>NC_092312.1:37179238-47179238 GCF_036785885.1 Coffea arabica | reverse complement strand
TGAAGCAAGCAATACTCGGACAGATTTGAAACAAAGAAACCCTAGTGCAAATGAGACCGTAGCCGCCGCCCCACTTGTTTTCTTGTTGCTCAAGTGATGACTAACGACCAAGACAGATTTGGGAACACAACCTTTCGGCAAATTTTGGACAGAAAATATCGACAAACTAGACACAAACACAAAAGGGATAACACACCAACAGATTTTGTGTTCGGATAAACAGTAACGTGAACAGTGTCGGTGAAGAGTGACGGTGAACAGTGTCATTTTTTTCTTCTTCTTTTTTTTTAACAAGGCAGCGGACAAAACACAAAAACCCTTCGACGCAACTACGAAAAACAAGGATATAACGAAAGATACCTTCACCTAAGCTCTGAAGCCAACTGATACGGTCCTCGATCAACTCGTTTCGAGACACGTAACACGCTTGTCCAAGGATCGAGTGAGGTTGTCCAACGCTTGGATTGCGGAACCTAAAACCAAAACGGACGACACGAATTGATTGAAGGTGGTAGAACGGCGACTCCAATTGAGGTGAATACTCTAGTGGATAGGCCGGTAGAACAATCAAGGACAATACGCAAGATTGCTCAAGAACCCTTGCCAAGCAAGTTAAGGTTCGAATGCTCTCAATAAGTCGAAGAGAAACAAATCAGAATTTTATTATCAAAATTGTGCACCCGTTAATCATACAAAGTGAGCCTTTATATAGGCTAAGGGGCTAATAAAACCCTAAGAAACTAGACAAGGAAGGTCGGCCACTCCTTGGACAAGGTGGGCCGGGCCATGACTCAAATAAACTAATCTAATCCAACTCTAAGCAATTGAACCTAACAGTAAGGCCTAGGGCTTAGTCGACCAAACCTTCATGGGCTCTCTTCGTCGGCCTGGATCATCATGTAGACAACTTGATTATCACCTTCCAAGCCTTCAATATCCCGATGGACTCCTTGTTGGTCTTGAACATTTCACACAAGAGCTTGAAGGGACTCCTTGAAGCGCTTGGCCCGTGCACGTGTGACTGGGCCCAATGGAACTCGAACTGGATCATTACTTGGGCTAAGGTCCGTGCACACATCAGTCCCCTCCACTTGAGAAGGATTTGTCCTCAAATCTGGATAGAAATGGATGATACTACAAGCGTTGGTAGTATGAAGCCCAAATCTAATGCCACCACGTATTGGCCCTCATACTATGATTCGGTGCTCATGTCTCTTGGTTAGTTTGAAAATGCTCACAACCAGCCAAGAAAAACTCATGGCTTTACTCGAATGGCTCCTCTTGTTTGTATAATTCCCCTCCTATTGAAAGCAATTTGCCCACAAATTGAAGCACGAATGGTGACAAGACGAGTTACATGCCTTTGACTCAATCTTGTTACGATTGCTACAGATGTCATCCGATGCAAAACCCACGTGCTAAGTTGGAAAATAACCCTTGTCGAACCTTGAATCTCACAAACTATCTTCAATGTGTGCTCAACTTGATCGTTTGTGGTCACGAGGTAAGGGTCCTCAAAGTGGTGTGAAGTGTATCCCATGAAATCGAACTCCGGCCAGAACACACTTGCAAGGTCCCATGGCGGATTTGGTGATATTGGAGCTTCATGTGTACTAAGAGCAAGACGAAAATCACAATGGTCATTGATGTACTTGTTCTTTAAACGAACCCTTGGTACACAACCATCCCCAAAATGTGGAGTGTTCCCTTCAAGATGAGCTCGAATCAACTCCCTTTTGGTGTGGACTGATTTGAGTTGACTTTGTTCCGTGAATGGATACCAACGGGGTTTAACTCTTGGAGGCTTGCAAAGCCTATAATTGATTTTGGAATGGAACGCACTAAGAACAGCTCAACTTCCCTTTGCCTGATCTGTATAAAAGAAGAAACACTAAACAAAGCAAAGGTAAGTTCGTTAGGAAAATAATAGGCCTTCACCGGGTTGTTCAAGATCAGCCCACTTTCTCTCTTTTCCTCCTTTTTACCACCCATCTCATCAGATTTTTCCATCTCCTTTTCTAGTTCAACAGCTGACCCTTTCATCTCGTTGCTTTCAACTCCCTCGGGTTTTACCTCTTCAGGCACAATTCCCTCATCTAGCCTTTTCTCCATTCTATAACGCTCAAGCTCATTTTCATGTATGCTAGATCAATACAAAGCTGGTCATAAGTAAGTGATACAAGTACAAAACGACGACTATTAAATAAGAAGGCATACTTATTAGTATGTCCGTCATATTTAACTTCTCGCCTCGACATCCATGCTTTGCCCAACAACACAGGTGTCACTTGAATTGGGACTACATCACACAACACCTCGTCCACATATTTGCCGATTTGAATAGGTACAAGTGTGTGCTTAGTAACCCAAACAACACCACGAGTACTCATCAACTGGTACAGTTGAAGATGATCAATGTAGGAGTGGGTAGTGTTCCTAAAATGTAGGAGAGTAGCCAAGTGAAAACAAAGGAGTTATCAAAGTGCTTTACTTAGTTTCCTAAATGAATTTGGAAATCAAGTAAACAACTTGGATGAAGCAAGCAATACTCGGACAGATTTGAAACAAAGAAACCCTAGTGCAAATGAGACCGTAGCCGCCGCCCCACTTGTTTTCTTGTTGCTCAAGTGATGACTAACGACCAAGACAGATTTGGGAACACAACCTTTCGGCAAATTTTGGACAGAAAATATCGACAAACTAGACACAAACACAAAAGGGATAACACACCAACAGATTTTGTGTTCGGATAAACAGTAACGTGAACAGTGTCGGTGAAGAGTGACGGTGAACAGTGTCATTTTTTTCTTCTTCTTTTTTTTTAACAAGGCAGCGGACAAAACACAAAAACCCTTCGACGCAACTACGAAAAACAAGGATATAACGAAAGATACCTTCACCTAAGCTCTGAAGCCAACTGATACGGTCCTCGATCAACTCGTTTCGAGACACGTAACACGCTTGTCCAAGGATCGAGTGAGGTTGTCCAACGCTTGGATTGCGGAACCTAAAACCAAAACGGACGACACGAATTGATTGAAGGTGGTAGAACGGCGACTCCAATTGAGGTGAATACTCTAGTGGATAGGCCGGTAGAACAATCAAGGACAATACGCAAGATTGCTCAAGAACCCTTGCCAAGCAAGTTAAGGTTCGAATGCTCTCAATAAGTCGAAGAGAAACAAATCAGAATTTTATTATCAAAATTGTGCACCCGTTAATCATACAAAGTGAGCCTTTATATAGGCTAAGGGGCTAATAAAACCCTAAGAAACTAGACAAGGAAGGTCGGCCACTCCTTGGACAAGGTAGGCCGGGCCATGACTCAAATAAACTAATCTAATCCAACTCTAAGCAATTGAACCTAACAGTAAGGCCTAGGGCTTAGTCGACCAAACCTTCATGGGCTCTCTTCGTCGGCCTGGATCATCATGTAGACAACTTGATTATCACCTTCCAAGCCTTCAATATCCCGATGGACTCCTTGTTGGTCTTGAACATTTCACACAAGAGCTTGAAGGGACTCCTTGAAGCGCTTGGCCCGTGCACGTGTGACTGGGCCCAATGGAACTCGAACTGGATCATTACTTGGGCTAAGGTCCGTGCACACATCAGTCCCCTCCACTTGAGAAGGATTTGTCCTCAAATCTGGATAGAAATGGATGATACTACAAGCGTTGGTAGTATGAAGCCCAAATCTAATGCCACCACGTATTGGCCCTCATACTATGATTCGGTGCTCATGTCTCTTGGTTAGTTTGAAAATGCTCACAACCAGCCAAGAAAAACTCATGGCTTTACTCGAATGGCTCCTCTTGTTTGTATAATTCCCCTCCTATTGAAAGCAATTTGCCCACAAATTGAAGCACGAATGGTGACAAGACGAGTTACATGCCTTTGACTCAATCTTGTTACGATTGCTACAGATGTCATCCGATGCAAAACCCACGTGCTAAGTTGGAAAATAACCCTTGTCGAACCTTGAATCTCACAAACTATCTTCAATGTGTGCTCAACTTGATCGTTTGTGGTCACGAGGTAAGGGTCCTCAAAGTGGTGTGAAGTGTATCCCATGAAATCGAACTCCGGCCAGAACACACTTGCAAGGTCCCATGGCGGATTTGGTGATATTGGAGCTTCATGTGTACTAAGAGCAAGACGAAAATCACAATGGTCATTGATGTACTTGTTCTTTAAACGAACCCTTGGTACACAACCATCCCCAAAATGTGGAGTGTTCCCTTCAAGATGAGCTCGAATCAACTCCCTTTTGGTGTGGACTGATTTGAGTTGACTTTGTTCCGTGAATGGATACCAACGGGGTTTAACTCTTGGAGGCTTGCAAAGCCTATAATTGATTTTGGAATGGAACGCACTAAGAACAGCTCAACTTCCCTTTGCCTGATCTGTATAAAAGAAGAAACACTAAACAAAGCAAAGGTAAGTTCGTTAGGAAAATAATAGGCCTTCACCGGGTTGTTCAAGATCAGCCCACTTTCTCTCTTTTCCTCCTTTTTACCACCCATCTCATCAGATTTTTCCATCTCCTTTTCTAGTTCAACAGCTGACCCTTTCATCTCGTTGCTTTCAACTCCCTCGGGTTTTACCTCTTCAGGCACAATTCCCTCATCTAGCCTTTTCTCCATTCTATAACGCTCAAGCTCATTTTCATGTATGCTAGATCAATACAAAGCTGGTCATAAGTAAGTGATACAAGTACAAAACGACGACTATTAAATAAGAAGGCATACTTATTAGTATGTCCGTCATATTTAACTTCTCGCCTCGACATCCATGCTTTGCCCAACAACACAGGTGTCACTTGAATTGGGACTACATCACACAACACCTCGTCCACATATTTGCCGATTTGAATAGGTACAAGTGTGTGCTTAGTAACCCAAACAACACCACGAGTACTCATCAACTGGTACAGTTGAAGATGATCAATGTAGGAGTGGGTAGTGTTCCTAAAATGTAGGAGAGTAGCCAAGTGAAAACAAAGGAGTTATCAAAGTGCTTTACTTAGTTTCCTAAATGAATTTGGAAATCAAGTAAACAACTTGGATGAAGCAAGCAATACTCGGACAGATTTGAAACAAAGAAACCCTAGTGCAAATGAGACCGTAGCCGCCGCCCCACTTGTTTTCTTGTTGCTCAAGTGATGACTAACGACCAAGACAGATTTGGGAACACAACCTTTCGGCAAATTTTGGACAGAAAATATCGACAAACTAGACACAAACACAAAAGGGATAACACACCAACAGATTTTGTGTTCGGATAAACAGTAACGTGAACAGTGTCGGTGAAGAGTGACGGTGAACAGTGTCATTTTTTTCTTCTTCTTTTTTTTTAACAAGGCAGCGGACAAAACACAAAAACCCTTCGACGCAACTACGAAAAACAAGGATATAACGAAAGATACCTTCACCTAAGCTCTGAAGCCAACTGATACGGTCCTCGATCAACTCGTTTCGAGACACGTAACACGCTTGTCCAAGGATCGAGTGAGGTTGTCCAACGCTTGGATTGCGGAACCTAAAACCAAAACGGACGACACGAATTGATTGAAGGTGGTAGAACGGCGACTCCAATTGAGGTGAATACTCTAGTGGATAGGTCGGTAGAACAATCAAGGACAATACGCAAGATTGCTCAAGAACCCTTGCCAAGCAAGTTAAGGTTCGAATGCTCTCAATAAGTCGAAGAGAAACAAATCAGAATTTTATTATCAAAATTGTGCACCCGTTAATCATACAAAGTGAGCCTTTATATAGGCTAAGGGGCTAATAAAACCCTAAGAAACTAGACAAGGAAGGTCGGCCACTCCTTGGACAAGGTGGGCCGGGCCATGACTCAAATAAACTAATCTAATCCAACTCTAAGCAATTGAACCTAACAGTAAGGCCTAGGGCTTAGTCGACCAAACCTTCATGGGCTCTCTTCGTCGGCCTGGATCATCATGTAGACAACTTGATTATCACCTTCCAAGCCTTCAATATCCCGATGGACTCCTTGTTGGTCTTGAACATTTCACACAAGAGCTTGAAGGGACTCCTTGAAGCGCTTGGCCCGTGCACGTGTGACTGGGCCCAATGGAACTCGAACTGGATCATTACTTGGGCTAAGGTCCGTGCACACATCAGTCCCCTCCACTTGAGAAGGATTTGTCCTCAAATCTGGATAGAAATGGATGATACTACAAGCGTTGGTAGTATGAAGCCCAAATCTAATGCCACCACGTATTGGCCCTCATACTATGATTCGGTGCTCATGTCTCTTGGTTAGTTTGAAAATGCTCACAACCAGCCAAGAAAAACTCATGGCTTTACTCGAATGGCTCCTCTTGTTTGTATAATTCCCCTCCTATTGAAAGCAATTTGCCCACAAATTGAAGCACGAATGGTGACAAGACGAGTTACATGCCTTTGACTCAATCTTGTTACGATTGCTACAGATGTCATCCGATGCAAAACCCACGTGCTAAGTTGGAAAATAACCCTTGTCGAACCTTGAATCTCACAAACTATCTTCAATGTGTGCTCAACTTGATCGTTTGTGGTCACGAGGTAAGGGTCCTCAAAGTGGTGTGAAGTGTATCCCATGAAATCGAACTCCGGCCAGAACACACTTGCAAGGTCCCATGGCGGATTTGGTGATATTGGAGCTTCATGTGTACTAAGAGCAAGACGAAAATCACAATGGTCATTGATGTACTTGTTCTTTAAACGAACCCTTGGTACACAACCATCCCCAAAATGTGGAGTGTTCCCTTCAAGATGAGCTCGAATCAACTCCCTTTTGGTGTGGACTGATTTGAGTTGACTTTGTTCCGTGAATGGATACCAACGGGGTTTAACTCTTGGAGGCTTGCAAAGCCTATAATTGATTTTGGAATGGAACGCACTAAGAACAGCTCAACTTCCCTTTGCCTGATCTGTATAAAAGAAGAAACACTAAACAAAGCAAAGGTAAGTTCGTTAGGAAAATAATAGGCCTTCACCGGGTTGTTCAAGATCAGCCCACTTTCTCTCTTTTCCTCCTTTTTACCACCCATCTCATCAGATTTTTCCATCTCCTTTTCTAGTTCAACAGCTGACCCTTTCATCTCGTTGCTTTCAACTCCCTCGGGTTTTACCTCTTCAGGCACAATTCCCTCATCTAGCCTTTTCTCCATTCTATAACGCTCAAGCTCATTTTCATGTATGCTAGATCAATACAAAGCTGGTCATAAGTAAGTGATACAAGTACAAAACGACGACTATTAAATAAGAAGGCATACTTATTAGTATGTCCGTCATATTTAACTTCTCGCCTCGACATCCATGCTTTGCCCAACAACACAGGTGTCACTTGAATTGGGACTACATCACACAACACCTCGTCCACATATTTGCCGATTTGAATAGGTACAAGTGTGTGCTTAGTAACCCAAACAACACCACGAGTACTCATCAACTGGTACAGTTGAAGATGATCAATGTAGGAGTGGGTAGTGTTCCTAAAATGTAGGAGAGTAGCCAAGTGAAAACAAAGGAGTTATCAAAGTGCTTTACTTAGTTTCCTAAATGAATTTGGAAATCAAGTAAACAACTTGGATGAAGCAAGCAATACTCGGACAGATTTGAAACAAAGAAACCCTAGTGCAAATGAGACCGTAGCCGCCGCCCCACTTGTTTTCTTGTTGCTCAAGTGATGACTAACGACCAAGACAGATTTGGGAACACAACCTTTCGGCAAATTTTGGACAGAAAATATCGACAAACTAGACACAAACACAAAAGGGATAACACACCAACAGATTTTGTGTTCGGATAAACAGTAACGTGAACAGTGTCGGTGAAGAGTGACGGTGAACAGTGTCATTTTTTTCTTCTTCTTTTTTTTTAACAAGGCAGCGGACAAAACACAAAAACCCTTCGACGCAACTACGAAAAACAAGGATATAACGAAAGATACCTTCACCTAAGCTCTGAAGCCAACTGATACGGTCCTCGATCAACTCGTTTCGAGACACGTAACACGCTTGTCCAAGGATCGAGTGAGGTTGTCCAACGCTTGGATTGCGGAACCTAAAACCAAAACGGACGACACGAATTGATTGAAGGTGGTAGAACGGCGACTCCAATTGAGGTGAATACTCTAGTGGATAGGCCGGTAGAACAATCAAGGACAATACGCAAGATTGCTCAAGAACCCTTGCCAAGCAAGTTAAGGTTCGAATGCTCTCAATAAGTCGAAGAGAAACAAATCAGAATTTTATTATCAAAATTGTGCACCCGTTAATCATACAAAGTGAGCCTTTATATAGGCTAAGGGGCTAATAAAACCCTAAGAAACTAGACAAGGAAGGTCGGCCACTCCTTGGACAAGGTGGGCCGGGCCATGACTCAAATAAACTAATCTAATCCAACTCTAAGCAATTGAACCTAACAGTAAGGCCTAGGGCTTAGTCGACCAAACCTTCATGGGCTCTCTTCGTCGGCCTGGATCATCATGTAGACAACTTGATTATCACCTTCCAAGCCTTCAATATCCCGATGGACTCCTTGTTGGTCTTGAACATTTCACACAAGAGCTTGAAGGGACTCCTTGAAGCGCTTGGCCCGTGCACGTGTGACTGGGCCCAATGGAACTCGAACTGGATCATTACTTGGGCTAAGGTCCGTGCACACATCAGTCCCCTCCACTTGAGAAGGATTTGTCCTCAAATCTGGATAGAAATGGATGATACTACAAGCGTTGGTAGTATGAAGCCCAAATCTAATGCCACCACGTATTGGCCCTCATACTATGATTCGGTGCTCATGTCTCTTGGTTAGTTTGAAAATGCTCACAACCAGCCAAGAAAAACTCATGGCTTTACTCGAATGGGTCCTCTTGTTTGTATAATTCCCCTCCTATTGAAAGCAATTTGCCCACAAATTGAAGCACGAATGGTGACAAGACGAGTTACATGCCTTTGACTCAATCTTGTTACGATTGCTACAGATGTCATCCGATGCAAAACCCACGTGCTAAGTTGGAAAATAACCCTTGTCGAACCTTGAATCTCACAAACTATCTTCAATGTGTGCTCAACTTGATCGTTTGTGGTCACGAGGTAAGGGTCCTCAAAGTGGTGTGAAGTGTATCCCATGAAATCGAACTCCGGCCAGAACACACTTGCAAGGTCCCATGGCGGATTTGGTGATATTGGAGCTTCATGTGTACTAAGAGCAAGACGAAAATCACAATGGTCATTGATGTACTTGTTCTTTAAACGAACCCTTGGTACACAACCATCCCCAAAATGTGGAGTGTTCCCTTCAAGATGAGCTCGAATCAACTCCCTTTTGGTGTGGACTGATTTGAGTTGACTTTGTTCCGTGAATGGATACCAACGGGGTTTAACTCTTGGAGGCTTGCAAAGCCTATAATTGATTTTGGAATGGAACGCACTAAGAACAGCTCAACTTCCCTTTGCCTGATCTGTATAAAAGAAGAAACACTAAACAAAGCAAAGGTAAGTTCGTTAGGAAAATAATAGGCCTTCACCGGGTTGTTCAAGATCAGCCCACTTTCTCTCTTTTCCTCCTTTTTACCACCCATCTCATCAGATTTTTCCATCTCCTTTTCTAGTTCAACAGCTGACCCTTTCATCTCGTTGCTTTCAACTCCCTCGGGTTTTACCTCTTCAGGCACAATTCCCTCATCTAGCCTTTTCTCCATTCTATAACGCTCAAGCTCATTTTCATGTATGCTAGATCAATACAAAGCTGGTCATAAGTAAGTGATACAAGTACAAAACGACGACTATTAAATAAGAAGGCATACTTATTAGTATGTCCGTCATATTTAACTTCTCGCCTCGACATCCATGCTTTGCCCAACAACACAGGTGTCACTTGAATTGGGACTACATCACACAACACCTCGTCCACATATTTGCCGATTTGAATAGGTACAAGTGTGTGCTTAGTAACCCAAACAACACCACGAGTACTCATCAACTGGTACAGTTGAAGATGATCAATGTAGGAGTGGGTAGTGTTCCTAAAATGTAGGAGAGTAGCCAAGTGAAAACAAAGGAGTTATCAAAGTGCTTTACTTAGTTTCCTAAATGAATTTGGAAATCAAGTAAACAACTTGGATGAAGCAAGCAATACTCGGACAGATTTGAAACAAAGAAACCCTAGTGCAAATGAGATCGTAGCCGCCGCCCCACTTGTTTTCTTGTTGCTCAAGTGATGACTAACGACCAAGACAGATTTGGGAACACAACCTTTCGGCAAATTTTGGACAGAAAATATCGACAAACTAGACACAAACACAAAAGGGATAACACACCAACAGATTTTGTGTTCGGATAAACAGTAACGTGAACAGTGTCGGTGAAGAGTGACGGTGAACAGTGTCATTTTTTTCTTCTTCTTTTTTTTTAACAAGGCAGCGGACAAAACACAAAAACCCTTCGACGCAACTACGAAAAACAAGGATATAACGAAAGATACCTTCACCTAAGCTCTGAAGCCAACTGATACGGTCCTCGATCAACTCGTTTCGAGACACGTAACACGCTTGTCCAAGGATCGAGTGAGGTTGTCCAACGCTTGGATTGCGGAACCTAAAACCAAAACGGACGACACGAATTGATTGAAGGTGGTAGAACGGCGACTCCAATTGAGGTGAATACTCTAGTGGATAGGCCGGTAGAACAATCAAGGACAATACGCAAGATTGCTCAAGAACCCTTGCCAAGCAAGTTAAGGTTCGAATGCTCTCAATAAGTCGAAGAGAAACAAATCAGAATTTTATTATCAAAATTGTGCACCCGTTAATCATACAAAGTGAGCCTTTATATAGGCTAAGGGGCTAATAAAACCCTAAGAAACTAGACAAGGAAGGTCGGCCACTCCTTGGACAAGGTAGGCCGGGCCATGACTCAAATAAACTAATCTAATCCAACTCTAAGCAATTGAACCTAACAGTAAGGCCTAGGGCTTAGTCGACCAAACCTTCATGGGCTCTCTTCGTCGGCCTGGATCATCATGTAGACAACTTGATTATCACCTTCCAAGCCTTCAATATCCCGATGGACTCCTTGTTGGTCTTGAACATTTCACACAAGAGCTTGAAGGGACTCCTTGAAGCGCTTGGCCCGTGCACGTGTGACTGGGCCCAATGGAACTCGAACTGGATCATTACTTGGGCTAAGGTCCGTGCACACATCAGTCCCCTCCACTTGAGAAGGATTTGTCCTCAAATCTGGATAGAAATGGATGATACTACAAGCGTTGGTAGTATGAAGCCCAAATCTAATGCCACCACGTATTGGCCCTCATACTATGATTCGGTGCTCATGTCTCTTGGTTAGTTTGAAAATGCTCACAACCAGCCAAGAAAAACTCATGGCTTTACTCGAATGGCTCCTCTTGTTTGTATAATTCCCCTCCTATTGAAAGCAATTTGCCCACAAATTGAAGCACGAATGGTGACAAGACGAGTTACATGCCTTTGACTCAATCTTGTTACGATTGCTACAGATGTCATCCGATGCAAAACCCACGTGCTAAGTTGGAAAATAACCCTTGTCGAACCTTGAATCTCACAAACTATCTTCAATGTGTGCTCAACTTGATCGTTTGTGGTCACGAGGTAAGGGTCCTCAAAGTGGTGTGAAGTGTATCCCATGAAATCGAACTCCGGCCAGAACACACTTGCAAGGTCCCATGGCGGATTTGGTGATATTGGAGCTTCATGTGTACTAAGAGCAAGACGAAAATCACAATGGTCATTGATGTACTTGTTCTTTAAACGAACCCTTGGTACACAACCATCCCCAAAATGTGGAGTGTTCCCTTCAAGATGAGCTCGAATCAACTCCCTTTTGGTGTGGACTGATTTGAGTTGACTTTGTTCCGTGAATGGATACCAACGGGGTTTAACTCTTGGAGGCTTGCAAAGCCTATAATTGATTTTGGAATGGAACGCACTAAGAACAGCTCAACTTCCCTTTGCCTGATCTGTATAAAAGAAGAAACACTAAACAAAGCAAAGGTAAGTTCGTTAGGAAAATAATAGGCCTTCACCGGGTTGTTCAAGATCAGCCCACTTTCTCTCTTTTCCTCCTTTTTACCACCCATCTCATCAGATTTTTCCATCTCCTTTTCTAGTTCAACAGCTGACCCTTTCATCTCGTTGCTTTCAACTCCCTCGGGTTTTACCTCTTCAGGCACAATTCCCTCATCTAGCCTTTTCTCCATTCTATAACGCTCAAGCTCATTTTCATGTATGCTAGATCAATACAAAGCTGGTCATAAGTAAGTGATACAAGTACAAAACGACGACTATTAAATAAGAAGGCATACTTATTAGTATGTCCGTCATATTTAACTTCTCGCCTCGACATCCATGCTTTGCCCAACAACACAGGTGTCACTTGAATTGGGACTACATCACACAACACCTCGTCCACATATTTGCCGATTTGAATAGGTACAAGTGTGTGCTTAGTAACCCAAACAACACCACGAGTACTCATCAACTGGTACAGTTGAAGATGATCAATGTAGGAGTGGGTAGTGTTCCTAAAATGTAGGAGAGTAGCCAAGTGAAAACAAAGGAGTTATCAAAGTGCTTTACTTAGTTTCCTAAATGAATTTGGAAATCAAGTAAACAACTTGGATGAAGCAAGCAATACTCGTACAGATTTGAAACAAAGAAACCCTAGTGCAAATGAGACCGTAGCCGCCGCCCCACTTGTTTTCTTGTTGCTCAAGTGATGACTAACGACCAAGACAGATTTGGGAACACAACCTTTCGGCAAATTTTGGACAGAAAATATCGACAAACTAGACACAAACACAAAAGGGATAACACACCAACAGATTTTGTGTTCGGATAAACAGTAACGTGAACAGTGTCGGTGAAGAGTGACGGTGAACAGTGTCATTTTTTTCTTCTTCTTTTTTTTTAACAAGGCAGCGGACAAAACACAAAAACCCTTCGACGCAACTACGAAAAACAAGGATATAACGAAAGATACCTTCACCTAAGCTCTGAAGCCAACTGATACGGTCCTCGATCAACTCGTTTCGAGACACGTAACACGCTTGTCCAAGGATCGAGTGAGGTTGTCCAACGCTTGGATTGCGGAACCTAAAACCAAAACGGACGACACGAATTGATTGAAGGTGGTAGAACGGCGACTCCAATTGAGGTGAATACTCTAGTGGATAGGTCGGTAGAACAATCAAGGACAATACGCAAGATTGCTCAAGAACCCTTGCCAAGCAAGTTAAGGTTCGAATGCTCTCAATAAGTCGAAGAGAAACAAATCAGAATTTTATTATCAAAATTGTGCACCCGTTAATCATACAAAGTGAGCCTTTATATAGGCTAAGGGGCTAATAAAACCCTAAGAAACTAGACAAGGAAGGTCGGCCACTCCTTGGACAAGGTGGGCCGGGCCATGACTCAAATAAACTAATCTAATCCAACTCTAAGCAATTGAACCTAACAGTAAGGCCTAGGGCTTAGTCGACCAAACCTTCATGGGCTCTCTTCGTCGGCCTGGATCATCATGTAGACAACTTGATTATCACCTTCCAAGCCTTCAATATCCCGATGGACTCCTTGTTGGTCTTGAACATTTCACACAAGAGCTTGAAGGGACTCCTTGAAGCGCTTGGCCCGTGCACGTGTGACTGGGCCCAATGGAACTCGAACTGGATCATTACTTGGGCTAAGGTCCGTGCACACATCAGTCCCCTCCACTTGAGAAGGATTTGTCCTCAAATCTGGATAGAAATGGATGATACTACAAGCGTTGGTAGTATGAAGCCCAAATCTAATGCCACCACGTATTGGCCCTCATACTATGATTCGGTGCTCATGTCTCTTGGTTAGTTTGAAAATGCTCACAACCAGCCAAGAAAAACTCATGGCTTTACTCGAATGGGTCCTCTTGTTTGTATAATTCCCCTCCTATTGAAAGCAATTTGCCCACAAATTGAAGCACGAATGGTGACAAGACGAGTTACATGCCTTTGACTCAATCTTGTTACGATTGCTACAGATGTCATCCGATGCAAAACCCACGTGCTAAGTTGGAAAATAACCCTTGTCGAACCTTGAATCTCACAAACTATCTTCAATGTGTGCTCAACTTGATCGTTTGTGGTCACGAGGTAAGGGTCCTCAAAGTGGTGTGAAGTGTATCCCATGAAATCGAACTCCGGCCAGAACACACTTGCAAGGTCCCATGGCGGATTTGGTGATATTGGAGCTTCATGTGTACTAAGAGCAAGACGAAAATCACAATGGTCATTGATGTACTTGTTCTTTAAACGAACCCTTGGTACACAACCATCCCCAAAATGTGGAGTGTTCCCTTCAAGATGAGCTCGAATCAACTCCCTTTTGGTGTGGACTGATTTGAGTTGACTTTGTTCCGTGAATGGATACCAACGGGGTTTAACTCTTGGAGGCTTGCAAAGCCTATAATTGATTTTGGAATGGAACGCACTAAGAACAGCTCAACTTCCCTTTGCCTGATCTGTATAAAAGAAGAAACACTAAACAAAGCAAAGGTAAGTTCGTTAGGAAAATAATAGGCCTTCACCGGGTTGTTCAAGATCAGCCCACTTTCTCTCTTTTCCTCCTTTTTACCACCCATCTCATCAGATTTTTCCATCTCCTTTTCTAGTTCAACAGCTGACCCTTTCATCTCGTTGCTTTCAACTCCCTCGGGTTTTACCTCTTCAGGCACAATTCCCTCATCTAGCCTTTTCTCCATTCTATAACGCTCAAGCTCATTTTCATGTATGCTAGATCAATACAAAGCTGGTCATAAGTAAGTGATACAAGTACAAAACGACGACTATTAAATAAGAAGGCATACTTATTAGTATGTCCGTCATATTTAACTTCTCGCCTCGACATCCATGCTTTGCCCAACAACACAGGTGTCACTTGAATTGGGACTACATCACACAACACCTCGTCCACATATTTGCCGATTTGAATAGGTACAAGTGTGTGCTTAGTAACCCAAACAACACCACGAGTACTCATCAACTGGTACAGTTGAAGATGATCAATGTAGGAGTGGGTAGTGTTCCTAAAATGTAGGAGAGTAGCCAAGTGAAAACAAAGGAGTTATCAAAGTGCTTTACTTAGTTTCCTAAATGAATTTGGAAATCAAGTAAACAACTTGGATGAAGCAAGCAATACTCGGACAGATTTGAAACAAAGAAACCCTAGTGCAAATGAGACCGTAGCCGCCGCCCCACTTGTTTTCTTGTTGCTCAAGTGATGACTAACGACCAAGACAGATTTGGGAACACAACCTTTCGGCAAATTTTGGACAGAAAATATCGACAAACTAGACACAAACACAAAAGGGATAACACACCAACAGATTTTGTGTTCGGATAAACAGTAACGTGAACAGTGTCGGTGAAGAGTGACGGTGAACAGTGTCATTTTTTTCTTCTTCTTTTTTTTTAACAAGGCAGCGGACAAAACACAAAAACCCTTCGACGCAACTACGAAAAACAAGGATATAACGAAAGATACCTTCACCTAAGCTCTGAAGCCAACTGATACGGTCCTCGATCAACTCGTTTCGAGACACGTAACACGCTTGTCCAAGGATCGAGTGAGGTTGTCCAACGCTTGGATTGCGGAACCTAAAACCAAAACGGACGACACGAATTGATTGAAGGTGGTAGAACGGCGACTCCAATTGAGGTGAATACTCTAGTGGATAGGTCGGTAGAACAATCAAGGACAATACGCAAGATTGCTCAAGAACCCTTGCCAAGCAAGTTAAGGTTCGAATGCTCTCAATAAGTCGAAGAGAAACAAATCAGAATTTTATTATCAAAATTGTGCACCCGTTAATCATACAAAGTGAGCCTTTATATAGGCTAAGGGGCTAATAAAACCCTAAGAAACTAGACAAGGAAGGTCGGCCACTCCTTGGACAAGGTGGGCCGGGCCATGACTCAAATAAACTAATCTAATCCAACTCTAAGCAATTGAACCTAACAGTAAGGCCTAGGGCTTAGTCGACCAAACCTTCATGGGCTCTCTTCGTCGGCCTGGATCATCATGTAGACAACTTGATTATCACCTTCCAAGCCTTCAATATCCCGATGGACTCCTTGTTGGTCTTGAACATTTCACACAAGAGCTTGAAGGGACTCCTTGAAGCGCTTGGCCCGTGCACGTGTGACTGGGCCCAATGGAACTCGAACTGGATCATTACTTGGGCTAAGGTCCGTGCACACATCAGTCCCCTCCACTTGAGAAGGATTTGTCCTCAAATCTGGATAGAAATGGATGATACTACAAGCGTTGGTAGTATGAAGCCCAAATCTAATGCCACCACGTATTGGCCCTCATACTATGATTCGGTGCTCATGTCTCTTGGTTAGTTTGAAAATGCTCACAACCAGCCAAGAAAAACTCATGGCTTTACTCGAATGGGTCCTCTTGTTTGTATAATTCCCCTCCTATTGAAAGCAATTTGCCCACAAATTGAAGCACGAATGGTGACAAGACGAGTTACATGCCTTTGACTCAATCTTGTTACGATTGCTACAGATGTCATCCGATGCAAAACCCACGTGCTAAGTTGGAAAATAACCCTTGTCGAACCTTGAATCTCACAAACTATCTTCAATGTGTGCTCAACTTGATCGTTTGTGGTCACGAGGTAAGGGTCCTCAAAGTGGTGTGAAGTGTATCCCATGAAATCGAACTCCGGCCAGAACACACTTGCAAGGTCCCATGGCGGATTTGGTGATATTGGAGCTTCATGTGTACTAAGAGCAAGACGAAAATCACAATGGTCATTGATGTACTTGTTCTTTAAACGAACCCTTGGTACACAACCATCCCCAAAATGTGGAGTGTTCCCTTCAAGATGAGCTCGAATCAACTCCCTTTTGGTGTGGACTGATTTGAGTTGACTTTGTTCCGTGAATGGATACCAACGGGGTTTAACTCTTGGAGGCTTGCAAAGCCTATAATTGATTTTGGAATGGAACGCACTAAGAACAGCTCAACTTCCCTTTGCCTGATCTGTATAAAAGAAGAAACACTAAACAAAGCAAAGGTAAGTTCGTTAGGAAAATAATAGGCCTTCACCGGGTTGTTCAAGATCAGCCCACTTTCTCTCTTTTCCTCCTTTTTACCACCCATCTCATCAGATTTTTCCATCTCCTTTTCTAGTTCAACAGCTGACCCTTTCATCTCGTTGCTTTCAACTCCCTCGGGTTTTACCTCTTCAGGCACAATTCCCTCATCTAGCCTTTTCTCCATTCTATAACGCTCAAGCTCATTTTCATGTATGCTAGATCAATACAAAGCTGGTCATAAGTAAGTGATACAAGTACAAAACGACGACTATTAAATAAGAAGGCATACTTATTAGTATGTCCGTCATATTTAACTTCTCGCCTCGACATCCATGCTTTGCCCAACAACACAGGTGTCACTTGAATTGGGACTACATCACACAACACCTCGTCCACATATTTGCCGATTTGAATAGGTACAAGTGTGTGCTTAGTAACCCAAACAACACCACGAGTACTCATCAACTGGTACAGTTGAAGATGATCAATGTAGGAGTGGGTAGTGTTCCTAAAATGTAGGAGAGTAGCCAAGTGAAAACAAAGGAGTTATCAAAGTGCTTTACTTAGTTTCCTAAATGAATTTGGAAATCAAGTAAACAACTTGGATGAAGCAAGCAATACTCGGACAGATTTGAAACAAAGAAACCCTAGTGCAAATGAGACCGTAGCCGCCGCCCCACTTGTTTTCTTGTTGCTCAAGTGATGACTAACGACCAAGACAGATTTGGGAACACAACCTTTCGGCAAATTTTGGACAGAAAATATCGACAAACTAGACACAAACACAAAAGGGATAACACACCAACAGATTTTGTGTTCGGATAAACAGTAACGTGAACAGTGTCGGTGAAGAGTGACGGTGAACAGTGTCATTTTTTTCTTCTTCTTTTTTTTTAACAAGGCAGCGGACAAAACACAAAAACCCTTCGACGCAACTACGAAAAACAAGGATATAACGAAAGATACCTTCACCTAAGCTCTGAAGCCAACTGATACGGTCCTCGATCAACTCGTTTCGAGACACGTAACACGCTTGTCCAAGGATCGAGTGAGGTTGTCCAACGCTTGGATTGCGGAACCTAAAACCAAAACGGACGACACGAATTGATTGAAGGTGGTAGAACGGCGACTCCAATTGAGGTGAATACTCTAGTGGATAGGCCGGTAGAACAATCAAGGACAATACGCAAGATTGCTCAAGAACCCTTGCCAAGCAAGTTAAGGTTCGAATGCTCTCAATAAGTCGAAGAGAAACAAATCAGAATTTTATTATCAAAATTGTGCACCCGTTAATCATACAAAGTGAGCCTTTATATAGGCTAAGGGGCTAATAAAACCCTAAGAAACTAGACAAGGAAGGTCGGCCACTCCTTGGACAAGGTAGGCCGGGCCATGACTCAAATAAACTAATCTAATCCAACTCTAAGCAATTGAACCTAACAGTAAGGCCTAGGGCTTAGTCGACCAAACCTTCATGGGCTCTCTTCGTCGGCCTGGATCATCATGTAGACAACTTGATTATCACCTTCCAAGCCTTCAATATCCCGATGGACTCCTTGTTGGTCTTGAACATTTCACACAAGAGCTTGAAGGGACTCCTTGAAGCGCTTGGCCCGTGCACGTGTGACTGGGCCCAATGGAACTCGAACTGGATCATTACTTGGGCTAAGGTCCGTGCACACATCAGTCCCCTCCACTTGAGAAGGATTTGTCCTCAAATCTGGATAGAAATGGATGATACTACAAGCGTTGGTAGTATGAAGCCCAAATCTAATGCCACCACGTATTGGCCCTCATACTATGATTCGGTGCTCATGTCTCTTGGTTAGTTTGAAAATGCTCACAACCAGCCAAGAAAAACTCATGGCTTTACTCGAATGGCTCCTCTTGTTTGTATAATTCCCCTCCTATTGAAAGCAATTTGCCCACAAATTGAAGCACGAATGGTGACAAGACGAGTTACATGCCTTTGACTCAATCTTGTTACGATTGCTACAGATGTCATCCGATGCAAAACCCACGTGCTAAGTTGGAAAATAACCCTTGTCGAACCTTGAATCTCACAAACTATCTTCAATGTGTGCTCAACTTGATCGTTTGTGGTCACGAGGTAAGGGTCCTCAAAGTGGTGTGAAGTGTATCCCATGAAATCGAACTCCGGCCAGAACACACTTGCAAGGTCCCATGGCGGATTTGGTGATATTGGAGCTTCATGTGTACTAAGAGCAAGACGAAAATCACAATGGTCATTGATGTACTTGTTCTTTAAACGAACCCTTGGTACACAACCATCCCCAAAATGTGGAGTGTTCCCTTCAAGATGAGCTCGAATCAACTCCCTTTTGGTGTGGACTGATTTGAGTTGACTTTGTTCCGTGAATGGATACCAACGGGGTTTAACTCTTGGAGGCTTGCAAAGCCTATAATTGATTTTGGAATGGAACGCACTAAGAACAGCTCAACTTCCCTTTGCCTGATCTGTATAAAAGAAGAAACACTAAACAAAGCAAAGGTAAGTTCGTTAGGAAAATAATAGGCCTTCACCGGGTTGTTCAAGATCAGCCCACTTTCTCTCTTTTCCTCCTTTTTACCACCCATCTCATCAGATTTTTCCATCTCCTTTTCTAGTTCAACAGCTGACCCTTTCATCTCGTTGCTTTCAACTCCCTCGGGTTTTACCTCTTCAGGCACAATTCCCTCATCTAGCCTTTTCTCCATTCTATAACGCTCAAGCTCATTTTCATGTATGCTAGATCAATACAAAGCTGGTCATAAGTAAGTGATACAAGTACAAAACGACGACTATTAAATAAGAAGGCATACTTATTAGTATGTCCGTCATATTTAACTTCTCGCCTCGACATCCATGCTTTGCCCAACAACACAGGTGTCACTTGAATTGGGACTACATCACACAACACCTCGTCCACATATTTGCCGATTTGAATAGGTACAAGTGTGTGCTTAGTAACCCAAACAACACCACGAGTACTCATCAACTGGTACAGTTGAAGATGATCAATGTAGGAGTGGGTAGTGTTCCTAAAATGTAGGAGAGTAGCCAAGTGAAAACAAAGGAGTTATCAAAGTGCTTTACTTAGTTTCCTAAATGAATTTGGAAATCAAGTAAACAACTTGGATGAAGCAAGCAATACTCGGACAGATTTGAAACAAAGAAACCCTAGTGCAAATGAGATCGTAGCCGCCGCCCCACTTGTTTTCTTGTTGCTCAAGTGATGACTAACGACCAAGACAGATTTGGGAACACAACCTTTCGGCAAATTTTGGACAGAAAATATCGACAAACTAGACACAAACACAAAAGGGATAACACACCAACAGATTTTGTGTTCGGATAAACAGTAACGTGAACAGTGTCGGTGAAGAGTGACGGTGAACAGTGTCATTTTTTTCTTCTTCTTTTTTTTTAACAAGGCAGCGGACAAAACACAAAAACCCTTCGACGCAACTACGAAAAACAAGGATATAACGAAAGATACCTTCACCTAAGCTCTGAAGCCAACTGATACGGTCCTCGATCAACTCGTTTCGAGACACGTAACACGCTTGTCCAAGGATCGAGTGAGGTTGTCCAACGCTTGGATTGCGGAACCTAAAACCAAAACGGACGACACGAATTGATTGAAGGTGGTAGAACGGCGACTCCAATTGAGGTGAATACTCTAGTGGATAGGCCGGTAGAACAATCAAGGACAATACGCAAGATTGCTCAAGAACCCTTGCCAAGCAAGTTAAGGTTCGAATGCTCTCAATAAGTCGAAGAGAAACAAATCAGAATTTTATTATCAAAATTGTGCACCCGTTAATCATACAAAGTGAGCCTTTATATAGGCTAAGGGGCTAATAAAACCCTAAGAAACTAGACAAGGAAGGTCGGCCACTCCTTGGACAAGGTAGGCCGGGCCATGACTCAAATAAACTAATCTAATCCAACTCTAAGCAATTGAACCTAACAGTAAGGCCTAGGGCTTAGTCGACCAAACCTTCATGGGCTCTCTTCGTCGGCCTGGATCATCATGTAGACAACTTGATTATCACCTTCCAAGCCTTCAATATCCCGATGGACTCCTTGTTGGTCTTGAACATTTCACACAAGAGCTTGAAGGGACTCCTTGAAGCGCTTGGCCCGTGCACGTGTGACTGGGCCCAATGGAACTCGAACTGGATCATTACTTGGGCTAAGGTCCGTGCACACATCAGTCCCCTCCACTTGAGAAGGATTTGTCCTCAAATCTGGATAGAAATGGATGATACTACAAGCGTTGGTAGTATGAAGCCCAAATCTAATGCCACCACGTATTGGCCCTCATACTATGATTCGGTGCTCATGTCTCTTGGTTAGTTTGAAAATGCTCACAACCAGCCAAGAAAAACTCATGGCTTTACTCGAATGGCTCCTCTTGTTTGTATAATTCCCCTCCTATTGAAAGCAATTTGCCCACAAATTGAAGCACGAATGGTGACAAGACGAGTTACATGCCTTTGACTCAATCTTGTTACGATTGCTACAGATGTCATCCGATGCAAAACCCACGTGCTAAGTTGGAAAATAACCCTTGTCGAACCTTGAATCTCACAAACTATCTTCAATGTGTGCTCAACTTGATCGTTTGTGGTCACGAGGTAAGGGTCCTCAAAGTGGTGTGAAGTGTATCCCATGAAATCGAACTCCGGCCAGAACACACTTGCAAGGTCCCATGGCGGATTTGGTGATATTGGAGCTTCATGTGTACTAAGAGCAAGACGAAAATCACAATGGTCATTGATGTACTTGTTCTTTAAACGAACCCTTGGTACACAACCATCCCCAAAATGTGGAGTGTTCCCTTCAAGATGAGCTCGAATCAACTCCCTTTTGGTGTGGACTGATTTGAGTTGACTTTGTTCCGTGAATGGATACCAACGGGGTTTAACTCTTGGAGGCTTGCAAAGCCTATAATTGATTTTGGAATGGAACGCACTAAGAACAGCTCAACTTCCCTTTGCCTGATCTGTATAAAAGAAGAAACACTAAACAAAGCAAAGGTAAGTTCGTTAGGAAAATAATAGGCCTTCACCGGGTTGTTCAAGATCAGCCCACTTTCTCTCTTTTCCTCCTTTTTACCACCCATCTCATCAGATTTTTCCATCTCCTTTTCTAGTTCAACAGCTGACCCTTTCATCTCGTTGCTTTCAACTCCCTCGGGTTTTACCTCTTCAGGCACAATTCCCTCATCTAGCCTTTTCTCCATTCTATAACGCTCAAGCTCATTTTCATGTATGCTAGATCAATACAAAGCTGGTCATAAGTAAGTGATACAAGTACAAAACGACGACTATTAAATAAGAAGGCATACTTATTAGTATGTCCGTCATATTTAACTTCTCGCCTCGACATCCATGCTTTGCCCAACAACACAGGTGTCACTTGAATTGGGACTACATCACACAACACCTCGTCCACATATTTGCCGATTTGAATAGGTACAAGTGTGTGCTTAGTAACCCAAACAACACCACGAGTACTCATCAACTGGTACAGTTGAAGATGATCAATGTAGGAGTGGGTAGTGTTCCTAAAATGTAGGAGAGTAGCCAAGTGAAAACAAAGGAGTTATCAAAGTGCTTTACTTAGTTTCCTAAATGAATTTGGAAATCAAGTAAACAACTTGGATGAAGCAAGCAATACTCGTACAGATTTGAAACAAAGAAACCCTAGTGCAAATGAGACCGTAGCCGCCGCCCCACTTGTTTTCTTGTTGCTCAAGTGATGACTAACGACCAAGACAGATTTGGGAACACAACCTTTCGGCAAATTTTGGACAGAAAATATCGACAAACTAGACACAAACACAAAAGGGATAACACACCAACAGATTTTGTGTTCGGATAAACAGTAACGTGAACAGTGTCGGTGAAGAGTGACGGTGAACAGTGTCATTTTTTTCTTCTTCTTTTTTTTTAACAAGGCAGCGGACAAAACACAAAAACCCTTCGACGCAACTACGAAAAACAAGGATATAACGAAAGATACCTTCACCTAAGCTCTGAAGCCAACTGATACGGTCCTCGATCAACTCGTTTCGAGACACGTAACACGCTTGTCCAAGGATCGAGTGAGGTTGTCCAACGCTTGGATTGCGGAACCTAAAACCAAAACGGACGACACGAATTGATTGAAGGTGGTAGAACGGCGACTCCAATTGAGGTGAATACTCTAGTGGATAGGTCGGTAGAACAATCAAGGACAATACGCAAGATTGCTCAAGAACCCTTGCCAAGCAAGTTAAGGTTCGAATGCTCTCAATAAGTCGAAGAGAAACAAATCAGAATTTTATTATCAAAATTGTGCACCCGTTAATCATACAAAGTGAGCCTTTATATAGGCTAAGGGGCTAATAAAACCCTAAGAAACTAGACAAGGAAGGTCGGCCACTCCTTGGACAAGGTGGGCCGGGCCATGACTCAAATAAACTAATCTAATCCAACTCTAAGCAATTGAACCTAACAGTAAGGCCTAGGGCTTAGTCGACCAAACCTTCATGGGCTCTCTTCGTCGGCCTGGATCATCATGTAGACAACTTGATTATCACCTTCCAAGCCTTCAATATCCCGATGGACTCCTTGTTGGTCTTGAACATTTCACACAAGAGCTTGAAGGGACTCCTTGAAGCGCTTGGCCCGTGCACGTGTGACTGGGCCCAATGGAACTCGAACTGGATCATTACTTGGGCTAAGGTCCGTGCACACATCAGTCCCCTCCACTTGAGAAGGATTTGTCCTCAAATCTGGATAGAAATGGATGATACTACAAGCGTTGGTAGTATGAAGCCCAAATCTAATGCCACCACGTATTGGCCCTCATACTATGATTCGGTGCTCATGTCTCTTGGTTAGTTTGAAAATGCTCACAACCAGCCAAGAAAAACTCATGGCTTTACTCGAATGGGTCCTCTTGTTTGTATAATTCCCCTCCTATTGAAAGCAATTTGCCCACAAATTGAAGCACGAATGGTGACAAGACGAGTTACATGCCTTTGACTCAATCTTGTTACGATTGCTACAGATGTCATCCGATGCAAAACCCACGTGCTAAGTTGGAAAATAACCCTTGTCGAACCTTGAATCTCACAAACTATCTTCAATGTGTGCTCAACTTGATCGTTTGTGGTCACGAGGTAAGGGTCCTCAAAGTGGTGTGAAGTGTATCCCATGAAATCGAACTCCGGCCAGAACACACTTGCAAGGTCCCATGGCGGATTTGGTGATATTGGAGCTTCATGTGTACTAAGAGCAAGACGAAAATCACAATGGTCATTGATGTACTTGTTCTTTAAACGAACCCTTGGTACACAACCATCCCCAAAATGTGGAGTGTTCCCTTCAAGATGAGCTCGAATCAACTCCCTTTTGGTGTGGACTGATTTGAGTTGACTTTGTTCCGTGAATGGATACCAACGGGGTTTAACTCTTGGAGGCTTGCAAAGCCTATAATTGATTTTGGAATGGAACGCACTAAGAACAGCTCAACTTCCCTTTGCCTGATCTGTATAAAAGAAGAAACACTAAACAAAGCAAAGGTAAGTTCGTTAGGAAAATAATAGGCCTTCACCGGGTTGTTCAAGATCAGCCCACTTTCTCTCTTTTCCTCCTTTTTACCACCCATCTCATCAGATTTTTCCATCTCCTTTTCTAGTTCAACAGCTGACCCTTTCATCTCGTTGCTTTCAACTCCCTCGGGTTTTACCTCTTCAGGCACAATTCCCTCATCTAGCCTTTTCTCCATTCTATAACGCTCAAGCTCATTTTCATGTATGCTAGATCAATACAAAGCTGGTCATAAGTAAGTGATACAAGTACAAAACGACGACTATTAAATAAGAAGGCATACTTATTAGTATGTCCGTCATATTTAACTTCTCGCCTCGACATCCATGCTTTGCCCAACAACACAGGTGTCACTTGAATTGGGACTACATCACACAACACCTCGTCCACATATTTGCCGATTTGAATAGGTACAAGTGTGTGCTTAGTAACCCAAACAACACCACGAGTACTCATCAACTGGTACAGTTGAAGATGATCAATGTAGGAGTGGGTAGTGTTCCTAAAATGTAGGAGAGTAGCCAAGTGAAAACAAAGGAGTTATCAAAGTGCTTTACTTAGTTTCCTAAATGAATTTGGAAATCAAGTAAACAACTTGGATGAAGCAAGCAATACTCGGACAGATTTGAAACAAAGAAACCCTAGTGCAAATGAGACCGTAGCCGCCGCCCCACTTGTTTTCTTGTTGCTCAAGTGATGACTAACGACCAAGACAGATTTGGGAACACAACCTTTCGGCAAATTTTGGACAGAAAATATCGACAAACTAGACACAAACACAAAAGGGATAACACACCAACAGATTTTGTGTTCGGATAAACAGTAACGTGAACAGTGTCGGTGAAGAGTGACGGTGAACAGTGTCATTTTTTTCTTCTTCTTTTTTTTTAACAAGGCAGCGGACAAAACACAAAAACCCTTCGACGCAACTACGAAAAACAAGGATATAACGAAAGATACCTTCACCTAAGCTCTGAAGCCAACTGATACGGTCCTCGATCAACTCGTTTCGAGACACGTAACACGCTTGTCCAAGGATCGAGTGAGGTTGTCCAACGCTTGGATTGCGGAACCTAAAACCAAAACGGACGACACGAATTGATTGAAGGTGGTAGAACGGCGACTCCAATTGAGGTGAATACTCTAGTGGATAGGCCGGTAGAACAATCAAGGACAATACGCAAGATTGCTCAAGAACCCTTGCCAAGCAAGTTAAGGTTCGAATGCTCTCAATAAGTCGAAGAGAAACAAATCAGAATTTTATTATCAAAATTGTGCACCCGTTAATCATACAAAGTGAGCCTTTATATAGGCTAAGGGGCTAATAAAACCCTAAGAAACTAGACAAGGAAGGTCGGCCACTCCTTGGACAAGGTAGGCCGGGCCATGACTCAAATAAACTAATCTAATCCAACTCTAAGCAATTGAACCTAACAGTAAGGCCTAGGGCTTAGTCGACCAAACCTTCATGGGCTCTCTTCGTCGGCCTGGATCATCATGTAGACAACTTGATTATCACCTTCCAAGCCTTCAATATCCCGATGGACTCCTTGTTGGTCTTGAACATTTCACACAAGAGCTTGAAGGGACTCCTTGAAGCGCTTGGCCCGTGCACGTGTGACTGGGCCCAATGGAACTCGAACTGGATCATTACTTGGGCTAAGGTCCGTGCACACATCAGTCCCCTCCACTTGAGAAGGATTTGTCCTCAAATCTGGATAGAAATGGATGATACTACAAGCGTTGGTAGTATGAAGCCCAAATCTAATGCCACCACGTATTGGCCCTCATACTATGATTCGGTGCTCATGTCTCTTGGTTAGTTTGAAAATGCTCACAACCAGCCAAGAAAAACTCATGGCTTTACTCGAATGGCTCCTCTTGTTTGTATAATTCCCCTCCTATTGAAAGCAATTTGCCCACAAATTGAAGCACGAATGGTGACAAGACGAGTTACATGCCTTTGACTCAATCTTGTTACGATTGCTACAGATGTCATCCGATGCAAAACCCACGTGCTAAGTTGGAAAATAACCCTTGTCGAACCTTGAATCTCACAAACTATCTTCAATGTGTGCTCAACTTGATCGTTTGTGGTCACGAGGTAAGGGTCCTCAAAGTGGTGTGAAGTGTATCCCATGAAATCGAACTCCGGCCAGAACACACTTGCAAGGTCCCATGGCGGATTTGGTGATATTGGAGCTTCATGTGTACTAAGAGCAAGACGAAAATCACAATGGTCATTGATGTACTTGTTCTTTAAACGAACCCTTGGTACACAACCATCCCCAAAATGTGGAGTGTTCCCTTCAAGATGAGCTCGAATCAACTCCCTTTTGGTGTGGACTGATTTGAGTTGACTTTGTTCCGTGAATGGATACCAACGGGGTTTAACTCTTGGAGGCTTGCAAAGCCTATAATTGATTTTGGAATGGAACGCACTAAGAACAGCTCAACTTCCCTTTGCCTGATCTGTATAAAAGAAGAAACACTAAACAAAGCAAAGGTAAGTTCGTTAGGAAAATAATAGGCCTTCACCGGGTTGTTCAAGATCAGCCCACTTTCTCTCTTTTCCTCCTTTTTACCACCCATCTCATCAGATTTTTCCATCTCCTTTTCTAGTTCAACAGCTGACCCTTTCATCTCGTTGCTTTCAACTCCCTCGGGTTTTACCTCTTCAGGCACAATTCCCTCATCTAGCCTTTTCTCCATTCTATAACGCTCAAGCTCATTTTCATGTATGCTAGATCAATACAAAGCTGGTCATAAGTAAGTGATACAAGTACAAAACGACGACTATTAAATAAGAAGGCATACTTATTAGTATGTCCGTCATATTTAACTTCTCGCCTCGACATCCATGCTTTGCCCAACAACACAGGTGTCACTTGAATTGGGACTACATCACACAACACCTCGTCCACATATTTGCCGATTTGAATAGGTACAAGTGTGTGCTTAGTAACCCAAACAACACCACGAGTACTCATCAACTGGTACAGTTGAAGATGATCAATGTAGGAGTGGGTAGTGTTCCTAAAATGTAGGAGAGTAGCCAAGTGAAAACAAAGGAGTTATCAAAGTGCTTTACTTAGTTTCCTAAATGAATTTGGAAATCAAGTAAACAACTTGGATGAAGCAAGCAATACTCGGACAGATTTGAAACAAAGAAACCCTAGTGCAAATGAGACCGTAGCCGCCGCCCCACTTGTTTTCTTGTTGCTCAAGTGATGACTAACGACCAAGACAGATTTGGGAACACAACCTTTCGGCAAATTTTGGACAGAAAATATCGACAAACTAGACACAAACACAAAAGGGATAACACACCAACAGATTTTGTGTTCGGATAAACAGTAACGTGAACAGTGTCGGTGAAGAGTGACGGTGAACAGTGTCATTTTTTTCTTCTTCTTTTTTTTTAACAAGGCAGCGGACAAAACACAAAAACCCTTCGACGCAACTACGAAAAACAAGGATATAACGAAAGATACCTTCACCTAAGCTCTGAAGCCAACTGATACGGTCCTCGATCAACTCGTTTCGAGACACGTAACACGCTTGTCCAAGGATCGAGTGAGGTTGTCCAACGCTTGGATTGCGGAACCTAAAACCAAAACGGACGACACGAATTGATTGAAGGTGGTAGAACGGCGACTCCAATTGAGGTGAATACTCTAGTGGATAGGCCGGTAGAACAATCAAGGACAATACGCAAGATTGCTCAAGAACCCTTGCCAAGCAAGTTAAGGTTCGAATGCTCTCAATAAGTCGAAGAGAAACAAATCAGAATTTTATTATCAAAATTGTGCACCCGTTAATCATACAAAGTGAGCCTTTATATAGGCTAAGGGGCTAATAAAACCCTAAGAAACTAGACAAGGAAGGTCGGCCACTCCTTGGACAAGGTAGGCCGGGCCATGACTCAAATAAACTAATCTAATCCAACTCTAAGCAATTGAACCTAACAGTAAGGCCTAGGGCTTAGTCGACCAAACCTTCATGGGCTCTCTTCGTCGGCCTGGATCATCATGTAGACAACTTGATTATCACCTTCCAAGCCTTCAATATCCCGATGGACTCCTTGTTGGTCTTGAACATTTCACACAAGAGCTTGAAGGGACTCCTTGAAGCGCTTGGCCCGTGCACGTGTGACTGGGCCCAATGGAACTCGAACTGGATCATTACTTGGGCTAAGGTCCGTGCACACATCAGTCCCCTCCACTTGAGAAGGATTTGTCCTCAAATCTGGATAGAAATGGATGATACTACAAGCGTTGGTAGTATGAAGCCCAAATCTAATGCCACCACGTATTGGCCCTCATACTATGATTCGGTGCTCATGTCTCTTGGTTAGTTTGAAAATGCTCACAACCAGCCAAGAAAAACTCATGGCTTTACTCGAATGGGTCCTCTTGTTTGTATAATTCCCCTCCTATTGAAAGCAATTTGCCCACAAATTGAAGCACGAATGGTGACAAGACGAGTTACATGCCTTTGACTCAATCTTGTTACGATTGCTACAGATGTCATCCGATGCAAAACCCACGTGCTAAGTTGGAAAATAACCCTTGTCGAACCTTGAATCTCACAAACTATCTTCAATGTGTGCTCAACTTGATCGTTTGTGGTCACGAGGTAAGGGTCCTCAAAGTGGTGTGAAGTGTATCCCATGAAATCGAACTCCGGCCAGAACACACTTGCAAGGTCCCATGGCGGATTTGGTGATATTGGAGCTTCATGTGTACTAAGAGCAAGACGAAAATCACAATGGTCATTGATGTACTTGTTCTTTAAACGAACCCTTGGTACACAACCATCCCCAAAATGTGGAGTGTTCCCTTCAAGATGAGCTCGAATCAACTCCCTTTTGGTGTGGACTGATTTGAGTTGACTTTGTTCCGTGAATGGATACCAACGGGGTTTAACTCTTGGAGGCTTGCAAAGCCTATAATTGATTTTGGAATGGAACGCACTAAGAACAGCTCAACTTCCCTTTGCCTGATCTGTATAAAAGAAGAAACACTAAACAAAGCAAAGGTAAGTTCGTTAGGAAAATAATAGGCCTTCACCGGGTTGTTCAAGATCAGCCCACTTTCTCTCTTTTCCTCCTTTTTACCACCCATCTCATCAGATTTTTCCATCTCCTTTTCTAGTTCAACAGCTGACCCTTTCATCTCGTTGCTTTCAACTCCCTCGGGTTTTACCTCTTCAGGCACAATTCCCTCATCTAGCCTTTTCTCCATTCTATAACGCTCAAGCTCATTTTCATGTATGCTAGATCAATACAAAGCTGGTCATAAGTAAGTGATACAAGTACAAAACGACGACTATTAAATAAGAAGGCATACTTATTAGTATGTCCGTCATATTTAACTTCTCGCCTCGACATCCATGCTTTGCCCAACAACACAGGTGTCACTTGAATTGGGACTACATCACACAACACCTCGTCCACATATTTGCCGATTTGAATAGGTACAAGTGTGTGCTTAGTAACCCAAACAACACCACGAGTACTCATCAACTGGTACAGTTGAAGATGATCAATGTAGGAGTGGGTAGTGTTCCTAAAATGTAGGAGAGTAGCCAAGTGAAAACAAAGGAGTTATCAAAGTGCTTTACTTAGTTTCCTAAATGAATTTGGAAATCAAGTAAACAACTTGGATGAAGCAAGCAATACTCGGACAGATTTGAAACAAAGAAACCCTAGTGCAAATGAGATCGTAGCCGCCGCCCCACTTGTTTTCTTGTTGCTCAAGTGATGACTAACGACCAAGACAGATTTGGGAACACAACCTTTCGGCAAATTTTGGACAGAAAATATCGACAAACTAGACACAAACACAAAAGGGATAACACACCAACAGATTTTGTGTTCGGATAAACAGTAACGTGAACAGTGTCGGTGAAGAGTGACGGTGAACAGTGTCATTTTTTTCTTCTTCTTTTTTTTTAACAAGGCAGCGGACAAAACACAAAAACCCTTCGACGCAACTACGAAAAACAAGGATATAACGAAAGATACCTTCACCTAAGCTCTGAAGCCAACTGATACGGTCCTCGATCAACTCGTTTCGAGACACGTAACACGCTTGTCCAAGGATCGAGTGAGGTTGTCCAACGCTTGGATTGCGGAACCTAAAACCAAAACGGACGACACGAATTGATTGAAGGTGGTAGAACGGCGACTCCAATTGAGGTGAATACTCTAGTGGATAGGCCGGTAGAACAATCAAGGACAATACGCAAGATTGCTCAAGAACCCTTGCCAAGCAAGTTAAGGTTCGAATGCTCTCAATAAGTCGAAGAGAAACAAATCAGAATTTTATTATCAAAATTGTGCACCCGTTAATCATACAAAGTGAGCCTTTATATAGGCTAAGGGGCTAATAAAACCCTAAGAAACTAGACAAGGAAGGTCGGCCACTCCTTGGACAAGGTAGGCCGGGCCATGACTCAAATAAACTAATCTAATCCAACTCTAAGCAATTGAACCTAACAGTAAGGCCTAGGGCTTAGTCGACCAAACCTTCATGGGCTCTCTTCGTCGGCCTGGATCATCATGTAGACAACTTGATTATCACCTTCCAAGCCTTCAATATCCCGATGGACTCCTTGTTGGTCTTGAACATTTCACACAAGAGCTTGAAGGGACTCCTTGAAGCGCTTGGCCCGTGCACGTGTGACTGGGCCCAATGGAACTCGAACTGGATCATTACTTGGGCTAAGGTCCGTGCACACATCAGTCCCCTCCACTTGAGAAGGATTTGTCCTCAAATCTGGATAGAAATGGATGATACTACAAGCGTTGGTAGTATGAAGCCCAAATCTAATGCCACCACGTATTGGCCCTCATACTATGATTCGGTGCTCATGTCTCTTGGTTAGTTTGAAAATGCTCACAACCAGCCAAGAAAAACTCATGGCTTTACTCGAATGGCTCCTCTTGTTTGTATAATTCCCCTCCTATTGAAAGCAATTTGCCCACAAATTGAAGCACGAATGGTGACAAGACGAGTTACATGCCTTTGACTCAATCTTGTTACGATTGCTACAGATGTCATCCGATGCAAAACCCACGTGCTAAGTTGGAAAATAACCCTTGTCGAACCTTGAATCTCACAAACTATCTTCAATGTGTGCTCAACTTGATCGTTTGTGGTCACGAGGTAAGGGTCCTCAAAGTGGTGTGAAGTGTATCCCATGAAATCGAACTCCGGCCAGAACACACTTGCAAGGTCCCATGGCGGATTTGGTGATATTGGAGCTTCATGTGTACTAAGAGCAAGACGAAAATCACAATGGTCATTGATGTACTTGTTCTTTAAACGAACCCTTGGTACACAACCATCCCCAAAATGTGGAGTGTTCCCTTCAAGATGAGCTCGAATCAACTCCCTTTTGGTGTGGACTGATTTGAGTTGACTTTGTTCCGTGAATGGATACCAACGGGGTTTAACTCTTGGAGGCTTGCAAAGCCTATAATTGATTTTGGAATGGAACGCACTAAGAACAGCTCAACTTCCCTTTGCCTGATCTGTATAAAAGAAGAAACACTAAACAAAGCAAAGGTAAGTTCGTTAGGAAAATAATAGGCCTTCACCGGGTTGTTCAAGATCAGCCCACTTTCTCTCTTTTCCTCCTTTTTACCACCCATCTCATCAGATTTTTCCATCTCCTTTTCTAGTTCAACAGCTGACCCTTTCATCTCGTTGCTTTCAACTCCCTCGGGTTTTACCTCTTCAGGCACAATTCCCTCATCTAGCCTTTTCTCCATTCTATAACGCTCAAGCTCATTTTCATGTATGCTAGATCAATACAAAGCTGGTCATAAGTAAGTGATACAAGTACAAAACGACGACTATTAAATAAGAAGGCATACTTATTAGTATGTCCGTCATATTTAACTTCTCGCCTCGACATCCATGCTTTGCCCAACAACACAGGTGTCACTTGAATTGGGACTACATCACACAACACCTCGTCCACATATTTGCCGATTTGAATAGGTACAAGTGTGTGCTTAGTAACCCAAACAACACCACGAGTACTCATCAACTGGTACAGTTGAAGATGATCAATGTAGGAGTGGGTAGTGTTCCTAAAATGTAGGAGAGTAGCCAAGTGAAAACAAAGGAGTTATCAAAGTGCTTTACTTAGTTTCCTAAATGAATTTGGAAATCAAGTAAACAACTTGGATGAAGCAAGCAATACTCGTACAGATTTGAAACAAAGAAACCCTAGTGCAAATGAGACCGTAGCCGCCGCCCCACTTGTTTTCTTGTTGCTCAAGTGATGACTAACGACCAAGACAGATTTGGGAACACAACCTTTCGGCAAATTTTGGACAGAAAATATCGACAAACTAGACACAAACACAAAAGGGATAACACACCAACAGATTTTGTGTTCGGATAAACAGTAACGTGAACAGTGTCGGTGAAGAGTGACGGTGAACAGTGTCATTTTTTTCTTCTTCTTTTTTTTTAACAAGGCAGCGGACAAAACACAAAAACCCTTCGACGCAACTACGAAAAACAAGGATATAACGAAAGATACCTTCACCTAAGCTCTGAAGCCAACTGATACGGTCCTCGATCAACTCGTTTCGAGACACGTAACACGCTTGTCCAAGGATCGAGTGAGGTTGTCCAACGCTTGGATTGCGGAACCTAAAACCAAAACGGACGACACGAATTGATTGAAGGTGGTAGAACGGCGACTCCAATTGAGGTGAATACTCTAGTGGATAGGTCGGTAGAACAATCAAGGACAATACGCAAGATTGCTCAAGAACCCTTGCCAAGCAAGTTAAGGTTCGAATGCTCTCAATAAGTCGAAGAGAAACAAATCAGAATTTTATTATCAAAATTGTGCACCCGTTAATCATACAAAGTGAGCCTTTATATAGGCTAAGGGGCTAATAAAACCCTAAGAAACTAGACAAGGAAGGTCGGCCACTCCTTGGACAAGGTGGGCCGGGCCATGACTCAAATAAACTAATCTAATCCAACTCTAAGCAATTGAACCTAACAGTAAGGCCTAGGGCTTAGTCGACCAAACCTTCATGGGCTCTCTTCGTCGGCCTGGATCATCATGTAGACAACTTGATTATCACCTTCCAAGCCTTCAATATCCCGATGGACTCCTTGTTGGTCTTGAACATTTCACACAAGAGCTTGAAGGGACTCCTTGAAGCGCTTGGCCCGTGCACGTGTGACTGGGCCCAATGGAACTCGAACTGGATCATTACTTGGGCTAAGGTCCGTGCACACATCAGTCCCCTCCACTTGAGAAGGATTTGTCCTCAAATCTGGATAGAAATGGATGATACTACAAGCGTTGGTAGTATGAAGCCCAAATCTAATGCCACCACGTATTGGCCCTCATACTATGATTCGGTGCTCATGTCTCTTGGTTAGTTTGAAAATGCTCACAACCAGCCAAGAAAAACTCATGGCTTTACTCGAATGGGTCCTCTTGTTTGTATAATTCCCCTCCTATTGAAAGCAATTTGCCCACAAATTGAAGCACGAATGGTGACAAGACGAGTTACATGCCTTTGACTCAATCTTGTTACGATTGCTACAGATGTCATCCGATGCAAAACCCACGTGCTAAGTTGGAAAATAACCCTTGTCGAACCTTGAATCTCACAAACTATCTTCAATGTGTGCTCAACTTGATCGTTTGTGGTCACGAGGTAAGGGTCCTCAAAGTGGTGTGAAGTGTATCCCATGAAATCGAACTCCGGCCAGAACACACTTGCAAGGTCCCATGGCGGATTTGGTGATATTGGAGCTTCATGTGTACTAAGAGCAAGACGAAAATCACAATGGTCATTGATGTACTTGTTCTTTAAACGAACCCTTGGTACACAACCATCCCCAAAATGTGGAGTGTTCCCTTCAAGATGAGCTCGAATCAACTCCCTTTTGGTGTGGACTGATTTGAGTTGACTTTGTTCCGTGAATGGATACCAACGGGGTTTAACTCTTGGAGGCTTGCAAAGCCTATAATTGATTTTGGAATGGAACGCACTAAGAACAGCTCAACTTCCCTTTGCCTGATCTGTATAAAAGAAGAAACACTAAACAAAGCAAAGGTAAGTTCGTTAGGAAAATAATAGGCCTTCACCGGGTTGTTCAAGATCAGCCCACTTTCTCTCTTTTCCTCCTTTTTACCACCCATCTCATCAGATTTTTCCATCTCCTTTTCTAGTTCAACAGCTGACCCTTTCATCTCGTTGCTTTCAACTCCCTCGGGTTTTACCTCTTCAGGCACAATTCCCTCATCTAGCCTTTTCTCCATTCTATAACGCTCAAGCTCATTTTCATGTATGCTAGATCAATACAAAGCTGGTCATAAGTAAGTGATACAAGTACAAAACGACGACTATTAAATAAGAAGGCATACTTATTAGTATGTCCGTCATATTTAACTTCTCGCCTCGACATCCATGCTTTGCCCAACAACACAGGTGTCACTTGAATTGGGACTACATCACACAACACCTCGTCCACATATTTGCCGATTTGAATAGGTACAAGTGTGTGCTTAGTAACCCAAACAACACCACGAGTACTCATCAACTGGTACAGTTGAAGATGATCAATGTAGGAGTGGGTAGTGTTCCTAAAATGTAGGAGAGTAGCCAAGTGAAAACAAAGGAGTTATCAAAGTGCTTTACTTAGTTTCCTAAATGAATTTGGAAATCAAGTAAACAACTTGGATGAAGCAAGCAATACTCGGACAGATTTGAAACAAAGAAACCCTAGTGCAAATGAGACCGTAGCCGCCGCCCCACTTGTTTTCTTGTTGCTCAAGTGATGACTAACGACCAAGACAGATTTGGGAACACAACCTTTCGGCAAATTTTGGACAGAAAATATCGACAAACTAGACACAAACACAAAAGGGATAACACACCAACAGATTTTGTGTTCGGATAAACAGTAACGTGAACAGTGTCGGTGAAGAGTGACGGTGAACAGTGTCATTTTTTTCTTCTTCTTTTTTTTTAACAAGGCAGCGGACAAAACACAAAAACCCTTCGACGCAACTACGAAAAACAAGGATATAACGAAAGATACCTTCACCTAAGCTCTGAAGCCAACTGATACGGTCCTCGATCAACTCGTTTCGAGACACGTAACACGCTTGTCCAAGGATCGAGTGAGGTTGTCCAACGCTTGGATTGCGGAACCTAAAACCAAAACGGACGACACGAATTGATTGAAGGTGGTAGAACGGCGACTCCAATTGAGGTGAATACTCTAGTGGATAGGCCGGTAGAACAATCAAGGACAATACGCAAGATTGCTCAAGAACCCTTGCCAAGCAAGTTAAGGTTCGAATGCTCTCAATAAGTCGAAGAGAAACAAATCAGAATTTTATTATCAAAATTGTGCACCCGTTAATCATACAAAGTGAGCCTTTATATAGGCTAAGGGGCTAATAAAACCCTAAGAAACTAGACAAGGAAGGTCGGCCACTCCTTGGACAAGGTAGGCCGGGCCATGACTCAAATAAACTAATCTAATCCAACTCTAAGCAATTGAACCTAACAGTAAGGCCTAGGGCTTAGTCGACCAAACCTTCATGGGCTCTCTTCGTCGGCCTGGATCATCATGTAGACAACTTGATTATCACCTTCCAAGCCTTCAATATCCCGATGGACTCCTTGTTGGTCTTGAACATTTCACACAAGAGCTTGAAGGGACTCCTTGAAGCGCTTGGCCCGTGCACGTGTGACTGGGCCCAATGGAACTCGAACTGGATCATTACTTGGGCTAAGGTCCGTGCACACATCAGTCCCCTCCACTTGAGAAGGATTTGTCCTCAAATCTGGATAGAAATGGATGATACTACAAGCGTTGGTAGTATGAAGCCCAAATCTAATGCCACCACGTATTGGCCCTCATACTATGATTCGGTGCTCATGTCTCTTGGTTAGTTTGAAAATGCTCACAACCAGCCAAGAAAAACTCATGGCTTTACTCGAATGGGTCCTCTTGTTTGTATAATTCCCCTCCTATTGAAAGCAATTTGCCCACAAATTGAAGCACGAATGGTGACAAGACGAGTTACATGCCTTTGACTCAATCTTGTTACGATTGCTACAGATGTCATCCGATGCAAAACCCACGTGCTAAGTTGGAAAATAACCCTTGTCGAACCTTGAATCTCACAAACTATCTTCAATGTGTGCTCAACTTGATCGTTTGTGGTCACGAGGTAAGGGTCCTCAAAGTGGTGTGAAGTGTATCCCATGAAATCGAACTCCGGCCAGAACACACTTGCAAGGTCCCATGGCGGATTTGGTGATATTGGAGCTTCATGTGTACTAAGAGCAAGACGAAAATCACAATGGTCATTGATGTACTTGTTCTTTAAACGAACCCTTGGTACACAACCATCCCCAAAATGTGGAGTGTTCCCTTCAAGATGAGCTCGAATCAACTCCCTTTTGGTGTGGACTGATTTGAGTTGACTTTGTTCCGTGAATGGATACCAACGGGGTTTAACTCTTGGAGGCTTGCAAAGCCTATAATTGATTTTGGAATGGAACGCACTAAGAACAGCTCAACTTCCCTTTGCCTGATCTGTATAAAAGAAGAAACACTAAACAAAGCAAAGGTAAGTTCGTTAGGAAAATAATAGGCCTTCACCGGGTTGTTCAAGATCAGCCCACTTTCTCTCTTTTCCTCCTTTTTACCACCCATCTCATCAGATTTTTCCATCTCCTTTTCTAGTTCAACAGCTGACCCTTTCATCTCGTTGCTTTCAACTCCCTCGGGTTTTACCTCTTCAGGCACAATTCCCTCATCTAGCCTTTTCTCCATTCTATAACGCTCAAGCTCATTTTCATGTATGCTAGATCAATACAAAGCTGGTCATAAGTAAGTGATACAAGTACAAAACGACGACTATTAAATAAGAAGGCATACTTATTAGTATGTCCGTCATATTTAACTTCTCGCCTCGACATCCATGCTTTGCCCAACAACACAGGTGTCACTTGAATTGGGACTACATCACACAACACCTCGTCCACATATTTGCCGATTTGAATAGGTACAAGTGTGTGCTTAGTAACCCAAACAACACCACGAGTACTCATCAACTGGTACAGTTGAAGATGATCAATGTAGGAGTGGGTAGTGTTCCTAAAATGTAGGAGAGTAGCCAAGTGAAAACAAAGGAGTTATCAAAGTGCTTTACTTAGTTTCCTAAATGAATTTGGAAATCAAGTAAACAACTTGGATGAAGCAAGCAATACTCGGACAGATTTGAAACAAAGAAACCCTAGTGCAAATGAGACCGTAGCCGCCGCCCCACTTGTTTTCTTGTTGCTCAAGTGATGACTAACGACCAAGACAGATTTGGGAACACAACCTTTCGGCAAATTTTGGACAGAAAATATCGACAAACTAGACACAAACACAAAAGGGATAACACACCAACAGATTTTGTGTTCGGATAAACAGTAACGTGAACAGTGTCGGTGAAGAGTGACGGTGAACAGTGTCATTTTTTTCTTCTTCTTTTTTTTTAACAAGGCAGCGGACAAAACACAAAAACCCTTCGACGCAACTACGAAAAACAAGGATATAACGAAAGATACCTTCACCTAAGCTCTGAAGCCAACTGATACGGTCCTCGATCAACTCGTTTCGAGACACGTAACACGCTTGTCCAAGGATCGAGTGAGGTTGTCCAACGCTTGGATTGCGGAACCTAAAACCAAAACGGACGACACGAATTGATTGAAGGTGGTAGAACGGCGACTCCAATTGAGGTGAATACTCTAGTGGATAGGCCGGTAGAACAATCAAGGACAATACGCAAGATTGCTCAAGAACCCTTGCCAAGCAAGTTAAGGTTCGAATGCTCTCAATAAGTCGAAGAGAAACAAATCAGAATTTTATTATCAAAATTGTGCACCCGTTAATCATACAAAGTGAGCCTTTATATAGGCTAAGGGGCTAATAAAACCCTAAGAAACTAGACAAGGAAGGTCGGCCACTCCTTGGACAAGGTAGGCCGGGCCATGACTCAAATAAACTAATCTAATCCAACTCTAAGCAATTGAACCTAACAGTAAGGCCTAGGGCTTAGTCGACCAAACCTTCATGGGCTCTCTTCGTCGGCCTGGATCATCATGTAGACAACTTGATTATCACCTTCCAAGCCTTCAATATCCCGATGGACTCCTTGTTGGTCTTGAACATTTCACACAAGAGCTTGAAGGGACTCCTTGAAGCGCTTGGCCCGTGCACGTGTGACTGGGCCCAATGGAACTCGAACTGGATCATTACTTGGGCTAAGGTCCGTGCACACATCAGTCCCCTCCACTTGAGAAGGATTTGTCCTCAAATCTGGATAGAAATGGATGATACTACAAGCGTTGGTAGTATGAAGCCCAAATCTAATGCCACCACGTATTGGCCCTCATACTATGATTCGGTGCTCATGTCTCTTGGTTAGTTTGAAAATGCTCACAACCAGCCAAGAAAAACTCATGGCTTTACTCGAATGGCTCCTCTTGTTTGTATAATTCCCCTCCTATTGAAAGCAATTTGCCCACAAATTGAAGCACGAATGGTGACAAGACGAGTTACATGCCTTTGACTCAATCTTGTTACGATTGCTACAGATGTCATCCGATGCAAAACCCACGTGCTAAGTTGGAAAATAACCCTTGTCGAACCTTGAATCTCACAAACTATCTTCAATGTGTGCTCAACTTGATCGTTTGTGGTCACGAGGTAAGGGTCCTCAAAGTGGTGTGAAGTGTATCCCATGAAATCGAACTCCGGCCAGAACACACTTGCAAGGTCCCATGGCGGATTTGGTGATATTGGAGCTTCATGTGTACTAAGAGCAAGACGAAAATCACAATGGTCATTGATGTACTTGTTCTTTAAACGAACCCTTGGTACACAACCATCCCCAAAATGTGGAGTGTTCCCTTCAAGATGAGCTCGAATCAACTCCCTTTTGGTGTGGACTGATTTGAGTTGACTTTGTTCCGTGAATGGATACCAACGGGGTTTAACTCTTGGAGGCTTGCAAAGCCTATAATTGATTTTGGAATGGAACGCACTAAGAACAGCTCAACTTCCCTTTGCCTGATCTGTATAAAAGAAGAAACACTAAACAAAGCAAAGGTAAGTTCGTTAGGAAAATAATAGGCCTTCACCGGGTTGTTCAAGATCAGCCCACTTTCTCTCTTTTCCTCCTTTTTACCACCCATCTCATCAGATTTTTCCATCTCCTTTTCTAGTTCAACAGCTGACCCTTTCATCTCGTTGCTTTCAACTCCCTCGGGTTTTACCTCTTCAGGCACAATTCCCTCATCTAGCCTTTTCTCCATTCTATAACGCTCAAGCTCATTTTCATGTATGCTAGATCAATACAAAGCTGGTCATAAGTAAGTGATACAAGTACAAAACGACGACTATTAAATAAGAAGGCATACTTATTAGTATGTCCGTCATATTTAACTTCTCGCCTCGACATCCATGCTTTGCCCAACAACACAGGTGTCACTTGAATTGGGACTACATCACACAACACCTCGTCCACATATTTGCCGATTTGAATAGGTACAAGTGTGTGCTTAGTAACCCAAACAACACCACGAGTACTCATCAACTGGTACAGTTGAAGATGATCAATGTAGGAGTGGGTAGTGTTCCTAAAATGTAGGAGAGTAGCCAAGTGAAAACAAAGGAGTTATCAAAGTGCTTTACTTAGTTTCCTAAATGAATTTGGAAATCAAGTAAACAACTTGGATGAAGCAAGCAATACTCGTACAGATTTGAAACAAAGAAACCCTAGTGCAAATGAGACCGTAGCCGCCGCCCCACTTGTTTTCTTGTTGCTCAAGTGATGACTAACGACCAAGACAGATTTGGGAACACAACCTTTCGGCAAATTTTGGACAGAAAATATCGACAAACTAGACACAAACACAAAAGGGATAACACACCAACAGATTTTGTGTTCGGATAAACAGTAACGTGAACAGTGTCGGTGAAGAGTGACGGTGAACAGTGTCATTTTTTTCTTCTTCTTTTTTTTTAACAAGGCAGCGGACAAAACACAAAAACCCTTCGACGCAACTACGAAAAACAAGGATATAACGAAAGATACCTTCACCTAAGCTCTGAAGCCAACTGATACGGTCCTCGATCAACTCGTTTCGAGACACGTAACACGCTTGTCCAAGGATCGAGTGAGGTTGTCCAACGCTTGGATTGCGGAACCTAAAACCAAAACGGACGACACGAATTGATTGAAGGTGGTAGAACGGCGACTCCAATTGAGGTGAATACTCTAGTGGATAGGTCGGTAGAACAATCAAGGACAATACGCAAGATTGCTCAAGAACCCTTGCCAAGCAAGTTAAGGTTCGAATGCTCTCAATAAGTCGAAGAGAAACAAATCAGAATTTTATTATCAAAATTGTGCACCCGTTAATCATACAAAGTGAGCCTTTATATAGGCTAAGGGGCTAATAAAACCCTAAGAAACTAGACAAGGAAGGTCGGCCACTCCTTGGACAAGGTGGGCCGGGCCATGACTCAAATAAACTAATCTAATCCAACTCTAAGCAATTGAACCTAACAGTAAGGCCTAGGGCTTAGTCGACCAAACCTTCATGGGCTCTCTTCGTCGGCCTGGATCATCATGTAGACAACTTGATTATCACCTTCCAAGCCTTCAATATCCCGATGGACTCCTTGTTGGTCTTGAACATTTCACACAAGAGCTTGAAGGGACTCCTTGAAGCGCTTGGCCCGTGCACGTGTGACTGGGCCCAATGGAACTCGAACTGGATCATTACTTGGGCTAAGGTCCGTGCACACATCAGTCCCCTCCACTTGAGAAGGATTTGTCCTCAAATCTGGATAGAAATGGATGATACTACAAGCGTTGGTAGTATGAAGCCCAAATCTAATGCCACCACGTATTGGCCCTCATACTATGATTCGGTGCTCATGTCTCTTGGTTAGTTTGAAAATGCTCACAACCAGCCAAGAAAAACTCATGGCTTTACTCGAATGGGTCCTCTTGTTTGTATAATTCCCCTCCTATTGAAAGCAATTTGCCCACAAATTGAAGCACGAATGGTGACAAGACGAGTTACATGCCTTTGACTCAATCTTGTTACGATTGCTACAGATGTCATCCGATGCAAAACCCACGTGCTAAGTTGGAAAATAACCCTTGTCGAACCTTGAATCTCACAAACTATCTTCAATGTGTGCTCAACTTGATCGTTTGTGGTCACGAGGTAAGGGTCCTCAAAGTGGTGTGAAGTGTATCCCATGAAATCGAACTCCGGCCAGAACACACTTGCAAGGTCCCATGGCGGATTTGGTGATATTGGAGCTTCATGTGTACTAAGAGCAAGACGAAAATCACAATGGTCATTGATGTACTTGTTCTTTAAACGAACCCTTGGTACACAACCATCCCCAAAATGTGGAGTGTTCCCTTCAAGATGAGCTCGAATCAACTCCCTTTTGGTGTGGACTGATTTGAGTTGACTTTGTTCCGTGAATGGATACCAACGGGGTTTAACTCTTGGAGGCTTGCAAAGCCTATAATTGATTTTGGAATGGAACGCACTAAGAACAGCTCAACTTCCCTTTGCCTGATCTGTATAAAAGAAGAAACACTAAACAAAGCAAAGGTAAGTTCGTTAGGAAAATAATAGGCCTTCACCGGGTTGTTCAAGATCAGCCCACTTTCTCTCTTTTCCTCCTTTTTACCACCCATCTCATCAGATTTTTCCATCTCCTTTTCTAGTTCAACAGCTGACCCTTTCATCTCGTTGCTTTCAACTCCCTCGGGTTTTACCTCTTCAGGCACAATTCCCTCATCTAGCCTTTTCTCCATTCTATAACGCTCAAGCTCATTTTCATGTATGCTAGATCAATACAAAGCTGGTCATAAGTAAGTGATACAAGTACAAAACGACGACTATTAAATAAGAAGGCATACTTATTAGTATGTCCGTCATATTTAACTTCTCGCCTCGACATCCATGCTTTGCCCAACAACACAGGTGTCACTTGAATTGGGACTACATCACACAACACCTCGTCCACATATTTGCCGATTTGAATAGGTACAAGTGTGTGCTTAGTAACCCAAACAACACCACGAGTACTCATCAACTGGTACAGTTGAAGATGATCAATGTAGGAGTGGGTAGTGTTCCTAAAATGTAGGAGAGTAGCCAAGTGAAAACAAAGGAGTTATCAAAGTGCTTTACTTAGTTTCCTAAATGAATTTGGAAATCAAGTAAACAACTTGGATGAAGCAAGCAATACTCGTACAGATTTGAAACAAAGAAACCCTAGTGCAAATGAGACCGTAGCCGCCGCCCCACTTGTTTTCTTGTTGCTCAAGTGATGACTAACGACCAAGACAGATTTGGGAACACAACCTTTCGGCAAATTTTGGACAGAAAATATCGACAAACTAGACACAAACACAAAAGGGATAACACACCAACAGATTTTGTGTTCGGATAAACAGTAACGTGAACAGTGTCGGTGAAGAGTGACGGTGAACAGTGTCATTTTTTTCTTCTTCTTTTTTTTTAACAAGGCAGCGGACAAAACACAAAAACCCTTCGACGCAACTACGAAAAACAAGGATATAACGAAAGATACCTTCACCTAAGCTCTGAAGCCAACTGATACGGTCCTCGATCAACTCGTTTCGAGACACGTAACACGCTTGTCCAAGGATCGAGTGAGGTTGTCCAACGCTTGGATTGCGGAACCTAAAACCAAAACGGACGACACGAATTGATTGAAGGTGGTAGAACGGCGACTCCAATTGAGGTGAATACTCTAGTGGATAGGCCGGTAGAACAATCAAGGACAATACGCAAGATTGCTCAAGAACCCTTGCCAAGCAAGTTAAGGTTCGAATGCTCTCAATAAGTCGAAGAGAAACAAATCAGAATTTTATTATCAAAATTGTGCACCCGTTAATCATACAAAGTGAGCCTTTATATAGGCTAAGGGGCTAATAAAACCCTAAGAAACTAGACAAGGAAGGTCGGCCACTCCTTGGACAAGGTGGGCCGGGCCATGACTCAAATAAACTAATCTAATCCAACTCTAAGCAATTGAACCTAACAGTAAGGCCTAGGGCTTAGTCGACCAAACCTTCATGGGCTCTCTTCGTCGGCCTGGATCATCATGTAGACAACTTGATTATCACCTTCCAAGCCTTCAATATCCCGATGGACTCCTTGTTGGTCTTGAACATTTCACACAAGAGCTTGAAGGGACTCCTTGAAGCGCTTGGCCCGTGCACGTGTGACTGGGCCCAATGGAACTCGAACTGGATCATTACTTGGGCTAAGGTCCGTGCACACATCAGTCCCCTCCACTTGAGAAGGATTTGTCCTCAAATCTGGATAGAAATGGATGATACTACAAGCGTTGGTAGTATGAAGCCCAAATCTAATGCCACCACGTATTGGCCCTCATACTATGATTCGGTGCTCATGTCTCTTGGTTAGTTTGAAAATGCTCACAACCAGCCAAGAAAAACTCATGGCTTTACTCGAATGGGTCCTCTTGTTTGTATAATTCCCCTCCTATTGAAAGCAATTTGCCCACAAATTGAAGCACGAATGGTGACAAGACGAGTTACATGCCTTTGACTCAATCTTGTTACGATTGCTACAGATGTCATCCGATGCAAAACCCACGTGCTAAGTTGGAAAATAACCCTTGTCGAACCTTGAATCTCACAAACTATCTTCAATGTGTGCTCAACTTGATCGTTTGTGGTCACGAGGTAAGGGTCCTCAAAGTGGTGTGAAGTGTATCCCATGAAATCGAACTCCGGCCAGAACACACTTGCAAGGTCCCATGGCGGATTTGGTGATATTGGAGCTTCATGTGTACTAAGAGCAAGACGAAAATCACAATGGTCATTGATGTACTTGTTCTTTAAACGAACCCTTGGTACACAACCATCCCCAAAATGTGGAGTGTTCCCTTCAAGATGAGCTCGAATCAACTCCCTTTTGGTGTGGACTGATTTGAGTTGACTTTGTTCCGTGAATGGATACCAACGGGGTTTAACTCTTGGAGGCTTGCAAAGCCTATAATTGATTTTGGAATGGAACGCACTAAGAACAGCTCAACTTCCCTTTGCCTGATCTGTATAAAAGAAGAAACACTAAACAAAGCAAAGGTAAGTTCGTTAGGAAAATAATAGGCCTTCACCGGGTTGTTCAAGATCAGCCCACTTTCTCTCTTTTCCTCCTTTTTACCACCCATCTCATCAGATTTTTCCATCTCCTTTTCTAGTTCAACAGCTGACCCTTTCATCTCGTTGCTTTCAACTCCCTCGGGTTTTACCTCTTCAGGCACAATTCCCTCATCTAGCCTTTTCTCCATTCTATAACGCTCAAGCTCATTTTCATGTATGCTAGATCAATACAAAGCTGGTCATAAGTAAGTGATACAAGTACAAAACGACGACTATTAAATAAGAAGGCATACTTATTAGTATGTCCGTCATATTTAACTTCTCGCCTCGACATCCATGCTTTGCCCAACAACACAGGTGTCACTTGAATTGGGATTACATCACACAACACCTCGTCCACATATTTGCCGATTTGAATAGGTACAAGTGTGTGCTTAGTAACCCAAACAACACCACGAGTACTCATCAACTGGTACAGTTGAAGATGATCAATGTAGGAGTGGGTAGTGTTCCTAAAATGTAGGAGAGTAGCCAAGTGAAAACAAAGGAGTTATCAAAGTGCTTTACTTAGTTTCCTAAATGAATTTGGAAATCAAGTAAACAACTTGGATGAAGCAAGCAATACTCGAACAGATTTGAAACAAAGAAACCCTAGTGCAAATGAGACCGTAGCCGCCGCCCCACTTGTTTTCTTGTTGCTCAAGTGATGACTAACGACCAAGACAGATTTGGGAACACAACCTTTCGGCAAATTTTGGACAGAAAATATCGACAAACTAGACACAAACACAAAAGGGATAACACACCAACAGATTTTGTGTTCGGATAAACAGTAACGTGAACAGTGTCGGTGAAGAGTGACGGTGAACAGTGTCATTTTTTTCTTCTTCTTTTTTTTTAACAAGGCAGCGGACAAAACACAAAAACCCTTCGACGCAACTACGAAAAACAAGGATATAACGAAAGATACCTTCACCTAAGCTCTGAAGCCAACTGATACGGTCCTCGATCAACTCGTTTCGAGACACGTAACACGCTTGTCCAAGGATCGAGTGAGGTTGTCCAACGCTTGGATTGCGGAACCTAAAACCAAAACGGACGACACGAATTGATTGAAGGTGGTAGAACGGCGACTCCAATTGAGGTGAATACTCTAGTGGATAGGCCGGTAGAACAATCAAGGACAATACGCAAGATTGCTCAAGAACCCTTGCCAAGCAAGTTAAGGTTCGAATGCTCTCAATAAGTCGAAGAGAAACAAATCAGAATTTTATTATCAAAATTGTGCACCCGTTAATCATACAAAGTGAGCCTTTATATAGGCTAAGGGGCTAATAAAACCCTAAGAAACTAGACAAGGAAGGTCGGCCACTCCTTGGACAAGGTGGGCCGGGCCATGACTCAAATAAACTAATCTAATCCAACTCTAAGCAATTGAACCTAACAGTAAGGCCTAGGGCTTAGTCGACCAAACCTTCATGGGCTCTCTTCGTCGGCCTGGATCATCATGTAGACAACTTGATTATCACCTTCCAAGCCTTCAATATCCCGATGGACTCCTTGTTGGTCTTGAACATTTCACACAAGAGCTTGAAGGGACTCCTTGAAGCGCTTGGCCCGTGCACGTGTGACTGGGCCCAATGGAACTCGAACTGGATCATTACTTGGGCTAAGGTCCGTGCACACATCAGTCCCCTCCACTTGAGAAGGATTTGTCCTCAAATCTGGATAGAAATGGATGATACTACAAGCGTTGGTAGTATGAAGCCCAAATCTAATGCCACCACGTATTGGCCCTCATACTATGATTCGGTGCTCATGTCTCTTGGTTAGTTTGAAAATGCTCACAACCAGCCAAGAAAAACTCATGGCTTTACTCGAATGGCTCCTCTTGTTTGTATAATTCCCCTCCTATTGAAAGCAATTTGCCCACAAATTGAAGCACGAATGGTGACAAGACGAGTTACATGCCTTTGACTCAATCTTGTTACGATTGCTACAGATGTCATCCGATGCAAAACCCACGTGCTAAGTTGGAAAATAACCCTTGTCGAACCTTGAATCTCACAAACTATCTTCAATGTGTGCTCAACTTGATCGTTTGTGGTCACGAGGTAAGGGTCCTCAAAGTGGTGTGAAGTGTATCCCATGAAATCGAACTCCGGCCAGAACACACTTGCAAGGTCCCATGGCGGATTTGGTGATATTGGAGCTTCATGTGTACTAAGAGCAAGACGAAAATCACAATGGTCATTGATGTACTTGTTCTTTAAACGAACCCTTGGTACACAACCATCCCCAAAATGTGGAGTGTTCCCTTCAAGATGAGCTCGAATCAACTCCCTTTTGGTGTGGACTGATTTGAGTTGACTTTGTTCCGTGAATGGATACCAACGGGGTTTAACTCTTGGAGGCTTGCAAAGCCTATAATTGATTTTGGAATGGAACGCACTAAGAACAGCTCAACTTCCCTTTGCCTGATCTGTATAAAAGAAGAAACACTAAACAAAGCAAAGGTAAGTTCGTTAGGAAAATAATAGGCCTTCACCGGGTTGTTCAAGATCAGCCCACTTTCTCTCTTTTCCTCCTTTTTACCACCCATCTCATCAGATTTTTCCATCTCCTTTTCTAGTTCAACAGCTGACCCTTTCATCTCGTTGCTTTCAACTCCCTCGGGTTTTACCTCTTCAGGCACAATTCCCTCATCTAGCCTTTTCTCCATTCTATAACGCTCAAGCTCATTTTCATGTATGCTAGATCAATACAAAGCTGGTCATAAGTAAGTGATACAAGTACAAAACGACGACTATTAAATAAGAAGGCATACTTATTAGTATGTCCGTCATATTTAACTTCTCGCCTCGACATCCATGCTTTGCCCAACAACACAGGTGTCACTTGAATTGGGATTACATCACACAACACCTCGTCCACATATTTGCCGATTTGAATAGGTACAAGTGTGTGCTTAGTAACCCAAACAACACCACGAGTACTCATCAACTGGTACAGTTGAAGATGATCAATGTAGGAGTGGGTAGTGTTCCTAAAATGTAGGAGAGTAGCCAAGTGAAAACAAAGGAGTTATCAAAGTGCTTTACTTAGTTTCCTAAATGAATTTGGAAATCAAGTAAACAACTTGGATGAAGCAAGCAATACTCGAACAGATTTGAAACAAAGAAACCCTAGTGCAAATGAGACCGTAGCCGCCGCCCCACTTGTTTTCTTGTTGCTCAAGTGATGACTAACGACCAAGACAGATTTGGGAACACAACCTTTCGGCAAATTTTGGACAGAAAATATCGACAAACTAGACACAAACACAAAAGGGATAACACACCAACAGATTTTGTGTTCGGATAAACAGTAACGTGAACAGTGTCGGTGAAGAGTGACGGTGAACAGTGTCATTTTTTTCTTCTTCTTTTTTTTTAACAAGGCAGCGGACAAAACACAAAAACCCTTCGACGCAACTACGAAAAACAAGGATATAACGAAAGATACCTTCACCTAAGCTCTGAAGCCAACTGATACGGTCCTCGATCAACTCGTTTCGAGACACGTAACACGCTTGTCCAAGGATCGAGTGAGGTTGTCCAACGCTTGGATTGCGGAACCTAAAACCAAAACGGACGACACGAATTGATTGAAGGTGGTAGAACGGCGACTCCAATTGAGGTGAATACTCTAGTGGATAGGCCGGTAGAACAATCAAGGACAATACGCAAGATTGCTCAAGAACCCTTGCCAAGCAAGTTAAGGTTCGAATGCTCTCAATAAGTCGAAGAGAAACAAATCAGAATTTTATTATCAAAATTGTGCACCCGTTAATCATACAAAGTGAGCCTTTATATAGGCTAAGGGGCTAATAAAACCCTAAGAAACTAGACAAGGAAGGTCGGCCACTCCTTGGACAAGGTGGGCCGGGCCATGACTCAAATAAACTAATCTAATCCAACTCTAAGCAATTGAACCTAACAGTAAGGCCTAGGGCTTAGTCGACCAAACCTTCATGGGCTCTCTTCGTCGGCCTGGATCATCATGTAGACAACTTGATTATCACCTTCCAAGCCTTCAATATCCCGATGGACTCCTTGTTGGTCTTGAACATTTCACACAAGAGCTTGAAGGGACTCCTTGAAGCGCTTGGCCCGTGCACGTGTGACTGGGCCCAATGGAACTCGAACTGGATCATTACTTGGGCTAAGGTCCGTGCACACATCAGTCCCCTCCACTTGAGAAGGATTTGTCCTCAAATCTGGATAGAAATGGATGATACTACAAGCGTTGGTAGTATGAAGCCCAAATCTAATGCCACCACGTATTGGCCCTCATACTATGATTCGGTGCTCATGTCTCTTGGTTAGTTTGAAAATGCTCACAACCAGCCAAGAAAAACTCATGGCTTTACTCGAATGGCTCCTCTTGTTTGTATAATTCCCCTCCTATTGAAAGCAATTTGCCCACAAATTGAAGCACGAATGGTGACAAGACGAGTTACATGCCTTTGACTCAATCTTGTTACGATTGCTACAGATGTCATCCGATGCAAAACCCACGTGCTAAGTTGGAAAATAACCCTTGTCGAACCTTGAATCTCACAAACTATCTTCAATGTGTGCTCAACTTGATCGTTTGTGGTCACGAGGTAAGGGTCCTCAAAGTGGTGTGAAGTGTATCCCATGAAATCGAACTCCGGCCAGAACACACTTGCAAGGTCCCATGGCGGATTTGGTGATATTGGAGCTTCATGTGTACTAAGAGCAAGACGAAAATCACAATGGTCATTGATGTACTTGTTCTTTAAACGAACCCTTGGTACACAACCATCCCCAAAATGTGGAGTGTTCCCTTCAAGATGAGCTCGAATCAACTCCCTTTTGGTGTGGACTGATTTGAGTTGACTTTGTTCCGTGAATGGATACCAACGGGGTTTAACTCTTGGAGGCTTGCAAAGCCTATAATTGATTTTGGAATGGAACGCACTAAGAACAGCTCAACTTCCCTTTGCCTGATCTGTATAAAAGAAGAAACACTAAACAAAGCAAAGGTAAGTTCGTTAGGAAAATAATAGGCCTTCACCGGGTTGTTCAAGATCAGCCCACTTTCTCTCTTTTCCTCCTTTTTACCACCCATCTCATCAGATTTTTCCATCTCCTTTTCTAGTTCAACAGCTGACCCTTTCATCTCGTTGCTTTCAACTCCCTCGGGTTTTACCTCTTCAGGCACAATTCCCTCATCTAGCCTTTTCTCCATTCTATAACGCTCAAGCTCATTTTCATGTATGCTAGATCAATACAAAGCTGGTCATAAGTAAGTGATACAAGTACAAAACGACGACTATTAAATAAGAAGGCATACTTATTAGTATGTCCGTCATATTTAACTTCTCGCCTCGACATCCATGCTTTGCCCAACAACACAGGTGTCACTTGAATTGGGATTACATCACACAACACCTCGTCCACATATTTGCCGATTTGAATAGGTACAAGTGTGTGCTTAGTAACCCAAACAACACCACGAGTACTCATCAACTGGTACAGTTGAAGATGATCAATGTAGGAGTGGGTAGTGTTCCTAAAATGTAGGAGAGTAGCCAAGTGAAAACAAAGGAGTTATCAAAGTGCTTTACTTAGTTTCCTAAATGAATTTGGAAATCAAGTAAACAACTTGGATGAAGCAAGCAATACTCGAACAGATTTGAAACAAAGAAACCCTAGTGCAAATGAGACCGTAGCCGCCGCCCCACTTGTTTTCTTGTTGCTCAAGTGATGACTAACGACCAAGACAGATTTGGGAACACAACCTTTCGGCAAATTTTGGACAGAAAATATCGACAAACTAGACACAAACACAAAAGGGATAACACACCAACAGATTTTGTGTTCGGATAAACAGTAACGTGAACAGTGTCGGTGAAGAGTGACGGTGAACAGTGTCATTTTTTTCTTCTTCTTTTTTTTTAACAAGGCAGCGGACAAAACACAAAAACCCTTCGACGCAACTACGAAAAACAAGGATATAACGAAAGATACCTTCACCTAAGCTCTGAAGCCAACTGATACGGTCCTCGATCAACTCGTTTCGAGACACGTAACACGCTTGTCCAAGGATCGAGTGAGGTTGTCCAACGCTTGGATTGCGGAACCTAAAACCAAAACGGACGACACGAATTGATTGAAGGTGGTAGAACGGCGACTCCAATTGAGGTGAATACTCTAGTGGATAGGCCGGTAGAACAATCAAGGACAATACGCAAGATTGCTCAAGAACCCTTGCCAAGCAAGTTAAGGTTCGAATGCTCTCAATAAGTCGAAGAGAAACAAATCAGAATTTTATTATCAAAATTGTGCACCCGTTAATCATACAAAGTGAGCCTTTATATAGGCTAAGGGGCTAATAAAACCCTAAGAAACTAGACAAGGAAGGTCGGCCACTCCTTGGACAAGGTGGGCCGGGCCATGACTCAAATAAACTAATCTAATCCAACTCTAAGCAATTGAACCTAACAGTAAGGCCTAGGGCTTAGTCGACCAAACCTTCATGGGCTCTCTTCGTCGGCCTGGATCATCATGTAGACAACTTGATTATCACCTTCCAAGCCTTCAATATCCCGATGGACTCCTTGTTGGTCTTGAACATTTCACACAAGAGCTTGAAGGGACTCCTTGAAGCGCTTGGCCCGTGCACGTGTGACTGGGCCCAATGGAACTCGAACTGGATCATTACTTGGGCTAAGGTCCGTGCACACATCAGTCCCCTCCACTTGAGAAGGATTTGTCCTCAAATCTGGATAGAAATGGATGATACTACAAGCGTTGGTAGTATGAAGCCCAAATCTAATGCCACCACGTATTGGCCCTCATACTATGATTCGGTGCTCATGTCTCTTGGTTAGTTTGAAAATGCTCACAACCAGCCAAGAAAAACTCATGGCTTTACTCGAATGGCTCCTCTTGTTTGTATAATTCCCCTCCTATTGAAAGCAATTTGCCCACAAATTGAAGCACGAATGGTGACAAGACGAGTTACATGCCTTTGACTCAATCTTGTTACGATTGCTACAGATGTCATCCGATGCAAAACCCACGTGCTAAGTTGGAAAATAACCCTTGTCGAACCTTGAATCTCACAAACTATCTTCAATGTGTGCTCAACTTGATCGTTTGTGGTCACGAGGTAAGGGTCCTCAAAGTGGTGTGAAGTGTATCCCATGAAATCGAACTCCGGCCAGAACACACTTGCAAGGTCCCATGGCGGATTTGGTGATATTGGAGCTTCATGTGTACTAAGAGCAAGACGAAAATCACAATGGTCATTGATGTACTTGTTCTTTAAACGAACCCTTGGTACACAACCATCCCCAAAATGTGGAGTGTTCCCTTCAAGATGAGCTCGAATCAACTCCCTTTTGGTGTGGACTGATTTGAGTTGACTTTGTTCCGTGAATGGATACCAACGGGGTTTAACTCTTGGAGGCTTGCAAAGCCTATAATTGATTTTGGAATGGAACGCACTAAGAACAGCTCAACTTCCCTTTGCCTGATCTGTATAAAAGAAGAAACACTAAACAAAGCAAAGGTAAGTTCGTTAGGAAAATAATAGGCCTTCACCGGGTTGTTCAAGATCAGCCCACTTTCTCTCTTTTCCTCCTTTTTACCACCCATCTCATCAGATTTTTCCATCTCCTTTTCTAGTTCAACAGCTGACCCTTTCATCTCGTTGCTTTCAACTCCCTCGGGTTTTACCTCTTCAGGCACAATTCCCTCATCTAGCCTTTTCTCCATTCTATAACGCTCAAGCTCATTTTCATGTATGCTAGATCAATACAAAGCTGGTCATAAGTAAGTGATACAAGTACAAAACGACGACTATTAAATAAGAAGGCATACTTATTAGTATGTCCGTCATATTTAACTTCTCGCCTCGACATCCATGCTTTGCCCAACAACACAGGTGTCACTTGAATTGGGATTACATCACACAACACCTCGTCCACATATTTGCCGATTTGAATAGGTACAAGTGTGTGCTTAGTAACCCAAACAACACCACGAGTACTCATCAACTGGTACAGTTGAAGATGATCAATGTAGGAGTGGGTAGTGTTCCTAAAATGTAGGAGAGTAGCCAAGTGAAAACAAAGGAGTTATCAAAGTGCTTTACTTAGTTTCCTAAATGAATTTGGAAATCAAGTAAACAACTTGGATGAAGCAAGCAATACTCGAACAGATTTGAAACAAAGAAACCCTAGTGCAAATGAGACCGTAGCCGCCGCCCCACTTGTTTTCTTGTTGCTCAAGTGATGACTAACGACCAAGACAGATTTGGGAACACAACCTTTCGGCAAATTTTGGACAGAAAATATCGACAAACTAGACACAAACACAAAAGGGATAACACACCAACAGATTTTGTGTTCGGATAAACAGTAACGTGAACAGTGTCGGTGAAGAGTGACGGTGAACAGTGTCATTTTTTTCTTCTTCTTTTTTTTTAACAAGGCAGCGGACAAAACACAAAAACCCTTCGACGCAACTACGAAAAACAAGGATATAACGAAAGATACCTTCACCTAAGCTCTGAAGCCAACTGATACGGTCCTCGATCAACTCGTTTCGAGACACGTAACACGCTTGTCCAAGGATCGAGTGAGGTTGTCCAACGCTTGGATTGCGGAACCTAAAACCAAAACGGACGACACGAATTGATTGAAGGTGGTAGAACGGCGACTCCAATTGAGGTGAATACTCTAGTGGATAGGCCGGTAGAACAATCAAGGACAATACGCAAGATTGCTCAAGAACCCTTGCCAAGCAAGTTAAGGTTCGAATGCTCTCAATAAGTCGAAGAGAAACAAATCAGAATTTTATTATCAAAATTGTGCACCCGTTAATCATACAAAGTGAGCCTTTATATAGGCTAAGGGGCTAATAAAACCCTAAGAAACTAGACAAGGAAGGTCGGCCACTCCTTGGACAAGGTGGGCCGGGCCATGACTCAAATAAACTAATCTAATCCAACTCTAAGCAATTGAACCTAACAGTAAGGCCTAGGGCTTAGTCGACCAAACCTTCATGGGCTCTCTTCGTCGGCCTGGATCATCATGTAGACAACTTGATTATCACCTTCCAAGCCTTCAATATCCCGATGGACTCCTTGTTGGTCTTGAACATTTCACACAAGAGCTTGAAGGGACTCCTTGAAGCGCTTGGCCCGTGCACGTGTGACTGGGCCCAATGGAACTCGAACTGGATCATTACTTGGGCTAAGGTCCGTGCACACATCAGTCCCCTCCACTTGAGAAGGATTTGTCCTCAAATCTGGATAGAAATGGATGATACTACAAGCGTTGGTAGTATGAAGCCCAAATCTAATGCCACCACGTATTGGCCCTCATACTATGATTCGGTGCTCATGTCTCTTGGTTAGTTTGAAAATGCTCACAACCAGCCAAGAAAAACTCATGGCTTTACTCGAATGGGTCCTCTTGTTTGTATAATTCCCCTCCTATTGAAAGCAATTTGCCCACAAATTGAAGCACGAATGGTGACAAGACGAGTTACATGCCTTTGACTCAATCTTGTTACGATTGCTACAGATGTCATCCGATGCAAAACCCACGTGCTAAGTTGGAAAATAACCCTTGTCGAACCTTGAATCTCACAAACTATCTTCAATGTGTGCTCAACTTGATCGTTTGTGGTCACGAGGTAAGGGTCCTCAAAGTGGTGTGAAGTGTATCCCATGAAATCGAACTCCGGCCAGAACACACTTGCAAGGTCCCATGGCGGATTTGGTGATATTGGAGCTTCATGTGTACTAAGAGCAAGACGAAAATCACAATGGTCATTGATGTACTTGTTCTTTAAACGAACCCTTGGTACACAACCATCCCCAAAATGTGGAGTGTTCCCTTCAAGATGAGCTCGAATCAACTCCCTTTTGGTGTGGACTGATTTGAGTTGACTTTGTTCCGTGAATGGATACCAACGGGGTTTAACTCTTGGAGGCTTGCAAAGCCTATAATTGATTTTGGAATGGAACGCACTAAGAACAGCTCAACTTCCCTTTGCCTGATCTGTATAAAAGAAGAAACACTAAACAAAGCAAAGGTAAGTTCGTTAGGAAAATAATAGGCCTTCACCGGGTTGTTCAAGATCAGCCCACTTTCTCTCTTTTCCTCCTTTTTACCACCCATCTCATCAGATTTTTCCATCTCCTTTTCTAGTTCAACAGCTGACCCTTTCATCTCGTTGCTTTCAACTCCCTCGGGTTTTACCTCTTCAGGCACAATTCCCTCATCTAGCCTTTTCTCCATTCTATAACGCTCAAGCTCATTTTCATGTATGCTAGATCAATACAAAGCTGGTCATAAGTAAGTGATACAAGTACAAAACGACGACTATTAAATAAGAAGGCATACTTATTAGTATGTCCGTCATATTTAACTTCTCGCCTCGACATCCATGCTTTGCCCAACAACACAGGTGTCACTTGAATTGGGATTACATCACACAACACCTCGTCCACATATTTGCCGATTTGAATAGGTACAAGTGTGTGCTTAGTAACCCAAACAACACCACGAGTACTCATCAACTGGTACAGTTGAAGATGATCAATGTAGGAGTGGGTAGTGTTCCTAAAATGTAGGAGAGTAGCCAAGTGAAAACAAAGGAGTTATCAAAGTGCTTTACTTAGTTTCCTAAATGAATTTGGAAATCAAGTAAACAACTTGGATGAAGCAAGCAATACTCGAACAGATTTGAAACAAAGAAACCCTAGTGCAAATGAGACCGTAGCCGCCGCCCCACTTGTTTTCTTGTTGCTCAAGTGATGACTAACGACCAAGACAGATTTGGGAACACAACCTTTCGGCAAATTTTGGACAGAAAATATCGACAAACTAGACACAAACACAAAAGGGATAACACACCAACAGATTTTGTGTTCGGATAAACAGTAACGTGAACAGTGTCGGTGAAGAGTGACGGTGAACAGTGTCATTTTTTTCTTCTTCTTTTTTTTTAACAAGGCAGCGGACAAAACACAAAAACCCTTCGACGCAACTACGAAAAACAAGGATATAACGAAAGATACCTTCACCTAAGCTCTGAAGCCAACTGATACGGTCCTCGATCAACTCGTTTCGAGACACGTAACACGCTTGTCCAAGGATCGAGTGAGGTTGTCCAACGCTTGGATTGCGGAACCTAAAACCAAAACGGACGACACGAATTGATTGAAGGTGGTAGAACGGCGACTCCAATTGAGGTGAATACTCTAGTGGATAGGTCGGTAGAACAATCAAGGACAATACGCAAGATTGCTCAAGAACCCTTGCCAAGCAAGTTAAGGTTCGAATGCTCTCAATAAGTCGAAGAGAAACAAATCAGAATTTTATTATCAAAATTGTGCACCCGTTAATCATACAAAGTGAGCCTTTATATAGGCTAAGGGGCTAATAAAACCCTAAGAAACTAGACAAGGAAGGTCGGCCACTCCTTGGACAAGGTAGGCCGGGCCATGACTCAAATAAACTAATCTAATCCAACTCTAAGCAATTGAACCTAACAGTAAGGCCTAGGGCTTAGTCGACCAAACCTTCATGGGCTCTCTTCGTCGGCCTGGATCATCATGTAGACAACTTGATTATCACCTTCCAAGCCTTCAATATCCCGATGGACTCCTTGTTGGTCTTGAACATTTCACACAAGAGCTTGAAGGGACTCCTTGAAGCGCTTGGCCCGTGCACGTGTGACTGGGCCCAATGGAACTCGAACTGGATCATTACTTGGGCTAAGGTCCGTGCACACATCAGTCCCCTCCACTTGAGAAGGATTTGTCCTCAAATCTGGATAGAAATGGATGATACTACAAGCGTTGGTAGTATGAAGCCCAAATCTAATGCCACCACGTATTGGCCCTCATACTATGATTCGGTGCTCATGTCTCTTGGTTAGTTTGAAAATGCTCACAACCAGCCAAGAAAAACTCATGGCTTTACTCGAATGGCTCCTCTTGTTTGTATAATTCCCCTCCTATTGAAAGCAATTTGCCCACAAATTGAAGCACGAATGGTGACAAGACGAGTTACATGCCTTTGACTCAATCTTGTTACGATTGCTACAGATGTCATCCGATGCAAAACCCACGTGCTAAGTTGGAAAATAACCCTTGTCGAACCTTGAATCTCACAAACTATCTTCAATGTGTGCTCAACTTGATCGTTTGTGGTCACGAGGTAAGGGTCCTCAAAGTGGTGTGAAGTGTATCCCATGAAATCGAACTCCGGCCAGAACACACTTGCAAGGTCCCATGGCGGATTTGGTGATATTGGAGCTTCATGTGTACTAAGAGCAAGACGAAAATCACAATGGTCATTGATGTACTTGTTCTTTAAACGAACCCTTGGTACACAACCATCCCCAAAATGTGGAGTGTTCCCTTCAAGATGAGCTCGAATCAACTCCCTTTTGGTGTGGACTGATTTGAGTTGACTTTGTTCCGTGAATGGATACCAACGGGGTTTAACTCTTGGAGGCTTGCAAAGCCTATAATTGATTTTGGAATGGAACGCACTAAGAACAGCTCAACTTCCCTTTGCCTGATCTGTATAAAAGAAGAAACACTAAACAAAGCAAAGGTAAGTTCGTTAGGAAAATAATAGGCCTTCACCGGGTTGTTCAAGATCAGCCCACTTTCTCTCTTTTCCTCCTTTTTACCACCCATCTCATCAGATTTTTCCATCTCCTTTTCTAGTTCAACAGCTGACCCTTTCATCTCGTTGCTTTCAACTCCCTCGGGTTTTACCTCTTCAGGCACAATTCCCTCATCTAGCCTTTTCTCCATTCTATAACGCTCAAGCTCATTTTCATGTATGCTAGATCAATACAAAGCTGGTCATAAGTAAGTGATACAAGTACAAAACGACGACTATTAAATAAGAAGGCATACTTATTAGTATGTCCGTCATATTTAACTTCTCGCCTCGACATCCATGCTTTGCCCAACAACACAGGTGTCACTTGAATTGGGATTACATCACACAACACCTCGTCCACATATTTGCCGATTTGAATAGGTACAAGTGTGTGCTTAGTAACCCAAACAACACCACGAGTACTCATCAACTGGTACAGTTGAAGATGATCAATGTAGGAGTGGGTAGTGTTCCTAAAATGTAGGAGAGTAGCCAAGTGAAAACAAAGGAGTTATCAAAGTGCTTTACTTAGTTTCCTAAATGAATTTGGAAATCAAGTAAACAACTTGGATGAAGCAAGCAATACTCGAACAGATTTGAAACAAAGAAACCCTAGTGCAAATGAGACCGTAGCCGCCGCCCCACTTGTTTTCTTGTTGCTCAAGTGATGACTAACGACCAAGACAGATTTGGGAACACAACCTTTCGGCAAATTTTGGACAGAAAATATCGACAAACTAGACACAAACACAAAAGGGATAACACACCAACAGATTTTGTGTTCGGATAAACAGTAACGTGAACAGTGTCGGTGAAGAGTGACGGTGAACAGTGTCATTTTTTTCTTCTTCTTTTTTTTTAACAAGGCAGCGGACAAAACACAAAAACCCTTCGACGCAACTACGAAAAACAAGGATATAACGAAAGATACCTTCACCTAAGCTCTGAAGCCAACTGATACGGTCCTCGATCAACTCGTTTCGAGACACGTGACACGCTTGTCCAAGGATCGAGTGAGGTTGTCCAACGCTTGGATTGCGGAACCTAAAACCAAAACGGACGACACGAATTGATTGAAGGTGGTAGAACGGCGACTCCAATTGAGGTGAATACTCTAGTGGATAGGCCGGTAGAACAATCAAGGACAATACGCAAGATTGCTCAAGAACCCTTGCCAAGCAAGTTAAGGTTCGAATGCTCTCAATAAGTCGAAGAGAAACAAATCAGAATTTTATTATCAAAATTGTGCACCCGTTAATCATACAAAGTGAGCCTTTATATAGGCTAAGGGGCTAATAAAACCCTAAGAAACTAGACAAGGAAGGTCGGCCACTCCTTGGACAAGGTAGGCCGGGCCATGACTCAAATAAACTAATCTAATCCAACTCTAAGCAATTGAACCTAACAGTAAGGCCTAGGGCTTAGTCGACCAAACCTTCATGGGCTCTCTTCGTCGGCCTGGATCATCATGTAGAAAACTTGATTATCACCTTCCAAGCCTTCAATATCCCGATGGACTCCTTGTTGGTCTTGAACATTTCACACAAGAGCTTGAAGGGACTCCTTGAAGCGCTTGGCCCGTGCACGTGTGACTGGGCCCAATGGAACTCGAACTGGATCATTACTTGGGCTAAGGTCCGTGCACACATCAGTCCCCTCCACTTGAGAAGGATTTGTCCTCAAATCTGGATAGAAATGGATGATACTACAAGCGTTGGTAGTATGAAGCCCAAATCTAATGCCACCACGTATTGGCCCTCATACTATGATTCGGTGCTCATGTCTCTTGGTTAGTTTGAAAATGCTCACAACCAGCCAAGAAAAACTCATGGCTTTACTCGAATGGCTCCTCTTGTTTGTATAATTCCCCTCCTATTGAAAGCAATTTGCCCACAAATTGAAGCACGAATGGTGACAAGACGAGTTACATGCCTTTGACTCAATCTTGTTACGATTGCTACAGATGTCATCCGATGCAAAACCCACGTGCTAAGTTGGAAAATAACCCTTGTCGAACCTTGAATCTCACAAACTATCTTCAATGTGTGCTCAACTTGATCGTTTGTGGTCACGAGGTAAGGGTCCTCAAAGTGGTGTGAAGTGTATCCCATGAAATCGAACTCCGGCCAGAACACACTTGCAAGGTCCCATGGCGGATTTGGTGATATTGGAGCTTCATGTGTACTAAGAGCAAGACGAAAATCACAATGGTCATTGATGTACTTGTTCTTTAAACGAACCCTTGGTACACAACCATCCCCAAAATGTGGAGTGTTCCCTTCAAGATGAGCTCGAATCAACTCCCTTTTGGTGTGGACTGATTTGAGTTGACTTTGTTCCGTGAATGGATACCAACGGGGTTTAACTCTTGGAGGCTTGCAAAGCCTATAATTGATTTTGGAATGGAACGCACTAAGAACAGCTCAACTTCCCTTTGCCTGATCTGTATAAAAGAAGAAACACTAAACAAAGCAAAGGTAAGTTCGTTAGGAAAATAATAGGCCTTCACCGGGTTGTTCAAGATCAGCCCACTTTCTCTCTTTTCCTCCTTTTTACCACCCATCTCATCAGATTTTTCCATCTCCTTTTCTAGTTCAACAGCTGACCCTTTCATCTCGTTGCTTTCAACTCCCTCGGGTTTTACCTCTTCAGGCACAATTCCCTCATCTAGCCTTTTCTCCATTCTATAACGCTCAAGCTCATTTTCATGTATGCTAGATCAATACAAAGCTGGTCATAAGTAAGTGATACAAGTACAAAACGACGACTATTAAATAAGAAGGCATACTTATTAGTATGTCCGTCATATTTAACTTCTCGCCTCGACATCCATGCTTTGCCCAACAACACAGGTGTCACTTGAATTGGGATTACATCACACAACACCTCGTCCACATATTTGCCGATTTGAATAGGTACAAGTGTGTGCTTAGTAACCCAAACAACACCACGAGTACTCATCAACTGGTACAGTTGAAGATGATCAATGTAGGAGTGGGTAGTGTTCCTAAAATGTAGGAGAGTAGCCAAGTGAAAACAAAGGAGTTATCAAAGTGCTTTACTTAGTTTCCTAAATGAATTTGGAAATCAAGTAAACAACTTGGATGAAGCAAGCAATACTCGGACAGATTTGAAACAAAGAAACCCTAGTGCAAATGAGACCGTAGCCGCCGCCCCACTTGTTTTCTTGTTGCTCAAGTGATGACTAACGACCAAGACAGATTTGGGAACACAACCTTTCGGCAAATTTTGGACAGAAAATATCGACAAACTAGACACAAACACAAAAGGGATAACACACCAACAGATTTTGTGTTCGGATAAACAGTAACGTGAACAGTGTCGGTGAAGAGTGACGGTGAACAGTGTAATTTTTTTCTTCTTCTTTTTTTTTAACAAGGCAGCGGACAAAACACAAAAACCCTTCGACGCAACTACGAAAAACAAGGATATAACGAAAGATACCTTCACCTAAGCTCTGAAGCCAACTGATACGGTCCTCGATCAACTCGTTTCGAGACACGTAACACGCTTGTCCAAGGATCGAGTGAGGTTGTCCAACGCTTGGATTGCGGAACCTAAAACCAAAACGGACGACACGAATTGATTGAAGGTGGTAGAACGGCGACTCCAATTGAGGTGAATACTCTAGTGGATAGGTCGGTAGAACAATCAAGGACAATACGCAAGATTGCTCAAGAACCCTTGCCAAGCAAGTTAAGGTTCGAATGCTCTCAATAAGTCGAAGAGAAACAAATCAGAATTTTATTATCAAAATTGTGCACCCGTTAATCATACAAAGTGAGCCTTTATATAGGCTAAGGGGCTAATAAAACCCTAAGAAACTAGACAAGGAAGGTCGGCCACTCCTTGGACAAGGTAGGCCGGGCCATGACTCAAATAAACTAATCTAATCCAACTCTAAGCAATTGAACCTAACAGTAAGGCCTAGGGCTTAGTCGACCAAACCTTCATGGGCTCTCTTCGTCGGCCTGGATCATCATGTAGACAACTTGATTATCACCTTCCAAGCCTTCAATATCCCGATGGACTCCTTGTTGGTCTTGAACATTTCACACAAGAGCTTGAAGGGACTCCTTGAAGCGCTTGGCCCGTGCACGTGTGACTGGGCCCAATGGAACTCGAACTGGATCATTACTTGGGCTAAGGTCCGTGCACACATCAGTCCCCTCCACTTGAGAAGGATTTGTCCTCAAATCTGGATAGAAATGGATGATACTACAAGCGTTGGTAGTATGAAGCCCAAATCTAATGCCACCACGTATTGGCCCTCATACTATGATTCGGTGCTCATGTCTCTTGGTTAGTTTGAAAATGCTCACAACCAGCCAAGAAAAACTCATGGCTTTACTCGAATGGGTCCTCTTGTTTGTATAATTCCCCTCCTATTGAAAGCAATTTGCCCACAAATTGAAGCACGAATGGTGACAAGACGAGTTACATGCCTTTGACTCAATCTTGTTACGATTGCTACAGATGTCATCCGATGCAAAACCCACGTGCTAAGTTGGAAAATAACCCTTGTCGAACCTTGAATCTCACAAACTATCTTCAATGTGTGCTCAACTTGATCGTTTGTGGTCACGAGGTAAGGGTCCTCAAAGTGGTGTGAAGTGTATCCCATGAAATCGAACTCCGGCCAGAACACACTTGCAAGGTCCCATGGCGGATTTGGTGATATTGGAGCTTCATGTGTACTAAGAGCAAGACGAAAATCACAATGGTCATTGATGTACTTGTTCTTTAAACGAACCCTTGGTACACAACCATCCCCAAAATGTGGAGTGTTCCCTTCAAGATGAGCTCGAATCAACTCCCTTTTGGTGTGGACTGATTTGAGTTGACTTTGTTCCGTGAATGGATACCAACGGGGTTTAACTCTTGGAGGCTTGCAAAGCCTATAATTGATTTTGGAATGGAACGCACTAAGAACAGCTCAACTTCCCTTTGCCTGATCTGTATAAAAGAAGAAACACTAAACAAAGCAAAGGTAAGTTCGTTAGGAAAATAATAGGCCTTCACCGGGTTGTTCAAGATCAGCCCACTTTCTCTCTTTTCCTCCTTTTTACCACCCATCTCATCAGATTTTTCCATCTCCTTTTCTAGTTCAACAGCTGACCCTTTCATCTCGTTGCTTTCAACTCCCTCGGGTTTTACCTCTTCAGGCACAATTCCCTCATCTAGCCTTTTCTCCATTCTATAACGCTCAAGCTCATTTTCATGTATGCTAGATCAATACAAAGCTGGTCATAAGTAAGTGATACAAGTACAAAACGACGACTATTAAATAAGAAGGCATACTTATTAGTATGTCCGTCATATTTAACTTCTCGCCTCGACATCCATGCTTTGCCCAACAACACAGGTGTCACTTGAATTGGGATTACATCACACAACACCTCGTCCACATATTTGCCGATTTGAATAGGTACAAGTGTGTGCTTAGTAACCCAAACAACACCACGAGTACTCATCAACTGGTACAGTTGAAGATGATCAATGTAGGAGTGGGTAGTGTTCCTAAAATGTAGGAGAGTAGCCAAGTGAAAACAAAGGAGTTATCAAAGTGCTTTACTTAGTTTCCTAAATGAATTTGGAAATCAAGTAAACAACTTGGATGAAGCAAGCAATACTCGTACAGATTTGAAACAAAGAAACCCTAGTGCAAATGAGACCGTAGCCGCCGCCCCACTTGTTTTCTTGTTGCTCAAGTGATGACTAACGACCAAGACAGATTTGGGAACACAACCTTTCGGCAAATTTTGGACAGAAAATATCGACAAACTAGACACAAACACAAAAGGGATAACACACCAACAGATTTTGTGTTCGGATAAACAGTAACGTGAACAGTGTCGGTGAAGAGTGACGGTGAACAGTGTAATTTTTTTCTTCTTCTTTTTTTTTAACAAGGCAGCGGACAAAACACAAAAACCCTTCGACGCAACTACGAAAAACAAGGATATAACGAAAGATACCTTCACCTAAGCTCTGAAGCCAACTGATACGGTCCTCGATCAACTCGTTTCGAGACACGTAACACGCTTGTCCAAGGATCGAGTGAGGTTGTCCAACGCTTGGATTGCGGAACCTAAAACCAAAACGGACGACACGAATTGATTGAAGGTGGTAGAACGGCGACTCCAATTGAGGTGAATACTCTAGTGGATAGGTCGGTAGAACAATCAAGGACAATACGCAAGATTGCTCAAGAACCCTTGCCAAGCAAGTTAAGGTTCGAATGCTCTCAATAAGTCGAAGAGAAACAAATCAGAATTTTATTATCAAAATTGTGCACCCGTTAATCATACAAAGTGAGCCTTTATATAGGCTAAGGGGCTAATAAAACCCTAAGAAACTAGACAAGGAAGGTCGGCCACTCCTTGGACAAGGTAGGCCGGGCCATGACTCAAATAAACTAATCTAATCCAACTCTAAGCAATTGAACCTAACAGTAAGGCCTAGGGCTTAGTCGACCAAACCTTCATGGGCTCTCTTCGTCGGCCTGGATCATCATGTAGACAACTTGATTATCACCTTCCAAGCCTTCAATATCCCGATGGACTCCTTGTTGGTCTTGAACATTTCACACAAGAGCTTGAAGGGACTCCTTGAAGCGCTTGGCCCGTGCACGTGTGACTGGGCCCAATGGAACTCGAACTGGATCATTACTTGGGCTAAGGTCCGTGCACACATCAGTCCCCTCCACTTGAGAAGGATTTGTCCTCAAATCTGGATAGAAATGGATGATACTACAAGCGTTGGTAGTATGAAGCCCAAATCTAATGCCACCACGTATTGGCCCTCATACTATGATTCGGTGCTCATGTCTCTTGGTTAGTTTGAAAATGCTCACAACCAGCCAAGAAAAACTCATGGCTTTACTCGAATGGCTCCTCTTGTTTGTATAATTCCCCTCCTATTGAAAGCAATTTGCCCACAAATTGAAGCACGAATGGTGACAAGACGAGTTACATGCCTTTGACTCAATCTTGTTACGATTGCTACAGATGTCATCCGATGCAAAACCCACGTGCTAAGTTGGAAAATAACCCTTGTCGAACCTTGAATCTCACAAACTATCTTCAATGTGTGCTCAACTTGATCGTTTGTGGTCACGAGGTAAGGGTCCTCAAAGTGGTGTGAAGTGTATCCCATGAAATCGAACTCCGGCCAGAACACACTTGCAAGGTCCCATGGCGGATTTGGTGATATTGGAGCTTCATGTGTACTAAGAGCAAGACGAAAATCACAATGGTCATTGATGTACTTGTTCTTTAAACGAACCCTTGGTACACAACCATCCCCAAAATGTGGAGTGTTCCCTTCAAGATGAGCTCGAATCAACTCCCTTTTGGTGTGGACTGATTTGAGTTGACTTTGTTCCGTGAATGGATACCAACGGGGTTTAACTCTTGGAGGCTTGCAAAGCCTATAATTGATTTTGGAATGGAACGCACTAAGAACAGCTCAACTTCCCTTTGCCTGATCTGTATAAAAGAAGAAACACTAAACAAAGCAAAGGTAAGTTCGTTAGGAAAATAATAGGCCTTCACCGGGTTGTTCAAGATCAGCCCACTTTCTCTCTTTTCCTCCTTTTTACCACCCATCTCATCAGATTTTTCCATCTCCTTTTCTAGTTCAACAGCTGACCCTTTCATCTCGTTGCTTTCAACTCCCTCGGGTTTTACCTCTTCAGGCACAATTCCCTCATCTAGCCTTTTCTCCATTCTATAACGCTCAAGCTCATTTTCATGTATGCTAGATCAATACAAAGCTGGTCATAAGTAAGTGATACAAGTACAAAACGACGACTATTAAATAAGAAGGCATACTTATTAGTATGTCCGTCATATTTAACTTCTCGCCTCGACATCCATGCTTTGCCCAACAACACAGGTGTCACTTGAATTGGGATTACATCACACAACACCTCGTCCACATATTTGCCGATTTGAATAGGTACAAGTGTGTGCTTAGTAACCCAAACAACACCACGAGTACTCATCAACTGGTACAGTTGAAGATGATCAATGTAGGAGTGGGTAGTGTTCCTAAAATGTAGGAGAGTAGCCAAGTGAAAACAAAGGAGTTATCAAAGTGCTTTACTTAGTTTCCTAAATGAATTTGGAAATCAAGTAAACAACTTGGATGAAGCAAGCAATACTCGAACAGATTTGAAACAAAGAAACCCTAGTGCAAATGAGACCGTAGCCGCCGCCCCACTTGTTTTCTTGTTGCTCAAGTGATGACTAACGACCAAGACAGATTTGGGAACACAACCTTTCGGCAAATTTTGGACAGAAAATATCGACAAACTAGACACAAACACAAAAGGGATAACACACCAACAGATTTTGTGTTCGGATAAACAGTAACGTGAACAGTGTCGGTGAAGAGTGACGGTGAACAGTGTCATTTTTTTCTTCTTCTTTTTTTTTAACAAGGCAGCGGACAAAACACAAAAACCCTTCGACGCAACTACGAAAAACAAGGATATAACGAAAGATACCTTCACCTAAGCTCTGAAGCCAACTGATACGGTCCTCGATCAACTCGTTTCGAGACACGTGACACGCTTGTCCAAGGATCGAGTGAGGTTGTCCAACGCTTGGATTGCGGAACCTAAAACCAAAACGGACGACACGAATTGATTGAAGGTGGTAGAACGGCGACTCCAATTGAGGTGAATACTCTAGTGGATAGGCCGGTAGAACAATCAAGGACAATACGCAAGATTGCTCAAGAACCCTTGCCAAGCAAGTTAAGGTTCGAATGCTCTCAATAAGTCGAAGAGAAACAAATCAGAATTTTATTATCAAAATTGTGCACCCGTTAATCATACAAAGTGAGCCTTTATATAGGCTAAGGGGCTAATAAAACCCTAAGAAACTAGACAAGGAAGGTCGGCCACTCCTTGGACAAGGTAGGCCGGGCCATGACTCAAATAAACTAATCTAATCCAACTCTAAGCAATTGAACCTAACAGTAAGGCCTAGGGCTTAGTCGACCAAACCTTCATGGGCTCTCTTCGTCGGCCTGGATCATCATGTAGAAAACTTGATTATCACCTTCCAAGCCTTCAATATCCCGATGGACTCCTTGTTGGTCTTGAACATTTCACACAAGAGCTTGAAGGGACTCCTTGAAGCGCTTGGCCCGTGCACGTGTGACTGGGCCCAATGGAACTCGAACTGGATCATTACTTGGGCTAAGGTCCGTGCACACATCAGTCCCCTCCACTTGAGAAGGATTTGTCCTCAAATCTGGATAGAAATGGATGATACTACAAGCGTTGGTAGTATGAAGCCCAAATCTAATGCCACCACGTATTGGCCCTCATACTATGATTCGGTGCTCATGTCTCTTGGTTAGTTTGAAAATGCTCACAACCAGCCAAGAAAAACTCATGGCTTTACTCGAATGGCTCCTCTTGTTTGTATAATTCCCCTCCTATTGAAAGCAATTTGCCCACAAATTGAAGCACGAATGGTGACAAGACGAGTTACATGCCTTTGACTCAATCTTGTTACGATTGCTACAGATGTCATCCGATGCAAAACCCACGTGCTAAGTTGGAAAATAACCCTTGTCGAACCTTGAATCTCACAAACTATCTTCAATGTGTGCTCAACTTGATCGTTTGTGGTCACGAGGTAAGGGTCCTCAAAGTGGTGTGAAGTGTATCCCATGAAATCGAACTCCGGCCAGAACACACTTGCAAGGTCCCATGGCGGATTTGGTGATATTGGAGCTTCATGTGTACTAAGAGCAAGACGAAAATCACAATGGTCATTGATGTACTTGTTCTTTAAACGAACCCTTGGTACACAACCATCCCCAAAATGTGGAGTGTTCCCTTCAAGATGAGCTCGAATCAACTCCCTTTTGGTGTGGACTGATTTGAGTTGACTTTGTTCCGTGAATGGATACCAACGGGGTTTAACTCTTGGAGGCTTGCAAAGCCTATAATTGATTTTGGAATGGAACGCACTAAGAACAGCTCAACTTCCCTTTGCCTGATCTGTATAAAAGAAGAAACACTAAACAAAGCAAAGGTAAGTTCGTTAGGAAAATAATAGGCCTTCACCGGGTTGTTCAAGATCAGCCCACTTTCTCTCTTTTCCTCCTTTTTACCACCCATCTCATCAGATTTTTCCATCTCCTTTTCTAGTTCAACAGCTGACCCTTTCATCTCGTTGCTTTCAACTCCCTCGGGTTTTACCTCTTCAGGCACAATTCCCTCATCTAGCCTTTTCTCCATTCTATAACGCTCAAGCTCATTTTCATGTATGCTAGATCAATACAAAGCTGGTCATAAGTAAGTGATACAAGTACAAAACGACGACTATTAAATAAGAAGGCATACTTATTAGTATGTCCGTCATATTTAACTTCTCGCCTCGACATCCATGCTTTGCCCAACAACACAGGTGTCACTTGAATTGGGACTACATCACACAACACCTCGTCCACATATTTGCCGATTTGAATAGGTACAAGTGTGTGCTTAGTAACCCAAACAACACCACGAGTACTCATCAACTGGTACAGTTGAAGATGATCAATGTAGGAGTGGGTAGTGTTCCTAAAATGTAGGAGAGTAGCCAAGTGAAAACAAAGGAGTTATCAAAGTGCTTTACTTAGTTTCCTAAATGAATTTGGAAATCAAGTAAACAACTTGGATGAAGCAAGCAATACTCGGACAGATTTGAAACAAAGAAACCCTAGTGCAAATGAGACCGTAGCCGCCGCCCCACTTGTTTTCTTGTTGCTCAAGTGATGACTAACGACCAAGACAGATTTGGGAACACAACCTTTCGGCAAATTTTGGACAGAAAATATCGACAAACTAGACACAAACACAAAAGGGATAACACACCAACAGATTTTGTGTTCGGATAAACAGTAACGTGAACAGTGTCGGTGAAGAGTGACGGTGAACAGTGTCATTTTTTTCTTCTTCTTTTTTTTTAACAAGGCAGCGGACAAAACACAAAAACCCTTCGACGCAACTACGAAAAACAAGGATATAACGAAAGATACCTTCACCTAAGCTCTGAAGCCAACTGATACGGTCCTCGATCAACTCGTTTCGAGACACGTAACACGCTTGTCCAAGGATCGAGTGAGGTTGTCCAACGCTTGGATTGCGGAACCTAAAACCAAAACGGACGACACGAATTGATTGAAGGTGGTAGAACGGCGACTCCAATTGAGGTGAATACTCTAGTGGATAGGTCGGTAGAACAATCAAGGACAATACGCAAGATTGCTCAAGAACCCTTGCCAAGCAAGTTAAGGTTCGAATGCTCTCAATAAGTCGAAGAGAAACAAATCAGAATTTTATTATCAAAATTGTGCACCCGTTAATCATACAAAGTGAGCCTTTATATAGGCTAAGGGGCTAATAAAACCCTAAGAAACTAGACAAGGAAGGTCGGCCACTCCTTGGACAAGGTAGGCCGGGCCATGACTCAAATAAACTAATCTAATCCAACTCTAAGCAATTGAACCTAACAGTAAGGCCTAGGGCTTAGTCGACCAAACCTTCATGGGCTCTCTTCGTCGGCCTGGATCATCATGTAGACAACTTGATTATCACCTTCCAAGCCTTCAATATCCCGATGGACTCCTTGTTGGTCTTGAACATTTCACACAAGAGCTTGAAGGGACTCCTTGAAGCGCTTGGCCCGTGCACGTGTGACTGGGCCCAATGGAACTCGAACTGGATCATTACTTGGGCTAAGGTCCGTGCACACATCAGTCCCCTCCACTTGAGAAGGATTTGTCCTCAAATCTGGATAGAAATGGATGATACTACAAGCGTTGGTAGTATGAAGCCCAAATCTAATGCCACCACATATTGGCCCTCATACTATGATTCGGTGCTCATGTCTCTTGGTTAGTTTGAAAATGCTCACAACCAGCCAAGAAAAACTCATGGCTTTACTCGAATGGCTCCTCTTGTTTGTATAATTCCCCTCCTCTTGAAAGCAATTTGCCCACAAATTGAAGCACGAATGGTGACAAGACGAGTTACATGCCTTTGACTCAATCTTGTTACGATTGCTACAGATGTCATCCGATGCAAAACCCACGTGCTAAGTTGGAAAATAACCCTTGTCGAACCTTGAATCTCACAAACTATCTTCAATGTGTGCTCAACTTGATCGTTTGTGGTCACGAGGTAAGGGTCCTCAAAGTGGTGTGAAGTGTATCCCATGAAATCGAACTCCGGCCAGAACACACTTGCAAGGTCCCATGGCGGATTTGGTGATATTGGAGCTTCATGTGTACTAAGAGCAAGACGAAAATCACAATGGTCATTGATGTACTTGTTCTTTAAACGAACCCTTGGTACACAACCATCCCCAAAATGTGGAGTGTTCCCTTCAAGATGAGCTCGAATCAACTCCCTTTTGGTGTGGACTGATTTGAGTTGACTTTGTTCCGTGAATGGATACCAACGGGGTTTAACTCTTGGAGGCTTGCAAAGCCTATAATTGATTTTGGAATGGAACGCACTAAGAACAGCTCAACTTCCCTTTGCCTGATCTGTATAAAAGAAGAAACACTAAACAAAGCAAAGGTAAGTTCGTTAGGAAAATAATAGGCCTTCACCGGGTTGTTCAAGATCAGCCCACTTTCTCTCTTTTCCTCCTTTTTACCACCCATCTCATCAGATTTTTCCATCTCCTTTTCTAGTTCAACAGCTGACCCTTTCATCTCGTTGCTTTCAACTCCCTCGGGTTTTACCTCTTCAGGCACAATTCCCTCATCTAGCCTTTTCTCCATTCTATAACGCTCAAGCTCATTTTCATGTATGCTAGATCAATACAAAGCTGGTCATAAGTAAGTGATACAAGTACAAAACGACGACTATTAAATAAGAAGGCATACTTATTAGTATGTCCGTCATATTTAACTTCTCGCCTCGACATCCATGCTTTGCCCAACAACACAGGTGTCACTTGAATTGGGACTACATCACACAACACCTCGTCCACATATTTGCCGATTTGAATAGGTACAAGTGTGTGCTTAGTAACCCAAACAACACCACGAGTACTCATCAACTGGTACAGTTGAAGATGATCAATGTAGGAGTGGGTAGTGTTCCTAAAATGTAGGAGAGTAGCCAAGTGAAAACAAAGGAGTTATCCAAGTGCTTTACTTAGTTTCCTAAATGAATTTGGAAATCAAGTAAACAACTTGGATGAAGCAAGCAATACTCGGACAGATTTGAAACAAAGAAACCCTAGTGCAAATGAAACCCTAGCCGCCGCCCCACTTGTTTTCTTGTTACTCAAGTGATGACTAACGACCAAGACAGATTTGGGAACACAACCTTTCGGCAAATTTTGGACAGAAATTATCGAAAAACTAGACACAAACACAAAAGGGATAACACACCAACAGATTTTGTGTTCGGATAAACAGTAACGTGAACAGTGTCGGTGAAGAGTGACGGTGAACAGTGTCATTTTTTTCTTCTTTTTTTTTTTTTTAACAAGGCAGCGGACAAAACACAAAAACCCTTCGATGCAACTACGAAAAACAAGGATATAACGAAATATACCTTCACCTAAGCTCTGAAGCCAACTGATACGGTCCTCGATCAACTCGTTTCGAGACACGTAACACGCTTGTCCAAGGATCTAGTGGGGTTGTCCAACGCTTCGATTGCGGAACCTAAAACCAAAACGGACGACACGAATTGATTGAAGGTGGTAGAACGGCGACTCCAATTGAGGTGAATACTATAGTGGATAGGTCGGTAGAACAATCAAGGACAATACGCAAGATTGCTCAAGAACCCTTGCCAAGCAAGTTAAGGTTCGAATGCTCTCAATAAGTCGAAGAGAAACAAATCAGAATTTTATTATCAAAATTGTGCACCCGTTAATCATACAAAGTGAGCCTTTATATAGGCTAAGGGGCAAATAAAACCCTAAGAAACTAGACAAGGAAGGTCGGCCACTCCTTGGACAAGGTGGGCCGGGCCATGACTCAAATAAACTAATCTAATCCAACTCTAAGCAATTGAACCTAACAGTAAGGCCTAGGGCTTAGTCGACCAAACCTTCATGGGCTCTCTTCGTCGGCTTGGATCATCATGTAGACAACTTGATTATCACCATCCAAGCCTTCAATATCCCGATGGACTCCTTGTTGGTCTTGAACATTTCACACAAGAGCTTGAAGGGACTCCTTGAAGCGCTTGGCCCGTACACGTGTGACTCTGGGCCCAATGGAACTCGAACTGGATCATTACTTGGGCTAAGGTCCGTGCACACATCAGTCCCCTCCACTTGAGAAGGATTTGTCCTCAAATCTGGATAGAAATGGATGATACTACAAGCGTTGGTAGTATGAAGCCCAAATCTAATGCCACCACATATTGGCCCTCATACTATGATTCGGTGCTCATGTCTCTTGGTTAGTTTGAAAATGCTCACAACCAGCCAAGAAAAACTCATGGCTTTACTCGAATGGCTCCTCTTGTTTGTATAATTCCCCTCCTCTTGAAAGCAATTTGCCCACAAATTGAAGCACGAATGGTGACAAGACGAGTTACATGCCTTTGACTCAATCTTGTTACGATTGCTACAGATGTCATCCGATGCAAAACCCACGTGCTAAGTTGGAAAATAACCCTTGTCGAACCTTGAATCTCACAAACTATCTTCAATGTGTGCTCAACTTGATCGTTTGTGGTCACGAGGTAAGGGTCCTCAAAGTGGTGTGAAGTGTATCCCATGAAATCGAACTCCGGCCAGAACACACTTGCAAGGTCCCATGGCGGATTTGGTGATATTGGAGCTTCATGTGTACTAAGAGCAAGACGAAAATCACAATGGTCATTGATGTACTTGTTCTTTAAACGAACCCTTGGTACACAACCATCCCCAAAATGTGGAGTGTTCCCTTCAAGATGAGCTCGAATCAACTCCCTTTTGGTGTGGACTGATTTGAGTTGACTTTGTTCCGTGAATGGATACCAACGGGGTTTAACTCTTGGAGGCTTGCAAAGCCTATAATTGATTTTGGAATGGAACGCACTAAGAACAGCTCAACTTCCCTTTGCCTGATCTGTATAAAAGAAGAAACACTAAACAAAGCAAAGGTAAGTTCGTTAGGAAAATAATAGGCCTTCACCGGGTTGTTCAAGATCAGCCCACTTTCTCTCTTTTCCTCCTTTTTACCACCCATCTCATCAGATTTTTCCATCTCCTTTTCTAGTTCAACAGCTGACCCTTTCATCTCGTTGCTTTCAACTCCCTCGGGTTTTACCTCTTCAGGCACAATTCCCTCATCTAGCCTTTTCTCCATTCTATAACGCTCAAGCTCATTTTCATGTATGCTAGATCAATACAAAGCTGGTCATAAGTAAGTGATACAAGTACAAAACGACGACTATTAAATAAGAAGGCATACTTATTAGTATGTCCGTCATATTTAACTTCTCGCCTCGACATCCATGCTTTGCCCAACAACACAGGTGTCACTTGAATTGGGACTACATCACACAACACCTCGTCCACATATTTGCCGATTTGAATAGGTACAAGTGTGTGCTTAGTAACCCAAACAACACCACGAGTACTCATCAACTGGTACAGTTGAAGATGATCAATGTAGGAGTGGGTAGTGTTCCTAAAATGTAGGAGAGTAGCCAAGTGAAAACAAAGGAGTTATCCAAGTGCTTTACTTAGTTTCCTAAATGAATTTGGAAATCAAGTAAACAACTTGGATGAAGCAAGCAATACTCGGACAGATTTGAAACAAAGAAACCCTAGTGCAAATGAAACCCTAGCCGCCGCCCCACTTGTTTTCTTGTTGCTCAAGTGATGACTAACGACCAAGACAGATTTGGGAACACAACCTTTCGGCAAATTTTGGACAGAAATTATCGACAAACTAGACACAAACACAAAAGGGATAACACACCAACAGATTTTGTGTTCGGATAAACAGTAACGTGAACAGTGTCGGTGAAGAGTGACGGTGAACAGTGTCATTTTTTTCTTCTTTTTTTTTTTAACAAGGCAGCGGACAAAACACAAAAACCCTTCGATGCAACTACGAAAAACAAGGATATAACGAAAGATACCTTCACCTAAGCTCTGAAGCCAACTGATACGGTCCTCGATCAACTCGTTTCGAGACACGTAACACGCTTGTCCAAGGATCTAGTGGGGTTGTCCAACGCTTCGATTGCGGAACCTAAAACCAAAACGGACGACACGAATTGATTGAAGGTGGTAGAACGGCGACTCCAATTGAGGTGAATACTATAGTGGATAGGTCGGTAGAACAATCAAGGACAATACGCAAGATTGCTCAAGAACCCTTGCCAAGCAAGTTAAGGTTCGAATGCTCTCAATAAGTCGAAGAGAAACAAATCAGAATTTTATTATCAAAATTGTGCACCCGTTAATCATACAAAGTGAGCCTTTATATATAGGCTAAGGGGCAAATAAAACCCTAAAAAACTAGACAAGGAAGGTCGGCCACTCCTTGGACAAGGTGGGCCGGGCCATGACTCAAATAAACTAATCTAATCCAACTCTAAGCAATTGAACCTAACAGTAAGGCCTAGGGCTTAGTCGACCAAACCTTCATGGGCTCTCTTCGTCGGCTTGGATCATCATGTAGACAACTTGATTATCACCTTCCAAGCCTTCAATATCCCGATGGACTCCTTGTTGGTCTTGAACATTTCACACAAGAGCTTGAAGGGACTCCTTGAAGCGCTTGGCCCGTGCACGTGTGACTCTGGGCCCAATGGAACTCGAACTGGATCATTACTTGGGCTAAGGTCCGTGCACACATCAGTCCCCTCCACTTGAGAAGGATTTGTCCTCAAATCTGGATAGAAATGGATGATACTACAAGCGTTGGTAGTATGGAGCCCAAATCTAATGCCACCACATATTGGCCCTCATACTATGATTCGGTGCTCATGTCTCTTGGTTAGTTTGAAAATGCTCACAACCAGCCAAGAAAAACTCATGGCTTTACTCGAATGGCTCCTCTTGTTTGTATAATTCCCCTCCTCTTGAAAGCAATTTGCCCACAAATTGAAGCACGAATGGTGACAAGACGAGTTACATGCCTTTGACTCAATCTTGTTACGATTGCTACAGATGTCATCCGATGCAAAACCCACGTGCTAAGTTGGAAAATAACCCTTGTCGAACCTTGAATCTCACAAACTATCTTCAATGTGTGCTCAACTTGATCGTTTGTGGTCACGAGGTAAGGGTCCTCAAAGTGGTGTGAAGTGTATCCCATGAAATCGAACTCCGGCCAGAACACACTTGCAAGGTCCCATGGCGGATTTGGTGATATTGGAGCTTCATGTGCACTAAGAGCAAGACGAAAATCACAATGGTCATTGATGTACTTGTTCTTTAAACGAACCCTTGGTACACAACCATCCCCAAAATGTGGAGTGTTCCCTTCAAGATGAGCTCGAATCAACTCCCTTTTGGTGTGGAATGATTTGAGTTGACATTGTTCCGTGAATGGATACCAACGGGGTTTAACTCTTGGAGGCTTGCAAAGCCTATAATTGATTTTGGAATGGAACGCACTAAGAACAGCTCAACTTCCCTTTGCCTGATCTGTATAAAAGAAGAAACACTAAACAAAGCAAAGGTAAGTTCGTTAGGAAAATAATAGGCCTTCACCGGGTTGTTCAAGATCAGCCCACTTTCTCTCTTTTCCTCCATTTTACCACCCATCTCATCAGATTTTTCCATCTCTTTTTCTAGTTCAACAGCTGATCCTTTCATCTCGTTGCTTTCAACTCCCTCGGGTTAACCTCTTCAGGCACAATTCCCTCATCTAGCCTTTTCTCCATTCTATAACGCTCAAGCTCATTTTCATGTATGCTAGATCAATACAAAGCTGGTCATAAGTAAGTGATACAAGTACAAAACGACGACTATTAAATAAGAAGGCATACTTATTAGTATGTCCGTCATATTTAACTTCTCGCCTCGACATCCATGCTTTGCCCAACAACACAGGTGTCACTTGAATTGGGACTACATCACACAACACCTCGTCCACATATTTGCCGATTTGAATAGGTACAAGTGTGTGCTTAGTAACCCAAACAACACCACGAGTACTCATCAACTGGTACAGTTGAAGATGATCAATGGTTGGAAGATTTAATTTCTCAACCATGATAGCACTTGCAAGGATGACTTCACAACTCCCATCAATGGGCAAGCTACAAATTTTATCTTTGACACCGCAACGAGTATAAAACCAACCAAGCAACTGAGATTTGATGAGGTCCAATTGCTCATCTACACCGCGTAATGCCACTTCTTTGACTCCCTTAGGATCAGGAAGACAATGTTGTGGGCTAGCTTTTATGCGTCTTGTATTCGCCATGACGTATGAGGGAACCTGCAAAAAGTTAGCAACGAAGCCGAAGATGTTGCCTTTCACGCTCCCTCACGTGTATCCACTCGCACTCGTGTATATGGATGTCACTCTAATTGACTTACCAAATGCTTTTACCTGTAGTTGAGAAAGGCCGCTCAAGTCCAATAATTGTCACCACTTTTGCCATAAGAGTAACCAAGAAGGTAAGACACAAATGTGGGTGCAAAATGAAGTGGGAATGGACGAATTTGGAAGGCCAATAGTGGCGGACAGAAATGGAAGTGCACCAATGGGAACATAAAAGATAGAAACCCTAGCTTCCAAAAATGTAGGAGTAGGTCTACAGGGTTCATAACTACTCCTCTTACTACAGGACGCTTACCTAGCCAACGCTTAGATCCGGCTCTACCCAAACTTTTCTGGTTCACCCCAACATTCCCTACTTGTCCGACTGTTGCTGAGCAGTTTTTGGATATCAAACGGACCTCCCCAGAAGGTAGTGTTCCTAAATTGTAGGAGAGAATGTAGGAGAGTAGCCAAGTGAAAACAAAGGAGTTATCCGAGTGCTTTACTTAGTTTCCTAAATGAATTTGGAAATCAAGTAAACAACTTGGATGAAGCAAGCAATACTCGGACAGATTTGAAACAAAGAAACCCTAGTGCAAATGAGACCGTAGCCGCCGCCCCACTTGTTTTCTTGTTGCTCAAGTGATGACTAACGACCAAGACAGATTTGGGAACACAACCTTTCGGCAAATTTTGGACAGAAATTATCGACAAACTAGACACAAACACAAAAGGGATAACACACCAACAGATTTTGTGTTCAGATAAACAGTAACGTGAACAGTGTCGGTGAAGAGTGACGGTGAACAGTGTCATTTTTTTCTTCTTTTTTTTTTTTAACAAGGCAGCGGACAAAACACAAAAACCCTTCGACGCAACTACGAAAAACAAGGATATAACGAAAGATACCTTCACCTAAGCTCTGAAGCCAACTGATACGGTTCTCGATCAACTCGTTTCGAGACACGTAACACGCTTGTCCAAGGATCGAGTGAGGTTGTCCAACGCTTGGATTGCGGAACCTAAAACCAAAACGGACGACACGAATTGATTGAAGGTGGTAGAACGGCGACTCCAATTGAGGTGAATACTCTAGTGGATAGGTCGGTAGAACAATCAAGGACAATACGCAAGATTGCTCAAGAACCCTTGCCAAGCAAGTTAAGGTTCGAATGCTCTCAATAAGTCGAAGAGAAACAAATCAGAATTTTATTATCAAAATTGTGCACCCGTTAATCATACAAAGTGAGCCTTTATATAGGCTAAGGGGCTAATAAAACCCTAAGAAACTAGACAAGGAAGGTCGGCCACTCCTTGGACAAGGTAGGCCGGGCCATGACTCAAATAAACTAATCTAATCCAACTCTAAGCAATTGAACCTAACAGTAAGGCCTAGGGCTTAGTCGACCAAACCTTCATGGGCTCTCTTCGTCGGCCTGGATCATCATGTAGACAACTTGATTATCACCTTCCAAGCCTTCAATATCCCGATGGACTCCTTGTTGGTCTTGAACATTTCACACAAGAGCTTGAAGGGACTCCTTGAAGCCCTTGGCCCGTGCACGTGTGACTGGGCCCAATGGAACTCGAACTGGATCATTACTTGGGCTAAGGTTCGTGCACACATCAGTCCCCTCCACTTGAGAAGGATTTGTCCTCAAATCTGGAAAGAAATGGATGATACTACAAGCGTTGGTAGTATGAAGCCCAAATCTAATGCCACCACATATTGGCCCTCATACTATGATTCGGTGCTCATGTCTCTTGGTTAGTTTGAAAATGCTCACAACCAGCCAAGAAAAACTCATGGCTTTACTCGAATGGCTCCTCTTGTTTGTATAATTCCCCTCCTCTTGAAAGCAATTTGCCCACAAATTGAAGCACGAATGGTGACAAGACGAGTTACATGCCTTTGACTCAATCTTGTTACGATTGCTACAGATGTCATCCGATGCAAAACCCACGTGCTAAGTTGGAAAATAACCCTTGTCGAACCTTGAATCTCACAAACTATCTTCAATGTGTGCTCAACTTGATCGTTTGTGGTCACGAGGTAAGGGTCCTCAAAGTGGTGTGAAGTGTATCCCATGAAATCGAACTCCGGCCAGAACACACTTGCAAGGTCCCATGGCGGATTTGGTGATATTGGAGCTTCATGTGTACTAAGAGCAAGACGAAAATCACAATGGTCATTGATGTACTTGTTCTTTAAACGAACCCTTGGTACACAACCATCCCCAAAATGTGGAGTGTTCCCTTCAAGATGAGCTCGAATCAACTCCCTTTTGGTGTGGACTGATTTGAGTTGACTTTGTTCCGTGAATGGATACCAACGGGGTTTAACTCTTGGAGGCTTGCAAAGCCTATAATTGATTTTGGAATGGAACGCACTAAGAACAGCTCAACTTCCCTTTGCCTGATCTGTATAAAAGAAGAAACACTAAACAAAGCAAAGGTAAGTTCGTTAGGAAAATAATAGGCCTTCACCGGGTTGTTCAAGATCAGCCCACTTTCTCTCTTTTCCTCCTTTTTACCACCCATCTCATCAGATTTTTCCATCTCCTTTTCTAGTTCAACAGCTGACCCTTTCATCTCGTTGCTTTCAACTCCCTCGGGTTTTACCTCTTCAGGCACAATTCCCTCATCTAGCCTTTTCTCCATTCTATAACGCTCAAGCTCATTTTCATGTATGCTAGATCAATACAAAGCTGGTCATAAGTAAGTGATACAAGTACAAAACGACGACTATTAAATAAGAAGGCATACTTATTAGTATGTCCGTCATATTTAACTTCTCGCCTCGACATCCATGCTTTGCCCAACAACACAGGTGTCACTTGAATTGGGACTACATCACACAACACCTCGTCCACATATTTGCCGATTTGAATAGGTACAAGTGTGTGCTTAGTAACCCAAACAACACCACGAGTACTCATCAACTGGTACAGTTGAAGATGATCAATGTAGGAGTGGGTAGTGTTCCTAAAATGTAGGAGAGTAGCCAAGTGAAAACAAAGGAGTTATCCAAGTGCTTTACTTAGTTTCCTAAATGAATTTGGAAATCAAGTAAACAACTTGGATGAAGCAAGCAATACTCGGACAGATTTGAAACAAAGAAACCCTAGTGCAAATGAAACCCTAGCCGCCGCCCCACTTGTTTTCTTGTTACTCAAGTGATGACTAACGACCAAGACAGATTTGGGAACACAACCTTTCGGCAAATTTTGGACAGAAATTATCGACAAACTAGACACAAACACAAAAGGGATAACACACCAACAGATTTTGTGTTCGGATAAACAGTAACGTGAACAGTGTCGGTGAAGAGTGACGGTGAACAGTGTCATTTTTTTCTTCTTTTTTTTTTTTAACAAGGCAGCGGACAAAACACAAAAACCCTTCGATGCAACTACGAAAAACAAGGATATAACGAAATATACCTTCACCTAAGCTCTGAAGCCAACTGATACGGTCCTCGATCAACTCGTTTCGAGACACGTAACACGCTTGTCCAAGGATCTAGTGGGGTTGTCCAACGCTTCGATTGCGGAACCTAAAACCAAAACGGACGACACGAATTGATTGAAGGTGGTAGAACGGCGACTCCAATTGAGGTGAATACTATAGTGGATAGGTCGGTAGAACAATCAAGGACAATACGCAAGATTGCTCAAGAACCCTTGCCAAGCAAGTTAAGGTTCGAATGCTCTCAATAAGTCGAAGAGAAACAAATCAGAATTTTATTATCAAAATTATGCACCCGTTAATCATACAAAGTGAGCCTTTATATAGGCTAAGGGGCAAATAAAACCCTAAGAAACTAGACAAGGAAGGTCGGCCACTCCTTGGACAAGGTGGGCCGGGCCATGACTCAAATAAACTAATCTAATCCAACTCTAAGCAATTGAACCTAACAGTAAGGCCTAGGGCTTAGTCGACCAAACCTTCATGGGCTCTCTTCGTCGGCTTGGATCATCATGTAGACAACTTGATTATCACCATCCAAGCCTTCAATATCCCGATGGACTCCTTGTTGGTCTTGAACATTTCACACAAGAGCTTGAAGGGACTCCTTGAAGCGCTTGGCCCGTACACGTGTGACTCTGGGCCCAATGGAACTCGAACTGGATCATTACTTGGGCTAAGGTCCGTGCACACATCAGTCCCCTCCACTTGAGAAGGATTTGTCCTCAAATCTGGATAGAAATGGATGATACTACAAGCGTTGGTAGTATGAAGCCCAAATCTAATGCCACCACATATTGGCCCTCATACTATGATTCGGTGCTCATGTCTCTTGGTTAGTTTGAAAATGCTCACAACCAGCCAAGAAAAACTCATGGCTTTACTCGAATGGCTCCTCTTGTTTGTATAATTCCCCTCCTCTTGAAAGCAATTTGCCCACAAATTGAAGCACGAATGGTGACAAGACGAGTTACATGCCTTTGACTCAATCTTGTTACGATTGCTACAGATGTCATCCGATGCAAAACCCACGTGCTAAGTTGGAAAATAACCCTTGTCGAACCTTGAATCTCACAAACTATCTTCAATGTGTGCTCAACTTGATCGTTTGTGGTCACGAGGTAAGGGTCCTCAAAGTGGTGTGAAGTGTATCCCATGAAATCGAACTCCGGCCAGAACACACTTGCAAGGTCCCATGGCGGATTTGGTGATATTGGAGCTTCATGTGTACTAAGAGCAAGACGAAAATCACAATGGTCATTGATGTACTTGTTCTTTAAACGAACCCTTGGTACACAACCATCCCCAAAATGTGGAGTGTTCCCTTCAAGATGAGCTCGAATCAACTCCCTTTTGGTGTGGACTGATTTGAGTTGACTTTGTTCCGTGAATGGATACCAACGGGGTTTAACTCTTGGAGGCTTGCAAAGCCTATAATTGATTTTGGAATGGAACGCACTAAGAACAGCTCAACTTCCCTTTGCCTGATCTGTATAAAAGAAGAAACACTAAACAAAGCAAAGGTAAGTTCGTTAGGAAAATAATAGGCCTTCACCGGGTTGTTCAAGATCAGCCCACTTTCTCTCTTTTCCTCCTTTTTACCACCCATCTCATCAGATTTTTCCATCTCCTTTTCTAGTTCAACAGCTGACCCTTTCATCTCGTTGCTTTCAACTCCCTCGGGTTTTACCTCTTCAGGCACAATTCCCTCATCTAGCCTTTTCTCCATTCTATAACGCTCAAGCTCATTTTCATGTATGCTAGATCAATACAAAGCTGGTCATAAGTAAGTGATACAAGTACAAAACGACGACTATTAAATAAGAAGGCATACTTATTAGTATGTCCGTCATATTTAACTTCTCGCCTCGACATCCATGCTTTGCCCAACAACACAGGTGTCACTTGAATTGGGACTACATCACACAACACCTCGTCCACATATTTGCCGATTTGAATAGGTACAAGTGTGTGCTTAGTAACCCAAACAACACCACGAGTACTCATCAACTGGTACAGTTGAAGATGATCAATGTAGGAGTGGGTAGTGTTCCTAAAATGTAGGAGAGTAGCCAAGTGAAAACAAAGGAGTTATCCAAGTGCTTTACTTAGTTTCCTAAATGAATTTGGAAATCAAGTAAACAACTTGGATGAAGCAAGCAATACTCGGACAGATTTGAAACAAAGAAACCCTAGTGCAAATGAAACCCTAGCCGCCGCCCCACTTGTTTTCTTGTTGCTCAAGTGATGACTAACGACCAAGACAGATTTGGGAACACAACCTTTCGGCAAATTTTGGACAGAAATTATCGAAAAACTAGACACAAACACAAAAGGGATAACACACCAACAGATTTTGTGTTCGGATAAACAGTAACGTGAACAGTGTCGGTGAAGAGTGACGGTGAACAGTGTCATTTTTTTTTCTTTTTTTTTTTTTAACAAGGCAGCGGACAAAACACAAAAACCCTTCGATGCAACTACGAAAAACAAGGATATAACGAAAGATACCTTCACCTAAGCTCTGAAGCCAACTGATACGGTCCTCGATCAACTCGTTTCGAGACACGTAACACGCTTGTCCAAGGATCTAGTGGGGTTGTCCAACGCTTCGATTGCGGAACCTAAAACCAAAACGGACGACACGAATTGATTGAAGGTGGTAGAACGGCGACTCCAATTGAGGTGAATACTATAGTGGATAGGTCGGTAGAACAATCAAGGACAATACGCAAGATTGCTCAAGAACCCTTGCCAAGCAAGTTAAGGTTCGAATGCTCTCAATAAGTCGAAGAGAAACAAATCAGAATTTTATTATCAAAATTGTGCACCCGTTAATCATACAAAGTGAGCCTTTATATATAGGCTAAGGGGCAAATAAAACCCTAAAAAACTAGACAAGGAAGGTCGGCCACTCCTTGGACAAGGTGGGCCGGGCCATGACTCAAATAAACTAATCTAATCCAACTCTAAGCAATTGAACCTAACAGTAAGGCCTAGGGCTTAGTCGACCAAACCTTCATGGGCTCTCTTCGTCGGCTTGGATCATCATGTAGACAACTTGATTATCACCTTCCAAGCCTTCAATATCCCGATGGACTCCTTGTTGGTCTTGAACATTTCACACAAGAGCTTGAAGGGACTCCTTGAAGCGCTTGGCCCGTGCACGTGTGACTCTGGGCCCAATGGAACTCGAACTGGATCATTACTTGGGCTAAGGTCCGTGCACACATCAGTCCCCTCCACTTGAGAAGGATTTGTCCTCAAATCTGGATAGAAATGGATGATACTACAAGCGTTGGTAGTATGGAGCCCAAATCTAATGCCACCACATATTGGCCCTCATACTATGATTCGGTGCTCATGTCTCTTGGTTAGTTTGAAAATGCTCACAACCAGCCAAGAAAAACTCATGGCTTTACTCGAATGGCTCCTCTTGTTTGTATAATTCCCCTCCTCTTGAAAGCAATTTGCCCACAAATTGAAGCACGAATGGTGACAAGACGAGTTACATGCCTTTGACTCAATCTTGTTACGATTGCTACAGATGTCATCCGATGCAAAACCCACGTGCTAAGTTGGAAAATAACCCTTGTCGAACCTTGAATCTCACAAACTATCTTCAATGTGTGCTCAACTTGATCGTTTGTGGTCACGAGGTAAGGGTCCTCAAAGTGGTGTGAAGTGTATCCCATGAAATCGAACTCCGGCCAGAACACACTTGCAAGGTCCCATGGCGGATTTGGTGATATTGGAGCTTCATGTGCACTAAGAGCAAGACGAAAATCACAATGGTCATTGATGTACTTGTTCTTTAAACGAACCCTTGGTACACAACCATCCCCAAAATGTGGAGTGTTCCCTTCAAGATGAGCTCGAATCAACTCCCTTTTGGTGTGGAATGATTTGAGTTGACATTGTTCCGTGAATGGATACCAACGGGGTTTAACTCTTGGAGGCTTGCAAAGCCTATAATTGATTTTGGAATGGAACGCACTAAGAACAGCTCAACTTCCCTTTGCCTGATCTGTATAAAAGAAGAAACACTAAACAAAGCAAAGGTAAGTTCGTTAGGAAAATAATAGGCCTTCACCGGGTTGTTCAAGATCAGCCCACTTTCTCTCTTTTCCTCCATTTTACCACCCATCTCATCAGATTTTTCCATCTCTTTTTCTAGTTCAACAGCTGATCCTTTCATCTCGTTGCTTTCAACTCCCTCGGGTTAACCTCTTCAGGCACAATTCCCTCATCTAGCCTTTTCTCCATTCTATAACGCTCAAGCTCATTTTCATGTATGCTAGATCAATACAAAGCTGGTCATAAGTAAGTGATACAAGTACAAAACGACGACTATTAAATAAGAAGGCATACTTATTAGTATGTCCGTCATATTTAACTTCTCGCCTCGACATCCATGCTTTGCCCAACAACACAGGTGTCACTTGAATTGGGACTACATCACACAACACCTCGTCCACATATTTGCCGATTTGAATAGGTACAAGTGTGTGCTTAGTAACCCAAACAACACCACGAGTACTCATCAACTGGTACAGTTGAAGATGATCAATGGTTGGAAGATTTAATTTCTCAACCATGATAGCACTTGCAAGGATGACTTCACAACTCCCATCAATGGGCAAGCTACAAATTTTATCTTTGACACCGCAACGAGTATAAAACCAACCAAGCAACTGAGATTTGATGAGGTCCAATTGCTCATCTACACCGCGTAATGCCACTTCTTTGACTCCCTTAGGATCAGGAAGACAATGTTGTGGGCTAGCTTTTATGCGTCTTGTATTCGCCATGACGTATGAGGGAACCTGCAAAAAGTTAGCAACGAAGCCGAAGATGTTGCCTTTCACGCTCCCTCACGTGTATCCACTCGCACTCGTGTATATGGATGTCACTCTAATTGACTTACCAAATGCTTTTACCTGTAGTTGAGAAAGGCCGCTCAAGTCCAATAATTGTCACCACTTTTGCCATAAGAGTAACCAAGAAGGTAAGACACAAATGTGGGTGCAAAATGAAGTGGGAATGGACGAATTTGGAAGGCCAATAGTGGCGGACAGAAATGGAAGTGCACCAATGGGAACATAAAAGATAGAAACCCTAGCTTCCAAAAATGTAGGAGTAGGTCTACAGGGTTCATAACTACTCCTCTTACTACAGGACGCTTACCTAGCCAACGCTTAGATCCGGCTCTACCCAAACTTTTCTGGTTCACCCCAACATTCCCTACTTGTCCGACTGTTGCTGAGCAGTTTTTGGATATCAAACGGACCTCCCCAGAAGGTAGTGTTCCTAAATTGTAGGAGAGAATGTAGGAGAGTAGCCAAGTGAAAACAAAGGAGTTATCCGAGTGCTTTACTTAGTTTCCTAAATGAATTTGGAAATCAAGTAAACAACTTGGATGAAGCAAGCAATACTCGGACAGATTTGAAACAAAGAAACCCTAGTGCAAATGAGACCGTAGCCGCCGCCCCACTTGTTTTCTTGTTGCTCAAGTGATGACTAACGACCAAGACAGATTTGGGAACACAACCTTTCGGCAAATTTTGGACAGAAATTATCGACAAACTAGACACAAACACAAAAGGGATAACACACCAACAGATTTTGTGTTCGGATAAACAGTAACGTGAACAGTGTCGGTGAAGAGTGACGGTGAACAGTGTCATTTTTTTCTTCTTTTTTTTTTTTAACAAGGCAGCGGACAAAACACAAAAACCCTTCGACGCAACTACGAAAAACAAGGATATAACGAAAGATACCTTCACCTAAGCTCTGAAGCCAACTGATACGGTTCTCGATCAACTCGTTTCGAGACACGTAACACGCTTGTCCAAGGATCGAGTGAGGTTGTCCAACGCTTGGATTGCGGAACCTAAAACCAAAACGGACGACACGAATTGATTGAAGGTGGTAGAACGGCGACTCCAATTGAGGTGAATACTCTAGTGGATAGGTCGGTAGAACAATCAAGGACAATACGCAAGATTGCTCAAGAACCCTTGCCAAGCAAGTTAAGGTTCGAATGCTCTCAATAAGTCGAAGAGAAACAAATCAGAATTTTATTATCAAAATTGTGCACCCGTTAATCATACAAAGTGAGCCTTTATATAGGCTAAGGGGCTAATAAAACCCTAAGAAACTAGACAAGGAAGGTCGGCCACTCCTTGGACAAGGTAGGCCGGGCCATGACTCAAATAAACTAATCTAATCCAACTCTAAGCAATTGAACCTAACAGTAAGGCCTAGGGCTTAGTCGACCAAACCTTCATGGGCTCTCTTCGTCGGCCTGGATCATCATGTAGACAACTTGATTATCACCTTCCAAGCCTTCAATATCCCGATGGACTCCTTGTTGGTCTTGAACATTTCACACAAGAGCTTGAAGGGACTCCTTGAAGCGCTTGGCCCGTGCACGTGTGACTGGGCCCAATGGAACTCGAACTGGATCATTACTTGGGCTAAGGTCCGTGCACACATCAGTCCCCTCCACTTGAGAAGGATTTGTCCTCAAATCTGGATAGAAATGGATGATACTACAAGCGTTGGTAGTATGAAGCCCAAATCTAATGCCACCACATATTGGCCCTCATACTATGATTCGGTGCTCATGTCTCTTGGTTAGTTTGAAAATGCTCACAACCAGCCAAGAAAAACTCATGGCTTTACTCGAATGGCTCCTCTTGTTTGTATAATTCCCCTCCTCTTGAAAGCAATTTGCCCACAAATTGAAGCACGAATGGTGACAAGACGAGTTACATGCCTTTGACTCAATCTTGTTACGATTGCTACAGATGTCATCCGATGCAAAACCCACGTGCTAAGTTGGAAAATAACCCTTGTCGAACCTTGAATCTCACAAACTATCTTCAATGTGTGCTCAACTTGATCGTTTGTGGTCACGAGGTAAGGGTCCTCAAAGTGGTGTGAAGTGTATCCCATGAAATCGAACTCCGGCCAGAACACACTTGCAAGGTCCCATGGCGGATTTGGTGATATTGGAGCTTCATGTGTACTAAGAGCAAGACGAAAATCACAATGGTCATTGATGTACTTGTTCTTTAAACGAACCCTTGGTACACAACCATCCCCAAAATGTGGAGTGTTCCCTTCAAGATGAGCTCGAATCAACTCCCTTTTGGTGTGGACTGATTTGAGTTGACTTTGTTCCGTGAATGGATACCAACGGGGTTTAACTCTTGGAGGCTTGCAAAGCCTATAATTGATTTTGGAATGGAACGCACTAAGAACAGCTCAACTTCCCTTTGCCTGATCTGTATAAAAGAAGAAACACTAAACAAAGCAAAGGTAAGTTCGTTAGGAAAATAATAGGCCTTCACCGGGTTGTTCAAGATCAGCCCACTTTCTCTCTTTTCCTCCTTTTTACCACCCATCTCATCAGATTTTTCCATCTCCTTTTCTAGTTCAACAGCTGACCCTTTCATCTCGTTGCTTTCAACTCCCTCGGGTTTTACCTCTTCAGGCACAATTCCCTCATCTAGCCTTTTCTCCATTCTATAACGCTCAAGCTCATTTTCATGTATGCTAGATCAATACAAAGCTGGTCATAAGTAAGTGATACAAGTACAAAACGACGACTATTAAATAAGAAGGCATACTTATTAGTATGTCCGTCATATTTAACTTCTCGCCTCGACATCCATGCTTTGCCCAACAACACAGGTGTCACTTGAATTGGGACTACATCACACAACACCTCGTCCACATATTTGCCGATTTGAATAGGTACAAGTGTGTGCTTAGTAACCCAAACAACACCACGAGTACTCATCAACTGGTACAGTTGAAGATGATCAATGTAGGAGTGGGTAGTGTTCCTAAAATGTAGGAGAGTAGCCAAGTGAAAACAAAGGAGTTATCCAAGTGCTTTACTTAGTTTCCTAAATGAATTTGGAAATCAAGTAAACAACTTGGATGAAGCAAGCAATACTCGGACAGATTTGAAACAAAGAAACCCTAGTGCAAATGAAACCCTAGCCGCCGCCCCACTTGTTTTCTTGTTACTCAAGTGATGACTAACGACCAAGACAGATTTGGGAACACAACCTTTCGGCAAATTTTGGACAGAAATTATCGACAAACTAGACACAAACACAAAAGGGATAACACACCAACAGATTTTGTGTTCGGATAAACAGTAACGTGAACAGTGTCGGTGAAGAGTGACGGTGAACAGTGTCATTTTTTTCTTCTTTTTTTTTTTTTAACAAGGCAGCGGACAAAACACAAAAACCCTTCGATGCAACTACGAAAAACAAGGATATAACGAAATATACCTTCACCTAAGCTCTGAAGCCAACTGATACGGTCCTCGATCAACTCGTTTCGAGACACGTAACACGCTTGTCCAAGGATCTAGTGGGGTTGTCCAACGCTTCGATTGCGGAACCTAAAACCAAAACGGACGACACGAATTGATTGAAGGTGGTAGAACGGCGACTCCAATTGAGGTGAATACTATAGTGGATAGGTCGGTAGAACAATCAAGGACAATACGCAAGATTGCTCAAGAACCCTTGCCAAGCAAGTTAAGGTTCGAATGCTCTCAATAAGTCGAAGAGAAACAAATCAGAATTTTATTATCAAAATTATGCACCCGTTAATCATACAAAGTGAGCCTTTATATAGGCTAAGGGGCAAATAAAACCCTAAGAAACTAGACAAGGAAGGTCGGCCACTCCTTGGACAAGGTGGGCCGGGCCATGACTCAAATAAACTAATCTAATCCAACTCTAAGCAATTGAACCTAACAGTAAGGCCTAGGGCTTAGTCGACCAAACCTTCATGGGCTCTCTTCGTCGGCTTGGATCATCATGTAGACAACTTGATTATCACCATCCAAGCCTTCAATATCCCGATGGACTCCTTGTTGGTCTTGAACATTTCACACAAGAGCTTGAAGGGACTCCTTGAAGCGCTTGGCCCGTACACGTGTGACTCTGGGCCCAATGGAACTCGAACTGGATCATTACTTGGGCTAAGGTCCGTGCACACATCAGTCCCCTCCACTTGAGAAGGATTTGTCCTCAAATCTGGATAGAAATGGATGATACTACAAGCGTTGGTAGTATGAAGCCCAAATCTAATGCCACCACATATTGGCCCTCATACTATGATTCGGTGCTCATGTCTCTTGGTTAGTTTGAAAATGCTCACAACCAGCCAAGAAAAACTCATGGCTTTACTCGAATGGCTCCTCTTGTTTGTATAATTCCCCTCCTCTTGAAAGCAATTTGCCCACAAATTGAAGCACGAATGGTGACAAGACGAGTTACATGCCTTTGACTCAATCTTGTTACGATTGCTACAGATGTCATCCGATGCAAAACCCACGTGCTAAGTTGGAAAATAACCCTTGTCGAACCTTGAATCTCACAAACTATCTTCAATGTGTGCTCAACTTGATCGTTTGTGGTCACGAGGTAAGGGTCCTCAAAGTGGTGTGAAGTGTATCCCATGAAATCGAACTCCGGCCAGAACACACTTGCAAGGTCCCATGGCGGATTTGGTGATATTGGAGCTTCATGTGTACTAAGAGCAAGACGAAAATCACAATGGTCATTGATGTACTTGTTCTTTAAACGAACCCTTGGTACACAACCATCCCCAAAATGTGGAGTGTTCCCTTCAAGATGAGCTCGAATCAACTCCCTTTTGGTGTGGACTGATTTGAGTTGACTTTGTTCCGTGAATGGATACCAACGGGGTTTAACTCTTGGAGGCTTGCAAAGCCTATAATTGATTTTGGAATGGAACGCACTAAGAACAGCTCAACTTCCCTTTGCCTGATCTGTATAAAAGAAGAAACACTAAACAAAGCAAAGGTAAGTTCGTTAGGAAAATAATAGGCCTTCACCGGGTTGTTCAAGATCAGCCCACTTTCTCTCTTTTCCTCCTTTTTACCACCCATCTCATCAGATTTTTCCATCTCCTTTTCTAGTTCAACAGCTGACCCTTTCATCTCGTTGCTTTCAACTCCCTCGGGTTTTACCTCTTCAGGCACAATTCCCTCATCTAGCCTTTTCTCCATTCTATAACGCTCAAGCTCATTTTCATGTATGCTAGATCAATACAAAGCTGGTCATAAGTAAGTGATACAAGTACAAAACGACGACTATTAAATAAGAAGGCATACTTATTAGTATGTCCGTCATATTTAACTTCTCGCCTCGACATCCATGCTTTGCCCAACAACACAGGTGTCACTTGAATTGGGACTACATCACACAACACCTCGTCCACATATTTGCCGATTTGAATAGGTACAAGTGTGTGCTTAGTAACCCAAACAACACCACGAGTACTCATCAACTGGTACAGTTGAAGATGATCAATGTAGGAGTGGGTAGTGTTCCTAAAATGTAGGAGAGTAGCCAAGTGAAAACAAAGGAGTTATCCAAGTGCTTTACTTAGTTTCCTAAATGAATTTGGAAATCAAGTAAACAACTTGGATGAAGCAAGCAATACTCGGACAGATTTGAAACAAAGAAACCCTAGTGCAAATGAAACCCTAGCCGCCGCCCCACTTGTTTTCTTGTTGCTCAAGTGATGACTAACGACCAAGACAGATTTGGGAACACAACCTTTCGGCAAATTTTGGACAGAAATTATCGACAAACTAGACACAAACACAAAAGGGATAACACACCAACAGATTTTGTGTTCGGATAAACAGTAACGTGAACAGTGTCGGTGAAGAGTGACGGTGAACAGTGTCATTTTTTTCTTCTTTTTTTTTTTTTTAACAAGGCAGCGGACAAAACACAAAAACCCTTCGATGCAACTACGAAAAACAAGGATATAACGAAAGATACCTTCACCTAAGCTCTGAAGCCAACTGATACGGTCCTCGATCAACTCGTTTCGAGACACGTAACACGCTTGTCCAAGGATCTAGTGGGGTTGTCCAACGCTTCGATTGCGGAACCTAAAACCAAAACGGACGACACGAATTGATTGAAGGTGGTAGAACGGCGACTCCAATTGAGGTGAATACTATAGTGGATAGGTCGGTAGAACAATCAAGGACAATACGCAAGATTGCTCAAGAACCCTTGCCAAGCAAGTTAAGGTTCGAATGCTCTCAATAAGTCGAAGAGAAACAAATCAGAATTTTATTATCAAAATTGTGCACCCGTTAATCATACAAAGTGAGCCTTTATATAGGCTAAGGGGCAAATAAAACCCTAAGAAACTAGACAAGGAAGGTCGGCCACTCCTTGGACAAGGTGGGCCGGGCCATGACTCAAATAAACTAATCTAATCCAACTCTAAGCAATTGAACCTAACAGTAAGGCCTAGGGCTTAGTCGACCAAACCTTCATGGGCTCTCTTCGTCGGCTTGGATCATCATGTAGACAACTTGATTATCACCTTCCAAGCCTTCAATATCCCGATGGACTCCTTGTTGGTCTTGAACATTTCACACAAGAGCTTGAAGGGACTCCTTGAAGCGCTTGGCCCGTGCACGTGTGACTCTGGGCCCAATGGAACTCGAACTGGATCATTACTTGGGCTAAGGTCCGTGCACACATCAGTCCCCTCCACTTGAGAAGGATTTGTCCTCAAATCTGGATAGAAATGGATGATACTACAAGCGTTGGTAGTATGAAGCCCAAATCTAATGCCACCACATATTGGCCCTCATACTATGATTCGGTGCTCATGTCTCTTGGTTAGTTTGAAAATGCTCACAACCAGCCAAGAAAAACTCATGGCTTTACTCGAATGGCTCCTCTTGTTTGTATAATTCCCCTCCTCTTGAAAGCAATTTGCCCACAAATTGAAGCACGAATGGTGACAAGACGAGTTACATGCCTTTGACTCAATCTTGTTACGATTGCTACAGATGTCATCCGATGCAAAACCCACGTGCTAAGTTGGAAAATAACCCTTGTCGAACCTTGAATCTCACAAACTATCTTCAATGTGTGCTCAACTTGATCGTTTGTGGTCACGAGGTAAGGGTCCTCAAAGTGGTGTGAAGTGTATCCCATGAAATCGAACTCCGGCCAGAACACACTTGCAAGGTCCCATGGCGGATTTGGTGATATTGGAGCTTCATGTGTACTAAGAGCAAGACGAAAATCACAATGGTCATTGATGTACTTGTTCTTTAAACGAACCCTTGGTACACAACCATCCCCAAAATGTGGAGTGTTCCCTTCAAGATGAGCTCGAATCAACTCCCTTTTGGTGTGGACTGATTTGAGTTGACTTTGTTCCGTGAATGGATACCAACGGGGTTTAACTCTTGGAGGCTTGCAAAGCCTATAATTGATTTTGGAATGGAACGCACTAAGAACAGCTCAACTTCCCTTTGCCTGATCTGTATAAAAGAAGAAACACTAAACAAAGCAAAGGTAAGTTCGTTAGGAAAATAATAGGCCTTCACCGGGTTGTTCAAGATCAGCCCACTTTCTCTCTTTTCCTCCTTTTTACCACCCATCTCATCAGATTTTTCCATCTCCTTTTCTAGTTCAACAGCTGACCCTTTCATCTCGTTGCTTTCAACTCCCTCGGGTTTTACCTCTTCAGGCACAATTCCCTCATCTAGCCTTTTCTCCATTCTATAACGCTCAAGCTCATTTTCATGTATGCTAGATCAATACAAAGCTGGTCATAAGTAAGTGATACAAGTACAAAACGACGACTATTAAATAAGAAGGCATACTTATTAGTATGTCCGTCATATTTAACTTCTCGCCTCGACATCCATGCTTTGCCCAACAACACAGGTGTCACTTGAATTGGGACTACATCACACAACACCTCGTCCACATATTTGCCGATTTGAATAGGTACAAGTGTGTGCTTAGTAACCCAAACAACACCACGAGTACTCATCAACTGGTACAGTTGAAGATGATCAATGTAGGAGTGGGTAGTGTTCCTAAAATGTAGGAGAGTAGCCAAGTGAAAACAAAGGAGTTATCCAAGTGCTTTACTTAGTTTCCTAAATGAATTTGGAAATCAAGTAAACAACTTGGATGAAGCAAGCAATACTCGGACAGATTTGAAACAAAGAAACCCTAGTGCAAATGAAACCCTAGCCGCCGCCCCACTTGTTTTCTTGTTACTCAAGTGATGACTAACGACCAAGACAGATTTGGGAACACAACCTTTCGGCAAATTTTGGACAGAAATTATCGACAAACTAGACACAAACACAAAAGGGATAACACACCAACAGATTTTGTGTTCGGATAAACAGTAACGTGAACAGTGTCGGTGAAGAGTGACGGTGAACAGTGTCATTTTTTTCTTCTTTTTTTTTTTTTTAACAAGGCAGCGGACAAAACACAAAAACCCTTCGATGCAACTACGAAAAACAAGGATATAACGAAAGATACCTTCACCTAAGCTCTGAAGCCAACTGATACGGTCCTCGATCAACTCGTTTCGAGACACGTAACACGCTTGTCCAAGGATCTAGTGGGGTTGTCCAACGCTTCGATTGCGGAACCTAAAACCAAAACGGACGACACGAATTGATTGAAGGTGGTAGAACGGCGACTCCAATTGAGGTGAATACTATAGTGGATAGGTCGGTAGAACAATCAAGGACAATACGCAAGATTGCTCAAGAACCCTTGCCAAGCAAGTTAAGGTTCGAATGCTCTCAATAAGTCGAAGAGAAACAAATCAGAATTTTATTATCAAAATTGTGCACCCGTTAATCATACAAAGTGAGCCTTTATATAGGCTAAGGGGCAAATAAAACCCTAAGAAACTAGACAAGGAAGGTCGGCCACTCCTTGGACAAGGTGGGCCGGGCCATGACTCAAATAAACTAATCTAATCCAACTCTAAGCAATTGAACCTAACAGTAAGGCCTAGGGCTTAGTCGACCAAACCTTCATGGGCTCTCTTCGTCGGCTTGGATCATCATGTAGACAACTTGATTATCACCATCCAAGCCTTCAATATCCCGATGGACTCCTTGTTGGTCTTGAACATTTCACACAAGAGCTTGAAGGGACTCCTTGAAGCGCTTGGCCCGTGCACGTGTGACTCTGGGCCCAATGGAACTCGAACTGGATCATTACTTGGGCTAAGGTCCGTGCACACATCAGTCCCCTCCACTTGAGAAGGATTTGTCCTCAAATCTGGATAGAAATGGATGATACTACAAGCGTTGGTAGTATGAAGCCCAAATCTAATGCCACCACATATTGGCCCTCATACTATGATTCGGTGCTCATGTCTCTTGGTTAGTTTGAAAATGCTCACAACCAGCCAAGAAAAACTCATGGCTTTACTCGAATGGCTCCTCTTGTTTGTATAATTCCCCTCCTCTTGAAAGCAATTTGCCCACAAATTGAAGCACGAATGGTGACAAGACGAGTTACATGCCTTTGACTCAATCTTGTTACGATTGCTACAGATGTCATCCGATGCAAAACCCACGTGCTAAGTTGGAAAATAACCCTTGTCGAACCTTGAATCTCACAAACTATCTTCAATGTGTGCTCAACTTGATCGTTTGTGGTCACGAGGTAAGGGTCCTCAAAGTGGTGTGAAGTGTATCCCATGAAATCGAACTCCGGCCAGAACACACTTGCAAGGTCCCATGGCGGATTTGGTGATATTGGAGCTTCATGTGTACTAAGAGCAAGACGAAAATCACAATGGTCATTGATGTACTTGTTCTTTAAACGAACCCTTGGTACACAACCATCCCCAAAATGTGGAGTGTTCCCTTCAAGATGAGCTCGAATCAACTCCCTTTTGGTGTGGACTGATTTGAGTTGACTTTGTTCCGTGAATGGATACCAACGGGGTTTAACTCTTGGAGGCTTGCAAAGCCTATAATTGATTTTGGAATGGAACGCACTAAGAACAGCTCAACTTCCCTTTGCCTGATCTGTATAAAAGAAGAAACACTAAACAAAGCAAAGGTAAGTTCGTTAGGAAAATAATAGGCCTTCACCGGGTTGTTCAAGATCAGCCCACTTTCTCTCTTTTCCTCCTTTTTACCACCCATCTCATCAGATTTTTCCATCTCCTTTTCTAGTTCAACAGCTGACCCTTTCATCTCGTTGCTTTCAACTCCCTCGGGTTTTACCTCTTCAGGCACAATTCCCTCATCTAGCCTTTTCTCCATTCTATAACGCTCAAGCTCATTTTCATGTATGCTAGATCAATACAAAGCTGGTCATAAGTAAGTGATACAAGTACAAAACGACGACTATTAAATAAGAAGGCATACTTATTAGTATGTCCGTCATATTTAACTTCTCGCCTCGACATCCATGCTTTGCCCAACAACACAGGTGTCACTTGAATTGGGACTACATCACACAACACCTCGTCCACATATTTGCCGATTTGAATAGGTACAAGTGTGTGCTTAGTAACCCAAACAACACCACGAGTACTCATCAACTGGTACAGTTGAAGATGATCAATGTAGGAGTGGGTAGTGTTCCTAAAATGTAGGAGAGTAGCCAAGTGAAAACAAAGGAGTTATCCAAGTGCTTTACTTAGTTTCCTAAATGAATTTGGAAATCAAGTAAACAACTTGGATGAAGCAAGCAATACTCGGACAGATTTGAAACAAAGAAACCCTAGTGCAAATGAAACCCTAGCCGCCGCCCCACTTGTTTTCTTGTTGCTCAAGTGATGACTAACGACCAAGACAGATTTGGGAACACAACCTTTCGGCAAATTTTGGACAGAAATTATCGACAAACTAGACACAAACACAAAAGGGATAACACACCAACAGATTTTGTGTTCGGATAAACAGTAACGTGAACAGTGTCGGTGAAGAGTGACGGTGAACAGTGTCATTTTTTTCTTCTTTTTTTTTTTAACAAGGCAGCGGACAAAACACAAAAACCCTTCGATGCAACTACGAAAAACAAGGATATAACGAAAGATACCTTCACCTAAGCTCTGAAGCCAACTGATACGGTCCTCGATCAACTCGTTTCGAGACACGTAACACGCTTGTCCAAGGATCTAGTGGGGTTGTCCAACGCTTCGATTGTGGAACCTAAAACCAAAACGGACGACACGAATTGATTGAAGGTGGTAGAACGGCGACTCCAATTGAGGTGAATACTATAGTGGATAGGTCGGTAGAACAATCAAGGACAATACGCAAGATTGCTCAAGAACCCTTGCCAAGCAAGTTAAGGTTCGAATGCTCTCAATAAGTCGAAGAGAAACAAATCAGAATTTTATTATCAAAATTGTGCACCCGTTAATCATACAAAGTGAGCCTTTATATATAGGCTAAGGGGCAAATAAAACCCTAAAAAACTAGACAAGGAAGGTCGGCCACTCCTTGGACAAGGTGGGCCGGGCCATGACTCAAATAAACTAATCTAATCCAACTCTAAGCAATTGAACCTAACAGTAAGGCCTAGGGCTTAGTCGACCAAACCTTCATGGGCTCTCTTCGTCGGCTTGGATCATCATGTAGACAACTTGATTATCACCTTCCAAGCCTTCAATATCCCGATGGACTCCTTGTTGGTCTTGAACATTTCACACAAGAGCTTGAAGGGACTCCTTGAAGCGCTTGGCCCGTGCACGTGTGACTCTGGGCCCAATGGAACTCGAACTGGATCATTACTTGGGCTAAGGTCCGTGCACACATCAGTCCCCTCCACTTGAGAAGGATTTGTCCTCAAATCTGGATAGAAATGGATGATACTACAAGCGTTGGTAGTATGAAGCCCAAATCTAATGCCACCACATATTGGCCCTCATACTATGATTCGGTGCTCATGTCTCTTGGTTAGTTTGAAAATGCTCACAACCAGCCAAGAAAAACTCATGGCTTTACTCGAATGGCTCCTCTTGTTTGTATAATTCCCCTCCTCTTGAAAGCAATTTGCCCACAAATTGAAGCACGAATGGTGACAAGACGAGTTACATGCCTTTGACTCAATCTTGTTACGATTGCTACAGATGTCATCCGATGCAAAACCCACGTGCTAAGTTGGAAAATAACCCTTGTCGAACCTTGAATCTCACAAACTATCTTCAATGTGTGCTCAACTTGATCGTTTGTGGTCACGAGGTAAGGGTCCTCAAAGTGGTGTGAAGTGTATCCCATGAAATCGAACTCCGGCCAGAACACACTTGCAAGGTCCCATGGCGGATTTGGTGATATTGGAGCTTCATGTGCACTAAGAGCAAGACGAAAATCACAATGGTCATTGATGTACTTGTTCTTTAAACGAACCCTTGGTACACAACCATCCCCAAAATGTGGAGTGTTCCCTTCAAGATGAGCTCGAATCAACTCCCTTTTGGTGTGGAATGATTTGAGTTGACATTGTTCCGTGAATGGATACCAACGGGGTTTAACTCTTGGAGGCTTGCAAAGCCTATAATTGATTTTGGAATGGAACGCACTAAGAACAGCTCAACTTCCCTTTGCCTGATCTGTATAAAAGAAGAAACACTAAACAAAGCAAAGGTAAGTTCGTTAGGAAAATAATAGGCCTTCACCGGGTTGTTCAAGATCAGCCCACTTTCTCTCTTTTCCTCCATTTTACCACCCATCTCATCAGATTTTTCCATCTCTTTTTCTAGTTCAACAGCTGATCCTTTCATCTCGTTGCTTTCAACTCCCTCGGGTTAACCTCTTCAGGCACAATTCCCTCATCTAGCCTTTTCTCCATTCTATAACGCTCAAGCTCATTTTCATGTATGCTAGATCAATACAAAGCTGGTCATAAGTAAGTGATACAAGTACAAAACGACGACTATTAAATAAGAAGGCATACTTATTAGTATGTCCGTCATATTTAACTTCTCGCCTCGACATCCATGCTTTGCCCAACAACACAGGTGTCACTTGAATTGGGACTACATCACACAACACCTCGTCCACATATTTGCCGATTTGAATAGGTACAAGTGTGTGCTTAGTAACCCAAACAACACCACGAGTACTCATCAACTGGTACAGTTGAAGATGATCAATGGTTGGAAGATTTAATTTCTCAACCATGATAGCACTTGCAAGGATGACTTCACAACTCCCATCAATGGGCAAGCTACAAATTTTATCTTTGACACCGCAACGAGTATAAAACCAACCAAGCAACTGAGATTTGATGAGGTCCAATTGCTCATCTACACCGCGTAATGCCACTTCTTTGACTCCCTTAGGATCAGGAAGACAATGTTGTGGGCTAGCTTTTATGCGTCTTGTATTCGCCATGACGTATGAGGGAACCTGCAAAAAGTTAGCAACGAAGCCGAAGATGTTGCCTTTCACGCTCCCTCACGTGTATCCACTCGCACTCGTGTATATGGATGTCACTCTAATTGACTTACCAAATGCTTTTACCTGTAGTTGAGAAAGGCCGCTCAAGTCCAATAATTGTCACCACTTTTGCCATAAGAGTAACCAAGAAGGTAAGACACAAATGTGGGTGCAAAATGAAGTGGGAATGGACGAATTTGGAAGGCCAATAGTGGCGGACAGAAATGGAAGTGCACCAATGGGAACATAAAAGATAGAAACCCTAGCTTCCAAAAATGTAGGAGTAGGTCTACAGGGTTCATAACTACTCCTCTTACTACAGGACGCTTACCTAGCCAACGCTTAGATCCGGCTCTACCCAAACTTTTCTGGTTCACCCCAACATTCCCTACTTGTCCGACTGTTGCTGAGCAGTTTTTGGATATCAAACGGACCTCCCCAGAAGGTAGTGTTCCTAAATTGTAGGAGAGAATGTAGGAGAGTAGCCAAGTGAAAACAAAGGAGTTATCCGAGTGCTTTACTTAGTTTCCTAAATGAATTTGGAAATCAAGTAAACAACTTGGATGAAGCAAGCAATACTCGGACAGATTTGAAACAAAGAAACCCTAGTGCAAATGAGACCGTAGCCGCCGCCCCACTTGTTTTCTTGTTGCTCAAGTGATGACTAACGACCAAGACAGATTTGGGAACACAACCTTTCGGCAAATTTTGGACAGAAATTATCGACAAACTAGACACAAACACAAAAGGGATAACACACCAACAGATTTTGTGTTCGGATAAACAGTAACGTGAACAGTGTCGGTGAAGAGTGACGGTGAACAGTGTCATTTTTTTCTTCTTTTTTTTTTTTAACAAGGCAGCGGACAAAACACAAAAACCCTTCGACGCAACTACGAAAAACAAGGATATAACGAAAGATACCTTCACCTAAGCTCTGAAGCCAACTGATACGGTTCTCGATCAACTCGTTTCGAGACACGTAACACGCTTGTCCAAGGATCGAGTGAGGTTGTCCAACGCTTGGATTGCGGAACCTAAAACCAAAACGGACGACACGAATTGATTGAAGGTGGTAGAACGGCGACTCCAATTGAGGTGAATACTCTAGTGGATAGGTCGGTAGAACAATCAAGGACAATACGCAAGATTGCTCAAGAACCCTTGCCAAGCAAGTTAAGGTTCGAATGCTCTCAATAAGTCGAAGAGAAACAAATCAGAATTTTATTATCAAAATTGTGCACCCGTTAATCATACAAAGTGAGCCTTTATATAGGCTAAGGGGCTAATAAAACCCTAAGAAACTAGACAAGGAAGGTCGGCCACTCCTTGGACAAGGTAGGCCGGGCCATGACTCAAATAAACTAATCTAATCCAACTCTAAGCAATTGAACCTAACAGTAAGGCCTAGGGCTTAGTCGACCAAACCTTCATGGGCTCTCTTCGTCGGCCTGGATCATCATGTAGACAACTTGATTATCACCTTCCAAGCCTTCAATATCCCGATGGACTCCTTGTTGGTCTTGAACATTTCACACAAGAGCTTGAAGGGACTCCTTGAAGCGCTTGGCCCGTGCACGTGTGACTGGGCCCAATGGAACTCGAACTGGATCATTACTTGGGCTAAGGTCCGTGCACACATCAGTCCCCTCCACTTGAGAAGGATTTGTCCTCAAATCTGGATAGAAATGGATGATACTACAAGCGTTGGTAGTATGAAGCCCAAATCTAATGCCACCACATATTGGCCCTCATACTATGATTCGGTGCTCATGTCTCTTGGTTAGTTTGAAAATGCTCACAACCAGCCAAGAAAAACTCATGGCTTTACTCGAATGGCTCCTCTTGTTTGTATAATTCCCCTCCTCTTGAAAGCAATTTGCCCACAAATTGAAGCACGAATGGTGACAAGACGAGTTACATGCCTTTGACTCAATCTTGTTACGATTGCTACAGATGTCATCCGATGCAAAACCCACGTGCTAAGTTGGAAAATAACCCTTGTCGAACCTTGAATCTCACAAACTATCTTCAATGTGTGCTCAACTTGATCGTTTGTGGTCACGAGGTAAGGGTCCTCAAAGTGGTGTGAAGTGTATCCCATGAAATCGAACTCCGGCCAGAACACACTTGCAAGGTCCCATGGCGGATTTGGTGATATTGGAGCTTCATGTGTACTAAGAGCAAGACGAAAATCACAATGGTCATTGATGTACTTGTTCTTTAAACGAACCCTTGGTACACAACCATCCCCAAAATGTGGAGTGTTCCCTTCAAGATGAGCTCGAATCAACTCCCTTTTGGTGTGGACTGATTTGAGTTGACTTTGTTCCGTGAATGGATACCAACGGGGTTTAACTCTTGGAGGCTTGCAAAGCCTATAATTGATTTTGGAATGGAACGCACTAAGAACAGCTCAACTTCCCTTTGCCTGATCTGTATAAAAGAAGAAACACTAAACAAAGCAAAGGTAAGTTCGTTAGGAAAATAATAGGCCTTCACCGGGTTGTTCAAGATCAGCCCACTTTCTCTCTTTTCCTCCTTTTTACCACCCATCTCATCAGATTTTTCCATCTCCTTTTCTAGTTCAACAGCTGACCCTTTCATCTCGTTGCTTTCAACTCCCTCGGGTTTTACCTCTTCAGGCACAATTCCCTCATCTAGCCTTTTCTCCATTCTATAACGCTCAAGCTCATTTTCATGTATGCTAGATCAATACAAAGCTGGTCATAAGTAAGTGATACAAGTACAAAACGACGACTATTAAATAAGAAGGCATACTTATTAGTATGTCCGTCATATTTAACTTCTCGCCTCGACATCCATGCTTTGCCCAACAACACAGGTGTCACTTGAATTGGGACTACATCACACAACACCTCGTCCACATATTTGCCGATTTGAATAGGTACAAGTGTGTGCTTAGTAACCCAAACAACACCACGAGTACTCATCAACTGGTACAGTTGAAGATGATCAATGTAGGAGTGGGTAGTGTTCCTAAAATGTAGGAGAGTAGCCAAGTGAAAACAAAGGAGTTATCCAAGTGCTTTACTTAGTTTCCTAAATGAATTTGGAAATCAAGTAAACAACTTGGATGAAGCAAGCAATACTCGGACAGATTTGAAACAAAGAAACCCTAGTGCAAATGAAACCCTAGCCGCCGCCCCACTTGTTTTCTTGTTACTCAAGTGATGACTAACGACCAAGACAGATTTGGGAACACAACCTTTCGGCAAATTTTGGACAGAAATTATCGACAAACTAGACACAAACACAAAAGGGATAACACACCAACAGATTTTGTGTTCGGATAAACAGTAACGTGAACAGTGTCGGTGAAGAGTGACGGTGAACAGTGTCATTTTTTTCTTCTTTTTTTTTTTTTAACAAGGCAGCGGACAAAACACAAAAACCCTTCGATGCAACTACGAAAAACAAGGATATAACGAAATATACCTTCACCTAAGCTCTGAAGCCAACTGATACGGTCCTCGATCAACTCGTTTCGAGACACGTAACACGCTTGTCCAAGGATCTAGTGGGGTTGTCCAACGCTTCGATTGCGGAACCTAAAACCAAAACGGACGACACGAATTGATTGAAGGTGGTAGAACGGCGACTCCAATTGAGGTGAATACTATAGTGGATAGGTCGGTAGAACAATCAAGGACAATACGCAAGATTGCTCAAGAACCCTTGCCAAGCAAGTTAAGGTTCGAATGCTCTCAATAAGTCGAAGAGAAACAAATCAGAATTTTATTATCAAAATTATGCACCCGTTAATCATACAAAGTGAGCCTTTATATAGGCTAAGGGGCAAATAAAACCCTAAGAAACTAGACAAGGAAGGTCGGCCACTCCTTGGACAAGGTGGGCCGGGCCATGACTCAAATAAACTAATCTAATCCAACTCTAAGCAATTGAACCTAACAGTAAGGCCTAGGGCTTAGTCGACCAAACCTTCATGGGCTCTCTTCGTCGGCTTGGATCATCATGTAGACAACTTGATTATCACCATCCAAGCCTTCAATATCCCGATGGACTCCTTGTTGGTCTTGAACATTTCACACAAGAGCTTGAAGGGACTCCTTGAAGCGCTTGGCCCGTACACGTGTGACTCTGGGCCCAATGGAACTCGAACTGGATCATTACTTGGGCTAAGGTCCGTGCACACATCAGTCCCCTCCACTTGAGAAGGATTTGTCCTCAAATCTGGATAGAAATGGATGATACTACAAGCGTTGGTAGTATGAAGCCCAAATCTAATGCCACCACATATTGGCCCTCATACTATGATTCGGTGCTCATGTCTCTTGGTTAGTTTGAAAATGCTCACAACCAGCCAAGAAAAACTCATGGCTTTACTCGAATGGCTCCTCTTGTTTGTATAATTCCCCTCCTCTTGAAAGCAATTTGCCCACAAATTGAAGCACGAATGGTGACAAGACGAGTTACATGCCTTTGACTCAATCTTGTTACGATTGCTACAGATGTCATCCGATGCAAAACCCACGTGCTAAGTTGGAAAATAACCCTTGTCGAACCTTGAATCTCACAAACTATCTTCAATGTGTGCTCAACTTGATCGTTTGTGGTCACGAGGTAAGGGTCCTCAAAGTGGTGTGAAGTGTATCCCATGAAATCGAACTCCGGCCAGAACACACTTGCAAGGTCCCATGGCGGATTTGGTGATATTGGAGCTTCATGTGCACTAAGAGCAAGACGAAAATCACAATGGTCATTGATGTACTTGTTCTTTAAACGAACCCTTGGTACACAACCATCCCCAAAATGTGGAGTGTTCCCTTCAAGATGAGCTCGAATCAACTCCCTTTTGGTGTGGAATGATTTGAGTTGACATTGTTCCGTCAATGGATACCAACGGGGTTTAACTCTTGGAGGCTTGCAAAGCCTATAATTGATTTTGGAATGGAACGCACTAAGAACAGCTCAACTTCCCTTTGCCTGATCTGTATAAAAGAAGAAACACTAAACAAAGCAAAGGTAAGTTCGTTAGGAAAATAATAGGCCTTCACCGGGTTGTTCAAGATCAGCCCACTTTCTCTCTTTTCCTCCATTTTACCACCCATCTCATCAGATTTTTCCATCTCTTTTTCTAGTTCAACAGCTGATCCTTTCATCTCGTTGCTTTCAACTCCCTCGGGTTAACCTCTTCAGGCACAATTCCCTCATCTAGCCTTTTCTCCATTCTATAACGCTCAAGCTCATTTTCATGTATGCTAGATCAATACAAAGCTGGTCATAAGTAAGTGATACAAGTACAAAACGACGACTATTAAATAAGAAGGCATACTTATTAGTATGTCCGTCATATTTAACTTCTCGCCTCGACATCCATGCTTTGCCCAACAACACAGGTGTCACTTGAATTGGGACTACATCACACAACACCTCGTCCACATATTTGCCGATTTGAATAGGTACAAGTGTGTGCTTAGTAACCCAAACAACACCACGAGTACTCATCAACTGGTACAGTTGAAGATGATCAATGGTTGGAAGATTTAATTTCTCAACCATGATAGCACTTGCAAGGATGACTTCACAACTCCCATCAATGGGCAAGCTACAAATTTTATCTTTGACACCGCAACGAGTATAAAACCAACCAAGCAACTGAGATTTGATGAGGTCCAATTGCTCATCTACACCGCGTAATGCCACTTCTTTGACTCCCTTAGGATCAGGAAGACAATGTTGTGGGCTAGCTTTTATGCGTCTTGTATTCGCCATGACGTATGAGGGAACCTGCAAAAAGTTAGCAACAAAGCCGAAGATGTTGCCTTTCACGCTCCCTCACGTGTATCCACTCGCACTCGTGTATATGGATGTCACTCTAATTGACTTACCAAATGCTTTTACCTGTAGTTGAGAAAGGCCGCTCAAGTCCAATAATTGTCACCACTTTTGCCATAAGAGTAACCAAGAAGGTAAGACACAAATGTGGGTGCAAAATGAAGTGGGAATGGACGAATTTGGAAGGCCAATAGTGGCGGACAGAAATGGAAGTGCACCAATGGGAACATAAAAGATAGAAACCCTAGCTTCCAAAAATGTAGGAGTAGGTCTACAGGGTTCATAACTACTCCTCTTACTACAGGACGCTTACCTAGCCAACGCTTAGATCCGGCTCTACCCAAACTTTTCTGGTTCACCCCAACATTCCCTACTTGTCCGACTGTTGCTGAGCAGTTTTTGGATATCAAACGGACCTCCCCAGAAGGTAGTGTTCCTAAATTGTAGGAGAGAATGTAGGAGAGTAGCCAAGTGAAAACAAAGGAGTTATCCGAGTGCTTTACTTAGTTTCCTAAATGAATTTGGAAATCAAGTAAACAGCTTGGATGAAGCAAGCAATACTCGGACAGATTTGAAACAAAGAAACCCTAGTGCAAATGAGACCGTAGCCGCCGCCCCACTTGTTTTCTTGTTGCTCAAGTGATGACTAACGACCAAGACAGATTTGGGAACACAACCTTTCGGCAAATTTTGGACAGAAATTATCGACAAACTAGACACAAACACAAAAGGGATAACACACCAACAGATTTTGTGTTCGGATAAACAGTAACGTGAACAGTGTCGGTGAAGAGTGACGGTGAACAGTGTCATTTTTTTCTTCTTTTTTTTTTTTAACAAGGCAGCGGACAAAACACAAAAACCCTTCGACGCAACTACGAAAAACAAGGATATAACGAAAGATACCTTCACCTAAGCTCTGAAGCCAACTGATACGGTTCTCGATCAACTCGTTTCGAGACACGTAACACGCTTGTCCAAGGATCGAGTGAGGTTGTCCAACGCTTGGATTGCGGAACCTAAAACCAAAACGGACGACACGAATTGATTGAAGGTGGTAGAACGGCGACTCCAATTGAGGTGAATACTCTAGTGGATAGGTCGGTAGAACAATCAAGGACAATACGCAAGATTGCTCAAGAACCCTTGCCAAGCAAGTTAAGGTTCGAATGCTCTCAATAAGTCGAAGAGAAACAAATCAGAATTTTATTATCAAAATTGTGCACCCGTTAATCATACAAAGTGAGCCTTTATATAGGCTAAGGGGCTAATAAAACCCTAAGAAACTAGACAAGGAAGGTCGGCCACTCCTTGGACAAGGTAGGCCGGGCCATGACTCAAATAAACTAATCTAATCCAACTCTAAGCAATTGAACCTAACAGTAAGGCCTAGGGCTTAGTCGACCAAACCTTCATGGGCTCTCTTCGTCGGCCTGGATCATCATGTAGACAACTTGATTATCACCTTCCAAGCCTTCAATATCCCGATGGACTCCTTGTTGGTCTTGAACATTTCACACAAGAGCTTGAAGGGACTCCTTGAAGCGCTTGGCCCGTGCACGTGTGACTGGGCCCAATGGAACTCGAACTGGATCATTACTTGGGCTAAGGTCCGTGCACACATCAGTCCCCTCCACTTGAGAAGGATTTGTCCTCAAATCTGGATAGAAATGGATGATACTACAAGCGTTGGTAGTATGAAGCCCAAATCTAATGCCACCACATATTGGCCCTCATACTATGATTCGGTGCTCATGTCTCTTGGTTAGTTTGAAAATGCTCACAACCAGCCAAGAAAAACTCATGGCTTTACTCCAATGGCTCCTCTTGTTTGTATAATTCCCCTCCTCTTGAAAGCAATTTGCCCACAAATTGAAGCACGAATGGTGACAAGACGAGTTACATGCCTTTGACTCAATCTTGTTACGATTGCTACAGATGTCATCCGATGCAAAACCCACGTGCTAAGTTGGAAAATAACCCTTGTCGAACCTTGAATCTCACAAACTATCTTCAATGTGTGCTCAACTTGATCGTTTGTGGTCACGAGGTAAGGGTCCTCAAAGTGGTGTGAAGTGTATCCCATGAAATCGAACTCCGGCCAGAACACACTTGCAAGGTCCCATGGCGGATTTGGTGATATTGGAGCTTCATGTGTACTAAGAGCAAGACGAAAATCACAATGGTCATTGATGTACTTGTTCTTTAAACGAACCCTTGGTACACAACCATCCCCAAAATGTGGTGTGTTCCCTTCAAGATGAGCTCGAATCAACTCCCTTTTGGTGTGGACTGATTTGAGTTGACATTGTTCCGTGAATGGATACCAACGGGGTTTAACTCTTGGAGGCTTGCAAAGCCTATAATTGATTTTGGAATGGAACGCACTAAGAACAGCTCAACTTCCCTTTGCCTGATCTGTATAAAAGAAGAAACACTAAACAAAGCAAAGGTAAGTTCGTTAGGAAAATAATAGGCCTTCACCGGGTTGTTCAAGATCAGCCCACTTTCTCTCTTTTCCTCCTTTTTACCACCCATCTCATCAGATTTTTCCATCTCCTTTTCTAGTTCAACAGCTGACCCTTTCATCTCGTTGCTTTCAACTCCCTCGGGTTTTACCTCTTCAGGCACAATTCCCTCATCTAGCCTTTTCTCCATTCTATAACGCTCAAGCTCATTTTCATGTATGCTAGATCAATACAAAGCTGGTCATAAGTAAGTGATACAAGTACAAAACGACGACTATTAAATAAGAAGGCATACTTATTAGTATGTCCGTCATATTTAACTTCTCGCCTCGACATCCATGCTTTGCCCAACAACACAGGTGTCACTTGAATTGGGACTACATCACACAACACCTCGTCCACATATTTGCCGATTTGAATAGGTACAAGTGTGTGCTTAGTAACCCAAACAACACCACGAGTACTCATCAACTGGTACAGTTGAAGATGATCAATGTAGGAGTGGGTAGTGTTCCTAAAATGTAGGAGAGTAGCCAAGTGAAAACAAAGGAGTTATCCAAGTGCTTTACTTAGTTTCCTAAATGAATTTGGAAATCAAGTAAACAACTTGGATGAAGCAAGCAATACTCGGACAGATTTGAAACAAAGAAACCCTAGTGCAAATGAAACCCTAGCCGCCGCCCCACTTGTTTTCTTGTTGCTCAAGTGATGACTAACGACCAAGACAGATTTGGGAACACAACCTTTCGGCAAATTTTGGACAGAAATTATCGACAAACTAGACACAAACACAAAAGGGATAACACACCAACAGATTTTGTGTTCGGATAAACAGTAACGTGAACAGTGTCGGTGAAGAGTGACGGTGAACAGTGTCATTTTTTTCTTCTTTTTTTTTTAACAAGGCAGCGGACAAAACACAAAAACCCTTCGATGCAACTACGAAAAACAAGGATATAACGAAAGATACCTTCACCTAAGCTCTGAAGCCAACTGATACGGTCCTCGATCAACTCGTTTCGAGACACGTAACACGCTTGTCCAAGGATCTAGTGGGGTTGTCCAACGCTTCGATTGTGGAACCTAAAACCAAAACGGACGACACGAATTGATTGAAGGTGGTAGAACGGCGACTCCAATTGAGGTGAATACTATAGTGGATAGGTCGGTAGAACAATCAAGGACAATACGCAAGATTGCTCAAGAACCCTTGCCAAGCAAGTTAAGGTTCGAATGCTCTCAATAAGTCGAAGAGAAACAAATCAGAATTTTATTATCAAAATTGTGCACCCGTTAATCATACAAAGTGAGCCTTTATGATACGAACCAAGAGACACCAGTGCGAACTATTCGAGTTCCCCTAGGACCCGTAACTCGAGCACGAGCTAACAAGATGAGGAAGGAACTCCAAGGTCGTGACTTATCAATCTAGAATCGCACTAGGTTGTGGCGTCTTCTACCATTATACCAAGGTTCGTTAACCACGTGATTAACGGGTTGAGGTCATCCGCTTCAAACTTGGTGTCCTCTTGTCGATCCTGAAGCTAATTTTTTACGGGTTTCGTTACAAGGTTGGCGACGTTCGTATCAGTTGGTAATCAGAGCTAATTAAGAGGTATCACGTTATATCCTTTTTTTTTATTTGCTTTTCGAGTCAAGTTGTCGAAAATTCTGTTTTCGTGTTCTAAGTTGCTATCCGCAATTTCCAGATTTGTTACTTCGTGTTCTTGCGTTATTTTTCCAGATTTGTTACGACATAAACTTGTGTCTAGTTGTTGTTAATTGCTGTGGTTAGCCTGGTTTGGTCTAGCCTTTTTTTTCTTATTCTTGATTCCTTGTTTGAGTCTTGTTTCTATCCTGTTATATCCATTCAATTCCAGTCTTTTGTTCTATTTGATCATTCGAGGTTACTGTTCATCCGAAAAAAATCAGTTTGTAGCAAGGGTTTTAGAGTCCTATCTAGTTATTACCTTGTGTTCTTGTTTACATACAAAAAAAAAAAAAAAATAGCTGGCTAACCTTACAAAAATTCCTGGAAATCTGTCTTGACCAAAACTTGGGTTTCTTGAAGTTCCTGATTGTTTAAAACCACAATCTTGAAGTTCTTGGAACTTTAGTTGGGATTCTTGAAGCCAACCAAAATCTGTCTTGATCAAATCGTGAAATCTTGGATTGTTTAGGGAGGAAATCATCTTCAATTTTGTGTTTCTTGAATTCTGGGAATTAACATCTTGAATTCTTGAAAGAATCTTGAAGTTTCTGGGTTTTGGGAACCAAATCTTGGTAAACAACAAGGCTGCAAATTTTCAGCTGCCAAAATCCTTGTCTTCACCACAACAATCTTCTTTCTTGACTAAGAACATTTTAGCCACGAAATTTGGCTCTTCTTGGCTGATTAGAAAACAAAAACAAAGGAAGAAGAAGAATATTCAGCCTATTCAAGTCAAATTTCCCAACCTATTCAAGTCAAATTTTCCAACCTGTTCAAGTCAAATTTTCCACCCTTGTTCCCAAAAACAACCAAATCAGTTCCAATCTTGAACTTGACCTTAGAATTTATGGGAACCAGCAAATAGGAAGACTAATCCTTGTTTCCAAAGGATTAAAGAAGAAAAGTCAGCCTTGGGTTTCCAAAACAGTCCTACCACAACACAAATTCATCTTCCATTCGGATTCCATCTTTGCAACCATTGGGGAATTTCTGTCCAATCATTAATTCTGGAAATTTTCGTGCATCATTAGGTTAGTTTTAAGTGTCATTCTGAATCCTCTAAGTGTCCATTTATCTACCAAAACACTGCCCAGAAATGCAGCAACCAGCAGCTCAAAATTCCAGTTTTGGGTAGAGTTTTTGTCTAGGATCCTTAAAATTCAACTTTGAGTCATTCATTGAGTCGTGGTCAGTCCCTTCATCTTTTGTTCTTTTTTCGTTCAAAGTGCTACAATCTTGTGACCCTGGTTGGTAAGTCGATCCACACTAGAAGGAGTTCTAACTTCTTCGAGGAGTTGACCGAGGAGCCTTGAAAATACCTTGGTGAGTTCTTAGAGTGTTCAAACACGAGAGCGAGAGTAAACACGTGAGGAAGTGTGCGAGATAAACTTTGCTTCTTTCCATTATTATTATTATTATTATTTTTTTACCCTACCATGGCTAACGAGGGGGGAGCAAGCTCCCAAGCTTTTGATCTTAAACTTTTCACAGAAGCAATCAAAGGCGAATTGGGACGCATGATGGACCAAAAACTTGAACTGATGCACCAACGCATTGACAGCTTAGAGTTGTCTCATGGAAGCTCCAAAGGCAGCCGTGGAAAGGCTTATGCACATGAGTCTAGCGACTCTAACTCAGACAACAACTATGAGCATAAGCAAAGTAGGTCCAAGCGTGATGCTAGGCCTTCAAATGACCACATTCCGGGCATAAAGATGAAAATTCCGCCTTTCCAAGGACGATCAGACCCTGATGCCTACTTAGAGTGGGAGAAGCGGATTGAACTTGTTTTCGACTGCAATACTTACTCGGAAGAGCAAAAGGTCAAGTTGGCCGTGGTCGAATTCACCGACTACGCCGTTGTGTGGTGGGATCAACTCTCCACTAGTCGAAGGAGGAGTCGTGAACCTACCATACAAACTTGGACAGAGCTAAGACGACTAATGAGGAAGCGTTTCGTACCTAGTCACTACTACCGTGACTTGTACCAAAAGCTTCAAAGCCTCAACCAAGGAGCACGAAGTGTCGAGGACTATCACAAAGAAATGGAAATACTCATGCTACGGGCAGACATCATGGAGGATCGAGAAGCAACAATGGCACGCTTCTTGAACGGACTAAGGCCCGAAATCGCTGACCAAGTAGAGTTACACCACTATGTGGAACTTGGGGATTTGGTGGAAAAGGCCATCAAGATTGAAAGGAGGATTAAGAGGAGGGGTTCGACTCGGAGTTACTCCAACTTTTCACCCTCTTATCTCCGAACTACACCACCAAAGAAAGAGGATAAAGGGCCGAGTAATTCCATCCCTTCAAGACCAAGGCCGGATATGACTAAGTGGGAGTCTACGGCAACACCAAAGACTGCCATTGAGTCGAGCATGGGGCGAAATCGAGATACTAGATGCTTCAAATGCCAAGGCCGAGGGCATATTGCTAGCCAATGCCCGAACCAACGCACTATGATCATCTTACCCAATGGTGAGTTTTTCACCGATGATGAGGATGAGAAGGAGGAGTTGCCATCCCTTGAGGAAGAAGAGGAAGAAGAGGAAGCATTACCCGTCGATGAACGAGTTGGACTCGTTGTCAGACGAGCCTTAGCAACCCAAGTGAAAGCTGCCGACCATGCACAAAGGGAGAACATTTTCTACACCCGTTGCTATATCAAAGGCAAGGTATGTAGTTTGATCATAGATGGAGGTAGTTGTGCTAACGTCGCTAGTGCCTTGATGGTGGAGAAACTAGCACTACCCACTCTACGACATCCAACACCTTATCGTTTGCAATGGTTGAATGATAGTGGGGATGTTCGTGTGACCAAGCAAGTCCAAGTACCTTTCCGAATTGGAAAGTATGAGGACGTGGTGTTATGCGACGTGGTCCCTATGCAAGCATGTCACATACTATTGGGGAGACCATGGCAATTCGACAAGGGAGTTACATTCGATGGCATTACCAATAAATACTCCTTCAAGCAAGGCGAGAAGAGGATTGTGCTTGTGCCACTCACTCCTATCCAAGTTCGTGAAGATCAAGAAAGCCTGAACAAGGAGAGCGAGCTTGAGAATGAGAAGAAAAAAATAGAAAAAATCGAGAGCTCAACAGGAAATGATAAGGCCGAGAAAATTGAGAGGAAAAAGACATATAGTGAGCCGGCCAAAATTGAAAAGAGAGAGAAAAGGCAAAGTCTATTGATAAAAGCCAATGTAGTAAGAAAAGCTTTGAGTGTTAATACACCCATCTTTGTACTTTTGTGCAAAGAGGTGTTGGTTGTTACAAGTGATCTTACTAACACTCTACCATCTAGTATTGTCTCTCTTTTGCAGGATTATGAGGATGTCTTTCCCGATGAGATTCCAAATGGACTACCACCAATAAGGGGAATTGAGCATCAAATTGACTTGGTTCCAGGTGCCCCACTTCCTAACAGACCAGCCTACAAAATGGGTCCAGATGAGACAAAGGAGCTCCAACGCCAAATCGAAGAGCTTCTAACAAAGGGATGGGCACGAGAAAGCTTGAGCCCATGTGCGGTTCCCGTCATCTTGGTGCCTAAAAAGGATGGAAGTTGGCGAATGTGCACTGACTGTAGGGCCGTTAATGCAATAACGGTAAAATATCGTCACCCTATTCCTAGACTTGATGATATGTTAGATGAGCTATATGGTGCTGTGATTTTCACTAAAATTGATCTAAAAAGCGGTTATCATCAAATTAGGATGAAAGAGGGGGATGAATGGAAAACGGCCTTTAAAACCAAACATGGCTTGTACGAGTGGTTAGTTATGCCATTTGGACTAACTAATGCACCTAGTACGTTCATGAGGTTGATGAACCACGTACTTCGTCCATTCCTTGGAAAATTTGTAGTTGTATATTTTGACGATATCCTGATTTATAGTAGGAGCTTAGATGAGCATGTTGAACATGTGAAGCTTGTTCTTGATGTACTTCGAAGGGAAAAGCTCTATGCTAACCTTAAGAAGTGCTCCTTTTGTACTGATCAACTTGTCTTCCTAGGCTTTGTTGTGAGTAAACAGGGAATCAAAGTGGACGAGGAGAAGGTTAAAGCAATTCGAGAATGGCCTACTCCAAGCACGGTGGGTGAGGTACGTAGCTTCCATGGTCTTGCTAGTTTTTATAGACGATTTGTTAAAGATTTTAGTACCATTGCTGCACCTCTAACTGCTGTAATTAAGAAAAATGAGCCATTTGTGTGGAGAGATGCTCAAGTACGTGCTTTCCAAATGCTTAAACATCAACTCACACATGCACCACTACTTGCATTACCATGCTTTGACAAGATGTTTGAAATAGAGTGTGATGCATCTGGGGTGGGTATTGGAGCTGTCCTAATGCAAGAGGGCAAACCAATTGCATACTTTAGTGAAAAACTCAATGGGGCAGCTTTGAACTATTCCACTTATGATAAGGAGTTGTACTCCTTAATCCGTGCTTTAGAAACTTGGCAACATTACTTGAGACCAAGGGAATTTGTCATACACACTGACCATGAGTCGCTTAAGCACATTAAGTCACAACACAAGTTGAATAAGCGTCATGTTAGGTGGATTGCATTTATTGAAACCTTCCCTTATGTGATTAAGTACAAAGTGGGGAAAACTAATGTTGTTGCTGATGCATTATCACGTCGGTACTCTTTGCTCACTCAACTTGATGCAAGGTTGTTAGGATTTGAATTAGTCAAAGAGTTATACACCAATGACCCAGATTTCTCAGGTATTTATGACTCTTGTGGTTCAGCAACTCAAGGTAAATTCTACATCCTTGATGGATTTCTTTTCTACCTCAATCGACTATGTATACCTAACTGCTCTATTCGCTCTTTACTTGTTAGGGAAGCACACGGAGGTGGCTTGATGGGACACTTTGGCGTAGCTAAAACCTTAGCTATCCTTCAAGAGCACTTCCATTGGCCAAGGATGAAACGAGATGTGGAGCGAATGGTGGCTAAATGCATTACTTGCCACAAAGCTAAGTCTAAACTTCAACCCTATGGCCTTTATAGTCCTTTACCTGTACCTAAGGAACCTTGGACCGACATTTCCATGGATTTTGTTTTAGGGTTGCCTAGGTCAAAGAGGGGAAATGATAGCATCTTTGTTATTGTTGACAGATTTTCAAAAATGGCACATTTTATACCATGTCACAAAACAGATGATGCATCGCACATTGCTGATTTGTTTTTCAAAGAAATCATTAGATTGCATGGCATGCCTAGGACAATTGTCTCTGATAGGGATGTCAAATTTTTGAGTTACTTTTGGAAAACTTTGTGGGGAAAATTGGGTACCAAATTGCTATTTTCTACTACTAGTCACCCACAAACTGATGGCCAAACTGAGGTTGTCAATCGTACACTATCTACACTCTTGCGTGCCATCATTAGAAAAAACATTAGAACCTGGGAAGAGTGTTTACCCCATGTTGAGTTTGCATACAATCGCACGGTGCATAGTTCTACTCATTTTTCACCATTTGAAATAGTCTATGGTTTTAATCCTTTAACACCACTAGACTTATCACCTTTACCTTCTTCTGAGCACATTAACATGGATGGTGCTAAACGAGCAGATTTTGTCAAGAAATTACACGAGCAGGTACGCCTAAACATTGAGCGAAGGATGGACCAAGTTGCTCAACGGGTTAACAAGGGACGCCAACGCGTTGTGTTTGAACCTGGTGACTGGGTGTGGTTACATCTACGCAAGGAAAGGTTCCCAGTCCAAAGGCGCAATAAATTACTTCCCCGAGGAGATGGGCCGTTCCAAGTCATCAAGCGCATCAATGACAATGCTTACAAACTGGACCTACCCGGTGAGTACAATGTGAGCGCTACATTCAATGTCTCTGATCTATCTCCTTTTCTTGCAGACGATGAAGCTGATTTGAGGACAAATCCTTTTGAAGAGGAGGGGGATGATACGAACCAAGAGACACCAGTGCGAACTATTCGAGTTCCCCTAGGACCCGTAACTCGAGCACGAGCTAACAAGATGAGGAAGGAACTCCAAGGACTTGTTCATGAGATACAAGGCCAAGAAATTGTCCCCAAGGTCATTGAGGGGCTTGAGCATGAAGGAATGAAAGTCATCCATGTAGTGCACGCCAAAGAGAACCATGTGTGACCCTTCTCTAGTCACATTTGCTGTTTTAGTTAAGTCATTGTAATAAGGGCTTAATGGTCCATAGCCTTGCTTTATTTACCTAAGCGATGATCTCATAAGGTTATTTACCTAAGCAATGACCTCATAAGGTTGTTTACCTAAGGGATGACCTCATAAGGTTTGGTCAAGCCCACAATTCTTAGTCTTATGGAATAGTCAAGCCTACAATTGTTAGTCTTAGTCAAGACCACAACTCTAGACTAGTTCCACATTTAGTTGTTCATCTCTATGTAAGGCTATAAATAGCCCACACTTCCAATGGTTTAGGCATTCAATCAATAAATCAGATTTTGAGAGTTTTCTTGGTTTCTCCAAGGCTTCTTGAATACCTTAGAATTTCTCTAGGTGTTCGTGACTTATCAATCTAGAATCGCACTAGGTTGTGGCGTCTTCTACCATTATACCAAGGTTCGTTAACCACGTGATTAACGGGTTGAGGTCATCCGCTTCAAACTTGGTGTCCTCTTGTCGATCCTGAAGCTAATCTTTTACGGGTTTCGTCACAAGGTTGGCGACGTTCGTATTTGGTTTCTCCAAGGCTTCTTGAATACCTTAGAATTTCTCTAGGTGTTCGTGACTTATCAATCTAGAATCGCACTAGGTTGTGGCGTCTTCTACCATTATACCAAGGTTCGTTAACCACGTGATTAACGGGTTGAGGTCATCCGCTTCAAACTTGGTGTCCTCTTGTCGATCCTGAAGCTAATTTTTTACGGGTTTCGTTACAAGGTTGGCGACGTTCGTATCAGTTGGTAATCAGAGCTAATTAAGAGGTATCACGTTATATCCTTTTTTTTTATTTGCTTTTCGAGTCAAGTTGTCGAAAATTCTGTTTTCGTGTTCTAAGTTGCTATCCGCAATTTCCAGATTTGTTACTTCGTGTTCTTGCGTTATTTTTCCAGATTTGTTACGACATAAACTTGTGTCTAGTTGTTGTTAATTGCTGTGGTTAGCCTGGTTTGGTCTAGCCTTTTTTTTCTTATTCTTGATTCCTTGTTTGAGTCTTGTTTCTATCCTGTTATATCCATTCAATTCCAGTCTTTTGTTCTATTTGATCATTCGAGGTTACTGTTCATCCGAAAAAAATCAGTTTGTAGCAAGGGTTTTAGAGTCCTATCTAGTTATTACCTTGTGTTCTTGTTTACATACAAAAAAAAAAAAAAAATAGCTGGCTAACCTTACAAAAATTCCTGGAAATCTGTCTTGACCAAAACTTGGGTTTCTTGAAGTTCCTGATTGTTTAAAACCACAATCTTGAAGTTCTTGGAACTTTAGTTGGGATTCTTGAAGCCAACCAAAATCTGTCTTGATCAAATCGTGAAATCTTGGATTGTTTAGGGAGGAAATCATCTTCAATTTTGTGTTTCTTGAATTCTGGGAATTAACATCTTGAATTCTTGAAAGAATCTTGAAGTTTCTGGGTTTTGGGAACCAAATCTTGGTAAACAACAAGACTGCAAATTTTCAGCTGCCAAAATCCTTGTCTTCACCACAACAATCTTCTTTCTTGACTAAGAACATTTTAGCCACGAAATTTGGCTCTTCTTGGCTGATTAGAAAACAAAAACAAAGGAAGAAGAAGAATATTCAGCCTATTCAAGTCAAATTTCCCAACCTATTCAAGTCAAATTTTCCAACCTGTTCAAGTCAAATTTTCCACCCTTGTTCCCAAAAACAACCAAATCAGTTCCAATCTTGAACTTGACCTTAGAATTTATGGGAACCAGCAAATAGGAAGACTAATCCTTGTTTCCAAAGGATTAAAGAAGAAAAGTCAGCCTTGGGTTTCCAAAACAGTCCTACCACAACACAAATTCATCTTCCATTCGGATTCCATCTTTGCAACCATTGGGGAATTTCTGTCCAATCATTAATTCTGGAAATTTTCGTGCATCATTAGGTTAGTTTTAAGTGTCATTCTGAATCCTCTAAGTGTCCATTTATCTACCAAAACACTGCCCAGAAATGCAGCAACCAGCAGCTCAAAATTCCAGTTTTGGGTAGAGTTTTTGTCTAGGATCCTTAAAATTCAACTTTGAGTCATTCATTGAGTCGTGGTCAGTCCCTTCATCTTTTGTTCTTTTTTCGTTCAAAGTGCTACAATCTTGTGACCCTGGTTGGTAAGTCGATCCACACTAGAAGGAGTTCTAACTTCTTCGAGGAGTTGACCGAGGAGCCTTGAAAATACCTTGGTGAGTTCTTAGAGTGTTCAAACACGAGAGCGAGAGTAAACACGTGAGGAAGTGTGCGAGATAAACTTTGCTTCTTTCCATTATTATTATTATTATTATTTTTTTACCCTACCATGGCTAACGAGGGGGGAGCAAGCTCCCAAGCTTTTGATCTTAAACTTTTCACAGAAGCAATCAAAGGCGAATTGGGACGCATGATGGACCAAAAACTTGAACTGATGCACCAACGCATTGACAGCTTAGAGTTGTCTCATGGAAGCTCCAAAGGCAGCCGTGGAAAGGCTTATGCACATGAGTCTAGCGACTCTAACTCAGACAACAACTATGAGCATAAGCAAAGTAGGTCCAAGCGTGATGCTAGGCCTTCAAATGACCACATTCCGGGCATAAAGATGAAAATTCCGCCTTTCCAAGGACGATCAGACCCTGATGCCTACTTAGAGTGGGAGAAGCGGATTGAACTTGTTTTCGACTGCAATACTTACTCGGAAGAGCAAAAGGTCAAGTTGGCCGTGGTCGAATTCACCGACTACGCCGTTGTGTGGTGGGATCAACTCTCCACTAGTCGAAGGAGGAGTCGTGAACCTACCATACAAACTTGGACAGAGCTAAGACGACTAATGAGGAAGCGTTTCGTACCTAGTCACTACTACCGTGACTTGTACCAAAAGCTTCAAAGCCTCAACCAAGGAGCACGAAGTGTCGAGGACTATCACAAAGAAATGGAAATACTCATGCTACGGGCAGACATCATGGAGGATCGAGAAGCAACAATGGCACGCTTCTTGAACGGACTAAGGCCCGAAATCGCTGACCAAGTAGAGTTACACCACTATGTGGAACTTGGGGATTTGGTGGAAAAGGCCATCAAGATTGAAAGGAGGATTAAGAGGAGGGGTTCGACTCGGAGTTACTCCAACTTTTCACCCTCTTATCTCCGAACTACACCACCAAAGAAAGAGGATAAAGGGCCGAGTAATTCCATCCCTTCAAGACCAAGGCCGGATATGACTAAGTGGGAGTCTACGGCAACACCAAAGACTGCCATTGAGTCGAGCATGGGGCGAAATCGAGATACTAGATGCTTCAAATGCCAAGGCCGAGGGCATATTGCTAGCCAATGCCCGAACCAACGCACTATGATCATCTTACCCAATGGTGAGTTTTTCACCGATGATGAGGATGAGAAGGAGGAGTTGCCATCCCTTGAGGAAGAAGAGGAAGAAGAGGAAGCATTACCCGTCGATGAACGAGTTGGACTCGTTGTCAGACGAGCCTTAGCAACCCAAGTGAAAGCTGCCGACCATGCACAAAGGGAGAACATTTTCTACACCCGTTGCTATATCAAAGGCAAGGTATGTAGTTTGATCATAGATGGAGGTAGTTGTGCTAACGTCGCTAGTGCCTTGATGGTGGAGAAACTAGCACTACCCACTCTACGACATCCAACACCTTATCGTTTGCAATGGTTGAATGATAGTGGGGATGTTCGTGTGACCAAGCAAGTCCAAGTACCTTTCCGAATTGGAAAGTATGAGGACGTGGTGTTATGCGACGTGGTCCCTATGCAAGCATGTCACATACTATTGGGGAGACCATGGCAATTCGACAAGGGAGTTACATTCGATGGCATTACCAATAAATACTCCTTCAAGCAAGGCGAGAAGAGGATTGTGCTTGTGCCACTCACTCCTATCCAAGTTCGTGAAGATCAAGAAAGCCTGAACAAGGAGAGCGAGCTTGAGAATGAGAAGAAAAAAATAGAAAAAATCGAGAGCTCAACAGGAAATGATAAGGCCGAGAAAATTGAGAGGAAAAAGACATATAGTGAGCCGGCCAAAATTGAAAAGAGAGAGAAAAGGCAAAGTCTATTGATAAAAGCCAATGTAGTAAGAAAAGCTTTGAGTGTTAATACACCCATCTTTGTACTTTTGTGCAAAGAGGTGTTGGTTGTTACAAGTGATCTTACTAACACTCTACCATCTAGTATTGTCTCTCTTTTGCAGGATTATGAGGATGTCTTTCCCGATGAGATTCCAAATGGCCTACCACCAATAAGGGGAATTGAGCATCAAATTGACTTGGTTCCAGGTGCCCCACTTCCTAACAGACCAGCCTACAAAATGGGTCCAGATGAGACAAAGGAGCTCCAACGCCAAATCGAAGAGCTTCTAACAAAGGGATGGGCACGAGAAAGCTTGAGCCCATGTGCGGTTCCCGTCATCTTGGTGCCTAAAAAGGATGGAAGTTGGCGAATGTGCACTGACTGTAGGGCCGTTAATGCAATAACGGTAAAATATCGTCACCCTATTCCTAGACTTGATGATATGTTAGATGAGCTATATGGTGCTGTGATTTTCACTAAAATTGATCTAAAAAGCGGTTATCATCAAATTAGGATGAAAGAGGGGGATGAATGGAAAACGGCCTTTAAAACCAAACATGGCTTGTACGAGTGGTTAGTTATGCCATTTGGACTAACTAATGCACCTAGTACGTTCATGAGATTGATGAACCACGTACTTCGTCCATTCCTTGGAAAATTTGTAGTTGTATATTTTGACGATATCCTGATTTATAGTAGGAGCTTAGATGAGCATGTTGAACATGTGAAGCTTGTTCTTGATGTACTTCGAAGGGAAAAGCTCTATGCTAACCTTAAGAAGTGCTCCTTTTGTACTGATCAACTTGTCTTCCTAGGCTTTGTTGTGAGTAAACAGGGAATCAAAGTGGACGAGGAGAAGGTTAAAGCAATTCGAGAATGGCCTACTCCAAGCACGGTGGGTGAGGTACGTAGCTTCCATGGTCTTGCTAGTTTTTATAGACGATTTGTTAAAGATTTTAGTACCATTGCTGCACCTCTAACTGCTGTAATTAAGAAAAATGAGCCATTTGTGTGGAGAGATGCTCAAGTACGTGCTTTCCAAATGCTTAAACATCAACTCACACATGCACCACTACTTGCATTACCATGCTTTGACAAGATGTTTGAAATAGAGTGTGATGCATCTGGGGTGGGTATTGGAGCTGTCCTAATGCAAGAGGGCAAACCAATTGCATACTTTAGTGAAAAACTCAATGGGGCAGCTTTGAACTATTCCACTTATGATAAGGAGTTGTACTCCTTAATCCGTGCTTTAGAAACTTGGCAACATTACTTGAGACCAAGGGAATTTGTCATACACACTGACCATGAGTCGCTTAAGCACATTAAGTCACAACACAAGTTGAATAAGCGTCATGTTAGGTGGATTGCATTTATTGAAACCTTCCCTTATGTGATTAAGTACAAAGTGGGGAAAACTAATGTTGTTGCTGATGCATTATCACGTCGGTACTCTTTGCTCACTCAACTTGATGCAAGGTTGTTAGGATTTGAATTAGTCAAAGAGTTATACACCAATGACCCAGATTTCTCAGGTATTTATGACTCTTGTGGTTCAGCAACTCAAGGTAAATTCTACATCCTTGATGGATTTCTTTTCTACCTCAATCGACTATGTATACCTAACTGCTCTATTCGTTCTTTACTTGTTAGGGAAGCACATGGAGGTGGCTTGATGGGACACTTTGGCGTAGCTAAAACCTTAGCTATCCTTCAAGAGCACTTCCATTGGCCAAGGATGAAACGAGATGTGGAGCGAATGGTGGCTAAATGCATTACTTGCCACAAAGCTAAGTCTAAACTTCAACCCTATGGCCTTTATAGTCCTTTACCTGTACCTAAGGAACCTTGGACCGACATTTCCATGGATTTTGTTTTAGGGTTGCCTAGGTCAAAGAAGGGAAATGATAGCATCTTTGTTATTGTTGACAGATTTTCAAAAATGGCACATTTTATACCATGTCACAAAACAGATGATGCATCGCACATTGCTGATTTGTTTTTCAAAGAAATCATTAGATTGCATGGCATGCCTAGGACAATTGTCTCTGATAGGGATGTCAAATTTTTGAGTTACTTTTGGAAAACTTTGTGGGGAAAATTGGGTACCAAATTGCTATTTTCTACTACTAGTCACCCACAAACTGATGGCCAAACTGAGGTTGTCAATCGTACACTATCTACACTCTTGCGTGCCATCATTAGAAAAAACATTAGAACCTGGGAAGAGTGTTTACCCCATGTTGAGTTTGCATACAATCGCACGGTGCATAGTTCTACTCATTTTTCACCATTTGAAATAGTCTATGGTTTTAACCCTTTAACACCACTAGACTTATCACCTTTACCTTCTTCTGAGCACATTAACATGGATGGTGCTAAACGAGCAGATTTTGTCAAGAAATTACACGAGCAGGTACGCCTAAACATTGAGCGAAGGATGGACCAAGTTGCTCAACGGGTTAACAAGGGACGCCAACGCGTTGTGTTTGAACCTGGTGACTGGGTGTGGTTACATCTACGCAAGGAAAGGTTCCCAGTCCAAAGGCGCAATAAATTACTTCCCCGAGGAGATGGGCCGTTCCAAGTCATCAAGCGCATCAATGACAATGCTTACAAACTGGACCTACCCGGTGAGTACAATGTGAGCCCTACATTCAATGTCTCTGATCTATCTCCTTTTCTTGCAGACGATGAAGCTGATTTGAGGACAAATCCTTTTGAAGAGGAGGGGGATGATACGAACCAAGAGACACCAGTGCGAACTATTCGAGTTCCCCTAGGACCCGTAACTCGAGCACGAGCTAACAAGATGAGGAAGGAACTCCAAGGACTTGTTCATGAGATACAAGGCCAAGAAATTGTCCCCAAGGTCATTGAGGGGCTTGAGCATGAAGGAATGAAAGTCATCCATGTAGTGCACGCCAAAGAGAACCATGTGTGACCCTTCTCTAGTCACATTTGCTGTTTTAGTTAAGTCATTGTAATAAGGGCTTAATGGTCCATAGCCTTGCTTTATTTACCTAAGCGATGATCTCATAAGGTTATTTACCTAAGCAATGACCTCATAAGGTTGTTTACCTAAGGGATGACCTCATAAGGTTTGGTCAAGCCCACAATTCTTAGTCTTATGGAATAGTCAAGCCTACAATTGTTAGTCTTAGTCAAGACCACAACTCTAGACTAGTTCCACATTTAGTTGTTCATCTCTATGTAAGGCTATAAATAGCCCACACTTCCAATGGTTTAGGCATTCAATCAATAAATCAGATTTTGAGAGTTTTCTTGGTTTCTCCAAGGCTTCTTGAATACCTTAGAATTTCTCTAGGTGTTCGTGACTTATCAATCTAGAATCGCACTAGGTTGTGGCGTCTTCTACCATTATACCAAGGTTCGTTAACCACGTGATTAACGGGTTGAGGTCATCCGCTTCAAACTTGGTGTCCTCTTGTCGATCCTGAAGCTAATCTTTTACGGGTTTCGTCACAAGGTTGGCGACGTTCGTATCAGAACTCGAACTGGATCATTACTTGGGCTAAGGTCCGTGCACACATCAGTCCCCTCCACTTGAGAAGGATTTGTCCTCAAATCTGGATAGAAATGGATGATACTACAAGCGTTGGTAGTATGAAGCCCAAATCTAATGCCACCACATATTGGCCCTCATACTATGATTCGGTGCTCATGTCTCTTGGTTAGTTTGAAAATGCTCACAACCAGCCAAGAAAAACTCATGGCTTTACTCCAATGGCTCCTCTTGTTTGTATAATTCCCCTCCTCTTGAAAGCAATTTGCCCACAAATTGAAGCACGAATGGTGACAAGACGAGTTACATGCCTTTGACTCAATCTTGTTACGATTGCTACAGATGTCATCCGATGCAAAACCCACGTGCTAAGTTGGAAAATAACCCTTGTCGAACCTTGAATCTCACAAACTATCTTCAATGTGTGCTCAACTTGATCGTTTGTGGTCACGAGGTAAGGGTCCTCAAAGTGGTGTGAAGTGTATCCCATGAAATCGAACTCCGGCCAGAACACACTTGCAAGGTCCCATGGCGGATTTGGTGATATTGGAGCTTCATGTGTACTAAGAGCAAGACGAAAATCACAATGGTCATTGATGTACTTGTTCTTTAAACGAACCCTTGGTACACAACCATCCCCAAAATGTGGAGTGTTCCCTTCAAGATGAGCTCGAATCAACTCCCTTTTGGTGTGGATTGATTTGAGTTGACTTTGTTCCGTGAATGGATACCAACGGGGTTTAACTCTTGGTGGCTTGCAAAGCCTATAATTGATTTTGGAATGGAACGCACTAAGAACAGCTCAACTTCCCTTTGTCTGATCTGTATAAAAGAAGAAACACTAAACAAAGCAAAGGTAAGTTCGTTAGGAAAATAATAGGCCTTCACCGGGTTGTTCAAGATCAGCCCACTTTCTCTCTTTTCCTCCTTTTTACCACCCATCTCATCAGATTTTTCCATCTCCTTTTCTAGTTCAACAGCTGACCCTTTCATCTCGTTGCTTTCAACTCCCTCGGGTTTTACCTCTTCAGGCACAATTCCCTCATCTAGCCTTTTCTCCATTCTATAACGCTCAAGCTCATTTTCATGTATGCTAGATCAATACAAAGCTGGTCATAAGTAAGTGATAGAAGTACAAAACGACGACTATTAAATAAGAAGGCATACTTATTAGTATGTCCGTCATATTTAACTTCTCGCCTCGACATCCATGCTTTGCCCAACAACACAGGTGTCACTTGAATTGGGACTACATCACACAACACCTCGTCCACATATTTGCCGATTTGAATAGGTACAAGTGTGTGCTTAGTAACCCAAACAACACCACGAGTACTCATCAACTGGTACAGTTGAAGATGATCAATGTAGGAGTGGGTAGTGTTCCTAAAATGTAGGAGAGTAGCCAAGTGAAAACAAAGGAGTTATCCAAGTGCTTTACTTAGTTTCCTAAATGAATTTGGAAATCAAGTAAACAACTTGGATGAAGCAAGCAATACTCGGACAGATTTGAAACAAAGAAACCCTAGTGCAAATGAAACCCTAGCCGCCGCCCCACTTGTTTTCTTGTTGCTCAAGTGATGACTAACGACCAAGACAGATTTGGGAACACAACCTTTCGGCAAATTTTGGACAGAAATTATCGACAAACTAGACACAAACACAAAAGGGATAACACACCAACAGATTTTGTGTTCGGATAAACAGTAACGTGAACAGTGTCGGTGAAGAGTGACGGTGAACAGTGTCATTTTTTTCTTCTTTTTTTTTTAACAAGGCAGCGGACAAAACACAAAAACCCTTCGATGCAACTACGAAAAACAAGGATATAACGAAAGATACCTTCACCTAAGCTCTGAAGCCAACTGATACGGACCTCGATCAACTCGTTTCGAGACACGTAACACGCTTGTCCAAGGATCTAGTGGGGTTGTCCAACGCTTCGATTGTGGAACTTAAAACCAAAACGGACGACACGAAATGATTGAAGGTGGTAGAACGGCGACTCCAATTGAGGTGAATACTATAGTGGATAGGTCGGTAGAACAATCAAGGACAATACGCAAGATTGCTCAAGAACCCTTGCCAAGCAAGTTAAGGTTCGAATGCTCTCAATAAGTCGAAGAGAAACAAATCAGAATTTTATTATCAAAATTGTGCACCCGTTAATCATACAAAGTGAGCCTTTATATATAGGCTAAGGGGCAAATAAAACCCTAAAAAACTAGACAAGGAAGGTCGGCCACTCCTTGGACAAGGTGGGCCGGGCCATGACTCAAATAAACTAATCTAATCCAACTCTAAGCAATTGAACCTAACAGTTAGGCCTAGGTCTTAGTCGACCAAACCTTCATGGGCTCTCTTCGTCGGCTTGGATCATCATGTAGACAACTTGATTATCACCTTCCAAGCCTTCAATATCCCGATGGACTCCTTGTTGGTCTTGAACATTTCACACAAGAGCTTGAAGGGACTCCTTGAAGCGCTTGGCCCGTGCACGTGTGACTCTGGGCCCAATGGAACTCGAACTGGATCATTACTTGGGCTAAGGTCCGTGCACACATCAGTCCCCTCCACTTGAGAAGGATTTGTCCTCAAATCTGGATAGAAATGGATGATACTACAAGCGTTGGTAGTATGAAGCCCAAATCTAATGCCACCACATATTGGCCCTCATACTATGATTCGGTGCTCATGTCTCTTGGTTAGTTTGAAAATGCTCACAACCATCCAAGAAAAACTCATGGCTTTACTCGAATGGCTCCTCTTGTTTGTATAATTCCCCTCCTCTTGAAAGCAATTTGCCCACAAATTGAAGCACGAATGGTGACAAGACGAGTTACATGCCTTTGACTCAATCTTGTTACGATTGCTACAGATGTCATCCGATGCAAAACCCACGTGCTAAGTTGGAAAATAACCCTTGTCGAACCTTGAATCTCACAAACTATCTTCAATGTGTGCTCAACTTGATCGTTTGTGGTCACGAGGTAAGGGTCCTCAAAGTGGTGTGAAGTGTATCCCATGAAATCGAACTCCGGCCAGAACACACTTGCAAGGTCCCATGGCGGATTTGGTGATATTGGAGCTTCATGTGTACTAAGAGCAAGACGAAAATCACAATGGTCATTGATGTACTTGTTCTTTAAACGAACCCTTGGTACACAACCATCCCCAAAATGTGGAGTGTTCCCTTCAAGATGAGCTCGAATCAACTCCCTTTTGGTGTGGACTGATTTGAGTTGACATTGTTCCGTGAATGGATACCAACGGGGTTTAACTCTTGGAGGCTTGCAAAGCCTATAATTGATTTTGGAATGGAACGCACTAAGAACAGCTCAACTTCCCTTTGCCTGATCTGTATAAAAGAAGAAACACTAAACAAAGCAAAGGTAAGTTCGTTAGGAAAATAATAGGCCTTCACCGGGTTGTTCAAGATCAGCCCACTTTCTCTCTTTTCCTCCATTTTACCACCCATCTCATCAGATTTTTCCATCTCTTTTTCTAGTTCAACAGCTGATCCTTTCATCTCGTTGCTTTCAACTCCCTCGGGTTAACCTCTTCAGGTACAATTCCCTCATCTAGCCTTTTCTCCATTCTATAACGCTCAAGCTCATTTTCATGTATGCTAGATCAATACAAAGCTGGTCATAAGTAAGTGATAGAAGTACAAAACGACGACTATTAAATAAGAAGGCATACTTATTAGTATGTCCGTCATATTTAACTTCTCGCCTCGACATCCATGCTTTGCCCAACAACACAGGTGTCACTTGAATTGGGACTACATCACACAACACCTCGTCCACATATTTGCCGATTTGAATAGGTACAAGTGTGTGCTTAGTAACCCAAACAACACCACGAGTACTCATCAACTGGTACAGTTGAAGATGATCAATGTAGGAGTGGGTAGTGTTCCTAAAATGTAGGAGAGTAGCCAAGTGAAAACAAAGGAGTTATCCAAGTGCTTTACTTAGTTTCCTAAATGAATTTGGAAATCAAGTAAACAACTTGGATGAAGCAAGCAATACTCGGACAGATTTGAAACAAAGAAACCCTAGTGCAAATGAAACCCTAGCCGCCGCCCCACTTGTTTTCTTGTTGCTCAAGTGATGACTAACGACCAAGACAGATTTGGGAACACAACCTTTCGGCAAATTTTGGACAGAAATTATCGACAAACTAGACACAAACACAAAAGGGATAACACACCAACAGATTTTGTGTTCGGATAAACAGTAACGTGAACAGTGTCGGTGAAGAGTGACGGTGAACAGTGTCATTTTTTTCTTCTTTTTTTTTTAACAAGGCAGCGGACAAAACACAAAAACCCTTCGATGCAACTACGAAAAACAAGGATATAACGAAAGATACCTTCACCTAAGCTCTGAAGCCAACTGATACGGACCTCGATCAACTCGTTTCGAGACACGTAACACGCTTGTCCAAGGATCTAGTGGGGTTGTCCAACGCTTCGATTGTGGAACTTAAAACCAAAACGGACGACACGAAATGATTGAAGGTGGTAGAACGGCGACTCCAATTGAGGTGAATACTATAGTGGATAGGTCGGTAGAACAATCAAGGACAATACGCAAGATTGCTCAAGAACCCTTGCCAAGCAAGTTAAGGTTCGAATGCTCTCAATAAGTCGAAGAGAAACAAATCAGAATTTTATTATCAAAATTGTGCACCCGTTAATCATACAAAGTGAGCCTTTATATATAGGCTAAGGGGCAAATAAAACCCTAAAAAACTAGACAAGGAAGGTCGGCCACTCCTTGGACAAGGTGGGCCGGGCCATGACTCAAATAAACTAATCTAATCCAACTCTAAGCAATTGAACCTAACAGTAAGGCCTAGGGCTTAGTCGACCAAACCTTCATGGGCTCTCTTCGTCGGCTTGGATCATCATGTAGACAACTTGATTATCACCATCCAAGCCTTCAATATCCCGATGGACTCCTTGTTGGTCTTGAACATTTCACACAAGAGCTTGAAGGGACTCCTTGAAGCGCATGGCCCGTGCACGTGTGACTCTGGGCCCAATGGAACTCGAACTGGATCATTACTTGGGCTAAGGTCCGTGCACACATCAGTCCCCTCCACTTGAGAAGGATTTGTCCTCAAATCTGGATAGAAATGGATGATACTACAAGCGTTGGTAGTATGAAGCCCAAATCTAATGCCACCACATATTGGCCCTCATACTATGATTCGGTGCTCATGTCTCTTGGTTAGTTTGAAAATGCTCACAACCAGCCAAGAAAAACTCATGGCTTTACTCCAATGGCTCCTCTTGTTTGTATAATTCCCCTCCTCTTGAAAGCAATTTGCCCACAAATTGAAGCACGAATGGTGACAAGACGAGTTACATGCCTTTGACTCAATCTTGTTACGATTGCTACAGATGTCATCCGATGCAAAACCCACGTGCTAAGTTGGAAAATAACCCTTGTCGAACCTTGAATCTCACAAACTATCTTCAATGTGTGCTCAACTTGATCGTTTGTGGTCACGAGGTAAGGGTCCTCAAAGTGGTGTGAAGTGTATCCCATGAAATCGAACTCCGGCCAAAACACACTTGCAAGGTCCCATGGCGGATTTGGTGATATTGGAGCTTCATGTGTACTAAGAGCAAGACGAAAATCACAATGGTCATTGATGTACTTGTTCTTTAAACGAACCCTTGGTACACAACCATCCCCAAAATGTGGAGTGTTCCCTTCAAGATGAGCTCGAATCAACTCCCTTTTGGTGTGGACTGATTTGAGTTGACATTGTTCCGTGAATGGATACCAACGGGGTGTAACTCTTGGAGGCTTGCAAAGCCTATAATTGATTTTGGAATGGAACGCACTAAGAACAGCTCAACTTCCCTTTGCCTGATCTGTATAAAAGAAGAAACACTAAACAAAGCAAAGGTAAGTTCGTTAGGAAAATAATAGGCCTTCACCGGGTTGTTCAAGATCAGCCCACTTTCTCTCTTTTCCTCCTTTTTACCACCCATCTCATCAGATTTTTCCATCTCCTTTTCTAGTTCAACAGCTGACCCTTTCATCTCGTTGCTTTCAACTCCCTCGGGTTTTACCTCTTCAGGCACAATTCCCTCATCTAGCCTTTTCTCCATTCTATAACGCTCAAGCTCATTTTCATGTATGCTAGATCAATACAAAGCTGGTCATAAGTAAGTGATACAAGTACAAAACGACGACTATTAAATAAGAAGGCATACTTATTAGTATGTCCGTCATATTTAACTTCTCGCCTCGACATCCATGCTTTGCCCAACAACACAGGTGTCACTTGAATTGGGACTACATCACACAACACCTCGTCCACATATTTGCCGATTTGAATAGGTACAAGTGTGTGCTTAGTAACCCAAACAACACCACGAGTACTCATCAACTGGTACAGTTGAAGATGATCAATGTAGGAGTGGGTAGTGTTCCTAAAATGTAGGAGAGTAGCCAAGTGAAAACAAAGGAGTTATCCAAGTGCTTTACTTAGTTTCCTAAATGAATTTGGAAATCAAGTAAACAACTTGGATGAAGCAAGCAATACTCGGACAGATTTGAAACAAAGAAACCCTAGTGCAAATGAAACCCTAGCCGCCGCCCCACTTGTTTTCTTGTTGCTCAAGTGATGACTAACGACCAAGACAGATTTGGGAACACAACCTTTCGGCAAATTTTGGACAGAAATTATCGACAAACTAGACACAAACACAAAAGGGATAACACACCAACAGATTTTGTGTTCGGATAAACAGTAACGTGAACAGTGTCGGTGAAGAGTGACGGTGAACAGTGTCATTTTTTTCTTCTTTTTTTTTTAACAAGGCAGCGGACAAAACACAAAAACCCTTCGATGCAACTACGAAAAACAAGGATATAACGAAAGATACCTTCACCTAAGCTCTGAAGCCAACTGATACGGTCCTCGATCAACTCGTTTCGAGACACGTAACACGCTTGTCCAAGGATCTAGTGGGGTTGTCCAACGCTTCGATTGTGGAACCTAAAACCAAAACGGACGACACGAATTGATTGAAGGTGGTAGAACGGCGACTCCAATTGAGGTGAATACTATAGTGGATAGGTCGGTAGAACAATCAAGGACAATACGCAAGATTGCTCAAGAACCCTTGCCAAGCAAGTTAAGGTTCGAATGCTCTCAATAAGTCGAAGAGAAACAAATCAGAATTTTATTATCAAAATTGTGCACCCGTTAATCATACAAAGTGAGCCTTTATATATAGGCTAAGGGGCAAATAAAACCCTAAAAAACTAGACAAGGAAGGTCGGCCACTCCTTGGACAAGGTGGGCCGGGCCATGACTCAAATAAACTAATCTAATCCAACTCTAAGCAATTGAACCTAACAGTAAGGCCTAGGGCTTAGTCGACCAAACCTTCATGGGCTCTCTTCGTCGGCTTGGATCATCATGTAGACAACTTGATTATCACCTTCCAAGCCTTCAATATCCCGATGGACTCCTTGTTGGTCTTGAACATTTCACACAAGAGCTTGAAGGGACTCCTTGAAGCGCTTGGCCCGTGCACGTGTGACTCTGGGCCCAATGGAACTCGAACTGGATCATTACTTGGGCTAAGGTCCGTGCACACATCAGTCCCCTCCACTTGAGAAGGATTTGTCCTCAAATCTGGATAGAAATGGATGATACTACAAGCGTTGGTAGTATGAAGCCCAAATCTAATGCCACCACATATTGGCCCTCATACTATGATTCGGTGCTCATGTCTCTTGGTTAGTTTGAAAATGCTCACAACCAGCCAAGAAAAACTCATGGCTTTACTCGAATGGCTCCTCTTGTTTGTATAATTCCCCTCCTCTTGAAAGCAATTTGCCCACAAATTGAAGCACGAATGGTGACAAGACGAGTTACATGCCTTTGACTCAATCTTGTTACGATTGCTACAGATGTCATCCGATGCAAAACCCACGTGCTAAGTTGGAAAATAACCCTTGTCGAACCTTGAATCTCACAAACTATCTTCAATGTGTGCTCAACTTGATCGTTTGTGGTCACGAGGTAAGGGTCCTCAAAGTGGTGTGAAGTGTATCCCATGAAATCGAACTCCGGCCAAAACACACTTGCAAGGTCCCATGGCGGATTTGGTGATATTGGAGCTTCATGTGTACTAAGAGCAAGACGAAAATCACAATGGTCATTGATGTACTTGTTCTTTAAACGAACCCTTGGTACACAACCATCCCCAAAATGTGGAGTGTTCCCTTCAAGATGAGCTCGAATCAACTCCCTTTTGGTGTGGACTGATTTGAGTTGACATTGTTCCGTGAATGGATACCAACGGGGTGTAACTCTTGGAGGCTTGCAAAGCCTATAATTGATTTTGGAATGGAACGCACTAAGAACAGCTCAACTTCCCTTTGCCTGATCTGTATAAAAGAAGAAACACTAAACAAAGCAAAGGTAAGTTCGTTAGGAAAATAATAGGCCTTCACCGGGTTGTTCAAGATCAGCCCACTTTCTCTCTTTTCCTCCTTTTTACCACCCATCTCATCAGATTTTTCCATCTCCTTTTCTAGTTCAACAGCTGACCCTTTCATCTCGTTGCTTTCAACTCCCTCGGGTTTTACCTCTTCAGGCACAATTCCCTCATCTAGCCTTTTCTCCATTCTATAACGCTCAAGCTCATTTTCATGTAAGCTAGATCAATACAAAGCTGGTCATAAGTGATACGAGTACAAAACGACGACTATTAAATAAGAAGGCATACTTGTTAGTATGTCCGTCATATTTAACTTCTCGCCTCGACATCCATGCTTTGCCCAACAACACAGGTGTCACTTGAATTGGTACTATGTCACACAACACCTCGTCCACATATTTGCCGATTTGAATAGGTACAAGTGTGTGCTTAGTAACCCAAACAACACCACGAGTACTCATCAACTTGTACAGTTGAAGATGATCAATGGTTGGAAGATTTAATTTCTCAACCATGATAGCACTTGCAAGGATGACTTCACAACTCCCATCAACGGGCAAGCTACAAATTTTATCTTTGACACCGCAACGAGTATAAAACCAACCAAGCAACTGAGATTTGACGAGGTCCAATTGCTCATCTACACCGCGTAATGCCACTTCTTTGACTCCCTTAGGATCAGGAAGACAATGTTGTGGGCTAGCTTTTATGCGTCTTGTATTCGCCATGACGTATGAGGGAACCTGCAAAAAGTTAGCAACGAAGCCGAAGATGTTGCCTTTCACGCTCCCTTACGTGTATCCACTCGCACTTGTGTATATGTATGTCACTCTAATTGACTTATCAAATACTTTTACCTGTTGGGTTCTGTAGTTGAGAAAGGCCGCTCAAGTCCAATAATTGTCACCACTTTTTGATGAGAACATGAAGATTTGCATGGATTCCTTTCATTTTACAAGTCTGCACATTCTAATGATGGTTGATGGTGCAATCGGGCTCGAGAATCATTGAAGATCCAAATTTTCCAAATTTTAATTGGCTTCCAAATCTTGATTGGTATCTTGATTGATATCTTGATTGATTTCCAAATTGAGAGTTAAGTAAGTTGTTTGAATTAGGGAATAAAGGCTAAGGTCATGTTGACCATAGTTAAGCCAATTTGAATTAGTTAGTTTCCTATTCTAGTTGAATTAGAGTTTTAGGAAAGCAGTTAATTGCTTCCAAATTTGTTTAGGAAGTTGTGTCAAGTTTAGAAGTCAAGTCAAATAAGGAAACTTGTATTGTTTCCAATTTAGATTAGGGTTTTGAGTCTTGCAAGGCTATAAATAGCCAACTTTATTTAACTATTGAAAAACACAATTATGAGATGAATAAAAAATTGAGAGTTTTCTCTTTCTTGTTCCTTTGGGAGCGTTCCTTGATACAAAGTGAGTTGTATCTCCTTTGTTCAAATTTCGGCTTATCAATTCAAGACCATGTTGAATTGTGGCGCCTTCTACACTTGCCTGAGGTTCACTAATTCGTTTGGTTACGGGTTGAGATAATATCAACAAGTTCGTAGTCACGGGAATTAGAGGGGTCGTAAGGTCTTTCCATCTTTGTATCCATAACCTGGTCAAGATAGATCCTTCCGCTGCCTGATCGATTCGGTTCTTCAAGACAGGTTCTTGTTGGGTCGAGTTCGTATCATCTGGTATCAGAGCTTCGGCTCTTGATTCAGGTTAATATCCTTTTTCTTTTCTTATTTGTCTATTTTTTTTTTCTATCGAAACCCTAGCCGCCTTTCAATTTTAAAAGAAAAAAAAAATTTTTGGTTCTTGTTTTTTTTTTATTATTTTATCACTTGAGTCTAACCTACCCCCTTGATTGAACGAGGTTGGAATTTCTTGGTGTGATTACGTTCTTGAAAACAGGTTTTTCAAGGGTTTAACTCCCATTAAATTTCTTCCAAGTGAAGTCCTAACCTTGCATCGAGTCGTCAAAAGCAAAAAAAAAAAAATACTGTTCACAGCGGTACTGTTCATCGGAACTGTTCACACTGTAGCAGTACTGTTCATCGTACTGTAGCAGTACTATTCATCCGAAAATTATTTTTTTTTTCTCTTTTTTCCCCATACCTTGTGGTTGTTTCTTGTTGTTCTTGCTTCTTGTAGTTGGCTTGATAATTTCTTGAAGTTCTTGGATTACATATAACATTCTCCGAGTTACTCCTTTGTAAACAAGCACTCGATTTGAGGACAAATCGTCTTTCAAGAGGAGGGGAACCTTTTAAACCTTCCAAAGTCGGCTGCAAAACAGAATTTGGTAGCTTAAAAATTTCCAGATTTCTTGTCTTCTTGAAGCCTTCAAAAAGTCGACTAGCCCTCACTAAAATTTCCTCTCTCCAGCCGCCCTTAGCTTGCCAACAATTCGGCCTTTCTCCTTCAAGACGCAACGCACAATTCTGTTCTCTCTTCCTTAGACAAGGCCACGGCAGTTTTGTTTCTTGTTTCAAGGAAATTCAATCAAACTTTAATCAAGTAACTCCCAATTGTAGCAAAGGAACAAGGAACAAAAGTAGAAACGGAAAGCTCAAGTAATGAATTCGACAAGTAATGGAACGAGGAAGAATTGATGTAAAAAATGTCCAAGTACAATGATGGAGTTTCCCAAGTGTTTACTTAATTTCCTAATTGATTTTAGGAATCAAGTTAGGTGTAGAACCTCTTTGGAAATCTCCCTAAAGTCGGCTAGGACTTCCTTAAAATTTTCCAGATTTGGTAGCTTCCTAACCCCAAAAATTTTCCAGAATTCCCTTTTCTTAAATCCCTCTCATAGTCGGCTAGAACTTCCTGAAAAATTTTCCAGATTTGGTAACTTCCTAACCTCTAAAATTTTCCAGAATTTTGCTTCTAAAAACCTTCCATAAAACTCGGCTATACTCCCCTTCAAAGAACAAGCAATTCGGCCCTCCCCTCTTTGCTCCACACAAGGACAGTTTTGACGCTTGGTGCTAAACAATGGCTTCACAAGATGACACAAGCAACGTCACCCAAGAATACCCCAAGCGGCCTGCTCAAGAAACTCCCAAGAGGTTTACTCCTAAGCCAAGAAAGCCCCGTATGGATGCAAGGACGTACAAGAAACTGTTTATACGTAGGGAGGTGCAAATCTTCAAGAATCAAGATGGTCAAGATCCTCAAAAAACTCAACGGGTGATACAAGTGATCAAGGCTCAAGGTGTGCAAGATTTTCAAGAGGAGGTTGGTCAAAACTTTTGAGTAGTCTTTTCTTGATGTAATTTTCTGGTTTGTTGGAACAAGTGCAACAAGACAGAATTTGGCAAATAAAAGTGCGGCTTCCTTCTTTGTTGTTTGCTACCCGAATGCCTTTTCTCTTTTCCTTTTTCTGTTTGTTTTTTTTTTTTTTGACTCTAAGAACACACAATTACTCGGCTGTTTTTTTTTTGGGTAGAATTCCAGAATTTAATGTCAATCCAATGTTCTCCTTCAATCCTCCAATAATTATCAAGACATGTATCAAAGTTTCAAGACTTCAAGATTAGTTTCAAGAAACTCAAGAAACCCTAGATTATGGTAGTCCCTCTCCAAGATTCCAACCCCAAACAAGTTCAACCACAAAATCAGTTTAGGAAATTAAGTAAAACAACTTGGTGGAATAAACTAAAGTTTGGACAGATTTGGCAAGAAACTTGCGCCCAAGGAAACCCTAGTGGTTGGATTTTTTTTTTTTTTTTTTTACTCTAAACCAACACAAAACTTCAAGAACAATATAACAAGACACCAAAATAAGAAAAGAAACACAAGTTATGAACAAAAGTTTTTTTTTCGGGATGAACAGTGTCGCTACAGTAGCGGTGAACAGTATCGCTACAGTGCGGCACGGTGAACAGTATCGCTACAGTAGCGATGAACAGTACGATGCTACAGTACCTTTTTTTTTTTTTTTTTTTTTTTGTAATAACAATCGGACTTGACACAAAGGAAGACACGACCAGAATTGCAAAATAAAATTGACTAGAAAGCTTACGAACAAACTCAACGGGATATACTTGATGTCGTCGACTAGCTCTGGATACCAACTGATGTGAGACGGATCTAGACGAACACCAAGTTGAGTGGATTTGCGGAACTTTGACCCTGCTAGAATCACGAGCCACGAACTAAGGAGAATCCTTAACCCAAGACTAGCCAGTTTAGTGAACCAAAGTATATTTAGAAGAACGCCACAATCAAGGAGACTACTTGATTGATAAGTTCGATGAACAACTTGAGATTAATTCTCAAGTATTCAAAGGAAATTCCCTTGAAGCAAGAAAGAGTGAATAAACTCACAATTATGTTATAAAATCTGAATTCTGTCCTTTAATGAATGAAAACCTAGGCTATATATAGCCTTACAAGACAAAACCCTAACTCGGCTAGGCAAGGCCTTTGGTCCGATTCCACTACTCAAATCCACTATCTAATGGTCAGCTTATAATTGATCCAATGAAGGCTTTAAGCTGGCCCAACATAACCCAATAAAAGCTAATTAACCAACTTAAGTTATAGTGAGCCTAGACTCTATAAATCGGATCCAACTCAACATGAGGTCTTGGACCGAATTTATTCCTAGCAAATAAAATAGAAATCTAGAAAATAAACTACTAACTATTACTAAAAGATTCAATCTCTTGCAGCCCAAAACATGGCCCATAAGCGGCCCATATTTCGTATCATTTACCTGTTGGGTTCTGTAGTTGAGAAAGGCCGCTCAAGTCCAATAATTGTCACCACTTTTGCCATAAGAGTAACCAAGAAGGTAAGACACAAATGTGGGTGCAAAATGAAGTGGGAATGGACGAATTTGGAAGGCCAATACTGGCGGACAGAAATGGAAGTGCACCAATGGGAACATAAAACATAGAAACCCTAGCTTCCTAAAATGTAGGAGTGCATAGTGCTCCTAAAATCTAGGAGAGAATGTAGGAGAGTAGCCAAGTGAAAACAAAGGAGTTATCCAAGTGCTTTACTTAGTTTCCTAAATGAATTTGGAAATTAAGTAAACAACTTGGATGAAGCAAGCAATACTCGGACAGATTTGAAACAAAGAAACACTAGTGCAAATGAAACTCTAGCCGCAAGTAGAAACCCTAGCCGCCGCCACACATGTTTTCTTGTTGCTCAAGTGATGACTAACGACCAAGACAGATTTGGGAACACAACCTTTCGGCAAATTTTGGACAGAAATTATCGACAAACTACACACAAACACAAAAGGGATAACACACCAACAGATTTTGTGTTCGGATAAACTGTACCGTGAACAGTGTCGGTGAACAATAACGGTGAACAGTGTCATTTTTTTCTTCTTTTTTTTTTTTTTAACAAGGCAGCGGACAAAACACAAAAACCCTTCGACGCAACTACGGAAAACAAGGATATAACGAAAGATACCTTCACCTAAGCTCTGAAGCCAACTGATAAGATCCTCGATCAACTCGTTTCGAAACACGTAACACGCTTGCCCAAGGATCTAGTGAGGTTGTCCAACGCTTGGATTGTGAAACCTAAAACCAAAACGGACGACACGAATTGATTGAAGGTGGTAGAACGGCGACTCCAATTGAGGTGAATACTCTAGTGGATAGGTCGGTAGAACAATCAAGGACAATACGTAAGATTGCTCAATAACCCTTGCCAAGCAAGTTAAGGTTCGAATGCTCTCAATAAGTCGAAGAGAAACAAATCAGAATTTTATTATCAAAATTGTGCACCCGTTAATCATACAAAGTGAGCCTTTATATAGGCTAAGGGGCTAATAAAACCCTAAGAAACTAGACAAGGAAGGTCGGCCACTCCTTGGACAAGGTGGGCCGGGCCATGACTCAAATAAACTAATCTAATCCAACTCTAAGCAATTGAACCTAACACTAAGGCCTAGGGCTTAGTCGACCAAGCCTTCATGGGCTCTCTTCGTGGGCTTGGATCATCGTGTAGACAACGTGATTATCACCTTCCAAGCCTTCAATATCCCGATGGACTCCTTGTTGGTCTTGAACATTTCACACAAGAGCTTGAAGGGACTCCCTGAAGCGCTTGGCCCGTGCACGTGTGACTGGGCCCAAAGGAACTCGAACTGGATCATTACTAGGGCTAAGGTCCGTGCACACATCAGTCCCCTCCACTTGAGAAGAATTTGCTCTCAAATCCGGATAGAAATGGATGATACTACAAGCGTTGGTAGTATGAAGCCCAAATCTAATGCCACCACATATTGGCCCTCATACTATGATTCGGTTCTCATGTCTCTTGGTTAGTTTGAAAATGCTCACAACCAGCCAAGAAAAACTCATGGTTTTACTCCAATGGCTCCTCTTGAAAGCAATTTGCCTACAAATTGAAGCACGAATGGTGACAAGACGAGTTACATGCCTTTGACTCAATCTTATTACGATTTCTACAGATGTCATCCAATGCAAAACCCACGTGCTAAGTTGGAAAATAACCCTTGTCGAACCATGTGTACTAAGAGCAAGACGAAAATCACAATGGTCATTGAGGTACTTGTTCTTTAAACGAACCCCTGGTACACAACCATCCCCAAAATGTGGAGTGTTCCCTTCAAGATGAGCTCGAATCAACTCCCTTTTGGTGTGGACTGATTTGAGTTGACATTGTTCCATGAATGGATACCAACGGGGTTTAACTCTTGGAGGCTTGCAAAGCCTATAATTGATTTGGGAATGGAATGCACTAAGAACAGCTCAACTCCCCTTTGCCTGATCTGTATAAAAGAAGAAACACTAAACAAAGCAAAGGTAAGTTCGATAGGAAAATAATAGGCCTTCACCGGGTTGTTCAAGATCAGCCCACTTTCTCTCTTTTCTTCCTTTTTACCACCCATCTCATCAGATTTTTCCATCTCTTTTTCTAGTTCAACAGCTGACCCTTTCATCCCGTTGCTTTCAACTCCCTCGGGTTTTACCTCTTCAGGCACAATTCCTTCATCTAGCCTTTTCTCCAATCTATAACGCTCAAGCTCATTTTCATGTAAGCTAGATCAATACAAAGCTGGTCATAAGTGATACGAGTACAAAACGACGACTATTAAATAAGAAGGCATACTTGTTAGTATGTCCGTCATATTTAACTTCTCGCCTCGACATCCATGCTTTGCCCAACAACACAGGTGTCACTTGAATTGGTACTATGTCACACAACACTTCGTCCACATATTTGCCGATTTGAATAGGTACAAGTGTGTGCTTAGTAACCCAAACAACACCACGAGTACTCATCAACTTGTACAGTTGAAGATGATCAATGGTTGGAAGATTTAATTTCTCAACCATGATAGCACTTGCAAGGATGACTTCACAACTCCCATCAACGGGCAAGCTACAAATTTTATCTTTGACACCGCAACGAGTATAAAACCAACCAAGCAACTGAGATTTGACGAGGTCCGATTGCTCATCTACACCGCGTAATGCCACTTCTTTGACTCCCTTAGGATCAGGAAGACAATGTTGTGGGCTAGCTTTTATGCGTCTTGTATTCGCCATGACGTATGAGGGAACCTGCAAAAAGTTAGCAACGAAACCGAAGATGTTGCCTTTCACGCTCCCCTACGTGTATCCACTCGCACTCGTGTATATGGATGTCACTCTAATTGACTTACCAAATACTTTTACCTGTTGGGTTCTGTAGTTGAGAAAGGCCGCTCAAGTCCAATAATTGCCACCACTTTTGCCATAAGAGTAACCAAGAAGGTAAGACACAAATGTGGGTGCAAAATGAAGTGGGAATGGACGAATTTGGAAGGCCAATAGTGGCAGACAGAAATGGAAGTGCACCAATGGGAACATAAAAGATAGAAACCCTAGCTTCCTAAAATGTAGGAGTGGGTAGTGTTCCTAAAATGTAGGAGAGAATGTAAGAGTAGCCAAGTGAAAACAAAAGAGTTATCCAAGTGCTTTACTTAGTTTCCTAAATGAATTTGGAAATTAAGTAAACAACTTGGATGAAGCAAGCAATACTCGGACAGATTTGAAACAAAGAAACCCCAGTGCAAATGAAACCCTAGCACTATGATCAATCTTCCAACCATTGATCATCTTCAACTGTACAAGTTGATGAGTACTCGTGGTGTTGTTTGGGTTACTAAGCACACACTTGTACCTATTCAAATCGGCAAATATGTGGACGAGGTGTTGTGTGATGTAGTCCCAATTCAAGTGACACCTGTGTTGTTGGGCAAAGCATGGATGTTGAGGCGAGTAGTTAAATATGACGGACATACTAACAAGTATGCCTTCTTATTTAATAGTCGTCGTTTTGTACTTGTATCACTTACTTATGACGAGCTTTGTATTGGTCTAGCATACATGAAAATGAGCTTGAGCATTATAGAATGGAGAAAAGGCTAGATGAGGGAATTGTGCCTGAAGAGGTAAAACCCGAGGGAGTTGAAAGCAACGAGATGAAAGGGTCAGCTGTTGAACTAGAAAAAGAGATGGAAAAATCTGATTAGATGGGTGGTAAAAAGGAAGAAAAGAGAGAAAGTGGGCTGATCTTGAACAACCCGGTGAAGGCCTATTATTTTCCTGACGAACTTACCTTTGCTTTGTTTAGTGTTTCTTCTTTTATACAGATCAGGCAAAGGGAAGTTGAGCTGTTCTTAGTCCGTTCCATTCCAAAATCAATTATAGGCTTTGCAAGCCTCCAAGAGTTAAACCCCGTTGGTATCCATTCATGGAACAATGTCAACTCAAATCGGTCCACACCAAAAGGGAGTTGATTCGAGCTCATCTTGAAGGGAACACTCCACATTTTGGGGATGGTTGTGTACCAAGGGTTTGTTTAAAGAACAAATACCTCAATGACCATTGTGATTTTCGTCTTGCTCTTAGTACACATGAAGCTCCAACATCACCAAATCCGCCATGGGACCTTGCAAGTGTGTTCTGGCCGGAGTTCGATTTCATGGGATACACTTCACACCACTTTGAGGACCCTTACCTCGTGACCACAAACGATCAAGTTGAGCGCACATTGAAGATAGTTTGTGAGATTCAAGGTTCGACAAGGTTATTTTCCAACTTAGCACGTGGGTTTTGCATTGGTTGACATCTGTAGCAATCGTAACAAGATTGAGTCAAAGGCATGTAACTCGTCTTGTCACCATTCGTGCTTCAATTTGTGGGCAAATTGCTTTCAAGAGGAGGGGAATTATACAAACAAGAGGAGCCATTGGAGTAAAGCCATGAGTTTTTCTTGGCTGGTTGTGAGCATTTTCAAACTAACCAAGAGACATGAGAACCGAATCATAGTATGAGGGCCAATATGTGGTGGCATTTCTATCCGGATTTGAGGGCAAATTCTTCTCAAGTGGAGGGGACTGATGTGTGCACGGACCTTAGCCCAAGTAATGATCCAGTTCGAGTTCCTTTGGGCCCAGTCACACGTGCACGGGCCAAGCGCTTCAGGGAGTCCCTTCAAGCTCTTGTGTGAAATGTTCAAGACCAACAAGGAGTCCATCGGGATATTGAAGGCTTGGAAGGTGATAATCAAGTTGTCTACATGATGATCCAAGCCCACGAAAAGAGCCCATGAAGGTTTGGTCGACGATGCCCTAGGCCTTAGTGTTAGGTTCAATTGCTTAGAGTTGGATTAGATTAGTTTATTTGAGTCATGGCCCGGCCCACCTTGTCCAAGGAGTGGCCGACCTTCCTTGTCTAGTTTCTTGGGGTTTTATTCGCCCCTTAGCCTATATAAAGGCTCACTTTGTATGATTAACGGGTGCACAAATTTGAAAATAAAATTCTGATTTGTTTCTCTTCGACTTATTGAGAGCATTCGAACCTTAACTTGCTTGGCAAGGGTTCTTGAGCAATCTTGCGTATTGTCCTTGATTGTTCTACCGACCTATACACTAGAGTATTCACCTCAATTGGTGTCGACGTTCTACCTCCTTCAATCAATTCGTGTCGTCCGTTTTGGTTTTAGGTTCCACAATCCAAGCGTTAGACAACCTCACTAGATCCTTGGGCAAGCGTGTTACGTGTCTCGAAACGAGTTGATCGAGGACCGTATCAGTTGGCTTCAGAGCTTAGGTGAAGGTATCTTTCGTAATATCCTTGTTTTTCGTAGTTGCGTCGAAGGGTTTTTGTGTTTTGTTTGCTGCCTTGTTAAAAAAAAAAAAGAAGAAAAAAATGACACTGTTCACCGTTACTGTTCACCAACACTGTTCACGTTACTATTTATCTGAACACAAAATCTGTTGGTGTGTTATCCCTTTTGTGTTTGTGTCTAGTTTGTCGATAATTTCTGTACAAAATTTGCCGAAAGGTTGTGTTCCCAAATCTGTCTTGGCCGTTAGTCATCACTTGAGCAACAAGAAAACAAGTGGGGCAGCGGCTAGGGTTTCTACTTGCGACTAGGGTTTCATTTGCACTAGGGTTTCTTTATTTCAAATCTGGCCGAGTATTGCTTGCTTCATTCAAGTTGTTTACTTAATTTCCAAATTCATTTAGGAAACTAAGTAAAGCACTTGGATAACTCCTTTGTTTTCACTTGGCTACTCTCCTACATTCTCTCCTACATTTTAGGAACACTACCCACTTGTACATTTTAGGAAGCTAGGGTTTCTATCTTTTATGTTCCCATTGGTGCACTTCCATTTCTGTCCGCCACTATTGGCCTTCCAAATTCGTCCATTCCCACTTCATTTTGCACCCACATTTGTGTCTTACCTTCTTGGTTACTCTTATGGCAAAAGTGGTGGCAATTATTGGACTTGAGCGGCCTTTCTCAACTACAGAACCCAACAGGTAAAAGTATTTGGTAAGTCAATTAGAGTGACATCCATATACACGAGTGCGAGTGGATACACGTAGGGGAGCGTGAAAGGCAACATCTTCGGTTTCGTTGCTAACTTTTTGCAGGTTCCCTCATACGTCATGGCGAATACAAGACGCATAAAAGCTAGCCCACAACATTGTCTTCCTGATCCTAAGGGAGTCAAAGAAGTGGCATTACGCGGTGTAGATGAGCAATTGGACCTCGTCAAATCTCAGTTGCTTGGTTGGTTTTATACTCGTTGCGGTGTCAAAGATAAAATTTGTAGCTTGCCCGTTGATGGGAGTTGTGAAGTCATCCTTGCAAGTGCTATCATGGTTGAGAAATTAAATCTTCCAACCTTTGATCATCTTCAACTGTACAAGTTGATGAGTACTCGTGGTGTTGTTTGGGTTACTAAGCACACACTTGCACCTATTCAAATCGGCAAATATGTGGACGAGGTGTTGTGTGATGTAGTCCCAATTCAAGTGACACCTGTGTTGTTGGGCAAAGCATGGATGTCGAGGCGAGAAGTTAAATATGACGGACATACTAATAAGTATGCCTTCTTATTTAATAGTCGTCGTTTTGTACTTGTGTCACTTACTTATGACCAGCTTTGTATTGATCTAGCATACATGAAAATGAGCTTGAGCGTTATAGAATGGAGAAAAGGCTAGATGAGGGAATTGTGCCTGAAGAGGTAAAACCCGAGGGAGTTGAAAGCAACGAGATGAAAGGGTCAGCGGTTGAACTAGAAAAAGAGATGGAAAAATCTGATGAGATGGGTGGTAAAAAGGAAGAAAAGAGAGAAAGTGGGCTGATCTTGAACAACCCAGTGAAGGCCTATTATTTTCCTAACGAACTTACCTTTGCTTTGTTTAGTGTTTCTTCTTTTATACAGATCAGGCAAAGGGAAGTTGAGCTGTTCTTAGTCCGTTCCATTCCAAAATCAATTATAGGCTTTGCAAGCCCTCAAGAGTTAATCCCCGTTGGTATCCATTCATGGAACAATGTCAACTCAGATCGGTCCACACCAAAAGAGAGTTGATTCGAGCTCATCTTGAAGGGAACACTCCACATTTTGGGGATGGTTGTGTACCAAGGGTTCGTTTAAAGAACAAGCACATCAATGACCATTGTGATTTTCGTCTTGCTCTTAGTACACATGAAGCTCCAACATCACCAAATCCGCCATGGGACCTTGCAAGTGTGTTCTGGCCGGAGTTCGATTTCATGGGATACACTTCACACCACTTTGAGGACCCTTACCTCGTGACCACAAACGATCAAGTTGAGCGCACATTGAAGATAGTTTGTGAGATTCAAGGTTCGACAAGGTTATTTTCCAACTTAGCACGTGGGTTTTGCATTGGTTGACATCTGTAGCAATCGTAACAAGATTGAGTCAAAGGCATGTAACTCGTCTTGTCACCATTCGTGCTTCAATTTGTGGGCAAATTGCTTTCAAGAGGAGGGGAATTATACAAACAAGAGGAGCCATTGGAGTAAAGCCATGAGTTTTTCTTGGCTGGTTGTGAGCATTTTCAAACTAACCAAGAGACATGAGAACCGAAACATAGTATGAGGGCCAATATGTGGTGGCATTAGATTTGGGCTTCATACTACCAACGCTTGTAGTATCATCCATTTCTATCCGGATTTGAGGGCAAATTCTTCTCAAGTGGAGGGGACTGATGTGTGCACGGACCTTAGCCCAAGTAATGATCCAGTTCGAGTTCCTTTGGGCCTAATCACACGTGCACGGGCCAAGCGCTTCAGGGAGTCCCTTCAAGCTCTTGTGTGAAATGTTCAAGACCAACAAGGAGTCCATCGGGATATTGAAGGCTTGGAAGGTGATAATCAAGTTGTCTACATGATGATCCAAGCCCACGAAAAGAGCCCATGAAGGTTTGGTCGACGATGCCCTAGGCCTTAGTGTTAGGTTCAATTGCTTAGAGTTGGATTAGATTAGTTTATTTGAGTCATGGCCCGGCCCACCTTGTCCAAGGAGTGGCCGACCTTCCTTGTCTAGTTTCTTAGGGTTTTATTCGCCCCTTAGCCTATATAAAGGCTCACTTTGTATGATTAACGGGTGCACAATTTTGATAATAAAATTCTGATTTGTTTCTCTTCGACTTATTGAGAGCATTCGAACCTTAACTTGCTTGGCAAGGGTTCTGGAGCAATCTTGCGTATTGTCCTTGATTGTTCTACCAACCTATACACTAGAGTATTCACCTCAATTGGTGTCGCCGTTCTACCACCTTCAATCAATTCGTGTCGTCCGTTTTGGTTTTAGGTTCCACAGTCCAAGCGTTGGACAACCTCACTAGATCCTTGGGCAAGCGTGTTACGTGTCTCGAAACGAGTTGATCGAGGACCGTATCAGTTGGCTTCAGAGCTTAGGTGAAGGTATCTTTCGTTATATCCTTGTTTTTCGTAGTTGCGTCGAAGGGTTTTTGTGTTTTGTCCGCTGCCTTGTTAAAAAAAAAAAGAAGAAAAAAATGACACTGTTCACCGTTACTGTTCACTGACACTGTTCACGTTACTGTTTATCCGAACATAAAATCTGTTGGTGTGTTATCCCTTTTGTGTTTGTGTCTATTTGTCGATAATTTCTGTCCAAAATTTGCCGAAAGGTTGTGTTCCCAAATCTGTCTTGGCCGTTAGTCATCACTTGAGCAACAAGAAAACAAGTGGGGCGGCGGCTAGGGTTTCTACTTGCGGCTAGGGTTTCATTTGCACTAGGGTTTCTTTGTTTCAAATCTGTCCGAGTATTGCTTGCTTCATCCAAGTTGTTTACTTAATTTCCAAATTCATTTAGGAAACTAAGTAAAGCACTTGGATAACTCTTTTGTTTTCACTTGGCTACTCTCCTACATTCTCTCCTACATTTTAGGAACACTACCCACTCCTACATTTTAGGAAGCTAGGGTTTCTATCTTTTATGTTCCCATTGGTGCACTTCCATTTCTGTCCGCCACTATTGGCCTTCCAAATTCGTCCATTCCCACTTCATTTTGCACCCACATTTGTGTCTTACCTTCTTGGTTACTCTTATGGCAAAAGTGGTGGCAATTATTGGACTTGAGCGGCCTTTCTCAACTACAGAACCCAACAGGTAAAAGTATTTGGTAAGTCAATTAGAGTGACATCCATATACACGAGTGCGAGTGGATACACGTAGGGGAGCGTGAAAGGCAACATCTTCGGTTTCGTTGCTAACTTTTTGCAGGTTCCCTCATACGTCATGGCGAATACAAGACGCATAAAAGCTAGCCCACAACATTGTCTTCCTGATCCTAAGGGAGTCAAAGAAGTGGCATTACGCGGTGTAGATGAGCAATTGGACCTCGTCAAATCTCAGTTGCTTGGTTGGTTTTATACTCGTTGCGGTGTCAAAGATAAAATTTGTAGCTTGCCCGTTGATGGGAGTTGTGAAGTCATCCTTGCAAGTGCTATCATGGTTGAGAAATTAAATCTTCCAACCTTTGATCATCTTCAACTGTACAAGTTGATGAGTACTCGTGGTGTTGTTTGGGTTACTAAGCACACACTTGCACCTATTCAAATCGGCAAATATGTGGACGAGGTGTTGTGTGATGTAGTCCCAATTCAAGTGACACCTGTGTTGTTGGGCAAAGCATGGATGTCGAGGCGAGAAGTTAAATATGACGGACATACTAATAAGTATGCCTTCTTATTTAATAGTCGTCGTTTTGTACTTGTGTCACTTACTTATGACCAGCTTTGTATTGATCTAGCATACATGAAAATGAGCTTGAGCGTTATAGAATGGAGAAAAGGCTAGATGAGGGAATTGTGCCTGAAGAGGTAAAACCCGAGGGAGTTGAAAGCAACGAGATGAAAGGGTCAGCGGTTGAACTAGAAAAAGAGATGGAAAAATCTGATGAGATGGGTGGTAAAAAGGAAGAAAAGAGAGAAAGTGGGCTGATCTTGAACAACCCAGTGAAGGCCTATTATTTTCCTAACGAACTTACCTTTGCTTTGTTTAGTGTTTCTTCTTTTATACAGATCAGGCAAAGGGAAGTTGAGCTGTTCTTAGTCCGTTCCATTCCAAAATCAATTATAGGCTTTGCAAGCCCTCAAGAGTTAATCCCCGTTGGTATCCATTCATGGAACAATGTCAACTCAGATCGGTCCACACCAAAAGAGAGTTGATTCGAGCTCATCTTGAAGGGAACACTCCACATTTTGGGGATGGTTGTGTACCAAGGGTTCGTTTAAAGAACAAGCACATCAATGACCATTGTGATTTTCGTCTTGCTCTTAGTACACATGAAGCTCCAACATCACCAAATCCGCCATGGGACCTTGCAAGTGTGTTCTGGCCGGAGTTCGATTTCATGGGATACACTTCACACCACTTTGAGGACCCTTACCTCGTGACCACAAACGATCAAGTTGAGCGCACATTGAAGATAGTTTGTGAGATTCAAGGTTCGACAAGGTTATTTTCCAACTTAGCACGTGGGTTTTGCATTGGTTGACATCTGTAGCAATCGTAACAAGATTGAGTCAAAGGCATGTAACTCGTCTTGTCACCATTCGTGCTTCAATTTGTGGGCAAATTGCTTTCAAGAGGAGGGGAATTATACAAACAAGAGGAGCCATTGGAGTAAAGCCATGAGTTTTTCTTGGCTGGTTGTGAGCATTTTCAAACTAACCAAGAGACATGAGAACCGAATCATAGTATGAGGGCCAATATGTGGTGGCATTAGATTTGGGCTTCATACTACCAACGCTTGTAGTATCATCCATTTCTATCCGGATTTGAGGGCAAATTCTTCTCAAGTGGAGGGGACTGATGTGTGCACGGACCTTAGCCCAAGTAATGATCCAGTTCGAGTTCCTTTGGGCCTAATCACACGTGCACGGGCCAAGCGCTTCAGGGAGTCCCTTCAAGCTCTTGTGTGAAATGTTCAAGACCAACAAGGAGTCCATCGGGATATTGAAGGCTTGGAAGGTGATAATCAAGTTGTCTACATGATGATCCAAGCCCACGAAAAGAGCCCATGAAGGTTTGGTCGACGATGCCCTAGGCCTTAGTGTTAGGTTCAATTGCTTAGAGTTGGATTAGATTAGTTTATTTGAGTCATGGCCCGGCCCACCTTGTCCAAGGAGTGGCCGACCTTCCTTGTCTAGTTTCTTAGGGTTTTATTCGCCCCTTAGCCTATATAAAGGCTCACTTTGTATGATTAACGGGTGCACAATTTTGATAATAAAATTCTGATTTGTTTCTCTTCGACTTATTGAGAGCATTCGAACCTTAACTTGCTTGGCAAGGGTTCTGGAGCAATCTTGCGTATTGTCCTTGATTGTTCTACCAACCTATACACTAGAGTATTCACCTCAATTGGTGTCGCCGTTCTACCACCTTCAATCAATTCGTGTCGTCCGTTTTGGTTTTAGGTTCCACAATCCAAGCGTTGGACAACCTCACTAGATCCTTGGGCAAGCGTGTTACGTGTCTCGAAACGAGTTGATCGAGGACCGTATCAGTTGGCTTCAGAGCTTAGGTGAAGGTATCTTTCGTTATATCCTTGTTTTTCGTAGTTGCGTCGAAGGGTTTTTGTGTTTTGTCCGCTGCCTTGTCAAAAAAAAAAAAGAAGAAAAAAATGACACTGTTCACCGTTACTGTTCACTGACACTGTTCACGTTACTGTTTATCCGAACATAAAATCTGTTGGTGTGTTATCCCTTTTGTGTTTGTGTCTATTTGTCGATAATTTCTGTCCAAAATTTGCCGAAAGGTTGTGTTCCCAAATCTGTCTTGGCCGTTAGTCATCACTTGAGCAACAAGAAAACAAGTGGGGCGGCGGCTAGGGTTTCTACTTGCGGCTAGGGTTTCATTTGCACTAGGGTTTCTTTGTTTCAAATCTGTCCGAGTATTGCTTGCTTCATCCAAGTTGTTTACTTAATTTCCAAATTCATTTAGGAAACTAAGTAAAGCACTTGGATAACTCTTTTGTTTTCACTTGGCTACTCTCCTACATTCTCTCCTACATTTTAGGAACACTACCCACTCCTACATTTTAGGAAGCTAGGGTTTCTATCTTTTATGTTCCCATTGGTGCACTTCCATTTCTGTCCGCCACTATTGGCCTTCCAAATTCGTCCATTCCCACTTCATTTTGCACCCACATTTGTGTCTTACCTTCTTGGTTACTCTTATGGCAAAAGTGGTGGCAATTATTGGACTTGAGCGGCCTTTCTCAACTACAGAACCCAACAGGTAAAAGTATTTGGTAAGTCAATTAGAGTGACATCCATATACACGAGTGCGAGTGGATACACGTAGGGGAGCGTGAAAGGCAACATCTTCGGTTTCGTTGCTAACTTTTTGCAGGTTCCCTCATACGTCATGGCGAATACAAGACGCATAAAAGCTAGCCCACAACATTGTCTTCCTGATCCTAAGGGAGTCAAAGAAGTGGCATTACGCGGTGTAGATGAGCAATTGGACCTCGTCAAATCTCAGTTGCTTGGTTGGTTTTATACTCGTTGCGGTGTCAAAGATAAAATTTGTAGCTTGCCCGTTGATGGGAGTTGTGAAGTCATCCTTGCAAGTGCTATCATGGTTGAGAAATTAAATCTTCCAACCTTTGATCATCTTCAACTGTACAAGTTGATGAGTACTCGTGGTGTTGTTTGGGTTACTAAGCACACACTTGCACCTATTCAAATCGGCAAATATGTGGACGAGGTGTTGTGTGATGTAGTCCCAATTCAAGTGACACCTGTGTTGTTGGGCAAAGCATGGATGTCGAGGCGAGAAGTTAAATATGACGGACATACTAATAAGTATGCCTTCTTATTTAATAGTCGTCGTTTTGTACTTGTGTCACTTACTTATGACCAGCTTTGTATTGATCTAGCATACATGAAAATGAGCTTGAGCGTTATAGAATGGAGAAAAGGCTAGATGAGGGAATTGTGCCTGAAGAGGTAAAACCCGAGGGAGTTGAAAGCAACGAGATGAAAGGGTCAGCGGTTGAACTAGAAAAAGAGATGGAAAAATCTGATGAGATGGGTGGTAAAAAGGAAGAAAAGAGAGAAAGTGGGCTGATCTTGAACAACCCAGTGAAGGCCTATTATTTTCCTAACGAACTTACCTTTGCTTTGTTTAGTGTTTCTTCTTTTATACAGATCAGGCAAAGGGAAGTTGAGCTGTTCTTAGTCCGTTCCATTCCAAAATCAATTATAGGCTTTGCAAGCCCTCAAGAGTTAATCCCCGTTGGTATCCATTCATGGAACAATGTCAACTCAGATCGGTCCACACCAAAAGAGAGTTGATTCGAGCTCATCTTGAAGGGAACACTCCACATTTTGGGGATGGTTGTGTACCAAGGGTTCGTTTAAAGAACAAGCACATCAATGACCATTGTGATTTTCGTCTTGCTCTTAGTACACATGAAGCTCCAACATCACCAAATCCGCCATGGGACCTTGCAAGTGTGTTCTGGCCGGAGTTCGATTTCATGGGATACACTTCACACCACTTTGAGGACCCTTACCTCGTGACCACAAACGATCAAGTTGAGCGCACATTGAAGATAGTTTGTGAGATTCAAGGTTCGACAAGGTTATTTTCCAACTTAGCACGTGGGTTTTGCATTGGTTGACATCTGTAGCAATCGTAACAAGATTGAGTCAAAGGCATGTAACTCGTCTTGTCACCATTCGTGCTTCAATTTGTGGGCAAATTGCTTTCAAGAGGAGGGGAATTATACAAACAAGAGGAGCCATTGGAGTAAAGCCATGAGTTTTTCTTGGCTGGTTGTGAGCATTTTCAAACTAACCAAGAGACATGAGAACCGAATCATAGTATGAGGGCCAATATGTGGTGGCATTAGATTTGGGCTTCATACTACCAACGCTTGTAGTATCATCCATTTCTATCCGGATTTGAGGGCAAATTCTTCTCAAGTGGAGGGGACTGATGTGTGCACGGACCTTAGCCCAAGTAATGATCCAGTTCGAGTTCCTTTGGGCCCAGTCACACGTGCACGGGCCAAGCGCTTCAGGGAGTCCCTTCAAGCTCTTGTGTGAAATGTTCAAGACCAACAAGGAGTCCATCGGGATATTGAAGGCTTGGAAGGTGATAATCAAGTTGTCTACATGATGATCCAAGCCCACGAAAAGAGCCCATGAAGGTTTGGTCGACGATGCCCTAGGCCTTAGTGTTAGGTTCAATTGCTTAGAGTTGGATTAGATTAGTTTATTTGAGTCATGGCCCGGCCCACCTTGTCCAAGGAGTGGCCGACCTTCCTTGTCTAGTTTCTTGGGGTTTTATTCGCCCCTTAGCCTATATAAAGGCTCACTTTGTATGATTAACGGGTGCACAAATTTGAAAATAAAATTCTGATTTGTTTCTCTTCGACTTATTGAGAGCATTCGAACCTTAACTTGCTTGGCAAGGGTTCTTGAGCAATCTTGCGTATTGTCCTTGATTGTTCTACCGACCTATACACTAGAGTATTCACCTCAATTGGTGTCGACGTTCTACCTCCTTCAATCAATTCGTGTCGTCCGTTTTGGTTTTAGGTTCCACAATCCAAGCGTTAGACAACCTCACTAGATCCTTGGGCAAGCGTGTTACGTGTCTCGAAACGAGTTGATCGAGGACCGTATCAGTTGGCTTCAGAGCTTAGGTGAAGGTATCTTTCGTAATATCCTTGTTTTTCGTAGTTGCGTCGAAGGGTTTTTGTGTTTTGTCTGCTGCCTTGTCAAAAAAAAAAAAGAAGAAAAAAATGACACTGTTCACCGTTACTGTTCACCAACACTGTTCACGTTACTATTTATCTGAACACAAAATCTGTTGGTGTGTTATCCCTTTTGTGTTTGTGTCTAGTTTGTCGATAATTTCTGTACAAAATTTGCCGAAAGGTTGTGTTCCCAAATCTGTCTTGGCCGTTAGTCATCACTTGAGCAACAAGAAAACAAGTGGGGCAGCGGCTAGGGTTTCTACTTGCGACTAGGGTTTCATTTGCACTAGGGTTTCTTTATTTCAAATCTGGCCGAGTATTGCTTGCTTCATTCAAGTTGTTTACTTAATTTCCAAATTCATTTAGGAAACTAAGTAAAGCACTTGGATAACTCCTTTGTTTTCACTTGGCTACTCTCCTACATTCTCTCCTACATTTTAGGAACACTACCCACTTGTACATTTTAGGAAGCTAGGGTTTCTATCTTTTATGTTCCCATTGGTGCACTTCCATTTCTGTCCGCCACTATTGGCCTTCCAAATTCGTCCATTCCCACTTCATTTTGCACCCACATTTGTGTCTTACCTTCTTGGTTACTCTTATGGCAAAAGTGGTGGCAATTATTGGACTTGAGCGGCCTTTCTCAACTACAGAACCCAACAGGTAAAAGTATTTGGTACGTCAATTAGAGTGACATCCATATACACGAGTGCGAGTGGATACACGTAGGGGAGCGTGAAAGGCAACATCTTCGGTTTCGTTGCTAATTTTTTGCAGGTTCCCTCATACGTCATGGCGAATACAAGACGCATAAAAGCTAGCCCACAACATTGTCTTCCTGATCCTAAGGGAGTCAAAGAAGTGGCATTACGCGGTGTAGATGAGCAATTGGACCTCGTCAAATCTCAGTTGCTTGGTTGGTTTTATACTCGTTGCGGTGTCAAAGATAAAATTTGTAGCTTGCCCGTTGATGGGAGTTGTGAAGTCATCCTTGCAAGTGCTATCATGGTTGAGAAATTAAATCTTCCAACCTTTGATCATCTTCAACTGTACAAGTTGATGAGTACTCGTGGTGTTGTTTGGGTTACTAAGCACACACTTGCACCTATTCAAATCGGCAAATATGTGGACGAGGTGTTGTGTGATGTAGTCCCAATTCAAGTGACACCTGTGTTGTTGGGCAAAGCATGGATGTCGAGGCGAGAAGTTAAATATGACGGACATACTAATAAGTATGCCTTCTTATTTAATAGTCGTCGTTTTGTACTTGTGTCACTTACTTATGACCAGCTTTGTATTGATCTAGCATACATGAAAATGAGCTTGAGCGTTATAGAATGGAGAAAAGGCTAGATGAGGGAATTGTGCCTGAAGAGGTAAAACCCGAGGGAGTTGAAAGCAACGAGATGAAAGGGTCAGCGGTTGAACTAGAAAAAGAGATGGAAAAATCTGATGAGATGGGTGGTAAAAAGGAAGAAAAGAGAGAAAGTGGGCTGATCTTGAACAACCCAGTGAAGGCCTATTATTTTCCTAACGAACTTACCTTTGCTTTGTTTAGTGTTTCTTCTTTTATACAGATCAGGCAAAGGGAAGTTGAGCTGTTCTTAGTCCGTTCCATTCCAAAATCAATTATAGGCTTTGCAAGCCCTCAAGAGTTAATCCCCGTTGGTATCCATTCATGGAACAATGTCAACTCAGATCGGTCCACACCAAAAGAGAGTTGATTCGAGCTCATCTTGAAGGGAACACTCCACATTTTGGGGATGGTTGTGTACCAAGGGTTCGTTTAAAGAACAAGCACATCAATGACCATTGTGATTTTCGTCTTGCTCTTAGTACACATGAAGCTCCAACATCACCAAATCCGCCATGGGACCTTGCAAGTGTGTTCTGGCCGGAGTTCGATTTCATGGGATACACTTCACACCACTTTGAGGACCCTTACCTCGTGACCACAAACGATCAAGTTGAGCGCACATTGAAGATAGTTTGTGAGATTCAAGGTTCGACAAGGTTATTTTCCAACTTAGCACGTGGGTTTTGCATTGGTTGACATCTGTAGCAATCGTAACAAGATTGAGTCAAAGGCATGTAACTCGTCTTGTCACCATTCGTGCTTCAATTTGTGGGCAAATTGCTTTCAAGAGGAGGGGAATTATACAAACAAGAGGAGCCATTGGAGTAAAGCCATGAGTTTTTCTTGGCTGGTTGTGAGCATTTTCAAACTAACCAAGAGACATAAGAACCGAAACATAGTATGAGGGCCAATATGTGGTGGCATTAGATTTGGGCTTCATACTACCAACGCTTGTAGTATCATCCATTTCTATCCGGATTTGAGGGCAAATTCTTCTCAAGTGGAGGGGACTGATGTGTGCACGGACCTTAGCCCAAGTAATGATCCAGTTCGAGTTCCTTTGGGCCTAATCACACGTGCACGGGCCAAGCGCTTCAGGGAGTCCCTTCAAGCTCTTGTGTGAAATGTTCAAGACCAACAAGGAGTCCATCGGGATATTGAAGGCTTGGAAGGTGATAATCAAGTTGTCTACATGATGATCCAAGCCCACGAAAAGAGCCCATGAAGGTTTGGTCGACGATGCCCTAGGCCTTAGTGTTAGGTTCAATTGCTTAGAGTTGGATTAGATTAGTTTATTTGAGTCATGGCCCGGCCCACCTTGTCCAAGGAGTGGCCGACCTTCCTTGTCTAGTTTCTTAGGGTTTTATTCGCCCCTTAGCCTATATAAAGGCTCACTTTGTATGATTAACGGGTGCACAATTTTAATAATAAAATTCTGATTTGTTTCTCTTCGACTTATTGAGAGCATTCGAACCTTAACTTGCTTGGCAAGGGTTCTGGAGCAATCTGGCGTATTGTCCTTGATTGTTCTACCAACCTATACACTAGAGTATTCACCTCAATTGGTGTCGCCGTTCTACCACCTTCAATCAATTCGTGTCGTCCGTTTTGGTTTTAGGTTCCACAGTCCAAGCATTGGACAACCTCACTAGATCCTTGGGCAAGCGTGTTACGTGTCTCGAAACGAGTTGATCGAGGACCGTATCAGTTGGCTTCAGAGCTTAGGTGAAGGTATCTTTCGTTATATCCTTGTTTTTCGTAGTTGCGTCGAAGGGTTTTTGTGTTTTGTCCGCTGCCTTGTTAAAAAAAAAAAGAAGAAAAAAATGACACTGTTCACCGTTACTGTTCACTGACACTGTTCACGTTACTGTTTATCCGAACATAAAATCTGTTGGTGTGTTATCCCTTTTGTGTTTGTGTCTATTTGTCGATAATTTCTGTCCAAAATTTGCCGAAAGGTTGCGTTCCCAAATCTGTCTTGGCCGTTAGTCATCACTTGAGCAACAAGAAAACAAGTGGGGCGGCGGCTAGGGTTTCTACTTGCGGCTAGGGTTTCATTTGCACTAGGGTTTCTTTGTTTCAAATCTGTCCGAGTATTGCTTGCTTCATCCAAGTTGTTTACTTAATTTCCAAATTCATTTAGGAAACTAAGTAAAGCACTTGGATAACTCTTTTGTTTTCACTTGGCTACTCTCCTACATTCTCTCCTACATTTTAGGAACACTACCCACTCCTACATTTTAGGAAGCTAGGGTTTCTATCTTTTATGTTCCCATTGGTGCACTTCCATTTCTGTCCGCCACTATTGGCCTTCCAAATTCGTCCATTCCCACTTCATTTTGCACCCACATTTGTGTCTTACCTTCTTGGTTACTCTTATGGCAAAAGTGGTGGCAATTATTGGACTTGAGCGGCCTTTCTCAACTACAGAACCCAACAGGTAAAAGTATTTGGTAAGTCAATTAGAGTGACATCCATATACACGAGTGCGAGTGGATACACGTAGGGGAGCGTGAAAGGCAACATCTTCGGTTTCGTTGCTAACTTTTTGCAGGTTCCCTCATACGTCATGGCGAATACAAGACGCATAAAAGCTAGCCCACAACATTGTCTTCCTGATCCTAAGGGAGTCAAAGAAGTGGCATTACGCGGTGTAGATGAGCAATTGGACCTCGTCAAATCTCAGTTGCTTGGTTGGTTTTATACTCGTTGCGGTGTCAAAGATAAAATTTGTAGCTTGCCCGTTGATGGGAGTTGTGAAGTCATCCTTGCAAGTGCTATCATGGTTGAGAAATTAAATCTTCCAACCTTTGATCATCTTCAACTGTACAAGTTGATGAGTACTCGTGGTGTTGTTTGGGTTACTAAGCACACACTTGCACCTATTCAAATCGGCAAATATGTGGACGAGGTGTTGTGTGATGTAGTCCCAATTCAAGTGACACCTGTGTTGTTGGGCAAAGCATGGATGTCGAGGCGAGAAGTTAAATATGACGGACATACTAATAAGTATGCCTTCTTATTTAATAGTCGTCGTTTTGTACTTGTGTCACTTACTTATGACCAGCTTTGTATTGATCTAGCATACATGAAAATGAGCTTGAGCGTTATAGAATGGAGAAAAGGCTAGATGAGGGAATTGTGCCTGAAGAGGTAAAACCCGAGGGAGTTGAAAGCAACGAGATGAAAGGGTCAGCGGTTGAACTAGAAAAAGAGATGGAAAAATCTGATGAGATGGGTGGTAAAAAGGAAGAAAAGAGAGAAAGTGGGCTGATCTTGAACAACCCAGTGAAGGCCTATTATTTTCCTAACGAACTTACCTTTGCTTTGTTTAGTGTTTCTTCTTTTATACAGATCAGGCAAAGGGAAGTTGAGCTGTTCTTAGTCCGTTCCATTCCAAAATCAATTATAGGCTTTGCAAGCCCTCAAGAGTTAATCCCCGTTGGTATCCATTCATGGAACAATGTCAACTCAGATCGGTCCACACCAAAAGAGAGTTGATTCGAGCTCATCTTGAAGGGAACACTCCACATTTTGGGGATGGTTGTGTACCAAGGGTTCGTTTAAAGAACAAGCACATCAATGACCATTGTGATTTTCGTCTTGCTCTTAGTACACATGAAGCTCCAACATCACCAAATCCGCCATGGGACCTTGCAAGTGTGTTCTGGCCGGAGTTCGATTTCATGGGATACACTTCACACCACTTTGAGGACCCTTACCTCGTGACCACAAACGATCAAGTTGAGCGCACATTGAAGATAGTTTGTGAGATTCAAGGTTCGACAAGGTTATTTTCCAACTTAGCACGTGGGTTTTGCATTGGTTGACATCTGTAGCAATCGTAACAAGATTGAGTCAAAGGCATGTAACTCGTCTTGTCACCATTCGTGCTTCAATTTGTGGGCAAATTGCTTTCAAGAGGAGGGGAATTATACAAACAAGAGGAGCCATTGGAGTAAAGCCATGAGTTTTTCTTGGCTGGTTGTGAGCATTTTCAAACTAACCAAGAGACATGAGAACCGAATCATAGTATGAGGGCCAATATGTGGTGGCATTAGATTTGGGCTTCATACTACCAACGCTTGTAGTATCATCCATTTCTATCCGGATTTGAGGGCAAATTCTTCTCAAGTGGAGGGGACTGATGTGTGCACGGACCTTAGCCCAAGTAATGATCCAGTTCGAGTTCCTTTGGGCCCAGTCACACGTGCACGGGCCAAGCGCTTCAGGGAGTCCCTTCAAGCTCTTGTGTGAAATGTTCAAGACCAACAAGGAGTCCATCGGGATATTGAAGGCTTGGAAGGTGATAATCAAGTTGTCTACATGATGATCCAAGCCCACGAAAAGAGCCCATGAAGGTTTGGTCGACGATGCCCTAGGCCTTAGTGTTAGGTTCAATTGCTTAGAGTTGGATTAGATTAGTTTATTTGAGTCATGGCCCGGCCCACCTTGTCCAAGGAGTGGCCGACCTTCCTTGTCTAGTTTCTTGGGGTTTTATTCGCCCCTTAGCCTATATAAAGGCTCACTTTGTATGATTAACGGGTGCACAAATTTGAAAATAAAATTCTGATTTGTTTCTCTTCGACTTATTGAGAGCATTCGAACCTTAACTTGCTTGGCAAGGGTTCTTGAGCAATCTTGCGTATTGTCCTTGATTGTTCTACCGACCTATACACTAGAGTATTCACCTCAATTGGTGTCGACGTTCTACCTCCTTCAATCAATTCGTGTCGTCCGTTTTGGTTTTAGGTTCCACAATCCAAGCGTTAGACAACCTCACTAGATCCTTGGGCAAGCGTGTTACGTGTCTCGAAACGAGTTGATCGAGGACCGTATCAGTTGGCTTCAGAGCTTAGGTGAAGGTATCTTTCGTAATATCCTTGTTTTTCGTAGTTGCGTCGAAGGGTTTTTGTGTTTTGTCTGCTGCCTTGTCAAAAAAAAAAAAGAAGAAAAAAATGACACTGTTCACCGTTACTGTTCACCAACACTGTTCACGTTACTATTTATCTGAACACAAAATCTGTTGGTGTGTTATCCCTTTTGTGTTTGTGTCTAGTTTGTCGATAATTTCTGTACAAAATTTGCCGAAAGGTTGTGTTCCCAAATCTGTCTTGGCCGTTAGTCATCACTTGAGCAACAAGAAAACAAGTGGGGCAGCGGCTAGGGTTTCTACTTGCGACTAGGGTTTCATTTGCACTAGGGTTTCTTTATTTCAAATCTGGCCGAGTATTGCTTGCTTCATTCAAGTTGTTTACTTAATTTCCAAATTCATTTAGGAAACTAAGTAAAGCACTTGGATAACTCCTTTGTTTTCACTTGGCTACTCTCCTACATTCTCTCCTACATTTTAGGAACACTACCCACTTGTACATTTTAGGAAGCTAGGGTTTCTATCTTTTATGTTCCCATTGGTGCACTTCCATTTCTGTCCGCCACTATTGGCCTTCCAAATTCGTCCATTCCCACTTCATTTTGCACCCACATTTGTGTCTTACCTTCTTGGTTACTCTTATGGCAAAAGTGGTGGCAATTATTGGACTTGAGCGGCCTTTCTCAACTACAGAACCCAACAGGTAAAAGTATTTGGTACGTCAATTAGAGTGACATCCATATACACGAGTGCGAGTGGATACACGTAGGGGAGCGTGAAAGGCAACATCTTCGGTTTCGTTGCTAATTTTTTGCAGGTTCCCTCATACGTCATGGCGAATACAAGACGCATAAAAGCTAGCCCACAACATTGTCTTCCTGATCCTAAGGGAGTCAAAGAAGTGGCATTACGCGGTGTAGATGAGCAATTGGACCTCGTCAAATCTCAGTTGCTTGGTTGGTTTTATACTCGTTGCGGTGTCAAAGATAAAATTTGTAGCTTGCCCGTTGATGGGAGTTGTGAAGTCATCCTTGCAAGTGCTATCATGGTTGAGAAATTAAATCTTCCAACCTTTGATCATCTTCAACTGTACAAGTTGATGAGTACTCGTGGTGTTGTTTGGGTTACTAAGCACACACTTGCACCTATTCAAATCGGCAAATATGTGGACGAGGTGTTGTGTGATGTAGTCCCAATTCAAGTGACACCTGTGTTGTTGGGCAAAGCATGGATGTCGAGGCGAGAAGTTAAATATGACGGACATACTAATAAGTATGCCTTCTTATTTAATAGTCGTCGTTTTGTACTTGTGTCACTTACTTATGACCAGCTTTGTATTGATCTAGCATACATGAAAATGAGCTTGAGCGTTATAGAATGGAGAAAAGGCTAGATGAGGGAATTGTGCCTGAAGAGGTAAAACCCGAGGGAGTTGAAAGCAACGAGATGAAAGGGTCAGCGGTTGAACTAGAAAAAGAGATGGAAAAATCTGATGAGATGGGTGGTAAAAAGGAAGAAAAGAGAGAAAGTGGGCTGATCTTGAACAACCCAGTGAAGGCCTATTATTTTCCTAACGAACTTACCTTTGCTTTGTTTAGTGTTTCTTCTTTTATACAGATCAGGCAAAGGGAAGTTGAGCTGTTCTTAGTCCGTTCCATTCCAAAATCAATTATAGGCTTTGCAAGCCCTCAAGAGTTAAACCCCGTTGGTATCCATTCATGGAACAATGTCAACTCAAATCGGTCCACACCAAAAGAGAGTTGATTCGAGCTCATCTTGAAGGGAACACTCCACATTTTGGGGATGGTTGTGTACCAAGGGTTCGTTTAAAGAACAAGCACATCAATGACCATTGTGATTTTCGTCTTGCTCTTAGTACACATGAAGCTCCAACATCACCAAATCCGCCATGGGACCTTGCAAGTGTGTTCTGGCCGGAGTTCGATTTCATGGGATACACTTCACACCACTTTGAGGACCCTTACCTCGTGACCACAAACGATCAAGTTGAGCGCACATTGAAGATAGTTTGTGAGATTCAAGGTTCGACAAGGTTATTTTCCAACTTAGCACGTGGGTTTTGCATTGGTTGACATCTGTAGCAATCGTAACAAGATTGAGTCAAAGGCATGTAACTCGTCTTGTCACCATTCGTGCTTCAATTTGTGGGCAAATTGCTTTCAAGAGGAGGGGAATTATACAAACAAGAGGAGCCATTGGAGTAAAGCCATGAGTTTTTCTTGGCTGGTTGTGAGCATTTTCAAACTAACCAAGAGACATAAGAACCGAAACATAGTATGAGGGCCAATATGTGGTGGCATTAGATTTGGGCTTCATACTACCAACGCTTGTAGTATCATCCATTTCTATCCGGATTTGAGGGCAAATTCTTCTCAAGTGGAGGGGACTGATGTGTGCACGGACCTTAGCCCAAGTAATGATCCAGTTCGAGTTCCTTTGGGCCTAATCACACGTGCACGGGCCAAGCGCTTCAGGGAGTCCCTTCAAGCTCTTGTGTGAAATGTTCAAGACCAACAAGGAGTCCATCGGGATATTGAAGGCTTGGAAGGTGATAATCAAGTTGTCTACATGATGATCCAAGCCCACGAAAAGAGCCCATGAAGGTTTGGTCGACGATGCCCTAGGCCTTAGTGTTAGGTTCAATTGCTTAGAGTTGGATTAGATTAGTTTATTTGAGTCATGGCCCGGCCCACCTTGTCCAAGGAGTGGCCGACCTTCCTTGTCTAGTTTCTTAGGGTTTTATTCGCCCCTTAGCCTATATAAAGGCTCACTTTGTATGATTAACGGGTGCACAATTTTAATAATAAAATTCTGATTTGTTTCTCTTCGACTTATTGAGAGCATTCGAACCTTAACTTGCTTGGCAAGGGTTCTGGAGCAATCTGGCGTATTGTCCTTGATTGTTCTACCAACCTATACACTAGAGTATTCACCTCAATTGGTGTCGCCGTTCTACCACCTTCAATCAATTCGTGTCGTCCGTTTTGGTTTTAGGTTCCACAGTCCAAGCATTGGACAACCTCACTAGATCCTTGGGCAAGCGTGTTACGTGTCTCGAAACGAGTTGATCGAGGACCGTATCAGTTGGCTTCAGAGCTTAGGTGAAGGTATCTTTCGTTATATCCTTGTTTTTCGTAGTTGCGTCGAAGGGTTTTTGTGTTTTGTCCGCTGCCTTGTTAAAAAAAAAAAGAAGAAAAAAATGACACTGTTCACCGTTACTGTTCACTGACACTGTTCACGTTACTGTTTATCCGAACATAAAATCTGTTGGTGTGTTATCCCTTTTGTGTTTGTGTCTATTTGTCGATAATTTCTGTCCAAAATTTGCCGAAAGGTTGCGTTCCCAAATCTGTCTTGGCCGTTAGTCATCACTTGAGCAACAAGAAAACAAGTGGGGCGGCGGCTAGGGTTTCTACTTGCGGCTAGGGTTTCATTTGCACTAGGGTTTCTTTGTTTCAAATCTGTCCGAGTATTGCTTGCTTCATCCAAGTTGTTTACTTAATTTCCAAATTCATTTAGGAAACTAAGTAAAGCACTTGGATAACTCTTTTGTTTTCACTTGGCTACTCTCCTACATTCTCTCCTACATTTTAGGAACACTACCCACTCCTACATTTTAGGAAGCTAGGGTTTCTATCTTTTATGTTCCCATTGGTGCACTTCCATTTCTGTCCGCCACTATTGGCCTTCCAAATTCGTCCATTCCCACTTCATTTTGCACCCACATTTGTGTCTTACCTTCTTGGTTACTCTTATGGCAAAAGTGGTGGCAATTATTGGACTTGAGCGGCCTTTCTCAACTACAGAACCCAACAGGTAAAAGTATTTGGTAAGTCAATTAGAGTGACATCCATATACACGAGTGCGAGTGGATACACGTAGGGGAGCGTGAAAGGCAACATCTTCGGTTTCGTTGCTAACTTTTTGCAGGTTCCCTCATACGTCATGGCGAATACAAGACGCATAAAAGCTAGCCCACAACATTGTCTTCCTGATCCTAAGGGAGTCAAAGAAGTGGCATTACGCGGTGTAGATGAGCAATTGGACCTCGTCAAATCTCAGTTGCTTGGTTGGTTTTATACTCGTTGCGGTGTCAAAGATAAAATTTGTAGCTTGCCCGTTGATGGGAGTTGTGAAGTCATCCTTGCAAGTGCTATCATGGTTGAGAAATTAAATCTTCCAACCTTTGATCATCTTCAACTGTACAAGTTGATGAGTACTCGTGGTGTTGTTTGGGTTACTAAGCACACACTTGCACCTATTCAAATCGGCAAATATGTGGACGAGGTGTTGTGTGATGTAGTCCCAATTCAAGTGACACCTGTGTTGTTGGGCAAAGCATGGATGTCGAGGCGAGAAGTTAAATATGACGGACATACTAATAAGTATGCCTTCTTATTTAATAGTCGTCGTTTTGTACTTGTGTCACTTACTTATGACCAGCTTTGTATTGATCTAGCATACATGAAAATGAGCTTGAGCGTTATAGAATGGAGAAAAGGCTAGATGAGGGAATTGTGCCTGAAGAGGTAAAACCCGAGGGAGTTGAAAGCAACGAGATGAAAGGGTCAGCGGTTGAACTAGAAAAAGAGATGGAAAAATCTGATGAGATGGGTGGTAAAAAGGAAGAAAAGAGAGAAAGTGGGCTGATCTTGAACAACCCAGTGAAGGCCTATTATTTTCCTAACGAACTTACCTTTGCTTTGTTTAGTGTTCTTCTTTTATACAGATCAGGAAAAGGGAAGTTGAGCTGTTCTTAGTGCGTTCCATTCCAAAATCAATTATAGGCTTTGCAAGCCTCCAAGAGTTAAACCCCGTTGATATCCATTCATGGAACAACGTCAAATCAAATCGGTCCACACCAAAAGGGAATTGATTCAAGCTCATCTTGAAGGGAACACTCCACATTTTGGGGATGGTTGTGTACCAAGGGTTCGTTTAAAGAACAAGTACCTCAATGACCATTGTGATTTTCGTCTTGCTCTTAGTACAAATGAAGCTCCAACATCACCAAATCTGCCATGGGACCTTGCAAGTGTGTTCTGGCCGGAGTTCGATTTCATGGGATACACTTCACACCACTTTGAGGACCCTTACCTCGTGACCACAAACGATCAAGTTGAGCACACATTGAAGATAGTTTGTGAGATTCAAGGTTCGACAAGGGTTATTTTCCAACTTAGCACGTGGGTTTTGCATTGGATGACATCTGTTGCAATCGTAACAAGATTGTGTCAAAAGCATGTAACTCGTCTTGTCACCATTCGTGCTTCAATTTGTGGGCAAATTGCTTTCAAGAGTTGGGGAATTATACAAACAAGAGGAGACATTGGAGTAAAGCCATGAGTTTTTCTTGGCTGGTTGTGAGCATTTTCAAACTAACCAAGATTCATGAGCACCGAATCATAGTATGAGGGCCAATATGTGGTGGCATTAGATTTGGGCTTCATACTACCAACGCTTGTAGTTTCATCCATTTCTATCCGGATTTGAGGGCAAATTCTTCTCAAGTGGAGGGGACTGATGTGTGCACGGACCTTAGCCCAAGTAATGATCCAGTTCGAGTTCCATTGGGCCCAGTCACTCGTGCACGGGCCAAGCGCTTCAAGGATCCCCTTCAAGCTCTTGTGTGAAATGTTCAAGACCAACAAGGAATGCATCGGGATATTGAAGGCTTGGAAGGTGATAATCAAGTTGTCTACATGATGATCCAAGCCCACGAAAAGAGCCCATGAAGGTTTGGTCGACGAAGCCCTAGGCCTTAGTGTTAGGTTCAATTGCTTAGAGTTGGATTAGATTAGTTTATTTGAGTCGTGGCCCGGCCCACCTTGTCCAAGGAGTGGCCGACCTTCCTTGTCTAGTTTCTTAGGGTTTTATTCGCCCCTTAGCCTATATAAAGGCTCACTTTGTATGATTAACGGGTGCACAATTTTGATAATAAAATTCTGATTTGTTTCTCTTCGACTTATTGAGAGCATTCGAACCTTAACTTGCTTGGCAAGGGTTCTGGAGCAATCTTGCGTATTGTCCTTGATTGTTCTACCGACCTATCCACTAGAGTATTCACCTCAATTGTTGTCGCCGTTCTACCACCTTCAATCAATTCGTGTCGTCCATTTTGGTTTTAGGTTCCACAATCCAAGCGTTGGACAACCTCACTAGATCCTTGGGCAAGCGTATTATGTGTCTCGAAACGAGTTGATCGAGAACCGTATCAGTTGGCTTTAGAGCTTAGGTGAAGGTATCTTTCGTTATATCCTTGTTTTTTGTAGTTGCGTCGAAGGGTTTTTGTGTTTTGTCCGCTACCTTGCTAAAAAAAAAAAAGAAGAAAAAAATGACACTGTTCATCGTACTGTTCACACCGACACTGTTCATCGTTACTGTTCACCGACACTGTTCATCCGAATACAAATCTGTCCAGCCTTGTTGTTTGTGTTATCCAACTTGTTTACTTGGTTTTCAAATCTGGATTTTGGCAAAACTTGTTGGAATTTTGTGAATCTTGAAGAGAACTTACAATAATCTTGAGCTTCTTGAATTCTAGACCATAATCTTGAAATTTCTGAAGTTCCTGACAACTTCTTTGAGAAGTTCTTGAAATATCTTGGAGTTCTTGGTAGTTATTATTTGTGGACTTTCTTGTTTTGTGTCGTGGTTGATAGTTGTAGTCAAGAAAAAAAAAAGAAAACAAAAACAAAAAAAAAGGAAAGAAAAGAGGAATCGGTTGGCAAGAGAAAAAAAAAGGAAAGGAAAGAAAGGGGCAACCGAATTGTTTTGAATAGGGAACCAAATCTGATTTGTGCAATCTTTCTTGGAGTAGAATTTGGACGTTACCAAAAGTTGTTTCAAGAAGATTACCAAAGGTTGTTTCAGGAAGGTTACCAAAAGTTGTTTCAAGAAGATTACCAAAACTTGTTTCAAGAAGGTTACCAAAAGTTGTTCAAGAGGAAAAGGATTTTCAAAAGGTTTCCAAAAATTAACTTGTTTCCAAAATCAATTAGGAAACTAAGTAAAACACTTGGATAACTCTTTGTACTCACTTGGACACTCTCCCTCCTACCTTTTTAGGAAACTTTCCTAAAGTCTCTCATCTATTTTTTGGAAACTTTCCTAAATCTCTCATCCATTTTTAGGAAATTTTCTTAAACTCTCTCATCCATTTTTTTGGAAACTTTCCTAAAATCTCTCATCTATTTTTTTTAGGAAACTTTCCTAAATTTTCTCATCCATTTTTTTTGGAAACTTTCCTAAATTCTCTCATCCACATTTAGGAAATTTTCCTAAACTCTCTCATCCATTTTTTTTGGAAACTTATTTAGGAAATTTTCCTAAATTCTCTCATCCATTTTTAGGAAATTTTCCTAAACTCTCGCATCCATTTTTAGGAAACTCACTTAAAATTCTCTCATCCATTTTTTAGGACCTTTCCTATATTCTCTCATCCACTTTAGGAAACTCTCCTAAAATTTTCTCATCCATTTTTAGGTCCTTTCCTATATTCTCTCATCCACTTTAGGAAACTTTCCTATATTCTCTCATCCACTTTAGGAAACTCTCCTATATTCTCTTCCCCATTTTAGGAAACTTTCCTACATTTGCTTCTATATTTTCTCCTAGATTTTAGGAACACTTTCCTACATTTTCTCCTACGTTCTTGTGATTACACTTGTGGAAATGTTGGTAACGGTTGTTGGATTTGAGCAGCATTTCTCAACTACCTAACCAACAGGTAAAGGTATTTGGTAAATCCATTAGAACACTGCGAGAGATACACGAGGGATGAGCACATACACGTGAGCTTGTGTGACGTGAGGAATCTCCTTTTCTTTGCTTACCATTTTGGCAGGTCACGCACTCATGCCTAGAGAAGTTGCGTCTTACCCACACAACCAAGAATTCTTGGAGAATGGGCCTCTCAAGAGGAGGGGTCTCAAGAGGCCTACTCACAAGTACTCTAGTTCCATGCAATCCAGTTCACAACATGGGTATCATTCACTCCGGGAGGAGATGCAACACCACCGTGCTTTGTGTGTATATGAAAGGTATAAACAAGATTGTGATGAGTATGAGAAGGAGCAAAGCAGTTTGCGTAGAGCATCTAAATCAAGGTCAACTTCACGCAAACAAGGTTCATCTAAGAAGCGTCTTGACAATCAAGACGCGGAGCTCGAGAATTTTCGAATTGAGTCAAAGCTTCGTGAAGCAAAGGATGAATTCCGAAGTCAAACTAAAGCATGGGTTGATTCTATGATGGAAAGACTTAGCCAAGTATGGGATTCCCACTTTGAGCAACTTAATCATGTGTCGACCGGTGGTAACAAAGGAAATATTCATCCTAGTCCCTCGTCGATTGAAGAGCCCTCTATGAATGAGATGCAGCTAAGCCATGAACATAATCCGAACTCAAGTGCAATGAATGGACAATGGTCCGAGACAAATGGAGTGGGAAAAGGCAAGAATAGTTTGGCCTTATTGCTGAGTAAAGAGGAGGAGTTGGCCATGTTCGCAAAAGTTGAAAGTGTGGACGTTTTGTTTGCTAACAAGCTAACATGTGTTTTGTTTAGTACCTCTTCTTTTGTGCAGATTAAACAAAGTCAAGTAGAGTTGGTCATGGCATGTTCCATTCCCACGTCACTTGGACACTTTGCGAGTTTCCATGGAGTTTGTCTTCTAGGAGCTAAATCTCTTTGGTCTCAATTCATGGAACCATGTCAACTCAAACCTGTCCACACCATTGGAGGATTGATTCGAGCTCGTCTTAAAAGGGAAATTTCAGATTCTACTGCCTGTTCTCTACCTATGGTTCATTCCTCACCTTTGCCTTATTTTGAGCATGATACTAGCACTAACTCTTGTCGCTCTCATGTAGGTGTTAAAGAGAAGTGTAAAGGACTAGCACTGGCATCTCAAGTTGAATCAATTGGTAGAAGGAATATTGAAGTGTCAAAGGGAGTTTTCTCATTTCCATCTTGTTCTACACCTTCTTACCATCTAGTTAATAATGTACCATTAGTTCTTTACCCGATTTCTGAATTGCTCCAAGCTGAAGGTTATTTTGTTTTCATAGGTTGTAACGCTGTCCACAATTTCCCAACTATGGCTAAAGACTTACAACCCGACGTGCTTATTCCTGCTGCAAGTGGTGCACGTTCGTGCTTCTTCACATGTCCAAAAACTAGTCACCACGAGTTTACTTCACCAACCCCAACTTGCGCAAATTCATACGATTCGTATGGAGTGTGTTTCACTTCATTGCTGCCACTTATGTCACGTGACAATATGACAATCCATGGCCGAAGGTTGATTAGAGAGCTTTGGATTGCTACCTGGAAGTTTCGTGAGTCTTACACAAGCTCTTTCCTATCTTGGCGCATGTCCTTGTTTGAGGGCCTCATGAAGCTGACCAAACGGCATTTAACTTGGCTCGTGACCTTTCATTTGTTCCCAACGTGGCTGACTTCCAAACTCACTGTCGACATCCCCATCTAGATTCGAGGACGAATCCTTCTCAAGAGGAGGGGACTGATGTGTGCATGGATCAGGGCCCACGTAATTGGGCCCAGTCACACATGCACGGGCTAGGCAATTCAAGACATTGAAGGCTTGGAAGGTGACAACCCAGTTGGCTACACGATGATCCAAGCCCGTGAAGAGAGCCCGCGAAGAGCCAAGTGGGCCATGGCCGATTAGGCCTTAGTGTTAAGAGTCTTAAGTTTAGATTAGTCCTTTTGTTAGCCATGGATTCGGCCCACCTTTGTCTAAGGATGGCCGAACCACTAGGCCTTTTTTTTAATTTAGTCCATGGGTCGGCCCACCTTGTCCAAGGAGTGGCCGACCATCTAGCTTTGCGATATTAGGGTTTCGGATATTAGGGTTTCATTAGTTTTGCCTATATAAAGGCTTGCTTTGTAAGCATAAAGGGTAGTCGTTTTATCAATAAAATTGGTTTAATTCGTTCCTTCTTCTAAGAAGAGAGGTCGAGCACTTTACTTGCTTTGGCAAGGGTTTTGAGCAATCTTGCGTCCCGTCCTAGATTGTTCTACCGACCCATCCCGTGGAGTAGTCACCTTCATTGGAGTCGTCGTACTACCGTCTTGAATCCAATCGTGTCGTCCGTTTGGTTCTAGATCCCGCAATTCCAAGCGTTGGACATCCTCGCTCCTTGGGCAAACGTGCTACGTGTCTCGAAACGTGTTGATCGAGGAACGTATCAATGACGGACATACTAATAAGTATGCCTTCTTATTTAATAGTCGTCGTTTTGTACTTGTATCACTTACTTATGACCAGCTTTGTATTGATCTAGCATACATGAAAATGAGCTTGAGTGTTATAGAATGGAGAAAAGGCTAGATGAGGGAATGGTAAAACCCGAGGGAGTTGAAAGCAACGAGATGAAAGGGTCAGCTGTTGAACTAGAAAACGAGATGGAAAAATCTGATGAGATGGGTGGTAAAAAGGAAGAAAAGAGAGAAAGTGGACTGATCTAGAACAACCCGGTGAAGGTCTATTATTTTCCTAACGAACTTACCTTTGCTTTGTCTAGTGTTTCTTCTTTTATACAGATCAGGCAAAGGGAAGTTGAGCTGTTCTTAGTCCGTTCCATTCCAAAATCAATTATAGGCTTTGCAAGCCTCCAAGAGATAAACCCCGTTGGTATCCATTCATGGAACAATGTCAACTCAAATCAGTCCACACCAAAAGGGAGTTGATTCGAGCTCATCTTGAAGGGAACACTCCACATTTTGGGGATAGTTGTGTACCAAGGGTTCGTTTAAAGAACAAGTACCTCAATGACCATTGTGATTTTCGTCTTGCTCTTAGTACACATGAAGCTCCAACATCACCAAATCCGCCATGGGACCTTGCAAGTGTGTTCTGGCCGGAGTTCGATTTCATGGGATACACTTCACACCACTTTGAGGACCCTTACCTCGTGACCACAAACGATCAAGTTGAGCACACATTGAAGATAGTTTGTGAGATTCAAGGTTCGACAAGGGTTATTTTCCAACTTAGCATGTGGGTTTTGCATTGGATGACATCTGTAGCAATCGTAACAAGATTGAGTCAAAGGCATGTAACTCGTCTTGTCACCATTCGTGCTTCAATTTGTGGGCAAATTGTTTTCAAGAGGAGGGGAATTATACAAACAAGAGGAGCCATTGGGGTAAAGCCATGAGTTTTTCTTGGCTGGTTGTGAGCATTTTCAAACTAACCAAGAGACATGAGCACCGAATCATAGTATGAGGGCCAATATGTGGTGGCATTAGATTTGGGCTTCATACTACCAACGCTTGTAGTATCATCCATTTCTATCCGGATTTGAGGACAAATCTTTCTCAAGTGGAGGGGACTGATGTGTGCACAGACCTTAGCCCAAGTAATGATCCAGTTCGAGTTCCATTGGGCCAGTCACACGTGCACGGGCCAAGCGCTTCAAGGAGTCCCTTCAAGCTCTTGTGTGAAATGTTCAAGACCAACAAGGAGTCCATCGGGATATTGAAGGCCTGGAAGGTGATAATCAAGTTGTCTACATGATGATCCAAGCCCACGAAGAGAGCCCATGAAGGTTTGGTCGACGAAGCCCTAGGCCTTAGTGTTAGGTTCAATTGCTTAGAGTTGGATTAGATTAGTTTATTTGAGTCATGGCCCGGCCCACCTTGTCCAAGGAGTGGCCGACCTTCGTTGTCTGGTTTCTTAGGGTTTTATTCGCCCCTTAGCCTATATAAAGGCTCACTTTGTATGATTAACGGCTGCACAATTTTGATAATAAAATTCTGATTTGTTTCTCTTCGACTTATTGAGAGCATTCGAACCATAACTTGCTTGGCAAGGGTTCTTGAGCAATCTTGCGTATTGTCCTTGATTGTTCTACCGACCTATCCACTAGAGTATTCACCTCAATTGGAGTCGCCGTTCTACCACCTTCAATCAATTCGTATCGTCCGTTTTGGTTTTAGGTTCCACAATCCAAGCGCTGGACAACCTCACTAGATCCTTGGGCAAGCGTGTTACGTGTCTCGAAACGAGTTGATCGAGAACCGTATCAGTTGGCTTCAGAGCTTAGGTGAAGGTATCTTTCGTTATATCCTTGTTTTTCGTAGTTGCGTCGAAGAGTTTTTGTGTTTTGTCCGCTGCCTTGTTAAAAAAAAAAAGAAGAAAAAAATGACACTGTTCACGTTACTGTTCACTGACACTGTTCACGTTACTGTTTATCCGAACACAAAATCTGTTGGTGTGTTATCCCTTTTGTGTTTGTGTCTAGTTTGTCGATAATTTCTGTCCAAAATTTGCCGAAAGGTTGTGTTCCCAAATCTATCTTGGCCGTTAGTCATCACTTGAGCAACAAGAAAACAAGTGGGGCGGCGGCTAGGGTTTCTACTTGCGGCTAGGGTTTCATTTGCACTAGGGTTTCTTTGTTTCAAATCTGTCCGAGTATTGCTTGCTTCATCCAAGTTGTTTACTTAATTTCCAAATTCATTTAGGAAACTAAGTAAAGCACATGGATAACTCCTTTGTTTTCACTTGGCTACTCTCCTACATTCTCTCCTACATTTTAGGAACACTACCCACTCCTACATTTTAGGAAGCTAGGGTTTCTATCTTTTATGTTCCCATTGGTGCACTTCCATTTCTGTCCGCCACTATTGGCCTTCCAAATTCGTCCATTCCCACTTCATTTTTCACCCACATTTGTGTCTTACCTTCTTGGTTACCCTTATGGCAAAAGTGGTGACAATTATTGGACTTGAGCGGCCTTTCTCAACTACAGAACCCAACAGGTAAAAGTATTTGGTAAGTCAATTAGAGTGACATCCATATACACGAGTGCGAGTGGATACACGTAAGGGAGCGTGAAAGGCAACATCTTCGGTTTCGTTGCTAACTTTTTGCAGGTTCCCTCATACGTCATGGCGAATACAAGACGCATAAAAGCTAGCCCACAACATTGTCTTCCTGATCCTAAGGGATTCAAAGAAGTGGCATTACGCGGTGTAGATGAGCAATTGGACCTCGTCAAATCTCAGTTGCTTGGTTGGTTTTATACTCGTTGCGGTGTCAAAGATAAAATTTGTAGCTTGCCCGGTGATGGGAGTTGTGAAGTCATCCTTGCAAGTGCTATCATGGTTGAGAAATTAAATCTTCCAACCATTGATCATCTTCAACTGTACAAGTTGATGAGTACTCATGGTGTTGTTTGGGTTACTAAGCACACACTTGTACCTATTCAAATCGGCAAATATGTGGACGAGGTGTTGTGTGATGTAGTCCCAATTCAAGTGACACCTGTTGATACGAACGTCGCCAACCTTGTGACGAAACCCGTAAAAGAATAGCTTCAGGATCGACAAGAGGACACCAAGTTTGAAGCGGATGACCTCAACCCGTTAATCACGTGGTTAACGAACCTTGGTATAATGGTAGAAGACGCCACAACCTAGTGCGATTCTAGATTGATAAGTCACAAACACCTAGAGAAATTCTAAGGTATTCAAGAAGCCTTGGAGAAACCAAGAAAACTCTCAAAATCTGATTTATTGATTGAATGCCTAAACCATTGGAAGTGTGGGCTATTTATAGCCTTACATAGAGATGAACAACTAAATGTGGAACTAGTCTAGAGTTGTGGTCTTGGCTAAGACTAACAATTGTAGGCTTGACTATTTCCATAAGACTAAGAATTGTGGGCTTGATCAAACCTTATGAGGTCATCCCTTAGGTAAACAACCTTATGAGGTCATTGCTTAGGTAAATAACCTTATGAGATCATCGCTTAGGTAAATAAAGCAAGGCTATGGACCATTAAGCCCTTATTACAATGACTTAACTAAAACAGCAAATGTGACTAGAGAAGGGTCACACATGGTTCTCTTTGGTTGCTGCATTTGTGGTCAGTGTTTTGGTAGGTAAATGGACACTTAGAGGATTCAGAATGACACTTAAAACTGACCTAATGATGCACGAAAATTTTCAGAATTAATGATTGGACAGAAATCCTCAATGGTTGCAAAGATGGAATCCGAATGGAAGATGAATTTGTGTTGTGGTAGGACTGTTTTGGAAACCCAAGGCTGACTTTTCTTCTTTAATCCTTTGGAAACAAGGATTAGTCTTCCTATTTGCTGGTTCCCATAAATTCTAAGGTCAAGTTCAAGATTGGAACTGATTTGGTTGTTTTTGGGAACAAGGGTGGAAAATTTGACTTGAACAGGTTGGAAAATTTGACTTGAATAGGTTGGGAAATTTGACTTGAATAGGCTGAATATTCTTCTTCTTCCTTTGTTTTTGTTTTCTAATCAGCCAAGAAGAGCCAAATTTCGTGGCTAAAATGTTCTTAGTCAAGAAAGAAGATTGTTGTGGTGAAGACAAGGATTTTGGCAGCTGAAAATTTGCAGCCTTGTTGTTTACCAAGATTTGGTTCCCAAAACCCAGAAACTTCAAGATTCTTTCAAGAATTCAAGATGTTAATTCCCAGAATTCAAGAAACACAAAATTGAAGATGATTTCCTCCCTAAACAATCCAAGATTTCACGATTTGATCAAGACAGATTTTGGTTGTCTTCAAGAATCCCAACTAAAGTTCCAAGAACTTCAAGATTGTGGTTTTAAACAATCAGGAACTTCAAAAAAAACCCAAGTTTTGATCAAGACAGATTTCCAGGAATTTTTGTAAGGTTAGCCAGCTATTTTTTTTTTTGTGTCTTATTCTTGATTCCTTGTTTGAGTCTTGTTTCTATCCTGTTATATCCATTCAATTCCAGTCTTTTGTCCTATTTGATCATTCGAGGTTACTGTTCATCCGAAAACTGATACGAACGTCGCCAACCTTGTGACGAAACCCGTAAAAGAATAGCTTCAGGATCGACAAGAGGACACCAAGTTTGAAGCGGATGACCTCAACCCGTTAATCACGTGGTTAACGAACCTTGGTATAATGGTAGAAGACGCCACAACCTAGTGCGATTCTAGATTGATAAGTCACAAACACCTAGAGAAATTCTAAGGTATTCAAGAAGCCTTGGAGAAACCAAGAAAACTCTCAAAATCTGATTTATTGATTGAATGCCTAAACCATTGGAAGTGTGGGCTATTTATAGCCTTACATAGAGATGAACAACTAAATGTGGAACTAGTCTAGAGTTGTGGTCTTGACTAAGACTAACAATTGTAGGCTTGACTATTTCCATAAGACTAAGAATTGTGGGCTTGATCAAACCTTATGAGGTCATCCCTTAGGTAAACAACCTTATGAGGTCATTGCTTAGGTAAATAACCTTATGAGATCATCGCTTAGGTAAATAAAGCAAGGCTATGGACCATTAAGCCCTTATTACAATGACTTAACTAAAACAGCAAATGTGACTAGAGAAGGGTCACACATGGTTCTCTTTGGCGTGCACTACATGGATGACTTTCATTCCTTCATGCTCAAGCCCCTCCATGACCTTGGGAACAATTTCTTGGCCTTGTATCTCATGAACAAGTCCTTGGAGTTCCTCCCTCATCTTCTTAGCTCGTGCTCGAGTTACGGGTCCTAGGGGAACTCGAATAGTTCGCGATGGTGTCTCTTGGTTCGTATCATCCCCCTCCTCTTCAAAAGGATTTGTCCTCAAATCAGCTTCATCGTCTGCAAGAAAAGGAGATAGATCAGAGACATTGAATGTAGCGCTCACATTGTACTCACCGGGTAGGTCCAGTTTGTAAGCATTGTCATTGATGCGCTTGATGACTTGGAACGGCCCATCTCCTCGGGGAAGTAATTTATTGTGCCTTTGGACTGGGAACCTTTCCTTGCGTAGATGTAACCACACCCAGTCACCAGGTTCAAACACAACGCGTTGGCGTCCCTTGTTAACCCGTTGAGCAACTTGGTCCATCCTTCGCTCAATGTTTAGGCGTGCCTGCTCGTGTAATCAGTCCTAGTGGGACTTGAACCTTATCCAATGGCATAGCTTAACTCGTATCATTCCCCTCCTCTTGAAAGCAATTTCCCACAAATTGAAGCATGAATGATGATAAGAAAAGTTACATGCCGTCGAGTCAATTTTGTTATGATTACCACAAGTTTCATCCAATGCATAAACCACTTGCTAAGCTGGAAAGTAAACCTTGTTGAACTTTGAATCTCACGAACCAGTTTCAATGTATGCCCAACTTGATCGCTTATGATCATGAGGTAAGGATCCTCAAAGTGATGCGATGTAGATCCTATGAAATCAGACTCCTCAAACTTGAATAAGCTTGCAAAGTATGGAAGCTGACTTGGTGAAGTTGGAGCTTCAAGTGGACTAGGTACAAGATGAGCATAGGTATTGTAGTGACCATTGAAGACCTCGCTCCTTGTGTAAACTCGTGGAACGTGGTCGATTCTAATGTCTTGAGGGTACACATAGTTTGATCCTCCAAAGACGTGAACAGCGTTGAAATCATCCGATTCCATGAATGGGAACCAAATTGATCTAACTCCTAGAAGACAAACTCCATGGAAATTGGCAAATTGTACAAGTGACTTTGGGATGGAACATTGTAAGATCAAAGCGATTGCACTTTGCTTAACCTGCACAAAACAAGGAACACTAGACAGAGCAATGTTAAGGTGGCAATAAACCCCCTCACTCTCATTTTTGTTGAAACTTAAAATCTCAGTCAATACTTTGGATGTTTCAATCTCTTTCTCATGCTCAATAGCTGTCTTTTTCCTCTCATTATTTTCAACCTCTTTCTCATTTTCAACTCCCTCGGATTTTACCTCATCAGTCACAATTTCCTCATCTAGCTCTTTTTTCATACTATAATGCTCATGCTCACTTTTCATGTATGCTAGATCAGTACAAAGTTGGTCATAAATAAGTGGTACAAGTGCAGAACGACGACCATTAAATAAGAAGGAATACTTATTAGTATGTCCATCATATTTAACTTCTCGCCTCAACATCCACGCCTTGCCCAGCAACACATGTGTCATTTGAATTGGGACTACATCACACAACACCTCATCCACATACTTGCCAATTTGAATAGGTACAAGTGTGTGCTTAGTAACCCAAACATCACCATGAGCACTCGGCAACTTATACGGTTGAAGATGATCAATAGTTGGAAGATTTAATTTGTGAACCATGATAGCGCTTGCAAGATTGATTTCACAACTCTTATCAATGGCCAAGCTGCATGTTTTATCTTTGACACCACGAGTATAAAACCAATCATGCAACTGAGATTTGACGATATCCAATTGCTCATCTACACCACGTAATGCTACTTCTTTGACTCCCTTAGGATCAAGAAGAAGATGTTGTAAGCTAGCTTTTAAATGCCTCGTATTCGCCATGATGTATGAGGAAACCTGCAAAAAATTAGTGAAACAAAAGATATTTTTCCTCGCCACACAAGCTCACATGTTTACACTCGTCACTCGTGTATCACTCAAGTGTTTAAAACACTCTAATTTTCTCAAGGTTCTGCTTGCTCTCGTGTTTGAACACTCTAATGAACTCACCAAGGTATTTTCAAGGCTCCTCGGTCAACTCCTCGAACAAGTTAGAACTCCTTTTAGTGTGGATCGACTTACCAACCAGGGTCACAAGATTGTAGCACTTTGAACGAAAAAAAAAGGAACAAAAGATGAAGGGACTGACCACGACTCAAAGAATGACTCAAAGTTGAATTTTAAGGATCCTAGACAAAACTCTATCCAAAACTGGAATTTTGAGCTGCTGGTTGCTGCATTTGTGGTCAGTGTTTTGGTAGGTAAATGGACACTTAGAGGATTCAGAATGACACTTAAAACTGACCTAATGATGCACGAAAATTTTCAGAATTAATGATTGGACAGAAATCCTCAATGGTTGCAAAGATGGAATCCGAATGGAAGATGAATTTGTGTTGTGGTAGGACTGTTTTGGAAACCCAAGGCTGACTTTTCTTCTTTAATCCTTTGGAAACAAGGATTAGTCTTCCTATTTGCTGGTTCCCATAAATTCTAAGGTCAAGTTCAAGATTGGAACTGATTTGGTTGTTTTTGGGAACAAGGGTGGAAAATTTGACTTGAACAGGTTGGAAAATTTGACTTGAATAGGTTGGGAAATTTGACTTGAATAGGCTGAATATTCTTCTTCTTCCTTTGTTTTTGTTTTCTAATCAGCCAAGAAGAGCCAAATTTCGTGGCTAAAATGTTCTTAGTCAAGAAAGAAGATTGTTGTGGTGAAGACAAGGATTTTGGCAGCTGAAAATTTGCAGCCTTGTTGTTTACCAAGATTTGGTTCCCAAAACCCAGAAACTTCAAGATTCTTTCAAGAATTCAAGATGTTAATTCCCAGAATTCAAGAAACACAAAATTGAAGATGATTTCCTCCCTAAACAATCTAAGATTTCACGATTTGATCAAGACAGATTTTGGTTGTCTTCAAGAATCCCAACTAAAGTTCCAAGAACTTCAAGATTGTGGTTTTAAACAATCAGGAACTTCAAAAAAAACCCAAGTTTTGATCAAGACAGATTTCCAGGAATTTTTGTAAGGTTAGCCAGCTATTTTTTTTTTTTTTTGTGTCTTATTCTTGATTCCTTGTTTGAGTCTTGTTTCTATCCTGTTATATCCATTCAATTCCAGTCTTTTGTCCTATTTGATCATTCGAGGTTACTGTTCATCCGAAAACTGATACGAACGTCGCCAACCTTGTGACGAAACCCGTAAAAGAATAGCTTCAGGATCGACAAGAGGACACCAAGTTTGAAGCGGATGACCTCAACCCGTTAATCACGTGGTTAACGAACCTTGGTATAATGGTAGAAGACGCCACAACCTAGTGCGATTCTAGATTGATAAGTCACAAACACCTAGAGAAATTCTAAGGTATTCAAGAAGCCTTGGAGAAACCAAGAAAACTCTCAAAATCTGATTTATTGATTGAATGCCTAAACCATTGGAAGTGTGGGCTATTTATAGCCTTACATAGAGATGAACAACTAAATGTGGAACTAGTCTAGAGTTGTGGTCTTGACTAAGACTAACAATTGTAGGCTTGACTATTTCCATAAGACTAAGAATTGTGGGCTTGATCAAACCTTATGAGGCCATCCCTTAGGTAAACAACCTTATGAGGTCATTGCTTAGGTAAATAACCTTATGAGATCATCGCTTAGGTAAATAAAGCAAGGCAATGGACCATTAAGCCCTTATTACAATGACTTAACTAAAACAGCAAATGTGACTAGAGAAGGGTCACACATGGTTCTCTTTGGCGTGCACTACATGGATGACTTTCATTCCTTCATGCTCAAGCCTCTCCATGACCTTGGGAACAATTTCTTGGCCTTGTATCTCATGAACAAGTCCTTGGAGTTCCTCCCTCATCTTCTTAGCTCGTGCTCGAGTTACGGGTCCTAGGGGAACTCGAATAGTTCGCAATGGTGTCTCTTGGTTCGTATCACCTGTGTTGTTGGGCAAAGCATGGATGTTGAGGCGAGAAGTTAAATATAACGGACATACTAATAAGTATGCCTTCTTATTTAATAGTCGTCGTTTTGTACTTGTATCACTTACTTATGACCAGCTTTGTATTGATCTAGCATACATGAAAATGAGCTTGAGCGTTATAGAATGGAGAAAAGGCTAGATGAGGGAATGGTAAAACCCGAGGGAGTTGAAAGCAACGAGATGAAAGGGTCAGCTGTTGAACTAGAAAAAAAGATGGAAAAATCTGATGAGATGGGTGGTAAAAAGGAAGAAAAGAGAGAAAGTGGGCTGATCTTGAACAACCCGGTGAAGGCCTATTATTTTCCTAACGAACTTACCTTTGCTTTGTTTAGTGTTTCTTCTTTTATACAGATCAGGCAAAGGGAAGTTGAGCTGTTCTTAGTGCGTTCCATTCCAAAATCAATTATAGGCTTTGCAAGCCTCCAAGAGTTAAACACCGTTGATATCCATTCATGGAACAATGTCAACTCAAATCGGTCCACACCAAAAGGGAATTGATTCGAGCTCATCTTGAAGGGAACACTCCACATTTTGGGGATGGTTGTGTACCAAGGGTTCGTTTAAAGAACAAGTACCTCAATGACCATTGTGATTTTCGTCTTGCTCTTAGTACACATGAAGCTCCAACATCACCAAATCTGCCATGGGACCTTGCAAGTGTGTTCTGGCCGGAGTTCGATTTCATGGGATACACTTCACACCACTTTGAGGACCCTTACCTCGTGACCACAAACGATCAAGTTGAGCACACATTGAAGATAGTTTGTGAGATTCAAGGTTCGACAAGGGTTATTTTCCAACTTAGCACGTGGGTTTTGCATTGGATGACATCTGTAGCAATCGTAACAAGATTGAGTCAAAAGCATGTAACTCGTCTTGTCACCATTCGTGCTTCAATTTGTGGGCAAATTGCTTTCAAGAGTTGGGGAATTATACAAACAAGAGGAGACATTGGAGTAAAGCCATGAGTTTTTCTTGGCTTGTTGTGAGCATTTTCAAACTAACCAAGATTCATGAGCACCGAATCATAGTATGAGGGCCAATATGTGGTGGCATTAGATTTGGGCTTCATACTACCAACGCTTGTAGTTTCATCCATTTCTATCTGGATTTGAGGGCAAATTCTTCTCAAGTGGAGGGGACTGATGTGTGCACGGACCTTAGCCCAAGTAATGATCCAGTTCGAGTTCCATTGGGCCCAGTCACACGTGCACGGGCCAAGCGCTTCAAGGATCCCCTTCAAGCTCTTGTGTGAAATGTTCAAGACCAACAAGGAATGCATCGGGATATTGAAGGCTTGGAAGGTGATAATCAAGTTGTCTACATCATGATCCAAGCCCACGAAAAGAGCCCATGAAGGTTTGGTCGACAAAGCCCTAGGCCTTAGTGTTAGGTTCAATTGCTTAGAGTTGGATTAGATTAGTTTATTTGAGTCATGGCCCGGCCCACCTTGTCCAAGGAGTGGCCGACCTTCCTTGTCTAGTTTCTTAGGGTTTTATTCGCCCCTTAGCCTATATAAAGGCTCACTTTGTATGATTAACGGCTGCACAATTTTGATAATAAAATTCTGATTTGTTTCTCTTCGACTTATTGAGAGCATTCGAACCTTAACTTGCTTGGCAAGGGTTCTGGAGCAATCTTGCGTATTGTCCTTGATTGTTCTACCGACCTATCCACTAGAGTATTCACCTCAATTGTTGTCGCTGTTCTACCACCTTCAATCAATTCGTGTCGTCCATTTTGGTTTTAGGTTCCACAATCCAAGCGTTGGACAACCACACTAGATCCTTGGGCAAGCGTGTTACGTGTCTCGAAACGAGTTGATCGAGGACCGTATCAGTTGGCTTTAGAGCTTAGGTGAAGGTATCTTTCGTTATATCCTTGTTTTTTGTAGTTGCGTCGAAGGGTTTTTGTGTTTTGTCCGCTGCCTTGCTAAAAAAAAAAAGAAGAAAAAAATGACACTGTTCACGTTACTGTTCACCGACACTGTTCACGTTACTGTTTATCCGAACACAAAATCTGTTGGTGTGTTATCCCTTTTGTGTTTGTGTCTAGTTTGTCGATAATTTCTGTCCAAAATTTGCCGAAAGGTTGTGTTCCCAAATCTGTCTTGGCCGTTAGTCATCACTTGAGCAACAAGAAAACAAGTGGGGCGGCGGCTAGGGTTTCTACTTGTGGCTAGGGTTTCATTTGCACTAGGGTTTCTTTGTTTCAAATCTGTCCGAGTATTGCTTGCTTCATCCAAGTTGTTTACTTAATTTCCAAATTCATTTAGGAAACTAAGTAAAGCACATGGATAACTCCTTTGTTTTCACTTGGCTACTCTCCTACATTCTCTCCTACATTTTAGGAACACTACCCACTCCTACATTTTAGGAAGCTAGGGTTTCTATCTTTTATGTTCCCATTGGTGCACTTCCATTTCTGTCCGCCACTATTGGCCTTCCAAATTCGTCCATTCCCACTTCATTTTGCACCCACATTTGTGTCTTACCTTCTTGGTTACTCTTATGGCAAAAGTGATGTGAGACGGATCTAGACGAACACCAAGTTGAGTGGATTTGCGGAACTTTGACCCTGCTAGAATCACGAGCCACGAACTAAGGAGAATCCTTAACCCAAGACTAGCCAGTTTAGTGAACCAAAGTATATTTAGAAGAACGCCACAATCAAGGAGACTACTTGATTGATAAGTTCGATGAACAACTTGAGATTAATTCTCAAGTATTCAAAGGAAATTCCCTTGAAGCAAGAGAGAGTGAATAAACTCACAATTATGTTATAAAATCTGAATTCTGTCCTTTAATGAATGAAAACCTAGGCTATATATAGCCTTTCAAGACAAAACCCTAACTCGGCTAGGCTAGGCCTTTGGTCCGATTCCACTACTCAAATCCACTATCTAATGGTCAGCTTATAATTGATCCAATGAAGGCTTTAAGCTGGCCCAACATAACCCAATAAAAGCTAATTAACCAACTTAAGTTATAGTGAGCCTAGACTCTATAAATCGGATCCAACTCAACATGAGGTCTTGGACCGAATTTATTCCTAGCAAATAAAATAGAAATCTAGAAAATAAACTACTAACTATTACTAAAAGATTCAATCTCTTGCAGCCCAAAACATGGCCCATAAGCGGCCCATATTTCGTATCATTCCCCTCCTCTTAAAAAAAGATTTGTCCTCAAATCGTGTTTGGAAATGAATGGTACTATAAGAGTTGGCAGTATGAAACTTCAAATCTCCACATATTGGCTCTCTTAGAATGGATGATACTTGCATACGTCGTGATTATTATAATTCGCTGCACATGTCTCTTGGTTAGCTTGAAAATGCTCACAATCCGCCATGGGCAACTCAAAGCTTTACTCCAACCACTCCAAAGCTCTCTAATCAGCATTGTGTCATGAATGGTCGAATTTGGACCTACACAATAAATCACACGATTAGGATTTGTAGGTATAAAATCACTTGACAGCTTACCATTCACATTCACAAGATAAGGATCTTCATAGTGGTGCTCAATCAGGTTAGAAAAGTCCCGGACATGATTTTGCAAAGTTACAAAATTCATTGCAAGTTGTTGTTGGTATGGCCTATCTTGCACAAATGGAGTAAGATCGAGATAGGCAGCTTCTGAACCTTCAAATTGAAGAATAAAATCAGGTTGTAAGGAATCAGACTTTGGACCAATGAGGAAAGGATTGTCACCAACAAAATAAGAAGGAAATTTATAACAAGTTTCAAGTGTAGAAACTCCCTTTGAAACTTCATTATTCCTCCCAACAAGCAAGTCAGGCTCATGGTTGAAGTTGAACATCAATGGATGACAAAGGGATACAACACCTAAGATGCAAAATCCATGAAAAGTTTGATATTCACCAATGGATTTAGGCATAGAACATGCCAAGATCAATTCAATTTTTCCTTGCTTAACCTGCATAAAAGTAGAAACACTAAACAAAGTAGAGTTAAGATCGTTAGGAAAAACATATGATCTCACATCCTTTCTCGCAATCAGCTTACTCTTAGAATTTTTTATCTCTTTCTCATGCTCAGTAGCTGACTTCTTCCCCTCATTATTCTCAACCTCTTTCTCCTTTCCAACTCCCTCGAATTTTACCTTTTCAGTCACAATTCTCTCATCCAGCTCTTTCTTCATACTATAACGCTCATGCTCACTCTTCATGTATGCTAGATCAATACAAAGTTGCTTAGAGTTAAGCGACACAAGCCTGGTACGACGACCATTAAATGTGAAGGAATACTTATTAGTATATCCATCATATTCGACTTCTCGATTAAACATCCACCATTGGCCCAACAGCACATGCGTCACTTGAATGGGAACCACATCACACAACACCTCATCCACGTATTGACCAATACGAAAAGGAACAAGTGTGTGCTTAGTAATCCAAATATCACCACTATCACTTTGCAACTTGTAAGGTCGAAGATGATCAATGGTTGGAAGATTCAATTTCTCAACCAAGACAGTACTTGCGAGATTAACTTCACAACCCTTATCAATGGCTAAGCTGCAAACTTTATCCTTGATATGGCAACGTGTATAAAACCAATCATTTTTTTTTATGATTTCCAATTGCTCAGTTATCTCACGCAATGCCACAGTATTTACTCCTTTAGGCACAAGATGGTGAAGCTCCAGTTGAGCATTCGTTTGTCTCATACTTTTATTACCTGCAAAACTCAACAAAAATTAGTAGAACAGTCCTCACTCGCTCCCTTAAGTGTTTCACTCCTCTCGTGTTTTCACTCAAATGCCTATGTCACTCTAATGCTCTTACCAATTCACTCCTCAAGCCAATTGATTGTTTCCTTTGAAGAAATCAGAAATTGCTCTGATACCAGCTGATACGAATTCGACCCAACAAGAACCTGTCTTGAAGAACCGAATCGATCAGGCAGCGGAAGGATCTATCTTGACCAGGTTATGGATACAAAGATGGAAAGACCTTACGACCCCTCTAATCCCCGTGACTACGAACTTGTTGATATTATCTCAACCCGTAACCAAACGAATTAGTGAACCTCAGGCAAGTGTAGAAGGCGCCACAATTCAACATGGTCTTGAATTGATAAGCCGAAACTTGAACAAAGGAGATACAACTCACTTTGTATCAAGGAACGCTCCCAAAGGAACAAGAAAGAGAAAACTCTCAATTTTTTATTCATCTCATAATTGTGTTTTTCAATAGTTAAATAAAGTTGGCTATTTATAGCCTTGCAAGACTCAAAACCCTAATCTAAATTGGAAACAATACAAGTTTCCTTATTTGACTTGACTTCTAAACTTGACACAACTTCCTAAACAAATTTGGAAGCAATTAATTGCTTTCCTAAAACTCTAATTCAACTAGAATAGGAAACTAACTAATTCAAATTGGCTTAACTATGGTCAACATGACCTTAGCCTTTATTCCCTAATTCAAACAACTTACTTAACTCTCAATTTGGAAATCAATCAAGATATCAATCAAGATACCAATCAAGATTTGGAAGCCAATTAAAATTTGGAAAATTTGGATCTTCAATGATTCTCGAGCCCGATTGCACCATCAACCATCATTAGAATGTGCAGACTTGTAAAATGAAAGGAATCCATGCAAATCTTCATGTTCTCATCAGTAAAAGTATTTGGTAAGTCAATTAGAGTGACATCCATATACACGAGTGCGAGTGGATACACGTAAGGGAGCGTGAAAGCCAACATCTTCGGTTTCGTCGCTAACTTTTTGTAGGTTCCCTCATACATCATGGCGAATACAAGACGCATAAAAGATAGCCCGCAACATTGTCTTCCTAATCCTAAGGAAGTCAAAGAAGTGGCATTACGCGGTGTAGATGAGCAATTGGACCTCGTCAAATCTCAGTTGCTTGGTTGGTTTTATACTCGTTGCGGCGTCAAAGATAAAATTTGTAGCTTGCCCATTGATGGGAGTTGTGAAGTCATCCTTGCAAGTGCTATCATGGTTGAGAAATTAAATCTTCCAACCATTGATCATCTTCAACTGTACAAGTTGATGAGTACTCGTGGTGTTGTTTGGGTTACGAAGCACACACTTGTACCTATTCAAATCGGCAAATATGTGGACGAGGTGTTGTGTGATGTAGTCCCAATTCAAGTGACACCTGCGTTGTTGGGCAAAGCAAAGATGTCGAGGCGAGAAGTTAACTATGACGGACATACTAATAAGTATGCCTTCTTATTTAATAGTCGTCGTTTTGTACTTGTATCGCTTACTTATGACCAGCTTTGTATTGATCTAGCATACATGAAAATGAGCTTGAGCGTTATAGAATGGAGAAAAGGCTGGATGAGGGAATTGTGCCTGAAGAGGTAAAACCCGAGGGAGTTGAAAGCAACGAGATGAAAGGGTCAGCTGTTGAACTAGAAAAAGAGATGAAAAAATCTGATGAGATGGGTGGTAAAAAGGGAGAAAAGAGAGAAAGTGGGCTGATCTTGAACAACCCGGTGAAGGCCTATTATTTTCCTATCGAACTTACCTTTGCTTTGTTTAGTGTTTCTTCTTTTACACAGATCAGGCAAAGGGGAGTTGAGCTGTTCTTAGTGCGTTCCATTCCAAAATCAATTATAGGCTTTGCAAGCCTCCAAGAGTTAAACCCCGTTGGTATCCATTCATGGAACAATGTCAACTCAAATCAGTCCACACCAAAAGGGAGTTGATTCGAGCTCATCTTGAAGGGAACACTCCACCTTTTGGGGATGGTTGTGTACCAAGGGTTCGTTTAAAGAACAAGTACCTCAATGACCATTGTGATTTTCGTCTTGCTCTTAGTACACATGAAGCTCCAACATCACCAAATCCGCCATGGGACCTTGCAAGTGTGTTCTGGCCGGAGTTCGATTTCATGGGATACACTTCACACCACTTTGAGGACCCTTACCTCGTGACCACAAACGATCAAGTTGAGCACACATTGAAGATAGTTTGTGAGATTCAAGGTTCGACAAGGATTATTTTCCAACTTAGCACGTGGGTTTTGCATTGGATGACATCTGTAGCAATCGTAACAAGATTGAGTCAAAGGCATGTAACTCGTCTTGTCACCATTCGTGCTTCAATTTGTGGGCAAATTGCTTTCAAGAGGAGGGGAATTATACAAACAAGAGGAGCCATTGGAGTAAAGCCATGAGTTTTTCTTGGCTGGTTGTGATCATTTTCAAACTAACCAAGAGACATGAGCACCGAATCATAGTATGAGGGCCAATATGTGGTGGCATTAGATTTGGGCTTCATACTACCAACGCTTGTAGTATCATCCATTTCTATCCAGATTTCAGGACAAATCCTTCTCAAGTGGAGGGGACTGATGTGTGCACGGACCTTAGCCCAAGTAATGATCCAATTCGAGTTCCATTGGGCCCAGTCACACGTACACGGGCCAAGCGCTTCAAGGAGTCCCTTCAAGCTCTTGTGTGAAATGTTCAAGACCAACAAGGAGTCCATCGGGATATTGAAGGCTTGGAAGGTGATAATCAAGTTGTCTACATGATGATCCAAGCCCACGAAGAGAGCCCATGAAGGTTTGGTCGACTAAGCCCTGGGCCTTAGTGTTAGGTTCAATTGCTTAGAGTTGGATTAGATTAGTTTATTTGAGTCATGGCCCGGCCCACCTTATCCAAGGAGTGGTCGACCTTCCTTGTCTAGTTTCTTAGGGTTTTATTAGCCTATATAAAGGCTCACTTTGTATGATTAACGGGTGCACAATTTTGATAATAAAATTCTGATTTGTTTCTCTTTGACTTATTGAGAGTATTCGAACCTTAACTTGCTTGGCAAGGGTTCTTGAGCAATCTTGCGTATTGTCTTTGATTGTTCTACCGACCTATCCACTAGAGTATTCACCTCAATTGGAGTCGCCGTTCTACCATCTTCAATCAATTCGTGTCGTCCGTTTTGGATTTAGGTTCCACAATCCAAGCGTTGGACAACCTCACTAGATCCTTGGGCAAGCGTGTTACGTGTCTCAAAACGAGTTGATCGAGGACCTTATCAGTTGGCTTCAGAGCTTAGGTGAAGGTATCTTTCGTTATATCCTTGTTCTTCGTTGTTGCGTCGAAGGATTTTTGTGTTTTGTCCGCTGCCTTGTTAAAAAAAAAAAAAGAAGAAAAAAATGACTCTGTTCACCGTTACTGTTCACCGACACTGTTCACGTTACAGTTTATCCGAACACAAAATCTGTTGGTGTGTTATCCCTTTTGTGTTTGTGTCTAGTTTGTCGATAATTTCTGTCCAAAATTTGTCGAAAGGTTGTGTTCCCAAATCTGTCTTGGTCGTTAGTCATCACTTGAGCAACAAGAAAACAAGTGGGGCGGCGGCTAGGGTTTCTACTTGCGGCTAGGGTTTCATTTGCACTAGGGTTTCTTTGTTTCAAATCTGTTCGAGTATTGCTTGCTTCATCCAAGTTGTTTACTTAATTTCCAAATTCATTTAGGAAACTAAGTAAAGCACTTCGATAACTCTTTTGCTTTCACTTGGCTACTCTCCTACATTCTCTCCTACAGTTTAGGAACACTACCCACTCCTACATTTTATGAAGCTAGGGTTTCTATGTTTTATGTTCCCATTGTTGCACTTCCATTTCTGTCCGCCACTATTGGCCTTCCAAATTCGTCCATTCCCACTTCATTTTGCACCCACATTTGTGTCTTACCTTCTTGGTTACTCTTATGGCAAAAGTGGTGACAATTATTGGACTTGAGCGGCCTTTCTCAACTACAGAACCCAACAGGTAAAAGTATTTGGTAAGTAAATTAGAGTGACATCCATATACACGAGTGCGAGTGGATACACGACAGGGAGCGTGAAAGGCAACATCTTCGGTTTCGTTGCTAACTTTTTGCAGGTTCCCTCATACGTCATGGCGAATACAAGACGCGTAAAAGCTAGCCCACAACGTTGTCTTCTTGATCCTAAGGGAGTCAAAGAAGTGGCATTACGCGGTGTAGATGAGCAATTGGACCTCGTCAAATCTCAGTTGCTTGGTTGGTTTTATACTCGTTGCGGTGTCAAAGATAAAATTTGTAGCTTGCCCATTGATGGGAGTTGTGAAGTCATCCTTGCAAGTGCTATCATGGTTGAGAAATTAAATCTTCCAACCATTGATCATCTTCAACTGTACAAGTTGAAGAGTACTCGTGGTGTTGTTTGGGTTACTAAGCACACACTTGTACCTATTCAAATCGGCAAATATGTGGACGAGGTGTTGTGCGATGTAGTCGCATTTCAAGTGACACCTGTGTTGTTGGGCAAAGCATAGATGTCGAGGCGAGAAGTTAAATATGACGGACATACTAATAAGTATGCCTTCTTATTTAATAGTCGTCGTTTTGTACTTGTATCACTTACTTATGACCAGCTTTGTATTGATCTTGCATACATGAAAATGAGTTTGAGCGTTATAGAATGAAGAAAAGGCTAGATGAGGGAATTGTGCCTGAAGAGGTAAAACCCGAGGGAGTTGAAAGCAAGGAGATGAAAGGATCAGCTGTTGAACTAGAAAAAGAGATGGAAAAATCTGATGAGATGGGTGGTAAAAAGGAAGAAAAGAGAGAAAGTGGGCTGATCTTGAACAACCCGGTGAAGGCCTATTATTTTCCTAACGAACTTACCTTTGCTTTGTTTTGTGTTTCTTCTTTTATACAGATCAGGCAAAGGGAAGTTGAGCTGTTCTTAGTGCGTTCCATTCCAAAATCAATTATAGGCTTTGCAAGCCTCCAAGCAATTATAGGCTTTGCAAACCCCGTTGGTATCCATTCATGGAACAATGTCAACTCAAATCAGTCCACACCATAAGGTAGTTGATTCGAGCTCATCTTGAAGGGAACACTTCACATTTTGGGGATGGTTGTGTACCAAGGGTTCGTTTAAAGAACAAGTACCTCAATGACCATTGTGATTTTCGTCTTGCTCTTGGTACACATGAAGCTCCAACATCACCAAATCCGCCATGGGACCTTGCAAGTGTGTTCTGGCCGGAGTTTGATTTCATGGGATACACTTCACACCACTTTGAGGACTCTTACCTCGTGACCACAAACGATCAAGTTGAGCACACATTGAAGATAGTTTGTGAGATTCAAGGTTCGACAAGGGTTATTTTCCAACTTAGCACGTGGGTTTTGCATTGGATGACATCTGTAGCAATCGTAACAAGATTGAGTCAAAGGCATGTAACTCGTCTTGTCACCATTCGTGCTATAATTTGTAGGCAAATTGCTTTCAAGAGGAGGGGAATTATACAAACAAGAGGAGTCATTGGAGTAAAGCCATGAGTTTTTCTTGGCTGGTTGTGAGCATTTTCAAACTAACCAAGAGACATGAGCACCGAATCATAGTATGAGGGCCAATATGTGGTTGTGAGGACTCGCAAATTTCTTATATTTTTCTCAAAAATGCCTTTTTATTTAGAAATTATTCATTTATTATAACCCTACTACCCAATCATTCCAAAATAAGTGCAAATAAACCTAGAAAGTAGGGTTTCACTTTTGGTTTCAAGATTAGAGCAAAATTAGGGTTTTCGCGATTTTCCGCCGGATGAATTTTCAGTACAGAGTAAGTATTAAATTTGGTGATTAAAAGTGACTTTTAAGTGAGAAATAATATGTGATTAGGAGCAATGATAAAAAGTTAGTGAATGGAAAGTAAAAACCCTAGTACGTGCGATTTAAGGAAAAACGGCGCGAACCGACGGATACCGCGCACTACCAACTGAACGCACCACTTGACCACCACTTTCTTACCATACAAGTTTATTGATATTTGAGCAAAATATGTTCCTAATTGTCAGCTGCCTTTGACCGAAAATTGAGGCTAAAATAACAAGGAATAGGAAAGAGAAAAATGAAAGGTTGTGGTGGCGACACTTTCCTCCAAATTTGGTCTTGACCTAGAGTTTCTTGACCAAGAGTTGGTCTTTCTTTTTATCTCCAAATTTTGCACTTTCCTCTTCATTTTTTCTGCTGCTGGCCGACCAAAAGAGAGAGAGAAAGGGAGATCAAAAGAAAACTTCTTCCTTCTTGAATCTTAGCCAAATCAAGTGAGAAAATCGATTTCTAAACCGATTAAAGTGTTAATTGTGAGTTGGGAAGCTAGAGGAACTAGAAATTTTTAAAGGAGGTGGATTATCACTCATCCAAGCTTGTCTTTGAGGTATTAAATCTGATCATGGTCCTTGATCTTTTAAATCTTGCGTTAAGATGTTATTTAGCTTAAGTTTTGGCTTGATTTCAAGATGTGCAAGTGATTGTGATGATTATTGGATGAAATAAACAAGTTAGGGTTTTGGGGACTTGCTGCCAAACTTGATGTATGATACATATAGGTTGTATTTAAGGTTATATAAGGGGTTTTGGTAGTGTTGGAAGTAAGAAATCAAGGAAGGTTGCATTGAATTCAAAAAATTCCAGATTTCTGGAATTTCAGGATTACATTCTGTCTGATTTTAATACTCATAGTTAGAGGCAAAATTAGGCTTGTCCTAAAACATAAAGGTTGTATAGAATGGTATTTTATAGGTGCTTACAAAATTTCAGCTCAATCGGAGTAACGTAGCTCATGAAAAGATGAAAATACCCTCGCTGTTCTAGGGTACATTCCAGAGTTCAGCGTGGACAGTTTAGTCTACTTGGTTGTGTTTATTCACTATAATCTGGTTGGATTCAGCCTATATCCAAAACATGAAAGTTTTAGTATTATGTCTTAGATTTTAAATGCCTCCAAGAACACCTTAATCGGACCTTGGTAACCTGAGTTATGACCATTCCAGTGCAGTGCGGTTGATTAGCTGATGAGTTAGATTTTGGTTCAGTAAATTGAGGATTTGACTAGGTTACATTGGAAACTGGACTAAGTGATCTTCATGAATATTGTAGCCCTATGTCTTAGCTTCGAAACGGTATAAGTTGCGTCTCAATCCGATAAGTGTAGCCTCGGATTGTTATTTCCGTAACCACACGTCAAATCTGTCTTTTGCTAGGTTACATTTCCGCACTTGTTATCACTTTGATTTCTGTTCTTATGTTGTTATGAGCCTATGGAATGGCTATTTACTTGAATCTATGATATGTATAATTTTGGGATTGGCTGAGGAAAAATAATGAAGCCAAAATGGCTGGAAAATTAGGTAAACACAAAGGGCGTGCCGCCCAAATTTTCGCTCAAGGGCTAGGTTTATATTTGAACTTGTATACTTTTTTTTGGCCAATACCATGACCGACTTTCCATTTTAAAACATGATACCTCCTTAGTTTAACACTTCAAATGCTACTTACTCCTACCCAAAATATAGAAGTATGAGTTAGGGTTATCGGCCACAAGTGAACTACTTTCAAGTACGGTTTTAAGAATCCTCCTTTTCCATATGATTTTCATCAAAACCCTTGTTATATAACCTCTACTTGAATATATAGTGACTTTTAGTCATACAAACGATTCTTTACGATTCCGAAAGAATATTTTCTTAGCCTATATAATTGTCTTTTGATTTGTCGTTGGTCAAATGTTTTCCGTTGGAATTCTATAAGCCTTTTGAGCTTGGTTCTGCGATTGATTTTGAAACCCTAGTTATTTTCATCCTTGGGTCCAAACAACCCTCTTCTTACTTGAAAGTCATCTTTACACGTTTTACTCCTAATTAGTCGGGTTTCTTTATTTCCCTTAAATGTTTTGCTCAATAAACTGTAATACGTTCTCTTGTTCAATCTTAGGTTTCATTGGTGACTAAAGGTAATATCCGGAAGGATATTTTGCACGTTATTTTGCATAACTAGGTGAGTGTTCCTTGTTTGCTATATTTCCTTGACTTATTGGCTTGTTATTATTGATTGATAATGTGTTAAGTGCTTTCAATGATTGTTAAAACGAGTTTTCTAGGCGAGTGTGTACTTTATCGCACTCGACCTGAATAAATGTGAAAATTTCAATGATTAATGATTAAATGCTAGTTGCGCATGAATATAAGCCATTTGGCTGAATTGGGCCCTGCCCTTCGTTACTGATCGACTCGAGCCAGAAGCGGACTCGGTCGGGCGATATGGTGACCCTGGGTGAATTTGGTATACTCGAGTATTACCTTGCAGTCCGGCTACGTCCGGATGGGTGGAGTCTGGTCAACGTCCGGATGGGTGGAGTCCGGTCAACATCCGGAAAGGGATGAATGAACGAATGAAGGCACGAGGGTTTTATTTCTCAAAAAGGAAATTTCAAATAATTGGAGGAATAAGGGGAAATGTCAGGGGAACGAACGAAAGAACGAATAGCTCCATGTGAGCCCGTATCCTTTTAATGAATGTTACTATTGCTTTCCATTGTAAATGTTTCTTGAATTATTGGTACTCCATGTTTAATGTATTGAATTGATTGTTTGATTATCTATTCGGAACCTCACTGAGCTTTTAGCTCACCCTTTTAGTTTTGTTTTCCTTAACAGGGGACGGCGAGCAGGATGAGAGCATAGACTAGCCTAGTCTAGGTCTTTTGTTTCTTTTGTAATGGTTCTCGCCCTAGTGCTTGGCACGGGCTGGTTGTATGGTGAAGTGAGAACCTTTGTACATTCGATGGCTATACTTCCTTTTGAGATAGCAATGTATATAAGTTCCGCTTTAAGTTTGGATTGCTGCCCTATTTATTCTTGTGATTTATTCTGAATTTGATTAAAGAACGACTGAGTCCCGGCGAGAGCCGGGCAGGCGAGCCGCTGAACCCTGGGGTACGCCCTAGGGGGAGGTGGGGCCGTCACAGGTGGTATCAGAGCTTAGGCTTTAGATCTCTGTAGTGTATCCTAGGCTTGAAGTTTAGGATGCCGGACTGTGGGATTCGATTTGACTTGAAAGTTAAGCGATTGAGGGATAAAACCTATAGCTGCTTCGCGTGGTCTCTGCGCGGAGTGACCCTGGACTAAGTGGTGAATAAGTATGAGGGACTAAGTGAAGCTATGAATTGCGAATGTTATAGGCCTTAAATCTTTCTCATGGTATCTGAGGACCATAGATAGGTATGTCAGGTAGGAATTCTGATTGTAGATAGTTTATTCTTGGGACTGCAGCTCGAGATGTGAATTATCTTATTTCGGATTCTCGTGCCTGAGTACTCTAGAGTTGCGGCGCTGCTAAGTACTTGTGACTTGCATTTTGGGAACATGAACAGGCTTTGTCTGACTAGAATGAGCACAAGAGGTTAGGGACATCTAGTTTGGATAGTAAGTAACGTGAGAGACCGGACGGGCTGATACTGGGACGACTTCACTTTTTCCTTTTGATTTACCTGTATATTGTTACTACATGACGTCAGTATACCTGTGTGTACATGATTATCTGTCCAACTTGATATGTATTAGTGTATTTGCTTATCCGTCTTCTTGATATGGCGTGTTATGTGCGTATATATTTATTTGTGTATTTGGAAAGCTAGAATTTGTTACTATAGTCAACTTACTGTGTTTCATTACTAAATTACCTTTTTGGGGGAAAAGAAAAGAAAAGAAAAAGGGAAACATATCTATGGATGGGAGACGTAGTCGTGGACGTGGTCGAGACCGGGGAACTGAGCGGACCCCGGAAACAAAATACTTAGACTAGGCTAGTCTATGCTCTCATCCTGCTCGCCGTCCCCTGTTAAGGAAAACCAAAACTAAAGGGGTGAGTTAAAAGCTTAGTGAGGTTCCGAACAGATAATCAACAATCAATTCAATACATTAAACATGGAGTATCAATAATTCAAGAAACATTTACAATGGAAAGCAATAGTTACATTCATTAAAAGGATACAGGCTCACATGGAGCTATTCGTTCTTTCGTTCGTTCCCCTGACATTTCCCCTTATTCCTCCAATTATTTGAAAATTTCCTTTTTGAGAAATAAAACCCTCGTGCCTTTGTTCGTTCATTCATCCCTTTCCGGACATTGACCGGACTCCACTCATCCGGACATTGACCGGACTCCACCCATCCGGACGTAGCCGGACTACAAGGTAATACTCGAGTATACCAAATTCACCCAGGGTCACCATATCGCCCGACCGAGTCCGCTTCTGGCTCGAGTCGATTGGTAACGAAGGGCAGGACCCAATTCAGCCAAAAGGCTTACATCATGCGTAACTAATGTTTCCATCATTAAATCATTGAAAATTTCACGTTTCATTAAGGTCGAGCGCGATAAAGTACACGCTCGTCTAGAAAACTCGTTTTAGAAATCCTTGAAAGCACTTAACACATTATCAAACAACAACAACAAGTCATGAAGTCAAGGAGAATATAACAAACAAGGAACACTCACCTAATTATGCAAAATAACGTGCAAAATATCCTTCCGGATATTACCCTTAGTCACCAATGAAACCTAAGGTTGAACAAGAGAACATATTACAGTTTATCGAGCAAAACATTTAAGAGAAACAAAGAAACCCGACTAATTAGGAATAAAACGTGTAAAGATCACTTTCAAGTAAGAAGAGGGTTGTTTGAACCCAAGGATGAGAAATCATGTTTTAAAATGGAAAGCCGGTCATGGTATTGGCCAAACAAATGTATTCAAGTTCAAATAGGAACCTAGCCCTCGAGCGAAAATTTGGGCAGCACGCCCTTTGTGTTTACCTAATTTTCCTGCCATTTAGACTTCATTATTTTTCCTCAGCCAATTCCAAAGTCATATATATCATAAATTCAAGTCAATAGCCGTTCCATAGGCTCATAACATCATAAGAATAAGAATCAAAGTCGTAACAAGTGTGGAAATACAATCTAGCAAAAGATAGATTTGACGTGTGGTTGCGGAAATAACACATCCGAGGCTACGCTTATCGGATTGAGGCACAACTTATACCATTTCGAAGCTAAGACACAGGGCTACAATGTTCATGAAGATCACTTAGTCCAGTTTCCAATGCAACCTAGTCAAATCCTCAATTTACAGAACCAAAATCTCACTCGTCGGCTATTTAACCGCTCTGCACTGGAATGGTCATATCTCAGGTTACCAAGGTCCGATTAAGGTGTTCTTGGTGGCATTCAAAAGCTACGACATAATAATAAAACTTTCATGTTTTGGAAAAAAACTAAATCAGTACGGATCCTAGTGAATAAACGTGATAAACTGGATAAACTGACCAAAACGGAACACTGGAAATTTTCTAAAATGGTGAAGGTATTTTGGTCTTTTCATGGGCTACGTTGCTCTGATTGAGTTGAAATTTTTTAGACACCTATAAAATACCATTCTCTACAACTTTCATGTTTTGACCTAAGGCCAATTCGGCCTCTAACATAGGGCAATAAAAACGGGCAGAACCTAGTGACAATTTTCCAGAAATCTGAAATCTTTTGGTTTCAATGATAACTTTCTTAATTTCTTACTCCACTTGCTACCAAAACCCCCTATATAACCTTGGATACAACGTATATTCATCATACATCAAGTTTAGGCAGAAATTTATTAAACCCTAACTCATGTAACAAAAGGAAAAATTACCCAAAACATGATAACAACCGTAATTCATCACAATCTTGAGATGCTAAGCTAATTTAAACAAGATTAAGAGTAAAAATTGGGGAAATCATCATCCTTACCTTGCTTAGTGTCTACCAAGAGCAACCCTAGCCTTCCCCTTCAAAATTTCACCAATAGCTCACTCAATAAACACTCAAGGTTGCCTTTAATCGGTTTAGTTCCTTTGTTTCCTCACTTTGTGACTTGATTCAAGAAGAAATGGAGAAGCTTTTCTCTTGTTTTTGCTCTCTCTCTCTCACGGCTCTTCAGCAGAAATAATGAGGAAGAATGGTGCAATTTTGGGGATAAGAAGGTTGGACAATGTCTTGGTCAATGGCCTCTAATGGTGTGACACTTGTCACAACCCTTACCAAGTAAAATTTCCTTTTCTTTTCTTGTATTTTCAGCCTCTAATTTCGGTCAAGCTTAGCTGGAATTTAGGAGATATTTTGCTCAAATATCAATAAGCTTGTATGGTAAGAAAGTGGTGGTCAAGTGGTGCGTTCAACCGGTAGTGCGCGGGACCCGCCGGTTCGCGCCGTTTTTCTTAAAAACACACGTACTAGGGTTTTTACTTCCTATTCACCAACCTTATCTCATTGCTCCTAATCACATACTATTTCTCACTTAAAAGTCACATTTAATCACCAAATTTGATCCTTGCTCCATACCGAAATTTCATCCGGCGAAAAATCGCGAAAACCCTAATTTTGCTCCAAACTTGAAACCGAAGCGTGAAACTCTACTTTCTAGGTTTATTTGCACTTCTTGTGAAAAGATTGGGTGGTAGGGCATTAATAAATAATAATTTCCAAATAAAAGGGTATTTTTGAGAAAAAAAAAATACAAGAAATTTGCGAGTCCTCGTGGATACACGTAAGGGAGCGTGAAAGGCAACATCTTCGGTTTCGTTGCTAACTTTTTGCAGGTTCCCTCATACGTCATGGCGAATACAAGACGCATAAAAGCTAGCCCACAACATTGTCTTCCTGATCTTAAGGGAGTCAAAGAAGTGGCATTACGCGGTGTAGATGAGCAATTGGACCTCGTCAAATCTCTGTTGCTTGGTTGGTTTTATACTCGTTGCGGTGTCAAAGATAAAATTTGTAGCTTGCCCATTGATGGGAGTTGTGAAGTCATCCTTGCAAGTGCTATCATGGTTGAGAAATTAAATCTTCCAACCATTGATCATCTTCAACTGTACAAGTTGAAGAGTACTCGTGGTGTTGTTTGGGTTACTAAGCACACACTTGTACCTATTCAAATCGGCAAATATGTGGACGAGGTGTTGTGTGATGTAGTCCCAATTCAAGTGACACCTGTGTTGTTGGGCAAAGCATGGATGTCGAGGCGAGAAGTTAAATATGACGGACATACTAATAAGTATGCCTTCTTATTTAATAGTCGTCGTTTTGTACTCGTATCACTTACTTATGACCAGCTTAGTATTGATCTAGCACACATGAAAATGAGCTTGAGCGTTATAGAATGGAGAAAAGGCTAGATGAGGGAATTGTGCCTGAAGAGGTAAAACCCGAGAGAGTTGAAAGCAAGGAGATGAAAGGATCAGCTGTTGAACTAGAAAAAGAGATGGAAAAATCTGATGAGATGGGTGGTAAAAAGGAAGAAAAGAGAGAAAGTGGGCTGATCTTGAACAACCCGGTGAAGGCCTATTATTTTCCTAACGAACTTACCTTTGCTTTGTTTAGTGTTTCTTCTTTTATACAGATCAGGCAAAGGGAAGTTGAGCTGTTCTTAGTGCGTTCCATTCCAAAATCAATTATAGGCTTTGCAAGCCTCCAAGAGTTAAACCCCGTTGGTATCCATTCATGGAACAATGTCAACTCAAATCAGTCCACACCAAAAGGGGGTTGATTCGAGCTCATCTTGAAGGGTACACTCCACATTTTGGGGATGGTTGTGTACCAAGGGTTCGTTTAAAGAACAAGTACCTCAATGACCATTGTGATTTTCGTCTTGCTCTTAGTACACACGAAGCTCCAACATCACTAAATCCGCCATGGGACCTTGCAAGTGTGTTCTGGCCGGAGTTCGATTTCATGGGATACACCTCACACCACTTTGAGGACCCTTACCTCGTGACCACAAACGATCAAGTTGAGCACACATTGAAGATAGTTTGTGAGATTCAATGTGAGGCCCCAGTCCGTTCGTAAGTTGATATTAAGATTATTCATTATTTTGTACGGTTAAATTAAGGTTTTAGGGCTAAGGAGAAATCCTAAGCTCGGCTAAGATTGAAAACCCTGACTTTGCTTATGATAAAACCCTAGTTTATGCGGTATTCTAGTGTGTGTTTTAGCACAAGAAAAAAAAATAGGATTCGTTATAGTTTACAAAGGTTTAACAAGTTTGAAAATGGTTGGCAAATTCTGGATTGGCAAACCTCTAGTGTTACAATATTAGAAAGCTTAAGTGGAGTTTTATTTATCGTCCGCCTTTTTCCACATTTTCTTTATTAGAAAAATTCCCCAGATAATTTTTATGAGTAAATATAGGTTTTAGATGATTTTTCTAGTATCGGTTAGTTTTTGAGAAATTAAGAACGTATATCGGACTTGGGACCCACTAGTGCGGTAAGTTCGAAAAAATTCGGCCGATTAGGTTAAGTTTCGGATACTGGATTTAATTTATCGGGTGCTAAGAGATAATTAGAGGTTGTTATATGCATGAGAGAGGAGAGACAAAAGGATAACCATGTATTAAATAGGGTGACAAGTGTCACCATAAGATTTAATCTTACCATTTGACCACTATTCATGCCTTTACCAATTAATATAAAAAATTGACCCAAAATTCACCATTTCTTCTTCTTCTTGTGGCCGACCAACACTAAGCAAAAGGAAAGGAAAATCTCTCCAAATTTCATGCTCCAATCTTGCACAATTCAACAAACTAACCGATTAAACTTGAAAACTCTCCATAAAATCCCTTAAGTGAGTGGTTGTGAGGTGTTTAGTGAGGTTGTTTGGAAGCTTAAGGTGCTAAGTGGTCTCTCTTCTTTGGTTCTAAGGTGAGTGACTATGGAACCCCTCTCTTCTATCTAAAGATGCTTAATTAATGACTTGTGGTTGTTATAAGTGTGATTTGGTGGACTATTTCTTGATTTTAGTTAAGATTGATGAAGTTTTCTATTTATTTGGGATTTTTGCTGGTTGCATATGATTAATATTATGTGGTTATGTATGATGTTTGGAAATGATTGAGAATGAAGCTAGTTGGTGTGAATGGTAGTTAATTGCAGCAAATTTCTGGTTTGGAAGATAAATTAGCAAGCTAGGGTTTCATACCCTTCAATTCTGTCCGGTTTTGTATCTCCTGGTTAGAGGCCGATTTGGCCTTAGCTTAAAACATGAAAGTTGTAGGGAATGACATTTTGGAGGTGCCTACAAAATTTCAGGTCAATCGGAGTAGAGTAGCTTGTGAAAAGATGGAATTACCCTTGCTGTCCTGTTTCTACCCGAACCTGAGAACTGCGATTGTAATTGGTTATTTTGGTTTAGAATGCTTCAGAATTGGTTGTTTAGGTCTTCTAATGAAATGTAGCGCTGTTTCTAAGCTTTCGTATGGCTTTGGAATTTCTGGATTTGGACTTATGTAGGCTGTTTTATGATGTTTGTACTAGAATACGGTATGTGAACCTGTTTTGCGATTCTGGTGTAGTATGTTACATTTTTGACGTAGTGACACTCGAAATTGGACTGAGTGGCCTTCTTCAACATTGTAGACCCTTAAGTCCTGAATATTCCTGTAAAATTTCAGGTCAAACGGATTAGTGTATCATGCGTTATAGATGAAATACTCAAGCCTATTTTGAACATCAGGTTCTGTGCGTTTTTAGTTTAGCTTCTGCCCGTGACTTTTTCGGTTTTGATACCGTACGATCTGGGTGGTGACTCCTTCATAAGAAATGTATATCTTGGTTTTGGCTTCGAAACGGTATAAAGTGCGTCGAAATCCGAGTTCCGTAGCTTCCGTTATGACCTAAACAAGATCGATCGTCAGAACTGCCTTGTATCTGGACAGTTCTGACGGGTATTTTGACACTCAATTTTCGTTCTGTTCTGAGTGGATTCAGGTCTTGGCCAAAACATCAAAGTTTTAGTCTTAGGTCTCAGCTTTCTAATGCCTTTGAAATTTCCTGATTTGGATTTGTGAGCTGGGAGTTATGGTCCAGCAAACAACCCTGTTCATCACCCTAAGACGTAAATTTCTGGTATTGTTTTCTACAATTTTGACCTGCTTCCATTCAGATCTAGATTAAAGTTTCTTCAGGAGATTTGTAGCCCTTTCTCATAGCTTCAAAACAGTATCTCGCTCACTTTGATCTGACTTTCCTAGCCTAATTTTTGATCAAAACGGTTTGAGATGGCAGATTTGGCCGTTTCCTTTTGCCGTTCCGCGTACTTGCATGTGCCAATTTTGCTGTTTCCGTACTTGCGTGTGTCGGATTTTGCCGTTTTGCTTGTTTTGGGTCTGTTAGTAGCCATTTGTGATATAATGTGATAAAATCTTCTATTTCAGACAGTAGTGAGCTAGGCGGAGCCGGTGGGGCCCACTACTAGCCAACACACGAAGTGATTTCCACTTTTGTACCACTTTTGTATTTTGAGTAAGTATTCAGGCCACTTTACGTGTTAGTTGCTTATGTGTTTCGATATGTATGAAAAGGGTACCTAGGCGAGGGTGTACTTTATCGCACTCGACCTAAACCCTAGTTTGCGCACATATTTGTACATGACATATGTATATGAATCATTTTGGAACTAAACCCCTTGAGCTTGTGGTTCGGGGTGACTTTTGAATAAATTTTGTGAAGTTTGTGAGTTTGGGGCCCGATCTCATGACCTAGATGGACTATTCGAGCCGGTTAGGGCTTGGTCGAAGTCAGTCCAACTTGGTTTGAGGTCACCAAGTTTGTGAATCCGGTTCACCGATTATGTGGACCAAGTTTGTGACCCGAGCTTGTGAACCAAGATCAATTTCGTTCGCTCGAGCAAGTTTGTGAGGTGCCTGGCCAGAGAGGGTGATAAGGTGTACGGTGGGAGTACAAGTGAAGTTCTACGGACCATTAATTGTAGTCGACGGAGTGTCGGCAGGAGATCATACATGGCACATGAATTGGCTTTGGAGCCACCTGTATCCTTATTATGTGATGTTACTTTTCTGCTTTTGCTTTACTCTTACTGTGTAACTGTTGTTATGTGAAATTTACGCTTTCGCCCCTGTTTACTTACTAAGCATATAGCTTACCCCTTTCCTTTTGTTTTCCTTAGCAGGGGCCGACGCGGGGACTTTTGGCACGTACACTATTATAGTTAGGTTTGATTGTAATAGTTGGACATATAGTATGTTTGTTTTTGTTTTGGTGGTTTGTATAAGGACCCTCCTTAGGGTCTATCTTCTGCTGGTTGTGGTTATAGTATATTAGAGTAGTTTGACTCGATACTTTTGAAGATGCAAATATAACTTTTGGGATTGTATATATTGTATATAGTGCTCTTTCGATTTATCTAGTTTTACTGCTTTAAGTTTTGAGTCCTGGCGCGAGCTAGGCAGGCGGCCTGCCGATACCCTTGGGTTCGCCCTTGGGAGAAGTGGGGTCGTCACAGGTGGTATCAGAGCGCCTAGCTTAGAGGACTTGGGCAAGTGGGACATACGCGATAGGCACTAGGCATATTGACCATTTTAAGTTGAATGATATCTTTTAAGCTGAAATGCCGGTTGACTGACGACTTAATGTTTTGTAGGTATGTATCCGGGCGGTTTGAGTGGTGCGGGACCCAGTGGCATGGGACCGAGATTTCCGAGTACGAGAGGCGTAGAGGATCAAGTGCTGCGTAAGCGGGCGATCCGCTATCGACAGAGACCTGGAGAGCCTTACACTTTATACTCCCCTTTTGGTGAGGTGGCGCACCGACCTTGTGGATGTTGGTACACATACTGTTATCCTGACGAGGTCGTCCTGGCTGTGGACGACGAGCGACGCAGCCTGCTTAGACAGCTAGACGAGGCTAGAGAGGTTGGCCTTGGGCAGGTGATGCGTATTAGGGACTTGGAGCAGGGTCTCCGAGAGGAGAGGGAGAGGACGGACGCTTTGCACCGTCAGCTTCAGGACACACACCAGCACCTCTTCGCTATGAAGAGGCAGCTGAGGGATAGGGCTCGGAGTATGTCTGTCGACTGCGAGCTCCTACTAGATCTAGCCGCAGAGGCACCGCCACGGGCCACCGGTCCAGAGAGGATGGACGAGGTGGACACGTTAGGTTCCGTTGGGAACCTGGGCCCTAGGGGAGGCGATTAGGGTCGCTTTTGTACTTTTGTTTAGCTAGTGTATGACTTTTGTTAGAACTAGCATGACTACTCTCTTTTGTTATTTGGTTGGCTGACTAGATTTTGGAGCCAGTACTCATGTGTACATTGGGTTTTGTACTGACTGGAGGTCGGTAATCTGTAAATCTTTTGGTATGACTTTGTAAATATATGTATATATTTGAAAAGCATTTTGAACTTATCTTTTGTGTGTCTTCTATGCATACGCTTTACGTCCGTACTTTTGCTCATAGTCTGGATAATAAGTATATGTAATGTTCCGATCTATAGACTTTTGCACTTAAATGGCCTCCGGTACTCGAGGTGGAGGTAGAGGGCGAGCACGAAACCCTGAAAGGGAACAAGGACAAGAGCCAGATCAAGTCGCTACAGCCATCCAGCGGATGGCCGATCTTCTGGAGCGAATGTCAAATCAACAGGGCCAGGGGAGCAGTACTGGGAACCCTGGACATAATCCGGGATATAATCCGGGTAATCATGAGGGAGAGGACCGTGCTTTAGAACGGTTCCAAAAATTTGCACCCCCTAAGTTTGTAGGTGGACCCGACCCTGACCTAGCGGAGGGTTGGATGGACCGTATGCTAGATATTTTTGCCGCGCTTAGGTACTCGGAGGAACGGCAGATATCCTTTGCTGCTTTTCAATTTGAAGGGGCCGCCCGAGTCTGGTGGAACGTGATTAAAACCAAGTGGGAGCGCGAACAAACCCCTGGACCTGGATCAACTTCACACGGGAATTTAACGAAAAATACCTGCCGCCCATTGTGCAAGAAAAACGGGAAGATGACTTCATCCGCCTACGTCAAGGGGCATCGAGTGTGGCGGAATACGAAACTCAGTTTACGAAACTTTCCCGTTTTGCCCCAGAGCTGGTACTAACAGAGCAAAAGCCAATTCGTCGCTTTGTCCAAGGCTTGAATGTGGAGATCCAGGAGGCTCTAGCAGCTGCTCAGTTGGACACATTTTGCCAAGCGCTAGAAAAAGCACAACGGATTGAGACTGCCAGGGGACAGGTTAAAGCCTTTCATGACCGGAAAAGAAGGCAACCCAGCTCGAATGACTCAACGGTTGGACAGAGTTCGCAAAACGAGCCACCTGCTAAGACAAGTAAAGGCACAGACGGTCCACGACCTACAAGAACCCTGAACAACTTTGGGCGAGGTCCAGTAGGGCAAGAGCCCCAGAGGAACGCCCAGCGTAGAGGGTCTAGTACGGCCACTAAACCAACCTGTGGTTTCTGTGGGGGCAATCACACCGATGAAAATTGCTGGAAAAATAGTTCGGTACGGAAATGTTTCAAATGTGGTAGCACCGAACATCTGATTGCCCGATGCCCTAAGATGCAGAAGAAGGACTCAAACCACCAACAGAAGGGACCACAACGAAGCCGTCAAATGCAGGGGAAAATCGACCCAAAGGGCCAGCAAGAGTGTATGCAATGGGTAAACAAGAAGTGACTGACCCTTCGGCGGGTTTCGAAGGTACGCTTTGACCAAAGAATTAATTTCGAGGACGAAATTGTCCTAAGTGGGGGAGATTGTGAGGCCCCAGTCCGTTCGTAAGTTGATATTAAGATTATTCATTATTTTGTACGTTAAATTAAGGTTTTAGGGCTAAGGAGAAACCCTAAACTCGGCTAAGATTGAAAACCCTGACTTTGTTTATGATAAAACCCTAGTTTATGCGGTATTCTAGTGTGTGTTTTAGCACAAGAAAAAAAAATAGGATTCGTTATAGTTTACAAAGGTTTAACAAGTTTGAAAATGGTTGGCAAACTCTGGATTGGCAAACCTCTAGTGTTACAATATTAGAAATCTTAAGTGGAGTTTTATTTATCGTCTGCCTTTTTCCACATTTTCTTTATTAGAAAAATTCCCCAAATAATTTTTATGAGTAAATATAGGTTTTAGATGATTTTTCTAGTATCGGTTAGTTTTTGAGAAATTAAGAACGTATATCGGACTTGGGACCCACTAGTGCGGTAAGTTCGAAAAAATTCGGCCGATTAGGTTAAGTTTCGGATACTGGGTTTAATTTATCGGGTGCTAAGAGATAATTAGAGGTTGTTATATGCATGAGAGAGGAGAGACAAAAGGATAACCATGTATTAAATAGGGTGACAAGTGTCACCATAAGATTTAATCTTACCATTTGACCACTATTCATGCCTTTACCAATTAATATAAAAAATTGACCCAAAATTCACCATTTCTTCTTCTTCTTGTGGCCGACCAACACTAAGCAAAAGGAAAGGAAAAGCTCTCCAAATTTCATGCTCCAATCTTACACAATTCAACAAACTAACCGATTAAACTTGAAAACTCTCCATAAAATCCCTTAAGTGAGTGGTTGTGAGGTGTTTAGTGAGGTTGTTTGGAAGCTTAAGGTGCTAAGTGGTCTCTCTTCTTTGGTTCTAAGGTGAGTGACTATGGAACCCCTCTCTTCTATCTAAAGATGCTTAATTAATGACTTGTGGTTGTTATAAGTGTGATTTGGTGGACTATTTCTTGATTTTAGTTAAGATTGATGAAGTTTTCTATTTATTTGGGATTTTTGCTGGTTGCATATGATTAATATTATGTGGCTATGTATGATGTTTGGAAATGATTGAGAATGATGCTAGTTGGTGTGAATGGTAGTTAATTGCAGCAAATTTCTGGTTTGGAAGATAAATTAGCAAGCTAGGGTTTCATACCCTTCAATTCTGTCCGGTTTTGTATCTCCTGGTTAGAGGCCGATTTGGCCTTAGATTAAAACATGAAAGTTGTAGGGAATGACATTTTAGAGGTGCCTACAAAATTTCAGGTCAATCGGAGTAGAGTAGCTTGTGAAAAGATGGAATTACCCTTGCTGTCCTGTTTCTACCCGAACCTGAGAACTGCGATTGTAATTGGTTATTTTGGTTTAGAATGCTTCAGAATTGGTTGTTTAGGTCTTCTAATGAAATGTAGCGCTGTTTCTAAGCTTTCGTATGGCTTTGGAATTTCTGGATTTGGACTTATGTAGGCTGTTTTATGATATTTGTACTAGAATACGGTTTGTGAACCTCTTTACTATTCTGGTGTAGTATGTTACATTTTTGACGTAGTTAAACTCGAAATTGGACTGAGTGGCCTTCTTCAACATTGTAGACCCTTAAGTCCTGAATATTTCTGTAAAATTTCAGGTCAAACGGATTAGTGTATCATGCGTTATAGATGAAATACTCAAGCCTGTTTTGAACATCAGGTTCTGTGCGTTTTTAGTTTAGCTTCTGCCCGTGACTTTTTCGGTTTTGATACCGTACGATCTGGGTGGTGACTCCTTCATAAGAAATGTATATCTTGGTTTTGGTTTCGAAACGGTATAAAGTGCGTCGAAATCCGAGTTCCGTAGCTTCCGTTATGACCTAAACAAGATCGATCGTCAGAACTACCTTGTATCTGGACAGTTCTGACGGGTATTTTGACACTCAATTTTCGTTCTGTTCTGAGTGGATTCAGGTCTTGGCCAAAACATCAAAGTTTTAGTCTTAGGTCTCAGCTTTCTAATGCCTTTGAAATTTCCTAATTTGGATTTGTGAGCTGGGAGTTATGGTCCAGCAAACAACCCTGTTCATCACCCTAAGACGTAAATTTCTGGTATTGTTTTCTACAATTTTGACCTGCTTCCATTCAGATCTAGATTAAAGTTTCTTCAGGAGATTTGTAGCCCTTTCTCATAGCTTCAAAACAGTATCTCGCTCACTTTGATCTGACTTTCCTAGCCTAATCTTTGATCAAAACGGTTTGAGATGGCAGATTTGGCCGTTTCCTTTTGCCGTTCCGCGTACTTGCATGTGCCAATTTTGCTGTTTCCGTACTTGCGTGTGTCGGCTTTTGCCGTTTTTCTTGTTTTGGGTATGTTAGTAGCCGTTTGTGATATAATGTGATAAAATCTTCTATTTCAGACAGTAGTGAGCTAGGCGGAGCCGGTGGGGCACACTACTAGCCAACACACGAAGTGATTTCCACTTTTGTACCACTTTTGTATTTTGAGTAAGTATTCAGGCCGCTCTTACGTTTTAGTTGCTTATGTGTTTCGATATGTATGAAAAGGGTACCTAGGCAAGGGTGTACTTTATCGCACTCGACCTAAACCCTAGTTTGCGCACATATTTGTACATGACATATGTATATGAATCATTTTGGAACTAAACCCCTTGAGCTTGTGGTTCGGGGTGACTTTTGAATAAATTTTGTGAAGTTTGTGAGTTTGGGGCCCGATCTCATGACCTAGATGGACTATTCGAGCCGGTTAGGGCTTGGTCGAAGTCAGTCCAACCTGGTTTGAGGTCACCAAGTTTGTGAATCCGGTTCACCGATTATGTGGACCAAGTTTGTGACCCGAGCTTGTGAACCAAGATCAATTTCGTTCGCTCGAGCAAGTTTGTGAGGTGCCTGGCCAGAGAGGGTGATAAGGTGTACGGTGGGAGTACAAGTGAAGTTCTACGGACCATTAATTGTAGTCGACGGAGTGTCGGCAGGAGATCATACATGGCACATGAATTGGCTTTGGAGCCACCTGTATCCTTATTATGTGATGTTACTTTTCTGCTTTTGCTTTACTCTTACTGTGTAACTGTTGTTATGTGAAATTTACGCTTTCGCCCCTGTTTACTTACTAAGCATATAGCTTACCCCTTTCCTTTTGTTTTCCTTAGCAGGGGCCGACGCGGGGACTTTTGGCACGTACACTAGTATAGTTAGGTTTGATTGTAATAGTTGGACATATAGTATGTTTGTTTTTGTTTTGGTGGTTTGTATAAGGACCCTCCTTAGGGTCTATCTTCTGCTGGTTGTGGTTATAGTATATTAGAGTAGTTTGACTCGATACTTTTGAAGATGTAAATATAACTTTTGGGATTGTATATATTGTATATAGTGCTCTTTCGTTTTATCTAGTTTTATTGCTTTAAGTTTTGAGTCCTGGCGCGAGCTAGGCAGGCGGCCCGCCGATACCCTTGGGTTCGCCCTTGGGAGAAGTGGGGTCGTCACATTCAAGGTTCGACAAGGGTTATTTTCCAACTTAGCACGTGGGTTTTGCATTGGATGACATCTGTAGCAATCGTAACAAGATTGAGTCAAAGGCATTTAACTCGTCTTGTCACCATTCGTGCTTCAATTTGTGGGCAAATTGCTTTCAAGAGGAGGGGAATTATACAAACAAGAGGAGCCATTGGAGTAAAGCCATGAGTTTTTCTTGGCTGGTTGTGAGCATTTTCAAACTAACCAAGAGACATGAGCACCGAATCATAGTATGAGGGCCAATATGTGGTGGCATTAGATTTGGGCTTCATACTACCAACGCTTGTAGTATCATCCATTCTATCCAGATTTGAGGACAAATCCTTCTCAAGTGGAGGGGACTGATGTGTGCACGGACCTTAGCCCAAGTAATGATCCAGTTCGAGTTCCACTGGGCCCAGTCACACGTGCACGGGCCAAGCACTTCAAGGAGTCCCTTCAAGCTCTTATGTGAAATGTTCAAGACCAACAAGGAGTCCATCTGGATATTGAAGGCTTGGAAGGTGATAATCAAGTTGTCTACATGATGATCCAAGCCCACGAAGAGAGCCCATGAAGGTTTGGTCGACTAAGCCCTGGGCCTTAGTGTTAGGTTCAATTGCTTAGAGTTGGATTAAATTAGTTTATTCGAGTCATGGCCCGGCCCATCTTGTCCAAGGAGTGGCCGACCTTCCTTGTCTAGTTTCTTAGGGTTTTATTAGCCCCTTAGCCTATATAAAGGCTCACTTTGTATGATTAACGGGTGCACAATTTTGATAATAAAATTCTGATTTGTTTCTCTTGGACTTATTGAGAGCATTCGAACCTTAACTTGCTTGGCAAGGGTTCTTGAGCAATCTTGCGTATTGTCCTTGATTGTTCTACCGACCTATCCACTAGAGTATTCACCTCAATTGGAGTCGCCGTTCTACCACCTTCAATCAATTCGTGTCGTCCGTTTTGGTTTTAGGTTCCACAATCCAAGCGTTGGACAACCTCACTAGATCCTTGGGCAAGCGTGTTACGTGTCTCGAAACGAGTTGATCGAGGACCTTATCAGTTGGCTTCAGAGCTTAGGTGAAGGTATCTTTCGTTATATCCTTGTTTTTCGTAGTTGCGTCGAAGGGTTTTTGTGTTTTGTCCGCTGCCTTGTTAAAAAAAAAAGAAGAAAAAAATGACACTGTTCACCGTTACTGTTCACCGACACTGTTCACGTTAAGCTTATCCGAACACAAAATCTGTTGGTGTGTTATCCCTTTTGTGTTTGTGTCTAGTTTGTCGATAATTTCTGTCCAAAATTTGCCGAAAGGTTGTGTTCCCAAATCTGTCTTGGTCGTTAGTCATCACTTGAGCAACAAGAAAACAAGTGGGGCGGCGGCTAGGGTTTCATTTGCACTAGGGTTTCTTTGTTTCAAATCTGTCCGAGTATTGCTTGCTTCATCCAAGTTGTTTACTTAATTTCCAAATTCATTTAGGAAACTAAGTAAAGCACTTGGATAACTCCTTTGTTTTCACTTGGCTACTCTCCTACATTCTCTCCTACATTTTAGGAACACTACCCACTCCTACATTTTAGGAAGCTAGGGTTTCTATCTTTTATGTTCCCATTGGTGCACTTCCATTTCTGTCCGCCACTATTGGCCTTCCAAATTCGTCCATTCCCACTTCATTTTGCACCCACATTTGTGTCTTACCTTCTTGGTTACTCTTATGGCAAAAGTGGTGACAATTATTGGACTTGAGCGGCCTTTCTCAACTACAGAACCCAACAGGTAAAAGTATTTGGTAAGTCAATTAGAGTGACATCCATATACACGAGTGCGAGTGGATACACGTAAGGGAGCGTGAAAGGCAATATCTTCGGTTTCGTTGCTAACTTTTTGCAGGTTCCCTCATACGTCATGGCGAATACAAGACGCATAAAAGCTAGCCCACAACATTGTCTTCCTGATCCTAAGGGAGTCAAAGAAGTGGCATTACGCGGTGTAGATGAGCAATTGGACCTCATCAAATCTCAGTTTCTTGGTTGGTTTTATACTCGTTGTGTGAGAAACCGTAAATTCCCTGATAATTTTCCTAGGATTTTTCCCCTTTAATGGCATGTTTTCTGCATTTTCTGGCTAAGGAAAATTTTCCTGGTTAATTTTATGAGTAAATATATTTTTTAGATGATTTTTCTAGTATTGGATAGTTTTTGAAAAATTAAGGATATATAACGGACGTGGGACCCGCTAGTGCGAAACGTTTGGAAAAATTTGGCCAACTAGGTTAAGTTTCGGATACTGGTTGAAATTTATCGGGTGTTAAGAGATAAGTAGAGGTTGAGATGTGATTGATGTGAGAGGGAACAAAAGGGATAGAGATGCATTTATGGAAGTGACAAGTGTCACCTTGTGAGTGGAGGTAACTTTTGACTTACTATTCTATGTCTTACCATTTGATTAAATATCTCAAAATTGACCAAAATATGCTTCATTTTCAAGCTCTTGTGGCCGGCCAACCTTAAGGAAGAAAGGAAGAAAACCTCTTCAACTTCTTGATTTCCTCTTGCTCCAATCCAATAACTCAACCATCTAAACTTGTTTCTACTCCATAAAACCTCTTCATTAGGTGCTATTTAGTGGTTTGGTGAAGTGTTTGGAGAAGCTAAGGTGCCAAGCAACTCTCCCTCTCTTGTTTTCTAGGTGAGTGGTGGTTGAACCCTCTCCTTCACTTAATGAAGCTTAATTTGTGCCTAATGGGAGCTAAAGTGATGAAATATGTGGTTTATTTCTTGGTTTTGGATGAATTGATGAAGTTTTCAATTTATTGATGAATTTTCTGGTTTAATATGAATGTGATGTTGTGGCTTTCCTTGATGATGGGAACTGATGTTTAATGACTCTAGTAGGTGTATATGATAGATAATTGTAACCAATTTCTGGTTTGGAAGGAATTTGAGAAAGTTAGGGTTTTATATCCCCAATTCTGTCCGGTTTTGTATCTCATGGTTAGAGGCCGAATTGGCCTTGGCTTAAAACATGAAAGTTGTAGGTATTGATGTTTTAAAGGTTCCTGTAAAATTTCAGGTCAATTGGAGCAATGTAGAATGAGATAAGCCGAAATTACTATTACAGTTCTGGTTTTACCCGATTTGGAGAATTGCGCCTGTAATTGGTTGTTTTGGCTGGAATTGCTTCTGAATTAGTTGTTGAGGCCTTCTGATGAAATTTATCCCTGTTTCTTAGCTTTCATCTGATTTTAGAATTTCTAGATTTGGACTTGTAGAGCCTGAGTTATGATGTTTCCGCTAGAATGCGTTTTGGTGAACCTGTTTTACGTTTTTGATATAGTATCTTGCATTTTTGACCTGTTTGCACTCAAAACTGGGTTGAGTGACCTTCTGTGATGTTGTAGCCCTGTCTTTTAGCTTCGAGATGGTGGGTCTTGCACCCTTATCCGATAATCGTAGTGAAATTGGTGCCATTACCGCAAAATGATGACAAAACTGTTTTTTTTTCAGGGCTCAAGTTAGTTCCATTTCCGGATTTTCTGGTTTCTTATAATGCTTATATATGCTTATGAAACCCTATTGGGGTGGTGATTGGCATTGCTTTATGACTCGTTATCGAGTCTCATTGTATTTGTTTGCGTGTTCTAGGGCGTGACGGTAGTTCACGACGTTCTTTTAACGACGGTGCATGAAACATCACCTACTTGAGTGGTGAGTATACTACTCACTTAAATGTTACAATGTGGCTTTGCTATATGTGAATTGATGCCTTGAAGGCTTATTTGGCTACTGAAATTGATTGAGGTGAGGGTGTACTTGACCGCCCTCACCCCTTGTGGTACCATTCATAACTGTTTACCGTTTTATGGAAATACTGCACTTGATATATCAGATAATGAATTCCTTTCATGGAAAACTGATTTAGTGTCGTTTGGACGATTATCCAACGGCCTTACTGTATTACTGAGCTCAACCCCGTTGGTAGTCAATTGAATCGAGCTGGCGAGGGCTTGGTCGTGAAAATTGGCATGCCACGGGGACTGGACTGAGGGATCTTGTAGTAATGAGACTCTTGATTCCGGTATACTCGAGTATTACCAAAAACGACTGATTGGAGTGCGGGCCCGGTTGGGGTAAGTTGGTTGGAAGGATGGAAGTAAAGTGATGTCTACGGTTGGTTACTCTTTAACATTGACGGAGGGTCAATGAGGTTGGATCAAGAATGTAAGCGTGGAAATGGGCTCCTGAGAGCCGTCCGTATCCTTTTACTGATTTGTTTTATTCCTTAATTGCGTACTTGAAATGAAAGGTTATGCTTAAGTGATCTTTGTCGCTTATATGGTAGTATATCACTGGGCTTAAGCTCATTCCGTTCCATTTGTTTTCCTTACAGGGATATAATTACTTTTGGGATTGGATTGGATAGTCGATTGCCAAGTTGAGCTAGTGTAAATGTCTTTTGTTTAGCTTGTTGAATGAAACTCTAATGTGTATTGGGTTCATTTTCTTTTGATTGGCAAACCGAACATGTATATCCATGATGAATGATTTTTGGCATGCCATTTGGTTGTAAATGTTGAATTTCAATGTATATATATGTTGGATTGAAGTTTGGTTGAACTCCGGATTCTGACGTGGCCGGTACTGTTCACCATCGGCTTCGATTTTCATTTTTTTATTTTACGATTTTGACTTGTTGGCGCGCGTTGTTGTGTCCGGAACGTAATAGATTGACGTAAACTGATCCATTAGTCCTGGCGAGAGCTGGGCAGGCAGTCCGCTAACCCCTTTGGTTCGCCTTAGGGGAAGGTGGGGCTGTCACATGTTGCGGTGCCAAAGATAAAATTTGTAGCTTGCCCATTGATGGGAGTTGTGAAGTCATCCTTGCAAGTGCTATCATGGTTGAGAAATTAAATCTTCCAACCATTGATCATCTTCAACTGTACAAGTTGATGAGTACTCGTGGTGTTGTTTGGGTTACTAAGCACACACTTGTACCTATTCAAATCAGCAAATATGTGGACGAGGTGTTGTGTGATGTAGTCCCAATTCAAGTGACACCTGTGTTGTTGGGCAAAGCATGGATATCGAGGCGAGAAGTTAAATATGACGGACATACTAACAAGTATGCCTGCTTATTTAATAGTCGTCGTTTTGTACTCGTATCACTTACTTATGACCAGCTTTGTATTGATCTAGCATACATGAAAATGAGCTTGAGCGTTATAGAATGGAGAAATGGCTAGATGAGGGAATTGTGCCAGAAGAGGTAAAACCCGAGGGAGTTGAAAGCAACGAGATGAAAGGGTCAGCTGTTGAACTAGAAAAAGAGATGGAAAAATCTGATGAGATGGGTGGTAAAAAGGAAGAAAAGAGAGAAAGTGGGCTGATCTTGAACAACCCAGTGAAGGCCTATTATTTTCCTAACGAACTTACCTTTGCTTTGTTTAGTGTTTCTTCTTTTATACAGATCAGGCAAAGGGAAGTTGAGCTGTTCTTAGTGCGTTCCATTCCAAAATCAATTATAGGCTTTGCAAGCCTCCAAGAGTTAAACCCCGTTGGTATCCATTCATGGAACAATGTCAACTCAAATCAGTCCACACCAAAAGGGAGTTGATTCGAGCTCATCTTGAAGGGAACACTCCACATTTTGGGGATGGTTGTGTACCAAGGGTTCGTTTAAAGAACAAGTACTTCAATGACCATTGTGATTTTCGTCTTGCTCTTAGTGCACATGAAGCTCCAACATCACCAAATCCGCCATGGGACCTTGCAAGTGTGTTCTGGCCGGAGTTCGATTTCATGGGATACACTTCACACCACTTTGAGGACCCTTACCTCGTGACCACAAACGATCAAGTTGAGCACACATTGAAGATAGTTTGTGAGATTCAAGGTTCGACAAGGGTTATTTTCCAACTTAGCACGTGGGTTTTGCATTGGATGACATCTGTAGCAATCGTAACAAGATTGAGTCAAAGGCATGTAACTCGTCTTGGCACCATTCATGCTTCAATTTGTGGGCAAATTGCTTTCAAGAGGAGGGGAATTATACAAACAAGAGGAGCCATTGGAGTAAAGCCATGAGTTTTTCTTGGCTGGTTGTGAGCATTTTCAAACTAACCAAGAGACATGAGCACCGAATCATAGTATGAGGGCCAATATGTGGTGGCATTAGATTTGGGCTTCATACTACCAACGCTTGTAGTATCATCCATTTCTATCCAGATTGAGGACAAATCCTTCTCAAGTGGAGGGGACTGATGTGTGCACGGACCTTAGCCCAAGTAATGATCCAGTTCGAGTTCCATTGGGCCCAGTCACACGTGCACGGGCCAAGGGCTTCAAGGAGTCCCTTCAAGCTCTTGTGTGAAATGTTCAAGACCAACAAGGAGTCCATCGGGATATTGAAGGCTTGGAAGGTAATAATCAAGTTGTCTACATGATGATCCAAGCCCACGAAGAGAGCCCATGAAGGTTTGGTCGACTAAGCCCTGGGCCTTAGTGTTAGGTTCAATTGCTTAGAGTTGGATTAAATTAGTTTATTCGAGTCATGGCCCGACCCACCTTGTCCAAGGAGTGGCCGACCTTCCTTGTCTAGTTTCTTAGGGTTTTATTAGCCCCTTAGCCTATAATAACGCTCACTTTGTATGATTAACGGGTACACAATTTTGATAATAAAATTCTGATTTGTTTCTCTTGGACTTATTGAGAGCATTCGAACCTTAACTTGCTTGGCAAGGGTTCTTGAGCAATCTTGCGTATTGTCCTTGATTGTTCTACCGACCTATCCACTAGAGTATTCACCTCAATTGGAGTCGCCGTTCTACCACCTTCAATCAATTCGTGTCGTCCGTTTTGGTTTTAGGTTCCACAATCCAAGCGCTGGACAACCTCACTAGATCTTTGGGCAAGCGTGTTACGTGTCTCGAAACGAGTTGATCGAGTACCGTATCAGTTGGCTTCAGAGCTTAGGTGAAGGTATCTTTCGTTATATCCTTGTTTTTCGTAGTTGCGTCGAAGGGTTTTTGTGTTTTGTCCGCTGCCTTGTTAAAAAAAAAAAAGAAGAAAAAAATGACACTGTTCACCGTTACTGTTCACCGACACTGTTCACATTACAGTTTATCCGAACACAAAATCTGTTGGTGTGTTATCCCTTTTGTGTTTGTGTCTAGTCTGTCAATAATTTCTGTCCAAAATTTACCGCAAGGTTGTGTTCCAAAATCTGTCTTGGTCGTTAGTCATCACTTGAGCAACAAGAAAACAAGTAGGGCGGCGGCTAGGGTTTCTACTTGCGGCTAGGGTTTCATTTGCACTAGGGTTTCTTCGTTTCAAATCTGTCCGAGTATTGCTTGCTTCATCCAAGTTGTTTACTTAATTTCCAAATTCATTTAGAAAACTAAGTAAAGCACTTGGATAACTCCATTGTTTTCACTTGGCTACTCTCCTACATTCTCTCCTACATTTTAGGAACACTACCCACTCCTACATTTTAGGAAGCTAGGGTTTCTATCTTTTATGTTCCCATTGGTGCACTTCCATTTCTGTCCGCCACTATTGGCCTTCCAAATTCGTCCATTCCCACTTCATTTTGCACCCACATTTGTGTCTTACCTTCTTGGTTACTCTTATGGCAAAAGAGGTGGCAATTATTGGACTTGAGCGGCCTTTCTCAACTACAGAACCCAACAGGTAAAAGTATTTGGTAAGTCAATTAGAGTGACATCCATATACACGAGTGCGAGCGGATACACGTAAGGGAGCGTGAAAGGCAACATCTTCGGTTTCGTTGCTAACTTTTTGAAGGTTCCCTCATACGTCATGGCGAATACAAGACGCATGAAAGCTAGCCCACAACATTGTCTTCCTGATCCTAAGGGAGTCAAAGAAGTGGCATTACGCGGTGTAGATGAGCAATTGGACCTCGTCAAATCTCAGTTGCTTGGTTGGTTTTATACTCGTTGCGGTGTCAAAGATAAAATTTGTAGCTTGCCCATTGATGGGAGTTGTGAAGTCATCCTTGCAAGTGCTATCATGGTTGAGAAATTAAATCTTCCAACCATTGATCATCTTCAACTGTACAAGTTGATGAGTACTCGTGGTGTTGTTTGGGTTACTAAGCACACACTTGTACCTATTCAAATCGGCAAATATGTGGACGAGGTGTTGTGTGACAAAGTACCAATTCAAGTGACACCTGTGTTGTTGGGCAAAGCATGGATGTCGAGGCGAGAAGTTAAATATGACGGACATACTAACAAGTATGCCTTCTTATTTAATAGTCGTCGTTTTGTACTCGTATCACTTACTTATGACCAGCTTTGTATTGATCTAGCATACATGAAAATGTGCTTGAGCGTTATAGAATGGAGAAAAGGCTAGATGAAGGAATTGTGCCTGAAGAGGTAAAACCCGAGGGAGTTGAAAGCAACGAGATGAAAGGGTCAGCTGTTGAACTAGAAAAAGAGATGGAAAAATCTGATGAGATGGGTGGTAAAAAGGAAGAAAAGAGAGAAAGTGGGCTGATCTTGAACAACCCGGTGAAGGCCTATTATTTTCCTAACGAACTTACCTTTGCTTTGTTTAGTGTTTCTTCTTTTATACAGATCAGGCAAAGGGAAGTTGAGCTGTTCTTAGTGCGTTCCATTCCAAAATCAATTATAGGCTTTGCAAGCCTACAAGAGTTAAACCCCGTTGGTATCCATTCATGGAACAATGTCAACTCAAATCAGTCCACACCAAAAGGGAGTTGATTCGAGCTCATCTTGATCGGAACACTCCACATTTTGGGGATGGTTGTGTACCAAGGGTTCGTTTAAAGAACAAGTACCTCAATGACCATTGTGATTTTCGCCTTGCTCTTAGTACACATGAAGCTCCAACATCACCAAATCTGCCATGGGACCTTGCAAGTGTGTTCTGGCCGGAGTTCGATTTCATGGGATACACTTCACACCACTTTGAGGACCCTTACGTCATGACCACAAACGATCAAGTTGAGCACACATTGAAGATAGTTTGTGAGATTCAAGGTTCGACAAGGGTTATTTTCCAACTTAGCACGTGGGTTTTGCATTGGATGACATCTGTAGCAATCGTAACAAGATTGAGTCAAAGGCATGTAACCCGTCTTGTCACCAATTTGTGGGCAAATTGCTTTCAAGAGGAGGGGAATTATACAAACATGAGGAGCCATTGGAGTAATGCCATGAGTTTTTCTTGGCTGGTTGTGAGCATTTTCAAACTAACCAAAAGTCATGAGCACCGAATCATATTATGAGGGCCAATATGTGGTGGCATTAGATTTGGGCTTCATACTGCCAACGCTTGTAGTATCATCCATTTCTATCCGGATTTGAGGACAAATCCATCTCAAGTGGAGGGGACTGATGTGTGCACGGACCTTAGCCCAAGTAATGATCCAGTTCGAGTTCCATTGGGCCCAGTCACACGTGCACGGGCCAAGCGCTTCAAGGAGTCCTATCAAGCTCTTGTGTGAAATGTTCAAGACCAACAAGGAGTCCATCGAGATATTGAAGGCTTGGAAGGTGATAATCAAGTTGTCTACATGATGATCCAAGCCCACGAAGAGAGCCCATGAAGGTTTGGTCGACTAAGCCCTCGGCCTTAGTGTTAGGTTCAATTGCTTAGAGTTGGATTAGATTAGTTTATTTGAGTCATGGCCCGGCCCACCTTGTCCAAGGAGTGGCCGACCTTCCTTGTCTAGTTTCTTAGGGTTTTATCAGCCCCTTAGCCTATATAAAGGCTCACTTTGTATGATTAACGGGTGCACAATTTTGATAATAAAATTCTGATTTGTTTCTCTTCGACTGATTGAGAGCATTCGAACCTTAACTTGCTTGGCAAGAGTTCTTGAGCAATCTTGCGTATTGTCCTTGATTGTTCTACCGACCTATCCACTAGAGTATTCACCTCAATTGGAGTCGCCGTTTTACCACCTTCAATCAATTCGTGTCGTCCGTTTTGGTTTTAGGTTCCACAATCCAAGCGCTGGACAACCTCACTAGATCTTTGGGCAAGCGTGTTACGTGTCTCGAAACGAGTTGATCGAGTACCGTATCAGTTGGCTTCAGAGCTTAGGTGAAGGTATCTTTCGTTATATCCTTGTTTTTCGTAGTTGCGTCGAAGGGTTTTTGTGTTTTGTCCGCTGCCTTGTTAAAAAAAAAAGAAGAAAAAAATGACACTGTTCACCGTTACTGTTCACCGACGCTGTTCACGTTACTGTTTATTCGAACACAAAATCTGTTGGTGTGTTATCCCTTTTGTGTTTGTGTCTAGTTTGTCAATAATTTCTGTCCAAAATTTGCCGCAAGGTTGTGTTCCCAAATCTGTCTTGGTCGTTAGTCATCACTTGAGCAACAAGAAAACAAGTGGGGCGGCGGCTAGGGTTTCTACTTGCGGCTAGGGTTTCATTTGCACTAGGGTTTCTTCGTTTCAAATCTGTCCGAGTATTGCTTGCTTCATCCAAGTTGTTTACTTAATTTCCAAATTCATTTAGAAAACTAAGTAAAGCACTTGGATAACTCCTTTGTTTTCACTTGGCTACTCTCCTACATTCTCTCCTACATTTTAGGAACACTACCCACTCCTACATTTTAGGATGCTAGGGTTTCTATCTTTTATGTTCCCATTGGTGCACTTCCATTTCTGTCCGCCACTATTGGCCTTCCAAATTCGTCCATTCCCACTTCATTTTGCACCCACATTTGTGTCTTACCTTCTTGGTTACTCTTATGGCAAAAGTGGTGGCAATTATTGGACTTGAGCGGCCTTTCTCAACTACAGAACCCAACAGGTAAAAGTATTTGGTAAGTCAATTAGAGTGACATCCATATACACGAGTGCGAGTGGATACATGTAAGGGAGCGTGAAAGCCAACATCTTCGGTTTCGTTGCTAACTTTTTGCAGGTTCCCTCATACGTCATGGCGAATACAAGACGCATAAAAGCTAGCCCACAACATTGTCTTCCTGATCCTAAGGAAGTCAAAGAAGTGGCATTACGCGGTGTAGATGAGCAATTGGACCTCGTCAAATCTCAGTTGCTTGGTTGGTTTTATACTCGTTGCGGTGTCAAAGATAAAATTTGTAGCTTGCCCATTGATGGGAGTTGTGAAGTCATCCTTGCAAGTGCTATCATGGTTGAGAAATTAAATCTTCCAACCATTGATCATCTTCAACTGTACAAGTTGATGAGTACTCGTGGTGTTGTTTGGGTTACTAAGCACACGCTTGTATCTATTCAAATCGGCAAATATGTGGACGAGGTGTTGTGTGATGTAGTCCCAATTCAAGTGCCACCTGTGTTGTTGGGCAAAGCATGGATGTCGAGACGAGAAGTTAAATATGACGGACATACTAATAAGTATGCCTTCTTATTTAATAGTCGTCGTTTTGTACTTGTATCACTTACTTATGACCAGCTTTGTATTGATCTAGCATACATGAAAATGAGCTTGAGCGTTATAGAATGGAGAAAAGGCTAGATGAGGGAATTGTGCCTGAAGTGGTAAAATCCGAGAGAGTTGAAAGCAACGAGATGAAAGGGTCAGCTGTTGAACTAGAAAAAGAGATGGAAAAATCTGATGAGATGGGTGGTAAAAAGGAAGAAAAGAGAGAAAGTGGGCTGATCTTGAACAACCCGGTGAAGGCCTATTATTTTCCAAACGAACTTACCTTTGCTTTGTTTAGTGTTTCTTCTTTTATACAGATCAGGCAAAGGGAAGTTAAGCTGTTCTTAGTGCGTTCCATTCCAAAATCAATTATAGGCTTTGCAAGCCTACAAGAGTTAAACCCCGTTGGTATCCATTCATGGAACAATGTCAACTCAAATCAGTCCACACCAAAAGGGAGTTGATTCGAGCTCATCTTGAAGGGAACACTCCACATTTTGGGGATGGTTGTGTACCAAGGGTTCGTTTAAAGAACAAGTACCTCAATGACCATTGTGATTTTCGTCTTGCTCTTAGTACACATGAAGCTCCAACATCACCAAATCTGCCATGGGACCTTGCAAGTGTGTTCTGGCCGGAGTTCGATTTCATGGGATACACTTCACACCACTTTGAGGACCCTTACGTCATGACCACAAACGATCAAGTTGAGCACACATTGAAGATAGTTTGTGAGATTCAAGGTTCGACAAGGGTTATTTTCCAACTTAGCACGTGGGTTTTGCATTGGATGACATCTGTAGCAATCGTAACAAGATTGAGTCAAAGGCATGTAACCCGTCTTGTCACCAATTTGTGGGCAAATTGCTTTCAAGAGGAGGGGAATTATACAAACATGAGGAGCCATTGGAGTAAAGCCATGAGTTTTTCTTGGCTGGTTGTGAGCATTTTCAAACTAACCAAAAGTCATGAGCACCGAATCATATTATGAGGGCCAATATGTGGTGGCATTAGATTTGGGCTTCATACTGCCAACGCTTGTAGTATCATCCATTTCTATCCGGATTTGAGGACAAATCCATCTCAAGTGGAGGGGACTGATGTGTGCACGGACCTTAGCCCAAGTAATGATCCAGTTCGAGTTCCATTGGGCCCAGTCACACGTGCACGGGCCAAGCGCTTCAAGGAGTCCTATCAAGCTCTTGTGTGAAATGTTCAAGACCAACAAGGAGTCCATCGAGATATTGAAGGCTTGGAAGGTGATAATCAAGTTGTCTACATGATGATCCAAGCCCACGAAGAGAGCCCATGAAGGTTTGGTCGACTAAGCCCTCGGCCTTAGTGTTAGGTTCAATTGCTTAGAGTTGGATTAGATTAGTTTATTTGAGTCATGGCCCGGCCCACCTTGTCCAAGGAGTGGCCGACCTTCCTTGTCTAGTTTCTTAGGGTTTTATCAGCCCCTTAGCCTATATAAAGGCTCACTTTGTATGATTAACGGGTGCACAATTTTGATAATAAAATTCTGATTTGTTTCTCTTCGACTTATTGAGAGCATTCGAACCTTAACTTGCTTGGCAAGAGTTCTTGAGCAATCTTGCGTATTGTCCTTGATTGTTCTACCGACCTATCCACTAGAGTATTCACCTCAATTGGAGTCGCCGTTTTACCACCTTCAATCAATTCGTGTCGTCCGTTTTGGTTTTAGGTTCCACAATCCAAGCGCTGGACAACCTCACTAGATCTTTGGGCAAGCGTGTTACGTGTCTCGAAACGAGTTGATCGAGTACCGTATCAGTTGGCTTCAGAGCTTAGGTGAAGGTATCTTTCGTTATATCCTTGTTTTTCGTAGTTGCGTCGAAGGGTTTTTGTGTTTTGTCCGCTGCCTTGTTAAAAAAAAAAGAAGAAAAAAATGACACTGTTCACCGTTACTGTTCACCGACGCTGTTCACGTTACTGTTTATTCGAACACAAAATCTGTTGGTGTGTTATCCCTTTTGTGTTTGTGTCTAGTTTGTCAATAATTTCTGTCCAAAATTTGCCGCAAGGTTGTGTTCCCAAATCTGTCTTGGTCGTTAGTCATCACTTGAGCAACAAGAAAACAAGTGGGGCGGCGGCTAGGGTTTCTACTTGCGGCTAGGGTTTCATTTGCACTAGGGTTTCTTCGTTTCAAATCTGTCCGAGTATTGCTTGCTTCATCCAAGTTGTTTACTTAATTTCCAAATTCATTTAGAAAACTAAGTAAAGCACTTGGATAACTCCTTTGTTTTCACTTGGCTACTCTCCTACATTCTCTCCTACATTTTAGGAACACTACCCACTCCTACATTTTAGGATGCTAGGGTTTCTATCTTTTATGTTCCCATTGGTGCACTTCCATTTCTGTCCGCCACTATTGGCCTTCCAAATTCGTCCATTCCCACTTCATTTTGCACCCACATTTGTGTCTTACCTTCTTGGTTACTCTTATGGCAAAAGTGGTGGCAATTATTGGACTTGAGCGGCCTTTCTCAACTACAGAACCCAACAGGTAAAAGTATTTGGTAAGTCAATTAGAGTGACATCCATATACACGAGTGCGAGTGGATACATGTAAGGGAGCGTGAAAGCCAACATCTTCGGTTTCGTTGCTAACTTTTTGCAGGTTCCCTCATACGTCATGGCGAATACAAGACGCATAAAAGCTAGCCCACAACATTGTCTTCCTGATCCTAAGGAAGTCAAAGAAGTGGCATTACGCGGTGTAGATGAGCAATTGGACCTCGTCAAATCTCAGTTGCTTGGTTGGTTTTATACTCGTTGCGGTGTCAAAGATAAAATTTGTAGCTTGCCCATTGATGGGAGTTGTGAAGTCATCCTTGCAAGTGCTATCATGGTTGAGAAATTAAATCTTCCAACCATTGATCATCTTCAACTGTACAAGTTGATGAGTACTCGTGGTGTTGTTTGGGTTACTAAGCACACGCTTGTATCTATTCAAATCGGCAAATATGTGGACGAGGTGTTGTGTGATGTAGTCCCAATTCAAGTGCCACCTGTGTTGTTGGGCAAAGCATGGATGTCGAGACGAGAAGTTAAATATGACGGACATACTAATAAGTATGCCTTCTTATTTAATAGTCGTCGTTTTGTACTTGTATCACTTACTTATGACCAGCTTTGTATTGATCTAGCATACATGAAAATGAGCTTGAGCGTTATAGAATGGAGAAAAGGCTAGATGAGGGAATTGTGCCTGAAGTGGTAAAATCCGAGAGAGTTGAAAGCAACGAGATGAAAGGGTCAGCTGTTGAACTAGAAAAAGAGATGGAAAAATCTGATGAGATGGGTGGTAAAAAGGAAGAAAAGAGAGAAAGTGGGCTGATCTTGAACAACCCGGTGAAGGCCTATTATTTTCCAAACGAACTTACCTTTGCTTTGTTTAGTGTTTCTTCTTTTATACAGATCAGGCAAAGGGAAGTTAAGCTGTTCTTAGTGCGTTCCATTCCAAAATCAATTATAGGCTTTGCAAGCCTACAAGAGTTAAACCCCGTTGGTATCCATTCATGGAACAATGTCAACTCAAATCAGTCCACACCAAAAGGGAGTTGATTCGAGCTCATCTTGAAGGGAACACTCCACATTTTGGGGATGGTTGTGTACCAAGGGTTCGTTTAAAGAACAAGTACCTCAATGACCATTGTGATTTTCGTCTTGCTCTTAGTACACATGAAGCTCCAACATCACCAAATCTGCCATGGGACCTTGCAAGTGTGTTCTGGCCGGAGTTCGATTTCATGGGATACACTTCACACCACTTTGAGGACCCTTACGTCATGACCACAAACGATCAAGTTGAGCACACATTGAAGATAGTTTGTGAGATTCAAGGTTCGACAAGGGTTATTTTCCAACTTAGCACGTGGGTTTTGCATTGGATGACATCTGTAGCAATCGTAACAAGATTGAGTCAAAGGCATGTAACCCGTCTTGTCACCAATTTGTGGGCAAATTGCTTTCAAGAGGAGGGGAATTATACAAACATGAGGAGCCATTGGAGTAAAGCCATGAGTTTTTCTTGGCTGGTTGTGAGCATTTTCAAACTAACCAAAAGTCATGAGCACCGAATCATATTATGAGGGCCAATATGTGGTGGCATTAGATTTGGGCTTCATACTGCCAACGCTTGTAGTATCATCCATTTCTATCCGGATTTGAGGACAAATCCATCTCAAGTGGAGGGGACTGATGTGTGCACGGACCTTAGCCCAAGTAATGATCCAGTTCGAGTTCCATTGGGCCCAGTCACACGTGCACGGGCCAAGCGCTTCAAGGAGTCCCTTCAAGTTCTTGTGTGAAATGTTCAAGACCAACAAGGAGTCCATTGGGATATTGAAGGCTTGGAAGGTGATAATCAAGTTTTCTACATGATGATCCAAGCCCACGAAGAGACCCCGTGAACGTTTGGTCGACTAAGCCCTAGGCCTTAGTGTTAGGTTCAATTGCTTAGAGTTGGATTAGATTAGTTTATTTGAGTCATGGCCCGGCCCACCTTGTCCAAGGAGTGGCCGACCTTCCTTGTCTAGTTTCTTAGGGTTTTATTAGCCCCTTAGCCTATATAAAGGCTCACTTTGTATGATTAACGGGTGCACAATTTTGATAATAAAATTCTGATTTGTTTCTCTTCGACTTATTGAGAGCATTCGAACCTTAACTTGCTTGGCAAGGGTTCTTGAGCAATCTTGCGTATTGTCCTTGATTGTTCTACCGACCTATCCACTAGAGTATTCACCTCAATTGGAGTCGCCGTTCTACCACCTGCAATCAATTCGTGTCATCCGTTTTGGTTTTAGGTTCCACAATCCAAGCGCTGGACAACCTCACTAGATCCTTGGGCAAGCGTGTTGTGTGTCTCGAAATGAGTTGATCGAGGACCGTATCAGTTGGCTTCAGAGCTTAGGTGAAGGTATCTTTCGTCATATCCTTGTTTTTCGTAGTTAGGTCGAAGGGTTTTTGTGTTTTGTCCGCTGCCTTGTTAAAAAAAAAAGAAGAAGAAAATGACACTGTTCACCGACACTGTTCACGTTACTGTTTATCCGAACACAAAGTCTGTTCTTGTGTTATCCCTTTTGTGTTTGTATCTAGTTTGTCGATAATTTCTGTCCAAAATTTGCCGAAAGGTTGTGTTCCCAAATCTGTCTTGGTCGTTAGTCATCACTTGAGCAACAAGAAAACAAGTGGGGCGGCGGCTAGGGTTTCTACTTGCGGCTAGGGTTTCATTTGCACTAGGGTTTCTGATGTGTGCATGAACCAGGGCCCAGTCCAAGTCCCATTGGGCCCAGTCACTTGTGCACGGGCCAAGCTCTTCAAAGAATCCCTCCAAGCCCTTGTTCGAGTTGTCCACGATCAACATGGAGGCTATAGAGATATTGAAGGCTTGGAAAGGATCAATCAAGCAACTTACACTTTGGTCCAAGCCCAGGAAGACTCCAGTGGGCCTCCTTACGAATCGGCCGAGTAGGGCCTTAGTCGTTGTTTTTCTATTTAGTTGGACTAGTGTTTCGTAGAAGGCATGGGCCGGCCCACCTTGAAGACAAGGTAGCCGTCCTTCCCTTTAAGTTTCTTTAGGGTTTTCGTTACTTCATTGAGCCTATAAATAGGCTAGCCTTGTAAGGTTAAAAACTAGTTTTTGATTAATAAAATTCTTAGTGCATTCGTTTTCTTTCATAAAGAATTCGAGCCTTTAACTTGCTTGGCAAGGGTTATTGAGCAATCTCGTGTCCTGTCCTTGGTTGTTCATCCGACCTATTCCCCTGGAGTATTCACCTTCATCGGAGTGTCGTCTACCACCTTCAATCAAGTCGTGTTGTCCGTTTGATTATAGGTTCCGCAATCCAAGCGTTGGACATCCCCGCTAGATCCTTGGGCAAACGTGCTACGTGTCTCGACCGTGGATTGAGGAGCGTATCAGTTGGCTTCAGAGCTTTGGTGGAGGTATCTTCTGTTATATCCGTCGTCTTGTCTTAGTTTTCCTTAATTTTCCGCTGCCTTGTTTTTACAAAAAAAAAAAAAAAAAAATTCTGTTCGTTAGCTTTGTTACTTGTTGAGCCGTTTCCTTTCCTTTTGTTGTCTAGAAATTCTGGTCGTTGTTCTTAATGTTTGTCCGTTGAGTCTTCAAGTCTGTCCGTTGCTGCCTTGTTAGTTAAAAAAAAAAAACAAAAGGAACAAACAAATCTGTTTGCATCGCTTGTCAAAAAAAAAAAAAAATTCTGGCCGCTAGTTCTTTTGGTCGCGTCAATTCTGGTTAGTTGTGTGTTGTTGCTAGTCCTAATCTGTCCAGATTTCGTATCCTTGTGACAACCATTCTGTCCAGCAATTAGCCATAGCCGAATCTGCAAAAGAAAAAAAAAAGAGAGAAAAAAAAAGAAGACGGCTAGGGTTTGGTCCGATTCCGCGGCTAGGGTTTTCCATTGATTGCTGAATCTGTCCAAGTTTTGTTGGGTCATCCAAGCTGTTTTAATTAGTTTTCTAAACTGACTTGTGGATCAAACTTGTTGGAGTTGAGAATCTTGAAGGAAACTACAACCCTCTAGGGTTTCTTGAGTTCTTGGAATTAAATCTTGAAGTTCTTGGTAAATCTTGGAGTTTTGGCTGATTAGTTGTAGTACGTAGGGCTGACCAGAAATCTGGTTTGTGAATCTTTTCCATCCAGGTTTAGTCGCAGTTGTGAAGTCAAAAAAAGAAAAAAAAAAAGAGAGAACAAAGAGAAAAAAAAAAAACAGAAACGCAAAAGACAAGAGGGAAAGAAAAGAAACATTCGGCCAACACAAATCCAAGAAGGAAGCCGTGTCCCGTTATTGCCAAATCTGTCTTATTATTTCTTGTTTCAAACCAGAAAATTACAGCAAGAAAAGAAAAGAAATTCAAAAGTTTTGGCCAACCTCTTCTTGAAAATCTTGAACAACTTGAATCTTGATCACTTGTGTCACCTTTTTGGATTCTTGTGGGTCTTGATTATCTTGGGGTTTGAAGAATTGCACTTCCCTTCGTACAAAGAGTTTTTTGTAAGATCTTGCATCCATACGTGGCTTTCTTGGTTGAGGAGTGAACTTCTTGGGAGATTCTTGAGTAACATCACTCGCATGGCCTTGGGAGTCCATTAGGAGCCGAATTTCTGGAGCAATAAAAACCAAATCTGTCTTGAATTTCTGGAGCAATAAACACCAAATCTGTCTTGTAGGAGAGAGGGCCGAATTGCTGGTTCTTGGGGTAGAGAGGGTGTCGAACTCCTTGGGTGGCTGTGAGAGGAGGATTAATAGGAAGTAATAGCCGACTTAGGGAGGGGTTCAAGAGGAAAGAAATCTGGAAATTTGAGTGGTCCAATTCTGGTTTGTGTTGTGAGCATAGTAGGCGGCTGCTTAAGGGGGTTTATAGGGGTTCTCTTAGCCGACTTTGGGAAGGAAATAAAGGGGAAGAATTCTGGAAATTTCAGAGATCCAAATCTGGTTGGTGTTTACAAAGTGTGCGGCTGCTAAGAGGGAGCTTTATAAGGACATTAGCCGACTTGGGGAAGGATTAAGAAGGGAGATTCCTGGAAAATTAGAAGAGAAAGGAGAGAGGGAACCGAATCTGTTTGGGGGGGGGGAATTAGAAGTTGCTTAAAGGAGGTCTTCAAGGGGGTTACCAACTCTAACTTGCTGTCCAACTTAGTTTAGGAGACTAAGTACAACACTTGGATAACACTTGGAAACCTTCCTACATTTTCTCCTCCATTTTAGGACATCCTACTATATTCTCTCATCCTTTTTAGGAAACCACTCCTACATCTTAGGATTCTTAGAGTTTCCTTTCTTGGCAATACTTTCCAAATCTGTCCACCGACCCTAATCCTTCCAAAACCGTCCTTCCCTTTGCAAAATTTCACCCAATTGTGTCCTTTACTCTTGTGGGGAAAAGTTGGAGGCAATTATTGGACTCGAGCAACATTTCTCAACTACCTAATCCAACAGGTAAAAGGTACTTGGTAAGCCTAATAGAGTGAATTGAGCACTACACACGAGCGTGAGGGATACACTAAGGAAGTGAAGTGAGGATTATATTTGCATTTTCTTTGTTTCTTCTAACCTTTGCAGGGGCAACAAGGGAAGCATGGAGCAACAACACCACCATCAGCAACAAGCAACCACCGATCCTTCATTGTTATTCGCCGCGATGAAGAATGAGCTCAGGCGAATCAGTGAGCAACAAATGGAGACGTTACACACTCGTTTTGATGAGTTGTCTAGGAGCCTTACGCGAGGCTCTCGTTCTAGGTCCCATAACCGGAGTAACCATGGCACCAAAGAAACAAATGGCGAAGACTACTCCGCTAGTGAGGATGAGGAACGACCCGAGATGCCTACAAGGGACATGCCCAAAAATGAAATCAAGGGGCTTAAAATATTCAAGTTCCCGCATTCAAAGGCAAAAGTGACCCTGAGGCTTACTTGGAGTGGGAAGGCCGCATCGAGATGGTCTTCGACTGCTACGACTATAGCGAGGAACAAAAAGTGAAGGTTGCCACCGTGGAGTTCACCGACTACGCACTAGTCTGGTGGGACCAAGTGAGGACCACGAGGAGGAGGATGGGAGAACCACGTGTCCGGACTTGGCGAGAACTCAAGGCACTAATGCGCAAGCGATTTGTTCCTAGCTACTACAATCGTGATCTCCACTCTAAGCTTCAAACACTCACGCAAGGCAACATGAGTGTGGAGGATTACCACAAAGAAATCGAGATGGCCATGATGAGGGCCAACATTCAAGAAGACAATGAAGCCACAATGGCTAGGTTCCTTAGGGGTCTCAATCCTGACCTTCAGGATGCCTTGGAGCTTCAACATTACTTGGACATGCACGACCTTCTAGAACTCGCCATTAAGGCCGAACGGGGGAAGAAATTAAGACGGGGAGCCCGTACTTTCCAATCTTCTACCACCACCTCGTGGAAAGGCAACCAACCACGAAGAGTGACCCACGAAGTTGGAAATACGACAACACCAACCTATTCTAACCGCTTCCAAGGTAATGCTTCTACCCGTAATGCCTATTCTACACCTAACAAGGTTTCTGATGTGTCCAGGTCTACTTCTAAGGCACCGCAAGAAACTCCTAAAGCTAGGAGTAGGGACATCAAATGCTTTAAGTGCCAAGGGTTTGGGCATATTCAATCTAAATGTCCAAACCAACGGGTAATGCTGATAACTCACAATGGCGAAATCATGTCGGATGATGACGAATGTGAGGACATGCCCGAACTAGTAGAAGATGACTGCCTGGAAGAAGAGCCAGCTGGGGAGGCTTGCTCGCCTACACGAGGAGAAGTAGGTTGCTTGGTAGCACGACGAGTGCTAACCGCCCGCGTCAAGGAGGATGAGCAGCTACAACGCGAAAACCTATTCTACACCCGCTGTAAGGTAGGCGACAAAGTATGTAGTCTCATCATCGACTACCCACTCCTACATTTTAGGAAGCTAGGGTTTCTATCTTTTATGTTCCCATTGGTGCACTTCCATTTCTGTCCGCCACTATTGGCCTTCCAAATTCGTCCATTCCCACTTCATTTTGCACCCACATTTGTGTCTTACCTTCTTGGTTACTCTTATGGCAAAAGTGGTGACAATTATTGGACTTGAGCGGCCTTTCTCAACTACAGAACCCAACAGGTAAAAGTATTTGGTAAGTCAATTAGAGTGACATCCATATACACGAGTGCGAGTGGATACACGTAAGGGAGCGTGAAAGCCAACATCTTCGGTTTCGTCGCTAACTTTTTGCAGGTTCCCTCATACGTCATGGCGAATACAAGACGCATAAAAGCTAGCCCACAACATTGTCTTCCTGATCCTAAGGAAGTCAAAGAAGTGGCATTACGCGGTGTAGATGAGCAATTGGACCTCGTCAAATCTCAGTTGCTTGGTTGGTTTTATACTCGTTGCGGTGTGAAAGATAAAATTTGTAGCTTGCCCATCGATGGGAGTTGTGAAGTCATCCTTGCAAGTGCTATCATGGTTGAGAAATTAAATCTTCCAACCATTGATCATCTTCAACTGTACAAGTTGATGAGTACTCGTGGTGTTGTTTGGGTTACTAAGCACACACTTGTACCTATTCAAATCGGCAAATATGTGGACGAGGTGTTGTGTGATGTAGTCCCAATTCAAGTGACACCTGTGTTGTTGGGCAAAGCATGGATGTCGAGGCGAGAAGTTAAATATGACGGACATACTAATAAGTATGCCTTCTTATTTAATAGTCGTCGTTTTGTACTTGTATCACTTACTTATGACCAGCTTTGTATTGATCTAGCATACATGAAAATGAGTTTGAGCGTTATAGAATGGAGAAAAGGCTAGATGAGGGAATTGTGCCTGAAGAGGTAAAACCCGAGAGAGTTGAAAGCAACGAGATGAAAGGGTCAGCTGTTGAACTAGAAAAAGAGATGGAAAAATCTGATGAGATGGGTGGTAAAAAGGAAGAAAAGAGAGAAGGTGGGCTGATCTTGAACAACCCGGTGAAGGCCTATTATTTTCCTAACGAACTTACCTTTGCTTTGTTTTGTGTTTCTTCTTTTATACAGATCAGGCAAAGGGAAGTTGAGCTGTTCTTAGTGCGTTCCATTCCAAAATCAATTATAGGCTTTGCAAGCCTCCAAGAGTTAAACCCCGTTGGTATCCATTCATGGAACAATGTCAACTCAAATCAGTCCACACCAAAAGGGAGTTGATTCGAGCTCATCTTGAATGGAACACTCCATATTTTGGGGATGGTTGTGTACCAAGGGTTCGTTTAAAGAACAAGTACCTCAATGACCATTGTGATTTTCGTCTTGCTCTTAGTACACATGAAGCTCCAACATCACCAAATCTGCCATGGGACCTTGCAAGTGTGTTCTGGCCGGAGTTCGATTTCATGGGATACACTTCACACCACTTTGAGGACCTTTACCTCGTGACCGCAAACGATCAAGTTGAGCACACATTGAAGATAGTTTGTGAGATTCAAGGTTCGACAAGGGATATTTTCCAACTTAGCACGTGGGTTTTGCATTGGATGACATCTGTAGCAATCGTAACAAGATTGAGTCAAAGGAATGTAACTCGTCCTGTCACCAATTTGTGGGCAAATTGCTTTCAAGAGGAGGGGAATTATACAAACAAGAGGAGCCATTGGAGTAAAGCCATGAGTTTTTCTTGGCTGGTTGTGAGCATTTTCAAACTAACCAAGAGACATGAGCACCGAATCATAGTATGAGGGCCAATATGTGGTGGCATTAGATTTGGGCTTCATACTACCAACGCTTGTAGTATCATCCATTTCTATCCGGATTTGAGGACAAATCCTTCTCAAGTGGAGGGGACTGATGTGTGCACGGACCTTAGCCCAAGTAATGATCCAGTTCGAGTTCCATTGGGCCCAGTCACACGTGCACGGGCCAAGCGCTTCAAGGAGTCCCATCAAGCTCTTGTGTGAAATGTTCAGCACCAATAATTTGTACCTGCAGTTTGAGAGCTTCAAGCAGATGTGGATCTGCTAGTGACATATTAAAGTTAGGAAAGAGAGTAACAAAAACAGTTCCAGCATTAAGTGTGGTTTCAGTTGTTGCAATACACGCATGCTGATACTGTTTGAATCTGGTGTCCAATAGTGCAATTCGAGCAACTATTGGAAGTCCTTTCCTTCCATGAAATGATAGGGAAATCCTGATGGCTCCAAAGTGTATATGGGTATAACCTTGTTGTTTCCATTGCATAGGGAAATCATTAGGAATGTGCAAGGTTATAAATTGTTCCTTTCTTGTAGCAGGTATAGGATGTTGATCAACCTTTGATGCCTGAATATATTCTTTAACTCCTTTTGGATGAGCTCGTATCAAAGATTTAATAACACGAGTAGGAGAAAAAGATTGTTTACCATAAGCACTATAAGGATTGATAGTACGAATAGATCTTTTATATCATCGTATCTGTGTTATTTGTACTGAAGAACGTGATTTAGAAGAACGTCAAAATCTTGAAAAATCCAAAAAGAAAGTAGTTATTAATAGTGATTTGAGTATTAGTTTTCAGTAAACTATGGCTTCTTCTTCTAAGTCTTCTGTTGTTACTACTGATAGTGGTTTACAAATAAAGACAGTACATAGTAATAAATTAGACTATTTGTATGAAGTTTCAATTGAACCATAGGTGGTTAATCCTACCTCTATTAGTGGTATCCCTTTGTTTGATCTTTACAGTAATTATACTAAACAACAGTGTTTATATAGAATATCTCATTTACAGTCTTCAATTCAGGATTACCTTGCTTTTCTTCATCCCTGGGCTTATAGTATTGTGAGTAATCAAGTACGAATAGATCTTTTATATCATCGTATCTGTGTTATTTGTACTGAAGAACGTGATTTAGAAGAACGTCAAAATCTTGAAAAATCCAAAAAGAAAGTAGTTATTAATAGTGATTTGAGTATTAGTTTTCAGTAAACTATGGCTTCTTCTTCTAAGTCTTCTGTTGTTACTACTGATAGTGGTTTACAAATAAAGACAGTACATAGTAATAAATTAGACTATTTGTATGAAGTTTCAATTGAACCAGAGGTGGTTAATCCTACCTCTATTCCTACTATCAATCCTTATAGTGCTTATGGTAAACAATCTTTTTCTCCTACTCGTGTTATTAAATCTTTGATACGAGCTCATCCAAAAGGAGTTAAAGAATATATTCAGGCATCAAAGGTTGATCAACATCCTATACCTGCTACAAGAAAGGAACAATTTATAACCTTGCACATTCCTAATGATTTCCCTATGCAATGGAAACAACAAGGTTATACCCATATACACTTTGGAGCCATCAGGATTTCCCTATCATTTCATGGAAGGAAAGGACTTCCAATAGTTGCTCGAATTGCACTATTGGACACCAGATTCAAACAGTATCAGCATGCGTGTATTGCAACAACTGAAACCACACTTAATGCTGGAACTGTTTTTGTTACTCTCTTTCCTAACTTTAATATGTCACTAGCAGATCCACATCTGCTTGAAGCTCTCAAAGTGCAGGTACAAATTATTGGTGCTGAACAAGTATCAGACTCTATAGCTGCAACTCTTCACTACCAGATGGTCTACCGTGTACAGAATCATGCTTTAGATCTTGCTATTCCAGGGGGAGAAAATGCTCTTTTAATAAGAGTAGATGAGAAGAATGGAGCATCTTGCTCTCATATTCCCAGACAGATCTCAAAACAAGAATTAATCCAATTATTACCCACTGATTGGATTACAGATTATGAAGATCTACACACTCAGGCCAATGAACCCCTTGACTCATCCAATTCAAGGATCAATCACACAAAAGAAGGGAGAACTTCAATTTCATTTGATCATTCTCATTTAAAGAGTTTGAATTCAAAATCTCATATTCCTTCTATTATGTGTGTACAGGTTCCCATGTATTATCCCACAGAATTTGAGAAGCAATGGGATATACATAATGATCATCCTCACAACCTTCAACAAGTACATCGCAGTCAAGATATTATTAAATATTTTGACAAAGAAGGACTTCCAGTCTCATGGTTTCAGGTTCCCATTTCAGGTCATGTTTATTTTGATGTTTGCAATATTTGCGAGGAATGTCAAATAGAAAATATTCTTGGTTTTGAATTATCAGATTTAACTTGCAAGAAAAGATCAAAACCAAAGCATGTTGAGCCTCGACCATGCAAACCAGACCTAGACCCAGAAGGCCCAGATTCAGATACTGAGGGTTTTATCTCCCAGAGAAGTAAGTTTAATGGATATCAAATTCCTTCTAACTGGATTTCCAAAATTCCAAAAACACCTCAAATTTCTTCAAAAAAGGAGCTTCATCCTTATTATAAAAAGTGTCTTGACATTTTGGCAAAAGAAGAGACAAATTGGAACCCAAAACCATTTTGCAAGACTGAACCTTTGATTCAAATTCCAACCTCACAGGTCCAAGAATGTTTTATGTTCAGTGAAGCAGATTTTCCAAAGTTGGAAACCTTCAATAAATTCTGAGCTAACATCCAAGCATGAAATTCTTGGAATCTTGCTTCCCACATTTCTGATGGGATATTATCAATTGTAAACAGAGGTACTCCCTTTGATTTTGGAAAAGAAGCATGTTGATGCTGGTCATACTGTGGTGACTGCTCTTGTTCCTCCTCCGGCTCAACTATTTCTGGTTCTGGTTCTGTCATGTTGATATGGGGAATAGTTTGTTCATCAGATGATTCTTCCGAGGAGTCAGTTTCATCTTCTGATGATTCAGAAGTGTTAGAAGAAATATCTTCTTCTGAACTGGTGGTTTTAGAGGAATCAGCATGAATTTCAGTATAAGTAGAAATATATGGAATTGAGTCATCATGAAATTCTTCTAATGCTGTTGGCAAAGGATTGTCAAAAACTCTGGCGGCTTCATTTGCTTTTCTTTCCTGTTCAACAGAAAAAATAGGATTAGTATATGTACTAATCATTAATGAATTTGGAGGATCCTGTTGAGATGGTGATGGTTGCTCAATAGCAGGTTGCTTGGCTTTCCTTTCTCTTTCAGCCTCAGCTTTTCTTTGTTCCTTTTCAGCCATTCTTTTTGCTATTTCAGCATCCTTTTGAACCTGTTTATTTTTATGATATTCTCGTAAAGTTGCTGCAGTATCAAAAGGTTTGGAGGTCTGTGGCTGTTGTTCAGGGAAATAAAGAGATGGTGATGGAGTAGAAACCCCACCAAAGTAGAAAGGTGTTGGCCAGTTTCTAAGGGGTACTGCCCCATACATAGAACCTACCTTGGAAAGAGGTGTTGAGGGTCCTACATCATACACAGGAACCTGTCCTGTTGAGAATGTGTAGTTGATCTTGAATAAATTTAGTTTCCTTTTCTTTATTCAGAATGAAATCAACTAGAGTGGAAGGATCTGTAGGCATGATGTATTTAAGCTCTTGAAGTCTTTTTTCAAAAACTTCAATCATATGAGAAACCTGAGACTGCTGGTTTGATACAGTTGTATCAATTTGTTCAATTTTGTCTTTGGTTTCGGAGATGTTCTTATGGATAGAAATAAGAGCAGTATTTTAAACAAGAGAATTCTCAGTCTGCCAATTAAGAACATCTTCTGAAGGATTTGGGCGTACAGTTTCTCCACTTGGTAAAACTGTTGAGGAAATATTTTGGATTTTTGGGGTATGTCTCGAACCATTTTTCCATTTGGAAAAATTCTTTTCTCTTTGTTTCTTGGAATTCTCGAACATTTCCAAGAAATGTAAGATGCAAGATATGAACATTTTCCATAAAGTCTTGTCTGGTTAAAAATGTCATTTTGTCTGCATCTCCAATGGATGTCCACCAATCTTTGAGTATGCCTGCAAGATGAGCTGTAAAAACAGATAAAATTTCAAAGTGAGATTCTTCTGTTAAATTCTCACTAGGGTTGGCTTTGATACTAAATACCAGAGTGCTCGCTCAATTCTCTCATAATTTAGTAATAATTTGCTCTTTGAAGATATTCCCGAACACAACATCCACTCTGGATGGGCTTTCAAAGTTCAAGAGACTTTTATCAAACGAGTAAATTAAAACAAAGTTATGAAAGAAACTAAGTAACACGCAGTTATAAGGATCTCTCGGCCTTCCCTAGTGAAATTTAAAACCTTAGCCTGCCATATGAGTATGAAACACACAGGATTTTATTTCTTCTTCTCCTCCCCCTTTTACTCAAGATTCATCGTTCATTTATACAGACTTAACTTGACCTTTCAAGCAAATAAAGGTCACGACTCTTTGGAAAAGTAAAGACAACTTGACCTTTCAAACAGATAAAGGTCACGACTTTTTGGAAAAGTAAAGACAACTTGACCTTTCAAACAGATAAAGGTCACGACTCTTTGGGAAAAGTAAAGACAACTTTTTAAGGGGACCCTTCCATATCAATGTCATTCCAGGCCCACTGGTAGTCATCATCTGGTGTATCCGAGGGTGTAGTATCTGGATCAGTAATGTTAAGCATTTCATTGTGATATTGATGTGCTGGTCTATTCTTTCTTTTATTTTCTATACTTTTCCATTCTGATCGGTTTTTGAAACTGTAGTGGGATACTGATGAAGTTGTTGTAGATCTTTGTGATGTTCCTATGTCATCATTTGGGTTTTGGGAGTCTTGCATCACAGTGTCATTCATTTTGTCCTGGTATTCTTTTTTTGCTCGTTTGATTCTGGTCCAGTGAGGATGACTAGAATGATAGTTCCATGAGCCATAATGACCAGGCCAAATTTCAGGAGGAATACACCTGTTTTCTTGGAAAATATATCTCTGTGCCTCCTCATACTCATCATCTAGGTCTAAAATAGTATGATTCATTTCCTTATAAATTATTGCACTTGAACAGGACTGAATTTGGTTGTTTATCAAATGGCAAGGTCTATGGAAATGAAAAATAACATATTTAGACTGGGTTGAGAATAATCCAGACCAAAATGTTAATGGTCGAAACCATTGCAGAAAAACTTGAAGGTTTGGATTAAGTGGTTGGTTAAAGAATGGTGACTGAAATTCCATAAGAATATGGTACTGGTGACAAAGGCACCAAAAATACCATAACAGTGGTTTTGGAAAATCATCATGTCTGGCAATAAAAATTTGACAGAAAGGGTATTCAGGATTTGTTCCAAAGGGATTGAGTATTGATCCACCATATGAACTAAAGATTTCAAGTTCATATTGATTTCTGATTCTTTCAATATTTTCTTTTTCCCATGGATAAGGAATTTCATGAATATCTGGAGGTTCACTGGAAATGGGTGAAAACATTAGACATGGGGAAACAGCTTGTTGAGGCAAAGGTTCTTTCCGAGAAAAGAAATCAGCAACAATATTCTTTTTTCCTTTAATATGTTTGACATCAAAGGAATATTGAGAAAACCATGCTGACCATCTAAGCAATTGAGGATTGGGAATGATTTTTTGTTTGAAGTGCAGCATTTTTGGAAATGATCCCATATCCATTTCAACCAAGAAATGAGAAGATATAAGGAAGAAAGAGAACTTCTTTATACCATTTTTTACTGCAAGTATCTCCTTGAAAGTATGAATCCTGATGATACGAAGCTTGCAGAACAGGAATGCCAAGAACTTCTAAAGTTTGGACATCCTTCTAAAGGAGTCCATCGGGATATTGAAGGCTTGGAAGGTGATAATTAGAGGTGGCAAATCAACCCACTTAACTAAATTTACCCATATTCGCCCATGAATAGATGGGTATGAGTATCTTAAATTTTTGTATATGGGTATAAATGGATTACCCAATAATACTCATTTATTAAATGAGTATTATTGGATAACCCATCAAACCCAATTAACCCATTTAGAATTCTCTTCCCCCCAAGTCTCTTCTTTTCCCTTACCATTTTTTTTTCAAATTTTTCATTTTATCATGATGTCAACTACTTTTATTTCATTATTGTTATTATTATTATTATTATTTGTTGGTTTTATCTTATTATTTTATTTTCTCTTAGTTTGTTAACTTGCTCATTTTTTAGCATTACCAATTTATGATAAATTTTAGTCTATTTTCTTATCTTTATAAAATGAAATTTTAAATTTATATATGAAAAAATGTTAGGGGTTCAAAATTTTTCGACTAAATTTTTATATTAATTTAGAGTTGGATTAGATTAGTTTATTTGAGTCATGGCCCGGCCCACCTTGTCCAAGGAGTGGCCGACCTTCCTTGTCTAGTTTCTTAGGGTTTTATTAGCCCCTTAGCCTATATAAAGGCTCACTTTGTATGATTAACGGGTGCACAATTTTGATAATAAAATTCTGATTTGTTTCACTTCGACTTATTGAGAGCATTCGAACCTTAACTTGCTTGGCAAGAGTTCTTGAGCAATCTTGCGTATTGTCCTTGATTGTTCTACCGACCTATCCACTAGAGTATTCACCTCAATTGGAGTCGCCGTTCTACCACCTTCAATCAATTCGTGTCGTCCGTTTTGGTTTTAGGTTCCACAATCCAAGCGCTGGACAACCTCACTAGATCCTTTATCAGTTGGCTTCAGAGCTTAGGTGAAGGTATCTTTCGTCATATCCTTGTTTTTCGTAGTTACGTCGAAGGGTTTTTGTGTTTTGTCCGCTGCCTTGTTAAAAAAAAAAGAAGAAAAAAATGACACTGTTCACCGTACTGTTCACCGACACTGTTCACGTTACTGTTTATCCGAACACAAAATCTGTTGGTGTGTTATCCCTTTTGTGTTTGTGTCTAGTCTGTCAATAATTTCTGTCCAAAATTTACCGCAAGGTTGTGTTCCAAAATCTGTCTTGGTCGTTAGTCATCACTTGAGCAACAAGAAAACAAGTGGGGCGGCGGCTAGGGTTTCTACTTGCGGCTAGGGTTTCATTTGCACTAGGGTTTCTTCGTTTCAAATCTGTCCGAGTATTGCTTGCTTCATCCAAGTTGTTTACTTAATTTCCAAATTCATTTAGAAAACTAAGTAAAGCACTTGGATAACTCCTTTGTTTTCACTTGGCTACTCTCCTACATTCTCTCCTACATTTTAGGAACACTACCCACTCCTACATTTTAGGATGCTAGGGTTTCTATCTTTTATGTTCCCATTGGTGCACTTCCATTTCTGTCCGCCACTATTGGCCTTCCAAATTCGTCCATTCCCACTTCATTTTGCACCCACATTTGTGTCTTACCTTCTTGGTTACTCTTATGGCAAAAGTGGTGACAATTATTGGACTTGAGCGGCCTTTCTCAACTACAGAACCCAACAGGTAAAAGTATTTGGTAAGTCAATTAGAGTAACATCCATATACACGAGTGCGAGTGGATACACGTAAGGGAGCGTGAAAGCCAACATCTTCGGTTTCGTCGCTAACTTTTTGTAGGTTCCCTCATACGTCATGGCGAATACAAGACGCATAAAAGATAGCCCGCAACATTGTCTTCCTAATCCTAAGGAAGTCAAAGAAGTGGCATTACGCGGTGTAGATGAGCAATTGGACCTCGTCAAATCTCAGTTGCTTGGTTGGTTTTATACTCGTTGCGGCGTCAAAGATAAAATTTGTAGCTTGCCCATTGATGGGAGTTGTGAAGTCATCCTTGCAAGTGCTATCATGGTTGAGAAATTAAATCTTCCAACCATTGATCATCTTGAACTGTACAAGTTGATGAGTACTCGTGGTGTTGTTTGGGTTACTAAGCACACACTTGTACCTATTCAAATCGGCAAATATGTGGACGAGCTGTTGTGTGATGTAGTCCCAATTCAAGTGACACCTGTGTTGTTGGGCAAAGCATGGATGTCGAGGCGAGAAGTTAAATATGACGGACATACTAATAAGTATGCCTTCTTATTTAATAGTCGTCGTTTTGTACTTGTATCACTTACTTATGACCAGCTTTGTATTGATCTAGCATACATGAAAATGAGCTTGAGCGTTATAGAATGGAGAAAAGACTAGAAGAGGGAATTGTGCCTGAAGAGGTAAAACCCGAGGGAGTTGAAAGCAACGAGATGAAAGGGTCAGCTGTTGAACTAGAAAAAGAGATGGAAAAATCTGATGAGATGGTGGTAAAAAGGAAGAAAAGAGAGAAAGTGGGCTGATCTTGAACAACCCGGTGAAGGCCTATTATTTTCCTAACGAACTTACCTTTGCTTTGTTTAGTGTTTCATCTTTTATACAGATCAGGCAAAGGGAAGTTGAGCTATTCTTAGTGCGTTCCATTCCAAAATCAGTTATAGGCTTTGCAAGCCTCCAAGAGTTAAACCCCGTTGGTATCCATTCATGGAACAATGTCAACTCAAATCAGTCCACACCAAAAGGGAGTTGATTCGAGCTCATCTTGAATGGAACACTCCATATTTTGGGGATGGTTGTGTACCAAGGGTTCGTTTAAAGAACAAGTACATCAATGACCATTGTGATTTTCGTCTTGCTCTTAGTACACATGAAGCTCCAACATCACCAAATCCGCCATGGGACCTTGCAAGTGTGTTCTGGCTGGAGTTCGATTTCATGGGATACACTTCACACCACTTTGAGGACCCTTACCTCGTGACCGCAAACGATCAAGTTGAGCACACATTGAAGATAGTTTGTGAGATTCAAGGTTCGACAAGGGATATTTTCCAACTTAGCACGTGGGTTTTGCATTGGATGACATCTGTAGCAATCGTAACAAGATTGAGTCAAAGGAATGTAACTCGTCCTGTCACCAATTTGTGGGCAAATTGCTTTCAAGAGGAGGGGAATTATACAAACAAGAGGAGCCATTGGAGTAAAGCCATGAGTTTTTCTTGGCTGGTTGTGAGCATTTTCAAACTAACCAAGAGACATGAGCACCGAATCATAGTATGAGGGCCAATATGTGGTGGCATTAGATTTGGGCTTCATACTACCAACGCTTGTAGTATCATCCATTTCTATCCGGATTTGAGGACAAATCCTTCTCAAGTGGAGGGGACTGATGTGTGCACGGACCTTAGCCCAAGTAATGATCCAGTTCGAGTTCCATTGGGCCCAGTCACACGTGCACGGGCCAAGCGCTTCAAGGAGTCCCATCAAGCTCTTGTGTGAAATGTTCAAGACCAACAAGGAGTCCATCGGGATATTGAAGGCTTGGAAGGTGATAATCAAGTTGTCTACATGATGATCCAAGCCCACGAAGAGAGCCCATGAAGGTTTGGTCGACTAAGCCCTAGGCCTTAGTGTTAGGTTCAATTGCTTAGAGTTGGATTAGATTAGTTTATTTGAGTCATGGCCCGGCCCACCTTGTCCAAGGAGTGGCCGACCTTCCTTGTCTAGTTTCTTAGGGTTTTATTAGCCCCTTAGCCTATATAAAGGCTCACTTTGTATGATTAACGGGTGCACAATTTTGATAATAAAATTCTGATTTGTTTCTCTTCGACTTATTGAGAGCATTCGAACCTTAACTTGTTTGGCAAGGGTTCTTGAGCAATCTTGCGTATTGTCCTTGATTGTTCTACCGACCTATCCACTAGAGTATTCACCTCAATTGGAGTCGCCGTTCTACCACCTTCAATCAATTCGTGTCGTCCGTTTTGGTTTTAGGTTCCACAATCCGAGCGCTGGACAACCTCACTAGATCCTTGGGCAAGCGTGTTACGTGTCTCGAAACGAGTTGATCGAGGACCGTATCAGTTGGCTTCAGGGCTTAGGTGAAGGTATCTTTCGTCATATCCTTGTTTTTCGTAGTTACGTCGAAGGGTTTTTGTGTTTTGTCCGCTGCCTTGTTAAAAAAAAAAAAAGAAGAAGAAAATGACACTGTTCACCGACACTGTTCACGTTACTGTTTATCCGAACACAAAATCTGTTCTTGTGTTATCCCTTTTGTGTTTGTATCTAGTTTGTCGATAATTTCTGTCCAAAATTTGCCGAAAGGTTGTGTTCCCAAATCTGTCTTGGTCGTTAGTCATCACTTGAGCAACAAGAAAACAAGTGGGGCGGCGGCTAGGGTTTCTACTTGCGGCAAGGGTTTCATTTGCACTAGGGTTTCTTTGTTTCAAATCTGTCCGAGTATTGCTTGCTTCATCCAAGTTGTTTACTTAATTTCCAAATTCATTTAGGAAACTAAGTAAAGCACTTGGATAACTCCTTTGTTTTCACTTGGCTACTCTCCTACATTCTCTCCTAAATTTTAGGAACACTACCCACTCCTACATTTTAGGAAGCTAGGGTTTCTATCTTTTATGTTCCCATTGGTGCACTTCCATTTCTGTCCGCCACTATTGGCCTTCCAAATTCGTCCATTCCCACTTCATTTTGCACCCACATTTGTGTCTTACCTTCTTGGTTACTCTTATGGCAAAAGTGGTGACAATTATTGGACTTGAGCGGCCTTTCTCAACTACAGAACCCAACAGGTAAAAGTATTTGGTAAGTCAATTAGAGTAACATCCATATACACGAGTGCGAGTGGATACACGTAAGGGAGCGTGAAAGCCAACATCTTCGGTTTCGTCGCTAACTTTTTGTAGGTTCCCTCATACGTCATGGCGAATACAAGACGCATAAAAGATAGCCCGCAACATTGTCTTCCTAATCCTAAGGAAGTCAAAGAAGTGGCATTACGCGGTGTAGATGAGCAATTGGACCTCGTCAAATCTCAGTTGCTTGGTTGGTTTTATACTCGTTGCGGCGTCAAAGATAAAATTTGTAGCTTGCCCATTGATGGGAGTTGTGAAGTCATCCTTGCAAGTGCTATCATGGTTGAGAAATTAAATCTTCCAACCATTGATCATCTTGAACTGTACAAGTTGATGAGTACTCGTGGTGTTGTTTGGGTTACTAAGCACACACTTGTACCTATTCAAATCGGCAAATATGTGGACGAGCTGTTGTGTGATGTAGTCCCAATTCAAGTGACACCTGTGTTGTTGGGCAAAGCATGGATGTCGAGGCGAGAAGTTAAATATGACGGACATACTAATAAGTATGCCTTCTTATTTAATAGTCGTCGTTTTGTACTTGTATCACTTACTTATGACCAGCTTTGTATTGATCTAGCATACATGAAAATGAGCTTGAGCGTTATAGAATGGAGAAAAGACTAGAAGAGGGAATTGTGCCTGAAGAGGTAAAACCCGAGAGAGTTGAAAGCAACGAGATGAAAGGGTCAGCTGTTGAACTAGAAAAAGAGATGGAAAAATCTGATGAGATGGGTGGTAAAAAGGAAGAAAAGAGAGAAAGTGGGCTGATCTTGAACAACCCGGTGAAGGCCTATTATTTTCCTAACGAACTTACCTTTGCTTTGTTTTGTGTTTCTTCTTTTATACAGATCAGGCAAAGGGAAGTTGGGCTATTCTTAGTGCGTTCCATTCCAAAATCAATTATAGGCTTTGCAAGCCTCCAAGAGTTAAACCCCGTTGGTATCCATTCATGGAACAATGTCAACTCAAATCAGTCCACACCAAAAGGGAGTTGATTCGAGCTCATCTTGAATGGAACACTCCATATTTTGGGGATGGTTGTGTACCAAGGGTTCGTTTAAAGAACAAGTACCTCAATGACCATTGTGATTTTCGTCTTGCTCTTAGTACACATGAAGCTCCAACATCACCAAATCCGCCATGGGACCTTGCAAGTGTGTTCTGGCCGGAGTTCGATTTCATGGGATACACTTCACACCACTTTGAGGACCCTTACCTCGTGACCGCAAACGATCAAGTTGAGCACACATTGAAGATAGTTTGTGAGATTCAAGGTTCGACAAGGGATATTTTCCAACTTAGCACGTGGGTTTTGCATTGGATGACATCTGTAGCAATCGTAACAAGATTGAGTCAAAGGAATGTAACTCGTCCTGTCACCAATTTGTGGGCAAATTGCTTTCAAGAGGAGGGGAATTATACAAACAAGAGGAGCCATTGGAGTAAAGCCATGAGTTTTTCTTGGCTGGTTGTGAGCATTTTCAAACTAACCAAGAGACATGAGCACCGAATCATAGTATGAGGGCCAATATGTGGTGGCATTAGATTTGGGCTTCATACTACCAACGCTTGTAGTATCATCCATTTCTATCCGGATTTGAGGACAAATCCTTCTCAAGTGGAGGGGACTGATGTGTGCACGGACCTTAGCCCAAGTAATGATCCAGTTCGAGTTCCATTGGGCCCAGTCACACGTGCACGGGCCAAGCGCTTCAAGGAGTCCCATCAAGCTCTTGTGTGAAATGTTCAAGACCAACAAGGAGTCCATCGGGATATTGAAGGCTTGGAAGGTGATAATCAAGTTGTCTACATGATGATCCAAGCCCACGAAGAGAGCCCATGAAGGTTTGGTCGACTAAGCCCTAGGCCTTAGTGCTAGGTTCAATTGCTTAGAGTTGGATTAGATTAGTTTATTTGAGTCATGGCCCGGCCCACCATGTCCAACGAGTGCCCGACCTTCCTTGTCTAGTTTCTTAGGGTTTTATTAGCCCCTTAGCCTATATAAAGGCTCACTTTGTATGATTAACGGGTGCACAATTTTGATAATAAAATTCTGATTTGTTTCTCTTCGACTTATTGAGAGCATTCGAACCTTAACTTGTTTGGCAAGGGTTCTTGAGCAATCTTGCGTATTGTCCTTGATTGTTCTACCGACCTATCCACTAGAGTATTCACCTCAATTGGAGTCGCCGTTCTACCACCTTCAATCAATTCGTGTCGTCCGTTTTGGTTTTAGGTTCCACAATCCGAGCGCTGGACAACCTCACTAGATCCTTGGGCAAGCGTGTTACGTGTCTCGAAACGAGTTGATCGAGGACCGTATCAGTTGGCTTCAGGGCTTAGGTGAAGGTATCTTTCGTCATATCCTTGTTTTTCGTAGTTACGTCGAAGGGTTTTTGTGTTTTGTCCGCTGCCTTGTTAAAAAAAAAAAAGAAGAAGAAAATGACACTGTTCACCAACACTGTTCACGTTACTGTTTATCCGAACACAAAATCTGTTCTTGTGTTATCCCTTTTGTGTTTGTATCTAGTTTGTCGATAATTTCTGTCCAAAATTTGCCGAAAGGTTGTGTTCCCAAATCTCTCTTGGTCGTTAGTCATCACTTGAGCAACAAGAAAACAAGTGGGGCGGCGGCTAGGGTTTCTACTTGCGGCAAGGGTTTCATTTGCACTAGGGTTTCTTTGTTTCAAATCTGTCCGAGTATTGCTTGCTTCATCCAAGTTGTTTACTTAATTTCCAAATTCATTTAGGAAACTAAGTAAAGCACTTGGATAACTCCTTTGTTTTCACTTGGCTACTCTCCTACATTCTCTCCTAAATTTTAGGAACACTACCCACTCCTACATTTTAGGAAGCTAGGGTTTCTATCTTTTATGTTCCCATTGGTGCACTTCCATTTCTGTCCGCCACTATTGGCCTTCCAAATTCGTCCATTCCCACTTCATTTTGCACCCACATTTGTGTCTTACCTTCTTGGTTACTCTTATGGCAAAAGTGGTGACAATTATTGGACTTGAGCGGCCTTTCTCAACTACAGAACCCAACAGGTAAAAGTATTTGGTAAGTCAATTAGAGTGACATCCATATACACGAGTGCGAGTGGATACACGTAAGGGAGCGTGAAAGCCAACATCTTCGGTTTCGTCGCTAACTTTTTGTAGGTTCCCTCATACGTCATGGCGAATACAAGACGCATAAAAGATAGCCCGCAACATTGTCTTCCTAATCCTAAGGAAGTCAAAGAAGTGGCATTACGCGGTGTAGATGAGCAATTGGACCTCGTCAAATCTCAGTTGCTTGGTTGGTTTTATACTCGTTGCGGCGTCAAAGATAAAATTTGTAGCTTGCCCATTGATGGGAGTTGTGAAGTCATCCTTGCAAGTGCTATCATGGTTGAGAAATTAAATCTTCCAACCATTGATCATCTTGAACTGTACAAGTTGATGAGTACTCGTGGTGTTGTTTGGGTTACTAAGCACACACTTGTACCTATTCAAATCGGCAAATATGTGGACGAGCTGTTGTGTGATGTAGTCCCAATTCAAGTGACACCTGTGTTGTTGGGCAAAGCATGGATGTCGAGGCGAGAAGTTAAATATGACGGACATACTAATAAGTATGCCTTCTTATTTAATAGTCGTCGTTTTGTACTTGTATCACTTACTTATGACCAGCTTTGTATTGATCTAGCATACATGAAAATGAGCTTGAGCGTTATAGAATGGAGAAAAGGCTCTGAAGAGGTAAAACCCGAGAGAGTTGAAAGCAACGAGATGAAAGGGTCAGCTGTTGAACTAGAAAAAGAGATGGAAAAATCTGATGAGATGGGTGGTAAAAAGGAAGAAAAGAGAGAAAGTGGGCTGATCTTGAACAACCCGGTGAAGGCCTATTATTTTCCTAACGAACTTACCTTTGCTTTGTTTTGTGTTTCTTCTTTTATACAGATCAGGCAAAGGGAAGTTGGGCTGTTCTTAGTGCGTTCCATTCCAAAATCAATTATAGGCTTTGCAAGCCTCCAAGAGTTAAACCCCGTTGGTATCCATTCATGGAACAATGTCAACTCAAATCAGTCCACACCAAAAGGGAGTTGATTCGAGCTCATCTTGAATGGAACACTCCATATTTTGGGGATGGTTGTGTACCAAGGGTTCGTTTAAAGAACAAGTACCTCAATGACCATTGTGATTTTCGTCTTGCTCTTAGTACACATGAAGCTCCAACATCACCAAATCCGCCATGGGACCTTGCAAGTGTGTTCTGGCCGGAGTTCGATTTCATGGGATACACTTCACACCACTTTGAGGACCCTTACCTCGTGACCGCAAACGATCAAGTTGAGCACACATTGAAGATAGTTTGTGAGATTCAAGGTTCGACAAGGGATATTTTCCAACTTAGCACGTGGGTTTTGCATTGGATGACATCTGTAGCAATCGTAACAAGATTGAGTCAAAGGAATGTAACTCGTCCTGTCACCAATTTGTGGGCAAATTGCTTTCAAGAGGAGGGGAATTATACAAACAAGAGGAGCCATTGGAGTAAAGCCATGAGTTTTTCTTGGCTGGTTGTGAGCATTTTCAAACTAACCAAGAGACATGAGCACCGAATCATAGTATGAGGGCCAATATGTGGTGGCATTAGATTTGGGCTTCATACTACCAACGCTTGTAGTATCATCCATTTCTATCCGGATTTGAGGACAAATCCTTCTCAAGTGGAGGGGACTGATGTGTGCACGGACCTTAGCCCAAGTAATGATCCAGTTCGAGTTCCATTGGGCCCAGTCACACGTGCACGGGCCAAGCGCTTCAAGGAGTCCCATCAAGCTCTTGTGTGAAATGTTCAAGACCAACAAGGAGTCCATCGGGATATTGAAGGCTTGGAAGGTGATAATCAAGTTGTCTACATGATGATCCAAGCCCACGAAGAGAGCCCATGAAGGTTTGGTCGACTAAGCCCTAGGCCTTAGTGCTAGGTTCAATTGCTTAGAGTTGGATTAGATTAGTTTATTTGAGTCATGGCCCGGCCCACCATGTCCAACGAGTGCCCGACCTTCCTTGTCTAGTTTCTTAGGGTTTTATTAGCCCCTTAGCCTATATAAAGGCTCACTTTGTATGATTAACGGGTGCACAATTTTGATAATAAAATTCTGATTTGTTTCTCTTCGACTTATTGAGAGCATTCGAACCTTAACTTGTTTGGCAAGGGTTCTTGAGCAATCTTACGTATTGTCCTTGATTGTTCTACCGACCTATCCACTAGAGTATTCACCTCAATTGGAGTCGCCGTTCTACCACCTTCAATCAATTCGTGTCGTCCGTTTTGGTTTTAGGTTCCACAATCCGAGCGCTGGACAACCTCACTAGATCCTTGGGCAAGCGTGTTACGTGTCTCGAAATGAGTTGATCGAGGACCGTATCAGTTGGCTTCAGGGCTTAGGTGAAGGTATCTTTCGTCATATCCTTGTTTTTCGTAGTTACGTCGAAGGGTTTTTGTGTTTTGTCCGCTGCCTTGTTAAAAAAAAAAAAAGAAGAAGAAAATGACACTGTTCACCGACACTGTTCACGTTACTGTTTATCCGAACACAAAATCTGTTCTTGTGTTATCCCTTTTGTGTTTGTATCTAGTTTGTCGATAATTTCTGTCCAAAATTTGCCGAAAGGTTGTGTTCCCAAATCTGTCTTGGTCGTTAGTCATCACTTGAGCAACAAGAAAACAAGTGGGGCGGCGGCTAGGGTTTCTACTTGCGGCAAGGGTTTCATTTGCACTAGGGTTTCTTTGTTTCAAATCTGTCCGAGTATTGCTTGCTTCATCCAAGTTGTTTACTTAATTTCCAAATTCATTTAGGAAACTAAGTAAAGCACTTGGATAACTCCTTTGTTTTCACTTGGCTACTCTCCTACATTCTCTCCTAAATTTTAGGAACACTACCCACTCCTACATTTTAGGAAGCTAGGGTTTCTATCTTTTATGTTCCCATTGGTGCACTTCCATTTCTGTCCGCCACTATTGGCCTTCCAAATTCGTCCATTCCCACTTCATTTTGCACCCACATTTGTGTCTTACCTTCTTGGTTACTCTTATGGCAAAAGTGGTGACAATTATTGGACTTGAGCGGCCTTTCTCAACTACAGAACCCAACAGGTAAAAGTATTTGGTAAGTCAATTAGAGTGACATCCATATACACGAGTGCGAGTGGATACACGTAAGGGAGCGTGAAAGCCAACATCTTCGGTTTCGTCGCTAACTTTTTGTAGGTTCCCTCATACGTCATGGCGAATACAAGACGCATAAAAGCTAGCCCACAACATTGTCTTCCTAATCCTAAGGAAGTCAAAGAAGTGGCATTACGCGGTGTAGATGAGCAATTGGACCTCGTCAAATCTCAGTTGCTTGGTTGGTTTTATACTCGTGGCAGTGTCAAAGATAAAATTTGTAGCTTGCCCATCATTGATGGGAGTTGTGAAGTCATCCTTGCAAGTGCTATCATGGTTGAGAAATTAAATCTTCCAACCATTGATCATCTTGAACTGTACAAGTTGATGAGTACTCGTGGTGTTGTTTGGGTTACTAAGCACACACTTGTACCTATTCAAATCGGCAAATATGTGGACGAGCTATTGTGTGATGTAGTCCCAATTCAAGTGACACCTGTGTTGTTGGGCAAAGCATGGATGTCGAGGCGAGAAGTTAAATATGACGGACATACTAATAAGTATGCCTTCTTATTTAATAGTCGTCGTTTTGTACTTGTATCACTTACTTATGACCAGCTTTGTATTGATCTAGCATACATAAAAATGAGCTTGAGCGTTATAGAATGGAGAAAAGGCTAGATGAGGGAATTGTGCCTGATGAGGTAAAACTCGAGAGAGTTGAAAGCAACGAGATGAAAGGGTCAGCTGTTGAACTAGAAAAAGAGATGGAAAAATCTGATGAGATGGGTGTTAAAAAGGAAGAAAAGAGAGAAAGTGGGCTGATCTTGAACAACCCGGTGAAGGCCTATTATTTTCCTAACGAACTTACCTTTGCTTTGTTTTGTGTTTCTTCTTTTATACAGATCAGGCAAAGGGAAGTTGGGCTGTTCTTAGTGCGTTCCATTCCAAAATCAATTATAGGCTTTGCAAGCCTCCAAGAGTTAAACCCCGTTGGTATCCATTCATGGAACAATGTCAACTCAAATCAGTCCACACCAAAAGGGAGTTGATTCGAGCTCATCTTGAATGGAACACTCCATATTTTGGGGATGGTTGTGTACCAAGGGTTCGTTTAAAGAACAAGTACATCAATGACCATTGTGATTTTCGTCTTGCTCTTAGTACACATGAAGCTCCAACATCACCAAATCCGCCATGGGACCTTGCAAGTGTGTTCTGGCTGGAGTTCGATTTCATGGGATACACTTCACACCACTTTGAGGACCCTTACCTCGTGACCGCAAACGATCAAGTTGAGCACACATTGAAGATAGTTTGTGAGATTCAAGGTTCGACAAGGGATATTTTCCAACTTAGCACGTGGGTTTTGCATTGGATGACATCTGTAGCAATCGTAACAAGATTGAGTCAAAGGAATGTAACTCGTCCTGTCACCAGCAAATTGCTTTCAAGAGGAGGGGAATTATACAAACAAGAGGAGCCATTGGAGTAAAGCCATGAGTTTTTCTTGGCTGGTTGTGAGCATTTTCAAACTAACCAAGAGACATGAGCACCGAATCATAGTATGATGGCCAATATGTGGTGGCATTAGATTTGGGCTTCATACTACCAACGCTTGTAGTATCATCCATTTCTATCCGGATTCGAGGACAAATCCTTCTCAAGTGGAGGGGACTGATGTGTGCACGGACCTTAGCCCAAGTAATGATCCAGTTCGAGTTCCATTGGGCCCAGTCACACGTGCACGGGCCAAGCGCTTCAAGGAGTCCCTTCAAGCTCTTGTGTGAAATGTTCAAGACCAACAAGGAGTCCATCGGGATATTGAAGGCTTGGAAGGTGATAATCAAGTTTTCTACATGATGATCCAAGCCCACGAGGAGAGCCCATGAACGTTTGGTCGACTAAGCCCTAGGCCTTAGTGTTAGGTTCAATTGCTTAGAGTTGGATTAGATTAGTTTATTTGAGTCATGGCCCGGCCCACCTTGTCCAAGGAGTGGCCGACCTTCCTTGTCTAGTTTCTTAGGGTTTTATTAGCCCCTTAGCCTATATAAAGGCTCACTTTGTATGATTAACGGGTGCACAATTTTGATAATAAAATTCTGATTTGTTTCTCTTCGACTTATTGAGAGCATTCGAACCTTAACTTGTTTGGCAAGGGTTCTTGAGCAATCTTGCGTATTGTCCTTGATTGTTCTACCGACCTATCCACTAGAGTATTCACCTCAATTGGAGTCGCCGTTCTACCACCTTCAATCAATTCGTGTCGTCCGTTTTGGTTTTAGGTTCCACAATCCGAGCGCTGGACAACCTCACTAGATCCTTGGGCAAGCGTGTTACGTGTCTCGAAACGAGTTGATCGAGGACCGTATCAGTTGGCTTCAGGGCTTAGGTGAAGGTATCTTTCGTCATATCCTTGTTTTTCGTAGTTACGTCGAAGGGTTTTTGTGTTTTGTCCGCTGCCTTGTTAAAAAAAAAAAAGAAGAAGAAAATGACACTGTTCACCAACACTGTTCACGTTACTGTTTTTCCGAACACAAAATCTGTTCTTGTGTTATCCCTTTTGTGTTTGTATCTAGTTTGTCGATAATTTCTGTCCAAAATTTGCCGAAAGGTTGTGTTCCCAAATCTCTCTTGGTCGTTAGTCATCACTTGAGCAACAAGAAAACAAGTGGGGCGGCGGCTAGGGTTTCTACTTGCGGCAAGGGTTTCATTTGCACTAGGGTTTCTTTGTTTCAAATCTGTCCGAGTATTGCTTGCTTCATCCAAGTTGTTTACTTAATTTCCAAATTCATTTAGGAAACTAAGTAAAGCACTTGGATAACTCCTTTGTTTTCACTTGGCTACTCTCCTACATTCTCTCCTAAATTTTAGGAACACTACCCACTCCTACATTTTAGGAAGCTAGGGTTTCTATCTTTTATGTTCCCATTGGTGCACTTCCATTTCTGTCCGCCACTATTGGCCTTCCAAATTCGTCCATTCCCACTTCATTTTGCACCCACATTTGTGTCTTACCTTCTTGGTTACTCTTATGGCAAAAGTGGTGACAATTATTGGACTTGAGCGGCCTTTCTCAACTACAGAACCCAACAGGTAAAAGTATTTGGTAAGTCAATTAGAGTAACATCCATATACACGAGTGCGAGTGGATACACGTAAGGGAGCGTGAAAGCCAACATCTTCGGTTTCGTCGCTAACTTTTTGTAGGTTCCCTCATACGTCATGGCGAATACAAGACGCATAAAAGATAGCCCGCAACATTGTCTTCCTAATCCTAAGGAAGTCAAAGAAGTGGCATTACGCGGTGTAGATGAGCAATTGGACCTCGTCAAATCTCAGTTGCTTGGTTGGTTTTATACTCGTTGCGGCGTCAAAGATAAAATTTGTAGCTTGCCCATTGATGGGAGTTGTGAAGTCATCCTTGCAAGTGCTATCATGGTTGAGAAATTAAATCTTCCAACCATTGATCATCTTGAACTGTACAAGTTGATGAGTACTCGTGGTGTTGTTTGGGTTACTAAGCACACACTTGTACCTATTCAAATCGGCAAATATGTGGACGAGCTGTTGTGTGATGTAGTCCCAATTCAAGTGACACCTGTGTTGTTGGGCAAAGCATGGATGTCGAGGCGAGAAGTTAAATATGACGGACATACTAATAAGTATGCCTTCTTATTTAATAGTCGTCGTTTTGTACTTGTATCACTTACTTATGACCAGCTTTGTATTGATCTAGCATACATGAAAATGAGCTTGAGCGTTATAGAATGGAGAAAAGACTAGAAGAGGGAATTGTGCCTGAAGAGGTAAAACCCGAGGGAGTTGAAAGCAACGAGATGAAAGGGTCAGCTGTTGAACTAGAAAAAGAGATGGAAAAATCTGATGAGATGGTGGTAAAAAGGAAGAAAAGAGAGAAAGTGGGCTGATCTTGAACAACCCGGTGAAGGCCTATTATTTTCCTAACGAACTTACCTTTGCTTTGTTTAGTGTTTCATCTTTTATACAGATCAGGCAAAGGGAAGTTGAGCTATTCTTAGTGCGTTCCATTCCAAAATCAGTTATAGGCTTTGCAAGCCTCCAAGAGTTAAACCCCGTTGGTATCCATTCATGGAACAATGTCAACTCAAATCAGTCCACACCAAAAGGGAGTTGATTCGAGCTCATCTTGAATGGAACACTCCATATTTTGGGGATGGTTGTGTACCAAGGGTTCATTTAAAGAACAAGTACCTCAATGACCATTGTGATTTTCGTTTTGCTCTTAGTACACATGAAGCTCCAACATCACCAAATCCGCCATGGGACCTTGCAAGTGTGTTCTGGCCGGAGTTCGATTTCATGGGATACACTTCACACCACTTTGAGGACCCTTACCTCGTGACCGCAAACGATCAAGTTGAGCACACATTGAAGATAGTTTGTGAGATTCAAGGTTCGACAAGGGATATTTTCCAACTTAGCACGTGGGTTTTGCATTGGATGACATCTGTAGCAATCGTAACAAGATTGAGTCAAAGGAATGTAACTCGTCCTGTCACCAATTTGTGGGCAAATTGCTTTCAAGAGGAGGGGAATTATACAAACAAGAGGAGCCATTGGAGTAAAGCCATGAGTTTTTCTTGGCTGGTTGTGAGCATTTTCAAACTAACCAAGAGACATGAGCACCGAATCATAGTATGAGGGCCAATATGTGGTGGCATTAGATTTGGGCTTCATACTACCAACGCTTGTAGTATCATCCATTTCTATCCGGATTTGAGGACAAATCCTTCTCAAGTGGAGGGGACTGATGTGTGCACGGACCTTAGCCCAAGTAATGATCCAGTTCGAGTTCCATTGGGCCCAGTCACACGTGCACGGGCCAAGCGCTTCAAGGAGTCCCATCAAGCTCTTGTGTGAAATGTTCAAGACCAACAAGGAGTCCATCGGGATATTGAAGGCTTGGAAGGTGATAATCAAGTTGTCTACATGATGATCCAAGCCCACGAAGAGAGCCCATGAAGGTTTGGTCGACTAAGCCCTAGGCCTTAGTGCTAGGTTCAATTGCTTAGAGTTGGATTAGATTAGTTTATTTGAGTCATGGCCCGGCCCACCATGTCCAACGAGTGCCCGACCTTCCTTGTCTAGTTTCTTAGGGTTTTATTAGCCCCTTAGCCTATATAAAGGCTCACTTTGTATGATTAACGGGTGCACAATTTTGATAATAAAATTCTGATTTGTTTCTCTTCGACTTATTGAGAGCATTCGAACCTTAACTTGCTTGGCAAGGGTTCTTGAGCAATCTTGCGTATTGTCCTTGATTGTTCTACCGACCTATCCACTAGAGTATTCACCTCAATTGGAGTCGCCGTTCTACCACCTTCAATCAATTCGTGTCGTCCGTTTTGGTTTTAGGTTCCACAATCCGAGCGCTGGACAACCTCACTAGATCCTTGGGCAAGCGTGTTACGTGTCTCGAAACGAGTTGATCGAGGACCGTATCAGTTGGCTTCAGGGCTTAGGTGAAGGTATCTTTCGTCATATCCTTGTTTTTCGTAGTTACGTCGAAGGGTTTTTGTGTTTTGTCCGCTGCCTTGTTAAAAAAAAAAAAGAAGAAGAAAATGACACTGTTCACCAACACTGTTCACGTTACTGTTTATCCGAACACAAAATCTGTTCTTGTGTTATCCCTTTTGTGTTTGTATCTAGTTTGTCGATAATTTCTGTCCAAAATTTGCCGAAAGGTTGTGTTCCCAAATCTCTCTTGGTCGTTAGTCATCACTTGAGCAACAAGAAAACAAGTGGGGCGGCGGCTAGGGTTTCTACTTGCGGCAAGGGTTTCATTTGCACTAGGGTTTCTTTGTTTCAAATCTGTCCGAGTATTGCTTGCTTCATCCAAGTTGTTTACTTAATTTCCAAATTCATTTAGGAAACTAAGTAAAGCACTTGGATAACTCCTTTGTTTTCACTTGGCTACTCTCCTACATTCTCTCCTAAATTTTAGGAACACTACCCACTCCTACATTTTAGGAAGCTAGGGTTTCTATCTTTTATGTTCCCATTGGTGCACTTCCATTTCTGTCCGCCACTATTGGCCTTCCAAATTCGTCCATTCCCACTTCATTTTGCACCCACATTTGTGTCTTACCTTCTTGGTTACTCTTATGGCAAAAGTGGTGACAATTATTGGACTTGAGCGGCCTTTCTCAACTACAGAACCCAACAGGTAAAAGTATTTGGTAAGTCAATTAGAGTGACATCCATATACACGAGTGCGAGTGGATACACACGTAAGGGAGTGTGAAAGCCAACATCTTCGGTTTCGTCGCTAACTTTTTGTAGGTTCCCTCATACGTCATGGCGAATACAAGACGCATAAAAGATAGCCCGCAACATTGTCTTCCTAATCCTAAGGAAGTCAAAGAAGTGGCATTACGCGGTGTAGATGAGCAATTGGACCTCGTCAAATCTCAGTTGCTTGGTTGGTTTTATACTCGTTGCGGCGTCAAAGATAAAATTTGTAGCTTGCCCATTGATGGGAGTTGTGAAGTCATCCTTGCAAGTGCTATCATGGTTGAGAAATTAAATCTTCCAACCATTGATCATCTTGAACTGTACAAGTTGATGAGTACTCGTGGTGTTGTTTGGGTTACTAAGCACACACTTGTACCTATTCAAATCGGCAAATATGTGGACGAGCTGTTGTGTGATGTAGTCCCAATTCAAGTGACACCTGTGTTGTTGGGCAAAGCATGGATGTCGAGGCGAGAAGTTAAATATGACGGACATACTAATAAGTATGCCTTCTTATTTAATAGTCGTCGTTTTGTACTTGTATCACTTACTTATGACCAGCTTTGTATTGATCTAGCATACATGAAAATGAGCTTGAGCGTTATAGAATGGAGAAAAGGCTCTGAAGAGGTAAAACCCGAGAGAGTTGAAAGCAACGAGATGAAAGGGTCAGCTGTTGAACTAGAAAAAGAGATGGAAAAATCTGATGAGATGGGTGGTAAAAAGGAAGAAAAGAGAGAAAGTGGGCTGATCTTGAACAACCCGGTGAAGGCCTATTATTTTCCTAACGAACTTACCTTTGCTTTGTTTTGTGTTTCTTCTTTTATACAGATCAGGCAAAGGGAAGTTGGGCTGTTCTTAGTGCGTTCCATTCCAAAATCAATTATAGGCTTTGCAAGCCTCCAAGAGTTAAACCCCGTTGGTATCCATTCATGGAACAATGTCAACTCAAATCAGTCCACACCAAAAGGGAGTTGATTCGAGCTCATCTTGAATGGAACACTCCATATTTTGGGGATGGTTGTGTACCAAGGGTTCGTTTAAAGAACAAGTACCTCAATGACCATTGTGATTTTCGTCTTGCTCTTAGTACACATGAAGCTCCAACATCACCAAATCCGCCATGGGACCTTGCAAGTGTGTTCTGGCCGGAGTTCGATTTCATGGGATACACTTCACACCACTTTGAGGACCCTTACCTCGTGACCGCAAACGATCAAGTTGAGCACACATTGAAGATAGTTTGTGAGATTCAAGGTTCGACAAGGGATATTTTCCAACTTAGCACGTGGGTTTTGCATTGGATGACATCTGTAGCAATCGTAACAAGATTGAGTCAAAGGAATGTAACTCGTCCTGTCACCAATTTGTGGGCAAATTGCTTTCAAGAGGAGGGGAATTATACAAACAAGAGGAGCCATTGGAGTAAAGCCATGAGTTTTTCTTGGCTGGTTGTGAGCATTTTCAAACTAACCAAGAGACATGAGCACCGAATCATAGTATGAGGGCCAATATGTGGTGGCATTAGATTTGGGCTTCATACTACCAACGCTTGTAGTATCATCCATTTCTATCCGGATTTGAGGACAAATCCTTCTCAAGTGGAGGGGACTGATGTGTGCACGGACCTTAGCCCAAGTAATGATCCAGTTCGAGTTCCATTGGGCCCAGTCACACGTGCACGGGCCAAGCGCTTCAAGGAGTCCCATCAAGCTCTTGTGTGAAATGTTCAAGACCAACAAGGAGTCCATCGGGATATTGAAGGCTTGGAAGGTGATAATCAAGTTGTCTACATGATGATCCAAGCCCACGAAGAGAGCCCATGAAGGTTTGGTCGACTAAGCCCTAGGCCTTAGTGCTAGGTTCAATTGCTTAGAGTTGGATTAGATTATTTTATTTGAGTCATGGCCCGGCCCACCATGTCCAACGAGTGCCCGACCTTCCTTGTCTAGTTTCTTAGGGTTTTATTAGCCCCTTAGCCTATATAAAGGCTCACTTTGTATGATTAACGGGTGCACAATTTTGATAATAAAATTCTGATTTGTTTCTCTTCGACTTATTGAGAGCATTCGAACCTTAACTTGTTTGGCAAGGGTTCTTGAGCAATCTTACGTATTGTCCTTGATTGTTCTACCGACCTATCCACTAGAGTATTCACCTCAATTGGAGTCGCCGTTCTACCACCTTCAATCAATTCGTGTCGTCCGTTTTGGTTTTAGGTTCCACAATCCGAGCGCTGGACAACCTCACTAGATCCTTGGGCAAGCGTGTTACGTGTCTCGAAATGAGTTGATCGAGGACCGTATCAGTTGGCTTCAGGGCTTAGGTGAAGGTATCTTTCGTCATATCCTTGTTTTTCGTAGTTACGTCGAAGGGTTTTTGTGTTTTGTCCGCTGCCTTGTTAAAAAAAAAAAAAGAAGAAGAAAATGACACTGTTCACCGACACTGTTCACGTTACTGTTTATCCGAACACAAAATCTGTTCTTGTGTTATCCCTTTTGTGTTTGTATCTAGTTTGTCGATAATTTCTGTCCAAAATTTGCCGAAAGGTTGTGTTCCCAAATCTGTCTTGGTCGTTAGTCATCACTTGAGCAACAAGAAAACAAGTGGGGCGGCGGCTAGGGTTTCTACTTGCGGCAAGGGTTTCATTTGCACTAGGGTTTCTTTGTTTCAAATCTGTCCGAGTATTGCTTGCTTCATCCAAGTTGTTTACTTAATTTCCAAATTCATTTAGGAAACTAAGTAAAGCACTTGGATAACTCCTTTGTTTTCACTTGGCTACTCTCCTACATTCTCTCCTAAATTTTAGGAACACTACCCACTCCTACATTTTAGGAAGCTAGGGTTTCTATCTTTTATGTTCCCATTGGTGCACTTCCATTTCTGTCCGCCACTATTGGCCTTCCAAATTCGTCCATTCCCACTTCATTTTGCACCCACATTTGTGTCTTACCTTCTTGGTTACTCTTATGGCAAAAGTGGTGACAATTATTGGACTTGAGCGGCCTTTCTCAACTACAGAACCCAACAGGTAAAAGTATTTGGTAAGTCAATTAGAGTGACATCCATATACACGAGTGCGAGTGGATACACGTAAGGGAGCGTGAAAGCCAACATCTTCGGTTTCGTCGCTAACTTTTTGTAGGTTCCCTCATACGTCATGGCGAATACAAGACGCATAAAAGCTAGCCCACAACATTGTCTTCCTAATCCTAAGGAAGTCAAAGAAGTGGCATTACGCGGTGTAGATGAGCAATTGGACCTCGTCAAATCTCAGTTGCTTGGTTGGTTTTATACTCGTGGCAGTGTCAAAGATAAAATTTGTAGCTTGCCCATCATTGATGGGAGTTGTGAAGTCATCCTTGCAAGTGCTATCATGGTTGAGAAATTAAATCTTCCAACCATTGATCATCTTGAACTGTACAAGTTGATGAGTACTCGTGGTGTTGTTTGGGTTACTAAGCACACACTTGTACCTATTCAAATCGGCAAATATGTGGACGAGCTATTGTGTGATGTAGTCCCAATTCAAGTGACACCTGTGTTGTTGGGCAAAGCATGGATGTCGAGGCGAGAAGTTAAATATGACGGACATACTAATAAGTATGCCTTCTTATTTAATAGTCGTCGTTTTGTACTTGTATCACTTACTTATGACCAGCTTTGTATTGATCTAGCATACATAAAAATGAGCTTGAGCGTTATAGAATGGAGAAAAGGCTAGATGAGGGAATTGTGCCTGATGAGGTAAAACTCGAGAGAGTTGAAAGCAACGAGATGAAAGGGTCAGCTGTTGAACTAGAAAAAGAGATGGAAAAATCTGATGAGATGGGTGTTAAAAAGGAAGAAAAGAGAGAAAGTGGGCTGATCTTGAACAACCCGGTGAAGGCCTATTATTTTCCTAACGAACTTACCTTTGCTTTGTTTTGTGTTTCTTCTTTTATACAGATCAGGCAAAGGGAAGTTGGGCTGTTCTTAGTGCGTTCCATTCCAAAATCAATTATAGGCTTTGCAAGCCTCCAAGAGTTAAACCCCGTTGGTATCCATTCATGGAACAATGTCAACTCAAATCAGTCCACACCAAAAGGGAGTTGATTCGAGCTCATCTTGAATGGAACACTCCATATTTTGGGGATGGTTGTGTACCAAGGGTTCGTTTAAAGAACAAGTACATCAATGACCATTGTGATTTTCGTCTTGCTCTTAGTACACATGAAGCTCCAACATCACCAAATCCGCCATGGGACCTTGCAAGTGTGTTCTGGCTGGAGTTCGATTTCATGGGATACACTTCACACCACTTTGAGGACCCTTACCTCGTGACCGCAAACGATCAAGTTGAGCACACATTGAAGATAGTTTGTGAGATTCAAGGTTCGACAAGGGATATTTTCCAACTTAGCACGTGGGTTTTGCATTGGATGACATCTGTAGCAATCGTAACAAGATTGAGTCAAAGGAATGTAACTCGTCCTGTCACCAGCAAATTGCTTTCAAGAGGAGGGGAATTATACAAACAAGAGGAGCCATTGGAGTAAAGCCATGAGTTTTTCTTGGCTGGTTGTGAGCATTTTCAAACTAACCAAGAGACATGAGCACCGAATCATAGTATGATGGCCAATATGTGGTGGCATTAGATTTGGGCTTCATACTACCAACGCTTGTAGTATCATCCATTTCTATCCGGATTCGAGGACAAATCCTTCTCAAGTGGAGGGGACTGATGTGTGCACGGACCTTAGCCCAAGTAATGATCCAGTTCGAGTTCCATTGGGCCCAGTCACACGTGCACGGGCCAAGCGCTTCAAGGAGTCCCTTCAAGCTCTTGTGTGAAATGTTCAAGACCAACAAGGAGTCCATCGGGATATTGAAGGCTTGGAAGGTGATAATCAAGTTTTCTACATGATGATCCAAGCCCACGAGGAGAGCCCATGAACGTTTGGTCGACTAAGCCCTAGGCCTTAGTGTTAGGTTCAATTGCTTAGAGTTGGATTAGATTAGTTTATTTGAGTCATGGCCCGGCCCACCTTGTCCAAGGAGTGGCCGACCTTCCTTGTCTAGTTTCTTAGGGTTTTATTAGCCCCTTAGCCTATATAAAGGCTCACTTTGTATGATTAACGGGTGCACAATTTTGATAATAAAATTCTGATTTGTTTCTCTTCGACTTATTGAGAGCATTCGAACCTTAACTTGTTTGGCAAGGGTTCTTGAGCAATCTTGCGTATTGTCCTTGATTGTTCTACCGACCTATCCACTAGAGTATTCACCTCAATTGGAGTCGCCGTTCTACCACCTTCAATCAATTCGTGTCGTCCGTTTTGGTTTTAGGTTCCACAATCCGAGCGCTGGACAACCTCACTAGATCCTTGGGCAAGCGTGTTACGTGTCTCGAAACGAGTTGATCGAGGACCGTATCAGTTGGCTTCAGGGCTTAGGTGAAGGTATCTTTCGTCATATCCTTGTTTTTCGTAGTTACGTCGAAGGGTTTTTGTGTTTTGTCCGCTGCCTTGTTAAAAAAAAAAGAAGAAGAAAATGACACTGTTCACCAACACTGTTCACGTTACTGTTTTTCCGAACACAAAATCTGTTCTTGTGTTATCCCTTTTGTGTTTGTATCTAGTTTGTCGATAATTTCTGTCCAAAATTTGCCGAAAGGTTGTGTTCCCAAATCTCTCTTGGTCGTTAGTCATCACTTGAGCAACAAGAAAACAAGTGGGGCGGCGGCTAGGGTTTCTACTTGCGGCAAGGGTTTCATTTGCACTAGGGTTTCTTTGTTTCAAATCTGTCCGAGTATTGCTTGCTTCATCCAAGTTGTTTACTTAATTTCCAAATTCATTTAGGAAACTAAGTAAAGCACTTGGATAACTCCTTTGTTTTCACTTGGCTACTCTCCTACATTCTCTCCTAAATTTTAGGAACACTACCCACTCCTACATTTTAGGAAGCTAGGGTTTCTATCTTTTATGTTCCCATTGGTGCACTTCCATTTCTGTCCGCCACTATTGGCCTTCCAAATTCGTCCATTCCCACTTCATTTTGCACCCACATTTGTGTCTTACCTTCTTGGTTACTCTTATGGCAAAAGTGGTGACAATTATTGGACTTGAGCGGCCTTTCTCAACTACAGAACCCAACAGGTAAAAGTATTTGGTAAGTCAATTAGAGTGACATCCATATACACGAGTGCGAGTGGATACACGTAAGGGAGCGTGAAAGCCAACATCTTCGGTTTCGTCGCTAACTTTTTGTAGGTTCCCTCATACGTCATGGCGAATATAAGACGCATAAAAGCTAGCCCGCAACATTGTCTTCCTAATCCTAAGGAAGTCAAAGAAGTGGCATTACGCGGTGTAGATGAGCAATTGGACCTCGTCAAATCTCAGTTGCTTGGTTGGTTTTATACTCGTGGCAGTGTCAAAGATAAAATTTGTAGCTTGCCCATTGATGGGAGTTGTGAAGTCATCCTTGCAAGTGCTATCATGGTTGAGAAATTAAATCTTCCAACCATTGATCATCTTCAACTGTACAAGTTGATGAGTACTCGTGGTGTTGTTTGGGTTACTAAGCACACACTTGTACCTATTCAAATCGGCAAATATGTGGACGAGGTGTTGTGTGATGTAGTCCCAATTCAAGTGACACCTGTGTTGTTGGGCAAAGCATGGATGTCGAGGCGAGAAGTTAAATATGACGGACATACTAATAAGTATGCCTTCTTATTTAATAGTCGTCGTTTTGTACTTGTATCACTTACTTATGACCAGCTTTGTATTGATCTAGCATACATGAAAATGAGCTTGAGCGTTATAGAATGGAGAAAAGGCTCTGAAGAGGTAAAACCCGAGAGAGTTGAAAGCAACGAGATGAAAGGGTCAGCTGTTGAACTAGAAAAAGAGATGGAAAATCTGATGAGATGGGTGGTAAAAAGGAAGAAAAGAGAGAAAGTGGGCTAATCTTGAACAACCCGGTGAAGGCCTATTATTTTCCTAACGAACTTACCTTTGCTTTGTTTTGTGTTTCTTCTTTTATACAGATCAGGCAAAGGGAAGTTGGGCTGTTCTTAGTGCGTTCCATTCCAAAATCAATTATAGGCTTTGCAAGCCTCCAAGAGTTAAACCCCGTTGGTATCCATTCATGGAACAATGTCAACTCAAATCAGTCCACACCAAAAGGGAGTTGATTCGAGCTCATCTTGAATGGAACACTCCATATTTTGGGGATGGTTGTGTACCAAGGGTTCGTTTAAAGAACAAGTACCTCAATGACCATTGTGATTTTCGTCTTGCTCTTAGTACACATGAAGCTCCAACATCACCAAATCCGCCATGGGACCTTGCAAGTGTGTTCTGGCTGGAGTTCGATTTCATGGGATACACTTCACACCACTTTGAGGACCCTTACCTCGTGACCGCAAACGATCAAGTTGAGCACACATTGAAGATAGTTTGTGAGATTCAAGGTTCGACAAGGGATATTTTCCAACTTAGCACGTGGGTTTTGCATTGGATGACATCTGTAGCAATCGTAACAAGATTGAGTCAAAGGAATGTAACTCGTCCTGTCACCAATTTGTGGGCAAATTGCTTTCAAGAGGAGGGGAATTATACAAACAAGAGGAGCCATTGGAGTAAAGCCATGAGTTTTTCTTGGCTGGTTGTGAGCATTTTCAAACTAACCAAGAGACATGAGCACCGAATCATAGTATGAGGGCCAATATGTGGTGGCATTAGATTTGGGCTTCATACTACCAACGCTTGTAGTATCATCCATTTCTATCCAGATTTGAGGACAAATCCTTCTCAAGTGGAGGGGACTGATGTGTGCACGGACCTTAGCCCAAGTAATGATCCAATTCGAGTTCCATTGGGCCCAGTCACACGTGCACGGGCCAAGCGCTTCAAGGAGTCCCTTCAAGCTCTTGTGCGAAATGTTCAAGACCAACAAGGAGTGCATCGAGATATTGAAGGCTTGGAAGGTGATAATCAAGTTGTCTACATGATGACCCAAGCCCACGAAGAGAGCCCATGAAGGTTTGGTCGACTAGGCCCTAGGCCTTAGTGTTAGGTTCAATTGCTTAGAGTTGGATTAGATTAGTTTATTTGAGTCATGGCCCGGCCCACCTTGTCCAAGGAGTGGCCGACCTTCCTTGTCTAGTTTCTTAGGGTTTTATTAGCCCCTTAGCCTATATAAAGGCTCACTTTGTGTGATTAACGGGTGCACAATTTTGATAATAAAATTCTGATTTGTTTCTCTTCGACTTATTGAGAGCATTCGAACCTTAACTTGTTTGGCAAGGGTTCTTGAGCAATCTTACGTATTGTCCTTGATTGTTCTACCGACCTATCCACTAGAGTATTCACCTCAATTGGAGTCGCCGTTCTACCACCTTCAATCAATTCGTGTCGTCCGTTTTGGTTTTAGGTTCCACAATCCGAGCGCTGGACAACCTCACTAGATCCTTGGGCAAGCGTGTTATGTGTCTCGAAACGAGTTGATCGAGGACCGTATCAGTTGGCTTCAGGGCTTAGGTGAAGGTATCTTTCGTCATATCCTTGTTTTTCGTAGTTACGTCGAAGGGTTTTTGTGTTTTGTCCGCTGCCTTGTTAAAAACAAAAAGAAGAAAAAAATGACACTGTTCACTGTTACTGTTCACCGACACTGTTCACGTTACTGTTTATCCGAACACAAAATCTGTTGGTGTGTTATCCCTTTTGTGTTTGTGTCTAGTTTGTCAATAATTTCTGTCCAAAATTTGCCGCAAGGTTGTGTTCCCAAATCTGTCTTGGTCGTTAGTCATCACTTGAGCAACAAGAAAACAAGTGGGGCGGCGGCTAGGGTTTCTACTTGCGGCTAGGGTTTCATTTGCACTAGGGTTTCTTCGTTTCAAATCTGTCCGAGTATTGCTTGCTTCATCCAAGTTGTTTACTTAATTTCCAAATTCATTTAGAAAACTAAGTAAAGCACTTGGATAACTCCTTTGTTTTCACTTGGCTACTCTCCTACATTCTCTCCTACATTTTAGGAACACTACCCACTCCTACATTTTAGGATGCTAGGGTTTCTGTAACATCCCGAATATTAGGAGGTTGTTTGTGAAGAAAATATTAAAGTATATTTCTTCGGGTTTGATTTAAAACCTTATTTTTTTTTAAAAGACTAGAAACCCTAATATTTTAGTCAAAAACCCTAGTTTACTTGTGACTAACCGGTTCTCTTAAATCTCTCACATTTTGATTGAAACCCTAAATTTAATCATTGGAATTGGAAAATTCCTCACGTTTTCTTAAAAATTTCCTTTTATTTGAAAATTATTATTTATTAAAGCCCTACTACCCAATTGTTCAACAATAAGTGCAGATGAACCTGGAAAATAGGGTTTTACACTTCGGTTTCAAGATTTGAGCAAAATTAGGGTTTTCGCGATTTTCGCCGGATAAATTTTCGGTACTGGCCAGGGATCAATTTGGGGATTAAAAGTGACTTTTAAGTGAAAATAATGTGTGAGTAGTAGCAATGATATAAGGATAGTGAATGGGAAGAAAAAAAAACCTAGTACGTGAGTTTTTAAGAAAAACGGCGCGAACCGGCGGGTCCCGCGCACTACCGATTGAACGCACCGCTTGACCACCATTTTTCTTACCAAACAAGCTTATTGACTTTTGCACAAAATATCTTCCTAATTTGCAGCTGGTTTGACCGAAATTATAAGGCTAGAAATGTAAGGGAAGAAAGAGAAAAATTTGTGGACAAGATTAGTCCAAGTGTTGGCCAAAAATTGTGGACACAATTAGCCTTAATCTTCTTACTTCCTTATAAGACAAGTTAAGCTCCATTTCCTTCATTTTTCTGCTCCATAACCGAAATAAGAGAGAGAGGGAAAGACCAAGAGAAAAACTTCTTCATTTCTTCTTGATTTCTAGCTACAAAGTGAGAAAACTAAGGAAATAAACCGATTAAACTCACCTTTGAGTGTTTAGTTAGTGATTTGTGGTGAAATTTTGGAAAGAGAAAGCTTGGGCTACTCTTTGTGTCCTCTATTCAAGGTAAGAGAGCTTATCTCTCTAAGTTTTGCTTTCAATTTTGTTAAATTAAGTTTAGTAGTTGATTATAGTGGTGGAATCATGGATGATTAGCATGTTTTAGAGGTTTTTCCCCAATTTATTTGATGAACTAGGGCTTATGGAAATTCTGCCCAAATTGTTGTAAGATGCTTATATGTTGCAATTGAGGTTTCATAAGGTGTTGTGGTAGTGATTAGACCAAGAAATTTAGGAAAGTTCCACTAAAAACTAAAGATTTCAGATTTCTGGAAATTCTTGCTTACATTCTGTCCGAATTTGTATCTGTGTGTTAGAGGCTGATTTGGCCTTAGGTCAAAGAAGAAAAGTTGTAGAGAATGACATTTTATAGGTGCCTACAAAATTTCAGCTCAATCAGCGCAACGTAGGATGTGAAAAGTCCAAAATACCCTTACTGTTTTAAATATTTCCCAGCAGTCCGTTTCATCAGTTAAGTCCAGTTTATCACATTTTTTGACTAGGAGCCGTACTGATTTAGCTCTGAGACAAAACATGAAAGTTGTAGTGTTCTGAAGTAGCTTTAAAATGCCTCAAAGAACACCTGAATTGGACTTTTGTACACTGAGTTATGACCATTACAGTGTTCTGCGTTTAAACAGCCGACGAATTGGTTTCTGGTTTAGTAATTCGAGAATTTGACAGAGTTACATTAGGAACGGGACTAAGTGACGTTCATGAATGTTGTAGCTCTGTGTCTTAGCTTCGAAACGGCATAGGTTTCGTTTTAATCCGATAAGCGTAACCTCGGATATGTTATTTCCGCATTTGTACGTCAAATCTGTTTTGAACTAAATTGAATTTCTGCACTTGTACTTAATACGATTCTTGTTATTATGATATTGTGAGCCTATGGAACGGCTCTTGACATGAATTGCTGATATGTATAATGTTGGGTTGTGTTGGAGAAAAACAATGAAGCCTAAAAGGCTGGAAAATTAGGTAAACACAAAGGGCATGCTGCCCGAATTTTTACTCGAGGACTAGAAAACTATATTAGCGACTTGAGTGAAGGTTAAGTACTTATTACTTGAACTAGCGAGAACCTTGGCCACTATGTTTCTTGAGTGTTATACGTTAGGACTTGGACGAACTTGTACCCTTGAGAAATGAAATAATGATTGCTCGAAGTATGTTTTCCTTGTACTTTCAACTCGCAAGACAATTTCAAGTATAAATATTACAAAGTTTTACTGTTTAAAAAGGCGAGCAAGTGTTTCACGACTACTGTCCAAGTGAATTTCAATTTCTTGATTCTTATTGAACGAAACGTCTAAGTTTCGAACTCTAGTCATGTTTCAAAGTTCTCAAATTGAGTTTTATCGCAGATTTGGACTCCGAACTCGGAGTATAACCTGAAAGTGACCAGTAAAGGCACTATATCTTGTGGTGAGTGCTTTCAAATACTGAATTGCACTAGATACTTGAACTGGATACGTGACCAATATGAGTACTTGTTATATACGTGAATGGACAGGGCAAGAGTGTACTTTATCGCACTTGCCCTTACGTGATATACTTGTTTATTGATTGCAATTGACTTGATATACTTGATGTGCGCACTTCCTGGAATTCCAAAAACCCTGTGGCGAGTTACTCTAGTCGAGCCGGCAAGGGCTTGGTCGATTGGGTAACGAACCCTGGGTCTCTTATTTTGTCGAGTGGAGTGATACCTCCTCGGCTAATCGGTATACTCGAGTATTACCACCCATGTTTATTGAGGATTTTGGGCCCAGTAGGGGGTGTGAATGGTGGACGGAGAGTCGTGTAAGTGGTGCTCTACTGGATTGGTTCCTTTACTTGAAAGTTGACGGAGTGTCAACTACTACGTGATCAAGCTCCTGATGATGAATGGAAGTTGGCTCCTGAGGGCCATCCGTATCCTTATGCTTTGGATTGATTATTGCTTATTGGATTATTGTTGATTTTGAAAAACTTTTACACTCGCTCATTTTGAGATTTCTACTTGACGTGTTATTGCTCACATTTATGAACTCTTCATGCTCGTTACTTTGCTATATCGAAAACTTGTACTTATAAATAATGGTCAATTTACTATTTGGAACCTCACTGGGCTTTTAGCTCATACCACGTTATTTGTTTTCCTTACAGGGGGTACGAGTGACGCGTGAGACTTGTAAAAGACTAGCGTAGCCTTTTGTTTTGACTTTTAACTTTTGACTTGTACTCGCGCTATTCCTCGAATGGAACATTTTGTATTTGGATTGTATATGTTTTGAACTAGTTTAAGTATATCGAGATTTTGTACCCTGATCTCTATCAATGTAAATTATAAGCTTGAATTGTGGAGGTTATTTATGGTCCATGGATGTGTGTACGTGATTTGAGTGAGTGAGTCCTGGCGAGAGCTGGGCAGGCGGTCCGCCAAACCCTTTGGTATGCCTCAGGGGGAGGTGGGGTCGTCACAGTTTCTATCTTTTATGTTCCCATTGGTGCACTTCCATTTCTGTCCGCCACTATTGGCCTTCCAAATTCGTCCATTCCCACTTCATTTTGCACCCACATTTGTGTCTTACCTTCTTGGTTACTCTTATGGCAAAAGTGGTGACAATTATTGGACTTGAGCGGCCTTTCTCAACTACAGAACCCAACAGGTAAAAGTATTTGGAAAGTCAATTAGAGTAACATCCATATACACGAGTGCGAGTGGATACACGTAAGGGAGCGTGAAAGCCAACATCTTCGGTTTCGTTGCTAACTTTTTGCAGGTTCCCTCATACGTCATGGCGAATACAAGACGCATAAAAGCTAGCCCACAACATTGTCTTCCTGATCCTAAGGGAGTCAAAGACGTGGCATTACGCCGTGTAGATGAGCAATTGGACCTCATCAAATCTCAGTTGCTTGGTTGGTTTTATACTCGTTGCGGTGTGAAAGATAAAACTTGCTTGGCAAGGGTTCTTGAGCAATCTTGCGTATTGTCCTTGATTGTTCTACCGACCTATCCACTATAGTATTCACCTCAATTGGAGTCGCCGTTCTACCACCTTCAATCAATTCGTGTCGTCCGTTTTGGTTTTAGGTTCCACAATCTAAGCGTTGGACAACCTCACTAGATCCTTGGACAAGCGTGTTACGTGTCTCGAAACGAGATGATCGAGGACCGTATCAGTTGGCTTCAGAGCTTAGGTGAAGGTGTCTTTCGTTATATCCTTGTTTTTCGTAGTTGCATCGAAGGGTTTTTGTGTTTTGTCCGCTGCCTTGTTGAAAAAAAAAAGAAGAAAAAAATGACACTGTTCACCGTCACTCTTCACCGACACTGTTCACGTTACTGTTTATCTGAACACAAAATCTGTTGGTGTGTTATCCCTTTTGTGTTTGTGTCTAGTTTGTCGATAATTTCAGTCCAAAATTTGCCGAAAGGTTGTGTTCCCAAATCTGTCTTGGTCGTTAGTCATCACTTGAGCAACAAGAAAACAAGTGGGGCGGCGGCTAGGGTTTCATTTGCACTAGGGTTTCTTTGTTTCAAATCTGTCCGAGTATTGCTTGCTTCATCCAAGTTGTTTACTTGATTTCCAAATTCATTTAGGAAACTAAGTAAAGCACTTGGATAACTCCTTTGTTTTCACTTGGCCACTCTCCTACATTCTCTCCTACATTTTAGGAACACTACTCACTCCTACATTGATCATCTTCAACTGTACCAGTTGATGAGTACTCGTGGTGGGTTACTAAGCACACACTTGTACCTATTCAAATCGGCAAATATGTGGACGAGGTGTTGTGTGATGTAGTCCCAATTCAAGTGACACCTGTGTTGTTGGGCAAAGCATGGATGTCGAGGCGAGAAGTTAAATATGACGGACATACTAATAAGTATGCCTTCTTATTTAATAGTCGTCGTTTTGTACTTGTATCACTTACTTATGACCAGCTTTGTATTGATCTAGCATACATGAAAATGAGCTTGAGCGTTATAGAATGGAGAAAAGGCTAGATGAGGGAATTGTGCCTGAAGAGGTAAAACCCGACGGAGTTGAAAGCAACGAGATGAAAGGGTCAGCTGTTGAACTAGAAAAGGAGATGGAAAAATCTGATGAGATGGGTGGTAAAAAGGAGGAAAAGAGAGAAAGTGGGCTGATCTTGAACAACCCGGTGAAGGCCTATTATTTTCCTAACGAACTTACCTTTGCTTTGTTTAGTGTTTCTTCTTTTATACAGATCAGGCAAAGGGAAGTTGAGTTGTTCTTAGTGCGTTCCATTCCAAAATCAATTATAGGCTTTGCAAGCCTCCAAGAGTTAAACCCCGTTGGTATCCATTCATGGAACAATGTCAACTCAAATCAGTCCACACCAAAAGGGAGTTGATTCGAGCTCATCTTGAAGGGAACACTCCATATTTTGGGGATGGTTGTGTACCAAGGGTTCGTTTAAAGAACAAGTACATCAATGACCATTGTGATTTTCGTCTTGCTCTTAGTACACATGAAGCTCCAACATCACCAAATCCGCCATGGGACCTTGCAAGTGTGTTCTGGCCGGAGTTCGATTTCATGGGATACACTTCACACCACTTTGAGGACCCTTACCTCGTGACCACAAACGATCAAGTTGAGCACACATTGAAGATAGTTTGTGAGATTCAAGGTTCGACAAGGGTTATTTTCCAACTTAGCACGTGGGTTTTGCATTGGATGACATCTGTAGCAATCGTAACAAGATTGAGTCAAAGGCATGTAACTCGTCTTGTCACCATTCGTGCTTCAATTTGTGGGCAAATTGCTTTCAAGAGGAGGGGAATTATACAAACAAGAGGAGCCATTGGAGTAAAGCCATGAGTTTTTCTTGGCTGGTTGTGAGCATTTTCAAACTAACCAAGAGACATGAGCACCGAATCACAGTATGAGGGCCAATATGTGGTGGCATTAGATTTGGGCTTCATACTACCAACGCTTGTAGTATCATCCATTTCTATCCAAATTTGAGGACAAATCCTTCTCAAGTGGAGGGGACTGATGTGTGCACGGACCTTAGCCCAAGTAATGATCCAGTTAGAGTTCCATTGGGCCCAGTCACACGTGCACGGGCCAAGCGCTTCAAGGAGTCCCTTCAAGCTCTTGTGTGAAATGTTCAAGACCAACAAGGAGTCCATCGGGATATTGAAGGCTTGGAAGGTGATAATCAAGTTGTCTACATGATGATCCAAGCCCACGAAGAGAGCCCATGAAGGTTTGGTCGACTAAGCCCTAGGCCTTAGTGTTAGGTTCAATTGCTTAGAGTTGGATTAGATTAGTTTATTTGAGTCATGGCCCGGCCCACCTTGTCCAAGGAGTGGCCGACCTTCCTTGTCAAGTTTCTTAGGGTTTTGTTAGCCCCTTAGCCTATATAAAGGCTCACTTTGTATGATTAACGGGTGCACAATTTTGATAATAAAATTCTGATTTGTTTCTCTTCGACTTATTGAGAGCATTCGAACCTTAACTTGCTTGGCAAGGGTTCTTGAGCAATCTTGCGTATTGTCCTTGATTGTTCTACCGACCTATCCATCAGAGTATTCACCTCAATTGGAGTCGCCGTTCTACCACCTTTAATCAATTCGTGTCGTCCGTTTTGGTTTTAGGTTCCACAATCCAAGCGTTGGACAACCTCACTAGATCCTTGGGCAAGCGTGTTACGTGTCTCGAAACGAGTTGATCGAGGACCTTATCGGTTGGCTTCAGAGCTTAGGTGAAGGTATCTTTCGTTATATCCTTGTTTTTCGTAGTTGCGTCGAAGGGTTTTTGTGTTTTGTCCGCTGTCTTGTAAAAAAAAAAGAAGAAGAAAAAAATGACACTGTTCGCCGTTACTGTTCACCGACACTGTTCACGTTACAGCTTATCCGAACACAAAATCTGTTGGTGTGTTATCCCTTTTGTGTTTGTGTCTAGTTTGTCGATAATTTCTGTCCAAAATTTGCCGAAAGGTTGTGTTCCCAAATCTGTCTTGGTCGTTAGTCATCACTTGAGCAACAAGAAAACAAGTAGGGCGGCGGCTAGGGTTTCATTTGCACTAGGGTTTCTTTGTTTCAAATCTGTCAGAGTATTGCTTGCTTCATCCAAGTTGTTTACTTAATTTCCAAATTCTTTTAGGAAACTAAGTAAAGCACTTGGATAACTCCTTTGTTTTCACTTGGCTACTCTTCTGCATTCTCTCCTACATTTTAGGAACACTACCCACTCCTACATTTTAGGAAGCTAGGGTTTCTATCTTTTATGTTCCCATTGGTGCACTTCCATTTCTGTCCGCCACTATTGGCCTTCCAAATTCGTCCATTCCCACTTCATTTTGCACCCACATTTGTGTCTTACCTTCTTGGTTACTCTTATGGCAAAAGTGGTGACAATTATTGGACTTGAACGGCCTTTCTCAACTACAGAACCCAACAGGTAAAAGTATTTGGTAAGTCAATTAGAGTGACATCCATATACACGAGTGCGAGTGGATACACGTAAGGGAGCGTGAAAGCCAACATCTTCGGTTTCGTTGCTAACTTTTTGCAGGTTCCCTAATACGTCATGGCGAATACAAGACGCATAAAAGCTAGCCCACAACATTGTCTTCCTGATCCTAAGGGAGTCAAAGAAGTGGCATTACGCGGTGTAGATGAGCAATTGGACCTCGTCAAATCTCAGTTGCTTGGTTGGTTTTATACTCGTTGCGGTGTCAAAGATAAAATTTGTAGCTTGCCCATTGATGGGAGTTGTGAAGTCATCCTTGCAAGTGCTATCATGGTTGAGAAATTAAATCTTCCAACCATTGATCATCTTCAACTGTACAAGTTAATGAGCACTCGTGGTGTTGTTTGGGTTAGTAAGCACACACTTGTACCTATTCAAATCGGCAAATATGTGGACGAGGTGTTGTGTCATGTAGTCCCAATTCAAGTGACTCCTGTGTTGTTGGACAAAGCATGGATGTCGAGGCGAGAAGTTAAATATGACGGACATACTAATAAGTATGGCTTCTTATTTAATAGTCGTCGTTTTGTACTTGTATCACTTACTTGTGACCAGCATTGTATTGATCTAGCATACATGAAAATGTGCTTGAGTGAGCGTTATAGAATGGAGAAAAGGCTAGATGAGGGAATTGTGCCTGAAGAGGTAAAACCCGAGGGAGTTGAAAGCAGCGAGATGAAAGGGTCAGCTGCTGAACTAGAAAAAGAGATGGAAAAGTCTGATGAGATGGGTGGTAAAAAGGAAGAAAAGAGAGAAAGTGGGCTGATCTTGAACAATCCGGTGAAGGCCTATTATTTTCCTAACGAACTTACCTTTGCTTTATTTAGTGTTTCTTCTTTTATACAGATCAGGCAAAGGGAAGTTGAGCTGTTCTTAGTGCGTTCCATTCCAAAATCAATTATAGGCTTTGCAAGCCTCCAAGAGTTAAACCCCGTTGGTATCCATTCATGGAACAATGTCAACTCAAATCAGTCCACACCAAAAGGGAGTTGATTCGAGCTCATCTTGAAGGGAACACTCCACATTTTGGGAATGGTTGTGTACCAAGGGTTCGTTTAAAGAACAAGTACCTCAATGACCATTGTGATTTTCGTCTTGCTCTTAGTACACATGAAGCTCCAACATCACCAAATCCGCCGTGGGACCTTGCAAGTGTGTTCTGGCCGGAGTTCGATTTCATGGGATACACTTCACACCACTTTGAGGACCCTTACTTCGTGACCACAAACGATCAAGTTGAGCACACATTGAAGATAGTTTGTGAGATTCAAGGTTCGACAAGGGTTATTTTCCAACTTAGCACGTGGGTTTTGCATTGGATGACATCTGTAGCAATCGTAACAAGATTGAGTCAAAGGCATGTAACTCGTCTTGTCACCATTCGTGCTTCAATTTGTGGGCAAATTGCTTTCAAGAGAAGGGGAATTATACAAACAAGAGGAGCCATTGGAGTAAAGCCATGAGTTTTTCTTGGCTGGGTTGTGAGCATTTTCAAACTAACCAAGAGACATGAGCACCGAATCATAGTATGAGGCCCAATATGTGGTGGCATTAGATTTGGGCTTCATACTACCAACGCTTGTAGTATCATCCATTTCTATCCTGATTTAAGGACAAATCCTTCTCAAGTGGAGGGGACTGATGTGTGCACGGACCTTAGCCCAAGTAATGATCCAGTTCGAGTTCCATTGGGCCCAGTCACACGTGCACGGGCCAAGCGCTTCAAGGAGTCCCTTCAAGCTCTTGTGTGAAATGTTCAAGACCAACAAGGAGTCCATCGGGATATTGAAGGCTTGGAAGGTGATAATCAAGTTGTCTACATGATGATCCAAGCCCACGAAGAGAGCCCATGAAGGTTTGGTCGACTAAGCCCTAGGCCTTAGTGTTAGGTTCAATTGCTTAGAGTTGGATTAGATTAGTTTATTTGAGTCATGGCCCGGCCCACCTTGTCCAAGGAGTGGCCGACCTTCCTTGTCTAGTTTCTTAGGGTTTCATTAGCCCCATAGCCTATATAAAGGCTCACTTTGTATGATTAACGGGTGCACAATTTTGATAATAAAATTCTGATTTGTTTCTCTTCGACTTATTGAGAGCATTCGAACCTTAACTTGCTTGGCAAGGGTTCTTGAGCAATCTTGCGTATTGTCCTTGATTGTTCTACCGACCTATCCATCAGAGTATTCACCTCAATTGGAGTCGCCGTTCTACCACCTTTAATCAATTCGTGTCGTCCGTTTTGGTTTTAGGTTCCACAATCCAAGCGCTGGACAACCTCACTAGATTCTTGGGCAAGCGTGTTACGTGTCTCGAAACGAGTTGATCGAGGACAGTATCAGTTGGCTTCAGAGCTTAGGTGAAGGTATCTTTCGTTATATCCTTGTTTTTCGTAGTTGCGTCGAAGGGTTATTGTGTTTTGTTCGCTTCCTTGTTAAAAAAAACAAGAAGAAGAAAATGACACTGTTCGCCATTACTGTTCACCGACACTGCTCACGTTACTGTTTATCCGAACACAAAATCTGTTGGTGTGTTATCCCTTTTGTGTTTGTGTCTAGTTTGTCGATAAGTTCTGTCCAAAATTTGCCGAAAGGTTGTGTTCCCAAATCTGTCTTGGTCGTTAGTCATCACTTGAGCAACAAGAAAACAAGTGGGGCGGCGGCTACGGTCTCATTTGCACTAGGGTTTCTTTGTTTCTAATCTGTCCGAGTATTGCTTGCTTCATCCAAGTTGTTTACTTAATTTCCAAATTCATTTAGGAAACTAAGTAAAGCACTTGGATAACTCCTTTGTTTTCACTTGGCTACTCTCCTACATTCTCTCCTACATTTTAGGAACACTACCCACTCCTACATTTTAGGAAGCTAGGGTTTCTATCTTTTATGTTCCCATTGGTGCACTTCCATTTCTGTCCGCCACTATTGGCCTTCCAAATTCGTCCATTCCCACTTCATTTTGCACCCATATTTGTGTCTTACCTTCTTGGTTACTCTTATGGCAAAAGTGGTGACAATTATTGGACTTGAACGGCCTTTCTCAACTACAGAACCCAACAGGTAAAAGTATTTGGTAAGTCAATTAGAGTGACATCCATATACACGAGTGCGAGTGGATACACGTAAGGGAGCGTGAAAGCCAACATCTTCGGTTTCGTTGCTAACTTTTTGCAGGTTCCCTAATACGTCATGGCGAATACAAGACGCATAAAAGCTAGCCCACAACATTGTCTTCCTGATCCTAAGGGAGTCAAAGAAGTGGCATTACGCGGTGTAGATGAGCAATTGGACCTCGTCAAATCTCAGTTGCTTGGTTGGTTTTATACTCGTTGCGGTGTCAAAGATAAAATTTGTAGCTTGCCCATTGATGGGAGTTGTGAAGTCATCCTTGCAAGTGCTATCATGGTTGAGAAATTAAATCTTCCAACCATTGATCATCTTCAACTGTACAAGTTAATGAGCACTCGTGGTGTTGTTTGGGTTAGTAAGCACACACTTGTACCTATTCAAATCGGCAAATATGTGGACGAGGTGTTGTGTCATGTAGTCCCAATTCAAGTGACTCCTGTGTTGTTGGACAAAGCATGGATGTCGAGGCGAGAAGTTAAATATGACGGACATACTAATAAGTATGGCTTCTTATTTAATAGTCGTCGTTTTGTACTTGTATCACTTACTTGTGACCAGCATTGTATTGATCTAGCATACATGAAAATGTGCTTGAGTGAGCGTTATAGAATGGAGAAAAGGCTAGATGAGGGAATTGTGCCTGAAGAGGTAAAACCCGAGGGAGTTGAAAGCAGCGAGATGAAAGGGTCAGCTGCTGAACTAGAAAAAGAGATGGAAAAATCTGATGAGATGGGTGGTAAAAAGGAAGAAAAGAGAGAAAGTGGGCTGATCTTGAACAATCCGGTGAAGGCCTATTATTTTCCTAACGAACTTACCTTTGCTTTGTTTAGTGTTTCTTCTTTTATACAGATCAGGCAAAGGGAAGTTGAGCTGTTCTTAGTGCGTTCCATTCCAAAATCAATTATAGGCTTTGCAAGCCTCCAAGAGTTAAACCCCGTTGGTATCCATTCATGGAACAATGTCAACTCAAATCAGTCCACACCAAAAGGGAGTTGATTCGAGCTCATCTTGATGGGAACACTCCATATTTTGGGAATGGTTGTGTACCAAGGGTTCGTTTAAAGAACAAGTACCTCAATGACCATTGTGATTTTCGTCTTGCTCTTAGTACACATGAAGCTCCAACATCACCAAATCCGCCATGGGACCATGCAAGTGTGTTCTGGCCGGAGTTCGATTTCATGGGATACACTTCACACCACTTTGAGGACCCTTACTTCGTGACCACAAACGATCAAGTTGAGCACACATTGAAGATAGTTTGTGAGATTCAAGGTTCGACAAGGGTTATTTTCCAACTTAGCACGTGGGTTTTGCATTGGATGACATCTGTAGCAATCGTAACAAGATTGAGTCAAAGGCATGTAACTCGTCTTGTCACCATTCGTGCTTCAATTTGTGGGCAAATTGCTTTCAAGAGAAGGGGAATTATACAAACAAGAGGAGCCATTGGAGTAAAGCCATGAGTTTTTCTTGGCTGGGTTGTGAGCATTTTCAAACTAACCAAGAGACATGAGCACCGAATCATAGTATGAGGCCCAATATGTGGTGGCAATAGATTTGGGCTTCATACTACCAACGCTTGTAGTATCATCCATTTCTATCCTGATTTAAGGACAAATCCTTCTCAAGTGGAGGGGACTGATGTGTGCACGGACCTTTGCCCAAGTAATGATCCAGTTCGAGTTCCATTGGGCCCAGTCACACGTGCACGGGCCAAGCGCTTCAAGGAGTCCCTTCAAGCTCTTGTGTGAAATGTTCAGGACCAACAAGGTGTCCATCGGGATATTGAAGGCTAGGAAGGTGATAATCAAGTTGTCTACATGATGATCCAAGCCCACGAAGAGAGCCCATGAAGGTTTGGTCGACTAAGCCCTAGGCCTTAGTGTTAGGTTCAATTGCTTAGAGTTGGATTAGATTAGTTTATTTGAGTCATGGCCCGGCCCACCTTGTCCAAGGAGTGGCCGACCTTCCTTGTCTAGTTTCTTAGGGTTTCATTAGCCCCTTAGCCTATATAAAGGCTCACTTTGTATGATTAACGGGTGCACAATTTTGATAATAAAATTCTGATTTGTTTCTCTTCGACTTATTGAGAGCATTCGAACCTTAACTTGCTTGGCAAGGGTTCTTGAGCAATCTTGCGTATTGTCCTTGATTGTTCTACCGACCTATCCACTAGAGTATTCACCTCAATTGGAGTCGCCGTTCTACCACCTTCAATCTATTCGTGTCGTCCGTTTTGGTTTTAGGTTCCACAATCCAAGCGTTGGACAACCTCACTAGATCCTTGGGCAAGCGTGTTACGTGTCTCGAAACGAGTTGATCGAGGACCGTATCAGTTGGCTTCAGAGCTTAGGTGAAGGTATCTTTCGTCATATCCTTGTTTTTCGTAGTTGCGTCAAAGGGTTTTTGTGATTTGTCCGCTGCCTTGTTAAAAAAAAAAACAAGAAGAAAAAAATGACACTGTTCACCGTTGCTGTTCACCGACACTGTTCACGTTACTGTTTATCCGAACACAAAATCTGTTGGTGTGTTATCCCTTTTGTGTTTGTGTCTAGTTTGTCGATAATTTCTGTCCAAAATTTGCCGAAAGGTTGTGTTCCCAAATCTGTCTTGGTCGTTCGTCATCACTTGAGCAACAAGAAAACAAGTGGGGCGGCGGCTAGGGTTTCTACTTGCGGCTAGGGTTTCATTTGCACTAGGGTTTCTTTGTTTCAAATCTGTCCGAGTATTGCTTGCTTCATCCAAGTTGTTTACTTAATTTCCAAATTCATTTAGGAAACTAAGGAAAGCACTTGGATAACTCCTTTGTTTTCACTTGGCTACTCTCCTACATTCTCTCCTACATTTTAGGAACACTACCCACTCCTACATTTTAGGAAGCTAGGGTTTCTATCTTTTATGTTCCCATTGGTGCACTTCCATTTCTGTCCGCCACTATTGGCCTTCCAAATTCGTCCATTCCCACTTCATTTTGCACCCACATTTGTGTCTTACCTTCTTGGTTACTCTTATGGCAAAAGTGGTGACAATTATTGGATTTGAGCGGCCTTTCTCAACTACAGAACCCAACAGGTAAAAGTATTTGGTAAGTCAATTAGAGTGACATCCATATACACGAGTGCGAGTGGATACACGTAAGGGAGCGTGAAAGCCAACATCTTCGGTTTCGTTGCTAACTTTTTGCAGGTTCCCTCATACGTCATGGCGAAAAGCTAGCCCACAACATTGTCTTCCTGATCCTAAGGGAGTCAAAGAAGTGGCATTACGCGGTGTAGATGAGCAATTGGACCTCGTCAAATCTCAGTTGCTTGGTTGGTTTTATACTCGTTGCGGTGTCAAAGATAAAATTTGTAGCTTGCCCATTGATGGGAGTTGTGAAGTCATCCTTGCAAGTGCTATCATGGTTGAGAAATTAAATCTTCCAACCATTGATCATCTTCAACTGTACAAGTTAATGAGCAGTCATGGTGTTGTTTGGGTTACTAAGCACACACTTGTACCTATTCAAATCGGCAAATATGTGGACGAGGTGTTGTGTCATGTAGTCCCAATTCAAGTGACACCTGTGTTGTTGGGCAAAGCATGGATGTCGAGGCGAGAAGTTAAATATGACGGACATACTAATAAGTATGCCTTCTTATTTAATAGTCGTCGTTTTGTACTTGTATCACTTACTTATGACCAGCATTGTATTGATCTAGCATACATGAAAATGTGCTTGAGTGAGCGCTATAGAATGGAGAAAAGGCTAGATGAGGGAATTGTGCCTGAAGAGGTAAAACCCGAGGGAGTTGAAAGCAGCGAGATGAAAGGGTCAGCTGTTGAACTAGAAAAAGAGATGGAAAAATCTGATGAGATGGGTGGTAAAAAGGAAGAAAAGAGAGAAAGTGGGCTGATCTTGAACAATCCGGTGAAGGCCTATTATTTTCCTAACGAACTTACCTTTGCTTTGTTTAGTGTTTCTTCTTTTATACAGATCAGGCAAAGGGAAGTTGAGCTGTTCTTAGTGCGTTCCATTCCAAAATCAATTATAGGCTTTGCAAGCCTCCAAGAGTTAAACCCCGTTGGTATCCGTTCATGGAACAATGTCAACTCAAATCAGTCCACACCAAAAGGGAGTTGATTCGAGCTCATCTTGAAGGGAACACTCCACATTTTGGGAATGGTTGTGTACCAAGGGTTCGTTTAAAGAACAAGTACCTCAATGACCATTGTGATTTTCGTCTTGCTCTTAGTACACATGAAGCTCCAACATCACCAAATCCGCCATGGGACCATGCAAGTGTGTTCTGGCCGGAGTTCGATTTCATGGGATACACTTCACACCACTTTGAGGACCCTTACTTCGTGACCACAAACGATCAAGTTGAGCACACATTGAAGATAGTTTGTGAGATTCAAGGTTCGACAAGGGTTATTTTCCAACTTAGCACGTGGGTTTTGCATTGGATGACATCTGTAGCAATCGTAACAAGATTGAGTCAAAGGCATGTAACTCGTCTTGTCACCATTCGTGCTTCAATTTGTGGGCAAATTGCTTTCAAGAGAAGGGGAATTATACAAACAAGAGGAGCCATTGGAGTAAAGCCATGAGTTTTTCTTGGCTGGGTTGTGAGCATTTTCAAACTAACCAAGATACATGAGCACCGAATCGTAGTATGAGGCCCAATATGTGGTGGCATTAGATTTGGGCTTCATACTACCAACGCTTGTAGTATCATCCATTTCTATCCGGATTTGAGGACAAATCCTTCTCAAGTGGAGGGGACTGATGTGTGCACGGACCTTTGCCCAAGTAATGATCCAGTTCGAGTTCCATTGGGCCCAGTCACACGTGCACGGGCCAAGCGCTTCAAGGAGTCCCTTCAAGCTCTTGTGTGAAATGTTCAAGACCAACAAGGTGTCCATCGGGATATTGAAGGCTTGGAAGGTGATAATCAAGTTGTCTACATGATGATCCAAGCCCACGAAGAGAGCCCATGAAGGTTTGGTCGACTAAGCCTTAGGCCTTTGTGACGACCCCACCTCCCCCTAAGGCGTACCAAAGGGTTCGGCGGACCGCCTGCCCAGCTCTCGCCAGGAGTCACTCACTATCTCTATCGAATAATGTACACACAACCATGAACCATAAAAAACATTCCCAATTCAAGCTTATAATTTACATTGATAGAAATCGAGGTACAAAGTCTCAATACACCAAACTAGTTCAAAACGTATACAATCCAAGTACAACATGGTCCATCCGAGGAATAGCGCGGGTACAAGTCAAAAATCAAACAACTAGTCTATGCTAGACTTTACATAACTCACACCTCGCTCGTACCCCTGAAAGGAAAACAAATGGAGTGGAATGAGCTAAAAGCCCAGTGAGGTTCCAAATAGCAAATTGACCATTATTTAGAAGTACAAGTTTTCGGTATAGGAAAGTAACAAGCATGAAGAGTTCATAAAGGTGAGCAATAACACTCACTTCAAGTAGCAATCTCAAAATGAGCGAGTATAAAAATTTTCATAAGAAACAATCATCCAATAAACAATAATCATTTCAAGCATAAGGATACGGATAGCTCTCAGGAGCCAACTTCCATTCATCATCAGGAGCTTGATCACGTAGTAGTTGACACTCCGTCAACTTTCAAGTAAAGGAACCGATCCAGTAGAACACCACTTAAACGACTCTCCGTCCATCGTTCAACCCCCAGCTGGGCCCAAAATCCTCAAGAACACGGGTGGTAATACTCGAGTATACCGATTAGTCGAGGAGATATCACTCCACTCGACAATACAAGAGACCCAGGGTTCGTTACCCAATCGACCAAGCCCTTGTCGGCTCGACTAGAGTAACTCGCCACAGGGTTTCTGGAATTCCAGGAAGTGCGCGCATCATAATCAAGTATATCAAGTCAATTGCAACAATAAACAAGTATATCACGTAAGGGCAAGTGCGATAAAGTACACTCTTGCCCTTACAATTCACGTATATAACATGTAATCAGATTGGTCACGTATCAAGTTCAAGTATCAAGTTCAATTCGGTATTTGAAAGCACTCACATATTATTTCTCACTTAAAAGTCACTTTTAATCATCAAATTGATCCTTGGCCAGTACCGAAAATTCATCCAGCGGAAAAATCGAAAAACCCTAATTTTGCTCAAATCTTGAAACTGAAGTGTAAAACCCTATTTCCAGGTTCATCTGCACTTATTGTTGAACAATTGGGTAGTAGGGCCTTAATAAATAATAATTTTCAAATAAAAGGAATTTTGTAAGGAAACGTGAGGAATTTACAAGTTCAATAATTAACATTAGGATCTCTAGTAAAATATGAGAGATTTAAGAAACCGTTTAGTCACAAGTAAACTAGGGTTTTTGATTAAAACATTAGGATTTCTAGTCTTTTTAAAACAAAATAAGGTTTTAAATCAAACCCGAAGAAATATACTTTAATATTTTCTTCACAAACAACCTCCTAATATTCGGGATGTTACAATCTCCCCTCCTTAAAAGAATTTCGCCCTCGAAATTCCAACGGGTACTAAGAGTCCTTTAAAGTCAGTCAGGTACTAGAAATCACTCCAATCCCTTATATATGACCTTATCATTTAGTAAAAAAACTAAGAGATAACCAAATAGAACATGCAAAAAGGGCTCAATTCGCATAACTAGCCCTAAGTTGAAAGAAAAGTCTCAGATATTTGAAAAATTTAAAACATGGCTTAGCCTCAAGTCGAAAATTTTTACCCCTGCCGGGTGCTTGGAAACACAACAGGCAAAGCCACACAAATATGAATAAGTTCAAAAGCAAGGTCAAAGCAGGGTTCAAACATATAAGTTCAAAAGTAGATTCAATTATTTCAAGTTCAAGAAGCACGGGTACAAATAAGAACTCACTCGACTAGCCTATACCCAGCAATTCACATTCTCAAACAGTCGCCGAATTCAAATCCACATATAGGTCATATTACTCATGTGTAAAAATCAAATCAGGTCTATTACATGTACGTAAGAGCACACTCGCCAAAACAAGTTCAAGTCCTAAATGAGCTCATTTTAGTCTGTCTCAGACAGTTCAAGTATTGCAAACCCCTTTGATCAGTCCAATAACAAGGTTACATGTTAGAATCATCCACGCTTTAACCTTTCCATCAAAACTCACCTCAAGTGCAATCAAGATACAGACCCTTATTCTAACGCACTTTACTATATGATACCCAAGTACAAGAATCCACAATAAGACAATTCACAACTCGAGCCGGCCGGTCCCAAGAGTAAATCATCCATATTAGAGATTCCTACCTGGCATAACAAACTAAGGTCTCCAACAATAGACAATTGTTCCATACTTAACAAGTCAATTCCCACAGTCCGAGAACCCTCTCCCGGCACGAGCTCAATAGGAGCTCTGATACCATCTGTGACGACCCCACCTCCCCCTAAGGCGCACCAAAGGGTTCGGCGGACCGCCTGCCCAGCTCTCGCCAGGACTCACTCACTATCTCTATCGAATAATGTACACACAACCATGAACCATAAATAACATTCCCAATTCAAGCTTATAATTTACATTGATAGAAATCGAGGTACAAAGTCTCAATACACCAAACTAGTTCAAAACGTATACAATCCAAGTACAACATGGTCCATCCGAGGAATAGCGCGGGTACAAGTCAAAAATCAAACAACTAGTCTATGCTAGACTTTACATAACTCACACCTCGCTCGTACCCCTGAAAGGAAAACAAATGGAGTGGAAGGAGCTAAAAGCCCAGTGAGGTTGCAAATAGCAAATTGACCATTATTTAGAAGTACAAGTTTTCGGTATAGGAAAGTAACAAGCATGAAGAGTTCATAAAGGTGAGCAATAACACGTCAAGTAGCAATCTTAAAATGAACGAATGTAGAAAATTTTTCAAAAGAAACAATAATCCAATAAACAATAATTACTCCAAAGTATAAGGATACGGATGACTCTCAGGAGCCAAATTCCCATTACATTACCAGAAGCTTGATCCCGTAGTAGTTGACACTCCGTCAACTTTCAAGTAAGTAACCAATCCAGTAGAACACCACTTAAACGACTCTCCGTCCACCGTTCAACCCCCAGCTGGGCCCAAAATCCTCAAGAACACGGGTGGTAATACTCGAGTATACCGATTAGTCGAGGAGATATCACTCCACTCGACAATACAAGAGACCCAGGGTTCGTTACCCAATCGACCAAGCCCTTGTCGGCTCGACTAGAGTAACTCGCCACAGGGTTTCTGGAATTCCAGGAAGTGCGCGCATCATAATCAAGTATATCAAGTCAATTGCAACAATAAACAAGTATATCACGTAAGGGCAAGTGCGATAAAGTACACTCTTGCCCTTACAATTCACGTATATAACATGTAATCAGATTGGTCACGTATCAAGTTCAAGTATCAAGTTCAATTCGGTATTTGAAAGCACTCACATATTATTTCTCACTTAAAAGTCACTTTTAATCATCAAATTGATCCTTGGCCAGTACCGAAAATTCATCCAGCGGAAAAATCGAAAAACCCTAATTTTGCTCAAATCTTGAAACTAAAGTGTAAAACCCTATTTCCAGGTTCATCTGCACTTATTGTTGAACAATTGGGTAGTAGGGCCTTAATAAATAATAATTTTCAAATAAAAGGAATTTTGTAAGGAAACGTGAGGAATTTACAAGTTCAATAATTAACATTAGGATCTCTAGTAAAATATGAGAGATTTAAGAAACCGTTTAGTCACAAGTAAACTAGGGTTTTTGATTAAAACATTAGGGTTTCTAGTCTTTTTAAAACAAAATAAGGTTTTAAATCAAACCCGAAGAAATATACTTTAATATTTTCTTCACAAACAACCTCCTAATATTCGGGATGTTACAGCCTTAGTGTTAGGTTCAATTGCTTAGAGTTGGATTAGATTAGTTTATTTGAGTCATGGCCCGGCCCACCTTGTCCAAGGAGTGGCCGACCTTCCTTGTCTAGTTTCTTAGGGTTTCATTAGCCCCTTAGCCTATATAAAGGCTCACTTTGTATGATTAACGGGTGCACAATTTTGATAATAAAATTCTGATTTGTTTCTCTTCGACTTATTGAGAGCATTCGAACCTTAACTTGCTTGGCAAGGGTTCTTGAGCAATCTTGCGTATTGTCCTTGATTGTTCTACCGACCTATCCACTAGAGTATTCACCTCAATTGGAGTCGCCGTTCTACCACCTTCAATCTATTCGTGTCGTCCGTTTTGGTTTTAGGTTCCACAATCCAAGCGCTGGACAACCTCACTAGATCCTTGGGCAAACGTGTTACGTGTCTCGAAACGAGTTGATCGAGGACCGTATCAGTTGGTATCAGAGCTTAGGTGAAGGTATCTTTCGTCATATCCTTGTTTTTCGTAGTTGCGTCGAAGGGTTTCTGTGATTTGTCCGCTCCCTTGTTAAAAAAAAAACAAGAAGAAAAAAATGACACTGTTCACCGTTGCTGTTCACCGACACTGTTCACGTTACTGTTTATCCGAACACAAAATCTGTTGGTGTGTTATCCCTTTTGTGTTTGTGTCTAGTTTGTCGATAATTTCTGTCCAAAATTTGCCGAAAGGTTGTGTTCCCAAATCTGTCTTGGTCGTTCGTCATCACTTGAGCAACAAGAAAACAAGTGGGGCGGCGGCTAGGGTTTCTACTTGCGGCTAGGGTTTCATTTGCACTAGGGTTTCTTTGTTTCAAATCTGTCCGAGTATTGCATGCTTCATCCAAGTTGTTTACTTAATTTCCAAATTCATTTAGGAAACTAAGGAAAGCACTTGGATAACTCCTTTGTTTTCACTTGGCTACTCTCCTACATTCTCTCCTACATTTTAGGAACACTACCCACTCCTACATTTTAGGAAGCTAGGGTTTCTATCTTTTATGTTCCCATTGGTGCACTTCCATTTCTGTCCGCCACTATTGGCCTTCCAAATTCGTCCATTCCCACTTCATTTTGCACCCACATTTGTGTCTTACCTTCTTGGTTACTCTTATGGCAAAAGTGGTGACAATTATTGGATTTGAGCGGCCTTTCTCAACTACAGAACCCAACAGGTAAAAGTATTTGGTAAGTCAATTAGAGTGACATCCATATACACGAGTGCGAGTGGATACACGTAAGGGAGCGTGAAAGCCAACATCTTCGGTTTCGTTGCTAACTTTTTGCAGGTTCCCTCATACGTCATGGCGAAAAGCTAGCCCACAACATTGTCTTCCTGATCCTAAGGGAGCCAAAGAAGTGGCATTACGCGGTGTAGATGAGCAATTGGACCTCGTCAAATCTCAGTTGCTTGGTTGGTTTTATACTCGTTGCGGTGTCAAAGATAAAATTTGTAGCTTGCCCATTGATGGGAGTTGTGAAGTCATCCTTGCAAGTGCTATCATGGTTGAGAAATTAAATCTTCTAACCATTGATCATCTTCAACTGTACAAGTTAATGAGCACTCATGGTGTTGTTTGGGTTACTAAGCACACACTTGTACCTATTCAAATCGGCAAATATGTGGACGAGGTGTTGTGTCATGTAGTCCCAATTCAAGTGACTCCTGTGTTGTTGGACAAAGCATGGATGTCGAGGCGAGAAGTTAAATATGACGGACATACTAATAAGTATGGCTTCTTATTTAATAGTCGTCGTTTTGTACTTGTATCACTTACTTGTGACCAGCATTGTATTGATCTAGCATACATGAAAATGTGCTTGAGTGAGCGTTATAGAATGGAGAAAAGGCTAGATGAGGGAATTGTGCCTGAAGAGGTAAAACCCGAGGGAGTTGAAAGCAGCGAGATGAAAGGGTCAGCTGCTGAACTAGAAAAAGAGATGGAAAAATCTGATGAGATGGGTGGTAAAAAGGAAGAAAAGAGAGAAAGTGGGCTGATCTTGAACAATCCGGTGAAGGCCTATTATTTTCCTAACGAACTTACCTTTGCTTTGTTTAGTGTTTCTTCTTTTATACAGATCAGGCAAAGGGAAGTTGAGCTGTTCTTAGTGCGTTCCATTCCAAAATCAATTATAGGCTTTGCAAGCCTCCAAGAGTTAAACCCCGTTGGTATCCATTCATGGAACAATGTCAACTCAAATCAGTCCACACCAAAAGGGAGTTGATTCGAGCTCATCTTGAAGGGAACACTCCACATTTTGGGAATGGTTGTGTACCAAGGGTTCGTTTAAAGAACAAGTACCTCAATGACCATTGTGATTTTCGTCTTGCTCTTAGTACACATGAAGCTCCAACATCACCAAATCCGCCATGGGACCATGCAAGTGTGTTCTGGCCGGAGTTCGATTTCATGGGATACACTTCACACCACTTTGAGGACCCTTACTTCGTGACCACAAACGATCAAGTTGAGCACACATTGAAGATAGTTTGTGAGATTCAAGGTTCGACAAGGGTTATTTTCCAACTTATCACGTGGGTTTTGCATTGGATGACATCTGTAGCAATCGTAACAAGATTGAGTCAAAGGCATGTAACTCGTCTTGTCACCATTCGTGCTTCAATTTGTGGGCAAATTGCTTTCAAGAGAAGGGGAATTATACAAACAAGAGGAGCCATTGGAGTAAAGCCATGAGTTTTTCTTGGCTGGGTTGTGAGCATTTTCAAACTAACCAAGAGACATGAGCACCGAATCATAGTATGAGGCCCAATATGTGGTGGCATTAGATTTGGGCTTCATACTACCAACGCTTGTAGTATCATCCATTTCTATCCGGATTTGAGGACAAATCCTTCTCAAGTGGAGGGGACTGATGTGTGCACGGACCTTTGCCCAAGTAATGATCCAGTTCGAGTTCCATTGGGCCCAGTCACACGTGCACGGGCCAAGCGCTTCAAGGAGTCCCTTCAAGCTCTTGTGTGAAATGTTCAAGACCAACAAGGTGTCCATCGGGATATTGAAGGCTTGGAAGGTGATAATCAAGTTGTCTACATGATGATCCAAGCCCACGAAGAGAGCCCATGAAGGTTTGGTCGACTAAGCCCTAGGCCTTAGTGTTAGGTTCAATTGCTTAGAGTTGGATTAGATTAGTTTATTTGAGTCATGGCCCGGCCCACCTTGTCCAAGGAGTGGCCGACCTTCCTTGTCTAGTTTCTTAGGGTTTCATTAGCCCCTTAGCCTATATAAAGGCTCACTTTGTATGATTAACGGGTGCACAATTTTGATAATAAAATTCTGATTTGTTTCTCTTCGACTTATTGAGAGCATTCGAACCTTAACTTGCTTGGCAAGGGTTCTTGAGCAATCTTGCGTATTGTCCTTGATTGTTCTACCGACCTATCCACTAGAGTATTCACCTCAATTGGAGTCGCCGTTCTACCACCTTCAATCTATTCGTGTCGTCCGTTTTGGTTTTAGGTTCCACAATCCAAGCGCTGGACAACCTCACTAGATCCTTGGGCAAGCGTGTTACGTGTCTCGAAATGAGTTGATCGAGGACCGTATCAGTTGGCTTCAGAGCTTAGGTGAAGGTATCTTTCGTCATATCCTTGTTTTTCGTAGTTGCGTCGAAGGGTTTTTGTGATTTGTCCGCTCCCTTGTTAAAAAAAAAAACAAGAAGAGAAAAATGACACTGTTCACCGTTGCTGTTCACCGACACTGTTCACGTTACTGTTTATCCGAACACAAAATCTGTTGGTGTGTTATCCCTTTTGTGTTTGTGTCTAGTTTGTCGATAATTTCTGTCCAAAATTTGCCGAAAGGTTGTGTTCCCAAATCTGTCTTGGTCGTTCGTCATCACTTGAGCAACAAGAAAACAAGTGGGGCGGCGGCTAGGGTTTCTACTTGCGGCTAGGGTTTCATTTGCACTAGGGTTTCTTTGTTTCAAATCTGTCCGAGTATTGCTTGCTTCATCCAAGTTGTTTACTTAATTTCCAAATTCATTTAGGAAACTAAGGAAAGCACTTGGATAACTCCTTTGTTTTCACTTGGCTACTCTCCTACATTCTCTCCTACATTTTAGGAACACTACCCACTCCTACATTTTAGGAAGCTAGGGTTTCTATCTTTTGTGTTCCCATTGGTGCACTTCCATTTCTGTCCGCCACTATTGGCCTTCCAAATTCGTCCATTCCCACTTCATTTTGCACCCACATTTGTGTCTTACCTTCTTGGTTACTCTTATGGCAAAAGTGGTGACAATTATTGGATTTGAGCGGCCTTTCTCAACTACAGAACCCAACAGGTAAAAGTATTTGGTAAGTCAATTAGAGTGACATCCATATACACGAGTGCGAGTGGATACACGTAAGGGAGCGTGAAAGCCAACATCTTCGGTTTCGTTGCTAACTTTTTGCAGGTTCCCTCATACGTCATGGCGAAAAGCTAGCCCACAACATTGTCTTCCTGATCCTAAGGGAGTCAAAGAAGTGGCATTACGCGGTGTAGATGAGCAATTGGACCTCGTCAAATCTCAGTTGCTTGGTTGGTTTTATACTCGTTGCGGTGTCAAAGATAAAATTTGTAGCTTGCCCATTGATGGGAGTTGTGAAGTCATCCTTGCAAGTGCTATCATGGTTGAGAAATTAAATCTTCTAACCATTGATCATCTTCAACTGTACAAGTTAATGAGCACTCATGGTGTTGTTTGGGTTACTAAGCACACACTTGTACCTATTCAAATCGGCAAATATGTGGACGAGGTGTTGTGTCATGTAGTCCCAATTCAAGTGACTCCTGTGTTGTTGGACAAAGCATGGATGTCGAGGCGAGAAGTTAAATATGACGGACATACTAATAAGTATGGCTTCTTATTTAATAGTCGTCGTTTTGTACTTGTATCACTTACTTGTGACCAGCATTGTATTGATCTAGCATACATGAAAATGTGCTTGAGTGAGCGTTATAGAATGGAGAAAAGGCTAGATGAGGGAATTGTGCCTGAAGAGGTAAAACCCGAGGGAGTTGAAAGCAGCGAGATGAAAGGGTCAGCTGTTGAACTAGAAAAAGAGATGGAAAAATCTGATGAGATGGGTGGTAAAAAGGAAGAAAAGAGAGAAAGTGGGCTGATCTTGAACAATCCGGTGAAGGCCTATTATTTTCCTAACGAACTTACCTTTGCTTTGTTTAGTGTTTCTTCTTTTATACAGATCAGGCAAAGGGAAGTTGAGCTGTTCTTAGTGCGTTCCATTCCAAAATCAATTATAGGCTTTGCAAGCCTCCAAGAGTTAAACCCCGTTGGTATCCGTTCATGGAACAATGTCAACTCAAATCAGTCCACACCAAAAGGGAGTTGATTCGACCTCATCTTGAAGGGAACACTCCACATTTTGGGAATGGTTGTGTACCAAGGGTTCGTTTAAAGAACAAGTACCTCAATGACCATTGTGATTTTCGTCTTGCTCTTAGTACACATGAAGCTCCAACATCACCAAATCCGCCATGGGACCATGCAAGTGTGTTCTGGCCGGAGTTCGATTTCATGGGATACACTTCACACCACTTTGAGGACCCTTACTTCGTGACCACAAACGATCAAGTTGAGCACACATTGAAGATAGTTTGTGAGATTCAAGGTTCGACAAGGGTTATTTTCCAACTTAGCACGTGGGTTTTGCATTGGATGACATCTGTAGCAATCGTAACAAGATTGAGTCAAAGGCATGTAACTCGTCTTGTCACCATTCGTGCTTCAATTTGTGGGCAAATTGCTTTCAAGAGAAGGGGAATTATACAAACAAGAGGAGCCATTGGAGTAAAGCCATGAGTTTTTCTTGGCTGGGTTGTGAGCATTTTCAAACTAACCAAGAGACATGAGCACCGAATCATAGTATGAGGCCCAATATGTGGTGGCATTAGATTTGGGCTTCATACTACCAACGCTTGTAGTATCATCCATTTCTATCCGGATTTGAGGACAAATCCTTCTCAAGTGGAGGGGACTGATGTGTGTAACATCCCGAATATTAGGAGGTTGTTTGTGAAGAAAATATTAAAGTGTATTTCTTTGGGTTTGATTTAAAACCTAATTTTGTTTTAAAAAAAAACTAGAAACCCTAATATGGTAGCCAAAAACCCTAGTTTACTTGTGACTAACCGGTTTTCCTAAATCTCTCATATTTTAATTGAAACCCTAATTTTAATTACTGGAATTGGAAAATTCCTCACGTTTTCTTAAAAATTTCCTTTTATTTGAAAATTATTATTTATTAAAGCTCTACTATCCAATTGTTCAACTATAAGAGTAAATAAACCTAGAAAATAAGGTTTTACACTTCGGTTTCAAGATTTGAGCAAAATTAGGGTTTTGTGATTTTTCCGCCGGATGAAATTTTCGGTACTGGCCAAGGATCAATTTGATGATTAAAAGTGACTTTTAAGTGAGAAATAATATGTGAGTAGTAGCAATGAGGTAAGGTTAGTGAATGGAAAGTAAAAACTCTAGTACGGGTGTTTTTAAGAAAAACGGCGCGAACCGGCGGGTCCCGCGCATTACCGATTGAACGCACCGCTTGACCACCATTTTTGCTTACCAAACAAATTTATTGAACTTGAACAAAATATCTTCCCCCTCATGATTATAGCTTGACCGAAATTGTGGCTCAAATACAAGGAAAGAAAGAGAAAAATTTTGTGGACAAGAATAGGCCAAGTGTTGGCCAAAAATTGTGGACACAATTACCCTTAACCTCTTACTTCCATATAAGACAAACCAAGCCTCATCTTCCTCCATATTTCTGCATAAGAACCGAGAGAGAGAGAGGGGAGGAACAACAAGAAGAAAAAAAAAACTCCTTCATTTCATCTTCAATCCAACAACTTAGGGAGAAATCAAACAAAATAAACCGATTAAACTTGTTCTTGAGTGACTAGCTAGTGAGTTGTGGTGTGATTCTTGAAGGGGAGAGCTTGTGCTACTCTTGGTGACTTTTATTCAAGGTAAGAGAGTTTATCTCTCCAAGTTTTACTTCTAATCTTGTTATATTAAGCCTAGTAACTTGATTTTATGGTGAGATTATGGATGATGAGCATGTTTTAGTAGTTTTCCCCAATTTATTTGATGAACTAGGGTTCCTGATTTTCTGCTCAAGTTGATGTATGATGCATGAATGTTGCAATTAAAGTTATATAAGGTTGTTTAGTGGTGATTGGAACCAGAAATTTGAGGAAACTACACTTAGAGCTAAAAATTCCAGATTTCTGGAAAATTTCCCAAGCATTCTGTCCGAAATTGTATCTGTATGTTAGAGGCCGAATTGGCCTTTGGTAAAAGAAGGAAAGTTGTATAGAATGGTGTTTTATAGGTGTCTACAAAATTTCAGCTCAATCGGAGCAACGTAGAACGTGAAAAGTCCAAAATACCCCTACTGCTTTAAGAATTTCCCAGTAGTCCGTTTCTTCAGTTCAGTCCAGTTTATCACGATTTTTGACCAGGATCCATTCTGATTTAGCTCTGGACCAAAACATGAAAGTTGTAGTGCTCTGAAGTAGCTTTAAAATGCCTCTAAGAACACCTGATTCGGACTTGTGTACACTGAGTTATGTCCATTACAGTGTTCTGCATTTAAACAGCCGGTGAATTGATTTCTGGTTTGGTAATTGGAGAATTTGACCAATTTACATTAGAAACTGGACTAAGTGACCTTCATGAACATTGTAGCTCTGTGTCTTAGCTTCGAAACGGCATAGGTTACGTCTCAATCCGATAAGCGTAGCCTCGGATATGTTATTTCCGCATTTGTACGTCAAATCTGTTTTGTGCCACATTGAACTTCTGTACTTGCTACTGTTGTGAATCTTATTATTATGATATTGTGAGCCTATGGAACGGCTCTTGACATGAATGGCTGAGATGTATAATGTTGGGTTGTGTTTGAGAAAAACAATGAAGCCTAAAAGGCTGGAAAATTAGGTAAACACAAAGGGCATGCTGCCCAAATTTACGCTCGAAAACTAGAGAACTACTTGCAACTTGAGTAAGGGTTAAGAGTGATTACTGCTTGAACCATCTAGGGTACTTGAGTATTCTTGTTCCGAGGTATATAAGGAAGGACTTGGCCGAGCTTGTACCCTTGAGAAATGAAATAATGACTATTTGGAATATGTTTCTCTTGTACTTTCGACTCGCATGGCATTTTCAAGTATAAATGTTACAAAGTTTTACCGTTTAAAAAGTGAGCAAGTGTTTCACGACTACTATCCGAGTGAATTTCAAATTCTTGATTTTATTGAACGAAACGTCTAAGTTTCGAACTCTAGTCATGTTTCAAAGTTCTCAAACTGAGTTTTATCGCAGATTTGGACTCCGAACTCGGAATATAACCTGAAAGTGACCAGTAAAGGCACTATATCTTTTGGTGAGTGCTTTCAAATACTGAATTGAACTTGATACTTGTACTTGATACGTGCCAATATGATTACATGCCACATGCGTGAATTGTTAGGGCAAGAGTGTACTTTATCGCACTTGCCCTTACGTGATATACTTGTTTATTGTTGCAATTGACTTGATATACTTGTTTATGATGCGCGCACTTCCTGGAATTCCAGAAACCCTGTGGCGAGTTACTCTAGTCGAGCCGGCAAGGGCTTGGTCGATTGGGTAACGAACCCTGGGTCTCTTGTATTGTCGAGTGGAGTGATATCTCCTCGACTAATCGGTATACTCGAGTATTACCACCCGTGTTCTTGAGGATTTTGGGCCCAGCTGGGGGTTGAACGATGGACGGAGAGTCGTTTAAGTGGTGTTCTACTGGATCGGTTCCTTTACTTGAAAGTTGACGGAGTGTCAACTACTACGTGATCAAGCTCCTGATGATGAATGGAAGTTGGCTCCTGAGAGCTATCCGTATCCTTATGCTTGAAATGATTATTGTTTATTGGATGATTGTTTCTTATGAAAATTTTTATACTCGCTCATTTTGAGATTGCTACTTGAAGTGAGTGTTATTGCTCACTTTTATGAACTCTTCATGCTCGTTACCTTGCTAAATCGAAAACTTGTATTTATAAATAATGGTCAATTTGCTATTTGGAACCTCACTGGGCTTTTAGCTCATACCACGTTATTTGTTCTCCTTACAGGGGGTACGAGCGAGGCATAAGAGATGTAAAGGCTAGCGTAGTCTAGTTACTTTAGACTGTGTTTTGAATTTTGGTTTTGTACTCGCGCTATTCCTCGAATGGAACATTTGTACTTGGATTGTATATATTTTGAACTAGTTTAAGTATATCAAGACTTTGTACTTTGGTTTCTATCAATGTAAATTATAAGCTGGGATTGCGGATATTATTAATGGTGCTTGGGGTGTGTGCACATGATTTTAGTGAGTGAGTCCTGGCGAGAGCTGGGCAGGCGGTCCGCCAAACCCTCTGGTACGCCTTAGGGGGAGGTGGGGTCGTCACAGATGGTATCAGAGCTCCTTTTGAGCTCGTGCCGGGAGAAGGTTCTCGGACTGTGGGAATTGACTTGTTAAGTATGGAACAATTGTCTATTGTTGGGGACCTTAGATATGTATGTTGGGTAGGAATCTCTAATACGGGTGATTTGCTCTTGAGCCTGGCCAGCTTGAGTGGTGAATTATCATATTTTTGGATTCTTGTCCCCGAATACCAATGAGTGACACCTTTACGATAAGTTAAGATCTCGCGTAATATTGGGATAAGTTTGGATTGCGAAAGCAAAGGCACAGGGAATGCGAATAGTCTGGACTTGAAAAATATTGAAGATATTCATGGGATTTGGGATCCTTCTTATTCACGTGTTTAGAGCCTTGATTAAGTGTAGTGCCTGAGCGATACCTAGGGTTAATGCTCTATAAGTTATGTGACTTGTTTTGATCGAATGTGTTGTATTGCCTTGTTTTATGATTTAGAGGGGTTTATGACTTGCAATATTCTGTTTTATGTTGTTTATATTTCTATAGTTACTTAGTAGTTATATTCTATCATTAATTAGTTGGTTATATTGTTAAAGTGGGTTAGCTGCGAAACATGGAGGATAAAAGAAGTCGAACCAAGAAAACTAACCGAGAACGCGGTTCTAGGCGAGGCCGTGAAGGTGAACATGTGACAGCCCCACTTTCCCCTAAGGCGAACCAAAGAGGTTAGCGGACTGCCTGCCCAGCTCTCGCCAGGACTAACGGTGCAGTATAGAGCGATCTTTCATGTTCCGGAACTTATAACGCGCGCAAATAAGGCAAAAGGGCAAAATAACCCAAAATAAAAGAAAATGAAATCTGGAGTCGGCCATGAATAGTAACCGACTCGTCCGAACCCAACCAAACATCGAATTACATATACCACATAACATTTAGCCTTTACAAACCAAAATGACGTTTAAAAGTGATACAAAAGTCACTACATATATGGTTTGCCAAAATAAAAGTGAAAACGGCCCTAATGATACATTTAGGGTCCCATTTTATATACAATACAAAAGAGTCATTCATCTAGTTCATTCGGCAACCATTTATCAAAATTCATTCCAAAAGAGTCCTATTCCTGTAAGGAAAACAAAAGGAACAGGGTGAGCTAATTGCCCAGTGAGAATACAACTCAAGCAACCAAGTTCATGGATACATCAAGCTTAACAGTCCAATTTACCAAAATAAATAAAGTCACACATTAATAATGAGGATAAAAGGATACGGGTGGCTCTCAAGAGCCCTTTTCCTCGTTTGAATTCTTGATCAGGTCTCATTGACTCTCCGTCAATGTCTGAAAGGTAACCAACCGTAGACTCCTCTTAACTTCCATTCCCTTCCTCCTAACATTCCTCAACCGGGCCCGAAATCCAAACACTTACATTGTGGTATTACTCGAGTAAACCGGAATCAAGAGTCTCTAATACTACAAGATTCCCTATGATGTTGCCCCAAGGCGCATTAATTGGCACGACCAAGCCCTCGCCGGCTCGATTCAATCAATAACCAATGGGGTTGAGCTCATGGATAATATTTGAAGTCATGTATTTCATTTCATATAACATTTCATATAACATTTCATATAACTTTCCAATAACATGCGAAACAATAAGTGAAAGTGATAAAGTACACTCTCACTTGGATCAATCAACATTCAACATCTCAAGTACAAAGATCAAAGCCATGTAATAGCACATAAGTGAGTAGTACACTCACCAAGCTAGCACAATGTGGTTTCAAACACTTTAGTCAAAAGAACGTTGTGCACCACCGTCACGCCCTAAAAACATGCAAACAAATACAATGAGACTCGATAACGAGTCATAAACCAAGGCCAAACATGACCCCAATAAGGTTCCATAAACATTTACAAACAATAGAGGAAACCAGAAATTTCGGAAATGTAACTAGCATTGGCCAGGAAAAATACAGTTTTGACGTCATTTTGCGGTAATGGCACAACTCTCACTACAATTATCGGATGGGGGTGTAAGACCCACCATTTCGAAGCCAAGAAACAGAGCTACAACAATGTAGAAGGTCACTCAATCCAGTTCCTAACACAACTAGGTCAAATATGCAAAATACTATACCAGAATTCCCAAAACAGGTTTGCAAATCACACAAAACTGTAATTACTATAACTCAGTCTATACAAGTCCAAATGCCGAAATTCCAAAGGCATAAGTTAGCTAAGACATCCAGCTACATTTCATCAGAAGACACCAACTCCAAAATCCAAACCAATTCCAGTCAAAATGGCCAATTACTATCGCAGTTTTCGCATTCTGATCAAAGCAGAACAGCTACAGTAATTTCATCATATCTCATTCTACACTAATCCAAATGACCTGAAATTTTGTAGGCACCTTTAAAATGTCATTCCCTACAACTTTCATGTTTTGAGCTAAGGCCAATTCGGCCTCTATCTAGTACCTAAAAATTCGGACAGAATGTACCCTTAAGAACCCTAGATTTTCCAATTTTCTTCCAAAACAGAAATTGGTTGCAATTAATCACTTTTCCCACCTCCTTAAGTCATTATAGATCATTTCCATACATCATAGAGAGCCACACCATCATGCTTGAATTAAAACAGAAAATTCCCCAAAAATAATAAAAAGTCATCAATTCAACCACAAATCAAGAATTAATCCATAAACTTGCATCTTCTACTTCCACTAAGCATGATTTGAGCATCAATTAAAGAATGAGGGTGGTTCTTCACAACTTACCTTTAAAACAAGAGAGAAAGAGCTATGGGTCACCTTAACCTTCCAAATAACTTCACACAACAACTCACCACCACTACTTGAAGGTGTTTTATGGAGAAAAATCAAGGTTGGATGGTTGGTTTTGATGATTGAAGCAAGATTGAAGCCAAAACTTGAAGAGGTTTTCTTTCTTCCTTTGAGAGAGAGGGCCGGCACTTGAGAGGAGAAAATGGTGCAATTTTTGGTTAATTTTGTGATTTATTTGGTCAATGGTAAGACATGGAGTAGTAGTCTTAAAGGTAACCCAATCAAATGGTGACACTTGTCACCCAATTTAATGCAAGTCTATCACTTTGTTCCCTCTCACATCAATCCAAATAGCTTCCTCTAATTATCTCTTAACACCCGATAAAATAATTCCAGTATCCAAAACTTAATCTAGTTGGCCGAATTTTTCTGGACTTTTCGCACTAGTGGGTCCCACGTCCGGTATCTGCTCTTAATTTCTCAAAATCTATTCGATACTAGAAAAATCATCTAAAAATTATATCTGCTCCTTAAATTTATCTAGAAAAATTTTCTAATCACGAAAATGCAGAAAACAAGTCATGAAAATAATAAAACTTAGAAAAATGAAAATTACGGGTTCTCACAGAACAAGCACAGGAACCGGTGCCAGAACCGAGAGAGGAGAGGGAGGCAGCGGTTGAGCAGCAACCTGAACCCCAGACTGCCGGGGGAGATCAGGTGGCCACTGCCATCCAACAGATGACTAATATTTTGACTCGGTTGGTGGAGCAACAGGGTCAAGGTTCTGTAAATCAACCTAGAGACCCTGATTCGGGGCAAGATAGAGCCTTGGAGAGATTCCAGAAGTTCTCCCCACCCAAGTTTTTAGGAGGGCCAGACCCGTATGAGGCTGAGAAATGGCTGGAGGCCATGATAAATATCTTTGCTGCCCTAAACTATACTGAGGAGAGACAAGTCCAATTTGCTGTATTTCAGTTTGAGGGGCCAGCTAGGGCTTGGTGGAATGTAGTGAGGGCCAAGTGGGAGAGAGAGGGAACTGCCTGGACTTGGCTAAACTTTGTACGGGACTTCAACGAAAAATACCTTCCACCCATCGTCCAGGAGAAGAGAGAGGACGAATTCATTAAACTCCGTCAGGGGCTGATGAGTGTAACTGAGTATGAGACCCAGTTTACCAAATTGTCTAAATTCGCTCCCGAATTGATTGCCACGGAACCAAGGAAAGTACGAAGGTTTATACAAGGGTTAAATGTGGAATTACAAGAAGCCTTAGCGGCGGTCCAAATTAATACATTCACAGAGGTTCTGGAGAAAGCCTTGAGGATAGAGACTGCTAGGGCACAAGTGAGAGCTTTCCATGCAAAAAGGAGAGGTGCGCCTGGTGGAAGTCAAAGGCAAGGACAACGTGATTTAGATATGCCACCTTCTAAGATAGGTCGAGAAGATGGTAGTGAGAAAATTTCAAGGACGTCTAAGGAAAGTACTCCAAGAGGAGCTTCGCGTGGCTGGGGTCAAGCAAGAGGTGCCTCACAAGGAGGTCAGACCTCAACCCCTCAAGTACCTTGCGGGTACTGTGGGAAGGCCAATCACGTGGAGAGTGATTGTTGGCGAAAAGCGGGAAAATGTTTATGGTGTGGTAGCACCGAACACCAGCTTGCAACCTGTCCCCGTAGATCACGCCTAAACCCTGAACAAGCAAGTGTAGGAGGGACTAAGCCAAGAGTGCCAGCTAGAGCGTATGCCTTGAACCAACAGGCAGTACCTGAACCAACAGAGATAGTAGAAGGTACGATTCGTGATTTCTATTGTTTCCCTAAGTTTTGGCTATAGTGAGACCTGGGAGCCGGAAATGAATATATAAGGGAAATACCCTACGTTATTCGAAGTGCATGTATGAATTTCGAGGACGAAATTCTTTTAAGGAGGGGAGGTTGTAACATCCCGAATATTAGGAGGTTGTTTGTGAAGAAAATATTAAAGTGTATTTCTTTGGGTTTGATTTAAAACCTAATTTTGTTTTAAAAAAAAACTAGAAACCCTAATATGGTAGCCAAAAACCCTAGTTTACTTGTGACTAACCGGTTTTCCTAAATCTCTCATATTTTAATTGAAACCCTAATTTTAATTACTGGAATTGGAAAATTCCTCACGTTTTCTTAAAAATTTCCTTTTATTTGAAAATTATTATTTATTAAAGCTCTACTATCCAATTGTTCAACTATAAGAGTAAATAAACCTAGAAAATAAGGTTTTACACTTCGGTTTCAAGATTTGAGCAAAATTAGGGTTTTGTGATTTTTCCGCCGGATGAATTTTCGGTACTGGCCAAGGATCAATTTGATGATTAAAAGTGACTTTTAAGTGAGAAATAATATGTGAGTAGTAGCAATGAGGTAAGGTTAGTGAATGGAAAGTAAAAACTCTAGTACGGGTGTTTTTAAGAAAAACGGCGCGAACCGGCGGGTCCCGCGCATTACCGATTGAACGCACCGCTTGACCACCATTTTTGCTTACCAAACAAATTTATTGAACTTGAACAAAATATCTTCCCCCTCATGATTATAGCTTGACCGAAATTGTGGCTCAAATACAAGGAAAGAAAGAGAAAAATTTTGTGGACAAGAATAGGCCAAGTGTTGGCCAAAAATTGTGGACACAATTACCCTTAACCTCTTACTTCCATATAAGACAAACCAAGCCTCATCTTCCTCCATATTTCTGCATAAGAACCGAGAGAGAGAGAGGGGAGGAACAACAAGAAGAAAAAAAAAACTCCTTCATTTCATCTTCAATCCAACAACTTAGGGAGAAATCAAACAAAATAAACCGATTAAACTTGTTCTTGAGTGACTAGCTAGTGAGTTGTGGTGTGATTCTTGAAGGGGAGAGCTTGTGCTACTCTTGGTGACTTTTATTCAAGGTAAGAGAGTTTATCTCTCCAAGTTTTACTTCTAATCTTGTTATATTAAGCCTAGTAACTTGATTTTATGGTGAGATTATGGATGATGAGCATGTTTTAGTAGTTTTCCCCAATTTATTTGATGAACTAGGGTTCCTGATTTTCTGCTCAAGTTGATGTATGATGCATGAATGTTGCAATTAAAGTTATATAAGGTTGTTTAGTGGTGATTGGAACCAGAAATTTGAGGAAACTACACTTAGAGCTAAAAATTCCAGATTTCTGGAAAATTTCCCAAGCATTCTGTCCGAAATTGTATCTGTATGTTAGAGGCCGAATTGGCCTTTGGTAAAAGAAGGAAAGTTGTAGAGAATGGTGTTTTATAGGTGTCTACAAAATTTCAGCTCAATCGGAGCAACGTAGAACGTGAAAAGTCCAAAATACCCCTACTGCTTTAAGAATTTCCCAGTAGTCCGTTTCTTCAGTTCAGTCCAGTTTATCACGATTTTTGACCAGGATCCATTCTGATTTAGCTCTGGACCAAAACATGAAAGTTGTAGTGCTCTGAAGTAGCTTTAAAATGCCTCTAAGAACACCTGATTCGGACTTGTGTACACTGAGTTATGTCCATTACAGTGTTCTGCATTTAAACAGCCGGTGAATTGATTTCTGGTTTGGTAATTGGAGAATTTGACCAATTTACATTAGAAACTGGACTAAGTGACCTTCATGAACATTGTAGCTCTGTGTCTTAGCTTCGAAACGGCATAGGTTACGTCTCAATCCGATAAGCGTAGCCTCGGATATGTTATTTACGCATTTGTACGTCAAATCTGTTTTGTGCCACATTGAACTTCTGTACTTGCTACTGTTGTGAATCTTATTATTATGATATTGTGAGCCTATGGAACGGCTCTTGACATGAATGGCTGAGATGTATAATGTTGGGTTGTGTTTGAGAAAAACAATGAAGCCTAAAAGGCTGGAAAATTAGGTAAACACAAAGGGCATGCTGCCCAAATTTACGCTCGAAAACTAGAGAACTACTTGCAACTTGAGTAAGGGTTAAGAGTGATTACTGCTTGAACCATCTAGGGTACTTGAGTATTCTTGTTCCGAGGTATATAAGGAAGGACTTGGCCGAGCTTGTACCCTTGAGAAATGAAATAATGACTATTTGGAATATGTTTCTCTTGTACTTTCGACTCGCATGGCATTTTCAAGTATAAATGTTACAAAGTTTTACCGTTTAAAAAGTGAGCAAGTGTTTCACGACTACTATCCGAGTGAATTTCAAATTCTTGATTTTATTGAACGAAACGTCTAAGTTTCGAACTCTAGTCATGTTTCAAAGTTCTCAAACTGAGTTTTATCGCAGATTTGGACTCCGAACTCGGAATATAACCTGAAAGTGACCAGTAAAGGCACTATATCTTTTGGTGAGTGCTTTCAAATACTGAATTGAACTTGATACTTGTACTTGATACGTGCCAATATGATTACATGCCACATGCGTGAATTGTTAGGGCAAGAGTGTACTTTATCGCACTTGCCCTTACGTGATATACTTGTTTATTGTTGCAATTGACTTGATATACTTGTTTATGATGCGCGCACTTCCTGGAATTCCAGAAACCCTGTGGCGAGTTACTCTAGTCGAGCCGGCAAGGGCTTGGTCGATTGGGTAACGAACCCTGGGTCTCTTGTATTGTCGAGTGGAGTGATATCTCCTCGACTAATCGGTATACTCGAGTATTACCACCCGTGTTCTTGAGGATTTTGGGCCCAGCTGGGGGTTGAACGATGGACGGAGAGTCGTTTAAGTGGTGTTCTACTGGATCGGTTCCTTTACTTGAAAGTTGACGGAGTGTCAACTACTACGTGATCAAGCTCCTGATGATGAATGGAAGTTGGCTCCTGAGAGCTATCCGTATCCTTATGCTTGAAATGATTATTGTTTATTGGATGATTGTTTCTTATGAAAATTTTTATACTCGCTCATTTTGAGATTGCTACTTGAAGTGTTATTGCTCACTTTTATGAACTCTTCATGCTCGTTACCTTGCTAAATCGAAAACTTGTATTTATAAATAATGGTCAATTTGCTATTTGGAACCTCACTGGGCTTTTAGCTCATACCACGTTATTTGTTCTCCTTACAGGGGGTACGAGCGAGGCATAAGAGATGTAAAGGCTAGCGTAGTCTAGTTACTTTAGACTGTGTTTTGAATTTTGGTTTTGTACTCGCGCTATTCCTCGAATGGAACATTTGTACTTGGATTGTATATATTTTGAACTAGTTTAAGTATATCAAGACTTTGTACTTTGGTTTCTATCAATGTAAATTATAAGCTGGGATTGCGGATATTATTAATGGTGCTTGGGGTGTGTGCACATGATTTTAGTGAGTGAGTCCTGGCGAGAGCTGGGCAGGCGGTCCGCCAAACCCTCTGGTATGCCTTAGGGGGAGGTGGGGTCGTCACAATGTGTGCACGGACCTTAGCCCAAGTAATGATCCAGTTCGAGTTCTATTGGGCCCAGCCACACGTGCACGGGCCAAGCGCTTCAAGGAGTCCCTTCAAGCTCTTGTGTGAAATGTTCAAGACCAACAAGGTGTCCATCGGGATATTGTAGGCTTGGAAGGTGATAATCAAGTTGTCTACATGATGATCCATGCCCACGAAGAGAGCCCATGAAGGTTTGGTCGACTAAGCCCTAGGCCCAGCTACTATACCATGGGTTGAGGAAGCCTATGAAAAGGTGAAAGTGATCCGCCAGAGACTTCAAACCGCCCAAAGCCGTCAGAAAAGCTATGCCGATCATAGGAGGAAAGACTTGGAGTTTGAAATAGGAGATAAGGTGTTTCTTCGGATCACACCATTGAAGGGAAAGATTAGATCCGGAAAAGGGAAAAAGTTGCAACCACGATATATAGGACCTTTCAATGTGCTACAACGAATAGGAAAGGTGGCTTATCGACTTGAGTTACCAGCTAGCTTATCTAGGATCCATGACGTTTTCCACGTTTCTTTGCTTAAGAAATACCATCCGGATCCGACTCACATTTTGCCGCCCGAAGATGTTGAACTTGACGAGTCTTTAACCTATGAAGAACGACCTATTCAAATACTGGATCGAAAGGTGAAGGACTTGAGAAACAAGCAGATTCCTTTAGTAAAGGTACTATGGAAGCATCATGAAGTGGAAGAAGCAACTTGGGAGCTAGAAACGGATATGCAAGAAAAGTATCCTGGCCTGTTCACGACAAAAGGTATGAATTTCGAGGTCGAAATTCTTTTAAGGGGGAGAGGATGTGAGAACCCGCAAATTTCCTACATTTTTCCTCAAAAATGCCTTTTATTTGAAAATTATTATTTATTAAGGCCCCCTACCTCATTATTTCACACTAAGTGTAAATAAACCTAGAAAATAAGGTTTTACGCTTTGGTTTCAAGTTTTGAGCAAAATTAGGGTTTTTGCGATTTTTCCGCCGGATGAATTTTCGGTACTGGCCAAGGATCAATTTGATGATTAAAGGTGACTTTTAAGTGAGAAATAATATGTGACTAGTAGCAATGAGATAAGGTTAGTGAATGGGAAGTAAAAACCCTAGTACGTGAGTTTTTAAGAAAAACGGCGCGAACCGGCGGGTCCCGCGCATTACCGCTTGACCACCATTTTCTTACCCAACAAGTTGTTGACTTTTGCACATAATATCTTCTCTCTTGGCAGCATGTTGACCGAAACTTGGTGGCTAAGAAAGGCAAGAAAGAAAGAGAAAAAGAAAGGGTGGTGGTGGTGACACTTGTCACCACCTCATGGTTTCTTACCAAGACCAATACCATCCATATAACCTCAACACTTAGCCAATTCTTCCTCATTTCTGCTGGTGCTGGCCGAGAGGAGCTTGGAGAAAACACCAAGGAAGATTTCTTCATTTCACCTTCAAATCCAACAACTTAGTGAGAAAATCAACAAAGTAAACCGATTAAACCTACTCTTGAGTGATTATCTAGTGATTGGTGGTGAAAATTTGGGAAGAGAAAGCTTGGAGCTATACTTGGAGAACTCAAATCAAGGTAAGAGGATGATATCTCTCTAACTTTCTCTTTCAATCATGGTTAAAGTAAGCTTAGTAGCTTGATTGGTGGTGGATTCATGGATGCTAGCATGTGTAGAAGTTTTTCCCCAATTTATTTGATGAACTAGGGTTTCTGATTTTCTGCTCAAGTTGATGTATGATGCATGAATGTTGCAATTAAAGTTATATAAGGTTGTTTAGTGGTGATTAGAACCAGAAATTTGAGGAAATTACACTTAGAGCTAAAAATTCCAGATTTCTGGAAAATTTCCCAAGCATTCTGTCCGAAATTGTATCTGTATGTTAGAGGCCGAATTGGCCTTTGGTCAAAGAAGGAAAGTTGTATAGAATGGTGTTTTATAGGTGCCTATAAAATTTCAGCTCAATCGGAGCAACGCAGAATGTGAAAAGTCCAAAATACCCCTACTGTTTTAAGAATTTCCTAGCAGTCCGTTTCTTCAGTTCAGTCCAGTTTATCACGATTTTTGACCAGGATCCATTCTGATTTAGCTCTGGGCCAAAACATAAAAGTTGTATTGTTCTGAAGTAGCTTTAAAATGCCTCAAAGAAAACCTGATTCGGACTTGTGTACACTGAGTTATGTCCATTACAGTGTTCTGCGTTTAAACAGCCGATGAATTGGTTTCTGGTTTAGTAATCTGAGATTTTGACTAAGTTACATTAGGAAATGGACTAAGTGACCTTCATGAATGTTATAGCTCTGTGTCTTAGCTTCGAAACGGCGTAGGTTTCGTTTTAATCCGATAAGCGTAGCCTCAGATATGGTATTACCGCATTTGTACGTCAAATCTGTCTTGAATTGTTTTATGTGTGATGTTGGGTTGTTGTTGAAGAAAAATAATGAAGCCTAAATGGCTGGAAATTAGGTAAACACAAAGGGCATGCTGCCCGAATTTTTACTCGAGGTCTAGAAAACCATATTTGTGACTTGAGTGAAGGTTAAGTGCCTATCACTTGAACTAGCGATACCCTTGTTACTCTGGTTGTTGAGAATTATACGTTAGGACTTGATCGAACTTGTACCTTGAGGAAAAGCCTAATGGCCAATGTAAACTTGAATTTCCTTGTACTTTCAACTCAAGCATTATTTCCAAGCATCGATGTTACAAAACCTTATGATTTGAAAAGCGAGCAAGTTTTCACGAGTGTCTTTCAAATGAATTTCAATTTCTTGATTCCTATTGATCGAAACGCTTAAGTTTCGAACCTTGGTTGATTTTCAAAGTTCTCAAGTTAAGTTTTATCGCAGATTTGGACTCCCAACTCGGAGTACCACCCAGACACGAGCACTAGAAGCACTATTTTGGTGAGTGCTTCCAAATATCCGATTGTACTTGATATGTGTACTCCTTACTTGACTTGCGTGATTACATGACAATGAATGAAAGGGCAAGGGTGTACTTTATCGCACTTGCCCTAATATGACCTGTTCTTGCTATTGATCATACTTGACTTGTTGTACATGTACTTGAATTATATCTTGCCTGGAATTCCAGAAACCCTGTGGCTAGTTAATCGAGTCGAGCCGGCAAGGGCCTGGTCGATTAGATAACAAACCCTGGGTCACTTGTAATGTCGAGTGGAGTGTTATCTCCTCGACTAACGGTATACTCGAGTATTACCACCCATGTTTTGTATGGCGTGCGGGCCCGGAATAGGGGGTTGATCGGTGGACGGAAATTGGCGTGTAGTGGAGTTTATTTGGACTTGATATTACTTGAAAGTTGACGGAGTGTCAACTACCACTTGACCAAGCTGGAATGGAGCTGGAAATGAGTACTGTATCCTTATATGTGAATGTGAATCTGACTACTTGGCTAGCTGAAGTGCTATTTCCCTGATTTGACTTGTTTGCTCGCTATTTCCCTATTATTTTGCTATAACTTGGTTGTTAACCAATTTGATATTTGGGAACTTCACTGAGCTTTGGCTCACCCCGTTAGTTTGTTTTCCTTACAGGGGTACGAGTGACGCGAGAGACTTGTAAAAGACTAGTATAGCCTTTTGTTTTGACTTTTGACTTTCGGTCTTGTACTCGCGCTTTTCCTCGAACGGAACATGTTGTACTTGGATTGTATACGATTTGAACTAGTTTGGTGTATTAAGACTTTGAAACTCGATTCCTATCAATGTAAATTTATAAGTTTGAATTGTGAATATTATTTATGGTTCATGGATGTGTGTATACGATTCGATTGAGATAGTGAGTGAGTCCTGGCGAGAGCTGGGCAGGCGGTCCGCCGAACCCTTTGGTACGCCTTAGGGGGAGGTGGGGTCGTCACACCACATATCGGCCCTCATACTATGATTCGGTGCTCATGTCTCTTGGTTAGTTTGAAAATGCTCACAACCAGCCAAGAAAAACTCATGGCTTTACTCCAATGGCTCCTCTTGTTTGTATAATTCCCCTCCTCTTGAAAGCAATTTGCCCACAAATTGAAGCACGAATGGTGACAAGACGAGTTACATGCCTTTGACTCAATCTTGTTACCATTGCTACAGATGTCATCCAATGCAAAACCCACGTGCTAAGTTGGAAAATAACCCTTGTCGAACCTTGAATCTCACAAACTATCTTCAATGTGTGCTCAACTTGATCGTTTGTGGTCGCGAGGTAAGGGTCCTCAAAGTGGTGTGAAGTGTATCCCATGAAATCGAACTCCGGCCAGAACACACTTGCAAGGTCCCATGGCGGATTTGGTGATGTTGGAGCTTCATGTGTACTAAGAGCAAGACGAAAATCACAATGGTCATTGAGGTACTTGTTCTTTAAACAAACCCTTGGTACACAACCATCCCCAAAATTTGGAGTGTTCCCTTCAAGATAAGCTCGAATCAACTCCCTTTTGGTGTGGACTGATTTGAGTTGACATTGTTCCATGAATGGATACCAATAGGGTTTAACTCTTGGAGGCTTGCAAAGCCTATAATTAATTTTGGAATGGAACGCACTAAGAAAAGCTCAACTTCCCTTTGCTTGATCTGTATAAAAGAAGAAACACTAAACAAAGCAAAGGTAAGTTCGTTAGGAAAATAATAGGCCTTCACCGGGTTGTTCAAGATCAGCCCACTTTCTCTCTTTTCTTCCTTTTTATCACCCATCTCATCAGATTTTTCCATCTCTTTTTCTAGTTCAACAGCTGACCCTTTCATCTCGTTGCTTTCAACTCCCTCGGGTTTTACCTCTTCAGGCACAATTCCCTCATCTAGACTTTTCTCCATTCTATAACGCTCAAGCTCGTTTTCATGTATGCTAGATCAATACAAAGCTAGTCATAAGTAAGTGATACAAGTACAAAACGACGGCTATTAAATAAGAAGGCATACTTATTAGTATGTCCGTCATATTTAACTTCTTGCCTCGTCATCCATGCTTTGTCCAACAACACAGGTGTCACTTGAATTGGGACTACATCACACAACACCTCGTCCACATATTTGCCGATTTGAATAGGTACAAGCGTGTGCTTCGTAACCCAAACAACACCACGAGTACTCATCAACTTGTACAGTTGAAGATGATCAATGGTTGGAAGATTTAATTTCTCAACCATGATAGCACTTGCAAGGATGACTTCACAACTCCTATCAATGGGCAAGCTACAAATTTTATCTTTGACACCGCAACGAGTATAAAACCAACCAAGCAACTGAGATTTGACGAGGTCCAATTGCTCATCTACACTGTGTAATGCCACTTCTTTGACTCCCTTAGGATCAGGAAGGCAATGTTGTGGGCTAGCTTTTATGCGTCTTGTATTCGCCATGACGTATGAGGGAACCTGCAAAAAGTTAGCAACGAAACCGAAGATGTTGCCTTTCACGCTCCCTTACGTGTATCCACTCGCACTCGTGTATATGGATGTCACTCTAATTGACTTACCAAATACTTTTACCTGTTGGGTTCTGTAGTTGAGAAAGGCCGCTCAAGTCCAATAATTGTCACCACTTTTGCCATAAGAGTAACCAAGAAGGTAAGACACAAATGTGGGTGCAAAATGAAGTGGGAATGGACGAATTTGGAAGGCCAATAGTGGGGGACAGAAATGGAAGTGCACCAATGGGAACATAAAAGATAGAAACCCTAGCTTCCTAAAATGTAGGAGTGGATAGTGTTCCTAAAATCTAGGAGAGAATGTAGGAGAGTACCCAAGTGAAAACAAAGGTGTTATCCAAGTGCTTTACTTAGTTTGCTAAATGAATTTGGAAATTAAGTAAACAACTTGGATGAAGCAAGCAATACTCGGACAGATTTGAAACAAAGAAACCCTAGTGCAAATGAAACCCTAGCCGCAAGTAGAAACCCTAGCCGCCGCCCCACTTGTTTTCTTGTTGCTCAAGTGATGACTAACGACCAAGACAGATTTGGGAACACAACCTTTCGGCAAATTTTGGACAGAAATTATCGACAAACTAGACACAAACACAAAAGGGATAACACACCAACAGATTTTGTGTTCGGATAAACTGTAACGTGAACAGTGTCGGTGAACAGTAACGGTGAACAGTGTCATTTTTTTCTTCTTTTTTTTTAACAAGGCAGCGGACAAAACACAAAAACCCTTCGACGCAACTACGAAAAACAAGGATATAACGAAAGATACCTTCACCTAAGCTCTGAAGCCAACTGATAAGGTCCTCAATCAACTCGTTTCGAGACACGTAACACGCTTGCCCAAGGGTCTAGTGAGGTTGTCCAACGCTTGGATTGTGGAACCTAACACCAAAACGGACGACACGAATTGATTGAAGGTGGTAGAACGGCGACTCCAATTGAGGTGAATACTCTAGTGGATAGGTCGGTAGAACAATCAAGGACAATACGCAAGATTGCTCAAGAACCCTTGTGATACGAACCAAGAGACACCAGTGCGAACTATTCGAGTTCCTCTTGGACCCGTAACTCGAGCACGAGCTAAGAAGATGAGGGAGGAACTCCAAGGACTTGTTCATGAGATACAAGGCCAAGAAATTGTCCCCAAGGTCATTGAGGGGCTTGAGCATGAAGGAATGAAAGTCATCCATGTAGTGCACGTCAAAGAGAACCATGTGTGACCCTTTTCTAGTCACATTTTAGTTAAGTCATTGTAATAAGGGTTTAATGGTCCATAGCCTTGCTTTATTTACCTAAGCGATGACCTCATAAGGTCATTTACCTAAGCGATGACCTCATAAGGTTGTTTACCTAAGGGATGACCTCATAAGGTTTGGTCAAGCCTATAATTGTTAGTCTTAGTCAAGACCACAACTCTAGACTAGTTCCACATTTAGTTGTTCATCTCTATGTAAGGCTATAAATAGCCCACACTTCCAATGGTTTATGCATTCAATCAATAAATCAGATTTTGAGAGTTTTCTTGGTTTCTCCAAGGCTTCTTGAATACCTTAGAATTTCTCTAGGTGTTCGTGACTTATCAATCTAGAATCACACTAGGTTGTGGCGTCTTCTACCATTATACCAAGGTTCGTTAACCACGTGATTAACGGGTTGAGGTCATCCGCTCCAAACTTGGTGTCCTCTTGTCGATCCTGAAGCTATTCTTTTACGGGTTTCGTCACAAGGTTGGCGACGTTCGTATCAGTTGGTAATCAGAGCTAATTAAGAGGTATCACGTTATATCCTTTTTTTTTATTTGCTTTTCGAGTCAAGTTGTCGAAAATTCTGTTTTCGTGTTCTAAGTTGCTATCCGCAATTTCCAGATTTGTTACTTCGTGTTCTTGCGTTATTTTTCCAGATTTGTTACGACATAAACTTGTGTCTAGTTGTTGTTAATTGCTGTGGTTAGCCTGGTTTGGTCCAGCCTTTTTTTTTTGTGTCTTATTCTTGATTCCTTGTTTGAGTCTTGTTTCTATCCTGTTATATCCATTCAATTCCAGTCTTTTGTTCTATTTGATCATTCGAGGTTACTGTTCATCCGAAAAAAATCAGTTTGTAGCAAGGGTTTTAGAGTCCTATCTAGTTATTATCTTGTGTTCTTGTTTACATACAAAAAAAAAAAATATAGCTGGCTAACCTTACAAAAATTCCTGGAAATCTGTCTTGACCAAAACTTGGGTTTCTTGAAGTTCCTGATTGTTTAAAACCACAATCTTGAAGTTCTTGGAACTTTAGTTGGGATTCTTGAAGCCAACCAAAATCTGTCTTGATCAAATCGTGAAATCTTGGATTGTTTAGGGAGGAAATCATCTTCAATTTTGTGTTTCTTGAATTCTGGGAATTAACATCTTGAATTCTTGAAAGAATCTTGAAGTTTCTGGGTTTTGGGAACCAAATCTTGGTAAACAACAAGGCTGCAAAATTCCAGCTGCCAAAATCCTTGTCTTCATCATAACAATCTTCTTTCTTGACTAAGAACATTCAGCCTATTCAAGTCAAAATTCCCAACCTGTTCAAGTCAAATTTTTCACCCTTGTCCCCAAAAACAACCAAATCAATTCCAATCTTGAACTTGACCTTAGAATTCATGGGAACCAGTAAATAGGAAGACTAATCCTCATTTCCAAAGGATTAAGGAAGAAAAGCCAGCCTTGGGTTTCCAAAACAATCCTACCGCAACACAAATTCATCTTCCATTCAGATTCCATCTTTGCAACCATTGGGGATTTCTGTCCAATCATTAATTCTGAAAATTTTCGTGCATCATTAGGTCAGTTTTAAGTGTCATTCTGAATCCTCTAAGTGTCCATTTACCTACCAAAACACTGACCAGAAATGCAGCAACCAGCAGCTCAAAATTCCAGTTTTGGGTAGAGTTTTGTCTAGGATCCTTAAAATTCAACTTTGAGTCATTCATTGAGTCGTGGTTAGTCCCTTCATCTTTTGTTCTTTTTTTTTTTCGTTCAAAGTGCTACAATCTTGTGACCCTAGTTGGTAAGTCGATCCACATTAGAAGGAGTTCTAACTTCTTCGAGGAGTTGACTGAGGAGCCTTGAAAATACCTTGGTGAATTCATTAGAGTGTTCAAACACGAGAGCGAGAGTAAACACGTGAGGAAGTGTGCGAGATAAACTTTGCTTCTTTCCATTATTATTTTTTTTACCCTACCATGGCTAACGAGGGGGGAGCAAGCTCCCAAGCTTTTGATCTTAAACTTTTCACAGAAGCAATCAAAGGCAAATTGGGACGCATGATGGACCAAAAACTTGAACTGATGCACCAACGCATTGACAGCTTAGAGTTGTCTCATGGAAGCTCCAAAGGCAGCCGTGGAAAGGCTTATGCAGATGAGTCTAGCGACTCTAACTCAGACAACAATTATGAGCATAAGCAAAGTAGGTCCAAGCGTGATGCTAGGCCTTCAAATGACCACATTCCGGGCATAAAGATGAAAATTCCGCCTTTCCAAGGACGATCAGACCCCGATGCCTACTTAGAGTGGGAGAAGCGGATTGAACTTGTCTTCGATTGCAATACTTACTCGGAGGAGCAAAAGGTCAAGTTGGCCGTGGTCGAATTCACCGACTACGCCGTTGTGTGGTGGGATCAACTCTCCACTAGTCGAAGGAGGAGTCGTGAACCTACCATACACACTTGGACGGAGCTAAGACGACTAATGAGGAAGCGTTTCGTACCAAGTCACTACTACCGTGACTTGTACCAAAAGCTTCAAACCCTCAACCAAGGAGCACGAAGTGTCGAGGATTATCACAAGGGAATGGAAATACTCATGCTACGGGCAGACATCATGGAGGATCGAGAAGCAACAATGGCACGCTTCTTGAATGGACTGAGGCCCGAAATCGCTGACCAAGTAGAGTTACACCACTATGTGGAACTTGGGGATTTGGTGGAAAAGGCCATCAAGATTGAAAGGAGGATTAAGAGGAGGGGTTCGACTCGGAGTTACTCCAACTTTTCACCCTCTTATCTCCGAACTACACCACCAAAGAAAGAGGATAAAGGGCCGAGTAATTCCATCCCTTCAAGACCAAGGCCGGATATGACTAAGTGGGAGTCTAAGGCAACACCAAAGACTGCCATTGAGTCGAGCATGGGGCGAAATCGAGATACTAGATGCTTCAAATGCCAAGGCCGAGGGCATATTGCTAGCCAATGCCCGAACCAACGCACTATGATCATCTTACCCAATGGTGAGTTTCTCACCGATGATGAAGATGAGAAGGGGGAGTTGCCATCCCTTGAGGAAGAAGAGGAAGCATTGCCTGTCGATGAACGAGTTGGACTCGTTGTTAGACGAGCCTTAGCAACCCAAGTGAAAGCTGCCGACCATGCACAAAGGGAGAACATTTTCTACACCCGTTGCTATATCAAAGGCAAGGTATGTAGTTTGATCATAGATGGAGGTAGTTGTGCTAACGTCGCTAGTGCCTTGATGGTGGAGAAACTAGCACTACCCACTCTACGACATCCAACACCTTATCGTTTGCAATGGTTGAACGATAGTGGGGATGTTCGTGTGACCAAGCAAGTCCAAGTACCTTTCCGAATTGGAAAGTATGAGGACGTGGTGTTATGCGACGTGGTCCCTATGCAAGCATGTCACATACTATTGGGGAGACCATGGCAATTCGACAAGGGAGTTACATTCGATGGCATTACCAATAAATACTCCTTCAAGCAAGGCGAGAAGAGGATTGTGCTTGTGCCACTCACTCCTATCCAAGTTCGTGAAGATCAAGAAAGCCTGATCAAGGAGAGCGAGCTTGAGAATGAGAAGAAAAAAATAGAAAAAATCGAGAGCTCAACAGAAAATGATAAGGCCGAGAAAATTGAGAGGAAAAAAACATATAGTGAGCCGGCCAAAATTGAAAAGAGAGAGAAAAGGCAAAATCTATTGATAAAAGCCAATGTAGTAAGAAAAGCTTTGAGTGTTAATACACCCATCTTTGTACTTTTGTGCAAAGAGGTGTTGGTTGTTACAAGTGATCTTACTAACACTCTACCAACTAGTATTGTCTCTCTTTTGCAGGATTATGAAGATGTCTTTCCCGATGAGATTCCAAATGGACTACCACCAATAAGGGGAATTGAGCATCAAATTGACTTGGTTCCAGGTACCCCACTTCCTAACAGACCAACCTACAAAATGGGTCCAGATGAGACAAAGGAGCTCCAACGCCAAATCGAAGAGCTTCTAACAAAGGGATGGGCACGAGAAAGCTTGAGCCCATGTGCGGTTCCCGTCATCTTGGTGCCTAAAAAGGATGGAAGTTGGCGAATGTGCACTGACTGTAGGGCTGTTAATGCAATAACGGTAAAATATCGTCACCCTATTCCTAGACTTGATGATATGTTAGATGAGCTATATGGTGCTGTGATTTTCACTAAAATTGATCTAAAAAGCGGTTATCATCAAATTAGGATGAAAGAGGGGGATGAATGGAAAACGGCCTTTAAAACCAAACATGGCTTGTACGAGTGGTTAGTTATGCCATTTGGACTAACTAATGCACCTAGTACGTTCATGAGGTTGATGAACCATGTACTTCGTCCATTCCTTGAAAAATTTGTAGTTGTATATTTTGACGATATCCTGATTTATAGTAGGAGCTTCGATGAGCATGTTGAACATGTGAAGCTTGTTCTTGATGTACTTCGAAGGGAAAAGCTCTATGCTAACCTTAAGAAGTGCTCCTTTTGTACTGATCAACTTGTCTTCCTAGGCTTTGTTGTGAGTAAACAGGGAATCAAAGTGGACGAGGAGAAGGTTAAAGCAATTCGAGAATGGCCTACTCCAAGCACGGTGGGTGAGGTACGTAGCTTCCATGGTCTTGCTAGTTTTTATAGACGATTTGTTAAAGATTTTAGTACCATTGCTGCACCTCTAACTGCTGTAATTAAGAAAAATGAGCCATTTGTGTGGAGAGATGCTCAAGTACGTGCTTTCCAAATGCTTAAACATCAACTCACACATGCACCACTACTTGCATTACCATGCTTTGACAAGATGTTTGAAATAGAGTGTGATGCATCTGGGGTGGGTATTGGAGCTGTCCTAATGCAAGAGGACAAACCAATTGCATACTTTAGTGAAAAACTCAATGGAGCAGCTTTGAACTATTCCACTTATGATAAGGAGTTGTACTTCTTAATCCGTGCTTTAGAAACTTGGCAACATTACTTGAGACCAAGGGAATTTGTCATACACACTGATCATGAGTCGCTTAAGCACATTAAGTCACAACACAAGTTGAATAAGCGTCATGTTAGGTGGATTGCATTTATTGAAACCTTCCCTTATGTGATTAAGTACAAAGTGGGGAAAACTAATGTTGTTGCTGATGCATTATCACGTCGGTACTCTTTGCTCACTCAACTTGATGCAAGGTTGTTAGGATTTGAATTAGTTAAAGAGTTATACACCAATGACCCAGATTTCTCAGGTATTTATGATTCTTGTGGTTCAGCAACTCAAGGTAAATTCTACATCCTTGATGGATTTCTTTTCTACCTCAATCGACTATGCATACCTAATTGCTCTATTCGCTCTTTACTAGTTAGGGAAGCACACGGAGGTGGCTTGATGGGACACTTTGGCGTGGCTAAAACCTTAGCTATCCTTCAAGAGCACTTCCATTGGCCAAGGATGAAACGAGATGTGGAGCGAATGGTGGCTAAATGCATTACTTGCCACAAAGCTAAGTCTAAACTTCAACCCTATGGCCTTTATAGTCCTTTACCTGTACCTAAGGAACCTTGGACCGACATTTCCATGGATTATGTTATAGGGTTGCCTAGGTCAAAGAGGGGAAATGATAGCATCTTTGTTATTGTTGACAGATTTTCAAAAATGGCACATTTTATACCATGTCACAAAACAGATGATGCATCGCACATTGCTGACTTGTTTTTCAAAGAAATCATTAGATTGCATGGCATGCCTAGGACAATTGTCTCTGATAGGGATGTCAAATTTTTGAGTTACTTTTGGAAAACTTTGTGGGGAAAATTGGGTACCAAATTGCTATTTTCTACTACTAGTCACCCACAAACTGATGGCCAAACTGAGGTTGTCAATCGTACACTATCTACACTCTTGCGTGCCATCATTAGAAAAAACATTAGAACCTGGGAAGAGTGTTTACCTCATGTTGAGTTTGCATACAATCGCACGGTGCATAGTTCTACTCATTTTTCACCATTTGAAATAGTCTATGGTTTTAACCCTTTAACACCACTAGACTTATCACCTTTACCTTCTTCTGAGCACATTAACATGGATGGTGCTAAACGAGCAGATTTTGTCAAGAAATTACACGAGCAGGTACGACTAAACATTGAGCGAAGGATGGACCAAGTTGCTCAACGGGTTAACAAGGGACGCCAACGCGTTGTGTTTGAACCTGGTGATTGGGTGTGGTTACATCTACGCAAGGAAAGGTTCCCAGTCCAAAGGCGCAATAAATTACTTCCCCGAGGAGATGGGCCGTTCCAAGTCATCAAGCGCATCAATGACAATGCTTACAAACTGGACCTACCCGGTGAGTACAATGTGAGCGCTACATTCAATGTCTCTGATCTATCTCCTTTTCTTGCAGACGATGAAGCTGATTTGAGGACAAATCCTTTTGAAGAGGAGGGGGATGATACGAACCAAGAGACACCATTGCGAACTATTCGAGTTCCCCTAGGACCTGTAACTCGGGCACGAGCTAAGAAGATGAGGGAGGAACTCCAAGGACTTGTTCATGAGATACAAGGCCAAGAAATTGTCCCCAAGGTCATTGAGGGGCACTTAACTGCAGCTTGGCCCGCTATTTGGAGCTTGAACACTTGCATCTTCAATTGTAAGCAGCATTTTAGTAGTCGTGCAAGGATGTTCCAACTCAATTCCTTCAATGCCTGGTTTCTCTTGGGTTTGGATGGCACGTACCAAGGCTTGGAGGGACTCCTTGAATCTCTTAGCTCGTCCTCGTGTCACTGGGCCTTGGGGCACCTTCACAGGGTCTACTTGTACACTTTGGGCCTCGTGCTCAACCGCATCATTCCCCTCCTCTTGAAAAGGATTTGCCCTCAAATCGTACTCGTCCCCTGCAATAAATGGATTTAGATCAGCAACATTGAATGTAGCACTAACATTGTACTCACCAGGCAGATCTAAGCGGTATGCATTGTCGTTGATGCGCTCAATGACTTGAAAAGGCCCATCTCCTCTTGGTGACAGCTTGCTTTTCCGTTGGTTTGGAAATCTCTCCTTGCGCAAATGTAACCAGACCCAATCACCTGGTTCAAAGACAAGCTTGCGCCTGTGCTTATTGGCTTGTTGGACATATTGGGTCGTCCTCCTCTCGATGTTGGTACGAACCTTGTCATGTAATGATCTCACGAACTCAGCTTTCTTCTTGCCATCTAAGTTCATATGCTCAGAAGAAGGTAATGGCAACAAATCTAAGGGAGTTAAGGGGTTCAAACCATACACAACTTCAAAAGGCGAGAATTGTGTAGCACTATGCACAACCCTATTGTATGCAAACTCAACATGAGGTAGACACTCCTCCCATGACTTGATATTTTTCTTTATGATTGCACGTAGGAGTGTGGATAAAGTCCTATTGACTACCTCAGTTTGTCCGTCCGTTTGAGGATGACTAGAGGTAGAGAACAACAGTTTGGTTCCCAACCGACCCCATAAAGATTTCCAAAAATAGCTCAAAAACTTGACATCTCTATCAGATACTATAGTCCTAGGTATGCCATGCAAACGAACAACCTCTTTAAAGAATAAATCAGCAATGTGTAAAGCATCATCCGTCTTATGACATGCAATAAAGTGAGCCATTTTGGAGAACCTATCTACCACAACAAATATCGAGTCATGGCCACGCTTTGAACGAGGTAACCCAAGCACGAAATCCATGGAAATGTCAACCCAAGGTTGGTGAGGTATGGGTAAAGGAGTATACAAACCGTTTGGGTTGACCCGAGACTTAGCTTTGTGGCACACGCCACATCTTTCAACAATCCTCTCCACGTCCTTGCGCATGCGAGGCCAATGGAAGTGTTCCTGTAATACAGCTAATGTCTTGGTGACACCAAAGTGTCCCATTAGTCCACCACTATGTGACTCCCGAATAAGTAAGTCACGTATGGACCCTCGAGGAATGCACAACTTGGTAAGATAAAATAAGAACCCATCATGTACGAAGAATTTTTCAAAGTCAGATTTTCCCCAATTCGCATAAGCGTTCGCAAAATCCAAGTCATTCTTATACAACTCCTTCATGAGTTCAAAGCCTAGGAGTTTAGCATCTAAGGCAGTGAGCAAAATGTGTCTCCGAGATAAAGCGTCAGCTACTACATTAGACTTACCTGTTTTGTATTTGATGACGTATGGAAAAGACTCGATGAAGGCTACCCATCGGGCATGCCGTTTGCTCAGCTTTTGTTGTCCTTTTAGGTGCTTGAGAGACTCGTGGTCAGTTTTGATGACGAATTCCCGGGCACGTAGGTAGTGTTGCCATGTCTCCAGAGCACGTACAAGGGCAAACATCTCCTTGTCATAAGTTGAATAGTTGAGGACCGCGCCATTTAATTTCTCACTAAAGTAGGCAATCGGTCTCCCTCCTTGCATGAGTACGGCTCCTACTCCTACACCTGATGCATCACATTCCACTTCAAAAGTCAGATCAAAATTAGGTATTGCAAGGAGTGGTGCATGTGTGAGTTTGTGTTTCAGCAATTGGAAAGCCTTATCTTGGGCTTCCCCCCAAAAGAACTTCTCGTTCTTCTTTATGATCGCGGTAAGAGGTGCAGCAATGGTGCTAAAATCCTTCACAAAGCGACGGTAGAAGCTTGCTAATCCATGAAAGCTGCGCACATCACTTACAGAGGTAGGTGTTGGCCACTCCTGGATGGACTTAATCTTCTCTTCATCTACATGAATGCCCTGCGCACTTACAACATATCCTAGAAACACAACACGATCAGTGCAAAATGTGCACTTCTTAAGGTTGGCATATAGCCTTTCCCTTCGAAGTACTGCAAAGATGGCTTTGAGGTGCTCAAGGTGTTCCTCTAAGCTTCTACTATAAATCAGAATATCATCAAAGTAAACCACTACAAATTTCCCAAGAAAAGGTCTCAAAACATGGTTCATCAAACGCATGAAGGTACTAGGTGCATTAGTTAAGCCAAATGGCATTACTAACCACTCGTATAGACCATGTTTAGTTTTGAAAGCGGTTTTCCACTCATCTCCCTCTTTCATTCTTATTTGGTGGTAACCACTTTTCAAATCAATTTTAGTGAATATAATGGCACCATGCAATTCATCTAACATATCATCTAACCTAGGGATAGGGTGACGATATTTTACCGTGATTGCATTGACTGCTCGACAGTCGGTGCACATTCTCCACGCTCCATCTTTCTTTGGCACGAGAATCACTGGTACAGCGCATGGACTTAGACTTTCTCTAGCCCAACCTTTCCTTAGCAATTCCTCCACTTGCCTTTGCAATTCCTTTGTTTCCTCAGGACCCATTCTATAGGCTGGTTTGTTAGGCAATGGTGCTCCAGGAATGAGATCGATTTGGTGCTCGATTCCCCTTAATGGTGGTAGTCCATCAGGTACATCCTCAGGAAATATGTCTTCAAATTCCTGCAAGAGAGGTAAAATAGTAGAAGGCAAGGAGTCAGTGGGTATGGATGAAGTGACCAACTCTTCCTTGCACACAAGCATAAGTAAGAGTTGGTTGGAAGACAAAGCTCGCCTTACATCTTTGGCTTTTGCTAGCAAGCTTAGCTTCCCCTTATTTTCTTCTCTCATAGCCGACCCACTTGTTGCCTTTTTCTTCCCTAGGGGTTCGGCCCTTCTCTCTCCTTTTTCTTCCTCACTTTTCTCTCGCTTTTTCCTCTCAAGTTCTAGCTCATACTCCTTTTGGAGCCTCATTTGATCTTCATACACTTGTTTTGGGGTGAGAGGTACAAGTGTCACCTTTCTATTGCAATGAGTAAAGACATATTTATTAGCTCTTCCCTTGAATTCGACATCGCGATCATATTGCCAAGGCCGTCCAAGAATGAGGTGACTTGCTTGCATTGGCACGACATCACAAGTAATCTCGTCTTCATACTTGCCAATTCGGAATGGCACTTTCACTTGTCTAAACACACGTATTTCCCCTTCATTGTTCAACAATTGAAGGCGATAAGGTCTTGGATGTTTGATAACTTGGAGCCCTAGCATTTCTACCATGAGTAGACTAGCGACATTGGCACAACTCCCACTGTCAATAACAACACTACACACCTTATCCTTGATATGACACCTTGTGTAGAAAAGGTTGTCCCGTTGTACCTCCATTTCCTCCTCTTTGGCGCGAGTAGTGAGGACCTTTCGAACCACTAGGCATCCAATCTCCTCATGCGTAGGTATCTCCTCACTCGATTCATTCTCTTCCTCTTCTAGAGGTGGCATCCCCTCGTACTCCTCTTCCTCATCTGATACAATTTCCCCATTTGGCAACACCAACATGGTCCTTTGGCTGGGGCATTGAGAAGCGATGTGGCCAAATCCTTGACACTTAAAGCACTTGGTGTCTCGGCCACGTGGTTTGGAAGCTGCATTATTAGCCTTAAAGTCAGGCTTGGGCGTCGCCTTGGAAGGGAGGCCATTCGGCCTTGGAGGGTAAGAAGGAGCTGCGGCCTTCTCCTCCCTTTTTGGTTGAGAAGTGCGCCAATTTCCAGCTTGATAAGTAGTGCTTTGTCGTGCAGTACCCCTCCTCTTGAGGCGCCGTTCAATTGTAACCGCCTTCTCTAGCATTTCATTCATGTCGAGGTAGTGTTGGAGTTCCACTACTTCAGCAATCTCGGGCCTCAATCCATGTAGAAAACGAGCCATCGTGGCCTCTCCATCTTCACGCAAATCCGCCTTCATGATGGCCATTTCCATCTCCTTGTAATAATCCTCAACTGACATGGACCCTTGGTTGAGAGCTTGTAGCCGACGGTGTAGATCTCGGCTATAGTAGCTCGGAACGAATCTTTTTCTCATCAGACTCCTCATTTCCTCCCAAGTTTCCACAGGTCTCTCACGATTTCTCCTTCGGCTTAGTCTAAGTTGGTCCCACCAAATGGAGGCGTAGTCAGTGAATTCTACGGCTGCTAGTTTCACCTTTTGCTCCTCCGTATAGGTGTGGCATTCATAGACTAACTCAATTTTCCGTTCCCATTCCAAGTACGCCTCGGGGTCCGACTTGCCTTGGAATGAGGGAATCTTGAGTTTGACACCTTTAATGGTGTCGTCTCCTCGACGTTGGAACCTTTGATCATTTTGGTGCCTCCCCTCAAACGCTTCCTCTTCATCGTTTGAGTATGCCGATTCTTTGCCCTTACTCGGGGTAGGTGGAGGTTTCGAGTTCTCCAACTGATCAATTCGATCATGCAATGGTTCAATTTCATTCTTAAGCAATCGTTTGAACTCCCTCATCATGGCTTCCAACTGTAGTTTGATGTCCATGGTTTGTTCACCAACTCCACTAGACATATTTAGTCCACCTGCAAAACAAATAAACAAAACGAGTTCCTCTCTCTCTCTTTTTTTTTCTTTTTTTTTTTTAATACGATGTATAGGTCACTCACACTCGTGTTTCACTCAAGTGTATCACTCTCTAATAATCTTACCAAGCAATTCCTTGGCTTGCTTGTTGCTCGAGTTGAACAAACCAGGCGTCACCGCAGTGTACGTTCTTGACTAGTCAACAAGTGACACACAAGCTAGTAGCAATAAATGGAGTTGAATGACTGAAGACCTAGACACGACTCAAGACTTAGAATATAGCTGGACAATAACTAACGACGCAAAAGAAAGTAAGACAATTAACTTGAATGCTGAAATTTTGAAAATCCTAGAAAACTCTACCCGAAACCCAATTTTCTGGAATTTGTTGAGCTGCTGGTCCGTGGTCTTTTTGGTAAGGGTTTTGGAGTATTTTGGGTGGCCTTAGGCTGCTCAAATAATGGGCACTCTACTACCTAAAACTCAGCCCAATCGGGTGTCACAATTGCTCCAACGGTTTTAGGAAAATTCAAGAATTCAAGATTCGGAAATTGGAAAGTTTGATCTGATTTGGACACTTGGGGTTGCCAAGGATTGGAAACCTTGGAGTTTGGTTAGATTTGGGAGTCCCAAGTGGTTCAAATTCGAAATTTTGGGGCTGGTCAGATTTGGAAGTCAGATTTTGCACCAAATTTGGTAAACTTGTAGGCTGTCAAGAATTGGAGGTTGTTCAGATTCGGAAGTCCAAGTTTGAATCAGATTTGGTAAAACTTGAAGGCTGGTCAAGAATTGGAGGTTGTTCAGATTTGGAAGTCCAAGTTTGAATCAGATTTGGTAAAACTTGAAGGCTGGTCAAAAATTGGAAACTAGAGCCGTCATTCTTAGAATTTTTTTTTTTTGACTTCTGTTGGGGTGTTTTCACACAATATCCAGCTAGTTTAGACCAGAATTTCACAGCAATTAACGTAAACAACTTGGACAGATTTGGTTTCAAGATCAAAGTTCCATGAAAACAAGAACACGGTTGAAGGTTTATTTCAGGTTTCAAGACTGCCAAGATTAACCTCTTTGATCCAAGAAGCTCAAGACTTCCCCAATAAGGTTTTGATGTTCGAGTTTTGCAAAGCAACAACACAAAGGTTCAAGAAACAAGTGCAAACAGGTTCGGCATCCCAGCAAATTAATTCCAGCAACGACTCAAGGGAATGACAATAAGGTATGCATCACAATAGTTTTTTTTTTTTTTTTGGATTTAAACAGAACATAAACACAAGACAAAACTGGACAGAAAATTTCGGACAACAACTAAACAACAAAGACAGATTTCTGACAAGGAAACAACCAAGACAGATTTCAGACTTGACAAACCCGAGCACTTGAGCTACGAATTTAGAAGACTAAAATAGATCTAAAAACAATAAAAAAGGATATTCGTGATACCTCTAACCAGCTCTGATGCCAGCTGATGCGAGACGCGGAAGCAACTTCGGATCTAGAGGAACACGATGAAGATTGGATGGAGTTGAACCCGAACTTGGACCACTCAAGAACAGATTTAACGGTAGAGGACGCCACAATCAAGTATGTGTGCTTGATTGATAAGTCAAGAACAGCCTAGCGAGATCCCCGTACGGCTCAGCGAGGGCACTTAACTGCAGCTTGGCCCACTATTTGGAGCTTGAACACTTGCATCTTCAATTGTAAGCAGCATTTTAGTAGTCGTGCAAGGATGTTCCAACTCAATTCCTTCAATGCCTGGTTTCTCTTGGGTTTGGATGGCACGTACCAAGGCTTGGAGGGACTCCTTGAATCTCTTAGCTCGTCCTCGTGTCACTGGGCCTTGGGGCACCTTCACAGGGTCTACTTGTACACTTTGGGCCTCGTGCTCAACCGCATCACCTTAGGGGTCTCAATCCTGACCTTCAGGATGCCTTGGAACTTCAACATTACTTGGACATGCACGACCTTCTGGAACTCGCCATTAAGGCCGAACGGGGGAAGAAATTAAGACGGGGAGCCCGTACTTTTCTACCTTCTACCACCACCTCGTGGAAAGGCAACCAACCACGAAGAGTGACCCACGAAGCTGGAAATGCGACAACACCAACCTATTCTAACCACTTCCAAGGTAATGCTTCTACCCGTAATGCCTATTCTACACCTAACAAGGTTTCTGATGTGTCCAGGTCTACTTCTAAGGCACCGCAAGAAACTCCTAAAGCTAGGAGTAGGGACATCAAATGCTTTAAGTGCCAAGGGTTTGGGCATATTCAATCTCAATGTCCAAACCAACGGGTAATGCTGATAACTCACAATGGCGAAATCGTGTCGGATGATGACGAATGTGAGGACATGCCCGAACTAGTAGAAGATGACTGCCTGGAAGAAGAGCCAGCTGGGGAGGCTTGCTCGCCTACACGAGGAGAAGTAGGTTGCTTAGTAGCACGACGAGTGCTAACCGCCCGTGTCAAGGAGGATGAGCAGCTACAACGCGAAAACCTATTCTACACCCGCTGTAAGGTAGGCGACAAAGTATGTAGTCTCATCATCGACGGTGGGAGTTGCACGAACGTGGCCAGTTTGCTCATGGTTGAAAGTCTAGGACTCACCACTACCAGGCATCCACATCCTTACCGCCTCCAATGGCTAAGTGAGGATGGTGAAGTACGAGTCTTCAAACAAGTACGCATCCCCTTCTCCATTGGTACTTACATTGATGAAATCGTGTACGATGTAGTGCCAATGCATGCTACACATATCATTCTGGGAAGGCCCTGGTAATTTGACAAACATGTCACATTCGATGGAAGAGCAAATAAGTACACACTTTTGCACGATGGCAAACGTAAGGTCCTTACACCTCTCACACCTGCACAAGTTTATGAGGACCAACTACTGTTGCAAAGAGAGTGTGAACAAGACCGTCAAAGGAGGAAACTCAAGGCGGTCGACCCTGGTCAAGGCTCCACGTCTACGAATGAGCCGTCAACCAAGGGTCAAGGGAGCACACCTAGGGGTATACGCGACAAACCACCTGCCGCACCTCCCACTAGGAAGCACAACATGATTATTAAGGCTAAAGATGTTAGAAAAGTGGTGAACTCTAATCAGCCTATACTTCTCATGATTTGCAAGCATGTGCTCTTGGATGTTACTGAGCTCGACAAGGCATTGCCTGTGAGCATAGTTGCTCTTTTGCAGGAATTTGAGGATGTTTTCCCTGACGAGGTCCCTGATGGCTTACCACCCATTCAGGGAATTGAACACCAAATCGACCTCGTTCCTGGAGCACCATTGCCCAACAAACCTGCTTACCGCATGGGCCCCGAGGAGACCAAGGAGCTTCAAAGGCAAGTTGATGGCCTCCTAGATAAGGGTTGGGTAAAAGAAAGTCTAAGCCCGTGCGCTGTACCTGTGATACTTGTTCCCAAGAAGGACGGTACTTGGCGCATGTGCACTGACTGTCGGGCTGTAAATGCTATCACTGTCAAATATCGGCATCCCATTCCTAGACTTGATGATATGTTGGATGAACTCGATGGTGCTATTATTTTCACCAAAATTGACTTGAGGAGTGGCTATCATCAAATTAGGATGAAGGAAGGCGACGAATGGAAGACGGCCTTCAAAACCAAACATGGTCTCTATGAGTGGTTAGTGATGCCTTTTGGCTTGACTAACGCTCCTAGCACCTTCATGCGCCTCATGAACCATGTTTTGAGACATTTTATTGGTAAATTTGTCATTGTTTACTTTGATGACATTCTGATCTATAGTCGTAGTGAGCATGAGCACTTGGAGCATGTAAGATTAGTTCTCGACGCACTTCGACAGGCGCGTCTATACGCTAACCTCAAAAAGTGCACCTTTTGTACTAACGAGCTTGTGTTTCTAGGCTATGTCGTGAGTTCGCAGGGCATCAAGGTGGACAAATCCAAGATTGAGGCCATCGAACAATGGCCAACCCCTACATCCGTCCCTGACGTGCGCAGCTTTCTTGGATTGGCGGGCTTTTATCGGCGATTTGTCAAAAACTTTAGCACTATTGCCGCCCCATTGACCGCCGTGACAAAGAAGGATGACAAGTTCCACTGGGGGGAATCCCAAGAACAAGCGTTCCTCGCCCTTAAGGACACACTCACCCATGCACCTGTGTTAGCATTACCAAACTTTAACAAGACCTTTGAAATTGACTGTGATGCTTCCGGTGTAGGTATTGGAGCAGTCCTCATGCAAGACAAGAGGCCGTGTGCCTTCTTTAGCGAGAAATTGGGAGGAGCTGCACTGAACTACCCCACGTACGACAAGGAGCTGTACGCCTTAGTGAGGGCCTTGGAGACCTGGCAACACTACCTTCGGCCTCGGGAGTTCGTGATACATACCGATCACGAGTCATTGAAGTACCTCAAAGGCCAACCCAAGCTAAGCAAGAGACATGCCAAGTGGGTAAGCTTCATTGACACTTTCTCCTATGTGATTAAATATAAGACTGGCAAGACGAATGTGGTAGCTGACGCCTTGTCACATAGGCACTCCTTGCTTGCCTGTCTTGATGCCAAATTGCTTGGGTTCGAAATGATAAAGGACCTCTACACTAATGATCATGACTTTGGTGATATCTATGCCGTGTGTGTTAAGAATCCGCATGGAAAGTACTTTTTGCATGATGGATTTCTATTCCATGTAGATAAACTGTGTGTGCCTAACTCTTCCATTCGTGATCTTTTGATTCGAGAGGCACATAGTGGTGGTCTCATGGGCCACTTCGGCATTGCCAAGACACTGGCTATGTTGCAAGAGCACTTTTACTGGCCCCATATGCGTAGGGATGTTGAACGCATGGTTGGTAGGTGTGCTACTTGTCACAAGGCAAAGTCCAAAACAAATCCATATGGCTTGTATACCCCATTACCTATCCCTCACCATCCCTGGGTTGACTTGTCTATGGACTTTGTTCTAGGCTTGCCTAGATCGCCAAGAGGTAATGACTCCATCTTTGTGGTGGTTGATAGGTTTTCTAAGATGGCTCATTTTATTCCATGTCACAAAACTGACGATGCATCTCATATTACTACTCTATTCTTCAAAGAAATTGTCCGTCTGTATGGTATGCCTAGGACCATTGTTAGTGAGAGGGATGTGAAATTCCTGAGTTATTTTTGGAAGACTCTGTGGTCTAAAATTGGCACTCGGTTACTATTCTCCACCACCAGTCATCCACAAAGCGATGGACAAACTGAAGTTGTCAATCGCACACTTGGCACACTACTTCGGGCATTGATTAAAAAGAATCTTAAGACTTGGGAAGAGTGTTTGCCTCATGTTGAATTCGCCTACAATCGAGTTGTTCATAGCGCTACACACTACTCACCTTTTGAGATTGTTTATGGCTTTAACCCGCTAACCCCTCTTGATTTAGTACCCTTACCTTCCTCTGAGCACACAAGCTTAGATGGGAAAAAGAAGGCCGATTTTGTGCGCAGGTTACATGAAGCCGTTCGAGCAAACATTGAAAGGCGTACTCAGCAATACACCCAGCAGGCTAACAAGCACCGCCGCAAAATGATCTTCGAGCCTGGTGATTGGGTTTGGTTACACTTACGCAAAGAGAGGTTCCCCAAGCAGCGACAAAGCAAGTTATCCCCCAGAGGGGATGGACCTTTTCGTGTGCTCCACCGGGTTAATGACAACGCCTACAAATTGGAGCTACCTGGGGAGTACAATGTTAGCGCGACCTTCAATGTCGCAGACTTGAGCCCGTTTCTTGGTGAGGAGGATCCAGATTTGAGGGCAAATCCTTCACAAGAGGAGGGGACTGATGTGTGCATGAACCAGGGCCCAGTCCAAGTCCCATTGGGCCCAGTCACACGTGCACGGGCCAAGCTCTTCAAAGAATCCCTCCAAGGCCTTGTTCGAGTTGTCCACGATCAACATGGAGGCTATAGAGATATTGAAGGCTTGGAAAGGAACAATCAAGCAACTTACACTTTGGTCAAGCCCAGGAAGACTCCAGTGGGCCTCCTTACGAATCGGCTGAGTAGGGCCTTAGTCGTTGTTTTTCTATTTAGTTGGACTAGTGTTTCGTAGAAGGCATGGGCCGGTCCACCTTGAAGACAAGATAGCCGACCCTCCCTTTAAGTCTCTTTAGGGTTTTCGTTATTTTATTGAGGCTAGCCTTGTAAGGTTAAAAACTAGTTTTTGATGAATTAAATTCTTAGTGCATTCGTTTTCTTTCATAAAGAATTCGTGCCTTTCAACTTGCTTGGCAAGGGTTATTGAGCAATCTCGCGTCCTGCCCTTGATTGTTCATCCGACCTATTCCCCTGGAGTATTCACCTTCATCGGAGTGTCGTCTACCACCTCCAATCAAATCGAGTTGTCCGTTTGAGTAAAGGTTCCGCAAACCAAGCGTAGGACATCCCCGCTAGATCCTTGGGCAAACGTGCTACGTGACTCGACCGTGGATCGAGGAACGTATCACATGGGCTCTCTTCGTGGGCTTGGATCATCATGTAGACAACTTGATTATCACCTTCTGATACGTTCCTCGATCAACACGTTTCGAGACACGTAGCACGTTTGCCCAAGGATCTAGCTAGGAAGTCCAACGCTTGGAATTGCGGGATCTAGAACCAAACGGACGACACGATTTGATTCAAGACGGTAGGATGACGACTCCAATGAAGGTGGATACTCCACGGGATAGGTCGGTAGAACAATCTAGGACGAGACGCAAGACTGCTCAAAACCCTTGCCAAAGCAAGTAAAGGCTCGAATTCTCTCTCAAGAAGAAGAATCGAAAATAACAACTTTATTGATAAAACATCTACCGTAAATCCTTACAAAGCAAGCCTATTTATAGGCTAAAGTGACTGAAAAACCCTAAGGAAACAATGGCAAGGAGTTCGGCCATCTTGGTGTCCAAGACGGGCCCGGCCCAATGAGCTATGAAGACAAATTAATCCAATCTAACAAGTACTAAGGTTAAGGCCCTATAGGGCCGATCCTCTTGAAGGCCCACTTGAGTCTTCGTGGGCTTAGATCATGGTGTAAATGGCTTGATTGTCTCTCTCTAAGCCCTCAATATCTTTGTGAACTCCATGTTGGTCTTGGACGACTCGAACCAGGGCTTGGAGTGATTCTTTGAAGAGCTTGGCCCGTGCACGTGTGACTTGGCCCAATGGAACTCGGACTGGGTCGTTGCGTGGGTCGAGACTCATGCACACATCAGTCCCCTCCTGTTGAGAAGGATTTGCCCTCAAATCTGGATCCTCCTCGTCAAGAAATGGACTTAGGTCCGCGACGTTAAAGGTCGCACTAACATTGTATTCCTCAGGTAGCGCCAACTTGTATGCGTTGTCATTGACTTTTTGGAGTACCTGAAATGGTCCATCACCTCTTGGGGATAATTTGCTTTGACGTTGCTTGGGAAATCACTCTTTCCTCAAGTGTAGCCATACCCAATCTCCAGGCTCACAAATCATCTTACGGCGGTGCTTGTTGGCTTGCTGGATGTATTGTTGCGTGCGCTTCTCGATGTTTGCTCGCACAGCTTCATGTAACCTGCGCACAAAATCAGCTTTCTTTTTCCCATCTAAGCTTGTGTGCTCAGAGGAAGGTGAGGGCACCAGATCAAGGGGTGTAAGGGGGTTGAAGCCATAAACAATCTCAAAGGGAGAATATTGTGTTGCACTATGCACAGTTCGATTGTAGGCAAATTCAACATGAGGTAAGCACTCCTCCCAAGGCTTAAGATTCTTTTTAATCAAGACCCGAAGTAAAGTGCCAAGTGTGCGATTGACAACTTCAGTTTGTCCATCGCTTTGAAGATGACTAGTGGTGGAGAATAATAACCTAGTGCCAAGTTTGGACCACAGAGTCTTCCAAAAGTAACTCAGGAACTTCACATCTCTGTCACTAACAATAGTCCTAGGCATGCCATGCAGACGGACAATCTCTTTGAAGAATAAATTAGCAATATGAGATGCATCGTCAGTTTTGTGACAAGGAATAAAATGTGCCATTTTAGAAAATCTATCAACCACTACAAATATGGAGTCATTACCCCTTGGTGATCTAGGCAAACCTAGCACAAAGTCCATAGACAAGTCAACCCAAGGATGGTGTGGGATAGGTAATGGGGTATACAAGCCATATGGATGTGTCTTAGACTTTGCCTTGTGACAAGTAGCGCATCTACCAACCATGCGTTCAACATCTCTACGCATATGAGGCCAGTAAAAGTGCTCTTGCAACATGGCCAGAGTCTTGGTGATGCCAAAGTGGCCCATGAGACCACCACTATGTGCCTCTCGAATCAAAAGATCACGAATGGAAGAATTAGGTACACAGTTTATCTACATGGAATAGAAATCCATCATGCAAGAAGTATTTTCCATGGGGGGTCTTAACACAAGCAACATAGATATCACCAAAGTCATGATCATTTGTGTAGAGTTCCCTTAACCATTTCGAACCCTAGTAACTTGGCATCTAGAAGGGCAAGCAACGAATGTCTACGTGATAAGGCATCAGCCACTACATTCGTTTTGCCCGTCTTATACTTAATGACATACGAAAAGGTGTCAATGAAGCTTACCCATTTGGCATGCCGCTTGCTTAACTTGGGTTGTCCCTTGAGGTACTTCAATGACTCGTGATCAGTGTGTATCACGAACTCCCGAGGGCGAAGATAGTGCTGCCAAGTCTCCAAGGCCCTCACTAAAGCGTACAACTCCTTGTCGTACGTGGGGTAGTTTAATGCAGCTCCTCCCAGTTTCTCACTAAAGAAGGCACAAGGTCTCTTGTCTTGCATGAGGACCGCTCCAATACCTACACCAGAAGCATCACATTCAATTTCAAAAGTCTTGTGAAAATTTGGTAATGCTAACACAGGTGCATGTGTGAGTGTGTCCTTGAGGGCGAGAAATGCTTGTTCTTGTGATTCTCCCTAGTGGAACTTGTCATTCTTCTTTGTCACGGCGGTCAACGGGGCGGCAATGGTGCTAAAATCTTTGACAAAGAGCCGGTAAAAGCCCGCCAATCCAAGAAAGCTGCGCACGTCAGGGACGGATGTGGGAGTTGGCCATTGCTCGATGGCCTCAATCTTGGATTTGTCCACCTTGATACCCTGCGAACTTACCACATAGCCTAAAAACACAAGCTCGTTAGTACAAAAGGTGCACTTCTTGAGGTTGGCGTACAGACGCGCCTGTCGAAGTGTCTCAAGAACTAATCTCACATGCTCTAAGTGCTCATGCTCACTACGGTTATAGATCAGGATGTCATCAAAGTAAACAATGACAAACTTGCCAATAAAATGTCTCAACACATGGTTCATTAGTCGCATGAAGGTGCTAGGGGCATTAGTTAAGCCAAAAGGCATGACTAGCCACTCATAGAGACCATGTTTGGTTTTGAAGGCTGTTTTCCACTCGTCGCCTTCTTTCATCCGAATTTGATGATAGCCACTCCGCAGGTCAATTTTGGTGAAAATAATGGCACCATCGAGTTCATCAAGCATATCATCAAGTCTAGGAATGGGATGACGATATTTGACAGTGATAGCATTCACAGCCCGACAGTCAGTGCACATGCGCCAAGTACCGTCCTTTTTGGGAACAAGTATCACAGGTACAGCGCAAGGGCTTAGACTTTCCTTTACCCAACCCTTACCTAAGAGGCCATCAACTTGCCTTTGAAGCTCATTGGTCTCCTCAAGGCCCATGCGGTAAGCAGGTTTGTTGGGCAATGGTGCTCCAGGAATGAGGTCGATTTGGTGTTCAATTCCCCGAATGGGTGGTAAGCCATCAGGGACCTCGTCAGGGAAAACATCCTCAAGTTCCTGCAAAAGAGCAACTATGCTTGCAGGCAACGCCTTGTCGAGCTCAGCAACATCCAAGAGCACATGCTTACAAATCATGAGAAGTATAGGCTGATTAGAGTTCACCACTTTTCTAACATCTTTAGCCTTAATAATCATGTTGTGCTTCCTAGTGGTAGGTGCGGTGGGTGCGTTTGCATGCCTAACACTAGGTGTGCTCACTAGACCCTTGGTTGATAGCTCACTCGTAGAAGTGGAGCTCTGACCAGGGTCACCCGTCTTCAGTTTCCTTCTCTGACGGTCTTGTTCACACTCCCTTTGCAATTTTAATTGGTCCTCGTATACTTGTGCAGGTGTGAGAGGTGTAAGGACCTTACGTTTGCCATCGTGCAGAAGGGTGTACTTATTTGCCCTTCCATCGAAGGTGACGTGTTTGTCAAATTGCCATGGTCTTCCCAGAATGACATGCGTAGCATGCATTGGCACGACGTCACACACGATTTCATCAGCATAAGTACCAATCGAGAAGGGAACGCGTACCTGTTTGAAGACTCGTACCTCGCCTTCCTCACTTAGCCATTGGAGGCGATATGGGTTTGGATGCTTGGTTGTGGGAAGTCCTAGACTTTCCACCATGAGCAAACTGGCCACGTTCGTGCAACTCCCGCCGTCGATGATGAGGCTACACACCTTGTCGCCTATCTTACAGCGGGTGTAGAATAGGTTCTCGCGTTGCAGCTGCTCATCCTCCTTGACTCGGGCGGTTAGTACTCGCCGTGCTACCAAGCAACCTACATCTCCTCGGGTAGGCGAGCAAGCCTCCCCAGCGGACTCCTCTTCCAGGCAGTCGTCTTGGACTAACTCGGGCATCTCCTCACAATTGTCGTCATCAGATACGATCTCGCCATTGTGAGTGATGAGCATGACCCGTTGGTTCGGGCACTGAGACTGAATATGTCCAAATCCTTGGCACTTGAAGCACTTGACGTCCCTACTCCTAGTCTTAGGGGTTTCATGCGGTGCCTTTGGAGCGGACCTAGATGGATCGGAGACCTTGTTTGGGGGAGAATAGGAATTGCGGTTAGAGGTGTTACCTTGGGCTCGGTTAGAAGAAGTTGGGGTCGCTGGACCTCCAAGTTCGTAGGTCGCTCGTCGTGGTTGGTTACCCCTCCACGAAGTGGTGTTAGAAGATTGGAACGTACGTGTTCCTCGTCTTAATTTCTTCCCCCGCTCGGCCTTAATGGCGAGCTCTAGCAGGTCGTGCATGTCCAAGTAAGGTTGGAGCTCCAATGCTTCTTGAAGGTCAGGATTGAGACCTCGAAGGAACCTAGCCATCGTGGCTTCGTCGTCCTCTTGAATGTTGGCCCTCATCATGGCCATCTCGATCTCTTTATAATAGTCCTCCACGCTCATGTTGCCTTGCGTGAGGGTTTGAAGTTTAGAGTGGAGATCGCGATTGTAGTAGCTAGGAACAAATCGCTTGCGCATCAGTGCCTTGAGTTCTCGCCAAGTCCGGACACGTGGTTCTCCCATCCTCCTCCTATTGGTCCTCACTTGGTCCCACCAGACTAGTGCGTAGTCGGTGAACTCCACGGTGGCAACTTTAACCTTTTGCTCCTCGCTGTAGTCGTAGCAGTCGAAAACCATCTCGATTCGGCCTTCCCACTCCAGGTAAGCCTCAGGGTCACTTTTGCCTTTGAATGCAGGGACTTGAATCTTAAGCCCCTTGAGTTCGTTCTTGGGCGTGTCCCTTGTAGGCCTCCCGGGTCGCTCCTCATCCTCACTAGCGGAGTAGTCTTCGCCATTTGTTTCTTTGGTGCCATGGTTACTCCGGTTATGGGACCTAGAACGAGAGCCTCGTGTAAGGCTCCTAGACAACTCATCAAAACGAGTGTGTAACGTCTCCATTTGTTGCTCACTGATTCGCCTAAGCTCATTCTTCATCGAGGCGAATAATAATGAGGGATCGGTGGTTGCTTGTTGTTGGTTGGGGTGTTGTTGCTCCATGTCTCTCTTGTTGCCCCTGCAAAGGTTAGGAAAAACAAAGAAGGTGCAAATATAATCCTCACTTCACTCCCTTAGTGTATCCCTCACGCTCGTGTGTAGTGCTCAATTCACTCTATGAGACTTACCAAGTAACCTTTACCTGTTGGTTTAGGTAGTTGAGAAGTGTTGCTCGGGTCCAATAATCGTCACCAACGTTTCCCACAAGAGTACCCAAGAGTGAAGTACACGGTTGGGTGAGATTTTGGTGAAGGAAGAACGGTTTTTGGAGGGCTTAGTGGCGGCGGACAGATTTGGAAAATATTGCTAAGAAAGGAAACTCTAAGAATCCTAAGATGTAGGAGTGGTTTCCTAAAGTGGATGAGAGAATATAGGAGTGTATCCTAAAATGGAGGAGAAAATATAGGGGTGTCCAAGAGCTATCCAAGTAGATTACTTAGTCTCCTAACCAATTTGGAAAGCAAGTAGGAGTTGGGACTCCTAAACAGATTTGTCTCCCCCCTCAACCGAAATTTCCAGAATTCTTCCCTCCTTGAAACCCTTCCCTAAGTCGGTTATACTTCCTATAAAACTCCCTCTTCACAGCCGCTACTTACCCAAGCAATTCGGCTCTCCCTCTACTCCAAGAACAAGAAATTCGGCCCTCTCCCCTACAAGACAGGTTTGGTTCTTGTTACTCCAGAAATTCGGCTCCAATGGACTCCCAAGGGCAAGCAAGTGATGTTACTCAAGAATCTCCCAAGAAATTCACTCCTAAGCCAAGAAAGCCTCGTATGGATGCAAGATCTTACAAGAAACTCTTTATTCGGAGAGAAGTGCAAGTCTTCAAGACCCAAGATGTTCAAGAATCTCAAAAATCCCAAAAGGTGACCCAAGTGATCAAGATCCAAGGTGACCAAGATTTTCAAGAAGAGGTTGGCCAAAACTTTTGAGTTTCTTTCTTTTGAAAATTTCTGGTTGGCTTAGAAACAATATGTGATGATTGTTGTTTGGCAATAAAAACTCACGTGCTTTCTTTTTTTTTTCTCCTTTTATTTTTTTTCTCCTGTTCGGCTATGTTCCTCCCGAATTCCCTGCTCTCTCTCTATTTTTTTTTGTTTTTTTTTTACTTAACCAATGAAACTAAACCTGGCCGAAAAAAAGGTTCACAACCAGATTTCTGGTCAGCCCCTACTCACTACAACCAATCAGCCCAAAACTCCAAGATTTCACCAAGATCTCTCAAGAACTTCAAGATTTAATTCCAAGAAACTCAAGAAACCCTAGATGGTTGTAGCTTCCTCCAAGATTCACAACTCCCACAAGTTTGATTCCCAAATCAGTTTAGAAACTAACTAAAACAGCTTGGATGACGCAAACGAAGGTTGAGCAGATTTGATAGCCAAGCAAAAACCCTAGTCGCGACTAGGAAAACCCTAGCCGCCTCTTTCTATATTTTTTTGCAGATTCGGCTATGACCCAAAGCTGGGCAGAATTAATGCAACCAAAAGCTCAGCTATACGACCAGAATTTTTTTTTTTTGACAACAAGAGGAAGAATTCGGCACAGCAAGCAACAAGCTAACGAACAGATTAAACGCAAGCAATATGACCAGAAATTTTTTTTTTTTTGACAACAAAAGGAAGAAAATGGCACAGCAAAGCAACGAAGCTAACGAACAGAATTTCTCTTTTTTTTTTTTGTTAATATGGCACAAACGGACAGATTTGGACTCGACTTCAACAACAAACTATGACCAGAATTTTTTTTTCTCTTTTTGAATCACGTGCAGCGGAAATAAGGAAAACTAAGATAAAACTACGGATATAACGGAAGATACCTCCACCAAAGCTCTGAAGCCAACTGATACGTTCCTCGATCAACACGTTTCGAGACACGTAGCACGTTTGCCCAAGGATCTAGCAAGGAAGTCCAACGCTTGGAATTGCGGGATCTAGAACCAAACGGACGACACGATTTGATTCAAGACGGTAGGACGACGACTCCAATGAAGGTGGATACTCCACGGGATAGGTGGGTAGAACAATCTAGGACGAGACGCAAGACTGCTCAAAATCCTTGCCAAAACAAGTAAAGGCTCGAATTCTCTCTCAAGAAGAAGAATCGAAAATAACAACTTTATTGATAAAACGTCTAATGTCAAACATTACAAAGCAAGCCTATTTATAGGCTAAAGTGACTGAAAAATCCTAAGGAAACAATGGCAAGGAGTTCGGCCATCTTGGTGTCCAAGACGGGCCGGCCCAATGAGCTATGAAGACAAATTAATCCAATCTAACAAGTACTAAGGTTAAGGCCCTATAGGGCCGATCCTCTTGAAGGCCCACTTGAGTCTTCGTGGGCTTGGATCATGGTGTAAATGGCTTGATTGTCTCTCTCTAAGCCCTCAATATCTTTGTGAACTCCATGTTGGTCTTGGATGACTCGAACCAGAGCTTGGAGTAATTCTTTGAAGAGCTTGGCCCGTGCACGTGTGACTGGGCCCAATGGAACTCGGACTGGGTCGTTGCGTGGGCCGAGACTCGTGCACACATCACCTTCCAAGCCTTCAATATCCCGATGGACTCCTTGTTGGTCTTGAACATTTCACACAAGAGCTTGAAGGGACTCCTTGAAGCGCTTGGCCCGTGCACGTGTGATTGGGCCCAATGGAACTCGAACTGGATCATTACTTGGGCTAAGGTCCGTCCACACATCAGTCCCCTCCACTTGAGAAGGATTTGTCCCCAAATCCGGATAGAAATGGATGATACTACAAGCGTTGGTAGTATGAATCCCAAATCTAATGCCACCACATATTGGCCCTCATACTATGATTCGGTGCTTATGTCTCTTGGTTAGTTTGAAAATGCTCACAAACAGCCAAGAAAAACTCATGGCTTTACTCTAATGGCTCCTCTTGTTTGTATAATTCCCCTCCTCTTGAAAGCAATTTGCCCACAAATTGAAGCACGAATGGCGACAAGACGAGTTACATGCCTTTGACTCAATCTTGTTACGATTGCTATAGATGTCATCCAATGCAAAACCCACGTGCTAAGTTGGAAAATAACCCCTGTCGAACCTTGAATCTCACAAACTATCTTCAATGTGTGCTCAACTTGATCGTTTGTGGTCACGAGGTAAGGGTCCTCAAAGTGGTGTGAAGTGTATCCCATGAAATCGAACTCCGGCCAGAACACACTTGCAAGGTCCCATGGCGGATTTGGTGATGTTGGAGCTTCATGTGTACTAAGAGCAAGACGAAAATCACAATGGTCATTGAGGTACTTGTACTTTAAACGAACCCTTGGTACACAACCATCCCCAAAATGTGGAGGGTTCCCTTCAAGATGAGCTCGAATCAACTCCCTTTTGGTGTGGACTGATTTGAGTTGACATTGTTCCATGAATGGATACCAACATGGTTTAACTCTTGGAGGCTTGCAAAGCCTATAATTGATTTTGGAATGGAACGCACTAAGAACAGCTCAACTTCCCTTTGCCTGATCTGTATAAAAGAAGAAACACTAAACAAAGCAAAGGTAAGTTCGTTAGAAAAATAATAGGCCTTCACCGGGTTGTTCAAGATCAGCCCCCCATCTCATCAGATTTTTCCATCTCTTTTTCTAGTTCAACAGCTGACCCACTCATCTCGTTGCTTTCAACTCCCTCGGTTTTACCTCTTCAGGCACAATTCCCTCATCTAGCCTTTTCTCCATTCTATAACGCTCAAGCTCATTTTCATGTATGCTAGATCAATACAAAGCAGGTTATAAGCAAGTGATACAAGTACAAAATGACGACTATTAAATAAGAAGGCATACTTATTAGTATGTCCGTCATATTTAACTTTTCGCCTCGACATCCATGCTTTGCCCAACAACACAGGTGTCACTTGAATTGGGACTACATCACACAACACCTCGTCCACATATTTTTTGATTTGAATAGGTACAAGCGTGTGCTTAGTAACCCAAACAACACCACGAGTACTCATCAACTTGTACAGTTGAAGATGATCAATGGTTGGAAGATTTAATTTCTCAACCATGATAGCACTTGCAAGGATGACTTCACAACTCCCATCAATGGGCAAGCTACAAATTTTATCTTTGACACCGCAACGAGTATAAAACCAACCAAGCAACTGAGATTTGACGAGGTCCAATTGCTCATCTACACCGCGTAATGCCACTTCTTTGACTCCTTTAGGATCAAGAAGGCAATGTTGTGGGCTAGCTTTTATGCGTCTTGTATTCGCCATGACGTATGAGGGAACCTGCAAAAAGTTAGCAACGAAACCGAAGATGTTGCCTTTCACGCTCCTTTACGTGTATCCACTCGCACTCGTGTATATGGATGTCACTCTAATTGACTTACCAAATACTTGTACCTGTTGGGTTCTGCAGTTGAGAAAGGCCGCTCAAGTCCAATAATTGTCACCACTTTTGCCATAAGAGTAACCAAGAAGGTAAGACACAAATGTGGGTGCAAAATGAAGTGGGAATGGACGAATTTGGAAGGCCAATAGTGGCGGACAGAAATGGAAGTGCACCAATGGGAACATAAAAGATAGAAACCCTAGCTTCCTAAAATGTAGGAGTGGGTAGTGTTCCTAAAATGTAGGAGAGAATGTAGGAGAGTAGCCAAGTGAAAACAAAGGTGTTATCCAAGCGCTTTACTTAGTTTCCTAAATGAATTTGGAAATTAAATAAACAACTTGGATGAAGCAAGCAATACTCGGACAGATTTGAAACAAAGAAACCCTAGTGCAAATGAAACCCTAGCCGCAAGTAGAAACCCTAGCCGCCGCCCCACTTGTTTTCTTGTTGCTCAAGTGATGACTAACGACCAAGACAGATTTGGGAACACAACCTTTCGGCAAATTTTGGACAGAAATTATCGACAAACTAGACACAAACACAAAAGGGATAACACACCAACAGATTTTGTGTTCGGATAAACAGTAACGTGAACAGTTTCGGTGAACAGTAACGGTGAACAGTGTCACTTTTTTCTTCTTCTTTTTTTTTTTTACAAGGCAACGGACAAAAAACAAAAACCCTTCGACGCAACTACGAAAAACAAGGATATAACGAAAGATACCTTCACCTAAGCTCTGAAGCCAACTGATACGGTCCTCGATCAACTCGTTTCGAGACACGTAACACGCTTGCCCAAGGATCTAGTGAGGTTGTCCAACGCTTGGATTGTGGAACCTAAAACCAAAACAGGCGACACGAATTGATTGAAGGTGGTAGAACGGCGACTCCAATTGAGGTGAATACTCTAGTGGATAGGTCGGTAGAACAATCAAAGACAATACGCAAGATTGCTCAAGAACCCTTGCCAAGCAAGTTAAGGTTCGAATGCCCTAAAAAGTCGAAGAGAAACAAATCAAAATTTTATTATCAAAATTGTGCACCCGTTAATCATACAAAGTGAGCCTTTATATAGGCTAAGGGGCTAATAAAACCCTAAGAAACTAGACAAGGAAGGTCGGCCACTACTTGGACAAGGTGGGCCGGGCCATGACTCAAATAAACTAATCTAATCCAACTCTAAGCAATTGAACCTAACACTAAGGCCCAGGGCTTAGTCGACCAAACCTTCATGGGCTCTCTTCGTGGGCTTGGATCATCATGTAGACAACTTGATTATCACCTTCCAAGCCTTCAATATCCCGATGGACTCCTTGTTGGCCTTGAACATTTCACACAAGAGCTTGAAGGGACTCCTTGAAGCACTTGGCCCGTGCACGTGTGACTGGGCCCAATGGAACTCGAACTGGATCATTACTTGGGCTAAGGTCCGTGCACACATTAGTCCCCTCCACTTGAGAAGGATTTGTCCTCAAATCCGGATAGAAATGGATGATACTACAAGCATTGGTAGTATGTAGCCCAAATCTAATGCCGCCACATATTGGCCCTCATACTATGATTCGGTGCTCATGTCTCTTGGTTAGTTTGAAAATGCTCACAACCAGCCAAGAAAAACTCATGGCTTTACTCCAATGGCTCCTCTTGTTTGTATAATTCCCCTCCTCTTGAAAGCAATTTGCCCACAAATTGAAGCACGAATGGTGACAAGACGAGTTACATGCCTTTGACTCAATCTTGTTACGATTGCTACAGATGTCATCCAATGCAAAACCCACGTGCTAAGTTGGAAAATAACCCTTGTCGAACCTTGAATCTCACAAACTATCTTCAATGTGTGCTCAACTTGATCGTTTGTGGTCACGAGGTAAGGGTCCTCAAAGTGGTGTGAAGTGTATCCCATGAAATCGAACTCTGGCCAGAACACACTTGCATGGTCCCATGGCGGATTTGATGATGTTGGAGCTTCATGTGTACTAAGAGCAAGACGAAAATCACAATGGTCATTGAGGTACTTGTTCTTTAAACGAACCCTTGGTACACAACCATCCCCAAAATGTGGAGTGTTCCCTTCAAGATGAGCTCGAATCAACTCCCTTTTGGTGTGGACTGATTTGAGTTGACATTGTTCCATGAATGGATACCAACGGGGTTTAACTCTTGGAGGCTTGCAAAGCCTATAATTGATTTTGGAATGGAAAGCACTAAGAACAGCTCAACTTCCCTTTGCCTGATATGTATAAAAGAAGAAACACTAAACAAAGCAAGGGTAAGTTCGTTAGGAAAATAATAGGCCTTCACCGGGTTGTTCAAGATCAGCCCACTTTCTCTCTTTTCTTCCTTTTTACCACCCATCTCATCAGATTTTTCCATCTCTTTTTCTAGTTCAACAGCTGACCCTTTCGTCTCATTGCTTTCAACTGCCTCGGGTTTTACCTCTTCAGGCACAATTCTCTCATCTAGCCTTTTCTCCATTCTATAACGCTCAAGCGCATTTTCATGTATGCTAGATCAATAAAAAGCTGGTCATAAGTAAGTGATACAAGTACAAAACGACGACTATTAAATAAGAAGGCATACTTGTTAGTATGTCCGTCATATTTAACTTCTCGCCTCGACATCCATGCTTTGCCCAACAACACAGGTGTCACTTGAATTGGGACTACATCACACAACACCTCGTCCACATATTTGCCGATTTGAATAGGTACAAGTGTGTGCTTAGTAACCCAAACAACACCACGAGTACTCATCAACTTGTACAGTTGAAGATGATCAATGGTTGGAAGATTTAATTTCTCAACCATGATAGCACTTGCAAGGATGACTTCACAACCCCCATCAATGGGCAAGCTACAAATTTTATCTTTGACACCGCAACGAATATAAAACCAACCAAGCAACTGAGATTTGACGAGGTCCAATTGCTCATCTACTCCGCATAATGCCACTTCTTTGACTCCCTTAGGATCAGGAAGACACTGTTGTGGGCTAGCTTTTATGCGTCTTGTATTCGCCATGACGTATGAGGAAACCTGCAAAAAGTTAGCAACGAAACCGAAGATGTTGCCTTTCAAGCTCCCTTACGTGTATCCACTCGCACTCGTGTATATGGATGTCACTCTAATTGACTTACCAAATACTTTTACCTGTTGGGTTCTGTAGTTGAGAAAGGCCGCTCAAGTCCAATAATTGTCACCACTTTTGCCATAAGAGTAACCAAGAAGGTAAGACACAAATGTGGGTGCAAAATGAAGTGGGAATGGACGAATTTGGAAGGCCAATAGTGGCGGACAGAAATGGAAGTGCACCAATGGGAAAAGATAGAAACCCTAGCTTCCTAAAATGTAGGAGTGGGTAGTGTTCCTAAAATGTAGGAGAGAATGTATTAGAGTAGCCAAGTGAAAACAAAGGAGTTATCCAAGTGCTTTACTTAGTTTCCTAAATGAATTTGGAAATTAAGTAAACAACTTGGATGAAGCAAGCAATACTCGGACAGATTTGAAACAAAGAAACCCTAGTGGAAATGAAACCCTAGCCGTAAGTAGAAACCCTAGCCGCCGCCCCACTTGTTTTCTTATTGCTCAAGTGATGACTAACGACCAAGACAGATTTGGGAACACAACCTTTCGGCAAATTTTGGACAGAAATTATTGACAAACTAGACACAAACACAAAAGGGATAACACACCAACAGATTTTGTGTTCGGATAAACAGTAACGTGAACAGTGTCGGTGATGTTCAGTAACGGTGAACAGTGTCATTTTCTTCTTCTTCTTTTTTTTTTTAACAAGGCAGCGGACAAAACACAAAACCCCTTCGACGCAACTACGAAAAACAAGGATATAACGAAAGATACCTTCACCTAAGCTCTAAAGCCAACTGATACGGTCCTCGATCAACTCGTTTCGAGACACGTAACACGCTTGCCCAAGGATCTAGTGAGGTTGTCCAACGCTTGGATTGTGGAACCTAAAATCAAAACAGACGACACGAATTGATTGAAGGTGGTAGAACGGCGACTCCAATTGAGGTGAATACTCTAGTGGATAGGTCGGTACAACAATCAAGGACAATACGCAAGATTGCTCAAGAACCCTTGCCAAGCAAGTTAAGGTTCGAATGCTCTCAATAAGTCGAAGAGAAACAAATCAGAAATTTATTATCAAAATTGTGCACCCGTTAATCATACAAAGTGAGCCTTTATATAGGCTAAGGGGCTAATAAAACCCTAAGAAACTAGACAAGGAAGGTCGGCCACTCCTTGGACAAGGTGGGCCGGGCCATGACTCAAATAAACTAATCTAATCCAACTCTAAGCAATTGAACCTAACACTAAGGCCTAGGGCATAGTCGACCAAACCTTCATGGTCTCTCTTCGTGGGCTTGGATCATCATGTAGACAACTTGATTATCACCTTCCAAGCCTTCAATATCCCGATGGACTCCTTGTTGGTCTTGAACATTTTACACAAGAGCTTGAAGGGACTCCCTGAAGCGCTTGGCCCGTGCACGTGTGACTGGGCCCAAAGGAACTCGAACTGGATCATTACTTGGGCTAAGGTCCGTGCACACATCAGTCCCCTCCACTTGAGAAGGATTTGTCCTCAAATCCGGATAGAAATGGATGATACTACAAGCGTTGGTAGTATGAATCCCAAATCTAATGCCACCACATATTGGCCCACATACTATGATTCGGTGCTCATGTCTCTTGGTTAGTTTGAAAATGCTCACAAACAGCCAAGAAAAACTCATGGCTTTACTATTGGCTCCTCTTGTTTGTATAATTCCCCTCCTCTTGAAAGCAATTTGCCCATAAATTGAAGCACGAATGGTGACAAGACGAGTTACATGCCTTTGACTCAATCTTGTTACGATTGCTACAGATGTCATCCAATGCAAAACCCACGTGCTAAGTTGGAAAATAACCCTTGTCGAACCTTGAATCTCACAAACTATCTTCAATGTATGCTCAACTTGATCGTTTGTGGTCACGAGGTAAGGGTCCTCAAAGTGGTGTGAAGTGTATCCCATGAAATCGAACTCCGGCCCGAACACACTTGCAAGGTCCCATGGCGGATTTGGTGATGTTGGAGCTTCATGTGCACTAAGAGCAAGACGAAAATCACAATGGCCATTGAGGTACTTGTTCTTTAAACGAACCCTTGGTACACAACCATCCCCAAAATGTGGAGTATTCCCTTCAAGATGAGCTCGAATTAACTCCCTTTTGGTGTGGACTGATTTGAGTTGACATTGTTCCATGAATGGATACCAACGGGGTTTAACTCTTGGAGGCTTGCAAAGCCTATAATTGATTTTGGAATGGAACGCACTAAGAACAGCTCAACTTGCCTTTGCCTGATCTGTATAAAAGAAGAAACACTAAACAAAGCAAAGGTAAGTTCGTTAGGAGAATAACAGGCCTTCACCGGGTTGTTCAAGATCAGCCCACTTTCTCTCTTTTCTTCCTTTTTACCACCCATCTCATCAGATTTTTCCATCTCTTTTTCTAGTTCAACAACTGACCCTTTCATCTCGTTGCTTTCAACTCCCTCGGGTTTTACCTCTTCAGGCACAATTCCTTCATCTAGCTTCTTCTCCATTCTATAACGCTCAAGCTCATTTTCATGTATGCTAGATCAATACAAAGCTGGTCATAAGTAAGTGATACGAGTACAAAACGACGACTATTAAATAAGAAGGCATACTTGTTAGTATGGCCGTCATATTTAACTTCTCGCCTCGACATCCATGCTTTGCCCAACAACACAGGTGTCACTTGAATTGGGACTACATCACACAACACCTCGTCCACATATTTGCCGATTTGAATAGGTACAAGTGTGTGCATAGTAACCCAAACAACACCACGAGTACTCATCAACTTGTACAGTTGAAGATGATCAATGGTTGGAAGATTTAATTTCTCAACCATGATAGCACTTGCAAGGATGACTTCACAACTCCCATCAATGGGCAAGCTACAAATTTTATCTTTGACACCGCAACGAGTATAAAACCAACCAAGCAACTGAGATTTGACGAGGTCCAATTGCTCATCTACACCGCGTATCATTTTTTTCTTCTTTTTTTTTTAACAAGGCAGCGGACAAAACACAAAAACCCTTCGACGCAACTACGAAAACAAGGATATAACGAAAGTTACCTTCACCTAAGCTCTGAAGCCAACTGATAAGGTCCTCGATCAACTCGTTTCGAGACACGTAACACGCTTGCCCAAGGATCTAGTGAGGTTGTCCAACGCTTGGATTGTGGAACCTAAAACCAAAACGGACGACACGAATTGATTGAAGGTGGTAGAACGGCGACTCCAATTGAGGTGAATACTCTAGTGGATAGGTCGGTAGAACAATCAAGGACAATACGCAAGATTGCTCAAGAACCCTTGCCAAGCAAGTTAAGGTTCGAATGCTCTCAATAAGTCGAAGAGAAACAAATCAGAATTTTATTATCAAAATTGTGCACCCGTTAATCATACAAAGTGAGCCTTTATATAGGCTAAGGGGCTAATAAAACCCTAAGAAACTAGACAAGGAAGGTCGGCCACTCCTTGGACAAGGTGGGCCGGGCCATGACTCGAATAAACTAATCTAATCCAACTCTAAGCAATTGAACCTAACACTAAGGCCCAGGGCTTAGTCGACCAAACCTTCATGGGCTCTCTTCGTGGGCTTGGATCATCATGTAGACAACTTGATTATCACCTTCCAAGCCTTCAATATCCCGATGGACTCCTTGTTGGTCTTGAACATTTCACACAAGAGCTTGACGGGACTCCTTGAAGCGCTTGGCCCGTGCACGTGTGACTGGGCCCAATGGAACTCGAACTGGATTATTACTTGGGCTAAGGTCCGTGCACACATCAGTCCCCTCCACTTGAGAAGGATTTGTCCTCAAATCTGGATAGAAATGGATGATACTACAAGCGTTGGTAGTATGAAGCCCAAATCTAATGCCACCACATATTGGCCCTCATACTATGATTCGGTGCTCATGTCTCTTGGTTAGTTTGAAAATGCTCACAACCAGCCAAGAAAAACTCATGGCTTTACTCCAATGGCTCCTCTTGTTTGTATAATTCCCCTCCTCTTGAAAGCAATTTGCCCACAAATTGAAGCACGAATGGTGACAAGACGAGTTAAATGCCTTTGACTCAATCTTGTTACGATTGCTATAGATGTCATCCAATGCAAAACCCACGTGCTAAGTTGGAAAATAACCCTTGTCGAACCTTGAATGTGACGACCCCTCTTCTCCCAAGGGCGAACCCAAGGGTATCGGCGGGCCGCCTGCCTAGCTCGCGCCAGGACTCAAAACTTAAAGTAATAAAACTAGATAAATCGAAAGAGCACTATATACAATATATACAATCCCAAAAGTTATATTTACATCTTCCAAAGTATCGAGTCAAACTACTCTAATATACTATAACCACAACCAGCAGAAGATAGACCCTAAGGAGGGTCCTTATACAAACCACCAAAACAAAAACAAACATACTATATGTCCAACTATTACAATCAAACCTAACTATAATAGTGTACGTGCCAAAAGTCCCCGCGTCGGCCCCTGCTAAGGAAAACAAAAGGAAAGGGGTAAGCTATATGCTTAGTAAGTAAACAGGGGCGAAAGCGTAAATTTCACATAACAACAGTTACACAGTAAGAGTAAAGCAAAAGCAGAAAAGTAACATCATATAATAAGGATACAGGTGGCTCCAAAGCCAATTCATGTGCCATGTATGATCTCCTGCCGACACTCCGTCGACTACAATTAATGGTCCGTAGAACTTCACTTGTACTCCCACCGTACACCTTATCACCCTCTCTGTCCAGGCACCTCACAAACTTGCTCGAGCGAACGAAATTGAGCTTGGTTCACAAGCTCGGGTCACAAACTTGGTCCACATAATCGGTGAACCGGATTCACAAACTTGGTGACCACAAACCAGGTTGTACTGACTTCGACCAAGCCCTAACCGGCTCGAATAGTCCATCTAGGTCATGAGATCGGGCCCCAAACTCACAAACTTCACAAAATTTATTCAAAAGTCACCCCGAACCACAAGATCAAGGGGTTTAGTTCCAAAATGATTCATATACATATGTCATGTAAAAATATGTGCGCAAACTAGGGTTTAGGTCGAGTGCGATAAAGTACACCCTCGCCTAGGTACCCTTTTCATACATATCGAAACACATAAGCAACTAACATGTAAGAGCGGCCTGAATACTTACTCAAAATACAAAAATGGTACAAAAGTGGAAATCACTTCGTGTGTTGGCTAGTAGTGGGCCCCACCGGCACCGCCTAGCTCACCACTGTCTGAAATAGAAGATTTTATCACATTATATCACAAACGGCTACTAACAGACCCAAAACAAGCAAAACGGCAAAAGCCGACACACGCAAGTACGGAAACGGCAAAATTGGCACATGCAAGTGCGCGGAACGGCAAAAGGAAACGGCCAAATCTGCCATCTCAAACCGTTTTGATCAAAGATTAGGCTACGAAAGTCAGATCAAAGTGAACGAGATACTATTTTGAAGCTATGAGAAAGGGCTACAAATCTCCTGAAGAAACTTTAATCTAGATCTGAATGGAAGCAGGTCAAAATTGTAGAAAACAATACCAGAAATTTACGTCTTAGGGTGATGAACAGGGTTGTTTGCTGGACCATAACTCCCAGCTCACAAATCCAAATCAGGAAATTTCAAAGGCATTAGAAAGCTGAGACCTAAGACTAAAACTTTGATGTTTTGGCCAAGACCTGAATCCACTCAGAACAGAACGAAAATTGAGTGTCAAAATACCCGTCAGAACTGTCTAGATACAAGGCAGTTCTGACGATCGATCTTGTTTAGGTCATAACGGAAGCTACGGAACTCGGATTTCGACGCACTTTATACCGTTTCGAAGCCAAAACCAAGATCTACATTTATTATGAAGGAGTCACTACCCAGATCGTACGGTATCAAAACCAAAAAAGTCACGGGCAGAAGCTAAACTAAAAACGCACAGAACCTGATGTTCAAAACAGGCTTGAGTATTTCATCTATAACGCATGATACACTAATCCGTTTGATTTAAAATTTTACAGGAATATTCAGGACTTAAGGGTCTACAATGTTGAAGAAGGCCACTCAGTCCAATTTCGAGTGTAACTACGTCAAAAATGTAACATGCTACACCAGAATCGCAAAACAGGTTCACAAACCGTATTCTAGTACAAACATCATAAAACAGCCTACATAAGTCCAAATCCAGAAATTCCAAAGCCATACGAAAGCTTAGAAACAGGGCTATATATTTCATTAGAAGACCTAAACAACCAATTCTGAAGCATTCTAAACCAAAATAACCAATTACAATCGCAGTTCTCAGGTTCGGGCAGAAACAGGACAACAAGGGTAATTCCATCTTTTCACAAGCTACTCTACTCCGATTGACCTGAAATTTTGTAGGCACCTCTAAAATGTCATTCCCTACAAATTTTATGTTTTAAGCTAAGGCCAAATCAGCCTCTAACTAGGAGATACAAAACCGGACAGAATTGAAGGGTATGAAACCCTAGCTTGCTAATTTATCTTCCAAACCAGAAATTTGCTGCAATTAACTACCATTCACACCAACTAGCATCATTCTCAATCATTTCCAAACATCATACATAGCCACATAATATTAATCATATGCAACCAGCAAAAATCCCAAATAAATAGAAAACTTCATCAATCTTAACTAAAATCAAGAAATAGTCCACCAAATCACACTTATAACAACCACAAGTCATTAATTAAGCATCTTTAGATAGAAGAGAGGGGTTCCATAGTCACTCACCTTAGAACCAAAGAAGAGAGACCACTTAGCACCTTAAGCTTCCAAACAACCTCACTAAACACGTCACAACCACTCACTTAAGGGATTTTATGGAGAGTTTTCAAGTTTAATCGGTTAGTTTGTTGAATTGTGCAAGATTGGAGCATGAAATTTGGAGAGCTTTTCCTTTCCTTTTCCTTAGTGTTGGTCGGCCACAAGAAGAAGAAGAAATGGTGAATTTTGGGTCAATTTTTTATATTAATTGGTAAAGGCATGAATAGTGGTCAAATGGTAAGATTAAATCTTATGGTGACACTTGTCACCCTATTTAATACATGGTTATCCTTTTGTCTCTCCTCTCTCATGCATATAACAACCTCTAATTATCTCTTAGCACCCGATAAATTAAACCCAGTATTCGAAACTTAACCTAATCGGCCGAATTTTTTCGAACTTACCGCACTAGTGGGTCCCACGTCCGATATACGTTCTTAATTTCTCAAAAACTAACCGATACTAGAAAAATCATCTAAAACCTATATTTACTCATAAAAATTATCTGGGGAATTTTTCTAATAAAGAAAATGTGGAAAAAGGCGGACGATAAATAAAACTCCACTTAAGCTTTCTAATATTGTAACACTAGAGGTTTGCCAATCCAGAATTTGCCAACCATTTTCAAACTTGTTAAACCTTTGTAAACTATAACGAATCCTTTTTTTTTTCTTGTGCTAAAACACACACTAGAATACTGCATAAACTAGGGTTTTATCATAAGCAAAGTCAGGGTTTTCAATCTTAGCCGAGCTTAGGGTTTCTCCTTAGCCCTAAAACCTTAATTTAACCGTACAAAATAATGAATAATCTTAATATCAACTTACGAACGGACTGGGGCCTAACATTGAATCTCACAAACTATCTTCAATGTGTGCTCAACTTGATCGTTTGTGGTCACGAGGTAAGGGTCCTCAAAGTGGTGTGAAGTGTATCCCATGAAATCGAACTCCGGCCAGAACACACTTGCAAGGTTCCATGGCGGATTTGGTGATGTTGGAGCTTCGTGTGTACTAAGAGCAAGACGAAAATCACAATGGTCATTGAGGTACTTGTTCTTTAAACGAACCCTTGGTACACAACCATCCCCAAAATGTGGAGTGTACCCTTCAAGATGAGCTCGAATCAACTCCCTTTTGGTGTGGACTGATTTGAGTTGACATTGTTCCATGAATGGATACCAACGGGGTTTAACTCTTGGAGGCTTGCAAAGCCTATAATTGATTTTGGAATGGAACGCACTAAGAACAGCTCAACTTCCCTTTGCCTGATCTGTATAAAAGAAGAAACACTAAACAAAGCAAAGGTAAGTTCGTTAGGAAAATAATAGGCCTTCACAGGGTTGTTCAAGATCAGCCCACTTTCTCTCTTTTCTTCCTTTTTACCACCCATCTCATCAGATTTTTCCATCTCTTTTTCTAGTTCAACACATGACCCTTTCATCTCGTTGCTTTCAACTCCCTCGGGTTTTACCTCTTCAGGCACAATTCCCTCATCTAGCCTTTTCTCCATTCTATAACGCTCAAGCTCATTTTCATGTGTGCTAGATCAATACTAAGCTGGTCATAAGTAAGTGATACGAGTACAAAATGACGACTATTAAATAAGAAGGCATACTTATTAGTATGTCCGTCATATTTAACTTCTCGCCTCGACATCCATGCTTTGCCCAACAACACAGGTGTCACTTGAATTGGGACTACATCACACAACACCTCGTCCACATATTTGCCGATTTGAATAGGTACAAGTGTGTGCTTAGTAACCCAAACAACACCACGAGTACTCTTCAACTTGTACAGTTGAAGATGATCAATGGTTGGAAGATTTAATTTCTCAATCATGATAGCACTTGCAAGGATGACTTCACAACTCCCATCAATGGGCAAGCTACAAATTTTATCTTTGACACCGCAACGAGTATAAAACCAACCAAGCAACTGAGATTTGACGAGGTCCAATTGCTCATCTACACCGCGTAATGCCACTTCTTTGACTCCCTTAAGATCAGGAAGACAATGTTGTGGGCTAGCTTTTATGCGTCTTGTATTCGCCATGACGTATGAGGGAACCTGCAAAAAGTTAGCAACGAAACCGAAGATGTTGCCTTTCACGCTCCCTTACGTGTATCCACGAGGACTCGCAAATTTCTTGTATTTTTTTTCTCAAAAATACCCTTTTATTTGGAAATTATTATTTATTAATGCCCTACCACCCAATCTTTTCACAAGAAGTGCAAATAAACCTAGAAAGTAGAGTTTCACGCTTCGGTTTCAAGTTTGGAGCAAAATTAGGGTTTTCGCGATTTTTCGCCAGATGAAATTTCGGTATGGAGCAAGGATCAAATTTGGTGATTAAATGTGACTTTTAAGTGAGAAATAATATGTGATTAGGAGCAATGAGATAAGGTTGGTGAATAGGAAGTAAAAACACTAGTACGTGTGTTTTTAAGAAAAACGGCGCGAACCGGCGGGTCCCGCGCACTACCGGTTGAACGTACCACTTGACCACCACTTTCTTACCATACAAGCTTATTGATATTTGAGCAAAATATCTCCTAAATTCCAGCTAAGCTTGACCGAAATTAGAGGCTGAAAATACAAGAAAAGAAAAGGAAATTTTACTTGGTAAGGGTTGTGACAAGTGTCACACCATTAGAGGCCATTGACCAAGACATTGTCCAACCTTCTTATCCCCAAAATTGCACCATTCTTCCTCATTATTTCTGCTGAAGAGCCGTGAGAGAGAGAGAGCAAAAACAAGAGAAAAGCTTCTCCATTTCTTCTTGAATCAAGTCACAAAGTGAGGAAACAAAGGAACTAAACCGATTAAAGGCACCCTTGAGTGTTTATTGAGTGAGCTATTGGTGAAATTTTGAAGGGGAAGGCTAGGGTTGCTCTTGGTAGACACTAAGCAAGGTAAGGATGACGATTTCCCCAATTTTTACTCTTAATCTTGTTTAAATTAGCTTAGCATCTCAAGATTGTGATGAATTACGGTTGTTATCATGTTTTGGGTAATTTTTCCTTTTGTTACATGAGTTAGGGTTTAATAAATTTCTGCCTAAACTTGATGTATGATGAATATACGTTGTATCCAAGGTTATATAGGGGGTTTTGGTAGCAAGTGGAGTAAGAAATTAAGAAAGTTATCATTGAAACCAAAAGATTTCAGATTTCTGGAAAATTGTCACTAGGTTCTGCCCGTTTTTATTGCCCTATGTTAGAGGCCGAATTGGCCTTAGGTCAAAACATGAAAGTTGTAGAGAATGGTAGTTTATAGGTGCCTACAAAATTTCAACTCAATCGGAGCAACGTAGCCCATGAAAAGACCAAAATACCCTCACCATTTTAGAAAATTTCCAGTGTTCCGTTTTGGTCAGTTTATCCCGTTTATCACGTTTATTCACTAGGATCCGTACTGATTTAGTTTTTTTCCAAAACATGAAAGTTTTAGTATTATGTCGTAGCTTTTGAATGCCACCAAGAACACTTTAATCGGACCTTGGTAACCTGAGATATGACCATTCCAGTGCAGAGCGGTTAAATAGCCGACGAGTGAGATTTTGGTTCTGTAAATTGAGGATTTGACTAGGTTGCATTGGAAAATGGACTAAGTGATCTTCATGAACATTGTAGCCCTGTGTCTTAGCTTCGAAATGGTATAAGTTGTGCCTCAATACGATAAGCGTAGCCTCAGATGTGTTATTTCCGCAACCACACGTCAAATCTGTCGTTTGCTAGATTGTATTTCCACACTTGTTACGACTTTGATTCTTATTCTTATGATGTTATGAGCCTATGGAACGGCTATTGACTTGCATTTATGATATATATGACTTTGGAATTGGCTGAGGAAAAATAATGAAGCCTAAATGGCTGGAAAATTAGGTAAACACAAAGGGCGTGCTGCCCAAATTTTCGCTCGAGGGCTAGGTTCCTATTTGAACTTGAATACTTTTGTTTGGCCAATACCATGACCGGCTTTCCATTTTAAAACATGATTTCTCATCCTTGGGTTCAAACAACCCTCTTCTTACTTGAAAGTGATCTTTACACGTTTTATTCCTAATTAGTCGGGTTTCTTTGTTTCTCTTAAATGTTTTGCTCGATAAACTATAATATGTTCTCTTGTTCAACCTTTGGTTTCATTGGTGACTAAGGGTAATATTCGGAAGGATATTTTGCACGTTATTTTGCATAACTAGGTGAGTGTTCCTTGTTTGTTATATTCACCTTGACTTCATGACTTGTTGTTGTTGTTTGATAATGTGTTAAGTGCTTTCAAGGATTTCTAAAACGAGTTTTCTATGCGAGCGTGTACTTTATCGCGCTCGACCTTAATGAAACGTGAAATTTTCAATGATTTAATGATGGAAACATTAGTTACGCATGATGTAAGCCTTTTGGCTGAATTGGGTCCTGCCCTTCGTTACCAATCGACTCGAGCCAGAAGCGGACTCGGTCGGGCGATATGGTGACCCTGGGTGAATTTGGTATACTCGAGTATTACCTTGTAGTCCGGCTACGTCCGGATAGGTGGAGTCCGGTCAACATCCGGATGGGTGGAGTCCGGTCAATGTCCGGAAAGGGATGAATGAACGAACAAAGGCACGAGGGTTTTATTTCTCAAAAAGGAAATTTTCAAATAATTGGAGGAATAAGGGGAAATGTCAGGGGAACGAACGAAAGAACGAATAGCTCCATGTGAGCCTGTATCCTTTTAATGAATGTAACTATTGCTTTCCATTGTAAATGTTTCTTGAATTATTGATACTCCATGTTTAATGTATTGAATTGATTGTTGATTATCTGTTCGGAACCTCACTGAGCTTTTAGCTCACCCCTTTAGTTTTGTTTTCCTTAACAGGGGACGGCGAGCAGGATGAGAGCATAGACTAGCCTAGTCTAAGTATTTTGTTTCCGGGGTCCGCTCAGTTCCCCGGTCTCGACCACGTCCACGACTACGTCTCCCATCCATAGATATGTTTCCCTTTTTCTTTTCTTTTCTTTTCCCCCAAAAAGGTAATTTAGTAATGAAACACAGTAAGTTGACTATAGTAACAAATTCTAGCTTTCCAAATACACAAATAAATATATACGCACATAACACGCCATATCAAGAAGACGGATAAGCAAATACACTAATACATATCAAGTTGGACAGATAATCATGTACACACAGGTATACTGACGTCATGTAGTAACAATATACAGGTAAATCAAAAGGAAAAAGTGAAGTCGTCCCAGTATCAGCCCGTCCGGTCTCTCACGTCACTTACTATCCAAACTAGATGTCCCTAACCTCTTGTGCTCATTCTAGTCAGACAAAGCCTGTTCATGTTCCCAAAATGCAAGTCACAAGTACTTAGCAGCGCCGCAACTCTAGAGTACTCAGGCACGAGAATCCGAAGTAAGATAATTCACATCTCGAGCTGCAGTCCCAAGAATAAACTATCTACAATCAGAATTCCTACCTGACATACCTATCTATGGTCCTCAGATACCATGAGAAAGATTTAAGGCCTATAACATTCGCAATTCATAGCTTCACTTAGTCCCTCATACTTATTCACCACTTAGTCCAGGGTCACTCCGCGCAGAGACCACGCGAAGCAGTTATAGGTTTTATCCCTCAATCGCTTAACTTTCAAGTCAAATCGAATCCCACAGTCCGGCATCCTAAACTTCAAGCCTAGGATACACTACAGAGATCTAAAGCCTAAGCTCTGATACCACCTGTGACGGCCCCACCTCCCCCTAGGGCGTACCCCAGGGTTCAGCGGGTCGCCTGCCCGGCTCTCGCCGGGACTCAGTCGTTCCTTAATCAAATTCAGAATAAATCACAAGAATAAATAGGGCAGCAATCCAAACTTAAAGCGGAACTTATATACATTGCTATCTCAAAAGGAAGTATAGCCATCGAATGTACAAAGGTTCTCACTTCACCATACAACCAGCCCGTGCCAAGCACTAGGGCGAGAACCATTACAAAAGAAACAAAAGACCTAGACTAGGCTAGTCTATGCTCTCATCCTGCTCGCCGTCCCCTGTTAAGGAAAACAAAACTAAAGGGGTGAGCTAAAAGCTCAGTGAGGTTCCGAACAGATAATCAAACAATCAATTCAATACATTAAACATGGAGTATCAATAATTCAAGAAACATTTACAATGAAAAGCAATAGTAACATTCATTAAAAGGATACGGGCTCACATGGAGCTATTCGTTCTTTCGTTCGTTCCCCTGACATTTCCCCTTATTCCTCCAATTATTTGAAATTTCCTTTTTGAGAAATAAAACCCTCGTGCCTTCATTCGTTCATTCATCCCTTTCCGGATGTTGACCGGACTCCACCCATCCGGACGTTGACCAGACTCCACCCATCCGGACGTAGTCGGACTACAAGGTAATACTCGAGTATACCAAATTCACCCAGGGTCACCATATCGCCCGACCGAATCCGCTTCTGGCTCGAGTCGATCAGTAACGAAGGGCAGGGCCCAATTCAGCCAAACGGCTTATATTCATGCGCAACTAGCATTTAATCATTAATCATTGAAAGTTTCATATTTATTCAGGTCGAGTGCGATAAAGTACACACTCGCCTAGAAAACTCGTTTTAACAATCATTGAAAGCACTTAACACATTATCAATCAATAATAACAAGCCAATAAGTCAAGGAAATATAGCAAACAAGGAACACTCACCTAGTTATGCAAAATAACGTGCAAAATATCCTTCCGGATATTACCTTTAGTCACCAATGAAACCTAAGATTGAACAAGAGAACGTATTACAGTTTATTGAGCAAAACATTTAAGGGAAATAAAGAAACCCGACTAATTAGGAGTAAAACGTGTAAAGATGACTTTCAAGTAAGAAGAGGGTTGTTTGGACCCAAGGATGAAAATAACTAGGGTTTCAAAATCAATCGCAGAACCAAGCTCAAAAGGCTTATAGAATTCCAACGGAAAACATTTGACCAACGACAAATCAAAAGACAATTATATAGGCTAAGAAAATATTCTTTCGGAATCGTTTGTATGACTAAAAGTCACTATATATTCAAGTAGAGGTTATATAACAAGGGTTTTGATGAAAATCATATGGAAAAGGAGGATTCTTAAAACCGTACTTAAAAGTAGTTCACTTGTGGCCGATAACCCTAACTCATACTTCTATATTTTGGGTAGGAGTAAGTAGCATTTGAAGTGTTAAACTAAGGAGGTATCATGTTTTAAAATGGAAAGTCGGTCATGGTATTGGCCAAAAAAAAGTATACAAGTTCAAATATAAACCTAGCCCTTGAGCGAAAATTTGGGCGGCACGCCCTTTGTGTTTACCTAATTTTCCAGCCATTTTGGCTTCATTATTTTTCCTCAGCCAATCCCAAAATCATACATATCATAGATTCAAGTAAATAGCCATTCCATAGGCTCATAACAACATAAGAACAGAAATCAAAGTGATAACAAGTGCGGAAATGTAACCTAGCAAAAGACAGATTTGACGTGTGGTTACGGAAATAACAATCTGAGGCTACACTTATCGGATTGAGACGCAACTTATACCGTTTCGAAGCTAAGACATAGGGCTACAATATTCATGAAGATCACTTAGTCCAGTTTCCAATGTCACCTAGTCAAATCCTCAATTTACTGAACCAAAATCTAACTCGTCGGCTAATCAACCGCACTGCACTGGAATGGTCATAACTCAGGTTACCAAGGTCCGATTAAGGTGTTCTTGGAGGCATTTAAAATCTAAGACATAATACTAAAACTTTCATGTTTTGGCTATAGGCTGAATCCCAACGGATTATAGTGAATAAACACAACCAAGTAGACTAAACTGTCCACGCTGAACTCTGGAATGTACCCTAGAACAGCGAGGGTATTTTCATCTTTTCATGAGCTACGTTACTCCGATTGAGCTGAAATTTTGTAAGCACCTATAAAATACCATTCTCTACAACCTTTATGTTTTAGGCCAAGCTTAATTTTGCCTCTAACTATGAGTATTAAAATCAGACAGAATGTAATCCTGAAATTCCAAAAATCTGGAATTTTTTGAATTCAATGCAACCTTCCTTGATTTCTTACTTCCAACACTACCAAAACCCCTTATATAACCTTAAATACAACCTATATGTATCATACATCAAGTTTGGTAGCAAGTCCCCAAAACCCTAACTTGTTTATTTCATCCAATAATCATCACAATCACTTGCACATCTTGAAATCAAGCCAAAACTTAAGCTAAATAACATCTTAACGCAAGATTTAAAAGATCAAGGACCATGATCAGATTTAATACCTCAAAGACAAGCTTGGATGAGTGGTAATCCACCTCCTTTGAAAATTTCTAGTTCCTCTAGCTTCCCAACTCACAATTAACACTTTAATCGGTTTGGAAATCGATTTTCTCACTTGATTTGGCTAAGATTCAAGAAGGAAGAAGTTTTCTTTTGCTCTCCCTTTCTCTCTCTCTTTTGGTCGGCCAGCAGCAGAAAAAATGAAGAGGAAAGTGCAAAATTTGGAGATAAAAAGAAAGACCAACTCTTGGTCAAGAAACTCTAGGGTGTCGCCACCACCACCTTTCATTTTTCTCTTTCCTTTTCCTTGTTATTTTAGCCTCAATTATCGGTCAAAGGCAGCTGACAATTAGGAACATATTTTGATCAAATATCAATAAGCTTGTATGGTAAGAAAGTGGTGGTCAAGTGGTGCGTTCAGTTGGTAGTGCGCGGTATCCGTCGGTTCGCGCCGTTTTTCCTTAAATCGCACGTACTAGGGTTTTTACTTTCCATTCACTAACTTTTTATCATTGCTCCTAATCACATATTATTTCTCACTTAAAAGTCACTTTTAATCACCAAATTTAATACTTACTCTGTACCGAAAATTCATCCGGCAGAAAATCGCGAAAACCCTAATTTTGCTCTAATCTTGAAACCAAAAGTGAAACCCTACTTTCTAGGTTTATTTGCACTTATTTTGGAATGATTGGGTAGTAGGGCTATAATAAATGAATAATTTCTAAATAAAAGGCATTTTTGAGAAAAATATAAGAAATTTGCGAGTCCTCACAACCACATATTGGCCCTCATACTATGATTCGGTGCTCATGTCTCTTGGTTAGTTTGAAAATGCTCACAACCAGCCAAGAAAAACTTATGGCTTTACTCCAATGGCTCCTCTTGTTTGTATAATTCCCCTCCTCTTGAAAGCAATTTGCCCACAAATTGAAGCACGAATGGTGACAAGACGAGTTACATGCCTTTGACTCAATCTTGTTACGATTGCTACAGATGTCATCCAATGCAAAACCCACGTGCTAAGTTGGAAAATAACCCTTGTCGAACCTTGAATCTCACAAACTATCTTCAATGTGTGCTCAACTTGATCGTTTGTGCTCACGAGGTAAGAGTCCTCAAAGTGGTGTGAAGTGTATCCCATGAAATCAAACTCCGGCCAGAACACACTTGCAAGGTCCCATGGCGGATTTGGTGATGTTGGAGCTTCATGTGTACCAAGAGCAAGACGAAAATCACAATGGTCATTGAGGTACTTGTTCTTTAAACGAACCCTTGGTACACAACCATCCCCAAAATGTGGAGTGTTCCCTTCAAGATGAGCTCGAATCAACTCCCTTATGGTATGGACTGATTTGAGTTGACATTGTTCCATGAATGGATACCAACGGGGTTTGCAAAGCCTATAATTGCTTGGAGGCTTGCAAAGCCTATAATTGATTTTGGAATGGAACGCACTAAGAACAGCTCAACTTCCCTTTGCCTGATCTGTATAAAAGAAGAAACACTAAACAAAGCAAAGGTAAGTTCGTTAGGAAAATAATAGGCCTTCACCGGGTTGTTCAAGATCAGCCCACTTTCTCTCTTTTCTTCCTTTTTACCACCCATCTCATCAGATTTTTCCATCTCTTTTTCTGGTTCAACAGCTGATCCTTTCATCTCGTTGCTTTCAACTCCCTCGGGTTTTACCTCTTCAGGCACAATTCCCTCATCTAGCCTTTTCTCCATTCTATAACGCTCAAGCTCATTTTCATGTATGCTAGATCAATACAAAGCTGGTCATAAGTAAGTGATACAAGTACAAAACGACGACTATTAAATAAGAAGGCATACTTATTAGTATGTCCGTCATATTTAACTTCTCGCCTCGACATCTATGCTTTGCCCAACAACACAGGTGTCACTTGAAATGGCACTACATCGCACAACACCTCGTCCACATATTTGCCGATTTGAATAGGTACAAGTGTGTGCTTAGTAACCCAAACAACACCACGAGTACTCTTCAACTTGTACAGTTGAAGATGATCAATGGTTGGAAGATTTAATTTCTCAACCATGATAGCACTTGCAAGGATGACTTCACAACTCCCATCAATGGGCAAGCTACAAATTTTATCTTTGACACCGCAACGAGTATAAAACCAACCAAGCAACTGAGATTTTACGAGGTCCAATTGCTCATCTACACTGCGTAATGCCACTTCTTTGACTCCCTTAGGAGCAGGAAGACAACGTTGTGGGCTAGCTTTTATGCGTCTTGTATTCGCCATGACGTATGAGGGAACCTGCAAAAAGTTAGCAACGAAATCGAAGATGTTGCCTTTCACGCTCCCTGTCGTGTATCCACTCGCACTCGTGTATATGGATGTCACTCTAATTGACTTACCAAATACTTTTACCTGTTGGGTTCTGTAGTTGAGAAAGGCCGCTCAAGTCCAATAATTGTCACCACTTTTGCCATAAGAGTAACCAAGAAGGTAAGACACAAATGTGGGTGCAAAATGAAGTGGGAATGGACGAATTTGGAAGGCCAATAGTGGCGGACAGAAATGGAAGTGCAACAATGGGAACATAAAACATAGAAACCCTAGCTTCATAAAATGTAGGAGTGGGTAGTGTTCCTAAAATGTAGGAGAGAATGTAGGAGAGTAGCCAAGTGAAAACAAATGAGTTATCCAAGTGCTTTACTTAGTTTCCTAAATGAATTTGGAAATTAAGTAAACAACTTGGATGAAGCAAGCAATACTCAAACAGATTTGAAACAAAGAAACCCTAGTGCAAATGAAACCCTAGCCGCAAGTAGAAACCCTAGCCGCCGCCCCACTTGTTTTCTTGTTGCTCAAGTGATGACTAACGACCAAGACAGATTTGGGAACACAACCTTTCGACAAATTTTGGACAGAAATTATCGACAAACTAGACACAAACACAAAAGGGATAACACACCAACAGATTTAGTGTTCGGATAAACTGTAACGTGAACAGTGTCGGTGAACAGTAACGGTGAACAGTGTCATTTTTTTCTTCTTGTTTTTTTTTTTAACAAGGCAGCGGACAAAACACAAAAATCCTTCGACGCAACTACGAAGAACTAGGATATAACGAAAGATACCTTCACCTAAGCTCTGAAGCCAACTGATAAGGTCCTCGATCAACTCGTTTTGAGACACGTAACACGCTTGCCCAAGGATCTAGTAAGGTTGTCCAACGCTTGGATTGTGGAACCTAAATCCAAAACGGACGTCACGAATTGATTGAAGATGGTAGAACGGCGACTCCAATTGAGGTGAATACTCTAGTGGATAGGTCGGTAGAACAATCAAGGACAATACGCAAGATTGTTCAAGAACCCTTGCCAAGCAAGTTAAGGTTCGAATGCTCTCAATAAGTCAAAGAGAAACAAATCAGAATTTTATTATCAAAATTGTGCACCCGTTAATCATACAAAGTGAGCCTTTATATAGGCTAAGGGGCTAATAAAACCCTAAGAAACTAGACAAGGAAGGTCGGCCACTCCTTGGATAAGGTGGGCCGGGCCATGACTCAAATAAACTAATCTAAACCAACTCTATGCAATTGAACCTAACACTAAGGCCCAGGGCTTAGTCGACCAAACCTTCATGGGCCCTCTTCGTGGGCTTGGATCATCATGTAGACAACTTGATTATCACCTTCCAAGCCTTCAATATCCCGATGGACTCCTTGTTGGTCTTGAACATTTCACACAAGAGCTTGAAGGGACTCCTTGAAGCGCTTGGCCCGTGCACGTGTGACTGGGCCCAATGGAACTCGAACTGGATCATTACTTGGGCTAAGGTCCGTGCACACATCAGTCCCCTCCACTTGAGAAGGATTTGTCCTCAAATCTGGATAGAAATGGATGATACTACAAGCGTTGGTAGTATGAAGCCCAAATCTAATGCCACCACATATTGGCCCTCATACTATGATTCGGTGCTCATGTCTCTTGGTTAGTTTGAAAATGCTCACAACCAGCCAAGAAAAACTCATGGCTTTACTCCAATGGCTCCTCTTGTTTGTATAATTCCCCTCCTCTTGAAAGCAATTTGCCCACAAATTGAAGCACGAATGGTGACAAGACGAGTTACATGCCTTTGACTCAATCTTGTTACGATTGCTACAGATGTCATCCAATGCAAAACCCACGTGCTAAGTTGGAAAATAATCCTTGTCGAACCTTGAATCTCACAAACTATCTTCAATATGTGCTCAACTTGATCGTTTGTGGTCACGAGGTAAGGGTCCTCAAAGTGGTGTGAAGTGTATCCCATGAAATCGAACTCCGGCCAGAACACACTTGCAAGGTCCCATGGCCGGATTTGGTGATGTTGGAGCTTCATGTGTACTAAGAGCAAGACGAAAATCACAATGGTCATTGAGGTACTTGTTCTTTAAACGAACCCTTGGTACACAACCATCCCTAAAATGTGGAGTGTTCCCTTCAAGATGAGCTCGAATCAACTCCCTTTTGGTGTGGACTGATTTGAGTTAACATTGTTCCATGAATGGATACCAACGGGGTTTAACTCTTGGAGGCTTGCAAAGCCTATAATTGATTTTGGAATGGAACGCACTAAGAACAGCTCAACTTCCCTTTGCCTGATGTGTATAAAAGAAGAAACACTAAACAAAGCAAAGGTAAGTTCGTTAGGAAAATAATAGGCCTTCACCGGGTTGTTCAAGATCAGCCCACTTTCTCTCTTTTCTTCCTTTTTACCACCCATCTCATCAGATTTTTCCATCTCTTTTTCTAGTTCAACAGCTGATCCTTTCATCTCGTTGCTTTCAACTCCCTCGGGTTTTACCTCTACAGGCACAATTCCCTCATCTAGCCTTTTCTCCATTCTATAACGCTCAAGCTCATTTTCATGTATGCTAGATCAATACAAAGCTGGTCATAAGTAAGCGATACAAGTACAAAACGACGACTATTAAATAAGAAGGCATATTTATTAGTATGTCCGTCATAGTTAACTTCTCGCCTCGACATCTTTGCTTTGCCCAACAACGCAGGTGTCACTTGAATTGGGACTACATCATACAACACCTCGTCCAGATATTTACCGTTTTGAATTGGTACAAGTGTGTGCTTAGTAACCCAAACAACACCACGAGTACTCTTCAACTTGTACAGTTGAAGATGATCAATGGTTGGAAGATTTAATTTCTCAACCATGATAGCACTTGCAAGGATGACTTCACAACTCCCATCAATGGGCAAGCTACAAATTTTATCTTTGACACCGCAATGAGTATAAAACCAACCAAGCAACTGAGATTTGACGAGGTCCAATTGCTCATCTACACCGCGTAATGCCACTTCTTTGACTCCCTTAGGATTAGGAAGACAATTTTGTGGGCTAGCTTTTATGCGTCTTGTATTCGCCATGACGTATGAGGGAACCTGCAAAAAGTTAGCAACGAAATCGAAGATGTTGCCTTTCACGCTCCCTGTCGTGTATCCACTCGCACTCGTGTATATGGATGTCACTCTAATTGACTTACCAAATACTTTTACCTGTTGGGTTCTGTAGTTGAGAAAGGCCGCTCAAGTCCAATAATTGTCACCACTTTTGCCATAAGAGTAACCAAGAAGGTAAGACACAAATGTGGGTGCAAAATGAAGTGGGAATGGACGAATTTGGAACGCCAATAGTGGCGGACAAAAATGGAAGTGCACTAATGGGAACATAAAAGATAGAAACCCTAGCTTCCTAAAATGTAGGAGTGGGTAGTGTTCCTAAAATGTAGGAGAGAATGTAGGAAAGTAGCCAAGTGAAAACAAAGGAGTTATCCAAGTGCTTTACTTAGTTTCCTAAATGAATTTGGAAATTAAGTAAACAACTTGGATGAAGCAAGCAATACTCGGACAGATTTGAACTAGAAAAGGAGATGGAAAAATCTGATGAGATGGGTGGTAAAAAGGAGGAAAAGAGAGAAAGTGGGCTGATCTTGAACAACCCGGTGAAGGCCTATTATTTTCCTAACGAACTTACCTTTGCTTTGTTTAGTGTTTCTTCTTTTATACAGATCAAGCAAAGGGAAGTTGAGCTGTTCTTAGTGCGTTCCATTCCAAAATCAATTATAGGCTTTGCAAGCCTCCAAGAGTTAAACCCCGTTGGTATCCATTCACGGAACAAAGTCAACTCAAATCAGTCCACACCAAAAGGGAGTTGATTCGAGCTCATCTTGAAGGGAACACTCCACATTTTGGGGATGGTTGTGTACCAAGGGTTCGTTTAAAGAACAAGTACATCAATGACCATTGTGATTTTCGTCTTGCTCTTAGTACACATGAAGCTCCAATATCACCAAATCCGCCATGGGACCTTGCAAGTGTGTTCTGGCCGGAGTTCGATTTCATGGGATACACTTCACACCACTTTGAGGACCCTTACCTCGTGACCACAAACGATCAATTTGAGCACACATTGAAGATAGTTTGTGAGATTCAAGGTTCGACAAGGGTTATTTTCCAACTTAGCACGTGGGTTTTGCATTGGATGACATCTGTAGCAATCGTAACAAGATTGAGTCAAAGGCATGTAACTCGTCTTGTCACCATTCGTGCTTCAATTTGTGGGCAAATTGCTTTCAAGAGGAGGGGAATTATACAAACAAGAGGAGCCATTGGAGTAAAGCCATGAGTTTTTCTTGGCTGGTTGTGAGCATTTTCAAACTAACCAAGAGACATGAGCACCGAATCATAGTATGAGGGCCAATATGTGGTGGCATTAGATTTGGGCTTCATACTACCAACGCTTGTAGTATCATCCATTTCTATCCAGATTTGAGGACAAATCCTTCTCAAGTGGAGGGGACTGATGTGTGCACGGACCTTAGCCCAAGTAATGATCCAGTTCGAGTTCCATTGGGCCCAGTCACACGTGCACGGGCCAAGCGCTTCAAAGGAGTCCCTTCAAGCTCTTGTGTGAAATGTTCAAGACCAACAAGGAGTCCATCGGGATATTGAAGGCTTGGAAGGTGATAATCAAGTTGTCTACATGATGATCCAAGCCCACGAAGAGAGCCCATGAAGGTTTGGTCGACTAAGCCCTAGGCCTTACTGTTAGGTTCAATTGCTTAGAGTTGGATTAGATTAGTTTATTTGAGTCATGGCTCGGCCCACCTTGTCCAAGGAGTGGCCGACCTTCCTTGTCTAGTTTCTTAGGGTTTTATTTGCCCCTTAGCCTATATAAAGGCTCACTTTGTATGATTAACGGGTGCACAATTTTGATAATAAAATTCTGATTTGTTTCTCTTCGACTTATTGAGAGCATTCGAACCTTAACTTGCTTGGCAAGGGTTCTTGAGCAATCTTGCGTATTGTCCTTGATTGTTCTACCGACCTATCCACTAGAGTATTCACCTCAATTGGAGTCGCCGTTCTACCACCTTCAATCAATTCGTGTCGTCCGTTTTGGTTTTAGGTTCCGCAATCCAAGCGTTGGACAACCTCACTCGATCCTTGGACAAGCGTGTTACGTGTCTCGAAACGAGTTGATCGAGGACCGTATCAGTTGGCTTCAGAGCTTAGGTGAAGGTATCTTTCGTTATATCCTTGTTTTTCGTAGTTGCGTCGAAGGGTTTTTGTGTTTTGTCCGCTGCCTTGTTAAAAAAAAAAAAGAAGAAAAAAATGACACTGTTCACCGTCACTCTTCACCGACACTGTTCACGTTACTGTTTATCCGAACACAAAATCTGTTGGTGTGTTATCCCTTTTGTGTTTGTGTCTAGTTTGTCGATAATTTCTGTCCAAAATTTGCCGAAAGGTTGTGTTCCCAAATCTGTCTTGGTCGTTAGTCATCACTTGAGCAACAAGAAAACAAGTGGGGCGGCGGCTAGGGTTTCATTTGCACTAGGGTTTCTTTGTTTCAAATCAGTCCGAGTATTGCTTGCTTCATCCAAGTTGTTTACTTGATTTCCAAATTCATTTAGGAAACTAAGTAAAGCACTCGGATAACTCCTTTGTTTTCACTTGGCTACTCTCCTACATTCTCTCCTACAATTTAGGAACACTACCTTCTGGGGAGGTCCGTTTGATATCCAAAAACTGCTCAGCAACAGTCGGACGAGTAGGGAATGTTGGGGTGAACCAGAAAAGTTTGGGTAGAGCCGGATCTAAGCGTTGGCTAGGTAAGCGTCCTGTAGTAAGAGGAGTAGTTATGAACCCTGTAGACCTACTCCTACATTTTTGGAAGCTAGGGTTTCTATCTTTTATGTTCCCATTGGTGCACTTCCATTTCTGTCCGCCACTATTGGCCTTCCAAATTCGTCCATTCCCACTTCATTTTGCACCCACATTTGTGTCTTACCTTCTTGGTTACTCTTATGGCAAAAGTGGTGACAATTATTGGACTTGAGCGGCCTTTCTCAACTACAGGTAAAAGCATTTGGTAAGTCAATTAGAGTGACATCCATATACACGAGTGCTAGTGGATACACGTGAGGGAGCGTGAAAGGCAACATCTTCGGCTTCGTTGATAACTTTTTGCAGGTTCCCTCATACGTCATGGCGAATACAAGACGCATAAAAGCTAGCCCACAACATTGTCTTCCTGATCCTAAGGGAGTCAAAGAAGTGGCATTACGCGGTGTAGATGAGCAATTGGACCTCATCAAATCTCAGTTGCTTGGTTGGTTTTATACTCGTTGCGGTGTCAAAGATAAAATTTGTAGCTTGCCCATTGATGGGAGTTGTGAAGTCATCCTTGCAAGTGCTATCATGGTTGAGAAATTAAATCTTCCAACCATTGATCATCTTCAACTGTACCAGTTGATGAGTACTCGTGGTGTTGTTTGGGTTACTAAGCACACACTTGTACCTATTCAAATCGGCAAATATGTGCACGAGGTGTTGTGTGATGTAGTCCCAATTCAAGTGACACCTGTGTTGTTGGGCAAAGCATGGATGTCGAGGCGAGAAGTTAAATATGACGGACATACTAATAAGTATGCCTTCTTATTTTATAGTCGTCGTTTTGTACTTGTATCACTTACTTATGACCAGCTTTGTATTGATCTAGCATACATGAAAATGAGCTTGAGCGTTATAGAATGGAGAAAAGGCTAGATGAGGGAATTGTGCCTGTAGAGGTAAAACCCGAGGGAGTTGAAAGCAACGAGATGAAAGGATCAGCTGTTGAACTAGAAAAAGAGATGGAAAAATCTGATGAGATGGGTGGTAAAAAGGAAGAAAAGAGAGAAAGTGGGCTGATCTTGAACAACCCGGTGAAGGCCTATTATTTTCCTAACGAACTTACCTTTGCTTTGTTTAGTGTTTCTTCTTTTATACACATCAGGCAAAGGGAAGTTGAGCTGTTCTTAGTGCGTTCCATTCCAAAATCAATTATAGGCTTTGCAAGCCTCCAAGAGTTAAACCCCGTTGGTATCCATTCATGGAACAATGTTAACTCAAATCAGTCCACACCAAAAGGGAGTTGATTCGAGCTCATCTTGAAGGGAACACTCCACATTTTGGGGATGGTTGTGTACCAAGGGTTCGTTTAAAGAACAAGTACATCAATGACCATTGTGATTTTCGTCTTGCTCTTAGTACACATGAAGCTCCAACATCACCAAATCCGCCATGGGACCTTGCAAGTGTGTTCTGGCCGGAGTTCGATTTCATGGGATACACTTCACACCACTTTGAGGACCCTTACCTCGTGACCACAAACGATCAAGTTGAGCACACATTGAAGATAGTTTGTGAGATTCAAGGTTCGACAAGGGTTATTTTCCAACTTAGCACGTGGGTTTTGCATCGGATGACATCTGTAGCAATCGTAACAAGATTGAGTCAAAGGCATGTAACTCGTCTTGTCACCATTCGTGCTTCAATTTGTGGGCAAATTGCTTTCAAGAGGAGGGGAATTATACAAACAAGAGGAGCCATTGGAGTAAAGCCATGAGTTTTTCTTGGCTGGTTGTGAGCATTTTCAAACTAACCAAGAGACATGAGCACCGAATCATAGTATGAGGGCCAATATGTGGTGGCATTAGATTTGGGCTTCATACTACCAACGCTTGTAGTATCATCCATTTCTATCCAGATTTGAGGACAAATCCTTCTCAAGTGGAGGGGACTGATTTGTGCACGGACCTTAGCCCAAGTAATGATCCAGTTCGAGTTCCATTGGGCCCAGAGTCACACGTGCACGGGCCAAGCGCTTCAAGGAGTCCCTTCAAGCTCTTGTGTGAAATGTTCAAGACCAACAAGGAGTCCATCGGGATATTGAAGGCTTGGAAGGTGATAATCAAGTTGTCTACATGATGATCCAAGCCGACGAAGAGAGCCCATGAAGGTTTGGTCGACTAAGCCCTAGGCCTTACTGTTAGGTTCAATTGCTTAGAGTTGGATTAGATTAGTTTATTTGAGTCATGGCCCGGCCCACCTTGTCCAAGGAGTGGCCGACCTTCCTTGTCTAGTTTTTTAGGGTTTTATTTGCCCCTTAGCCTATATATAAAGGCTCACTTTGTATGATTAACGGGTGCACAATTTTGATAATAAAATTCTGATTTGTTTCTCTTCGACTTATTGAGAGCATTCGAACCTTAACTTGCTTGGCAAGGGTTCTTGAGCAATCTTGCGTATTGTCCTTGATTGTTCTACCGACCTATCCACTATAGTATTCACCTCAATTGGAGTCGCCGTTCTACCACCTTCAATCAATTCGTGTCGTCCGTTTTGGTTTTAGGTTCCACAATCGAAGCGTTGGACAACCCCACTAGATCCTTGGAAAAGCGTGTTACGTGTCTCGAAACGAGTTGATCGAGGACCGTATCAGTTGGCTTCAGAGCTTAGGTGAAGGTATCTTTCGTTATATCCTTGTTTTTCGTAGTTGCATCGAAGGGTTTTTGTGTTTTGTCCGCTGCCCTGTTAAAAAAAAAGAAGAAAAAAATGACACTGTTCACCGTCACTCTTCACCGACACTGTTCACGTTACTGTTTATCCGAACACAAAATCTGTTGGTGTGTTATCCCTTTTGTGTTTGTGTCTAGTTTGTCGATAATTTCTGTCCAAAATTTGCCGAAAGGTTGTGTTCCCAAATCTGTCTTGGTCGTTAGTCATCACTTGAGCAACAAGAAAACAAGTGGGGCGGCGGCTAGGGTTTCATTTGCACTAGGGTTTCTTTGTTTCAAATCTGTCCGAGTATTGCTTGCTTCATCCAAGTTGTTTACTTGATTTCCAAATTCATTTAGGAAACTAAGTAAAGAACTTGGATAACTCCTTTGTTCTCACTTGGCTACTCTCCTACATTTTAGGAACACTACCCACTCCTACATTGATCATCTTCAACTGTACCAGTTGATGAGCACTCGTGGTGTTGTTTGGGTTACTAAGCACACACTTGTACCTATTCTAATCGGCAAATATGTGGACGAGGTGTTGTGTGATGTAGTCCCAATTCAAGTGACACCTGTGTTGTTGGGCAAAGCATGGATGTCGAGGCGAGAAGTTAAATATGACGGACATACTAATAAGTATGCCTTCTTATTTAACAGTCGTCGTTTTGTACTTGTATCACTTACTTATGACCAGCTTTGTATTGATCTAGCATACATGAAAATGAGCTTGAGCGTTATAGAATAGAGAAAAGGCTAGATGAGGGAATTGTGCCTGAAGAGGTTAACCCGAGGGAGTTGAAAGCAACGAGATGAAAGGGTCAGCTGTTGAACTAGAAAAGGAGATGGAAAAATCTGATGAGATGGGTGGTAAAAAGGAGGAAAAGAGAGAAAGTGGGCTGATCTTGAACAACCCGGTGAAGGCCTATTATTTTCCTAACGAACTTACCTTTGCTTTGTTTAGTGTTTCTTCTTTTATACAGATCATGCAAAGGGAAGTTGAGCTGTTCTTAGTGCGTTCCATTCCAAAATCAATTATAGGCTTTGCAAGCCTCCAAGAGTTAAACCCCGTTGGTATCCATTCACGGAACAATGTCAACTCAAATCAGTCCACACCAAAAGGGAGTTGATTCGAGCTCATCTTGAAGGGAACACTCCACATTTTGGGGATGGTTGTGTACCAAGGGTTCGTTTAAAGAACAAGTACATCAATGACCATTGTGATTTTCGTCTTGCTCTTAGTACACATGAAGCTCCAATATCACCAAATCCGCCATGGGACCTTGCAAGTGTGTTCTGGCCGGAGTTCGATTTCATGGGATACACTTCACACCACTTTGAGGACACTTACCTCGTGACCACAAACGATCAAGTTGAGCACACATTGAAGATAGTTTGTGAGATTCAAGGTTCGACAAGGGTTATTTTCCAACTTAGCACGTGGGTTTTGCATCGGATGACATCTGTAGCAATCGTAACAAGATTGAGTCAAAGGCATGTAACTCGTCTTGTCACCATTCGTGCTTCAATTTGTGGGCAAATTGCTTTCAAGAGGAGGGGAATTATACAAACAAGAGGAGCCATTGGAGTAAAGCCATGAGTTTTTCTTGGCTGGTTGTGAGCATTTTCAAACTAACCAAGAGACATGAGCACCGAATCATAGTATGAGGGCCAATATGTGGTGGCATTAGATTTGGGCTTCATACTACCAACGCTTGTAGTATCATCCATTTCTATCCAGATTTGAGGACAAATCCTTCTCAAGTGGAGGGGACTGATGTGTGCACGGACCTTAGCCCAAGTAATGATCCAGTTCGAGTTCCATTGGGCCCAGAGTCACACGTGCACGGGCCAAGCGCTTCAAGGAGTCCCTTCAAGCTCTTGTGTGAAATGTTCAAGACCAACAAGGAGTCCATCGGGATATTGAAGGCTTGGAAGGTGATAATCAAGTTGTCTACATGATGATCCAAGCCGACGAAGAGAGCCCATGAAGGTTTGGTCGACTAAGCCCTAGGCCTTACTGTTAGGTTCAATTGCTTAGAGTTGGATTAGATTAGTTTATTTGAGTCATGGCCCGGCCCACCTTGTCCAAGGAGTGGCCGACCTTCCTTGTCTAGTTTTTTAGGGTTTTATTTGCCCCTTAGCCTATATATAAAGGCTCACTTTGTATGATTAACGGGTGCACAATTTTGATAATAAAATTCTGATTTGTTTCTCTTCGACTTATTGAGAGCATTCGAACCTTAACTTGCTTGGCAAGGGTTCTTGAGCAATCTTGCGTATTGTCCTTGATTGTTCTACCGACCTATCCACTATAGTATTCACCTCAATTGGAGTCGCCGTTCTACCACCTTCAATCAATTCGTGTCGTCCGTTTTGGTTTTAGGTTCCACAATCGAAGCGTTGGACAACCCCACTAGATCCTTGGAAAAGCGTGTTACGTGTCTCGAAACGAGTTGATCGAGGACCGTATCAGTTGGCTTCAGAGCTTAGGTGAAGGTATCTTTCGTTATATCCTTGTTTTTCGTAGTTGCATCGAAGGGTTTTTGTGTTTTGTCCGCTGCCCTGTTAAAAAAAAAGAAGAAAAAAATGACACTGTTCACCGTCACTCTTCACCGACACTGTTCACGTTACTGTTTATCCGAACACAAAATCTGTTGGTGTGTTATCCCTTTTGTGTTTGTGTCTAGTTTGTCGATAATTTCTGTCCAAAATTTGCCGAAAGGTTGTGTTCCCAAATCTGTCTTGGTCGTTAGTCATCACTTGAGCAACAAGAAAACAAGTGGGGCGGCGGCTAGGGTTTCATTTGCACTAGGGTTTCTTTGTTTCAAATCTGTCCGAGTATTGCTTGCTTCATCCAAGTTGTTTACTTGATTTCCAAATTCATTTAGGAAACTAAGTAAAGAACTTGGATAACTCCTTTGTTCTCACTTGGCTACTCTCCTACATTTTAGGAACACTACCCACTCCTACATTGATCATCTTCAACTGTACCAGTTGATGAGCACTCGTGGTGTTGTTTGGGTTACTAAGCACACACTTGTACCTATTCAAATCGGCAAATATGTGGACGAGGTGTTGTGTGATGTAGTCCCAATTCAAGTGACACCTGTGTTGTTGGGCAAAGCATGGATGTCGAGGCGAGAAGTTAAATATGACGGACATACTAATAAGTATGCCTTCTTATTTAATAGTCGTCGTTTTGTACTTGTATCACTTACTTATGACCAGCTTTGTATTGATCTAGCATACATGAAAATGAGCTTGAGCGTTATAGAATAGAGAAAAGGCTAGATGAGGGAATTGTGCCTGAAGAGGTTAACCCGAGGGAGTTGAAAGCAACGAGATGAAAGGGTCAGCTGTTGAACTAGAAAAAGAGATGGAAAAATCTGATGAGATGGGTGGTAAAAAGGAGGAAAAGAGAGAAAGTGGGCTGATCTTGAACAACCCGGTGAAGGCCTATTATTTTCCTAACGAACTTACCTTTGCTTTGTTTAGTGTTTCTTCTTTTATACAGATCAGGCAAAGGGAAGTTGAGCTGTTCTTAGTGCGTTCCATACCAAAATCAATTATAGGCTTTGCAAGCCTCCAAGAGTTAAACCCCGTTGGTATCCATTCACGGAACAATGTCAACTCAAATCAGTCCACACCAAAAGGGAGTTGATTCGAGCTCATCTTGAAGGGAACACTCCACATTTTGGGGATGGTTGTGTACCAAGGGTTCATTTAAAGAACAAGTACATCAATGACCATTGTGATTTTCGTCTTGCTCTTAGTACACATGAAGCTCCAATATCACCAAATCCGCCATGGGACCTTGCAAGTGTGTTCTGGCCGGAGTTCAATTTCATGGGATACACTTCACACCACTTTGAGGACCCTTACCTCGTGACCACAAACGATCAAGTTGAGCACACATTGAAGATAGTTTGTGAGATTCAAGGTTCGACAAGGGTTATTTTCCAACTTAGCACGTGGGTTTTGCATCGGATGACATCTGTAGCAATCGTAACAAGATTGAGTCAAAGGCATGTAACTCGTCTTGTCACCATTCGTGCTTCAATTTGTGGGCAAATTGCTTTCAATAGGAGGGGAATTATACAAACAAGAGGAGCCATTCGAGTAAAGCCATGAGTTTTTCTTGGCTGGTTGTGAGCATTTTCAAACTAACCAAGAGACATGAGCACCGAATCATAGTATATGAGGGCCAATATGTGGTGGCATTAGATTTGGGCTTCATACTACCAACGCTTGTAGTATCATCCATTTCTATCCAAATTTGAGGACAAATCCTTCTCAAGTGGAGGGGACTGATGTGTGCACGGACCTTAGCCCAAGTAATGATCCAGTTCGAGTTCCATTGGGCCCAGTCACACGTGCACGGGCCAAGCGCTTCAAGGAGTCCCTTCAAGCTCTTGTGTGAAATGTTCAAGACCAACAAGGAGTCCATCGGGATATTGAAGGCTTGGAAGGTGATAATCAAGTTGTCTACATGATGATCCAGGCCGACGAAGAGAGCCCATGAAGGTTTGGTCGACTAAGCCCTAGGCCTTACTGTTAGGTTCAATCGCTTAGAGTTGGATTAGATTAGTTTATTTGAGTCATGGCCCGGCCTACCTTGTCCAAGGAGTGGCCGACCTTCCTTGTCTAGTTTCTTAGGGTTTTATTAGCCCCTTAGCCTATATAAAGGCTCACTTTGTATGATTAACGGGTGCACAATTTTGATAATAAAATTCTGATTTGTTTCTCTTCGACTTATTGAGAGCATTCGAACCTTAACTTGCTTGGCAAGGGTTCTTGAGCAATCTTGCATATTGTCCTTGATTGTTCTACCGAACTATCCACTAGAGTATTCACCTCAATTGGAGTCGCCATTCTACCACCTTCAATCAATTCGTGTCGTCCGTTTTGGTTTTAGGTTCCGCAGTCCAAGCGTTGGACAACCTCACTCGATCCTTGGACAAGCGTGTTACGTGTCTCGAAACGAGTTGATCGAGGACCGTATCAGTTGGCTTCAGAGCTTAGGTGAAGGTATCTTTCGTTATATCCTTGTTTTTCGTAGTTGCGTCGAAGGGTTTTTGTGTTTTGTCCGCTGCCTTGTTAAAAAAAAAAAAGAAGAAAAAAATGACACTGTTCACCGTCACTCTTCACCGACACTGTTCACGTTACTGTTTATCCGAACACAAAATCTGTTGGTGTGTTATCCCTTTTGTGTTTGTGTCTAGTTTGTCGATAATTTCTGTCCAAAATTTGCCGAAAGGTTGTGTTCCCAAATCTGTCTTGGTCGTTAGTCATCACTTGAGCAACAAGAAAACAAGTGGGGCGGCGGCTAGGGTTTCATTTGCACTAGGGTTTCTTTGTTTCAAATCTGTCCGAGTATTGCTTGCTTCATCCAAGTTGTTTACTTGATTTCCAAATTCATTTAGGAAACTAAGTAAAGAACTTGGATAACTCCTTTGTTCTCACTTGGCTACTCTCCTACATTTTAGGAACACTACCCACTCCTACATTGATCATCTTCAACTGTACCAGTTGATGAGCACTCGTGGTGTTGTTTGGGTTACTAAGCACACACTTGTACCTATTCTAATCGGCAAATATGTGGACGAGGTGTTGTGTGATGTAGTCCCAATTCAAGTGACACCTGTGTTGTTGGGCAAAGCATGGATGTCGAGGCGAGAAGTTAAATATGACGGACATACTAATAAGTATGCCTTCTTATTTAATAGTCGTCGTTTTGTACTTGTATCACTTACTTATGACCAGCTTTGTATTGATCTAGCATACATGAAAATGAGCTTGAGCGTTATAGAATAGAGAAAAGGCTAGATGAGGGAATTGTGCCTGAAGAGGTTAACCCGAGGGAGTTGAAAGCAACGAGATGAAAGGGTCAGCTGTTGAACTAGAAAAAGAGATGGAAAAATCTGATGAGATGGGTGGTAAAAAGGAGGAAAAGAGAGAAAGTGGGCTGATCTTGAACAACCCGGTGAAGGCCTATTATTTTCCTAACGAACTTACCTTTGCTTTGTTTAGTGTTTCTTCTTTTATACAGATCAGGCAAAGGGAAGTTGAGCTGTTCTTAGTGCGTTCCATACCAAAATCAATTATAGGCTTTGCAAGCCTCCAAGAGTTAAACCCCGTTGGTATCCATTCACGGAACAATGTCAACTCAAATCAGTCCACACCAAAAGGGAGTTGATTCGAGCTCATCTTGAAGGGAACACTCCACATTTTGGGGATGGTTGTGTACCAAGGGTTCATTTAAAGAACAAGTACATCAATGACCATTGTGATTTTCGTCTTGCTCTTAGTACACATGAAGCTCCAATATCACCAAATCCGCCATGGGACCTTGCAAGTGTGTTCTGGCCGGAGTTCAATTTCATGGGATACACTTCACACCACTTTGAGGACCCTTACCTCGTGACCACAAACGATCAAGTTGAGCACACATTGAAGATAGTTTGTGAGATTCAAGGTTCGACAAGGGTTATTTTCCAACTTAGCACGTGGGTTTTGCATCGGATGACATCTGTAGCAATCGTAACAAGATTGAGTCAAAGGCATGTAACTCGTCTTGTCACCATTCGTGCTTCAATTTGTGGGCAAATTGCTTTCAATAGGAGGGGAATTATACAAACAAGAGGAGCCATTCGAGTAAAGCCATGAGTTTTTCTTGGCTGGTTGTGAGCATTTTCAAACTAACCAAGAGACATGAGCACCGAATCATAGTATATGAGGGCCAATATGTGGTGGCATTAGATTTGGGCTTCATACTACCAACGCTTGTAGTATCATCCATTTCTATCCAAATTTGAGGACAAATCCTTCTCAAGTGGAGGGGACTGATGTGTGCACGGACCTTAGCCCAAGTAATGATCCAGTTCGAGTTCCATTGGGCCCAGTCACACGTGCACGGGCCAAGCGCTTCAAGGAGTCCCTTCAAGCTCTTGTGTGAAATGTTCAAGACCAACAAGGAGTCCATCGGGATATTGAAGGCTTGGAAGGTGATAATCAAGTTGTCTACATGATGATCCAGGCCGACGAAGAGAGCCCATGAAGGTTTGGTCGACTAAGCCCTAGGCCTTACTGTTAGGTTCAATCGCTTAGAGTTGGATTAGATTAGTTTATTTGAGTCATGGCCCGGCCTACCTTGTCCAAGGAGTGGCCGACCTTCCTTGTCTAGTTTCTTAGGGTTTTATTAGCCCCTTAGCCTATATAAAGGCTCACTTTGTATGATTAACGGGTGCACAATTTTGATAATAAAATTCTGATTTGTTTCTCTTCGACTTATTGAGAGCATTCGAACCTTAACTTGCTTGGCAAGGGTTCTTGAGCAATCTTGCATATTGTCCTTGATTGTTCTACCGAACTATCCACTAGAGTATTCACCTCAATTGGAGTCGCCATTCTACCACCTTCAATCAATTCGTGTCGTCCGTTTTGGTTTTAGGTTCCGCAGTCCAAGCGTTGGACAACCTCACTCGATCCTTGGACAAGCGTGTTACGTGTCTCGAAACGAGTTGATCGAGGACCGTATCAGTTGGCTTCAGAGCTTAGGTGAAGGTATCTTTCGTTATATCCTTGTTTTTCGTAGTTGCGTCGAAGGGTTTTTGTGTTTTGTCCGCTGCCTTGTTAAAAAAAAAAAAGAAGAAAAAAATGACACTGTTCACCGACACTGTTCACGTTACTGTTTATCCGAACACAAAATCTGTTGGTGTGTTATCCCTTTTGTGCTTGTGTCTAGTTTGTCGATAATTTCTGTCCAAAATTTGCCGAAAGGTTGTGTTCCCAAATCTGTCTTGGTCGTTAGTCATCTCTTGAGCAACAAGAAAACAAGTGGGGCGGCGGCTACGGTCTCATTTGCACTAGGGTTTCTTTGTTTCAAATCTGTCCGAGTATTGCTTGCTTCATCCAAGTTGTTTACTTGATTTCCAAATTCATTTAGGAAACTAAGTAAAGAACTTGGATAACTCCTTTGTTCTCACTTGGCTACTCTCCTACATTTTAGGAACACTACCCACTCCTACATTGATCATCTTCAACTGTACCAGTTGATGAGCACTCGTGGTGTTGTTTGGGTTACTAAGCACACACTTGTACCTATTCTAATCGGCAAATATGTGGACGAGGTGTTGTGTGATGTAGTCCCAATTCAAGTGACACCTGTGTTGTTGGGCAAAGCATGGATGTCGAGGCGAGAAGTTAAATATGACGGACATACTAATAAGTATGCCTTCTTATTTAACAGTCGTCGTTTTGTACTTGTATCACTTACTTATGACCAGCTTTGTATTGATCTAGCATACATGAAAATGAGCTTGAGCGTTATAGAATAGAGAAAAGGCTAGATGAGGGAATTGTGCCTGAAGAGGTTAACCCGAGGGAGTTGAAAGCAACGAGATGAAAGGGTCAGCTGTTGAACTAGAAAAGGAGATGGAAAAATCTGATGAGATGGGTGGTAAAAAGGAGGAAAAGAGAGAAAGTGGGCTGATCTTGAACAACCCGGTGAAGGCCTATTATTTTCCTAACGAACTTACCTTTGCTTTGTTTAGTGTTTCTTCTTTTATACAGATCATGCAAAGGGAAGTTGAGCTGTTCTTAGTGCGTTCCATTCCAAAATCAATTATAGGCTTTGCAAGCCTCCAAGAGTTAAACCCCGTTGGTATCCATTCACGGAACAATGTCAACTCAAATCAGTCCACACCAAAAGGGAGTTGATTCGAGCTCATCTTGAAGGGAACACTCCACATTTTGGGGATGGTTGTGTACCAAGGGTTCGTTTAAAGAACAAGTACATCAATGACCATTGTGATTTTCGTCTTGCTCTTAGTACACATGAAGCTCCAATATCACCAAATCCGCCATGGGACCTTGCAAGTGTGTTCTGGCCGGAGTTCGATTTCATGGGATACACTTCACACCACTTTGAGGACACTTACCTCGTGACCACAAACGATCAAGTTGAGCACACATTGAAGATAGTTTGTGAGATTCAAGGTTCGACAAGGGTTATTTTCCAACTTAGCACGTGGGTTTTGCATCGGATGACATCTGTAGCAATCGTAACAAGATTGAGTCAAAGGCATGTAACTCGTCTTGTCACCATTCGTGCTTCAATTTGTGGGCAAATTGCTTTCAAGAGGAGGGGAATTATACAAACAAGAGGAGCCATTGGAGTAAAGCCATGAGTTTTTCTTGGCTGGTTGTGAGCATTTTCAAACTAACCAAGAGACATGAGCACCGAATCATAGTATGAGGGCCAATATGTGGTGGCATTAGATTTGGGCTTCATACTACCAACGCTTGTAGTATCATCCATTTCTATCCAGATTTGAGGACAAATCCTTCTCAAGTGGAGGGGACTGATGTGTGCACGGACCTTAGCCCAAGTAATGATCCAGTTCGAGTTCCATTGGGCCCAGAGTCACACGTGCACGGGCCAAGCGCTTCAAGGAGTCCCTTCAAGCTCTTGTGTGAAATGTTCAAGACCAACAAGGAGTCCATCGGGATATTGAAGGCTTGGAAGGTGATAATCAAGTTGTCTACATGATGATCCAAGCCGACGAAGAGAGCCCATGAAGGTTTGGTCGACTAAGCCCTAGGCCTTACTGTTAGGTTCAATTGCTTAGAGTTGGATTAGATTAGTTTATTTGAGTCATGGCCCGGCCCACCTTGTCCAAGGAGTGGCCGACCTTCCTTGTCTAGTTTTTTAGGGTTTTATTTGCCCCTTAGCCTATATATAAAGGCTCACTTTGTATGATTAACGGGTGCACAATTTTGATAATAAAATTCTGATTTGTTTCTCTTCGACTTATTGAGAGCATTCGAACCTTAACTTGCTTGGCAAGGGTTCTTGAGCAATCTTGCGTATTGTCCTTGATTGTTCTACCGACCTATCCACTATAGTATTCACCTCAATTGGAGTCGCCGTTCTACCACCTTCAATCAATTCGTGTCGTCCGTTTTGGTTTTAGGTTCCACAATCGAAGCGTTGGACAACCCCACTAGATCCTTGGAAAAGCGTGTTACGTGTCTCGAAACGAGTTGATCGAGGACCGTATCAGTTGGCTTCAGAGCTTAGGTGAAGGTATCTTTCGTTATATCCTTGTTTTTCGTAGTTGCATCGAAGGGTTTTTGTGTTTTGTCCGCTGCCCTGTTAAAAAAAAAGAAGAAAAAAATGACACTGTTCACCGTCACTCTTCACCGACACTGTTCACGTTACTGTTTATCCGAACACAAAATCTGTTGGTGTGTTATCCCTTTTGTGTTTGTGTCTAGTTTGTCGATAATTTCTGTCCAAAATTTGCCGAAAGGTTGTGTTCCCAAATCTGTCTTGGTCGTTAGTCATCACTTGAGCAACAAGAAAACAAGTGGGGCGGCGGCTAGGGTTTCATTTGCACTAGGGTTTCTTTGTTTCAAATCTGTCCGAGTATTGCTTGCTTCATCCAAGTTGTTTACTTGATTTCCAAATTCATTTAGGAAACTAAGTAAAGAACTTGGATAACTCCTTTGTTCTCACTTGGCTACTCTCCTACATTTTAGGAACACTACCCACTCCTACATTGATCATCTTCAACTGTACCAGTTGATGAGCACTCGTGGTGTTGTTTGGGTTACTAAGCACACACTTGTACCTATTCTAATCGGCAAATATGTGGACGAGGTGTTGTGTGATGTAGTCCCAATTCAAGTGACACCTGTGTTGTTGGGCAAAGCATGGATGTCGAGGCGAGAAGTTAAATATGACGGACATACTAATAAGTATGCCTTCTTATTTAACAGTCGTCGTTTTGTACTTGTATCACTTACTTATGACCAGCTTTGTATTGATCTAGCATACATGAAAATGAGCTTGAGCGTTATAGAATAGAGAAAAGGCTAGATGAGGGAATTGTGCCTGAAGAGGTTAACCCGAGGGAGTTGAAAGCAACGAGATGAAAGGGTCAGCTGTTGAACTAGAAAAGGAGATGGAAAAATCTGATGAGATGGGTGGTAAAAAGGAGGAAAAGAGAGAAAGTGGGCTGATCTTGAACAACCCGGTGAAGGCCTATTATTTTCCTAACGAACTTACCTTTGCTTTGTTTAGTGTTTCTTCTTTTATACAGATCATGCAAAGGGAAGTTGAGCTGTTCTTAGTGCGTTCCATTCCAAAATCAATTATAGGCTTTGCAAGCCTCCAAGAGTTAAACCCCGTTGGTATCCATTCACGGAACAATGTCAACTCAAATCAGTCCACACCAAAAGGGAGTTGATTCGAGCTCATCTTGAAGGGAACACTCCACATTTTGGGGATGGTTGTGTACCAAGGGTTCGTTTAAAGAACAAGTACATCAATGACCATTGTGATTTTCGTCTTGCTCTTAGTACACATGAAGCTCCAATATCACCAAATCCGCCATGGGACCTTGCAAGTGTGTTCTGGCCGGAGTTCGATTTCATGGGATACACTTCACACCACTTTGAGGACACTTACCTCGTGACCACAAACGATCAAGTTGAGCACACATTGAAGATAGTTTGTGAGATTCAAGGTTCGACAAGGGTTATTTTCCAACTTAGCACGTGGGTTTTGCATCGGATGACATCTGTAGCAATCGTAACAAGATTGAGTCAAAGGCATGTAACTCGTCTTGTCACCATTCGTGCTTCAATTTGTGGGCAAATTGCTTTCAAGAGGAGGGGAATTATACAAACAAGAGGAGCCATTGGAGTAAAGCCATGAGTTTTTCTTGGCTGGTTGTGAGCATTTTCAAACTAACCAAGAGACATGAGCACCGAATCATAGTATGAGGGCCAATATGTGGTGGCATTAGATTTGGGCTTCATACTACCAACGCTTGTAGTATCATCCATTTCTATCCAGATTTGAGGACAAATCCTTCTCAAGTGGAGGGGACTGATGTGTGCACGGACCTTAGCCCAAGTAATGATCCAGTTCGAGTTCCATTGGGCCCAGAGTCACACGTGCACGGGCCAAGCGCTTCAAGGAGTCCCTTCAAGCTCTTGTGTGAAATGTTCAAGACCAACAAGGAGTCCATCGGGATATTGAAGGCTTGGAAGGTGATAATCAAGTTGTCTACATGATGATCCAAGCCGACGAAGAGAGCCCATGAAGGTTTGGTCGACTAAGCCCTAGGCCTTACTGTTAGGTTCAATTGCTTAGAGTTGGATTAGATTAGTTTATTTGAGTCATGGCCCGGCCCACCTTGTCCAAGGAGTGGCCGACCTTCCTTGTCTAGTTTTTTAGGGTTTTATTTGCCCCTTAGCCTATATATAAAGGCTCACTTTGTATGATTAACGGGTGCACAATTTTGATAATAAAATTCTGATTTGTTTCTCTTCGACTTATTGAGAGCATTCGAACCTTAACTTGCTTGGCAAGGGTTCTTGAGCAATCTTGCGTATTGTCCTTGATTGTTCTACCGACCTATCCACTATAGTATTCACCTCAATTGGAGTCGCCGTTCTACCACCTTCAATCAATTCGTGTCGTCCGTTTTGGTTTTAGGTTCCACAATCGAAGCGTTGGACAACCCCACTAGATCCTTGGAAAAGCGTGTTACGTGTCTCGAAACGAGTTGATCGAGGACCGTATCAGTTGGCTTCAGAGCTTAGGTGAAGGTATCTTTCGTTATATCCTTGTTTTTCGTAGTTGCATCGAAGGGTTTTTGTGTTTTGTCCGCTGCCCTGTTAAAAAAAAAGAAGAAAAAAATGACACTGTTCACCGTCACTCTTCACCGACACTGTTCACGTTACTGTTTATCCGAACACAAAATCTGTTGGTGTGTTATCCCTTTTGTGTTTGTGTCTAGTTTGTCGATAATTTCTGTCCAAAATTTGCCGAAAGGTTGTGTTCCCAAATCTGTCTTGGTCGTTAGTCATCACTTGAGCAACAAGAAAACAAGTGGGGCGGCGGCTAGGGTTTCATTTGCACTAGGGTTTCTTTGTTTCAAATCTGTCCGAGTATTGCTTGCTTCATCCAAGTTGTTTACTTGATTTCCAAATTCATTTAGGAAACTAAGTAAAGAACTTGGATAACTCCTTTGTTCTCACTTGGCTACTCTCCTACATTTTAGGAACACTACCCACTCCTACATTGATCATCTTCAACTGTACCAGTTGATGAGCACTCGTGGTGTTGTTTGGGTTACTAAGCACACACTTGTACCTATTCAAATCGGCAAATATGTGGACGAGGTGTTGTGTGATGTAGTCCCAATTCAAGTGACACCTGTGTTGTTGGGCAAAGCATGGATGTCGAGGCGAGAAGTTAAATATGACGGACATACTAATAAGTATGCCTTCTTATTTAATAGTCGTCGTTTTGTACTTGTATCACTTACTTATGACCAGCTTTGTATTGATCTAGCATACATGAAAATGAGCTTGAGCGTTATAGAATAGAGAAAAGGCTAGATGAGGGAATTGTGCCTGAAGAGGTTAACCCGAGGGAGTTGAAAGCAACGAGATGAAAGGGTCAGCTGTTGAACTAGAAAAAGAGATGGAAAAATCTGATGAGATGGGTGGTAAAAAGGAGGAAAAGAGAGAAAGTGGGCTGATCTTGAACAACCCGGTGAAGGCCTATTATTTTCCTAACGAACTTACCTTTGCTTTGTTTAGTGTTTCTTCTTTTATACAGATCAGGCAAAGGGAAGTTGAGCTGTTCTTAGTGCGTTCCATACCAAAATCAATTATAGGCTTTGCAAGCCTCCAAGAGTTAAACCCCGTTGGTATCCATTCACGGAACAATGTCAACTCAAATCAGTCCACACCAAAAGGGAGTTGATTCGAGCTCATCTTGAAGGGAACACTCCACATTTTGGGGATGGTTGTGTACCAAGGGTTCATTTAAAGAACAAGTACATCAATGACCATTGTGATTTTCGTCTTGCTCTTAGTACACATGAAGCTCCAATATCACCAAATCCGCCATGGGACCTTGCAAGTGTGTTCTGGCCGGAGTTCAATTTCATGGGATACACTTCACACCACTTTGAGGACCCTTACCTCGTGACCACAAACGATCAAGTTGAGCACACATTGAAGATAGTTTGTGAGATTCAAGGTTCGACAAGGGTTATTTTCCAACTTAGCACGTGGGTTTTGCATCGGATGACATCTGTAGCAATCGTAACAAGATTGAGTCAAAGGCATGTAACTCGTCTTGTCACCATTCGTGCTTCAATTTGTGGGCAAATTGCTTTCAATAGGAGGGGAATTATACAAACAAGAGGAGCCATTCGAGTAAAGCCATGAGTTTTTCTTGGCTGGTTGTGAGCATTTTCAAACTAACCAAGAGACATGAGCACCGAATCATAGTATATGAGGGCCAATATGTGGTGGCATTAGATTTGGGCTTCATACTACCAACGCTTGTAGTATCATCCATTTCTATCCAAATTTGAGGACAAATCCTTCTCAAGTGGAGGGGACTGATGTGTGCACGGACCTTAGCCCAAGTAATGATCCAGTTCGAGTTCCATTGGGCCCAGTCACACGTGCACGGGCCAAGCGCTTCAAGGAGTCCCTTCAAGCTCTTGTGTGAAATGTTCAAGACCAACAAGGAGTCCATCGGGATATTGAAGGCTTGGAAGGTGATAATCAAGTTGTCTACATGATGATCCAGGCCGACGAAGAGAGCCCATGAAGGTTTGGTCGACTAAGCCCTAGGCCTTACTGTTAGGTTCAATCGCTTAGAGTTGGATTAGATTAGTTTATTTGAGTCATGGCCCGGCCTACCTTGTCCAAGGAGTGGCCGACCTTCCTTGTCTAGTTTCTTAGGGTTTTATTAGCCCCTTAGCCTATATAAAGGCTCACTTTGTATGATTAACGGGTGCACAATTTTGATAATAAAATTCTGATTTGTTTCTCTTCGACTTATTGAGAGCATTCGAACCTTAACTTGCTTGGCAAGGGTTCTTGAGCAATCTTGCATATTGTCCTTGATTGTTCTACCGAACTATCCACTAGAGTATTCACCTCAATTGGAGTCGCCATTCTACCACCTTCAATCAATTCGTGTCGTCCGTTTTGGTTTTAGGTTCCGCAGTCCAAGCGTTGGACAACCTCACTCGATCCTTGGACAAGCGTGTTACGTGTCTCGAAACGAGTTGATCGAGGACCGTATCAGTTGGCTTCAGAGCTTAGGTGAAGGTATCTTTCGTTATATCCTTGTTTTTCGTAGTTGCGTCGAAGGGTTTTTGTGTTTTGTCCGCTGCCTTGTTAAAAAAAAAAAAGAAGAAAAAAATGACACTGTTCACCGACACTGTTCACGTTACTGTTTATCCGAACACAAAATCTGTTGGTGTGTTATCCCTTTTGTGCTTGTGTCTAGTTTGTCGATAATTTCTGTCCAAAATTTGCCGAAAGGTTGTGTTCCCAAATCTGTCTTGGTCGTTAGTCATCTCTTGAGCAACAAGAAAACAAGTGGGGCGGCGGCTACGGTCTCATTTGCACTAGGGTTTCTTTGTTTCAAATCTGTCCGAGTATTGCTTGCTTCATCCAAGTTGTTTACTTGATTTCCAAATTCGTTTAGGAAACTAAGTAAAGCACTCGGATAACTCCTTTGTTTTCACTTGGCTACTCTCCTACATTCTCTCCTACAATTTAGGAACACTACCTTCTGGGGAGGTCCGTTTGATATCCAAAAACTGCTCAGCAACAGTCGGACGAGTAGGGAATGTTGGGGTGAACCAGAAAAGTTTGGGTAGAGCCGGATCTAAGCGTTGGCTAGGTAAGCGTCCTGTAGTAAGAGGAGTAGTTATGAACCCTGTAGACCTACTCCTACATTTTTGGAAGCTAGGGTTTCTATCTTTTATGTTCCCATTGGTGCACTTCCATTTCTGTCCGCCACTATTGGCCTTCCAAATTCGTCCATTCCCACTTCATTTTGCACCCACATTTGTGTCTTACCTTCTTGGTTACTCTTATGGCAAAAGTGGTGACAATTATTGGACTTGAGCGGCCTTTCTCAACTACAGGTAAAAGCATTTGGTAAGTCAATTAGAGTGACATCCATATACACGAGTGCGAGTGGATACACGTGAGGGAGCGTGAAAGGCAACATCTTCGGCTTCGTTGCTAACTTTTTGCAGGTTCCCTCATACGTCATGGCGAATACAAGACGCATAAAAGCTAGCCCACAACATTGTCTTCCTGATCCTAAGGGAGTCAAAGAAGTGGCATTACGCGGTGTAGATGAGCAATTGGACCTCATCAAATCTCAGTTGCTTGGTTGGTTTTATACTCGTTGCGGTGTCAAAGATAAAATTTGTAGCTTGCCCATTGATGGGAGTTGTGAAGTCATCCTTGCAAGTGCTATCATGGTTGAGAAATTAAATCTTCCAACCATTGATCATCTTCAACTGTACCAGTTGATGAGTACTCGTGGTGTTGTTTGGGTTACTAAGCACACACTTGTACCTATTCAAATCGGCAAATATGTGGACGAGGTGTTGTGTGATGTAGTCCCAATTCAAGTGGCACTTGTGTTGTTGGGCAAAGCATGGATGTCGAGGCGAGAAGTTAAATATGACGGACATACTAATAAGTATGCCTTCTTATTTAATAGTCGTCGTTTTGTACTTGTATCACTTACTTATGACCAGCTTTGTATTGATCTAGCATACATGAAAATGAGTTTGAGCGTTATAGAATGGAGAAAAGGCTTGATGAGGGAATTGTGCCTGAAGAGGTTAACCCGAGGGAGTTGAAAGCAACGAGATGAAAGGGTCAGCTGTTGAACTAGAAAAAGAGATGGAAAAATCTGATGAGATGGGTGGTAAAAAGGAGGAAAAGAGAGAAAGTGGGCTGATCTTGAACAACCCGGTGAAGGCCTATTATTTTCCTAACGAACTTACCTTTGCTTTGTTTAGTGTTTCTTCTTTTATACAGATCAGGCAAAGGGAAGTTGAGCTGTTCTTAGTGCGTTCCATACCAAAATCAATTATAGGCTTTGCAAGCCTCCAAGAGTTAAACCCCGTTGGTATCCATTCACGGAACAATGTCAACTCAAATCAGTCCACACCAAAAGGGAGTTGATTCGAGCTCATCTTGAAGGGAACACTCCACATTTTGGGGATGGTTGTGTACCAAGGGTTCGTTTAAAGAACAAGTACATCAATGACCATTGTGATTTTCGTCTTGCTCTTAGTACACATGAAGCTCCAATATCACCAAATCCGCCATGGGACCTTGCAAGTGTGTTCTGGCCGGAGTTCAATTTCATGGGATACACTTCACACCACTTTGAGGACCCTTACCTCGTGACCACAAACGATCAAGTTGAGCACACATTGAAGATAGTTTGTGAGATTCAAGGTTCGACAAGGGTTATTTTCCAACTTAGCACGTGGGTTTTGCATCGGATGACATCTGTAGCAATCGTAACAAGATTGAGTCAAAGGCATGTAACTCGTCTTGTCACCATTCGTGCTTCAATTTGTGGGCAAATTGCTTTCAAGAGGAGGGGAATTATACAAACAAGAGGAGCCATTGGAGTAAAGCCATGAGTTTTTCTTGGCTGGTTGTGAGCATTTTCAAACTAACCAAGAGACATGAACACCGAATCATAGTATGAGGGCCGATATGTGGTGGCATTAGATTTGGGCTTCATACTACCAACGCTTGTAGTATCATCCATTTCTATCCAAATTTGAGGACAAATCCTTCTCAAGTGGAGGGGACTGATGTGTGCACGGACCTTAGTCCAAGTAATGATCCAGTTCGAGTTCCATTGGGCGCAATCACACGTGCACGGGCCAAGCGCTTCAAGGAGTCCCTTCAAGCTCTTGTGTGAAATGTTCAAGACCAACAAGGAGTCCATCGGGATATTGAAGGCTTGGAAGGTGATAATCAAGTTGTCCACATGATGATCCAAGCCCACGAATAGAGCCCATGAAGGTTTGGTCGACTAAGCCCTGGGCCTTAGTGTTAGGTTCAATTTCTTAGAATTGGATTAGATTAGTTTATTTGAGTCATGGCCCGGCCCACCTTGTCCAAGGAGTGGCCGACCTTCCTTGTCTAGTTTCTTAGGGTTTTATTAGCCCCTTAGCCTATATAAAGGCTCACTTCGTATGATTAACGGGTGCACAATTTTGATAATAAAATTCTGATTTGTTTCTCTTCGACTTATTGAGAGCATTCGAACCTTAACTTGCTTGGCAAGGGTTCTTGAGCAATCTTGCATATTGTCCTTGATTGTTCTACCGAACTATCCACTAGAGTATTCACCTCAATTGGAGTCGCCATTCTACCACCTTCAATCAATTCGTGTCGTCCGTTTTGGTTTTAGGTTCCGCAATCCAAGCGTTGGACAACCTCACTCGATCCTTGGACAAGCGTGTTACGTGTCTCGAAACGAGTTGATCGAGGACCGTATCAGTTGGCTTCAGAGCTTAGGTGAAGGTATCTTTCGTTATATCCTTCTTTTTCGTAGTTGCGTCGAAGGGTTTTTGTGTTTTGTCCGCTGCCTTGTTAAAAAAAAAAAAGAAGAAAAAAATGACACTGTTCACCGTCACTCTTCACCGACACTGTTCACGTTACTGTTTATCCGAACACAAAATCTGTTGGTGTGTTATCCCTTTTGTGTTTGTGTCTAGTTTGTCGATAATTTCTGTCCAAAATTTGCCGAAAGGTTGTGTTCCCAAATCTGTCTTGGTCGTTAGTCATCACTTGAGCAACAAGAAAACAAGTGGGGCGGCGGCTAGGGTTTCATTTGCACTAGGGTTTCTTTGTTTCAAATCTGTCCGAGTATTGCTTGCTTCATCCAAGTTGTTTACTTGATTTCCAAATTCATTTAGGAAACTAAGTAAAGCACTTGGATAACTCCTTTGTTTTCACTTGGCTACTCTCCTACATTTTAGGAACACTACCCACTCCTACATTGATCATCTTCAACTGTACCAGTTGATGAGCACTCGTGGTGTTGTTTGGGTTACTAAGCACACACTTGTACCTATTCAAATCGGCAAATATGTGGACGAGGTGTTGTGTGATGTAGTCCCAATTCAAGTGACACCTGTGTTGTTGGGCAAAGCATGGATGTCGAGGCGAGAAGTTAAATATGACGGACATACTAATAAGTATGCCTTCTTATTTAATAGTCGTCGTTTTGTACTTGTATCACTTACTTATGACCAGCTTTGTATTGATCTAGCATACATGAAAATGAGCTTGAGCGTTATAGAATAGAGAAAAGGCTAGATGAGGGAATTGTGCCTGAAGAGGTTAACCCGAGGGAGTTGAAAGCAACGAGATGAAAGGGTCAGCTGTTGAACTAGAAAAAGAGATGGAAAAATCTGATGAGATGGGTGGTAAAAAGGAGGAAAAGAGAGAAAGTGGGCTGATCTTGAACAACCCGGTGAAGGCCTATTATTTTCCTAACGAACTTACCTTTGCTTTGTTTAGTGTTTCTTCTTTTATACAGATCAGGCAAAGGGAAGTTGAGCTGTTCTTAGTGCGTTCCATACCAAAATCAATTATAGGCTTTGCAAGCCTCCAAGAGTTAAACCCCGTTGGTATCCATTCACGGAACAATGTCAACTCAAATCAGTCCACACCAAAAGGGAGTTGATTCGAGCTCATCTTGAAGGGAACACTCCACATTTTGGGGATGGTTGTGTACCAAGGGTTCGTTTAAAGAACAAGTACATCAATGACCATTGTGATTTTCGTCTTGCTCTTAGTACACATGAAGCTCCAATATCACCAAATCCGCCATGGGACCTTGCAAGTGTGTTCTGGCCGGAGTTCAATTTCATGGGATACACTTCACACCACTTTGAGGACCCTTACCTCGTGACCACAAACGATCAAGTTGAGCACACATTGAAGATAGTTTGTGAGATTCAAGGTTCGACAAGGGTTATTTTCCAACTTAGCACGTGGGTTTTGCATCGGATGACATCTGTAGCAATCGTAACAAGATTGAGTCAAAGGCATGTAACTCGTCTTGTCACCATTCGTGCTTCAATTTGTGGGCAAATTGCTTTCAATAGGAGGGGAATTATACAAACAAGAGGAGCCATTCGAGTAAAGCCATGAGTTTTTCTTGGCTGGTTGTGAGCATTTTCAAACTAACCAAGAGACATGAGCACCGAATCATAGTATATGAGGGCCAATATGTGGTGGCATTAGATTTGGGCTTCATACTACCAACGCTTGTAGTATCATCCATTTCTATCCAAATTTGAGGACAAATCCTTCTCAAGTGGAGGGGACTGATGTGTGCACGGACCTTAGCCCAAGTAATGATCCAGTTCGAGTTCCATTGGGCCCAGTCACACGTGCACGGGCCAAGCGCTTCAAGGAGTCCCTTCAAGCTCTTGTGTGAAATGTTCAAGACCAACAAGGAGTCCATCGGGATATTGAAGGCTTGGAAGGTGATAATCAAGTTGTCTACATGATGATCCAGGCCGACGAAGAGAGCCCATGAAGGTTTGGTCGACTAAGCCCTAGGCCTTACTGTTAGGTTCAATCGCTTAGAGTTGGATTAGATTAGTTTATTTGAGTCATGGCCCGGCCTACCTTGTCCAAGGAGTGGCCGACCTTCCTTGTCTAGTTTCTTAGGGTTTTATTAGCCCCTTAGCCTATATAAAGGCTCACTTTGTATGATTAACGGGTGCACAATTTTGATAATAAAATTCTGATTTGTTTCTCTTCGACTTATTGAGAGCATTCGAACCTTAACTTGCTTGGCAAGGGTTCTTGAGCAATCTTGCATATTGTCCTTGATTGTTCTACCGAACTATCCACTAGAGTATTCACCTCAATTGGAGTCGCCATTCTACCACCTTCAATCAATTCGTGCCGTCCGTTTTGGTTTTAGGTTCCGCAGTCCAAGCGTTGGACAACCTCACTCGATCCTTGGACAAGCGTGTTACGTGTCTCGAAACGAGTTGATCGAGGACCGTATCAGTTGGCTTCAGAGCTTAGGTGAAGGTATCTTTCGTTATATCCTTGTTTTTCGTAGTTGCGTCGAAGGGTTTTTGTGTTTTGTCCGCTGCCTTGTAAAAAAAAAAAAAAGAAGAAAAAAATGACACTGTTCACCGACACTGTTCACGTTACTGTTTATCCGAACACAAAATCTGTTGGTGTGTTATCCCTTTTGTGCTTGTGTCTAGTTTGTCGATAATTTCTGTCCAAAATTTGCCGAAAGGTTGTGTTCCCAAATCTGTCTTGGTCGTTAGTCATCTCTTGAGCAACAAGAAAACAAGTGGGGCGGCGGCTACGGTCTCATTTGCACTAGGGTTTCTTTGTTTCAAATCTGTCCGAGTATTGCTTGCTTCATCCAAGTTGTTTACTTGATTTCCAAATTCATTTAGGAAACTAAGTAAAGCACTCGGATAACTCCTTTGTTTTCACTTGGCTACTCTCCTACATTCTCTCCTACAATTTAGGAACACTACCTTCTGGGGAGGTCCGTTTGATATCCAAAAACTGCTCAGCAACAGTCGGACAAGTAGCGAATGTTGGGGTGAACCAGAAAAGTTTGGGTAGAGCCGGATCTAAGCGTTGGCTAGGTAAGCGTCCTGTAGTAAGAGGAGTAGTTATGAACCCTGTAGACCTACTCCTACATTTTTGGAAGCTAGGGTTTCTATCTTTTATGTTCCCATTGGTGCACTTCCATTTCTGTCCGCCACTATTGGCCTTCCAAATTCGTCCATTCCCACTTCATTTTGCACCCACATTTGTGTCTTACCTTCTTGGTTACTCTTATGGCAAAAGTGGTGACAATTATTGGACTTGAGCGGCCTTTCTCAACTACAGGTAAAAGCATTTGGTAAGTCAATTAGAGTGACATCCATATACACGAGTGCGAGTGGATACACGTGAGGGAGCGTGAAAGGCAACATCTTCGGCTTCGTTGCTAACTTTTTGCAGGTTCCCTCATACGTCATGGCGAATACAAGACGCATAAAAGCTAGCCCACAACATTGTCTTCCTGATCCTAAGGGAGTCAAAGAAGTGGCATTACGCGGTGTAGATGAGCAATTGGACCTCATCAAATCTCAGTTGCTTGGTTGGTTTTATACTCGTTGCGGTGTCAAAGATAAAATTTGTAGCTTGCCCATTGATGGGAGTTGTGAAGTCATCCTTGCAAGTGCTATCATGGTTGAGAAATTAAATCTTCCAACCATTGATCATCTTCAACTGTACCAGTTGATGAGTACTCGTGGTGTTGTTTGGGTTACTAAGCACACACTTGTACCTATTCAAATCGGCAAATATGTGGACGAGGTGTTGTGTGATGTAGTCCCAATTCAAGTGGCACTTGTGTTGTTGGGCAAAGCATGGATGTCGAGGCGAGAAGTTAAATATGACGGACATACTAATAAGTATGCCTTCTTATTTAATAGTCGTCGTTTTGTACTTGTATCACTTACTTATGACCAGCTTTGTATTGATCTAGCATACATGAAAATGAGTTTGAGCGTTATAGAATGGAGAAAAGGCTTGATGAGGGAATTGTGCCTGAAGAGGTTAACCCGAGGGAGTTGAAAGCAACGAGATGAAAGGGTCAGCTGTTGAACTAGAAAAAGAGATGGAAAAATCTGATGAGATGGGTGGTAAAAAGGAGGAAAAGAGAGAAAGTGGGCTGATCTTGAACAACCCGGTGAAGGCCTATTATTTTCCTAACGAACTTACCTTTGCTTTGTTTAGTGTTTCTTCTTTTATACAGATCAGGCAAAGGGAAGTTGAGCTGTTCTTAGTGCGTTCCATACCAAAATCAATTATAGGCTTTGCAAGCCTCCAAGAGTTAAACCCCGTTGGTATCCATTCACGGAACAATGTCAACTCAAATCAGTCCACACCAAAAGGGAGTTGATTCGAGCTCATCTTGAAGGGAACACTCCACATTTTGGGGATGGTTGTGTACCAAGGGTTCGTTTAAAGAACAAGTACATCAATGACCATTGTGATTTTCGTCTTGCTCTTAGTACACATGAAGCTCCAATATCACCAAATCCGCCATGGGACCTTGCAAGTGTGTTCTGGCCGGAGTTCAATTTCATGGGATACACTTCACACCACTTTGAGGACCCTTACCTCGTGACCACAAACGATCAAGTTGAGCACACATTGAAGATAGTTTGTGAGATTCAAGGTTCGACAAGGGTTATTTTCCAACTTAGCACGTGGGTTTTGCATCGGATGACATCTGTAGCAATCGTAACAAGATTGAGTCAAAGGCATGTAACTCGTCTTGTCACCATTCGTGCTTCAATTTGTGGGCAAATTGCTTTCAAGAGGAGGGGAATTATACAAACAAGAGGAGCCATTGGAGTAAAGCCATGAGTTTTTCTTGGCTGGTTGTGAGCATTTTCAAACTAACCAAGAGACATGAACACCGAATCATAGTATGAGGGCCGATATGTGGTGGCATTAGATTTGGGCTTCATACTACCAACGCTTGTAGTATCATCCATTTCTATCCAAATTTGAGGACAAATCCTTCTCAAGTGGAGGGGACTGATGTGTGCACGGACCTTAGTCCAAGTAATGATCCAGTTCGAGTTCCATTGGGCGCAATCACACGTGCACGGGCCAAGCGCTTCAAGGAGTCCCTTCAAGCTCTTGTGTGAAATGTTCAAGACCAACAAGGAGTCCATCGGGATATTGAAGGCTTGGAAGGTGATAATCAAGTTGTCCACATGATGATCCAAGCCCACGAATAGAGCCCATGAAGGTTTGGTCGACTAAGCCCTGGGCCTTAGTGTTAGGTTCAATTTCTTAGAATTGGATTAGATTAGTTTATTTGAGTCATGGCCCGGCCCACCTTGTCCAAGGAGTGGCCGACCTTCCTTGTCTAGTTTCTTAGGGTTTTATTAGCCCCTTAGCCTATATAAAGGCTCACTTCGTATGATTAACGGGTGCACAATTTTGATAATAAAATTCTGATTTGTTTCTCTTCGACTTATTGAGAGCATTCGAACCTTAACTTGCTTGGCAAGGGTTCTTGAGCAATCTTGCATATTGTCCTTGATTGTTCTACCGAACTATCCACTAGAGTATTCACCTCAATTGGAGTCGCCATTCTACCACCTTCAATCAATTCGTGTCGTCCGTTTTGGTTTTAGGTTCCGCAATCCAAGCGTTGGACAACCTCACTCGATCCTTGGACAAGCGTGTTACGTGTCTCGAAACGAGTTGATCGAGGACCGTATCAGTTGGCTTCAGAGCTTAGGTGAAGGTATCTTTCGTTATATCCTTCTTTTTCGTAGTTGCGTCGAAGGGTTTTTGTGTTTTGTCCGCTGCCTTGTTAAAAAAAAAAAAGAAGAAAAAAATGACACTGTTCACCGTCACTCTTCACCGACACTGTTCACGTTACTGTTTATCCGAACACAAAATCTGTTGGTGTGTTATCCCTTTTGTGTTTGTGTCTAGTTTGTCGATAATTTCTGTCCAAAATTTGCCGAAAGGTTGTGTTCCCAAATCTGTCTTGGTCGTTAGTCATCACTTGAGCAACAAGAAAACAAGTGGGGCGGCGGCTAGGGTTTCATTTGCACTAGGGTTTCTTTGTTTCAAATCTGTCCGAGTATTGCTTGCTTCATCCAAGTTGTTTACTTGATTTCCAAATTCATTTAGGAAACTAAGTAAAGCACTTGGATAACTCCTTTGTTTTCACTTGGCTACTCTCCTACATTTTAGGAACACTACCCACTCCTACATTGATCATCTTCAACTGTACCAGTTGATGAGCACTCGTGGTGTTGTTTGGGTTACTAAGCACACACTTGTACCTATTCAAATCGGCAAATATGTGGACGAGGTGTTGTGTGATGTAGTCCCAATTCAAGTGACACCTGTGTTGTTGGGCAAAGCATGGATGTCGAGGCGAGAAGTTAAATATGACGGACATACTAATAAGTATGCCTTCTTATTTAATAGTCGTCGTTTTGTACTTGTATCACTTACTTATGACCAGCTTTGTATTGATCTAGCATACATGAAAATGAGCTTGAGCGTTATAGAATGGAGAAAAGGCTAGATGAGGGAATTGTGCCTGAAGAGGTAAAACCCGAGGGAGTTGAAAGCAACGAGATGAAAGGGTCAGCTGTTGAACTAGAAAAGGAGATGGAAAAATCTGATGAGATGGGTGGTAAAAAGGAGGAAAAGAGAGAAAGTGGGCTGATCTTGAACAACCCGGTGAAGGCCTATTATTTTCCTAACGAACTTACCTTTGCTTTGTTTAGTGTTTCTTCTTTTATACAGATCAGGCAAAGGGAAGTTGAGCTGTTCTTAGTGCGTTCCATTCCAAAATCAATTATAGGCTTTGCAAGCCTCCAAGAGTTAAACCCCGTTGGTATCCATTCACGGAACAATGTCAACTCAAATCAGTCCACACCAAAAGGGAGTTGATTCGAGCTCATCTTGAAGGGAACACTCCACATTTTGGGGATGGTTGTGTACCAAGGGTTCGTTTAAAGAACAAGTACATCAATGACCATTGTGATTTTCGTCTTGCTCTTAGTACACATGAAGCTCCAACATCACCAAATCCGCCATGGGACCTTGCAAGTGTGTTCTGGCCGGAGTTCGATTTCATGGGATACACTTCACACCACTTTGAGGACCCTTACCTCGTGACCACAAACGATCAAGTTGAGCACACATTGAAGATAGTTTGTGAGATTCAAGGTTCGACAAGGGTTATTTTCCAACTTAGCACGTGGGTTTTGCATCGGATGACATCTGTAGCAATCGTAACAAGATTGAGTCAAAGGCATGTAACTCGTCTTGTCACCATTCGTGCTTCAATTTGTGGGCAAATTGCTTTCAAGAGGAGGGGAATTATACAAACAAGAGGAGCCATTGGAGTAAAGCCATGAGTTTTTCTTGGCTGGTTGTGAGCATTTTCAAACTAACCAAGAGACATGAGCACCGAATCATAGTATGAGGGCCAATATGTGGTGGCTTTAGATTTGGGCTTCATACTACCAACGCTTGTAGTATCATCCATTTCTATCCAAATTTGAGGACAAATCCTTCTCAAGTGGAGGGGACTGATGTGTGCACGGACCTTAGCCCAAGTAATGATCCAGTTCGAGTTCCATTGGGCCCAGTCACACGTGCACGGGCCAAGCGCTTCAAAGGAGTCCCTTCAAGCTCTTGTGAAATGTTCAAGACCAACAAGGAGTCCATCGGGATATTGAAGGCTTGGAAGGTGATAATCAAGTTGTCTACATGATGATCCAAGCCCACGAAGAGAGCCCATGAAGGTTTGGTCGACTAAGCCCTAGGCCTTAGTGTTAGGTTCAATTGCTTAGAGTTGGATTAGATTAGTTTATTTGAGTCATGGCCCGGCCCACCTTGTCCAAGGAGTGGCCGACCTTCCTTGTCTAGTTTCTTAGGGTTTTATTTGCCCCTTAGCCTATATAAAGGCTCACTTTGTATGATTAACGGGTGCACAATTTTGATAATAAAATTCTGATTTGTTTCTCTTCGACTTATTGAGAGCATTCGAACCTTAACTTGCTTGGCAAGGGTTCTTGAGCAATCTTGCGTATTGTCCTTGATTGTTCTACCGACCTATCCACTATAGTATTCACCTCAATTGGAGTCGCCGTTCTACCACCTTCAATCAATTCGTGTCGTCCGTTTTGGTTTTAGGTTCCACAATCGAAGCGTTGGACAACCCCACTAGATCCTTGGACAAGCGTGTTACGTGTCTCGAAACGAGTTGATCGAGGATCGTATCAGTTGGCTTCAGAGCTTAGGTGAAGGTATCTTTCGTTATATCCTTGTTTTTCGTAGTTGCATCGAAGGGTTTTTGTGTTTTGTCCGCTGCCTTGTTAAAAAAAAAAGAAGAAAAAAATGACACTGTTCACCGTCACTCTTCACCGACACTGTTCACGTTACTGTTTATCCGAACACAAAATCTGTTGGTGTGTTATCCCTTTTGTGTTTGTGTCTAGTTTGTCGATAATTTCTGTCCAAAATTTGCCGAAAGGTTGTGTTCCCAAATCTGTCTTGGTCGTTAGTCATCACTTCAGCAACAAGAAAACAAGTGGGGCGGCGGCTAGGGTTTCATTTGCACTAGGGTTTCTTTGTTTCAAATCTGTCCGAGTATTGCTTGCTTCATCCAAGTTGTTTACTTGATTTCCAAATTCATTTAGGAAACTAAGTAAAGCACTTGGATAACTCCTTTGTTTTCACTTGGCTACTCTCCTACATTCTCTCCTACATTTTAGGAACACTACCCACTCCTACATTGATCATCTTCAACTGTACCAGTTGATGAGCACTCGTGGTGTTGTTTGGGTTACTAAGCACACACTTGTACCTATTCAAATCGGCAAATATGTGGACGAGGTGTTGTGTGATGTAGTCCCAATTCAAGTGACACCTGTGTTGTTGGGCAAAGCATGGATGTCGAGGCGAGAAGTTAAATATGACGGACATACTAATAAGTATGCCTTCTTATTTAATAGTCGTCGTTTTGTACTTGTATCACTTACTTATGACCAGCTTTGTATTGATCTAGCATACATGAAAATGAGCTTGAGCGTTATAGAATGGAGAAAAGGCTAGATGAGGGAATTGTGCCTGAAGAGGTAAAACCCGAGGGAGTTGAAAGCAACGAGATGAAAGGGTCAGCTGTTGAACTAGAAAAGGAGATGGAAAAATCTGATGAGATGGGTGGTAAAAAGGAGGAAAAGAGAGAAAGTGGGCTGATCTTGAACAACCCGGTGAAGGCCTATTATTTTCCTAACGAACTTACCTTTGCTTTGTTTAGTGTTTCTTCTTTTATACAGATCAGGCAAAGGGAAGTTGAGCTGTTCTTAGTGCGTTCCATTCCAAAATCAATTATAGGCTTTGCAAGCCTCCAAGAGTTAAACCCCGTTGGTATCCATTCACGGAACAATGTCAACTCAAATCAGTCCACACCAAAAGGGAGTTGATTCGAGCTCATCTTGAAGGGAACACTCCACATTTTGGGGATGGTTGTGTACCAAGGGTTCGTTTAAAGAACAAGTACATCAATGACCATTGTGATTTTCGTCTTGCTCTTAGTACACATGAAGCTCCAACATCACCAAATCCCTTGCAAGTGTGTTCTGGCCGGAGTTCGATTTCATGGGATACACTTCACACCACTTTGAGGACCCTTACCTCGTGACCACAAACGATCAAGTTGAGCACACATTGAAGATAGTTTGTGAGATTCAAGGTTCGACAAGGGTTATTTTCCAACTTAGCACGTGGGTTTTGCATCGGATGACATCTGTAGCAATCGTAACAAGATTGAGTCAAAGGCATGTAACTCGTCTTGTCACCATTCGTGCTTCAATTTGTGGGCAAATTGCTTTCAAGAGGAGGGGAATTATACAAACAAGAGGAGCCATTGGAGTAAAGCCATGAGTTTTTCTTGGCTGGTTGTGAGCATTTTCAAACTAACCAAGAGACATGAGCACCGAATCATAGTATGAGGGCCAATATGTGGTGGCTTTAGATTTGGGCTTCATACTACCAACGCTTGTAGTATCATCCATTTCTATCCAAATTTGAGGACAAATCCTTCTCAAGTGGAGGGGACTGATGTGTGCACGGACCTTAGCCCAAGTAATGATCCAGTTCGAGTTCCATTGGGCCCAGTCACACGTGCACGGGCCAAGCGCTTCAAAGGAGTCCCTTCAAGCTCTTGTGAAATGTTCAAGACCAACAAGGAGTCCATCGGGATATTGAAGGCTTGGAAGGTGATAATCAAGTTGTCTACATGATGATCCAAGCCCACGAAGAGAGCCCATGAAGGTTTGGTCGACTAAGCCCTAGGCCTTAGTGTTAGGTTCAATTGCTTAGAGTTGGATTAGATTAGTTTATTTGAGTCATGGCCCGGCCCACCTTGTCCAAGGAGTGGCCGACCTTCCTTGTCTAGTTTCTTAGGGTTTTATTTGCCCCTTAGCCTATATAAAGGCTCACTTTGTATGATTAACGGGTGCACAATTTTGATAATAAAATTCTGATTTGTTTCTCTTCGACTTATTGAGAGCATTCGAACCTTAACTTGCTTGGCAAGGGTTCTTGAGCAATCTTGCGTATTGTCCTTGATTGTTCTACCGACCTATCCACTATAGTATTCACCTCAATTGGAGTCGCCGTTCTACCACCTTCAATCAATTCGTGTCGTCCGTTTTGGTTTTAGGTTCCACAATCGAAGCGTTGGACAACCCCACTAGATCCTTGGACAAGCGTGTTACGTGTCTCGAAACGAGTTGATCGAGGATCGTATCAGTTGGCTTCAGAGCTTAGGTGAAGGTATCTTTCGTTATATCCTTGTTTTTCGTAGTTGCATCGAAGGGTTTTTGTGTTTTGTCCGCTGCCTTGTTAAAAAAACAAGAAGAAAAAAATGACACTGTTCACCGTCACTCTTCACCGACACTGTTCTCGTTACTGTTTATCCGAACACAAAATCTGTTGGTGTGTTTTCCCTTTTGTGTTTGTGTCCAGTTTGTCGATAATTTCTGTCCAAAATTTGCCGAAAGGTTGTGTTCCCAAATCTGTCTTGGTCGTTAGTCATCACTTCAGCAACAAGAAAACAAGTGGGGCGGCGGCTAGGGTTTCATTTGCACTAGGGTTTCTTTGTTTCAAATCTGTCCGAGTATTGCTTGCTTCATCCAAGTTGTTTACTTGATTTCCAAATTCATTTAGGAAACTAAGTAAAGCACTTGGATAACTCCTTTGTTTTCACTTGGCTACTCTCCTACATTTTAGGAACACTACCCACTCCTACATTGATCATCTTCAACTGTACCAGTTGATGAGTACTCGTGGTGTTGTTTGGGTTACTAAGCACACGCTTGTACCTATTCAAATCGGCAAATATGTGGACGAGGTGTTGTGTGATGTAGTCCGAATTCAAGTGACACCTGTGTTGTTGGGCAAAGCATGGATGTCGAGGCGAGAAGTTAAATATGACGGACATACTAATAAGTATGCCTTCTTATTTAATAGTCGTCGTTTTGTACTTGTATCACTTACTTATGACCAGCTTTGTATTGATCTAGCATACATGAAAATGAGCTTGAGCGTTATAGAATGGAGAAAAGGCTAGATGAGGGAATTGTGCCTGAAGAGGTAAAACCCGAGGGAGTTGAAAGCAACGAGATGAAAGGGTCAGCTGTTGAACTAGAAAAGGAGATGGAAAAATCTGATGAGATGGGTGGTAAAAAGGAGGAAAAGAGAGAAAGTGGGCTGATCTTGAACAACCCGGTGAAGGCCTATTATTTTCCTAACGAACTTACCTTTGCTTTGTTTAGTGTTTCTTCTTTTATACAGATCAGGCAAAGGGAAGTTGAGCTGTTCTTAGTGCGTTCCATTCCAAAATCCATTATAGGCTTTGCAAGCCTCCAAGAGTTAAACCCCGTTGGTATCCATTCACGGAACAATGTCAACTCAAATCAGTCCACACCAAAAGGGAGTTGATTCGAGCTCATCTTGAAGGGAACACTCCACATTTTGGGGATGGTTGTGTACCAAGGGTTCGTTTAAAGAACAAGTACATCAATGACCATTGTGATTTTCGTCTTGCTCTTAGTACACATGAAGCTCCAACATCACCAAATCCGCCATGGGACCTTGCAAGTGTGTTCTGGCCGGAGTTCGATTTCATGGGATACACTTCACACCACTTTGAGGACCCTTACCTCGTGACCACAAACGATCAAGTTGAGCACACATTGAAGATAGTTTGTGAGATTCAAGGTTCGACAAGGGTTATTTTCCAACTTAGCACGTGGGTTTTGCATCGGATGACATCTGTAGCAATCGTAACAAGATTGAGTCAAAGGCATGTAACTCGTCTTGTCACCATTCGTGCTTCAATTTGTGGGCAAATTGCTTTCAAGAGGAGGGGAATTATACAAACAAGAGGAGCCATTGGAGTAAAGCCATGAGTTTTTCTTGGCTGGTTGTGAGCATTTTCAAACTAACCAAGAGACATGAGCACCGAATCATAGTATGAGGGCCAATATGTGGTGGCTTTAGATTTGGGCTTCATACTACCAACGCTTGTAGTATCATCCATTTCTATCCAAATTTGAGGACAAATCCTTCTCAAGTGGAGGGGACTGATGTGTGCACGGACCTTAGCCCAAGTAATGATCCAGTTCGAGTTCCATTGGGCCCAGTCACACGTGCACGGGCCAAGCGCTTCAAAGGAGTCCCTTCAAGCTCTTGTGAAATGTTCAAGACCAACAAGGAGTCCATCGGGATATTGAAGGCTTGGAAGGTGATAATCAAGTTGTCTACATGATGATCCAAGCCCACGAAGAGAGCCCATGAAGGTTTGGTCGACTAAGCCCTAGGCCTTAGTGTTAGGTTCAATTGCTTAGAGTTGGATTAGATTAGTTTATTTGAGTCATGGCCCGGCCCACCTTGTCCAAGGAGTGGCCGACCTTCCTTGTCTAGTTTCTTAGGGTTTTATTTGCCCCTTAGCCTATATAAAGGCTCACTTTGTATGATTAACGGGTGCACAATTTTGATAATAAAATTCTGATTTGTTTCTCTTCGACTTATTGAGAGCATTCGAACCTTAACTTGCTTGGCAAGGGTTCTTGAGCAATCTTGCGTATTGTCCTTGATTGTTCTACCGACCTATCCACTATAGTATTCACCTCAATTGGAGTCGCCGTTCTACCACCTTCAATCAATTCGTGTCGTCCGTTTTGGTTTTAGGTTCCACAATCGAAGCGTTGGACAACCCCACTAGATCCTTGGACAAGCGTGTTACGTGTCTCGAAACGAGTTGATCGAGGACCGTATCAGTTGGCTTCAGAGCTTAGGTGAAGGTATCTTTCGTTATATCCTTGTTTTTCGTAGTTGCATCGAAGGGTTTTTGTGTTTTGTCCGCTGCCTTGTTAAAAAAAAAAAAAAGAAGAAAAAAATGACACTGTTCACCGTAACTCTTCACCGACACTGTTCACGTTACTGTTTATCCGAACACAAAATCTGTTGGTGTGTTATCCCTTTTGTGTTTGTGTCTAGTTTGTCGATAATTTCTGTCCAAAATTTGCCGAAAGGTTGTGTTCCCAAATCTGTCTTGGTCGTTAGTCATCACTTGAGCAACAAGAAAACAAGTGGGGCGGCGGCTAGGGTTTCATTTGCACTAGGGTTTCTTTGTTTCAAATCTGTCCGAGTATTGCTTGCTTCATCCAAGTTGTTTACTTGATTTCCAAATTCATTTAGGAAACTAAGTAAAGCACTTGGATAACTCCTTTGTTTTCACTTGGCTACTCTCCTACATTCTCTCCTACATTTTAGGAACACTACCCACTCCTACATTGATCATCTTCAACTGTACCAGTTGATGAGCACTCGTGGTGTTGTTTGGGTTACTAAGCACACACTTGTACCTATTCAAATCGGCAAATATGTGGACGAGGTGTTGTGTGATGTAGTCCCAATTCAAGTGACACCTGTGTTGTTGGGCAAAGCATGGATGTCGAGGCGAGAAGTTAAATATGACGGACATACTAATAAGTATGCCTTCTTATTTAATAGTCGTCGTTTTGTACTTGTATCACTTACTTATGACCAGCTTTGTATTGATCTAGCATACATGAAAATGAGCTTGAGCGTTATAGAATGGAGAAAAGGCTAGATGAGGGAATTGTGCCTGAAGAGGTAAAACCCGAGGGAGTTGAAAGCAACGAGATGAAAGGGTCAGCTGTTGAACTAGAAAAGGAGATGGAAAAATCTGATGAGATGGGTGGTAAAAAGGAGGAAAAGAGAGAAAGTGGGCTGATCTTGAACAACCCGGTGAAGGCCTATTATTTTCCTAACGAACTTACCTTTGCTTTGTTTAGTGTTTCTTCTTTTATACAGATCAGGCAAAGGGAAGTTGAGCTGTTCTTAGTGCGTTCCATTCCAAAATCAATTATAGGCTTTGCAAGCCTCCAAGAGTTAAACCCCGTTGGTATCCATTCACGGAACAATGTCAACTCAAATCAGTCCACACCAAAAGGGAGTTGATTCGAGCTCATCTTGAAGGGAACACTCCACATTTTGGGGATGGTTGTGTACCAAGGGTTCGTTTAAAGAACAAGTACATCAATGACCATTGTGATTTTCGTCTTGCTCTTAGTACACATGAAGCTCCAACATCACCAAATCCCTTGCAAGTGTGTTCTGGCCGGAGTTCGATTTCATGGGATACACTTCACACCACTTTGAGGACCCTTACCTCGTGACCACAAACGATCAAGTTGAGCACACATTGAAGATAGTTTGTGAGATTCAAGGTTCGACAAGGGTTATTTTCCAACTTAGCACGTGGGTTTTGCATCGGATGACATCTGTAGCAATCGTAACAAGATTGAGTCAAAGGCATGTAACTCGTCTTGTCACCATTCGTGCTTCAATTTGTGGGCAAATTGCTTTCAAGAGGAGGGGAATTATACAAACAAGAGGAGCCATTGGAGTAAAGCCATGAGTTTTTCTTGGCTGGTTGTGAGCATTTTCAAACTAACCAAGAGACATGAGCACCGAATCATAGTATGAGGGCCAATATGTGGTGGCTTTAGATTTGGGCTTCATACTACCAACGCTTGTAGTATCATCCATTTCTATCCAAATTTGAGGACAAATCCTTCTCAAGTGGAGGGGACTGATGTGTGCACGGACCTTAGCCCAAGTAATGATCCAGTTCGAGTTCCATTGGGCCCAGTCACACGTGCACGGGCCAAGCGCTTCAAAGGAGTCCCTTCAAGCTCTTGTGAAATGTTCAAGACCAACAAGGAGTCCATCGGGATATTGAAGGCTTGGAAGGTGATAATCAAGTTGTCTACATGATGATCCAAGCCCACGAAGAGAGCCCATGAAGGTTTGGTCGACTAAGCCCTAGGCCTTAGTGTTAGGTTCAATTGCTTAGAGTTGGATTAGATTAGTTTATTTGAGTCATGGCCCGGCCCACCTTGTCCAAGGAGTGGCCGACCTTCCTTGTCTAGTTTCTTAGGGTTTTATTTGCCCCTTAGCCTATATAAAGGCTCACTTTGTATGATTAACGGGTGCACAATTTTGATAATAAAATTCTGATTTGTTTCTCTTCGACTTATTGAGAGCATTCGAACCTTAACTTGCTTGGCAAGGGTTCTTGAGCAATCTTGCGTATTGTCCTTGATTGTTCTACCGACCTATCCACTATAGTATTCACCTCAATTGGAGTCGCCGTTCTACCACCTTCAATCAATTCGTGTCGTCCGTTTTGGTTTTAGGTTCCACAATCGAAGCGTTGGACAACCCCACTAGATCCTTGGACAAGCGTGTTACGTGTCTCGAAACGAGTTGATCGAGGACCGTATCAGTTGGCTTCAGAGCTTAGGTGAAGGTATCTTTCGTTATATCCTTGTTTTTCGTAGTTGCATCGAAGGGTTTTTGTGTTTTGTCCGCTGCCTTGTTAAAAAAAAAAAAAAGAAGAAAAAAATGACACTGTTCACCGTAACTCTTCACCGACACTGTTCACGTTACTGTTTATCCGAACACAAAATCTGTTGGTGTGTTATCCCTTTTGTGTTTGTGTCTAGTTTGTCGATAATTTCTGTCCAAAATTTGCCGAAAGGTTGTGTTCCCAAATCTGTCTTGGTCGTTAGTCATCACTTGAGCAACAAGAAAACAAGTGGGGCGGCGGCTAGGGTTTCATTTGCACTAGGGTTTCTTTGTTTCAAATCTGTCCGAGTATTGCTTGCTTCATCCAAGTTGTTTACTTGATTTCCAAATTCATTTAGGAAACTAAGTAAAGCACTTGGATAACTCCTTTGTTTTCACTTGGCTACTCTCCTACATTCTCTCCTACATTTTAGGAACACTACCCACTCCTACATTGATCATCTTCAACTGTACCAGTTGATGAGTACTCGTGGTGTTGTTTGGGTTACTAAGCACACGCTTGTACCTATTCAAATCGGCAAATATGTGGACGAGGTGTTGTGTGATGTAGTCCGAATTCAAGTGACACCTGTGTTGTTGGGCAAAGCATGGATGTCGAGGCGAGAAGTTAAATATGACGGACATACTAATAAGTATGCCTTCTTATTTAATAGTCGTCGTTTTGTACTTGTATCACTTACTTATGACCAGCTTTGTATTGATCTAGCATACATGAAAATGAGCTTGAGCGTTATAGAATGGAGAAAAGGCTAGATGAGGGAATTGTGCCTGAAGAGGTAAAACCCGAGGGAGTTGAAAGCAACGAGATGAAAGGGTCAGCTGTTGAACTAGAAAAGGAGATGGAAAAATCTGATGAGATGGGTGGTAAAAAGGAGGAAAAGAGAGAAAGTGGGCTGATCTTGAACAACCCGGTGAAGGCCTATTATTTTCCTAACGAACTTACCTTTGCTTTGTTTAGTGTTTCTTCTTTTATACAGATCAGGCAAAGGGAAGTTGAGCTGTTCTTAGTGCGTTCCATTCCAAAATCAATTATAGGCTTTGCAAGCCTCCAAGAGTTAAACCCCGTTGGTATCCATTCACGGAACAATGTCAACTCAAATCAGTCCACACCAAAAGGGAGTTGATTCGAGCTCATCTTGAAGGGAACACTCCACATTTTGGGGATGGTTGTGTACCAAGGGTTCGTTTAAAGAACAAGTACATCAATGACCATTGTGATTTTCGTCTTGCTCTTAGTACACATGAAGCTCCAACATCACCAAATCCCTTGCAAGTGTGTTCTGGCCGGAGTTCGATTTCATGGGATACACTTCACACCACTTTGAGGACCCTTACCTCGTGACCACAAACGATCAAGTTGAGCACACATTGAAGATAGTTTGTGAGATTCAAGGTTCGACAAGGGTTATTTTCCAACTTAGCACGTGGGTTTTGCATCGGATGACATCTGTAGCAATCGTAACAAGATTGAGTCAAAGGCATGTAACTCGTCTTGTCACCATTCGTGCTTCAATTTGTGGGCAAATTGCTTTCAAGAGGAGGGGAATTATACAAACAAGAGGAGCCATTGGAGTAAAGCCATGAGTTTTTCTTGGCTGGTTGTGAGCATTTTCAAACTAACCAAGAGACATGAGCACCGAATCATAGTATGAGGGCCAATATGTGGTGGCTTTAGATTTGGGCTTCATACTACCAACGCTTGTAGTATCATCCATTTCTATCCAAATTTGAGGACAAATCCTTCTCAAGTGGAGGGGACTGATGTGTGCACGGACCTTAGCCCAAGTAATGATCCAGTTCGAGTTCCATTGGGCCCAGTCACACGTGCACGGGCCAAGCGCTTCAAAGGAGTCCCTTCAAGCTCTTGTGAAATGTTCAAGACCAACAAGGAGTCCATCGGGATATTGAAGGCTTGGAAGGTGATAATCAAGTTGTCTACATGATGATCCAAGCCCACGAAGAGAGCCCATGAAGGTTTGGTCGACTAAGCCCTAGGCCTTAGTGTTAGGTTCAATTGCTTAGAGTTGGATTAGATTAGTTTATTTGAGTCATGGCCCGGCCCACCTTGTCCAAGGAGTGGCCGACCTTCCTTGTCTAGTTTCTTAGGGTTTTATTTGCCCCTTAGCCTATATAAAGGCTCACTTTGTATGATTAACGGGTGCACAATTTTGATAATAAAATTCTGATTTGTTTCTCTTCGACTTATTGAGAGCATTCGAACCTTAACTTGCTTGGCAAGGGTTCTTGAGCAATCTTGCGTATTGTCCTTGATTGTTCTACCGACCTATCCACTATAGTATTCACCTCAATTGGAGTCGCCGTTCTACCACCTTCAATCAATTCGTGTCGTCCGTTTTGGTTTTAGGTTCCACAATCGAAGCGTTGGACAACCCCACTAGATCCTTGGACAAGCGTGTTACGTGTCTCGAAACGAGTTGATCGAGGATCGTATCAGTTGGCTTCAGAGCTTAGGTGAAGGTATCTTTCGTTATATCCTTGTTTTTCGTAGTTGCATCGAAGGGTTTTTGTGTTTTGTCCGCTGCCTTGTTAAAAAAACAAGAAGAAAAAAATGACACTGTTCACCGTCACTCTTCACCGACACTGTTCTCGTTACTGTTTATCCGAACACAAAATCTGTTGGTGTGTTTTCCCTTTTGTGTTTGTGTCCAGTTTGTCGATAATTTCTGTCCAAAATTTGCCGAAAGGTTGTGTTCCCAAATCTGTCTTGGTCGTTAGTCATCACTTCAGCAACAAGAAAACAAGTGGGGCGGCGGCTAGGGTTTCATTTGCACTAGGGTTTCTTTGTTTCAAATCTGTCCGAGTATTGCTTGCTTCATCCAAGTTGTTTACTTGATTTCCAAATTCATTTAGGAAACTAAGTAAAGCACTTGGATAACTCCTTTGTTTTCACTTGGCTACTCTCCTACATTTTAGGAACACTACCCACTCCTACATTGATCATCTTCAACTGTACCAGTTGATGAGTACTCGTGGTGTTGTTTGGGTTACTAAGCACACGCTTGTACCTATTCAAATCGGCAAATATGTGGACGAGGTGTTGTGTGATGTAGTCCGAATTCAAGTGACACCTGTGTTGTTGGGCAAAGCATGGATGTCGAGGCGAGAAGTTAAATATGACGGACATACTAATAAGTATGCCTTCTTATTTAATAGTCGTCGTTTTGTACTTGTATCACTTACTTATGACCAGCTTTGTATTGATCTAGCATACATGAAAATGAGCTTGAGCGTTATAGAATGGAGAAAAGGCTAGATGAGGGAATTGTGCCTGAAGAGGTAAAACCCGAGGGAGTTGAAAGCAACGAGATGAAAGGGTCAGCTGTTGAACTAGAAAAGGAGATGGAAAAATCTGATGAGATGGGTGGTAAAAAGGAGGAAAAGAGAGAAAGTGGGCTGATCTTGAACAACCCGGTGAAGGCCTATTATTTTCCTAACGAACTTACCTTTGCTTTGTTTAGTGTTTCTTCTTTTATACAGATCAGGCAAAGGGAAGTTGAGCTGTTCTTAGTGCGTTCCATTCCAAAATCCATTATAGGCTTTGCAAGCCTCCAAGAGTTAAACCCCGTTGGTATCCATTCACGGAACAATGTCAACTCAAATCAGTCCACACCAAAAGGGAGTTGATTCGAGCTCATCTTGAAGGGAACACTCCACATTTTGGGGATGGTTGTGTACCAAGGGTTCGTTTAAAGAACAAGTACATCAATGACCATTGTGATTTTCGTCTTGCTCTTAGTACACATGAAGCTCCAACATCACCAAATCCGCCATGGGACCTTGCAAGTGTGTTCTGGCCGGAGTTCGATTTCATGGGATACACTTCACACCACTTTGAGGACCCTTACCTCGTGACCACAAACGATCAAGTTGAGCACACATTGAAGATAGTTTGTGAGATTCAAGGTTCGACAAGGGTTATTTTCCAACTTAGCACGTGGGTTTTGCATCGGATGACATCTGTAGCAATCGTAACAAGATTGAGTCAAAGGCATGTAACTCGTCTTGTCACCATTCGTGCTTCAATTTGTGGGCAAATTGCTTTCAAGAGGAGGGGAATTATACAAACAAGAGGAGCCATTGGAGTAAAGCCATGAGTTTTTCTTGGCTGGTTGTGAGCATTTTCAAACTAACCAAGAGACATGAGCACCGAATCATAGTATGAGGGCCAATATGTGGTGGCTTTAGATTTGGGCTTCATACTACCAACGCTTGTAGTATCATCCATTTCTATCCAAATTTGAGGACAAATCCTTCTCAAGTGGAGGGGACTGATGTGTGCACGGACCTTAGCCCAAGTAATGATCCAGTTCGAGTTCCATTGGGCCCAGTCACACGTGCACGGGCCAAGCGCTTCAAAGGAGTCCCTTCAAGCTCTTGTGAAATGTTCAAGACCAACAAGGAGTCCATCGGGATATTGAAGGCTTGGAAGGTGATAATCAAGTTGTCTACATGATGATCCAAGCCCACGAAGAGAGCCCATGAAGGTTTGGTCGACTAAGCCCTAGGCCTTAGTGTTAGGTTCAATTGCTTAGAGTTGGATTAGATTAGTTTATTTGAGTCATGGCCCGGCCCACCTTGTCCAAGGAGTGGCCGACCTTCCTTGTCTAGTTTCTTAGGGTTTTATTTGCCCCTTAGCCTATATAAAGGCTCACTTTGTATGATTAACGGGTGCACAATTTTGATAATAAAATTCTGATTTGTTTCTCTTCGACTTATTGAGAGCATTCGAACCTTAACTTGCTTGGCAAGGGTTCTTGAGCAATCTTGCGTATTGTCCTTGATTGTTCTACCGACCTATCCACTATAGTATTCACCTCAATTGGAGTCGCCGTTCTACCACCTTCAATCAATTCGTGTCGTCCGTTTTGGTTTTAGGTTCCACAATCGAAGCGTTGGACAACCCCACTAGATCCTTGGACAAGCGTGTTACGTGTCTCGAAACGAGTTGATCGAGGACCGTATCAGTTGGCTTCAGAGCTTAGGTGAAGGTATCTTTCGTTATATCCTTGTTTTTCGTAGTTGCATCGAAGGGTTTTTGTGTTTTGTCCGCTGCCTTGTTAAAAAAAAAAAAAAGAAGAAAAAAATGACACTGTTCACCGTAACTCTTCACCGACACTGTTCACGTTACTGTTTATCCGAACACAAAATCTGTTGGTGTGTTATCCCTTTTGTGTTTGTGTCTAGTTTGTCGATAATTTCTGTCCAAAATTTGCCGAAAGGTTGTGTTCCCAAATCTGTCTTGGTCGTTAGTCATCACTTGAGCAACAAGAAAACAAGTGGGGCGGCGGCTAGGGTTTCATTTGCACTAGGGTTTCTTTGTTTCAAATCTGTCCGAGTATTGCTTGCTTCATCCAAGTTGTTTACTTGATTTCCAAATTCATTTAGGAAACTAAGTAAAGCACTTGGATAACTCCTTTGTTTTCACTTGGCTACTCTCCTACATTCTCTCCTACATTTTAGGAACACTACCCACTCCTACATTGATCATCTTCAACTGTACCAGTTGATGAGCACTCGTGGTGTTGTTTGGGTTACTAAGCACACACTTGTACCTATTCAAATCGGCAAATATGTGGACGAGGTGTTGTGTGATGTAGTCCCAATTCAAGTGACACCTGTGTTGTTGGGCAAAGCATGGATGTCGAGGCGAGAAGTTAAATATGACGGACATACTAATAAGTATGCCTTCTTATTTAATAGTCGTCGTTTTGTACTTGTATCACTTACTTATGACCAGCTTTGTATTGATCTAGCATACATGAAAATGAGCTTGAGCGTTATAGAATGGAGAAAAGGCTAGATGAGGGAATTGTGCCTGAAGAGGTAAAACCCGAGGGAGTTGAAAGCAACGAGATGAAAGGGTCAGCTGTTGAACTAGAAAAGGAGATGGAAAAATCTGATGAGATGGGTGGTAAAAAGGAGGAAAAGAGAGAAAGTGGGCTGATCTTGAACAACCCGGTGAAGGCCTATTATTTTCCTAACGAACTTACCTTTGCTTTGTTTAGTGTTTCTTCTTTTATACAGATCAGGCAAAGGGAAGTTGAGCTGTTCTTAGTGCGTTCCATTCCAAAATCAATTATAGGCTTTGCAAGCCTCCAAGAGTTAAACCCCGTTGGTATCCATTCACGGAACAATGTCAACTCAAATCAGTCCACACCAAAAGGGAGTTGATTCGAGCTCATCTTGAAGGGAACACTCCACATTTTGGGGATGGTTGTGTACCAAGGGTTCGTTTAAAGAACAAGTACATCAATGACCATTGTGATTTTCGTCTTGCTCTTAGTACACATGAAGCTCCAACATCACCAAATCCCTTGCAAGTGTGTTCTGGCCGGAGTTCGATTTCATGGGATACACTTCACACCACTTTGAGGACCCTTACCTCGTGACCACAAACGATCAAGTTGAGCACACATTGAAGATAGTTTGTGAGATTCAAGGTTCGACAAGGGTTATTTTCCAACTTAGCACGTGGGTTTTGCATCGGATGACATCTGTAGCAATCGTAACAAGATTGAGTCAAAGGCATGTAACTCGTCTTGTCACCATTCGTGCTTCAATTTGTGGGCAAATTGCTTTCAAGAGGAGGGGAATTATACAAACAAGAGGAGCCATTGGAGTAAAGCCATGAGTTTTTCTTGGCTGGTTGTGAGCATTTTCAAACTAACCAAGAGACATGAGCACCGAATCATAGTATGAGGGCCAATATGTGGTGGCTTTAGATTTGGGCTTCATACTACCAACGCTTGTAGTATCATCCATTTCTATCCAAATTTGAGGACAAATCCTTCTCAAGTGGAGGGGACTGATGTGTGCACGGACCTTAGCCCAAGTAATGATCCAGTTCGAGTTCCATTGGGCCCAGTCACACGTGCACGGGCCAAGCGCTTCAAAGGAGTCCCTTCAAGCTCTTGTGAAATGTTCAAGACCAACAAGGAGTCCATCGGGATATTGAAGGCTTGGAAGGTGATAATCAAGTTGTCTACATGATGATCCAAGCCCACGAAGAGAGCCCATGAAGGTTTGGTCGACTAAGCCCTAGGCCTTAGTGTTAGGTTCAATTGCTTAGAGTTGGATTAGATTAGTTTATTTGAGTCATGGCCCGGCCCACCTTGTCCAAGGAGTGGCCGACCTTCCTTGTCTAGTTTCTTAGGGTTTTATTTGCCCCTTAGCCTATATAAAGGCTCACTTTGTATGATTAACGGGTGCACAATTTTGATAATAAAATTCTGATTTGTTTCTCTTCGACTTATTGAGAGCATTCGAACCTTAACTTGCTTGGCAAGGGTTCTTGAGCAATCTTGCGTATTGTCCTTGATTGTTCTACCGACCTATCCACTATAGTATTCACCTCAATTGGAGTCGCCGTTCTACCACCTTCAATCAATTCGTGTCGTCCGTTTTGGTTTTAGGTTCCACAATCGAAGCGTTGGACAACCCCACTAGATCCTTGGACAAGCGTGTTACGTGTCTCGAAACGAGTTGATCGAGGATCGTATCAGTTGGCTTCAGAGCTTAGGTGAAGGTATCTTTCGTTATATCCTTGTTTTTCGTAGTTGCATCGAAGGGTTTTTGTGTTTTGTCCGCTGCCTTGTTAAAAAAACAAGAAGAAAAAAATGACACTGTTCACCGTCACTCTTCACCGACACTGTTCTCGTTACTGTTTATCCGAACACAAAATCTGTTGGTGTGTTTTCCCTTTTGTGTTTGTGTCCAGTTTGTCGATAATTTCTGTCCAAAATTTGCCGAAAGGTTGTGTTCCCAAATCTGTCTTGGTCGTTAGTCATCACTTCAGCAACAAGAAAACAAGTGGGGCGGCGGCTAGGGTTTCATTTGCACTAGGGTTTCTTTGTTTCAAATCTGTCCGAGTATTGCTTGCTTCATCCAAGTTGTTTACTTGATTTCCAAATTCATTTAGGAAACTAAGTAAAGCACTTGGATAACTCCTTTGTTTTCACTTGGCTACTCTCCTACATTTTAGGAACACTACCCACTCCTACATTGATCATCTTCAACTGTACCAGTTGATGAGTACTCGTGGTGTTGTTTGGGTTACTAAGCACACGCTTGTACCTATTCAAATCGGCAAATATGTGGACGAGGTGTTGTGTGATGTAGTCCGAATTCAAGTGACACCTGTGTTGTTGGGCAAAGCATGGATGTCGAGGCGAGAAGTTAAATATGACGGACATACTAATAAGTATGCCTTCTTATTTAATAGTCGTCGTTTTGTACTTGTATCACTTACTTATGACCAGCTTTGTATTGATCTAGCATACATGAAAATGAGCTTGAGCGTTATAGAATGGAGAAAAGGCTAGATGAGGGAATTGTGCCTGAAGAGGTAAAACCCGAGGGAGTTGAAAGCAACGAGATGAAAGGGTCAGCTGTTGAACTAGAAAAGGAGATGGAAAAATCTGATGAGATGGGTGGTAAAAAGGAGGAAAAGAGAGAAAGTGGGCTGATCTTGAACAACCCGGTGAAGGCCTATTATTTTCCTAACGAACTTACCTTTGCTTTGTTTAGTGTTTCTTCTTTTATACAGATCAGGCAAAGGGAAGTTGAGCTGTTCTTAGTGCGTTCCATTCCAAAATCAATTATAGGCTTTGCAAGCCTCCAAGAGTTAAACCCCGTTGGTATCCATTCACGGAACAATGTCAACTCAAATCAGTCCACACCAAAAGGGAGTTGATTCGAGCTCATCTTGAAGGGAACACTCCACATTTTGGGGATGGTTGTGTACCAAGGGTTCGTTTAAAGAACAAGTACATCAATGACCATTGTGATTTTCGTCTTGCTCTTAGTACACATGAAGCTCCAACATCACCAAATCCCTTGCAAGTGTGTTCTGGCCGGAGTTCGATTTCATGGGATACACTTCACACCACTTTGAGGACCCTTACCTCGTGACCACAAACGATCAAGTTGAGCACACATTGAAGATAGTTTGTGAGATTCAAGGTTCGACAAGGGTTATTTTCCAACTTAGCACGTGGGTTTTGCATCGGATGACATCTGTAGCAATCGTAACAAGATTGAGTCAAAGGCATGTAACTCGTCTTGTCACCATTCGTGCTTCAATTTGTGGGCAAATTGCTTTCAAGAGGAGGGGAATTATACAAACAAGAGGAGCCATTGGAGTAAAGCCATGAGTTTTTCTTGGCTGGTTGTGAGCATTTTCAAACTAACCAAGAGACATGAGCACCGAATCATAGTATGAGGGCCAATATGTGGTGGCTTTAGATTTGGGCTTCATACTACCAACGCTTGTAGTATCATCCATTTCTATCCAAATTTGAGGACAAATCCTTCTCAAGTGGAGGGGACTGATGTGTGCACGGACCTTAGCCCAAGTAATGATCCAGTTCGAGTTCCATTGGGCCCAGTCACACGTGCACGGGCCAAGCGCTTCAAAGGAGTCCCTTCAAGCTCTTGTGAAATGTTCAAGACCAACAAGGAGTCCATCGGGATATTGAAGGCTTGGAAGGTGATAATCAAGTTGTCTACATGATGATCCAAGCCCACGAAGAGAGCCCATGAAGGTTTGGTCGACTAAGCCCTAGGCCTTAGTGTTAGGTTCAATTGCTTAGAGTTGGATTAGATTAGTTTATTTGAGTCATGGCCCGGCCCACCTTGTCCAAGGAGTGGCCGACCTTCCTTGTCTAGTTTCTTAGGGTTTTATTTGCCCCTTAGCCTATATAAAGGCTCACTTTGTATGATTAACGGGTGCACAATTTTGATAATAAAATTCTGATTTGTTTCTCTTCGACTTATTGAGAGCATTCGAACCTTAACTTGCTTGGCAAGGGTTCTTGAGCAATCTTGCGTATTGTCCTTGATTGTTCTACCGACCTATCCACTATAGTATTCACCTCAATTGGAGTCGCCGTTCTACCACCTTCAATCAATTCGTGTCGTCCGTTTTGGTTTTAGGTTCCACAATCGAAGCGTTGGACAACCCCACTAGATCCTTGGACAAGCGTGTTACGTGTCTCGAAACGAGTTGATCGAGGATCGTATCAGTTGGCTTCAGAGCTTAGGTGAAGGTATCTTTCGTTATATCCTTGTTTTTCGTAGTTGCATCGAAGGGTTTTTGTGTTTTGTCCGCTGCCTTGTTAAAAAAACAAGAAGAAAAAAATGACACTGTTCACCGTCACTCTTCACCGACACTGTTCTCGTTACTGTTTATCCGAACACAAAATCTGTTGGTGTGTTTTCCCTTTTGTGTTTGTGTCCAGTTTGTCGATAATTTCTGTCCAAAATTTGCCGAAAGGTTGTGTTCCCAAATCTGTCTTGGTCGTTAGTCATCACTTCAGCAACAAGAAAACAAGTGGGGCGGCGGCTAGGGTTTCATTTGCACTAGGGTTTCTTTGTTTCAAATCTGTCCGAGTATTGCTTGCTTCATCCAAGTTGTTTACTTGATTTCCAAATTCATTTAGGAAACTAAGTAAAGCACTTGGATAACTCCTTTGTTTTCACTTGGCTACTCTCCTACATTTTAGGAACACTACCCACTCCTACATTGATCATCTTCAACTGTACCAGTTGATGAGTACTCGTGGTGTTGTTTGGGTTACTAAGCACACGCTTGTACCTATTCAAATCGGCAAATATGTGGACGAGGTGTTGTGTGATGTAGTCCGAATTCAAGTGACACCTGTGTTGTTGGGCAAAGCATGGATGTCGAGGCGAGAAGTTAAATATGACGGACATACTAATAAGTATGCCTTCTTATTTAATAGTCGTCGTTTTGTACTTGTATCACTTACTTATGACCAGCTTTGTATTGATCTAGCATACATGAAAATGAGCTTGAGCGTTATAGAATGGAGAAAAGGCTAGATGAGGGAATTGTGCCTGAAGAGGTAAAACCCGAGGGAGTTGAAAGCAACGAGATGAAAGGGTCAGCTGTTGAACTAGAAAAGGAGATGGAAAAATCTGATGAGATGGGTGGTAAAAAGGAGGAAAAGAGAGAAAGTGGGCTGATCTTGAACAACCCGGTGAAGGCCTATTATTTTCCTAACGAACTTACCTTTGCTTTGTTTAGTGTTTCTTCTTTTATACAGATCAGGCAAAGGGAAGTTGAGCTGTTCTTAGTGCGTTCCATTCCAAAATCCATTATAGGCTTTGCAAGCCTCCAAGAGTTAAACCCCGTTGGTATCCATTCACGGAACAATGTCAACTCAAATCAGTCCACACCAAAAGGGAGTTGATTCGAGCTCATCTTGAAGGGAACACTCCACATTTTGGGGATGGTTGTGTACCAAGGGTTCGTTTAAAGAACAAGTACATCAATGACCATTGTGATTTTCGTCTTGCTCTTAGTACACATGAAGCTCCAACATCACCAAATCCGCCATGGGACCTTGCAAGTGTGTTCTGGCCGGAGTTCGATTTCATGGGATACACTTCACACCACTTTGAGGACCCTTACCTCGTGACCACAAACGATCAAGTTGAGCACACATTGAAGATAGTTTGTGAGATTCAAGGTTCGACAAGGGTTATTTTCCAACTTAGCACGTGGGTTTTGCATCGGATGACATCTGTAGCAATCGTAACAAGATTGAGTCAAAGGCATGTAACTCGTCTTGTCACCATTCGTGCTTCAATTTGTGGGCAAATTGCTTTCAAGAGGAGGGGAATTATACAAACAAGAGGAGCCATTGGAGTAAAGCCATGAGTTTTTCTTGGCTGGTTGTGAGCATTTTCAAACTAACCAAGAGACATGAGCACCGAATCATAGTATGAGGGCCAATATGTGGTGGCTTTAGATTTGGGCTTCATACTACCAACGCTTGTAGTATCATCCATTTCTATCCAAATTTGAGGACAAATCCTTCTCAAGTGGAGGGGACTGATGTGTGCACGGACCTTAGCCCAAGTAATGATCCAGTTCGAGTTCCATTGGGCCCAGTCACACGTGCACGGGCCAAGCGCTTCAAAGGAGTCCCTTCAAGCTCTTGTGAAATGTTCAAGACCAACAAGGAGTCCATCGGGATATTGAAGGCTTGGAAGGTGATAATCAAGTTGTCTACATGATGATCCAAGCCCACGAAGAGAGCCCATGAAGGTTTGGTCGACTAAGCCCTAGGCCTTAGTGTTAGGTTCAATTGCTTAGAGTTGGATTAGATTAGTTTATTTGAGTCATGGCCCGGCCCACCTTGTCCAAGGAGTGGCCGACCTTCCTTGTCTAGTTTCTTAGGGTTTTATTTGCCCCTTAGCCTATATAAAGGCTCACTTTGTATGATTAACGGGTGCACAATTTTGATAATAAAATTCTGATTTGTTTCTCTTCGACTTATTGAGAGCATTCGAACCTTAACTTGCTTGGCAAGGGTTCTTGAGCAATCTTGCGTATTGTCCTTGATTGTTCTACCGACCTATCCACTATAGTATTCACCTCAATTGGAGTCGCCGTTCTACCACCTTCAATCAATTCGTGTCGTCCGTTTTGGTTTTAGGTTCCACAATCGAAGCGTTGGACAACCCCACTAGATCCTTGGACAAGCGTGTTACGTGTCTCGAAACGAGTTGATCGAGGACCGTATCAGTTGGCTTCAGAGCTTAGGTGAAGGTATCTTTCGTTATATCCTTGTTTTTCGTAGTTGCATCGAAGGGTTTTTGTGTTTTGTCCGCTGCCTTGTTAAAAAAAAAAAAAAGAAGAAAAAAATGACACTGTTCACCGTAACTCTTCACCGACACTGTTCACGTTACTGTTTATCCGAACACAAAATCTGTTGGTGTGTTATCCCTTTTGTGTTTGTGTCTAGTTTGTCGATAATTTCTGTCCAAAATTTGCCGAAAGGTTGTGTTCCCAAATCTGTCTTGGTCGTTAGTCATCACTTGAGCAACAAGAAAACAAGTGGGGCGGCGGCTAGGGTTTCATTTGCACTAGGGTTTCTTTGTTTCAAATCTGTCCGAGTATTGCTTGCTTCATCCAAGTTGTTTACTTGATTTCCAAATTCATTTAGGAAACTAAGTAAAGCACTTGGATAACTCCTTTGTTTTCACTTGGCTACTCTCCTACATTCTCTCCTACATTTTAGGAACACTACCCACTCCTACATTGATCATCTTCAACTGTACCAGTTGATGAGCACTCGTGGTGTTGTTTGGGTTACTAAGCACACACTTGTACCTATTCAAATCGGCAAATATGTGGACGAGGTGTTGTGTGATGTAGTCCCAATTCAAGTGACACCTGTGTTGTTGGGCAAAGCATGGATGTCGAGGCGAGAAGTTAAATATGACGGACATACTAATAAGTATGCCTTCTTATTTAATAGTCGTCGTTTTGTACTTGTATCACTTACTTATGACCAGCTTTGTATTGATCTAGCATACATGAAAATGAGCTTGAGCGTTATAGAATGGAGAAAAGGCTAGATGAGGGAATTGTGCCTGAAGAGGTAAAACCCGAGGGAGTTGAAAGCAACGAGATGAAAGGGTCAGCTGTTGAACTAGAAAAGGAGATGGAAAAATCTGATGAGATGGGTGGTAAAAAGGAGGAAAAGAGAGAAAGTGGGCTGATCTTGAACAACCCGGTGAAGGCCTATTATTTTCCTAACGAACTTACCTTTGCTTTGTTTAGTGTTTCTTCTTTTATACAGATCAGGCAAAGGGAAGTTGAGCTGTTCTTAGTGCGTTCCATTCCAAAATCAATTATAGGCTTTGCAAGCCTCCAAGAGTTAAACCCCGTTGGTATCCATTCACGGAACAATGTCAACTCAAATCAGTCCACACCAAAAGGGAGTTGATTCGAGCTCATCTTGAAGGGAACACTCCACATTTTGGGGATGGTTGTGTACCAAGGGTTCGTTTAAAGAACAAGTACATCAATGACCATTGTGATTTTCGTCTTGCTCTTAGTACACATGAAGCTCCAACATCACCAAATCCGCCATGGGACCTTGCAAGTGTGTTCTGGCCGGAGTTCGATTTCATGGGATACACTTCACACCACTTTGAGGACCCTTACCTCGTGACCACAAACGATCAAGTTGAGCACACATTGAAGATAGTTTGTGAGATTCAAGGTTCGACAAGGGTTATTTTCCAACTTAGCACGTGGGTTTTGCATCGGATGACATCTGTAGCAATCGTAACAAGATTGAGTCAAAGGCATGTAACTCGTCTTGTCACCATTCGTGCTTCAATTTGTGGGCAAATTGCTTTCAAGAGGAGGGGAATTATACAAACAAGAGGAGCCATTGGAGTAAAGCCATGAGTTTTTCTTGGCTGGTTGTGAGCATTTTCAAACTAACCAAGAGACATGAGCACCGAATCATAGTATGAGGGCCAATATGTGGTGGCTTTAGATTTGGGCTTCATACTACCAACGCTTGTAGTATCATCCATTTCTATCCAAATTTGAGGACAAATCCTTCTCAAGTGGAGGGGACTGATGTGTGCACGGACCTTAGCCCAAGTAATGATCCAGTTCGAGTTCCATTGGGCCCAGTCACACGTGCACGGGCCAAGCGCTTCAAAGGAGTCCCTTCAAGCTCTTGTGAAATGTTCAAGACCAACAAGGAGTCCATCGGGATATTGAAGGCTTGGAAGGTGATAATCAAGTTGTCTACATGATGATCCAAGCCCACGAAGAGAGCCCATGAAGGTTTGGTCGACTAAGCCCTAGGCCTTAGTGTTAGGTTCAATTGCTTAGAGTTGGATTAGATTAGTTTATTTGAGTCATGGCCCGGCCCACCTTGTCCAAGGAGTGGCCGACCTTCCTTGTCTAGTTTCTTAGGGTTTTATTTGCCCCTTAGCCTATATAAAGGCTCACTTTGTATGATTAACGGGTGCACAATTTTGATAATAAAATTCTGATTTGTTTCTCTTCGACTTATTGAGAGCATTCGAACCTTAACTTGCTTGGCAAGGGTTCTTGAGCAATCTTGCGTATTGTCCTTGATTGTTCTACCGACCTATCCACTATAGTATTCACCTCAATTGGAGTCGCCGTTCTACCACCTTCAATCAATTCGTGTCGTCCGTTTTGGTTTTAGGTTCCACAATCGAAGCGTTGGACAACCCCACTAGATCCTTGGACAAGCGTGTTACGTGTCTCGAAACGAGTTGATCGAGGACCGTATCAGTTGGCTTCAGAGCTTAGGTGAAGGTATCTTTCGTTATATCCTTGTTTTTCGTAGTTGCATCGAAGGGTTTTTGTGTTTTGTCCGCTGCCTTGTTAAAAAAAAAAAAAAGAAGAAAAAAATGACACTGTTCACCGTAACTCTTCACCGACACTGTTCACGTTACTGTTTATCCGAACACAAAATCTGTTGGTGTGTTATCCCTTTTGTGTTTGTGTCTAGTTTGTCGATAATTTCTGTCCAAAATTTGCCGAAAGGTTGTGTTCCCAAATCTGTCTTGGTCGTTAGTCATCACTTGAGCAACAAGAAAACAAGTGGGGCGGCGGCTAGGGTTTCATTTGCACTAGGGTTTCTTTGTTTCAAATCTGTCCGAGTATTGCTTGCTTCATCCAAGTTGTTTACTTGATTTCCAAATTCATTTAGGAAACTAAGTAAAGCACTTGGATAACTCCTTTGTTTTCACTTGGCTACTCTCCTACATTCTCTCCTACATTTTAGGAACACTACCCACTCCTACATTGATCATCTTCAACTGTACCAGTTGATGAGTACTCGTGGTGTTGTTTGGGTTACTAAGCACACGCTTGTACCTATTCAAATCGGCAAATATGTGGACGAGGTGTTGTGTGATGTAGTCCGAATTCAAGTGACACCTGTGTTGTTGGGCAAAGCATGGATGTCGAGGCGAGAAGTTAAATATGACGGACATACTAATAAGTATGCCTTCTTATTTAATAGTCGTCGTTTTGTACTTGTATCACTTACTTATGACCAGCTTTGTATTGATCTAGCATACATGAAAATGAGCTTGAGCGTTATAGAATGGAGAAAAGGCTAGATGAGGGAATTGTGCCTGAAGAGGTAAAACCCGAGGGAGTTGAAAGCAACGAGATGAAAGGGTCAGCTGTTGAACTAGAAAAGGAGATGGAAAAATCTGATGAGATGGGTGGTAAAAAGGAGGAAAAGAGAGAAAGTGGGCTGATCTTGAACAACCCGGTGAAGGCCTATTATTTTCCTAACGAACTTACCTTTGCTTTGTTTAGTGTTTCTTCTTTTATACAGATCAGGCAAAGGGAAGTTGAGCTGTTCTTAGTGCGTTCCATTCCAAAATCAATTATAGGCTTTGCAAGCCTCCAAGAGTTAAACCCCGTTGGTATCCATTCACGGAACAATGTCAACTCAAATCAGTCCACACCAAAAGGGAGTTGATTCGAGCTCATCTTGAAGGGAACACTCCACATTTTGGGGATGGTTGTGTACCAAGGGTTCGTTTAAAGAACAAGTACATCAATGACCATTGTGATTTTCGTCTTGCTCTTAGTACACATGAAGCTCCAACATCACCAAATCCCTTGCAAGTGTGTTCTGGCCGGAGTTCGATTTCATGGGATACACTTCACACCACTTTGAGGACCCTTACCTCGTGACCACAAACGATCAAGTTGAGCACACATTGAAGATAGTTTGTGAGATTCAAGGTTCGACAAGGGTTATTTTCCAACTTAGCACGTGGGTTTTGCATCGGATGACATCTGTAGCAATCGTAACAAGATTGAGTCAAAGGCATGTAACTCGTCTTGTCACCATTCGTGCTTCAATTTGTGGGCAAATTGCTTTCAAGAGGAGGGGAATTATACAAACAAGAGGAGCCATTGGAGTAAAGCCATGAGTTTTTCTTGGCTGGTTGTGAGCATTTTCAAACTAACCAAGAGACATGAGCACCGAATCATAGTATGAGGGCCAATATGTGGTGGCTTTAGATTTGGGCTTCATACTACCAACGCTTGTAGTATCATCCATTTCTATCCAAATTTGAGGACAAATCCTTCTCAAGTGGAGGGGACTGATGTGTGCACGGACCTTAGCCCAAGTAATGATCCAGTTCGAGTTCCATTGGGCCCAGTCACACGTGCACGGGCCAAGCGCTTCAAAGGAGTCCCTTCAAGCTCTTGTGAAATGTTCAAGACCAACAAGGAGTCCATCGGGATATTGAAGGCTTGGAAGGTGATAATCAAGTTGTCTACATGATGATCCAAGCCCACGAAGAGAGCCCATGAAGGTTTGGTCGACTAAGCCCTAGGCCTTAGTGTTAGGTTCAATTGCTTAGAGTTGGATTAGATTAGTTTATTTGAGTCATGGCCCGGCCCACCTTGTCCAAGGAGTGGCCGACCTTCCTTGTCTAGTTTCTTAGGGTTTTATTTGCCCCTTAGCCTATATAAAGGCTCACTTTGTATGATTAACGGGTGCACAATTTTGATAATAAAATTCTGATTTGTTTCTCTTCGACTTATTGAGAGCATTCGAACCTTAACTTGCTTGGCAAGGGTTCTTGAGCAATCTTGCGTATTGTCCTTGATTGTTCTACCGACCTATCCACTATAGTATTCACCTCAATTGGAGTCGCCGTTCTACCACCTTCAATCAATTCGTGTCGTCCGTTTTGGTTTTAGGTTCCACAATCGAAGCGTTGGACAACCCCACTAGATCCTTGGACAAGCGTGTTACGTGTCTCGAAACGAGTTGATCGAGGATCGTATCAGTTGGCTTCAGAGCTTAGGTGAAGGTATCTTTCGTTATATCCTTGTTTTTCGTAGTTGCATCGAAGGGTTTTTGTGTTTTGTCCGCTGCCTTGTTAAAAAAACAAGAAGAAAAAAATGACACTGTTCACCGTCACTCTTCACCGACACTGTTCTCGTTACTGTTTATCCGAACACAAAATCTGTTGGTGTGTTTTCCCTTTTGTGTTTGTGTCCAGTTTGTCGATAATTTCTGTCCAAAATTTGCCGAAAGGTTGTGTTCCCAAATCTGTCTTGGTCGTTAGTCATCACTTCAGCAACAAGAAAACAAGTGGGGCGGCGGCTAGGGTTTCATTTGCACTAGGGTTTCTTTGTTTCAAATCTGTCCGAGTATTGCTTGCTTCATCCAAGTTGTTTACTTGATTTCCAAATTCATTTAGGAAACTAAGTAAAGCACTTGGATAACTCCTTTGTTTTCACTTGGCTACTCTCCTACATTTTAGGAACACTACCCACTCCTACATTGATCATCTTCAACTGTACCAGTTGATGAGTACTCGTGGTGTTGTTTGGGTTACTAAGCACACGCTTGTACCTATTCAAATCGGCAAATATGTGGACGAGGTGTTGTGTGATGTAGTCCGAATTCAAGTGACACCTGTGTTGTTGGGCAAAGCATGGATGTCGAGGCGAGAAGTTAAATATGACGGACATACTAATAAGTATGCCTTCTTATTTAATAGTCGTCGTTTTGTACTTGTATCACTTACTTATGACCAGCTTTGTATTGATCTAGCATACATGAAAATGAGCTTGAGCGTTATAGAATGGAGAAAAGGCTAGATGAGGGAATTGTGCCTGAAGAGGTAAAACCCGAGGGAGTTGAAAGCAACGAGATGAAAGGGTCAGCTGTTGAACTAGAAAAGGAGATGGAAAAATCTGATGAGATGGGTGGTAAAAAGGAGGAAAAGAGAGAAAGTGGGCTGATCTTGAACAACCCGGTGAAGGCCTATTATTTTCCTAACGAACTTACCTTTGCTTTGTTTAGTGTTTCTTCTTTTATACAGATCAGGCAAAGGGAAGTTGAGCTGTTCTTAGTGCGTTCCATTCCAAAATCCATTATAGGCTTTGCAAGCCTCCAAGAGTTAAACCCCGTTGGTATCCATTCACGGAACAATGTCAACTCAAATCAGTCCACACCAAAAGGGAGTTGATTCGAGCTCATCTTGAAGGGAACACTCCACATTTTGGGGATGGTTGTGTACCAAGGGTTCGTTTAAAGAACAAGTACATCAATGACCATTGTGATTTTCGTCTTGCTCTTAGTACACATGAAGCTCCAACATCACCAAATCCGCCATGGGACCTTGCAAGTGTGTTCTGGCCGGAGTTCGATTTCATGGGATACACTTCACACCACTTTGAGGACCCTTACCTCGTGACCACAAACGATCAAGTTGAGCACACATTGAAGATAGTTTGTGAGATTCAAGGTTCGACAAGGGTTATTTTCCAACTTAGCACGTGGGTTTTGCATCGGATGACATCTGTAGCAATCGTAACAAGATTGAGTCAAAGGCATGTAACTCGTCTTGTCACCATTCGTGCTTCAATTTGTGGGCAAATTGCTTTCAAGAGGAGGGGAATTATACAAACAAGAGGAGCCATTGGAGTAAAGCCATGAGTTTTTCTTGGCTGGTTGTGAGCATTTTCAAACTAACCAAGAGACATGAGCACCGAATCATAGTATGAGGGCCAATATGTGGTGGCTTTAGATTTGGGCTTCATACTACCAACGCTTGTAGTATCATCCATTTCTATCCAAATTTGAGGACAAATCCTTCTCAAGTGGAGGGGACTGATGTGTGCACGGACCTTAGCCCAAGTAATGATCCAGTTCGAGTTCCATTGGGCCCAGTCACACGTGCACGGGCCAAGCGCTTCAAAGGAGTCCCTTCAAGCTCTTGTGAAATGTTCAAGACCAACAAGGAGTCCATCGGGATATTGAAGGCTTGGAAGGTGATAATCAAGTTGTCTACATGATGATCCAAGCCCACGAAGAGAGCCCATGAAGGTTTGGTCGACTAAGCCCTAGGCCTTAGTGTTAGGTTCAATTGCTTAGAGTTGGATTAGATTAGTTTATTTGAGTCATGGCCCGGCCCACCTTGTCCAAGGAGTGGCCGACCTTCCTTGTCTAGTTTCTTAGGGTTTTATTTGCCCCTTAGCCTATATAAAGGCTCACTTTGTATGATTAACGGGTGCACAATTTTGATAATAAAATTCTGATTTGTTTCTCTTCGACTTATTGAGAGCATTCGAACCTTAACTTGCTTGGCAAGGGTTCTTGAGCAATCTTGCGTATTGTCCTTGATTGTTCTACCGACCTATCCACTATAGTATTCACCTCAATTGGAGTCGCCGTTCTACCACCTTCAATCAATTCGTGTCGTCCGTTTTGGTTTTAGGTTCCACAATCGAAGCGTTGGACAACCCCACTAGATCCTTGGACAAGCGTGTTACGTGTCTCGAAACGAGTTGATCGAGGACCGTATCAGTTGGCTTCAGAGCTTAGGTGAAGGTATCTTTCGTTATATCCTTGTTTTTCGTAGTTGCATCGAAGGGTTTTTGTGTTTTGTCCGCTGCCTTGTTAAAAAAAAAAAAAAGAAGAAAAAAATGACACTGTTCACCGTAACTCTTCACCGACACTGTTCACGTTACTGTTTATCCGAACACAAAATCTGTTGGTGTGTTATCCCTTTTGTGTTTGTGTCTAGTTTGTCGATAATTTCTGTCCAAAATTTGCCGAAAGGTTGTGTTCCCAAATCTGTCTTGGTCGTTAGTCATCACTTGAGCAACAAGAAAACAAGTGGGGCGGCGGCTAGGGTTTCATTTGCACTAGGGTTTCTTTGTTTCAAATCTGTCCGAGTATTGCTTGCTTCATCCAAGTTGTTTACTTGATTTCCAAATTCATTTAGGAAACTAAGTAAAGCACTTGGATAACTCCTTTGTTTTCACTTGGCTACTCTCCTACATTCTCTCCTACATTTTAGGAACACTACCCACTCCTACATTGATCATCTTCAACTGTACCAGTTGATGAGCACTCGTGGTGTTGTTTGGGTTACTAAGCACACACTTGTACCTATTCAAATCGGCAAATATGTGGACGAGGTGTTGTGTGATGTAGTCCCAATTCAAGTGACACCTGTGTTGTTGGGCAAAGCATGGATGTCGAGGCGAGAAGTTAAATATGACGGACATACTAATAAGTATGCCTTCTTATTTAATAGTCGTCGTTTTGTACTTGTATCACTTACTTATGACCAGCTTTGTATTGATCTAGCATACATGAAAATGAGCTTGAGCGTTATAGAATGGAGAAAAGGCTAGATGAGGGAATTGTGCCTGAAGAGGTAAAACCCGAGGGAGTTGAAAGCAACGAGATGAAAGGGTCAGCTGTTGAACTAGAAAAGGAGATGGAAAAATCTGATGAGATGGGTGGTAAAAAGGAGGAAAAGAGAGAAAGTGGGCTGATCTTGAACAACCCGGTGAAGGCCTATTATTTTCCTAACGAACTTACCTTTGCTTTGTTTAGTGTTTCTTCTTTTATACAGATCAGGCAAAGGGAAGTTGAGCTGTTCTTAGTGCGTTCCATTCCAAAATCAATTATAGGCTTTGCAAGCCTCCAAGAGTTAAACCCCGTTGGTATCCATTCACGGAACAATGTCAACTCAAATCAGTCCACACCAAAAGGGAGTTGATTCGAGCTCATCTTGAAGGGAACACTCCACATTTTGGGGATGGTTGTGTACCAAGGGTTCGTTTAAAGAACAAGTACATCAATGACCATTGTGATTTTCGTCTTGCTCTTAGTACACATGAAGCTCCAACATCACCAAATCCGCCATGGGACCTTGCAAGTGTGTTCTGGCCGGAGTTCGATTTCATGGGATACACTTCACACCACTTTGAGGACCCTTACCTCGTGACCACAAACGATCAAGTTGAGCACACATTGAAGATAGTTTGTGAGATTCAAGGTTCGACAAGGGTTATTTTCCAACTTAGCACGTGGGTTTTGCATCGGATGACATCTGTAGCAATCGTAACAAGATTGAGTCAAAGGCATGTAACTCGTCTTGTCACCATTCGTGCTTCAATTTGTGGGCAAATTGCTTTCAAGAGGAGGGGAATTATACAAACAAGAGGAGCCATTGGAGTAAAGCCATGAGTTTTTCTTGGCTGGTTGTGAGCATTTTCAAACTAACCAAGAGACATGAGCACCGAATCATAGTATGAGGGCCAATATGTGGTGGCTTTAGATTTGGGCTTCATACTACCAACGCTTGTAGTATCATCCATTTCTATCCAAATTTGAGGACAAATCCTTCTCAAGTGGAGGGGACTGATGTGTGCACGGACCTTAGCCCAAGTAATGATCCAGTTCGAGTTCCATTGGGCCCAGTCACACGTGCACGGGCCAAGCGCTTCAAAGGAGTCCCTTCAAGCTCTTGTGAAATGTTCAAGACCAACAAGGAGTCCATCGGGATATTGAAGGCTTGGAAGGTGATAATCAAGTTGTCTACATGATGATCCAAGCCCACGAAGAGAGCCCATGAAGGTTTGGTCGACTAAGCCCTAGGCCTTAGTGTTAGGTTCAATTGCTTAGAGTTGGATTAGATTAGTTTATTTGAGTCATGGCCCGGCCCACCTTGTCCAAGGAGTGGCCGACCTTCCTTGTCTAGTTTCTTAGGGTTTTATTTGCCCCTTAGCCTATATAAAGGCTCACTTTGTATGATTAACGGGTGCACAATTTTGATAATAAAATTCTGATTTGTTTCTCTTCGACTTATTGAGAGCATTCGAACCTTAACTTGCTTGGCAAGGGTTCTTGAGCAATCTTGCGTATTGTCCTTGATTGTTCTACCGACCTATCCACTATAGTATTCACCTCAATTGGAGTCGCCGTTCTACCACCTTCAATCAATTCGTGTCGTCCGTTTTGGTTTTAGGTTCCACAATCGAAGCGTTGGACAACCCCACTAGATCCTTGGACAAGCGTGTTACGTGTCTCGAAACGAGTTGATCGAGGACCGTATCAGTTGGCTTCAGAGCTTAGGTGAAGGTATCTTTCGTTATATCCTTGTTTTTCGTAGTTGCATCGAAGGGTTTTTGTGTTTTGTCCGCTGCCTTGTTAAAAAAAAAAAAAAGAAGAAAAAAATGACACTGTTCACCGTAACTCTTCACCGACACTGTTCACGTTACTGTTTATCCGAACACAAAATCTGTTGGTGTGTTATCCCTTTTGTGTTTGTGTCTAGTTTGTCGATAATTTCTGTCCAAAATTTGCCGAAAGGTTGTGTTCCCAAATCTGTCTTGGTCGTTAGTCATCACTTGAGCAACAAGAAAACAAGTGGGGCGGCGGCTAGGGTTTCATTTGCACTAGGGTTTCTTTGTTTCAAATCTGTCCGAGTATTGCTTGCTTCATCCAAGTTGTTTACTTGATTTCCAAATTCATTTAGGAAACTAAGTAAAGCACTTGGATAACTCCTTTGTTTTCACTTGGCTACTCTCCTACATTCTCTCCTACATTTTAGGAACACTACCCACTCCTACATTGATCATCTTCAACTGTACCAGTTGATGAGTACTCGTGGTGTTGTTTGGGTTACTAAGCACACGCTTGTACCTATTCAAATCGGCAAATATGTGGACGAGGTGTTGTGTGATGTAGTCCGAATTCAAGTGACACCTGTGTTGTTGGGCAAAGCATGGATGTCGAGGCGAGAAGTTAAATATGACGGACATACTAATAAGTATGCCTTCTTATTTAATAGTCGTCGTTTTGTACTTGTATCACTTACTTATGACCAGCTTTGTATTGATCTAGCATACATGAAAATGAGCTTGAGCGTTATAGAATGGAGAAAAGGCTAGATGAGGGAATTGTGCCTGAAGAGGTAAAACCCGAGGGAGTTGAAAGCAACGAGATGAAAGGGTCAGCTGTTGAACTAGAAAAGGAGATGGAAAAATCTGATGAGATGGGTGGTAAAAAGGAGGAAAAGAGAGAAAGTGGGCTGATCTTGAACAACCCGGTGAAGGCCTATTATTTTCCTAACGAACTTACCTTTGCTTTGTTTAGTGTTTCTTCTTTTATACAGATCAGGCAAAGGGAAGTTGAGCTGTTCTTAGTGCGTTCCATTCCAAAATCAATTATAGGCTTTGCAAGCCTCCAAGAGTTAAACCCCGTTGGTATCCATTCACGGAACAATGTCAACTCAAATCAGTCCACACCAAAAGGGAGTTGATTCGAGCTCATCTTGAAGGGAACACTCCACATTTTGGGGATGGTTGTGTACCAAGGGTTCGTTTAAAGAACAAGTACATCAATGACCATTGTGATTTTCGTCTTGCTCTTAGTACACATGAAGCTCCAACATCACCAAATCCCTTGCAAGTGTGTTCTGGCCGGAGTTCGATTTCATGGGATACACTTCACACCACTTTGAGGACCCTTACCTCGTGACCACAAACGATCAAGTTGAGCACACATTGAAGATAGTTTGTGAGATTCAAGGTTCGACAAGGGTTATTTTCCAACTTAGCACGTGGGTTTTGCATCGGATGACATCTGTAGCAATCGTAACAAGATTGAGTCAAAGGCATGTAACTCGTCTTGTCACCATTCGTGCTTCAATTTGTGGGCAAATTGCTTTCAAGAGGAGGGGAATTATACAAACAAGAGGAGCCATTGGAGTAAAGCCATGAGTTTTTCTTGGCTGGTTGTGAGCATTTTCAAACTAACCAAGAGACATGAGCACCGAATCATAGTATGAGGGCCAATATGTGGTGGCTTTAGATTTGGGCTTCATACTACCAACGCTTGTAGTATCATCCATTTCTATCCAAATTTGAGGACAAATCCTTCTCAAGTGGAGGGGACTGATGTGTGCACGGACCTTAGCCCAAGTAATGATCCAGTTCGAGTTCCATTGGGCCCAGTCACACGTGCACGGGCCAAGCGCTTCAAAGGAGTCCCTTCAAGCTCTTGTGAAATGTTCAAGACCAACAAGGAGTCCATCGGGATATTGAAGGCTTGGAAGGTGATAATCAAGTTGTCTACATGATGATCCAAGCCCACGAAGAGAGCCCATGAAGGTTTGGTCGACTAAGCCCTAGGCCTTAGTGTTAGGTTCAATTGCTTAGAGTTGGATTAGATTAGTTTATTTGAGTCATGGCCCGGCCCACCTTGTCCAAGGAGTGGCCGACCTTCCTTGTCTAGTTTCTTAGGGTTTTATTTGCCCCTTAGCCTATATAAAGGCTCACTTTGTATGATTAACGGGTGCACAATTTTGATAATAAAATTCTGATTTGTTTCTCTTCGACTTATTGAGAGCATTCGAACCTTAACTTGCTTGGCAAGGGTTCTTGAGCAATCTTGCGTATTGTCCTTGATTGTTCTACCGACCTATCCACTATAGTATTCACCTCAATTGGAGTCGCCGTTCTACCACCTTCAATCAATTCGTGTCGTCCGTTTTGGTTTTAGGTTCCACAATCGAAGCGTTGGACAACCCCACTAGATCCTTGGACAAGCGTGTTACGTGTCTCGAAACGAGTTGATCGAGGATCGTATCAGTTGGCTTCAGAGCTTAGGTGAAGGTATCTTTCGTTATATCCTTGTTTTTCGTAGTTGCATCGAAGGGTTTTTGTGTTTTGTCCGCTGCCTTGTTAAAAAAACAAGAAGAAAAAAATGACACTGTTCACCGTCACTCTTCACCGACACTGTTCTCGTTACTGTTTATCCGAACACAAAATCTGTTGGTGTGTTTTCCCTTTTGTGTTTGTGTCCAGTTTGTCGATAATTTCTGTCCAAAATTTGCCGAAAGGTTGTGTTCCCAAATCTGTCTTGGTCGTTAGTCATCACTTCAGCAACAAGAAAACAAGTGGGGCGGCGGCTAGGGTTTCATTTGCACTAGGGTTTCTTTGTTTCAAATCTGTCCGAGTATTGCTTGCTTCATCCAAGTTGTTTACTTGATTTCCAAATTCATTTAGGAAACTAAGTAAAGCACTTGGATAACTCCTTTGTTTTCACTTGGCTACTCTCCTACATTTTAGGAACACTACCCACTCCTACATTGATCATCTTCAACTGTACCAGTTGATGAGTACTCGTGGTGTTGTTTGGGTTACTAAGCACACGCTTGTACCTATTCAAATCGGCAAATATGTGGACGAGGTGTTGTGTGATGTAGTCCGAATTCAAGTGACACCTGTGTTGTTGGGCAAAGCATGGATGTCGAGGCGAGAAGTTAAATATGACGGACATACTAATAAGTATGCCTTCTTATTTAATAGTCGTCGTTTTGTACTTGTATCACTTACTTATGACCAGCTTTGTATTGATCTAGCATACATGAAAATGAGCTTGAGCGTTATAGAATGGAGAAAAGGCTAGATGAGGGAATTGTGCCTGAAGAGGTAAAACCCGAGGGAGTTGAAAGCAACGAGATGAAAGGGTCAGCTGTTGAACTAGAAAAGGAGATGGAAAAATCTGATGAGATGGGTGGTAAAAAGGAGGAAAAGAGAGAAAGTGGGCTGATCTTGAACAACCCGGTGAAGGCCTATTATTTTCCTAACGAACTTACCTTTGCTTTGTTTAGTGTTTCTTCTTTTATACAGATCAGGCAAAGGGAAGTTGAGCTGTTCTTAGTGCGTTCCATTCCAAAATCCATTATAGGCTTTGCAAGCCTCCAAGAGTTAAACCCCGTTGGTATCCATTCACGGAACAATGTCAACTCAAATCAGTCCACACCAAAAGGGAGTTGATTCGAGCTCATCTTGAAGGGAACACTCCACATTTTGGGGATGGTTGTGTACCAAGGGTTCGTTTAAAGAACAAGTACATCAATGACCATTGTGATTTTCGTCTTGCTCTTAGTACACATGAAGCTCCAACATCACCAAATCCCTTGCAAGTGTGTTCTGGCCGGAGTTCGATTTCATGGGATACACTTCACACCACTTTGAGGACCCTTACCTCGTGACCACAAACGATCAAGTTGAGCACACATTGAAGATAGTTTGTGAGATTCAAGGTTCGACAAGGGTTATTTTCCAACTTAGCACGTGGGTTTTGCATCGGATGACATCTGTAGCAATCGTAACAAGATTGAGTCAAAGGCATGTAACTCGTCTTGTCACCATTCGTGCTTCAATTTGTGGGCAAATTGCTTTCAAGAGGAGGGGAATTATACAAACAAGAGGAGCCATTGGAGTAAAGCCATGAGTTTTTCTTGGCTGGTTGTGAGCATTTTCAAACTAACCAAGAGACATGAGCACCGAATCATAGTATGAGGGCCAATATGTGGTGGCTTTAGATTTGGGCTTCATACTACCAACGCTTGTAGTATCATCCATTTCTATCCAAATTTGAGGACAAATCCTTCTCAAGTGGAGGGGACTGATGTGTGCACGGACCTTAGCCCAAGTAATGATCCAGTTCGAGTTCCATTGGGCCCAGTCACACGTGCACGGGCCAAGCGCTTCAAAGGAGTCCCTTCAAGCTCTTGTGAAATGTTCAAGACCAACAAGGAGTCCATCGGGATATTGAAGGCTTGGAAGGTGATAATCAAGTTGTCTACATGATGATCCAAGCCCACGAAGAGAGCCCATGAAGGTTTGGTCGACTAAGCCCTAGGCCTTAGTGTTAGGTTCAATTGCTTAGAGTTGGATTAGATTAGTTTATTTGAGTCATGGCCCGGCCCACCTTGTCCAAGGAGTGGCCGACCTTCCTTGTCTAGTTTCTTAGGGTTTTATTTGCCCCTTAGCCTATATAAAGGCTCACTTTGTATGATTAACGGGTGCACAATTTTGATAATAAAATTCTGATTTGTTTCTCTTCGACTTATTGAGAGCATTCGAACCTTAACTTGCTTGGCAAGGGTTCTTGAGCAATCTTGCGTATTGTCCTTGATTGTTCTACCGACCTATCCACTATAGTATTCACCTCAATTGGAGTCGCCGTTCTACCACCTTCAATCAATTCGTGTCGTCCGTTTTGGTTTTAGGTTCCACAATCGAAGCGTTGGACAACCCCACTAGATCCTTGGACAAGCGTGTTACGTGTCTCGAAACGAGTTGATCGAGGACCGTATCAGTTGGCTTCAGAGCTTAGGTGAAGGTATCTTTCGTTATATCCTTGTTTTTCGTAGTTGCATCGAAGGGTTTTTGTGTTTTGTCCGCTGCCTTGTTAAAAAAAAAAAAAAGAAGAAAAAAATGACACTGTTCACCGTAACTCTTCACCGACACTGTTCACGTTACTGTTTATCCGAACACAAAATCTGTTGGTGTGTTATCCCTTTTGTGTTTGTGTCTAGTTTGTCGATAATTTCTGTCCAAAATTTGCCGAAAGGTTGTGTTCCCAAATCTGTCTTGGTCGTTAGTCATCACTTGAGCAACAAGAAAACAAGTGGGGCGGCGGCTAGGGTTTCATTTGCACTAGGGTTTCTTTGTTTCAAATCTGTCCGAGTATTGCTTGCTTCATCCAAGTTGTTTACTTGATTTCCAAATTCATTTAGGAAACTAAGTAAAGCACTTGGATAACTCCTTTGTTTTCACTTGGCTACTCTCCTACATTTTAGGAACACTACCCACTCCTACATTGATCATCTTCAACTGTACCAGTTGATGAGTACTCGTGGTGTTGTTTGGGTTACTAAGCACACGCTTGTACCTATTCAAATCGGCAAATATGTGGACGAGGTGTTGTGTGATGTAGTCCGAATTCAAGTGACACCTGTGTTGTTGGGCAAAGCATGGATGTCGAGGCGAGAAGTTAAATATGACGGACATACTAATAAGTATGCCTTCTTATTTAATAGTCGTCGTTTTGTACTTGTATCACTTACTTATGACCAGCTTTGTATTGATCTAGCATACATGAAAATGAGCTTGAGCGTTATAGAATGGAGAAAAGGCTAGATGAGGGAATTGTGCCTGAAGAGGTAAAACCCGAGGGAGTTGAAAGCAACGAGATGAAAGGGTCAGCTGTTGAACTAGAAAAGGAGATGGAAAAATCTGATGAGATGGGTGGTAAAAAGGAGGAAAAGAGAGAAAGTGGGCTGATCTTGAACAACCCGGTGAAGGCCTATTATTTTCCTAACGAACTTACCTTTGCTTTGTTTAGTGTTTCTTCTTTTATACAGATCAGGCAAAGGGAAGTTGAGCTGTTCTTAGTGCGTTCCATTCCAAAATCAATTATAGGCTTTGCAAGCCTCCAAGAGTTAAACCCCGTTGGTATCCATTCACGGAACAATGTCAACTCAAATCAGTCCACACCAAAAGGGAGTTGATTCGAGCTCATCTTGAAGGGAACACTCCACATTTTGGGGATGGTTGTGTACCAAGGGTTCGTTTAAAGAACAAGTACATCAATGACCATTGTGATTTTCGTCTTGCTCTTAGTACACATGAAGCTCCAACATCACCAAATCCGCCATGGGACCTTGCAAGTGTGTTCTGGCCGGAGTTCGATTTCATGGGATACACTTCACACCACTTTGAGGACCCTTACCTCGTGACCACAAACGATCAAGTTGAGCACACATTGAAGATAGTTTGTGAGATTCAAGGTTCGACAAGGGTTATTTTCCAACTTAGCACGTGGGTTTTGCATCGGATGACATCTGTAGCAATCGTAACAAGATTGAGTCAAAGGCATGTAACTCGTCTTGTCACCATTCGTGCTTCAATTTGTGGGCAAATTGCTTTCAAGAGGAGGGGAATTATACAAACAAGAGGAGCCATTGGAGTAAAGCCATGAGTTTTTCTTGGCTGGTTGTGAGCATTTTCAAACTAACCAAGAGACATGAGCACCGAATCATAGTATGAGGGCCAATATGTGGTGGCTTTAGATTTGGGCTTCATACTACCAACGCTTGTAGTATCATCCATTTCTATCCAAATTTGAGGACAAATCCTTCTCAAGTGGAGGGGACTGATGTGTGCACGGACCTTAGCCCAAGTAATGATCCAGTTCGAGTTCCATTGGGCCCAGTCACACGTGCACGGGCCAAGCGCTTCAAAGGAGTCCCTTCAAGCTCTTGTGAAATGTTCAAGACCAACAAGGAGTCCATCGGGATATTGAAGGCTTGGAAGGTGATAATCAAGTTGTCTACATGATGATCCAAGCCCACGAAGAGAGCCCATGAAGGTTTGGTCGACTAAGCCCTAGGCCTTAGTGTTAGGTTCAATTGCTTAGAGTTGGATTAGATTAGTTTATTTGAGTCATGGCCCGGCCCACCTTGTCCAAGGAGTGGCCGACCTTCCTTGTCTAGTTTCTTAGGGTTTTATTTGCCGCTTAGCCTATATAAAGGCTCACTTTGTATGATTAACGGGTGCACAATTTTGATAATAAAATTCTGATTTGTTTCTCTTCGACTTATTGAGAGCATTCGAACCTTAACTTGCTTGGCAAGGGTTCTTGAGCAATCTTGCGTATTGTCCTTGATTGTTCTACCGACCTATCCACTATAGTATTCACCTCAATTGGAGTCGCCGTTCTACCACCTTCAATCAATTCGTGTCGTCCGTTTTGGTTTTAGGTTCCACAATCGAAGCGTTGGACAACCCCACTAGATCCTTGGACAAGCGTGTTACGTGTCTCGAAACGAGTTGATCGAGGACCGTATCAGTTGGCTTCAGAGCTTAGGTGAAGGTATCTTTCGTTATATCCTTGTTTTTCGTAGTTGCATCGAAGGGTTTTTGTGTTTTGTCCGCTGCCTTGTTAAAAAAAAAAAAAAGAAGAAAAAAATGACACTGTTCACCGTAACTCTTCACCGACACTGTTCACGTTACTGTTTATCCGAACACAAAATCTGTTGGTGTGTTATCCCTTTTGTGTTTGTGTCTAGTTTGTCGATAATTTCTGTCCAAAATTTGCCGAAAGGTTGTGTTCCCAAATCTGTCTTGGTCGTTAGTCATCACTTGAGCAACAAGAAAACAAGTGGGGCGGCGGCTAGGGTTTCATTTGCACTAGGGTTTCTTTGTTTCAAATCTGTCCGAGTATTGCTTGCTTCATCCAAGTTGTTTACTTGATTTCCAAATTCATTTAGGAAACTAAGTAAAGCACTTGGATAACTCCTTTGTTTTCACTTGGCTACTCTCCTACATTTTAGGAACACTACCCACTCCTACATTGATCATCTTCAACTGTACCAGTTGATGAGTACTCGTGGTGTTGTTTGGGTTACTAAGCACACGCTTGTACCTATTCAAATCGGCAAATATGTGGACGAGGTGTTGTGTGATGTAGTCCGAATTCAAGTGACACCTGTGTTGTTGGGCAAAGCATGGATGTCGAGGCGAGAAGTTAAATATGACGGACATACTAATAAGTATGCCTTCTTATTTAATAGTCGTCGTTTTGTACTTGTATCACTTACTTATGACCAGCTTTGTATTGATCTAGCATACATGAAAATGAGCTTGAGCGTTATAGAATGGAGAAAAGGCTAGATGAGGGAATTGTGCCTGAAGAGGTAAAACCCGAGGGAGTTGAAAGCAACGAGATGAAAGGGTCAGCTGTTGAACTAGAAAAGGAGATGGAAAAATCTGATGAGATGGGTGGTAAAAAGGAGGAAAAGAGAGAAAGTGGGCTGATCTTGAACAACCCGGTGAAGGCCTATTATTTTCCTAACGAACTTACCTTTGCTTTGTTTAGTGTTTCTTCTTTTATACAGATCAGGCAAAGGGAAGTTGAGCTGTTCTTAGTGCGTTCCATTCCAAAATCAATTATAGGCTTTGCAAGCCTCCAAGAGTTAAACCCCGTTGGTATCCATTCACGGAACAATGTCAACTCAAATCAGTCCACACCAAAAGGGAGTTGATTCGAGCTCATCTTGAAGGGAACACTCCACATTTTGGGGATGGTTGTGTACCAAGGGTTCGTTTAAAGAACAAGTACATCAATGACCATTGTGATTTTCGTCTTGCTCTTAGTACACATGAAGCTCCAACATCACCAAATCCGCCATGGGACCTTGCAAGTGTGTTCTGGCCGGAGTTCGATTTCATGGGATACACTTCACACCACTTTGAGGACCCTTACCTCGTGACCACAAACGATCAAGTTGAGCACACATTGAAGATAGTTTGTGAGATTCAAGGTTCGACAAGGGTTATTTTCCAACTTAGCACGTGGGTTTTGCATCGGATGACATCTGTAGCAATCGTAACAAGATTGAGTCAAAGGCATGTAACTCGTCTTGTCACCATTCGTGCTTCAATTTGTGGGCAAATTGCTTTCAAGAGGAGGGGAATTATACAAACAAGAGGAGCCATTGGAGTAAAGCCATGAGTTTTTCTTGGCTGGTTGTGAGCATTTTCAAACTAACCAAGAGACATGAGCACCGAATCATAGTATGAGGGCCAATATGTGGTGGCTTTAGATTTGGGCTTCATACTACCAACGCTTGTAGTATCATCCATTTCTATCCAAATTTGAGGACAAATCCTTCTCAAGTGGAGGGGACTGATGTGTGCACGGACCTTAGCCCAAGTAATGATCCAGTTCGAGTTCCATTGGGCCCAGTCACACGTGCACGGGCCAAGCGCTTCAAAGGAGTCCCTTCAAGCTCTTGTGAAATGTTCAAGACCAACAAGGAGTCCATCGGGATATTGAAGGCTTGGAAGGTGATAATCAAGTTGTCTACATGATGATCCAAGCCCACGAAGAGAGCCCATGAAGGTTTGGTCGACTAAGCCCTAGGCCTTAGTGTTAGGTTCAATTGCTTAGAGTTGGATTAGATTAGTTTATTTGAGTCATGGCCCGGCCCACCTTGTCCAAGGAGTGGCCGACCTTCCTTGTCTAGTTTCTTAGGGTTTTATTTGCCGCTTAGCCTATATAAAGGCTCACTTTGTATGATTAACGGGTGCACAATTTTGATAATAAAATTCTGATTTGTTTCTCTTCGACTTATTGAGAGCATTCGAACCTTAACTTGCTTGGCAAGGGTTCTTGAGCAATCTTGCGTATTGTCCTTGATTGTTCTACCGACCTATCCACTATAGTATTCACCTCAATTGGAGTCGCCGTTCTACCACCTTCAATCAATTCGTGTCGTCCGTTTTGGTTTTAGGTTCCACAATCGAAGCGTTGGACAACCCCACTAGATCCTTGGACAAGCGTGTTACGTGTCTCGAAACGAGTTGATCGAGGACCGTATCAGTTGGCTTCAGAGCTTAGGTGAAGGTATCTTTCGTTATATCCTTGTTTTTCGTAGTTGCATCGAAGGGTTTTTGTGTTTTGTCCGCTGCCTTGTTAAAAAAAAAAAAAGAAGAAAAAAATGACACTGTTCACCGTAACTCTTCACCGACACTGTTCACGTTACTGTTTATCCGAACACAAAATCTGTTGGTGTGTTATCCCTTTTGTGTTTGTGTCTAGTTTGTCGATAATTTCTGTCCAAAATTTGCCGAAAGGTTGTGTTCCCAAATCTGTCTTGGTCGTTAGTCATCACTTGAGCAACAAGAAAACAAGTGGGGCGGCGGCTAGGGTTTCATTTGCACTAGGGTTTCTTTGTTTCAAATCTGTCCGAGTATTGCTTGCTTCATCCAAGTTGTTTACTTGATTTCCAAATTCATTTAGGAAACTAAGTAAAGCACTTGGATAACTCCTTTGTTTTCACTTGGCTACTCTCCTACATTTTAGGAACACTACCCACTCCTACATTGATCATCTTCAACTGTACCAGTTGATGAGTACTCGTGGTGTTGTTTGGGTTACTAAGCACACGCTTGTACCTATTCAAATCGGCAAATATGTGGACGAGGTGTTGTGTGATGTAGTCCGAATTCAAGTGACACCTGTGTTGTTGGGCAAAGCATGGATGTCGAGGCGAGAAGTTAAATATGACGGACATACTAATAAGTATGCCTTCTTATTTAATAGTCGTCGTTTTGTACTTGTATCACTTACTTATGACCAGCTTTGTATTGATCTAGCATACATGAAAATGAGCTTGAGCGTTATAGAATGGAGAAAAGGCTAGATGAGGGAATTGTGCCTGAAGAGGTAAAACCCGAGGGAGTTGAAAGCAACGAGATGAAAGGGTCAGCTGTTGAACTAGAAAAGGAGATGGAAAAATCTGATGAGATGGGTGGTAAAAAGGAGGAAAAGAGAGAAAGTGGGCTGATCTTGAACAACCCGGTGAAGGCCTATTATTTTCCTAACGAACTTACCTTTGCTTTGTTTAGTGTTTCTTCTTTTATACAGATCAGGCAAAGGGAAGTTGAGCTGTTCTTAGTGCGTTCCATTCCAAAATCAATTATAGGCTTTGCAAGCCTCCAAGAGTTAAACCCCGTTGGTATCCATTCACGGAACAATGTCAACTCAAATCAGTCCACACCAAAAGGGAGTTGATTCGAGCTCATCTTGAAGGGAACACTCCACATTTTGGGGATGGTTGTGTACCAAGGGTTCGTTTAAAGAACAAGTACATCAATGACCATTGTGATTTTCGTCTTGCTCTTAGTACACATGAAGCTCCAACATCACCAAATCCGCCATGGGACCTTGCAAGTGTGTTCTGGCCGGAGTTCGATTTCATGGGATACACTTCACACCACTTTGAGGACCCTTACCTCGTGACCACAAACGATCAAGTTGAGCACACATTGAAGATAGTTTGTGAGATTCAAGGTTCGACAAGGGTTATTTTCCAACTTAGCACGTGGGTTTTGCATCGGATGACATCTGTAGCAATCGTAACAAGATTGAGTCAAAGGCATGTAACTCGTCTTGTCACCATTCGTGCTTCAATTTGTGGGCAAATTGCTTTCAAGAGGAGGGGAATTATACAAACAAGAGGAGCCATTGGAGTAAAGCCATGAGTTTTTCTTGGCTGGTTGTGAGCATTTTCAAACTAACCAAGAGACATGAGCACCGAATCATAGTATGAGGGCCAATATGTGGTGGCTTTAGATTTGGGCTTCATACTACCAACGCTTGTAGTATCATCCATTTCTATCCAAATTTGAGGACAAATCCTTCTCAAGTGGAGGGGACTGATGTGTGCACGGACCTTAGCCCAAGTAATGATCCAGTTCGAGTTCCATTGGGCCCAGTCACACGTGCACGGGCCAAGCGCTTCAAAGGAGTCCCTTCAAGCTCTTGTGAAATGTTCAAGACCAACAAGGAGTCCATCGGGATATTGAAGGCTTGGAAGGTGATAATCAAGTTGTCTACATGATGATCCAAGCCCACGAAGAGAGCCCATGAAGGTTTGGTCGACTAAGCCCTAGGCCTTAGTGTTAGGTTCAATTGCTTAGAGTTGGATTAGATTAGTTTATTTGAGTCATGGCCCGGCCCACCTTGTCCAAGGAGTGGCCGACCTTCCTTGTCTAGTTTCTTAGGGTTTTATTTGCCGCTTAGCCTATATAAAGGCTCACTTTGTATGATTAACGGGTGCACAATTTTGATAATAAAATTCTGATTTGTTTCTCTTCGACTTATTGAGAGCATTCGAACCTTAACTTGCTTGGCAAGGGTTCTTGAGCAATCTTGCGTATTGTCCTTGATTGTTCTACCGACCTATCCACTATAGTATTCACCTCAATTGGAGTCGCCGTTCTACCACCTTCAATCAATTCGTGTCGTCCGTTTTGGTTTTAGGTTCCACAATCGAAGCGTTGGACAACCCCACTAGATCCTTGGACAAGCGTGTTACGTGTCTCGAAACGAGTTGATCGAGGACCGTATCAGTTGGCTTCAGAGCTTAGGTGAAGGTATCTTTCGTTATATCCTTGTTTTTCGTAGTTGCATCGAAGGGTTTTTGTGTTTTGTCCGCTGCCTTGTTAAAAAAAAAAAAAGAAGAAAAAAATGACACTGTTCACCGTAACTCTTCACCGACACTGTTCACGTTACTGTTTATCCGAACACAAAATCTGTTGGTGTGTTATCCCTTTTGTGTTTGTGTCTAGTTTGTCGATAATTTCTGTCCAAAATTTGCCGAAAGGTTGTGTTCCCAAATCTGTCTTGGTCGTTAGTCATCACTTGAGCAACAAGAAAACAAGTGGGGCGGCGGCTAGGGTTTCATTTGCACTAGGGTTTCTTTGTTTCAAATCTGTCCGAGTATTGCTTGCTTCATCCAAGTTGTTTACTTGATTTCCAAATTCATTTAGGAAACTAAGTAAAGCACTTGGATAACTCCTTTGTTTTCACTTGGCTACTCTCCTACATTTTAGGAACACTACCCACTCCTACATTGATCATCTTCAACTGTACCAGTTGATGAGTACTCGTGGTGTTGTTTGGGTTACTAAGCACACGCTTGTACCTATTCAAATCGGCAAATATGTGGACGAGGTGTTGTGTGATGTAGTCCGAATTCAAGTGACACCTGTGTTGTTGGGCAAAGCATGGATGTCGAGGCGAGAAGTTAAATATGACGGACATACTAATAAGTATGCCTTCTTATTTAATAGTCGTCGTTTTGTACTTGTATCACTTACTTATGACCAGCTTTGTATTGATCTAGCATACATGAAAATGAGCTTGAGCGTTATAGAATGGAGAAAAGGCTAGATGAGGGAATTGTGCCTGAAGAGGTAAAACCCGAGGGAGTTGAAAGCAACGAGATGAAAGGGTCAGCTGTTGAACTAGAAAAGGAGATGGAAAAATCTGATGAGATGGGTGGTAAAAAGGAGGAAAAGAGAGAAAGTGGGCTGATCTTGAACAACCCGGTGAAGGCCTATTATTTTCCTAACGAACTTACCTTTGCTTTGTTTAGTGTTTCTTCTTTTATACAGATCAGGCAAAGGGAAGTTGAGCTGTTCTTAGTGCGTTCCATTCCAAAATCAATTATAGGCTTTGCAAGCCTCCAAGAGTTAAACCCCGTTGGTATCCATTCACGGAACAATGTCAACTCAAATCAGTCCACACCAAAAGGGAGTTGATTCGAGCTCATCTTGAAGGGAACACTCCACATTTTGGGGATGGTTGTGTACCAAGGGTTCGTTTAAAGAACAAGTACATCAATGACCATTGTGATTTTCGTCTTGCTCTTAGTACACATGAAGCTCCAACATCACCAAATCCGCCATGGGACCTTGCAAGTGTGTTCTGGCCGGAGTTCGATTTCATGGGATACACTTCACACCACTTTGAGGACCCTTACCTCGTGACCACAAACGATCAAGTTGAGCACACATTGAAGATAGTTTGTGAGATTCAAGGTTCGACAAGGGTTATTTTCCAACTTAGCACGTGGGTTTTGCATCGGATGACATCTGTAGCAATCGTAACAAGATTGAGTCAAAGGCATGTAACTCGTCTTGTCACCATTCGTGCTTCAATTTGTGGGCAAATTGCTTTCAAGAGGAGGGGAATTATACAAACAAGAGGAGCCATTGGAGTAAAGCCATGAGTTTTTCTTGGCTGGTTGTGAGCATTTTCAAACTAACCAAGAGACATGAGCACCGAATCATAGTATGAGGGCCAATATGTGGTGGCTTTAGATTTGGGCTTCATACTACCAACGCTTGTAGTATCATCCATTTCTATCCAAATTTGAGGACAAATCCTTCTCAAGTGGAGGGGACTGATGTGTGCACGGACCTTAGCCCAAGTAATGATCCAGTTCGAGTTCCATTGGGCCCAGTCACACGTGCACGGGCCAAGCGCTTCAAAGGAGTCCCTTCAAGCTCTTGTGAAATGTTCAAGACCAACAAGGAGTCCATCGGGATATTGAAGGCTTGGAAGGTGATAATCAAGTTGTCTACATGATGATCCAAGCCCACGAAGAGAGCCCATGAAGGTTTGGTCGACTAAGCCCTAGGCCTTAGTGTTAGGTTCAATTGCTTAGAGTTGGATTAGATTAGTTTATTTGAGTCATGGCCCGGCCCACCTTGTCCAAGGAGTGGCCGACCTTCCTTGTCTAGTTTCTTAGGGTTTTATTTGCCGCTTAGCCTATATAAAGGCTCACTTTGTATGATTAACGGGTGCACAATTTTGATAATAAAATTCTGATTTGTTTCTCTTCGACTTATTGAGAGCATTCGAACCTTAACTTGCTTGGCAAGGGTTCTTGAGCAATCTTGCGTATTGTCCTTGATTGTTCTACCGACCTATCCACTATAGTATTCACCTCAATTGGAGTCGCCGTTCTACCACCTTCAATCAATTCGTGTCGTCCGTTTTGGTTTTAGGTTCCACAATCGAAGCGTTGGACAACCCCACTAGATCCTTGGACAAGCGTGTTACGTGTCTCGAAACGAGTTGATCGAGGACCGTATCAGTTGGCTTCAGAGCTTAGGTGAAGGTATCTTTCGTTATATCCTTGTTTTTCGTAGTTGCATCGAAGGGTTTTTGTGTTTTGTCCGCTGCCTTGTTAAAAAAAAAAAAAGAAGAAAAAAATGACACTGTTCACCGTAACTCTTCACCGACACTGTTCACGTTACTGTTTATCCGAACACAAAATCTGTTGGTGTGTTATCCCTTTTGTGTTTGTGTCTAGTTTGTCGATAATTTCTGTCCAAAATTTGCCGAAAGGTTGTGTTCCCAAATCTGTCTTGGTCGTTAGTCATCACTTGAGCAACAAGAAAACAAGTGGGGCGGCGGCTAGGGTTTCATTTGCACTAGGGTTTCTTTGTTTCAAATCTGTCCGAGTATTGCTTGCTTCATCCAAGTTGTTTACTTGATTTCCAAATTCATTTAGGAAACTAAGTAAAGCACTTGGATAACTCCTTTGTTTTCACTTGGCTACTCTCCTACATTTTAGGAACACTACCCACTCCTACATTGATCATCTTCAACTGTACCAGTTGATGAGTACTCGTGGTGTTGTTTGGGTTACTAAGCACACGCTTGTACCTATTCAAATCGGCAAATATGTGGACGAGGTGTTGTGTGATGTAGTCCGAATTCAAGTGACACCTGTGTTGTTGGGCAAAGCATGGATGTCGAGGCGAGAAGTTAAATATGACGGACATACTAATAAGTATGCCTTCTTATTTAATAGTCGTCGTTTTGTACTTGTATCACTTACTTATGACCAGCTTTGTATTGATCTAGCATACATGAAAATGAGCTTGAGCGTTATAGAATGGAGAAAAGGCTAGATGAGGGAATTGTGCCTGAAGAGGTAAAACCCGAGGGAGTTGAAAGCAACGAGATGAAAGGGTCAGCTGTTGAACTAGAAAAGGAGATGGAAAAATCTGATGAGATGGGTGGTAAAAAGGAGGAAAAGAGAGAAAGTGGGCTGATCTTGAACAACCCGGTGAAGGCCTATTATTTTCCTAACGAACTTACCTTTGCTTTGTTTAGTGTTTCTTCTTTTATACAGATCAGGCAAAGGGAAGTTGAGCTGTTCTTAGTGCGTTCCATTCCAAAATCAATTATAGGCTTTGCAAGCCTCCAAGAGTTAAACCCCGTTGGTATCCATTCACGGAACAATGTCAACTCAAATCAGTCCACACCAAAAGGGAGTTGATTCGAGCTCATCTTGAAGGGAACACTCCACATTTTGGGGATGGTTGTGTACCAAGGGTTCGTTTAAAGAACAAGTACATCAATGACCATTGTGATTTTCGTCTTGCTCTTAGTACACATGAAGCTCCAACATCACCAAATCCGCCATGGGACCTTGCAAGTGTGTTCTGGCCGGAGTTCGATTTCATGGGATACACTTCACACCACTTTGAGGACCCTTACCTCGTGACCACAAACGATCAAGTTGAGCACACATTGAAGATAGTTTGTGAGATTCAAGGTTCGACAAGGGTTATTTTCCAACTTAGCACGTGGGTTTTGCATCGGATGACATCTGTAGCAATCGTAACAAGATTGAGTCAAAGGCATGTAACTCGTCTTGTCACCATTCGTGCTTCAATTTGTGGGCAAATTGCTTTCAAGAGGAGGGGAATTATACAAACAAGAGGAGCCATTGGAGTAAAGCCATGAGTTTTTCTTGGCTGGTTGTGAGCATTTTCAAACTAACCAAGAGACATGAGCACCGAATCATAGTATGAGGGCCAATATGTGGTGGCTTTAGATTTGGGCTTCATACTACCAACGCTTGTAGTATCATCCATTTCTATCCAAATTTGAGGACAAATCCTTCTCAAGTGGAGGGGACTGATGTGTGCACGGACCTTAGCCCAAGTAATGATCCAGTTCGAGTTCCATTGGGCCCAGTCACACGTGCACGGGCCAAGCGCTTCAAAGGAGTCCCTTCAAGCTCTTGTGAAATGTTCAAGACCAACAAGGAGTCCATCGGGATATTGAAGGCTTGGAAGGTGATAATCAAGTTGTCTACATGATGATCCAAGCCCACGAAGAGAGCCCATGAAGGTTTGGTCGACTAAGCCCTAGGCCTTAGTGTTAGGTTCAATTGCTTAGAGTTGGATTAGATTAGTTTATTTGAGTCATGGCCCGGCCCACCTTGTCCAAGGAGTGGCCGACCTTCCTTGTCTAGTTTCTTAGGGTTTTATTTGCCGCTTAGCCTATATAAAGGCTCACTTTGTATGATTAACGGGTGCACAATTTTGATAATAAAATTCTGATTTGTTTCTCTTCGACTTATTGAGAGCATTCGAACCTTAACTTGCTTGGCAAGGGTTCTTGAGCAATCTTGCGTATTGTCCTTGATTGTTCTACCGACCTATCCACTATAGTATTCACCTCAATTGGAGTCGCCGTTCTACCACCTTCAATCAATTCGTGTCGTCCGTTTTGGTTTTAGGTTCCACAATCGAAGCGTTGGACAACCCCACTAGATCCTTGGACAAGCGTGTTACGTGTCTCGAAACGAGTTGATCGAGGACCGTATCAGTTGGCTTCAGAGCTTAGGTGAAGGTATCTTTCGTTATATCCTTGTTTTTCGTAGTTGCATCGAAGGGTTTTTGTGTTTTGTCCGCTGCCTTGTTAAAAAAAAAAAAAGAAGAAAAAAATGACACTGTTCACCGTAACTCTTCACCGACACTGTTCACGTTACTGTTTATCCGAACACAAAATCTGTTGGTGTGTTATCCCTTTTGTGTTTGTGTCTAGTTTGTCGATAATTTCTGTCCAAAATTTGCCGAAAGGTTGTGTTCCCAAATCTGTCTTGGTCGTTAGTCATCACTTGAGCAACAAGAAAACAAGTGGGGCGGCGGCTAGGGTTTCATTTGCACTAGGGTTTCTTTGTTTCAAATCTGTCCGAGTATTGCTTGCTTCATCCAAGTTGTTTACTTGATTTCCAAATTCATTTAGGAAACTAAGTAAAGCACTTGGATAACTCCTTTGTTTTCACTTGGCTACTCTCCTACATTTTAGGAACACTACCCACTCCTACATTGATCATCTTCAACTGTACCAGTTGATGAGTACTCGTGGTGTTGTTTGGGTTACTAAGCACACGCTTGTACCTATTCAAATCGGCAAATATGTGGACGAGGTGTTGTGTGATGTAGTCCGAATTCAAGTGACACCTGTGTTGTTGGGCAAAGCATGGATGTCGAGGCGAGAAGTTAAATATGACGGACATACTAATAAGTATGCCTTCTTATTTAATAGTCGTCGTTTTGTACTTGTATCACTTACTTATGACCAGCTTTGTATTGATCTAGCATACATGAAAATGAGCTTGAGCGTTATAGAATGGAGAAAAGGCTAGATGAGGGAATTGTGCCTGAAGAGGTAAAACCCGAGGGAGTTGAAAGCAACGAGATGAAAGGGTCAGCTGTTGAACTAGAAAAGGAGATGGAAAAATCTGATGAGATGGGTGGTAAAAAGGAGGAAAAGAGAGAAAGTGGGCTGATCTTGAACAACCCGGTGAAGGCCTATTATTTTCCTAACGAACTTACCTTTGCTTTGTTTAGTGTTTCTTCTTTTATACAGATCAGGCAAAGGGAAGTTGAGCTGTTCTTAGTGCGTTCCATTCCAAAATCAATTATAGGCTTTGCAAGCCTCCAAGAGTTAAACCCCGTTGGTATCCATTCACGGAACAATGTCAACTCAAATCAGTCCACACCAAAAGGGAGTTGATTCGAGCTCATCTTGAAGGGAACACTCCACATTTTGGGGATGGTTGTGTACCAAGGGTTCGTTTAAAGAACAAGTACATCAATGACCATTGTGATTTTCGTCTTGCTCTTAGTACACATGAAGCTCCAACATCACCAAATCCGCCATGGGACCTTGCAAGTGTGTTCTGGCCGGAGTTCGATTTCATGGGATACACTTCACACCACTTTGAGGACCCTTACCTCGTGACCACAAACGATCAAGTTGAGCACACATTGAAGATAGTTTGTGAGATTCAAGGTTCGACAAGGGTTATTTTCCAACTTAGCACGTGGGTTTTGCATCGGATGACATCTGTAGCAATCGTAACAAGATTGAGTCAAAGGCATGTAACTCGTCTTGTCACCATTCGTGCTTCAATTTGTGGGCAAATTGCTTTCAAGAGGAGGGGAATTATACAAACAAGAGGAGCCATTGGAGTAAAGCCATGAGTTTTTCTTGGCTGGTTGTGAGCATTTTCAAACTAACCAAGAGACATGAGCACCGAATCATAGTATGAGGGCCAATATGTGGTGGCTTTAGATTTGGGCTTCATACTACCAACGCTTGTAGTATCATCCATTTCTATCCAAATTTGAGGACAAATCCTTCTCAAGTGGAGGGGACTGATGTGTGCACGGACCTTAGCCCAAGTAATGATCCAGTTCGAGTTCCATTGGGCCCAGTCACACGTGCACGGGCCAAGCGCTTCAAAGGAGTCCCTTCAAGCTCTTGTGAAATGTTCAAGACCAACAAGGAGTCCATCGGGATATTGAAGGCTTGGAAGGTGATAATCAAGTTGTCTACATGATGATCCAAGCCCACGAAGAGAGCCCATGAAGGTTTGGTCGACTAAGCCCTAGGCCTTAGTGTTAGGTTCAATTGCTTAGAGTTGGATTAGATTAGTTTATTTGAGTCATGGCCCGGCCCACCTTGTCCAAGGAGTGGCCGACCTTCCTTGTCTAGTTTCTTAGGGTTTTATTTGCCCCTTAGCCTATATAAAGGCTCACTTTGTATGATTAACGGGTGCACAATTTTGATAATAAAATTCTGATTTGTTTCTCTTCGACTTATTGAGAGCATTCGAACCTTAACTTGCTTGGCAAGGGTTCTTGAGCAATCTTGCGTATTGTCCTTGATTGTTCTACCGACCTATCCACTATAGTATTCACCTCAATTGGAGTCGCCGTTCTACCACCTTCAATCAATTCGTGTCGTCCGTTTTGGTTTTAGGTTCCACAATCGAAGCGTTGGACAACCCCACTAGATCCTTGGACAAGCGTGTTACGTGTCTCGAAACGAGTTGATCGAGGACCGTATCAGTTGGCTTCAGAGCTTAGGTGAAGGTATCTTTCGTTATATCCTTGTTTTTCGTAGTTGCATCGAAGGGTTTTTGTGTTTTGTCCGCTGCCTTGTTAAAAAAAAAAAAAGAAGAAAAAAATGACACTGTTCACCGTAACTCTTCACCGACACTGTTCACGTTACTGTTTATCCGAACACAAAATCTGTTGGTGTGTTATCCCTTTTGTGTTTGTGTCTAGTTTGTCGATAATTTCTGTCCAAAATTTGCCGAAAGGTTGTGTTCCCAAATCTGTCTTGGTCGTTAGTCATCACTTGAGCAACAAGAAAACAAGTGGGGCGGCGGCTAGGGTTTCATTTGCACTAGGGTTTCTTTGTTTCAAATCTGTCCGAGTATTGCTTGCTTCATCCAAGTTGTTTACTTGATTTCCAAATTCATTTAGGAAACTAAGTAAAGCACTTGGATAACTCCTTTGTTTTCACTTGGCTACTCTCCTACATTTTAGGAACACTACCCACTCCTACATTGATCATCTTCAACTGTACCAGTTGATGAGTACTCGTGGTGTTGTTTGGGTTACTAAGCACACGCTTGTACCTATTCAAATCGGCAAATATGTGGACGAGGTGTTGTGTGATGTAGTCCGAATTCAAGTGACACCTGTGTTGTTGGGCAAAGCATGGATGTCGAGGCGAGAAGTTAAATATGACGGACATACTAATAAGTATGCCTTCTTATTTAATAGTCGTCGTTTTGTACTTGTATCACTTACTTATGACCAGCTTTGTATTGATCTAGCATACATGAAAATGAGCTTGAGCGTTATAGAATGGAGAAAAGGCTAGATGAGGGAATTGTGCCTGAAGAGGTAAAACCCGAGGGAGTTGAAAGCAACGAGATGAAAGGGTCAGCTGTTGAACTAGAAAAGGAGATGGAAAAATCTGATGAGATGGGTGGTAAAAAGGAGGAAAAGAGAGAAAGTGGGCTGATCTTGAACAACCCGGTGAAGGCCTATTATTTTCCTAACGAACTTACCTTTGCTTTGTTTAGTGTTTCTTCTTTTATACAGATCAGGCAAAGGGAAGTTGAGCTGTTCTTAGTGCGTTCCATTCCAAAATCAATTATAGGCTTTGCAAGCCTCCAAGAGTTAAACCCCGTTGGTATCCATTCACGGAACAATGTCAACTCAAATCAGTCCACACCAAAAGGGAGTTGATTCGAGCTCATCTTGAAGGGAACACTCCACATTTTGGGGATGGTTGTGTACCAAGGGTTCGTTTAAAGAACAAGTACATCAATGACCATTGTGATTTTCGTCTTGCTCTTAGTACACATGAAGCTCCAACATCACCAAATCCGCCATGGGACCTTGCAAGTGTGTTCTGGCCGGAGTTCGATTTCATGGGATACACTTCACACCACTTTGAGGACCCTTACCTCGTGACCACAAACGATCAAGTTGAGCACACATTGAAGATAGTTTGTGAGATTCAAGGTTCGACAAGGGTTATTTTCCAACTTAGCACGTGGGTTTTGCATCGGATGACATCTGTAGCAATCGTAACAAGATTGAGTCAAAGGCATGTAACTCGTCTTGTCACCATTCGTGCTTCAATTTGTGGGCAAATTGCTTTCAAGAGGAGGGGAATTATACAAACAAGAGGAGCCATTGGAGTAAAGCCATGAGTTTTTCTTGGCTGGTTGTGAGCATTTTCAAACTAACCAAGAGACATGAGCACCGAATCATAGTATGAGGGCCAATATGTGGTGGCTTTAGATTTGGGCTTCATACTACCAACGCTTGTAGTATCATCCATTTCTATCCAAATTTGAGGACAAATCCTTCTCAAGTGGAGGGGACTGATGTGTGCACGGACCTTAGCCCAAGTAATGATCCAGTTCGAGTTCCATTGGGCCCAGTCACACGTGCACGGGCCAAGCGCTTCAAAGGAGTCCCTTCAAGCTCTTGTGAAATGTTCAAGACCAACAAGGAGTCCATCGGGATATTGAAGGCTTGGAAGGTGATAATCAAGTTGTCTACATGATGATCCAAGCCCACGAAGAGAGCCCATGAAGGTTTGGTCGACTAAGCCCTAGGCCTTAGTGTTAGGTTCAATTGCTTAGAGTTGGATTAGATTAGTTTATTTGAGTCATGGCCCGGCCCACCTTGTCCAAGGAGTGGCCGACCTTCCTTGTCTAGTTTCTTAGGGTTTTATTTGCCCCTTAGCCTATATAAAGGCTCACTTTGTATGATTAACGGGTGCACAATTTTGATAATAAAATTCTGATTTGTTTCTCTTCGACTTATTGAGAGCATTCGAACCTTAACTTGCTTGGCAAGGGTTCTTGAGCAATCTTGCGTATTGTCCTTGATTGTTCTACCGACCTATCCACTATAGTATTCACCTCAATTGGAGTCGCCGTTCTACCACCTTCAATCAATTCGTGTCGTCCGTTTTGGTTTTAGGTTCCACAATCGAAGCGTTGGACAACCCCACTAGATCCTTGGACAAGCGTGTTACGTGTCTCGAAACGAGTTGATCGAGGACCGTATCAGTTGGCTTCAGAGCTTAGGTGAAGGTATCTTTCGTTATATCCTTGTTTTTCGTAGTTGCATCGAAGGGTTTTTGTGTTTTGTCCGCTGCCTTGTTAAAAAAAAAAAAAGAAGAAAAAAATGACACTGTTCACCGTAACTCTTCACCGACACTGTTCACGTTACTGTTTATCCGAACACAAAATCTGTTGGTGTGTTATCCCTTTTGTGTTTGTGTCTAGTTTGTCGATAATTTCTGTCCAAAATTTGCCGAAAGGTTGTGTTCCCAAATCTGTCTTGGTCGTTAGTCATCACTTGAGCAACAAGAAAACAAGTGGGGCGGCGGCTAGGGTTTCATTTGCACTAGGGTTTCTTTGTTTCAAATCTGTCCGAGTATTGCTTGCTTCATCCAAGTTGTTTACTTGATTTCCAAATTCATTTAGGAAACTAAGTAAAGCACTTGGATAACTCCTTTGTTTTCACTTGGCTACTCTCCTACATTTTAGGAACACTACCCACTCCTACATTGATCATCTTCAACTGTACCAGTTGATGAGTACTCGTGGTGTTGTTTGGGTTACTAAGCACACGCTTGTACCTATTCAAATCGGCAAATATGTGGACGAGGTGTTGTGTGATGTAGTCCGAATTCAAGTGACACCTGTGTTGTTGGGCAAAGCATGGATGTCGAGGCGAGAAGTTAAATATGACGGACATACTAATAAGTATGCCTTCTTATTTAATAGTCGTCGTTTTGTACTTGTATCACTTACTTATGACCAGCTTTGTATTGATCTAGCATACATGAAAATGAGCTTGAGCGTTATAGAATGGAGAAAAGGCTAGATGAGGGAATTGTGCCTGAAGAGGTAAAACCCGAGGGAGTTGAAAGCAACGAGATGAAAGGGTCAGCTGTTGAACTAGAAAAGGAGATGGAAAAATCTGATGAGATGGGTGGTAAAAAGGAGGAAAAGAGAGAAAGTGGGCTGATCTTGAACAACCCGGTGAAGGCCTATTATTTTCCTAACGAACTTACCTTTGCTTTGTTTAGTGTTTCTTCTTTTATACAGATCAGGCAAAGGGAAGTTGAGCTGTTCTTAGTGCGTTCCATTCCAAAATCAATTATAGGCTTTGCAAGCCTCCAAGAGTTAAACCCCGTTGGTATCCATTCACGGAACAATGTCAACTCAAATCAGTCCACACCAAAAGGGAGTTGATTCGAGCTCATCTTGAAGGGAACACTCCACATTTTGGGGATGGTTGTGTACCAAGGGTTCGTTTAAAGAACAAGTACATCAATGACCATTGTGATTTTCGTCTTGCTCTTAGTACACATGAAGCTCCAACATCACCAAATCCGCCATGGGACCTTGCAAGTGTGTTCTGGCCGGAGTTCGATTTCATGGGATACACTTCACACCACTTTGAGGACCCTTACCTCGTGACCACAAACGATCAAGTTGAGCACACATTGAAGATAGTTTGTGAGATTCAAGGTTCGACAAGGGTTATTTTCCAACTTAGCACGTGGGTTTTGCATCGGATGACATCTGTAGCAATCGTAACAAGATTGAGTCAAAGGCATGTAACTCGTCTTGTCACCATTCGTGCTTCAATTTGTGGGCAAATTGCTTTCAAGAGGAGGGGAATTATACAAACAAGAGGAGCCATTGGAGTAAAGCCATGAGTTTTTCTTGGCTGGTTGTGAGCATTTTCAAACTAACCAAGAGACATGAGCACCGAATCATAGTATGAGGGCCAATATGTGGTGGCTTTAGATTTGGGCTTCATACTACCAACGCTTGTAGTATCATCCATTTCTATCCAAATTTGAGGACAAATCCTTCTCAAGTGGAGGGGACTGATGTGTGCACGGACCTTAGCCCAAGTAATGATCCAGTTCGAGTTCCATTGGGCCCAGTCACACGTGCACGGGCCAAGCGCTTCAAAGGAGTCCCTTCAAGCTCTTGTGAAATGTTCAAGACCAACAAGGAGTCCATCGGGATATTGAAGGCTTGGAAGGTGATAATCAAGTTGTCTACATGATGATCCAAGCCCACGAAGAGAGCCCATGAAGGTTTGGTCGACTAAGCCCTAGGCCTTAGTGTTAGGTTCAATTGCTTAGAGTTGGATTAGATTAGTTTATTTGAGTCATGGCCCGGCCCACCTTGTCCAAGGAGTGGCCGACCTTCCTTGTCTAGTTTCTTAGGGTTTTATTTGCCGCTTAGCCTATATAAAGGCTCACTTTGTATGATTAACGGGTGCACAATTTTGATAATAAAATTCTGATTTGTTTCTCTTCGACTTATTGAGAGCATTCGAACCTTAACTTGCTTGGCAAGGGTTCTTGAGCAATCTTGCGTATTGTCCTTGATTGTTCTACCGACCTATCCACTATAGTATTCACCTCAATTGGAGTCGCCGTTCTACCACCTTCAATCAATTCGTGTCGTCCGTTTTGGTTTTAGGTTCCACAATCGAAGCGTTGGACAACCCCACTAGATCCTTGGACAAGCGTGTTACGTGTCTCGAAACGAGTTGATCGAGGACCGTATCAGTTGGCTTCAGAGCTTAGGTGAAGGTATCTTTCGTTATATCCTTGTTTTTCGTAGTTGCATCGAAGGGTTTTTGTGTTTTGTCCGCTGCCTTGTTAAAAAAAAAAAAAAGAAGAAAAAAATGACACTGTTCACCGTAACTCTTCACCGACACTGTTCACGTTACTGTTTATCCGAACACAAAATCTGTTGGTGTGTTATCCCTTTTGTGTTTGTGTCTAGTTTGTCGATAATTTCTGTCCAAAATTTGCCGAAAGGTTGTGTTCCCAAATCTGTCTTGGTCGTTAGTCATCACTTGAGCAACAAGAAAACAAGTGGGGCGGCGGCTAGGGTTTCATTTGCACTAGGGTTTCTTTGTTTCAAATCTGTCCGAGTATTGCTTGCTTCATCCAAGTTGTTTACTTGATTTCCAAATTCATTTAGGAAACTAAGTAAAGCACTTGGATAACTCCTTTGTTTTCACTTGGCTACTCTCCTACATTTTAGGAACACTACCCACTCCTACATTGATCATCTTCAACTGTACCAGTTGATGAGTACTCGTGGTGTTGTTTGGGTTACTAAGCACACGCTTGTACCTATTCAAATCGGCAAATATGTGGACGAGGTGTTGTGTGATGTAGTCCGAATTCAAGTGACACCTGTGTTGTTGGGCAAAGCATGGATGTCGAGGCGAGAAGTTAAATATGACGGACATACTAATAAGTATGCCTTCTTATTTAATAGTCGTCGTTTTGTACTTGTATCACTTACTTATGACCAGCTTTGTATTGATCTAGCATACATGAAAATGAGCTTGAGCGTTATAGAATGGAGAAAAGGCTAGATGAGGGAATTGTGCCTGAAGAGGTAAAACCCGAGGGAGTTGAAAGCAACGAGATGAAAGGGTCAGCTGTTGAACTAGAAAAGGAGATGGAAAAATCTGATGAGATGGGTGGTAAAAAGGAGGAAAAGAGAGAAAGTGGGCTGATCTTGAACAACCCGGTGAAGGCCTATTATTTTCCTAACGAACTTACCTTTGCTTTGTTTAGTGTTTCTTCTTTTATACAGATCAGGCAAAGGGAAGTTGAGCTGTTCTTAGTGCGTTCCATTCCAAAATCAATTATAGGCTTTGCAAGCCTCCAAGAGTTAAACCCCGTTGGTATCCATTCACGGAACAATGTCAACTCAAATCAGTCCACACCAAAAGGGAGTTGATTCGAGCTCATCTTGAAGGGAACACTCCACATTTTGGGGATGGTTGTGTACCAAGGGTTCGTTTAAAGAACAAGTACATCAATGACCATTGTGATTTTCGTCTTGCTCTTAGTACACATGAAGCTCCAACATCACCAAATCCGCCATGGGACCTTGCAAGTGTGTTCTGGCCGGAGTTCGATTTCATGGGATACACTTCACACCACTTTGAGGACCCTTACCTCGTGACCACAAACGATCAAGTTGAGCACACATTGAAGATAGTTTGTGAGATTCAAGGTTCGACAAGGGTTATTTTCCAACTTAGCACGTGGGTTTTGCATCGGATGACATCTGTAGCAATCGTAACAAGATTGAGTCAAAGGCATGTAACTCGTCTTGTCACCATTCGTGCTTCAATTTGTGGGCAAATTGCTTTCAAGAGGAGGGGAATTATACAAACAAGAGGAGCCATTGGAGTAAAGCCATGAGTTTTTCTTGGCTGGTTGTGAGCATTTTCAAACTAACCAAGAGACATGAGCACCGAATCATAGTATGAGGGCCAATATGTGGTGGCTTTAGATTTGGGCTTCATACTACCAACGCTTGTAGTATCATCCATTTCTATCCAAATTTGAGGACAAATCCTTCTCAAGTGGAGGGGACTGATGTGTGCACGGACCTTAGCCCAAGTAATGATCCAGTTCGAGTTCCATTGGGCCCAGTCACACGTGCACGGGCCAAGCGCTTCAAAGGAGTCCCTTCAAGCTCTTGTGAAATGTTCAAGACCAACAAGGAGTCCATCGGGATATTGAAGGCTTGGAAGGTGATAATCAAGTTGTCTACATGATGATCCAAGCCCACGAAGAGAGCCCATGAAGGTTTGGTCGACTAAGCCCTAGGCCTTAGTGTTAGGTTCAATTGCTTAGAGTTGGATTAGATTAGTTTATTTGAGTCATGGCCCGGCCCACCTTGTCCAAGGAGTGGCCGACCTTCCTTGTCTAGTTTCTTAGGGTTTTATTTGCCCCTTAGCCTATATAAAGGCTCACTTTGTATGATTAACGGGTGCACAATTTTGATAATAAAATTCTGATTTGTTTCTCTTCGACTTATTGAGAGCATTCGAACCTTAACTTGCTTGGCAAGGGTTCTTGAGCAATCTTGCGTATTGTCCTTGATTGTTCTACCGACCTATCCACTATAGTATTCACCTCAATTGGAGTCGCCGTTCTACCACCTTCAATCAATTCGTGTCGTCCGTTTTGGTTTTAGGTTCCACAATCGAAGCGTTGGACAACCCCACTAGATCCTTGGACAAGCGTGTTACGTGTCTCGAAACGAGTTGATCGAGGACCGTATCAGTTGGCTTCAGAGCTTAGGTGAAGGTATCTTTCGTTATATCCTTGTTTTTCGTAGTTGCATCGAAGGGTTTTTGTGTTTTGTCCGCTGCCTTGTTAAAAAAAAAAAAAGAAGAAAAAAATGACACTGTTCACCGTAACTCTTCACCGACACTGTTCACGTTACTGTTTATCCGAACACAAAATCTGTTGGTGTGTTATCCCTTTTGTGTTTGTGTCTAGTTTGTCGATAATTTCTGTCCAAAATTTGCCGAAAGGTTGTGTTCCCAAATCTGTCTTGGTCGTTAGTCATCACTTGAGCAACAAGAAAACAAGTGGGGCGGCGGCTAGGGTTTCATTTGCACTAGGGTTTCTTTGTTTCAAATCTGTCCGAGTATTGCTTGCTTCATCCAAGTTGTTTACTTGATTTCCAAATTCATTTAGGAAACTAAGTAAAGCACTTGGATAACTCCTTTGTTTTCACTTGGCTACTCTCCTACATTTTAGGAACACTACCCACTCCTACATTGATCATCTTCAACTGTACCAGTTGATGAGTACTCGTGGTGTTGTTTGGGTTACTAAGCACACGCTTGTACCTATTCAAATCGGCAAATATGTGGACGAGGTGTTGTGTGATGTAGTCCGAATTCAAGTGACACCTGTGTTGTTGGGCAAAGCATGGATGTCGAGGCGAGAAGTTAAATATGACGGACATACTAATAAGTATGCCTTCTTATTTAATAGTCGTCGTTTTGTACTTGTATCACTTACTTATGACCAGCTTTGTATTGATCTAGCATACATGAAAATGAGCTTGAGCGTTATAGAATGGAGAAAAGGCTAGATGAGGGAATTGTGCCTGAAGAGGTAAAACCCGAGGGAGTTGAAAGCAACGAGATGAAAGGGTCAGCTGTTGAACTAGAAAAGGAGATGGAAAAATCTGATGAGATGGGTGGTAAAAAGGAGGAAAAGAGAGAAAGTGGGCTGATCTTGAACAACCCGGTGAAGGCCTATTATTTTCCTAACGAACTTACCTTTGCTTTGTTTAGTGTTTCTTCTTTTATACAGATCAGGCAAAGGGAAGTTGAGCTGTTCTTAGTGCGTTCCATTCCAAAATCAATTATAGGCTTTGCAAGCCTCCAAGAGTTAAACCCCGTTGGTATCCATTCACGGAACAATGTCAACTCAAATCAGTCCACACCAAAAGGGAGTTGATTCGAGCTCATCTTGAAGGGAACACTCCACATTTTGGGGATGGTTGTGTACCAAGGGTTCGTTTAAAGAACAAGTACATCAATGACCATTGTGATTTTCGTCTTGCTCTTAGTACACATGAAGCTCCAACATCACCAAATCCGCCATGGGACCTTGCAAGTGTGTTCTGGCCGGAGTTCGATTTCATGGGATACACTTCACACCACTTTGAGGACCCTTACCTCGTGACCACAAACGATCAAGTTGAGCACACATTGAAGATAGTTTGTGAGATTCAAGGTTCGACAAGGGTTATTTTCCAACTTAGCACGTGGGTTTTGCATCGGATGACATCTGTAGCAATCGTAACAAGATTGAGTCAAAGGCATGTAACTCGTCTTGTCACCATTCGTGCTTCAATTTGTGGGCAAATTGCTTTCAAGAGGAGGGGAATTATACAAACAAGAGGAGCCATTGGAGTAAAGCCATGAGTTTTTCTTGGCTGGTTGTGAGCATTTTCAAACTAACCAAGAGACATGAGCACCGAATCATAGTATGAGGGCCAATATGTGGTGGCTTTAGATTTGGGCTTCATACTACCAACGCTTGTAGTATCATCCATTTCTATCCAAATTTGAGGACAAATCCTTCTCAAGTGGAGGGGACTGATGTGTGCACGGACCTTAGCCCAAGTAATGATCCAGTTCGAGTTCCATTGGGCCCAGTCACACGTGCACGGGCCAAGCGCTTCAAAGGAGTCCCTTCAAGCTCTTGTGAAATGTTCAAGACCAACAAGGAGTCCATCGGGATATTGAAGGCTTGGAAGGTGATAATCAAGTTGTCTACATGATGATCCAAGCCCACGAAGAGAGCCCATGAAGGTTTGGTCGACTAAGCCCTAGGCCTTAGTGTTAGGTTCAATTGCTTAGAGTTGGATTAGATTAGTTTATTTGAGTCATGGCCCGGCCCACCTTGTCCAAGGAGTGGCCGACCTTCCTTGTCTAGTTTCTTAGGGTTTTATTTGCCCCTTAGCCTATATAAAGGCTCACTTTGTATGATTAACGGGTGCACAATTTTGATAATAAAATTCTGATTTGTTTCTCTTCGACTTATTGAGAGCATTCGAACCTTAACTTGCTTGGCAAGGGTTCTTGAGCAATCTTGCGTATTGTCCTTGATTGTTCTACCGACCTATCCACTATAGTATTCACCTCAATTGGAGTCGCCGTTCTACCACCTTCAATCAATTCGTGTCGTCCGTTTTGGTTTTAGGTTCCACAATCGAAGCGTTGGACAACCCCACTAGATCCTTGGACAAGCGTGTTACGTGTCTCGAAACGAGTTGATCGAGGACCGTATCAGTTGGCTTCAGAGCTTAGGTGAAGGTATCTTTCGTTATATCCTTGTTTTTCGTAGTTGCATCGAAGGGTTTTTGTGTTTTGTCCGCTGCCTTGTTAAAAAAAAAAAAAGAAGAAAAAAATGACACTGTTCACCGTAACTCTTCACCGACACTGTTCACGTTACTGTTTATCCGAACACAAAATCTGTTGGTGTGTTATCCCTTTTGTGTTTGTGTCTAGTTTGTCGATAATTTCTGTCCAAAATTTGCCGAAAGGTTGTGTTCCCAAATCTGTCTTGGTCGTTAGTCATCACTTGAGCAACAAGAAAACAAGTGGGGCGGCGGCTAGGGTTTCATTTGCACTAGGGTTTCTTTGTTTCAAATCTGTCCGAGTATTGCTTGCTTCATCCAAGTTGTTTACTTGATTTCCAAATTCATTTAGGAAACTAAGTAAAGCACTTGGATAACTCCTTTGTTTTCACTTGGCTACTCTCCTACATTTTAGGAACACTACCCACTCCTACATTGATCATCTTCAACTGTACCAGTTGATGAGTACTCGTGGTGTTGTTTGGGTTACTAAGCACACGCTTGTACCTATTCAAATCGGCAAATATGTGGACGAGGTGTTGTGTGATGTAGTCCGAATTCAAGTGACACCTGTGTTGTTGGGCAAAGCATGGATGTCGAGGCGAGAAGTTAAATATGACGGACATACTAATAAGTATGCCTTCTTATTTAATAGTCGTCGTTTTGTACTTGTATCACTTACTTATGACCAGCTTTGTATTGATCTAGCATACATGAAAATGAGCTTGAGCGTTATAGAATGGAGAAAAGGCTAGATGAGGGAATTGTGCCTGAAGAGGTAAAACCCGAGGGAGTTGAAAGCAACGAGATGAAAGGGTCAGCTGTTGAACTAGAAAAGGAGATGGAAAAATCTGATGAGATGGGTGGTAAAAAGGAGGAAAAGAGAGAAAGTGGGCTGATCTTGAACAACCCGGTGAAGGCCTATTATTTTCCTAACGAACTTACCTTTGCTTTGTTTAGTGTTTCTTCTTTTATACAGATCAGGCAAAGGGAAGTTGAGCTGTTCTTAGTGCGTTCCATTCCAAAATCAATTATAGGCTTTGCAAGCCTCCAAGAGTTAAACCCCGTTGGTATCCATTCACGGAACAATGTCAACTCAAATCAGTCCACACCAAAAGGGAGTTGATTCGAGCTCATCTTGAAGGGAACACTCCACATTTTGGGGATGGTTGTGTACCAAGGGTTCGTTTAAAGAACAAGTACATCAATGACCATTGTGATTTTCGTCTTGCTCTTAGTACACATGAAGCTCCAACATCACCAAATCCGCCATGGGACCTTGCAAGTGTGTTCTGGCCGGAGTTCGATTTCATGGGATACACTTCACACCACTTTGAGGACCCTTACCTCGTGACCACAAACGATCAAGTTGAGCACACATTGAAGATAGTTTGTGAGATTCAAGGTTCGACAAGGGTTATTTTCCAACTTAGCACGTGGGTTTTGCATCGGATGACATCTGTAGCAATCGTAACAAGATTGAGTCAAAGGCATGTAACTCGTCTTGTCACCATTCGTGCTTCAATTTGTGGGCAAATTGCTTTCAAGAGGAGGGGAATTATACAAACAAGAGGAGCCATTGGAGTAAAGCCATGAGTTTTTCTTGGCTGGTTGTGAGCATTTTCAAACTAACCAAGAGACATGAGCACCGAATCATAGTATGAGGGCCAATATGTGGTGGCTTTAGATTTGGGCTTCATACTACCAACGCTTGTAGTATCATCCATTTCTATCCAAATTTGAGGACAAATCCTTCTCAAGTGGAGGGGACTGATGTGTGCACGGACCTTAGCCCAAGTAATGATCCAGTTCGAGTTCCATTGGGCCCAGTCACACGTGCACGGGCCAAGCGCTTCAAAGGAGTCCCTTCAAGCTCTTGTGAAATGTTCAAGACCAACAAGGAGTCCATCGGGATATTGAAGGCTTGGAAGGTGATAATCAAGTTGTCTACATGATGATCCAAGCCCACGAAGAGAGCCCATGAAGGTTTGGTCGACTAAGCCCTAGGCCTTAGTGTTAGGTTCAATTGCTTAGAGTTGGATTAGATTAGTTTATTTGAGTCATGGCCCGGCCCACCTTGTCCAAGGAGTGGCCGACCTTCCTTGTCTAGTTTCTTAGGGTTTTATTTGCCGCTTAGCCTATATAAAGGCTCACTTTGTATGATTAACGGGTGCACAATTTTGATAATAAAATTCTGATTTGTTTCTCTTCGACTTATTGAGAGCATTCGAACCTTAACTTGCTTGGCAAGGGTTCTTGAGCAATCTTGCGTATTGTCCTTGATTGTTCTACCGACCTATCCACTATAGTATTCACCTCAATTGGAGTCGCCGTTCTACCACCTTCAATCAATTCGTGTCGTCCGTTTTGGTTTTAGGTTCCACAATCGAAGCGTTGGACAACCCCACTAGATCCTTGGACAAGCGTGTTACGTGTCTCGAAACGAGTTGATCGAGGACCGTATCAGTTGGCTTCAGAGCTTAGGTGAAGGTATCTTTCGTTATATCCTTGTTTTTCGTAGTTGCATCGAAGGGTTTTTGTGTTTTGTCCGCTGCCTTGTTAAAAAAAAAAAAAAGAAGAAAAAAATGACACTGTTCACCGTAACTCTTCACCGACACTGTTCACGTTACTGTTTATCCGAACACAAAATCTGTTGGTGTGTTATCCCTTTTGTGTTTGTGTCTAGTTTGTCGATAATTTCTGTCCAAAATTTGCCGAAAGGTTGTGTTCCCAAATCTGTCTTGGTCGTTAGTCATCACTTGAGCAACAAGAAAACAAGTGGGGCGGCGGCTAGGGTTTCATTTGCACTAGGGTTTCTTTGTTTCAAATCTGTCCGAGTATTGCTTGCTTCATCCAAGTTGTTTACTTGATTTCCAAATTCATTTAGGAAACTAAGTAAAGCACTTGGATAACTCCTTTGTTTTCACTTGGCTACTCTCCTACATTTTAGGAACACTACCCACTCCTACATTGATCATCTTCAACTGTACCAGTTGATGAGTACTCGTGGTGTTGTTTGGGTTACTAAGCACACGCTTGTACCTATTCAAATCGGCAAATATGTGGACGAGGTGTTGTGTGATGTAGTCCGAATTCAAGTGACACCTGTGTTGTTGGGCAAAGCATGGATGTCGAGGCGAGAAGTTAAATATGACGGACATACTAATAAGTATGCCTTCTTATTTAATAGTCGTCGTTTTGTACTTGTATCACTTACTTATGACCAGCTTTGTATTGATCTAGCATACATGAAAATGAGCTTGAGCGTTATAGAATGGAGAAAAGGCTAGATGAGGGAATTGTGCCTGAAGAGGTAAAACCCGAGGGAGTTGAAAGCAACGAGATGAAAGGGTCAGCTGTTGAACTAGAAAAGGAGATGGAAAAATCTGATGAGATGGGTGGTAAAAAGGAGGAAAAGAGAGAAAGTGGGCTGATCTTGAACAACCCGGTGAAGGCCTATTATTTTCCTAACGAACTTACCTTTGCTTTGTTTAGTGTTTCTTCTTTTATACAGATCAGGCAAAGGGAAGTTGAGCTGTTCTTAGTGCGTTCCATTCCAAAATCAATTATAGGCTTTGCAAGCCTCCAAGAGTTAAACCCCGTTGGTATCCATTCACGGAACAATGTCAACTCAAATCAGTCCACACCAAAAGGGAGTTGATTCGAGCTCATCTTGAAGGGAACACTCCACATTTTGGGGATGGTTGTGTACCAAGGGTTCGTTTAAAGAACAAGTACATCAATGACCATTGTGATTTTCGTCTTGCTCTTAGTACACATGAAGCTCCAACATCACCAAATCCGCCATGGGACCTTGCAAGTGTGTTCTGGCCGGAGTTCGATTTCATGGGATACACTTCACACCACTTTGAGGACCCTTACCTCGTGACCACAAACGATCAAGTTGAGCACACATTGAAGATAGTTTGTGAGATTCAAGGTTCGACAAGGGTTATTTTCCAACTTAGCACGTGGGTTTTGCATCGGATGACATCTGTAGCAATCGTAACAAGATTGAGTCAAAGGCATGTAACTCGTCTTGTCACCATTCGTGCTTCAATTTGTGGGCAAATTGCTTTCAAGAGGAGGGGAATTATACAAACAAGAGGAGCCATTGGAGTAAAGCCATGAGTTTTTCTTGGCTGGTTGTGAGCATTTTCAAACTAACCAAGAGACATGAGCACCGAATCATAGTATGAGGGCCAATATGTGGTGGCTTTAGATTTGGGCTTCATACTACCAACGCTTGTAGTATCATCCATTTCTATCCAAATTTGAGGACAAATCCTTCTCAAGTGGAGGGGACTGATGTGTGCACGGACCTTAGCCCAAGTAATGATCCAGTTCGAGTTCCATTGGGCCCAGTCACACGTGCACGGGCCAAGCGCTTCAAAGGAGTCCCTTCAAGCTCTTGTGAAATGTTCAAGACCAACAAGGAGTCCATCGGGATATTGAAGGCTTGGAAGGTGATAATCAAGTTGTCTACATGATGATCCAAGCCCACGAAGAGAGCCCATGAAGGTTTGGTCGACTAAGCCCTAGGCCTTAGTGTTAGGTTCAATTGCTTAGAGTTGGATTAGATTAGTTTATTTGAGTCATGGCCCGGCCCACCTTGTCCAAGGAGTGGCCGACCTTCCTTGTCTAGTTTCTTAGGGTTTTATTTGCCGCTTAGCCTATATAAAGGCTCACTTTGTATGATTAACGGGTGCACAATTTTGATAATAAAATTCTGATTTGTTTCTCTTCGACTTATTGAGAGCATTCGAACCTTAACTTGCTTGGCAAGGGTTCTTGAGCAATCTTGCGTATTGTCCTTGATTGTTCTACCGACCTATCCACTATAGTATTCACCTCAATTGGAGTCGCCGTTCTACCACCTTCAATCAATTCGTGTCGTCCGTTTTGGTTTTAGGTTCCACAATCGAAGCGTTGGACAACCCCACTAGATCCTTGGACAAGCGTGTTACGTGTCTCGAAACGAGTTGATCGAGGACCGTATCAGTTGGCTTCAGAGCTTAGGTGAAGGTATCTTTCGTTATATCCTTGTTTTTCGTAGTTGCATCGAAGGGTTTTTGTGTTTTGTCCGCTGCCTTGTTAAAAAAAAAAAAAAGAAGAAAAAAATGACACTGTTCACCGTAACTCTTCACCGACACTGTTCACGTTACTGTTTATCCGAACACAAAATCTGTTGGTGTGTTATCCCTTTTGTGTTTGTGTCTAGTTTGTCGATAATTTCTGTCCAAAATTTGCCGAAAGGTTGTGTTCCCAAATCTGTCTTGGTCGTTAGTCATCACTTGAGCAACAAGAAAACAAGTGGGGCGGCGGCTAGGGTTTCATTTGCACTAGGGTTTCTTTGTTTCAAATCTGTCCGAGTATTGCTTGCTTCATCCAAGTTGTTTACTTGATTTCCAAATTCATTTAGGAAACTAAGTAAAGCACTTGGATAACTCCTTTGTTTTCACTTGGCTACTCTCCTACATTCTCTCCTACATTTTAGGAACACTACCCACTCCTACATTGATCATCTTCAACTGTACCAGTTGATGAGCACTCGTGGTGTTGTTTGGGTTACTAAGCACACACTTGTACCTATTCAAATCGGCAAATATGTGGACGAGGTGTTGTGTGATGTAGTCCGAATTCAAGTGACACCTGTGTTGTTGGGCAAAGCATGGATGTCGAGGCGAGAAGTTAAATATGACGGACATACTAATAAGTATGCCTTCTTATTTAATAGTCGTCGTTTTGTACTTGTATCACTTACTTATGACCAGCTTTGTATTGATCTAGCATACATGAAAATGAGCTTGAGCGTTATAGAATGGAGAAAAGGCTAGATGAGGGAATTGTGCCTGAAGAGGTAAAACCCGAGGGAGTTGAAAGCAACGAGATGAAAGGGTCAGCTGTTGAACTAGAAAAGGAGATGGAAAAATCTGATGAGATGGGTGGTAAAAAGGAGGAAAAGAGAGAAAGTGGGCTGATCTTGAACAACCCGGTGAAGGCCTATTATTTTCCTAACGAACTTACCTTTGCTTTGTTTAGTGTTTCTTCTTTTATACAGATCAGGCAAAGGGAAGTTGAGCTGTTCTTAGTGCGTTCCATTCCAAAATCAATTATAGGCTTTGCAAGCCTCCAAGAGTTAAACCCCGTTGGTATCCATTCACGGAACAATGTCAACTCAAATCAGTCCACACCAAAAGGGAGTTGATTCGAGCTCATCTTGAAGGGAACACTCCACATTTTGGGGATGGTTGTGTACCAAGGGTTCGTTTAAAGAACAAGTACATCAATGACCATTGTGATTTTCGTCTTGCTCTTAGTACACATGAAGCTCCAACATCACCAAATCCGCCATGGGACCTTGCAAGTGTGTTCTGGCCGGAGTTCGATTTCATGGGATACACTTCACACCACTTTGAGGACCCTTACCTCGTGACCACAAACGATCAAGTTGAGCACACATTGAAGATAGTTTGTGAGATTCAAGGTTCGACAAGGGTTATTTTCCAACTTAGCACGTGGGTTTTGCATCGGATGACATCTGTAGCAATCGTAACAAGATTGAGTCAAAGGCATGTAACTCGTCTTGTCACCATTCGTGCTTCAATTTGTGGGCAAATTGCTTTCAAGAGGAGGGGAATTATACAAACAAGAGGAGCCATTGGAGTAAAGCCATGAGTTTTTCTTGGCTGGTTGTGAGCATTTTCAAACTAACCAAGAGACATGAGCACCGAATCATAGTATGAGGGCCAATATGTGGTGGCTTTAGATTTGGGCTTCATACTACCAACGCTTGTAGTATCATCCATTTCTATCCAAATTTGAGGACAAATCCTTCTCAAGTGGAGGGGACTGATGTGTGCACGGACCTTAGCCCAAGTAATGATCCAGTTCGAGTTCCATTGGGCCCAGTCACACGTGCACGGGCCAAGCGCTTCAAAGGAGTCCCTTAAAGCTCTTGTGAAATGTTCAAGACCAACAAGGAGTCCATCGGGATATTGAAGGCTTGGAAGGTGATAATCAAGTTGTCTACATGATGATCCAAGCCCACGAAGAGAGCCCATGAAGGTTTGGTCGACTAAGCCCTAGGCCTTAGTGTTAGGTTCAATTGCTTAGAGTTGGATTAGATTAGTTTATTTGAGTCATGGCCCGGCCCACCTTGTCCAAGGAGTGGCCGACCTTCCTTGTCTAGTTTCTTAGGGTTTCATTAGCCCCTTAGCCTATATAAAGGCTCACTTTGTATGATTAATGGGTGCACAATTTTGATAATAAAATTCTGATTTGTTTCTCTTCGACTTATTGAGAGCATTCGAACCTTAAGTTGCTTGGCAAGGGTTCTTGAGCAATCTTGCGTATTGTCCTTGATTGTTCTACCGACCTATCCACTAGAGTATTCACCTCAATTGGAGTCGCCGTTCTACCACCTTCAATCTATTCGTGTCGTCCGTTTTGGTTTTAGGTTCCACAATCCAAGCGCTGGACAACCTCACTAGATCCTTGGGCAAGCGTGTTACGTGTCTCGAAACGAGTTGATCGAGGACCGTATCAGTTGGCTTCAGAGCTTAGGTGAAGGTATCTTTCGTCATATCCTTGTTTTTCGTAGTTGCGTCGAAGGGTTTTTGTGATTTGTCCGCTGCCTTGTTAAAAAAAAAACAAGAAGAAAAAAATGGCACTGTTCACCGTTGCTGTTCACCGACACTGTTCACGTTACTGTTTATCCGAACACAAAATCTGTTGGTGTGTTATCCCTTTTGTGTTTGTGTCTAGTTTGTCGATAATTTCTGTCCAAAATTTGCCGAAAGGTTGTGTTCCCAAATCTGTCTTGGTCGTTCGTCATCACTTGAGCAACAAGAAAACAAGTGGGGCGGCGGCTAGGGTTTCTACTTGCGGCTAGGGTTTCATTTGCACTAGGGTTTCTTTGTTTCAAATCTGTCCGAGTATTGCTTGCTTCATCCAAGTTGTTTGCTTAATTTCCAAATTCATTTAGGAAACTAAGGAAAGCACTTGGATAACTCCTTTGTTTTCACTTGGCTACTCTCCTACATTCTCTCCTACATTTTAGGAACACTACCCACTCCTTCATTTTAGGAAGCTAGGGTTTCTATCTTTTATGTTCCCATTGGTGCATTTCCATTTCTGTCCGCCACTATTGGCCTTCCAAATTCGTCCATTCCCACTTCATTTTGCACCCACATTTGTGTCTTACCTTCTTGGTTACTCTTATGGCAAAAGTGGTGACAATTATTGGATTTGAGCGGCCTTTCTCAACTACAGAACCCAACAGGTAAAAGTATTTGGTAAGTCAATTAGAGTGACATCCATATACACGAGTGCGAGTGGATACACGTAAGGGAGCGTGAAAGCCAACATCTTCGGTTTCGTTGCTAACTTTTTGCAGGTTCCCTCATACGTCATGGCGAAAAGCTAGCCCACAACATTGTCTTCCTGATCCTAAGGGAGTCAAAGAAGTGGCATTACGCGGTGTAGATGAGCAATTGGACCTCGTCAAATCTCAGTTGCTTGGTTGGTTTTATACTCGTTGCGGTGTCAAAGATAAAATTTGTAGCTTGCCCATTGATGGGAGTTGTGAAGTCATCCTTGCAAGTGCTATCATGGTTGAGAAATTAAATCTTCCAACCATTGATCATCTTCAACTGTACAAGTTAATGAGCACTCATGGTGTTGTTTGGGTTACTAAGCACACACTTGTACCTATTCAAATCGGCAAATATGTGGACGAGATATTGTGTCATGTAGTCCCAATTCAAGTGACTCCTGTGTTGTTGGGCAAAGCATGGATGTCGAGGCGAGAAGTTAAATATGACGGACATACTAATAAGTATGCCTTCTTATTTAATAGTCGTCGTTTTGTACTTGTATCACTTACTTATGACCAGCATTGTATTGATCTAGCATACATGAAAATGTGCTTGAGTGAGCGTTATAGAATGGAGAAAAGGCTAGATGAGGGAATTGTGCCTGAAGAGGTAAAACCCGAGGGAGTTGAAAGCAGCGAGATGAAAGGGTCAGCTGTTGAACTAGAAAAAGAGATGGAAAAATCTGATGAGATGGGTGGTAAAAAGGAAGAAAAGAGAGAAAGTGGGCTGATCTTGAACAATCCGGTGAAGGCCTATTATTTTCCTAACGAACTTACCTTTGCTTTGTTTAGTGTTTCTTCTTTTATACAGATCAGGCAAAGGGAAGTTGAGCTGTTCTTAGTGCGTTCCATTCCAAAATCAATTATAGGCTTTGCAAGCCTCCAAGAGTTAAACCCCGTTGGTATCCATTCATGGAACAATGTCAACTCAAATCAGTCCACACCAAAAGGGAGTTGATTCGAGCTCATCTTGAAGGGAACACTCCACATTTTGGGAATGGTTGTGTACCAAGGGTTCGTTTAAAGAACAAGTACCTCAATGACCATTGTGATTTTCGTCTTGCTCTTAGTACACATGAAGCTCCAACATCACCAAATCCGCCATGGGACCTTGCAAGTGTGTTCTGGCCGGAGTTCGATTTCATGGGATACGCTTCACACCACTTTGAGGACCCTTACTTCGTGACCACAAACGATCAAGTTGAGCACACATTGAAGATAGTTTGTGAGATTCAAGGTTCGACAAGGGTTATTTTCCAACTTAGCACGTGGGTTTTGCATTGGATGACATCTGTAGCAATCGTAACAAGATTGAGTCAAAGGCATGTAACTCGTCTTGTCACCATTCGTGCTTCAATTTGTGGGCAAATTGCTTTCAAGAGAAGGGGAATTATACAAACAAGAGGAGCCATTGGAGTAAAGCCATGAGTTTTTCTTGGCTGGGTTGTGAGCATTTTCAAACTAACCAAGAGACATGAGCACCGAATCATAGTATGAGGCCCAATATGTGGTGGCATTAGATTTGGGCTTCATACTACCAACGCTTGTAGTATCATCCATTTCTATCCGGATTTGAGGACAAATCCTTCTCAAGTGGAGGGGACTGATGTGTGCACGGACCTTAGCCCAAGTAATGATCCAGTTCGAGTTCCATTGGGCCCAGTCACACGTGCACGGGCCAAGCGCTTCAAGGAGTCCCTTCAAGCTCTTGTGTGAAATGTTCAAGACCAACAAGGTGTCCATCGGGATATTGAAGGCTTGGAAGGTGATAATCAAGTTGTCTACATGATGATCCAAGCCCACGAAGAGAGCCCATGAAGGTTTGGTCGACTAAGCCCTAGGCCTTAGTGTTAGGTTCAATTGCTTAGAGTTGGATTAGATTAGTTTATTTGAGTCATGGCCCGGCCCACCTTGTCCAAGGAGTGGCCGACCTTCCTTGTCTAGTTTCTTAGGGTTTCATTAGCCCCTTAGCCTATATAAAGGCTCACTTTGTATGATTAATGGGTGCACAATTTTGATAATAAAATTCTGATTTGTTTCTCTTCGACTTATTGAGAGCATTCGAACCTTAAGTTGCTTGGCAAGGGTTCTTGAGCAATCTTGCGTATTGTCCTTGATTGTTCTACCGACCTATCCACTAGAGTATTCACCTCAATTGGAGTCGCCGTTCTACCACCTTCAATCTATTCGTGTCGTCCGTTTTGGTTTTAGGTTCCACAATCCAAGCGCTGGACAACCTCACTAGATCCTTGGGCAAGCGTGTTACGTGTCTCGAAACGAGTTGATCGAGGACCGTATCAGTTGGCTTCAGAGCTTAGGTGAAGGTATCTTTCGTCATATCCTTGTTTTTCGTAGTTGCGTCGAAGGGTTTTTGTGATTTGTCCGCTGCCTTGTTAAAAAAAAAACCAAGAAGAAAAAAATGACACCGTTCACCGTTGCTGTTCACCGACACTGTTCACCGTTGCTGTTCACCGACACTGTTCACGTTACTGTTTATCCGAACACAAAATCTGTTGGTGTGTTATCCCTTTTGTGTTTGTGTCTAGTTTGTCGATAATTTCTGTCCAAAATTTGCCGAAAGGTTGTGTTCCCAAATCTGTCTTGGTCGTTCGTCATCACTTGAGCAACAAGAAAACAAGTGGGGCGGCGGCTAGGGTTTCTACTTGCGGCTAGGGTTTCATTTGCACTAGGGTTTCTTTGTTTCAAATCTGTCCGAGTATTGCTTGCTTCATCCAAGTTGTTTACTTAATTTCCAAATTCATTTAGGAAACTAAGGAAAGCACTTGGATAACTCCTTTGTTTTCACTTGGCTACTCTCCTACATTCTCTCCTACATTTTAGGAACACTACCCACTCCTTCATTTTAGGAAGCTAGGGTTTCTATCTTTTATGTTCCCATTGGTGCATTTCCATTTCTGTCCGCCACTATTGGCCTTCCAAATTCGTCCATTCCCACTTCATTTTGCACCCACATTTGTGTCTTACCTTCTTGGTTACTCTTATGGCAAAAGTGGTGACAATTATTGGATTTGAGCGGCCTTTCTCAACTACAGAACCCAACAGGTAAAAGTATTTGGTAAGTCAATTAGAGTGACATCCATATACACGAGTGCGAGTGGATACACGTAAGGGAGCGTGAAAGCCAACATCTTCGGTTTCGTTGCTAACTTTTTGCAGGTTCCCTCATACGTCATGGCGAAAAGCTAGCCCACAACATTGTCTTCCTGATCCTAAGGGAGTCAAAGAAGTGGCATTACGCGGTGTAGATGAGCAATTGGACCTCGTCAAATCTCAGTTGCTTGGTTGGTTTTATACTCGTTGCGGTGTCAAAGATAAAATTTGTAGCTTGCCCATTGATGGGAGTTGTGAAGTCATCCTTGCAAGTGCTATCATGGTTGAGAAATTAAATCTTCCAACCATTGATCATCTTCAACTGTACAAGTTAATGAGCACTCATGGTGTTGTTTGGGTTACTAAGCACACACTTGTACCTATTCAAATCGGCAAATATGTGGACGAGATATTGTGTCATGTAGTCCCAATTCAAGTGACTCCTGTGTTGTTGGGCAAAGCATGGATGTCGAGGCGAGAAGTTAAATATGACGGACATACTAATAAGTATGCCTTCTTATTTAATAGTCGTCGTTTTGTACTTGTATCACTTACTTATGACCAGCATTGTATTGATCTAGCATACATGAAAATGTGCTTGAGTGAGCGTTATAGAATGGAGAAAAGGCTAGATGAGGGAATTGTGCCTGAAGAGGTAAAACCCGAGGGAGTTGAAAGCAGCGAGATGAAAGGGTCAGCTGTTGAACTAGAAAAAGAGATGGAAAAATCTGATGAGATGGGTGGTAAAAAGGAAGAAAAGAGAGAAAGTGGGCTGATCTTGAACAATCCGGTGAAGGCCTATTATTTTCCTAACGAACTTACCTTTGCTTTGTTTAGTGTTTCTTCTTTTATACAGATCAGGCAAAGGGAAGTTGAGCTGTTCTTAGTGCGTTCCATTCCAAAATCAATTATAGGCTTTGCAAGCCTCCAAGAGTTAAACCCCGTTGGTATCCATTCATGGAACAATGTCAACTCAAATCAGTCCACACCAAAAGGGAGTTGATTCGAGCTCATCTTGAAGGGAACACTCCACATTTTGGGAATGGTTGTGTACCAAGGGTTCGTTTAAAGAACAAGTACCTCAATGACCATTGTGATTTTCGTCTTGCTCTTAGTACACATGAAGCTCCAACATCACCAAATCCGCCATGGGACCTTGCAAGTGTGTTCTGGCCGGAGTTCGATTTCATGGGATACGCTTCACACCACTTTGAGGACCCTTACTTCGTGACCACAAACGATCAAGTTGAGCACACATTGAAGATAGTTTGTGAGATTCAAGGTTCGACAAGGGTTATTTTCCAACTTAGCACGTGGGTTTTGCATTGGATGACATCTGTAGCAATCGTAACAAGATTGAGTCAAAGGCATGTAACTCGTCTTGTCACCATTCGTGCTTCAATTTGTGGGCAAATTGCTTTCAAGAGAAGGGGAATTATACAAACAAGAGGAGCCATTGGAGTAAAGCCATGAGTTTTTCTTGGCTGGGTTGTGAGCATTTTCAAACTAACCAAGAGACATGAGCACCGAATCATAGTATGAGGCCCAATATGTGGTGGCATTAGATTTGGGCTTCATACTACCAACGCTTGTAGTATCATCCATTTCTATCCGGATTTGAGGACAAATCCTTCTCAAGTGGAGGGGACTGATGTGTGCACGGACCTTAGCCCAAGTAATGATCCAGTTCGAGTTCCATTGGGCCCAGTCACACGTGCACGGGCCAAGCGCTTCAAGGAGTCCCTTCAAGCTCTTGTGTGAAATGTTCAAGACCAACAAGGTGTCCATCGGGATATTGAAGGCTTGGAAGGTGATAATCAAGTTGTCTACATGATGATCCAAGCCCACGAAGAGAGCCCATGAAGGTTTGGTCGACTAAGCCCTAGGCCTTAGTGTTAGGTTCAATTGCTTAGAGTTGGATTAGATTAGTTTATTTGAGTCATGGCCCGGCCCACCTTGTCCAAGGAGTGGCCGACCTTCCTTGTCTAGTTTCTTAGGGTTTCATTAGCCCCTTAGCCTATATAAAGGCTCACTTTGTATGATTAATGGGTGCACAATTTTGATAATAAAATTCTGATTTGTTTCTCTTCGACTTATTGAGAGCATTCGAACCTTAAGTTGCTTGGCAAGGGTTCTTGAGCAATCTTGCGTATTGTCCTTGATTGTTCTACCGACCTATCCACTAGAGTATTCACCTCAATTGGAGTCGCCGTTCTACCACCTTCAATCTATTCGTGTCGTCCGTTTTGGTTTTAGGTTCCACAATCCAAGCGCTGGACAACCTCACTAGATCCTTGGGCAAGCGTGTTACGTGTCTCGAAACGAGTTGATCGAGGACCGTATCAGTTGGCTTCAGAGCTTAGGTGAAGGTATCTTTCGTCATATCCTTGTTTTTCGTAGTTGCGTCGAAGGGTTTTTGTGATTTGTCCGCTGCCTTGTTAAAAAAAAAACCAAGAAGAAAAAAATGTTCACCGACACTGTTCACCGTTGCTGTTCACCGACACTGTTCACGTTACTGTTTATCCGAACACAAAATCTGTTGGTGTGTTATCCCTTTTGTGTTTGTGTCTAGTTTGTCGATAATTTCTGTCCAAAATTTGCCGAAAGGTTGTGTTCCCAAATCTGTCTTGGTCGTTCGTCATCACTTGAGCAACAAGAAAACAAGTGGGGCGGCGGCTAGGGTTTCTACTTGCGGCTAGGGTTTCATTTGCACTAGGGTTTCTTTGTTTCAAATCTGTCCGAGTATTGCTTGCTTCATCCAAGTTGTTTACTTAATTTCCAAATTCATTTAGGAAACTAAGGAAAGCACTTGGATAACTCCTTTGTTTTCACTTGGCTACTCTCCTACATTCTCTCCTACATTTTAGGAACACTACCCACTCCTTCATTTTAGGAAGCTAGGGTTTCTATCTTTTATGTTCCCATTGGTGCATTTCCATTTCTGTCCGCCACTATTGGCCTTCCAAATTCGTCCATTCCCACTTCATTTTGCACCCACATTTGTGTCTTACCTTCTTGGTTACTCTTATGGCAAAAGTGGTGACAATTATTGGATTTGAGCGGCCTTTCTCAACTACAGAACCCAACAGGTAAAAGTATTTGGTAAGTCAATTAGAGTGACATCCATATACACGAGTGCGAGTGGATACACGTAAGGGAGCGTGAAAGCCAACATCTTCGGTTTCGTTGCTAACTTTTTGCAGGTTCCCTCATACGTCATGGCGAAAAGCTAGCCCACAACATTGTCTTCCTGATCCTAAGGGAGTCAAAGAAGTGGCATTACGCGGTGTAGATGAGCAATTGGACCTCGTCAAATCTCAGTTGCTTGGTTGGTTTTATACTCGTTGCGGTGTCAAAGATAAAATTTGTAGCTTGCCCATTGATGGGAGTTGTGAAGTCATCCTTGCAAGTGCTATCATGGTTGAGAAATTAAATCTTCCAACCATTGATCATCTTCAACTGTACAAGTTAATGAGCACTCATGGTGTTGTTTGGGTTACTAAGCACACACTTGTACCTATTCAAATCGGCAAATATGTGGACGAGATATTGTGTCATGTAGTCCCAATTCAAGTGACTCCTGTGTTGTTGGGCAAAGCATGGATGTCGAGGCGAGAAGTTAAATATGACGGACATACTAATAAGTATGCCTTCTTATTTAATAGTCGTCGTTTTGTACTTGTATCACTTACTTATGACCAGCATTGTATTGATCTAGCATACATGAAAATGTGCTTGAGTGAGCGTTATAGAATGGAGAAAAGGCTAGATGAGGGAATTGTGCCTGAAGAGGTAAAACCCGAGGGAGTTGAAAGCAGCGAGATGAAAGGGTCAGCTGTTGAACTAGAAAAAGAGATGGAAAAATCTGATGAGATGGGTGGTAAAAAGGAAGAAAAGAGAGAAAGTGGGCTGATCTTGAACAATCCGGTGAAGGCCTATTATTTTCCTAACGAACTTACCTTTGCTTTGTTTAGTGTTTCTTCTTTTATACAGATCAGGCAAAGGGAAGTTGAGCTGTTCTTAGTGCGTTCCATTCCAAAATCAATTATAGGCTTTGCAAGCCTCCAAGAGTTAAACCCCGTTGGTATCCATTCATGGAACAATGTCAACTCAAATCAGTCCACACCAAAAGGGAGTTGATTCGAGCTCATCTTGAAGGGAACACTCCACATTTTGGGAATGGTTGTGTACCAAGGGTTCGTTTAAAGAACAAGTACCTCAATGACCATTGTGATTTTCGTCTTGCTCTTAGTACACATGAAGCTCCAACATCACCAAATCCGCCATGGGACCTTGCAAGTGTGTTCTGGCCGGAGTTCGATTTCATGGGATACGCTTCACACCACTTTGAGGACCCTTACTTCGTGACCACAAACGATCAAGTTGAGCACACATTGAAGATAGTTTGTGAGATTCAAGGTTCGACAAGGGTTATTTTCCAACTTAGCACGTGGGTTTTGCATTGGATGACATCTGTAGCAATCGTAACAAGATTGAGTCAAAGGCATGTAACTCGTCTTGTCACCATTCGTGCTTCAATTTGTGGGCAAATTGCTTTCAAGAGAAGGGGAATTATACAAACAAGAGGAGCCATTGGAGTAAAGCCATGAGTTTTTCTTGGCTGGGTTGTGAGCATTTTCAAACTAACCAAGAGACATGAGCACCGAATCATAGTATGAGGCCCAATATGTGGTGGCATTAGATTTGGGCTTCATACTACCAACGCTTGTAGTATCATCCATTTCTATCCGGATTTGAGGACAAATCCTTCTCAAGTGGAGGGGACTGATGTGTGCACGGACCTTAGCCCAAGTAATGATCCAGTTCGAGTTCCATTGGGCCCAGTCACACGTGCACGGGCCAAGCGCTTCAAGGAGTCCCTTCAAGCTCTTGTGTGAAATGTTCAAGACCAACAAGGTGTCCATCGGGATATTGAAGGCTTGGAAGGTGATAATCAAGTTGTCTACATGATGATCCAAGCCCACGAAGAGAGCCCATGAAGGTTTGGTCGACTAAGCCCTAGGCCTTAGTGTTAGGTTCAATTGCTTAGAGTTGGATTAGATTAGTTTATTTGAGTCATGGCCCGGCCCACCTTGTCCAAGGAGTGGCCGACCTTCCTTGTCTAGTTTCTTAGGGTTTCATTAGCCCCTTAGCCTATATAAAGGCTCACTTTGTATGATTAATGGGTGCACAATTTTGATAATAAAATTCTGATTTGTTTCTCTTCGACTTATTGAGAGCATTCGAACCTTAAGTTGCTTGGCAAGGGTTCTTGAGCAATCTTGCGTATTGTCCTTGATTGTTCTACCGACCTATCCACTAGAGTATTCACCTCAATTGGAGTCGCCGTTCTACCACCTTCAATCTATTCGTGTCGTCCGTTTTGGTTTTAGGTTCCACAATCCAAGCGCTGGACAACCTCACTAGATCCTTGGGCAAGCGTGTTACGTGTCTCGAAACGAGTTGATCGAGGACCGTATCAGTTGGCTTCAGAGCTTAGGTGAAGGTATCTTTCGTCATATCCTTGTTTTTCGTAGTTGCGTCGAAGGGTTTTTGTGATTTGTCCGCTGCCTTGTTAAAAAAAAAACCAAGAAGAAAAAAATGACACCGTTCACCGTTGCTGTTCACCGACACTGTTCACGTTACTGTTTATCCGAACACAAAATCTGTTGGTGTGTTATCCCTTTTGTGTTTGTGTCTAGTTTGTCGATAATTTCTGTCCAAAATTTGCCGAAAGGTTGTGTTCCCAAATCTGTCTTGGTCGTTCGTCATCACTTGAGCAACAAGAAAACAAGTGGGGCGGCGGCTAGGGTTTCTACTTGCGGCTAGGGTTTCATTTGCACTAGGGTTTCTTTGTTTCAAATCTGTCCGAGTATTGCTTGCTTCATCCAAGTTGTTTACTTAATTTCCAAATTCATTTAGGAAACTAAGGAAAGCACTTGGATAACTCCTTTGTTTTCACTTGGCTACTCTCCTACATTCTCTCCTACATTTTAGGAACACTACCCACTCCTTCATTTTAGGAAGCTAGGGTTTCTATCTTTTATGTTCCCATTGGTGCATTTCCATTTCTGTCCGCCACTATTGGCCTTCCAAATTCGTCCATTCCCACTTCATTTTGCACCCACATTTGTGTCTTACCTTCTTGGTTACTCTTATGGCAAAAGTGGTGACAATTATTGGATTTGAGCGGCCTTTCTCAACTACAGAACCCAACAGGTAAAAGTATTTGGTAAGTCAATTAGAGTGACATCCATATACACGAGTGCGAGTGGATACACGTAAGGGAGCGTGAAAGCCAACATCTTCGGTTTCGTTGCTAACTTTTTGCAGGTTCCCTCATACGTCATGGCGAAAAGCTAGCCCACAACATTGTCTTCCTGATCCTAAGGGAGTCAAAGAAGTGGCATTACGCGGTGTAGATGAGCAATTGGACCTCGTCAAATCTCAGTTGCTTGGTTGGTTTTATACTCGTTGCGGTGTCAAAGATAAAATTTGTAGCTTGCCCATTGATGGGAGTTGTGAAGTCATCCTTGCAAGTGCTATCATGGTTGAGAAATTAAATCTTCCAACCATTGATCATCTTCAACTGTACAAGTTAATGAGCACTCATGGTGTTGTTTGGGTTACTAAGCACACACTTGTACCTATTCAAATCGGCAAATATGTGGACGAGATATTGTGTCATGTAGTCCCAATTCAAGTGACTCCTGTGTTGTTGGGCAAAGCATGGATGTCGAGGCGAGAAGTTAAATATGACGGACATACTAATAAGTATGCCTTCTTATTTAATAGTCGTCGTTTTGTACTTGTATCACTTACTTATGACCAGCATTGTATTGATCTAGCATACATGAAAATGTGCTTGAGTGAGCGTTATAGAATGGAGAAAAGGCTAGATGAGGGAATTGTGCCTGAAGAGGTAAAACCCGAGGGAGTTGAAAGCAGCGAGATGAAAGGGTCAGCTGTTGAACTAGAAAAAGAGATGGAAAAATCTGATGAGATGGGTGGTAAAAAGGAAGAAAAGAGAGAAAGTGGGCTGATCTTGAACAATCCGGTGAAGGCCTATTATTTTCCTAACGAACTTACCTTTGCTTTGTTTAGTGTTTCTTCTTTTATACAGATCAGGCAAAGGGAAGTTGAGCTGTTCTTAGTGCGTTCCATTCCAAAATCAATTATAGGCTTTGCAAGCCTCCAAGAGTTAAACCCCGTTGGTATCCATTCATGGAACAATGTCAACTCAAATCAGTCCACACCAAAAGGGAGTTGATTCGAGCTCATCTTGAAGGGAACACTCCACATTTTGGGAATGGTTGTGTACCAAGGGTTCGTTTAAAGAACAAGTACCTCAATGACCATTGTGATTTTCGTCTTGCTCTTAGTACACATGAAGCTCCAACATCACCAAATCCGCCATGGGACCTTGCAAGTGTGTTCTGGCCGGAGTTCGATTTCATGGGATACGCTTCACACCACTTTGAGGACCCTTACTTCGTGACCACAAACGATCAAGTTGAGCACACATTGAAGATAGTTTGTGAGATTCAAGGTTCGACAAGGGTTATTTTCCAACTTAGCACGTGGGTTTTGCATTGGATGACATCTGTAGCAATCGTAACAAGATTGAGTCAAAGGCATGTAACTCGTCTTGTCACCATTCGTGCTTCAATTTGTGGGCAAATTGCTTTCAAGAGAAGGGGAATTATACAAACAAGAGGAGCCATTGGAGTAAAGCCATGAGTTTTTCTTGGCTGGGTTGTGAGCATTTTCAAACTAACCAAGAGACATGAGCACCGAATCATAGTATGAGGCCCAATATGTGGTGGCATTAGATTTGGGCTTCATACTACCAACGCTTGTAGTATCATCCATTTCTATCCGGATTTGAGGACAAATCCTTCTCAAGTGGAGGGGACTGATGTGTGCACGGACCTTAGCCCAAGTAATGATCCAGTTCGAGTTCCATTGGGCCCAGTCACACGTGCACGGGCCAAGCGCTTCAAGGAGTCCCTTCAAGCTCTTGTGTGAAATGTTCAAGACCAACAAGGTGTCCATCGGGATATTGAAGGCTTGGAAGGTGATAATCAAGTTGTCTACATGATGATCCAAGCCCACGAAGAGAGCCCATGAAGGTTTGGTCGACTAAGCCCTAGGCCTTAGTGTTAGGTTCAATTGCTTAGAGTTGGATTAGATTAGTTTATTTGAGTCATGGCCCGGCCCACCTTGTCCAAGGAGTGGCCGACCTTCCTTGTCTAGTTTCTTAGGGTTTCATTAGCCCCTTAGCCTATATAAAGGCTCACTTTGTATGATTAATGGGTGCACAATTTTGATAATAAAATTCTGATTTGTTTCTCTTCGACTTATTGAGAGCATTCGAACCTTAAGTTGCTTGGCAAGGGTTCTTGAGCAATCTTGCGTATTGTCCTTGATTGTTCTACCGACCTATCCACTAGAGTATTCACCTCAATTGGAGTCGCCGTTCTACCACCTTCAATCTATTCGTGTCGTCCGTTTTGGTTTTAGGTTCCACAATCCAAGCGCTGGACAACCTCACTAGATCCTTGGGCAAGCGTGTTACGTGTCTCGAAACGAGTTGATCGAGGACCGTATCAGTTGGCTTCAGAGCTTAGGTGAAGGTATCTTTCGTCATATCCTTGTTTTTCGTAGTTGCGTCGAAGGGTTTTTGTGATTTGTCCGCTGCCTTGTTAAAAAAAAAACCAAGAAGAAAAAAATGACGACACTGTTCACCGTTGCTGTTCACCGACACTGTTCACGTTACTGTTTATCCGAACACAAAATCTGTTGGTGTGTTATCCCTTTTGTGTTTGTGTCTAGTTTGTCGATAATTTCTGTCCAAAATTTGCCGAAAGGTTGTGTTCCCAAATCTGTCTTGGTCGTTCGTCATCACTTGAGCAACAAGAAAACAAGTGGGGCGGCGGCTAGGGTTTCTACTTGCGGCTAGGGTTTCATTTGCACTAGGGTTTCTTTGTTTCAAATCTGTCCGAGTATTGCTTGCTTCATCCAAGTTGTTTACTTAATTTCCAAATTCATTTAGGAAACTAAGGAAAGCACTTGGATAACTCCTTTGTTTTCACTTGGCTACTCTCCTACATTCTCTCCTACATTTTAGGAACACTACCCACTCCTTCATTTTAGGAAGCTAGGGTTTCTATCTTTTATGTTCCCATTGGTGCATTTCCATTTCTGTCCGCCACTATTGGCCTTCCAAATTCGTCCATTCCCACTTCATTTTGCACCCACATTTGTGTCTTACCTTCTTGGTTACTCTTATGGCAAAAGTGGTGACAATTATTGGATTTGAGCGGCCTTTCTCAACTACAGAACCCAACAGGTAAAAGTATTTGGTAAGTCAATTAGAGTGACATCCATATACACGAGTGCGAGTGGATACACGTAAGGGAGCGTGAAAGCCAACATCTTCGGTTTCGTTGCTAACTTTTTGCAGGTTCCCTCATACGTCATGGCGAAAAGCTAGCCCACAACATTGTCTTCCTGATCCTAAGGGAGTCAAAGAAGTGGCATTACGCGGTGTAGATGAGCAATTGGACCTCGTCAAATCTCAGTTGCTTGGTTGGTTTTATACTCGTTGCGGTGTCAAAGATAAAATTTGTAGCTTGCCCATTGATGGGAGTTGTGAAGTCATCCTTGCAAGTGCTATCATGGTTGAGAAATTAAATCTTCCAACCATTGATCATCTTCAACTGTACAAGTTAATGAGCACTCATGGTGTTGTTTGGGTTACTAAGCACACACTTGTACCTATTCAAATCGGCAAATATGTGGACGAGATATTGTGTCATGTAGTCCCAATTCAAGTGACTCCTGTGTTGTTGGGCAAAGCATGGATGTCGAGGCGAGAAGTTAAATATGACGGACATACTAATAAGTATGCCTTCTTATTTAATAGTCGTCGTTTTGTACTTGTATCACTTACTTATGACCAGCATTGTATTGATCTAGCATACATGAAAATGTGCTTGAGTGAGCGTTATAGAATGGAGAAAAGGCTAGATGAGGGAATTGTGCCTGAAGAGGTAAAACCCGAGGGAGTTGAAAGCAGCGAGATGAAAGGGTCAGCTGTTGAACTAGAAAAAGAGATGGAAAAATCTGATGAGATGGGTGGTAAAAAGGAAGAAAAGAGAGAAAGTGGGCTGATCTTGAACAATCCGGTGAAGGCCTATTATTTTCCTAACGAACTTACCTTTGCTTTGTTTAGTGTTTCTTCTTTTATACAGATCAGGCAAAGGGAAGTTGAGCTGTTCTTAGTGCGTTCCATTCCAAAATCAATTATAGGCTTTGCAAGCCTCCAAGAGTTAAACCCCGTTGGTATCCATTCATGGAACAATGTCAACTCAAATCAGTCCACACCAAAAGGGAGTTGATTCGAGCTCATCTTGAAGGGAACACTCCACATTTTGGGAATGGTTGTGTACCAAGGGTTCGTTTAAAGAACAAGTACCTCAATGACCATTGTGATTTTCGTCTTGCTCTTAGTACACATGAAGCTCCAACATCACCAAATCCGCCATGGGACCTTGCAAGTGTGTTCTGGCCGGAGTTCGATTTCATGGGATACGCTTCACACCACTTTGAGGACCCTTACTTCGTGACCACAAACGATCAAGTTGAGCACACATTGAAGATAGTTTGTGAGATTCAAGGTTCGACAAGGGTTATTTTCCAACTTAGCACGTGGGTTTTGCATTGGATGACATCTGTAGCAATCGTAACAAGATTGAGTCAAAGGCATGTAACTCGTCTTGTCACCATTCGTGCTTCAATTTGTGGGCAAATTGCTTTCAAGAGAAGGGGAATTATACAAACAAGAGGAGCCATTGGAGTAAAGCCATGAGTTTTTCTTGGCTGGGTTGTGAGCATTTTCAAACTAACCAAGAGACATGAGCACCGAATCATAGTATGAGGCCCAATATGTGGTGGCATTAGATTTGGGCTTCATACTACCAACGCTTGTAGTATCATCCATTTCTATCCGGATTTGAGGACAAATCCTTCTCAAGTGGAGGGGACTGATGTGTGCACGGACCTTAGCCCAAGTAATGATCCAGTTCGAGTTCCATTGGGCCCAGTCACACGTGCACGGGCCAAGCGCTTCAAGGAGTCCCTTCAAGCTCTTGTGTGAAATGTTCAAGACCAACAAGGTGTCCATCGGGATATTGAAGGCTTGGAAGGTGATAATCAAGTTGTCTACATGATGATCCAAGCCCACGAAGAGAGCCCATGAAGGTTTGGTCGACTAAGCCCTAGGCCTTAGTGTTAGGTTCAATTGCTTAGAGTTGGATTAGATTAGTTTATTTGAGTCATGGCCCGGCCCACCTTGTCCAAGGAGTGGCCGACCTTCCTTGTCTAGTTTCTTAGGGTTTCATTAGCCCCTTAGCCTATATAAAGGCTCACTTTGTATGATTAATGGGTGCACAATTTTGATAATAAAATTCTGATTTGTTTCTCTTCGACTTATTGAGAGCATTCGAACCTTAAGTTGCTTGGCAAGGGTTCTTGAGCAATCTTGCGTATTGTCCTTGATTGTTCTACCGACCTATCCACTAGAGTATTCACCTCAATTGGAGTCGCCGTTCTACCACCTTCAATCTATTCGTGTCGTCCGTTTTGGTTTTAGGTTCCACAATCCAAGCGCTGGACAACCTCACTAGATCCTTGGGCAAGCGTGTTACGTGTCTCGAAACGAGTTGATCGAGGACCGTATCAGTTGGCTTCAGAGCTTAGGTGAAGGTATCTTTCGTCATATCCTTGTTTTTCGTAGTTGCGTCGAAGGGTTTTTGTGATTTGTCCGCTGCCTTGTTAAAAAAAAAACCAAGAAGAAAAAAATGACACCTGTTCACCGTTGCTGTTCACCGACACTGTTCACGTTACTGTTTATCCGAACACAAAATCTGTTGGTGTGTTATCCCTTTTGTGTTTGTGTCTAGTTTGTCGATAATTTCTGTCCAAAATTTGCCGAAAGGTTGTGTTCCCAAATCTGTCTTGGTCGTTCGTCATCACTTGAGCAACAAGAAAACAAGTGGGGCGGCGGCTAGGGTTTCTACTTGCGGCTAGGGTTTCATTTGCACTAGGGTTTCTTTGTTTCAAATCTGTCCGAGTATTGCTTGCTTCATCCAAGTTGTTTACTTAATTTCCAAATTCATTTAGGAAACTAAGGAAAGCACTTGGATAACTCCTTTGTTTTCACTTGGCTACTCTCCTACATTCTCTCCTACATTTTAGGAACACTACCCACTCCTTCATTTTAGGAAGCTAGGGTTTCTATCTTTTATGTTCCCATTGGTGCATTTCCATTTCTGTCCGCCACTATTGGCCTTCCAAATTCGTCCATTCCCACTTCATTTTGCACCCACATTTGTGTCTTACCTTCTTGGTTACTCTTATGGCAAAAGTGGTGACAATTATTGGATTTGAGCGGCCTTTCTCAACTACAGAACCCAACAGGTAAAAGTATTTGGTAAGTCAATTAGAGTGACATCCATATACACGAGTGCGAGTGGATACACGTAAGGGAGCGTGAAAGCCAACATCTTCGGTTTCGTTGCTAACTTTTTGCAGGTTCCCTCATACGTCATGGCGAAAAGCTAGCCCACAACATTGTCTTCCTGATCCTAAGGGAGTCAAAGAAGTGGCATTACGCGGTGTAGATGAGCAATTGGACCTCGTCAAATCTCAGTTGCTTGGTTGGTTTTATACTCGTTGCGGTGTCAAAGATAAAATTTGTAGCTTGCCCATTGATGGGAGTTGTGAAGTCATCCTTGCAAGTGCTATCATGGTTGAGAAATTAAATCTTCCAACCATTGATCATCTTCAACTGTACAAGTTAATGAGCACTCATGGTGTTGTTTGGGTTACTAAGCACACACTTGTACCTATTCAAATCGGCAAATATGTGGACGAGATATTGTGTCATGTAGTCCCAATTCAAGTGACTCCTGTGTTGTTGGGCAAAGCATGGATGTCGAGGCGAGAAGTTAAATATGACGGACATACTAATAAGTATGCCTTCTTATTTAATAGTCGTCGTTTTGTACTTGTATCACTTACTTATGACCAGCATTGTATTGATCTAGCATACATGAAAATGTGCTTGAGTGAGCGTTATAGAATGGAGAAAAGGCTAGATGAGGGAATTGTGCCTGAAGAGGTAAAACCCGAGGGAGTTGAAAGCAGCGAGATGAAAGGGTCAGCTGTTGAACTAGAAAAAGAGATGGAAAAATCTGATGAGATGGGTGGTAAAAAGGAAGAAAAGAGAGAAAGTGGGCTGATCTTGAACAATCCGGTGAAGGCCTATTATTTTCCTAACGAACTTACCTTTGCTTTGTTTAGTGTTTCTTCTTTTATACAGATCAGGCAAAGGGAAGTTGAGCTGTTCTTAGTGCGTTCCATTCCAAAATCAATTATAGGCTTTGCAAGCCTCCAAGAGTTAAACCCCGTTGGTATCCATTCATGGAACAATGTCAACTCAAATCAGTCCACACCAAAAGGGAGTTGATTCGAGCTCATCTTGAAGGGAACACTCCACATTTTGGGAATGGTTGTGTACCAAGGGTTCGTTTAAAGAACAAGTACCTCAATGACCATTGTGATTTTCGTCTTGCTCTTAGTACACATGAAGCTCCAACATCACCAAATCCGCCATGGGACCTTGCAAGTGTGTTCTGGCCGGAGTTCGATTTCATGGGATACGCTTCACACCACTTTGAGGACCCTTACTTCGTGACCACAAACGATCAAGTTGAGCACACATTGAAGATAGTTTGTGAGATTCAAGGTTCGACAAGGGTTATTTTCCAACTTAGCACGTGGGTTTTGCATTGGATGACATCTGTAGCAATCGTAACAAGATTGAGTCAAAGGCATGTAACTCGTCTTGTCACCATTCGTGCTTCAATTTGTGGGCAAATTGCTTTCAAGAGAAGGGGAATTATACAAACAAGAGGAGCCATTGGAGTAAAGCCATGAGTTTTTCTTGGCTGGGTTGTGAGCATTTTCAAACTAACCAAGAGACATGAGCACCGAATCATAGTATGAGGCCCAATATGTGGTGGCATTAGATTTGGGCTTCATACTACCAACGCTTGTAGTATCATCCATTTCTATCCGGATTTGAGGACAAATCCTTCTCAAGTGGAGGGGACTGATGTGTGCACGGACCTTAGCCCAAGTAATGATCCAGTTCGAGTTCCATTGGGCCCAGTCACACGTGCACGGGCCAAGCGCTTCAAGGAGTCCCTTCAAGCTCTTGTGTGAAATGTTCAAGACCAACAAGGTGTCCATCGGGATATTGAAGGCTTGGAAGGTGATAATCAAGTTGTCTACATGATGATCCAAGCCCACGAAGAGAGCCCATGAAGGTTTGGTCGACTAAGCCCTAGGCCTTAGTGTTAGGTTCAATTGCTTAGAGTTGGATTAGATTAGTTTATTTGAGTCATGGCCCGGCCCACCTTGTCCAAGGAGTGGCCGACCTTCCTTGTCTAGTTTCTTAGGGTTTCATTAGCCCCTTAGCCTATATAAAGGCTCACTTTGTATGATTAATGGGTGCACAATTTTGATAATAAAATTCTGATTTGTTTCTCTTCGACTTATTGAGAGCATTCGAACCTTAAGTTGCTTGGCAAGGGTTCTTGAGCAATCTTGCGTATTGTCCTTGATTGTTCTACCGACCTATCCACTAGAGTATTCACCTCAATTGGAGTCGCCGTTCTACCACCTTCAATCTATTCGTGTCGTCCGTTTTGGTTTTAGGTTCCACAATCCAAGCGCTGGACAACCTCACTAGATCCTTGGGCAAGCGTGTTACGTGTCTCGAAACGAGTTGATCGAGGACCGTATCAGTTGGCTTCAGAGCTTAGGTGAAGGTATCTTTCGTCATATCCTTGTTTTTCGTAGTTGCGTCGAAGGGTTTTTGTGATTTGTCCGCTGCCTTGTTAAAAAAAAAACCAAGAAGAAAAAAATGACACTGTTCACCGTTGCTGTTCACCGACACTGTTCACGTTACTGTTTATCCGAACACAAAATCTGTTGGTGTGTTATCCCTTTTGTGTTTGTGTCTAGTTTGTCGATAATTTCTGTCCAAAATTTGCCGAAAGGTTGTGTTCCCAAATCTGTCTTGGTCGTTCGTCATCACTTGAGCAACAAGAAAACAAGTGGGGCGGCGGCTAGGGTTTCTACTTGCGGCTAGGGTTTCATTTGCACTAGGGTTTCTTTGTTTCAAATCTGTCCGAGTATTGCTTGCTTCATCCAAGTTGTTTACTTAATTTCCAAATTCATTTAGGAAACTAAGGAAAGCACTTGGATAACTCCTTTGTTTTCACTTGGCTACTCTCCTACATTCTCTCCTACATTTTAGGAACACTACCCACTCCTTCATTTTAGGAAGCTAGGGTTTCTATCTTTTATGTTCCCATTGGTGCATTTCCATTTCTGTCCGCCACTATTGGCCTTCCAAATTCGTCCATTCCCACTTCATTTTGCACCCACATTTGTGTCTTACCTTCTTGGTTACTCTTATGGCAAAAGTGGTGACAATTATTGGATTTGAGCGGCCTTTCTCAACTACAGAACCCAACAGGTAAAAGTATTTGGTAAGTCAATTAGAGTGACATCCATATACACGAGTGCGAGTGGATACACGTAAGGGAGCGTGAAAGCCAACATCTTCGGTTTCGTTGCTAACTTTTTGCAGGTTCCCTCATACGTCATGGCGAAAAGCTAGCCCACAACATTGTCTTCCTGATCCTAAGGGAGTCAAAGAAGTGGCATTACGCGGTGTAGATGAGCAATTGGACCTCGTCAAATCTCAGTTGCTTGGTTGGTTTTATACTCGTTGCGGTGTCAAAGATAAAATTTGTAGCTTGCCCATTGATGGGAGTTGTGAAGTCATCCTTGCAAGTGCTATCATGGTTGAGAAATTAAATCTTCCAACCATTGATCATCTTCAACTGTACAAGTTAATGAGCACTCATGGTGTTGTTTGGGTTACTAAGCACACACTTGTACCTATTCAAATCGGCAAATATGTGGACGAGATATTGTGTCATGTAGTCCCAATTCAAGTGACTCCTGTGTTGTTGGGCAAAGCATGGATGTCGAGGCGAGAAGTTAAATATGACGGACATACTAATAAGTATGCCTTCTTATTTAATAGTCGTCGTTTTGTACTTGTATCACTTACTTATGACCAGCATTGTATTGATCTAGCATACATGAAAATGTGCTTGAGTGAGCGTTATAGAATGGAGAAAAGGCTAGATGAGGGAATTGTGCCTGAAGAGGTAAAACCCGAGGGAGTTGAAAGCAGCGAGATGAAAGGGTCAGCTGTTGAACTAGAAAAAGAGATGGAAAAATCTGATGAGATGGGTGGTAAAAAGGAAGAAAAGAGAGAAAGTGGGCTGATCTTGAACAATCCGGTGAAGGCCTATTATTTTCCTAACGAACTTACCTTTGCTTTGTTTAGTGTTTCTTCTTTTATACAGATCAGGCAAAGGGAAGTTGAGCTGTTCTTAGTGCGTTCCATTCCAAAATCAATTATAGGCTTTGCAAGCCTCCAAGAGTTAAACCCCGTTGGTATCCATTCATGGAACAATGTCAACTCAAATCAGTCCACACCAAAAGGGAGTTGATTCGAGCTCATCTTGAAGGGAACACTCCACATTTTGGGAATGGTTGTGTACCAAGGGTTCGTTTAAAGAACAAGTACCTCAATGACCATTGTGATTTTCGTCTTGCTCTTAGTACACATGAAGCTCCAACATCACCAAATCCGCCATGGGACCTTGCAAGTGTGTTCTGGCCGGAGTTCGATTTCATGGGATACGCTTCACACCACTTTGAGGACCCTTACTTCGTGACCACAAACGATCAAGTTGAGCACACATTGAAGATAGTTTGTGAGATTCAAGGTTCGACAAGGGTTATTTTCCAACTTAGCACGTGGGTTTTGCATTGGATGACATCTGTAGCAATCGTAACAAGATTGAGTCAAAGGCATGTAACTCGTCTTGTCACCATTCGTGCTTCAATTTGTGGGCAAATTGCTTTCAAGAGAAGGGGAATTATACAAACAAGAGGAGCCATTGGAGTAAAGCCATGAGTTTTTCTTGGCTGGGTTGTGAGCATTTTCAAACTAACCAAGAGACATGAGCACCGAATCATAGTATGAGGCCCAATATGTGGTGGCATTAGATTTGGGCTTCATACTACCAACGCTTGTAGTATCATCCATTTCTATCCGGATTTGAGGACAAATCCTTCTCAAGTGGAGGGGACTGATGTGTGCACGGACCTTAGCCCAAGTAATGATCCAGTTCGAGTTCCATTGGGCCCAGTCACACGTGCACGGGCCAAGCGCTTCAAGGAGTCCCTTCAAGCTCTTGTGTGAAATGTTCAAGACCAACAAGGTGTCCATCGGGATATTGAAGGCTTGGAAGGTGATAATCAAGTTGTCTACATGATGATCCAAGCCCACGAAGAGAGCCCATGAAGGTTTGGTCGACTAAGCCCTAGGCCTTAGTGTTAGGTTCAATTGCTTAGAGTTGGATTAGATTAGTTTATTTGAGTCATGGCCCGGCCCACCTTGTCCAAGGAGTGGCCGACCTTCCTTGTCTAGTTTCTTAGGGTTTCATTAGCCCCTTAGCCTATATAAAGGCTCACTTTGTATGATTAATGGGTGCACAATTTTGATAATAAAATTCTGATTTGTTTCTCTTCGACTTATTGAGAGCATTCGAACCTTAAGTTGCTTGGCAAGGGTTCTTGAGCAATCTTGCGTATTGTCCTTGATTGTTCTACCGACCTATCCACTAGAGTATTCACCTCAATTGGAGTCGCCGTTCTACCACCTTCAATCTATTCGTGTCGTCCGTTTTGGTTTTAGGTTCCACAATCCAAGCGCTGGACAACCTCACTAGATCCTTGGGCAAGCGTGTTACGTGTCTCGAAACGAGTTGATCGAGGACCGTATCAGTTGGCTTCAGAGCTTAGGTGAAGGTATCTTTCGTCATATCCTTGTTTTTCGTAGTTGCGTCGAAGGGTTTTTGTGATTTGTCCGCTGCCTTGTTAAAAAAAAAACCAAGAAGAAAAAAATGACACCGTTCACCGTTGCTGTTCACCGACACTGTTCACGTTACTGTTTATCCGAACACAAAATCTGTTGGTGTGTTATCCCTTTTGTGTTTGTGTCTAGTTTGTCGATAATTTCTGTCCAAAATTTGCCGAAAGGTTGTGTTCCCAAATCTGTCTTGGTCGTTCGTCATCACTTGAGCAACAAGAAAACAAGTGGGGCGGCGGCTAGGGTTTCTACTTGCGGCTAGGGTTTCATTTGCACTAGGGTTTCTTTGTTTCAAATCTGTCCGAGTATTGCTTGCTTCATCCAAGTTGTTTACTTAATTTCCAAATTCATTTAGGAAACTAAGGAAAGCACTTGGATAACTCCTTTGTTTTCACTTGGCTACTCTCCTACATTCTCTCCTACATTTTAGGAACACTACCCACTCCTTCATTTTAGGAAGCTAGGGTTTCTATCTTTTATGTTCCCATTGGTGCATTTCCATTTCTGTCCGCCACTATTGGCCTTCCAAATTCGTCCATTCCCACTTCATTTTGCACCCACATTTGTGTCTTACCTTCTTGGTTACTCTTATGGCAAAAGTGGTGACAATTATTGGATTTGAGCGGCCTTTCTCAACTACAGAACCCAACAGGTAAAAGTATTTGGTAAGTCAATTAGAGTGACATCCATATACACGAGTGCGAGTGGATACACGTAAGGGAGCGTGAAAGCCAACATCTTCGGTTTCGTTGCTAACTTTTTGCAGGTTCCCTCATACGTCATGGCGAAAAGCTAGCCCACAACATTGTCTTCCTGATCCTAAGGGAGTCAAAGAAGTGGCATTACGCGGTGTAGATGAGCAATTGGACCTCGTCAAATCTCAGTTGCTTGGTTGGTTTTATACTCGTTGCGGTGTCAAAGATAAAATTTGTAGCTTGCCCATTGATGGGAGTTGTGAAGTCATCCTTGCAAGTGCTATCATGGTTGAGAAATTAAATCTTCCAACCATTGATCATCTTCAACTGTACAAGTTAATGAGCACTCATGGTGTTGTTTGGGTTACTAAGCACACACTTGTACCTATTCAAATCGGCAAATATGTGGACGAGATATTGTGTCATGTAGTCCCAATTCAAGTGACTCCTGTGTTGTTGGGCAAAGCATGGATGTCGAGGCGAGAAGTTAAATATGACGGACATACTAATAAGTATGCCTTCTTATTTAATAGTCGTCGTTTTGTACTTGTATCACTTACTTATGACCAGCATTGTATTGATCTAGCATACATGAAAATGTGCTTGAGTGAGCGTTATAGAATGGAGAAAAGGCTAGATGAGGGAATTGTGCCTGAAGAGGTAAAACCCGAGGGAGTTGAAAGCAGCGAGATGAAAGGGTCAGCTGTTGAACTAGAAAAAGAGATGGAAAAATCTGATGAGATGGGTGGTAAAAAGGAAGAAAAGAGAGAAAGTGGGCTGATCTTGAACAATCCGGTGAAGGCCTATTATTTTCCTAACGAACTTACCTTTGCTTTGTTTAGTGTTTCTTCTTTTATACAGATCAGGCAAAGGGAAGTTGAGCTGTTCTTAGTGCGTTCCATTCCAAAATCAATTATAGGCTTTGCAAGCCTCCAAGAGTTAAACCCCGTTGGTATCCATTCATGGAACAATGTCAACTCAAATCAGTCCACACCAAAAGGGAGTTGATTCGAGCTCATCTTGAAGGGAACACTCCACATTTTGGGAATGGTTGTGTACCAAGGGTTCGTTTAAAGAACAAGTACCTCAATGACCATTGTGATTTTCGTCTTGCTCTTAGTACACATGAAGCTCCAACATCACCAAATCCGCCATGGGACCTTGCAAGTGTGTTCTGGCCGGAGTTCGATTTCATGGGATACGCTTCACACCACTTTGAGGACCCTTACTTCGTGACCACAAACGATCAAGTTGAGCACACATTGAAGATAGTTTGTGAGATTCAAGGTTCGACAAGGGTTATTTTCCAACTTAGCACGTGGGTTTTGCATTGGATGACATCTGTAGCAATCGTAACAAGATTGAGTCAAAGGCATGTAACTCGTCTTGTCACCATTCGTGCTTCAATTTGTGGGCAAATTGCTTTCAAGAGAAGGGGAATTATACAAACAAGAGGAGCCATTGGAGTAAAGCCATGAGTTTTTCTTGGCTGGGTTGTGAGCATTTTCAAACTAACCAAGAGACATGAGCACCGAATCATAGTATGAGGCCCAATATGTGGTGGCATTAGATTTGGGCTTCATACTACCAACGCTTGTAGTATCATCCATTTCTATCCGGATTTGAGGACAAATCCTTCTCAAGTGGAGGGGACTGATGTGTGCACGGACCTTAGCCCAAGTAATGATCCAGTTCGAGTTCCATTGGGCCCAGTCACACGTGCACGGGCCAAGCGCTTCAAGGAGTCCCTTCAAGCTCTTGTGTGAAATGTTCAAGACCAACAAGGTGTCCATCGGGATATTGAAGGCTTGGAAGGTGATAATCAAGTTGTCTACATGATGATCCAAGCCCACGAAGAGAGCCCATGAAGGTTTGGTCGACTAAGCCCTAGGCCTTAGTGTTAGGTTCAATTGCTTAGAGTTGGATTAGATTAGTTTATTTGAGTCATGGCCCGGCCCACCTTGTCCAAGGAGTGGCCGACCTTCCTTGTCTAGTTTCTTAGGGTTTCATTAGCCCCTTAGCCTATATAAAGGCTCACTTTGTATGATTAATGGGTGCACAATTTTGATAATAAAATTCTGATTTGTTTCTCTTCGACTTATTGAGAGCATTCGAACCTTAAGTTGCTTGGCAAGGGTTCTTGAGCAATCTTGCGTATTGTCCTTGATTGTTCTACCGACCTATCCACTAGAGTATTCACCTCAATTGGAGTCGCCGTTCTACCACCTTCAATCTATTCGTGTCGTCCGTTTTGGTTTTAGGTTCCACAATCCAAGCGCTGGACAACCTCACTAGATCCTTGGGCAAGCGTGTTACGTGTCTCGAAACGAGTTGATCGAGGACCGTATCAGTTGGCTTCAGAGCTTAGGTGAAGGTATCTTTCGTCATATCCTTGTTTTTCGTAGTTGCGTCGAAGGGTTTTTGTGATTTGTCCGCTGCCTTGTTAAAAAAAAAACCAAGAAGAAAAAAATGACACCTGTTCACCGTTGCTGTTCACCGACACTGTTCACGTTACTGTTTATCCGAACACAAAATCTGTTGGTGTGTTATCCCTTTTGTGTTTGTGTCTAGTTTGTCGATAATTTCTGTCCAAAATTTGCCGAAAGGTTGTGTTCCCAAATCTGTCTTGGTCGTTCGTCATCACTTGAGCAACAAGAAAACAAGTGGGGCGGCGGCTAGGGTTTCTACTTGCGGCTAGGGTTTCATTTGCACTAGGGTTTCTTTGTTTCAAATCTGTCCGAGTATTGCTTGCTTCATCCAAGTTGTTTACTTAATTTCCAAATTCATTTAGGAAACTAAGGAAAGCACTTGGATAACTCCTTTGTTTTCACTTGGCTACTCTCCTACATTCTCTCCTACATTTTAGGAACACTACCCACTCCTTCATTTTAGGAAGCTAGGGTTTCTATCTTTTATGTTCCCATTGGTGCATTTCCATTTCTGTCCGCCACTATTGGCCTTCCAAATTCGTCCATTCCCACTTCATTTTGCACCCACATTTGTGTCTTACCTTCTTGGTTACTCTTATGGCAAAAGTGGTGACAATTATTGGATTTGAGCGGCCTTTCTCAACTACAGAACCCAACAGGTAAAAGTATTTGGTAAGTCAATTAGAGTGACATCCATATACACGAGTGCGAGTGGATACACGTAAGGGAGCGTGAAAGCCAACATCTTCGGTTTCGTTGCTAACTTTTTGCAGGTTCCCTCATACGTCATGGCGAAAAGCTAGCCCACAACATTGTCTTCCTGATCCTAAGGGAGTCAAAGAAGTGGCATTACGCGGTGTAGATGAGCAATTGGACCTCGTCAAATCTCAGTTGCTTGGTTGGTTTTATACTCGTTGCGGTGTCAAAGATAAAATTTGTAGCTTGCCCATTGATGGGAGTTGTGAAGTCATCCTTGCAAGTGCTATCATGGTTGAGAAATTAAATCTTCCAACCATTGATCATCTTCAACTGTACAAGTTAATGAGCACTCATGGTGTTGTTTGGGTTACTAAGCACACACTTGTACCTATTCAAATCGGCAAATATGTGGACGAGATATTGTGTCATGTAGTCCCAATTCAAGTGACTCCTGTGTTGTTGGGCAAAGCATGGATGTCGAGGCGAGAAGTTAAATATGACGGACATACTAATAAGTATGCCTTCTTATTTAATAGTCGTCGTTTTGTACTTGTATCACTTACTTATGACCAGCATTGTATTGATCTAGCATACATGAAAATGTGCTTGAGTGAGCGTTATAGAATGGAGAAAAGGCTAGATGAGGGAATTGTGCCTGAAGAGGTAAAACCCGAGGGAGTTGAAAGCAGCGAGATGAAAGGGTCAGCTGTTGAACTAGAAAAAGAGATGGAAAAATCTGATGAGATGGGTGGTAAAAAGGAAGAAAAGAGAGAAAGTGGGCTGATCTTGAACAATCCGGTGAAGGCCTATTATTTTCCTAACGAACTTACCTTTGCTTTGTTTAGTGTTTCTTCTTTTATACAGATCAGGCAAAGGGAAGTTGAGCTGTTCTTAGTGCGTTCCATTCCAAAATCAATTATAGGCTTTGCAAGCCTCCAAGAGTTAAACCCCGTTGGTATCCATTCATGGAACAATGTCAACTCAAATCAGTCCACACCAAAAGGGAGTTGATTCGAGCTCATCTTGAAGGGAACACTCCACATTTTGGGAATGGTTGTGTACCAAGGGTTCGTTTAAAGAACAAGTACCTCAATGACCATTGTGATTTTCGTCTTGCTCTTAGTACACATGAAGCTCCAACATCACCAAATCCGCCATGGGACCTTGCAAGTGTGTTCTGGCCGGAGTTCGATTTCATGGGATACGCTTCACACCACTTTGAGGACCCTTACTTCGTGACCACAAACGATCAAGTTGAGCACACATTGAAGATAGTTTGTGAGATTCAAGGTTCGACAAGGGTTATTTTCCAACTTAGCACGTGGGTTTTGCATTGGATGACATCTGTAGCAATCGTAACAAGATTGAGTCAAAGGCATGTAACTCGTCTTGTCACCATTCGTGCTTCAATTTGTGGGCAAATTGCTTTCAAGAGAAGGGGAATTATACAAACAAGAGGAGCCATTGGAGTAAAGCCATGAGTTTTTCTTGGCTGGGTTGTGAGCATTTTCAAACTAACCAAGAGACATGAGCACCGAATCATAGTATGAGGCCCAATATGTGGTGGCATTAGATTTGGGCTTCATACTACCAACGCTTGTAGTATCATCCATTTCTATCCGGATTTGAGGACAAATCCTTCTCAAGTGGAGGGGACTGATGTGTGCACGGACCTTAGCCCAAGTAATGATCCAGTTCGAGTTCCATTGGGCCCAGTCACACGTGCACGGGCCAAGCGCTTCAAGGAGTCCCTTCAAGCTCTTGTGTGAAATGTTCAAGACCAACAAGGTGTCCATCGGGATATTGAAGGCTTGGAAGGTGATAATCAAGTTGTCTACATGATGATCCAAGCCCACGAAGAGAGCCCATGAAGGTTTGGTCGACTAAGCCCTAGGCCTTAGTGTTAGGTTCAATTGCTTAGAGTTGGATTAGATTAGTTTATTTGAGTCATGGCCCGGCCCACCTTGTCCAAGGAGTGGCCGACCTTCCTTGTCTAGTTTCTTAGGGTTTCATTAGCCCCTTAGCCTATATAAAGGCTCACTTTGTATGATTAATGGGTGCACAATTTTGATAATAAAATTCTGATTTGTTTCTCTTCGACTTATTGAGAGCATTCGAACCTTAAGTTGCTTGGCAAGGGTTCTTGAGCAATCTTGCGTATTGTCCTTGATTGTTCTACCGACCTATCCACTAGAGTATTCACCTCAATTGGAGTCGCCGTTCTACCACCTTCAATCTATTCGTGTCGTCCGTTTTGGTTTTAGGTTCCACAATCCAAGCGCTGGACAACCTCACTAGATCCTTGGGCAAGCGTGTTACGTGTCTCGAAACGAGTTGATCGAGGACCGTATCAGTTGGCTTCAGAGCTTAGGTGAAGGTATCTTTCGTCATATCCTTGTTTTTCGTAGTTGCGTCGAAGGGTTTTTGTGATTTGTCCGCTGCCTTGTTAAAAAAAAAACCAAGAAGAAAAAAATGACACCGTTCACCGTTGCTGTTCACCGACACTGTTCACCGTTGCTGTTCACCGACACTGTTCACGTTACTGTTTATCCGAACACAAAATCTGTTGGTGTGTTATCCCTTTTGTGTTTGTGTCTAGTTTGTCGATAATTTCTGTCCAAAATTTGCCGAAAGGTTGTGTTCCCAAATCTGTCTTGGTCGTTCGTCATCACTTGAGCAACAAGAAAACAAGTGGGGCGGCGGCTAGGGTTTCTACTTGCGGCTAGGGTTTCATTTGCACTAGGGTTTCTTTGTTTCAAATCTGTCCGAGTATTGCTTGCTTCATCCAAGTTGTTTACTTAATTTCCAAATTCATTTAGGAAACTAAGGAAAGCACTTGGATAACTCCTTTGTTTTCACTTGGCTACTCTCCTACATTCTCTCCTACATTTTAGGAACACTACCCACTCCTTCATTTTAGGAAGCTAGGGTTTCTATCTTTTATGTTCCCATTGGTGCATTTCCATTTCTGTCCGCCACTATTGGCCTTCCAAATTCGTCCATTCCCACTTCATTTTGCACCCACATTTGTGTCTTACCTTCTTGGTTACTCTTATGGCAAAAGTGGTGACAATTATTGGATTTGAGCGGCCTTTCTCAACTACAGAACCCAACAGGTAAAAGTATTTGGTAAGTCAATTAGAGTGACATCCATATACACGAGTGCGAGTGGATACACGTAAGGGAGCGTGAAAGCCAACATCTTCGGTTTCGTTGCTAACTTTTTGCAGGTTCCCTCATACGTCATGGCGAAAAGCTAGCCCACAACATTGTCTTCCTGATCCTAAGGGAGTCAAAGAAGTGGCATTACGCGGTGTAGATGAGCAATTGGACCTCGTCAAATCTCAGTTGCTTGGTTGGTTTTATACTCGTTGCGGTGTCAAAGATAAAATTTGTAGCTTGCCCATTGATGTTAGTACACATGAAGCTCCAACATCACCAAATCCGCCATGGGACCTTGCAAGTGTGTTCTGGCCGGAGTTCGATTTCATGGGATACGCTTCACACCACTTTGAGGACCCTTACTTCGTGACCACAAACGATCAAGTTGAGCACACATTGAAGATAGTTTGTGAGATTCAAGGTTCGACAAGGGTTATTTTCCAACTTAGCACGTGGGTTTTGCATTGGATGACATCTGTAGCAATCGTAACAAGATTGAGTCAAAGGCATGTAACTCGTCTTGTCACCATTCGTGCTTCAATTTGTGGGCAAATTGCTTTCAAGAGAAGGGGAATTATACAAACAAGAGGAGCCATTGGAGTAAAGCCATGAGTTTTTCTTGGCTGGGTTGTGAGCATTTTCAAACTAACCAAGAGACATGAGCACCGAATCATAGTATGAGGCCCAATATGTGGTGGCATTAGATTTGGGCTTCATACTACCAACGCTTGTAGTATCATCCATTTCTATCCGGATTTGAGGACAAATCCTTCTCAAGTGGAGGGGACTGATGTGTGCACGGACCTTAGCCCAAGTAATGATCCAGTTCGAGTTCCATTGGGCCCAGTCACACATGCACGGGCCAAGCGCTTCAAGGAGTCCCTTCAAGCTCTTGTGTGAAATGTTCAAGACCAACAAGGTGTCCATCGGGATATTGAAGGCTTGGAAGGTGATAATCAAGTTGTCTACATGATGATCCATGCCCACGAAGAGAGCCCATGAAGGTTTGGTCGACTAAGCCCTAGGCCCAGCTACTATACCATGGGTTGAGGAAGCCTATGAAAAGGTGAAAGTGATCCGCCAGAGACTTCAAACCGCCCAAAGCCGTCAGAAAAGCTATGCCGATCATAGGAGGAAAGACTTGGAGTTTGAAATAGGAGATAAGGTGTTTCTTCGGATCACACCATTGAAGGGAAAGATTAGATCCGGAAAAGGGAAAAAGTTGCAACCACGATATATAGGACCTTTCAATGTGCTACAACGAATAGGAAAGGTGGCTTATCGACTTGAGTTACCAGCTAGCTTATCTAGGATCCATGACGTTTTCCACGTTTCTTTGCTTAAGAAATACCATCCGGATCCGATTCACATTTTGCCACCCGAAGATGTTGAACTTGACGAGTCTTTAACCTATGAAGAACGACCTATTCAAATACTGGATCGAAAGGTGAAGGACTTGAGAAACAAGCAGATTCCTTTAGTAAAGGTACTATGGAAGCATCATGAAGTGGAAGAAGCAACTTGGGAGCTAGAAACGGATATGCAAGAAAAGTATCCTGGCCTGTTCACGACAAAAGGTATGAATTTCGAGGTCGAAATTCTTTTAAGGGGGAGAGGATGTGAGGACCCGCAAATTTCCTACATTTTTCCTCAAAAATGCCTTTTATTTGAAAATTATTATTTATTAAGGCCCCCTACCTCATTATTTCACACTAAGTGTAAATAAACCTAGAAAATAAGGTTTTACGCTTTGGTTTCAAGTTTTGAGCAAAATTAGGGTTTTTGCGATTTTTCCGCCGGATGAATTTTCGGTACTGGCCAAGGATCAATTTGATGATTAAAGGTGACTTTTAAGTGAGAAATAATATGTGACTAGTAGCAATGAGATAAGGTTAGTGAATGGGAAGTAAAAACCCTAGTACGTGAGTTTTTAAGAAAAACGGCGCGAACCGGCGGGTCCCCCGCATTACCGCTTGACCACCATTTTCTTACCCAACAAGTTGTTGACTTTTGCACATAATATCTTCTCTCTTGGCAGCATGTTGACCGAAACTTGGTGGCTAAGAAAGGCAAGAAAGAAAGAGAAAAAGAAAGGGTGGTGGTGGTGACACTTGTCACCACCTCATGGTTTCTTACCAAGACCAATACCATCCATATAACCTCAACACTTAGCCAATTCTTCCTCATTTCTGCTGGTGCTGGCCGAGAGGAGCTTGGAGAAAACACCAAGGAAGATTTCTTCATTTCACCTTCAAATCCAACAACTTAGTGAGAAAATCAACAAAGTAAACCGATTAAACCTACTCTTGAGTGATTATCTAGTGATTGGTGGTGAAAATTTGGGAAGAGAAAGCTTGGAGCTATACTTGGAGAACTCAAATCAAGGTAAGAGGATGATATCTCTCTAACTTTCTCTTTCAATCATGGTTAAAGTAAGCTTAGTAGCTTGATTGGTGGTGGATTCATGGATGCTAGCATGTGTAGAAGTTTTTCCCCAATTTATTTGATGAACTAGGGTTTCTGATTTTCTGCTCAAGTTGATGTATGATGCATGAATGTTGCAATTAAAGTTATATAAGGTTGTTTAGTGGTGATTAGAACCAGAAATTTGAGGAAATTACACTTAGAGCTAAAAATTCCAGATTTCTGGAAAATTTCCCAAGCATTCTGTCCGAAATTGTATCTGTATGTTAGAGGCCGAATTGGCCTTTGGTCAAAGAAGGAAAGTTGTATAGAATGGTGTTTTATAGGTGCCTATAAAATTTCATCTCAATCGGAGCAACGCAGAATGTGAAAAGTCCAAAATACCCCTACTGTTTTAAGAATTTCCTAGCAGTCCGTTTCTTCAGTTCAGTCCAGTTTATCACGATTTTTGACCAGGATCCATTCTGATTTAGCTCTGGGCCAAAACATAAAAGTTGTATTGTTCTGAAGTAGCTTTAAAATGCCTCAAAGAAAACCTGATTCGGACTTGTGTACACTGAGTTATGTCCATTACAGTGTTCTGCGTTTAAACAGCCGATGAATTGGTTTCTGGTTTAGTAATCTGAGATTTTGACTAAGTTACATTAGGAAATGGACTAAGTGACCTTCATGAATGTTATAGCTCTGTGTCTTAGCTTCGAAACGGCGTAGGTTTCGTTTTAATCCGATAAGCGTAGCCTCAGATATGGTATTACCGCATTTGTACGTCAAATCTGTCTTGAATTGTTTTATGTGTGATGTTGGGTTGTTGTTGAAGAAAAATAATGAAGCCTAAATGGCTGGAAATTAGGTAAACACAAAGGGCATGCTGCCCGAATTTTTACTCGAGGTCTAGAAAACCATATTTGTGACTTGAGTGAAGGTTAAGTGCCTATCACTTGAACTAGCGATACCCTTGTTACTCTGGTTGTTGAGAATTATACGTTAGGACTTGATCGAACTTGTACCTTGAGGAAAAGCCTAATGGCCAATGTAAACTTGAATTTCCTTGTACTTTCAACTCAAGCATTATTTCCAAGCATCGATGTTACAAAACCTTATGATTTGAAAAGCGAGCAAGTTTTCACGAGTGTCTTTCAAATGAATTTCAATTTCTTGATTCCTATTGATCGAAACGCTTAAGTTTCGAACCTTGGTTGATTTTCAAAGTTCTCAAGTTAAGTTTTATCGCAGATTTGGACTCCCAACTCGGAGTACCACCCAGACACGAGCACTAGAAGCACTATTTTGGTGAGTGCTTCCAAATATCCGATTGTACTTGATATGTGTACTCCTTACTTGACTTGCGTGATTACATGACAATGAATGAAAGGGCAAGGGTGTACTTTATCGCACTTGCCCTAATATGACCTGTTCTTGCTATTGATCATACTTGACTTGTTGTACATGTACTTGAATTATATCTTGCCTGGAATTCCAGAAACCCTGTGGCTAGTTAATCGAGTCGAGCCGGCAAGGGCCTGGTCGATTAGATAACAAACCCTGGGTCACTTGTAATGTCGAGTGGAGTGTTATCTCATCGACTAACGGTATACTCGAGTATTACCACCCATGTTTTGTATGGCGTGCGGGCCCGGAATAGGGGGTTGATCGGTGGACGGAAATTGGCGTGTAGTGGAGTTTATTTGGACTTGATATTACTTGAAAGTTGACGGAGTGTCAACTACCACTTGACCAAGCTGGAATGGAGCTGGAAATGAGTACTGTATCCTTATATGTGAATGTGAATCTGACTACTTGGCTAGCTGAAGTGCTATTTCCCTGATTTGACTTGTTTGCTCGCTATTTCCCTATTATTTTGCTATAACTTGGTTGTTAACCAATTTGATATTTGGGAACTTCACTGAGCTTTGGCTCACCCCGTTAGTTTGTTTTCCTTACAGGGGTACGAGTGACGCGAGAGACTTGTAAAAGACTAGTATAGCTTTTTGTTTTGACTTTTGACTTTCGGTCTTGTACTCGCGCTTTTCCTCGAACGGAACATGTTGTACTTGGATTGTATACGATTTGAACTAGTTTGGTGTATTAAGACTTTGAAACTCGATTCCTATCAATGTAAATTTATAAGTTTGAATTGTGAATATTATTTATGGTTCATGGATGTGTGTATACGATTCGATTGAGATAGTGAGTGAGTCCTGGCGAGAGCTGGGCAGGCGGTCCGCCGAACCCTTTGGTATGCCTTAGGGGGAGGTGGGGTCGTCACACCACATATCGGCCCTCATACTATGATTCGGTGCTCATGTCTCTTGGTTAGTTTGAAAATGCTCACAACCAGCCAAGAAAAACTCATGGCTTTACTCCAATGGCTCCTCTTGTTTGTATAATTCCCCTCCTCTTGAAAGCAATTTGCCCACAAATTGAAGCACGAATGGTGACAAGACGAGTTACATGCCTTTGACTCAATCTTGTTACCATTGCTACAGATGTCATCCAATGCAAAACCCACGTGCTAAGTTGGAAAATAACCTTTGTCGAACCTTGAATCTCACAAACTATCTTCAATGTGTGCTCAACTTGATCGTTTGTGGTCGCGAGGTAAGGGTCCTCAAAGTGGTGTGAAGTGTATCCCATGAAATCGAACTCCGGCCAGAACACACTTGCAAGGTCCCATGGCGGATTTGGTGATGTTGGAGCTTCATGTGTACTAAGAGCAAGACGAAAATCACAATGGTCATTGAGGTACTTGTTCTTTAAACAAACCCTTGGTACACAACCATCCCCAAAATTTGGAGTGTTCCCTTCAAGATAAGCTCGAATCAACTCCCTTTTGGTGTGGACTGATTTGAGTTGACATTGTTCCATGAATGGATACCAATAGGGTTTAACTCTTGGAGGCTTGCAAAGCCTATAATTAATTTTGGAATGGAACGCACTAAGAAAAGCTCAACTTCCCTTTGCTTGATCTGTATAAAAGAAGAAACACTAAACAAAGCAAAGGTAAGTTCGTTAGGAAAATAATAGGCCTTCACCGGGTTGTTCAAGATCAGCCCACTTTCTCTCTTTTCTTCCTTTTTATCACCCATCTCATCAGATTTTTCCATCTCTTTTTCTAGTTCAACAGCTGACCCTTTCATCTCGTTGCTTTCAACTCCCTCGGGTTTTACCTCTTCAGGCACAATTCCCTCATCTAGACTTTTCTCCATTCTATAACGCTCAAGCTCGTTTTCATGTATGCTAGATCAATACAAAGCTAGTCATAAGTAAGTGATACAAGTACAAAACGACGGCTATTAAATAAGAAGGCATACTTATTAGTATGTCCGTCATATTTAACTTCTTGCCTCGTCATCCATGCTTTGTCCAACAACACAGGTGTCACTTGAATTGGGACTACATCACACAACACCTCGTCCACATATTTGCCGATTTGAATAGGTACAAGCGTGTGCTTCGTAACCCAAACAACACCACGAGTACTCATCAACTTGTACAGTTGAAGATGATCAATGGTTGGAAGATTTAATTTCTCAACCATGATAGCACTTGCAAGGATGACTTCACAACTCCTATCAATGGGCAAGCTACAAATTTTATCTTTGACACCGCAACGAGTATAAAACCAACCAAGCAACTGAGATTTGACGAGGTCCAATTGCTCATCTACACTGTGTAATGCCACTTCTTTGACTCCCTTAGGATCAGGAAGGCAATGTTGTGGGCTAGCTTTTATGCGTCTTGTATTCGCCATGACGTATGAGGGAACCTGCAAAAAGTTAGCAACGAAACCGAAGATGTTGCCTTTCACGCTCCCTTACGTGTATCCACTCGCACTCGTGTATATGGATGTCACTCTAATTGACTTACCAAATACTTTTACCTGTTGGGTTCTGTAGTTGAGAAAGGCCGCTCAAGTCCAATAATTGTCACCACTTTTGCCATAAGAGTAACCAAGAAGGTAAGACACAAATGTGGGTGCAAAATGAAGTGGGAATGGACGAATTTGGAAGGCCAATAGTGGGGGACAGAAATGGAAGTGCACCAATGGGAACATAAAAGATAGAAACCCTAGCTTCCTAAAATGTAGGAGTGGATAGTGTTCCTAAAATCTAGGAGAGAATGTAGGAGAGTACCCAAGTGAAAACAAAGGTGTTATCCAAGTGCTTTACTTAGTTTGCTAAATGAATTTGGAAATTAAGTAAACAACTTGGATGAAGCAAGCAATACTCGGACAGATTTGAAACAAAGAAACCCTAGTGCAAATGAAACCCTAGCCGCAAGTAGAAACCCTAGCCGCCGCCCCACTTGTTTTCTTGTTGCTCAAGTGATGACTAACGACCAAGACAGATTTGGGAACACAACCTTTCGGCAAATTTTGGACAGAAATTATCGACAAACTAGACACAAACACAAAAGGGATAACACACCAACAGATTTTGTGTTCGGATAAACTGTAACGTGAACAGTGTCGGTGAACAGTAACGGTGAACAGTGTCATTTTTTTCTTCTTTTTTTAACAAGGCAGCGGACAAAACACAAAAACCCTTCGACGCAACTACGAAAAACAAGGATATAACGAAAGATACCTTCACCTAAGCTCTGAAGCCAACTGATAAGGTCCTCAATCAACTCGTTTCGAGACACGTAACACGCTTGCCCAAGGGTCTAGTGAGGTTGTCCAACGCTTGGATTGTGGAACCTAACACCAAAACGGACGACACGAATTGATTGAAGGTGGTAGAACGGCGACTCCAATTGAGGTGAATACTCTAGTGGATAGGTCGGTAGAACAATCAAGGACAATACGCAAGATTGCTCAAGAACCCTTGTGATACGAACCAAGAGACACCATTGCGAACTATTCGACTTCCCCTTGGACCCGTAACTCGAGCACGAGCTAAGAAGATGAGGGAGGAACTCCAAGGACTTGTTCATGAGATACAAGGCCAAGAAATTGTCCCCAAGGTCATTGAGGGGCTTGAGCATGAAGGAATGAAAGTCATCCATGTAGTGCACGTCAAAGAGAACCATGTGTGACCCTTCTCTAGTCACATTTGCTGTTTTAGTTAAGTCATTGTAATAAGGGTTTAATGGTCCATAGCCTTGCTTTATTTACCTAAGCGATGACCTCATAAGGTCATTTACCTAAGCGATGACCTCATAAGGTTGTTTACCTAAGGGATGACCTCATAAGGTTTGGTCAAGCCTATAATTGTTAGTCTTAGTCAAGACCACAACTCTAGACTAGTTCCACATTTAGTTGTTCATCTCTATGTAAGGCTATAAATAGCCCACACTTCCAATGGTTTATGCATTCAATCAATAAATCAGATTTTGAGAGTTTTCTTGGTTTCTCCAAGGCTTCTTGAATACCTTAGAATTTCTCTAGGTGTTCGTGACTTATCAATCTAGAATCACACTAGGTTGTGGCGTCTTCTACCATTATACCAAGGTTCGTTAACCACGTGATTAACGGGTTGAGGTCATCCGCTCCAAACTTGGTGTCCTCTTGTCGATCCTGAAGCTATTCTTTTACGGGTTTCGTCACAAGGTTGGCGACGTTCGTATCAGTTGGTAATCAGAGCTAATTAAGAGGTATCACGTTATATCCTTTTTTTTTATTTGCTTTTCGAGTCAAGTTGTCGAAAATTCTGTTTTCGTGTTCTAAGTTGCTATCCGCAATTTCCAGATTTGTTACTTCGTGTTCTTGCGTTATTTTTCCAGATTTGTTACGACATAAACTTGTGTCTAGTTGTTGTTAATTGCTGTGGTTAGCCTGGTTTGGTCCAGCCTTTTTTTTTGTGTCTTATTCTTGATTCCTTGTTTGAGTCTTGTTTCTATCCTGTTATATCCATTCAATTCCAGTCTTTTGTTCTATTTGATCATTCGAGGTTACTGTTCATCCGAAAAAAATCAGTTTGTAGCAAGGGTTTTAGAGTCCTATCTAGTTATTACCTTGTGTTCTTGTTTACATACAAAAAAAAAAAATATAGCTGGCTAACCTTACAAAAATTCCTGGAAATCTGTCTTGACCAAAACTTGGGTTTCTTGAAGTTCCTGATTGTTTAAAACCACAATCTTGAAGTTCTTGGAACTTTAGTTGGGATTCTTGAAGCCAACCAAAATCTGTCTTGATCAAATCGTGAAATCTTGGATTGTTTAGGGAGGAAATCATCTTCAATTTTGTGTTTCTTGAATTCTGGGAATTAACATCTTGAATTCTTGAAAGAATCTTGAAGTTTCTGGGTTTTGGGAACCAAATCTTGGTAAACAACAAGGCTGCAAAATTCCAGCTGCCAAAATCCTTGTCTTCATCATAACAATCTTCTTTCTTGACTAAGAACATTCAGCCTATTCAAGTCAAAATTCCCAACCTGTTCAAGTCAAATTTTTCACCCTTGTCCCCAAAAACAACCAAATCAATTCCAATCTTGAACTTGACCTTAGAATTCATGGGAACCAGTAAATAGGAAGACTAATCCTCATTTCCAAAGGATTAAGGAAGAAAAGCCAGCCTTGGGTTTCCAAAACAATCCTACCGCAACACAAATTCATCTTCCATTGAGATTCCATCTTTGCAACCATTGGGGATTTCTGTCCAATCATTAATTCTGAAAATTTTCGTGCATCATTAGGTCAGTTTTAAGTGTCATTCTGAATCCTCTAAGTGTCCATTTACCTACCAAAACACTGACCAGAAATGCAGCAACCAGCAGCTCAAAATTCCAGTTTTGGGTAGAGTTTTGTCTAGGATCCTTAAAATTCAACTTTGAGTCATTCATTGAGTCGTGGTTAGTCCCTTCATCTTTTGTTCTTTTTTTTTTTCGTTCAAAGTGCTACAATCTTGTGACCCTAGTTGGTAAGTCGATCCACACTAGAAGGAGTTCTAACTTCTTCGAGGAGTTGACTGAGGAGCCTTGAAAATACCTTGGTGAATTCATTAGAGTGTTCAAACACGAGAGCGAGAGTAAACACGTGAGGAAGTGTGCGAGATAAACTTTGCTTCTTTCCATTATTATTTTTTTTACCCTACCATGGCTAACGAGGGGGGAGCAAGCTCCCAAGCTTTTGATCTTAAACTTTTCACAGAAGCAATCAAAGGCGAATTGGGACGCATGATGGACCAAAAACTTGAACTGATGCACCAACGCATTGACAGCTTAGAGTTGTCTCATGGAAGCTCCAAAGGCAGCCGTGGAAAGGCTTATGCAGATGAGTCTAGCGACTCTAACTCAGACAACAATTATGAGCATAAGCAAAGTAGGTCCAAGCGTGATGCTAGGCCTTCAAATGACCACATTCCGGGCATAAAGATGAAAATTCCGCCTTTCCAAGGACGATCAGACCCCGATGCCTACTTAGAGTGGGAGAAGCGGATTGAACTTGTCTTCGATTGCAATACTTACTCGGAGGAGCAAAAGGTCAAGTTGGCCGTGGTCGAATTCACCGACTACGCCGTTGTGTGGTGGGATCAACTCTCCACTAGTCGAAGGAGGAGTCGTGAACCTACCATACACACTTGGACGGAGCTAAGACGACTAATGAGGAAGCGTTTCGTACCAAGTCACTACTACCGTGACTTGTACCAAAAGCTTCAAACCACTATGGTACGCTTCTTGAATGGACTGAGGCCCGAAGGAGCACGAAGTGTCGAGGGCTATCACAAGGGAATGGAAATACTCATGCTACGGGCAGACATCATGGAGGATCGAGAAGCAACAATGGCACGCTTCTTGAATGGACTGAGGCCCGAAATCGCTGACCAAGTAGAGTTACACCACTATGTGGAACTTGGGGATTTGGTGGAAAAGGCCATCAAGATTGAAAGGAGGATTAAGAGGAGGGGTTCGACTCGGAGTTACTCCAACTTTTCACCCTCTTATCTCCGAACTACACCACCAAAGAAAGAGGATAAAGGGCCGAGTAATTCCATCCCTTCAAGACCAAGGCCGGATATGACTAAGTGGGAGTCTAAGGCAACACCAAAGACTGCCATTGAGTCGAGCATGGGGCGAAATCGAGATACTAGATGCTTCAAATGCCAAGGCCGAGGGCATATTGCTAGCCAATGCCCGAACCAACGCACTATGATCATCTTACCCAATGGTGAGTTTCTCACCGATGATGAAGATGAGAAGGGGGAGTTGCCATCCCTTGAGGAAGAAGAGGAAGCATTGCCTGTCGATGAACGAGTTGGACTCGTTGTTAGACGAGCCTTAGCAACCCAAGTGAAAGCTGCCGACCATGCACAAAGGGAGAACATTTTCTACACCCGTTGCTATATCAAAGGCAAGGTATGTAGTTTGATCATAGATGGAGGTAGTTGTGCTAACGTCGCTAGTGCCTTGATGGTGGAGAAACTAGCATTACCCACTCTACGACATCCAACACCTTATCGTTTGCAATGGTTGAACGATAGTGGGGATGTTCGTGTGACCAAGCAAGTCCAAGTACCTTTCCGAATTGGAAAGTATGAGGACGTGGTGTTATGCGACGTGGTCCCTATGCAAGCATGTCACATACTATTGGGGAGACCATGGCAATTCGACAAGGGAGTTACATTCGATGGCATTACCAATAAATACTCCTTCAAGCAAGGCGAGAAGAGGATTGTGCTTGTGCCACTCACTCCTATCCAAGTTCGTGAAGATCAAGAAAGCCTGATCAAGGAGAGCGAGCTTGAGAATGAGAAGAAAAAAATAGAAAAAATCAAGAGCTCAACAGAAAATGATAAGGCCGAGAAAATTGAGAGGAAAAAAACATATAGTGAGCCGGCCAAAATTGAAAAGAGAGAGAAAAGGCAAAATCTATTGATAAAAGCCAATGTAGTAAGAAAAGCTTTGAGTGTTAATACACCCATCTTTGTACTTTTGTGCAAAGAGGTGTTGGTTGTTACAAGTGATCTTACTAACACTCTACCAACTAGTATTGTCTCTCTTTTGCAGGATTATGAAGATGTCTTTCCCGATGAGATTCCAAATGGACTACCACCAATAAGGGGAATTGAGCATCAAATTGACTTGGTTCCAGGTACCCCACTTCCTAACAGACCAGCCTACAAAATGGGTCCAGATGAGACAAAGGAGCTCCAACGCCAAATCGAAGAGCTTCTAACAAAGGGATGGGCACGAGAAAGCTTGAGCCCATGTGCGGTTCCCGTCATCTTGGTGCCTAAAAAGGATGGAAGTTGGCGAATGTGCACTGACTGTAGGGCTGTTAATGCAATAACGGTAAAATATCGTCACCCTATTCCTAGACTTGATGATATGTTAGATGAGCTATATGGTGCTGTGATTTTCACTAAAATTGATCTAAAAAGCGGTTATCATCAAATTAGGATGAAAGAGGGGGATGAATGGAAAACGGCCTTTAAAACCAAACATGGCTTGTACGAGTGGTTAGTTATGCCATTTGGACTAACTAATGCACCTAGTACGTTCACGAGGTTGATGAACCATGTACTTCGTCCATTCCTTGGAAAATTTGTAGTTGTATATTTTGACGATATCCTGATTTATAGTAGGAGCTTCGATGAGCATGTTGAACATGTGAAGCTTGTTCTTGATGTACTTCGAAGGGAAAAGCTCTATGCTAACCTTAAGAAGTGCTCCTTTTGTACTGATCAACTTGTCTTCCTAGGCTTTGTTGTGAGTAAACAGGGAATCAAAGTGGACGAGGAGAAGGTTAAAGCAATTCGAGAATGGCCTACTCCAAGCACGGTGGGTGAGGTACGTAGCTTCCATGGTCTTGCTAGTTTTTATAGACGATTTGTTAAAGATTTTAGTACCATTGCTGCACCTCTAACTGCTGTAATTAAGAAAAATGAGCCATTTGTGTGGAGAGATGCTCAAGTACACGTGCTTTCCAAATGCTTAAACATCAACTCACACATGCACCACTACTTGCATTACCATGCTTTGACAAGATGTTTGAAATAGAGTGTGATGCATCTGGGGTGGGGTATTGGAGCTGTCCTAATGCAAGAGGACAAACCAATTGCATACTTTAGTGAAAAACTCAATGGAGCAGCTTTGAACTATTCCACTTATGATAAGGAGTTGTACTTCTTAATCCGTGCTTTAGAAACTTGGCAACATTACTTGAGACCAAGGGAATTTGTCATACACACTGATCATGAGTCGCTTAAGCACATTAAGTCACAACACAAGTTGAATAAGCGTCATGTTAGGTGGATTGCATTTATTGAAACCTTCCCTTATGTGATTAAGTACAAAGTGGGGAAAACTAATGTTGTTGCTGATGCATTATCACGTCGGTACTCTTTGCTCACTCAACTTGATGCAAGGTTGTTAGGATTTGAATTAGTTAAAGAGTTATACACCAATGACCCAGATTTCTCAGGTATTTATGATTCTTGTGGTTCAGCAACTCAAGGTAAATTCTACATCCTTGATGGATTTCTTTTCTACCTCAATCGACTATGCATACCTAATTGCTCTATTCGCTCTTTACTAGTTAGGGAAGCACACGGAGGTGGCTTGATGGGACACTTTGGCGTGGCTAAAACCTTAGCTATCCTTCAAGAGCACTTCCATTGGCCAAGGATGAAACGAGATGTAGAGCGAATGGTGGCTAAATGCATTACTTGCCACAAAGCTAAGTCTAAACTTCAACCCTATGGCCTTTATAGTCCTTTACCTGTACCTAAGGAACCTTGGACCGACATTTCCATGGATTATGTTTTAGGGTTGCCTAGGTCAAAGAGGGGAAATGATAGCATCTTTGTTATTGTTTACAGATTTTCAAAAATGGCACATTTTATACCATGTCACAAAACAGATGATGCATCGCACATTGCTGACTTGTTTTTCAAAGAAATCATTAGATTGCATGGCATGCCTAGGACAATTGTCTCTGATAGGGATGTCAAATTTTTGAGTTACTTTTGGAAAACTTTGTGGGGAAAATTGGGTACCAAATTGCTATTTTCTACTACTAGTCACCCACAAACTGATGGCCAAACTGAGGTTGTCAATCGTACACTATCTACACTCTTGCGTGCCATCATTAGAAAAAACATTAGAACCTGGGAAGAGTGTTTACCTCATGTTGAGTTTGCATACAATCGCACGGTGCATAGTTCTACTCATTTTTCACCATTTGAAATAGTCTATGGTTTTAACCCTTTAACACCACTAGACTTATCACCTTTACCTTCTTCTGAGCACATTAACATGGATGGTGCTAAACGAGCAGATTTTGTCAAGAAATTACACGAGCAGGTACGCCTAAACATTGAGCGAAGGATGGACCAAGTTGCTCAACGGGTTAACAAGGGACGCCAACGCGTTGTGTTTGAACCTGGTGACTGGGTGTGGTTACATCTACGCAAGGAAAGGTTCCCAGTCCAAAGGCGCAATAAATTACTTCCCCGAGGAGATGGGCCGTTCCAAGTCATCAAGCGCATCAATGACAATGCTTACAAACTGGACCTACCCGGTGAGTACAATGTGAGCGCTACATTCAATGTCTCTGATCTATCTCCTTTTCTTGCAGACGATGAAGCTGATTTGAGGACAAATCCTTTTGAAGAGGAGGGGGATGATACGAACCAAGAGACACCATTGCGAACTATTCGAGTTCCCCTAGGACCCGTAACTCGAGCACGAGCTAAGAAGATGAGGGAGGAACTCCAAGGACTTGTTCATGAGATACAAGGCCAAGAAATTGTCCCCAAGGTCATTGAGGGGCTTGAGCATGAAGGAATGAAAGTCATCCATGTAGTGGACGTCAAAGAGAACCATGTGTGACCCTTCTCTAGTCACATTTGCTGTTTTAGTTAAGTCATTGTAATAAGGGTTTAATGGTCCATAGCCTTGCTTTATTTACCTAAGCGATGACCTCATAAGGTCATTTACCTAAGCGATGACCTCATAAGGTTGTTTACCTAAGGGATGACCTCATAAGGTTTGGTCAAGCCTATAATTGTTAGTCTTAGTCAAGACCACAACTCTAGACTAGTTCCACATTTAGTTGTTCATCTCTATGTAAGGCTATAAATAGCCCACACTTCCAATGGTTTATGCATTCAATCAATAAATCAGATTTTGAGAGTTTTCTTGGTTTCTCCAAGGCTTCTTGAATACCTTAGAATTTCTCTAGGTGTTCGTGACTTATCAATCTAGAATCACACTAGGTTGTGGCGTCTTCTACCATTATACCAAGGTTCGTTAACCACGTGATTAACGGGTTGAGGTCATCCGCTCCAAACTTGGTGTCCTCTTGTCGATCCTGAAGCTATTCTTTTACGGGTTTCGTCACAAGGTTGGCGACGTTCGTATCACCTTGCCAAGCAAGTTAAGGTTCGAATGCTCTCAATAAGTCGAAGAGAAACAAATCAAAATTTTATTATCAAAATTGTGCACCCGTTAATCATACAAAGTGAGCCTTTATATAGGCTAAGGGGCTAATAAAACCCTAAGAAACTAGACAAGGAAGGTCAGCCACTCCTTGGACAAGGTGGGCCGGGCCATGACTCAAATAAACTAATCTAATCCAACTCTAAGCAATTGAACCTAACACTAAGGCCCAGGGCTTTAGTCGACCAAACCTTCATGGTGATGTGTGCATGAACCAGGGCCCAGTCCAAGTCCCATTGGGCCCAGTCACACGTGCACGGGCCAAGCTCTTCAAAGAATCCCTCCAAGGCCTTGTTCGAGTTGTCCACGATCAACATAGAGGCTATAGAGATATTGAAGGCTTGGAAAGGAACAATCAAGCAACTTACACTTTGGTCAAGCCCAGGAAGACTCCAGTGGGCCTCCTTACGAATCGGCCGAGTAGGGCCTTAGTCGTTGTTTTTCTATTTAGTTGGACTAGTGTTTCGTAGAAGGCATGGGCCGGTCCACCTTGAAGACAAGATAGCCGACCCTCCCTTTAAGTCTCTTTAGGGTTTTCGTTATTTTATTGAGCCTATAAATAGGCTAGCCTTGTAAGGTTAAAAACTAGTTTTTGATGAATTAAATTCTTAGTGCATTCGTTTTCTTTCATAAAGAATTCGTGCCTTTCAACTTGCTTGGCAAGGGTTATTGAGCAATCTCGCGTCCTGCCCTTGATTGTTCATTCGACCTATTCCCCCTGGAGTATTCACCTTCATCGGAGTGTCGTCTACCACCTCCAATCAAATCGAGTTGTCCGTTTGAGTAAAGGTTCCGTAAACCAAGCGTAGGACATCCCCGCTAGATCCTTGGGCAAACGTGCTACGTGACTCGACCGTGGATCGAGGAACGTATCAGTTGGCTTCAGAGCTTTGGTGGAGGTATCTTCCGTTATATCCGTAGTTGTGTCTTAGTTTTATTATTTCCGCTGCCTTGTGTTTAAAAAAAAAAAAAAACTGTTTGTTGCTTTGTTGCTTTGTGGTGCCGCTTTTCCTTCGTTTGTTGTCTAGTAATTCTGGTCATTGTTTTTGTTTTTTTTTCTCGTATCCATATCTGTTCGTTTTGGTGTCTTCAAGTCTGCCCGTTACTGCTTTGTTAGTCCAAAAAAAAAAACAAATTAAATCTGTTGCATCGCTTGTCAAAAAAATTTCTGTTCGTTAGTCCTTGTCCTTGTGTCGCGAAAATTTCTGAACAGTTGTGAGTTATTGTTGCTAGTCCCAATTTGCCCAGATTTCATACCCTTGTGGTGTCCATTCTGCCCAGCAAATTAGCCATAGCCGAATCTGCACAAAAAAAAAAAAAAAAAGGAAAGCAAGTGGCGGCTAGGGTTTCCAAGTGCGGCTAGGGTTTGCCTTGTTGCCTAATCTGTCCAAATCTTAGTAGCTTATCCAAGTTGTTTACTTATCTTGTCTAAACTGATTTGGGGTTACTACTTGTTGGGTTGTGACTCTTGAAGAAATCTACGAGAGTTTTTTTAGGTTTCTTGAGTTTCTTGAAGTTAATCTTGAAGTTCTTGGAAGTTCTTGACAACCTCTTGCAGTTTTGGGCTGTTGGTTGTAGTAAATTAGGACCTGACCAGAATCTGGTTTTGAATCCTTTCGGCCAAGTGTAGTTCTATTACCAAGTTAAAAGAGAAAAAAAAAAAAAAAGAACCGAAGAGAAAACAAAAAAAAAAGCAATCGGGTGGCACAACAAGAAGCAAGGGGAAAACGACTTTTATTTCCAAGATCAGTTTTTGTTTACATCGTGCTTGTACCCAAACCAGAAAATTCGAAAAAAAAAAAAGAAAGAAACAAACTCAAAAATTTTGGCCAACCTCTTCTTGAAGTTCTTGATCTTGACTCTTGGAAACTTGAACCACCCTTTGAACAACTTGATCACCTTGAACCTTGAACAATTGCACTTCCCTTCGTATAAAGAGTTTCTTGTAAGATCTTGCATCCATACGTGGCTTTCTTGGTTGGGGAGTAAATTTCTTGGGAGAGTCTTGAGTCACGTTACTCGCGTCACCTTGTGAAGCCATTGAAGCCGAATTGCTTGATTGACCTTGAACCGAATCTGTCTTGTAGGAGGGAGGGCCGACTTGTTGTGTTTGAGAGTAGAGGGAGAGCCGAACTTCTTGGGGAAGTGTGCGGCTGTGAGGGGGGTTTAATAGGAAGCATTAGCCGACTTTGGGAAGGGGTGCAAGAAGGAAGAAATCTGGAAATTTCAGTGGCCAAATTCTGGTTTGTGTTGTGAGCATAGTGGGCGGCTGCTTAAGAGGGTTTCTAGGGTTTCTTGTAGCCGACTTTGGGAAGGTATAAGAGGGAGGAATCCTGGAAAATTTCGGCTGAAGGAGGGAAGAAACCAAGCTGATATGAGAAAATTAGGAAGTTGTTTAAGCGAGGTCTTCAAAGGAAGTTTCCAACTCCAACTTGTTTCCCAACTTAGTTTAGGAGACTAGTACACACTTGGATAACACTTGAACACGTCCCTACTTTTTCTCCTCCATTTTTGGGATATCTTCCTACATCTTAGGAATTTTTAGAGTTTCCTTTCTTGGAAATATTTTTCCAAATCTGTCCGCCACCTTTAAGTTTTCCAAAACCGTCCTTCCCTTCACCAAAAACAAAGAATTCTTGCGTACTCTTGTGGGGATAAGTTGGTGACAATTACTGGACTCGAGCAACTTTACTCAACTACCTAAACCAACAGGTAAGGTACTTGGTGAGTTTTATAGAGTGACTTGAGCACTACACGAGCGCGAGAGATACACTAAGGGAGCGAAGTGAGGTTACACTTGCACTTCTTTGTTTGTTCCTAACCTTTTGCAGGTCTACAAGAAAGACATGGAGCAACACCAAGCAACCACCGATACCTCATTATTATTCGCCGCAATGAAGAATGAGCTCAGGCGTATCAGTGAGCAACAAATGGAGACATTACACACTCGTTTTGACGAGTTGTCCAGGAGCCTTACACGGGGCTCTCGTTCTAGGTCCCATAATCGGAGTAACCATGGCACCAAAGAAACAAATGGCGAAGACTACTCCGCTAGTGAGGATGAGGAACGACCCGAGAGGCCTACAAGGGACATGCCCAAAAACGAAATCAAGGGGCTTAAAATTCAAGTTCCCGCATTCAAAGGCAAAAGTGACCCTGAGGCTTACTTGGAGTGGGAAGGCCGCATCGAGATGGTCTTCGACTGCTGCGACTATAGCGAGGAACAAAAAGTGAAGGTTGCCACCGTGGAGTTCACCGACTACGCCCTAGTCTGGTGGGACCAAGTGAGGACCACGAGGAGGAGGATGGGAGAACCACGTGTCCGGACTTGGCGAGAACTCAAGGCACTAATGCGCAAGCGATTTGTTCCTAGCTACTACAATCGTGATCTCCACTCTAAGCTTCAAACACTCACGCAAGGCAACATGAGTGTGGAGGATTACCACAAAGAAATCGAGATGGCCATGATGAGGGCCAACATTCAAGAAGACAATGAAGCCACAATGGCTAGGTTCCTTAGGGGTCTCAATCCTGACCTTCAGGATGCCTTGGAACTTCAACATTACTTGGACATGCACGACCTTCTGGAACTCGCCATTAAGGCCGAACGGGGGAAGAAATTAAGACGGGGAGCCCGTACTTTTCTACCTTCTACCACCACCTCGTGGAAAGGCAACCAACCACGAAGAGTGACCCACGAAGCTGGAAATGCGACAACACCAACCTATTCTAACCACTTCCAAGGTAATGCTTCTACCCGTAATGCCTATTCTACACCTAACAAGGTTTCTGATGTGTCCAGGTCTACTTCTAAGGCACCGCAAGAAACTCCTAAAGCTAGGAGTAGGGACATCAAATGCTTTAAGTGCCAAGGGTTTGGGCATATTCAATCTCAATGTCCAAACCAACGGGTATTGTTGATAACTCACAATGGCGAAATCGTGTCGGATGATGACGAATGTGAGGACATGCCCGAACTAGTAGAAGATGACTGCCTGGAAGAAGAGCCAGCTGGGGAGGCTTGCTCGCCTACACGAGGAGAAGTAGGTTGCTTAGTAGCACGACGAGTGCTAACCGCCCGTGTCAAGGAGGATGAGCAGCTACAACGCGAAAACCTATTCTACACCCGCTGTAAGGTAGGCGACAAAGTATGTAGTCTCATCATCGACGGTGGGAGTTGCACGAACGTGGCCAGTTTGCTCATGGTTGAAAGTCTAGGACTCACCACTACCAGGCATCCACATCCTTACCGCCTCCAATGGCTAAGTGAGGATGGTGAAGTACGAGTCTTCAAACAAGTACGCATCCCCTTCTCCATTGGTACTTACATTGATGAAATCGTGTACGACGTAGTGCTAATGCATGCTACACATATCATTCTGGGAAGGCCCTGGTAATTTGACAAACATGTCACATTCGATGGAAGAGCAAATAAGTACACACTTTTGCACGATGGCAAACGTAAGGTCCTTACACCTCTCACACCTGCACAAGTTTATGAGGACCAACTACTGTTGCAAAGAGAGTGTGAACAAGACCGTCAAAGGAGGAAACTCAAGGCGGTCGACCCTGGTCAAGGCTCCACGTCTACGAATGAGCCGTCAACCAAGGGTCAAGGGAGCACACCTAGGGGTATACGCGACAAACCACCTGCCGCACCTCCCACTAGGAAGCACAACATGATTATTAAGGCTAAAGATGTTAGAAAAGTGGTGAACTCTAATCAGCCTATACTTCTCATGATTTGCAAGCATGTGCTCTTGGATGTTACTGAGCTCGACAAGGCATTGCCTGCGAGCATAGTTGCTCTTTTGCAGGAATTTGAGGATGTTTTCCCTGACGAGGTCCCTGATGGCTTACCACCCATTCAGGGAATTGAACACCAAATCGACCTCGTTCCTGGAGCACCATTGCCCAACAAACCTGCTTACCGCATGGGCCCCGAGGAGACCAAGGAGCTTCAAAGGCAAGTTGATGGCCTCCTAGATAAGGGTTGGGTAAAAGAAAGTCTAAGCCCGTGCGCTGTACCTGTGATACTTGTTCCCAAGAAGGACGGTACTTGGCGCATGTGCACTGACTGTCGGGCTGTAAATGCTATCACTGTCAAATATCGGCATCCCATTCCTAGACTTGATGATATGTTGGATGAACTCGATGGTGCTATTATTTTCACCAAAATTGACTTGAGGAGTGGCTATCATCAATTTAGGATGAAGGAAGGCGACGAATGGAAGACGGCCTTCAAAACCAAACATGGTCTCTATGAGTGGTTAGTGATGCCTTTTGGCTTGACTAACGCTCCTAGCACCTTCATGCGCCTCATGAACCATGTTTTGAGACATTTTATTGGTAAATTTGTCATTGTTTACTTTGATGACATTCTGATCTATAGTCGTAGTGAGCATGAGCACTTGGAGCATGTAAGATTAGTTCTCGACGCACTTCGACAGGCGCGTCTATACGCTAACCTCAAAAAGTGCACCTTTTGTACTAACGAGCTTGTGTTTCTAGGCTATGTCGTGAGTTCGCAGGGCATCAAGGTGGACAAATCCAAGATTGAGGCCATCGAGCAATGGCCAACCCCTACATCCGTCCCTGACGTGCGCAGCTTTCTTGGATTGGCGGGCTTTTATCGGTGATTTGTCAAAAACTTTATCACTATTGCCGCCCCATTGACCGCCGTGACAAAGAAGGATGACAAGTTCCACTGGGGGGAATCCCAAGAACAAGCGTTCCTCGCCCTTAAGGACACACTCACCCATGCACCTGTGTTAGCATTACCAAACTTTAACAAGACCTTTGAAATTGACTGTGATGCTTCCGGTGTAGGTATTGGAGCAGTCCTCATGCAAGACAAGAGGCCGTGTGCCTTCTTTAGCGAGAAATTGGGAGGAGCTGCACTGAACTACCCCACGTACGACAAGGAGCTGTACGCCTTAGTGAGGGCCTTGGAGACCTGGCAACACTACCTTCGGCCTCGGGAGTTCGTGATACATACCGATCACGAGTCATTGAAGTACCTCAAAGGCCAACCCAAGCTAAGCAAGAGACATGCCAAGTGGGTAAGCTTCATTGACACTTTCTCCTATGTGATTAAATATAAGACTGGCAAGACGAATGTGGTAGCTGACGCCTTGTCACATAGGCACTCCTTGCTTGCCTGTCTTGATGCCAAATTGCTTGGGTTCGAAATGATAAAGGACCTCTACACTAATGATCATGACTTTGGTGATATCTATGTCGTGTGTGTTAAGAATCCGCATAGAAAGTACTTTTTGCATGATGGATTTCTATTCCATGTAGATAAACTGTGTGTGCCTAACTCTTCCATTCGTGATCTTTTGATTCGAGAGGCACATAGTGGTGGTCTCATGGGCCACTTCGGCATTGCCAAGACACTGGCTATGTTGCAAGAGCACTTTTACTGGCCCCATATGCGTAGGGATGTTGAACGCATGGTTGGTAGGTGTGCTACTTGTCACAAGGCAAAGTCCAAAACAAATCCATATGGCTTGTATACCCCATTACCTATCCCTCACCATCCCTGGGTTGACTTGTCTATGGACTTTGTTCTAGGCTTGCCTAGATCGCCAAGAGGTAATGACTCCATCTTTGTGGTGGTTGATAGGTTTTCTAAGATGGCTCATTTTATTCCATGTCACAAAACTGACGATGCATCTCATATTACAATTTCTATTCTTCAAAGAAATTGTCCGTCTGCATGGTATGCCTAGGACCATTGTTAGTGATAGGGATGTGAAATTCCTGAGTTATTTTTGGAAGACTCTGTGGTCTAAAATTGGCACTCGGTTACTATTCTCCACCACCAGTCATCCACAAAGCGATGGACAAACTGAAGTTGTCAATCGCACACTTGGCACACTACTTCGGGCATTGATTAAAAAGAATCTTAAGACTTGGGAAGAGTGTTTGGCTCATGTTGAATTCGCCTACAATCGAGTTGTTCATAGCGCTACACACTACTCACCTTTTGAGATTGTTTATGGCTTTAACCCGCTAACCCCTCTTGATTTAGTACCCTTACCTTCCTCTGAGCACACAAGCTTAGATGGGAAAAAGAAGGCCGATTTTGTGCGCAGGTTACATGAAGCCGTTCGAGCAAACATTGAAAGGCGTACTCAGCAATACACCCAGCAGGCTAACAAGCACCGCCGCAAAATGATCTTCGAGCCTGGTGATTGGGTTTGGTTACACTTACGCAAAGAGAGGTTCCCCAAGCAGCGACAAAGCAAGTTATCCCCCAGAGGGGATGGACCTTTTCGTGTGCTCCACCGGGTTAATGACAACGCCTACAAATTGGAGCTACCTGGGGAGTACAATGTTAGCGCGACCTTCAATGTCGCAGACTTGAGCCCGTTTCTTGGTGAGGAGGATCCAGATTTGAGGGCAAATCCTTCACAAGAGGAGGGGACTGATGTGTGCATGAACCAGGGCCCAGTCCAAGTCCCATTGGGCCCAGTCACACGTGCACGGGCCAAGCTCTTCAAAGAATCCCTCCAAGGCCTTGTTCGAGTTGTCCACGATCAACATGGAGGCTATAGAGATATTGAAGGCTTGGAAAGGAACAATCAAGCAACTTACACTTTGGTCAAGCCCAGGAAGACTCCAGTGGGCCTCCTTACGAATCGGCCGAGTAGGGCCTTAGTCGTTGTTTTTCTATTTAGTTGGACTAGTGTTTCGTAGAAGGCATGGGCCGGTCCACCTTGAAGACAAGATAGCCGACCCTCCCTTTAAGTCTCTTTAGGGTTTTCGTTATTTTATTGAGGCTAGCCTTGTAAGGTTAAAAACTAGTTTTTGATGAATTAAATTCTTAGTGCATTCGTTTTCTTTCATAAAGAATTCGTGCCTTTCAACTTGCTTGGCAAGGGTTATTGAGCAATCTCGCGTCCTGCCCTTGATTGTTCATCCGACCTATTCCCCTGGAGTATTCACCTTCATCGGAGTGTCGTCTACCACCTCCAATCAAATCGAGTTGTCCGTTTGAGTAAAGGTTCCGCAAACCAAGCGTAGGACATCCCCGCTAGATCCTTGGGCAAACGTGCTACGTGACTCGACCGTGGATCGAAGAACGTATCACATGGGCTCTCTTCGTGGGCTTGGATCATCATGTAGACAACTTGATTATCACCTTCTGATACGTTCCTCGATCAACACGTTTCGAGACACGTAGCACGTTTGCCCAAGGATCTAGCTAGGAAGTCCAACGCTTGGAATTGCGGGATCTAGAACCAAACGGACGACACGATTTGATTCAAGATGGTAGGATGACGACTCCAATGAAGGTGGATACTCCACGGGATAGGTCGGTAGAACAATCTAGGACGAGACGCAAGACTGCTCAAAACCCTTGCCAAAGCAAGTAAAGGCTCGAATTCTCTCTCAAGAAGAAGAATCGAAAATAACAACTTTATTGATAAAACATCTACCGTAAATCCTTACAAAGCAAGCCTATTTATAGGCTAAAGTGACTGAAAAACCCTAAGGAAACAATGGCAAGGAGTTCGGCCATCTTGGTGTCCAAGACGGGCCCGGCCCAATGAGCTATGAAGACAAATTAATCCAATCTAACAAGTACTAAGGTTAAGGCCCTATAGGGCCGATCCTCTTGAAGGCCCACTTGAGTCTTCGTGGGCTTAGATCATGGTGTAAATGGCTTGATTGTCTCTCTCTAAGCCCTCAATATCTTTGTGAACTCCATGTTGGTCTTGGACGACTCGAACCAGGGCTTGGAGTGATTCTTTGAAGAGCTTGGCCCGTGCACGTGTGACTTGGCCCAATGGAACTCGGACTGGGTCGTTGCGTGGGTCGAGACTCGTGCACACATCAGTCCCCTCCTGTTGAGAAGGATTTGCCCTCAAATCTGGATCCTCCTCGTCAAGAAATGGACTTAGGTCCGCGACGTTAAAGGTCGCACTAACATTGTATTCCTCAGGTAGCGCCAACTTGTATGCGTTGTCATTGACTTTTTGGAGTACCTGAAATGGTCCATCACCTCTTGGGGATAATTTGCTTTGACGTTGCTTGGGAAATCACTCTTTCCTCAAGTGTAGCCATACCCAATCTCCAGGCTCACAAATCATCTTACGGCGGTGCTTGTTGGCTTGCTGGATGTATTGCTGCGTGCGCTTCTCGATGTTTGCTCGCACAGCTTCATGTAACCTGCGCACAAAATCAGCTTTCTTTTTCCCATCTAAGCTTGTGTGCTCAGAGGAAGGTGAGGGCACCAGATCAAGGGGTGTAAGGGGGTTGAAGCCATAAACAATCTCAAAGGGAGAATATTGTGTTGCACTATGCACAGTTCGATTGTAGGCAAATTCAACATGAGGTAAGCACTCCTCCCAAGGCTTAAGATTCTTTTTAATCAAGGCCCGAAGTAAAGTGCCAAGTGTACGATTGACAACTTCAGTTTGTCCATCGCTTTGAAGATAACTAGTGGTGGAGAATAATAACCTAGTGCCAAGTTTGGACCACAGAGTCTTCCAAAAGTAACTCAGGAACTTCACATCTCTGTCACTAACAATAGTCCTAGGCATGCCATGCAGACGGACAATCTCTTTGAAGAATAAATTAGCAATATGAGATGCATCGTCAGTTTTGTGACAAGGAATAAAATGTGCCATTTTAGAAAATCTATCAACCACTACAAATATGGAGTCATTACCCCTTGGTGATCTAGGCAAACCTAGCACAAAGTCCATAGACAAGTCAACCCAAGGATGGTGTGGGATAGGTAATGGGGTATACAAGCCATATGGATGTGTCTTAGACTTTGCCTTGTGACAAGTAGCGCATCTACCAACCATGCGTTCAACATCTCTACGCATATGAGGCCAGTAAAAGTGCTCTTGCAACATGGCCAGAGTCTTGGTGATGCCAAAGTGGCCCATGAGACCACCACTATGTGCCTCTCGAATCAAAAGATCACGAATGGAAGAATTAGGTACACAGTTTATCTACATGGAATAGAAATCCATCATGCAAGAAGTATTTTCCATGGGGGGTCTTAACACAAGCAACATAGATATCACCAAAGTCATGATCATTTGTGTAGAGTTCCCTTAACCATTTCGAACCCTAGTAACTTGGCATCTAGAAGGGCAAGCAACGAATGTCTACGTGATAAGGCATCAGCCACTACATTCGTTTTGCCCGTCTTATACTTAATGACATACGAAAAGGTGTCAATGAAGCTTACCCATTTGGCATGCCGCTTGCTTAACTTGGGTTGTCCCTTGAGGTACTTCAATGACTCGTGATCAGTGTGTATCACGAACTCCCGAGGGCGAAGATAGTGCTGCCAAGTCTCCAAGGCCCTCACTAAAGCGTACAACTCCTTGTCGTACGTGGGGTAGTTTAATGCAGCTCCTCCCAGTTTCTCACTAAAGAAGGCACAAGGTCTCTTGTCTTGCATGAGGACCGCTCCAATACCTACACCAGAAGCATCACATTCAATTTCAAAAGTCTTGTGAAAATTTGGTAATGCTAACACAGGTGCATGTGTGAGTGTGTCCTTGAGGGCGAGAAATGCTTGTTCTTGTGATTCTCCCTAGTGGAACTTGTCATTCTTCTTTGTCACGGCGGTCAACGGGGCGGCAATGGTGCTAAAATCTTTGACAAAGAGCCGGTAAAAGCCCGCCAATCCAAGAAAGCTGCGCACGTCAGGGACGGATGTGGGAGTTGGCCATTGCTCGATGGCCTCAATCTTGGATTTGTCCACCTTGATACCCTGCGAACTTACCACATAGCCTAAAAACACAAGCTCGTTAGTACAAAAGGTGCACTTCTTGAGGTTGGCGTACAGACGCGCCTGTCGAAGTGTCTCAAGAACTAATCTCACATGCTCTAAGTGCTCATGCTCACTACGGTTATAGATCAGGATGTCATCAAAGTAAACAATGACAAACTTGCCAATAAAATGTCTCAACACATGGTTCATTAGTCGCATGAAGGTGCTAGGGGCATTAGTTAAGCCAAAAGGCATGACTAGCCACTCATAGAGACCATGTTTGGTTTTGAAGGCTGTTTTCCACTCGTCGCCTTCTTTCATCCGAATTTGATGATAGCCACTCCGCAGGTCAATTTTGGTGAAAATAATGGCACCATCGAGTTCATCAAGCATATCATCAAGTCTAGGAATGGGATGACGATATTTGACAGTGATAGCATTCACAGCCCGACAGTCAGTGCACATGCGCCAAGTACCGTCCTTTTTGGGAACAAGTATCACAGGTACAGCGCAAGGGCTTAGACTTTCCTTTACCCAACCCTTACCTAAGAGGCCATCAACTTGCCTTTGAAGCTCATTGGTCTCCTCAGGGCCCATGCGGTAAGCAGGTTTGTTGGGCAATGGTGCTCCAGGAATGAGGTCGATTTGGTGTTCAATTCCCCGAATGGGTGGTAAGCCATCAGGGACCTCGTCAGGGAAAACATCCTCAAGTTCCTGCAAAAGAGCAACTATGCTTGCAGGCAACACCTTGTCGAGCTCAGCAACATCCAAGAGCACATGCTTACAAATCATGAGAAGTATAGGCTGATTAGAGTTCACCACTTTTCTAACATCTTTAGCCTTAATAATCATGTTGTGCTTCCTAGTGGTAGGTGCGGTGGGTGCGTTTTGCATGCCTAACACTAGGTGTGCTCACTAGACCCTTGGTTGATAGCTCACTCGTAGAAGTGGAGCTCTGACCAGGGTCACCCGTCTTCAGTTTCCTCCTCTGATGGTCTTGTTCACACTCCCTTTGCAATTTTAATTGGTCCTCGTATACTTGTGCAGGTGTGAGAGGTGTAAGGACCTTACGTTTGCCATCGTGCAGAAGGGTGTACTTATTTGCCCTTCCATCGAAGGTGACGTGTTTGTCAAATTGCCATGGTCTTCCCAGAATGACATGCGTAGCATGCATTGGCACGACGTCACACATGATTTCATCAGCATAAGTACCAATCGAGAAGGGAACGCGTACCTGTTTGAAGACTCGTACCTCGCCTTCCTCACTTAGCCATTGGAGGCGATATGGGTTTGGATGCTTGGTTGTGGGAAGTCCTAGACTTTCCACCATGAGCAAACTGGCCACGTTCGTGCAACTCCCGCCGTCGATGATGAGGCTACACACCTTGTCGCCTATCTTACAGCGGGTGTAGAATAGGTTCTCGCGTTGCAGCTGCTCATCCTCCTTGACTCGAGCGGTTAGTACTCGCCGTGCTACCAAACAACCTACATCTCCTCGGGTAGGCGAGCAAGCCTCCCCAGCGGACTCCTCTTCCAGGCAGTCGTCTTGGACTAACTCGGGCATCTCCTCACAATTGTCGTCATCAGATACGATCTCGCCATTGTGAGTGATGAGCATGACCCGTTGGTTCGGGCACTGAGACTGAATATGTCCAAATCCTTGGCACTTGAAGCACTTGACGTCCCTACTCCTAGTCTTAGGGGTTTCATGCGGTGCCTTTGGAGCGGACCTAGATGGATCGGAGACCTTGTTTGGGGGAGAATAGGAATTGCGGTTAGAGGTGTTACCTTGGGCTCGGTTAGAAGAAGTTGGGGTCGCTGGACCTCCAAGTTCGTAGGTCGCTTGTGAGAACCCGTAAAAATCCTAATATTTTCCTAGGGTTTATTTCCCCTTTAATTGCATAATTTTGCATTTTCTGGCTTAGAAATATTTTCTGAGAGGATTATATGAGCAGTTATAGTTTTAAGAGGATTTTTCTAGCGTTGGAGAATTTTTAGAAAATTAAGAGTAAATAGTGGACGTGGGACCCACTAGTGCGAAAAGTTCGGAAAAATTCGGCCAATAAGGTTAAGTTTCGGATACTGTGTATAATTTATCGGGTGTTAAGAGATAAGTGGAGTGTGTGAAGTGATTGATGTGAGAGAGAAAAGAAGGATAGGAATGCATTTAATAAGGTGCCATGTGTCACAATCTCATTGGTTGTGACTTAAGAAGTACTATTCACCTTTTGACATTTTCTTGACCTTTTGACCCAAGGATTAAATATCCAAAATTTCACCAAAATTCACCATTTTCTTACCTCTTGTTGGCCGGCCACCTTGAGCAAGGAAGGAAGGAACTTTCTTCAACATTCAAGCTTCTACTTGGAGCAAATCAACCAAAACCATTGGTTACATCCAATTCCACTCCATAAAACTCTTCCTTCTAGTGATAGTAAGTTGTTTGGTGAACTTTGTTTGAAGGCCTAAGGTGGTCAACATCCCTCTCTCTCTCTTGGTTCTTGGTAAGTGAAGCTTGAAACACTCTACTACCTCTAATGATGTTTATTTTGTGCTTAATGGGGGCATGAGAGAAGTAATATGTGATTTGTTTCTTGATTTGGTTTGTTTTGGTGAAGTTTTCATTTTATTGAGAATTTTTCTGGTTTAATATGATCTTGATGTTGGGGGCTTGTATGATGAATTGTAATGGTTGATAATGACTCTATGAGGTGTATTGGATAGGAAAATGCAACTAATTTTGGATTTTGATGGAAAATTGGAAAGTTAGGGTTCTTGAAGCCCCAATTCTGTCCGGTTTTAGATCACTGTGTTAGAGGCCGAATTTGACTTTGCTCAAAACATGAAAGTTGTAGGTATTGATGAGGTTGATGTGCCTGTAAAATTTCAGGTCATTTGGATTAATGTAGAATGAGTTATGACGAAATTACTGTAGCTGTTCTGCTTTGAGCAGAATGCGAAAACTGCGATAGTAATTGGCCATTTTGACTGGTATTGGTTTAGATTTTGGAGTTGGTGTCTTCTGATGAAATGTATCTGAGTGTCTTAGCTAACATATGCCTTTGGAATTTCGGCATTTGGACTTGTATGGACTGAGATATACCGATTACAGTTTTTGTGTTTTGCGAACCTGTTTTAGGAATTCTGGGTTAGTATTTGGCATATTTGACCTAGTTGTGTTAAGAACTGGATTGAGTGACCTTCTACATTGTTGTAGCCCTGTTCCATAGCTTCGAAGCGGTGGGTCTTACACCCCCAACCGATATTTGTAGTGAGAGTTGTACCATTACCGCATTATGACGGCAAAACCGGTTTTCTTATCAAGGCTTAAGTTAAAGCCCTTTCTTAATTTCTGGTTTACTATCATGCTTATTTGTGCATACGAAACCCTATTGGGGTTGTGTTAAGCATTGCTATACGACTCGTTATCGAGTCTCATTGCATTTGTTGCGTGATTCTAGGGCGTGACAGTAGTTCACGGCGGATTGGTGACCACGGTGTATGAAACACCACTTTCTCGCTTGGTGAGTATACTACTCACTTACTTGTTATAATGTGGCTTTGTGCTATGTGTATTTGATGCCTTGAAGGCTTATTTGGTTATTGGAAATGATTGAGGTGAGGGTGTACTTGATCGCCCTCACCCCTCATGACTTTATTCGTGGCTATTGATTGTTTTACTGAAATACTGCACTGGATATATGAAATACTGCATTCCATTCATGGAAACTGATTTGGTGTCGTTGGACGAGTATCCAATGGCTTTACTGCATTTATGAGCTCAACCCCGTATGGTAGTTAATTGGATCGAGCCGGCGAGGGCTTGGTCGTGAAAATTATCATGCCACGGGGACTGTACTGGGGAACCTTGTGGTAATGAGACCCTTGGTTCTGGTAAACTCGAGTATTACCAAAATGACTGAATGGAGTGCGGGCCCGGTTGGGGTATGTTGGGTGGAAGGAATGGAAGTAAAGTGTGGTCTACGGTTTGGTACTTTTAACATTGACGGAGGGTCAATGAGGTTGGATCAAGATTGCAAGAGTGGAAATGGGCTCTTGAGAGCCGACCGTATCCTTTTACGTTTTGCTTCATTACTTATTTGAGCACTTTAAATGAAAGTTCGTTCTTATGTGACTTTGATTGCTTATTGGGTGGTATACCACTGGGCTTTAGCTCATTCCGTGTTATTTGTTTTCCTTACAGGCAAATGAACACTTTTGGAAAGGTTATGATAGTTGAATGCAAGTTGAGCTCTTGTACATGTATTTTGATTAGTTCCTTGAGGGTGAAAACCCTAAGTACTTTGATTCCACCAATGTTTGGTGTGTAATTGGCCACTTGGATATGTATGAACTAAATGGATACTTTGGTAGGCCGTTTGGCTTGTAAATGTTGATTTCCAATGTATATATATATGTTTGGTTGGTGTTTGGATTGATTTCGGATCGATACGACTTCAAACGGAAAAGGAAAATTTTTGCCGAGGATGAACCGTGGCGAATCCGGCCAGGAATCCGGCCAGAAACTGGCCGGATTGCAGGCCGGATTGCCTGGGGAAAAATGGAACCCGGCCAGTTGCTCTCGGCCGGGTATCCGGCCAAACAATCCGGCCGGATCTTGGCCGGATTGCCAGCGGGATTGTGATGGAAGGAAAAAAAAAAAAAAGAGTTTTTGGGGTTTTGCTCTCGGCCCAGTATCCGGCCGAGAATCCGGCCGGAAATCCGGCCAGGTTCTGGCCGGATTCTGGCGGGCATTTTTCTATTCATTTCGGCTTCGAGTTTTCGTTTTTTTTTATTTTGCGATTTTGACTCGTTTGCGCGCATTGTTATGTTCCAGAACGTAATAGACCGACGTAAACTGTACCGTTAGTCCTGGCGAGAGCTGGGCAGGCAGTCCGCTAACCCCTTTGGTTCGCCTTAGGGGAAGGTGGGGCTGTCACAGGTGGTATCAGAGCCTAGGTTTGAACTAGCCTGGGTGTGATAGAAGTGCAGGACTTGAGGATGCTTTTGTTTATACCTATTAAGGTTATTCATGTTATTTATTCCTTTGTTATAGGATGGATGCGAGTGGTGACCCGAGTGACCGCCTGGTAGGCGATCGTCCTCGTAGCACCCTGCCGACAATTAAGTATCGACTGAGGCAGGAGGGGGCCGTGGTCCGTTGGAGCCCGGCCAACCGCGTTCGACAGTGTGAGTGTCGTAGCAACTTTGCCTACCCAAATACGCTAGTTTTGTCGGTGGCAAAGGAACGCGAGGAGTTTGCTAAGGAAAATTCTAAGCTTGAAGCTGCGGTTGCTACATTGGAGGCTGAGGTGGCTCAGGCGAAGGCGACCAATGACAAGCAAGCCGCACGTATCATGGAGCTTGAGTATGACGTGAATGAGGCGGAGGACCGAGTTAATGACTTGTGTGATCAACTCAGGGATGGTCGCGAGCGTGAGGTCAAGCGAGCTCGCAAAGTGAGGGGTCGTGCTGAGGCGATCCTTAACTTATGCGACGATGGGCTCGAGGAGTCTAGCGATGAGGCATCGTATGCTGGGGCCGAGGCTGGGGAGGAATCTACCCCATCGCCTGGGTCTCAGACCCCGGCAACCGACTAAGCTATGATATCTAAGCACCTTTTGGCTAGTGGTGGTTTTTGAATGTACATAGGGATAGGGATAGAGCCTTAGCTAACCGTTTTGGATGTAGAGTTAGCTATGTGTAAATCTCTTTTGATAGGCCTATCCTCAGGTGGATCTTTTGTGTACGTACGTGCTTTGGCCGTACCTGACTGACTGCTTGTATATATGTTTGGCTTGTATATATGTGTGCTTTTGATCTTGTTTGAAATGCATCGCTATGTGTTAAATGAAAGTTTATTTGTTACTTATATGCTTTGTTATTGCTTTGGTTTAGTACTTTTGCCTAGACCAAGTATACCTTATGGAAGGAACACGGAGTGGACGGGGACGTGGGCGCGGTAGGCAACCCACACCGGTTAGGGAAACGGGAGAAGCCTCTACTGGACCAAATCCTGAACCCCAGATAGACCCCAACATTCAAATAGCTGCTGCTATGCAGCAAATGACCAACCTACTTGCACAGGTAGTGCAACAACAGGGCCAAAACCCAAACCCTAACCCCGGAAATCCTGGTAACCACGTTGAGAGCGAGGATAGAGCTCTTGAGCGTTTTCAAAAGTTTTCTCCACCAAAGTTTATTGGGGGACCCGACCCTGACGTCGCTGAGAAATGGCTGGAGAAGATGGTTGATATATTCGCGGCTTTACACTACCCGGACGAACGGCAGGTCACTTTTGCCGTGTTTCAACTGGAGGGAGCTGCCCGTTCCTGGTGGAACGTAATTAGGCAGAAATGGGAGCGAGAGCAGACACCAAGGACATGGGTGAACTTTATACGAGAGTTTAATGCCAAGTTTTTCCCTCCTCTAGTCCAGGAGAGGAAGGAAGACGAGTTTATCCGGCTCCGGCAAGGGGCTCAGACTGTGGCGGAGTACGAGAGCCAGTTTACCCGCCTGTCCAAATTCGCGCCTGAATTAATCATGACCGAGCAACGACGGGTGAGGCGCTTTATTCAGGGCTTGAATGTTGAGATCCAGAAGGACCTTGCGGCGGCTCAAATTACCACGTTTAGCGAGGCAATGGAAAAAGCCCAACGGGTTGAGAGTGCCCGGCTTCAGGTCCGAAACTTCCAGGCTAAGAAGCGTGGATTTCCTGGGAGTACGTCTGGACAAGGTGAGAAGAGCACTCCCTCCAAGTTTGGACGTGGAACTGGAGGTGGTCGTCATTCTGGACCAGGCAGAGGGACTCCGTTCAGGGGCGGCCAAGCTGGGCGAGGGCAAAGGGGAAACACCCAGAGTGGTTCGGCTTCGGCACCTCGTGGTCCCTGTGGGCACTGCGGAAAGACAAACCACACCGAGGACAATTGCTGGAGGAAACTGGGGAAATGTCTGCGGTGTGGAAGTGCAGACCATCAGCTGGCTACATGCCCGGTCCTGAAACAAGACGGAAAGGGGAGCCAACTACCTTCGAGAACCAATACTGGATCGGCCAAGGGAGACGGATCCAAACCAAAAGTTCCGGCTAGGGTATATTCCTTAGAGCCTCACCAGATCCCAGAGTCTTCCGAGGTGGTGGAAGGTACGATCCCTATTTTCCACCGCTTTGCCAAAGTTTTAATTGATCCTGGTGCCACTCATTCGTTTGTTAACCCTGATTTCATGTGTGGCATCGATATAAAACCTGCTAGTTTACCATATGACTTAGAAGTTAGTACACCTACGGGGAATCAACGTTTGGTGACTAGTATGGTTTATAAGGATTGTGATGTATGGATAGGTGAGCGGAGGTTTTTAGGAGACCTGATTAGCTTGTCCATTAAGGGGTACGACGTGATTCTGGGTATGGACTGGTTAGCCAGATATAACGCCCAACTGGACTGTAAAACGAAAATAGTTGAATTTCGCATTCCTGGCGAGGCAACCTTAAGGTTAGATATAAGGGGTAGGTTAGCCTCATCTGCTCTCATTTCGGGCATTCGAGCTAGGAAACTGATAAGTAGAGGGGCGCAAGGCTATTTGGCCTTTCTAATTAATACCCCTACGGATAAGTTAAAAGTGGAAGACGTGGCTGTAGTGAGGGAATTTCCGGATGTGTTTCCTGATGAGTTAGTGGCCTTACCTCCGGAAAGGGAGATAGAATTCCGAATAGATCTTTTACCTGGAACCGCACCTATCTCCAAAACCCCTTACCGAATGGCACCCGCAGAACTAAAGGAACTTAAGTTGCAGTTGCAAGACCTTTTGGAGCGGGGATTCATCCACGAGAGTGAGTCTCCTTGGGGAGCTCCGGTCTTATTTGTGAAGAAAAAGGACGGAACGTTGAGGATGTGTATTGATTATAGGGGGTTGAACAACGTTACGATCAAGAACAAGTATCCACTGCCCCACATTGATGAGTTGTTTGACCAGCTGCAAGGAGCAGTGGTCTTCTCGAAATTGGACCTCCGACAGGGATACTATCAGTTATTGATAAAGAAGGAGGACATTCCGAAAACTGCCTTCAACTCGAGATACGGGCATTACGAGTTCGCCGTTATGCCCTTTGGATTGACTAATGCTCCCGCCGCCTTCATGGACCTAATGCATAGGATTTTCAAACCCTACCTGGACCGATTTGTCGTGGTGTTCATTGACGACATTCTGGTCTACTCTAAGTCACGCGAGGAGCATGAGGAGCACTTGAGAGTGGTGTTGCAGACATTGAAGGAACATCAGCTATACGCCAAGTTCAGTAAATGCGAGTTCTGGTTGGAGAAAGTGGCATTTCTAGGGCACGTGATCTCTCATGAAGGTATTGCAGTGGACCCGGCGAAGGTTGAAGCTGTGACCAATTGGAAGAGGCCAGAAACCCCCACGGAAATTCGTAGCTTTCTAGGGCTAGCTGGGTATTACCGAAGGTTTATTAAGGATTTTTCCAAACTGGCAGGACCTTTAACTGACTTGACAAAGAAGCATGGCCAGTTTATCTGGAGTGGCCGATGCGAAACGAGTTTTTAGGAATTAAAGAAAAGATTGACCATGGCTCCGGTACTGGTCTTGCCAAATGGAGTGGACGGGTTTGCAGTATATGCGGACGCGTCGCGAGAAGGATTGGGATGTGTTTTGATGCAGAACCGAAATGTGATAGCTTTCGCCTCTAGGAAATTGAAGCTTCACGAGCAGAACTACCCGACTCACGACCTAGAATTAGCCGCTGTTGTGTTTGCTTTGAAAAAGTGGAGGCACTACCTATATGGGGTGACCTTCGAAGTGTTTTCGGATCACAAGAGTCTTAGGTACCTTTTCTCCCAGAAGGAACTGAATATGAGACAACGGCGATGGATGGAATTCTTGGAAGATTACGATTGTACAATCAACTACCATCCGGGAAAGGCAAATGTGGTAGCAGATGCCTTGAGTCGTAAAGTGCAAGTGGCAGGGCTAATGATCAAGGAATGGGATTTGCTAGAATCTGTGTGCGAGTGGAAACCCTGTCTTAGGAGCCATAAGGTGGTATTTGGCAATATTAGGGTTACATCCACTCTACTGGAACGTATAAAAGAGGCGCAAGGCAAGGATTTGATGGTGCGGAAGTGGAGAGAGAAAGTGGAAAAGGGAGAAACTACGGACTTCAATTTGAGTCCTGAGGGTCTTCTGAAGTATCGGGACCGAATTGTAGTACCAAAGGACGAGTCATTAAAAGCAGAAATTCTGGAGGAAGCTCATCGGTCCAAGTATACAATCCATCCGGGTAGCAGCAAGATGTATCAAGACCTGAAAGGGACCTATTGGTGGGATAATATGAAGAGGGAAATAGCTCAATACGTGCAGAAATGTCTTATTTGCCAGCAAGTGAAGGCGGAGCATCAAAAGCCATCGGGTCTATTACAACCCTTGGAGATACCCGAGTGGAAGTGGGAAAACATCACTATGGACTTCGTTTCAGGTTTACCAAGGACGCAAAGGGGACACGATGCCGTTTGGGTGATCGTTGATCGATTAACCAAATCGGCCCATTTCTTGCCGGTGAACATGAAGTATTCAATGGATCAGTTGGCCCGACTGTACATGGACGAAGTAGTAAGACTACACGGTGTTCCTGTGAGCATCGTTTCCGATCGGGACCCACGGTTCGTATCACGATTTTGGCGGAAATTCCAAGAAACTCTGGGGACGAAACTCAATTTGAGCACAACCTATCACCCTCAGACGGATGGCCAGTCAGAACGGACAATTCAAACTCTCGAGGACATGCTACGAACTTGCATTCTGGACTTTGGAGGCAGTTGGGGTCAGCACATGACCTTGGTGGAGTTCGCGTACAACAATAGCTTTCATTCGTCGATTCAAATGGCTCCGTACGAAGCTCTCTACGGACGCAAGTGCCGCTCACCGATTTACTGGGACGAAGTTGGTGAAAAGAAGGCACTGGACCCGACAACTATTCCATGGATGGAAGAGGCTCACGAGAAGGTCAAGTTGATAAGGCAACGGCTTCAAACCGCCCAGAGTCGCCAGAAGAGCTACGCGGATAACCGAAGGAAGGATTTAGAATTTGAAGTTGGAGATCAAGTATTTCTTAAGATCACACCCTTACGAAGTCTTACGGCGGGAAAAGGAAAGAAGCTTCAACCGCGGTACGTCGGACCCTACAAGATCCTTCAGAGGGTTGGAGCGGTCGCGTATCGATTGGAACTGCCATCCAGTCTCTCTCGAATCCACGATGTATTTCACGTCTCGATGCTAAAGAAGTACCATCCTGACCCATCTCATGTTTTACAACCGGAGGATATCGAAGTAGATGAATCACTGGCCTATGAAGAGAAACCGGTTCAAGTACTCGATCGAAAAGTCAAGGAGCTCAGAAACAAGAAGATTCCGCTAGTGAAAGTGCTATGGAGAAACCACGGAGTGGAGGAAGCTACATGGGAGATGGAAGAGGAAATGCGAAAGAAATACCCAAACCTTTTCGGGAATTAAGGTGAGAAATTTCGAGGACGAAATTCTCTTAAGGGGGGGAGAGTGTGAGAACCCGTAAAAATCCTAATATTTTCCTAGGGTTTATTTCCCCTTTAATTGCATAATTTTGCATTTTCTGGCTTAGAAATATTTTCTGAGAGGATTATATGAGCAGTTATAGTTTTAAGAGGATTTTTCTAGCGTTGGAGAATTTTTAGAAAATTAAGAGTAAATAGTGGACGTGGGACCCACTAGTGCGAAAAGTTCGGAAAAATTCGGCCAATAAGGTTAAGTTTCGGATACTGTGTATAATTTATCGGGTGTTAAGAGATAAGTGGAGTGTGTGAAGTGATTGATGTGAGAGAGAAAAGAAGGATAGGAATGCATTTAATAAGGTGCCATGTGTCACAATCTCATTGGTTGTGACTTAAGAAGTACTATTCACCTTTTGACATTTTCTTGACCTTTTGACCCAAGGATTAAATATCCAAAATTTCACCAAAATTCACCATTTTCTTACCTCTTGTTGGCCGGCCACCTTGAGCAAGGAAGGAAGGAACTTTCTTCAACATTCAAGCTTCTACTTGGAGCAAATCAACCAAAACCATTGGTTACATCCAATTCCACTCCATAAAACTCTTCCTTCTAGTGATAGTAAGTTGTTTGGTGAACTTTGTTTGAAGGCCTAAGGTGGTCAACATCCCTCTCTCTCTCTTGGTTCTTGGTAAGTGAAGCTTGAAACACTCTACTACCTCTAATGATGCTTATTTTGTGCTTAATGGGGGCATGAGAGAAGTAATATGTGATTTGTTTCTTGATTTGGTTTGTTTTGGTGAAGTTTTCATTTTATTGAGAATTTTTCTGGTTTAATATGATCTTGATGTTGGGGGCTTGTATGATGAATTGTAATGGTTGATAATGACTCTATGAGGTGTATTGGATAGGAAAATGCAACTAATTTTGGATTTTGATGGAAAATTGGAAAGTTAGGGTTCTTGAAGCCCCAATTCTGTCCGGTTTTAGATCACTATGTTAGAGGCCGAATTTGACTTTGCTCAAAACATGAAAGTTGTAGGTATTGATGAGATTGATGTGCCTGTAAAATTTCAGGTCATTTGGATTAATGTAGAATGATTTATGACGAAATTACTGTAGCTGTTCTGCTTTGAGCAGAATGCGAAAACTGCGATAGTAATTGGCCATTTTGACTGGTATTGGTTTAGATTTTGGAGTTGGTGTCTTCTGATGAAATGTATCTGAGTGTCTTAGCTAACATATGCCTTTGGAATTTCGGCATTTGGACTTGTATGGACTGAGATATACCGATTACAGTTTTTGTGTTTTGCGAACCTGTTTTAGGAATTCTGGGTTAGTATTTGGCATATTTGACCTAGTTGTGTTAAGAACTGGATTGAGTGACCTTCTACATTGTTGTAGCCCTGTTCAATAGCTTCGAAGCGGTGGGTCTTACACCCCCAACCGATATTTGTAGTGAGAGTTGTACCATTACCGCATTATGACGGCAAAACCGGTTTTCTTATCAAGGCTTAAGTTAAAGCCCTTTCTTAATTTCTGGTTTACTATCATGCTTATTTGTGCATACGAAACCCTATTGGAGTTGTGTTAAGCATTGCTATACGACTCGTTATCGAGTCTCATTGCATTTGTTGCGTGATTCTAGGGCGTGACGGTAGTTCACGGCGGATTGGTGACCACGGTGTATGAAACACCACTTTCTCGCTTGGTGAGTATACTACTCACTTACTTGTTATAATGTGGCTTTGTGCTATGTGTATTTGATGCCTTGAAGGCTTATTTGGTTATTGGAAATGATTGAGGTGAGGGTGTACTTGATCGCCCTCACCCCTCATGACTTTATTCGTGGCTATTGATTGTTTTACTGAAATACTGCACTGGATATATGAAATACTGCATTCCATTCATGGAAACTGATTTGGTGTCGTTGGACGAGTATCCAATGGCTTTACTGCATTTATGAGCTCAACCCCGTATGGTAGTTAATTGGATCGAGCCGGCGAGGGCTTGGTCGTGAAAATTATCATGCCACGGGGACTGTACTGGGGAACCTTGTGGTAATGAGACCCTTGGTTCTGGTAAACTCGAGTATTACCAAAATGACTGAATGGAGTGCGGGCCCGGTTGGGGTATGTTGGGTGGAAGGAATGGAAGTAAAGTGTGGTCTACGGTTTGGTACTTTTAACATTGACGGAGGGTCAATGAGGTTGGATCAAGATTGCAAGAGTGGAAATGGGCTCTTGAGAGCCGACCGTATCCTTTTACGTTTTGCTTCATTACTTATTTGAGCACTTTAAATGAAAGTTCGTTCTTATATGACTTTGATTGCTTATTGGGTGGTATACCACTGGGCTTTAGCTCATTCCGTGTTATTTGTTTTCCTTACAGGCAAATGAACACTTTTGGAAAGGTTATGATAGTTGAATGCAAGTTGAGCTCTTGTACATGTATTTTGATTAGCTCCTTGAGGGTGAAAACCCTAAGTACTTTGATTCCACCAATGTTTGGTGTGTAATTGGCCACTTGGATATGTATGAACTAAATGGATACTTTGGTAGGCCGTTTGGCTTGTAAATGTTGATTTCCAATGTATATATATATGTTTGGTTGGTGTTTGGATTGATTTCGGATCGATACGACTTCAAACGGAAAAGGAAAATTTTTGCCGAGGATGAACAGTGGCGAATCCGGCCAGGAATCCGGCCAGAAACTGGCCGGATTGCCTGGGGAAAAATGGAACCCGGCCAGTTGCTCTCGGCCGGGTATCCGGCCAAACAATCCGGCCGGATCTTGGCCGGATTGTGATGGAAGGAAAAAAAAAAAAAAAGAGTTTTTGGGGTTTTGCTCTCGGCCCAGTATCCGGCCGAGAATCCGGCCGGAAATCCGGCCAGGTTCTGGCCGGATTCTGGCGGGCATTTTTCTATTCATTTCGGCTTCGAGTTTTCATTTTTTTTTATTTTGCGATTTTGACTCGTTTGCGCGCATTGTTATGTTGCAGAACGTAATAGACCGACGTAAACTGTACCGTTAGTCCTGGCGAGAGCTGGGCAGGCAGTCCGCTAACCCCTTTGGTTCGCCTTAGGGGAAGGTGGGGCTGTCACATCGCTCGTCGTGGTTGGTTACCCCTCCACGAAGTGGTGTTAGAAGATTGGAACGTACGTGTTCCTCGTCTTAATTTCTTCCCCCGCTCGGCCTTAATGGCGAGCTCTAGCAGGTCGTGCATGTCCAAGTAAGGTTGGAGCTCCAATGCTTCTTGAAGGTCAGGATTGAGACCTCGAAGGAACCTAGCCATCGTGGCTTCGTCGTCCTCTTGAATGTTGGCCCTCATCATGGCCATCTCGATCTCTTTATAATAGTCCTCCACGCTCATGTTGCCTTGCGTGAGGGTTTGAAGTTTAGAGTGGAGATCGCGATTGTAGTAGCTAGGAACAAATCGCTTGCGCATCAGTGCCTTGAGTTCTCGCCAAGTCCGGACACGTGGTTCTCCCATCCTCCTCCTATTGGTCCTCACTTGGTCCCACCAGACTAGTGCGTAGTCGGTGAACTCCACGGTGGCAACTTTAACCTTTTGCTCCTCGCTGTAGTCGTAGCAGTCGAAAACCATCTCGATTCGGCCTTCCCACTCCAGGTAAGCCTCAGGGTCACTTTTGCCTTTGAATGCAGGGACTTGAATCTTAAGACCCTTGAGTTCGTTCTTGGGCGTGTCCCTTGTAGGCCTCCCGGGTCGCTCCTCATCCTCACTAGCGGAGTAGTCTTCGCCATTTGTTTCTTTGGTGCCATGGTTACTCCGGTTATGGGACCTAGAACGAGAGCCTCGTGTAAGGCTCCTAGACAACTCATCAAAACGAGTGTGTAACGTCTCCATTTGTTGCTCACTGATTCGCCTAAGCTCATTCTTCATCGAGGCGAATAATAATGAGGGATCGGTGGTTGCTTGTTGTTGGTTGGGGTGTTGTTGCTCCATGTCTCTCTTGTTGCCCCTGCAAAGGTTAGGAAAAACAAAGAAGGTGCAAATATAATCCTCACTTCACTCCCTTAGTGTATCCCTCACGCTCGTGTGTAGTGCTCAATTCATTCTATGAGACTTACCAAGTAACCTTTACCTGTTGGTTTAGGTAGTTGAGAAGTGTTGCTCGGGTCCAATAATCGTCACCAACGTTTCCCACAAGAGTACCCAAGAGTGAAGTACACGGTTGGGTGAGATTTTGGTGAAGGAAGAACGGTTTTTGGAGGGCTTAGTGGCGGCGGACAGATTTGGAAAATATTGCTAAGAAAGGAAACTCTAAGAATCCTAAGATGTAGGAGTGGTTTCCTAAAGTGGATGAGAGAATATAGGAGTGTATCCTAAAATGGAGGAGAAAATATAGGGGTGTCCAAGAGCTATCCAAGTAGATTACTTAGTCTCCTAACCAATTTGGAAAGCAAGTAGGAGTTGGGACTCCTAAACAGATTTGTCTCCCCCCTCAACCGAAATTTCCAGAATTCTTCCCTCCTTGAAACCCTTCCCTAAGTCGGTTATACTTCCTATAAAACTCCCTCTTCACAGCCGCTACTTACCCAAGCAATTCGGCTCTCCCTCTACTCCAAGAACAAGAAATTCGGCCCTCTCCCCTACAAGACAGGTTTGGTTCTTGTTACTCCAGAAATTCGGCTCCAATGGACTCCCAAGGGCAAGCAAGTGATGTTACTCAAGAATCTCCCAAGAAATTCACTCCTAAGCCAAGAAAGCCTCGTATGGATGCAAGATCTTACAAGAAACTCTTTATTCGGAGAGAAGTGCAAGTCTTCAAGACCCAAGATGTTCAAGAATCTCAAAAATCCCAAAAGGTGACCCAAGTGATCAAGATCCAAGGTGACCAAGATTTTCAAGAAGAGGTTGGCCAAAACTTTTGAGTTTCTTTCTTTTGAAAATTTCTGGTTGGCTTAGAAACAATATGTGATGATTGTTGTTTGGCAATAAAAACTCACGTGCTTTCTTTTTTTTTTCTCCTTTTATTTTTTTTCTCCTGTTCGGCTATGTTCCTCCCGAATTCCCTGCTCTCTCTCTATTTTTTTTTGTTTTTTTTTTGACTTAACCAATGAAACTAAACCTGGCCGAAAAAAAGGTTCACAACCAGATTTCTGGTCAGCCCCTACTCACTACAACCAATCAGCCCAAAACTCCAAGATTTCACCAAGATCTCTCAAGAACTTCAAGATTTAATTCCAAGAAACTCAAGAAACCCTAGATGGTTGTAGCTTCCTCCAAGATTCACAACTCCCACAAGTTTGATTCCCAAATCAGTTTAGAAACTAACTAAAACAGCTTGGATGACGCAAACGAAGGTTGAGCAGATTTGATAGCCAAGCAAAAACCCTAGTCGCGACTAGGAAAACCCTAGCCGCCTCTTTCTATATTTTTTTGCAGATTCGGCTATGACCCAAAGCTGGGCAGAATTAATGTAACCAAAAGCTCAGCTATACGACCAGAAATTTTTTTTTTGACAACAAGAGGAAGAATTCGGCACAGCAAGCAACAAGCTAACGAACAGATTAAACGCAAGCAATACGACCAGAATTTTTTTTTTTTTTGACAACAAAAGGAAGAAAATGGCACAGCAAAGCAACGAAGCTAACGAACAGAATTTCTCTTTTTTTTTTTTGTTAATATGGCACAAACGGACAGATTTGGACTCGACTTCAACAACAAACTATGACCAGAATTTTTTTTTCTCTTTTTGAATCACGTGCAGCGGAAATAAGGAAAACTAAGATAAAACTACGGATATAACGGAAGATACCTCCACCAAAGCTCTGAAGCCAACTGATACGTTCCTCGATCAACACGTTTCGAGACACGTAGCACGTTTGCCCAAGGATCTAGCAAGGAAGTCCAACGCTTGGAATTGCGGGATCTAGAACCAAACGGACGACACGATTTGATTCAAGACGGTAGGACGACGACTCCAATGAAGGTGGATACTCCACGGGATAGGTGGGTAGAACAATCTAGGACGAGACGAAAGACTGCTCAAAACCCTTGCCAAAGCAAGTAAAGGCTCGAATTCTCTCTCAAGAAGAAGAATCGAAAATAACAACTTTATTGATAAAACGTCTAATGTAAAACATTACAAAGCAAGCCTATTTATAGGCTAAAGTGACTGAAAAACCCTAAGGAAACAATGGCAAGGAGTTCGGCCATCTTGGTGTCCAAGACGGGCCGGCCCAATGAGCTATGAAGACAAATTAATCCAATCTAACAAGTACTAAGGTTAAGGCCCTATAGGGCCGATCCTCTTGAAGGCCCACTTGAGTCTTCGTGGGCTTGGATCATGGTGTAAATGGCTTGATTGTCTCTCTCTAAGCCCTCAATATCTTTGTGAACTCCATGTTGGTCTTGGATGACTCGAACCAGAGCTTGGAGTAATTCTTTGAAGAGCTTGGCCCGTGCACGTGTGACTGGGCCCAATGGAACTCGGACTGGGTCGTTGCGTGAGCCGAGACTCGTGCACACATCACCTTCCAAGCCTTCAATATCCCAATTGACTCCTTGTTGGTCTTGAACATTTCACACAAGAGCTTGAAGGGACTCCTTGAAGCGCTTGGCCCGTGCACGTGTGATTGGGCCCAATGGAACTCGAACTGGATCATTACTTGGGCTAAGGTCCGTCCACACATCAGTCCCCTCCACTTGAGAAGGATTTGTCCCCAAATCCGGATAGAAATGGATGATACTACAAGCGTTGGTAGTATGAATCCCAAATCTAATGCCACCACATATTGGCCCTCATACTATGATTCGGTGCTTATGTCTCTTGGTTAGTTTGAAAATGCTCACAAACAACCAAGAAAAACTCATGGCTTTACTCTAATGGCTCCTCTTGTTTGTATAATTCCCCTCCTCTTGAAAGCAATTTGCCCACAAATTGAAGCACGAATGGCGACAAGACGAGTTACATGCCTTTGACTCAATCTTGTTACGATTGCTATAGATGTCATCCAATGCAAAACCCACGTGCTAAGTTGGAAAATAACCCCTGTCGAACCTTGAATCTCACAAACTATCTTCAATGTGTGCTCAACTTGATCGTTTGTGGTCACGAGGTAAGGGTCCTCAAAGTGGTGTGAAGTGTATCCCATGAAATCGAACTCCGGCCAGAACACACTTGCAAGGTCCCATGGCGGATTTGGTGATGTTGGAGCTTCATGTGTACTAAGAGCAAGACGAAAATCACAATGGTCATTGAGGTACTTGTACTTTAAACGAACCCTTGGTACACAACCATCCCCAAAATGTGGAGGGTTCCCTTCAAGATGAGCTCGAATCAACTCCCTTTTGGTGTGGACTGATTTGAGTTGACATTGTTCCATGAATGGATACCAACATGGTTTAACTCTTGGAGGCTTGCAAAGCCTATAATTGATTTTGGAATGGAACGCACTAAGAACAGCTCAACTTCCCTTTGCCTGATCTGTATAAAAGAAGAAACACTAAACAAAGCAAAGGTAAGTTCGTTAGAAAAATAATAGGCCTTCACCGGGTTGTTCAAGATCAGCCCCCCATCTCATCAGATTTTTCCATCTCTTTTTCTAGTTCAACAGCTGACCCACTCATCTCGTTGCTTTCAACTCCCTCGATTTTACCTCTTCAGGCACAATTCCCTCATCTAGCCTTTTCTCCATTCTATAACGCTCAAGCTCATTTTCATGTATGCTAGATCAATACAAAGCAGGTTATAAGTAAGTGATACAAGTACAAAATGACGACTATTAAATAAGAAGGCATACTTATTAGTATGTCCGTCATATTTAACTTCTCGCCTCGACATCCATGCTTTGCCCAACAACACAGGTGTCACTTGAATTGGGACTACATCACACAACACCTCGTCCACATATTTTTTGATTTGAATAGGTACAAGCGTGTGCTTAGTAACCCAAACAACACCACGAGTACTCATCAACTTGTACAGTTGAAGATGATCAATGGTTGGAAGATTTAATTTCTCAACCATGATAGCACTTGCAAGGATGACTTCACAACTCCCATCAATGGGCAAGCTACAAATTTTATCTTTGACACCGCAACGAGTATAAAACCAACCAAGCAACTGAGATTTGACGAGGTCCAATTGCTCATCTACACCGCGTAATGCCACTTCTTTGACTCCTTTAGGATCAAGAAGGCAATGTTGTGGGCTAGGTTTTATGCGTCTTGTATTCGCCATGACGTATGAGGGAACCTGCAAAAAGTTAGCAACGAAACCGAAGATGTTGCCTTTCACGCTCCTTTACGTGTATCCACTCGCACTCGTGTATATGGATGTCACTCTAATTGACTTACCAAATACTTGTACCTGTTGGGTTCTGCAGTTGAGAAAGGCCGCTCAAGTCCAATAATTGTCACCACTTTTGCCATAAGAGTAACCAAGAAGGTAAGACACAAATGTGGGTGCAAAATGAAGTGGGAATGGACGAATTTGGAAGGCCAATAGTGGCGGACAGAAATGGAAGTGCACCAATGGGAACATAAAAGATAGAAACCCTAGCTTCCTAAAATGTAGGAGTGGGTAGTGTTCCTAAAATGTAGGAGAGAATGTAGGAGAGTAGCCAAGTGAAAACAAAGGTGTTATCCAAGTGCTTTACTTAGTTTCCTAAATGAATTTGGAAATTAAGTAAACAACTTGGATGAAGCAAGCAATACTCGGACAGGTTTGAAACAAAGAAACCCTAGTGCAAATGAAACCCTAGCCGCAAGTAGAAACCCTATCCGCCGCCCCACTTGTTTTCTTGTTGCTCAAGTGATGACTAACGACCAAGACAGATTTGCGAACACAACCTTTCGGCAAATTTTGGACAGAAATTATCGACAAACTAGACACAAACACAAATGGGATAACACACCAACAGATTTTGTGTTCGGATAAACAGTAACGTGAACAGTTTCGGTGAACAGTAACTGTGAACAGTGTCACTTTTTTCTTCTTCTTTTTTTTTTTACAAGGCAACGGACAAAAAACAAAAACCCTTCGACGCAACTACGAAAAACAAGGATATAACGAAAGATACCTTCACCTAAGCTCTGAAGCCAACTGATACGGTCCTCGATCAACTCGTTTCGAGACACGTAACACGCTTGCCCAAGGATCTAGTGAGGTTGTCCAACGCTTGGATTGTGGAACCTAAAACCAAAACAGGCGACACGAATTGATTGAAGGTGGTAGAACGGCGACTCCAATTGAGGTGAATACTCTAGTGGATAGGTCGGTAGAACAATCAAAGACAATACGCAAGATTGCTCAAGAACCCTTGCCAAGTAAGTTAAGGTTCGAATGCCCTAAAAAGTCGAAGAGAAACAAATCAAAATTTTATTATCAAAATTGTGCACCCGTTAATCATACAAAGTGAGCCTTTATATAGGCAAAGGGGCTAATAAAACCCTAAGAAACTAGACAAGGAAGGTCGGCCACTCCTTGGACAAGGTGGGCCGGGCCATGACTCAAATAAACTAATCTAATCCAACTCTAAGCAATTGAACCTAACACTAAGGCCTAGGGCATAGTCGACCAAACCTTCATGGGCTCTCTTCGTGGGCTTGGATCATCATGTAGACAACTTGATTATCACCTTCCAAGCCTTCAATATCCCGATGGACTCCTTGTTGGCCTTGAACATTTCACACAAGAGCTTGAAGGGACTCCTTGAAGCACTTGGCCCGTGCACGTGTGACTGGGCCCAATGGAACTCGAACTGGATCATTACTTGGGCTAAGGTCCGTGCACACATTAGTCCCCTCCACTTGAGAAGGATTTGTCCTCAAATCCGGATAGAAATGGATGATACTACAAGCATTGGTAGTATGTAGCCCAAATCTAATGCCGCCACATATTGGCCCTCATACTATGATTCGGTGCTCATGTCTCTTGGTTAGTTTGAAAATGCTCACAACCAGCCAAGAAAAACTCATGGCTTTACTCCAATGGATCCTCTTGTTTGTATAATTCCCCTCCTCTTGAAAGCAATTTGCCCACAAATTGAAGCACGAATGGTGACAAGACGAGTTACATGCCTTTGACTCAATCTTGTTATGATTGCTAAAGATGTCATCCAATGCAAAACCCACGTGCTAAGTTGGAAAATAACCCTTGTCGAACCTTGAATCTCACAAACTATCTTCAAAGTGTGCTCAACTTGATCGTTTGTGGTCACGAGGTAAGGGTCCTCAAAGTGGTGTGAAGTGTATCCCATGAAATCGAACTCTGGCCAGAACACACTTGCATGGTCCCATGGCGGATTTGATGATGTTGGAGCTTCATGTGTACTAAGAGCAAGACGAAAATCACAATGGTCATTGAGGTACTTGTTCTTTAAACGAACCCTTGGTACACAACCATCCCCAAAATGTGGAGTGTTCCCTTCAAGATGAGCTCGAATCAACTCCCTTTTGGTGTGGACTGATTTGAGTTGACATTGTTCCATGAATGGATACCAACGGGGTTTAACTCTTGGAGGCTTGCAAAGCCTGTAATTGATTTTGGAATGGAAAGCACTAAGAACAGCTCAACTTCCCTTTGCCTGATCTGTATAAAAGAAGAAACACTAAACAAAGCAAGGGTAAGTTCATTAGGAAAATAATAGGCCTTCACCGGGTTGTTCAAGATCAGCCCACTTTCTCTCTTTTCTTCCTTTTTACCACCCATCTCATCAGATTTTTCCATCTCTTTTTCTAGTTCAACAGCTGACCCTTTCGTCTCATTGCTTTCAACTGCCTCGGGTTTTACCTCTTCAGGCACAATTCTCTCATCTAGCCTTTTCTCCATTCTATAACGCTCAAGCGCATTTTCATGTATGCTAGATCAATAAAAAGCTGGTCATAAGTAAGTGATACAAGTACAAAACGACGACTATTAAATAAGAAGGCATACTTGTTAGTATGTCCGTCATATTTAACTTCTCGCCTCGACATCCATGCTTTGCCCAACAACACAGGTGTCACTTGAATTGGGACTACATCACACAACACCTCGTCCACATATTTGCCGATTTGAATAGGTACAAGTGTGTGCTTAGTAACCCAAACAACACCACGAGTACTCATCAACTTGTACAGTTGAAGATGATCAATGGTTGGAAGATTTAATTTCTCAACCATGATAGCACTTGCAAGGATGACTTCACAACCCCCATCAATGGGCAAGCTACAAATTTTATCTTTGACACCGCAACGAATATAAAACCAACCAAGCAACTGAGATTTGACGAGGTCCAATTGCTCATCTACTCCGCATAATGCCACTTCTTTGACTCCCTTAGGATCAGGAAGACACTGTTGTGGGCTAGCTTTTATGCGTCTTGTATTCGCCATGACGTATGAGGGAACCTGCAAAAAGTTAGCAACGAAACCGAAGATGTTGCCTTTCAAGCTCCCTTACGTGTATCCACTCGCACTCGTGTATATGGATGTCACTCTAATTGACTTACCAAATACTTTTACCTGTTGGGTTCTGTAGTTGAGAAAGGCCGCTCAAGTCCAATAATTGTGACCACTTTTGCCATAAGAGTAACCAAGAAGGTAAGACACAAATGTGGGTGCAAAATGAAGTGGGAATGGACGAATTTGGAAGGCCAATAGTGGCGGACAGAAATGGAAGTGCACCAATGGGAAAAGATAGAAACCCTAGCTTCCTAAAATGTAGGAGTGGGTAGTGTTCCTAAAATGTAGGAGAGAATGTATTAGAGTAGCCAAGTGAAAACAAAGGAGTTATCCAAGTGCTTTACTTAGTTTCCTAAATGAATTTGGAAATTAAGTAAACAACTTGGATGAAGCAAGCAATACTCGGACAGATTTGAAACAAAGAAACCCTAGTGGAAATGCAACCCTAGCCGTAAGTAGAAACCCTAGCCGCCGCCCCACTTGTTTTCTTATTGCTCAAGTGATGACTAACGACCAAGACAGATTTGGGAACACAACCTTTCGGCAAATTTTGGATAGAAATTATTGACAAACTAGACACAAACACAAAAGGGATAACACACCAACAGATTTTGTGTTCGGATAAACAGTAACGTGAACAGTGTCGGTGAACAGTAACGGTGAACAGTGTCATTTTCTTCTTCTTCTTTTTTTTTTAACAAGGCAGCGGACAAAACACAAAACCCCTTCGACGCAACTACGAAAAACAAGGATATAACGAAAGATACCTTCACCTAAGCTCTGAAGCCAACTGATACGGTCCTCGATCAACTCGTTTCGAGACACGTAACACGCTTGCCCAAGGATCTAGTGAGGTTGTCCAACGCTTGGATTGTGGAACCTAAAATCAAAACAGACGACACGAATTGATTGAAGGTGGTAGAACGGCGACTCCAATTGAGGTGAATACTCTAGTGGATAGGTCGGTACAACAATCAAGGACAATACGCAAGATTGCTCAAGAACCCTTGCCAAGCAAGTTAAGGTTCGAATGCTCTCAATAAGTCGAAGAGAAACAAATCAGAAATTTATTATCAAAATTGTGCACCCGTTAATCATACAAAGTGAGCCTTTATATAGGCTAAGGGGCTAATAAAACCCTAAGAAACTAGACAAGGAAGGTCGGCCACTCCTTGGACAAGGTGGGCCGGGCCATGACTCAAATAAACTAATCTAATCCAACTCTAAGCAATTGAACCTAACACTAAGGCCTAGGGCATAGTCGACCAAACCTTCATGGTCTCTCTTCGTGGGCTTGGATCATCATGTAGACAACTTGATTATCACCTTCCAAGCCTTCAATATCCCGATGGACTCCTTGTTGGTCTTGAACATTTTACACAAGAGCTTGAAGGGACTCCCTGAAGCGCTTGGCCCGTGCACGTGTGACTGGGCCCAAAGGAACTCGAACTGGATCATTACTTGGGCTAAGGTCCGTGCACACATCAGTCCCCTCCACTTGAGAAGGATTTGTCCTCAAATCCGGATAGAAATGGATGATACTACAAGCGTTGGTAGTATGAATCCCAAATCTAATGCCACCACATATTGGCCCACATACTATGATTCGGTGCTCATGTCTCTTGGTTAGTTTGAAAATGCTCACAAACAGCCAAGAAAAACTCATGGCTTTACTATTGGCTCCTCTTGTTTGTATAATTCCCCTCCTCTTGAAAGCAATTTGCCCACAAATTGTAGCACGAATGGTGACAAGACGAGTTACATGCCTTTGACTCAATCTTGTTACGATTGCTACAGATGTCATCCAATGCAAAACCCACGTGCTAAGTTGGAAAATAACCCTTGTCGAACCTTGAATCTCACAAACTATCTTCAATGTATGCTCAACTTGATCGTTTGTGGTCACGAGGTAAGGGTCCTCAAAGTGGTGTGAAGTGTATCCCATGAAATCGAACTCCGGCCAGAACACACTTGCAAGGTCCCATGGCGGATTTGGTGATGTTGGAGCTTCATGTGCACTAAGAGCAAGACGAAAATCACAATGGCCATTGAGGTACTTGTTCTTTAAACGAACCCTTGGTACACAACCATCCCCAAAATGTGGAGTATTCCCTTCAAGATGAGCTCGAATCAACTCCCATTTGGTGTGGACTGATTTGAGTTGACATTGTTCCATGAATGGATACCAACGGGGTTTAACTCTTGGAGGCTTGCAAAGCCTATAATTGATTTTGGAATGGAACGCACTAAGAACAGCTCAACTTGCCTTTGCTTGATCTGTATAAAAGAAGAAACACTAAACAAAGCAAAGGTAAGTTCGTTAGGAGAATAACAGGCCTTCACCGGGTTGTTCAAGATCAGCCCACTTTCTCTCTTTTCTTCCTTTTTACCACCCATCTCATCAGATTTTTCCATCTCTTTTTCTAGTTCAACAACTGACCCTTTCATCTCGTTGCTTTCAACTCCCTCGGGTTTTACCTCTTCAGGCACAATTCCTTCATCTAGCTTCTTCTCCATTCTATAACGCTCAAGCTCATTTTCATGTATGCTAGATCAATACAAAGCTGGTCATAAGTAAGTGATACGAGTACAAAACGACGACTATTAAATAAGAAGGCATACTTGTTAGTATGGCCGTCATATTTAACTTCTCGCCTCGACATCCATGCTTTGCCCAACAACACAGGTGTCACTTGAATTGGGACTACATCACACAACACCTCGTCCACATATTTGCCGATTTGAATAGGTACAAGTGTGTGCATAGTAACCCAAACAACACCACGAGTACTCATCAACTTGTACAGTTGAAGATGATCAATGGTTGGAAGATTTAATTTTTCAACCATGATAGCACTTGCAAGGATGACTTCACAACTCCCATCAATGGGCAAGCTACAAATTTTATCTTTGACACCGCAACGAGTATAAAACCAACCAAGCAACTGAGATTTGACGAGGTCCAATTGCTCATCTACACCGCGTAATGCCACTTCTTTGACTCCCTTAGGATCAGGAAGACAATGTTGTGGGCTAGCTTTTCGACATGACGTATGAGGGAACCTGCAAAAAGTTAGCAACGAAACTGAAGATGTTGCCTTTCAAGCTCCCTTACGTGTATCCACTCGCACTCGTGTATATGGATGTCACTCTAATTGACTTACCAAATACTTTTACCTGTTGGGTTCTGTAGTTGAGAAAGGCCGCTCAAGTCCAATAATTGTCACCACTTTTGCCATAAGAGTAACCAAGAAGGTAAGACACAAATGTGGGTGCAAAATGAAGTGGGAATGGACGAATTTGGATGGCCAATAGTGGCGGACAGAAATGGAAGTGCACCAATGGGAACATAAAAGATAGAAACCCTAGCTTCTTAAAATGTAGGAGTGGGTAGTGTTCCTAAAATGTAGGAGAGTAGCCAAGTGCAAACAAAGGAGTTATCCAAGTGCTTTACTTAGTTTCCTAAAAGAATTTGGAAATTAAGTAAACAACTTGGATGAAGCAAGCAATACTCGGACAGATTTGAAACTAAGAAACCCTAGTGCAAATGAAACCCTAGCCGCCGCCCTACTTGTTTTCTTGTTGCTCAAGTGATGACTAACGACCAAGACAGATTTGGGAACACAACCTTTCGGCAAATTTTGGACAGAAATTATCGACAAACTAGACACAAACACAAAAGGGATAACACACCAACAGATTTTGTGTTCGGATAAGCTGTAACATGAACAGTGTCGGTGAACAGTGTCATTTTTTTCCTTCTTTTTTTTTTTTTTAAGAAGGCAGCGGACAAAACACAAAAACCCTTCGACGCAACTACGAAAAACAAGGATATAACGAAAGATGCCTTCACCTAAGCTCTGAAGCCAACTGATAAGGTCCTCGATCAACTCGTTTCGAGACACGTAACACGCTTGCCCAAGGATCTAGTGAGGTTGTCCAACGCTTGGATTGTGGAACCTAAAACCAAAACTGACGACACGAATTGATTGAAGGTGGTAGAACGGCGACTCCAATTGAGGTGAATACTCTAGTGGACAGGTCGCTACAACAATCAAGGACAATGCGCAAGATTGCTCAAGAACCCTTGCCAAACAAGTTAAGGTTCGAATGCTCTCAATAAGTCGAAGAGAAACAAATCAGAATTTTATTATCAAAATTGTGCACCCTTTAATCATACAAAGTGAGCCTTTATATAGGCTAAGGGGCTAATAAAACCCTAAGAAACTAGACAAGGAAGGTCGGCCACTCCTTGGACAAGGTGGGCCGGGCCATGACTCAAATAAACTAATCTAATCCAACTCTAAGCAATTGAACCTAACACTAAGGCCCAGGGCTTAGTCGACCAAACCTTCATGGGCTCTCTACGTGGGCTTGGATCATCATGTAGACAACTTGATTATCACCTTCCAAGCCTTCAATATCCCGATGGACTCCTTGTTGGTCTTGAACATTTCACACAAGTGATTGACGGGACTCCTTGAAGCGCTTGGCCCGTGCACGTGTGACTGGGCCCAATGGAACTCGAACTGGATTATTACTTGGGCTAAGGTCCGTGCACACATCAGTCCCCTCCACTTGAGAAGGATTTGTCCTCAAATCTGGATAGAAATGGATGATACTACAAGCGTTGGTAGTATGAAGCCCAAATCTAATGCCACCACATATTGGCCCTCATACTATGATTCGGTGCTCATGTCTCTTGGTTAGTTTGAAAATGCTCACAACCAGCCAAGAAAAACTCATGGCTTTACTCCAATGGCTCCTCTTGTTTGTATAATTCCCCTCCTCTTGAAAGCAATTTGCCCACAAATTGAAGCACGAATGGTGACAAGACGACGAATTACATGCCTTTGACTCAATCTTGTTACGATTGCTACAAATGTCATCCAATGCAAAACCCACGTGGTAAGTTGGAAAATAACCCTTGTCGAACCTTGAGTCTCACAAACTATCTTCAATGTGTGCTCAACTTGATCGTTTGTGGTCACGAGGTAAGGGTCCTCAAAGTGCTGTGAAGTGTATCCCATGAAATCGAACTCCGGCCAGAACACACTTGCAAGGTCCCGTGGCGGATTTGGTGCTGTTGGAGCTTCATATGTACTAAGAGCAAGGCGAAAATCACAATGGTCATTGAGGTACTTATTCTTTAAACAAACCCTTGGTACACAACTATCGCCAAAATGTGGAGTGTTCCCTTCAAGATGAGCTCGAATCAACTCCCTTTTGGTGTGGACTGATTTGAGTTGACATTGTTCCATGAATGGATACCAACGGGGTTTAACTCTTGGAGGCTTCCAAAGCCTATAATTGATTTTGGAATGGAACGCACTAAGAACAGCTCAACTTGCCTTTGCCTGATCTGTATAAAAGAAGAAACACTAAACAAAGCAAAGGTAAGTTCGTTAGGAGAATAACAGGCCTTCACCGGGTTGTTCAAGATCAGCCCACTTTCTCTCTTTTCTTCCTTTTTACCACCCATCTCATCAGATTTTTCCATCTCTTTTTCTAGTTCAACAACTGACCCTTTCATCTCGTTGCTTTCAACTCCCTCGGGTTTTACCTCTTCAGGCACAATTCCTTCATCTAGCTTCTTCTCCATTCTATAACGCTCAAGCTCATTTTCATGTATGCTAGATCAATACAAAGCTGGTCATAAGTAAGTGATACGAGTACAAAACGACGACTATTAAATAAGAAGGCATACTTGTTAGTATGGCCGTCATATTTAACTTCTCGCCTCGACATCCATGCTTTGCCCAACAACACAGGTGTCACTTGAATTGGGACTACATCACACAACACCTCGTCCACATATTTGCCGATTTGAATAGGTACAAGTGTGTGCATAGTAACCCAAACAACACCACGAGTACTCATCAACTTGTACAGTTGAAGATGATCAATGGTTGGAAGATTTAATTTCTCAACCATGATAGCACTTGCAAGGATGACTTCACAACTCCCATCAATGGGCAAGCTACAAATTTTATCTTTGACACCGCAACGAGTATAAAACCAACCAAGCAACTGAGATTTGACGAGGTCCAATTGCTCATCTACACCGCGTAATGCCACTTCTTTGACTCCCTTCGGATCAGGAAGACAATGTTGTGGGCTAGCTTTTATGCGTCTTGTATTCGCCATGACGTATGAGGGAACCTGCAAAAAGTTAGCAACGAAACCGAAGATGTTGCCTTTCAAGCTCCCTTACGTGTATCCACTCGCACTCGTGTATATGGATGTCACTCTAATTGACTTACCAAATACTTTTACCTGTTGGGTTCTGTAGTTGAGAAAGGCCGCTCAAGTCCAATAATTGTCACCACTTTTGCCATAAGAGTAACCAAGAAGGTAAGACACAAATGTGGGTGCAAAATGAAGTGGGAATGGACGAATTTGGAAGGCCAATAGTGGCGGACAGAAATGGAAGTGCACCAATGGGAACATAAAAGATAGAAACCCTAGCTTCTTAAAATGTAGGAGTGGGTAGTGTTCCTAAAATGTAGGAGAGTAGCCAAGTGAAAACAAAGGAGTTATCCAAGTGCTTTACTTAGTTTCCTAAAAGAATTTGGAAATTAAGTAAACAACTTGGATGAAGCAAGCAATACTCGGACAGATTTGAAACTAAGAAACCCTAGTGCAAATGAAACCCTAGCCGCCGCCCTACTTGTTTTCTTGTTGCTCAAGTGATGACTAACGACCAAGACAGATTTGGGAACACAACCTTTCGGCAAATTTTGGATAGAAATTATCGACAAACTAGACACAAACACAAAAGGGATAACACACCAACAGATTTTGTGTTCGGATAAGCTGTAACGTGAACAGTGTCGGTGAACAGTAACGGTGAACAGTGTCATTTTTTTCCTCTTTTTTTTTTTTTAACAAGGCAGCGGACAAAACACAAAAACCATTCGACGCAACTACGAAAAACAAGGATATAACGAAAGATACCTTCACCTAAGCTCTGAAGCCAACTGATAAGGTCCTCGATCAACTCGTTTCGAGGCACGTAACACGCTTGCCCAAGGATCTAGTGAGGTTATCCAACGCTTGGATTGTGGAACCTAAAACCAAAACGGACGACACGAATTGATTGAAGGTGGTAGAACGGCGACTCCAATTGAGGTGAATACTCTAGTGGATAGGTCGGTACAACAATCAAGGACAATACGCAAGATTGCTCAAGAACCCTTGCCAAGCAAGTTAAGGTTCGAATGCTCTCAATAAGTCGAGAGAAACAAATCAGAATTTTATTATCAAAATTGTGCACCCGTTAATCATACAAAGTGAGCCTTTATATAGGCTAAGGGGCTAATAAAACCCTAAGAAACTAGACAAGGAAGGTCGGCCACTCCTTGGACAAGGTGGGCCGGGCCATGACTCAAATAAACTAATCTAATCCAACTCTAAGCAATTGAATAGGTACAAGTGTGTGCTTAGTAACCCAAACAACACCACGAGTACTCATCAACTTGTACAGTTGAAGATGATCAATGGTTGGAAGATTTAATTTCTCAACCATGATAGCACTTGCAAGGATGACTTCACAACTCCCATCAATGGGCAAGCTACAAATTTTATCTTTGACACCGCAACGAGTATAAAACCAACCAAGCAACTGAGATTTGACGAGGTCCAATTGCTCATCTACACCGCGTAATGCCACTTCTTTGACTCCCTTAGGATCAAGAAGACAACGTTGTGGGCTAGCTTTTATGCGTCTTGTATTCGCCATGACGTATGAGGGAACCTGCAAACTGTTAGCAACGAAACCGAAGATGTTGGCTTTCAAGCTCCCTTACGTGTATCCACTCGCACTCGTGTATATGGATGTCACTCTAATTGACTTACCAAATACTTTTACCTGTTGGGTTCTGTAGTTGAGAAAGGCCGCTCAAGCCCAATAATTGTCACCACTTTTGCCATAAGAGTAACCAAGAAGGTAAGACACAAATGTGGGTGCAAAATGAAGTGGGAATGGACGAATTTGGAAGGCCAATAGTGGCGGACAGAAATGGAAGTGCACCAATGGGAACATAAAAGATAGAAACCCTAGCTTCTTAAAATGTAGGAGTGGGTAGTGTTCCTAAAATGTAGGAGAGAATGTAGGAGAGTAGCCAAGTGAAAACAAAGGAGTTATCCAAGTTCTTTACTTAGTTTCCTAAAAGAATTTGGAAATTAAGTAAACAACTTGGATGAAGCAAGCAATACTCGGACATATTTGAAACTAAGAAACCCTAGTGCAAATGAAACCCTAGCCGCCGCCCTACTTGTTTTCTTGTTGCTCAAGTGATGACTAACGACCAAGACAGATTTGGGAACACAACCTTTCGGCAAATTTTGGACAGAAATTATCGACAAACTAGACACAAACACAAAAGGGATAACACACCAACAGATTTTGTGTTCGGATAAGCTGTAACGTGAACAGTGTCGGTGAACAGTGTCTTTTTTTTCCTCTTTTTTTTTTTTAACAAGGCAGCGGACAAAACACAAAAACCCTTCGACGCAACTACGAAAAACAAGGATATAGCGAAAGATACCTTCACCTAAGCTCTGAAGCCAACTGATAAGGTCCTCGATCAACTCGTTTCGAGACACGTAACACGCTTGCCCAAGGATCTAGTGAGGTTGTCCAACACTTGGATTGTGGAACCTAAAACCAAAACGGACGACACGAATTGATTGAAGGTGGTAGAACGGCGACTCCAATTGAGGTGAATACTCTAGTGGATAGGTCGGTACAACAATCAAGGACAATACGCAAGATTGCTCAAGAACCCTTGCCAAGCAAGTTAAGGTTCGAATGCTCTCAATAAGTCGAAGAGAAACAAATCAGAAATTTATTATCAAAATTGTGCACCCGTTAATCATACAAAGTGAGCCTTTATATAGGCTAAGGGGCTAATAAAACCCTAAGAAACTAGACAAGGAAGGTCGGCCACTCCTTGGACAAGGTGGGCCGGGCCATGACTCAAATAAACTAATCTAATCCAACTCTAAGCAATTGAACCTAACACTAAGGCCTAGGGCATAGTCGACCAAACCTTCATGGTCTCTCTTCGTGGGCTTGGATCATCATGTAGACAACTTGATTATCACCTTCCAAGCCTTCAATATCCCGATGGACTCCTTGTTGGTCTTGAACATTTTACACAAGAGCTTGAAGGGACTCCCTGAAGCGCTTGGCCCGTGCACGTGTGACTGGGCCCAAAGGAACTCGAACTGGATCATTACTTGGGCTAAGGTCCGTGCACACATCAGTCCCCTCCACTTGAGAAGGATTTGTCCTCAAATCCGGATAGAAATGGATGATACTACAAGCGTTGGTAGTATGAATCCCAAATCTAATGCCACCACATATTGGCCCACATACTATGATTCGGTGCTCATGTCTCTTGGTTAGTTTGAAAATGCTCACAAACAGCCAAGAAAAACTCATGGCTTTACTATTGGCTCCTCTTGTTTGTATAATTCCCCTCCTCTTGAAAGCAATTTGCCCACAAATTGTAGCACGAATGGTGACAAGACGAGTTACATGCCTTTGACTCAATCTTGTTACGATTGCTACAGATGTCATCCAATGCAAAACCCACGTGCTAAGTTGGAAAATAACCCTTGTCGAACCTTGAATCTCACAAACTATCTTCAATGTATGCTCAACTTGATCGTTTGTGGTCACGAGGTAAGGGTCCTCAAAGTGGTGTGAAGTGTATCCCATGAAATCGAACTCCGGCCAGAACACACTTGCAAGGTCCCATGGCGGATTTGGTGATGTTGGAGCTTCATGTGCACTAAGAGCAAGACGAAAATCACAATGGCCATTGAGGTACTTGTTCTTTAAACGAACCCTTGGTACACAACCATCCCCAAAATGTGGAGTATTCCCTTCAAGATGAGCTCGAATCAACTCCCATTTGGTGTGGACTGATTTGAGTTGACATTGTTCCATGAATGGATACCAACGGGGTTTAACTCTTGGAGGCTTGCAAAGCCTATAATTGATTTTGGAATGGAACGCACTAAGAACAGCTCAACTTGCCTTTGCTTGATCTGTATAAAAGAAGAAACACTAAACAAAGCAAAGGTAAGTTCGTTAGGAGAATAACAGGCCTTCACCGGGTTGTTCAAGATCTGCCCACTTTCTCTCTTTTCTTCCTTTTTACCACCCATCTCATCAGATTTTTCCATCTCTTTTTCTAGTTCAACAACTGACCCTTTCATCTCGTTGCTTTCAACTCCCTCGGGTTTTACCTCTTCAGGCACAATTCCTTCATCTAGCTTCTTCTCCATTCTATAACGCTCAAGCTCATTTTCATGTATGCTAGATCAATACAAAGCTGGTCATAAGTAAGTGATACGAGTACAAAACGACGACTATTAAATAAGAAGGCATACTTGTTAGTATGGCCGTCATATTTAACTTCTCGCCTCGACATCCATGCTTTGCCCAACAACACAGGTGTCACTTGAATTGGGACTACATCACACAACACCTCGTCCACATATTTGCCGATTTGAATAGGTACAAGTGTGTGCATAGTAACCCAAACAACACCACGAGTACTCATCAACTTGTACAGTTGAAGATGATCAATGGTTGGAAGATTTAATTTTTCAACCATGATAGCACTTGCAAGGATGACTTCACAACTCCCATCAATGGGCAAGCTACAAATTTTATCTTTGACACCGCAACGAGTATAAAACCAACCAAGCAACTGAGATTTGACGAGGTCCAATTGCTCATCTACACCGCGTAATGCCACTTCTTTGACTCCCTTAGGATCAGGAAGACAATGTTGTGGGCTAGCTTTTCGACATGACGTATGAGGGAACCTGCAAAAAGTTAGCAACGAAACTGAAGATGTTGCCTTTCAAGCTCCCTTACGTGTATCCACTCGCACTCGTGTATATGGATGTCACTCTAATTGACTTACCAAATACTTTTACCTGTTGGGTTCTGTAGTTGAGAAAGGCCGCTCAAGTCCAATAATTGTCACCACTTTTGCCATAAGAGTAACCAAGAAGGTAAGACACAAATGTGGGTGCAAAATGAAGTGGGAATGGACGAATTTGGATGGCCAATAGTGGCGGACAGAAATGGAAGTGCACCAATGGGAACATAAAAGATAGAAACCCTAGCTTCTTAAAATGTAGGAGTGGGTAGTGTTCCTAAAATGTAGGAGAGTAGCCAAGTGCAAACAAAGGAGTTATCCAAGTGCTTTACTTAGTTTCCTAAAAGAATTTGGAAATTAAGTAAACAACTTGGATGAAGCAAGCAATACTCGGACAGATTTGAAACTAAGAAACCCTAGTGCAAATGAAACCCTAGCCGCCGCCCTACTTGTTTTCTTGTTGCTCAAGTGATGACTAACGACCAAGACAGATTTGGGAACACAACCTTTCGGCAAATTTTGGACAGAAATTATCGACAAACTAGACACAAACACAAAAGGGATAACACACCAACAGATTTTGTGTTCGGATAAGCTGTAACATGAACAGTGTCGGTGAACAGTGTCATTTTTTTCCTTCTTTTTTTTTTTTTTAAGAAGGCAGCGGACAAAACACAAAAACCCTTCGACGCAACTACGAAAAACAAGGATATAACGAAAGATGCCTTCACCTAAGCTCTGAAGCCAACTGATAAGGTCCTCGATCAACTCGTTTCGAGACACGTAACACGCTTGCCCAAGGATCTAGTGAGGTTGTCCAACGCTTGGATTGTGGAACCTAAAACCAAAACTGACGACACGAATTGATTGAAGGTGGTAGAACGGCGACTCCAATTGAGGTGAATACTCTAGTGGACAGGTCGCTACAACAATCAAGGACAATGCGCAAGATTGCTCAAGAACCCTTGCCAAACAAGTTAAGGTTCGAATGCTCTCAATAAGTCGAAGAGAAACAAATCAGAATTTTATTATCAAAATTGTGCACCCTTTAATCATACAAAGTGAGCCTTTATATAGGCTAAGGGGCTAATAAAACCCTAAGAAACTAGACAAGGAAGGTCGGCCACTCCTTGGACAAGGTGGGCCGGGCCATGACTCAAATAAACTAATCTAATCCAACTCTAAGCAATTGAACCTAACACTAAGGCCCAGGGCTTAGTCGACCAAACCTTCATGGGCTCTCTACGTGGGCTTGGATCATCATGTAGACAACTTGATTATCACCTTCCAAGCCTTCAATATCCCGATGGACTCCTTGTTGGTCTTGAACATTTCACACAAGTGATTGACGGGACTCCTTGAAGCGCTTGGCCCGTGCACGTGTGACTGGGCCCAATGGAACTCGAACTGGATTATTACTTGGGCTAAGGTCCGTGCACACATCAGTCCCCTCCACTTGAGAAGGATTTGTCCTCAAATCTGGATAGAAATGGATGATACTACAAGCGTTGGTAGTATGAAGCCCAAATCTAATGCCACCACATATTGGCCCTCATACTATGATTCGGTGCTCATGTCTCTTGGTTAGTTTGAAAATGCTCACAACCAGCCAAGAAAAACTCATGGCTTTACTCCAATGGCTCCTCTTGTTTGTATAATTCCCCTCCTCTTGAAAGCAATTTGCCCACAAATTGAAGCACGAATGGTGACAAGACGACGAATTACATGCCTTTGACTCAATCTTGTTACGATTGCTACAAATGTCATCCAATGCAAAACCCACGTGGTAAGTTGGAAAATAACCCTTGTCGAACCTTGAGTCTCACAAACTATCTTCAATGTGTGCTCAACTTGATCGTTTGTGGTCACGAGGTAAGGGTCCTCAAAGTGCTGTGAAGTGTATCCCATGAAATCGAACTCCGGCCAGAACACACTTGCAAGGTCCCGTGGCGGATTTGGTGCTGTTGGAGCTTCATATGTACTAAGAGCAAGGCGAAAATCACAATGGTCATTGAGGTACTTATTCTTTAAACAAACCCTTGGTACACAACTATCGCCAAAATGTGGAGTGTTCCCTTCAAGATGAGCTCGAATCAACTCCCTTTTGGTGTGGACTGATTTGAGTTGACATTGTTCCATGAATGGATACCAACGGGGTTTAACTCTTGGAGGCTTCCAAAGCCTATAATTGATTTTGGAATGGAACGCACTAAGAACAGCTCAACTTGCCTTTGCCTGATCTGTATAAAAGAAGAAACACTAAACAAAGCAAAGGTAAGTTCGTTAGGAGAATAACAGGCCTTCACCGGGTTGTTCAAGATCAGCCCACTTTCTCTCTTTTCTTCCTTTTTACCACCCATCTCATCAGATTTTTCCATCTCTTTTTCTAGTTCAACAACTGACCCTTTCATCTCGTTGCTTTCAACTCCCTCGGGTTTTACCTCTTCAGGCACAATTCCTTCATCTAGCTTCTTCTCCATTCTATAACGCTCAAGCTCATTTTCATGTATGCTAGATCAATACAAAGCTGGTCATAAGTAAGTGATACGAGTACAAAACGACGACTATTAAATAAGAAGGCATACTTGTTAGTATGGCCGTCATATTTAACTTCTCGCCTCGACATCCATGCTTTGCCCAACAACACAGGTGTCACTTGAATTGGGACTACATCACACAACACCTCGTCCACATATTTGCCGATTTGAATAGGTACAAGTGTGTGCATAGTAACCCAAACAACACCACGAGTACTCATCAACTTGTACAGTTGAAGATGATCAATGGTTGGAAGATTTAATTTCTCAACCATGATAGCACTTGCAAGGATGACTTCACAACTCCCATCAATGGGCAAGCTACAAATTTTATCTTTGACACCGCAACGAGTATAAAACCAACCAAGCAACTGAGATTTGACGAGGTCCAATTGCTCATCTACACCGCGTAATGCCACTTCTTTGACTCCCTTCGGATCAGGAAGACAATGTTGTGGGCTAGCTTTTATGCGTCTTGTATTCGCCATGACGTATGAGGGAACCTGCAAAAAGTTAGCAACGAAACCGAAGATGTTGCCTTTCAAGCTCCCTTACGTGTATCCACTCGCACTCGTGTATATGGATGTCACTCTAATTGACTTACCAAATACTTTTACCTGTTGGGTTCTGTAGTTGAGAAAGGCCGCTCAAGTCCAATAATTGTCACCACTTTTGCCATAAGAGTAACCAAGAAGGTAAGACACAAATGTGGGTGCAAAATGAAGTGGGAATGGACGAATTTGGAAGGCCAATAGTGGCGGACAGAAATGGAAGTGCACCAATGGGAACATAAAAGATAGAAACCCTAGCTTCTTAAAATGTAGGAGTGGGTAGTGTTCCTAAAATGTAGGAGAGTAGCCAAGTGAAAACAAAGGAGTTATCCAAGTGCTTTACTTAGTTTCCTAAAAGAATTTGGAAATTAAGTAAACAACTTGGATGAAGCAAGCAATACTCGGACAGATTTGAAACTAAGAAACCCTAGTGCAAATGAAACCCTAGCCGCAGCCCTACTTGTTTTCTTGTTGCTCAAGTGATGACTAACGACCAAGACAGATTTGGGAACACAACCTTTCGGCAAATTTTGGATAGAAATTATCGACAAACTAGACACAAACACAAAAGGGATAACACACCAACAGATTTTGTGTTCGGATAAGCTGTAACGTGAACAGTGTCGGTGAACAGTAACGGTGAACAGTGTCATTTTTTTCCTCTTTTTTTTTTTTTAACAAGGCAGCGGACAAAACACAAAAACCATTCGACGCAACTACGAAAAACAAGGATATAACGAAAGATACCTTCACCTAAGCTCTGAAGCCAACTGATAAGGTCCTCGATCAACTCGTTTCGAGGCACGTAACACGCTTGCCCAAGGATCTAGTGAGGTTATCCAACGCTTGGATTGTGGAACCTAAAACCAAAACGGACGACACGAATTGATTGAAGGTGGTAGAACGGCGACTCCAATTGAGGTGAATACTCTAGTGGATAGGTCGGTACAACAATCAAGGACAATACGCAAGATTGCTCAAGAACCCTTGCCAAGCAAGTTAAGGTTCGAATGCTCTCAATAAGTCGAGAGAAACAAATCAGAATTTTATTATCAAAATTGTGCACCCGTTAATCATACAAAGTGAGCCTTTATATAGGCTAAGGGGCTAATAAAACCCTAAGAAACTAGACAAGGAAGGTCGGCCACTCCTTGGACAAGGTGGGCCGGGCCATGACTCAAATAAACTAATCTAATCCAACTCTAAGCAATTGAATAGGTACAAGTGTGTGCTTAGTAACCCAAACAACACCACGAGTACTCATCAACTTGTACAGTTGAAGATGATCAATGGTTGGAAGATTTAATTTCTCAACCATGATAGCACTTGCAAGGATGACTTCACAACTCCCATCAATGGGCAAGCTACAAATTTTATCTTTGACACCGCAACGAGTATAAAACCAACCAAGCAACTGAGATTTGACGAGGTCCAATTGCTCATCTACACCGCGTAATGCCACTTCTTTGACTCCCTTAGGATCAAGAAGACAACGTTGTGGGCTAGCTTTTATGCGTCTTGTATTCGCCATGACGTATGAGGGAACCTGCAAACTGTTAGCAACGAAACCGAAGATGTTGGCTTTCAAGCTCCCTTACGTGTATCCACTCGCACTCGTGTATATGGATGTCACTCTAATTGACTTACCAAATACTTTTACCTGTTGGGTTCTGTAGTTGAGAAAGGCCGCTCAAGCCCAATAATTGTCACCACTTTTGCCATAAGAGTAACCAAGAAGGTAAGACACAAATGTGGGTGCAAAATGAAGTGGGAATGGACGAATTTGGAAGGCCAATAGTGGCGGACAGAAATGGAAGTGCACCAATGGGAACATAAAAGATAGAAACCCTAGCTTCTTAAAATGTAGGAGTGGGTAGTGTTCCTAAAATGTAGGAGAGAATGTAGGAGAGTAGCCAAGTGAAAACAAAGGAGTTATCCAAGTTCTTTACTTAGTTTCCTAAAAGAATTTGGAAATTAAGTAAACAACTTGGATGAAGCAAGCAATACTCGGACATATTTGAAACTAAGAAACCCTAGTGCAAATGAAACCCTAGCCGCCGCCCTACTTGTTTTCTTGTTGCTCAAGTGATGACTAACGACCAAGACAGATTTGGGAACACAACCTTTCGGCAAATTTTGGACAGAAATTATCGACAAACTAGACACAAACACAAAAGGGATAACACACCAACAGATTTTGTGTTCGGATAAGCTGTAACGTGAACAGTGTCGGTGAACAGTGTCTTTTTTTTCCTCTTTTTTTTTTTTTAACAAGGCAGCGGACAAAACACAAAAACCCTTCGACGCAACTACGAAAAACAAGGATATAGCGAAAGATACCTTCACCTAAGCTCTGAAGCCAACTGATAAGGTCCTCGATCAACTCGTTTCGAGACACGTAACACGCTTGCCCAAGGATCTAGTGAGGTTGTCCAACACTTGGATTGTGGAACCTAAAACCAAAACGGACGACACGAATTGATTGAAGGTGGTAGAACGGCGACTCCAATTGAGGTGAATACTCTAGTGGATAGGTCGGTACAACAATCAAGGATAATACGCAAGATTGCTCAAGAACCCTTGCTAAGCAAGTTAAGGTTCGAATGCTCTCAATAAGTCGAAGAGAAACAAATCAGAATTTTATTATCAAAATTGTGCACCCGTTAATCATACAAAGTGAGCCTTTATATAGGCTAAGGGGCTAATAAAACCCTAAGAAACTAGACAAGGAAGGTCGGCCACTACTTAGACAAGGTGGGCCGGGCCATGACTCAAATAAACTAATCTAATCCAACTCTAAGCAATTGAACCTAACACTAAGGCCCAGGGCTTAGTCGACCAAACCTTCATGGGCTCTCTTCGTGGGCTTGGATCATCATGTAGACAACTTTATTATCACCTTCCAAGCCTTCAATATCCCGATGGACTGCTTGTTGGTCTTGAACATTTCACACAAGAGCTTGACGGGACTCCTTGAAGCGCTTGGCCCGTGCACGTGTGACTGGGCCCAATGGAACTCGAACTGGATTATTACTTGGGCTAAGGTCCGTGCACACATCAGTCCCCTCCACTTGAGAAGGATTTGTCCTCAAATCTGGATAGAAATGGATGATACTACAAGCGTTGGTAGTATGAAGCCCAAATCTAATGCCACCACATATTGGCCCTCATACTATGATTCGGTGCTCATGTCTCTTGGTTAGTTTGAAAATGCTCACAACCAGCCAAGAAAAACTCATGGCTTTACTCCAATGGCTCCTCTTGTTTGTATAATTCCCCTCCTCTTGAAAGCAATTTGCCCACAAATCGAAGCACGAATGGTGACAAGACGAGTTACATGCCTTTGACTCAATCTTGTTACGATTGCTACAGATGTCATCCAATGCAAAACCCACGTGCTAAGTTGGAAAATAACCCTTGTCGAACCTTGAATCTCACAAACTATCTTCAATGTGTGCTCAACTTGATCGTTTGTGGTCACGAGGTAAGGGTCCTCAAAGTGGTGTGAAGTGTATCCCATGAAATCGAACTCCGGCCATAACACACTTGCAAGGTCCCATGGCGGATTTGGTGATGTTGGAGCTTCATGTGTACTAAGAGCAAGGCGAAAATCACAATGGTCATTGAGGTACTTGTTCTTTAAACGAACCCTTGGTACACAACCATCCCCAAAATGTGGAGTGTTCCCTTCAAGATGAGCTCGAATCAACTCCCTTTTGGTGTGGACTGATTTGAGTTGACATTGTTCCATGAATGGATACCAACGGGGTTTAACTCTTGGAGGCTTGCAAAGCCTATAATTGATTTTGGAATGGAACGCACTAAGAACAGCTCAACTTGCCTTTGCCTGATCTGTATAAAAGAAGAAACACTAAACAAAGCAAAGGTAAGTTCGTTAGGAAAATAACAGGCCTTTACCGGGTTGTTCAAGATCTGCCCACTTTCTCTCTTTTCTTCCTTTTTACCAACCATCTCATCAGATTTTTCCATCTCTTTTTCTAGTTCAACAACTGACCCTTTCATCTCGTTGCTTTCAACTCCCTCGGGTTTTACCTCTTCAGGCACAATTCCTTCATCTAGCTTCTTCTCCATTCTATAACGCTCAAGCTCATTTTCATGTATGCTAGATCAATACAAAGCTGGTCATAAGTAAGTGCTACGAGTACAAAACGACGACTATTAAATAAGAAGGCATACTTGTTAGTATGGCCGTCATATTTAACTTCTCGCCTCGACATCCATGCTTTGCCCAACAACACAGGTGTCACTTGAATTGGGACTACATCACACAACACCTCGTCCACATATTTGCCGATTTGAATAGGTACAAGTGTGTGCATAGTAACCCAAACAACACCACGAGTACTCATCGACTTGTACAGTTGAAGATGATCAATGGTTGGAAGATTTAATTTCTCAACCATGATAGCACTTGCAAGGATGACTTCACAACTCCCATCAATGGGCAAGCTACAAATTTTATGTTTGACACCGCAACGAGTATAAAACCAACCAAGCAATTGAGATTTGACGAGGTCCACTTGCTCATCTACACCGCGTAATGCCACTTCTTTGACTCCCTTAGGATCAGGAAGACAATGTTGTGGGCTAGCTTTTATGCGTCTTGTATTCGCCATGACGTATGAGGGAACCTGCAAAAAGTTAGCAACGAAACCGAAGATGTTGCCTTTCAAGCTCCCTTACGTGTATCCACTCGCACTCGTGTATATGGATGTCACTCTAATTGACTTACCAAATACTTTTACCTGTTGGGTTCTGTAGTTGAGAAAGGCCGCTCAAGTCCAATAATTGTCACCACTTTTGCCATAAGAGTAACCAAGAAGGTAAGACACAAATGTGGGTGCAAAATGAAGTGGGAATGGACGAATTTGGAAGGCCAATAGTGGCGGACAGAAATGGAAGTGCACCAATGGGAAAATAAAAGATAGAAACCCTAGCTTCCTAAAATGTAGGAGTGGGTAGTGTTCCTAAAATGTAGGAGAGTAGCCAAGTGAAAACAAAGGAGTTATCCAAGTGCTTTACTTTGTTTCCTAAAAGAATTTGGAAATTAAGTAAACAACTTGGATGAAGCAAGCAATACTCGGACAGATTTGAAACTAAGAAGTCCTAGTGCAAATGAAACCCTAGCCGCCGCCCTACTTGTTTTCTTGTTGCTCAAGTGATGACTAACGACCAAGACAGATTTGGGAACACAACCTTTTGGCAAATTTTGGACAGAAATTATCGACAAACTAGACACAAACACAAAAGGGATAACACACCAACAGATTTTGTGTTCGGATAAGCTGTAACGTGAACAGTGTCGGTGAACAGTAACGGTGAACAGTGTCATTTTTTTCCTTCTTTTTTTTTTTTTAAGAAGGCAGCGGACAAAACACAAAAACCCTTCGACGCAACTACGAAAAACAAGGATATAACGAAAGATGCCTTCACCTAAGCTCTGAACCCAACTGATAAGGTCCTCGATCAACTCGTTTCGAGACACGTAACACGCTTGCCCAAGGATCTAGTGAGGTTGTCCAACGCTTGGATTGTGGAACCTAAAACCAAAAGGGACGACACGAATTGATTGAAGGTGGTAGAACTGCGACTCCAATTGAGGTGAATACTCTAGTGGATAGGTCGGTAGAACAATCAAGGACAATTCGCAAGATTGGTCAAGAACCCTTGCCAAGCAAGTTAAGGTTCGAATGCTCTCAATAAGTCGAAGAGAAACAAATCAGAATTTTATTATCAAAATTGTGCACCCGTTAATCATACAAAGTGAGCCTTTATATAGGCTATGGGGGTAATAAAACCCTAAGAAACTTGTGAGGCCCCAGTCCGTTCGTAAGTCGATATTAGGGTTATTTGATATTCGGTATAGAAAAAAAACAGGGTTTTATGGCTAGGAAGGAAACCCTAATTCGGTTGAGCTTGAAAATCCTAGTTTACGTATTATGAGTATAAGGTTCAAGCTATAGTTTATATTCGGTATTCTAGTGTGTGCCTTGACATAGGTAAATATAGGATTTGTTTTAATTACAAAGGTTTAGTAAGTTTGAATGATTAGCAAACCTCTAGTGTTACTATATTAGCAAGCTTAAGTGGAGTTTTATTTATCGCCCGCCTTTTTCCACATTTTCTTTATTAGAAAAGTTCCCCAGATAATTTTTATGAGTAAATAGAGTTTTTAGATGATTTTTCTAGTATTGGAGAGTTTTTGAAAAATTAAGGATAAACAACGGACGTGGGACCCACTAGTGCGAAAAGTTCGGAAAAATTCGGCCAATAAGGTTAAGTTTCGGATACTGTGTGAAATTTATCGGGTGTTAAGAGATAAGTAGAGAGTGAGATTTGATTGATGGGAGAGGGAAAAGAAGAGATAGGAATGCATTAATGGTGGTGACAAGTGTCACCATTTCATTGGAGAAGACTTATGAATTACTATTTCATTTTTTGACTTTTGACCAAATTGGTTAAATATCTAAAAAATTAACCAAAAATCACCATTTTTCACCTCTTGATGGCCGGCCCTCTCTAGCAAGAAGAAAGACAAAACTCTTCAACATCTTGGCAAATTCCTAGCTCAAATCATCCAAACTCCTTGCTTAAATTAGTTTTTACTCCATAAAATCCTTCCACTTGGTGTTAGTGAGTGTTTTGGTGAAGCTTTTTGGAGAACTTAAGGTGTCCAACATCTTCCTCTCTCTTGTTTACTTGGTAAGTGGTGATTGACTACCCTCCTATACCTTATGAAGCTTAAGTTATGCTTATTAGTGATTAAAGTGCTGAAATTTCTGGTTTTTATCTTGGTTTGAAGTGATTTGGTGAAGTTTTTATTTTATTGATGATTTTTCTGGTTTAATTGGATTATGATGGTGTGGTTGTTTATGATGATTGGCAATGGCCTAGAATGACTCTAGTAGATGTGAATTAGTGATAATTGCAACCAATTTTGGATTTGGATTGAAATGTGAAATGTTAGGGTTTCAAAACCCCTAATTCTGTCCGGTTTTGGATCATAGGGTTAGAGGCCGAATTGGACTTTTCTCAAAACATGAAAGTTGTAGGTATTAATGAGTTTGAAGTGCCTGAAAAATTTCAGGTCATTTGGATTAGTGTAGAGTGAGATATGTCGATTTTACTGTTGCTGTTCTGGGTTGATCAGAATGCGAAAACTGCACTAGTAATTGACCATTTTGACTGTAATTGCTTTGGTTTTAGATGTTGGTGTCTTCTGATGAAATATAGAGGAATGTCTTAGCTACCATATGCCTTTGGAATCAATGCATTTGGACTTGTATAGACTGAGTTGGACTCATTACAGCATTATGTGATTTGCAAACCTGTTTTGGTAATTCTGGTTTCGTATTTTGCATATTTGACCTAGTTGTGCTAGGATTTGGACTGAGTTGCCTTCTACATTGTTGTAGCCCTGTTTCTTAGCTTCGAAACGGTGGGTCTTACACCCCCATCCGATAATCGTAGTGAATTTGGTGCCATTACCGTATATTGAGGTCAAATACGGTTTGTGATCCTGTTTTGCGATTCTGGTATAGTGTCTTGCATTTTTGACCTTGTTACATTCAAAATTGGACAAAGTTTCCTTCTTCAACATTGTAGCCCCTTAAGTCCTGGATGTTCTTGTAAATTTTCAGGTTAAACGGATTAGTATATCCTGAGCTATAAACGAAATACTCAGACCTGTTTTGACCGTCAAACTCTGTTACGTTTTTTGGAAAGTTTATGACTGGAACTTTGGCTTCACATTTGACTGAGTTACAAGCTGTTTGGGCTTGCGACCAAAACACCAAACTTATAGCCCTATATCAGAGTTTTCTAACGCCCTTGGAATTTTATGAATCGGATTTATAAAACCTGAGATATAGCCGAGCAAATAAGGCCTGGCCGTGAAGATGACCATTTTCTGGTCAGATCTGTTTTGGTCCTGATGACCAATTTCCGTTCCGAATTTGGATTGCCGACCTTCATGAAAGTTGTTCCATTTGGAATGAACTGTCTAACTGCCAATTTTCAGCTCTTTTGACCAAGTGTAGCATAGAAAACAGTTTGCACTCAAAACTGACCATTTGTGCATTGGCTAGATTTCGTAAGTGATTGTGTTTGGTTCATTTGGGACTGAAGCCTCCAGTTTCAGTTCTGGATGTCTTCATAACAGTTGTTGTTCATCCTTTAAGCTTCGATATGGCGTCTCATACGCCTTAATCCGATATTCGTAGCTCAACTTATGAGTAAACTAGAAACGAGTGTCAAATCTGCCGTTTCCGCTAACGGCCGTTTCCGTTTCCGTCCGTCATATTTACGTGCGCGCGTGTCGTTTTGCCGTCTTACTTGATTTAGGCACGATAGTAGCCGTTTGCGATATTATATGACACAATCTTCTATTTCAGACGGTGGTGAGCTGGGCGGATCTGGTGGGGCCCACTACTAGCTGTTCATTTCGATCCGACTTCGTACTTTTGCTATTTCAGTTTCTGAGTAAGTATTCAGGCCAGTTTGGTGTGTTTTCTTTGCTATGTGTTTGAGATATGTGAAAAGGGTACTTAGGCGAGGGTGTACTTTATCGCACTCGACCTAAACCCTAATTTGAATGTATAATTGTACTTGGCATATGTATATGAACCTTTTGGAACCAAAACCCTTGAGCTTGTGGCTCGGGGCGACTTTCGAGTAAAGTTTGTGAAGTTTGCAAAGTTTGTGAGTTCGTGGGCCCGATCTAAGACCTGTATGGACTATTCGAGCCGGTTAGGGCTTGGTCGAAGTCAGTCCAACTTAGTCTGAGATCACCAAGTTTGTAGGTTCATGTTATGAACCAATTTTGTGAATCCGGTTCACCGAGAAGGTGACCAAGTTTCTGACCCGAGCTTGTGACTCAAGCTCAAGTTTGTGATTTCGTTCGCTCGGGCAAGTTTGTGAGGTGACTGGCCAGTGAGGGTGATAAGGTGTCGGTGGGTGTACAAGTGAAGTTCTACGGACCATTGAGTGTGGTCGACGGAGTGTCGGCAGGAGATCACTCATGGCATATGAATTGGCTTTGGAGCCACCTGTATCCTTATTATGGGATGTTACTTTTCTGCTTTTGCTTTACTCTTACTGTGTAACTGTTGTTACGTGAAATTTATGCTTTCGCCCCTGTTTACTTACTAAGCATATAGCTTACCCCTTTCCTTTTGTTTTCCTTAGCAGGGGCCGACGCGGGGACTTTTGGCTCGTATACTAGTATAGTTAGCTTGGTTTGTAATAGTTGAACAGTTAGGATGTTTGTTTTTGTTTTGGTGGTTTGTATAAGAACCCTTCTTAGGGTCTATCTTCTGTTGGTTGTGGTTATAGTGTATTAGAGTGGTTTGACTCGAGACTTTTGAAGATGTAAATATAACTTTTGGGATTGTATATATTGTATATAGTGCTCTTTCGATCCATCTCGTATTATTGCTTTAAGTTTTGAGTCCTGGCGCGAGCTAGGCAGGCGGCCCGCCGATACCCTTGGGTTCGCCCTTGGGAGAAGTGGGGTCGTCACAGTTGGTATCAGAGCGCCTAGGTTAGAGGACTTGGGCAAGTGGGACATACGCGATAGGCACTAGGCATATTTGACCATTTTAAGTTGAATGATATCTTTTAAGCTGAAATGCCGGTTGACTGACGACTTAATGTTTTGTAGGTATGTATCCGGGCGGTTCGAGTGATGCGGGACCCAGTGGTGTGGGACCGAGACCTCCGAGTAGGAGGGGCCCAGAGGATCGAGCGCTGCGTTAGCGGGCGATCCGTTATAGGCAGAGGCTGGGAGAGCTTTACACGTTGTACTCCCCCTTCGGCCAGGTGTCGCGCCGACCCTGCGCGTGTTGGTATACGTATGGCTATCCCGACGAGGTAGTCATAGCATTGGATGACGAGCGATATTACCTCGACAGGACGGTCGAGACTCTGAGGGTGCAGCTCGACGAGGCTAGAGCGGTTGGCCGTGAGCAGGCGAGGCGCATGGGATACTTGGAGCGGGGTCTCCGAGAGGAGAGGGAGAGGACGGATGCTTTGCACCGTCAGCTTCAGGACACACACCAGCACCTCTTCGCTATGAAGAGGCAGCTGAGGGATAGGGCTCGGAGTATGTCGGTCGACTGCGAGCTCCTACTAGATCTAGCCGCGGAGGCACCGCCCCGGGCCACCGGTCCAGAGAGGATGGACGAGGTGGACACGTTAGGTTCCGTTGGGAACCTGGGCCCTAGGGGAGGCGATTAGGGTCGCTTTTGTACTTTTGTTTAGCTAGTGTATGACTTTTGTTAGAACTAATTCGGCTAATTTCTTTTGTTACTTGGCCGACTAACTAGATTTTGGAGCCGGAGTGCTCGTGTATATTGGGTTTTGTATCGACTGGAAGTCGGGTAATGTGTAAATCTTTTGGTGTGACTTTGTAAATAAATGTACATATTCGAGTATTATCTTTTGCACCTATCCTTTGAGTGCCTTTCGTGTATCTGTTTTGTATTTTGTTTTGTTTCTAGTTTGAATACTAAATACACGTTATGCTTGGGTCCATAGACTTTTGGCATTTAGATGGCCTCCGGTACTCGAGGTAGAGGTAGAGGGCGAGGACGAAGCCCTGAAATGGAACATGAACAAGAGCCAGACCAAGTAGCTACAGCCATCCAGCGAATGGCTGACTTGATGGAGCGTATGATTGACCAACAGGCTCAGGGCCAAGGGAATGCTGTTGGAAACCCTGGACATAATCCGGGACATAATCATGAGGGCGAGGACCGTGCCTTAGAACGGTTCCAAAAGTTTGCACCTCCTAAGTTCATAGGAGGACCTAATCCTGATTTAGCAGAAACCTGGATGGACCGTATGCTCGATATATTTGCCGCACTTAGGTATTCGGAAGAGCGGCAGATATCTTTTGCTGTGTTCCAGTTCGAAGGAGTTGCTCGAGCCTGGTGGAACGTGATTAAAACTAAATGGGAGCGCGAACAAACCCCCTGGACCTGGATCAATTTTACCCGAGAATTTAATGAGAAGTACTTGCCGCCCATCGTGCAAGAGAAACGGGAAGATGATTTTATCCGCCTGCGTCAAGGTGCATCTAGCGTGGCAGAGTACGAAACCCAGTTCACTAAACTTTCTCGCTTTGCCCCAGAGCTGGTGTTAACGGAGCAGAAACGAATACGTCGATTCGTTCAAGGTTTAAATGTGGAAATCCAGGAATCGCTAGCAGCTGCTCAGTTGAACACGTTTAGCCAAGCGCTAGAAAAAGCACAGCGGATTGAGACTGCCAGAGGACAGGTTAAAGCCTTCCACGATCGGAAAAGGAGGCAACCTAGCTCAAATGATTCCATGGTCGGACAAAGCTCGCGAAACGAGCCACCTGCCAAGATAAATAAAGGTACGGATGGTCCACGACCTGCAGGGACCCCGAATAACTTTGTGCGGGGTCAGGTAGTGCAAGAGGGGCCGAGGAGTGTCCAGCGTGGAGGGGCAAGTACAGCCGCCAAGTCAACCTGTGGTTTCTGTGGGGGCAATCACACCGATGACAATTGTTGGAAGAATAGTTCGGTACGCAAATGCTTCAAATGTGGTAGCACCGAACACCTGATTGCCTGGTGTCCTAAGATGAAAAATGAAGGATTTAAGCCACCGACTGAAGGGACCACAACTAAGCCGTCAAATGCAGGGGACAATCGACCTAAAGGGCCAGCAAGAGTGTATGCAATGGGTCAACAGGAGGTGATTGACCCTTCGGCAGGTTTTGAAGGTACGCTTTGACCAACGAATTAATTTCGAGGACGAAATTGTCCTAAGTGGGGGAGATTGTGAGGCCCCAGTCCGTTCGTAAGTCGATATTAGGGTTATTTGATATTCGGTATAGAAAAAAAAACAGGGTTTTATAGCTAGGAAAAAAACCCTAATTCGGTTGAGCTTGAAAATCCTAGTTTACGTATTATGAGTATAAGGTTCAAGCTATAGTTTATATTCGGTATTCTAGTGTGTGCCTTGACATAGGTAAATATAGGATTTGTTTTAATTACAAAGGTTTAGTAAGTTTGAATGATTAGCAAACCTCTAGTGTTACTATATTAGCAAGCTTAAGTGGAGTTTTATTTATCGCCCGCCTTTTTCCACATTTTCTTTATTAGAAAAGTTCCCCAGATAATTTTTATGAGTAAATAGAGTTTTTAGATGATTTTTCTAGTATTGGAGAGTTTTTGAAAAATTAAGGATAAACAACGGACGTGGGACCCACTAGTGCGAAAAGTTCGGAAAAATTCGGCCAATAAGGTTAAGTTTCGGATACTGTGTGAAATTTATCGGGTGTTAAGAGATAAGTAGAGAGTGAGATTTGATTGATGGGAGAGGGAAAAGAAGAGATAGGAATGCATTAATGGTGGTGACAAGTGTCACCATTTCATTGGAGAAGACTTATGAATTACTATTTCATTTTTTGACTTTTGACCAAATTGGTTAAATATCTAAAAAATTAACCAAAAATCACCATTTTTCACCTCTTGATGGCCGGCCCTCTCTAGCAAGAAGAAAGACAAAACTCTTCAACATCTTGGCAAATTCCTAGCTCAAATCATCCAAACTCCTTGCTTAAATTAGTTTTTACTCCATAAAATCCTTCCACTTGGTGTTAGTGAGTGTTTTGGTGAAGCTTTTTGGAGAACTTAAGGTGTCCAACATCTTCCTCTCTCTTGTTTACTTGGTAAGTGGTGATTGACTACCCTCCTATACCTTATGAAGCTTAAGTTATGCTTATTAGTGATTAAAGTGCTGAAATTTCTGGTTTTTATCTTGGTTTGAAGTGATTTGGTGAAGTTTTTATTTTATTGATGATTTTTCTGGTTTAATTGGATTATGATGGTGTGGTTGTTTATGATGATTGGCAATAGCCTAGAATGACTCTAGTAGATGTGAATTAGTGATAATTGCAACCAATTTTGGATTTGGATTGAAATGTGAAATGTTAGGGTTTCAAAACCCCTAATTCTGTCCGGTTTTGGATCATAGGGTTAGAGGCCGAATTGGACTTTTCTCAAAACATGAAAGTTGTAGGTATTAATGAGTTTGAAGTGCCTGAAAAATTTCAGGTCATTTGGATTAGTGTAGAGTGAGATATGTCGATTTTACTGTTGCTGTTCTGGGTTGATCAGAATGCGAAAACTGCACTAGTAATTGACCATTTTGACTGGAATTGCTTTGGTTTTAGATGTTGGTGTCTTCTGATGAAATATAGAGGAATGTCTTAGCTACCATATGCCTTTGGAATCAATGCATTTGGACTTGTATAGACTGAGTTGGACTCATTACAGCATTATGTGATTTGCAAACCTGTTTTGGTAATTCTGGTTTCGTATTTTGCATATTTGACCTAGTTGTGCTAGGATTTGGACTGAGTTGCCTTCTACATTGTTGTAGCCCTGTTTCTTAGCTTCGAAACGGTGGGTCTTACACCCCCATCCGATAATCGTAGTGAATTTGGTGCCATTACCGTATATTGAGGTCAAATACGGTTTGTGATCCTGTTTTGCGATTCTGGTATAGTGTCTTGCATTTTTGACCTTGTTACATTCAAAATTGGACAAAGTTTCCTTCTTCAACATTGTAGCCCCTTAAGTCCTGGATGTTCTTGTAAATTTTCAGGTTAAACGGATTAGTATATCCTGAGCTATAAACGAAATACTCAGACCTGTTTTGACCGTCAAACTCTGTTACGTTTTTTGGAAAGTTTATGACTGGAACTTTGGCTTCACATTTGACTGAGTTACAAGCTATTTGGGCTTGCGACCAAAACACCAAACTTATAGCCCTATATCAGAGTTTTCTAACGCCCTTGGAATTTTATGAATCGGATTTATAAAACCTGAGATATAGCCGAGCAAATAAGGCCTGGCCGTGAAGATGACCATTTTCTGGTCAGATCTGTTTTGGTCCTGATGACCAATTTCCGTTCCGAATTTGGATTGCCGACCTTCATGAAAGTTGTTCCATTTGGAATGAACTGTCTAACTGCCAATTTTCAGCTCTTTTGACCAAGTGTAGCATAGAAAACAGTTTGCACTCAAAACTGACCATTTGTGCATTGGCTAGATTTCGTAAGTGATTGTGTTTGGTTCATTTGGGACTGAAGCCTCCAGTTTCAGTTCTGGATGTCTTCATAACAGTTGTTGTTCATCCTTTAAGCTTCGATATGGCGTCTCATACGCCTTAATCCGATATTCGTAGCTCAACTTATGAGTAAACTAGAAACGAGTGTCAAATCTGCCGTTTCCGCTAACGGCCGTTTCCGTTTCCGTCCGTCATATTTACGTGCGCGCGTGTCGTTTTGCCGTCTTACTTGATTTAGGCACGATAGTAGCCGTTTGCGATATTATATGACACAATCTTCTATTTCAGACGGTGGTGAGTTGGGCGGATCTGGTGGGGCCCACTACTAGCTGTTCATTTCGATCCGACTTCGTACGTTTGCTATTTCAGTTTCTGAGTAAGTATTCAGGCCAGTTTGGTGTGTTTTCTTTGCTATGTGTTTGAGATATGTGAAAAGGTTACTTAGGCGAGGGTGTACTTTATCGCACTCGACCTAAACCCTAATTTGAATGTATAATTGTATTTGGCATATGTATATGAACCTTTTGGAACCAAAACCCTTGAGCTTGTGGCTCGGGGCGACTTTCGAGTAAAGTTTGTGAAGTTTGCAAAGTTTGTGAGTTCTTGGGCCCGATCTAAGACCTGTACGGACTATTCGAGCCGGTTAGGGCTTGGTCGAAATCAGTCCAACTTAGTCTGAGGTCACCAAGTTTGTAGGTTCATGTTATGAACCAATTTTGTGAATCCGGTTCACCGAGAAGGTGACCAAGTTTGTGACCCGAGCTTGTGACTCAAGCTCAAGTTTGTGATTTCGTTCACCCGGGCAAGTTTGTGAGGTGACTGGCCAGTGAGGGTGATAAGGTGTCGGTGGGTGTACAAGTGAAGTTCTACGGACCATTGAGTGTGGTCGACGGAGTGTCGGCAGGAGATCACGCATGGCATATGAATTGGCTTTGGAGCCACCTGTATCCTTATTATGTGATGTTACTTTTCTGCTTTTGCTTTACTCTTACTGTGTAACTGTTGTTATGTGAAATTTATGCTTTCGCCCCTGTTTACTTACTAAGCATATAGCTTACCCCTTTCCTTTTGTTTTCCTTAGCAGGGGCCGACGCGGGGACTTTTGGCTCGTATACTAGTATAGTTAGCTTGGTTTGTAATAGTTGAACAGTTAGGATGTTTGTTTTTGTTTTGGTGGTTTGTATAAGAACCCTTCTTAGGGTCTATCTTCTGTTGGTTGTGGTTATAGTGTATTAGAGTGGTTTGACTCGAGACTTTTGGAAATGTAGGAGAGAATGTAGGAGAGTAGCCAAGTGAAAACAAAGGAGTTATCCAAGTGCTTTACATAGTTTCCTAAATGAATTTGGAAATTAAGTAAACAACTTGGATGAAGCAAGCAATACTCGGACAGAATTGAAACAAAGAAACCCTAGTGCAAATGAAACCCTGCCGCCGCCCTACTTGTTTTCTTGTTGCTCAAGTGATGACTAACGACCAAGACAGATTTGGGAACACAACCTTTCGGCAAATTTTGGACATAAATTATCGACAAACTAGACACAAACACAAAAGGGATAACACACCAACAGATTTTGTGTTCGGATAAGCTGTAACGTGAACAGTGTCGGTGAACAGTAACGGTGAACAGTGTCTTTTTTTTCCTCTTTTTTTTTTTTAACAAGGCAGCGGACAAAACACAAAAACCCTTCGACGCAACTACGAAAAACAAGGATATAACGAAAGATACCTTCACCTAAGCTCTGAAGCCAACTGATAAGGTCCTCGATCAACTCGTTTCGAGACACGTAACACGCTTGCCCAAGGATCTAGTGAGGTTGTCCAACGCTTGGATTGTGGAACCTAAAACCAAAACGGACGACACGAATTGATTGAAGGTGGTAGAACGGCGACTCCAATTGAGGTGAATACTCTAGTGGATAGGTCGGTAGAACAATCAAGGACAATACGCAAGATTGTTCAAGAACCCTTGCCAAGCAAGTTAAGGTTCGAATGCTCTCAATAAGTCGAAGAGAAACAAATCAGAATTTTATTATCAAAATTGTGCACCTGTTAATCATACAAAGTGAGCCTTTATATAGGCTAAGGGGCTAATAAAACCCTAAGAAACTAGACAAGGAAGGTCGGCCACTCCTTGGACAAGGTGGGCCGGGCCATGACTCGAATAAACTAATCTAATCCAACTCTATGCAATTGAACCTAACACTAAGGCCCAGGGCTTAGTCGACCAAACCTTCATGGGCTCTCTTCGTGGGCTTGGATCATCATGTAGACAACTTGATTATCACCTTCCAAGCCTTCAATATCCCGATGGACTCCTTGTTGGTCTTGAACATTTCACACAAAAGCTTGACGGGACTTCTTGAAGCGCTTGGCCCGTGCACGTGTGACTGGGCCCAATGGAACTCGAACTGGATTATTACTTGGGCTAAGGTCCGTGCACACATCAGTTGTAACATCCCGAATATTAGGAGGTTGTTTGTGAAGAAAATATTAAAGTGTATTTCTTTGGGTTTGATTTAAAACCTATTTTTGTTTTAAAAAGACTAGAAACCCTAAAATTGTAGCCAAAAACCCTAGTTTACTTGTGACTAACCGGTTTTCCTAAATCTCTCCTATTTTAATTGAAACCCTAATTTTAATTACTGGAATTGGAAAATTCCTCACGTTTTCTTAAAAATTTCCTTTTATTTGGAAATTATTATTTATTAAGGCCCTACTACCTAATTGTTCAACAATAAGTGTAGATGAACCTGAAAATAGGGTTTTACACTTCAGTTTCAAGATTTGAGCAAAATTAGGGTTTTTCGATTTTTCCGCCGGATGAATTTTCGGTATTGGCCAAGGATCAATTTGATGATTAAAAGTGACTTTTAAGTGAGAAATAATATGTGAGTAGTAGCCATGAGACAAGGTTAGTGAATGGAAAGAAAAAAAAAAACCTAGTACGTGAGTTTTTAAGAAAACGGCGCGAACCGGCGGGTCCCGCGCACTACCGTTTGAACGCACCACTGGACTACCACTTTCTTGCACCACAAGCTCATTGATATTTGAGCCAAAATATCTTCTTATATTCAGCTAAGAAGGACCGAAATTTGTGGCTAAGAAGCAAGGGGAAGAAAGAGAAAAATTAGTGGACAAGATTAGTCCAAGTGTTAGTAGAAATTTGTGGTCATAATTAACTCTAACCTTCTTACTTCTTATAAGACCAACACTTAGCTTCATTCCTCTTCATTTTGCTGCTGAAGAACCGTGAGTGAGAGAGAGGAAAAACAAGAGAGCAAACCTTCCATTTCATCTTCAAATCCAACAACTTAGTGAGAAAATAAACAAAGTAAACCGATTAAACTTGTTCTTGAGTGACTAAGTGTTGATTTGTGGTAAGTTTTTGAAGGAAGGAAGCTTGGACTACTCTTAGTGACCTCTACTCAAGGTAAGAGAGATTATCTCTCCAAGTTTTGCTTTTAATTTGGTTAAATTAAGATGGGCAACTTGATTTTAGGGTGAGATTATGGATGATTAGCATGTTTTAGTGGTTTTCCCCAATTTATTTGATGAACTAGGGTTCCTGATTTTCTGCTCAAGTTGATGTATGATGCATGAATGTTGCAATTAAAGTTATATAAGGTTGTTTAGTGGTGATTGGAACCAGAAATTTGAGGAAACTACACTTAGAGCTAAAAATTTCAGATTTCTGGAAAATTTCCCAAGCATTCTGTCCGAAATTGTATCTGTATGTTAGAGGCCGAATTGCCCTTTGGTCAAAGAAGGAAAGTTGTAGAGAATGGTGTTTTATAGGTGCCTACAAAATTTCAGCTCAATCGGAGCAACGCAGAACGTGAAAAGTCCAAAATACCCCTACTGCTTTAAGAATTTCCCAGTAGTCCGTTTCTTCAGTTCAGTCCAGTTTATCACGATTTTTGACCAGGATCCATTCTGATTTAGCTCTGGACCAAAACATAAAAGTTGTAGTGCTCTGAAGTAGCTTTAAAATGCCTCTAAGAACACCTGATTCGGACTTGTGTACACTGAGTTATGTCCATTACAGTGTTCTGCATTTAAACAGCCGGTGAATTGATTTCAGGTTTGGTAATTGGAGAATTTGACCAATTTACATTAGAAACTGGATTAAGTGACCTTCATGAACATTGTAGCTCTGTGTCTTAGCTTCGAAACGGCATAGGTTACGCCTCAATCCGCTAAGCGTAGCCTCGGATATGTTATTTCCGCATTCGTACGTCAAATCTGTCTTGTGCTAAGTTGAATTTCTGCACTTGTCATTGTTGTGATTCTTGTTATTATGATATTGTGAGCCTATGGAACGGCTCTGGACATGAATTGTTGACATATGTGATGTTGGGTTGTGTTTGAGAAAAACAATGAAGCCTAAAAGGCTGGAAAATTAGGTAAACACAAAGGGCATGCTGCCCAAATTTACGCTCGAAAACTAGAGAACTACTTGCAACTTGAGTAAGGGTTAAGAGTGATTACTGCTTGAACCATCTAGGGTACTTGAGTATTCTTGTTCCGAGGTATATAAGGAAGGACTTGGCCGAACTTGTACCCTTGAGAAAGGAAATAATGATTGCTCGGAGTATGTTTTCCTTATACTTTCGACTTGCATGGCATTTTCAAGTATAAATGTTACAAAGTTTTACCATTTAAAAAGCGAGCAAGTGTTTCACGACTACCATCCGAGTGAATTTCAATTTCTTGATTTTATTGAACGAAACGTCTAAGTTTCGAATCTTAGTCATGTTTCAAAGTTCTCAAACTGAGTTTTATCGCAGATTTGGACTCCGAACCCGGAGTATAACCTGAAAGTGACCCGTAAAGGCACTATATCTTTTGGTGAGTGCTTTCAAATACCGAATTGCACTAGATACTTGAACTTGATACGTGACCAATATGAGTACATGTTATATACGTGAATTGATAGGGCAAGAGTGTACTTTATCGCACTTGCCCTTACGTGATATACTTGTTTATTGTTGCAATTGACTTGATATACTTGATTATGATGCGCGCACTTCCTGGAATTCCAGAAACCCTGTGGCGAGTTACTCTAGTCGAGCCGGCAAGGGCTTGGTCGATTGGGTAACAAACCCTGGGTCTCTTGTATTGTCGAGTGGAGTGATATCTCCTCGACTAATCGGTATACTCGAGTATTACCACCCATGTTCTTGAGGATTTTGGGCCCAGCTGGGGGTTGAACGGTGGACGGAGAGTCGTTTAAGTGGTGTTCTACTGGATTGGTTACTTACTTGAAAGTTGACGGAGTGTCAACTACTACGGGATCAAGCTTCTGGTAATGTAATGGGAATTTGGCTCCTGAGAGTCATCCGTATCCTTATACTTTGGAGTAATTATTGTTTATTGGACTATTGTTTCTTTTGAAAAATTTTCTACATTCGTTCATTTTAAGATTGCTACTTGACGTGTTATTGCTCACCTTTATGAACTCTTCATGCTTGTTACTTTGCTATACCGAAAACTTGTACTTCTAAATAATGGTCAATTTGCTATTTGGAACCTCACTGGGCTTTTAGCTCATTCCACTCCATTTGTTTTCCTTTCAGGGGTACGAGTGACGCGTGAGACTTGTAAAAGACTAGCGTAGCCTTTTGTTTTGACTTTTGACTTTTTGGTCTTGTACTCGCGCTATTCCTCGAATGGAACATGTTGTACTTGGATTGTATAGGTTTTGAACTAGTTGGGTGTGTTGAGACTTTGTACCTCGATTTCTATTAATGTAAATTATAAGCTTGAATTGGGAATGTTATTTATGGTTCATGGATGTGTGTACGTGACTCGATTAAGATAGTGAGTGAGTCCTGGCGAGAGCTGGGCAGGCGGTCCGCCGAACCCTTTGGTACGCCTTAGGGGGAGGTGGGGTCGTCACATCAGTCCCCTCCACTTGAGAAGGATTTGTCCTCAAATCTGGATAGAAATGGATGATACTACAAGCGTTGGTAGTATGAAGCCCAAATCTAATGCCACCACATATTGGCCCTCATACTATGATTCGGTGCTCATGTCTCTTGGTTAGTTTGAAAATGCTCACAACCAGCCAAGAAAAACTCATGGCTTTACTCCAATGGCTCCTCTTGGTTGTATAATTCCCCTCCTCTTGAAAGCAATTTGCCCACAAATTGAAGCACGAATGGTGACAAGACGAGTTACATGCCTTTGACTCAATCTTGTTACGATTGCTACAGATGTCATCCAATGCAAAACCCACGTGCTAAGTTGGAAAATAACCCTTGTCGAACCTTGAGTCTCACAAACTACCTTCAATGTGTGCTCAACTTGATCGTTTGTGGTCACGAGGTAAGGGTCCTCAAAGTGGTGTGAAGTGTATCCCATGAAATCGAACTCCGGCCAGAACACACTTGCAAGGTCCCGTGGCGGATTTGGTGATGTTGGAGCTTCATGTGTACTAAGAGCAAGGCGAAAATCACAATGGTCATTGAGGTACTTGTTCTTTAAACGAACCCTTGGTACACAACCATCCCCAAAATTTGGAGTGTTCCCTTCAAGATGAGCTCGAATCAACTCCCTTTTGGTGTTGACTGATTTGAGTTGACATTGTTCCATGAATGGATACCAACGGGGTTTAACTCTTGGAGGCTTGCAAAGCCTATAATTGATTTTGGAATGGAACGCACTAAGAACAGCTCAACTTCCCTTTACCTGATCTGTATAAAAGAAGAAACACTAAACAAAGCAAAGGTAAGTTCATTAGGAAAATAATAGGCCTTCACAGGGTTGTTCAAGATCAGCCCACTTTCTCTCTTTTCTTCCTTTTTACCACCCATCTCATCAGATTTTTCCATCTCTTTTTCTAGTTCAACAGCTGACCCTTTCATCTCGTTGCTTTCAACTCCCTCGGGTTTTACCTCTTCAGGCACAATTCCTTCATCTAGCCTTTTCTCCATTCTATAACGCTCAAGCTCATTTTCATGTATGCTAGATCAATACAAAGCTGGTCATAAGTAAGTGATACGAGTACAAAACGGCGACTATTAAATAAGAAGGCATACTTGTTAGTATGTCCGTCATAGTTAACTTCTCGCCTCGACATCCATGCTTTGCCCAACAACACAGGTGTCACTTGAGTTGGGACTACATCACACAACACCTCGTCCACATATTTGCCGATTTGAATAGGTACAAGTGTGTGCTTAGTAACCCAAACAACACCACGAGTACTCATCAACTTGTACAGTTGAAGATGATCAATGGTTGGAAGATTTAATTTCTCAACCATGATAGCACTTGCAAGGATGACTTCACAACTCCCATCAATGGGCAAGCTACAAATTTTATCTTTGACACCGCAACGAGTATAAAACCAACCAAGCAACTGAGATTTGACGAGATCCAATTGCTCATCTACACCGCGTAATGCCACTTCTTTGACTCCCTTAGGATCAGGAAGACAACGTTGTGGGCTAGCTTTTATGTGTCTTGTATTCGCCATGACGTATGAGGGAACCCGCAAAAAGTTAGCAACGAAACCGAAGATGTTGTCTTTCAAGCTCCCTTACGTGTATCCACTCGCATTCGTGTATATGGATGTCACTCTAATTGACTTACCAAATACTTTTACCTGTTGGGTTCTGTAGTTGAGAAAGCCCGCTCAAGTCCAATAATTGTCACCACTTTTGTCATAAGAGTAACCAAGAAGGTAAGACACAAATGTGGGTGCAAAATGAAGTGGGAATGGACAAATTTGGAAGGCCAATAGTGGCGGACAGAAATGGAAGTGCACCAATGGGAACATAAAAGATAGAAACCCTAGCTTCCTAAAATGTAGGAGTGGGTAGTGTTCCTAAAATGTAGGAGAGAATGTAGGAGAGTAGCCAAGTGAAAACAAAGGAGTTTTCCAAGTGCTTTACTTAGTTTCCTAAAATAATTTGGAAATTAAGTAAACAACTTGGATGAAGCAAGCAATACTCGGACAGATTTGAAACAAAGAGACCCTAGTGCAAATGAAACCCTAGCCGCCGCCCTACTTGTTTTCTTGTTGGTCAAGTGATGACTAACGACCAAGACAGATCTGGGAACACAACCTTTCGGCAAATTTTGGACAGAAATTATCGACAAACTAGACACAAACACAAAAGGGATAACACACCAACAGATTTTGTGTTCGGATAAGCTGTAACGTGAACAGTGTCGGTGAACAGTAACGGTGAACAGTGTCATTTTTTTCTTCTTTTTTTTTTTAACAAGGCAGCGGACAAAACACAAAAACCCTTCGACGCAACTACGAAAAACAAGGATATAACGAAAGATACCTTCACCTAAGCTCTGAAGCCAACTGATAAGGTCTTCGATCAACTCGTTTCGAGACATGTAACACGCTTGCCCAAGGATCTAGTGAGGTTGTCCAACGCTTGGATTGTGGATCCTAAAACCAAAACGGACGACACAAATTGATTGAAGGTGGTAGAACGGCGACTCCAATTGAGGTGAATACTCTTGTGGATATGTCGGTAGAACAATCAAGGACAATACGCAAGATTGCTCAAGAACCCTTGCCAAGCAAGTTAAGGTTCGAATGCTCTCAATAAGTCGAAGAGAAACAAATAAGAATTTTATTATCAAAATTGTGCACCCGTTAATCATACAAAGCGAGCCTTTATATAGGCTAAGGGGCTAATAAAACCCTAAGAAACTAGACAAGGAAGGTCGGCCACTCCTTGGACAAGGTGGGCCGGGCCATGACTCGAATAAACTAATCTAATCCAACTCTAAGCAATTGAACCTAACACTAAGGCCCAGGGCTTAGTCGACCAAACCTTCATGGGCTCTCTTCGTGGGCTTGGATCATCATGTAGACAACTTGATTATCACCTTCCAAGCCTTCAATATCCCGATGGACTCCTTGTTGGTCTTGAACATTTCACACAAGAGCTTGACGGGACTCCTTGAAGCGCTTGGCCCGTGCACGTGTGACTGGGCCCAATGGAACTCGAACTGGATTATTACTTGGGCTAAGGTCCGTGCACACATCAGTCCCCTCCACTTGAGAAGGATTTGTCCTCAAATCTGGATAGAAATGGATGATACTACAAGCGTTGGTAGTATTAAGCCCAAATCTAATGCCACCACATATTGGCCCTCATACTATGATTCGGTGCTCATGTCTCTTGGTTAGTTTGAAAATGCTCACAACCAGCCAAGAAAAACTCATGGCTTTACTCCAATGGCTCCTCTTGGTTGTATAATTCCCCTCCTCTTGAAAGCAATTTGCCCACAAATTGAAGCACGAATGGTGACAAGACGAGTTACATGCCTTTGACTCAATCTTGTTACGATTGCTACAGATGTCATCCAATGCAAAACCCACGTGCTAAGTTGGAAAATAACCCTTGTCGAACCTTGAGTCTCACAAACTACCTTCAATGTGTGCTCAACTTGATCGTTTGTGGTCACGAGGTAAGGGTCCTCAAAGTGGTGTGAAGTGTATCCCATGAAATCGAACTCCGGCCAGAACACACTTGCAAGGTCCCGTGGCGGATTTGGTGATGTTGGAGCTTCATGTGTACTAAGAGCAAGGCGAAAGTCACAATGGTCATTGAGGTACTTGTTCTTTAAACGAACCCTTGGTACACAACCATCCCCAAAATTTGGAGTGTTCCCTTCAAGATGAGCTCGAATCAACTCCCTTTTGGTGTTGACTGATTTGAGTTGACATTGTTCCATGAATGGATACCAACGGGGTTTAACTCTTGGAGGCTTGCAAAGCCTATAATTGATTTTGGAATGGAACGCACTAAGAACAGCTCAACTTCCCTTTGCCTGATCTGTATAAAAGAAGAAACACTAAACAAAGCAAAGGTAAGTTCGTTAGGAAAATAATAGGCCTTCACCGGGTTGTTCAAGATCAGCCCACTTTCTCTCTTTTCTTCCTTTTTACCACCCATCTCATCAGATTTTTCCATCTCTTTTTCTAGTTCAACAGCTGACCCTTTCATCTCGTTGCTTTCAACTCCCTCGGGTTTTACCTCCTCAGGCACAATTCCTTCATCTAGCCTTTTCTCCATTCTATAACGCTAAAGCTCATTTTCATGTATGCTAGATCAATACAAAGCTGGTCATAAGTAAGTGATACGAGTACAAAACGACGACTATTAAATAAGAAGGCATACTTGTTAGTATGGCCGTCATATTTAACTTCTCGCCTCGACATCCATGCTTTGCCCAACAACACAGGTGTCACTTGAATTGGTACTACATCACACAACACCTCGTCCACATATTTGCCGATTTGAATAGGTACAAGTGTGTGCTTAGTAACCCAAACAACACCACGAGTACTCATGAACTTGTACAGTTGAAGATGATCAATGGTTGGAAGATTTAATTTCTCAACCATGATAGCACTTGCAAGGATGACTTCACAACTCCCATCAATGGGCAAGCTACAAATTTTATCTTTGACACCGCAACGAGTATAAAACCAACCAAGCAACTGAGATTTGACGAGGTCCAATTGCTCATCTACACCGCGTAATGCCACTTCTTTGACTCCCTTAGGATCAGGAAGACAATGTTGTGGGCTAGCTTTTATGCATCTTGTATTCGCCATGACGTTTGAGGGAACCTGCAAAAAGTTAGCAACGAAACCGAATATGTTGCCTTTCAAGCTCCCTTACGTGTATCCACTCGCATTCGTGTATATGGATGTCACTCTAATTGACTTACCAAATACTTTTACCTGTTGGGTTCTGTAGTTGAGAAAGCCCGCTCAAGTCCAATAATTGTCACCACTTTTGCCATAAGAGTAACCAAGAAGGTAAGACACAAATGTGGGTGCAAAATGAAGTGGGAATGGACGAATTTGGAAGGCCAATAGTGGCGGACAGAAATGGAAGTACACCAATGGGAACATAAAAGATAGAAACCCTAGCTTCCTAAAATGTAGGAGTGGGTAGTGTTCCTAAAATGTTGGAGAGAATGTAGGAGAGTAGCCAAGTGAAAACAAAGGAGTTATCCAAGTGCTTTACTTAGTTTCTTAAAATAATTTGGAAATTAAGTAAACAACTTGGATGAAGCAAGCAATACTCGGACAGATTTGAAACAAAGAGACCCTAGTGCAAATGAAACCCTAGCCGCCGCCCTACTTGTTTTCTTGTTGGTCAAGTGATGACTAACGACCAAGACAGATCTGGGAACACAACCTTTCGGCAAATTTTGGACAGAAATTATCGACAAACTAGACACAAACACAAAAGGGATAACACACCAACAGATTTTGTGTTCGGATAAGCTGTAACGTGAACAGTGTCGGTGAACAGTAACGGTGAACAGTGTCATTTTTTTCTTCTTTTTTTTTTTTAACAAGGCAGCGGACAAAACACAAAAACCCTTCGACGCAACTACGAAAAACAAGGATATAACGAAAGATACCTTCACCTAAGCTCTGAAGCCAACTGATACGGTCCTCGATCAACTCGTTTCGAGACACATAACACGCTTGCCCAAGGATCTAGTGAGGTTGTCCAACGCTTGGATTGTGGAACCTAAAACCAAAACGGACGACACGAATTGATTGAAGGTGGTAGAACGGCGACTCCAATTGAGGTGAATACTCTAGTGGATAGGTCGGTAGAACAATCAAGGACAATACACAAGATTGCTCAAGAACCCTTACCAAGCAAGTTAAGGTTCCAATGCTCTCAATAATTCGAAGAGAAACAAATCAGAACCTTGAAGCACGAATGGTGACAAGACGAGTTACATGCCTTTGACTCAATCTTGTTACGATTGCTACAGATGTCATCCAATGCAAAACCCACGTGCTAAGTTGGAAAATAACCCTTGTCGAACCTTGAATCTCACAAACTCTCTTCATTTTGTGCTCAACTTGATCGTTTGTGGTCACGAGGTAAGGGTCCTCAAAGTGGTGTGAAGTGTATCCCATGAAATCGAACTCCGGCCAGAACACACTTGCAAGGTCCCGTGGCGGATTTGGTGATGTTGGAGCTTCATGTGTACTAAGAGCAAGGCGAAAATCACAATGGTCATTGAGGTACTTGTTCTTTAAACGAACCCTTGGTATACAGCCATCCCCAAAATGTGGAGTGTTCCCTTCAAGATGAGCTCGAATCAACTCCTTTTTGGTGTGGACTGATTTGAGTTGACATTGTTCCATGAATGGATACCATCGAGGTTTAACTCTTGGAGGCTTGCAAAGCCTATAATTGATTTTGGAATGGAACGCACTAAGAACAGCTCAACTTCCCTTTGCCTGATCTGTATAAAAGAAGAAACACTAAACAAAGCAAAGGTAAGTTCGTTAGGAAAATAATAGGCCTTCACCGGGTTGTTCAAGATCAGCCCACTTTCTCTCTTTTCTTCCTTTTTACCACCCATCTCATCAGATTTTTCCATCTCTTTTTCTAGTTCAACAGATGACCCTTTCATCTCGTTGCTTTCAACTCCCTCGGGTTTTACCTCTTCAGGCACAATTCCCTCATCTAGCCTTTTCTCCATTCTATAACGCTCAAGCTCATTTTCATGTATGCTAGATCAATACAAAGCTGGTCATAAGTAAGTGATACGAGTACAAAACGACGACTATTAAATAAGAAGGCATACTTGTTAGTATGTCCGTCATATTTAACTTCTCGCCTCGACATCCATGCTTTGCCCAACAACACAGGTGTCACTTGAATTGGGACTACATCACACAACACCTCGTCCACATATTTGCCGATTTGAATAGGTACAAGTGTGTGCTTAGTAACCCAAACAACACCACGAGTACTCATCAACTTGTACAGTTGAAGATGATCAATGGTTGGAAGATTTAATTTCTCAACCATGATAGCACTTGCAAGGATGACTTCACAACTCCCATCAATGGGCAAGCTACAAATTTTATCTTTGGCACCGCAACGTGTGACAGCCCTACCTTCCCCTAAGGCGAACCAAAGGGGTTAGCGGACTGCCTGCCCAGCTCTCGCCAGGACTAATGGATCAGTTTACGTCAATCTATTACGTTCCGGACACAACAACGCGTGCCAACAAGTCAAAATCGCAAAATAAAAAAACGAAAATCGAAGCCGATGGTGAACAGTACCGGCCACGTCAGAATCCGGAGTTCAACCAAACTTCAATCCAACATATATATATACATTGAAATTCAACATTTACAACCAAATGGCATGCCAAAAATCATTCATCATGGATATACATGTTCGGTTTGCCAATCAAAAGAAAATGAACCCAATACACATTAGGGTTTCATTCAACAAGCTAAACAAAAGACATTTACACTAGCTCAACTTGGCAATCGACTATCCAATCCAATCCCAAAAGTAATTATATCCCTGTAAGGAAAACAAATGGAACGGAATGAGCTTAAGCCCATTGATATACTACCATATAAGCGACAAAGATCACTTAAGCATAACCTTTCATTTCAAGTACGCAATTAAGGAATAAAACAAATCAGTAAAAGGATACGGACGGCTCTCAGGAGCCCATTTCCACGCTTACATTCTTGATCCAACCTCATTGACCCTCCGTCAATGTTAAAGAGTAACCAACCGTAGACATCACTTTACTTCCATCCTTCCAACCAACATACCCCAACCGGGCCCGCACTCCAATCAGTCGTTTTTGGTAATACTTGAGTATACCGGAATCAAGAGTCTCATTACTACAAGATCCCTCAGTCCAGTCCCCGTGGCATGTCAATTTTCACGACCAAGCCCTCGCCGGCTCGATTCAATTGACTACCAACGGGGTTGAGCTCAGTAATATAGTAAGGCCGTTGGATAATCGTCCAAACGACACTAAATCAGTTTTCCATGAAAGGAATTCATTATCTCATATATCAAGTGCAGTATTTCCATAAAACGGTAAACAGTTATGAATGGTACAACAAGGGGTGAGGGCGGTCAAGTACACCCTCACCTCAATCAATTTCAGTAGCCAAATAAGCCTTCAAGGCATCAATTCACATATAGCAAAGCCACATTGTAACATTTAAGTGAGTAGTATACTCACCACTCAAGTAGGTGATGTTTCATGCACCGTCGTTAAAAGAACGTCGTGAACTACCGTCACGCCCTAGAACACGCAAACAAATACAATGAGACTCGATAACGAGTCATAAAGCAATGCCAATCACCACCCCAATAGGGTTTCATAAGCATATATAAGCGTTATAAGAAACCAGAAAATCCGGAAATGGAACTAACTTGAGCCCTGAAAAACAAAACAGTTTTGTCATCATTTTGCGGTAATGGCACCAATTTCACTACGATTATCGGATGAGGGTGCAAGACCCACCATCTCGAAGCTAAAAGATAGGGCTACAACATCACAGAAGGTCACTCAACCCAGTTTTGAGTGCAAACAGGTCAAAAATGCAAGATACTATATCAAAAACGTAAAACAGGTTCACCAAAACGTATTCTAGCAGAAACATCATAACTCAGGCTCTACAAGTCCAAATCTAGAAATTCCAAAACCAGATGAAAGCTAAGAAATAGGGTTAAATTTCATCAGAAGGCCTCAACGACTAATTCAGAAGCAATTCCAGCCAAAATAACCAATTACAGGCGCAATTCTCCAAATCGGGTAAAACCAGAACAGTAATAGTAATTTCGGCTTATCTCATTCTAAATTGCTCCAATTGACCTGAAATTTTACAGGAACCTTTAAAACATCAATACCTACAACTTTTATGTTTTAAGCCAAGGCCAATTCGGCCTCTAACCATGAGATACAAAACCAGACAGAATTGGGGATATAAAACCCTAACTTTCTCAAATTCCTTCCAAACCAGAAATTGGTTACAATTATCTATCATATACACCTACTAGAGTCATTAAACATCAGTTCCCATCATCAAGGATAGCCACATCATCACATTCATATTAAACCAGAAAATTCATCAATAAATTGAAAATTTCATCAATTCATCCAAAACCAAGAAATAAACCACATATTTCATCACTTTAGCTCCCATTAGGCACAAATTAAGCTTCATTAAGTGAAGGAGAGGGTTCAACCACCACTCACCTAGAAAACAAGAGAGGGAGAGTTGCTTGGCACCTTAGCTTCTCCAAACACTTCACCAAACCACTAAATAGCACCTAATGAAGAGGTTTTATGGAGTAGAAACAAGTTTAGATGGTTGAGTTATTGGATTGGAGCAAGAGGAAATCAAGAAGTTGAAGAGGCTTTCTTCCTTTCTTCCTTAAGGTTGGCCGGCCACAAGAGCTTGAAAATGAAGCATATTTTGGTCAATTTTGAGATATTTAATCAAATGGTAAGACATAGAATAGTAAGTCAAAAGTTACCTCCACTCACAAGGTGACACTTGTCACTTCCATAAATGCATCTCTATCCCTTTTGTTCCCTCTCACATCAATCACATCTCAACCTCTACTTATCTCTTAACACCCGATAAATTTCAACCAGTATCCGAAACTTAACCTAGTTGGCCAAATTTTTCCGAACGTTTCGCACTAGCGGGTCCCACGTCCGTTATATATCCTTAATTTTTCAAAAACTATCCAATACTAGAAAAATCATCTAAAAATTATATTTACTCATAAAATTAACCAGGAAAATTTTCCTTAGCCAGAAAATGCAAAAACATGCCATTAAAGGGGAAAAACCCTAGGAAAATTATCAGGGAATTTACGGGTTCTCACACAACGAGTATAAAACCAACCAAGCAACTGAGATTTGACGAGGTCCAATTACTCATCTACACCGCGTAATGCCACTTCTTTGACTCCCTTAGGATCAGGAAGACAACGTTGTGGGCTAGCTTTTATGTGTCTTGTATTCGCCATGACGTATGAGGGAACCCGCAAAAAGTTAGCAACGAAACCGAAGATGTTGTCTTTCAAGCTCCCTTACGTGTATCCACTCGCATTCGTGTATATGGATGTCACTCTAATTGACTTACCAAATACTTTTACCTGTTGGGTTCTGTAGTTGAGAAAGCCCGCTCAAGTCCAATAATTGTCACCACTTTTGTCATAAGAGTAACCAAGAAGGTAAGACACAAATGTGGGTGCAAAATGAAGTGGGAATGAACGAATTTGGAAGGCCAATAGTGGCGGACAGAAATGGAAGTGCACCAATGGGAACATAAAAGATAGAAACCCTAGCTTCCTAAAATGTAGGAGTGGGTAGTGTTCCTAAAATGTAGGAGAGAATGTAGGAGAGTAGCCAAGTGAAAACAAAGGAGTTATCCAAGTGCTTTACTTAGTTTCCTAAATGAATTTGGAAATTAAGTAAACAACTTGGATGAAGCAAGCAATACTCGGACAGATTTGAAACAAAGAAACCCTAGTGCAAATGAAACACTAGCCGCCGCCCCACTTGTTTTCTTGTTGCTCAAGTGATGACTAACGACCAAGACAGATTTGGGAACACAACCTTTCGGCAAATTTTGGACAGAAATTATCGACAAACTAGACACAAACACAAAAGGGATAACACACCAACAGATTTTGTGTTCGGATAAACTGTAATGTGAACAGTGTCGGTGAACAGTAACGGTGAACAGTGTCATTTTTTTCTTCTTTTTTTTTTAACAAGGCAGCGGACAAAACACAAAAACCCTTCGACGCAACTACGAAAACAAGGATATAACGAAAAATACCTTCACCTAAGCTCTGAAGCCAACTGATAAGGTCCTCGATCAACTCGTTTCAAGACACGTAACACGCTTGCCCAAGGATCTAGTGAGGTTGTCCAACGCTTGGATTGTGGAACCTAAAACCAAAACGGACGACACGAATTGATTGAAGGTGGTAGAACGGCGACTCCAATTGAGGTGAATACTCTAGTGGATAGGTCGGTAGAACAATCAAGGACAATACGCAAGATTGCTCAAGAACCCTTGCCAAGCAAGTTAAGGTTCGAATGCTCTCAATAAGTCCAAGAGAAACAAATCAGAATTTTATTATCAAAATTGTGCACCCGTTAATCATACAAAGTGAGCCTTTATATAGGCTAAGGGGCTAATAAAACCCTAAGAAACTAGACAAGGAAGGTCGGCCACTCCTTGGACAAGGTGGGCCGGGCCATGACTCGAATAAACTAATCTAATCCAACTCTAAGCGATTGAACCTAACACTAAGGCCCAGGGCTTAGTCGACCAAACCTTCATGGGCTCTCTTCGTGGGCTTGGATCATCATGTAGACAACTTGATTATCACCTTCCAAGCCTTCAATATCCCGATGGACTCCTTGTTGGTCTTGAACATTTCACACAAGAGCTTGACGGGACTCCTTGAAGCGCTTGGCCCGTGCACGTGTGACTGGGCCCAATGGAACTCGAACTGGATTATTACTTGGGCTAAGGTCCGTGCACACATCAGTCCCCTCCACTTGAGAAGGATTTGTCCTCAAATCTGGATAGAAATGGATGATACTACAAGCGTTGGTAGTATGAAGCCCAAATCTAATGCCACCACATATTGGCCCTCATACTATGATTCGGTGCTCATGTCTCTTGGTTAGTTTGAAAATGCTCACAACCAGCCAAGAAAAACTCATGGCTTTACTCCAATGGCTCCTCTTGTTTGTATAATTCCCCTCCTCTTGAAAGCAATTTGCCCACAAATTGAAGCACGAATGGTGACAAGACGAGTTAAATGCCTTTGACTCAATCTTGTTACGATTGCTATAGATGTCATCCAATGCAAAACCCACGTGCTAAGTTGGAAAATAACCCTTGTCGAACCTTGAATGTGACGACCCCTCTTCTCCCAAGGGCGAACCCAAGGGTATCGGCGGGCCGCCTGCCTAGCTCGCGCCAGGACTCAAAACTTAAAGTAATAAAACTAGATAAATCGAAAGAGCACTATATACAATATATACAATCCCAAAAGTTATATTTACATCTTCAAAAGTATCGAGTCAAACTACTCTAATATACTATAACCACAACCAGCAGAAGATAGACCCTAAGGAGGGTCCTTATACAAACCACCAAAACAAAAACAAACATACTATATGTCCAACTATTACAATCAAACCTAACTATACTAGTGTACGTGCCAAAAGTCCCCGCGTCGGCCCCTGCTAAGGAAAACAAAAGGGAAGGGGTAAGCTATATGCTTAGTAAGTAAACAGGGGCGAAAGCGTAAATTTCACATAACAACAGTTACACAGTAAGAGTAAAGCAAAAGCAGAAAAGTAACATCACATAATAAGGATACAGGTGGCTCCAAAGCCAATTCATGTGCCATGTATGATCTCCTGCCGACACTCCGTCGACTACAATTAATGGTCCGTAGAACTTCACTTGTACTCCCACCGTACACCTTATCACCCTCTCTGTCCAGGCACCTCACAAACTTGCTCGAGCGAATGAAATTGAGCTTGGTTCACAAGCTCGGGTCACAAACTTGGTCCACATAATCGGTGAACCGGATTCACAAACTTGGTGACCTCAAACCAGGTTGTACTGACTTCGACCAAGCCCTAACCGGCTCGAATAGTCCATCTAGGTCATGAGATCGGGCCCCAAACTCACAAACTTCACAAAATTTATTCAAAATTCACCCCGAACCACAAGCTCAAGGGGTTTAGTTCCAAAATGATTCATATACATATGTCATGTAAAAATATGTGCGCAAACTAGGGTTTAGGTCGAGTGCGATAAAGTACACCCTCGCCTAGGTACCCTTTTCATACATATCGAAACACATAAGCAACTAACATGTAAGAGCGGCCTGAATACTTACTCAAAATACAAAAGTGGTACAAAAGTGGAAATCACTTCGTGTGTTGGCTAGTAGTGGGCCCTACCGGCACCGCCTAGCTCACCACTGTCTGAAATAGAAGATTTTATCACATTATATCACAAACGGCTACTAACAGACCCAAAACAAGCAAAACGGCAAAAGCCGACACACGCAAGTACGGAAACGGCAAAATTGGCACATGCAAGTGCGCGGAACGGCAAAAGGAAACGGCCAAATCTGCCATCTCAAACCGTTTTGATCAAAGATTAGGCTACGAAAGTCAGATCAAAGTGAACGAGATACTATTTTGAAGCTATGAGAAAGGGCTACAAATCTCCTGAAGAAACTTTAATCTAGATCTGAATGGAAGCAGGTCAAAATTGTAGAAAACAATACCAGAAATTTACGTCTTAGGGTGATGAACAGGGTTGTTTGCTGGACCATAACTCCCAGCTCACAAATCCAAATCAGGAAATTTCAAAGGCATTAGAAAGCTGAGACCTAAGACTAAAACTTTGATGTTTTGGCCAAGACCTGAATCCACTCAGAACAGAACGAAAATTGAGTGTCAAAATACCCGTCAGAACTGTCTAGATACAAGGCAGTTCTGACGATCGATCTTGTTTAGGTCATAACGGAAGCTACGGAACTCGGATTTCGACGCACTTTATACCGTTTCAAAGCCAAAACCAAGATCTACATTTATTATGAAGGAGTCACCACCCAGATCGTACGGTATCAAAACCAAAAAAGTCACGGGCAGAAGCTAAACTAAAAACGCACAGAACCTGATGTTCAAAACAGGCTTGAGTATTTCATCTATAACGCATGATACACTAATCCGTTTGATTTAAAATTTTACAGGCATATTCAGGACTTAAGGGTCTACAATGTTGAAGAAGGCCACTCAGTCCAATTTCGAGTGTAACTACGTCAAAAATGTAACATGCTACACCAGAATCGCAAAACAGGTTCACAAACCGTATTCTAGTACAAACATCATAAAACAGCCTACATAAGTCCAAATCCAGAAATTCCAAAGCCATACGAAAGCTTAGAAACAGGGCTATATATTTCATTAGAAGACCTAAACAACCAATTCTGAAGCATTCTAAACCAAAATAACCAATTACAATCGCAGTTCTCAGGTTCGGGTAGAAACAGGACAACAAGGGTAATTCCATCTTTTCACAAGCTACTCTACTCCGATTGACCTGAAATTTTGTAGGCACCTCTAAAATGTCATTCCCTACAAATTTTATGTTTTAAGCTAAGGCCAAATCGGCCTCTAACTAGGAGATACAAAACCGGACAGAATTGAAGGGTATGAAACCCTAGCTTGCTAATTTATCTTCCAAACCAGAAATTTGCTGCAATTAACTACCATTCACACCAACTAGCATCATTCTCAATCATTTCCAAACATCATACATAGCCACATAATATTAATCATATGCAACCAGCAAAAATCCCAAATAAATAGAAAACTTCATCAATCTTAACTAAAATCAAGAAATAGTCCACCAAATCACACTTATAACAACCACAAGTCATTAATTAAGCATCTTTAGATAGAAGAGAGGGGTTCCATAGTCACTCACCTTAGAACCAAAGAAGAGAGACCACTTAGCACCTTAAGCTTCCAAACAACCTCACTAAACACCTCACAACCACTCACTTAAGGGATTTTATGGAGAGTTTTCAAGTTTAATCGGTTAGTTTGTTGAATTGTGCAAGATTGGAGCATGAAATTTGGAGAGCTTTTCCTTTCCTTTTCCTTAGTGTTGGTCGGCCACAAGAAGAAGAAGAAATGGTGAATTTTGGGTCAATTTTTTATATTAATTGGTAAAGGCATGAATAGTGGTCAAATGGTAAGATTAAATCTTATGGTGACACTTGTCACCCTATTTAATACATGGTTATCCTTTTGTCTCTCCTCTCTCATGCATATAACAACCTCTAATTATCTCTTAGCACCCGATAAATTAAACCCAGTATTCGAAACTTAACCTAATCGGCCGAATTTTTTCGAACTTACCGCACTAGTGGGTCCCACGTCCGATATACGTTCTTAATTTCTCAAAAACTAACCGATACTAGAAAAATCATCTAAAACCTATATTTACTCATAAAAATTATCTGGGGAATTTTTCTAATAAAGAAAATGTGGAAAAAGGCGGACGATAAATAAAACTCCACTTAAGCTTTCTAATATTGTAACACTAGAGGTTTGCCAATCCAGAATTTGCCAACCATTTTCAAACTTGTTAAACCTTTGTAAACTATAACGAATCCTTTTTTTTTTCTTGTGCTAAAACACACACTAGAATACTGCATAAACTAGGGTTTTATCATAAGCAAAGTCAGGGTTTTCAATCTTAGCCGAGCTTAGGGTTTCTCCTTAGCCCTAAAACCTTAATTTAACCGTACAAAATAATGAATAATCTTAATATCAACTTACGAACGGACTGGGGCCTAACATTGAATCTCACAAACTATCTTCAATGTGTGCTCAACTTGATCGTTTATGGTCACGAGGTAAGGGTCCTCAAAGTGGTGTGAAGTGTATCCCATGAAATCGAACTCCGGCCAGAACACACTTGCAAGGTCCCATGGCGGATTTGGTGATGTTGGAGCTTCGTGTGTACTAAGAGCAAGACGAAAATCACAATGGTCATTGAGGTACTTGTTCTTTAAACGAACCCTTGGTACACAACCATCCCCAAAATGTGGAGTGTACCCTTCAAGATGAGCTCGAATCAACTCCCTTTTGGTGTGGACTGATTTGAGTTGACATTGTTCCATGAATGGATACCAACGGGGTTTAACTCTTGGAGGCTTGCAAAGCCTATAATTGATTTTGGAATGGAACGCACTAAGAACAGCTCAACTTCCCTTTGCCTGATCTGTATAAAAGAAGAAACACTAAACAAAGCAAAGGTAAGTTCGTTAGGAAAATAATAGGCCTTCACAGGGTTGTTCAAGATCAGCCCACTTTCTCTCTTTTCTTCCTTTTTACCACCCATCTCATCAGATTTTTCCATCTCTTTTTCTAGTTCAACACATGACCCTTTCATCTCGTTGCTTTCAACTCCCTCGGGTTTTACCTCTTCAGGCACAATTCCCTCATCTAGCCTTTTCTCCATTCTATAACGCTCAAGCTCATTTTCATGTGTGCTAGATCAATACTAAGCTGGTCATAAGTAAGTGATACGAGTACAAAACGACGACTATTAAATAAGAAGGCATACTTATTAGTATGTCCGTCATATTTAACTTCTCGCCTCGACATCCATGCTTTGCCCAACAACACAGGTGTCACTTGAATTGGGACTACATCACACAACACCTCGTCCACATATTTGCCGATTTGAATAGGTACAAGTGTGTGCTTAGTAACCCAAACAACACCACGAGTACTCTTCAACTTGTACAGTTGAAGATGATCAATGGTTGGAAGATTTAATTTCTCAACCATGATAGCACTTGCAAGGATGACTTCACAACTCCCATCAATGGGCAAGCTACAAATTTTATCTTTGACATCGCAACGAGTATAAAACCAACCAAGCAACTGAGATTTGACGAGGTCCAATTGCTCATCTACACCGCGTAATGCCACTTCTTTGACTCCCTTAAGATCAGGAAGACAATGTTGTGGGCTAGCTTTTATGCGTCTTGTATTCGCCATGACGTATGAGGGAACCTGCAAAAAGTTAGCAACGAAACCGAAGATGTTGCCTTTCACGCTCCCTTACGTGTATCCACGAGGACTCGCAAATTTCTTGTATTTTTTTTCTCAAAAATACCCTTTTATTTGGAAATTATTATTTATTAATGCCCTACCACCCAATCTTTTCACAGGAAGTGCAAATAAACCTAGAAAGTAGAGTTTCACGCTTCGGTTTCAAGTTTGGAGCAAAATTAGGGTTTTCGCGATTTTTCGCCAGATGAAATTTCGGTATGGAGCAAGGATCAAATTTGGTGATTAAATGTGACTTTTAAGTGAGAAATAATATGTGATTAGGAGCAATGAGATAAGGTTGGTGAATAGGAAGTAAAAACCCTAGTACGTGTGTTTTTAAGAAAAACGGCGCGAACCGGCGGGTCCCGCGCACTACCGGTTGAACGCACCACTTGACCACCACTTTCTTACCATACAAGCTTATTGATATTTGAGCAAAATATCTCCTAAATTCCAGCTAAGCTTGACCGAAATTAGAGGCTGAAAATACAAGAAAAGAAAAGGAAATTTTACTTGGTAAGGGTTGTGACAAGTGTCACACCATTAGAGGCCATTGACCAAGACATTGTCCAACCTTCTTATCCCCAAAATTGCACCATTCTTCCTCATTATTTCTGCTGAAGAGCCGTGAGAGAGAGAGAGCAAAAACAAGAGAAAAGCTTCTCCATTTCTTCTTGAATCAAGTCACAAAGTGAGGAAACAAAGGAACTAAACCGATTAAAGGCACCCTTGAGTGTTTATTGAGTGAGCTATTGGTGAAATTTTGAAGGGGAAGGCTAGGGTTGCTCTTGGTAGACACTAAGCAAGGTAAGGATGACGATTTCCCCAATTTTTACTCTTAATCTTGTTTAAATTAGCTTAGCATCTCAAGATTGTGATGAATTACGGTTGTTATCATGTTTTGGGTAATTTTTCCTTTTGTTACATGAGTTAGGGTTTAATAAATTTCTGCCTAAACTTGATGTATGATGAATATACGTTGTATCCAAGGTTATATAGGGGGTTTTGGTAGCAAGTGGAGTAAGAAATTAAGAAAGTTATCATTGAAACCAAAAGATTTCAGATTTCTGGAAAATTGTCACTAGGTTCTGCCCGTTTTTATTGCCCTATGTTAGAGGCCGAATTGGCCTTAGGTCAAAACATGAAAGTTGTAGAGAATGGTATTTTATAGGTGCCTACAAAATTTCAACTCAATCGGGAGCAACGTAGCCCATGAAAAGACCAAAATACCCTCACCATTTTAGAAAATTTCCAGTGTTCCGTTTTGGTCAGTTTATCCCGTTTATCACGTTTATTCACTAGGATCCGTACTGATTTAGTTTTTTTCCAAAACATGAAAGTTTTAGTATTATGTCGTAGCTTTTGAATGCCACCAAGAACACTTTAATCGGACCTTGGTAACCTGAGATATGACCATTCCAGTGCAGAGCGGTTAAATAGCCGACGAGTGAGATTTTGGTTCTGTAAATTGAGGATTTGACTAGGTTGCATTGGAAACTGGACTAAGTGATCTTCATGAACATTGTAGCCCTGTGTCTTAGCTTCGAAATGGTATAAGTTGTGCCTCAATCCGATAAGCGTAGCCTCAGATGTGTTATTTCCGCAACCACACGTCAAATCTGTCGTTTGCTAGATTGTATTTCCACACTTGTTACGACTTTGATTCTTATTCTTATGATGTTATGAGCCTATGGAACGGCTATTGACTTGCATTTATGATATATATGACTTTGGAATTGGCTGAGGAAAAATAATGAAGCCTAAATGGCTGGAAAATTAGGTAAACACAAAGGGCGTGCTGCCCAAATTTTCGCTCGAGGGCTAGGTTCCTATTTGAACTTGAATACTTTTGTTTGGCCAATACCATGACCGGCTTTCCATTTTAAAACATGATTTCTCATCCTTGGGTTCAAACAACCCTCTTCTTACTTGAAAGTGATCTTTACACGTTTTATTCCTAATTAGTCGGGTTTCTTTGTTTCTCTTAAATGTTTTGCTCGATAAACTATAATATGTTCTCTTGTTCAACCTTTGGTTTCATTGGTGACTAAGGGTAATATTCGGAAGGATATTTTGCACGTTATTTTGCATAACTAGGTGAGTGTTCCTTGTTTGTTATATTCACCTTGACTTCATGACTTGTTGTTGTTGTTTGATAATGTGTTAAGTGCTTTCAAGGATTTCTAAAACGAGTTTTCTAGGCGAGCGTGTACTTTATCGCGCTCGACCTTAATGAAACGTGAAATTTTCAATGATTTAATGATGGAAACATTAGTTACGCATGATGTAAGCCTTTTGGCTGAATTGGGTCCTGCCCTTCGTTACCAATCGACTCGAGCCAGAAGCGGACTCGGTCGGGCGATATGGTGACCCTGGGTGAATTTGGTATACTCGAGTATTACCTTGTAGTCCGGCTACGTCCGGATAGGTGGAGTCCGGTCAACGTCCGGATGGGTGGAGTCCGGTCAATGTCCGGAAAGGGATGAATGAACGAACAAAGGCACGAGGGTTTTATTTCTCAAAAAGGAAATTTTCAAATAATTGGAGGAATAAGGGGAAATGTCAGGGGAACGAACGAAAGAACGAATAGCTCCATGTGAGCCTGTATCCTTTTAATGAATGTAACTATTGCTTTCCATTGTAAATGTTTCTTGAATTATTGATACTCCATGTTTAATGTATTGAATTGATTGTTGATTATCTGTTCGGAACCTCACTGAGCTTTTAGCTCACCCCTTTAGTTTTGTTTTCCTTAACAGGGGACGGCGAGCAGGATGAGAGCATAGACTAGCCTAGTCTAAGTATTTTGTTTCCGGGGTCCGCTCAGTTCCCCGGTCTCGACCACGTCCACGACTACGTCTCCCATCCATAGATATGTTTCCCTTTTTCTTTTCTTTTCTTTTCCCCCAAAAAGGTAATTTAGTAATGAAACACAGTAAGTTGACTATAGTAACAAATTCTAGCTTTCCAAATACACAAATAAATATATACGCACATAACACGCCATATCAAGAAGACGGATAAGCAAATACACTAATACATATCAAGTTGGACAGATAATCATGTACACACAGGTATACTGACGTCATGTAGTAACAATATACAGGTAAATCAAAAGGAAAAAGTGAAGTCGTCCCAGTATCAGCCCGTCCGGTCTCTCACGTCACTTACTATCCAAACTAGATGTCCCTAACCTCTTGTGCTCATTCTAGTCAGACAAAGCCTGTTCATGTTCCCAAAATGCAAGTCACAAGTACTTAGCAGCGCCGCAACTCTAGAGTACTCAGGCACGAGAATCCGAAGTAAGATAATTCACATCTCGAGCTGCAGTCCCAAGAATAAACTATCTACAATCAGAATTCCTACCTGACATACCTATCTATGGTCCTCAGATACCATGAGAAAGATTTAAGGCCTATAACATTCGCAATTCATAGCTTCACTTAGTCCCTCATACTTATTCACCACTTAGTCCAGGGTCACTCCGCGCAGAGACCACGCGAAGCAGTTATAGGTTTTATCCCTCAATCGCTTAACTTTCAAGTCAAATCGAATCCCACAGTCCGGCATCCTAAACTTCAAGCCTAGGATACACTACAGAGATCTAAAGCCTAAGCTCTGATACCACCTGTGACGGCCCCACCTCCCCCTAGGGCGTACCCCAGGGTTCAGCGGGTCGCCTGCCCGGCTCTCGCCGGGACTCAGTCGTTCCTTAATCAAATTCAGAATAAATCACAAGAATAAATAGGGCAGCAATCCAAACTTAAAGCGGAACTTATATACATTGCTATCTCAAAAGGAAGTATAGCCATCGAATGTACAAAGGTTCTCACTTCACCATACAACCAGCCCGTGCCAAGCACTAGGGCGAGAACCATTACAAAAGAAACAAAAGACCTAGACTAGGCTAGTCTATGCTCTCATCCTGCTCGCCGTCCCCTGTTAAGGAAAACAAAACTAAAGGGGTGAGCTAAAAGCTCAGTGAGGTTCCGAACAGATAATCAAACAATCAATTCAATACATTAAACATGGAGTATCAATAATTCAAGAAACATTTACAATGGAAAGCAATAGTAACATTCATTAAAAGGATACGGGCTCACATGGAGCTATTCGTTCTTTCGTTCGTTCCCCTGACATTTCCCCTTATTCCTCCAATTATTTGAAATTTCCTTTTTGAGAAATAAAACCCTCGTGCCTTCATTCGTTCATTCATCCCTTTCCGGATGTTGACCGGACTCCACCCATCCGGACGTTGACCAGACTCCACCCATCCGGACGTAGCCGGACTACAAGGTAATACTCGAGTATACCAAATTCACCCAGGGTCACCATATCGCCCGACCGAATCCGCTTCTGGCTCGAGTCGATCAGTAACGAAGGGCAGGGCCCAATTCAGCCAAACGGCTTATATTCATGCGCAACTAGCATTTAATCATTAATCATTGAAAATTTCATATTTATTCAGGTCGAGTGCGATAAAGTACACACTCGCCTAGAAAACTCGTTTTAACAATCATTGAAAGCACTTAACACATTATCAATCAATAATAACAAGCCAATAAGTCAAGGAAATATAGCAAACAAGGAACACTCACCTAGTTATGCAAAATAACGTGCAAAATATCCTTCCGGATATTACCTTTAGTCACCAATGAAACCTAAGATTGAACAAGAGAACGTATTACAGTTTATTGAGCAAAACATTTAAGGGAAATAAAGAAACCCGACTAATTAGGAGTAAAACGTGTAAAGATGACTTTCAAGTAAGAAGAGGGTTGTTTGGACCCAAGGATGAAAATAACTAGGGTTTCAAAATCAATCGCAGAACCAAGCTCAAAAGGCTTATAGAATTCCAACGGAAAACATTTGACCAACGACAAATCAAAAGACAATTATATAGGCTAAGAAAATATTCTTTCGGAATCGTAAAGAATCGTTTGTATGACTAAAAGTCACTATATATTCAAGTAGAGGTTATATAACAAGGGTTTTGATGAAAATCATATGGAAAAGGAGGATTCTTAAAACCGTACTTAAAAGTAGTTCACTTGTGGCCGATAACCCTAACTCATACTTCTATATTTTGGGTAGGAGTAAGTAGCATTTGAAGTGTTAAACTAAGGAGGTATCATGTTTTAAAATGGAAAGTCGGTCATGGTATTGGCCAAAAAAAAGTATACAAGTTCAAATATAAACCTAGCCCTTGAGCGAAAATTTGGGCGGCACGCCCTTTGTGTTTACCTAATTTTCCAGCCATTTTGGCTTCATTATTTTTCCTCAGCCAATCCCAAAATCATACATATCATAGATTCAAGTAAATAGCCATTCCATAGGCTCATAACAACATAAGAACAGAAATCAAAGTGATAACAAGTGCGGAAATGTAACCTAGCAAAAGACAGATTTGACGTGTGGTTACGGAAATAACAATCCGAGGCTACACTTATCGGATTGAGACGCAACTTATACCGTTTCGAAGCTAAGACATAGGGCTACAATATTCATGAAGATCACTTAGTCCAGTTTCCAATGTCACCTAGTCAAATCCTCAATTTACTGAACCAAAATCTAACTCGTCGGCTAATCAACCGTACTGCACTGGAATGGTCATAACTCAGGTTACCAAGGTCCGATTAAGGTGTTCTTGGAGGCATTTAAAATCTAAGACATAATACTAAAACTTTCATGTTTTGGCTATAGGCTGAATCCCAACGTATTATAGTGAATAAACACAACCAAGTAGACTAAACTGTCCACGCTGAACTCTGGAATGTACCCTAGAACAGCGAGGGTATTTTCATCTTTTCATGAGCTACGTTACTCCGATTGAGCTGAAATTTTGTAAGCACCTATAAAATACCATTCTCTACAACCTTTATGTTTTAGGCCAAGCTTAATTTTGCCTCTAACTATGAGTATTAAAATCAGACAGAATGTAATCCTGAAATTCCAGAAATCTGGAATTTTTTGAATTCAATGCAACCTTCCTTGATTTCTTACTTCCAACACTACCAAAACCCCTTATATAACCTTAAATACAACCTATATGTATCATACATCAAGTTTGGTAGCAAGTCCCCAAAACCCTAACTTGTTTATTTCATCCAATAATCATCACAATCACTTGCACATCTTGAAATCAAGCCAAAACTTAAGCTAAATAACATCTTAACGCAAGATTTAAAAGATCAAGGACCATGATCAGATTTAATACCTCAAAGACAAGCTTGGATGAGTGGTAATCCACCTCCTTTGAAATTTTCTAGTTCCTCTAGCTTCCCAACTCACAATTAACACTTTAATCGGTTTGGAAATCGATTTTCTCACTTGATTTGGCTAAGATTCAAGAAGGAAGAAGTTTTCTTTTGCTCTCCCTTTCTCTCTCTCTTTTGGTCGGCCAGCAGCAGAAAAAATGAAGAGGAAAGTGCAAAATTTGGAGATAAAAAGAAAGACCAACTCTTGGTCAAGAAACTCTAGGGTGTCGCCACCACCACCTTTCATTTTTCTCTTTCCTTTTCCTTGTTATTTTAGCCTCAATTATCGGTCAAAGGCAGCTGACAATTAGGAACATATTTTGCTCAAATATCAATAAGCTTGTATGGTAAGAAAGTGGTGGTCAAGTGGTGCGTTCAGTTGGTAGTGCGCGGTATCCGTCGGTTCGCGCCGTTTTTCCTTAAATCGCACGTACTAGGGTTTTTACTTTCCATTCACTAACTTTTTATCATTGCTCCTAATCACATATTATTTCTCACTTAAAAGTCACTTTTAATCACCAAATTTAATACTTACTCTGTACCGAAAATTCATCCGGCAGAAAATCGCGAAAACCCTAATTTTGCTCTAATCTTGAAACCAAAAGTGAAACCCTACTTTCTAGGTTTATTTGCACTTATTTTGGAATGATTGGGTAGTAGGGCTATAATAAATGAATAATTTCTAAATAAAAGGCATTTTTGAGAAAAATATAAGAAATTTGCGAGTCCTCACAACCACATATTGGCCCTCATACTATGATTCGGTGCTCATGTCTCTTGGTTAGTTTGAAAATGCTCACAACCAGCCAAGAAAAACTTATGGCTTTACTCCAATGGCTCCTCTTGTTTGTATAATTCCCCTCCTCTTGAAAGCAATTTGCCCACAAATTGAAGCACGAATGGTGACAAGACGAGTTACATGCCTTTGACTCAATCTTGTTACGATTGCTACAGATGTCATCCAATGCAAAACCCACGTGCTAAGTTGGAAAATAACCCTTGTCGAACCTTGAATCTCACACACTATCTTCAATGTGTGCTCAACTTGATCGTTTGTGCTCACGAGGTAAGAGTCCTCAAAGTGGTGTGAAGTGTATCCCATGAAATCAAACTCCGGCCAGAACACACTTGCAAGGTCCCATGGCGGATTTGGTGATGTTGGAGCTTCATGTGTACCAAGAGCAAGACGAAAATCACAATGGTCATTGAGGTACTTGTTCTTTAAACGAACCCTTGGTACACAACCATCCCCAAAATGTGGAGTGTTCCCTTCAAGATGAGCTCGAATCAACTCCCTTATGGTGTGGACTGATTTGAGTTGACATTGTTCCATGAATGGATACCAACGGGGTTTGCAAAGCCTATAATTGCTTGGAGGCTTGCAAAGCCTATAATTGATTTTGGAATGGAACACACTAAGAACAGCTCAACTTCCCTTTGCCTGATCTGTATAAAAGAAGAAACACTAAACAAAGCAAAGGTAAGTTCGTTAGGAAAATAATAGGCCTTTACTGGGTTGTTCAAGATCAGCCCACTTTCTCTCTTTTCTTCCTTTTTACCACCCATCTCATCAGATTTTTCCATCTCTTTTTCTAGTTCAACAGCTGATCCTTTCATCTCGTTGCTTTCAACTCCCTCGGGTTTTACCTCTTCAGGCACAATTCCCTCATCTAGCCTTTTCTCCATTCTATAACGCTCAAGCTCATTTTCATGTATGCTAGATCAATACAAAGCTGGTCATAAGTAAGCGATACAAGTACAAAACGACGACTATTAAATAAGAAGGCATACTTATTAGTATGTCCGTCATAGTTAACTTCTCGCCTCGACATCTTTGCTTTGCCCAACAACGCAGGTGTCACTTGAATTGGGACTACATCACACAACACCTCGTCCACATATTTACCGATTTGAATAGGTACAAGTGTGTGCTTAGTAACCCAAACAACACCACGAGTACTCATCAACTTGTACAGTTGAAGATGATCAATGGTTGGAAGATTTAATTTCTCAACCATGATAGCACTTGCAAGGATGACTTCACAACTCCCATCAATGGGCAAGCTACAAATTTTATCTTTGACACCGCAACGAGTATAAAACCAACCAAGCAACTGAGATTTGACGAGGTCCAATTGCTCATCTACACCGCGTAATGCCACTTCTTTGACTCCCTTAGGATCAGGAAGACAACGTTGTGGGCTAGCTTTTATGCGTCTTGTATTCGCCATGACGTATGAGGGAACCTGCAAAAAGTTAGCAACGAAACCGAAGATGTTGCCTTTCACGCTCCCTGTCGTGTATCCACTCGCACTCGTGTATATGGATGTCACTCTAATTGACTTACCAAATACTTTTACCTGTTGGGTTCTGTAGTTGAGAAAGGCCGCTCAAGTCCAATAATTGTCACCACTTTTGCCATAAGAGTAACCAAGAAGGTAAGACACAAATGTGGGTGCAAAATGAAGTGGGAATGGACGAATTTGGAAGGCCAATAGTGGCGGACAGAAATGGAAGTGCAACAATGGGAACATAAAACATAGAAACCCTAGTTTCATAAAATGTAGGAGTGGGTAGTGTTCCTAAAATGTAGGAGAGAATGTAGGAGAGTAGCCAAGTGAAAACAAATGAGTTATCCAAGTGCTTTACTTAGTTTCCTAAATGAATTTGGAAATTAAGTAAACAACTTGGATGAAGCAAGCAATACTCAAACAGATTTGAAACAAAGAAACCCTAGTGCAAATGAAACCCTAGCCGCAAGTAGAAACCCTAGCCGCCGCCCCACTTGTTTTCTTGTTGCTCAAGTGATGACTAACGACCAAGACAGATTTGGGAACACAACCTTTCGACAAATTTTGGACAGAAATTATCGACAAACTAGACACAAACACAAAAGGGATAACACACCAACAGATTTTGTGTTCGGATAAACTGTAACGTGAACAGTGTCGGTGAACAGTAACGGTGAACATTGTCATTTTTTTCTTCTTGTTTTATTTTTTAACAAGGCAGCGGACAAAACACAAAAATCCTTCGACGCAACTACGAAGAACTAGGATATAACGAAAGATACCTTCACCTAAGCTCTGAAGCCAACTGATAAGGTCCTCGATCAACTCGTTTTGAGACACGTAACACGCTTGCCCAAGGATCTAGTAAGGTTGTCCAACGCTTGGATTGTGGAACCTAAATCCAAAACGGACGTCACGAATTGATTGAAGATGGTAGAACGGCGACTCCAATTGAGGTGAATACTCTAGTGGATAGGTCGGTAGAACAATCAAGGACAATACGCAAGATTGTTCAAGAACCCTTGCCAAGCAAGTTAAGGTTCGAATGCTCTCAATAAGTCAAAGAGAAACAAATCAGAATTTTATTATCAAAATTGTGCACCCGTTAATCATACAAAGTGAGCCTTTATATAGGCTAAGGGGCTAATAAAACCCTAAGAAACTAGACAAGGAAGGTCGGCCACTCCTTGGATAAGGTGGGCCGGGCCATGACTCAAATAAACTAATCTAAACCAACTCTATGCAATTGAACCTAACACTAAGGCCCAGGGCTTAGTCGACCAAACCTTCATGGGCCCTCTTCGTGGGCTTGGATCATCATGTAGACAACTTGATGATACACCTTCCAAGCCTTCAATATCCCGATGGACTCCTTGTTGGTCTTGAACATTTCACACAAGAGCTTGAAGGGACTCCTTGAAGCGCTTGGCCCGTGCACGTGTGACTGGGCCCAATGGAACTCGAACTGGATCATTACTTGGGCTAAGGTCCGTGCACACATCAGTCTCCTCCACTTGAGAAGGATTTGTCCTGAAATCTGGATAGAAATGCATGATACTACAAGCGTTGGTAGTATGAAGCCCAAATCTAATGCCACCACATATTGGCCCTCATACTATGATTCGGTGCTCATGTCTCTTGGTTAGTTTGAAAATGATCACAACCAACCGAGAAAAACTCATGGCTTTACTCCAATGGCTCCTCTTGTTTGTATAATTCCCCTCCTCTTGAAAGCAATTTGCCCACAAATTGAAGCACGAATGGTGACAAGACGAGTTACATGCCTTTGACTCAATCTTGTTATGATTGCTACAGATGTCATCCAATGCAAAACCCACGTGCTAAGTTGGAAAATAATCCTTGTCGAACCTTGAATCTCACAAACTATCTTCAATGTGTGCTCAACTTGATCGTTTGTGGTCACGAGGTAAGGGTCCTCAAAGTGGTGTGAAGTGTATCCCATGAAATCGAACTCCGGCCAGAACACACTTGCAAGGTCCCATGGCGGATTTGGTGATGTTGGAGCTTCATGTGTACCAAGAGCAAGACGAAAATCACAATGGTCATTGAGGTACTTGTTCTTTAAACGAACCCTTGGTACACAACCATCCCCAAAATGTGGAGTGTTCCCTTCAAGATGAGCTCGAATCAACTCCCTTATGGTGTGGACTGATTTGAGTTGACATTGTTCCATGAATGGATACCAACGGGGTTTAACTCTTGGAGGCTTGCAAAGCCTATAATTGATTTTGGAATGGAACGCACTAAGAACAGCTCAACTTCCCTTTGCCTGATCTGTATAAAAGAAGAAACACTAAACAAAGCAAAGGTAAGTTCGTTAGGAAAATAATAGGCCTTCACCGGGTTGTTCAAGATCAGCCCACTTTCTCTATTTTCTTCCTTTTTACCACCCATCTCATCAGATTTTTCCATCTCTTTTTCTAGTTCAACAGCTGACCCTTTCATCTCGTTGCTTTCAACTCCCTCGGGTTTTACCTCTACAGGCACAATTCCCTCATCTAGCCTTTTCTCCATTCTATAACGCTCAAGCTCATTTTCATGTATGCTAGATCAATACAAAGCTGGTCATAAGTAAGCGATACAAGTACAAAACGACGACTATTAAATAAGAAGGCATACTTATTAGTATGTCCGTCATAGTTAACTTCTCGCCTCGACATCTTTGCTTTGCCCAACAACGCAGGTGTCACTTGAATTGGGACTACATCTGACTCCCTTAGGATTAGGAAGACAATTTTGTGGGCTAGCTTTTATGCGTCTTGTATTCGCCATGACGTATGAGGGAACCTGCAAAAAGTTAGCAACGAAACCGAAGATGTTGCCTTTCACGCTCCCTTACGTGTATCCACTCGCACTCGTGTATATGGATGTCACTCTAATTGACTTACCAAATACTTTTACCTGTTGGGTTCTGTAGTTGAGAAAGGCCGCTCAAGTCCAATAATTGTCACCACTTTTGCCATAAGAGTAACCAAGAAGGTAAGACACAAATGTGGGTGCAAAATGAAGTGGGAATGGACGAATTTGGAACGCCAATAGTGGCGGACAGAAATGGAAGTGCACTAATGGGAACATAAAAGATAGAAACCCTAGCTTCCTAAAATGTAGGAGTGGGTAGTGTTCCTAAAATGTAGGAGAGAATGTAGGAAAGTAGCCAAGTGAAAACAAAGGAGTTATCCAAGTGCTTTACTTAGTTTCCTAAATGAATTTGGAAATTAAGTAAACAACTTGGATGAAGCAAGCAATACTCGGACAGATTTGAAACAAAGAAACACTAGTGCAAATGAAACCCTAGCCGCAAGTAGAAACCCTAGCCGCCGCCACACATGTTTTCTTGTTGCTCAAGTGATGACTAACGACCAAGACAGATTTGGGAACACAACCTTTCGACAAATTTTGGACAGAAATTATCGACAAACTAGACACAAACACAAAAGGGATAACACACCAACAGATTTTGTGTTCGGATAAACTGTAACGTGAACAGTGTCGGTGAACAGTAACGGTGAACAGTGTCATTTTTTTCTTCTTCTTTTTTTTTTAACAAGGCAGCGGACAAAACACAAAAACCCTTCGACGTAACTACGGAAAACAAGGATATAACGAAAGATACCTTCACCTAAGCTCTGAAGCCAACTGATAAGATCCTCGATCAACTCGTTTCGAAACACGTAACACGCTTGCCCAAGGATCTAGTGAGGTTGTCCAACGCTTGGATTGTGAAACCTAAAACCAAAACGGACGACACGAATTGATTGAAGGTGGTAGAACGGCGACTCCAATTGAGGTGAATACTCTAGAACATTGCTAAAGAACCCTTGCCAAGCAAGTTAAGGTTCGAATGCTCTCAATAAGTCGAAGAGAAACAAATCAGAATTTTATTATCAAAATTGTGCACCCGTTAATCATACAAAGTGAGCCTTTATATAGGCTAAGGGGCTAATAAAACCCTAAGAAACTAGACAAGGAAGGTCGGCCACTCCTTGGACAAGGTGGGCCGGGCCATGACTCAAATAAACTAATCTAATCCAACTCTAAGCAATTGAACCTAACACTAAGGCCTAGGGCTTAGTCGACCAAACCTTCATGGGCTCTCTTCGTGGGCTTGGATCATCGTGTAGACAACGTGATTATCACCTTCCAAGCCTTCAATATCCCGATGGACTCCTTGTTGGTCTTGAACATTTCACACAAGAGCTTGAAGGGACTCCTTGAAGCGCTTGGCCCGTGCACGTGTGACTGGGCCCAATGGAACTCGAACTGGATCATTATTTGGGCTAAGGTCCGTGCACACATCAGTCCCCTCCACTTGAGAAGGATTTGTCCTCAAATCTGGATAGAAATGGATGATACTACAAGCGTTGGTAGTATGAAGCCCAAATCTAATGCCACCACATATTGGCCCTCATACTATGATTCAGTGCTCATTTCTCTTGGTTAGTTTGAAAATGCTCACAACCAGCCAAGAAAAACTCATGGCTTTACTCCAATGGCTCCTCTTGAAAGCAATTTGCCTACAAATTGAAGCACGAATGGTGACAAGACGAGTTACATGCCTTTGACTCAATCTTGTTACGATTTCTACACCCCGAACCCCCACCGGGGGCTTCGCTGCGCCCCCGGGCCCCCAAGCCAGGGGCGCGTCGCCCCCTTGGACCCCCGACTCGCTGACCGGGCAGCGAGATCCCCGTACGGCTCAGCGAGGGTACTTAACTGCAGCTTGGCCCGCTATTTGGAGCTTGAACACTTGCATCTTCAATTGTAAGCAGCATTTTAGTAGTCGTGCAAGGATATTCCAACTCAATTCCTTCAATGGCCGGTTTCTCTTGGATTTGGATGGCACGTACCAAGGCTTGGAGGGACTCCTTGAATCTCTTAGCTCGTGCCCGTGTCACTGGGCCTAGGGGCACCTTCACAGGGTCTACTTGTACACTTTGGGTCTCGTGCTCAATCGCATCATTCCCCTCCTCTTGAAAAGGATTTGCCCTCAAATCGTACTCGTCCCCTGCAATAAATGGATTTAGATCAGCAACATTGAATGTAGCACTAACATTGTACTCACCAGGCAGATCTAAGCGGTATGCATTGTCGTTGATGTGCTCAATGACTTGAAAAGGCCCATCTCCTCTTGGTGACAACTTGCTTTTCCGTTGGTTTGGAAATCTCTCCTTGCGCAAATGTAACCAGACCCAATCACCTGGTTCAAAGACAAGCTTGCGCCTGTGCTTATTAGCTTGTTGGACATATTGGGCCGTCCTCCTCTCGATATTGGTACGAACCTTGTCATGTAATGATCTCACGAACTCAGCTTTCTTCTTGCCATCTAAGTTCATATGCTCAGAAGAAGGTAATGGCAACAAATCTAAGGGAGTTAAGGGGTTCAAACCATACACAACTTCAAAAGGCGAGAATTGTGTAGCACTATGCACAGCCCTATTGTATGCAAACTCAACATGAGGTAGACACTCCTCCCATGACTTGATATTTTTCTTTATGATTGCACGTAGGAGTGTGGATAAAGTCCTATTTACTACCTCAGTTTGTCCGTCCGTTTGAGGATGACTAGAGGTAGAGAACAACAGTTTGGTTCCCAACCGACCCCATAAAGATTTCCAAAAATAGCTCAAAAACTTGACATCTCTATCAGATACTATAGTCCTAGGTATGCCATGCAAACGAACAACCTCTTTAAAGAATAAATCAGCAATGTGTAAAGCATCATCCGTCTTATGACATGCAATAAAGTGAGCCATTTTGGAGAACCTATCTACCACAACAAATATAGAGTCATGGCCACGCTTTGAACGAGGTAACCCAAGCACGAAATCCATGGAAATGTCAACCCAAGGTTGGTGAGGTATGGGTAAAGGAGTATACAAACCGTTTGGGTTGACCCGAGACTTAGCTTTGTGGCACACGCCACATCTTTCAACAATCCTCTCCACGTCCTTGCGCATGCGAGGCCAATGGAAGTGTTCCTGTAATACAGCTAATGTCTTGGTGACACCAAAGTGTCCCATTAGTCCACCACTATGTGACTCCTGAATAAGTAAGTTACGTATGGACCCTCGAGGAATGCACAACTTGGTAAGATAAAATAAGAACCCATCATGTACGAAGAATTTTTCAAAGTCAGATTTTCCCCAATTCGCATAAGCGTTCGCAAAATCCAAGTCATTCTTATACAACTCCTTCATGAGTTCAAAGCCTAGGAGTTTAGCATCTAAAGCAGTGAGCAAAATGTGTCTACGAGATAAAGCGTCAGCTACGACATTAGATTTACCTGTTTTGTATTTGATGACGTATGGAAAAGACTCAATGAAGGCTACCCATCGGGCATGTCGTTTGCTCAGCTTTTGTTGTCCTTTTAGGTGCTTGAGAGACTCATGGTCAGTTTTGATGACGAATTCCCGGGCACGTAGGTAGTGTTGCCATGTCTCCAAAGCACGTACAAGGGCAAACATCTCCTTGTCATAAGTTGAATAGTTGAGGACCGCGCCATTTAATTTCTCACTAAAGTAGGCAATCGGTCTCCCTCCTTGCATGAGTACGGCTCCTACTCCTACACCTGATGCATCACATTCCACTTCAAAAGTGAGATCAAAGTTAGGTATTGCAAGGAGTGGTGCATGTGTGAGTTTGTGTTTCAGCAATTGGAAAGCCTTATCTTGGGCTTCCCCCCAAAAGAACTTCTCGTTCTTCTTTATGACTGCGGTAAGAGGTGCAGCGATGGTGCTAAAATCCTTCACAAAACGACGGTAGAAGCTTGCTAATCCATGAAAGCTGCGCACATCACTTACTGAGGTAGGTGTTGGCCACTCTTGGATGGACTTAATCTTCTCTTCATCTACGTGAATGCCCTGCGCACTTACAACATATCCTAGAAACACAACACGATCAGTGCAAAATGTGCACTTCTTAAGGTTGGCATATAGCCTTTCCCTTCGAAGTACTTCAAAGATGGCTTTGAGGTGCTCAAGGTGTTCCTCTAAGCTTCTGCTATAAATCAGAATATCATCAAAGTAAACCACTACAAATTTCCCAAGAAAAGGTCTCAAAACATGGTTCATTAAACGCATGAAGGTACTAGGTGCATTAGTTAAACCAAATGGCATTACTAACCACTCGTATAGACCATGTTTAGTTTTGAAAGCGGTTTTCCACTCATCTCCCTCTTTCATTCTTATTTGGTGGTAACCACTTTTCAAATCAATTTTAGTAAATATAATGGCACCATGCAATTCATCTAACATATCATCTAACCTAGGGATAGGGTGACGATATTTTACCGTGATTGCATTGACTGCTCGACAGTCGGTGCACATTCTCCACGCTCCATCTTTCTTTGGCACGAGAATCACTGGTACAGCGCATGGACTTAGACTTTCTCTAGCCCAACCTTTCCTTAGCAATTCCTCCACTTGCCTTTGCAATTCCTTTGTTTCCTCAGGACCCATTCTATAGGCTGGTTTGTTAGGCAATGGTGCTCCAGGAATGAGATCGATTTGGTGCTCGATTCCCCTTAGTGGTGGTAGTCCATCAGGTACATCCTCAGGAAATATGTCCTCAAATTCCTGCAAGAGAGGTAAAATAGTAGAAGGCAAGGAGTCAGTGGATATGGATGAAGTGACCAACTCTTCTTTGCACACAAGCATAAGTAAGAGTTGGTTGGAAGACAAAGCTCGCCTTACATCTTTGGCTTTTGCTAGCAAGCTTAGCTTCCCCTTATTTTCTTCTCTCATAGCCGACCCACTTGTTGCCTTTTTCTTCCCTAGGGGTTCGGCCCTTCTCTCTCCTTTTTCTTCCTCACTTTTCTCTCGCTTTTTCCTCTCAAGTTCTAGCTCATACTCCTTTTGGAGCCTCATTTGATCTTCATACACTTGTTTTGGGGTGAGAGGTACAAGTGTCACCTTTCTATTGCAATGAGTAAAGACATATTTATTAGCTCTTCCCTTGAATTCGACATCGCGATCATATTGCCAAGGCCGTCCAAGAATGAGGTGACTTGCTTGCATTGGCACGACATCACAAGTAATCTCGTCTTCATACTTGCCAATTCGGAATGGCACTTTCACTTGTCTAAACACACGTATTTCCCCTTCATTGTTCAACCATTGAAGGCGATAAGGTCTTGGATGTTTGATAACTTGGAGCCCTAGCATTTCTACCATGAGTAGACTAGCGACATTGGCACAACTCCCACTATCAATAACAACACTACACACCTTATCCTTGATATGACACCTTGTGTAGAAAAGGTTGTCCCGTTGTACCTCCATTTCCTCCTCTTTGGCGCGGGTAGTGAGGACCTTTCGAACCACTAGGCATCCAATCTCCTCATGCGTAGGTATCTCCTCACTCGATTCATTCTCTTCCTCTTCTAGAGGTGGCATCCCCTCGTACTCCTCTTCCTCATCTGATACAATTTCCCCATTTGGCAACATCAGCATGGTCCTTTGGCTGGGGCATTGAGAAGCGATGTGGCCAAATCCTTGACACTTAAAGCACTTGGTGTCTCGACCACGTGGTTTGGAAGCTGCATTATTAGCCTTAAAGTCAGGCTTGGGCGTCGCCTTGGAAGGGAGGCCATTCGGCCTTGGAGGGTAAGAAGGAGCTGCGGCCTTCTCCTCCCTTTTTGGTTGAGAAGTGCGCCAATTTCCAGCTTGATAAGTAGTGCTTTGTCGTGCAGTACCCCTCCTCTTGAGGCGCCGTTCAATTGTAACCGCCTTCTCTAGCATTTCATTCATGTCGAGGTAGTGTTGGAGTTCCACTACTTCAGCAATCTCGGGCCTCAATCCATGTAGAAAACGAGCCATCGTGGCCTCTCCATCTTCACGCAAATCCGCCTTCATGATGGCCATTTCCATCTCCTTGTAATAATCCTCAACTGACATGGACCCTTGGTTGAGAGCTTGTAGCCGACGGTGTAGATCTCGACTATAGTAGCTCGGAACGAACCTTTTTCTCATCAGACTCCTCATTTCCTCCCAAGTTTCCACAGGTCTCTCACGATTTCTCCTTCGGCTTAGTCTAAGTTGGTCCCACCAAATGGAGGCGTAGTCAGTGAATTCTACGGCTGCTAGTTTCACCTTTTGCTCCTCCGTATAGGTGTGGCATTCATAGACTAACTCAATTTTTCGTTCCCATTCCAAGTACGCCTCGGGATCCGACTTGCCTTGGAATGAGGGAATCTTGAGTTTGACACCTTTAATGGTGTCGTCTCCTCGACGTTGGAACCTTTGATCATTTTGGTACCTTCCCTCAAATGCTTCCTCTTCATCGTTTGAGTATGCCGATTCTTTGCCCTTACTCGGGGTAGGTGGAGGTCTCGAGTTCTCCAACTGATCAATTCGATCATGCAATGGCTCAATTTCATTCTTAAGCAATCGTTTGAACTCCCTCATCATGGCTTCCAACTGTAATTTGATGTCCATGGTTTGTTCACCAACTCCACTAGACATATTTAGTCCACCTGCAAAACAAATAAACAAAACGAGTTCCTCTCTCTTTTTTTTTTTTTTAATACGATGTATAGGTCACTCACACTCGTGTTTCACTCAAGTGTATCACTCTCTAATAATCTTACCAAGCAATTCCTTGGCTTGCTTGTTGCTTGAGTTGAACAAACTAGGCGTCACCGCAATGTACGTTCTTGACTAGTCAACAGGTGACACACAAGCTAGTAGCAATAAAATGGAGTTGAATGACTGAAGACCTAGACACGACTCAAGACTTAGAATATAGTTGGACAATAACTAACGACGCAAAAGAAAGTAAGACAATTAACTTGAATGCTGAAATTTTGAAAATCCTAGAAAACTCTACCCGAAACCCAATTTTCTGGAATTTGTTGAGCTGCTGGTCCGTGGTCTTTTTGGTAAGGGTTTTGGAGTATTTTGGGTGGCCTTATGCTGCTCAAATAATGGGCAATCTACTACCTAAAAGTCAGCCCAATCGGGTGTCACAATTGCTCCAACAGTTTTAGGGAAATTCAAGAATTCAAGATTCGGAAATTGGAAAGTGTGATCTGATTTGGACACTTGGGGTTGTCAAGGATTGGAAACCTTGGAGTTTGGTCAGATTTGGGGGTCCCAAGTGGTTCAAATTCGAAATTTTGGGGCTGGTCAGATTTGGAAGTCAGATTTTGCACCAAATTTGGTAAACTTGTAGGCTGTCAAGAATTGGAGGTTGTTCAGATTCGGAAGTCCAAGTTTGAATCAGATTTGGTGGCTTGAAGGTTGACCAAGACTAGGGCTGTTCAGATTTGGAAGTCCAAGTTTGAATCAGATTTGGTAAAACTTGAAGGCTGGTCAAGAATTGGAGGTTGTTCAGATTTGGAAGTCCAAGTTTGAATCAGATTTGGTAAAACTTGAAGTCTGGTCAAAAATTGGAAACTAGAGCCGTCATTCTTAGAATTTTTTTTTTGACTTCTGTTGGGGTGTTTTCACACAATATCCAGCTAGTTTAGACCAGAATTTCACAGCAATTAACGTAAACAACTTGGACAGATTTGGTTTCAAGATCAAAGTTCCATGAAAACAAGAACACGGTTGAAGGTTTATTTCAGGTTTCAAGACTGCCAAGATTAACCTCTTTGATCCAAGAAGCTCAAGACTTCCCCAATAAGGTTTTGATGTTTGAGTTTTGCAAAGCAACAACACAAAGGTTCAAGAAACAAGTGCAAACAGGTTCGGCATCCCAGCAAATTAATTCCAGCAACGACTCAAGGGAATGACAATAAGGTATGCATCACAATAGATTTTTTTTTTTGGATTTAAACAGAACATAAACACAAGACAAAACTGGACCGAAAATTTCGGACAACAACTAAACAACAAAGACAGATTTCTGACAAGGAAACAACCAAGACAGATTTAGGACTTGACAAACCCGAGCACTTGAGCTACGAATTTAGAAGACTAAAACAGATCTAAAAACAATAAAAAAGGATATTCGTGATACCTCTAACCAGCTCTGATGCCAGCTGATGCGAGACGCGGAAGCAACTTCGGATCTAGAGGAACACGATGAAGATTGGATGGAGTTGAACCTGAACTTGGACCACTCAAGAACAGAGCACCGAATATGTGGTGTGAGCATTTTCTTGGCAAGAGGAGCCAAGAAACAAGAGGAGCCATTGGAGTAAAGCCATGAGTTTTTCTTGGCTGGTTGTGAGCATTTTCAAACTAACCAAGAGACATGAGCACCGAATCATAGTATGAGGGCCAATATGTGGTGGCATTAGATTTGGGCTTCATACTACCAACGCTTGTAGTATCATCCATTTCTATCCGGATTTGAGGACAAATCCTTCTCAAGTGGAGGGGACTGATGTGTGCACGGACCTTAGCCCAAGTAATGATCCAGTTCGAGTTCCATTGGGCCCAGTCACACGTGCACGGGCCAAGCGCTTCAAGGAGCCCCTTCAAGCTCTTGTGTGAAATGTTCAAGACCAACAAGGAATCCATCGGGATATTGAAGGCTTGGAAGGTGATAATCAAGTTGTCTACATGATGATCCAAGCCCACGAAAAGAGCCCATGAAGGTTTGGTCGACGAAGCCCTAGGCCTTAGTGTTAGGTTCAATTGCTTAGAGTTGGATTAGATTAGTTTATTTGAGTCATGGCCCGGCCCACCTTGTCCAAGGAGTGGCCGACCTTCCTTGTCTAGTTTCTTAGGGTTTCATTCGCCCCTTAGCCTATATAATGGCTCACTTTGTATGATTAACGGGTGCACAATTTTGATAATAAAATTCTGATTTGTTTCTCTTCGACTTATTGAGAGCATTCGAACCTTAACTTGCTTGGCAAGGGTTCTTGAGCAATCTTGCGTATTATCCTTGATTGTTCTACCGACCTATCCACTAGAGTATTCACCTCAATTGGAGTCGCCGTTCTACCACCTTCAATCAATTCGTGTCGTCCGTTTTGGTTTTAGGTTCCACAATCCAAGCGTTGGACAACCTCACTAGATCCTTGGGCAAGCGTGTTACGTGTCTCGAAACGAGTTGATCGAGGACCGTATCAGTTGGCTTCAGAGCTTAGGTGAAGGTATCTTTCGTTATATCCTTGTTTTTCGTAGTTGCGTCAAAGGGATTTTGTGTTTTGTCCACTGCCTTGTTAAAAAAAAAAAGAAGAAAAAAATGACACTGTTCACCGTTACTGTTCACCGACACTGTTCACGTTACTGTTTATCCGAACACAAAATCTGTTGGTGTGTTATCCCTTTTGTATTTGTGTCTAGTTTGTCGATAATTTCTGTCCAAAATTTGCCGAAAGGTTGTGTTCCCAAATCTGTCTTGGCCGTTAGTCATCACTTGAGCAACAAGAAAACAAGTGGGGCAGCGGCTAGGGTCTTGGTTACTCTTATGGCAAAAGTAGTGACAATTATTGGACTTGAGCGGCCTTTCTCAACTACAGAACCCAACAGGTAAAAGTATTTGGTAAGTCAATTAGAGTGACATCCATATACACGAGTGCGAGTGGATACACGTAGGGGAGCGTGAAAGGCAACATCTTCGGTTTCGTTGCTAACTTTTTGCAGGTTCCCTCATACGTCATGGCGAATACAAGACGCATAAAAGCTAGCCCACAACATTGTCTTCCTGATCCTAAGGGAGTCAAAGAAGTGGCATTACGCGGTGTAGATGAGCAATTGGACCTCGTCAAATCTCAGTTGCTTGGTTGGTTTTATACTCGTTACGGTGTCAAAGATAAAATTTGTAGCTTGCCCATTGATGGGAGTTGTGAAGTCATCCTTGCAAGTGCTATCATGGTTGAGAAATTAAATCTTCCAACCATTGATCATCTTCAACTGTACAAGTTGATGAGTACTCGTGGTGTTGTTTGGGTTACTAAGCACACACTTGTACCTATTCAAATCGGCAAATATGTGGACGAGGTGTTGTGTGATGTAGTCCCAATTCAAGTGACACCTGTGTTGTTGGGCAAAGCATGGATGTCGAGGCAAGAAGTTAAATATGACGGACATACTAATAAGTATGCCTTCTTATTTAATAGTCGTCGTTTTGTACTTGTATCACTTACTTATGACCAGCTTTGTATTGATCTAGCATACATGAAAATGAGCTTGAGCGTTATATAATGGAGAAAAGGCTAGATGAGGGAATGGTAAAACCCGGGGGAGTTGAAAGCAACGAGATGAAAGGGTCAGCTGTTGAACTAGAAAAAGAGATGGAAAAATCTGATGAGATGGGTGGCAAAAAGGAAGAAAAGAGAGAAAGTGGGCTGATCTTGAACAACCCGGTGAAGGCCTATTATTTTCCTAACGAACTTACCTTTGCTTTGTTTAGTGTTTCTTCTTTTATACAGATCAGGCAAAGGGAAGTTGAGCTGTTCTTAGTGCGTTCCATTCCAAAATCAATTATAGGCTTTGCAAGCCTCCAAGAGTTAAACCCCGTTGGTATCCATTCATGGAACAATGTCAACTCAAATCAGTCCACACCAAAAGGGAGTTGATTCGAGCTCATCTTGAAGGGAACACTCCACATTTTGGGGATGGTTGTGTACCAAGGGTTCGTTTAAAGAACAAGTACCTCAATGACCATTGTGATTTTCGCCTTGCTCTTAGTACACATGAAGCTCCAACATCACCAAATCCGCCACGGGACCTTGCAAGTGTGTTCTGGCCGGAGTTCGATTTCATGGGATACACTTCACACCACTTTGAGGACCCTTACCTCGTGACCACAAACGATCAAGTTGAGCACACATTGAAGATAGTTTGTGAGATTCAAGGTTCGACAAGGGTTATTTTCCAACTTAGCACGTGGGTTTTGCATTGGATGACATCTGTAGCAATCGTAACAAGATTGAGTCAAAGGCATGTAACTCGTCTTGTCACCATTCGTGCTTCAATTTGTGGGCAAATTGCTTTCAAGAGGAGGGGAATTATACAAACAAGAGGAGCCATTGGAGTAAAGCCATGAGTTTTTCTTGGCTGGTTGTGAGCATTTTCAAACTAACCAAGAGACATGAGCACCGAATCATAGTATGAGGGCCAATATGTGGTGGCATTAGATTTGGGCTTCATACTACCAACGCTTGTAGTATCATCCATTTCTATCCGGATTTGAGGACAAATCCTTCTCAAGTGGAGGGGACTGATGTGTGCACGGACCTTAGCCCAAGTAATGATCCAGTTCGAGTTCCATTGGGCCCAGTCACACGTGCACGGGCCAAGCGCTTCAAGGAGCCCCTTCAAGCTCTTGTGTGAAATGTTCAAGACCAACAAGGAATCCATCGGGATATTGAAGGCTTGGAAGGTGATAATCAAGTTGTCTACATGATGATCCAAGCCCACGAAAAGAGCCCATGAAGGTTTGGTCGACGAAGCCCTAGGCCTTAGTGTTAGGTTCAATTGCTTAGAGTTGGATTAGATTAGTTTATTTGAGTCATGGCCCGGCCCACCTTGTCCAAGGAGTGGCCGACCTTCCTTGTCTAGTTTCTTAGGGTTTCATTCGCCCCTTAGCCTATATAATGGCTCACTTTGTATGATTAACGGGTGCACAATTTTGATAATAAAATTCTGATTTGTTTCTCTTCGACTTATTGAGAGCATTCGAACCTTAACTTGCTTGGCAAGGGTTCTTGAGCAATCTTGCGTATTATCCTTGATTGTTCTACCGACCTATCCACTAGAGTATTCACCTCAATTGGAGTCGCCGTTCTACCACCTTCAATCAATTCGTGTCGTCCGTTTTGGTTTTAGGTTCCACAATCCAAGCGTTGGACAACCTCACTAGATCCTTGGGCAAGCGTGTTACGTGTCTCGAAACGAGTTGATCGAGGACCGTATCAGTTGGCTTCAGAGCTTAGGTGAAGGTATCTTTCGTTATATCCTTGTTTTTCGTAGTTGCGTCAAAGGGATTTTGTGTTTTGTCCACTGCCTTGTTAAAAAAAAAAAGAAGAAAAAAATGACACTGTTCACCGTTACTGTTCACCGACACTGTTCACGTTACTGTTTATCCGAACACAAAATCTGTTGGTGTGTTATCCCTTTTGTATTTGTGTCTAGTTTGTCGATAATTTCTGTCCAAAATTTGCCGAAAGGTTGTGTTCCCAAATCTGTCTTGGCCGTTAGTCATCACTTGAGCAACAAGAAAACAAGTGGGGCAGCGGCTAGGGTTTCTACTTGCGGCTAGGGTTTCATTTGCACTAGGGTTTCTTTGTTTCAAATCTGTCCGAGTATTGCTTGCTTCATCCAAGTTGTTTACTTAATTTCCAAATTCATTTAGGAAACTAAGTAAAGCACTTGGATAACTCCTTTGTTTTCACTTGGCTACTCTCCTACATTCTCTCCTACATTTTAGGAACACTACCCACTCCTACATTTTAGGAAGCTAGGGTTTCTATCTTTTATGTTCCCATTGGTGCACTTCCATTTCTGTCCGCCACTATTGGCCTTCCAAATTCGTCCATTCCCACTTCATTTTGCACCCACATTTGTGTCTTACCTTCTTGGTTACTCTTATGGCAAAAGTAGTGACAATTATTGGACTTGAGCGGCCTTTCTCAACTACAGAACCCAACAGGTAAAAGTATTTGGTAAGTCAATTAGAGTGACATCCATATACACGAGTGCGAGTGGATACACGTAGGGGAGCGTGAAAGGCAACATCTTCGGTTTCGTTGCTAACTTTTTGCAGGTTCCCTCATACGTCATGGCGAATACAAGACGCATAAAAGCTAGCCCACAACATTGTCTTCCTGATCCTAAGGGAGTCAAAGAAGTGGCATTACGCGGTGTAGATGAGCAATTGGACCTCGTCAAATCTCAGTTGCTTGGTTGGTTTTATACTCGTTACGGTGTCAAAGATAAAATTTGTAGCTTGCCCATTGATGGGAGTTGTGAAGTCATCCTTGCAAGTGCTATCATGGTTGAGAAATTAAATCTTCCAACCATTGATCATCTTCAACTGTACAAGTTGATGAGTACTCGTGGTGTTGTTTGGGTTACTAAGCACACACTTGTACCTATTCAAATCGGCAAATATGTGGACGAGGTGTTGTGTGATGTAGTCCCAATTCAAGGGACACCTGTGTTGTTGGGCAAAGCATGGATGTCGAGGCAAGAAGTTAAATATGACGGACATACTAATAAGTATGCCTTCTTATTTAATAGTCGTCGTTTTGTACTTGTATCACTTACTTATGACCAGCTTTGTATTGATCTAGCATACATGAAAATGAGCTTGAGCGTTATATAATGGAGAAAAGGCTAGATGAGGGAATGGTAAAACCCGGGGGAGTTGAAAGCAACGAGATGAAAGGGTCAGCTGTTGAACTAGAAAAAGAGATGGAAAAATCTGATGAGATGGGTGGCAAAAAGGAAGAAAAGAGAGAAAGTGGGCTGATCTTGAACAACCCGGTGAAGGCCTATTATTTTCCTAACGAACTTACCTTTGCTTTGTTTAGTGTTTCTTCTTTTATACAGATCAGGCAAAGGGAAGTTGAGCTGTTCTTAGTGCGTTCCATTCCAAAATCAATTATAGGCTTTGCAAGCCTCCAAGAGTTAAACCCCGTTGGTATCCATTCATGGAACAATGTCAACTCAAATCAGTCCACACCAAAAGGGAGTTGATTCGAGCTCATCTTGAAGGGAACACTCCACATTTTGGGGATGGTTGTGTACCAAGGGTTCGTTTAAAGAACAAGTACCTCAATGACCATTGTGATTTTCGCCTTGCTCTTAGTACACATGAAGCTCCAACATCACCAAATCCGCCACGGGACCTTGCAAGTGTGTTCTGGCCGGAGTTCGATTTCATGGGATACACTTCACACCACTTTGAGGACCCTTACCTCGTGACCACAAACGATCAAGTTGAGCACACATTGAAGATAGTTTGTGAGATTCAAGGTTCGACAAGGGTTATTTTCCAACTTAGCACGTGGGTTTTGCATTGGATGACATCTGTAGCAATCGTAACAAGATTGAGTCAAAGGCATGTAACTCGTCTTGTCACCATTCGTGCTTCAATTTGTGGGCAAATTGCTTTCAAGAGGAGGGGAATTATACAAACAAGAGGAGCCATTGGAGTAAAGCCATGAGTTTTTCTTGGCTGGTTGTGAGCATTTTCAAACTAACCAAGAGACATGAGCACCGAATCATAGTATGAGGGCCAATATGTGGTGGCATTAGATTTGGGCTTCATACTACCAACGCTTGTAGTATCATCCATTTCTATCCGGATTTGAGGACAAATCCTTCTCAAGTGGAGGGGACTGATGTGTGCACGGACCTTAGCCCAAGTAATGATCCAGTTCGAGTTCCATTGGGCCCAGTCACACGTGCACGGGCCAAGCGCTTCAAGGAGCCCCTTCAAGCTCTTGTGTGAAATGTTCAAGACCAACAAGGAATCCATCGGGATATTGAAGGCTTGGAAGGTGATAATCAAGTTGTCTACATGATGATCCAAGCCCACGAAAAGAGCCCATGAAGGTTTGGTCGACGAAGCCCTAGGCCTTAGTGTTAGGTTCAATTGCTTAGAGTTGGATTAGATTAGTTTATTTGAGTCATGGCCCGGCCCACCTTGTCCAAGGAGTGGCCGACCTTCCTTGTCTAGTTTCTTAGGGTTTCATTCGCCCCTTAGCCTATATAATGGCTCACTTTGTATGATTAACGGGTGCACAATTTTGATAATAAAATTCTGATTTGTTTCTCTTCGACTTATTGAGAGCATTCGAACCTTAACTTGCTTGGCAAGGGTTCTTGAGCAATCTTGCGTATTATCCTTGATTGTTCTACCGACCTATCCACTAGAGTATTCACCTCAATTGGAGTCGCCGTTCTACCACCTTCAATCAATTCGTGTCGTCCGTTTTGGTTTTAGGTTCCACAATCCAAGCGTTGGACAACCTCACTAGATCCTTGGGCAAGCGTGTTACGTGTCTCGAAACGAGTTGATCGAGGACCGTATCAGTTGGCTTCAGAGCTTAGGTGAAGGTATCTTTCGTTATATCCTTGTTTTTCGTAGTTGCGTCAAAGGGATTTTGTGTTTTGTCCACTGCCTTGTTAAAAAAAAAAAAGAAGAAAAAAATGACACTGTTCACCGTTACTGTTCACCGACACTGTTCACGTTACTGTTTATCCGAACACAAAATCTGTTGGTGTGTTATCCCTTTTGTATTTGTGTCTAGTTTGTCGATAATTTCTGTCCAAAATTTGCCGAAAGGTTGTGTTCCCAAATCTGTCTTGGCCGTTAGTCATCACTTGAGCAACAAGAAAACAAGTGGGGCAGCGGCTAGGGTTTCTACTTGCGGCTAGGGTTTCATTTGCACTAGGGTTTCTTTGTTTCAAATCTGTCCGAGTATTGCTTGCTTCATCCAAGTTGTTTACTTAATTTCCAAATTCATTTAGGAAACTAAGTAAAGCACTTGGATAACTCCTTTGTTTTCACTTGGCTACTCTCCTACATTCTCTCCTACATTTTAGGAACACTACCCACTCCTACATTTTAGGAAGCTAGGGTTTCTATCTTTTATGTTCCCATTGGTGCACTTCCATTTCTGTCCGCCACTATTGGCCTTCCAAATTCGTCCATTCCCACTTCATTTTGCACCCACATTTGTGTCTTACCTTCTTGGTTACTCTTATGGCAAAAGTAGTGACAATTATTGGACTTGAGCGGCCTTTCTCAACTACAGAACCCAACAGGTAAAAGTATTTGGTAAGTCAATTAGAGTGACATCCATATACACGAGTGCGAGTGGATACACGTAGGGGAGCGTGAAAGGCAACATCTTCGGTTTCGTTGCTAACTTTTTGCAGGTTCCCTCATACGTCATGGCGAATACAAGACGCATAAAAGCTAGCCCACAACATTGTCTTCCTGATCCTAAGGGAGTCAAAGAAGTGGCATTACGCGGTGTAGATGAGCAATTGGACCTCGTCAAATCTCAGTTGCTTGGTTGGTTTTATACTCGTTACGGTGTCAAAGATAAAATTTGTAGCTTGCCCATTGATGGGAGTTGTGAAGTCATCCTTGCAAGTGCTATCATGGTTGAGAAATTAAATCTTCCAACCATTGATCATCTTCAACTGTACAAGTTGATGAGTACTCGTGGTGTTGTTTGGGTTACTAAGCACACACTTGTACCTATTCAAATCGGCAAATATGTGGACGAGGTGTTGTGTGATGTAGTCCCAATTCAAGTGACACCTGTGTTGTTGGGCAAAGCATGGATGTCGAGGCAAGAAGTTAAATATGACGGACATACTAATAAGTATGCCTTCTTATTTAATAGTCGTCGTTTTGTACTTGTATCACTTACTTATGACCAGCTTTGTATTGATCTAGCATACATGAAAATGAGCTTGAGCGTTATATAATGGAGAAAAGGCTAGATGAGGGAATGGTAAAACCCGGGGGAGTTGAAAGCAACGAGATGAAAGGGTCAGCTGTTGAACTAGAAAAAGAGATGGAAAAATCTGATGAGATGGGTGGCAAAAAGGAAGAAAAGAGAGAAAGTGGGCTGATCTTGAACAACCCGGTGAAGGCCTATTATTTTCCTAACGAACTTACCTTTGCTTTGTTTAGTGTTTCTTCTTTTATACAGATCAGGCAAAGGGAAGTTGAGCTGTTCTTAGTGCGTTCCATTCCAAAATCAATTATAGGCTTTGCAAGCCTCCAAGAGTTAAACCCCGTTGGTATCCATTCATGGAACAATGTCAACTCAAATCAGTCCACACCAAAAGGGAGTTGATTCGAGCTCATCTTGAAGGGAACACTCCACATTTTGGGGATGGTTGTGTACCAAGGGTTCGTTTAAAGAACAAGTACCTCAATGACCATTGTGATTTTCGCCTTGCTCTTAGTACACATGAAGCTCCAACATCACCAAATCCGCCACGGGACCTTGCAAGTGTGTTCTGGCCGGAGTTCGATTTCATGGGATACACTTCACACCACTTTGAGGACCCTTACCTCGTGACCACAAACGATCAAGTTGAGCACACATTGAAGATAGTTTGTGAGATTCAAGGTTCGACAAGGGTTATTTTCCAACTTAGCACGTGGGTTTTGCATTGGATGACATCTGTAGCAATCGTAACAAGATTGAGTCAAAGGCATGTAACTCGTCTTGTCACCATTCGTGCTTCAATTTGTGGGCAAATTGCTTTCAAGAGGAGGGGAATTATACAAACAAGAGGAGCCATTGGAGTAAAGCCATGAGTTTTTCTTGGCTGGTTGTGAGCATTTTCAAACTAACCAAGAGACATGAGCACCGAATCATAGTATGAGGGCCAATATGTGGTGGCATTAGATTTGGGCTTCATACTACCAACGCTTGTAGTATCATCCATTTCTATCCGGATTTGAGGACAAATCCTTCTCAAGTGGAGGGGACTGATGTGTGCACGGACCTTAGCCCAAGTAATGATCCAGTTCGAGTTCCATTGGGCCCAGTCACACGTGCACGGGCCAAGCGCTTCAAGGAGCCCCTTCAAGCTCTTGTGTGAAATGTTCAAGACCAACAAGGAATCCATCGGGATATTGAAGGCTTGGAAGGTGATAATCAAGTTGTCTACATGATGATCCAAGCCCACGAAAAGAGCCCATGAAGGTTTGGTCGACGAAGCCCTAGGCCTTAGTGTTAGGTTCAATTGCTTAGAGTTGGATTAGATTAGTTTATTTGAGTCATGGCCCGGCCCACCTTGTCCAAGGAGTGGCCGACCTTCCTTGTCTAGTTTCTTAGGGTTTCATTCGCCCCTTAGCCTATATAATGGCTCACTTTGTATGATTAACGGGTGCACAATTTTGATAATAAAATTCTGATTTGTTTCTCTTCGACTTATTGAGAGCATTCGAACCTTAACTTGCTTGGCAAGGGTTCTTGAGCAATCTTGCGTATTATCCTTGATTGTTCTACCGACCTATCCACTAGAGTATTCACCTCAATTGGAGTCGCCGTTCTACCACCTTCAATCAATTCGTGTCGTCCGTTTTGGTTTTAGGTTCCACAATCCAAGCGTTGGACAACCTCACTAGATCCTTGGGCAAGCGTGTTACGTGTCTCGAAACGAGTTGATCGAGGACCGTATCAGTTGGCTTCAGAGCTTAGGTGAAGGTATCTTTCGTTATATCCTTGTTTTTCGTAGTTGCGTCAAAGGGATTTTGTGTTTTGTCCACTGCCTTGTTAAAAAAAAAAAAGAAGAAAAAAATGACACTGTTCACCGTTACTGTTCACCGACACTGTTCACGTTACTGTTTATCCGAACACAAAATCTGTTGGTGTGTTATCCCTTTTGTATTTGTGTCTAGTTTGTCGATAATTTCTGTCCAAAATTTGCCGAAAGGTTGTGTTCCCAAATCTGTCTTGGCCGTTAGTCATCACTTGAGCAACAAGAAAACAAGTGGGGCAGCGGCTAGGGTTTCTACTTGCGGCTAGGGTTTCATTTGCACTAGGGTTTCTTTGTTTCAAATCTGTCCGAGTATTGCTTGCTTCATCCAAGTTGTTTACTTAATTTCCAAATTCATTTAGGAAACTAAGTAAAGCACTTGGATAACTCCTTTGTTTTCACTTGGCTACTCTCCTACATTCTCTCCTACATTTTAGGAACACTACCCACTCCTACATTTTAGGAAGCTAGGGTTTCTATCTTTTATGTTCCCATTGGTGCACTTCCATTTCTGTCCGCCACTATTGGCCTTCCAAATTCGTCCATTCCCACTTCATTTTGCACCCACATTTGTGTCTTACCTTCTTGGTTACTCTTATGGCAAAAGTAGTGACAATTATTGGACTTGAGCGGCCTTTCTCAACTACAGAACCCAACAGGTAAAAGTATTTGGTAAGTCAATTAGAGTGACATCCATATACACGAGTGCGAGTGGATACACGTAGGGGAGCGTGAAAGGCAACATCTTCGGTTTCGTTGCTAACTTTTTGCAGGTTCCCTCATACGTCATGGCGAATACAAGACGCATAAAAGCTAGCCCACAACATTGTCTTCCTGATCCTAAGGGAGTCAAAGAAGTGGCATTACGCGGTGTAGATGAGCAATTGGACCTCGTCAAATCTCAGTTGCTTGGTTGGTTTTATACTCGTTACGGTGTCAAAGATAAAATTTGTAGCTTGCCCATTGATGGGAGTTGTGAAGTCATCCTTGCAAGTGCTATCATGGTTGAGAAATTAAATCTTCCAACCATTGATCATCTTCAACTGTACAAGTTGATGAGTACTCGTGGTGTTGTTTGGGTTACTAAGCACACACTTGTACCTATTCAAATCGGCAAATATGTGGACGAGGTGTTGTGTGATGTAGTCCCAATTCAAGGGACACCTGTGTTGTTGGGCAAAGCATGGATGTCGAGGCAAGAAGTTAAATATGACGGACATACTAATAAGTATGCCTTCTTATTTAATAGTCGTCGTTTTGTACTTGTATCACTTACTTATGACCAGCTTTGTATTGATCTAGCATACATGAAAATGAGCTTGAGCGTTATATAATGGAGAAAAGGCTAGATGAGGGAATGGTAAAACCCGGGGGAGTTGAAAGCAACGAGATGAAAGGGTCAGCTGTTGAACTAGAAAAAGAGATGGAAAAATCTGATGAGATGGGTGGCAAAAAGGAAGAAAAGAGAGAAAGTGGGCTGATCTTGAACAACCCGGTGAAGGCCTATTATTTTCCTAACGAACTTACCTTTGCTTTGTTTAGTGTTTCTTCTTTTATACAGATCAGGCAAAGGGAAGTTGAGCTGTTCTTAGTGCGTTCCATTCCAAAATCAATTATAGGCTTTGCAAGCCTCCAAGAGTTAAACCCCGTTGGTATCCATTCATGGAACAATGTCAACTCAAATCAGTCCACACCAAAAGGGAGTTGATTCGAGCTCATCTTGAAGGGAACACTCCACATTTTGGGGATGGTTGTGTACCAAGGGTTCGTTTAAAGAACAAGTACCTCAATGACCATTGTGATTTTCGCCTTGCTCTTAGTACACATGAAGCTCCAACATCACCAAATCCGCCACGGGACCTTGCAAGTGTGTTCTGGCCGGAGTTCGATTTCATGGGATACACTTCACACCACTTTGAGGACCCTTACCTCGTGACCACAAACGATCAAGTTGAGCACACATTGAAGATAGTTTGTGAGATTCAAGGTTCGACAAGGGTTATTTTCCAACTTAGCACGTGGGTTTTGCATTGGATGACATCTGTAGCAATCGTAACAAGATTGAGTCAAAGGCATGTAACTCGTCTTGTCACCATTCGTGCTTCAATTTGTGGGCAAATTGCTTTCAAGAGGAGGGGAATTATACAAACAAGAGGAGCCATTGGAGTAAAGCCATGAGTTTTTCTTGGCTGGTTGTGAGCATTTTCAAACTAACCAAGAGACATGAGCACCGAATCATAGTATGAGGGCCAATATGTGGTGGCATTAGATTTGGGCTTCATACTACCAACGCTTGTAGTATCATCCATTTCTATCCGGATTTGAGGACAAATCCTTCTCAAGTGGAGGGGACTGATGTGTGCACGGACCTTAGCCCAAGTAATGATCCAGTTCGAGTTCCATTGGGCCCAGTCACACGTGCACGGGCCAAGCGCTTCAAGGAGCCCCTTCAAGCTCTTGTGTGAAATGTTCAAGACCAACAAGGAATCCATCGGGATATTGAAGGCTTGGAAGGTGATAATCAAGTTGTCTACATGATGATCCAAGCCCACGAAAAGAGCCCATGAAGGTTTGGTCGACGAATCCCTAGGCCTTAGTGTTAGGTTCAATTGCTTAGAGTTGGATTAGATTAGTTTATTTGAGTCATGGCCCGGCCCACCTTGTCCAAGGAGTGGCCGACCTTCCTTGTCTAGTTTCTTAGGGTTTCATTCGCCCCTTAGCCTATATAATGGCTCACTTTGTATGATTAACGGGTGCACAATTTTGATAATAAAATTCTGATTTGTTTCTCTTCGACTTATTGAGAGCATTCGAACCTTAACTTGCTTGGCAAGGGTTCTTGAGCAATCTTGCGTATTATCCTTGATTGTTCTACCGACCTATCCACTAGAGTATTCACCTCAATTGGAGTCGCCGTTCTACCACCTTCAATCAATTCGTGTCGTCCGTTTTGGTTTTAGGTTCCACAATCCAAGCGTTGGACAACCTCACTAGATCCTTGGGCAAGCGTGTTACGTGTCTCGAAACGAGTTGATCGAGGACCGTATCAGTTGGCTTCAGAGCTTAGGTGAAGGTATCTTTCGTTATATCCTTGTTTTTCGTAGTTGCGTCAAAGGGATTTTGTGTTTTGTCCACTGCCTTGTTAAAAAAAAAAAAGAAGAAAAAAATGACACTGTTCACCGTTACTGTTCACCGACACTGTTCACGTTACTGTTTATCCGAACACAAAATCTGTTGGTGTGTTATCCCTTTTGTATTTGTGTCTAGTTTGTCGATAATTTCTGTCCAAAATTTGCCGAAAGGTTGTGTTCCCAAATCTGTCTTGGCCGTTAGTCATCACTTGAGCAACAAGAAAACAAGTGGGGCAGCGGCTAGGGTTTCTACTTGCGGCTAGGGTTTCATTTGCACTAGGGTTTCTTTGTTTCAAATCTGTCCGAGTATTGCTTGCTTCATCCAAGTTGTTTACTTAATTTCCAAATTCATTTAGGAAACTAAGTAAAGCACTTGGATAACTCCTTTGTTTTCACTTGGCTACTCTCCTACATTCTCTCCTACATTTTAGGAACACTACCCACTCCTACATTTTAGGAAGCTAGGGTTTCTATCTTTTATGTTCCCATTGGTGCACTTCCATTTCTGTCCGCCACTATTGGCCTTCCAAATTCGTCCATTCCCACTTCATTTTGCACCCACATTTGTGTCTTACCTTCTTGGTTACTCTTATGGCAAAAGTAGTGACAATTATTGGACTTGAGCGGCCTTTCTCAACTACAGAACCCAACAGGTAAAAGTATTTGGTAAGTCAATTAGAGTGACATCCATATACACGAGTGCGAGTGGATACACGTAGGGGAGCGTGAAAGGCAACATCTTCGGTTTCGTTGCTAACTTTTTGCAGGTTCCCTCATACGTCATGGCGAATACAAGACGCATAAAAGCTAGCCCACAACATTGTCTTCCTGATCCTAAGGGAGTCAAAGAAGTGGCATTACGCGGTGTAGATGAGCAATTGGACCTCGTCAAATCTCAGTTGCTTGGTTGGTTTTATACTCGTTACGGTGTCAAAGATAAAATTTGTAGCTTGCCCATTGATGGGAGTTGTGAAGTCATCCTTGCAAGTGCTATCATGGTTGAGAAATTAAATCTTCCAACCATTGATCATCTTCAACTGTACAAGTTGATGAGTACTCGTGGTGTTGTTTGGGTTACTAAGCACACACTTGTACCTATTCAAATCGGCAAATATGTGGACGAGGTGTTGTGTGATGTAGTCCCAATTCAAGTGACACCTGTGTTGTTGGGCAAAGCATGGATGTCGAGGCAAGAAGTTAAATATGACGGACATACTAATAAGTATGCCTTCTTATTTAATAGTCGTCGTTTTGTACTTGTATCACTTACTTATGACCAGCTTTGTATTGATCTAGCATACATGAAAATGAGCTTGAGCGTTATATAATGGAGAAAAGGCTAGATGAGGGAATGGTAAAACCCGGGGGAGTTGAAAGCAACGAGATGAAAGGGTCAGCTGTTGAACTAGAAAAAGAGATGGAAAAATCTGATGAGATGGGTGGCAAAAAGGAAGAAAAGAGAGAAAGTGGGCTGATCTTGAACAACCCGGTGAAGGCCTATTATTTTCCTAACGAACTTACCTTTGCTTTGTTTAGTGTTTCTTCTTTTATACAGATCAGGCAAAGGGAAGTTGAGCTGTTCTTAGTGCGTTCCATTCCAAAATCAATTATAGGCTTTGCAAGCCTCCAAGAGTTAAACCCCGTTGGTATCCATTCATGGAACAATGTCAACTCAAATCAGTCCACACCAAAAGGGAGTTGATTCGAGCTCATCTTGAAGGGAACACTCCACATTTTGGGGATGGTTGTGTACCAAGGGTTCGTTTAAAGAACAAGTACCTCAATGACCATTGTGATTTTCGCCTTGCTCTTAGTACACATGAAGCTCCAACATCACCAAATCCGCCACGGGACCTTGCAAGTGTGTTCTGGCCGGAGTTCGATTTCATGGGATACACTTCACACCACTTTGAGGACCCTTACCTCGTGACCACAAACGATCAAGTTGAGCACACATTGAAGATAGTTTGTGAGATTCAAGGTTCGACAAGGGTTATTTTCCAACTTAGCACGTGGGTTTTGCATTGGATGACATCTGTAGCAATCGTAACAAGATTGAGTCAAAGGCATGTAACTCGTCTTGTCACCATTCGTGCTTCAATTTGTGGGCAAATTGCTTTCAAGAGGAGGGGAATTATACAAACAAGAGGAGCCATTGGAGTAAAGCCATGAGTTTTTCTTGGCTGGTTGTGAGCATTTTCAAACTAACCAAGAGACATGAGCACCGAATCATAGTATGAGGGCCAATATGTGGTGGCATTAGATTTGGGCTTCATACTACCAACGCTTGTAGTATCATCCATTTCTATCCGGATTTGAGGACAAATCCTTCTCAAGTGGAGGGGACTGATGTGTGCACGGACCTTAGCCCAAGTAATGATCCAGTTCGAGTTCCATTGGGCCCAGTCACACGTGCACGGGCCAAGCGCTTCAAGGAGCCCCTTCAAGCTCTTGTGTGAAATGTTCAAGACCAACAAGGAATCCATCGGGATATTGAAGGCTTGGAAGGTGATAATCAAGTTGTCTACATGATGATCCAAGCCCACGAAAAGAGCCCATGAAGGTTTGGTCGACGAATCCCTAGGCCTTAGTGTTAGGTTCAATTGCTTAGAGTTGGATTAGATTAGTTTATTTGAGTCATGGCCCGGCCCACCTTGTCCAAGGAGTGGCCGACCTTCCTTGTCTAGTTTCTTAGGGTTTCATTCGCCCCTTAGCCTATATAATGGCTCACTTTGTATGATTAACGGGTGCACAATTTTGATAATAAAATTCTGATTTGTTTCTCTTCGACTTATTGAGAGCATTCGAACCTTAACTTGCTTGGCAAGGGTTCTTGAGCAATCTTGCGTATTATCCTTGATTGTTCTACCGACCTATCCACTAGAGTATTCACCTCAATTGGAGTCGCCGTTCTACCACCTTCAATCAATTCGTGTCGTCCGTTTTGGTTTTAGGTTCCACAATCCAAGCGTTGGACAACCTCACTAGATCCTTGGGCAAGCGTGTTACGTGTCTCGAAACGAGTTGATCGAGGACCGTATCAGTTGGCTTCAGAGCTTAGGTGAAGGTATCTTTCGTTATATCCTTGTTTTTCGTAGTTGCGTCAAAGGGATTTTGTGTTTTGTCCACTGCCTTGTTAAAAAAAAAAAAGAAGAAAAAAATGACACTGTTCACCGTTACTGTTCACCGACACTGTTCACGTTACTGTTTATCCGAACACAAAATCTGTTGGTGTGTTATCCCTTTTGTATTTGTGTCTAGTTTGTCGATAATTTCTGTCCAAAATTTGCCGAAAGGTTGTGTTCCCAAATCTGTCTTGGCCGTTAGTCATCACTTGAGCAACAAGAAAACAAGTGGGGCAGCGGCTAGGGTTTCTACTTGCGGCTAGGGTTTCATTTGCACTAGGGTTTCTTTGTTTCAAATCTGTCCGAGTATTGCTTGCTTCATCCAAGTTGTTTACTTAATTTCCAAATTCATTTAGGAAACTAAGTAAAGCACTTGGATAACTCCTTTGTTTTCACTTGGCTACTCTCCTACATTCTCTCCTACATTTTAGGAACACTACCCACTCCTACATTTTAGGAAGCTAGGGTTTCTATCTTTTATGTTCCCATTGGTGCACTTCCATTTCTGTCCGCCACTATTGGCCTTCCAAATTCGTCCATTCCCACTTCATTTTGCACCCACATTTGTGTCTTACCTTCTTGGTTACTCTTATGGCAAAAGTAGTGACAATTATTGGACTTGAGCGGCCTTTCTCAACTACAGAACCCAACAGGTAAAAGTATTTGGTAAGTCAATTAGAGTGACATCCATATACACGAGTGCGAGTGGATACACGTAGGGGAGCGTGAAAGGCAACATCTTCGGTTTCGTTGCTAACTTTTTGCAGGTTCCCTCATACGTCATGGCGAATACAAGACGCATAAAAGCTAGCCCACAACATTGTCTTCCTGATCCTAAGGGAGTCAAAGAAGTGGCATTACGCGGTGTAGATGAGCAATTGGACCTCGTCAAATCTCAGTTGCTTGGTTGGTTTTATACTCGTTACGGTGTCAAAGATAAAATTTGTAGCTTGCCCATTGATGGGAGTTGTGAAGTCATCCTTGCAAGTGCTATCATGGTTGAGAAATTAAATCTTCCAACCATTGATCATCTTCAACTGTACAAGTTGATGAGTACTCGTGGTGTTGTTTGGGTTACTAAGCACACACTTGTACCTATTCAAATCGGCAAATATGTGGACGAGGTGTTGTGTGATGTAGTCCCAATTCAAGGGACACCTGTGTTGTTGGGCAAAGCATGGATGTCGAGGCAAGAAGTTAAATATGACGGACATACTAATAAGTATGCCTTCTTATTTAATAGTCGTCGTTTTGTACTTGTATCACTTACTTATGACCAGCTTTGTATTGATCTAGCATACATGAAAATGAGCTTGAGCGTTATATAATGGAGAAAAGGCTAGATGAGGGAATGGTAAAACCCGGGGGAGTTGAAAGCAACGAGATGAAAGGGTCAGCTGTTGAACTAGAAAAAGAGATGGAAAAATCTGATGAGATGGGTGGCAAAAAGGAAGAAAAGAGAGAAAGTGGGCTGATCTTGAACAACCCGGTGAAGGCCTATTATTTTCCTAACGAACTTACCTTTGCTTTGTTTAGTGTTTCTTCTTTTATACAGATCAGGCAAAGGGAAGTTGAGCTGTTCTTAGTGCGTTCCATTCCAAAATCAATTATAGGCTTTGCAAGCCTCCAAGAGTTAAACCCCGTTGGTATCCATTCATGGAACAATGTCAACTCAAATCAGTCCACACCAAAAGGGAGTTGATTCGAGCTCATCTTGAAGGGAACACTCCACATTTTGGGGATGGTTGTGTACCAAGGGTTCGTTTAAAGAACAAGTACCTCAATGACCATTGTGATTTTCGCCTTGCTCTTAGTACACATGAAGCTCCAACATCACCAAATCCGCCACGGGACCTTGCAAGTGTGTTCTGGCCGGAGTTCGATTTCATGGGATACACTTCACACCACTTTGAGGACCCTTACCTCGTGACCACAAACGATCAAGTTGAGCACACATTGAAGATAGTTTGTGAGATTCAAGGTTCGACAAGGGTTATTTTCCAACTTAGCACGTGGGTTTTGCATTGGATGACATCTGTAGCAATCGTAACAAGATTGAGTCAAAGGCATGTAACTCGTCTTGTCACCATTCGTGCTTCAATTTGTGGGCAAATTGCTTTCAAGAGGAGGGGAATTATACAAACAAGAGGAGCCATTGGAGTAAAGCCATGAGTTTTTCTTGGCTGGTTGTGAGCATTTTCAAACTAACCAAGAGACATGAGCACCGAATCATAGTATGAGGGCCAATATGTGGTGGCATTAGATTTGGGCTTCATACTACCAACGCTTGTAGTATCATCCATTTCTATCCGGATTTGAGGACAAATCCTTCTCAAGTGGAGGGGACTGATGTGTGCACGGACCTTAGCCCAAGTAATGATCCAGTTCGAGTTCCATTGGGCCCAGTCACACGTGCACGGGCCAAGCGCTTCAAGGAGCCCCTTCAAGCTCTTGTGTGAAATGTTCAAGACCAACAAGGAATCCATCGGGATATTGAAGGCTTGGAAGGTGATAATCAAGTTGTCTACATGATGATCCAAGCCCACGAAAAGAGCCCATGAAGGTTTGGTCGACGAATCCCTAGGCCTTAGTGTTAGGTTCAATTGCTTAGAGTTGGATTAGATTAGTTTATTTGAGTCATGGCCCGGCCCACCTTGTCCAAGGAGTGGCCGACCTTCCTTGTCTAGTTTCTTAGGGTTTCATTCGCCCCTTAGCCTATATAATGGCTCACTTTGTATGATTAACGGGTGCACAATTTTGATAATAAAATTCTGATTTGTTTCTCTTCGACTTATTGAGAGCATTCGAACCTTAACTTGCTTGGCAAGGGTTCTTGAGCAATCTTGCGTATTATCCTTGATTGTTCTACCGACCTATCCACTAGAGTATTCACCTCAATTGGAGTCGCCGTTCTACCACCTTCAATCAATTCGTGTCGTCCGTTTTGGTTTTAGGTTCCACAATCCAAGCGTTGGACAACCTCACTAGATCCTTGGGCAAGCGTGTTACGTGTCTCGAAACGAGTTGATCGAGGACCGTATCAGTTGGCTTCAGAGCTTAGGTGAAGGTATCTTTCGTTATATCCTTGTTTTTCGTAGTTGCGTCAAAGGGATTTTGTGTTTTGTCCACTGCCTTGTTAAAAAAAAAAAAGAAGAAAAAAATGACACTGTTCACCGTTACTGTTCACCGACACTGTTCACGTTACTGTTTATCCGAACACAAAATCTGTTGGTGTGTTATCCCTTTTGTATTTGTGTCTAGTTTGTCGATAATTTCTGTCCAAAATTTGCCGAAAGGTTGTGTTCCCAAATCTGTCTTGGCCGTTAGTCATCACTTGAGCAACAAGAAAACAAGTGGGGCAGCGGCTAGGGTTTCTACTTGCGGCTAGGGTTTCATTTGCACTAGGGTTTCTTTGTTTCAAATCTGTCCGAGTATTGCTTGCTTCATCCAAGTTGTTTACTTAATTTCCAAATTCATTTAGGAAACTAAGTAAAGCACTTGGATAACTCCTTTGTTTTCACTTGGCTACTCTCCTACATTCTCTCCTACATTTTAGGAACACTACCCACTCCTACATTTTAGGAAGCTAGGGTTTCTATCTTTTATGTTCCCATTGGTGCACTTCCATTTCTGTCCGCCACTATTGGCCTTCCAAATTCGTCCATTCCCACTTCATTTTGCACCCACATTTGTGTCTTACCTTCTTGGTTACTCTTATGGCAAAAGTAGTGACAATTATTGGACTTGAGCGGCCTTTCTCAACTACAGAACCCAACAGGTAAAAGTATTTGGTAAGTCAATTAGAGTGACATCCATATACACGAGTGCGAGTGGATACACGTAGGGGAGCGTGAAAGGCAACATCTTCGGTTTCGTTGCTAACTTTTTGCAGGTTCCCTCATACGTCATGGCGAATACAAGACGCATAAAAGCTAGCCCACAACATTGTCTTCCTGATCCTAAGGGAGTCAAAGAAGTGGCATTACGCGGTGTAGATGAGCAATTGGACCTCGTCAAATCTCAGTTGCTTGGTTGGTTTTATACTCGTTACGGTGTCAAAGATAAAATTTGTAGCTTGCCCATTGATGGGAGTTGTGAAGTCATCCTTGCAAGTGCTATCATGGTTGAGAAATTAAATCTTCCAACCATTGATCATCTTCAACTGTACAAGTTGATGAGTACTCGTGGTGTTGTTTGGGTTACTAAGCACACACTTGTACCTATTCAAATCGGCAAATATGTGGACGAGGTGTTGTGTGATGTAGTCCCAATTCAAGTGACACCTGTGTTGTTGGGCAAAGCATGGATGTCGAGGCAAGAAGTTAAATATGACGGACATACTAATAAGTATGCCTTCTTATTTAATAGTCGTCGTTTTGTACTTGTATCACTTACTTATGACCAGCTTTGTATTGATCTAGCATACATGAAAATGAGCTTGAGCGTTATATAATGGAGAAAAGGCTAGATGAGGGAATGGTAAAACCCGGGGGAGTTGAAAGCAACGAGATGAAAGGGTCAGCTGTTGAACTAGAAAAAGAGATGGAAAAATCTGATGAGATGGGTGGCAAAAAGGAAGAAAAGAGAGAAAGTGGGCTGATCTTGAACAACCCGGTGAAGGCCTATTATTTTCCTAACGAACTTACCTTTGCTTTGTTTAGTGTTTCTTCTTTTATACAGATCAGGCAAAGGGAAGTTGAGCTGTTCTTAGTGCGTTCCATTCCAAAATCAATTATAGGCTTTGCAAGCCTCCAAGAGTTAAACCCCGTTGGTATCCATTCATGGAACAATGTCAACTCAAATCAGTCCACACCAAAAGGGAGTTGATTCGAGCTCATCTTGAAGGGAACACTCCACATTTTGGGGATGGTTGTGTACCAAGGGTTCGTTTAAAGAACAAGTACCTCAATGACCATTGTGATTTTCGCCTTGCTCTTAGTACACATGAAGCTCCAACATCACCAAATCCGCCACGGGACCTTGCAAGTGTGTTCTGGCCGGAGTTCGATTTCATGGGATACACTTCACACCACTTTGAGGACCCTTACCTCGTGACCACAAACGATCAAGTTGAGCACACATTGAAGATAGTTTGTGAGATTCAAGGTTCGACAAGGGTTATTTTCCAACTTAGCACGTGGGTTTTGCATTGGATGACATCTGTAGCAATCGTAACAAGATTGAGTCAAAGGCATGTAACTCGTCTTGTCACCATTCGTGCTTCAATTTGTGGGCAAATTGCTTTCAAGAGGAGGGGAATTATACAAACAAGAGGAGCCATTGGAGTAAAGCCATGAGTTTTTCTTGGCTGGTTGTGAGCATTTTCAAACTAACCAAGAGACATGAGCACCGAATCATAGTATGAGGGCCAATATGTGGTGGCATTAGATTTGGGCTTCATACTACCAACGCTTGTAGTATCATCCATTTCTATCCGGATTTGAGGACAAATCCTTCTCAAGTGGAGGGGACTGATGTGTGCACGGACCTTAGCCCAAGTAATGATCCAGTTCGAGTTCCATTGGGCCCAGTCACACGTGCACGGGCCAAGCGCTTCAAGGAGCCCCTTCAAGCTCTTGTGTGAAATGTTCAAGACCAACAAGGAATCCATCGGGATATTGAAGGCTTGGAAGGTGATAATCAAGTTGTCTACATGATGATCCAAGCCCACGAAAAGAGCCCATGAAGGTTTGGTCGACGAATCCCTAGGCCTTAGTGTTAGGTTCAATTGCTTAGAGTTGGATTAGATTAGTTTATTTGAGTCATGGCCCGGCCCACCTTGTCCAAGGAGTGGCCGACCTTCCTTGTCTAGTTTCTTAGGGTTTCATTCGCCCCTTAGCCTATATAATGGCTCACTTTGTATGATTAACGGGTGCACAATTTTGATAATAAAATTCTGATTTGTTTCTCTTCGACTTATTGAGAGCATTCGAACCTTAACTTGCTTGGCAAGGGTTCTTGAGCAATCTTGCGTATTATCCTTGATTGTTCTACCGACCTATCCACTAGAGTATTCACCTCAATTGGAGTCGCCGTTCTACCACCTTCAATCAATTCGTGTCGTCCGTTTTGGTTTTAGGTTCCACAATCCAAGCGTTGGACAACCTCACTAGATCCTTGGGCAAGCGTGTTACGTGTCTCGAAACGAGTTGATCGAGGACCGTATCAGTTGGCTTCAGAGCTTAGGTGAAGGTATCTTTCGTTATATCCTTGTTTTTCGTAGTTGCGTCAAAGGGATTTTGTGTTTTGTCCACTGCCTTGTTAAAAAAAAAAAAGAAGAAAAAAATGACACTGTTCACCGTTACTGTTCACCGACACTGTTCACGTTACTGTTTATCCGAACACAAAATCTGTTGGTGTGTTATCCCTTTTGTATTTGTGTCTAGTTTGTCGATAATTTCTGTCCAAAATTTGCCGAAAGGTTGTGTTCCCAAATCTGTCTTGGCCGTTAGTCATCACTTGAGCAACAAGAAAACAAGTGGGGCAGCGGCTAGGGTTTCTACTTGCGGCTAGGGTTTCATTTGCACTAGGGTTTCTTTGTTTCAAATCTGTCCGAGTATTGCTTGCTTCATCCAAGTTGTTTACTTAATTTCCAAATTCATTTAGGAAACTAAGTAAAGCACTTGGATAACTCCTTTGTTTTCACTTGGCTACTCTCCTACATTCTCTCCTACATTTTAGGAACACTACCCACTCCTACATTTTAGGAAGCTAGGGTTTCTATCTTTTATGTTCCCATTGGTGCACTTCCATTTCTGTCCGCCACTATTGGCCTTCCAAATTCGTCCATTCCCACTTCATTTTGCACCCACATTTGTGTCTTACCTTCTTGGTTACTCTTATGGCAAAAGTAGTGACAATTATTGGACTTGAGCGGCCTTTCTCAACTACAGAACCCAACAGGTAAAAGTATTTGGTAAGTCAATTAGAGTGACATCCATATACACGAGTGCGAGTGGATACACGTAGGGGAGCGTGAAAGGCAACATCTTCGGTTTCGTTGCTAACTTTTTGCAGGTTCCCTCATACGTCATGGCGAATACAAGACGCATAAAAGCTAGCCCACAACATTGTCTTCCTGATCCTAAGGGAGTCAAAGAAGTGGCATTACGCGGTGTAGATGAGCAATTGGACCTCGTCAAATCTCAGTTGCTTGGTTGGTTTTATACTCGTTACGGTGTCAAAGATAAAATTTGTAGCTTGCCCATTGATGGGAGTTGTGAAGTCATCCTTGCAAGTGCTATCATGGTTGAGAAATTAAATCTTCCAACCATTGATCATCTTCAACTGTACAAGTTGATGAGTACTCGTGGTGTTGTTTGGGTTACTAAGCACACACTTGTACCTATTCAAATCGGCAAATATGTGGACGAGGTGTTGTGTGATGTAGTCCCAATTCAAGGGACACCTGTGTTGTTGGGCAAAGCATGGATGTCGAGGCAAGAAGTTAAATATGACGGACATACTAATAAGTATGCCTTCTTATTTAATAGTCGTCGTTTTGTACTTGTATCACTTACTTATGACCAGCTTTGTATTGATCTAGCATACATGAAAATGAGCTTGAGCGTTATATAATGGAGAAAAGGCTAGATGAGGGAATGGTAAAACCCGGGGGAGTTGAAAGCAACGAGATGAAAGGGTCAGCTGTTGAACTAGAAAAAGAGATGGAAAAATCTGATGAGATGGGTGGCAAAAAGGAAGAAAAGAGAGAAAGTGGGCTGATCTTGAACAACCCGGTGAAGGCCTATTATTTTCCTAACGAACTTACCTTTGCTTTGTTTAGTGTTTCTTCTTTTATACAGATCAGGCAAAGGGAAGTTGAGCTGTTCTTAGTGCGTTCCATTCCAAAATCAATTATAGGCTTTGCAAGCCTCCAAGAGTTAAACCCCGTTGGTATCCATTCATGGAACAATGTCAACTCAAATCAGTCCACACCAAAAGGGAGTTGATTCGAGCTCATCTTGAAGGGAACACTCCACATTTTGGGGATGGTTGTGTACCAAGGGTTCGTTTAAAGAACAAGTACCTCAATGACCATTGTGATTTTCGCCTTGCTCTTAGTACACATGAAGCTCCAACATCACCAAATCCGCCACGGGACCTTGCAAGTGTGTTCTGGCCGGAGTTCGATTTCATGGGATACACTTCACACCACTTTGAGGACCCTTACCTCGTGACCACAAACGATCAAGTTGAGCACACATTGAAGATAGTTTGTGAGATTCAAGGTTCGACAAGGGTTATTTTCCAACTTAGCACGTGGGTTTTGCATTGGATGACATCTGTAGCAATCGTAACAAGATTGAGTCAAAGGCATGTAACTCGTCTTGTCACCATTCGTGCTTCAATTTGTGGGCAAATTGCTTTCAAGAGGAGGGGAATTATACAAACAAGAGGAGCCATTGGAGTAAAGCCATGAGTTTTTCTTGGCTGGTTGTGAGCATTTTCAAACTAACCAAGAGACATGAGCACCGAATCATAGTATGAGGGCCAATATGTGGTGGCATTAGATTTGGGCTTCATACTACCAACGCTTGTAGTATCATCCATTTCTATCCGGATTTGAGGACAAATCCTTCTCAAGTGGAGGGGACTGATGTGTGCACGGACCTTAGCCCAAGTAATGATCCAGTTCGAGTTCCATTGGGCCCAGTCACACGTGCACGGGCCAAGCGCTTCAAGGAGCCCCTTCAAGCTCTTGTGTGAAATGTTCAAGACCAACAAGGAATCCATCGGGATATTGAAGGCTTGGAAGGTGATAATCAAGTTGTCTACATGATGATCCAAGCCCACGAAAAGAGCCCATGAAGGTTTGGTCGACGAAGCCCTAGGCCTTAGTGTTAGGTTCAATTGCTTAGAGTTGGATTAGATTAGTTTATTTGAGTCATGGCCCGGCCCACCTTGTCCAAGGAGTGGCCGACCTTCCTTGTCTAGTTTCTTAGGGTTTCATTCGCCCCTTAGCCTATATAATGGCTCACTTTGTATGATTAACGGGTGCACAATTTTGATAATAAAATTCTGATTTGTTTCTCTTCGACTTATTGAGAGCATTCGAACCTTAACTTGCTTGGCAAGGGTTCTTGAGCAATCTTGCGTATTATCCTTGATTGTTCTACCGACCTATCCACTAGAGTATTCACCTCAATTGGAGTCGCCGTTCTACCACCTTCAATCAATTCGTGTCGTCCGTTTTGGTTTTAGGTTCCACAATCCAAGCGTTGGACAACCTCACTAGATCCTTGGGCAAGCGTGTTACGTGTCTCGAAACGAGTTGATCGAGGACCGTATCAGTTGGCTTCAGAGCTTAGGTGAAGGTATCTTTCGTTATATCCTTGTTTTTCGTAGTTGCGTCAAAGGGATTTTGTGTTTTGTCCACTGCCTTGTTAAAAAAAAAAAGAAGAAAAAAATGACACTGTTCACCGTTACTGTTCACCGACACTGTTCACGTTACTGTTTATCCGAACACAAAATCTGTTGGTGTGTTATCCCTTTTGTATTTGTGTCTAGTTTGTCGATAATTTCTGTCCAAAATTTGCCGAAAGGTTGTGTTCCCAAATCTGTCTTGGCCGTTAGTCATCACTTGAGCAACAAGAAAACAAGTGGGGCAGCGGCTAGGGTTTCTACTTGCGGCTAGGGTTTCATTTGCACTAGGGTTTCTTTGTTTCAAATCTGTCCGAGTATTGCTTGCTTCATCCAAGTTGTTTACTTAATTTCCAAATTCATTTAGGAAACTAAGTAAAGCACTTGGATAACTCCTTTGTTTTCACTTGGCTACTCTCCTACATTCTCTCCTACATTTTAGGAACACTACCCACTCCTACATTTTAGGAAGCTAGGGTTTCTATCTTTTATGTTCCCATTGGTGCACTTCCATTTCTGTCCGCCACTATTGGCCTTCCAAATTCGTCCATTCCCACTTCATTTTGCACCCACATTTGTGTCTTACCTTCTTGGTTACTCTTATGGCAAAAGTAGTGACAATTATTGGACTTGAGCGGCCTTTCTCAACTACAGAACCCAACAGGTAAAAGTATTTGGTAAGTCAATTAGAGTGACATCCATATACACGAGTGCGAGTGGATACACGTAGGGGAGCGTGAAAGGCAACATCTTCGGTTTCGTTGCTAACTTTTTGCAGGTTCCCTCATACGTCATGGCGAATACAAGACGCATAAAAGCTAGCCCACAACATTGTCTTCCTGATCCTAAGGGAGTCAAAGAAGTGGCATTACGCGGTGTAGATGAGCAATTGGACCTCGTCAAATCTCAGTTGCTTGGTTGGTTTTATACTCGTTACGGTGTCAAAGATAAAATTTGTAGCTTGCCCATTGATGGGAGTTGTGAAGTCATCCTTGCAAGTGCTATCATGGTTGAGAAATTAAATCTTCCAACCATTGATCATCTTCAACTGTACAAGTTGATGAGTACTCGTGGTGTTGTTTGGGTTACTAAGCACACACTTGTACCTATTCAAATCGGCAAATATGTGGACGAGGTGTTGTGTGATGTAGTCCCAATTCAAGTGACACCTGTGTTGTTGGGCAAAGCATGGATGTCGAGGCAAGAAGTTAAATATGACGGACATACTAATAAGTATGCCTTCTTATTTAATAGTCGTCGTTTTGTACTTGTATCACTTACTTATGACCAGCTTTGTATTGATCTAGCATACATGAAAATGAGCTTGAGCGTTATATAATGGAGAAAAGGCTAGATGAGGGAATGGTAAAACCCGGGGGAGTTGAAAGCAACGAGATGAAAGGGTCAGCTGTTGAACTAGAAAAAGAGATGGAAAAATCTGATGAGATGGGTGGCAAAAAGGAAGAAAAGAGAGAAAGTGGGCTGATCTTGAACAACCCGGTGAAGGCCTATTATTTTCCTAACGAACTTACCTTTGCTTTGTTTAGTGTTTCTTCTTTTATACAGATCAGGCAAAGGGAAGTTGAGCTGTTCTTAGTGCGTTCCATTCCAAAATCAATTATAGGCTTTGCAAGCCTCCAAGAGTTAAACCCCGTTGGTATCCATTCATGGAACAATGTCAACTCAAATCAGTCCACACCAAAAGGGAGTTGATTCGAGCTCATCTTGAAGGGAACACTCCACATTTTGGGGATGGTTGTGTACCAAGGGTTCGTTTAAAGAACAAGTACCTCAATGACCATTGTGATTTTCGCCTTGCTCTTAGTACACATGAAGCTCCAACATCACCAAATCCGCCACGGGACCTTGCAAGTGTGTTCTGGCCGGAGTTCGATTTCATGGGATACACTTCACACCACTTTGAGGACCCTTACCTCGTGACCACAAACGATCAAGTTGAGCACACATTGAAGATAGTTTGTGAGATTCAAGGTTCGACAAGGGTTATTTTCCAACTTAGCACGTGGGTTTTGCATTGGATGACATCTGTAGCAATCGTAACAAGATTGAGTCAAAGGCATGTAACTCGTCTTGTCACCATTCGTGCTTCAATTTGTGGGCAAATTGCTTTCAAGAGGAGGGGAATTATACAAACAAGAGGAGCCATTGGAGTAAAGCCATGAGTTTTTCTTGGCTGGTTGTGAGCATTTTCAAACTAACCAAGAGACATGAGCACCGAATCATAGTATGAGGGCCAATATGTGGTGGCATTAGATTTGGGCTTCATACTACCAACGCTTGTAGTATCATCCATTTCTATCCGGATTTGAGGACAAATCCTTCTCAAGTGGAGGGGACTGATGTGTGCACGGACCTTAGCCCAAGTAATGATCCAGTTCGAGTTCCATTGGGCCCAGTCACACGTGCACGGGCCAAGCGCTTCAAGGAGCCCCTTCAAGCTCTTGTGTGAAATGTTCAAGACCAACAAGGAATCCATCGGGATATTGAAGGCTTGGAAGGTGATAATCAAGTTGTCTACATGATGATCCAAGCCCACGAAAAGAGCCCATGAAGGTTTGGTCGACGAAGCCCTAGGCCTTAGTGTTAGGTTCAATTGCTTAGAGTTGGATTAGATTAGTTTATTTGAGTCATGGCCCGGCCCACCTTGTCCAAGGAGTGGCCGACCTTCCTTGTCTAGTTTCTTAGGGTTTCATTCGCCCCTTAGCCTATATAATGGCTCACTTTGTATGATTAACGGGTGCACAATTTTGATAATAAAATTCTCATTTGTTTCTCTTCGACTTATTGAGATCATTCGAACCTTAACTTGCTTGGCAAGGGTTCTTGAGCAATCTTGCGTATTATCCTTGATTGTTCTACCGACCTATCCACTAGAGTATTCACCTCAATTGGAGTCGCCGTTCTACCACCTTCAATCAATTCGTGTCGTCCGTTTTGGTTTTAGGTTCCACAATCCAAGCGTTGGACAACCTCACTAGATCCTTGGGCAAGCGTGTTACGTGTCTCGAAACGAGTTGATCGAGGACCGTATCAGTTGGCTTCAGAGCTTAGGTGAAGGTATCTTTCGTTATATCCTTGTTTTTCGTAGTTGCGTCAAAGGGATTTTGTGTTTTGTCCACTGCCTTGTTAAAAAAAAAAAGAAGAAAAAAATGACACTGTTCACCGTTACTGTTCACCGACACTGTTCACGTTACTGTTTATCCGAACACAAAATCTGTTGGTGTGTTATCCCTTTTGTATTTGTGTCTAGTTTGTCGATAATTTCTGTCCAAAATTTGCCGAAAGGTTGTGTTCCCAAATCTGTCTTGGCCGTTAGTCATCACTTGAGCAACAAGAAAACAAGTGGGGCAGCGGCTAGGGTTTCTACTTGCGGCTAGGGTTTCATTTGCACTAGGGTTTCTTTGTTTCAAATCTGTCCGAGTATTGCTTGCTTCATCCAAGTTGTTTACTTAATTTCCAAATTCATTTAGGAAACTAAGTAAAGCACTTGGATAACTCCTTTGTTTTCACTTGGCTACTCTCCTACATTCTCTCCTACATTTTAGGAACACTACCCACTCCTACATTTTAGGAAGCTAGGGTTTCTATCTTTTATGTTCCCATTGGTGCACTTCCATTTCTGTCCGCCACTATTGGCCTTCCAAATTCGTCCATTCCCACTTCATTTTGCACCCACATTTGTGTCTTACCTTCTTGGTTACTCTTATGGCAAAAGTAGTGACAATTATTGGACTTGAGCGGCCTTTCTCAACTACAGAACCCAACAGGTAAAAGTATTTGGTAAGTCAATTAGAGTGACATCCATATACACGAGTGCGAGTGGATACACGTAGGGGAGCGTGAAAGGCAACATCTTCGGTTTCGTTGCTAACTTTTTGCAGGTTCCCTCATACGTCATGGCGAATACAAGACGCATAAAAGCTAGCCCACAACATTGTCTTCCTGATCCTAAGGGAGTCAAAGAAGTGGCATTACGCGGTGTAGATGAGCAATTGGACCTCGTCAAATCTCAGTTGCTTGGTTGGTTTTATACTCGTTACGGTGTCAAAGATAAAATTTGTAGCTTGCCCATTGATGGGAGTTGTGAAGTCATCCTTGCAAGTGCTATCATGGTTGAGAAATTAAATCTTCCAACCATTGATCATCTTCAACTGTACAAGTTGATGAGTACTCGTGGTGTTGTTTGGGTTACTAAGCACACACTTGTACCTATTCAAATCGGCAAATATGTGGACGAGGTGTTGTGTGATGTAGTCCCAATTCAAGTGACACCTGTGTTGTTGGGCAAAGCATGGATGTCGAGGCAAGAAGTTAAATATGACGGACATACTAATAAGTATGCCTTCTTATTTAATAGTCGTCGTTTTGTACTTGTATCACTTACTTATGACCAGCTTTGTATTGATCTAGCATACATGAAAATGAGCTTGAGCGTTATATAATGGAGAAAAGGCTAGATGAGGGAATGGTAAAACCCGGGGGAGTTGAAAGCAACGAGATGAAAGGGTCAGCTGTTGAACTAGAAAAAGAGATGGAAAAATCTGATGAGATGGGTGGCAAAAAGAAAGAAAAGAGAGAAAGTGGGCTGATCTTGAACAACCCGGTGAAGGCCTATTATTTTCCTAATGAACTTACCTTTGCTTTGTTTAGTGTTTCTTCTTTTATACAGATCAGGCAAAGGGAAGTTGAGCTGTTCTTAGTGCGTTCCATTCCAAAATCAATTATAGGCTTTGCAAGCCTCCAAGAGTTAAACCCCGTTGGTATCCATTCATGGAACAATGTCAACTCAAATCAGTCCACACCAAAAGGGAGTTGATTCGAGCTCATCTTGAAGGGAACACTCCACATTTTGGGGATGGTTGTGTACCAAGGGTTCGTTTAAAGAACAAGTACCTCAATGACCATTGTGATTTTCGCCTTGCTCTTAGTACACATGAAGCTCCAACATCACCAAATCCGCCACGGGACCTTGCAAGTGTGTTCTGGCCGGAGTTCGATTTCATGGGATACACTTCACACCACTTTGAGGACCCTTACCTCGTGACCACAAACGATCAAGTTGAGCACACATTGAAGATAGTTTGTGAGATTCAAGGTTCGACAAGGGTTATTTTCCAACTTAGCACGTGGGTTTTGCATTGGATGACATCTGTAGCAATCGTAACAAGATTGAGTCAAAGGCATGTAACTCGTCTTGTCACCATTCGTGCTTCAATTTGTGGGCAAATTGCTTTCAAGAGGAGGGGAATTATACAAACAAGAGGAGCCATTGGAGTAAAGCCATGAGTTTTTCTTGGCTGGTTGTGAGCATTTTCAAACTAACCAAGAGACATGAGCACCGAATCATAGTATGAGGGCCAATATGTGGTGGCATTAGATTTGGGCTTCATACTACCAACGCTTGTAGTATCATCCATTTCTATCCGGATTTGAGGACAAATCCTTCTCAAGTGGAGGGGACTGATGTGTGCACGGACCTTAGCCCAAGTAATGATCCAGTTCGAGTTCCATTGGGCCCAGTCACACGTGCACGGGCCAAGCGCTTCAAGGAGCCCCTTCAAGCTCTTGTGTGAAATGTTCAAGACCAACAAGGAATCCATCGGGATATTGAAGGCTTGGAAGGTGATAATCAAGTTGTCTACATGATGATCCAAGCCCACGAAAAGAGCCCATGAAGGTTTGGTCGACGAAGCCCTAGGCCTTAGTGTTAGGTTCAATTGCTTAGAGTTGGATTAGATTAGTTTATTTGAGTCATGGCCCGGCCCACCTTGTCCAAGGAGTGGCCGACCTTCCTTGTCTAGTTTCTTAGGGTTTCATTCGCCCCTTAGCCTATATAATGGCTCACTTTGTATGATTAACGGGTGCACAATTTTGATAATAAAATTCTCATTTGTTTCTCTTCGACTTATTGAGATCATTCGAACCTTAACTTGCTTGGCAAGGGTTCTTGAGCAATCTTGCGTATTATCCTTGATTGTTCTACCGACCTATCCACTAGAGTATTCACCTCAATTGGAGTCGCCGTTCTACCACCTTCAATCAATTCGTGTCGTCCGTTTTGGTTTTAGGTTCCACAATCCAAGCGTTGGACAACCTCACTAGATCCTTGGGCAAGCGTGTTACGTGTCTCGAAACGAGTTGATCGAGGACCGTATCAGTTGGCTTCAGAGCTTAGGTGAAGGTATCTTTCGTTATATCCTTGTTTTTCGTAGTTGCGTCAAAGGGATTTTGTGTTTTGTCCACTGCCTTGTTAAAAAAAAAAAGAAGAAAAAAATGACACTGTTCACCGTTACTGTTCACCGACACTGTTCACGTTACTGTTTATCCGAACACAAAATCTGTTGGTGTGTTATCCCTTTTGTATTTGTGTCTAGTTTGTCGATAATTTCTGTCCAAAATTTGCCGAAAGGTTGTGTTCCCAAATCTGTCTTGGCCGTTAGTCATCACTTGAGCAACAAGAAAACAAGTGGGGCAGCGGCTAGGGTTTCTACTTGCGGCTAGGGTTTCATTTGCACTAGGGTTTCTTTGTTTCAAATCTGTCCGAGTATTGCTTGCTTCATCCAAGTTGTTTACTTAATTTCCAAATTCATTTAGGAAACTAAGTAAAGCACTTGGATAACTCCTTTGTTTTCACTTGGCTACTCTCCTACATTCTCTCCTACATTTTAGGAACACTACCCACTCCTACATTTTAGGAAGCTAGGGTTTCTATCTTTTATGTTCCCATTGGTGCACTTCCATTTCTGTCCGCCACTATTGGCCTTCCAAATTCGTCCATTCCCACTTCATTTTGCACCCACATTTGTGTCTTACCTTCTTGGTTACTCTTATGGCAAAAGTAGTGACAATTATTGGACTTGAGCGGCCTTTCTCAACTACAGAACCCAACAGGTAAAAGTATTTGGTAAGTCAATTAGAGTGACATCCATATACACGAGTGCGAGTGGATACACGTAGGGGAGCGTGAAAGGCAACATCTTCGGTTTCGTTGCTAACTTTTTGCAGGTTCCCTCATACGTCATGGCGAATACAAGACGCATAAAAGCTAGCCCACAACATTGTCTTCCTGATCCTAAGGGAGTCAAAGAAGTGGCATTACGCGGTGTAGATGAGCAATTGGACCTCGTCAAATCTCAGTTGCTTGGTTGGTTTTATACTCGTTACGGTGTCAAAGATAAAATTTGTAGCTTGCCCATTGATGGGAGTTGTGAAGTCATCCTTGCAAGTGCTATCATGGTTGAGAAATTAAATCTTCCAACCATTGATCATCTTCAACTGTACAAGTTGATGAGTACTCGTGGTGTTGTTTGGGTTACTAAGCACACACTTGTACCTATTCAAATCGGCAAATATGTGGACGAGGTGTTGTGTGATGTAGTCCCAATTCAAGTGACACCTGTGTTGTTGGGCAAAGCATGGATGTCGAGGCAAGAAGTTAAATATGACGGACATACTAATAAGTATGCCTTCTTATTTAATAGTCGTCGTTTTGTACTTGTATCACTTACTTATGACCAGCTTTGTATTGATCTAGCATACATGAAAATGAGCTTGAGCGTTATATAATGGAGAAAAGGCTAGATGAGGGAATGGTAAAACCCGGGGGAGTTGAAAGCAACGAGATGAAAGGGTCAGCTGTTGAACTAGAAAAAGAGATGGAAAAATCTGATGAGATGGGTGGCAAAAAGGAAGAAAAGAGAGAAAGTGGGCTGATCTTGAACAACCCGGTGAAGGCCTATTATTTTCCTAACGAACTTACCTTTGCTTTGTTTAGTGTTTCTTCTTTTATACAGATCAGGCAAAGGGAAGTTGAGCTGTTCTTAGTGCGTTCCATTCCAAAATCAATTATAGGCTTTGCAAGCCTCCAAGAGTTAAACCCCGTTGGTATCCATTCATGGAACAATGTCAACTCAAATCAGTCCACACCAAAAGGGAGTTGATTCGAGCTCATCTTGAAGGGAACACTCCACATTTTGGGGATGGTTGTGTACCAAGGGTTCGTTTAAAGAACAAGTACCTCAATGACCATTGTGATTTTCGCCTTGCTCTTAGTACACATGAAGCTCCAACATCACCAAATCCGCCACGGGACCTTGCAAGTGTGTTCTGGCCGGAGTTCGATTTCATGGGATACACTTCACACCACTTTGAGGACCCTTACCTCGTGACCACAAACGATCAAGTTGAGCACACATTGAAGATAGTTTGTGAGATTCAAGGTTCGACAAGGGTTATTTTCCAACTTAGCACGTGGGTTTTGCATTGGATGACATCTGTAGCAATCGTAACAAGATTGAGTCAAAGGCATGTAACTCGTCTTGTCACCATTCGTGCTTCAATTTGTGGGCAAATTGCTTTCAAGAGGAGGGGAATTATACAAACAAGAGGAGCCATTGGAGTAAAGCCATGAGTTTTTCTTGGCTGGTTGTGAGCATTTTCAAACTAACCAAGAGACATGAGCACCGAATCATAGTATGAGGGCCAATATGTGGTGGCATTAGATTTGGGCTTCATACTACCAACGCTTGTAGTATCATCCATTTCTATCCGGATTTGAGGACAAATCCTTCTCAAGTGGAGGGGACTGATGTGTGCACGGACCTTAGCCCAAGTAATGATCCAGTTCGAGTTCCATTGGGCCCAGTCACACGTGCACGGGCCAAGCGCTTCAAGGAGCCCCTTCAAGCTCTTGTGTGAAATGTTCAAGACCAACAAGGAATCCATCGGGATATTGAAGGCTTGGAAGGTGATAATCAAGTTGTCTACATGATGATCCAAGCCCACGAAAAGAGCCCATGAAGGTTTGGTCGACGAAGCCCTAGGCCTTAGTGTTAGGTTCAATTGCTTAGAGTTGGATTAGATTAGTTTATTTGAGTCATGGCCCGGCCCACCTTGTCCAAGGAGTGGCCGACCTTCCTTGTCTAGTTTCTTAGGGTTTCATTCGCCCCTTAGCCTATATAATGGCTCACTTTGTATGATTAACGGGTGCACAATTTTGATAATAAAATTCTCATTTGTTTCTCTTCGACTTATTGAGATCATTCGAACCTTAACTTGCTTGGCAAGGGTTCTTGAGCAATCTTGCGTATTATCCTTGATTGTTCTACCGACCTATCCACTAGAGTATTCACCTCAATTGGAGTCGCCGTTCTACCACCTTCAATCAATTCGTGTCGTCCGTTTTGGTTTTAGGTTCCACAATCCAAGCGTTGGACAACCTCACTAGATCCTTGGGCAAGCGTGTTACGTGTCTCGAAACGAGTTGATCGAGGACCGTATCAGTTGGCTTCAGAGCTTAGGTGAAGGTATCTTTCGTTATATCCTTGTTTTTCGTAGTTGCGTCAAAGGGATTTTGTGTTTTGTCCACTGCCTTGTTAAAAAAAAAAAGAAGAAAAAAATGACACTGTTCACCGTTACTGTTCACCGACACTGTTCACGTTACTGTTTATCCGAACACAAAATCTGTTGGTGTGTTATCCCTTTTGTATTTGTGTCTAGTTTGTCGATAATTTCTGTCCAAAATTTGCCGAAAGGTTGTGTTCCCAAATCTGTCTTGGCCGTTAGTCATCACTTGAGCAACAAGAAAACAAGTGGGGCAGCGGCTAGGGTTTCTACTTGCGGCTAGGGTTTCATTTGCACTAGGGTTTCTTTGTTTCAAATCTGTCCGAGTATTGCTTGCTTCATCCAAGTTGTTTACTTAATTTCCAAATTCATTTAGGAAACTAAGTAAAGCACTTGGATAACTCCTTTGTTTTCACTTGGCTACTCTCCTACATTCTCTCCTACATTTTAGGAACACTACCCACTCCTACATTTTAGGAAGCTAGGGTTTCTATCTTTTATGTTCCCATTGGTGCACTTCCATTTCTGTCCGCCACTATTGGCCTTCCAAATTCGTCCATTCCCACTTCATTTTGCACCCACATTTGTGTCTTACCTTCTTGGTTACTCTTATGGCAAAAGTAGTGACAATTATTGGACTTGAGCGGCCTTTCTCAACTACAGAACCCAACAGGTAAAAGTATTTGGTAAGTCAATTAGAGTGACATCCATATACACGAGTGCGAGTGGATACACGTAGGGGAGCGTGAAAGGCAACATCTTCGGTTTCGTTGCTAACTTTTTGCAGGTTCCCTCATACGTCATGGCGAATACAAGACGCATAAAAGCTAGCCCACAACATTGTCTTCCTGATCCTAAGGGAGTCAAAGAAGTGGCATTACGCGGTGTAGATGAGCAATTGGACCTCGTCAAATCTCAGTTGCTTGGTTGGTTTTATACTCGTTACGGTGTCAAAGATAAAATTTGTAGCTTGCCCATTGATGGGAGTTGTGAAGTCATCCTTGCAAGTGCTATCATGGTTGAGAAATTAAATCTTCCAACCATTGATCATCTTCAACTGTACAAGTTGATGAGTACTCGTGGTGTTGTTTGGGTTACTAAGCACACACTTGTACCTATTCAAATCGGCAAATATGTGGACGAGGTGTTGTGTGATGTAGTCCCAATTCAAGTGACACCTGTGTTGTTGGGCAAAGCATGGATGTCGAGGCAAGAAGTTAAATATGACGGACATACTAATAAGTATGCCTTCTTATTTAATAGTCGTCGTTTTGTACTTGTATCACTTACTTATGACCAGCTTTGTATTGATCTAGCATACATGAAAATGAGCTTGAGCGTTATATAATGGAGAAAAGGCTAGATGAGGGAATGGTAAAACCCGGGGGAGTTGAAAGCAACGAGATGAAAGGGTCAGCTGTTGAACTAGAAAAAGAGATGGAAAAATCTGATGAGATGGGTGGCAAAAAGGAAGAAAAGAGAGAAAGTGGGCTGATCTTGAACAACCCGGTGAAGGCCTATTATTTTCCTAACGAACTTACCTTTGCTTTGTTTAGTGTTTCTTCTTTTATACAGATCAGGCAAAGGGAAGTTGAGCTGTTCTTAGTGCGTTCCATTCCAAAATCAATTATAGGCTTTGCAAGCCTCCAAGAGTTAAACCCCGTTGGTATCCATTCATGGAACAATGTCAACTCAAATCAGTCCACACCAAAAGGGAGTTGATTCGAGCTCATCTTGAAGGGAACACTCCACATTTTGGGGATGGTTGTGTACCAAGGGTTCGTTTAAAGAACAAGTACCTCAATGACCATTGTGATTTTCGCCTTGCTCTTAGTACACATGAAGCTCCAACATCACCAAATCCGCCACGGGACCTTGCAAGTGTGTTCTGGCCGGAGTTCGATTTCATGGGATACACTTCACACCACTTTGAGGACCCTTACCTCGTGACCACAAACGATCAAGTTGAGCACACATTGAAGATAGTTTGTGAGATTCAAGGTTCGACAAGGGTTATTTTCCAACTTAGCACGTGGGTTTTGCATTGGATGACATCTGTAGCAATCGTAACAAGATTGAGTCAAAGGCATGTAACTCGTCTTGTCACCATTCGTGCTTCAATTTGTGGGCAAATTGCTTTCAAGAGGAGGGGAATTATACAAACAAGAGGAGCCATTGGAGTAAAGCCATGAGTTTTTCTTGGCTGGTTGTGAGCATTTTCAAACTAACCAAGAGACATGAGCACCGAATCATAGTATGAGGGCCAATATGTGGTGGCATTAGATTTGGGCTTCATACTACCAACGCTTGTAGTATCATCCATTTCTATCCGGATTTGAGGACAAATCCTTCTCAAGTGGAGGGGACTGATGTGTGCACGGACCTTAGCCCAAGTAATGATCCAGTTCGAGTTCCATTGGGCCCAGTCACACGTGCACGGGCCAAGCGCTTCAAGGAGCCCCTTCAAGCTCTTGTGTGAAATGTTCAAGACCAACAAGGAATCCATCGGGATATTGAAGGCTTGGAAGGTGATAATCAAGTTGTCTACATGATGATCCAAGCCCACGAAAAGAGCCCATGAAGGTTTGGTCGACGAAGCCCTAGGCCTTAGTGTTAGGTTCAATTGCTTAGAGTTGGATTAGATTAGTTTATTTGAGTCATGGCCCGGCCCACCTTGTCCAAGGAGTGGCCGACCTTCCTTGTCTAGTTTCTTAGGGTTTCATTCGCCCCTTAGCCTATATAATGGCTCACTTTGTATGATTAACGGGTGCACAATTTTGATAATAAAATTCTCATTTGTTTCTCTTCGACTTATTGAGATCATTCGAACCTTAACTTGCTTGGCAAGGGTTCTTGAGCAATCTTGCGTATTATCCTTGATTGTTCTACCGACCTATCCACTAGAGTATTCACCTCAATTGGAGTCGCCGTTCTACCACCTTCAATCAATTCGTGTCGTCCGTTTTGGTTTTAGGTTCCACAATCCAAGCGTTGGACAACCTCACTAGATCCTTGGGCAAGCGTGTTACGTGTCTCGAAACGAGTTGATCGAGGACCGTATCAGTTGGCTTCAGAGCTTAGGTGAAGGTATCTTTCGTTATATCCTTGTTTTTCGTAGTTGCGTCAAAGGGATTTTGTGTTTTGTCCACTGCCTTGTTAAAAAAAAAAAGAAGAAAAAAATGACACTGTTCACCGTTACTGTTCACCGACACTGTTCACGTTACTGTTTATCCGAACACAAAATCTGTTGGTGTGTTATCCCTTTTGTATTTGTGTCTAGTTTGTCGATAATTTCTGTCCAAAATTTGCCGAAAGGTTGTGTTCCCAAATCTGTCTTGGCCGTTAGTCATCACTTGAGCAACAAGAAAACAAGTGGGGCAGCGGCTAGGGTTTCTACTTGCGGCTAGGGTTTCATTTGCACTAGGGTTTCTTTGTTTCAAATCTGTCCGAGTATTGCTTGCTTCATCCAAGTTGTTTACTTAATTTCCAAATTCATTTAGGAAACTAAGTAAAGCACTTGGATAACTCCTTTGTTTTCACTTGGCTACTCTCCTACATTCTCTCCTACATTTTAGGAACACTACCCACTCCTACATTTTAGGAAGCTAGGGTTTCTATCTTTTATGTTCCCATTGGTGCACTTCCATTTCTGTCCGCCACTATTGGCCTTCCAAATTCGTCCATTCCCACTTCATTTTGCACCCACATTTGTGTCTTACCTTCTTGGTTACTCTTATGGCAAAAGTAGTGACAATTATTGGACTTGAGCGGCCTTTCTCAACTACAGAACCCAACAGGTAAAAGTATTTGGTAAGTCAATTAGAGTGACATCCATATACACGAGTGCGAGTGGATACACGTAGGGGAGCGTGAAAGGCAACATCTTCGGTTTCGTTGCTAACTTTTTGCAGGTTCCCTCATACGTCATGGCGAATACAAGACGCATAAAAGCTAGCCCACAACATTGTCTTCCTGATCCTAAGGGAGTCAAAGAAGTGGCATTACGCGGTGTAGATGAGCAATTGGACCTCGTCAAATCTCAGTTGCTTGGTTGGTTTTATACTCGTTACGGTGTCAAAGATAAAATTTGTAGCTTGCCCATTGATGGGAGTTGTGAAGTCATCCTTGCAAGTGCTATCATGGTTGAGAAATTAAATCTTCCAACCATTGATCATCTTCAACTGTACAAGTTGATGAGTACTCGTGGTGTTGTTTGGGTTACTAAGCACACACTTGTACCTATTCAAATCGGCAAATATGTGGACGAGGTGTTGTGTGATGTAGTCCCAATTCAAGTGACACCTGTGTTGTTGGGCAAAGCATGGATGTCGAGGCAAGAAGTTAAATATGACGGACATACTAATAAGTATGCCTTCTTATTTAATAGTCGTCGTTTTGTACTTGTATCACTTACTTATGACCAGCTTTGTATTGATCTAGCATACATGAAAATGAGCTTGAGCGTTATATAATGGAGAAAAGGCTAGATGAGGGAATGGTAAAACCCGGGGGAGTTGAAAGCAACGAGATGAAAGGGTCAGCTGTTGAACTAGAAAAAGAGATGGAAAAATCTGATGAGATGGGTGGCAAAAAGGAAGAAAAGAGAGAAAGTGGGCTGATCTTGAACAACCCGGTGAAGGCCTATTATTTTCCTAACGAACTTACCTTTGCTTTGTTTAGTGTTTCTTCTTTTATACAGATCAGGCAAAGGGAAGTTGAGCTGTTCTTAGTGCGTTCCATTCCAAAATCAATTATAGGCTTTGCAAGCCTCCAAGAGTTAAACCCCGTTGGTATCCATTCATGGAACAATGTCAACTCAAATCAGTCCACACCAAAAGGGAGTTGATTCGAGCTCATCTTGAAGGGAACACTCCACATTTTGGGGATGGTTGTGTACCAAGGGTTCGTTTAAAGAACAAGTACCTCAATGACCATTGTGATTTTCGCCTTGCTCTTAGTACACATGAAGCTCCAACATCACCAAATCCGCCACGGGACCTTGCAAGTGTGTTCTGGCCGGAGTTCGATTTCATGGGATACACTTCACACCACTTTGAGGACCCTTACCTCGTGACCACAAACGATCAAGTTGAGCACACATTGAAGATAGTTTGTGAGATTCAAGGTTCGACAAGGGTTATTTTCCAACTTAGCACGTGGGTTTTGCATTGGATGACATCTGTAGCAATCGTAACAAGATTGAGTCAAAGGCATGTAACTCGTCTTGTCACCATTCGTGCTTCAATTTGTGGGCAAATTGCTTTCAAGAGGAGGGGAATTATACAAACAAGAGGAGCCATTGGAGTAAAGCCATGAGTTTTTCTTGGCTGGTTGTGAGCATTTTCAAACTAACCAAGAGACATGAGCACCGAATCATAGTATGAGGGCCAATATGTGGTGGCATTAGATTTGGGCTTCATACTACCAACGCTTGTAGTATCATCCATTTCTATCCGGATTTGAGGACAAATCCTTCTCAAGTGGAGGGGACTGATGTGTGCACGGACCTTAGCCCAAGTAATGATCCAGTTCGAGTTCCATTGGGCCCAGTCACACGTGCACGGGCCAAGCGCTTCAAGGAGCCCCTTCAAGCTCTTGTGTGAAATGTTCAAGACCAACAAGGAATCCATCGGGATATTGAAGGCTTGGAAGGTGATAATCAAGTTGTCTACATGATGATCCAAGCCCACGAAAAGAGCCCATGAAGGTTTGGTCGACGAAGCCCTAGGCCTTAGTGTTAGGTTCAATTGCTTAGAGTTGGATTAGATTAGTTTATTTGAGTCATGGCCCGGCCCACCTTGTCCAAGGAGTGGCCGACCTTCCTTGTCTAGTTTCTTAGGGTTTCATTCGCCCCTTAGCCTATATAATGGCTCACTTTGTATGATTAACGGGTGCACAATTTTGATAATAAAATTCTCATTTGTTTCTCTTCGACTTATTGAGATCATTCGAACCTTAACTTGCTTGGCAAGGGTTCTTGAGCAATCTTGCGTATTATCCTTGATTGTTCTACCGACCTATCCACTAGAGTATTCACCTCAATTGGAGTCGCCGTTCTACCACCTTCAATCAATTCGTGTCGTCCGTTTTGGTTTTAGGTTCCACAATCCAAGCGTTGGACAACCTCACTAGATCCTTGGGCAAGCGTGTTACGTGTCTCGAAACGAGTTGATCGAGGACCGTATCAGTTGGCTTCAGAGCTTAGGTGAAGGTATCTTTCGTTATATCCTTGTTTTTCGTAGTTGCGTCAAAGGGATTTTGTGTTTTGTCCACTGCCTTGTTAAAAAAAAAAAGAAGAAAAAAATGACACTGTTCACCGTTACTGTTCACCGACACTGTTCACGTTACTGTTTATCCGAACACAAAATCTGTTGGTGTGTTATCCCTTTTGTATTTGTGTCTAGTTTGTCGATAATTTCTGTCCAAAATTTGCCGAAAGGTTGTGTTCCCAAATCTGTCTTGGCCGTTAGTCATCACTTGAGCAACAAGAAAACAAGTGGGGCAGCGGCTAGGGTTTCTACTTGCGGCTAGGGTTTCATTTGCACTAGGGTTTCTTTGTTTCAAATCTGTCCGAGTATTGCTTGCTTCATCCAAGTTGTTTACTTAATTTCCAAATTCATTTAGGAAACTAAGTAAAGCACTTGGATAACTCCTTTGTTTTCACTTGGCTACTCTCCTACATTCTCTCCTACATTTTAGGAACACTACCCACTCCTACATTTTAGGAAGCTAGGGTTTCTATCTTTTATGTTCCCATTGGTGCACTTCCATTTCTGTCCGCCACTATTGGCCTTCCAAATTCGTCCATTCCCACTTCATTTTGCACCCACATTTGTGTCTTACCTTCTTGGTTACTCTTATGGCAAAAGTAGTGACAATTATTGGACTTGAGCGGCCTTTCTCAACTACAGAACCCAACAGGTAAAAGTATTTGGTAAGTCAATTAGAGTGACATCCATATACACGAGTGCGAGTGGATACACGTAGGGGAGCGTGAAAGGCAACATCTTCGGTTTCGTTGCTAACTTTTTGCAGGTTCCCTCATACGTCATGGCGAATACAAGACGCATAAAAGCTAGCCCACAACATTGTCTTCCTGATCCTAAGGGAGTCAAAGAAGTGGCATTACGCGGTGTAGATGAGCAATTGGACCTCGTCAAATCTCAGTTGCTTGGTTGGTTTTATACTCGTTACGGTGTCAAAGATAAAATTTGTAGCTTGCCCATTGATGGGAGTTGTGAAGTCATCCTTGCAAGTGCTATCATGGTTGAGAAATTAAATCTTCCAACCATTGATCATCTTCAACTGTACAAGTTGATGAGTACTCGTGGTGTTGTTTGGGTTACTAAGCACACACTTGTACCTATTCAAATCGGCAAATATGTGGACGAGGTGTTGTGTGATGTAGTCCCAATTCAAGTGACACCTGTGTTGTTGGGCAAAGCATGGATGTCGAGGCAAGAAGTTAAATATGACGGACATACTAATAAGTATGCCTTCTTATTTAATAGTCGTCGTTTTGTACTTGTATCACTTACTTATGACCAGCTTTGTATTGATCTAGCATACATGAAAATGAGCTTGAGCGTTATATAATGGAGAAAAGGCTAGATGAGGGAATGGTAAAACCCGGGGGAGTTGAAAGCAACGAGATGAAAGGGTCAGCTGTTGAACTAGAAAAAGAGATGGAAAAATCTGATGAGATGGGTGGCAAAAAGGAAGAAAAGAGAGAAAGTGGGCTGATCTTGAACAACCCGGTGAAGGCCTATTATTTTCCTAACGAACTTACCTTTGCTTTGTTTAGTGTTTCTTCTTTTATACAGATCAGGCAAAGGGAAGTTGAGCTGTTCTTAGTGCGTTCCATTCCAAAATCAATTATAGGCTTTGCAAGCCTCCAAGAGTTAAACCCCGTTGGTATCCATTCATGGAACAATGTCAACTCAAATCAGTCCACACCAAAAGGGAGTTGATTCGAGCTCATCTTGAAGGGAACACTCCACATTTTGGGGATGGTTGTGTACCAAGGGTTCGTTTAAAGAACAAGTACCTCAATGACCATTGTGATTTTCGCCTTGCTCTTAGTACACATGAAGCTCCAACATCACCAAATCCGCCACGGGACCTTGCAAGTGTGTTCTGGCCGGAGTTCGATTTCATGGGATACACTTCACACCACTTTGAGGACCCTTACCTCGTGACCACAAACGATCAAGTTGAGCACACATTGAAGATAGTTTGTGAGATTCAAGGTTCGACAAGGGTTATTTTCCAACTTAGCACGTGGGTTTTGCATTGGATGACATCTGTAGCAATCGTAACAAGATTGAGTCAAAGGCATGTAACTCGTCTTGTCACCATTCGTGCTTCAATTTGTGGGCAAATTGCTTTCAAGAGGAGGGGAATTATACAAACAAGAGGAGCCATTGGAGTAAAGCCATGAGTTTTTCTTGGCTGGTTGTGAGCATTTTCAAACTAACCAAGAGACATGAGCACCGAATCATAGTATGAGGGCCAATATGTGGTGGCATTAGATTTGGGCTTCATACTACCAACGCTTGTAGTATCATCCATTTCTATCCGGATTTGAGGACAAATCCTTCTCAAGTGGAGGGGACTGATGTGTGCACGGACCTTAGCCCAAGTAATGATCCAGTTCGAGTTCCATTGGGCCCAGTCACACGTGCACGGGCCAAGCGCTTCAAGGAGCCCCTTCAAGCTCTTGTGTGAAATGTTCAAGACCAACAAGGAATCCATCGGGATATTGAAGGCTTGGAAGGTGATAATCAAGTTGTCTACATGATGATCCAAGCCCACGAAAAGAGCCCATGAAGGTTTGGTCGACGAAGCCCTAGGCCTTAGTGTTAGGTTCAATTGCTTAGAGTTGGATTAGATTAGTTTATTTGAGTCATGGCCCGGCCCACCTTGTCCAAGGAGTGGCCGACCTTCCTTGTCTAGTTTCTTAGGGTTTCATTCGCCCCTTAGCCTATATAATGGCTCACTTTGTATGATTAACGGGTGCACAATTTTGATAATAAAATTCTCATTTGTTTCTCTTCGACTTATTGAGATCATTCGAACCTTAACTTGCTTGGCAAGGGTTCTTGAGCAATCTTGCGTATTATCCTTGATTGTTCTACCGACCTATCCACTAGAGTATTCACCTCAATTGGAGTCGCCGTTCTACCACCTTCAATCAATTCGTGTCGTCCGTTTTGGTTTTAGGTTCCACAATCCAAGCGTTGGACAACCTCACTAGATCCTTGGGCAAGCGTGTTACGTGTCTCGAAACGAGTTGATCGAGGACCGTATCAGTTGGCTTCAGAGCTTAGGTGAAGGTATCTTTCGTTATATCCTTGTTTTTCGTAGTTGCGTCAAAGGGATTTTGTGTTTTGTCCACTGCCTTGTTAAAAAAAAAAAGAAGAAAAAAATGACACTGTTCACCGTTACTGTTCACCGACACTGTTCACGTTACTGTTTATCCGAACACAAAATCTGTTGGTGTGTTATCCCTTTTGTATTTGTGTCTAGTTTGTCGATAATTTCTGTCCAAAATTTGCCGAAAGGTTGTGTTCCCAAATCTGTCTTGGCCGTTAGTCATCACTTGAGCAACAAGAAAACAAGTGGGGCAGCGGCTAGGGTTTCTACTTGCGGCTAGGGTTTCATTTGCACTAGGGTTTCTTTGTTTCAAATCTGTCCGAGTATTGCTTGCTTCATCCAAGTTGTTTACTTAATTTCCAAATTCATTTAGGAAACTAAGTAAAGCACTTGGATAACTCCTTTGTTTTCACTTGGCTACTCTCCTACATTCTCTCCTACATTTTAGGAACACTACCCACTCCTACATTTTAGGAAGCTAGGGTTTCTATCTTTTATGTTCCCATTGGTGCACTTCCATTTCTGTCCGCCACTATTGGCCTTCCAAATTCGTCCATTCCCACTTCATTTTGCACCCACATTTGTGTCTTACCTTCTTGGTTACTCTTATGGCAAAAGTGGTGACAATTATTGGACTTGAGCGGCCTTTCTCAACTACAGAACCCAACAGGTAAAAGTATTTGGTAAGTCAATTAGAGTGACATCCATATACACGAGTGCGAGTGGATACACGTAGGGGAGCGTGAAAGGCAACATCTTCGGTTTCGTTGCTAACTTTTTGCAGGTTCCCTCATACGTCATGGCGAATACAAGACGCATAAAAGCTAGCCCACAACATTGTCTTCCTGATCCTAAGGGAGTCAAAGAAGTGGCATTACGCGGTGTAGATGAGCAATTGGACCTCGTCAAATCTCAGTTGCTTGGTTGGTTTTATACTCGTTACGGTGTCAAAGATAAAATTTGTAGCTTGCCCATTGATGGGAGTTGTGAAGTCATCCTTGCAAGTGCTATCATGGTTGAGAAATTAAATCTTCCAACCATTGATCATCTTCAACTGTACAAGTTGATGAGTACTCGTGGTGTTGTTTGGGTTACTAAGCACACACTTGTACCTATTCAAATCGGCAAATATGTGGACGAGGTGTTGTGTGATGTAGTCCCAATTCAAGGGACACCTGTGTTGTTGGGCAAAGCATGGATGTCGAGGCAAGAAGTTAAATATGACGGACATACTAATAAGTATGCCTTCTTATTTAATAGTCGTCGTTTTGTACTTGTATCACTTACTTATGACCAGCTTTGTATTGATCTAGCATACATGAAAATGAGCTTGAGCGTTATATAATGGAGAAAAGGCTAGATGAGGGAATGGTAAAACCCGGGGGAGTTGAAAGCAACGAGATGAAAGGGTCAGCTGTTGAACTAGAAAAAGAGATGGAAAAATCTGATGAGATGGGTGGCAAAAAGGAAGAAAAGAGAGAAAGTGGGCTGATCTTGAACAACCCGGTGAAGGCCTATTATTTTCCTAACGAACTTACCTTTGCTTTGTTTAGTGTTTCTTCTTTTATACAGATCAGGCAAAGGGAAGTTGAGCTGTTCTTAGTGCGTTCCATTCCAAAATCAATTATAGGCTTTGCAAGCCTCCAAGAGTTAAACCCCGTTGGTATCCATTCATGGAACAATGTCAACTCAAATCAGTCCACACCAAAAGGGAGTTGATTCGAGCTCATCTTGAAGGGAACACTCCACATTTTGGGGATGGTTGTGTACCAAGGGTTCGTTTAAAGAACAAGTACCTCAATGACCATTGTGATTTTCGCCTTGCTCTTAGTACACATGAAGCTCCAACATCACCAAATCCGCCACGGGACCTTGCAAGTGTGTTCTGGCCGGAGTTCGATTTCATGGGATACACTTCACACCACTTTGAGGACCCTTACCTCGTGACCACAAACGATCAAGTTGAGCACACATTGAAGATAGTTTGTGAGATTCAAGGTTCGACAAGGGTTATTTTCCAACTTAGCACGTGGGTTTTGCATTGGATGACATCTGTAGCAATCGTAACAAGATTGAGTCAAAGGCATGTAACTCGTCTTGTCACCATTCGTGCTTCAATTTGTGGGCAAATTGCTTTCAAGAGGAGGGGAATTATACAAACAAGAGGAGCCATTGGAGTAAAGCCATGAGTTTTTCTTGGCTGGTTGTGAGCATTTTCAAACTAACCAAGAGACATGAGCACCGAATCATAGTATGAGGGCCAATATGTGGTGGCATTAGATTTGGGCTTCATACTACCAACGCTTGTAGTATCATCCATTTCTATCCGGATTTGAGGACAAATCCTTCTCAAGTGGAGGGGACTGATGTGTGCACGGACCTTAGCCCAAGTAATGATCCAGTTCGAGTTCCATTGGGCCCAGTCACACGTGCACGGGCCAAGCGCTTCAAGGAGCCCCTTCAAGCTCTTGTGTGAAATGTTCAAGACCAACAAGGAATCCATCGGGATATTGAAGGCTTGGAAGGTGATAATCAAGTTGTCTACATGATGATCCAAGCCCACGAAAAGAGCCCATGAAGGTTTGGTCGACGAAGCCCTAGGCCTTAGTGTTAGGTTCAATTGCTTAGAGTTGGATTAGATTAGTTTATTTGAGTCATGGCCCGGCCCACCTTGTCCAAGGAGTGGCCGACCTTCCTTGTCTAGTTTCTTAGGGTTTCATTCGCCCCTTAGCCTATATAATGGCTCACTTTGTATGATTAACGGGTGCACAATTTTGATAATAAAATTCTCATTTGTTTCTCTTCGACTTATTGAGATCATTCGAACCTTAACTTGCTTGGCAAGGGTTCTTGAGCAATCTTGCGTATTATCCTTGATTGTTCTACCGACCTATCCACTAGAGTATTCACCTCAATTGGAGTCGCCGTTCTACCACCTTCAATCAATTCGTGTCGTCCGTTTTGGTTTTAGGTTCCACAATCCAAGCGTTGGACAACCTCACTAGATCCTTGGGCAAGCGTGTTACGTGTCTCGAAACGAGTTGATCGAGGACCGTATCAGTTGGCTTCAGAGCTTAGGTGAAGGTATCTTTCGTTATATCCTTGTTTTTCGTAGTTGCGTCAAAGGGATTTTGTGTTTTGTCCACTGCCTTGTTAAAAAAAAAAAGAAGAAAAAAATGACACTGTTCACCGTTACTGTTCACCGACACTGTTCACGTTACTGTTTATCCGAACACAAAATCTGTTGGTGTGTTATCCCTTTTGTATTTGTGTCTAGTTTGTCGATAATTTCTGTCCAAAATTTGCCGAAAGGTTGTGTTCCCAAATCTGTCTTGGCCGTTAGTCATCACTTGAGCAACAAGAAAACAAGTGGGGCAGCGGCTAGGGTTTCTACTTGCGGCTAGGGTTTCATTTGCACTAGGGTTTCTTTGTTTCAAATCTGTCCGAGTATTGCTTGCTTCATCCAAGTTGTTTACTTAATTTCCAAATTCATTTAGGAAACTAAGTAAAGCACTTGGATAACTCCTTTGTTTTCACTTGGCTACTCTCCTACATTCTCTCCTACATTTTAGGAACACTACCCACTCCTACATTTTAGGAAGCTAGGGTTTCTATCTTTTATGTTCCCATTGGTGCACTTCCATTTCTGTCCGCCACTATTGGCCTTCCAAATTCGTCCATTCCCACTTCATTTTGCACCCACATTTGTGTCTTACCTTCTTGGTTACTCTTATGGCAAAAGTGGTGACAATTATTGGACTTGAGCGGCCTTTCTCAACTACAGAACCCAACAGGTAAAAGTATTTGGTAAGTCAATTAGAGTGACATCCATATACACGAGTGCGAGTGGATACACGTAGGGGAGCGTGAAAGGCAACATCTTCGGTTTCGTTGCTAACTTTTTGCAGGTTCCCTCATACGTCATGGCGAATACAAGACGCATAAAAGCTAGCCCACAACATTGTCTTCCTGATCCTAAGGGAGTCAAAGAAGTGGCATTACGCGGTGTAGATGAGCAATTGGACCTCGTCAAATCTCAGTTGCTTGGTTGGTTTTATACTCGTTACGGTGTCAAAGATAAAATTTGTAGCTTGCCCATTGATGGGAGTTGTGAAGTCATCCTTGCAAGTGCTATCATGGTTGAGAAATTAAATCTTCCAACCATTGATCATCTTCAACTGTACAAGTTGATGAGTACTCGTGGTGTTGTTTGGGTTACTAAGCACACACTTGTACCTATTCAAATCGGCAAATATGTGGACGAGGTGTTGTGTGATGTAGTCCCAATTCAAGTGACACCTGTGTTGTTGGGCAAAGCATGGATGTCGAGGCAAGAAGTTAAATATGACGGACATACTAATAAGTATGCCTTCTTATTTAATAGTCGTCGTTTTGTACTTGTATCACTTACTTATGACCAGCTTTGTATTGATCTAGCATACATGAAAATGAGCTTGAGCGTTATATAATGGAGAAAAGGCTAGATGAGGGAATGGTAAAACCCGGGGGAGTTGAAAGCAACGAGATGAAAGGGTCAGCTGTTGAACTAGAAAAAGAGATGGAAAAATCTGATGAGATGGGTGGCAAAAAGGAAGAAAAGAGAGAAAGTGGGCTGATCTTGAACAACCCGGTGAAGGCCTATTATTTTCCTAACGAACTTACCTTTGCTTTGTTTAGTGTTTCTTCTTTTATACAGATCAGGCAAAGGGAAGTTGAGCTGTTCTTAGTGCGTTCCATTCCAAAATCAATTATAGGCTTTGCAAGCCTCCAAGAGTTAAACCCCGTTGGTATCCATTCATGGAACAATGTCAACTCAAATCAGTCCACACCAAAAGGGAGTTGATTCGAGCTCATCTTGAAGGGAACACTCCACATTTTGGGGATGGTTGTGTACCAAGGGTTCGTTTAAAGAACAAGTACCTCAATGACCATTGTGATTTTCGCCTTGCTCTTAGTACACATGAAGCTCCAACATCACCAAATCCGCCACGGGACCTTGCAAGTGTGTTCTGGCCGGAGTTCGATTTCATGGGATACACTTCACACCACTTTGAGGACCCTTACCTCGTGACCACAAACGATCAAGTTGAGCACACATTGAAGATAGTTTGTGAGATTCAAGGTTCGACAAGGGTTATTTTCCAACTTAGCACGTGGGTTTTGCATTGGATGACATCTGTAGCAATCGTAACAAGATTGAGTCAAAGGCATGTAACTCGTCTTGTCACCATTCGTGCTTCAATTTGTGGGCAAATTGCTTTCAAGAGGAGGGGAATTATACAAACAAGAGGAGCCATTGGAGTAAAGCCATGAGTTTTTCTTGGCTGGTTGTGAGCATTTTCAAACTAACCAAGAGACATGAGCACCGAATCATAGTATGAGGGCCAATATGTGGTGGCATTAGATTTGGGCTTCATACTACCAACGCTTGTAGTATCATCCATTTCTATCCGGATTTGAGGACAAATCCTTCTCAAGTGGAGGGGACTGATGTGTGCACGGACCTTAGCCCAAGTAATGATCCAGTTCGAGTTCCATTGGGCCCAGTCACACGTGCACGGGCCAAGCGCTTCAAGGAGCCCCTTCAAGCTCTTGTGTGAAATGTTCAAGACCAACAAGGAATCCATCGGGATATTGAAGGCTTGGAAGGTGATAATCAAGTTGTCTACATGATGATCCAAGCCCACGAAAAGAGCCCATGAAGGTTTGGTCGACGAAGCCCTAGGCCTTAGTGTTAGGTTCAATTGCTTAGAGTTGGATTAGATTAGTTTATTTGAGTCATGGCCCGGCCCACCTTGTCCAAGGAGTGGCCGACCTTCCTTGTCTAGTTTCTTAGGGTTTCATTCGCCCCTTAGCCTATATAATGGCTCACTTTGTATGATTAACGGGTGCACAATTTTGATAATAAAATTCTGATTTGTTTCTCTTCGACTTATTGAGAGCATTCGAACCTTAACTTGCTTGGCAAGGGTTCTTGAGCAATCTTGCGTATTATCCTTGATTGTTCTACCGACCTATCCACTAGAGTATTCACCTCAATTGGAGTCGCCGTTCTACCACCTTCAATCAATTCGTGTCGTCCGTTTTGGTTTTAGGTTCCACAATCCAAGCGTTGGACAACCTCACTAGATCCTTGGGCAAGCGTGTTACGTGTCTCGAAACGAGTTGATCGAGGACCGTATCAGTTGGCTTCAGAGCTTAGGTGAAGGTATCTTTCGTTATATCCTTGTTTTTCGTAGTTGCGTCAAAGGGATTTTGTGTTTTGTCCACTGCCTTGTTAAAAAAAAAAAGAAGAAAAAAATGACACTGTTCACCGTTACTGTTCACCGACACTGTTCACGTTACTGTTTATCCGAACACAAAATCTGTTGGTGTGTTATCCCTTTTGTATTTGTGTCTAGTTTGTCGATAATTTCTGTCCAAAATTTGCCGAAAGGTTGTGTTCCCAAATCTGTCTTGGCCGTTAGTCATCACTTGAGCAACAAGAAAACAAGTGGGGCAGCGGCTAGGGTTTCTACTTGCGGCTAGGGTTTCATTTGCACTAGGGTTTCTTTGTTTCAAATCTGTCCGAGTGTTGCTTGCTTCATCCAAGTTGTTTACTTAATTTCCAAATTCATTTAGGAAACTAAGTAAAACACTTGGATAACTCCTTTGTTTTCACTTGGCTACTCTCCTACATTCTCTCCTACATTTTAGGAACACTACCCACTCCTACATTTTAGGAAGCTAGGGTTTCTATCTTTTATGTTCCCATTGGTGCACTTCCATTTCTGTCCGCCACTATTGGCCTTCCAAATTCGTCCATTCCCACTTCATTTTGCACCCACATTTGTGTCTTACCTTCTTGGTTACTCTTATGGCAAAAGTGGTGACAATTATTGGACTTGAGCGGCCTTTCTCAACTACAGAACCCAACAGGTAAAAGTATTTGGTAAGTCAATTAGAGTGACATCCATATACACGAGTGCGAGTGGATACACGTAGGGGAGCGTGAAAGGCAACATCTTCGGTTTCGTTGCTAACTTTTTGCAGGTTCCCTCATACGTCATGGCGAATACAAGACGCATAAAAGCTAGCCCACAACATTGTCTTCCTGATCCTAAGGGAGTCAAAGAAGTGGCATTACGCGGTGTAGATGAGCAATTGGACCTCGTCAAATCTCAGTTGCTTGGTTGGTTTTATACTCGTTACGGTGTCAAAGATAAAATTTGTAGCTTGCCCATTGATGGGAGTTGTGAAGTCATCCTTGCAAGTGCTATCATGGTTGAGAAATTAAATCTTCCAACCATTGATCATCTTCAACTGTACAAGTTGATGAGTACTCGTGGTGTTGTTTGGGTTACTAAGCACACACTTGTACCTATTCAAATCGGCAAATATGTGGACGAGGTGTTGTGTGATGTAGTCCCAATTCAAGGGACACCTGTGTTGTTGGGCAAAGCATGGATGTCGAGGCAAGAAGTTAAATATGACGGACATACTAATAAGTATGCCTTCTTATTTAATAGTCGTCGTTTTGTACTTGTATCACTTACTTATGACCAGCTTTGTATTGATCTAGCATACATGAAAATGAGCTTGAGCGTTATATAATGGAGAAAAGGCTAGATGAGGGAATGGTAAAACCCGGGGGAGTTGAAAGCAACGAGATGAAAGGGTCAGCTGTTGAACTAGAAAAAGAGATGGAAAAATCTGATGAGATGGGTGGCAAAAAGGAAGAAAAGAGAGAAAGTGGGCTGATCTTGAACAACCCGGTGAAGGCCTATTATTTTCCTAACGAACTTACCTTTGCTTTGTTTAGTGTTTCTTCTTTTATACAGATCAGGCAAAGGGAAGTTGAGCTGTTCTTAGTGCGTTCCATTCCAAAATCAATTATAGGCTTTGCAAGCCTCCAAGAGTTAAACCCCGTTGGTATCCATTCATGGAACAATGTCAACTCAAATCAGTCCACACCAAAAGGGAGTTGATTCGAGCTCATCTTGAAGGGAACACTCCACATTTTGGGGATGGTTGTGTACCAAGGGTTCGTTTAAAGAACAAGTACCTCAATGACCATTGTGATTTTCGCCTTGCTCTTAGTACACATGAAGCTCCAACATCACCAAATCCGCCACGGGACCTTGCAAGTGTGTTCTGGCCGGAGTTCGATTTCATGGGATACACTTCACACCACTTTGAGGACCCTTACCTCGTGACCACAAACGATCAAGTTGAGCACACATTGAAGATAGTTTGTGAGATTCAAGGTTCGACAAGGGTTATTTTCCAACTTAGCACGTGGGTTTTGCATTGGATGACATCTGTAGCAATCGTAACAAGATTGAGTCAAAGGCATGTAACTCGTCTTGTCACCATTCGTGCTTCAATTTGTGGGCAAATTGCTTTCAAGAGGAGGGGAATTATACAAACAAGAGGAGCCATTGGAGTAAAGCCATGAGTTTTTCTTGGCTGGTTGTGAGCATTTTCAAACTAACCAAGAGACATGAGCACCGAATCATAGTATGAGGGCCAATATGTGGTGGCATTAGATTTGGGCTTCATACTACCAACGCTTGTAGTATCATCCATTTCTATCCGGATTTGAGGACAAATCCTTCTCAAGTGGAGGGGACTGATGTGTGCACGGACCTTAGCCCAAGTAATGATCCAGTTCGAGTTCCATTGGGCCCAGTCACACGTGCACGGGCCAAGCGCTTCAAGGAGCCCCTTCAAGCTCTTGTGTGAAATGTTCAAGACCAACGAGGAATCCATCGGGATATTGAAGGCTTGGAAGGTGATAATCAAGTTGTCTACATGATGATCCAAGCCCACGAAAAGAGCCCATGAAGGTTTGGTCGACGAAGCCCTAGGCCTTAGTGTTAGGTTCAATTGCTTAGAGTTGGATTAGATTAGTTTATTTGAGTCATGGCCCGGCCCACCTTGTCCAAGGAGTGGCCGACCTTCCTTGTCTAGTTTCTTAGGGTTTCATTCGCCCCTTAGCCTATATAATGGCTCACTTTGTATGATTAACGGGTGCACAATTTTGATAATAAAATTCTGATTTGTTTCTCTTCGACTTATTGAGAGCATTCGAACCTTAACTTGCTTGGCAAGGGTTCTTGAGCAATCTTGCGTATTGTCCTTGATTGTTCTACCGACCTATCCATTAGAGTATTTACCTCAATTGGAGTCGCCGTTCTACCACCTTCAATCAATTCGTGTCGTCCGTTTTGGTTTTAGGTTCCACAATCCAAGCGTTGGACAACCTCACTAGATCCTTGGGCAAGCGTTTTACGTGTCTCGAAACGAGTTGATCGAGAACCGTATCAGTTGGCTTCAGAGCTTAGGTGAAGGTATCTTTCGTTATATCCTTGTTTTTCGTAGTTGCGTCGAAGGATTTTTGTGTTTTGTCCGCTGCCTTGTTAAAAAAAAAAAGAAGAAAAAAATGACACTGTTCACCGTTACTGTTAACCGACACTGTTCACGTTACTGTTTATCCGAACACAAAATCTGTTGGTGTGTTATCCCTTTTGTGTTTGTGTCTAGTTTGTCGATAATTTCTGTCCAAAATTTGCCGAAAGGTTGTGTTCCCAAATCTGTCTTGGCCGTTAGTCATCACTTGAGCAACAAGAAAACAAGTGGGGCAGCGGCTAGGGTTTCTACTTGCGGCTAGGGTTTCATTTGCACTAGGGTTTCTTTGTTTCAAATCTGTCTGAGTGTTGCTTGCTTCATCCAAGTTGTTTACTTAATTTCCAAATTCATTTAGGAAACTAAGTAAAACACTTGGATAACTCCTTTGTTTTCACTTGGCTACTCTCCTACATTCTCTCCTACATTTTAGGAACACTACCCACTCCTACATTTTAGGAAGCTTGGGTTTCTATCTTTTATGTTCCCATTGGTGCACTTCCATTTCTGTCCGCCACTATTGGCCTTCCAAATTCGTCCATTCCCACTTCATTTTGCACCCACATTTGTGTCTTACCTTCTTGGTTACTCTTATGGCAAAAGTGGTGACAATTATTGGACTTGAGCGGCCTTTCTCAACTACAGAACCCAACAGGTAAAAGTATTTGATAAGTCAATTAGAGTGACATCCATATACACGAGTGCGAGTGGATACACGTAGGGGAGCGTGAAAGGCAACATCTTCGGTTTCGTTGCTAACTTTTTGCAGGTTCCCTCATACGTCATGGCGAATACAAGACGCATAAAAGCTAGCCCACAACATTGTCTTCCTGATCCTAAGGGAGTCAAAGAAGTGGCATTACGCGGTGTAGATGAGCAATTGGACCTCGTCAAATCTCAGTTGCTTGGTTGGTTTTATACTCGTTACGGTGTCAAAGATAAAATTTGTAGCTTGCCCATTGATGGGAGTTGTGAAGTCATCCTTGCAAGTGCTATCATGGTTGAGAAATTAAATCTTCCAACCATTGATCATCTTCAACTGTACAAGTTGATGAGTACTCGTGGTGTTGTTTGGGTTACTAAGCACACACTTGTACCTATTCAAATCGGCAAATATGTGGACGAGGTGTTGTGTGATGTAGTCCCAATTCAAGTGACACCTGTGTTGTTGGGCAAAGCATGGATGTCGAGGCAAGAAGTTAAATATGACGGACATACTAATAAGTATGCCTTCTTATTTAATAGTCGTCGTTTTGTACTTGTATCACTTACTTATGACCAGCTTTGTATTGATCTAGCATACATGAAAATGAGCTTGAGCGTTATATAATGGAGAAAAGGCTAGATGAGGGAATGGTAAAACCCGGGGGAGTTGAAAGCAACGAGATGAAAGGGTCAGCTGTTGAACTAGAAAAAGAGATGGAAAAATCTGATGAGATGGGTGGCAAAAAGAAAGAAAAGAGAGAAAGTGGGCTGATCTTGAACAACCCGGTGAAGGCCTATTATTTTCCTAATGAACTTACCTTTGCTTTGTTTAGTGTTTCTTCTTTTATACAGATCAGGCAAAGGGAAGTTGAGCTGTTCTTAGTGCGTTCCATTCCAAAATCAATTATAGGCTTTGCAAGCCTCCAAGAGTTAAACCCCGTTGGTATCCATTCATGGAACAATGTCAACTCAAATCAGTCCACACCAAAAGGGAGTTGATTCGAGCTCATCTTGAAGGGAACACTCCACATTTTGGGGATGGTTGTGTACCAAGGGTTCGTTTAAAGAACAAGTACCTCAATGACCATTGTGATTTTCGCCTTGCTCTTAGTACACATGAAGCTCCAACATCACCAAATCCGCCACGGGACCTTGCAAGTGTGTTCTGGCCGGAGTTCGATTTCATGGGATACACTTCACACCACTTTGAGGACCCTTACCTCGTGACCACAAACGATCAAGTTGAGCACACATTGAAGATAGTTTGTGAGATTCAAGGTTCGACAAGGGTTATTTTCCAACTTAGCACGTGGGTTTTGCATTGGATGACATCTGTAGCAATCGTAACAAGATTGAGTCAAAGGCATGTAACTCGTCTTGTCACCATTCGTGCTTCAATTTGTGGGCAAATTGCTTTCAAGAGGAGGGGAATTATACAAACAAGAGGAGCCATTGGAGTAAAGCCATGAGTTTTTCTTGGCTGGTTGTGAGCATTTTCAAACTAACCAAGAGACATGAGCACCGAATCATAGTATGAGGGCCAATATGTGGTGGCATTAGATTTGGGCTTCATACTACCAACGCTTGTAGTATCATCCATTTCTATCCGGATTTGAGGACAAATCCTTCTCAAGTGGAGGGGACTGATGTGTGCACGGACCTTAGCCCAAGTAATGATCCAGTTCGAGTTCCATTGGGCCCAGTCACACGTGCACGGGCCAAGCGCTTCAAGGAGCCCCTTCAAGCTCTTGTGTGAAATGTTCAAGACCAACAAGGAATCCATCGGGATATTGAAGGCTTGGAAGGTGATAATCAAGTTGTCTACATGATGATCCAAGCCCACGAAAAGAGCCCATGAAGGTTTGGTCGACGAAGCCCTAGGCCTTAGTGTTAGGTTCAATTGCTTAGAGTTGGATTAGATTAGTTTATTTGAGTCATGGCCCGGCCCACCTTGTCCAAGGAGTGGCCGACCTTCCTTGTCTAGTTTCTTAGGGTTTCATTCGCCCCTTAGCCTATATAATGGCTCACTTTGTATGATTAACGGGTGCACAATTTTGATAATAAAATTCTGATTTGTTTCTCTTCGACTTATTGAGAGCATTCGAACCTTAACTTGCTTGGCAAGGGTTCTTGAGCAATCTTGCGTATTGTCCTTGATTGTTCTACCGACCTATCCACTAGAGTATTCACCTCAATTGGAGTCGCCGTTCTACCACCTTCAATCAATTCGTGTCGTCCGTTTTGGTTTTAGGTTCCACAATCCAAGCGTTGGACAACCTCACTAGATCCTTGGGCAAGCGTGTTACGTGTCTCGAAACGAGTTGATCGAGGACCGTATCAGTTGGCTTCAGAGCTTAGGTGAAGGTATCTTTCGTTATATCCTTGTTTTTCGTAGTTGCGTCAAAGGATTTTTGTGTTTTGTCCACTGCCTTGTTAAAAAAAAAAAGAAGAAAAAAATGACACTGTTCACCGTTACTGTTCACCGACACTGTTCACGTTACTGTTTATCCGAACACAAAATCTGTTGGTGTGTTATCCCTTTTGTATTTGTGTCTAGTTTGTCGATAATTTCTGTCCAAAATTTGCCGAAAGGTTGTGTTCCCAAATCTGTCTTGGCCGTTAGTCATCACTTGAGCAACAAGAAAACAAGTGGGGCAGCGGCTAGGGTTTCTACTTGCGGCTAGGGTTTCATTTGCACTAGGGTTTCTTTGTTTCAAATCTGTCCGAGTGTTGCTTGCTTCATCCAAGTTGTTTACTTAATTTCCAAATTCATTTAGGAAACTAAGTAAAACACTTGGATAACTCCTTTGTTTTCACTTGGCTACTCTCCTACATTCTCTCCTACATTTTAGGAACACTACCCACTCCTACATTTTAGGAAGCTAGGGTTTCTATCTTTTATGTTCCCATTGGTGCACTTCCATTTCTGTCCGCCACTATTGGCCTTCCAAATTCGTCCATTCCCACTTCATTTTGCACCCACATTTGTGTCTTACCTTCTTGGTTACTCTTATGGCAAAAGTGGTGACAATTATTGGACTTGAGCGGCCTTTCTCAACTACAGAACCCAACAGGTAAAAGTATTTGATAAGTCAATTAGAGTGACATCCATATACACGAGTGCGAGTGGATACACGTAGGGGAGCGTGAAAGGCAACATCTTCGGTTTCGTTGCTAACTTTTTGCAGGTTCCCTCATACGTCATGGCGAATACAAGACGCATAAAAGCTAGCCCACAACATTGTCTTCCTGATCCTAAGGGAGTCAAAGAAGTGGCATTACGCGGTGTAGATGAGCAATTGGACCTCGTCAAATCTCAGTTGCTTGGTTGGTTTTATACTCGTTACGGTGTCAAAGATAAAATTTGTAGCTTGCCCATTGATGGGAGTTGTGAAGTCATCCTTGCAAGTGCTATCATGGTTGAGAAATTAAATCTTCCAACCATTGATCATCTTCAACTGTACAAGTTGATGAGTACTCGTGGTGTTGTTTGGGTTACTAAGCACACACTTGTACCTATTCAAATCGGCAAATATGTGGACGAGGTGTTGTGTGATGTAGTCCCAATTCAAGTGACACCTGTGTTGTTGGGCAAAGCATGGATGTCGAGGCAAGAAGTTAAATATGACGGACATACTAATAAGTATGCCTTCTTATTTAATAGTCGTCGTTTTGTACTTGTATCACTTACTTATGACCAGCTTTGTATTGATCTAGCATACATGAAAATGAGCTTGAGCGTTATATAATGGAGAAAAGGCTAGATGAGGGAATGGTAAAACCCGGGGGAGTTGAAAGCAACGAGATGAAAGGGTCAGCTGTTGAACTAGAAAAAGAGATGGAAAAATCTGATGAGATGGGTGGCAAAAAGGAAGAAAAGAGAGAAAGTGGGCTGATCTTGAACAACCCGGTGAAGGCCTATTATTTTCCTAACGAACTTACCTTTGCTTTGTTTAGTGTTTCTTCTTTTATACAGATCAGGCAAAGGGAAGTTGAGCTGTTCTTAGTGCGTTCCATTCCAAAATCAATTATAGGCTTTGCAAGCCTCCAAGAGTTAAACCCCGTTGGTATCCATTCATGGAACAATGTCAACTCAAATCAGTCCACACCAAAAGGGAGTTGATTCGAGCTCATCTTGAAGGGAACACTCCACATTTTGGGGATGGTTGTGTACCAAGGGTTCGTTTAAAGAACAAGTACCTCAATGACCATTGTGATTTTCGCCTTGCTCTTAGTACACATGAAGCTCCAACATCACCAAATCCGCCACGGGACCTTGCAAGTGTGTTCTGGCCGGAGTTCGATTTCATGGGATACACTTCACACCACTTTGAGGACCCTTACCTCGTGACCACAAACGATCAAGTTGAGCACACATTGAAGATAGTTTGTGAGATTCAAGGTTCGACAAGGGTTATTTTCCAACTTAGCACGTGGGTTTTGCATTGGATGACATCTGTAGCAATCGTAACAAGATTGAGTCAAAGGCATGTAACTCGTCTTGTCACCATTCGTGCTTCAATTTGTGGGCAAATTGCTTTCAAGAGGAGGGGAATTATACAAACAAGAGGAGCCATTGGAGTAAAGCCATGAGTTTTTCTTGGCTGGTTGTGAGCATTTTCAAACTAACCAAGAGACATGAGCACCGAATCATAGTATGAGGGCCAATATGTGGTGGCATTAGATTTGGGCTTCATACTACCAACGCTTGTAGTATCATCCATTTCTATCCGGATTTGAGGACAAATCCTTCTCAAGTGGAGGGGACTGATGTGTGCACGGACCTTAGCCCAAGTAATGATCCAGTTCGAGTTCCATTGGGCCCAGTCACACGTGCACGGGCCAAGCGCTTCAAGGAGCCCCTTCAAGCTCTTGTGTGAAATGTTCAAGACCAACGAGGAATCCATCGGGATATTGAAGGCTTGGAAGGTGATAATCAAGTTGTCTACATGATGATCCAAGCCCACGAAAAGAGCCCATGAAGGTTTGGTCGACGAAGCCCTAGGCCTTAGTGTTAGGTTCAATTGCTTAGAGTTGGATTAGATTAGTTTATTTGAGTCATGGCCCGGCCCACCTTGTCCAAGGAGTGGCCGACCTTCCTTGTCTAGTTTCTTAGGGTTTCATTCGCCCCTTAGCCTATATAATGGCTCACTTTGTATGATTAACGGGTGCACAATTTTGATAATAAAATTCTGATTTGTTTCTCTTCGACTTATTGAGAGCATTCGAACCTTAACTTGCTTGGCAAGGGTTCTTGAGCAATCTTGCGTATTGTCCTTGATTGTTCTACCGACCTATCCATTAGAGTATTTACCTCAATTGGAGTCGCCGTTCTACCACCTTCAATCAATTCGTGTCGTCCGTTTTGGTTTTAGGTTCCACAATCCAAGCGTTGGACAACCTCACTAGATCCTTGGGCAAGCGTTTTACGTGTCTCGAAACGAGTTGATCGAGAACCGTATCAGTTGGCTTCAGAGCTTAGGTGAAGGTATCTTTCGTTATATCCTTGTTTTTCGTAGTTGCGTCGAAGGATTTTTGTGTTTTGTCCGCTGCCTTGTTAAAAAAAAAAAGAAGAAAAAAATGACACTGTTCACCGTTACTGTTAACCGACACTGTTCACGTTACTGTTTATCCGAACACAAAATCTGTTGGTGTGTTATCCCTTTTGTGTTTGTGTCTAGTTTGTCGATAATTTCTGTCCAAAATTTGCCGAAAGGTTGTGTTCCCAAATCTGTCTTGGCCGTTAGTCATCACTTGAGCAACAAGAAAACAAGTGGGGCAGCGGCTAGGGTTTCTACTTGCGGCTAGGGTTTCATTTGCACTAGGGTTTCTTTGTTTCAAATCTGTCTGAGTGTTGCTTGCTTCATCCAAGTTGTTTACTTAATTTCCAAATTCATTTAGGAAACTAAGTAAAACACTTGGATAACTCCTTTGTTTTCACTTGGCTACTCTCCTACATTCTCTCCTACATTTTAGGAACACTACCCACTCCTACATTTTAGGAAGCTTGGGTTTCTATCTTTTATGTTCCCATTGGTGCACTTCCATTTCTGTCCGCCACTATTGGCCTTCCAAATTCGTCCATTCCCACTTCATTTTGCACCCACATTTGTGTCTTACCTTCTTGGTTACTCTTATGGCAAAAGTGGTGACAATTATTGGACTTGAGCGGCCTTTCTCAACTACAGAACCCAACAGGTAAAAGTATTTGGTAAGTCAATTAGAGTGACATCCATATACACGAGTGCGAGTGGATACACGTAGGGGAGCGTGAAAGGCAACATCTTCGGTTTCGTTGCTAACTTTTTGCAGGTTCCCTCATACGTCATGGCGAATACAAGACGCATAAAAGCTAGCCCACAACATTGTCTTCCTGATCCTAAGGGAGTCAAAGAAGTGGCATTACGCGGTGTAGATGAGCAATTGGACCTCGTCAAATCTCAGTTGCTTGGTTGGTTTTATACTCGTTACGGTGTCAAAGATAAAATTTGTAGCTTGCCCATTGATGGGAGTTGTGAAGTCATCCTTGCAAGTGCTATCATGGTTGAGAAATTAAATCTTCCAACCATTGATCATCTTCAACTGTACAAGTTGATGAGTACTCGTGGTGTTGTTTGGGTTACTAAGCACACACTTGTACCTATTCAAATCGGCAAATATGTGGACGAGGTGTTGTGTGATGTAGTCCCAATTCAAGTGACACCTGTTTTGTTGGGCAAAGCATGGATGTCGAGGCAAGAAGTTAAATATGACGGACATACTAATAAGTATGCCTTCTTATTTAATAGTCGTCGTTTTGTACTTGTATCACTTACTTATGACCAGCTTTGTATTGATCTAGCATACATGAAAATGAGCTTGAGCGTTATATAATGGAGAAAAGGCTAGATGAGGGAATGGTAAAACCCGGGGGAGTTGAAAGCAACGAGATGAAAGGGTCAGCTGTTGAACTAGAAAAAGAGATGGAAAAATCTGATGAGATGGGTGGCAAAAAGAAAGAAAAGAGAGAAAGCGGGCTGATCTTGAACAACCCGGTGAAGGCCTATTATTTTCCTAATGAACTTACCTTTGCTTTGTTTAGTGTTTCTTCTTTTATACAGATCAGGCAAAGGGAAGTTGAGCTGTTCTTAGTGCGTTCCATTCCAAAATCAATTATAGGCTTTGCAAGCCTCCAAGAGTTAAACCCCGTTGGTATCCATTCATGGAACAATGTCAACTCAAATCAGTCCACACCAAAAGGGAGTTGATTCGAGCTCATCTTGAAGGGAACACTCCACATTTTGGGGATGGTTGTGTACCAAGGGTTCGTTTAAAGAACAAGTACCTCAATGACCATTGTGATTTTCGCCTTGCTCTTAGTACACATGAAGCTCCAACATCACCAAATCCGCCACGGGACCTTGCAAGTGTGTTCTGGCCGGAGTTCGATTTCATGGGATACACTTCACACCACTTTGAGGACCCTTACCTCGTGACCACAAACGATCAAGTTGAGCACACATTGAAGATAGTTTGTGAGATTCAAGGTTCGACAAGGGTTATTTTCCAACTTAGCACGTGGGTTTTGCATTGGATGACATCTGTAGCAATCGTAACAAGATTGAGTCAAAGGCATGTAACTCGTCTTGTCACCATTCGTGCTTCAATTTGTGGGCAAATTGCTTTCAAGAGGAGGGGAATTATACAAACAAGAGGAGCCATTGGAGTAAAGCCATGAGTTTTTCTTGGCTGGTTGTGAGCATTTTCAAACTAACCAAGAGACATGAGCACCGAATCATAGTATGAGGGCCAATATGTGGTGGCATTAGATTTGGGCTTCATACTACCAACGCTTGTAGTATCATCCATTTCTATCCGGATTTGAGGACAAATCCTTCTCAAGTGGAGGGGACTGATGTGTGCACGGACCTTAGCCCAAGTAATGATCCAGTTCGAGTTCCATTGGGCCCAGTCACACGTGCACGGGCCAAGCGCTTCAAGGAGCCCCTTCAAGCTCTTGTGTGAAATGTTCAAGACCAACGAGGAATCCATCGGGATATTGAAGGCTTGGAAGGTGATAATCAAGTTGTCTACATGATGATCCAAGCCCACGAAAAGAGCCCATGAAGGTTTGGTCGACGAAGCCCTAGGCCTTAGTGTTAGGTTCAATTGCTTAGAGTTGGATTAGATTAGTTTATTTGAGTCATGGCCCGGCCCACCTTGTCCAAGGAGTGGCCGACCTTCCTTGTCTAGTTTCTTAGGGTTTCATTCGCCCCTTAGCCTATATAATGGCTCACTTTGTATGATTAACGGGTGCACAATTTTGATAATAAAATTCTGATTTGTTTCTCTTCGACTTATTGAGAGCATTCGAACCTTAACTTGCTTGGCAAGGGTTCTTGAGCAATCTTGCGTATTGTCCTTGATTGTTCTACCGACCTATCCATTAGAGTATTCACCTCAATTGGAGTCGCCGTTCTACCACCTTCAATCAATTCGTGTCGTCCGTTTTGGTTTTAGGTTCCACAATCCAAGCGTTGGACAACCTCACTAGATCCTTGGGCAAGCGTTTTACGTGTCTCGAAACGAGTTGATCGAGAACCGTATCAGTTGGCTTCAGAGCTTAGGTGAAGGTATCTTTCGTTATATCCTTGTTTTTCGTAGTTGCGTCGAAGGATTTTTGTGTTTTGTCCGCTGCCTTGTTAAAAAAAAAAAGAAGAAAAAAATGACACTGTTCACCGTTACTGTTAACCGACACTGTTCACGTTACTGTTTATCCGAACACAAAATCTGTTGGTGTGTTATCCCTTTTGTGTTTGTGTCTAGTTTGTCGATAATTTCTGTCCAAAATTTGCCGAAAGGTTGTGTTCCCAAATCTGTCTTGGCCGTTAGTCATCACTTGAGCAACAAGAAAACAAGTGGGGCAGCGGCTAGGGTTTCTACTTGCGGCTAGGGTTTCATTTGCACTAGGGTTTCTTTGTTTCAAATCTGTCTGAGTGTTGCTTGCTTCATCCAAGTTGTTTACTTAATTTCCAAATTCATTTAGGAAACTAAGTAAAACACTTGGATAACTCCTTTGTTTTCACTTGGCTACTCTCCTACATTCTCTCCTACATTTTAGGAACACTACCCACTCCTACATTTTAGGAAGCTTGGGTTTCTATCTTTTATGTTCCCATTGGTGCACTTCCATTTCTGTCCGCCACTATTGGCCTTCCAAATTCGTCCATTCCCACTTCATTTTGCACCCACATTTGTGTCTTACCTTCTTGGTTACTCTTATGGCAAAAGTGGTGACAATTATTGGACTTGAGCGGCCTTTCTCAACTACAGAACCCAACAGGTAAAAGTATTTGATAAGTCAATTAGAGTGACATCCATATACACGAGTGCGAGTGGATACACGTAGGGGAGCGTGAAAGGCAACATCTTCGGTTTCGTTGCTAACTTTTTGCAGGTTCCCTCATACGTCATGGCGAATACAAGACGCATAAAAGCTAGCCCACAACATTGTCTTCCTGATCCTAAGGGAGTCAAAGAAGTGGCATTACGCGGTGTAGATGAGCAATTGGACCTCGTCAAATCTCAGTTGCTTGGTTGGTTTTATACTCGTTACGGTGTCAAAGATAAAATTTGTAGCTTGCCCATTGATGGGAGTTGTGAAGTCATCCTTGCAAGTGCTATCATGGTTGAGAAATTAAATCTTCCAACCATTGATCATCTTCAACTGTACAAGTTGATGAGTACTCGTGGTGTTGTTTGGGTTACTAAGCACACACTTGTACCTATTCAAATCGGCAAATATGTGGACGAGGTGTTGTGTGATGTAGTCCCAATTCAAGTGACACCTGTGTTGTTGGGCAAAGCATGGATGTCGAGGCAAGAAGTTAAATATGACGGACATACTAATAAGTATGCCTTCTTATTTAATAGTCGTCGTTTTGTACTTGTATCACTTACTTATGACCAGCTTTGTATTGATCTAGCATACATGAAAATGAGCTTGAGCGTTATATAATGGAGAAAAGGCTAGATGAGGGAATGGTAAAACCCGGGGGAGTTGAAAGCAACGAGATGAAAGGGTCAGCTGTTGAACTAGAAAAAGAGATGGAAAAATCTGATGAGATGGGTGGCAAAAAGAAAGAAAAGAGAGAAAGTGGGCTGATCTTGAACAACCCGGTGAAGGCCTATTATTTTCCTAATGAACTTACCTTTGCTTTGTTTAGTGTTTCTTCTTTTATACAGATCAGGCAAAGGGAAGTTGAGCTGTTCTTAGTGCGTTCCATTCCAAAATCAATTATAGGCTTTGCAAGCCTCCAAGAGTTAAACCCCGTTGGTATCCATTCATGGAACAATGTCAACTCAAATCAGTCCACACCAAAAGGGAGTTGATTCGAGCTCATCTTGAAGGGAACACTCCACATTTTGGGGATGGTTGTGTACCAAGGGTTCGTTTAAAGAACAAGTACCTCAATGACCATTGTGATTTTCGCCTTGCTCTTAGTACACATGAAGCTCCAACATCACCAAATCCGCCACGGGACCTTGCAAGTGTGTTCTGGCCGGAGTTCGATTTCATGGGATACACTTCACACCACTTTGAGGACCCTTACCTCGTGACCACAAACGATCAAGTTGAGCACACATTGAAGATAGTTTGTGAGATTCAAGGTTCGACAAGGGTTATTTTCCAACTTAGCACGTGGGTTTTGCATTGGATGACATCTGTAGCAATCGTAACAAGATTGAGTCAAAGGCATGTAACTCGTCTTGTCACCATTCGTGCTTCAATTTGTGGGCAAATTGCTTTCAAGAGGAGGGGAATTATACAAACAAGAGGAGCCATTGGAGTAAAGCCATGAGTTTTTCTTGGCTGGTTGTGAGCATTTTCAAACTAACCAAGAGACATGAGCACCGAATCATAGTATGAGGGCCAATATGTGGTGGCATTAGATTTGGGCTTCATACTACCAACGCTTGTAGTATCATCCATTTCTATCCGGATTTGAGGACAAATCCTTCTCAAGTGGAGGGGACTGATGTGTGCACGGACCTTAGCCCAAGTAATGATCCAGTTCGAGTTCCATTGGGCCCAGTCACACGTGCACGGGCCAAGCGCTTCAAGGAGCCCCTTCAAGCTCTTGTGTGAAATGTTCAAGACCAACAAGGAATCCATCGGGATATTGAAGGCTTGGAAGGTGATAATCAAGTTGTCTACATGATGATCCAAGCCCACGAAAAGAGCCCATGAAGGTTTGGTCGACGAAGCCCTAGGCCTTAGTGTTAGGTTCAATTGCTTAGAGTTGGATTAGATTAGTTTATTTGAGTCATGGCCCGGCCCACCTTGTCCAAGGAGTGGCCGACCTTCCTTGTCTAGTTTCTTAGGGTTTCATTCGCCCCTTAGCCTATATAATGGCTCACTTTGTATGATTAACGGGTGCACAATTTTGATAATAAAATTCTGATTTGTTTCTCTTCGACTTATTGAGAGCATTCGAACCTTAACTTGCTTGGCAAGGGTTCTTGAGCAATCTTGCGTATTATCCTTGATTGTTCTACCGACCTATCCACTAGAGTATTCACCTCAATTGGAGTCGCCGTTCTACCACCTTCAATCAATTCGTGTCATCCGTTTTGGTTTTAGGTTCCACAATCCAAGCGTTGGACAACCTCACTAGATCCTTGGGCAAGCGTGTTACGTGTCTCGAAACGAGTTGATCGAGGACCGTATCAGTTGGCTTCAGAGCTTAGGTGAAGGTATCTTTCGTTATATCCTTGTTTTTCGTAGTTGCGTCAAAGGGATTTTGTGTTTTGTCCACTGCCTTGTTAAAAAAAAAAGAAGAAAAAAATAACACTGTTCACCGTTACTGTTCACCGACACTGTTCACGTTACTGTTTATCCGAACACAAAATCTGTTGGTGTGTTATCCCTTTTGTATTTGTGTCTAGTTTGTCGATAATTTCTGTCCAAAATTTGCCGAAAGGTTGTGTTCCCAAATCTGTCTTGGCCGTTAGTCATCACTTGAGCAACAAGAAAACAAGTGGGGCAGCGGCTAGGGTTTCTACTTGCGGCTAGGGTTTCATTTGCACTAGGGTTTCTTTGTTTCAAATCTGTCCGAGTGTTGCTTGCTTCATCCAAGTTGTTTACTTAATTTCCAAATTCATTTAGGAAACTAAGTAAAACACTTGGATAACTCCTTTGTTTTCACTTGGCTACTCTCCTACATTCTCTCCTACATTTTAGGAACACTACCCACTCCTACATTTTAGGAAGCTAGGGTTTCTATCTTTTATGTTCCCATTGGTGCACTTCCATTTCTGTCCGCCACTATTGGCCTTCCAAATTCGTCCATTCCCACTTCATTTTGCACCCACATTTGTGTCTTACCTTCTTGGTTACTCTTATGGCAAAAGTGGTGACAATTATTGGACTTGAGCGGCCTTTCTCAACTACAGAACCCAACAGGTAAAAGTATTTGATAAGTCAATTAGAGTGACATCCATATACACGAGTGCGAGTGGATACACGTAGGGGAGCGTGAAAGGCAACATCTTCGGTTTCGTTGCTAACTTTTTGCAGGTTCCCTCATACGTCATGGCGAATACAAGACGCATAAAAGCTAGCCCACAACATTGTCTTCCTGATCCTAAGGGAGTCAAAGAAGTGGCATTACGCGGTGTAGATGAGCAATTGGACCTCGTCAAATCTCAGTTGCTTGGTTGGTTTTATACTCGTTACGGTGTCAAAGATAAAATTTGTAGCTTGCCCATTGATGGGAGTTGTGAAGTCATCCTTGCAAGTGCTATCATGGTTGAGAAATTAAATCTTCCAACCATTGATCATCTTCAACTGTACAAGTTGATGAGTACTCGTGGTGTTGTTTGGGTTACTAAGCACACACTTGTACCTATTCAAATCGGCAAATATGTGGACGAGGTGTTGTGTGATGTAGTCCCAATTCAAGGGACACCTGTGTTGTTGGGCAAAGCATGGATGTCGAGGCAAGAAGTTAAATATGACGGACATACTAATAAGTATGCCTTCTTATTTAATAGTCGTCGTTTTGTACTTGTATCACTTACTTATGACCAGCTTTGTATTGATCTAGCATACATGAAAATGAGCTTGAGCGTTATATAATGGAGAAAAGGCTAGATGAGGGAATGGTAAAACCCGGGGGAGTTGAAAGCAACGAGATGAAAGGGTCAGCTGTTGAACTAGAAAAAGAGATGGAAAAATCTGATGAGATGGGTGGCAAAAAGGAAGAAAAGAGAGAAAGTGGGCTGATCTTGAACAACCCGGTGAAGGCCTATTATTTTCCTAACGAACTTACCTTTGCTTTGTTTAGTGTTTCTTCTTTTATACAGATCAGGCAAAGGGAAGTTGAGCTGTTCTTAGTGCGTTCCATTCCAAAATCAATTATAGGCTTTGCAAGCCTCCAAGAGTTAAACCCCGTTGGTATCCATTCATGGAACAATGTCAACTCAAATCAGTCCACACCAAAAGGGAGTTGATTCGAGCTCATCTTGAAGGGAACACTCCACATTTTGGGGATGGTTGTGTACCAAGGGTTCGTTTAAAGAACAAGTACCTCAATGACCATTGTGATTTTCGCCTTGCTCTTAGTACACATGAAGCTCCAACATCACCAAATCCGCCACGGGACCTTGCAAGTGTGTTCTGGCCGGAGTTCGATTTCATGGGATACACTTCACACCACTTTGAGGACCCTTACCTCGTGACCACAAACGATCAAGTTGAGCACACATTGAAGATAGTTTGTGAGATTCAAGGTTCGACAAGGGTTATTTTCCAACTTAGCACGTGGGTTTTGCATTGGATGACATCTGTAGCAATCGTAACAAGATTGAGTCAAAGGCATGTAACTCGTCTTGTCACCATTCGTGCTTCAATTTGTGGGCAAATTGCTTTCAAGAGGAGGGGAATTATACAAACAAGAGGAGCCATTGGAGTAAAGCCATGAGTTTTTCTTGGCTGGTTGTGAGCATTTTCAAACTAACCAAGAGACATGAGCACCGAATCATAGTATGAGGGCCAATATGTGGTGGCATTAGATTTGGGCTTCATACTACCAACGCTTGTAGTATCATCCATTTCTATCCGGATTTGAGGACAAATCCTTCTCAAGTGGAGGGGACTGATGTGTGCACGGACCTTAGCCCAAGTAATGATCCAGTTCGAGTTCCATTGGGCCCAGTCACACGTGCACGGGCCAAGCGCTTCAAGGAGCCCCTTCAAGCTCTTGTGTGAAATGTTCAAGACCAACGAGGAATCCATCGGGATATTGAAGGCTTGGAAGGTGATAATCAAGTTGTCTACATGATGATCCAAGCCCACGAAAAGAGCCCATGAAGGTTTGGTCGACGAAGCCCTAGGCCTTAGTGTTAGGTTCAATTGCTTAGAGTTGGATTAGATTAGTTTATTTGAGTCATGGCCCGGCCCACCTTGTCCAAGGAGTGGCCGACCTTCCTTGTCTAGTTTCTTAGGGTTTCATTCGCCCCTTAGCCTATATAATGGCTCACTTTGTATGATTAACGGGTGCACAATTTTGATAATAAAATTCTGATTTGTTTCTCTTCGACTTATTGAGAGCATTCGAACCTTAACTTGCTTGGCAAGGGTTCTTGAGCAATCTTGCGTATTGTCCTTGATTGTTCTACCGACCTATCCATTAGAGTATTTACCTCAATTGGAGTCGCCGTTCTACCACCTTCAATCAATTCGTGTCGTCCGTTTTGGTTTTAGGTTCCACAATCCAAGCGTTGGACAACCTCACTAGATCCTTGGGCAAGCGTTTTACGTGTCTCGAAACGAGTTGATCGAGAACCGTATCAGTTGGCTTCAGAGCTTAGGTGAAGGTATCTTTCGTTATATCCTTGTTTTTCGTAGTTGCGTCGAAGGATTTTTGTGTTTTGTCCGCTGCCTTGTTAAAAAAAAAAAGAAGAAAAAAATGACACTGTTCACCGTTACTGTTAACCGACACTGTTCACGTTACTGTTTATCCGAACACAAAATCTGTTGGTGTGTTATCCCTTTTGTGTTTGTGTCTAGTTTGTCGATAATTTCTGTCCAAAATTTGCCGAAAGGTTGTGTTCCCAAATCTGTCTTGGCCGTTAGTCATCACTTGAGCAACAAGAAAACAAGTGGGGCAGCGGCTAGGGTTTCTACTTGCGGCTAGGGTTTCATTTGCACTAGGGTTTCTTTGTTTCAAATCTGTCTGAGTGTTGCTTGCTTCATCCAAGTTGTTTACTTAATTTCCAAATTCATTTAGGAAACTAAGTAAAACACTTGGATAACTCCTTTGTTTTCACTTGGCTACTCTCCTACATTCTCTCCTACATTTTAGGAACACTACCCACTCCTACATTTTAGGAAGCTTGGGTTTCTATCTTTTATGTTCCCATTGGTGCACTTCCATTTCTGTCCGCCACTATTGGCCTTCCAAATTCGTCCATTCCCACTTCATTTTGCACCCACATTTGTGTCTTACCTTCTTGGTTACTCTTATGGCAAAAGTGGTGACAATTATTGGACTTGAACGGCCTTTCTCAACTACAGAACCCAACAGGTAAAAGTATTTGGTAAGTCAATTAGAGTGACATCCATATACACGAGTGCGAGTGGATACACGTAGGGGAGCGTGAAAGGCAACATCTTCGGTTTCGTTGCTAACTTTTTGCAGGTTCCCTCATACGTCATGGCGAATACAAGACGCATAAAAGCTAGCCCACAACATTGTCTTCCTGATCCTAAGGGAGTCAAAGAAGTGGCATTACGCGGTGTAGATGAGCAATTGGACCTCGTCAAATCTCAGTTGCTTGGTTGGTTTTATACTCGTTACGGTGTCAAAGATAAAATTTGTAGCTTGCCCATTGATGGGAGTTGTGAAGTCATCCTTGCAAGTGCTATCATGGTTGAGAAATTAAATCTTCCAACCATTGATCATCTTCAACTGTACAAGTTGATGAGTACTCGTGGTGTTGTTTGGGTTACTAAGCACACACTTGTACCTATTCAAATCGGCAAATATGTGGACGAGGTGTTGTGTGATGTAGTCCCAATTCAAGTGACACCTGTGTTGTTGGGCAAAGCATGGATGTCGAGGCAAGAAGTTAAATATGACGGACATACTAATAAGTATGCCTTCTTATTTAATAGTCGTCGTTTTGTACTTGTATCACTTACTTATGACCAGCTTTGTATTGATCTAGCATACATGAAAATGAGCTTGAGCGTTATATAATGGAGAAAAGGCTAGATGAGGGAATGGTAAAACCCGGGGGAGTTGAAAGCAACGAGATGAAAGGGTCAGCTGTTGAACTAGAAAAAGAGATGGAAAAATCTGATGAGATGGGTGGCAAAAAGAAAGAAAAGAGAGAAAGTGGGCTGATCTTGAACAACCCGGTGAAGGCCTATTATTTTCCTAATGAACTTACCTTTGCTTTGTTTAGTGTTTCTTCTTTTATACAGATCAGGCAAAGGGAAGTTGAGCTGTTCTTAGTGCGTTCCATTCCAAAATCAATTATAGGCTTTGCAAGCCTCCAAGAGTTAAACCCCGTTGGTATCCATTCATGGAACAATGTCAACTCAAATCAGTCCACACCAAAAGGGAGTTGATTCGAGCTCATCTTGAAGGGAACACTCCACATTTTGGGGATGGTTGTGTACCAAGGGTTCGTTTAAAGAACAAGTACCTCAATGACCATTGTGATTTTCGCCTTGCTCTTAGTACACATGAAGCTCCAACATCACCAAATCCGCCACGGGACCTTGCAAGTGTGTTCTGGCCGGAGTTCGATTTCATGGGATACACTTCACACCACTTTGAGGACCCTTACCTCGTGACCACAAACGATCAAGTTGAGCACACATTGAAGATAGTTTGTGAGATTCAAGGTTCGACAAGGGTTATTTTCCAACTTAGCACGTGGGTTTTGCATTGGATGACATCTGTAGCAATCGTAACAAGATTGAGTCAAAGGCATGTAACTCGTCTTGTCACCATTCGTGCTTCAATTTGTGGGCAAATTGCTTTCAAGAGGAGGGGAATTATACAAACAAGAGGAGCCATTGGAGTAAAGCCATAAGTTTTTCTTGGCTGGTTGTGAGCATTTTCAAACTAACCAAGAGACATGAGCACCGAATCATAGTATGAGGGCCAATATGTGGTGGCATTAGATTTGGGATTCATACTACCAACGCTTGTAGTATCATCCATTTCTATCCAGATTTGAGGACAAATCCTTCTCAAGTGGAGGGGACTGATGTGTGCACGGACCTTAGCCCAAGTAATGATCCAGTTCGAGTTCCATTGGGCCCAGTCACACGTGCACGGGCCAAGCGCTTCAAGGAGTCCCTTCAAGCTCTTGTGTGAAATGTTCAAAACCAACAAGGAGTCCTTCGGGATATTGAAGGCTTGGAAGGTGATAATAAAGTTGTCTACATAATGATCCAAGCCCCCCACGAAGAGAGCCCATGAAGGTTTGGTCGACTAAGCCCTGGGCCTTAGTGTTAGATTCAATTGCTTAGAGTTGGATTAGATTAGTTTATTTGAGTCATGGCCCGGCCCACCTTGTCCAAGGAGTGGCCGACCTTCCTTGTCTAGTTTCTTAGGGTTTTATTAGCCCCTTAGCCTATATAAAGGCTCACTTTGTATGATTAACGGGTGCACAATTTTGATAATAAAATTCTGATTTGTTTCTCTTCGACTTATTGAGAGCATTCGAACCTTAACTTGCTTGGCAAGGGTTCTTGAGCAATCTTGCGTATTGTCCTTGATTGTTCTACCGACCTATCCACTAGAGTATTCACCTCAATTGGAGTCGCCATTCTACCACCTTCAATCAATTCGTGTCGTCCGTTTTGGTTTTAGGTTCCACAATCCAAGCGCTGGACAACCTCACTAGATCCTTGGGCAAGCGTATTACGTGTCTCGAAACGAGTTGATCGAGGACCGTATCTGTTGGCTTCAGAGCTTAGCTGAAGGTATCTTTCGTTATAACCTTGTTTTTCGTAGTTGCGTCGAAGGATTTTTGTGTTTTGTCCGCTGCCTTGTTAAAAAAAAAAAGAAGAAAAAAATGACACTGTTCACCGTTACTGTTCACCGACACTGTTCACGTTACTGTTTATCCGAACACAAAATCTGTTGGTGTGTTATCCCTTTTGTTTTTGTGTCTAGTTTGTCGATAATTTCTGTCCAAAATTTGCCGAAAGGTTGTGTTCCCAAATCTGTCTTGGTCGTTAGTCATCACTTGAGCAACAAGAAAACAAGTGGGGCGGCGGCTAGGGTTTCATTTGCACTAGGGTTTCTTTGTTTCAAATCTGTCCGAGTATTGCTTGCTTCATCCAAGTTGTTTACTTAATTTCCAAATTCATTTAGGAAACTAAGTAAAACACTTGGATAACTCCTTTGTTTTCACTTGGCTACTCTCCTACATTCTCTCCTACATTTTAGGAACACTACCCACTCCTACATTTTAGGAAGCTAGGGTTTCTATCTTTTATGTTCCCATTGGTGCACTTCCATTTCTGTCCGCCACTATTGGCCTTCCAAATTCATCCATTCCCACTTCATTTTGCACCCACATTTGTGTCTTACCTTCTTGGTTACTCTTATGGCAAAAGTGGTGACAATTATTGGACTTGAGCGGCCTTTCTCAACTACAGAACCCAACAGGTAAAAGTATTTGGTAAGTCAATTAGAGTGACATCCATATACACGAGTGCAAGTGGATACACGTAGGGGAGCGTGAAAGGCAACATCTTCGGTTTCGTTGCTAACTTTTTGCAGGTTCCCACATACGTCATGGCGAATACAAGACGCATAAAAGCTAGCCCACAACATTGTCTTCCTGATCCTAAGGGAGTCAAAGAAGTGGCATTACGCGGTGTAGATGAGCAATTGGACCTCGTCAAATCTCAGTTGCTTGGTTGGTTTTATACTCGTTACGGTGTCAAAGATAAAATTTGTAGCTTGCCCATTGATGGGAGTTGTGAAGTCATCCTTGCAGGTGCTATCATGGTTGAGAAATTAAATCTTCCAACCATTGATCATCTTCAACTGTACAAGTTGATGAGTACTCGTGGTGTTGTTTGGGTTACTAAGCACACACTTGTACCTATTCAAATCGGCAAATATGTGGACGAGGTGTTGTGTGATGTAGTCCCAATTCAAGTGACACCTGTGTTGTTGGGCAAAGCATGGATGTCGAGGCAAGAAGTTAAATATGACGGACATACTAATAAGTATGCCTTCTTATTTAATAGTCGTCGTTTTGTACTTGTATCACTTACTTATGACCAGCTTTGTATTGATCTAGCATACATGAAAATGAGCTTGAGCGTTATATAATGGAGAAAAGGCTAGATGAGGGAATGGTAAAACCCGGGGGAGTTGAAAGCAACGAGATGAAAGGGTCAGCTGTTGAACTAGAAAAAGAGATGGAAAAATCTGATGAGATGGGTGGCAAAAAGGAAGAAAAGAGAGAAAGTGGGCTGATCTTGAACAACCCGGTGAAGGCCTATTATTTTCCTAACGAACTTACCTTTGCTTTGTTTAGTGTTTCTTCTTTTATACAGATCAGGCAAAGGGAAGTTGAGCCGTTCTTAGTGCGTTCCATTCCAAAATCAATTATAGGCTTTGCAAGCCTCCAAGAGTTAAACCCCGTTGGTATCCATTCATGGAACAATGTCAACTCAAATCAGTCCACACCAAAAGGGAGTTGATTCGAGCTCATCTTGAAGGGAACACTCCACATTTTGGGGATGGTTGTGTACCAAGGGTTCGTTTAAAGAACAAGTACCTCAATGACCATTGTGATTTTCGCCTTGCTCTTAGTACACATGAAGCTCCAACATCACCAAATCCGCCACGGGACCTTGCAAGTGTGTTCTGGCCGGAGTTCGATTTCATGGGATACACTTCACACCACTTTGAGGACCCTTACCTCGTGACCACAAACGATCAAGTTGAGCACACATTGAAGATAGTTTGTGAGATTCAAGGTTCGACAAGGGTTATTTTCCAACTTAGCACGTGGGTTTTGCATTGGATGACATCTGTAGCAATCGTAACAAGATTGAGTCAAAGGCATGTAACTCGTCTTGTCACCATTCGTGCTTCAATTTGTGGGCAAATTGCTTTCAAGAGGAGGGGAATTATACAAACAAGAGGAGCCATTGGAGTAAAGCCATGAGTTTTTCTTGGCTGGTTGTGAGCATTTTCAAACTAACCAAGAGACATGAGCACCGAATCATAGTATGAGGGCCAATATGTGGTGGCATTAGATTTGGGCTTCATACTACCAACGCTTGTAGTATCATCCATTTCTATCCGGATTTGAGGACAAATCCTTCTCAAGTGGAGGGGACTGATGTGTGCACGGACCTTAGCCCAAGTAATGATCCAGTTCGAGTTCCATTGGGCCCAGTCACACGTGCACGGGCCAAGCGCTTCAAGGAGCCCCTTCAAGCTCTTGTGTGAAATGTTCAAGACCAACGAGGAATCCATCGGGATATTGAAGGCTTGGAAGGTGATAATCAAGTTGTCTACATGATGATCCAAGCCCACGAAAAGAGCCCATGAAGGTTTGGTCGACGAAGCCCTAGGCCTTAGTGTTAGGTTCAATTGCTTAGAGTTGGATTAGATTAGTTTATTTGAGTCATGGCCCGGCCCACCTTGTCCAAGGAGTGGCCGACCTTCCTTGTCTAGTTTCTTAGGGTTTCATTCGCCCCTTAGCCTATATAATGGCTCACTTTGTATGATTAACGGGTGCACAATTTTGATAATAAAATTCTGATTTGTTTCTCTTCGACTTATTGAGAGCATTCGAACCTTAACTTGCTTGGCAAGGGTTCTTGAGCAATCTTGCGTATTGTCCTTGATTGTTCTACCGACCTATCCATTAGAGTATTCACCTCAATTGGAGTCGCCGTTCTACCACCTTCAATCAATTCGTGTCGTCCGTTTTGGTTTTAGGTTCCACAATCCAAGCGTTGGACAACCTCACTAGATCCTTGGGCAAGCGTTTTACGTGTCTCGAAACGAGTTGATCGAGAACCGTATCAGTTGGCTTCAGAGCTTAGGTGAAGGTATCTTTCGTTATATCCTTGTTTTTCGTAGTTGCGTCAAAGGGTTTTTGTGTTTTGTCCACTGCCTTGTTAAAAAAAAAAAGAAGAAAAAAATGACACTGTTCACCGTTACTGTTAACCGACACTGTTCACGTTACTGTTTATCCGAACACAAAATCTGTTGGTGTGTTATCCCTTTTGTGTTTGTGTCTAGTTTGTCGATAATTTCTGTCCAAAATTTGCCGAAAGGTTGTGTTCCCAAATCTGTCTTGGCCGTTAGTCATCACTTGAGCAACAAGAAAACAAGTGGGGCAGCGGCTAGGGTTTCTACTTGCGGCTAGGGTTTCATTTGCACTAGGGTTTCTTTGTTTCAAATCTGTCTGAGTGTTGCTTGCTTCATCCAAGTTGTTTACTTAATTTCCAAATTCATTTAGGAAACTAAGTAAAACACTTGGATAACTCCTTTGTTTTCACTTGGCTACTCTCCTACATTCTCTCCTACATTTTAGGAACACTACCCACTCCTACATTTTAGGAAGCTTGGGTTTCTATCTTTTATGTTCCCATTGGTGCACTTCCATTTCTGTCCGCCACTATTGGCCTTCCAAATTCGTCCATTCCCACTTCATTTTGCACCCACATTTGTGTCTTACCTTCTTGGTTACTCTTATGGCAAAAGTGGTGACAATTATTGGACTTGAGCGGCCTTTCTCAACTACAGAACCCAACAGGTAAAAGTATTTGGTAAGTCAATTAGAGTGACATCCATATACACGAGTGCGAGTGGATACACGTAGGGGAGCGTGAAAGGCAACATCTTCGGTTTCGTTGCTAACTTTTTGCAGGTTCCCTCATACGTCATGGCGAATACAAGACGCATAAAAGCTAGCCCACAACATTGTCTTCCTGATCCTAAGGGAGTCAAAGAAGTGGCATTACGCGGTGTAGATGAGCAATTGGACCTCGTCAAATCTCAGTTGCTTGGTTGGTTTTATACTCGTTACGGTGTCAAAGATAAAATTTGTAGCTTGCCCATTGATGGGAGTTGTGAAGTCATCCTTGCAAGTGCTATCATGGTTGAGAAATTAAATCTTCCAACCATTGATCATCTTCAACTGTACAAGTTGATGAGTACTCGTGGTGTTGTTTGGGTTACTAAGCACACACTTGTACCTATTCAAATCGGCAAATATGTGGACGAGGTGTTGTGTGATGTAGTCCCAATTCAAGTGACACCTGTGTTGTTGGGCAAAGCATGGATGTCGAGGCAAGAAGTTAAATATGACGGACATACTAATAAGTATGCCTTCTTATTTAATAGTCGTCGTTTTGTACTTGTATCACTTACTTATGACCAGCTTTGTATTGATCTAGCATACATGAAAATGAGCTTGAGCGTTATATAATGGAGAAAAGGCTAGATGAGGGAATGGTAAAACCCGGGGGAGTTGAAAGCAACGAGATGAAAGGGTCAGCTGTTGAACTAGAAAAAGAGATGGAAAAATCTGATGAGATGGGTGGCAAAAAGAAAGAAAAGAGAGAAAGTGGGCTGATCTTGAACAACCCGGTGAAGGCCTATTATTTTCCTAACGAACTTACCTTTGCTTTGTTTAGTGTTTCTTCTTTTATACAGATCAGGCAAAGGGAAGTTGAGCTGTTCTTAGTGCGTTCCATTCCAAAATCAATTATAGGCTTTGCAAGCCTCCAAGAGTTAAACCCCGTTGGTATCCATTCATGGAACAATGTCAACTCAAATCAGTCCACACCAAAAGGGAGTTGATTCGAGCTCATCTTGAAGGGAACACTCCACATTTTGGGGATGGTTGTGTACCAAGGGTTCGTTTAAAGAACAAGTACCTCAATGACCATTGTGATTTTCGCCTTGCTCTTAGTACACATGAAGCTCCAACATCACCAAATCCGCCACGGGACCTTGCAAGTGTGTTCTGGCCGGAGTTCGATTTCATGGGATACACTTCACACCACTTTGAGGACCCTTACCTCGTGACCACAAACGATCAAGTTGAGCACACATTGAAGATAGTTTGTGAGATTCAAGGTTCGACAAGGGTTATTTTCCAACTTAGCACGTGGGTTTTGCATTGGATGACATCTGTAGCAATCGTAACAAGATTGAGTCAAAGGCATGTAACTCGTCTTGTCACCATTCGTGCTTCAATTTGTGGGCAAATTGCTTTCAAGAGGAGGGGAATTATACAAACAAGAGGAGCCATTGGAGTAAAGCCATGAGTTTTTCTTGGCTGGTTGTGAGCATTTTCAAACTAACCAAGAGACATGAGCACCGAATCATAGTATGAGGGCCAATATGTGGTGGCATTAGATTTGGGCTTCATACTACCAACGCTTGTAGTATCATCCATTTCTATCCGGATTTGAGGACAAATCCTTCTCAAGTGGAGGGGACTGATGTGTGCACGGACCTTAGCCCAAGTAATGATCCAGTTCGAGTTCCATTGGGCCCAGTCACACGTGCACGGGCCAAGCGCTTCAAGGAGCCCCTTCAAGCTCTTGTGTGAAATGTTCAAGACCAACGAGGAATCCATCGGGATATTGAAGGCTTGGAAGGTGATAATCAAGTTGTCTACATGATGATCCAAGCCCACGAAAAGAGCCCATGAAGGTTTGGTCGACGAAGCCCTAGGCCTTAGTGTTAGGTTCAATTGCTTAGAGTTGGATTAGATTAGTTTATTTGAGTCATGGCCCGGCCCACCTTGTCCAAGGAGTGGCCGACCTTCCTTGTCTAGTTTCTTAGGGTTTCATTCGCCCCTTAGCCTATATAATGGCTCACTTTGTATGATTAACGGGTGCACAATTTTGATAATAAAATTCTGATTTGTTTCTCTTCGACTTATTGAGAGCATTCGAACCTTAACTTGCTTGGCAAGGGTTCTTGAGCAATCTTGCGTATTGTCCTTGATTGTTCTACCGACCTATCCATTAGAGTATTCACCTCAATTGGAGTCGCCGTTCTACCACCTTCAATCAATTCGTGTCGTCCGTTTTGGTTTTAGGTTCCACAATCCAAGCGTTGGACAACCTCACTAGATCCTTGGGCAAGCGTTTTACGTGTCTCGAAACGAGTTGATCGAGAACCGTATCAGTTGGCTTCAGAGCTTAGGTGAAGGTATCTTTCGTTATATCCTTGTTTTTCGTAGTTGCGTCAAAGGGTTTTTGTGTTTTGTCCACTGCCTTGTTAAAAAAAAAAAGAAGAAAAAAATGACACTGTTCACCGTTACTGTTAACCGACACTGTTCACGTTACTGTTTATCCGAACACAAAATCTGTTGGTGTGTTATCCCTTTTGTGTTTGTGTCTAGTTTGTCGATAATTTCTGTCCAAAATTTGCCGAAAGGTTGTGTTCCCAAATCTGTCTTGGCCGTTAGTCATCACTTGAGCAACAAGAAAACAAGTGGGGCAGCGGCTAGGGTTTCTACTTGCGGCTAGGGTTTCATTTGCACTAGGGTTTCTTTGTTTCAAATCTGTCTGAGTGTTGCTTGCTTCATCCAAGTTGTTTACTTAATTTCCAAATTCATTTAGGAAACTAAGTAAAACACTTGGATAACTCCTTTGTTTTCACTTGGCTACTCTCCTACATTCTCTCCTACATTTTAGGAACACTACCCACTCCTACATTTTAGGAAGCTTGGGTTTCTATCTTTTATGTTCCCATTGGTGCACTTCCATTTCTGTCCGCCACTATTGGCCTTCCAAATTCGTCCATTCCCACTTCATTTTGCACCCACATTTGTGTCTTACCTTCTTGGTTACTCTTATGGCAAAAGTGGTGACAATTATTGGACTTGAGCGGCCTTTCTCAACTACAGAACCCAACAGGTAAAAGTATTTGGTAAGTCAATTAGAGTGACATCCATATACACGAGTGCGAGTGGATACACGTAGGGGAGCGTGAAAGGCAACATCTTCGGTTTCGTTGCTAACTTTTTGCAGGTTCCCTCATACGTCATGGCGAATACAAGACGCATAAAAGCTAGCCCACAACATTGTCTTCCTGATCCTAAGGGAGTCAAAGAAGTGGCATTACGCGGTGTAGATGAGCAATTGGACATCGTCAAATCTCAGTTGCTTGGTTGGTTTTATACTCGTTACGGTGTCAAAGATAAAATTTGTAGTTTGCCCATTGATGGGAGTTGTGAAGTCATCCTTGCAAGTGCTATCATGGTTGAGAAATTAAATCTTCCAACCATTGATCATCTTCAACTGTACAAGTTGATGAGTACTCGTGGTGTTGTTTGGGTTACTAAGCACACACTTGTACCTATTCAAATCGGCAAATATGTGGACGAGGTGTTGTGTGATGTAGTCCCAATTCAAGTGACACCTGTTTTGTTGGGCAAAGCATGGATGTCGAGGCAAGAAGTTAAATATGACGGACATACTAATAAGTATGCCTTCTTATTTAATAGTCGTCGTTTTGTACTTGTATCACTTACTTATGACCAGCTTTGTATTGATCTAGCATACATGAAAATGAGCTTGAGCGTTATATAATGGAGAAAAGGCTAGATGAGGGAATGGTAAAACCCGGGGGAGTTGAAAGCAACGAGATGAAAGGGTCAGCTGTTGAACTAGAAAAAGAGATGGAAAAATCTGATGAGATGGGTGGCAAAAAGAAAGAAAAGAGAGAAAGCGGGCTGATCTTGAACAACCCGGTGAAGGCCTATTATTTTCCTAATGAACTTACCTTTGCTTTGTTTAGTGTTTCTTCTTTTATACAGATCAGGCAAAGGGAAGTTGAGCTGTTCTTAGTGCGTTCCATTCCAAAATCAATTATAGGCTTTGCAAGCCTCCAAGAGTTAAACCCCGTTGGTATCCATTCATGGAACAATGTCAACTCAAATCAGTCCACACCAAAAGGGAGTTGATTCGAGCTCATCTTGAAGGGAACACTCCACATTTTGGGGATGGTTGTGTACCAAGGGTTCGTTTAAAGAACAAGTACCTCAATGACCATTGTGATTTTCGCCTTGCTCTTAGTACACATGAAGCTCCAACATCACCAAATCCGCCACGGGACCTTGCAAGTGTGTTCTGGCCGGAGTTCGATTTCATGGGATACACTTCACACCACTTTGAGGACCCTTACCTCGTGACCACAAACGATCAAGTTGAGCACACATTGAAGATAGTTTGTGAGATTCAAGGTTCGACAAGGGTTATTTTCCAACTTAGCACGTGGGTTTTGCATTGGATGACATCTGTAGCAATCGTAACAAGATTGAGTCAAAGGCATGTAACTCGTCTTGTCACCATTCGTGCTTCAATTTGTGGGCAAATTGCTTTCAAGAGGAGGGGAATTATACAAACAAGAGGAGCCATTGGAGTAAAGCCATAAGTTTTTCTTGGCTGGTTGTGAGCATTTTCAAACTAACCAAGAGACATGAGCACCGAATCATAGTATGAGGGCCAATATGTGGTGGCATTAGATTTGGGCTTCATACTACCAACGCTTGTAGTATCATCCATTTCTATCCAGATTTGAGGACAAATCCTTCTCAAGTGGAGGGGACTGATGTGTGCACGGACCTTAGCCCAAGTAATGATCCAGTTCGAGTTCCATTGGGCCCAGTCACACGTGCACGGGCCAAGCGCTTCAAGGAGTCCCTTCAAGCTCTTGTGTGAAATGTTCAAAACCAACAAGGAGTCCTTCGGGATATTGAAGGCTTGGAAGGTGATAATCAAGTTGTCTACATAATGATCCAAGCCCCCCACGAAGAGAGCCCATGAAGGTTTGGTCGACTAAGCCCTGGGCCTTAGTGTTAGATTCAATTGCTTAGAGTTGGATTAGATTAGTTTATTTGAGTCATGGCCCGGCCCACCTTGTCCAAGGAGTGGCCGACCTTCCTTGTCTAGTTTCTTAGGGTTTTATTAGCCCCTTAGCCTATATAAAGGCTCACTTTGTATGATTAACGGGTGCACAATTTTGATAATAAAATTCTGATTTGTTTCTCTTCGACTTATTGAGAGCATTCGAACCTTAACTTGCTTGGCAAGGGTTCTTGAGCAATCTTGCGTATTGTCCTTGATTGTTCTACCGACCTATCCACTAGAGTATTCACCTCAATTGGAGTCGCCATTCTACCACCTTCAATCAATTCGTGTCGTCCGTTTTGGTTTTAGGTTCCACAATCCAAGCGCTGGACAACCTCACTAGATCCTTGGGCAAGCGTATTACGTGTCTCGAAACGAGTTGATCGAGGACCGTATCTGTTGGCTTCAGAGCTTAGCTGAAGGTATCTTTCGTTATAACCTTGTTTTTCGTAGTTGCGTCGAAGGATTTTTGTGTTTTGTCCGCTGCCTTGTTAAAAAAAAAAAGAAGAAAAAAATGACACTGTTCACCATTACTGTTCACCGACACTGTTCACGTTACTGTTTATCCGAACACAAAATCTGTTGGTGTGTTATCCCTTTTGTTTTTGTGTCTAGTTTGTCGATAATTTCTGTCCAAAATTTGCCGAAAGGTTGTGTTCCCAAATCTGTCTTGGTCGTTAGTCATCACTTGAGCAACAAGAAAACAAGTGGGGCGGCGGCTAGGGTTTCATTTGCACTAGGGTTTCTTTGTTTCAAATCTGTCCGAGTATTGCTTGCTTCATCCAAGTTGTTTACTTAATTTCCAAATTCATTTAGGAAACTAAGTAAAACACTTGGATAACTCCTTTGTTTTCACTTGGCTACTCTCCTACATTCTCTCCTACATTTTAGGAACACTACCCACTCCTACATTTTAGGAAGCTAGGGTTTCTATCTTTTATGTTCCCATTGGTGCACTTCCATTTCTGTCCGCCACTATTGGCCTTCCGAATTCATCCATTCCCACTTCATTTTGCACCCACATTTGTGTCTTACCTTCTTGGTTACTCTTATGGCAAAAGTGGTGACAATTATTGGACTTGAGCGGCCTTTCTCAACTACAGAACCCAACAGGTAAAAGTATTTGGTAAGTCAATTAGAGTGACATCCATATACACGAGTGCAAGTGGATACACGTAGGGGAGCGTGAAAGGCAACATCTTCGGTTTCGTTGCTAACTTTTTGCAGGTTCCCACATACGTCATGGCGAATACAAGACGCATAAAAGCTAGCCCACAACATTGTCTTCCTGATCCTAAGGGAGTCAAAGAAGTGGCATTACGCGGTGTAGATGAGCAATTGGACCTCGTCAAATCTCAGTTGCTTGGTTGGTTTTATACTCGTTACGGTGTCAAAGATAAAATTTGTAGTTTGCCCATTGATGGGAGTTGTGAAGTCATCCTTGCAAGTGCTATCATGGTTGAGAAATTAAATCTTCCAACCATTGATCATCTTCAACTGTACAAGTTGATGAGTACTCGTGGTGTTGTTTGGGTTACTAAGCACACACTTGTACCTATTCAAATCGGCAAATATGTGGACGAGGTGTTGTGTGATGTAGTCCCAATTCAAGTGACACCTGTGTTGTTGGGCAAAGCATGGATGTCGAGGCAAGAAGTTAAATATGACGGACATACTAATAAGTATGCCTTCTTATTTGATAGTCGTCGTTTTGTACTTGTATCACTTACTTATGACCAGCTTTGTATTGATCTAGCATACATGAAAATGAGCTTGAGCGTTATATAATGGAGAAAAGGCTAGATGAGGGAATGGTAAAACCCGGGGGAGTTGAAAGCAACGAGATGAAAGGGTCAGCTGTTGAACCAGAAAAAAAGAGATGGAAAAATCTGATGAGATGGGTGGTAACAAGGAAGAAAAGAGAGATAGTGGGCCGATCTTGAACAACCCGGTGAAGGCCTATTATTTTCCTAACGAACTTGCCTTTGCTTTGTTTAGTGTTTCTTCTTTTATACAGATCAGGCAAAGGGAAGTTGAGCTGTTCTTAGTGCGTTCCATTCCAAAATCAATTATAGGCTTTGCAAGCCTCCAAGAGTTAAACCCCGTTGGTATCCATTCATGGAACAATGTCAACTCAAATCAGTCCACACCAAAAGGGAGTTGATTCGAGCTCATCTTGAAGGGAACACTCCACATTTTGGGGATGGTTGTGTACCAAGGGTTCGTTTAAAGAACAAGCACATCAATGACCATTGTGATTTTCGTCTTGCTCTTTGTACACATGAAGCTCCAACATCGCCAAATCCGCCATGGGACCTTGCAAGTGTGTTCTGGCCGGAGTTCGATTTCATGGGATACACTTCACACCACTTTGAGGACCCTTACCTCGTGACCACAAACGATCAAGTTGAGCACACATTGAAGATAGTTTGTGAGATTCAAGGTTCGACAAGGGTTATTTTCCAACTTAGCACGTGGGTTTTGCATTGGATGACATCTGTAGCAATCGTAACAAGATTGAGTCAAAGGCATGTAACTCGTCTTGTCACCATTCGTGCTTCAATTTGTGGGCAAATTGCTTTCAAGAGGAGGGGAATTATACAAACAAGAGGAGCCATTGGAGTAAAGCCATGAGTTTTTCTTGGCTGGTTGTGAGCATTTTCAAACTAACCAAGAACATGAGCACCGAATCATAGTATGAGGGCCAATATGTGGTGGCATTAGATTTGGGCTTCATACTACCAACGCTTGTAGTATCATCCATTTCTATCCAGATTTGAGGACAAATCCTTCTCAAGTGGAGGGGACTGATGTGTGCACGGACCTTAGCCCAAGTAATGATCCAGTTCGCGTTCCATTGGGCCCAGTCACACGTGCACGGACCAAGCGCTTCAGGGAGTCCCTTCTGTGAGGCCCCAGTCCGTTCGTAAGTTGATATTAGGGTTATTCATTATGTTGTACGGTTAAACTAAGGTTTTAGGGCTAATGAGAAACCCAAATCTTGGCTAAGATTGAAAACCCTAACTTTGCTTAAGATTTGTTATATGCGGTATTCTAGTGTGTGTTTTGGCGCAAGAAAAAAAATGGATTTGTTATCGTATACCGAGGTTTAACAAGTTTAAAAAGGATTAGCCAACCTCTAGTGGTATAAATTATTTGAAAGCTTAAGTTGGGTTTAAAAACCCTAATTTTGCCAATATTATAAAGTTGTGGTTTAATTGTTTTATTTATGGAGAAAGTATGTTTAAGTAGAAGTGATTAAGATGGAAAAGTGATTAGTGAAGTACTTAAGTGGGATTATGTGTTTTAAACTAGATTAAGTTATAACCTTTGGAGTAAATTGAAAGATTGTCAAATGTTTGAGGGAAAATGTATAAGAAAGAGAAAGTTGGAGTGCAAGGGTTAAAAGTGCAATTGAGAAACTTTTATGTGATTGGTTAGCCTTAAAAATATCTCTCCTAAGTGGTCTTGCACCACATATTAGTCTCAAGGGCCATAATTAAGTCATTTGTGAGACAAACAAAACAAAAACTAGAGAGAAAAATAGAGAGAGAGGGCCGGCCACCTTGAAGTGAGAAACCAAGAGAAGTTTGTGAAGTTCATTCAATTTCCTTCCATAAATCCTCATTTTGAAGCATAAAGAATCCACTTTGGAGTTGGCTTAAGGTCATTAGCCATCATACATCCTTAATCTTGAGGTAAGAAAGTCTATTTGAAGACTTAAGTTGATTATTGATTGATGAACTAGTGGCTATTTTTGGTAAAGGATCTTAGTTGTGCATGATTATGGTACCTCTTATGTCTATCACTTGTTTTTTATGAAGTATCATGGTTAATTTTTGTGATTTATGTTGCTGGAAATTTCGGTCAAGAAAGAGAAGAATTAGGGCTTCTTGCTTTAATGCTTTCCTTAGTTGCTTTGATTGAGAAATTGATGTGTAGTGGTTGTGTTTGATAATTTGCCTCACTTGATTGGTTGATTTCTAGTAAAAATCTGGTTTGGGTTAAGAAACCCTAGATTCCATTAAGTTAGATTAGTTGAGCTTATGGCTATTGAGTTAGGGTTTGTGTAGTTAGATGTTAGAACAAGTTCTATGGTGCAAATAAAATTAGCTTAAGGATTATGGTTAGTATTTGGTGATTTTGGGTTAATTTGTAAAGGAATTTTAGACCACTCCTAGACTGATATAAGTATGGTTTTTGGGTATCAAATTGGTTAGAAAAACTCGCCTAAGAATCATAAGAACGGACCGTACGGTGGTGGCGCGAAAAAACGGCAAATCTGGGAAACTGGACAGTTCAGGATCCGAACTTCGGCTTTGTTTTTCTTGATGTCGCGTATGGATTCAGAAGTTCTTCAAAACATGAAAGTTGTAGCCTTGTAAGTCCTGCATATGCCTACAAAATTTCAGGTCAATCGGATTAGTGTAGCCTGAGTTATAGATGAAATGCTCAAGCCTGTTTTGACCATCAGATTCTGTGCGTTTTTCGTTTTGCTTCTGCCTGTGACTTTTTCGGTATGTATCCCGTACGATCTGGGTTTTAACTCCTTCATAAGAAATGGATATCTTGGTTTTGGCTTCGAAAAGGTATAAAATGCGTCGAAATCCGAGTTCCGTAGCTCCTGTTATGACCAAAACAAAATCGATCGTCAGAACTGCCTTGTATCTGGACAGTTCTGACGGGTACTTTGACACTCAAATTTCGTTCTGTTCTGAGTGGATTCAGGTCTTGGCCAAAACATCAAAGTTTTAGCTTTATGTCCCAGCTTTCTAAAGCCTTTGGAATTTCCTGATTTGGATTTGTGAGCTGGGAGTTATGATCCAGCAAACATACCCTGTTCGTCACTCTAAAGTGCAAATTTCTGGAACGGTTTTCTGCACTTTCGACCCATCTCTGCTCAGATATGGAGTTAGGTGTCTTCATGAAAGTTATAGACTTTTCTCTTAGCTTCGCAACGGTACTTCATGTACCTTGATGCGACATTCCTAGCCTCACTTTTGATCAAACCGGTTTGGGAAGGCAGATTTGGCCATTTCCGTTTTGCCGTTTCCGCACTTGCATGTGCCGATTTTGCCGTTTTGCTTGTTTTAGGTATATTAGTAGTCGTTTATGATATTATGTGACGCAATCTTCTATTTCAGACGGTGGTGAGTTAGGTGGAGCCGGTGGGGCCTACTAGCTACTCTTCGCGGCACAAATTTCGAATTTTGCTATTTTGTTCGTTGTGTAAGTATTCAGGCCGCTCTTACGTGTTAGTTGTTTATGTGTTTCGATATGTATGAAAAGGGTACCTAGGCGAGGGTGTACTTTATCGCACTCGACCTAAACCCTAGTTTGCGCACATATTTGTATTTGACATATGTATATGAATCATTTTGGAACTAAACCCCTTGAGCTTGTTGCTCGGGGTGACTTTTGAATAAATTTTGTGAAGTTTGTGAGTTTGGTGTGATCTCTTGACCTAGATGGACTATTCGAGCCGGTTAGGGTTTGGTCGAAGTCAGTCCAACCTGGTTGGAGGTCCCCAAGTTTGTGAATCCGGTTCACCGAGTATGTGGACCAAGTTTGTGACCCGAGCTTGTGACTCAAGCTCAAGTTTGTGATTTCGTTCGCCCGGGCAAGTTTGTGAGGTGACTGGCCAGTGAGAGTGATAAGGTGTCGGTGGGTGTACAAGTGAAGTTCTACGGACCATTAATTGTGGTCGACGGAGTGTCGGCAGGAGATCACGCATGGCACATGAATTGGCTTTGGAGCCACCTGTATCCTTATTATGTGATGTTCCTTTTCTGCTTTTGCTTTACTCTTACTATGTAACTGTTGTTACGTGAAATTTACGCTTTTGCCCCTGTTTACTTACTAAGCATATAGCTTGCCCCATTCCTTTTGTTTTCCTTAGCAGGGGCCGACGCGGGGACTTTTGTCACACACACTAGCATAGTTAGATTTGATTGTAATAGTTGGACTTACAGTATGTTTGTTTTTGTTTTAGTTTTGGTGGTTTGTATAAGGACTCTCCTTAGGGTCTACATTTTGGTTTTGGTGGTAATTATAAGGATGTAATAGTGTGAGCAGGTACTTTTGGAGAATGTAATTATAACTCTTTTGGGATTGTATATAGAACTCTTTTGAATTTTCTGACTTTTATTGTTTTAAGTTTTGAGTCCTGGCGCGAGCTAGGCAGGCGACCCGCCGATACCCTTGGGTTCGCTCTTAGGAGAAGTGGGGTCGTCACAGTTGGTATCAGAGCGAGGTTAGAGGACTTGGGCAAGTGGGACATACTCGATAGGCACTAGACATATGTGACCCTTTTAAGTTGAATGATATACTTTAAGCTGAATTGCCGATTGACTGCGAGCTCCTACTAGATCTAGCCGCAGAGGTACCGCCACGAGCCACCGGTCCAGAGGGGATGGACGAGGTGGACACGTTAGGTTCCGTTGGGAACCTGGGCCCTAGGGGAGGCGATTAGGGTCGCTTTTGTGCTTTTGTTCGCTAGTGTAAGACTTTTGTTAGAACTAGCATGACTACTTTCTTTTGTTATCTGGTTGACTGATTAGATTTTGGAGCCGATGCTCATGTGTACATTGGGTTTTGTATCGACTGGAGGTCGGTAATGTGTAAATCTTTTGGTGTGACTTTGTAAATATATGTATATATATTTGAATAACATTTTGAACTTATCTTTTGTATGTCTTCTGTGCATACGCTTTACGTTCGTACTTTTGTTCATAGCCTGGATAATAAGTATATGTAATGTTCCGATCTATAGACTTTTGCATTTCAATGGCCTCCGGTACTCGAAGCCCTGAAATGGCGAGCACGAAGCCCTGAAAGGGAACAAGGACAAGAGCCAGATCAAGTAACTACAGCCATTCAGCGGATGGCTGACTTGCTAGAACGTATGGTCGACCATCAGGGTCAGGGCCATGGGAATGCTGTTGGAAACCCTGGAAATAATCCGGGTAATCACGAAGGAGAGGACCGTGCTTTAGAACGGTTCCAAAAATTTGCACCTCCTAAATTTATAGGTGGACCCAATCCTGACCTAGCAGAGGCCTGGATGGACCGTATGTTAGACATATTTGCCGCGCTTAGGTACTCGGAGGAACGACAGATATCCTTTGCTGCTTTTCAATTTGAAGGGGCCGCTCGAGCCTGGTGGAACGTGATTAAAACCAAGTGGGAGCGCGACCAAACCCCCTGGACCTGGATCAACTTTACACGAGAATTTAATGAAAAATATTTACCACCCATTGTGCAAGAAAAACGGGAAGATGATTTTATCCGCCTGAGTCAAGGGGCGTCTAGTGTGGCGGAATATGAGACTCAATTCACTAAACTCTCTCGCTTTGCCCCAGAGCTGGTACTAACAGAGAAAAGCGAATTCGCCGCTTTACCCAAGGCTTGAACGTGGAAATCCAGGAGGCACTGGCGGCTGCACAGCTGGACACCTTTAGTCGGGCGCTAGAAAAGGCACAGCGGATTGAGACTGCCAGGGGATAGGTTAGAGCTTTCCATGACCGGAAAAGGAGGCAACCCAACTCGAATGACTCCACGGTTGGACAAAGTTCGCGAGACGAGCCACCTGCTAAGATGAGCAAAGGCACAGATGGTCCACGACCTACAAGAACCCTGAATAGCCTTGGGCGAGGTCAAATAGTGCAAGAGCATCAAAGGAGTGCTCAGCGTGGAGGGTCAGGTACGGCCAATAAACCAACCTGTGGTTTCTGTGGGGGCAATCATACCGATGAAAATTGCTGGAAGAATAGTTCGGTACGGAAATGCTTCAAATGTGGTAGCACTGAACATTTAATTGCCCGGTGCCCGAAGATGCAGAAGGAAGGACCCAAACCACCAACAGAAGGGACCACAACGAAGCCATCAAACGCAGCGGAAAATCGACCCAAAGGGCTAGCAAGAGTGTATGCAATGGGTCAATACGAGGTGACTGACCCTTCGGCGGGTTTCGAAGGTACGCTTTGACCAAAGAATTAATTTCGAGGACGAAATTGTCCTAAGTGGGGGAGATTGTGAGGCCCCAGTCCGTTCGTAAGTTGATATTAGGGTTATTCATTATGTTGTACGGTTAAACTAAGGTTTTAGGGCTAAGGAGAAACCCAAATCTTGGCTAAGATTGAAAACCCTAACTTTGCTTAAGATTTGTTATATGCGGTATTCTAGTGTGTGTTTTGGCGCAAGAAAAAAAATGGATTTGTTATCGTATACCGAGGTTTAACAAGTTTAAAAAGGATTAGCCAACCTCTAGTGGTATAAATTATTTGAAAGCTTAAGTTGGGTTTAAAAACCCTAATTTTGCCAATATTATAAAGTTGTGGTTTAATTGTTTTATTTATGGGGAAAGTATGTTTAAGTAGAAGTGATTAAGATGGAAAAGTGATTAGTGAAGTACTTAAGTGGGATTATGTGTTTTAAACTAGATTAAGTTATAACCTTTGGAGTAAATTGAAAGATTGTCAAATGTTTGAGGGAAAATGTATAAGAAAGAGAAAGTTGGAGTGCAAGGGTTAAAAGTGCAATTGAGAAACTTTTATGTGATTGGTTAGCCTTAAAAATATCTCTCCTAAGTGGTCTTGCACCACATATTAGTCTCAAGGGCCATAATTAAGTCATTTGTGAGACAAACAAAACAAAAACTAGAGAGAAAAATAGAGAGAGAGGGCCGGCCACCTTGAAGTGAGAAACCAAGAGAAGTTTGTGAAGTTCATTCAATTTCCTTCCATAAATCCTCATTTTGAAGCATAAAGAATCCACTTTGGAGTTGGCTTAAGGTCATTAGCCATCATACATCCTTAATCTTGAGGTAAGAAAGTCTATTTGAAGACTTAAGTTGATTATTGATTGATGAACTAGTGGCTATTTTTGGTAAAGGATCTTAGTTGTGCATGATTATGGTACCTCTTATGTCTATCACTTGTTTTTTATGAAGTATCATGGTTAATTTTTGTGATTTATGTTGCTGGAAATTTCGGTCAAGAAAGAGAAGAATTAGGGCTTCTTGCTTTAATGCTTTCCTTAGTTGCTTTGATTGAGAAATTGATGTGTAGTGGTTGTGTTTGATAATTTGCCTCACTTGATTGGTTGATTTCTAGTAAAAATCTGGTTTGGGTTAAGAAACCCTAGATTCCATTAAGTTAGATTAGTTGAGCTTATGGCTATTGAGTTAGGGTTTGTGTAGTTAGATGTTAGAACAAGTTCTATGGTGCAAATAAAATTAGCTTAAGGATTATGGTTAGTATTTGGTGATTTTGGGTTAATTTGTAAAGGAATTTTAGACCACTCCTAGACTGATATAAGTATGGTTTTTGGGTATCAAATTGGTTAGAAAAACTCGCCTAAGAATCATAAGAACGGACCGTACGGTGGTGGCGCGAAAAAACGGCAAATCTGGGAAACTGGACAGTTCAGGATCCGAACTTCGGCTTTGTTTTTCTTGATGTCGCGTATGGATTCAGAAGTTCTTCAAAACATGAAAGTTGTAGCCTTGTAAGTCCTGCATATGCCTACAAAATTTCAGGTCAATCGGATTAGTGTAGCCTGAGTTATAGATGAAATGCTCAAGCCATACGAACCAAGAGACACCAGTGCGAACTATTCGAGTTCCCCTAGGACCCGTAACTCGAGCACGAGCTAACAAGATGAGGAAGGAACTCCAAGGACTTGTTCATGAGATACAAGGCCAAGAAATTGTCCCCAAGGTCATTGAGGGGCTTGAGCATGAAGGAATGAAAGTCATCCATGTAGTGCACGCCAAAGAGAACCATGTGTGACCCTTCTCTAGTCACATTTGCTGTTTTAGTTAAGTCATTGTAATAAGGGCTTAATGGTCCATAGCCTTGCTTTATTTACCTAAGCGATGATCTCATAAGGTTATTTACCTAAGCAATGACCTCATAAGGTTGTTTACCTAAGGGATGACCTCATAAGGTTTGGTCAAGCCCACAATTCTTAGTCTTATGGAATAGTCAAGCCTACAATTGTTAGTCTTAGTCAAGACCACAACTCTAGACTAGTTCCACATTTAGTTGTTCATCTCTATGTAAGGCTATAAATAGCCCACACTTCCAATGGTTTAGGCATTCAATCAATAAATCAGATTTTGAGAGTTTTCTTGGTTTCTCCAAGGCTTCTTGAATACCTTAGAATTTCTCTAGGTGTTCGTGACTTATCAATCTAGAATCGCACTAGGTTGTGGCGTCTTCTACCATTATACCAAGGTTCGTTAACCACGTGATTAACGGGTTGAGGTCATCCGCTTCAAACTTGGTGTCCTCTTGTCGATCCTGAAGCTAATCTTTTACGGGTTTCGTCACAAGGTTGGCGACGTTCGTATCAGTTGGTATCAGAGCTAATTAAGAGGTATCACGTTATATCCTTTTTTTTTATTTGCTTTTCGAGTCAAGTTGTCGAAAATTCTGTTTTCGTGTTCTAAGTTGCTATCCGCAATTTCCAGATTTGTTACTTCGTGTTCTTGCGTTATTTTTCCAGATTTGTTACGACATAAACTTGTGTCTAGTTGTTGTTAATTGCTGTGGTTAGCCTGGTTTGGTCCAGCCTTTTTTTTCTTATTCTTGATTCCTTGTTTGAGTCTTGTTTCTATCCTGTTATATCCATTCAATTCCAGTCTTTTGTTCTATTTGATCATTCGAGGTTACTGTTCATCCGAAAAAAATCAGTTTGTAGCAAGGGTTTTAGAGTCCTATCTAGTTATTACCTTGTGTTCTTGTTTACATACAAAAAAAAAAAAAAAAAATAGCTGGCTAACCTTACAAAAATTCCTGGAAATCTGTCTTGACCAAAACTTGGGTTTCTTGAAGTTCCTGATTGTTTAAAACCACAATCTTGAAGTTCTTGGAACTTTAGTTGGGATTCTTGAAGCCAACCAAAATCTGTCTTGATCAAATCGTGAAATCTTGGATTGTTTAGGGAGGAAATCATCTTCAATTTTGTGTTTCTTGAATTCTGGGAATTAACATCTTGAATTCTTGAAAGAATCTTGAAGTTTCTGGGTTTTGGGAACCAAATCTTGGTAAACAACAAGGCTGCAAATTTTCAGCTGCCAAAATCCTTGTCTTCACCACAACAATCTTCTTTCTTGACTAAGAACATTTTAGCCACGAAATTTGGCTCTTCTTGGCTGATTAGAAAACAAAAACAAAGGAAGAAGAAGAATATTCAGCCTATTCAAGTCAAATTTCCCAACCTATTCAAGTCAAATTTTCCAACCTGTTCAAGTCAAATTTTCCACCCTTGTTCCCAAAAACAACCAAATCAGTTCCAATCTTGAACTTGACCTTAGAATTTATGGGAACCAGCAAATAGGAAGACTAATCCTTGTTTCCAAAGGATTAAAGAAGAAAAGTCAGCCTTGGGTTTCCAAAACAGTCCTACCACAACACAAATTCATCTTCCATTCGGATTCCATCTTTGCAACCATTGGGGAATTTCTGTCCAATCATTAATTCTGGAAATTTTCGTGCATCATTAGGTTAGTTTTAAGTGTCATTCTGAATCCTCTAAGTGTCCATTTATCTACCAAAACACTGCCCAGAAATGCAGCAACCAGCAGCTCAAAATTCCAGTTTTGGGTAGAGTTTTTGTCTAGGATCCTTAAAATTCAACTTTGAGTCATTCATTGAGTCGTGGTCAGTCCCTTCATCTTTTGTTCTTTTTTCGTTCAAAGTGCTACAATCTTGTGACCCTGGTTGGTAAGTCGATCCACACTAGAAGGAGTTCTAACTTCTTCGAGGAGTTGACCGAGGAGCCTTGAAAATACCTTGGTGAGTTCTTAGAGTGTTCAAACACGAGAGCGAGAGTAAACACGTGAGGAAGTGTGCGAGATAAACTTTGCTTCTTTCCATTATTATTATTATTATTATTTTTTACCCTACCATGGCTAACGAGGGGGGAGCAAGCTCCCAAGCTTTTGATCTTAAACTTTTCACAGAAGCAATCAAAGGCGAATTGGGACGCATGATGGACCAAAAACTTGAACTGATGCACCAACGCATTGACAGCTTAGAGTTGTCTCATGGAAGCTCCAAAGGCAGCCGTGGAAAGGCTTATGCACATGAGTCTAGCGACTCTAACTCAGACAACAACTATGAGCATAAGCAAAGTAGGTCCAAGCGTGATGCTAGGCCTTCAAATGACCACATTCCGGGCATAAAGATGAAAATTCCGCCTTTCCAAGGACGATCAGACCCTGATGCCTACTTAGAGTGGGAGAAGCGGATTGAACTTGTTTTCGACTGCAATACTTACTCGGAAGAGCAAAAGGTCAAGTTGGCCGTGGTCGAATTCACCGACTACGCCGTTGTGTGGTGGGATCAACTCTCCACTAGTCGAAGGAGGAGTCGTGAACCTACCATACAAACTTGGACAGAGCTAAGACGACTAATGAGGAAGCGTTTCGTACCTAGTCACTACTACCGTGACTTGTACCAAAAGCTTCAAAGCCTCAACCAAGGAGCACGAAGTGTCGAGGACTATCACAAAGAAATGGAAATACTCATGCTACGGGCAGACATCATGGAGGATCGAGAAGCAACAATGGCACGCTTCTTGAACGGACTAAGGCCCGAAATCGCTGACCAAGTAGAGTTACACCACTATGTGGAACTTGGGGATTTGGTGGAAAAGGCCATCAAGATTGAAAGGAGGATTAAGAGGAGGGGTTCGACTCGGAGTTACTCCAACTTTTCACCCTCTTATCTCCGAACTACACCACCAAAGAAAGAGGATAAAGGGCCGAGTAATTCCATCCCTTCAAGACCAAGGCCGGATATGACTAAGTGGGAGTCTACGGCAACACCAAAGACTGCCATTGAGTCGAGCATGGGGCGAAATCGAGATACTAGATGCTTCAAATGCCAAGGCCGAGGGCATATTGCTAGCCAATGCCCGAACCAACGCACTATGATCATCTTACCCAATGGTGAGTTTTTCACCGATGATGAGGATGAGAAGGAGGAGTTGCCATCCCTTGAGGAAGAAGAGGAAGAAGAGGAAGCATTACCCGTCGATGAACGAGTTGGACTCGTTGTCAGACGAGCCTTAGCAACCCAAGTGAAAGCTGCCGACCATGCACAAAGGGAGAACATTTTCTACACCCGTTGCTATATCAAAGGCAAGGTATGTAGTTTGATCATAGATGGAGGTAGTTGTGCTAACGTCGCTAGTGCCTTGATGGTGGAGAAACTAGCACTACCCACTCTACGACATCCAACACCTTATCGTTTGCAATGGTTGAATGATAGTGGGGACGTTCGTGTGACCAAGCAAGTCCAAGTACCTTTCCGAATTGGAAAGTATGAGGACGTGGTGTTATGCGACGTGGTCCCTATGCAAGCATGTCACATACTATTGGGGAGACCATGGCAATTCGACAAGGGAGTTACATTCGATGGCATTACCAATAAATACTCCTTCAAGCAAGGCGAGAAGAGGATTGTGCTTGTGCCACTCACTCCTATCCAAGTTCGTGAAGATCAAGAAAGCCTGAACAAGGAGAGCGAGCTTGAGAATGAGAAGAAAAAAATAGAAAAAATCGAGAGCTCAACAGGAAATGATAAGGCCGAGAAAATTGAGAGGAAAAAGACATATAGTGAGCCGGCCAAAATTGAAAAGAGAGAGAAAAGGCAAAGTCTATTGATAAAAGCCAATGTAGTAAGAAAAGCTTTGAGTGTTAATACACCCATCTTTGTACTTTTGTGCAAAGAGGTGTTGGTTGTTACAAGTGATCTTACTAACACTCTACCATCTAGTATTGTCTCTCTTTTGCAGGATTATGAGGATGTCTTTCCCGATGAGATTCCAAATGGCCTACCACCAATAAGGGGAATTGAGCATCAAATTGACTTGGTTCCAGGTGCCCCACTTCCTAACAGACCAGCCTACAAAATGGGTCCAGATGAGACAAAGGAGCTCCAACGCCAAATCGAAGAGCTTCTAACAAAGGGATGGGCACGAGAAAGCTTGAGCCCATGTGCGGTTCCCGTCATCTTGGTGCCTAAAAAGGATGGAAGTTGGCGAATGTGCACTGACTGTAGGGCCGTTAATGCAATAACGGTAAAATATCGTCACCCTATTCCTAGACTTGATGATATGTTAGATGAGCTATATGGTGCTGTGATTTTCACTAAAATTGATCTAAAAAGCGGTTATCATCAAATTAGGATGAAAGAGGGGGATGAATGGAAAACGGCCTTTAAAACCAAACATGGCTTGTACGAGTGGTTAGTTATGCCATTTGGACTAACTAATGCACCTAGTACGTTCATGAGATTGATGAACCACGTACTTCGTCCATTCCTTGGAAAATTTGTAGTTGTATATTTTGACGATATCCTGATTTATAGTAGGAGCTTAGATGAGCATGTTGAACATGTGAAGCTTGTTCTTGATGTACTTCGAAGGGAAAAGCTCTATGCTAACCTTAAGAAGTGCTCCTTTTGTACTGATCAACTTGTCTTCCTAGGCTTTGTTGTGAGTAAACAGGGAATCAAAGTGGACGAGGAGAAGGTTAAAGCAATTCGAGAATGGCCTACTCCAAGCACGGTGGGTGAGGTACGTAGCTTCCATGGTCTTGCTAGTTTTTATAGACGATTTGTTAAAGATTTTAGTACCATTGCTGCACCTCTAACTGCTGTAATTAAGAAAAATGAGCCATTTGTGTGGAGAGATGCTCAAGTACGTGCTTTCCAAATGCTTAAACATCAACTCACACATGCACCACTACTTGCATTACCATGCTTTGACAAGATGTTTGAAATAGAGTGTGATGCATCTGGGGTGGGTATTGGAGCTGTCCTAATGCAAGAGGGCAAACCAATTGCATACTTTAGTGAAAAACTCAATGGGGCAGCTTTGAACTATTCCACTTATGATAAGGAGTTGTACTCCTTAATCCGTGCTTTAGAAACTTGGCAACATTACTTGAGACCAAGGGAATTTGTCATACACACTGACCATGAGTCGCTTAAGCACATTAAGTCACAACACAAGTTGAATAAGCGTCATGTTAGGTGGATTGCATTTATTGAAACCTTCCCTTATGTGATTAAGTACAAAGTGGGGAAAACTAATGTTGTTGCTGATGCATTATCACGTCGGTACTCTTTGCTCACTCAACTTGATGCAAGGTTGTTAGGATTTGAATTAGTCAAAGAGTTATACACCAATGACCCAGATTTCTCAGGTATTTATGACTCTTGTGGTTCAGCAACTCAAGGTAAATTCTACATCCTTGATGGATTTCTTTTCTACCTCAATCGACTATGTATACCTAACTGCTCTATTCGCTCTTTACTTGTTAGGGAAGCACACGGAGGTGGCTTGATGGGACACTTTGGCGTGGCTAAAACCTTAGCTATCCTTCAAGAGCACTTCCATTGGCCAAGGATGAAACGAGATGTGGAGCGAATGGTGGCTAAATGCATTACTTGCCACAAAGCTAAGTCTAAACTTCAACCCTATGGCCTTTATAGTCCTTTACCTGTACCTAAGGAACCTTGGACCGACATTTCCATGGATTTTGTTTTAGGGTTGCCTAGGTCAAAGAGGGGAAATGATAGCATCTTTGTTATTGTTGACAGATTTTCAAAAATGGCACATTTTATACCATGTCACAAAACAGATGATGCATCGCACATTGCTGATTTGTTTTTCAAAGAAATCATTAGATTGCATGGCATGCCTAGGACAATTGTCTCTGATAGGGATGTCAAATTTTTGAGTTACTTTTGGAAAACTTTGTGGGGAAAATTGGGTACCAAATTGCTATTTTCTACTACTAGTCACCCACAAACTGATGGCCAAACTGAGGTTGTCAATCGTACACTATCTACACTCTTGCGTGCCATCATTAGAAAAAACATTAGAACCTGGGAAGAGTGTTTACCCCATGTTGAGTTTGCATACAATCGCACGGTGCATAGTTCTACTCATTTTTCACCATTTGAAATAGTCTATGGTTTTAACCCTTTAACACCACTAGACTTATCACCTTTACCTTCTTCTGAGCACATTAACATGGATGGTGCTAAACGAGCAGATTTTGTCAAGAAATTACACGAGCAGGTACGCCTAAACATTGAGCGAAGGATGGACCAAGTTGCTCAACGGGTTAACAAGGGACGCCAACGCGTTGTGTTTGAACCTGGTGACTGGGTGTGGTTACATCTACGCAAGGAAAGGTTCCCAGTCCAAAGGCGCAATAAATTACTTCCCCGAGGAGATGGGCCGTTCCAAGTCATCAAGCGCATCAATGACAATGCTTACAAACTGGACCTACCCGGTGAGTACAATGTGAGCGCTACATTCAATGTCTCTGATCTATCTCCTTTTCTTGCAGACGATGAAGCTGATTTGAGGACAAATCCTTTTGAAGAGGAGGGGGATCATACGAACCAAGAGACACCAGTGCGAACTATTCGAGTTCCCCTAGGACCCGTAACTCGAGCACGAGCTAACAAGATGAGGAAGGAACTCCAAGGACTTGTTCATGAGATACAAGGCCAAGAAATTGTCCCCAAGGTCATTGAGGGGCTTGAGCATGAAGGAATGAAAGTCATCCATGTAGTGCACGCCAAAGAGAACCATGTGTGACCCTTCTCTAGTCACATTTGCTGTTTTAGTTAAGTCATTGTAATAAGGGCTTAATGGTCCATAGCCTTGCTTTATTTACCTAAACGATGATCTCATAAGGTTATTTACCTAAGCAATGACCTCATAAGGTTGTTTACCTAAGGGATGACCTCATAAGGTTTGGTCAAGCCCACAATTCTTAGTCTTATGGAATAGTCAAGCCTACAATTGTTAGTCTTAGTCAAGACCACAACTCTAGACTAGTTCCACATTTAGTTGTTCATCTCTATGTAAGGCTATAAATAGCCCACACTTCCAATGGTTTAGGCATTCAATCAATAAATCAGATTTTGAGAGTTTTCTTGGTTTCTCCAAGGCTTCTTGAATACCTTAGAATTTCTCTAGGTGTTCGTGACTTATCAATCTAGAATCGCACTAGGTTGTGGCGTCTTCTACCATTATACCAAGGTTCGTTAACCACGTGATTAACGGGTTGAGGTCATCCGCTTCAAACTTGGTGTCCTCTTGTCGATCCTGAAGCTAATCTTTTACGGGTTTCGTCACAAGGTTGGCGACGTTCGTATCACCTCATCTAGCCTTTTCTCCATTCTATAACGCTCAAGCTCATTTTCATGTATGCTAGATCAATACAAAACTGGTCATAAGTAAGTGATACAAGTACAAAACGACGACTATTAAATAAGAAGGCATACTTATTAGTATGTCCGTCATATTTAACTTCTCGCCTCGACATCCATGCTTTGCCCAACAACACAGGTGTCACTTGAATTGGGACTACATCACACAACACCTCGTCCACATATTTGCCGATTTGAATAGGTACAAGTATGTGCTTAGTAACCCAAACAACACCACGAGTACTCATCAACTTGTACAGTTGAAGATGATCAATGGTTGGAAGATTTAATTTCTCAACCATGATAGCACTTGCAAGGATGACTTCACAACTCCCATCAACGGGCAAGCTACAAATTTTATCTTTGACACCGCAACGAGTATAAAACCAACCAAGCAACTGAGATTTGACGAGGTCCAATTGCTCATCTACACCGCGTAATGCCACTTCTTTGACTCCCTTAGGATCAGGAAGACAATGTTGTGGGCTAGCTTTTATGCGTCTTGTATTCGCCATGACGTATGAGGGAACCTGCAAAAAGTTAGCAACGAAACCGAAGATGTTGCCTTTCACGCTCCCCTACGTGTATCCACTCGCACTCGTGTATATGGATGTCACTCTAATTGACTTACCAAATACTTTTACCTGTTGGGTTCTGTAGTTGAGGAAGGCCGCTCAAGTCCAATAATTGTCACCACTTTTGCCATAAGAGTAACCGAGAAGGTAAGACACAAATGTGGGTGCAAAATGAAGTGGGAATGGACGAATTTGGAAGGCCAATAGTGGCGGACAGAAATGGAAGTGCACCAATGGGAACATAAAAGATAGAAACCCTAGCTTCCTAAAATGTAGGAGTGGGTAGTGTTCCTAAAATGTAGGAGAGAATGTAGGAGAGTAGCCAAGTGAAAACAAAGGAGTTATCCAAGTGCTTTACTTAGTTTCCTAAATGAATTTGGAAATTAAGTAAACAACTTGGATGAAGCAAGCGATACTCGGACAGATTTGAAACAAAGAAACCCTAGTGCAAATGAAACCCTAGCCGCAAGTAGAAACCCTAGCCGCCGCCCCACTTGTTTTCTTGTTGCTCAAGTGATGACTAACGGCCAAGACAGATTTGGGAACACAACCTTTCGGCAAATTTTGGACAGAAATTATCGACAAACTAGACACAAACACAAAAGGGATAACACACCAACAGATTTTGTGTTCGGATAAACAGTAACGTGAACAGTGTCGGTGAAAAGTAACGGTGAACAGTGTCATTTTTTTCTTCTTTTTTTTTTAACAAGGCAGCGGACAAAACACAAAAACCTTTCGACGCAACTACGAAAAACAAGGATATAACGAAAGATACCTTCACCTAAGCTCTGAAGCCAACTGATACGGTCCTCGATCAACTCGTTTCGAGACACGTAACACGCTTGCCCAAGGATCTAGTGAGGTTGTCCAACGCTTGGATTGTGGAACCTAAAACCAAAACGGACGACACGAATTGATTGAAGGTGGTAGAACGGCGACACCAATTGAGGTGAATACTCTATTGTATAGGTCGGTAGAACAATCAAGGACAATACGCAAGATTGCTCAAGAACCCTTGCCAAGCAAGTTAAGGTTCGAATGCTCTCAATAAGTCGAAGAGAAACAAATCAGAATTTTATTATCAAAATTGTGCACCCGTTAATCATACAAAGTGAGCCTTTATATAGGCTAAGGGGCGAATAAAACCCTAAGAAACTAGACAAGGAAGGTCGGCCACTCCTTGGACAAGGTGGGCCGGGCCATGACTCAAATAAACTAATCTAATCCAACTCTAAGCAATTGAACCTAACACTAAGGCCTAGGGCATCGTCGACCAAACCTTCATGGGCTCTTTTCGTGGGCTTGGATCATCATGTAGACAACTTGATTATCACCTTCCAAGCCTTCAATATCCCGATGGACTCCTTGTTGGTCTTGAACATTTCACACAAGAGCTTGAAGGGACTCCCTGAAGCGCTTGGCCCGTACACGTGTGACTGGGCCCAAAGGAACTCGAACTGGATCACTACTTGGGCTAAGGTCCGTGCACACATCAGTCCCCTCCACTTGAGAAGAATTTGCCCTCAACATTCGACTTCCTTTTAAGAAGAATGAAGATATCAATCCCACAAAAGCCAGTCATTCTGGTATGAACCCTGATGATACGAAACTTGCAGAACAGGAATGTCAAGAGCTTCTAAAGTTTGAACTTATTGAGATTTCTCATTCTCAATGGGCATGTCAAGCATTCTATGTCAACAAAAGATCTGAACAGGTAAGAGGGAAAATGAGGCTGGTAATCAATTACCAACCCCTTAATATTTTCCTACTTGATAACAAGTTCCCAATACCCAACAGATTTACTATCTTTTCCCAGATATCCAAAGCAAATCTCAAGCAACCCTTTGTCAGCTCTCTCCCAAAGCCACTTGCAGATGGTGCAGAAATGTATATCCATAACAAATATGGATCGATCCTTAATCTCACAATTGGACAAATCAAGCAGGCAGTCTTCTTATCTCTTGATGATCTTTGGATGATATTACAAGCGTTGGTAGTATGAAGCCCAAATCTAATGCCACCACATATTGGCCCTCATACTATGATTCGGCGCTCATGTCTCTTGGTTAGTTTGAAAATAATCACAACCAGCCAAGAAAAACTCATGGCTTTACTCCAATGGCTCCTCTTGTTTGTATAATTCCCCTCCTCTTGAAAGCAATTTGCCCACAAATTGAAGCACGAATGGTGACAAGACGAGTTACATGCCTTTGACTCAAACTTGTTACGATTGCTACAGATGTCAACCAATGCAAAACCCACGTGCTAAGTTGGAAAATAACCCTTGTCGAACCTTGAATCTCACAAACTATCTTCAATGTGTGCTCAACTTGATCGTTTGTGGTCACGAGGTAAGGGTCCTCAAAGTGGTGTGAAGTGTATCCCATGAAATCGAACTCCGGCCAGAACACACTTGCATCGCCCTTCCCAGTATGCGACTAGTTTCTTTTGGACTTCTATTTCGTCTCGAAGAACCGCGATTTCCTTATACATCTCAACCCAATGTGCCATCTCACAAAATTGCTGGAACATAGGTGGTAGCCTGTCGGGCAAAACAATGGGTCATAATCAATTCTTGAACACAAGTGGCACTCTCGGTCCATGTTTCGTTCAGCTATTGTTTCCCCCCTTTCCGCTCTTGACTCTCGGCCTCGTTTTGTTCCACAGCTATGACCATGTCCGTGACTATGTCTTCCCTCCGCATATATACATATATATATAGTTTTCCCATCTTTCTCTCTTTTCTTTCCAAATGGGTACTTTAATGAATGAATGCAGTAAATTGTCTACAATAACAAAATCCAACATACCAATTACACAAATAACATATCGCACATAACACGCCATATCAAAAGACGGACAAGCAAGTACACAGATACATATCAAGTTGGATAGATAACCATGTACACAAACACATATACTAACGTCAGGTGGTAGTAATATGCGGGCGAACCAAAAAGAAAAGGTGAAGTCGTCCCAGTATCAGCCCGTCTGATTTCCCACGTCCCTTACTATCCAAACTAGATGTCCATTGACCTTTTGTGCTCATTCTAGTCAGACAAAGCCTGTTCATGTTTCCAAAATACAAGTCTCAAGTACCTAGTAGCTTGCATCGCCTCAATTCTGGAGTATTCGGGCACAAGAATCCGAAATACGATAGTTCACATCTCGAGCTGGCCAGTCCCAAGAGTAAACCATCTACAAATCGAACTTCCTACCCGACATACCTATCTATGGTCCTTAGATACCATAAGAAAGATTGAAGACCTATAACACTTCAGGGTTCATAGCTTATGCTCGAACGAGCACTTAATCCTTCATACCCATTCACCACTCAGCCCAAGCTCACTCCGCGCAGAGACCATGCGAAGCAGGCTCTGATACCAACTGTGACGACCCCACTTCTCCCAAGGGCGGACCCAAGGGTATCGGCGGGCCGCCTGCCTAGCTCGCGCCAGGACTCAAAACTTAAAGTTCGAAAGAGCACTAAATACAATATATACAATCCAAAAGTTATATTTACATCTTCAAAAGTCTCGAGTCAAACCACTCTAATATACTACAACCACAACCAGCAGAAGATAGACCCTAAGAAGGGTCCTTATACAAACCACCAAAACAAAAACAAACATCCTAACTGTCCAACTGTTACAAACAAACTTAACTACACTAGTGTAAGTGCCAAATCCCCGCGTCGGCCCCTGCTAAGGAAAACAAAAGGAATGGGGTAAGCTAAAAGCTTAGTAAGTAAACAGGGGCGAAAGCATAAATTCACGTAGCAACAATTACACAATAAGAGTAAAGCAAAAGCAGAAAGAACAACATCATATAATAAGGATACGGGTGGCTCCAAAGCCAATTCATGTGCCATGTATGATCTCCTGCCGACACTCCGTCGACCGCAAATGATAGTCCGTAGAACTTCACTTGTACACCCACCGACACCTTATCACCCTCACTGGCCAGTCACCTCACAAACTTGCCCGGGCGAACGAAATCACAAACTTGAGCTTGAGTCACAAGCTCGGGTCACAAACTTGGTCACCTTCTCGGTGAACCAGATTCACAAAATTGGTTCATAACATGAACCTACAAACTTGGTGACCTCAGACCAAGTTGGACTGACTTCGACCAAGCCCTAACCGGCTCGAATAGTCCAAACAGGTCTTAGATCGGGCCCACGAACTCACAAACTTCACAAACCTCACAAACTTTACTCGAAAGTCGCCCCGAGCCACAAGCTCAAGGGTTTTGGTTCCAAAAGGTTCATATACATATGCCAAGTACAATTATACATTCAAATTAGGGTTTAGGTCGAGTGCGATAAAGTACACCCTCGCCTAAGTACCCTTTTCACATATCTCAAACACATAGCAAAGAAAACACATCAAACTGGCCTGAATACTTACTCAAAATACCGAAAGTAGTACGAAAGCAAAATCGCTTCGCGCGTTCGCTAGTAGTGGGCCCCACCGGCTCCGCCTAGCTCACCGCTGTCTGAAATAGAAGATTTTATCACAAACGGCCACTAACATGCCCAAAACAAGCAAAACGGCAAAACGACACGCGCGCACGTAAATATGACGGACGAAAACGGAAACGGCAAATTTGATACTCATTTCTAGTTTACCCATAAGTTGAGCTACGAATATCGGATTAAGGCGTATGAGATGCCAAATCGAAGCTTAAAGGATGAAAAACAACTGTTATGAAGACATCCAGAACTGAAACTGGAGGCTTCAGTCCCAAATGAACCAAACACAATCACTTACGAAATCTGGCCAATGCACAAATGGTCAGTTTTGAGTGCGAACTGTTTTCTATGCTACACATGGTCAAAAGAGTTGAAAATTGGCAGTTAGATAGTTCATTCCAAATGGAACAACTTTCATGAAGGTCGGCAATCCAAATTCGGAACGGAAATTGGTCATCAGGACCAAAACAGATCTGACCAGAAAATGGTCATTTTCACGGGCAGGCCTTGTTTGCTCGGCTATATCTCAGGTTTTATAAATCCGATTCATGAAATTCCAAAGGCGTTAGAAAACTCTGATATAGGGCTATAAGTTTGGTGTTTTGGTCGCAAGCCCAAACAGCTTGTAACCCAGTCAAATGTGAAGCCAAAGTTCCAGTCATAAACTGTCCAAAAACGTAACAGAATTTGACGGCCAAAACAGGTCTGAGTATTTCGTTTATAGCTCAGGATATACTAATCCGTTTAACCTGAAAATTTACAGGGATATCCAGGACTTAAGGGGCTACAATGTTGAAGAAGGAAACTTTGTCCAATTTTGAATGTAACAAGGTAAAAAATGCAAGACACTATACCAGAATTGCAAAACAGGATCACAAACCGTATTTGACCTTAATATGCGGTAATGACACCAAATTCACTACGGTTATCGGATTGGGGTGTAATACCCACCGTTTCGAAGCTAAGAACCAGGGCTACAACAATGTAGAAGGTCACTCAGTCCGGATCCTAGCACAACTAGGTCAAATATGCAGAATACCACAACCTGAACCGTAATTGCAGGTTTACAAATCACACAAAACTGTAATGAACACAACTCAGTCTATACAGGTCCAAATGCCGAAATTCCAAAGGCATATGATAGCTAAGACATCCAGCTACATTTCATCAGAAGATGCCAACTTCAAAATCCAAACCAATTCCAGTCAAAACAAACGATTACAAGCGCAGTTTTCACATTCTGAGCAACCCTGGACAGCAACAGTAAAAATGACATAACTCACTCTACACAAATTCAAATGACCTGAAATTTTGCAGGCACTTCAAACTCATCAATACCTACAACTTTCATGTTTTAAGCCAAGGCCAATTCGGCCTCTAACATGGTGCAATAAATTCGGGCAGAATGTAGCTTCATGAACCCTAACTTTCCAAAATTTATTCCAAATCCAAAATTGGTTGCAAATATCAATCATTTCCATCCACTAGAGTCATAATCCCTCATTATCAATCATCATAAACAACCACAACACCATATTCCAATTAAACCAGAAAAATCATCGATAAAATCAAAACTTCACCAAATCACTTCAAACCAAGATAAAACCAGAAATTTCAGCACTTTAATCACTACTAATCATATCTTAAGTATCAATAGGTGTAGGTGGAAGTTTAAGCTTCACTTACGAAGTAAACAAGAGAGGGGAAGATGTTGGACACCTTAGCTCTTCCAAAAACTTCACTAAAACACTCACTAGCACCAAATGGAGGAATTTGATGGAGTAGAAACTAGCTTAAGCACTTGAGTTGGATGATTTGAGCTTGTTGGAAGCTAAAATGGTGAAGAGCTCTCTTCCTTTCTTCCTTAAGGTTGGTCGGCCAAAGAAGAGAAAGAAATGGTGATTTTGTGGTAAATTTTAAGATATTTAACCATGGGTCAAAAGTCAAAAACATGAATAGTGCTCCATAAAGTCCACCCAATAATATTGTGACACTTGGCACCTCTTTAAATGCATTTCTATCCTTTGGTCACCTCTCACATCAATCACTTCACACACTCTACTTATCTCTTAACACCCGATAAATTTTACACAGTATCCGGAATTTAACCTAATTGACCGAATTTTTCCGAACTTTTCGCACTAGTGGGTCCCACGTCCATTATATACTCTTAATTTCTCAAAAGCTAACCGATACTTGAAAAATCATCTAAAACCCATATTTACTCATGAAAATTATCCTGGAGATTTTTCTAATAAAGAAAATGCGGAAAAAGAAACGGGCGATAACTAAAACTCCACTTAAACTTTCTAATATTGCAACACTAGAGGTTTGCTAATCATTCAAACTTACTAAACCTTTGTAATTAAAACAAATCCTATATTTACTTACGTCAAGGCACACACGAGAATACCGAATATAAATTATAGCTTGAACCTTATAATAATAATACGTAAACTAGGATTTCCAAACTTAACCGAATTAGGGTTTCCTTCCTAGCCATTAAACCCTATTTTTTTTTCCATACCGAATATCAACTAACCCTAATATCGACTTACAAACGGACTGGGGCCTCACATGGAGCCGGTGGGGCCTACTAGCTACTCTTCGCGGCACAAATTTCGAATTTTGCTCTTTTGTTCGTTGTGTAAGTATTCAGGCCGCTCTTACGTGTTAGTTGTTTATGTGTTTCGATATGTATGAAAAGGGTACCTAGGCGAGGGTGTACTTTATCGCACTCGACCTAAACCCTAGTTTGCGCACATATTTGTATTTGACATATGTATATGAATCATTTTGGAACTAAACCCCTTGAGCTTGTGGCTCGGGGTGACTTTTGAATAAATTTTGTGAAGTTTGTGAGTTTGGGGCGATCTCTTGACCTAGATGGACTATTCGAGTCGGTTAGGGCTTGGTCGACGTCAGTCCAACCTGGTTGGAGGTCACCAAGTTTGTGAATCCGGTTCACCGAGTATGTGGACCAAGTTTGTGACCCGAGCTTGTGACTCAAGCTCAAGTTTGTGATTTCGTTCGCCCGGGCAAGTTTGTGAGGTGACTGGCCAGTGAGGGTGATAAGGTGTCGGTGGGTGTACAAGTGAAGTTCTACGGACCATTAATTGTGGTCGACGGAGTGTCGGCAGGAGATCACGTATGGCACATGAATTGGCTTTGGAGCCACCTGTATCCTTATTATGTGATGTTCCTTTTCTGCTTTTGCTTTACTCTTACTATGTAACTGTTGTTACGTGAAATTTACGCTCCTGTTTACTTACTAAGCATATAGCTTACCCCATTCCTTTTGTTTTCCTTAGCAGGGGCCGACGCGGGGACTTTTGTCACACACACTAGCATAGTTAGGTTTGATTGCAATAGTTGGACTTATAGTATGTTTGTTTTTGTTTTAGTTTTGGTGGTTTGTATAAGGACTCTCCTTAGGGTCTACATTTTGGTTTTGGTGGTAATTATAAGGATGTAATAGTGTGAGCAGGTACTTTTGGAGAATGTAATTATAACTCTTTTGGGATTGTATATAGAACTCTTTTGAATTTTCTGGCTTTTATTGTTTTAAGTTTTGAGTCCTGGCACGAGCTAGGCAGGCGGCCTTCCGATACCCTTGGGTTCGCCCTTGGGAGAAGTGGGGTCGTCACACCTTCAAGCTCTTGTGTGAAATGTTCAAAACCAACAAGGAGTCCATCGGGATATTGAAGGCTTGGAAGGTGATAATCAAGTTGTCTACATGATGATCCAAGCCCCCCATGAAGGTTTGGTCGACTAAGCCCTGGGCCTTAGTGTTAGATTCAATTGCTTAGAGTTGGATTAGATTAGTTTATTTGAGTCATGGCCCGGCCCACCTTGTCCAAGGAGTGGCCGACCTTCCTTGTCTAGTTTCTTAGGGTTTTATTAGCCCCTTAGCCTATATAAAGGCTCACTTTGTATGATTAACGGGTGCACAATTTTGATAATAAAATTCTGATTTGTTTCTCTTCGACTTATTGAGAGCATTCGAACCTTAACTTGCTTGGCAAGGGTTCTTGAGCAATCTTGCGTATTGTCCTTGATTGTTCTACCGACCTATCCACTAGAGTATTCACCTCAATTGGAGTCGCCGTTCTACCACCTTCAATCAATTCGTGTCGTCCGTTTTGGTTTTAGGTTCCACAATCCAAGCGCTGGACAACCTCACTAGATCCTTGGGCAAGCGTGTTACGTGTCTCGAAACGAGTTGATCGAGGACCGTATCTGTTGGCTTCAGAGCTTAGCTGAAGGTATCTTTCGTTATAACCTTGTTTTTCGTAGTTGCGTCGAAGGATTTTTGTGTTTTGTCCGCTACCTTGATAAAAAAAAAAAGAAGAAAAAAAATGACACTGTTTACCGTTACTGTTCACCGACACTGTTCACGTTACTGTTTATCTGAACACAAAATCTGTTGGTGTGTTATCCCTTTTGTGTTTGTGTCTAGTTTATCGATAATTTCTGTCCAAAATTTGCCGAAAGGTTGTGTTCCCAAATCTGTCTTGGTCAAGAAACAAGTGGGGCGGCGGCTAGGGTTTCTACTTGCGGCTAGGGTTTCATTTGCACTAGGGTTTCTTTGTTTCAAATCTGTCCGAGTATTGCTTGCTTCATCCAAGTTGTTTACTTAATTTCCAAATTCATTTAGGAAACTAAGTAAAACACTTGGATAACTCCTTTGTTTTCACTTGGCTACTCTCCTACATTCTCTCCTACATTTTAGGAACACTACCCACTCCTACATTTTAGGAAGCTAGGGTTTCTATCTTTTATGTTCCCATTGGTGCACTTCCATTTCTGTCCGCCACTATTGGCCTTCCAAATTCGTCCATTCCCACTTCATTTTGCACCCACATTTGTGTCTTACCTTCTTGGTTACTCTTATGGCAAAAGTGGTGACAATTATTGGACTTGAGCTGCCTTTCTCAACTACAGAACCCAACAGGTAAAAGTATTTGGTAAGTCAATTAGAATGACATCCATATACACGAGTGCGAGTGGATACACGTAAGGGAGCGTGAAAGGCAACATCTTCGGTTTCGTTGCTAACTTTTTGCAGGTTCCCTCATACGTCATGGCGAATACAAGATGCATAAAAGCTAGCCCACAACATTGTCTTCCTGATTCTAAGGGAGTCAAAGAAGTGGCATTACGCGGTGTAGATGAGCAATTGGATCTCGTCAAATCTCAGTTGCTTGGTTGGTTTTATACTCGTTGCGGTGTCAAAGATAAAATTTGTAGCTTGCCCATTGATGGGAGTTGTGAAGTCATCCTTGCAAGTGCTATCATGGTTGAGAAATTAAATCTTCCAACCATTGATCATCTTCAACTGTACAAGTTGATGAGTACTCGTGGTGTTGTTTGGGTTACTAAGCACACACTTGTACCTATTCAAATCGGCAAATATGTGGACGAGGTGTTATGTGGTGTAGTCCCAATTCAAGTGACACCTGTGTTGTTGGGCAAAGCATGGATGTCGAGGCGAGAAGTTAAATATGACGGACATACTAACAAGTATGCCTTCTTATTTAATAGTCGTCGTTTTGTACTTGTATCACTTACTTATGACCAACTTTGTATTGATCTAGCATACATGAAAATGAGCTTGAGCGTTATAGAATGGAGAAAAGGCTAGATGAGGGAATTGTGCCTGAAGAGGTAAAACCCGAGGGAGTTGAAAGCAATGAGATGAAAGGGTCAGCTGTTGAACCAGAAAAAAAGAGATGGAAAAATCTGATGAGATGGGTGGTAACAAGGAAGAAAAGAAAGATAGTGGGCTGATCTTGAACAACCCGGTGAAGGCCTATTATTTTCCTAACGAACTTGCCTTTGCTTTGTTTAGTGTTTCTTCTTTTATACAGATCAGGCAAAGGGAAGTTGAACTGTTCTTAGTGCGTTCCATTCCAAAATCAATTATAGGCTTTGCAAGCCTCCAAGAGTTAAACCCCGTTGGTATCCATTCATGGAACAATGTCAACTCAAATCAGTCCACACCAAAAGGGAGTTGATTCGAGCTCATCTTGAAGGGAACACTCCACATTTTGGGGATGGTTGTGTACCAAGGGTTCGTTTAAAGAACAAGTACCTCAATGACCATTGTGATTTTCGCCTTGCTCTTAGTACACATGAAGCTCCAACATCACCAAATCCGCCATGGGACCTTGCAAGTGTGTTCTGGCCGGAGTTCGATTTCATGGGATACACTTCACACCACTTTGAGGACCCTTACCTCGTGACCACAAACGATCAAGTTGAGCACACATTGAACATAGTTTGTGAGATTCAAGGTTCGACAAGGGTTATTTTCCAACTTAGCACGTGGGTTTTGCATTGGATGACATCTGTAGCAATCGTAACAAGATTGAGTCAAAGGCATGTAACTCGTCTTGTCACCTTTCGTGCTTCAATTTGTGGGCAAATTGCTTTCAAGAGGAGGGGAATTATACAAACAAGAGGAGCCATTGGAGTAAAGCCATGAGTTTTTCTTGGCTGGTTGTGAGCATTTTCAAACTAACCAAGAGACATGAGCACCGAATCATAGTATGAGAGCCAATATGTGGTGGCATTAGATTTGGGCTTCATACTACCAACGCTTGTAGTATCATCCATTTCTATCCAGATTTGAGGACAAATCCTTCTCAAGTGGAGGGGACTGATGTGTGCACGGACCTTAGCCCAAGTAATGATCCAGTTCGAGTTCCATTCGGCCCAGTCACACGTGCACGGGCCAAGCGCTTCAAGGAGTCCCTTCAAGCTCTTGTGTGAAATGTTCAAAACCAACAAGGAGTCCATCGGGATATTGAAGGCTTGGAAGGTGATAATCAAGTTGTCTACATGATGATCCAAGCCCCCATGAAGGTTTGGTCGACTAAGCCCTGGGCCTTAGTGTTAGATTCAATTGCTTAGAGTTGGATTAGATTAGTTTATTTGAGTCATGGCCCGGCCCACCTTGTCCAAGGAATGGCCGACCTTCCTTGTCTAGTTTCTTAGGGTTTTATTAGCCCCTTAGCCTATATAAAGGCTCACTTTGTATGATTAACGGGTGCACAATTTTGATAATAAAATTCTGATTTGTTTCTCTTCGACTTATTGAGAGCATTCGAACCTGAACTTGCTTGGCAAGGGTTCTTGAGCAATCTTGCGTATTATCCTTGATTGTTCTACCGACCTATCCACTAGAGTATTCACCTCAATTGGAGTCGCCGTTCTACCACCTTCAATCAATTCGTGTCGTCCGTTTTGGTTTTAGGTTCCACAATCCAAGCGCTGGACAACCTCACTAGATCCTTGGGCAAGCGTGTTACGTGTCTCGAAACGAGTTGATCGAGGACCGTATCTGTTGGCTTCAGAGCTTAGCTGAAGGTATCTTTCGTTATAACCTTGTTTTTCGTAGTTGCGTCGAAGGATTTTTGTTTTTTGTGCCTGCCTTGTTAAAAAAAAAAAGAAGAAAAAAATGACACTGTTCACCGTTACTGTTCACCGACACTGTTTACGTTACTGTTTATCCGAACACAAAATCTGTTGGTGTGTTATCCCTTTTGTGTTTGTGTCTAGTTTGTCGATAACTTCTGTCCAAAATTTGCCGAAAGGTTGTGTTCCCAAATCTGTCTTGGTCGTTAGTCATCACTTGAGCAACAAGAAAACAAGTGGGGTGGCGGCTAGGGTTTCTACTTGCGGCTAGGGTTTCGTTTGCACTAGGGTTTCTTTGTTTCAAATCTGTCCGAGTATTGCTTGCTTCATCCAAGTTGTTTACTTAATTTCCAAATTCATTTAGGAAACTAAGTAAAACACTTGGATAACTCCTTTGTTTTCACTTGGCTACCCTCCTACACTCTCTCCTACATTTTAGGAACACTACCCACTCCTACATTTTAGGAAGCTAGGGTTTCTATCTTTTATGTTCCCATTGGTTCACTTCCATTTCTGTCCGCCACTATTGGCCTTCCAAATTCGTCCATTCCCACTTCATTTTGCACCCACATTTGTGTCTTACCTTCTTGGTTACTCTTATGGCAAAAGTGGTGACAATTGTTGGACTTGAGCGGCCTTTCTCAACTACAGAACCCAACAGGTAAAAGTATTTGGTAAGTCAATTAGAGTGACATCCATATACACGAGTGCGAGTGGATACACGTAAGGGAGCGTGAAAGCCAACATCTTCGGTTTCGTTGCTAACTTTTTGCAGGTTTCCTCATACGTCATGGCGAATACAAGACGCATAAAAGCTAGCCCACAACATTGTCTTCCTGATTCTAAGGGAGTCAAAGAAGTGGCATTACGCGGTGTAGATGAGCAATTGGATCTCGTCAAATCTCAGTTGCTTGGTTGGTTTTATACTCGTTGCGGTGTCAAAGATAAAATTTGTAGCTTGCCCATTGATGGGAGTTGTGAAGTCATCCTTGCAAGTGCTATCATGGTTGAGAAATTAAATCTTCCAACCATTGATCATCTTCAACTGTACAAGTTGATGAGTACTCGTGGTGTTGTTTGGGTTACTAAGCACACACTTGTACCTATTCAAATCGGCAAATATGTGGACGAGGTGTTGTGTGATGTAGTCCCAATTCAAGTGACACCTGTGTTGTTGGGCAAAGCATGGATGTCGAGGCGAGAAGTTAAATATGACGGACATACTAACAAGTATGCCTTCTTATTTAATAGTCGTCGTTTTGTACTTGTATCACTTACTTATGACCAGCTTTGTATTGATCTAGCATACATGAAAATGAGCTTGAGCGTTATAGAATGGAGAAAAGGCTAGATGAGGGAATTGTGCCTGAAGAGGTAAAACCCGAGGGAGTTGAAAGCAACGAGATGAAAGGGTCAGCTGTTGAACCAGAAAAAAAAGAGATGGAAAAATCTGATGAGATGGGTGGTAAAAAGGAAGAAAAGAGAGAAAGTGGGCTGATCTTGAACAACCCGGTGAAGGCCTATTATTTTCCTAACGAACTTACCTTTGCTTTGTTTAGTGTTTCTTCTTTTATACAGATCAGGCAAAGGGAAGTTGAGCTGTTCTTAGTGCGTTCCATTCCAAAATCAATTATAGGCTTTGCAAGCCTCCAAGAGTTAAACCCCGTTGGTATCCATTCATGGAACAATGTCAACTCAAATCAGTCCACACCAAAAGGGAGTTGATTCGAGCTCATCTTGAAGGGAACACTCCACATTTTGGGGATGGTTGTGTACCAAGGGTTCGTTTAAAGAACAAGTACCTCAATGACCATTGTGATTTTCGCCTTGCTCTTAGTACACATGAAGCTCCAACATCACCAAATCCGCCATGGGACCTTGCAAGTGTGTTCTGGCCGGAGTTCGATTTCATGGGATACACTTCACACCACTTTGAGGACCCTTACCTCGTGACCACAAACGATCAAGTTGAGCACACATTGAACATAGTTTGTGAGATTCAAGGTTCGACAAGGGTTATTTTCCAACTTAGCACGTGGGTTTTGCATTGGATGACATCTGTAGCAATCGTAACAAGATTGAGTCAAAGGCATGTAACTCGTCTTGTCACCTTTCGTGCTTCAATTTGTGGGCAAATTGCTTTCAAGAGGAGGGGAATTATACAAACAAGAAGAGCCATTGGAGTAAAGCCATGAGTTTTTCTTGGCTGGTTGTGAGCATTTTCAAACTAACCAAGAGACATGAGCACCGAATCATAGTATGAGAGCCAATATGTGGTGGCATTAGATTTGGGCTTCATACTACCAACGCTTGTAGTATCATCCATTTCTATCCAGATTTGAGGACAAATCCTTATCAAGTGGAGGGGACTGATGTGTGCACGGACCTTAGCCCAAGTAATGATCCAGTTCGAGTTCCATTGGGCCCAGTCACACGTGCACGGGCCAAGCGCTTCAAGGAGTCCCTTCAAGCTCTTGTGTGAAATGTTCAAAACCAACAAGGAGTCCATCGGGATATTGAAGGCTTGGAAGGTGATAATCAAGTTGTCTACATGATGATCCAAGCCCCCCATGAAGGTTTGGTCGACTAAGCCCTGGGCCTTAGTGTTAGATTCAATTGCTTAGAGTTGGATTAGATTAGTTTATTTGAGTCATGGCCCGGCCCACCTTGTCCAAGGAGTGGCCGACCTTCCTTGTCTAGTTTCTTAGGGTTTTATTAGCCCCTTAGCCTATATAAAGGCTCACTTTGTATGATTAACGGGTGCACAATTTTGATAATAAAATTCTGATTTGTTTCTCTTCGACTTATTGAGAGCATTCGAACCTTAACTTGCTTGGCAAGGGTTCTTGAGCAATCTTGCGTATTGTCCTTGATTGTTCTACCGACCTATCCACTAGAGTATTCACCTCAATTGGAGTCGCCGTTCTACCACCTTCAATCAATTCGTGTCGTCCGTTTTGGTTTTAGGTTCCACAATCCAAGCGCTGGACAACCTCACTAGATCCTTGGGCAAGCGTGTTACGTGTCTCGAAACGAGTTGATCGAGGACCGTATCTGTTGGCTTCAGAGCTTAGCTGAAGGTATCTTTCGTTATAACCTTGTTTTTCGTAGTTGCGTCGAAGGATTTTTGTTTTTTGTGCCTGCCTTGTTAAAAAAAAAAAGAAGAAAAAAATGACACTGTTCACCGTTACTGTTCACCGACACTGTTTACGTTACTGTTTATCCGAACACAAAATCTGTTGGTGTGTTATCCCTTTTGTGTTTGTGTCTAGTTTGTCGATAACTTCTGTCCAAAATTTGCCGAAAGGTTGTGTTCCCAAATCTGTCTTGGTCGTTAGTCATCACTTGAGCAACAAGAAAACAAGTGGGGTGGCGGCTAGGGTTTCTACTTGCGGCTAGGGTTTCGTTTGCACTAGGGTTTCTTTGTTTCAAATCTGTCCGAGTATTGCTTGCTTCATCCAAGTTGTTTACTTAATTTCCAAATTCATTTAGGAAACTAAGTAAAACACTTGGATAACTCCTTTGTTTTCACTTGGCTACCCTCCTACACTCTCTCCTACATTTTAGGAACACTACCCACTCCTACATTTTAGGAAGCTAGGGTTTCTATCTTTTATGTTCCCATTGGTTCACTTCCATTTCTGTCCGCCACTATTGGCCTTCCAAATTCGTCCATTCCCACTTCATTTTGCACCCACATTTGTGTCTTACCTTCTTGGTTACTCTTATGGCAAAAGTGGTGACAATTGTTGGACTTGAGCGGCCTTTCTCAACTACAGAACCCAACAGGTAAAAGTATTTGGTAAGTCAATTAGAGTGACATCCATATACACGAGTGCGAGTGGATACACGTAAGGGAGCGTGAAAGCCAACATCTTCGGTTTCGTTGCTAACTTTTTGCAGGTTTCCTCATACGTCATGGCGAATACAAGACGCATAAAAGCTAGCCCACAACATTGTCTTCCTGATTCTAAGGGAGTCAAAGAAGTGGCATTACGCGGTGTAGATGAGCAATTGGATCTCGTCAAATCTCAGTTGCTTGGTTGGTTTTATACTCGTTGCGGTGTCAAAGATAAAATTTGTAGCTTGCCCATTGATGGGAGTTGTGAAGTCATCCTTGCAAGTGCTATCATGGTTGAGAAATTAAATCTTCCAACCATTGATCATCTTCAACTGTACAAGTTGATGAGTACTCGTGGTGTTGTTTGGGTTACTAAGCACACACTTGTACCTATTCAAATCGGCAAATATGTGGACGAGGTGTTGTGTGATGTAGTCCCAATTCAAGTGACACCTGTGTTGTTGGGCAAAGCATGGATGTCGAGGCGAGAAGTTAAATATGACGGACATACTAACAAGTATGCCTTCTTATTTAATAGTCGTCGTTTTGTACTTGTATCACTTACTTATGACCAGCTTTGTATTGATCTAGCATACATGAAAATGAGCTTGAGCGTTATAGAATGGAGAAAAGGCTAGATGAGGGAATTGTGCCTGAAGAGGTAAAACCCGAGGGAGTTGAAAGCAACGAGATGAAAGGGTCAGCTGTTGAACCAGAAAAAAAAGAGATGGAAAAATCTGATGAGATGGGTGGTAAAAAGGAAGAAAAGAGAGAAAGTGGGCTGATCTTGAACAACCCGGTGAAGGCCTATTATTTTCCTAACGAACTTACCTTTGCTTTGTTTAGTGTTTCTTCTTTTATACAGATCAGGCAAAGGGAAGTTGAGCTGTTCTTAGTGCGTTCCATTCCAAAATCAATTATAGGCTTTGCAAGCCTCCAAGAGTTAAACCCCGTTGGTATCCATTCATGGAACAATGTCAACTCAAATCAGTCCACACCAAAAGGGAGTTGATTCGAGCTCATCTTGAAGGGAACACTCCACATTTTGGGGATGGTTGTGTACCAAGGGTTCGTTTAAAGAACAAGTACCTCAATGACCATTGTGATTTTCGCCTTGCTCTTAGTACACATGAAGCTCCAACATCACCAAATCCGCCATGGGACCTTGCAAGTGTGTTCTGGCCGGAGTTCGATTTCATGGGATACACTTCACACCACTTTGAGGACCCTTACCTCGTGACCACAAACGATCAAGTTGAGCACACATTGAACATAGTTTGTGAGATTCAAGGTTCGACAAGGGTTATTTTCCAACTTAGCACGTGGGTTTTGCATTGGATGACATCTGTAGCAATCGTAACAAGATTGAGTCAAAGGCATGTAACTCGTCTTGTCACCTTTCGTGCTTCAATTTGTGGGCAAATTGCTTTCAAGAGGAGGGGAATTATACAAACAAGAAGAGCCATAGGAGTAAAGCCATGAGTTTTTCTTGGCTGGTTGTGAGCATTTTCAAACTAACCAAGAGACATGAGCACCGAATCATAGTATGAGAGCCAATATGTGGTGGCATTAGATTTGGGCTTCATACTACCAACGCTTGTAGTATCATCCATTTCTATCCAGATTTGAGGACAAATCCTTATCAAGTGGAGGGGACTGATGTGTGCACGGACCTTAGCCCAAGTAATGATCCAGTTCGAGTTCCATTGGGCCCAGTCACACGTGCACGGGCCAAGCGCTTCAAGGAGTCCCTTCAAGCTCTTGTGTGAAATGTTCAAAACCAACAAGGAGTCCATCGGGATATTGAAGGCTTGGAAGGTGATAATCAAGTTGTCTACATGATGATCCAAGCCCCCCATGAAGGTTTGGTCGACTAAGCCCTGGGCCTTAGTGTTAGATTCAATTGCTTAGAGTTGGATTAGATTAGTTTATTTGAGTCATGGCCCGGCCCACCTTGTCCAAGGAGTGGCCGACCTTCCTTGTCTAGTTTCTTAGGGTTTTATTAGCCCCTTAGCCTATATAAAGGCTCACTTTGTATGATTAACGGGTGCACAATTTTGATAATAAAATTCTGATTTGTTTCTCTTCGACTTATTGAGAGCATTCGAACCTTAACTTGCTTGGCAAGGGTTCTTGAGCAATCTTGCGTATTGTCCTTGATTGTTCTACCGACCTATCCACTAGAGTATTCACCTCAATTGGAGTCGCCGTTCTACCACCTTCAATCAATTCGTGTCGTCCGTTTTGGTTTTAGGTTCCACAATCCAAGCGCTGGAGAACCTCACTAGATCCTTGGGCAAGCGTGTTACGTGTCTCGAAATGAGTTGATCGAGGACCGTATCTGTTGGCTTCAGAGCTTAGCTGAAGGTATCTTTTGTTATAACCTTGTTTTTCGTAGTTGCGTCGAAGGATTTTTGTTTTTTGTGCCTGCCTTGTTAAAAAAAAAAAGAAGAAAAAAATGACACTGTTCACCGTTACTGTTCACCGACACTGTTTACGTTACTGTTTATCCGAACACAAAATCTGTTGGTGTGTTATCCCTTTTGTGTTTGTGTCTAGTTTGTCGATAACTTCTGTCCAAAATTTGCCGAAAGGTTGTGTTCCCAAATCTGTCTTGGTCGTTAGTCATCACTTGAGCAACAAGAAAACAAGTGGGGTGGCGGCTAGGGTTTCTACTTGCGGCTAGGGTTTCGTTTGCACTAGGGTTTCTTTGTTTCAAATCTGTCCGAGTATTGCTTGCTTCATCCAAGTTGTTTACTTAATTTCCAAATTCATTTAGGAAACTAAGTAAAACACTTGGATAACTCCTTTGTTTTCACTTGGCTACCCTCCTACACTCTCTCCTACATTTTAGGAACACTACCCACTCCTACATTTTAGGAAGCTAGGGTTTCTATCTTTTATGTTCCCATTGGTTCACTTCCATTTCTGTCCGCCACTATTGGCCTTCCAAATTCGTCCATTCCCACTTCATTTTGCACCCACATTTGTGTCTTACCTTCTTGGTTACTCTTATGGCAAAAGTGGTGACAATTGTTGGACTTGAGCGGCCTTTCTCAACTACAGAACCCAACAGGTAAAAGTATTTGGTAAGTCAATTAGAGTGACATCCATATACACGAGTGCGAGTGGATACACGTAAGGGAGCGTGAAAGCCAACATCTTCGGTTTCGTTGCTAACTTTTTGCAGGTTTCCTCATACGTCATGGCGAATACAAGACGCATAAAAGCTAGCCCACAACATTGTCTTCCTGATTCTAAGGGAGTCAAAGAAGTGGCATTACGCGGTGTAGATGAGCAATTGGATCTCGTCAAATCTCAGTTGCTTGGTTGGTTTTATACTCGTTGCGGTGTCAAAGATAAAATTTGTAGCTTGCCCATTGATGGGAGTTGTGAAGTCATCCTTGCAAGTGCTATCATGGTTGAGAAATTAAATCTTCCAACCATTGATCATCTTCAACTGTACAAGTTGATGAGTACTCGTGGTGTTGTTTGGGTTACTAAGCACACACTTGTACCTATTCAAATCGGCAAATATGTGGACGAGGTGTTGTGTGATGTAGTCCCAATTCAAGTGACACCTGTGTTGTTGGGCAAAGCATGGATGTCGAGGCGAGAAGTTAAATATGACGGACATACTAACAAGTATGCCTTCTTATTTAATAGTCGTCGTTTTGTACTTGTATCACTTACTTATGACCAGCTTTGTATTGATCTAGCATACATGAAAATGAGCTTGAGCGTTATAGAATGGAGAAAAGGCTAGATGAGGGAATTGTGCCTGAAGAGGTAAAACCCGAGGGAGTTGAAAGCAACGAGATGAAAGGGTCAGCTGTTGAACCAGAAAAAAAAGAGATGGAAAAATCTGATGAGATGGGTGGTAAAAAGGAAGAAAAGAGAGAAAGTGGGCTGATCTTGAACAACCCGGTGAAGGCCTATTATTTTCCTAACGAACTTACCTTTGCTTTGTTTAGTGTTTCTTCTTTTATACAGATCAGGCAAAGGGAAGTTGAGCTGTTCTTAGTGCGTTCCATTCCAAAATCAATTATAGGCTTTGCAAGCCTCCAAGAGTTAAACCCCGTTGGTATCCATTCATGGAACAATGTCAACTCAAATCAGTCCACACCAAAAGGGAGTTGATTCGAGCTCATCTTGAAGGGAACACTCCACATTTTGGGGATGGTTGTGTACCAAGGGTTCGTTTAAAGAACAAGTACCTCAATGACCATTGTGATTTTCGCCTTGCTCTTAGTACACATGAAGCTCCAACATCACCAAATCCGCCATGGGACCTTGCAAGTGTGTTCTGGCCGGAGTTCGATTTCATGGGATACACTTCACACCACTTTGAGGACCCTTACCTCGTGACCACAAACGATCAAGTTGAGCACACATTGAACATAGTTTGTGAGATTCAAGGTTCGACAAGGGTTATTTTCCAACTTAGCACGTGGGTTTTGCATTGGATGACATCTGTAGCAATCGTAACAAGATTGAGTCAAAGGCATGTAACTCGTCTTGTCACCTTTCGTGCTTCAATTTGTGGGCAAATTGCTTTCAAGAGGAGGGGAATTATACAAACAAGAAGAGCCATTGGAGTAAAGCCATGAGTTTTTCTTGGCTGGTTGTGAGCATTTTCAAACTAACCAAGAGACATGAGCACCGAATCATAGTATGAGAGCCAATATGTGGTGGCATTAGATTTGGGCTTCATACTACCAACGCTTGTAGTATCATCCATTTCTATCCAGATTTGAGGACAAATCCTTATCAAGTGGAGGGGACATCCGAACACAAAATCTGTTGGTGTGTTATCCCTTTTGTGTTTGTGTCTAGTTTGTCGATAACTTCTGTCCAAAATTTGTCGAAAGGTTGTGTTCCCAAATCTGTCTTGGTCGTTAGTCATCACTTGAGCAACAAGAAAACAAGTGGGGTGGCGGCTAGGGTTTCATTTGCACTAGGGTTTCTTTGTTTCAAATCTGTCCGAGTATTGCTTGCTTCATCCAAGTTGTTTACTTAATTTCCAAATTCATTTAGGAAACTAAGTAAAACACTTGGATAACTCCTTTGTTTTCACTTGGCTACCCTCCTACACTCTCTCCTTAATTTTAGGAACACTACCCACTCCTACATTTTAGGAAGCTAGGGTTTCTATCTTTTATGTTCCCATTGGTTCACTTCCATTTCTGTCCGCCACTATTGGCCTTCCAAATTCGTCCATTCCCACTTCATTTTGCACCCACATTTGTGTCTTACCTTCTTGGTTACTCTTATGGCAAAAGTGGTGACAATTGTTGGACTTGAGCGGCCTTTCTCAACTACAGAACCCAACAAGTAAAAGTATTTGGTAAGTCAATTAGAGTGACATCCATATACACGAGTGCGAGTGGATACACGTAAGGGAGCGTGAAAGCCAACATCTTCGGTTTCGTTGCTAACTTTTTGCAGGTTTCCTCATACGTCATGGCGAATACAAGACGCATAAAAGCTAGCCCACAACATTGTCTTCCTGATTCTAAGGGAGTCAAAGAAGTGGCATTACGCGGTGTAGATGAGCAATTGGATCTCGTCAAATCTCAGTTGCTTGGTTGGTTTTATACTCGTTGCGGTGTCAAAGATAAAATTTGTAGCTTGCCCATTGATGGGAGTTGTGAAGTCATCCTTGCAAGTGCTATCATGGTTGAGAAATTAAATCTTCCAACCATTGATCATCTTCAACTGTACAAGTTGATGAGTACTCGTGGTGTTGTTTGGGTTACTAAGCACACACTTGTACCTATTCAAATCGGCAAATATGTGGACGAGGTGTTGTGTGATGTAGTCCCAATTCAAGTGACACCTGTGTTGTTGGGCAAAGCATGGATGTCGAGGCGAGAAGTTAAATATGACGGACATACTAACAAGTATGCCTTCTTATTTAATAGTCGTCGTTTTGTACTTGTATCACTTACTTATGACCAGCTTTGTATTGATCTAGCATACATGAAAATGAGCTTGAGCGTTATAGAATGGAGAAAAGGCTAGATGAGGGAATTGTGCCTGAAGAGGTAAAACCCGAGGGAGTTGAAAGCAACGAGATGAAAGGGTCAGCTGTTGAACCAGAAAAAAAAGAGATGGAAAAATCTGATGAGATGGGTGGTAAAAAGGAAGAAAAGAGAGAAAGTGGGCTGATCTTGAACAACCCGGTGAAGGCCTATTATTTTCCTAACGAACTTACCTTTGCTTTGTTTAGTGTTTCTTCTTTTATACAGATCAGGCAAAGGGAAGTTGAGCTGTTCTTAGTGCGTTCCATTCCAAAATCAATTATAGGCTTTGCAAGCCTCCAAGAGTTAAACCCCGTTGGTATCCATTCATGGAACAATGTCAACTCAAATCAGTCCACACCAAAAGGGAGTTGATTCGAGCTCATCTTGAAGGGAACACTCCACATTTTGGGGATGGTTGTGTACCAAGGGTTCGTTTAAAGAACAAGTACCTCAATGACCATTGTGATTTTCGCCTTGCTCTTAGTACACATGAAGCTCCAACATCACCAAATCCGCCATGGGACCTTGCAAGTGTGTTCTGGCCGGAGTTCGATTTCATGGGATACACTTCACACCACTTTGAGGACCCTTACCTCGTGACCACAAACGATCAAGTTGAGCACACATTGAACATAGTTTGTGAGATTCAAGGTTCGACAAGGGTTATTTTCCAACTTAGCACGTGGGTTTTGCATTGGATGACATCTGTAGCAATCGTAACAAGATTGAGTCAAAGGCATGTAACTCGTCTTGTCACCTTTCGTGCTTCAATTTGTGGGCAAATTGCTTTCAAGAGGAGGGGAATTATACAAACAAGAAGAGCCATTGGAGTAAAGCCATGAGTTTTTCTTGGCTGGTTGTGAGCATTTTCAAACTAACCAAGAGACATGAGCACCGAATCATAGTATGAGAGCCAATATGTGGTGGCATTAGATTTGGGCTTCATACTACCAACGCTTGTAGTATCATCCATTTCTATCCAGATTTGAGGACAAATCCTTATCAAGTGGAGGGGACTGATGTGTGCACGGACCTTAGCCCAAGTAATGATCCAGTTCGAGTTCCATTGGGCCCAGTCACACGTGCACGGGCCAAGCGCTTCAAGGAGTCCCTTCAAGCTCTTGTGTGAAATGTTCAAAACCAACAAGGAGTCCATCGGGATATTGAAGGCTTGGAAGGTGATAATCAAGTTGTCTACATGATGATCCAAGCCCCCCATGAAGGTTTGGTCGACTAAGCCCTGGGCCTTAGTGTTAGATTCAATTGCTTAGAGTTGGATTAGATTAGTTTATTTGAGTCATGGCCCGGCCCACCTTGTCCAAGGAGTGGCCGACCTTCCTTGTCTAGTTTCTTAGGGTTTTATTAGCCCCTTTGCCTATATAAAGGCTCACTTTGTATGATTAACGGGTGCACAATTTTGATAATAAAATTCTGATTTGTTTCTCTTCGACTTATTGAGAGCATTCGAACCTTAACTTGCTTGGCAAGGGTTCTTGAGCAATCTTGCGTATTGTCCTTGATTGTTCTACCGACCTATCCACTAGAGTATTCACCTCAATTGGAGTCGCCGTTCTACCACCTTCAATCAATTCGTGTCGTCCGTTTTGGTTTTAGGTTCCACAATCCAAGCGCTGGACAACCTCACTAGATCCTTGGGCAAGCGTGTTACGTGTCTCGAAACGAGTTGATCGAGGACCGTATCTGTTGGCTTCAGAGCTTAGCTGAAGGTATCTTTCGTTATAACCTTGTTTTTCGTAGTTGCGTCGAAGGATTTTTGTTTTTTGTGCGCTGCCTTGTTAAAAAAAAAAAGAAGAAAAAAATGACACTGTTCACCGTTACTGTTCACCGACACTGTTTACGTTACTGTTTATCCGAACACAAAATCTGTTGGTGTGTTATCCCTTTTGTGTTTGTGTCTAGTTTGTCGATAACTTCTGTCCAAAATTTGCCGAAAGGTTGTGTTCCCAAATCTGTCTTGGTCGTTAGTCATCACTTGAGCAACAAGAAAACAAGTGGGGTGGCGGCTAGGGTTTCTACTTGCGGCTAGGGTTTCATTTGCACTAGGGTTTCTTTGTTTCAAATCTGTCCGAGTATTGCTTGCTTCATCCAAGTTGTTTACTTAATTTCCAAATTCATTTAGGAAACTAAGTAAAACACTTGGATAACTCCTTTGTTTTCACTTGGCTACCCTCCTACACTCTCTCCTTAATTTTAGGAACACTACCCACTCCTACATTTTAGGAAGCTAGGGTTTCTATCTTTTATGTTCCCATTGGTTCACTTCCATTTCTGTCCGCCACTATTGGCCTTCCAAATTCGTCCATTCCCACTTCATTTTGCACCCACATTTGTGTCTTACCTTCTTGGTTACTCTTATGGCAAAAGTGGTGACAATTGTTGGACTTGAGCGGCCTTTCTCAACTACAGAACCCAACAAGTAAAAGTATTTGGTAAGTCAATTAGAGTGACATCCATATACACGAGTGCGAGTGGATACACGTAAGGGAGCGTGAAAGCCAACATCTTCGGTTTCGTTGCTAACTTTTTGCAGGTTTCCTCATACGTCATGGCGAATACAAGACGCATAAAAGCTAGCCCACAACATTGTCTTCCTGATTCTAAGGGAGTCAAAGAAGTGGCATTACGCGGTGTAGATGAGCAATTGGATCTCGTCAAATCTCAGTTGCTTGGTTGGTTTTATACTCGTTGCGGTGTCAAAGATAAAATTTGTAGCTTGCCCATTGATGGGAGTTGTGAAGTCATCCTTGCAAGTGCTATCATGGTTGAGAAATTAAATCTTCCAACCATTGATCATCTTCAACTGTACAAGTTGATGAGTACTCGTGGTGTTGTTTGGGTTACTAAGCACACACTTGTACCTATTCAAATCGGCAAATATGTGGACGAGGTGTTGTGTGATGTAGTCCCAATTCAAGTGACACCTGTGTTGTTGGGCAAAGCATGGATGTCGAGGCGAGAAGTTAAATATGACGGACATACTAACAAGTATGCCTTCTTATTTAATAGTCGTCGTTTTGTACTTGTATCACTTACTTATGACCAGCTTTGTATTGATCTAGCATACATGAAAATGAGCTTGAGCGTTATAGAATGGAGAAAAGGCTAGATGAGGGAATTGTGCCTGAAGAGGTAAAACCCGAGGGAGTTGAAAGCAACGAGATGAAAGGGTCAGCTGTTGAACCAGAAAAAAAAGAGATGGAAAAATCTGATGAGATGGGTGGTAAAAAGGAAGAAAAGAGAGAAAGTGGGCTGATCTTGAACAACCCGGTGAAGGCCTATTATTTTCCTAACGAACTTACCTTTGCTTTGTTTAGTGTTTCTTCTTTTATACAGATCAGGCAAAGGGAAGTTGAGCTGTTCTTAGTGCGTTCCATTCCAAAATCAATTATAGGCTTTGCAAGCCTCCAAGAGTTAAACCCCGTTGGTATCCATTCATGGAACAATGTCAACTCAAATCAGTCCACACCAAAAGGGAGTTGATTCGAGCTCATCTTGAAGGGAACACTCCACATTTTGGGGATGGTTGTGTACCAAGGGTTCGTTTAAAGAACAAGTACCTCAATGACCATTGTGATTTTCGCCTTGCTCTTAGTACACATGAAGCTCCAACATCACCAAATCCGCCATGGGACCTTGCAAGTGTGTTCTGGCCGGAGTTCGATTTCATGGGATACACTTCACACCACTTTGAGGACCCTTACCTCGTGACCACAAACGATCAAGTTGAGCACACATTGAACATAGTTTGTGAGATTCAAGGTTCGACAAGGGTTATTTTCCAACTTAGCACGTGGGTTTTGCATTGGATGACATCTGTAGCAATCGTAACAAGATTGAGTCAAAGGCATGTAACTCGTCTTGTCACCTTTCGTGCTTCAATTTGTGGGCAAATTGCTTTCAAGAGGAGGGGAATTATACAAACAAGAAGAGCCATTGGAGTAAAGCCATGAGTTTTTCTTGGCTGGTTGTGAGCATTTTCAAACTAACCAAGAGACATGAGCACCGAATCATAGTATGAGAGCCAATATGTGGTGGCATTAGATTTGGGCTTCATACTACCAACGCTTGTAGTATCATCCATTTCTATCCAGATTTGAGGACAAATCCTTATCAAGTGGAGGGGACTGATGTGTGCACGGACCTTAGCCCAAGTAATGATCCAGTTCGAGTTCCATTGGGCCCAGTCACACGTGCACGGGCCAAGCGCTTCAAGGAGTCCCTTCAAGCTCTTGTGTGAAATGTTCAAAACCAACAAGGAGTCCATCGGGATATTGAAGGCTTGGAAGGTGATAATCAAGTTGTCTACATGATGATCCAAGCCCCCCATGAAGGTTTGGTCGACTAAGCCCTGGGCCTTAGTGTTAGATTCAATTGCTTAGAGTTGGATTAGATTAGTTTATTTGAGTCATGGCCCGGCCCACCTTGTCCAAGGAGTGGCCGACCTTCCTTGTCTAGTTTCTTAGGGTTTTATTAGCCCCTTTGCCTATATAAAGGCTCACTTTGTATGATTAACGGGTGCACAATTTTGATAATAAAATTCTGATTTGTTTCTCTTCGACTTATTGAGAGCATTCGAACCTTAACTTGCTTGGCAAGGGTTCTTGAGCAATCTTGCGTATTGTCCTTGATTGTTCTACCGACCTATCCACTAGAGTATTCACCTCAATTGGAGTCGCCGTTCTACCACCTTCAATCAATTCGTGTCGTCCGTTTTGGTTTTAGGTTCCACAATCCAAGCGCTGGACAACCTCACTAGATCCTTGGGCAAGCGTGTTACGTGTCTCGAAACGAGTTGATCGAGGACCGTATCTGTTGGCTTCAGAGCTTAGCTGAAGGTATCTTTCGTTATAACCTTGTTTTTCGTAGTTGCGTCGAAGGATTTTTGTTTTTTGTGCGCTGCCTTGTTAAAAAAAAAAAGAAGAAAAAAATGACACTGTTCAACGTTACTGTTCACCGACACTGTTTACGTTACTGTTTATCCGAACACAAAATCTGTTGGTGTGTTATCCCTTTTGTGTTTGTGTCTAGTTTGTCGATAACTTCTGTCCAAAATTTGCCGAAAGGTTGTGTTCCCAAATCTGTCTTGGTCGTTAGTCATCACTTGAGCAACAAGAAAACAAGTGGGGTGGCGGCTAGGGTTTCTACTTGCGGCTAGGGTTTCATTTGCACTAGGGTTTCTTTGTTTCAAATCTGTCCGAGTATTGCTTGCTTCATCCAAGTTGTTTACTTAATTTCCAAATTCATTTAGGAAACTAAGTAAAACACTTGGATAACTCCTTTGTTTTCACTTGGCTACCCTCCTACACTCTCTCCTTAATTTTAGGAACACTACCCACTCCTACATTTTAGGAAGCTAGGGTTTCTATCTTTTATGTTCCCATTGGTTCACTTCCATTTCTGTCCGCCACTATTGGCCTTCCAAATTCGTCCATTCCCACTTCATTTTGCACCCACATTTGTGTCTTACCTTCTTGGTTACTCTTATGGCAAAAGTGGTGACAATTGTTGGACTTGAGCGGCCTTTCTCAACTACAGAACCCAACAGGTAAAAGTATTTGGTAAGTCAATTAGAGTGACATCCATATACACGAGTGCGAGTGGATACACGTAAGGGAGCGTGAAAGCCAACATCTTCGGTTTCGTTGCTAACTTTTTGCAGGTTTCCTCATACGTCATGGCGAATACAAGACGCATAAAAGCTAGCCCACAACATTGTCTTCCTGATTCTAAGGGAGTCAAAGAAGTGGCATTACGCGGTGTAGATGAGCAATTGGATCTCGTCAAATCTCAGTTGCTTGGTTGGTTTTATACTCGTTGCGGTGTCAAAGATAAAATTTGTAGCTTGCCCATTGATGGGAGTTGTGAAGTCATCCTTGCAAGTGCTATCATGGTTGAGAAATTAAATCTTCCAACCATTGATCATCTTCAACTGTACAAGTTGATGAGTACTCGTGGTGTTGTTTGGGTTACTAAGCACACACTTGTACCTATTCAAATCGGCAAATATGTGGACGAGGTGTTGTGTGATGTAGTCCCAATTCAAGTGACACCTGTGTTGTTGGGCAAAGCATGGATGTCGAGGCGAGAAGTTAAATATGACGGACATACTAACAAGTATGCCTTCTTATTTAATAGTCGTCGTTTTGTACTTGTATCACTTACTTATGACCAGCTTTGTATTGATCTAGCATACATGAAAATGAGCTTGAGCGTTATAGAATGGAGAAAAGGCTAGATGAGGGAATTGTGCCTGAAGAGGTAAAACCCGAGGGAGTTGAAAGCAACGAGATGAAAGGGTCAGCTGTTGAACCAGAAAAAAAAGAGATGGAAAAATCTGATGAGATGGGTGGTAAAAAGGAAGAAAAGAGAGAAAGTGGGCTGATCTTGAACAACCCGGTGAAGGCCTATTATTTTCCTAACGAACTTACCTTTGCTTTGTTTAGTGTTTCTTCTTTTATACAGATCAGGCAAAGGGAAGTTGAGCTGTTCTTAGTGCGTTCCATTCCAAAATCAATTATAGGCTTTGCAAGCCTCCAAGAGTTAAACCCCGTTGGTATCCATTCATGGAACAATGTCAACTCAAATCAGTCCACACCAAAAGGGAGTTGATTCGAGCTCATCTTGAAGGGAACACTCCACATTTTGGGGATGGTTGTGTACCAAGGGTTCGTTTAAAGAACAAGTACCTCAATGACCATTGTGATTTTCGCCTTGCTCTTAGTACACATGAAGCTCCAACATCACCAAATCCGCCATGGGACCTTGCAAGTGTGTTCTGGCCGGAGTTCGATTTCATGGGATACACTTCACACCACTTTGAGGACCCTTACCTCGTGACCACAAACGATCAAGTTGAGCACACATTGAACATAGTTTGTGAGATTCAAGGTTCGACAAGGGTTATTTTCCAACTTAGCACGTGGGTTTTGCATTGGATGACATCTGTAGCAATCGTAACAAGATTGAGTCAAAGGCATGTAACTCGTCTTGTCACCTTTCGTGCTTCAATTTGTGGGCAAATTGCTTTCAAGAGGAGGGGAATTATACAAACAAGAAGAGCCATTGGAGTAAAGCCATGAGTTTTTCTTGGCTGGTTGTGAGCATTTTCAAACTAACCAAGAGACATGAGCACCGAATCATAGTATGAGAGCCAATATGTGGTGGCATTAGATTTGGGCTTCATACTACCAACGCTTGTAGTATCATCCATTTCTATCCAGATTTGAGGACAAATCCTTATCAAGTGGAGGGGACTGATGTGTGCACGGACCTTAGCCCAAGTAATGATCCAGTTCGAGTTCCATTGGGCCCAGTCACACGTGCACGGGCCAAGCGCTTCAAGGAGTCCCTTCAAGCTCTTGTGTGAAATGTTCAAAACCAACAAGGAGTCCATCGGGATATTGAAGGCTTGGAAGGTGATAATCAAGTTGTCTACATGATGATCCAAGCCCCCCATGAAGGTTTGGTCGACTAAGCCCTGGGCCTTAGTGTTAGATTCAATTGCTTAGAGTTGGATTAGATTAGTTTATTTGAGTCATGGCCCGGCCCACCTTGTCCAAGGAGTGGCCGACCTTCCTTGTCTAGTTTCTTAGGGTTTTATTAGCCCCTTTGCCTATATAAAGGCTCACTTTGTATGATTAACGGGTGCACAATTTTGATAATAAAATTCTGATTTGTTTCTCTTCGACTTATTGAGAGCATTCGAACCTTAACTTGCTTGGCAAGGGTTCTTGAGCAATCTTGCGTATTGTCCTTGATTGTTCTACCGACCTATCCACTAGAGTATTCACCTCAATTGGAGTCGCCGTTCTACCACCTTCAATCAATTCGTGTCGTCCGTTTTGGTTTTAGGTTCCACAATCCAAGCGCTGGACAACCTCACTAGATCCTTGGGCAAGCGTGTTACGTGTCTCGAAACGAGTTGATCGAGGACCGTATCTGTTGGCTTCAGAGCTTAGCTGAAGGTATCTTTCGTTATAACCTTGTTTTTCGTAGTTGCGTCGAAGGATTTTTGTTTTTTGTGCGCTGCCTTGTTAAAAAAAAAAAGAAGAAAAAAATGACACTGTTCACCGTTACTGTTCACCGACACTGTTTACGTTACTGTTTATCCGAACACAAAATCTGTTGGTGTGTTATCCCTTTTGTGTTTGTGTCTAGTTTGTCGATAACTTCTGTCCAAAATTTGCCGAAAGGTTGTGTTCCCAAATCTGTCTTGGTCGTTAGTCATCACTTGAGCAACAAGAAAACAAGTGGGGTGGCGGCTAGGGTTTCTACTTGCGGCTAGGGTTTCATTTGCACTAGGGTTTCTTTGTTTCAAATCTGTCCGAGTATTGCTTGCTTCATCCAAGTTGTTTACTTAATTTCCAAATTCATTTAGGAAACTAAGTAAAACACTTGGATAACTCCTTTGTTTTCACTTGGCTACCCTCCTACACTCTCTCCTTAATTTTAGGAACACTACCCACTCCTACATTTTAGGAAGCTAGGGTTTCTATCTTTTATGTTCCCATTGGTTCACTTCCATTTCTGTCCGCCACTATTGGCCTTCCAAATTCGTCCATTCCCACTTCATTTTGCACCCACATTTGTGTCTTACCTTCTTGGTTACTCTTATGGCAAAAGTGGTGACAATTGTTGGACTTGAGCGGCCTTTCTCAACTACAGAACCCAACAAGTAAAAGTATTTGGTAAGTCAATTAGAGTGACATCCATATACACGAGTGCGAGTGGATACACGTAAGGGAGCGTGAAAGCCAACATCTTCGGTTTCGTTGCTAACTTTTTGCAGGTTTCCTCATACGTCATGGCGAATACAAGACGCATAAAAGCTAGCCCACAACATTGTCTTCCTGATTCTAAGGGAGTCAAAGAAGTGGCATTACGCGGTGTAGATGAGCAATTGGATCTCGTCAAATCTCAGTTGCTTGGTTGGTTTTATACTCGTTGCGGTGTCAAAGATAAAATTTGTAGCTTGCCCATTGATGGGAGTTGTGAAGTCATCCTTGCAAGTGCTATCATGGTTGAGAAATTAAATCTTCCAACCATTGATCATCTTCAACTGTACAAGTTGATGAGTACTCGTGGTGTTGTTTGGGTTACTAAGCACACACTTGTACCTATTCAAATCGGCAAATATGTGGACGAGGTGTTGTGTGATGTAGTCCCAATTCAAGTGACACCTGTGTTGTTGGGCAAAGCATGGATGTCGAGGCGAGAAGTTAAATATGACGGACATACTAACAAGTATGCCTTCTTATTTAATAGTCGTCGTTTTGTACTTGTATCACTTACTTATGACCAGCTTTGTATTGATCTAGCATACATGAAAATGAGCTTGAGCGTTATAGAATGGAGAAAAGGCTAGATGAGGGAATTGTGCCTGAAGAGGTAAAACCCGAGGGAGTTGAAAGCAACGAGATGAAAGGGTCAGCTGTTGAACCAGAAAAAAAAGAGATGGAAAAATCTGATGAGATGGGTGGTAAAAAGGAAGAAAAGAGAGAAAGTGGGCTGATCTTGAACAACCCGGTGAAGGCCTATTATTTTCCTAACGAACTTACCTTTGCTTTGTTTAGTGTTTCTTCTTTTATACAGATCAGGCAAAGGGAAGTTGAGCTGTTCTTAGTGCGTTCCATTCCAAAATCAATTATAGGCTTTGCAAGCCTCCAAGAGTTAAACCCCGTTGGTATCCATTCATGGAACAATGTCAACTCAAATCAGTCCACACCAAAAGGGAGTTGATTCGAGCTCATCTTGAAGGGAACACTCCACATTTTGGGGATGGTTGTGTACCAAGGGTTCGTTTAAAGAACAAGTACCTCAATGACCATTGTGATTTTCGCCTTGCTCTTAGTACACATGAAGCTCCAACATCACCAAATCCGCCATGGGACCTTGCAAGTGTGTTCTGGCCGGAGTTCGATTTCATGGGATACACTTCACACCACTTTGAGGACCCTTACCTCGTGACCACAAACGATCAAGTTGAGCACACATTGAACATAGTTTGTGAGATTCAAGGTTCGACAAGGGTTATTTTCCAACTTAGCACGTGGGTTTTGCATTGGATGACATCTGTAGCAATCGTAACAAGATTGAGTCAAAGGCATGTAACTCGTCTTGTCACCTTTCGTGCTTCAATTTGTGGGCAAATTGCTTTCAAGAGGAGGGGAATTATACAAACAAGAAGAGCCATTGGAGTAAAGCCATGAGTTTTTCTTGGCTGGTTGTGAGCATTTTCAAACTAACCAAGAGACATGAGCACCGAATCATAGTATGAGAGCCAATATGTGGTGGCATTAGATTTGGGCTTCATACTACCAACGCTTGTAGTATCATCCATTTCTATCCAGATTTGAGGACAAATCCTTATCAAGTGGAGGGGACTGATGTGTGCACGGACCTTAGCCCAAGTAATGATCCAGTTCGAGTTCCATTGGGCCCAGTCACACGTGCACGGGCCAAGCGCTTCAAGGAGTCCCTTCAAGCTCTTGTGTGAAATGTTCAAAACCAACAAGGAGTCCATCGGGATATTGAAGGCTTGGAAGGTGATAATCAAGTTGTCTACATGATGATCCAAGCCCCCCATGAAGGTTTGGTCGACTAAGCCCTGGGCCTTAGTGTTAGATTCAATTGCTTAGAGTTGGATTAGATTAGTTTATTTGAGTCATGGCCCGGCCCACCTTGTCCAAGGAGTGGCCGACCTTCCTTGTCTAGTTTCTTAGGGTTTTATTAGCCCCTTTGCCTATATAAAGGCTCACTTTGTATGATTAACGGGTGCACAATTTTGATAATAAAATTCTGATTTGTTTCTCTTCGACTTATTGAGAGCATTCGAACCTTAACTTGCTTGGCAAGGGTTCTTGAGCAATCTTGCGTATTGTCCTTGATTGTTCTACCGACCTATCCACTAGAGTATTCACCTCAATTGGAGTCGCCGTTCTACCACCTTCAATCAATTCGTGTCGTCCGTTTTGGTTTTAGGTTCCACAATCCAAGCGCTGGACAACCTCACTAGATCCTTGGGCAAGCGTGTTACGTGTCTCGAAACGAGTTGATCGAGGACCGTATCTGTTGGCTTCAGAGCTTAGCTGAAGGTATCTTTCGTTATAACCTTGTTTTTCGTAGTTGCGTCGAAGGATTTTTGTTTTTTGTGCGCTGCCTTGTTAAAAAAAAAAAGAAGAAAAAAATGACACTGTTCACCGTTACTGTTCACCGACACTGTTTACGTTACTGTTTATCCGAACACAAAATCTGTTGGTGTGTTATCCCTTTTGTGTTTGTGTCTAGTTTGTCGATAACTTCTGTCCAAAATTTGCCGAAAGGTTGTGTTCCCAAATCTGTCTTGGTCGTTAGTCATCACTTGAGCAACAAGAAAACAAGTGGGGTGGCGGCTAGGGTTTCTACTTGCGGCTAGGGTTTCATTTGCACTAGGGTTTCTTTGTTTCAAATCTGTCCGAGTATTGCTTGCTTCATCCAAGTTGTTTACTTAATTTCCAAATTCATTTAGGAAACTAAGTAAAACACTTGGATAACTCCTTTGTTTTCACTTGGCTACCCTCCTACACTCTCTCCTTAATTTTAGGAACACTACCCACTCCTACATTTTAGGAAGCTAGGGTTTCTATCTTTTATGTTCCCATTGGTTCACTTCCATTTCTGTCCGCCACTATTGGCCTTCCAAATTCGTCCATTCCCACTTCATTTTGCACCCACATTTGTGTCTTACCTTCTTGGTTACTCTTATGGCAAAAGTGGTGACAATTGTTGGACTTGAGCGGCCTTTCTCAACTACAGAACCCAACAAGTAAAAGTATTTGGTAAGTCAATTAGAGTGACATCCATATACACGAGTGCGAGTGGATACACGTAAGGGAGCGTGAAAGCCAACATCTTCGGTTTCGTTGCTAACTTTTTGCAGGTTTCCTCATACGTCATGGCGAATACAAGACGCATAAAAGCTAGCCCACAACATTGTCTTCCTGATTCTAAGGGAGTCAAAGAAGTGGCATTACGCGGTGTAGATGAGCAATTGGATCTCGTCAAATCTCAGTTGCTTGGTTGGTTTTATACTCGTTGCGGTGTCAAAGATAAAATTTGTAGCTTGCCCATTGATGGGAGTTGTGAAGTCATCCTTGCAAGTGCTATCATGGTTGAGAAATTAAATCTTCCAACCATTGATCATCTTCAACTGTACAAGTTGATGAGTACTCGTGGTGTTGTTTGGGTTACTAAGCACACACTTGTACCTATTCAAATCGGCAAATATGTGGACGAGGTGTTGTGTGATGTAGTCCCAATTCAAGTGACACCTGTGTTGTTGGGCAAAGCATGGATGTCGAGGCGAGAAGTTAAATATGACGGACATACTAACAAGTATGCCTTCTTATTTAATAGTCGTCGTTTTGTACTTGTATCACTTACTTATGACCAGCTTTGTATTGATCTAGCATACATGAAAATGAGCTTGAGCGTTATAGAATGGAGAAAAGGCTAGATGAGGGAATTGTGCCTGAAGAGGTAAAACCCGAGGGAGTTGAAAGCAACGAGATGAAAGGGTCAGCTGTTGAACCAGAAAAAAAAGAGATGGAAAAATCTGATGAGATGGGTGGTAAAAAGGAAGAAAAGAGAGAAAGTGGGCTGATCTTGAACAACCCGGTGAAGGCCTATTATTTTCCTAACGAACTTACCTTTGCTTTGTTTAGTGTTTCTTCTTTTATACAGATCAGGCAAAGGGAAGTTGAGCTGTTCTTAGTGCGTTCCATTCCAAAATCAATTATAGGCTTTGCAAGCCTCCAAGAGTTAAACCCCGTTGGTATCCATTCATGGAACAATGTCAACTCAAATCAGTCCACACCAAAAGGGAGTTGATTCGAGCTCATCTTGAAGGGAACACTCCACATTTTGGGGATGGTTGTGTACCAAGGGTTCGTTTAAAGAACAAGTACCTCAATGACCATTGTGATTTTCGCCTTGCTCTTAGTACACATGAAGCTCCAACATCACCAAATCCGCCATGGGACCTTGCAAGTGTGTTCTGGCCGGAGTTCGATTTCATGGGATACACTTCACACCACTTTGAGGACCCTTACCTCGTGACCACAAACGATCAAGTTGAGCACACATTGAACATAGTTTGTGAGATTCAAGGTTCGACAAGGGTTATTTTCCAACTTAGCACGTGGGTTTTGCATTGGATGACATCTGTAGCAATCGTAACAAGATTGAGTCAAAGGCATGTAACTCGTCTTGTCACCTTTCGTGCTTCAATTTGTGGGCAAATTGCTTTCAAGAGGAGGGGAATTATACAAACAAGAAGAGCCATTGGAGTAAAGCCATGAGTTTTTCTTGGCTGGTTGTGAGCATTTTCAAACTAACCAAGAGACATGAGCACCGAATCATAGTATGAGAGCCAATATGTGGTGGCATTAGATTTGGGCTTCATACTACCAACGCTTGTAGTATCATCCATTTCTATCCAGATTTGAGGACAAATCCTTATCAAGTGGAGGGGACTGATGTGTGCACGGACCTTAGCCCAAGTAATGATCCAGTTCGAGTTCCATTGGGCCCAGTCACACGTGCACGGGCCAAGCGCTTCAAGGAGTCCCTTCAAGCTCTTGTGTGAAATGTTCAAAACCAACAAGGAGTCCATCGGGATATTGAAGGCTTGGAAGGTGATAATCAAGTTGTCTACATGATGATCCAAGCCCCCCATGAAGGTTTGGTCGACTAAGCCCTGGGCCTTAGTGTTAGATTCAATTGCTTAGAGTTGGATTAGATTAGTTTATTTGAGTCATGGCCCGGCCCACCTTGTCCAAGGAGTGGCCGACCTTCCTTGTCTAGTTTCTTAGGGTTTTATTAGCCCCTTTGCCTATATAAAGGCTCACTTTGTATGATTAACGGGTGCACAATTTTGATAATAAAATTCTGATTTGTTTCTCTTCGACTTATTGAGAGCATTCGAACCTTAACTTGCTTGGCAAGGGTTCTTGAGCAATCTTGCGTATTGTCCTTGATTGTTCTACCGACCTATCCACTAGAGTATTCACCTCAATTGGAGTCGCCGTTCTACCACCTTCAATCAATTCGTGTCGTCCGTTTTGGTTTTAGGTTCCACAATCCAAGCGCTGGACAACCTCACTAGATCCTTGGGCAAGCGTGTTACGTGTCTCGAAACGAGTTGATCGAGGACCGTATCTGTTGGCTTCAGAGCTTAGCTGAAGGTATCTTTCGTTATAACCTTGTTTTTCGTAGTTGCGTCGAAGGATTTTTGTTTTTTGTGCGCTGCCTTGTTAAAAAAAAAAAGAAGAAAAAAATGACACTGTTCACCGTTACTGTTCACCGACACTGTTTACGTTACTGTTTATCCGAACACAAAATCTGTTGGTGTGTTATCCCTTTTGTGTTTGTGTCTAGTTTGTCGATAACTTCTGTCCAAAATTTGCCGAAAGGTTGTGTTCCCAAATCTGTCTTGGTCGTTAGTCATCACTTGAGCAACAAGAAAACAAGTGGGGTGGCGGCTAGGGTTTCTACTTGCGGCTAGGGTTTCATTTGCACTAGGGTTTCTTTGTTTCAAATCTGTCCGAGTATTGCTTGCTTCATCCAAGTTGTTTACTTAATTTCCAAATTCATTTAGGAAACTAAGTAAAACACTTGGATAACTCCTTTGTTTTCACTTGGCTACCCTCCTACACTCTCTCCTTAATTTTAGGAACACTACCCACTCCTACATTTTAGGAAGCTAGGGTTTCTATCTTTTATGTTCCCATTGGTTCACTTCCATTTCTGTCCGCCACTATTGGCCTTCCAAATTCGTCCATTCCCACTTCATTTTGCACCCACATTTGTGTCTTACCTTCTTGGTTACTCTTATGGCAAAAGTGGTGACAATTGTTGGACTTGAGCGGCCTTTCTCAACTACAGAACCCAACAAGTAAAAGTATTTGGTAAGTCAATTAGAGTGACATCCATATACACGAGTGCGAGTGGATACACGTAAGGGAGCGTGAAAGCCAACATCTTCGGTTTCGTTGCTAACTTTTTGCAGGTTTCCTCATACGTCATGGCGAATACAAGACGCATAAAAGCTAGCCCACAACATTGTCTTCCTGATTCTAAGGGAGTCAAAGAAGTGGCATTACGCGGTGTAGATGAGCAATTGGATCTCGTCAAATCTCAGTTGCTTGGTTGGTTTTATACTCGTTGCGGTGTCAAAGATAAAATTTGTAGCTTGCCCATTGATGGGAGTTGTGAAGTCATCCTTGCAAGTGCTATCATGGTTGAGAAATTAAATCTTCCAACCATTGATCATCTTCAACTGTACAAGTTGATGAGTACTCGTGGTGTTGTTTGGGTTACTAAGCACACACTTGTACCTATTCAAATCGGCAAATATGTGGACGAGGTGTTGTGTGATGTAGTCCCAATTCAAGTGACACCTGTGTTGTTGGGCAAAGCATGGATGTCGAGGCGAGAAGTTAAATATGACGGACATACTAACAAGTATGCCTTCTTATTTAATAGTCGTCGTTTTGTACTTGTATCACTTACTTATGACCAGCTTTGTATTGATCTAGCATACATGAAAATGAGCTTGAGCGTTATAGAATGGAGAAAAGGCTAGATGAGGGAATTGTGCCTGAAGAGGTAAAACCCGAGGGAGTTGAAAGCAACGAGATGAAAGGGTCAGCTGTTGAACCAGAAAAAAAAGAGATGGAAAAATCTGATGAGATGGGTGGTAAAAAGGAAGAAAAGAGAGAAAGTGGGCTGATCTTGAACAACCCGGTGAAGGCCTATTATTTTCCTAACGAACTTACCTTTGCTTTGTTTAGTGTTTCTTCTTTTATACAGATCAGGCAAAGGGAAGTTGAGCTGTTCTTAGTGCGTTCCATTCCAAAATCAATTATAGGCTTTGCAAGCCTCCAAGAGTTAAACCCCGTTGGTATCCATTCATGGAACAATGTCAACTCAAATCAGTCCACACCAAAAGGGAGTTGATTCGAGCTCATCTTGAAGGGAACACTCCACATTTTGGGGATGGTTGTGTACCAAGGGTTCGTTTAAAGAACAAGTACCTCAATGACCATTGTGATTTTCGCCTTGCTCTTAGTACACATGAAGCTCCAACATCACCAAATCCGCCATGGGACCTTGCAAGTGTGTTCTGGCCGGAGTTCGATTTCATGGGATACACTTCACACCACTTTGAGGACCCTTACCTCGTGACCACAAACGATCAAGTTGAGCACACATTGAACATAGTTTGTGAGATTCAAGGTTCGACAAGGGTTATTTTCCAACTTAGCACGTGGGTTTTGCATTGGATGACATCTGTAGCAATCGTAACAAGATTGAGTCAAAGGCATGTAACTCGTCTTGTCACCTTTCGTGCTTCAATTTGTGGGCAAATTGCTTTCAAGAGGAGGGGAATTATACAAACAAGAAGAGCCATTGGAGTAAAGCCATGAGTTTTTCTTGGCTGGTTGTGAGCATTTTCAAACTAACCAAGAGACATGAGCACCGAATCATAGTATGAGAGCCAATATGTGGTGGCATTAGATTTGGGCTTCATACTACCAACGCTTGTAGTATCATCCATTTCTATCCAGATTTGAGGACAAATCCTTATCAAGTGGAGGGGACTGATGTGTGCACGGACCTTAGCCCAAGTAATGATCCAGTTCGAGTTCCATTGGGCCCAGTCACACGTGCACGGGCCAAGCGCTTCAAGGAGTCCCTTCAAGCTCTTGTGTGAAATGTTCAAAACCAACAAGGAGTCCATCGGGATATTGAAGGCTTGGAAGGTGATAATCAAGTTGTCTACATGATGATCCAAGCCCCCCATGAAGGTTTGGTCGACTAAGCCCTGGGCCTTAGTGTTAGATTCAATTGCTTAGAGTTGGATTAGATTAGTTTATTTGAGTCATGGCCCGGCCCACCTTGTCCAAGGAGTGGCCGACCTTCCTTGTCTAGTTTCTTAGGGTTTTATTAGCCCCTTTGCCTATATAAAGGCTCACTTTGTATGATTAACGGGTGCACAATTTTGATAATAAAATTCTGATTTGTTTCTCTTCGACTTATTGAGAGCATTCGAACCTTAACTTGCTTGGCAAGGGTTCTTGAGCAATCTTGCGTATTGTCCTTGATTGTTCTACCGACCTATCCACTAGAGTATTCACCTCAATTGGAGTCGCCGTTCTACCACCTTCAATCAATTCGTGTCGTCCGTTTTGGTTTTAGGTTCCACAATCCAAGCGCTGGACAACCTCACTAGATCCTTGGGCAAGCGTGTTACGTGTCTCGAAACGAGTTGATCGAGGACCGTATCTGTTGGCTTCAGAGCTTAGCTGAAGGTATCTTTCGTTATAACCTTGTTTTTCGTAGTTGCGTCGAAGGATTTTTGTTTTTTGTGCGCTGCCTTGTTAAAAAAAAAAAGAAGAAAAAAATGACACTGTTCACCGTTACTGTTCACCGACACTGTTTACGTTACTGTTTATCCGAACACAAAATCTGTTGGTGTGTTATCCCTTTTGTGTTTGTGTCTAGTTTGTCGATAACTTCTGTCCAAAATTTGCCGAAAGGTTGTGTTCCCAAATCTGTCTTGGTCGTTAGTCATCACTTGAGCAACAAGAAAACAAGTGGGGTGGCGGCTAGGGTTTCTACTTGCGGCTAGGGTTTCATTTGCACTAGGGTTTCTTTGTTTCAAATCTGTCCGAGTATTGCTTGCTTCATCCAAGTTGTTTACTTAATTTCCAAATTCATTTAGGAAACTAAGTAAAACACTTGGATAACTCCTTTGTTTTCACTTGGCTACCCTCCTACACTCTCTCCTTAATTTTAGGAACACTACCCACTCCTACATTTTAGGAAGCTAGGGTTTCTATCTTTTATGTTCCCATTGGTTCACTTCCATTTCTGTCCGCCACTATTGGCCTTCCAAATTCGTCCATTCCCACTTCATTTTGCACCCACATTTGTGTCTTACCTTCTTGGTTACTCTTATGGCAAAAGTGGTGACAATTGTTGGACTTGAGCGGCCTTTCTCAACTACAGAACCCAACAAGTAAAAGTATTTGGTAAGTCAATTAGAGTGACATCCATATACACGAGTGCGAGTGGATACACGTAAGGGAGCGTGAAAGCCAACATCTTCGGTTTCGTTGCTAACTTTTTGCAGGTTTCCTCATACGTCATGGCGAATACAAGACGCATAAAAGCTAGCCCACAACATTGTCTTCCTGATTCTAAGGGAGTCAAAGAAGTGGCATTACGCGGTGTAGATGAGCAATTGGATCTCGTCAAATCTCAGTTGCTTGGTTGGTTTTATACTCGTTGCGGTGTCAAAGATAAAATTTGTAGCTTGCCCATTGATGGGAGTTGTGAAGTCATCCTTGCAAGTGCTATCATGGTTGAGAAATTAAATCTTCCAACCATTGATCATCTTCAACTGTACAAGTTGATGAGTACTCGTGGTGTTGTTTGGGTTACTAAGCACACACTTGTACCTATTCAAATCGGCAAATATGTGGACGAGGTGTTGTGTGATGTAGTCCCAATTCAAGTGACACCTGTGTTGTTGGGCAAAGCATGGATGTCGAGGCGAGAAGTTAAATATGACGGACATACTAACAAGTATGCCTTCTTATTTAATAGTCGTCGTTTTGTACTTGTATCACTTACTTATGACCAGCTTTGTATTGATCTAGCATACATGAAAATGAGCTTGAGCGTTATAGAATGGAGAAAAGGCTAGATGAGGGAATTGTGCCTGAAGAGGTAAAACCCGAGGGAGTTGAAAGCAACGAGATGAAAGGGTCAGCTGTTGAACCAGAAAAAAAAGAGATGGAAAAATCTGATGAGATGGGTGGTAAAAAGGAAGAAAAGAGAGAAAGTGGGCTGATCTTGAACAACCCGGTGAAGGCCTATTATTTTCCTAACGAACTTACCTTTGCTTTGTTTAGTGTTTCTTCTTTTATACAGATCAGGCAAAGGGAAGTTGAGCTGTTCTTAGTGCGTTCCATTCCAAAATCAATTATAGGCTTTGCAAGCCTCCAAGAGTTAAACCCCGTTGGTATCCATTCATGGAACAATGTCAACTCAAATCAGTCCACACCAAAAGGGAGTTGATTCGAGCTCATCTTGAAGGGAACACTCCACATTTTGGGGATGGTTGTGTACCAAGGGTTCGTTTAAAGAACAAGTACCTCAATGACCATTGTGATTTTCGCCTTGCTCTTAGTACACATGAAGCTCCAACATCACCAAATCCGCCATGGGACCTTGCAAGTGTGTTCTGGCCGGAGTTCGATTTCATGGGATACACTTCACACCACTTTGAGGACCCTTACCTCGTGACCACAAACGATCAAGTTGAGCACACATTGAACATAGTTTGTGAGATTCAAGGTTCGACAAGGGTTATTTTCCAACTTAGCACGTGGGTTTTGCATTGGATGACATCTGTAGCAATCGTAACAAGATTGAGTCAAAGGCATGTAACTCGTCTTGTCACCTTTCGTGCTTCAATTTGTGGGCAAATTGCTTTCAAGAGGAGGGGAATTATACAAACAAGAAGAGCCATTGGAGTAAAGCCATGAGTTTTTCTTGGCTGGTTGTGAGCATTTTCAAACTAACCAAGAGACATGAGCACCGAATCATAGTATGAGAGCCAATATGTGGTGGCATTAGATTTGGGCTTCATACTACCAACGCTTGTAGTATCATCCATTTCTATCCAGATTTGAGGACAAATCCTTATCAAGTGGAGGGGACTGATGTGTGCACGGACCTTAGCCCAAGTAATGATCCAGTTCGAGTTCCATTGGGCCCAGTCACACGTGCACGGGCCAAGCGCTTCAAGGAGTCCCTTCAAGCTCTTGTGTGAAATGTTCAAAACCAACAAGGAGTCCATCGGGATATTGAAGGCTTGGAAGGTGATAATCAAGTTGTCTACATGATGATCCAAGCCCCCCATGAAGGTTTGGTCGACTAAGCCCTGGGCCTTAGTGTTAGATTCAATTGCTTAGAGTTGGATTAGATTAGTTTATTTGAGTCATGGCCCGGCCCACCTTGTCCAAGGAGTGGCCGACCTTCCTTGTCTAGTTTCTTAGGGTTTTATTAGCCCCTTTGCCTATATAAAGGCTCACTTTGTATGATTAACGGGTGCACAATTTTGATAATAAAATTCTGATTTGTTTCTCTTCGACTTATTGAGAGCATTCGAACCTTAACTTGCTTGGCAAGGGTTCTTGAGCAATCTTGCGTATTGTCCTTGATTGTTCTACCGACCTATCCACTAGAGTATTCACCTCAATTGGAGTCGCCGTTCTACCACCTTCAATCAATTCGTGTCGTCCGTTTTGGTTTTAGGTTCCACAATCCAAGCGCTGGACAACCTCACTAGATCCTTGGGCAAGCGTGTTACGTGTCTCGAAACGAGTTGATCGAGGACCGTATCTGTTGGCTTCAGAGCTTAGCTGAAGGTATCTTTCGTTATAACCTTGTTTTTCGTAGTTGCGTCGAAGGATTTTTGTTTTTTGTGCGCTGCCTTGTTAAAAAAAAAAAGAAGAAAAAAATGACACTGTTCACCGTTACTGTTCACCGACACTGTTTACGTTACTGTTTATCCGAACACAAAATCTGTTGGTGTGTTATCCCTTTTGTGTTTGTGTCTAGTTTGTCGATAACTTCTGTCCAAAATTTGCCGAAAGGTTGTGTTCCCAAATCTGTCTTGGTCGTTAGTCATCACTTGAGCAACAAGAAAACAAGTGGGGTGGCGGCTAGGGTTTCTACTTGCGGCTAGGGTTTCATTTGCACTAGGGTTTCTTTGTTTCAAATCTGTCCGAGTATTGCTTGCTTCATCCAAGTTGTTTACTTAATTTCCAAATTCATTTAGGAAACTAAGTAAAACACTTGGATAACTCCTTTGTTTTCACTTGGCTACCCTCCTACACTCTCTCCTTAATTTTAGGAACACTACCCACTCCTACATTTTAGGAAGCTAGGGTTTCTATCTTTTATGTTCCCATTGGTTCACTTCCATTTCTGTCCGCCACTATTGGCCTTCCAAATTCGTCCATTCCCACTTCATTTTGCACCCACATTTGTGTCTTACCTTCTTGGTTACTCTTATGGCAAAAGTGGTGACAATTGTTGGACTTGAGCGGCCTTTCTCAACTACAGAACCCAACAAGTAAAAGTATTTGGTAAGTCAATTAGAGTGACATCCATATACACGAGTGCGAGTGGATACACGTAAGGGAGCGTGAAAGCCAACATCTTCGGTTTCGTTGCTAACTTTTTGCAGGTTTCCTCATACGTCATGGCGAATACAAGACGCATAAAAGCTAGCCCACAACATTGTCTTCCTGATTCTAAGGGAGTCAAAGAAGTGGCATTACGCGGTGTAGATGAGCAATTGGATCTCGTCAAATCTCAGTTGCTTGGTTGGTTTTATACTCGTTGCGGTGTCAAAGATAAAATTTGTAGCTTGCCCATTGATGGGAGTTGTGAAGTCATCCTTGCAAGTGCTATCATGGTTGAGAAATTAAATCTTCCAACCATTGATCATCTTCAACTGTACAAGTTGATGAGTACTCGTGGTGTTGTTTGGGTTACTAAGCACACACTTGTACCTATTCAAATCGGCAAATATGTGGACGAGGTGTTGTGTGATGTAGTCCCAATTCAAGTGACACCTGTGTTGTTGGGCAAAGCATGGATGTCGAGGCGAGAAGTTAAATATGACGGACATACTAACAAGTATGCCTTCTTATTTAATAGTCGTCGTTTTGTACTTGTATCACTTACTTATGACCAGCTTTGTATTGATCTAGCATACATGAAAATGAGCTTGAGCGTTATAGAATGGAGAAAAGGCTAGATGAGGGAATTGTGCCTGAAGAGGTAAAACCCGAGGGAGTTGAAAGCAACGAGATGAAAGGGTCAGCTGTTGAACCAGAAAAAAAAGAGATGGAAAAATCTGATGAGATGGGTGGTAAAAAGGAAGAAAAGAGAGAAAGTGGGCTGATCTTGAACAACCCGGTGAAGGCCTATTATTTTCCTAACGAACTTACCTTTGCTTTGTTTAGTGTTTCTTCTTTTATACAGATCAGGCAAAGGGAAGTTGAGCTGTTCTTAGTGCGTTCCATTCCAAAATCAATTATAGGCTTTGCAAGCCTCCAAGAGTTAAACCCCGTTGGTATCCATTCATGGAACAATGTCAACTCAAATCAGTCCACACCAAAAGGGAGTTGATTCGAGCTCATCTTGAAGGGAACACTCCACATTTTGGGGATGGTTGTGTACCAAGGGTTCGTTTAAAGAACAAGTACCTCAATGACCATTGTGATTTTCGCCTTGCTCTTAGTACACATGAAGCTCCAACATCACCAAATCCGCCATGGGACCTTGCAAGTGTGTTCTGGCCGGAGTTCGATTTCATGGGATACACTTCACACCACTTTGAGGACCCTTACCTCGTGACCACAAACGATCAAGTTGAGCACACATTGAACATAGTTTGTGAGATTCAAGGTTCGACAAGGGTTATTTTCCAACTTAGCACGTGGGTTTTGCATTGGATGACATCTGTAGCAATCGTAACAAGATTGAGTCAAAGGCATGTAACTCGTCTTGTCACCTTTCGTGCTTCAATTTGTGGGCAAATTGCTTTCAAGAGGAGGGGAATTATACAAACAAGAAGAGCCATTGGAGTAAAGCCATGAGTTTTTCTTGGCTGGTTGTGAGCATTTTCAAACTAACCAAGAGACATGAGCACCGAATCATAGTATGAGAGCCAATATGTGGTGGCATTAGATTTGGGCTTCATACTACCAACGCTTGTAGTATCATCCATTTCTATCCAGATTTGAGGACAAATCCTTATCAAGTGGAGGGGACTGATGTGTGCACGGACCTTAGCCCAAGTAATGATCCAGTTCGAGTTCCATTGGGCCCAGTCACACGTGCACGGGCCAAGCGCTTCAAGGAGTCCCTTCAAGCTCTTGTGTGAAATGTTCAAAACCAACAAGGAGTCCATCGGGATATTGAAGGCTTGGAAGGTGATAATCAAGTTGTCTACATGATGATCCAAGCCCCCCATGAAGGTTTGGTCGACTAAGCCCTGGGCCTTAGTGTTAGATTCAATTGCTTAGAGTTGGATTAGATTAGTTTATTTGAGTCATGGCCCGGCCCACCTTGTCCAAGGAGTGGCCGACCTTCCTTGTCTAGTTTCTTAGGGTTTTATTAGCCCCTTTGCCTATATAAAGGCTCACTTTGTATGATTAACGGGTGCACAATTTTGATAATAAAATTCTGATTTGTTTCTCTTCGACTTATTGAGAGCATTCGAACCTTAACTTGCTTGGCAAGGGTTCTTGAGCAATCTTGCGTATTGTCCTTGATTGTTCTACCGACCTATCCACTAGAGTATTCACCTCAATTGGAGTCGCCGTTCTACCACCTTCAATCAATTCGTGTCGTCCGTTTTGGTTTTAGGTTCCACAATCCAAGCGCTGGACAACCTCACTAGATCCTTGGGCAAGCGTGTTACGTGTCTCGAAACGAGTTGATCGAGGACCGTATCTGTTGGCTTCAGAGCTTAGCTGAAGGTATCTTTCGTTATAACCTTGTTTTTCGTAGTTGCGTCGAAGGATTTTTGTTTTTTGTGCGCTGCCTTGTTAAAAAAAAAAAGAAGAAAAAAATGACACTGTTCACCGTTACTGTTCACCGACACTGTTTACGTTACTGTTTATCCGAACACAAAATCTGTTGGTGTGTTATCCCTTTTGTGTTTGTGTCTAGTTTGTCGATAACTTCTGTCCAAAATTTGCCGAAAGGTTGTGTTCCCAAATCTGTCTTGGTCGTTAGTCATCACTTGAGCAACAAGAAAACAAGTGGGGTGGCGGCTAGGGTTTCTACTTGCGGCTAGGGTTTCATTTGCACTAGGGTTTCTTTGTTTCAAATCTGTCCGAGTATTGCTTGCTTCATCCAAGTTGTTTACTTAATTTCCAAATTCATTTAGGAAACTAAGTAAAACACTTGGATAACTCCTTTGTTTTCACTTGGCTACCCTCCTACACTCTCTCCTTAATTTTAGGAACACTACCCACTCCTACATTTTAGGAAGCTAGGGTTTCTATCTTTTATGTTCCCATTGGTTCACTTCCATTTCTGTCCGCCACTATTGGCCTTCCAAATTCGTCCATTCCCACTTCATTTTGCACCCACATTTGTGTCTTACCTTCTTGGTTACTCTTATGGCAAAAGTGGTGACAATTGTTGGACTTGAGCGGCCTTTCTCAACTACAGAACCCAACAAGTAAAAGTATTTGGTAAGTCAATTAGAGTGACATCCATATACACGAGTGCGAGTGGATACACGTAAGGGAGCGTGAAAGCCAACATCTTCGGTTTCGTTGCTAACTTTTTGCAGGTTTCCTCATACGTCATGGCGAATACAAGACGCATAAAAGCTAGCCCACAACATTGTCTTCCTGATTCTAAGGGAGTCAAAGAAGTGGCATTACGCGGTGTAGATGAGCAATTGGATCTCGTCAAATCTCAGTTGCTTGGTTGGTTTTATACTCGTTGCGGTGTCAAAGATAAAATTTGTAGCTTGCCCATTGATGGGAGTTGTGAAGTCATCCTTGCAAGTGCTATCATGGTTGAGAAATTAAATCTTCCAACCATTGATCATCTTCAACTGTACAAGTTGATGAGTACTCGTGGTGTTGTTTGGGTTACTAAGCACACACTTGTACCTATTCAAATCGGCAAATATGTGGACGAGGTGTTGTGTGATGTAGTCCCAATTCAAGTGACACCTGTGTTGTTGGGCAAAGCATGGATGTCGAGGCGAGAAGTTAAATATGACGGACATACTAACAAGTATGCCTTCTTATTTAATAGTCGTCGTTTTGTACTTGTATCACTTACTTATGACCAGCTTTGTATTGATCTAGCATACATGAAAATGAGCTTGAGCGTTATAGAATGGAGAAAAGGCTAGATGAGGGAATTGTGCCTGAAGAGGTAAAACCCGAGGGAGTTGAAAGCAACGAGATGAAAGGGTCAGCTGTTGAACCAGAAAAAAAAGAGATGGAAAAATCTGATGAGATGGGTGGTAAAAAGGAAGAAAAGAGAGAAAGTGGGCTGATCTTGAACAACCCGGTGAAGGCCTATTATTTTCCTAACGAACTTACCTTTGCTTTGTTTAGTGTTTCTTCTTTTATACAGATCAGGCAAAGGGAAGTTGAGCTGTTCTTAGTGCGTTCCATTCCAAAATCAATTATAGGCTTTGCAAGCCTCCAAGAGTTAAACCCCGTTGGTATCCATTCATGGAACAATGTCAACTCAAATCAGTCCACACCAAAAGGGAGTTGATTCGAGCTCATCTTGAAGGGAACACTCCACATTTTGGGGATGGTTGTGTACCAAGGGTTCGTTTAAAGAACAAGTACCTCAATGACCATTGTGATTTTCGCCTTGCTCTTAGTACACATGAAGCTCCAACATCACCAAATCCGCCATGGGACCTTGCAAGTGTGTTCTGGCCGGAGTTCGATTTCATGGGATACACTTCACACCACTTTGAGGACCCTTACCTCGTGACCACAAACGATCAAGTTGAGCACACATTGAACATAGTTTGTGAGATTCAAGGTTCGACAAGGGTTATTTTCCAACTTAGCACGTGGGTTTTGCATTGGATGACATCTGTAGCAATCGTAACAAGATTGAGTCAAAGGCATGTAACTCGTCTTGTCACCTTTCGTGCTTCAATTTGTGGGCAAATTGCTTTCAAGAGGAGGGGAATTATACAAACAAGAAGAGCCATTGGAGTAAAGCCATGAGTTTTTCTTGGCTGGTTGTGAGCATTTTCAAACTAACCAAGAGACATGAGCACCGAATCATAGTATGAGAGCCAATATGTGGTGGCATTAGATTTGGGCTTCATACTACCAACGCTTGTAGTATCATCCATTTCTATCCAGATTTGAGGACAAATCCTTATCAAGTGGAGGGGACTGATGTGTGCACGGACCTTAGCCCAAGTAATGATCCAGTTCGAGTTCCATTGGGCCCAGTCACACGTGCACGGGCCAAGCGCTTCAAGGAGTCCCTTCAAGCTCTTGTGTGAAATGTTCAAAACCAACAAGGAGTCCATCGGGATATTGAAGGCTTGGAAGGTGATAATCAAGTTGTCTACATGATGATCCAAGCCCCCCATGAAGGTTTGGTCGACTAAGCCCTGGGCCTTAGTGTTAGATTCAATTGCTTAGAGTTGGATTAGATTAGTTTATTTGAGTCATGGCCCGGCCCACCTTGTCCAAGGAGTGGCCGACCTTCCTTGTCTAGTTTCTTAGGGTTTTATTAGCCCCTTTGCCTATATAAAGGCTCACTTTGTATGATTAACGGGTGCACAATTTTGATAATAAAATTCTGATTTGTTTCTCTTCGACTTATTGAGAGCATTCGAACCTTAACTTGCTTGGCAAGGGTTCTTGAGCAATCTTGCGTATTGTCCTTGATTGTTCTACCGACCTATCCACTAGAGTATTCACCTCAATTGGAGTCGCCGTTCTACCACCTTCAATCAATTCGTGTCGTCCGTTTTGGTTTTAGGTTCCACAATCCAAGCGCTGGACAACCTCACTAGATCCTTGGGCAAGCGTGTTACGTGTCTCGAAACGAGTTGATCGAGGACCGTATCTGTTGGCTTCAGAGCTTAGCTGAAGGTATCTTTCGTTATAACCTTGTTTTTCGTAGTTGCGTCGAAGGATTTTTGTTTTTTGTGCGCTGCCTTGTTAAAAAAAAAAAGAAGAAAAAAATGACACTGTTCACCGTTACTGTTCACCGACACTGTTTACGTTACTGTTTATCCGAACACAAAATCTGTTGGTGTGTTATCCCTTTTGTGTTTGTGTCTAGTTTGTCGATAACTTCTGTCCAAAATTTGCCGAAAGGTTGTGTTCCCAAATCTGTCTTGGTCGTTAGTCATCACTTGAGCAACAAGAAAACAAGTGGGGTGGCGGCTAGGGTTTCTACTTGCGGCTAGGGTTTCATTTGCACTAGGGTTTCTTTGTTTCAAATCTGTCCGAGTATTGCTTGCTTCATCCAAGTTGTTTACTTAATTTCCAAATTCATTTAGGAAACTAAGTAAAACACTTGGATAACTCCTTTGTTTTCACTTGGCTACCCTCCTACACTCTCTCCTTAATTTTAGGAACACTACCCACTCCTACATTTTAGGAAGCTAGGGTTTCTATCTTTTATGTTCCCATTGGTTCACTTCCATTTCTGTCCGCCACTATTGGCCTTCCAAATTCGTCCATTCCCACTTCATTTTGCACCCACATTTGTGTCTTACCTTCTTGGTTACTCTTATGGCAAAAGTGGTGACAATTGTTGGACTTGAGCGGCCTTTCTCAACTACAGAACCCAACAAGTAAAAGTATTTGGTAAGTCAATTAGAGTGACATCCATATACACGAGTGCGAGTGGATACACGTAAGGGAGCGTGAAAGCCAACATCTTCGGTTTCGTTGCTAACTTTTTGCAGGTTTCCTCATACGTCATGGCGAATACAAGACGCATAAAAGCTAGCCCACAACATTGTCTTCCTGATTCTAAGGGAGTCAAAGAAGTGGCATTACGCGGTGTAGATGAGCAATTGGATCTCGTCAAATCTCAGTTGCTTGGTTGGTTTTATACTCGTTGCGGTGTCAAAGATAAAATTTGTAGCTTGCCCATTGATGGGAGTTGTGAAGTCATCCTTGCAAGTGCTATCATGGTTGAGAAATTAAATCTTCCAACCATTGATCATCTTCAACTGTACAAGTTGATGAGTACTCGTGGTGTTGTTTGGGTTACTAAGCACACACTTGTACCTATTCAAATCGGCAAATATGTGGACGAGGTGTTGTGTGATGTAGTCCCAATTCAAGTGACACCTGTGTTGTTGGGCAAAGCATGGATGTCGAGGCGAGAAGTTAAATATGACGGACATACTAACAAGTATGCCTTCTTATTTAATAGTCGTCGTTTTGTACTTGTATCACTTACTTATGACCAGCTTTGTATTGATCTAGCATACATGAAAATGAGCTTGAGCGTTATAGAATGGAGAAAAGGCTAGATGAGGGAATTGTGCCTGAAGAGGTAAAACCCGAGGGAGTTGAAAGCAACGAGATGAAAGGGTCAGCTGTTGAACCAGAAAAAAAAGAGATGGAAAAATCTGATGAGATGGGTGGTAAAAAGGAAGAAAAGAGAGAAAGTGGGCTGATCTTGAACAACCCGGTGAAGGCCTATTATTTTCCTAACGAACTTACCTTTGCTTTGTTTAGTGTTTCTTCTTTTATACAGATCAGGCAAAGGGAAGTTGAGCTGTTCTTAGTGCGTTCCATTCCAAAATCAATTATAGGCTTTGCAAGCCTCCAAGAGTTAAACCCCGTTGGTATCCATTCATGGAACAATGTCAACTCAAATCAGTCCACACCAAAAGGGAGTTGATTCGAGCTCATCTTGAAGGGAACACTCCACATTTTGGGGATGGTTGTGTACCAAGGGTTCGTTTAAAGAACAAGTACCTCAATGACCATTGTGATTTTCGCCTTGCTCTTAGTACACATGAAGCTCCAACATCACCAAATCCGCCATGGGACCTTGCAAGTGTGTTCTGGCCGGAGTTCGATTTCATGGGATACACTTCACACCACTTTGAGGACCCTTACCTCGTGACCACAAACGATCAAGTTGAGCACACATTGAACATAGTTTGTGAGATTCAAGGTTCGACAAGGGTTATTTTCCAACTTAGCACGTGGGTTTTGCATTGGATGACATCTGTAGCAATCGTAACAAGATTGAGTCAAAGGCATGTAACTCGTCTTGTCACCTTTCGTGCTTCAATTTGTGGGCAAATTGCTTTCAAGAGGAGGGGAATTATACAAACAAGAAGAGCCATTGGAGTAAAGCCATGAGTTTTTCTTGGCTGGTTGTGAGCATTTTCAAACTAACCAAGAGACATGAGCACCGAATCATAGTATGAGAGCCAATATGTGGTGGCATTAGATTTGGGCTTCATACTACCAACGCTTGTAGTATCATCCATTTCTATCCAGATTTGAGGACAAATCCTTATCAAGTGGAGGGGACTGATGTGTGCACGGACCTTAGCCCAAGTAATGATCCAGTTCGAGTTCCATTGGGCCCAGTCACACGTGCACGGGCCAAGCGCTTCAAGGAGTCCCTTCAAGCTCTTGTGTGAAATGTTCAAAACCAACAAGGAGTCCATCGGGATATTGAAGGCTTGGAAGGTGATAATCAAGTTGTCTACATGATGATCCAAGCCCCCCATGAAGGTTTGGTCGACTAAGCCCTGGGCCTTAGTGTTAGATTCAATTGCTTAGAGTTGGATTAGATTAGTTTATTTGAGTCATGGCCCGGCCCACCTTGTCCAAGGAGTGGCCGACCTTCCTTGTCTAGTTTCTTAGGGTTTTATTAGCCCCTTTGCCTATATAAAGGCTCACTTTGTATGATTAACGGGTGCACAATTTTGATAATAAAATTCTGATTTGTTTCTCTTCGACTTATTGAGAGCATTCGAACCTTAACTTGCTTGGCAAGGGTTCTTGAGCAATCTTGCGTATTGTCCTTGATTGTTCTACCGACCTATCCACTAGAGTATTCACCTCAATTGGAGTCGCCGTTCTACCACCTTCAATCAATTCGTGTCGTCCGTTTTGGTTTTAGGTTCCACAATCCAAGCGCTGGACAACCTCACTAGATCCTTGGGCAAGCGTGTTACGTGTCTCGAAACGAGTTGATCGAGGACCGTATCTGTTGGCTTCAGAGCTTAGCTGAAGGTATCTTTCGTTATAACCTTGTTTTTCGTAGTTGCGTCGAAGGATTTTTGTTTTTTGTGCGCTGCCTTGTTAAAAAAAAAAAGAAGAAAAAAATGACACTGTTCACCGTTACTGTTCACCGACACTGTTTACGTTACTGTTTATCCGAACACAAAATCTGTTGGTGTGTTATCCCTTTTGTGTTTGTGTCTAGTTTGTCGATAACTTCTGTCCAAAATTTGCCGAAAGGTTGTGTTCCCAAATCTGTCTTGGTCGTTAGTCATCACTTGAGCAACAAGAAAACAAGTGGGGTGGCGGCTAGGGTTTCTACTTGCGGCTAGGGTTTCATTTGCACTAGGGTTTCTTTGTTTCAAATCTGTCCGAGTATTGCTTGCTTCATCCAAGTTGTTTACTTAATTTCCAAATTCATTTAGGAAACTAAGTAAAACACTTGGATAACTCCTTTGTTTTCACTTGGCTACCCTCCTACACTCTCTCCTTAATTTTAGGAACACTACCCACTCCTACATTTTAGGAAGCTAGGGTTTCTATCTTTTATGTTCCCATTGGTTCACTTCCATTTCTGTCCGCCACTATTGGCCTTCCAAATTCGTCCATTCCCACTTCATTTTGCACCCACATTTGTGTCTTACCTTCTTGGTTACTCTTATGGCAAAAGTGGTGACAATTGTTGGACTTGAGCGGCCTTTCTCAACTACAGAACCCAACAAGTAAAAGTATTTGGTAAGTCAATTAGAGTGACATCCATATACACGAGTGCGAGTGGATACACGTAAGGGAGCGTGAAAGCCAACATCTTCGGTTTCGTTGCTAACTTTTTGCAGGTTTCCTCATACGTCATGGCGAATACAAGACGCATAAAAGCTAGCCCACAACATTGTCTTCCTGATTCTAAGGGAGTCAAAGAAGTGGCATTACGCGGTGTAGATGAGCAATTGGATCTCGTCAAATCTCAGTTGCTTGGTTGGTTTTATACTCGTTGCGGTGTCAAAGATAAAATTTGTAGCTTGCCCATTGATGGGAGTTGTGAAGTCATCCTTGCAAGTGCTATCATGGTTGAGAAATTAAATCTTCCAACCATTGATCATCTTCAACTGTACAAGTTGATGAGTACTCGTGGTGTTGTTTGGGTTACTAAGCACACACTTGTACCTATTCAAATCGGCAAATATGTGGACGAGGTGTTGTGTGATGTAGTCCCAATTCAAGTGACACCTGTGTTGTTGGGCAAAGCATGGATGTCGAGGCGAGAAGTTAAATATGACGGACATACTAACAAGTATGCCTTCTTATTTAATAGTCGTCGTTTTGTACTTGTATCACTTACTTATGACCAGCTTTGTATTGATCTAGCATACATGAAAATGAGCTTGAGCGTTATAGAATGGAGAAAAGGCTAGATGAGGGAATTGTGCCTGAAGAGGTAAAACCCGAGGGAGTTGAAAGCAACGAGATGAAAGGGTCAGCTGTTGAACCAGAAAAAAAAGAGATGGAAAAATCTGATGAGATGGGTGGTAAAAAGGAAGAAAAGAGAGAAAGTGGGCTGATCTTGAACAACCCGGTGAAGGCCTATTATTTTCCTAACGAACTTACCTTTGCTTTGTTTAGTGTTTCTTCTTTTATACAGATCAGGCAAAGGGAAGTTGAGCTGTTCTTAGTGCGTTCCATTCCAAAATCAATTATAGGCTTTGCAAGCCTCCAAGAGTTAAACCCCGTTGGTATCCATTCATGGAACAATGTCAACTCAAATCAGTCCACACCAAAAGGGAGTTGATTCGAGCTCATCTTGAAGGGAACACTCCACATTTTGGGGATGGTTGTGTACCAAGGGTTCGTTTAAAGAACAAGTACCTCAATGACCATTGTGATTTTCGCCTTGCTCTTAGTACACATGAAGCTCCAACATCACCAAATCCGCCATGGGACCTTGCAAGTGTGTTCTGGCCGGAGTTCGATTTCATGGGATACACTTCACACCACTTTGAGGACCCTTACCTCGTGACCACAAACGATCAAGTTGAGCACACATTGAACATAGTTTGTGAGATTCAAGGTTCGACAAGGGTTATTTTCCAACTTAGCACGTGGGTTTTGCATTGGATGACATCTGTAGCAATCGTAACAAGATTGAGTCAAAGGCATGTAACTCGTCTTGTCACCTTTCGTGCTTCAATTTGTGGGCAAATTGCTTTCAAGAGGAGGGGAATTATACAAACAAGAAGAGCCATTGGAGTAAAGCCATGAGTTTTTCTTGGCTGGTTGTGAGCATTTTCAAACTAACCAAGAGACATGAGCACCGAATCATAGTATGAGAGCCAATATGTGGTGGCATTAGATTTGGGCTTCATACTACCAACGCTTGTAGTATCATCCATTTCTATCCAGATTTGAGGACAAATCCTTATCAAGTGGAGGGGACTGATGTGTGCACGGACCTTAGCCCAAGTAATGATCCAGTTCGAGTTCCATTGGGCCCAGTCACACGTGCACGGGCCAAGCGCTTCAAGGAGTCCCTTCAAGCTCTTGTGTGAAATGTTCAAAACCAACAAGGAGTCCATCGGGATATTGAAGGCTTGGAAGGTGATAATCAAGTTGTCTACATGATGATCCAAGCCCCCCATGAAGGTTTGGTCGACTAAGCCCTGGGCCTTAGTGTTAGATTCAATTGCTTAGAGTTGGATTAGATTAGTTTATTTGAGTCATGGCCCGGCCCACCTTGTCCAAGGAGTGGCCGACCTTCCTTGTCTAGTTTCTTAGGGTTTTATTAGCCCCTTTGCCTATATAAAGGCTCACTTTGTATGATTAACGGGTGCACAATTTTGATAATAAAATTCTGATTTGTTTCTCTTCGACTTATTGAGAGCATTCGAACCTTAACTTGCTTGGCAAGGGTTCTTGAGCAATCTTGCGTATTGTCCTTGATTGTTCTACCGACCTATCCACTAGAGTATTCACCTCAATTGGAGTCGCCGTTCTACCACCTTCAATCAATTCGTGTCGTCCGTTTTGGTTTTAGGTTCCACAATCCAAGCGCTGGACAACCTCACTAGATCCTTGGGCAAGCGTGTTACGTGTCTCGAAACGAGTTGATCGAGGACCGTATCTGTTGGCTTCAGAGCTTAGCTGAAGGTATCTTTCGTTATAACCTTGTTTTTCGTAGTTGCGTCGAAGGATTTTTGTTTTTTGTGCGCTGCCTTGTTAAAAAAAAAAGAAGAAAAAAATGACACTGTTCACCGTTACTGTTCACCGACACTGTTTACGTTACTGTTTATCCGAACACAAAATCTGTTGGTGTGTTATCCCTTTTGTGTTTGTGTCTAGTTTGTCGATAACTTCTGTCCAAAATTTGCCGAAAGGTTGTGTTCCCAAATCTGTCTTGGTCGTTAGTCATCACTTGAGCAACAAGAAAACAAGTGGGGCTAGGGGCGGCTAGGGTTTCGCAATTGGATCTCGTCAAATCTCAGTTGCTTGGTTGGTTTTATACTCGTTGCGGTGTCAAAGATAAAATTTGTAGCTTGCCCATTGATGGGAGTTGTGAAGTCATCCTTGCAAGTGCTATCATGGTTGAGAAATTAAATCTTCCAACCATTGATCATCTTCAACTGTACAAGTTGATGAGTACTCGTGGTGTTGTTTGGGTTACTAAGCACACACTTGTACCTATTCAAATCGGCAAATATGTGGACGAGGTGTTGTGTGATGTAGTCCCAATTCAAGTGACACCTGTGTTGTTGGGCAAAGCATGGATGTCGAGGCGAGAAGTTAAATATGACGGACATACTAACAAGTATGCCTTCTTATTTAATAGTCGTCGTTTTGTACTTGTATCACTTACTTATGACCAGCTTTGTATTGATCTAGCATACATGAAAATGAGCTTGAGCGTTATAGAATGGAGAAAAGGCTAGATGAGGGAATTGTGCCTGAAGAGGTAAAACCCGAGGGAGTTGAAAGCAACGAGATGAAAGGGTCAGCTGTTGAACCAGAAAAAAAAGAGATGGAAAAATCTGATGAGATGGGTGGTAAAAAGGAAGAAAAGAGAGAAAGTGGGCTGATCTTGAACAACCCGGTGAAGGCCTATTATTTTCCTAACGAACTTACCTTTGCTTTGTTTAGTGTTTCTTCTTTTATACAGATCAGGCAAAGGGAAGTTGAGCTGTTCTTAGTGCGTTCCATTCCAAAATCAATTATAGGCTTTGCAAGCCTCCAAGAGTTAAACCCCGTTGGTATCCATTCATGGAACAATGTCAACTCAAATCAGTCCACACCAAAAGGGAGTTGATTCGAGCTCATCTTGAAGGGAACACTCCACATTTTGGGGATGGTTGTGTACCAAGGGTTCGTTTAAAGAACAAGTACCTCAATGACCATTGTGATTTTCGCCTTGCTCTTAGTACACATGAAGCTCCAACATCACCAAATCCGCCATGGGACCTTGCAAGTGTGTTCTGGCCGGAGTTCGATTTCATGGGATACACTTCACACCACTTTGAGGACCCTTACCTCGTGACCACAAACGATCAAGTTGAGCACACATTGAACATAGTTTGTGAGATTCAAGGTTCGACAAGGGTTATTTTCCAACTTAGCACGTGGGTTTTGCATTGGATGACATCTGTAGCAATCGTAACAAGATTGAGTCAAAGGCATGTAACTCGTCTTGTCACCTTTCGTGCTTTAATTTGTGGGCAAATTGCTTTCAAGAGGAGGGGAATTATACAAACAAGAAGAGCCATTGGAGTAAAGCCATGAGTTTTTCTTGGCTGGTTGTGAGCATTTTCAAACTAACCAAGAGACATGAGCACCGAATCATAGTATGAGAGCCAATATGTGGTGGCATTAGATTTGGGCTTCATACTACCAACGCTTGTAGTATCATCCATTTCTATCCAGATTTGAGGACAAATCCTTATCAAGTGGAGGGGACTGATGTGTGCACGGACCTTAGCCCAAGTAATGATCCAGTTCGAGTTCCATTGGGCCCAGTCACAAACATCTTCGGTTTCGTTGCTAACTTTTTGCAGGTTCCCTCATACGTCATGGCGAATACAAGACGCATAAAAGCTAGCCCACAACATTGTCTTTCTGATCCTAAGGGGGTCAAAGAAGTGGCATTACGCGGTGTAGATGAGCAATTGGACCTCGTCAAATCTCAGTTGCTTGGTTGGTTTTATACTCGTTGCGGTGTCAAAGATAAAATTTGTAGCTTGCCCGTTGATGGGAGTTGTGAAGTCATCCTTGCAAGTGCTATCATGGTTGAGAAATTAAATCTTCCAACCATTGATCATCTTCAACTGTACAAGTTGATGAGTACTCGTGGTGTTGTTTGGGTTACTAAGCACACACTTGTACCTATTCAAATCGGCAAATATGTGGACGAGGTGTTGTGTGATGTAGTCCCAATTCAAGTGACACCTGTGTTGTTGGGCAAAGCATGGATGTCGAGGCGAGAAGTTAAATATGACGGACATACTAATAAGTATGCCTTCTTATTTAATAGTCGTCGTTTTGTACTTGTATCACTTACTTATGACCAGCTTTGTATTGATCTAGCATACATGAAAATGAGCTTGAGCGTTATAGAATGGAGAAAAGGCTAGATGAGGGAATGGTAAAACCCGAGGCTAGATGAGTTGAAAGCAACGAGATGAAAGGGTCAGCTGTTGAACTAGAAAAAGAGATGGAAAAATCTGATGAGATGGGTGGTAAAAAGGAAGAAAAGAGAGAAAGTGGGCTGATCTTGAACAACCCGGTGAAGGCCTATTATTTTCCTAACGAACTTATCTTTGCTTTGTTTTGTGTTTCTTCTTTTATACAGATCAGGCAAAGGGAAGTTGAGCTGTTCTTAGTGCGTTCCATTCCAAAATCAATTATAGGCTTTGCAAGCTTCCAAGAGTTAAACCCCGTTGCTATCCATTCATGGAACAATGTCAACTCAAATCAGTCCACACCAAAAGGGAGTTGATTCGAGCTCATCTTGAAGGGAACACTCCACATTTTGGGGATGGTTGTGTACCAAGGGTTCATTTAAAGAACAAGCACATCAATGACCATTGTGATTTTCGTCTTGCTCTTAGTACACATGAAGCTCCAACATCACCAAATCCGCCATGGGGCCTTGCTAGTGTGTTCTGGCCGGAGTTCGATTTCATGGGATACACTTCACACCACTTTGTGGACCCTTACCTCGTGACCACAAACGATCAAGTTGAGCACACATTGAAGATAGTTCACAGATTCAAGGTTTGACAAGGGTTATTGATGCGGTTGAGCCCGAGGCCCAAAGTGTACAAGTAGACCCTGTGAAGGTGCCCCAAGGCCCAGTGACACGAGCACGAGCTAAGAGATTCAAGGAGTCCCTCCAAGCCTTGGTACGTGCCATCCAAACCCAAGAGAAACCGACCATTGAAGGAATTGAGTTGGAATATCCTTGCACGACTACTAAAATGCTGCTTACAATTGAAGATGCAAGTGTTCAAGATCCAGACGGCGGACTGAGCCGCAGTTAAGTACCCTCGCTGAGCCAAAGCTTATGATCTATAGTGTTAGTTGGGCTAGCTTTCGGTCAAGTGAAGGCCCAAGGGGCTGGCCGAACTTTCCTTGTTATTTTTCCAGTCTATTAGGTCTTAGTCACGGCTATAAGTAGCCTGAAGTCGCATGTTACATGCAGTTTTTGAGAGTATTGAATAAAATTTCCAGAATTTCGTCCATTCCTTGTGGCAAATTCCCTTAGCTTGTGAAAGCTAAGTTGAACATCCTAGAGCTGATCCTAGGCTGTTCGTGACTTATCAATCAAGCACACATACTTGATTGTGGCGTCCTCTACCGTTAAATCTGTTCTTGAGTGGTCCAAGTTCGGGTTCAACTCCATCAAATCTTCATCGTGTTCCTCTAGATCCGAAATAGCTTCCGCGTCTCGCATCAGCTGGCATCAGAGCTGGTTAGAGGTATCACGAATATCCTTTTTTATTGTTTTTAGATCTGTTTTAGTCTTCTAAATTCGTAGCTCAAGTGCTCGGGTTTGTCAAGTCCTAAATATGTCTTGGTTGTTTCCTTGTCAGAAATCTGTCTTTGTTGTTTAGTTGTTGTCCGAAATTTTCTGTCCAGTTTTGTCTTGTGTTTATGTTGATGCATACCTTATTGTCTTTCCCTTGAGTCGTTGCTGGAATTAATTTGCTGGGATGTCGAATCTGTTTGCACTTGTTTCTTGAACCTTTATGTTGTTGCCTTGCAAAACTCGAACATCAAAACCTTATTGGGGAAGTCTTGAGCTTCTTGGATCAAAGAGGTTAATCTTCGCAGTCTTGAAACCTGAAATAAACCTTCAACCGTGTTCTTGTTTTCATGAAACTTTGATCTTGAAACCAAATCTGTCCAAGTTGTTTACGTTAATTGCTGTGAAATTGTGGTCTAAACTAGCTGGCTATTGTGTGAAAACACCCCAACAGAAGTCAAAAAAAAAATTTCAAGAAAGATGGCTCTAGTTTCCAATTGTTGACCAGCCTTCAAGTTTTACCAAATCTGATTCAAACTTGGACTTCCAAATCTGAACAGCCCCTAGTCTTGGTCAGCCTTCAAGCCACCGAATTTGATTCAAACTTGGACTTCCAAATCTGAACAGCCCCTAGTCTTGGTCAGCCTTCCAGCCACCAAATTTGATTCAAACTTGGACTTCCAAATCTGAACAACCTCCAATTCTTGACAGCCTACAAGTTTACCAAATTTGGTGCAAAATCTGACTTCCAAATCTGACCAGCCCCAAAATTTCGAATTTGAACCACTTGGGACTCCCAAATCTGACCAAACTCCAAGGTTTCCAATCCTTGGCAACCCCAAGTGTCCAAATCAGATCAAACTTTCCAATTTTCGAATCTTGAATTCTTGAATTTTCCTAAAACCGTTGGAGCAATTGTGACACCCGATTGGGCTGAGTTTTAGGTAGTAGATTGCCCATTATTTGAGCAGCCTAAGGCCACCCAAAAATACTCCAAAACCCTTACCAAAAAGATCACGGACCAGCAGCTCAACAAATTCCAGAAAATTGGGTTTCGGGTAGAGTTTTCTAGGATTTTCAAAATTTCAGCATTCAAGTTAATTGTCTTACTTTCTTTTGAGTCATTAGTTATTGTCCAGCTATATTCTGAGTCTTGAGTCGTGTCTAGGTCTTCAGTCATACACCTCCATTTATTGCTACTAGCTTGTGTGTTTGTTGACTAGTCAAGAACGTACACTGCGGTGACGCCTGGTTTGTTCAACTCGAGCAACTAGCAAGCCAAGGAATTGCTTGGTAAGATTATTAGAGAGCGATACACTTGAGTGAAACACGAGTGTGAGTGACCTATACATTGTATTAAAAAAAAAAAATAGAGGAACTCGTTTTGTTTATTTGTTTTGCAGGTGGACTAAATTTGTCTAGTGAAGTTGGTGAACAAACCATGGACATCAAACTACAGCTGGAAGCCATGATGAGGGAGTTCAAACGATTGCTTAAGAATGAAATTGAACCATTGCATGATCGAATTGATCAGTTGGAGAACTCGAAACCTCCACCTACCCCGAGTAAGGGCAAAGAATTGGCACACTCAAAAGATGAAGAGGAAGCGTTTGAGGGAAGGTACCAAAATGATCAAAGGTTCCAACGTCGAGGAGATGACACCATTAAAGGTGTCAAACTCAAGATTCCCTCATTCCAAGGCAAGTCGGACCCCGAGGCGTACTTGGAGTGGGAACGGAAAATTGAGTTAGTCTATGAATGCCACACCTATACGGAGGAGCAAAAGGTGAAACTAGCAGCCGTAGAATTCACTGACTACGCCTCCATTTGGTGGGACCAACTTAGACTGAGCCGAAGGAGAAATCGTGAGAGACCTGTGAAAACTTGGGAGGAAATGAGGAGTCTGATGAGAAAAAGGTTTGTTCCGAGCTACTATAGTCGAGATCTACACCGTCGGCTACAAGCTCTCAACCAAGGGTCCATGTCAGTTGAGGATTATTACAAGGAGATGGAAATGGCCATCATGAAGGCGGATTTGCGTGAAGATGGAGAGGCCACTATGGCGCGTTTTCTACATGGATTGAGGCCCGAGATTGTCGAAGTAGTGGAACTCCAACACTACCTCGACATGAATGAAATGCTCGAGAAGGCGGTTACAATTGAACGGCGCCTCAAGAGGAGGGGTACGGCGCGACAAAGCACTACTTATCAAGCTGGAAATTGGCGCACTTCTCAACCAAAAAGGGAGGAGAAAGCCGCAGCTCCTTCTTACCCTCCAAGGCCGAATGGCCTCCCTTCCAAGCCGACGCCCAAGCCTGACTTTAAGGCTAATAATGCAGCTTCCAAACCGCGTGGTCGAGACACCAAGTGCTTTAAGTGTCAAGGATTTGGCCATATCGCTTCTCAATGCCCCAGCCAAAGGACCATGTTGGTGTTGCCAAATGGGGAAATTGTATCAGATGAGGAAGAGGAGTACGAGGGGATACCGCCTCTAGAAGAGGAAGAGAATGAATCAAGTGAGGAGATACCTACGCATGAGGAGATTGGATGCCTAGTGGTTCGAAAGGTCCTCACTACCCGCGCCAAAGAGGAGGAAATGGAGGTACAACGGGACAACCTTTTCTACACAAGGTGTCATATCAAGGATAAGGTGTGTAGTGTTGTTATTGATAGTGGGAGTTGTGCCAATGTCGCTAGTCTACTCATGGTAGAAATGCTAGGGCTCCAAGTTATCAGACATCCAAGACCTTATCGCCTTCAATGGTTGAACAATGAAGGGGAAGTCCGTGTGTTTAGACAAGTAAAAGTGCCATTCCGAATTGGCAAGTATGAAGACGAGATTACTTGTGATGTCGTGCCAATGCAAGCAAGTCACCTCATTCTTGGACGGCCTTGGCAATATGATCGCGATGTCGAATTCAAGGGAAGAGCTAATAAATATGTCTTTACTCATTGCAATAGAAAGGTGACACTTGTACCTCTCACCCCAAAACAAGTGTATGAAGATCAAATGAGGCTCCAAAAGGAGTATGAGCTAGAACGTGAGAGGAAAAAGCAAGAGAAAAGTGAGGAAGAAAAAGGAGGAAGTAGGGCTGAACCCCTAGGGAAGAAAAAGGCAACAAGTGGGTCGGCTATGAGAGAAGAAAATAAGGGGAAGCTAAGCTTGCTAGCAAAAGCCAAAGATATAAGGTGAGCTTTGTCTTCCAACCAACTCTTACTTATGCTTGTGTGCAAAGAAGAGTTGGTCACTTCATCCATACCCACTGACTCCTTGCCTTCTACTATTTTACCTCTCTTGCAGGAATTTGAGGACATATTTCCTGAGGATGTACCTGATGGACTACCACCGCTAAGGGGAATCGAGCACCAAATCGATCTCATTCCTGGAGCACCATTGCCTAACAAACCAGCCTATAGAATGGGTCCTGAGGAAACAAAGGAATTGCAAAGGCAAGTGGAGGAATTGCTAAGGAAAGGTTGGGCTAGAGAAAGTCTAAGTCCATGCGCTGTACCAGTGATTCTCGTGCCAAAGAAAGATGGAGAGTGGAGAATGTGCACCGACTGTCGAGCAGTCAATGCAATCACGGTAAAATATCGTCACCCTATCCCTAGGTTAGATGATATGTTAGATGAACTGCATGGTGCCATTATATTCACTAAAATTGATTTGAAAAGTGGTTACCACCAAATAAGAATGAAAGAGGGAGATGAGTGGAAAACCGCTTTCAAAACTAAACATGGTCTATACGAGTGGTTAGTAATGCCATTTGGCTTAACTAATGCACCTAGTACCTTCATGCGTTTGATGAACCATGTTTTGAGACCTTTTCTTGGGAAATTTGTAGTGGTTTACTTTGATGATATTCTGATTTATAGTAGAAGCTTAGAGGAACACCTTGAGCACCTCAAGGCCATCTTTGCAGTACTTCGAAGGGAAAGGCTATATGCCAACCTTAAGAAGTGCACATTTTGCACTGATCGTGTTGTGTTTCTAGGATATGTTGTAAGTGCGCAGGGCATTCATGTAGATGAAGAGAAGATTAAGTCCATCCAGGAGTGGCCAACACCTACCTCTGTAAGTGATGTGCGCAGCTTTCATGGATTAGCAAGCTTCTACCGTCGCTTTGTGAAGGATTTTAGCACCATTGCTGCACCTCTTACCGCGGTCATAAAGAAGAACGAGAAGTTCTTTTGGGGGGAAGCCCAAGATAAGGCTTTCCAATTGCTGAAACACAAACTCACACATGCACCACTCCTTGCAATACCTAACTTTGATCTCACTTTTGAAGTGGAATGTGATGCATCAGGTGTAGGAGTAGGAGCCGTACTCATGCAAAGAGGGAGACCGATTGCCTACTTTAGTGAGAAATTAAATGGCGCGGTCCTCAACTATTCAACTTATGACAAGGAGATGTTTGCCCTCGTACGTGCTTTGGAGACATGGCAACACTACTTACGTGCCCGGGAATTCGTCATCAAAACTGACCATGAGTCTCTCAAGCACCTAAAAGGACAACAAAAGCTGAGCAAACGGCATGCCCGATGGGTAGCCTTCATCGAGTCTTTTTCATACGTCATCAAATACAAAACAGGTAAGACTAATGTAGTAGCTGACGCTTTATCTCGTAGACACATTTTGCTCACTGCTTTAGATGCTAAACTCCTAGGCTTTGAGCTCATGAAGGAGTTGTATAAGAATGACTTGGATTTTGCGAACGCTTATGCGAATTGGGGAAAATCTGAATTTGAAAAATTCTTCGTACATGGTGGGTTCTTATTTTATCTTACCAAGTTGTGCATTCCTCGAGGATCCATACGTGACTTACTTATTCAGGAGTCACATAGTGGTGGACTAATGGGACACTTTGGTGTCACCAAGACTTTAGCTGTATTGCAGGAACACTTCCATTGGCCTCGCATGCGCAAGGACGTGGAGAGGATTGTTGAAAGATGTGGTGTGTGTCACAAAGCTAAATCTCGGGTCAACCCAAACGGTTTGTATACTCCTTTACCCATACCTCACCAACCTTGGGTTGACATTTCCATGGATTTCGTGCTTGGGCTACCTCGTTCGAAGCGTGGCCATGACTCTATATTTGTTGTGGTAGATAGGTTTTCCAAAATGGCCCACTTTATTGCATGTCATAAGACGGATGACGCTTTACACATTGCTGATTTATTCTTTAAAGAGGTTGTTCGTTTGCATGGCATACCTAGGACTATAGTATCCGATAGAGATGTCAAGTTTTTGAGCTATTTTTGGAAATCTTTATGGGGTCGGTTGGGAACCAAACTGTTGTTTTCTACCTCTTGTCATCCCCAAACGGATGGACAAACTGAGGTAGTCAATAGGACTTTATCCACACTCCTACGTGCAATCATAAAGAAAAATATCAAGTCATGGGAGGAGTGTCTACCTCATGTTGAGTTTGCATACAATAGGGCTGTGCATAGTGCTACACAATTCTCGCCTTTTGAAGTTGTGTATGGTTTGAACCCCTTAACTCCCTTAGATTTGTTGCCATTACCTTCGTCTGAGCATATCAACTTAGATGGTTAGAAGAAAGCTGAGTTCGTGCGATCATTACATGACAAGGTTCGTACCAACATCGAGAGGAGGACGGCCCAATATGTCCAACAAGCCAATAAGCACAGGCGCAAGCTTGTCTTTGAACCAGGTGATTGGGTCTGGTTACATTTGCGCAAGGAGAGGTTTCCAAAACAACGGCAAAGCAAGCTGTCACCAAGAGGAGATGGGCCTTTTCAAGTCATTGAGCGCATCAACGACAATGCATACCGCTTAGATCTGCCTGGTGAGTATAATGTTAATGCTACATTCAATGTTGCTGATCTAAGCCCATTTATTGCAGGGGACGAGTACGATTTGAGGGCAAATCTTTTTCAAGAGGAGGGGAATGATGCGGTTGAGCCCGAGGCCCAAAGTGTACAAGTAGACCCTGTGAAGGTGCCCCAAGACCCAGTGACACGAGCACGAGCTAAGAGATTCAAGGAGTCCCTCCAAGCCTTGGTACGTGCCATCCAAACCCAAGAGAAACCGACCATTGAAGGAATTGAGTTGGAATATCCTTGCACGACTACTAAAATGCTGCTTACAATTGAAGATGCAAGTGTTCAAGATCCAGACGGCGGACTGAGCCACAGTTAAGTACCCTCGCTGAGCCGAAGCTTATGATCTATAGTTAGTTGGGCTAGCTTTCGGTCAAGTGAAGGCCCAAGGGGCTGGCCGAACTTTCCTTGTTATTTTTCCAGTCTATTAGGTCTTAGTCACGGCTATAAGTAGCCTGAAGTCGCATGTTACATGCAGTTTTTGAGAGTATTGAATAAAATTTCCAGAATTTCGTCCATTCCTTGTGGCAAATTCCCTTAGCTTGTGAAAGCTAAGTTGAACATCCTAGAGCTGATCCTAGGCTGTTTGTGACTTATCAATCAAGCACACATACTTGATTGTGGCGTCCTCTACCGTTAAATCTGTTCTTGAGTGGTCCAAGTTCGGGTTCAACTCCATCAAATCTTCATCGTGTTCCTCTAGATCCGAAATAGCTTCCGCGTCTCGCATCAGTTATTTTCCAACTTACCACGTGGGTTTTGCATTGGATGAAATCTGTAGCAATCGTAACAAGATTGAGTCAAAGGCATGTAACTCGTCTTGTCACCATTCGTGCTTCAATTTGTGGGCAAATTGCTTTCAAGAGGAGGGGAATTATACAAACAAGAGGAGCCATTGGAGTAAGGCCATAAGTTTTTCTTGGCTGGTTGTGAGCATTTTCAAACTAACCAAGAGACATGAGCACCGAATCATAGTATGAGGGCCAATATGTGGTGGCATTAGATTTGGGCTTCATTCTACCAACGCTTGTAGTATCATCCATTTCTATCCGGATTTGAGGACAAATCCTTCTCAAGTGGAGGGGACTGATGTGTGCACGGACCTTAGCCCAAGTAATGATCCAGTTCGAGTTCCATTGGGCCCAGTCACACGTGCACAGGCCAAGCGCTTCAAGGAGCCCCTTCAAGCTCTTGTGTGAAATGTTCAAGACCAACAAGGAATCCATCGGGATATTGAAGGCTTGGAAGGTGATAATCAAGTTGTCTACATGATGATCCAAGCCCACGAAAAGAGCCCATGAAGGTTTGGTCGACGAAGCCCTAGGCCTTAGTGTTAGGTTCAATTGCTTAGAGTTGGATTAGATTAGTTTATTTGAGTCATGGCCCGGCCCACCTTGTCCAAGGAGTGGCCGACCTTCCTTGTCTAGTTTCTTAGGGTTTTATTCGCCCCTTAGCCTATATAATGGCTCACTTTGTATGATTAACGGGTGCACAATTTTGATAATAAAATTCTGATTTGTTTCTTTTCGACTTATTGAGAGCATTCGAACCTTAACTTGCTTGGCAAGGGTTCTTGAGCAATCTTGCGTATTGTCCTTGATTGTTCTACCGACCTATCCACTAGAGTATTCACCTCAATTGGAGTCGCCGTTCTACCACCTTCAATCAATTCGTGTCGTCCGTTTTGGTTTTAGGTTCCACAATCCAAGCGTTGGACAACCTCACTAGATCCTTGGGCAAGCAGGTTACGTGTCTCGAAACGAGTTGATCGAGGACCGTATCAGTTGGCTTCAGAGATTAGGTGAAGGTATCTTTCGTTATATCCTTATTTTTCGTAGTTGCGTCGAAAGGTTTTTGTGTTTTGTCCGCAAACTTGTTAAAACAAAAAGAAGAAAAAAATGACACTGTTCACCGTTACTGTTCACCGACACTGTTCACGTTACTGTTTATCCGAACACAAAATCTGTTGTTGTGTTATCCTTTTGTGTTTGTGTCTAGTTTGTCGATAATTTCTGTCCAAAATTTGCCGAAAGGTTGTGCTCCCAAATCTGTCTTGGCCGTTAGTCATCACTTGAGCAACAAGAAAACAAGTAGGGCAGCGGCTAGCGTTTCTACTTGTGGCTAGGGTTTCATTTGCACTAGGGTTTCTTTGTTTCAAATCTGTCCGAGTATTGCTTGCTTCATCCAAGTTGTTTACTTAATTTCCAAATTCATTTAGGAAACTAAGTAAAGCACTTGGATAACTCCTTTGTTTTCACTTGGCTACTCTCCTACATTCTCTCCTACATTTTAGGAACACTACCCATTCCTACATTTTAGGAAGCTAGGGTTTCTATCTTTTATGTTCCCATTGGTGCACTTCCATTTCTGTCCGCCACTATTGGCCTTCCAAATTCGTCCATTCCCACTTCATTTTGCACCCACATTTGGGTCTTACCTTCTTGGTTACTCTTATGGCAAAAGTGGTGACAATTATTGGACTTGAGCGGCCTTTCTCAACTACAGAACCCAACAGGTAAAAGTATTTGGTAAGTCAATTAGAGTGACATCCATATACACGAGTGCGAGTGGATACACGTAGGGGAGCGTGAAAGGCAACATCTTCGGTTTCGTTGCTAACTTTTTGCAGGTTCCCTCATACGTCATGGCGAATACAAGACGCATAAAAGCTAGCCCACAACATTGTCTTCCTGATCCTAAGGGGGTCAAAGAAGTGGCATTACGCAGTGTAGATGAGCAATTGGACCTTGTCAAATCTCAGTTGCTTGGTTGGTTTTATACTCGTTGCGGTGTCAAAGATAAAATTTGTAGCTTGCCCGTTGATGGGAGTTGTGAAGTCATCCTTGCAAGTGCTATCATGGTTGAGAAATTAAATCTTCCAACCATTGATCATCTTCAACTGTACAAGTTGATGAGTACTCGTGGTGTTGTTTGGGTTACTAAGCACACACTTGTACCTATTCAAATCGGCAAATATGTGGACGAGGTGTTGTGTGATGTAGTCCCAATTCAAGTGACACCTGTGTTGTTGGGCAAAGCATGGATGTCGAGGCGAGAAGTTAAATATGACGGACATACTAATAAGTTTGCCTTCTTATTTAATAGTCGTCGTTTTGTGCTTGTATCACTTACTTATGACCAGCTTTGTATTGATCTAGCATACATGAAAATGAGCTTGAGCGTTATAGAATGGAGAAAAGGCTAGATGAGGGAATGGTAAAACCCGAGGCTAGATGAGTTGAAAGCAACGAGATGAAAGGGTCAGCTGTTGAACTAGAAAAAGAGATGGAAAAATCTGATGAGATGGGTGGTAAAAAGGAAGAAAAGAGAGAAAGTGGGCTGATCTTGAACAACCCGGTGAAGGCCTATTATTTTCCTAACGAACTTACCTTTGCTTTGTTTAGTGTTTCTTCTTTTATACAGATCAGGCAAAGGGAAGTTGAGCTGTTCTTAGTGCGTTCCATTCCAAAATCAATTATAGGCTTTGCAAGCCTCCAAGAGTTAAACCCCGTTGGTATCCATTCATGGAACAATGTCAACTCAAATCAGTCCACACCAAAAGGGAGTTGATTCGAGCTTATCTTGAAGGGAACACTCCACATTTTGGGGATGGTTGTGTACCAAGGGTTCGTTTAAAGAACAAGTACCTCAACGACCAGTGTGATTTTCGTCTTGCTCTTAGTACACATGAAGCTCCAACATCACCAAATCCGCCATGGGACCTTGCAAGTGTGTTCTGGCCGGAGTTCGATTTCATGGGATACACTTCACACCACTTTGAGGACCCTTACCTCGTGACAACAAACGATCAAGTTGAGCACACATTGAAGATAGTTCACAGATTCAAGGTTCGACAAGGGTTATTTTCCAACTTAGCACGTGGGTTTTGCATTGGATGAAATCTGTAGCAATCGTAACAAGATTGAGTAAAAGGCATGTAACTCGTCTTGTGACCATTCGTGCTTCAATTTGTGGGCAAATTGCTTTCAAGAGGAGGGGAATTATACAAACAAGATGACCATTGGAGTAAAGCCATAAGTTTTTCTTGGCTGGTTGTGAGCATTTTCAAACTAACCAAGAGACATGAGCACCGAATCATAGTATGAGGGCCAATATGTGGTGGCATTAGATTTGGGCTTCATACTACCAACGCTTGTAGTATCATCCATTTCTATCCGGATTTGAGGACAAATCCTTCTCAAGTGGAGGGGACTGATGTGTGCACGGACCTTAGCCCAAGTAATGATCCAGTTCGAGTTCCATTGGGCCCAGTCACACGTGCACGGGCCAAGCGCTTCAAGGAGCCCCTTCAAGCTCTTGTGTGAAATGTTCAAGACCAACAAGGAATCCATCGGGATATTGAAGGCTTGGAAGGTGATAATCAAGTTGTCTACATGATGATCCAAGCCCCCCATGAAGGTTTGGTCGACTAAGCCCTGGGCCTTAGTGTCAGATTCCATTGCTTAGAGTTGGATTAGATTAGTTTATTTGAGTCATGGCCCGGCCCACCTTGTCCAAGGAGTGGCCGACCTTCCTTGTCTAGTTTCTTAGGGTTTTATTAGCCCCTTAGCCTATATAAAGGCTCACTTTGTATGATTAACGGGTGCACAATTTTGATAATAAAATTCTGATTTGTTTCTCTTCGACTTATTGAGAGCATTCGAACCTTAACTTGCTTGGCAAGGGTTCTTGAGCAATCTTGCGTGTTGTCCTTGATTGTTCTACCGACCTATCCACTAGAGTATTCACCTCAATTGGAGTCGCCGTTCTACCACCTTCAATCAATTCGTGTCGTCCGTTTTGGTTTTAGGTTCCACAATCCAAGCGCTGGACAACCTCACTAGATCGTTGGGCAAGCGTGTTACGTGTCTCGAAACGAGTTGATCGAGGACCGTATCTGTTGGCTTCAGAGCTTAGGTGAAGGTATCTTTCGTTGCATCCTTGTTTTTCGTAGTTGCGTTAAAGGGTTTTTGTGTTTTATCCACTGCCTTGTTAAACAAAAAAAGAAGAAAAAAATGACACTGTTCACGGTTACTGTTCACCGACACTGTTCACGTTATTGTTTATCCGAACACAAAATCTGTTGGTGTGTTATCCCTTTTGTGTTTGTGTCTAGTTTGTCGATAATTTCTGTCCAAAATTTGCCGAAAGGTTGTGTTCCCAAATCTGTCTTGGTCGTTAGTCATCACTTGAGCAACAAGAAAACAAGTGGGGCAGCGGCTAGGGTTTCTACTTGCGGCTAGGGTTTCATTTGCACTAGGGTTTCTTTGTTTCAAATCTGTCCGAGTATTGCTTGCTTCATCCAAGTTGTTTACTTAATTTCCAAATTCATTTAGGAAACTAAGGAAAACACTTGGATAACTCCTTTGTTTTCACTTGGCTACTCTCCTACATTCTCTCCTACATTTGAGGAACACTACCCACTCCTACATTTTAGGAAGCTAGGGTTTCTATCTTTTATGTTCCCATTGGTGCACTTCCATTTCTGTCCGCCACTATTGGCCTTCCAAATTCGTCCATTCCCACTTCATTTTGCACCCACATTTGTGTCTTACCTTCTTGGTTACTCTTATGGCAAAAGTGGTGACAATTATTGGACTTGAGCGGCCTTTCTCAACTACTGAACCCAACAGGTAAAAGTATTTGGTAAGTCAATTAGAGTGACATACATATACACGAATGCAAGTGGATACACTTAAGGGAGCGTGAAAGGCAACATCTTCGGTTTCGTTGCTAACTTTTTGCAGGTTCCCTCATACGTCATGGCGAATACAAGACGCATAAAAGCTAGCCCACAACATTGTCTTCCTGATCCTAAGAGGGTCAAAGAAGTGGCATTACGCGGTGTAGATGAGCAATTGGACCTTGTCAAATCTCAGTTGCTTGGTTGGTTTTATACTCGTTGCGGTGTCAAAGATAAAATTTGTAGCTTGCCCGTTGTTGGGAGTTGTGAAGTCATCCTTGCAAGTGCTATCATGGTTGAGAAATTAAATCTTCCAACCATTGATCATCTTCAACTGTACAAGTTGATGAGTACTCGTGGTGTTGTTTGGGTTACTAAGCACACACTTGTACCTATTCAAATCGGCAAATATGTGGACGAGGTGTTGTGTGATGTAGTCCCAATTCAAGTGACACCTGTGTTGTTGGGCAAAGCATGGATGTCGAGGCGAGAAGTTAAATATGACGGACATACAAATAAGTTTGCCTTCTTATTTAATAGTCGTCGTTTTGTACTTGTATCACTTACTTATGACCAGTTTTGTATTGATCTAGCATACATGAAAATGAGCTTGAGCGTTATAGAATGGAGAAAAGGCTAGATGAGGGAATGGTAAAACCCGAGGCTAGATGAGTTGAAAGCAACGAGATGAAAGGGTCAGCTGTTGAACTAGAAAAAGAGATGGAAAAATCTGATGAGATGGGTGGTAAAAAGGAAGAAAAGAGAGAAAGTGGGCTGATCTTGAACAACCCGGTGAAGGCCTATTATTTTCCTAACGAACTTATCTTTGCTTTGTTTTGTGTTTCTTCTTTTATACATATCAGGCAAAGGGAAGTTGAGCTGTTCTTAGTGCGTTCCATTCCAAAATCAATTATAGGCTTTGCAAGCCTCCAAGAGTTAAACCCCGTTGGTATCCATTCATGGAACAATGTCAACTCAAATCAGTCCACACCAAAAGGGAGTTGATTCGAGCTCATCTTGAAGGGAACACTCCACATTTTGGGGATGGTTGTGTACCAAGGGTTCGTTTAAAGAACAAGCACATCAATGACCATTGTGATTTTCGTCTTGCTCTTAGTACACATGAAGCTCCAACATCACCAAATCCGCCATGGGACCTTGCAAGTGTGTTCTGGCCGGAGTTCGATTTCATGGGATACACTTCACACCACTTTGAGGACCCTTACCTCGTGACCACAAACGATCAAGTTGAGCACACATTGAAGATAGTTTGTGAGATTCAAGGTTCGACAAGGGTTATTTTCCAACTTAGCACGTGGGTTTTGCATTGGTTGACATCTGTAGCAATCGTAACAAGATTGAGTCAAAGGCATGTAACTCGTCTTGTCACCATTCGTGCTTCAATTTGTGGGCAAATTGCTTTCAAGAGGAGGGGAATTATAAAAAACAAGAGGAGCCATTGGAGTAAAGCCATCAGTTTTTCTTGGCTGGTTGTGAGCATTTTCAAACTAACCAAGAGACATGAGCACCGAATCATAGTATGAGGGCCAATATGTGGTGGCATTAGATTTGGGCTTCATACTACCAACGCTTGTAGTATCATCCATTTCTATCCAGATTTGAGGACAAATCCTTCTCAAGTGGAGGGGACTGATGTGTGCACGGACCTTAGCCCAAGTAATGATCCAGTTCGAGTTCCATTGGGCCCAGTCACACGTGCACGGACCAAGCGCTTCAAGGAGTCCCTTCAAGCTCTTGTGTGAAATGTTCAAAACCAACAAGGAGTCCATCGGGATATTGAAGGCTTGGAAGGTGATAATCAAGTTGTCTACATAATGATCCAAGCCCCCCACGAAGAGAGCCCATGAAGGTTTGGTCGACTAAGCCCTGGGCCTTAGTGTCAGATTCCATTGCTTAGAGTTGGATTAGATTAGTTTATTTGAGTCATGGCCCGGCCCACCTTGTCCAAGGAGTGGCCGACCTTCCTTGTCTAGTTTCTTAGGGTTTTATTAGCCCCTTAGCCTATATAAAGGCTCACTTTGTATGATTAACGGGTGCACAATTTTGATAATAAAATTCTGATTTGTTTCTCTTCGACTTATTGAGAGCATTCGAACCTTAACTTGCTTGGCAAGGGTTCTTGAGCAATCTTGCGTGTTGTCCTTGATTGTTCTACCGACCTATCCACTAGAGTATTCACCTCAATTGGAGTCGCCGTCCTACCACCTTCAATCAATTCGTGTCGTCCGTTTTGGTTTTAGGTTCCACAATCCAAGCGTTGGACAACCTCACTAGATCCTTGGGCAAGCGTGTTACGTGTCTCGAAACGAGTTGATCGAGGACCGTATCTGTTGGCTTCAGAGCTTAGCTGAAGGTATCTTTCGTTATAACCTTGTTTTTCGTAGTTGCGTCGAAGGATTTTTGTGTTTTGTCCGCTGCCTTGTTTAAAAAAAAAAGAAGAAAAAAATGACACTGTCACCGTTACTGTTCATCGACATTGTTCACGTTACTGTTTATCCGAACACAAAACCTGTTGGTGTGTTATCCCTTTTGTGTTTGTGTCTAGTTTGTCGATAATTTCTGCCCAAAATTTGCCGAAAGGTTGTGTTCCCAAATCTGTCTTGGTCGTTAGTCATCACTTGAGCAACAAGAAAACAAGTGGGCCGGCGGCTAGGGTTTCTACTTGCGGCTAGGGTTTCATTTGCACTAGGGTTTCTTTGTTTCAAATCTGTCCGAGTATTGCTTGCTTCATCCAAGTTGTTTACTTAATTTCCAAATTCATTTAGGAAACTAAGGAAAACACTTGGATAACTCCTTTGTTTTCACTTGGCTACTCTCCTACATTCTCTCCTACATTTTAGGAACACTACCCACTCCTACATTTTAGGAAGCTAGGGTTTCTATCTTTTATGTTCCCATTGGTGCACTTCCATTTCTGTCCGCCACTATTGGCCTTCCAAATTCGTCCATTCCCACTTCATTTTGCACCCACATTTGTGTCTTACCTTCTTGGTTACTCTTATGGCAAAAGTGGTGACAATTATTGGACTTGAGCGGCCTTTCTCAACTACTGAACCCAACAGGTAAAAGTATTTGGTAAGTCAATTAGAGTGACATACATATACACGAATGCAAGTGGATACACTTAAGGGAGCGTGAAAGGCAACATCTTCGGTTTCGTTGCTAACTTTTTGCAGGTTCCCTCATACGTCATGGCGAATACAAGACGCATAAAAGCTAGCCCACAACATTGTCTTCCTGATCCTAAGAGGGTCAAAGAAGTGGCATTACGCGGTGTAGATGAGCAATTGGACCTTGTCAAATCTCAGTTGCTTGGTTGGTTTTATACTCGTTGCGGTGTCAAAGATAAAATTTGTAGCTTGCCCGTTGTTGGGAGTTGTGAAGTCATCCTTGCAAGTGCTATCATGGTTGAGAAATTAAATCTTCCAACCATTGATCATCTTCAGCTGTACAAGTTGATGAGTACTCGTGGTGTTGTTTGGGTTACTAAGCACACACTTGTACCTATTCAAATCGGCAAATATGTGGACGAGGTGTTGTGTGATGTAGTCCCAATTCAAGTGACACCTGTGTTGTTGGGCAAAGCATGGATGTCGAGGCGAGAAGTTAAATATGACGGACATACAAATAAGTTTGCCTTCTTATTTAATAGTCGTCGTTTTGTACTTGTATCACTTACTTATGACCAGCTTTGTATTGATCTAGCATACATGAAAATGAGCTTGAGCGTTATAGAATGGAGAAAAGGCTAGATGAGGGAATGGTAAAACCCGAGGCTAGATGAGTTGAAAGCAACGAGATGAAAGGGTCAGCTGTTGAACTAGAAAAAAGAGATGGAAAAATCTGATGAGATGGGTGGTAAAAAGGAAGAAAAGAGAGAAAGTAGGCTGATCTTGAACAACCCGGTGAAGGCCTATTATTTTCCTAACGAACTTATCTTTGCTTTGTTTTGTGTTTCTTCTTTTATACAGATCAGGCAACGGGAAGTTGAGCTGTTCTTAGTGCGTTCCATTCCAAAATCAATTATAGGCTTTGCAAGCCTCCAAGAGTTAAACCCCGTTGGTATCCATTCATGGAACAATGTCAACTCAAATCAGTCCACACCAAAAGGGAGTTGATTCGAGCTCATCTTGAAGGGAACACTCCACATTTTGGGGATGGTTGTGTACCAAGGGTTCGTTTAAAGAACAAGCACATCAATGACCATTGTGATTTTCGTCTTGCTCTTAGTACACATGAAGCTCCAACATCACCAAATCCGCCATGGGACCTTGCAAGTGTGTTCTGGCCGGAGTTCGATTTCATGGGATACACTTCACACCACTTTGAGGACCCTTACCTCGTGACCACAAACGATCAAGTTGAGCACACATTGAAGATAGTTTGTGAGATTCAAGGTTCGACAAGGGTTATTTTCCAACTTAGCACGTGGGTTTTGCATTGGTTGACATCTGTAGCAATCGTAACAAGATTGAGTCAAAGGCATGTAACTCGTCTTGTCACCATTCGTGCTTCAATTTGTGGGCAAATTGCTTTCAAGAGGAGGGGAATTATAAAAAACAAGAGGAGCCATTGGAGTAAAGCCATCAGTTTTTCTTGGCTGGTTGTGAGCATTTTCAAACTAACCAAGAGACATGAGCACCGAATCATAGTATGAGGGCCAATATGTGGTGGCATTAGATTTGGGCTTCATACTACCAACGCTTGTAGTATCATCCATTTCTATCCAGATTTGAGGACAAATCCTTCTCAAGTGGAGGGGACTGATGTGTGCACGGACCTTAGCCCAAGTAATGATCCAGTTCGAGTTCCATTGGGCCCAGTCACACGTGCACGGACCAAGCGCTTCAAGGAGTCCCTTCAAGCTCTTGTGTGAAATGTTCAAAACCAACAAGGAGTCCATCGGGATATTGAAGGCTTGGAAGGTGATAATCAAGTTGTCTACATAATGATCCAAGCCCCCCACGAAGAGAGCCCATGAAGGTTTGGTCGACTAAGCCCTGGGCCTTAGTGTCGGATTCCATTGCTTAGAGTTGGATTAGATTAGTTTATTTGAGTCATGGCCCGGCCCACCTTGTCCAAGGAGTGGCCGACCTTCCTTGTCTAGTTTCTTAGGGTTTTATTAGCCCCTTAGCCTATATAAAGGCTCACTTTGTATGATTAACGGGTGCACAATTTTGATAATAAAATTCTGATTTGTTTCTCTTCGACTTATTGAGAGCATTCGAACCTTAACTTGCTTGGCAAGGGTTCTTGAGCAATCTTGCGTGTTGTCCTTGATTGTTCTACCGACCTATCCACTAGAGTATTCACCTCAATTGGAGTCGCCGTTCTACCACCTTCAATCAATTCGTGTCGTCCGTTTTGGTTTTAGGTTCCACAATCCAAGCGTTGGACAACCTCACTAGATCCTTGGGCAAGCGTGTTACGTGTCTCGAAACGAGTTGATCGAGGACCGTATCTGTTGGCTTCAGAGCTTAGCTGAAGGTATCTTTCGTTATAACCTTGTTTTTCGTAGTTGCGTCGAAGGATTTTTGTGTTTTGTCCGCTGCCTTGTTTAAAAAAAAAAGAAGAAAAAAATGACACTGTCACCGTTACTGTTCATCGACATTGTTCACGTTACTGTTTATCCGAACACAAAACCTGTTGGTGTGTTATCCCTTTTGTGTTTGTGTCTAGTTTGTCGATAATTTCTGCCCAAAATTTGCCGAAAGGTTGTGTTCCCAAATCTGTCTTGGTCGTTAGTCATCACTTGAGCAACAAGAAAACAAGTGGGCCGGCGGCTAGGGTTTCTACTTGCGGCTAGGGTTTCATTTGCACTAGGGTTTCTTTGTTTCAAATCTGTCCGAGTATTGCTTGCTTCATCCAAGTTGTTTACTTAATTTCCAAATTCATTTAGGAAACTAAGGAAAACACTTGGATAACTCCTTTGTTTTCACTTGGCTACTCTCCTACATTCTCTCCTACATTTTAGGAACACTACCCACTCCTACATTTTAGGAAGCTAGGGTTTCTATCTTTTATGTTCCCATTGGTGCACTTCCATTTCTGTCCGCCACTATTGGCCTTCCAAATTCGTCCATTCCCACTTCATTTTGCACCCACATTTGTGTCTTACCTTCTTGGTTACTCTTATGGCAAAAGTGGTGACAATTATTGGACTTGAGCGGCCTTTCTCAACTACTGAACCCAACAGGTAAAAGTATTTGGTAAGTCAATTAGAGTGACATACATATACACGAATGCAAGTGGATACACTTAAGGGAGCGTGAAAGGCAACATCTTCGGTTTCGTTGCTAACTTTTTGCAGGTTCCCTCATACGTCATGGCGAATACAAGACGCATAAAAGCTAGCCCACAACATTGTCTTCCTGATCCTAAGAGGGTCAAAGAAGTGGCATTACGCGGTGTAGATGAGCAATTGGACCTTGTCAAATCTCAGTTGCTTGGTTGGTTTTATACTCGTTGCGGTGTCAAAGATAAAATTTGTAGCTTGCCCGTTGATGGGAGTTGTGAAGTCATCCTTGCAAGTGCTATCATGGTTGAGAAATTAAATCTTCCAACCATTGATCATCTTCAACTGTACAAGTTGATGAGTACTCGTGGTGTTGTTTGGGTTACTAAGCACACACTTGTACCTATTCAAATCGACAAATATGTGGACGAGGTGTTGTGTGATGTAGTCCCAATTCAAGTGACACCTGTGTTGTTGGGCAAAGCATGGATGTCGAGGCGAGAAGTTAAATATGACGGACATACAAATAAGTTTGCCTTCTTATTTAATAGTCGTCGTTTTGTACTTGTATCACTTACTTATGACCAGTTTTGTATTGATCTAGCATACATGAAAATGAGCTTGAGCGTTATAGAATGGAGAAAAGGCTAGATGAGGGAATGGTAAAACCCGAGGCTAGATGAGTTGAAAGCAACGAGATGAAAGGGTCAGCTGTTGAACTAGAAAAAGAGATGGAAAAATCTGATGAGATGGGTGGTAAAAAGGAAGAAAAGAGAGAAAGTGGGCTGATCTTGAACAACCCGGTGAAGGCCTATTATTTTCCTAACGAACTTATCTTTGCTTTGTTTTGTGTTTCTTCTTTTATACATATCAGGCAAAGGGAAGTTGAGCTGTTCTTAGTGCGTTCCATTCCAAAATCAATTATAGGCTTTGCAAGCCTCCAAGAGTTAAACCCCGTTGGTATCCATTCATGGAACAATGTCAACTCAAATCAGTCCACACCAAAAGGGAGTTGATTCGAGCTCATCTTGAAGGGAACACTCCACATTTTGGGGATGGTTGTGTACCAAGGGTTCGTTTAAAGAACAAGCACATCAATGACCATTGTGATTTTCGTCTTGCTCTTAGTAAACATGAAGCTCCAACATCACCAAATCCGCCATGGGACCTTGCAAGTGTGTTCTGGCCGGAGTTCGATTTCATGGGATACACTTCACACCACTTTGAAGACCCTTACCTCGTGACCCCAAACGATCAAGTTGAGCACACATTGAAGATAGTTTGTGAGATTCAAGGTTCGACAAGGGTTATTTTCCAACTTAGCACGTGGGTTTTGCATTGGTTGACATCTGTAGCAATCGTAACAAGATTGAGTCAAAGGCATGTAACTCGTCTTGTCACCATTCGTGCTTCAATTTGTGGGCAAATTGCTTTCAAGAGGAGGGGAATTATACAAACAAGAGGAGCCATTGGAGTAAAGCCATAAGTTTTTCTTGGCTGGTTGTGAGCATTTTCAAACTAACCAAGAGACATGAGCACCGAATCATAGTATGAGGGCCAATATGTGGTGGCATTAGATTTGGGCTTCATGCTACCAACGCTTGTAGTATCATCCATTTCTATCCAGATTTGAGGACAAATCCTTCTCAAGTGGAGGGGACTGATGTGTGCACGGACCTTAGCCCAAGTAATGATCCAGTTCGAGTTCCATTGGGCCCAGTCACACGTGCACGGACCAAGCGCTTCAAGGAGTCCCTTCAAGCTCTTGTGTGAAATGTTCAAAGCCAACAAGGAGTCCATCGGGATATTGAAGGCTTGGAAGGTGATAATCAAGTTGTCTACATAATGATCCAAGCCCCCCACGAAGAGAGCCCATGAAGGTTTGGTCGACTAAGCCCTGGGCCTTAGTGTCAGATTCCATTGCTTAGAGTTGGATTAGATTAGTTTATTTGAGTCATGGCCCGGCCCACCTTGTCCAAGGAGTGGCCGACCTTCCCTGTCTAGTTTCTTAGGGTTTTATTAGCCCCTTAGCCTATATAAAGGCTCACTTTGTATGATTAACGGGTGCACAATTTTGATAATAAAATTCTGATTTGTTTCTCTTCGACTTATTGAGAGCATTCGAACCTTAACTTGCTTGGCAAGGGTTCTTGAGCAATCTTGCGTGTTGTCCTTGATTGTTCTACCGACCTATCCACTAGAGTATTCACCTCAATTGGAGTCGCCGTTCTACCACCTTCAATCAATTCGTGTCGTCCGTTTTGGTTTTAGGTTCCACAATCCAAGCGTTGGACAACCTCACTAGATCCTTGGGCATGCGTGTTACGTGTCTCGAAACGAGTTGATCGAGGACCGTATCTGTTGGCTTCAGAGCTTAGCTGAAGGTATCTTTCGTTATAACCTTGTTTTTCGTAGTTGCGTCGAAGGATTTTTGTGTTTTGTCCGCTGCCTTGTTAAAAAAAAAAAGAAGAAAAAAATGACACTGTCACCGTTACTGTTCACGTTACTGTTTATCCGAACACAAAACCTGTTGGTGTGTTATCCCTTTTGTGTTTGTGTCTAGTTTGTCGATAATTTCTGCCCAAAATTTGCCGAAAGGTTGTGTTCCCAAATCTGTCTTGGTCGTTAGTCATCACTTGAGCAACAAGAAAACAAGTGGGCCGGCGGCTAGGGTTTCTACTTGCGGCTAGGGTTTCATTTGCACTAGGGTTTCTTTGTTTCAAATCTGTCCGAGTATTGCTTGCTTCATCCAAGTTGTTTACTTAATTTCCAAATTCATTTAGGAAACTAAGGAAAACACTTGGATAACTCCTTTGTTTTCACTTGGCTACTCTCCTACTTTCTCTCCTACATTTTAGGAACACTACCCACTCCTACATTTTAGGAAGCTAGGGTTTCTATCTTTTATGTTCCCATTGGTGCACTTCCATTTCTGTCCGCCACTATTGGCCTTCCAAATTCGTCCATTCCCACTTCATTTTGCACCCACATTTGTGTCTTACCTTCTTGGTTACTCTTATGGCAAAAGTGGTGACAATTATTGGACTTGAGCGGCCTTTCTCAACTACAGAACCCAACAGGTAAAAGTATTTGGTAAGTCAATTAGAGTGACATCCATATACACGAGTGCGAGTGGATACACGTAAGGGAGCGTGAAAGCCAACATCTTCGGTTTTGTTGCTAACTTTTTGCAGGTTCCCTCATACGTCATGGCGAATACAAACGCATAAAAGCTAGCCCACAACATTGTCTTCCTGATCCTAAGGGAGTCAAAGTAGTGGCATTACGCGGTGTAGATGAGCAATTGGACCTCGTCAAATCTCAGTTGCTTGGTTGGTTTTATACTAGTTACGGTGTCAAAGATAAAATTTGTAGCTTGCCCATCGATGGGAGTTGTGAAGTCATCCTTGCAAGTGCTATCATGGTTGAGAAATTAAATCTTCCAACCATTGATCATCTTCAACTGTACAAGTTGATGAGTACTCGTGGTGTTGTTTGGGTTACTAAGCACACACTTGTACCTATTCAAATCGGCAAATATGTGGACGAGGTGTTGTGTGATGTAGTCCCAATTCAAGTGACACCTGTGTTGTTGGGCAAAGCATGGATGTCGAGGCGAGAAGTTAAATATGACGGACATACTAACAAGTATGCCTTCTTATTTAATAGTCGTCGTTTTGTACTTGTATCACTTACTTATGACCAGCTTTGTATTGATCTATCATACATGAAAATGAGCTTGAGCGTTATAGAATGGAGAAAAGGCTAGATGAGGGAATTGTGCCTGAAGAGGCAAAACCCGAGGGAGTTGAAAGCAACGAGATGAAAGGGTCAGCTGTTGAACCAGAAAAAAAGAGATGGAAAAATCTGATTAGATGGGTGGTAACAAGGAGGAAAAGAAAGATAGTGGGCTGATCTTGAACAACCCGGTGAAGGCCTATTATTTTCCTAACGAACTTACCTTTGCTTTGTTTAGTGTTTCTTCTTTTATACAGATCAGGCAAAAGGAAGTTGAGCTGTTCTTAGTGCGTTCCATTCCAAAATCAATTATAGGCTTTGCAAGCCTCCAAGAGTTAAACCCCGTTGGTATCCATTCATGGAACAATGTCAACTCAAATCAGTCCACACCAAAAGGGAGTTGATTCGAGCTCATCTTGAAGGGAACACTCCACATTTTGGGGATGGTTGTGTACCAAGGGTTCGTTTAAAGAACAAGTACCTCAATGACCATTGTGATTTTCGCCTTGCTCTTAGTACACATGAAGCTCCAACATCAACAAATCCGCCATGGGACCTTGCAAGTGTGTTCTGGCCGGAGTTCGATTTCATGGGATACACTTCACACCACTATGAGGACCCTTACCTCGTGACCACAAACGATCAAGTTGAGCACACATTGAAAATAGTTTGTGAGATTCAATGTTCGACAAGGGTTATTTTCCAAATTAGCACGTGGGTTTTGCATTGGATGACATCTGTAGCAATCGTAACAAGATTGAGTCAAAGGCATGTAACTCGTCTTGTCACCATTCGTGCTTCAATTTGTGGGCAAATTGCTTTCAAGAGGAGGGGAATTATACAAACAAGAGGAGCCATTGGAGTAAAGCCATGAGTTTTTCTTGGCTGGTTTTTAGCATTTTCAAACTAACCAAGAGACATGAGCACCGAATCATAGTATGAGGGCCAATATGTGGTGGCATTAGATTTGGGCTTCATACTACCAACGCTTGTAGTATCATCCATTTCTATCCAGATTTGAGGACAAATCCTTCTCAAGTGGAGGGGACTGATGTGTGCACGGACCTTAGCCCAAGTAATGATCCAGTTCGAGTTCCATTGGGCCCAGTAACACGTGCACGGGCCAAGCGCTTCAAGGAGTCCCTTCAAGCTCTTGTGTGAAATGTTCAAAACCAACAAGGAGTCCATCGGGATATTGAAGGCTTGGAAGGTGATAATCAAGTTGTCTACATGATGATCCAAGCCCCCCATGAAGGTTTCGTCGACTAAGCCCTGGGCCTTAGTTTTAGATTCAATTGCTTAGAGTTGGATTAGATTAGTTTATTTGAGTCATGGCCCGGCCCACCTTGTCCAAGGAGTGGCCGACCTTCCTTGTCTAGTTTCTTAGGGTTTTATTAGCCCCTTAGCCTATATAAAGGCTCACTTTGTATGATTAACGGGTGCACAATTTTGATAATAATATTCTGATTTGTTTCTCTTCGACTTATTGAGAGCATTCGAACCTTAACTTGCTTGGCAAGGGTTCTTGAGCAATCTTGCGTATTGTCCTTGATTGTTCTACCGACCTATCCACTAGAGTATTCACCTCAATTGGAGTCGCCGTTCTACCACCTTCAATCAATTCGTGTCGTCCGTTTTGGTTTTAGGTTCCACAATCCAAGCGCTGGACAACCTCACTAGATCCTTGGGCAAGCGTGTTACGTGTCTCGAAACGAGTTGATCGAGGACCGTATCTGTTTGCTTCAGAGCTTAGCTGAAGGTATCTTTCGTTATAACCTTGTTTTTCGTAGTTGCGTCGAAGGATTTTTTAATTTTGTCCGCTGCCTTGTTAAAAAAAAAAAGAAGAAAAAAATGACACTGTTCACCGTTACTGTTCACCGACACTGTTCACGTTACTGTTTATCCGAACACAAAATCTGTTGGTGTGTTATCCCTTTTGTGTTTGTGTCTAGTTTGTCGATAATTTCTGTCCAAAATTTGCCGAAAGGTTGTGTTCCCAAATCTGTCTTGGTCGTTAGTCATCACTTGAGCAACAAGAAAACAAGTGGGGCGGCGGCTAGGGTTTCTACTCGGGTTTCATTTGCACTAGGGTTTCTTTGTTTCAAACCTGTCCGAGTATTGCTTGCTTCATCCAAGTTGTTTACTTAATTTCCAAATTCATTTAGGAAACTAAGTAAAACACTTGGATAACTCCTTTGTTTTCACTTGGCTACTCTCCTACATTCTCTCCTACATTTTAGGAACACTACCCACTCCCACATTTTAGGAAGCTAGGGTTTCTATCTTTTATGTTCCCATTGGTGCACTTCCATTTCTGTCCGCCACTATTGGCCTTCCAAATTCGTCCATTCCCACTTCATTTTGCACCCACATTTGTGTCTTACCTTCTTGGTTACTCTTATGGCAAAAGTGGTGACAATTATTGGACTTGAGCGGCCTTTCTCAACTACAGAACCCAACAGGTAAAAGTATTTGGTAAGTCAATTAGAGTGACATCCATATACACGAGTGCGAGTGGATACACGTAAGGGAGCGTGAAAGCCAACATCTTCGATTTTGTTGCTAACTTTTTGCAGGTTCCCTCATACGTCATGGCGAATACAAGACGCGTAAAAGCTAGCCCACAACATTGTCTTCCTGATCCTAAGGGAGTCAAAGAAGTGGCATTACGCGGTGTAGATGAGCAATTGGACCTCGTCAAATCTCAGTTGCTTGGTTGGTTTTATACTCGTTACGGTGTCAAAGATAAAATTTGTAGCTTGCCCATTGATGGGAGTTGTGAAGTCATCCTTGCAAGTGCTATCATGGTTGAGAAATTAAATCTTCCAACCATTGATCATCTTCAACTGTACAAGTTGATGAGTACTCGTGGTGTTGTTTGGGTTACTAAGTGTGACGACCCCACCTCCCCCTGAGGCGTACCAAAGGGTTTGGCGGACCGCCTGCCCAGCTCTCGCCAGGACTCACTCACTCAAATCACGTGCACACATCTATGGACCATAAATAACATCCACAATTCAAGCTTATAATTTACATTGATAGAGATCAGGGTACAAAGTCTCGATATACTTAAACTAGTTCAAAACGTATACAATCCAAATACAAAATGTTCCATTCGAGGAATAGCGCGAGTACAAGTCAAAAGTCAAAAGTCAAACAACTAGACTACGCTAGTCTTTACATATCTCACGCCTCGCTCGTACCCCTGTAAGGAAAACAAATAACGTGGTATGAGCTAAAAGCCCAGTGAGGTTCCAAATAGCAAATTGACCATTATTTATAAGTACAAGTTTTCGATATAGCAAAGTAAGGAGCATGAAGAGTTCATAAATGTGAGCAATAACACGTCAAGTAGAAATCTCAAAAAGATCGAGTGTAAAAGTTTTTCAAAATCAACAATAATCCAATAAGCAATAATCAATCCAAAGCATAAGGATACGGATGGCCCTCAGGAGCCAACTTCCATTCATCATCAGGAGCTTGATCACGTAGTAGTTGACACTCCGTCAACTTTCAAGTAAAGGAACCAATCCAGTAGAGCACCACTTACACGACTCTCCGTCCACCATTCACACCCCCTACTGGGCCCAAAATCCTCAATAAACATGGGTGGTAATACTCGAGTATACCGATTAGCCGAGGAGGTATCACTCCACTCGACAAAACAAGAGACCCAGGGTTCGTTACCCAATCGACCAAGCCCTTGCCGGCTCGACTAGAGTAACTCGCCACAGGGTTTCTGGAATTCCAGGAAGTGCGCACATCAAGTATATCAAGTCAATTGCAATCAATAAACAAGTATATCACGTAAGAGCAAGTGCGATAAAGTACACTCTTGCCCTGTCAATTCACGTATATAACATGTACTCATATTGGTCACGTATCAAGTTCAAGTATCTAGTGCAATTCAGTATTTGAAAGCACTCACCACAAGATATAGTGCCTTTACTGGTCACTTTCAGGTTATACTCTGGGTTCGGAGTCCAAATCTGCGATAAACTCAGTTTGAGAACTTTGAAACATGTCTAGAATTCGAAACTTAGACGTTTCGTCAATAAAGATCAAGAAATTGAAATTCACTTGGAGAGTAGTCGTGAAACACTTGCTCGCTTTTTAAACAGTAAAACTTTGTAACATTTTTACTTGAAAATGCCATGCGAGTCGAAAGTACAAGGAAAATATACTCCGAGCAATCATGATTTCATTTCTCAAGGGTACAAGTTCGGCCAAGTCCTAACATATAACCCTTGATAACAAAGCATCAAGGTCCTCGCTAGTTCGAGTGATAATCACTTAACCCATACTCACGTTACAAGTATAGTTTCCTAGTCCTCGAGTGTAAATTCGGGCAGCATGCCCTTTGTGTTTACCAAATTTTCCAGCCATTTTGGCTTCAATCCTTACACAATCCAACCCAACATCATCCACAAATATAATTTCAGTTCATTAGCCATTCCATAGGCTCAACACAACATAAGAACAAAAATCAAAGTGATAATAAGGGTGGAAATGTAACCTAGCAAAAGACAGATTTGACGTATGGTTGCGGAAATAACACATCCGAGGCTACGCTTATTGGATTGAGGCGAAACTTATGCCGTTTCGAAGCTAAGACTCAGGGCTACAATGTTCATGAAGATCACTTAATCCAGTTTCCAATGCAACCTAGTCAAATCCTCAATTTGCAGAACCAAAACCCAACTAGTCGGCTATTTAACCACACTGCACTGGAATGGTCATATCTCAGGTTACCAAGGTCCGATTAAGGTGTTCTTTGAGGCATTAGAAAGCTAAGACAGGGCACTAAAACTTTCATGTTTTGGGCCAAGACCAAAAATGAACGTATTACAGCGAATAAATACCATCAAATAGACTGAACTGTCCACGCGGCATTCTGGAAGGTAACCTAAAACAGCAAGGGTATTTTCGTCTTTTCACATGGTACGTTGCTCCGATTGAGCTGAAATTTTACAGGAACCTATAAAATACCATTCTCTACAACTTTCATGTTTTGACCTAAGGCCAATTCGGCCTCTAATATAGGGTTACAAAACCGGACAGAAAGTTGGGGAAAATTTTCCAGATTCTGGAATTTTTGGTATTTAATGGAATTTTCTCAAATTTCTTGTTCTAATCACTACCAAACAACTTTATATAACCTTATTTACAACATTTACAACCACACAACAAGTTTAGGCAGAAACTCTGAAACCCTAGCTTGCTTATTCATCCCAAAATTCATCACAACCACTTGGATAATCATGAAATCAAGCCAAAACTTAAGCTAAAAAAAACATCTTAAAGCAAGATTAAAGCAACAAGGATCATGATCAGATGTTTATACCTCAAAAGCAAGTCTTGGAAGAGTGATTCTTCACCCCCTTAGAAATTTCTTAGTTCCTCAAGCTTCCCAACTCACAACCTCCACTTTAATCGGTTTAAAATTGGATTTTCTCACTTGGTTTGGCTAAGATTCAAGAAGAAAGAAATTTTTTCTTTTGCTCTCCCTTTCTCTCTCTCTTTTGGTCGACCAGCAGCAGGAGAAATGAAGGGGAAAGTCCAGAAAATTGGTTTAATAAGGTTAGTTAATCACTTGGCCAAGAAACTCTAGGGAGTGTCGCCACCACCACCTTTCATTTTTCTCTTTCCTATCCTTGTTATTTTAGCCTCTAATTTTGGTCAGACTTAGCTGGAAATTAAGAAGATATTTTGCTCAAATATCAATGAGCTCATGTGGTAAGAAAGTGGTGGTCCAGTGGTGCGTTCAATCGGTAGTGCGCGGGACCCGCCGGTTCGCGCTGTTTTTCTTAAAAACACCCGTACCAGGGTTTTTACTTCCCATTCACTAACCTTATATAATTGCTCCTATTCACATATTATTTCTCACTTAAAAGTCACTTTTAATCATCAAATTAATCCTTGGCCAGTACCGAAAATTCATCCGGCGGAAAAATCGCTAAAACCCTAATTTGCTCAAATCTTGAAAACAAAGAGTAAAACCCTACTTTCTAGATTCATTTGCACTTATTATGGAATAATTAGATAGTAGAGCTTTAATAAATAATAATTTCCAAATAAAAGCGCATTTTTAAGAAAACGTGAGGGTTTTACAATTTCAGAAATTAAAATTAGGGTTTCTATTAAAATGTGAGACATTTAATAAAACCGGTTAGTCACAAGTAAACTAGGGTTTTTGATTAAACATTTAGGGTTTCTAGTCTTTTAAAATAAAATAAGGTTTTAAATCAAACCTGAAGAAATACTCTTTAATATCTTCTTTACAAACAATCTCCTAATATTCGGGGTGTTACACTAAGCACACACTTGTACCTATTCAAATCGGCAAATATGTGGACGAGGTGTTGTGTGATGTAGTCCCAATTCAAGTGACACCTGTGTTGTTGGGCAAAGCATGGATGTCGAGGCGAGAAGTTAAATATGACGGACATACTAACAAGTATGCCTTCTTATTTAATAGTCGTCGTTTTGTACTTGTATCACTTACTTATGACCAGCTTTGTATTGATCTATCATACATGAAAATGAGCTTGAGCGTTATAGAATGGAGAAAAGGCTAGATGAGGGAATTGTGCCTGAAGAGGTAAACCCGAGGGAGTTGAAAGCAACGAGATGAAAGGGTCAGCTTTTGAACCAGAAAAAAAGAGATGGAAAAATCTGATGAGATGGGTGGTAACAAGGAAGAAAAGAGAGATAGTGGGCTGATCTTGAACAACCCGGTGAAGGCCTATTATTTTCCTAACGAACTTACCTTTGCTTTGTTTAGTGTTTCTTCTTTTATACAGATCAGGCAAAGGGAAGTTGAGCTGTTCTTAGTGCGTTCCATTCCAAAATCAATTATAGGCTTTGCAAGCCTCCAAGAGTTAAACCCCGTTGGTATCCATTCATGGAACAATGTCAACTCAAATCAGTCCACACCAAAAGGGAGTTGATTCGAGCTCATCTTGAAGGGAACACTCCACATTTTGGGGATGGTTGTGTACCAAGGGTTCGTTTAAAGAACAAGTACCTCAATGACCATTGTGATTTTCGCCTTGCTCTTAGTACACATGAAGCTCCAACATCAACAAATCCGCCATGGGACCTTGCAAGTGTGTTCTGGCCGGAGTTCGATTTCATGGGATACACTTCACACCACTTTGAGGACCCTTACCTCGTGACCACAAACGATCAAGTTCAGCACACATTGAACATAGTTTGTGAGATTCAAGGTTCGACAAGGGTTATTTTCCAACTTAGCACGTGGGTTTTGCATTGGATGACATCTGTAGCAATCGTAACAAGATTGAGTCAAAGGCATGTAACTCGTCTTGTCACCATTCGTGCTTCAATTTGTGGGCAAATTGCTTTCAAGAGGAGGGGAATTATACAAACAAGAGGAGCCATTGGAGTAAAGCCATGAGTTTTTCTTGGCTGGTTGTGAGCATTTTCAAATTAACCAAGAGACATGAGCACCGAATCATAGTATGAGGGCCAATATGTGGTGGCATTAGATTTGGGCTTCATACTACCAACGCTTGTAGTATCATCCATTTGTATCCAGATTTGAGGACAAATCCTTCTCAAGTGGAGGGGACTGATGTGTGCACGGACCTTAGCCCAAGTAATGATCCAGTTCGAGTTCCATTGGGCCCAATCACACGTGCACGGGCCAAGCGCTTCAAGGAGTCCCTTCAAGCTCTTGTGTGAAATGTTCAAAACCAACAAGGAGTCCATCGGGATATTGAAGGCTTGGAAGGTGATAATCAAGTTATCTACATGATGATCCAAGCCCCCCATGAAGGTTTGGTCGACTAAGCCCTGGGCCTTAGTGTTAGATTCAATTGCTTAGAGTTGGATTAGATTAGTTTATTTGAGTCATGGCCCGGCCCACCTTGTCCAAGGAGTGGCCGACCTTCCTTGTCTAGTTTCTTAGGGTTTTATTAGCCCCTTAGCCTATATAAAGGCTCACTTTGTATGATTAACGGGTGCACAATTTTGATAATAAAATTCTGATTTGTTTCTCTTCGACTTATTGAGAGCATTCGAACCTTAACTTGCTTGGCAAGGGTTCTTGAGCAATCTTGCGTATTGTCCTTGATTGTTCTACCGACCTATCCACTAGAGTATTCACCTCAATTGGAGTCGCCGTTCTACCACCTTTAATCAATTCGTGTCGTCCGTTTTGGTTTTAGGTTCCACAATCCAAGCGCTGGACAACCTCACTAGATCCTTGGGCAAGCGTGTTACGTGTCTCGAAACGAGTTGATCGAGGACCGTATCTGTTTGCTTCAGAGCTTAGCTGAAGGTATCTTTCGTTATAACCTTGTTTTTCGTAGTTGCGTCGAAGGATTTTTTAATTTTGTCCGCTGCCTTGTTAAAAAAAAAAAGAAGAAAAAAATGACACTGTTCACCGTTACTGTTCACCGACACTGTTCACGTTACTGTTTATCCGAACACAAAATCTGTTGGTGTGTTATCCCTTTTGTGTTTGTGTCTAGTTTGTCGACAATTTCTGTCCAAAATTTGCCGAAAGGTTGTGTTCCCAAATCTGTCTTGGTCGTTAGTCATCACTTGAGCAACAAGAAAACAAGTGGGGCGGCGGCTAGGGTTTCTACTCGGGTTTCATTTGCACTAGGGTTTCTTTGTTTCAAACCTGTCCGAGTATTGCTTGCTTCATCCAAGTTGTTTACTTAATTTCCAAATTCATTTAGGAAACTAAGTAAAACACTTGGATAACTCCTTTGTTTTCACTTGGCTACTCTCCTACATTCTCTCCTACATTTTAGGAACACTACCCACTCCCACATTTTAGGAAGCTAGGGTTTCTATCTTTTATGTTCCCATTGGTGCACTTCCATTTCTGTCCGCCACTATTGGCCTTCCAAATTCGTCCATTCCCACTTCATTTTGCACCCACATTTGTGTCTTACCTTCTTGGTTACTCTTATGGCAAAAGTGGTGACAATTATTGGACTTGAGCGGCCTTTCTCAACTACAGAACCCAACAGGTAAAAGTATTTGGTAAGTCAATTAGAGTGACATCCATATACACGAGTGCGAGTGGATACACGTAAGGGAGCGTGAAAGCCAACATCTTCGATTTTGTTGCTAACTTTTTGCAGGTTCCCTCATACGTCATGGCGAATACAAGACGCGTAAAAGCTAGCCCACAACATTGTCTTCCTGATCCTAAGGGAGTCAAAGAAGTGGCATTACGCGGTGTAGATGAGCAATTGGACCTCGTCAAATCTCAGTTGCTTGGTTGGTTTTATACTCGTTACGGTGTCAAAGATAAAATTTGTAGCTTGCCCATTGATGGGAGTTGTGAAGTCATCCTTGCAAGTGCTATCATGGTTGAGAAATTAAATCTTCCAACCATTGATCATCTTCAACTGTACAAGTTGATGAGTACTCGTGGTGTTGTTTGGGTTACTAAGTGTGACGACCCCACCTCCCCCTGAGGCGTACCAAAGGGTTTGGCGGACCGCCTGCCCAGCTCTCGCCAGGACTCACTCACTCAAATCACGTGCACACATCTATGGACCATAAATAACATCCACAATTCAAGCTTATAATTTACATTGATAGAGATCAGGGTACAAAGTCTCGATATACTTAAACTAGTTCAAAACGTATACAATCCAAATACAAAATGTTCCATTCGAGGAATAGCGCGAGTACAAGTCAAAAGTCAAAAGTCAAACAACTAGACTACGCTAGTCTTTACATATCTCACGCCTCGCTCGTACCCCTGTAAGGAAAACAAATAACGTGGTATGAGCTAAAAGCCCAGTGAGGTTCCAAATAGCAAATTGACCATTATTTATAAGTACAAGTTTTCGATATAGCAAAGTAAGGAGCATGAAGAGTTCATAAATGTGAGCAATAACACGTCAAGTAGAAATCTCAAAAAGATCGAGTGTAAAAGTTTTTCAAAATCAACAATAATCCAATAAGCAATAATCAATCCAAAGCATAAGGATACGGATGGCCCTCAGGAGCCAACTTCCATTCATCATCAGGAGCTTGATCACGTAGTAGTTGACACTCCGTCAACTTTCAAGTAAAGGAACCAATCCAGTAGAGCACCACTTACACGACTCTCCGTCCACCATTCACACCCCCTACTGGGCCCAAAATCCTCAATAAACATGGGTGGTAATACTCGAGTATACCGATTAGCCGAGGAGGTATCACTCCACTCGACAAAACAAGAGACCCAGGGTTCGTTACCCAATCGACCAAGCCCTTGCCGGCTCGACTAGAGTAACTCGCCACAGGGTTTCTGGAATTCCAGGAAGTGCGCACATCAAGTATATCAAGTCAATTGCAATCAATAAACAAGTATATCACGTAAGAGCAAGTGCGATAAAGTACACTCTTGCCCTGTCAATTCACGTATATAACATGTACTCATATTGGTCACGTATCAAGTTCAAGTATCTAGTGCAATTCAGTATTTGAAAGCACTCACCACAAGATATAGTGCCTTTACTGGTCACTTTCAGGTTATACTCTGGGTTCGGAGTCCAAATCTGCGATAAACTCAGTTTGAGAACTTTGAAACATGTCTAGAATTCGAAACTTAGACGTTTCGTCAATAAAGATCAAGAAATTGAAATTCACTTGGAGAGTAGTCGTGAAACACTTGCTCGCTTTTTAAACAGTAAAACTTTGTAACATTTTTACTTGAAAATGCCATGCGAGTCGAAAGTACAAGGAAAATATACTCCGAGCAATCATGATTTCATTTCTCAAGGGTACAAGTTCGGCCAAGTCCTAACATATAACCCTTGATAACAAAGCATCAAGGTCCTCGCTAGTTCGAGTGATAATCACTTAACCCATACTCACGTTACAAGTATAGTTTCCTAGTCCTCGAGTGTAAATTCGGGCAGCATGCCCTTTGTGTTTACCAAATTTTCCAGCCATTTTGGCTTCAATCCTTACACAATCCAACCCAACATCATCCACAAATATAATTTCAGTTCATTAGCCATTCCATAGGCTCAACACAACATAAGAACAAAAATCAAAGTGATAATAAGGGTGGAAATGTAACCTAGCAAAAGACAGATTTGACGTATGGTTGCGGAAATAACACATCCGAGGCTACGCTTATTGGATTGAGGCGAAACTTATGCCGTTTCGAAGCTAAGACTCAGGGCTACAATGTTCATGAAGATCACTTAATCCAGTTTCCAATGCAACCTAGTCAAATCCTCAATTTGCAGAACCAAAACCCAACTAGTCGGCTATTTAACCACACTGCACTGGAATGGTCATATCTCAGGTTACCAAGGTCCGATTAAGGTGTTCTTTGAGGCATTAGAAAGCTAAGACAGGGCACTAAAACTTTCATGTTTTGGGCCAAGACCAAAAATGAACGTATTACAGCGAATAAATACCATCAAATAGACTGAACTGTCCACGCGGCATTCTGGAAGGTAACCTAAAACAGCAAGGGTATTTTCGTCTTTTCACATGGTACGTTGCTCCGATTGAGCTGAAATTTTACAGGAACCTATAAAATACCATTCTCTACAACTTTCATGTTTTGACCTAAGGCCAATTCGGCCTCTAATATAGGGTTACAAAACCGGACAGAAAGTTGGGGAAAATTTTCCAGATTCTGGAATTTTTGGTATTTAATGGAATTTTCTCAAATTTCTTGTTCTAATCACTACCAAACAACTTTATATAACCTTATTTACAACATTTACAACCACACAACAAGTTTAGGCAGAAACTCTGAAACCCTAGCTTGCTTATTCATCCCAAAATTCATCACAACCACTTGGATAATCATGAAATCAAGCCAAAACTTAAGCTAAAAAAAACATCTTAAAGCAAGATTAAAGCAACAAGGATCATGATCAGATGTTTATACCTCAAAAGCAAGTCTTGGAAGAGTGATTCTTCACCCCCTTAGAAATTTCTTAGTTCCTCAAGCTTCCCAACTCACAACCTCCACTTTAATCGGTTTAAAATTGGATTTTCTCACTTGGTTTGGCTAAGATTCAAGAAGAAAGAAATTTTTTCTTTTGCTCTCCCTTTCTCTCTCTCTTTTGGTCGACCAGCAGCAGGAGAAATGAAGGGGAAAGTCCAGAAAATTGGTTTAATAAGGTTAGTTAATCACTTGGCCAAGAAACTCTAGGGAGTGTCGCCACCACCACCTTTCATTTTTCTCTTTCCTATCCTTGTTATTTTAGCCTCTAATTTTGGTCAGACTTAGCTGGAAATTAAGAAGATATTTTGCTCAAATATCAATGAGCTCATGTGGTAAGAAAGTGGTGGTCCAGTGGTGCGTTCAATCGGTAGTGCGCGGGACCCGCCGGTTCGCGCTGTTTTTCTTAAAAACACCCGTACCAGGGTTTTTACTTCCCATTCACTAACCTTATATAATTGCTCCTATTCACATATTATTTCTCACTTAAAAGTCACTTTTAATCATCAAATTAATCCTTGGCCAGTACCGAAAATTCATCCGGCGGAAAAATCGCTAAAACCCTAATTTGCTCAAATCTTGAAAACAAAGAGTAAAACCCTACTTTCTAGATTCATTTGCACTTATTATGGAATAATTAGATAGTAGAGCTTTAATAAATAATAATTTCCAAATAAAAGCGCATTTTTAAGAAAACGTGAGGGTTTTACAATTTCAGAAATTAAAATTAGGGTTTCTATTAAAATGTGAGACATTTAATAAAACCGGTTAGTCACAAGTAAACTAGGGTTTTTGATTAAACATTTAGGGTTTCTAGTCTTTTAAAATAAAATAAGGTTTTAAATCAAACCTGAAGAAATACTCTTTAATATCTTCTTTACAAACAATCTCCTAATATTCGGGGTGTTACACTAAGCACACACTTGTACCTATTCAAATCGGCAAATATGTGGACGAGGTGTTGTGTGATGTAGTCCCAATTCAAGTGACACCTGTGTTGTTGGGCAAAGCATGGATGTCGAGGCGAGAAGTTAAATATGACGGACATACTAACAAGTATGCCTTCTTATTTAATAGTCGTCGTTTTGTACTTGTATCACTTACTTATGACCAGCTTTGTATTGATCTATCATACATGAAAATGAGCTTGAGCGTTATAGAATGGAGAAAAGGCTAGATGAGGGAATTGTGCCTGAAGAGGTAAACCCGAGGGAGTTGAAAGCAACGAGATGAAAGGGTCAGCTTTTGAACCAGAAAAAAAGAGATGGAAAAATCTGATGAGATGGGTGGTAACAAGGAAGAAAAGAGAGATAGTGGGCTGATCTTGAACAACCCGGTGAAGGCCTATTATTTTCCTAACGAACTTACCTTTGCTTTGTTTAGTGTTTCTTCTTTTATACAGATCAGGCAAAGGGAAGTTGAGCTGTTCTTAGTGCGTTCCATTCCAAAATCAATTATAGGCTTTGCAAGCCTCCAAGAGTTAAACCCCGTTGGTATCCATTCATGGAACAATGTCAACTCAAATCAGTCCACACCAAAAGGGAGTTGATTCGAGCTCATCTTGAAGGGAACACTCCACATTTTGGGGATGGTTGTGTACCAAGGGTTCGTTTAAAGAACAAGTACCTCAATGACCATTGTGATTTTCGCCTTGCTCTTAGTACACATGAAGCTCCAACATCAACAAATCCGCCATGGGACCTTGCAAGTGTGTTCTGGCCGGAGTTCGATTTCATGGGATACACTTCACACCACTTTGAGGACCCTTACCTCGTGACCACAAACGATCAAGTTCAGCACACATTGAACATAGTTTGTGAGATTCAAGGTTCGACAAGGGTTATTTTCCAACTTAGCACGTGGGTTTTGCATTGGATGACATCTGTAGCAATCGTAACAAGATTGAGTCAAAGGCATGTAACTCGTCTTGTCACCATTCGTGCTTCAATTTGTGGGCAAATTGCTTTCAAGAGGAGGGGAATTATACAAACAAGAGGAGCCATTGGAGTAAAGCCATGAGTTTTTCTTGGCTGGTTGTGAGCATTTTCAAATTAACCAAGAGACATGAGCACCGAATCATAGTATGAGGGCCAATATGTGGTGGCATTAGATTTGGGCTTCATACTACCAACGCTTGTAGTATCATCCATTTGTATCCAGATTTGAGGACAAATCCTTCTCAAGTGGAGGGGACTGATGTGTGCACGGACCTTAGCCCAAGTAATGATCCAGTTCGAGTTCCATTGGGCCCAATCACACGTGCACGGGCCAAGCGCTTCAAGGAGTCCCTTCAAGCTCTTGTGTGAAATGTTCAAAACCAACAAGGAGTCCATCGGGATATTGAAGGCTTGGAAGGTGATAATCAAGTTATCTACATGATGATCCAAGCCCCCCATGAAGGTTTGGTCGACTAAGCCCTGGGCCTTAGTGTTAGATTCAATTGCTTAGAGTTGGATTAGATTAGTTTATTTGAGTCATGGCCCGGCCCACCTTGTCCAAGGAGTGGCCGACCTTCCTTGTCTAGTTTCTTAGGGTTTTATTAGCCCCTTAGCCTATATAAAGGCTCACTTTGTATGATTAACGGGTGCACAATTTTGATAATAAAATTCTGATTTGTTTCTCTTCGACTTATTGAGAGCATTCGAACCTTAACTTGCTTGGCAAGGGTTCTTGAGCAATCTTGCGTATTGTCCTTGATTGTTCTACCGACCTATCCACTAGAGTATTCACCTCAATTGGAGTCGCCGTTCTACCACCTTTAATCAATTCGTGTCGTCCGTTTTGGTTTTAGGTTCCACAATCCAAGCGCTGGACAACCTCACTAGATCCTTGGGCAAGCGTGTTACGTGTCTCGAAACGAGTTGATCGAGGACCGTATCTGTTTGCTTCAGAGCTTAGCTGAAGGTATCTTTCGTTATAACCTTGTTTTTCGTAGTTGCGTCGAAGGATTTTTTAATTTTGTCCGCTGCCTTGTTAAAAAAAAAAAGAAGAAAAAAATGACACTGTTCACCGTTACTGTTCACCGACACTGTTCACGTTACTGTTTATCCGAACACAAAATCTGTTGGTGTGTTATCCCTTTTGTGTTTGTGTCTAGTTTGTCGACAATTTCTGTCCAAAATTTGCCGAAAGGTTGTGTTCCCAAATCTGTCTTGGTCGTTAGTCATCACTTGAGCAACAAGAAAACAAGTGGGGCGGCGGCTAGGGTTTCTACTCGGGTTTCATTTGCACTAGGGTTTCTTTGTTTCAAACCTGTCCGAGTATTGCTTGCTTCATCCAAGTTGTTTACTTAATTTCCAAATTCATTTAGGAAACTAAGTAAAACACTTGGATAACTCCTTTGTTTTCACTTGGCTACTCTCCTACATTCTCTCCTACATTTTAGGAACACTACCCACTCCCACATTTTAGGAAGCTAGGGTTTCTATCTTTTATGTTCCCATTGGTGCACTTCCATTTTTGTCCGCCACTATTGGCCTTCCAAATTCGTCCATTCCCACTTCATTTTGCACCCACATTTGTGTCTTACCTTCTTGGTTACTCTCTTATGGCAAAAGTGGTGACAATTATTGGACTTGAGCGGCCTTTCTCAACTACAGAACCCAACAGGTAAAAGTATTTGGTAAGTCAATTAGAGTGACATCCATATACACGAGTGCGAGTGGATACACGTAAGGGAGCGCGAAAGCCAACATCTTCGGTTTCGTTGCTAACTTTTTGCAGGTTCCCTCATACGTCATGGCGAATACAAGACGCATAAAAGCTAGCCCACAACATTGTCTTCCTGATCCTAAGGGAGTCAAAGAAGTGGCATTACGCGGTGTAGATGAGCAATTGGACCTCGGCAAATCTCAGTTGCTTGGTTGGTTTTATACTCGTTGCGGTGTCAAAGATAAAATTTGTAGCTTGCCCATTGATGGGAGTTGTGAAGTCATCCTTGCAAGTGCTATCATGGTTGAGAAATTAAATCTTCCAACCATTGATCATCTTCAACTGTACAAGTTGATGAGTACTCGTGGTGTTGTTTGGGTTACTAAACACACACTTGTACCTATTCAAATCGGCAAATATGTGGACGAGGTGTTGTGTGATGTAGTCCCAATTCAAGTGACACCTGTGTTGTTGGGCAAAGCATGGATGTCGAGGCGAGAAATTAAATATGACGGACATACTAACAAGTATGCCTTCTTATTTAATAGTCGTCGTTTTGTACTTGTATCACTTACTTATGACCAGCTTTGTATTGATCTAGCATACATGAAAATGAGCTTGAGCGTTATAGAATGGAGAAAAAGCTAGATGAGGGAATTGTGCCTGAAGAGGTAAAACCCGAGGGAGTTGAAAGCAACGAGATGAAAGGGTCAGCTGTTGAACCAGAAAAAAAGAGATTGAAAAATCTGATGAGATGAGTGGTAACAAGGAAGCAAAGAGAGATAGTGGGCCGATCTTGAACAACCCGGTGAAGGCCTATTATTTTCCTAACGAACTTGCCTTTGCTTTGTTTAGTGTTTCTTCTTTTATACAGATCAGGCAAAGGGAAGTTGAGCTGTTCTTAGTGCGTTCCATTCCAAAATCAATTATAGGCTTTGCAAGCCTCCAAGAGTTAAACCCCGTTGGTATCCATTCATGGAACAATGTCAACTCAAATCAGTCCACACCAAAAGGGAGTTGATTCGAGCTCATCTTGAAGGGAACACTCCACATTTTGGGGATGGTTGTGTACCAAGGGTTCGTTTAAAGAACAAGTACCTCAATGACCATTGTGATTTTCGCCTTGCTCTTAGTACACATGAAGCTCCAACATCTCCAAATCCGCCATGGGACCTTGCAAGTGTGTTCTGGCCGGAGTTCGATTTCATGGGATACACTTCACACCACTTTGAGGACCCTTACCTCGTGACCACAAACGATCAAGTTCAGCACACATTGAACATAGTTTGTGAGATTCAAGGTTCGACAAGGGTTATTTTCCAACTTAGCACGTGGGTTTTGCATTGGATGACATCTGTAGCAATCGTAACAAGATTGAGTCATAGGCATGTAACTCGTCTTGTCACCATTCGTGCTTCAATTTGTGGGCAAATTGCTTTCAAGAGGAGGGGAATTATACAAACAAGAGGAGCCATTGGAGTAATGCCATGAGTTTTTCTTGGTTGGTTGTGAGCATTTTCAAACTAACCAAGAGACATGAGCACCGAATCATAGTATGAGGGCCAATATGCGGTGGCATTAGATTTGGGCTTCATACTACCAACGCTTGTAGTATCATCCATTTCTATCCAGATTTGAGGACAAATCCTTCTCAAGTGGAGGGGACTGATGTGTGCACGGACCTTAGCCCAAGTAATGATCCAGTTCGAGTTCCATTGGGCCCAGTCACACGTGCACGGGCCAAGCGCTTCAAGGAGTCCCTTCAAGCTCTTGTGTGAAATGTTCAAAACCAACAAGGAGTCCATCGGGATATTGAAGGCTTGGAAGGTGATAATCAAGTTGTCTACATGATGATCCAAGCCCCTCACGAAGAGAGCCCATGAAGGTTTGGTCGACTAAGCCCTGGGCCTTAGTGTTAGATTCAATTGCTTAGAGTTGGATTAGATTAGTTTATTTGAGTCATGGCCCGGCCCACCTTGTCCAAGGAGTGGCCGACCTTCCTTGTCTAGTTTCTTAGGGTTTTATTAGCCCCTTAGCCTATATAAAGGCTCACTTTGTATGATTAACGGGTGCACAATTTTGATAATAAAATTCTGATTTGTTTCTCTTCGACTTATTGAGAGCATTCGAACCTTAACTTGCTTGGCAAGGGTTCTTGAGCAATCTTGCGTATTGTCCTTGATTGTTCTACCGACCTATCCACTAGAGTATTCACCTCAATTGGAGTCGCCGTTCTACCACCTTCAATCAATTCGTGTCGTCCATTTTGGTTTTAGATTCCACAATCCAAGCGCTGGACAACCTCACTAGATCCTTGGGCAAGCGTGTTACGTGTCTCGAAACGAGTTGATCGAGGACCGTATCTGTTGGCTTCGGAGCTTAGCTGAAGGTATCTTTCGTTATAACCTTGTTTTTCGTAGTTACGTCGAAGGATTTTTGTGTTTTGTCCGCTGCCTTGTTAAAAAAAAAAAGAAGAAAAAAATGACACTGTTCACCGTTACTGTTCACCGACACTGTTCACGTTACTGTTTATCCGAACACAAAATCTGTTGGTGTGTTATCCCTTTTGTGTTTGTGTCTAGTTTGTCGATAATTTCTGTCCAAAATTTGCCGAAAGGTTGTGTTCCCAAATCTGTCTTGGTCGTTAGTCATCACTTGAGCAACAAGAAAACAAGTGGGGCGGCGGCTAGGGTTTCTACTCGGGTTTCATTTGCACTAGGGTTTCTTTGTTTCAAACCTGTCCGAGTATTGCTTGCTTCATCCAAGTTGTTTACTTAATTTCCAAATTCATTTAGGAAACTAAGTAAAACACTTGGATAACTCCTTTGTTTTCACTTTTGGCTACTCTCCTACATTCTCTCCTACATTTTAGGAACACTACCCACTCCCACATTTTAGGAAGCTAGGGTTTCTATCTTTTATGTTCCCATTGGTGCACTTCCATTTTTGTCCGCAACTATTGGCCTTCCAAATTCGTCCATTCCCACTTCATTTTGCACCCACATTTGTGTCTTACCTTCTTGGTTACTCTCTTATGGCAAAAGTGGTGACAATTATTGGACTTGAGCGGCCTTTCTCAACTACAGAACCCAACAGGTAAAAGTATTTGGTAAGTCAATTAGAGTGACATCCATATACACGAGTGCGAGTGGATACACGTAAGGGAGCGCGAAAGCCAACATCTTCGGTTTCGTTGCTAACTTTTTGCAGGTTCCCTCATACGTCATGGCGAATACAAGACGCATAAAAGCTAGCCCACAACATTGTCTTCCGGATCCTAAGGGAGTCAAAGAAGTGGCATTACGCGGTGTAGATGAGCAATTGGACCTCGGCAAATCTCAGTTGCTTGGTTGGTTTTATACTCGTTGCGGTGTCAAAGATAAAATTTGTAGCTTGCCCATTGATGGGAGTTGTGAAGTCATCCTTGCAAGTGCTATCATGGTTGAGAAATTAAATCTTCCAACCATTGATCATCTTCAACTGTACAAGTTGATGAGTACTCGTGGTGTTGTTTGGGTTACTAAACACACACTTGTACCTATTCAAATCGGCAAATATGTGGACGAGGTGTTGTGTGATGTAGTCCCAATTCAAGTGACACCTGTGTTGTTGGGCAAAGCATGGATGTCGAGGCGAGAAATTAAATATGACGGACATACTAACAAGTATGCCTTCTTATTTAATAGTCGTCGTTTTGTACTTGTATCACTTACTTATGACCAGCTTTGTATTGATCTAGCATACATGAAAATGAGCTTGAGCATTATAGAATGGAGAAAAGGCTAGATGAGGGAATTGTGCCTGAAGAGGTAAAACCCGAGGGAGTTGAAAGCAACGAGATGAAAGGGTCAGCTGTTGAACCAGAAAAAAAGAGATTGAAAAATCTGATGAGATGAGTGGTAACAAGGAAGCAAAGAGAGATAGTGGGCCGATCTTGAACAACCCGGTGAAGGCCTATTATTTTCCTAACGAACTTGCCTTTGCTTTGTTTAGTGTTTCTTCTTTTATACAGATCAGGCAAAGGGAAGTTGAGCTGTTCTTAGTGCGTTCCATTCCAAAATCAATTATAGGCTTTGCAAGCCTCCAAGAGTTAAACCCCGTTGGTATCCATTCATGGAACAATGTCAACTCAAATCAGTCCACACCAAAAGGGAGTTGATTCGAGCTCATCTTGAAGGGAACACTCCACATTTTGGGGATGGTTGTGTACCAAGGGTTCGTTTAAAGAACAAGTACCTCAATGACCATTGTGATTTTCGCCTTGCTCTTAGTACACATGAAGCTCCAACATCTCCAAATCCGCCATGGGACCTTGCAAGTGTGTTCTGGCCGGAGTTCGATTTCATGGGATACACTTCACACCACTTTGAGGACCCTTACCTCGTGACCACAAACGATCAAGTTCAGCACACATTGAACATAGTTTGTGAGATTCAAGGTTCGACAAGGGTTATTTTCCAACTTAGCACGTGGGTTTTGCATTGGATGACATCTGTAGCAATCGTAACAAGATTGAGTCATAGGCATGTAACTCGTCTTGTCACCATTCGTGCTTCAATTTGTGGGCAAATTGCTTTCAAGAGGAGGGGAATTATACAAACAAGAGGAGCCATTGGAGTAATGCCATGAGTTTTTCTTGGTTGGTTGTGAGCATTTTCAAACTAACCAAGAGACATGAGCACCGAATCATAGTATGAGGGCCAATATGCGGTGGCATTAGATTTGGGCTTCATACTACCAACGCTTGTAGTATCATCCATTTCTATCCAGATTTGAGGACAAATCCTTCTCAAGTGGAGGGGACTGATGTGTGCACGGACCTTAGCCCAAGTAATGATCCAGTTCGAGTTCCATTGGGCCCAGTCACACGTGCACGGGCCAAGCGCTTCAAGGAGTCCCTTCAAGCTCTTGTGTGAAATGTTCAAAACCAACAAGGAGTCCATCGGGATATTGAAGGCTTGGAAGGTGATAATCAAGTTGTCTACATGATGATCCAAGCCCCTCACGAAGAGAGCCCATGAAGGTTTGGTCGACTAAGCCCTGGGCCTTAGTGTTAGATTCAATTGCTTAGAGTTGGATTAGATTAGTTTATTTGAGTCATGGCCCGGCCCACCTTGTCCAAGGAGTGGCCGACCTTCCTTGTCTAGTTTCTTAGGGTTTTATTAGCCCCTTAGCCTATATAAAGGCTCACTTTGTATGATTAACGGGTGCACAATTTTGATAATAAAATTCTGATTTGTTTCTCTTCGACTTATTGAGAGCATTCGAACCTTAACTTGCTTGGCAAGGGTTCTTGAGCAATCTTGCGTATTGTCCTTGATTGTTCTACCGACCTATCCACTAGAGTATTCACCTCAATTGGAGTCGCCGTTCTACCACCTTCAATCAATTCGTGTCGTCCATTTTGGTTTTAGATTCCACAATCCAAGCGCTGGACAACCTCACTAGATCCTTGGGCAAGCGTGTTACGTGTCTCGAAACGAGTTGATCGAGGACCGTATCTGTTGGCTTCGGAGCTTAGCTGAAGGTATCTTTCGTTATAACCTTGTTTTTCGTAGTTACGTCGAAGGATTTTTGTGTTTTGTCCGCTGCCTTGTTAAAAAAAAAAGAAGAAAAAAATGACGCTGTTCACCGTTACTGTTCACCGACACTGTTCACGTTACTGTTTATCCGAACACAAAATCTGTTGGTGTGTTAACCTTTTGTGTTTGTGTCTAGTTGGTCGATAACTTCTGTCCAAAATTTGCCGAAAGGTTGTGTTCCCAAATCTGTCTTGGTCGTTACTCATCACTTGAGCAACAAGAAAACAAGTGGGGCGGCGGCTAGGGTTTCTACTCGGGTTTCATTTGCACTAGGGTTTCTTTGTTTCAAACCTGTCCGAGTATTGCTTGCTTCATCCAAGTTGTTTACTTAATTTCCAAATTCATTTAGGAAACTAAGTAAAACACTTGGATAACTCCTTTGTTTTCACTTTTGGCTACTCTCCTACATTCTCTCCTACATTTTAGGAACACTACCCACTCCCACATTTTAGGAAGCTAGGGTTTCTATCTTTTATGTTCCCATTGGTGCACTTCCATTTTTGTCCGCAACTATTGGCCTTCCAAATTCGTCCATTCCCACTTCATTTTGCACCCACATTTGTGTCTTACCTTCTTGGTTACTCTCTTATGGCAAAAGTGGTGACAATTATTGGACTTGAGCGGCCTTTCTCAACTACAGAACCCAACAGGTAAAAGTATTTGGTAAGTCAATTAGAGTGACATCCATATACACGAGTGCGAGTGGATACACGTAAGGGAGCGCGAAAGCCAACATCTTCGGTTTCGTTGCTAACTTTTTGCAGGTTCCCTCATACGTCATGGCGAATACAAGACGCATAAAAGCTAGCCCACAACATTGTCTTCCTGATCCTAAGGGAGTCAAAGAAGTGGCATTACGCGGTGTAGATGAGCAATTGGACCTCGGCAAATCTCAGTTGCTTGGTTGGTTTTATACTCGTTGCGGTGTCAAAGATAAAATTTGTAGCTTGCCCATTGATGGGAGTTGTGAAGTCATCCTTGCAAGTGCTATCATGGTTGAGAAATTAAATCTTCCAACCATTGATCATCTTCAACTGTACAAGTTGATGAGTACTCGTGGTGTTGTTTGGGTTACTAAACATACACTTGTACCTATTCAAATCGGCAAATATGTGGACGAGGTGTTGTGTGATGTAGTCCCAATTCAAGTGACACCTGTGTTGTTGGGCAAAGCATGGATGTCGAGGCGAGAAATTAAATATGACGGACATACTAACAAGTATGCCTTCTTATTTAATAGTCGTCGTTTTGTACTTGTATCACTTACTTATGACCAGCTTTGTATTGATCTAGCATACATGAAAATGAGCTTGAGCATTATAGAATGGAGAAAAGGCTAGATGAGGGAATTGTGCCTGAAGAGGTAAAACCCGAGGGAGTTGAAAGCAACGAGATGAAAGGGTCAGCTGTTGAACCAGAAAAAAAGAGATTGAAAAATCTGATGAGATGAGTGGTAACAAGGAAGCAAAGAGAGATAGTGGGCCGATCTTGAACAACCCGGTGAAGGCCTATTATTTTCCTAACGAACTTGCCTTTGCTTTGTTTAGTGTTTCTTCTTTTATACAGATCAGGCAAAGGGAAGTTGAGCTGTTCTTAGTGCGTTCCATTCCAAAATCAATTATAGGCTTTGCAAGCCTCCAAGAGTTAAACCCCGTTGGTATCCATTCATGGAACAATGTCAACTCAAATCAGTCCACACCAAAAGGGAGTTGATTCGAGCTCATCTTGAAGGGAACACTCCACATTTTGGGGATGGTTGTGTACCAAGGGTTCGTTTAAAGAACAAGTACCTCAATGACCATTGTGATTTTCGCCTTGCTCTTAGTACACATGAAGCTCCAACATCTCCAAATCCGCCATGGGACCTTGCAAGTGTGTTCTGGCCGGAGTTCGATTTCATGGGATACACTTCACACCACTTTGAGGACCCTTACCTCGTGACCACAAACGATCAAGTTCAGCACACATTGAACATAGTTTGTGAGATTCAAGGTTCGACAAGGGTTATTTTCCAACTTAGCACGTGGGTTTTGCATTGGATGACATCTGTAGCAATCGTAACAAGATTGAGTCATAGGCATGTAACTCGTCTTGTCACCATTCGTGCTTCAATTTGTGGGCAAATTGCTTTCAAGAGGAGGGGAATTATACAAACAAGAGGAGCCATTGGAGTAATGCCATGAGTTTTTCTTGGTTGGTTGTGAGCATTTTCAAACTAACCAAGAGACATGAGCACCGAATCATAGTATGAGGGCCAATATGCGGTGGCATTAGATTTGGGCTTCATACTACCAACGCTTGTAGTATCATCCATTTCTATCCAGATTTGAGGACAAATCCTTCTCAAGTGGAGGGGACTGATGTGTGCACGGACTTTAGCCCAAGTAATGATCCAGTTCGAGTTCCATTGGGCCCAGTCACACGTGCACGGGCCAAGCGCTTCAAGGAGTCCCTTCAAGCTCTTGTGTGAAATGTTCAAAACCAACAAGGAGTCCATCGGGATATTGAAGGCTTGGAAGGTGATAATCAAGTTGTCTACATGATGATCCAAGCCCCTCACGAAGAGAGCCCATGAAGGTTTGGTCGACTAAGCCCTGGGCCTTAGTGTTAGATTCAATTGCTTAGAGTTGGATTAGATTAGTTTATTTGAGTCATGGCCCGGCCCACCTTGTCCAAGGAGTGGCCGACCTTCCTTGTCTAGTTTCTTAGGGTTTTATTAGCCCCTTAGCCTATATAAAGGCTCACTTTGTATGATTAACGGGTGCACAATTTTGATAATAAAATTCTGATTTGTTTCTCTTCGACTTATTGAGAGCATTCGAACCTTAACTTGCTTGGCAAGGGTTCTTGAGCAATCTTGCGTATTGTCCTTGATTGTTCTACCGACCTATCCACTAGAGTATTCACCTCAATTGGAGTCGCCGTTCTACCACCTTCAATCAATTCGTGTCGTCCATTTTGGTTTTAGATTCCACAATCCAAGCGCTGGACAACCTCACTAGATCCTTGGGCAAGCGTGTTACGTGTCTCGAAACGAGTTGATCGAGGCCCGTATCTGTTGGCTTCGGAGCTTAGCTGAAGGTATCTTTCGTTATAACCTTGTTTTTCGTAGTTACGTCGAAGGATTTTTGTGTTTTGTCCGCTGCCTTGTTAAAAAAAAAAGAAGAAAAAAATGACGCTGTTCACCGTTACTGTTCACCGACACTGTTCACGTTACTGTTTATCCGAACACAAAATCTGTTGGTGTGTTATCCCATTTGTGTTTGTGTCCAGTTTGTCGATAACTTCTGTCCAAAATTTGCCGAAAGGTTGTGTTCCCAAATCTGTCTTGGTCGTCAGTCATCACTTGAGCAACAAGAAAACAAGTGGGGCGGCGGCTAGGGTTTCTACTTGCGGCTAGGGTTTCATTTGCACTAGGGTTTCTTTGTTTCAAATCTGTCCGAGTATAGCTTGCTTCATCCAAGTTGTTTGCTTAATTTCCAAATTCATTTAGGAAACTAAGTAAAACACTTGGATAACTCCTTTGTTTTCACTTGGCTACTCTCCTACATTCTCTCCTACATTTTAGGAACACTACCCACTCCTACATTTTAGGAAGCTAGGGTTTCTATCTTTTATGTTCCCATTGGTGCACTTCCATTTCTGTCCGCCACTATTGGCCTTCCAAATTCGTCCATTCCCACTTCATTTTGCACCCACATTTGTTTCTTACCTTTTTCGTTACTCTTATGGCAAAAGTGGTGACAATTATTGGACTTGAGCGGACTTTCTCAACTACAGAACCCAACAGGTAAAAGTATTTGGTAAGTCAATTAGAGTGACATCCATATACACGAGTACGAGTGGATACACGTAAGGGAGCGTGAAAGGCAACATCTTCTGTTTCGTTGCTAACTTTTTGCAGGTTCCTTCATACGTCTTGGCGAATACAAGACGCATAAAAGCTAGCCCACAACATTGTCTTCCTGATCCTATGGGAGTCAAAGAAGTGGCATTACGCGGTGTAGATGAGCAATTGGAACTCGTCAAATCTCAGTTGCTTGGTTGGTTTTATACTCGTTGCGGTGTCAAAGATAAAATTTGTAGCTTGCCCATTGATGGGAGTTGTGAAGTCATCCTTGCAAGTGCTATCATGGTTGAGAAATTAAATCTTCCAACCATTGATCATCTTCAACTGTACAAGTTGATGAGTACTCGTGGTGTTGTTTGGGTTACTAAGTGTGACGCCCCGAGGTAGAAGAGAAGGGAAAAATTTCTGGTGAATAGTGTTTTGTGGAGAATCCGGCCAGAAGCCGTCCAAATTCCTTGTATTTTTCTTAAAAATTCCCTTTTCTTTGGCAAATACCACTTTATAATGGCATTACTACTCAATTACATCACAATAAGTGCAAATGAACCTAGAAAGTAGGGTTTCACCTTTGGTTTCAAGATTGGAGCAAAATTAGGGTTTTCGCGATTTTTCGCCGGATGAATTTTCGGTATGGAGCAAGGATCAAATTTGGTGATTAAAAGTGACTTTTAAGTGAGAAATAATATGTGTTTAGGGGCAATGATATAAGGTTAGTGAATAGGAAGAAAAACCCTGGTACGTGTGTTTTTAAGAAAAACGGCGCGAATCGGCAGGTCCCGCGCACAACCGGTTGAACGCACCACTTGACCACCACTTTCTTACCATACAAGCTTATTGATATTTGTGCAAAATATCTTCTCAATTTCCAGCTATCTTGACCGAAATTAGAGGCTAGAAATAGCAAGGAAAGAAAGAGAAAAAAAATGAAAGGTGGTGGTGGTGACAAGTGTCGCCACCCTAGAGATTCTTGGCCAAGAGAGTTACCATCCTTCTTAACCCAATTTTTGCACCTTTCCTCTTCATTTTTCAGCTCCTTGGCCGACCAAAGAGAGAGAGAAAGTGAGAGCAAGAAAACAATTCCCTTTTTCTTGATCTTAGCTATCCAAGTGGGAAAATCAACTTCCGAACCGATTAAAGTACTAGTTGTGGTCTTAAGAAGCTAGGACAAACAAAAATTTTCAAAGGAGGTGGAGTATCACTCTTCCAAGCTTTGTTTTGAGGTATAAAATCTGATCATGGTTGTTGTCCATTTAAATTTTGGTTTAAGATGATAGTTAGCTCCTGTTTTGGCTTGATTACAAGATATGCAAGTTGTTGTGATGATTTTTGGATGATATATGCAAGTTCGGGTTTAATAAATTTCTGCCTAAACTTGTTGAATAGCTAGTATATGTTGTATATAAGGTTATATAAGGGGCTTTGGTAGTGTTGGAAGAAAGAAATCAAGGAAGGTTGGATTGAAAACTGAAAATTCCAGATTTCTGGAAAATTTCCCCCCTTTCTGTCCGGTTTTGTTGCCTTATGATAGAGGCCGAATTGGCCTTAGGTCAAAACATGAAAGTTGTAGAGAATGATATTTTATATCTGCCTACAAAATTTCAGCTCATCGGAGCAATGTAGCTTGTGAAAAGATGAAAATACCCTCGCTGATCTAGGTCACTTTCCAGAGTTCCGCGTGAACAGTTTAGTCCTTTTGGTTGAGTTTATTCACTATAATCCGTTTGGATTTATAGCCTTTCACCAAAACATGAAAGTTTCAGTGCCCTGTCTTAGCTTTGTAACGCCACCAAGAACACCTTAAATGGACCTTGGTAGACTGAGATATGGTCATTTGAATGCAGTGCGGTTGATTAGCCGAATAGTTGAAACCAGGTTATGTGAGTTGGGAATTTGATCAGGTTACACTGAAAATTAGACTAAGTGCTCTTCATGAAAGTTGTAGGCCTTCGTCTTAGCTTTGATATGGTATAAGCTACGTATCAATCTGATAAACGTAGCCTCGGATATGTTATTTCCGCAAAGCCCGTCAAATCTGTCTTTTGTAATTGCATTTCCGCACTTGATATTAGCTTAATCTTTGTTCGTGTGTTGTTATGAGCCTATGGAATGGCTAATGAAATGAAATTATGCTATGGATGATGTTGGGTTGGATTGAGTGAGGATTGAAGCCTAAATGGCTGGAAAATTAGGTAAACACAAAGGGCATGCTGCCCGAATTTACACTCGAGGACTAGGAAACGAGACTTGCAACTTGCGTAAAGGTTAAGTGATTATCACTTGAACTAGCGAGCACCTTTGCTACTTTGTTATCGAGGGTTATACGTTAAAACCTAAACGAACTTGTACCCTTGAGGAAAAGATATAATGGCCAATGTAAACTTGTATTTCCTTGTACTTTCCACTCAAGTGTTGTTTCCAAGTATATATGCTACAAAAACCTTGCGATTGGAAAAGCGAGCAAGTGTTTCACGAATTTCTTTCAAATGAATTTCAATTGGTTGATTCTTAATGAACGGAACGTTTAAGTTTCGAATCTTACTCATGTTTCAAAGTTCTCAAATTGGATTTTTATCGCAGATCTGGACTCCAAACCTAGAGTATAATTGAACGTGAATACTTGAAGCACTATATTTTGGGTGAGTGATCCCTCGACTATTTCCAAAGTTAATTTTGAACTAATTCTTGCATTTATTACTCCATTGCATATCATTTGGGTTCGGGTGTGTGCCATGACATAATTTGGCTCCAATGAGTTCCTAGAAAGTCCTGTGCTTAGAACCAATGTCTCCACTACTGTTTACACATTCTTTGGAGCATGATGGCTCCTTACTTTTGTTTCACGGTTACCTGATTTAAACGAGCATTGGATATTTAAGTACAGGAACTTCACTGGCTCTCGTGAGCAATAAATGAACATTTGATTACTGCATCATGACATCATATCAATGCTTTATTGTGAAATATACTTGGCTGTTGATTTTACTAGTCATTCCCTGAGCTTCTAGCTCACCTCCTATTTTCTTCTTCTCCCCACAGGGATCGAAGTAAAAGAGAACTTGTATTTGGATCTCTGTGTGGCTGGATGGCGTACATCATGTATAGTTTAGATTTGGTTTTGGTTTATGTACTTTTGGGCCTGTATAAATATTTGGAATTGAATCGGATGTATATCTACATTCTACGCCTAGAACTAGTTTCCGATTTGCTTATGATATGTAATTTTTTGAGAATTGGATGTTATTTATGGTTCATGAATGTGTGTACATGATTCGAGTTCCATAGTGAGTGAGTCCTGGCAAGAGCTGGGCAGGCGGTCCGCCGAACCCTTTGGTACGCCTTAGGGGGAAGTGTGGTCGTCACAGGTGGTATCAGAGCTTAGGCTTCAGATCTTTGTAGTGTATCCTAGACTTAAAGTTTAGGATGCCGGACTGTGGGATTGGTTTGTACGTTCAGTGCTCTTTTGGAGCGTCAGTTTTGAATCTTGAAAGTGGTACGCGTAAGATATGATTTGGTTGAATTACGCTTGTGAGCGTACGGCCTGAACTGTACAGTTTCTTAGTTTTGGATTCTTGGCTAGGGTTTTGATAGATTATGGTGGTGGCCGGAATTGTTGAGAAAAGTTTTGGTTTGCATTTTTCTTCTAATTTTCCTGTTTGATTAAGGTTATACCACCCGAGTGGTAAATGTTAAGATTTGAGATATTTGAACTGTCTAAGACCGACTAGACTGACCTCATTTGAGACTTGAATTTGTATCGGCTAGTGTACCCTTACGTACACTTGATAGACCTGACCTGACTGAATATAGGGTATCTCTTTTACTCTTGAGAAAGTATCTTGATTCATATATGATCTGTATGTGGATTTAAGTTTGATGACTGCTTGAGAGTGTGAATTACTGGGCATAAGCTAGGCGAGTGAGTTCCTACTCAAACTCATGTTCTTTGAACCTGAAATAATTGACCATGCTTTTGAACCGATACACTTGAACCCTGCTTTTGACTCTGTTTCTGAACATTTTCATACTTGTTTGGTTATAGACCGGCTACTACTCTTCTGTAGCGGTTGAACAGAACCTCTCTGGTGAGGCATTGCCTGTTGTGTTTTCAAGCACCACCATTCTTCTGGCGAGGCATGCCTGTTGTGTTTCCAAGCACCATCAGGGATTGAAATTCTTGAACAGAACCTCTCTGATGAGGTATGGCCTGTTGTGTTTTCAAGCACCGCCATTCTTCTGGCGAGGCATGCCTGTTGTGTTTTCAAGCACCATCAGGGATGAAACTTTGACTTGAGGCTCTCTGGTGAAGTTTAGCCGTTGTGCTAACTTGTTGTGTTTCCAAGCACTACCAGGGCCAATTTCTTGAGCTAAGATCCTCTGGTGAAGTTTAGCCGTTGTGCTAACTTGTTGTGTTATCAAGCACCACCAAGGATGAAATTTTGAACTGAGATTCTTTGGCGAGGTATAGCCGTTGTGCTAACCTGTTGTGTTGTCCAGCACCGCCATGGACAAAATCCTGCATCTGAGGCTCTGGTGAAGCTTAGCCATAGTGCTAGCTTGTTGTGTTTTCAAGCACCACCAGGGGTAATTTATGACCTGAGACATCGTTATATCCTGGATTGTTTTTCCAAATATCAGGGACTTTAAGTCCGATTTCGAGCCCTTTTGTATATGTATCCAGTTACTCGTCTGACTATCTATTGGATCAAGATTATTTGATAAGTTGGATTGGAGTACTTTTAGTACTTGATTGTGATGAGTGATTCTTAGTATGTGATTGACCTTTGAGATATTTGATCTGATTAGTATTTGATTATGATAAGCGAGATTGAAATGATTCTTAATACGTGATCGACTTTCGAGAACTATTTTGATCTGATTAGTACAAGTTGGAATGTTGAGGACGACATTCTTTTAAGGAGGGGAGTTTGTGACGCCCCGAGGCAGAAGAAAAGGGAAAAATTTCTGGTGAATAGTGTTTTGTGGAGAATCCGGCCAGAAGCCGTGCAAATTCCTTATATTTTTCTTAAAAATTCCCTTTTCTTTGACAAATACCACTTTATAATGGCCTTACTACTCAATTACATCACAATAAGTGAAAATGAACCTAGAAAGTAGGGTTTCACCTTTGGTTTCAAGATTGGAGCAAAATTAGGGTTTTCGCGATTTTTGGCCGGATGAATTTTTGGTATGGAGCAAGGATCAAATTTGGTGATTAAAAGTGACTTTTAAGTGAGAAATAATATGTGTTTAGGGGCAATGATATAAGGTTAGTGAATAGGAAGAAAAACCCTAGTACGTGTGTTTTTAAGAAAAACGGCGCGAACCGGCGGGTCCCGCGCACTACCGGTTGAACGCACCACTTGACCACCACTTTCTTACCATAAAAGTTTATTGATATTTGAGCAAAATATCTTCTCAATTTCCAGCTATCTTGACCGAAATTAGAGGCTAGAAATAGCAAGGAAAGAAAGAGAAAAAAAATGAAAGGTGGTGGTGGTGACAAGTGTCGCCACCCTAGAGATTCTTGGCCAAGAGAGTTACCATCCTTCTTAACCCAATTTTTGCACCTTTCCTCTTCATTTTTCAGCTCCTTGGCCGACCAAAGAGAGAGAGAAAGTGAGAGCAAGAAAACAATTCCCTTTTTCTTGATCTTAGCTATCCAAGTGGGAAAATCAACTTCCAAACCGATTAAAGTACTAGTTGTGGTCTTAAGAAGCTAGGACAAACAAAAATTTTCAAAGGAGGTGGAGTATCACTCTTCCAAGCTTTGTTTTGAGGTATAAAATCTGATCATGGTTGTTGTCCATTTAAATTTTGGTTTAAGATGATAGTTAGCTCCTGTTTTGGCTTGATTACAAGATATGCAAGTTGTTGTGATGATTTTTGGATGATATATGCAAGTTCGGGTTTAATAAATTTCTGCCTAAACTTGTTGAATAGCTAGTATATGTTGTATATAAGGTTATATAAGGGGCTTTGGTAGTGTTGGAAGAAAGAAATCAAGGAAGGTTGGATTGAAAACTGAAAATTCCAGATTTCTGGAAAATTTCCCCCCTTTCTGTCCGGTTTTGTTGCCTTATGATAGAGGCCGAATTGGCCTTAGGTCAAAACATGAAAGTTGTAGAGAATGGTATTTTATATCTGCCTACAAAATTTCAGCTCAATTGGAGCAATGTAGCTTGTGAAAAGATGAAAATACCCTCGCTGATCTAAGTCACTTTCCAGAGTTCCGCGTGGACAGTTTAGTCCTTTTGGTTGAGTTTATTCACTATAATCCGTTTGGATTTAGCCTTTCACCAAAACATGAAAGTTTCAGTGCCCTGTCTTATCTTTGTAACGCCACAAAGAACACCTTAAATGGACCTTTGGTAGACTGAGATATGGTCATTTGAATGCAGTGCAGTTGATTAGTCGAATAGTTGAAACCAGGTTATGTGAGTTGGGAATTTGATCAGGTTACACTGAAAATTAGACTAAGTGCTCTTCATTATAGTTGTAGGCCTTCGTCTTAGCTTCGATATGGTATAAAGCTGCATATCAATCCGATAAGCGTAGCCTCGGATATGTTATTTCCGCAAAGCCCGTCAAATCTGTCTTTTGTAATTGCATTTCCACACTTGATATTAGCTTAATCTTTGTTCGTGTGTTGTTATGAGCCTATGGAATGGCTAATGAACTGAAATTATGTTATGGATGATGTTGGGTTGGATTGAGTGAGGATTGAAGCCTAAATGGCTGGAAAATTAGGTAAACACAAAGGGCATGCTGCCCGAATTTACACTCGAGGACTAGGAAACGAGACTTGCAACTTGCGTAAAGGTTAAGTGATTATCACTTGAACTAGCGAGCACCTTTGCTACTTTGTTATCGAGGGTTATACGTTAAAACCTAAACGAACTTGTACCCTTGAGGAAAAGATATAATGGCCAATGTAAACTTGTATTTCCTTGTACTTTCCACTCAAGTGTTGTTTCCAAGTATATATGCTACAAAAACCTTGCGATTGGAAAAGCGAGCAAGTGTTTCACGAATTTCTTTCAAATGAATTTCAATTGGTTGATTCTTAATGAACGGAACGTTTAAGTTTCGAATCTTACTCATGTTTCAAAGTTCTCAAATTGGATTTTTATCGCAGATCTGGACTCCAAACCTAGAGTATAATTGAACGTGAATACTTGAAGCACTATATTTTGGGTGAGTGATCCCTCGACTATTTCCAAAGTTAATTTTGAACTAATTCTTGCATTTATTACTCCATTGCATATCATTTGGGTTCGGGTGTGTGCCATGACATAATTTGGCTCCAATGAGTTCCTAGAAAGTCCTGTGCTTAGAACCAATGTCTCCACTACTGTTTACACATTCTTTGGAGCATGATGGCTCCTTACTTTTGTTTCACGGTTACCTGATTTAAACGAGCATTGGATATTTAAGTACAGGAACTTCACTGGCTCTCGTGAGCAATAAATGAACATTTGATTACTGCATCATGACATCATATCAATGCTTTATTGTGAAATATACTTGGCTGTTGATTTTACTAGTCATTCCCTGAGCTTCTAGCTCACCTCCTATTTTCTTCTTCTCCCCACAGGGATCGAAGTAAAAGAGAACTTGTATTTGGATCTCTGTGTGGCTGGATGGCGTACATCATGTATAGTTTAGATTTGGTTTTGGTTTATGTACTTTTGGGCCTGTATAAATATTTGGAATTGAATCGGATGTATATCTACATTCTACGCCTAGAACTAGTTTCCGATTTGCTTATGATATGTAATTTTTTGAGAATTGGATGTTATTTATGGTTCATGAATGTGTGTACATGATTCGAGTTCCATAGTGAGTGAGTCCTGGCAAGAGCTGGGCAGGCGGTCCGCCGAACCCTTTGGTACGCCTTAGGGGGAAGTGTGGTCGTCACAGGTGGTATCAGAGCTTAGGCTTCAGATCTTTGTAGTGTATCCTAGACTTAAAGTTTAGGATGCCGGACTGTGGGATTGGTTTGTACGTTCAGTGCTCTTTTGGAGCGTCAGTTTTGAATCTTGAAAGTGGTACGCGTAAGATATGATTTGGTTGAATTACGCTTGTGAGCGTACGGCCTGAACTGTACAGTTTCTTAGTTTTGGATTCTTGGCTAGGGTTTTGATAGATTATGGTGGTGGCCGGAATTGTTGAGAAAAGTTTTGGTTTGCATTTTTCTTCTAATTTTCCTGTTTGATTAAGGTTATACCACCCGAGTGGTAAATGTTAAGATTTGAGATATTTGAACTGTCTAAGACCGACTAGACTGACCTCATTTGAGACTTGAATTTGTATCGGCTAGTGTACCCTTACGTACACTTGATAGACCTGACCTGACTGAATATAGGGTATCTCTTTTACTCTTGAGAAAGTATCTTGATTCATATATGATCTGTATGTGGATTTAAGTTTGATGACTGCTTGAGAGTGTGAATTACTGGGCATAAGCTAGGCGAGTGAGTTCCTACTCAAACTCATGTTCTTTGAACCTGAAATAATTGACCATGCTTTTGAACCGATACACTTGAACCCTGCTTTTGACTCTGTTTCTGAACATTTTCATACTTGTTTGGTTATAGACCGGCTACTACTCTTCTGTAGCGGTTGAACAGAACCTCTCTGGTGAGGCATTGCCTGTTGTGTTTTCAAGCACCACCATTCTTCTGGCGAGGCATGCCTGTTGTGTTTCCAAGCACCATCAGGGATTGAAATTCTTGAACAGAACCTCTCTGATGAGGTATGGCCTGTTGTGTTTTCAAGCACCGCCATTCTTCTGGCGAGGCATGCCTGTTGTGTTTTCAAGCACCATCAGGGATGAAACTTTGACTTGAGGCTCTCTGGTGAAGTTTAGCCGTTGTGCTAACTTGTTGTGTTTCCAAGCACTACCAGGGCCAATTTCTTGAGCTAAGATCCTCTGGTGAAGTTTAGCCGTTGTGCTAACTTGTTGTGTTATCAAGCACCACCAAGGATGAAATTTTGAACTGAGATTCTTTGGCGAGGTATAGCCGTTGTGCTAACCTGTTGTGTTGTCCAGCACCGCCATGGACAAAATCCTGCATCTGAGGCTCTGGTGAAGCTTAGCCATAGTGCTAGCTTGTTGTGTTTTCAAGCACCACCAGGGGTAATTTATGACCTGAGACATCGTTATATCCTGGATTGTTTTTCCAAATATCAGGGACTTTAAGTCCGATTTCGAGCCCTTTTGTATATGTATCCAGTTACTCGTCTGACTATCTATTGGATCAAGATTATTTGATAAGTTGGATTGGAGTACTTTTAGTACTTGATTGTGATGAGTGATTCTTAGTATGTGATTGACCTTTGAGATATTTGATCTGATTAGTATTTGATTATGATAAGCGAGATTGAAATGATTCTTAATACGTGATCGACTTTCGAGAACTATTTTGATCTGATTAGTACAAGTTGGAATGTTGAGGACGACATTCTTTTAAGGAGGGGAGTTTGTGACGCCCCGAGGCAGAAGAAAAGGGAAAAATTTCTGGTGAATAGTGTTTTGTGGAGAATCCGGCCAGAAGCCGTGCAAATTCCTTATATTTTTCTTAAAAATTCCCTTTTCTTTGACAAATACCACTTTATAATGGCCTTACTACTCAATTACATCACAATAAGTGAAAATGAACCTAGAAAGTAGGGTTTCACCTTTGGTTTCAAGATTGGAGCAAAATTAGGGTTTTCGCGATTTTTGGCCGGATGAATTTTTGGTATGGAGCAAGGATCAAATTTGGTGATTAAAAGTGACTTTTAAGTGAGAAATAATATGTGTTTAGGGGCAATGATATAAGGTTAGTGAATAGGAAGAAAAACCCTAGTACGTGTGTTTTTAAGAAAAACGGCGCGAACCGGCGGGTCCCGCGCACTACCGGTTGAACGCACCACTTGACCACCACTTTCTTACCATACAAGTTTATTGATATTTGAGCAAAATATCTTCTCAATTTCCAGCTATCTTGACCGAAATTAGAGGCTAGAAATAGCAAGGAAAGAAAGAGAAAAAAAATGAAAGGTGGTGGTGGTGACAAGTGTCGCCACCCTAGAGATTCTTGGCCAAGAGAGTTACCATCCTTCTTAACCCAATTTTTGCACCTTTCCTCTTCATTTTTCAGCTCCTTGGCCGACCAAAGAGAGAGAGAAAGTGAGAGCAAGAAAACAATTCCCTTTTTCTTGATCTTAGCTATCCAAGTGGGAAAATCAACTTCCAAACCGATTAAAGTACTAGTTGTGGTCTTAAGAAGCTAGGACAAACAAAAATTTTCAAAGGAGGTGGAGTATCACTCTTCCAAGCTTTGTTTTGAGGTATAAAATCTGATCATGGTTGTTGTCCATTTAAATTTTGGTTTAAGATGATAGTTAGCTCCTGTTTTGGCTTGATTACAAGATATGCAAGTTGTTGTGATGATTTTTGGATGATATATGCAAGTTCGGGTTTAATAAATTTCTGCCTAAACTTGTTGAATAGCTAGTATATGTTGTATATAAGGTTATATAAGGGGCTTTGGTAGTGTTGGAAGAAAGAAATCAAGGAAGGTTGGATTGAAAACTGAAAATTCCAGATTTCTGGAAAATTTCCCCCCTTTCTGTCCGGTTTTGTTGCCTTATGATAGAGGCCGAATTGGCCTTAGGTCAAAACATGAAAGTTGTAGAGAATGGTATTTTATATCTGCCTACAAAATTTCAGCTCAATTGGAGCAATGTAGCTTGTGAAAAGATGAAAATACCCTCGCTGATCTAAGTCACTTTCCAGAGTTCCGCGTGGACAGTTTAGTCCTTTTGGTTGAGTTTATTCACTATAATCCGTTTGGATTTAGCCTTTCACCAAAACATGAAAGTTTCAGTGCCCTGTCTTATCTTTGTAACGCCACAAAGAACACCTTAAATGGACCTTTGGTAGACTGAGATATGGTCATTTGAATGCAGTGCAGTTGATTAGTCGAATAGTTGAAACCAGGTTATGTGAGTTGGGAATTTGATCAGGTTACACTGAAAATTAGACTAAGTGCTCTTCATTATAGTTGTAGGCCTTCGTCTTAGCTTCGATATGGTATAAAGCTGCATATCAATCCGATAAGCGTAGCCTCGGATATGTTATTTCCGCAAAGCCCGTCAAATCTGTCTTTTGTAATTGCATTTCCACACTTGATATTAGCTTAATCTTTGTTCGTGTGTTGTTATGAGCCTATGGAATGGCTAATGAACTGAAATTATGTTATGGATGATGTTGGGTTGGATTGAGTGAGGATTGAAGCCTAAATGGCTGGAAAATTAGGTAAACACAAAGGGCATGCTGCCCGAATTTACACTCGAGGACTAGGAAACGAGACTTGCAACTTGCGTAAAGGTTAAGTGATTATCACTTGAACTAGCGAGCACCTTTGCTACTTTGTTATCGAGGGTTATACGTTAAAACCTAAACGAACTTGTACCCTTGAGGAAAAGATATAATGGCCAATGTAAACTTGTATTTCCTTGTACTTTCCACTCAAGTGTTGTTTCCAAGTATATATGCTACAAAAACCTTGCGATTGGAAAAGCGAGCAAGTGTTTCACGAATTTCTTTCAAATGAATTTCAATTGGTTGATTCTTAATGAACGGAACGTTTAAGTTTCGAATCTTACTCATGTTTCAAAGTTCTCAAATTGGATTTTTATCGCAGATCTGGACTCCAAACCTAGAGTATAATTGAACGTGAATACTTGAAGCACTATATTTTGGGTGAGTGATCCCTCGACTATTTCCAAAGTTAATTTTGAACTAATTCTTGCATTTATTACTCCATTGCATATCATTTGGGTTCGGGTGTGTGCCATGACATAATTTGGCTCCAATGAGTTCCTAGAAAGTCCTGTGCTTAGAACCAATGTCTCCACTACTGTTTACACATTCTTTGGAGCATGATGGCTCCTTACTTTTGTTTCACGGTTACCTGATTTAAACGAGCATTGGATATTTAAGTACAGGAACTTCACTGGCTCTCGTGAGCAATAAATGAACATTTGATTACTGCATCATGACATCATATCAATGCTTTATTGTGAAATATACTTGGCTGTTGATTTTACTAGTCATTCCCTGAGCTTCTAGCTCACCTCCTATTTTCTTCTTCTCCCCACAGGGATCGAAGTAAAAGAGAACTTGTATTTGGATCTCTGTGTGGCTGGATGGCGTACATCATGTATAGTTTAGATTTGGTTTTGGTTTATGTACTTTTGGGCCTGTATAAATATTTGGAATTGAATCGGATGTATATCTACATTCTACGCCTAGAACTAGTTTCCGATTTGCTTATGATATGTAATTTTTTGAGAATTGGATGTTATTTATGGTTCATGAATGTGTGTACATGATTCGAGTTCCATAGTGAGTGAGTCCTGGCAAGAGCTGGGCAGGCGGTCCGCCGAACCCTTTGGTACGCCTTAGGGGGAAGTGTGGTCGTCACAGGTGGTATCAGAGCTTAGGCTTCAGATCTTTGTAGTGTATCCTAGACTTAAAGTTTAGGATGCCGGACTGTGGGATTGGTTTGTACGTTCAGTGCTCTTTTGGAGCGTCAGTTTTGAATCTTGAAAGTGGTACGCGTAAGATATGATTTGGTTGAATTACGCTTGTGAGCGTACGGCCTGAACTGTACAGTTTCTTAGTTTTGGATTCTTGGCTAGGGTTTTGATAGATTATGGTGGTGGCCGGAATTGTTGAGAAAAGTTTTGGTTTGCATTTTTCTTCTAATTTTCCTGTTTGATTAAGGTTATACCACCCGAGTGGTAAATGTTAAGATTTGAGATATTTGAACTGTCTAAGACCGACTAGACTGACCTCATTTGAGACTTGAATTTGTATCGGCTAGTGTACCCTTACGTACACTTGATAGACCTGACCTGACTGAATATAGGGTATCTCTTTTACTCTTGAGAAAGTATCTTGATTCATATATGATCTGTATGTGGATTTAAGTTTGATGACTGCTTGAGAGTGTGAATTACTGGGCATAAGCTAGGCGAGTGAGTTCCTACTCAAACTCATGTTCTTTGAACCTGAAATAATTGACCATGCTTTTGAACCGATACACTTGAACCCTGCTTTTGACTCTGTTTCTGAACATTTTCATACTTGTTTGGTTATAGACCGGCTACTACTCTTCTGTAGCGGTTGAACAGAACCTCTCTGGTGAGGCATTGCCTGTTGTGTTTTCAAGCACCACCATTCTTCTGGCGAGGCATGCCTGTTGTGTTTCCAAGCACCATCAGGGATTGAAATTCTTGAACAGAACCTCTCTGATGAGGTATGGCCTGTTGTGTTTTCAAGCACCGCCATTCTTCTGGCGAGGCATGCCTGTTGTGTTTTCAAGCACCATCAGGGATGAAACTTTGACTTGAGGCTCTCTGGTGAAGTTTAGCCGTTGTGCTAACTTGTTGTGTTTCCAAGCACTACCAGGGCCAATTTCTTGAGCTAAGATCCTCTGGTGAAGTTTAGCCGTTGTGCTAACTTGTTGTGTTATCAAGCACCACCAAGGATGAAATTTTGAACTGAGATTCTTTGGCGAGGTATAGCCGTTGTGCTAACCTGTTGTGTTGTCCAGCACCGCCATGGACAAAATCCTGCATCTGAGGCTCTGGTGAAGCTTAGCCATAGTGCTAGCTTGTTGTGTTTTCAAGCACCACCAGGGGTAATTTATGACCTGAGACATCGTTATATCCTGGATTGTTTTTCCAAATATCAGGGACTTTAAGTCCGATTTCGAGCCCTTTTGTATATGTATCCAGTTACTCGTCTGACTATCTATTGGATCAAGATTATTTGATAAGTTGGATTGGAGTACTTTTAGTACTTGATTGTGATGAGTGATTCTTAGTATGTGATTGACCTTTGAGATATTTGATCTGATTAGTATTTGATTATGATAAGCGAGATTGAAATGATTCTTAATACGTGATCGACTTTCGAGAACTATTTTGATCTGATTAGTACAAGTTGGAATGTTGAGGACGACATTCTTTTAAGGAGGGGAGTTTGTGACGCCCCGAGGCAGAAGAAAAGGGAAAAATTTCTGGTGAATAGTGTTTTGTGGAGAATCCGGCCAGAAGCCGTGCAAATTCCTTATATTTTTCTTAAAAATTCCCTTTTCTTTGACAAATACCACTTTATAATGGCCTTACTACTCAATTACATCACAATAAGTGAAAATGAACCTAGAAAGTAGGGTTTCACCTTTGGTTTCAAGATTGGAGCAAAATTAGGGTTTTCGCGATTTTTGGCCGGATGAATTTTTGGTATGGAGCAAGGATCAAATTTGGTGATTAAAAGTGACTTTTAAGTGAGAAATAATATGTGTTTAGGGGCAATGATATAAGGTTAGTGAATAGGAAGAAAAACCCTAGTACGTGTGTTTTTAAGAAAAACGGCGCGAACCGGCGGGTCCCGCGCACTACCGGTTGAACGCACCACTTGACCACCACTTTCTTACCATAAAAGTTTATTGATATTTGAGCAAAATATCTTCTCAATTTCCAGCTATCTTGACCGAAATTAGAGGCTAGAAATAGCAAGGAAAGAAAGAGAAAAAAAATGAAAGGTGGTGGTGGTGACAAGTGTCGCCACCCTAGAGATTCTTGGCCAAGAGAGTTACCATCCTTCTTAACCCAATTTTTGCACCTTTCCTCTTCATTTTTCAGCTCCTTGGCCGACCAAAGAGAGAGAGAAAGTGAGAGCAAGAAAACAATTCCCTTTTTCTTGATCTTAGCTATCCAAGTGGGAAAATCAACTTCCAAACCGATTAAAGTACTAGTTGTGGTCTTAAGAAGCTAGGACAAACAAAAATTTTCAAAGGAGGTGGAGTATCACTCTTCCAAGCTTTGTTTTGAGGTATAAAATCTGATCATGGTTGTTGTCCATTTAAATTTTGGTTTAAGATGATAGTTAGCTCCTGTTTTGGCTTGATTACAAGATATGCAAGTTGTTGTGATGATTTTTGGATGATATATGCAAGTTCGGGTTTAATAAATTTCTGCCTAAACTTGTTGAATAGCTAGTATATGTTGTATATAAGGTTATATAAGGGGCTTTGGTAGTGTTGGAAGAAAGAAATCAAGGAAGGTTGGATTGAAAACTGAAAATTCCAGATTTCTGGAAAATTTCCCCCCTTTCTGTCCGGTTTTGTTGCCTTATGATAGAGGCCGAATTGGCCTTAGGTCAAAACATGAAAGTTGTAGAGAATGGTATTTTATATCTGCCTACAAAATTTCAGCTCAATTGGAGCAATGTAGCTTGTGAAAAGATGAAAATACCCTCGCTGATCTAAGTCACTTTCCAGAGTTCCGCGTGGACAGTTTAGTCCTTTTGGTTGAGTTTATTCACTATAATCCGTTTGGATTTAGCCTTTCACCAAAACATGAAAGTTTCAGTGCCCTGTCTTATCTTTGTAACGCCACAAAGAACACCTTAAATGGACCTTTGGTAGACTGAGATATGGTCATTTGAATGCAGTGCAGTTGATTAGTCGAATAGTTGAAACCAGGTTATGTGAGTTGGGAATTTGATCAGGTTACACTGAAAATTAGACTAAGTGCTCTTCATTATAGTTGTAGGCCTTCGTCTTAGCTTCGATATGGTATAAAGCTGCATATCAATCCGATAAGCGTAGCCTCGGATATGTTATTTCCGCAAAGCCCGTCAAATCTGTCTTTTGTAATTGCATTTCCACACTTGATATTAGCTTAATCTTTGTTCGTGTGTTGTTATGAGCCTATGGAATGGCTAATGAACTGAAATTATGTTATGGATGATGTTGGGTTGGATTGAGTGAGGATTGAAGCCTAAATGGCTGGAAAATTAGGTAAACACAAAGGGCATGCTGCCCGAATTTACACTCGAGGACTAGGAAACGAGACTTGCAACTTGCGTAAAGGTTAAGTGATTATCACTTGAACTAGCGAGCACCTTTGCTACTTTGTTATCGAGGGTTATACGTTAAAACCTAAACGAACTTGTACCCTTGAGGAAAAGATATAATTGCCAATGTAAACTTGTATTTCCTTGTACTTTCCACTCAAGTGTTGTTTCCAAGTATATATGCTACAAAAACCTTACGATTGGAAAAGCAAGCAAGTATTTCACGAATGTCTTTCAAATGAATTTCAATTGGTTGATTCTTAATGAACGGAACGTTTAAGTTTCGAATCTTACTCGTGTTTCAAAGTTCTCAAATTGGATTTTTATCGCAGATCTGGACTCCAAACCTAGAGTATAATTGAACGTGAAGCACTATATTTTGGGTGAGTGATCCCTCGACTATTTCCAAAGTTACTTTTGAACTAATTCTTGCATTTATTACTCCATTGCATATCATTTGGGTTCGGGTGTGTGCCATGACATAATTTGGCTCCAATGAGTTCCTAGAAAGTCTTGTGCTTAGAACCAATGTCTCCACTACTGTTTACACATTCTTCGGAGCACGATGGCTCCTTACTTTTGTTTCACGATTACCTGATCTAAACGAGCATTGGATATTTAAGTACAAGAACTTCACTGGCTCTCGTGAGCAATAAATGAACATTTGATTACTGCATCATGACATCATATCAATGCTTTATTGTGAAATATACTTGGCTGTTGATTTTACTGGTCGCTCCCCGAGCTTCTAGCTCACCCCATATTTTCTTCTTCTCCCCACAGGGATCGAAGTAAAAGAGAACTTGTATTTTGATCTCTGTGTGGCTGGATGGCGTACATCTTGTATAGTTTAGATTTGGTTTTGGTTTATATATGTAACATCCCGAATATTAGGAGGTTGTTTGTGAAGAAAATATTAAAGTGTATTTCTTTGGGTTTGATTTAAAACCTATTTTTGTTTTAAAAAGACTAGAAACCCTAATATTGTAGCCAAAAAACCCTAGTTTACTTGTGACTAACCGGTTTTCCTAAATCTCTCTTATTTTAATTGAAACCCTAATTTTAATTACTGGAATTGGAAAATTCCTCACGTTTTCTTAAAAAATTTCTTTAACCGGCGGGTCCCGCGCACTACCGATTGAACGCACCACTTGACCACTACTTTCATACCCTACAAGCTCATTGATATTTGAGCAAAATATCCTCTCACTACCGGCTATTGTTGACCGAAAATATTGACTAAAAATGCAAGGAAAGAAGAAAACAATTTGTGTGGATGTGGTAGTGCCAAGTGTTGGCCAATTTGTGACTTAAACTAAACTTAATCCTCTTACCTTCTTATCTTCCAAACTTAGCTAAGTCTTCCTCATTTTTTTCTTGCTAAGAGCCGAGACAAGGGAGAGAGAAAAGAAGAGCAAGAGCAACAAATTTCCTTCTTGATTTGCTTCAACCCAAGTTAGAAATCCAAATCTAAACCGATTAAAGTGCTTAGTGTGAGTTGGGAAGCTAGAGAAACTATGAAATTTCAAAGGGGGTGAAGGTTCACTCATTCAAGCCCTGGTTTTTGAGGTGAGGATGCTGATTTTCCTTATTCTTACCTGCAATCTTGTGTAAATTAGCTTGGTAACTCAAATTTGCGGTGGAATCATGGATGCTATCATGTTTTGGAGGTTTTCCCCTTTTGATTATATGAACTAGGGTTTGAGGACTTGCTGCCCAACTTGGTGTATGATGTATACATGTTGTAAATAAGGTTATAAAAGGGGCTTTGGTAGTAATTAGGACAAGAAATTTGAGAAAGTTCCATTAAAAACCAAAAATTCCAGAATTTGGAAAATTTTCCTCATCATTCTGTCCGGTTTTGTAGTTAGCTCAAAACATGAAAGTTGTAGAGAATGGTATTTCATAGGTGCCTACAAAATTTCAACTCAATCGGAGCAACGTGGGTCATGAAAAGTCCAAAATACCCTTACTGTTTTAAGTTTTTCCCCAGCAGTCCGTTTCATCAGTTTGTCCAGTTTATCACGTTTTTTCACTAGGATCTGTACTGATTTAGCTTTTTGCCAAAACATGAAAGTTGTAGTATTCTAACTTAGCTTTCAAATGCCTCTAAGAACACCTAAATCGGACTTTTGTACTCTGAGATATGACCATTACAGTGTAATGCAGTTAATTAGCCAATGAGTTGAATTTTGGTTCTGCAATTTGAGGATTTGACTAAGTTACATTAGGAACTGGACTAAGTAACCTTCATGAACATTGTAACCCTGTGTCTTAGCTTCGAAATGGCATAGGTTCCGCCTCAATCCGATAAGCGTAGCCTCAGATATGTTATTTCCACATTCACACGTCAAATTTGTCTTTTGCTAGATTGTATTTCTGCACTTGTTATTATTGTGATTCTTATTTCTATGATGTTGTGAGCCCATGGAATGGCTTTTGACTTGAATTTCTGATATGTGTGACTTTGGGATTTGGCTGAGGAAAAATAATGAAGCCTAAATGGCTGGAAAATTAGGTAAACACGAAGGGCATGCTGCCTGAATTTACGCTCGAAGACTAGAGAACTACTTGCAACTTGAGTAAGGGTTAAGAGTGATTACTGCTTGAACCATCTAGGGTACTTGGGTCTTCTTGTTCCGAGGTATATAAGTAAGGATTTGGCCAAACTTGTACCCTTGGAAAATGAAATAATGATTGCTCGAATACGTTTTCCTTGTACTTTCGACTCGCATGACAATTTCAAGTATAAATGTTACAAAGTTTTATCATTGAAAAAGTGAGCAAGTATTTCACGAGTACTCTCCAAGTAAATTTCCATTTCTTGATTCTTATTGAACGAAACGTATAAGTTTCGAATTCTAGTCATGTTTCAAAGTTCTCAAACTGAGTTTTATCGCAGATTTGGACTCCGAACCCGGAGTATAACCTGAAAGTGACCAGTAAAGGCACTATATCTTTTGGTGAGTGCTTTCAAATACTGAATTGAGCTTGATACTTGTACTTGATACGTGGCCAATATGATTACATGCCACATGCGTGAATTGTTAGGGCAAGAGTGTACTTTATCGCACTTGCCCTTACATGATATGTACTTGTTTATTGTTGCAATTGACTTGACATACTTGTTTATGATGCGCGCATTTCCTGGAATTCCAGAAACCCTGTGGCTAGTTAATCGAGTCGAGCCGGCAAGGGCCTGGTCGATTAGATAACAAACCCTGGGTCACTAGTAAGGTCGAGTGGAGTGTTATCTCCTCGGCAATCCGGTATACTCGAGTATTACCACCCGTGTTTATTGAGGATTTTGGGCCCAGTAGGGGGTGTGAATGGTGGACGGAGAGTCGTGTAAGTGGTGCTCTACTGGATTGGTTCCTTTACTTGAAAGTTGACGGAGTGTCAACTATTACGTGATCAAGCTCCTGATGATGAAATGGGAAGTTGGCTCCTGAGAGCCATCCGTATCCTTATGCTTTGGAATGATTATTGCTTATTGGATTATTGTTGATTTTGAAAAACTTTTACACTCGCTCAATTTGAGATTTCTATTTGACGTGTTATTGCTCACGTTTATGAACTCTTCATGCTCGTTACTTTGCTATATCGAAAACTTGTACTTATAAATAATGGTCAATTTGTTATTTGGAACCTCACTGGGCTTTTAGTTCATACCACGCTATTTGTTTTCCTTACAGGGGGTACGAGCGAGGCATGAGACATGTAAAGACTAGCGTAGTCTAGTTGTTTTGACTTTCGACTTTTGACTTGTACTCGCGCTATTCCTCGAATAGAATGTTTTGTATTTGGATTGTATCCGCTTTGAACCAGTTTGAATATATTGAGGCTTTGTACCTTGATTTTCATCAATGTAAATTCTAAGCTTGAATTGCGATGGTATTTATGGTTCATGAATGAATGCACGTGATACGAGTGAGTGAGTCCTGGCGAGAGCTGGGCAGGCGGTCCGTCAAACCCTTTGGTACGTCTTAGGGGGAGGTGGGGTCGTCACAATATACTTTTGGGCCTGTATAAATATTTGGAATTGAATCGGATGTATATCTACATTCTACGCTTAGAACTAGTTTCTGCTTCGCTTACGATATATAATTTTTGGAGAATTGGATGTTATTTATGGTTCATGAATGTGTGTACATGATTCGAGTTCCATAGCGAGTGAGTCCTGGCAAGAGCTGGGCAGGCGGTCCGCCGAATCCTTTCGTACGCCTTAGGGGGAAGTGGGGTCGTCACACTAAGCACACACTTGTACCTATTCAAATCGGCAAATATGTGGACGAGGTGTTGTGTGATGTAGTCCCAATTCAAGTGACACCTGTGTTGTTGGGCAAAGCATGGATGTCGAGGCGAGAAATTAAATATGACGGACATACTAACAAGTATGCCTTCTTATTTAATAGTCGTCGTTTTGTACTTGTATCACTTACTTATGACCAGCTTTGTATTGATCTAGCATACATGAAAATGAGCTTGAACGTTATAGAATGGAGAAAAGGCTAGATGAGGGAATTGTGCCTGAAGAGGTAAAACCCGAGGGAGTTGAAAGCAACGAGATGAAAGGGTCAGCTGTTGAACTAGAAAAAGAGATGGAAAAATCTGATGAGATGGGTGGTAAAAAGGAAGAAAAGAGAGAAAGTGGGCTGATCTTGAACAACCCGATGAAGGCCTGTTATTTTCTTAACGAACTTATCTTTGCTTTGTTTAGTGTTTCTTCTTTTATACAGATCAGGCAAAGGGAAGTTGAGCTGTTCTTAGTGCGTTCCATTCCAAAATCAATTATAGGCTTTGCAAGCCTCCAAGAGTTAAACCCCGTTGGTATCCATTCATGAAACAATGTCAACTCAAATCAGTCCACACCAAAAGGGAGTTGATTCGAGCTCATCTTGAAGGGAACACTCCACATTTTGGGGATGGTTGTGTACCAAGGGTTCATTTAAAGAACAAGTACCTCAATGACCATTGTGATTTTCGTCTTGCTCTTAGTGCACATGAAGCTCCAACATCACCAAATCCGCCATGGGACCTTGCAAGTGTGTTCTGGCCGGAGTTCGATTTCATGGGATACACTTCACACCACTTTGAGGACCCTTACCTCGTGACCACAAACGATCAAGTTGAGCACACATTGAAGATAGTTTGTGAGATTCAAGGTTCGACAAGGGTTATTTTCCAACTTAGCACGTGGGTTTTGCATTGGATAACATCTGTAGCAATCGTAACAAGATTGAGTCAAAGGCATGTAACTCATCTTGTCACCATTCAGGCTTCAATTTGTGGGCAAATTGCTTTCAAAAGGAGGGGAATTATACAAACAAGAGGAGCCATTGGAGTAAAGCCATGAGTTTTTCTTGGCTGGTTGTGAGCATTTTCAAACTAACCAAGAGACATGAGCACCGAATCACAGTATGAGGGCCAATATGTGGTGGCATTAGATTTGGGATTCATACTACCAAAGCTTGTAGTATCATCCATTTCTATCCGGATTTGAGGACAAATCCTTCTCAAGTGGAGGGGACTGATGTGTGCACGGACCTTAGCCCAAGTAATGATCCAGTTCGAGTTCCTTTGGGCCCAGTCACACGTGCACGAGCCAAGCGCTTCAAGGAGTCCCTTCAAGCTCTTGTGTGAAATGTTCAAGACCAACAAGGAGTCCATCGGGATATTGAAGGCTTGGAAGGTGATAATCAAGTTGTATACATAATGATCCAAGCCCACGAAGAGAGCCCATGAAGGTTTGGTCGACTAAGCCCTAGGCCTTAGTGTTGGGTTGAATTGCTTAGAGTTGGATTAGATTAGTTTATTTGAGTCATGGCCCGGCCCACCTTGTCCAAGGAGTGGCCGACCTTCCTTCTCTAGCTTCTTGAACCTATATAAAGGCTCACTTTGTATGATTAACGGGTGCACAATTTTGATAACAAAATTCTGATTTGTTTCTCTTCGACTTATTGAGAGCATTCGAACCTTAACTTGCTGGGCAAGGGTTCTTGAGCAATCTTGCGTATTGTCCTTGATTGTTCTACCGACCTATCCACTAGAGTATTCACCTCAATTGGAGTCGCCGTTCTACCACCTTCAATCAATTCGTGTCGTCCATTTTGGTTTTAGGTTCAGCAATCCAAGCATTGGACAACCTCACTAGATCCTTGGGCAAGCGTGTTACGTGTCTCGAAACAAGTTGATCGAGGACCGTATCAGTTGGCTTCAGAGCTTAGGTGAAGGTATCTTTCGTTATATCCTTGTTTTTCGTAGTTGCGTCGAAGGGTTTTTGTGTTTTGTCCGCTGCCTTGTGAAAAAAAAAAAGAAGAAAAAAATGACACTGTTCACCGTTACTGTTCACCAACACTGTTCACGTTACTTTTTATCCGAACACAAAATCTGTTGGTGTGTTATCCCTTTTGTGTTTGTGTCTAGTTTGTCGATAATTTCTGTCCAAAATTTGCCGAAAGGTTGTGTTCCCAAATCTGTCTTGGTCGTTAGTCATCACTTGAGCAATAAGAAAACAAGTGGGGCGGCGGCTAGGGTTTCTACTTGCGGCTAGGGTTTCATTTGCACTAGGGTTTCTTTGTTTCAAATCTGTCCGAGTATTGCTTGCTTCATCCAAGTTGTTTACTTAATTTCCAAATTCATTTAGGAAACTAAGTAAAGCACTTGGATAACTCCTTTGTTTTCACTTGGCTACTCTCCTACATTCTCTTCTACATTTTAGGAACACTACCCACTCCTACATTTTAGGAAGCTAGGGTTTCTATCTTTTATGTTCCCATTGGTGCACTTCCATTTCTGTCCGCCACTATTGGCCTTCCAAATTCGTCCATTCCCACTTCATTTTGCACCCACATTTGTGTCTTACCTTCTTGGTTACTCTTATGGCAAAAGTGGTGACAATTATTGGACTTGAGCGGCCTTTCTCAACTACAGAACCCAACAGGTAAAAGTATTTGGTAAGTCAATTAGAGTGACATCCATATACACGAGTGCGAGTGGATACACGTAAGGGAGCGTGAAAGGCAATATCTTCGGTTTCGTTGCTAACTTTTTGCAGGTTCCCTCATACGTCATGGCGAATACAAGACGCATAAAAGCTAGCCCACAACATTGTCTTCCTGATCCTAAGGGAGTCAAAGAAGTGGCATTATGCGGTGTAGATGAGCAATTGGACCTCGTCAAATCTCTGTTACTTGGTTGGTTTTGTACTCGTTGCGGTGTCAAGGATAAAATTTGTAGCTAGCCCATTGATGGGAGTTGTGAAGTCATCCTTGCATGTGCTATCATGGTTGAGAAATTAAATCTTCCAACCATTGATCATCTTCAACTGTACAAGTTGATGAGTACTCGTGGTGTTGTTTGGGTTACTAAGCACACACTTGTACCTATTAAAATCGGCAAATATGTGGACGAGGTGTTGTGTGATGTAGTCCCAATTCAAGTGACACCTGTGTTGTTGGGCAAAGCATGGATGTCGAGGCGAGAAATTAAATATGACGGACATACTAACAAGTATGCCTTCTTATTTAATAGTCGTCGTTTTGTACTTGTATCACTTACTTATGACCAGCTTTGTATTGATCTAGCATACATGAAAATGAGATTGAGCGTTATAGAATGGAGAAAAGGCTAGATGAGGGAATTGTGCCTGAAGAGGTAAAACCCGAGGGAGTTGAAAGCGACGAGATGAAAGGGTCAGCTGTTGAACTAGAAAAAGAGATGGAAAAATCTGATGAGATGGGTGGTAAAAAGGAAGAAAAGAGAGAAAGTGGGCTGATCTTGAACAACCCGGTGAAGGCCTATTATTTTCTTAACGAACTTATCTTAGCTTTGTTTAGTGTTTCTTCTTTTATACAGATCAGGCAAAGGGAAGTTGAGCTGTTCTTAGTGCGTTCCATTCCAAAATCAATTATAGGCTTTGCAAGCCTCCAAGAGTTAAACCCCGTTGGTATCCATTCATGGAACAATATCAACTCAAATCAGTCCACACCAAAAGGGAGTTGATTCGAGCTCATCTTGAAGGGAACACTCCACATTTTGGGGATGGTTGTGTACCAAGGGTTCGTTTAAAGAACAAGTACCTCAATGACCATTGTGATTTTCGTCTTGCTCTTAGTGCACATGAAGCTCCAACGTCACCAAATCCGCCATGGGACCTTGCAAGTGTGTTCTGGCCGGAGTTCGATTTCATGGGATACACTTCACACCGCTTTGAGGACCCTTACCTCGTGACCACAAACGATCAAGTTGAGCACACATTGAAGATAGTTTGTGAGATTCAAGGTTCGACAAGGGTTATTTTCCAACTTAGCACGTGGGTTTTGCATTGGATAACATCTGTAGCAATCGTAACAAGATTGAGTCAAAGGCATGTAACTCGTCTTGTCACCATTCGGGGTTCAATTTGTGGGCAAATTGCTTTCAAGAGGAGGGGAATTATACAAACAAGAGGAGCCATTGGAGTAAAGCCATGAGTTTTTCTTGGCTGGTTGTGAGCATTTTCAAAGTAACCAAGAGACATGAGCACCGAATCATAGTATGAGGGCCAATATGTGGTGGCATTAGATTTGGGATTCATACTACCAACGCTTGTAGTATCATCCATTTCTATCCGGATTTGAGGGCAAATCCTTCTCAAGTGGAGGGGACTGATGTGTGCACGGACCTTAGCCCAAGTAATGATCCAGTTCGAGTTCCTTTGGGCCCAGTCACACGTGCACGGGCCAAGCGCTTCAAGGAGTCCCTTCAAGCTCTTGTGTAAAATGTTCAAGACCAACAAGGAGTCCATCGGGATATTGAAGGCTTGGAAGGTGATAATCAAGTTGTCTACATGATGATCCAAGCCCACGAAGAGAGCCCATGAAGGTTTGGTCGACTATGCCCTAGGCCTTAGTGTTAGGTTCAATTGCTTAGAGTTGGATTAGATTAGTTTATTTGAGTCATGGCCCGGCCCACCTTGTCCAAGGAGTGGCCGACCTTCCTTGTCTAGTTTCTTAGGGTTTTATTAGCCCCTTAGCCTATATAAAGGCTCACTTTGTATGATTAACGGGTGCACAATTTTGATAATAAATTTCTAATTTGTTTCTCTTCGACTTATTTAGAGCATTCGAACCTTAACTTGCTTGGCAAGGGTTCTTGAGCAATCTTGCGTATTGTCCTTGATTGTTCTACCGACCTATCCACTAGAGTATTCACTTCAATTGGAGTCGCCGTTCTACCACCTTCAATCAATTCGTGTCGTCCGTTTTGGTTTTAGGTTCCACAATCCAAGCGTTGGACAACCTCACTAGATCTTTGGGCAAGCGTGTTACGTGTCTCGAAACGAGTTGATCGAATACCGTATCAGTTGGCTTTAGAGGTTAGGTGAAGGTATCTTTCGTTATATCCTTGTTTTTCGTAGTTGCGTCGAAGGGTTTTTGTGTTTTGTCCACTGCCTTGTAAAAAAAAAAAAAAGAAGAAAAAAATGACACTGTTCACCGTTACTGTTCACCGACACTGTTCACGTTACTGTTTATACGAACACAAAATCTGTTGGTGTGTTGTCCCTTTTGTGTTTGTGTCTAGTTTGTCGATAATTTCTGTCCAAAATTTGCCGAAAGGTTGTGTTCCCAAACCTGTCTTGGTCGTTAGTTATCACTTGAGCAACAAGAAAACAAGTGGGGCGGCGGCTAGGGTTTCTACTTGCGGCTAGGGTTTCATTTGAACTAGGGTTCTTTCTTTCAAATATGTCCGAGTATTGCTTGCTTCGTCCAAGTTGTTTACTTAATTTCCAAATTCATTTAGGAAACTAAGTAAAGCACTCGGATAACTCCTTTGTTTTCACTTGGCAACTCTCCTACATTCTCTCCTACATTTTAGGAACACTACCCAGTCCTACATTTTAGGAAGCTAGGGTTTCTATCTTTTATGTTCCCATTGGTGCACTTCCATTTCTGTTCGCCACTATTGGCCTTCCAAATTCATCCATTCCCACTTCATTTTGCACCCACATTTGTGTCTTACCTTCTTGGTTACTCTTATGGCAAAAGTGATGACAATTATTGGACTTGAGCGGCCTTTCTCAACTACAGAACCCAACAGGTAATAGTATTTGGTAAGTCAATTCGAGTGACATCCATATACACGAGTGCGAGTGGATACAAGTAAGGGAGCGTGAAAGGCAACATCTTCGGTTTCGTTGCTAACTTTTTGCTGGTTCCCTCATACGTCATGGCGAATACAACGCATAAAAGCTAGCCCACAACATTGTCTTCCTGATCCTAAGGGAGTCAAAGAAGTGGCATTATGCGGTGTACATGAGCAATTGGACCTCGTCAAATCTCAGTTGCTTGGTTGGTTTTATGCTCGTTGCGGTGTCAAAGATAAAATTTGTAGCCTGCCCATTGATGGGAGTTGTGAAGTCATCCTTGCATGTGCTATCATGGTTGAGAAATTAAATCTTCCAACGATTGATCATCTTCAACTGTACAAGTTGATGAGTACTCGTGGTGTTGTTTGGGTTACTAAGCACACACTTGTACCTATTCAAATCGGCAAATATGTGGACGAGGTGTTGTGTGATGTAGTCCCAATTCAAGTGACACCTGTGTTGTTGCGCAGAGCATGGATGTCGAGGCGAGAAATTAAATATGACGGACATACTAACAAGTATGCCTTCTTATTTACTAGTCGTCGTTTTGTACTTGTATCACTTACTTATGACCAGCTTTGTATTGATCTAGCATACATGAAAATGAGCTTGAGCGTTATAGAATGGAGAAAAGGCTAGATGAGGGAATTGTGCCTGAAGAGGTAAAACCCGAGGGAGTTGAAAGCAACGAGGTGAAAGGGTCAGCTGTTGAACTAGAAAAAGAGATGGAAAAATCTGATGAGATGGGTGGTAAAAAGGAAGAAAAGAGAGAAAGTGGGCTGATCTTGAACAACCCGGTGAAGGCCTATTATTTTCCTAACGAACTTACCTTTACTTTGTTTAGTGTTTCTTCTTTTATACAGATCAGGCAAAGGGAAGTTGAGCTGTTCTTAGTGCGTTCCATTCCAAAATCAATTATAGGCTTTGCAAGCCTCCAAGAGTTAAACCCCGTTGGTATCCATTCATGGAACAATTTCAACTCAAATCAGTCCACACCAAAAGGGAGTTGATTCGAGCTCATCTTGAAGGGAACACTCCACATTTTGGGGATGGTTGTGTACCAAGGGTTCGTTTAAAGAACAAGTACCTCAATGACCATTGTGATTTTCGTCTTGCTCTTAGTGCACATGAAGCTCCAACATCACCAAATCCGCCATGGGACCTTGCAAGTGTGTTCCGACCGGAGTTCGATTTCATGGGATACACTTCACACCACTTTGAGGACCCTTATCTCGTGACCACAAACGATCAAGTTGAGCACACATTGAAGATAGTTTGTGAGATTCAAGGTTCGACAAAGGTTATTTTCGAACTTAGCACGTGGGTTTTGCATTGGATGACATCTGTAGCAATCGTAACAAGATTGAGTCAAAGGCATGTAACTCGTCTTGTCACCATTCGTGCTTCAATTTGTGGGCAAATTGCTTCCAAGAGGAGGGGAATTATACAAACAAGAGGAGCCATTGGAGTAAAGCCATGAGTTTTTCTTGGCTGTTTGTGAGCATTTTCAAACTAACCGAGAGACATGAGCACCGAATCGTAGTATGTGGGCCAATATGTGGTGGCATTAGATTTGGGATTCATACTACCAACGCTTGTAGTATCATCCATTTCTATCCGGATTTGAGGACAAATCCTTCTCAAGTGGAGGGGACTGATGTGTGCACGGACCTTAGCCCAAGTAATGATCCAGTTCGAGTTCCTTTGGGCCCAGTCACACGTGCACGGGCCAAGCGCTTCAAGGAGTCCCTTCAAGCTCTTGTGTAAAATGTTCAAGACCAACAAGGAGTCCATCGGGATATTGAAGGCTTGGAAGGTGATAATCAAGTTGTCTACATGATGATCCAAGCCCACGAAGAGAGCCCATGAAGGTTTGGTCGACTATGCCCTAGGCCTTAGTGTTAGGTTCAATTGCTTAGAGTTGGATTAGATTAGTTTATTTGAGTCATGGCCCGGCCCACCTTGTCCAAGGAGTGGCCGACCTTCCTTGTCTAGTTTCTTAGGGTTTTATTAGCCCCTTAGCCTATATAAAGGCTCACTTTGTATGATTAACGGGTGCACAATTTTGATAATAAATTTCTGATTTGTTTCTCTTCGACTTATTGAGAGCATTCGAACCTTAACTTGCTTGGCAAGGGTTCTTGAGCAATCTTGCGTATTGTCCTTGATTGTTCTACCGACCTATCCACTAGAGTATTCACCTCAATTGGAGTCGCCGTTCTACCACCTTCAATCAATTCGTGTCGTCTGTTTTGATTTTAGGTTCCACAATCCAAGCGTTGGACAACCTCACTAGATCCTTGGGCAAGCGTGTTACTTGTCTCGAAACGAGTTGATCGAGGACCGTATCTGTTGGCTTTAGAGCTTAGGTGAAGGTATCTTTCGTTATATCCTTGTTTTTCGTAGTTGCGTCGAAGGGGTTTTGTGTTTTGTCCGCTGCCTTGTTAAAAAAAAAAGAAGAAGAAGAAAATGACACTGTTCACCGTTACTGTTCACCGACACTGTTCACGTTACTGTTTATCCGAACACAAAATCTGTTGGTGTGTTATCCCTTTTGTGTCTAGTTTGTCGATAATTTCTGTCGAAAATTTGCCGAAAGTTTGTGTTCCCAAATCTGTCTTGGTCGTTAGTCATCACTTGAGCAACAAGAAAACAAGTGGGGCGGCGGCTAGGGTTTCTACTTGCGGCTAGGGTTTCATTTGCACTAGGGTTTCTTTGTTTCAAATCTGTCCGAGTATTGCTTGCTTCATCCAAGTTGTTTACTTAATTTCCAAATTCATTTAGGAAACTAAGTAAAGCACTTGGATAACTCCTTTGTTTTCACTTGGCTACTCTCCTACATTCTCTCCTACATTTTAGGAACACTACCCACTCCTACATTTTAGGAAGCTAGGGTTTCTATCTTTTATGTTCCCATTGGTGCACTTCCATTTCTGTCCGCCACTATTGGCCTTCCAAATTCATCCATTCCCGCTTCATTTTGCACCCACATTTGTGTCTTACCTTCTTGGTTACTCTTATGGCAAAAGTGGTGACAATTATTGGACTTGAGCGGCCTTTCTCAACTACAGAACCCAACAGGTAAAAGTATTTGGTAAGTCAATTAGAGTGACATCCATATACACGAGTGCGAATGGATACAAGTAAGGGAGCGTGAAAGGCAACATCTTCGGTTTCGTTGCTAACTTTTTGCAGGTCCCTCATATGTCATGGCGAATACAAGACGCATAAAAGCTAGCCCACAACATTGTCTTCCTGATCCTAAGGGAGTCAAAGAAGTGGCATTATGCGGTGTAGATGAGCAATTGGACCTCGTCAAATCTGTGTTACTTGGTTGGTTTTGTACTCGTTGCGGTGTCAAAGATAAAATTTGTTGCTTGCCCATTGATGGGAGTTGTGAAGTCATCCTTGCATGTGCTATCATGGTTGAGAAATTAAATCTTCCAACCATTGATCATCTTCAACTGTACAAGTTGATGAGTACTCGTGGTGTTGTTTGGGTTACTAAGCACACACTTGTACCTATTCAAATCGGCAAATATGAGGACGAGGTGTTGTGTGATGTAGTCCCAATTCAAGTGACACCTGTGTTGTTGGGCAAAGCATGGATGTCGAGGCGAGAAATTAAAGATGACGGACATACTAACAAGTATGCCTTCTTATTTAATAGTCGTCGTTTTGTACTTGTATCACTTACTTATGACCAGCTTTGTATTGATCTAGCATACATGAAAATGAGCTTGAGCGTTATAGAATGGAGAAAAGGCTAGATGAGGGAATTGTGCCTGAAGAGGTAAAACCCGAGGGAGTTGAAAGCAACGAGATGAAAGGGTCAGCTGTTGAACTAGAAAAAGAGATGGAAAAATCTGAATAGATGGGTGGTAAAAAGGAAGAAAAGAGAGAAAGTGGACTGATCTTGAACAACCCGGTGGAGGCCTATTATTTTCTTAACGAACTTATCTTTGCTTTGTTTAGTGTTTCTTCTTTTATACAGATCAGGCAAAGGGAAGTTGAGCTGTTCTTAGTGCGTTCCATTCCAAAATCAATTATAGGCTTTGCAAGCCTCCAAGAGTTAAACCCCGTTGGTATCCATTCATGGAACAATATCAACTCAAATCAGTCCACACCAAAAGGGAGTTGATTCGAGCTCATCTTGAAGGGAACACTCCACATTTTGGGGATGGTTGTGTACCAAGGGTTCGTTTAAAGAACAAGTACCTCAATGACCATTGTGATTTTCGTCTTGCTCTTAGTGCACATGAAGCTCCAACGTCACCAAATCCGCCATGGGACCTTGCAAGTGTGTTCTGGCCGGAGTTCGATTTCATGGGATACACTTCACACCGCTTTGAGGACCCTTACCTCGTGACCACAAACGATCAAGTTGAGCACACATTGAAGATAGTTTGTGAGATTCAAGGTTCGACAAGGGTTATTTTCCAACTTAGCACGTGGGTTTTGCATTGGATAACATCTGTAGCAATCGTAACAAGATTGAGTCAAAGGCATGTAACTCGTCTTGTCACCATTCGTGCTTCAATTTGTGGGCAAATTGCTTTCAAGAGGAGGGGAATTATACAAACAAGAGGAGCCATTGGAGTAAAGCCATGAGTTTTTCTTGGCTGGTTCTGAGCATTTTCAAACTAACCAAGAGACATGAGCACCGAATCATAGTATGAGGGCCAATATGTGGTGGCATTAGATTTGAGATTCATACTACCAACGCTTGTAGTATCATCCATTTCTATCCGGATTTGAGGACAAATCCTTCTCAAGTGGAGGGGACTGATGTGTGCACGGACCTTAGCCCAAGTAATGATCCAGTTCGAGTTCCTTTGGGCCCAGTCACACGTGCACGGGCCAAGCGCTTCAAGGAGTCCCTTCAAGCTCTTGTGTAAAATGTTCAAGACCAACAAGGAGTCCATCGGGATATTGAAGGCTTGGAAGGTGATAATCAAGTTGTCTACATGATGATCCAAGCCCACGAAGAGAGCCCATGAAGGTTTGGTCGACTATGCCCTAGGCCTTAGTGTTAGGTTCAATTGCTTAGAGTTGGATTAGATTAGTTTATTTGAGTCATGGCCCGGCCCACCTTGTCCAAGGAGTGGCCGACCTTCCTTGTCTAGTTTCTTAGGGTTTTATTAGCCCCTTAGCCTATATAAAGGCTCACTTTGTATGATTAACGGGTGCACAATTTTGATAATAAATTTCTAACTTGTTTCTCTTCGACTTATTGAGAGCATTCGAACCTTAACTTGCTTGGCAAGGGTTCTTGAGCAATCTTGCGTATTGTCCTTGATTGTTCTACCGACCTATCCACTAGAGTATTCACCTCAATTGGAGTCGCCGTTCTACCACCTTCAATCAATTCGTGTCGTCCGTTTTGGTTTTAGGTTCCACAATCCAAGCGTTGGACAACCTCACTAGATCCTTGGACAAGCGTGTTACGTGTCTCGAAACGAGTTGATCGAGAACCGTATCAGTTGGCTACAGAGCTTAGGTGAAGGTATCTTTCGTTATATCCTTGTTTTTCGTAGTTGCGTCGAAGGGTTTTTGTGCTTTGTCCGCTGCCTTGTAAAAAAAAAAAAAAAGAAGAAAAAAATGACACTGTTCACCGTTACTGTTCACCGACACTGTTCACGTTACTGTTTATACGAACACAAAATCTGTTGGTGTGTTGTCCCTTTTGTGTTTGTGTCTAGTTTGTCGATAATTTCTGTCCAAAATTTGCCGAAAGGTTGTGTTCCCAAACCTGTCTTGGTCGTTAGTCATCACTTGAGCAACAAGAAAACAAGTGGGGCGGCGGCTAGGGTTTCTACTTGCGGCTAGGGTTTCATTTGAACTAGGGTTCTTTGTTTCAAATATGTCCGAGTATTGCTTGCTTCATCCAAGTTCTTTACTTAATTTCCAAATTCATTTAGGAAACTAAGTAAAGCACTCGGATAACTCCTTTGTTTTCACTTGGCTACTCTCCTACATTCTCTCCTACATTTTAGGAACACTACCCACTCCTACATTTTAGGAAGCTAGGGTTTCTATCTTTTATGTTCCCATTGGTGCACTTCCATTTCTGTCCGCCACTATTGCCCTTCCAAATTCGTCCATTCCCACTTCATTTTGCACCCACATTTGTGTCTTACCTTCTTGGTTACTCTTATGGCAAAAGTGGTGACAATTATTGGACTTGAGCGGCCTTTCTCAACTGCAGAACCCAACAGGTACAAGTATTTGGTAAGTCAATTAGAGTGACATCCATATACACGAGTGCGAGTGGATACACGTAAAGGAGCGTGAAAGGCAACATCTTCGGTTTCGTTGCTAACTTTTTGTAGGTTCCCTCATACGTCATGGCGAATACAAGACGCATAAAAGCTAGCCCACAACATTGCCTTCCTGATCCTAAAGGAGTCAAAGAAGTGGCATTACGCGTTGTAGATGAGCAATTGGACCTCGTCAAATCTCAGTTGCTTGGTTGGTTTTATACTCGTTGCTGTGTCAAAGATAAAATTTGTAGCCTGCCCATTGATGGGAGTTGTGAAGTCATCCTTGCATGTGCTATCATGGTTGAGAAATTAAATCTTCCAACCATTGATCATTTTCAACTGTACAAGTCGATGAGTACTCGTGGTGTTGTTTGGGTTACTAAGCACACACTTGTACCTATTCAAATCGGCAAATATGAGGACGAGGTGTTGTGTGATGTAGTCCCAATTCAAGTGACACCTGTGTTGTTGGGCAATGCATGGATGTCGAGGCGAGAAATTAAATATGATGGACATACTAACAAGTATGCCTTCTTATTTAATAGTCGTCGTTTTGTACTTGTATCACTTACTTATGACCAGCTTTGTATTGATCTAGCATACATGAAAATAAGCTTGAGCGTTATAGAATGGAGAAAAGGCTAGATGAGGGAATTGTGCCAGAAGAGGTAAAACCCGAGGGAGTTGAAAGCAACGAGGTGAAAGGGTCAGTTGTTGAACTAGAAAAAGAGATGGAAAAATCTGATGAGATGGGTGGTAAAAAGGAAGAAAAGAGAGAAAGTGGGCTGATCTTGAACAACCCGGTGAAGGCCTATTATTTTCTTAACGAACTTATCTTTGCTTTGTTTAGTGTTTCTTCTTTTATACAGATCAGGCAAAGGGAAGTTGAGCTGTTCTTAGTGCGTTCCATTCCAAAATCAATTATAGGCTTTGCAAGCCTCCAAGAGTTAAACCCCGTTGGTATCCATTCATGGAACAATGTCAACTCAAATCAGTCCACACCAAAAGGGAGTTGATTCGAGCTCATCTTGAAGGGAACACTCCACATTTTGGGGATGGTTGTGTACTAAGGGTTCGTTTAAAGAACAAGTACCTCAATGACCATTGCGATTTTCGTCTTGCTCTTAGTGCACATGAAGCTCCAACATCACCAAATCCGCCATGGGACCTTGCAAGTGTGTTCTGGCCGGAGTTCGATTTCATGGGATACACTTCACACCACTTTGAGGACCCTTACCTCGTGACCACAAACGATCAAGTTGAGCACACGTTGAAGATAGTTTGTGAGATTCAAGGTTCGACAAGGGTTATTTTCCAACTTAGCACGTGGGTTTTGCATTGGATGACATCTGTAGCAATCGTAACAAGATTGAGTCAAAGGCATGTAACTCGTCTTGTCACCATTCGTGCTTCAATTTGTGGGCAAATTGCTTTCAAGAGGAGGGGAATTATACAAACAAGAGGAGCCATTGGAGTAAAGCCATGAGTTTTTCTTGGCTGGTTGTGAGCATTTTCAAACTAACCAAGAGACATGAGCACCGAATCATAGTATGAGGGCCAATATGTGGTGGCATTAGATTTGAGATTCATACTACCAACGCTTGTAGTATCATCCATTTCTATCCGGATTTGAGGACAAATCCTTCTCAAGTGGAGGGGACTGATGTGTGCACGGACCTTAGCCCAAGTAATGATCCAGTTCGAGTTCCTTTGGGCCCAGTCACACGTGCACGGGCCAAGCGCTTCAAGGAGTCCCTTCAAGCTCTTGTGTATAATGTTCAAGACCAACAAGGAGTCCATCGGGATATTGAAGGCTTGGAAGGTGATAATCAAGTTGTCTACATGATGATCCAAGCCCACGAAGAGAGCCCATGAAGGTTTGGTCGACTATGCCCTAGGCCTTAGTGTTAGGTTCAATTGCTTAGAGTTGGATTAGATTAGTTTATTTGAGTCATGGCCCGGCCCACCTTGTCCAAGGAGTGGCCGACCTTCCTTGTCTAGTTTCTTAGGGTTTTATTAGCCCCTTAGCCTATATAAAGGCTCACTTTGTATGATTAACGGGTGCACAATTTTGATAATAAATTTCTAACTTGTTTCTCTTCGACTTATTGAGAGCATTCGAACCTTAACTTGCTTGGCAAGGGTTCTTGAGCAATCTTGCGTATTGTCCTTGATTGTTCTACCGACCTATCCACTAGAGTATTCACCTCAATTGGAGTCGCCGTTCTACCACCTTCAATCAATTCGTGTCGTCCGTTTTGGTTTTAGGTTCCACAATCCAAGCGTTGGACAACCTCACTAGATCCTTGGACAAGCGTGTTACGTGTCTCGAAACGAGTTGATCGAGAACCGTATCAGTTGGCTACAGAGCTTAGGTGAAGGTATCTTTCGTTATATCCTTGTTTTTCGTAGTTGCGTCGAAGGGTTTTTGTGCTTTGTCCGCTGCCTTGTAAAAAAAAAAAAAAAGAAGAAAAAAATGACACTGTTCACCGTTACTGTTCACCGACACTGTTCACGTTACTGTTTATACGAACACAAAATCTGTTGGTGTGTTGTCCCTTTTGTGTTTGTGTCTAGTTTGTCGATAATTTCTGTCCAAAATTTGCCGAAAGGTTGTGTTCCCAAACCTGTCTTGGTCGTTAGTCATCACTTGAGCAACAAGAAAACAAGTGGGGCGGCGGCTAGGGTTTCTACTTGCGGCTAGGGTTTCATTTGAACTAGGGTTCTTTGTTTCAAATATGTCCGAGTATTGCTTGCTTCATCCAAGTTCTTTACTTAATTTCCAAATTCATTTAGGAAACTAAGTAAAGCACTCGGATAACTCCTTTGTTTTCACTTGGCTACTCTCCTACATTCTCTCCTACATTTTAGGAACACTACCCACTCCTACATTTTAGGAAGCTAGGGTTTCTATCTTTTATGTTCCCATTGGTGCACTTCCATTTCTGTCCGCCACTATTGCCCTTCCAAATTCGTCCATTCCCACTTCATTTTGCACCCACATTTGTGTCTTACCTTCTTGGTTACTCTTATGGCAAAAGTGGTGACAATTATTGGACTTGAGCGGCCTTTCTCAACTGCAGAACCCAACAGGTACAAGTATTTGGTAAGTCAATTAGAGTGACATCCATATACACGAGTGCGAGTGGATACACGTAAAGGAGCGTGAAAGGCAACATCTTCGGTTTCGTTGCTAACTTTTTGTAGGTTCCCTCATACGTCATGGCGAATACAAGACGCATAAAAGCTAGCCCACAACATTGCCTTCCTGATCCTAAAGGAGTCAAAGAAGTGGCATTACGCGTTGTAGATGAGCAATTGGACCTCGTCAAATCTCAGTTGCTTGGTTGGTTTTATACTCGTTGCTGTGTCAAAGATAAAATTTGTAGCCTGCCCATTGATGGGAGTTGTGAAGTCATCCTTGCATGTGCTATCATGGTTGAGAAATTAAATCTTCCAACCATTGATCATTTTCAACTGTACAAGTCGATGAGTACTCGTGGTGTTGTTTGGGTTACTAAGCACACACTTGTACCTATTCAAATCGGCAAATATGAGGACGAGGTGTTGTGTGATGTAGTCCCAATTCAAGTGACACCTGTGTTGTTGGGCAATGCATGGATGTCGAGGCGAGAAATTAAATATGATGGACATACTAACAAGTATGCCTTCTTATTTAATAGTCGTCGTTTTGTACTTGTATCACTTACTTATGACCAGCTTTGTATTGATCTAGCATACATGAAAATAAGCTTGAGCGTTATAGAATGGAGAAAAGGCTAGATGAGGGAATTGTGCCAGAAGAGGTAAAACCCGAGGGAGTTGAAAGCAACGAGGTGAAAGGGTCAGTTGTTGAACTAGAAAAAGAGATGGAAAAATCTGATGAGATGTGTGGTAAAAAGGAAGAAAAGAGAGAAAGTGGGCTGATCTTGAACAACCCGGTGAAGGCCTATTATTTTCTTAACGAACTTATCTTTGCTTTGTTTAGTGTTTCTTCTTTTATACAGATCAGGCAAAGGGAAGTTGAGCTGTTCTTAGTGCGTTCCATTCCAAAATCAATTATAGGCTTTGCAAGCCTCCAAGAGTTAAACCCCGTTGGTATCCATTCATGGAACAATGTCAACTCAAATCAGTCCACACCAAAAGGGAGTTGATTCGAGCTCATCTTGAAGGGAACACTCCACATTTTGGGGATGGTTGTGTACTAAGGGTTCGTTTAAAGAACAAGTACCTCAATGACCATTGCGATTTTCGTCTTGCTCTTAGTGCACATGAAGCTCCAACATCACCAAATCCGCCATGGGACCTTGCAAGTGTGTTCTGGCCGGAGTTCGATTTCATGGGATACACTTCACACCACTTTGAGGACCCTTACCTCGTGACCACAAACGATCAAGTTGAGCACACGTTGAAGATAGTTTGTGAGATTCAAGGTTCGACAAGGGTTATTTTCCAACTTAGCACGTGGGTTTTGCATTGGATGACATCTGTAGCAATCGTAACAAGATTGAGTCAAAGGCATGTAACTCGTCTTGTCACCATTCGTGCTTCAATTTGTGGGCAAATTGCTTTCAAGAGGAGGGGAATTATACAAACAAGAGGAGCCATTGGAGTAAAGCCATGAGTTTTTCTTGGCTGGTTGTGAGCATTTTCAAACTAACCAAGAGACATGAGCACCGAATCATAGTATGAGGGCCAATATGTGGTGGCATTAGATTTGAGATTCATACTACCAACGCTTGTAGTATCATCCATTTCTATCCGGATTTGAGGACAAATCCTTCTCAAGTGGAGGGGACTGATGTGTGCACGGACCTTAGCCCAAGTAATGATCCAGTTCGAGTTCCTTTGGGCCCAGTCACACGTGCACGGGCCAAGCGCTTCAAGGAGTCCCTTCAAGCTCTTGTGTATAATGTTCAAGACCAACAAGGAGTCCATCGGGATATTGAAGGCTTGGAAGGTGATAATCAAGTTGTCTACATGATGATCCAAGCCCACGAAGAGAGCCCATGAAGGTTTGGTCGACTATGCCCTAGGCCTTAGTGTTAGGTTCAATTGCTTAGAGTTGGATTAGATTATTTTATTTGAGTCATGGCCCGACCCACCTTGTACAAGGATGTGGCCGACCTTCCTTGTCTAGTTTCTTAGGGTTTTATTCGCCCCTTAGCCTATATAAAGGCTCACTTTGTATGATTAACGGGTGCACAATTTTGATGATAAATTTCTGATTTGTTTCTCTTCGACTTATTGAGAGCATTCGAACCTTAACTTGCTTGGCAAGGGTTCTTGAGCAATCTTGCGTATTGTCCTTGATTGTTCTACCGACCTATCCACTAGAGTATTCACCTCAATTGGTGTCGCTGTTCTACCACCTTCAATCAATTCGTGTCGCCTGTTTTGGTTTTAGGTTCCACAATCCAAGCGTTGGACAACCTCACTAGATCCTTGGGCAAGCGTGTTACGTGTCTCGAAACGAGTTGATCGAGAACCGTATCAGTTGGCTACAGAGCTTAGGTGAAGGTATCTTTCGTTATATCCTTGTTTTCCGTAGTTGCGTCGAAGGGTTTTTGTGCTTTGTCCGCTGCCTTGTAAAAAAAAAAAAAAGAAGAAAAAAATGACACTGTTCACCGTTACTGTTCACCGACACTGTTCACGTTACTGTTTATACGAACACAAAATCTGTTGGTGTGTTGTCCCTTTTGTGTTTGTGTCTAGTTTGTCGATAATTTCTGTCCAAAATTTGCCGAAAGGTTGTGTTCCCAAACCTGTCTTGGTCGTTAGTCATCACTTGAGCAACAAGAAAACAAGTGGGGCGGCGGCTAGGGTTTCTACTTGCGGCTAGGGTTTCATTTGAACTAGGGTTCTTTGTTTCAAATATGTCCGAGTATTGCTTGCTTCATCCAAGTTCTTTACTTAATTTCCAAATTCATTTAGGAAACTAAGTAAAGCACTCGGATAACTCCTTTGTTTTCACTTGGCTACTCTCCTACATTCTCTCCTACATTTTAGGAACACTACCCAGTCCTACATTTTAGGAAGCTAGGGTTTCTATCTTTTATGTTCCCATTGGTGCACTTCCATTTCTGTCCGCCACTATTGCCCTTCCAAATTCGTCCATTCCCACTTCATTTTGCACCCACATTTGTGTCTTACCTTCTTGGTTACTCTTATGGCAAAAGTGGTGACAATTATTGGACTTGAGCGGCCTTTCTCAACTACAGAACCCAACAGGTAATAGTATTTGGTAAGTCAATTCGAGTGACATCCATATACACAAGTGCGAGTGGATACACGTAAGGCAGCGTGAAAGGCAACATCTTCGGTTTCGTTGCTAACTTTTTGCAGGTTCCCTCATACGTCATGGCGAATACAAGACGCATAAAAGCTAGCCCACAACATTGTCTTCCTGATCCTAAGGGAGTCAAAGAAGTGGCATTATGCGGTGTACATGAGCAATTGGACCTCGTCAAATCTCAGTTGCTTGGTTGGTTTTATGCTCGTTGCGGTGTCAAAGATAAAATTTGTAGCCTGCCCATTGATGGGAGTTGTGAAGTCATCCTTGCATGTGCTATCATGGTTGAGAAATTAAATCTTCCAACCATTGATCATTTTCAACTGTACAAGTCGATGAGTACTCGTGGTGTTGTTTGGGTTACTAAGCACACACTTGTACCTATTCAAATCGGCAAATATGAGGACGAGGTGTTGTGTGATGTAGTCCCAATTCAAGTGACACCTGTGTTGTTGGGCAAAGCATGGATGTCGAGGCGAGAAATTAAATATGATGGACATACTAACAAGTATGCCTTCTTATTTAATAGTCGTCGTTTTGTACTTGTATCACTTACTTATGACCAGCTTTGTATTGATCTAGCATACATGAAAATAAGCTTGAGCGTTATAGAATGGAGAAAAGGCTAGATGAGGGAATTGTGCCAGAAGAGGTAAAACCCGAGGGAGTTGAAAGCAACGAGGTGAAAGGGTCAGTTGTTGAACTAGAAAAAGAGATGGAAAAATCTGATGAGATGGGTGGTAAAAAGGAAGAAAAGAGAGAAAGTGGGCTGATCTTGAACAACCCGGTGAAGGCCTATTATTTTCTTAACGAAATTATCTTTGCTTTGTTTAGTGTTTCTTCTTTTATACAGATCAGGCAAAGGGAAGTTGAGCTGTTCTTAGTGCGTTCCATTCCAAAATCAATTATAGGCTTTGCAAGCCTCCAAGAGTTAAACCCCGTTGGTATCCATTCATGGAACAATGTCAACTCAAATCAGTCCACACCAAAAGGGAGTTGATTCGAGCTCATCTTGAAGGGAACACTCCACATTTTGGGGATGGTTGTGTACTAAGGGTTCGTTTAAAGAACAAGTACCTCAATGACCATTGCGATTTTCGTCTTGCTCTTAGTGCACATGAAGCTCCAACATCACCAAATCCGCCATGGGACCTTGCAAGTGTGTTCTGGCCGGAGTTCGATTTCATGGGATACACTTCACACCACTTTGAGGACCCTTACCTCGTGACCACAAACGATCAAGTTGAGCACACGTTGAAGATAGTTTGTGAGATTCAAGGTTCGACAAGGGTTATTTTCCAACTTAGCACGTGGGTTTTGCATTGGATGACATCTGTAGCAATCGTAACAAGATTGAGTCAAAAGCATGCAACTCGTCTTGTCACCATTCGTGCTTCAATTTGTGGGCAGATTGCTTTCAGGAGGAGGGGAATTATACAAACAAGAGGAGCCAATAGTAAAGCCATGAGTTTTTCTTGGCTGTTTGTGAGCATTTTCAAACTAAACAAGAGACATGAGCACCGAATCATAGTATGTGGGCCAATATGTGGTGGCATTAGATTTGGGATTCATACTACCAACGCTTGTAGTATCATCCATTTCTATCCGGATTTGAGGACAAATCCTTCTCAAGTGGTGGGGACTGATGTGTGCACGGACCTTAGCCCAAGTAATGATCCAGTTCGAGTTCCTTTGGGCCCAGTCACACGTGCACGGGCCAAGCGCTTCAAGGAGTCCCTTCAAGCTCTTGTGTAAAATGTTCAAGACCAACAAGGAGTCCATCGGGATATTGAAGGCTTGGAAGGTGATAATCAAGTTGTCTACATGATGATCCAAGCCCACGAAGAGAGCCCATGAAGGTTTGGTCGACTATGCCCTAGGCCTTAGTGTTAGGTTCAATTGCTTAGAGTTGGATTAGATTATTTTATTTGAGTCATGGCCCGACCCACCTTGTACAAGGATGTGGCCGACCTTCCTTGTCTAGTTTCTTAGGGTTTTATTCGCCCCTTAGCCTATATAAAGGCTCACTTTGTATGATTAACGGGTGCACAATTTTGATGATAAATTTCTGATTTGTTTCTCTTCGACTTATTGAGAGCATTCGAACCTTAACTTGCTTGGCAAGGGTTCTTGAGCAATCTTGCGTATTGTCCTTGATTGTTCTACCGACCTATCCACTGGAGTATTCACCTCAATTGGTGTCGCTGTTCTACCACCTTCAATCAATTCGTGTCGCCTGTTTTGGTTTTAGGTTCCACAATCCAAGCGTTGGACAACCTCACTAGATCCTTGGGCAAGCATGTTACGTGTCTCGAAACGAGTTGATCGAGAACCGTATCAGTTGGCTACAGAGCTTAGGTGAAGGTATCTTTCGTTATATCCTTGTTTTTCGTAGTTGCGTCGAAGGGTTTTTGTGCTTTGTCCGCTGCCTTGTAAAAAAAAAAAAAAAGAAGAAAAAAATGACACTGTTCACCGTTACTGTTCACCGACACTGTTCACGTTACTGTTTATCCGAACACAAAATCTGTTGGTGTGTTATCCCTTTTGTGTTTGTGTCTAGTTTGTCGATAATTTCTGTCCAAAATTTGCCGAAAGGTTGTTTTCCCAAATCTGTCTTGGTCGTTAGTCATCACTTGAGCAACAAGAAAACAAGTGGGGCGGCGGCTAGGGTTTCTACTTGCGGCTAGGGTTTCATTTGCACTAGGGTTTCTTTGTTTCAAATCTGTCCGAGTATTGCTTGCTTCATCCAAGTTGTTTACTTAATTTCCAAATTCATTTAGGAAACTAAGTAAAGCACTTGGATAACACCTTTGTTTTCACTTGGCTACTCTCCTACATTCTCTCCTACATTTTAGGAACACTACCCACTCCTACATTTTAGGAAGCTAGGGTTTCTATCTTTTATGTTCCCATTGGTGCACTTCCATTTCTGTCCGCCACTATTGCCCTTCCAAATTCGTCCATTCCCACTTCATTTTGCACCCACATTTGTGTCTTACCTTCTTGGTTACTCTTATGGCAAAAGTGGTGACAATTATTGGACTTGAGCGGCCTTTCTCAACTGCAGAACCCAACAGGTACAAGTATTTGGTAAGTCAATTAGAGTGACATCCATATACACGAGTGCGAGTGGATACACGTAAAGGAGCGTGAAAGGCAACATCTTCGGTTTCGTTGCTAACTTTTTGTAGGTTCCCTCATACGTCATGGCGAATACAAGACGCATAAAAGCTAGCCCACAACATTGCCTTCCTGATCCTAAAGGAGTCAAAGAAGTGGCATTACGCGTTGTAGATGAGCAATTGGACCTCGTCAAATCTCAGTTGCTTGGTTGGTTTTATACTCGTTGCTGTGTCAAAGATAAAATTTGTAGCCTGCCCATTGATGGGAGTTGTGAAGTCATCCTTGCATGTGTTATCATGGTTGAGAAATTAAATCTTCCAACCATTGATCATCTTCAACTGTACAAGTTGATGAGTACTCGTGGTGTTGTTTGGGTTACTAAGCACACGCTTGTACCTATTCAAATCAAAAAATATGTCGACGAGGTGTTGTGTGATGTAGTCCCAATTCAAGTGACACCTGTGTTGTTGGGCAAAGAATGGATGTCGAGGCGAGAAGTTTAATATGACGGACCTACTAATAAGTATGCCTTCTTATTTAATAGTCGTCATTTTGTACTTGTATCACTTACTTATAACCCGTTTTGTATTGATCTAGCATACATGAAAATGAGCTTGAGCGTTATAGAATGGAGAAAATGCTAGATGAGGGAATTGTGCCTGAAGAGGTAAAACCCGAGGGAGTTGAAAGCAACGAGATGAGTGGGTCAGCTGTTGAACTAGAAAAAGAGATGGAAAAATCTGATGAGATGGGGGGCTGATCTTGATCAACCCGGTGAAGGCCTATTATTTTTCTAACGAACTTACCTTTGCTTTGTTTAGTGTTTCTTCTTTTACACAGATCAGGCAAAGGGAAGTTGAGCTGTTCTTAGTGCGTTCCATTCCAAAATCAATTATAGGCTTTGCAAGCCTCCAAGAGTTAAACCCCGTTGGTATCCATTCATGGAACAATGTCAACTCAAATCAGTCCACACCAAAAGGGAGTTGATTCGAGCTCATCTTGAAGGGAACACTCCACATTTTGGGGATGGTTGTGTACTAAGGGTTCGTTTAAAGAACAAGTACCTCAATGACCATTGCGATTTTCGTCTTGCTCTTAGTGCACATGAAGCTCCAACATCACCAAATCCGCCATGGGACCTTGCAAGTGTGTTCTGGCCGGAGTTCGATTTCATGGGATACACTTCACACCACTTTGAGGACCCTTACCTCGTGACCACAAACGATCAAGTTGAGCACACATTGAAGATAGTTTGTGAGATTCAAGGTTCGACAGGGGTTATTTTCCAACTTAGCACGTGGGTTTTGCATTGGATGACATCTGTAGCAATCGTAACAAGATTGAGTCAAAGGCATGTAACTCGTCTTGTCACCATTTGTGCTTCAATTTGTGGGCAAATTGCTTTCAAGAGGAGGGGAATTATACAAACAAGAGGAGCCATTAGAGTAAAGCCATGAGTTTTTCTTGGCTGTTTGTGAGCATTTTCAAACTAACCAAGAGACATGAGCACCGAATCATAGTATGAGGGCCAATATGTGGTGGCATTAGATTTGGGATTCATACTACCAACGCTTGTAGTATCATCCATTTCTATCCGGATTTGGGGACAAATCCTTCTCAAGTGGAGGGGACTGATGTGTGGACGGACCTTAGCCCAAGTAATGATCCAGTTCGAGTTCCATTGGGCCCAATCACACGTGCACGGGCCAAGCGCTTCAAGGAGTCCCTTCAAGCTCTTGTGTGAAATGTTCAAGACCAACAAGGAGTCCATCGGGATATTGAAGGCTTGGAAGGTGATGTGTGCACGAGTCTCGGCCCACGCAACGACCCAGTCCGAGTTCCATTGGGCCCAGTCACACGTGCACGGGCCAAGCTCTTCAAAGAATCACTCCAAGCCCTGGTTCGAGTCGTCCAAGACCAACATGGAGTTCACAAAGATATTGAGGGCTTAGAGAGAGACAATCAAGCCATTTACACCATGATCCAAGCCCACGAAGACTCAAGTGGGCCTTCAAGAGGATCGGCCCTATAGGGCCTTAACCTTAGTACTTGTTAGATTGGATTAATTTGTCTTCATAGCTCATTGGGCCGGCCCGTCTTGGACACCAAGATGGCCGAACTCCTTGCCATTGTTTCCTTAGGGTTTTTCAGTCACTTTAGCCTATAAATAGGCTTGCTTTGTAATGTTTTACATTAGACGTTTTATCAATAAAGTTGTTATTTTCGATTCTTCTTCTTGAGAGAGAATTCGAGCCTTTACTTGCTTTGGCAAGGGTTTTGAGCAGTCTTGCGTCTCGTCCTAGATTGTTCTACCCACCTATCCCGTGGAGTATCCATCTTCATTGGAGTCGTCGTCCTACCGTTTTGAATCAAATCGTGTCGTCCGTTTGGTTCTAGATCCCGCAATTCCAAGCGTTGGACTTCCTAGCTAGATCCTTGGGCAAACGTGCTACGTGTCTCGAAACGTGTTGATCGAGGAACGTATCAGTTGGCTTCAGAGCTTTGGTGGGGGTATCTTCCGTTATATCCGTAGTTTTATCTTAGTTTTCCTTATTTCCGCTGCACGTGATTCAAAAAGAGAAAAAAAAATTCTGGTCATAGTTTGTTGTTGAAGTCGAGTCCAAATCTGTCCGTTTGTGCCATATTAACAAAAAAAAAAAGAGAAATTCTGTTCGTTAGCTTCGTTGCTTTGCTGTGCCATTTTCTTCCTTTTGTTGTAAAAAAAAAAAATTTTTCTGATCGTATTGCTTGCGTTTAATCTGTTCGTTAGCTTGTTGCTTGCTGTGCCGAAATCTTCCTCTTGTTGTCAAAAAAAAAACATTCTGGTCGTATAGCTGAGCTTTTGGTTGCATTAATTCTGCCCAGCTTTGGGTCATAGCTGAATCTGCAAAAAAATATAGAAAGAGGCGGCTAGGGTTTTCCTAGTCGCGACTAGGGTTTTTGCTTGGCTGTCAAATCTGCTCAACCTTCGTTTGGGTCATCCAAGCTGTTTTAGTTAGTTTCTAAACTGATTTGGGAATCAAACTTGTGGGAGTTGTGAATCTTGGAGGAAGCTACAACCATCTAGGGTTTCTTGAGTTTCTTGGAATTAAATCTTGAAGTTCTTGAAAGATCTTGGTGAAATCTTGGAGTTTTGGGCTGATTGGTTGTAGTGAGTAGGGGCTGACCAGAAATCTGGTTGTGAACCTTTTTTTCGGCCAGGTTTAGTTTCATTGGTTAAGTCAAAAAAAAACAAAAAAAATAGAGAGAGAGCAGGGAATTCGGGAGGAACATAGCCGAACAGGAGAAAAAAAATAAAAGGAGAAAAAAAAAAGAAAGCACGTGAGTTTTTATTGCCAAACAACAATCATCACATATTGTTTCTAAGCCAACCAGAAATTTTCAAAAGAAAGAAACTCAAAAGTTTTGGCCAACCTCTTCTTGAAAATCTTGGTCACCTTGGATCTTGATCACTTGGGTCACCTTTTGGGATTTTTGAGATTCTTGAACATCTTGGGTCTTGAAGACTTGCACTTCTCTCCGAATAAAGAGTTTCTTGTAAGATCTAGCATCCATACGAGGCTTTCTTGGCTTAGGAGTGAATTTCTTGGGAGATTCTTGAGTAACATCACTTGCTTGCCCTTGGGAGTCCATTGGAGCCGAATTTCTGGAGTAACAAGAACCAAACCTGTCTTGTAGGGGAGAGGGCCGAATTTCTTGTTCTTGGAGTAGAGGGAGAGCCGAATTGCTTGGGTAAGTAGCGGCTGTGAAGAGGGAGTTTTATAGGAAGTATAACCGACTTAGGGAAGGGTTTCAAGGAGGGAAGAATTCTGGAAATTTCGGTTGAGGGGGGAGACAAATCTGTTTAGGAGTCCCAACTCCTACTTGCTTTCCAAATTGGTTAGGAGACTAAGTAATCTACTTGGATAGCTCTTGGACACCCCTATATTTTCTCCTCCATTTTAGGATACACTCCTATATTCTCTCATCCACTTTAGGAAACCACTCCTACATCTTAGGATTCTTAGAGTTTCCTTTCTTAGCAATATTTTCCAAATCTGTCCGCCGCCTCTAAGCCCTCCAAAAACCGTTCTTCCTTCACCAAAATCTCACCCAACCGTGTACTTCACTCTTGGGTACTCTTGTGGGAAACGTTGGTGACGATTATTGGACCCGAGCAACACTTCTCAACTACCTAAACCAACAGGTAAAGGTTACTTGGTAAGTCTCATAGAGTGAATTGAGCACTACACACGAGCGTGAGGGATACACTAAGGGAGTGAAGTAAGGATTATATTTGCACCTTCTTTGTTTTTCCTAACCTTTGCAGGGGCAACAAGAGAGACATGGAGCAACAACACCCCCACCAACAACAAGCAACCACCGATCCCTCATTATTATTCGCCGCAATGAAGAATGAGCTCAGGCGAATCAGTGAGCAACAAATGGAGACGTTACACACTCGTTTTGATGAGTTGTCTAGGAGCCTTACACGAGGCTCTCGTTCTAGGTCCCATAACCGGAGTAACCATGGCACCAAAGAAACAAATGGCGAAGACTACTCCGCTAGTGAGGATGAGGAGCGACCCGGGAGGCCTACAAGAGACACGTCCAAGAACGAACTCAAGGGGCTTAAGATTCAAGTCCCTGCATTCAAAGGCAAAAGTGACCCTGAGGCTTACCTGGAGTGGGAAGGCCGAATCGAGATGGTTTTCGACTGCTACGACTACAGCGAGGAGCAAAAGGTTAAAGTTGCCACCGTGGAGTTCACCGACTACGCACTAGTCTGGTGGGACCAAGTGAGGACCAATAGGAGGAGGATGGGAACCACGTGTCCGGACTTGGCGAGAACTCAAGGCACTGATGCGCAAGCGATTTGTTCCTAGCTACTACAATCGCGATCTCCACTCTAAACTTCAAACCCTCACGCAAGGCAACATGAGCGTGGAGGACTATTATAAAGAGATCGAGATGGCCATGATGAGGGCCAACATTCAAGAGGACGACGAAGCCACGATGGCTAGGTTCCTTCGAGGTCTCAATCCTGACCTTCAAGAAGCATTGGAGCTCCAACCTTACTTGGACATGCACGACCTGCTAGAGCTCGCCATTAAGGCCGAGCGGGGGAAGAAATTAAGACGAGGAACACGTACGTTCCAATCTTCTAACACCACTTCGTGGAGGGGTAACCAACCACGACGAGCGACCTACGAACTTGGAGGTCCAGCGACCCCAACTTCTTCTAACCAAGCCCAAGGTAACACCTCTAACCGCAATTCCTATTCTCCCCCAAACAAGGTCTCCTATCCATCTAGGTCTGCTCCAAATGCACCGCATGAAACCCCTAAGACTAGGAGTAGGGACGTCAAGTGCTTCAAGTGCCAAGGATTTGGACATATTCAGTCTCAGTGCCCGAACCAACGGGTCATGCTCATCACTCACAATGGCGAGATCGTATCTGATGACGACAATTGTGAGGAGATGCCCGAGTTAGTCCAAGATGACTGCCTGGAAGAGGAGTCCGCTGGGGAGGCTTGCTCGCCTACCCGAGGAGATGTAGGTTGCTTGGTAGCACGGCGAGTACTAACCGCCCGAGTCAAGGAGGATGAGCAGCTGCAATGCGAGAACCTATTCTACACCTGCTGTAAGATAGGCGACAAGGTGTGTAGCCTCATCATCGACGGCGGGAGTTGCACGAACGTGGCCAGTTTGCTCATGGTGGAAAGTCTAGGACTTCCCACAACCAAGCATCCAAACCCATACCGCCTCCAATGGCTAAGTGAGGAAGGCGAGGTACGAGTCTTCAAACAGGTACACGTTCCCTTCTCGATTGGTACTTATGCTGATGAAATCGTGTGTGACGTCGTGCCAATGCATGCTACGCATGTCATTCTGGGAAGACCATGGCAATTTGACAAACACGTCACCTTCGATGGAAGGGCAAATAAGTACACCCTTCTGCACGATGGCAAACGTAAGGTCCTTACACCTCTCACACCTGCACAAGTATACGAGGACCAATTAAAATTGCAAAGGGAGTGTGAACAAGACCGTCAGAGGAGGAAACTGATGACGGGTGACCCTGGTCAGAGCTCCACTTCTACGAGTGAGCTATCAACCAAGGGTCTAGTGAGCACACCTAGTGTTAGGCATGCAAACGCACCCACCGCACCTACCACTAGGAAGCACAACATGATTATTAAGGCTAAAGATGTTAGAAAAGTGGTGAACTCTAATCAGCCTATACTTCTCATGATTTGTAAGCATGTGCTCTTGGATGTTGCTGAGCTCGACAAGGCGTTGCCTGCAAGCATAGTTGCTCTTTTGCAGGAACTTGAGGATGTTTTCCCTGACGAGGTCCCTGATGGCTTACCACCCATTCGGGGAATTGAACACCAAATCGACCTCATTCCTGGAGCACCATTGCCCAACAAACCTGCTTACCGCATGGGCCCTGAGGAGACCAAGGAGCTTCAAAGGCAAGTTGATGGCCTCTTAGGTAAGGGTTGGGTAAAGGAAAGTCTAAGCCCTTGCGCTGTACCTGTGATACTTGTTCCCAAAAAGGACGGTACTTGGCGCATGTGCACTGACTGTCGGGCTGTGAATGCTATCACTGTCAAATATCGTCATCCCATTCCTAGACTTGATGATATGCTTGATGAACTCGATGGTGCCATTATTTTCACCAAAATTGACCTGCGGAGTGGCTATCATCAAATTCGGATGAAAGAAGGCGACGAGTGGAAAACAGCCTTCAAAACCAAACATGGTCTCTATGAGTGGCTAGTCATGCCTTTTGGCTTAACTAATGCCCCTAGCACATTCATGCGACTAATGAACCATGTGTTGAGACATTTTATTGGCAAGTTTGTCATTGTTTACTTTGATGACATCCTGATCTATAACCGTAGTGAGCATGAGCACTTAGAGCATGTGAGATTAGTTCTTGAGACACTTCGACAGGCGCGTCTGTACGCCAACCTCAAGAAGTGCACCTTTTGTACTAACGAGCTTGTGTTTTTAGGCTATGTGGTAAGTTCGCAGGGTATCAAGGTGGACAAATCCACGATTGAGGCCATCGAGCAATGGCCAACTCCCACATCCGTCCCTGACGTGCGCAGCTTTCTTGGATTGGCGGGCTTTTACCGGCTCTTTGTCAAAGATTTTAGCACCATTGCCGCCCCGTTGACCGCCGTGACAAAGAAGAATGACAAGTTCCACTGGGGAGAATCACAAGAACAAGGATTTCTCGCCCTCAAGGACACACTCACACATGCACCTGTGTTAGCATTACCAAATTTTCACAAGACTTTTGAAATTGAATGTGATGCTTCTGGTGTAGGTATTGGAGCGGTCCTCATGCAAGACAAGAGACCTTGTGCCTTCTTTAGTGAGAAACTGGGAGGAGCTGCATTAAACTACCCCACGTACGACAAGGAGTTGTACGCTTTAGTGAGGGCCTTGGAGACTTGGCAGCACTATCTTCGCCCTCGGGAGTTCGTGATACACACTAATCACGAGTCATTGAAGTACCTCAAGGGACAACCCAAGTTAAGCAAGCGGCATGCCAAATGGGTAAGCTTCATTGACACCTTTTCATATGTCATTAAGTATAAGACGGGCAAAACGAATGTAGTGGCTGATGCCTTATCACGTAGACATTCGTTGCTTGCTCTTCTGGATGCCAAGTTACTAGGGTTCAAAATGGTTAAGGAACTCTACACAAATGATCATGACTTTGGTGATATCTATGTTGCTTGTGTTAAGACCCCCCATGGAAAATACTTCTTGCATGATGGATTTCTATTCCATGTAGATAAACTGTGTGTACCTAATTCTTCCATTCGTGATCTTTTGATTCGAGAGGCACATAGTGGTGGTCTCATGGGCCACTTTGGCATCACCAAGACTCGGCCATGTTGCAAGAGCACTTTTACTGGCCTCATATGCGTAGAGATGTTGAACGCATGGTTGGTAGATGCGCTACTTGTCACAAGGCAAAGTCTAAGACACATCCATATGGCTTGTATACCCCATTACCTATCCCACACCATCCTTGGGTTGACTTGTCTATGGACTTTGTGCTAGGTTTGCCTAGATCACCAAGGGGTAATGACTCCATATTTGTAGTGGTTGATAGATTTTCTAAAATGGCACATTTTATTCCTTGTCACAAAACTGACGATGCATCTCATATTGCTAATTTATTCTTCAAAGAGATTGTCCGTCTGCATGGCATGCCTAGGACTATTGTTAGTGACAGAGATGTGAAGTTCCTGAGTTACTTTTGGAAGACTCTGTGGTCCAAACTTGGCACTAGGTTATTATTCTCCACCACTAGTCATCCTCAAAGCGATGGACAAACTGAAGTTGTCAATCGCACACTTGGCACTTTATTTCGGGCCTTGATTAAAAAGAATCTTAAGCCTTGGGAGGAGTGCTTACCTCATGTTGAATTTGCCTACAATCGAACTGTGCATAGTGCAACACAATATTCTCCCTTTGAGATTGTTTATGGCTTCAACCCCCTTACACCCCTTGATCTGGTGCCCTCACCTTCCTCTGAGCACACAAGCTTAGATGGGAAAAAGAAAGCTGATTTTGTGCGCAGGTTACATGAAGCTGTGCGAGCAAACATCGAGAAGCGCACGCAGCAATACATCCAGCAAGCCAACAAGCACCGCCGCAAGATGATTTGTGAGCCTGGAGATTGGGTATGGCTACACTTGAGGAAAGAGCGATTCCCCAAGCAACGTCAAAGCAAATTATCCCCCAAGAGGTGATGGACCATTTCAGGTACTCCAAAAAGTCAATGACAACGCATACAAGTTGGCGCTACCTGAGGAATACAATGTTAGTGCGACCTTTAACGTCGCGGACCTAAGTCCATTTCTTGACGAGGAGGATCCAGATTTGAGGGCAAATCCTTCTCAACAGGAGGGGACTGATGTGTGCACGAGTCTCGACCCACGCAACGACCCAGTCCGAGTTCCATTGGGCCCAGTCATACGTGCACGGGCCAAGCTCTTCAAAGAATCACTCCAAGCCCTGGTTCGAGTCGTCCAAGACCAACATGGAGTTCACAAAGATATTGAGGGCTTAGAGAGAGACAATCAAGCCATTTACACCATGATCCAAGCCCACGAAGACTCAAGTGGGCCTTCAAGAGGATCGGCCCTATAGGGCCTTAACCTTAGTACTTGTTAGATTGGATTAATTTGTCTTCATAGCTCATTGGGCCGGCCCGTCTTGGACACCAAGATGGCCGAACTCCTTGCCATTGTTTCCTTAGGGTTTTTCAGTCACTTTAGCCTATAAATAGGCTTGCTTTGTAAGGTTTTACGGTAGACGTTTTATCAATAAAGTTGTTATTTTCGATTCTTCTTCTTGAGAGAGAATTCAAGCCTTGCTTTGGCAAGGGTTTTGAGCAGTCTTGCGTCTCGTCCTAGATTGTTCTACCGACCTATCCCGTGGAGTATCCACCTTCATTGGAGTCGTCGTCCTACCGTCTTGAATCAAATCGTGTCGTCCGTTTGGTTCTAGATCCCGCAATTCCAAGCGTTGGACTTCCTAGCTAGATCTTTGGGCAAACGTGCTACGTGTCTCGAAACGTGTTGATCGAGGAACGTATCAGAAGGTGATAATGAAGTTGTCTACATGATGATCCAAGCCCACGAAGAGAGCCCATGAAGGTTTGGTCGACTAAAGCCCTGGGCCTTAGTGTTAGGTTCAATTGCTTAGAGTTGGATTAGATTAGTTTATTTGAGTCATGGCCCGGCCCACCTTATCAAAGGAGTGGCCGACCTTCCTTGTCTAGTTTCTTAGGGTTTTATTAGCCCCTTAGCCTATATAAAGGCTCACTTTGTATGATTAACGGGTGCACAATTTTGATAATAAAATTTTGATTTGTTTCTCTTCGACTTATTGAGAGCATTCGAACCTTAACTTGCTTGGCAAGGGTTCTTGAGCAATCTTACGTATTGTCCTTGATTGTTCTACCGACCTATCCACTAGAGTATTCACCTCAATTGGAGTCGCCGTTCTACCACCTTCAATCAATTCGTGTCGTCCGTTTTGGTGTTAGGTTCCACAATCCAAGCGTTGGACAACCTCACTAGATCCTTGGGCAAGCGTGTTACGTGTCTCGAAACGAGTTGATCGAGGACCTTATCAGTTGTGATACGTTCCTCGATCCACGGTCGAGACACGTAGCACGTTTGCCCAAGGATCTAGCGGGGATGTCCTACGCTTGGTTTGCGGAACCTTTACTCAAACGGACAACTCGATTTGATTGGAGGTGGTAGACGACACTCCGATGAAGGTGAATACTCCAGGGGAATAGGTCCGATGAACAATCAAGGACAGGACGCGAGATTGCTCAATAACCCTTGCCAAGCAAGTTGAAAGGCACGAATTCTTTATGAAAGAAAACGAATGCACTAAGAATTTAATTCATCAAAAACTAGTTCCTTAACCTTACAAGGCTAGCCTATTTATAGGCTCAATAAAATAACGAAAACCCTAAAGAGATTTAAAGGGAGGGTCGGCTATCTTGTCTTCAAGGTGGGCCGGCCTATGCCTTCTACGAAACACTAGTCCAACTAAATAGAAAAACAACGACTAAGGCCCTACGCGGCCGATTCGTAAGAAGGCCCACTGGAGTCTTCCTGGGCTTGGACCAAAGTGTAAGTTGCTTGATTGTTCCTTTCCAAGCCTTCAATATCTCTATAGCCTCCATGTTGATCGTGGGCAACTCGAACAAGGCCTTGGAGGGATTCTTTGAAGAGCTTGGCCCGTGCACGTGTGACTGGGCCCAATGGGACTTGGACTGGGCCCTGGTTCATGCACACATCAGTCCCCTCCTCTTGTGAAGGATTTGCCCTCAAATCTGGATCCTCCTCACCAAGAAACGGGCTCAAGTCTGCGACATTGAAGGTCGCGCTAACATTGTACTCCCTAGGTAGCTCCAATTTGTAGGCGTTGTCATTAACCCGGTGGAGCACACGAACAGGTCCATCCCCTCTGGGGGATAATTTGCTTTGTCGCTGCTTGGGGAACCTCTCTTTGCGTAAGTGTAACCAAACCCAATCACCAGGCTCGAAGATCATTTTGCGGCGGTGCTTGTTAGCCTACTGGGTGTATTGCTGAGTACGCCTTTCAATGTTTGCTCGAACGGCTTCATGTAACCTGCGCACAAAATCGGCCTTCTTTTTCCCATCTAAGCTTGTGTGCTCAGAGGAAGGTAAGGGTACTAAATCAAGAGGGGTTAGCGGGTTAAAGCCATAAACAATCTCAAAAGGTGAGTAGTGTGTAGCACTATGAACAACTCGATTGTAGGCGAATTCAACATGAGGCAAACACTCTTCCCAAGTCTTAAGATTCTTTTTAATCAATGCCCGAAGTAGTGTGCCAAGTGTGCGATTGACAACTTCAGTTTGTCCATCGCTTTGTGGATGACTGGTGGTGGAGAATAGTAACCGAGTGCCAATTTTAGACCACAGAGTCTTCCAAAAATAACTCAGAAATTTCACATCCCTATCACTAACAATGGTCCTAGGCATACCATGCAGACGGACAATTTCTTTGAAGAATAGAGTAGCAATATGAGATGCATCGTCAGTTTTGTGACATGGAATAAAATGAGCCATCTTAGAAAACCTATCAACCACCACAAAAATGGAGTCATTACCTCTTGGCGATCTAGGCAAACCTAGAACAAAGTCCATAGACAAGTCAACCCAGGGATGGTGAGGGATAGGTAATGGGGTATACAAGCCATATGGATTTGTTTTGGACTTTGCCTTGTGACAAGTAGCACACCTACCAACCATGCGTTCAACATCCCTACGCATATGGGGCCAGTAAAAGTGCTCTTGCAACATAGCCAGTGTCTTGGCAATGCCGAAGTGGCCCATGAGTCCACCACTATGTGCCTCTCGAATCAAAAGATCACGAATGGAAGAGTTAGGCACACACAGTTTATCTACATGGAATAGAAATCCATCATGCAAAAAGTACTTTCCATGCGGATTCTTAACACACACGGCATAGATATCACCAAAGTCATGATCATTAGTGTAGAGGTCCTTTATCATTTCGAACCCAAGCAATTTGGCATCAAGACAGGCAAGCAAGGAGTGCCTACGTGACAAGGCGTCAGCTACCACATTCGTCTTGCCAGTCTTATATTTAATCACATAGGAGAAAGTGTCAATGAAGCTTACCCACTTGGCATGTCTCTTGCTTAGCTTGGGTTGGCCTTTGAGGTACTTCAATGACTCGTGATCGGTATGTATCACGAACTCCCGAGGCCGAAGGTAGTGTTGCCAGGTCTCCAAGGCCCTCACTAAGGCGTACAACTCCTTGTCGTACGTGGGGTAGTTCAGTGCAGCTCCTCCCAATTTCTCGCTAAAGAAGGCACACGGCCTCTTGTCTTGCATGAGGACTGCTCCAATACCTACACCAGAAGCATCACAGTCAATTTCAAAGGTCTTGTTAAAGTTTGGTAATGCTAACACAGGTGCATGGGTGAGTGTGTCCTTAAGGGCGAGGAACGCTTGTTCTTAGGATTCCCCCCAGTGGAACTTGTCATCCTTCTTTGTCACGGCGGTCAATGGGGCGGCAATAGTGCTAAAGTTTTTGACAAATCGCCGATAAAAGCCCGCCAATCCAAGAAAGCTGCGCACGTCAGGAACGGATGTAGGGGTTGGCCATTGCTCGATGGCCTCAATCTTGGATTTGTCCACCTTGATGCCCTGCGAACTCACGACATAGCCTAGAAACTGTGACGACCCCACTTCTCCCAAGGGCGAACCCAAGAGTATCGGCGGGCCGCCTGCCTAGCTCGCGCCAGGACTCAAAACTTAAAGCAATAAAACTAGATAAATCGAAAGAGCACTATATACAATACGTACAATCCCAAAAGTTATATTTACATCTTCAAAAGTCTCGAGTCAAACCACTCTAATACACTATAACCACAACCAACAGAAGATAGACCCTAAGAAGGGTTCTTACACAAACCACCAAAACAAAAACAAACATTCTAACTGATCAACTATTACAAGCCAATCTAACTATACTAGTGTACGAGCCAAAAGTCCCCGCGTCGGCCCCTGCTAAGGAAAACAAAAGGAAAGGGGTAAGCTATATGCTTAGTAAGTAAACAGGGGCGAAAGCATAAATTTCACGTAACAACAGTTACACAGTAAGAGTAAAGCAAAAGCAGAAAAGTAACATCACATAATAAGGATACAGGTGGCTCCAAAGCCAATTCATATGCCATGCGTGATCTCCTGCCGACACTCCGTCGACCACACTCAATGGTCCGTAGAACTTCACTTGTACACCCACCGACACCTTATCACCCTCACTGGCCAGTCACCTCACAAACTTGCCCGGGCGAACGAAATCACAAATTTGAGCTTGAGTCACAAGCTCGGGTCACAAACTTGGTCACCTTCTCGGTGAACCGGATTCACAAAATTGGTTCATAACAGGAACCTACAAACTTGGTGACCTCAGACTAAGTTGGACTGACTTCGACCAAGCCCTAACTGGCTCGAATAGTCCATACAGGTCTTAGATCGGGCCCACGAACTCACAAACTTTGCAAACTTCACAAACTTTACTCGAAAGTCGCCCCGAGCCACAAGCTCAAGGGTTTTGGTTCCAAAAGGTTCATATACATATGCCAAGTACAATTATACATTCAAATTAGGGATTAGGTCGAGTGCGATAAAGTACACCCTCGCCTAAGTACCCTTTTCACATATCTCAAACACATAGCAAAGAAAACACACCAAACTGGCCTGAATACTTACTCAGAAACTGAAATAGCAAAAGTACGAAGTCGGATCGAAATGAACAGCTAGTAGTGGGCCCCACCAGTTCCGCCCAACTCACCACCGTCTGAAATAGAAGATTGTGTCACATAATATTGCAAACGGCTACTATCGTGCCTAAAACAAGCAAAACGGCAAAACGACACGCGCGCAAGTAAATATGACGAACGGAAACGGAAACGGCCGTTAGCGGAAACGGCAGATTTGACACTCATTTCTAGTTTACTCGTAAGTTGAGCTACGAATATCGGATTAAGGCGTATGGGATGCCATATCGAAGCTTAAAGGATGAACAACAACTGTTATGAAGACATCCAGATGAACCAAACACAATCACTTACGAAATCTGGCCAATGCACAAATGGTCAGTTTTGAGTGCAAACTGTTTTCTATGCTACACATGGTCAAAAGAGCTGAAAATTGGCAGTTAGATAGTTCATTCCAAATGGAATAACTTTCATGAAGGTCGGTAATCCAAATTCGGAACGGAAATTGGTCATCAGGACCAAAACAGATCTGACCAGAAAATGGTCATCTTCACGGCCAGGCCTTATTTGCTCGGCTATATCTCAGGTTTTATAAATCCGATTCATGAAATTCCAAGGGCATTAGAAATCTCTGATATAAGGCTATAAGTTTGGTGTTTTGGTCGCAAGCCCAAACAGCTTGTAACCCAGTCAAATGTGAAGCCAAAGTTCCAGTCGTAAACTTTCTAAAAACGTAACAGAATTTGACGGTCAAAACAGGTCTGAGTATTTCGTTTATAGCTCAGGATATACTAATCCGTTTAACCTGAAAATTTACAGGAATATCCAGGACTTAAGGGGCTACAATGTTGAAGAAGGAAACTTTGTCCAATTTTGAATGTAACAAGGTCAAAAATGCAAGACACTATACCAGAATCGCAAAATAGGATCACAAACCGTATTTGACCTCAATATGCGGTAATGGCACCAAATTCACTACGGTTATCGGATGGGGGTGTAAGACCCACCATTTCGAAGCTAAGAAACAGGGCTACAACAATGTAGAAGGCCACTCAGTCCAAATCCTAGCACAACTAGGTCAAAAATTGCAGATTACCAAACCAGAACCGCAATTGCAGGTTCCCAAATCGCACTATGCTGTAATTAGTCTATTTCAGTCTACACAAGTCCAAATGCATTGATTCCAAAGGCATATGGTAGCTAAGACATTCCTCTATATTTCATCAGAAGACACCAACATCCAAATCCAAAGTAATTCCAGTCAAAATGGCCAATTACAAGTGCAGGTTTCGCATTCTGATCAACCCAGAACAACAACAGTAAAATTGACACATCTCACTCTACACTAATCCAAATGACCTGAAATTTTGCAGGCACTTCAAACTCATCAATACCTACAACTTTTATATTTTGAGCAAAGTCCAATTCAGCCTCTAACCCTATGATCCAAAACCGGACAGAATTAGGGGTTTTGAAACCCTAACTTTTCATTGTTCAATCCAAATCCAAAATTGGTTGCAATTATCACTAATTCACACCTACTAGAGTCTTTCCCCCTCATTATCAACCATCATAGATGACCACAACATCACATTCATATTAAACCAGAAAATTCCTCAAAAATATAAAAACTTCACCAAATCACTTCAAATCAAGAAATAAATCACAAATATCATCACTTTAGCCACTACTAAGCATAACTTAAGCATCATTAGGTGTAGGAGTATGTTCAATCATCACTTACCTAGTATACAAGAGAAGAGGAGTTGTAGACCACCTTAGCTCTTCCAAAAACTTCACCACACCACTCACTACCACTCACTTAAGGGATTTTATGGAGAGGTTTCAAGTTTAATCGGTTAGTTTGTTGATTTGTGCAAGATTGGAGCATGAAATTTGGAGAGCTTTTCCTTTCCTTTTGCTTGATGTTGGTCGGCCACAAGAAGGAGAAGAAATGGTGAATTTTGGTCAATTTTTGAGATATTTATTTCATGGGTAAGAAAAGTCAAAAAGGTGAATAGTTGTCTTAGGTTTCAACCAATGGAAATGTGACACTTGTCACTCCATTAAATGCATTTCTATCCTTTCTTTTCCTCTCACATCAACCACTTCACATCCTCTACTTATCTCTTAACACCCGATAAATTTCACACAGTATTCGGAATTTAAACTATTTGGCCGAATTTTTCCGAACTTATCGCACTAGTGGGTCCCACGTCCGATATACGTTCTTAATTTTTCAAAAACTCTCCAATACTAGAAAAATCATCTAAAAACTCTATTTACTCATAAAAATTATCTGGGGAACTTTTCTAATAAAGAAAATGTGGAAAAAGGCGGGCGATAAATAAAACTCCACTTAAGCTTGCTAATATAGTAACACTAGAGGTTTGCTAATCATTCAAACTTACTAAACCTTTGTAATTAAAACAAATCCTATATTTACCTATGTCAAGGCACACACTGGAATACCGAATATAAATTATAGCTTGAACCTTATAATCATAATACGTAAACTAGGATTTTCAAGCTCAACCGAATTAGGGTTTCCTTCCTAGTCATAAAACCCTGATTTTTCTATACCGAATATCAAATAACCATAATATTGACTTGCGAACGGACTGGGGCCTCACAGAAACACAAGCTCGTTAGTACAAAAGGTGCACTTTTTGAGGTTAGCGTATAGACGCGCCTGTCGAAGTGCCTCGAGAACTAATCTTACATGCTCCAGGTGCTCATGCTCACTACGACTATAGATCAGAATGTCATCAAAGTAAACAATGACAAATTTACCAATAAAATGTCTCAAAACATGGTTCATGAGGCGCATGAAAGTGCTAGGGGCGTTAGTCAAGCCAAAAGGCATAACTAACCACTCATAGAGACCATGTTTGGTTTTGAAGGCTGTCTTCCATTCATCGCCTTCCTTCATCCTAATTTGATGATAGCCACTCCTCAAGTCAATTTTGGTGAAAATAATAGCACCATCGAGTTCATCCAACATATCATCAAGTCTAGGAATGGGATGCCGATATTTGACAGTGATAGCATTTACAGCCCGGCAGTCAGTGCACATGCGCCAAGTGCCATCCTTTTTGGGGACAAGGACCACAGGCACAGCGCAGGGACTTAGACTCTCCTTCACCCATCCCTTACCTAACAGGCCATCTACTTGCCTTTGAAGCTCCTTGGTCTCCTCGGGGCCCATGCGGTAGGCAGGTTTGTTGGGTAATGGTGCTCCAGGAACGAGGTCGATTTGGTGTTCAATTCCCCGAATGGGTGGTAAGCCATCAGGGACCTCGTCAGGGAAAACATCCTCAAATTCCTGCAAGAGAGCAACTATGCTCGCAGGCAGCGCCTTGTCGAGCTCAACAACATCCAAGAGCACATGCTTGCAAATCATGAGAAGTATAGGCTGATTAGAGTTCACCACTTTTCTAACATCTTTAGCCTTAATAATCATGTTGTGCTTCCTAGTGGGAGGTGCGGCAGGTGGTTTGTCGCGTATACCACTAGGTGTGCTCCCTTGACCCTTGGTTGATGGCTCATTCGTAGATGTGGAGCCTTGACCAGGGCCGACCGCCTTGAGTTTCTTCCTTTGATGGTCTTGTTCACACTCTCTTTGCAACAGTAGTTGGTCCTCATAAACTTGTGCAGGTGTGAGAGGTGTAAGGACCTTACGTTTGCCATCGTGCAAAAGTGTGTACTTATTTGCTCTTCCATCGAATGTGACGTGTTTGTCAAATTGCCAGGGCCTTCCCAAAATGATATGTGTTGCTGCATTGGCACTACGTCGCACACGATTTCATCAATGTAAGTACCAATGGAGAAGGGGATGCGTACTTGTTTGAAGACTCGTACTTCACCATCCTCACTTAGCCATTGGAGGCGGTAAGGATGTGGATGCCTGGTAGTGGTGAGTCCTAGACTTTCAACCATGAGCAAACTGGCCACTTTCGTGCAACTCCCACCGTCGATGATGAGACTACATACTTTGTCGCCTACCTTACAGCGGGTGTAGAATAGGTTTTCGCGTTGTAGCTGCTCATCCTCCTTGACGCGGGCGGTTAGCACTCGTCGTGCTACTAAGTAACCTACTTCTCCTCGTGTAGGCGAGCAAGCCTCCCCAGCTGGCTCTTCTTCCAGGCAGTCAGCTTCTACTAGTTCGGGCATGTCCTCACATTCGTCATCATCCGACACGATTTCGCCATTGTGAGTTATCAGCATTACCCGTTGGTTTGGACATTGAGATTGAATATGCCCAAACCCTTGGCACTTAAAGCATTTGATGTCCCTACTCCTAGCTTTAGGAATTTCTTGCGGTGCCTTAGAAGTAGACCTGGACACATCAGAAACCTTGTTAGGTGTAGAATAGGCATTATGGGTAGAAGCATTACCTTGGAAGCGGTTAGAATAGGTTGGTGTTGTCGCATTTCCAACTTCGTGGGTCACTCTTCGTGGTTGGTTGCCTTTCCACGAGGTGGTGGTAGAAGGTAGGAAAGTACGGGCTCCCCATCTTAATTTCTTCCCCCGTTCGGCCTTAATGGCGAGTTCCAGAAGGTCGTGCATGTCCAAGTAATGTTGAAGTTCCAAGGCATCCTGAAGGTCAGGATTGAGACCCCTAAGGAACCTAGCCATTGTGGCTTTATTGTCTTCTTGAATGTTGGCCCTCATCATGGCCATCTCGATTTCTTTGTGGTAATCCTCCACACTCATGTTGCCTTGCGTGAGTGTTTGAAGCTTAGAGTGGAGATCACGATTGTAGTAGCTAGGAACAAATCGCTTGCGCATTAGTGCCTTGAGTTCTCGCCAAGTCCGGACACGTGGTTCTCCTATCCTCCTCCTCGTGGTCCTCACTTGGTCCCACCAGACTAGGGCGTAGTCGGTGAACTCCACGGTGGCAACCTTCACTTTTTGTTCCTCGCTATAGTCGTAGCAGTCGAAGACCATCTCGATGCGGCCTTCCCACTCCAAGTAAGCCTCAGGGTCACTTTTGCCTTTGAATGCGGGAACTTGAATTTTAAGCCCCTTGATTTCGTTTTTGGGCATGTCCCTTGTAGGCCTCTCGGGTCGTTCCTCATCCTCACTAGCGGAGTAGTCTTCGCCATTTGCTTCTTTGGTGCCATGGTTACTCCGGTTATGGGACCTAGAACGAGAGCCCCGTGTAAGGCTCCTGGACAACTCGTCAAAACGAGTGTGTAATGTCTCCATTTGTTGCTCACTGATTCGCCTGAGCTCATTCTTCATTGCGGCGAATAATAATGAGGTATCGGTGGTTGCTTGGTGTTGCTCCATGTCGTCCTTGTAGACCTGCAAAAGGTTAGGAACACACAAAGAAGTGCAAGTGTAACCTCACTTCGCTCCCTTAGTGTATCTCTCGCGCTCGTGTAGTGCTCAAGTCACTCTATAAAACTCACCAAGTACCTTACCTGTTGGTTTAGGTAGTTGAGTAAAGTCGCTCGAGTCCAGTAATTGTCACCAACTTATCCCCACAGGAGTACGCAAGAATTCTTTGTTTTTGGTGAAGGGAAGGACGGTTTTGGAAACTTAAGGGTGGCGGATAGACCTGGAAAAAAATATTTCCAAGAAAGGAAACTCTAAAAATTCCTAAGATGTAGGAGAATATCCCAAAAATGGAGGAGAAAAAGTAGGGATGTGTTCAAGTGTTATCCAAGTGCGTACTAGTCTCCTAAACTAAGTTGGGAAACAAGTTGGAGTTGGAAACTTCCTTTGAAGACCTCGCTTAAACAACTTCCTAATTCTTCTCAAATCAGCTTGGTTTCTTCCCTCCTTCAACCGAAATTTTCCAGAATTCCTCCCTCTTATCCCTTCCCAAAGTCGGCTACAAGAAACCCTAGAAACCCTCTTAAGCAGCCGCCCACTATGCTCACAACACAAACCAGAATTTGGCCACTGAAATTTCTAGATTTCTTCCTCCTTGCACCCCTCCCCAAAGTCGGCTAATGCTTCCTATTAAACCCCCCTCACAGCCGCACACTTCCCCAAGAAGTTCGGCTCTCTCTCTACTCTCAAACACATCAAGTCGGCCCTCCCTCCTACAAGACAGATTCGGTTCAAGGTCAATCAAGCAATTCGGCTTCAATGGCTTCATAAGGTGACGTGAGTAACGTGACTCAAGACTCTCCCAAGAAATTTACTCCCCAACCAAGAAAGCCACGTATGGATGCAAGATCTTACAAGAAACTCTTTATACGAAGGGAAGTGCAATTGTTCAAGGTTCAAGGTGATCAAGTTGTTCAAAGGGTGGTTCAAGTTTCCAAGACTCAAGATCAAGAACTTCAAGAAGAGGTTGGCCAAAATTTTTGAGTTTGTTTCTTTCTCTCTTTTTTTTTTTTTTTGTTCGAATTTTCTGGTTTGGGTACAAGCACGATGTAAACAAAACTGATCTTGGAAATAAAAGTCGTTTTCCCCTTGCTTCTTGTTGTGCCACCCGACTGCTCTTTTTTTTTTTTCTTTTCGGTTCTGTTTTTTTTTTTTCTCTTTTAACTTGGTAATAGAACTACACTTGGCCGAAAGGATTCAAAACCAGATTCTGGTCAGGTCCTAATTTACTACAACCAACAGTCCAAAACTCCAAGAGGTTGTCAAGAACTTCCAAGAACTTCAAGATTAACTTCAAGAAACTCAAGAAACCTAAAAAAAACTCTCGTAGATTTCTTCAAGAGTCACAACCCAACAAGTAGTAACCCCAAATCAGTTTAGACAAGATAAGTAAACAACTTGGATAAGCTACTAAGATTTGGACAGATTAGGCAACAAGGCAAAACCCTAGCCGCACTTGGAAACCCTAGCCGCAACTTGCTTTCCTTTTTTTTTTTTTTGTGCAGATTCGGCTATGGCTAATTTGCTGGGCAGAATGGATACCACAAGGGTAAGAAATCTGGGCAGTTGGCTTCAGAGCTTAGGAGAAGGTATCTTTCATTATATCCTTGTTTTTCGTAGTTGCGTCGAAGGGTTTTTGTGTTTTGTCCGCTGCCTTGTTAAAAAAAAAAGAAGAAAAAAATGACACTGTTCACCGTTACTGTTCACCGACACTGTTCACGTTACAGTTTATCCGAACACAAAATCTGTTGGTGTGTTATCCCTTTTGTGTTTGTGTCTAGTTTGTCGATAATTTCTGTCCAAAATTTGCCGAAAGGTTGTGTTCCCAAATCTGTCTTGGTCGTTAGTCATCACTTGAGCAACAAGAAAACAAGTGGGGCGGCGGCTAGGGTTTCTACTTGCGGCTAGGGTTTCTTTGTTTCAAATCTGTCCGAGTATTGCTTGCTTCATCCAAGTTGTTTACTTAATTTCCAAATTCATTTAGGAAACTAAGTAAAGCACTTGGATAACTCCTTTGTTTTCACTTGGGTACTCTCCTACATTCTCTCCTAGATTTTAGGAGCACTATCCACTCCTACGTTTTAGGAAGCTAGGGTTTCTATCTTTTATGTTCCCATTGGTGCACTTCCATTTCTGTCCCCCACTATTGGCCTTCCAAATTCGTCCATTCCCACTTCATTTTGCACCCACATTTGTGTCTTACCTTCTTGGTTACTCTTATGGCAAAAGTGGTGACAATTATTGGACTTGAGCGGCCTTTCTCAACTACAGAACCCAACAGGTAAAAGTATTTGGTACGTCAGTTAGAGTGACATCCATATACACGAGTGCGAGTGGATACACGTAAGGGAGCGTGAAAGGCAACATCTTCGGTTTCGTTGCTAACTTTTTGCAGGTTCCCTCATACGTCATGGCGAATACAAGACGCATAAAAGCTAGCCCACAACATTGTCTTCCTGATCCTAAGGGAGTCAAAGAAGTGGCATTACGCGGTGTAGATGAGAAATTGGACCTCGTCAAATCTCAGTTGCTTGGTTGGTTTTATACTCGTTGCGGTGTCAAAGATAAAATTTGTAGCTTGCCCATTGATGGGAGTTGTGATGTCATCCTTGCAAGTGCTATCATGGTTGAGAAATTAAATCTTCCAACCATTGATCATCTTCAACTGTACAAGTTGATGAGTACTCGTGGTGTTGTTTGGGTTACGAAGCACACGCTTGTACCTATTCAAATCGGCAAATATGTGGACGAGGTGTTGTGTGATGTAGTCCCAATTCAAGTGACACCTGTGTTGTTGGGCAAAGCATGGATGTCGAGGCGAGAAATTAAATATGACGGACATACTAATAAGTATGTCTTCTTATTTAATAGCCGTCGTTTTGTACTTGTATCGCTTACTTATGACCAGCTTTGTATTGATCTAGCATACATGAAAATGAGCTTGAGCGTTATAGAATGGAGAAAAGGCTAGATGAGGGAATTGTGCCTGAAGAGGTAAAACCCGAGGGAGTTGAAAGCGACGAGATGAAAGGGTCAGCTGTTGAACTAGAAAAAGAGATGGAAAAATCTGATGAGATGGGTGGTAAAAAGGAAGAAAAGAGAGAAAGTGGGCTGATCTTGAACAACCCGGTGAAGGCCTATTATTTTCCTAACGAACTTACCTTTGCTTTGTTTAGTGTTTCTTCTTTTATACAGATCAGGCAAAGGGAAGTTGAGCTGTTCTTAGTGCGTTCCATTCCAAAATCAATTATAGGCTTTGCAAGCCTCCAAGAGTTAAACCCCGTTGGTATCCATTCATGGAACAATGTCAACTCAAATCAGTCCACACCAAAAGGGAGTTGATTCGAGCTCATCTTGAAGGGAACACTCCACATTTTGGGGATGGTTGTGTACCAAGGGTTCGTTTAAAGAACAAGTACCTCAATGACCATTGTGATTTTCGTCTTGCTCTTAGTACACATGAAGCTCCAACATCACCAAATCCGCCATGGGACCTTGCAAGTGTGTTCTGGCCGGAGTTCGATTTCATGGGATACACTTCACACCACTTTGAGGACCCTTACCTCGTGACCACAAACGATCAAGTTGAGCACACATTGAAGATAGTTTGTGAGATTCAAGGTTCGACAAGGGTTATTTTCCAACTTAGCACGTGGGTTTTGCATTGGATGACATCTGTAGCAATGGTAACAAGATTGAGTCAAAGTCATGTAACTCGTCTTGTCACCATTCGTGCTTCAATTTGTGGGCAAATTGATTTCAAGAGGAGGGGAATTATACAAACAAGAGGAGCCATTGGAGTAAAGCCATGAGTTTTTCTTGGCTGGTTGTGAGCATTTTCAAACTAACCAAGAGACATGAGCACCGAATCATAGTATGAGGGCCGATATGTGGTGGCATTAGATTTGGGATTCATACTACCAACGCTTGTAGTATCATCCATTTCTATCCGGATTTGAGGACAAATCCTTCTCAAGTGGAGGGGACTGATGTGTGCACGGACCTTAGCCCAAGTAATGATCCAGTTCGAGTTCCTTTGGGCCCAGTCACACGTGCACGGGCCAAGCGCTTCAAGGAGTCCCTTCAAGCTCTTGTGTGAAATGTTCAAGACCAACAAGGAGTCCATCGGGATATTGAAGGCTTGGAAGGTGATAATCAAGTTGTCTACATGATGATCCAAGCCCACGAAGAGAGCCCATGAAGGTTTGGTCGACTAAGCCCTGGGCCTTAGTGTTAGGTTCAATTGCTTAGAGTTGGATTAGATTAGTTTATTTGAGTCATGGCCCGGCCCACCTTGTCAAAGGAGTGGCCGACCTTCCCTGTCTAGTTTCTTAGGGTTTTATTAGCCCCTTAGCCTATATAAAGGCTCCCTTTGTATGATTAACGGGTGCACAATTTTGATAATAAAATTCTGATTTGTTTCTCTTCGACTTATTGAGAGCATTCGAACCTTAACTTGCTTGGCAAGGGTTCTTGAGCAATCTTGCGTGTTGTCCTTGATTGTTCTACCGACCTATCCACTAGAGTATTCACCTCAATTGGAGTCGCCGTTCTACCACCTTCAATCAATTCGTGTCGTCCGTTTTGGTTTTGGGTTCCACAATCCAAGCGTTGGACAACCTCACTAGATCCTTGGGCAAGCGTGTTACGTGTCTCGAAACGAGTTGATCGAGGACCTTATCAGTTGGCTTCAGAGCTTAGGTGAAGGTATCTTTCGTTATATCCTTGTTTTTCGTACTTGCGTCGAAGGGTTTTTGTGTTTTGTTCGCTGCCTTGTTAAAAAAAAAAGAAGAAAAAAATGACACTGTTCACCGTTACTGTTCACCGACACTGTTCACGTGACAGTTTATCCGAACACAAAATCTGTTGGTGTGTTATCCCTTTTGTGTTTGTGTCTAGTTTGTCGATAATTTCTGTCCAAAATTTGCCGAAAGGTTGTGTTCCCAAACCTGTCTTGGTCGTTAGTCATCACTTGAGCAACAAGAAAACAAGTGGGGCGGCGGCTAGGGTTTCTACTTGCGGCTAGGGTTTCATTTGCACTAGGGTTTCTTTGTTTCAAATCTGTCCGAGTATTGCTTGCTTCATCCAAGTTGTTTACTTAATTTCCAAATTCATTTAGGAAACTAAGTAAAGCACTTGGATAACTCCTTTGTTTTCACTTGGGTACTCTCCTACATTCTCTCCTAGATTTTAGGAGCACTATCCACTCCTACATTTTAGGAAGCTAGGGTTTCTATCTTTTATGTTCCCATTGGTGCACTTCCATTTCTGTCCCCCACTATTGGCCTTCCAAATTCGTCCATTCCCACTTCATTTTGCACCCACATTTGTGTCTTACCTTCTTGGTTACTCTTATGGCAAAAGTGGTGACAATTATTGGACTTGAGCGGCCTTTCTCAACTACAGAACCCAACAGGTAAAAGTATTTGGTAAGTCAGTTAGAGTGACATCCATATACACGAGTGCGAGTGGATACACGTAAGGGAGCGTGAAAGGCAACATCTTCGGTTTCGTTGCTAACTTTTTGCAGGTTCCCTCATACGTCATGGCGAATACAAGACACATAAAAGCTAGCCCACAACATTGTCTTCCTGATCCTAAGGGAGTCAAAGAAGTGGCATTACGCGGTGTAGATGAGAAATTGGACCTCGTCAAATCTCAGTTGCTTGGTTGGTTTTATACTCGTTGCGGTGTCAAAGATAAAATTTGTAGCTTGCCCATTGATGGGAGTTGTGAAGTCATCCTTGCAAGTGCTATCATGGTTGAGAAATTAAATCTTCCAACCATTGATCATCTTCAACTGTACAAGTTGATGAGTACTCGTGGTGTTGTTTGGGTTACGAAGCACACGCTTGTACCTATTCAAATCGGCAAATATGTGGACGAGGTGTTGTGTGATGTAGTCCCAATTCAAGTGACACCTGTGTTGTTGGGCAAAGCATGGATGTCGAGGCGAGAAGTTAAATATGACGGACATACTAATAAGTATGCCTTCTTATTTAATAGTCGTCGTTTTGTACTTGTATCGCTTACTTATGACCAGCTTTGTATTGATCTAGCATACATGAAAATGAGCTTGAGCGTTATAGAATGGAGAAAAGGCTAGATGAGGGAATTGTGCCTGAAGAGGTAAAACCCGAGGGAGTTGAAAGCGACGAGATGAAAGGGTCAGCTGTTGAACTAGAAAAAGAGATGGAAAAATCTGATGAGATGGGTGGTAAAAAGGAAGAAAAGAGAGAAAGTGGGCTGATCTTGAACAACCCGGTGAAGGCCTATTATTTTCCTAACGAACTTACCTTTGCTTTGTTTAGTGTTTCTTCTTTTATACAGATCAGGCAAAGGGAAGTTGAGCTGTTCTTAGTGCGTTCCATTCCAAAATCAATTATAGGCTTTGCAAGCCTCCAAGAGTTAAACCCCGTTGGTATCCATTCATGGAACAATGTCAACTCAAATCAGTCCACACCAAAAGGGAGTTGATTCGAGCTCATCTTGAAGGGAACACTCCACATTTTGGGGATGGTTGTGTACCAAGGGTTCGTTTAAAGAACAAGTACCTCAATGACCATTGTGATTTTCGTCTTGCTCTTAGTACACATGAAGCTCCAACATCACCAAATCCGCCATGGGACCTTGCAAGTGTGTTCTGGCCGGAGTTCGATTTCATGGGATACACTTCACACCACTTTGAGGACCCTTACCTCGTGACCACAAACGATCAAGTTGAGCACACATTGAAGATAGTTTGTGAGATTCAAGGTTCGACAAGGGTTATTTTCCAACTTAGCACGTGGGTTTTGCATTGGATGACATCTGTAGCAATGGTAACAAGATTGAGTCAAAGTCATGTAACTCGTCTTGTCACCATTCGTGCTTCAATTTGTGGGCAAATTGATTTCAAGAGGAGGGGAATTATACAAACAAGAGGAGCCATTGGAGTAAAGCCATGAGTTTTTCTTGGCTGGTTGTGAGCATTTTCAAACTAACCAAGAGACATGAGCACCGAATCATAGTATGAGGGCCGATATGTGGTGGCATTAGATTTGGGATTCATACTACCAACGCTTGTAGTATCATCCATTTCTATCCGGATTTGAGGACAAATCCTTCTCAAGTGGAGGGGACTGATGTGTGCACGGACCTTAGCCCAAGTAATGATCCAGTTCGAGTTCCTTTGGGCCCAGTCACACGTGCACGGGCCAAGCGCTTCAAGGAGTCCCTTCAAGCTCTTGTGTGAAATGTTCAAGACCAACAAGGAGTCCATCGGGATATTGAAGGCTTGGAAGGTGATAATCAAGTTGTCCACATGATGATCCAAGCCCACGAAGAGAGCCCATGAAGGTTTGGTCGACTAAGCCCTGGGCCTTAGTGTTAGGTTCAATTGCTTAGAGTTGGATTAGATTAGTTTATTTGAGTCATGGCCCGGCCCACCTTGTCAAAGGAGTGGCCGACCTTCCCTGTCTAGTTTCTTAGGGTTTTATTAGCCCCTTAGCCTATATAAAGGCTCCCTTTGTATGATTAACGGGTGCACAATTTTGATAATAAAATTCTGATTTGTTTCTCTTCGACTTATTGAGAGCATTCGAACCTTAACTTGCTTGGCAAGGGTTCTTGAGCAATCTTGCGTGTTGTCCTTGATTGTTCTACCGACCTATCCACTAGAGTATTCACCTCAATTGGAGTCGCCGTTCTACCACCTTCAATCAATTCGTGTCGTCCGTTTTGGTTTTGGGTTCCACAATCCAAGCGTTGGACAACCTCACTAGATCCTTGGGCAAGCGTGTTACGTGTCTCGAAACGAGTTGATCGAGGACCTTATCAGTTGGCTTCAGAGCTTAGGTGAAGGTATCTTTCGTTATATCCTTGTTTTTCGTACTTGCGTCGAAGGGTTTTTGTGTTTTGTTCGCTGCCTTGTTAAAAAAAAAAGAAGAAAAAAATGACACTGTTCACCGTTACTGTTCACCGACACTGTTCACGTGACAGTTTATCCGAACACAAAATCTGTTGGTGTGTTATCCCTTTTGTGTTTGTGTCTAGTTTGTCGATAATTTCTGTCCAAAATTTGCCGAAAGGTTGTGTTCCCAAACCTGTCTTGGTCGTTAGTCATCACTTGAGCAACAAGAAAACAAGTGGGGCGGCGGCTAGGGTTTCTACTTGCGGCTAGGGTTTCATTTGCACTAGGGTTTCTTTGTTTCAAATCTGTCCGAGTATTGCTTGCTTCATCCAAGTTGTTTACTTAATTTCCAAATTCATTTAGGAAACTAAGTAAAGCACTTGGATAACTCCTTTGTTTTCACTTGGGTACTCTCCTACATTCTCTCCTAGATTTTAGGAGCACTATCCACTCCTACATTTTAGGAAGCTAGGGTTTCTATCTTTTATGTTCCCATTGGTGCACTTCCATTTCTGTCCCCCACTATTGGCCTTCCAAATTCGTCCATTCCCACTTCATTTTGCACCCACATTTGTGTCTTACCTTCTTGGTTACTCTTATGGCAAAAGTGGTGACAATTATTGGACTTGAGCGGCCTTTCTCAACTACAGAACCCAACAGGTAAAAGTATTTGGTAAGTCAGTTAGAGTGACATCCATATACACGAGTGCGAGTGGATACACGTAAGGGAGCGTGAAAGGCAACATCTTCGGTTTCGTTGCTAACTTTTTGCAGGTTCCCTCATACGTCATGGCGAATACAAGACACATAAAAGCTAGCCCACAACATTGTCTTCCTGATCCTAAGGGAGTCAAAGAAGTGGCATTACGCGGTGTAGATGAGAAATTGGACCTCGTCAAATCTCAGTTGCTTGGTTGGTTTTATACTCGTTGCGGTGTCAAAGATAAAATTTGTAGCTTGCCCATTGATGGGAGTTGTGAAGTCATCCTTGCAAGTGCTATCATGGTTGAGAAATTAAATCTTCCAACCATTGATCATCTTCAACTGTACAAGTTGATGAGTACTCGTGGTGTTGTTTGGGTTACGAAGCACACGCTTGTACCTATTCAAATCGGCAAATATGTGGACGAGGTGTTGTGTGATGTAGTCCCAATTCAAGTGACACCTGTGTTGTTGGGCAAAGCATGGATGTCGAGGCGAGAAGTTAAATATGACGGACATACTAATAAGTATGCCTTCTTATTTAATAGTCGTCGTTTTGTACTTGTATCGCTTACTTATGACCAGCTTTGTATTGATCTAGCATACATGAAAATGAGCTTGAGCGTTATAGAATGGAGAAAAGGCTAGATGAGGGAATTGTGCCTGAAGAGGTAAAACCCGAGGGAGTTGAAAGCGACGAGATGAAAGGGTCAGCTGTTGAACTAGAAAAAGAGATGGAAAAATCTGATGAGATGGGTGGTAAAAAGGAAGAAAAGAGAGAAAGTGGGCTGATCTTGAACAACCCGGTGAAGGCCTATTATTTTCCTAACGAACTTACCTTTGCTTTGTTTAGTGTTTCTTCTTTTATACAGATCAGGCAAAGGGAAGTTGAGCTGTTCTTAGTGCGTTCCATTCCAAAATCAATTATAGGCTTTGCAAGCCTCCAAGAGTTAAACCCCGTTGGTATCCATTCATGGAACAATGTCAACTCAAATCAGTCCACACCAAAAGGGAGTTGATTCGAGCTCATCTTGAAGGGAACACTCCACATTTTGGGGATGGTTGTGTACCAAGGGTTCGTTTAAAGAACAAGTACCTCAATGACCATTGTGATTTTCGTCTTGCTCTTAGTACACATGAAGCTCCAACATCACCAAATCCGCCATGGGACCTTGCAAGTGTGTTCTGGCCGGAGTTCGATTTCATGGGATACACTTCACACCACTTTGAGGACCCTTACCTCGTGACCACAAACGATCAAGTTGAGCACACATTGAAGATAGTTTGTGAGATTCAAGGTTCGACAAGGGTTATTTTCCAACTTAGCACGTGGGTTTTGCATTGGATGACATCTGTAGCAATGGTAACAAGATTGAGTCAAAGTCATGTAACTCGTCTTGTCACCATTCGTGCTTCAATTTGTGGGCAAATTGATTTCAAGAGGAGGGGAATTATACAAACAAGAGGAGCCATTGGAGTAAAGCCATGAGTTTTTCTTGGCTGGTTGTGAGCATTTTCAAACTAACCAAGAGACATGAGCACCGAATCATAGTATGAGGGCCGATATGTGGTGGCATTAGATTTGGGATTCATACTACCAACGCTTGTAGTATCATCCATTTCTATCCGGATTTGAGGACAAATCCTTCTCAAGTGGAGGGGACTGATGTGTGCACGGACCTTAGCCCAAGTAATGATCCAGTTCGAGTTCCTTTGGGCCCAGTCACACGTGCACGGGCCAAGCGCTTCAAGGAGTCCCTTCAAGCTCTTGTGTGAAATGTTCAAGACCAACAAGGAGTCCATCGGGATATTGAAGGCTTGGAAGGTGATAATCAAGTTGTCCACATGATGATCCAAGCCCACGAAGAGAGCCCATGAAGGTTTGGTCGACTAAGCCCTGGGCCTTAGTGTTAGGTTCAATTGCTTAGAGTTGGATTAGATTAGTTTATTTGAGTCATGGCCCGGCCCACCTTGTCAAAGGAGTGGCCGACCTTCCCTGTCTAGTTTCTTAGGGTTTTATTAGCCCCTTAGCCTATATAAAGGCTCCCTTTGTATGATTAACGGGTGCACAATTTTGATAATAAAATTCTGATTTGTTTCTCTTCGACTTATTGAGAGCATTCGAACCTTAACTTGCTTGGCAAGGGTTCTTGAGCAATCTTGCGTGTTGTCCTTGATTGTTCTACCGACCTATCCACTAGAGTATTCACCTCAATTGGAGTCGCCGTTCTACCACCTTCAATCAATTCGTGTCGTCCATTTTGGTTTTGGGTTCCACAATCCAAGCGTTGGACAACCTCACTAGATCCTTGGGCAAGCGTGTTACGTGTCTCGAAACGAGTTGATCGAGGACCTTATCAGTTGGCTTCAGAGCTTAGGTGAAGGTATCTTTCGTTATATCCTTGTTTTTCGTACTTGCGTCGAAGGGTTTTTGTGTTTTGTTCGCTGCCTTGTTAAAAAAAAAAGAAGAAAAAAATGACACTGTTCACCGTTACTGTTCACCGACACTGTTCACGTGACAGTTTATCCGAACACAAAATCTGTTGGTGTGTTATCCCTTTTGTGTTTGTGTCTAGTTTGTCGATAATTTCTGTCCAAAATTTGCCGAAAGGTTGTGTTCCCAAACCTGTCTTGGTCGTTAGTCATCACTTGAGCAACAAGAAAACAAGTGGGGCGGCGGCTAGGGTTTCTACTTGCGGCTAGGGTTTCATTTGCACTAGGGTTTCTTTGTTTCAAATCTGTCCGAGTATTGCTTGCTTCATCCAAGTTGTTTACTTAATTTCCAAATTCATTTAGGAAACTAAGTAAAGCACTTGGATAACTCCTTTGTTTTCACTTGGGTACTCTCCTACATTCTCTCCTAGATTTTAGGAGCACTATCCACTCCTACATTTTAGGAAGCTAGGGTTTCTATCTTTTATGTTCCCATTGGTGCACTTCCATTTCTGTCCCCCACTATTGGCCTTCCAAATTCGTCCATTCCCACTTCATTTTGCACCCACATTTGTGTCTTACCTTCTTGGTTACTCTTATGGCAAAAGTGGTGACAATTATTGGACTTGAGCGGCCTTTCTCAACTACAGAACCCAACAGGTAAAAGTATTTGGTAAGTCAGTTAGAGTGACATCCATATACACGAGTGCGAGTGGATACACGTAAGGGAGCGTGAAAGGCAACATCTTCGGTTTCGTTGCTAACTTTTTGCAGGTTCCCTCATACGTCATGGCGAATACAAGACACATAAAAGCTAGCCCACAACATTGTCTTCCTGATCCTAAGGGAGTCAAAGAAGTGGCATTACGCGGTGTAGATGAGAAATTGGACCTCGTCAAATCTCAGTTGCTTGGTTGGTTTTATACTCGTTGCGGTGTCAAAGATAAAATTTGTAGCTTGCCCATTGATGGGAGTTGTGAAGTCATCCTTGCAAGTGCTATCATGGTTGAGAAATTAAATCTTCCAACCATTGATCATCTTCAACTGTACAAGTTGATGAGTACTCGTGGTGTTGTTTGGGTTACGAAGCACACGCTTGTACCTATTCAAATCGGCAAATATGTGGACGAGGTGTTGTGTGATGTAGTCCCAATTCAAGTGACACCTGTGTTGTTGGGCAAAGCATGGATGTCGAGGCGAGAAGTTAAATATGACGGACATACTAATAAGTATGCCTTCTTATTTAATAGTCGTCGTTTTGTACTTGTATCGCTTACTTATGACCAGCTTTGTATTGATCTAGCATACATGAAAATGAGCTTGAGCGTTATAGAATGGAGAAAAGGCTAGATGAGGGAATTGTGCCTGAAGAGGTAAAACCCGAGGGAGTTGAAAGCGACGAGATGAAAGGGTCAGCTGTTGAACTAGAAAAAGAGATGGAAAAATCTGATGAGATGGGTGGTAAAAAGGAAGAAAAGAGAGAAAGTGGGCTGATCTTGAACAACCCGGTGAAGGCCTATTATTTTCCTAACGAACTTACCTTTGCTTTGTTTAGTGTTTCTTCTTTTATACAGATCAGGCAAAGGGAAGTTGAGCTGTTCTTAGTGCGTTCCATTCCAAAATCAATTATAGGCTTTGCAAGCCTCCAAGAGTTAAACCCCGTTGGTATCCATTCATGGAACAATGTCAACTCAAATCAGTCCACACCAAAAGGGAGTTGATTCGAGCTCATCTTGAAGGGAACACTCCACATTTTGGGGATGGTTGTGTACCAAGGGTTCGTTTAAAGAACAAGTACCTCAATGACCATTGTGATTTTCGTCTTGCTCTTAGTACACATGAAGCTCCAACATCACCAAATCCGCCATGGGACCTTGCAAGTGTGTTCTGGCCGGAGTTCGATTTCATGGGATACACTTCACACCACTTTGAGGACCCTTACCTCGTGACCACAAACGATCAAGTTGAGCACACATTGAAGATAGTTTGTGAGATTCAAGGTTCGACAAGGGTTATTTTCCAACTTAGCACGTGGGTTTTGCATTGGATGACATCTGTAGCAATGGTAACAAGATTGAGTCAAAGTCATGTAACTCGTCTTGTCACCATTCGTGCTTCAATTTGTGGGCAAATTGATTTCAAGAGGAGGGGAATTATACAAACAAGAGGAGCCATTGGAGTAAAGCCATGAGTTTTTCTTGGCTGGTTGTGAGCATTTTCAAACTAACCAAGAGACATGAGCACCGAATCATAGTATGAGGGCCGATATGTGGTGGCATTAGATTTGGGATTCATACTACCAACGCTTGTAGTATCATCCATTTCTATCCGGATTTGAGGACAAATCCTTCTCAAGTGGAGGGGACTGATGTGTGCACGGACCTTAGCCCAAGTAATGATCCAGTTCGAGTTCCTTTGGGCCCAGTCACACGTGCACGGGCCAAGCGCTTCAAGGAGTCCCTTCAAGCTCTTGTGTGAAATGTTCAAGACCAACAAGGAGTCCATCGGGATATTGAAGGCTTGGAAGGTGATAATCAAGTTGTCCACATGATGATCCAAGCCCACGAAGAGAGCCCATGAAGGTTTGGTCGACTAAGCCCTGGGCCTTAGTGTTAGGTTCAATTGCTTAGAGTTGGATTAGATTAGTTTATTTGAGTCATGGCCCGGCCCACCTTGTCAAAGGAGTGGCCGACCTTCCCTGTCTAGTTTCTTAGGGTTTTATTAGCCCCTTAGCCTATATAAAGGCTCCCTTTGTATGATTAACGGGTGCACAATTTTGATAATAAAATTCTGATTTGTTTCTCTTCGACTTATTGAGAGCATTCGAACCTTAACTTGCTTGGCAAGGGTTCTTGAGCAATCTTGCGTGTTGTCCTTGATTGTTCTACCGACCTATCCACTAGAGTATTCACCTCAATTGGAGTCGCCGTTCTACCACCTTCAATCAATTCGTGTCGTCCGTTTTGGTTTTGGGTTCCACAATCCAAGCGTTGGACAACCTCACTAGATCCTTGGGCAAGCGTGTTACGTGTCTCGAAACGAGTTGATCGAGGACCTTATCAGTTGGCTTCAGAGCTTAGGTGAAGGTATCTTTCGTTATATCCTTGTTTTTCGTACTTGCGTCGAAGGGTTTTTGTGTTTTGTTCGCTGCCTTGTTAAAAAAAAAAGAAGAAAAAAATGACACTGTTCACCGTTACTGTTCACCGACACTGTTCACGTGACAGTTTATCCGAACACAAAATCTGTTGGTGTGTTATCCCTTTTGTGTTTGTGTCTAGTTTGTCGATAATTTCTGTCCAAAATTTGCCGAAAGGTTGTGTTCCCAAACCTGTCTTGGTCGTTAGTCATCACTTGAGCAACAAGAAAACAAGTGGGGCGGCGGCTAGGGTTTCTACTTGCGGCTAGGGTTTCATTTGCACTAGGGTTTCTTTGTTTCAAATCTGTCCGAGTATTGCTTGCTTCATCCAAGTTGTTTACTTAATTTCCAAATTCATTTAGGAAACTAAGTAAAGCACTTGGATAACTCCTTTGTTTTCACTTGGGTACTCTCCTACATTCTCTCCTAGATTTTAGGAGCACTATCCACTCCTACATTTTAGGAAGCTAGGGTTTCTATCTTTTATGTTCCCATTGGTGCACTTCCATTTCTGTCCCCCACTATTGGCCTTCCAAATTCGTCCATTCCCACTTCATTTTGCACCCACATTTGTGTCTTACCTTCTTGGTTACTCTTATGGCAAAAGTGGTGACAATTATTGGACTTGAGCGGCCTTTCTCAACTACAGAACCCAACAGGTAAAAGTATTTGGTAAGTCAGTTAGAGTGACATCCATATACACGAGTGCGAGTGGATACACGTAAGGGAGCGTGAAAGGCAACATCTTCGGTTTCGTTGCTAACTTTTTGCAGGTTCCCTCATACGTCATGGCGAATACAAGACACATAAAAGCTAGCCCACAACATTGTCTTCCTGATCCTAAGGGAGTCAAAGAAGTGGCATTACGCGGTGTAGATGAGAAATTGGACCTCGTCAAATCTCAGTTGCTTGGTTGGTTTTATACTCGTTGCGGTGTCAAAGATAAAATTTGTAGCTTGCCCATTGATGGGAGTTGTGAAGTCATCCTTGCAAGTGCTATCATGGTTGAGAAATTAAATCTTCCAACCATTGATCATCTTCAACTGTACAAGTTGATGAGTACTCGTGGTGTTGTTTGGGTTACGAAGCACACGCTTGTACCTATTCAAATCGGCAAATATGTGGACGAGGTGTTGTGTGATGTAGTCCCAATTCAAGTGACACCTGTGTTGTTGGGCAAAGCATGGATGTCGAGGCGAGAAGTTAAATATGACGGACATACTAATAAGTATGCCTTCTTATTTAATAGTCGTCGTTTTGTACTTGTATCGCTTACTTATGACCAGCTTTGTATTGATCTAGCATACATGAAAATGAGCTTGAGCGTTATAGAATGGAGAAAAGGCTAGATGAGGGAATTGTGCCTGAAGAGGTAAAACCCGAGGGAGTTGAAAGCGACGAGATGAAAGGGTCAGCTGTTGAACTAGAAAATGAGATGGAAAAATCTGATGAGATGGGTGGTAAAAAGGAAGAAAAGAGAGAAAGTGGGCTGATCTTGAACAACCCGGTGAAGGCCTATTATTTTCCTAACGAACTTACCTTTGCTTTGTTTAGTGTTTCTTCTTTTATACAGATCAGGCAAAGGGAAGTTGAGCTGTTCTTAGTGCGTTCCATTCCAAAATCAATTATAGGCTTTGCAAGCCTCCAAGAGTTAAACCCCGTTGGTATCCATTCATGGAACAATGTCAACTCAAATCAGTCCACACCAAAAGGGAGTTGATTCGAGCTCATCTTGAAGGGAACACTCCACATTTTGGGGATGGTTGTGTACCAAGGGTTCGTTTAAAGAACAAGTACCTCAATGACCATTGTGATTTTCGTCTTGCTCTTAGTACACATGAAGCTCCAACATCACCAAATCCGCCATGGGACCTTGCAAGTGTGTTCTGGCCGGAGTTCGATTTCATGGGATACACTTCACACCACTTTGAGGACCCTTACCTCGTGACCACAAACGATCAAGTTGAGCACACATTGAAGATAGTTTGTGAGATTCAAGGTTCGACAAGGGTTATTTTCCAACTTAGCACGTGGGTTTTGCATTGGATGACATCTGTAGCAATGGTAACAAGATTGAGTCAAAGTCATGTAACTCGTCTTGTCACCATTCGTGCTTCAATTTGTGGGCAAATTGATTTCAAGAGGAGGGGAATTATACAAACAAGAGGAGCCATTGGAGTAAAGCCATGAGTTTTTCTTGGCTGGTTGTGAGCATTTTCAAACTAACCAAGAGACATGAGCACCGAATCATAGTATGAGGGCCGATATGTGGTGGCATTAGATTTGGGATTCATACTACCAACGCTTGTAGTATCATCCATTTCTATCCGGATTTGAGGACAAATCCTTCTCAAGTGGAGGGGACTGATGTGTGCACGGACCTTAGCCCAAGTAATGATCCAGTTCGAGTTCCTTTGGGCCCAGTCACACGTGCACGGGCCAAGCGCTTCAAGGAGTCCCTTCAAGCTCTTGTGTGAAATGTTCAAGACCAACAAGGAGTCCATCGGGATATTGAAGGCTTGGAAGGTGATAATCAAGTTGTCCACATGATGATCCAAGCCCACGAATAGAGCCCATGAAGGTTTGGTCGACTAAGCCCTGGGCCTTAGTGTTAGGTTCAATTTCTTAGAATTGGATTAGATTAGTTTATTTGAGTCATGGCCCGGCCCACCTTGTCCAAGGAGTGGCCGACCTTCCTTGTCTAGTTTCTTAGGGTTTTATTAGCCCCTTAGCCTATATAAAGGCTCACTTCGTATGATTAACGGGTGCACAATTTTGATAATAAAATTCTGATTTGTTTCTCTTCGACTTATTGAGAGCATTCGAACCTTAACTTGCTTGGCAAGGGATCTTGAGCGATCTTGCGTATTGTCCTTGATTGTTCTACCGACCTATCCACTAGAGTATTCACCTCAATTGGAGTCGCCCTTCTACCACCTTCAATCAATTCGTGTCATCCGTTTTGGTTTTAGGTTCCACAATCCAAGCGTTGGACAACCTCACTAGATCCTTGGGCAAGCGTGTTACGTGTCTCGAAACGAGTTGATCGAGGACCTTATCAGTTGGCTTCAGAGCTTAGGTGAAGGTATCTTTCGTTATATCCTTGTTTTTCGTAGTTACGTCGAAGGGTTTTTGTGTTTTGTCCGCTGCCTTGTTTAAAAAAAAAAGAAGAAAAAAATGACACTGTTCACCGTTACTGTTCACCGACACTGTTCACGTTACAGTTTATCCGAACACAAAATCTGTTGGTGTGTTATCCCTTTTGTGTTTGTGTCTAGTTTGTCGATAATTTCTGTCCAAAATTTGCCGAAAGGTTGTGTTCCCAAATCTGTCTTGGTCGTTAGTCATCACTTGAGCAACAAGAAAACAAGTGGGGCGGCGGCTAGGGTTTCTACTTGCGGCTAGGGTTTCATTTGCACTAGGGTTTCTTTGTTTCAAATCTGTCCGAGTATTGCTTGCTTCATCCAAGTTGTTTACTTAATTTCCAAATTCATTTAGGAAACTAAGTAAAGCACTTGGATAACTCCTTTGTTTTCACTTGGCTACTCTCCTACATTCTCTCCTAGATTTTAGGAGCACTATCCACTCCTACATTTTAGGAAGCTAGGGTTTCTATCTTTTATGTTCCCATTGGTGCACTTCCATTTCTGTCCGCCACTATTGGCCTTCCAAATTCGTCCGTTCCCACTTCATTTTGCACCCACATTTGTGTCTTACCTTCCTGGTTACTCTTATGGCAAAAGTGGTGACAATTATTGGACTTGAGCGGCATTTCTCAACTACAGAACCCAACAGGTAAAAGTATTTGGTAAGTCAATTAGAGTGACATCCATATACACGAGTGCGAGTGGATACACGTAAGGGAGCGTGAAAGGCAACATCTTCGGTTTCGTTGCTAACTTTTTGCAGGTTCCCTCATACATCATGGCGAATACAAGACGCATAAAAGCTAGCCCACAACATTGTCTTCATGATCCTAAGGGAGTCAAAGAAGTGGCATTACGCGGTGTAGATGAGCAATTGGACCTCGTCAAATCTCAGTTGCTTGGTTGGTTTTATACTCGTTGCGGTGTCAAAGATAAAATTTGTGGCTTGCCCATTGATGGGAGTTGTGAAGTCATCCTTGCAAGTGCTATCATGGTTGAGAAATTAAATCTTCCAACCATTGATCATCTTCAACTGTACAAGTTGATGAGTACTCGTGGTGTTGTTTGGGTTACTAAGCACACACTTGTACCTATTCAAATCGGCAAATATGTGGACGAGGTGTTGTGTGATGTAGTCCCAATTCAAGTGACACCTGTGTTGTTGGGCAAAGCATGGATGTCGAGGCGAGAAGTTAAATATGACGGACATACTAATAAGTATGCCTTCTTATTTAATAGTCGTCGTTTTGTACTTGTATCGCTTACTTATGACCAGCTTTGTATTGATCTAGCATACATGAAAATGAGCTTGAGCGTTATAGAATGGAGAAAAGGCTAGATGAGGGAATTGTGCCTGAAGAGGTAAAACCCGAGGGAGTTGAAAGCGACGAGATGAAAGGGTCAGCTGTTGAACTAGAAAATGAGATGGAAAAATCTGATGAGATGGGTGGTAAAAAGGAAGAAAAGAGAGAAAGTGGGCTGATCTTGAACAACCCGGTGAAGGCCTATTATTTTCCTAACGAACTTACCTTTGCTTTGTTTAGTGTTTCTTCTTTTATACAGATCAGGCAAAGAGAAGTTGAGCTGTTCTTAGTGCGTTCCATTCCAAAATCAATTATAGGCTTTGCAAGCCTCCAAGAGTTAAACCCCGTTGGTATCCATTCATGGAACAATGTCAACTCAAATCAGTCCACACCAAAAGAGAGTTGATTCGAGCTCATCTTGAAGGGAACACTCCACATTTTGGGGATGGTTGTGTACCAAGGGTTCGTTTAAAGAACAAGTACCTCAATGACCATTGTGATTTTCGTCTTGCTCTTAGTACACATGAAGCTCCAACATCACCAAATCCGCCATGGGACCTTGCAAGTGTGTTCTGGCCGGAGTTCGATTTCATGGGATACACTTCACACCACTTTGAGGACCCTTACCTCGTGACCACAAACGATCAAGTTGAGCACACATTGAAGATAGTTTGTGAGATTCAAGGTTCGACAAGGGTTATTTTCCAACTTAGCACGTGGGTTTTACATTAGATGACATCTGTAGCAATCGTAACAAGATTGAGTCAAAGGCATGTAACTCGTCTTGTCACCATTCGTGCTTCAATTTGTGGGCAAATTGCTTTGAAGAGGAGGGGAATTAGACAAACAAGAGGAGCCATTGGAGTAAAGCCATGAGTTTTTCTTGGCTGGTTGTGAGCATTTTCAAACTAACCAAGAGACATGAACACCGAATCATAGTATGAGGGCCGATATGTGGTGGCATTAGATTTGGGCTTCATACTACCAACGCTTGTAGTATCATCCATTTCTATCCAAATTTGAGGACAAATCCTTCTCAAGTGGAGGGGACTGATGTGTGCACGGACCTTAGTCCAAGTAATGATCCAGTTCGAGTTCCATTGGGCCCAATCACACGTGCACGGGCCAAGCGCTTCAAGGAGTCCCTTCAAGCTCTTGTGTGAAATGTTCAAGACCAACAAGGAGTCCATCGGGATATTGAAGGCTTGGAAGGTGATAATCAAGTTGTCCACATGATGATCCAAGCCCACGAATAGAGCCCATGAAGGTTTGGTCGACTAAGCCCTGGGCCTTAGTGTTAGGTTCAATTTCTTAGAATTGGATTAGATTAGTTTATTTGAGTCATGGCCCGGCCCACCTTGTCCAAGGAGTGGCCGACCTTCCTTGTCTAGTTTCTTAGGGTTTTATTAGCCCCTTAGCCTATATAAAGGCTCACTTCGTATGATTAACGGGTGCACAATTTTGATAATAAAATTCTGATTTGTTTCTCTTCGACTTATTGAGAGCATTCGAACCTTAACTTGCTTGGCAAGGGATCTTGAGCGATCTTGCGTATTGTCCTTGATTGTTCTACCGACCTATCCACTAGAGTATTCACCTCAATTGGAGTCGCCCTTCTACCACCTTCAATCAATTCGTGTCATCCGTTTTGGTTTTAGGTTCCACAATCCAAGCGTTGGACAACCTCACTAGATCCTTGGGCAAGCGTGTTACGTGTCTCGAAACGAGTTGATCGAGGACCTTATCAGTTGGCTTCAGAGCTTAGGTGAAGGTATCTTTCGTTATATCCTTGTTTTTCGTAGTTACGTCGAAGGGTTTTTGTGTTTTGTCCGCTGCCTTGTTTAAAAAAAAAAAGAAGAAAAAAATGACACTGTTCACCGTTACTGTTCACCGACACTGTTCACGTTACAGTTTATCCGAACACAAAATCTGTTGGTGTGTTATCCCTTTTGTGTTTGTGTCTAGTTTGTCGATAATTTCTGTCCAAAATTTGCCGAAAGGTTGTGTTCCCAAATCTGTCTTGGTCGTTAGTCATCACTTGAGCAACAAGAAAACAAGTGGGGCGGCGGCTAGGGTTTCTACTTGCGGCTAGGGTTTCATTTGCACTAGGGTTTCTTTGTTTCAAATCTGTCCGAGTATTGCTTGCTTCATCCAAGTTGTTTACTTAATTTCCAAATTCATTTAGGAAACTAAGTAAAGCACTTGGATAACTCCTTTGTTTTCACTTGGCTACTCTCCTACATTCTCTCCTAGATTTTAGGAGCACTATCCACTCCTACATTTTAGGAAGCTAGGGTTTCTATCTTTTATGTTCCCATTGGTGCACTTCCATTTCTGTCCGCCACTATTGGCCTTCCAAATTCGTCCGTTCCCACTTCATTTTGCACCCACATTTGTGTCTTACCTTCCTGGTTACTCTTATGGCAAAAGTGGTGACAATTATTGGACTTGAGCGGCATTTCTCAACTACAGAACCCAACAGGTAAAAGTATTTGGTAAGTCAATTAGAGTGACATCCATATACACGAGTGCGAGTGGATACACGTAAGGGAGCGTGAAAGGCAACATCTTCGGTTTCGTTGCTAACTTTTTGCAGGTTCCCTCATACATCATGGCGAATACAAGACGCATAAAAGCTAGCCCACAACATTGTTTTCATGATCCTAAGGGAGTCAAAGAAGTGGCATTACGCGGTGTAGATGAGCAATTGGACCTCGTCAAATCTCAGTTGCTTGGTTGGTTTTATACTCGTTGCGGTGTCAAAGATAAAATTTGTGGCTTGCCCATTGATGGGAGTTGTGAAGTCATCCTTGCAAGTGCTATCATGGTTGAGAAATTAAATCTTCCAACCATTGATCATCTTCAACTGTACAAGTTGATGAGTACTCGTGGTGTTGTTTGGGTTACTAAGCACACACTTGTACCTATTCAAATCGGCAAATATGTGGACGAGGTGTTGTGTGATGTAGTCCCAATTCAAGTGACACCTGTGTTGTTGGGCAAAGCATGGATGTCGAGGCGAGAAGTTAAATATGACGGACATACTAATAAGTATGCCTTCTTATTTAATAGTCGTCGTTTTGTACTTGTATCGCTTACTTATGACCAGCTTTGTATTGATCTAGCATACATGAAAATGAGCTTGAGCGTTATAGAATGGAGAAAAGGCTAGATGAGGGAATTGTGCCTGAAGAGGTAAAACCCGAGGGAGTTGAAAGCGACGAGATGAAAGGGTCAGCTATTGAACTAGAAAATGAGATGGAAAAATCTGATGAGATGGGTGGTAAAAAGGAAGAAAAGAGAGAAAGTGGGCTGATCTTGAACAACCCGGTGAAGGCCTATTATTTTCCTAACGAACTTACCTTTGCTTTGTTTAGTGTTTCTTCTTTTATACAGATCAGGCAAAGAGAAGTTGAGCTGTTCTTAGTGCGTTCCATTCCAAAATCAATTATAGGCTTTGCAAGCCTCCAAGAGTTAAACCCCGTTGGTATCCATTCATGGAACAATGTCAACTCAAATCAGTCCACACCAAAAGAGAGTTGATTCGAGCTCATCTTGAAGGGAACACTCCACATTTTGGGGATGGTTGTGTACCAAGGGTTCGTTTAAAGAACAAGTACCTCAATGACCATTGTGATTTTCGTCTTGCTCTTAGTACACATGAAGCTCCAACATCACCAAATCCGCCATGGGACCTTGCAAGTGTGTTCTGGCCGGAGTTCGATTTCATGGGATACACTTCACACCACTTTGAGGACCCTTACCTCGTGACCACAAACGATCAAGTTGAGCACACATTGAAGATAGTTTGTGAGATTCAAGGTTCGACAAGGGTTATTTTCCAACTTAGCACGTGGGTTTTACATTAGATGACATCTGTAGCAATCGTAACAAGATTGAGTCAAAGGCATGTAACTCGTCTTGTCACCATTCGTGCTTCAATTTGTGGGCAAATTGCTTTGAAGAGGAGGGGAATTAGACAAACAAGAGGAGCCATTGGAGTAAAGCCATGAGTTTTTCTTGGCTGGTTGTGAGCATTTTCAAACTAACCAAGAGACATGAACACCGAATCATAGTATGAGGGCCGATATGTGGTGGCATTAGATTTGGGCTTCATACTACCAACGCTTGTAGTATCATCCATTTCTATCCAAATTTGAGGACAAATCCTTCTCAAGTGGAGGGGACTGATGTGTGCACGGACCTTAGTCCAAGTAATGATCCAGTTCGAGTTCCATTGGGCCCAATCACACGTGCACGGGCCAAGCGCTTCAAGGAGTCCCTTCAAGCTCTTGTGTGAAATGTTCAAGACCAACAAGGAGTCCATCGGGATATTGAAGGCTTGGAAGGTGATAATCAAGTTGTCCACATGATGATCCAAGCCCACGAAGAGAGCCCATGAAGGTTTGGTCGACTAAGCCCTGGGCCTTAGTGTTAGGTTCAATTGCTTAGAGTTGGATTAGATTAGTTTATTTGAGTCATGGCCCGGCCCACCTTGTCAAAGGAGTGGCCGACCTTCCCTGTCTAGTTTCTTAGGGTTTTATTAGCCCCTTAGCCTATATAAAGGCTCCCTTTGTATGATTAACGGGTGCACAATTTTGATAATAAAATTCTGATTTGTTTCTCTTCGACTTATTGAGAGCATTCGAACCTTAACTTGCTTGGCAAGGGTTCTTGAGCAATCTTGCGTGTTGTCCTTGATTGTTCTACCGACCTATCCACTAGAGTATTCACCTCAATTGGAGTCGCCGTTCTACCACCTTCAATCAATTCGTGTCGTCCGTTTTGGTTTTGGGTTCCACAATCCAAGCGTTGGACAACCTCACTAGATCCTTGGGCAAGCGTGTTACGTGTCTCGAAACGAATTGATCGAGGACCTTATCAGTTGGCTTCAGAGCTTAGGTGAAGGTATCTTTCGTTATATCCTTGTTTTTCGTACTTGCGTCGAAGGGTTTTTGTGTTTTGTTCGCTGCCTTGTTAAAAAAAAAAAGAAGAAAAAAATGACACTGTTCACCGTTACTGTTCACCGACACTGTTCACGTGACAGTTTATCCGAACACAAAATCTGTTGGTGTGTTATCCCTTTTGTGTTTGTGTCTAGTTTGTCGATAATTTCTGTCCAAAATTTGCCGAAAGGTTGTGTTCCCAAATCTGTCTTGGTCGTTAGTCATCACTTGAGCAACAAGAAAACAAGTGGGGCGGCGGCTAGGGTTTCTACTTGCGGCTAGGGTTTCATTTGCACTAGGGTTTCTTTGTTTCAAATCTGTCCGAGTATTGCTTGCTTCATCCAAGTTGTTTACTTAATTTCCAAATTCATTTAGGAAACTAAGTAAAGCACTTGGATAACTCCTTTGTTTTCACTTGGCTACTCTCCTACATTCTCTCCTAGATTTTAGGAGCACTATCCACTCCTACATTTTAGGAAGCTAGGGTTTCTATCTTTTATGTTCCCATTGGTGCACTTCCATTTCTGTCCGCCACTATTGGCCTTCCAAATTCGTCCGTTCCCACTTCATTTTGCACCCACATTTGTGTCTTACCTTCCTGGTTACTCTTATGGCAAAAGTGGTGACAATTATTGGACTTGAGCGGCATTTCTCAACTACAGAACCCAACAGGTAAAAGTATTTGGTAAGTCAATTAGAGTGACATCCATATACACGAGTGCGAGTGGATACACGTAAGGGAGCGTGAAAGGCAACATCTTCGGTTTCGTTGCTAACTTTTTGCAGGTTCCCTCATACATCATGGCGAATACAAGACGCATAAAAGCTAGCCCACAACATTGTCTTCATGATCCTAAGGGAGTCAAAGAAGTGGCATTACGCGGTGTAGATGAGCAATTGGACCTCGTCAAATCTCAGTTGCTTGGTTGGTTTTATACTCGTTGCGGTGTCAAAGATAAAATTTGTGGCTTGCCCATTGATGGGAGTTGTGAAGTCATCCTTGCAAGTGCTATCATGGTTGAGAAATTAAATCTTCCAACCATTGATCATCTTCAACTGTACAAGTTGATGAGTACTCGTGGTGTTGTTTGGGTTACTAAGCACACACTTGTACCTATTCAAATCGGCAAATATGTGGACGAGGTGTTGTGTGACCTGTGTTGTTGGGCAAAGCATGGATGTCGAGGCGAGAAGTTAAATATGACGGACATACTAATAAGTATGCCTTCTTATTTAATAGTCGTCGTTTTGTGCTTGTATCGCTTACTTATGACCAGCTTTGTATTGATCTAGCATACATGAAAATGAGCTTGAGCGTTATAGAATGGAGAAAAGGCTAGATGAGGGAATTGTGCCTGAAGAGGTAAAACCCGAGGGAGTTGAAAGCGACGAGATGAAAGGGTCAGCTGTTGAACTAGAAAATGAGTTGGAAAAATCTGATGAGATGGGTGGTAAAAAGGAAGAAAAGAGAGAAAGTGGGCTGATCTTGAACAACCCGGTGAAGGCCTATTATTTTCCTAACGAACTTACCTTTGCTTTGTTTAGTGTTTCTTCTTTTATACAGATCAGGCAAAGGGAAGTTGAGCTGTTCTTAGTGCGTTCCATTCCAAAATCAATTATAGGCTTTGCAAGCCTCCAAGAGTTAAACCCCGTTGGTATCCATTCATGGAACAATGTCAACTCAAATCAGTCCACACCAAAAGGGAGTTGATTCGAGCTCATCTTGAAGGGAACACTCCATATTTTGGGGATGGTTGTGTACCAAGGGTTCGTTCAAAGAACAAGTCCCTCAATGACCATTGTGATTTTCGTCTTGCTCTTTGTACACATGAAGCTCCAACATCACCAAATCCGCCATGGGACCTTGCAAGTGTGTTCTGGCCGGAGTTCGATTTCATGGGATACACTTCACACCACTTTGAGGACCCTTACCTCGTGACCACAAACGATCAAGTTGAGCACACATTGAAGATAGTTTGTGAGATTCAAGGTTCGACAGGGGTTATTTTCCAACTTAGCACGTGGGTTTTGCATTGGATGACATCTGTAGCAATGGTAACAAGATTGAGTCAAAGGCATGTGACTCGTCTTGTCACCATTCGTGCTTCAATTTGTGGGCAAATTGCTTTCAAGAGGAGGGGAATTATATAAACAAGAGGTGCCATTGGAGTAAAGCCATGAGTTTTTCTTGGCTGGTTGTGAGCATTTTCAAACTAACCAAGAGAAATGAGCACCGAATCATAGTGTGAGGGCCGATATGTGGTGGCATTAGATTTGGGTTTCATACTACCAACGCTTGTAGTATCATCCATTTCTATCCAGATTTGAGGACAAATCCTTCTCAAGTGGAGGGGACTGATGTGTGCACGGACCTTAGCCCAAGTAATGATCCAGTTCGAGTTCCATTGGGCCCAGTCACACGTGCACGGGCCAAGCGCTTCAAGGAGTCCCTTCAAGCTCTTGTGTGAAATATTCAAGACCAACAAGGAGTCCATCGGGATATTGAAGGCTTGGAAGGTGATAATCAAGTTGTCTACATGATGATCCAAGCCCACGAAGAGAGCCCATGAAGGTTTGGTCGACTAAGCCCTGGGCCTTAGTGTTAGGTTCAATTGCTTAGAGTTGGATTAGATTAGTTTATTTGAGTCATGGCCCGGCCCACCTTGTCCAAGGAGTGGCCGACCTTCCTTGTCTAGTTTCTTAGGGTTTTATTAGCCCTTAGCCTATATAAAGGCTCACTTTGTATGATTAACGGGTGCACAATTTTGATAATAAAATTCTGATTTGTTTCTCTTCGACTTATTGAGAGCATTCGAACCTTAACCTGCATGGCAAGGGATCTTGAGCGATCTTGCGTATTGTCCTTGATTGTTCTACCGACCTATCCGCTAGAGTATTCACCTCAATTGGAGTTGGCGTTCTACCACCTTCAATCAATTCGTGTCGTCCGTTTTGGTTTTAGGTTCCACAATCCAAGCGTTGGACAACCTCACTAGATCCTTGGGCAAGCGTGTTACGTGTCTCGAAACGAGTTGATCGAGGACCTTATCAGTTGGCTTCAGAGCTTAGGTGAAGGTATCTTTCGTTATATCCTTGTTTTTCGTAGTTGCGTCGAAGGGTTTTTGTGTTTTGTCCGCTGCCTTGTTTAAAAAAAAAGAAGAAGAAAAAAATGACACTGTTCACCGTACTGTTCACCGACACTGTTCACGTTACAGTTTATCCGAACACAAAATCTGTTGGTGTGTTATCCCTTTTGTGTTTGTGTCTAGTTTGTCGATAATTTCTGTCCAAAATTTGCCGAAAGGTTATGTTCCCAAATCTGTCTTGGTCGTTAGGCATCACTTGAGCAATAAGAAAACAAGTGGGGCGGCGGCTAGGATTTCTACTTGCGGCTAGGGTTTCATTTGCACTAGGGTTTCTTTGTTTCAAATCTGTCCGAGTATTGCTTGCTTCATCCAAGTTGTTTACTTAATTTCCAAATTCATTTAGGAAACTAAGTAAAGCACTTGGATAACTCCTTTGTTTTCACTTGGCTACTCTCCTACATTCTCTCCTACATTTTAGGAACACTACCCACTCCTACATTTTAGGAAGCTAGGGTTTCTGTCTTTTATGTTCCCATTGGTGCACTTCCATTTCTGTCCGCCACTATTGGCCTTCCAAATTCGTCCATTCCCACTTCATTTTGCAACCACATTTGTGTCTTACCTTCCTGGTTACTCTTATGGCAAAAGTGGTGACAATTCTTGGACTTGAGCGGCCTTTCTCAACTACATAACCCAACAGGTAAAAGTATTTGGTAAGTCAATTAGAGTGACATCCATATACACGAGTGCGAGTGGATACACGTAAGGGAGCGTGAAAGGCAACATCTTCGGTTTCGTTGCTAACTTTTTGCAGGTTCTCTCATACGTCATGGCGAATACAAGACGCATAAAAGCTAGCCCACAACATTGTCTTCCTGATCCTAAGGGAGTCAATGAAGTGTGTGACGACCCCACCTCCCCCTGAGGTGTACCAAAGGGTTTGGCGGACCGCCTGCCCAGCTCTCGCCAGGACTCACTCACTCAAACCACGTACACACATCCATGGACCATAAATAACATCCACAATTCAAGCTTATAATTTACATTGATAGAGATCAGGGTACAAAATCTCGATATACTTAAACTAGTTCAAAACATATACAATCCAAATACAAAATGTTCCATTCGAGGAATAGCGCGAGTACAAGTCAAAAGTTAAAAGTCAAACAACTAGACTACGCTAGTCTTTACATATCTCACGCCTCGCTCGTACCCCTGTAAGGAAAACAAATAACGTGGTATGAGCTAAAAGCCCAGTGAGGTTCCAAATAGCAAATTGACCATTATTTATAAGTACAAGTTTTCGATATAGCAAAGTAAAGAGCATGAAGAGTTCATAAATGTGAGCAATAACACGTCAAGTAGAAATCTCAAAATGAGCGAGTGTAAAAGTTTTTCAAAATCAACAATAATCCAATAAGCAATAATCAATCCAAAGCATAAGGATACGGATGGCCCTCAGGAGCCAACTTCCATTCATCATCAGGAGCTTGATCACGTAGTAGTTGACACTCCGTCAACTTTCAAGTAAAGGAACCAATCCAGTAGAGCACCACTTACACGACTCTCCGTCCACCATTCACACCCCCTACTGGGCCCAAAATCCTCAATAAACATGGGTGGTAATACTCGAGTATACCGATTAGCCGAGGAGGTATCACTCCACTCGACAAAATAAGAGACCCAGGGTTCGTTACCCAATCGACCAAGCCCTTGCCGGCTCGACTAGAGTAACTCGCCACAGGGTTTCTGGAATTCCAGGAAGTGCGCACATCAAGTATATCAAGTCAATTGCAATCAATAAACAAGTATATCACGTAAGGGCAAGTGCGATAAAGTACACTCTTGCCCTGTCAATTCACGTATATAACAAGTACTCATATTGGTCACGTATCCAGTTCAAGTATCTAGTACAATTCAGTATTTGAAAGCACTCACCACAAGATATAGTGCCTTTACTGGTCACTTTCAGGTTATACTCCGAGTTCGGAGACCAAATCTGCGATAAAACTCAATTTGAGAACTTTGAAACATGACTAGAGTTCGAAACTTAGACGTTTCGTTCAACAAGAATCAAGAAATTGAAATTCACTTGGACAGTAGTCGTGAAACACTTGCTCGCCTTTTTAAACAGTAAAACTTTGTAATATTTATACTTGAAATTGTCTTGCGAGTTGAAAGTACAAGGAAAACATACTTTGAGCAATCATTATTTCATTTCTCAAGGGTACAAGTTCGTCCAAGTCCTAACGTATAACACTCAAGAAACATAGTGGCCAAGGTTCTCGCTAGTTCAAGTAATAAGTACTTAACCTTCACTCAAGTCGCTAATATAGTTTTCTAGTCCTCGAGTAAAAATTCGGGCAGCATGCCCTTTGTGTTTACCTAATTTTCCAGCCTTTTAGGCTTCATTGTTTTTCTCAAACACAACCCAACATTATACATATCAGCAATTCATGTCAAGAGCCGTTCCATAGGCTCACAATATCATAATAACAAGAATCGTATTAAGTACAAGTGCAGAAATTCAATTTAGTTCAAAACAGATTTGACGTACAAATGCGGAAATAACATATCCGAGGTTACGCTTATCGGATTAAAATGAAACCTATGCCGTTTCGAAGCTAAGACACAGAGCTACAACATTCATGAAGGTCACTTAGTCCCGTTCCTAATGTAACTCTGTCAAATTCTCGAATTACTAAACCAGAAACCAATTCGTCGGCTGTTTAAACACAGAACACTGTAATGGTCATAACTCAGTGTACAAAAGTCCAATTCAGGTGTTCTTTGAGGCATTTTAAAGATACTTCAGAACACTACAACTTTCATGTTTTGGCCCAGAGGTAAATCAGTACGACTCCCAGTCAAAAAACGTGATAAACTGGACTTAACTGATGAAACGGACTGCTGGGAAATATTTAAAACAGTAAGGGTATTTTGGACTTTTCACATCCTACGTTGCGCTGATTGAGCTGCAATTTTGTAGGCACCTATAAAATGTCATTCTCTACAACTTTTCTTCTTTGACCTAAGGCCAAATCAGCCTCTAACACACAGATACAAATTCGGACAGAATGTAAGCAAGAATTTCCAGAAATCTGAAATCTTTAGTTTTTAGTGGAACTTTCCTAAATTTCTTGGTCTAATCACTACCACAACACCTTATGAAACCTCAATTGCAACATATAAGCATCTTACAACAATTTGGGCAGAATTTCCATAAGCCCTAGTTCATCAAATAAATTGGGGAAAAACCTCTAAAACATGCTAATCATCCATGATTCCACCACTATAATCAACTACTAAACTTAATTTAACAAAATTGAAAGCAAAACTTAGAGAGATAAGCTCTCTTACCTTGAATAGAGGACACAAAGAGTAGCCCAAGCTTTCTCTTTCCAAAATTTCACCACAAATCACTAACTAAACACTCAAAGGTGAGTTTAATCGGTTTATTTCCTTAGTTTTCTCACTTTGTAGCTAGAAATCAAGAAGAAATGAAGAAGTTTTTCTCTTGGTCTTTCCCTCTCTCTCTTATTTCGGTTATGGAGCAGAAAAATGAAGGAAATGGAGCTTAACTTGTCTTATAAGGAAGTAAGAAGATTAAGGCTAATTGTGTCCACAATTTTTGGCCAACACTTGGACTAATCTTGTCCACAAATTTTTCTCTTTCTTCCCTTGCATTTCTAGCCTTATAATTTCGGTCAAACCAGCTGCAAATTAGGAAGATATTTTGTGCAAAAGTCAATAAGCTTGTTTGGTAAGAAAAATGGTGGTCAAGCGGTGCGTTCAATCGGTAGTGCGCGGGACCCGCCGGTTCGCGCCGTTTTTCTTAAAAACTCACGTACTAGGTTTTTTTTTCTTCCCATTCACTATCCTTATATCATTGCTACTACTCACACATTATTTTTCACTTAAAAGTCACTTTTAATCCCCAAATTGATCCCTGGCCAGTACCGAAAATTTATCCGGCGAAAATCGCGAAAACCCTAATTTTGCTCAAATCTTGAAACCGAAGTGTAAAACCCTATTTTCCAGGTTCATCTGCACTTATTGTTGAACAATTGGGTAGTAGGGCTTTAATAAATAATAATTTTCAAATAAAAGGAAATTTTTAAGAAAACGTGAGGAATTTTCCAATTCCAATGATTAAATTTAAGGTTTCAATCAAAATGTGAGAGATTTAAGAGAACCGGTTAGTCACAAGTAAACTAGGGTTTTTGACTAAAATATTAGGGTTTCTAGTCTTTTAAAACAAAATAAGGTTTTAAATCAAACCCGAAGAAATATACTTTAATATTTTCTTCACAAACAACCTCCTAATATTCGGGATGTTACAAAGTGGCATTACGCGGTGTAGATGAGCAATTGGAGCTCGTCAAATCTCAGTTGCTTGGTTGGTTTTATACTCGTTGCGGTGTCAAAGATAAAATTTGTAGCTTGCCCATTGATGGGAGTTGTGAAGTCATCCTTGCAAGTGCTATCATGGTTGAGAAATTAAATCTTCCAACCATTGATCATCTTCAACTGTACAAGTTGATGAGTACTCGTGGTGTTGTTTGGGTTACTAAGCACACACTTGTACCTATTCAAATCGGCAAATATGTGGACGAGGTGTTGTGTGACCTGTGTTGTTGGGCAAAGCATGGATGTCGAGGCGAGAAGTTAAATATGACGGACATACTAATAAGTATGCCTTCTTATTTAATAGTCGTCGTTTTGTGCTTGTATCGCTTACTTATGACCAGCTTTGTATTGATCTAGCATACATGAAAATGAGCTTGAGCGTTATAGAATGGAGAAAAGGCTAGATGAGGGAATTGTGCCTGAAGAGGTAAAACCCGAGGGAGTTGAAAGCGACGAGATGAAAGGGTCAGCTGTTGAACTAGAAAATGAGTTGGAAAAATCTGATGAGATGGGTGGTAAAAAGGAAGAAAAGAGAGAAAGTGGGCTGATCTTGAACAACCCGGTGAAGGCCTATTATTTTCCTTACGAACTTACCTTTGCTTTGTTTAGTGTTTCTTCTTTTATACAGATCAGGCAAAGGGAAGTTGAGCTGTTCTTAGTGCGTTCCATTCCAAAATCAATTATAGGCTTTGCAAGCCTCCAAGAGTTAAACCCCGTTGGTATCCATTCATGGAACAATGTCAACTCAAATCAGTCCACACCAAAAGGGAGTTGATTCGAGCTCATCTTGAAGGGAACACTCCATATTTTGGGGATGGTTGTGTACCAAGGGTTCATTCAAAGAACAAGTCCCTCAATGACCATTGTGATTTTCGTCTTGCTCTTTGTACACATGAAGCTCCAACATCACCAAATCCGCCATGGGACCTTGCAAGTGTGTTCTGGCCGAAGTTCGATTTCATGGGATACACTTCACACCACTTTGAGGACCCTTACCTCGTGACCACAAACGATCAAGTTGAGCACACATTGAAGATAGTTTGTGAGATTCAAGGTTCGACAGGGGTTATTTTCCAACTTAGCACGTGGGTTTTGCATTGGATGACATCTGTAGCAATGGTAACAAGATTGAGTCAAAGGCATGTGACTCGTCTTGTCACCATTCGTGCTTCAATTTGTGGGCAAATTGCTTTCAAGAGGAGGGGAATTATATAAACAAGAGGAGCCATTGGAGTAAAGCCATGAGTTTTTCTTGGCTGGTTGTGAGCATTTTCAAACTAACCAAGAGACATGAGCACCGAATCATAGTATGAGGGCCGATATGTGGTGGCATTAGATTTGGGCTTCATACTACCAACGCTTGTAGTATCATCCATTTCTATCCAGATTTGAGGACAAATCCTTCTCAAGTGGAGGGGACTGATGTGTGCACGGACCTTAGCCCAAGTAATGATCCAGTTCGAGTTCCATTGGGCCCAGTCACACGTGCACGAGCCAAGCGCTTCAAGGAGTCCCTTCAAGCTCTTGTGTGAAATGTTCAAGACCAACAAGGAGTCCATCGGGATATTGAAGGCTTGGAAGGTGATAATCAAGTTGTCTACATGATGATCCAAGCCCACGAAGAGAGCCCATGAAGGTTTGGTCGACTAAGCCCTGGCCTTAGTGTTAGGTTCAATTGCTTAGAGTTGGATTAGATTAGTTTATTTGATTCATGGCCCGGCCCACCTTGTCCAAGGAGTGGCCGACCTTCCTTGTCTAGTTTCTTAGGGTTTTATTAGCCCTTAGCCTATATAAAGTCTCACTTTGTATGATTAACGGGTGCACAATTTTGATAATAAAATTCTGATTTGTTTCTCTTCGACTTATTGAGAGCATTCGAACCTTAACCTGCTTGGCAAGGGATCTTGAGCGATCTTGCGTATTGTCCTTGATTGTTCTACCGACCTATCCACTAGAGTATTCACCTCAATTGGAGTTGGCATTCTACCACCTTCAATCAATTCGTGTCGTCCGTTTTGGTTTTAGGTTCCACAATCCAAGCGTTGGACAACCTCACTAGATCCTTGGGCAAGCGTGTTACGTGTCTCGAAACGAGTTGATCGAGGACCTTATCAGTTGGCTTCAGAGCTTAGGTGAAGGTATCTTTCGTTATATCCTTGTTTTTCGTAGTTGCGTCGAAGGGTTTTGGTGTTTTGTCCGCTGCCTTATTTAAAAAAAAAAAGAAGAAAAAAATGACACTGTTCACGTTACAGTTTATCCGAACACAAAATCTGTTGGTGTGTTATCCCTTTTGTGTTTGTATCTAGTTTGTCGATAATTTCTGTCCAAAATTTGCCGAAAGGTTATGTTCCCAAATCTGTCTTGGTCGTTAGGCATCACTTGAGCAATAAGAAAACAAGTGGGGCGGCGGCTAGGGTTTCTACTTGCGGCTAGGGTTTCATTTGCACTAGGGTTTCTTTGTTTCAAATCTGTCCGAGTATTGCTTGCTTCATCCAAGTTGTTTACTTAATTTCCAAATTCATTTAGGAAACTAAGTAAAGCACTTGGATAACTCCTTTGTTTTCACTTGGCTACTCTCCTACATTCTCTCCTACATTTTAGGAACACTACCCACTCCTACATTTTAGGAAGCTAGGGTTTCTGACTTTTATGTTCCCATTGGTGCACTTCCATTTCTGTCCGCCACTATTGGCCTTCCAAATTCGTCCATTCCCACTTCATTTTGCAACCACATTTGTGTCTTACCTTCCTGGTTACTCTTATGGCAAAAATGGTGACAATTCTTGGACTTGAGCGGCCTTTCTCAACTACAGAACCCAACAGGTAAAAGTATTTGGTAAGTCAATTAGAGTGACATCCATATACACGAGTGCGAGTGGATACACGTAAGGGAGCGTGAAAGGCAACATCTTCGGTTTCGTTGCTAACTTTTTCCGGGTTCCCTCATACGTCATGGCGAATACAAGACGCCTAAAAGCTAGCCCACAACATTGTCTTCCTGATCCTAAGGGAGTCAATGAAGTGGCATTACGCGGTGTAGATGAGCAATTGGACCTCGTCAAATCTCAGTTGCTTGGTTGGTTTTATACTCGTTGCGGTGTCAAAGATAAAATTTGTAGCTTGCACATTGATGGGAGTTGTGAAGTCATCCTTGCAAGTGCTATCATGGTTGAGAAATTAAATCTTCCAACCTGATACGAACCAAGAGACACCATTGTAACTCGAGCACGAGCTAAGAAGATGAGGGAGGAACTCCAAGGACTTGTTCATGAGATACAAGGCCAAGAAATTGTTCCCAAGGTCATGGAGGGGCTTGAGCATGAAGGAATGAAAGTCATCCATGTAGTGCACGCCAAAGAGAACCATGTGTGACCCTTCTCTAGTCACATTTGCTGTTTTAGTTAAGTCATTGTAATAAGGGCTTAATGGTCCATAGCCTTACTTTATTTACCTAAGCGATGATCTCATAAGGTTATTTACCTAAGCAATGACCTCATAAGGTTGTTTACCTAAGGGATGACCTCATAAGGTTTGATCAAGCCCACAATTCTTAGTCTTATGGAAATAGTCAAGCCTACAATTGTTAGTCTTAGTCAAGACCACAACTCTAGACTAGTTCCACATTTAGTTGTTCATCTCTATGTAAGGCTATAAATAGCCCACACTTCCAATGGTTTAGGCATTCAATCAATAAATCAGATTTTGAGAGTTTTCTTGGTTTCTCCAAGGCTTCTTGAATACCTTAGAATTTCTCTAGGTGTTTGTGACTTATCAATCTAGAATCGCACTAGGTTGTGGCGTCTTCTACCATTATACCAAGGTTCGTTAACCACGTGATTAACGGGTTGAGGTCATCCGCTTCAAACTTGGTGTCCTCTTGTCGATCCTGAAGCTATTCTTTTACGGGTTTCGTCACAAGGTTGGCGACGTTCGTATCAGTTGGTAATCAGAGCTAGTTAAGAGGTATCACGTTATATCCCTTTATTTATTTCCTTTTCGAGTCAAGTTGTCGAAAATTCTGTTTTCGTGTTCTAAGTTGCTATCCGCAATATCCAGATTTGTTAGATCGTGTTCTTGCGTTATTTTTCCAGATTTGTTACGTCATAAACTTGTGTCTAGTTGTTGTTAATTGCTGTGGTTAGCCTTGTTTGGTCCAGCCTTTCTTTTTGTGTCTTATTCTTGATTCTTTGTTTGAGTCTTGTTTCTATCCTGTTATATCCATTCAATTCCAATCTTTTGTTCTATTTGATCATTCGAGGTTACTGTTCATCCGAAAAAAAATCAGTTTGTAGCAAGGGTTTTAGAGTCCTATCTAGTTATTACCTTGTGTTCTTGTTTACATACAAAAAAAAAAAATAGCTGGCTAACCTTACAAAAATTCCTGGAAATCTGTCTTGATCAAAACTTGGGTTTTTTTGAAGTTCCTGATTGTTTAAAACCACAATCTTGAAGTTCTTGGAACTTTAGTTGGGATTCTTGAAGACAACCAAAATCTGTCTTGATCAAATCGTGAAATCTTGGATTGTTTGGGGAGGAAATCATCTTCAATTTCGTGTTTCTTGAATTCTGGAAATTAACATCTTGAATTCTTGAAAGAATCTTGAAGTTTCTGGGTTTTGGGAATCAAATCTTGGTAAACAACAAGGCTGCAAAATTCCAGCTGCCAAAATCCTTGTCTTCACCACAACAATCTTCTTTCTTGACTAAGAACATTTTAGCCACGAAATTTGACTCTTCTTGGCTGATTATAAAACAAAAACAAAGGAAGAAGAAGAACATTCAGCCTATTCAAGTCAAATTTCCCAACCTATTCAAGTCAAATTTTCCAACCTGTTCAAGTCAAATTTTCCACCCTTGTTCCCAAAAACAACCAAATCAATTCCAATCTTGAACTTGACCTTAGAATTCATGGGAACCAGTAAATAGGAAGACTAATCCTCATTTCCAAAGGATTAAGGAAGAAAAGCCAGCCTTGGGTTTCCAAAACAGTCCTACCACAACACAAATTCATCTTCTATTCGGATTCCATCTTTGCAACCATTGAGGATTTCTGTCCAATCATTAATTCTGAAAATTTTCGTGCATCATTAGGTCAATTTTAAGTGTCATTCTGAATCCTCTAAGTGTCCATTTACCTACCAAAACACTGACCACAAATGCAGCAACCAGCAGCTCAAAATTCCAGTTTTGGATAGAGTTTTGTCTAGGATCCTTAAAATTCAACTTTGAGTCATTCTTTGAGTCATGGTCAGTCCCTTCATCTTTTGTTCTTTTTTTTTTTCGTTCAAAGTGCTACAATCTTGTGACCCTGGTTGGTAAGTCGATCCACACTAGAAGGAGTTCTAACTTGTTCGAGGAGTTGACCGAGGAGCCTTGAAAATACCTTGGTGAGTTCATTAGAGTGTTCAAACACGAGAGCAAGCAGAACCTTGAGAAAATTAGAGTGTTTTAAACACTTGAGTGATACACGAGTGACGAGTGTAAACATGTGAGCTTGTGTGGCGAGGAAAAATATCTTTTGTTTCACTAATTTTTTGCAGGTTTCCTCATACATCATGGCGAATACGAGGCATTTAAAAGCTAGCTTACAACATCTTCTTCTTGATCCTAAGGGAGTCAAAGAAGTAGCATTACGTGGTGTAGATGAGCAATTGGATATCGTCAAATCTCAGTTGCATGATTGGTTTTATACTCGTTGTGGTGTCAAAGATAAAACATGCAGCTTGGCCATTGATAAGAGTTGTGAAATCAATCTTGCAAGCGCTATCATGGTTCACAAATTAAATCTTCCAACTATTGATCATCTTCAACCGTATAAGTTGCCGAGTGCTCATGGTGATGTTTGGGTTACTAAGCACACACTTGTACCTATTCAAATTGGCAAGTATGTGGATGAGGTGTTGTGTGATGTAGTCCCAATTCAAATGACACATGTGTTGCTGGGCAAGGCGTGGATGTTGAGGCGAGAAGTTAAATATGATGGACATACTAATAAGTATTCCTTCTTATTTAATGGTCGTCGTTCTGCACTTGTACCACTTATTTATGACCAACTTTGTACTGATCTAGCATACATGAAAAGTGAGCATGAGCATTATAGTATGAAAAAAGAGCTAGATGAGGAAATTGTGACTGATGAGGTAAAATCCGAGGGAGTTGAAAAGGAGAAAGAGGTTGAAAATAATGAGAGGAAAAAGACAGCTATTGAGCATGAGAAAGAGATTGAAACATCCAAAGTATTGACTGAGATTTTAAGTTTCAACAAAAATGAGAGTGAGGGGGTTTATTGCCACCTTAACATTGCTCTGTCTAGTGTTCCTTGTTTTGTGCAGGTTAAGCAAAGTGCAATCGCTTTGATCTTACAATGTTCCATCCCAAAGTCACTTGTACAATTTGCCAGTTTCCATGGAGTTTGTCTTCTAGGAGTTAGATCAATTTGGTTCCCATTCATGGAATCGGATGATTTCAACGCTGTTCACGTCTTTGGAGGATCAAACTATGTGTACCCTCAAGACATTAGAATCGACCACGTTCCACGAGTTTACACAAGAAGCGAGGTCTTCAATGGTCACTACAATACCTATGCTCATCTTGTACCTAGTCCACTTGAAGCTCCAACTTCACCAAGTCAGCTTCCATACTTTGCAAGCTTATTCAAGTTTGAGGAGTCTGATTTCATAGGATCTACATCGCATCACTTTGAGGATCCTTACCTCATGATCATAAGCGATCAAGTTGGGCATACATTGAAACTGGTTCGTGAGATTCAAAGTTCAACAAGGTTTACTTTCCAGCTTAGCAAGTGGTTTATGCATTGGATGAAACTTGTGGCAATCATAACAAAATTGACTCGACGGCATGTAACTTTTCTTATCATCATTCATGCTTCAATTTGTGGGCAAATTGCTTTCAAGAGGAGGGGAATGATACGAGTTAAGCTATGCCATTGGATAAGGTTCAAGTCCCACTAGGACTGATTACACGAGCAGGTACGCCTAAACATTGAGCGAAGGATGGACCAAGTTGCTCAACGGGTTAACAAGGGACGCCAACGCGTTGTGTTTGAACCTGGTGACTGGGTGTGGTTACATCTACGCAAGGAAAGGTTCCCAGTCCAAAGGCGCAATAAATTACTTCCCCGAGGAGATGGGCCGTTCCAAGTCATCAAGCGCATCAATGACAATGCTTACAAACTGGACCTACCCGGTGAGTACAATGTGAGCGCTACATTCAATGTCTCTGATCTATCTCCTTTTCTTGCAGACGATGAAGTTGATTTGAGGACAAATCCTTTTGAAGAGGAGGGGGATGATACGAACCAAGAGACACCATTGCGAACTATTCGAGTTCCCCTAGGACCCGTAACTCGAGCACGAGCTAAGAAGATGAGGGAGGAACTCCAAGGACTTGTTCATGAGATACAAGGCCAAGAAATTGTTCCCAAGGTCATGGAGGGGCTTGAGCATGAAGGAATGAAAGTCATCCATGTAGTGCATGCCAAAGAGAACCATGTGTGACCCTTCTCTAGTCACATTTGCTGTTTTAGTTAAGTCATTGTAATAAGGGCTTAATGGTCCATAGCCTTGCTTTATTTACCTAAGCGATGATCTCATAAGGTTATTTACCTAAGCAATGACCTCATAAGGTTGTTTACCTAAGGGATGACCTCATAAGGTTTGATCAAGCCCACAATTCTTAGTCTTATGGAAATAGTCAAGCCTACAATTGTTAGTCTTAGTCAAGACCACAACTCTAGACTAGTTCCACATTTAGTTGTTCATCTCTATGTAAGGCTATAAATAGCCCACACTTCCAATGGTTTAGGCATTCAATCAATAAATCAGATTTTGAGAGTTTTCTTGGTTTCTCCAAGGCTTCTTGAATACCTTAGAATTTCTCTAGGTGTTTGTGACTTATCAATCTAGAATCGCACTAGGTTGTGGCGTCTTCTACCATTATACCAAGGTTCGTTAACCACGTGATTAACGGGTTGAGGTCATCCGCTTCAAACTTGGTGTCCTCTTGTCGATCCTGAAGCTATTCTTTTACGGGTTTCGTCACAAGGTTGGCGACGTTCGTATCACAACCATTGATCATCTTCAACTGTACAAGTTGATAAGTACTCGTGGTGTTGTTTGGGTTACTAAGCACACACTTGTACCTATTCAAATCGGCAAATATGTGGACGAGGTGTTGTGTGACCTGTGTTGTTGGGCAAAGCATGGATGTCGAGGCGAGAAGTTAAATATGACGGACATACTAATAAGTATGCCTTCTTATTTAATAGTCGTCGTTTTGTGCTTGTATCACTTACTTATGACCAGCTTTGTATTGATCTAGCATACATGAAAATGAGCTTGAGCGTTATAGAATGGAGAAAAGGCTAGATGAGGGAATTGTGCCTGAAGAGGTAAAACCCGAGGGAGTTGAAAGCGACGAGATGAAAGGGTCAGCTGTTGAACTAGAAAATGAGATGGAAAAATCTGATGAGATGGGTGGTAAAAAGGAAGAAAAGAGAGAAAGTGGGCTGATCTTGAACAACCCGGTGAAGGACTATTATTTTCCTAACGAACTTACCTTTGCTTTGTTTAGTGTTTCTTCTTTTATACAGATCAGGCAAAGGGAAGTTGAGCTGTTCTTAGTGCGTTCCATTCCAAAATCAATTATAGGCTTTGCAAGCCTCCAAGAGTTAAACCCCGTTGGTATCCATTCATGGAACAATGTCAACTCAAATCAGTCCACACCAAAAGGGAGTTGATTCGAGCTCATCTTGAAGGGAACACTCCATATTTTGGGGATGGTTGTGTACCAAGGGTTCGTTCAAAGAACAAGTCCCTCAATGACCATTGTGATTTTCGTCTTGCTCTTTGTACACATGAAGCTCCAACATCACCAAATCCGCCATGGGACCTTGCAAGTGTGTTCTGGCCGGAGTTCGATTTCATGGGATACACTTCACACCACTTTGAGGACCCTTACCTCGTGACCACAAACTGTGAGGACTCGCAAATTCCTTACATATTTCTCAAAAATTCCCTTTTATTTGAAAATTATTTGGAAATTATTATTTCATGTTATCCATAGTTCAATCACCCTAGAAAAGCGCCAATGACCATAGGAAATTAGGGTTTTCCTATTCGTTTTCAATTTAAGGTGAAATCGGATTTTTTCGTGTAACTGCAGTATAATTATCCGGTACCGAGTAAGGATCAAATTTGGTATTTAAAAGTGACTTTTAAGTGAGAAATAATATGTGATTAGAAGCAATGATAAAAAGTTAGTGAATTGGAAGAAAAAAACCCTAGTACGTGCGATTTAAGAGAAAACGCGTCACACCGACGTGTACTGTGCACTACCGATTGAACCACCACTTGACCACCACTTTCTTGCCATACAAGTTTATTACTAATGGAGCAAAATATCTCCTCTCTCATGATGACATCTTGGCCGAAATTAAAGGGCTAAAATGCAAGAAAGGAAAGAGAAAATTTTGTGGTGGAAATCAAGCCAAGTGTTGGCTAAACTTGTGGACACAATTTGTTCTAATCTTCTTGACTTCTTATAAGACCAATTAAGCTTCATTCTTCCCCAATTTTCTGTTGCATAGCTAGGAGAGAGAGGAAAGGGAGAGCAAGAGAAAACAAAATTTCTTCTTGATTTGCACCATCCAAGTGCAAGAAACAAATTCTAAACCGATTAAAGTGTGAATTGTGATCTTGGGAAGCTAGGGAAGCTAAAATTTTCAAGAGGAAATGAAGTGGTACTCTTGCAAGCTTTGTTTTGAGGTATGTGCTGTCTATACTTGCTATATGGATGATCTATGTTGTATCTAAGCTTAGATAAGTGGTTGTAGTGATGATGGGAGCAAGAAATCAAGAAAGGTTCCATTAACAATAAAAAATTCCAGATTTCTGGAAATTTCTTTCCCCTTTCTGTCCGGTTTTGTTTCTTCATGTTAGAGGCCGAATTGGCCTTAGGTCAAAACATGAAAGTTGTAGAGAATGGTATTTTATAGTTGCCCACAAAATTTCAGCTCAATCGGAGCAACGTAGCTTGTGAAAAGATGAAAATACCCTCACTGATCTAGGTTACTTTCCAGAATTCCGCGTGGACAGTTCAGTCTATTTGGTTGTGTTTGATCACTATAATCCGTTCAGATTTAGCCAATTGTCAAAACATGAAAGTTTTAGTACCCTGTATTAGCTTTTCAACGCCACCAAGAACGTCTTAAACGGACCTCGGTAGACTGGGATATGGTCATTTGAATGCAGTGTGGTTAATTAACCGACTAGTTGGATTTTGAATCTGTAAAGTGGGAATTTGACTAGATTGCATTGTAAATCTGACTGAGTCATCTTCATGAGAATTGTATACATTTGTCTTAGTTTTCATATGGCTTTGAAATTACTGGATTTGGAGTTATGTGTGCTGAGATCAGAGTGGATGAATCAAGACTACCACAGTAAACCTTGAACTAGAAAATCTGGGATCATTTTGATAAATTCGACCTAGATACAGGGTAAACTGGACTGAGTGGCCTTCTTCAACATTGTAGCCCTGTGTCTTAGCTTCGAAACGGCATAAGTTTCATCCCAATCCGATAAGTGTAACTCCGGTTGTGACCGTTATGCATGAACCCGTCAAAACTGTCTTTTGTCAAATTGCATTTCCGCACTTGTTATTACTTTAATTTTTGTTCTTATATTGTCTTGAGCCTATGAAATGGCTATTATGATGAGTTTGTGGTGTACATGACTTTGGGATTGGCTGAGAAAAATCATGAAGCCATAAATGGCTGGAAAATTAGGTAAACACAAAGGGCATGCTGCCCAAATTTTCGCCCGAAAGCTAAGTTCTATTTGAACTTGTATAATACTATGACCGTTTTTCCATCTTAAAAACATGATCCTTCTTCAATTGGAAACTCCAAATGTTTACTTACTCTTACCAAATAAAGAGGAGTGCTTATTCACGGGATTGGATGGCTTATATCGTGTACAGTTTAAGTTTGGATCTATTTTATGTATGAGTTGGTCTTGTGTAAATATTTGCAATTGATATGGATGTAAGTATATGTTCCACGATTGGAATCAGTTTCCGCTGCATTTGTAATATGTAATCATTGGAGAATTTGATGTAATTTTGAGATTTATATTGTAATTGGGTTGAGGACTGTAGTGATCGACTGAGTCCCGGCGAGAGCTGGGCAGGCGGTACGCCGAACCCTCTGGTTCGCCTTAGGGGGAGGTGGGGCCGTCACACAAACGATCAAGTTGAGCACACAATGAAGATAGTTTGTGAGATTCAAGGTTCGACAAGGGTTATTTTCCAACTTAGCACGTGGGTTTTGCATTGGATGACATTTGTAGCAATGGTAACAAGATTGAGTCAAAGGCATGTAACTCGTCTTGTCACCATTCGTGCTTCAATTTGTGGGCAAATTGCTTTCAAGAGGAGGGGAATTATATAAACAAGAGGAGCCATTGGAGTAAAGCCATGAGTTTTTCTTGGCTGGTTGTGAGCATTTTCAAACTAACCAAGAGACATGAACACCGAATCATAGTATGAGGGCCGATATGTGGTGGCATTAGATTTGGGCTTCATACTACCAACGCTTGTAGTATCATCCATTTCTATCCAGATTTGAGGACAAATCCTTCTCAAGTGGAGGGGACTGATGTGTACACGGACCTTAGCCCAAGTAATGATCCAGTTCGAGTTCCATTGGGCCCAATCACACGTGCACGGGCCAAGCGCTTCAAGGAGTCCCTTCAAGCTCTTGTGTGAAATGTTCAAGACCAACAAGGAGTCCATCGGGATATTGAAGGCTTGGAAGGTGATAATCAAGTTGTCTACATGATGATCCAAGCCCACGAATAGAGCCCATGAAGGTTTGGTCGACTAAGCCCTGGGCCTTAGTGTTAGGTTCAATTGCTTAGAGTTGGATTAGATTAGTTTATTTGAGTCATGGCCCGGCCCACCTTGTCCAAGGAGTAGCCGACCTTCCTTGTCTAGTTTCTTAGGGTTTTATTAGCCCCTTAGCCTATATAAAGGCTCACTTTGTATGATTAACGGGTGCACAATTTTGATAATAAAATTCTGATTTGTTTCTCTTCGACTTATTGAGAGCATTCGAACCTTAACTTGCTTGGCAAGGGATCTTGAGCGATCTTGCATATTGTCCTTGATTGTTCTACCGACCTATCCACTAGAGTATTCACCTCAATTGGAGTCGCCGTTCTACCACCTTCAATCAATTCGTGTCATCCGTTTTGGTTTTAGGTTCCACAATCCAAGCGTTGGACAACCTCACTAGATCCTTGGGCAAGCGTGTTACGTGTCTCGAAACGAGTTGATCGAGGACCTTATCAGTTGGCTTCAGAGCTTAGGTGAAGGTATCTTTCGTTATATCCTTGTTTTTCGTAGTTGCGTCGAAGGGTTTTTGTGTTTTGTCCGCTGCCTTGTTTAAAAAAAACAAGAAGAAAAAAATGACACTGTTCACCGTTACTGTTCACCGACACTGTTCACGTTACAGTTTATCCGAACACAAAATCTGTTGGTGTGTTATCCCTTTTGTGTTTGTGTTTAGTTTGTCGATAATTTCTGTCCAAAATTTGCCGAAAGGTTGTGTTCCCAAATCTGTCTTGGTCGTTAGTCATCACTTGAGCAACAAGAAAACAAGTGGGGCGGCGGCTAGGGTTTCTACTTGCGGCTAGGGTTTCATTTGCACTAGGGTTTCTTTGTTTCAAATCTGTCCGAGTATTGCTTGCTTCATCCAAGTTGTTTACTTAATTTCCAAATTCAATGGATGTCACTCTAATTGACTTACCAAATGCTTTTACCTGTTGGGTTTTGTAGTTGAGAAAGGCCGCTCAAGTCCAATAATTGTCACCACTTTTGCCATAAGAGTACCCAAGAAGGTAAGACACAAATGTGGGTGCAAAATGAAGTGGGAATGGACGAATTTGGAAGGCCAATAGTGGCGGACAGAAATGGAAGTGCACCAATGGGAACATAAAAGATAGAAACCCTAGCTTCCAAAAATGTAGGAGTAGGTAGTGTTCCTAAAATGTAGGAGAGAATGTAGGAGAGTAGCCAAGTGAAAACAAAGGAGTTATCCGAGTTCTTTACTTAGTTTCCTAAATGAATTTGGAAATCAAGTAAACAACTTGGATAAAGCAAGCAATACTCGGACAGATTTGAAACAAAGAAACCCTAGTGCAAATGAGACCGTAGCCGCCGCCCCACTTGTTTTCTTGTTGCTCAAGTGATGACTAACGACCAAGACAGATTTGGGAACACAACCTTTCGGCAAATTTTGGACAGAAATTATCGACAAACTAGACACAAACACAAAAGGGATAACACACCAACAGATTTTGTGTTCGGATAAACAATAACGTGAACAGTGTCGGTGAAGAGTGACGGTGAACACTGTCATTTTTTTCTTCTTTTTTTTTTTAAACAAGGCAGCGGACAAAACACAAAAACCCTTCGACGCAACTACGAAAAACAAGGATATAACGAAAGATACCTTCACCTAAGCTCTGAAGCCAACTGATACGGTCCTCGATCAACTCGTTTCGAGACACGTAACATGCTTGTCCAAGGATCGAGTGAGGTTGTCCAACGCTTGGATTGCGGAACCAAAAACCAAAACGGACGACACGAATTGATTGAAGGTGGTAGAACGGCGACTCCAATTGAGGTGAATACTCTAGTGGATAGGTCGGTAGAACAATCAAGGACAATACGCAAGATTGCTCAAGAACCCTTGCCAAGCAAGTTAAGGTTCGAATGCTCTCAATAAGTCGAAGAGAAACAAATCAGAATTTTATTATCAAAATTGTGCACCCGTTAATCATACAAAGTGAGCCTTTATATAGGCTAAGGGGCTAATAAAACCCTAAGAAACTAGACAAGGAAGGTCGGCCACTCCTTGGACAAGGTGAGCCGGGCCATGACTCAAATAAACTAATCTAATCCAACTCTAAGCAGTTGAACCTAACACTAAGGCCCAGGGCTTAGTCGACCAAACCTTCAGGGGCTCTCTTCGTGGGCTTGGATCATCATGTAGACAACTTGATTATCACCTTCCAAGCCTTCAATATCCCGATGGACTCCTTGTTGGTCTTGAACATTTCACACAAGAGCTTGAAGGGACTCCTTGAAGCGCTTGGCCGGTGCACGTGTGACTGGGCCCAATGGAACTCGAACTGGATCATTACTTGGGCTAAGGTCCGTGCACACATCAGTCCCCTCCACTTGAGAAGGATTTGTCCTCAAATCCGGATAGAAATGGATGATACTACAAGCGTTGGTAGTATGAAGCCCAAATCTAATGCCACCACATATTGGCCCTCATACTATGATTCGGTGCTCATGTCTCTTGGTTAGTTTGAAAATGCTCACAACCAGCCAAGAAAAACTCATGGTTTTACTCCAATGGCTCCTCTTGTTTGTATAATTCCCCTCCTCTTGAAAGCAATTTGCCCACAAATTGAAGCACGAATGGTGACAAGACGAGTTACATGCCTTTGACTCAATCTTGTTACCATTGCTACAGATGTCATCCAATGCAAAACCCACGTGCTAAGTTGGAAAATAACCCTTGTCGAACCTTGAATCTCACAAACTATCTTCAATGTGTGCTCAACTTGATCGTTTGTGGTCACGAGGTAAGGGTCCTCAAAGTGGTGTGAAGTGTATCCCATGAAATCGAACTCCGGCCAGAACACACTTGCAAGGTCCCATGGCGGATTTGGTGATGTTGGAGCTTCATGTGTACTAAGAGCAAGACGAAAATCACAATGGTCATTGATGTACTTGTTCTTTAAACGAACCCTTGGTACACAACCATCCCTAAAATGTGGAGTGTTCCGTTCAAGATTAGCTCGAATCAACTCCCTTTTGGTGTGGACTGATTTGAGTTGACATTGTTCCATGAATGGATACCAACGGGGTTTAACTCTTGGAGGCTTGCAAAGCCTACAATTGATTTTGGAATGGAACGCACTAAGAACAGCTCAACTTCCCTTTGCCTGATCTATACAAAAGAAGAAACACTAAACAATTCCTAAAATGTAGGAGAGAATGTAGGAGAGTAGCCAAGTGAAAACAAAGGAGTTATCCAAGTGCTTTACTTAGTTTCCTAAATGAATTTGGAAATTAAGTAAACAACTTGGATGAAGCAAGCAATACTCGGACAGATTTGAAACAAAGAAACCCTAGTGCAAATGAAACCCTAGCCGCAAGTAGAAACCCTAGTCGGCGCCCCACTTGTTTTCTTGTTGCTCAAGTGATGACTAACGGCCAAGACAGATTTGGGAACACAACCTTTCGGCAAATTTTGGACAAAAATTATCGACAAACTAGACACAAACACAAAAGGGATAACACACCAACAGATTTTGTGTTCGGATAACCAGTAACGTGAACAGTGTCGGTGAACAGTAACGGTGAACAGTGTCATTTTTTTCTTCTTTTTTTAACAAGGCAGCGGACAAAACACAAAAACCCTTCGACGCAACTACGAAAAACAAGGATATAACGAAAGATACCTTCACCTAAGCTCTGAAGCCGACTGATACGGTCCTCGATCAACTCGTTTCGAGACACGTAACACGCTTGCCCAAGGATCTAGTGAGGTTGTCCAACGCTTGGATTATGGAACCTAAAACCAAAACGGACGACACGAATTGATTGAAGGTGGTAGAACGGCGACTCCAATTGAGGTGAATACTCTAGTGGATAGGTCGGTAGAACAATCAAGAACAATACGCAAGATTGCTCAAGAACCCTTGCCAAGCAAGTTAAGGTTCGAATGCTCTCAATAAGTCGAAGAGAAACAAATCAGAATTTTATTATCAAAATTGTGCACTCGTTAATCATACAAAGTGAGCCTTTATATAGGCTAAGGGGCGAATAAAACCCTAAGAAACTAGACAAGGAAGGTCGGCCACTCCTTGGACAAGGTGGGCCGGGCCATGACTCAAATAAACTAATCTAATCCAACTCTAAGCAATTGAACCTAACACTAAGGCCTGGGGCTTCGTCGACCAAACCTTCATGGGCTCTCTTCATGGGCTTGGATCATCATGTAGACAACATGATTATCACCTTCCAAGCCTTCAATATCCCGATGGACTCCTTGTTGTTCTTGAACATTTCACACAAGAGCTTGAAGGGACTCCTTGAAGCGCTTGGCCCGTGCACGTGTGACTGGGCCCAATGGAACTCGAACTGGATCATTACTTGGGCTAAGGTCCGTGCACACATCAGTCCCCTCCACTTGAGAAGGATTTGTCCTCAAATCCGGATAGAAATGGATGATACTACAAGCGTTGGTAGTATGAAGCCCAAAGCTAATGCCACCACATATTGGCCCTCATACTATGATTCGGTGCTCATGTCTCTTGGATAGTTTGAAAATGCTCAGAACCAGCCAAGAAAAACTCATGGCTTTATTCCAACGGCTCCTCTTGTTTGTATAATTCCCCTCCTCTTGAAAGCAATTTGCCCACAAATTGAAGCACGAATGGTGACAAGACGAGTTACATGCCTTTGACTCAATCTTGTTACAATTGCTACAGATGTCATCCAATACCCACGTGCTAAGTTGGAAAATAACCCTTGTCGAACCTTGAATCTCACAAACTATCTTCAATGTGTGCTCAACTTGATCGTTTGTGGTCACGAGGTAAGGGTCCTCAAAGTGGTGTGAATTGTATCCCATGAAATCGATCTCCGGCCAGAACACACTTGCAAGGTCCCATGGCGGATTTGGTGGCTTCATGTGTACTAAGAGCAAAACGAAAATCACAATGGTCATTGAGGTACTTGTTCTTTAAACGAACCCTTGGTACACAACCATCCCCAAAATATGGAGTGTTCCCTTCAAGATGAGCTCGAATCAACTCCCTTTTGGTGTGGACTGATTTGAATTGACATTGTTCCATGAATGGATACCAACGGGGTTTAACTCTTGGAGGCTTGCAAAGCCTACAATTGATTTTGGAATGGAACGCACTAAGAACAGCTCAACTTCCCTTTGCCTGATCTATACAAAAGAAGAAACACTAAACAAAGCAAAGGTAAGTTCGTTAGGAAAATAATAGGCCTTCACCGGGTTGTTCAAGATCAGCCCACTTTCTCTCTTTTCTTCCTTTTTACCACCCATCTCATCAGATTTTTCCATCTCTTTTTCCAGTTCAACAGCTGACCCTTTCATCTCGTTGCTTTCAACTTCCTCGGGTTTTACCATTCCCTCATCTAGCCTTTTCTCCATTCTATAACACTCAAGCTCATTTTCATGTATGCTAGATCAATACAAAGCTGGTCATAAGTAAGTGATACAAGTACAAAACGACGACTATTAAATAAGAAGGCATACTTATTAGTATGACCGTCATATTTAACTTCTCGCCTCGACATCCATGCTTTGCCCAACAACACAGGTGTCACTTGAATTGGAACTACATCACACAACACCTCGTCCACATATTTGCCGATTTGAATAGGTACAAGTGTGTGCTTAGTAACCCAAACAACACCACGAGTACTCATCAACTTGTACAGTTGAAGATGATCAATGGTTGGAAGATTTAATTTCTCAACCATGATAGCACTTGCAAGGATGACTTCACAACTCCCATCAATGGGCAAGCTACAAATTTTATCTTGGACACCGCAACTGAGATTTGACGAGGTCCATTTGCTCATCTACACCTCGTAATGCCACTTCTTTGACTCCCCTTGGATCAGGAAGACAATGTTGTGGGCTAGCTTTTATGCGTCTTGTATTCGCCATGACATATGAGGGAACCTGCCAAAAGTTAGCAACGAAACCGAAGATGTTGCCTTTCACGCTCCCTTACGTGTATCCACTCGCACTCGTGTATATGGATGTCACTCTAATTGACTTACCAAATACTTTTTCCTGTTGGGTTCTGTAGTTGAGAAAGGCCGCTCAAGTCCAATAATTGTCACCACTTTTGCCGTAAGAGTAACCAAGAAGGTAAGACACAAATGTGGGTGCAAAATGAAGTGGGAAGGCCAATAGTGGCGGACAGAAATGGAAGTGCACCAATAGGAACATAAAAGATGGAAACCCTAGCTTCCTAAAATGTAGGAGTGGGTAGTGTTCCTAAAATGTAGGAGAGAATGTAGGAGAGTAGCCAAGTGAAAACAAAGGAGTTATCCAAGTGCTTTACTTAGTTTCCTAAATGAATTTGGAAATTAAGTAAACAACTTGGATGAAGCAAGCAATACTCGGACAGATTTGAAACAAAGAAACCCTAGTGCAAATGAAACCCTAGCCGCAAGTAGAAACCCTAGTCGGCGCCCCACTTGTTTTCTTGTTGCTCAAGTGATGACTAACGGCCAAGACAGATTTGGGAACACAACCTTTCGGCAAATTTTGGACAAAAATTATCGACAAACTAGACACAAACACAAAAGGGATAACACACCAACAGATTTTGTGTTCGGATAACCAGTAACGTGAACAGTGTCGGTGAACAGTAACGGTGAACAGTGTCATTTTTTTCTTCTTTTTTTAACAAGGCAGCGGACAAAACACAAAAACCCTTCGACGCAACTACGAAAAACAAGGATATAACGAAAGATACCTTCACCTAAGCTCTGAAGCCGACTGATACGGTCCTCGATCAACTCGTTTCGAGACACGTAACACGCTTGCCCAAGGATCTAGTGAGGTTGTCCAACGCTTGGATTATGGAACCTAAAACCAAAACGGACGACACGAATTGATTGAAGGTGGTAGAACGGCGACTCCAATTGAGGTGAATACTCTAGTGGATAGGTCGGTAGAACAATCAAGAACAATACGCAAGATTGCTCAAGAACCCTTGCCAAGCAAGTTAAGGTTCGAATGCTCTCAATAAGTCGAAGAGAAACAAATCAGAATTTTATTATCAAAATTGTGCACTCGTTAATCATACAAAGTGAGCCTTTATATAGGCTAAGGGGCGAATAAAACCCTAAGAAACTAGACAAGGAAGGTCGGCCACTCCTTGGACAAGGTGGGCCGGGCCATGACTCAAATAAACTAATCTAATCCAACTCTAAGCAATTGAACCTAACACTAAGGCCTGGGGCTTCGTCGACCAAACCTTCATGGGCTCTCTTCATGGGCTTGGATCATCATGTAGACAACATGATTATCACCTTCCAAGCCTTCAATATCCCGATGGACTCCTTGTTGTTCTTGAACATTTCACACAAGAGCTTGAAGGGACTCCTTGAAGCGCTTGGCCCGTGCACGTGTGACTGGGCCCAATGGAACTCGAACTGGATCATTACTTGGGCTAAGGTCCGTGCACACATCAGTCCCCTCCACTTGAGAAGGATTTGTCCTCAAATCCGGATAGAAATGGATGATACTACAAGCGTTGGTAGTATGAAGCCCAAAGCTAATGCCACCACATATTGGCCCTCATACTATGATTCGGTGCTCATGTCTCTTGGATAGTTTGAAAATGCTCAGAACCAGCCAAGAAAAACTCATGGCTTTATTCCAACGGCTCCTCTTGTTTGTATAATTCCCCTCCTCTTGAAAGCAATTTGCCCACAAATTGAAGCACGAATGGTGACAAGACGAGTTACATGCCTTTGACTCAATCTTGTTACAATTGCTACAGATGTCATCCAATACCCACGTGCTAAGTTGGAAAATAACCCTTGTCGAACCTTGAATCTCACAAACTATCTTCAATGTGTGCTCAACTTGATCGTTTGTGGTCACGAGGTAAGGGTCCTCAAAGTGGTGTGAATTGTATCCCATGAAATCGATCTCCGGCCAGAACACACTTGCAAGGTCCCATGGCGGATTTGGTGGCTTCATGTGTACTAAGAGCAAAACGAAAATCACAATGGTCATTGAGGTACTTGTTCTTTAAACGAACCCTTGGTACACAACCATCCCCAAAATATGGAGTGTTCCCTTCAAGATGAGCTCGAATCAACTCCCTTTTGGTGTGGACTGATTTGAATTGACATTGTTCCATGAATGGATACCAACGGGGTTTAACTCTTGGAGGCTTGCAAAGCCTACAATTGATTTTGGAATGGAACGCACTAAGAACAGCTCAACTTCCCTTTGCCTGATCTATACAAAAGAAGAAACACTAAACAAAGCAAAGGTAAGTTCGTTAGGAAAATAATAGGCCTTCACCGGGTTGTTCAAGATCAGCCCACTTTCTCTCTTTTCTTCCTTTTTACCACCCATCTCATCAGATTTTTCCATCTCTTTTTCCAGTTCAACAGCTGACCCTTTCATCTCGTTGCTTTCAACTTCCTCGGGTTTTACCATTCCCTCATCTAGCCTTTTCTCCATTCTATAACACTCAAGCTCATTTTCATGTATGCTAGATCAATACAAAGCTGGTCATAAGTAAGTGATACAAGTACAAAACGACGACTATTAAATAAGAAGGCATACTTATTAGTATGACCGTCATATTTAACTTCTCGCCTCGACATCCATGCTTTGCCCAACAACACAGGTGTCACTTGAATTGGAACTACATCACACAACACCTCGTCCACATATTTGCCGATTTGAATAGGTACAAGTGTGTGCTTAGTAACCCAAACAACACCACGAGTACTCATCAACTTGTACAGTTGAAGATGATCAATGGTTGGAAGATTTAATTTCTCAACCATGATAGCACTTGCAAGGATGACTTCACAACTCCCATCAATGGGCAAGCTACAAATTTTATCTTGGACACCGCAACTGAGATTTGACGAGGTCCATTTGCTCATCTACACCTCGTAATGCCACTTCTTTGACTCCCCTTGGATCAGGAAGACAATGTTGTGGGCTAGCTTTTATGCGTCTTGTATTCGCCATGACATATGAGGGAACCTGCCAAAAGTTAGCAACGAAACCGAAGATGTTGCCTTTCACGCTCCCTTACGTGTATCCACTCGCACTCGTGTATATGGATGTCACTCTAATTGACTTACCAAATACTTTTTCCTGTTGGGTTCTGTAGTTGAGAAAGGCCGCTCAAGTCCAATAATTGTCACCACTTTTGCCGTAAGAGTAACCAAGAAGGTAAGACACAAATGTGGGTGCAAAATGAAGTGGGAAGGCCAATAGTGGCGGACAGAAATGGAAGTGCACCAATAGGAACATAAAAGATGGAAACCCTAGCTTCCTAAAATGTAGGAGTGGGTAGTGTTCCTAAAATGTAGGAGAGAATGTAGGAGAGTAGCCAAGTGAAAACAAAGGAGTTATCCAAGTGCTTTACTTAGTTTCCTAAATGAATTTGGAAATTAAGTAAACAACTTGGATGAAGCAAGCAATACTCGGACAGATTTGAAACAAAGAAACCCTAGTGCAAATGAAACCCTAGCCGCAAGTAGAAACCCTAGTCGGCGCCCCACTTGTTTTCTTGTTGCTCAAGTGATGACTAACGGCCAAGACAGATTTGGGAACACAACCTTTCGGCAAATTTTGGACAAAAATTATCGACAAACTAGACACAAACACAAAAGGGATAACACACCAACAGATTTTGTGTTCGGATAACCAGTAACGTGAACAGTGTCGGTGAACAGTAACGGTGAACAGTGTCATTTTTTTCTTCTTTTTTTAACAAGGCAGCGGACAAAACACAAAAACCCTTCGACGCAACTACGAAAAACAAGGATATAACGAAAGATACCTTCACCTAAGCTCTGAAGCCGACTGATACGGTCCTCGATCAACTCGTTTCGAGACACGTAACACGCTTGCCCAAGGATCTAGTGAGGTTGTCCAACGCTTGGATTATGGAACCTAAAACCAAAACGGACGACACGAATTGATTGAAGGTGGTAGAACGGCGACTCCAATTGAGGTGAATACTCTAGTGGATAGGTCGGTAGAACAATCAAGAACAATACGCAAGATTGCTCAAGAACCCTTGCCAAGCAAGTTAAGGTTCGAATGCTCTCAATAAGTCGAAGAGAAACAAATCAGAATTTTATTATCAAAATTGTGCACTCGTTAATCATACAAAGTGAGCCTTTATATAGGCTAAGGGGCGAATAAAACCCTAAGAAACTAGACAAGGAAGGTCGGCCACTCCTTGGACAAGGTGGGCCGGGCCATGACTCAAATAAACTAATCTAATCCAACTCTAAGCAATTGAACCTAACACTAAGGCCTGGGGCTTCGTCGACCAAACCTTCATGGGCTCTCTTCATGGGCTTGGATCATCATGTAGACAACATGATTATCACCTTCCAAGCCTTCAATATCCCGATGGACTCCTTGTTGTTCTTGAACATTTCACACAAGAGCTTGAAGGGACTCCTTGAAGCGCTTGGCCCGTGCACGTGTGACTGGGCCCAATGGAACTCGAACTGGATCATTACTTGGGCTAAGGTCCGTGCACACATCAGTCCCCTCCACTTGAGAAGGATTTGTCCTCAAATCCGGATAGAAATGGATGATACTACAAGCGTTGGTAGTATGAAGCCCAAAGCTAATGCCACCACATATTGGCCCTCATACTATGATTCGGTGCTCATGTCTCTTGGATAGTTTGAAAATGCTCAGAACCAGCCAAGAAAAACTCATGGCTTTATTCCAACGGCTCCTCTTGTTTGTATAATTCCCCTCCTCTTGAAAGCAATTTGCCCACAAATTGAAGCACGAATGGTGACAAGACGAGTTACATGCCTTTGACTCAATCTTGTTACAATTGCTACAGATGTCATCCAATACCCACGTGCTAAGTTGGAAAATAACCCTTGTCGAACCTTGAATCTCACAAACTATCTTCAATGTGTGCTCAACTTGATCGTTTGTGGTCACGAGGTAAGGGTCCTCAAAGTGGTGTGAATTGTATCCCATGAAATCGATCTCCGGCCAGAACACACTTGCAAGGTCCCATGGCGGATTTGGTGGCTTCATGTGTACTAAGAGCAAAACGAAAATCACAATGGTCATTGAGGTACTTGTTCTTTAAACGAACCCTTGGTACACAACCATCCCCAAAATATGGAGTGTTCCCTTCAAGATGAGCTCGAATCAACTCCCTTTTGGTGTGGACTGATTTGAATTGACATTGTTCCATGAATGGATACCAACGGGGTTTAACTCTTGGAGGCTTGCAAAGCCTACAATTGATTTTGGAATGGAACGCACTAAGAACAGCTCAACTTCCCTTTGCCTGATCTATACAAAAGAAGAAACACTAAACAAAGCAAAGGTAAGTTCGTTAGGAAAATAATAGGCCTTCACCGGGTTGTTCAAGATCAGCCCACTTTCTCTCTTTTCTTCCTTTTTACCACCCATCTCATCAGATTTTTCCATCTCTTTTTCCAGTTCAACAGCTGACCCTTTCATCTCGTTGCTTTCAACTTCCTCGGGTTTTACCATTCCCTCATCTAGCCTTTTCTCCATTCTATAACACTCAAGCTCATTTTCATGTATGCTAGATCAATACAAAGCTGGTCATAAGTAAGTGATACAAGTACAAAACGACGACTATTAAATAAGAAGGCATACTTATTAGTATGACCGTCATATTTAACTTCTCGCCTCGACATCCATGCTTTGCCCAACAACACAGGTGTCACTTGAATTGGAACTACATCACACAACACCTCGTCCACATATTTGCCGATTTGAATAGGTACAAGTGTGTGCTTAGTAACCCAAACAACACCACGAGTACTCATCAACTTGTACAGTTGAAGATGATCAATGGTTGGAAGATTTAATTTCTCAACCATGATAGCACTTGCAAGGATGACTTCACAACTCCCATCAATGGGCAAGCTACAAATTTTATCTTGGACACCGCAACTGAGATTTGACGAGGTCCATTTGCTCATCTACACCTCGTAATGCCACTTCTTTGACTCCCCTTGGATCAGGAAGACAATGTTGTGGGCTAGCTTTTATGCGTCTTGTATTCGCCATGACATATGAGGGAACCTGCCAAAAGTTAGCAACGAAACCGAAGATGTTGCCTTTCACGCTCCCTTACGTGTATCCACTCGCACTCGTGTATATGGATGTCACTCTAATTGACTTACCAAATACTTTTTCCTGTTGGGTTCTGTAGTTGAGAAAGGCCGCTCAAGTCCAATAATTGTCACCACTTTTGCCGTAAGAGTAACCAAGAAGGTAAGACACAAATGTGGGTGCAAAATGAAGTGGGAAGGCCAATAGTGGCGGACAGAAATGGAAGTGCACCAATAGGAACATAAAAGATGGAAACCCTAGCTTCCTAAAATGTAGGAGTGGGTAGTGTTCCTAAAATGTAGGAGAGAATGTAGGAGAGTAGCCAAGTGAAAACAAAGGAGTTATCCAAGTGCTTTACTTAGTTTCCTAAATGAATTTGGAAATTAAGTAAACAACTTGGATGAAGCAAGCAATACTCGGACAGATTTGAAACAAAGAAACCCTAGTGCAAATGAAACCCTAGCCGCAAGTAGAAACCCTAGTCGGCGCCCCACTTGTTTTCTTGTTGCTCAAGTGATGACTAACGGCCAAGACAGATTTGGGAACACAACCTTTCGGCAAATTTTGGACAAAAATTATCGACAAACTAGACACAAACACAAAAGGGATAACACACCAACAGATTTTGTGTTCGGATAACCAGTAACGTGAACAGTGTCGGTGAACAGTAACGGTGAACAGTGTCATTTTTTTCTTCTTTTTTTAACAAGGCAGCGGACAAAACACAAAAACCCTTCGACGCAACTACGAAAAACAAGGATATAACGAAAGATACCTTCACCTAAGCTCTGAAGCCGACTGATACGGTCCTCGATCAACTCGTTTCGAGACACGTAACACGCTTGCCCAAGGATCTAGTGAGGTTGTCCAACGCTTGGATTATGGAACCTAAAACCAAAACGGACGACACGAATTGATTGAAGGTGGTAGAACGGCGACTCCAATTGAGGTGAATACTCTAGTGGATAGGTCGGTAGAACAATCAAGAACAATACGCAAGATTGCTCAAGAACCCTTGCCAAGCAAGTTAAGGTTCGAATGCTCTCAATAAGTCGAAGAGAAACAAATCAGAATTTTATTATCAAAATTGTGCACTCGTTAATCATACAAAGTGAGCCTTTATATAGGCTAAGGGGCGAATAAAACCCTAAGAAACTAGACAAGGAAGGTCGGCCACTCCTTGGACAAGGTGGGCCGGGCCATGACTCAAATAAACTAATCTAATCCAACTCTAAGCAATTGAACCTAACACTAAGGCCTGGGGCTTCGTCGACCAAACCTTCATGGGCTCTCTTCATGGGCTTGGATCATCATGTAGACAACATGATTATCACCTTCCAAGCCTTCAATATCCCGATGGACTCCTTGTTGTTCTTGAACATTTCACACAAGAGCTTGAAGGGACTCCTTGAAGCGCTTGGCCCGTGCACGTGTGACTGGGCCCAATGGAACTCGAACTGGATCATTACTTGGGCTAAGGTCCGTGCACACATCAGTCCCCTCCACTTGAGAAGGATTTGTCCTCAAATCCGGATAGAAATGGATGATACTACAAGCGTTGGTAGTATGAAGCCCAAAGCTAATGCCACCACATATTGGCCCTCATACTATGATTCGGTGCTCATGTCTCTTGGATAGTTTGAAAATGCTCAGAACCAGCCAAGAAAAACTCATGGCTTTATTCCAACGGCTCCTCTTGTTTGTATAATTCCCCTCCTCTTGAAAGCAATTTGCCCACAAATTGAAGCACGAATGGTGACAAGACGAGTTACATGCCTTTGACTCAATCTTGTTACAATTGCTACAGATGTCATCCAATACCCACGTGCTAAGTTGGAAAATAACCCTTGTCGAACCTTGAATCTCACAAACTATCTTCAATGTGTGCTCAACTTGATCGTTTGTGGTCACGAGGTAAGGGTCCTCAAAGTGGTGTGAAGTGTATCCCATGAAATCGATCTCCGGCCAGAACACACTTGCAAGGTCCCATGGCGGATTTGGTGGCTTCATGTGTACTAAGAGCAAAACGAAAATCACAATGGTCATTGAGGTACTTGTTCTTTAAACGAACCCTTGGTACACAACCATCCCCAAAATATGGAGTGTTCCCTTCAAGATGAGCTCGAATCAACTCCCTTTTGGTGTGGACTGATTTGAATTGACATTGTTCCATGAATGGATACCAACGGGGTTTAACTCTTGGAGGCTTGCAAAGCCTACAATTGATTTTGGAATGGAACGCACTAAGAACAGCTCAACTTCCCTTTGCCTGATCTATACAAAAGAAGAAACACTAAACAAAGCAAAGGTAAGTTCGTTAGGAAAATAATAGGCCTTCACCGGGTTGTTCAAGATCAGCCCACTTTCTCTCTTTTCTTCCTTTTTACCACCCATCTCATCAGATTTTTCCATCTCTTTTTCCAGTTCAACAGCTGACCCTTTCATCTCGTTGCTTTCAACTTCCTCGGGTTTTACCATTCCCTCATCTAGCCTTTTCTCCATTCTATAACACTCAAGCTCATTTTCATGTATGCTAGATCAATACAAAGCTGGTCATAAGTAAGTGATACAAGTACAAAACGACGACTATTAAATAAGAAGGCATACTTATTAGTATGACCGTCATATTTAACTTCTCGCCTCGACATCCATGCTTTGCCCAACAACACAGGTGTCACTTGAATTGGAACTACATCACACAACACCTCGTCCACATATTTGCCGATTTGAATAGGTACAAGTGTGTGCTTAGTAACCCAAACAACACCACGAGTACTCATCAACTTGTACAGTTGAAGATGATCAATGGTTGGAAGATTTAATTTCTCAACCATGATAGCACTTGCAAGGATGACTTCACAACTCCCATCAATGGGCAAGCTACAAATTTTATCTTGGACACCGCAACTGAGATTTGACGAGGTCCATTTGCTCATCTACACCTCGTAATGCCACTTCTTTGACTCCCCTTGGATCAGGAAGACAATGTTGTGGGCTAGCTTTTATGCGTCTTGTATTCGCCATGACATATGAGGGAACCTGCCAAAAGTTAGCAACGAAACCGAAGATGTTGCCTTTCACGCTCCCTTACGTGTATCCACTCGCACTCGTGTATATGGATGTCACTCTAATTGACTTACCAAATACTTTTTCCTGTTGGGTTCTGTAGTTGAGAAAGGCCGCTCAAGTCCAATAATTGTCACCACTTTTGCCGTAAGAGTAACCAAGAAGGTAAGACACAAATGTGGGTGCAAAATGAAGTGGGAAGGCCAATAGTGGCGGACAGAAATGGAAGTGCACCAATAGGAACATAAAAGATGGAAACCCTAGCTTCCTAAAATGTAGGAGTGGGTAGTGTTCCTAAAATGTAGGAGAGAATGTAGGAGAGTAGCCAAGTGAAAACAAAGGAGTTATCCAAGTGCTTTACTTAGTTTCCTAAATGAATTTGGAAATTAAGTAAACAACTTGGATGAAGCAAGCAATACTCGGACAGATTTGAAACAAAGAAACCCTAGTGCAAATGAAACCCTAGCCGCAAGTAGAAACCCTAGTCGGCGCCCCACTTGTTTTCTTGTTGCTCAAGTGATGACTAACGGCCAAGACAGATTTGGGAACACAACCTTTCGGCAAATTTTGGACAAAAATTATCGACAAACTAGACACAAACACAAAAGGGATAACACACCAACAGATTTTGTGTTCGGATAACCAGTAACGTGAACAGTGTCGGTGAACAGTAACGGTGAACAGTGTCATTTTTTTCTTCTTTTTTTAACAAGGCAGCGGACAAAACACAAAAACCCTTCGACGCAACTACGAAAAACAAGGATATAACGAAAGATACCTTCACCTAAGCTCTGAAGCCGACTGATACGGTCCTCGATCAACTCGTTTCGAGACACGTAACACGCTTGCCCAAGGATCTAGTGAGGTTGTCCAACGCTTGGATTATGGAACCTAAAACCAAAACGGACGACACGAATTGATTGAAGGTGGTAGAACGGCGACTCCAATTGAGGTGAATACTCTAGTGGATAGGTCGGTAGAACAATCAAGAACAATACGCAAGATTGCTCAAGAACCCTTGCCAAGCAAGTTAAGGTTCGAATGCTCTCAATAAGTCGAAGAGAAACAAATCAGAATTTTATTATCAAAATTGTGCACTCGTTAATCATACAAAGTGAGCCTTTATATAGGCTAAGGGGCGAATAAAACCCTAAGAAACTAGACAAGGAAGGTCGGCCACTCCTTGGACAAGGTGGGCCGGGCCATGACTCAAATAAACTAATCTAATCCAACTCTAAGCAATTGAACCTAACACTAAGGCCTGGGGCTTCGTCGACCAAACCTTCATGGGCTCTCTTCATGGGCTTGGATCATCATGTAGACAACATGATTATCACCTTCCAAGCCTTCAATATCCCGATGGACTCCTTGTTGTTCTTGAACATTTCACACAAGAGCTTGAAGGGACTCCTTGAAGCGCTTGGCCCGTGCACGTGTGACTGGGCCCAATGGAACTCGAACTGGATCATTACTTGGGCTAAGGTCCGTGCACACATCAGTCCCCTCCACTTGAGAAGGATTTGTCCTCAAATCCGGATAGAAATGGATGATACTACAAGCGTTGGTAGTATGAAGCCCAAAGCTAATGCCACCACATATTGGCCCTCATACTATGATTCGGTGCTCATGTCTCTTGGATAGTTTGAAAATGCTCAGAACCAGCCAAGAAAAACTCATGGCTTTATTCCAACGGCTCCTCTTGTTTGTATAATTCCCCTCCTCTTGAAAGCAATTTGCCCACAAATTGAAGCACGAATGGTGACAAGACGAGTTACATGCCTTTGACTCAATCTTGTTACAATTGCTACAGATGTCATCCAATACCCACGTGCTAAGTTGGAAAATAACCCTTGTCGAACCTTGAATCTCACAAACTATCTTCAATGTGTGCTCAACTTGATCGTTTGTGGTCACGAGGTAAGGGTCCTCAAAGTGGTGTGAAGTGTATCCCATGAAATCGATCTCCGGCCAGAACACACTTGCAAGGTCCCATGGCGGATTTGGTGGCTTCATGTGTACTAAGAGCAAAACGAAAATCACAATGGTCATTGAGGTACTTGTTCTTTAAACGAACCCTTGGTACACAACCATCCCCAAAATATGGAGTGTTCCCTTCAAGATGAGCTCGAATCAACTCCCTTTTGGTGTGGACTGATTTGAATTGACATTGTTCCATGAATGGATACCAACGGGGTTTAACTCTTGGAGGCTTGCAAAGCCTACAATTGATTTTGGAATGGAACGCACTAAGAACAGCTCAACTTCCCTTTGCCTGATCTATACAAAAGAAGAAACACTAAACAAAGCAAAGGTAAGTTCGTTAGGAAAATAATAGGCCTTCACCGGGTTGTTCAAGATCAGCCCACTTTCTCTCTTTTCTTCCTTTTTACCACCCATCTCATCAGATTTTTCCATCTCTTTTTCCAGTTCAACAGCTGACCCTTTCATCTCGTTGCTTTCAACTTCCTCGGGTTTTACCATTCCCTCATCTAGCCTTTTCTCCATTCTATAACACTCAAGCTCATTTTCATGTATGCTAGATCAATACAAAGCTGGTCATAAGTAAGTGATACAAGTACAAAACGACGACTATTAAATAAGAAGGCATACTTATTAGTATGACCGTCATATTTAACTTCTCGCCTCGACATCCATGCTTTGCCCAACAACACAGGTGTCACTTGAATTGGAACTACATCACACAACACCTCGTCCACATATTTGCCGATTTGAATAGGTACAAGTGTGTGCTTAGTAACCCAAACAACACCACGAGTACTCATCAACTTGTACAGTTGAAGATGATCAATGGTTGGAAGATTTAATTTCTCAACCATGATAGCACTTGCAAGGATGACTTCACAACTCCCATCAATGGGCAAGCTACAAATTTTATCTTGGACACCGCAACTGAGATTTGACGAGGTCCATTTGCTCATCTACACCTCGTAATGCCACTTCTTTGACTCCCCTTGGATCAGGAAGACAATGTTGTGGGCTAGCTTTTATGCGTCTTGTATTCGCCATGACATATGAGGGAACCTGCCAAAAGTTAGCAACGAAACCGAAGATGTTGCCTTTCACGCTCCCTTACGTGTATCCACTCGCACTCGTGTATATGGATGTCACTCTAATTGACTTACCAAATACTTTTTCCTGTTGGGTTCTGTAGTTGAGAAAGGCCGCTCAAGTCCAATAATTGTCACCACTTTTGCCGTAAGAGTAACCAAGAAGGTAAGACACAAATGTGGGTGCAAAATGAAGTGGGAAGGCCAATAGTGGCGGACAGAAATGGAAGTGCACCAATAGGAACATAAAAGATGGAAACCCTAGCTTCCTAAAATGTAGGAGTGGGTAGTGTTCCTAAAATGTAGGAGAGAATGTAGGAGAGTAGCCAAGTGAAAACAAAGGAGTTATCCAAGTGCTTTACTTAGTTTCCTAAATGAATTTGGAAATTAAGTAAACAACTTGGATGAAGCAAGCAATACTCGGACAGATTTGAAACAAAGAAACCCTAGTGCAAATGAAACCCTAGCCGCAAGTAGAAACCCTAGTCGGCGCCCCACTTGTTTTCTTGTTGCTCAAGTGATGACTAACGGCCAAGACAGATTTGGGAACACAACCTTTCGGCAAATTTTGGACAAAAATTATCGACAAACTAGACACAAACACAAAAGGGATAACACACCAACAGATTTTGTGTTCGGATAACCAGTAACGTGAACAGTGTCGGTGAACAGTAACGGTGAACAGTGTCATTTTTTTCTTCTTTTTTTAACAAGGCAGCGGACAAAACACAAAAACCCTTCGACGCAACTACGAAAAACAAGGATATAACGAAAGATACCTTCACCTAAGCTCTGAAGCCGACTGATACGGTCCTCGATCAACTCGTTTCGAGACACGTAACACGCTTGCCCAAGGATCTAGTGAGGTTGTCCAACGCTTGGATTATGGAACCTAAAACCAAAACGGACGACACGAATTGATTGAAGGTGGTAGAACGGCGACTCCAATTGAGGTGAATACTCTAGTGGATAGGTCGGTAGAACAATCAAGAACAATACGCAAGATTGCTCAAGAACCCTTGCCAAGCAAGTTAAGGTTCGAATGCTCTCAATAAGTCGAAGAGAAACAAATCAGAATTTTATTATCAAAATTGTGCACTCGTTAATCATACAAAGTGAGCCTTTATATAGGCTAAGGGGCGAATAAAACCCTAAGAAACTAGACAAGGAAGGTCGGCCACTCCTTGGACAAGGTGGGCCGGGCCATGACTCAAATAAACTAATCTAATCCAACTCTAAGCAATTGAACCTAACACTAAGGCCTGGGGCTTCGTCGACCAAACCTTCATGGGCTCTCTTCATGGGCTTGGATCATCATGTAGACAACATGATTATCACCTTCCAAGCCTTCAATATCCCGATGGACTCCTTGTTGTTCTTGAACATTTCACACAAGAGCTTGAAGGGACTCCTTGAAGCGCTTGGCCCGTGCACGTGTGACTGGGCCCAATGGAACTCGAACTGGATCATTACTTGGGCTAAGGTCCGTGCACACATCAGTCCCCTCCACTTGAGAAGGATTTGTCCTCAAATCCGGATAGAAATGGATGATACTACAAGCGTTGGTAGTATGAAGCCCAAAGCTAATGCCACCACATATTGGCCCTCATACTATGATTCGGTGCTCATGTCTCTTGGATAGTTTGAAAATGCTCAGAACCAGCCAAGAAAAACTCATGGCTTTATTCCAACGGCTCCTCTTGTTTGTATAATTCCCCTCCTCTTGAAAGCAATTTGCCCACAAATTGAAGCACGAATGGTGACAAGACGAGTTACATGCCTTTGACTCAATCTTGTTACAATTGCTACAGATGTCATCCAATACCCACGTGCTAAGTTGGAAAATAACCCTTGTCGAACCTTGAATCTCACAAACTATCTTCAATGTGTGCTCAACTTGATCGTTTGTGGTCACGAGGTAAGGGTCCTCAAAGTGGTGTGAATTGTATCCCATGAAATCGATCTCCGGCCAGAACACACTTGCAAGGTCCCATGGCGGATTTGGTGGCTTCATGTGTACTAAGAGCAAAACGAAAATCACAATGGTCATTGAGGTACTTGTTCTTTAAACGAACCCTTGGTACACAACCATCCCCAAAATATGGAGTGTTCCCTTCAAGATGAGCTCGAATCAACTCCCTTTTGGTGTGGACTGATTTGAATTGACATTGTTCCATGAATGGATACCAACGGGGTTTAACTCTTGGAGGCTTGCAAAGCCTACAATTGATTTTGGAATGGAACGCACTAAGAACAGCTCAACTTCCCTTTGCCTGATCTATACAAAAGAAGAAACACTAAACAAAGCAAAGGTAAGTTCGTTAGGAAAATAATAGGCCTTCACCGGGTTGTTCAAGATCAGCCCACTTTCTCTCTTTTCTTCCTTTTTACCACCCATCTCATCAGATTTTTCCATCTCTTTTTCCAGTTCAACAGCTGACCCTTTCATCTCGTTGCTTTCAACTTCCTCGGGTTTTACCATTCCCTCATCTAGCCTTTTCTCCATTCTATAACACTCAAGCTCATTTTCATGTATGCTAGATCAATACAAAGCTGGTCATAAGTAAGTGATACAAGTACAAAACGACGACTATTAAATAAGAAGGCATACTTATTAGTATGACCGTCATATTTAACTTCTCGCCTCGACATCCATGCTTTGCCCAACAACACAGGTGTCACTTGAATTGGAACTACATCACACAACACCTCGTCCACATATTTGCCGATTTGAATAGGTACAAGTGTGTGCTTAGTAACCCAAACAACACCACGAGTACTCATCAACTTGTACAGTTGAAGATGATCAATGGTTGGAAGATTTAATTTCTCAACCATGATAGCACTTGCAAGGATGACTTCACAACTCCCATCAATGGGCAAGCTACAAATTTTATCTTGGACACCGCAACTGAGATTTGACGAGGTCCATTTGCTCATCTACACCTCGTAATGCCACTTCTTTGACTCCCCTTGGATCAGGAAGACAATGTTGTGGGCTAGCTTTTATGCGTCTTGTATTCGCCATGACATATGAGGGAACCTGCCAAAAGTTAGCAACGAAACCGAAGATGTTGCCTTTCACGCTCCCTTACGTGTATCCACTCGCACTCGTGTATATGGATGTCACTCTAATTGACTTACCAAATACTTTTTCCTGTTGGGTTCTGTAGTTGAGAAAGGCCGCTCAAGTCCAATAATTGTCACCACTTTTGCCGTAAGAGTAACCAAGAAGGTAAGACACAAATGTGGGTGCAAAATGAAGTGGGAAGGCCAATAGTGGCGGACAGAAATGGAAGTGCACCAATAGGAACATAAAAGATGGAAACCCTAGCTTCCTAAAATGTAGGAGTGGGTAGTGTTCCTAAAATGTAGGAGAGAATGTAGGAGAGTAGCCAAGTGAAAACAAAGGAGTTATCCAAGTGCTTTACTTAGTTTCCTAAATGAATTTGGAAATTAAGTAAACAACTTGGATGAAGCAAGCAATACTCGGACAGATTTGAAACAAAGAAACCCTAGTGCAAATGAAACCCTAGCCGCAAGTAGAAACCCTAGTCGGCGCCCCACTTGTTTTCTTGTTGCTCAAGTGATGACTAACGGCCAAGACAGATTTGGGAACACAACCTTTCGGCAAATTTTGGACAAAAATTATCGACAAACTAGACACAAACACAAAAGGGATAACACACCAACAGATTTTGTGTTCGGATAACCAGTAACGTGAACAGTGTCGGTGAACAGTAACGGTGAACAGTGTCATTTTTTTCTTCTTTTTTTAACAAGGCAGCGGACAAAACACAAAAACCCTTCGACGCAACTACGAAAAACAAGGATATAACGAAAGATACCTTCACCTAAGCTCTGAAGCCGACTGATACGGTCCTCGATCAACTCGTTTCGAGACACGTAACACGCTTGCCCAAGGATCTAGTGAGGTTGTCCAACGCTTGGATTATGGAACCTAAAACCAAAACGGACGACACGAATTGATTGAAGGTGGTAGAACGGCGACTCCAATTGAGGTGAATACTCTAGTGGATAGGTCGGTAGAACAATCAAGAACAATACGCAAGATTGCTCAAGAACCCTTGCCAAGCAAGTTAAGGTTCGAATGCTCTCAATAAGTCGAAGAGAAACAAATCAGAATTTTATTATCAAAATTGTGCACTCGTTAATCATACAAAGTGAGCCTTTATATAGGCTAAGGGGCGAATAAAACCCTAAGAAACTAGACAAGGAAGGTCGGCCACTCCTTGGACAAGGTGGGCCGGGCCATGACTCAAATAAACTAATCTAATCCAACTCTAAGCAATTGAACCTAACACTAAGGCCTGGGGCTTCGTCGACCAAACCTTCATGGGCTCTCTTCATGGGCTTGGATCATCATGTAGACAACATGATTATCACCTTCCAAGCCTTCAATATCCCGATGGACTCCTTGTTGTTCTTGAACATTTCACACAAGAGCTTGAAGGGACTCCTTGAAGCGCTTGGCCCGTGCACGTGTGACTGGGCCCAATGGAACTCGAACTGGATCATTACTTGGGCTAAGGTCCGTGCACACATCAGTCCCCTCCACTTGAGAAGGATTTGTCCTCAAATCCGGATAGAAATGGATGATACTACAAGCGTTGGTAGTATGAAGCCCAAAGCTAATGCCACCACATATTGGCCCTCATACTATGATTCGGTGCTCATGTCTCTTGGATAGTTTGAAAATGCTCAGAACCAGCCAAGAAAAACTCATGGCTTTATTCCAACGGCTCCTCTTGTTTGTATAATTCCCCTCCTCTTGAAAGCAATTTGCCCACAAATTGAAGCACGAATGGTGACAAGACGAGTTACATGCCTTTGACTCAATCTTGTTACAATTGCTACAGATGTCATCCAATACCCACGTGCTAAGTTGGAAAATAACCCTTGTCGAACCTTGAATCTCACAAACTATCTTCAATGTGTGCTCAACTTGATCGTTTGTGGTCACGAGGTAAGGGTCCTCAAAGTGGTGTGAATTGTATCCCATGAAATCGATCTCCGGCCAGAACACACTTGCAAGGTCCCATGGCGGATTTGGTGGCTTCATGTGTACTAAGAGCAAAACGAAAATCACAATGGTCATTGAGGTACTTGTTCTTTAAACGAACCCTTGGTACACAACCATCCCCAAAATATGGAGTGTTCCCTTCAAGATGAGCTCGAATCAACTCCCTTTTGGTGTGGACTGATTTGAATTGACATTGTTCCATGAATGGATACCAACGGGGTTTAACTCTTGGAGGCTTGCAAAGCCTACAATTGATTTTGGAATGGAACGCACTAAGAACAGCTCAACTTCCCTTTGCCTGATCTATACAAAAGAAGAAACACTAAACAAAGCAAAGGTAAGTTCGTTAGGAAAATAATAGGCCTTCACCGGGTTGTTCAAGATCAGCCCACTTTCTCTCTTTTCTTCCTTTTTACCACCCATCTCATCAGATTTTTCCATCTCTTTTTCCAGTTCAACAGCTGACCCTTTCATCTCGTTGCTTTCAACTTCCTCGGGTTTTACCATTCCCTCATCTAGCCTTTTCTCCATTCTATAACACTCAAGCTCATTTTCATGTATGCTAGATCAATACAAAGCTGGTCATAAGTAAGTGATACAAGTACAAAACGACGACTATTAAATAAGAAGGCATACTTATTAGTATGACCGTCATATTTAACTTCTCGCCTCGACATCCATGCTTTGCCCAACAACACAGGTGTCACTTGAATTGGAACTACATCACACAACACCTCGTCCACATATTTGCCGATTTGAATAGGTACAAGTGTGTGCTTAGTAACCCAAACAACACCACGAGTACTCATCAACTTGTACAGTTGAAGATGATCAATGGTTGGAAGATTTAATTTCTCAACCATGATAGCACTTGCAAGGATGACTTCACAACTCCCATCAATGGGCAAGCTACAAATTTTATCTTGGACACCGCAACTGAGATTTGACGAGGTCCATTTGCTCATCTACACCTCGTAATGCCACTTCTTTGACTCCCCTTGGATCAGGAAGACAATGTTGTGGGCTAGCTTTTATGCGTCTTGTATTCGCCATGACATATGAGGGAACCTGCCAAAAGTTAGCAACGAAACCGAAGATGTTGCCTTTCACGCTCCCTTACGTGTATCCACTCGCACTCGTGTATATGGATGTCACTCTAATTGACTTACCAAATACTTTTTCCTGTTGGGTTCTGTAGTTGAGAAAGGCCGCTCAAGTCCAATAATTGTCACCACTTTTGCCGTAAGAGTAACCAAGAAGGTAAGACACAAATGTGGGTGCAAAATGAAGTGGGAAGGCCAATAGTGGCGGACAGAAATGGAAGTGCACCAATAGGAACATAAAAGATGGAAACCCTAGCTTCCTAAAATGTAGGAGTGGGTAGTGTTCCTAAAATGTAGGAGAGAATGTAGGAGAGTAGCCAAGTGAAAACAAAGGAGTTATCCAAGTGCTTTACTTAGTTTCCTAAATGAATTTGGAAATTAAGTAAACAACTTGGATGAAGCAAGCAATACTCGGACAGATTTGAAACAAAGAAACCCTAGTGCAAATGAAACCCTAGCCGCAAGTAGAAACCCTAGTCGGCGCCCCACTTGTTTTCTTGTTGCTCAAGTGATGACTAACGGCCAAGACAGATTTGGGAACACAACCTTTCGGCAAATTTTGGACAAAAATTATCGACAAACTAGACACAAACACAAAAGGGATAACACACCAACAGATTTTGTGTTCGGATAACCAGTAACGTGAACAGTGTCGGTGAACAGTAACGGTGAACAGTGTCATTTTTTTCTTCTTTTTTTAACAAGGCAGCGGACAAAACACAAAAACCCTTCGACGCAACTACGAAAAACAAGGATATAACGAAAGATACCTTCACCTAAGCTCTGAAGCCGACTGATACGGTCCTCGATCAACTCGTTTCGAGACACGTAACACGCTTGCCCAAGGATCTAGTGAGGTTGTCCAACGCTTGGATTATGGAACCTAAAACCAAAACGGACGACACGAATTGATTGAAGGTGGTAGAACGGCGACTCCAATTGAGGTGAATACTCTAGTGGATAGGTCGGTAGAACAATCAAGAACAATACGCAAGATTGCTCAAGAACCCTTGCCAAGCAAGTTAAGGTTCGAATGCTCTCAATAAGTCGAAGAGAAACAAATCAGAATTTTATTATCAAAATTGTGCACTCGTTAATCATACAAAGTGAGCCTTTATATAGGCTAAGGGGCGAATAAAACCCTAAGAAACTAGACAAGGAAGGTCGGCCACTCCTTGGACAAGGTGGGCCGGGCCATGACTCAAATAAACTAATCTAATCCAACTCTAAGCAATTGAACCCGAATGGTGACAAGACGAGTTACATGCCTTTGACTCAATCTTGTTACAATTGCTACAGATGTCATCCAATACCCACGTGCTAAGTTGGAAAATAACCCTTGTCGAACCTTGAATCTCACAAACTATCTTCAATGTGTGCTCAACTTGATCGTTTGTGGTCACGAGGTAAGGGTCCTCAAAGTGGTGTGAATTGTATCCCATGAAATCGATCTCCGGCCAGAACACACTTGCAAGGTCCCATGGCGGATTTGGTGGCTTCATGTGTACTAAGAGCAAAACGAAAATCACAATGGTCATTGAGGTACTTGTTCTTTAAACGAACCCTTGGTACACAACCATCCCCAAAATATGGAGTGTTCCCTTCAAGATGAGCTCGAATCAACTCCCTTTTGGTGTGGACTGATTTGAATTGACATTGTTCCATGAATGGATACCAACGGGGTTTAACTCTTGGAGGCTTGCAAAGCCTACAATTGATTTTGGAATGGAACGCACTAAGAACAGCTCAACTTCCCTTTGCCTGATCTATACAAAAGAAGAAACACTAAACAAAGCAAAGGTAAGTTCGTTAGGAAAATAATAGGCCTTCACCGGGTTGTTCAAGATCAGCCCACTTTCTCTCTTTTCTTCCTTTTTACCACCCATCTCATCAGATTTTTCCATCTCTTTTTCCAGTTCAACAGCTGACCCTTTCATCTCGTTGCTTTCAACTTCCTCGGGTTTTACCATTCCCTCATCTAGCCTTTTCTCCATTCTATAACACTCAAGCTCATTTTCATGTATGCTAGATCAATACAAAGCTGGTCATAAGTAAGTGATACAAGTACAAAACGACGACTATTAAATAAGAAGGCATACTTATTAGTATGACCGTCATATTTAACTTCTCGCCTCGACATCCATGCTTTGCCCAACAACACAGGTGTCACTTGAATTGGAACTACATCACACAACACCTCGTCCACATATTTGCCGATTTGAATAGGTACAAGTGTGTGCTTAGTAACCCAAACAACACCACGAGTACTCATCAACTTGTACAGTTGAAGATGATCAATGGTTGGAAGATTTAATTTCTCAACCATGATAGCACTTGCAAGGATGACTTCACAACTCCCATCAATGGGCAAGCTACAAATTTTATCTTGGACACCGCAACTGAGATTTGACGAGGTCCATTTGCTCATCTACACCTCGTAATGCCACATCTGTGACGACCCCACCTCCCCCTAAGGCGTACCAAAGGGTTCGGCAGACCGCCTGCCCAGCTCTCGCCAGGACTCACTCCCTATCTCAAACGAGTCATGTACACACATCCATGAACCATAAATAACATTCCCAATTCAAGCTTATAATTTACATTGATAGAAATCGAGGTACAAAGTCTCAATACACCAAACTAGTTCAAAACGTATACAATCCAAGTACAACATGTTCCATCCGAGGAATAGCGCGAGTACAAGTCAAAAATCAAACAACTAGTCTATGCTAGACTTTACATAACTCACACCTCGCTCGTACCCCTGAAAGGAAAACAAATGGAGTGGAATGAGCTAAAAGCCCAGTGAGGTTCCAAATAGCAAATTGACCATTATTTATAAGTACAAGTTTTTGATATAGCAAAGTAACGAGCATGAAGAGTTCATAAATGTGAGCAATAACACGTCAAGTAACAATCGTAAAATGAGCGAGTGTAGAAGTTTTTCAAAAGAAACAATAATCCAATAAACAATAATCATTCCAAAGCATAAGGATACGGATGGCTCTCAGGAGCCAACTTCCATTCATCATCAGGGCTTGATCACATAGTAGTTGACACTCCGTCAACTTTCAAGTAAGTAACCAATCCAGTAGAACACCACTTAAACGACTCTCCGTCCACCGTTCAACCCCCAGCTGGGCCCAAAATCCTCAAGAACACGGGTGGTAATACTCGAGTATACCGATTAGTCGAGGAGATATCACTCCACTCGACAATACAAGAGACCCAGGGTTCGTTACCCAATCGACCAAGCCCTTGCCGGCTCGACTAGAGTAACTCGCCACAGGGTTTCTGGAATTCCAGGAAGTGCGCGCATCATAATCAAGTATATCAAGTCAATTGCAACAATAAACAAGTATATCACGTAAGGGCAAGTGCGATAAAGTACACTCTTGCCCTTACAATTCACGTATATAACATGTAATCAGATTGGTCACGTATCAAGTTCAAGTATCAAGTTCAATTCGGTATTTGAAAGCACTCACCCAAAAGATATAGTGCTACTGGTCACTTTCAGGTTATACTCCGAGTTCGGAGTCCAAATCTGCGATAAAACTCAATTTGAGAACTTTGAAACATGATTAGAGTTCGAAACTTAGACGTTTCGTTCAATAAGAATCAAGAAATGAAAATTCACTTGGAGAATACTCGTGAAACACTCGCTCACTTTTTAAATGATAAAACTTTGTAACATTTATACTTGAAATGGTCATGCGAGTCGAAAGTACAAGGAAATCGTACTTTGAACAATCATTATTTCATTTCTCAAGGGTACAAGTTCGGCCAAGTCCTTATTTATATATCTTGGGACAAGAAGACTTAAGTACCCTAGATGGTTCAAGCAGTAATCACTCTTAACTCATACTCAAGTTGCAAAGATAGTTTTCTAGACCTCGAGTAAAAATTCGGGCAGCATGCCCTTTGTGTTTACCTAATTTCCAGCCATTTAGGCTTCATTATTTTTCTTCAACCAAAATCCAACATCATAAATATCAGCAATTCAAGTCAAAAGCCGTTCCATAGGCTTACAATATCATAAGCATAGGAATTACAATAATAGCAAGTGCAGAAATACAATCTAGCACAAGGCAGATTTGACGTATGAATGCGGAAATAACATATCCGAGGCTACACTTATCGGATTGAGACGCAACCTAAGCCGTTTCGAAGCTAAGATATAGGGCTGCAATGTTCATGAAGGTCACTTAGTCCAGTTCCTAATGTAGCTTAGTCAAATCCTCAAATTACAGAACCAAAATCCAATTTGTCGGCTGATAACCGCCTTACACTGTAATGGTCATATCTCAGAGTACACAAGTCCGATTCAGGTGTTCTTAGAGGAATTTTAAAGCTAAGTCAGAGTACCACAACGTTCATGTTTTGGTAAAAAGCTAAATCAGTACGCATTCTAGTGAAAAAACGTAATAAACTGGACAAACTGAAGAAACGGACTGCTGAGGAAAAACTTAAAACAGTAAGGGTATTTTGGACTTTTCATGACCTATGTTGCTCCGATTGAGCTGAAATTTTATAGGTACCTATAAAATACCATTGTCTACAACTTTCATTCTTTGACCTAAGGCCAATTCGGCCTCCAACATACAGTTACAAAACCGGACAGAATGGAAGCAAGAATTTCCAGAAATCTGGAATTTTTAGTTTTTAATGCAATCTTCCTTAATTTCTCACTTCAATCACTACCAAAACCCCTTCTATAAACTTAATTACAACATATATGCATCATACACCAAATTGGGCAGAAATTCCTCAAGCCCTAGTTCATCATATAAAAAGGGAAAAACTTCCAAAACATGATAGCATCCATGATTCCACCACAAATCAAGTTACTAAGCTTAATTTAAACAAGATTGAAAGTAAAATTTAGAGATATCATCTTCCTTACCTTGATTAGAGTTCTCCAAGTGTAGCCCAAGCTTTCTCTTTCCAAAATTTCACCAACAATCACTAACTAATCACTCAAAGGTAAGTTTAATCGGTTTAGAAATTTAATTTGTCACTTGGTTGGTTAGAATCAAGAAGAAGGAATTGTTTCTTGCTCTCACTTTCTCTCTCCCTCTTGGTTGACCAGCTGCTGGAAAAATGAAGAGGAAAGTGCAGAAAATTGGTTTAAGAAGGCTAGTTAATCACTTGGCCAAGAAACTCTAGGGTGGCGACACTTGTCGCCACCACCACCTTTCATTTTTCTCTTTCTTCCTTGCTATTTTCTAGCCTCAAATTTTCGGTCAAAGCAGCTGCCAAACAAGAAGATGTTTTGCTCAAAAGTCAATAAGCTTGTATGGTAAGAAAGTGGTGGTCAAGTGGTGCGTTCAACCGGTAGTGCGCGGGACCCGCCGGTTCGCGTCGTTTTTCTTAAAAACACACGTATTAGGGTTTTTACTTCCCATTCACTAACCTTATATCATTGCTACTAATCACATATTATTTCTCACTTAAAAGTCACTTTTAATCACCAAATTGATCCTTGGTCAGTATCGAAAATTCATCCGGCGAAAAATCGCGAAAACCCTAATTTTGCTCAAATCTTGAAACCGAAGTGTAAAACCCTATTTCCAGGTTCATCTACACTTATTGTTGAACAATTGGGTAGTAGGGCCTTAATAAATAATAATTTTCAAATAAAAGGAAATTTTTAAGAAAACGTGAGGAATTTACAATTTCAATAATTAACATTAGGATCTCTAGTAAAATATGAAAGATTTAAGAATCCGTTTAGTCACAAGTAAACTAGGGTTTTTTTTTTTGATTAAAACATTAGGGTTTCTAGTCTTTTAAAACAAAATAAGGTTTTAAATCAAACCCGAAGAAATATACTTTAATATTTTCTTCACAGACAACCTCCTAATATTCGGGATGTTACAATCTCCCCTCCTTAAAAGAATTTCGCCCTCGAAATTCCAATAGGTACTAAGAGTCCTTCAAAGTCAGTCGGGTACTAGAAATCACTCCAATCCCTTATATATGACCTTATCATTTAGTAAAGAGCTAAGAGATATCCAAATAGAACATGCAAAAAGGGCTCAATTCACATAACCAGCCCTGAGTTAAAAGTAGAGTCTCAGATATTCGAAAAAAATTTAAAACATGGCTTAGCCTCGAGTCCAAAATTTTACCCCTGGCGGTGCTTGGAAACACAACAGGCAAAGCCTCACCAGAGAGTTTTAGTTCAACCGCTACAGAGGAGTAGTAGCTGGTCTACAGCCACACAAATACGAATAAGTTCAAAAGCAAGGTCAAAGCAGGGTTCAAACATATAAGTTCAAAAGTAGGTTCAATTACTTCAAGTTCAAGAAGCACGGGTACAAATAAGAACTCACTTGACTAGCCTATACCCAGCAATTCACATTCTCAAACAGTCACCGAATTCAAATCCACATATAGGTCATATTACTTATGTGTAAAAATCAAATCAGGTCCATTACATGTACGTAATAGCACACTTGCCAAAACAAGTTCAAGTTCCAAATGAGCTCATTTTAGTCTGTCTCAGACAGTTCAAGTATTGCAAACCCCTTTGATCAGTCCAATAACAAGGTTAAATGTTAGAATCATCCACGCTTTAACCTTTTCCATCAAAACTCACCTTAAGTGCAATCAAGATACAGACCCTTATTCTAACGCCCTTCACTATGTGATACCCAAGTACAAAAATCCACAATAAGACAATTCACAACTCGAGCCGGCCGGTCCCAAGAGTAAATCATCCATATTAGAGATTCCTACCTGGCATAACTAACTAAGGTCTCCAACAATAGACAATTGTTCCACACTTAACAAGCCAATCCCCACAGTCCGAGAACCCTCTCCCGGCACGAGCTCAATAGGAGCTCTGATACCATCTGTGACGACCCCACCTCCCCCTAAGGCGTACCAAAGGGTTCGGCAGACCGCCTGCCCAGCTCTCGCCAGGACTCACTCCCTATCTCAAACGAGTCATGTACACACATCCATGAACCATAAATAACATTCCCAATTCAAGCTTATAATTTACATTGATAGAAATCGAGGTACAAAGTCTCAATACACCAAACTAGTTCAAAACGTATACAATCCAAGTACAACATGTTCCATCCGAGGAATAGCGCGAGTACAAGTCAAAAATCAAACAACTAGTCTATGCTAGACTTTACATAACTCACACCTCGCTCGTACCCCTGAAAGGAAAACAAATGGAGTGGAATGAGCTAAAAGCCCAGTGAGGTTCCAAATAGCAAATTGACCATTATTTATAAGTACAAGTTTTTGATATAGCAAAGTAACGAGCATGAAGAGTTCATAAATGTGAGCAATAACACGTCAAGTAACAATCGTAAAATGAGCGAGTGTAGAAGTTTTTCAAAAGAAACAATAATCCAATAAACAATAATCATTCCAAAGCATAAGGATACGGATGGCTCTCAGGAGCCAACTTCCATTCATCATCAGGGCTTGATCACATAGTAGTTGACACTCCGTCAACTTTCAAGTAAGTAACCAATCCAGTAGAACACCACTTAAACGACTCTCCGTCCACCGTTCAACCCCCAGCTGGGCCCAAAATCCTCAAGAACACGGGTGGTAATACTCGAGTATACCGATTAGTCGAGGAGATATCACTCCACTCGACAATACAAGAGACCCAGGGTTCGTTACCCAATCGACCAAGCCCTTGCCGGCTCGACTAGAGTAACTCGCCACAGGGTTTCTGGAATTCCAGGAAGTGCGCGCATCATAATCAAGTATATCAAGTCAATTGCAACAATAAACAAGTATATCACGTAAGGGCAAGTGCGATAAAGTACACTCTTGCCCTTACAATTCACGTATATAACATGTAATCAGATTGGTCACGTATCAAGTTCAAGTATCAAGTTCAATTCGGTATTTGAAAGCACTCACCCAAAAGATATAGTGCTACTGGTCACTTTCAGGTTATACTCCGAGTTCGGAGTCCAAATCTGCGATAAAACTCAATTTGAGAACTTTGAAACATGATTAGAGTTCGAAACTTAGACGTTTCGTTCAATAAGAATCAAGAAATGAAAATTCACTTGGAGAATACTCGTGAAACACTCGCTCACTTTTTAAATGATAAAACTTTGTAACATTTATACTTGAAATGGTCATGCGAGTCGAAAGTACAAGGAAATCGTACTTTGAACAATCATTATTTCATTTCTCAAGGGTACAAGTTCGGCCAAGTCCTTATTTATATATCTTGGGACAAGAAGACTTAAGTACCCTAGATGGTTCAAGCAGTAATCACTCTTAACTCATACTCAAGTTGCAAAGATAGTTTTCTAGACCTCGAGTAAAAATTCGGGCAGCATGCCCTTTGTGTTTACCTAATTTCCAGCCATTTAGGCTTCATTATTTTTCTTCAACCAAAATCCAACATCATAAATATCAGCAATTCAAGTCAAAAGCCGTTCCATAGGCTTACAATATCATAAGCATAGGAATTACAATAATAGCAAGTGCAGAAATACAATCTAGCACAAGGCAGATTTGACGTATGAATGCGGAAATAACATATCCGAGGCTACACTTATCGGATTGAGACGCAACCTAAGCCGTTTCGAAGCTAAGATATAGGGCTGCAATGTTCATGAAGGTCACTTAGTCCAGTTCCTAATGTAGCTTAGTCAAATCCTCAAATTACAGAACCAAAATCCAATTTGTCGGCTGATAACCGCCTTACACTGTAATGGTCATATCTCAGAGTACACAAGTCCGATTCAGGTGTTCTTAGAGGAATTTTAAAGCTAAGTCAGAGTACCACAACGTTCATGTTTTGGTAAAAAGCTAAATCAGTACGCATTCTAGTGAAAAAACGTAATAAACTGGACAAACTGAAGAAACGGACTGCTGAGGAAAAACTTAAAACAGTAAGGGTATTTTGGACTTTTCATGACCTATGTTGCTCCGATTGAGCTGAAATTTTATAGGTACCTATAAAATACCATTGTCTACAACTTTCATTCTTTGACCTAAGGCCAATTCGGCCTCCAACATACAGTTACAAAACCGGACAGAATGGAAGCAAGAATTTCCAGAAATCTGGAATTTTTAGTTTTTAATGCAATCTTCCTTAATTTCTCACTTCAATCACTACCAAAACCCCTTCTATAAACTTAATTACAACATATATGCATCATACACCAAATTGGGCAGAAATTCCTCAAGCCCTAGTTCATCATATAAAAAGGGAAAAACTTCCAAAACATGATAGCATCCATGATTCCACCACAAATCAAGTTACTAAGCTTAATTTAAACAAGATTGAAAGTAAAATTTAGAGATATCATCTTCCTTACCTTGATTAGAGTTCTCCAAGTGTAGCCCAAGCTTTCTCTTTCCAAAATTTCACCAACAATCACTAACTAATCACTCAAAGGTAAGTTTAATCGGTTTAGAAATTTAATTTGTCACTTGGTTGGTTAGAATCAAGAAGAAGGAATTGTTTCTTGCTCTCACTTTCTCTCTCCCTCTTGGTTGACCAGCTGCTGGAAAAATGAAGAGGAAAGTGCAGAAAATTGGTTTAAGAAGGCTAGTTAATCACTTGGCCAAGAAACTCTAGGGTGGCGACACTTGTCGCCACCACCACCTTTCATTTTTCTCTTTCTTCCTTGCTATTTTCTAGCCTCAAATTTTCGGTCAAAGCAGCTGCCAAACAAGAAGATGTTTTGCTCAAAAGTCAATAAGCTTGTATGGTAAGAAAGTGGTGGTCAAGTGGTGCGTTCAACCGGTAGTGCGCGGGACCCGCCGGTTCGCGTCGTTTTTCTTAAAAACACACGTATTAGGGTTTTTACTTCCCATTCACTAACCTTATATCATTGCTACTAATCACATATTATTTCTCACTTAAAAGTCACTTTTAATCACCAAATTGATCCTTGGTCAGTATCGAAAATTCATCCGGCGAAAAATCGCGAAAACCCTAATTTTGCTCAAATCTTGAAACCGAAGTGTAAAACCCTATTTCCAGGTTCATCTACACTTATTGTTGAACAATTGGGTAGTAGGGCCTTAATAAATAATAATTTTCAAATAAAAGGAAATTTTTAAGAAAACGTGAGGAATTTACAATTTCAATAATTAACATTAGGATCTCTAGTAAAATATGAAAGATTTAAGAATCCGTTTAGTCACAAGTAAACTAGGGTTTTTTTTTTTGATTAAAACATTAGGGTTTCTAGTCTTTTAAAACAAAATAAGGTTTTAAATCAAACCCGAAGAAATATACTTTAATATTTTCTTCACAGACAACCTCCTAATATTCGGGATGTTACAATCTCCCCTCCTTAAAAGAATTTCGCCCTCGAAATTCCAATAGGTACTAAGAGTCCTTCAAAGTCAGTCGGGTACTAGAAATCACTCCAATCCCTTATATATGACCTTATCATTTAGTAAAGAGCTAAGAGATATCCAAATAGAACATGCAAAAAGGGCTCAATTCACATAACCAGCCCTGAGTTAAAAGTAGAGTCTCAGATATTCGAAAAAAATTTAAAACATGGCTTAGCCTCGAGTCCAAAATTTTACCCCTGGCGGTGCTTGGAAACACAACAGGCAAAGCCTCACCAGAGAGTTTTAGTTCAACCGCTACAGAGGAGTAGTAGCTGGTCTACAGCCACACAAATACGAATAAGTTCAAAAGCAAGGTCAAAGCAGGGTTCAAACATATAAGTTCAAAAGTAGGTTCAATTACTTCAAGTTCAAGAAGCACGGGTACAAATAAGAACTCACTTGACTAGCCTATACCCAGCAATTCACATTCTCAAACAGTCACCGAATTCAAATCCACATATAGGTCATATTACTTATGTGTAAAAATCAAATCAGGTCCATTACATGTACGTAATAGCACACTTGCCAAAACAAGTTCAAGTTCCAAATGAGCTCATTTTAGTCTGTCTCAGACAGTTCAAGTATTGCAAACCCCTTTGATCAGTCCAATAACAAGGTTAAATGTTAGAATCATCCACGCTTTAACCTTTTCCATCAAAACTCACCTTAAGTGCAATCAAGATACAGACCCTTATTCTAACGCCCTTCACTATGTGATACCCAAGTACAAAAATCCACAATAAGACAATTCACAACTCGAGCCGGCCGGTCCCAAGAGTAAATCATCCATATTAGAGATTCCTACCTGGCATAACTAACTAAGGTCTCCAACAATAGACAATTGTTCCACACTTAACAAGCCAATCCCCACAGTCCGAGAACCCTCACCCGGCACGAGCTCAATAGGAGCTCTGATACCATCTGTGACGACCCCACCTCCCCCTAAGGCGTACCAAAGGGTTCGGCAGACCGCCTGCCCAGCTCTCGCCAGGACTCACTCCCTATCTCAAACGAGTCATGTACACACATCCATGAACCATAAATAACATTCCCAATTCAAGCTTATAATTTACATTGATAGAAATCGAGGTACAAAGTCTCAATACACCAAACTAGTTCAAAACGTATACAATCCAAGTACAACATGTTCCATCCGAGGAATAGCGCGAGTACAAGTCAAAAATCAAACAACTAGTCTATGCTAGACTTTACATAACTCACACCTCGCTCGTACCCCTGAAAGGAAAACAAATGGAGTGGAATGAGCTAAAAGCCCAGTGAGGTTCCAAATAGCAAATTGACCATTATTTATAAGTACAAGTTTTTGATATAGCAAAGTAACGAGCATGAAGAGTTCATAAATGTGAGCAATAACACGTCAAGTAACAATCGTAAAATGAGCGAGTGTAGAAGTTTTTCAAAAGAAACAATAATCCAATAAACAATAATCATTCCAAAGCATAAGGATACGGATGGCTCTCAGGAGCCAACTTCCATTCATCATCAGGGCTTGATCACATAGTAGTTGACACTCCGTCAACTTTCAAGTAAGTAACCAATCCAGTAGAACACCACTTAAACGACTCTCCGTCCACCGTTCAACCCCCAGCTGGGCCCAAAATCCTCAAGAACACGGGTGGTAATACTCGAGTATACCGATTAGTCGAGGAGATATCACTCCACTCGACAATACAAGAGACCCAGGGTTCGTTACCCAATCGACCAAGCCCTTGCCGGCTCGACTAGAGTAACTCGCCACAGGGTTTCTGGAATTCCAGGAAGTGCGCGCATCATAATCAAGTATATCAAGTCAATTGCAACAATAAACAAGTATATCACGTAAGGGCAAGTGCGATAAAGTACACTCTTGCCCTTACAATTCACGTATATAACATGTAATCAGATTGGTCACGTATCAAGTTCAAGTATCAAGTTCAATTCGGTATTTGAAAGCACTCACCCAAAAGATATAGTGCTACTGGTCACTTTCAGGTTATACTCCGAGTTCGGAGTCCAAATCTGCGATAAAACTCAATTTGAGAACTTTGAAACATGATTAGAGTTCGAAACTTAGACGTTTCGTTCAATAAGAATCAAGAAATGAAAATTCACTTGGAGAATACTCGTGAAACACTCGCTCACTTTTTAAATGATAAAACTTTGTAACATTTATACTTGAAATGGTCATGCGAGTCGAAAGTACAAGGAAATCGTACTTTGAACAATCATTATTTCATTTCTCAAGGGTACAAGTTCGGCCAAGTCCTTATTTATATATCTTGGGACAAGAAGACTTAAGTACCCTAGATGGTTCAAGCAGTAATCACTCTTAACTCATACTCAAGTTGCAAAGATAGTTTTCTAGACCTCGAGTAAAAATTCGGGCAGCATGCCCTTTGTGTTTACCTAATTTCCAGCCATTTAGGCTTCATTATTTTTCTTCAACCAAAATCCAACATCATAAATATCAGCAATTCAAGTCAAAAGCCGTTCCATAGGCTTACAATATCATAAGCATAGGAATTACAATAATAGCAAGTGCAGAAATACAATCTAGCACAAGGCAGATTTGACGTATGAATGCGGAAATAACATATCCGAGGCTACACTTATCGGATTGAGACGCAACCTAAGCCGTTTCGAAGCTAAGATATAGGGCTGCAATGTTCATGAAGGTCACTTAGTCCAGTTCCTAATGTAGCTTAGTCAAATCCTCAAATTACAGAACCAAAATCCAATTTGTCGGCTGATAACCGCCTTACACTGTAATGGTCATATCTCAGAGTACACAAGTCCGATTCAGGTGTTCTTAGAGGAATTTTAAAGCTAAGTCAGAGTACCACAACGTTCATGTTTTGGTAAAAAGCTAAATCAGTACGCATTCTAGTGAAAAAACGTAATAAACTGGACAAACTGAAGAAACGGACTGCTGAGGAAAAACTTAAAACAGTAAGGGTATTTTGGACTTTTCATGACCTATGTTGCTCCGATTGAGCTGAAATTTTATAGGTACCTATAAAATACCATTGTCTACAACTTTCATTCTTTGACCTAAGGCCAATTCGGCCTCCAACATACAGTTACAAAACCGGACAGAATGGAAGCAAGAATTTCCAGAAATCTGGAATTTTTAGTTTTTAATGCAATCTTCCTTAATTTCTCACTTCAATCACTACCAAAACCCCTTCTATAAACTTAATTACAACATATATGCATCATACACCAAATTGGGCAGAAATTCCTCAAGCCCTAGTTCATCATATAAAAAGGGAAAAACTTCCAAAACATGATAGCATCCATGATTCCACCACAAATCAAGTTACTAAGCTTAATTTAAACAAGATTGAAAGTAAAATTTAGAGATATCATCTTCCTTACCTTGATTAGAGTTCTCCAAGTGTAGCCCAAGCTTTCTCTTTCCAAAATTTCACCAACAATCACTAACTAATCACTCAAAGGTAAGTTTAATCGGTTTAGAAATTTAATTTGTCACTTGGTTGGTTAGAATCAAGAAGAAGGAATTGTTTCTTGCTCTCACTTTCTCTCTCCCTCTTGGTTGACCAGCTGCTGGAAAAATGAAGAGGAAAGTGCAGAAAATTGGTTTAAGAAGGCTAGTTAATCACTTGGCCAAGAAACTCTAGGGTGGCGACACTTGTCGCCACCACCACCTTTCATTTTTCTCTTTCTTCCTTGCTATTTTCTAGCCTCAAATTTTCGGTCAAAGCAGCTGCCAAACAAGAAGATGTTTTGCTCAAAAGTCAATAAGCTTGTATGGTAAGAAAGTGGTGGTCAAGTGGTGCGTTCAACCGGTAGTGCGCGGGACCCGCCGGTTCGCGTCGTTTTTCTTAAAAACACACGTATTAGGGTTTTTACTTCCCATTCACTAACCTTATATCATTGCTACTAATCACATATTATTTCTCACTTAAAAGTCACTTTTAATCACCAAATTGATCCTTGGTCAGTATCGAAAATTCATCCGGCGAAAAATCGCGAAAACCCTAATTTTGCTCAAATCTTGAAACCGAAGTGTAAAACCCTATTTCCAGGTTCATCTACACTTATTGTTGAACAATTGGGTAGTAGGGCCTTAATAAATAATAATTTTCAAATAAAAGGAAATTTTTAAGAAAACGTGAGGAATTTACAATTTCAATAATTAACATTAGGATCTCTAGTAAAATATGAAAGATTTAAGAATCCGTTTAGTCACAAGTAAACTAGGGTTTTTTTTTTTGATTAAAACATTAGGGTTTCTAGTCTTTTAAAACAAAATAAGGTTTTAAATCAAACCCGAAGAAATATACTTTAATATTTTCTTCACAGACAACCTCCTAATATTCGGGATGTTACAATCTCCCCTCCTTAAAAGAATTTCGCCCTCGAAATTCCAATAGGTACTAAGAGTCCTTCAAAGTCAGTCGGGTACTAGAAATCACTCCAATCCCTTATATATGACCTTATCATTTAGTAAAGAGCTAAGAGATATCCAAATAGAACATGCAAAAAGGGCTCAATTCACATAACCAGCCCTGAGTTAAAAGTAGAGTCTCAGATATTCGAAAAAAATTTAAAACATGGCTTAGCCTCGAGTCCAAAATTTTACCCCTGGCGGTGCTTGGAAACACAACAGGCAAAGCCTCACCAGAGAGTTTTAGTTCAACCGCTACAGAGGAGTAGTAGCTGGTCTACAGCCACACAAATACGAATAAGTTCAAAAGCAAGGTCAAAGCAGGGTTCAAACATATAAGTTCAAAAGTAGGTTCAATTACTTCAAGTTCAAGAAGCACGGGTACAAATAAGAACTCACTTGACTAGCCTATACCCAGCAATTCACATTCTCAAACAGTCACCGAATTCAAATCCACATATAGGTCATATTACTTATGTGTAAAAATCAAATCAGGTCCATTACATGTACGTAATAGCACACTTGCCAAAACAAGTTCAAGTTCCAAATGAGCTCATTTTAGTCTGTCTCAGACAGTTCAAGTATTGCAAACCCCTTTGATCAGTCCAATAACAAGGTTAAATGTTAGAATCATCCACGCTTTAACCTTTTCCATCAAAACTCACCTTAAGTGCAATCAAGATACAGACCCTTATTCTAACGCCCTTCACTATGTGATACCCAAGTACAAAAATCCACAATAAGACAATTCACAACTCGAGCCGGCCGGTCCCAAGAGTAAATCATCCATATTAGAGATTCCTACCTGGCATAACTAACTAAGGTCTCCAACAATAGACAATTGTTCCACACTTAACAAGCCAATCCCCACAGTCCGAGAACCCTCACCCGGCACGAGCTCAATAGGAGCTCTGATACCATCTGTGACGACCCCACCTCCCCCTAAGGCGTACCAAAGGGTTCGGCAGACCGCCTGCCCAGCTCTCGCCAGGACTCACTCCCTATCTCAAACGAGTCATGTACACACATCCATGAACCATAAATAACATTCCCAATTCAAGCTTATAATTTACATTGATAGAAATCGAGGTACAAAGTCTCAATACACCAAACTAGTTCAAAACGTATACAATCCAAGTACAACATGTTCCATCCGAGGAATAGCGCGAGTACAAGTCAAAAATCAAACAACTAGTCTATGCTAGACTTTACATAACTCACACCTCGCTCGTACCCCTGAAAGGAAAACAAATGGAGTGGAATGAGCTAAAAGCCCAGTGAGGTTCCAAATAGCAAATTGACCATTATTTATAAGTACAAGTTTTTGATATAGCAAAGTAACGAGCATGAAGAGTTCATAAATGTGAGCAATAACACGTCAAGTAACAATCGTAAAATGAGCGAGTGTAGAAGTTTTTCAAAAGAAACAATAATCCAATAAACAATAATCATTCCAAAGCATAAGGATACGGATGGCTCTCAGGAGCCAACTTCCATTCATCATCAGGGCTTGATCACATAGTAGTTGACACTCCGTCAACTTTCAAGTAAGTAACCAATCCAGTAGAACACCACTTAAACGACTCTCCGTCCACCGTTCAACCCCCAGCTGGGCCCAAAATCCTCAAGAACACGGGTGGTAATACTCGAGTATACCGATTAGTCGAGGAGATATCACTCCACTCGACAATACAAGAGACCCAGGGTTCGTTACCCAATCGACCAAGCCCTTGCCGGCTCGACTAGAGTAACTCGCCACAGGGTTTCTGGAATTCCAGGAAGTGCGCGCATCATAATCAAGTATATCAAGTCAATTGCAACAATAAACAAGTATATCACGTAAGGGCAAGTGCGATAAAGTACACTCTTGCCCTTACAATTCACGTATATAACATGTAATCAGATTGGTCACGTATCAAGTTCAAGTATCAAGTTCAATTCGGTATTTGAAAGCACTCACCCAAAAGATATAGTGCTACTGGTCACTTTCAGGTTATACTCCGAGTTCGGAGTCCAAATCTGCGATAAAACTCAATTTGAGAACTTTGAAACATGATTAGAGTTCGAAACTTAGACGTTTCGTTCAATAAGAATCAAGAAATGAAAATTCACTTGGAGAATACTCGTGAAACACTCGCTCACTTTTTAAATGATAAAACTTTGTAACATTTATACTTGAAATGGTCATGCGAGTCGAAAGTACAAGGAAATCGTACTTTGAACAATCATTATTTCATTTCTCAAGGGTACAAGTTCGGCCAAGTCCTTATTTATATATCTTGGGACAAGAAGACTTAAGTACCCTAGATGGTTCAAGCAGTAATCACTCTTAACTCATACTCAAGTTGCAAAGATAGTTTTCTAGACCTCGAGTAAAAATTCGGGCAGCATGCCCTTTGTGTTTACCTAATTTCCAGCCATTTAGGCTTCATTATTTTTCTTCAACCAAAATCCAACATCATAAATATCAGCAATTCAAGTCAAAAGCCGTTCCATAGGCTTACAATATCATAAGCATAGGAATTACAATAATAGCAAGTGCAGAAATACAATCTAGCACAAGGCAGATTTGACGTATGAATGCGGAAATAACATATCCGAGGCTACACTTATCGGATTGAGACGCAACCTAAGCCGTTTCGAAGCTAAGATATAGGGCTGCAATGTTCATGAAGGTCACTTAGTCCAGTTCCTAATGTAGCTTAGTCAAATCCTCAAATTACAGAACCAAAATCCAATTTGTCGGCTGATAACCGCCTTACACTGTAATGGTCATATCTCAGAGTACACAAGTCCGATTCAGGTGTTCTTAGAGGAATTTTAAAGCTAAGTCAGAGTACCACAACGTTCATGTTTTGGTAAAAAGCTAAATCAGTACGCATTCTAGTGAAAAAACGTAATAAACTGGACAAACTGAAGAAACGGACTGCTGAGGAAAAACTTAAAACAGTAAGGGTATTTTGGACTTTTCATGACCTATGTTGCTCCGATTGAGCTGAAATTTTATAGGTACCTATAAAATACCATTGTCTACAACTTTCATTCTTTGACCTAAGGCCAATTCGGCCTCCAACATACAGTTACAAAACCGGACAGAATGGAAGCAAGAATTTCCAGAAATCTGGAATTTTTAGTTTTTAATGCAATCTTCCTTAATTTCTCACTTCAATCACTACCAAAACCCCTTCTATAAACTTAATTACAACATATATGCATCATACACCAAATTGGGCAGAAATTCCTCAAGCCCTAGTTCATCATATAAAAAGGGAAAAACTTCCAAAACATGATAGCATCCATGATTCCACCACAAATCAAGTTACTAAGCTTAATTTAAACAAGATTGAAAGTAAAATTTAGAGATATCATCTTCCTTACCTTGATTAGAGTTCTCCAAGTGTAGCCCAAGCTTTCTCTTTCCAAAATTTCACCAACAATCACTAACTAATCACTCAAAGGTAAGTTTAATCGGTTTAGAAATTTAATTTGTCACTTGGTTGGTTAGAATCAAGAAGAAGGAATTGTTTCTTGCTCTCACTTTCTCTCTCCCTCTTGGTTGACCAGCTGCTGGAAAAATGAAGAGGAAAGTGCAGAAAATTGGTTTAAGAAGGCTAGTTAATCACTTGGCCAAGAAACTCTAGGGTGGCGACACTTGGTAAGAAAGTGGTGGTCAAGTGGTGCGTTCAACCGGTAGTGCGCGGGACCCGCCGGTTCGCGTCGTTTTTCTTAAAAACACACGTATTAGGGTTTTTACTTCCCATTCACTAACCTTATATCATTGCTACTAATCACATATTATTTCTCACTTAAAAGTCACTTTTAATCACCAAATTGATCCTTGGTCAGTATCGAAAATTCATCCGGCGAAAAATCGCGAAAACCCTAATTTTGCTCAAATCTTGAAACCGAAGTGTAAAACCCTATTTCCAGGTTCATCTACACTTATTGTTGAACAATTGGGTAGTAGGGCCTTAATAAATAATAATTTTCAAATAAAAGGAAATTTTTAAGAAAACGTGAGGAATTTACAATTTCAATAATTAACATTAGGATCTCTAGTAAAATATGAAAGATTTAAGAATCCGTTTAGTCACAAGTAAACTAGGGTTTTTTTTTTTGATTAAAACATTAGGGTTTCTAGTCTTTTAAAACAAATAAGGTTTTAAATCAAACCCGAAGAAATATACTTTAATATTTTCTTCACAGACAACCTCCTAATATTCGGGATGTTACAAATCCGGCCGGGAATCCGGCCAGAATCCGGCCGGATTCTGATGTGACACAGCCGGTCAGCAGCTTTGACCGGCTGTTTCTTCCTTCTTATCCCCTTGGTTCACCAAAATATCTTCATTTCCTCTTCTTGTCCAGCCGTGAGCTTTGAGAGCAAAGAGAGAAAAACTCTTCAATCTCCATCTTTGATTTTTGCTTCAATCTTGAAACTTCACCAATGGATTTTTAATTCCCTCCATACAAGTGAGCTTCTTGGAAGGTTAAAGCTTTTGGGTGGAGTGTTTTGGCAAGGGAAGCTTTGAATTGCTAGTCTTCTTGAGTTGTGAGGTAAGATGCTTAAGAAAGTTCTCTTTTACATTGATAATGGTTAAGTTGTGAATTATAAGGGTTGGAAATGTCATTTTGTGAGTGATATTTTGATTTGGGTTGATTTATGGTGACATTTTATTTTTTTATTATGATTTTTCTATTTGAATTTGATGTTGTCTATGTGGCCATGTAAGATGAAGGGGAATGATATAGAATGAGGCTAGTTAATGTAAATGATGGTTTAATGCAAGGAATTCTTGTTTGAAAGGAAATTTGGAAAAGTTAGGGTGTCACACCCTTCAATTCTGGCCGGCCCTGTTTAGCATAGATAGAGGCCGAATTGGCCTTTGCTTAAAACATGAAAGTGGTAGGTATTGATGTGTTAGAGGTGCCTGTAAAATTTCAGGTCAATCGGAGTAATGTAGAGTGAGAAAAGTCGAATTTACCCCTGCTGCTCTGGTTACATCCGAACTTGGGAATTGTTGCAGTAATTAGCTATTTTGGCTAGGAAAACTTCTGAACTGGTTGTAGAGGTCTTCTAATGAAATGTAGCCTGATGTCCTAGCTATCATTTGGCTTTGGAATCAATGGATTTGGACCTAAGTAGACCGAATTGTAGTTCGTTAACCAGAACGTGGTTTGTCCACCTGTATTTTGCAGTTCTGAACTAGTGTCTTGTATCTTTGACCTAGTTTCACTACAAACTGGATTAAGTGACCTTCTACATTGTTGTAGCCCTACCTCTTAGCTTCGAAACGGTGGGTCTTACACCCTAAACCAATAATCGTAGTGCCTTTAGTGCTATTTCCGTAAAATGTTGTCACGCATTGTTTTATCTGAAAGTGTTTCTAGCTTGCTTTTCGTATTTATTGTTGTATTTATATGAATTTAAGCCTAGTGATCGGCTTTTGGACATGAGGTTATTCTATATGACATGTTGGGACTGATTTGAGAAAATAATGAAGCCATTAATGGCTGGAAAATAGGTAAACACAAGGGACATGCCGTCCGTTTGTTTTCTTGGAAATTGAATGAGTTAAAGTGGTTTTTGGAAATGTATTTTGTATCAAGTTGGGTGTATTTCCTAGAGAATTTCATTGGGTCTTTCAAATAGGGATTCGAGGGCTAAGTTCTAGTTAAACTTGTATATTTCCGCAAGGCAACTAATGTGACCCTTTTACCGTTCGAAAACATGTTACCTCTTCGATTTGAACCACCAAATGTTTACTTACCCCGTATTCAAAATAAAGAGGTATGAATTAGGGGTTTTATCGGCCAAGTTAGGGTTTTCTCGGCCACAAGTGAACTACTTTCAAGTAAGGTTTTAAGAGTCCTCTTTTCCATATGATTCTCATCAAAACCCTTATTATATAACCGCTACTTGAATATATAGTGGCTTGTAGCTGCACGAATGATTCTTTATAATTCCAAGAGAATATTTCCTTAGCCTATCTATTGGGATTTTAATTTGTTATAGTTAAGTGTTTCTTTTAGAGACTTTATAACCCTCTCGGTTTGGGTCGCATTAGGGTTATTCTTGTCTACGGATCCAAGTGCGCTCTTTACACTTTGAAGGTCTTTTATACGTTTACTCGCGAATAGTCGGGTATTTCTTAATTGCATCTAAATCATGTTAGATGGATTGTAATGCGATCTTTGTGGAATTTTAGGTTTCTTTGGTGATTGAGAATTGGGCGTTGTTTTGCGGTTATAGGTGAGTGTTCCTTATTTGTTATATTTCCTGATTATCTGGCTTGTTTGAATGATTGATAACATGTTAAACGCTTTCAATGATTGCTAAAACGATTTTCGAGGCGAGTGTGTACTTTACCGCACTTAGCCTAAATGATTGTGAAATTTTAATGATTGAGCGATTGAAATGTTAATTGTGCATGAATGTAGGCCTTCGAGCTGAACTGGCCATAGCCCCTTGTTACCAGTTGTCTCGAGCCAGTCGGACTCGGTCGAGCGATTAGGAACTTGGGTGAACGATCCGGTATACTCGAGTATTACCCTGTAGGTTGGTGGAGCCTGGCCAAAAGCCAGGGACGGGGAGAATGAAAGAATGAATGAATGAATGAATGAACGAGGGGTTTTATTTATACAAAAATGCATTTTCAAATGATTGAAGGTTGGAGAATGGAAGGAGAATGAATGAATGAATGAATGAACGATTGGCTCCTTGTGAGCCCGTATCCTTTTAATGAATGTGTTTATCGCTTTATTGTACTTGTATCGTGAATTGTTGTTTACATGCATTTGTTTCTCTTGTTGCCTATGTGTACGGAACCTCACTGAGCTTTCCAGCTCATCCCTTTAGTTTTTGTTTTCCTTAGCAGGGGAAGACGTGCGAGGACGGAAGCTAGGAATAGATTAGCCGTTTAAGTACTTTTGTTTCTTTTGTTTGGTTCTCGCCCCAATGTTTGGTGGGCTGGTTGTATGGAGAATGGGGAACCTTTGTACAAAAGTTGTTTTGCTTTTGGAATAAATATGTATATAAGTTTACGTTAAGTTTGAAATTTTTGTTCTTTCGATTGTTGTGTGAATTTTCTTGCCTGCTCTTATAGCAACTGACTGAGTCCCGGCGAGAGCTGGGCAGACGGTCCGCCGATACCCTGGGGTACGCCCTAGGGAGAAGTGGGACCGTTACAAAGTCTAATAATTGTCACCACTTTTGCCATAAGAGTAACCAAGAAGGTAAGACACAAATGTGGGTGCAAAATGAAGTGGGAATGGACGAATTTGGAAGGCCAATAGTGGCGGACAGAAATGGAAGTGCACCAATGGGAACATAAAAGACAGAAACCCTAGCTTCCTAAAATGTAGGAGTGGGTAGTGTTCCTAAAATGTAGCAGAGTAGCCAAGTGAAAACAAAGGAGTTATCCAAGTGTTTTACTTAGTTTCCAAAATGAATTTGGAAATTAAGAAAACAACTTGGATGAAGCAAGCAATACTCGGACAGATTTGAAACAAAGAAACCCTAGTGCAAATGAAACCCTAGCCGCAAGTAGAAACCCTAGCCGCCGCCCCACTTGTTTTCTTGTTGATCAAGTGATGACTAACGACCAAGACAGATTTGGGAACACAACCTTTCGGCAAATTTTGGACAGAAATTATCGACAAACTAGACACAAATACAAAAGAGATAACACACCAACAGATTTTGTGTTCGGATAAACAGCAACGTGAACAGTGTCGGTGAACAGCAACGGTGAACAGTGTCATTTTTTTCTTCTTTTTTTTTTTTAACAAGGCAGCGGACAAAACACAAAAACCCATCGACGCAACTACGCAAAACAAGGATATAACGAAAGATACCTTCACCTAAGCTCTGAAGCCAACTGATACGGTCCTCGATCAACTCGTTTCGAGACACGTAACACGCTTGCCCAAGGATCTAGAGGGGTTGTCCAGCGCTCGGATTGTGGAATCTAAAACCAAAACGGACGACACGAATTGATTGAAGGTGGTAGAACGGCGACTCCAATTGAGGTGAATACTCTAGTGGATAGGTCGGTAGAACAATCAAGGACAATACGCAAGATTGCTCAAGAACCCTTGCCAAGCAAGTTAAGGTTCGAATGCTCTCAATAAGTCGAAGAGAAACAAATCAGAATTTTATTATCAAAATTGTGCACCCGTTAATCATACAAAGTCAGCCTTTATATAGGCTAAGGGGCTAATAAAACCCTAAGAAACTAGACAAGGAAGGTCGGCCACTCCTTGGACAAGGTGGGCCGGGCCATGACTCAAATAAACTAACCTAATCCAACTCTAAGCAATTGACCTAACACTAAGGCCCGGGGCTTAGTCGACCAAACCTTCATGGGCTCTCTTCGTGGGGGGCTTGGATCATCATGTAGACAACTTGATTATCACCTTCCAAGCCTTCAATATCCCGATGGACTCCTTGTTGGTTTTGAACATTTCACACAAGAGCTTGAAGGGACTCCTTGAAGCGCTTGGCCCGTGCACGTGTGACTGGGTCCAATGGAACTCGAACTGGATCATTACTTGGGCTAAGGTCCGTGCACACATCAGTCCCCTCCACTTGAGAAGGATTTGTCCTCAAATCTGGATAGAAATGGATGATACTACAAGCGTTGGTAGTATGAAGCCCAAATCTAATGCCACCACATATTGGCCATCATACTATGATTCGGTGCTCATGTCTCTTGGTTAGTTTGAAAATGCTCACAACCAGCCAAGAAAAACTCATGGCTTTACTCCAATGGCTCCTCTTGTTTGTATAATTCCCCTCCTCTTGAAAGCAATTTGCCCACAAATTGAAGCACGAATGGTGACAAGACGAGTTACATGCCTTTGACTCAATCTTGTTACGATTGCTTCAGATGTCATCCAATGCAAAACCCACGTGCTAAGTTGGAAAATAACCCTTGTCGAACCTTGAATCTCACAAACTATCTTCAATGTGTGCTCAACTTGATCGTTTGTGGTCACGAGGTAAGGGTCCTCAAAGTGGTGTGAAGTGTATCCCATGAAATCGAACTCCGGCCAGAACACACTTGCAAGGTCCCATGGCGGATTTGGTGATGTTGGAGCTTCATGTGTACTAAGAGCAAGGCGAAAATCACAATGGTCATTGAGGTACTTGTTCTTTAAACGAACCCTTGGTACACAACCATCCCCAAAATGTGGAGTGTTCCCTTCAAGATGAGCTCGAATCAACTCCCTTTTGGTGTGGACTGATTTGAGTTGACATTGTTCCATGAATGGATACCAACGGGGTTTAACTCTTGGAGGCTTGCAAAGCCTATAATTGATTTTGGAATGGAACGCACTAAGAGCAGCTCAACTTCCCTTTGCCTGATCTGTATAAAAGAAGAAACACTAAACAAAGCAAAGGCCAGTTCGTTAGGAAAATAATAGGCCTTCACCGGGTTGTTCAAGATCGGGCCACTATCTCTCTTTTCTTCCTTGTTACCACCCATCTCATCAGATTTTTCCATCTCTTTTTTTCTGGTTCAACAGCTGACCCTTTCATCTCGTTGCTTTCAACTCCCTCGGGTTTTACCTCTTCAGGCACAATTCCCTCATCTAGCCTTTTCTCCATTCTATAACGCTCAAGCTCATTTTCATGTATGCTAGATCAATACAAAGCTGGTCATAAGTAAGTGATACAAGTACAAAACGACGACTATTAAATAAGAAGGCATACTTGTTAGTATGTCCGTCATATTTAACTTCTCGCCTCGACATCCATGCTTTGCCCAACAACACAGGTGTCACTTGAATTGGGACTACATCACACAACACCTCGTCCACATATTTGCCGATTTGAATAGGTACAAGTGTGTGCTTAGTAACCCAAACAACACCACGAGTATTCATCAACTTGTACAGCTGAAGATGATCAATGGTTGGAAGATTTAATTTCTCAACCATGATAGCACTTGCAAGGATGACTTCACAACTCCCATCAATGGGCAAGCTATAAATTTTATCTGTGACACCGCAACGAGTATAAAACCAACCAAGCAACTGAGATTTGACGAGGTCCAATTGCTCATCTACACCGCGTAATGCCACTTCTTTGACTCCCTTAGGATCAGGAAGACAATGTTGTGGGCTAGCTTTTATGCGTCTTGTATTCGCCATGACGTATGAGGGAACCTGCAAAAAGTTAGCAACGAAACCGAAGATGTTGGCTTTCGCGCTCCCTTACGTGTATCCACTCGCACTCGTGTATATGGATGTCACTCTAATTGACTTACCAAATACTTTTACCTGTTGGGTTCTGTAGTTGAGAAAGGCCGCTCAAGTCCAATAATTGTCACCACTTTTGTCATAAGAGTAACCAAGAAGGTAAGACACAAATGTGGGTGCAAAATGAAGTGGGAATGGACGAATTTGGAAGGCCAATAGTGGCGGACAGAAATGGAAGTGCACCAATGGGAACATAAAAGATAGAAACCCTAGCTTCCTAAAATGTAGGAGTGGGTAGTGTTCCTAAAATGTAAGAGAGAATGTAGGAGAGTAGCCAAGTGAAAACAAAGGAGTTATCGTAGTGTTTTACTTAGTTTCCTAAATGAATTTGGAAATCAAGTAAACAACTTGGATGAAGCAAGCAATACTCGGACAGATTTGAAACAAAGAAACCCTAGTGCAAATGAAACCCTAGCCGCAAGTAGAAACCCTAGCCGCCGCCCCACTTGTTTTCTTGTTGCTCAAGTGATGACTAACGACCAAGACAGATTTGGGAACACAACCTTTCGGCAAATTTTGGACAGAAATTATCGACAAACTAGACACAAACACAAAAGGGATAACACACCAACAGATTTTGTGCTCGGATAAACAGCAACGTGAACAGTGTCGGTGAACAGCAACGGTGAACAGTGTTATTTTTTTCTTCTTTTTTTTTTTAACAAGGCAGCGGACAAAACACAAAAACCCTTCGACGCAACTACGAAAAACAAGGATATAACGAAAGATACCTTCACCTAAGCTCTGAAGCCAACTGATACGGTCCTCGATCAACTCGTTTCGAGACACGTAACACGCTTGCCCAAGGATCTAGAGAGGTTGTCCAGCGCTCGGATTGTGGAACCTAAAACCAAAACGGACGACACGAATTGATTGAAGGTGGTAGAACGGCGACTCCAATTGAGGTGAATACTCTAGTGGATAGCTCGGTAGAACAATCAAGGACAATACGCAAGATTGCTCAAGAACCCTTGCCAAGCAAGTTAAGGTTCGAATGCTCTCAATAAGCCGAAGAGAAACAAATCAGAATTTTATTATCAAAATTGTGCACCCGTTAATCATACAAAGTGAGCCTTTATATAGGCTAAGGGGCTAATAAAACCCTAAGAAACTAGACAAGGAAGGTCGGCCACTCCTTGGACAAGGTGGGCCGGGCCATGACTCAAATAAACTAACCTAATCCAACTCTAAGCAATTGAACCTAACACTAAGGCCCAGGGCTTAGTCGACCAAACCTTCATGGGCTCTCTTCGTGGGGGGCTTGGATCATCATGTAGACAACTTGATTATCACCTTCCAAGCCTTCAATATCCCGATGGACTCCTTGTAGGTTTTGAACATTTCACACAAGAGCTTGAAGGGACTCCTTGAAGCGCTTGGCCCGTGCACGTGTGACTGGGTCCAATGGAACTCGAACTGGATCATTACTTGGGCTAAGGTCCGTGCACACATCAGTCCCCTCCACTTGAGAAGGATTTGTCCTCAAATCTGGATAGAAATGGATGATACTACAAGCGTTGGTAGTATGAAGCCCAAATCTAATGCCACCAAATATTGGCCCTCATACTATGATTCGGTGCTCATGTCTCTTGGTTAGTTTGAAAATGCTCACAACCAGCCAAGAAAAACTCATGGCTTTACTCCAATGGCTACTCTTGTTTGTGTAATTCCCCTCCTCTTGAAAGCAATTTGCGCACAAATTGAAGCACGAATGGTGACAAGACGAGTTACATGCCTTTGACTCAATCTTGTTACGATTGCTACAGATGTCATCCAATGCAAAACCCACGTGCTAAGTTGGAAAATAACCCTTGTCGAACCTTGAATCTCACAAACTATCTTCAATGTGTGCTCAACTTGATCGTTTGTGGTCACGAGGTAAGGGTCCTCAAAGTGGTGTGAAGCGTATCCCATGAAATCGAATTCCGGCCAGAACACACTTGCAAGGTCCCATGGCGGATTTGGTGATGTTGGAGCTTCATGTGTACTAAGAGCATGGCGAAAATCACAATGGTCATTGAGGTACTTGTTCTTTAAACGAACCCTTGGTACACAACCATCCCCAAAATGTGGAGTGTTCCCTTCAAGATGAGCTCGAATCAACTCCCTTTTGGTGTGGACTGATTTGAGTTGACATTGTTCCATGAATGGATACCAACGGGGTTTAACTCTTGGAGGCTTGCAAAGCCTATAATTGATTTTGGAATGGAACGCACTAAGAACAGCTCAACTTCCCTTTGCCTGATCTGTATAAAAGAAGAAACACTAAACAAAGCAAAGGCAAGTTCGTTAGGAAAATAATAGGCCTTCACCGGGTTGTTCAAGATCGGCCCACTATCTCTCTTTTCTTCCTTGTTACCACCCATCTCATCAGATTTTTCCATCTCTTTTTTTCTGGTTCAACAGCGGACCCTTTCATCTCGTTGCTTTCAACTCTCTCGGGTTTTACCTCTTCAGGCACAATTCCCTCATCTAGCCTTTTCTCCATTCTATAACGCTCAAGCTCATTTTCATGTATGCTAGATCAATACAAAGCTGGTCATAAGTAAGTGATACAAGTACAAAACGACGACTATTAAATAAGAAGGCATACATGTTAGTATGTCCGTCATATTTAACTTCTCGCCTCGACATCCATGCTTTGCCCAACAACACAGGTGTCACTTGAATTGGGACTACATCACACAACACCTCGTCCACATATTTGCCGATTTGAATAGGTACAAGTGTGTGCTTAGCAACCCAAACAACACCACGAGTACTCATCAACTTGTACAGCTGAAGATGATCAATGGTTGGAAGATTTAATTTCTCAACCATGATAGTACTTGCAAGGATGACTTCACAACTCCCATCAATGGGCAAGCTACAAATTTTATCTTTGACACCGCAACAAGTATAAAACCAACCAAGCAACTGAGAGTTGACGAGGTCCAATTGCTCATCTACACCGCGTAATGCCACTTCTTTGACTCCCTTAGGATCAGGAAGACAAGACGCTTTTATGCGTCTTGTATTCGCCATGACGTATGAGGGAACCTGCAAAAAGTTAGAAACGAAACCGAAGATGTTGGCTTTCACGCTCCCTTACGTGTATCCACTCGCACTCGTGTATATGGATGTCACTCTAATTCACTTACCAAATACTTTTACCTGTTGGGTTCTGTAGTTGAGAAAGGCCGCTCAAGTCCAATAATTGTCACCACTTTTGCCATAAGAGTAACCAAGAAGGTAAGACACAAATGTGGGTGCAAAATGAAGTGGGAATGGACGAATTTGGAAGGCCAATAGTGGCGGACAGAAATGGAAGTGCACCAATGGGAACATAAAAGATAGAAACCCTAGCTTCCTAAAATGTAGGAGTGGGTAGTGTTCCTAAAATGTAAGAGAGAATGTAGGAGAGTAGCCAAGTGAAAACAAAGGAGTTATCCAAGTGTTTTACTTAGTTTTCTAAATGAATTTGGAAATCAAGTAAACAACTTGGATGAAGCAAGCAATACTCGGACAGATTTGAAACAAAGAAACCCTAGTGCAAATGAAACCCTAGCCGCAAGTAGAAACCCTAGCCGCCGCCCCACTTGTTTTCTTGTTGCTCAAGTGATGACTAACGACCAAGACAGATTTGGGAACACAACCTTTCGACAAATTTTGGACAGAAATTATCGACAAACTAGACACAAACACAAAAGGGATAACACACCAACAGATTTTGTGTTCGGATAAGCTGTAACGTGAACAGTGTCGGTGAACAGTAACGGTGAACAGTGTCATTTTTTTCTTCTTTTTTTTTTTTAACAAGGCAGCGGACAAAACACAAAAATCCTTCGACGCAACTACGAAAAATAAGGTTATAACGAAAGATACCTTCAGCTAAGCTCTGAAGCCAACAGATACGGTACTCGATCAACTCGTTTCGAGACACGTAACACGCTTGCCCAAGGATCTAGTGAGGTTGTCCAGCGCTTGGATTGTGGAACCTAAAACCAAAACGGACGACACGAATTGATTGAAGGTGGTAGAACGGCTACTCCAATTGAGGTGAATACTCTAGTGGATAGGTCGGTAGAATAATCAAGGACAATACGCAAGATTGCTCAAGGAACCCTTGCCAAGCAAGTTAAGGTTCGAATGCTCTCAATAAGTCGAAGAGAAACAAATCAGAATTTTATTATCAAAATTGTGCACCCGTTAATCATACAAAGTGAGCCTTTATATAGGCTAAGGGGCTAATAAAACCCTAAGAAACTAGACAAGGAAGGTCGGCCACTCCTTGGACAAGGTGGGCCGGGCCATGACTCAAATAAACTAATCTAATCCAACTCTAAGCAATTGAATATAACATTAAGGCCCAGGGCTTAGTCGGACAAACCTTCATGGGCTCTCTTCGTGGGGGGCTTGGATCATCATGTAGACAACTTGATTATCACATTCCAAGCCTTCAATATCCCGATGGACTCCTTGTTGGTTTTGAATATTTCACACAAGAGCTTGAAGGGACTCCTTGAAGCGCTTGGCCCGTGCACGTGTGACTGGGTCCAATGGAACTCGAACTAGATCATTACTTGGGCTAAGGTCCGTGCACACATCAGTCCCCTCCACTTGAGAAGGATTTGTCCTCAAATCTGGATAGAAATGGATGATACTACAAGCGTTGGTAGTATGAAGCCCAAATCTAATGCCACCACATATTGGCCATCATACTATGATTCGGTGCTCATGTCTCTTGGTTAGTTTGAAAATGCTCACAACCAGCCAAGAAAAACTCATGGCTTTACTCCAATGGCTCCTCTTGTTTGTATAATTCCCCTCCTCTTGAAAGCAATTTGCCCACAAATTGAAGCACGAATGGTGACAAGACGAGTTACATGCCTTTGACTCAATCTTGTTGCGATTGCTTCAGATGTCATCCAATGCAAAACCCACGTGCTAAGTTGGAAAATAACCCTTGTCGAACCTTGAATCTCACAAACTAGCTTCAATGTGTGCTCAACTTGATCGTTTGTGGTCACGAGGTAAGGGTCCTCAAAGTGGTGTGAAGTGTATCCCATGAAATCGAACTCCGGCCAGAACACACTTGCAAGGTCCAATGGCGGATTTGGTGATGTTGGAGCTTCATGTGTACTAAGAGCAAGGCGAAAATCACAATGGTCATTGAGGCACTTGTTCTTTAAACGAACCCTTGGTACACAACCATCCCCAAAATGTGGAGTGTTCCCTTCAAGATGAGCTCGAATCAACTCCCTTTTGGTGTGGACTGATTTGAGTTGACATTGTTCCATGAATGGATACCAACGAGGTTTAACTCTTGGAGGCTTGCAAAGCGTATAATTGATTTTGGAATGGAACGCACTAAGAACAGCTCAACTTCCCTTTGCCTGATCTGTATAAAAGAAGAAACACTAAACAAAGCAATGGTAAGTTCGTTAGGAAAATAATAGGCCTTCACCGGGTTGTTCAAGATCAGCCCACTTTCTCTCTTTTCTTCCTTTTTATCACCCATCTCATCAGATTTTTCCATCTCTTTATCTAGTTCAACAGCTGACCCTTTCATCTCGTTGCTTTCAACTCCCTCGGGTTTTACCTCTTCAGGCACAATTCCTTCATCTAGCCTTTTCTCCATTCTATAACGCTCAAGCTCATTTTCATGTATGCTAGATCAATACAAAGCTGGTCATAAGTAAGTGATACGAGTACAAAACGACGACTATTAAATAAGAAGGCATACATGTTAGTATGTCCGTCATATTTAACTTCTCGCCTCGACATCCATGCTTTGCCCAACAACACAGGTGTCACTTGAATTGGGACTACATCACACAACACCTCGCCCACATATTTGCCGATTTGAATAGGTACAAGTGTGTGCTTAGTAACCCAAACAACACCACGAGTACTCATCAACCTGTACAGCTGAAGATGATCAATGGTTGGAAGATTTAATTTCTCAACCATGATAGCACTTGCAAGGATGACTTCACAACTCCCATCAATGGGCAAGTTACAAATTTTATCTGTGACACCGCAACGAGTATAAAACCAACCAAGCAACTGAGATTTGACGAGGTCCAATTCTCATCTACACCGCGTAATGCCACTTCTTTGACTCCCTTAGGATCAGGAAGACAATGTTGTGGGCTAGCTTTTATGCGTCTTGTATTCGCCATGACGTATGAGGGAACCTGCAAAAAGTTAGCAACGAAACCGAAGATGTTGGCTTTCACGCTCCCTTACGTGTATCCACTCGCACTCGTGTGTATGGATGTCACTCTAATTGACTTACCAAATACTTTTACCTGTTGGGTTCTGTAGTTGAGAAAGGCCGCTCTAGTCCAATAATTGTCACCACTTTTGCCATAAGAGTAACCAAGAAGGTAAGACACAAATGTGGGTGCAAAATGAAGTGGGAATGGACGAATTTGGAAGGCCAATAGTGGCGGACAGAAATGGAAGTGCTCCAATGGGTACATAAAAGATAGAAACCCTAGCTTCCTAAAATGTAGGAGTGGGTAGTGTTCCTAAAATGTAGGAGAGAATGTAGGAGAGTAGCCAAGTGAAAACAAAGGAGTTATCCAAGTGCTTTACTTAGTTTCCAAAATGAATTTGGAAATTAAGAAAACAACTTGGATGAAGCAAGCAATTCTCGGCCAGATTTGAAACAAAGAAACCCTAGTGCAAATGAAACCCTAGCCGCAAGTAGAAACCCTAGCCGCCGCCCCACTTGTTTTCTTGTTACTCAAGTGATGACTAACGACCAAGACAGATTTGGGAACACAACCTTTCGGCAAATTTTGGACAGAAATTATCGACAAACTAGACACAAACACAAAACGGATAACACACCAACAGATTTTGTGTTCGGATAAACAGCAACGTGAACAGTGTCGGTGAACAGCAACGGTGAACAGTGTCATTTTTTTCTTCTTTTTTTTTTTTAACAAGGCAGCGGACAAAACACAAAAACCCTTCGACGCAACTACGAAAAACAAGGATATAACGAAAGATACCTTCACCTAAGCTCTGAAGCCAACTGATACGGTTCTCGATCAACTCATTTCGAGACACGTAACACGCTTGCCCAAGGATCTAGAGAGGTTGTCCAGCGCTCGGATTGTGGAACCTAAAACCAAAACGGACGACACGAATTGATTGAAGGTGGTAGAACGGAGACTCCAATTGAGGTGGATACTCTAGTGGATAGGTCGGTATAACAATCAAGGACAATACGCAAGATTGCTCAAGAACCCTTGCCAAGCAAGTTAAGGTTCGAATGCTCTCAATAAGTCGAAGAGAAACAAATCAGAATTTTATTACCAAAATTGTGCACCCGTTAATCATACAAAGTGAGCCTTTATATAGGCTAAGGGGCTAATAAAACCCTAAGAAACTAGACAAGGAAGGTAGGCCACTCCTTGGACAAGGTGGGCCGGGCCATGACTCAAATAAACTAACCTAATCCAACTCTAAGCAATTGAACCTAACACTAAGGCCCAGGGCTTAGTCGACCAAACCTTCATGGGCTCTCTTCGTGGGCTTGGATCATAATGTAGACAACTTGATTATAACATTCCAAGCCTTCAATATCCCGATGGACTCCTTGTTGGTCTTGAACATTTCACATAAGAGCTTGAAGGGACTCCTTGAAGCGCTTGGCCCGTGCACGTGTGACTGGGCCCAATGGAACTCGAACTGGATCATTACTTGGGCTAAGGTCCGTGCACACATTAGTCCCCTCCACTTGAGAAGGATTTGTCCTCAAATCCGGATAGAAACAGATGATACTACAAGCGTTGGTAGTATGAAGCCCAAATCTAATGCCACCACATATTGGCCCTCATACTATGATTCGGTGCTCATGTCTCTTGGTTTGTTTGAAAATGCTCACAACCCAGCCAAGAAAAACTCATGGCTTTACTCCAATGGCTCCTCTTGTTTGTATAATTCCCCTCCTCTTGAAAGCAATTTGCCCACAAATTGGGGACAAGACGAGTTACATGCCTTTGACTCAATCTTGTTACGATTGCTACAGATGTCATCCAATGCAAAACCCACATGCTAAGTAGGAAAATAACCCTTGTCGAACCTTGAATCTCACAAACTATCTTCAATGTGTGCTCAACATGATCGTTTGTGGTCACGAGGTAAGGGTCCTCAAAGTGGTGTGAAGTGTATCCCATGAAATCGAACTCCGGCCAGAACACACTTGCAAGGTCCCATGGCGGATTTGGTGATGTTGGAGCTTCATGTGTACTAAGAGCAAGACGAAAATCACAATGGTCATTGAGGCACTTGTTCTTTAAACGAACCCTTGGTACACAACCATCCCCAAAATGTGGAGTGTTCCCCTCAAGATGAGCTCGAATCAACTCCCTTTTGGTGTGGACTGATTTGAGTTGACATTGTTCCATGAATGGATACCAACGGGGTTTAACTCTTGGAGGCTTGCAAAGCCTATAATTGATTTTTGAAGGGAACGCACTAAGAACAGCTCAACTTCCCTTTGCCTGATCTGTATAAAAGAAGAAACACTAAACAAAGCAAAGGTAAGTTCGTTAGGAAAATAATAGGCCTTCACCGGGTTGTTCAAGATCAGCCCACTTTCTCTCTTTTCTTCCTTTTTACCACCCATCTCATCAGATTTTTCCATCTCTTTTTCTAGTTCAACAGCTGACCCTTTCATCTCGTTGCTTTCAACTCCCTCGAGTTTTCCCTCATCTAGCCTTTTCTCCATTCTATAACGCTCAAGCTCATTTTCATGTATGCTAGATCAATACAAAGCTGGTCATAAGTAAGTGATACGAGTACAAAACGACGACTATTAAATAAGAAGGCATACTTGTTAGTATGTCCGTCATATTTAACTTCTCGCCTCGACATCCATGCTTTGCCCAACAACACAGGTGTCACTTGAATTGGGACTACATCACACAACACCTCGCCCACATATTTGCCGATTTGAATAGGTACAAGTGTGTGCTTAGTAACCCAAACAACACCACGAGTACTCATCAACTTGTACAGTTGAAGATGATCAATGGTTGGAAGATTTAATTTCTCAACCATGATAGCACTTGCAAGGATGACTTCACAACTCCCATCAATGGGCAAGCTACAAATTTTATCTTTGACACCGCAACGAGTATAAAACCAACCAAGCAATTGAGATTTGACGAGGTCAATTGCTCATCTAAACCGCGTAATGCCACTTCTTTGACTCCCTTAGGATCAGGAAGACAATGTTGTGGGCTAGCTTTTATGCGTCTTGTATTCGCCATGACGTATGAGGGAACCTGTAAAAAGTTAGCAACGAAACCGAAGATGTTGGCTTTCACGCTCCCTTACGTGTATCCACTCGCACTCGTGTATATGGATGTCACTCTAATTGACTTACCAAATACTTTTACCTGTTGGGGTTCTGTGGTTGAGAAAGGCCGCTCAAGTCCAATAATTGTCACCACTTTTGCCATAAGAGTAACCAAGAATGTAAGACACAAATGTGGGTGCAAAATGAAGTGGGAATGGACGAATTTGGAAGGCCAATAGTGGGGGACAAAAATGGAAGTGCACCAATGGGAACATAAAAGATAGAAACCCTAGCTTCCTAAAATGTAGGAGTGGGTAGTGTTCCTAAAATGTAGGAGAGAATGTTGGAGAGTAGCCAAGTGAAAACAAAGGAGTTATCCAAGTGCTTTACTTAGTTTCCTAAATGAATTTAGAAATTAAGTAAACAACTTGGATGAAGCAAGCAATAGTCGGACAGATTTAAAACAAAGAAACCCTAGTGCAAATGAAACCCTAGCCGCAAGTAGAAACCCTAGCCGCCGCCCCACTTGTTTTCTTGTTGCTCAAGTGATGACTAACGACCAAGATAGATTTGGGAACACAACCTTTCAGCAAATTTTGGAAAGAAATTATCGACAAACTAGACACAAACACAAAACGGATAACACACCAACAGATTTTGTGTTCGGATAAATAGTAACGTGGACAGTGTCGGTGAACAGCAACGGTGAACAGTGTCATTTTTTTTTTCTTTTTTTTTTTTAACAAGGCAGCAGACAAAACACAAAAACCCTTCGACGCAACTACGAAAAACAAGGATATAACGAAAGATACCTTCACCTAAGCTCTGAAGCCAACTGATACGATCCTCGATCAACTCGTTTCGAGACACGTAACACGCTTGCCCAAGGATCTAGTGAGGTTGTCCAGCGCTTGAATTGTGGAACCTAAAACCAAAACGGACTACACGAATTGATTGAAGGTGGTAGAACGGCGACTCCAATTGAGGTGAATACTCTAGTGGATAGGTCGGTAGAACAATCAAGGTTAATACGCAAGATTGCTCAAGAACCCTTGCCAAGCAAGTTAAGGTTCGAATGCTCTCAATAAGTCGAAGAGAAACAAATCAGAATTTTATCACCCGTTAATCATACAAAGTGAGCCTTTATATAGGCTAAGGGGCTAATAAAACCCTAAGAAACTAGACAAGGAAGGTCGGCCACTCCTTGGACAAGGTGGGCCGGGCCATGACTCAAATAAACTAACCTAATCCAACTCTAAGCAATTGAACCTAACACTAAGGCCCAGGGCTTAGTCGACCAAACCTTCATGGGCTCTCTTCGTGGGCTTCGATCATCATGTAGACAACTTGATTATCACCTTCCAAGCCTTCAATATCGCGATGGACTCCTTGTTGGTCTTGAACATTTCACACAAGAGCTTGAAGGGACTCCTTGAAGCGTTTGGCCCGTGCACGTGTGACTGGGACCAATAGAACTCGAACTGGATCATTACTTGGGCTAAGGTCCGTGCACACATCAGTCCCCTCCACTTGAGAAGGATTTGTCCTCAAATCCGGATAGAAATGGATGATACTACAAGCGTTGGTAGTATGAAGCCCAAATCTAATGCCACCACATATTGGCCCTCATACTATGATTCGGTGCTCATGTCTCTTGGTTAGTTTGAAAATGCTCACAACCAGCCAAGAAAAACTCATGGCTTTACTCCAATGGCTCCTCTTGTTTGTATAATTCCCCTCCTCTTGAAAGCAATTTACCCACAAATTGAAGCACGAATGGTGACAAGACGAGTTACATGCCTTTGACTCAATCTTGTTACGATTGCTTCAGATGTCATCCAATGCAAAACCCACGTGCTAAGTAGGAAAATAACCCTTGTCGAACCTTGAATCTCACAAACTATCTTCAATGTGTGCTCAACTTGATCGTTTGTGGTCACGAGGTAAGGGTCCTCAAAGTGGTGTGAAGTGTATCCCATGAAATCGAACTCCGGCCAGAACACACTTGCAAGGTCCCATGGCGGATTTGGTGATGTTGGAGCTTCATGTGTACTAAGAGCAAGACGAAAATCACAATGGTCATTGAGGCACTTGTTCTTTAAACGAACCCTTGGTACACAACCATCCCCAAAATGTGGAGTGTTCCCCTCAAGATGAGCTCGAATCAACTCCCTTTTGGTGTGGACTGATTTGAGTTGACATTGTTCCATGAATGGATACCAACGGGGTTTAACTCTTGGAGGCTTGCAAAGCCTATAATTGATTTTTGAATGGAACGCACTAAGAACAGCTCAACTTCCCTTTGCCTGATCTGTATAAAAGAAGAAACACTAAACAAAGCAAAGGTAAGTTCGTTAGGAAAATAATAGGCCTTCACCGGGTTGTTCAAGATCAGCCCACTTTCTCTCTTTTCTTCCTTTTTACCACCCATCTCATCAGATTTTTCCATCTCTTTTTCTAGTTCAACAGCTGACCCTTTCATCTCGTTGCTTTCAACTCCCTCGAGTTTTCCCTCATCTAGCCTTTTCTCCATTCTATAACGCTCAAGCTCATTTTCATGTATGCTAGATCAATACAAAGCTGGTCATAAGTAAGTGATACGAGTACAAAACGACGACTATTAAATAAGAAGGCATACTTGTTAGTATGTCCGTCATATTTAACTTCTCGCCTCGACATCCATGCTTTGCCCAACAACACAGGTGTCACTTGAATTGGGACTACATCACACAACACCTCGCCCACATATTTGCCGATTTGAATAGGTACAAGTGTGTGCTTAGTAACCCAAACAACACCACGAGTACTCATCAACTTGTACAGTTGAAGATGATCAATGGTTGGAAGATTTAATTTCTCAACCATGATAGCACTTGCAAGGATGACTTCACAACTCCCATCAATGGGCAAGCTACAAATTTTATCTTTGACACCGCAACGAGTATAAAACCAACCAAGCAATTGAGATTTGACGAGGTCAATTGCTCATCTAAACCGCGTAATGCCACTTCTTTGACTCCCTTAGGATCAGGAAGACAATGTTGTGGGCTAGCTTTTATGCGTCTTGTATTCGCCATGACGTATGAGGGAACCTGTAAAAAGTTAGCAACGAAACCGAAGATGTTGGCTTTCACGCTCCCTTACGTGTATCCACTCGCACTCGTGTATATGGATGTCACTCTAATTGACTTACCAAATACTTTTACCTGTTGGGGTTCTGTGGTTGAGAAAGGCCGCTCAAGTCCAATAATTGTCACCACTTTTGCCATAAGAGTAACCAAGAATGTAAGACACAAATGTGGGTGCAAAATGAAGTGGGAATGGACGAATTTGGAAGGCCAATAGTGGGGGACAAAAATGGAAGTGCACCAATGGGAACATAAAAGATAGAAACCCTAGCTTCCTAAAATGTAGGAGTGGGTAGTGTTCCTAAAATGTAGGAGAGAATGTTGGAGAGTAGCCAAGTGAAAACAAAGGAGTTATCCAAGTGCTTTACTTAGTTTCCTAAATGAATTTAGAAATTAAGTAAACAACTTGGATGAAGCAAGCAATAGTCGGACAGATTTAAAACAAAGAAACCCTAGTGCAAATGAAACCCTAGCCGCAAGTAGAAACCCTAGCCGCCGCCCCACTTGTTTTCTTGTTGCTCAAGTGATGACTAACGACCAAGATAGATTTGGGAACACAACCTTTCAGCAAATTTTGGAAAGAAATTATCGACAAACTAGACACAAACACAAAACGGATAACACACCAACAGATTTTGTGTTCGGATAAACAGTAACGTGGACAGTGTCGGTGAACAGCAACGGTGAACAGTGTCATTTTTTTTTTCTTTTTTTTTTTTTTAACAAGGCAGCAGACAAAACACAAAAACCCTTCGACGCAACTACGAAAAACAAGGATATAACGAAAGATACCTTCACCTAAGCTCTGAAGCCAACTGATACGATCCTCGATCAACTCGTTTCGAGACACGTAACACGCTTGCCCAAGGATCTAGTGAGGTTGTCCAGCGCTTGAATTGTGGAACCTAAAACCAAAACGGACTACACGAATTGATTGAAGGTGGTAGAACGGCGACTCCAATTGAGGTGAATACTCTAGTGGATAGGTCGGTAGAACAATCAAGGTTAATACGCAAGATTGCTCAAGAACCCTTGCCAAGCAAGTTAAGGTTCGAATGCTCTCAATAAGTCGAAGAGAAACAAATCAGAATTTTATCACCCGTTAATCATACAAAGTGAGCCTTTATATAGGCTAAGGGGCTAATAAAACCCTAAGAAACTAGACAAGGAAGGTCGGCCACTCCTTGGACAAGGTGGGCCGGGCCATGACTCAAATAAACTAACCTAATCCAACTCTAAGCAATTGAACCTAACACTAAGGCCCAGGGCTTAGTCGACCAAACCTTCATGGGCTCTCTTCGTGGGCTTCGATCATCATGTAGACAACTTGATTATCACCTTCCAAGCCTTCAATATCGCGATGGACTCCTTGTTGGTCTTGAACATTTCACACAAGAGCTTGAAGGGACTCCTTGAAGCGTTTGGCCCGTGCACGTGTGACTGGGACCAATGGAACTCGAACTGGATCATTACTTGGGCTAAGGTCCGTGCACACATCAGTCCCCTCCACTTGAGAAGGATTTGTCCTCAAATCCGGATAGAAATGGATGATACTACAAGCGTTGGTAGTATGAAGCCCAAATCTAATGCCACCACATATTGGCCCTCATACTATGATTCGGTGCTCATGTCTCTTGGTTAGTTTGAAAATGCTCACAACCAGCCAAGAAAAACTCATGGCTTTACTCCAATGGCTCCTCTTGTTTGTATAATTCCCCTCCTCTTGAAAGCAATTTACCCACAAATTGAAGCACGAATGGTGACAAGACGAGTTACATGCCTTTGACTCAATCTTGTTACGATTGCTTCAGATGTCATCCAATGCAAAACCCACGTGCTAAGTAGGAAAATAACCCTTGTCGAACCTTGAATCTCACAAACTATCTTCAATGTGTGCTCAACTTGATCGTTTGTGGTCACGAGGTAAGGGTCCTCAAAGTGGTGTGAAGTGTATCCCATGAAATCGAACTCCGGCCAGAACACACTTGCAAGGTCCCATGGCGGATTTGGTGATGTTGGAGCTTCATGTGTACTAAGAGCAAGACGAAAATCACAATGGTCATTGAGGCACTTGTTCTTTAAACGAACCCTTGGTACACAACCATCCCCAAAATGTGGAGTGTTCCCCTCAAGATGAGCTCGAATCAACTCCCTTTTGGTGTGGACTGATTTGAGTTGACATTGTTCCATGAATGGATACCAACGGGGTTTAACTCTTGGAGGCTTGCAAAGCCTATAATTGATTTTTGAATGGAACGCACTAAGAACAGCTCAACTTCCCTTTGCCTGATCTGTATAAAAGAAGAAACACTAAACAAAGCAAAGGTAAGTTCGTTAGGAAAATAATAGGCCTTCACCGGGTTGTTCAAGATCAGCCCACTTTCTCTCTTTTCTTCCTTTTTACCACCCATCTCATCAGATTTTTCCATCTCTTTTTCTAGTTCAACAGCTGACCCTTTCATCTCGTTGCTTTCAACTCCCTCGAGTTTTCCCTCATCTAGCCTTTTCTCCATTCTATAACGCTCAAGCTCATTTTCATGTATGCTAGATCAATACAAAGCTGGTCATAAGTAAGTGATACGAGTACAAAACGACGACTATTAAATAAGAAGGCATACTTGTTAGTATGTCCGTCATATTTAACTTCTCGCCTCGACATCCATGCTTTGCCCAACAACACAGGTGTCACTTGAATTGGGACTACATCACACAACACCTCGCCCACATATTTGCCGATTTGAATAGGTACAAGTGTGTGCTTAGTAACCCAAACAACACCACGAGTACTCATCAACTTGTACAGTTGAAGATGATCAATGGTTGGAAGATTTAATTTCTCAACCATGATAGCACTTGCAAGGATGACTTCACAACTCCCATCAATGGGCAAGCTACAAATTTTATCTTTGACACCGCAACGAGTATAAAACCAACCAAGCAATTGAGATTTGACGAGGTCAATTGCTCATCTAAACCGCGTAATGCCACTTCTTTGACTCCCTTAGGATCAGGAAGACAATGTTGTGGGCTAGCTTTTATGCGTCTTGTATTCGCCATGACGTATGAGGGAACCTGTAAAAAGTTAGCAACGAAACCGAAGATGTTGGCTTTCACGCTCCCTTACGTGTATCCACTCGCACTCGTGTATATGGATGTCACTCTAATTGACTTACCAAATACTTTTACCTGTTGGGTTCTGTAGTTGAGAAAGGCCGCTCAAGTCCAATAATTGTCACCACTTTTGCCATAAGAGTAACCAAGAATGTAAGACACAAATGTGGGTGCAAAATGAAGTGGGAATGGACGAATTTGGAAGGCCAATAGTGGGGGACAAAAATGGAAGTGCACCAATGGGAACATAAAAGATAGAAACCCTAGCTTCCTAAAATGTAGGAGTGGGTAGTGTTCCTAAAATGTAGGAGAGAATGTTGGAGAGTAGCCAAGTGAAAACAAAGGAGTTATCCAAGTGCTTTACTTAGTTTCCTAAATGAATTTGGAAATTAAGTAAACAACTTGGATGAAGCAAGCAATACTCAGACAGATTTGAAACAAAGAAACCCTAGTGCAAATGAAACCCTAGCCGCAAGTAGAAACCCTAGCCGCCGCCCCACTTGTTTTCTTGTTGCTCAAGTGATGACTAACGACCAAGATAGATTTGGGAACACAACCTTTCGGCAAATTTTGGACAGAAATTATCGACAAACTAGACACAAACACAAAAGGGATAACACACCAACAGATTTTGTGTTCGGATAAACAGCAACGTGAACAGTGTCGGTGAACAGCAACGGTGAACAGTGTCATTTTTTTCTTCTTCTTTTTTTTTTTTTTAACAAGGCAGCGGACAAAACACAAAAACCCTTCGACGCAACTACGAAAAACAAGGATATAACGAAAGATACCTTCACCTAAGCTCTAATGCCAACTGATACGGTCCTCGATCAACTCGTTTCGAACACGTAACACGCTTGCCCAAGGATCTAGTGAGGTTGTCCAGCGCTTGGATTGTGGAACCTAAAACCAAAACGGACGACACGAATTGATTGAAGGTGGTAGAACGGCGACTCCAATTGAGGTGAATACTCTAGTGGATAGGTCGGTAGAACAATCAAGGACAATACGCAAGATTGCTCAAGAACCCTTGCCAAGCAAGCTAAGGTTCGAATGCTCTCAATAAGTCGAAGAGAAACAAATCAGAATTTTATTATCAAAATTGTGCACCCGTTAATCATACAAAGTGAGCCTTTATGCTAAGGGGCTAATAAAACCCTAAGAAACTAGACAAGGAATGTCGGCCACTCCTTGGACAAGGTGGGCCGGGCCATGACTCAAATAAACTAACCTAATCCAACTCTAAGCAATTGAACCTAACACTAAGGCCTAGGGCTTAGTCGACCAAACCTTCATGGGCTCTCTTCGTGGGCTTTCTTCGTGGGCTTGGATCATCATGTAGACAACTTGATTATAACATTCCAAGCCTTCAATATCCCGATGGACTCCTTGTTGGTCTTGAACATTATAACATAAGAGCTTGAAGGGACTCCTTGAAGCGCTTGGCCCGTGCACGTGTGACTGGGCCCAATGGAACTCAAACTGGATCATTACTTGGGCTAAGGTCCGTGCACACATTAGTCCCCTCCACTTGAGAAGGATTTGTCCTCAAATCCGGATAGAAACGGATGATACTACAAGCGTTGGTAGTATGAAGCCCAAATCTAATGCCACCACATATTGGCCCTCATACTATGATTCGGTGCTCATGTCTCTTGGTTTGTTTGAAAATGCTCACAACCCAGCCAAGAAAAACTCATGGCTTTACTCCAATGGCTCCTCTTGTTTGTATAATTCCCCTCCTCTTGAAAGCAATTTGCCCACAAATTGGGGACAAGACGAGTTACATGCCTTTGACTCAATCTTGTTACGATTGCTACAGATGTCATCCAATGCAAAACCCACATGCTAAGTAGGAAAATAACCCTTGTCGAACCTTGAATCTCACAAACTATCTTCAATGTGTGCTCAACTTGATCGTTTGTGGTCACGAGGTAAGGGTCCTCAAAGTGGTGTGAAGTGTATCCCATGAAATCGAACTTCGGCCAGAACACACTTGCAAGGTCCCATGGCGGATTTGGTGATGTTGGAGCTTCATGTTTACTACGAGCAAGACGAAAATCACAATGGTCATTGTGGCACTTGTTCTTTAAACGAACCCTTGGTACACAACCATCCCCAAAATGTGGAGTGTTCCCTTCAAGATGAGCTCGAATCAACTCCCTTTTGGTGTGGACTGATTTGAGTTGACATTGTTCCATGAATGGATACCAACGGGGTTTAACTCTTGGAGGCTTGCAAAGCCTATAATTGATTTTGGAATGGAACGCACTAAGAACAGCTCAACTTCCCTTTGCCCGATCTGTATAAAAGAAGAAACACTAAACAAAGCAAAGGTAAGTTCGTTAGGAAAATAATAGGCCTTCACCGGGTTGTTCAAGATCAGCCCACTTTCTCTCTTTTCTTCCTTTTTACCACCCATCTCATCAGATTTTTCCATCTCTTTTTCTAGTTCAACAGCTGACCCTTTCATCTCGTTGCTTTCAACTCCCTCGGGTTTTACCTCTTCATGCACAATTCCCTCATCTAGCCTTTTCTCCATTCTGTAACGCTCAACCTCATTTTCATGTATGCTAGATCAATACAAAGCTGGTCATAAGTAAGTGATACAAGTACAAAACGACGACTATTAAATAAGAAGGCATACTTATTAGTATGTCCGTCATATTTAACTTCTCGCCTCGACATCCATGCTTTGCCCAACAACACAGGTGTCACTTGAATTGGGACTACATCACACAACACCTCGTCCACATATTTGCCGATTTGAATAGGTACAAGTGTGTGCTTAGTAACCCAAACAACACCATGAGTGCTCATCAACTTGTACAGTTGAAGATGATCAATGGTTGGAAGATTTAATTTCTCAACCATGATAGCGCTTGCAAGGATAGTCCACAACTCCCATCAATGGGCAAGCTACAAATTTTATCTTTGACACCGCAACGAGTATAAAACCAACCAAGCAACTGAGAGTTGACGAGATCCAATTGCTCATTTAAACCGCGTAATGCCACTTCTTTGACTCCCTTAGGATCAGGAAGACAATGTTGTGGGCTAGCTTTTATGCGTCTTGTATTCGCCATGACGTATGAGGGAACCTGCAAAAAGTTAGCAACGAAACCGAAGATGTTGGCTTTCACGCTCCCTTACGTGTATCCACTCGCACTCGTGTGTATGGATGTCACTCTAATTGACTTACCAAATACTTTTACCTGTTGGGTTCTGTAGTTGAGAAAGGCCGTTCAAGTCCAATAATTGTCACCACTTTTGCCATAAGAGTAACCAAGAAGGTAAGACACAAATGTGGGTGCAAAATGAAGTGGGAATGGACGAATTTGGAAGGCCAATAGTGGCGGACAGAAATGGAAGTGCACCAATGGGAACATAAAAGATAGAAACCCTAGCTTCCTAAAATGTAGGAGTGGGTAGTGTTCCTAAAATGTAGGAGAGAATGTTGGAGAGTAGCCAAGTGAAAACAAAGGAGTTATCCAAGTGCTTTACTTAGTTTCCTAAATGAATTTGGAAATTAAGTAAACAACTTGGATGAAGCAAGCAATACTCAGACAGATTTGAAACAAAGAAACCCTAGTGCAAATGAAACCCTAGCCGCAAGTAGAAACCCTAGCCGCCGCCCCACTTGTTTTCTTGTTGCTCAAGTGATGACTAACGACCAAGATAGATTTGGGAACACAACCTTTCGGCAAATTTTGGACAGAAATTATCGACAAACTAGACACAAACACAAAAGGGATAACACACCAACAGATTTTGTGTTCGGATAAACAGCAACGTGAACAGTGTCGGTGAACAGCAACGGTGAACAGTGTCATTTTTTTCTTCTTCTTTTTTTTTTTTTTAACAAGGCAGCGGACAAAACACAAAAACCCTTCGACGCAACTACGAAAAACAAGGATATAACGAAAGATACCTTCACCTAAGCTCTGAAGCCAACTGATACGGTCCTCGATCAACTCGTTTCGAACACGTAACACGCTTGCCCAAGGATCTAGTGAGGTTGTCCAGCGCTTGGATTGTGGAACCTAAAACCAAAACGGACGACACGAATTGATTGAAGGTGGTAGAACGGCGACTCCAATTGAGGTGAATACTCTAGTGGATAGGTCGGTAGAACAATCAAGGACAATACGCAAGATTGCTCAAGAACCCTTGCCAAGCAAGCTAAGGTTCGAATGCTCTCAATAAGTCGAAGAGAAACAAATCAGAATTTTATTATCAAAATTGTGCACCCGTTAATCATACAAAGTGAGCCTTTATGCTAAGGGGCTAATAAAACCCTAAGAAACTAGACAAGGAAGGTCGGCCACTCCTTGGACAAGGTGGGCCGGGCCATGACTCAAATAAACTAACCTAATCCAACTCTAAGCAATTGAACCTAACACTAAGGCCTAGGGCTTAGTCGACCAAACCTTCATGGGCTCTCTTCGTGGGCTTGGATCATCATGTAGACAACTTGATTATAACATTCCAAGCCTTCAATATCCCGATGGACTCCTTGTTGGTCTTGAACATTATAACATAAGAGCTTGAAGGGACTCCTTGAAGCGCTTGGCCCGTGCACGTGTGACTGGGCCCAATGGAACTCGAACTGGATCATTACTTGGGCTAAGGTCCGTGCACACATTAGTCCCCTCCACTTGAGAAGGATTTGTCCTCAAATCCGGATAGAAACGGATGATACTACAAGCGTTGGTAGTATGAAGCCCAAATCTAATGCCACCACATATTGGCCCTCATACTATGATTCGGTGCTCATGTCTCTTGGTTTGTTTGAAAATGCTCACAACCCAGCCAAGAAAAACTCATGGCTTTACTCCAATGGCTCCTCTTGTTTGTATAATTCCCCTCCTCTTGAAAGCAATTTGCCCACAAATTGGGGACAAGACGAGTTACATGCCTTTGACTCAATCTTGTTACGATTGCTACAGATGTCATCCAATGCAAAACCCACATGCTAAGTAGGAAAATAACCCTTGTCGAACCTTGAATCTCACAAACTATCTTCAATGTGTGCTCAACTTGATCGTTTGTGGTCACGAGGTAAGGGTCCTCAAAGTGGTGTGAAGTGTATCCCATGAAATCGAACTCCGGCCAGAACACACTTGCAAGGTCCCATGGCGGATTTGGTGATGTTGGAGCTTCATGTTTACTACGAGCAAGACGAAAATCACAATGGTCATTGTGGCACTTGTTCTTTAAACGAACCCTTGGTACACAACCATCCCCAAAATGTGGAGTGTTCCCTTCAAGATGAGCTCGAATCAACTCCCTTTTGGTGTGGACTGATTTGAGTTGACATTGTTCCATGAATGGATACCAACGGGGTTTAACTCTTGGAGGCTTGCAAAGCCTATAATTGATTTTGGAATGGAACGCACTAAGAACAGCTCAACTTCCCTTTGCCCGATCTGTATAAAAGAAGAAACACTAAACAAAGCAAAGGTAAGTTCGTTAGGAAAATAATAGGCCTTCACCGGGTTGTTCAAGATCAGCCCACTTTCTCTCTTTTCTTCCTTTTTACCACCCATCTCATCAGATTTTTCCATCTCTTTTTCTAGTTCAACAGCTGACCCTTTCATCTCGTTGCTTTCAACTCCCTCGGGTTTTACCTCTTCATGCACAATTCCCTCATCTAGCCTTTTCTCCATTCTGTAACGCTCAACCTCATTTTCATGTATGCTAGATCAATACAAAGCTGGTCATAAGTAAGTGATACAAGTACAAAACGACGACTATTAAATAAGAAGGCATACTTATTAGTATGTCCGTCATATTTAACTTCTCGCCTCGACATCCATGCTTTGCCCAACAACACAGGTGTCACTTGAATTGGGACTACATCACACAACACCTCGTCCACATATTTGCCGATTTGAATAGGTACAAGTGTGTGCTTAGTAACCCAAACAACACCATGAGTGCTCATCAACTTGTACAGTTGAAGATGATCAATGGTTGGAAGATTTAATTTCTCAACCATGATAGCGCTTGCAAGGATAGTCCACAACTCCCATCAATGGGCAAGCTACAAATTTTATCTTTGACACCGCAACGAGTATAAAACCAACCAAGCAACTGAGAGTTGACGAGATCCAATTGCTCATTTACACCGCGTAATGCCACTTCTTTGACTCCCTTAGGATCAGGAAGACAATGTTGTGGGCTAGCTTTTATGCGTCTTGTATTCGCCATGACGTATGAGGGAACCTGCAAAAAGTTAGCAACGAAACCGAAGATGTTGGCTTTCACGCTCCCTTACGTGTATCCACTCGCACTCGTGTGTATGGATGTCACTCTAATTGACTTACCAAATACTTTTACCTGTTGGGTTCTGTAGTTGAGAAAGGCCGTTCAAGTCCAATAATTGTCACCACTTTTGCCATAAGAGTAACCAAGAAGGTAAGACACAAATGTGGGTGCAAAATGAAGTGGGAATGGACGAATTTGGAAGGCCAATAGTGGCGGACAGAAATGGAAGTGCACCAATGGGAACATAAAAGATAGAAACCCTAGCTTCCTAAAATGTAGGAGTGGGTAGTGTTCCTAAAATGTAGGAGAGAATGTAGGAGAGTAGCCAAGTGAAAACAAAGGAGTTATCCAAGTGTTTTACTTAGTTTCCTAACTGAATTTGGAAATTAAGAAAACAACTTGGATGAAGCAAGCAATACTCGGACAGATTTGAAACAAAGAAACTCTAGTGCAAATGAAACCCTAGCCGCAAGTAGAAACCCTAGCCGCCGCCCCACTTGTTTTCTGTTGCTCAAGTGATGACTAACGACCAAGACAGATTTGGGAACACAACCTTTCGGCAAATTTTGGACAGAAATTATCGACAAACTAGACACAAACACAAAAGGGATAACACACCAACAGATTTTGTGTTCGGATAAACAGTAACGTGGACAGTGTCGGTGAACAGCAACGGTGAACAGTGTCATTTTTTCTTCTTTTTTTTTTTTAACAAGGCAGCAGACAAAACACAAAAACCCTTCGACGCAACTACGAAAAACAAGGATATAACGAAAGATACCTTCACCTAAGCTCTGAAGCCAACTGATACGGTCCTCGATCAACTCGTTTCGAGACACGTAACACGCTTGCCCAAGGATCTAGTGAGGTTGTCCAGCGCTTGATTTGTGGAACCTAAAACCAAAACGGACTACACGAATTGATTGAAGGTGGTAGAACGGCGACTCCAATTGAGGTGAATACTCTAGTGGATAGGTCGGTAGAACAATCAAGGTTAATACGCAAGATTGCTCAAGAACCCTTGCCAAGCAAGTTAAGGTTCGAATGCTCTCAATAAGTCGAAGAGAAACAAATCAGAATTTTATCACCCGTTAATCATACAAAGTGAGCCTTTATATAGGCTAAGGGGCTAATAAAACCCTAAGAAACTAGACAAGGAAGGTCGGCCACTCCTTGGACAAGGTGGGCCGGGCCATGACTCAAATAAACTAACCTAATCCAACTCTAAGCAATTGAACCTAACACTAAGGCCCAGGGCTTAGTCGACCAAACCTTCATGGGCTCTCTTCGTGGGCTTCGATCATCATGTAGACAACTTGATTATCACCTTCCAAGCCTTCAATATTGCGATGGACTCCTTGTTGGTGTTGAACATTTCACACAAGAACTTGAAGGGACTCCTTGAAGCGTTTGGCCCGTGCACGTGTGACTGGGACCAATGGAACTCGAACTGGATCATTACTTGGGCTAAGGTCCGTGCACACATCAGTCCCCTCCACTTGAGAAGGATTTGTCCTCAAATCCGGATAGAAATGGATGATACTACAAGCGTTGGTAGTATGAAGCCCAAATCTAATGCCACCACATATTGGCCCTCATACTATGATTCGGTGCTCATGTCTCTTGGTTTGTTTGAAAATGCTCACAACCCAGCCAAGAAAAACTCATGGCTTTACTCCAATGGCTCCTCTTGTTTGTATAATTCCCCTCCTCTTGAAAGCAATTTGCCCACAAATTGGGGACAAGACGAGTTACATGCCTTTGACTCAATCTTGCTACGATTGCTACAGATGTCATCCAATGCAAAACCCACATGCTAAGTAGGAAAATAACCCTTGTCGAACCTTGAATCTCACAAACTATCTTCAATGTGTGCTCAACTTGATCGTTTGTGGTCACGAGGTAAGGGTCCTCAAAGTGGTGTGAAGTGTATCCCATGAAATCGAACTCCGGCCAGAACACACTTGCAAGGTCCCATGGCGGATTTGGTGATGTTGGAGCTTCATGTTTACTACGAGCAAGACGAAAATCACAATGGTCATTGTGGCACTTGTTCTTTAAACGAACCCTTGGTACACAACCATCCCCAAAATGTGGAGTGTTCCCTTCAAGATGAGCTCGAATCAACTCCCTTTTGGTGTGGACTGATTTGAGTTGACATTGTTCCATGAATGGATACCAACGGGGTTTAACTCTTGGAGGCTTGCAAAGCCTATAATTGATTTTGGAATGGAACGCACTAAGAACAGCTCAACTTCCCTTTGCCCGATCTGTATAAAAGAAGAAACACTAAATAAAGCAAAGGTAAGTTCGTTAGGAAAATAATAGGCCTTCACCGGGTTGTTCAAGATCAGCCCACTTTCTCTCTTTTCTTCCTTTTTACCACCCATCTCATCAGATTTTTCCATCTCTTTTTCTAGTTCAACAGCTGACCCTTTCATCTCGTTGCTTTCAACTCCCTCGGGTTTTACCTCTTCATGCACAATTCCCTCATCTAGCCTTTTCTCCATTCTGTAACGCTCAACCTCATTTTCGTGTATGCTAGATCAATACAAAGCTGGTCATAAGTAAGTGATACAAGTACAAAACGACGACTATTAAATAAGAAGGCATACTTATTAGTATGTCCGTCATATTTAACTTCTCGCCTCGACATCCATGCTTTGCCCAACAACACAGGTGTCACTTGAATTGGGACTACATCACACAACACCTCGTCCACATATTTGCCGATTTGAATAGGTACAAGTGTGTGCTTAGTAACCCAAACAACACCATGAGTGCTCATCAACTTGTACAGTTGAAGATGATCAATGGTTGGAAGATTTAATTTCTCAACCATGATAGCGCTTGCAAGGATAGTCCACAACTCCCATCAATGGGCAAGCTACAAATTTTATCTTTGACACCGCAACGAGTATAAAACCAACCAAGCAACTGAGAGTTGACGAGATCCAATTGCTCATTTATACCGCGTAATGCCACTTCTTTGACTCCCTTAGGATCAGGAAGACAATGTTGTGGGCTAGCTTTTATGCGTCTTGTATTCGCCATGACGTATGAGGGAACCTGCAAAAAGTTAGCAACGAAACCGAAGATGTTGGCTTTCACGCTCCCTTACGTGTATCCACTCGCACTCGTGTGTATGGATGTCACTCTAATTGACTTACCAAATACTTTTACCTGTTGGGTTCTGTAGTTGAGAAAGGCCGTTCAAGTCCAATAATTGTCACCACTTTTGCCATAAGAGTAACCAAGAAGGTAAGACACAAATGTGGGTGCAAAATGAAGTGGGAATGGACGAATTTGGAAGGCCAATAGTGGCGGACAGAAATGGAAGTGCACCAATGGGAACATAAAAGATAGAAACCCTAGCTTCCTAAAATGTAGGAGTGGGTAGTGTTCCTAAAATGTAGGAGAGAATGTAGGAGAGTAGCCAAGTGAAAACAAAGGAGTTATCCAAGTGTTTTACTTAGTTTCCTAACTGAATTTGGAAATTAAGAAAACAACTTGGATGAAGCAAGCAATACTCGGACAGATTTGAAACAAAGAAACTCTAGTGCAAATGAAACCCTAGCCGCAAGTAGAAACCCTAGCCGCCGCCCCACTTGTTTTCTGTTGCTCAAGTGATGACTAACGACCAAGACAGATTTGGGAACACAACCTTTCGGCAAATTTTGGACAGAAATTATCGACAAACTAGACACAAACACAAAAGGGATAACACACCAACAGATTTTGTGTTCGGATAAACAGTAACGTGGACAGTGTCGGTGAACAGCAACGGTGAACAGTGTCATTTTTTCTTCTTTTTTTTTTTTAACAAGGCAGCAGACAAAACACAAAAACCCTTCGACGCAACTACGAAAAACAAGGATATAACGAAAGATACCTTCACCTAAGCTCTGAAGCCAACTGATACGGTCCTCGATCAACTCGTTTCGAGACACGTAACACGCTTGCCCAAGGATCTAGTGAGGTTGTCCAGCGCTTGATTTGTGGAACCTAAAACCAAAACGGACTACACGAATTGATTGAAGGTGGTAGAACGGCGACTCCAATTGAGGTGAATACTCTAGTGGATAGGTCGGTAGAACAATCAAGGTTAATACGCAAGATTGCTCAAGAACCCTTGCCAAGCAAGTTAAGGTTCGAATGCTCTCAATAAGTCGAAGAGAAACAAATCAGAATTTTATCACCCGTTAATCATACAAAGTGAGCCTTTATATAGGCTAAGGGGCTAATAAAACCCTAAGAAACTAGACAAGGAAGGTCGGCCACTCCTTGGACAAGGTGGGCCGGGCCATGACTCAAATAAACTAACCTAATCCAACTCTAAGCAATTGAACCTAACACTAAGGCCCAGGGCTTAGTCGACCAAACCTTCATGGGCTCTCTTCGTGGGCTTCGATCATCATGTAGACAACTTGATTATCACCTTCCAAGCCTTCAATATTGCGATGGACTCCTTGTTGGTGTTGAACATTTCACACAAGAACTTGAAGGGACTCCTTGAAGCGTTTGGCCCGTGCACGTGTGACTGGGACCAATGGAACTCGAACTGGATCATTACTTGGGCTAAGGTCCGTGCACACATCAGTCCCCTCCACTTGAGAAGGATTTGTCCTCAAATCCGGATAGAAATGGATGATACTACAAGCGTTGGTAGTATGAAGCCCAAATCTAATGCCACCACATATTGGCCCTCATACTATGATTCGGTGCTCATGTCTCTTGGTTTGTTTGAAAATGCTCACAACCCAGCCAAGAAAAACTCATGGCTTTACTCCAATGGCTCCTCTTGTTTGTATAATTCCCCTCCTCTTGAAAGCAATTTGCCCACAAATTGGGGACAAGACGAGTTACATGCCTTTGACTCAATCTTGCTACGATTGCTACAGATGTCATCCAATGCAAAACCCACATGCTAAGTAGGAAAATAACCCTTGTCGAACCTTGAATCTCACAAACTATCTTCAATGTGTGCTCAACTTGATCGTTTGTGGTCACGAGGTAAGGGTCCTCAAAGTGGTGTGAAGTGTATCCCATGAAATCGAACTCCGGCCAGAACACACTTGCAAGGTCCCATGGCGGATTTGGTGATGTTGGAGCTTCATGTTTACTACGAGCAAGACGAAAATCACAATGGTCATTGTGGCACTTGTTCTTTAAACGAACCCTTGGTACACAACCATCCCCAAAATGTGGAGTGTTCCCTTCAAGATGAGCTCGAATCAACTCCCTTTTGGTGTGGACTGATTTGAGTTGACATTGTTCCATGAATGGATACCAACGGGGTTTAACTCTTGGAGGCTTGCAAAGCCTATAATTGATTTTGGAATGGAACGCACTAAGAACAGCTCAACTTCCCTTTGCCCGATCTGTATAAAAGAAGAAACACTAAATAAAGCAAAGGTAAGTTCGTTAGGAAAATAATAGGCCTTCACCGGGTTGTTCAAGATCAGCCCACTTTCTCTCTTTTCTTCCTTTTTACCACCCATCTCATCAGATTTTTCCATCTCTTTTTCTAGTTCAACAGCTGACCCTTTCATCTCGTTGCTTTCAACTCCCTCGGGTTTTACCTCTTCATGCACAATTCCCTCATCTAGCCTTTTCTCCATTCTGTAACGCTCAACCTCATTTTCGTGTATGCTAGATCAATACAAAGCTGGTCATAAGTAAGTGATACAAGTACAAAACGACGACTATTAAATAAGAAGGCATACTTATTAGTATGTCCGTCATATTTAACTTCTCGCCTCGACATCCATGCTTTGCCCAACAACACAGGTGTCACTTGAATTGGGACTACATCACACAACACCTCGTCCACATATTTGCCGATTTGAATAGGTACAAGTGTGTGCTTAGTAACCCAAACAACACCATGAGTGCTCATCAACTTGTACAGTTGAAGATGATCAATGGTTGGAAGATTTAATTTCTCAACCATGATAGCGCTTGCAAGGATAGTCCACAACTCCCATCAATGGGCAAGCTACAAATTTTATCTTTGACACCGCAACGAGTATAAAACCAACCAAGCAACTGAGAGTTGACGAGATCCAATTGCTCATTTATACCGCGTAATGCCACTTCTTTGACTCCCTTAGGATCAGGAAGACAATGTTGTGGGCTAGCTTTTATGCGTCTTGTATTCGCCATGACGTATGAGGGAACCTGCAAAAAGTTAGCAACGAAACCGAAGATGTTGGCTTTCACGCTCCCTTACGTGTATCCACTCGCACTCGTGTGTATGGATGTCACTCTAATTGACTTACCAAATACTTTTACCTGTTGGGTTCTGTAGTTGAGAAAGGCCGTTCAAGTCCAATAATTGTCACCACTTTTGCCATAAGAGTAACCAAGAAGGTAAGACACAAATGTGGGTGCAAAATGAAGTGGGAATGGACGAATTTGGAAGGCCAATAGTGGCGGACAGAAATGGAAGTGCACCAATGGGAACATAAAAGATAGAAACCCTAGCTTCCTAAAATGTAGGAGTGGGTAGTGTTCCTAAAATGTAGGAGAGAATGTAGGAGAGTAGCCAAGTGAAAACAAAGGAGTTATCCAAGTGTTTTACTTAGTTTCCTAACTGAATTTGGAAATTAAGAAAACAACTTGGATGAAGCAAGCAATACTCGGACAGATTTGAAACAAAGAAACTCTAGTGCAAATGAAACCCTAGCCGCAAGTAGAAACCCTAGCCGCCGCCCCACTTGTTTTCTGTTGCTCAAGTGATGACTAACGACCAAGACAGATTTGGGAACACAACCTTTCGGCAAATTTTGGACAGAAATTATCGACAAACTAGACACAAACACAAAAGGGATAACACACCAACAGATTTTGTGTTCGGATAAACAGTAACGTGGACAGTGTCGGTGAACAGCAACGGTGAACAGTGTCATTTTTTCTTCTTTTTTTTTTTTAACAAGGCAGCAGACAAAACACAAAAACCCTTCGACGCAACTACGAAAAACAAGGATATAACGAAAGATACCTTCACCTAAGCTCTGAAGCCAACTGATACGGTCCTCGATCAACTCGTTTCGAGACACGTAACACGCTTGCCCAAGGATCTAGTGAGGTTGTCCAGCGCTTGATTTGTGGAACCTAAAACCAAAACGGACTACACGAATTGATTGAAGGTGGTAGAACGGCGACTCCAATTGAGGTGAATACTCTAGTGGATAGGTCGGTAGAACAATCAAGGTTAATACGCAAGATTGCTCAAGAACCCTTGCCAAGCAAGTTAAGGTTCGAATGCTCTCAATAAGTCGAAGAGAAACAAATCAGAATTTTATCACCCGTTAATCATACAAAGTGAGCCTTTATATAGGCTAAGGGGCTAATAAAACCCTAAGAAACTAGACAAGGAAGGTCGGCCACTCCTTGGACAAGGTGGGCCGGGCCATGACTCAAATAAACTAACCTAATCCAACTCTAAGCAATTGAACCTAACACTAAGGCCCAGGGCTTAGTCGACCAAACCTTCATGGGCTCTCTTCGTGGGCTTCGATCATCATGTAGACAACTTGATTATCACCTTCCAAGCCTTCAATATTGCGATGGACTCCTTGTTGGTGTTGAACATTTCACACAAGAACTTGAAGGGACTCCTTGAAGCGTTTGGCCCGTGCACGTGTGACTGGGACCAATGGAACTCGAACTGGATCATTACTTGGGCTAAGGTCCGTGCACACATCAGTCCCCTCCACTTGAGAAGGATTTGTCCTCAAATCCGGATAGAAATGGATGATACTACAAGCGTTGGTAGTATGAAGCCCAAATCTAATGCCACCACATATTGGCCCTCATACTATGATTCGGTGCTCATGTCTCTTGGTTTGTTTGAAAATGCTCACAACCCAGCCAAGAAAAACTCATGGCTTTACTCCAATGGCTCCTCTTGTTTGTATAATTCCCCTCCTCTTGAAAGCAATTTGCCCACAAATTGGGGACAAGACGAGTTACATGCCTTTGACTCAATCTTGCTACGATTGCTACAGATGTCATCCAATGCAAAACCCACATGCTAAGTAGGAAAATAACCCTTGTCGAACCTTGAATCTCACAAACTATCTTCAATGTGTGCTCAACTTGATCGTTTGTGGTCACGAGGTAAGGGTCCTCAAAGTGGTGTGAAGTGTATCCCATGAAATCGAACTCCGGCCAGAACACACTTGCAAGGTCCCATGGCGGATTTGGTGATGTTGGAGCTTCATGTTTACTACGAGCAAGACGAAAATCACAATGGTCATTGTGGCACTTGTTCTTTAAACGAACCCTTGGTACACAACCATCCCCAAAATGTGGAGTGTTCCCTTCAAGATGAGCTCGAATCAACTCCCTTTTGGTGTGGACTGATTTGAGTTGACATTGTTCCATGAATGGATACCAACGGGGTTTAACTCTTGGAGGCTTGCAAAGCCTATAATTGATTTTGGAATGGAACGCACTAAGAACAGCTCAACTTCCCTTTGCCCGATCTGTATAAAAGAAGAAACACTAAATAAAGCAAAGGTAAGTTCGTTAGGAAAATAATAGGCCTTCACCGGGTTGTTCAAGATCAGCCCACTTTCTCTCTTTTCTTCCTTTTTACCACCCATCTCATCAGATTTTTCCATCTCTTTTTCTAGTTCAACAGCTGACCCTTTCATCTCGTTGCTTTCAACTCCCTCGGGTTTTACCTCTTCATGCACAATTCCCTCATCTAGCCTTTTCTCCATTCTGTAACGCTCAACCTCATTTTCGTGTATGCTAGATCAATACAAAGCTGGTCATAAGTAAGTGATACAAGTACAAAACGACGACTATTAAATAAGAAGGCATACTTATTAGTATGTCCGTCATATTTAACTTCTCGCCTCGACATCCATGCTTTGCCCAACAACACAGGTGTCACTTGAATTGGGACTACATCACACAACACCTCGTCCACATATTTGCCGATTTGAATAGGTACAAGTGTGTGCTTAGTAACCCAAACAACACCATGAGTGCTCATCAACTTGTACAGTTGAAGATGATCAATGGTTGGAAGATTTAATTTCTCAACCATGATAGCGCTTGCAAGGATAGTCCACAACTCCCATCAATGGGCAAGCTACAAATTTTATCTTTGACACCGCAACGAGTATAAAACCAACCAAGCAACTGAGAGTTGACGAGATCCAATTGCTCATTTACACCGCGTAATGCCACTTCTTTGACTCCCTTAGGATCAGGAAGACAATGTTGTGGGCTAGCTTTTATGCGTCTTGTATTCGCCATGACGTATGAGGGAACCTGCAAAAAGTTAGCAACGAAACCGAAGATGTTGGCTTTCACGCTCCCTTACGTGTATCCACTCGCACTCGTGTGTATGGATGTCACTCTAATTGACTTACCAAATACTTTTACCTGTTGGGTTCTGTAGTTGAGAAAGGCCGTTCAAGTCCAATAATTGTCACCACTTTTGCCATAAGAGTAACCAAGAAGGTAAGACACAAATGTGGGTGCAAAATGAAGTGGGAATGGACGAATTTGGAAGGCCAATAGTGGCGGACAGAAATGGAAGTGCACCAATGGGAACATAAAAGATAGAAACCCTAGCTTCCTAAAATGTAGGAGTGGGTAGTGTTCCTAAAATGTTGGAGAGAATGTTGGAGAGTAGCCAAGTGAAAACAAAGGAGTTATCCAAGTGCTTTACTTAGTTTCCTAAATGAATTTGGAAATTAAGTAAACAACTTGGATGAAGCAAGCAATACTCAGACAGATTTGAAACAAAGAAACCCTAGTGCAAATGAAACCCTAGCCGCAAGTAGGAACCCTAGCCGCCGCCCCACTTGTTTTCTTGTTGCTCAAGTGATGACTAACGACCAAGACAGATTTGGGAACACAACCTTTCGGCAAATTTTGGACAGAAATTATCGACAAACTAGACACAAACACAAAAGGGATAACACACCAACAGATTTTGTGTTCGGATAAACAGTAACGTGGACAGTGTCGGTGAACAGCAACGGTGAACAGTGTCATTTTTTTCTTCTTCTTTTTTTTTTTTTTAACAAGGCAGCAGACAAAACACAAAAACCCTTCGACGCAACTACGAAAAACAAGGATATAACGAAAGATACCTTCACCTAAGCTCTGAAGCCAACTGATACGGTCCTCGATCAACTCGTTTCGAGACACGTAACACGCTTGCCCAAGGATCTAGTGAGGTTGTCCAGCGCTTGGATTGTGGAACCTAAAACCAAAACGGACGACACGAATTGATTGAAGGTGGTAGAACGGCGACTCCAATTGAGGTGAATACTCTAGTGGATAGGTCGGTAGAACAATCAAGGACAATACGCAAGATTGCTCAAGAACCCTTGCCAAGCAAGTTAAGGTTCGAATGCTCTCAATAAGCCGAAGAGAAACAAATCAGAATTTTATTATCAAAATTGTGCACCCGTTAATCATACAAAGTGAGCCTTTATATAGGCTAAGGGGCTAATAAAACCCTAAGAAACTAGACAAGGAAGGTCGGCCACTCCTTGGACAAGGTGGGCCGGGCCATGACTCAAATAAACTAACCTAATCCAACTCTAAGCAATTGAACCTAACACTAAGGCCCAGGGCTTAGTCGACCAAACCTTCATGGGCTCTCTTCGTGGGGGGCTTGGATCATCATGTAGACAACTTGATTATCACCTTCCAAGCCTTCAATATCCCGATGGACTCCTTGTTGGTTTTGAACATTTCACACAAGAGCTTGAAGGGACTCCTTGAAGCGCTTGGCCCGTGCACGTGTGACTGGGTCCAATGGAACTCGAACTGGATCATTACTTGGGCTAAGGTCCGTGCACACATCAGTCCCCTCCACTTGAGAAGGATTTGTCCTCAAATCTGGATAGAAATGGATGATACTACAAGCGTTGGTAGTATGAAGCCCAAATCTAATGCCACCAAATATTGGCCCTCATACTATGATTCGGTGCTCATGTCTCTTGGTTAGTTTGAAAATGCTCACAACCAGCCAAGAAAAACTCATGGCTTTACTCCAATGGCTACTCTTGTTTGTGTAATTCCCCTCCTCTTGAAAGCAATTTGCGCACAAATTGAAGCACGAATGGTGACAAGACGAGTTACATGCCTTTGACTCAATCTTGTTACGATTGCTACAGATGTCATCCAATGCAAAACCCACGTGCTAAGTTGGAAAATAACCCTTGTCGAACCTTGAATCTCACAAACTATCTTCAATGTGTGCTCAACTTGATCGTTTGTGGTCACGAGGTAAGGGTCCTCAAAGTGGTGTGAAGCGTATCCCATGAAATCGAATTCCGGCCAGAACACACTTGCAAGGTCCCATGGCGGATTTGGTGATGTTGGAGCTTCATGTGTACTAAGAGCAAGGCGAAAATCACAATGGTCATTGAGGTACTTGTTCTTTAAACGAACCCTTGGTACACAACCATCCCCAAAATGTTGAGTGTTCCCTTCAAGATGAGCTCGAATCAACTCCCTTTTGGTGTGGACTGATTTGAGTTGACATTGTTCCATGAATGGATACCAACGGGGTTTAACTCTTGGAGGCTTGCAAAGCCTATAATTGATTTTGGAATGGAACGCACTAAGAACAGCTCAACTTCCCTTTGCCTGATCTGTATAAAAGAAGAAACACTAAACAAAGCAAAGGCAAGTTCGTTAGGAAAATAATAGGCCTTCACCGGGTTGTTCAAGATCGGCCCACTATCTCTCTTTTCTTCCTTGTTACCACCCATCTCATCAGATTTTTCCATCTCTTTTTTTCTGGTTCAACAGCTGACCCTTTCATCTCGTTGCTTTCAACTCTCTCGGGTTTTACCTCTTCAGGCACAATTCCCTCATCTAGCCTTTTCTCCATTCTATAACGCTCAAGCTCATTTTCATGTATGCTAGATCAATACAAAGCTGGTCATAAGTAAGTGATACAAGTACAAAACGACGACTATTAAATAAGAAGGCATACATGTTAGTATGTCCGTCATATTTAACTTCTCGCCTCGACATCCATGCTTTGCCCAACAACACAGGTGTCACTTGAATTGGGACTACATCACACAACACCTCGTCCACATATTTGCCGATTTGAATAGGTACAAGTGTGTGCTTAGCAACCCAAACAACACCACGAGTACTCATCAACTTGTACAGCTGAAGATGATCAATGGTTGGAAGATTTAATTTCTCAACCATGATAGTACTTGCAAGGATGACTTCACAACTCCCATCAATGGGCAAGCTACAAATTTTATCTTTGACACCGCAACAAGTATAAAACCAACCAAGCAACTGAGAGTTGACGAGGTCCAATTGCTCATCTACACCGCGTAATGCCACTTCTTTGACTCCCTTAGGATCAGGAAGACAAGACGCTTTTATGCGTCTTGTATTCGCCATGACGTATGAGGGAACCTGCAAAAAGTTAGAAACGAAACCGAAGATGTTGGCTTTCACGCTCCCTTACGTGTATCCACTCGCACTCGTGTATATGGATGTCACTCTAATTCACTTACCAAATACTTTTACCTGTTGGGTTCTGTAGTTGAGAAAGGCCGCTCAAGTCCAATAATTGTCACCACTTTTGCCATATGAGTAACCAAGAAGGTAAGACACAAATGTGGGTGCAAAATGAAGTGGGAATGGACGAATTTGGAAGGCCAATAGTGGCGGACAGAAATGGAAGTGCACCAATGGGAACATAAAAGATAGAAACCCTAGCTTCCTAAAATGTAGGAGTGGGTAGTGTTCCTAAAATGTAAGAGAGAATGTAGGAGAGTAGCCAAGTGAAAACAAAGGAGTTATCCAAGTGTTTTACTTAGTTTTCTAAATGAATTTGGAAATCAAGTAAACAACTTGGATGAAGCAAGCAATACTCGGACAGATTTGAAACAAAGAAACCCTAGTGCAAATGAAACCCTAGCCGCAAGTAGAAACCCTAGCCGCCGCCCCACTTGTTTTCTTGTTGCTCAAGTGATGACTAACGACCAAGACAGATTTGGGAACACAACCTTTCGACAAATTTTGGACAGAAATTATCGACAAACTAGACACAAACACAAAAGGGATAACACACCAACAGATTTTGTGTTCGGATAAGCTGTAACGTGAACAGTGTCGGTGAACAGTAACGGTGAACAGTGTCATTTTTTTCTTCTTTTTTTTTTTAACAAGGCAGCGGACAAAACACAAAAATCCTTCGACGCAACTACGAAAAATAAGGTTATAACGAAAGATACCTTCAGCTAAGCTCTGAAGCCAACAGATACGGTACTCGATCAACTCGTTTCGAGACACGTAACACGCTTGCCCAAGGATCTAGTGAGGTTGTCCAGCGCTTGGATTGTGGAACCTAAAACCAAAACGGACGACACGAATTGATTGAAGGTGGTAGAACGGCTACTCCAATTGAGGTGAATACTCTAGTGGATAGGTCGGTAGAATAATCAAGGACAATACGCAAGATTGCTCAAGGAACCCTTGCCAAGCAAGTTAAGGTTCGAATGCTCTCAATAAGTCGAAGAGAAACAAATCAGAATTTTATTATCAAAATTGTGCACCCGTTAATCATACAAAGTGAGCCTTTATATAGGCTAAGGGGCTAATAAAACCCTAAGAAACTAGACAAGGAAGGTCGGCCACTCCTTGGACAAGGTGGGCCGGGCCATGACTCAAATAAACTAATCTAATCCAACTCTAAGCAATTGAATATAACATTAAGGCCCAGGGCTTAGTCGGCCAAACCTTCATGGGCTCTCTTCGTGGGGGGCTTGGATCATCATGTAGACAACTTGATTATCACATTCCAAGCCTTCAATATCCCGATGGACTCCTTGTTGGTTTTGAATATTTCACACAAGAGCTTGAAGGGACTCCTTGAAGCGCTTGGCCCGTGCACGTGTGACTGGGTCCAATGGAACTCGAACTAGATCATTACTTGGGCTAAGGTCCGTGCACACATCAGTCCCCTCCACTTGAGAAGGATTTGTCCTCAAATCTGGATAGAAATGGATGATACTACAAGCGTTGGTAGTATGAAGCCCAAATCTAATGCCACCACATATTGGCCATCATACTATGATTCGGTGCTCATGTCTCTTGGTTAGTTTGAAAATGCTCACAACCAGCCAAGAAAAACTCATGGCTTTACTCCAATGGCTCCTCTTGTTTGTATAATTCCCCTCCTCTTGAAAGCAATTTGCCCACAAATTGAAGCACGAATGGTGACAAGACGAGTTACATGCCTTTGACTCAATCTTGTTGCGATTGCTTCAGATGTCATCCAATGCAAAACCCACGTGCTAAGTTGGAAAATAACCCTTGTCGAACCTTGAATCTCACAAACTAGCTTCAATGTGTGCTCAACTTGATCGTTTGTGGTCACGAGGTAAGGGTCCTCAAAGTGGTGTGAAGTGTATCCCATGAAATCGAACTCCGGCCAGAACACACTTGCAAGGTCCAATGGCGGATTTGGTGATGTTGGAGCTTCATGTGTACTAAGAGCAAGGCGAAAATCACAATGGTCATTGAGGCACTTGTTCTTTAAACGAACCCTTGGTACACAACCATCCCCAAAATGTGGAGTGTTCCCTTCAAGATGAGCTCGAATCAACTCCCTTTTGGTGTGGACTGATTTGAGTTGACATTGTTCCATGAATGGATACCAACGAGGTTTAACTCTTGGAGGCTTGCAAAGCCTATAATTGATTTTGGAATGGAACGCACTAAGAACAGCTCAACTTCCCTTTGCCTGATCTGTATAAAAGAAGAAACACTAAACAAAGCAATGGTAAGTTCGTTAGGAAAATAATAGGCCTTCACCGGGTTGTTCAAGATCAGCCCACTTTCTCTCTTTTCTTCCTTTTTATCACCCATCTCATCAGATTTTTCCATCTCTTTATCTAGTTCAACAGCTGACCCTTTCATCTCGTTGCTTTCAACTCCCTCGGGTTTTACCTCTTCAGGCACAATTCCTTCATCTAGCCTTTTCTCCATTCTATAACGCTCAAGCTCATTTTCATGTATGCTAGATCAATACAAAGCTGGTCATAAGTAAGTGATACGAGTACAAAACGACGACTATTAAATAAGAAGGCATACATGTTAGTATGTCCGTCATATTTAACTTCTCGCCTCGACATCCATGCTTTGCCCAACAACACAGGTGTCACTTGAATTGGGACTACATCACACAACACCTCGCCCACATATTTGCCGATTTGAATAGGTACAAGTGTGTGCTTAGTAACCCAAACAACACCACGAGTACTCATCAACCTGTACAGCTGAAGATGATCAATGGTTGGAAGATTTAATTTCTCAACCATGATAGCACTTGCAAGGATGACTTCACAACTCCCATCAATGGGCAAGTTACAAATTTTATCTGTGACACCGCAACGAGTATAAAACCAACCAAGCAACTGAGATTTGACGAGGTCCAATTCTCATCTACACCGCGTAATGCCACTTCTTTGACTCCCTTAGGATCAGGAAGACAATGTTGTGGGCTAGCTTTTATGCGTCTTGTATTCGCCATGACGTATGAGGGAACCTGCAAAAAGTTAGCAACGAAACCGAAGATGTTGGCTTTCACGCTCCCTTACGTGTATCCACTCGCACTCGTGTGTATGGATGTCACTCTAATTGACTTACCAAATACTTTTACCTGTTGGGTTCTGTAGTTGAGAAAGGCCGCTCTAGTCCAATAATTGTCACCACTTTTGCCATAAGAGTAACCAAGAAGGTAAGACACAAATGTGGGTGCAAAATGAAGTGGGAATGGACGAATTTGGAAGGCCAATAGTGGCGGACAGAAATGGAAGTGCTCCAATGGGTACATAAAAGATAGAAACCCTAGCTTCCTAAAATGTAGGAGTGGGTAGTGTTCCTAAAATGTAGGAGAGAATGTAGGAGAGTAGCCAAGTGAAAACAAAGGAGTTATCCAAGTGCTTTACTTAGTTTCCAAAATGAATTTGGAAATTAAGAAAACAACTTGGATGAAGCAAGCAATTCTCGGCCAGATTTGAAACAAAGAAACCCTAGTGCAAATGAAACCCTAGCCGCAAGTAGAAACCCTAGCCGCCGCCCCACTTGTTTTCTTGTTACTCAAGTGATGACTAACGACCAAGACAGATTTGGGAACACAACCTTTCGGCAAATTTTGGACAGAAATTATCGACAAACTAGACACAAACACAAAACGGATAACACACCAACAGATTTTGTGTTCGGATAAACAGCAACGTGAACAGTGTCGGTGAACAGCAACGGTGAACAGTGTCATTTTTTTCTTCTTTTTTTTTTTTAACAAGGCAGCGGACAAAACACAAAAACCCTTCGACGCAACTACGAAAAACAAGGATATAACGAAAGATACCTTCACCTAAGCTCTGAAGCCAACTGATACGGTCCTCGATCAACTCATTTCGAGACACGTAACACGCTTGCCCAAGGATCTAGAGAGGTTGTCCAGCGCTCGGATTGTGGAACCTAAAACCAAAACGGACGACACGAATTGATTGAAGGTGGTAGAACGGAGACTCCAATTGAGGTGGATACTCTAGTGGATAGGTCGGTATAACAATCAAGGACAATACGCAAGATTGCTCAAGAACCCTTGCCAAGCAAGTTAAGGTTCGAATGCTCTCAATAAGTCGAAGAGAAACAAATCAGAATTTTATTACCAAAATTGTGCACCCGTTAATCATACAAAGTGAGCCTTTATATAGGCTAAGGGGCTAATAAAACCCTAAGAAACTAGACAAGGAAGGTAGGCCACTCCTTGGACAAGGTGGGCCGGGCCATGACTCAAATAAACTAACCTAATCCAACTCTAAGCAATTGAACCTAACACTAAGGCCCAGGGCTTAGTCGACCAAACCTTCATGGGCTCTCTTCGTGGGCTTGGATCATAATGTAGACAACTTGATTATAACATTCCAAGCCTTCAATATCCCGATGGACTCCTTGTTGGTCTTGAACATTTCACATAAGAGCTTGAAGGGACTCCTTGAAGCGCTTGGCCCGTGCACGTGTGACTGGGCCCAATGGAACTCGAACTGGATCATTACTTGGGCTAAGGTCCGTGCACACATTAGTCCCCTCCACTTGAGAAGGATTTGTCCTCAAATCCGGATAGAAACAGATGATACTACAAGCGTTGGTAGTATGAAGCCCAAATCTAATGCCACCACATATTGGCCCTCATACTATGATTCGGTGCTCATGTCTCTTGGTTTGTTTGAAAATGCTCACAACCCAGCCAAGAAAAACTCATGGCTTTACTCCAATGGCTCCTCTTGTTTGTATAATTCCCCTCCTCTTGAAAGCAATTTGCCCACAAATTGGGGACAAGACGAGTTACATGCCTTTGACTCAATCTTGTTACGATTGCTACAGATGTCATCCAATGCAAAACCCACATGCTAAGTAGGAAAATAACCCTTGTCGAACCTTGAATCTCACAAACTATCTTCAATGTGTGCTCAACTTGATCGTTTGTGGTCACGAGGTAAGGGTCCTCAAAGTGGTGTGAAGTGTATCCCATGAAATCGAACTCCGGCCAGAACACACTTGCAAGGTCCCATGGCGGATTTGGTGATGTTGGAGCTTCATGTGTACTAAGAGCAAGACGAAAATCACAATGGTCATTGAGGCACTTGTTCTTTAAACGAACCCTTGGTACACAACCATCCCCAAAATGTGGAGTGTTCCCCTCAAGATGAGCTCGAATCAACTCCCTTTTGGTGTGGACTGATTTGAGTTGACATTGTTCCATGAATGGATACCAACGGGGTTTAACTCTTGGAGGCTTGCAAAGCCTATAATTGATTTTTGAATGGAACGCACTAAGAACAGCTCAACTTCCCTTTGCCTGATCTGTATAAAAGAAGAAACACTAAACAAAGCAAAGGTAAGTTCGTTAGGAAAATAATAGGCCTTCACCGGGTTGTTCAAGATCAGCCCACTTTCTCTCTTTTCTTCCTTTTTACCACCCATCTCATCAGATTTTTCCATCTCTTTTTCTAGTTCAACAGCTGACCCTTTCATCTCGTTGCTTTCAACTCCCTCGAGTTTTCCCTCATCTAGCCTTTTCTCCATTCTATAACGCTCAAGCTCATTTTCATGTATGCTAGATCAATACAAAGCTGGTCATAAGTAAGTGATACGAGTACAAAACGACGACTATTAAATAAGAAGGCATACTTGTTAGTATGTCCGTCATATTTAACTTCTCGCCTCGACATCCATGCTTTGCCCAACAACACAGGTGTCACTTGAATTGGGACTACATCACACAACACCTCGCCCACATATTTGCCGATTTGAATAGGTACAAGTGTGTGCTTAGTAACCCAAACAACACCACGAGTACTCATCAACTTGTACAGTTGAAGATGATCAATGGTTGGAAGATTTAATTTCTCAACCATGATAGCACTTGCAAGGATGACTTCACAACTCCCATCAATGGGCAAGCTACAAATTTTATCTTTGACACCGCAACGAGTATAAAACCAACCAAGCAATTGAGATTTGACGAGGTCAATTGCTCATCTAAACCGCGTAATGCCACTTCTTTGACTCCCTTAGGATCAGGAAGACAATGTTGTGGGCTAGCTTTTATGCGTCTTGTATTCGCCATGACGTATGAGGGAACCTGTAAAAAGTTAGCAACGAAACCGAAGATGTTGGCTTTCACGCTCCCTTACGTGTATCCACTCGCACTCGTGTATATGGATGTCACTCTAATTGACTTACCAAATACTTTTACCTGTTGGGGTTCTGTGGTTGAGAAAGGCCGCTCAAGTCCAATAATTGTCACCACTTTTGCCATAAGAGTAACCAAGAATGTAAGACACAAATGTGGGTGCAAAATGAAGTGGGAATGGACGAATTTGGAAGGCCAATAGTGGGGGACAAAAATGGAAGTGCACCAATGGGAACATAAAAGATAGAAACCCTAGCTTCCTAAAATGTAGGAGTGGGTAGTGTTCCTAAAATGTAGGAGAGAATGTTGGAGAGTAGCCAAGTGAAAACAAAGGAGTTATCCAAGTGCTTTACTTAGTTTCCTAAATGAATTTAGAAATTAAGTAAACAACTTGGATGAAGCAAGCAATAGTCGGACAGATTTAAAACAAAGAAACCCTAGTGCAAATGAAACCCTAGCCGCAAGTAGAAACCCTAGCCGCCGCCCCACTTGTTTTCTTGTTGCTCAAGTGATGACTAACGACCAAGATAGATTTGGGAACACAACCTTTCAGCAAATTTTGGAAAGAAATTATCGACAAACTAGACACAAACACAAAACGGATAACACACCAACAGATTTTGTGTTCGGATAAATAGTAACGTGGACAGTGTCGGTGAACAGCAACGGTGAACAGTGTCATTTTTTTTTTCTTTTTTTTTTTTAACAAGGCAGCAGACAAAACACAAAAACCCTTCGACGCAACTACGAAAAACAAGGATATAACGAAAGATACCTTCACCTAAGCTCTGAAGCCAACTGATACGATCCTCGATCAACTCGTTTCGAGACACGTAACACGCTTGCCCAAGGATCTAGTGAGGTTGTCCAGCGCTTGAATTGTGGAACCTAAAACCAAAACGGACTACACGAATTGATTGAAGGTGGTAGAACGGCGACTCCAATTGAGGTGAATACTCTAGTGGATAGGTCGGTAGAACAATCAAGGTTAATACGCAAGATTGCTCAAGAACCCTTGCCAAGCAAGTTAAGGTTCGAATGCTCTCAATAAGTCGAAGAGAAACAAATCAGAATTTTATCACCCGTTAATCATACAAAGTGAGCCTTTATATAGGCTAAGGGGCTAATAAAACCCTAAGAAACTAGACAAGGAAGGTCGGCCACTCCTTGGACAAGGTGGGCCGGGCCATGACTCAAATAAACTAACCTAATCCAACTCTAAGCAATTGAACCTAACACTAAGGCCCAGGGCTTAGTCGACCAAACCTTCATGGGCTCTCTTCGTGGGCTTCGATCATCATGTAGACAACTTGATTATCACCTTCCAAGCCTTCAATATCGCGATGGACTCCTTGTTGGTCTTGAACATTTCACACAAGAGCTTGAAGGGACTCCTTGAAGCGTTTGGCCCGTGCACGTGTGACTGGGACCAATGGAACTCGAACTGGATCATTACTTGGGCTAAGGTCCGTGCACACATCAGTCCCCTCCACTTGAGAAGGATTTGTCCTCAAATCCGGATAGAAATGGATGATACTACAAGCGTTGGTAGTATGAAGCCCAAATCTAATGCCACCACATATTGGCCCTCATACTATGATTCGGTGCTCATGTCTCTTGGTTAGTTTGAAAATGCTCACAACCAGCCAAGAAAAACTCATGGCTTTACTCCAATGGCTCCTCTTGTTTGTATAATTCCCCTCCTCTTGAAAGCAATTTACCCACAAATTGAAGCACGAATGGTGACAAGACGAGTTACATGCCTTTGACTCAATCTTGTTACGATTGCTTCAGATGTCATCCAATGCAAAACCCACGTGCTAAGTAGGAAAATAACCCTTGTCGAACCTTGAATCTCACAAACTATCTTCAATGTGTGCTCAACTTGATCGTTTGTGGTCACGAGGTAAGGGTCCTCAAAGTGGTGTGAAGTGTATCCCATGAAATCGAACTCCGGCCAGAACACACTTGCAAGGTCCCATGGCGGATTTGGTGATGTTGGAGCTTCATGTGTACTAAGAGCAAGACGAAAATCACAATGGTCATTGAGGCACTTGTTCTTTAAACGAACCCTTGGTACACAACCATCCCCAAAATGTGGAGTGTTCCCCTCAAGATGAGCTCGAATCAACTCCCTTTTGGTGTGGACTGATTTGAGTTGACATTGTTCCATGAATGGATACCAACGGGGTTTAACTCTTGGAGGCTTGCAAAGCCTATAATTGATTTTTGAATGGAACGCACTAAGAACAGCTCAACTTCCCTTTGCCTGATCTGTATAAAAGAAGAAACACTAAACAAAGCAAAGGTAAGTTCGTTAGGAAAATAATAGGCCTTCACCGGGTTGTTCAAGATCAGCCCACTTTCTCTCTTTTCTTCCTTTTTACCACCCATCTCATCAGATTTTTCCATCTCTTTTTCTAGTTCAACAGCTGACCCTTTCATCTCGTTGCTTTCAACTCCCTCGAGTTTTCCCTCATCTAGCCTTTTCTCCATTCTATAACGCTCAAGCTCATTTTCATGTATGCTAGATCAATACAAAGCTGGTCATAAGTAAGTGATACGAGTACAAAACGACGACTATTAAATAAGAAGGCATACTTGTTAGTATGTCCGTCATATTTAACTTCTCGCCTCGACATCCATGCTTTGCCCAACAACACAGGTGTCACTTGAATTGGGACTACATCACACAACACCTCGCCCACATATTTGCCGATTTGAATAGGTACAAGTGTGTGCTTAGTAACCCAAACAACACCACGAGTACTCATCAACTTGTACAGTTGAAGATGATCAATGGTTGGAAGATTTAATTTCTCAACCATGATAGCACTTGCAAGGATGACTTCACAACTCCCATCAATGGGCAAGCTACAAATTTTATCTTTGACACCGCAACGAGTATAAAACCAACCAAGCAATTGAGATTTGACGAGGTCAATTGCTCATCTAAACCGCGTAATGCCACTTCTTTGACTCCCTTAGGATCAGGAAGACAATGTTGTGGGCTAGCTTTTATGCGTCTTGTATTCGCCATGACGTATGAGGGAACCTGTAAAAAGTTAGCAACGAAACCGAAGATGTTGGCTTTCACGCTCCCTTACGTGTATCCACTCGCACTCGTGTATATGGATGTCACTCTAATTGACTTACCAAATACTTTTACCTGTTGGGTTCTGTAGTTGAGAAAGGCCGCTCAAGTCCAATAATTGTCACCACTTTTGCCATAAGAGTAACCAAGAATGTAAGACACAAATGTGGGTGCAAAATGAAGTGGGAATGGACGAATTTGGAAGGCCAATAGTGGGGGACAAAAATGGAAGTGCACCAATGGGAACATAAAAGATAGAAACCCTAGCTTCCTAAAATGTAGGAGTGGGTAGTGTTCCTAAAATGTAGGAGAGAATGTTGGAGAGTAGCCAAGTGAAAACAAAGGAGTTATCCAAGTGCTTTACTTAGTTTCCTAAATGAATTTGGAAATTAAGTAAACAACTTGGATGAAGCAAGCAATACTCAGACAGATTTGAAACAAAGAAACCCTAGTGCAAATGAAACCCTAGCCGCAAGTAGAAACCCTAGCCGCCGCCCCACTTGTTTTCTTGTTGCTCAAGTGATGACTAACGACCAAGATAGATTTGGGAACACAACCTTTCGGCAAATTTTGGACAGAAATTATCGACAAACTAGACACAAACACAAAAGGGATAACACACCAACAGATTTTGTGTTCGGATAAACAGCAACGTGAACAGTGTCGGTGAACAGCAACGGTGAACAGTGTCATTTTTTTCTTCTTCTTTTTTTTTTTTTTAACAAGGCAGCGGACAAAACACAAAAACCCTTCGACGCAACTACGAAAAACAAGGATATAACGAAAGATACCTTCACCTAAGCTCTAATGCCAACTGATACGGTCCTCGATCAACTCGTTTCGAACACGTAACACGCTTGCCCAAGGATCTAGTGAGGTTGTCCAGCGCTTGGATTGTGGAACCTAAAACCAAAACGGACGACACGAATTGATTGAAGGTGGTAGAACGGCGACTCCAATTGAGGTGAATACTCTAGTGGATAGGTCGGTAGAACAATCAAGGACAATACGCAAGATTGCTCAAGAACCCTTGCCAAGCAAGCTAAGGTTCGAATGCTCTCAATAAGTCGAAGAGAAACAAATCAGAATTTTATTATCAAAATTGTGCACCCGTTAATCATACAAAGTGAGCCTTTATGCTAAGGGGCTAATAAAACCCTAAGAAACTAGACAAGGAATGTCGGCCACTCCTTGGACAAGGTGGGCCGGGCCATGACTCAAATAAACTAACCTAATCCAACTCTAAGCAATTGAACCTAACACTAAGGCCTAGGGCTTAGTCGACCAAACCTTCATGGGCTCTCTTCGTGGGCTTGGATCATCATGTAGACAACTTGATTATAACATTCCAAGCCTTCAATATCCCGATGGACTCCTTGTTGGTCTTGAACATTATAACATAAGAGCTTGAAGGGACTCCTTGAAGCGCTTGGCCCGTGCACGTGTGACTGGGCCCAATGGAACTCAAACTGGATCATTACTTGGGCTAAGGTCCGTGCACACATTAGTCCCCTCCACTTGAGAAGGATTTGTCCTCAAATCCGGATAGAAACGGATGATACTACAAGCGTTGGTAGTATGAAGCCCAAATCTAATGCCACCACATATTGGCCCTCATACTATGATTCGGTGCTCATGTCTCTTGGTTTGTTTGAAAATGCTCACAACCCAGCCAAGAAAAACTCATGGCTTTACTCCAATGGCTCCTCTTGTTTGTATAATTCCCCTCCTCTTGAAAGCAATTTGCCCACAAATTGGGGACAAGACGAGTTACATGCCTTTGACTCAATCTTGTTACGATTGCTACAGATGTCATCCAATGCAAAACCCACATGCTAAGTAGGAAAATAACCCTTGTCGAACCTTGAATCTCACAAACTATCTTCAATGTGTGCTCAACTTGATCGTTTGTGGTCACGAGGTAAGGGTCCTCAAAGTGGTGTGAAGTGTATCCCATGAAATCGAACTCCGGCCAGAACACACTTGCAAGGTCCCATGGCGGATTTGGTGATGTTGGAGCTTCATGTTTACTACGAGCAAGACGAAAATCACAATGGTCATTGTGGCACTTGTTCTTTAAACGAACCCTTGGTACACAACCATCCCCAAAATGTGGAGTGTTCCCTTCAAGATGAGCTCGAATCAACTCCCTTTTGGTGTGGACTGATTTGAGTTGACATTGTTCCATGAATGGATACCAACGGGGTTTAACTCTTGGAGGCTTGCAAAGCCTATAATTGATTTTGGAATGGAACGCACTAAGAACAGCTCAACTTCCCTTTGTCCGATCTGTATAAAAGAAGAAACACTAAACAAAGCAAAGGTAAGTTCGTTAGGAAAATAATAGGCCTTCACCGGGTTGTTCAAGATCAGCCCACTTTCTCTCTTTTCTTCCTTTTTACCACCCATCTCATCAGATTTTTCCATCTCTTTTTCTAGTTCAACAGCTGACCCTTTCATCTCGTTGCTTTCAACTCCCTCGGGTTTTACCTCTTCATGCACAATTCCCTCATCTAGCCTTTTCTCCATTCTGTAACGCTCAACCTCATTTTCATGTATGCTAGATCAATACAAAGCTGGTCATAAGTAAGTGATACAAGTACAAAACGACGACTATTAAATAAGAAGGCATACTTATTAGTATGTCCGTCATATTTAACTTCTCGCCTCGACATCCATGCTTTGCCCAACAACACAGGTGTCACTTGAATTGGGACTACATCACACAACACCTCGTCCACATATTTGCCGATTTGAATAGGTACAAGTGTGTGCTTAGTAACCCAAACAACACCATGAGTGCTCATCAACTTGTACAGTTGAAGATGATCAATGGTTGGAAGATTTAATTTCTCAACCATGATAGCGCTTGCAAGGATAGTCCACAACTCCCATCAATGGGCAAGCTACAAATTTTATCTTTGACACCGCAACGAGTATAAAACCAACCAAGCAACTGAGAGTTGACGAGATCCAATTGCTCATTTACACCGCGTAATGCCACTTCTTTGACTCCCTTAGGATCAGGAAGACAATGTTGTGGGCTAGCTTTTATGCGTCTTGTATTCGCCATGACGTATGAGGGAACCTGCAAAAAGTTAGCAACGAAACCGAAGATGTTGGCTTTCACGCTCCCTTACGTGTATCCACTCGCACTCGTGTGTATGGATGTCACTCTAATTGACTTACCAAATACTTTTACCTGTTGGGTTCTGTAGTTGAGAAAGGCCGTTCAAGTCCAATAATTGTCACCACTTTTGCCATAAGAGTAACCAAGAAGGTAAGACACAAATGTGGGTGCAAAATGAAGTGGGAATGGACGAATTTGGAAGGCCAATAGTGGCGGACAGAAATGGAAGTGCACCAATGGGAACATAAAAGATAGAAACCCTAGCTTCCTAAAATGTAGGAGTGGGTAGTGTTCCTAAAATGTAGGAGAGAATGTAGGAGAGTAGCCAAGTGAAAACAAAGGAGTTATCCAAGTGTTTTACTTAGTTTCCTAACTGAATTTGGAAATTAAGAAAACAACTTGGATGAAGCAAGCAATACTCGGACAGATTTGAAACAAAGAAACTCTAGTGCAAATGAAACCCTAGCCGCAAGTAGAAACCCTAGCCGCCGCCCCACTTGTTTTCTGTTGCTCAAGTGATGACTAACGACCAAGACAGATTTGGGAACACAACCTTTCGGCAAATTTTGGACAGAAATTATCGACAAACTAGACACAAACACAAAAGGGATAACACACCAACAGATTTTGTGTTCGGATAAACAGTAACGTGGACAGTGTCGGTGAACAGCAACGGTGAACAGTGTCATTTTTTCTTCTTTTTTTTTTTTAACAAGGCAGCAGACAAAACACAAAAACCCTTCGACGCAACTACGAAAAACAAGGATATAACGAAAGATACCTTCACCTAAGCTCTGAAGCCAACTGATACGGTCCTCGATCAACTCGTTTCGAGACACGTAACACGCTTGCCCAAGGATCTAGTGAGGTTGTCCAGCGCTTGATTTGTGGAACCTAAAACCAAAACGGACTACACGAATTGATTGAAGGTGGTAGAACGGCGACTCCAATTGAGGTGAATACTCTAGTGGATAGGTCGGTAGAACAATCAAGGTTAATACGCAAGATTGCTCAAGAACCCTTGCCAAGCAAGTTAAGGTTCGAATGCTCTCAATAAGTCGAAGAGAAACAAATCAGAATTTTATCACCCGTTAATCATACAAAGTGAGCCTTTATATAGGCTAAGGGGCTAATAAAACCCTAAGAAACTAGACAAGGAAGGTCGGCCACTCCTTGGACAAGGTGGGCCGGGCCATGACTCAAATAAACTAACCTAATCCAACTCTAAGCAATTGAACCTAACACTAAGGCCCAGGGCTTAGTCGACCAAACCTTCATGGGCTCTCTTCGTGGGCTTCGATCATCATGTAGACAACTTGATTATCACCTTCCAAGCCTTCAATATTGCGATGGACTCCTTGTTGGTGTTGAACATTTCACACAAGAACTTGAAGGGACTCCTTGAAGCGTTTGGCCCGTGCACGTGTGACTGGGACCAATGGAACTCGAACTGGATCATTACTTGGGCTAAGGTCCGTGCACACATCAGTCCCCTCCACTTGAGAAGGATTTGTCCTCAAATCCGGATAGAAATGGATGATACTACAAGCGTTGGTAGTATGAAGCCCAAATCTAATGCCACCACATATTGGCCCTCATACTATGATTCGGTGCTCATGTCTCTTGGTTAGTTTGAAAATGCTCACAACCAGCCAAGAAAAACTCATGGCTTTACTCCAATGGCTCCTCTTGTTTGTATAATTCCCCTCCTCTTGAAAGCAATTTACCCACAAATTGAAGCACGAATGGTGACAAGACGAGTTACATGCCTTTGACTCAATCTTGTTACGATTGCTTCAGATGTCATCCAATGCAAAACCCACGTGCTAAGTAGGAAAATAACCCTTGTCGAACCTTGAATCTCACAAACTATCTTCAATGTGTGCTCAACTTGATCGTTTGTGGTCACGAGGTAAGGGTCCTCAAAGTGGTGTGAAGTGTATCCCATGAAATCGAACTCCGGCCAGAACACACTTGCAAGGTCCCATGGCGGATTTGGTGATGTTGGAGCTTCATGTGTACTAAGAGCAAGACGAAAATCACAATGGTCATTGAGGCACTTGTTCTTTAAACGAACCCTTGGTACACAACCATCCCCAAAATGTGGAGTGTTCCCCTCAAGATGAGCTCGAATCAACTCCCTTTTGGTGTGGACTGATTTGAGTTGACATTGTTCCATGAATGGATACCAACGGGGTTTAACTCTTGGAGGCTTGCAAAGCCTATAATTGATTTTTGAATGGAACGCACTAAGAACAGCTCAACTTCCCTTTGCCTGATCTGTATAAAAGAAGAAACACTAAACAAAGCAAAGGTAAGTTCGTTAGGAAAATAATAGGCCTTCACCGGGTTGTTCAAGATCAGCCCACTTTCTCTCTTTTCTTCCTTTTTACCACCCATCTCATCAGATTTTTCCATCTCTTTTTCTAGTTCAACAGCTGACCCTTTCATCTCGTTGCTTTCAACTCCCTCGAGTTTTCCCTCATCTAGCCTTTTCTCCATTCTATAACGCTCAAGCTCATTTTCATGTATGCTAGATCAATACAAAGCTGGTCATAAGTAAGTGATACGAGTACAAAACGACGACTATTAAATAAGAAGGCATACTTGTTAGTATGTCCGTCATATTTAACTTCTCGCCTCGACATCCATGCTTTGCCCAACAACACAGGTGTCACTTGAATTGGGACTACATCACACAACACCTCGCCCACATATTTGCCGATTTGAATAGGTACAAGTGTGTGCTTAGTAACCCAAACAACACCACGAGTACTCATCAACTTGTACAGTTGAAGATGATCAATGGTTGGAAGATTTAATTTCTCAACCATGATAGCACTTGCAAGGATGACTTCACAACTCCCATCAATGGGCAAGCTACAAATTTTATCTTTGACACCGCAACGAGTATAAAACCAACCAAGCAATTGAGATTTGACGAGGTCAATTGCTCATCTAAACCGCGTAATGCCACTTCTTTGACTCCCTTAGGATCAGGAAGACAATGTTGTGGGCTAGCTTTTATGCGTCTTGTATTCGCCATGACGTATGAGGGAACCTGTAAAAAGTTAGCAACGAAACCGAAGATGTTGGCTTTCACGCTCCCTTACGTGTATCCACTCGCACTCGTGTATATGGATGTCACTCTAATTGACTTACCAAATACTTTTACCTGTTGGGTTCTGTAGTTGAGAAAGGCCGCTCAAGTCCAATAATTGTCACCACTTTTGCCATAAGAGTAACCAAGAATGTAAGACACAAATGTGGGTGCAAAATGAAGTGGGAATGGACGAATTTGGAAGGCCAATAGTGGGGGACAAAAATGGAAGTGCACCAATGGGAACATAAAAGATAGAAACCCTAGCTTCCTAAAATGTAGGAGTGGGTAGTGTTCCTAAAATGTAGGAGAGAATGTTGGAGAGTAGCCAAGTGAAAACAAAGGAGTTATCCAAGTGCTTTACTTAGTTTCCTAAATGAATTTGGAAATTAAGTAAACAACTTGGATGAAGCAAGCAATACTCAGACAGATTTGAAACAAAGAAACCCTAGTGCAAATGAAACCCTAGCCGCAAGTAGAAACCCTAGCCGCCGCCCCACTTGTTTTCTTGTTGCTCAAGTGATGACTAACGACCAAGATAGATTTGGGAACACAACCTTTCGGCAAATTTTGGACAGAAATTATCGACAAACTAGACACAAACACAAAAGGGATAACACACCAACAGATTTTGTGTTCGGATAAACAGCAACGTGAACAGTGTCGGTGAACAGCAACGGTGAACAGTGTCATTTTTTTCTTCTTCTTTTTTTTTTTTTTAACAAGGCAGCGGACAAAACACAAAAACCCTTCGACGCAACTACGAAAAACAAGGATATAACGAAAGATACCTTCACCTAAGCTCTAATGCCAACTGATACGGTCCTCGATCAACTCGTTTCGAACACGTAACACGCTTGCCCAAGGATCTAGTGAGGTTGTCCAGCGCTTGGATTGTGGAACCTAAAACCAAAACGGACGACACGAATTGATTGAAGGTGGTAGAACGGCGACTCCAATTGAGGTGAATACTCTAGTGGATAGGTCGGTAGAACAATCAAGGACAATACGCAAGATTGCTCAAGAACCCTTGCCAAGCAAGCTAAGGTTCGAATGCTCTCAATAAGTCGAAGAGAAACAAATCAGAATTTTATTATCAAAATTGTGCACCCGTTAATCATACAAAGTGAGCCTTTATGCTAAGGGGCTAATAAAACCCTAAGAAACTAGACAAGGAATGTCGGCCACTCCTTGGACAAGGTGGGCCGGGCCATGACTCAAATAAACTAACCTAATCCAACTCTAAGCAATTGAACCTAACACTAAGGCCTAGGGCTTAGTCGACCAAACCTTCATGGGCTCTCTTCGTGGGCTTGGATCATCATGTAGACAACTTGATTATAACATTCCAAGCCTTCAATATCCCGATGGACTCCTTGTTGGTCTTGAACATTATAACATAAGAGCTTGAAGGGACTCCTTGAAGCGCTTGGCCCGTGCACGTGTGACTGGGCCCAATGGAACTCAAACTGGATCATTACTTGGGCTAAGGTCCGTGCACACATTAGTCCCCTCCACTTGAGAAGGATTTGTCCTCAAATCCGGATAGAAACGGATGATACTACAAGCGTTGGTAGTATGAAGCCCAAATCTAATGCCACCACATATTGGCCCTCATACTATGATTCGGTGCTCATGTCTCTTGGTTTGTTTGAAAATGCTCACAACCCAGCCAAGAAAAACTCATGGCTTTACTCCAATGGCTCCTCTTGTTTGTATAATTCCCCTCCTCTTGAAAGCAATTTGCCCACAAATTGGGGACAAGACGAGTTACATGCCTTTGACTCAATCTTGTTACGATTGCTACAGATGTCATCCAATGCAAAACCCACATGCTAAGTAGGAAAATAACCCTTGTCGAACCTTGAATCTCACAAACTATCTTCAATGTGTGCTCAACTTGATCGTTTGTGGTCACGAGGTAAGGGTCCTCAAAGTGGTGTGAAGTGTATCCCATGAAATCGAACTCCGGCCAGAACACACTTGCAAGGTCCCATGGCGGATTTGGTGATGTTGGAGCTTCATGTTTACTACGAGCAAGACGAAAATCACAATGGTCATTGTGGCACTTGTTCTTTAAACGAACCCTTGGTACACAACCATCCCCAAAATGTGGAGTGTTCCCTTCAAGATGAGCTCGAATCAACTCCCTTTTGGTGTGGACTGATTTGAGTTGACATTGTTCCATGAATGGATACCAACGGGGTTTAACTCTTGGAGGCTTGCAAAGCCTATAATTGATTTTGGAATGGAACGCACTAAGAACAGCTCAACTTCCCTTTGCCCGATCTGTATAAAAGAAGAAACACTAAACAAAGCAAAGGTAAGTTCGTTAGGAAAATAATAGGCCTTCACCGGGTTGTTCAAGATCAGCCCACTTTCTCTCTTTTCTTCCTTTTTACCACCCATCTCATCAGATTTTTCCATCTCTTTTTCTAGTTCAACAGCTGACCCTTTCATCTCGTTGCTTTCAACTCCCTCGGGTTTTACCTCTTCATGCACAATTCCCTCATCTAGCCTTTTCTCCATTCTGTAACGCTCAACCTCATTTTCATGTATGCTAGATCAATACAAAGCTGGTCATAAGTAAGTGATACAAGTACAAAACGACGACTATTAAATAAGAAGGCATACTTATTAGTATGTCCGTCATATTTAACTTCTCGCCTCGACATCCATGCTTTGCCCAACAACACAGGTGTCACTTGAATTGGGACTACATCACACAACACCTCGTCCACATATTTGCCGATTTGAATAGGTACAAGTGTGTGCTTAGTAACCCAAACAACACCATGAGTGCTCATCAACTTGTACAGTTGAAGATGATCAATGGTTGGAAGATTTAATTTCTCAACCATGATAGCGCTTGCAAGGATAGTCCACAACTCCCATCAATGGGCAAGCTACAAATTTTATCTTTGACACCGCAACGAGTATAAAACCAACCAAGCAACTGAGAGTTGACGAGATCCAATTGCTCATTTACACCGCGTAATGCCACTTCTTTGACTCCCTTAGGATCAGGAAGACAATGTTGTGGGCTAGCTTTTATGCGTCTTGTATTCGCCATGACGTATGAGGGAACCTGCAAAAAGTTAGCAACGAAACCGAAGATGTTGGCTTTCACGCTCCCTTACGTGTATCCACTCGCACTCGTGTGTATGGATGTCACTCTAATTGACTTACCAAATACTTTTACCTGTTGGGTTCTGTAGTTGAGAAAGGCCGTTCAAGTCCAATAATTGTCACCACTTTTGCCATAAGAGTAACCAAGAAGGTAAGACACAAATGTGGGTGCAAAATGAAGTGGGAATGGACGAATTTGGAAGGCCAATAGTGGCGGACAGAAATGGAAGTGCACCAATGGGAACATAAAAGATAGAAACCCTAGCTTCCTAAAATGTAGGAGTGGGTAGTGTTCCTAAAATGTAGGAGAGAATGTAGGAGAGTAGCCAAGTGAAAACAAAGGAGTTATCCAAGTGTTTTACTTAGTTTCCTAACTGAATTTGGAAATTAAGAAAACAACTTGGATGAAGCAAGCAATACTCGGACAGATTTGAAACAAAGAAACTCTAGTGCAAATGAAACCCTAGCCGCAAGTAGAAACCCTAGCCGCCGCCCCACTTGTTTTCTGTTGCTCAAGTGATGACTAACGACCAAGACAGATTTGGGAACACAACCTTTCGGCAAATTTTGGACAGAAATTATCGACAAACTAGACACAAACACAAAAGGGATAACACACCAACAGATTTTGTGTTCGGATAAACAGTAACGTGGACAGTGTCGGTGAACAGCAACGGTGAACAGTGTCATTTTTTCTTCTTTTTTTTTTTTAACAAGGCAGCAGACAAAACACAAAAACCCTTCGACGCAACTACGAAAAACAAGGATATAACGAAAGATACCTTCACCTAAGCTCTGAAGCCAACTGATACGGTCCTCGATCAACTCGTTTCGAGACACGTAACACGCTTGCCCAAGGATCTAGTGAGGTTGTCCAGCGCTTGATTTGTGGAACCTAAAACCAAAACGGACTACACGAATTGATTGAAGGTGGTAGAACGGCGACTCCAATTGAGGTGAATACTCTAGTGGATAGGTCGGTAGAACAATCAAGGTTAATACGCAAGATTGCTCAAGAACCCTTGCCAAGCAAGTTAAGGTTCGAATGCTCTCAATAAGTCGAAGAGAAACAAATCAGAATTTTATCACCCGTTAATCATACAAAGTGAGCCTTTATATAGGCTAAGGGGCTAATAAAACCCTAAGAAACTAGACAAGGAAGGTCGGCCACTCCTTGGACAAGGTGGGCCGGGCCATGACTCAAATAAACTAACCTAATCCAACTCTAAGCAATTGAACCTAACACTAAGGCCCAGGGCTTAGTCGACCAAACCTTCATGGGCTCTCTTCGTGGGCTTCGATCATCATGTAGACAACTTGATTATCACCTTCCAAGCCTTCAATATTGCGATGGACTCCTTGTTGGTGTTGAACATTTCACACAAGAACTTGAAGGGACTCCTTGAAGCGTTTGGCCCGTGCACGTGTGACTGGGACCAATGGAACTCGAACTGGATCATTACTTGGGCTAAGGTCCGTGCACACATCAGTCCCCTCCACTTGAGAAGGATTTGTCCTCAAATCCGGATAGAAATGGATGATACTACAAGCGTTGGTAGTATGAAGCCCAAATCTAATGCCACCACATATTGGCCCTCATACTATGATTCGGTGCTCATGTCTCTTGGTTTGTTTGAAAATGCTCACAACCCAGCCAAGAAAAACTCATGGCTTTACTCCAATGGCTCCTCTTGTTTGTATAATTCCCCTCCTCTTGAAAGCAATTTGCCCACAAATTGGGGACAAGACGAGTTACATGCCTTTGACTCAATCTTGCTACGATTGCTACAGATGTCATCCAATGCAAAACCCACATGCTAAGTAGGAAAATAACCCTTGTCGAACCTTGAATCTCACAAACTATCTTCAATGTGTGCTCAACTTGATCGTTTGTGGTCACGAGGTAAGGGTCCTCAAAGTGGTGTGAAGTGTATCCCATGAAATCGAACTCCGGCCAGAACACACTTGCAAGGTCCCATGGCGGATTTGGTGATGTTGGAGCTTCATGTTTACTACGAGCAAGACGAAAATCACAATGGTCATTGTGGCACTTGTTCTTTAAACGAACCCTTGGTACACAACCATCCCCAAAATGTGGAGTGTTCCCTTCAAGATGAGCTCGAATCAACTCCCTTTTGGTGTGGACTGATTTGAGTTGACATTGTTCCATGAATGGATACCAACGGGGTTTAACTCTTGGAGGCTTGCAAAGCCTATAATTGATTTTGGAATGGAACGCACTAAGAACAGCTCAACTTCCCTTTGCCCGATCTGTATAAAAGAAGAAACACTAAATAAAGCAAAGGTAAGTTCGTTAGGAAAATAATAGGCCTTCACCGGGTTGTTCAAGATCAGCCCACTTTCTCTCTTTTCTTCCTTTTTACCACCCATCTCATCAGATTTTTCCATCTCTTTTTCTAGTTCAACAGCTGACCCTTTCATCTCGTTGCTTTCAACTCCCTCGGGTTTTACCTCTTCATGCACAATTCCCTCATCTAGCCTTTTCTCCATTCTGTAACGCTCAACCTCATTTTCGTGTATGCTAGATCAATACAAAGCTGGTCATAAGTAAGTGATACAAGTACAAAACGACGACTATTAAATAAGAAGGCATACTTATTAGTATGTCCGTCATATTTAACTTCTCGCCTCGACATCCATGCTTTGCCCAACAACACAGGTGTCACTTGAATTGGGACTACATCACACAACACCTCGTCCACATATTTGCCGATTTGAATAGGTACAAGTGTGTGCTTAGTAACCCAAACAACACCATGAGTGCTCATCAACTTGTACAGTTGAAGATGATCAATGGTTGGAAGATTTAATTTCTCAACCATGATAGCGCTTGCAAGGATAGTCCACAACTCCCATCAATGGGCAAGCTACAAATTTTATCTTTGACACCGCAACGAGTATAAAACCAACCAAGCAACTGAGAGTTGACGAGATCCAATTGCTCATTTATACCGCGTAATGCCACTTCTTTGACTCCCTTAGGATCAGGAAGACAATGTTGTGGGCTAGCTTTTATGCGTCTTGTATTCGCCATGACGTATGAGGGAACCTGCAAAAAGTTAGCAACGAAACCGAAGATGTTGGCTTTCACGCTCCCTTACGTGTATCCACTCGCACTCGTGTGTATGGATGTCACTCTAATTGACTTACCAAATACTTTTACCTGTTGGGTTCTGTAGTTGAGAAAGGCCGTTCAAGTCCAATAATTGTCACCACTTTTGCCATAAGAGTAACCAAGAAGGTAAGACACAAATGTGGGTGCAAAATGAAGTGGGAATGGACGAATTTGGAAGGCCAATAGTGGCGGACAGAAATGGAAGTGCACCAATGGGAACATAAAAGATAGAAACCCTAGCTTCCTAAAATGTAGGAGTGGGTAGTGTTCCTAAAATGTAGGAGAGAATGTAGGAGAGTAGCCAAGTGAAAACAAAGGAGTTATCCAAGTGTTTTACTTAGTTTCCTAACTGAATTTGGAAATTAAGAAAACAACTTGGATGAAGCAAGCAATACTCGGACAGATTTGAAACAAAGAAACTCTAGTGCAAATGAAACCCTAGCCGCAAGTAGAAACCCTAGCCGCCGCCCCACTTGTTTTCTGTTGCTCAAGTGATGACTAACGACCAAGACAGATTTGGGAACACAACCTTTCGGCAAATTTTGGACAGAAATTATCGACAAACTAGACACAAACACAAAAGGGATAACACACCAACAGATTTTGTGTTCGGATAAACAGTAACGTGGACAGTGTCGGTGAACAGCAACGGTGAACAGTGTCATTTTTTCTTCTTTTTTTTTTTTAACAAGGCAGCAGACAAAACACAAAAACCCTTCGACGCAACTACGAAAAACAAGGATATAACGAAAGATACCTTCACCTAAGCTCTGAAGCCAACTGATACGGTCCTCGATCAACTCGTTTCGAGACACGTAACACGCTTGCCCAAGGATCTAGTGAGGTTGTCCAGCGCTTGATTTGTGGAACCTAAAACCAAAACGGACTACACGAATTGATTGAAGGTGGTAGAACGGCGACTCCAATTGAGGTGAATACTCTAGTGGATAGGTCGGTAGAACAATCAAGGTTAATACGCAAGATTGCTCAAGAACCCTTGCCAAGCAAGTTAAGGTTCGAATGCTCTCAATAAGTCGAAGAGAAACAAATCAGAATTTTATCACCCGTTAATCATACAAAGTGAGCCTTTATATAGGCTAAGGGGCTAATAAAACCCTAAGAAACTAGACAAGGAAGGTCGGCCACTCCTTGGACAAGGTGGGCCGGGCCATGACTCAAATAAACTAACCTAATCCAACTCTAAGCAATTGAACCTAACACTAAGGCCCAGGGCTTAGTCGACCAAACCTTCATGGGCTCTCTTCGTGGGCTTCGATCATCATGTAGACAACTTGATTATCACCTTCCAAGCCTTCAATATTGCGATGGACTCCTTGTTGGTGTTGAACATTTCACACAAGAACTTGAAGGGACTCCTTGAAGCGTTTGGCCCGTGCACGTGTGACTGGGACCAATGGAACTCGAACTGGATCATTACTTGGGCTAAGGTCCGTGCACACATCAGTCCCCTCCACTTGAGAAGGATTTGTCCTCAAATCCGGATAGAAATGGATGATACTACAAGCGTTGGTAGTATGAAGCCCAAATCTAATGCCACCACATATTGGCCCTCATACTATGATTCGGTGCTCATGTCTCTTGGTTTGTTTGAAAATGCTCACAACCCAGCCAAGAAAAACTCATGGCTTTACTCCAATGGCTCCTCTTGTTTGTATAATTCCCCTCCTCTTGAAAGCAATTTGCCCACAAATTGGGGACAAGACGAGTTACATGCCTTTGACTCAATCTTGCTACGATTGCTACAGATGTCATCCAATGCAAAACCCACATGCTAAGTAGGAAAATAACCCTTGTCGAACCTTGAATCTCACAAACTATCTTCAATGTGTGCTCAACTTGATCGTTTGTGGTCACGAGGTAAGGGTCCTCAAAGTGGTGTGAAGTGTATCCCATGAAATCGAACTCCGGCCAGAACACACTTGCAAGGTCCCATGGCGGATTTGGTGATGTTGGAGCTTCATGTTTACTACGAGCAAGACGAAAATCACAATGGTCATTGTGGCACTTGTTCTTTAAACGAACCCTTGGTACACAACCATCCCCAAAATGTGGAGTGTTCCCTTCAAGATGAGCTCGAATCAACTCCCTTTTGGTGTGGACTGATTTGAGTTGACATTGTTCCATGAATGGATACCAACGGGGTTTAACTCTTGGAGGCTTGCAAAGCCTATAATTGATTTTGGAATGGAACGCACTAAGAACAGCTCAACTTCCCTTTGCCCGATCTGTATAAAAGAAGAAACACTAAATAAAGCAAAGGTAAGTTCGTTAGGAAAATAATAGGCCTTCACCGGGTTGTTCAAGATCAGCCCACTTTCTCTCTTTTCTTCCTTTTTACCACCCATCTCATCAGATTTTTCCATCTCTTTTTCTAGTTCAACAGCTGACCCTTTCATCTCGTTGCTTTCAACTCCCTCGGGTTTTACCTCTTCATGCACAATTCCCTCATCTAGCCTTTTCTCCATTCTGTAACGCTCAACCTCATTTTCGTGTATGCTAGATCAATACAAAGCTGGTCATAAGTAAGTGATACAAGTACAAAACGACGACTATTAAATAAGAAGGCATACTTATTAGTATGTCCGTCATATTTAACTTCTCGCCTCGACATCCATGCTTTGCCCAACAACACAGGTGTCACTTGAATTGGGACTACATCACACAACACCTCGTCCACATATTTGCCGATTTGAATAGGTACAAGTGTGTGCTTAGTAACCCAAACAACACCATGAGTGCTCATCAACTTGTACAGTTGAAGATGATCAATGGTTGGAAGATTTAATTTCTCAACCATGATAGCGCTTGCAAGGATAGTCCACAACTCCCATCAATGGGCAAGCTACAAATTTTATCTTTGACACCGCAACGAGTATAAAACCAACCAAGCAACTGAGAGTTGACGAGATCCAATTGCTCATTTATACCGCGTAATGCCACTTCTTTGACTCCCTTAGGATCAGGAAGACAATGTTGTGGGCTAGCTTTTATGCGTCTTGTATTCGCCATGACGTATGAGGGAACCTGCAAAAAGTTAGCAACGAAACCGAAGATGTTGGCTTTCACGCTCCCTTACGTGTATCCACTCGCACTCGTGTGTATGGATGTCACTCTAATTGACTTACCAAATACTTTTACCTGTTGGGTTCTGTAGTTGAGAAAGGCCGTTCAAGTCCAATAATTGTCACCACTTTTGCCATAAGAGTAACCAAGAAGGTAAGACACAAATGTGGGTGCAAAATGAAGTGGGAATGGACGAATTTGGAAGGCCAATAGTGGCGGACAGAAATGGAAGTGCACCAATGGGAACATAAAAGATAGAAACCCTAGCTTCCTAAAATGTAGGAGTGGGTAGTGTTCCTAAAATGTAGGAGAGAATGTAGGAGAGTAGCCAAGTGAAAACAAAGGAGTTATCCAAGTGTTTTACTTAGTTTCCTAACTGAATTTGGAAATTAAGAAAACAACTTGGATGAAGCAAGCAATACTCGGACAGATTTGAAACAAAGAAACTCTAGTGCAAATGAAACCCTAGCCGCAAGTAGAAACCCTAGCCGCCGCCCCACTTGTTTTCTGTTGCTCAAGTGATGACTAACGACCAAGACAGATTTGGGAACACAACCTTTCGGCAAATTTTGGACAGAAATTATCGACAAACTAGACACAAACACAAAAGGGATAACACACCAACAGATTTTGTGTTCGGATAAACAGTAACGTGGACAGTGTCGGTGAACAGCAACGGTGAACAGTGTCATTTTTTCTTCTTTTTTTTTTTTAACAAGGCAGCAGACAAAACACAAAAACCCTTCGACGCAACTACGAAAAACAAGGATATAACGAAAGATACCTTCACCTAAGCTCTGAAGCCAACTGATACGGTCCTCGATCAACTCGTTTCGAGACACGTAACACGCTTGCCCAAGGATCTAGTGAGGTTGTCCAGCGCTTGATTTGTGGAACCTAAAACCAAAACGGACTACACGAATTGATTGAAGGTGGTAGAACGGCGACTCCAATTGAGGTGAATACTCTAGTGGATAGGTCGGTAGAACAATCAAGGTTAATACGCAAGATTGCTCAAGAACCCTTGCCAAGCAAGTTAAGGTTCGAATGCTCTCAATAAGTCGAAGAGAAACAAATCAGAATTTTATCACCCGTTAATCATACAAAGTGAGCCTTTATATAGGCTAAGGGGCTAATAAAACCCTAAGAAACTAGACAAGGAAGGTCGGCCACTCCTTGGACAAGGTGGGCCGGGCCATGACTCAAATAAACTAACCTAATCCAACTCTAAGCAATTGAACCTAACACTAAGGCCCAGGGCTTAGTCGACCAAACCTTCATGGGCTCTCTTCGTGGGCTTCGATCATCATGTAGACAACTTGATTATCACCTTCCAAGCCTTCAATATTGCGATGGACTCCTTGTTGGTGTTGAACATTTCACACAAGAACTTGAAGGGACTCCTTGAAGCGTTTGGCCCGTGCACGTGTGACTGGGACCAATGGAACTCGAACTGGATCATTACTTGGGCTAAGGTCCGTGCACACATCAGTCCCCTCCACTTGAGAAGGATTTGTCCTCAAATCCGGATAGAAATGGATGATACTACAAGCGTTGGTAGTATGAAGCCCAAATCTAATGCCACCACATATTGGCCCTCATACTATGATTCGGTGCTCATGTCTCTTGGTTTGTTTGAAAATGCTCACAACCCAGCCAAGAAAAACTCATGGCTTTACTCCAATGGCTCCTCTTGTTTGTATAATTCCCCTCCTCTTGAAAGCAATTTGCCCACAAATTGGGGACAAGACGAGTTACATGCCTTTGACTCAATCTTGCTACGATTGCTACAGATGTCATCCAATGCAAAACCCACATGCTAAGTAGGAAAATAACCCTTGTCGAACCTTGAATCTCACAAACTATCTTCAATGTGTGCTCAACTTGATCGTTTGTGGTCACGAGGTAAGGGTCCTCAAAGTGGTGTGAAGTGTATCCCATGAAATCGAACTCCGGCCAGAACACACTTGCAAGGTCCCATGGCGGATTTGGTGATGTTGGAGCTTCATGTTTACTACGAGCAAGACGAAAATCACAATGGTCATTGTGGCACTTGTTCTTTAAACGAACCCTTGGTACACAACCATCCCCAAAATGTGGAGTGTTCCCTTCAAGATGAGCTCGAATCAACTCCCTTTTGGTGTGGACTGATTTGAGTTGACATTGTTCCATGAATGGATACCAACGGGGTTTAACTCTTGGAGGCTTGCAAAGCCTATAATTGATTTTGGAATGGAACGCACTAAGAACAGCTCAACTTCCCTTTGCCCGATCTGTATAAAAGAAGAAACACTAAATAAAGCAAAGGTAAGTTCGTTAGGAAAATAATAGGCCTTCACCGGGTTGTTCAAGATCAGCCCACTTTCTCTCTTTTCTTCCTTTTTACCACCCATCTCATCAGATTTTTCCATCTCTTTTTCTAGTTCAACAGCTGACCCTTTCATCTCGTTGCTTTCAACTCCCTCGGGTTTTACCTCTTCATGCACAATTCCCTCATCTAGCCTTTTCTCCATTCTGTAACGCTCAACCTCATTTTCGTGTATGCTAGATCAATACAAAGCTGGTCATAAGTAAGTGATACAAGTACAAAACGACGACTATTAAATAAGAAGGCATACTTATTAGTATGTCCGTCATATTTAACTTCTCGCCTCGACATCCATGCTTTGCCCAACAACACAGGTGTCACTTGAATTGGGACTACATCACACAACACCTCGTCCACATATTTGCCGATTTGAATAGGTACAAGTGTGTGCTTAGTAACCCAAACAACACCATGAGTGCTCATCAACTTGTACAGTTGAAGATGATCAATGGTTGGAAGATTTAATTTCTCAACCATGATAGCGCTTGCAAGGATAGTCCACAACTCCCATCAATGGGCAAGCTACAAATTTTATCTTTGACACCGCAACGAGTATAAAACCAACCAAGCAACTGAGAGTTGACGAGATCCAATTGCTCATTTAAACCGCGTAATGCCACTTCTTTGACTCCCTTAGGATCAGGAAGACAATGTTGTGGGCTAGCTTTTATGCGTCTTGTATTCGCCATGACGTATGAGGGAACCTGCAAAAAGTTAGCAACGAAACCGAAGATGTTGGCTTTCACGCTCCCTTACGTGTATCCACTCGCACTCGTGTGTATGGATGTCACTCTAATTGACTTACCAAATACTTTTACCTGTTGGGTTCTGTAGTTGAGAAAGGCCGTTCAAGTCCAATAATTGTCACCACTTTTGCCATAAGAGTAACCAAGAAGGTAAGACACAAATGTGGGTGCAAAATGAAGTGGGAATGGACGAATTTGGAAGGCCAATAGTGGCGGACAGAAATGGAAGTGCACCAATGGGAACATAAAAGATAGAAACCCTAGCTTCCTAAAATGTAGGAGTGGGTAGTGTTCCTAAAATGTAGGAGAGAATGTTGGAGAGTAGCCAAGTGAAAACAAAGGAGTTATCCAAGTGCTTTACTTAGTTTCCTAAATGAATTTGGAAATTAAGTAAACAACTTGGATGAAGCAAGCAATACTCAGACAGATTTGAAACAAAGAAACCCTAGTGCAAATGAAACCCTAGCCGCAAGTAGGAACCCTAGCCGCCGCCCCACTTGTTTTCTTGTTGCTCAAGTGATGACTAACGACCAAGATAGATTTGGGAACACAACCTTTCGGCAAATTTTGGACAGAAATTATCGACAAACTAGACACAAACACAAAAGGGATAACACACCAACAGATTTTGTGTTCGGATAAACAGCAACGTGAACAGTGTCGGTGAACAGCAACGGTGAACAGTGTCATTTTTTTCTTCTTCTTTTTTTTTTTTTTAACAAGGCAGCGGACAAAACACAAAAACCCTTCGACGCAACTACGAAAAACAAGGATATAACGAAAGATACCTTCACCTAAGCTCTGAAGCCAACTGATACGGTCCTCGATCAACTCGTTTCGAACACGTAACACGCTTGCCCAAGGATCTAGTGAGGTTGTCCAGCGCTTGGATTGTGGAACCTAAAACCAAAACGGACGACACGAATTGATTGAAGGTGGTAGAACGGCGACTCCAATTGAGGTGAATACTCTAGTGGATAGGTCGGTAGAACAATCAAGGACAATACGCAAGATTGCTCAAGAACCCTTGCCAAGCAAGCTAAGGTTCGAATGCTCTCAATAAGTCGAAGAGAAACAAATCAGAATTTTATTATCAAAATTGTGCACCCGTTAATCATACAAAGTGAGCCTTTATGCTAAGGGGCTAATAAAACCCTAAGAAACTAGACAAGGAAGGTCGGCCACTCCTTGGACAAGGTGGGCCGGGCCATGACTCAAATAAACTAACCTAATCCAACTCTAAGCAATTGAACCTAACACTAAGGCCTAGGGCTTAGTCGACCAAACCTTCATGGGCTCTCTTCGTGGGCTTGGATCATCATGTAGACAACTTGATTATAACATTCCAAGCCTTCAATATCCCGATGGACTCCTTGTTGGTCTTGAACATTATAACATAAGAGCTTGAAGGGACTCCTTGAAGCGCTTTGGCCCGTGCACGTGTGACTGGGCCCAATGGAACTCGAACTGGATCATTACTTGGGCTAAGGTCCGTGCACACATTAGTCCCCTCCACTTGAGAAGGATTTGTCCTCAAATCCGGATAGAAACGGATGATACTACAAGCGTTGGTAGTATGAAGCCCAAATCTAATGCCACCACATATTGGCCCTCATACTATGATTCGGTGCTCATGTCTCTTGGTTTGTTTGAAAATGCTCACAACCCAGCCAAGAAAAACTCATGGCTTTACTCCAATGGCTCCTCTTGTTTGTATAATTCCCCTCCTCTTGAAAGCAATTTGCCCACAAATTGGGGACAAGACGAGTTACATGCCTTTGACTCAATCTTGTTACGATTGCTACAGATGTCATCCAATGCAAAACCCACATGCTAAGTAGGAAAATAACCCTTGTCGAACCTTGAATCTCACAAACTATCTTCAATGTGTGCTCAACTTGATCGTTTGTGGTCACGAGGTAAGGGTCCTCAAAGTGGTGTGAAGTGTATCCCATGAAATCGAACTCCGGCCAGAACACACTTGCAAGGTCCCATGGCGGATTTGGTGATGTTGGAGCTTCATGTTTACTACGAGCAAGACGAAAATCACAATGGTCATTGTGGCACTTGTTCTTTAAACGAACCCTTGGTACACAACCATCCCCAAAATGTGGAGTGTTCCCTTCAAGATGAGCTCGAATCAACTCCCTTTTGGTGTGGACTGATTTGAGTTGACATTGTTCCATGAATGGATACCAACGGGGTTTAACTCTTGGAGGCTTGCAAAGCCTATAATTGATTTTGGAATGGAACGCACTAAGAACAGCTCAACTTCCCTTTGTCCGATCTGTATAAAAGAAGAAACACTAAACAAAGCAAAGGTAAGTTCGTTAGGAAAATAATAGGCCTTCACCGGGTTGTTCAAGATCAGCCCACTTTCTCTCTTTTCTTCCTTTTTACCACCCATCTCATCAGATTTTTCCATCTCTTTTTCTAGTTCAACAGCTGACCCTTTCATCTCGTTGCTTTCAACTCCCTCGGGTTTTACCTCTTCATGCACAATTCCCTCATCTAGCCTTTTCTCCATTCTGTAACGCTCAACCTCATTTTCATGTATGCTAGATCAATACAAAGCTGGTCATAAGTAAGTGATACAAGTACAAAACGACGACTATTAAATAAGAAGGCATACTTATTAGTATGTCCGTCATATTTAACTTCTCGCCTCGACATCCATGCTTTGCCCAACAACACAGGTGTCACTTGAATTGGGACTACATCACACAACACCTCGTCCACATATTTGCCGATTTGAATAGGTACAAGTGTGTGCTTAGTAACCCAAACAACACCATGAGTGCTCATCAACTTGTACAGTTGAAGATGATCAATGGTTGGAAGATTTAATTTCTCAACCATGATAGCGCTTGCAAGGATAGTCCACAACTCCCATCAATGGGCAAGCTACAAATTTTATCTTTGACACCGCAACGAGTATAAAACCAACCAAGCAACTGAGAGTTGACGAGATCCAATTGCTCATTTACACCGCGTAATGCCACTTCTTTGACTCCCTTAGGATCAGGAAGACAATGTTGTGGGCTAGCTTTTATGCGTCTTGTATTCGCCATGACGTATGAGGGAACCTGCAAAAAGTTAGCAACGAAACCGAAGATGTTGGCTTTCACGCTCCCTTACGTGTATCCACTCGCACTCGTGTGTATGGATGTCACTCTAATTGACTTACCAAATACTTTTACCTGTTGGGTTCTGTAGTTGAGAAAGGCCGTTCAAGTCCAATAATTGTCACCACTTTTGCCATAAGAGTAACCAAGAAGGTAAGACACAAATGTGGGTGCAAAATGAAGTGGGAATGGACGAATTTGGAAGGCCAATAGTGGCGGACAGAAATGGAAGTGCACCAATGGGAACATAAAAGATAGAAACCCTAGCTTCCTAAAATGTAGGAGTGGGTAGTGTTCCTAAAATGTAGGAGAGAATGTAGGAGAGTAGCCAAGTGAAAACAAAGGAGTTATCCAAGTGTTTTACTTAGTTTCCTAACTGAATTTGGAAATTAAGAAAACAACTTGGATGAAGCAAGCAATACTCGGACAGATTTGAAACAAAGAAACTCTAGTGCAAATGAAACCCTAGCCGCAAGTAGAAACCCTAGCCGCCGCCCCACTTGTTTTCTGTTGCTCAAGTGATGACTAACGACCAAGACAGATTTGGGAACACAACCTTTCGGCAAATTTTGGACAGAAATTATCGACAAACTAGACACAAACACAAAAGGGATAACACACCAACAGATTTTGTGTTCGGATAAACAGTAACGTGGACAGTGTCGGTGAACAGCAACGGTGAACAGTGTCATTTTTTCTTCTTTTTTTTTTTTAACAAGGCAGCAGACAAAACACAAAAACCCTTCGACGCAACTACGAAAAACAAGGATATAACGAAAGATACCTTCACCTAAGCTCTGAAGCCAACTGATACGGTCCTCGATCAACTCGTTTCGAGACACGTAACACGCTTGCCCAAGGATCTAGTGAGGTTGTCCAGCGCTTGATTTGTGGAACCTAAAACCAAAACGGACTACACGAATTGATTGAAGGTGGTAGAACGGCGACTCCAATTGAGGTGAATACTCTAGTGGATAGGTCGGTAGAACAATCAAGGTTAATACGCAAGATTGCTCAAGAACCCTTGCCAAGCAAGTTAAGGTTCGAATGCTCTCAATAAGTCGAAGAGAAACAAATCAGAATTTTATCACCCGTTAATCATACAAAGTGAGCCTTTATATAGGCTAAGGGGCTAATAAAACCCTAAGAAACTAGACAAGGAAGGTCGGCCACTCCTTGGACAAGGTGGGCCGGGCCATGACTCAAATAAACTAACCTAATCCAACTCTAAGCAATTGAACCTAACACTAAGGCCCAGGGCTTAGTCGACCAAACCTTCATGGGCTCTCTTCGTGGGCTTCGATCATCATGTAGACAACTTGATTATCACCTTCCAAGCCTTCAATATTGCGATGGACTCCTTGTTGGTGTTGAACATTTCACACAAGAACTTGAAGGGACTCCTTGAAGCGTTTGGCCCGTGCACGTGTGACTGGGACCAATGGAACTCGAACTGGATCATTACTTGGGCTAAGGTCCGTGCACACATCAGTCCCCTCCACTTGAGAAGGATTTGTCCTCAAATCCGGATAGAAATGGATGATACTACAAGCGTTGGTAGTATGAAGCCCAAATCTAATGCCACCACATATTGGCCCTCATACTATGATTCGGTGCTCATGTCTCTTGGTTTGTTTGAAAATGCTCACAACCCAGCCAAGAAAAACTCATGGCTTTACTCCAATGGCTCCTCTTGTTTGTATAATTCCCCTCCTCTTGAAAGCAATTTGCCCACAAATTGGGGACAAGACGAGTTACATGCCTTTGACTCAATCTTGCTACGATTGCTACAGATGTCATCCAATGCAAAACCCACATGCTAAGTAGGAAAATAACCCTTGTCGAACCTTGAATCTCACAAACTATCTTCAATGTGTGCTCAACTTGATCGTTTGTGGTCACGAGGTAAGGGTCCTCAAAGTGGTGTGAAGTGTATCCCATGAAATCGAACTCCGGCCAGAACACACTTGCAAGGTCCCATGGCGGATTTGGTGATGTTGGAGCTTCATGTTTACTACGAGCAAGACGAAAATCACAATGGTCATTGTGGCACTTGTTCTTTAAACGAACCCTTGGTACACAACCATCCCCAAAATGTGGAGTGTTCCCTTCAAGATGAGCTCGAATCAACTCCCTTTTGGTGTGGACTGATTTGAGTTGACATTGTTCCATGAATGGATACCAACGGGGTTTAACTCTTGGAGGCTTGCAAAGCCTATAATTGATTTTGGAATGGAACGCACTAAGAACAGCTCAACTTCCCTTTGCCCGATCTGTATAAAAGAAGAAACACTAAATAAAGCAAAGGTAAGTTCGTTAGGAAAATAATAGGCCTTCACCGGGTTGTTCAAGATCAGCCCACTTTCTCTCTTTTCTTCCTTTTTACCACCCATCTCATCAGATTTTTCCATCTCTTTTTCTAGTTCAACAGCTGACCCTTTCATCTCGTTGCTTTCAACTCCCTCGGGTTTTACCTCTTCATGCACAATTCCCTCATCTAGCCTTTTCTCCATTCTGTAACGCTCAACCTCATTTTCGTGTATGCTAGATCAATACAAAGCTGGTCATAAGTAAGTGATACAAGTACAAAACGACGACTATTAAATAAGAAGGCATACTTATTAGTATGTCCGTCATATTTAACTTCTCGCCTCGACATCCATGCTTTGCCCAACAACACAGGTGTCACTTGAATTGGGACTACATCACACAACACCTCGTCCACATATTTGCCGATTTGAATAGGTACAAGTGTGTGCTTAGTAACCCAAACAACACCATGAGTGCTCATCAACTTGTACAGTTGAAGATGATCAATGGTTGGAAGATTTAATTTCTCAACCATGATAGCGCTTGCAAGGATAGTCCACAACTCCCATCAATGGGCAAGCTACAAATTTTATCTTTGACACCGCAACGAGTATAAAACCAACCAAGCAACTGAGATTTGACGAGGTCAATTGCTCATCTAAACCGCGTAATGCCACTTCTTTGACTCCCTTAGGATCAGGAAGACAATGTTGTGGGCTAGCTTTTATGCGTCTTGTATTCGCCATGACGTATGAGGGAACCTGTAAAAAGTTAGCAACGAAACCGAAGATGTTGGCTTTCACGCTCCCTTACGTGTATCCACTCGCACTCGTGTATATGGATGTCACTCTAATTGACTTACCAAATACTTTTACCTGTTGGGTTCTGTAGTTGAGAAAGGCCGCTCAAGTCCAATAATTGTCACCACTTTTGCCATAAGAGTAACCAAGAATGTAAGACACAAATGTGGGTGCAAAATGAAGTGGGAATGGACGAATTTGGAAGGCCAATAGTGGGGGACAAAAATGGAAGTGCACCAATGGGAACATAAAAGATAGAAACCCTAGCTTCCTAAAATGTAGGAGTGGGTAGTGTTCCTAAAATGTAGGAGAGAATGTTGGAGAGTAGCCAAGTGAAAACAAAGGAGTTATCCAAGTGCTTTACTTAGTTTCCTAAATGAATTTGGAAATTAAGTAAACAACTTGGATGAAGCAAGCAATACTCAGACAGATTTGAAACAAAGAAACCCTAGTGCAAATGAAACCCTAGCCGCAAGTAGGAACCCTAGCCGCCGCCCCACTTGTTTTCTTGTTGCTCAAGTGATGACTAACGACCAAGATAGATTTGGGAACACAACCTTTCGGCAAATTTTGGACAGAAATTATCGACAAACTAGACACAAACACAAAAGGGATAACACACCAACAGATTTTGTGTTCGGATAAACAGCAACGTGAACAGTGTCGGTGAACAGCAACGGTGAACAGTGTCATTTTTTTCTTCTTCTTTTTTTTTTTTTTAACAAGGCAGCGGACAAAACACAAAAACCCTTCGACGCAACTACGAAAAACAAGGATATAACGAAAGATACCTTCACCTAAGCTCTGAAGCCAACTGATACGGTCCTCGATCAACTCGTTTCGAACACGTAACACGCTTGCCCAAGGATCTAGTGAGGTTGTCCAGCGCTTGGATTGTGGAACCTAAAACCAAAACGGACGACACGAATTGATTGAAGGTGGTAGAACGGCGACTCCAATTGAGGTGAATACTCTAGTGGATAGGTCGGTAGAACAATCAAGGACAATACGCAAGATTGCTCAAGAACCCTTGCCAAGCAAGCTAAGGTTCGAATGCTCTCAATAAGTCGAAGAGAAACAAATCAGAATTTTATTATCAAAATTGTGCACCCGTTAATCATACAAAGTGAGCCTTTATGCTAAGGGGCTAATAAAACCCTAAGAAACTAGACAAGGAAGGTCGGCCACTCCTTGGACAAGGTGGGCCGGGCCATGACTCAAATAAACTAACCTAATCCAACTCTAAGCAATTGAACCTAACACTAAGGCCTAGGGCTTAGTCGACCAAACCTTCATGGGCTCTCTTCGTGGGCTTGGATCATCATGTAGACAACTTGATTATAACATTCCAAGCCTTCAATATCCCGATGGACTCCTTGTTGGTCTTGAACATTATAACATAAGAGCTTGAAGGGACTCCTTGAAGCGCTTGGCCCGTGCACGTGTGACTGGGCCCAATGGAACTCGAACTGGATCATTACTTGGGCTAAGGTCCGTGCACACATTAGTCCCCTCCACTTGAGAAGGATTTGTCCTCAAATCCGGATAGAAACGGATGATACTACAAGCGTTGGTAGTATGAAGCCCAAATCTAATGCCACCACATATTGGCCCTCATACTATGATTCGGTGCTCATGTCTCTTGGTTTGTTTGAAAATGCTCACAACCCAGCCAAGAAAAACTCATGGCTTTACTCCAATGGCTCCTCTTGTTTGTATAATTCCCCTCCTCTTGAAAGCAATTTGCCCACAAATTGGGGACAAGACGAGTTACATGCCTTTGACTCAATCTTGTTACGATTGCTACAGATGTCATCCAATGCAAAACCCACATGCTAAGTAGGAAAATAACCCTTGTCGAACCTTGAATCTCACAAACTATCTTCAATGTGTGCTCAACTTGATCGTTTGTGGTCACGAGGTAAGGGTCCTCAAAGTGGTGTGAAGTGTATCCCATGAAATCGAACTCCGGCCAGAACACACTTGCAAGGTCCCATGGCGGATTTGGTGATGTTGGAGCTTCATGTTTACTACGAGCAAGACGAAAATCACAATGGTCATTGTGGCACTTGTTCTTTAAACGAACCCTTGGTACACAACCATCCCCAAAATGTGGAGTGTTCCCTTCAAGATGAGCTCGAATCAACTCCCTTTTGGTGTGGACTGATTTGAGTTGACATTGTTCCATGAATGGATACCAACGGGGTTTAACTCTTGGAGGCTTGCAAAGCCTATAATTGATTTTGGAATGGAACGCACTAAGAACAGCTCAACTTCCCTTTGCCCGATCTGTATAAAAGAAGAAACACTAAACAAAGCAAAGGTAAGTTCGTTAGGAAAATAATAGGCCTTCACCGGGTTGTTCAAGATCAGCCCACTTTCTCTCTTTTCTTCCTTTTTACCACCCATCTCATCAGATTTTTCCATCTCTTTTTCTAGTTCAACAGCTGACCCTTTCATCTCGTTGCTTTCAACTCCCTCGGGTTTTACCTCTTCATGCACAATTCCCTCATCTAGCCTTTTCTCCATTCTGTAACGCTCAACCTCATTTTCATGTATGCTAGATCAATACAAAGCTGGTCATAAGTAAGTGATACAAGTACAAAACGACGACTATTAAATAAGAAGGCATACTTATTAGTATGTCCGTCATATTTAACTTCTCGCCTCGACATCCATGCTTTGCCCAACAACACAGGTGTCACTTGAATTGGGACTACATCACACAACACCTCGTCCACATATTTGCCGATTTGAATAGGTACAAGTGTGTGCTTAGTAACCCAAACAACACCATGAGTGCTCATCAACTTGTACAGTTGAAGATGATCAATGGTTGGAAGATTTAATTTCTCAACCATGATAGCGCTTGCAAGGATAGTCCACAACTCCCATCAATGGGCAAGCTACAAATTTTATCTTTGACACCGCAACGAGTATAAAACCAACCAAGCAACTGAGAGTTGACGAGATCCAATTGCTCATTTACACCGCGTAATGCCACTTCTTTGACTCCCTTAGGATCAGGAAGACAATGTTGTGGGCTAGCTTTTATGCGTCTTGTATTCGCCATGACGTATGAGGGAACCTGCAAAAAGTTAGCAACGAAACCGAAGATGTTGGCTTTCACGCTCCCTTACGTGTATCCACTCGCACTCGTGTGTATGGATGTCACTCTAATTGACTTACCAAATACTTTTACCTGTTGGGTTCTGTAGTTGAGAAAGGCCGTTCAAGTCCAATAATTGTCACCACTTTTGCCATAAGAGTAACCAAGAAGGTAAGACACAAATGTGGGTGCAAAATGAAGTGGGAATGGACGAATTTGGAAGGCCAATAGTGGCGGACAGAAATGGAAGTGCACCAATGGGAACATAAAAGATAGAAACCCTAGCTTCCTAAAATGTAGGAGTGGGTAGTGTTCCTAAAATGTTGGAGAGAATGTTGGAGAGTAGCCAAGTGAAAACAAAGGAGTTATCCAAGTGCTTTACTTAGTTTCCTAAATGAATTTGGAAATTAAGTAAACAACTTGGATGAAGCAAGCAATACTCAGACAGATTTGAAACAAAGAAACCCTAGTGCAAATGAAACCCTAGCCGCAAGTAGGAACCCTAGCCGCCGCCCCACTTGTTTTCTTGTTGCTCAAGTGATGACTAACGACCAAGACAGATTTGGGAACACAACCTTTCGGCAAATTTTGGACAGAAATTATCGACAAACTAGACACAAACACAAAAGGGATAACACACCAACAGATTTTGTGTTCGGATAAACAGTAACGTGGACAGTGTCGGTGAACAGCAACGGTGAACAGTGTCATTTTTTTCTTCTTCTTTTTTTTTAACAAGGCAGCAGACAAAACACAAAAACCCTTCGACGCAACTACGAAAAACAAGGATATAACGAAAGATACCTTCACCTAAGCTCTGAAGCCAACTGATACGGTCCTCGATCAACTCGTTTCGAGACACGTAACACGCTTGCCCAAGGATCTAGTGAGGTTGTCCAGCGCTTGAATTGTGGAACCTAAAACCAAAACGGACGACACGAATTGATTGAAGGTGGTAGAACGGCGACTCCAATTGAGGTGAATACTCTAGTGGATAGGTTGGTAGAACAATCAAGGACAATACGCAGGATTGCTCAAGAACCCTTGCCAAGCAAGTTAAGGTTCGAATGCTCTCAATAAGTCGAAGAGAAACAAATCAGAATTTTATCGCCCGTTAATCATACAAAGTGAGCCTTTATATAGGCTAAGGGGCTAATAAAACCCTAAGAAACTAGACAAGGAAGGTCGGCCACTCCTTGGACAAGGTGGGCCGGGCCATGACTCAAATAAACTAACCTAATCCAACTCTAAGCAATTGAACCTAACACTAAGGCCCAGGGTTTAGTCGACCAAACCTTCATGGGCTCTCTTCGTGGGGGGCTTGGATCATCATGTAGACAACTTGATTATCACCTTCCATGCCTTCAATATCCCGATGGACTCCTTGTTGGTTTTGAACATTTCACACAAGAGCTTGAAGGGACTCCTTGAAGCGCTTGGCCCGTGCACGTGTGACTGGGTCCAATGGAACTCGAACTGGATCATTACTTGGGCTAAGGTCCGTGCACACATCAGTCCCCTCCACTTGAGAAGGATTTGTCTTCAAATCTGGATAGAAATGGATGATACTACAAGCGTTGGTAGTATGAAGCCCAAATCTAATGCCACCACATATTGGCCATCATACTATGATTCGGTGCTCATGTCTCTTGGTTAGTTTGAAAATGCTCACAACCAGCCAAGAAAAACTCATGGCTTTACTCCAATGGCTCCTCTTGTTTGTATAATTCCCCTCCTCTTGAAAGCAATTTGCCCACAAATTGAAGCACGAATGGAGACAAGACGAGTTACATGCCTTTGACTCAATCTTGTTACGATTGCTTCAGATGTCATCCAATGCAAAACCCACGTGCTAAGTTGGAAAATAACCCTTGTCGAACCTTGAATCTCACAAACTATCTTCAATGTGTGCTCAACTTGATCGTTTGTGGTCACGAGGTAAGGGTCCTCAAAGTGGTGTGAAGTGTATCCCATGAAATCGAACTCCGGCCAAAACACACTTGCAAGGTCCCATGGCGGATTTGGTGATGTTGGAGCTTCATGCGTACTAAGAGCAAGACGAAAATGACAATGGTCATTGAGGCACTTGTTCTTTAAACGAACCCTTGGTACACAACCATCCCCAAAATGTGGAGTGTTCCCTTCAAGATGAGCTCGAATCAACTCCCTTTTGGTGTGGACTGATTTGAGTTGACATTGTTCCATGAATGGATACCAACGGGGTTTAACTCTTGGAGGCTTGCAAAGCCTATAATTGATTTTGGAATGGAACGCACTAAGAACAGCTCAACTTGCCTTTGCCTGATCTGTATAAAAGAAGAAACACTAAACAAAGCAAAGGTAAGTTCGTTAGGAAAATAATAGGCCTTCACCGGGTTGTTCAAGATCAGCCCCCTTTCTCTCTTTTCTTCCTTTTTACCACCCATCTCATCAGATTCTTCCATCTCTTTTTCTAGTTCAACAGCTGACCCTTTCATCTCGTTGCATTCAACTCCCTCGAGTTTTCCCTCATCTAGCCTTTTCTCCATTCTATAACGCTCAACCTCATTTTCATGTATGCTAGATCAATACAAAGCTGGTCATAAGTAAGTGATACCAGTACAAAACGACGACTATTAAATAAGAAGGCATACTTGTTAGTATGTCCGTCATATTTAACTTCTCGCCTCGACATCCATGCTTTGCCCAACAACACAGGTGTCACTTGAATTGGGACTACATCACACAACACCTCGTCCACATATTTGCCGATTTGAATAGGTACAAGTGTGTGCTTAGTAACCCAAACAACACCACGAGTACTCATCAACTTGTACAGCTGAAGATGATCAATGGTTGGAAGATTTAATTTCTCAACCATGATAGCACTTGCAAGGATGACTTCACAACTCCCATCAATGGGCAAGCTACAAATTTTATCTTTGACACCGCAACGAGTATAAAACCAACCAAGTAATTGAGATTTGACGAGGTCCAATTGCTCATCTACACCGCGTAATGCCACTTCTTTGACTCCCTTAGGATCAGGAAGACAATGTTGTGGGCTAGCTTTTATGCGTCTTGTATTCGCCATGACGTATGAGGGAACCTGTAAAAAGTTAGCAACGAAACCGAAGATGTTGGCTTTCACGCTCCCTTACGTGTATCCACTCGCACTCGTGTATATGGATGTCACTCTAATTGACTTACCAAATACTTTTACCTGTTGGGTTCTGTAGTTGAGAAAAGCCGCTCAAGTCCAATAATTGTCACCACTTTTGCCATAAGAGTAACCAAGAATGTAAGACACAAATGTGGGTGCAAAATGAAGTGGGAATGGACGAATTTGGAAGGCCAATAGTGGGGGACAGAAATGGAAGTGCACCAATGGGAACATAAAAGATAGAAACCCTAGCTTCCTAAAATGTAGGAATGGGTAGTGTTCCTAAAATGTAGGAGAGAATGTTGGAGAGTAGCCAAGTGAAAACAAAGGAGTTATCCAAGTGCTTTACTTAGTTTCCTAAATGAATTTGGAAATTAAGTAAACAACTTGGATGAAGCAAGCAATACTCGGACAGATTTGAAACAAAGAAACCCTAGTGCAAATGAAACCCTAGCCGCAAGTAGAAACCCTAGCCGCCGCCCCACTTGTTTTCTTGTTGCTCAAGTGATGACTAACGACCAAGACAAATTTGGGAACACAACCTTTCGGCAAATTTTGGACAGAAATTATCGACAAACTAGACACAAACACAAAAGGGATAACACACCAACAGATTTTGTGTTCGGATAAACAGCAACGTGAACTGTGTCGATGAACAGCAACGGTGAACAGTGTCATTTTTTTCTTCTTCTTTTTTTTTTTTTAACAAGGCAGCGGACAAAACACAAAAACCCTTCGACGCAACTACGAAATACAAGTATATAACGAAAGATACCTTCACCTAAGCTCTGAAGCCAACTGATACGGTCCTCGATCAACTCGTTTCGAGACACGTAACACGCTTGCCCAAGGATCTAGTGAGGTTGTCCAGCGCTCGGATTGTGGAACCTAAAACCAAAACGGACGACACGAATTGATTGAAGGTGGTAGAACGGCGACTCCAATTGAGGTGAATACTCTACTGGATAGGTCGGTAGAACAATCAAGGACAATACGCAAGATTGCTCAAGAACCCTTGCCAAGCAAGCTAAGGTTCGAATGCTCTCAATAAATCGAAGAGAAACAAATCAGAATTTTATTATCAAAATTGTGCACCCGTTAATCATACAAAGTGAGCCTTTATATAGGCTAAGGGGCTAATAAAACCCTAAGAAACTAGACAAGGAGGGTCGGCCACTCCTTGGACAAGGTGGGCCGGGCCATGATTCAAATAAACTAACCTAATCCAACTCTAAGCAATTGAACCTAACACTAAGGCCTAGGGCTTAGTCGACCAAACCTTCATGGGCTCTCTTCGTGGGCTTGGATCATCATGTAGACAACTTGATTATAACATTCCAAGCCTTCAATATCCCGATGGACTCCTTGTTGGTCTTGAACAAGAGCTTGAAGGGACTCCTTGAAGAGCTTGGCCCGTGCACGTGTGACTGGGCCCAATGGAACTCGAACTGGATCATTACTTGGGCTAAGGTCCGTGCACACATCAGTCCCCTCCACTTGAGAAGGATTTGTCCTCAAATCCGGATAGAAACGGATGATACTACAGGCGTTGGTAGTATGAAGCCCAAATCTAATGCCACCACATATTGGCCCTCATACTATGATTCGGTGCTCATGTCTCTTGGTTAGTTTGAAAATGCTCACAACCAGCCAAGAAAAACTCATGGCTTTACTCCAATGGCTCCTCTTGTTTGTATAATTCCCCTCCTCTTGAAAGCAATTTGCCCACAAATTGGTGACAAGACGAGTTACATGCCTTTGACTCAATGTTGTTACGATTGCTACAGATGTCATCCAATGCAAAACCCACGTGCTAAGTAGGAAAATAACCATTGTCGAACCTTGAATCTCACAAACTATCTTCAATGTGTGCTCAACTTGATCGTTTGTGGTCACTAGGTAAGGGTCCTCAAAGTAGTGTGAAGTGTATCCCATGAAATTGAACTCCGGCCAGAACACACTTGCAAGGTCCCATGGCGGATTTGGTGATGTTGGAGCTTCATGTGTACTAAGAGCAAGACGAAAATGACAATGGTCATTGAGGCACTTGTTCTTTAAACTAACCCTTGGTACACAACCATCCCCAAAATGTGGAGTGTTCCCTTCAAGATGAGCTCGAATCAACTCCCTTTTGGTGTGGACTGATTTGAGTTGACATTGTTCCATGAATGGATACCAACGGGGTTTAACTCTTGGAGGCTTGCAAAGCCTATAATTGATTTTGGAATGGAACGCACTAAGAACAGCTCAACTTCCCTTTGCCTGATCTGTATAAAAGAAGAAACACTAAACAAAGCAAAGACAAGTTCGTTAGGAAAATAATAGGCCTTCACCGGGTTGTTCAAGATCGGCCCACTATCTCTCTTTTCTTCCTTGTTACCACCCATCTCATCAGATTTTTCCATATCTTTTTTTCTGGTTCAACAGCTGACCCTTTCATCTCGTTGCTTTCAACTCTCTCGGGTTTTACCTCTTCAGGCACAATTCCCTCATCTAGCCTTTTCTCCATTCTATAACGCTCAAGCTCATTTTCATGTATGCTAGATCAATACAAAGCTGGTCATAAGTAAGTGATACCAGTACAAAACGACGACTATTAAATAAGAAGGCATACTTGTTAATATGTCCGTCATATTTAACTTCTCGCCTCGACATCCATGCTTTGCCCAACAACACAGGTGTCACTTGAATTGGGACTATATCACACAACACCTCGCCCACATATTTGCCGATTTGAATAGGTACAAGTGTGTGCTTAGTAACCCAAACAACACCACGAGTACTCATGAACTTGTACAGCAGAAGATGATCAATGGTTGGAAGATTTAATTTCTCAACCATGATAGCACTTGCAAGGATGACTTCACAACTCCCATCAATGGGCAAGTTACAAATTTTATCTGTGACACCGCAACGAGTATAAAACCAACCAAGCAACTGAGATTTGACGAGGTCCAATTGCTCATCTACACCGCGTAATGCCACTTCTTTGACTCCCTTAGGATCAGGAAGACAATGTTGTGGGCTAGCTTTTATGCGTCTTGTATTCGCCATGACGTATGAGAGAACCTGCAAAAAGTTAGCAACGAAACCGAAGATGTTGGCTTTCACGCTCCCTAAACGTGTATCCACTCGCACTCGTGTATATGGTTGTCACTCTAATTGACTTGCTAAATACTTTTACCTGTTGGGGTTCTGTGGTTGAGAAAGGCCTTTCAAGTCCAATAATTGTCACCACTTTTGCCATAAGAGTAACCAAGAAGGTAAGACACAAATGTGGGTGCACAATGAAGTGGGAATTGAAGAATTTGGAAGGCCAATAGTGGCGGACAGAAATGGAAGTGCACCAAGGGGAACATAAAAGATAGAAACCCTAGCTTCCTAAAATGTAGGAGTGGGTAGTGTTCCTAAAATCTAGGAGAGAATGTAGGAGAGTAGCCAAGTGAAAATAAAGGAGTTATCCAAGTGCTTTACTTAGTTTCCTAAATGAATTTGGAAATTAAGTAAACAACTTGGATGAAGCAAGCAATAGTCGGACAGATTTAAAACAAAGAAACCCTAGTGCAAATGAAACCATAGCCGCAAGTAGAAACCCTAGCCGCCGCCCCACTTGTTTTCTGGTTGCTCAAGTGATGACTAACGACCAAGACAGATTTGGGAACACAACCTTTCGGCAAATTTTGGACAGAAATTATCGACAAACTAGACACAAACACAAAAGGGATAACACACCAACAGATTTTGTGTTCGGATAAACAGCAACGTGAACTGTGTCGATGAACAGCAACGGTGAACAGTGTCATTTTTTTCTTCTTCTTTTTTTTTTTTTAACAAGGCAGCGGACAAAACACAAAAACCCTTCGACGCAACTACGAAATACAAGTATATAACGAAAGATACCTTCACCTAAGCTCTGAAGCCAACTGATACGGTCCTCGATCAACTCGTTTCGAGACACGTAACACGCTTTCCCAAGGATCTAGTGAGGTTGTCCAGCGCTCGGATTGTGGAACCTAAAACCAAAACGGACGACACGAATTGATTGAAGGTGGTAGAACGGCGACTCCAATTGAGGTGAATACTCTACTGGATAGGTCGGTAGAACAATCAAGGACAATACGCAAGATTGCTCAAGAACCCTTGCCAAGCAAGCTAAGGTTCGAATGCTCTCAATAAATCGAAGAGAAACAAATCAGAATTTTATTATCAAAATTGTGCACCCGTTAATCATACAAAGTGAGCCTTTATATAGGCTAAGGGGCTAATAAAACCCTAAGAAACTAGACAAGGAGGGTCGGCCACTCCTTGGACAAGGTGGGCCGGGCCATGATTCAAATAAACTAACCTAATCCAACTCTAAGCAATTGAACCTAACACTAAGGCCTAGGGCTTAGTCGACCAAACCTTCATGGGCTCTCTTCGTGGGCTTGGATCATCATGTAGACAACTTGATTATAACATTCCAAGCCTTCAATATCCCGATGGACTCCTTGTTGGTCTTGAACAAGAGCTTGAAGGGACTCCTTGAAGAGCTTGGCCCGTGCACGTGTGACTGGGCCCAATGGAACTCGAACTGGATCATTACTTGGGCTAAGGTCCGTGCACACATCAGTCCCCTCCACTTGAGAAGGATTTGTCCTCAAATCCGGATAGAAACGGATGATACTACAGGCGTTGGTAGTATGAAGCCCAAATCTAATGCCACCACATATTGGCCCTCATACTATGATTCGGTGCTCATGTCTCTTGGTTAGTTTGAAAATGCTCACAACCAGCCAAGAAAAACTCATGGCTTTACTCCAATGGCTCCTCTTGTTTGTATAATTCCCCTCCTCTTGAAAGCAATTTGCCCACAAATTGGTGACAAGACGAGTTACATGCCTTTGACTCAATGTTGTTACGATTGCTACAGATGTCATCCAATGCAAAACCCACGTGCTAAGTAGGAAAATAACCATTGTCGAACCTTGAATCTCACAAACTATCTTCAATGTGTGCTCAACTTGATCGTTTGTGGTCACTAGGTAAGGGTCCTCAAAGTAGTGTGAAGTGTATCCCATGAAATTGAACTCCGGCCAGAACACACTTGCAAGGTCCCATGGCGGATTTGGTGATGTTGGAGCTTCATGTGTACTAAGAGCAAGACGAAAATGACAATGGTCATTGAGGCACTTGTTCTTTAAACTAACCCTTGGTACACAACCATCCCCAAAATGTGGAGTGTTCCCTTCAAGATGAGCTCGAATCAACTCCCTTTTGGTGTGGACTGATTTGAGTTGACATTGTTCCATGAATGGATACCAACGGGGTTTAACTCTTGGAGGCTTGCAAAGCCTATAATTGATTTTGGAATGGAACGCACTAAGAACAGCTCAACTTCCCTTTGCCTGATCTGTATAAAAGAAGAAACACTAAACAAAGCAAAGACAAGTTCGTTAGGAAAATAATAGGCCTTCACCGGGTTGTTCAAGATCGGCCCACTATCTCTCTTTTCTTCCTTGTTACCACCCATCTCATCAGATTTTTCCATATCTTTTTTTCTGGTTCAACAGCTGACCCTTTCATCTCGTTGCTTTCAACTCTCTCGGGTTTTACCTCTTCAGGCACAATTCCCTCATCTAGCCTTTTCTCCATTCTATAACGCTCAAGCTCATTTTCATGTATGCTAGATCAATACAAAGCTGGTCATAAGTAAGTGATACCAGTACAAAACGACGACTATTAAATAAGAAGGCATACTTGTTAATATGTCCGTCATATTTAACTTCTCGCCTCGACATCCATGCTTTGCCCAACAACACAGGTGTCACTTGAATTGGGACTATATCACACAACACCTCGCCCACATATTTGCCGATTTGAATAGGTACAAGTGTGTGCTTAGTAACCCAAACAACACCACGAGTACTCATGAACTTGTACAGCAGAAGATGATCAATGGTTGGAAGATTTAATTTCTCAACCATGATAGCACTTGCAAGGATGACTTCACAACTCCCATCAATGGGCAAGTTACAAATTTTATCTGTGACACCGCAACGAGTATAAAACCAACCAAGCAACTGAGATTTGACGAGGTCCAATTGCTCATCTACACCGCGTAATGCCACTTCTTTGACTCCCTTAGGATCAGGAAGACAATGTTGTGGGCTAGCTTTTATGCGTCTTGTATTCGCCATGACGTATGAGAGAACCTGCAAAAAGTTAGCAACGAAACCGAAGATGTTGGCTTTCACGCTCCCTAAACGTGTATCCACTCGCACTCGTGTATATGGTTGTCACTCTAATTGACTTGCTAAATACTTTTACCTGTTGGGGTTCTGTGGTTGAGAAAGGCCTTTCAAGTCCAATAATTGTCACCACTTTTGCCATAAGAGTAACCAAGAAGGTAAGACACAAATGTGGGTGCACAATGAAGTGGGAATTGAAGAATTTGGAAGGCCAATAGTGGCGGACAGAAATGGAAGTGCACCAAGGGGAACATAAAAGATAGAAACCCTAGCTTCCTAAAATGTAGGAGTGGGTAGTGTTCCTAAAATCTAGGAGAGAATGTAGGAGAGTAGCCAAGTGAAAATAAAGGAGTTATCCAAGTGCTTTACTTAGTTTCCTAAATGAATTTGGAAATTAAGTAAACAACTTGGATGAAGCAAGCAATAGTCGGACAGATTTAAAACAAAGAAACCCTAGTGCAAATGAAACCATAGCCGCAAGTAGAAACCCTAGCCGCCGCCCCACTTGTTTTCTGGTTGCTCAAGTGATGACTAACGACCAAGACAGATTTGGGAAAACAACCTTTCGGCAAATTTTGGACAGAAATTATCGACAAACTACACACAAACACAAAAGGGATAACACACCAACAGATTTTGTGTTCGGATAAAAAGTAACGTGAACAGTGTCGGTGAACAGCAACGGTGAACAGTGTCATTTTTTTCTTCTTGTTTTTTTTTTTAACAAGGCAGCGGACAAGACACAAAAACCCTTCGACGCAACTACGAAAAACAAGGATATAACGAAAGATACCTTCACCTAAGCTCTGAAGCCAACTGATACGGTCCTCGATCAACTCGTTTCGAGACACGTAACACGTTTGCCCAAGGATCTAGTGAGGTTGTCCAGCGCTCGGATTGTGGAACCTAAAACCAAAACGGACGACACGAATTGATTGAAGGTGGTAGAACGGCGACTCCAATTGAGGTGAATACTCTACTGGATAGGTCGGTAGAACAATCAAGGACAATACGCAAGATTGCTCAAGAACCCTTGCCAAGCAAGCTAAGGTTCGAATGCTCTCAATAAGTCGAAGAGAAACAAATCAGAATTTTATTATCAAAATTGTGCACCCGTTAATCATACAAAGTGAGCCTTTATATAGGCTAAGGGGCTAATAAAACCCTAAGAAACTAGACAAGGAGGGTCGGCCACTCCTTGGACAAGGTGGGCCGGGCCATGATTCAAATAAACTAACCTAATCCAACTCTAAGCAATTGAACCTAACACTAAGGCCTAGGGCTTAGTCGACCAAACCTTCATGGGCTCTCTTCGTGGGCTTGGATCATCATGTAGACAACTTGATTATAACATTCCAAGCCTTCAATATCCCGATGGACTCCTTGTTGGTCTTGAACAAGAGCTTGAAGGGACTCCTTGAAGAGCTTGGCCCGTGCACGTGTGACTGGGCCCAATGGAACTCGAACTGGATCATTACTTGGGCTAAGGTCCGTGCACACATCAGTCCCCTCCACTTGAGAAGGATTTGTCCTCAAATCCGGATAGAAACGGATGATACTACAGGCGTTGGTAGTATGAAGCCCAAATCTAATGCCACCACATATTGGCCCTCATACTATGATTCGGTGCTCATGTCTCTTGGTTAGTTTGAAAATGCTCACAACCAGCCAAGAAAAACTCATGGCTTTACTCCAATGGCTCCTCTTGTTTGTATAATTCCCCTCCTCTTGAAAGCAATTTGCCCACAAATTGGTGACAAGACGAGTTACATGCCTTTGACTCAATGTTGTTACGATTGCTACAGATGTCATCCAATGCAAAACCCACGTGCTAAGTAGGAAAATAACCATTGTCGAACCTTGAATCTCACAAACTATCTTCAATGTGTGCTCAACTTGATCGTTTGTGGTCACTAGGTAAGGGTCCTCAAAGTAGTGTGAAGTGTATCCCATGAAATTGAACTCCGGCCAGAACACACTTGCAAGGTCCCATGGCGGATTTGGTGATGTTGGAGCTTCATGTGTACTAAGAGCAAGACGAAAATGACAATGGTCATTGAGGCACTTGTTCTTTAAACTAACCCTTGGTACACAACCATCCCCAAAATGTGGAGTGTTCCCTTCAAGATGAGCTCGAATCAACTCCCTTTTGGTGTGGACTGATTTGAGTTGACATTGTTCCATGAATGGATACCAACGGGGTTTAACTCTTGGAGGCTTGCAAAGCCTATAATTGATTTTGGAATGGAACGCACTAAGAACAGCTCAACTTCCCTTTGCCTGATCTGTATAAAAGAAGAAACACTAAACAAAGCAAAGACAAGTTCGTTAGGAAAATAATAGGCCTTCACCGGGTTGTTCAAGATCGGCCCACTATCTCTCTTTTCTTCCTTGTTACCACCCATCTCATCAGATTTTTCCATATCTTTTTTTCTGGTTCAACAGCTGACCCTTTCATCTCGTTGCTTTCAACTCTCTCGGGTTTTACCTCTTCAGGCACAATTCCCTCATCTAGCCTTTTCTCCATTCTATAACGCTCAAGCTCATTTTCATGTATGCTAGATCAATACAAAGCTGGTCATAAGTAAGTGATACCAGTACAAAACGACGACTATTAAATAAGAAGGCATACTTGTTAATATGTCCGTCATATTTAACTTCTCGCCTCGACATCCATGCTTTGCCCAACAACACAGGTGTCACTTGAATTGGGACTATATCACACAACACCTCGCCCACATATTTGCCGATTTGAATAGGTACAAGTGTGTGCTTAGTAACCCAAACAACACCACGAGTACTCATGAACTTGTACAGCAGAAGATGATCAATGGTTGGAAGATTTAATTTCTCAACCATGATAGCACTTGCAAGGATGACTTCACAACTCCCATCAATGGGCAAGTTACAAATTTTATCTGTGACACCGCAACGAGTATAAAACCAACCAAGCAACTGAGATTTGACGAGGTCCAATTGCTCATCTACACCGCGTAATGCCACTTCTTTGACTCCCTTAGGATCAGGAAGACAATGTTGTGGGCTAGCTTTTATGCGTCTTGTATTCGCCATGACGTATGAGAGAACCTGCAAAAAGTTAGCAACGAAACCGAAGATGTTGGCTTTCACGCTCCCTAAACGTGTATCCACTCGCACTCGTGTATATGGTTGTCACTCTAATTGACTTGCTAAATACTTTTACCTGTTGGGGTTCTGTGGTTGAGAAAGGCCTTTCAAGTCCAATAATTGTCACCACTTTTGCCATAAGAGTAACCAAGAAGGTAAGACACAAATGTGGGTGCACAATGAAGTGGGAATTGAAGAATTTGGAAGGCCAATAGTGGCGGACAGAAATGGAAGTGCACCAAGGGGAACATAAAAGATAGAAACCCTAGCTTCCTAAAATGTAGGAGTGGGTAGTGTTCCTAAAATCTAGGAGAGAATGTAGGAGAGTAGCCAAGTGAAAATAAAGGAGTTATCCAAGTGCTTTACTTAGTTTCCTAAATGAATTTGGAAATTAAGTAAACAACTTGGATGAAGCAAGCAATAGTCGGACAGATTTAAAACAAAGAAACCCTAGTGCAAATGAAACCATAGCCGCAAGTAGAAACCCTAGCCGCCGCCCCACTTGTTTTCTGGTTGCTCAAGTGATGACTAACGACCAAGACAGATTTGGGAAAACAACCTTTCGGCAAATTTTGGACAGAAATTATCGACAAACTACACACAAACACAAAAGGGATAACACACCAACAGATTTTGTGTTCGGATAAAAAGTAACGTGAACAGTGTCGGTGAACAGCAACGGTGAACAGTGTCATTTTTTTCTTCTTGTTTTTTTTTTTAACAAGGCAGCGGACAAGACACAAAAACCCTTCGACGCAACTACGAAAAACAAGGATATAACGAAAGATACCTTCACCTAAGCTCTGAAGCCAACTGATACGGTCCTCGATCAACTCGTTTCGAGACACGTAACACGTTTGCCCAAGGATCTAGTGAGGTTGTCCAGCGCTCGGATTGTGGAACCTAAAACCAAAACGGACGACACGAATTGATTGAAGGTGGTAGAACGGCGACTCCAATTGAGGTGAATACTCTACTGGATAGGTCGGTAGAACAATCAAGGACAATACGCAAGATTGCTCAAGAACCCTTGCCAAGCAAGCTAAGGTTCGAATGCTCTCAATAAGTCGAAGAGAAACAAATCAGAATTTTATTATCAAAATTGTGCACCCGTTAATCATACAAAGTGAGCCTTTATATAGGCTAAGGGGCTAATAAAACCCTAAGAAACTAGACAAGGAGGGTCGGCCACTCCTTGGACAAGGTGGGCCGGGCCATGATTCAAATAAACTAACCTAATCCAACTCTAAGCAATTGAACCTAACACTAAGGCCTAGGGCTTAGTCGACCAAACCTTCATGGGCTCTCTTCGTGGGCTTGGATCATCATGTAGACAACTTGATTATAACATTCCAAGCCTTCAATATCCCGATGGACTCCTTGTTGGTCTTGAACAAGAGCTTGAAGGGACTCCTTGAAGCGTTTGGCCCGTGCACGTGTGACTGGGCCCAATGGAACTCGAACTGGATCATTACTTGGGCTAAGGTCCGTGCACACATCAGTCCCCTCCACTTGAGAAGGATTTGTCCTCAAATCCGGATAGAAATGGATGAGACTACAAGCGTTGGTAGTATGAAGCCCAAATCTAATGCCACCACATATTGGCCGTCATACTATGATTCGGTGCTCATGTCTCTTGGTTAGTTTGAAAATGCTCACAACCAGCCAAGAAAAACTCATGGCTTTACTCCAATGGCTCCTCCTGTTTGTATAATTCCCCTCCTCTTGAAAGCAATTTGCTCACAAATTGGTGACAAGACGAGTTACATGCCTTTCACTCAATCTTGTTACGATTGCTACAGATGTCATCCAATGCAAAACCCAAGTGCTAAGTTGGTAAATAACCCTTGCCGAACCTTGAATCTCACAAACTATCTTCAATGTGTGCTCAACTTGATCGTTTGTGGTCACGAGGTAAGGGTCCTCAAAGTGGTGTGAAGTGTATCCCATGAAATCGAACTCCGGCCAGAACACACTTGCAAGGTCCCATGGCGGATTTGGTGATGTTGGAGCTTCATGGGTACTAAGAGCAAGACGAAAATCACAATGGTCATTGAGGCACTTGTTCTTTAAACGAACCCTTGGTACACAACCATCCCCAAAATGTGGAGTGTTCCCCTCAAGATGAGCTCGAATCAACTCCCTTTTGGTGTGGACTGATTTGAGTTGACATTGTTCCATGAATGGATACCAACGGGGTTTAACTCTTGGAGGCTTGCAAAGCCTATAATTGATTTTGGAATGGAACGCACTAAGAACAGCTCAACTTCCCTTCGCCCGATCTGTATAAAAGAAGAAACACTAAACAAAGCAAAGGTAAGTTCGTTAGGAAAATAATAGGCCTTCACCGAGTTGTTCAAGATCAGCCCACTTTCTCTCTTTTCTTCCTTTTTACCACCCATCTCATTAGATTTTTCCATCTCTTTTTCTAGTTCAATAGCTGACCCTTTCATCTCGTTGGTTTCAACTCCCTCGGGTTTTACCTCTTCATGCACAATTCCCTCATCTAGCCTTTTCTCCATTCTATAACGCTCAACCTCATTTTCATGTATGCTAGATCAATACAAAGCTGGTCATAAGTAAGTGATACCAGTACAAAACGACGACTATTACCTGTTGACTTTCCAAATACAAGTACTCTAATTGACTTACCAAATACTTTTACCTGTTGGGTTCTGTAGTTGAGAAAGGCCGCTCAAGTCCAATAATTGTCACCACTTTTGCCATAAGAGTAACCAAGAAGGTAAGACACAAATGTGGGTGCACAGTGAAGTGGGAATGGAAGAATTTGGAATGCCAGTAGTGGCGGACAAAAATGGAAGTGCACCAAGGGGAACATAAAAGATAGAAACCCTAGCTTCCTAAAATGTAGGAGTGGGTAGTGTTCCTAAAATGTAGGAGAGAATGTAGGAGAGTAGCCAAGTGAAAACAAAGGAGTTATCCAAGTGCTTTACTTAGTTTCCTAAATGAATTTGGAAATTAAGTAAACAACTTGGATGAAGCAAGCAATACTCGGACAGATTTGAAACAAAGAAACCCTAGTGCAAATGAAACCCTAGCCGCCGCCCCACTTGTTTTCTTGTTGCTCAAGTGATGACTAACGACCAAGACAGATTTGGGAACACAACCTTTCGGCAAATTTTGGACAGAAATTATCGACAAACTAGACACAAACACAAAAGGGATAACACACCAACAGATTTTGTGTTCGGATAAAAAGTAACGTGAACAGTGTCGGTGAACAGCAACGGTGAACAGTGTCATTTTTTTCTTCTTGTTTTTTTTTTTAACAAGGCAGCGGACAAGACACAAAAACCCTTCGACGCAACTACGAAAAACAAGGATATGACGAAAGATACCTTCACCTAAGCTCTGAAGCCAACTGATACGGTCCTCGATCAACTCGTTTTGAGACACGTAACACGCTTGCCCAAGGATCTAGTGAGGTTGTCCAGCGCTTGGATTGTGGAACCTAAAACCAAAACGGACGACACGAATTCATAGAAAGTGGTAGAACGGCGACTCCAATTGAGGTGAATACTCTAGTGGATAGGTCGGTAGAACAATCAAGGACAATACGCAAGATTGCTCAAGAACCCTTGCCAAGCAAGTTAAGGTTCGAATGCTCTCAATAAGTCGAAGAGAAACAAATCAGAATTTTATTATCAAAATTGTGCACCCGTTAATCATACAAAGTGAGCCTTTATATAGGCTAAGGGGCTAATAAAACCCTAAGAAACTAGACAAGGAAGGTCGGCCACTCCTTGGACAAGGTGGGCCGGGCCATGACTCAAATAAACTAACCTAATCCAACTCTAAGCAATTGAACCTAACACTAAGGCCCAAGGCTTAGTCGACCAAACCTTCATGGGCTCTCTTCGTGGGCTTCGATCATCCTGTAGACAACTTGATTATCACCTTCCAAGCCTTCAATATCCCGATGGACTCCTTGTTGGTCTTGAACATTTCACACAAGAGCTTGAAGGGACTCCTTGAAGCGTTTGGCCCGTGCACGTGTGACTGGGCCCAATGGAACTCGAACTGGATCATTACTTGGGCTAAGGTCCGTGCACACATCAGTCCCCTCCACTTGAGAAGGATTTGTCCTCAAATCCGGATAGAAATGGATGAGACTACAAGCGTTGGTAGTATGAAACCCAAATCTAATGCCACCACATATTGGCCGTCATACTATGATTCGGTGCTCATGTCTCTTGGTTAGTTTGAAAATGCTCACAACCAGCCAAGAAAAACTCATGGCTTTACTCCAATGGCTCCTCCTGTTTGTATAATTCCCCTCCTCTTGAAAGCAATTTGCTCACAAATTGGTGACAAGACGAGTTACATGCCTTTCACTCAATCTTGTTACGATTGCTACAGATGTCATCCAATGCAAAACCCAAGTGCTAAGTTGGTAAATAACCCTTGCCGAACCTTGAATCTCACAAACTATCTTCAATGTGTGCTCAACTTGATCGTTTGTGGTCACGAGGTAAGGGTCCTCAAAGTGGTGTGAAGTGTATCCCATGAAATCGAACTCCGGCCAGAACACACTTGCAAGGTCCCATGGCGGATTTGGTGATGTTGGAGCTTCATGGGTACTAAGAGCAAGACGAAAATCACAATGGTCATTGAGGCACTTGTTCTTTAAACGAACCCTTGGTACACAACCATCCCCAAAATGTGGAGTGTTCCCCTCAAGATGAGCTCGAATCAACTCCCTTTTGGTGTGGACTGATTTGAGTTGACATTGTTCCATGAATGGATACCAACGGGGTTTAACTCTTGGAGGCTTGCAAAGCCTATAATTGATTTTGGAATGGAACGCACTAAGAACAGCTCAACTTCCCTTCGCCCGATCTGTATAAAAGAAGAAACACTAAACAAAGCAAAGGTAAGTTCGTTAGGAAAATAATAGGCCTTCACCGAGTTGTTCAAGATCAGCCCACTTTCTCTCTTTTCTTCCTTTTTACCACCCATCTCATTAGATTTTTCCATCTCTTTTTCTAGTTCAATAGCTGACCCTTTCATCTCGTTGGTTTCAACTCCCTCGGGTTTTACCTCTTCATGCACAATTCCCTCATCTAGCCTTTTCTCCATTCTATAACGCTCAACCTCATTTTCATGTATGCTAGATCAATACAAAGCTGGTCATAAGTAAGTGATACCAGTACAAAACGACGACTATTACCTGTTGACTTTCCAAATACAAGTACTCTAATTGACTTACCAAATACTTTTACCTGTTGGGTTCTGTAGTTGAGAAAGGCCGCTCAAGTCCAATAATTGTCACCACTTTTGCCATAAGAGTAACCAAGAAGGTAAGACACAAATGTGGGTGCACAGTGAAGTGGGAATGGAAGAATTTGGAATGCCAGTAGTGGCGGACAAAAATGGAAGTGCACCAAGGGGAACATAAAAGATAGAAACCCTAGCTTCCTAAAATGTAGGAGTGGGTAGTGTTCCTAAAATGTAGGAGAGAATGTAGGAGAGTAGCCAAGTGAAAACAAAGGAGTTATCCAAGTGCTTTACTTAGTTTCCTAAATGAATTTGGAAATTAAGTAAACAACTTGGATGAAGCAAGCAATACTCGGACAGATTTGAAACAAAGAAACCCTAGTGCAAATGAAACCCTAGCCGCCGCCCCACTTGTTTTCTTGTTGCTCAAGTGATGACTAACGACCAAGACAGATTTGGGAACACAACCTTTCGGCAAATTTTGGACAGAAATTATCGACAAACTAGACACAAACACAAAAGGGATAACACACCAACAGATTTTGTGTTCGGATAAAAAGTAACGTGAACAGTGTCGGTGAACAGCAACGGTGAACAGTGTCATTTTTTTCTTCTTGTTTTTTTTTTTAACAAGGCAGCGGACAAGACACAAAAACCCTTCGACGCAACTACGAAAAACAAGGATATGACGAAAGATACCTTCACCTAAGCTCTGAAGCCAACTGATACGGTCCTCGATCAACTCGTTTTGAGACACGTAACACGCTTGCCCAAGGATCTAGTGAGGTTGTCCAGCGCTTGGATTGTGGAACCTAAAACCAAAACGGACGACACGAATTCATAGAAAGTGGTAGAACGGCGACTCCAATTGAGGTGAATACTCTAGTGGATAGGTCGGTAGAACAATCAAGGACAATACGCAAGATTGCTCAAGAACCCTTGCCAAGCAAGTTAAGGTTCGAATGCTCTCAATAAGTCGAAGAGAAACAAATCAGAATTTTATTATCAAAATTGTGCACCCGTTAATCATACAAAGTGAGCCTTTATATAGGCTAAGGGGCTAATAAAACCCTAAGAAACTAGACAAGGAAGGTCGGCCACTCCTTGGACAAGGTGGGCCGGGCCATGACTCAAATAAACTAACCTAATCCAACTCTAAGCAATTGAACCTAACACTAAGGCCCAAGGCTTAGTCGACCAAACCTTCATGGGCTCTCTTCGTGGGCTTCGATCATCCTGTAGACAACTTGATTATCACCTTCCAAGCCTTCAATATCCCGATGGACTCCTTGTTGGTCTTGAACATTTCACACAAGAGCTTGAAGGGACTCCTTGAAGCGTTTGGCCCGTGCACGTGTGACTGGGCCCAATGGAACTCGAACTGGATCATTACTTGGGCTAAGGTCCGTGCACACATCAGTCCCCTCCACTTGAGAAGGATTTGTCCTCAAATCCGGATAGAAATGGATGAGACTACAAGCGTTGGTAGTATGAAACCCAAATCTAATGCCACCACATATTGGCCGTCATACTATGATTCGGTGCTCATGTCTCTTGGTTAGTTTGAAAATGCTCACAACCAGCCAAGAAAAACTCATGGCTTTACTCCAATGGCTCCTCCTGTTTGTATAATTCCCCTCCTCTTGAAAGCAATTTGCTCACAAATTGGTGACAAGACGAGTTACATGCCTTTCACTCAATCTTGTTACGATTGCTACAGATGTCATCCAATGCAAAACCCAAGTGCTAAGTTGGTAAATAACCCTTGCCGAACCTTGAATCTCACAAACTATCTTCAATGTGTGCTCAACTTGATCGTTTGTGGTCACGAGGTAAGGGTCCTCAAAGTGGTGTGAAGTGTATCCCATGAAATCGAACTCCGGCCAGAACACACTTGCAAGGTCCCATGGCGGATTTGGTGATGTTGGAGCTTCATGGGTACTAAGAGCAAGACGAAAATCACAATGGTCATTGAGGCACTTGTTCTTTAAACGAACCCTTGGTACACAACCATCCCCAAAATGTGGAGTGTTCCCCTCAAGATGAGCTCGAATCAACTCCCTTTTGGTGTGGACTGATTTGAGTTGACATTGTTCCATGAATGGATACCAACGGGGTTTAACTCTTGGAGGCTTGCAAAGCCTATAATTGATTTTGGAATGGAACGCACTAAGAACAGCTCAACTTCCCTTCGCCCGATCTGTATAAAAGAAGAAACACTAAACAAAGCAAAGGTAAGTTCGTTAGGAAAATAATAGGCCTTCACCGAGTTGTTCAAGATCAGCCCACTTTCTCTCTTTTCTTCCTTTTTACCACCCATCTCATTAGATTTTTCCATCTCTTTTTCTAGTTCAATAGCTGACCCTTTCATCTCGTTGGTTTCAACTCCCTCGGGTTTTACCTCTTCATGCACAATTCCCTCATCTAGCCTTTTCTCCATTCTATAACGCTCAACCTCATTTTCATGTATGCTAGATCAATACAAAGCTGGTCATAAGTAAGTGATACCAGTACAAAACGACGACTATTACCTGTTGACTTTCCAAATACAAGTACTCTAATTGACTTACCAAATACTTTTACCTGTTGGGTTCTGTAGTTGAGAAAGGCCGCTCAAGTCCAATAATTGTCACCACTTTTGCCATAAGAGTAACCAAGAAGGTAAGACACAAATGTGGGTGCACAGTGAAGTGGGAATGGAAGAATTTGGAATGCCAGTAGTGGCGGACAAAAATGGAAGTGCACCAAGGGGAACATAAAAGATAGAAACCCTAGCTTCCTAAAATGTAGGAGTGGGTAGTGTTCCTAAAATGTAGGAGAGAATGTAGGAGAGTAGCCAAGTGAAAACAAAGGAGTTATCCAAGTGCTTTACTTAGTTTCCTAAATGAATTTGGAAATTAAGTAAACAACTTGGATGAAGCAAGCAATACTCGGACAGATTTGAAACAAAGAAACCCTAGTGCAAATGAAACCCTAGCCGCCGCCCCACTTGTTTTCTTGTTGCTCAAGTGATGACTAACGACCAAGACAGATTTGGGAACACAACCTTTCGGCAAATTTTGGACAGAAATTATCGACAAACTAGACACAAACACAAAAGGGATAACACACCAACAGATTTTGTGTTCGGATAAAAAGTAACGTGAACAGTGTCGGTGAACAGCAACGGTGAACAGTGTCATTTTTTTCTTCTTGTTTTTTTTTTTAACAAGGCAGCGGACAAGACACAAAAACCCTTCGACGCAACTACGAAAAACAAGGATATGACGAAAGATACCTTCACCTAAGCTCTGAAGCCAACTGATACGGTCCTCGATCAACTCGTTTTGAGACACGTAACACGCTTGCCCAAGGATCTAGTGAGGTTGTCCAGCGCTTGGATTGTGGAACCTAAAACCAAAACGGACGACACGAATTCATAGAAAGTGGTAGAACGGCGACTCCAATTGAGGTGAATACTCTAGTGGATAGGTCGGTAGAACAATCAAGGACAATACGCAAGATTGCTCAAGAACCCTTGCCAAGCAAGTTAAGGTTCGAATGCTCTCAATAAGTCGAAGAGAAACAAATCAGAATTTTATTATCAAAATTGTGCACCCGTTAATCATACAAAGTGAGCCTTTATATAGGCTAAGGGGCTAATAAAACCCTAAGAAACTAGACAAGGAAGGTCGGCCACTCCTTGGACAAGGTGGGCCGGGCCATGACTCAAATAAACTAACCTAATCCAACTCTAAGCAATTGAACCTAACACTAAGGCCCAAGGCTTAGTCGACCAAACCTTCATGGGCTCTCTTCGTGGGCTTCGATCATCCTGTAGACAACTTGATTATCACCTTCCAAGCCTTCAATATCCCGATGGACTCCTTGTTGGTCTTGAACATTTCACACAAGAGCTTGAAGGGACTCCTTGAAGCGTTTGGCCCGTGCACGTGTGACTGGGCCCAATGGAACTCGAACTGGATCATTACTTGGGCTAAGGTCCGTGCACACATCAGTCCCCTCCACTTGAGAAGGATTTGTCCTCAAATCCGGATAGAAATGGATGAGACTACAAGCGTTGGTAGTATGAAACCCAAATCTAATGCCACCACATATTGGCCGTCATACTATGATTCGGTGCTCATGTCTCTTGGTTAGTTTGAAAATGCTCACAACCAGCCAAGAAAAACTCATGGCTTTACTCCAATGGCTCCTCCTGTTTGTATAATTCCCCTCCTCTTGAAAGCAATTTGCTCACAAATTGGTGACAAGACGAGTTACATGCCTTTCACTCAATCTTGTTACGATTGCTACAGATGTCATCCAATGCAAAACCCAAGTGCTAAGTTGGTAAATAACCCTTGCCGAACCTTGAATCTCACAAACTATCTTCAATGTGTGCTCAACTTGATCGTTTGTGGTCACGAGGTAAGGGTCCTCAAAGTGGTGTGAAGTGTATCCCATGAAATCGAACTCCGGCCAGAACACACTTGCAAGGTCCCATGGCGGATTTGGTGATGTTGGAGCTTCATGGGTACTAAGAGCAAGACGAAAATCACAATGGTCATTGAGGCACTTGTTCTTTAAACGAACCCTTGGTACACAACCATCCCCAAAATGTGGAGTGTTCCCCTCAAGATGAGCTCGAATCAACTCCCTTTTGGTGTGGACTGATTTGAGTTGACATTGTTCCATGAATGGATACCAACGGGGTTTAACTCTTGGAGGCTTGCAAAGCCTATAATTGATTTTGGAATGGAACGCACTAAGAACAGCTCAACTTCCCTTCGCCCGATCTGTATAAAAGAAGAAACACTAAACAAAGCAAAGGTAAGTTCGTTAGGAAAATAATAGGCCTTCACCGAGTTGTTCAAGATCAGCCCACTTTCTCTCTTTTCTTCCTTTTTACCACCCATCTCATTAGATTTTTCCATCTCTTTTTCTAGTTCAATAGCTGACCCTTTCATCTCGTTGGTTTCAACTCCCTCGGGTTTTACCTCTTCATGCACAATTCCCTCATCTAGCCTTTTCTCCATTCTATAACGCTCAACCTCATTTTCATGTATGCTAGATCAATACAAAGCTGGTCATAAGTAAGTGATACCAGTACAAAACGACGACTATTACCTGTTGACTTTCCAAATACAAGTACTCTAATTGACTTACCAAATACTTTTACCTGTTGGGTTCTGTAGTTGAGAAAGGCCGCTCAAGTCCAATAATTGTCACCACTTTTGCCATAAGAGTAACCAAGAAGGTAAGACACAAATGTGGGTGCACAGTGAAGTGGGAATGGAAGAATTTGGAATGCCAGTAGTGGCGGACAAAAATGGAAGTGCACCAAGGGGAACATAAAAGATAGAAACCCTAGCTTCCTAAAATGTAGGAGTGGGTAGTGTTCCTAAAATGTAGGAGAGAATGTAGGAGAGTAGCCAAGTGAAAACAAAGGAGTTATCCAAGTGCTTTACTTAGTTTCCTAAATGAATTTGGAAATTAAGTAAACAACTTGGATGAAGCAAGCAATACTCGGACAGATTTGAAACAAAGAAACCCTAGTGCAAATGAAACCCTAGCCGCCGCCCCACTTGTTTTCTTGTTGCTCAAGTGATGACTAACGACCAAGACAGATTTGGGAACACAACCTTTCGGCAAATTTTGGACAGAAATTATCGACAAACTAGACACAAACACAAAAGGGATAACACACCAACAGATTTTGTGTTCGGATAAAAAGTAACGTGAACAGTGTCGGTGAACAGCAACGGTGAACAGTGTCATTTTTTTCTTCTTGTTTTTTTTTTTAACAAGGCAGCGGACAAGACACAAAAACCCTTCGACGCAACTACGAAAAACAAGGATATGACGAAAGATACCTTCACCTAAGCTCTGAAGCCAACTGATACGGTCCTCGATCAACTCGTTTTGAGACACGTAACACGCTTGCCCAAGGATCTAGTGAGGTTGTCCAGCGCTTGGATTGTGGAACCTAAAACCAAAACGGACGACACGAATTCATTGAAAGTGGTAGAACGGCGACTCCAATTGAGGTGAATACTCTAGTGGATAGGTCGGTAGAACAATCAAGGACAATACGCAAGATTGCTCAAGAACCCTTGCCAAGCAAGTTAAGGTTCGAATGCTCTCAATAAGTCGAAGAGAAACAAATCAGAATTTTATTATCAAAATTGTGCACCCGTTAATCATACAAAGTGAGCCTTTATATAGGCTAAGGGGCTAATAAAACCCTAAGAAACTAGACAAGGAAGGTCGGCCACTCCTTGGACAAGGTGGGCCGGGCCATGACTCAAATAAACTAACCTAATCCAACTCTAAGCAATTGAACCTAACACTAAGGCCCAAGGCTTAGTCGACCAAACCTTCATGGGCTCTCTTCGTGGGCTTCGATCATCCTGTAGACAACTTGATTATCACCTTCCAAGCCTTCAATATCCCGATGGACTCCTTGTTGGTCTTGAACATTTCACACAAGAGCTTGAAGGGACTCCTTGAAGCGTTTGGCCCGTGCACGTGTGACTGGGCCCAATGGAACTCGAACTGGATCATTACTTGGGCTAAGGTCCGTGCACACATCAGTCCCCTCCACTTGAGAAGGATTTGTCCTCAAATCCGGATAGAAATGGATGAGACTACAAGCGTTGGTAGTATGAAGCCCAAATCTAATGCCACTACATATTGGCCCTCATACTATGATTCGGTGCTCATGTCTCTTGGTTAGTTTGAAAATGCTCACAACCAGCCAAGAAAAACTCATGGCTTTACTCCAATGGCTCCACCTGTTTGTATAATTCCCCTCCTCTTGAAAGCAATTTGCTCACAAATTGGTGACAAGACGAGTTACATGCCTTTGACTCAATCTTGTTACGATTGCTACAGATGTCATCCAATGCAAAACCCAAGTGCTAAGTTGGTAAATAACCCTTGCCGAACCTTGAATCTCACAAACTATCTTCAATGTGTGCTCAACTTGATCGTTTGTGGTCACGAGGTAAGGGTCCTCAAAGTGGTGTGAAGTGTATCCCATGAAATCGAACTCCGGCCAGAACACACTTGCAAGGTCCCATGGCGGATTTGGTGATGTTGGAGCTTCATGGGTACTAAGAGCAAGACGAAAATCACAATGGTCATTGAGGCACTTGTTCTTTAAACGAACCCTTGGTACACAACCATCCCCAAAATGTGGAGTGTTCCCCTCAAGATGAGCTCGAATCAACTCCCTTTTGGTGTGGACTGATTTGAGTTGACATTGTTCCATGAATGGATACCAACGGGGTTTAACTCTTGGAGGCTTGCAAAGCCTATAATTGATTTTGGAATGGAACGCACTAAGAACAGCTCAACTTCCCTTCGCCCGATCTGTATAAAAGAAGAAACACTAAACAAAGCAAAGGTAAGTTCGTTAGGAAAATAATAGGCCTTCACCGGGTTGTTCAAGATCAGCCCACTTTCTCTCTTTTCTTCCTTTTTACCACCCATCTCATCAGATTTTTCCATCCCTTTTTCTAGTTCAACAGCTGACCCTTTCATCTCGTTGCTTTCAACTCCCTCGGGTTTTAGCTCTTCGGGCACAATTCCCTCATCTAGCCTTTTCTCCATTCTATAACGCTCACTCAAGCACATTTTCATGTATGCTAGATCAATACAAAGCTGGTCATAAGTAAGTGATACAAGTACAAAACGACGACTATTAAATAAGAAGGCATAATTTTTAGTATGTCCGTCATATTTAACTTCTCGCCTCGACATCCATGCTTTGCCCAACAACACAGGTGTCACTTGAATTGGGACTATATCACACAACACCTCGTCCACATATTTGCCGATTTGAATAGGTACAAGTGTGTGCTTAGTAACCCAAACAACACCATGAGTGCTCCTCAACTTGTACAGTTGAAGATGATCAATGGTTGGAAGATTTAATTTCTCAACCATGATAGCACTTGCAAGGATGACTTCACAACTCCCATCAATGGGCAAGCTACAAATTTTATCTTTGACACCGCAACGAGTATAAAACCAACCAAGCAACTGAGATTTGACGAGGTCCAATTGCTCATCTACACCGCGTAATACCACTTCTTTGACTCCCTTAGGATCAGGAAGACAATGTTGTGGGCTAGCTTTTATGCGTCTTGTATTCGCCATGACGTATGAGGGAACCTGCAAAAAGTTAGCAACGAAACCGAAGATGTTGGCTTTCACGCTCCCTTACGTGTATCCACTCGCACTCGTGTATATGGTTGTCACTCTAATTGACTTGCTAAATACTTTTACCTGTTGGGGTTCTGTGGTTGAGAAAGGCCTTTCAAGTCCAATAATTGTCACCACTTTTGCCATAAGAGTAACCAAGAAGGTAAGTGTAACATCCCGAATATTAGGAGGTTGTTTGTGAAGAAAATATTAAAGTGTATTTCTTTGGGTTTGATTTAAAACCTATTTTTGTTTTAAAAAGACTAGAAACCCTAATATTGTAGCCAAAAACCCTAGTTTACTTGTGACTAACCGGTTTTCCTAAATCTCTCCTATTTTAATTGAAACCCTAATTTTAATTACTGGAATTGGAAAATTCCTCACGTTTTCTTGAAAATTTCCTTTTATTTGGAAATTATTATTTATTAAGGCCCTACTACCCAATTGTTCAACAATAAGTGCAGATGAACCTGGAAATAGGGTTTTACACTTCAGTTTCAAGATTTGAGCAAAATTAGGGTTTTTCGATTTTTCCGCCGGATGAATTTTCGGTACTGGCCAAGGATCAATTTGATGATTAAAAGTGACTTTTAAGTGAGAAATAATATGTGAGTAGTAGCCATGAGACAAGGTTAGTGAATGGAAAGAAAAAAACCTAGTACGTGAGTTTTTAAGAAAACGGCGCGAACCGGCGGGTCCCGCGCACTACCGTTTGAACGCACCACTGGACTACCACTTTCTTGCACCACAAGCTCATTGATATTTGAGCCAAAATATCTTCTTATATTCAGCTAAGAAGGACCGAAATTTGTGGCTAAGAAGCAAGGGGAAGAAAGAGAAAAATTAGTGGACAAGATTAGTCCAAGTGTTAGTAGAAATTTGTGGTCATAATTAACTCTAACCTTCTTACTTCTTATAAGACCAACACTTAGCTTCATTCCTCTTCATTTTGCTGCTGAAGAACCGTGAGTGAGAGAGAGGAAAAACAAGAGAGCAAACCTTCCATTTCATCTTCAAATCCAACAACTTAGTGAGAAAATAAACAAAGTAAACCGATTAAACTTGTTCTTGAGTGACTAAGTGTTGATTTGTGGTAAGTTTTTGAAGGAAGGAAGCTTGGACTACTCTTAGTGACCTCTACTCAAGGTAAGAGAGATTATCTCTCCAAGTTTTGCTTTTAATTTGGTTAAATTAAGATGGGCAACTTGATTTTATGGTGAGATTATGGATGATGAGCATGTTTTAGTAGTTTTCCCCAATTTATTTGATGAACTAGGGTTCCTGATTTTCTGCTCAAGTTGATGTATGATGCATGAATGTTGCAATTAAAGTTATATAAGGTTGTTTAGTGGTGATTGGAACCAGAAATTTGAGGAAACTACACTTAGAGCTAAAAATTCCAGATTTCTGGAAAATTTCCCAAGCATTCTGTCCGAAATTGTATCTGTATGTTAGAGGCCGAATTGGCCTTTAGTCAAAGAAGGAAAGTTGTAGAGAATGGTGTTTTATAGGTGCCTACAAAATTTCAGCTCAATCGGAGCAACACAGAACGTGAAAAGTCCAAAATACCCCTACTGCTTTAAGAATTTCCCAGTAGTCCGTTTCTTCAGTTCAGTCCAGTTTATCACGATTTTTGACCAGGATCCATTCTGATTTAGCTCTGGACCAAAACATGAAAGTTGTAGTGCTCTGAAGTAGCTTTAAAATGCCTCTAAGAACACCTGATTCGGACTTGTGTACACTGGGTTATGTCCATTACAGTGTTCTGCATTTAAACAGCCGGTGAATTGATTTCAGGTTTGGTAATTGGAGAATTTGACCAATTTACATTAGAAACTGGATTAAGTGACCTTCATGAACATTGTAGCTCTGTGTCTTAGCTTCGAAACGTCATAGGTTACGCCTCAATCCGGTAAGCGTAGCCTCGGATATGTTATTTCCGCATTCGTACGTCAAATCTGTCTTGTGCTAAGTTGAATTTCTGCACTTGTAATTGTTGTGAATCTTGTTTTTATGATATTGTGAGCCTATGGAACGGCTTTTGGCTTGAATTGTTGAGATATATGATGTTGGGTTGTGGTTGAGAAAAATAATGAAGCCTAAATGGCTGGAAAATTAGGTAAACACAAAGGGCATGCTGCCCAAATTTACGCTCGAGGTCTAGGGAACTACTTGCAACTTGAGTAAGGGTTAAAAGTGATTACTGCTTGAACCATCTAGGGTACTTGAGTATTCTTGTTCCGAGGTATATAAGGAAGGACTTGGCCGAACTTGTACCCTTGAGAAATGAAATAATGACTATTTGAAATATGTTTCTCTTGTACTTTCGACTCGCATGGCATTTTCAAGTATAAATGTTACAAAGTTTTACCGTTTAAAAAGCGAGCAAGTGTTTCACGACTACTATCCGAGCGAATTTCAATTTCTTGATTTTATTGAACGAAACGTCTAAGTTTCGAATCTTAGTCATGTTTCAAAGTTCTCAAACTAAGTTTTATCGCAGATTTGGACTCCGAACCCGGAGTATAACCTGAAAGTGACCAGTAAAGGCACTATATCTTTTGGTGAGTGCTTTCAAATACCGAATTGCACTAGATACTTGAACTTGATACGTGACCAATATGAGTACATGTTATATACGTGAATTGATAGGGCAAGAGTGTACTTTATCGCACTTGCCCTTACGTGATATACTTGTTTATTGTTGCAATTGACTTGATATACTTGATTATGATGCGCGCACTTCCTGGAATTCCAGAAACCCTGTGGCGAGTTACTCTAGTCGAGCCGGCAAGGGCTTGGTCGATTGGGTAACGAACCCTGGGTCTCTTGTATTGTCGAGTGGAGTGATATCTCCTCGACTAATCGGTATACTCGAGTATTACCACCCGTGTTCTTGAGGATTTTGGGCCCAGCTGGGGGTTGAACGGTGGACGGAGAGTCGTTTAAGTGGTGTTCTACTGGATTGGTTACTTACTTGAAAGTTGACGGAGTGTCAACTACTACGTGATCAAGCTTCTGGTAATGCAAAGGGGAATTTGGCTCCTGAGAGCCATCCGTATCCTTACGCTTTGGAATACTTATTGTTTGTTGGATTATTGTTTCTTTTGAAAAACTTTTACACTCGCTCATTTTAAGATTGCTACTTGACGTGTTACTGTTCACATTTATGAACACTTCATGAACACTTTATGCTCGTTACTTGGCTATAACGAAAACTCGTACTTATAAATAATGGTCAATTTGCTATTTGGAACCTCACTGGGCTTTTAGCTCATTCCACTCCATTTGTTTTCCTTTCAGGGGTACGAGCGAGGTGCGAGATATGTAAAGTCTAGCATAGACTAGTTGTTTGATTTTTGACTTGTACTCGTGCTATTCCTCGAATAGAATGTTTTGTATTTGGGTTGTATACGCCTTGAACCAGTTTGAGTATATTGAGATTTTGTACCTCGATTTCTATCAATGTAAATTATAAGCTTGAATTGGGAATGTTATTTATGGTTCATGGATGTGTGTACATGAATCGTTTGAGATAGGGAGTGAGTCCTGGCGAGAGCTGGGCAGGCGGTCTGCCGAACCCTTTGGTACGCCTTAGGGGGAGGTGGGGTCGTCACAGTAAGACACAAATGTGGGTGCACAATGAAGTGGGAATGGAAGAATTTGGAAGGCCAATAGTGGCGGACAGAAATGGAAGTGCACCAAGGGCAACATAAAAGATAGAAACCCTAGCTTCCTAAAATGTAGGAGTGGGTAGTGTTCCTAAAATGTAGGAGAGAATGTAGGAGAGTAGCCAAGTGAAAATAAAGGAGTTATCCAAGTGCTTTACTTAGTTTCCTAAATGAATTTGGAAATTAAGTAAACAACTTGGATGAAGCAAGCAATAGTCGGACAGATTTAAAACAAAGAAACCCTATTGCAAATGAAACCCTAGCCGCAAGTAGAAACCCTAGCCGCCGCCCCACTTGTTTTCTTCTTGCTCAAGTGATGACTAACGACCAAGACAGATTTGGGAACACAACCTTTCGGCAAATTTTGGACAGAAATTATCGACAAACTAGACACAAACACAAAAGGGATAACACACCAACAGATTTTGTGTTCGGATAAACAGTAACGTGGACAGTGTCGGTGAACAGCAACGGTGAACAGTGTCATTTTTTTCTTCTTTTTTTTAAACAAGGTAGCGGACAAAACACAAAAACCCTTCGACGCAACTACGAAAAACAGGGATATAACGAAAGATACCTTCACCTAAGCTCTGAAGCCAACTGATACGGTCCTCGATCAACTCGTTTCGAGACACGTAACACGCTTGCCCAAGGATCTAGTGAGGTTGTCCAGCGCTTGGATTGTGGAACCTAAAACCAAAACGGACGACACGAATTGATTGAAGGTGGTAGAACGGCGACTCCAATTGAGGTGAATACTCTAGTGGATAGGTCGGTAGAACAATCAAGGACAATACGCAAGATTGCTCAAGAACCTTGCCAAGCAAGTTAAGGTTCGAATGATCTCAATAAGTCGAAGAGAAACAAATCAGAATTTTATTATCAAAATTGTGCACCCGTTAATCATACAAAGTGAGCCTTTATATAGGCTAAGGGGCTAATAAAACCCTAAGAAACTAGACAAGGAAGGTCGGCCACTCCTTGGACAAGGTGGGCCGGGCCATGACTCAAATAAACTAACCTAATCCAACTCTAAGCAATTGAACCTAACACTAAGGCCTAGGGCTTAGTTGACCAAACCTTCATGGGCTCTCTTTGTGGGCTTCGATCATCATGTAGACAACTTGATTATCACCTTCCAGGCCTTCAATATCCCGATGGACTCCTTGTTGGTCTTGAACATTTCACACAAGAGCTTGAAGGGACTCCTTGAAGCGTTTGGCCCGTGCACGTGTAACTGGGCCCAATGGAACTCGAACTGGATCATTACTTGGGCTAAGGTCCGTGCACACATCAGTCCCCCCCACTTGAGAAGGATTTGTCCTCAAATCCGGATAGAAATGGATGATACTACAAGCGTTGGTAGTATGAAGCCCAAATCTAATGCCACCACATATTGGCCCTCATACTATGATTCGGTGCTCATGTCTCTTGGTTTGTTTGAAAATGCTCACAACCAGCCAAGAAAAACTCATGGCTTTACTCCAATGGCTCCTTTTGTTTGTATAATTCCCCTCCTCTTGAAAGCAATTTGCCCACAAATTGAAGCACGAATGGTGACAAGACGAGTTACATGCCTTTGACTCAATGTTGTTACGATTGCTACAGATATCATCCAATGCAAAACCCAAGTGCTAAGTTGGTAAATAACCCTTGCCGAACCTTGAATCTCACAAACTATCTTCAATGTGTGCTCAACTTGATCGTTTGTGGTCACGAGGTAAGGGTCCTCAAAGTGGTGTGAAGTGTATCCCATAAAATCGAACTCCGGCCAGAACACACTTGCAAGGTCCTATGGCGGATTTGGTGATGTTGGAGCTTCATGTGTACTAAGAGCAAGACGAAAATCACAATGGTCACTTGTTCTTTAAACGAACCTTTGGTACACAACCATCCCCAAAATGTGGAGTGTTCACTTCAAGATGAGCTCGAATCAACTCCCTTTTGGTGTGGACTGATTTGAGTTGACATTGTTCCATGAATGGATACCAACGGGGTTTAACTCTTGGAGGCTTGCAAAGCCTATAATTGATTTTGGAATGGAACGCATTAAGAACAGCTCAACTTCCCTTTGCCTGATCTGTATAAAAGAAGAAACACTAAACAAAGCAAATGTAAGTTCGTTAGGAAAATAATAGGCCTTCGCCGGGTTGTTCAAGATCAGCCCACTTTCTCTCTTTTCTTCCTTTTTACCACCCATCTCATCAGATTTTTCCATCCCTTTTTCTAGTTCAACAGCTGACCCTTTCATCTCGTTGCTTTCAACTCTCTCGGGTTTTACCTCTTCAGGCACAATTCCCTCATCTAGCCTTTTCTCCATTCTTTAACGCTCACTCAAGCACATTTTCATGTATGCTAGATCAATACAAAGCTGGTCATAAGTAAGTGATACAAGCACAAAACGACGACTATTAAATAAGAAGTCATACTTATTAGTATGTCCGTCATATTTAACTTCTCGCCTCGACATCCATGCTTTGCCCAACAACACAGGTGTCACTTGAATTGGGACTACATCACACAACACCTCGTCCACATATTTGCCGATTTGAATAGGTACAAGTGTGTGCTTAGTAACCCAAACAACACCATGAGTGCTCATCAACTTGTACAGTTGAAGATGATCAATGGTTGGAAGATTTAATTTCTCAACCATGATAGCACTTGCAAGGATGACTTCACAACTCCCATCAATGGGCAAGCTACAAATTTTATCTTTGACACCGCAACGAGTATAAAACCAACCAAGCAACTGAGATTTGACGAGGTCCAATTGCTCATCTACACCGTGTAATGCCACTTCTTTGACTCCCTTAGGATCAGGAAGACAATGTTGTGGGCTAGCTTTTATGCGTCTTGTATTCGCCATGACGTATGAGGGAACCTGTAAAAAGTTAGCAACGAAACCGAAGATGTTGGCTTTCACGCTCCCTTACGTGTATCCACTCGCACTCGTGTAAATGAAACCCTAGCCGCAAGTAGAAACCCTAGCCGCAAGTAGAAACCCTAGCCGCCGCCCCACTTGTTTTCTTGTTGCTCAAGTGATGACTAACGACCAAGACAGATTTGGGAACACAACCTTTCGGCAAATTTTGGAAAGAAATTATCGACAAACTAGACACAAACACAAAAGGGATAACACACCAACAGATTTTGTGTTCGGATAAACAGTAACGTGAACAGTGTCGGTGAACAGCAACGGTGAACAGTGTCATTTTTTTCTTCTTGTTTTTTTTTTAACAAGGCAGCGGACAAAACACAAAAACCCTTCGACGCAACTACGAAAAACAAGGATATGACGAAAGATACCTTCACCTAAGCTCTGAAGCCAACTGATACGGTCCTCGATCAACTCGTTTCGAGACACGTAACACGCTTGCCCAAGGATCTAGTGAGGTTGTCCAGCGCTTGGATTGTGGAACCTAAAACCAAAACGGACGACACGAATTGATTGAAGGTGGTAGAACGGCGACTCCAATTGAGGTGAATACTCTAGTAGATAGGTCGGTAGAACAATCAAGGACAATACGCAAGATTGCTCAAGAACCCTTGCCAAGCAAGTTAAGGTTCGAATGCTCTCAATAAGTCGAAGAGAAACAAATCAGAATTTTATTATCGAAATTGTGCACCCGTTAATCATACAAAGTGAACCTTTATATAGGCTAAGGGGCTAATAAAACCCTAAGAAACTAGACAAGGAAGGTCGGCCACTCCTTGGACAAGGTGGGCCGGGCCATGACTCAAATAAACTAACCTAATCCAACTCTAAGCAATTGAACCTAACACTAAGGCCCAGGGCTTAGTCGACCCAACCTTCATGGGATCTCTTCGTGGGCTTCGATCATCATGTAGACAACTTGATTATCACCTTCCAAGCCTTCAATATCCCGATGGACTCCTTGTTGGGCTTGAACATTTCACACAAGAGCTTGAAGGGACTCCTTGAAGCGTTTGGCCCGTGCACGTGTGACTGGGCCCAATGGAACTCGAACTGGATCATTACTTGGGCTAAGGTCCGTGCACACATCAGTCCCCTCCACTTGAGAAGAATTTGTCCTCAAATCCGGATAGAAATGGATGATACTACAAGTGTTGGTAGTATGAAGCCCAAATCTAATGCCACCACATATTGGCCCTCATACTATGATTCGGTGCTCATGTCTCTTGGTTAGTTTGAAAATGCTCACAACCAGCCAAGAAAAACTCATGGCTTTACTCCAATGGCTCGTCTTGTTTGTATAATTCCCCTCCTCTTGAAAGCAATTTGCCCACAAATTGGTGACAAGACGAGTTAGATGCCTTTGACTCAATCTTGTTACGATTGCTACAGATGTCATCCAATGCAAAACCCAAGTGCTAAGTTGGTAAATAACCCTTGCCGAACCTTGAATCTCACAAACTATCTTCAATGTGTGCTCAACTTGATCGTTTGTGGTCACGAGGTAAGGGTCCTCAAAGTGGTGTGAAGTGTATCCCATGAAATTGAACTCCGGCCAGAACACACTTGCAAGGTCCCATGGCGGATTTGGTGATGTTGGAGCTTCATGTGTACTATGAGCAAGACGAAAATCACAATGGTCATTGAGGCACTTGTTCTTTAAACGAACCCTTGGTACACAACCATCCCCAAAATGTGGAGTGTTCCCTTCAAGGTGAGCTCGAATCAACTCCCTTTTGGTGTGTACTGATTTGAGTTGACATTATTCCATGAATGGATACCAACGGGGTTTAAGTCTTTGAGGCTTGCAAAGCCTATAATTGATTTTGGAATGGAACGCACTAAGAACAGCTCAACTTCTCTTTGCCTGATCTGTATAAAAGAAGAAACACTAAACAAAGCAAAGGTAAGTTCGTTAGGAAAATAATAGGCCTTCACCGGGTTGTTCAAGATCAGCCCACTTTCTCTCTTTTCTTCCTTTTTACCACCCATCTCATCAGATTTTTCCATCTCTTTTTCTAGTTCAACAGCTGACCCTTTCATCTCGTTGCTTTCAACTCCCTCGGGTTTTACCTCTTCAGGCACAATTCCCTCATCTAGCCTTTTCTCCATTCTATAACGCTCACTCAAGCACATTTTCATGTATGCTAGATCAATACAAAGCTGGTCATAAGTAAGTGATGCAAGCACAAAACGACGACTATTAAATAAGAAGGCATACTTATTAGTATGTCCGTCATATTTAACTTCTCGCCTCGACATCCATGCTTTGCCCAACAACACAGGTGTCACTTGAATTGGGACTACATCACACAACACCTCGTCCACATATTTGCCGATTTGAATAGGTACAAGTGTGTGCTTAGTAACCCAAACAACACCATGAGTGCTCATCAACTTGTACAGTTGAAGATGATCAATGGTTGGAAGATTTTGTAACGACCCCACCTCCCCCTAAGGCGTACCAGAGGGTTCGGCGGGCCGCCTGCCCAGCTCTCGCCGGGACTCAGTCGTTCTTTAATCAAATCCAGAACAAATCACAAGAATAAATAGGGCAGCAATCCAAACTTAAAGTGGAACTTATATACATTGCTATCTCAAAAGGAAGTACAACCATCAAATGTACAAAGGTTCTCACTTCACCATACAACTAGCCAGTGCCAAGCACTAGGGCGAGAACCATTACAAAAGAAACAAAAGACCTAGACTAGGCTAGTCTATGCTCTCATCCTGCTCGCCGTCCCCTGTTAAGGAAAACAAAACTAAAGGGGTGAGCTAAAAGCTCAGTGAGGTTCCAAACAGATAATCAAACAATCAAACAATCAATTCAATACATTAAACATGGAGTATCAATAATTCAAGAAACATTTACAATGGAAAGCAATAGTAACATTCATTAAAAGGATACGGCTCACAAGGAGCAATTCGTTCATTCGTTCTCCTGACATTTCCCCTTATTCCTCCAATCATTTGAAAATGCATTTTTCGTTTATCAATAAACCCTCGTTCGTTCGTTCGTTCGTTCGTTCGTTCGTTCATTCATTCACCCCCGTCCTGGCCGTTGGCCAGTCTCCACCAACCTACAGGGTAATACTCGAGTATACCAAACGTTCACCCAAGTCCCTAATCGCCCGACCGAGTCCGCTTCTGGCTTGAGACGACCGGTAACAAGGGGCAATGGCCAGTTCAGCCCAAAAGGCTTACATTCATGCGCAAGTAACATTTCAATCATTAAATCCTTGAAAATTGCACAGTTATTTAGGTCGAGTGCGATAAAGTACACACTCGCCTAGAAAGCTCATTTTGGAAATCATTAAAAGCAATTAACACATTAGCAAATGATAACAACAAGCCATAAAGTCAAATAAGGAACACTCACCTAGATATGCAAAATAACGTGCAAAATATCCTTCCGGATATTACCCTTAGTCACCAATGAAACCTAAGGTTGAACAAGAGAACATATTACAGTTTATCGAGCAGAACATTTAAGGGAAACAAAGAAACCCGACTAATTAGGAGTAAAACGTGTAAAGATGACTTTCAAGTAAGAAGAGGGTTGTTTGAACCCAAGGATGAAAAATCATGTTTTAAAATGGAAAACCGGTCATGGTATTGGCCTAACAAAAGTATACAAGTTCAAATAGAAACCTAGCCCTCGGGCGAAAATTTGGGCAGCACGCCCTTTGTGTTTACCTAATTTTCCAGCCATTTTGGCTTCATTATTTTTCCTCAACCACAACCCAACATCACACATAAGCAATTCAAGTCAAGAGCCATTCCATAGGCTCACAATATCATAAGAATAAGAAATACAGTAATAACAAGTGCAGAAATTCAATTTAGCAAAAGACAGATTTGACGTATGAAAGCGGAAATAACTTATCCGAGGCTACGCTTATCGGATTAAGACGAAAACTATACCGTTTCGAAGCTAAGACTTAGGGCTACAATGTTTATGAAGGTCATTTAGTCCAGTTTCTAACGTAACTTGGTCAAATTCTCGAATTACTAAACCAGAAACCAATTCGTCGGCTGTTTAAACGCAGAACACTGTAATGGACATAACTCAGAGTACACAAGTCCGAATCAGGTGTTCTTAGAGGCATTTGAAAGATAATTCAGAATAATACAACTTTCATGTTTTGGCAAAAAGCTAAATCAGAATGGATCCTAGTCGAAAAACGTGATAAACTGGACTTAACTGATCACACGGACTGCTTGGGAAATACTTAAAACAGTAAGGGTATTTTGGACTTTTCACATCCTACGTTGCTCCGATTGAGCTGAAATTTTGTAGGAACCTATAAAATAACATTCTCTACAACTTTCCTTCTTTGACCTAAGGCCAATTCGGCCTCTAACATAGGGATTCAAATTCGGACAGAATGTTGGGAAAAATTTTCCAGATTCTGGAATTTTTTGTAAACAATGGAACTTTCTTTAATTTCTTGGTCTAATCACTACCAAAGCCTCTCTTATAACCTTAATTTCAACATATATACTTCATACAACAAATTGGGCAGAAATTCATCAAGCCCTAGTTCATCATATAAATTGGGGAAAACTTCCAAATTCATCACACCCACTTGCATAATCATGAAATCAAGCCAAAACTTAAGCTAAAACACATCTTAAAGCAAGATTCAAAGCAACAAAGATCATGATCAAATGTTGGTACCTCAAAAGCAAGGCTTGGTAGAGTGATCCTTCACCCCCTTTGATATTTCTTGGTTCTTCAAGCTTCCTAACTCACACTTAGTACTTTAATCGGTTTAGAATTGGATTTCTTACTTGGGTTGAAGCAAATCAAGAAGGAAATTTTGTTTATCTTGCTCTCCTTTTCTCTCTCCCTTAGCTCAGCACTTAGCAAGAAAAAATGAGGGAAGATGGAGCTTAGTTATCTTATAGGAAGACAAGAAGATTAGAGCTAATTGTGACCACAATTTTTGACCAACACTTGGCCTAACCTTGACCACAAAATTTTTCTCTTTCTTTCCCTTGCATATGAGCCACAATTTCTGTCAAACTTGCTGCCAAGAGAGAAGATATTTTGCTCAAGTTCAATAAATTTGTTTGGTGAGAAAAATGGTGGTCAAGTGGTGCGTTCAATCGGTAGTGCGCGGGACCCGCCGGTTCGCGCCGTTTTTCTTAAAAACTCACGTACTAGGGTTTTTACTTCCCATTCACTAACCTTATATCATTGCTACCAATCACATATTATTTCTCACTTAAAAGTCACTTTTAATCCTCAAATTTAATCCTTACTCTGTACCGAAAATTCATCCGGCGAAAAATCGCGAAAACCCTAATTTTGCTCCAAACTTGAAACCGAAGCGTAAAACCCTATTTTCAGGGTTTACTTACACTTATTGTGAAATAATTGGGTATTTTTGAGAAAAATACAAGAAATTTGCGAGTTCTCACAGATTTAATTTCTCAACCATGATAGCACTTGCAAGGATGACTTCACAACTCCCATCAATGGGCAAGCTACAAATTTTATCTTTGACACCGCAACGAGTATAAAACCAACCAAGCAACACTGCGTAATGCCACTTCTTTGACTCCCTCAGGATCAGGAAGACAATGTTGTGGGCTAGCTTTTATGCTTCTTGTATTCGCCATGACGTATGAGGGAACTTGCAAAAAGTTAGCAACGAAACCGAAGATGTTAGCTTTCACGCTCCCTAACGTGTATCCACTCGCACTCGTGTATATGGATGTCACTCTAATTGACTTACCAAAAACTTTTACCTGTTTGGTTCTGTAGTTGAGAAAGGCCGCTCAAGTCCAATAATTGTCACCACTTTTGCCATAAGAGTAACCAAGAAGGTAAGACACAAATGTGGGTGCAAAATGAAGTGGGAATGGACGAATTTGGAAGGCCAATAGTGGCGGACAGAAATGGAAGTGCACCAATGGGAACATAAAAGATAGAAACCCTAGCTTCCTAAAATGTAGGGGTGGGTAGTGTTCCTAAAATGTAGGAGAGAATGTAGGAGAGTAGCCAAGTGAAAACAAAGGAGTTATCCAAGTGCTTTACTTAGTTTCCAAAATGAATTTGGAAATTAAGTAAACAACTTGGATGAAGCAAGCAATACTCGGACAGATTTGAAACAAAGAAACCCTAGTGCAAATGAAACCATAGACGCCGCCCCACTTGTTTTCTTGTTGCTCAAGTGATGACTAACGACCAAGACAGATTTGGGAACACAACCTTTCGGCAAATTTTGGACAGAAATTATCGACAAACTAGACACAAACACAAAAGGGATAACACACTAACAGATTTTGTGTTCGGATAAACAGTAACGTGGATAGTGTCGGTGAACAGCAACGGTGAACAGTGTCATTTTTTTCTTCTTTTGTTTTTTAACAAGGCAGCGGACAAAACACAAAAACCCTTCGACGCAACTACGAAAAACAAGGATATGACGAAAGATACCTTCACCTAAGCTCTGAAGCCAACTGATACGGTTCTCGATCAACTCGTTTCGAGACACGTAAGACGCTTGCCCAAGGATCTAGTGAGGTTGTCCAGCGCTTGGATTGTGGAACCTAAAACCAAAACGGACGACACGAATTGATTGAAGGTGGTAGAACGGCGACTCCAATTGAGGTGAATACTCTAGTGGATAGGTCGGTAGAACAATCAAGGACAATACGCAAGATTGCTCAAGAACCCTTGCCAAGCAAGTTAAGGTTCGAATGCTCTCAATAAGTCGAAGAGAAACAAATCAGAATTTTATTATCAAAATTGTGCACCCGTTAATCATACAAAGTGAGCCTTTATATAGGCTAAGGGGCTAATGAAACCCTAAGAAACTAGACAAGGAAGGTCGGCCACTCCTTGGACAAGGTGGGCCGGGCCATGACTCAAATAAACTAATCTAATCCAACTCTAAGCAATTGAACCTAACACTAAGGCCTAGGGCTTAGTCGACCAAACCTTCATTGGTTCTCTTCGTGGGCTTGGATCATCATGTAGACAACTTGATTATCACCTTCCAAGCCTTCAATATCCCGATGGACACCTTGTTGGTCTTGAACATTTCACACAAGAGCTTGAAGGGACTCCTTGAAGCGCTTGGCCCGTGCACGTGTGACAGGGCCCAATGGAACTCGAACTGGATCATTACTTGGGCTAAGGTCCATGCACACATCAGTCCCCTCCACTTGAGAAGGATTTGTCCTCAAATCCGGATAGAAATGGATGATACTACAAGCGTTGGTAGTATGAAGCCCAAATCTAATGCCACCACATATTGGGCCTCATACTATGATTCGGTGCTCATGTCTCTTGGTTAGTTTGAAAATGCTCACAACCCAGCCAAGAAAAACTCATGGCTTTACTCCAATGGCTCCTCTTGTTTGTATAATTCCCCTTCTCTTGAAAGCAATTTGCCCACAAATTGAAGCACGAATGGTGACAAGACGAGTTACATGCCTTTGACTCAATCTTGTTACGACTGCTACAGATGTCATCCAATGCAAAACCCACGTGCTAAGTTGGAAATAACCCTTGTCGAACCTTGAATCTCACAAACTATCTTCAATGTGTGCTCAACTTGATCGTTTGTGGTCACGAGGTAAGGGTCCTCAAAGTGGTGTGAAGTGTATCCCATGAAATCGAACTCCGGCCAGAACACACTTGCAAGGTCCCATGGCGGATTTGGTGATGTTGGAGCTTCATGTGTACTAAGAGCAAGACGAAAATCACAATGGTCATTGAGGTACTTGTTCTTTAAACGAACCCTTGGTACACAACCATTCCCAAAATGTGGAGTGTTCCCTTCAAGATGAGCTCGAATCAACTCCCTTTTGGTGTGGACTGATTTGAGTTGACATTGTTCCATGAATGGATACCAACGGGGTTTAACTCTTGGAGGCTTGCAAAGCCTATAATTGATTTTGGAATGGAACGCACTAAGAACAGCTCAACTTCCCTTTGCCTGATCTGTATAAAAGAAGAAACACTAAACAAAGCAAAGGTAAGTTCGTTAGGAAAATAATAGGCCTTCACCGGGTTGTTCAAGATCAGCCCACTTTCTCTCTTTTCTTCCTTTTTACCACCCATCTCATCAGATTTTTCCATCTCTTTTTCTAGTTCAACAGCTGACCCTTTCATCTCGCTGCTTTCAACTCCCTCGGGTTTTAACTCTTCAGGCACAATTCCCTCATCTAGCCTTTTCTCCATTCTATAGCGCTCACTCAAGCACATTTTCATGTATGCTAGATCAATACAATGCTGGTCATAAGTAAGAGATACAAGTACAAAACGACGACTATTAAATAAGAAGGCATACTTATTAGTATGTCCGTCATATTTAACTTCTCGCCTCGACATCCATGCTTTGCCCAACAACACAGGTGTCACTTGAATTGGGACTACATCACACAACACCTCGTCCACATATTTGCCGATTTGAATAGGTACAAGTGTGTGCTTAGTAACCCAAACAACACCATGAGTGCTCATTAACTTGTACAGTTGAAGATGATCAATGGTTGGAAGATTTAATTTCTCAACCATGATAGCACTTGCAAGGATGACTTCACAACTCCCATCAATGGGCAAGCTACAAATTTTATCTTTGACACCGCAACGAGTATAAAACCAACCAAGCAACTGAGATTTGACGAGGTCCAATTGCTCATCTACACCGCGTAATGCCACTTCTTTGACTCCCTTAGGATCAGGAAGACAATGTTGTGGGCTAGCTTTTCGCCATGACGTATGAGGGAACCTGCAAAAAGTTAGCAACGAAACCGAAGATGTTGGCTTTCACGCTCCCTTACGTGTATCCACTCGCACTCGTGTATATGGATGTCACTCTAATTGACTTACCAAATACTTTTACCTGTTGGGTTCTGTAGTTGAGAAAGGCCGCTCAAATCCAATAATTGTCACCACTTTTGCCATAAGAGTAACCAAGAAGGTAAGACACAAATGTGGGGGCAAAATGAAGTGGGAATGGACGAATTTGGAAGGCCAATAGTGGCGGACAGAAATGGAAGTGCACCAATGGGAACATAAAAGATAGAAACCCTAGCTTCCTAAAATGTAGGAGTGGGTAGTGTTCCTAAAATGTAGGAGAGAATGTAGGAGAGTAGCCAAGTGAAAACAAAGGAGTTTTCCAAGTGCTTTCCTTAGTTTCCTAAATGAATTTGGAAATTAAGTAAACAACTTGGATGAAGCAAGCAATACTCGGACAGATTTGAAACAAAGAAACCCTAGTGCAAATGAAACCCTAGCCGCAAGTAGAAACCCTAGCCGCCGCCCCACTTGTTTTCTTGTTGCTCAAGTGATGACGAACGACCAAGACAGATTTGGGAACACAACCTTTCGGCAAATTTTGGACAGAAATTATCGACAAACTAGACACAAACACAAAAGGGATAACACACCAACAGATTTTGTGTTCGGATAAACAGTAACGTGAACAGTGTCGGTGAACAGCAACGGTGAACAGTGTCGGTGAACAGCAACGGTGAACAGTGTCATTTTTTTCTTCTTGTTTTTTTTTTAACAAGGCAGCGGACAAATCACAAAAACCCTTCGACGCAACTACGAAAAACAAGGATATGACGAAAGATTCCTTCACCTAAGCTCTGAAGCCAACTGATACGGTCCTCGATCAACTCTTGGAGGCTCGTAACACGCTTGCCCAAGGATCTAGTGAGGTTGTCCAGCGCTTGGATTGTGGAACCTAAAACCAAAACGGACGACACGAATTGATTGAAGGTGGTAGAACGGCGACTCCAATTGAGGTGAATACTCTAGTAGATAGGTCGGTAGAACAATCAAGGACAATACGCAAGATTGCTCAAGAACCCTTGCCAAGCAAGTTAAGGTTCGAATGCTCTCAATAAGTCGAAGAGAAACAAATCAGAATTTTATTATCAAAATTGTGCACCCGTTAATCATACAAAGTGAGCCTTTATATAGGCTAAGGGGCTAATGAAACCCTAAGAAACTAGACAAGGAAGGTCGGCCACTCCTTGGACAAGGTGGGCCGGGCCATGACTCAAATAAACTAATCTAATCCAACTCTAAGCAATTGAACCTAACACTAAGATCTATGACTTTTCTCTCCCCTACTTCATCCCAATGGATTGGAGATCGACACCGTCGTCCATACAAGGCTTCATATGGGGCCATTTGAATAGAGGAATGATAACTATTGTTATACGCGAATTCAACCAAAGTCAAGTATTGACTCCAACTTCCTTTAAAATCCACAATACAGGCTCTCAACATATCCTCATGAGTTTGGATAGTTCTCTCAGATTGTCCATCAGTTTGCGGGTGATACGCTGTGCTATAACTCAGCTTAGTTCCTAGAGCCTCTTGTAATTTTTGCCAGAATCGGGATACAAACCTAGGGTCTCTATCCGATACAATACTCACAGGTACCCCATGTAATCTCACTACCTCATCCATATAAAGTTTAGCAAGTTTCTCCAAAGGATATTTCATATTTACTGGCAAGAAATGTGCAGTCTTAGTCAATCGATCCACTATTACCCAAATTGCATCATGCCCCTTTTGTGTTTGTGGCAATCCTGACACAAAATCCATCGTTATGTGCTCCCACTTTCACTCAGGGATCTCTAAAGGTTGTAACAAACCTGACGGTTTTTGATGCTCAGCTTTTACCTGTTGGCACGTAAGACATTTTTGTACAAACTGGGCAATCTCCGCCTTCATTTTCTCCCACCAATACAGACTTCTAAGATCTCGGTACATCTTATTATTCCCTGGGTGCACTGTATACCTAGAGCAATGTGATTCCTCCAAAATCTCCCTTTTCAATTCCTCATCCCTAGGTACCACGACACGATTTCGAAACTTTAAAATTCCATCAGGGCTTAGATTAAAGTTAGGTAACTCCCCCTTCGTTACTCTCTCTACCCACTTCTGCACTATTGGATCCTTCACTTGGCCCTCTTTGATCCGTTCCATCAATGCCGATTTCGCCTCAATATTTCCAAAAATTACTTTCTCCGGTTCCAAACGAGGTTTCCACTCACATACATCTTCCAATAGGCTCCACTCTCTCACTATAGAACTTGCTAGTTGAGCCTTCCGGCTTAAAGCATCTGCTACAACGTTGGCCTTTCCAGGATGATAGTTAATTGTACAGTCATAATCCTCTAAGAACTCTACCCACCGACGTTGTCTTAGATTCAACTCCTTCTGGGAAAACAGATACTTAAGACTTTTATGATCCGTAAAAACCTCAAAAGTTACACCATAAAGATAATGTCGCCATTTCTTCAAAGCGAACACTACAGCTGCAAGCTCCAAATCATGGGTCGGGTAATTTTGCACATGAGTTTTTAACTTTCGGGATGCGTAGGCAATCACATTCCTATTCTGCATCAACACGCACCCTAGCCCTTCTTTTGAAGCATCGGTATAAACCGTATAACTATCCTTTCCACTGGGCAAAGCTAAAACTGGAGCCATAGTCAATTGTTTCTTAAGCTCTTGGAAACCATTTTCACACTTAACATCCCAAATATATTTTCCTTGTTTCTTGGTCAGGTTAGTCAAGGGTCCTGCAATTCTCGAGAAATTCTTTATAAATCTGCGGTAGTACCCTGCTAAGCCTAGAAAACTTCGCACCTCGGTGGGATTTTCTGGCCGTTTCCACTTAGCCACAGCTTCCACTTTCGCCGGGTCTACAGCAAGGCCATCTTTCGAAATTATATGACCTAAGAACGCCACCTCTTCCAACCAAAATTCACACTTACTGAACTTAGCAAACAGTTGGTGCTCTCTTAGGGTTTGCAATACTATCCGCAAATGTTGTTCATGCTCCTCCCTTGACCTCGAATACACCAAGATGTCGTCAATGAACACCACTACAAACCTATCCAAGTAAGGTTTGAACACTCGATGCATCAGATCCATGAATGCTGCTGGGGCATTGGTTAAACCAAAAGGCATCATTGCGAACTCAAAATGCCCATATCGAGTATTAAACGCCGTTTTTGGCACATCCTCCTTCTTAACTCTCAATTGATAATACCCTTGTCGCAGGTCCAACTTAGAAAATACTACAGCCCCTTGTAACTGATCAAATAACTCATCTATGTGGGGCAAAGGATATTTATTCTTAATAGTCACTGCATTCAGCCCTCGATAGTCAATACACAACCTCAAACTTCCGTCTTTCTTTTTAACAAATAACACTGGAGCTCCCCACGGCGACTCGCTCTCATGTATAAACCCCCGTTCTAGCAAGTCCTGTAATTGCACCTTTAATTCCTTAAGCTCAGCAGGTGCCATACGATAAGGGGTTTTAGAAATGGGAGTGGTTCCGGGTACTAAATCAACCTTAAATTCCACCTCCCTTTCAGGTGGCAAGGATTTCAACTCCTCCGGAAATATGTCCGGGAATTCACTGATTACTGGCATGTCTTCCAACTTAGTCTTTTCTCCTGGAGTGTTAATTAGGAAGGCTAGGTAACCACGAGCCCCACGGCTAAGTAATTTCCTAGCCCTTATACCGGAAATAAGTGCAGAAGAGGCTATCATACCCCTCACATCAAGCTTTAGTGTTGCCTCCCCCGGTATACAAAATTCAACCACCTTCATCTTACAATCTACCCGAGCATGATAATGAGCTAGCCAATCTATACCTAGGATAACATCGTACCCCTTAATGGCTAGACTAATGAGGTCCACTACCAATTTTCGTTCGCCAATCCAAATCTCACAATTCCTATACACCTCATTCGCAAGCAAAATTTGATTACCTGTAGGTGTTCTTACCTCTAAGTCACAAGGTAACCTTTCAACTTTCAAGTCAATTCCAAGCATAAATGCAGGATTAACAAAAGAGTGAGTAGCACCGGGGTCTATCAAAATTCTAGCTAACCGGTGAAAAACAGGGATTGTACCTTCTACCACCCTGGTTGGTTCAGGCACAGTTGTTTGATCTAGCGAGTACACTCTGGCCGGTACCCTCGACCTGGCCCCTCCAGCAGTAGTCGGCTTTGGGTTTGACCTGGCAGTCGACTGAGTGTCACTGATTGGCGGACAATTGACCATCTGATGATCCGCACTTCCGCACCTCAAGCACTTCCGAGCCTTTCTCCAGCACTCGTCCTCAGTGTGGTTCGATTTTCCACAATACCCACATGTCACTCGGGGAGTGGAGGTTTGACCTCCCTGAGTAAAACCTCTACCTTGACCTCTACCACCTTGGCCTCCCCTCTGGGCATTCCCTCTCGGAGCACTGCCCCTAAACGTGTTTGAGAATCGTCCACCTCCAGCTCCACGACCGGATTTAGCAGGTGGCATGCTCCGCTCGCCTCGTACCGACCCTTGGGCTCCACTAGGTGCCCCTTTCCGCTTAGCGTGGAAATTCCTTACTTGCGTCCTAGCAGTTTCTATCCTCAAGGCCTTCTCCAGAACCTCCGTGAAAGTATTGATTTGGACCGCTGCTAAGGCTTCTTGTAATTCCACATTTAACCCTTGTATAAACCTTCGTACTTTCCTTGGTTCCGTGGCAATCAATTCGGGAGCGAATTTAGACAATTTGGTAAACTGGGTCTCATACTCAGTTACACTCATCAGCCCCTGACGGAGTTTAATGAATTCGTCCTCTCTCTTCTCCTGGACGATGGGTGGAAGGTATTTTTCGTTGAAATCCCGCACAAAGTTTAACCAAGTCCATACAGTTCCTTCTCTCTCCCATTTGGCCCTTACCACATTCCACCAAGCCCTAGCTGGCCCCTCAAACTGGAATACAGCAAATTGAACTTGTCTCTCCTCAGTATAGTTTAGGGCAGCAAAGATATTTATCATGGCCTCCAGCCATTTCTCAGCCTCATACGGGTCTGGTCCTCCTAAGAATTTGGGTGGAGAGAATTTCTGGAATCTCTCCAAGGCTCTATCTTGCCCTGAATCAGGGTCTCTAGGTTGATTTACAGAACCTTGACCCTGTTGCTCCACCAACCGGGTCAAAATATTGGTCATCTGTTGGATGGCAGTGGCCACCTGATCTCTCCCGGCAGTCTGGGGTTCAGGTTGCTGCTCAACCGCTGCCTCCCTCTCCTCTCTCGGTTCAGGCACCGGTTCTTGTACTTGTTCACCTTCACGGTCTCGCCTCGGACCGCGTTCTCGGTTAGTTTTCTTGGTCCGACTCCTTTTATCCTCCATATTTGAGAGTCAACCAACTATACGCATATAAACAAAATAAGGTCCGGCTCGTATAACACGTTGCAACAGAATAAATAGAGGCAATCGAGCATGTAATAAACAAGCACTTTATACATAGAACAACCAAGCCATATATACAGGCCAACAAGTCACGTAGTCAGAGGCTATAACAGCCAAGGAACATAGAACAAAAGGTATTTACATCCACCAGGACACGTCTAAAACAGAAACAAAAGAAGACATGTCATCCCACTATGTTCCTAACTATCCCACAAAACTCCTAAAACCCCGATCCTAACAAGTGGTCTGGCTAGACGCCGACCCAACCGACTCTGAGGACGCGCTCGGCTCCTCCCCCAGGTCCTCCTCAGGATCCTCGTCCGGATCCTCCTCAGGAGTACCAGGGACCTCAGGAACTACAGGCGCTTGGCCTTCCTCGGCCAAGTCCTATATCACATCCTCTACAAGTGCCTCGCACTCGGTCAGGATGCGGTCGGTCCGGTCTCGTATATCCCCAACGACTCGCATCAGGCGTCCAGTCGTCGCATGAGCCTGGTCACGGTAAGCATCTGACTGCTGCTGCTCTGCCAGAACTGCGGCCTCCAACTCTCGGATCCGAGCTCCCTGATCTCGGAGAGTAGCCTGCAGACGCTCTATCTCCGCAAAACACCTACGATTGGTGCTACCCAATCGCCTCCGCTCGTCATCTACAGCGAGCACTACTCGGTCAGGATAGGAGTAGGTCCTCCAGCAATCGCAGCGCCTGATCTTGCGCGCTGGGGACCACCGCTGCACTGGCCCGCCGGGAACCTCCTGGTATGTGATCACACGGCATACAGGGCCCGCTAGATATGGCTCAACCTCAGGAGCGTCAGTAGGTACGTCAGTAGGCACCTCAGGCACATCAGTAGGTACCTCCGTCGGTATGTCAGTAGGTGCGGGCTGGGACGGTCCAGCACCCCCAGAAGAGTCAGTGTCTGCCATCACCTAGGTTTGCAAATAACATTGCAAGGGTAAGTACACATCAAGCACAAAACAAGACTAAGGTTAAGCTCGATAATAACACCCTAGCCTATCAAGTCAAGCACTCAATCTATCCAGATCAATTCAAGCCTAAGCTCTGATACCACCTGTGACGACCCCACCTCCCCCTAAGGCGTACCAAAGGGTTCGGCGGACCGCCTGCCCAGCTCTCGCCAGGACTCACTCACTATCTCAATCGAATCGTATACACACATCCATGAACCATAAATAATATTCACAATTCAAACTTATAAATTTACATTGATAGGAATCGAGTTTCAAAGTCTTAATACACCAAACTAGTTCAAATCGTATACAATCCAAGTACAACATGTTCCGTTCGAGGAAAAGCGCGAGTACAAGACCGAAAGTCAAAAGTCAAAACAAAAGGCTATACTAGTCTTTTACAAGTCTCTCGCGTCACTCGTACCCCTGTAAGGAAAACAAACTAACGGGGTGAGCCAAAGCTCAGTGAAGTTCCCAAATATCAAATTGGTTAACAACCAAGTTATAGCAAAATAATAGGGAAATAGCGAGCAAACAAGTCAAATCAGGGAAATAGCACTTCAGCTAGCCAAGTAGTCAGATTCACATTCACATATAAGGATACAGTACTCATTTCCAGCTCCATTCCAGCTTGGTCAAGTGGTAGTTGACATTCCGTCAACTTTCAAGTAATATCAAGTCCAAATAAACTCCACTACACGCCAATTTCCGTCCACCGATCAACCCCCTATTCCGGGCCCGCACGCCATACAAAACATGGGTGGTAATACTCGAGTATACCGTTAGTCGAGGAGATAACACTCCACTCGACATTACAAGTGACCCAGGGTTTGTTATCTAATCGACCAGGCCCTTGCCGGCTCGACTCGATTAACTAGCCACAGGGTTTCTGGAATTCCAGGCAAGATATAATTCAAGTACATGTACAACAAGTCAAGTATGATCAATAGCAAGAACAGGTCATATTAGGGCAAGTGCGATAAAGTACACCCTTGCCCTTTCATTCATTGTCATGTAATCACGCAAGTCAAGTAAGGAGTACACATATCAAGTACAATCGGATATTTGGAAGCACTCACCAAAATAGTGCTTCTAGTGCTCGTGTCTGGGTGGTACTCCGAGTTGGGAGTCCAAATCTGCGATAAAACTTAACTTGAGAACTTTGAAAATCAACCAAGGTTCGAAACTTAAGCGTTTCGATCAATAGGAATCAAGAAATTGAAATTCATTTGAAAGACACTCGTGAAAACTTGCTCGCTTTTCAAATCATAAGGTTTTGTAACATCGATGCTTGGAAATAATGCTTGAGTTGAAAGTACAAGGAAATTCAAGTTTACATTGGCCATTAGGCTTTTCCTCAAGGTACAAGTTCGATCAAGTCCTAACGTATAATTCTCAACAACCAGAGTAACAAGGGTATCGCTAGTTCAAGTGATAGGCACTTAACCTTCACTCAAGTCACAAATATGGTTTTCTAGACCTCGAGTAAAAATTCGGGCAGCATGCCCTTTGTGTTTACCTAATTTCCAGCCATTTAGGCTTCATTATTTTTCTTCAACAACAACCCAACATCACACATAAAACAATTCAAGCCAAGAGCCGTCCCATAGGCTCACAATATCATAATAACAAGAATCGTATTAAGTACAAGTGCAGAAACGCAATTTAGTTCAAGACAGATTTGACGTACAAATGCGGTAATACCATATCCGAGGCTACACTTATCGGATTAAAACGAAACCTACGCCGTTTCGAAGTTAAGACACAGAGCTATAACATTCATGAAGGTCACTTAGTCCATTTCCTAATGTAACTTAGTCAAAATCTCAGATTACTAAACCAGAAACCAATTCATCGGCTGTTTAAACGCAGAACACTGTAATGGACATAACTCAGTGTACACAAGTCCGAATCAGGTTTTCTTTGAGGTATTTTAAAGCTACTTCAGAACAATACAACTTTTATGTTTTGGCCCAGAGCTAAATCAGAATGTATCCTGGTCAAAAATCGTGATAAACTGGACTGAACTGAAGAAACGGACTGCTGGGAAATTCTTAAAACAGTAGGGGTATTTTGGACTTTTCACATTCTGCATTGCTCCGATTGAGCTGAAATTTTATAGGCACCTATAAAACACCATTATCTACAACTTTCCTTCTTTGACCAAAGGCCAATTCGGCCTCTAACATACAGATACAATTTCGGACAGAATGCTTGGGAAATTTTCCAGAAATCTGGAATTTTTAGCTCTAAGTCTAATTTCCTCAAATTTCTGGTTCTAATCACCACTAAACAACCTTATATAACTTTAATTGCAACATTCATGCATCATACATCAACTTGAGCAGAAAATCAGAAACCCTAGTTCATCAAATAAATTGGGGAAAAACTTCTACACATGCTAGCATCCATGAATCCACCACCAATCAAGCTACTAAGCTTACTTTAACCATGATTGAAAGAGAAAGTTAGAGAGATATCATCCTCTTACCTTGATTTGAGTTCTCCAAGTATAGCTCCAAGCTTTCTCTTCCCAAATTTTCACCACCAATCACTAGATAATCACTCAAGAGTAGGTTTAATCGGTTTACTTTGTTGATTTTCTCATTAAGTTGTTGGATTTGAAGGTGAAATGAAGAAATCTTCCTTGGTGTTTTCTCCAAGCTCCTCTCGGCCAGCACCAGCAGAAATGAGGAAGAATTGGCTAAGTGTTGAGGTTATATGGATGGTATTGGTCTTGGTAAGAAACCATGAGGTGGTGACAAGTGTTGTCACCACCACCACCCTTTCTTTTTCTCTTTCTTTCTTGCCTTTCTTAGCCACCAAGTTTCGGTCAACATGCTGCCAAGAGAGAAGATATTATGTGCAAAAGTCAACAACTTGTTGGGTAAGAAAATGGTGGTCAAGCGGTGCGTTCAATCGGTAATGCGCGGGACCCGCCGGTTCGCGCCGTTTTTCTTAAAAACTCACGTACTAGGGTTTTTACTTCCCATTCACTAACCTTATCTCATTGCTACTAGTCACATATTATTTCCCACTTAAAAGTCACCTTTAATCATCAAATTGATCCTTGGCCAGTACCGAAAATTCATCCGGCGGAAAAATCGCAAAAACCCTAATTTTGCTCAAAACTTGAAACCAAAGCGTAAAACCTTATTTTCTAGGTTTATTTACACTTAGTGTGAAATAATGAGGTAGGGGGCCTTAATAAATAATAATTTTCAAATAAAAGGCATTTTTGAGGAAAAATGTAGGAAATTTGCGGGTCCTCACATGTGGTGGCATTAGATTTGGGATTCATACTACCAACGCTTGTAGTATCATCCATTTCGATCCGGATTTGAGGACAAATCCTTCTCAAGTGGAGGGGACTGATGTGTGCACGGACCTTAGCCCAAGTAATGATCCAGTTCGAGTTCCTTTGGGCCCAGTCACACGTGCATGGGCCAAGCGCTTCAAGGAGTCCCTTCAAGCTCTTGTGTGAAATGTTCAAGACCAACAAGGAGTCCATAGGGATATTGAAGGCTTGGAAGGTGATAATCAAGTTGTCTACATGATGATCCAAGCCCACGAAGAGAGCCCATGAAGGTTTGGTCGACTAAGCCCTGGGCCTTAGTGTTAGGTTCAATTGCTTAGAGTTGGATTAGATTAGTTTATTTGAGTCATGGCCCCGCCCACCTTGTCAAAGGAGTGGCCGACCTTCCTTGTCTAGTTTCTTAGGGTTTTATTAGCCCCTTAGCCTATATAAAGGCTCACTTTGTATGATTAACGGGTGCACAATTTTGATAATAAAATTCTGATTTGTTTCTCTTCGACTTATTGAGAGCATTCGAACCTTAACTTGCTTGGCAAGGGTTCTTGAGCAATCTTGCGTATTGTCCTTGATTATTCTACCGACCTATCCACTAGAGTATTCACCTCAATTGGAGTCGCCGTTCTACCACCTTCAATCAATTCGTGTCGTCCGTTTTGGTTTTGGGTTCCACAATCCAAGCGTTGGACAACCTCACTAGATCCTTCGGCAAGCGTGTTACGTGTCTCGAAACGAATTGATCGAGGACCTTATCAGTTGGCTTCAGAGCTTAGGTGAAGGTATCTTTCGTTATATCCTTGTTTTTCGTAGTTGCATCGAAGGGTTTTTGTGTTTTGTTCGCTGCCTTGTTAAAAAAAAAAAAGAAGAAAAAAATGACACTGTTCACCGTTACTGTTCACCGACACTGTTCACGTTACAGTTTATCCGAACACAAAATCTGTTGGTGTGTTATCCCTTTTGTGTTTGTGTCTAGTTTGTCGATAATTTCTGTCCAAAATTTGCCGAAAGGTTGTGTTCCCAAATCTGTAATGGTCGTTAGTCATCACTTGAGCAACAAGAAAACAAGTGGGGCGGCGGCTAGGGTTTCTACTTGCGGCTAGGGTTTCATTTGCACTAGGGTTTCTTTGTTTCAAATCTGTCAGAGTATTGCTTGCTTCATCCAAGTTGTTTACTTAATTTCCAAATTCATTTAGGAAACTAAGTAAAGCACTTGGATAACTCCTTTGTTTTCACTTGGCTACTCTCCTACATTCTCTCCTAGATTTTAGGAGCACTATCCACTCCTACATTTTAGGAAGCTAGGGTTTCTATCTTTTATGTTCCCATTGGTGCACTTCCATTTCTGTCCGCCACTATTGGCCTTCCAAATTCGTCCATTCCCACTTCATTTTGCACCCACATTTGTGTCTTACCTTCTTGGTTACTCTTATGGCAAAAGTGGTGACAACTATTGGACTTGAGCGGCCTTTCTCAACTACAGAACCCAACAGGTAAAAGTATTTGGTAAGTTAATTAGAGTGACATCCATATACACGATTGCGAGTGGATACACGTAAGGGAGCGTGAAAGGCAACATCTTCGGTTTCGTTGCTAACTTTTTGCAGGTTCCCTCATACGTCATGGCGAATACAAGACGCATAAAAGCTAGCCCACAACATTTTCTTCCTGATCCTAAAGGAGTCAAAGAAGTGGCATTACGCGGTGTAGATGAGAAATTGGACCTCGTCAAATCTCAGTTGCTTGGTTGGTTTTATACTCGTTGCGGTGTCAAAGATAAAATTTGTAGCTTGCCCATTGATGGGAGTTGTGAAGTCATCCTTGCAAGTGCTATCATGGTTGAGAAATTAAATCTTCCAACCATTGATCATCTTCAACTGTACAAGTTGATGAGTACTCGTGGTGTTGTTTGGGTTACTAAGCACACGCTTGTACCTATTCAAATCGGCAAATATGTGGACGAGGTGTTGTGTGATGTAGTCCCAATTCAAGTGACACCTGTGTTGTTGGGCAAAGCATGGATGTCGAGGCGAGAAGTTAAATATGACGGACATACTAATAAGTATGCCTTCTTATTTAATAGCCGTCGTTTTGTACTTGTATCACTTACTTATGACCAGCTTTGTATTGATCTAGCATACATGAAAATGAGCTTGGGCGTTATAGAATGGAGAAAAGTCTAGATGAGGGAATTGTGCCTGAAGAGGTAAAACCCGAGGGAGTTGAAAGCAACGAGATGAAAGGGTCAGCTGTTGAACTAGAAAAAGAGATGGAAAAATATGATGAGATGGGTGGTAAAAAGGAAGAAAAGAGAGAAAGTGGGCTGATCTTGAACAACCCGGTGAAGGCCTATTATTTTCCTAACGAACTTACCTTTGCTTTGTTTAGTGTTTCTTCTTTTATACAGATCAGGCAAAGGGAAGTTGAGCTGTTCTTAGTGCGTTCCATTCCAAAATCAATTATAGGCTTTGCAAGCCTCCAAGAGTTAAACCCCATTGGTATCCATTCATGGAACAATGTCAACTCAAATCAGTCCACACCAAAAGGGAGTTGATTCGAGCTCATCTTGAAGGGAACACTCCACATTTTGGGGATGGTTGTGTACCAAGGGTTCGTGTAAAGAACAAGTACCTCAATGACCATTGTGATTTTCGTCTTGCTCTTAGTACACATGAAGCTCCAACATCACCAAATCCGCCATGGGACCTTGCAAGTGTGTTCTGGCCGGAGTTCGATTTCATGGGATACACTTCACACCACTTTGAGGACCCTTACCTCGTGACCACAAACGATCAAGTTGAGCACACATTGAAGATAGTTTGTGAGATTCAAGGTTCGACAAGGGTTATTTTCCAACTTAGCACGTGGGTTTTGCATTGGATGACATCTATAGCAATGGTAACAAGATTGAGTCAAAGGCATGTAACTCGTCTTGTCACCATTCGTGCTTCAATTTGTGGGCAAATTGATTTCAAGAGGAGGGGAATTATACAAACAAGAGGAGCCATTGGAGTAAAGCCATGAGTTTTTCTTGGCTGGTTGTGAGCATTTTCAAACTAACCAAGAGACATGAGCACCGAATCATAGTATGAGGGCCGATATGTGGTGGCATTAGATTTGGGATTCATACTACCAACGCTTGTAGTATCATCCATTTCTATCCGGATTTGAGGACAAATCCTTCTCAAGTGGAGGGGACTGATGTGTGCACGGACCTTAGCCCAAGTAATGATCCAGTTCGAGTTCCTTTGGGCCCAGTCACACGTGGACGGGCCAAGTGCTTAAAGGAGTCCCTTCAAGCTCTTGCGTGAAATGTTCAAGACCAACAAGGAGTCCATCGGGATATTGAAGGCTTGGAAGGTGATAATCAAGTTGTCTACATGATGATCCAAGCCCACGAAGAGAGCCCATGAAGGTTTGGTCGACTAAGCCCTGGGCCTTAGTGTTAGGTTCAATTGCTTAGAGTTGGATTAGATTAGTTTATTTGAGTCATGGCCCGGCCCACCTTGTCATAGGAGTGGCTGACCTTCCTTGTCTAGTTTCTTAGGGTTTTATTAGCCCCTTAGCCTATATAAAGGCTCACTTTGTATGATTAACGGGTGCACAATTTTGATAATAAAATTCTGATTTGTTTCTCTTCGACTTATTGAGAGCATTCGAACCTTAACTTGCTTGGCAAGGGTTCTTGAGCAATCTTGCGTATTGTCCTTGATTGTTCTACCGACCTATCCACTAGAGTATTCACCTCAATTGGAGTCGTCGTTCTACCACCTTCAATCAATTCGTGTCGTCCGTTTTGGTTTTGGGTTCCACAATCCAAGCGTTGGACAACCTCACTAGATCCTTCGGCAAGCGTGTTACGTGTCTCGAAACGAATTGATCGAGGACCTTATCAGTTGGCTTCAGAGCTTAGGTGAAGGTATCTTTCATTATATCCTTGTTTTTCGTAGTTGCGTCGAAGGGTTTTTGTGTTTTGTTCGCTGCCTTGTTAAAAAAAAAAGAAGAAAAAAATGACACTGTTCACCGTTACTGTTCACCGACACTGTTCACGTTACAGTTTATCCGAACACAAAATCTGTTGGTGTGTTATCCCTTTTGTGTTTGTGTCTAGTTTGTCGATAATTTCTGTCCAAAATTTGCCGAAAGGTTGTGTTCCCAAATCTGTCTTGGTCGTTAGTCATCACTTGAGCAACAAGAAAACAAGTGGGGCGGCGGCTAGGGTTTCTACTTGCGGCTAGGGTTTCATTTGCACTAGGGTTTCTTTGTTTCAAATCTGTCCGAATATTGCTTGCTTCATCCAAGTTGTTTACTTAATTTCCAAATTCATTTAGGAAACTAAGTAAAGCACTTGGATAACTCCTTTGTTTTCACTTGGCTACTCTCCTACATTCTCTCCTAGATTTTAGGAGCACTATCCACTCCTACATTTTAGGAAGCTAGGGTTTCTATCTTTTATGTTCCCATTGGTGCACTTCCATTTCTGTCCGCCACTATTGGCCTTCCAAATTCGTCCATTCCCACTTCATTTTGCACCCACATTTGTGTCTTACCTTCTTGGTTACTCTTATGGCAAAAGTGGTGACAACTATTGGACTTGAGCGGCCTTTCTCAACTACAGAACCCAACAGGTAAAAGTATTTGGTAAGTCAATTAGAGTGACATCCATATACACGAATGCGAGTGGATACACGTAAGGGAGCGTGAAAGGCAACATCTTCGGTTTCGTTGCTAACTTTTTGTAGGTTCCCTCATACGTCATGGCGAATACAAGACGCATAAAAGCTAGCCCACAACATTGTCTTCCTGATCCTAAAGGAGTCAAAGAAGTGGCATTACGCGGTGTAGATGAGAAATTGGACCTCGTCAAATCTCAGTTGCTTGGTTGGTTTTATACTCGTTGCGGTGTCAAAGATAAAATTTGTAGCTTGCCCATTGATGGGAGTTGTGAAGTCATCCTTGCAAGTGCTATCATGGTTGAGAAATTAAATCTTCCAACCATTAATCATCTTCAACTGTACAAGTTGATGAGTACTCGTGGTGTTGTTTGGGTTACTAAGCACACGCTTGTACCTATTCAAATCGGCAAATATGTGGACGAGGTGTTGTGTGATGTAGTCCCAATTCAAGTGACACCTGTGTTGTTGGGCAAAGCATGGATGTCGAGGCGAGAAGTTAAATATGACGGACATACTAATAAGTATGCCTTCTTATTTAATAGCCGTCGTTTTGTACTTGTATCACTTACTTATGACCAGCTTTGTATTGATCTAGCATACATGAAAATGAGCTTGGGCGTTATAGAATGGAGAAAAGTCTAGATGAGGGAATTGTGCCCGAAGAGGTAAAACCCGAGGGAGTTGAAAGCAACGAGATGAAAGGGTCAGCTGTTGAACTAGAAAAAGAGATGGAAAAATCTGATGAGATGGGTGGTAAAAAGGAAGAAAAGAGAGAAAGTGGGCTGATCTTGAACAACCCGGTGAAGGCCTATTATTTTCCTAACGAACTTACCTTTGCTTTGTTTAGTGTTTCTTCTTTTATACAGATCAGGCAAAGGGAAGTTGAGCTGTTCTTAGTGCGTTCCATTCCAAAATCAATTATAGGCTTTGTAAGTGTGAGACCCCGAAAATTTTCATATTTTTCAGGCATTTATTTTGGGCGTTTGGGCCTAATTTTAGGGTTTTCTTCTATCCGTGGGTTTTCTGGGGAATTTTATGAGAAAATATGAATTTTGCATCATTTTCTGGGTTTAGGTCAAATTCTGTGTTGTTAAGGGTGTACAGCGGTTGCGGGACCCACTAAGACGATCGGTACAGTTAAATGTAGCTTTGGGAAATTTTATATACGGAAGTTTTATCATCTTGTGTTATGAGTTAATTGGAGGTTAGTTGGTTTAATTAAGTGTTGTAAGACAAGAAAGAGATAAGCTTGGAAAAAAACACATGTTGCAATCCTATTGGACCTTGGACTTTTGACTTGTCTACACCTTTACTAAATTAAAATTTTGACCAAAATTCCTCATTATTTCTTACCTCTTGGCCGGCCAACTAGAGAGAAAAGAAGGAAGAAAGCTCTTCAACTCTTGCTTCATTTCTTTGTCAAATCATGGAATCCAACCACTAATCTCTCAAAATCCTCCATAAAACCCTCTTGCTAGGAGTGTTTGAAGTGCTTGGTGGTTTTTGTTTGAAAGGAAAGGCTCTCATTTACCTTGTATCAAGAATTGTAAGGTGAGTAAATATGGAATTGTTTCCTTGTTGGTTGTAAGATGAAAGTTATGGGTGATAGTAGTTCAAGAGGCTAGTTTATGGAGTATTTCATGACTTATACTTGAGATGTGGCAATTTTCTATTTATTTAGGAATTTTCTGTTTTATATGATATATTGTAACATCCCGAATATTAGGAGGTTGTTTGTGAAGAAAATATTAAAGTATATTTCTTCGGGTTTGATTTAAAACCTTATTTGTTTTAAAAGACTAGAGACCCTAATATTTTAGTCAAAAACCCTAGTTTACTTGTGACTAACCGGTTTTCTTAAATCTCTCACATTTTAATTGAAACCCTAATTTTAATCACTGGAATTGGAAAATTCCTCACGTTTTCTTAAAAATTTCCTTTTATTTGGAAATTATTATTTATTAAAGCCCTACTATCCATTTATTCCATAATAAGTGCAAATGAGCCTAGAAAGTAGGGTTTCACTCTTCGTTTTCAAGATTGGGGCAAATTAGGGTTTTCGCGATTTTCCGCCGGATGAATTTTCGGCACAGAGTAAGAATTAATTTGGGGATTAAAAGTGACTTTTAAGTGAGAAATAATATGTGATTAGTGGCAATGAGATAAGGTTAGTAAATGAGAAGTAAAAACCCTAGTACGTGAGTTTTAAGAAAAACGGCGCGAATCGGCGGGACCCGCGTACTACCGGTTGAACGCACCACTTGACCACCACTTTCTTACCATACAAGCTTATTGATATTTGAGCAAAATATCTTCTCAATTTCCAGCTAGCTTGACCGAAATTTGTGGCCTAAAAATGTAAGGGAAGAGAGAGAAAAATGCTTGGCTATGGTGGTGACACTTGTCCAACTCTATTGGGTCCTTGTTTGATATTTTCTTTCTTCCTTTCTTATCTTTCCTTGGACTGCATTTCTTCTTCATTTCTGCTTGTCTTGGCCGAGAGTGAGAGGGAGAGAAACCAAGAGAAAGAAACTCCAACCCATCTTGAGTTTGATCCATTTAAGTGAGCAACAAGAAAACTAAACCGATTGATTGTAAGTTTGAAAGCTTGGGAAGCTAAGGGAACCAAAAATTTCAAGAAATAGTGGAGGATCACTCTTGCAAGGCTTTGTCTTAAGGTATATTGGCTGATCACCCTTTTCTTCTCCATTAATCATAATCAAGTGGTTGTTAAGCTTAGAATTGAGCTAGTGATACCTATTTTCAAGTTGTTGTGATGATTTTTGGATGATATAAGTGAGTTAGGATTTGATAAATTTCTGCCCAAACTTGCTATATGGTTACTATATGTTGTATATAAGGTTATACAAGGGGCTTTGGTAGTGATTGGAACAAGGAATTGAAGAAAGTTCAACAGAAAACCAAAATTTCCAGATTTCTGGAATTTCATGTTTCACTTCTGTCCGTTTTTGTTGCACCATGTTAGAGGCCGAATTGACCTTGGGTCAAAGAAGGAAAGTTGTAGAGAATGGTATTTTATAGGTACCTGTAAAATTTCAGCTCAATCGGAGCAACGTAGGACGTGAAAAGTCCAAAATACCCTTACTGTTTTAAGTATTTCCCAAGCAGTCCGTGTGAGCAGTTAAGTCCAGTTTATCACGTTTTTCGACTAGGATCCATTCTGATTTAGCTTTTTACCAAAACATGAAAGTTGTATCATTCTGAATTATCTTTCAAATGCCTCTAAGAACACCTGATTCGGACTTGTGTACTCTGAGTTATGTCCATTACAGTGTTCTGTGTTTAAACAGCCAACGAATTGGTTTCGGGTTTAGTAATTCGAGAATTTGACCAATTTACATTAGAAACTGGACTAAGTGACCTACATGAACATTGTAACCCTGAGTCTTAGCTTCGAAACGGTATAGGTTGCGTCTTAATCCGATAATCGTAGCCTCGGATAAGTTATTTCCGCTTTCATACGTCAAATCTGTCTTTTGCTAAATTGAATTTCTGCACTTGTTATTACTGTATTTCTTATTCTTATGATATTGTGAGCCTATGGAACGGCTCTTGACTTGAATTGCTTATGTGTGATGTTGGGTTGTGGTTGAGGAAAAATAATGAAGCCAAAATGGCTGGAAAATTAGGTAAACACAAAAGGGCGTGCTGCCCAAATTTTCGCCGAGAGCTAGGTTTCTATTTGAACTTGTATACTTTTGTTTGGCCAATACCATGACCGGTTTTCCATTTTACAACATGATTTTTCATCCTTTGGTTCAATCAACCCTCTTCTTACTTGAAAGTCATCTTTACACGTTTTACTCTTAATTAGTCGGGTTTCTTTGTTTCCCTTAAATGTTTTGCTCGATAAACTATAATAATGTTCTCTTGCTCAACCTTAGGTTTCATTGGTGATTAAGGGTAATATCCGGAAGGATATTTTGCACGATATTTTGTATTTCTAGGTGAGTGACCTCAAACTACTTCTAAAGTTATTTATGAACCGTTTCTTACATTATTTACTTTTGAACTGTTTCCAAAGTCACTTTTGAAATGTTTTCTTGCATATCATGTGTGCTGGCATTTGAGTGTGCCTTGTTTGCTATATTTCTTGACTTCATGACTTGTATTTTGGTTGATAACGTGTTAAGTGCTTTCGATGATTATTAAAACGAGTTTTCTAGGCGAGTGTGTACTTTATCGCACTCGACCTAAATAGCTGTGCAATTTTCAAGGATTTAATTATTGAAATGCTAGTTGCGCATGATGTAAGCCTTTTGGGCTGAACTGGCCATTGCCCTTGTTACCGGTCGTCTTGAGCCAGAAGCGGACTCGGTCAGGCGATTAGGAACTTGGGTGAACGTTTGGTATACTCGAGTATTACCTATGTAGGTTGGTGGAGCCTGGCCAAAAGCCAGGGACGGGGTGAATGAAATGAAGTAAGTGACCAAATGAGCGAGGAAATGTCAGGAGAATGAATGTATCCTTTCATGAATGTTACTATCGCTTTCCATTGTAAATGTTTCTTGAATTATTGATAATCCATATTTACTGTTTTGCAAATGATGTAGTTGTTTCCGGATTTATCATTCAATTTATGACATCATTGAAATGAACTATTGTGAAACCGATTTGATTAATGATTTTCTGGTTACTCGCTGAGCTTTTAGCTCACCCCAAAAACTATTTTATTCCCCTCCACAGGGCTCGTGGCGAAGGAAGGACTTGTAGTACTTGTGCACGTGTATGGATGGCCTAAACTTTGTACAATTTTGGATTTGGAATTATTTTATGTATATTTGGGATTAGTTTCCGCTGCATTTGTGACATGTAATTATTGGAGACTTGGATGTATATTTGTGGAACATGTGATGTATATTTGAGATTTTTATTGTAATATATTTGAGGATTATAGTGATCGACTGAGTCCCGGCGAGAGCTGGGCAGGCGGCCCGCCGAACCCTGGGGTACGCCCTAGGGGGAGGTGGGGTCGTCACAGGTGGTATCAGAGCCTAGGCTTCAGATCTTTGTAGTGTATCCTAGGCTTGAAGTTTGGAATGCCAGACTGTGGGTTTGGTTTGAAATATCAGTGATTCTTGCGGGATGTTTTGACTTGATTAGTACAAGATGGAATGTCGAGGACGACATTCTTTTAAAAAGGGGAGATTGTAACATCCCGAATATTAGGAGGTTGTTTGTGAAGAAAATATTAAAGTATATTTCTTCGGGTTTGATTTAAAACCTTATTTGTTTTAAAAGACTAGAGACCCTAATATTTTAGTCAAAAACCCTAGTTTACTTGTGACTAACCGGTTTTCTTAAATCTCTCACATTTTAATTGAAACCCTAATTTTAATCACTGGAATTGGAAAATTCCTCACGTTTTCTTAAAAATTTCCTTTTATTTGGAAATTATTATTTATTAAAGCCCTACTATCCATTTATTCCATAATAAGTGCAAATGAGCCTAGAAAGTAGGGTTTCACTCTTCGTTTTCAAGATTGGGGCAAATTAGGGTTTTCGCGATTTTCCGCCGGATGAATTTTCGGCACAGAGTAAGAATTAATTTGGGGATTAAAAGTGACTTTTAAGTGAGAAATAATATGTGATTAGTGGCAATGAGATAAGGTTAGTAAATGAGAAGTAAAAACCCTAGTACGTGAGTTTTAAGAAAAACGGCGCGAATCGGCGGGACCCGCGTACTACCGGTTGAACGCACCACTTGACCACCACTTTCTTACCATACAAGCTTATTGATATTTGAGCAAAATATCTTCTCAATTTCCAGCTAGCTTGACCGAAATTTGTGGCCTAAAAATGTAAGGGAAGAGAGAGAAAAATGCTTGGCTATGGTGGTGACACTTGTCCAACTCTATTGGGTCCTTGTTTGATATTTTCTTTCTTCCTTTCTTATCTTTCCTTGGACTGCATTTCTTCTTCATTTCTGCTTGTCTTGGCCGAGAGTGAGAGGGAGAGAAACCAAGAGAAAGAAACTCCAACCCATCTTGAGTTTGATCCATTTAAGTGAGCAACAAGAAAACTAAACCGATTGATTGTAAGTTTGAAAGCTTGGGAAGCTAAGGGAACCAAAAATTTCAAGAAATAGTGGAGGATCACTCTTGCAAGGCTTTGTCTTAAGGTATATTGGCTGATCACCCTTTTCTTCTCCATTAATCATAATCAAGTGGTTGTTAAGCTTAGAATTGAGCTAGTGATACCTATTTTCAAGTTGTTGTGATGATTTTTGGATGATATAAGTGAGTTAGGATTTGATAAATTTCTGCCCAAATTGCTATATGGTTACTATATGTTGTATATAAGGTTATACAAGGGGCTTTGGTAGTGATTGGAACAAGGAATTGAAGAAAGTTCAATTGAAAACCAAAATTTCCAGATTTCTGGAATTTCATGTTTCACTTCTGTCCGTTTTTGTTGCACCATGTTAGAGGCCGAATTGACCTTGGGTCAAAGAAGGAAAGTTGTAGAGAATGGTATTTTATAGGTACCTGTAAAATTTCAGCTCAATCGGAGCAACGTAGGACGTGAAAAGTCCAAAATACCCTTACTGTTTTAAGTATTTCCCAAGCAGTCCGTGTGAGCAGTTAAGTCCAGTTTATCACGTTTTTCGACTAGGATCCATTCTGATTTAGCTTTTTACCAAAACATGAAAGTTGTAGCATTCTGAATTAGCTTTCAAATGCCTCTAAGAACACCTGATTCGGACTTGTGTACTCTGAGTTATGTCCATTACAGTGTTCTGTGTTTAAACAGCCAACGAATTGGTTTCGGGTTTAGTAATTCGAGAATTTGACCAATTTACATTAGAAACTGGACTAAGTGACCTACATGAACATTGTAACCCTGAGTCTTAGCTTCGAAACGGTATAGGTTGCGTCTTAATCCGATAATCGTAGCCTCGGATAAGTTATTTCCGCTTTCATACGTCAAATCTGTCTTTTGCTAAATTGAATTTCTGCACTTGTTATTACTGTATTTCTTATTCTTATGATATTGTGAGCCTATGGAACGGCTCTTGACTTGAATTGCTTATGTGTGATGTTGGGTTGTGGTTGAGGAAAAATAATGAAGCCAAAATGGCTGGAAAATTAGGTAAACACAAAAGGGCGTGCTGCCCAAATTTTCGCCGAGAGCTAGGTTTCTATTTGAACTTGTATACTTTTGTTTGGCCAATACCATGACCGGTTTTCCATTTTACAACATGATTTTTCATCCTTTGGTTCAATCAACCCTCTTCTTACTTGAAAGTCATCTTTACACGTTTTACTCTTAATTAGTCGGGTTTCTTTGTTTCCCTTAAATGTTTTGCTCGATAAACTATAATAATGTTCTCTTGCTCAACCTTAGGTTTCATTGGTGATTAAGGGTAATATCCGGAAGGATATTTTGCACGATATTTTGTATTTCTAGGTGAGTGACCTCAAACTACTTCTAAAGTTATTTATGAACCGTTTCTTACATTATTTACTTTTGAACTGTTTCCAAAGTCACTTTTGAAATGTTTTCTTGCATATCATGTGTGCTGGCATTTGAGTGTGCCTTGTTTGCTATATTTCTTGACTTCATGACTTGTATTTTGGTTGATAACGTGTTAAGTGCTTTCGATGATTATTAAAACGAGTTTTCTAGGCGAGTGTGTACTTTATCGCACTCGACCTAAATAGCTGTGCAATTTTCAAGGATTTAATTATTGAAATGCTAGTTGCGCATGATGTAAGCCTTTTGGGCTGAACTGGCCATTGCCCTTGTTACCGGTCGTCTTGAGCCAGAAGCGGACTCGGTCAGGCGATTAGGAACTTGGGTGAACGTTTGGTATACTCGAGTATTACCTATGTAGGTTGGTGGAGCCTGGCCAAAAGCCAGGGACGGGTGAATGAAATGAAGTAAGTGACCAAATGAGCGAGGAAATGTCAGGAGAATGAATGTATCCTTTCATGAATGTTACTATCGCTTTCCATTGTAAATGTTTCTTGAATTATTGATAATCCATATTTACTGTTTTGCAAATGATGTAGTTGTTTCCGGATTTATCATTCAATTTATGACATCATTGAAATGAACTATTGTGAAACCGATTTGATTAATGATTTTCTGGTTACTCGCTGAGCTTTTAGCTCACCCCAAAAACTATTTTATTCCCCTCCACAGGGCTCGTGGCGAAGGAAGGACTTGTAGTACTTGTGCACGTGTATGGATGGCCTAAACTTTGTACAATTTTGGATTTGGAATTATTTTATGTATATTTGGGATTAGTTTCCGCTGCATTTGTGACATGTAATTATTGGAGACTTGGATGTATATTTGTGGAACATGTGATGTATATTTGAGATTTTTATTGTAATATATTTGAGGATTATAGTGATCGACTGAGTCCCGGCGAGAGCTGGGCAGGCGGCCCGCCGAACCCTGGGGTACGCCCTAGGGGGAGGTGGGGTCGTCACATATATCATGGTTGAGTTGGGTGTGAAGGCTTTATATGGCTTGATTTAGAGCTTATATGTGTTAATGGTGGTTAATTGTGGAAAATTTCAGCATTTGTGAGAAAATTCCGGTTTTAGGGTTTGATGAAATTGGGGCTTTTCCATGTATGGTTTTCATGCTATCAATTGATGTGTATATGGTTGTATTGTGATTCAAATGGGGTGAATGGACTAGTTTAAGAACCATAAGTGTAATGGTACAAGTTGGGTGTTGTTCATTAGGTTGGAAATGTGAAGAAATTAAGGGGAAATGCTGCCCAATTAGTTGTAGATATGGGAGGTCTTGAATTGAGAAGGATTTGAATAGAATGGATGAATTGGGGAGTTTGTTCACATTCCACACTGTTGTTACTCCATTTTATTTGTTTTGTGTAACTTGTATTAGTAAGTTAAAGTTATACTTTGACTCGTGTTTGAGTCTTATATATGGTTACTTGCTTGTTTTAGGTCGTACCGGTGGACCGGGACCTACTCCTGACTCGAACGTGTGATTTACTTGTTTATTTGGTGAGTGTACCAGTATATGATGAACATACTTGTTATGTGGTTTCTAAATGTCTTGATTTGGGGTCGAGAGTGTACTTGATCGCTCTTGACCACTTACTTGCATTTACCGTTATTGTTTGGATGTGAAATGGTATATATACATGCTTGACATTTGATGGGGCAATGCCTTAATATTAAGGTGAAATTGAGCTCATGCCCTTAGACCGTTATTCGAGTCGAGCCGGCAAGGGCTTGGGCGATTCGTTAATGAGCCTTTGGGTTCTTGATAGGCGAGTGGAGTGTTAACTCCTCGACCTTGTGGTATACTCGAGTATTACCCTTTTGGAACTATGAGGTGGCGGGCCCGAATAGGGGGTGAACGGTGGAAGGAAATGGTGCGAAGTGGTGTCTACGGATCTTGGCTTGTTTAAATGGTTGACGGAGTGTCAACGTGTGAGATCAAGTATGGCAATCGGAAATCGGCCCTTGAGGGTCGCATGTATCCTTTTATATGTGTATGTTGTACGAAGGTGGTTATGTATATGTGTTAATAGTTGTATCATGAAATTGTGCATTTGGTACCTCACGAGCGTAAGCTCACCCCCGTTGTTTTGTTTTCCTTACAGGAGTGATGTTGAGCCACATTTTGATATGAGATGAGCTAGTGACATAGTTAGTTTTGGAAGCTCCTCGAACATTTGGAACTTTGATGTATTTGAACTCAAGTATTTGTGTTTGAATTGTATAAGGACACTTTCTCATGTATAGATGACATGTATGTATGGTTTACCAAGTCTTGGATTCGTTATATGGTGTATGTGTACAATCGCCGGTTTTAAAAATGAAAGCAGGAAATTTTGGAGGAACCACTGCCTGGAATCCGGCCTAGAATCCGGCCAGTTTCTGGCCGGATATAAGGCCGGATAGGCAGGGGAAGAGAAAAAAAAAAAAAAAGAAAAAAATTGGACTCTGGCCACTGCCCAGAATCCGGCCAGAGCAATCCGGCCAACTTCCGGCCGGATTGTTGGCCGGATTGGCAGGGGACATTTCGAAATTTTTGGTTTAGCCTCGGCCTCCTATCCGGCCGGATATCCGGCCAGATTCTGGCCGGATAGTGACGTGGCCGGTCACTGTTCATCCGCAGCAAAATTTTCGTTTTCCGTTTTCTGGTCCGATGGAAGTGCTCGAGCACTGTACTTTCTTGTACAATGATATTATTGTTCTAATAACACCTTAAGGGGGAAACTTGTTCATTTTGTCGATTTTTCTTGTATGAATTAAATCCGACTTGATTGTTTTGCGACCCGTAGTCCCGGCGAGAGATGGGCAGGCGTCAACCCCTCCGGTTCGCCCTAGGGGAAGATGGGGTCGTCACAGTAAGCCTCCTAGAGTTAAACCCCGTTGGTATCCATTCATGGAACAATGTCAACTCAAATCAGTCCACACCAAAAGGGAGTTGATTCGAGCTCATCTTGAAGGGAACACTCCACATTTTGGGGATGGTTGTGTACCAAGGGTTCGTTTAAAGAACAAGTACCTCAATGACCATTGTGATTTTCGTCTTGCTCTTAGTACACATGAAGCTCCAACATCACCAAATCCGCCATGGGACCTTGCAAGTGTGTTCTGGCCGGAGTTCGATTTCATGGGATACACTTCACACCACTTTGAGGACCCTTACCTCGTGACCACAAACGATCAAGTTGAGCACACATTGAAGATAGTTTGTGAGATTCAAGGTTCGACAAGGGTTATTTTCCAACTTAGCACGTGGGTTTTGCATTGGATGACATCTGTTGCAATGGTAACAAGATTGAGTCAAAGGCATGTAACTCGTCTTGTCACCATTCGTGCTTTAATTTGTGGGCAAATTGCTTTCAAGAGGAGGGGAATTATACAAACAAGAGGAGCCATTGGAGTAAAGCCATGAGTTTTTCTTGGCTGGTTGTGAGCATTTTCAAACTAACCAAGAGACATGAGCACCGAATCATAGTATGAGGGCCGATATGTGGTGGCATTAGATTTGGGATTCATACTACCAACCCTTGTAGTATCATCCATTTCTATCCGGATTTGAGGACAAATCCTTCTCAAGTGGAGGGGACTGATGTGTGCACGGACCTTAGCCCAAGTAATGATCCAGTTCGAGTTCCTTTGGGCCCAGTCACACGTGCACGGGCCAAGCGCTTCAAGGAGTCCCTTCAAGCTCTTGCGTGAAATGTTCAAGACCAACAAGGAGTCCATCGGGATATTGAAGGCTTGGAAGGTGATAATCAAGTTGTCTACATGATGATCCAAGCCCACGAAGAGAGCCCATGAAGGTTTGGTCGACTAAGCCCTGGGCCTTAGTATTAGGTTCAATTGCTTAGAGTTGGATTAGATTAGTTTATTTGAGTCATGGCCCGGCCCACCTTGTCAAAGGAGTGGCCGACCTTCCTTGTCTAGTTTCTTAGGGTTTTATTAGCCCCTTAGCCTATATAAAGGCTCACTTTGTATGATTAACGGGTGCACAATTTTGATAATAAAATTCTGATTTGTTTCTCTTCGACTTATTGAGAGCATTCGAACCTTAACTTGCTTGGCAAGGGTTCTTGAGCAATCTTGCGTATTGTCCTTGATTGTTCTACCGACCTATCCACTAGAGTATTCACCTTCAATTGGAGTCGCCGTTCTACCACCTTCAATCAATTCGTGTCGTCCGTTTTGGTTTTGGGTTCCACAATCCAAGCGTTGGACAGCCTCACTAGATCCTTGGGCAAGCGTGTTACGTGTCTCGAAACGAATTGATCGAGGACCTTATCAGTTGGCTTCAGAGCTTAGGTGAAGGTATCTTTCGTTGTATCCTTGTTTTTCGTAGTTGCGTCGAAGGGTTTTTGAGTTTTGTCCGCTGCCTTGTTCAAAAAAAAAAAGATGAAAAAAATGACACTGTTCACAGTTACTGTTCACCAACACTGTTCACGTTACAGTTTATCCGAACACAAAATCTGTTGGTGTGTTATCCCTTTTGTGTTTGTGTCTAGTTTGTCGATAATTTCTGTCCAAAATTTGTCGAAAGGTTGTGTTCCCAAATCTGTCTTGGTCGTTAGTCATCACTTGAGCAACAAGAAAACAAGTGGGGCGGCGGCTTGGGTTTCTACTTGCGGCTAGGGTTTCATTTGCACTAGGGTTTCTTTGTTTCAAATCTGTCTGAGTATTGCTTGCTTCATCCAAGTTGTTTACTTAATTTCCAAATTCATTTAGGAAACTAAGTAAAGCACTTGGATAACTCATTTGTTTTCACTTGGCTACTCTCCTACATTCTCTCCTACATTTTAGGAACACTACCCACTCCTACATTTTAGGAAGCTAGGGTTTCTATCTTTTATGTTCCGATTGGTGCACTTCCATTTCTGTCCGCCACTATTGGCCTTCCAAATTCGTCCATTCCCACTTCATTTTGCACCCACATTTGTGTCTTACCTTCTTGGTTACTCTTATGGCAAAAGTGGTGACAATTATTGGACTTTAGCGGCCTTTCTCAACTACAGAACCCAACAGGTAAAAGTATTTGGTAAGTCAATTAGAGTGACATCCATATACACGAGTGCGAGTGGAATCACGTAAGGGAGCGTGAAAGCCAACATCTTCGGTTTCGTTGCTAACTTTTTGCAAGTTCCCTCATACATCATGGCGAATACAAGACGCATAAAAGCTAGTCCACAACATTGTCTTCCTGATCCTAAGGGAGTCAAAGAAGTGGCATTACGCGGTGTAGATGAGCAATTGGACCTCGTCAAATCTCAGTTGCTTGGTTGGTTTTATACTCGTTGCGGGGTCAAAGATAAAATTTGTGGCTTGCCCATTGATGGGAGTTGTGAAGTCATCCTTGCAAGTGCTATCATGGTTGAGAAGTTAAATCTTCCAACCATTGATCATCTTCAACTGTACTAGTTGATGAGTACTCGTGGTGTTGTTTGGGTTACTAAGCACACGCTTGTACCTATTCAAATCGGCAAATATGTGGACGAGGTGTTGTGTGATGTAGTCACAATTCAAGTGACACCTGTGTTGTTGGGCAAAGTATGGATGTCGAGGCGAGAAGTTAAATATGACGGACATACTAATAAGTATGCCTTCTTATTTAATAGCCGTCGTTTTGTACTTGTATCACTTACGTATGACCAGCTTTGTATTGATCTAGCATACATGAAAATGAGCTTGGGCGTTATAGAATGGAGAAAAGTCTAGATGAGGGAATTGTGCCTGAAGAGGTAAAACCCGAGGGAGTTGAAAGCAACGAGATGAAAGGGTCAGCTGTTGAACTAGAAAAAGAGATGGAAAAATCTGATGAGATGGGTGGTAAAAAGGAAGAAAAGAGAGAAAGTGGGCTGATCTTGAACAACCCGGTGAAGGCCTATTATTTTCCTAACGAACTTACCTTTGCTTTGTTTAGTGTTTCTTCTTTTATACAGATCAGGCAAAGGGAAGTTGAGCTGTTCTTAGTGCGTTCCATTCCAAAATCAATTATAGGCTTTGCAAGCCTCCAAGAGTTAAACCCCGTTGGTATCCATTCATGGAACAATGTCAACTCAAACCAGTCCACACCAAAAGGGAGTTGATTCGAGCTCATCTTGAAGGGAACACTCCACATTTTGGGGATGGTTGTGTACCAAGGGTTCGTTTAAAGAACTAGTACCTCAATGACCATTGTGATTTTCGTCTTGCTCTTAGTACACATGAAGCTCCAACATCACCAAATCCGCCATGGGACCTTGCAAGTGTGTTCTGGCCGGAGTTCGATTTCATGGGATACACTTCACACCACTTTGAGGACCCTTACCTCGTGACCACAAACGATCAAGTTGAGCACACATTGAAGATAGTTTGTGAGATTCAAGGTTCGACAAGGGTTATTTTCCAACTTAGCACCTGGGTTTTGCATTGGATGATATCTGTTGCAATGGTAACAAGATTGAGTCAAAGGCATGTAACTCGTCTTGTCACCATTCGTGCTTCAATTTGTGGGCAAATTGCTTTCAAGAGGAGGGGAATTACACAAACAAGAGGAGCCATTGGAGTAAAGCCATGAGTTTTTCTTGGCTGGTTGTGAGCATTTTCAAACTAACCAAGAGACATGAGCACCGAATCATAGTATGAGGGCCGATATGTGGTGGTATTAGATTTGAGATTCATACTACCCACCCTTGTAGTATCATCCATTTCTATCCGGATTTGAGGACAAATCCTTCTCAAGTGGAGGGGACTGATGTGTGCACGGACCTTAGCCCAAGTAATGATCCAGTTCGAGTTCCTTTGGGCCCAGTCACACGTGCACGGGCCAAGCGCTTCAAGGAGTCCCTTCAAGCTCTTGCGTGAAATGTTCAAGACCAACAAGGAGTCCATCGGGATATTGAAGGCTTGGAAGGTGATAATCAAGTTGTCTACATGATGATCCAAGCCCATGAAGAGAGCCCATGAAGGTTTGGTCGACTAAGCCCTGGGCCTTAGTATTAGGTTCAATTGCTTAGAGTTGGATTAGATTAGTTTATTTGAGTCATGGCCCGGCCCACCTTGTCAAAGGAGTGGCCGACCTTCCTTGTCTAGTTTCTTAGGGTTTTATTAGCCCCTTAGCCTATATAAAGGCTCACTTTGTATGATTAACGGGTGCACAATTTTGATAATAAAATTCTGATTTGTTTCTCTTCGACTTATTGAGAGCATTCGAACCTGGGTTCTTGAGCAATCTTGCGTATTGACCTTTATTGTTCTACCGACCTATCCACTAGAGTATTCACCTTCAATTGGAGTCGCCGTTCTACCACCTTCAATCAATTCGTGTCGTCCGTTTTGGTTTTGGGTTCCACAATCCAAGCGTTGGACAACCTCACTACATCCTTGGGCAAGCGTGTTACGTGTCTTGAAACGAATTGATCGAGGACCTTATCAGTTGGCTTCAGAGCTTAGGTGAAGGTATCTTTCGTTATATCCTTGTTTTTCGTAGTTGCGTCGAAGGGTTTTTGTGTTTTGTCCGCTGCCTTGTTCAAAAAAAAAAGATGAAAAAAATGACACTGTTCACCGTTACTGTTCACCGACACTGTTCACGTTACAGTTTATCCGAACACAAAATCTGTTGGTGTGTTATCCCTTTTGTGTTTGTGTCTAGTTTGTCGATAATTTCTGTCCAAAATTTGCCGAAAGGTTGTGTTCCCAATTCTGTCTTGGTCGTTAGTCATCACTTGAGCAACAAGAAAACAAGTGGGGCGGCGGCTAGGGTTTCTACTTGCGGCTAGGGTTTCATTTGCACTAGGGTTTCTTTGTTTCAAATCTGTCCGAGTATTGCTTGCTTCATCCAAGTTGTTTACTTAATTTCCAAATTCATTTAGGAAACTAAGTAAAGCACTTGGATAGCTCCTTTGTTTTCACTTGGCTACTCTCCTACATTCTCTCCTACATTTTAGGAACACTACCCACTCCTACATTTTAGGAAGCTAGGGTTTCTATCTTTTATGTTCCGATTCGTGCACTTCCATTTCTGTCCGCCACTATTGGCCTTCCAAATTCGTCCATTCCCACTTCATTTTGCACCCACATTTGTGTCTTACCTTCTTGGTTACTCTTATGGCAAAAGTGGTGACAATTATTCGACTTGAGCGGCCTTTCTCAACTACAGAACCCAACAGGTAAAAGTATTTGGTAAGTCAATTAGAGTGACATCCATATACACGAGTGCGAGTGGATACACGTAAGGGAGCGTGAAAGCCAACATCTTCGGTTTCGTTGCTAACTTTTTGCAGGTTCCCTCATACATCATGGCGATTACAAGACGCATAAACACTAGCCCACAGAAGTGGCATTACGCGGTGTAGATGAGCAATTGGACCTCGTCAAATCTCAGTTGCTTGGTTGGTTTTATACTCGTTGCGGTGTCAAAGATAAAATTTGTAGCTTGCCCATCGATGGGAGTTGTGAAGTCATCCTTGCAAGTGCTATCATGGTTGAGAAATTAAATCTTCCAACCATTGATCATCTTCAACTGTACAAGTTGATGAGTACTCATGGTGTTGTTTGGGTTACTAAGCACACACTTGTACCTATTCAAATCGGCAAATATGTGGACGAGGTGTTGTGTGATGTAGTCCCAATTCAAGTGACACCTGTGTTGTGGGGCAAAGCATGGATGTCGAGGCGAGAAGTTAAATATGACGGACATACTAATAAGTACGCCTTCTTATTTAATAGTCGTCGTTTTGTACTTGTATCACTTACTTATGACCAGCTTTGTATTGATCTAGCATACATGAAAATGAGCTTGAGCGTTATAGAATGGAGAAAAGGCTAGATGAGGGAATTGTGCCTGAAGAGGTAAAACCCGAGGGAGTTGAAAGCAACGAGATGAAAGGGTCAGCTGTTGAACTAGAAAAAGAGATGGAAAAATCTGATGAGATGGGTGGTAAAAAGGAAGAAAAGAGAGAGAGTGGGCTGATCTTGAACAACCCGGTGAAGGCCTATTATTTTCCTAACGAACTTACCTTTGCTTTGTTTAGTGTTTCTTCTTTTATACAGATCAGGCAAAGGGAAGTTGAGCTGTTCTTAGTGCGTTCCATTCCAAAATCAATTATAGGCTTTGCAAGCCTCCAAGAGTTAAACCCCGTTGGTATCCATTCATGGAACAATGTCAACTCAAATCAGTCCACACCAAAAGGGAGTTGATTCGAGCTTATCTTGAAGGGAACACTCCACATTTTGGGGATGGTTGTGTACCAAGGGTTCGTTTAAAGAACAAGTACCTCAATGACCATTGTGATTTTCGTCTTGCTCTTAGTACACATGAAGCTCCAACATCACCAAATCCGCCATGGGACCTTGCAAGTGTGTTCTGGCCGGAGTTCGATTTCATGGGATACACTTCACACCACTTTGAGGACCCTTACCTCGTGACCACAAACGATCAAGTTGAGCACACATTGAAGATAGTTTGTGAGATTCAAGGTTCGACAAGGGTTATTTTCCAACTTAGCACGTGGGTTTTGCATTGGATGACGTCTGTAGCAATCGTAACAAGATTGAGTCAAAGGCATGTAACTCGTCTTTTCACCATTCGTGCTTCAATTTGTGGGCAAATTGCTTTCATGGAGAGGGGAATTATACAAACAAGAGGAGCCATTGGAGTAAAGCCATGAGTTTTTCTTGGCTGGTTTTGAGCATTTTCAAACTAACCAAGAGACATGTGCACCGAATCATAGTATGAGGGCCAAAATGTGGTGGCATTAGATTTGGGCTTCACACTACCAACACTTGTAGTATCATCCATTTCTATCCAGATTTGAGGACAAATCCTTCTCAAGTGGAGGGGACTGATGTGTGCACGGACCTTAGCCCAAGTAATGATCCAGTTCGAGTTCCATTGGGCCCAGTCACACGTGCACGGGCCAAGCGCTTCAAGGAGTCCCTTCAAGCTCTTGTGTGAAATGTTCAAGACCAACAAGGAGTCCATCGGGATATTGAAGGCTTGGAAGGTGATAATCAATTTGTCTACATGATGATCTAAGCCCGCGAAGAGAGCCCATGAAGGTTTGGTCGACTAAGCCCTGGGCCTTAGTGTTAGGTTCAATTGCTTAGAGTTGGATTAGATTAGTTTATTTGAGTCATGGCCCGGCCCACCTTGTCCAAGGAGTGGCCGACCTTCCTTGTCTAGTTTCTTAGGGTTTTATTAGCCCCTTAGCCTATATAAAGGCTCACTTTGTATGATTAACGGGTGCACAATTTTGATAATAAAATTCTGATTTGTTTCTCTTCGACTTATTGAGAGCATTCGAACCTTAACTTGCTTGGCAAGGGTTCTTGAGCAATCTTGCGTATTGTCCTTGATTGTTCTACCGACCTATCCACTAGAGTATTCACCTCAATTGGAGTCGCCGTTCTACCACCTTCAATCAATTCGTGTCGTCCGTTTTGGTTTTGGGTTCCACAATCCAAGCGTTGGACAACCTCACTACATCCTTGGGCAAGCGTGTTACGTGTCTCGAAACGAATTGATCGAGGACCTTATCAGTTGGCTTCAGAGCTTAGGTGAAGGTATCTTTCGTTATATCCTTGTTTTTCGTAGTTGCGTCGAAGGGTTTTTGTGTTTTGTCCGCTGCCTTGTTCAAAAAAAAAAGATGAAAAAAATGACACTGTTCACCGTTACTGTTCACCGACACTGTTCACGTTACAGTTTATCCGAACACAAAATCTGTTGGTGTGTTATCCCTTTTGTGTTTGTGTCTAGTTTGTCGATAATTTCTGTCCAAAATTTGCCGAAAGGTTGTGTTCCCAATTCTGTCTTGGTCGTTAGTCATCACTTGAGCAACAAGAAAACAAGTGGGGCGGCGGCTAGGGTTTCTACTTGCGGCTAGGGTTTCATTTGCACTAGGGTTTCTTTGTTTCAAATCTGTCCGAGTATTGCTTGCTTCATCCAAGTTGTTTACTTAATTTCCAAATTCATTTAGGAAACTAAGTAAAGCACTTGGATAGCTCCTTTGTTTTCACTTGGCTACTCTCCTACATTCTCTCCTACATTTTAGGAACACTACCCACTCCTACATTTTAGGAAGCTAGGGTTTCTATCTTTTATGTTCCGATTCGTGCACTTCCATTTCTGTCCGCCACTATTGGCCTTCCAAATTCGTCCATTCCCACTTCATTTTGCACCCACATTTGTGTCTTACCTTCTTGGTTACTCTTATGGCAAAAGTGGTGACAATTATTCGACTTGAGCGGCCTTTCTCAACTACAGAACCCAACAGGTAAAAGTATTTGGTAAGTCAATTAGAGTGACATCCATATACACGAGTGCGAGTGGATACACGTAAGGGAGCGTGAAAGGCAACATCTTCGGTTTCGTTGCTAACTTTTTGCAGGTTCCCTCATACATCATGGCGATTACAAGACGCATAAACACTAGCCCACAGAAGTGGCATTACGCGGTGTAGATGAGCAATTGGACCTCGTCAAATCTCAGTTGCTTGGTTGGTTTTATACTCGTTGCGGTGTCAAAGATAAAATTTGTAGCTTGCCCATCGATGGGAGTTGTGAAGTCATCCTTGCAAGTGCTATCATGGTTGAGAAATTAAATCTTCCAACCATTGATCATCTTCAACTGTACAAGTTGATGAGTACTCATGGTGTTGTTTGGGTTACTAAGCACACACTTGTACCTATTCAAATCGGCAAATATGTGGACGAGGTGTTGTGTGATGTAGTCCCAATTCAAGTGACACCTGTGTTGTGGGGCAAAGCATGGATGTCGAGGCGAGAAGTTAAATATGACGGACATACTAATAAGTACGCCTTCTTATTTAATAGTCGTCGTTTTGTACTTGTATCACTTACTTATGACCAGCTTTGTATTGATCTAGCATACATGAAAATGAGCTTGAGCGTTATAGAATGGAGAAAAGGCTAGATGAGGGAATTGTGCCTGAAGAGGTAAAACCCGAGGGAGTTGAAAGCAACGAGATGAAAGGGTCAGCTGTTGAACTAGAAAAAGAGATGGAAAAATCTGATGAGATGGGTGGTAAAAAGGAAGAAAAGAGAGAAAGTGGGCTGATCTTGAACAACCCGGTGAAGGCCTATTATTTTCCTAACGAACTTACCTTTGCTTTGTTTAGTGTTTCTTCTTTTATACAGATCAGGCAAAGGGAAGTTGAGCTGTTCTTAGTGCGTTCCATTCCAAAATCAATTATAGGCTTTGCAAGCCTCCAAGAGTTAAACCCCGTTGGTATCCATTCATGGAACAATGTCAACTCAAATCAGTCCACACCAAAAGGGAGTTGATTCGAGCTTATCTTGAAGGGAACACTCCACATTTTGGGGATGGTTGTGTACCAAGGGTTCGTTTAAAGAACAAGTACCTCAATGACCATTGTGATTTTCGTCTTGCTCTTAGTACACATGAAGCTCCAACATCACCAAATCCGCCATGGGACCTTGCAAGTGTGTTCTGGCCGGAGTTCGATTTCATGGGATACACTTCACACCACTTTGAGGACCCTTACCTCGTGACCACAAACGATCAAGTTGAGCACACATTGAAGATAGTTTGTGAGATTCAACGTTCGACAAGGGTTATTTTCCAACTTAGCACGTGGGTTTTGCATTGGATGACGTCTGTAGCAATCGTAACAAGATTGAGTCAAAGGCATGTAACTCGTCTTTTCAACATTCGTGCTTCAATTTGTGGGCAAATTGCTTTCATGGAGAGGGGAATTATACAAACAAGAGGAGCCATTGGAGTAAAGCCATGAGTTTTTCTTGGCTGGTTTTGAGCATTTTCAAACTAACCAAGAGACATGAGCACCGAATCATAGTATGAGGGCCAAAATGTGGTGGCATTAGATTTGGGCTTCACACTACCAACACTTGTAGTATCATCCATTTCTATCCAGATTTGAGGACAAATCCTTCTCAAGTGGAGGGGACTGATGTGTGCACGGACCTTAGCCCAAGTAATGATCCAGTTCGAGTTCCATTGGGCCCAGTCACACGTGCACGGGCCAAGCGCTTCAAGGAGTCCCTTCAAGCTCTTGTGTGAAATGTTCAAGACCAACAAGGAGTCCATCGGGATATTGAAGGCTTGGAAGGTGATAATCAATTTGTCTACATGATGATCTAAGCCCGCGAAGAGAGCCCATGAAGGTTTGGTCGACTAAGCCCTGGGCCTTAGTGTTAGGTTCAATTGCTTAGAGTTGGATTAGATTAGTTTATTTGAGTCATGGCCCGGCCCACCTTGTCCAAGGAGTGGCCGACCTTCCTTGTCTAGTTTCTTAGGGTTTTATTAGCCCCTTAGCCTATATAAAGGCTCACTTTGTATGATTAACGGGTGCACAATTTTGATAATAAAATTCTGATTTGTTTCTCTTCGACTTATTGAGAGCATTCGAACCTTAACTTGCTTGGCAAGGGTTCTTGAGCAATCTTGCGTATTGTCCTTGATTGTTCTACCGACCTATCCACTAGAGTATTCACCTCAATTGGAGTCGCCGTTCTACCACCTTCAATCAATTCGTGTCGTCCGTTTTGGTTTTGGGTTCCACAATCCAAGCGTTGGACAACCTCACTACATCCTTGGGCAAGCGTGTTACGTGTCTCGAAACGAATTGATCGAGGACCTTATCAGTTGGCTTCAGAGCTTAGGTGAAGGTATCTTTCGTTATATCCTTGTTTTTCGTAGTTGCGTCGAAGGGTTTTTGTGTTTTGTCCGCTGCCTTGTTCAAAAAAAAAAGATGAAAAAAATGACACTGTTCACCGTTACTGTTCACCGACACTGTTCACGTTACAGTTTATCCGAACACAAAATCTGTTGGTGTGTTATCCCTTTTGTGTTTGTGTCTAGTTTGTCGATAATTTCTGTCCAAAATTTGCCGAAAGGTTGTGTTCCCAATTCTGTCTTGGTCGTTAGTCATCACTTGAGCAACAAGAAAACAAGTGGGGCGGCGGCTAGGGTTTCTACTTGCGGCTAGGGTTTCATTTGCACTAGGGTTTCTTTGTTTCAAATCTGTCCGAGTATTGCTTGCTTCATCCAAGTTGTTTACTTAATTTCCAAATTCATTTAGGAAACTAAGTAAAGCACTTGGATAGCTCCTTTGTTTTCACTTGGCTACTCTCCTACATTCTCTCCTACATTTTAGGAACACTACCCACTCCTACATTTTAGGAAGCTAGGGTTTCTATCTTTTATGTTCCGATTCGTGCACTTCCATTTCTGTCCGCCACTATTGGCCTTCCAAATTCGTCCATTCCCACTTCATTTTGCACCCACATTTGTGTCTTACCTTCTTGGTTACTCTTATGGCAAAAGTGGTGACAATTATTCGACTTGAGCGGCCTTTCTCAACTACAGAACCCAACAGGTAAAAGTATTTGGTAAGTCAATTAGAGTGACATCCATATACACGAGTGCGAGTGGATACACGTAAGGGAGCGTGAAAGGCAACATCTTCGGTTTCGTTGCTAACTTTTTGCAGGTTCCCTCATACATCATGGCGATTACAAGACGCATAAACACTAGCCCACAGAAGTGGCATTACGCGGTGTAGATGAGCAATTGGACCTCGTCAAATCTCAGTTGCTTGGTTGGTTTTATACTCGTTGCGGTGTCAAAGATAAAATTTGTAGCTTGCCCATCGATGGGAGTTGTGAAGTCATCCTTGCAAGTGCTATCATGGTTGAGAAATTAAATCTTCCAACCATTGATCATCTTCAACTGTACAAGTTGATGAGTACTCATGGTGTTGTTTGGGTTACTAAGCACACACTTGTACCTATTCAAATCGGCAAATATGTGGACGAGGTGTTGTGTGATGTAGTCCCAATTCAAGTGACACCTGTGTTGTGGGGCAAAGCATGGATGTCGAGGCGAGAAGTTAAATATGACGGACATACTAATAAGTACGCCTTCTTATTTAATAGTCGTCGTTTTGTACTTGTATCACTTACTTATGACCAGCTTTGTATTGATCTAGCATACATGAAAATGAGCTTGAGCGTTATAGAATGGAGAAAAGGCTAGATGAGGGAATTGTGCCTGAAGAGGTAAAACCCGAGGGAGTTGAAAGCAACGAGATGAAAGGGTCAGCTGTTGAACTAGAAAAAGAGATGGAAAAATCTGATGAGATGGGTGGTAAAAAGGAAGAAAAGAGAGAAAGTGGGCTGATCTTGAACAACCCGGTGAAGGCCTATTATTTTCCTAACGAACTTACCTTTGCTTTGTTTAGTGTTTCTTCTTTTATACAGATCAGGCAAAGGGAAGTTGAGCTGTTCTTAGTGCGTTCCATTCCAAAATCAATTATAGGCTTTGCAAGCCTCCAAGAGTTAAACCCCGTTGGTATCCATTCATGGAACAATGTCAACTCAAATCAGTCCACACCAAAAGGGAGTTGATTCGAGCTTATCTTGAAGGGAACACTCCACATTTTGGGGATGGTTGTGTACCAAGGGTTCGTTTAAAGAACAAGTACCTCAATGACCATTGTGATTTTCGTCTTGCTCTTAGTACACATGAAGCTCCAACATCACCAAATCCGCCATGGGACCTTGCAAGTGTGTTCTGGCCGGAGTTCGATTTCATGGGATACACTTCACACCACTTTGAGGACCCTTACCTCGTGACCACAAACGATCAAGTTGAGCACACATTGAAGATAGTTTGTGAGATTCAAGGTTCGACAAGGGTTATTTTCCAACTTAGCACGTGGGTTTTGCATTGGATGACGTCTGTAGCAATCGTAACAAGATTGAGTCAAAGGCATGTAACTCGTCTTTTCACCATTCGTGCTTCAATTTGTGGGCAAATTGCTTTCAAGGAGAGGGGAATTATACAAACAAGAGGAGCCATTGGAGTAAAGCCATGAGTTTTTCTTGGCTGGTTTTGAGCATTTTCAAACTAACCAAGAGACATGAGCACCGAATCATAGTATGAGGGCCAAAATGTGGTGGCATTAGATTTGGGCTTCACACTACCAACGCTTGTAGTATCATCCATTTCTATCCAGATTTGAGGACAAATCCTTCTCAAGTGGAGGGGACTGATGTGTGCACGGACCTTAGCCCAAGTAATGATCCAGTTCGAGTTCCATTGGGCCCAGTCACACGTGCACGGGCCAAGCGCTTCAAGGAGTCCCTTCAAGCTCTTGTGTGAAATGTTCAAGACCAACAAGGAGTCCATCGGGATATTGAAGGCTTGGAAGGTGATAATCAATTTGTCTACATGATGATCTAAGCCCGCGAAGAGAGCCCATGAAGGTTTGGTCGACTAAGCCCTGGGCCTTAGTGTTAGGTTCAATTGCTTAGAGTTGGATTAGATTAGTTTATTTGAGTCATGGCCCGGCCCACCTTGTCCAAGGAGTGGCCGACCTTCCTTGTCTAGTTTCTTAGGGTTTTATTAGCCCCTTAGCCTATATAAAGGCTCACTTTGTATGATTAACGGGTGCACAATTTTGATAATAAAATTCTGATTTGTTTCTCTTCGACTTATTGAGAGCATTCGAACCTTAACTTGCTTGGCAAGGGTTCTTGAGCAATCTTGCGTATTGTCCTTGATTGTTCTACCGACCTATCCACTAGAGTATTCACCTCAATTGGAGTCGCCGTTCTACCACCTTCAATCAATTCGTGTCGTCCGTTTTGGTTTTGGGTTCCACAATCCAAGCGTTGGACAACCTCACTACATCCTTGGGCAAGCGTGTTACGTGTCTCGAAACGAATTGATCGAGGACCTTATCAGTTGGCTTCAGAGCTTAGGTGAAGGTATCTTTCGTTATATCCTTGTTTTTCGTAGTTGCGTCGAAGGGTTTTTGTGTTTTGTCCGCTGCCTTGTTCAAAAAAAAAAGATGAAAAAAATGACACTGTTCACCGTTACTGTTCACCGACACTGTTCACGTTACAGTTTATCCGAACACAAAATCTGTTGGTGTGTTATCCCTTTTGTGTTTGTGTCTAGTTTGTCGATAATTTCTGTCCAAAATTTGCCGAAAGGTTGTGTTCCCAATTCTGTCTTGGTCGTTAGTCATCACTTGAGCAACAAGAAAACAAGTGGGGCGGCGGCTAGGGTTTCTACTTGCGGCTAGGGTTTCATTTGCACTAGGGTTTCTTTGTTTCAAATCTGTCCGAGTATTGCTTGCTTCATCCAAGTTGTTTACTTAATTTCCAAATTCATTTAGGAAACTAAGTAAAGCACTTGGATAGCTCCTTTGTTTTCACTTGGCTACTCTCCTACATTCTCTCCTACATTTTAGGAACACTACCCACTCCTACATTTTAGGAAGCTAGGGTTTCTATCTTTTATGTTCCGATTCGTGCACTTCCATTTCTGTCCGCCACTATTGGCCTTCCAAATTCGTCCATTCCCACTTCATTTTGCACCCACATTTGTGTCTTACCTTCTTGGTTACTCTTATGGCAAAAGTGGTGACAATTATTCGACTTGAGCGGCCTTTCTCAACTACAGAACCCAACAGGTAAAAGTATTTGGTAAGTCAATTAGAGTGACATCCATATACACGAGTGCGAGTGGATACACGTAAGGGAGCGTGAAAGGCAACATCTTCGGTTTCGTTGCTAACTTTTTGCAGGTTCCCTCATACATCATGGCGATTACAAGACGCATAAACACTAGCCCACAGAAGTGGCATTACGCGGTGTAGATGAGCAATTGGACCTCGTCAAATCTCAGTTGCTTGGTTGGTTTTATACTCGTTGCGGTGTCAAAGATAAAATTTGTAGCTTGCCCATCGATGGGAGTTGTGAAGTCATCCTTGCAAGTGCTATCATGGTTGAGAAATTAAATCTTCCAACCATTGATCATCTTCAACTGTACAAGTTGATGAGTACTCATGGTGTTGTTTGGGTTACTAAGCACACACTTGTACCTATTCAAATCGGCAAATATGTGGACGAGGTGTTGTGTGATGTAGTCCCAATTCAAGTGACACCTGTGTTGTGGGGCAAAGCATGGATGTCGAGGCGAGAAGTTAAATATGACGGACATACTAATAAGTACGCCTTCTTATTTAATAGTCGTCGTTTTGTACTTGTATCACTTACTTATGACCAGCTTTGTATTGATCTAGCATACATGAAAATGAGCTTGAGCGTTATAGAATGGAGAAAAGGCTTGATGAGGGAATTGTGCCTGAAGAGGTAAAACCCGAGGGAGTTGAAAGCAACGAGATGAAAGGGTCAGCTGTTGAACTAGAAAAAGAGATGGAAAAATCTGATGAGATGGGTGGTAAAAAGGAAGAAAAGAGAGAAAGTGGGCTGATCTTGAACAACCCGGTGAAGGCCTATTATTTTCCTAACGAACTTACCTTTGCTTTGTTTAGTGTTTCTTCTTTTATACAGATCAGGCAAAGGGAAGTTGAGCTGTTCTTAGTGCGTTCCATTCCAAAATCAATTATAGGCTTTGCAAGCCTCCAAGAGTTAAACCCCGTTGGTATCCATTCATGGAACAATGTCAACTCAAATCAGTCCACACCAAAAGGGAGTTGATTCGAGCTGATCTTGAAGGGAACACTCCACATTTTGGGGATGGTTGTGTACCAAGGGTTCGTTTAAAGAACAAGTACCTCAATGACCATTGTGATTTTCGTCTTGCTCTTAGTACACATGAAGCTCCAACATCACCAAATCCGCCATGGGACCTTGCAAGTGTGTTCTGGCCGGAGTTCGATTTCATGGGATACACTTCACACCACTTTGAGGACCCTTACCTCGTGACCACAAACGATCAAGTTGAGCACACATTGAAGATAGTTTGTGAGATTCAAGGTTCGACAAGGGTTATTTTCCAACTTAGCACGTGGGTTTTGCATTGGATGACGTCTGTAGCAATCGTAACAAGATTGAGTCAAAGGCATGTAACTCGTCTTGTCACCATTCGTGCTTCAATTTGTGGGCAAATTGCTTTCAAGGAGAGGGGAATTATACAAACAAGAGGAGCCATTGGAGTAAAGCCATGAGTTTTTCTTGGCTGGTTTTGAGCATTTTCAAACTAACCAAGAGACATGTGCACCGAATCATAGTATGAGGGCCAAAATGTGGTGGCATTAGATTTGGGCTTCACACTACCAACGCTTGTAGTATCATCCATTTCTATCCAGATTTGAGGACAAATCCTTCTCAAGTGGAGGGGACTGATGTGTGCACGGACCTTAGCCCAAGTAATGATCCAGTTCGAGTTCCATTGGGCCCAGTCACACGTGCACGGGCCAAGCGCTTCAAGGAGTCCCTTCAAGCTCTTGTGTGAAATGTTCAAGACCAACAAGGAGTCCATCGGGATATTGAAGGCTTGGAAGGTGATAATCAATTTGTCTACATGATGATCTAAGCCCGCGAAGAGAGCCCATGAAGGTTTGGTCGACTAAGCCCTGGGCCTTAGTGTTAGGTTCAATTGCTTAGAGTTGGATTAGATTAGTTTATTTGAGTCATGGCCCGGCCCACCTTGTCCAAGGAGTGGCCGACCTTCCTTGTCTAGTTTCTTAGGGTTTTATTAGCCCCTTAGCCTATATAAAGGCTCACTTTGTATGATTAACGGGTGCACAATTTTGATAATAAAATTCTGATTTGTTTCTCTTCGACTTATTGAGAGCATTCGAACCTTAACTTGCTTGGCAAGGGTTCTTGAGCAATCTTGCGTATTGTCCTTGATTGTTCTACCGACCTATCCACTAGAGTATTCACCTCAATTGGAGTCGCCGTTCTACCACCTTCAATCAATTCGTGTCGTCCGTTTTGGTTTTGGGTTCCACAATCCAAGCGTTGGACAACCTCACTACATCCTTGGGCAAGCGTGTTACGTGTCTCGAAACGAGTTGATCGAGGACCGTATCAGTTGGCTTCAGAGCTTAGGTGAAGGTATCTTTCGTTATATCCTTGTTTTTCGTAGTTGCGTCGAAGGGTTTTTGTGTTTTGTCCGCTGCCTTGTTCAAAAAAAAAAGATGAAAAAAATGACACTGTTCACCGTTACTGTTCACCGACACTGTTCACGTTACAGTTTATCCGAACACAAAATCTGTTGGTGTGTTATCCCTTTTGTGTTTGTGTCTAGTTTGTCGATAATTTCTGTCCAAAATTTGCCGAAAGGTTGTGTTCCCAATTCTGTCTTGGTCGTTAGTCATCACTTGAGCAACAAGAAAACAAGTGGGGCGGCGGCTAGGGTTTCTACTTGCGGCTAGGGTTTCATTTGCACTAGGGTTTCTTTGTTTCAAATCTGTCCGAGTATTGCTTGCTTCATCCAAGTTGTTTACTTAATTTCCAAATTCATTTAGGAAACTAAGTAAAGCACTTGGATAACTCCTTTGTTTTCAATTGGCTACTCTCCTACATTCTCTCCTACATTTTAGGAACACTACCCACTCCTACATTTTAGGAAGCTTGGGTTTCTATCTTTTATGTTCCCATTGGTGCACATCCACTTCTGTCCGCCACTATTGGCCTTCCAAATTCGTCCATTCCCACTTCATTTTGCACCCACATTTGTGTCTTACCTGCTTGGTTACTCTTATGGCAAAAGTGGTGACAATTATTGGACTTGAGCGGACTTCCTCAACTACAGAACCCAACAGGTAAAAGTATTTCGTAAGTCAATTAGAGTGACATCCATATACACGAGTGCGAGTGGATACACATAAGGGAGCGTGAAAGGCAACATCCTCGGTTTCGTTGCTAACTTTTTGCAGGTTCCCTCATACATCATGGCGAATACAAGACGCATAAACACTAGCCCACAGAAGTGGCATTACGTGGTGTAGATGAGCAATTGGACCTCGTCAAATCTCAGTTGCTTGGTTGGTTTTATACTCGTTGCGGTGTCAAAGATAAAATTTATAGCTTGCCCATCGATGGGAGTTGTGAAGTCATCCTTGCAAGTGCTATCATGGTTGAGAAATTAAATCTTCCAACCATTGATCATCTTCAACTGTACAAGTTGATGAGTACTCATGGTGTTGTTTGGGTTACTAAGCACACACTTGTACCTATTCAAATCGGCAAATATGTGGACGCGGTGTTGTGTGATGTAGTCGCAATTCAAGTGACACCTGTGTTGTGGGGCAAAGCATGGATGTCGAGGCGAGAAGTTAAATATGACGGACATACTAACAAGTATGCCTTCTTATTTAATAGTCGTCGTTTTGTACTTGTATCACTTACTTATGACCAGCTTTGTATTGATCTAGCATACATGAAAATGAGCTTGAGCGTTATAGAATGGAGAAAAGGCTAGATGAGGGAATTGTGCCTGAAGAGGTAAAACCCGAGGGAGTTGAAAGCAATGAGATGAAAGGATCAGCTGTTGAACTAGAAAAAGAGATGGAAAAATCTGATGAGATGGGTGGTAAAAAGGAAGAAAAGAGAGAGAGTGGGCTGATCTTGAACAACCCGGTGAAGGCCTATTATTTTCCTAACGAACTTACCTTTGCTTTGTTTAGTGTTTCTTCTTTTATACAGATCAGGCAAAGGGAAGTTGAGCTGTTCTTAGTGCGTTCCATTCCAAAATCAATTATAGGCTTTGCAAGCCTCCAAGAGTTAAACCCCGTTGGTATCCATTCATGGAACAATGTCAACTCAAATCAGTCCACACCAAAAGGGAGTTGATTCGAGCTCATCTTGAAGGGAACACTCCACATTTTGGGGATGGTTGTGTACCAAGGGTTCGTTTAAAGAACAAGTACCTCAATGACCATTGTGATTTTCGTCTTTCTCTTAGTACACATGAAGCTCCAACATCACCAAATCCGCCATGGGACCTTGCAAGTGTGTTCTGGCAGGAGTTCGATTACATGGGATACACTTCACACCACTTTGAGGACCCTTATCTCGTGGTCACAAACGATCAAGTTGAGCACACATTGAAGATAGTTTGTGAGATTCAAGGTTCCACAAGGGTTATTTTCCAACTTAGCACGTGGGTTTTGCATTGGATGACGTCTGTAGCAATCGTAACAAGATTGAGTCAAAGGCATGTAACACGTCTTTTCACCATTCGTGCTTCAATTTGTGGGCAAATTGCTTTCAAGAGGAGGGGAATTATACAAACAAGAGGAGGCATTGGAGTAAAGCCATGAGTTTTTCTTGGCTGGTTGTGAGCATTTTCAAACTAACCAAGAGACATGAGCACCGAATCATAGTATGAGGGCCAATATGTGGTGGCATTAGATTTGGGCTTCATACTACCAACGCTTGTAGTATCATCCATTTCTATCCAGATTTGAGGACAAATCCTTCTCAAGTGGAGGGGACTGATGTGTGCACGGACCTTAGCCCAAGTAATGATCCAGTTCGAGTTCCATTGGGCCCAGTCACACGTGCACGGGCCAAGCGCTTCAAGGAGTCCCTTCAAGCTCTTGTGTGAAATTTTCAAGACCAACAAGGAGTCCATCGGGATATTGAAAGGCTTGGAAGGTGATAATCAAGTTGTCTACATGATGATCCAAGCCCACGAAGAGAGCCCGTGAAGGTTTGGTCGACTAAGCCCTAGGCCTTAGTGTAAGGTTCAATTGTTTAGAGCTGAATTAGATTAGTTTATTTGAGTCATGGCCCGGCCCACCTTGTCCAAGGAGTGGCCGACCTTCCTTGTCTAGTTTCTTAGGGTTTTATTAGCCCCTTAGCCTATATAAAGGCTCACTTTGTATGATTAACGGGTGCACAATTTTGATAATAAAATTCTGATTTGTTTCTCTTCGACTTATTGAGAGCATTCGAACCTTAACTTGCTTGGCAAGGGTTCTTGAGCAATCTTGCGTATTGTCCTTGATTGTTCTACCGACCTATCCACTAGAGTATTCACCTCAATTGGAGTCGCCGTTCTACCACCTTCAATCAATTCGTGTCGTCCGTTTTGGTTTTGGGTTCCACAATCCAAGCGTTGGACAACCTCACTACATCCTTGGGCAAGCGTGTTACGTGTCTCGAAACGAATTGATCGAGGACCTTATCAGTTGGCTTCAGAGCTTAGGTGAAGGTATCTTTCGTTATATCCTTGTTTTTCGTAGTTGCGTCGAAGGGTTTTTGTGTTTTGTCCGCTGCCTTGTTCAAAAAAAAAAAGATGAAAAAAATGACACTGTTCACCGTTACTGTTCACCGACACTGTTCACGTTACAGTTTATCCGAACACAAAATCTGTTGGTGTGTTATCCCTTTTGTGTTTGTGTCTAGTTTGTCGATAATTTCTGTCCAAAATTTGCCGAAAGGTTGTGTTCCCAATTCTGTCTTGGTCGTTAGTCATCACTTGAGCAACAAGAAAACAAGTGGGGCGGCGGCTAGGGTTTCTACTTGCGGCTAGGGTTTCATTTGCACTAGGGTTTCTTTGTTTCAAATCTGTCCGAGTATTGCTTGCTTCATCCAAGTTGTTTACTTAATTTCCAAATTCATTTAGGAAACTAAGTAAAGCACTTGGATAACTCCTTTGTTTTCACTTGGCTACTCTCCTACATTCTCTCCTACATTTTAGGAACACTACCCACTCCTACATTTTAGGAAGCTAGGGTTTCTATCTTTTATGTTCCCATTGGTGCACTTCCATTTCTGTCCGCCACTATTGGCCTTCCAAATTCGTCCATTCCCACTTCATTTTGCACCCACATTTGTGTCTTACCTTCTTGGTTACTCTTATGGCAAAAGTGGTGACAATTATTCGACTTGAGCGGCCGTTCTCAACCACAGAACCCGACAGGTAAAAGTATTTGATAAGTCCATTAGAGTGACATCCATATACACGAGTGCGAGTGGATACACGTAAGGGAGCGTGAAAGGCAATATCTTCGGTTTCGTTGCTAACTTTTTGCAGGTTCCCTCATACGTCATGGCGAATACAAGACGCATAAAAGCTAGCCCACAACATGGTCTTCCTGATCCTAAGGGAGTCAAAGAAGTGGCATTACGTGGTGTAGATGAGCAATTGGACCTCGTCAAATCTCAGTTGCTTGGTTGGTTTTATACTCGTTGCGGTGTCAAAGATAAAATTTGTGGCTTGCCCATTGATGGGAGTTGTGAAGTCATCCTTGCAAGTGCTATCATGGTTGAGAAATTAAATCTTCCAACCATTGTTCATCTTCAACTGTACAAGTTGATGAGTACTCGTGGTGTTGTTTGGGTTACTAAGCACACACTTGTACCTATTCAAATCGGCAAATATGTGGACGAGGTGTTGTGTGATGTAGTCCCAATTCAAGTGACACCTGTGTTGTTAGGCAAAGCATGGATGTCGAGGCGAGAAGTTAAATATGACGGACATACTAATAAGTATGCCTTCTTATTTAATAGTCGTCGTTTTGTACTTGTATCACTTACTTATAACCAGCTTTGTATTGATCTAGCATAAATGAAAATGAGCTTGAGCGTTATAGAATGGAGAAAAGGCTAGATGAGGGAATTGTGCCTGAAGAGGTAAAACCCGAGGGAGTTGAAAGCGACGAGATGAAAGGGTCAGCTGTTGAACTAGAAAATGAGATTGAAAAATCTGATGAGATGGGTGGTAAAAAGGAAGAAAAGAGAGAAAGTGGGCTGATCTTGAACAACCCGGTGAAGGCCTATTATTTTCCTAACGAACTTACCTTTGCTTTGTTTAGTGTTTCTTCTTTTATACAGATCAGGCAAAGGGAAGTTGAGCTGTTCTTAGTGCGTTCCATTCCAAAATCAATTATAGGCTTTGCAAGCCTCCAAGAGTTAAACCCCGTTGGTATCCATTCATGGAACAATGTCAACTCAAATCAGTCCACACCAAAAGGGAGTTGATTCGAGCTTATCTTGAATGGAACACTCCACATTTTTGGGATGGTTGTGTACCAAGGGTTCGTTTAAAGAACAAGTACCTCAATGACCATTGTGATTTTCGTCTTGCTCTTAGTACACATGAAGCTCCAACATCACCAAATCCGCCATGGGACCTTGCAAGTGTGTTCTGGCCGGAGTTCGATTTCATGGGATACACTTCACACCACTTTGAGGACCCTTACCTCGTGACCACAAACGATCAAGTTGAGCACACATTGAAGATAGTTTGTGAGATTCAAGGTTCGACAAGGGTTATTTTCCAACTTAGCACGTGGGTTTTGCATTGGATGACGTCTGTAGCAATCGTAACAAGATTGAGTCAAAGGCATGTAACTCGTCTTGTCACCATTCGTGCTTCAATTTGTGGGCAAATTGCTTTCAAGGAGAGGGGAATTATACAAACAAGAGGAGCCATTGGAGTAAAGCCATGAGTTTTTCTTGGCTGGTTTTGAGCATTTTCAAACTAACCAAGAGACATGTGCACCGAATCATAGTATGAGGGCCAAAATGTGGTGGCATTAGATTTGGGCTTCACACTACCAACGCTTGTAGTATCATCCATTTCTATCCAGATTTGAGGACAAATCCTTCTCAAGTGGAGGGGACTGATGTGTGCACGGACCTTAGCCCAAGTAATGATCCAGTTCGAGTTCCATTGGGCCCAGTCACACGTGCACGGGCCAAGCGCTTCAAGGAGTCCCTTCAAGCTCTTGTGTGAAATGTTCAAGACCAACAAGGAGTCCATCGGGATATTGAAGGCTTGGAAGGTGATAATCAATTTGTCTACATGATGATCTAAGCCCGCGAAGAGAGCCCATGAAGGTTTGGTCGACTAAGCCCTGGGCCTTAGTGTTAGGTTCAATTGCTTAGAGTTGGATTAGATTAGTTTATTTGAGTCATGGCCCGGCCCACCTTGTCCAAGGAGTGGCCGACCTTCCTTGTCTAGTTTCTTAGGGTTTTATTAGCCCCTTAGCCTATATAAAGGCTCACTTTGTATGATTAACGGGTGCACAATTTTGATAATAAAATTCTGATTTGTTTCTCTTCGACTTATTGAGAGCATTCGAACCTTAACTTGCTTGGCAAGGGTTCTTGAGCAATCTTGCGTATTGTCCTTGATTGTTCTACCGACCTATCCACTAGAGTATTCACCTCAATTGGAGTCGCCGTTCTACCACCTTCAATCAATTCGTGTCGTCCGTTTTGGTTTTGGGTTCCACAATCCAAGCGTTGGACAACCTCACTACATCCTTGGGCAAGCGTGTTACGTGTCTCGAAACGAATTGATCGAGGACCTTATCAGTTGGCTTCAGAGCTTAGGTGATGGTATCTTTCGTTATATCCTTGTTTTTCGTAGTTGCGTCGAAGAGTTTTTGTGTTTTGTCCGCTGCCTTGTTCAAAAAAAAAAAGATGAAAAAAATGACACTGTTCACCGTTACTGTTCACCGACACTGTTCACGTTACAGTTTATCCGAACACAAAATCTGTTGGTGTGTTATCCCTTTTGTGTTTGTGTCTAGTTTGTCGATAATTTCTGTCCAAAATTTGCCGAAAGGTTGTGTTCCCAATTCTGTCTTGGTCGTTAGTCATCACTTGAGCAACAAGAAAACAAGTGGGGCGGCGGCTAGGGTTTCTACTTGCGGCTAGGGTTTCATTTGCACTAGGGTTTCTTTGTTTCAAATCTGTCCGAGTATTGCTTGCTTCATCCAAGTTGTTTACTTAATTTCCAAATTCATTTAGGAAACTAAGTAAAGCACTTGGATAACTCCTTTGTTTTCACTTGGCTACTCTCCTACATTCTCTCCTACATTTTAGGAACACTACCCACTCCTACATTTTAGGAAGCTAGGGTTTCTATCTTTTATGTTCCGATTCGTGCACTTCCATTTCTGTCCGCCACTATTGGCCTTCCAAATTCGTCCATTCCCACTTCATTTTGCACCCACATTTGTGTCTTACCTTCTTGGTTACTCTTATGGCAAAAGTGGTGACAATTATTGGACTTGAGCGGCCTTTCTCAACTACAGAACCCAACAGGTAAAAGTATTTGGTAAGTCAATTAGAGTGACATCCATATACACGAGTGCGAGTGGATACACGTAAGGGAGCGTGAAAGCCAACATCTTCGATTTCGTTGCTAACTTTTTGCAGGTTCCCTCATACATCATGGCGAATACAAGACGCATAAAAGCTAGTCCACAACATTGTCTTCCTGATCCTAAGGGAGTCAAAGAAGTGGCATTACGTGGTGTAGATGAGCAATTGGACCTCGTCAAATCTCAGTTGCTTGGTTGGTTTTATACTCGTTGCGGTGTCAAAGATAAAATTTGTGGCTTGCCCATTGATGGGAGTTGTGAAGTCATCCTTGCAAGTGCTATCATGGTTGAGAAATTAAATCTTCCAACCATTGATCATCTTCAACTGTACAAGTTGATGAGTACTCGTGGTGTTGTTTGGGTTACTAAGCACACACTTGTACCTATTCAAATCGGCAAATATGTGGACGAGGTGTTGTGTGATGTAGTCCCAATTCAAGTGACACCTGTGTTGTGGGGCAAAGCATGGATGTCGAGGCGAGAAGTTAAATATGACGGACATACTAACAAGTATGCCTTCTTATTTAATAGTCGTCGTTTTGTACTTGTATCACTTACTTATGACCAGCTTTGTATTGATCTAGCATACATGAAAATGAGCTTGAGCGTTATAGAATGGAGAAAAGGCTAGATGAGGGAATTGTGCCTGAAGAGGTAAAACCCGAGGGAGTTGAAAGCGACGAGGGAATTGTTTTGGTTTTCGGTTCCACAATCCAAGCGTTGGACAACCTCACTAGATCCTTGGGCAAGCGTGTTACGTGTCTTGAAACGAGTTGATCGAGGACCGTATCAGTTGGCTTCAGAGCTTAGGTGAAGGTTTCTTTCGTTATATCCTTGTTTTTCGTAGTTGCGTCGAAGGGTTTTTGTGTTTTGTCCGCTGCCTTGTTAAAAAAAAGATGAAAAAAATGACACTGTTCACCGTTACTGTTCACCGACACTGTTCACGTTATTGTTTATCCGAACACAAAATCTGTTGGTGTGTTATCCCTTTTGAGTTTGTGTCTAGTTTGTCGATAATTTCTGTCCAAAATTTGCCAAAGGTTGTGTTCGCAAATCTGTCTTGGTCGTTAGTCATCACTTGAGCAACAAGAAAACAAGTGGGGCGGCGGCTAGGGTTTCTACTTGCGGCTAGGGTTTCATTTGCACTAGGGTTTCTTTGTTTCTAATCTGTCCGAGTATTGCTTGCTTCATCCAAGTTGTTTACTTAATTTCCAAATTCATTTAGGAAACTAAGTAAAGCACTTGGATAACTCCTTTGTTTTCAATTGGCTACTCTCCTACATTCTCTCCTACATTTTAGGAACACTACCCACTCCTACATTTTAGGAAGCTAGGGTTTCTATCTTTTATGTTCCCATTGGTGCACATCCACTTCTGTCCGCCACTATTGGCCTTCCAAATTCGTCCATTCCCACTTCATTTTGCACCCACATTTGTGTCTTACCTTCTTGGTTACTCTTATGGCAAAAATGGTGACAATTATTGGACTTGAGCGGACTTTCTCAACTACAGAACCCAATAGGTAAAAGTATTTGGTAAGTCAATTAGAGTGACATTCATTGTGAGAACCCGTAAAATCCCTAATCATTTTCCTAGGATTTTAGTTCCCTTAATTGCATAATTTTTGCATTTCTGGCTTAGAAATATTATCTGGGTGGATTTTATGAGTAGTTATAGTTTTTAGATGATTTTTGTAGCATTGGTGAGTTTTTAGGAAATTAAGAATATATATTGGACGTGGGTCCCACTAGTGCGAAAAGTTCGGAAAAATTCGGCCAATTAGGTTAAATTCCGGATACTGTGTAAAATTTATCGGGTGTTAAAAGATAAGTAGAGTGTGTGAAATGATTGATGTGAGAGAGAAAAGAAAGATAAGAATGCATTTATGGAGGTGACAAGTGTCACCTTCTCATTTGTTGGACTTTAAGAAACACTATTCACTTTCTTGACTTTTTTGACCAAAGGATTAAATATCAAAAAAATGCACAAAAATCACCATTTTCTTACCTCTTATGGCCGGCCCTCTCCTTGCAAAGAAGAAAGGAATTTCTCCAACTTTCAAGCTTCCATAAGCTTCAATCTTCCATAAACAAAAGTTTAGACTAGATTTCACTCCATAAAATCCTATCTTCTAGTGCTAGTAAGGGTTGTAGTGAAGTTTGTTTGAAGAGCTAAGTGTCCAACACCTCTCTACATCTCTTGTTTCTTGGTAAGTTATGCTTGAACACCCTACTACACCTAATGATGGTATTATTATGCTTAGAAGTGGCTTGAGTGTTGGAATATGTGATTTATCTCTTGATTTGGCTTGTTTTGGTGAAGTTTTTATTTTATTGGGAATTTTTCTGGTTTAATATGAAATGAATGTTGTGGCCATCTTTGATGATTGGCAATGGACTATAATGGCTCTAGTAGGTATGTTTGATAAGTATTTGCAATCAATTTTGGATTTGGATGGAAAAATGGAAAATTAGGGTTCATAAAACCCCAATTCTGTCCGGTTTTAGATCATAGGGTTAGATGCCGAATTAGACTTTGCTCAAAACATGAAAGTTGTAGGTATTGATGTGTTTGAGGTGCCTGTAAAATTTCAGGTCATTTAGATTAGTGTAGAGTGAGATATGACGAAATTACTGTAGCTGTTCTGCTTTGATCAGAATGCGAAAACTGCGATAGTAATTGGCCATTTTGATTGGAATTGGTTTGGATTTTGGAGTTGGTGTCTTCTGATGAAATGTAGCTGGATGTCTTAGCTAACTTATGCCTTTGGAATTTCGGCATTTGGACTTGTATGGACTGAGATATACCGATTACAGTTTTCTGTGTTTTGCAAACCTGTTTTGGTGATTCTGGTTTAGTGTTTGGCATTTTTGACCTAGTTGGGTCAGGAACTGGATTGAGTGACCTTCTACATTGTTGTAGCCCTGTCCCATAGCTTCGAAACGGTGGGTCTTACACCCCCATCCGATAATTGTAGTGAGAGTTGTGCCATTACTGCATTATGACGTCAAAACCGGTTTTCTTATCAAGGCCTAAGTTAAAGCCCTTTTCCTAATTTCTGGTTTCCTATGATGCTTATATATGTTTGCAAAACCCTATTGGGGTTGTGATTGGCATTGTTTTGTGACTCGCTATCGAGTCTCATTGCATTTGTTTACGTGTTCTAGGGCGTGACGGTGGTTCACGACATTCTCCTGACGGAAGTGCATGAAATAGCACTTAATTGATTGGTGAGTATACTACTCACTTAAATGTTATTATGTGGCTTTGCTAAATGTATATGTGATGCCTTGAAGGCTTACTTGGATATTGGAATTGATTAAGGTGAGGGTGTACTTGACCGCCCTCACCCCTTTTGATAGTATCCTGATTGTCCACTGTTTCACTGTCTTACTGAACTTGATATATGAGTTATTGCATTCCATTTTATGGAAACTGATTTGGTGTTGTTTGGACGATGTCCAACGACCTTACTGTATTACTGAGCTCAACCCCGTTTGGTAGTCAATTGGATCGAGCCGGCGAGGGCTTGGTCGTGAAGATTGAATTGTCACGGGGACTGTACTGGGGAACCTTGTGGTATTGAGACCCTTGGTTCCGGTATACTCGAGTATTACCCAAAATGACTGAATGGAGTGCGGGCCCGGTTGGGGTATGATGGGTGGAAGGATTGGAAGTAAAGGGTGGTCTACGGATTGGTACTTTTAACATTGACGGAGAGTCAATGAGGTTGGATCAAGATTGCAAGCGTGGAAATGGGCTCTTGAGAGCCGACCGTATCCTTTTACCGTTTTGCTCCATTGCTTATTTCTGTACTTTAAGTGATTGGTTATGCTATATGCTATTGGTTGCTATTGTAGTAGTATACCACTGGGCTTTAGCTCATTCCGTGTTATTTGTTTTCCTTACAGGGATATAACTACTTTTGAGAATGGATTGGATAGTCAATTGCCAAGTTGAGCTTGTAAATATCTTTTGTATAGCTCTCGAAATGAAACCCTAATGTGTATCGGGTTCATTTCCTTTTGATAGGCAAACCGAATATGTACTTCCATGATGAATGATTTTGGTAGGCCGTTTTGGCTTGTAAATGTTGAATTGATGTATATATCTATGTTTGGTTTGATTTCGGATCAATGCGATTTTCAAACGAAAAGGAAAAAAATTTTGGAACAGTGCCAAATCCGGCCAGGTATCCGGCCAGAAACTGGCCGGATTGAAGGCCGGATTGCCTGAGAAAAATTGGAAATCCGGCCAATTGCATTCGGCCTGATATCCGGCCAGACAATCCGGCCGGAATCTTGGCCGGATTGCCGGCCGGATTGCGAGGGAAAATTGAAATTTTTGAGATTGCTCTCGGCCTTGTACCCGGCCGAGAATCCGGCCGGAAATTCGGCCAGATTCCGGCCGGATTCTGACGTGTCTGCTACTGTTCATTTCGGCTTCGATTTTCATTTTTTTTTTAGTGATTTTGACTTGTTTGCGCGCTTTGGTATGTTTCGGAACGTAATAGAACGACGTAAACTGTACCGTTAGTCCTGGCGAGAGCTGGGCAGGCAGTCCGCTAACCCCTTTGGTTCGCCTTAGGGGAAAGTGGGGCTGTTACATCCATATACACGAGTGCGAGTGGATACACGTAAGGGAGCGTGAAAGGCAACATCTTCGGTTTCGTTGCTAACTTTTTGCAGGTTCCCTCATACGTCATGGCGAATACAAGACGCATAAACACTAGCCCACAGAAGTGGCATTACGCGGTGTAGATGAGCAATTGGACCTCGTCAAATCTCAGTTGCTTGGTTGGTTTTATACTCGTTGCGGTGTCAAAGATAAAATTTGTAGCTTGCCCATCGATGGGAGTTGTGAAGTCATCCTTGCAAGTGCTATCATGGTTGAGAAATTAAATCTTCCAACCATTGATCATCTTCAACTGTACAAGTTGATGAGTACTCATGTTGTTGTTTGGGTTACTAAGCACACACTTGTACCTATTCAAATCGGCAAATATGTGGACGAGGTGTTGTGTGATGTAGTCCCAATTCAAGTGACACCTGTGTTGTGGGGCAAAGCATGGATGTCGAGGCGAGAAGTTAAATATGACGGGCATACTAATAAGTATGCCTTCTTATTTAATAGTCGTCGTTTTGTACTTGTATCACTTACTTATGACCAGCTTTGTATTGATCTAGCATACATGAAAATGCGCTTGAGCGTTATAGAATGGAGAAAAGGCTAGATGAGGGAATTGTGCCTGAAGAGGTAAAACCCGAGGGAGTTGAAAGCAACGAGATGAAAGGGTCAGCTGTTGAACTAGAAAAAGAGATGGAAAAATCTGATGAGATGGGTGGTAAAAAGGAAGAAAAGAGAGAGAGTGGGCTGATCTTGAACAACCCGGTGAAGGCCTATTATTTTCCTAACGAACTTACCTTTGCTTTGTTTAGTGTTTCTTCTTTTATACAGATCAGGCAAAGGGAAGTTGAGCTGTTCTTAGTGCGTTCCATTCCAAAATCAATTATAGGCTTTGCAAGCCTCCAAGAGTTAAACCCCGTTGGTATCCATTCATGGAACAATGTCAACTCAAATCAGTCCACACCAAAAGGGAGTTGATTCGAGCTCATCTTGAAGGGAACACTCCACATTTTGGGGATGGTTGTGTACCAAGGGTTCGTTTAAAGAACAAGTACCTCAATGACCATTGTGATTTTCGTCTTGCTCTTAGTACACATGAAGCTCCAACATCACCAAATCCGCCATGGGACCTTGCAAGTGTGTTCTGGCCGGAGTTCGATTACATGGGATACACTTCACACCACTTTGAGGACCCTTACCTCGTGACCACAAACGATCAAGTTGAGCACACATTGAAGATAGTTTGTGAGATTCAAGGTTCCACAAGGGTTATTTTCCAACTTAGCACGTGGGTTTTGCATTGGATGACATCTGTAGCAATCGTAACAAGATTGAGTCAAAGGCATGTAACTCGTCTTGTCACCATTCGTGCTTCAATTTGTGGGCAAATTGCTTTCAAGAGGAGGGGAATTATACAAACAAGAGGAGGCATTGGAGTAAAGCCATGAGTTTTTCTTGGCTGGTTGTGAGCATTTTCAAACTAACCAAGAGACATGAGCACCGAATCATAGTATGAGGGCCAATATGTGGTGGCATTAGATTTGGGCTTCATACTACCAACGCTTGTAGTATCATCCATTTCTATCCAGATTTGAGGACAAATCCTTCTCAAGTGGAGGGGACTGATGTGTGCACGGACCTTAGCCCAAGTAATGATCCGGTTCGAGTTCCATTGGGCCCAGTCACACGTGCACGGGCCAAGCGCTTCAAGGAGTCCCTTCAAGCTCTTGTGAGTCCATCGGGATATTGAAGGCTTGGAAGGTGATAATCAAGTTGTCTACATGATGATCCAAGCCCACGAAGAGAGCCCATGAAGGTTTGGTCGACTAAGCCCTAGGCCTTAGTGTTAGGTTCAATTGCTTAGAGTTGGATTAGATTAGTTTATTTGAGTCATGGCCCACCCCACCTTGTCCAAGGAGTGGCCGACCTTCCTTGTCTAGTTTCTTAGGGTTTTATTAGCCCCTTAGCCTATATAAAGGCTCACTTTGTATGATTAACGGGTGCACAATTTTGATAATAAAATTCTGATTTGTTTCTCTTCGACTTATTGAGAGCATTCGAACCTTAACTTGCTTGGCAAGGGTTCTTGAGCAATCTTGCGTATTGTCCTTCATTGTTCTACCGACCTATCCACTAGAGTATTCACCTCAATTGGAGTCGCCGTTCTACCACCTTCAATCAATTCGTGTCGTCTGTTTTGGTTTTCGGTTCCACAATCCAAGCGTTGGACAACCTCACTAGATCCTTGGGCAAGCGTGTTACGTGTCTTGAAACGAGTTGATCGAGGACCGTATCAGTTGGCTTCAGAGCTTAGGTGAAGGTATCTTTCGTTATATCCTTGTTTTTCGTAGTTGCGTCGAAGGGTTTTTGTGTTTTGTCCGCTGCCTTGTTAAAAAAAAAAGATGAAAAAAATGACACTGTTCACCGTTACTGTTCACCGACACTGTTCACGTTATTGTTTATCCGAACACAAAATCTGTTGGTGTGTTATCCCTTTTGAGTTTGTGTCTAGTTTGTCGATAATTTCTGTCCAAAATTTGCCAAAGGTTGTGTTCCCAAATCTGTCTTGGTCGTTAGTCATCACTTGAGCAACAAGAAAACAAGTGGGGCGGCGGCTAGGGTTTCATTTGCACTAGGGTTTCTTTGTTTCAAATCTGTCCGAGTATTGCTTGCTTCATCCAAGTTGTTTACTTAATTTCCAAATTCATTTAGGAAACTAAGTAAAGCACTTGGATAACTCCTTTGTTTCCAATTGGCTACTCTCCTACATTCTCTCCTACATTTTAGGAACACTACCCACTCCTACATTTTAGGAAGCTAGGGTTTCTATCTTTTATGTTCCCATTGGTGCACATCCACTTCTGTCCGCCACTATTGGCCTTCCAAATTCGTCCATTCCCACTTCATTTTGCACCCACATTTGTGTCTTACCTTCTTGGTTACTCTTATGGCAAAAGTGGTGACAATTATTGGACTTGAGCGGACTTTCTCAACTACAGAACCCAACAGGTAAAAGTGTGAGGCCCCAGTCCGTTTTACGTTGATATATTCATTAGTTGGGCGGTAACGTTTGGTTTCGGGAGTATTTCGAAAACTCTAAGTAGGGGTTAAGATTTAAACCCTAGTTATGTATTGGTTACAAGTTCGAGTGGTGATTAAAGTTAGTAAAGTTAATGTGTGTCTTAGTGTGGATAAGTATAGGATTTAATCCATTTTGTATAGGTTAATTAAGTTTAAGAAGGGTAGAAACCCTAAGTGAGCAAAATCCCTAATTTTGCCCTTGACAAAAAGGTTCTTGTTTAATTACTTTTATGTGGGATAAAGCATGCTTAAGTGTAAGTGATTAAGATGAGAAAGTGATTAGTGAAGTAATTAAGTGTGATTACATGTTTTAAAAGAGATTAAGTTATGACTTATGGAGTAAATTGAAAGATTATCAAATGTGTGAGGGAAATTGTGTAAGAAAGAGAAAGTTAAAGTGCAAGGGTTTAAACAACAAATAAAGCATTTTTGTGATTGGTTAGCTATAAGAAATATCTCCCAAAGCTTTGACTATATGTTGTCTTACAACTTATAAGAAACAAGAGAAAACAAAACAAAACAAAACTAAGAAAAAAAAAAAGAAGGAAGAGCCGAGAGAGAGAGGGAGAGAAAGTGAGAAAATTTCTTCAAAAATCTTCAAGTTTTAGCTTCCATCTTGGGTTTGAATCTTGGAGCAACAACTTGGGTGCTTGATTAGTGAAGGTTAATCATCTACAAAGCTTAATTGAAGGTATGCCTCTTACTTGAAAGATAAACTTTTGGGGTTTTGATCTTTAAGCCATGGAAATGATGTATTATGTTATGATTATGGACTTATATGGTTGATTTGATGTTTATATGGAAATTTCATGGTTAATTTTAGTGTTATTTGGTTGCTGAAAATTCGGCCAAGAAGGGGGAAAATTTGGGTTTCTTGCTTAATGTTTTCCTTAGTTGCTTTGCTTGAGAATTGATGTGTAGTGGTTGTGTTTGATAGATTGCCTCACTTGATTTGGTTGGTTGCTAGCAAAAATCTTATTTGGCTTAAGAAACCCTAGACTCCATGAGGTTAGTTTAGTTTAGCCTAAGGCTTTTGGGTTAGGGTTTGGTTAGTGGGATGTTAGATCAAGTCTTTAGATCAAGTCATTTTGCACCCACATTTGTGTCTTACCTTATTGGTTACTCTTATGGCAAAAGTGGTGACAATTATTGGACTTGAGCGGCCTTTCTCAACCACAGAACCCGACAGGTAAAAGTATTTGATAAGTCCATTAGAGTGACATCCATATACACGAGTGCGAGTGGATACACGTAAGGGAGCATGAAAGGCAATATCTTCGGTTTCGTTGCTAACTTTTTGCAGGTTCCCTCATACGTCATGGCGAATACAAGACGCATAAATGCTAGCCCACAACATGGTCTTCCTGATCCTAAGGGAGTCAATGAAGTCTCGTCAAATCTCAGTTGCTTGGTTGGTTTTATACTCATTGCTGTGTCAAAGATAAAATTGTAGCTTGGCCATTGATGGGAGTTGTGAAGTCAACCTTGCAAGTGCTATCATGGTTGAGAAATTAAATCTTCCAACCATTGATCATCTTCAACTGTACAAGTTGATGAGTACTCATGTTGTTGTTTGGGTTACTAAGCACACACTTGTACCTATTCAAATCGGCAAATATGTGGACGAGGTGTTGTGTGATGTAGTCCCAATTCAAGTGACACCTGTGTTGTGGGGCAAAGCATGGATGTCGAGGCGAGAAGTTAAATATGACGGGCATACTAATAAGTATGCCTTCTTATTTAATAGTCGTCGTTTTGTACTTGTATCACTTACTTATGACCAGCTTTGTATTGATCTAGCATACATGAAAATGCGCTTGAGCGTTATAGAATGGAGAAAAGGCTAGATGAGGGAATTGTGCCTGAAGAGGTAAAACCCGAGGGAGTTGAAAGCAACGAGATGAAAGGGTCAGCTGTTGAACTAGAAAAAGAGATGGAAAAATCTGATGAGATGGGTGGTAAAAAGGAAGAAAAGAGAGAGAGTGGGCTGATCTTGAACAACCCGGTGAAGGCCTATTATTTTCCTAACGAACTTACCTTTGCTTTGTTTAGTGTTTCTTCTTTTATACAGATCAGGCAAAGGGAAGTTGAGCTGTTCTTAGTGCGTTCCATTCCAAAATCAATTATAGGCTTTGCAAGCCTCCAAGAGTTAAACCCCGTTGGTATCCATTCATGGAACAATGTCAACTCAAATCAGTCCACACCAAAAGGGAGTTGATTCGAGCTCATCTTGAAGGGAACACTCCACATTTTGGGGATGGTTGTGTACCAAGGGTTCGTTTAAAGAACAAGTACCTCAATGACCATTGTGATTTTCGTCTTGCTCTTAGTACACATGAAGCTCCAACATCACCAAATCCGCCATGGGACCTTGCAAGTGTGTTCTGGCCGGAGTTCGATTACATGGGATACACTTCACACCACTTTGAGGACCCTTACCTCGTGACCACAAACGATCAAGTTGAGCACACATTGAAGATAGTTTGTGAGATTCAAGGTTCCACAAGGGTTATTTTCCAACTTAGCACGTGGGTTTTGCATTGGATGACATCTGTAGCAATCGTAACAAGATTGAGTCAAAGGCATGTAACTCGTCTTGTCACCATTCGTGCTTCAATTTGTGGGCAAATTGCTTTCAAGAGGAGGGGAATTATACAAACAAGAGGAGGCATTGGAGTAAAGCCATGAGTTTTTCTTGGCTGGTTGTGAGCATTTTCAAACTAACCAAGAGACATGAGCACCGAATCATAGTATGAGGGCCAATATGTGGTGGCATTAGATTTGGGCTTCATACTACCAACGCTTGTAGTATCATCCATTTCTATCCAGATTTGAGGACAAATCCTTCTCAAGTGGAGGGGACTGATGTGTGCACGGACCTTAGCCCAAGTAATGATCCGGTTCGAGTTCCATTGGGCCCAGTCACACGTGCACGGGCCAAGCGCTTCAAGGAGTCCCTTCAAGCTCTTGTGAGTCCATCGGGATATTGAAGGCTTGGAAGGTGATAATCAAGTTGTCTACATGATGATCCAAGCCCACGAAGAGAGCCCATGAAGGTTTGGTCGACTAAGCCCTAGGCCTTAGTGTTAGGTTCAATTGCTTAGAGTTGGATTAGATTAGTTTATTTGAGTCATGGCCCACCCCACCTTGTCCAAGGAGTGGCCGACCTTCCTTGTCTAGTTTCTTAGGGTTTTATTAGCCCCTTAGCCTATATAAAGGCTCACTTTGTATGATTAACGGGTGCACAATTTTGATAATAAAATTCTGATTTGTTTCTCTTCGACTTATTGAGAGCATTCGAACCTTAACTTGCTTGGCAAGGGTTCTTGAGCAATCTTGCGTATTGTCCTTCATTGTTCTACCGACCTATCCACTAGAGTATTCACCTCAATTGGAGTCGCCGTTCTACCACCTTCAATCAATTCGTGTCGTCTGTTTTGGTTTTCGGTTCCACAATCCAAGCGTTGGACAACCTCACTAGATCCTTGGGCAAGCGTGTTACGTGTCTTGAAACGAGTTGATCGAGGACCGTATCAGTTGGCTTCAGAGCTTAGGTGAAGGTATCTTTCGTTATATCCTTGTTTTTCGTAGTTGCGTCGAAGGGTTTTTGTGTTTTGTCCGCTGCCTTGTTAAAAAAAAAGATGAAAAAAATGACACTGTTCACCGTTACTGTTCACCGACACTGTTCACGTTATTGTTTATCCGAACACAAAATCTGTTGGTGTGTTATCCCTTTTGAGTTTGTGTCTAGTTTGTCGATAATTTCTGTCCAAAATTTGCCAAAGGTTGTGTTCCCAAATCTGTCTTGGTCGTTAGTCATCACTTGAGCAACAAGAAAACAAGTGGGGCGGCGGCTAGGGTTTCATTTGCACTAGGGTTTCTTTGTTTCAAATCTGTCCGAGTATTGCTTGCTTCATCCAAGTTGTTTACTTAATTTCCAAATTCATTTAGGAAACTAAGTAAAGCACTTGGATAACTCCTTTGTTTCCAATTGGCTACTCTCCTACATTCTCTCCTACATTTTAGGAACACTACCCACTCCTACATTTTAGGAAGCTAGGGTTTCTATCTTTTATATTCCCATTGGTGCACATCCACTTCTGTCCGCCACTATTGGCCTTCCAAATTTGTCCATTCCCACTTCATTTTGCACCCACATTTGTGTCTTACCTTCTTGGTTACTCTTATGGCAAAAGTGGTGACAATTATTGGACTTGAGCGGACTTTCTCAACTACAGAACCCAACAGGTAAAAGTGTGAGGCCCCAGTCCGTTTTACGTTGATATATTCATTAGTTGGGCGGTAACGTTTGGTTTCGGGAGTATTTCGAAAACTCTAAGTAGGGGTTAAGATTTAAACCCTAGTTATGTATTGGTTACAAGTTCGAGTGGTGATTAAAGTTAGTAAAGTTAATGTGTGTCTTAGTGTGGATAAGTATAGGATTTAATCCATTTTGTATAGGTTAATTAAGTTTAAGAAGGGTAGAAACCCTAAGTGAGCAAAATCCCTAATTTTGCCCTTGACAAAAAGGTTCTTGTTTAATTACTTTTATGTGGGATAAAGCATGCTTAAGTGTAAGTGATTAAGATGAGAAAGTGATTAGTGAAGTAATTAAGTGTGATTACATGTTTTAAAAGAGATTAAGTTATGACTTATGGAGTAAATTGAAAGATTATCAAATGTGTGAGGGAAATTGTGTAAGAAAGAGAAAGTTAAAGTGCAAGGGTTTAAACAACAAATAAAGCATTTTTGTGATTGGTTAGCTATAAGAAATATCTCCCAAAGCTTTGACTATATGTTGTCTTACAACTTATAAGAAACAAGAGAAAACAAAACAAAACAAAACTAAGAAAAAAAAAAAGAAGGAAGAGCCGAGAGAGAGAGGGAGAGAAAGTGAGAAAATTTCTTCAAAAATCTTCAAGTTTTAGCTTCCATCTTGGGTTTGAATCTTGGAGCAACAACTTGGGTGCTTGATTAGTGAAGGTTAATCATCTACAAAGCTTAATTGAAGGTATGCCTCTTACTTGAAAGATAAACTTTTGGGGTTTTGATCTTTAAGCCATGGAAATGATGTATTATGTTATGATTATGGACTTATATGGTTGATTTGATGTTTATATGGAAATTTCATGGTTAATTTTAGTGTTATTTGGTTGCTGAAAATTCGGCCAAGAAGGGGGAAAATTTGGGTTTCTTGCTTAATGTTTTCCTTAGTTGCTTTGCTTGAGAATTGATGTGTAGTGGTTGTGTTTGATAGATTGCCTCACTTGATTTGGTTGGTTGCTAGCAAAAATCTTATTTGGGTTAAGAAACCCTAGACTCCATGAGGTTAGTTTAGTTTAGCCTAAGGCTTTTGGGTTAGGGTTTGGTTAGTGGGATGTTAGATCAAGTCTTTAGATCAAGTCATTTTGCACCCACATTTGTGTCTTACCTTATTGGTTACTCTTATGGCAAAAGTGGTGACAATTATTGGACTTGAGCGGCCTTTCTCAACCACAGAACCCGACAGGTAAAAGTATTTGATAAGTCCATTAGAGTGACATCCATATACACGAGTGCGAGTGGATACACGTAAGGGAGCATGAAAGGCAATATTTTCGGTTTCGTTGCTAACTTTTTGCAGGTTCCCTCATACGTCATGGCGAATACAAGACGCATAAATGCTAGCCCACAACATGGTCTTCCTGATCCTAAGGGAGTCAATGAAGTCTCGTCAAATCTCAGTTGCTTGGTTGGTTTTATACTCATTGCTGTGTCAAAGATAAAATTGTAGCTTGGCCATTGATGGGAGTTGTGAAGTCAACCTTGCAAGTGCTATCATGGTTGAGAAATTAAATCTTCCAACCATTGATCATCTTCAACTGTACAAGTTGATGAGTACTCATGGTGTTGTTTGGGTTACTAAGCACACACTTGTACCTATTCAAATCGGCAAATATGTGGACGAGGTGTTGTGTGATGTAGTCCCAATTCAAGTGACACCTGTGTTGTTGGGCAAAGCATGGATGTCGAGGCGAGAAGTTAAATATGACGGACATACTAATAAGTATGCCTTCTTATTTAATAGTCGTCGTTTTGTACTTGTATCACTTACTTATGACCAGCTTTGTATTGATCTAGCATACATGAAAATGAGCTTGAGCGTTATAGAATGGAGAAAAGGCTAGATGAGGGAATTGTGCCTGAAGAGGTAAAACCCGAGGGGGTTGAAAGCAACGAGATGAAAGGGTCAGCTGTTGAACTAGAAAAAGAGATGGAAAAATCTGATGAGATGGGTGGTAAAAAGGAAGAAAAGAGAGAAAGTGGGCTGATCTTGAACAACCCGGTGAAGGCCTATTATTTTCCTAACAAACTTACCTTTGCTTTGTTTAGTGTTTCTTCTTTTATACAAATCAGGCAAAGGCAAGTTGAGCTGTTCTTAGTGCGTTCCATTCCAAAATCAATTATAGGCTTTGCAAGCCTCCAAGAGTTAAACCCCGTTGGTATCCATTCATGGAACAATGTCAACTCAAATCAGTCCACACCAAAAGGGAGTTGATTCGAGCTCATCTTGAAGGGAACACTCCACATTTTGGGGATGGTTGTGTACCAAGGGTTCGTTTAAAGAACAAGTACCTCAATAACCATTGTGATTTTCGTCTTGCTCTTAGTACACATGAAGCTCCAACATCACCAAATCCGCCATGGGACCTTGCAAGTGTGTTCTGGTCGGAGTTCGATTTCATGGGATACACTTCACACCACTTAGAGGACCCTTACCTCGTGACCGCAAACGATCAAGTTGAGCACACATTGAAGATAGTTTGTGAGATTCAAGGTTCGACAAGGGTTATTTTCCAACTTAGCACGTGGGTTTTGCATTGGATGACATCAGTAGTGTGACAGCCCCACCTTCCCCTAAGGCGAACCAAAGGGGTTAGCGGACTGTCTGCCCAGCTCTCGCCAGGACTAACGGTACCGTTTACGTCGGTCTATTACGTTCTGGAACATAACCATGCGCGCAAACGAGCCAAAACTCAAAACTCTTTTTTTTTTTTTTGTTTTTTTGTTTTTTGTTTTTTTCCTTCCATCACAATCCGGCCGGCAATCCGGCCAAGATCCGGCCGGATTGTCTGGCCGGATACCCGGCCGAGAGCAACTGGTCGGGTTCCATTTTCCTCAGGCAATCCGGCCTTCAATCCGGCCAGTTTCTGGCCGGATTCCTGGCCGGATTTGCCACTGTTCATCTTCGGCAAGATTTTTCCCTTTTCCGTTTGAAGTCGTATCGATCCGAAATCAATCCAAACACCAACCAAACATATATATACATTGGAAATCAACATTTACAAGCCAAACGGCCTACCAAAGTATCCATTTAGTTCATACATATCCAAGTAGCCAATTACACACCAAACATTGGTGGAATCAAAGCACTTAGGGTTTTCACCCTCAAGGAGCTATTCAAAATACATATACATGAGCTCAACTTGCATTCAACTATCATAACCTTTCCAAAAGTGTTCATTTGCCTGTAAGGAAAACAAATAACACGGAATGAGCTAAAGCCCAGTGGTATACCACCCAATAAGCAATCAAAGTCATATAAGAATGAACTTTCATTTAAAGTGCACAACTAAGCAATGAAGCAGAACGGTAAAAGGATACGGTCGGCTCTCAAGAGCCCATTTCAACGCTTGCAATCTTGATCCAACCTCATTGACCCTCCGTCAATGTTAAAGTACCAAACCGTAGACCACACTTTACTTCCATTCCTTCCACCCAACATACCCCAACCGGGCCCGCACTCCATTCAGTAATATTTTGGTAATACTCGAGTTTACCGGAACCAAGGGTCTCATTACCACAAGGTTCCCCAGTACAGTCCCCGTGGCATGATAATTTTCACGACCAAGCCCTCGCCGGCTCGATCCAATTAACTACCATACGGGGTTGAGCTCATAAATGCAGTAAAGCCATTGGATACTCGTCCAACGACACCAAATCAGTTTCCATGAATGGAATGCAGTATTTCATATATCCAGTGCAGTATTTCAGTAAAACAATCAATAGCCACGAATAAAGTCATGAGGGGTGAGGGCGATCAAGTACACCCTCACCTCAATCATTTCCAATAACCAAATAAGCCTTCAAGGCATCAAATACACATAGCACAAAGCCACATTATAACAAGTAAGTGAGTAGTATACTCACAAGTAAGAAAATGGTGTTTCATACACCGCGGTCACCAAGGCGTCGTGAGCTACCGTCACGCCCTAGAATCAAGCAACAAATGCAATGAGACTCGATAACGAGTCATATAGCAACGCTAAACACAACCCCAGTAGGGTTTCATATGTATAAATGAGCATAATAGCAAACCAGAAATTAGAAAATGGCCTTAGTCTTGGCCTCGAATAGAAAACTGTTTTACACTCATTATGCGGTAATGGCACAACTCTCACTACAATTATCGGCTGGGGGTGTAAGACCCACCGTTTCGAAGCTATGAAACAGGGCTACAACAATGTAGAAGGTCACTCAATCCAGTTCATAACACAACTAAGTCAAATATGCCAAATACTAACCCAGAATTCCTAAAACAGGTTCGCAAAACACAAAGAACTGTAATCGGTATATCTCAGTCCTTACAAGTCCAAATGCCGAAATTCCAAAGGTATATGTTAGCTAAGACACTCAGCTACATTTCATAAGAAGACACCAACTCCAAAATCCAAACCAATTCCAGTCAAAATAGCCAATTACTATCGCAGTTTTCGCATTCTGCTCAAAGCAGAACAGCTACAGTAATTTCGTCATAACTCATTCTACATTAATCCAAATGACCTGAAATTTTGCAGGCACATCAACCTCATCAATACCTACAACTTTCATGTTTTGAGAAAAGTTAAATTCGGCCTCTAACACAGTGATCTAAAACCGGACAGAATTGGGGCTTCAAGAACCCTAACTTTCCAATTTTCCATCCAAATCCAAAATTAGTTGCATTTTCCTATCCAATACACCTCATAGAGTCATTATCAACCATTACAATTCATCATACAAGCCCCCAACATCAAGATCATATTAAACCAGAAAAATTCTCAATAAAATGAAAACTTCACCATAACAAGCCAAATCAAGAAATAAATCACATTTTCACACACTCATGCCGCTTCTAAGCGTCATATAACCATTATTAGAGGTAGTAAGGGGTTCAAGCAACACTTACCAAGAAATCAAGAGAGAGAGGGAGGTTGAACACCTTTGCTCTTCAAACAAAGTTCACCAACACACTTACTATCACTAGAAGCAAAGTTTTTATGGAGTAGAATCTAGTCTAAGCCTTTGTTTATGGAAGATTGAAGCTTATGGAAGCTTGAGAGTTGAGGAATTTTCTTCTTCTTTGAGAGAGAGAGGGCCGGCCAACACAAGGAGAAAAATGGTGATTTTTGGTGAATTTTTGGATATTTAATCTTTGGTCAAAAGAGTCAAAATTGTGAATAGTGTCTCTTAAGGTCCATCCAATGAGGAGGTGACACTTGTCACCTCCATAAATGCATTCTTATCTTTCTTTTCTCTCTCACATCAATCATTCACACACTCCACTTATCTCTTAACACCCGATAAATTATACACAGTATCCGAAACTTAACCTTACTGGCCGAATTTTTCCGAACTTTTCGCACTAGTGGGTCCCACGTCCACTATTTACTCTTAATTTTCTAAAAATTCTCCAATGCTAGAAAAATCATCTTAAAACTATAATTGCTCACAAAATCCTCTCAGAAAATATTTCTAAGCCAGAAAATGCAAAATTATGCGATTAAAGGGGAAATAACCCTAGGAAAATAATTAGGGTTTTACGGGCTCTCACAAGTAGCAATAGTAACAAGATTGAGTCAAAGGCATGTAACTCGTCTTGTCACCGTTCGTGCTTCAATTTGTGGGCAAATTGCTTTCAAGAGAAGGGAATTATACAAACAAGAGGAGCCATTGGAGTAAAGACATGAGTTTTTCTTGGCTGGTTGTGAGCATTTTCAAACTAACCAAGAGACATGATCACCGAATCAAAGTATGAGGGCCAATATGTGGTGGCATTAGATTTGGGCTTCATACTACCAACGCTTGTAGTATCATCCATTTCTATCCAGATTTGAGGACAAATCCTTCTCAAGTGGAGGGGACTGATGTGTGCACGGACCTTAGCCCAAGTAATGATCCAGTTCGAGTTCCATTGGGCCTAGTCACACGTGCACGGGCCAAGCGCTTCAAGGAGTCCCTTCAAGCTTTTGTGTGAAATGTTCAAGACCAACAAGGAGTCCATCGGGATATTGAAGACTTGGAAGGTGATAATCAAGTTGTCTACATGATGATCTAAGCCCACGTAGAGAGCCCATGAAGGTTTGGTCGACTAAGCCCTAAGCCCTAGGCCTTAGTGTTAGGTTCAATTGCTTAGAGTTGGATTAGATTAGTTTATTTGAGTCATGGCCCGGCCCACCTTGTCCAAGGAGTGGCCGTGTGACGACCCCACTTCTCCCAAGGGCGAACCCAAGGGTATCGGCGGGCCGCCTGCCTAGCTCGCGCCAGGAATCAAAACTTAAAGCATTAAAACGAGATAAATCGAAAGAACACTATATACAATATATACAATCCCAAAAGTTATATTTACATCTTCAAACGTCTCGAGTCAAACCACTCTAATACACTATAACCACAACCAGCAGAAGATAGACCCTAAGAAGGGTCCTTATACAAACCACCAAAACAAAAACAAACATCCTAACTGTTCCACTATTACAAGCCAATCTAACTATACTAGTGTACGAGCCAAAAGTCCCCGCGTCGACCCCTGCTAAGGAAAACAAAAGGAAAGGGGTAAGCTATATGCTTAGTAAGTAAACAGGGGCGAAAGCATAAATTCACATAGCAACAATTACACAATAAGAGTAAAGCAAAAGCAGAAAAGAACAACATCATATAATAAGGATACAGGTGGCTCCAAAGCCAATTCATATGCCATGCGTGATCTCCTGCCGACACTCCGTCGACCACACTCAATGGTCCGTAGAACTTCACTTGTACACCCACCGACACCTTATCACCCTCACTGGCCAGTCACCTCACAAACTTGCCCGGGCGAACGAAATCACAAACTTGAGCTTGAGTCACAAGCTCGGGTCACAAACTTGGTCACCTTCTCGGTGAACCGGATTCACAAAATTGGTTCATAACATGAACCTACAAACTTGGTGACCTCAGACTAAGTTGGACTGACTTCGACCAAGCCCTAACTGGCTCGAATAGTCCATACAGGTCTTAGATCGGGCCCACGAACTCACAAACTTTGCAAACTTCACAAACTTTACTCGAAAGTCGCCCCGAGCCACAAGCTCAAGGGTTTTGGTTCCAAAAGGTTCATATACATATGACAAGTACAATTATACATTCAAATTAGGGATTAGGTCGAGTGCGATAAAGTACACCCTCGCCTAAGTACCCTTTTCACATATCTCAAACACATAGCAAAGAAAACACACCAAACTGGCCTGAATACTTACTCAGAAACTGAAATAGCAAAAGTACGAAGTCGGATCGAAATGAACAGCTAGTAGTGGGCCCCACCAGTTCCGCCCAGCTCACCACTGTCTGAAATAGAAGATTGTGTCACATAATATCGCAAACGGCTACTATCGTGCCTAAAACAAGCAAAACGGCAAAACGACACGCGCGCACGTAAATATGACGAACGGAAACGGAAACGGCCGTTAGCGGAAACGGCAGATTTGACACTCATTTCTAGTTTACTCATAAGTTGAGCTACGAATATCGGATTAAGGCGTATGAGACGCCAGATCGAAGCTTAAAGGATGAACAACAACTGTTATGAAGACATCCAGAACTGAAACTGGAGGCTTCAGTCCCAAATGAACCAAACACAATAACTTACGAAATCTGGCCAATGCACAAATGGTCAGTTTTGAGTGCAAACTGTTTTCTGTGCTACACATGGTCAAAAGAGCTGAAAATTTCTAGTTAGATAGTTCATTCCAAATGGAACAACTTTCATGAAGGTCAGCAATCCAAATTCGGAACGGAAATTGGTCATCAGGACCAAAACAGATCTGACCAGAAAATGGTCATCTTCACGGCCAGGCCTTATTTGCTCGGTTATATCTCAGGTTTTATAAATCCGATTCATGAAATTCCAAGGGCGTTAGAAAGCTCTGATATAAGGCTATAAGTTTGGTGTTTTGGTCGCAAGCCCAAACAGCTTGTAACCCAGTCAAATGTGAAGCCAAAGTTCCAGTCGTAAACTTTCCAAAAACGTAACAGAATTTTACGGTCAAAACAGGTCTGAGTATTTCGTTTATACCTCAGGATATACTAATCTGTTTAACCTGAAAATTTATAGGAATATCCAGGACTTAAGGGGCTACAATGTTTAAGAAGGTAACTTTGTCCAATTTTGAATGTAACAAGGTCAAAAATGCAAGACACTATACCAGAATCGCAAAACAGGATCACAAACCGTATTTGGCCTCAATATGCGGTAATGGCACCAAATTCACTACGGTTATCGGATGGGGGTGTAAGACCTACCGTTTCGAAGCTAAGAAATAGGGCTACAACAATGTAGAAGGCCACTCAGTCCAAATCCTAGCACAACTAGGTCAAATATGCAAAATACGAAACCAGAATTACCAAAACAGGTTTGCAAATCACATAATACTGTAATGAGTCCAACTCAGTCTATACAAGTCCAAATGCATTGATTCCAAAGGCATATGGTAGCTAAGACATTCCTTTATATTTCATCAGAAGACACCAACATCCAAATCCAAAGTAATTCCAGTCAAAATAGCCAAATACAAACGCAGTTCTGCCATCCTGATCAACCCAGAACAGCCACAGTAAAATCGACATATCTCACTCTACACTAATCCAAATGACCTGAAATTTTACAGGCACCTCCAACACATCAATACCTACAAATTTCATGTTTTAAGCAAAGTCCAATTCGGCCTCTAACCCTATGATCCAAAACCGGACAGAATAAGGGGTGATAAAACCCTAACTTTCCACAATTCAATCCAAACCCAAAATTGGTTGCAATTATCACTAATTCACACCTACTAGAGTCTTTCCCCCCCATTATCAACCATCATAGATGACCACAACAACACATTCATATTACACCAGAAAATTCCTCAAAAATATAAAAACTTCACCAATTCATCACAAATCAAGAAATAATTCACATAATCCATCACTTTAGCCCACATTAGGTACAAATTAACCATCATTAAGTATAGGAGAAAGTTTAAGCATCACTTACCTAGTAAACAAGAGAGGGGAAGTTGTAGGACACCTTAGCTCTCCAAGAAAGCTTCACCAAATCACTCACTAGCACTAACTAAAGGGATTTTATGGAGGGAATTCAAGATTAAATGGTTAGTTTGTGAGATTGGACAAGATTGGAGCAAGAAACTTGGAAGCTTTTCTTTCTTTTTTGGAGGAAGGAGTTCGGCCAAGCTTAGGGAAAAATGGAGAATTTTTGGTGATTTTTATGATTTATTTAGTCAATGGTAAGACAAGGAATAGTGGTCTTAGAGTTCTTCCAACCATTTGGTGACACTTGTCCCTCATTATGACTTGCCTACCTTTTTTTTTTCTCTCTCCTCCACCTATCCACTTAATACCTATAAATATCTCTTCACACCTATAAATATCTCTTCACACCCGATAAATTTCACACAGTATCCGGAATTTAACCTAATTGGCCGAATTTTTCCGAACTTTCCGTACTAGTGGGTCCCACGTCCGATATACGTTCTTATTTTCTCAAAAACTAACCGATACTAGAAAAATCATCTAAAAACTATATTTACTCATAAAAATTAATCTGGGGAAATTTCTAATAAAGAAAATATCAAAAAGACAGGTGAACAATCAAACTCCACTTAAGCTTTCTACTAAAATGAACTAGGGTTTTCAATCCTAATCGAGGTTAGGGTTTTCTCCTTAGCCTTAAAACCCTAATTCCACCCCACCGATCAACGAATAACCCTCATATCAGCTTACGAACGGACTGGGGCCTCACAGGCCGACCTTCCTTGTCTAGTTTCTTAGGGTTTTATTAGCCCCTTTGCCTGTATAAAGGCTCACTTTGTATGATTAACGGGTGCACAATTTTGATAATAAAATTCTGATTTGTTTCTCTTCGACTTATTGAGAGCATTCGAACCTTAACTTGCATGGCAAGGGTTCTTGAGCAATCTTGCGTATTGTCCTTGATTGTTCAACCGACCTATCCACTAGAGTATTCACCCCAATTGGAGTCGCTGTTCTACCACCTTCAATCAATTCGTGTCGTCCGTTTTGGTTTTAGTTCCACAATCCAAGCATTGGACAACCTCACTAGATCCTTGGGCAAGCGTGTTACGTGTCTCGAAACGAGTTGATCGAGGACCGTATCAGTTGGCTTCAGAGCTTAGGTGAAGGTATGTTTCGTTATATCCTTGTTTTTCATAGTTGCGTCGAAGGGTTTTTGTGTTTTGTCCGCTGCCTTGTTAAAAAAAAAAGAAGAAAAAAATGACACTGTTCGCCGTTACTGTTCGCCGACACTGTTCACGTTACTGTTTATCCGAACACAAAATCTGTTGGTGTGTTATCCTTTTTGTGTTTGTGTCTAATTTGTCGATAATTTCTGTCCAAAATTTGCCGAAAGGTTGTGTTCCCAAATCTGTCTTGGTCGTTAGTCATCACTTGAGCAACAAGAAAACAAGTGGGGCGGCGGCTAGGGTTTCTACTTGCGGCTAGGGTTTCATTTGCACTAGGGTTTCTTTGTTTCAAATCTGTCCGAGTATTGCTTGCTTCATCCAAGTTGTTTACTTAATTTCCAAATTCATTTAGGAAACTAAGTAAAGCACTTGGATAACTCCTTTGTTTTCACTTGGCTACTCTCCTACATTCTCTCCTACATTTTAGGAACACTACCCACTCCTACATTTTAGGAAGCTAGGGTTTCTATCTTTTATGTTCCCATTGGTGCACTTCCATTTCTGTCCGCCACTATTGGCCTTCCAAATTCGTCCATTCCCTCTTCATTTTGCACCCACATTTGTGTCTTACCTTCTTGGTTACTCTTATGGCAAAAGTGGTGACAATTATTGGACTTGAGCGGCCGTTCTCAACCACAGAACCCGACAGGTAAAAGTATTTGATAAGTCCATTAGAGTGACATCCATATACACGAGTGCGAGTGGATACACGTAAGGGAGCGTGAAAGGCAATATCTTCGGTTTCGTTGCTAACTTTTTGCAGGTTCCCTCATACGTCATGGCGAATACAAGACGCATAAAAGCTAGCCCACAACATGGTCTTCCTGATCCTAAGGGAGTCAATGAAGTCTCGTCAAATCTCAGTTGCTTGGTTGGTTTTATACTCGTTGCGGTGTCAAAGATAAAATTGTAGCTTGGCCATTGATGGGAGTTGTGAAGTCAACCTTGCAAGTGCTATCATGGTTGAGAAATTAAATCTTCCAACCATTGATCATCTTCAACTGTACATGTTGATGAGTACTCATGGTGTTGTTTGGGTTACTAAGCACACACTTGTACCTATTCAAATCGGCAAATATGTTGACGAGGTGTTGTGTGATGTAGTCCCAATTCAAGTGACACCTGTGTTGTTGGGCAAAGCATGGATGTCGAGGCGAGAAGTTAAATATGACGGACATACTAATAAGTATGCCTTCTTATTTAATAGTCGTCGTTTTGTACTTGTATCACTTACTTATGACCAGCTTTGTATTGATCTAGCATACATGAAAATGAGCTTGAGCGTTATAGAATGGAGAAAAGGCTAGATGAGGGAATTGTGCCTGAAGAGGTAAAACCCGAGGGAGTTGAAAGCAACGAGATGAAAGGGTCTGCTGTTGAACTAGAAAAAGAGATGGAAAAATCTGATGAGATGGGTGGTAAAAAGGAAGAAAAGAGAGAAAGTGGGCTGATCTTGAACAACCCGGTGAAGGCCTATTATTTTCCTAACAAACTTACCTTTGCTTTGTTTAGTGTTTCTTCTTTTATACAGATTAGGCAAAGGCAAGTTGAGCTGTTCTTAGTGCGTTCCATTCCAAAATCAATTATAGGCTTTGAAAGCCTCCAAGAGTTAAACCCCGTTGGCATCCATTCATGGAACAATGTCAACTCAAATCAGTCCACACCAAAAGGAAGTTGATTCGAGCTCATCTTGAAGGGAACACTCCACATTTTGGGGATGGTTGTGTACCAAGGGTTCGTTTAAAGAACAAGTACCTCAATGACCATTGTGATTTTCGTCTTGCTCTTAGTGCACAAGAAGCTCCAACATCACCAAATCCGCCATGGGACCTTGCAAGTGTGTTCTGGCCGGAGTTCGATTTCATGGGATACACTTCACACCACTTTGAGGACCCATACCTCGTGACCACAAACGATCAAGTTGAGCACACATTGAAGATAGTTTGTGAGATTCAAGGTTCGACAAGGGTTATTTTCCAACTTAGCACGTGGGTTTTGCATTGGATGACATCTGTAGCAATCGCAACAAGATTGAGTCAAAGGCATGTAACTCGTCTTGTCACCATTCGTGCTTCAATTTGTGGGCAAATTGCTTTCAAGAGGAGGGGAATTGTACAAACAAGAGGAGCCTTTGGAGTAAAGCCATGAGTTTTTCTTGGCTGGTTGTGAGCATTTTCAAACTAACCAAGAGACATGAGCACCGAATCATAGTATGAAGGCCAATATGTGGTGGCATTAAATTTGGGCTTCATACTACCTGCGCTTGTAGTATCATTCATTTCTATCCAGATTTGAGGACAAATCCTTCTCAAGTGGAGGGGACTGATGTGTGCACGGACCTTAGCCCAAGTAATGATCCAGTTCGAGTTCCATTGGGCCCAGTCACACGTGCACGGGCCAAGCGCTTCAAGGAGTCCCTTCAAGCTCTTGTGCGAAATGTTCAAGATCAACAAGGAGTCCATCGGGATATTGAAGGCTAGGAAGGTGATAATCAGGTTGCTTAGAAGGGTTGGTCGACTAAGCCCTAGGCCTTAGTATTAGGTTCATTTGCTTAGAGTTGGATTAGATTAGTTTATTTGAGTCATGGCCCGGCCCACCTTGTCCAATGAGTGGCCGACCTTCCTTGTCTAGTTTCTTAGGGTTTTATTAGCCCCTTTGCCTATATAAAGGCTCACTTTGTATGATTAACGGGTGCACAATTTTGATAATAAAATTCTGATTTGTTTCTCTTCGACTTATTGAGAGCATTCGAACCTTAACTTGCTTGGCAAGGGTTCTTGAGCAATCTTGCATATTGTCCTTGATTGTTCTACCGACCTATCCACTAGAGTATTCACCTCAATTGGAGTCGCTGTTCTACCACCTTCAATCAATTCGTGTCGTCCGTTTTGGTTTTAGTTCCACAATCCAAGCGTTGGACAACCTCACTAGATCCTTGGGCAAGCGTGTTACGTGTCTCGAAACGAGTTGATCGAGGACCGTATCAGTTGGCTTCAGAGCTTAGGTGAAGGTATGTTTCGTTATATCCTTGTTTTTCGTAGTTGCGTCGAAGGGTTTTTGTGTTTTGTCCGCTGCCTTGTTAAAAAAAAAAAAGAAGAAAAAAAAGACACTGTTCGCCGTTACTGTTCACCGACACTGTTCACGTTACTGTTTATCCGAACACAAAATCTGTTGGTGTGTTATCCCTTTTGTGTTTGTGTCTAGTTTGTCGATAATTTCTGTCCAAAATTTGCCGAAAGGTTGTGTTCCCAAATCTGTCTTGGTCGTTAGTCATCACTTGAGCAACAAGAAAACAAGTAGGGCGGCGGCTAGGGTTTTTACTTGCGGCTAGGGTTTCATTTGCACTAGGGTTTCTTTGTTTCAAATCTGTCCGAGTATTGCTTGCTTTATCCAAGTTGTTTACTTAATTTCCAAATTCATTTAGGAAACTAAGTAAAGCACTTGGATAACTCCTTTGTTTTCACTTGACTACTCTACTACATTCTCTCCTACATTTTAGGAATACTACCCACTCATACATTTTAGGAAGCTAGGGTTTCTATCTTTTATGTTCCCATTGGTGCACTTCCGTTTCTGTCCCCTACTATTGGCCTTCCAAATTCGTCCATTCCCGCTTCATTTTGCACCCACATTTGTGTCTTACCTTCTTGGTTACTCTTATGGCAAAAGTGGTGACAATTATTGGACTTGAGCGGCCTTTCTCAACCACAGAACCCAACAGGTAAAAGTATTTGATAAGTCCATTAGAGTGACATCCATATACACGAGTGCGAGTGGATACACGTAAGGGAGCGTGAAAGGCAATATCTTCGGTTTCGTTGCTAATTTTTTGCAGGTTCCCTCATACGTCATGGCGAATACAAGACGCATAAAAGCTAGCCCACAACATGGTCTTCCTGATCCTAAGGGAGTCAATGAAGTCTCGTCAAATCTCAGTTGCTTGGTTGGTTTTATATTCGTTGCGGTGTCAAAGATAAAATTTGTAGCTTGGCCATTGATGGGAGTTGTGAAGTCAACCTTGCAAGTGCTATCATGGTTGAGAAATTAAATCTTCCAACCATTGATCATCTTCAACTGTACAAGTTGATGAGTACTCATGGTGTTGTTTGGGTTACTAAGCACACACTTGTACCTATTCAAATCGGCAAATATGTTGACGAGGTGTTGTGTGATGTAGTCCCAATTCAAGTGACACCTGTGTTGTTGGGCAAAGCATGGATGTCGAGGCGAGAAGTTAAATATGACGGACATACTAATAAGTATGCCTTCTTATTTAATAGTCGTCGTTTTGTACTTGTATCACTTACTTATGACCAGCTTTGTATTGATCTAGCATACATGAAAATGAGCTTGAGCGTTATAGAATGGAGAAAAGGCTAGATGAGGGAATTGTGCCTGAAGAGGTAAAACCCGAGGGAGTTGAAAGCAACGAGATGAAAGGGTCTACTGTTGAACTAGAAAAAGAGATGGAAAAATCTGATGAGATGGGTGGTAAAAAGGAAGAAAAGAGAGAAAGTGGGCTGAACTTGAACAACCCGGTGAAGGCCTATTATTTTCCTAACAAACTTACCTTTGCTTTGTTTAGTGTTTCTTCTTTTATACTGATCAGGCAAAGTCAAGTTGAGCTGTTCTTAGTGCGTTCCATTCCAAAATCAATTATAGGCTTTGCAAGCCTCCAAGAGTTAAACCCCGTTGGCATCCATTCATGGAACAATGTCAACTCAAATCAGTCCACACCAAAAGGGTGTTGATTCGAGCTCATCTTGAAGGGAACACTCCACATTTTGGGGATGGTTGTGTACCAAGGGTTCGTTTAAAGAACAAGTACCTCAATGACTATTGTGATTTTCGTCTTGCTCTTAGTACACATGAAGCTCCAACATCACCAAATCCGCCATGGGACCTTGCAAGTGTGTTCTGGCCGGAGTTTGATTTCATGGGATACACTTCACACCACTTTGAGGACCCATACCTCGTGACCACAAACGATCAAGTTGAGCACACATTGAAGATAGTTTGTGAGATTCAAGGTTCGACAAGGGTTATTTTCCAACTTAGCACGTGGGTTTTGCATTGGATGACATCTGTAGCAATCGTAACAAGATTGAGTCAAAGGCATGTAACTCGTCTTGTCACCATTCGTGCTTCAATTTGTGGGCAAATAGCTTTCAAGAGGAGGGGAATTATACAAACAAGAGGAGCCATTGGAGTAAAGCCATGAGTTTTTCTTGGCTGGTTGTGAGCATTTTCAAACTAACCAAGAGACATGAGCACCGAATCATAGTATGAAGGCCAATATGTGGTGGCATTAAATTTGGGCTTCATACTACCAACGCTTGTAGTATCATCCATTTATATCCAGATTTGAGGACAAATCCTTCTCAAGTGGAGGGGACTGATGTGTGCACGGACCTTTGCCCAAGTAATGATCCAGTTCGAGTTCCATTGGGCCCAGTCACACGTGCACGGGCCAAGCGCTTCAAGGAGTCCCTTCAAGCTCTTGTGCGAAATGTTCAAGATCAACAAGGAGTCCATCGGGATATTGAAGGCTTGGAAGGTGATAATCAGGTTGTCTACATGATGATCCAAGCCCATGAAGAGAGCCCATGAAGGGTTGGTCGACTAAGCCCTAGGCCTTAGTGTTAGGTTCATTTGCTTAGAGTTGGATTAGATTAGTTTATTTGAGTCATGGCCCGGCCCACCTTGTCCAAGGAGTGGCCGACCTTCCTTGTCTAGTTTCTTAGGGTTTTATTAGCCCCTTTGCCTAAATAAAGGCTCACTTTGTATGATTAACGGGTGCACAATTTTGATAATAAAATTCTGATTTGTTTCTCTTCGACTTATTGAGAGCATTCGAACCTTAACTTGCTTGGCAAGGGTTCTTGAGCAATCTTGCGTATTGTCCTTGATTGTTCTATCGACCTATCCACTAGAGTATTCACCTCAATTGGAGTCGCTGTTCTACCACCTTCAATCAATTCGTGTCGTCCGTTTTGGTTTTAGTTCCACAATCCAAGCGTTGGACAACCTCACTAGATCATTGGGCAAGCATGTTACGTGTCTCGAAACGAGTTGATCGAGGACCGTATCAGTTGGCTTCAAAGCTTAGGTGAAGGTATGTTTCGTTATATCCTTGTTTTTCGTAGTTGCGTCGAAGGGTTTTTGTGTTTTGTCCGCTGCCTTGTTAAAAAAAAAAAGAAGAAAAAAAAGACACTGTTCGCCGTTACTGTTCACCGACACTGTTCACGTTACTGTTTATCCGAACACAGAATCTGTTGGTGTGTTATCCCTTTTGTGTTTGTGTCTAGTTTGTCGATAATTTCTGTCCAAAATTTGCCGAAAGGTTGTGTTCCCAAATCTGTCTTGGTCGTTTGTCATCACTTGAGCAACAAGAAAACAAGTGGGGCGGCGGCTAGGGTTTCTACTTGCGGCTAGGGTTTCATTTGCACTAGGGTTTCTTTGTTTCAAATCTGTCCGAGTATTGCTTGCTTCATCCAAGTTGTTTACTTAATTTCCAAATTCATTTAGGAAACTAAGTAAAGCACTTGGATAACTCCTTTGTTTTCACTTGGCTACTCTCTTACATTCTCTCCTACATTTTAGGAACACTACCCACTCCTACATTTTAGGAAGCTAGGGTTTCTTTCTTTTATGTTCCCATTGGTGCACTTCCATTTCTGTCCGCCACTATTGGCCTTCCAAATTCGTCCATTCCCGCTTCATTTTGCACCCACATTTGTGTCTTGCCTTCTTGGTTAGTCTTATGGCAAAAGTGGTGACAATTATTGGACTTGAGCGGCCTTTCTCAACCACAGAACCCAACAGGTAAAAGTATTTGGTAAGTCCATTGGAGTGACATCCATATACACGAGTGCGAGTGGATACATGTAAGGGAGCGTGAAAGGCAGTATCTTCGGTTTCGTTGCTAACTTTTTGCAGGTTCCCTCATACGTCATGGCGAATACAAGACGCATAAAAGCTAGCCCACAACATTTGTCTTCCTGATCCTAAGGGAGTCAAAGAAGTGGCATTACATGGTGTAGATGAGCAATTGGACCTCGTCAAATCTCAGTTGCTTGGTTGGTTTTATGCTCGTTGCTGTGTCAAAGATAAAATTTGTAGCTTGGCCATTGATGGGAGTTGTGAAGTCAACCTTGCAAGTGCTATCATGGTTGAGAAATTAAATCTTCCAACCATTGATCATCTTCAACTGTACAAGTTGATGAGTACTCATGGTGTTGTTTGGGTTACTAAGCACACACTTGTACCTATTCAAATCGGCAAATATGTGGACGAGGTGTTGTGTGATGTAGTCCCAATTCAAGTGACACATGTGTTGTTGGGCAAAGCATGGATGTCGAGGCGAGAAGTTAAATATGACGGACATACTAATAAGTATGCCTTCTTATTTAATAGTCGTCGTTTTGTACTTGTATCACTTACTTATGACCAGCTTTGTATTGATCTAGCATACATGAAAATGAGCTTGAGCGTTATAGAATGGAGAAAAGGCTAGATGAGGGAATTGTGCCTGAAGAGGTAAAACCCGAGGGAGTTGAAAGCAACGAGAAGAAAGGGTCAGCTGTTGAACTAGAAAAAGAGATGGAAAAATCTGATGAGATGGGCGGTAAAAAGGAAGAAAAGAGAGAAAGTGGGCTGATCTTGAACAATCCGGTGAAGGCCTATTATTTTCCTAACGAACTTACCTTTGCTTTGTTTAGTGTTTCTTCTTTTATACAGATCAGGCAAAGGGAAGTTGAGCAATTCTTAGTGCGTTCCATTCCAAAATCAATTGTAGACTTTGCAAGCCTCCTTGGAGTTGGTACTCCAAGAGTTAAACCCCGTTTGATGAAGTTGGTACTCCACGAGGCACATGGTGTTCATGTGAGGCCCCAGTCAGTTCTTAAGTTTGATATTATGTTATATTGATTATTTGTTCGGTAACATTAGGTTTTGGGACTAATTCGAAAACCCTAAGTTGGGGTTAGTATTGAAACCCTAGTTTTGTATTAAACATAAGTTCGAGTGGTGGTTAAAGTTAGTTATGCTAGTGTGTGTTTTAGTGCAGGTAAGTATAGGATTTGATCCATTTTAGATAGGTTAAGTGAGTTTAAAAATTAGGAAAACCTTAAACTAGAAAAGTTTCTAGTGATATGATTTGTTAGAATTCTAAGTTGGGTTTGAAACCCTAATTTTGCCCTTGACAAAAAGGTTGTTATTTAATTGCTTTTATGTGAGATAAAGTATGCTTAAATATAGGTGATTAAGATAGGAAAGTGATTAGTAAAGCAATTAAGTATGATTATATGTTTTGGACTAGATTAAGTTATCATTTATGGAGTAAATTGAAAGCTTTTCAAATGTTTAAGGGCAAGAGGTAATCAAATGCAATGTTGAAGGTGTAAGGGCTTGAGAGCAAAAATGAAGCTTTTGTGTGATTGGTGGAAATAGAAATATCTTCCAAGGCTTTGACCATCTTGTATATATCATAGGATTTCCATAAAAAACAAAACAAAATAAGAAAGAATAAAGAGAGAGAGAGGGCCGGCCGCCTTGAGGGAAAAAACCAAGGGAAGTTTGCAAAGTTCAACCAAATTTCTGTTATAGATCTTCATCTTGAAGCATAAAGAATCCATCTTGGAGTTGGGTTGAGTTCATTAGTCATCATATAACCTTCATCTTAAGGTAAGAAAGTTCCTATGCAAAGCTAAGTGTGGTTTATGATGCTTGGGATTGTGGAAACGATGATAATGGTTGTTAGTTGTGATTGATTATGGTGTCTCTTATGTTTATCACTTGATTTTATGGATTAATTTAGTAAAAAAATGAGGCCTTGAGGTTCGGCCATATGAACCCTAGTTAGGGTTTCATGCTAAACATGTTGGTTAGCCTTAATCATGTGTTATTGAACTTGTAGTGGTTGTGTTTGATGATTGGTTTCATTGGGTTGGTGAGTGAATGGTAAAAACTGATTTGGGTTAAGAAACCCTAGGCTTCCTTATGTTAGTTTAGCTTGGCTAATGTTTAGTGAGTTAGGGTTTGGTTAGTAGGTTGATAGATTAAGTTTAGTGATGCATATAAAGTTAGGTTAGGGATTTTGGTTAGTTTTGGGTAATTTTGTAGTGACTTAGAGGGGAAGTTTCGGACCATTTGTAGGCCATTTAGAAGTTAGTATATGTGTGCTTAGTTGGTATGAATTTGGTTGGAAACCTTGCATAAGAACCATAGAAATGAACCATGCGTTTGCGACATTTGAAACCGGCAAAACAGGTAACCAGGGCAGTTCAGCATCTGAAATTTGGCTCCATTTTTCTTGATGTTACGTACAGATTCAGGGTTTGCCCAAAACATGAAAGTTTTAGTCCATTAAGTCCTTGTTGTGTCTACAAAATTTTAGCCCAATCCAATCAGTAGATCCTGAGTTATGGCGAAAACCTTCACTTCTGTTCTAAACCCAGGATTTTGCTACGTTTCTGGGTTTTGCCTCTGATTGTCCGTTTTGATAACGTGCAAACTGGTGTTGACCCTTTCATAAGAAATGTAGATCTTGGTCTTAGCTTCAAAACGGTATAAAGTTCATCCAAATCCGAGTTCCGTAGCTTCAGTTATAACCAAAACAAGATCAGTTGTCAGAACTGCCTTCGAATTTGGACAGTTCTGACAGGAACTTTTTTTTCCCATGCTCTGTATTGATTCAGGTTTTGTCCAAAACATAAAAGTTTTAGCTTTATGACATAGCTTTCTAATGCCTTTGGAATTTCTTGATTTGGATTTGTGAGCTGGGAGTTATGGTCCAGCAAACAAACCCTGTCTGTCATCCTAAAATGCAAACTTCTGGTACTGTTTTCTATGATTTTGACCTACTTTCATTCAGATCTGGGTTAAGATGTCTAAATAAAAGTTGTAGCCCTTCCTCCTAGCTTCAAAATGGTGTCTCACCCACCTTGATCTGATATTCCTAGCCTAACTTTTGATCAAAACGGTTTGGGATGGCAAATCTGGCCGTTTCCGTTTCCGTGTCCGTCTCCATTTCCGTGTGCCGTTTCCGCACTTGCATGTGCCAATTTTGCCATTTTACTTGAGTTATGCCTGTTAGTGGCCGTTTATGATATATTGTGATGCAATCTTCTATTTCAGACGGTGACAGGCTAGACGGTGCCGGTGGGGCCTACTAGCTGTATACGTGACGTGATCCTTGCCTTTTTGCTCCTTTGGGGTAAGTATTCAGGCCGTTTATGTGTATAAACTGCTATTGTGTTTTGATGTGAATAAAAGGGGAATTTAGGCGAGAGTGTACGTTATCACACTCAACCTAAACCCTAGTTTGTACCTATGTTTCTTCATGAGATGTGTATACATGAAAAATTTTGGTGCTGAACCCTTGAGCTTGGAGCTCGGGGTGACTTTCGTGAATTTGTGAAATATGATGTAGGTGTGAGCCCGATCTCAAGATCTAGACGGACTATTCGAGCCGGCCGAGGCTTGGTCGAAGCTAGTCCAACCTAGTCTTGAGGTCACCAAGTTCCTAGGTTCAAGTTGTGAACCAAGTTTGTGACCCGCGCTTATGACTCAAGCTCAAGTTTGTGATTTCATTCGCTCGAGCAAGTTTGTGAGGTGACTGACTAGTGAGGGTGATAAGGTGTTAGGTGGGAGTACAAGTGGAGTTCTACGGACCCTTATATGTGGTCGACGGAGTGTCGACAGGAGGTCACGCCTGGCGAACGACATGGCTTTGGAGCCAACCTGTATCTTTACTTGTGTTGTTACTTATATCTGTTGATTTGACATTTTGTGACATAATTGTTTATTTTAATGTGAAATTTACGTGTTTACCCCTGTTTACTTACTAAGCTTCTAGCTTACCCCTTTCCTTTGTTTTCCTTAACAGGGGCCGACACAGGGAAACTTTTGGCACTAGCACTAATATAGCGAGGCTTAGTTTGTAATAGTTAGTCAACTAAGATGTTCCTTTTTGTTTTGGTGGTTTGTATAAGGACCCACCTTAGGATCCACTTTCTGCTGGTTGTTATTATAATGTAATTTGGTGGTTTGAATAGCTGCTTTTGGGAATGTAAATAGAACTCTTTTGGCGTTGGATATATTGTGAATAGTACGCTTTTGGGTTTATCTAGTTTTATTGTTTTGAAATTTTGAGCCCTGGTACGAGCTAGGCAGGCGTCCCGTCGATACCCTAGGGTTCGCCCTTGGGAGAAACGGGGGCATCACAGTTCAAGTAGACCTTGTGAAAGTACCCCAAGGCCCAGTGACACGAGCACGAGCTAAGAGATTCAAGGAGTCCCTCCAAGCCTTGGTCCGTGCCATCCAAGCCCAAGAGAAACGGGGCATTGAAGGAATTGAGTTGGAAGATCCTTGCACGACTACTAAAATGCAGCTTACAATTGAAGGTGCAAGTGTTTAAGCTCCAAACGGCGGGCTGAGCCGCAGTTAAGTACCCTCGCTGAGCCGTACGGGGGTCTCGCTGAGCCGCAGTTAAGTCACATTTGCTGTTTTAGTTATGTCATTGTAATAAGGGCTTAATGGTCCATGGCCTTGCTTTATTTACCTAAGGGATGACCTCATAAGGTTATTTACCTAAGGGATGACCTCATAAGGTTTGGTCAAGCCCGCAATTCTTAGTCTTATGGAAATAGTCAAGCCTACAATTCTTAGTCTTAGTCAAGCCCACAATTCTAAGACTAGTTCCACATTATTTAGTTTTTCATCTCTATGTAAGGCTATAAATAGCCCACATTTCCAATGATTTTAGGCATTCAATGAATAAATCAGTTTTGAGAGTATTGAATAAAATTTCCAGAATTTCGTCCATTCCTTGTGGCAAATTCTCTTAGCTTGTGAAAGCTAAGTTGAACATCCTAGAGCTGATCCTAGGCTGTTCTTGACTTATCAATCAAGCACACATACTTGATTGTGGCGTCCTCTACCGTTAAATCTGTTCTTGAGTGGTCCAAGTTCGGGTTCAACTCCATCAAATCTTCATTGTGTTCCTCTAGATCCAAAGTAGCTTCCGCGTCTCGCATCAATTGGCATCAGAGCTAGTTAGAGGTATCACAAATATCCCTTTTTATTGTTTTTAGATCTGTTTAAGTCTTTTGAATTCATAGCTCAAATGCTCGGGTTTGTCAAGTCCAAAATCTGTCTTGGTTGTTTCCTTGTCACAAATCTGTCTTTGTTTTTTAGTTGTTGTCCGAAAATTTCTGTCTAGTTTTGTCTTGTGTTTATGTTTTGTTTAAATCCAAAATTCTATTATGTTGGTTCGTCGTGACTTAACCAAAAGAAAAAAAAAATCTGTTGTGTTGCATACCTTATTGTCATTCCCTTGAGTCATTGCTGGAATTAATTTGCTGGGTTGCCGAATCTGTTTGCACTTGTTTCTTGAACCTTTGTGATCAAAACCTTATTGGGGAAGTCTTGAGCTTCTTGGATCACCAAGAGGTCAATCTTGGCAGTCTTGAAACCTGAAATAAACCTTCAATCGTGTTCTTGTTTTCATGGAACTTTGATCTTGAAACCAAATCCCTTCAACCGTGTTCTTGTTCTCATGGAACTTTGATCTTGAAACCAAATCTGTCCAAGTTGTTTACGTTAATTGCTGTGAGATTGTGGTCTAAACTAGCTGAATCGAGATTGCTGAAGTAGTGGAACTCCAACACTACCTCGACATAAATGAGATGCTCGAGAAGGCGGTCACAGTTGAACGGCGCCTCAAGAGAAGGGGTAGTGCGCGACAAAGCACTACTTATCAAGGTGGAAATTGGCGCACTTCTCAACCAAAAAGGGAACAGAAGGTTGCAGCTCCTTCTCACCCTCCAAGGCCGAATGGCCTCCCTTCCAAGGCAATGGCCAAGCCTGACTTTAAGGCTAATAATAGAGCTTCCAAACCGCGTGGTCGAGACACCAAGTACTTTAAGTGTCAAGGATTTGGCCACATCGCTTCTCAATGCCCCAACCAAAGGGCCATGCTTATGTTGCCAAATGGGAAAATTGTATCGGACGAGGAAAAGGAGTACGAGGGGATGCCGCCTCTAGAGGAAGAAGATTACCTACGCATGAGGAGATTGGATGCCTAGTGGTTCGAAAGGTCCTCACTACCCGCGCCAAGGAGGAAGAAATGGAGGTACAACGAAACAATCTTTTCTACACAAGGTGTCATATCAAGGATAAGGTATGTAGTGTTGTTATTGATAGTGGGAGTTGTGCCAATGTAGCTAGTCTGCTCATGGTAGAAATGCTAGGGCTCTCAGTTATCAAACATCCAAGACCTTATCGCCTTCAATGGTTGAACAATGAAGGGGAAGTCCGTGTGTTTAGACAAGTAAAAGTGCCATTCCGAATTGGCAAGTACGAAGACGAGATTAGTTGTGATGTCGTGCCAATGCAAGCAAGTCACCTCATTCTTGGACAGCCTTAGCAATATGATCGCGATGTCGAATTCAAGGGAAGAGCTAATAAATATGTCTTTATTCATTGCAATAGAAAGGTGACACTTGTACCTCTCACCCCAAAACAAGTGTATGAAGATCAAATGAGGCTCCAAAAAGAGTATGAGCTAGAACTTGAGAGGAAAAAGCGAGAGAAAAGTGAGGAAGAAAAAGGAGAGAGTAGGGCCGAACCCGTAGGGAAGAAAAGAGCAACAAGTGGGTCGGCTATGAGAGAAGAAAATAAGGGGAAGTTAAGCTTGCTAGCAAAAGCCAAAGATGTAAGGCGAGCTTTGTCTTCCAACCAACTCTTACTTATGCTTGTGTGCAAAGAAGAGTTGGTCACTTCATCCATACCCACTGACTCCTTGCCTTCTACTATTTTACCTCTCTTGCAGGAATTTGAGGACATATTTCCTGAGGATGTGCCTGATGGACTACCACCGCTAAGGGGAATCGAGCACCAAATTGATCTCATTCTTGGAGCACCATTGCCTAACAAACCAACCTATAGAATGGGTCCTGAGAAAACAAAGGAATTGCAAAGGCAAGTGGAGGAATTGTTAAGAAAATGTTGGGCTAGAGAAAGTCTAAGTCCATGTGCTGTACCAGTGATTCTCGTGCCAAAGAAAGATGGAGCGTGGAGAATGTGCACCAACTGTCGAGCAGTCAATGCAATCACGGTAAAATATCGTCACCCTATCCCTAGGTTAGATGATATGTTAGATGAATTGCATGGTGCCATTATCTTTACTAAAATTGATTTGAAAAGTGGTTACCACAAAATAAGAATGAAAGAGGGAGATGAGTGGAAAACCACTTTCAAAACTAAACATGGCCTATACGAGTTAGTAATGCCATTTGTTTTAACTAATGCACCTAGTACCTTCATGCGATTAATGAACCATGTTTTGAGACCTTTTCTTGGGAAATTTGTAGTGGTTTACTTTGATGATATTCTGATTTATAGTAGAAGTTTAAAGGAACACCTAGAGCACCTCAAAGCCATCTTTGAAGTACTTCGAAAGGAAAGGCTATATGCCAACCTTAAGAAATGCACATTTTGCACTAATCGTGTTGTGTTTCTAAGATATGTTGTAAGTGCGCAGGGTATTCATGTAGATGAAGAAAACATTAAGGCCATCCAAGAGTAGCCAACACCTACCTCTGTAAGTGATGTACGCAGCTTTCATGGATTAGCAAGCTTCTACTGTCGTTTTGTGAAGGATTTTAGCACCGTTGCTGCACCTCTTACCGCGGTCATAAAGAAGAACGAGAAGTTCTTTTGGGGGCAAGCCCAAGATAAGGCTTTCCAATTGTTGAAATACAAACTCACACATGCACCACTTCTTACAATACCTAACTTTGATCTCACTTTTGAAGTGGAATGTGATGCATCAGGTATAGGAGTAGGAGCCGTACTCATGCAAGAAGGGAGATCGATCGCCTACTTTAGTAAGAAATTAAATAGCGTGGTCCTCAACTATTCAACTTATGACAAGGAGATGTTTGCCCTCATACGTGCTTTGGAGACATGGCAACACTACCTACGTGCTCGGGAATTCGTCATCAAAACTGACCATGAGTCTCTCAAGCACCTAAAAGGACAACAAAAGCTGAGCAAACGGCATGCCCGATGGGTAGCCTTCATCGAGTCTTTTCCATACGTCATCAAATACAAAACAGGTAAGTCTAATGTAGTGGCTGATGCTTTATCTCGTAGACACATTTTGCTCACTGCTTTAGATGCTAAACTCCTAGGCTTTGAGCTCATGAAGGAGTTGTATAAGAATGACTTGGATTTTACGAACGCTTATGCGAATTGGGGAAAATCTGACTTTGAAAAATTCTTTGTGCATGATGGGTTCTTATTTTATCTTACCAAGTTGTGCATTCCCCGAGGGTCCATACGTGACTTACTTATTCAGGAGTCACATAGTGGTGGACTAATGGGAAACTTTGGTGTCACCAAGACATTAGCTGTATTGTAGGAACACTTCCATTGGCCTCGCATGCGCAAGGACGTGGAGAGGATTGTTGAAAGATGTGGCGTGTGCCACAAAGCTAAGTCTCTGGTCAACCCAAACGATTTGTATACTCCTTTACCCATACCCCACCAACCTTGGGTTGATATTTCCAGTGACGCCCCGGAAAGTATGAGTATGAGAATCCGACAATTTTTTTTAATATATTTTCTAGACGTTATTTTGTTTCCTTGTCTATAATTTTGTACCTTTCTTCAATATATTCATTTCTTATACGTTTTTATAAGGAAATATAGTTTTCAAATCATTTCCTTGATACAAGTTAGTCCACGTTAAGTTTGAAGTGTATTATGGACGTGGGACCCGCTAGTGCGGTAAATGTGGTATATTTTTGACAACTCATTGGAGTTAATTGTAAAGATTAAAAGAAGTTTGGGCCATAGTGTGACTTTGGTTGATTACAAGTTGCTAGACTTCCTAAAGGTTCCATGATATTCCTAAGCTTAATTTTCATTGGCTAATCAAAAAGGTAGTGGACTTTGACCAAGGGACTTAGTTAATATCTTCTTAGCAAGACCAAAGGCCAAAACAACAAGGAGAATTTCAGCCAGCTCTAGGGAGAAAAGAGGGGAGAAAAACCAAGAGAAAATAAGAGAAAGAACAAGAAAAAATTCTGGTTTTGTGCAACCCATCCAACAAGCTTGGGAGTTAGAGCAAAAGAAAGCTAATGAACTTGGTTCTTGAAGTGCAGCCTTGTAAACCCACCTTTGGAAGGTAAAGCAGCCTTGAACTCTTGTAAAAGCTTATAGCAATTGGGTAGAAATGTTGTTTTTGATGTTGTAAGATGCTAATAAGGGTTAATGATGGTTTATATATCACTTTTGTGGGTTTGTGTGGAAGATTTGGTGATTTCTATGGTTGTTGAGAAAATTCTAGAATTGAGATTTCTTATGGTTCAGTTCTACCCGTTTCTATTTGACCAGGTTAGAGGCCGAATTGGCCTTAGCACAAAACATGAGAGTTGTAGATAATGATGTTTTCTAGTTACCTGTAAATTTTCAGCTCAATCTGAACTCGGTAGCCTATGAAAATTCCGAAATACCCCTGCTACCCTGTTTCTGTCCGAAACTGATAACCAGCTTTGGTAATTGGTTAGTTTGACTGGTAATACTACTGATTTAGTTGTTGATGTCTTCTTAAGAATTCTAGCCCTGTATCTTAGCTTTCAAATGGCTTTGGAATTACCTGAATTGGAGTTGTGTGTGCTGAGATATGAGTGAATAAAGCAGGACTGCTAGTTGATTTCCGCAGCGAATTTCGAACTGGAAAATCTGGAGTTGTTTTGGAAACTTTGACCTAGTTAGGGTGAGAACCGGACTGAGTGGTCTTCATGAAAGTTATAGGGAATGATATTTTAGAGGTGCCTGCAAATTTTCAGGTCAATCGGAGTAGCGTAGCTTGAGAAAAGACTGAATTACTATTGCTGTTCTGGTTTTACCCGAATGTATGAATTGCGCCTGTAATTGGTTGTTTTGGTCAGGATTGCTTCCGAATTAGTTGTTGAGGCCTTCTGATGATGTTTAGCCCTGTTTCTTAGCTGTCAGCTGGTTTTGGAATTTCTGGATTTGGACTTGGAGAGCCTGAGTTATGACATTTCCGCTAGAATGCGTTCTGTGAAGTTGTTTTTGTGATTCGGGTGTAGTTTTTTGTGTTTTTGACCTGGTTACACTCGAAACTGGGTTGAGTGACCTTCTGAAATATTGTAGCCCTGTCTCTTAGCTTCGAAACGGTGTGTCTTGCACCTTCATCCGACAATCGTAGTGCCTTTGGTACCTTTACCGCAAAATGACGTCAAAACCTGTTTTTCTGGTTTTGAGCTTAACTTTCATTTCCGAACTTTTCCCTAGCTTGAATTGTACTCGTACTACTTGGAGCTTGCTGAATGGCTATTTGATGAACTTGTTGTTGTGTGTGTACCTTTGGGACTGGCTGAGGAAATAGTGAAGCCCTGATGGCTGGAAAAGTAAGCAAATTTAGGGGAAGTGCTGTCCGAACTTTTAAAGGACTTGTTTGCATTGAGTTTGTGATCTAAGACTTGGATTTGAGCAAGGCAATGTTATATGATGGATGATTCTGAGCCATGGAGGTGAGTGACCTCAAACTACTTCTAAAGTTATTTATGAACCGTTTCTTACATTATTTACTTTTGAACTGTTTCCAAAGTTACTTTTGAAATGTTTTCTTGCATATCATGTGTTCTGGCATTTGAGTGTGCCTTGTTTGCTATATTTCTTGACTCCATGACTTGTATTTTGGTTGATAACGTGTTAAGCGCTTATAACGATTTCCAAAACGAGTTTTCGAGGCGAGTGTGTACTTTATCGCACTCGACCTCGATAAATGTGAAATTTTCGATTGAAATGTTACTTGCGCATGAATGTAAGCCTTTTGGGCTGAACTGGCCATTACCCCTTGTTACCGGTCGTCTTGAGCCAGAAGCGGACTCGGTCAGGCGATTAGGAACTTGGGTGAACGTTTGGTATACTCTAGTATTACCTGTGTAGGTTGGTGGAGCCTGGCCAAAAGCCAGGGACGGGGTGAATGAAATGAAATGAATGACCAAATGAGCGAGGAAATGTCAGGAGAATGAATGTATCCTTTCATGAATGTTACTATCGCTTTCCATTGTAAATGTTTCTTGAATTATTGATAATCCATATTTACTGTTTTGCAAATGATGTAGTTGTTTCCGGATTTATCATTTAATTTATGACATCATTGCTATATGACATCATTGAAATGAACTATTGTGAAACCGATTTGATTAATGATTTTCTGGTTACTCGCTGAGCTTTTAGCTCACCCCAAAAACTATTTTATTCCCCTCCACAGGGCTCGTGGCGAAGGAAGGACTTGTAGTACTTGTGCACGTGTATGGATGGCCTAAACTTTGTACAATTTTGGATTCGAAATTATTTTATGTATATTTGGGATTAGTTTCCGCTGCATTTGTGACATGTAATTATTGGAGACGGATGTGTATTTGTGGACCTTGTGATGTATATTTGAGGTTTATTCTTGTAATTCATTTGAGAACTTTAGTGAACGACTGAGTCCCGGCGAGAGCCGGGCAGGCGGCCCGCCGAACCCTCTGGTTCGCCCTAGGGGGAGGTGGGGTCGTCACAGTTGGTATCAGAGCTTAGGCTTCAGATCTCTGTAGTGTATCCTAGACTTGAAGTTTAGGATGCCGGACTGTGGGTTTGGTTTGCAATATTAGTGATTCTTGCGGGATATCTCGACTTGATTAGGGCAAGATGGAATGTCGAGGACGACATTCTTTTAAGGAGGGGAGATTGCGACGCCCCGAAAAGTATGAGTATGAGAATCCGACAATTTTTTTTAATATATTTTCTAGACGTTATTTTGTTTCCCTGTCTATAATTTTGTACCTTTCTTCAATATATTCATTTCTTATACGTTTTTATAAGGAAATATAGTTTTCAAATCATTTCCTTGATACAAGTTAGTCCACGTTAAGTTTGAAGTGTATTATGGACGTGGGACCCGCTAGTGCGGTAAATGTGGTATATTTTTGACAACTCATTGGAGTTAATTGTAAAGATTAAAAGAAGTTTGGGCCATAGTGTGACTTTGGTTGATTACAAGTTGCTAGACTTCCTAAAGGTTCCATGATATTCCTAAGCTTAATTTTCATTGGCTAATCAAAAAGGTAGTGGACTTTGACCAAGGGACTTAGTTAATATCTTCTTAGCAAAGACCAAAGGCCAAAACAACAAGGAGAATTTCAGCCAGCTCTAGGGAGAAAAGAGGGGAGAAAAACCAAGAGAAAATAAGAGAAAGAACAAGAAAAAATTCTGGTTTTGTGCAACCCATCCAACAAGCTTGGGAGTTAGAGCAAAAGAAAGCTAATGAACTTGGTTCTTGAAGTGCAGCCTTGTAAACCCACCTTTGGAAGGTAAAGCAGCCTTGAACTCTTGTAAAAGCTTATAGCAATTGGGTAGAAATGTTGTTTTTGATGTTGTAAGATGCTAATAAGGGTTAATGATGGTTTATATATCACTTTTGTGGGTTTGTGTGGAAGATTTGGTGATTTCTATGGTTGTTGAGAAAATTCCAGAATTGAGATTTCTTATGGTTCAGTTCTACCCGTTTCTGTTTGACCAGGTTAGAGGCCGAATTGGCCTTAGCACAAAACATGAAAGTTGTAGATAATGATGTTTTCTAGTTACCTGTAAATTTTCAGCTCAATCTGAGGTCGGTAGCCTCTGAAAATACCGAAATACCCCTGCTACTCTGTTTCTGTCCGAAACTGATAACCAGCTTTGGTAATTGGTTAGTTTGACTGGTAATACTACTGATTTAGTTGTTGATGTCTTCTTAATAATTCTAGCCCTGTATCTTAGCTTTCAAATGGCTTTGGAATTACCTGAATTTGAGTTGTGTGTGCTGAGATATGAGTGAATAAAGCAGGACTGCTAGTTGATTTCCGCAGTGAATTTCGAACTGGAAAATCTGGAGTTGTTTTGGAAACTTTGACCTAGTTAGGGTGAGAACCGGACTGAGTGGTCTTCATGAAAGTTATAGGGAATGATATTTTAGAGGTTCCTGCAAATTTTCAGGTCAATCGGAGTAGCGTAGCTTGAGAAAAGACTGAATTACTATTGCTGTTCTGGTTTTACCCGAATGTATGAATTGCGCCTGTAATTGGTTGTTTTGGTCAGGATTGCTTCCGAATTAGTTGTTGAGGCCTTCTGATGATGTTTAGCCCTGTTTCTTAGCTGTCAGCTGGTTTTGGAATTTCTGGATTTGGACTTGGAGAGCCTGAGTTATGACGTTTCCGCTAGAATGCGTTCTGTGAAGTTGTTTTTGTGATTCGGGTGTAGTTTTTTGTGTTTTTGACCTGGTTACACTCGAAACTGGGTTGAGTGACCTTCTTAAATATTGTAGCCCTGTCTCTTAGCTTCGAAACGGTGTGTCTTGCACCTTCATCCGACAATCGTAGTGCCTTTGGTACCTTTACCGCAAAATGACGTCAAAACCTGTTTTTCTGGTTTTGAGCTTAACTTTCATTTCCGAACTTTTCCCTAGCTTGAATTGTACTCGTACTACTTGGAGCTTGCTGAATGGCTATTTGATGAACTTGTTGTTGTGTGTGTACCTTTGGGACTGGCTGAGGAAATAGTGAAGCCCTGATGGCTGGAAAAGTAAGCAAATTTAGGGGAAGTGCTGTCCGAACTTTTAAAGGACTTGTTTGCATTGAGTTTGTGATCTAAGACTTGGATTTGAGCAAGGCAATGTTATATGATGGATGATTCTGAGCCATGGAGGTGAGTGACCTCAAACTACTTCTAAAGTTATTTATGAACCGTTTCTTACATTATTTACTTTTGAACTGTTTCCAAAGTTACTTTTGAAATGTTTTCTTGCATATCATGTGTGCTGGCATTTGAGTGTGCCTTGTTTGCTATATTTCTTGACTCCATGACTTGTATTTTGGTTGATAACGTGTTAAGCGCTTATAACGATTTCCAAAACGAGTTTTCGAGGCGAGTGTGTACTTTATCGCACTCGACCTCGATAAATGTGAAATTTTCGATTGAAATGTTACTTGTGCATGAATGTAAGCCTTTTGGGCTGAACTGGCCATTGCCCCTTGTTACCGGTCGTCTTGAGCCAGAAGCGGACTCGGTCAGGCGATTAGGAACTTGGGTGAACGTTTGGTATACTCGAGTATTACCTATGTAGGTTGGTGGAGCCTGGCCAAAAGCCAGGGACGGGGTGAATGAAATGAAATGAATGACCAAATGAGCGAGGAAATGTCAGGAGAATGAATGTATCCTTTCATGAATGTTACTATCGCTTTCCATTGTAAATGTTTCTTGAATTATTGATAATCCATATTTACTGTTTTGCAAATGATGTAGTTGTTTCCGGATTTATCATTTAATTTATGACATCATTGCTATATGACATCATTGAAATGAACTATTGTGAAACCGATTTGATTAATGATTTTCTGGTTACTCGCTGAGCTTTTAACTCACCCCAAAAACTATTTTATTCCCCTCCACAGGGCTCGTGGCGAAGGAAGGACTTGTAGTACTTGTGCACGTGTATGGATGGCCTAAACTTTGTACAATTTTGGATTCGGAATTATTTTATGTATATTTGGGATTAGTTTCCGCTGCATTTGTGACATGTAATTATTGGAGACGGATGTGTATTTGTGGACCTTGTGATGTATATTTGAGGTTTATTCTTGTAATTCATTTGAGGACTTTAGTGAACGACTGAGTCCCGGCGAGAGCCGCGCAGGCGGCCCGCCGAACCCTCTGGTTCGCTCTAGGGGGAGGTGGGGTCGTCACATTTCCGTGGATTTCGTGCTTGGTTTACCTCGTTCTAAGCATAGCCATGACTCTATATTTGTTGTGGTAGATAGGTTCTCCAAAATGGCTCACTTTATTGCATGTCATAAGACGGATGATGCTTTACACATTGTTGACTTATTCTTTAAAGAGGTTGTTCGTTTGTATGGCATACCTAGGACTATAGTATCCGATAGAGATGTCAAGTTTTTGAGCTATTTTTGGAAATCTTTATGGGGTCGATTGGGAACTAAACTGTTGTTCTTTACCTCTAGTCATCCTCAAACGGATGACAAACTGAGGTAGTCAATAGGACTTTATCCACACTCCTATGTGCAATCATAAAGAAAAATATCAAGTCATGGGAGGAGTGTCTACCTTATGTTGAGTTTGCACACAATAGGGCTGTGCATCGAAGGCTTTCTTTCTTTTTTTTTTTTTTTCTTTTCGACTTAGCAATGTAACTACACCTGGCCGAAAAGGCTCACAACCAGATTCTGGTCAGGCCCTAACTTACTACAACCAACAGCCCCAAAACTCCAAGATTTGATCAAGAACTTTCAAGAACTTTAAGATTTAATTTCAAGAAACTCAAGAAACCCTAGATGCTTGTAGTTTCCTTCAAGATTCTCAACTCCAACAAGTTTGATCCACAAATCAGTTTAGAAAACTAACTAAAACAACTTGAATGACCCAAACAAAGCTTGGACAGATTTGACAACAAAGAGAAAAACCCTAGCCGCAACTTGGAAAACCCTAGCCGCCAAGGGGGAAACCCTAGCCGTGGCTTCTTGTTTTCTTGTTGCCCCACGGCTTGGACAGATTTAGGGGCAAGCTACGGTCAGACTTGATGGCAATAAGCGACGCAAGATCAAGACAAATTTGCGGACAGATTTGCAACGCAACAACACAACCACGGCAACTTCTTTTTTTTTTTTGTGAAAACAAAGCAACAACGGACAGATTTGAAGACACGAGCTCACAACAAGAACAACGACCAGAATTTCTTGACAACAAAAGAAAGAGGACGGCACAACAAAGCAACAATGCTAACGAACAGTTTTTTTTTTCACGATAAGGAAGCAACAAATATGATGCACGGATTTTTTTTTTTTTTTTGTAAAACAAGGCAGCAGAAATAAGGAAAACTAAGACAAAACTACAGATATAACGGAAGATACCTCCAACCTAGCTCTGAAGCCAACTGATACGTTCCTCGATCAACTCGTTTCGAGACACGTAGCATGTTTGCCCAAGGATTTAGCGAGGTTGTCCTACGTTTGGATTGCGGGACTTTAAATCAACACGGATGACACGTTTTGATTTAGAGCGGTAGAACGACACTCCGATGAAGGTGAATACTCCAGGGGAATAGGTCGATTGAACAATCAAGAACAGGACACAAGATTGCTCAAGAACCCTTGCCAAAGCAAGTTAAGGCTCGAATTCTCTTTTAGGAAGAAAACGAGAATTCTAGGAATTTTATTCATCAAACTTGTGTCTTTAACCTTACAAAGCTAGCCTATTTATAGGCTTAAAGGTAACAAGAAAACCCTAAAGAAACCCTAAAGGGAAGGTCGGCCATCTTGACTTCAAATGGGCCGGCCCATGCCTTCCACTAAGCAACTAGTCCAACTAAATAAATAACAACGACTAAGGCCCTACTCGGCCGACTCACAAAGAGGCCCACTTGATTCTTCATGGGCTTGGATCAAAGTGTAAATTGCTTGATTGTCTCTTTCCAAGCCTTCAATATCTCTATGGGCACCATGTTGATCTTGGACAACTCGGACAAGGGCTTGGAGGGATTCTTTGAAAAGCTTGGCCCGTGCACGTGTGACTGGGCCCAATGGGACTCGGACCGGGTCATTGCGTGGGCCCTGATCCATGCACACATCAGAATGTAACTCCCTTGTCAAATTGCCATGGTCTCCCCAATAGTATGTGACATGCTTGCATAGGGACCACGTCGCATAACACCACGTCCTCATACTTTTCAATTCGAAAAGGTACTTGGACTTGCTTGGTCACACGAACATCCCCACTATCATTCAACCATTGCAAACGATAAGGTGTTGGATGTCGTAGAGTGGATAGTACTAGTTTCTCCACCATCAAGGCACTAGCGACGTTAGCACAACTACCTCCATCTATGATCAAACTACATACCTTGTCTTTGATATAGCAACGGGTGTAGAAAATGTTCTCCCTTTGTGCATGGTCGGCGGCTTTCACTTGGGTTGCTAAGGCTCGTCTGACAACCAGTCCAACTCGTTCATCAACGGGCAATGCTTCCTTTTCTTCCTCAAGGGATGGCAACTCTTCCTTCTCATCTTCATCATCGGTGAGAAACTCACCATTGGGTAAGATGATCATAGTGCGTTGGTTCGGGCATTGGCTAACAAAATGCCCTCGGCCTTGACATTTGAAGCATCTAGTATCTTGATTTCGCCCCATGCTCCACTCAATGGCAGTCTTGTGACGACCCCACTTCTCCCAAGGGCGAACCCAAGGGTATCGGCGGGCCGCCTGCCTAGCTCGCGCCAGGACTCGAAACTTAAAACAATAAAAGCCAGAAAATCCAAAAGAGTACTATTTACAATCCCAAAAGTGTTATAATTACATTCTCCAAAAGTACCTGCTCTTACTATTACATCCGTATAATTACAACCAAAATCAAAATGTAGACCCTAAGAAGGATCCTAATACAAACCACCAGAAATAAAACAAACATCCTAATGGTTCAACTATTACAAGCCAATCTACTATACTAGTGTGTGTGCCCAAACGTACCCGCGTCGGCCCCTGCTAAGGAAAACAAAAGGAATGGGGTAAGCTAAAAGCTTAGTAAGTAAACAGGGGCAAAAGCGTAAATTTCATGTAGCATCAATTACACAGTAAGAGTAAAGCAAAAGCAGAAAAGTAACATCACATAATAAGGATACGGGTGGCTCCAAAGCCAAGTCATTTGCCATGCGTGATCTCCTGTCGACCCTCCGTCGACCATAAATAAGGTCCGTAGAACTTCACTTGTACACCCACCGACACCTTATCACCCTCACTGGCCAGTCACCTCACAAACTTGCCCAGGCGAACGAAATCACAAACTTGAGCTTGAGTCGCAAGCTCGGGTCACAAACTTGGTGACCTCAATCCAGGTTGGACTGACTTCGACCAAGCCCTAACCGGCTCGAATAGTCCATCTAGGTATTGAGTTCAACCTCAAACTCACAAAATTCACAAAATTATTCAAAAGTCACCCCGAGCCACAAGCTCAAGGGTTTTAGTTCCAAAATTTCTCATATACATATGTCATGTACAAATAAGCGCGCAAATTAGGGTTTAGGTCGAGCGCGATAAAGTACACTCTCGCCTAGGTACCCTTTTTACGCATAACGAAACACATAAACAACTAACACATAAGAGCGGCTTGAATACTTACTCAAAATGTCGCGCCCCATTTTTTGATAAAAAAAAGAAAATTGTTTGAGAAAGATGTTTTTGATTCAATTTTGATTGGAAAATGATTTTTGCGAGTTGAAAAAGATATGGGTCTAATATGGGACTTGAAAAAGCGACGATTTGACCCAAAAAATAGTTTTAAAAAGGGTTTTGAAATGAAAAGTTTGGAGTCGCCACTTGGTAATGATTTAAGGTGTACCAAGTCACCTAAAAAATGAGTTTTAAAGTCAAGTAATAATAAACCCTTTTTAAAACGACTCCTAGTCTACGTAAAACAAAGAAAAAGGTTCGGGAGTCACGTTTGACAAAGGGGAAGGCAAGGATAGACTCCAAGGCACCCCTTTGACCTAGCCAAGGCTAGTTGCGTGACTTAACCCTAACTTTCCTGATTTTCTACCCAGGGTATGTATTGCATGTTGGATTATGCCTATATGAATGCAAAAACGAAAAAATGCAATCCTAAATCCTATGATGTCTCTCATGAGGTTTTTGGTCCCAAACCACATGAATTGTGGCGGCCAAGAAAGGGAAACCTCATAGAGGTCGATTAATGCAAATGAGAGTTCAAATTCAAGTGTGCAAGTGTGAAAGTGTATGAAAAGGTGCATGTGTGAATTTGGATGAAAATCAAAGTGTTTGTGTGTGCAAATGAATGAAGATAGAATAGTACATATATAAGTGAAACTTTAATTTCATTTGTGAAGTAAAGTAAATAAATGATAAAGAGGTAGTGAAAAAAATATGGATTGAGAAATGTAAGAGAAATGTGATTAAAAAAGTATGGAAGTGATAAAAATGAAAGTATGACCCTAGGGGAATGCAACAAGTCGGGTACGGGGATGACGCCTAATTCTTCGACTTTGATTTTCCCTCGGATTAGAAGGCGAAACTAGCGTGCTAAGGCTATCGAGTAGCCACACTCGCTCGTTTCCCTTATCAAGAGGGGATTTTCACGCAAATGAACCCTAACTAGCATGAGATGCAAGTCCTAAAATGAAGGGGAAGGGGTTTGAGGAACATACCAAATGACAAACTAAGAAAAAATGCGTGATATGTGGTGATCATGCACTTAATGAAAAAGGGAAAAAAAAACCTATTGGGTCTAGCATTGGACTAGCCCATTCTATGAATTCCGACTAGCGTTGGACTAGTGGAAACGATAAAAGAAGCCACAACTAGCGTTGGACTAGTGTGGTGACGTACATTCATCCATTCCATTCATCTATACTACAAAAAGCGAGTAGACATGCGAATCACTTACAAACACGTAGCACATAACACTTAGCATGCTTATCTAGATGCCAAAACCTAAGAAAGCGATGAAACATATAGCACATAGACATGCAAGACACATAAGGAAACTAAGGCCCTAACTATTACATTTTTAGGGGAAGAAGGCCTATACAATCTAGGAGGGGGGAACGGAATAAAAATAAAAATAATAACCTAGCTATTACAACTTGGCATTCAAGTGCCTTCAAATCACTTGCAAATTAAGAAGAATGAAATAAAAAGAAAGCGAAATAGGCAATTAAACATGAAATGAAAAGCGAATTAAAGCATGCATATTCACACATAACACATAAGAGCACGTAGAGTCAAAATAAAGTAAGAAATGAAGAATTAGGGTGTACCTCCCTTGAATTGGGCCCAAATGGAATGGAATCAACCTATTTACCCTCCAAAATAATAAAGGAGTCAAGGTGCCAATTTATTTGACAAATAATCACAAATGACAAAAAAATAAACATGAATTTGAATCAATTAAATCATGTCAACAAACCACATTTAAGAAGTCACAAGAAGAAAGGACTTGATTGCAAAAATTAATAAAGTCTTGGGGTCAAAATTAAAGAAAAATAAAGTTCAGGGACTCATTTGCAATTAAAGTAAGGACCGAATTGAAAGAAATTGAAGACATCCAGGGCCAGAGTATAGTTAAAGAGAAAGTCAGGGGCTGATTTGCAAAATCGTTTTCTGGTTTCTTCATGGACCAGGCTATTGGGCTATTTCATTTATTTGTTTGGGCCAAAGATCATTCGGCCCAAACGGAAGTCCAAGGAAAACAATCTGGCTAGCCCATCATTTTCACTAATCTAGCTCATACAAAATTAAGGGCCTCAAGTTTCCAAGCCCAAATCATAAACCCAGAAGAAACAAACCAAAATCCATTAGCCCAACCCAACTAAGTATAATTACCAAAAAACCCAAATCATAAAACTAAACCCAACAAGATTAGTAAATCAAATAAAATTATCAAGCCACAATTATGATCAAGAATTAATCCACCCAAAAGACTACTTAAAAAATGAAAGGATAATTAAAGTCTAAAAGGGCAAAATTGGTTTAATTACCAAAGGCTTTAGGCCATATCAGAATAGGGGAAATTCGAGGGATTCAAATGCAATCAAAGCAGGGACCTAATTGAAGGATTTATGAAGGTTTTGGGCCTTAGCGCAATCGGACAAAGGTTGGGGGGGTTGAAATAAAATATCAGAAAATAATCATTTTCTCCCAACGGCTCAACATCAGACTACATTTCGTTCTTCCTTGCAGACGGCAAACACCAAAAAATTCATCCTCAACCACAGCCATTCTAAAATAATGAATAAAAAAAAACAACAGAACCCCTCTTTCTACCACAGAATGAATTGTTACATTTTGACAAAAAAAAACATTGAACTTGCGGCTCAATCGTTTCTTCACAGGCAAAAAAAATGCAGGCAAGTCATTTTCAAATAGAACTTTCATTTAGGCATTTTGTCAAACAGCAACTGGGCATAAGGAAAATCAGCAAATCTATGCTCAATCGAATAACAATCAACCCCGAAAATCATCAGAAACAGAGAAACTCAATTCCAGTCATCATATACAGCATGTATATTCAAGAATTGAGGCCAATTAGCAGAAAAATTACACTAGAGCAAGCCACGGCAGTTCCATTTCAAAAAACTAGACAAGAACTGAAAAATTTTTGGAAAGAAACGAAACTTACAGTGCCTCTGTTCGGTGAAGATTCGCGGATGGAGATGGGGAATTCTGGAGCTAATGGCCCGTGGCGATTCCTTTCCTCCTCCCCTGCTTTTCCTGCAGCCGTTGCTCTCACTCTCGCTTCCTCATTTTTCCCGCAGCTTCCGTCCGAGGCTCCCTCTTCTGTTTTCCTTCTAGTTCAGCTTTTTTCCAGTTTTTCCGTAGCTTGTTTCATCCCTTTTCTCAGCCTGCCGCCCGTTTTCTCCTTCTCAAACTTTCTGCCGAAAAACCCTCTGTTGTGTTTTCCTTGTTTTTCTCCTTGTCCGTCACCTCTGTTTCTTTTTCTCTTGCTTGCTCTGCGTTTTTTTTTTTTGCTCCTTTGTTTTGTTGTTTCTCCATCCTCAAGATGAAGCCCTGCCATTTGTTTTTTCCTTTTCCGTTCTGTCTGTCTGTGGCTCCTAGCCCAGCCGAAACCCCCTCTCCAACCTCTGTTTTATTTTCGCTCAGGAAATAATCCGCAGGCGACAGTGGATTCGGGGAAGGTAACGGCGCTGGTGGTGATCGACAGCAGTGGAGTGGCGACCTTGCTTTCGACCAGTTCCATCTCCAGGGGATGACTGCGTATCTCCCAATTGGCTCGCAAGGCAGTCATCAGGTGATGATGGACCGCCACTGATGCTGCCCGGAAATGAATCGGAAGCCATGGTCAAAGGACTTTCATCCTCTTTCTTCCCAAGCCCAGACCAAGCTCCCATTTTTCCATCCGCGGCCTCTCAATCTCTCACTCTTAGATGAAGCCTTCCAATTTTTCCTTGCTTAGCCGACCTCTCGCCTCTGTTTTTCCTCAGCCTCTGATGAAGCACCTCCTTTTCACTCAGCCACCCCCCTGCCTCACGAAGCTCTCTCTTGCTTTGTTTTTTTTTTTTTTTATTTTTTCATCCCTTTCTGGCCGACCCCCTCAGCCCCATTCCTCTCGGTCACTCAGTTTTTTTTTTCCTTCCCCCGTTCTCTCAAACTCTCTTTTCCTTTTTGCCGTCCCGTCTCTCTTCCGTCGCCCCCCTTTGTTGTTTTTTTTGTTTTTTCCTTTTTCCGTCCCCCCTCCTTAGCCGGCCATCCTCCCATCCTTTTTCCCAAAATCCCTATCTTCTAAGTGACTCAGCCCTTTGCCACCTATGTGATGTGTTGTTAAAAAACTAAAAGTGACATTTGCCTCCATGCATGCCTATCCACTTGTCATTTTGTTACTTTTTCCTTTTCCCTCTTTTCCCTTTTTCCTGTTGTTTTTCTGAAATTTAGTATGAAGACAAAATAAATAATAATAATAATAATAATAATAATAATAATAAACTAGAACAAAAATAAAATAAAATAAGAATAAAAAAAATAAAAAATAAAAACCCTAAAATTGAAACAAATAAGGCAAAGATTAAATTAAACAAATAAAGTTAAAAAATCAAAATTTGGTGTCTACAGTTTGCCCCTCTTTGTCTGAGTTTTGAAAAAACTTGAGACAAAGAAGTAGACACCAAATACTTACCTGTGTTATCGGCTGTCACTTATTCGAACGACTGCTGTTTTTGAAATGAGGACTGACCTCTTTTGACAAAAATTTTTTGAAATGGGACTGACCCAAACAGGAATTTAAACGGGACTGAACCGAACAGGAATTTAAAACGAGACTGACCCGAACAGAATTTAAACGGGACTGACCCGAACAAGAATTTAAACGGGACTGACCCGAACAGGAATTTAAACGGGACTGACCCGAACAGAATTTAAACGGGACTGACCCGAACACGAATTTAAACGGGACTGACCCGAACAGGAATTTAAACGGGACTGACCCGAACAGAAATTTAAACGGGACTGACCCGAACAGAATTTAAACGGGACTGACCCGAACAGAAATTTAAACGGGACTGACCCGAACAGAATTTAAACGGGACTGACCCGAACAGAATTTAAACGGGACTGACCCGAACAGAATTTAAAACGGGACTGACTGGCCCGAACAGAATTTAAACGGGACTGACCCGAACAAAAATTTAAACGGGACTGACCCGAACAGGAATTTAAACGGGACTGACCCGAACAGAATTTAAACGGGACTGACCCGAACAGAATTTAAACGGGACTGACCCGAACAGAATTTAAACGGGACTGACCCGAACAGAATAAAAATCAGATGAATTGAAGTGAGATGGAGTGTTGGTGGGATTGACCCATGTTTATTGGTGATGCAAATGAAAGAAGTGAAATGAAGTGTTAATGGGGCTGACCCATGTTTGTTAGTGATGCAAATGAAATGCTCCCTAGTGGGACCGACCCACGGCTAGTGACGATGAAATGCTCACTGGCGGGACTAACCTCACACTCCAGTGGCTGTGAAAATGAAATGTCTTGACAATCGGACAGTGGGATTAAACCCGAGCCTGCCGTGATGAACTTGATTTGATTTTTGATTTTTTTGATTTTTTTGATTTTTTTTTTTGATTTTTTTTTTTTGATTTTTTGATTTTTTGATTTTTTGATTTTTTGATTTTTTGATTTTTTGATTTTTTTTTTTTTTTTTTTTTGAGAAACTTTCCAAAGATAATTTGCCCCAGTATAATGAAATGGTCAGTGGGAATCGGTCAGCGATTCACTTGGTCAGCGGGATTAGACCCGGTCCTGCCATTCACTTGGTCAGCGGGATAAAACCCGGTCCTGCCATTCAGTTGGTCAGCGGGATGAAACCCGGTCCCCTGCCATTCATTGGTCAGCGGGATAAAACCCGGTCCTGCCATTCATTTGGGTCAGCGGGATTAAACCCGGTCCTGCCATAGTTGGTGGGATGAAACCCGATCCCAACGTGATATAAAGTACGGTCAGCGGGATAAAACCCGGTCCTGCCGAGGTTGGCGGGATAAAACCCGGTCCCAATTGATAAAAGCGGTCAGCGGGATTAGAACCCGGTCCTGCCGAGATTGGCGGGATAAAACCCGGTCCCAATTGATAAAAGCGGTCAGCGGGATAGAACCCGGTCCTGCCGAGGTCGGAGGGATAGAACCCATGCCCTACGAAAATAAAAGCGGTCAGTGGGATAAAACCCGAGCCTGCCGAGGTCGGAGGGATAAAACCCATGCCCAATGAAAATAAAAGCGGTCAGTGGGATAAAACCCGAGCCTGCCGAGAGAATTGGAGGGATAAAACCCATGCCCAATGAAAATAAAAGCGGTCAGTGGGATAAAACCCGAGCCTGCCGAGAGAATTGGAGGGATAAAACCCATGCCCAATGAAAATAAAAGCGGTCAAGAAATTGAATTTGATTTTCCAAGAAACAAGAATTTAAACTTGATTTTTGATTTTTGAAATTTTTGAATTTTTCTGATTTTTTGTAAGAATCTTTTTCAAAAATAATTTGCCCCAGTGTAGGGCCCTTTCCCTTCTTTTTTCTTTTTTCGGCATCGGCCTTCCACATCACCAGATGTTCTTTCGTCGATTTCAACAATGAATACCTGCACATGGGGCTTACCAAAATATGACATGCATTCACATTTACATGAAAAGAGCAGCGTGATTGATTTGAAAGATGCATTATTTGATTCTTGGGCGAAATCCTCAATTGGACTAACAAAAATATTTGCCCCTGTGTGAGCTTGTTTTGCGAAATTTTGCAAATAAAAATTTTGCCCCAGTGTGGGCCCATTTGATTGCAAAAATTGGTTTGGATGCTTCTCCATTTATTTGCACAGGGTAAGCAATTGCTTTTCCTAACATGAAGAAAATTTGAATGTCTTGCTTAAACTGATATAACACATTCCATGATGAATTTCTCAAAATAATGCCAAATTACGAAAGATTTCTTCCCCACTTTAGCATCAATGCTTTAGGTAATGGGTCACCATTTCTTGTTGGTTCATCTGTCAGGACCAATGATCTGATTTTTGAGGGGGTTAAGGGAAATGAGAAGACGAGATTTGTTTGGTTCTTGTGCCCAAATTTGTAATTCCTTCAATGCCACATCTTAGTGAAAGCAAAGAGTTTGTCACCCTTATTTTTCAAGAAAACTTAGTCAACATACAAGCTTTCTAGGCATGCAACGTATGGGCAGAAGTGATAGCTAAACATGTGGAAACGGGTTATACCCTTATGATCACAAATGACTTGATGAATTTCTTATGAGCATGATCCTCACTTTGGATTGTCATGAAGGAATAAGTCAACGATGGACTTTGTTAGCTTGTAATGTGGCTTGAAAATGATAGCTAAAGAATAAAATTTTCAAGGACATTGCACCGAAGATCGCATTTTCCCAAAATTGCCCCTATTTTGAACTCAAAGATCTCAGACTTTGTTTGCATTTTTCTCATCACTCACCAGGGACTTCAGCGTCGAATTTTTTCCTGCATTTTCTTTTCTTGCTTTTTTTTCGCTTCTTTTCTTTTCCCTCGAGCTGATGGGTTTTCACATGGTGAGTAGCGTCAACCTCATACTCAAGCAATTCAGAAATATAGCTAAAATTTTTCGGCATCAGAAATTTTCTTGACAGGGCCATTGCAAAGAACAGAAGTCAGGACTTTCGGCTTTTGTAATGAGGTCAGGTGGGGTGCTTAGAAAAGTTAAGGCTTGAAAGCGGATTTCAAAAGTGGTTTGCAGAATCTGAGATCGCATTGTTGCACCAACCCTATTTTAGGGTTAAATCAGAATTTGCCCCAGAGTTTATGCTCAATTGAGGCTTTTCTCTTTCATTTTCTTTTGATTGAATTTCCTTTGGCTTTTTTGCCATTTTGAACTTTCACAAAATTTACCCCAGTTTATTTTTTGAACTGAGGTTCTCTTTTCTTTTCTCTTCTTTTGCTTTTGTTGCTTTAGCACTTTTCGCCCTTTGGGACTTTTATTTCTTTTTCAATCTCAAAGTTACCCCAGTGTGGGGTTTGCGATTCTCAGGGGTCGCCAAACGAAATAATTTATTCTGAAAGCTCAAAAGGGACAACTAGGGATAGAATGTTCGATTGGAAAAGAAGAGGGCCTGACTTTTAATCCGTTCCTTACATTAACTCTGAAAGGAAACTTTCGTGATTGCGAAATTTCTTGCCTGTATCTGAATTAATTGACTGAGGAAGACGTTCATGATCCGCCGGGCAAAACTCTTCCTTTTCTTCTTTTTTCCTTTTCTTCCAAAATTGAAGCTCAAGTAGAATCAAATTCCTCCGATTTATGATTCCCTCTTTTCCCTTTTTAATTTTAGCATTTTTGCTTTTTCTCCTTTTGGAAAATTCTCCAATCTCCTTCCCCAATGTGGGGTGCGATCATTAGTGCTTTGAAAAGAACCACCGATTTTAGCTCGAATGAGGATGCAATGAGTAAATTGTGTTTAGATTGTAGAAACGATGGCCAAAGTATCATTCTTACACTCCATGACAACCAAAGTAACGAATTGCTCATTGAAAATTCATTCCCTTTTTTGATATTTGAAAAATTTTCCCGTGTAGGGTAGTGATCATTAAGGCTCTTATTTGAAACGAAATTATTCTTTCAAAGGCTCAAATGGGAGGTCAAATGATAAAAGCTATATGTATAGAGAAACAAACGCTTGAAATATCATCCCAAATTCCCAAAATAGATAAGGATAGTGCACCATTTTGCTTTCACTGAGATGTAGATTGAATCTAATTAGACACAATGGACATTTTTCAAGTAAAGATTGCCCCAATTTGCAATTTATCAATCAATGTGACTGATTTTATTTTGGGGTTAAGTGAAGGTATCTCACTGGGACTTTTGAGTGACCTCTTACTTTTTCCTGAGCACTCTTATTGTATAACTCGGATCACCAATCGAGTGTAAGGATCTTAGGAAACATTCACTTGTGAATTTTCAGGCTGGAGATTAAAAATATCTCAATTTGGTCTTATTTATCAAAATTCATCATGAAATCTCCAATGAGTAAGAATAAAGAATGAAATGTACATAAATATACACAAAACAATAATTGTCCAAAAATTTTATTGCTGAAAAACAATTTGAAACAAAATTTCTCGTTCAATTATGATACAAATGAGAAGAGAATTTATTGTCTCCTTTTCTTTTGGAACAAAATTTTATAAACAAATCAAAAAAACAGAATTTCCCTTTGGAAAATAATTACAACTTCTCTCAGAGGCTTTAGCGTAGAGCTTCCAAATGGATCATTTATGTTTTTATTGTAGGATCTGCCCAAGAATCAAATAACACTTGTAATCTTCAAACTTTATGGGATTAAAATTAGCATCAGATATAGAAGAATATTTTCGTCTTATTGAAACATTTTTATGAATGCAGGGGAGGGAAAAAACAAAAGAAAAATACCCAGAATTAGTAGGCAAAACTGCAAAATCGGTATGCATGTCCTATGGGAGGAGCCCTTTTTGTGCCAAGGGTAGGCCTAGCATGAAAATGCAATCCTCTAGGGTAGGCACCATACCATACCTGATGGATCTGATCAACTCATTGAGTGAAAGTAATTTTTGCAAAATGAGGTCCAGTCCGAATGGATTGACCACTTCTGATCAATACAAGATTTTTGCAAAAACGCACGGGTTTGACCTTGACGAACTTCCTATCAAAGAGATTGGAATTCGTTGATAAAATTTCTCAGTGAATTACGGGTCAAAACCCCAACTGATCAAATGGCTGGATGCAATGGATGGTTTTCTCAAAAATCGACTAAGTTTTGAAATCCGACATTGAAACCCTAATTGGTCAAATGAAATTGACTATTTATTAAAAATCGACCGGATTACCCTAAAAAGGGAAACGGGTCAAATGAATTGAGTGAAATTTAAAACTTACTCAAAATTGACCGAATCATCCTAGAAAAGGAACTTGGTCAAATGAATTGAATGAAATTGAGAATTTATTCAAAATTGACCAGATCGCCCTAAAAGGGTAAATTGGTCAAATGAATCGACGATTTATTCAAAATCGACCGGATGACCCTAAAAAGGGTAAATTGGTCAAATAAATTGACGATTTATTCAAAATCGACCAGGTGACCCTGAAAAGGGTAAATTGGTCAAATGAATGGATGATTTTTCAAAAATTGACCGGATGACCCTAAAAAGGGTAAATCAAATGACCCTAAAAAGGGTAAATTGGTCAAATGACCCGAAAAAGGGTAAATTGGTCAAATGAATTGACGATTTATTCAAAATCGACCAGGTGACCCTGAAAAGGGTAAATTGGTCAAATGAATGAATGATTTTTCAAAAATTGACCGGATGACCCTAAAAAAGGGTAAATTGGTCAAATGAATTGGTCAAATGATGAATGAATTGACAAAATGGATTGGATAAAATGGATGATTTATTCAAAAATCGACCGAATCGCCTTCAAAAAGGGTAAAATGGTCAAATGCATTTATTCAAAATTGAATGGATAACCCTAAGAATGAATTAAACTAATCAAATGAATTGAATGAAGTCAATTGATCAAACAGATCGAGTGAAATGATGATTTGACCAACTCGCCCTAAAACTAGGCAAATCGGTCCAATGGATCGAATGATTGATTCAAAATTGACTAGATCACCCTAAAAAGGGTAAACTCAAATGAAATCGGATGACTTATTCAAAATTGATTGAATTGACCTAAGAAATGAGTAAATTGGTCCAATAAATAAAATGGAGATTGATGATTTATGCAAAAATCGACCAAATCACCCTAAAAGGGTAAATTGGTCCAATGAATTGATTTATTCAAAATTGATTAGGAATTGACAAAATGGATCGATTGAATCGTTCTGCCATTGATGGTTTCAAAAAATTAGTCTATGAGCCTTCTAAAATCACGATTTGGCCTCAGTTTATTTATCGTCTCAAAAGGAGGAATCATTTGTGAATTTCTTCAAATTAATGTCCTTTACGCAAGGGATTTTTACCAATTTTTGATAAAATGGCCAAAAAGTGATTATTAGATGCTCATATTCCAAAGATCACTCTATGAAAATGATCGGACCCTACCTTACCTTGTGCACTACCCCTTTGGATGGTACAAAATGTAAACGTGCAAGTCTCATTGGATTAAGTATCCGAGACGCAAGGTGGTTTATTCCTAACACGGGATCCCCTAAGTGGCATTCCCTTTCTAGGGTTTATGCATGATGCCATTTTATTAAAACAATAAAATATGCAATTTGAAATGAAACGTGACCTAAGGAACCCTTTATTTGCCAGGGTAGGCCTAGAATGATATGCAATCATTAATCTACGAATGCAATATACCAAAATCTTTAAACGTGCAATAACCTATCTACAAGGGTAGGTTCTAAAAGAAAGTCATGCCAGACCTCTTATTTCCTAATGTTTGTGAATGCAAAAGACAAGAGACAAGGAAACGTGAGTTCAACACATAATCACATAACACATTTGGACAAAAAGCAACAAAGACAGATAATGAAAGAGGGGTGGGACCCCTCCCCTCGTGAACAGTGTTTCCTAATTTAGGGTAAGGTCGACTCTTCCCTAGGCAATTCTAATATGGATGCATGAGACTTGGCTTACTAATGCATCTAGACTCGATAGGTCATAGGCCCCCGAGCCTTCAGACTTAGAAACCAGGGGTCATCAATCCCAAGTTTCTTTGTCGGTGGCTCGAGCGATTCCCCAAACACCGCTACGCACACATCGTGTCACGGCTACGTGTTTGAGTGAATCTATCAAAACCTCAATCTTCGACCAAAAGCTAAAGGCTATCAACCAATAGCTTTAGGCGGAAGATTGAGTGACCCATTGGAACATGCTACACACACATCGTGTCGTGATCACATGTCCAAGTGAGTCACCTAATCCTAATAGGGTGGAGTGGCGTGACAAGCCACTAAAGAAAAATAAAAGGGATAAAAAGAAGTAAAGCGTATGCTCGTATGCTAGTGCTCGTTTGGAGGGGAAGGGTCAAGAACCAACGCGAGGCTCTAGGGTGACCCATACCTCCCAAAATGCAATGCAAGCGCGAGATAACAAATAAACATTCATTCAAACATACATTCGTGAGTCGAGGGATTGGGTTGATTACGTATATAAGACAAAAGGTCCTAAAAAATGAAAAATGCAATCCTAATATCCACATGCCATGCATAGAAAGGGTAGAAAAAGGAAACGAATGGTTAAGTCAAAATGCTTGGACCCACTTAGGAAATCCCCAGTGGAGTCGCCAACTGTCGCGCCCCATTTTTTGATAAAAAAAGAAAATTGTTTGAGAAAGATGTTTTTGATTCAATTTTGATTGGAAAATGATTTTTGCGAGTTGAAAAAGATATGGGTCTAATATGGGACTTGAAAAAGCGACGATTTGACCCAAAAAATAGTTTTAAAAAGGGTTTTGAAATGAAAAGTTTGGAGTCGCCACTTGGTAATGATTTAAGGTGTACCAAGTCACCTAAAAAATGAGTTTTAAAGTCAAGTAATAATAAACCCTTTTTAAAACGACTCCTAGTCTACGTAAAACAAAGAAAAAGGTTCGGGAGTCACGTTTGACAAAGGGGAAGGCAAGGATAGACTCCAAGGCACCCCTTTGACCTAGCCAAGGCTAGTTGCGTGACTTAACCCTAACTTTCCTGATTTTCTACCCAGGGTATGTATTGCATGTTGGATTATGCCTATATGAATGCAAAAACGAAAAAATGCAATCCTAAATCCTATGATGTCTCTCATGAGGTTTTTGGTCCCAAACCACATGAATTGTGGCGGCCAATAAAGGGAAACCTCATAGAGGTCGATTAATGCAAATGAGAGTTCAAATTCAAGTGTGCAAGTGTGAAAGTGTATGAAAAGGTGCATGTGTGAATTTGGATGAAAATCAAAGTGTTTGTGTGTGCAAATGAATGAAGATAGAATAGTACATATATAAGTGAAACTTTAATTTCATTTGTGAAGTAAAGTAAATAAATGATAAAGAGGTAGTGAAAAAAATATGGATTGAGAAATGTAAGAGAAATGTGATTAAAAAAAGTATGGAAGTGATAAAAATGAAAGTATGACCCTAGGGGAATGCAACAAGTCGGGTACGGGGATGACGCCTAATTCTTCGACTTTGATTTTCCCTCGGATTAGAAGGCGAAACTAGCGTGCTAAGGCTATCGAGTAGCCACACTCGCTCGTTTCCCTTATCAAGAGGGGATTTTCACGCAAATGAACCCTAACTAGCATGAGATGCAAGTCCTAAAATGAAGGGGAAGGGGTTTGAGGAACATACCAAATGACAAACTAAGAAAAAATGCGTGATATGTGGTGATCATGCACTTAATGAAAAAGGGAAAAAAAACCTATTGGGTCTAGCATTGGACTAGCCCATTCTATGAATTCCGACTAGCGTTGGACTAGTGGAAACGATAAAAGAAGCCACAACTAGCGTTGGACTAGTGTGGTGACGTACATTCATCCATTCCATTCATCTATACTACAAAAAGCGAGTAGACATGCGAATCACTTACAAACACGTAGCACATAACACTTAGCATGCTTATCTAGATGCCAAAACCTAAGAAAGCGATGAAACATATAGCACATAGACATGCAAGACACATAAGGAAACTAAGGCCCTAACTATTACATTTTTAGGGGAAGAAGGCCTATACAATCTAGGAGGGGGGAACGGAATAAAAATAAAAATAATAACCTAGCTATTACAACTTGGCATTCAAGTGCCTTCAAATCACTTGCAAATTAAGAAGAATGAAATAAAAAGAAAGCGAAATAGGCAATTAAACATGAAATGAAAAGCGAATTAAAGCATGCATATTCACACATAACACATAAGAGCACGTAGAGTCAAAATAAAGTAAGAAATGAAGAATTAGGGTGTACCTCCCTTGAATTGGGCCCAAATGGAATGGAATCAACCTATTTACCCTCCAAAATAATAAAGGAGTCAAGGTGCCAATTTATTTGACAAATAATCACAAATGACAAAAAAATAAACATGAATTTGAATCAATTAAATCATGTCAACAAACCACATTTAAGAAGTCACAAGAAGAAAGGACTTGATTGCAAAAATTAATAAAGTCTTGGGGTCAAAATTAAAGAAAAATAAAGTTCAGGGACTCATTTGCAATTAAAGTAAGGACCGAATTGAAAGAAATTGAAGACATCCAGGGCCAGAGTATAGTTAAAGAGAAAGTCAGGGGCTGATTTGCAAAATCATTTTCTGGTTTCTTCATGGACCAGGCTATTGGGCTATTTCATTTATTTGTTTGGGCCAAAGATCATTCGGCCCAAACGGAAGTCCAAGGAAAACAATCTGGCTAGCCCATCATTTTCACTAATCTAGCTCATACAAAATTAAGGGCCTCAAGTTTCCAAGCCCAAATCATAAACCCAGAAGAAACAAACCAAAATCCATTAGCCCAACCCAACTAAGTATAATTACCAAAAAACCCAAATCATAAAACTAAACCCAACAAGATTAGTAAATCAAATAAAATTATCAAGCCACAATTATGATCAAGAATTAATCCACCCAAAAGACTACTTAAAAAATGAAAGGATAATTAAAGTCTAAAAGGGCAAAATTGGTTTAATTACCAAAGGCTTTAGGCCATATCAGAATAGGGGAAATTCGAGGGATTCAAATGCAATCAAAGCAGGGACCTAATTGAAGGATTTATGAAGGTTTTGGGCCTTAGCGCAATCGGACAAAGGTTGGGGGGGTTGAAATAAAATATCAGAAAATAATCATTTTCTCCCAACGGCTCAACATCAGACTACATTTCGTTCTTCCTTGCAGACGGCAAACACCAAAAAATTCATCCTCAACCACAGCCATTCTAAAATAATGAATAAAAAAAAACAACAGAACCCCTCTTTCTACCACAGAATGAATTGTTACATTTTGACAAAAAAAAACATTGAACTTGCGGCTCAATCGTTTCTTCACAGGCAAAAAAAATGCAGGCAAGTCATTTTCAAATAGAACTTTCATTTAGGCATTTTGTCAAACAGCAACTGGGCATAAGGAAAATCAGCAAATCTATGCTCAATCGAATAACAATCAACCCCGAAAATCATCAGAAACAGAGAAACTCAATTCCAGTCATCATATACAGCATGTATATTCAAGAATTGAGGCCAATTAGCAGAAAAATTACACTAGAGCAAGCCACGGCAGTTCCATTTCAAAAAACTAGACAAGAACTGAAAAATTTTTGGAAAGAAACGAAACTTACAGTGCCTCTGTTCGGTGAAGATTCGCGGATGGAGATGGGGAATTCTGGAGCTAATGGCCCGTGGTGATTCCTTTCCTCCTCCCCTGCTTTTCCTGCAGCCGTTGCTCTCACTCTCGCTTCCTCATTTTTCCCGCAGCTTCCGTCCGAGGCTCCCTCTTCTGTTTTCCTTCTAGTTCAGCTTTTTTCCAGTTTTTCCGTAGCTTGTTTCATCCCTTTTCTCAGCCTGCCGCCCGTTTTCTCCTTCTCAAACTTTCTGCCGAAAAACCCTCTGTTGTGTTTTCCTTGTTTTTCTCCTTGTCCGTCACCTCTGTTTCTTTTTCTCTTGCTTGCTCTGCGTTTTTTTTTTTTGCTCCTTTGTTTTGTTGTTTCTCCATCCTCAAGATGAAGCCCTGCCATTTGTTTTTTCCTTTTCCGTTCTGTCTGTCTGTGGCTCCTAGCCCAGCCGAAACCCCCTCTCCAACCTCTGTTTTATTTTCGCTCAGGAAATGATCCGCAGGCGACAGTGGATTCGGGGAAGGTAACGGCGCTGGTGGTGATCGACAGCAGTGGAGTGGCGACCTTGCTTTCGACCAGTTCCATCTCCAGGGGATGACTGCGTATCTCCCAATTGGCTCGCAAGGCAGTCATCAGGTGATGATGGACCGCCACTGATGCTGCCCGGAAATGAATCGGAAGCCATGGTCAAAGGACTTTCATCCTCTTTCTTCCCAAGCCCAGACCAAGCTCCCATTTTTCCATCCGCGGCCTCTCAATCTCTCACTCTTAGATGAAGCCTTCCAATTTTTCCTTGCTTAGCCGACCTCTCGCCTCTGTTTTTCCTCAGCCTCTGATGAAGCACCTCCTTTTCACTCAGCCACCCCCCTGCCTCACGAAGCTCTCTCTTGCTTTGTTTTTTTTTTTTTTATTTTTTCATCCCTTTCTGGCCGACCCCCTCAGCCCCATTCCTCTCGGTCACTCAGTTTTTTTTTTCCTTCCCCCGTTCTCTCAAACTCTCTTTTCCTTTTTGCCGTCCCGTCTCTCTTCCGTCGCCCCCCTTTGTTGTTTTTTTTTGTTTTTTCCTTTTTCCGTCCCCCCTCCTTAGCCGGCCATCCTCCCATCCTTTTTCCCAAAATCCCTATCTTCTAAGTGACTCAGCCCTTTGCCACCTATGTGATGTGTTGTTAAAAAACTAAAAGTGACATTTGCCTCCATGCATGCCTATCCACTTGTCATTTTGTTACTTTTTCCTTTTCCCTCTTTTCCCTTTTTCCTGTTGTTTTTCTGAAATTTAGTATGAAGACAAAATAAATAATAATAATAATAATAATAATAATAATAATAAACTAGAACAAAAATAAAATAAAATAAGAATAAAAAAAATAAAAAATAAAAACCCTAAAATTGAAACAAATAAGGCAAAGATTAAATTAAACAAATAAAGTTAAAAAATCAAAATTTGGTGTCTACACAAAATACCAAAAGTAGTACAAAAGCGGAAATCACTTTGTGTGTTGGCTAGTAGTGGGCCCCACTGGCACCGCCTAACTCATCACTGTCTGAAATAGAAGATTTATCACTTTATATCACAAACGGCTACTATCAGTCCCAAAACAAGTAAAATGACAAAATTGGCACACGTAATTGCGGAAACGGCAAAAACGGTGCACGCGCTCGCGCGGAACGGCAAACGGAAACGGCCAAATCGGCCATCTCAAACCGTTTTGGTCAAAAGTTAGGCTAGGAGTGTCGGATCAAGGTACATGAGGTACCGTTGCGAAGCTAAGAGGAAGGGCTACAACTTCCCTTTAGACATCTTAACCCAGATCGCAATAGATATAGGTCAAAAATACACGAAATAGTTCCAGCTGTGTCATTGCGGTTTACCAAACAGGCCCTGTTTACAAGGCCGTAACTTACGGCTCCGAAATCAAAATCAAGAAATTCCAGAGGCGTTAGAAAGCTGAGATATAAGGCTAAAACTTTAATGTTTTGGCCAAGACCTGAATCCATTCAGAACAGAACGAAAATCGAGTGCCAAAGTACCCGTCAGAACTGTCCAGATACAAGGCAGTTCTGACGAGCGATATTGTTTTGATCATAACAGGGGCTACGGAACTCAGATTTCGACGTACTTTATACCGTTTCGAAGCTGAGATCAAGATCTAAATTTCTTATGAAGGGATCAGCACCTAGTTCGTACGGGATCAAAACCGAAAAATCACGGGCAGAAGCTGAAATGCAAAACGCACAAAATCCAGTGTCCCAAAGCAGGTTCAAGTGTTTTGGCTATAATTCGGGCTACACTACCCCGTTTGACCTGAAATTTTGCAGGCATACCCAGGACTTAATAGGCTACAACTTTCATGTTTTACAAAACTTCTGAATCAGCACGGAACATCAAGAAAAATGGAGCTCAAGTTCAGGTTCTGGGTTGCCCTGTTTACCCATTTTGCCGGTTTCAAATGTCGCAAACACATGGTTCGTTCTCATGGTTCTTATGCAGGTTTTTCAACCACTTTTGTACCAAATAAACACACATATACTAACATCTAAATGGTCTACAAATGATCCGAAATTCCCCTCCCAAGTCAATACCAAATTACCAAATACTAACCACAACACCTAACTTAACTTCATATGCACCCATCAACTTACACTAACATCCAACTAACCAAACCCTAACTCAATAGCCATAAGCTCAACTAAACTAACCTCATGGAGTCTAGGGTTTCTTAACCCAAATCAGAATTTTGCTAGAAACCAACCAATCAAGTGAGACAATTTATCAAACACAACCACTACAAGTTCATTTCTCAACTAAAACAAGTAAGGAAAGCATTAAAACAAAAGCCCTAATTCCTCTCTTTCTTGACCGAAATTTCCAGCAACATAACTCACAAAAATTAACCATGATACTTCATAAAAACAAGTGATAGACATAAGAGGTACCATAATCAAGCACAACTAAGATCCTTTACCAACATAGCCACTAGTTCATCAATCAAGAATCAACTTAAGACTTCAAATAGACTTTCTTACCTCAAGATTAAGGATGTAAGATGACTAATGATCTTAGGCCAACTCCAAAGTGGATTCTTTATGCTTCAAAATGAGGATTTATGGAAGGAAATTGATTGAACTTCACAAACTTCTCTTGGTTTCTCACTTCAAGGTGGCCGGCCCTCTCTCTCTATTTTTCTCTCAAATTTTTGTTTTGTTTGTCTCACAAATGACTTAATTATGACCCTTGAGACTAATATGTGGTGCAAGACCACTTAGGAGAGATATTTTTAAGGCTAGCCAATCACATAAAAGCTCCTCAATTGCACTTTTAACCCTTGCACTTCAACTTTCTCTTTCTTATACATGTTCCCTCAAACATTTGATAATCTTTCAATTTACTCCATAAGTCATAACTTAATCTCATTTAAAACATGTAATCACACTTAATTACTTCACTAATCACTTTCTCATCTTAATCACTTACACTTAAACATACTTTATCCCACATAAAAGTAATTAAACAATAACCTTTCTGTCAAGGGCAAATTTAGGGTTTAAACCCAACTTAACACTTCTAATAAATCCTAACATTAGGAATTTTGCTCACTTAGGGTTTCTAACCTTCTTAAACTTAATTAACCTATACCAAATGGATTAAATCCTGTACTTACCCACACTAAGGCACACATTAACATAACTAACTTTAATCACCACTCGAACTTGTAACTAATATAGAACTAGGATACAAATCTTAATCCCTACTTAGAGTTTTCGAAATACTCCCAAACCCAAACGTTACCGCCTAACTAGTGAATATATCAACGTAGAACGGACCGGGGCCTCACAAGTCTTTGATGTTGCCTTAGGCTCCCACTTAGTCATATCCGGTCTCGGTCTTGAAGGGGTGGAATTACTGGACCCTTTATCCTCTTTCTTTAGTGGTGTAGTTCGGAGATAAGAGGGTGAAAAGTTGGAGTAACTCTGAGTCCCCTCCTCTTAATCCTCCTTTCAATCTTGATGGCCTTCTCCACCAAGTCCCCAAGTTCCATATAGTGGTGTAACTCCACTTGATCAGCGATTTCGGGTCTTAATCCGTTCAAGAAGCGTGTCATTGTTGCTTCTCGATCCTCCATGTTGTCCGCCTGTAGCATGAGTATTTCCATTTCCTTTTTGATAGTCCTCGACACTTCGTGCTCCTTGGTTGAGGGTTTGAAGCTTTTGGTACAAGTCACGGTAGTAGTGACTTGGTACGAAACGCTTGTGATACCACCAAAATAAAAAGGTGTAGGCCAACTTCTAATAGGTGTTGCTCCAAAAATGGAACTTACCTTTGGAGGAGGTGTAGTTGGTTCTCCTTCGACTAGTGGAGAGTTGATCCCACCACACAATGGCGTAGTCGGTGAATTCGACCACGGCCAACTTGACCTTTTGCTCCTCTGAGTAAGTATTGCAGTCGAAGACAAGTTCAATCCGCTTCTCCCACTCTAAGTAGGCATCGGGGTCTGATCGTCCTTGGAAGGCCCGGAATGTGGTCATTTGAAGGCCTAGCATCACGCTTGGACCTACTTTGCTTATGCTTATAGTTGTTGTCTGAGTTAGAGTCGCTAGACTCATGTGCATAAGCCTTTCCACGGCTGCCTTTGGAGCTTCCATGAGACAACTCTAAGCTGTCAATGCGTTGGTGCATCAGTTCAAGTTTTTGGTCCATCATGCGTCCCAATTCGCCTTTGATTGCTTCTGTGAAAAGTGTAAGATCAAAAGCTTGGGAGCTTGCTCCCCCCTCGTTAGCAATGTGAAGTATAGGGTAAAAAAAATAATAATAATGGAAAGAAGCAAAGTTTATCTCGCACACTTTCTCACATGTTTACTCTCGCTCTCGTGTTTGAACACTTTAATGAACTCACCAAGGTGTTTTCAAGGCTCCTCGGTCAACTCCTCGAAGAAGTTAGAACTCCTTCTAGTGTGGATTGACTTACCAACCAGGGTCACAAGATTGTAGCACTTTGAACGAAAAAAGAACAAAAGATGAAAGGACTGATCACGACTCAATGAATGACTCAAAGTTGAATTTTAAGGATCCTAGACAAAACTCTACCCAAAACTGGAAATTTGAGCTGCTGGTTGCTGCATTTCTGGTCAATGTTTTGGTAGATAAATGGACACTTAGAGGATTCAGAATGACACTTAAAACTGACCTAACGATGCACAAAAATTTCCAGAATTAATGATTGGACAGAAATTTCCCAACGGTTGCAAAGATGGAATTCGAATGGAAAAGGAATTTGTGTGGTGGGACTGTTTTGGAAATCCAAGGCTGACTTTTCTTCCTTGATCCTTTGGAACAAGGATTAGTCTTTCTATTTGCTGGTTCCCACAAATTCTAAGGTCAAGATCAAGATGGTCAGCTTTTAGGAGGGCATTTATCACAATCAATGGTCAAATTTGGAAACTTTCAAGAGTCAAATTTCGTGGCTTAGGAAGGCTGGCTTTCAAGAGTCAAATTTCATGGCTGAATGTTCTTCTTATCAATGGTCAATTCTGGAGGCTTTCAAGAATCTCCAACTAAAGTTCCAAGAACTTCAAGATTGTGGTTTTAAACAATCAAGAACTTCAAGAAACCCAAGTTTTGATCAAGACAGATTTTCAAGAATTTTGTAAGGTCAGCCAGCTATATATATATATATATATATATATATATATTTTGTATGTAAACAACAAGAACACAAGGTAACAACTAGATAGGACTCTAAAACCCTTGTTACAAATTGATTTTTTCGGATGAACAGTAACCTAGGATGATCAAATAGAACAAAAGACTGAATTAAATGGATATAACAGAATAGAAACAAGACAGAAACACAAACAAAGAATCAAGAATAAGACACAAAAAAAAGGCTGGACCAAACAAGCTAACCACAGCAATTAACAACAACTAGACGCAAGTTTATGATGCGGCAAATCTGGAAAAATAATGCAAGAACACGATGTAACAAATATGGAAATTGCGGATAGAAAACTTAGAACACGAAAACAGAATTTTGGACAACTTGACTCGAAAAGGAAATAAATAAAGGGATATAACGTGATACCTCTTAATTAGCTCTGATTACCAATTGATACGAACATCGCCAACCTTGTGACGAAACTCGTAAAAGATTAGCTTCAGGATCGACAAGAGGACACCAAGTTTGGAGCGGATGACCTCAACCCGTTAATCACGTGGTTAACGAACCTTGGTATAATGGTAGAAGACACCACAACCTAGTGTGATTCTAGATTGATAAGTCACGAACACCTAGAGAAATTCTAAGGTATTCAAGAAGTCTTGGAGAAACCAAGAAAACCCTCAAAATCTGATTTATTGATTGAATGCCTAAAATTGTTGGAAGTGTGGGCTAAATATAGCCTTACATAGAGATGAAAAACTAAATAATGTGGAACTAGTCTAGAATTGTGGGCTTGACTAAGACTAAGAATTGTAGGCTTGACTATTTCCATAAGACTAAGAATTGTGGGCTGACCGAACCTTATGAGGTCATCCCTTAGGTAAATAACCTTATGAGGTCATCCCTTAGGTAAATAAAGCAAGGCTATGGACCATTAAGCCCTTATTACAATGACTTAACTAAAACAGCAAATGTGACTAGAGAAGGGTCACGCATGGTTCTCTTCGACATGCACTACATGGATGACCTTCATTCCTTCATGCTCAAGTCCCTCAATGACCTTGGGGACAATTTCTTGACCTTGTATCTCACGAACAAGCCCTTGGAGTTCCTCCCTCATCTTCTTAGCTTGTGCTCGAGTCACGGGTCCTATGTCTCTTGGTTCGTATCACCCTAGCCGCCGCCCCACTTGTTTTCTTGTTGCTCAAATGATGACTAACGACCAAGACAGATTTGGGAACACAACCTTACGGCAAATTGTGGATAGAAATTATCGACAAACTCGACACAAACATAAAAGGGATAACACGTCAACAGATTTTGTGTTTGGATGAACAGTAACATGTGTCATTTTTTTTCTTTTTTTTTTTAACAAGGCAGCGGACAAAACACAAAAACCCTCCACCTAAGCTCTAAAACCAACTGATACGGTCCTCGATCAATTCGTTTCGAGACACGTAGCATGCTTGCCCAAGGATCTAGCGAGATTGTCCAACGCGTGGATTGCGGGACCTAAAACCAAAACTGACAACACGAATTGGTTGAAGAGTAAAATGACGACTCCAACAGAGGTGTTTACTCTAGTCGATAGGTAGGTACAACAATCAAGGACAATCGTGAGATTGCTTGTGACGCCCCGAAAGAATGAGTACGCGGACCCGAAATTTTTTTTTTAAGTTTCTAGGGTTTGTTTTATTGATCGCCCACCTTTTCGACATTCTCTTTATTAGAAAATTCTCCAGATAATTTTTATGAGTAAATATAGTTTTTAAGATGATTTTTCTAGTATCGGTTAGTTTTTGAGAAATTAAAAGCGTATTTTGGACGTGGGACCCGCTAGTGCGGTAAATGCATTATATTTTTGACAACTTGTTGGAATTTTGTATTAAGTGATATTATTTTATAAGGTGCTAAGAGATAATTAGAGGTTACTTAGATGGTTTAATCTTGGAGAGACAAAAGGATAAGATTAAAATCCTAGAGGACCATTTGTCACCTAACTATTGGACCTTGACTTTGACTTGGACTTGTCTTAACCTTTACTAAACCAAATTTTGACCCAATTTCTTCCATTTTTATTGTCTTGGCCAAAATTTTTGGTGAGGAAAGAACAAGAGAGAGTTTCTTCAACTTCAACTTCAATTCTTGCTCAAATCTTGAGTTCCAACCGATTAAATTGCAAATCACTCCATAAAACTTGCTAGCTAAGGAAGATTGAAGCTCTTGGTGGAGTTATTTGGAAGGTTAAGGTGCCTAGTTGTTGTAACATCCTGAATATTAGGAGGTTGTTTGTGAAGAAAATATTAAAGTGTATTTCTTTGGGTTTGATTTAAAACCTAATTTTGTTTTAAAAAAAGACTAGAAACCCTAATATGGTAGCCAAAAACCCTAGTTTACTTGTGACTAACCGGTTTTCCTAAATCTCTCATATTTTAATTGAAACCCTAATTTTAATTACTGGAATTGGAAAATTCCTCACGTTTTCTTAAAAATTTCCTTTTATTTGAAAATTATTATTTATTAAAGCTCTACTATCCAATTGTTCAACTATAAGAGTAAATAAACCTAGAAAATAAGGTTTTACACTTCGGTTTCAAGATTTGAGCAAAATTAGGGTTTTGTGATTTTTCCGCCGGATGAATTTTCGGTACTGGCCAAGGCTCAATTTGATGATTAAAAGTGACTTTTAAGTGAGAAATAATATGTGAGTAGTAGCAATGAGGTAAGGTTAGTGAATGGAAAGTAAAAACTTTAGTACGGGTGTTTTTAAGAAAAACGGCGCGAACCGGCGGGTCCCGCGCATTACCGATTGAACGCACCGCTTGACCACCATTTTTGCTTACCAAACAAATTTATTGAACTTGAACAAAATATCTTCCCCCTCATGATTATAGCTTGACCGAAATTGTGGCTCAAATACAAGGAAAGAAAGAGAAAAATTTTGTGGACAAGAATAGGCCAAGTGTTGGCCAAAAATTGTGGACACAATTACCCTTAACCTCTTACTTCCATATAAGACAAACCAAGCCTCATCTTCCTCCATATTTCTGCATAAGAACCGAGAGAGAGAGAGGGGAGGAACAACAAGAAGAAAAAAAAAACTCCTTCATTTCATCTTCAATCCAACAACTTAGGGAGAAATCAAACAAAATAAACCGATTAAACTTGTTCTTGAGTGACTAGCTAGTGAGTTGTGGTGTGATTCTTGAAGGGGAGAGCTTGTGCTACTCTTGGTGACTTTTATTCAAGGTAAGAGAGTTTATCTCTCCAAGTTTTACTTCTAATCTTGTTATATTAAGCCTAGTAACTTGATTTTATGGTGAGATTATGGATGATGAGCATGTTTTAGTAGTTTTCCCCAATTTATTTGATGAACTAGGGTTCCTGATTTTCTGCTCAAGTTGATGTATGATGCATGAATGTTGCAATTAAAGTTATATAAGGTTGTTTAGTGGTGATTGGAACCAGAAATTTGAGGAAACTACACTTAGAGCTAAAAATTCCAGATTTCTGGAAAATTTCCCAAGCATTCTGTCCGAAATTGTATCTGTATGTTAGAGGCCGAATTGGCCTTTGGTCAAAGAAGGAAAGTTGTAGAGAATGGTGTTTTATAGGTGCCTACAAACTTTCAACTCAATCGGAGCAACGCAGAACGTGAAAAGTCCAAAATACCCCTACTGCTTTAAGAATTTCCCAGTAGTCCGTTTCTTCAGTTCAGTCCAGTTTATCACGATTTTTGACCAGGATCCATTCTGATTTAGCTCTGGACCAAAACATGAAAGTTGTAGTTCTCTGAAGTAGCTTTAAAATGCCTCTAAGAACACCTGATTCGGACTTGTGTACACTGAGTTATGTCCATTACAGTGTTCTGCATTTAAACAGCCGGTGAATTGATTTCTGGTTTGGTAATTGGAGAATTTGACCAATTTACATTAGAAAATGGACTAAGTGACCTTCATGAACATTGTATCTCTGTGTCTTAGCTTCGAAACGGCATAGGTTACGCCTCAATCCGATAAGCGTAGCCTCGGATATGTTATTTCCGCATTTGTACGTCAAATCTGTTTTGTGCCACATTGAACTTCTGTACTTGCTACTGTTGTGAATCTTATTATTATGATATTGTGAGCCTATGGAACGGCTCTTGACATGAATGGCTGAGATGTATAATGTTGGGTTGTGTTTGAGAAAAACAATGAAGCCTAAAAGGCTGGAAAATTAGGTAAACACAAAGGGCATGCTGCCCAAATTTACGCTCGAAAACTAGAGAACTACTTGCAACTTGAGTAAGGGTTAAGAGTGATTACTGCTTGAACCATCTAGGGTACTTGAGTATTCTTGTTCCGAGGTATATAAGGAAGGACTTGGCCGAGCTTGTACCCTTGAGAAATGAAATAATGACTATTTGGAATATGTTTCTCTTGTACTTTCGACTCGCATGGCATTTTCAAGTATAAATGTTACAAAGTTTTACCGTTTAAAAAAGTGAGCAAGTGTTTCACGACTACTATCCGAGTGAATTTCAAATTCTTGATTTTATTGAACGAAACGTCTAAGTTTCGAACTCTAGTCATGTTTCAAAGTTCTCAAACTGAGTTTTATCGCAGATTTGGACTCCGAACTCGGAATATAACCTGAAAGTGACCAGTAAAGGCACTATATCTTTTGGTGAGTGCTTTCAAATACTAAATTGAACTTGATACTTGTACTTGATACGTGCCAATATGATTACATGCCACATGCGTGAATTGTTAGGGCAAGAGTGTACTTTATCGCACTTGCCCTTACGTGATATACTTGTTTATTGTTGCAATTGACTTGATATACTTGTTTATGATGCGCGCACTTCCTGGAATTCCAGAAACCCTGTGGCGAGTTACTCTAGTCGAGCCGGCAAGGGCTTGGTCGATTGGGTAACGAACCCTGGGTCTCTTGTATTGTCGAGTGGAGTGATATCTTCTCGACTAATCGGTATACTCGAGTATTACCACCCGTGTTCTTGAGGATTTTGGGCCCAGCTGGGGGTTGAACGGTGGACGGAGAGTCGTTTAAGTGGTGTTCTACTGGATCGGTTTCTTTACTGGAAAGTTGACGGAGTGTCAACTACTACGTGATCAAGCTCCTGATGATGAATGGAAGTTGGCTCCTGAGAGCTATCCGTATCCTTATGCTTGAAATGATTATTGTTTATTGGATGATTGTTTCTTATGAAAATTTTTATACTCGCTCATTTTGAGATTGCTACTTGAAGTGTTATTGCTCACTTTTATGAACTCTTCATGCTCGTTACCTTGCTAAATCGAAAACTTGTATTTATAAATAATGGTCAATTTGCTATTTGGAACCTCACTGGGCTTTTAGCTCATACCACGTTATTTGTTCTCCTTACAGGGGGTACGAGCGAGGCATAAGAGATGTAAAGGCTAGCGTAGTCTAGTTACTTTAGACTGTGTTTTGAATTTTGGTTTTGTACTCGCGCTATTCCTCGAATGGAACATTTGTACTTGGATTGTATATATTTTGAACTAGTTTAAGTATATCAAGACTTTGTACTTTGGTTTCTATCAATGTAAATTATAAGCTGGGATTGCGGATATTATTAATGGTGCTTGGGGTGTGTGCACATGATTTTAGTGAGTGAGTCCTGGCGAGAGCTGGGCAGGCGGTCCGCCAAACCCTCTGGTACGCCTTAGGGGGAGGTGGGGTCGTCACAGTTGTTCTCTCTCTTCTATTGTTAAGGTGAGTGGTGATTGAACTTCCTCCTACACTTAATGAAGCTTAAGTTATGCCTAGTGGGAGCTAAAGTGCTGAAATTTGTGGTTTATTTCTTGGTTTGAGATGAATTGGTGAAGTTTTTGATTTATTGATGATTTTTCTGGTTTAATTTGATCATGATGTTGTGGCTGTCCATGATGGTTGGAAATGATGTTTAATAACTCTAGTAGGTGTAAATGATTGGTAATTGCAACCAATTTTGGGTTTGGAAGGAATTTGAGAAAGTTAGGGTTTTATATCCCCAATTCTGTCCGGTTTTGTATCTCATGGTTAGAGGCCGAATTGGCCTTGGATTAAAACATGAAAGTTGTAGGTATTGATGTTTTAAAGGTTCTTGTAAAATTTCAGGTCAATTGGAGTAGTGTGGAGTGAGAAAAGTCGGAAATATTGAGACTGGTCTGGGAAGGGGTGCTGCGAACAGGGTTGTCTTTTCACTCAATTTGACCGTGACCTTTCACCCTGATTCTCACCGAATTAGATTTTGGCCAAAACATGAAAGTTGTAGCCAAGGCTATAAAATAGTTGCCTGTAAAGTTTCAGCTTGATCCGACCACTGTAGCTTGTGAAATGACCGAAATACCCTTGACTGTTTTTGAAACCTGTTTCGCGCCCAGATTTTTGTTTTCGTGTAGTCTTCCATTTTCGATCATGAAAATGCACGATTTGGCCTTTGAGGTCTTCTGATGAAATGTAGCTTGATGTATTAGCTACCATATACCTTTGGAATTTCTGGATTTGGACTTGTAGAGCCTGAGTTATGATGTTTCCGCTAGAATGCGTTTTGGTGAATCTGTTTTACGTTTTTGATATAGTGTCTTGCCTTTTTGACCTGTTTGCACTCGAAACTGGGTTGAGTGACCTTCTACAATATTGTAGCCCTGACTCTTAGATTCGAAACGGTGGGTCTTTCACCTTCATCCGACAATCGTAGCGCCTTTGGTACCATTACCGCAAAATGACGTCAAAACCTGTTTTTCTGGTTTTGAGCTTAACTTTCATTTCCGGACTTTTCCCTAGCTTGACTTGTGCTAGTACTACTTGGAGCTTGCTGAATGGCTATTGGATGAACTTGTTGTTGTGTGTGTACCTTTGGGACTGGCTGAAGAAATAATGAAGCCATGACGGCTGGAAAAGTAAGCAAATTTAGGGGAAGTGCTGTCCGAAGTTTTAAAGGGTTTGATTGCTTTGAGTTTGTGATCTAAGACTTGGATTTGAGCAAGGCAATGTTATATGATGGATGATTTCTGAGCCATGGAGGTGAGTGACCTCAAACTACTTCTAAAGTTATTTATGAACCGTTTCTTACATTATTTACTTTTGAACTGTTTCCAAAGTTACTTTTGAAATGTTTTCTTGCATATCATGCGTGCTGGCATGTGAGTGTGCCTTGTTTGCTATATTTCTTGACTTCATGACTTGTATTTTGGTTGATAACGTGTTAAGCGCTTATAATGATTTCCGAAATGAGTTTTCGAGGCGAGTGTGTACTTTATCGCACTCGACCTCGATAAATGTGAAATTTTCGATTGAAATGCTACTTGCGCATGAATGTAAGCCTTTTGGGCTGAACTGGCCATTGCCCCTTGTTACCGGTCGTCTTGAGCCAGAAGCGGACTCGGTCAGGCGATTAGGAACTTGGGTGAACGTTTGGTATACTCGAGTATTACCTATGTAGGTTGGTGGAGCCTGGCCAAAAGCCAGGGACGGGGTTAATGAAATGAAATGAATGACCAAATGAGCGAGGAAATGTCAGGAGAATGAATGTATCCTTTCATGAATGTTACTATCGCTTTCCATTGTAAATGTTCCTTGAATTATTGATAATCCATATTTACTGTTTTGCAAATGTTGTAGTTGTTTCCGGATTTATCATTTGATTTATGACATCATTGCTATATGACATCATTGAAATGAACTATTGTGAAACCGATTTGATTACTGATTTTAATGGTTACTCGCTGAACTTCTAGCTCACCCCAAAAACTATTTTATTCCCCTCCACAGGGCTCGTGGCGAAGGAAGGACTTGTAGTACTTGTGCACGTGTATGGATGGCCTAAACTTTGTACAATTTTGGATTTGGAATTATTTTATGTATATTTGGGATTAGTTTCCGCTGCATTTGTGACATGTAATTATTGGAGACGGATGTGTATTTGTGGACCATTTGATGTATACTTGAGATTTATATTGTAATCTGTTTGAGGAATGTAGTGAACGACTGAGTCCCGGCGAGAGTTGGGCAGGCGACCCGCCGAACCCTGGGGTACGCCCTAGGGAGAGGTGGGGCCGTCACAGTTGGTATCAGAGCTTAGGCTTCAGATCTCTGTAGTGTATCCTAGGCTTGAAGTTTAGGATGCCGGACTGTGGGTTTGGTTTGAATATCAGTGATTCTTGCGGGATGTTTTGACTTGATTAGTACAAGATGGAATGTCGAGGACGACATTCTTTTAAGGAGGGGAGATTGTGACGCCCCGAAAGAATGAGTACGCGGACCCGAAATTTTTTTTTTAAGTTTCTAGGGTTTGTTTTATTGATCGCCCACCTTTTCGACATTCTCTTTATTAGAAAATTCTCCAGATAATTTTTATGAGTAAATATAGTTTTTAAGATGATTTTTCTAGTATCGGTTAGTTTTTGAGAAATTAAAAGCGTATTTTGGACGTGGGACCCGCTAGTGCGGTAAATGCATTATATTTTTGACAACTTGTTGGAATTTTGTATTAAGTGATATTATTTTACAAGGTGCTAAGAGATAATTAGAGGTTACTTAGATGGTTTAATCTTGGAGAGACAAAAGGATAAGATTAAAATCCTAGAGGACCATTTGTCACCTAACTATTGGACCTTGACTTTGACTTGGACTTGTCTTAACCTTTACTAAACCAAATTTTGACCCAATTTCTTCCATTTTTATTGTCTTGGCCGAAATTTTTGGTGAGGAAAGAACAAGAGAGAGTTTCTTCAACATCAACTTCAATTCTTGCTCAAATCTTGAGTTCCAACCGATTAAATTGCAAATCACTCCATAAAACTTGCTAGCTAAGGAAGATTGAAGCTCTTGGTGGAGTTATTTGGAAGGTTAAGGTGCCTAGTTGTTCTCTCTCTTCTATTGTTAAGGTGAGTGGTGATTGAACTTCCTCCTACACTTAATGAAGCTTAAGTTATGCCTAGTGGGAGCTAAAGTGCTGAAATTTGTGGTTTATTTCTTGGTTTGAGATGAATTGGTGAAGTTTTTGATTTATTGATGATTTTTCTGGTTTAATTTGATCATGATGTTGTGGCTGTCCATGATGGTTGGAAATGATGTTTAATAACTCTAGTAGGTGTAAATGATTGGTAATTGCAACCAATTTTGGGTTTGGAAGGAATTTGAGAAAGTTAGGGTTTTATATCCCCAATTCTGTCCGGTTTTGTATCTCATAGTTAGAGGCCGAATTGGCCTTGGCTTAAAACATGAAAGTTGTAGGTATTGATGTTTTAAAGGTGCTTGCAAAATTTCAGGTCAATTGGAGTAGTGTGGAGTGAGAAAAGTCGGAAATACTGAGACTGGTCTGGGAAGGGGTGCTGCGAACAGGGTTGTCTTTTCACTCAATTTGACCGTGACCTTTTACCCTGATTCTCACCGAATTAGATTTTGGTCAAAACATGAAAGTTGTAGCCAAGGCTATAAAATAGTTACCTGTAAATTTTCAGATTGATCCGACCACTGTAGCTTGTGAAATGACCGAAATACCCTTGACTGTTTTTGAAACCTGTTTCGCGCCCAGATTTTTGTTTTCGTGTAGTCTTCCATTTTCGATCATGAAAATGCACGATTTGGCCTTTGAGGTCTTCTGATGAAATGTAGCTTGATGTATTAGCTACCATATACCTTTGGAATTTCTGGATTTGGACTTGTAGAGCCTGAGTTATGATGTTTCCGCTAGAATGCGTTTTGGTGAATCTGTTTTACATTTTTGATATAGTGTCTTGCCTTTTTGACCTGTTTGCACTCGAAACTGGGTTGAGTGACCTTCTGCAATATTGTAGCCCTGACTCTTAGCTTCGAAACGGTGGGTCTTTCACCTTCATCCGACAATCGTAGCGCCTTTGGTACCATTACCGCAAAATGACGTCAAAACCTGTTTTTCTGGTTTTGAGCTTAACTTTCATTTCCGGACTTTTCCCTAGCTTGACTTGTGCTAGTACTACTTGGAGCTTGCTGAATGGCTATTGGATGAACTTGTTGTTGTGTGTGTACCTTTGGGACTGGCTGAAGAAATAATGAAGCCATGACGGCTGGAAAAGTAAGCAAATTTAGGGGAAGTGCTGTCCGAAGTTTTAAAGGGTTTGATTGCTTTGAGTTTGTGATCTAAGACTTGGATTTGAGCAAGGCAATGTTATATGATGGATGATTTCTGAGCCATGGAGGTGAGTGACCTCAAACTACTTCTAAAGTTATTTATGAACCGTTTCTTACATTATTTACTTTTGAACTGTTTCCAAAGTTACTTTTGAAATGTTTTCTTGCATATCATGCGTGCTGGCATGTGAGTGTGCCTTGTTTGCTATATTTCTTGACTTCATGACTTGTATTTTGGTTGATAACGTGTTAAGCGCTTATAATGATTTCCGAAATGAGTTTTCGAGGCGAGTGTGTACTTTATCGCACTCTGTGAGAACCCGTAAATACCCTAAAAATTTTCCTAGGGTTTTAGTTCCCTTAATTGCATAATTTTTTGCATTTTCGGGCTTAGAAACATTTTCTGGGTTGATTTTATGAGCAATTATAGTTTTGTATCTCACGAAACCCTAGCAAGGTTGTCCAACGCTTGGATTGTGGAAACCTAGAATCAAACGGATGACACGATTTGATTATAGGCAGTAGAACGACGACCCCACAGAGGTGATTACTCTAATGGATAGGTCGGTAGAACAATCAAGGACAAGACGCAAGATTGCTCACATGTGAGAACCCAGAAAAGAAAAAAAAAAGAAAAAAAAAATTATTTATTTATTATTTTATTCCTGTGCACCGTTTTCTTGTATTTTCTTTATTATATTACTTTTATCAACATTTTATCAGTAAATATAGTTTTTAAATCATTTTTCTAGTATAAGATAGTTCGTGAGAAATTTGGAACGTATTTTGGACGTGGGACCCGCTAGTGCATTAAGTGAGAGAAATTCGGCTGATTAGGTTAAATTTTTGCGTAAAGGGATTTTATGATTAGGTATTAGGAGATAGTTGGAGGTTACCTAGATGGATTAGCTATGAGGGACAAGAAGATAACTCTAGCAAAACAAAGTGCCAAGTGTCCAATTTTGGTTGGACCAAGCTTACCTAACTTTTGACTAAACTTTCCTTACTTTACTTAAAGTTCAATTTTGACCAAGATGTCTTCATTCTTCACTTGTCTTGGCCGAAAATTCTTGGGAGCAAAAGAAAAAAATTCTGCAACCTTTCATCTTCAAATCCTTGCCAAATCTTGAAAACTAACCGATTATTTCTTGAATTAGTCCATAAAATCATCTTGCTAAGGGTGTTTGAAGAACTTGGTGGTGTTATTTTGGAAGAAAACCTCATAAGCTTCAACCTTTCTTGAAGAACTAAGGTATCTTGCTTGGAACTCATCTATTGTTTCTAATTTTGGCCAATTGGTGCCTTATGGTAGCTATTTATGCGATTTTACGGAAGATTTGATGGATTGGAGTGAAGTTTTCTAATTTTCTGATTTTTCTTGGAATTTTTCTGTTTTCCTATGATGGATATGATTGAGTTTGAATTGGTGGTTCTAAATGGTGTTTTATAGCTCTCTTGTGCATTAATTGCGGGTAATTACGGGAAATTTCCGCTTGTGCGAAAAATTTCAGATTTAGGGTTTCAAATTGGGGGTTTTTCTATGGTTGATTGTTGAGCTTCTAATTGGCTATAATTGAGGGCTATTGTGACCCTAATGAAGTATATTGAATGGCCTATGAATTGTTTGGGTACTTGTGGTTGTTTTGGATACAATTTAATGGTTGTCTTGTAGGTTGGAAAGCTGAAATTTTAGGGGAAATGCTGTCGAAATGACTAGAGTGTTGGATTCTTGTGAGTTGGGTTGAGATTGGATCGAATTGATCGGTTTTAGGGATTGCTTCTACTTTTAACCCTAAATGTTATGTATTTTCCATTTCCAAGCTATATTTGGGTTTTGCCTTAATAGTTCCTAGTATAAGGTATTCGACTCGGGTTTGAGTCTTAATTGTACTTTCTTGATTATTATAGGGCGTGCCGGTGATCCGAGGCTCACGTCGGGCGAAAACTTGTGAAATTTCTTTATTTGACTCGGTGAGTGTACTACTCACATATTTGTTATTCCGTGGCTTTCTTGTACTTGAATTCTGTGATTTGGACTCGTTGTGATGATTGTTTGAACTAGGTGAGGCGGGGGTGTACTTTACCACTCTCGTACTCTCTGGCCTCCTTGACTGGTTATTATATTAGATCTACTTGTTGGTTTGTTATATCACTTGAAACCTCTTGACTGGACTTGATTTGGTGTCGATTGGATACCAACCTTTACTGTAACTCTGAACCTTTACTGTTTACTCTGAGCTCTACCTCATTGGAAGTCAATGGACTCGAGCCAGTAAGGACTTGGTCGGGGACATTTGACAAACCATGGGGACTGTATTTGGGAATCTTTGGGTATGAGACCCTTGATTCCGGTATACTCGAGTAATACCAATTCTGTATTGTTTGGTGTTCGAGCCCGGTAAGGGGAAAGTGAGGTGGACGGATAATTGGAGTAAAGAGGAGTCTACGGTCATAATTACCTAGTATACATTGACGAAGGGTCAATGAGATGAGATCAAGTATGGCAAAAGAGGATAAGGGCTCTTGAGAGCCATCCGTATCCTTTTACTCCGTATGCTTGGGTGTTATTGCTTTTGCTTACTTGATGTACATTTTTGGATTGAATATTCTTGTGTTTATGTGCTCTTGGTGTATTTACGTGATAGTACCCCATTGGGCGAAAGCTCACTCCGTTAATTTTGTTTTCCTTACAGGGAATTATCTTTTGGACTTTTGACTGTGAAGAGTGAGTTGAGTAGAGCTAGTATTGAGATTTTGTATAGCTCCTCAATAGTTGGAACCTTTGTTTGTACTTGGATCTAAATGCTTTCTTTTGGCTTGAAACCATACAAATGTGGTTTGTAACAGGGTGTATTCCTATCCAATGGATTGTACTTGGCATGTATATACTCTTTTCAGTGATTGTTGGAAATTTTCTTGTAATCAATGGGCTCTCGGCGGATTGTGACGTGGCAGTCACTATTCGCTTTACGTTTTGACTTTTGTTTTTCTGTTTCTCATTTATTGGGTTGATTAAGCGCGCTAATATTTTTCCCGAACGACTTGAGTTAGTGTTTGACCGTTTTAGTAGTCCTGGCGAGAGCTGGGCAGGCAGTCCGCTAACTCCTTTGGTACGCCTTAGGGGAAGGTGGGGCTGTCACAGGTGGTATCAGAGCCTAGGGTAGAAATAACCTGGGTGAACCTGAAACCTGATTCTTAGAACTTTTGGGGACTGTGTTTAGACGCCATTAAGTGTGAATATATTGTCTAAGATAAAAACCTTTGCTATCTTTGTAGGTTATGGCCGGCACTAGTGGAGCGGGCGGAGGCGAGTCACCTTAGAGGCGCCCTCGGGTTATCGATTACCAGGAGAGACCGGGATGTCCGATTCGGCTGTGGTATACCGCTAGCCGGACCCGCCGCTGTAGGCGTTGCCAGTTTTACTCCTACGCGGACCACGTGGTTGAGGCGGTACTTGCCGAGCGACGGAGGTTGAGATGTGACGCCGCCAGGGAGCGCACTGAGACCCTTAGGCTTAGGGGCATCATGCGGATGCAGGCCAATAGGATTGGAGAGCTCCAGGGGGACGTGGCCATGGAGCAGGAGAAGACGGACGCTCTGCGAGAGCAGTTGCAGGTGGTTAACGACCGCCTTACTCGCGTAGTCCGGGAGGTGAGAGACCGGTCTGGCGCTATTATCGATGAGTGTGGGGCACTCATCCAGGGAGTGATTGGCGCCAATGCGCCAGGGGGAGTTCCAGGTGGTGGAGCACCAGGTCAGGGAGGCGCCCCTAGCTCTAGCTCTGGGGGGGGTCGGTGGGCTCCGTGAAGGACTAGATTAGGGTTCCTTGAGCCTTGTTTTGATCCCGTGTGAGGGATACCTAGGAGAGGCTTTTGGTTAGTTGTTTGGTACTTTTGGGCCCTAGGTTGTATAGTGTATTTTGGCAGACCCTCTTTTGGCTTCACGGGAGTACCTTTGTATATATCTGCTTGACTGCTCATGTATGACTGTTTGACACAGTTATGTGTTCCATGTATAAATGCCCTATGTGTATACATGCCTTATGTGGTGTTTACTTTTGGTTCTTTGTTCGTGCTTCTATGACTATATTTATATGCACTTTTAATATTAACTTTGTGCCTCGACTTTAGATTGACTTAGAGAATGGAAGGTACTCGTAGTGGGCGAGGCCGCGGGCGCGGGTTAGGCAACCCACAACTGACGAGGGTACTAGGGATACCACGACTGAACCAAATCCTGAACCTAGGGTTGACCCTAGTGCCCAGATAGCTGCTGCTATGCAGCAAATGACTGACTTGTTGGCCCACGTAGTCCAACAGCAGGGCCAACCTCCTATCCAGCAACCTGGGAACCCTGGCCATGTAATAGAGAGTGAAGATCGGGCCCTAGAGAGATTTCAGAAGTTCTCTCCACCAAAATTTCTAGGCGGGCCAGATCCGGACGTGGCCGAAAAGTGGTTAGAGAAAATGATAGATATCTTTGCCGCCCTACACTATTCAGAGGAGAGGCAGGTTACTTTCTCTGTCTTTCAATTGGAGGGGGCCGCGCGTTCTTGGTGGAACGTGATACGAATGAAGTGGGACCGGGAACAAACACCAAGAACATGGGTAAACTTTGTACGAGAATTCAATGCAAAATACTTTCCCCCTCTAGTCCTGGAAAAGAAGGAGGACGAGTCAGGGGACTCAATCGGTGGCTGAGTACGAGAGCCAGTTTACTCGTTTATCCAAGTTTGCCCCTAAACTCATTCTAACGGAGCAAAGAAGAGTTCGGCGTTTTACTCAGGGGCTCAATGTGGAAATTCAAAAGGATCTGGCGGTAGCCCAGATCAGTACCTTTAGTGACGCCGTGGAGAAAGCTTTGCGAGTTGAAAATGCAAGGCTTCAAGTAAGGAACTTTCAGGTGAAAAAATGGGGGTTCTCTGCGAGTAGTTCGACCCAAGGAGATAAAGGGACCCCTCCCAAGTTTGGACGAGGAGCCGGTGGAGGAAGGCAACCGGGGATGACGCGAGGGACTCCACCGAGGGGTGGTCACAATGGACGGGGCCCGCAGAAAAGCACCTCACAGGGAAGTTCGGCCTCGGTTGCACGCGGACCCTGTGGATTTTGTGGAAAACCAAACCACACTGAGGACAACTGTTGGAGGAAGGAGAGAAGATGCTTGCGCTGCGGGAGTGCAGAGCATCAAATAGCTAACTTCCCAGTGTTACCTCGGGAGGCGAGAGCAACCACCCAATCGTCAAAGGCCAACTCGGGACAGTCCAAGGTAGAAGGGACAAAGCCAAAGGTGCCAGCTCAGGTTTACTCCCTTGAGCAACAACAAGTCCCTGATCCCTCTGGGGTTGTAGAAGGTACGATCCCTGTTTTCCATCGTCTAGCTAGGATTTTGATAGACCCTGGTGCTACCCATTCCTTTGTTAACCCCAATTTTATGTGCGGTATTGATATAAAACCCGTTAGCTTGCCTTATGACTTAGAAGTTAGTACTCCTACGGGGGACCAACGTTTGATTACTGGTTCGATGTATTCAAATTGTGAAATTTGGGTAGGAGAGAGGAAGCTTTTGGGGAATCTTATAAGTTTAGCCATAAAGGGGTACGACGTTATATTGGGTATGGACTGGCTAGCAAGGTACGATGCACAACTTGATTGTAAGAGGAAAATAGTGGAACTTCGTATACCGGGGGAAGCAACTGTAAGGCTAGATGTAAGAGGTAGTTTAACCTCATCTGCATTGATCTCAGGTATTAGGGCTACGAAATTTCTGTGTAGAGGGGCCCAAGGGTTTCTAGCTTTTTTGATAAACACTCCCATTGATAAGTTGAGGGTGGAAGATGTGCCTATTGTAAGTGAATATCCGGATGTGTTTCCTGATGAATTAGTAACTTTACATCCGGAGAGAGAGATAGAGTTTAAGATTGACCTATTGCCAGGAGCGTCACCTATCTCTAAGACCCCCTATCGAATGGCACCTGCTGAACTCAAGGAGCTGAAGTTGCAGTTGCAAGACCTGTTGGAGCGTGGGTTTATTCGTGAGAGTGGATCTCCTTGGGGGGCTCCGGTACTATTTGTTAAGAAGAAGGATGGAACTTTAAGATTGTGTATCGACTATCGGGGATTAAACAATATGACCATTAAGAACAAATACCCGCTTCCCCATATCGATGAATTGTTTGATCAGTTGCAAGGCGCAGTGGTCTTTTCAAAGTTAGATCTCCGACAGGGTTACTATCAGTTGCTAATTAAGAAAGAAGATGTACCCAAGACTGCTTTCAATTCTAGATATGGGCATTTTGAGTTTGCGGTCATGCCCTTTGGGTTGACCAATGCCCCTGCCGCCTTTATGGATTTGATGCATCGGGTTTTCAAACCCTACCTGGACCGATTTGTTGTTGTGTTTATTGACGACATTTTGGTTTATTCTAAAACCCGTGAGGAACATGAGCAACATTTGAAGTTAGTGTTACAAACCCTGAGAGATCATCAGCTATACGCCAAATTTAGTAAGTGTGAATTTTGGCTGGAGAAAATCTCTTTCTTAGGACATGTGATTTCAAGAGAAGGTATCACAGTAGACCCCGCGAAAGTAGAGGCGGTGGCTGAATGGAAGAGGCCAGAAAATGCCACTGAGATCCGCAGTTTTTTAGGGTCGGCTGGGTACTATAGACGCTTTATTAAAGACTTTTCCAAATTGGCCGGTCCTTTAACCGACCTGACGAAGAAAAACGGTCGTTTTGTGTGGGATACTAGGTGTGAAACCAGTTTTCAGGAGTTGAAGCGAAGGTTAACCAGAGCTCCTGTTTTGGCCTTGCCTAGTGGGAAGGACAGTTTCACTGTTTATACCGATGCTTCGAAGGAAGGTTTGGGGTGTGTGTTAATGCAAAATAAGAACGTGATTGCCTTTGCCTCTAGGAAACTAAAAACCCATGAACAAAACTACCCTACCCATGACTTGGTGTTAGCTGCTGTGGTCTTTGCTCTGAAAAAGTGGAGACACTATCTCTACGGGGTTATCCTAGCTCGAATGCCCGAAATTAGAGCGGACGAGTGATACGTTCCTCGATCCACGGTCGAGTCACATAGCACGTTTGCCCAAGGATCTAGCGGGAATGTCCTACGCTTGGTTTGCGGAACCTTTACTCAAACGGACAACTCGATTTGGTTGGAGGTGGTAGACGACACTCCGATGAAGGTGAATACTCCAGGGGAATAGGTCAGATGAACAATCAAGGGCAGGACGCGAGATTGCTCAATAACCCTTGCCAAGCAAGTTGAAAGGCACGAATTCTTTATGAAAGAAAACGAATGCACTAAGAATTTAATTCATCAAAAACTAGTTTTTAACCTTACAAGGCTAGCCTATTTATAGGCTCAATAAAATAACGAAAAACCCTAAAGAGACTTAAAGGGAGGGTCGGCTATCTTGTCTTCAAGGTGGACCGGCCCATGCCTTCTACGAAACACTAGTCCAACTAAATAGAAAAACAACGACTAAGGCCATACTCGGCCGATTCGTAAGGAGGCCCACTGGAGTCTTCCTGGGCTTGGACCAAAGTGTAAGTTGCTTGATTGTTCCTTTCCAAGCCTTCAATATCTCTATAGCCTCCATGTTGATCGTGGACAACTCGAACAAGGCCTTGGAGGGATTCTTTGAAGAGCTTGGCCCGTGCACGTGTGACTGGGCCCAATGGGACTTGGACTGGGCCCTGGTTCATGCACACATCAGTCCCCTCCTCTTGTGAAGGATTTGCCCTCAAATCTGGATCCTCCTCACCAAGAAACGGGCTCAAGTCTGCGACATTGAAGGTCGCGCTAACATTGTACTCCCCAGGTAGCTCCAATTTGTAGGCGTTGTCATTAACCCGGTGGAGCTCACGAAAAGGTCCATCCCCTCTGGGGGATAACTTGCTTTATCGCTGCTTGGGGAACCTCTCTTTGCGTAAGTGTAACCAAACCCAATCACCAGGCTCGAAGATCATTTTGCGGCGGTGCTTGTTAGCCTGCTGGGTGTATTGCTGAGTACGCCTTTCAATGTTTGCTCGAACGGCTTCATGTAACCTGCGAACAAAATCGGCCTTCTTTTTACCATCTAAGCTTGTGTGCTCAGAGGAAGGTAAGGGTACTAAATCAAGAGGGGTTAGCGGGTTAAAGCCATAAACAATCTCAAAAGGTGAGTAGTGTGTAGCACTATGAACAACTCGATTGTAGGCGAATTCAACATGAGGCAAACACTCTTCCCAAGTCTTAAGATTCTTTTTAATCAATGCCCGAAGTAGTGTGCGATTGACAACTTCAGTTTGTCCATCGCTTTGTGGATGACTGGTGGTGGAGAATAGTAACCGAGTGCCAATTTTAGACCACAGAGTCTTCCAAAAATAACTCAGGAATTTCACATCCCTATCACTAACAATGGTCCTAGGCATACCATGCAGACGGACAATTTCTTTGAAGAATAGAGTAGCAATATGAGATGCATCGTCAGTTTTGTGACATGGAATAAAATGAGCCATCTTAGAAAACCTATCAACCACCACAAAGATGGAGTCATTACCTCTTGGCGATCTAGGCAAGCCTAGAACAAAGTCCATAGACAAGTCAACCCAGGGATGGTGAGGGATAGGTAATGGGGTATACAAGCCATATGGATTTGTTTTGGACTTTGCCTTGTGACAAGTAGCACACCTACCAACCATGCGTTCAACATCCCTACGCATATGGGGCCAGTAAAAGTGCTCTTGCAACATAGCCAGTGTCTTGGTAATGCCGAAGTGGCCCATGAGACCACCACTATGTGCCTCTCGAATCAAAAGATCACGAATGGAAGAGTTAGGCACACACAGTTTATCTACATGGAATAGAAATCCATCATGCAAAAAGTACTTTCCATGCGGATTCTTAACACACACGGCATAGATATCACCAAAGTCATGATCATTAGTGTAGAGGTCCTTTATCATTTCGAACCCAAGCAATTTGGCATCAAGACAGGCAAGCAAGGAGTGCCTACGTGACAAGGCGTCAGCTACCACATTCGTCTTGCCAGTCTTATATTTAATCACATAGGAGAAAGTGTCAATGAAGCTTACCCACTTGGAATGTCTCTTGCTTAGCTTGGGTTGGCCTTTGAGGTACTTCAATGACTAGTGATCGGTATGTATCACGAACTCCCGAGGCCGAAGGTAGTGTTGCCAGGTCTCCAAGGCCCTCACTAAGGCGTACAACTCCTTGTCGTACGTGGGGTAGTTCAGTGCAGCTCCTCCCAATTTCTCGCTAAAGAAGGCACACGGCCTCTTGTCTTGCATGAGGACTGCTCCAATACCTACACCGGAAGCATCACAGTCAATTTCAAAGGTCTTGTTAAAGTTTGGTAATGCTAACACAGGTGCATGGGTGAGTGTGTCCTTAAGGGCGAGGAACGCTTGTTCTTGGGATTCCCCCCAGTGGAACTTGTCATCCTTCTTTGTCACGGCGGTCAATGGGGCGGCAATAGTGCTAAAGTTTTTGACAAATCGCCGATAAAAGCCAGCCAATCCAAGAAAGCTGCGCACGTCAGGGACGGATGTAGGGGTTGGCCATTGCTCGATTGCCTCAATCTTGGATTTGTCCACCTTGATGCCCTGCGAACTCACGACATAGCCTAGAAACACAAGCTCGTTAGTACAAAAGGTGCACTTTTTGAGGTTAGTGTATAGACGCGCCTGTCGAAGTGCGTCAAGAACTAATCTTACATGCTCCAAGTGCTCATGCTCACTACGACTATAGATCAGAATGTCATCAAAGTAAACAATGACAAATTTACCAATAAAATGTCTCAAAACATGGTTCATGAGGCGCATGAAGGTGCTAGGAGCGTTAGTCAAGCCAAAAGGCATCACTAACCACTCATAGAGACCATGTTTGGTTTTGAAGGCCGTCTTCCATTCGTCGCCTTCCTTCATCCTAATTTGATGATAGCCACTCCTCAAGTCAATTTTGGTGAAAATAATAGCACCATCGAGTTCATCCAACATATCATCAAGTCTAGGAATGGGATGCCGATATTTGACAGTGATAGCATTTACAGCCCGACAGTCAGTGCACATGCGCCAAGTACCGTCCTTCTTGGGAACAAGTATCACAGGTACAGCGCACGGGCTTAGACTTTCTTTTACCCAACCCTTACCTAGGAGGCCATCAACTTGCCTTTGAAGCTCCTTGGTCTCCTCGGGGCCCACGCGGTAAGCAGGTTTGTTGGGCAATGGTGCTCCAGGAACGAGGTCGATTTGGTGTTCAATTCCCCGAATGGGTGGTAAGCCATCAGGGACCTCGTCAGGGAAAACATCCTCAAATTCCTGCAAAAGAGCAACTATGCTCGCAGGCAATGCCTTGTCGAGCTCAGCAACATCCAAGAGCACATGCTTGCAAATCATGAGAAGTATAGGCTGATTAGAGTTCACCACTTTTCTAACATCTTTAGCCTTAATAATCATGTTGTGCTTCCTAGTGGGAGGTGCGGCAGGTGGTTTGTCGCGTATACCCCTAGGTGTGCTCCCTTGACCCTTGGTTGACGGCTCATTCGTAGACGTGGAGTCTTGACCAGGGTCGACCGCCTTGAGTTTCCTCCTTTGACGGTCTTGTTCACACTCTCTTTGCAACAGTAGTTGGTCCTCATAAACTTGTGCAGGTGTGAGAGGTGTAAGGACCTTACGTTTGCCATCGTGCAAAAGTGTGTACTTATTTGCTCTTCCATCGAATGTGACATGTTTGTCAAATTGCTAGGGCCTTCCCAGAATGATATGTGTAGCATGCATTGGCACTACGTCGTACACGATTTCATCAATGTAAGTACCAATGGAGAAGGGGATGCGTACTTGTTTGAAGACTCGTACTTCACCATCCTCACTTAGCCATTGGAGGCGGTAAGGATGTGGATGCCTGGTAGTGGTGAGTCCTAGACTTTCAACCATGAGCAAACTGGCCACGTTCGTGCAACTCCCACCGTCGATGATGAGACTACATACTTTGTCGCCTACCTTACAGCGGGTGTAGAATAGGTTTTCGCGTTGTAGCTGCTCATCCTCCTTGACACGGGCGGTTAGCACTCGTCGTGCTACTAAGCAACCTACTTCTCCTCGTGTAGGCGAGCAAGCCTCCCCAGCTGGCTCTTCTTCCAGGCAGTCATCTTCTACTAGTTCGGGCATGTCCTCACATTCGTCATCATCCGACACGATTTCGCCATTGTGAGTTATCAGTATTACCCGTTGGTTTGGACATTGAGATTGAATATGCCCAAACCCTTGGCACTTAAAGCATTTGATGTCCCTACTCCTAGCTTTAGGAGTTTCTTGCGGTGCCTTAGAAGTAGACCTGGACACATCAGAAACCTTGTTAGGTGTAGAATAGGCATTACGGGTAGAAGCATTACCTTGGAAGCGGTTAGAATAGGTTGGTGTTGTCGCATTTCCAGCTTCGTGGGTCACTCTTCGTGGTTGGTTGCCTTTCCACGAGGTGGTGGTAGAAGGTAGAAAAGTACGGGCTCCCCGTCTTAATTTCTTCCCCCGTTCGGCCTTAATGGCGAGTTCCAGAAGGTCGTGCATGTCCAAGTAATGTTGAAGTTCCAAGGCATCCTGAAGGTCAGGATTGAGACCCCTAAGGAACCTAGCCATTGTGGCTTCATTGTCTTCTTGAATGTTGGCCCTCATCATGGCCATCTCGATTTCTTTGTGATAATCCTCCACACTCATGTTGCCTTGCGTGAGTGTTTGAAGCTTAGAGTGGAGATCACGATTGTAGTAGCTAGGAACAAATCGCTTGCGCATTAGTGCCTTGAGTTCTCGCCAAGTCCGGACACGTGGTTCTCCCATCCTCCTCCTCGTGGTCCTCACTTGGTCCCACCAGACTAGGGCGTAGTCGGTGAACTCCACGGTGGCAACCTTCACTTTTTGTTCCTCGCTATAGTCGTAGCAGTCGAAGACCATCTCGATGCGGCCTTCCCACTCCAAGTAAGCCTCAGGGTCACTTTTGCCTTTGAATGCGGGAACTTGAATTTTAAGCCCCTTGATTTCGTTTTTGGGCATGTCCCTTGTAGGCCTCTCGGGTCGTTCCTCATCCTCACTAGCGGAGTAGTCTTCGCCATTTGTTTCTTTGGTGCCATGGTTACTCCGGTTATGGGACCTAGATCGAGAGCCCCGTGTAAGGCTCCTGGACAACTCGTCAAAACGAGTGTGTAATGTCTCCATTTGTTGCTCACTGATACGCCTGAGCTCATTCTTCATTGCGGCGAATAATAATGAGGTATCGGTGGTTGCTTGGTGTTGCTCCATGTCTTTCTTGTACACCTGCAAAAGGTTAGGAACAAACAAAGAAGTGCAAGTGTAACCTCACTTCGCTCCCTTAGTGTATCTCTCGCGCTCGTGTAGTGCTCAAGTCACTCTATAAAACTCACCAAGTACCTTACCTGTTGGTTTAGGTAGTTGAGTAAAGTCGCTCGAGTCCAGTAATTGTCACCAACTTATCCCCACAAGAGTACGCAAGAATTCTTTGTTTTTGGTGAAGGGAAGGACGGTTTTGGAAAACTTAAAGGTGGCGGACAGATTTGGAAAAATATTTCCAAGAAAGGAAACTCTAAAAATTCCTAAGATGTAGGAAGATATCCCAAAAATGGAGGAGAAAAAGTAGGGATGTGTTCAAGTGTTATCCAAGTGTGTACTAGTCTCCTAAACTAAGTTGGGAAACAAGTTGGAGTTGGAAACTTCCTTTGAAGACCTCGCTTAAACAACTTCCTAATTTTCTCAAATCAGCTTGGTTTCTTCCCTCCTTCAGCCAAAATTTTCCAGGATTCCTCCCTCTTATCCCTTCCCAAAGTCGCTACAAGAAACCCTAGAAACCCTCTTAAGCAGCCGCCCACTATGCTCACAACACAAACCAGAATTTGGCCACTGAAATTTCCAGATTTCTTCCTTCTTGCACCCCTTCCCAAAGTCGGCTAATGCTTCCTATTAAACCCCCCTCACAGCCGCACACTTCCCCAAGAAGTTCGGCTCTCCCTCTACTCTCAAACACAACAAGTCGGCCCTCCCTCCTACAAGACAGATTCGGTTCAAGGTCAATCAAGCAATTCGGCTTCAATGGCTTCACAAGGTGACGCGAGTAACGTGACTCAAGACTCTCCCAAGAAATTTACTCCCCAACCAAGAAAGCCACGTATGGATGCAAGATCTTACAAGAAACTCTTTATACGAAGGGAAGTGCAATTGTTCAAGGTTCAAGGTGATCAAGTTGTTCAAAGGGTGGTTCAAGTTTCCAAGACTCAAGATCAAGAACTTCAAGAAGAGGTTGGCCAAAATTTTTGAGTTTGTTTGTTTCTTTTTTTTTTTTCGAATTTTCTGGTTTGGGTACAAGCACGATGTAAACAAAAACTGATCTTGGAAATAAAAGTCGTTTTCCCCTTGCTTCTTGTTGTGCCACCCGATTGCTTTTTTTTTGTTTTCTCTTCGGTTCTTTTTTTTTTTCTCTTTTAACTTGGTAATAGAACTACACTTGGCCGAAAGGATTCAAAACCAGATTCTGGTCAGGTCCTAATTTACTACAACCAACAGCCCAAAACTCCAAGAGGTTGTCAAGAACTTCCAAGAACTTCAAGATTAACTTCAAGAAACTCAAGAAACCTAAAAAAACTCTCGTAGATTTCTTCAAGAGTCACAACCCAACAAGTAGTAACCCCAAATCAGTTTAGACAAGATAAGTAAACAACTTGGATAAGCTACTAAGATTTGGACAGATTAGGCAACAAGGCAAACCCTAGCCGCCACTTGCTTTCCTTTTTTTTTTTTTTTTTTTTGTGCAGATTCGGCTATGGCTAATTTGCTGGGCAGAATGGACACCACAAGGGTATGAAATCTGGGCAGATTGGGACTAGCAACAATAACTCACAACTGTTCAGAAATTTTCGCGACACAAGGACAAGGACTAACGAACAGAAATTTTTTTGACAAGCGATGCAACAGATTTAATTTGTTTTTTTTTTTGACTAACAAAGCAGTAACGGGCAGACTTGAAGACACCAAAACGAACAGATATGGATACGAGAAAAAAAACAAAAACAACAACCAGAATTACTAGACAACAAACGAAGGAAAAGCGGCACCACAAAGCAACAAAGCAACAAACAGTTTATTTTTATTTTTATTTTTTAAACACAAGGCAGCGGAAATAACAAAACTAAGACACAACTACGGATATAACGGAAGATACCTCCACCAAAGCTCTGAAGCCAACTGATACGTTCCTCGATCCACGGTCGAGTCACGTAGCACGTTTGCCCAAGGATCTAGCGGGAATGTCCTACGCTTGGTTTGCGGAACCTTTACTCAAACGGACAACTCGATTTGGTTGGAGGTGGTAGACGACACTCCGATGAAGGTGAATACTCCAGGGGAATAGGTCGGATGAACAATCAAGGGCAGGACGCGAGATTGCTCAATAACCCTTGCCAAGCAAGTTGAAAGGCACGAATTCTTTATGAAAGAAAACGAATGCACTAAGAATTTAATTCATCAAAAACTAGTTTTTAACCTTACAAGGCTAGCCTATTTATAGGCTCAATAAAATAACGAAAAACCCTAAAGAGACTTAAAGGGAGGGTCGGCTATCTTGTCTTCAAGGTGGACCGGCCCATGCCTTCTACGAAACACTAGTCCAACTAAATAGAAAAACAACGACTAAGGCCATACTCGGCCGATTCGTAAGGAGGCCCACTGGAGTCTTCCTGGGCTTGGACCAAAGTGTAAGTTGCTTGATTGTTCCTTTCCAAGCCTTCAATATCTCTATAGCCTCCATGTTGATCGTGGACAACTCGAACAAGGCCTTGGAGGGATTCTTTGAAGAGCTTGGCCCGTGCACGTGTGACTGGGCCCAATGGGACTTGGACTGGGCCCTGGTTCATGCACACATCAACGAGGCTAACCTACCCCTTATATCCAACCTTAAGGTTGCCTCGCCAGGAATGCGAAATTCTACTATTTTTGTTTTACAATCTAGTTGGGCGTTATATTTGGCTAAATGTTAATGGCCGAAACCATTGCAAAAATACTTGAAGGTTTGGATTAAGTGGTTGATTAAAGAATGGTGACTGAAATTCCATAAGAATATGGTACTGGTGACAAAGACACCAAAAATACCATAACAATGGTTTTGGAAAATCATCATGTCTGGCAATAAAAATTTGACAGAAAGGGTATTCAGGATTTGTTCCAAAGGGATTGAGTATTGATCCACCATATGAACTAAAGATGTCAAGTTCATATTGATTTCTGATTCTTTCAATATCTTCTTTTTCCCATGGATAAGGAATTTCATAAATATCTGGAGGTTCACTGGAAATGGGTGAAAACATTAGACATGGGGAAACAACTTGTTGAGGCAAAGGTTCTTTTCGAGAAAAGAAATCAGCAACAATATTCTATTTTCCCTTGATATGTTTGACATCAAAGGAATATTGAGAAAACCATGCTGACCATCTAAGCAATTGAGGATTGGGAATAGTTTTTTGTTTGAAGTGCAGCATTTTTGGAAATGATCCCATATCCATTTCAACCAAAACTCTATAGCTGCAACACTTCACTACCAGATGGTCTACCGTGTACAGAATCATGCTTTAGATCTTGCTATTCCAGGGGGAGAAAATGCTCTTTTAATAAGAGTAGATGAGAAGAATGGAGCATCTTGCTCTCATGTTCCCAGACAGATCTCAAAGCAAGAACTAATCCAATTATTACCAACTGATTGGATTACAGATTATGAAGATCTACATACTCAGGCAAATGAACCCCTTGAATCATCCAATTCAAGGATCAATCACACAAAAGAAGGGAGAACCTCAATTTCATTTGATCATTCTCATTTAAAGAGTTGAATCTCACCATTGGCCAAATCAAGCAAGCAGTCTTTCTATCTCTTGATGATCTTTGTCACAAGAGAAAGGTGATTCGTGAATATCTAAAAGGTGATGTTTGCTTAGACCAAGCTTGCAAAAAGCCAGAATTAATAACCAAGGGAAAGTGTCAAGCTTGTTCTCCAACTCACAGAAGGAAAGGATCCAGGAGGTTCAAAAAATTCAAAAGCTTTAACAAGACATATAAGAACTTTCCAAGAAAATCCTTCAGAAAGAAATGGGGATACTTTAGACGAAAGTCTAAGAAATTCTGGGGTACTAAAAGCAACAAATGCTTTATTTGTGGAAAGCCAGGACATTTTGCGAAAAATTGTCCTCAGAATCAAAAGGGAGTAAAACTAATCTCAGAAATTCAGCATGAACTTCATTTTACTATATCTGATTTAGAATCTGAATTCTCCGAACAAGAAGAACCTACTGATACAACTCTTTTGGCCTTGCAGGTTCCTGAAGAAATTTTAAGTATAAGCCCTATTGCATCAATCAATAAGGAGACGATTGAAAAGGATGTTTATCCACAAACTCTTATTCACATTCTTTTGGATAAATATTCTAAACCTATACCCCTTATTGCATTTTTTGATACAGGAGCTTATATTTCCATTATGAGGAAAGACATCTTACCAGACTCATTTTGGATCCCAGAAACAAATAAATTCCGAGCAGCTGATGGAAATATTTTTGAAACAAAATTTATCACCAAAAGTTCCATCACTGTCAAACTTCTCCCAGATTGCTGTGTTAGTTCAAAATTCTTGGGAGCAAATTTTACTGGTAAGGATTTGATATTAGGATTTGATCTTTATAAACAAAACAAGTATCTTATTACAGGCCATGGGATAAAATCAAAAAAGTTTTTCAAACCTTTTATTGAAATCCCTAAACTGTATATGATACAAGAAGACAGTGTTCAAAAAGATCAACTCCCGCAGATTCGGACCCAAATTAAGAGTTGAATATGAGGCAACGCCGATGGATGGAACTCTTAGAGGATTATGATTGCACGATCAACTACCATCCCGGTAAGGCTAACGTAGTAGCGGACGCCCTAAGTCGGAAGGCTCAAGTAGCCGGGTTGATGGTCAAGGAATGGGAGATGTTAGGAGCAGCTAGTGAGTGGAACCCTAGAGTGGGATGCAAGAAAATAACTTTTGGAAATATTTGAGTAACATCTGCTATTCTTGATCGAATTAAAGAAGCCCAGGAGAAGGACCCGATGGTACAAAAGTGGAAGGAAAAGGTAGAAAAGGAAGCACTACCAGATTTCAATGTGGGTCCTGAGGGGATTTTGAGGTATAGGAACCGAGTGGTAGTAGCCAATGATGAGAACCTGAAAAGAGAAATTTTGGAGGAAGCCCATCGATCCAAATACACGATCCATCCTGGGAGTAATAAGATGTACCAAGACTTGCGACGGTTGTACTGGTGGGATAAAATGAAAAGAGAGATTGCTCAATATGTCCAAACCTGTCTGATTTGCCAGCAAGTCAAGGCTGAACACCAAAAACCCTCCGGACTGTTACAACCTCTTGAGATACCCGAATGGAAGTGGGAAAATATCACGATGGATTTTATTTCTGGACTGCAAAGAACGCAAAAAGAACATGATGCCTTTTGGGTGATCGTTGATCGGTTGACCAAATCAGCTCATTTCTTACCTGTGAATGTGAAGGATTCCATGGATAAACTAGCTCGGTTGTGCCTGAATGAAATTGTGAGGTTACATGGGGTTCCAGTGAGTATAGTTTCAGACCGAGATCCTCGTTTTGTATTGAGGTTTTGGCAAAAATTTCAGGAGCACTTAGGGACCAAACTTAACCTTAGTACCACTTATCACCCCCAGACGGATGGCCAGTCGGAGCGAACGATTCAAACCCTCGAGGATATGTTACGAACTTGTATTCTGGATTTTGGGGGTAATTGGGGCCAACACATGACTTTGGTAGAGTTCACCTACAATAATAGTTTCCACTCGTCCATTCAAATGGCACCATATGAATCTCTCTACGGACGGAAGTGTCGTTCACCCATTTACTGGGATGAAGTAGGGGAAAAGAAAGTTCTAGATCCAACAACCATTCCCTGAATGGAGGATACGCAATAAAAGGTTAAATTGATTCGTCAAAGACTCCAAACAGCTCAAAGCCGACAAAAGAGCTACGCAGATAACCGAAGGAAAGATTTGGAGTTCGAAGTTGGAGACCGTGTCTTCCTTAAAATCACGTCACTACGAAGCGTCACTGCGGGGAGAGGAAAGAAACTTCAACCACGGTTTGTGGGGCCATACAAAATTCTCCAACGAGTTGGGAAAGTAGCGTACCGACTCGAGTTGCCGCCCAGTTTATCTCGTATTCATGACGTCTTCCATGTGTCGATGCTGAAAAAGTACTATCCTGACCCAACCCACATCGTACGACCCGAGGAAATTGAGATAGATAAAGCCCTCACCTACGAAGAGAGACCTGTACAAGTACTCGATCGAAGGATTAAGGAATTGAGGAATAAGCAAATTCCATTAGTGAAGGTTCTGTGGAGAAATCATGGTATAGAAGAGGCAACTTGGAAAATGGAGGAAGAGATGCAAAAGAAATATCCTGAGCTGTTTAGTAACCCAGGTGAGCAATTTCGAGGGCGAAATTCCTTAAGGGGGAGAGGATGTGAGAACCCAGAAAAGAAAAAAAAAGAAAAAAAATTTATTTATTTATTATTTTATTCCTGTGCACCGTTTTCTTGTATTTTCTTTATTATATTACTTTTATCAACATTTTATCAGTAAATATAGTTTTTAAATCATTTTTCTAGTATAAGGTAGTTCGTGAGAAATTTGGAACATATTTTGGACGTGGGACCCGCTAGTGCATTAAGTGAGAGAAATTCGGCCGATTAGGTTAAATTTTTGCGTAAAGGGATTTTATGATTAGGTATTAGGAGATAGTTGGAGGTTACCTAGATGGATTAGCTATGAGGGACAAAAAGATAACTCTAGCAAAACAAAGTGCCAAGTGTCCAATTTTGGTTGGACCAAGCTTACCTAACTTTTGACTAAACTTTCCTTACTTTACTTAAAGTTCAATTTTGACCAAGATGTCTTCATTCTTCACTTGTCTTGGCCGAAAATTCTTGGGAGCAAAGGAAAAAAATTCTGCAACCTTTCATCTTCAAATCCTTGCCAAATCTTGAAAACTAACCGATTATTTCTTGAATTAGTCCATAAAATCATCTTGCAAAGGGTGTTTGAGGAACTTGGTGGTGTTATTTTGGAAGAAAACCTCATAAGCTTCAACCTTTCTTGAAGAACTAAGGTATCTTGCTTGGAACTCATCTATTGTTTCTAATTTTGGCCAATTGGTGCCTTATGGTAGCTATTTATGCGATTTTACGGAAGATTTGGTGGATTGGAGTGAAGTTTTCTAATTTTCTGATTTTTCTTGGAATTTTTCTGTTTTCCTATGATGGATATGATTGAGCTTGAATTGGTGGTTCTAAATGGTGTTTTATAGCTCTCTTGTGCATTAATTGCGGGTAATTACGGGAAATTTCCGCTTGTGCGAAAAATTTCAGATTTAGGGTTTCAAATTGGGGGTTTTTCTATGGTTGATTGTTGAGCTTCTAATTGGCTATAATTGAGGGCTATTGTGACCCTAATGAAGTATATTGAATGGCCTATGAATTGTTTGGATACTTGTGGTTGTTTTGGATACAATTTAATGGTTGTCTTGTAGGTTGGAAAGCTGAAATTTTAGGGGAAATGCTGTCCAAATGACTAGAGTGTTGGATTCTTGTGAGTTGGGTTGAGATTGGATCGAATTGATCGGTTTTAGGGATTGCTTCTACTTTTAACCCTAAATGTTATGTATTTTCCATTTCCAAGCTATATTTGGGTTTTGCCTTAATAGTTCATAGTATAAGGTATTCGACTCGGGTTTGAGTCTTAATTGTACTTTCTTGATTATTATAGGGCGTGCCGGTGATCCGAGGCTCACGTCGGGCAAAAACTTGTGAAATTTCTTTATTTGACTCGGTGAGTGTACTACTTACATATTTGTTATTCCGTGGCTTTCTTGTACTTGAATTCTGTGATTTGGACTCGTTGTGATGATTGTTTGAACTAGGTGAGGCGGGGGTGTACTTTACCACTCTCTGGCCTCCTTGACTGGTTATTATATTAGATCTACTTGTTGGTTTGTTATATCACTTGAATACTCTTGACTGGACTTGATTTGGTGTCGATTGGATACCAACCTTTACTGTAACTCTGAACCTTTACTGTTTACTCTGAGCTCTACCTCATTGGAAGTCAATGGACTCGAGCCAGTAAGGACTTGGTCGGGGACATTTGACAAACCATGGGGACTGTATTTGGGAATCTTCGGGTATGAGACCCTTGATTCCGGTATACTCGAGTAATACCAATTCTATACTGTTTGGTGTTCGGGCCCGGTAAGGGGAAAGTGAGGTGGACGGATAATTGGAGTAAAGAGGAGTCTACGGTCATGATTACCTAGTATACATTGACGGAGGGTCAATGAGATGAGATCAAGTATGGCAAAAGAGGATAAGGGCTCTTGAGAGCCATCCGTATCCTTTTACTCCGTATGCTTGGGTGTTATTGCTTTTGCTTACTTGATGTACATATTTGGATTGAATATTCTTGTGTTTATGTGCTCTTGGTGTATTTACGTGATAGTACCCCATTGGGCGAAAGCTCACTCCGTTAATTTTGTTTTCCTTACAGGGAATTATCTTTTGGACTTTTGACTGTGAAGAGTGAGTTGAGTAGAGCTAGTTGAGAGATTTTGTATAGCTCCTCAATAGTTGGAACCTTTGTTTGTACTTGGATCTAAATGCTTTCTTTTGGCTTGAAACCATACAAATGTGGTTTGTAACAGGGTGTATTCCTATCCAATGGATTGTACTTGGCATGTATATACTCTTTTCAGTGATTGTTGGAAATTTTCTTGTAATCAATGGGCTCTCGGCGGATTGTGACGTGGCAGTCACTATTCGCTTTACGTTTTGACTTTTGTTTTTCTGTTTCTCATTTATTGGGTTGATTAAGCGCGCTAATATTTTTCCCGAACGACTTGAGTTAGTGTTTGACCGTTTTAGTAGTCCTGGCGAGAGCTGGGCAGGCAGTCCGCTAACTCCTTTGGTACGCCTTAGGGGAAGGTGGGGCTGTCACATCACAACCCTTGTCAAAGCAAGTAAAAGGCTCGAATCTCTCTCAACAAGAAGAATCGAAAATAAACAAACGTTATTGATAAATCGTCTACCTTCAAGCCTTACAAAACTAGTCTTTTTATAGGCTAAAGGTTACTAAAAATCCTAAAAACTCTAAGGGAAGCATTCGGCCATCTCGGTGTCAAGATGGGCTGGCCCATGCTCTACTAAAACGACTAATCTAACTCTAAGTAAACACTAAGGCCTAAAGCCCTATTCGGCCAACTCACTTGGGGGCCCACTTGACTCTTCATGGGTTTGGATCATGGTGTAGACAACTTGATTATCATCCTTCAAGCCTTCAATGTCTCTATGAAAGCCTTGAGTCAAGGCTGCCATCCGTGCACACATCAGTCCCCTTCACTTGAGAAGGGTTTGTCCTCAAATCTGGATGGAAATGGATGATACTACAAAATTTGTTAGTATGAATGCCAGATCTAATGCCACCATATATTGGCTCTCTTAGACTGAATGATACTTGCATACGTCATGATTACTATGATTCGGTGCTCATGTCTCTTGGTTAGTTTGAAAATGATCATAACCAGCCAAGAAAAACTCATGGCTTTACTCCAATGGCTTCTCTTGTTCGTATTATTCCCCTCCTCTTGAAAGCAATTTGCCTACAAATTGAAGCACGAATGGTAACAAGAAGAGTTACATGCCTTCGACTCAATCTTGTTATGATGGCTACAGATGTCATCCAATGCAAAACTCACATGCTAAGTTGGAAAATAACCCCTGTCGAACCTTGAATCTCACAAACCATCTTCAATGTATGCTCAACTTGATTGTTTGTGGTCATGAGGTAAGGGTCCTCAAAGTGGTGTGAAGTGTATCCCATGAAATCGAACTCCGGCTCGAACACACTTGCAAGGCACCAAGGCGGATTTGGTGATGTTGGAGCTGCATGTGGACTAAGAGCAAGACGAAAGTCATAATGGTCATTGAGGTACTTGTTCTTTAAACGAACCCTTGGTACATAACCATCCCCAAAATATGGAGTGTTCCCTACAAGATGAGCTCGAATCAACTCCCCTTTGGTGTGGACTGATTTGAGTTGACATTGTTCCATGAATGGATACCAAGGGGGTTTAACTCTTGGAGTACCAACTCCATGGGGGCTTGCAAAGTCTACAATTGATTTTGGAATGGAACACACCAAGATCAACTCAACTTGCTTTTGCTTAATCTGTATAAAAGAAGAAACACTAAACAAGGCAAAGGTAAGTTCGTTAGGAAAATAATAGGCCTTCACCGAGTTGCTCAAAATCAGCCCACTTTCTCTCTTTTCTTCCTTTTTACCACCCATCTTATCAGATTTTTCCATCTCTTTTTCTAGTTCAACAGCTGACCCTTTCATCTCATCATTTTCAACTCCCTCGGGTTTTACCTCGTCAGGCACAATTTCCTCATATATCCTTTTCTCCATACTATAATGCTCAAGCTCACGTTTCATGCATGCTAGATCAACACAAAGCTGGTCATAAGTAAGTGATACTAGTCCAAAACGACGACCATTAAATAAGAAGGAATACTTATTAGTATGTCTGTCACATTTAACTTCTCGCTTTGATATCCATGTTTTGCCCAACAACACATGTGTCACTTGAATTGGGACTACATCACACAACACCTCATCCACATATTTGCCGATTTGAATAGGTACAAGTGTGTGCTTAGTAACCCAAACATCACCATGAGTGCTCGTCAACTTGTTCGGTTGAAGATGATCAATGGTTGGAAGATTTAAGGGTTAAATACCAAAAACCCCCCTGTGGTTTGCCTAATGTTCACTTTACCTCCCTATGATTTGGAAACCTACAATTTGACTCCCTGTCATTTCAACTAAAGTGTATTTAACGGAATTTCTGTTAGATTTTCACTTTAGGTGAAACGACAGGGAGTTAAATTGTATATTTTCAAACCATAGGGAGGTAAAGTGTACATTTGACAAACCACATGGGGGTGGTTTTTGGTACTTAACGCAAAACCCTTATAGAGGGGCAATTTTGACATTTTCCTTTCAGACGTTAGTTTAGATGTTTTCCGTTAGACTTTTACTTTAGTTGAAACGACAAGGAGTCAAATTGTAGGTTTCCAAACCATAGGGAGGTAAAGTGAACATTAGGCAAACCACAGGGAGGTTTTTGGTATTTAACCCAAGATTTAATTTCTCAACCATGATTGCACTTGCAAGGTTGACTTCACAACTCCCATCAATGGCCAAGCTACAGATCTTATCTTTGACACCACAATGAGTATAAAACCAACCAAGCAACTGAGATTTGACGATATCCAATTGCTTATCTACACCACGTAATGCCATTTCTTTGACTCCCTTAGGATCAGGAAGACAATGTTGTGAGCAAGTTTTTATGCATCTTGTACTCGCCATGAATGTATGAGGGAACCTGCAAAAAGTTAGCAACGAAAAGGAATTTTTCTCCCACACACAAGCTCACGCATGTACACTCTACTTTCGTGTATCACTCATCCTCGTGTGTATCACTCAAATAAAACACTCTAAGGGACTTACCAAATACCTTTACTTGTTGGTTTAGGTAGTTGAGAAATGCCGCTCAAGTCCAATAATTGTCACCACTTTTGCTATAAGAGTAACCAAGAAGGCAAGACACAAATGTGGGTGCAAAATGAAGTGGGAATGGACGAATTTGGAAGGCCAATAGTGGCGAACAGAAATGGAAGTGCGCCAATGGGAACACAAAAGAAAGAAACCCTAGCATCCTAAAATATAGGAGTGGGTTCCTAGAATATAGGAGAGTATTCCTAAAATATATGAGAGAATGTAGGAGAGTGTTCCTAAAATGTAGGAGAGAATGTGATGAGCAACCCTAGGGGAAGACCCTCCCAACCTTGTAATTATCAGAGTTGGATATTTTCTCCCAATGAAAATTGAACTCGATTGTTCTCATGAACTCAAGACCTCTGACACACAAAGGCAATCAGCAACCTTAAGCAAATAATGATGGATGAAGAGACACCACGATTAGGGAACAAACTAATCGATAAAGTCTGATTTGAATCCTAAGCTATGAACTCAAGAATTCAAGAGTAAGTTCGAATAAGAACTTGAAGGAAAATTCCTCACGACTTCTGGTTGTAATAATCTCCCCTCTCGCTCATACAATAGGTGCCTTTTATAGGCTAAAACTAGGGCAAATCCGGCCCAAATAAACCTAGAATAGGAATTCGGTTCGCATAAAGAGCCAGCTCTTTAAGGCTTCCCGATAAGGCCCGATAAGTAATAAAATAGCCATCTTTTTAAGGCTTCCCGATAAAGCCTAATAAGTAATAAAATACTCAACGACTAACAACTACTAAACTAGGCAGTCTTAAGACAACTACCAACTAAGCTAACAAGTATGAGATCATTCTTTCACTTCAAACGTACAAGTGAACAAGATAACTGCATGGTCCATCAAATCTTCAAACTTAGCTTGCTCTTTGCTTGTATGGTGAATGATCAAGGCTTGTAAAGCTTCCTTCACCTTTTGGATCTTGATCTTGTCATCGGACCACCAATGTTAACCAAAGGATCCTTGACCCAAGATTGAAGTTGCTGCACACCCATATCTGCATCATTCCCTCCGTCCTCGAAAGGATTTGTCCTCGAATCTTCAAAATCTGTATCAAAGTCAAAAGGGGATAGGTCAGATACATTAAAAGATGCGCTTATGCCATACTCACTTGGAAGTTCCAATTTGTAAGCATTGTCGTTTATCCTCTCTAGTACACGAAAAGGTCCATCTCCTCTTAAATGTAACTTGGTCCGTCGAGATGCTGGATGTGAGAACCCGTAAATACCCTAAAAATTTTCCTAGGGTTTTAGTTCCCTTAATTGCATAATTTTTGCATTTTCTGGCTTAGAAACATTTTCTGGGTTGATTTTATGAGCAATTATAGTTTTTAGATGATTTTTCTAGTATTGGTGAGTTTTTAAAAAAATTAAGAATATATATTGGACGTGGGACCCACTAGTACGAAAAGTTCGGAAAAATTCGGCCAATTAGGTTAAATTCCGGATACTGTGTAAATTTTATCGGGTGTTAAGAGATAAGTAGAGTGTGTGAAGTGATTGATGTGAGAGAGAAAAGAAGTGATAAGAATGCATTAAATAGAGTGACAAGTGTCACCATGTTATTGGTTTTCCTTTAAGATTTACTATTCACAATTTTGACTTTTTTGACCAAAGGATTAAATATCCAAAAATTGCATAAAATTCACAATTTTTCTTCTCTTGTTGGCCTGCCCTCTCTCTCAAGTTCAAGGGAGGAAGAAAACCTCTTCAAGTCTTGATTTCTTCTTGCTTCAATCCATAACTCAACCAACTAAACTAGTTTCTACTCCATAAAATCTTTCTAGTTGGTGTTAGTGGTTGATTTGGTGAAGTTTTTGGAAGAGCTAAGGTGTCCAACACCTCTACCTCTCTTGTTACTAGGTGAGTGGTGTGTGTATCTTCCTCCTACATCTAATGATGCTTAAGTTATGCTTATTAGTGATTAAAGTGCTGAAATTTCTGGTTTTTATCTTGGTTTGAATTGATTTGATGAAGTTTTCCATTTTATGATGATTTTTCTGGTTTAATTGGATTATGATGGTGTGGTTGTTTGTGATGATTGGCAATGGACTATAATGGCTCTAGTGGATGTGAAATGTGGATAAATGCAACCAATTTTGGATTTGGAATGAAAACTGAAAAGTTAGGGTTCTTAAATCCCCAATTCTGTCCGGTTTTGGATCATAGGGTTAGAGGCCGAATTTGACTTTTCTCAAAACATGAAAGTTGTAGGTATTGATGTTTTTGAGGTGCCTGTAAAATTTCAGGTCATTTGGATTAATGTGGAATGAGTTATGACGAAATTACTGTAGCTGTTCTGCTTTAGACAGAATGCGAAAACTGTACTGGTTATTGGCCATTTTGACTGGAATTGGTTTGGATTTAGTTGTTGGTGTCTTCTGATGAAATGTAGCTGGATGTCTTAGCTAACATATGCCTTTGGAATTTCGGCATTTGGACTTGTATAGACTAAGTTATAGTAATTACAGTTTTGTGTGATTTGCAAACCTGTTTTGGTAATTCTGGTATAGTATTTGGCATTTTCGACCTAGTTAAGCTAGGAACTGGATTGAGTGACCTTCTTCATTGTTGTAGCCCTGTTCCATAGCTTCGAAGCGGTGGGTCTTACACCCCCATCCGATAATTGTAGTGAGAGTTGTGCCATTACCGCATTATGAGGTCGAATCCGGTTTTCTTTCCAAGGCCTGAGTTTAAGGCCTTTCTTAATTCCTGGTTTGCTATCATACTTGTATATGTTTATAAAACCCTATTGGGGTTGTGATTGGCATTGCTATATGACTCGTTATCGAGTCTCATTGCATTTGTTTACTTGTTCTAGGGCGTGACGGTGGTTCACGACATTCCCCTGACGGAAGTGCATGAAATAGCACTTATTTGATTTGTGAGTATACTACTCACTTAACTGTTACAATGTGGCTTTGTTATATGTGTAATTGATGCCTTGAAGGCTTATTTGCTTATTGGAAGTGATTAAGGTGAGGGTGTACTTGACCGCCCTCACCCCTTGTGATTTTATTCATGGTTAATGACTGTTCACTGAAATACTGTACTGGTTATATGAAATACTGAATTCCACTCATGGAAACTGATTTGGTGTCGTTTGGATGAATGTCCAACGGCTTTACTGTATCACTGAGCTCAACCCCGTTTGGTAGTCAATTGGATCGAGCCGGCGAGGGCTTGGTCGTGAAAATTGTCTTGCCACGGGGACTGTACTGAGGAACCTTGTAGTAATGAGACTCTTGGTTCCGGTATACTCGAGTATTACCAAAAGTGACTGAATGGAGTGCGGGCCCGGTTGGGGTATGATTGGTGGAAGGAAAGGAAGTAAAGTGAGGTCTACGGTTTTGGTACTTTTAACATTGACGGAGGGTCAATGAGGTTGGATCAAGATTGCAAGTGTGGAAATGGGCTCTTGAGAGCCAACCGTATCCTTTCCCTGGTTTGATTTATCTCTTAATTGCATATTTGAACTGAACGGTTATGATTATGTGATCTTGACTGCTTTTGTGTGATAGTTGCTCACTGGGCTTTAGCTCATACCGTGCCATTTGTTTTCCTTACAGGAAAATGACCACTTTTGGAAAGAATGTGCTAGTTGGTTCAAGTTGAGCTCATGTGAATGTATATTTTGAATAGCTCCTTGAGGGTGAAAACCCTAAGTGTTTTGTTGCAACCAATGGTTGGCTTGTAAATGGTTATTTGTACATGTATGAACTAGTTGAATATTTGATATGCCGTCTTGGCTTGCAAATGTTGGTTTCCAATGTATATATATGTTTGGTCGATGCTTGGTTGGATTTCGAACTGATACGCGTTTCAAGCGGAAAAGAAAAAAAATTTGGAAAAGGAAAGGGCCAAATCCGGCCGGATTCTGACGTGTCCTCTACTGTTCATCGCGGCTTCGATTTTCGTTTTTTTTTATTTTGTGATTTTGACCTATTTGCGCGCGTTGGTAAGCTCCGGAGCGCATTAGATCGACGTTAACTGATCCGTAGTCCTGGCGAGAGCTGGGCAGGCAGTCCGCTAACCCCTTTGGTTCGCCTTAGGGGAAAGTGGGGCTGTTACAAGTGGTATCAGAGCCACGTCGCGTGGTCTCTACGCGGAGTGAGACTGGGCCAAGGGGTGTTGTGGTCCTAATTTCATGAATATGTCTAAGTGCTCGTTTGAGCGTAAGTTATGAACCGGGCATGTGATAAGTGTATGAATCATTATTATGGGACTCGAGGAAGCTTGGTATGTATGTCGGGTAGGAATCTTTAATAAGGATGGTTTACTCTTGGGACCGGCCGGCTCGAGATGTGAACTATCTTAGACAAGATTCTTGCGCCCGGATACGAAGGATATGAGGGCCTAGGTTAGAAAGGATTTGGTGAACTAGAAAGGCGATTCTATGGAACTTCGTGTGGTTTGTTCGGGTATGGTTAAGCGTGATCGACCTTGATTAAGATATAAATATTTGGACGAAGCCCTAGAAGGGGAAAAGCTTTTCGTGAGTTCTTTTGCACTTGTGACCTAGTTGTTCAAAGTACTTTTGAGGACCCTATTGTTTCATGCAATGACTTCGTATGTAATTGACTGACTGTTCCGTATGATTGCTTAACCTGGTTATGTGGGCTATGTGTACGTGTAATGTGTTTAAATGCATTTTCCGCCCACATACCTTCTAAAGAAATTCTGTTTTGGGGTTTTGAAGAAAAACTAGGATGTACTAGTTTTATTTGTAAGCGATGAGTGGAAATAAGATATATATGCTTTAAATATGTATATTTTCCTGATTTTGGTAAAAAGGTGAATTTTACTTGAATTTCAAACTTGAAAATTAGTGAATAACTGATGAGTTGTTGAATTTTGTATATGATGGGTTAATACCAGGATAACAATTTCTAAACTAAGTTTTCCCCTTGATTGTATATTAGTGTAGTCTCACACTTGAAATTGTCCATGCTTTACACGAAGAAAATATATATATATATCCTGAATTTTTGAAAGAATGGCAAGCTTATGGTTAACATTGTGAATCTTGAACTTGATAAGATTTCTGATTACTTTAAATACTTTTCTTATGTTTTTAAATTCTTGACTTTCAAGAAGAGTGAGCCAATTTTAAATGTACGGACTGAGGCAACTTTGAGATATAGAGTGACTGTATTCAAGAGTACGAAGTTAGTGTGAATTGACTTGGGTTCCATTTGGCACGTTAGTTAGCGAGTTGTATTCATTTCTTGGGTTTGAACATGGAACTTGCGACTTTACTATAGAACCTAAGATTGGTTATTCTTGGAGATGATGGTGCTTTTGCTGGTCGCTTGTTTATTTCAGATTTTTAACTTCGAATGGATAATCTTGGTTTCAGCTGGCGTTATGGCTTTATTGGATCTAAATGCGTAAGGGTATGTGATTTGATTGAAATTAGCAATAATTGGACCCTTTGGTTTAACTATAGACCTAGGAAGGGTGGTGCACGTCCTGAGACTTTGGTATCCTGCTTACATAAGCTTTTATCTGTTGTGACACTTAATTGCCTATATACAATATCTGACATATTGGCCTTATTTTGTGACTTTTGGCTCGTGCTATAATTTTGATACCTGTAAAGAATCATGTCCTGATTCAAAAATTGTTATACCTTGTATATGTATTAAGCTTTTTGATGCTTAATTATGCCTTGTCCTGTGATTATAGACTTCTATTAAGTAGGGTAGCAGGTCTGGGAGTAAAGCATTATGACCGAGGGTTTAGCCAACTCCGTATTCATGGGAGAAATTGATGGATAGTTTCATGTAATTTATTAGGTCCCTAGTACTGAATATGAACTGAAAATAAATCCGAAGATCAGATCTACTGGTGTATAATGGATTAACCTAGTCAGAAACTTGGTGAGATTTTCTTGTGCGCAACATATATTATGATTGGTTTTGTGACCATATTCCAACTTTTATGGAAATTTGAACTCCGAAAGTATTGCATTGGGTTGGTAAGAGAACTCGAACTGTTTGGAACCGATTAGACTGAGCTTACTTGAGACTTGAACCTGTTTAGGCTAGTGTGGCCTTACATACCTAATGTGGATTTGAATTTGTGACTGCTTAAGAATGTGAATTGGCTGGACAGAGACTAGACCATTGTGTTCTTACTCGTACTCATGATCCTTGAGGTTGAACTTGAACTTTCACTTGAACTTGAACTTATACTTTTATTCGTGCTCATGCACCATGAACCTGAAGTATTTGGCTCTGCTTTGACCCTACTCTTGAACTTATTCGTACTGGTGTGACTGTAGACCGGCTACTACTCTTTTGTAGCGGTTGAACTGAACCTCTCTGGTGGGGCATTGCCTGTTGTGTTGTCCAGCACCACCAGGGATGACATTTTGCACTGAGGCTTTTGGTGAAGTTTAGCCGTTGAGCTAGCTTGTTGTGTTGTCCAGCACCACCAGGGCCAACTTACTGAACTGAAATTCTTTGGTGAAGCATAGCCGTTGTGCTAGCTTGTTATGTTGTCCAGCACCACCAGAGATGAATTTTGATCTAAAGCATCACTATACCCTGAATTTCTTCCAAATATCTGGGACCTTGCGTCCGATTTCAAGCCTTTTGCCTGTTTTATTTGGGTACGTGATTAACTCCCTATTGAACCATGACCATTTGATAGGTTGGATTGGCGTGATATATAGTACTTGGATTATATAGGCCATGCTTTCCTGGATCATGAATTACGATAAGTGAGATTCGAATGATTTTTAGTATTTGGCCGACTTTGGGAAAAACAAATTGGACCTGGTAAATACAAGTTGGAATAGATTGAATCCCAATGCTTGATTGGTTTCTGAGCGATATCTTGACCGGATCTATATTAGTTAGAAGGCTCGAGTGACTCTTGAGGGATATTTGATCTGATTAGTACAGGTGGAATGTCGAGGACGACATTCTTTTAAGGAGGGGAGAGTGTGAGAACCCGTAAATACCCTAAAAATTTTCCTAGGGTTTTAGTTCCCTTAATTGCATAATTTTTGCATTTTCTGGCTTAGAAACATTTTCTGGGTTGATTTTATGAGCAATTATAGTTTTTAGATGATTTTTCTAGTATTGGTGAGTTTTTAAAAAAATTAAGAATATATATTGGACGTGGGACCCACTAGTGCGAAAAGTTCGGAAAAATTCGGCCAATTAGGTTAAATTCCGGATACTGTGTAAATTTTATCGGGTGTTAAGAGATAAGTAGAGTGTGTGAAGTGATTGATGTGAGAGAGAAAAGAAGTGATAAGAATGCATTAAATAGAGTGACAAGTGTCACCATGTTATTGGTTTTCCTTTAAGATTTACTATTCACAATTTTGACTTTTTTGACCAAAGGATTAAATATCCAAAAATTGCATAAAATTCACAATTTTTCTTCTCTTGTTGGCCGGCTCTCTCTCTCAAGTTCAAGGAAGGAAGAAAACCTCTTCAAGTCTTGATTTCTTCTTGCTTCAATCCATAACTCAACCAACTAAACTAGTTTCTACTCCATAAAATCTTTCTAGTTGGTGTTAGTGGTTGATTTGGTGAAGTTTTTGGAAGAGCTAAGGTGTCCAACACCTCTACCTCTCTTTTTACTAGGTGAGTGGTGTGTGTATCTTCCTCCTACATCTAATGATGCTTAAGTTATGCTTATTAGTGATTAAAGTGCTGAAATTTCTGGTTTTTATCTTGGTTTGAATTGATTTGGTGAAGTTTTCCATTTTATGATGATTTTTCTGGTTTAATTGGATTATGATGGTGTGGTTGTTTGTGATGATTGGCAATGGACTATAATGGCTCTAGTGGATGTGAAATGTGGATAAATGCAACCAATTTTGGATTTGGAATGAAAACTGAAAAGTTAGGGTTCTTAAATCCCCAATTCTGTCCGGTTTTGGATCATAGGGTTAGAGGCCGAATTTGACTTTGCTCAAAACATGAAAGTTGTAGGTATTGATGTTTTTGAGGTGCCTGTAAAATTTCAGGTCATTTGGATTAATGTGGAATGAGTTATGACGAAATTACTGTAGCTATTCTGCTTTAGACAGAATGCGAAAACTGTACTGGTTATTGGCCATTTTGACTGGAATTGGTTTGGATTTAGTTGTTGGTGTCTTCTGATGAAATGTAGCTGGATGTCTTAGCTAACATATGCCTTTGGAATTTCGGCATTTGGACTTGTATAGACTAAGTTATAGTAATTACAGTTTTGTGTGATTTGCAAACCTGTTTTGGTAATTCTGGTATAGTATTTGGCATTTTCGACCTAGTTAAGCTAGGAACTGGATTGAGTGACCTTCTTCATTGTTGTAGCCCTGTTCCATAGCTTCGAAGCGGTGGGTCTTACACCCCCATCCGATAATTGTAGTGAGAGTTGTGCCATTACCGCATTATGAGGTCGAATCCGGTTTTCTTTCCAAGGCCTGAGTTTAAGGCCTTTCTTAATTCCTGGTTTGCTATCATACTTGTATATGTTTATAAAACCCTATTGGGGTTGTGATTGGCATTGCTATATGACTCGTTATCGAGTCTCATTGCATTTGTTTACTTGTTCTAGGGCGTGACGGTGGTTCACGACATTCCCCTGACGGAAGTGCATGAAATAGCACTTATTTGATTTGTGAGTATACTACTCACTTAACTGTTACAATGTGGCTTTGTTATATGTGTAATTGATGCCTTGAAGGCTTATTTGCTTATTGGAAGTGATTAAGGTGAGGGTGTACTTGACCGCCCTCACCCCTTGTGATTTTATTCATGGTTAATGACTGTTCACTGAAATACTGTACTGGTTATATGAAATACTGAATTCCACTCATGGAAACTGATTTGGTGTCGTTTGGATGAATGTCCAACGGCTTTACTGTATCACTGAGCTCAACCCCGTTTGGTAGTCAATTGGATCGAGCCGGCGAGGGCTTGGTCGTGAAAATTGTCTTGCCACGGGGACTGTACTGAGGAACCTTGTAGTAATGAGACTCTTGGTTCCGGTATACTCGAGTATTACCAAAAGTGACTGAATGGAGTGCGGGCCCGGTTGGGGTATGATTGGTGGAAGGAAAGGAAGTAAAGTGAGGTCTACGGTTTTGGGTACTTTTAACATTGACGGAGGGTCAATGAGGTTGGATCAAGATTGCAAGTGTGGAAATGGGCTCTTGAGAGCCAACCGTATCCTTTCCCTGGTTTGATTTATCTCTTAATTGCATATTTGAACTGAACGGTTATGATTATGTGATCTTGACTGCTTTTGTGTGATAGTTGCTCACTGGGCTTTAGCTCATACCGTGCCATTTGTTTTCCTTACAGGAAAATGACCACTTTTGGAAAGAATGTGCTAGTTGGTTCAAGTTGAGCTCATGTGAATGTATATTTTGAATAGCTCCTTGAGGGTGAAAACCCTAGGTGTTTTGTTGCAACCAATGGTTGGCTTGTAAATGGTTATTTGTACATGTATGAACTAGTTGAATATTTGATATGCCGTCTTGGCTTGCAAATGTTGGTTTCCAATGTATATATATGTTTGGTCGATGCTTGGTTGGATTTCGAACTGATACGCGTTTCAAGCGGAAAAGAAAAAAAATTTGGAAAAGGAAAGGGCCAAATCCGGCCGGATTCTGACGTGTCCTCTACTGTTCATCGCGGCTTCGATTTTCATTTTTTTTTATTTTGTGATTTTGACCTATTTGCGCGCGTTGGTAAGCTCCGGAGCGCATTAGATCGACGTTAACTGATCCGTAGTCCTGGCGAGAGCTGGGCAGGCAGTCCGCTAACCCCTTTGGTTCGCCTTAGGGGAAAGTGGGGCTGTTACACTGGAAACCTTTCCTTCCTCATATGCACCCAAACCCAATCACCGAGTTCGAATACAACATGTTTTCTACCCTTATTTGCATGTTGTGCGTATTGCGCATTTTTCTTCTCAATTTGAGCTCGAACTCTCTCATGCAAGGTCTGAACAGCTTCTGCCTTTTTGACACTGTCTAAACACTCATTAACAGGAATAGGTGATAAATCTAGAGGGGTTAGCGGCTGAAATCCATAAACAATTTCAAAAGGGGAATGATTAGTAGTAGAATGAGTGGTTCGGTTATATGTAAACTCGGCAATAGGCAAACATTCTTCCCACTTCTTCAAGTTCTTTTGAACAATGGCTCGAAGTAGAGCACCAAGGGTTCGATTGGTTACCTCAGTCTGACCATCCGTTTGGGGATGACTAGAAGTAGAAAACAGCAATTTAGTTCCCAACTTTCCCCAAAGTGATTTCTAGAAATAGCTTAAGAATTTCACATCCCTATCATTTACAATAATACGCGGTACTCCATACAATCTAACCACATCCTTGAAGAATAAATCAGCAACATGGCGCGCATCATTTGTTTTCCTACAAGGGATAAAATGAGCCATTTTTGAAAATCTATTCACTACAACAAAGATACTATCCATACCTGTAGAAGATCTTGGTAAACCAAGCACAAAGTCCATGGATAAGTCTGTCCAAGGAGCATGAGGTACGGGTAGAGGAGTATACAATCCATGAGGGTTACTCCTTGACTTTGCCTGCTTACACTTTAAACACTTATCACAAATGTTAGCAATGTCACGCCTCATTTTAGGCCAATAGAAGTGTTCATGCAAAATGTCAAGAGTTTTATCAATACCGAAATGCCCCATCAACCCTCCGCCATGGGCTTTTCTAACAAGTAATTCCCTAAGTGAACAATTGGAAATACATAGGCGATTTTCTTTGAACAAGAAGCCTTCATGCCTATAAAACTTTTGAAATGCAGCATGTTCACAAGCTTGAAACACATTAGAAAAATCATCATCATGTGCATACATGTCTTTAATGTGCTCAAAACCAAGTAACTTAGTGCTCAGGTTAGTGATCAAAATATACCTTCTAGACAATGCATCCACAACGACATTATCTTTTCCCTTCTTATACTTAATGATATATGGAAAGGTATCAATAAATGCAATCCATTTTGCATGTCTTTTATGCAACTTACCCTGCCCCTTAAGGAATTTAATTGATTCATGATCAGTATGTATCACAAATTTCTTAGGCATAAGATAATGCTGCCACACTTCAAGAGCACGCACAACAGCATACAGTTCTTTATCATGAGTAGGGTAATTAAGAGCTCCCCCACTCAACTTCTCACTGAAATATGCCAAGGGTCTATTATTTTGATGTAAGACAGCCCCTATGCCAATCCCACTAGCATCACATTCAACTTCAAACATCAAATCAAAATTAGGCAAAGCAAGAATGGGTGCTGAAGTTAACAAATTCTTAAGCTTATTAAACGACTCTTCTTGCTCTTTTCCCCATTGAAACCCCACATTCTTTTTAATTATCTCATTCAAAGGTGCTGCAATAGTGCTAAAGTCTTTAACAAATCTCCTATAGAAACTTGCAAGACCATGAAAAGACCTTACCTGAGACACATTGTTTGGAGTCGGCCACTCCATGATGGCCTTTACCTTGGCGGGATCAACACTTATGCCATTTGCACCAACAATATAACCAAGAAAGTTAACCTCAGGAGTGCAAAAGACACATTTTTCCATGTTGGCAAATAACCTATTTTCACGCAAGGCACTTAAAACAAGTCGCAAATGCTCAACATGCTCTTCTAAAGACTTGCTAAAGATTAATATATCATCAAAATAAACAACAACGAACTTTCCAAGAAAATGCCTTAAAACATGGTTCATTAATCTCATGAAAGTACTTGGAACGTTTGTTAAGCCAAAAGGCATCACAAGCCACTCATAAAGACCATACTTTGTTTTGAAAGCAGTTTTCCATTCGTCACCTTCCTTTATCCTTATTTGATGATAACCAGATCTTAAATCAATTTTAGTGAAAATGATTGCTCCATGCAATTCTTCTAGCATATCATCTAATGTGACGCCCCGAAAAAAAATAGGGTTTTCATTTTATGTATATTTTGTTGGACGAGCGGAGTAACACAGTTTTCAACTCGGAAAAGAAAAGAAAAGTTTCGAAAAATGGCAGGGGCCAAATCCGGCCGGAAATCCGGCCAGTTTCTGGCCGGATAGCTGGCCGGATTGCCCTGCAGTTTTGAAAAAAAATTGGTTTAGCTACAGCCTTGTATCCGGCCAGGAATCCGGCTGGAAATCCGGCCAGATTCCGGCCGGATTGTGACGTGTCACAGCCGGTCAGAAGCTTTGACCGGCTGTTTCCTTCATAAATATCTTGTTTTTGGCTGCTTTTGTCTTCATTTTGTTTCTGCTCAACCGAGGCCTTGAGAGAGAGGAAAGAAAACTTCATTATTCTAGCTTCAAATTTCTACTCCCATCTTGAGTTTTAACCGTTTGTTTTGCAAATTGCTCCGTTTAATCTCTCATCTAAGTTGATTGCAAGCCTTTGGTGGAGTTGTTTTGGTTGGAGAGGCTTTAAGTTGCTATCTTCTTGAACTCATGAGGTGAGTTGCTAAGAAAGTTGCTATTTTTGGTTTAATAATGGTATAGTAGTGATTTGTGGTGGTTATATATGTTATATTGTGAATGATTTCATGGGTTTAAGGAATTTATGGTGAATTTCTGATTTATTGGGCATTTTCCGATTTTATATGATAAGCATGAATTGGTCTTGAATTGATGGATTGTTATGGTGTTAAATGGACTCTTGATACGTTAATTGCGGTTGGTTGCGGAAAATTTCCGCTTATGGTATGAATTTCTGGTTCTAGGGTTTCAATTGGGGGTTTTTCTAATGGTTGGCTTTAAGCTTCTAATTAGTTTTGATTAAAGGGTTTTGTGGCCCTAAGTGGATATGTTTTATCGTTTATGAACCGTATGTGCAATTGTGGTTAATTGCTATATGATTGGGGTATTTGTTTGTAGGATGGAAAATAAGAAAATTAAGGGGAAATGCTGTCCCATTTGTTGGAGAATATTTGATTGATTTGAATTTGAGTGATCTTGACTAATTTTATGGAATTCTTATGATTTGGAAGTTGGGATAATAAAGTTCCATGTTAGTGACATTTCCAGACTTTATTTACGTGAATTCATCTTGATTTGCCAAGTATATGATTAGAAGAAGCTATGCTAGTGTTAAAGTGGAATTACTAGCCTTTAATCGTATTTAGCGATGGTTATTTACAAAGGTTGGTTTGGAGTTGTAACTTCAGTTTTACGGTAACTAATTCTGCCCTCATGTGATAAGTTATTAAGTAGTGGTTGTTCATAGCACGATAGCTTGATATTGTGACAAGTGAAGTTTGGGTTTCCAATTGATATAATAATCTGCCCTGTTTTTGCATCATACATTTGACCTTGAGAGAGACTGATTCGGCCCTTGTCCAAAACATAAAACTTGTAGATATATGAGTTAACTACCTACCTGCAAAATTTCAGATTGTTTGGACTTCTGTAGCCTGAGAAATGACTGAATTGCCCCTGACTGTTCATAGACCCTGTTTTGCTGACAGTTTTCTGTCCTCTCCTAGATTTCGATATTTGACCCTGAAATTGTACGTTTTGACTTTGGAAGTCTTCATAAGAAATGTTGGTATATGTCTTAGTTTCGTAACGCCATAAGAATCGTTTCAATCGGATAAGCGTAGTTTCAAATGTGATTAAAATGCCAAAAAGTGGCAGGAACTTGTTAAGTTTAGAATTCCTTTTATTTGACATGCTGTTTGTCATTTAGGGCTTTGACTTGAGCAAGGCCATGAGGTACGATGGATGGTTTCTGAGCTGTGTTTGGGTGAGTGAACCTTAACTACTTCTCCAAAAGTTACTTTTGAACTAATTCTTGCATTGATTACATGATTGCATCTCATTGTGTATGTGTGTGTGCCATAACATTTTGGCTCCGATGGGTTCTTGGGAAAATCTTGTGCTTAGAACCAATGTCTCCACTACTGTTTACGCATTCCTTGGAGCACGATGGCTCCTTATACCTGTTTATCTGTTACTTGATTGAAGGGAGCGTTGGACATCTAAGTACAAGGATTTCACTGGCTTCAAAGAGCTTTATACGCACATTTGATCGCTAGTTCATGATATCAATTAAGTATACTATTGTTAAGTTTATTTGATTATTGATTTTACTGTTCACTCACTGAGCTTCTAGCTCACCCCAAATGTTTTCTTCTCCCCACAGGGATCGAGGCAAAGGAAGCGCTTGTATTACGTTATGTGTATGACCGGATGGCATGTAACTTGTATAGTTAGATTTGGATTCGTTTGTGTAATTGTTGGGCTAGGGTGACTGTTTGAAATTGGAATGGATGGATTATACCTTGTACGGTTTGAATTTGGATTGCCTCTTGTGTAATAGCTTAGTATTAGGGTTTGTAATGAATGATTGGACTTGAATGGATGTACGTGTACATTCCGCTGCGTTTGTGATATGTAATTCTTGGAGAATTTGATGTATATCTTTGAGATTTATATTGTAATTTGTTTGAGAACTGTAGTGATTGACCGAGTCCTGGCGAGAGCTGGGCAGGCGGCCCGCCGAACCCTCTGGTTCGCCTTAGGGGGAGGTGGGGTCGTCACATCTAACCTAGAAATAGGGTGACGATACTTAACAGTAATTTTATTAATTGCACGACAATCTGTACATATTCTCCAAGTCCCTTCTTTCTTAGGCACTAGAATAACCGGAACTGCACAAGGACTAAGAGATTCACGAACCTGTTCTTTTTCAAGGAGGGAGTCGACTTGCCTTTGAATTTCCTTTGTTTCCTCCGGATTTGCTCTATAGGCTGGTCGATTTGGTGAATTGCTCCAGGAACAAAGTCGATTTGATGTTCAATGCCTCGAATTGGAGGTAATCCTTTCGGTAGTTCCTCTGGAAACACATCCTTGAATTCCTGCAAAAGAGAGTAGATTGCACTAGGAAGAGAATCGGTTATGCCTAGTGTGTAAAAAGAATAATAACCAGCTTCCCTGTACAGAAGTACTATGAGAAGACTTTGTGTACTCAAAGCCATATCTACCTCACGCACACTTGCATAGAAATTCCCTTTTTTCACTTTCAAGCTCTCGGCCTCACTGAGTTTTTTTCCACTCGAATTTTCTTTTTCACTCAACTCGGCCTCTACTTTCTTTTTCCCCTCATTCGGCTTTTTCTTTGCTTCTTTCGATTGCCTTTTCTCTCTCTCTTTTCTTAAATGCAATTGTTCTTCATACATTTGTGTGGTGTCAATGGTGAAAGAGTGATTTTGAGGTTATCCATAATGAACTTATACTTATTGGTAAGTCCAATATGATCAGCCTGTCTATTATACTCCCAAGGACGTCCCAACAAGACATGACTGGTATGCATACGAATTACATCACATAAAACTTGGTCCTTATATCGACCAATAGAAAAAGCAATTAAGGACTGTTTGGTCACCTTGACTTCCCTCCCATCATTTAACCAAGACAATATATATGGTTTAGAGTGATAAGTCCATGGAATGTGGTTTTGCTCCACAAAATCAGCGGCTACACAATTAGTACAAGAGCCACTATCAATGATCATAAGACATACCTCATCTCCAATTTTGCATCTCGTACGAAAGATGTTGGTTCGTTGGAGATCATCTTCTTGAGCTTGTGCATTAAGCACTCTCATAGTCACCATAGTTCGTGCTACGGGGTCCTCCTCTATCTCAACCATGTCATCATCCTTCCCTTCTTCTTCAAGCGGTGGCATGTCCGCATATTCCTCCTCTCCTTCGCTTTGCCACACTCCCTCTTCGTTCATGTACATGATGCTTCGGTTAGGGCATTGAGCCATGAGATGGCCAATTCCCTTGCATTTGAAACATGCCTTTGGCTGGTTGGTAGATGTATTTGCCCCTGGAAAAGTCGGCCGCAGGTTGGTTTAGAAGAAGTTGCACTCGGATGGGACGGTTGTTCCATTCGCTTGTTTTCCCTCTCTCTATTACCTTGCCTTGGCCAAGCATTGGATGTTGGCAATTGATTTCTTTTCCAAGGAGTGGAAGAAGATGTAGTGGTTCGACCATTAGGTGTCTTTAGAGGTGAGGCTTGCTTTTCCACCTTCTCTGCATAAGACACCATTTGTTGAAGTTCAAAGTAGTCTTGAAGCTCAACCTTCTTCCTAATTTCAGGATTTAATCCATTAAGGAACCTCGCCATGGTTGCTTCCGAATCCTCTTGTACATTAGCCCTTATCATCGCTACCTCCATTTGTTTGTGGTACTCATCAACCGAATTAGAATCATGAGTGAGTTGTTGGAGCCGATTGTACAAGTCCGTGGTATAATGGAAGGGTACAAATCGTTTCCTCATCACTTGCTTCATTTCAGTCCAAGTGTCAATCGGTGGTTCCCTATTTCTCCTCCTTGTGGCACATATTTGCTCCCACCAAATAGATGCATAATCTTGAAATTCAATAGCTGCAAGTTTCACCTTTTTATCTTCAGAGTAATTGTGGACTTCAAACACTTGCTCAACTCGCCTAACCCAATCCAAGTAAGTTTCAGGATCATTTTTCCCATGAAAGGTAGGCATCTTGGTTTTGATGGAACCAAGATTGTCATTGGTTCTCCTAGGTCGGTCTCGACCTTCCCTCACTCCCCCTTGACTTTTCCTTGATCGAAAGGAGGTGTTAGAATGATATCCCTCATCATCCACATCATGATCAACACTTTGAACACTCGAAGCCCTATTGTGTGTATCTCCGGTACCTCGCATCTCAATGGTAGCCAATCTGTCTAATAATTGTGTCATTACAACTTCATGTCTCCCCGCTTGTTTTTGAAGAGCTTGGAGCACCAGTTTGAGTGACACGTCGGTCTCAGATGGCTCAGGCATGTTCCCCTCTTGAGACATATTGTCCAACCTGCAAAACAAGTGTATCCTAGTCTACCTTGCAAGCACTCGTGTATCACTCAAGGAAAACACATTCACTCTCAATTTTCCCTCCTCGAAGTTCTTAAAACAACTCAAACTCTCAAAAATTTAGAATTAATTACCCTATAAGCAAATAATAAGACACAAAGCAGAATTTTGTAAATTCTAGAAAAACTCTACCCGAAGCTGGAACTTTTTTTTTTTGAGCAGCTGTTTTACTGAGTTTCTAGTCAGTATTTTGGAGGGTAAGTGGTGCTTTTGGGATGTTCAAATAACGCAAGAACCAGTCCTCAAATTTCAGTCAAATCAGTTAGCAAAAACTAGCTTAACCGATTTTAGAAACTCAAGAATTCAAAGGCGGTTTGGCTAAGGTGTTTGTGGTAGTTTAGGTTTGGCTTTGGAAACTGATTTGAGGTGCTTGGGGTCTGGTTAGGTAGTTTGGGGTTGTTGAAATTCAATTAAGATTGGAAACTCAAGAATTGGAAACCAATCAAGATTTGGAGACTCAAGTTTTTGGGAAACCAATCAAGAATTGGAAACTCAAGATTTGGGAAACTTGATTTCCTTTGTGTGAGAGCCGATTCCTTCTCTTCTTTCTTTTTTTTTTCCTTCGGCTCTTCAAGGAACACAAATTCAGTCACACCAACAAGTTCAAGAAACGGATGAAAGGTTATGCAAATTCCAAGAAAACCCTAGTTCTTGATTTATTGTTCAAGAACTTTCAAAACAAGACTTGGTGGTTCAAGAACTTCAAGAATTTTGTTCAAGGAGCTCAAGAACTTTCCCAAATTATGTTGTGGTGTCTAGGGTTTGCAAGAACAACAACCAATACTCAAGAAATAGGCAAAACAGAATTTCAGCAATACTCAAAAGAAAATTCCAACAATACTCTAGCAACTTGGACACTAAAACTGATACGTTCCTCGATCAACACGTTCGAGACACGTAGCACGTTTGCCCAAGGATCTAGCGAGGTTGTCCAGCGCTTGGATTGCGGAACCTAGAACCAAACGGACGACACGATTGGTTTTAGATGGTAGACGACACTCCGATGAAGGTGAATACTCCAGGGGAATAGGTCGGATGAACAATCAAGGACAGGACGCAAGATTGCTCAATAACCCTTGCCAAGGCAAGTTAAAGGCTCGAATTCTCTAGAAAGAAAACGAAAGTACTAAGAATTTTATTCATAAAACTTGTGTCTTTAACCTTACAAAGCTAGCCTATTTATAGGCTAAAAATAACAAGAAAACCCTAAAGAAACCCTAAGGAAAAAAGTCGGACAGCTTGTCTTCAAGATGGGCCCGCCCATGCCTTCTACTAGGCAACTAGTCAAACTAAATAAATAACAACGACTAAGGCCCTACTCGGCCGACTCACAAAGAGGCACACTTGATTCTTCATGGGCTTGGATCAAAGTGTAAGTTGCTTGATTGACTCTTTCCAAGCCTTCAATATCTCTATGGGCCCCATGTTGATCCAGGACAACTCGAACAAGGGCTTGGAGAGATTCTTTGAAGAGCTTGGCCCGTGCACGTGTGACAGGGCCCAATGGGACTCGGACTGGGCTCTGGTTCATGCACACATCAAAAACAATATAAGGTATGTGACTCTTATTTTTTTTTTTTTGTCTTTAAACCCTAACAACCCAAACACAAGTATAACAGACCCAAAAACTTGGACAGAAAACACAAAAAAAAAAGACAACACCCAAACAGATATTTTTTTACTCGGATGAACAGTAACGTGAACAGTACACTACAGTATGATGAACAGTATTCGGTACACTAATGATGAACAGTAATCGCTACAGTTTTTTTTGGACAAAAGACACAAACGAACAAGATATGAACAATTTCAATTAAAAGAGAATTAACCTGATGCTCTGATTACCAACTGATGAGCAACCCTAGGGGAAGACCCTCCTCGACCCTCCCAACCTTGTAATTATCAGAGTTAGATCTTTTCTCCCAATCAAAATATAACTCGATTGTTCTCATGAACTCAAGACCTCTGACACACAAAGGCAATCAGCAACCTTAAGCAAATAATGATGGATGAAGAGACACCACGATTAGGGAACAAACTAATCGATAAAGTCTGATTTGAATCCTAAGCTATGAACTCAAGAATTCAAGAGTAAGTTCGAATAAGAACTTGAAGGAAAATTCCTCACGATTTCTGGTTGTAATAATCTCCCATCTCGCTCATACAATAGGTGCCTTTTATAGGCTAAAACTAGGGCAAATCCGACCCAAATAAACCTGGAATAGGAATTCGATTCGCATAAAGAGCCAGCTCTTTAAGGCTTCCCGATAAGGCCCGATAAGTAAATAGCCAGCTCTTTAAGGCTTCCCAATAAGGCCCAATAAGTAATTAAATACTCAACGACTAACAACTACTAAACTAGGCAGTCTTAAGACAACTACCAACTAAGCTAACAAGTATGAGATCATTCTTTCACTTCAAACGTACAAGTGAACAAGGTAACTTCATAGTCTATAAAATCTTCAAACTTAGCTTGCTCCTTGCTTGTATGGTGAATGATCAAGGCTTGTAAAGCTTCCTTCACCTTCTTGGATCTTGATCTCGTCATCGGACCACCAATGTTGACCAAAGGATCCTTGACCCAAGATTGAAGTTGCTGCACACCCGTATCCGCATCAGAATGTAGGAGAGTATTCCTAAAATGTAGGAGAGAATATAGGAGAATATCCAAGTGAGACAAGAGTTATCCAACAAGTGCTTTACTTACTTTCCTAATTGACTCTGGAAACCAAAGCAATACTTGGACAGATTTGAAACAAAGAAACCCTAGCGTAAATGAAACCCTAGCGCAAACAAAACCCTAGCCGCACAAATGAAATCCTAGCCGCACAAAGGGAACCCTAGGCGCCACAAGGAAACCTAGCCGTCGCCCTCTTGTTTTCTTGTTGCTTCGGCTATGACTAACGACTTGGACAGAATTTGGTAGCAATGTTGGAACACCAACAACTAGAAATTTCGATGACATGACTCAATACCACAAAACAACTTGTGGACAGATTGGTCACAACAACTACGGCCGAATGGACAGAAATTGGACTCACGAAGACCAAACAAAATTCCGAACAGATTTGACACAACAAAGAAATATGCACGGCAGAATTGAAGATGCAAGACACAACCAAGTTCGGACAGATTTTCGAGCAACAACGTGACACACAAACGGACAGAATGGGTGACACAACCAACGACTCCAACGCAAGAACAAGTTATGGACAGAAATTATCAACAAACTAGACACAAACACAAAGGAGATAACACACAACAAATTTTGTGTTCGGATGAACAGTAACGTGAACAGTGTCGGTGAACAGTGACTTTTTTTTTTTTTTTTTTGTAAAGCAAGGCAGCAGAACACAAGGAAAACTAAGACAAAACTACGGATATAACGGAAGATACCTCCACCAAAGCTCTGAAGCCAACTGATACCAAATACCAGAGTGCTCGCTCAATTCTCTCATAATTTAGTAATAATTTGCTCTTTGAAGATATTCCCGAACACAACAGCCACTCTGGATGGGCTTTCAAAGTTCAAGAGACTTTTATCAAACGAGTAAATTAAAACAAAGTTATGAAAGAAACTAAGTAACACGCAGTTATAAGGATCTCTCGGCCTTCCCTAGTGAAATTTAAAACCTTAGCCTGCCATATGAGTATGAAACACACAGGATTTTATTTCTTCTTCTCCTTTTTTCTTTTACTCAAGATTCATCGTTCATTTATACAGACTTAACTTGACCTTTCAAGCAAATAAAGGTCACGACTCTTTGGAAAAGTAAAGACAACTTGACCTTTCAAACAGATAAAGGTCACGACCTTTTGGAAAAGTAAAAACAACTTGACCTTTCAAACAGATAAAGGTCACGACTCTTTGGGAAAAGTAAAGACAACTTTTTAAGGGGACCCTTCCATATCAATGTCATTCCAGGCCCACTGGTAGTCATCATCTGGTGTATCCGAGGGTGTAGTATCTGGATCAGTAATGCTGAGCATTTCATTGTGATATTGATGTGCTGGTCTATTCTTTCTTTTATTTTCTATGCTTTTCCATTCTGATCGGTTTTTGAAACTGTAGTGGGATACTGATGAAGTTGCTGTAGATCTTTGTGATGTTCCTATGTCATCATTTGGGTTTTGGGAGTCTTGCATCACAGTGTCATTCATTTTGTCCTGGTATTCCTTTTTTGCTCGTTTGATTCTGGTCCAGTGAGGATGACTAGAATGATAGTTCCATGAGCCATAATGACCAGGCCAAATTTCAGGAGGAATACACCTGTTTTCTTGGAAAATATATCTCTGTGCCTCCTCATACTCATCATCTTGGTCTAAAATAGTATGATTCATTTTCTTATAAATTATTGCACTTGAACAGGACTGAATTTGGTTGTTTATCAAATGGCAAGGTCTATGGAAATGAAAAATAACATATTTAGACTGGGTTGTGAATAATCCAGACCAAAATGTTAATGGTCGAAACCATTGCAGAAAAACTTGAAGGTTTGGATTAAGTGGTTGGTTAAAGAATGGTGACTGAAATTCCATAAGAATATGGTACTGGTGACAAAGGCACCAAAAATACCATAACAGTGGTTTTGGAAAATCATCATGTCCGGCAATAAAAATTTGACAGAAAGGGTATTCAGGATTTGTTCCAAAGGGATTGAGTATTGATCCACCATATGAACTAAAGATTTCAAGTTCATATTGATTTCTGATTCTTTCAATATTTTCTTTTTCCCATGGATAAGGAATTTCATGAATATCTGGAGGTTCACTGGAAATGGGTGAAAACATTAGACATGGGGAAACAGCTTGTTGAGGCAAAGGTTCTTTCCGAGAAAAGAAATCAGCAACAATATTCTTTTTTCCTTTAATATGTTTGACATCAAAGAAATATTGAGAAAACCATGCTGACCATCTAAGCAATTGAGGATTGGGAATGATTTTTTGTTTGAAGTGCAGCATTTTTGGAAATGATCCCATATCCATTTCAACCAAGAAATGAGAAGATATAAGGAAGAAAGAGAACTTCTTTATACCATTTTTACTGCAAGTATCTCCTTGAAAGTGGAATGATAATGTTGTTCAGAGACTTTGAATTTTCCACTGGCAAATCCACAACAATGTTTTGTTCCCTGTTCATCTTCTTCTAGTAGTACAGCTCCCCAATATTTATCACTGGCATCTGTTTGTAGAATCTTTTTTCCATCAGACGGAATATGAAGTGTAGGAAGGTGTACCAGTTCTTTCTTGAGAATTTGGATTGCTTGGGTTTGTGAAACTCCCCATGGTGGAGGTTTCTTTTTAAGCATTTTAGTCAAAGGACTAATATGCTTTGAAACTTTGGGAATGAATTCCCGGACATAATTTACAACTCCAAGGAATTGTTGAACTTGTGTTGTCGAAAGATTATTTTCAGGAAAATCCTTCACAGACTGTCCAACATGTTGTTCTGGAGTGCATTTTCCTTTAGCAATTTTCATGCCAAGGAATGAAATTTCTTGCTGAGCTAAATTCATTTTCTTTTCAGAAAGCATTATCCCATATTGCTTAACAAGATGATGAAAATCTTTAAGCAATTCAAGATGTTCCTCAAAAGTGTTACTGAAAAGAAGAATGTCATCAATGTAAATCAAGGCTGAATGTAAGATAGGCTGGAAAATCTTTATCATTGCTTTTTGGAAAAGAGAAGGTGCGGTTTTTAAGCCAAAAGGCATCACCTTCCATTGGAAATGATAATTTGGAATACAAAATCCAGTTTTATGCTTATCCTCAGGATGAATTCCCAATTGCCAAAATCCAGATTTTAAATCAAATTTTGAAAACCAGTTTGCTTTGGATATCTGGGAAAAAATAGTAAGTCTATTGGGAATTGGAAATTTATCATCAAGTAGGAAAATATTAAGGGGTTGGTAATTGATTACCAGCCTCATTTTTCCTCTTACCTGTTCAGATCTTTTGTTGACATAGAATGCTTGACATGCCCATTGAGAATGAGAAATCTCAATAAGTCCAAACTTTAGAAGTTCTTGGCATTCCTGTTCTGCAAGCTTCGTATCATCAGTATTCATACCAGAATGACTGGCTTTTGTGGGATTGATATCTTCATTCTTTTTGAAGGGAAGTCGAATGTAGAAATCAGGGTTTTCCCACAAAGGATGATTACATTTTCCCAAAAATTCTTGATGATTTGTAGAGCATGATTCCTGCACTATTTGGTTCTAAATTTGCTGGAGTTGATCTTTTTGAATATTATCTTCTTGTATCATATACAGTTTAGGGATTTCAATAAAAGGTTTGAAAAACTTTTTTGATTTTATCCCATGACCTATAATGAGATACTTGTTTTGTTGATAAAGATCAAATCCTAATATCAAATCCTTACCAGTAAAATTTGCTCCCAAAAATTTTGAACTGACACAGCAATCTGGGAGAAGTTTGAGAGTGATGGAATTTTTAGTGATAAACTTTGTTTCAAAAATATTTCCATCAGCTGCTCGGAATTTATTTACTTCCGGAATCCAATATGAGTCTGGTAGGATATCTTTCCTCATAATGGAAATGTAAGCTCCTGTATCAAAAAATGCAATAAGGGGTATAGGCTTAGAATATTTATCCAAAAGAATATGAATAAGAGTTTGTGGATAAACATCCTTTTCAATCTTCTCCTTATTGATTGATGCAATAGGGCTTATGCTTAAAATTTCCTCAGGAACCTGCAAAGCCAAAAGAGTTGTATCAGTTGGTTCCTCTTGTTCGGAGAATTCAGATTCTAAATCAGATATAGTGAACTGAAGTTCATTCTGAATTTCTGAGATCAGTTTTACTCCCTTTTGATTCTGAGGACAATTTTTCGCAAAATGTCCTGGCTTTCCGCAGATAAAGCATTTGTTGCCTTTAGTACCCCGAAATTTCTGAGATTTTCATCTAAAGTATCTCCATTTCTTTCTGAAGGGTTTTTTCGGAAAGTTTTTGTATGATTTGGTAAAACTTTTGAATCTTTTGAGCCTTCTGGATCCTTTTCGTCTGTGAGATGGAGTACAAGCCTAACACTTTCCTTTTGTTATTAATTCTGGCTTTCTGCAAGCTTGATCTAAGCAAACGTCTCCTTTCAGATATTCACGAATCACCTTTCTCTTGTGACAAAGATCATCAAGAGATAGAAAGACTGCTTGCTTGATTTGACCAATGGTGAGATTCAGGATTGATCCATACTTATTATGGATATACATTTCTGCACCATCTGCAAGTGGTTTTGGCAAAGTGCTACAACAAAGGAACAATTTATAACCTTGCACATTCCTAATGATTTCCCTATGCAATGGAAACAACAAGGTTATACCCATATACACTTTGGAGCCATCAGGATTTCCCTATCATTTCATGGAAGGAAAGGACTTCCCAACACCTTTCTACTTTGGTGGGGTTTCTACTCCATCACCATCTCTTTATTTCCCTGAACAACAGCCACAGACCTCTAAACCTTTTGATATTGCAGTAACTTTACGAGAATATCGTAAAAATAAACAGGTTCAAAAGGATGCTGAAATAGCAAAAAGAATGGCTGAAAAGGATAACTGATACGGTCCTCGATCAACTTGTTTTGAGACACGTAGCACGATTGCCCAAGGATCTAGTGAGGTTGTCCAACGCTTGGATTGCGGAAACCTAGAATCAAATGGACGATTTGATTATATACGGTAGAACGATGACTCTACAAAGGTGATTACTCTAATGGATAGGTCGGTAGAACAGTCTAGGACAAGACGCAAGATTGCTCACAACCCTTGCCAAAGCAAGTAAAAGGCTCGAATCTCTCTCAACAAGAAGAATCGAAAATAAACAAACTTTATTGATAAAACGTCTACCTTCAAGCCTTACAAAGCTAGCCTTTTTATAGGCTAAAGGTTACTAAAAACCCTAAAAACCCTAAGGGAAGCATTCGGCCATCTTGGTGTCAAGATGGACTAGCCCATGCTCTACTAAAGCGGCTAATCTAACTCTAAGTAAACACTAAGGCCTAAAGCCCTAATCGGCCAACTCACTTGGGGGCTCACTTGGCTCTTCATGGGCTTGGATCATGGTGTAGACAACTTGATTATCATCCTTCAAGCCTTCAATGTCTCTATGAAAGCCTTGAGTCAAGGCCGCCATCCGTGCACACATCAATCCCCTCCACTTGAGAAGGATTTGTCCTCAAATCTGGATGGAAATGGATGATACTACAAGAGTTGGTAGTATGAATGCCAGATCTAATGCCACCACATATTGGTCCTCTTAGACTGAATGATACTTGCATACATCATGATTACTATGATTCGGTGCTCATGTCTCTTGGTTAGTTTGAAAATGCTCATAACCAGCCAAGAAAAACTCATGGCTTTACTCCAATGGCTTCTCTTGTTCGTATTAATTTCTTTGAAGAACAAATGAACAATATGCGATGCATCGTCAGTTTTGTGACAGGGGATAAAATGAGCCATCTTAGAGAATCTATCAACCACTACAAAGATGGAGTCATTTCCCCTAGGTGATCTATGGAGTCCTAAGACAAAGTCCATGGACAAGTCTACCCAAGGATAGTGCGGAATAGGCAATGGGGTATACAGGCCGTACGGATTTGTTTTAGACTTTGCCTTATGACAAGTGACACATCTACCAACCATGCGCTCAACATCTTGACGCATGTGAGGCCAGTAGAAATGCTCTTGTAACATGGCTAGAGTCTTAACCATGCCAAAGTGTCCCATGAGACCACCACTATGTGCCTCCGTAACCAAAAGATCACGGACGGAAGAGTTAGACACACATAGTTTATCCACATGAAATAGAAATCCATCATGCAAAAAGTACTTTCCATGTGGGTTCTTAACACATGCAGCATATATGTCACCAAAGTCATGGTCATGTGTGTAGAGTTCCTTAATCATTTCGAACCCTAATAACTTACCATCAAGAAAGACAAGCAAGGAATGTCTAAGTGATAAGGCATCAGTTACCACATTCGTTTTACCAGTCTTGTACTTAATCACATAGGAGAAAGTGTCAATGAACTTTACCCATTTGGCTTGTCTCTTGCTCAACTTAGGTTGTCTCTTGAGAAACTTCAGTGACTCATGATCGGTGTGTATCACGAACTCCCGAGGCGCGAAGATAGTGTTGTCAGGTCTCTAAGGCCCTCACCAGTGCGTACAACTCCTTGTCATATGTTATGTAGTTTTAGGCAGCTCCTCCTAGTTTTTTGCTAAAGAAGGCACAAGGCCTTTTGTCTTGTATGAGGACAGCGCCAATACCTACACCAGAAGCATCACACTCGATTTCAAAAGTCTTGTTAAAGTTTGGTAATGCCAAAACAAGTGCATGTGTGAGTTTGTTTTTTACGGTAAGAAATGCTTGTTCTTGGGGTTGCCCCCAATAGAACTTGTCATTCTTCTTGGTCACGGCGGTCATTGGGGCGGCAATGGTGCTGAAGTCCTTGACAAAGCGCCGATAGAAACCCGCCAATCCAAGAAAGTTGTGCACCTCAGGGACGGATGTAGGAGTTGGCCATTGTTTGATGGCCTCAATCTTGGACTCATCTACTTTGATACCTTGCGAACTTACTACATAGCCCAAAAATACAAGTTCATTAGTACAAAAGGTGCACTTCTTAAGGTTAGCGTATAAACGCGCCTTTCGAAGTGTCTCAAGAACTAGTCTCATATGCTCCAAGTGCTCATGTTCACTGCGACTATATATCATAATATCATCAAAGTAAACTATGACAAATTTGCCAATAAACTGCCTCAAGACATGGTTCATTAGTCGCATGAAGGTGCTAGGGGCGTTAGTCAACCCAAAAGGCATGACTAGCCACTCATAGAGACCATGCTTGGTTTTGAAGGCCGTTTTCCATTCATCGCCTTCTTTCATCCTAATTTGATGATAGCCACTCCTTAAATCGATTTTGGTGAATATTATAGCACCATCGAGTTCATCGAGCATATCATCTAATCTGGGAATAGGATGACGATATTTGACAGTGATAGCATTGACGGCCCTACAGTCAGTGCACATGCGCCAAGTACCATCCTTTTTGGGGACAAGTACCAAAGGCACATCACAAGGACTAAAACTCTCTTTTATCCAACCCTTACCTAATAGGCCATCAACTTGCCTTTGAAGCTCCTTTGTCTCCTTAGGGCCCATGCGGTAAGCAGGTTTGTTGGGTAGTGGTGCTCCAGGAATGAGGTCGATTTGGTGCTCAATCCCTCGAATGGGTAATAATCCATCAGGGACCTCATCAGGGAAAACATCCTCAAATTCCTATTTGAAGACAGGTACCTCTCCATCCTCACTTAGCCATTGGAGGCAATAAGGTGTGGATGTTTAGTAGTTGGGAGCCCTAAACTCTCAACCATGAGTAAGCTCGCCACATTCGTGCAACTCCCACCGTCGATGATGAGGCTACGCACTTTGTCACTTACTTTGCAACGGGTGTAAAATAGGTTCTCCCGTTGTAGTTGCTTGTTCTCCTTAACTTGGCCAGTTAGCACTCGTCGTGCCACCAAGCAACCTACTTCTCCTTGCGTAGGCTAGCAATCTTCCTCAGTTGAGTCTTCATCCAGGCAGTCGCCTTTGATCAATTCGGGCATCTCCTCACAATCGTCATCATTGGACACAATCTCGCCATTGTGGGTGATTAGCATGACCCATTGGTTTGGACATTGAGACTGAATATGTCCAAACCCTTGGCACTTAAAGCATTTGATGTCCCTACTCCTAGTCTTAGGAGTCTTATGTAGTGCCTTAGAAGTAGACCCATACATCGGTAACCTTGTTAGGGGTAGAATTGGAATTTTGGTTAGGCACATTACCTTGAATTCGGCTCGAAGAAGTTGGTGCGGCCGAATATCCAGCTTCATGGGTCACCCTCCGTGGTTGGTTGCCCTTCCATGAGGTTGAGTTGGAAGACTGGAAGGTACGAGCTCCTCGCCTCAGTTTCTTTCCCCTCTCGGCCTTGATAGCGAGTTCAAGAAGGTCTTGCATGTCCACATAGTGTTGAAGCTCCAAGGCTTCTTGAAGGTCTGGGTTGAGACCTCGAAGAAACCTAGCCATGGTCGCTTCACTATCTTCTTGAAGGTTCGCCCTCATCATGGCCATCTTGATCTCCTTGTAATAGTCCTCCACACTCATGTTGCCTTGAGTGAGGGTTTGCAATTTGGAGTGAAGATCTCGGTTGTAGTAGCCTGGAACGAAACGCTCACGCATCAATGCCTTGAGCTCTCGCCAAGTTCGGACTCGTGGCTCCCCCATTCTTCTCCTATGGGCCCTCACTTGGTCCCACCAAACTAGAGCGCAGTCGGTGAACTCAACGGTGGTAACTTTAACTTTTTGTTCCTCGCTATAATCGTAGCAGTTGATGTGAGGACTTGCAAATTCCATACATATTTCTTGAAAATTTCCTTTTATTCGAAAATTACTTGAAAATTATTATTCTATACTATATTTCTACTTAATTACCCTAGAAAAAGTGCCAAAAGTCATAGGAAATCAGGGTTTTCCTATTCGTTTTCAATTCAAGGTGAAATAAGAATTTTCGTGTATCCGTCGTGTAATTATCCGGTACGGAGCGAGGATCAAATTTGGTGCTTAAGAGTGACTTTTGGATGAGGAAATATTATATGATTAGAAATGATAATAATAAGTTAGTGATTAGAAGTTAAAAACCCAAGTATATGTGATTTAAGGACAAACGGCTTGGACCGACGGGTGTCGTGCGCTACCGATTTAATCACCACTTTCTTGCCATACAAGCTTATCACTAATTGAGAAAAATATCTTCCCTCTCATGGTTATCTCTTGACCAAAATATGTGGCCAAAATGCAAGGAGAAGAAAGAGAAATTTTTGTGGTTGTAATTAAGCCAAGTGTTGGCCAAACTTGTGGCTTAGATTAATCCTAATCTCTTGTCTTCTTAACTCCCGAAGAACAGCCTTTCTTCTTCATTTTTTTCTACTCCATAGCCGAGACGAGAGAGAGAGAGAGAGAGAAAGACAAAGAGAGTTCATGTGACGCCCCGAGGCAGAAGAAAAGGAAAAAATTTCTGGTGAATAGTGTTTTGTGGAGAATCCGGCCAGAAGCCATGCAAATTCCTTATATTTTTCTTAAAAATCCCCTTTTCTTTGACAAATACCACTTTATAATGGCCCTACTACTCAATCACCCCACAATAAGTGCCAATGAACCTAGAAAGTAGGGTTTCACCTTTGGTTTCAAGATTGGAGCAAAATTAGGGTTTTCGCGATTTTTCGCCGGATGAATTTTCAGTATGGAGCAAGGAACAAATTTGGTGATTAAAAATGAATTTTAAGTGAGAAATAATATGTGATTAGAAGCAATGATATAAGGTTGGTGAATAGGAAGTAAAAACCCTAGTACGTGTGTTTTTAAGAAAAACGGCGCGAACCGGCGATTCCCGCGCACTACCGATTGAACGCACCACTTGACCACCACTTTCTTACCATACAAGTTCATTGATATTTGAACAAAATATCTTCCATGTGCCAGCTATCTTGACCGAAATTTAGGGCTCAAAATAGCAAGAAAAAGAAAGAGAAAAAATGAGAGGAGGTGGTGGCGCCAAGTGTCGCTACCTAAGGGTTTCTTGACCAAGACATTAGTCTTCCTTCTTATCCCCCAAATTGCTCCATACTCCTTCATTTTTGTGCTGAAGAACCGAGAGAGAGAGAGAGGGAAAGAACAAGAGAAAAAACTTCTTCATTTCTTCTTGAATTTAGCAACCAAGGGAGGAAACAAAGAAAATAAATCGATTAAACTCACCTTTGAGTGTTTAGTTAGTGAAGTGCTGGTGAGATTTTGAAAGGGGAAAGCTAGGGTTTCACTTGGTGGATACTAATCAAGGTAAGGATGATGATTTCTCTAATTCTTACTTTCAATCTTGTGTAAATTAGCTTAGCAACTCAAGTTTGTGCTGAATAACGGTTGTTAACATGTTTTGGGGGTTGTTTTCTTTGTGGACACATGAGTTAGGATTTGGGGAATTGCTGCCAAATTGGAGGTATGATTAATATATGTTGTATATAAGATTATATAAGGGGTTTTGGTAGTGTTAGAAGTAAGAAATCAAGAAAGGTTGCATTGAAATCAACAAATTCCAGATTTCTGGAAAATTTCCCCCTTTCTGCCTGTTTTGTTGCTCCATGTTAGAGGCCTAATTGGCCTTAGATCAAAACATGAAAGTTGTAGATAATGGTATTTTATAGCTGCCTACAAAATTTCAGCTCAATCGGAGTAATGTAACTTGTGAAAAGGTGAAAATACCCTCGCTGATCTAGGTCACTTTCCAGAGTTCCGCGTGGACAGCTTAGTCCTTTTGGTTGAGTTTATTCACTATAATCCGTTTGGATTTAGCCTTTCACCAAAACATGAAAGTTTCAGTGCCCTGTCTTAGCTTTGTAACACCACCAAGAACACCTTAAATGGACCTTGGTAGACTGAGATATGGTCATTTGAATGCAGTGCGGTTGATTAGCCGAATAGTTGAAACCAGGTTATGTGAGTTGGGAATTTGATCAGGTTACATTGAAAATTAGACTAAGTGCTCTTCATGAAAGTTGTAGGCCTTCATTTTAGCTTCAAAATGGTATAAGCTGCGTATCAATACGATAAGCGTAGCCTCGGATATGTTATTTCCGCAAAGCTCGTCAAATCTGTCTTTTGTAATTGTATTTCCGCACTTGATATTAGCTTAATCTTTGTTCGTGTGTTGTTGTGAGCCTATGGAATGGCTAATGAACTGAAATTATGTTATGGATGATGTTGGGTTGGATTGAGTAAGGATTGAAGCCTAAATGGCTGGAAAATTAGGTAAACACAAAGGGCATGCTGCCCGAATTTACACTCGAGGACTAGGAAACGAGACTTGCAACTTGTGTAAAGGTTAAGTGATTATCACTTGAACTAGCGAGCACCTTTGCTACTTTGTTATCGAGGGTTATACGTTAAAACCTAAACGAACTTGTACCCTTGAGGAAAAGATATAATGGCCAATGTAAACTTGTATTTCCTTGTACTTTCAACTCAAGTGTTGTTTCCAAGTATATATGCTACAAAAACCTTATGATTTGAAAAGCGAGCAAGTGTTTCACGAATGTCTTTCAAATGAATTTCAATTGGTTGATTCTTAATGAACGGAACGTTTAAGTTTCAATCTTACTCGTGTTTCAAAGTTCTCAAATTGGATTTTTATCGCAGATCTGGACTCCAAGCCTAGAGTATAATTGAACGTGAATACTTGAAACGCTATATTTTGTGTGAGTGATCCCTCGACTATTTCCAAAGTTACTTTTGAACTAATTCTTGCATTTATTACTCCATTGCATATCATTTGGGTTCGGGTGTGTGCCATGACATAATTTGGCTCCAATGAGTTCCTAGAAAGTCCAGTGCTTAGAACCAATGTCTCCACTACTGTTTACACATTCTTTGGAGCACGATGGCTCCTTACTTTTGTTTCACGGTTACCTGATCTAAACGAGCATTGGATATTTAAGTACAAGAACTTCACTGGCTCTCGTGAGCAATAAATGAACATTTGATTACTGCATCATGACATCATATCAATGCTTTATTGTGAAATATACTTGGCTGTTGATTTTCACTGGTCACTCCCTGAGCTTCTAGCTCACCCCCTATTATCTTCTTCTCCCCATAGGGATCGAGGTAAAGGAAGAACTTGTATTTGGATCTTTGTGTGGCTGGATGGCGTACATCTTGTATAGTTTAGATTGGGTTTTGGTTTATGTACTTTTGGGCCTGTATAAATATTTGGAATTGAATCGGATGTATATCTACATTCTACGCTTAGAACTGGTTTCCGCTTCGCTTATAATATGTAATTTTGGAGAATTGGATGTATTATTCGAGTTGTACCTTGTAGTTTACTTGAGAAATGTAGTAAGTAAGTGAGTCCCGGCAAGAGCTGAGCAGGTGGTCCGCCGAACCCTTTGGTTCGCCTTAGGGGGAGGTGGGGTCGTCACAGTTCATCTTATTCTTCTCCAAATCTTGAAAAGTTTCTTCTATTCGCGCAAATCTACTCCGATTAAGTTGTTATCTAGCACAAGGGCTACCTACCGGTGTAATTTTCTTGAGGAACAAAGACCTTAAACACTTGTTTCTAGTATCCTTGGAAAGGTATACATGCTAGGAACCTTGACTCTCTGATTAAATTCGCGATTACCTGCTAAATATGTCACATATGGTTGAATTATTGATGTATGTGGTGAAATAGAGGCTTGGATCATGATTTTCCATTTTTATTGGAATTGTTACAGCTTTCCTATAATTTTTCTAGTGCTTAAAAATTGGGGCTTTGATGTTTATAATCTGATATGGGAAGTTAAGGTAGTGAAGCAAGCCAAAAATAAGGAAATTAGCAATTGATTGCAAGAATCCCAGATTTCTGGAAAATTTCAGTTCAGTTCTGACCGGTTTTAGTACTCATAGTTAGAGGCCGAATTAGACTTGGCCTAAAACATGAAAGTTGTAGAGAATGGTATTTTATAGGTGCCTACAAAATTTTAACTCAATCGGAGCAACATAACCTATGAAAAGACCAAAATACCCTCGCTATTCTAGGTTACATTCCAGAGTTCCGCGTGGACAGTTTAGTCTATTTGGTTGTGTTTATTCTATGACAGCCCCACCTTCCCCTAAGGCGAACCAAAGGGGTTAGCGGACTGCCTGCCCAGCTCTCGCCAGGACTAACGGTACAGTTTACATCGGTCTATTACGTTCTGGAACATAACAATGCGCGCAAACGAGTCAAAATCGCAAAATAAAAAAAAACGAAAACTCGAAGCCGAAATGAATAGAAAAATGCCCGCCAGAATCCGGCCAGAACCTGCCCGGATTTCCGGCCGGATACTGGGCCGAGAGCAAAACCCCAAAAACTCTTTTTTTTTTTCCTTCCATCACAATCCGGCCGGCAATCCGGCCAAGATCCGGCCGGATTGTTTGGCCGGATACCCGGCCGAGAGCAACTGGCCGGGTTCCATTTTTCCCCAGGCAATCCGGCCTGCAATCCGGCCAGTTTCTGGCCGGATTCCTGGCCGGATTCGCCACTGTTCATCCTCGGCAAAAATTTTCCTTTTCCGTTTGAAGTCGTATCGATCCGAAATCAATCCAAACACCAACCAAACATATATATATACATTGGAAATCAACATTTACAAGCCAAACGGCCTACCAAAGTATCCATTTAGTTCATACATATCCAAGTGGCCAATTACACACCAAACATTGGTGGAATCAAAGTACTTAGGGTTTTCACCCTCAAGGAGCTAATCAAAATACATGTACAAGAGCTCAACTTGCATTCAACTATCATAACCTTTCCAAAAGTGTTCATTTGCCTGTAAGGAAAACAAATAACACGGAATGAGCTAAAGCCCAGTGGTATACCACCCAATAAGCAATCAAAGTCACATAAGAATGAACTTTCATTTAAAGTGCTCAAATAAGTAATGAAGCAAAACGTAAAAGGATACGGTCGGCTCTCAAGAGCCCATTTCCACTCTTGCAATCTTGATCCAACCTCATTGACCCTCCGTCAATGTTAAAAGTACCAAACCGTAGACCACACTTTACTTCCATTCCTTCCACCCAACATACCCCAACCGGGCCCGCACTCCATTCAGTCATTTTGGTAATACTCGAGTTTACCGGAACCAAGGGTCTCATTACCACAAGGTTCCCCAGTACAGTCCCCGTGGCATGATAATTTTCACGACCAAGCCCTCGCCGGCTCGATCCAATTAACTACCATACGGGGTTGAGCTCATAAATGCAGTAAAGCCATTGGATACTCGTCCAACGACACCAAATCAGTTTCCATGAATGGAATGCAGTATTTCATATATCCAGTGCAGTATTTCAGTAAAACAATCAATAGCCACGAATAAAGTCATGAGGGGTGAGGGCGATCAAGTACACCCTCACCTCAATCATTTCCAATAACCAAATAAGCCTTCAAGGCATCAAATACACATAGCACAAAGCCACATTATAACAAGTAAGTGAGTAGTATACTCACCAAGCGAGAAAGTGGTGTTTCATACACCGTGGTCACCAATCCGCCGTGAACTACCGTCACGCCCTAGAATCACGCAACAAATGCAATGAGACTCGATAACGAGTCGTATAGCAATGCTTAACACAACCCCAATAGGGTTTCGTATGCACAAATAAGCATGATAGTAAACCAGAAATTAAGAAAGGGCTTTAACTTAAGCCTTGATAAGAAAACCGGTTTTGCCGTCATAATGCGGTAATGGTACAACTCTCACTACAAATATCGGTTGGGGGTGTAAGACCCACCGCTTCGAAGCTATGGAACAGGGCTACAACAATGTAGAAGGTCACTCAATCCAGTTCTTAACACAACTAGGTCAAATATGCCAAATACTAACCCAGAATTCCTAAAACAGGTTCGCAAAACACAAAAACTGTAATCGGTATATCTCAGTCCATACAAGTCCAAATGCCGAAATTCCAAAGGCATATGTTAGCTAAGACACTCAGATACATTTCATCAGAAGACACCAACTCCAAAATCTAAACCAATACCAGTCAAAATGGCCAATTACTATCGCAGTTTTCGCATTCTGCTCAAAGCAGAACAGCTACAGTAATTTCGTCATAACTCATTCTACATTAATCCAAATGACCTGAAATTTTACAGGCACATCAACCTCATCAATACCTACAACTTTCATGTTTTGAGTAAAGTCAAATTCGGCCTCTAACACAGTGATCTAAAACCGGACAGAATTGGGGCTTCAAGAACCCTAACTTTCCAATTTTCCATCAAAATCCAAAATTAGTTGCATTTTCCTATCCAATACACCTCATAGAGTCATTATCAACCATTACAATTCATCATACAAGCCCCCAACATCAAGATCATATTAAACCAGAAAAATTCTCAATAAAATGAAAACTTCACCAAAACAAACCAAATCAAGAAACAAATCACATATTACTTCTCTCATGCCCCCATTAAGCACAAAATAAGCATCATTAGAGGTAGTAGAGTGTTTCAAGCTTCACTTACCAAGAACCAAGAGAGAGAGGGGTGTTGACCACCTTAGGCCTTCAAACAAAGTTCACCAAACAACTTACTATCACTAGAAGGAAGAGTTTTATGGAGTGGAATTGGATGTAACCAATGGTTTTGGTTGATTTGCTCCAAGTAGAAGCTTGAATGTTGAAGAAAGTTCCTTCCTTCCTTGCTCAAGGTGGCCGGCCAACAAGAGGTAAGAAAATGGTGAATTTTGGTGAAATTTTGGATATTTAATCCTTGGGTCAAAAGGTCAAGAAAATGTCAAAAGGTGAATAGTACTTCTTAAGTCACAACCAATGAGATTGTGACACATGGCACCTTATTAAATGCATTCCTATCCTTCTTTTCTCTCTCACATCAATCACTTCACACACTCCACTTATCTCTTAACACCCGATAAATTATACACAGTATCCGAAACTTAACCTTATTGGCCGAATTTTTCCGAACTTTTCGCACTAGTGGGTCCCACGTCCACTATTTACTCTTAATTTTCTAAAAATTCTCCAACGCTAGAAAAATCCTCTTAAAACTATAACTGCTCATATAATCCTCTCAGAAAATATTTCTAAGCCAGAAAATGCAAAATTTTGCAATTAAAGGGGAAATAAACCCTAGGAAAATATTAGGATTTTTACGGGTTCTCACATATTCACTATGATCCGTATTGATTTAGCCAACGGACAAAACATGAAAGTTTTAGTGTTCTGTCTTAGCTTTTAAACGCCTCCAAGAACACCTTAATCGGACCTTGGTAACTTGAGATATAGCCATTTAAAGGTAGTGCAGTTAATTAGCCGACTAGTTGGATTTTGGTTCTGTAAATTGGGAATTTGACTAGGTTGCATTGGAAACTGTGTAACATCCCGAATATTAGGAGGTTGTTTGTGAAGAAAATATTAAAGTGTATTTCTTTGGGGTTTGATTTAAAACCTAATTTTGTTTAAAAAGGCTAGAAACCCTAATATTGTAGCCAAAAACCCTAGTTTACTTGTGACTAACCGGTTTTCCTAAATCTCTCATATTTTAATTGAAACCCTAATTTTAATTACTGGAATTGGAGAATTCCTCACGTTTTCTTAAAAATTTCTTTTATTTGAAAATTATCATTTATTAAAGCCCTACTATCCAATTATTCCATGATAAGTGCAAATGAACCTAGAAAGTAGGGTTTTATTCTTCGGTTTCAAGTTTGGAGCAAAATTAGGGTTTTCGCGATTTTTCGCCGGATGAATTTTCGGTACGAAGCAAGGACCAAATTGGGTGATTAAAAGTGACTTTTAAGTGAGAAATAATATGTGAGTAGTAGCAATGATATAAGGTTAGTGAATGGGAAGTAAAAACCCTAGTACGTGAGTTTTAAGAAAAATGGCGCGAACCGGCGGGTCCCGCGCATTACCGATTGAACGCACCGCTTGACCACCATTTTTCTTACCCAACAAGTTTGTTGACTTTGTACATAATATCTTCTTATATTGTAGCAGCCTTGACCGAAATTAGTGGCCAAGAAAGGCAAGAAAGAAAGAGAAAAAGAAAGGGTGGTGGTGGTGACACTTGTCAATTTAACTCCAACCATTTAACTCATGGCTTCTTACCCAAGACTAACCCCAACCATTTAACTCCAACACTTAGCCAATTTCTTCCTCATTTCTGCTGCTGCTGGCCGAGAACATCAAGGAGAAAAACTCCAAGGGAAAATCTTTCATTTCATCTCCAAATCCAACAAATAAGTGAGGAATCGAGCAAAGTAAACCGATTAAACTTGTTCTTGAGTGACTAGCTAGTGAGTTGTGGTGTGATTCTTGAAGGGGAGAGCTTGTACTACTCTTGGTGACTTTTATTCAAGGTAAGAGAGTTTATCTCTCCAAGTTTTACTTCTAATCTTGTTAAATTAAGCTTAGTAACTTGATTTTAGGGTGAGATTATGGATGATTAGTATGTTTTAGTAGTTTTCCCCAATTTATTTGATGAACTAGGGCTTGTGGAAATTCTGCCCAAATGATTGTATGATGTTTATATGTTGCAATTGAGGTGTTATATGGTGTTTTGGTAGTGATTGGACCAAGAAATTAAGGAAAGATTCACTAGAAACTCAAAATTTCCAAAAATCTGGAAAATTGTCTCAACATTCTGTCCGAATTTTTATCTGTATGTTAGAGGCTTTTTTGGCCTTAGGTCAAAGAATAACAGTTGTAGAGAATGGCATTTTATAGGTGCCTACAAAATTTCAGCTCAATCGGAGCAACGTAGGACGTGAAAAGTCCAAAATACCCTTACTGTTCTAAGTATTTCCCAGCAGTCCGTTTCAGCAGTTGAGTCCAGTTTATCACGATTTTTGACCAGGATCCATTCTGATTTAGCTCTGGACCAAAACATGAAAGTTGTAGTGCTCTGAAGTAGCTTTAAAATTCCTCTAAGAACACCTGATTCGGACTTGTGTACACTGAGTTATGTCCATTACAGTGTTCTGCGTTTAAACAGCCGGTGAATTGGTTTCTGGTTTAGTAATCTGAGATTTTGACTAAGTTACATTAGGAAATGGACTAAGTGACCTTCATGAATGTTGTAGCTTTGTGTCTTAGCTTCGAAATGGCACAGGTTTCGTCTTAATCCGATAAGCGTAACCTTGGATATGTTATTTCCGCATTGGTACGTCAAATCTGTCTTGTGCCACATTGAATTTCTGCACTTGTACTTGATGCGATTCTTGTTATTATGATATTGTGAGCCTATGGAACGGCTCTTGACATGAATTGCTGATATGTATAATGTTGGGTTGTGTTTGAGAAAAACAATGAAGCCTAAAAGGCAGGAAAATTAGGTAAACACAAAGGGCATGCTGCCCGAATTTTTACTCGAGGACTAGAAAACTATATTAGCGACTTGAGTGAAGGTTAATTACTTATTACTTGAACTAGCGAGAACCTTGGCCACTATGTTTCTTGAGTGTTATACGTTAGGACTTGGACGAACTTGTACCCTTGAGAAATGAAATAATGATTGCTCGAAGTATGTTTTCCTTGTACTTTCAACTCGCAAGACAATTTCAAGTATAAATATTACAAAGTTTTACTGTTTAAAAAGGTGAGCAAGTGTTTCACGACTACTGTCCGAGTGAATTTCAATTTCTTGATTCTTATTGAACGAAACGTCTAAGTTTCGAACTCTAGTCATGTTTCAAAGTTCTCAAATTGAGTTTTATCGCAGATTTGGACTCCGAACTCGGAGTATAACTTGAAAGTGACCAGTAAAAGCACTATATCTTTTGGTGAGTGCTTTCAAATACTGAATTGAACTTGATACTTGTACTTGATACGTGCCAATATGATTACATGCCACATGCGTGAATTGTTAGGGCAAGAGTGTACTTTATCGCACTTGCCCTTACATGATATATACTTGTTTATTGTTGCAATTGACTTGACATACTTGTTATGATGCGCGCACTTCTTGGAATTTCAGAAACCCTGTGGCAAGTTACTCTAGTCGAGCCGGCAGGGGCTTGGTCGGTTGGGTAACGAGCCCTGGGTCTCTTGCTTTGTCGAGTGGAGTGATATCTCCTCGACTAATTGGTATACTCGAGTATTACCTCCCGTGTTTATTGAGGATTTTGGGCCCAGTAGGGGGTGTGAATGGTGGACGGAGAGTAGTGTAAGTGGTGTTCTACTGGATTGGCTCCTTTACTTGAAAGTTGACGGAGTGTCAACTACTATGTGATCAAGCCCTGATGATGAATGGAAGTTGGCTCCTGAGAGCCATCCGTATCCTTATGCTTTGGAATGATTATTGTTTATTGGATTATTGTTTCTTCTGAAAACTTTTACACTCGCTCATTTTGAGATTGCTCACTTTTATGAACTCTTCATGCTCGTTACTTTGCTATATCGAAAACTAGTACTTATAAATAATGGTCAATTTGCTATTTGGAACCTCACTGGGCTTTAGCTCACACCACGCTATTTGTTTTCCTTACAGGGGGTACGAGTGACGCGTGAGACTTGTAAAAGACTAGCGTAGCCTTTTGTTTTGACTTTTGACTTTTGGTCTTGTACTCGCGCTATTCCTCGAATGGAACATGTCGTACTTGGATTGTATACGTTTTGAACTAGTTTGGTGTTGAGGCTTTGTACCTCAATTTCTATCATGTAAATTATAAGCTTGAATTGCGGATATTATTTATGGTTCATGTGTGAGAACCCGTAAATACCCTAAAAATTTTCCTAGGGTTTTAGTTCCCTTAATTGCATAATTTTTGCATTTTCGGGCTTAGAAACATTTTCTGGGTTGATTTTATGAGCAATTATAGTTTTTAGATGTTTTTTCTAGTATTGGTGAGTTTTTAGAAAATTAAGAATATATACTGGACGTGGGACCCACTAGTGCGAAAAGTTCAAAAAAATTCGGCCAATTAGGTTAAATTCCGGATACTGTGTAAATTTTATCGGGTGTTAAGAGATAAGTAGAGTGTGTGAAGTGATTGATGTGAGAGAGAAAAGAAGTGATAAGAATGCATTAAATAGAGTGACAAGTGTCACCATGTTATTGGTTTTCCTTTAAGATTTACTATTCACAATTTTGACTTTTTTGACCAAAGGATTAAATATCCAAAAATTGCATAAAATTCACAATTTTTCTTCTCTTGTTGGCCTGCCCTCTCTCTCAAGTTCAAGGGAGGAAGAAAACCTCTTCAAGTCTTGATTTCTTCTTGCTTCAATCCATAACTCAACCAACTAAACTAGTTTCTACTCCATAAAATCTTTCTAGTTGGTGTTAGTGGTTGATTTGGTGAAGTTTTTGGAAGAGCTAAGGTGTCCAACACCTCTACCTCTCTTGTTACTAGGTGAGTGGTGTGTGTATCTTCCTCCTACATCTAATGATGCTTAAGTTATGCTTATTAGTGATTAAAGTGCTGAAATTTCTGGTTTTTATCTTGACTTGAAGTGATTTGGTGAAGTTTTCCATTTATTGATGATTTTTCTGGTTTAATTGGATTATGATGGTGTGGTTGTTTGTGATGATTGGCAATGGCCTATAATAACTCTAGTGGGTGTGAAATGTGGATAAATGCAACCAATTTTGGATTTGGAATGAAAACTGAAAAGTTAGGGTTCTTAAATCCCCAATTCTGTCCGGTTTTGGATTATAGGGTTAGAGGCCGAATTTGACTTTTCTCAAAACATGAAAGTTGTAGGTATTGATGTGTTTGAGGTGCCTGTAAAATTTCAGGTCATTTGGATTAATGTGGAATGAGTTATGACGAAATTACTGTAGCTGTTCTGCTTTGGACAGAATGCGAAAACTGTACTGGTTATTGGCCAGTTTGACTGGAATTGGTTTGGATTTAGTTGTTGGTGTCTTCTGATGAAATGTAGCTGGATGTCTTAGCTAACATATTCCTTTGGAATTTCGGCATTTGGACTTGTATAGACTAAGTTATAGTAATTACAGTTTTGTGTGATTTGCAAACCTGTTTTGGTAATTCTGGTATAGTATTTGGCATTTTCGACCTAGTTAAACTAGGAACTGGATTGAGTGACCTTCTTCATTGTTGTAGCCCTGTTCCATAGCTTCGAAGCGGTGGGTCTTACACCCCCATCCGATAATCGTAGTGAGAGTTGTACCATTACCGCATTATGAGGTCGAATCCGGTTTTCTTTCCAAGGCCTAAGTTTAAGGCCTTTCTTAATTCCTGGTTTGCTATCATGCTTGTATATGTTTATAAAACCCTATTGGGGTTGTGATTGGCATTGCTATATGACTCGTTATCGAGTCTCATTGCATTTGTTTACTTGTTCTAGGGCGTGACGGTGGTTCACGACATTCCCCTAACGGAAGTGCATGAAATAGCACTTATTTGATTTGTGAGTATACTACTCACTTAAATGTTACAATGTGGCTTTGTTATATGTGTAATTGATGCCTTGAAGGCTTATTTGCTTATTGGAAGTGATTAAGGTGAGGGTGTACTTGACCGCCCTCACCCCTTGTGATTTTATTCATGGTTAATGACTGTTCACTGAAATACTGTACTGGTTATATGAAATACTGAATTCCACTCATGGAAACTGATTTGGTGTCGTTTGGATGAATGTCCAACGGCTTTACTGTATCACTGAGCTCAACCCCGTTTGGTAGTCAATTGGATCGAGCCGGCGAGGGCTTGGTCGTGAAAATTGTCTTGCCACGGGGACTGTACTGAGGAACCTTGTAGTAATGAGACTCTTGGTTCCGGTATACTCGAGTATTACCAAAAGTGACTGAATGGAGTGCAGGCCCGGTTGGGGTATGATTGGTGGAAGGAAAGGAAGTAAAGTGAGGTCTACGGTTTTGGTACTTTTAACATTGACAGAGGGTCAATGAGGTTGGATCAAGATTGCAAGTGTGGAAATGGGCTCTTGAGAGCCAACCGTATCCTTTCACTGGTTTGATTTATCTCTTAATTGCATATTTGAACTGAACGGTTATGATTATGTGATCTTGACTGCTTTTGTGTGATAGTTGCTCACTGGGCTTTAGCTCATACCGTGCCATTTGTTTTCCTTACAGGAAAATGACCACTTTTGGAAAGAATGTGCTAGTTGGTTCAAGTTGAGCTCATGTGAATGTATATTTTGAATAGCTCCTTGAGGGTGAAAACCCTAAGTGTTTTGTTGCAACCAATGGTTGGCTTGTAAATGGTTATTTGTACATGTATGAACTAGTTGAATATTTGATATGCCGTCTTGGCTTGCAAATATTGGTTTCCAATGTATATATATGTTTGGTCGATGCCTGGTTGGATTTCGAACTGATACGCGTTTCAAACGGAAAAGAAAAAAAAAATTTGGAAAAAGGAAAGGGCCAAATCCGGCCGGATTCTGACGTGTCCTCTACTGTTCATCGCGGCTTCGATTTTCGTTTTTTTTTATTTTGTGATTTTGACCTATTTGCGCGCGTTGGTAAGCTTCGGAGCGCATTAGATCGACGTTAACTGATCCGTAGTCCTGGCGAGAGCTGGGCAGGCAGTCCGCTAACCCCTTTGGTTCGCCTTAGGGGAAAGTGGGGCTGTTACAAGTGGTATCAGAGCCACGTCGCGTGGTCTCTGCGCGGAGTGAGACTGGGCCAAGGGGTGTTGTGGTCCTAATTTCATGAATATGTCTAAGTGCTCGTTTGAGCGTAAGTTATGAACCGGGCATGTGATAAGTGTATGAATCATTATTATGGGACTCGAGGAAGCTAGGTATGTATGTCGGGTAGGAACCTTTAATAAGGATGGTTTACTCTTGGGACCGGCCGGCTCGAGATGTGAACTATCTTAGACAAGATTCTTGCGCCCGGATACGAAGGATATGAGGGCCTAGGTTAGAAAGGATTTGGTGAACTAGAAAGGCGATTCTATGGAACTTCGTGTGGTTTGTTCGGGTATGGTTAAGCGTGATCGACCTTGATTAAGATATAAATATTTGGACGAAGCCCTAGAAGGGGAAAAGCTTTTCGTGAGTTCTTTTGCACTTGTGACCTAGTTGTTCAAAGTACTTTTGAGGACCCTATTGTTTCATGCAATGACTTCGTATGTAATTGACTGACTGTTCCGTATGATTGCTTAACCTGGTTATGTGGGCTATGTGTACGTGTAATGTGTTTAAATGCATTTTCCGCCCACATACCTTCTAAAGAAATTCTGTTTTGGGATTTTGAAGAAAAACTAGGATGTACTAGTTTTATTTGTAAGCGATGAGTGGAAATAAGATATATATGCTTTAAATATGTATATTTTCCTGATTTTGGTAAAAAGGTGAATTTTACTTGAATTTCAAATTTGAAAATTAGTGAATAACTGATGAGTTGTTGAATTTTGTATATGATGGGTTAATACCAGGATAACAATTTCTAAACTAAGTTTTCCCCTTGATTGTATATTAGTGTAGTCTCACACTTGAAATTGTCCATGCTTTACACGAAGAAAATATATATATATATCCTGAATTTTTGAAAGAATGGCAAGCTTATGGTTAACATTGTGAATTTTGAACTTGATAAGATTTCTGATTACTTTAAATACTTTTCTTATGTTTTAAAATTCTTGACTTTCAAGAAGAGTGAGCCAATTTTAAATGTACGGACTGAGGCAACTTTGAGATATAGAGTGACTGTATTCAAGAGTACGAAGTTAGTGTGAGTTGACTTGGGTTCCATTTGGCACGTTAGTTAGCGAGTTGTATTCATTTCTTGGGTTTGAACATGGAACTTGCGACTTTACTATAGAACCTAAGATTGGTTATTCTTGGAGATGATGGTGCTTTTGCTGGTCGCTTGTTTATTTCAGATTTTTAACTTCGAATGGATAATCTTGGTTTCAGCTGGCGTTATGGCTTTATTGGATCTAATTGCGTAAGGGTATGTGATTTGATTGAAATTAGCAATAATTGGACCCTTTGGTTTAACTATAGACCTAGGAAGGGTGGTGCACGTCCTGAGACTTTGGTATCCTGCTTACATAAGCTTTTATCTGTTGTGACACTTAATTGCCTATATACAATATCTGACATATTGGCCTTATTTTGTGACTTTTGGCTCGTGCTATAATTTTGATACCTGTAAAGAATCATGTCCTGATTCAAAAATTGTTACACCTTGTATATGTATTAAGCTTTTTGATGCTTAATTATGCCTTGTCCTGTGATTATAGACTTCTATTAAGTAGGGTAGCAGGACTGGGAGTAAAGCATTATGACCGAGGGTTTAGCCAACTCCGTATTCATGGGAGAAATTGATGGATAGTTTCATGTAATTTATTAGGTCCCTAGTACTGAATATGAACCGAAAATAAATCCGAAGATCAGATCTACTGGTGTATAATGGATTAACCTAGTCGGAAACTTGGTGAGATTTTCTTGTGCGCAACATATATTATGATTGGTTTTGTGACCATATTCAAACTTTTATGGAAATTTGAACTCCGAAAGTATTGTATTGGGTTGGTAAGAGAACTCGAACTGTCTGGAACCGATTAGACTGAGCTTACTTGAGACTTGAACCTGTTTAGGCTAGTGTGGCCTTACATACCTAATGTGGATTTGAATTTGTGACTGCTTAAGAATGTGAATTGCTGGACAGAGGCTAGACCAGTGTATTCTTACTCGTACTCATGATCCTTGAAGTTGAACTTGAACTTGCACTTGAACTTGAACTTATACTTTTATTCGTGCTCATGCACCATGAACCTGAAGTATTTGGCTCTGCTTTGACCCTGCTCTCGAACTTATTCGTACTGGTGTGACTGTAGACCGACTACTACTCTTTTGTAGCGGTTGAACTGAACCTCTCTGGTGGGGCATTGCCTGTTGTGTTGTCCAGCACCACCAGGGCCAACTTACTGAACTGAAATTCTTTGGTGAAGCATAGCCGTTGTGCTAGCTTGTTATGTTGTCCAGCACCACCAGAGATGAATTTTGATCTAAAGCATCACTATACCCTGAATTTCTTCCAAATATCTGGGACCTTGCGTCCGATTTCAAGCCTTTTGCCTGTTTTATTTGGGTACGTGATTAACTCCCTATTGAACCATGACCATTTGATAGGTTGGATTGGCGTGATATGTAGTACTTGGATTATATAGGCCATGCTTTCCTGGATCATGAATTACGATAAGTGAGATTCGAATGATTTTTAGTATTTGGCCGACTTTGGGGAAAACAAATTGGACCTGGTGAATACAAGTTGTAATAGATTGAATCCCAATGCTTGATTGGTTTCTGAGCGATATCTTGACCGGATCTATATTAGTTAGAAGGCTCGAGTGACTCTTGAGGGATATTTGATCTGATTAGTACAGGTGGAATGTCGAGGACGACATTCTTTTAAGGAGGGGAGAGTGTGAGAACCCGTAAATACCCTAAAAATTTTCCTAGGGTTTTAGTTCCCTTAATTGCATAATTTTTGCATTTTCGGGCTTAGAAACATTTTCTGGGTTGATTTTATGAGCAATTATAGTTTTTAGATGTTTTTTCTAGTATTGGTGAGTTTTTAGAAAATTAAGAATATATACTGGACGTGGGACCCACTAGTGCGAAAAGTTCAAAAAAATTCGGCCAATTAGGTTAAATTCCGGATACTGTGTAAATTTTATCGGGTGTTAAGAGATAAGTAGAGTGTGTGAAGTGATTGATGTGAGAGAGAAAAGAAGTGATAAGAATGCATTAAATAGAGTGACAAGTGTCACCATGTTATTGGTTTTCCTTTAAGATTTACTATTCACAATTTTGACTTTTTTGACCAAAGGATTAAATATCCAAAAATTGCATAAAATTCACAATTTTTCTTCTCTTGTTGGCCTGCCCTCTCTCTCAAGTTCAAGGGAGGAAGAAAACCTCTTCAAGTCTTGATTTCTTCTTGCTTCAATCCATAACTCAACCAACTAAACTAGTTTCTACTCCATAAAATCTTTCTAGTTGGTGTTAGTGGTTGATTTGGTGAAGTTTTTGGAAGAGCTAAGGTGTCCAACACCTCTACCTCTCTTGTTACTAGGTGAGTGGTGTGTGTATCTTCCTCCTACATCTAATGATGCTTAAGTTATGCTTATTAGTGATTAAAGTGCTGAAATTTCTGGTTTTTATCTTGACTTGAAGTGATTTGGTGAAGTTTTCCATTTATTGATGATTTTTCTGGTTTAATTGGATTATGATGGTGTGGTTGTTTGTGATGATTGGCAATGGCCTATAATAACTCTAGTGGGTGTGAAATGTGGATAAATGCAACCAATTTTGGATTTGGAATGAAAACTGAAAAGTTAGGGTTCTTAAATCCCCAATTCTGTCCGGTTTTGGATTATAGGGTTAGAGGCCGAATTTGACTTTTCTCAAAACATGAAAGTTGTAGGTATTGATGTGTTTGAGGTGCCTGTAAAATTTCAGGTCATTTGGATTAATGTGGAATGAGTTATGACGAAATTACTGTAGCTGTTCTGCTTTGGACAGAATGCGAAAACTGTACTGGTTATTGGCCAGTTTGACTGGAATTGGTTTGGATTTAGTTGTTGGTGTCTTCTGATGAAATGTAGCTGGATGTCTTAGCTAACATATTCCTTTGGAATTTCGGCATTTGGACTTGTATAGACTAAGTTATAGTAATTACAGTTTTGTGTGATTTGCAAACCTGTTTTGGTAATTCTGGTATAGTATTTGGCATTTTCGACCTAGTTAAACTAGGAACTGGATTGAGTGACCTTCTTCATTGTTGTAGCCCTGTTCCATAGCTTCGAAGCGGTGGGTCTTACACCCCCATCCGATAATCGTAGTGAGAGTTGTACCATTACCGCATTATGAGGTCGAATCCGGTTTTCTTTCCAAGGCCTAAGTTTAAGGCCTTTCTTAATTCCTGGTTTGCTATCATGCTTGTATATGTTTATAAAACCCTATTGGGGTTGTGATTGGCATTGCTATATGACTCGTTATCGAGTCTCATTGCATTTGTTTACTTGTTCTAGGGCGTGACGGTGGTTCACGACATTCCCCTAACGGAAGTGCATGAAATAGCACTTATTTGATTTGTGAGTATACTACTCACTTAAATGTTACAATGTGGCTTTGTTATATGTGTAATTGATGCCTTGAAGGCTTATTTGCTTATTGGAAGTGATTAAGGTGAGGGTGTACTTGACCGCCCTCACCCCTTGTGATTTTATTCATGGTTAATGACTGTTCACTGAAATACTGTACTGGTTATATGAAATACTGAATTCCACTCATGGAAACTGATTTGGTGTCGTTTGGATGAATGTCCAACGGCTTTACTGTATCACTGAGCTCAACCCCGTTTGGTAGTCAATTGGATCGAGCCGGCGAGGGCTTGGTCGTGAAAATTGTCTTGCCACGGGGACTGTACTGAGGAACCTTGTAGTAATGAGACTCTTGGTTCCGGTATACTCGAGTATTACCAAAAGTGACTGAATGGAGTGCAGGCCCGGTTGGGGTATGATTGGTGGAAGGAAAGGAAGTAAAGTGAGGTCTACGGTTTTGGTACTTTTAACATTGACAGAGGGTCAATGAGGTTGGATCAAGATTGCAAGTGTGGAAATGGGCTCTTGAGAGCCAACCGTATCCTTTCACTGGTTTGATTTATCTCTTAATTGCATATTTGAACTGAACGGTTATGATTATGTGATCTTGACTGCTTTTGTGTGATAGTTGCTCACTGGGCTTTAGCTCATACCGTGCCATTTGTTTTCCTTACAGGAAAATGACCACTTTTGGAAAGAATGTGCTAGTTGGTTCAAGTTGAGCTCATGTGAATGTATATTTTGAATAGCTCCTTGAGGGTGAAAACCCTAAGTGTTTTGTTGCAACCAATGGTTGGCTTGTAAATGGTTATTTGTACATGTATGAACTAGTTGAATATTTGATATGCCGTCTTGGCTTGCAAATATTGGTTTCCAATGTATATATATGTTTGGTCGATGCCTGGTTGGATTTCGAACTGATACGCGTTTCAAACGGAAAAGAAAAAAAAAATTTGGAAAAAGGAAAGGGCCAAATCCGGCCGGATTCTGACGTGTCCTCTACTGTTCATCGCGGCTTCGATTTTCGTTTTTTTTTATTTTGTGATTTTGACCTATTTGCGCGCGTTGGTAAGCTTCGGAGCGCATTAGATCGACGTTAACTGATCCGTAGTCCTGGCGAGAGCTGGGCAGGCAGTCCGCTAACCCCTTTGGTTCGCCTTAGGGGAAAGTGGGGCTGTTACAAGTGGTATCAGAGCCACGTCGCGTGGTCTCTGCGCGGAGTGAGACTGGGCCAAGGGGTGTTGTGGTCCTAATTTCATGAATATGTCTAAGTGCTCGTTTGAGCGTAAGTTATGAACCGGGCATGTGATAAGTGTATGAATCATTATTATGGGACTCGAGGAAGCTAGGTATGTATGTCGGGTAGGAACCTTTAATAAGGATGGTTTACTCTTGGGACCGGCCGGCTCGAGATGTGAACTATCTTAGACAAGATTCTTGCGCCCGGATACGAAGGATATGAGGGCCTAGGTTAGAAAGGATTTGGTGAACTAGAAAGGCGATTCTATGGAACTTCGTGTGGTTTGTTCGGGTATGGTTAAGCGTGATCGACCTTGATTAAGATATAAATATTTGGACGAAGCCCTAGAAGGGGAAAAGCTTTTCGTGAGTTCTTTTGCACTTGTGACCTAGTTGTTCAAAGTACTTTTGAGGACCCTATTGTTTCATGCAATGACTTCGTATGTAATTGACTGACTGTTCCGTATGATTGCTTAACCTGGTTATGTGGGCTATGTGTACGTGTAATGTGTTTAAATGCATTTTCCGCCCACATACCTTCTAAAGAAATTCTGTTTTGGGATTTTGAAGAAAAACTAGGATGTACTAGTTTTATTTGTAAGCGATGAGTGGAAATAAGATATATATGCTTTAAATATGTATATTTTCCTGATTTTGGTAAAAAGGTGAATTTTACTTGAATTTCAAATTTGAAAATTAGTGAATAACTGATGAGTTGTTGAATTTTGTATATGATGGGTTAATACCAGGATAACAATTTCTAAACTAAGTTTTCCCCTTGATTGTATATTAGTGTAGTCTCACACTTGAAATTGTCCATGCTTTACACGAAGAAAATATATATATATATCCTGAATTTTTGAAAGAATGGCAAGCTTATGGTTAACATTGTGAATTTTGAACTTGATAAGATTTCTGATTACTTTAAATACTTTTCTTATGTTTTAAAATTCTTGACTTTCAAGAAGAGTGAGCCAATTTTAAATGTACGGACTGAGGCAACTTTGAGATATAGAGTGACTGTATTCAAGAGTACGAAGTTAGTGTGAGTTGACTTGGGTTCCATTTGGCACGTTAGTTAGCGAGTTGTATTCATTTCTTGGGTTTGAACATGGAACTTGCGACTTTACTATAGAACCTAAGATTGGTTATTCTTGGAGATGATGGTGCTTTTGCTGGTCGCTTGTTTATTTCAGATTTTTAACTTCGAATGGATAATCTTGGTTTCAGCTGGCGTTATGGCTTTATTGGATCTAATTGCGTAAGGGTATGTGATTTGATTGAAATTAGCAATAATTGGACCCTTTGGTTTAACTATAGACCTAGGAAGGGTGGTGCACGTCCTGAGACTTTGGTATCCTGCTTACATAAGCTTTTATCTGTTGTGACACTTAATTGCCTATATACAATATCTGACATATTGGCCTTATTTTGTGACTTTTGGCTCGTGCTATAATTTTGATACCTGTAAAGAATCATGTCCTGATTCAAAAATTGTTACACCTTGTATATGTATTAAGCTTTTTGATGCTTAATTATGCCTTGTCCTGTGATTATAGACTTCTATTAAGTAGGGTAGCAGGACTGGGAGTAAAGCATTATGACCGAGGGTTTAGCCAACTCCGTATTCATGGGAGAAATTGATGGATAGTTTCATGTAATTTATTAGGTCCCTAGTACTGAATATGAACCGAAAATAAATCCGAAGATCAGATCTACTGGTGTATAATGGATTAACCTAGTCGGAAACTTGGTGAGATTTTCTTGTGCGCAACATATATTATGATTGGTTTTGTGACCATATTCAAACTTTTATGGAAATTTGAACTCCGAAAGTATTGTATTGGGTTGGTAAGAGAACTCGAACTGTCTGGAACCGATTAGACTGAGCTTACTTGAGACTTGAACCTGTTTAGGCTAGTGTGGCCTTACATACCTAATGTGGATTTGAATTTGTGACTGCTTAAGAATGTGAATTGCTGGACAGAGGCTAGACCAGTGTATTCTTACTCGTACTCATGATCCTTGAAGTTGAACTTGAACTTGCACTTGAACTTGAACTTATACTTTTATTCGTGCTCATGCACCATGAACCTGAAGTATTTGGCTCTGCTTTGACCCTGCTCTCGAACTTATTCGTACTGGTGTGACTGTAGACCGACTACTACTCTTTTGTAGCGGTTGAACTGAACCTCTCTGGTGGGGCATTGCCTGTTGTGTTGTCCAGCACCACCAGGGCCAACTTACTGAACTGAAATTCTTTGGTGAAGCATAGCCGTTGTGCTAGCTTGTTATGTTGTCCAGCACCACCAGAGATGAATTTTGATCTAAAGCATCACTATACCCTGAATTTCTTCCAAATATCTGGGACCTTGCGTCCGATTTCAAGCCTTTTGCCTGTTTTATTTGGGTACGTGATTAACTCCCTATTGAACCATGACCATTTGATAGGTTGGATTGGCGTGATATGTAGTACTTGGATTATATAGGCCATGCTTTCCTGGATCATGAATTACGATAAGTGAGATTCGAATGATTTTTAGTATTTGGCCGACTTTGGGGAAAACAAATTGGACCTGGTGAATACAAGTTGTAATAGATTGAATCCCAATGCTTGATTGGTTTCTGAGCGATATCTTGACCGGATCTATATTAGTTAGAAGGCTCGAGTGACTCTTGAGGGATATTTGATCTGATTAGTACAGGTGGAATGTCGAGGACGACATTCTTTTAAGGAGGGGAGAGTGTGAGAACCCGTAAATACCCTAAAAATTTTCCTAGGGTTTTAGTTCCCTTAATTGCATAATTTTTGCATTTTCGGGCTTAGAAACATTTTCTGGGTTGATTTTATGAGCAATTATAGTTTTTAGATGTTTTTTCTAGTATTGGTGAGTTTTTAGAAAATTAAGAATATATACTGGACGTGGGACCCACTAGTGCGAAAAGTTCAAAAAAATTCGGCCAATTAGGTTAAATTCCGGATACTGTGTAAATTTTATCGGGTGTTAAGAGATAAGTAGAGTGTGTGAAGTGATTGATGTGAGAGAGAAAAGAAGTGATAAGAATGCATTAAATAGAGTGACAAGTGTCACCATGTTATTGGTTTTCCTTTAAGATTTACTATTCACAATTTTGACTTTTTTGACCAAAGGATTAAATATCCAAAAATTGCATAAAATTCACAATTTTTCTTCTCTTGTTGGCCTGCCCTCTCTCTCAAGTTCAAGGGAGGAAGAAAACCTCTTCAAGTCTTGATTTCTTCTTGCTTCAATCCATAACTCAACCAACTAAACTAGTTTCTACTCCATAAAATCTTTCTAGTTGGTGTTAGTGGTTGATTTGGTGAAGTTTTTGGAAGAGCTAAGGTGTCCAACACCTCTACCTCTCTTGTTACTAGGTGAGTGGTGTGTGTATCTTCCTCCTACATCTAATGATGCTTAAGTTATGCTTATTAGTGATTAAAGTGCTGAAATTTCTGGTTTTTATCTTGACTTGAAGTGATTTGGTGAAGTTTTCCATTTATTGATGATTTTTCTGGTTTAATTGGATTATGATGGTGTGGTTGTTTGTGATGATTGGCAATGGCCTATAATAACTCTAGTGGGTGTGAAATGTGGATAAATGCAACCAATTTTGGATTTGGAATGAAAACTGAAAAGTTAGGGTTCTTAAATCCCCAATTCTGTCCGGTTTTGGATCATAGGGTTAGAGGCCGAATTTGACTTTGCTCAAAACATAAAAGTTGTAGGTATTGATGTGTTTGAGGTACCTGTAAAATTTCAGGTCATTTGGATTAATGTGGAATGAGTTATGACGAAATTACTGTAGCTGTTCTGCTTTGGACAGAATGCGAAAACTGTACTGGTTATTGGCCATTTTGACTGGAATTGGTTTGGATTTAGTTGTTGGTGTCTTCTGATGAAATGTAGCTGGATGTCTTAGCTAACATATGCCTTTGGAATTTTGGCATTTGGACTTGTATAGACTAAGTTATAGTAATTACAGTTTTGTGTGATTTGCAAACCTGTTTTGGTAATTCTGGTATAGTATTTGGCATTTTCGACCTAGTTAAGCTAGGAACTGGATTGAGTGACCTTCTTCATTGTTGTAGCCCTGTTCCATAGCTTCGAAGCGGTGGGTCTTACACCCCCATCCGATAATCGTAGTGAGAGTTGTGCCATTACCGCATTATGAGGTCGAATCCGGTTTTCTTTCCAAGGCCTAAGTTTAAGGCCTTTCTTAATTCCTGGTTTGCTATCATGCTTGTATATGTTTATAAAACCCTATTGGGGTTGTGATTGGCATTGCTATATGACTCGTTATCGAGTCTCATTGCATTTGTTTACTTGTTCTAGGGCGTGACGGTGGTTCACGACATTCCCCTGACGGAAGTGCATGAAATAGCACTTATTTGATTTGTGAGTATACTACTCACTTAAATGTTACAATGTGGCTTTGTTATATGTGTAATTGATGCCTTGAAGGCTTATTTGCTTATTGGAAGTGATTAAGGTGAGGGTGTACTTGACCGCCCTCACCCCTTGTGATTTTATTCATGGTTAATGACTGTTCACTGAAATACTGTACTGGTTATATGAAATACTGAATTCCACTCATGGAAACTGATTTGGTGTCGTTTGGATGAATGTTCAACGGCTTTACTGTATCACTGAGCTCAACCCCGTTTGGTAGTCAATTGGATCGAGCCGGCGAGGGCTTGGTCGTGAAAATTGTCTTGCCACGGGGACTGTACTGAGGAACCTTGTAGTAATGAGACTCTTGGTTCCGGTATACTCGAGTATTACCAAAAGTGACTGAATGGAGTGCAGGCCCGGTTGGGGTATGATTGGTGGAAGGAAAGGAAGTAAAGTGAGGTCTACGGTTTTGGTACTTTTAACATTGACAGAGGGTCAATGAGGTTGGATCAAGATTGCAAGTGTGGAAATGGGCTCTTGAGAGCCAACCGTATCCTTTCACTGGTTTGATTTATCTCTTAATTGCATATTTGAACTGAACGGTTATGATTATGTGATCTTGACTGCTTTTGTGTGATAGTTGCTCACTGGGCTTTAGCTCATACCGTGCCATTTGTTTTCCTTACAGGAAAATGACCACTTTTGGAAAGAATGTGCTAGTTGGTTCAAGTTGAGCTCATGTGAATGTATATTTTGAATAGCTCCTTGAGGGTGAAAACCCTAAGTGTTTTGTTGCAACCAATGGTTGGCTTGTAAATGGTTATTTGTACATGTATGAACTAGTTGAATATTTGATATGCCGTCTTGGCTTGCAAATATTGGTTTCCAATGTATATATATGTTTGGTCGATGCCTGGTTGGATTTCGAACTGATACGCGTTTCAAACGGAAAAGAAAAAAAAATTTGGAAAAAGGAAAGGGCCAAATCCGGCCGGATTCTGACGTGTCCTCTACTGTTCATCGCGGCTTCGATTTTCGTTTTTTTTTATTTTGTGATTTTGACCTATTTGCGCGCGTTGGTAAGCTTCGGAGCGCATTAGATCGACGTTAACTGATCCGTAGTCCTGGCGAGAGCTGGGCAGGCAGTCCGCTAACCCCTTTGGTTCGCCTTAGGGTAAAGTGGGGCTGTTACATCATGGATGTGTGTACATGACTCGATCGAGATAGTGAGTGAGTCCTGGCGAGAGCTGGGCAGGCGGTCCGCCGAACCCTTTGGTACGCCTTAGGGGGAGGTGGGGTCGTCACAAACTGGACTAAGTGATCTCCAAGAAAATTGTAGCCCTGTGTCTTAGCTTCGAAAAGGCATAAGATTCATCCTACAGTTGCGGTGATGAACAGTACTGCTACAGTGTGAACAGTTCTGATGAACAGTACCGCTGTGAACAGTATTTTTTTTTTTTTTTTTTTTTTTTGCTTTTGACGACTCGATGCAAGGTTAGGACTTCACTTGGAAGAAATTTAATGGGAGTTAAACCCTTGAAAAATCTGTTTTCAAGAACGTAATCACACCAAGAAATTCCATCCTCGATCAATCAAGGGGGTAGGTTAGACTCAAGTGATAAAATAATAAAAAAAAAAAAAAAACAAGAATCAAAAAATTTTTTTTCTTTTAAAATTGAAAGGCGGCTAGGGTTTCGATAGAAAGAAAAAAAAATAGACAAATAAGAAAAGAAAAAAGGATATTAACCTGAATCAAGAGCCGAAGCTCTGATACCAGATGATACGAACTCGACCCAACAAGAACCTGTCTTGAAGAACCGAATCGATCAGGCAATTGAAGGATCTATCTTGACCAGGTTATGGATACAAAGATGGAAAGACCTTACGACCCCTCTAATCCCCGTGACTATGAACTTGTTGATATTATCTCAACCCGTAACCAAACGAATTAGTGAACCTCAGGCAAGTGTAGAAGGCGCCACAATTCAACATGGTCTTGAATTGATAAGCCGAAACTTGAACAAAGGAGATACAACTCACTTTGTATCAAGGAACGCTCCCAAAGGAACAAGAAAGAGAAAACTCTCAATTTTTATTCATCTCATAATCGTCTTCTTCAATAGTTAAATAAAGTTGGCTATTTATAGCCTTGCAAGACTCAAAACCCTAATCTAAATTGGAAACAATACAAGTTTCCTTATTTGACTTGACTTCTAAACTTGACACAACTTCCTAAACAAATTTGGAAGCAATTAACTGCTTTCCTAAAACTCTAATTCAACTAGAATAGGAAACTAACTAATTCAAATTGGCTTAACTATGGTCAACATGACCTTAGCCTTTATTCCCTAATTCAAACAACTTACTTAACTCTCAATTTGGAAATCAATCAAGATATCAATCAAGATACCAATCAAGATTTGGAAGCTAATTAAAATTTGGAAAATTTGGATCTTCAATGATTCTCGAGCCCGATTGCACCATCAACCATCATTAGAATGTGAAGACTTGTAAAATGAAAGGAATCCATGCAAATCTTCATGTTCTCATCAGTAATAAAAGGTATGTGGCTCAGGTGGTATATTTGAAGTGATTTGGGGTTGCGGACCTCGCATGTGAGTAAGAAAAAATGAAGGATGAGGAGGGTAAGTGTATGGTAAATTTGTGGTGGGATAGGTGAAAGTTTCTTCAGGTGCAATAGGGAATGATGGAGTAACAGTGGCGTGGGCCGACGGTAGAACAAATGTCTCTTGCTCAGTCTGTCTGGCGGGTACAGGTTCAGGTTGAACTCCGCTGCTAATTAGCTCATCATCCAACTTCCTTTGAGCGGCCATCTCAGACGCCATCTCTCCAAACTTGGTAAGCATCTCAGTCAACTGAATCCCCAAACTTGCAGTCTCAGGTTGAGCGGTAGTAGCAGACCTATCTGACTGTTCTGGTTGTGAACTCATGTTTACACGATTCCTTTGGACTTGACTACGGGATCGTGTTATGATGGGGCTTCGACGAGAAGCTATGTTTAAATATTACCTGAGAATTTTTGAAAAGATTGCCTTTAGATTTAACTCTTGCTTAGTTATTCCAATAAAAAATAAAGAAAAGAAAGAGAAAAAGGCAAGAGTTAGTAGATATCCAGGAAATTCGGATGCATGTCCTATGGGGGAACCCTTTTTGTGCCAAGGGTAGGCCTAGCATGAAAATGCAATCCACTAGAGTAGGCACTATACAATACCTGATGGATCTGATCAACTCCTTGAGTGAAAAACAATTTTGAAAAATTCGATCAATTGGATTGGCAAGAGTCATTTGTTAAAAATGAGGTCAACGTTCGAACGGATTGATCACTTTTGATCGATACAAGATTTTGCAAAAACGCACGTGTTTGACCTTGACGAACTTCCTATCGAAGAGATTGGAATTCGCTGACAAATTTTCTCAATGAAGCGCGGATCAAAATTCCAACTGATCAAATAGCTGGATGCAATGGATGATTTTCTCAAAATTGATTAGGTTTCTCAATTCGAAATCCGACATTGAAACCCTAATTGGTCAAATGAAATTTACAATTTATTAAAAATCGACCGGATTACCCTAAAAAGTGAAACGGGTCAAATGAATTGAGTGAAATTTAAAACTTACTCAAAATTGACCGAATCATCCTAAAAAAGGAACTTGATCGGATGAACTAAATGGAATTGAGAATTTTATTCAAAATTGACCGGATCGCCCTAAAAAAAAGAACTTAGTCAAATGAATTGAATGAAATTGAGAATTTATTCAAAATTGACCAGATCGCCCTAAAAGGGTAAATTGATCAAATGAATGAAATTGAATTAGTGATTTATTCAAAAATTGGCCGAATGACCCTAAAAAGGGTAAATTGGTCAAATGAATTGACGATTTATTCAAAATCGACCAGGTGACCCTAAAAAGGGTAAATTGGTCAAATGACCCTAAAAAGGGTAAATTGGTCAAATGAATTGACGATTTATTCCAAATTGACCGGATGACCCTAAAAAGGGTAAATTGGTCAAATGACCCTAAAAAGGGTAAATCGGTCAAATGACCTTAAAAAAGGGAAAATTGGTCAAATGAATTGACGATTTATTCAAAATCGACCAGATGACCCAAAAAAGGGTAAATTGGTCAAATGAATGGTTTATTCAAAATTGATTATGAATTTGACAAAATGGATCGATTGAATCGGCCGGCCATTGGTGGTTTCAGAAAATTAGTCTATGAGCCTTCTAAAATCACGATTTGGCCTCAATTTATTTATCGTCTCAATAGGAGGAATCATTTGTAAATTTCTTCAAATTAATGTCCTTCACGCAAGGGATTTTTACCAATTTTTGATAAAATGGCCAAAAAGTGATTATTAGATGCTCATATTCCAAAGATCACACTATGAAAATGATCGGATCCTACCTTACCTTGTGCACTACCCCTTTGGATGGTACAAAATGTAAACGTGCAAGTCTCGTTGGATTAAGTATCCGAGACACAAGGTGGCTTATTCCTAACACGGGATCCCCTAAGTGGCATTCCCTTTCTAGGGTTTATGCATGATGCCAGTTATTAAAGCAGGAAAAAATGCAATTCGAAATGAAACGTGACCTAAGGAATCCTTTATCTGCCAGGGTAGGCCTAGAATGATATGCAATCATTAATCTATGAATGCAATATACAAAAATCTTTAGACGTGCAATAGCCTATCTACAAGGGTAGGTTCTAAAAGAAAGTCATGCCGGACCTCTTATTTCCTAATGTTTGTGAATGCAAAAGACAAGAGACAAGGAAACGTGAGTTCAACACATAACACATAACACATTTGGACAATTAGATAATATAAAAGGCAATAAAGATAAATAAGGAAAAAGGGTTGGGACCCCTCCCCTCGTGAATAGTGTCCCTAGTTCAGGATAAGGCTGACTCTACCCTAGGCAATTCTAATATGGATGCATGAGGCTTGGCTTACTAATGCATCTAGACTCGATAGGTCATAGGCCCCCGAGCCTTCAGACTTAGAAACCAAGGGTCATCAATCCCAAGGTTCTTTGTCGGTGGCTCGAGCGATTCCCCAAACACCGCTACGCACACATCGTGTCACGGCTACGTGTTTGAGTGAATCTATCAAAACCTCAATCTTCGACCAAAAGCTAAAGACTATCAACCAATAGCTTTAAGCGGAAGATTGAGTGACCCATTGGAACATGCTACACACACATCGTGTCGTGATCACATGTCCAAATGGGTCGCCTAATCCTAGTAAGGGTGGAGTGGCGTGACAAGCCACTAAAAAGAAAATAAGAGAGGGATAAAAGAAGAAAACGTATGCTCGTATGCAAGTGCTCGTTTGGAGGGGAGGGGTCAAGAACCAACGTGAGGCTCTAGGGTGACATCCCTTACCCAAAATGCAATGCAAGCGCGAAATGACAAGTAAACATTCATTCAAACATACATTCGTGAGTCGAGGGATTGGTTTGATTACGTATATAAGACAAAAGGTCCTAAAAAAAATGAAAAATGCAATCCTAATATCCACATGCCATGCATAGAAAGGGTAGAAAAAAGGAAACGAATGGTTAAGTCAAAAATGCTTGGACCCACTTAGGAAGTCCCCAGTGGAGTCGCCAACTGTCGCGCCCCATTTTTTGATAAATAAATATAAATAAAGATGTTTGATAAGAAAGATAAATGGTTTGAGAAAGATGTTTTTGATTCAATTTTGATTAAAAAATGGTTTTTGTGAGTTGAAAAAGATATGGGTCTCAATGGGACTTGGAAAGCGACGATTTGACCCAAAAAATAGTTTTAAAAAGGGTTTTGAAATGAAAAGTTTGGAGTCGCCACTTGGTAATGATTTAAGGTGTACCAAGTCACCTAAAAATGAGTTTTAAAGTCAAGTAGTAATAAACCCTTTTTAAAACGACTCCTAGTCTACGTAAAACAAAGAAAAAGGTTCGGGAGTCACGTTTGACAAAGGGGAAGGCAAGGATAGACTCCAAGGCACCCCTTTGACCTAGCCAAGGCTAGTTGCGTGACTTAACCTTACCTCTCCTAATCTTCTACCCAATGTATGTATCGCACGTTGGATTATGCCTATATGAATGCAAAACGGAAAGGATGCAATCCTAAATTCTACGATGTCTCTCGTGAGGTTTTTGGTCCCAGACCACATGAATTGTGGCGGCCAAAAAAGGGAAACCTCATAGAGGTCGATTGATGCAAATGGTGACTCAAGTGCAAGTGTATGAAAAGATTCATGTATGAAATGGTGTAAAAAAATAAAGTGTTTGCGTGCGCATGTGACGAGAAAGTTCACGTGTGAATTTGGATGAAAAATCAAAGTATTAGTGTGTGAGTGTGTAAAGAAAGTGCACGTGTGAATTTGGATGAAAAAATCAAAGTATTAGTGTGTGCAAATGAATGAAGATAGAATAGTACATAAATAAGTGAAACTTGAATTTCATTTGTGAAGTAAAGTAAATAAATAATAAAGATGTAGTGAAAAAATATGGATTGAGAAATGTAAGAGAAATGTGATTAAAAGAGTATGGAAGTGATAAAAATGAAAGTATGACCCTAGGGGAATGCAACAAGTCGGGTACGGGGATGACGCATAATTCTTCGACTTTGATTTTCCCTCGGATTAGAAGGCGAAACTAGCGTGCTAAGGCTATCGAGTAGCCACACTCGCTCGTTTCCCTTATCGGAAGGGGATTTTCACGCAAATGAACCCTAACTAGCATGAGATGCAAGTCCTAAAGTGAAGGGGACGGGGTTTGAGGAACATACCAAATGATAAACTAAGGAAAAATGCGTGATATGTGGTGATCATGCACTTAATGAAAAAAAGGAAAAAAAAGAACCTATTGGGTCTAGCATTGGACTAGCCCATCCTATGAATTCCGACTAGCGTTGGACTAGTGGAAACGATAAAAGAAGCCACAACTAGCGTTGGACTAGTGTGGTGACGTACATTCATCCATTCCATTCATCCACACTACAAAAAGCGAGTAGACATGCGAATCACTTATAAACACGTAGCACATAACATTTAGCATGCTTGACTAGATGCAAAATCCTAATAAAGCATTTAACATATAACACATAGGCATGCAACCATTACATTTGCTAACTAAAACAACAGGGAAAGGGAAAAATGGACCAAATTACTTGCTACGCCCTATCTATTACAAGCCAAGAGGTGTACACATACCCCATTAATAAAAATCAAAAGTAAATGAAATAACTGAAAGGAAATAAGGAGAGGCTAGGAAAGCAAGTACACATGCAAATTTCAATTAGCACATTAGTCCACATAGGAGAGAAACAAAAGGGGTAAAAGAGATTATACCTCCCCCTAATGGTAAGCAAATGAAGGAAAATGGCTTCAAAACAATAAAGGGGTCAAGGCATCAATTTAAAAGTAAAGTATAAGCAAAAACACCAAACCCACCTAATTGCAACTTGAATGAGCCCAAAAAATGCTTAAAGACCAAGAAAACGGAATAGCCCGTTCAATTTCCAAATATAGCAGCTACTAAAGACCCAAAACAAGCATTACTCAAGCATTCAAGTCCAAATAAATCGTTTAAGCACTTCAAAGATTCCAAAAATAAAGAAAAAGCCAAACAATGATTGAAGTTGCAATGATTTTAGGACTTAATTACAAGATACTAAAACATGCTTGGGCTTTTGTGGCACAAAGAGAAACTTAGAAGGATCAAATTGATTAAATGTTCCAATTACTTGGGCCTTAGTAGAACAAAAAGGGACTTGGGGACTGAAGTGCAATTGTTTGAGGACCTAATTGCAAGAATTTGGAATGTAATCGGGCCTTTGTATCATAGATAAAAGCTGATGGGAGCAAAATTCAATTTTTGATTCATGAGCATGCATGCAATCACGTAAAAGAAAATTTCTGCAGCTAAAGCTCTTTACAACTCTTATCTAACTTCAAAATCCAATGCAATCACACAACTTTGTTCAAACAAGGTCGAGCTCCAAATCTAAATGCATAATTTTATACTGGGCAACAACCACAACGTCCAAACAGGCAGAAAACTAAAAAAACTCATGCAAAAATTCTGGAAAGGATATGCAAACATTGGACAAACAAAACTGCCGCAACTCTTCCAAAATGATAATTCCAAACACACTTTGATTAAAAGACAAACTTTTCAACCAAGAATCTTAACTTTAAGCCAAGCAACGAGACATACGATTTCAACATACATCATGCAGATTCGGTACCAAACTGTAAAGAAAAGCAAGTCTGCAATTTTATTCTTTCATGCTATTCCATTCCTGCTACCGAAAGTTGCTCATGCTTCGTGAGGTAGGAGAGCAATATCATAACAAGGCATTCACCCAATTTCCTGCCTTTGGTAATTAACTCACGAAGGAATTCGTCCCAACAAACTTGACAGTGCACAAAAACAGCAATGATGCATAAAGAAAGAATCTAAAAGACACAACAGATTTCATATAGTTACGTAAGAAATTTCTCTGTAACAATTCTATTACCCCACCCGTGGCTGTCCTCCAATTTATCATGCAGACCAATCCAATGGATGTCCAGATTTTTAGACGAAACAATCATTCACTCGGCTGAACATTACATTTTTCACGAAATCAAAGCTGGAAAACTGAGTTTGCCCGACAGCAAAAGCAATGAAAGGAAAAAAAAAATGCAGCAAGGAATGCGAGCCTTTATATGCATCAGGAAAAAAAACATTGCCGGCCCCAACAGCTCTATGATGCAGTTGAATGTAAAAAAATTGCAACAAACGCACAAAGGAGGGAACTTTGCAACAAACCAAAGCCGACAGCATACCAATACCAGCCGAATACTCAAAGAAAACATAAACTTCAAAACAGCCAAACATGAAGCAGGAAGGGATTAAGTGACGTTGGAAACAAAATGGCAAACATTAGACGTTGACTCCTCTATCATGTACACATCAAGCATGGATTTCTTTCTTTTATCACATAGACGTCATTTATAGCCCCAAGACTGGACCTTTTACTCACAGACAAGAAATAAACTCTTGGTGAACATGAATCAAAAAGGGCGGAAGAGTAGACAAGCAAAGCAATGATCTTTCCATAAGCAAAATCACGAAACATTTTTCAAAGAGACACTGGGATCTAAAGAAGAGGAACTACTTACAATATTCAGGCTTTCTTGATGAGGATCCTCTTCTGCTGGTGGCGTGAAGGTTAAAGATTTCCAATGGCTCTCCTGGCTTTCTCTAACGATCCTTTGCTCAGGCTTGTTGCTTCAGATTACAGCCTCCCCAGTCTTCCTCTCGTCTCTTTCTAGACTTCAAGTTCTGGGTTCCTTTCTATCTTAGACCCCCTCTTAAAGCTTGCTTTTTTCACTCGACCACAACTCTGAGCTTTCCTTTCTGCCGTTTTTCTCAGTAGCCGCCGATCTCCCTCTATTCTTGCCTTTCAGTTTTAATCTGGCCCACCACTCTTGCGATTTTCTTTCTCTGATCCCACTCCCCTTTCGTAGCCGAAGCCCCTCTGTCCGCCACCAGCTCTTCTTGTTTTCTCAGTTTCCCCTTGCTCAGCCGAACTCAGTTCTCTCTCTCGGTCTTGTTTTTGTCCAGCCCTCCTAGGCCCTCAGCCGTCATTCCCCTCTGTTTTCCCTTCTCTTCTCTCAAACCCCAGCTCTCTCTTTCTCCCTTCTGTTTTTTTTCCTCTCGATGCTCTCCCCCAAAAACCTCCCTCGCGGCTGTAGTTCATTTCTCCCTTTTATACCCAGCTCTCCACCTCCTAAAACCCTGTATTCAAGGGCTGGAAATCATCCCCTTCAACCCCTTTTCATCTGGCCATTCGATGAGCATACCATTTGTCCTTTACACGCTGCAAAAAAGAATGCAGCGTGTATGCCGCGAGCCCCTTTTTTTTTTTTTTTTTTTAAAAAAAAAAAAACTTGATAATTACAGAAATGATAAAATAAAATAATAATAATAATAACAAATTGCCAAAACCATGTAATAAATAAAAAAACAAACTAAATAAATAAAAACAACAAAAATGTCCATTTTTCAAATTTTCTTCATTTTTCTTTTTTTTCTCTTCTTTTTTTTCAAAATAACTTAATAAAAATAACTAAAGTGCAAAAAGGTTGAATTTAAAGAAATAAACATATTTTTGTGAACAAATTTCCCTTTTTCTTTTTTATGACTTTTCTTTCTTTTCCTCTTTTTCTTTTTTTCTTTCAAGAAAGCATTGAATAAAAACAAAATGACTAAAACATATTTTTGATGCTTTTTCTTTTCTTTCTTTTCTTTTCTTCAACAAATTCTATGATAAAACTTAAAAATAAAAATAAAACTGGAAACTAAAAACTAAAAATGAACACGACAAATAAATAAAAAAAAACTAAAAATTACACCAAAAATTTGGTGTCTACAGTTTGCCCCTCTTTGTCTGAGTTTTGGAAAAACTTGAGACAAAGAAGTAGACACCAAAACTTACCTGTGTTATTCAGCTGCGAATTACTCAAACGATGGGGAACTGACCTCTGACGGGAAATTTTAAAAGCGGGACTGACCCGAGATAGAAATTTAAATGGGACTGACCCGAACAGGAATTTAGACGGGATTGACCCGAACAGAAATTTAAAACGGGACTGACCTGAACAGAAATTTAAAATTGGGATAGACCTGGACAGAAATGTAAAATTGGGATAGACTTGGACAGAAATTCAAATCATGGGACTGGCCCGAACAGGAATTTAGACGGGATTGACCCGAACAGAAATTTAAAACGGGACTGACCTGAACAGAAATTTAAAATTGGGATAGACTTGGACAGAAATGTAAAATTGGGATAGACTTGGACAGAAATTCAAATCATGGGACTGGCCTGAACAAGTTTTAATCATGGGACCGACCCGAATAAGCTTTGAATAGCGGGACTGAGCCGAACAGGCTTTGAATTGTGGGACTGACCCGCATATGCTTTGAATCGTGGGACTGACCCGAAAATGCTTTTGATCGTGGGACTGACCCGAAAATGCTTTTGATCATGGGACTGACCCGAAAATGCTTTTGATCGTGGGACTGACCCGAATAAGATTTTAATCGCGGGACTGACCCGAATAGGCTTTGAATTGTGGGACTGACCCGCATAAGCTTTGAATCGTGGGACTGACCCGAAAATGCTTTTGATCGTGGGACTGACCCGAAAAACCTTTGGATCATGGGACTGACCCGAAAATGCTTTTGATCGTGGGACTGACCCGAAAATGCTTTTGATCATGGGACTGACCCGAATAAACTTTTGATCATGGGACTGACCCGAAAATGCTTTTGATCATGGGACTGACCCGAATAAGCTTTGATCATGGGACTGACCCGAAAATGCTTTTGATCATGGGACTGACCCGAAAAAACTTTGATCGTGGGACTGACCCGAAAATGCTTTTGATCGTGGGACTGACCCGAATAAACTTTTGATCTTGGGACTGACCCGAAAATGCTTTTGACCGTGGGACTGACCCGAATAAGCTTTTGATCGTGGGACTGACCCGAATAAGCTTTGATCATGGGACTGACCCGAAAATGCTTTTGATCGTGGGACTGACCCGAAAATGGTGTTGATCATGGGACTGACCCGGATAAGCTCTTGATCGTGGGACTGACCCGAAAATGCTTTTGATCATGGGACTGACCCGGATAAGCTCTTGATCGTGGGACTGACCCGAAAATGCTTTTGATCATGGGACTGACCCGAAAATGCTTTTGATCGTGGGACTGACCCGGATAAACTTTCGATCGTGGGACTGACCCGAAAATGCTTTCGATCGTGGGACTGACCCGAAAATGGTGTTGATCATGGGACTGACCCGAAAATGCTTTTGATAAAATTTGTGTTGATTTCTGATTGATGATTTTTCTTTTGCTTTTCTTTTGACTTTTGAAAATCTTTCCAAGAAATTAATTTGCCCCAGTATGATGAATTTTTGTAATGTGAGTCCAGAGTTGATTCCATATCGCCATGCTATTGCATTTTTGATGAAATTTGCTTGCGACATTTTCAATCTGCCTTTGTTCACCGGAGGACTCTTTCCGACACCGATTCCAGTGCGAGGTGTGATTACTTTCATCTGTGCATGCAGTTTTTCTGCAAAAAGAAAAGAAAACAACGAAATTGCCACCATCATTTGATCCGTTTTCCTTTGAGAATCGTGTAAACATAAGCCTTTCGATGCCTTTATCAACTTTTGTTGCGGCAGCCGACTGAGTTGGATTTTTCAAAGCTTTTCCGATTTACAAACTGATCAGGTATGTGCTTTGCCATATTGTGAAGTCTGCGTAACTGACTTTGTTGAACCTTAACCCTTTTCAAGAGATGACTGAACCCAAGTGTGCTTTGAATAAACCACGGGGGTTGTTATTCACCAAAATTCCAAGATAAAGAATGAAGTATGCAAGAAAATTCACATGTCATACAAGAATGCACACATAACCATTTGTGCTTAAATTCTACAAAAATGCCATGAATGCAAGTAATTTGGAAAAATGAGCTTTGCAAAAGAATGTTTTACAAAATGACACAGTTTTGGCCAACAAATGTCATATTTAATTCTCTGGATATCTTTGTTCTGGAATTCAAAATTGACAGAAGTATGACAAAATGAGGAGAAATCCAAAGGAATCAAATCACCAGCTGTTCTTCCTCGTGCTCGCTCGCTGCAAAATCCTACCTTGGTGTCCTTTCGGGTTTTTACCTAAGGAAACAATGGAAGAACTCAACCTTAAACGCCTCAGGAGTATGAACTGAAGATTGCTGACATCAGTGAAATGCGCTTCCCTTGTAAGATTAGGCGAAGGCATTATGGACATCACTTGCCAGTTGATTAGCAAACTTCCCATAGAAAATACGGCAAATGACGAAAGCCAGGACTTTGGGCTTTTTGAAATGAAGTCAGGTGGGGTGTTTTTCAAGAAAAGTTGAGGCTTGAAAGCAAATTTTGATGAAAGGGGTGTGAAATAGCCTGAGATTGCATCATTTTGAAATTATTTCCAATTTTGAACGAAACTGAGGAAAATTTTGCCCCAGTTTGATTGGATTTCCTTTCTTTGCATTTTCTTCATTGCATTCTTCTTACTTTTGCATTTTTCTTCAAAAACTAGATTTGCCCCAGTGTGGGGTTCTTTTCCTTTTCATTTCTTTTAAAGATAAATCTGCCCCAGTGTGGGGTTTTTCTTCCCTTTCTGATCATTTTCAAAATGAATTTGCCCCAGTGTGGGGTTTGCAATCCCAGGGGTTGCCAAACGAAAATTATTGTTCTGATAGTTCAAAGGGGATGACTAGGGATGAAATGTTTTGATTGGAAAGGAAGATGGCCTGACTTGTGCCTCGTCCCTTGCGCGATTTCCAAAAAGAAATTTACACATGTCCGAGTTGATAGGTCGAGGGAATGTCTGTCCTTCCATCTCTACCAAAATGAATGCCTTGACAGGTAACACCTTTGAACAACGAATGGCCCTGGCCAACTTGGAGTGAATTCGCCTTTGGCTTAATCTTGCATTGGCAAAACTCACTTTAACTCTTTGCCCTCCTTCTCTAAAGGACCGGTGGCGGACATAGGTCATGCTTTATGACATTCAGCTGTTTTTCATCAATTAGAATCAATCATTGGTAACCCTACTCTAACCAATCAGCTTCGAGCTTGGCAGGGGAGGAATTTTTATCAATGAAGGGATTTTGGCCTTTTTCATGAAGGTTTTTCCAAGGAATGGATTTTTAATGGAGGGATTTCAATGAAGCAAGTTTTATATGAAGGGATTTCTGAATGAAGGGATTTTGGCCTTTTCATAAAGGTTTTTCCAAGGAATGGATTTTTAATGGAGGGATTTCAATGAAGCAAGTTTTATATGAAGGGATTTCTGAATGAAGGGATTTTTCACTGAAGGCTTCCTCAATGAACGAATTTCTTAATAAAGGGATTTTTCACGAAGGGGTCTCTCAAAGAAGAGATTTTTGTCCTTCTCAAAGAAGGGATTTTTCAACGAAGGGATTTTTGGCATTTTCAAACGAAGGGATTTTTGGCCTTTTCAACAAAGGAATTTTTCACGAAGAAATTTTTGAATGAATGGTATTATCGGAATCCAGAACAGTGATATCCAATTGGTCAAATAATTCCATCTTTGGCCATCTAAAAGAATTAAAAAATTCGGGACAATAATCAATATAAACAGAAAAAACAAATTATGCATTTGATGGAAAAACTAATTAAAACGGAAACAAGACAAAACTTAGTTGCAAAAGATGTTTTCATTAAGCTATTCACATATGCAAGAAATGGTTTTCGTGAACCTTAGTAAATAACAACCCCTAGATTTACCGAAATTCCCTTCGAGAGGGAAGATACTCGGCCATTCAAATTATGCAAAGCTCCTTCAGGATTTTCAAATTCTGTCATTGGAGGTGGATGCTTCGAAGGTGTCTTTGTGTTCAGGGGAAGGATTTGTACTTATGCTCGGCCCTTGTTCACCTCTTTTCCTTAGCATTATTTCCCCTGCCTCGATCATGTCTTGGACTTTGTGCTTGAGTGCCCTGCAGTCAACGGTTGAGTGACCAGGTACTTCCGAATGATAGGCACAAATAGCATGTGGATTGTACCCAGCAGGCATGCCATGAAGGTAAGTTGGAGGGGGAATGACGCCTATTTTGTTGGCAGCCTTCAATTGCTCATACAATTGGTCCAAAGGCCTGCCTAGGTTGGCGAAGGTTCGGGTACGGCTTTGATTGTAGGTCTGAGTGGGTCGGGGATAGTTGTAGGTGGGTCTATTTGGTGGGGAAAATCTTTGGTGGTAAGGGGGTCGAGGACGAGTTTGTTAAAAGCTTGGTTGAGATATTTGGAAAGGGGTTGTAGGCGGGTTGGCATAATTTGGGCGAGGTCGAGGATGGGTGATATTGGTGTGGTAAACAGGACGAGGATTTGAGTAGTAGGGGTAAGGGTTTGAGTAGGTAGGGTATTGTTGAGGTCTGGGTCTTGGGACAGGGTTTTGACTCCAGGTGAAGGTAGTTTCCCCCTCTTTCTTTTGGAATTGCGGGTTCTTCCCACTAGTCCCCTGACCTTGCAAAGCATCCAACTGTGACTTGAGGGTAGAGACATTAACAATCTTCCCAGCTTTCACGAAGTCATCGTACTCCTCAAGTTTATTAACAATAGCAGCGAACGAGCATCCAGTCATGCGAAAAATTTCTTCGAAATATGGAGGATCATGTGCCTTAATGAAAGTGCGTATGATTTCGTCCTCAGTCATCGGTGGCTCGACTTTGGCAGCTATTTTCCTCCACCTCTTGGCATAAGTCTTGTGATCCTCGGAGAGTTTTCTTTTTGTTCCTTCCAACGTGTTTCGTGTTGGAGCCAGCTCGCAGTTATACTCGTATTGCCTTACAAAAGCATTGGACAAGTCAATCCAGGTTCTTACTTCTTCGGGCTTCAAATTTGAGTACCAGTCAAGGGCATCCCCCTCCAGACTTTCCGGGAATAGCCTCAAAGGCAGATTTTCATCATCTGTTGGCCTACCCAACTTGTTGGCGAACAGTCGGAGGTGTGTCTTGGGATTGCCCGTCCCATCATACTTGTTAAACTTCGGAGTTTTGAACCCCTCAGGCAATTGCACGTTCGGGAAAAGGCAAAGCTCATCGTAATCCAGGACTCCTTGCTTGTTCACCCCCTGACTCCTCCTTATAAATTCATCAAAACGATCAAGGCGCTTAAGCAGCTTCATATCAACGGGAGCGGAAGATTCCCCCATTTCTGGCTTGGTTTGAAAAGTATGGTCCGGCAGGAATGGCTCAGCAGCAGGGTAATTGATACGAACTCGACCCAACAAGAACCTGTCTTGAAGAACCGAATCGATCAGGCAATTGAAGGATCTATCTTGACCAGGTTATGGATACAAAGATGGAAAGAGCTTACGACCCCTCTAATCCCCGTGACTACGAACTTGTTGATATTATCTCAACCCGTAACCAAACGAATTAGTGAACCTCAGGCAAGTGTAGAAGGCGCCACAATTCAACATGGTCTTGAATTGATAAGCCGAAACTTGAACAAAGGAGATACAACTCACTTTGTATCAAGGAACGCTCCCAAAGGAACAAGAAAGAGAAAACTCTCAATTTTTATTCATCTCATAATCGTCTTCTTCAATAGTTAAATAAAGTTGGCTATTTATAGCCTTGCAAGACTCAAAACCCTAATCTAAATTGGAAACAATACAAGTTTCCTTATTTGACTTGACTTCTAAACTTGACACAACTTCCTAAACAAATTTGGAAGCAATTAACTGCTTTCCTAAAACTCTAATTCAACTAGAATAGGAAACTAACTAATTCAAATTGGCTTAACTATGGTCAACATGACCTTAGCCTTTATTCCCTAATTCAAACAACTTACTTAACTCTCAATTTGGAAATCAATCAAGATATCAATCAAGATACCAATCAAGATTTGGAAGCTAATTAAAATTTGGAAAATTTGGATCTTCAATGATTCTCGAGCCCGATTGCACCATCAACCATCATTAGAATGTGAAGACTTGTAAAATGAAAGGAATCCATGCAAATCTTCATGTTCTCATCAGTAATAAAAGGTATGTGGCTCAGGTGGTATATTTGAAGTGATTTGGGGTTGCGGACCTCGCATGTGAGTAAGAAAAAATGAAGGATGAGGAGGGTAAGTGTATGGTAAATTTGTGGTGGGATAGGTGAAAGTTTCTTCAGGTGCAATAGGGAATGATGGAGTAACAGTGGCGTGGGCCGACGGTAGAACAAATGTCTCTTGCTCAGTCTGTCTGGCGGGTACAGGTTCAGGTTGAACTCCGCTGCTAATTAGCTCATCATCCAACTTCCTTTGAGCGGCCATCTCAGACGCCATCTCTCCAAACTTGGTAAGCATCTCAGTCAACTGAATCCCCAAACTTGCAGTCTCAGGTTGAGCGGTAGTAGCAGACCTATCTGACTGTTCTGGTTGTGAACTCATGTTTACACGATTCCTTTGGACTTGACTACGGGATCGTGTTATGATGGGGCTTCGACGAGAAGCTATGTTTAAATATTACCTGAGAATTTTTGAAAAGATTGCCTTTAGATTTAACTCTTGCATAGTTATTCCAATAAAAAATAAAGAAAAGAAAGAGAAAAAGGCAAGAGTTAGTAGATATCCAGGAAATTCGGATGCATGTCCTATGGGGGAACCCTTTTTGTGCCAAGGGTAGGCCTAGCATGAAAATGCAATCCACTAGAGTAGGCACTATACAATACCTGATGGATCTGATCAACTCCTTGAGTGAAAAACAATTTTGAAAAATTCGATCAATTGGATTGGCAAGAGTCATTTGTTAAAAATGAGGTCAACGTTCGAACGGATTGATCACTTTTGATCGATACAAGATTTTGCAAAAACGCACGTGTTTGACCTTGACGAACTTCCTATCGAAGAGATTGGAATTCGCTGACAAATTTTCTCAATGAAGCGCGGATCAAAATTCCAACTGATCAAATAGCTGGATGCAATGGATGATTTTCTCAAAATTGATTAGGTTTCTCAATTCGAAATCCGACATTGAAACCCTAATTGGTCAAATGAAATTTACAATTTATTAAAAATCGACCGGATTACCCTAAAAAGTGAAACGGGTCAAATGAATTGAGTGAAATTTAAAACTTACTCAAAATTGACCGAATCATCCTAAAAAAGGAACTTGATCGGATGAACTAAATGGAATTGAGAATTTTATTCAAAATTGACCGGATCGCCCTAAAAAAAAGAACTTAGTCAAATGAATTGAATGAAATTGAGAATTTATTCAAAATTGACCAGATCGCCCTAAAAGGGTAAATTGATCAAATGAATGAAATTGAATTAGTGATTTATTCAAAAATTGGCCGAATGACCCTAAAAAGGGTAAATTGGTCAAATGAATTGACGATTTATTCAAAATCGACCAGGTGACCCTAAAAAGGGTAAATTGGTCAAATGACCCTAAAAAGGGTAAATTGGTCAAATGAATTGACGATTTATTCCAAATTGACCGGATGACCCTAAAAAGGGTAAATTGGTCAAATGACCCTAAAAAGGGTAAATCGGTCAAATGACCTTAAAAAAGGGAAAATTGGTCAAATGAATTGACGATTTATTCAAAATCGACCAGATGACCCAAAAAAGGGTAAATTGGTCAAATGAATGGTTTATTCAAAATTGATTATGAATTTGACAAAATGGATCGATTGAATCGGCCGGCCATTGGTGGTTTCAGAAAATTAGTCTATGAGCCTTCTAAAATCACGATTTGGCCTCAATTTATTTATCGTCTCAATAGGAGGAATCATTTGTAAATTTCTTCAAATTAATGTCCTTCACGCAAGGGATTTTTACCAATTTTTGATAAAATGGCCAAAAAGTGATTATTAGATGCTCATATTCCAAAGATCACACTATGAAAATGATCGGATCCTACCTTACCTTGTGCACTACCCCTTTGGATGGTACAAAATGTAAACGTGCAAGTCTCGTTGGATTAAGTATCCGAGACACAAGGTGGCTTATTCCTAACACGGGATCCCCTAAGTGGCATTCCCTTTCTAGGGTTTATGCATGATGCCAGTTATTAAAGCAGGAAAAAATGCAATTCGAAATGAAACGTGACCTAAGGAATCCTTTATCTGCCAGGGTAGGCCTAGAATGATATGCAATCATTAATCTATGAATGCAATATACAAAAATCTTTAGACGTGCAATAGCCTATCTACAAGGGTAGGTTCTAAAAGAAAGTCATGCCGGACCTCTTATTTCCTAATGTTTGTGAATGCAAAAGACAAGAGACAAGGAAACGTGAGTTCAACACATAACACATAACACATTTGGACAATTAGATAATATAAAAGGCAATAAAGATAAATAAGGAAAAAGGGTTGGGACCCCTCCCCTCGTGAATAGTGTCCCTAGTTCAGGATAAGGCTGACTCTACCCTAGGCAATTCTAATATGGATGCATGAGGCTTGGCTTACTAATGCATCTAGACTCGATAGGTCATAGGCCCCCGAGCCTTCAGACTTAGAAACCAAGGGTCATCAATCCCAAGGTTCTTTGTCGGTGGCTCGAGCGATTCCCCAAACACCGCTACGCACACATCGTGTCACGGCTACGTGTTTGAGTGAATCTATCAAAACCTCAATCTTCGACCAAAAGCTAAAGACTATCAACCAATAGCTTTAAGCGGAAGATTGAGTGACCCATTGGAACATGCTACACACACATCGTGTCGTGATCACATGTCCAAATGGGTCGCCTAATCCTAGTAAGGGTGGAGTGGCGTGACAAGCCACTAAAAAGAAAATAAGAGAGGGATAAAAGAAGAAAACGTATGCTCGTATGCAAGTGCTCGTTTGGAGGGGAGGGGTCAAGAACCAACGTGAGGCTCTAGGGTGACATCCCTTACCCAAAATGCAATGCAAGCGCGAAATGACAAGTAAACATTCATTCAAACATACATTCGTGAGTCGAGGGATTGGTTTGATTACGTATATAAGACAAAAGGTCCTAAAAAAAATGAAAAATGCAATCCTAATATCCACATGCCATGCATAGAAAGGGTAGAAAAAAGGAAACGAATGGTTAAGTCAAAAATGCTTGGACCCACTTAGGAAGTCCCCAGTGGAGTCGCCAACTGTCGCGCCCCATTTTTTGATAAATAAATATAAATAAAGATGTTTGATAAGAAAGATAAATGGTTTGAGAAAGATGTTTTTGATTCAATTTTGATTAAAAAATGGTTTTTGTGAGTTGAAAAAGATATGGGTCTCAATGGGACTTGGAAAGCGACGATTTGACCCAAAAAATAGTTTTAAAAAGGGTTTTGAAATGAAAAGTTTGGAGTCGCCACTTGGTAATGATTTAAGGTGTACCAAGTCACCTAAAAATGAGTTTTAAAGTCAAGTAGTAATAAACCCTTTTTAAAACGACTCCTAGTCTACGTAAAACAAAGAAAAAGGTTCGGGAGTCACGTTTGACAAAGGGGAAGGCAAGGATAGACTCCAAGGCACCCCTTTGACCTAGCCAAGGCTAGTTGCGTGACTTAACCTTACCTCTCCTAATCTTCTACCCAATGTATGTATCGCACGTTGGATTATGCCTATATGAATGCAAAACGGAAAGGATGCAATCCTAAATTCTACGATGTCTCTCGTGAGGTTTTTGGTCCCAGACCACATGAATTGTGGCGGCCAAAAAAGGGAAACCTCATAGAGGTCGATTGATGCAAATGGTGACTCAAGTGCAAGTGTATGAAAAGATTCATGTATGAAATGGTGTAAAAAAATAAAGTGTTTGCGTGCGCATGTGACGAGAAAGTTCACGTGTGAATTTGGATGAAAAATCAAAGTATTAGTGTGTGAGTGTGTAAAGAAAGTGCACGTGTGAATTTGGATGAAAAAATCAAAGTATTAGTGTGTGCAAATGAATGAAGATAGAATAGTACATAAATAAGTGAAACTTGAATTTCATTTGTGAAGTAAAGTAAATAAATAATAAAGATGTAGTGAAAAAATATGGATTGAGAAATGTAAGAGAAATGTGATTAAAAGAGTATGGAAGTGATAAAAATGAAAGTATGACCCTAGGGGAATGCAACAAGTCGGGTACGGGGATGACGCATAATTCTTCGACTTTGATTTTCCCTCGGATTAGAAGGCGAAACTAGCGTGCTAAGGCTATCGAGTAGCCACACTCGCTCGTTTCCCTTATCGGAAGGGGATTTTCACGCAAATGAACCCTAACTAGCATGAGATGCAAGTCCTAAAGTGAAGGGGACGGGGTTTGAGGAACATACCAAATGATAAACTAAGGAAAAATGCGTGATATGTGGTGATCATGCACTTAATGAAAAAAAGGAAAAAAAAAGAACCTATTGGGTCTAGCATTGGACTAGCCCATCCTATGAATTCCGACTAGCGTTGGACTAGTGGAAACGATAAAAGAAGCCACAACTAGCGTTGGACTAGTGTGGTGACGTACATTCATCCATTCCATTCATCCACACTACAAAAAGCGAGTAGACATGCGAATCACTTATAAACACGTAGCACATAACATTTAGCATGCTTGACTAGATGCAAAATCCTAATAAAGCATTTAACATATAACACATAGGCATGCAACCATTACATTTGCTAACTAAAACAACAGGGAAAGGGAAAAATGGACCAAATTACTTGCTACGCCCTATCTATTACAAGCCAAGAGGTGTACACATACCCCATTAATAAAAATCAAAAGTAAATGAAATAACTGAAAGGAAATAAGGAGAGGCTAGGAAAGCAAGTACACATGCAAATTTCAATTAGCACATTAGTCCACATAGGAGAGAAACAAAAGGGGTAAAAGAGATTATACCTCCCCCTAATGGTAAGCAAATGAAGGAAAATGGCTTCAAAACAATAAAGGGGTCAAGGCATCAATTTAAAAGTAAAGTATAAGCAAAAACACCAAACCCACCTAATTGCAACTTGAATGAGCCCAAAAAATGCTTAAAGACCAAGAAAACGGAATAGCCCGTTCAATTTCCAAATATAGCAGCTACTAAAGACCCAAAACAAGCATTACTCAAGCATTCAAGTCCAAATAAATCGTTTAAGCACTTCAAAGATTCCAAAAATAAAGAAAAAGCCAAACAATGATTGAAGTTGCAATGATTTTAGGACTTAATTACAAGATACTAAAACATGCTTGGGCTTTTGTGGCACAAAGAGAAACTTAGAAGGATCAAATTGATTAAATGTTCCAATTACTTGGGCCTTAGTAGAACAAAAAGGGACTTGGGGACTGAAGTGCAATTGTTTGAGGACCTAATTGCAAGAATTTGGAATGTAATCGGGCCTTTGTATCATAGATAAAAGCTGATGGGAGCAAAATTCAATTTTTGATTCATGAGCATGCATGCAATCACGTAAAAGAAAATTTCTGCAGCTAAAGCTCTTTACAACTCTTATCTAACTTCAAAATCCAATGCAATCACACAACTTTGTTCAAACAAGGTCGAGCTCCAAATCTAAATGCATAATTTTATACTGGGCAACAACCACAACGTCCAAACAGGCAGAAAACTAAAAAAACTCATGCAAAAATTCTGGAAAGGATATGCAAACATTGGACAAACAAAACTGCCGCAACTCTTCCAAAATGATAATTCCAAACACACTTTGATTAAAAGACAAACTTTTCAACCAAGAATCTTAACTTTAAGCCAAGCAACGAGACATACGATTTCAACATACATCATGCAGATTCGGTACCAAACTGTAAAGAAAAGCAAGTCTGCAATTTTATTCTTTCATGCTATTCCATTCCTGCTACCGAAAGTTGCTCATGCTTCGTGAGGTAGGAGAGCAATATCATAACAAGGCATTCACCCAATTTCCTGCCTTTGGTAATTAACTCACGAAGGAATTCGTCCCAACAAACTTGACAGTGCACAAAAACAGCAATGATGCATAAAGAAAGAATCTAAAAGACAACAGATTTCATATAGTTACGTAAGAAATTTCTCTGTAACAATTCTATTACCCCACCCGTGGCTGTCCTCCAATTTATCATGCAGACCAATCCAATGGATGTCCAGATTTTTAGACGAAACAATCATTCACTCGGCTGAACATTACATTTTTCACGAAATCAAAGCTGGAAAACTGAGTTTGCCCGACAGCAAAAGCAATGAAAGGAAAAAAAAAAAAAATGCAGCAAGGAATGCGAGCCTTTATATGCATCAGGAAAAAAAACATTGCCGGCCCCAACAGCTCTATGATGCAGTTGAATGTAAAAAAATTGCAACAAACGCACAAAGGAGGGAACTTTGCAACAAACCAAAGCCGACAGCATACCAATACCAGCCGAATACTCAAAGAAAACATAAACTTCAAAACAGCCAAACATGAAGCAGGAAGGGATTAAGTGACGTTGGAAACAAAATGGCAAACATTAGACGTTGACTCCTCTATCATGTACACATCAAGCATGGATTTCTTTCTTTTATCACATAGACGTCATTTATAGCCCCAAGACTGGACCTTTTACTCACAGACAAGAAATAAACTCTTGGTGAACATGAATCAAAAAGGGCGGAAGAGTAGACAAGCAAAGCAATGATCTTTCCATAAGCAAAATCACGAAACATTTTTCAAAGAGACACTGGGATCTAAAGAAGAGGAACTACTTACAATATTCAGGCTTTCTTGATGAGGATCCTCTTCTGCTGGTGGCGTGAAGGTTAAAGATTTCCAATGGCTCTCCTGGCTTTCTCTAACGATCCTTTGCTCAGGCTTGTTGCTTCAGATTACAGCCTCCCCAGTCTTCCTCTCGTCTCTTTCTAGACTTCAAGTTCTGGGTTCCTTTCTATCTTAGACCCCCTCTTAAAGCTTGCTTTTTTCACTCGACCACAACTCTGAGCTTTCCTTTCTGCCGTTTTTCTCAGTAGCCGCCGATCTCCCTCTATTCTTGCCTTTCAGTTTTAATCTGGCCCACCACTCTTGCGATTTTCTTTCTCTGATCCCACTCCCCTTTCGTAGCCGAAGCCCCTCTGTCCGCCACCAGCTCTTCTTGTTTTCTCAGTTTCCCCTTGCTCAGCCGAACTCAGTTCTCTCTCTCGGTCTTGTTTTTGTCCAGCCCTCCTAGGCCCTCAGCCGTCATTCCCCTCTGTTTTCCCTTCTCTTCTCTCAAACCCCAGCTCTCTCTTTCTCCCTTCTGTTTTTTTTCCTCTCGATGCTCTCCCCCAAAAACCTCCCTCGCGGCTGTAGTTCATTTCTCCCTTTTATACCCAGCTCTCCCCCTCCTAAAACCCTGTATTCAAGGGCTGGAAATCATCCCCTTCAACCCCTTTTCTTCTGGCCATTCGATGAGCATACCATTTGTCCTTTACACGCTGCAAAAAAGAATGTAGCGTGTATGCCGCGAGCCCCTTTTTTTTTTTTTTTTTTTAAAAAAAAAACTTGATAATTACAGAAATGATAAAATAAAATAATAATAATAATAACAAATTGCCAAAACCATGTAATAAATAAAAAAACAAACTAAATAAATAAAAACAACAAAAATGTCCATTTTTCAAATTTTCTTCATTTTTCTTTTTTTTCTCTTCTTTTTTTTCAAAATAACTTAATAAAAATAACTAAAGTGCAAAAAGGTTGAATTTAAAGAAATAAACATATTTTTGTGAACAAATTTCCCTTTTTCTTTTTTATGACTTTTCTTTCTTTTCCTCTTTTTCTTTTTTTCTTTCAAGAAAGCATTGAATAAAAACAAAATGACTAAAACATATTTTTGATGCTTTTTCTTTTCTTTCTTTTCTTTTCTTCAACAAATTCTATGATAAAACTTAAAAATAAAAATAAAACTGGAAACTAAAAACTAAAAATGAACACGACAAATAAATAAAAAAAAAACTAAAAATTACACCAAAAATTTGGTGTCTACATAATGAAGCCATAAATGGCTGGAAAATAGGTAAACACAAAGGGCTTGCTGCCCAAATTTTCGCTGAAGAGCTAAGTTTCTATTTGAACTTATATATTTTTGATTGGCAAATCCTATGACTGTTTTTCCATCTTAAAACATGATCCTTCTTCAATTGGAAACTCCAAATATTTACTTACTCTTACCCAAATAAAGAGGAGTGGTTTAGGGTTTTTCTTGGGTATTTTGTCCTCCCTTTTACATGAATTTCATTAAGGCATTTAGTCTATAATATCTACTTGAATATGAGATGATTTTGAACCATATAAACGATTCCGAAAATAGTATTTCTTAACCTATCTAGTTGGATTCCGACTTGTCGTTAGTTCAAGGATTTTCATTGGAAAATTTTATAACCCTTTTGAATTTGGTTTCTTGCTTGGATTACGAAACCCTAATTATTTCCGACCACAGATTCAAATACCTTCTTTTCACTTAAGAATCATCTTTATACGTCCTACTAGTAATTAGTCGGACTTCCTTTAATTTTACCTAGTTGATTTACTAGATAACTTGTAATATGTTCTCTTGCTTAATTTTAGGTTTCATTGGTGATTGAGGAATTGGATGTTATTTCGCTTGTATAGGTGAGTGTTCCTTGTTTGTTATATTCTCCTTGACTTCATGACTTGTTGTTATTGTTTGATAATGTGTGAAGTGTTTCCAATGATTTCCAAAACGAATTTTCTAGGCGAGCGTGTACTTTATCGCGCTCGACCTAAATGAAACGTGAAATTTTCAACGATTTAATGATTGAAACGTTACTTGTGCATGAATGTAAGCCTTTTGGGCTGAACTGGCCACTGCCCCTTGTTACCGGTCGACTCGAGCCAGAAGCAGACTCGGTCGGGCGATTTGGTGACCTGGGTGAACGTTTTGGTATACTCGAGTATTGCTTTGAAGTCTGGTGGACCTTGGCCAATGTCCAGGAAGGGGGTGAATGAAATGAATGAACGAGGGGTTTTATTGACAAAAAATGCATTTTCAAATGATTGAAGGTATAAGGGAATGAAAGGAGAATGAACGAATGAATGAATGGCTCCTTGAGAGCACGTATCCTTTTAATGATTGTGTTTATTGCTTTGTATTGTAAATGTTTTCTTGAATTATGGGTTAATGTATTGGGTTTATTACTTGTATATGTGTTCAGAACCTCACTGAGCTTTCAAGCTCATCCCTTTAGTTTTGTTTTCCTTAACAGGGGACGGCGAGCAGGATGAGAGCATAGACTAGCCAGTTTAGTTCTGTTGTAATGGTTCTCACCCTAGTGCTTAGCACGGGCTGGACGTATGAAGGATTGAGAACCTTTGTATATTCGATGTTTATACTCTCTTTTGGGATGGCAATGTATATATAAGTTCCGTTTTAAGTTTTGGATAGTTGCCTATTTATTCTTGTGGTTTTATTCCGATTTTAATTGAGAACTGAAGTGATCGACTGAGTCCTGGCGAGAGCTGGGCAGGCGACCCGCCGAACCTTGGGGTACACCCTAGGGGGAGGTGGGGCCGTCACTGGTGGTATCAGAGCTTAGGCTTCAGATCTCTGTAGTGTATCATAGGCTAAAGTTTAGGATACTAGACTGTGCGATTTGATTTGATTTGAAAGTTAAGCAATTGAGGGATAAAACCTATAGCTGCTTCGGGGGGTCTCTACGCGGAGTGAGCTTGGGCTAAGTGGTGAATAAGTAAGAAGGACTAAGTGCTCGTTCGAGTATAAGTTATGAACCCTGAAGTGTTATAGGTCTTAAATCTTTCTCATGGTATCTAAGGATCATAGATAGGTATGTCGGTTAGGAATTTTGATTTGTAGATGGTTTACTCTTGGGACTGGTCAGCTCGAGATGTGAATTGTCTTATCTCGGATTCTCGTGCCCGTGTACTCCAAAGTTGAGGTGATGGTAAGTGCTTAAGACTTGTATTTTGGGAACATGAACAGGTTTTGTCCGACTGTAATGAGTATAAGAAGTTAATGGACATCTCGTTTGGATAGTAAGTGACGTGAGAAACCGGACGTGGTTATTTAATTGAGACTGGGATGACTTCACCTTTTCTTTTTGATTTACCCGTATATTGTTACTACATGACGTTAGTATACGTGTGTGTACATGGTTATCTGTCCAATTTGATATGTATTTGTGTAATTGATTATCTGCCTCATTGATATGGCGTATATGTTTATTTGTGTATTTGGAATGCTAGAATTTGTTACTTTGGTCAATTTACTGTGTTTATTTACTAAATTACCTTTTGGGGAAAAAGAAAAGAAAAGAGAGAGGGAAAAACATATATATGGACGGGAGACGTAGTCATGGACGTGGACGTTGCCGTGGAAATAAACGAGCTCAAGAGCCAAGAGAGGAAAGAGAAACTACAGCTGCACAAGAGCAAGGACCGAGGGTTGAAGCCGGGGACCAAATGGCGACGGCAATGCAACAAATGACAAACATCTTAACAAGGTTGGTGGACCAACAAGGTCAAATACTTGTGAAAATAGGAGAAGATCGGGCTCTTGAGAGGTTTCAGAGTTTGCTCCTCCGAAATTCCTTGGAGGGTCTGATCCGGATGTAGCCGAACAGTGGCTGGAGGCCATGATCAACATCTTTGTAGCTTTGAACTATACCGAACAAAGGCAAGTGAACTTTGCGGTATTTCAATTTGAAGGACCGGCCCGAGTATGGTGGAACGTGATTAAGGCAAAGTGGGAAAGGGAACAGACCGTATGGACATGGGCGAATTTCATAAGGGAATTTAACGAGAAGTATCTCCCTCCTTTAGTCCAAGAAAGGAGAGAGGAGGAGTTTATTGGGTTACGCCAGGGAACGCTAAGTGTGGCTGAATACGAAACGAAATATACAAGACTATCCAAGTTTGCTTCTGAATTGGTGGCCACAGAACGGCGAAGAGTAAGACGGTTTATACAGGGATTAAATTTGGAAATCCAAGAAGCATTAGCGGCGGTACAAGTGAACATGTTTACGGAGGCCCTTGAGAAAGCTCAAAGAATTGAGATTGCAAAGGCACAGATAAAAGCCTCCCAAACCCGGAAAAGGGGTATATCGGGCAGTGTAGTGGAGGAATTAAGTGAAACAATAACACCTCCTAAAATGCAGAAAGTGAACCCGTTACTCCGCCCACCATGGACATTAGGGGCGGTAGATGAAAAGTCTACTAAAGAAAGCCAAATCGGACCTGGGAAAAGTTTTCAAGAAAGCCAAAAGATGGCTTCTCACATGGTTTGTGGATACTGTGGAAAGGCAAATCATGCCGAAAGCAATTGTTGGAGAAAAGGACGGAAATGCTTAATCTGCGGAAGTGACGATCATCAAGTTAGCAACTGTCCGAGGAGACAATCACGTGAAAGCAATACTCCGCAACTGGATGGAGCTAAATCACAAGTGAATGAAAGAGGGAAACGAACTAGTGTACCGGCAAAGGTTTATGCTTTAGACAACCGACAAGTTCCGGACTCGTCTGAGACAACTGAAGGTAAAATTTCGAGGACGAAATTCTCTTAAGGGGGAGAGAGTGCGAGGACTTGCAAATTCCTTACATATTTCTTGAAAATTTCCTTTAATTTGAAAATTATTTGGAAATTATTATTCTATACTATATTGCTACATAATTACCCTAGAAAAAGTGCCAAAAGTCATAGGAAATTAGGGTTTTCATATTCGTTTTCAATTCAAGGTGAAATAAGAATTTTCGTGTATCCGTCGTGTAATTATCCGGTACGGAGCGAGGATCAAATTTGGTGCTTAAGAGTGACTTTTGGATGAGGAAATATTATATGATTTGAAGTGATAATAATAAGTTAGTGATTAGAAGTTAAAAACCCAAGTATATGTGATTTAAGGACAAACGGCTTGGACCGACGGGTGTCACGCGCTACCGATTTAATCACCACTTTCTTGCCATACAAGCTTATCAGTAATTGAGCAAAATATCTTCCCTCTCATGGTTATCTCTTGACCAAAATATGTGGCCAAAATGCAAGGAGAAGAAAGAGAAATTTTTGTGGTTGTAATTAAGCCAAGTGTTGGCCAAACTTGTGGCTTAGATTAATCCTAATCTCTTGTCTTCTTAACTCCCTAAGAACAGCCTTTCTTCTTCATTTTTTTCTGCTCCATAGCCGAGACAAGAGAGAGAGAGAGAAAGACAAAGAGAGTTCATCTTATTCTTCTCCAAATCTTGAAAAGTTTCTTCTATACGCGCAAATCTACTTCGATTAAGTTGTTATCTAGCACAAGGGCTACCTACCGGTGTAATTTTCTTGAGGAACAAAGGCCTTAAACACTTGTTTCTAGTCTCCTTGGAAAGGTATACATGCTAGAACCTTGACTCTTTGATTAAATTCGCGATTAGCTGCTAAATATGTCACATATGGTTGAATTATTGATGTATGTGGTGAAATAGAGGCTTGGATCATGATTTTCCATTTTTATTGGAATTGTTACAGCTTTCCTATAATTTTTCTAGTGCTTAAAAATTGGGGCTTTGATGTTTATAATCTGATATAGGAAGTTAAGGTAGTGAAGCAAGCCAAAAATAAGGAAATTAGCAATTGATTGCAAGAATCCCAGATTTCTGGAAAATTTCAGTTCAGTTCTGCTCGGTTTTAGTACTCATAGTTAGAGGCTGAATTAGGCTTGTCCTAAAACATGAAAGTTGTATAGAATGGTATTTTATAGGTGTCTACAAAATTTCAACACAATCGGAGCAATGTAATCTATGAAAAGACCAAAATACCCTCGCTGTTCTAGGTTACATTCCAGAGTTCCGCGTGGACAGTTTAGTCTATTTGGTTGTGTTATTCACTATGATCCGTACTGATTTAGCCAATGGCCAAAACATGAAAGTTTTAGTGTTCTGTCTTAGTTTTTAAACACCTCCAAGAACACCTTAATCGGACCTTGGTAACCTGAGATATAGCCATTTAAATGTAGTGCAGTTAATTAGCCAACTAGTTGGATTTTGGTTCTGTAAATTGGGAATTTGACTAGGTTGCATTAGAAACTGGACTAAGTGATCTGCAAGAAAATTTTAGCCCTATGTCTTAGCTTCGAAACGGCATAAGATTCATCCCAATCTGATAAGCGTAGCCTCGGATGTGTTCTTTCCGCAACCACACGTCAAATCTGTCTTTTGCTAGATTGCATTTCTGCACTTGTTATTAGTTTAATTTTTGTTCTTATATTGTTTTGAGCCTATGGAACGGCTATTGACTTGAATCGATGATATGTATGACTTTGGAATTGGTTGAGAAAAATAATGAAGCCATAAATGGCTGGAAAATAGGTAAACACAAAGGGTGCGCTGCCCAAATTTTCGCTGAAGAGCTAAGTTTCTATTTGAACTTATATATTTTCGATTGGCAAATCCTATGACTGTTTTTCCATCTTAAAACATGATCCTTCTTCAATTGGACACTCCAAATATTTACTTACTCTTACCCAAATAAAGAGGAGTGATTTAGGGTTTTTCTTGGGTATTTTGTCCTCCCTTTTACATGAATTTCATTAAGGCATTTAGTCTATAATATCTACTTGAATATGAGATGATTTTGAACCATATAAACGATTCCGAAAACAGTATTTCTTAGCCTATCTAGTTGGATTCCGACTTGTCGTTAGTTCAAGGATTTCCATTGGAAAATTTTATAACCCTTTTGAATTTGGTTTCTCGCTTGGATTACGAAACCCTAATTATTTCCGACCACAGATTCAAATACCCTCTTTTCACTTAAGAATCATCTTTATACGCCCTACTAGTAATTAGTCGGACTTCCTTTAATTTTACCTATTTGATTTACTAGATAACTTGTAATATTTTCTCTTGCTTAATTTTAGGTTTCATTGGTGATTGAGGAATTGGACGTTATTTTGCTTGTATAGGTGAGTGTTCCTTGTTTGTTATATTCTCCTTGACTTCATGACTTGTTGTTACTGTTTGATAATGTGTGAAGTGTTTCCAATGATTTCCAAAACGAATTTTCTAGGCGAGCGTGTACTTTATCGCGCTCGACCTAAATGAAACGTGAAATTTTCAATGATTTAATGATTGAAACGTTACTTGTGCATGAATGTAAGCCTTTTGCGCTAAACTGGCCACTGCCCCTTGTTACCGGTCGACTCGAGCCAGAAGCGGACTCGGTCGGGCTATTTGGTGACCTGGGTGAACGTTTTGGTATACTCGAGTATTACTTTGAAGTCTGGTGGACCTTGGCCAATGTCCGGGAAGGGGGTGAATGAAATGAATGAACGAGGGGTTTTATTGACAAAAAATGCATTTTCAAATGATTGAAGGTATAAGGGAATGAAAGGAGAATGAATGAATGAACGAATGAATGAATGGCTCCTTGAGAGCACGTATCCTTTTAATGATTGTGTTTATCGCTTTGTATTGTAAATGTTTTCTTGAATTATGGGTTAATGTATTGGGTTTATTACTTGTATATGTGTTCGGAACCTCACTGAGCTTTCAACATCATCCCTTTAGTTTTGTTTTCCTTAACAGGGGACGGCGAGCAGGATGAGAGCATAGACTAGCCAGTTTAGTTCTGTTGTAATGGTTCTCGCCCTAGTGCTTGGCACGGGCTGGACGTATGAAGGATTGAGAACCTTTGTATATTCGATGTTTATACTCTCTTTTGGGAAGGCAATGTCTATATAAGTTCTGTTTTAAGTTTTGGATAGTTCCCTATTTATTCTTGTGGTTTTATTCTGATTTTAATTGAGAACTGAAGTGATCGACTGAGTCTTGGCGAGAGTTGGGCAGGCGACCCACCGAACCTTGGGGTACGCCCTAGGGGGAGGTGGGGCCGTCACAGTTGAACGCCATCTCGATGCGGCCTTCCCACTCCAAGTACATTTCAGGGTCACTCTTGCTGATGAGGGGCTCAAGGCTGGTCAAACACAAGTTGCACAAGTCATTCAAGTACCAAGTGGTCCAGTCACAAGAGCTCGTGCCAAGAAGATGCGTGAATCTTTACAAGCCCTTGTGAGTACAATCCAAGGTCGCATTGGAGATGATTTAAAGATTATTGAAGGCTTGGAGAATGAAGATTCAAAACTTTACACTTTGCTCCAAGTAGAAGACCCTCCAGCGCCTGTTGCTAGTTAGGCGTGCCTCGCCTAGGGGTCACGCTTAAGGAGGAGTTAAGTTAGTTCTATTATTTATCCTTTTATAGTTAAATATTAGTTAAAGTCAATCCATTATGAACTTAGGGCTGGCCGAATCCTTTTCATTAATTGGTAGGGTTAGTTTAGTCAATTTTGGGATTAGGGTTAATTCTTGTAAAGGCTATAAATAGCCATACTTCCTCCTTGTTAAGGATTCAGAAATTAGATAATTTTTGTGAGTTTATTCACTTTTCTCTTCGAAGAGAGCTTTGCTTGGATACTTGAGAGTTTTCTTGAGTTATTCAAATTGAACGTATCAACCAAGTATACACCTTGATTGTGGCGTTCTTCTATCCAAATCGTTGGTTCACTAATCGTTAGTTGTTGGGTTGAGATTCGTCTTAGTTCATCAACTCGGGGTTTAGAGGTCATACGTGCCGCCTTTTCAACTTGATTGTTCGTCTAGATCCGCGCATTCATATCAGTTGGTATCAAGAGCTAGTCGACGACATCAAGTATATCCCATTGCATCTTGTAAGTTTTCCTTAAAGAAAAAAAAAATTTTTTTTTCCGTTTCTTATAGTGTTAAATTCTGGTCGTATAGGAATTCCATAGGCGGCTAGGGTTTTATCTTGTGTTCTTGTTGTTTATCCTTGTTTTCGTTGATTGTCTTGAATTTTCGTGTTGGTTGATGTCCGCAATTCATCCATCGTGTGTCTTGATTTCGTGGGTCTTGTGTCTTGTATCTTGAAGTCTTGAATTCATATAGAGTCATCCAAAAAAAAAAGGGTTACTGTTCATCGGGTACTATTCACCCGAAAACACTGTTCAGAGAGGGAAAAACCTATTTTCTGGTTGTGTCTTGATGAAACCATGGCTGACCTTGAAATTTCCTAGCTTCCTTGATATTGTGGGGATTGAATCTTGAAGTTCTTGGGCTGCAAAATTGATATCTTGAACTTCTTGAAAATTGGTGTTAGGGTTTTTCTTGGAAATTACGCTAGGGTTTTGTAGTTTCTTGAATTTTCGTGGACTGCCATCAAGTTTTTGTTGGATATTGTTGTTCAAACTCTTGAAATCTGGAAATTTTGATTGAATCTTGAAGTTCTTGGGTGGGAAAACAAGGGTTCTTGAAAATCTTGTTCTCAACCTTTCCAAATCTTGAACCTTCAAAACAAAACCAAAGTTATTGTCTCGAACTTGCGGCTGCCCTTGCTCAAATTTGACACAAAGATCTTGTTTCTTGTGTGTAGGATCCGAATTGAAAAAGAAAGAAAGATCCATCTTGCAAAAAAAAAAAAAAAACAACGCAAGAAAGAAAAAGAAAACACAAATCGGATTTCAAGAACAAGAAAATAATTTGCTTGGGTAGCCTAGCCGAGCTTGGGTTGAAAGAACAAACCTTGTTGCCTTCAATCTTGAACTATTGGCCGCCTCTCTTTGTCCACGAAATACCAGAAAACCAGCAGCCATTAACACCCCAAAACAACCAAGAAACCTTGCTATTAAATAGCCACACAAGGTGGGAAGATAAGATAGGGTTTCCTACTTTGTAGCCACCTCTTGCTTTTGTTTCTTGATTGTGGTTTGTGCCAACTGCCTAGCCGATCCTTGGTGCATATTTTATAGTATTTCCAGCCAATAAAAACGTGGTTTACAAGTCCCAAGAGTCCTAATCAGTTTTGGATTCCACTTGGTAGTTAACTCCTAAAATTAGCTACTAGTCACAATCCACACTTTCCCTTTTCTTGGTTTTTTTTTCTTGGGCGGATAGCTTAGGGTATTTTTCCAGCATATTATACATTTCCTTTTGTGTCTTCAAATCAGTCCAATAAACTTCCAAAAATCACAGCCTTCATCCGCCACACTTGGGTGTAATTTGATTCAAGTTTGATTGAATTTCTTCAAGAAAAGCAATCTAGTGACTTGAGAAGTGATTGGTGAGATCATTAGAGTGTTTTAATACACTTGAGTGAAACACGAGTGTGAGTGATATACTAAGGGAGTGAGTGAGGTGTTATTTCCACTAACCCTATTTTTGCAGGAATACCTCAACATGTCCGAAGGGAAGGAAACTACTCCTTTTGATATTAAACTTGTGAAGGAGGCTATGAATGAAAAATTGCTCAAGATAATGAAACAGGAATTAGAACCATTGTATGAGAGGATGGATAGTCTCGAACACTCCCAAACCAATTCTAAGTCCCGGAGACACAAAGCACCAACCCGTGACTATGAAAGTTCCAACTCCGAGGAGGAATATGGGTCGAGGACATGGAGGAATAAACACCGCAAAGCTGGTGTGGATCCAATCAAAGGCGTTAAAATGCAATTGCCTACTTTCCAAGGCAAATCCGACCCCGATGTCTATTTGGAATGGGAGAAACGAGTGGAGTTGATCTTTGATTGCAATGATTACACCAAGGAGCAGCAAATGAGACTTGCAGTCATGCAATTCACCGACTACGCCATAGTGTGGTGAGATCAAATCACTACTAGTAGAAGGCGAAGTGGTGAATACCCTATCACTACATGGACCGAATTGAAGGGTGTCATGAAAAAACGCTTTGTTCCTAGTCACTACCACCGTGACTTGTATCTCAAGCTTCAAAATTTGACACAAGGAACCAAAAGCGTGGAGGACTACCATAAGGAGATGGAGATAGCCATGTTAAGGGCTGACATTGTAGAGGACCGGGAAGCTACTATGGCACGATTTTTAAGTGGATTGAGGCCTGAAATAGCGGATCAAGTGGAGATGCACCATTATGTGGACCTCCATGATATGCTAGACAAAGCTATTAAGATTGAAAGGAGGCTCAAGAGGAGGGGTCCAATTTGACAAAATTCCAACTTTCAAGCTGGACATTGGAGAGACCAACCCTTCAAGAGGGAGGTCAGCCCCTCTAGTGCATTCCCTTTGACCAAACAAGGTGGGACAACCAAGGAATCACTAAGGGCGAATGCAACTTCCTCAAAACCACCCTCAAGGGGCGATGGTAGGCCTACTCATGAGGTAAGCAAAGTTCGATACCGAGACACTAAGTGCTTTAAGTGTCAAGGGTTTGGACATATTGCTTCCCAATGCCCAAATCAAAGAGTTATGCTTATGCTACCAAATGGGGAAGTACAAACGGATAAGGAGGATGAGTGTGAGGACATGCCTCCCTTGGTCGAGGAAGATGAGGAATTTGAGGAGATACCAGCTCATGGTAAAGTTGGTATGGTTGCAAGGCGAGCTCTAACTACTCAAGCTGGTAAAGATGACCTTCAACGAGAGAACATATATTACTCAAGGTGCCATGTGATGGACAAGCTTTGTAGCTTGGTAATTGACCCAGGGAGCTGTACCAATGTTGCTAGTGCACTCATGGTGGAACGATTGAACTTGCCAACAAGTGATCACCCCCGACCTTACAAACTACAATGGTTGAATAATAGTGGTGAGGTACGTGTTCATAAGCAAGTTTTAATTAATTTTGCCATTGGTAGATATAAAGATGATGTTTTATGTGATGTTGTGCCTATGCAAGCTACTCATATTATTTTGGGTCGGCCATGGCGATTTGATAAAAGGGTCATTTTTGATGGATTCTTGAATAAGTATTCCTTTGTGCACAATACTAAAAAGATCACACTTGCACCTCTTACACCTCAACAAGTGCATGAGGACCAAATTGGGTTGCAAAAGGAATATGACATGCATTGTGACATTAAAAAGAAAAATTTGCATGATACAAAGAGCAAAATGGCCGAACCATCTTCTCATAAAATTGACACTTCACATTCGACCATTGAAGGAAAAAAGGAGAGAAAATCCATCATGCTTGCTAGAACTAGAGATGTGAGAAAGGCTTTGCACTCTAACCAGATTTTGCTTATCTTGTTTTGTAAAGAGTCTTTGCTCACTAATGAACTTGGTGCTTCTTTGCCTAGTGCTATTGCTAACCTTTTACAGGAGTACCAAGATGTATTTCCTGAGGATATACCTAATGGGTTGCCACCTTTGAGGGGAATTGAACATCAAATTGATTTCATTCCTGGCTCTTCCCTTCCTAATAAGGCACCATATAGGACTAATCCGGAGGAAACTAAGGAGCAACAAAGGCAAGTAGAGGACTTGCTTAGTAAGGGCTGGATTCAAGAGAGTCTAAGTCCTTGTGTTGTACCTGTCCTACTTGTGCCAAAGAAAGATGGAGGATGGAGGATGTGCACCGATTGTAGAGCCATAAATGCCATAACGGTAAAGTATCGCCATCCCATACCTCGATTAGATGACATGCTTGATGAGTTATATGGTGCTATTATATTTACTAAGATTGACTTGAAAAGTGGTTATCACCAAATACGCATGAAAGAAGGGGATGAGTGGAAAACAGCATTTAAAACAAAACATGGACTGTATGAGTGGTTGGTCATGCCTTTTGGCTTAACTAATGCACCTAGTACCTTCATGAGGTTAATGAACCATATTTTGCGTTCTTTTATTGGTAAATTTGTGGTAGTCTACTTTGATGACATCTTGATCTATAGTAAGAGTGCAGAAGAGCATGTTGTGCATGTACGAATGGTCTTAGATGCACTTCGAAAGGCGAGCCTCTATGCTAACCTTAAGAAGTGTACTTTTTGTACTAATCAACTTGTCTTCCTAGGTTATGTTGTGAGTGACCAGGGAATACGAGTTGACCAAGAAAAGGTGAAGGCCATAAATGAATGGCCAATACCAACCAGTGTAAGTGAGGTAAGGAGTTTTCATGGCTTGGCAAGCTTCTATAGACGCTTTGTCAAGGATTTCAACACCATTGCTGCCCCACTTACAGCCATTATCAAGAAAAATGTGCCATTCCAATGGGAAGAAGAACAAGCTAAGCCTTTCCAATTACTTAAACACAATCTCACACATGCACCTGTATTAAGTTTACCTAATTTTGACAAGGCTTTTGAAGTAGAGTGTGATGCTTCTGGTATAGGTATTGGAGCTATGCTCATTCAAGAGGGGAAACCAGTGGCCTACTTTAGTGAGAAGTTGAATGGTGCTTCGTTGAACTACTCAACTTATGACAAGGAGTTGATGGCCTTGGTGCGAGCTCTCCAAACTTGGCAACACTACCTCAGACCTCGGGAATTCATACTCCACACTGATCATGAATCGCTCAAACACATCAAATCACAAACCAAAGTGAGCAAAAGGCATGCGAGGTGGGTGGCTTTCATTGATAGTTTTGTGTTTGTCATCAAATATAAGGTTGGAAAGACTAATGTAGTGGCTGATGCACTTTCTAGAAGGTATACACTAATCACTACACTAGACACTAAGTTGCTTGACTTTGAATTCATTAAGGATTTATATACAGCTGACCTAGACTTTGGTGAGATTTTCACCACCTTGCCACGGGTTACTCGTGAGCATTATTCTATGTCGTAGGGGTTCTTGTACTACAAAGGTAAACTATGTATTCCAATGTGCTCCATGCGACTTTTGTTGGTTAGAGAGGCTCATGGTGGAGGCCTCATGGGACATTTTGGAGTGACCAAGACCTTGTCAATTCTCCAAGAGCATTTCTACTAGCCTCGCATGAAGAGGGATGTCGAGAGGCATACACAAAGGTGTGTAACTTGTCACCAAGCAAAATCAAAGGTACATCCTTATGGACTCTACACTCCTTTACCCATCCCACATGAACCTTGGGTAGATTTGTCTATGGACTTTGTACTTGGATTGCCTAGAACTAGACAAGGGCATGATTCCATTTATGTGGTAGTTGATCGTTTCTCAAAGATGGCTCACTTCATTCCTTGCCATAAAACTGATGATGCTAAACATGTGGCTGATTTATTCTTTAGAGACATAGTGCGTTTACATGGGGTACCTCGTACCATTGTTTCTGATAGGGATGTAAGGTTCCTTAGCTACTTTTGGAAAACTTTGTGGTGTAAACTAGGGACTAAATTGCTTTTTTCTACTTCTAGTCACCCACAAACTGATGGACAAACTGAAGTGGTTAATCGGACTTTATCTACATTGTTGCAAGCAATTATTAAAAAGAACATTAAATCTTGGGAAGATTGCTTGCCTCATGTTGAATTTGCATATAATCGCACTGTGCATACTTCTACTCAATTTTCACCTTTTGAAATTGTTTATGGATTTAACCCTCTCACACCTTTAGACTTGTCTCCTTTACCTATTTCTGAGAGAGTTAACCTAGATGGTAAGAAAAAGGCTGAGTTCGTGCGGGATTTGCATACCAAAGCTAGAGCTAATATTGAGAAACGTACCCTTCAATACATTCAAAGTGCCAACAAGGGACGTCGTAAGATGGTGTTTGAACCAGGTGATTGGGTTTGGATACACATGAGAAAGGAGCGTTTTCCAATCCAAAGGCGCAACAAACTACTTCCACGGGGTGATGGCCCATTTCAAGTTGTGGAGCGCATCAATGACAATGCCTACAAACTTGACCTTCCAGGTGAGTATGGAGTACATGCTACATTCAATGTGGCTGACTTGAGTCCTTTTCATGCAGATGACGAGCTTGATTTGGGGACAAATCGCCTTCAAGAGGAGGGGATTGATGAGGGGCTCAAGGATGGTCAAACACAAGTTGCACAAGTCATTCAAGTACCAAGTGGTCCAGTCACAAGAGCTCGTGCCAAGAAGATGCGTGAATCTTTACAAGCCCTTGTGAGTACAATCCAAGGTCGCATTGGAGATGATTTAAAGATTATTGAAGGCTTGGAGAATGAAGATTCAAAACTTTACACTTTGCTCCAAGTAGAAGACCCTCCAGCGTCTGTTGCTAGTTAGGCGTGCCTCGCCTAAGGGTCACGCTTAAGGAGGAGTTAAGTTAGTTCTATTATTTATCCTTTTATAGTTAAATATTAGTTAAAGTCAATCCATTATGAACTTAGGGCTGGCCGAATCCTTTTCATTAATTGGTAGGGTTAGTTTAGTCAATTTTGGGATTAGGGTTAATTCTTGTAAAGGCTATAAATAGCCATACTTCCTCCTTGTTAAGGATTCAGAAATTAGATAATTTTTGTGAGTTTATTCACTTTTCTCTTCGAAGAGAGCTTTGCTTGGATACTTGAGAGTTTTCTTGAGTTATTCAAATTGAACTTATCAACCAAGTATACACCTTGATTGTGGCGTTCTTCTATCCAAGTCGTTGGTTCACTAAATCGTTAGTTGTTGGGTTGAGATTCGTCTTAGTTCATCAACTCGGGGTTTAGAGTGGTCATACGTGCCGCCTTTTCAACTTGATTGTTCGTCTAGATCCGCGCATTCATATCACTTGCCTTTGAACGCGGGTACTTGGATCTTAAGTCCCTTTAATTCGTTCTTGGGTGTGTCCCTTCGAGGCCTCTCAGGTCATTCCTCATCTTCACTAGCGGAGTAGTCTTCACTGTTGGCCGTTTTGGGACCTTGGTTGCTCCGGTTGTGAGATCTAGAACGAGAGCCTCGTGTGAGACTCTTGGATAGCTCCTCAAAGTGGGTGTGTAACTCCTCCATTTGTTGTTCACTGATGCGCCTAAGCTCATTCTTCATTGCGGTGAACAACAATGAGTAGTCGGTGGTTGCTTGTTGTTGCTCCATGTCTCTCGTGGTGTCCTGCAAAAGGTTAGTAACAAGGCAAAGATGCTAGTATATACTCACTTCACTCCCTTAGTGTATCAATCACTCTCGTGTGTGTCACCCGTTAGCACTCTTAATGGACTTACCAACGCCTTTACCTGTTGGAGTAGGTAGTTGAGAAATATCGCTCAAGTCCAACAATTTGTCACCAACTTACCCTCAAGAGTATTCAAGGATGTCGAACACAATTGGTTGAGATTTTTGAGATGGAAAGGACGAAATTTTGAGAAGGTTATGGGTGGCGGATAGATTTGGAAATAATGCTAAGGAAGGAAACCATAGGTGTCCTAAGATGTAGGAGTGGTTCCTAAAACGTAGGAGTGAAAGTAGGAGCGGTTCCCTAAAGCAAGGAGAGAAAATAGGAAAGTGTCCAAGTGAAACAAAGAGTTATCCAAGTATTTTACTTAGTCTCCTAAATTAATTTGGGAAACAAGTTAGTGTTGGAACTCCTTAGGAACCCTCTCTTGGACATCCTTTGGCGACTTCCAATTCCTCTCCAAACCCGATTGGTTTCTTTCTTTCTTGCACTGAAATTTCCAGAAATTTTACCTTCTTAAACCCTTCCAAAAGGTCGGCTATCTCCCTATAAAAACCTCTCCTCACAGCCACACCTTACTCCCAAAAATTTGGCTCTCTCTACTCCCAAGGAACAAGCAACTCGGCCCTTCCCGTTCCAAGGCAGTTTTGGTTCTTGTTTCAAGACAATGGCTTCCCAAGATAACGTGAGCAATGTCACTCAAGAGTCCCCCAAACAGCTTGCTCAAGAAGGTCCTAAGAAATTTACTCCTAAACCAAGAAAGCCCCGTAAGGATGCGAGAGTGTGAGGCCCCAGTCAGTTCTTAAGTTTGATATTAGGTTATATTCATTATTCGTGCGGTAACATTAGGTTTTGGGACTAATTTGAAAACCCTAAGTTGGGGTTAGTATTGAAACCCTAGTTTTTGTATTAATTATAAGTTCGAGTGGTGATTAAAGCTACTTATGCTAATGTGTGTTTTAGTACAGGTACGTATAAGATTTGATCCATTTTAGATAGGTTAAGTGAGTTTAAAAGTTAGGAAAACCCTAAACTAAAAAAGTTTCTAGTGATATGATTTGTTAGAATCTAAGTTGGGTTTAAAACCCTTAATACTACCCATGACAAAAAGGTTGTGGTTTAATTGCTTTTATGTGGGATTAAGTATGATTAAGTATAGGTGATTAAGATAGGAAGGTTATTAGTGAAGCAATTAAGTATGATTATATGTTTTGGACTAGATTAAGTTATAACCTATGGAGTTAATTGAAAGCTTTTCAAATGTTTGTGGGCAAGGGTGTAAGGAAGAGAAAGTGTTGTTGTAGGGGCTAAGAGGCAATTGTGGAACTTTTATGTGATTGGTGGTGTGAGAAAATATCTCCCAAAGCTTTGACTAACATGTTGTCATATGATTTATAAGAGAAACAAGAGAAACAAAACAAAACTAAACTAAAAAGAAAGAGAGAGTGAGAGGCCGAGAGAGAGAGAGAGCAAGAGAGAAAGGAAAATCCTTCAAAGTTCTTCTTCATCTAGCTTCCATCTTGATCTTGGAGTCTAAGGGAAACAACTTGGGCCTTGGTTGTGGTAGCTTTCTTCATTTACAAAGCTTTCTTGAAGGTAAGACATCTTTCTTGGAAGTTAAATTTTGGGGGTTTTAATCTTGAAGTCATAAAGGTGAAGTTTTTGTTGTAATTATGAATTTGTATGGTTTATGTAGTGATTATTGAGTAGTTTAATGGTTAATTTTAGTGATTTATTGCTGCTGGAATTTCGGTCAAGATAAGAAAGAATTAGGGTTTCTTGCTAGACATTCTAGTTAGCTCTAATCTTGTGTTATTGAACTTGTAGTGGTTGTGTTTGATGATTGGCTTCATTGGTTTGGTGAGTGAATGGTAAAAACTGATTTGGAGTATGAAACCCTAGGTTTCCTTAAGTTAGTTCAGCTTGGCTAATGTTTAGTTAGTTAGGGTTTGGTTAGTAAGTTGTTAGCTTAAGTTTGGTAATGCAAATGAAGTTAGTTTAAGGATCATGGTTAGTTTTGGCAATTTTGTAGTGGCTTAGAGGTAAAACTTCGGACCATTTGTAGGTCATTTAGAAGTTAGTATATGTGTGTTTATTTGGTATGAAAGTAGTTAGAAAACTTGCATGAGAACCATGAAAATGAACCATGCGTTTGCGTTGCGCGGAACCGTTCAAAACCTAAACTGGGCAGCCCAGAACCTGAACTTAAGCTCCATTTTTCTTGATGCCACGTGCTGATTCAGAAGTTTCTCAAAACATGAAAGTTGTAGCCTCTTATGTCCTGAATATTTCTACAAAATTTCAGGTCAAATGGATCAGTGTAGCCCGAGTTATAGCCAAAACACTAGCACCTATTTTGTACCCTGGATTGTGTTACGTTTTGACTTTTGCTTCTGACCATGCTTTATCCGTTTTGATAACATGTGAACTGGGTGTTGATCCCTTAATAATAAAGGTAGATCTTGGTCTTAGCTTCGAAACAGTATAAAGTGCATCCAAATCCGAGTTCCGTAGCTTCAGTTATGACCAAAATAAGATCGATTGTCAGAACTGCCTTCGAATTTGGACAGTTCTGATAGGAACTTTCTGTATTGATTCGGGTTTTGTCCAAAACATAAAAGTTTTAGCCTTATGACATAAATTTCTAACACCTTTGGAATTCCTTGATTTGGATTTGTGAGCTGGGAGTTATGGTCCAGTAAACAGACCCTGTCTGTCATTCAAAATGCAAACTTCTGGTACTGTTTTCCATGATTTCGACCTACTTTGATTCAGATTTGGGTTGAGATGTCTAAATAAAAGTCGTAGCCCTTCCTCGTCGCTTCGAAATGGTGTCTCAGCTCATCTTGATCCGACATTCCTAGCCTAACTTTTGATCAAAACAGTTTGAGATGGCAGATTTGGCCGTTTCTGTTTGCCGTTCCGCGCATGCACGTGTGTCCATTTTGTCGTTTCCGCACTTGCATGTGCCGATTTTTCCGTTTTGCTTGTTTTGGGTATGTTAGTGGCCATTTGTGATATAATGAGATGCAATCGTCTATTTCAGACCATGGTGAGCTAGGTGAAGCTGGTGGGGCCTACTAGTTAACACGCACGAAGTGATTTCTGCTCTTGTACTAGTTTTGTGTTTTGAGTAAGTATTCAGGCCATTCGTATCCGTTAGTTGCTTATGTGTTTTGATATGTATGAAAAGGGTACGATAGGCGAGGGTGTACTTTATCGCACTCGACCTAAACCCTAATTTGCACACGTATTTGTACATGGCATATGTATATGAACCATTTTGGAACTAAAACCCTCGAGCTTGTAGCTCGGGGTGACTTTTGGGTAATTTTGTGAAGTTTGTGAGTTTGAGGTCGATCTCAAGACCTAGATGGACTATTCGAGCCGGTTAGGGCTTGGTCGAAGTCAGTCCAGCCTAGTCTGAGGTCACCAAGTTTGTGAATCCGGTTCACCAAGCATGTGAACCAAGTTTGTGAACCGAGCTTGTGAACCAAGCTCAATTTCGTTTGCTCGAGCAAGTTTGTGAGGTGACTGGCCAGTGAGGGTGATAAGGTGTTAGGTGGGAGTACAAGTGGAGTTCTACGGACCTTGTTTATGGTCGACGAAGTGTCGGCAGGAGGTCACTCATGGCAAACGACTTGGCTTTGGAGCCAACCTGTATCCTTCCTCTGTATTGTTACTTTTGCACTTGACTTGACACTTTTGTACTTGACTTGACACTTTTGTGAAATAGTTGTTTATCTAAATGTAAAATTTACGATTTTACCCCTGTTTACTTACTATAGGGAAATGTTTCAATAAATGCAATCCACCTAACATGATACTTATTCAACTTGTGTTGTGACTTAATGTGCTTAAGTGATTCGGTCAGTGTGTATGACAAATTCCCTTAGTCTCAAATAATGTTGCCAGGTCTCCAAAGCACGAATCAAAGAGTACAACTCTTTATCATAAGTGGAATAATTCAAAGCTACCCCGTTAAGTTTTTCACTAAAGTATGCAATTGGTTTGCCTTCTTGCATTAAGACAGCTCCTATACCCACCCCAAATGCAACACACTCTATTTCAAACATCTTGTCAAAGCATGGTAATGCAAGTAATGGTGCGTGTGTGAGTTGGTGTTTATGCATTTGGAATGCACGTTCTTGAGCATCACCCTATACAAATGGCTCATTTTCCTTGATTACAGTAGTTAAAGGTGCAGCAATGGTACTAAAATCTTTAACAAATCGTCTATAAAAACTAGCAAGACCATGAAAGCGTACCTCACCCACCGTGCTTGGAGTAGGCCATTCTTGAATTGCTTTGACCTTTTCCTTGTCCACTTTGATTCCCTGTTTACTCATAACAAAGCCTAAAAAGACAAGTTGATCAGTACAAAAGGAGCACTTCTTAAGGTTAGCGTAGAGCTTTTCCCTTCGAAGTACATTAAGAACAAGTTTCACATGCTCAACATGCTCATCTAGGCTCCTACTATAAATCAGGATATCATCAAAATATACAACTACATATTTTCCTAGAAATGGATGAAGCACATGGTTCATCAACCTCATGAATGTACTAGGTGCATTAGTTAGTCCAAAGGGCATAACTAACCACTCATACAAGCCATGTTTGGTTTTAAAGGCCATTTTTCATTCATCTCCCTCTTTCATCCTAATTTGATGATAACCGCTTTTTAGATCAATTTTAGTGAAAATCACAGCACCATATAGTTCATCTAACATATCATCAAGTCTAGGAATAGGGTGATGATATTTTACCTGATGTGTGCACGGATGGCGGCCTTGACTCAAGGCTTTCATAGAGACATTGAAGAGTTGAAGGATGATAATCAAGTTGTCTACACCATGATCCAAGCCCATGAAGAGTCAAGTGGGCCTCCAAGCGAGTTGGCCGAATAGGGCCTTAGGCCTTAGTGTTTAGTTGAGAGTTAGATTAGTTGTTCTAATAGAGCATGGGCCGGCCCATATTGATCCCAAGATGGCCAAATTCCCCTACCCTATTTCCCTTAGGTTTTAGTAGCCAATAGCCTATAAAAAGGCTTGCTTTGTAAGGTTTTGAGGTAGTCATTTTATCAATAAAGTTTGATTGATTTCGATTCTTCTTGTTAAGAGAGATTCGACCTTTTTACTTGCTTTGGCAAGGGTTGTGAGCAATCTTGCGTCTTGTCCTAGATTGGTCTACCAACCTATCCATTAGAGTAATCACCTCTGTGGAGTTATCGTTCTACCACCTATAATCAAATCGTGTCGTCCGTTTGATTCTAGATTCCGCAATCCAAGCACCAAGCATTGGACCACCTCGCTAGATCCTCGGGTAAACGTGCTACGTGTCTGAAACAAAGTTGATCAAGGACCGTATCTGTGACGCCCCCGCTTCTCCCAAAAGTGAACCCTAGGGTATCGGCGGGACGCCTGCCTAACTCATGCCAGGACTCGAAAATACAAAACAATAATAACTATACAAACCAAAAGTGTACTATTTACATCCTAACCACTACATTACACTATGATAACAACCAGCAGAAAATAAACCCTAAGAAGGGTCCTTATACAAACCACCAAAACAAAAGAAACATTTTAATTGTCCAACTATTACCCAACCAAACCTAAGTATACTAGTGATAGTGCCAAAAGTTCCCCGTGTCAGCCCCTGTTAAGGAAAACAAAAGAAAAGGGGTAAGCTATATGCTTAGTAAGTAAACGGGGGTAAAAGCATAAATTGCACATTAAGACGAACAAGTACGTCACAAGGATGTCAAATCACAAGTATAAAAGTAATAACACAGTTAAGGATACAGGTTGGCTCCAAAGCCAAGTCGTTTGCCATATGTGACCTCCTGTCAACACTTCGTCGACCACATATAAGGGTTCGTAGAACTCCACTTGTATTCCCACCGTACACCTTATCATCCTCACTGGCCAGTTACCTCACAAAATGGCTCGAGCAAACGAAACGAAATTGAACTTGATTCACAAGCTCGATCACAAACTTGGTTCATAAATTTAGTGACCTCGAGACTAGATTGGACTGGTTTCGACCAAGCCTCGGCCTGCTCGAATAGTCCGTTTAGGTCTTGAGATCGGGTCCCAATTTCATCATAGTTCACAAATTCACAAAAGTCACCCCGAGCCACAAGCTCAAGGGGTTCAGTCCCCACACAGTTCATATACACATGTCATGTACAAATATATGCATAAATTAGGGTTTAGGTCGAGTGTGATAAAGTACACTCTCGCCTAAGTACCCTTTTATTCACAATAAAACACATAAGCAACTTATACATCAAAACGGCCTTAATACTTACCCCAAGAATAAGTATAGCAAAATGCGAAGATCACGTCACGTATACAGCTAGTAGGCCCCACTGGCACCGTCTAGCCCGTCACCGTCTGAAATAAAAGATTGCATCACATTACTACACAAACGACTACCAAAATGTGTAAATAAAGCGAAACGGCAAAACGGACGCACGTGTGCGCGGAAACGGAAACGGAAACGGCCGGCAAAACGGAAACTGCCAGATTTGCCATCCTAAATTGTTTTGACTACAAGTTAGGCTAGGAGTGTCGTATTAGAGTGTATGAGACACCGTTTTGAATCTAAAAGGATGAGTTACAACTTTCATGAAGGCCCTGTAGTCCAGATTGCAGCGGAACTATGGTAAAAAGTGCAAGACAGTCCTAGCCGTTTCAATTCAGGTTACCGAACAAGCCTTGGTTGAACGACTAGAACTCAGGACTCATAAATCGGAATCAAGAAATTCTTGAGGTGTTGGAAAGCTCATTCATAAGACTATAAGTTTTGTGTTTTGACCAAAAGCTGAATCAGTACAGAGCATAGGGAAAAATGGGTCTAAAGTTCATGCTCAGAACTGACCGGCTTTAATGGCAGTTTTGGCACCTTACATTGTTTTGGGCAGAACTAGAGCTACGAAACTCAGATTTGGACAAATTTTATACGTTTTGAAGCTAAAACAAAGATCTACAAGTCTTATGAAGACTTCAACACCTAGTTCCTTCGTTATCAATGTGAACTGAGCATGATCAGTAGCAAAAACCACCAACATCACCAAATCCCGAATTTTGCTTGGCCATTTGGGTTTCAATCAGAACTCAGGCTACACTAATCAAATTCGTCTGAAATTTTGTAGGCACAACAAGGACTTAAGAAGCTACAACTTTCATGTTTTGGGTAGACTCTGAATCAATACGTAGTATAAAGGAAAATGGAGCCAAAGTTCGGGTTCTGGACTACCCTGTTTTCCAGATTGAACGGTTTCACACGCCGCAAACGCATGGTCCGTTTCTATGATTCTCATGCAAGTTTTCTAACCGACTTCATACCAAATAAACACACATAAACCACCTCCTATTTGCCCTACAATAAAACCGAAATTCCTTTCCCAACTTAATCCCAAAACTTACCAAACACTAACCATAATATAGATTCTAATCTCACTAACTCTAACTACTTCAAAACTTAACCAAATGAATGAAGGAAAGCATAAAGTAAGAAGCCCTAATTCTGGAGAGAGGCTGTTGTGTTCGGGAATATCTTCAAAGAGCAAATTATGGTACTGATATGGTATCCAAGCAGGCACTCTGGTATTTGGTATTAGAGCCATACCCTGGTGAATACTTTTCTCATAGCTACTCTTTTATTCTTATCATATGAATAATTTTCCTGATTTTGCTCAACATGTTTTTCAACAGCATAATCTTTTAGACTCATGGATCTTACACAATTATGATAGTTATGATGCATGGTATGAACATATTCGTGAAATAGTTGGTGGTCCTCATATTTATGACAAATATATCGAGCTTACTAAAGCTCAGTGTTTTGAAAGAATTGAACGTTATCAAACTGAGATTGTCCAATATTCTGAATATCTTCATCAGTGGTCTTATAGTATTGTAAGTAGACAAGTTAAGATAGATTTGTTGTACCATCGTATTTGTGTAATCTCTTCAGAAGAACGTATACAAGAAGATATCAAAAAATCCAAAAAGAAAGTTGTTATTAATAAAGATTTGAGTATTGTTCTTGTTTAATCTATGGCTTCTTCTTCTAAGTCTTCTTTTATTACTACTAATAGTGGATTAGAAATTAAGACAGTACATAGTAACAAGTTAGATTATTTGTATGAAGTTTCTATTGAACCAGAGGTGGTTAATCCTACCTCTATTCCTACTAAAAATCCTTATAGTGCTTATGGTAAACAATCTTTTTCTCCTACTCATGTTATCAAATCATTGATAAGATCACATCCAAAAGGAGCATCAAAATAAACCATGAAAGTACTCTATAATCATCATATATTCCCCATAAAAAGTTCCAACCACAACAAAAGCATCACTTCACATGGTTTCAAGACTTAATCACCAAGAGTTAACTTTCAAATAAGATGATTTACCTTCAATCAAGCCTTGTTGATGATCAAACAACAACAATCAAGTGCCCAAGTTGCTACCCTACTCTACAATCGAGATGGATGGCTAGAGGTTGATAAACTTTGAAGGAATTTTCTTTTCTCCCTTGCTCTCAATCTCGGCTCTCTCTCTCTCTTTTTCCTTTGATGTTTAGTTGGTTAATAACTTAGGTTTCTCTTGTATGTTTTAGACCATGATATAAGTCAAGACCATTAGAGATATTTTCCACCCAGCCAATCATATAAAAGATGGTATTTTACTTCCTAGCCCTTACCACTTTATTTTAGTTTTCTCACACTCTTACCCACAAACATTTAAAAATCTTTCAATTAACTCCATAGGATACAAACTTAATCTAATCTAAAACACTTAATCACACTTAATTCCTTTACTAATCATCCTCCTATAGTAATCGCCTATACTTAGTCATACCTTATCGATTGAGTATACCAAATTCACCCAGGATCACCATATCGCCCGACCGAGTCCGCTTCTGGCTCGAGTCGATCGGTAACGAAGGGCAAGGCCCAATTCAGCCAAAAGGCTTACATCATGCGTAACTAATGTATCAACCATTAAATCATTGAAAATCTCACGTTTCATTTAGGTTGAGCGCGATAAAGTACACGCTCGCCTAGAAAACTCATTTTAGAAATCCTTGAAAGCATTTAACACATTATCAAACAACAACAACAAGTCATGAAGTCAAGGAGAATATAACAAACAAGGAACACTCACTTATGTACGCAAACAATGTGCAAAATATCCTTCCGGATATTATCCTTAGTCACCGAGAAAACCTAAGATTAAACGAGAAAGAATATCACAACTCATCTAGTACAAACAATTGGGTGAAAGAAACTCGACAATTAAGTAGAACGTATAAAAGACTTTAAAGTGAAACAAGGACATTTGGACTCGTGGACAAAAATAACTAGGGTTTCATAGACCAAATGTAAAACCGAACTCAAAAGGGTTATAAAATTTTCCAATGGAAACACTTGAACCAAAGACAAGTCAAAATCCAACTAGATAGGCTGAGAAATACTATTTTCGGGATCGTTTATATGGTTCAAAATCCTCTCATATTCAAGTAGATATTATAGACTAAATGTCTTAATGAAATTCATGTAAAAGAGAGGACAAAAGACCCAAGAAAATTCTAAATCACTCCTTTTTATTTGAGTAAGAGTAAATAAACATTTGGAGTTTCCAATTGAAGAAGGATCATGTTTCAAGATGGAAAACGGGCATAGTTTTTGCCAAACGAAAATATACAAATTCAAATAGAAACTTAGCCCTTGAGCAAAACTTTAGGCAGCACGCCCTTTGTATTTACCTATTTTTCCAGCCATTTATGACTTCAATATTTTCCTTAAACAACCCCAAGGCTACACACAACACAAATTCATCTCAAGAGCCGTTCAATAGGCTCAAGACAATATAAGTACAAAATGAAACTAATAACAAGTGCGGAAATGGACTTAACAAAAGACAGATTTGATGTATTGTTACGGAAAGGACATATCTGAGGCTACGCTTATTGGATTGAAGTACAACTTATACCGTTTCGAAACTAAGACATAGGGTTACAATGTTCATGAAGATCATTTAATCCAATTTCCAGTGTAACCTAGTCAAATTCCCAAATTACAGAGCCAACTTCCAACTATACGGCTAATTATCCGCACTGCACTAGAATGGTCATATCTCAGGCTACCAAGGTCCGTTTAAGGTGTTCTTGGATGCTTTGAAAATCTAAGACAGAGTAAAAAAACTTTCATGTTTTGGAAAATGGCTAAATCAGTACGGATCCTAGTGAATAAACATGATAAACTGGATGAACTGACTAAAACGGAACACTGGAAACATCCTAAAACAATGAGGGTAATTTGGTCTTTTCACAGGTTACGTTGCTCCGATTGAGCTGAAATTTTGTAGGCACCTGTAAATCATCATTCTATACAACTTTCATGTTTTATACCAAGCCTAATTTGGCCTCTAACCTAGGGCAAAGAAACCGGACAGAACAGTACTGAAAATTTCCAGAAATCTGGAATTTTGGGATTCAAAGGAAACTTTCTTCATTTCTTGCTTCAATCACTACCAAAGCCCCTTATATAATCTTAGATACAACATATATCTCCATACAACAAGTATAGGCAGCAAATACCTCAAATCCTAACTCATGTAACTCAAGAAAGCATACACTATATCCACCCAAAACATGATAAGTTATTACCACTATATCCACAAATCTATGGTGCTATGCCAAGTTAAACAAGATTAAGAGTAAGAAATGGGGAAAACAGCATTATTACCTTGCTAAAATGACTACCAAGAGCAGCCCTAGCTTTTCCTTCCAAAATTTCACCAACACACCACTAGCTAAACACTCAAGGAAGGTTTTTATCGGTTTAGTTTTTTGTTTCCTCAGTTGGATGATCCAAATTCAAGATGGATTAGGCAGCTCTCCCTTGGGTTTTTCTCTCTCTCTCTCTCTCAGCCAAGATAGCAGAAAAATGAAGAAGAAAGATAGCTCCAAGGTGATAAGAAGGCAAGGAAAAAAAATATCAACTAAGGGGCCATAGGGTGGTGACACTTGTCACCACCAAAGCCATGAATTTTTCTCTCTCTCCCTTACATTTTTAGCCACAATTTCGGCCAAGAGGATGAGTATGAGGGGGGGATATTTTGCAAAAATATCAAGGGTGTGTGGTGGTAAGGAAGTGGTAGTCAATCGGTAGTGATCGATACCCGTCGGTTCGGGCCGATTTTCTTAAATTGCGTATACTAGGGTTTCTTTTTCCTTCTAATCACTATCTTATTATTATCACTTCTAATCATATAATACTTTCTCATCCAAAAGTCACTCTTACCTACCAAATTCGATCCTCACTCGGTACCGAATAGTCATACTACGAAAAACGTGAAAACCCTAATTCGCGCTAACTTAAAACGAAAAGGAAAAAACCTTTATTTTCATGTTCATTTGAACTTATTGTGGGGTGATTGGGTGGTAGGGCTATTATAAAATCATAAGTTCCAAATAAAAGGAAGTTTTAAGAGAAACATGAGGGATTTTACAATTCCAGTGATTAAAATTAGGGTTTCAATTAAAATATGAGAGATTTAAGAAAACCAATTAGTCACAAGTAAATTAGGGTTTTTGATTAAAATTTTAGGGTTTCTAGTCTTTTAAAACAAAATAAGGTTTTAAATCAAACCCAAAGAAATACACTTTAGTATTTTCTTTGCAAATAACCTCCTAATTTTCAGGGTATCACAATCTCCCCTCCTTCAAAGAATGTCGTCCTCGACATTTTTTTTTAAAAGGTGATTTAGTATGTAACATAGTAAATTGACTAAAACAACAAGATATAACACACCAAATACACAAGGAAACATATACACAATATGATGCACCATATACATCAAGAGATATTTCAAGTTGGACAAAGTCAAGTGCAGCAGATACTATATATATAGGTATTAACATACCACAAGTAAATAACATGTAAGAATAATGCAAGGGCAAAACGAAAGAAAACACGACTTGTCATCCCACACTCAGCTAAGATGACCCCATCTGGTCTCTCACGTCACTTTCTATCGCAACTGTACGTCCGTTGACCTCTAGTACTTATTCTAGCCAGACAAAGCCTATTCATGTTCTCGGAATGCAAGTCTCAAGTACTTAGTACCGTTTCAACTTTAGAGTACTCGGGCATGAGAATCCGAAATAAGACAATTCACATCTCGAGCTGGCCAGTCCCAAGAGTAAACTATCTACAATCGAAATTCCTACCCGACATACCTATCTATGGTCCTTGGACACCATGAGAAAGATTTAAGGCCTATAACATTTCATAATTCAGAGCTTATGCTCGAACGAGCACTTAATCTGTCATGCCTATTCACCACTCAGTCCAGGCTCACTCCGCGCAGAGACCACGCGAAGCAGCTATAGGTTTTATCCCTCAATCGCTTAACTTTCAAATCAAATCGAATCAAATCCCACAGTCCGGCATCCTAAACTTCAAGCCTAGGATACACTACAGGAATCTGAAGCCTAAGCTCTGATACCACCTGTGACGGCCCTACCTCTCCCTAGGGCGTACCCCAGGGTTTTGCGGGTCGCCTGCCCAACTCTCGCCGGGATTCACTCACTTACTACAGTCCTTAAGTAAAATTGAAATAAATCACAGGAATAAATATAACGGCGATCCAAAACTTAACGTAAAACTTATGTGCATTACTATCTCGAAAGGGAGTACAAACATCGAATATACAAAGATTCTCACTTCACCATACAACCAGCCCGTGCCAAGCACTAGGGCGAGAACCATTACAAAAACAAGGAGCTAGACCAAGCTAGTCTATACCTGTGACGACCCCACCTCCCCCTAGGGCGTACCCCAGGGTTCGGCGGATCGCCTGCCTAGCTCTCGCCGGGACTCAGTCACTCACTCGTATCATGTATATACATCCATAGACAATAGATGCTCAAGTAAACGATAAGAAACTTCTACACACCAGAAGTCTTCAAAGTTTTTACCATCAAGTACAAACATCGAATATACAAGGGTTCTCATTCCTCATACAATCAGCCTGTGCCAAGCACTAGGGCGAGAACCATTACAAGGCCAAAGAACTAGATCAACTAGACTATACAGAACTCTCGTCCTTGCTCGCCTTCCCCTGCTAAGGAAAGCAATTGACGTGGTATGAGCTAAAAAACCCAGTGAGGTTCTATATATATAAACAAGTAATTAAACAAGGAACAGCAGTCATGTAATAACAATTAATCCAGAAAACCTTATGTATAGTTCATGAGTGGTTGGGACTTATTACAGGTATGGAGCATATTACAGGTATAGCTGTGAGAACCCGTAATTTTTCCAATTTCTAGGTTTTATTATATTTCTAGGTTTTCTTATTTTCAATGATTTGTTTTCTGCACTTTCTGTATCCGGAAAATTTTCTAGATAAATTTTATGAGTAAATATAATTTTTAGATGATTTTTCTAGTATTGAATAGGTTTTGAGAAATTAAGAGTGAATACCGGACGTGGGACCCACTAGTGCGAAAAGTTCGGCAATTTTCGGCCAACTAAGTTAAGTTTTGGATGCTGGATTTAATTTACCAGGTGTTAAGGGATAAGTAGAGGATGTTATTTGGATTGGTGTGAGAGGGAACAAAGAGATAGAGATTCATTAATTAGGTGACAAGTGTCACCATTTGGTTGGATTGACTTGTATGACCACTATTCATGTCTTTACCAAATTAATATCAAAATTGACCAAAAATTTCCTTATTTTCTTCTCTCCTTGGCCGATTCTCTTCAAGCAACAAAAGGGAAAGAAAAACTCTCCAAACTCTTGCTTCAATCTTGCTCAAATTCAACCAATCAACCGTTTAATCTTGTTTTTGTTCCATAGAAACCCTTAAGGGAGTGATAGTGAGTTGTTTTGTGAAGTAATTTGGAAGATTTAAGTGCAAGGTTGCTCCATTCCTTTGGGTATCAAGGTGAGTAGTGAAGAAACTCCTTTTCTCTTTCCAATAATGCTTAATGAGCAACCTAAGTGAGTTAAAGTGATGATCTTTGGTGTTATTTCATGATTTTGGTTGAGATTGATGACACTTTCTATTTAATTAGGATTTTTCTGTTTTCATATGATTATTATTATGTGGTTATGTATGATGATTGGAAATGATATTTGAGGAAGCTAGGAGGTGGAAAAAGTGATTAATTGCAAGAAATTTCTGTTTTGGAAGAAAATTGAAAAAAACTAGGGTTCCTTGTTCTTCATTCTGTCCGAAATTTTAGGTCCTAGTTAGAGGCCGTATTGGCCTTGGCTTAAAACATGAAAGTTGTATGGAATGACATTTTAAAGGTGCCCACAAAGTTTCAGGTCAATCGGAGTAGTGTAGAGTGAGATAATTCGAAATTACTATTGCTGTTCTGGTTTTACCCGAAATCGAGATTTGCGACTGTAATTGGGTGTTTTGGTCTGAATTGCTTCCGAATTGGTTGTTGAGGCCTTCTGATGAAATTTATCCCTATTTCTTAGCTTTCAGCTGGTTTTGGAATTTCTGGATTTGGACTTGTAGAGCCTGAGTTATGATGTTTCCGCTAGAATACGTTTTGGTGAATCTGTTTTACGTTTTTGATGCGGTATCTTGCATTTCTGACCTGTTTGCACTCAAAACTGGGTTGAGTGACCTTCTGTGATGTTGTAGCCCTGTCTTTTAGCTTCGAAATGGTGGGTCTTACACCTTCATCCGATAATTCTAGGGCATTTGGTGCCATTACCGCAAAAAGAGGTCAAAAACTATTTTTTCAAGGCCAAAGCTAATTGCATTTCCGAATTTTCTGGTTTTCTCCAATGTTTGTATATGTTTATGGAACCCTATTGGGGTCATATTTGGCATTGATTTATGATTCGTTATCGAGTCTCATTGTACTTGTTTACATGTTTTAAGGCTTACTCTTATTCCGGTCATTTCCTAGCTAACTTTTGTACTTGTACTACTTTGAGCCTAGTGAACGGCTTTTGGGAAATGAGCTGAATTTTGTGTGAGATGTTGGGACTGATTTGAGGAAATAATGAAGCCATGATGGCTGGAAAATAGGTAAAAACAAGGGATATGCTACCGAAATTTTACTTGAAGGCTAGTTGGATTTACTTGTGATTTGAGCAAAGGGCTTTTGGGTTGTTTGCGCCTAGGTCTTCATGTTACCTTTTCGTTTCCAAGAAAATCATGTTTTCCACCCTTGCATTAGTATTTATTTGGCAAGGCGTACGACGTGTAGTCGAGCCTCCCTTGTGCATTCTGTTTACTCGATTTTGGATATGAAACCTTCAATTAGTTTACTTTGATTATTTTAGGGTTTCTTGGCGATTAAGGCCAATCTGAAGTGAAAACTTTTGAAGTTGAGCCGGTGAGTGTACCACTCCCCTCCATTGCTGTTTAACTTGATTTCTGCTCTGCAATCTGTTTAATTTGTTTGAGACGAGGGTGTACTTTATCACACTAAATCTCTTGTCTGTTCATATGTCAATTTTGGTGTCAATCTGAATCTATATCTGTATCTGATATCTGTATCTGTATCTGTATCTGTTAGGACGTCGTTTGGAAACTTGTAACCAACGACCTTTCTGTGACCTATGAGCTCAAATCCTGTGGCTAAGTTATTCGAGTCGGGCCGGCAAGGGCCTGGACAATTAGATAACGAACCACGGTAGTCTATTTTGGGATCTTTGGGTATTGAGACCCTTGATTCTGGTATACTCGAGTATTACCATTTCTGTTTCTGTTGAGGTGAGCGGGCCCGGTAAAGGGGTGTTTGGTGGACGGAATTCGGTGTAAAGAGGGGTCTACGGACGCGTTGGTTCTATATACGTTGACGGAGAGTCGACTGGTTTGGATCAAGTACTGCGCTGGAAATTTGGCTCCTGAGAGCCACCCGTATCCTTCTGATTTGAATCATTGGTTCCTTTGCTTTACATCTGGCATGTGTACTTGATTTGCTAAACGTGAAATGCCATGATTTTATTGCTATCTGTTTGGTACCTCATTGAGCGCAAGCTCACCCCTTTCTGTTCCCTTTTGTTTTCCTTACAGGAAAATAAACACTTTTGGACTGGATTTGACAAAAGGCTGCCAAATTGAGCTAGTTGAACATATCCTTTGTATAGCTCATGTATTAAAATCCTAAATATACTTTTGGGCCGTTTTCTCTTTTGATTTGGCAAACCGTGTATATATATTAACTTTTGAAAACTTTTGTATGTCATTTTGATTTGTAAACGCTAAAGTTCAGATGTGAATGTTTGTTAGCTATTTCGGTTGGGTTCTGACGGGTCGGTTACTATTCATGGCCGACTCCGGATTTCATTTTTTTTATTTTGGATTATTTTACCATTTTGACTTGTTTACGCTCGTTTGTAAGTTTCGGATCGCAATAGATAGCTCTAGTCTGCATCGTTAGTCCGGGCGAGAGCTGGGCAGGCGACCCGCCAAACCCTCTGGTTCGCCTTAGGGGGAGGTGGGGCCGTCACAATAGCACATGATTTCATGTTGGCATTTTAGCATGGAACAATCATCATGATACACGGTAACCATATACTGAAGGATACGGTGTTCCGGTGGAACTTTGTCGATCCTCTGCACCTTATAACTTCCGGATCCCCACGGTTGACTGGCCATCACCTTATCCCTCCAGTGGTAATACTCGAGTATACCGACGGTTGTCCAGGGTTCCAACCTACCCGACCGAGCCCAGTCCTGGCTCGAGTAGGTCAGTAACCGAGGCGGGGCCCAAGTTCAGCTTAGAGCTTACAACATGCACAAGTAATTCAACAAAAGGTAAAATTCATCAATTGAATAGGTCGAGTGAGGTAAAGTACACACTCGCCTAACAATGATGGACAACTTCATATAGCATGTATCGAGTTCGTATAGTCATTTGATATGGTTAATCATTTAACCAATTCATATCGATGTCAATGCAAGTATACATTATTTATATAGGCATGAGTATGGTAAATACTTAATCCATGTACTTAACACATAATAATCATGAAACGAGCATGTCTTAGGTTTATTCAATTACGTATTCCTATATGGAACACTCACCTTGCAAAAGTTCATTTTAGAGATCATAGAAAACAATTAACATGTAATCATATTTTCACAAATAATCACATAGTCCCAACAATCCACATAGCCACAGAAAACAACGGGTATATAGAACACTCACCTATTTACGCACAATAACGTGCAAAATATCCTTCCGGATATTATCTTTAGTCACCGAGAAAACCTAAGATTAAATGAAAAGAATATTACCACTCATTTATCACAAACAATTAGGTGCAATCAAAGAAGCTCGACAAATGATGAGTAGAACGTATAAAAAGACTTTAAAGTGGAACGAGGACATTTGGACCCGTGGACAAAAATAACTAGGATTTCATAGACCACACATAAAACCAAACTCAAAAGGGTTATAAAATTTTCTAATGGAAACACTTGAACTAAAGACAAGTCAAAATCCAACTAGATAGACTAAGAAATACCGTTTTTGGAATCGTTTATATGGTTGAAACTTATCTCATATTCAAGTAGATATTATAGACTAATTGTCTTAATGAAATTCATGAAAAGAGAGGACAAAATACTCAAGAAAATCCTAAACTACTCCTCTTTATTTGGTAAGAGTAAGTAAACATTTGGAGTTTCCAATTGAAGAGGGATCATGTTTTTAGGATGGAAAAACGGTCATAGTATTATACAAGTTCAAATAGAACTTAGCTTTCGGGCGAAAATTTGGGCAGCATGCCCTTTGTGTTTACCTAATTTTCCAGCCATTTATGGCTTCATGATTTTTCTCAGCCAATCCCAAAGTCATGTACAGCACAAACTCATCATAATAGCCGTTTCATAGGCTCAAGACAATATAAGAACAAAAATCAAAGTAATAACAAGTGCGGAAATGCAATTTGACAAAAGACAGTTTTGACGGGTTCATGCATAACGGTCACAACCAGAGTTACACTTATCGGATTGGGATGAAACTTATGCCGTTTAGAAGCTAAGACAAATGTATACAATTCTCATGAAGATGACTTAGTCAGATTTACATTGCAATCTAGTCAAATTCCCACTTTACAGATCCAAAATCCAACTAGTCGGTTAATTAACCGCACTGCGTTCAAATGACCATATCCCAGTCTACCGAGGTCCGTTTAAGACGTTCTTGGCGGCGTTGAAAATCTAATACAGGGTACTAAAACTTTCATGTTTTGACAATTGGCTAAATATGAACGGATTATAGTGAACAAACACAACCAAAGAGACTAAACTGTCCACGCGGAAATTCTGGAAAGTAACCTAGATCAGCGAGGGTATTTTCATCCTTTCACAAGCTACGTTGCTCCGATTGAGCTGAAATTTTGTGGGCAACTATAAAATACCATTCTATACAACTTTCATGTTTTGACCTAAGGCCAATTAGGCCTCTAACATGAGGCAACAAAACCGGACAGAAAGGGGAAAGAAATTTACAGAAATCTGGAATTTTTTGATTGTTAATGGAACCTTTCTTGATTTCTTGCTCCCATCATCACTACAACCACTTATCTAAACTTAGATACAACACAGATCATCCATATAGCAAGTATAGGCAGCACATACCTCAAAAAACAAAGCTTGCAAGAGTACCACTTCACTTCCTCTTGAAAATTTTAGCTTCCCTAGCTTCCCAAGATCACAATTCACACTTTAATCGGTTTAGAATTTGTTTGTTGCACTTGGATGGTGCAAATCAAGAAGAAATTTTTGTTTTCTCTTGCTCTCCCTTTCCTCTCTCTCCTAGCTTAGCTATGCAGCAGAAAATTGGGGAAGAATGAAGCTTAATTGGTCTTATAAGAAGACAAGAAGATTAGAACAAATTGTGTCCACAAGTTTAGCCAACACTTGGCTTGATTTCCACCACAAAATTTTTCTCTTTCCTTCCTTGCATTTTAGCCCTTTAATTTCGGCCAAGATGTGTGAGGCCCCAGTCCGATCGTAAGTCGATATTAGGGTTATTTGATATTCGGTATAGAAAAATCAGGGTTTTATGGCTAGAAAGGAAACCCTAATTCGGTTAAGTTTGGAAATCCTAGTTTACGTATTATTATTATAAGGTTCAAGCTGTAATTTATATTCGGTATTCTAGTGTGTGCCTTGACGTAAGTAAATATAGGATTTGTTTTAATTACAAAGGTTTAGTAAGTTTGAATGATTAGCAAACCTCTAGTGTTGCAATATTAGAAAGTTTAAGTGGAGTTTTAGTTATCGCCCGTTTTTTTTTCCGCATTTTCTTTATTAGAAAATCTCCAGGATAATTTTCATGAGTAAGTATGGGTTTTAGATGATTTTCAAGTGTCGGTTAGCTTTTGAGAAAATAAGAACGTATATTGGACGTGGGACCCACTAGTGCGAAAAGTTCGGAAAAATTCGGCCAATTAAGTTAAGTTCCGGATACTGTGAAAAATTTATCGGGTGTTAATGGATAAGTAAAGGAGTGTGAGGTGATTGATGTGAGAGGTGACCAAAGGATTGAATTGCATTTAATGAAGTGACAAGTGTCACTATCTCATTGGTTGGACTTTGTCTCCAACGATTCACCTTTTTGACTTTTCTTACCAAGTGAATAAATATCTCAAAAATCACCAAAAATTCATTCTTTTCCTCTCCATTGTGGCCGAATCTCTTGAGTAACAAAAGGAAGAAAACTCTTCAAGATTTTGGGTTCAATCTTGCTTCAATCAACTTACTCAACCATCCAACCTTGATTCCACTCCATAAAACCTCTCTATTTGGTGTTAGTAAGTGCTTTGGTGAAGTTTTTTGGAAGAGCTAAGGTGTCCAACATCTTCCCCTCTCTTGTTTACTTGGTAAGTGAAGCTTAAACTTCCACCTACACCTATTGATGCTTAAGATATGATTAGTAGTGATTAAAGTGCTGAAATTTCTGGTTTTATCTTGGTTTGAAGTGATTTGGTGAAGTTTTAATTTTATTGATGATTTTTCTGGTTTAATTGGATTATGGTGTTGTGGTTGTTTATGATGATTGATAATGAGGGGTTATGACTCTAGTGGATGGAAATGATTGATATTTGCAACCAATTTTGGATTTGGAATAAATTTTGGAAAGTTAGGGTTCTTGAAGCTACATTCTACCCGAATTTATTTCACCATGTTAGAGGCTGATTTGGCCTTGGCTTAAAACATGAAAGTTGTAGGTATTGATATGTTTGAGGTGCCTACAAAATTTCAGGTCATTTGGATTAGTGTAGAGTGAGTTATGTCGGAATTACTGTAGCTGTTCTGCTTTGGTCAGAATGCGAAAACTGCGTTGGTATTTGGCTATTTTGGCTGGAATCACTTTGGATTTGGATGTTGGTGTCTTCTGATGAAATGTAGCTGGATGTCTTAGCTATCATATGCCTTTGGAATTTCGGCATTTGGACTTGTATAGACTGAGTTATACCGATTACAGTTTTGTGTGTTTTGCAGACCTGTTTTGGTAATTCTGGTTTAGTATTTTGCATATTTGACCTAGTTGTGTTAGGATTTGGACTGAGTTACCTTCTACAGTGTTGTAGCCCTGTTTCCTAGCTTCGAAACGGTGGGTCTTACACCCCTATCTGATAACTGTAGTGAATTTGGTGCCATTACAGCATATTAAGGTCAAATACGGTTTGTGATCCTGTCTTGCAATTCTGGTATAGTGTCTTGCATTTTTGACCTTGTTACATTCAAAATTGGACAAAGTTTCCTTCTTCAACATTGTAGCCCCTTAAGTCCTGGATATCCCTGTCAATTTTCAGGTTAAACGGATTAGTATATCCTGAGCTATAAACGAAATACTCAGACCGGTTTTGACCAGCAAATTCTGTTACGTTTTTGGAAAGTTTACGACTGGAACTTTGGCTTCACATTTGACTGGGTTACAAGCTGTTTGGGCTTGTGACCAAAACACCAAACTTATAGCCTTATATCAGAGCTTTCTATCGCCCTTGGAATTTCATGAATTTGATTTATAAAACCTGAGATATAGCCGAGCAAATAAGGCCTGGCCGTGAAGATGACCATTTTCTGGTCAGATCTGTTTTGGTCCTGATGACCAATTTCCGTTCCGAATTTGGATTGCTGACCTTCATGAAAGTTGTTCCATTTGGAATGAACTATCTAACTGCCAAGTTTCAGCTCTTTTGACCATGTGTAGCATAGAAAACAGTTCACACTCAAAACTGACCATTTGTGCATTGGCCAGATTTCGTAAGTGATTGTGTTTGGTTCATTTGGGACTGAAGCCTCCAGTTTCAGTTCTGGATGTCTTCATAACAGTTGTTGTTCATCCTTTAAGCTTCGATTTGGCATCTCATACGCCTTAATCCGATATTCGTAGCTCAACTTATGGGTAAACTAGAAATGAGTATCAAATCTGCCGTTTCCGTTTCCGTCCGTCATATTTACGTGCGCGCCTGTCGTTTTACCGTTTTGCTTGTTTTGGGCATGTTAGTGGCCGTTTGTGATAAAATCTTCTATTTCAGACAGCGGTGAGCTAGGCGGAGCCGGTGGGGCCCACTACTAGCGAACGCGCGAAGCGATTTTGCTTTCGTACTACTTTCGGTATTTTGAGTAAGTATTCAGGCCAGTTTGATGTGTTTCTTTGCTATGTGTTTGAGATATGTGAAAAGGGTACTTAGGCGAGGGTGTACTTTATCGCACTCGACCTAAACCCTAATTTAAATGTATAATTGTACTTGGCATATGTATATGAACCTTTTGGAACCAAAACCCTTGAGCTTGTGGCTCGGGGCGACTTTCGAGTAAAGTTTTGTGAAGTTTGTGAAGTTTGTGAGTTCGTGGGCCCGATCTAAGACCTGTTTGGACTATTCGAGCCGGTTAGGGCTTGGTCGAAGTCAGTCCAACTTGGTCTGAGGTCACCAAGTTTGTAGGTTCATGTTATGAACCAATTTTGTGAATCCGATTCACCGAGAAGGTGACCAAGTTTGTGACCCGAGCTTGTGACTCAAGCTCAAGTTTGTGATTTCGTTCGCCCGGGCAAGTTTGTGAGGTGACTGGCCAGTGAGGGTGATAAGGTGTCGGTGGGTGTACAAGTGGAGTTCTACGGACTATTATTTGCGGTCGACGGAGTGTCGGCAGGAGATCATACATGGCACATGAATTGGCTTTGGAGCCACCCGTATCCTTATTATATGATGTTGTTCTTTTCTGCTTTTGCTTTACTCTTATTGGGTATTTGTTGCTACGTGAATTTATGCTTTCGCCCCTGTTTACTTACTAAGCATATAGCTTACCCCTCTCCTTTTGTTTTCCTTAGCAGGGGCCGACGCGGGGACTTTTGGCTCGTATGCTAGTATAGTTAGATTGGCTTGTAATAGTTGAACAGTTAGGATGGTTGTTTTTGTTTTGGTGGTTTGTATAAGGACCCTTCTTAGGGTCTATCTTCTGCTGGTTGTGGTTGTAGTATATTAGAGTGGTTTGACTCGAGACTTTTGAAGATGTAAATATAACTTTTGGGATTGTATATATTGTATATAGTGCTCTTTCGATCTATCTCGTTTGATTGCTTTAAGTTTTGAGTCCTGGCGCGAGCTAGGCAGGCGGCCCGCCGATACCCTTGGGTTCGCCCTTGGGAGAAGTGGGGTCGTCACAGTTGGTATCAGAGCTTAGGCTTCAGATCTCTGTAGTGTATCCTAGGCTTGAAGTTTAGGATGCCGGACTGTGGGATACTTGGCTATTAAGGTAAATATTGAATGCTAAGATTTTGATATTGACTTTTGTAATGTTTCCCTAAGGCAAAGTGGGGATTGAGTTGATTGCACTTGGAGATGGCCAGTCCCAGTGTGAATCGATTTGGTTCTTACTTAATATTGAAGTTAGCTATTTGGACCTATTTTTAGGTTTGCACCCTAGGGCCGCCGGGGTGGTGCTAGTGGATTAGGTAGGTTCCGTAGGGGAGGCGCGTAGGGCCGTTGATGGGATTTCCTTTTGACTATCTGATATGTTTATTTTGTTATATCTGCCATGTTTATTTTGTTATAACCAGTATGCCTGGTTTCTTTTGTTACCCGGTGATTGACTACATTTTGGAGCCGGAGTGCTCGTGTATATTGGATTTTGTACCGACTGGAGGTCGGGTAATGTGTAAATCTTTTGGTGTGACTTTGTAAATATGTGTATATATTTGAATAAAATTTTGAACTTATCTTTTGTGTGTCATTTGTGCGTAAGTTTTGTGTCTCTTCTTTTGCTCATGGTCTGGATAATAAGCATACGTATTGTTCCGAATTATAGACTTGTACACTAGATGGCCTCCGGTACTCGAGGTGGAGGTAGAGGGCGAGGACGAGGCCCTGAAATGGAACATGAACACGAGCCAGACCAAGTAGCTACAGCCATCCAGCGAATGGCTGACTTGATGGAGCGTATGATTGACCAACAGGCTCAGGGCCACGGGAATGCTGTTGGAAACCCTGGACATAATCCGGGACATAATCATGAGGGCGAGGACCGTGCCTTAGAACGGTTCCAAAAGTTTGCACCTCCTAAGTTCATAGGAGGACCTAATCCTGATTTAGCAGAAACCTGGATGGACCGTATGCTCGATATATTTGCCGCGCTTAGGTATTTGGAGGAGCGGCAGATATCTTTTGCTGTTTTCCAGTTTGAGGGGGCCGCTCGAGCCTGGTGGAATGTGATCAGAGCCAAGTGGGAGCGGGAACAGACCCCTTGGACATGGATTAGCTTTACGCAAGAGTTTAATGAAAAATATTTACCACCCATCGTACAAGAGAAACGGGAAGATGATTTTATCCGTTTGCGTCAAGGGACACTGAGTGTAGCGGAGTACGAGACCCAGTTCACAAAGCTCTCCCGTTTTGCCCCGGAATTGGTGCTAACGGAGCGAAAACGAATCCGCCGCTTCGTTCAAGGTTTAAATGTGGAGATCCAGGAGGCACTGGCAGCTGCTCAGTTGGACACGTTTGGCCAGGCACTAGAAAAGGCACAGCGGATTGAGACAGCTAGGGGACAGGTAAAATCCTTTCATGAGAGGAAACGAAGACAACCTGATTCGAGCCATTTTGTGACTGGACAGAGCTCGCAAAGTGAGTTACCTTCTAAGAAGAGTCATGGAACAGATGGTCCCCGACCCGCAGGAACCCTAAACCAGGGTAATTATGGAAGAGGTTGAGTAGGGCAAGAGCCCCAGAGGAGTGCCCAGCGTGGAGGGCCAAGTGCAGGCGTTAAGCCAATCTGTGGTTTCTGTGGGGCCAATCACACTGACGAAAACTGTTGGAAGAACAGTTCGATCCGAAGATGCTATAAGTGTGGTAGTGCAGAACATCTGATCGCCCAGTGCCCTAAGTCAAAAAAGGAGAAACCTAAGCCACCGACTGAAGGGACTACAGCTAAGCTGTCAAATGCAGGGGAAAATCGACCCAAAGGGCCAGCCAGAGTCTATGCAATGGGTCAACCGGAAGTGACTAATCCTTCGGCAGGTTTCGAAGGTACGCTTTGACCAACGACTTAATTTCGAGGACGAAATTGTCCTAAGTGGGGGAGATTGTGAGGCCCCAGTCCGATCGTAAGTCGATATTAGGGTTATTTGATATTCGGTATAGAAAAATCAGGGTTTTATGGCTAGAAAGGAAACCCTAATTCGGTTAAGTTTGGAAATCCTAGTTTACGTATTATTATTATAAGGTTCAAGCTATAATTTATATTCGGTATTCTAGTGTGTGCCTTGACGTAAGTAAATATAGGATTTGTTTTAATTACAAAGGTTTAGTAAGTTTGAATGATTAGCAAACCTCTAGTGTTGCAATATTAGAAAGTTTAAGTGGAGTTTTAGTTATCGCCCGTTTTTTTTCCGCATTTTCTTTATTAGAAAATCTCCAGGATAATTTTCATGAGTAAGTATGGGTTTTAGATGATTTTCAAGTATCGGTTAGCTTTTGAGAAAATAAGAACGTATATTGGACGTGGGACCCACTAGTGCGAAAAGTTCGGAAAAATTCGGCCAATTAAGTTAAGTTCCGGATACTGTGAAAAATTTATCGGGTGTTCATGGATAAGTAAAGGAGTGTGAGGTGATTGATGTGAGAGGTGACCAAAGGATTGAATTGCATTTAATGAAGTGACAAGTGTCACTATCTCATTGGTTGGACTTTGTCTCCAACTATTCACCTTTTTGACTTTTCTTACCAAGTGAATAAATATCTCAAAAATCACCAAAAATTCATTCTTTTCCTCTCCATTGTGGCCGAATCTCTTGAGTAACAAAAGGAAGAAAACTCTTCAAGATTTTGGGTTCAATCTTGCTTCAATCAACTTACTCAACCATCCAACCTTGATTCCACTCCATAAAACCTCTCTATTTGGTGTTAGTAAGTGCTTTGGTGAAGTTTTTTGGAAGAGCTAAGGTGTCCAACATCTTCCCCTCTCTTTTTTACTTGGTAAGTGAAGCTTAAACTTCCACCTACACCTATTGATGCTTAAGATATGATTAGTAGTGATTAAAGTGCTGAAATTTCTGGTTTTATCTTGGTTTGAAGTGATTTGGTGAAGTTTTAATTTTATTGATGATTTTTCTGGTTTAATTGGATTATGGTGTTGTGGTAGTTTATGATGATTGATAATGAGGGGGTTATGACTCTAGTGGATGGAAATGATTGATATTTGCAACCAATTTTGGATTTGGAATAAATTTTGGAAAGTTAGGGTTCATGAAGCTACATTCTGCCCGAATTTATTGCACCATGTTAGAGGCTGATTTGGCCTTGACTTAAAACATGAAAGTTGTAGGTATTGATGTGTTTGAGGTGTCTACAAAATTTCAGATCATTTGGATTAGTGTAGAGTGAGTTATGTCGGAATTACTGTAGCTGTTCTGCTTTGGTCAGAATGCGAAAACTGCGTTGGTATTTGGCTATTTTGGCTGGAATCACTTTGGATTTGGATGTTGGTGTCTTCTGATGAAATGTATCTGGATGTCTTATCTATCATATGCCTTTGGAATTTCGGCATTTGGACTTGTATAGACTGAGTTATACTGATTATAGTTTTGTGTGTTTTGCAGACCTGTTTTGGTAATTCTGGTTTAGTATTTTGCATATTTGACCTAGTTGTGTTAGGATTTCGACTGAGTGACCTTCTACAGTGTTGTAGCCCTATTTCCTAGCTTCGAAACGGTGGGTCTTACACCCCTATCCGATAACTGTAGTGAATTTGGTGCCATTACAGCATATTAAGGTCAAATACGGTTTGTGATCCTGTTTTGCAATTCTGGTATAGTGTCTTGCATTTTTGACCTTGTTACATTCAAAATTGGACAAAGTTTCCTTCTTCAACATTGTAGCCCCTTAAGTCCTGGATATCCCTGTAAATTTTCAGGTTAAACGGATTAGTATATCCTGAGCTATAAACGAAATACTCAGACCTGTTTTGACCAGCAAATTCTGTTACGTTTTTGGAAAGTTTACGACTGGAACTTTGGCTTCACATTTGACTGGGTTACAAGCTGTTTGGGCTTGCGACCAAAACACCAAACTTATAGCCTTATATCAGAGCTTTCTATCACCCTTGGAATTTCATGAATCGGATTTATAAAACCTGAGATATAGCCCAGCAAATAAGGCCTGGCCGTGAAGATGACCATTTTCTGGTCAGATCTGTTTTGGTCCTGATGACCAATTTCCGTTCCGAATTTGGATTGTCGACCTTCATGAAAGTTGTTCCATTTGGAATGAACTATCTAACTGCCAATTTTAATCTCTTTTGACCATGTCTAGCATAGAAAACAGTTCGCACTCAAAACTGACCATTTGTGCATTGGCCAAATTTCGTAAGTGATTGTGTTTGGTTCATTTGGGATTGAAGCCTCCAGTTTCAGTTCTGGATGTCTTCATAACAGTTGTTGTTAATCCTTTAAGCTTCGATTTGGCATCTCATACGCCTTAATCCGATATTCGTAGCTCAACTTATGGGTAAACTAGAAATGAGTATCAAATCTGCCGTTTCCGTTTCCGTCCGTCATATTTACGTGCGCGCCTGTCGTTTTACCGTTTTGCTTGTTTTGGGCATGTTAGTGGCCGTTTGTGATAAAATCTTCTATTTCAGACAGCGGTGAGCTAGGCGGAGCCGGTGGGGCCCACTACTAGCGAACGCGCGAAGCGATTTTGCTTTCGTACTACTTTCGGTATTTTGAGTAAGTATTCAGGCCGGTTTGATGTGTTTCTTTGCTATGTGTTTGAGATATGTGAAAAGGGTACTTAGGCGAGGGTGTACTTTATCGCACTCGACCTAAACCCTAATTTAAATGTATAATTGTACTTGGCATATGTATATGAACCTTTTGGAACCAAAACCCTTGAGCTTGTGGCTCGGGGCGACTTTCGAGTAAAGTTTTGTGAAGTTTGTGAAGTTTGTGAGTTCGTGGGCCCGATCTAAGACCTGTTTGGACTATTCGAGCCGGTTAGGGCTTGGTCGAAGTCAGTCCAACTTGGTCTGAGGTCACCAAGTTTGTAGGTTCATGTTATGAACCAATTTTGTGAATCCGGTTCACCGAGAAGGTGACCAAGTTTGTGACCCGAGCTTGTGACTCAAGCTCAAGTTTGTGATTTCGTTCGCCCGGGCAAGTTTGTGAGGTGACTGGCCAGTGAGGGTGATAAGGTGTCGGTGGGTGTACAGGTGGAGTTCTACGGACTATTATTTGCGGTCGACGGAGTGTCGGCAGGAGATCATACATGGCACATGAATTGGCTTTGGAGCCACCCGTATCCTTATTATATGATGTTGTTCTTTTCTGCTTTTGCTTTACTCTTATTGGGTATTTGTTGCTACGTGAATTTATGCTTTCACCCCTGTTTACTTACTAAGCATATAGCTTACCCCTCTCCTTTTGTTTTCCTTAGCAGGGGCCGACGCGGGGACTTTTGGCTCGTATGCTAGTATAGTTAGATTGGCTTGTAATAGTTGAACAGTTAGGATGGTTGTTTTTGTTTTGGTGGTTTGTATAAGGACCCTTCTTAGGGTCTATCTTCTGTTGGTTGTGGTTGTAGTATATTAGAGTGGTTTGACTCGAGACTTTTGAAGATGTAAATATAACTTTTGGGATTGTATATATTGTATATAGTGCTCTTTCGATCTATCTCGTTTGATTGCTTTAAGTTTTGAGTCCTGGCGCGAGTTAGGCAGGCGGCCCGCCGATACCCTTGGGTTCGCCCTTGGGAGAAGTGGGGTCGTCACAAGATGTCATCATGAGAGAGGAGATATTTTGCTCCATTAGTAATAAACTTGTATGGCAAGAAAGTGGTGGTCAAGTGGTGGTTCAATCGGTAGTGCACGGTACACGTCGGTGTGACGCGTTTTCTCTTAAATCGCACGTACTAGAGTTTTTACTTCCAATTCACTAACTTTTTATCATTGCTTCTATTCACATATTATTTCTCACTTAAAAGTCACTCTTAAGCACCAAATTTGATCCTTACTCGGTACCGGATAATTATATTGCGGTTACACGAAAAATCCGATTATAGGAAAACCCTAATTTCCTATGGTCATTGGCACTTTTCTAGGGTGATTGAACCATGGATAACATGAAATAATAATTTCCAAATAATTTCAAATAAAAGGGAATTTTTTTTTTGAGAAATATGTAAGGAATTTGCGAGTCCTCACACTATACCAAGCTCTCATCCTTGCATGCCTTCCCCTGTTAAGGAAAACAAAACTAAAGGGATGAGCTAAAAGCTCAGTGAGGTTCCGAACACATAATCAAATAATCATTTCGATACATGAAACATGGAGTATCAATAATTCAAGAAACATTTACAATGGAAAGCGATAGTAACACATTCATTAAAAGGATACGGGCTCACAAGGAGCCATAAATTTGTTCGTTCGTTCGTTCGTTCTCCTGACATTTCCCCTTATTCCTCCGATCATTTTAAAATGCATTTTTGTAAGTAAAATCCCTCGTTTGGTCTTTCGTTCGTTCATTCACCCCCTTTCCCGGCCATTGGCCAGGCTCCACCCATCCGGTCGTTGTCCGGACTACAAGGTAATACTCGAGTATACCAAATTCACCCAGGGTCACCATATCGCCCGACCGAGTCCGCTTCTGGCTCGAGTCGATCGGTAATGAAGGCCAGGGCCCAATTCAGCCAAAAGGCTTACATCATGCGCAACTAATGTATCAACCATTAAATCATTGAAAATCTCACGTTTCATTTAGGTCGAGCGCGATAAAGTACACGCTCGCCTAGAAAACTCGTTTTAGAAATCCTTGAAAGCATTTAACACATTATCAAACAACAACAACAAGTCATGAAGTCAAGGAGAATATAACAAACAAGGAACACTCACCTATGTACACAAACAACGTGTAAAATATCCTTCCAGATATTATCCTTAGTCACCGAGAAAACCTAAGATTAAACGAGAAAGAATATCACAACTCATCTAGTACAAACAATTGGGTGAAAGTGTGAGAGCCCGTAAAACCCTAATATTTTTCCTAGGGTTATTTCCCCTTTTAATTGCATAATTTTGCATTTTCTGGCTTAGAAATATTTTTTTTGAGAGGATTTTATGAGCAGTTATAGTTTTAAGATGATTTTTCTAGCACTGGAGAATTTTTAGAAAATTAAGAGTAAATAGTGGACGTGGGACCCACTAGTGCGAAAAGTTCAGAAAAATTCGGCCAATAAGGTTAAGTTTCGGATACTGTGTATAATTTATCGGGTGTTAAGAGATAAGTGGAGTGTGTGAAGTGATTGATGTGAGAGAGAAAAGAAGGATAGGAATGCATTTAATAAGGTGCCATGTGTCACAATCTCATTGGTTGTGACTTAAGAAGTACTATTCACCTTTTGACATTTTTTTGACCTTTTGACCCAAGGAATTAAATATCCAAAATTTCACCAAAATTCACCATTTTCTTACCTCTTGTTGGCCGGCCACCTTGAGCAAGGAAGGAAGGAACTTTCTTCAACATTCAAGCTTCTACTTGGAGCAAATCAACCAAAACCATTGGTTACATCCAATTCCACTCCATAAAACTCTTCCTTCTAGTGATAGTAAGTTGTTTGGTGAACTTTGTTTGAAGGCCTAAGGTGGTCAACATCTCTCTCTCTCTTGGTTCTTGGTAAGTGAAGCTTGAAACACCCTACTATCTCTAATGATGCTTATTTTGTGCTTAATGGAGGCATGAGAGGAGTAAAATGTGCTTTATTTCTTGATTTGGCTTGATATGGTGAAGTTTTCATTTTATTGAGAATTTTTCTGGTTTAATATGAAATGAAGGTTGTGGCTTTGCATGATGAATGGTATTGGTTGATAATGACTCTATGAGGTGTATTGGATAGGAAAATGCAACTAATTTTGGATTTGGATGGAAAATTGGAAAGTTAGGGTTCTTGAAGCCCCAATTCTGTCCGGTTTTAGATCACTGTGTTAGAGGCCGAATTTGACTTTGCTCAAAACATGAACGTTGTAGGTATTGATGTGATGGAGATGCCTGTAAAATTTCAGGTCATTTGGATTAATGTGGAATGAGATATGACGCAATTACTGTAGCTGTTCTGCTTTGAGCAGAATGCGAAAACTGCGATAGTAATTGTCCATTTTGACTGGAATTGGTTTGGATTTTGGAGTTGGTGTCTTCTGATGAAATGTAGCTGAGTGTCTTAGCTAACATATGCCTTTGGAATTTCGGCATTTGGACTTGTAAGGACTGAGATATACCGATTACAGTTTTTTGTGTTTTGCGAACCTGTTTTAGGAATTCTGGGTTAGTATTTGGCATAGTTGACCTAGTTGTGTTACGAACTGGATTGAGTGACCTTCTACATTGTTTTATCCCTGTTTCATAGCTTCGAAACGGTGGGTCTTACACCCCCAACCGATAATTGTAATGAGAGTTGTGCCATTACCGCATAATGAGTGTAAAACAGTTTTCTATATGGGGGCCATGGCTAAGGCCATTTTCGAATTTCTGGGTTGCTTTTATGCACACTTATGTATATGAAACCCTATTGGGGTTGTGTTTAGCGTTGCTATATGACTCGTTATCGAGTCTCATTGTATGTGTTATATGTTCTAGGGCTTGAAGGTAGTGCACGACGGCTTGGTGATCGTGGTACATGAAATACCACTTACTTACTTGGTGAGTATACTACTCACTTACTTGTTATAATGTGGCTTTGTGCTATGTGTATTTGATGCCTTGAAGGCTTACTTGGTTATTGGAAATGATTGAGGTGAGGGTGTACTTGATCGCCCTCACCCCTTGTGATTTTGGTTATGGCTACTGATTGTTTTACTGAAATACTGCACTGGGTATATGAGATACTGCATTCCATTCATGGAAACTGATTTGGTGTCGTTGGACGAGTATCCAATGGCTTTACTGCATTTATGAGCTCAACCCCGTATGGTAGTTAATTGGATCGAGCCGGCGAGGGCTTGGTCGTGAAAATTATCATGCCACGGGGACTGTACTGGGGAACCTTGTGGTAATGAGACCCTTGGTTCCGGTAAACTCGAGTATTACCAAAATATTACTGAATGGAGTGCGGGCCCGGTTGGGGTATGTTGGGTGGAAGGAAGTGGAAGTAAAGTGTGGTCTACGGTTTGATACTTTTGACATTGACGGAGGGTCAATGAGGTTGGATCAAGATTGCAAGCGTGGAAATGGGCTCTTGAGAGCCGACCGTATCCTTTTACCGTTTTGCTTCATTGCTTATTTGAGCACTTTAAATGAAAGTTCATTCTTATATGACTTTGATTGCTTATTGGGTGGTATACCACTGGGCTTTAGCTAATTCCGTGTTATTTGTTTTCCTTACAGGCAAATGAACACTTTTGGAAAGGTTATGATAGTTGAATGCAAGTTGAGCTCTTGTACATGTATTTTGATTAGCTCCTTGAGGGTGAAAACCCTAAGTACTTTGATTCCACCAATGTTTGGTGTGTAATTGGCCACTTGGATATGTATGAACTAAATGGATACTTTGGTAGGCCGTTTGGCTTGTAAATGTTGATTTCCAATGTATATATATGTTTGGTTGATGTTTGGATTGATTTCGGATCGATACGACTTCAAACGAAAACGGGAAAAAATTTTTGCCGAGCGTGAACAGTGGCGAATCCGGCCAGGAATCCGGCCAGAAACTGGCCGGATTGCAGGCCGGATTGCCTGGGGGAAAAATGGAACCCGGCCAGTTGCTCTCGGCCGGGTATCCGGCCAGACAATCCGGCCGGATCTTGGCCGGATTGCCGGCCGGATTGTGATGGAAGGAAAAAAAAAAAAGAGTTTTGAGTTTTGGCTTGTTTGCGCGCAACGGTATGTTCCGGATCGTAATAGAACGACGTAAAACGTACTGTTTGTCCTGACGAGAGCTGGGCAGGCAGTCCGCTAACCCCTCTGGTTCGCCTTAGGGGAAGGTGGGGATGTCACAGAAAGAAACTCGACAATTAAGTAGAACGTATAAAAGACTTTAAAGTGAAACAAGGACATTTGGACCCGTGGACAAAAATAACTAGGGTTTCATAGACCAAATGTAAAACCGAACTCAAAAGGGTTATAAAATTTTCCAATGGAAACACTTGAACCAAAGACAAGTCAAAATCCAACTAGATAGGCTGAGAAATACTATTTTCGGGATAGTTTATATGGTTCAAAATCCTCTCATATTCAAGTAGATATTATAGACTAAATGTCTTAATGAAATTCATGTAAAAGAGAGGACAAAAGACCCAAGAAAATTCTAAATCACTCCTTTTTATTTGAGTAAGAGTAAATAAACATTTGGAGTTTCCAATTGAAGAAGGATCATGTTTCAAGATGGAAAACGGGCATAGTTTTTGCCAAACGAAAATATACAAATTCAAATAGAAACTTAGCCCTCGAGCAAAACTTTGGGCAGCACGCCCTTTGTATTTACCTATTTTTCCAGCCATTTATGACTTCAATATTTTCCTTAAACAACCCCAAGGCTACACACAACACAAATTCATCTCAAGAGCCGTTCAATAGGCTCAAGACAACATAAGTACAAAATTAAACAAATAACAAGTGCGGAAATGGACTTAACAAAAGACAGATTTGATGTATTGTTACAGAAAGGACATATCTGAGGCTACGCTTATTAGATTGAAGTACAAATTATACCGTTTCGAAGCTAAGACATAGGGTTACAATTTTCATGAAGATCATTTAATCCAATTTCCAGTGTAACCTAGTCAAATTCCCAAATTACAGAGCCAACTTCCAACTATACGGCTAATTATCCATACTGCACTAGAATGGTCATATATCAGGCTACCAAGGTCCGTTTAAGATGTTCTTGGATGCTTTGAAAAGCTAAGACAGAGTACAAAAACTTTTATGTTTTGGAAAATGGCTAAATCAGCACGGATCCTAGTGAATAAACATGATAAACTGGATGAACTGACTAAAACGGAACACTGGAAACATCCTAAAACAGTGAGGGTAATTTGGTCTTTTCACAGGTTACGTTGCTCTGATTAAGCTGAAATTTTGTAGGCACCTGTAAATCATCATTCTCTACAACTTTCATGTTTTATACCAAGCCTAATTTGGCCTCTAACCTAGGGCAAAGAAACCAGACAGAACAGTACTGAAAATTTCCAGAAATCTGGAATTTTGGGATTCAAAGGAAACTTTCTTCATTTCTTGCTTCAATCACTACCAAAGCCCCTTATATAATCTTAGATACAACATATATCTCCATACAACAAGTATAGGCAGCAAATACCTCAAATCCTAACTCATGTAACTCAAGAAAGCATACACTATATCCACCCAAAACATGATAAGTTATTACCACTATATCCACAAATCTATGGTGCTATGCCAAGTTAAACAAGATTAAGAGTAAGAAATGGGGAAAACAGCATTATTACCTTGCTAAAATGACTACCAAGAGCAGCCCTAGCTTTTCCTTCCAAAATTTCACCAACACACCACTAGCTAAACACTCAAGGAAGGTTTTAATCGGTTTAGTTTTTTGTTTCCTCACTTGGATGATCCAAATTCAAGATGGATTAGGCAGCTCTCCCTTGGGTTTTTCTCTCTCTCTCTCTCTCTCAGCCAAGATAGCAGAAAAATGAAGAATAAAGACAGCTCCAAGGTGATAAGAAGGCAAGGAAAAAAAATATCAACTAAGGGACCATAGGGTGGTGACACTTGTCACCACCAAAGCCATGAATTTTTCTCTCTCTCCCTTACATTTTTAGCCACAATTTCGGCCAAGAGGATGAGTATGAGGGGGGGATATTTTGCAAAAATATCAAGGGTGTGTGGTGGTAAGGAAGTGGTGGTCAAGTGGTGGGTTCAATCGGTAGTGATCGATACCCGTCGGTTCGGGCCGATTTTCTTAAATTGCGTATACTAGGGTTTCTTTTTCCTTCTAATCACTATCTTATTATTATCACTTCTAATCATATAATACTTCCTCATCCAAAAGTCACTCTTACCTACCAAATTCGATCCTCACTCGGTACCGAATAGTCATACTACGAAAAACGTGAAAACCCTAATTCGCGCTAACTTAAAACGAAAAGGGAAAAACCTTTATTTTCATATTCATTTGAACTTATTGTGGGGTGATTGGGTGGTAGGGCTATTATAAAATCATAAGTTCCAAATAAAAGGAAGTTTTAAGAGAAACATGAGGGATTTTACAATTCCAGTGATTAAAATTAGGGTTTCAATTAAAATATGAGAGATTTAAGAAAACCAATTAGTCACAAGTAAATTAGGGTTTTTGATTAAAATTTTAGGGTTTCTAGTCTTTTAAAACAAAATAAGGTTTTAAATCAAACCCAAAGAAATACACTTTAGTATTTTCTTTACAAATAACCTCCTAATGTTCAGGGTATCACAGACATCTTGGAGTACTTGGAGAGAAGTTGATTGAACACTCATTGAGGAAATCCATTTCTTCAAGGGGAACAATCTGTGACTTGAGAAGTATCGTGAGAGCATTAGAGTGACATCCACATACACGAGTGCAAGTGGATACACGTAAGGGAGCGTGAAAGGCAATATCTTCGGTTTCGTTGCTAACTTTTTACAGGTTCCCTCGTACATTCATGGCGAGTACAAGACGCATAAAAGCTAGCTCACAACATTGTCTTCTTGATCCTAAGGGAGTCAAAGAAGTGGCATTACGTGGTGTAGATGAGCAATTGGACATCGTCAAATCTCAGTTGCTTGATTGGTTTTATACTCATTGTGGTGTCAAAGATAAAATCTGTAGCTTGGCCATTGATGGGAGTTGTGAAGTCAACCTTGCAAGTGCTATCATGGTTGAGGAATTAAATCTTCCAACCATTGATCATCTTCAACCGTACAAGTTGATGAGCACTCATGGTGATGTTTGGGTTACTAAGCACACACTTGTACCCATTCAAATCGGCAAATATGTGGATGAGGTGTTGTGTGATGTAGTCCCAATTCAAGTGATACATGTGTTGTTGGGCAAAGCATGGATGTCAAGGCGAGAAGTTAAATATGACGGACATACTAATAAGTATTCCTTCCTATTTAATGGTCGTCGTTTTGGACTAGTATCACTTACTTATGACCAGCTTTGTATTGATCTAGCATACGTGAAAAATGAGCTTGAGCGTTATAGAATGGAGAAAAAGCTAGATGAGGGAATTGTGCCTGACGAGGTAAAACCCGAGGGAGTTGAAAGCGATGAGATGAAAGGGTTAGCTGTTGAACTAGAAAAAGAGATGGAAAATCTGATAAGATGGGTGGTAAAAAGGAAGAAAAGAGAGAAAGCGGGCTGATCTTGAGCAACCCGGTGAAAACCTATTATTTTCCTAACGAACATACCTTTACTTTGTTTAGTGTTTCTCCTTTTATACAGATCAAGTAAAGGCAAGTTGAGCTGATCTTGGTGTGTTCCACTCCAAAATCAATTGTAGACTTTGCAAGCCTCCATGGAGTTGGTACTCCAAGAGTTAAATCCCGTTGGTATTCATGGAACAATATCAACTCAAATCAGTCCACACCAAAGGGGAGTTGATTCGAGCTCATCTTGAAGGGAACACTCCATATTTTGGGGATGGCTGTGAACCAAGGGTTCGTTTAAAGAACAAGTACCTCAATGACCATTATGACTTTCGTCTTGCTCTTAGTCCGCATGAAGCTCTAACATCACCAAATCCGCCTTGGTGGCAAGGGTTCTTGAGCAATCTTGCGTATTGTCCTTGATTGTTCTACCGACCTATCCACTAGAGTATTAACCTCAATTGGAGTCGTTGTTCTACCACCTTCAATCAATTCAAGTTGTCCGTTTCGATTTTAGGTTCCACAATCCAAGCACTGGACAACCTCACTAGATCCTTGGGCAAGCGTGTTACGTGTCTCGAAACGAGTAGATCGAGGACCGTATCAGTTGGCTTCAGAGCTTAGGTGGAGGTATCTTTCGTTATATCCTTGTTTTTCGTTGTTGTGTCGAAGGGTTTTCGTGTTTTGTCCGCTGCCTTGTTAAAAAAAAAGAAGAAAAAAAAATGACATTGTTCATCATACTGTTCACCGACACTATTCACGTTACCGTTTATCCGAAAACAAAATCTATTAGTGTGTTATCCCTTTTGTGTTTGTGTGTAGTTTGTCGATAATTTTTGTCCAAAATTTGCCGTAAGGTTGTATTCCCAAATCTGTCTTAGTCGTTAGTCATTACTTGAGCAACAAGAAAACAAGTGGAGTGGCGGCTAGGGTTTCTACTTGTGGCTAGGGTTTCATTTGCGCTTGGGTTTCTTTGTTTCAAATCTGTCCAAGTATTGCTTGCGTCATCCAAGTTGTTTACTTAATTTCCAAATTCATTTAGGAAACTAAGTAAAGCACTTGGATAATTCCTTTGTTTTCACTTGGCTACTTTCCTACATTCTCTCCTACATTTTAGGAACACTTTCCTACATTCTAGGAACCCACTCCTACATTTTAGGAAGCAATGGTTTCTTTCTTTTGTTTTCCCATTGGCGCACTTCCATTTCTGTCCCCCACTATTGGCCTTCCAAATTTGTCCCTTCCCACTTCATTTTGCACCCACATTTGTGTCTTACCTTCTTGGTTACTCTTATGGCAAAAGTGTTGACAATTATTAGACTTGAGTGGCCTTTCTCAACTACCTAACCCAACAGGTAAAAGTATTTGGTAAGTCCATTAAAGTGACATCCATATACACGAGTGCGAGTGGATACACGTAAGGGAGCGTGAAAGGCAATATCTTCGGTTGCGTTGCTAACTTTTTGCAGGTTCCTTCATATGTCATGGCAAATACAAGACGCATAAAAGCTAGCCCACAACATTGTCTTCCTGATCCCTAAGGGAGTCAAAGAAGTGGCATTACGTGGTGTAGATGAGCAATTGGACCTCGTCAAATCTCAGTTGCTTGGTTGGTTTTATACTTGTTGCAGTGTCAAAGATAAAATTTGTAGCTTGGCCATTAATAGGAGTTGTGAAGTCAACCTTGCAAGTTCTATCATGGTTGAGAAATTAAATCTTCCAACCATTGATCATCTTCAACCGTACAAGTTGATGAGTACTCATGGTGTTGTTTGGGTTACTAAGCACACACTTGTACCTATTCAAATCAGCAAATATGTGGACGAGGTGTTGTGTGATGTAGTCCCAAATGAAGTGACACATGTGTTGTTGGGCAAAGCTTGAATGTCGAGGTGAGAAGTTAAATATGACGGACATACTAATAAGTATTCCTTTTTATTTAATAGTCGTCATTTTGTACTTGTATCACTTACTTATGACCAGCTTTGTATTGATCTAGCATAAATAAAAAGTGAGCTTGAGCGTTATAGAATGGAGAAAAAGTTAGATGAGGGAATTGTGCCTGAAGAGGTAAAACCCGAGGGAGTTGAAAACAATGAGATGAAAGGGTCAGTTGTTGAACTAGAAAAAGATATGGAAAAATCTGAACCCGGTGAAGGCCTATTATATTCCTAACGAACTTACCTTTGCTTTTTTTAGTGTTTCTTCTTTTATACTGATCAGGCAAAGGCAAGTTGAGCTGTTTTTAGTGCGTTCCATTCCAAAATCAATTGTAGACTTTGCAAGCCTCCATGGAGTTGGTACTCCAAGAGTTAAACCCCGTTGGTATCCATTCATGGAACAATGTCAACTCAAATCAGTCCACACCAAAGAGGAGTTGATTCGAGCTCATCTTGAAGGGAACACTCCATCTTTTGGGGATGGTTGTGTACCAAGGGTTCGTTTAAAGAACAAGTACCTCAATGACCATTGTGATTTTCGTCTTGCTCTTAGTCCACATGAAGCTCCAACATCACCAAATTCGCCTAGGGGCCTTGCAAGAGTGTTCGGGCTGGAGTTCGATTTCATGGGATACACTTCACAGCACTTTGAGGACTCTTACCTCGTGACCACAAACGATCAAGTTGAGCATACATTGAAGATAGTTTGTGAGATTCAAGGTTCGACAAGGGTTATTTTCCAACTTAGCACGTGGGTTTTACATTGGATGACATCTATAGCCATCATAACAAGATTGACTCGAAGGCATGTAACTCATCTTGTCGCCATTCGTGCTTCAATTTGTGGGCAAATTGCATCCAAGAGGAGAGGAATGATATAAACAAGAGGAGCCATTGGAGTAAAGCCATGAGTTTTTCTTGGCTGGTTGTGAGTATTTTCAAACTAACCAAAAGACATGAGCACCAAATCATAGTATGCAAGTATCATTCAGTCTAAAAGGGCCAATATGTGGTGGCATTAGATTTGGGGTTCATACTAGCAACGCTTGTAGTATCATCCATTTCTATCCAGATTTGAGGGCAAATGTGACGCCCCGAAAAAAAAGAGTTTGAGAACCCGTAAAAACCCTAATCTTTTCCGAGGATTTTATTTCCTTTAATAGCATGTTTTCTGCATTTCCTGGCTTAGGAAATTTTCCTGAGGAATTTTTATGAGTAATTATAGTTTTTAGATGATTTTTCTAGCCTTGGAGAGTTTTTGGAAAATTAAGAGTATATAATGGACGTGGGACCCACTAGTGCGAAAAGTTCGGAAAAATTCGGCCAATAAGGTTAAGTTTCGGATACTGTGTAAAATTTATCGGGTGTTAAGAGATAAGTAGAGTGGGTGAAATGATTGATGTGAGAGGTAAAAGAAAAGATAAGATTGCATTTATGATAGTGACAAGTGTCACAATATCATTGGTTTTGACTTAAGAACACTATTCACTATTTTGACTTTTGACCCAATTAAGTAAATATCTCAAAAATTCACAAAAATTACCATTTTTTTACCTTGTGTTGGCCGGCTCTCTCTCTTGCAAGAAGGAAGGAAGTTCTTCAACATTTCAAGCTTCCAAGTGGCTCAAATCAACCAAACCAAGGGTTTGAATTAGTTTTTACTCCATACAATCTTTCCTTTTAGTGATAGTGAGTGCTTTAGTGAAGTTTTTTGGAAGAGCTAAGGTGTCCAACATCTTCCCCTCTCTTGTTTACTTGGTAAGTGAAGCTTAAACTTCCACCTACACCTATTGATGCTTAAGATATGATTAGTAGTGATTAAAGTGCTGAGATTTACTTGGGAAGAATGAAGCTTAATTGGTCTTATAAGAAGACAAGAAGATTAGAACAAATTGTGTCCACAAGTTTAGCCAACACTTGGCTTGATTTCCACCACAAAATTTTTCTCTTTCCTTCCTTGCATTTTAGCCCTTTAATTTCGGCCAAGATGTGTGAGGCCCCAGTCCGATCGTAAGTCGATATTAGGGTTATTTGATATTCGGTATAGAAAAATCAGGGTTTTATGGCTAGAAAGGAAACCCTAATTCGGTTAAGTTTGGAAATCCTAGTTTACGTATTATTATTATAAGGTTCAAGCTATAATTTATATTCGGTATTCTAGTGTGTGCCTTGACGTAAGTAAATATAGGATTTGTTTTAATTACAAAGGTTTAGTAAGTTTGAATGATTAGCAAACCTCTAGTGTTGCAATATTAGAAAGTTTAAGTGGAGTTTTAGTTATCGCCCCTTTTTTTCCGCATTTTCTTTATTAGAAAATCTCCAGGATAATTTTCATGAGTAAGTATGGGTTTTAGATGATTTTCAAGTGTCGGTTAGCTTTTGAGAAAATAAGAACGTATATTGGACGTGGGACCCACTAGTGCGAAAAGTTCGGAAAAATTCGGCCAATTAAGTTAAGTTCCGGATACTGTGAAAAATTTATCGGGTGTTAATGGATAAGTAAAGGAGTGTGAGGTGATTGATGTGAGAGGTGACCAAAGGATTGAATTGCATTTAATGAAGTGACAAGTGTCACTATCTCATTGGTTGGACTTTGTCTCCAACTATTCACCTTTTTGACTTTTCTTACCAAGTGAATAAATATCTCAAAAATCACCAAAAATTCATTCTTTTCCTCTCCATTGTGGCCGAATCTCTTGAGTAACAAAAGGAAGAAAACTCTTCAAGATTTTGGGTTCAATCTTGCTTCAATCAACTTACTCAACCATCCAACCTTGATTCCACTCCATAAAACCTCTCTATTTGGTGTTAGTAAGTGCTTTGGTGAAGTTTTTTTGGAAGAGCTAAGGTGTCCAACATCTTCCCCTCTCTTGTTTACTTGGTAAGTGAAGCTTAAACTTCCACCTACACCTATTGATGCTTAAGATATGATTAGTAGTGATTAAAGTGCTGAAATTTCTGGTTTTATCTTGGTTTGAAGTGATTTGGTGAAGTTTTAATTTTATTGATGATTTTTCTGGTTTAATTGGATTATGGTGTTGTGGTTGTTTATGATGATTGATAATGAGGGGTTATGACTCTAGTGGATGGAAATGATTGATATTTGCAACCAATTTTGGATTTGGAATAAATTTTGGAAAGTTAGGGTTCATGAAGCTACATTCTGCCCGAATTTATTGCACCATGTTAGAGGCCGAATTGGCCTTGGCTTAAAACATGAAAGTTGTAGGTATTGATGTGTTTGAAGTGCCTGTAAAATTTCAGGTCATTTGGACTAGTGTAGAGTGAGATATGTCGATTTTACTGTTGCTGTTCTGGGTTGATCAGAATGCGAAAACTGCACTTGTAATTGGCCATTTTGACTGGAATTGCTTTGGATTTGGATGTTGGTGTCTTATGATGAAATGTATCTGGATGTCTTAGCTTCCATATTCCTTTGGAATCAATGCATTTGGACCTGTACAGACCGAGTTATACCAATTACAGCATAGTGGGATTTGTGAACCTGTTTTAGTGGTTCTGGTTTGGTATTTTGGGCATATTTGACCTAGTTGTGCTAGGAACTGGACTGAGTGACCTTCTACATTGTTGTAGCCCTGGTTCTTAGCTTCGAAACGGTGGGTCTTACACCCCCATCCGACAATCGTAGCGCCTTTGGTACCATTACCGCAAAGTGACGTCAAAACTGTTTTTCTGGTTTTGAGCTTAACCTTCATTTCCGGACTTTTCCCTAGCTTGACTTGTCTTCGTACTACTTGGAGCTTGCTGAATGGATATTAGATGAACTTATTTGTGTGACTTTGGGACTGGCTGAAGTAATAATGAAGCCATGATGGCTGGAAAAGTTAGCAAATGTAGGGGAAGTGCTGTCCGAACTTTGAAGGGACTTGTTTGCATTGGGTTTGTGATCTAAGGCTTGGATTTGAGCAAGGAAATGTTATATGATGGATGGTTTCTGAGCCGTGGAGGTGAGTGACCCCAAACTATTGTTAAAGCTTCTTATGAACCGTTTCTTGCACTATTTACTTGATTGCATATCATGAGTGCTTGCATGTGGCCCATGACATGTTTTGGCTTAAATGAGTGCTTGGAATTCGTGTGCTGAACACCAACGTCTCCACCTCTGTGTACTGTTCATCTGGAGCAAATGGCTCCCCACTGACTGTTTACTGTTAAATGTTTGTTTGGAGCGTTGGGTGTTTAAGTACAACGATTTCGCTGGCTCACGAGAGCAATAAGTGTACATTTGATCTTGAAATCATGACATCACTGAAATGAACGACTGTGAAACTGAATTGATTACTGATTTTAATGGTTACTCGCTGAGCTTCTAGCTCACCCCAAAAATGTTTTATTTCCCCTCCCCACAGGGCTCAAGGCGAAGGAAAGCTTGGAGTGCTTATTCACGTGACTGGATGGCTTATATCGTGTACAGTTTAAGTTTGGATCTATTTTATGTACGAGTTGGTCTTGTATAAATATTTGAAATTGATATGGATGTAAATATACGTTCCACGATTGGAATCAGTTTTCCGCTGCATTTGTATTATGTAATCATTGGAGAATTTGATGTAATTTTGAGATTTATATTGTAATTGGGTTGAGGACTGTAGTGAGCGATTGAGTCCCGGTGAGAGCTGGGCAGGCGGCCCGCCGAACCCTCTGGTTAGCCTTAGGGGGAGGTGGGGCCGTTACAACAAATCCTTCTCAAGTGGAGGGGACTGATGTGTACACGGACCTTAGCCCAAGTAATGATCCAGTTCGAGTTCCATTGGGTCCAGTCACACGTGCACGGGCCAAGCGCTTGAAGGAGTCCCTTCAAGTTCTTGTGCAAAATGTTCAAGACCAACAAGGAGTCCATTGGGATATTGAAGGCGTGGAATGTGATAATCAAGTTGTCTAAATGATGATCCAAGCCCACGAAGAGAGCCCATGAAGGGTTGGTCGACTAAGCCCTAGGCCTTAGTGTTAGGTTCAATTGCTTAGAGTTTAATTAAATTAGTTTATTTGAGTCATGGCCCGGCCCACCTTGTCCAAGGAGTGGCCGACCTTCCTTGTCTATTTTCTTAGGGTTTCATTAGCCCCTTAGCCTATATAAGCTCACTTTGTATGGTTAACGGGTACACAATTTTGATAATAAAATTCTGATTTGTTTCTCTTCGAATTATTGAGAGCATTCGATCCTTAACTTGCTTGGCAAGGGTTCTTGAGCAATCTTGCGTATTCTACTTGATTGTTCTACCGACCTATCCACTAGAGTATTCACCTCAATTGGAGTCGTCGTTCTACCACCTTCAATCAATTCGTGTCGTCCGTTTTGGTTTTAGGTTCCACAATCAAGTGTTGGACAACCTCACTAGATCCTTGGGGAAGCATGTTACGTGTCTCGAAACGAGTTAATCGAGGACCGTATCAGTTGGCTTCAGAGCTTAGGTGGAGGTATCTTTTATTATATCATTGTTTTTCATAGTTGTGTCGAAGGGTTTTTGTGTTTTGTCTGCTGCCTTGTTAAAAAAAAAAAGAAGAAAAAAAAATGACACTGTTCATCATACTGTGTCACCGACACTGTTCACCGTTACTGTTCATCATTACTGTTTATCCGAACACAAAATCTGTTGGTGTGTTATCCCTTTTGTGTTTGTGCCTAGTTTGTCGATAATTTCAATCCAAAATTTGCCGAAAGGTTGTGTTCCCAAATCTGTCTTGGTCGTTCGTCATCACTTGAGCAACATGAAAACAAGTGGGCCGGCGGCGGCTAGGGTTTCATTTGCTCTAGGGTTTCTTTGTTTCAAATCTGTCCAAGTATTGCTTGCTTCATCCAAGTTGTTTACTTAATTTCCAAATTCATTTAGGAAACTAAGTAAAGCACTTGGATAACTCCTTTGTTTTCACTTGGCTACTCTCCTACATTCTCTCATACATTTTAGGAATACTCTTTTACATTCTCTCCTACATTTTAAGAACACTCTCCTACACTCTAGGAACCCACTCCTACATTTTAGGAAGCTAGGGTTTCTTTCTTTTGTGTTCCCATTGGCGCACTTCCATTTCTGTCCGCCACTACTGGCTTTCCAAATTCGTCCATTCCCACTTCATTTTGCACCCACATTTGTGTCTTACCTTCTTGGTTACTGTAACGACCCCACCTCCCCCTAAGGCGTACCAGAGGGTTCGGCGGGCCGCCTGCCCAGCTCTCGCCGGGACTCAGTCGTTCTTTAATCAAATCCAGAACAAATCACAAGAATAAATAGGGCAGCAATCCAAACTTAAAGTGGAACTTATATACATTGCTATCTCAAAAGGAAGTACAACCATCAAATGTACAAAGGTTCTCACTTCACCATACAACTAGCCCGTGCCAAGCACTAGGGCGAGAACCATTACAAAAGAAACAAAAGACCTAGACTAGGCTAGTCTATGCTCTCATCCTGCTCGCCGTCCCCTGTTAAGGAAAACAAAACTAAAGGGGTGAGCTAAAAGCTCAGTGAGGTTCCAAACAGATAATCAAACAATCAATTCAATACATTAAACATGGAGTATCAATAATTCAAGAAACATTTACAACGGAAAGCAATAGCAACATTCATTAAAAGGATACGGCTCACAAGGAGCAATTCGTTCATTCGTTCTCCTGACATTTCCCCTTATTCCTCCAATCATTTAAAAATGCATTTTTCGTTTATCAATAAACCCTCGTTCGTTCGTTCGTTCGTTCGTTCGTTCATTCATTCATTCACCCCCGTCCTGGCCGTTGGCCAGTCTCCACCAACCTACAGGGTAATACTCGAGTATACCAAACGTTCACCCAAGTCCCTAATCGCCCGACCGAGTCCGCTTCTGGCTCGAGACGACCGGTAACAAGGGGCAATGGCCAGTTCAGCCCAAAAGGCTTACATTCATGCACAAGTAACATTTCAATCATTAAATCCTTGAAAATTGCACAGTTATTTAGGTCGAGTGCGATAAAGTACACACTCGCCTAGAAAGCTCGTTTTGAAAATCATTAAAAGCAATTAACACATTAGCAAATGATAACAACAAGCCATCAAGTCAAATAAGGAACACTCACCTAGATATGCAAAATAACGTGCAAAATATCCTTCCGGATATTACCCTTAGTCACCAATGAAACCTAAGGTTGAACAAGAGAACATATTACAGTTTATCGAGCAAAACATTTAAGGGAAACAAAGAAACCCGACTAATTAGGAATAAAACGTGTAAAGATGACTTTCAAGTAAGAAGAGGGTTGTTTGAACCCCAGGATGAAAAATCATGTTTTAAAATGGAAGACCGGTCATGGTATTGGCCAAACAAAAGTATACAAGTTCAAATAGAAACCTAGCCCTCGAGCGAAAATTTGGGCAGCACGCCCTTTGTGTTTACCTAATTTTCCAGCCATTTTGGCTTCATTATTTTTCCTCAACCACAACCCAACATCACACATAAGAAATTCAAGTCAAGAGCCGTTCCATAGGCTCACAATATCATAAGAATAAGAATTACAACAATCACAAGTGCAGAAATTCAACTTAGCACAAGACAGATTTGACGTACTAATGCGGAAATAACATATCCGAAGCTACACTTATCGGATTGAGATGAAACCTATGCCAGTTCGAAGCTAAGACACAGAGCTACAACATTCATGAAGGTCACTTAGTCCAGTTCCTAATGTAACTTAGTCAAATTCTCAAATTACTAAACCAGAAACCAATTCGTCGGCTGTTTAAACGGAGAACACTGTAATGGACATATCTCAGAGTACACAAGTCCGAATCAGGTGTTCTTAGAGGCATTTGAAAGCTAATTCAGAATACTACAACTTTCATGTTTTGGAAAAAAGCTAAATCAGAATGGATCCTAGTCAAAAAACGTGATAAACTGGACTTAACTGATCACACGGACTGCTTGGGAAATACTTAAAATAGTAAGGGTATTTTGGACTTTTCACATCCTACGTTGCTCCGATTGAGCTGAAATTTTGTAGACACCTATAAAATAACATTCTCTACAAATTTCCTTCTTTGACCTAAGGCCAATTCGGCCTCTAACATTGGGATTCAAATTCGGACAGAATGTTGGGAAAAATTTCCAGATTCTGGAATTTCTAGTTTTTAGTGGAACTTTCCTTAATTTCTTGGTCTAATCACTACCAAAGCCTCTCTTATAACCTTAATTTCAACATATATACTTCATACAACAAATTGGGCAGAAATTCATCAAACCCTAGTTCATCATATAAATTGGGGAAAACTTCCAAAACAAGATAATATCCATGATTCCACCACAAAATCAAGTTGCTAAGCTTAATTTAACAAGATTGAAAGTAAAACTTGGAGAGATAAGCTTTCTTACCTTGACTAGAGTTCACTAAGAGTAGCCCAAGCTTTCTCTTTCAAAAATCACACCACAAGTCACTAACTAATCACTCAAGGACAAGTTTAATCGGTTTGTTTTGTTTGATTTCTCACTTGGTTGTTGGATTGAAGATGAAATGGAATGTTTTCCCTTGTTGTTTTTCTTCTTGCTCCTCTCAGCCAGCAGCAACAAAATGAAGAAGAAAGTTGCTAAGTTTTGGTGTTTAAATAGATGGTCTTGGTCTTAATTAAGAAGCTCTATGGTGGCGACAAGTGTCGCCACCACCACCTTTCTTTTTTTTCTCTTTCTTTCCTTATCATTTTAGCCACTAATTTTCGGTCAACCTTGCTGCTAAGAGAGAAGATATTTTGCTCAAGTTCAATAAATTTGTTTGGTGAGAAAAATGGTGGTCAAGTGGTGCGTTCAATCGGTAGTGCGCGGGACCCGCCGGTTTGTAACGACCCCACTTCTCCCTAGGGCGTACCCCAGGGTATCGGCGGACCGCCTGCCCAGCTCTCGCCGGGACTCAGTCAGTCACTATAAGAAAAGATAAGAAAATCCACAAAACAATCGAAATAACAATAATTCCAAGCTTAAACGTGAACTTATATACATTACTGTCTCAATGGAAGTACAACTGTCAAAATATAGGTTCTCAATTCACCATACAACCAGCCCGTGCCAAGCACTAGGGCGAGAACCTTTACAAAAGAAACCAAAGTACTACAACGGCTAATCTATTCGTAGCTTCCGTCCTCGCACGTCTTCCCCTGCTAAGGAAAACAAAAACTAAAGGGTGAGCTGGAAAGCTCAGTGAGGTTCCGTACACATAGGCAACAAGAGAAACAAATGCATGTAAACAACAATTCACGATACAAGTACAATAAAGCGATAAACACATTCATTAAAAGGATACGGGCTCACAAGGAGCCAATCGTTCATTCATTCATTCATTCATTCTCCTTCCTTCAATCATTTGAAAATGCATTTTGTATAAGTAAAACCCCTCGTTCATTCATTCATTCATTTCATTCACCCCGTCCCTGGCTTTTGGCCAGGCTCCACCAACCTACAGGGTAATACTCGAGTATACCGGATCGTTCACCCAAGTTCCTAATCGCTCGATCGAGTCCGACTGGCTCGAGACGACCGGTAACAAGGGGCAATGGCCAGTTCAGCCCGAAGGCCTACATTCATGCACAATTAACATTTCAATCGCTCAATCATTAAAATTTCACAATCATTTAGGCTACGTGCGGTAAAGTACACACTCGCCTCGAAAATCATTTTAGCAATCATTGAAAGCGTTTAACACGTTATCAATCATTCAAACAAGCCATAAAATCAGGAAACATAACAAACAAGGAACACTCACCTATAAACGTAAAATAACGCCCACTTCTCAATCACCAATGGAACCTAAAATTCCACAAAGATCACATTACAATCCATCCAACATGATTTAGATGAAATCAACAAATACCCGACTACTCGGGAGTAAACGTAGGAAACTGACTTTTAAAGTGTAAAGAGGGCATCTGGATCCATGGATGGAAATAATTAGAACTCGAAATCCAAACGTAAACCCAAACCAAAAAGGGTTATTAAAATCTCTAAGAGGAAACACTTAATTCAAAACAATTCAAAATTCCAATAGAGACTAAGAAACATTCTTTCAAAATTGCTTATATGACTCAAAAGCATATTTATACAAGTGGCCAATAAATAACCAATGCCTTGATTAAAATCATGTGAAAAGGATGATAATATACTTTAACTTCCACCCTTAAAACCTTGCCTAAAAGCAATTCACTTGTACCCGTTAAAACCCTATCTCACACCATAATATGTTAAAAGGCATAAGGAACATTTAAAGTTTCAAACGGAAGGGGTGTCATGTTTAAAAGGGTAAAACGGTCACTTTACTTGCCAAACAATAACATACGAGTTCGAATAGCAACTTAGCCTTCGAACCTTTATTCAAAGACCCGAAGACACTTCCAAGGAAATATGTTCAATTTGATACAAAATACATTTCCAAAAACCACTTTAACTTACTCATTTTACAAGAAAATAAACGGACAGCATGTCCCTTGTGTTTACCTATTTTCCAGCCATTAATGGCTTCATTATTTTTCTCAAATCAGTCCCAACATGTCATATAGAATAATCTCATGTCCAAAACCCGTTCACTAGGCTTAAAGTCATATAAATACAACAATAATTACGAAAAGCAAGCTAGAAACATTTTCAGATAAAACAATACTTGACAACATTTTACGGAAATGGCACTAAAGGCACTACGATTATTGGTTTAGGGTGTAAGACCCACCGTTTCAAAGCTAAGAGGCAGGACTACAACAATGTAGAAGGTCACTCAGTCCAGTTTGTAGTGCAACTAGGTCAAAAATACAAGACACTAGTTCAGAACTGTAAGAGCAGGGGGACCAACCACGTTTTGGTTAACGAACTACAATTCAGTCTACTTAGGTCCAAATCCATTGATTCCAAAGCCAAATGATAGCTAGGACATCAGGCTACATTTCATTAGAAGACCTCAACAACCAGTTCAGAAGTTTTCCTAGCCAAAATAGCTAATTACAGCAACAAATCCCAAGTTCGGATGAAACCAGAGCAGCAGGGGTAAATTCGACTTTTCTCACTCTACACTACTCCGATTGACCTGAAATTTTACAGGCACCTCAAACACATCCATACCTACAACTTTCATGTTTTAAGTAAAGGCCAATTCGGCCTCTAACTAGGGTGAACAGTGCCGGACAGACTTGAAGATAATGAAGCCCTAAGTTTTCCAAATTTCCTTTCAAACAAGAAGTTCTTGCAATAAACCATCATTTACATTAACTAGCCTCATTCTATATCATTTCCACTCATCACACCTAGCCAACAAGCAATAATCACATGCAAATAGAAAAATCATAATTAATTAGAAAACTTCACCATAATCCACTAAACCCATGAAATCATTAACACTATAACAATCTTAACCACTAGAAACCACCATGATACCATTAGTATGACCAAAGAGAAAGTTTCTTAGCATCTCACCTTAATCCCAAGAAAGATAGCCCTTAAGCTTTGCGCTTCAAAATCACTCCACCAAGAGCTTTAATCCCCCTTAACCAACACTTGTATGGAGTAGCATAAAAATCTATTGGTGAAATCTCAAGATTGAAGCAAAAGTTGAAATGAGAAAATGAAAGCTTTTCTTGGTTTTTCCTCTCAAGAGCCACGGCTGAGCAAGAAGCAAATGAAGATATTTTGGTGATCAAAAGTGATAAGAAGGAAGAAAAAACGCTGGTCAAACCAGCTGTCCCGTCAGAATCCAGCCGGTTTCTGGCCGGATTCCCGGCCGGATTCCTGGCCGGATATGAGGCAGAGACGAATCCAATTTTTTTCAAAACTGCACCACAATCCGGCCAACAATCCGGCCAAGAATTGGCCGGATTTGCGGCCGGATTCGGCCCCTTCAGCTTTTCTCAAAATTTTTCCTCTTTTCCGAATTCAATTGTCGCGCTCAAACGTACTTCTACCACTTACTCTTACATACATATCTCATACGTAATTGCACATAACAACGAACCTTCCATTGTTTAAACAAAAGGGTTAACACATTTTCACTAGAAATGGGAAAAGAAAATAAGCAAAAGGCTAATAAAATTGTGGTAGGTTAGGGTTCTCACACTCTCCCCCCCTTAGGAAATTTCGTCCTCGAAATTTTTTTACCTTCATTAGCCTCAGGCGAGTCTGGAACCGTTCGGTTATCTAATGCATATGCTTTGGCCGGTACATTTGTTCGGTTCCCTCTTTCTTTCACCGGTTTTGATTTAGTTCCATCCAGTGACTGAGTACTACCCTCACGTGGATGCCTCCTCGGACAATTGCTCACTTGATGCTCACTGCTTCCACAGATTAAACATTTCCGCCCTTTCCGCCAACAAGCATCCTCGGTGTGATTTGCCTTTCCACAGTAACCGCAAATCAAGGGAGAGGTCATCTTTTGACTATCTTGAGAAATCTCCTTAGATCCAATTTGACTTCCTTTAGTAGACCTCTCATCCATCGCCCTTGTTGTCCATGGCGGATAGGATAACTGGCTCCCCTTTTGTACTTTAGACGGCGCCATCGTTTCAGTAAACTCTTCCAATCCACTGCCCGATGCACCCCTTTTCCGAGTTTGGGAGGCCTTTATTTGTGCCTTGGCTCTCTCGATTCGTTGAGCCTTCTCAAGGGCCTCCGTAAAGGTATCCACTTGCGCTGCAGCTAACGCCTCCTGGATGTCCAAGTTCAATCCCTGTATGAACCGCCTCACTCTTCTCGGTTCCGTAGCTACTAATTCTGAGGCAACCTTGGATAGTTTGGTGAATTTCGTTTCGTATTCAGCCACACTTAATGTCCCTTGGCGTAGTCCAATAAATTCGTCCTCCCTCCTTTCTTGGACTAAAGGTGGGAGGTACTTCTCATTAAATTCTCTGGTAAAGTTCGCCCAAGTCCATATGGTCCGTTCCCTTTCCCATTTTGCTCAAATTACGTTCCACCATGATCGAGCCGGTCCTTCAAATTGAAACACTGCGAAGTTCACTTGCCTTTGCTCGGTGTAGTTTAGGGCCGTAAATATATTCACCATGGCCTCTAACCATTGCTCAGCGATATCCGGATCAGGCCCTCCAGCGAATTTTGGAGGTGCAAACTTCTGAAACCTCTCCAGAGCCTTATCTTCGCCCATCTCAGGGTTCTGGGGTTGATTCACAGGTATTTGGCCTTGTTGGTCCACCAACCTTGTCAAGATGTTTGCCATTTGTTGAATTGCCGTCGCCATTTGGTCTCCGGCCTCAACTCTAGGTTCTTGTTCTTGTTCGGCGGACGTTTCCCTTTCTACTCTAGGTTCTGGGGTCCGTTTAGTTCCACGGCCTCGACCACGTCCCTGACTACGTCTCCCGTCCATAGATATATCTTTCCCTTCTCTCTTTTTTTTTTTCAAAAGTTAATTTAATGAATAAAGGCGATAAGATGACTAAAACAACAAAATCAAGGTACCAAGTACACAAGTAACATACACACATAACACCTCCCATGTCAAGTGCATAGAGGATCAATTTCACAAGTACGTATCAAGTCAGGAAAATATTCATACGCACTATTACATCAATAGACGTCATATAATAAGAATATACTGGCGAATCAAACGAGGAGGTGATGTGTCGTCCTAGTTTCAGCTAAGGTAACCCCGTCCGGTCTCTCACGTCACTTACTGTTCACACTGGATATCCCTTAACCTCTGGTACTCATTCTAGTCAGACAAAGCCTATTCATGGTCTCAAAATATAAATCTCATATACTTAACATCGTCTCAACTCTGGAGTACTCGGGTACGAGAATCCGAAAAAGGATAATTCACTTCTCGTCCCAAGAGTAAACCATCTACAATCGGAATTCCTCCCAGACGTATCTATCTATTGTCCTTAGATACTATGAGAAAGATTTAAGGCCTATAACATTCACAGTTCAAAGCTTATGCTCAAACGAGCACTTAGTCCGTCATACCTATTCATCACTTAGTCCAGGCTCACTCCGCGCAGAGACCACGCGAAGCAGGCTCTGATACCAACTGTAACGGCCCCACTTCTCCCTAGGGCGTACCCCAGGGTATCGGCGGACCGCCTGCCCAGCTCTCGCCGGGACTCAGTCAGTCACTATAAGAAAAGATAAGAAAATCCACAAAACAATCGAAATAACAATAATTCCAAGCTTAAACGTGAACTTATATACATTACTGTCTCAATGGAAGTACAACTGTCAAAATATAGGTTCTCAATTCACCATACAACCAGCCCGTGCCAAGCACTAGGGCGAGAACCTTTACAAAAGAAACCAAAGTACTACAACGGCTAATCTATTCGTAGCTTCCGTCCTCGCACGTCTTCCCCTGCTAAGGAAAACAAAAACTAAAGGGATGAGCTGGAAAGCTCAGTGAGGTTCCGTACACATAGGCAACAAGAGAAACAAATGCATGTAAACAACAATTCACGATACAAGTACAATAAAGCGATAAACACATTCATTAAAAGGATACGGGCTCACAAGGAGCCAATCGTTCATTCATTCGTTCTCCTTCCTTCAATCATTTGAAAATGCATTTTGTATAAGTAAAACCCCTCGTTCATTCATTCATTCATTTCATTCACCCCGTCCCTGGCTTTTGGCCAGGCTCCACCAACCTACAGGGTAATACTCGAGTATACCGGATCGTTCACCCAAGTTCCTAATCGCTCGACCGAGTCCGACTGGCTCGAGACGACCGGTAACAAGGGGCAATGGCCAGTTCAGCCCGAAGGCCTACATTCATGCACAATTAACATTTCAATCGCTCAATCATTAAAATTTCACAATCATTTAGGCTACGTGCGGTAAAGTACACACTCGCCTCGAAAATCATTTTAGCAATCATTGAAAGCGTTTAACACGTTATCAATCATTCAAACAAGCCATAAAATCAGGAAACATAACAAACAAGGAACACTCACCTATAAACGTAAAATAATGCCCACTTCTCAATCACCAATGGAACCTAAAATTCCACAAAGATCACATTACAATCCATCCAACATGATTTAGATGAAATCAACAAATACCCGACTACTCGGGAGTAAACGTAGGAAACTGACTTTTAAAGTGTAAAGAGGGCATCTGGATCCATGGATGGAAATAATTAGAACTCGAAATCCAAACGTAAACCCAAACCAAAAAGGGTTATTAAAATCTCTAAGAGGAAACACTTAATTCAAAACAATTCAAAATTCCAATAGAGACTAAGAAACATTCTTTCAAAATTGCTTATATGACTCAAAAGCATATTTATACAAGTGGCCAATAAATAACCAATGCCTTGATTAAAATCATGTGAAAAGGATGATAATATACTTTAACTTCCACCCTTAAAACCTTGCCTAAAAGCAATTCGCTTGTGCCCGTTAAAACCCTATCTCACACCATAATATGTTAAAAGGCATAAGGAACATTTAAAGTTTCAAACGGAAGGGGTGTCATGTTTAAAAGGGTAAAACGGTCACTTTACTTGCCAAACAATAACATACGAGTTCGAATAGTAACTTAGCCTTCGAACCTTTATTCAAAGACCCGAAGACACTTCCAAGGAAATATGTTCAATTTGATACAAAATACATTTCCAAAAACCACTTTAACTTACTCATTTTACAAGAAAATAAACGGACAGCATGTCCCTTGTGTTTACCTATTTTCCAGCCATTAATGGCTTCATTATTTTTCTCAAATCAGTCCCAACATGTCATATAGAATAATCTCATGTCCAAAAGCCGTTCACTAGGCTTAAAGTCATATAAATACAACAATAATTACGAAAAGCAAGCTAGAAACATTTTCAGATAAAACAATACTTGCCAACATTTTGCGGAAATGGCACTAAAGGCACTACGATTATTGGTTTACGGTGTAAGACCCACCGTTTCAAAGCTAAGAGGCAGGACTACAACAATGTAGAAGGTCACTCAGTCCAGTTTGTGACGGCCCCACCTCCCCCTAAGGCGAACCAGAGGGTTCGGCGGGCCGCCTGCCCAGCTCTCGCCGGGACTCAGTCGTTCACTACAATTCTCAAATGAATTACAATATAAATCTCAAATATACATCACATGATCCACAAACATACATCCAAGTCTCCAATAATTACATGTCATAAGCGAAGCGGAAACGATTCTCAACTATACATAAATGATTCCAAATCCAAATTATACAAGAGATATGCCGTCCAATCACGTGAACAAGTACTACAAGTCCTTCCTTCGCCACGAGCCCTGTGGAGGGGAAATAAAATAGTTTTGGGGTGAGCTAGAAGCTCAGCGAGTAACCAGTAAAATCAGAAATCAAATATATTTCACCATATTGCATTTCGATCCTTTCGATGATGTCATGATTCAAAGAACAAATGTCCGTTTATTGCTCTCGTGAGCCAGTGAAATCATAGTACTTGAACACCCAACGCTCAAATCGATCATTTAACATTAACATTAACATTAAGAGGGAGCCCCTTTTTGAGCTCCGGAGCCATTTGCTCCAAGTAAACAGAGGTGGAGACGTTGGTGTCCAGCACAAGACTCCCCAAGAACTCATTGAAGCCAAAATCATATCATGAATTCACATGCAAGCACGCATGAGATGCAATCGAGTAAATAATGCAAGAAACATTTCATAAGAAGCTTGTACTTAAACACCCAACGCTCCAAACAAACATTAAACAGTAAACAGTCAGCGGGGAGCCATTTGCTCCAGATGAACAGTACACAGAGGTGGAGACGTTGGTGTCCAGCACAAGACTCCCCAAGAACTCATTTAAGCCAAAACATGTCATGGGCCACATGCAAGCACGCATGAGATGCAATCGAGTAAATAATGCAAGAAACGGTTCATAAGAAGCTTTAACAGTAGTTTGGGGTCACTCACCTCAATGGCTCAGAAATCATCCATCATGTATCATTGCCTTGCTCAAACCCAAGTCTTAGATCACAAACTCAATGCAAACAAATCCTTTAAAAGTTCGGACAGCACTTCCCCTACATTTGCTAACTTTTCCAGCCATCATGGCTTCATTATTTCCTCAGCCAGTCCCAAAGGTACACACACAATAACAAGTTCATCCATAGTCATTCAGCAAGCTCCAAGTAATACTAGTGCAAGTCAAGCTAGGGGGAAAAAAAATCCGGAAATGAAACTTAAGCTCAAAACCAGAAAAACAGTTTTGACGTCATTTTGCGGTAATGGTACCAAAGGCGTTATGATTGTCGGAAGAAGGTGCAAGACCCACCATTTCGAAGATAAGAGATAGGTATACAACAATGTACAAGGCCACTCAGTCCAAATCCTAGCACAACTAGGTCAAATGTGCCAAATACTCAACCGGAAACACCAAAAACAGGTTTACAAATCACATAATGCTGTAATTACTATAACTCAGTCTATACAGGTCCAAATGCCGAAATTCCAAAGGCATATGGTAGCTAAGACATCCATATACATTTCATCAGAAGACACCAACACCTAAATCCAAAGAAATTCCAGTCAAAATGGCCAATTACAAGTGCAGTTTTCGCATTCTGATCAACCCAGAACAGCAACAGTAAAATCGGCATATCTCACTCTACACTAATCCAAATGAGCTGAAATTTTACAGGCACTTCAAACTCATCAATACCTACAACTTTCATGTTTTGAGCAAAGTCCAATTCGGCCTCTAACATGGTGCAATAAATTCGGGCAGAATGAAGAACTACAAAACCTAATTTTCTGAAATTTCTTCCAAAACAGAAATTGATTGCACTTAATCACTTTTTCCACCTCCTAGAGTCATTAAACATCATTTCCAATCATCATACATGACCACCCAATCATATCCCTATGAAAACAGAAAAATCCCCAAAAATAATAAAACTTCACCAATTCAACCAAACTCAAGAAATAATCCATGAAATTGCATCTTATAACACCACTAATCATGAATTGAACATCATTAGAGGAAGGAGAGGTGTTCATCCACCACTTACCTTAGCAAAACAAGAGGGAGAGCTACTTGTCACCTTAAGCTTCCAAACAACTTCACCAAACAACTCACTATCACTAAAAGAAGAGGTTTTATGGAGTAGAAACTAGATCAAGCAAGTGTTTTGGAGGATTTGAGCTAGATAATTGCCAAACTTTGAAGAGGTTTTTTCTTCCTTCTTTGCTAGAGAGAGAATCAGCCAAGAGGTTGAAGACAAGAATGAATTTTGTGTGATTTTTAAGATATTCAAGCAATTGGTCAAAAAGTCAAGAAAATGAATAGTAAGTCATAAGCTATATTCCAATACAATGGTGACACTTGTCACCTCCATAAATGCAATCTTATCTTTTCTTTTTCCTCTCACATCAATCAATTCACATCCTCTACTTATCTCTTAACACCCGATAAATTTTACACAGTATCCGGAATTTAACCTAATTGGCCGAATTTTTCCGAACTTTTCGCACTTGTGGGTCCCACGTCCGTTATATATTCTTAATTTTCTAAAAACTCTCCAATACTAGGAAAATCATTTTAAAACTATTTTTGCTCATAAACTTTATCTGGGGAATTTTTCTAATCAAGAAAATGTAGAAAAACGGGCGATTAAAAAATAAACCCTAGAAAATTACAAAATTTCCGGGTTCTCAAACTCATTTTTTTTTTCGGGGCGTCACAATCTCCCCTCCTTAAAAGAATGTCATCCTCGACATTCTCACTTGTACCAATCAAGTTAAGACATCCTGCACAAATCTCTCAAGAGTCAAATCAAACCCACAGTCCGGCATCCTAAACTTCAAGCCTAGGATACACTACAAAGATCTGAAGCCTAGGCTCTGATACCAACTGTGACGGCCCCACCTCCCCCTAAGGCGAACCAGAGGGTTCGGCGGGCCGCCTGCCCAGCTGTCGCCGGGACTCAGTCGTTCACTACAATTCTCAAATGAATTACAATATAAATCTCAAATATACATCACATGATCCACAAACATACATCCAAGTCTCCAATAATTACATGTCATAAGCGAAGCGGAAACGATTCTCAACTATACATAAATGATTCCAAATCCAAATTATACAAGAGATATGCCATCCAATCACGTGAACAAGTACTACAAGTCCTTCCTTCGCCACGAGCCCTGTGGAGGGGAAATAAAATAGTTTTGGGGTGAGCTAGAAGCTCAGCGAGTAACCAGTAAAATCAGAAATCAAATATATTTCACCATATTGCATTTCGATCCTTTCGATGATGTCATGATTCAAAGAACAAATGTCCGTTTATTGCTCTCGTGAGCCAGTGAAATCATAGTACTTGAACACCCAACGCTCAAATCGATCATTTAACATTAACATTAACATTAAGAGGGAGCCCCTTTTTGAGCTCCGGAGCCATTTGCTCCAAGTAAACAGAGGTGGAGACGTTGGTGTCCAGCACAAGACTCCCCAAGAACTCATTGAAGCCAAAATCATATCATGAATTCACATGCAAGCACGCATGAGATGCAATCGAGTAAATAATGCAAGAAACATTTCATAAGAAGCTTGTACTTAAACACCCAACGCTCCAAACAAACATTAAACAGTAAACAGTCAGCGGGGAGCCATTTGCTCCAGATGAACAGTACACAGAGGTGGAGACGTTGGTGTTCAGCACACGAATTCCAAGCACTCATTTAAGCCAAAACATGTCATGGGCCACATGCAAGCACTCATGATATGCAATCAAGTAAATAGTGCAAGAAACGGTTCATAAGAAGCTTTAACAGTAGTTTGGGGTCACTCACCTCAATGGCTCAGAAATCATCCATCATGTATCATTGCCTTGCTCAAACCCAAGTCTTAGATCACAAACTCAATGCAAACAAATCCTTTAAAAGTTCGGACAGCACTTCCCCTACATTTGCTAACTTTTCCAGCCATCATGGCTTCATTATTTCCTCAGCCAGTCCCAAAGGTACACACACAATAACAAGTTCATCCATAGTCATTCAGCAAGCTCCAAGTAATACTAGTGCAAGTCAAGCTAGGGGGAAAAAAAATCCGGAAATGAAACTTAAGCTCAAAACCAGAAAAACAGTTTTGACGTCATTTTGCGGTAATGGTACCAAAGGCGTTATGATTGTCGGAAGAAGGTGCAAGACCCACCGTTTCGAAGATAAGAGATAGGTCTACAACAATGTAGAAGGCCACTCAGTCCAAATCCTAGCACAACTAGGTCAAATGTGCCAAATACTCAACCGGAAACACCAAAAACAGGTTTACAAATCACATAATGCTGTAATTACTATAACTCAGTCTATACAGGTCCAAATGCCGAAATTCCAAAGGCATATGGTAGCTAAGACATCCAGATACATTTCATCAGAAGACACCAACACCTAAATCCAAAGAAATTCCAGTCAAAATGGCCAATTACAAGTGCAGTTTTCGCATTCTGATCAACCCAGAACAGCAACAGTAAAATCGGCATATCTCACTCTACACTAATCCAAATGAGCTGAAATTTTACAGGAACTTCAAACTCATCAATACCTACAACTTTCATGTTTTGAGAAAAGTCCAATTCGGCCTCTAACATGGTGCAATAAATTCGGGCAGAATGAAGAACTACAAAACCTAATTTTCTGAAATTTCTTCCAAAACAGAAATTGATTGCACTTAATCACTTTTTCCACCTCCTAGAGTCATTAAACATCATTTCCAATCATCATACATGACCACCCAATCATATCCCTATGAAAACAGAAAAATCCCCAAAAATAATAAAACTTCACCAATTCAACCAAACTCAAGAAATAATCCATGAAATTGCATCTTATAACACCACTAATCATGAATTGAACATCATTAGAGGAAGGAGAGGTGTTCATCCACCACTTACCTTAGCAAAACAAGAGGGAGAGCTACTTGTCACCTTAAGCTTCCAAACAACTTCACCAAACAACTCACTATCACTAAAAGAAGAGGTTTTATGGAGTAGAAACTAGATCAAGCAAGTGTTTTGGAGGATTTGAGCTAGATAATTGCCAAACTTTGAAGAGGTTTTTTCTTCCTTCTTTGCTAGAGAGAGAATCAGCCAAGAGGTTGAAGACAAGAATGAATTTTGTGTGATTTTTAAGATATTTAAGCAATTGGTCAAAAAGTCAAGAAAATGAATAGTAAGTCATAAGCTATATTCCAATACAATGGTGACACTTGTCACCTCCATAAATGCAATCTTATCTTTTCTTTTTCCTCTCACATCAATCAATTCACATCCTCTACTTATCTCTTAACACCCGATAAATTTTACACAGTATCCGGAATTTAACCTAATTGGCCGAATTTTTCCGAACTTTTCGCACTTGTGGGTCCCACGTCCGTTATATATTCTTAATTTTCTAAAAACTCTCCAATACTAGGAAAATCATTTTAAAACTATTTTTGCTCATAAACTTTATCTGGGGAATTTTTCTAATCAAGAAAATGTAGAAAAACGGGCGATTAAAAAATAAACCCTAGAAAATTACAAAATTTCCGGGTTCTCAAACTCATTTTTTTTTTCGGGGCGTCACAATCTCCCCTCCTTAAAAGAATGTCATCCTCGACATTCTCACTTGTACCAATCAAGTTAAGACATCCTGCACAAATCTCTCAAGAGTCAAATCAAACCCACAGTCCGGCATCCTAAACTTCAAGCCTAGGATACACTACAAAGATCTGAAGCCTAGGCTCTGATACCAACTGTGACGGCCCCACCTCCCCCTAAGGCGAACCAGAGGGTTCGGCGGGCCGCCTGCCCAGCTCTCGCCGGGACTCAGTCGTTCACTACAATTCTCAAATGAATTACAATATAAATCTCAAATATACATCACATGATCCACAAACATACATCCAAGTCTCCAATAATTACATGTCATAAGCGAAGCGGAAACGATTCTCAACTATACATAAATGATTCCAAATCCAAATTATACAAGAGATATGCCATCCAATCACGTGAACAAGTACTACAAGTCCTTCCTTCGCCACGAGCCCTGTGGAGGGGAAATAAAATAGTTTTGGGGTGAGCTAGAAGCTCAGCGAGTAACCAGTAAAATCAGAAATCAAATATATTTCACCATATTGCATTTCGATCCTTTCGATGATGTCATGATTCAAAGAACAAATGTCCGTTTATTGCTCTCGTGAGCCAGTGAAATCATAGTACTTGAACACCCAACGCTCAAATCGATCATTTAACATTAACATTAACATTAAGAGGGAGCCCCTTTTTGAGCTCCGGAGCCATTTGCTCCAAGTAAACAGAGGTGGAGACGTTGGTGTCCAGCACAAGACTCCCCAAGAACTCATTGAAGCCAAAATCATATCATGAATTCACATGCAAGCACGCATGAGATGCAATCGAGTAAATAATGCAAGAAACATTTCATAAGAAGCTTGTACTTAAACACCCAACGCTCCAAACAAACATTAAACAGTAAACAGTCAGCGGGGAGCCATTTGCTCCAGATGAACAGTACACAGAGGTGGAGACGTTGGTGTTCAGCACACGAATTCCAAGCACTCATTTAAGCCAAAACATGTCATGGGCCACATGCAAGCACTCATGATATGCAATCAAGTAAATAGTGCAAGAAACGGTTCATAAGAAGCTTTAACAGTAGTTTGGGGTCACTCACCTCAATGGCTCAGAAATCATCCATCATGTATCATTGCCTTGCTCAAACCCAAGTCTTAGATCACAAACTCAATGCAAACAAATCCTTTAAAAGTTCGGACAGCACTTCCCCTACATTTGCTAACTTTTCCAGCCATCATGGCTTCATTATTTCCTCAGCCAGTCCCAAAGGTACACACACAATAACAAGTTCATCCATAGTCATTCAGCAAGCTCCAAGTAATACTAGTGCAAGTCAAGCTAGGGGGAAAAAAAATCCGGAAATGAAACTTAAGCTCAAAACCAGAAAAACAGTTTTGACGTCATTTTGCGGTAATGGTACCAAAGGCGTTATGATTGTCGGAAGAAGGTGAAAGACCCACCGTTTCGAAGATAAGAGATAGGTCTACAACAATGTAGAAGGCCACTCAGTCCAAATCCTAGCACAACTAGGTCAAATGTGCCAAATACTCAACCGGAAACACCAAAAACAGGTTTACAAATCACATAATGCTGTAATTACTATAACTCAGTCTATACAGGTCCAAATGCCGAAATTCCAAAGGCATATGGTAGCTAAGACATCCAGATACATTTCATCAGAAGACACCAACACCTAAATCCAAAGAAATTCCAGTCAAAATGGCCAATTACAAGTGCAGTTTTCGCATTCTGATCAACCCAGAACAGCAACAGTAAAATCGGCATATCTCACTCTACACTAATCCAAATGAGCTGAAATTTTACAGGAACTTCAAACTCATCAATACCTACAACTTTCATGTTTTGAGCAAAGTCCAATTCGGCCTCTAACATGGTGCAATAAATTCGGGCAGAATGAAGAACTACAAAACCTAATTTTCTGAAATTTCTTCCAAAACAGAAATTGATTGCACTTAATCACTTTTTCCACCTCCTAGAGTCATTAAACATCATTTCCAATCATCATACATGACCACCCAATCATATCCCTATGAAAACAGAAAAATCCCCAAAAATAATAAAACTTCACCAATTCAACCAAACTCAAGAAATAATCCATGAAATTGCATCTTATAACACCACTAATCATGAATTGAACATCATTAGAGGAAGGAGAGGTGTTCATCCACCACTTACCTTAGCAAAACAAGAGGGAGAGCTACTTGTCACCTTAAGCTTCCAAACAACTTCACCAAACAACTCACTATCACTAAAAGAAGAGGTTTTATGGAGTAGAAACTAGATCAAGCAAGTGTTTTGGAGGATTTGAGCTAGATAATTGCCAAACTTTGAAGAGGTTTTTTCTTCCTTCTTTGCTAGAGAGAGAATCAGCCAAGAGGTTGAAGACAAGAATGAATTTTGTGTGATTTTTAAGATATTTAAGCAATTGGTCAAAAAGTCAAGAAAATGAATAGTAAGTCATAAGCTATATTCCAATACAATGGTGACACTTGTCACCTCCATAAATGCAATCTTATCTTTTCTTTTTCCTCTCACATCAATCAATTCACATCCTCTACTTATCTCTTAACACCCGATAAATTTTACACAGTATCCGGAATTTAACCTAATTGGCCGAATTTTTCCGAACTTTTCGCACTTGTGGGTCCCACGTCCGTTATATATTCTTAATTTTCTAAAAACTCTCCAATACTAGGAAAATCATTTTAAAACTATTTTTGCTCATAAACTTTATCTGGGGAATTTTTCTAATCAAGAAAATGTAGAAAAACGGGCGATTAAAAAATAAACCCTAGAAAATTACAAAATTTCCGGGTTCTCAAACTCATTTTTTTTTCGGGGCGTCACACAGTTTGTAGTGCAACTAGGTCAAAAATACAAGACACTAGTTCAGAACTGTAAGAGCAGGGGGACCAACCACGTTTTGGTTAACGAACTACAATTCGGTCTACTTAGGTCCAAATCCATTGATTCCAAAGCCAAATGATAGCTAGGACATCAGGCTAAATTTCATTAGAAGACCTCAACAACCAGTTCAGAAGTTTTCCTAGCCAAAATAGCTAATTACAGCAACAAATCCCAAGTTCGGATGAAACCAGAGCAGCAGGGGTAAATTCGACTTTTCTCACTCTACACTACTACGATTGACCTGAAATTTTACAGGCACCTCAAACACATCAATACCTACAACTTTCATGTTTTAAGCAAAGGCCAATTCGGCCTCTAACTAGGGTGAACAGTGCCGGACAGACTTGAAGATAATGAAGCCCTAAGTTTTCCAAATTTCCTTTCAAACAAGAAGTTCTTGCAATAAACCATCATTTACATTAACTAGCCTCATTCTATATCATTTCCACTCATCACACCTAGCCAACAAGCAATAATCACATGCAAATAGAAAAATCATAATTAATTAGAAAACTTCACCATAATCCACTAAACCCATGAAATCATTAACACTATAACAATCTTAACCACTAGAAACCACCATGATACCATTAGTATGACCAAAGAGAAAGTTTCTTAGCATCTCACCTTAATCCCAAGAAAGATAGCCCTTAAGCTTTGCCCTTCAAAATCACTCCACCAAGAGCTTTAATCCCCCTTAACCAACACTTGTATGGAGTAGCATAAAAATCTATTGGTGAAATCTCAAGATTGAAGCAAAAGTTGAAATGAGAAAATGAAAGCTTTTCTTGGTTTTTCCTCTCAAGAGCCACGGCTGAGCAAGGAGCAAATGAAGATATTTTGGTGATCAAAAGTGATAAGAAGGAAGAAAAAACGCTGGTCAAACCAGCTGTCCCGTCAGAATCCGGCCGGTTTCTGGCCGGATTCCCGGCCGGATATGAGGCAGAGACGAATCCAATTTTTTTCAAAACTGCACCACAATCCGGCCAACAATCCGGCCAAGAACTGGCCGGATTTGCGGCCGGATTCGGCCCCTTCAGCTTTTCTCAAAATTTTTCCTCTTTTCCGAATTCAATTGTCGCGCTCAAACGTACTTCTACCACTTACTCTTACATACATATCTCATACGTAATTGCACATATCAACGAACCTTCCATTGTTTAAACAAAAGGGTTAACACATTTTCACTAGAAATGGGAAAAGAAAATAAGCAAAAGGCTAAGAAAATTGTGGTAGGTTAGGGTTCTCACACGGTTCGCGCCGGTTTTCTTAAAAACTCACGTACTAGGGTTTTTACTTCCCATTCACTAATCTTATATCATTGCTACCAATCACATATTATTTCTCACTTAAAAGTCACTTTTAATCCTCAAATTTAATCCTTACTCTGTACCGAAAATTCATCCGGCGAAAAAATCGCGAAAACCCTAATTTTGCTCCAAACTTGAAACCGAAGCGTAAAACCCTATTTTCTAGGTTTACTTACACTTATTGTGAAATAATTGGGTAGTGGGCTTTGACAAATAATAATTTTCAAATAAAAGGGTATTTTTGAGAAAAATACAAGAAATTTGCGAGTCCTCACATTCTCTCCCCCTTAAAAAAATTTCGTCCTCAAAATTTTACCTTCAGTTGCCTCAGACGAGTCTGGAACTTGTCGGTTGTCTAAAGCATAAACCTTTGCCGGTCCGCTAGTTCGTTTCCCTCCTTCATTCACTTGTGATTTAGCTCCATCCAGTTGCAGAGTATTGCTTTCACGTGACTGTCTCCTCGGACAGTTGCTAACTTGATGATCGCCACTTCCGCAGATTAAACATTTCCGCCCCTTTCTCCAACAATCGCTTTCGACATGATTTGCCTTTCCACATTACCCACAGACCACGTGAGAAGCCATCTTTTGGTTTTCTTGAAAACTTTTCCCAAATCTGATTTGGCTTTCTTTTGTAGATCCTTCACCTATCGCCCCTAATGTTCATGGTGGGTGGGACAAAAAGTTCACTTTTTGCACTTTGGAAGGGACTCTCGCTTCACTTAATTCCTCCGCTACACTACTCGATGCACTCCTTTTTTGGGTCTGGGAAGCTTTTATCTGTGCCTTTGCAGTCTCGATTCTTTGAGCTTTCTCAAGGGCCTCCGTAAACGTATTCACTTGTACTGCCGCTAATGCTTCTTGGAGTTCCAAATTTAATCCCTGTATAAACCGTCTTACTCTTCGCCGCTCTGTGGCCACCAATTCAGAAGCAAACTTGGATAGTTTCGTAAATTTTGTTTCATATTCGGCCACACTTAGCGTTCCCTGGCGTAGTTCAATAAACTCTTCCTCTCTCCTTTCTTGAACTAAAGGAGGGAGGTATTTCTCGTTAAATTCCCTTATGAAATTCGTCCATGTCCATATGGTCTGTTCTCTTTCCCATTTTGCTTTAATAACGTTCCACCACGCTCGGGCCGATCCTTCAAATTGGAACACCGCAAAGTTTACTTGTCTTTGCTCGGTGTAGTTCAAGATGGTGAAAATATTAATCATGGCCTCTACCCATTGTTCGGCTATATCCGGATCAGATCCTCCAAGAAATTTCGGAGGAGTAAACTTTTGAAACCTCTCAAGAGCCTTATCTTCTCCGATTTCAGGGTTCCGGGGTTGATTCACGGCCATTTGGCCTTGTTGATCCACCAGTCTTGCCAAGATATCTGTCATTTGTTGCATTACCGTTGCCATTTGGTCTTCGGCTTCAACCCTCGTTCCTTGCTCTTGTGCAGATGTTGTTTCTCTTTCCTCTCTTGGCTCTTGAGGCCGTTCATTCCCACGGCCACGTCCACGTCCACGGCTACGTCTCCCGTCCATATATATGTTTTCCCTCTCTTTTCTTTTCCCCCAAAAGGTAATTTAGTAAATAAACACGATAAGGTTACTAAAGTAACTATTGAGGGCACCAAATATTCAAATAAACATATACCCACATAACACGCCATACCAAGATGACAGATAAGCAAATACACAAATACATATCAAGTTGGACAGATAACCATGTACATACAGGTATACTAACGTCATGTAGTAACAATATACAGGTAAATCAAAAGGAAAAGGTGAAGTCGTCCCAGTATCAGCCCGTCCGGTCTCTCACGTCACTTACTATCCAAACTAGATGTCCCTGATCTCTTGTGCTCATTCTAGTTAGACAAAGCCTGTTCATGTTCCCAAAATGTAAGTCTCAAGTATTTAGCAGCACCTCAACTATAGAGTACTCAGGCACGAGAATCCGAAATAAGATAATTCACATCTCGAGCTGCAGTCCCAAGAGTAAACTATCTACAATCGGAATTCCTACCTGACATACCTATCTATGGTCCTCAGATACCATTAGAAAGATTTAAGGCCTATCACATTCACAATTCATAGCTTCACTTAGTCCCTCATACTTATTCACCACTTAGTCCAGGGTCACTCCACGTAGAAACCACGCGAAGCAACTATAAATTTTATCCCTCAATCGCTTAACTTTCAAGTCCAATCAAATCCCACAGTCCGGTATCCTAATCTTTAATCTAGGATACACTACAGAGATCTGAAGCCTAAGCTCTGATACCACTTGTAACGACCCCACCTCCCCCTAAGGCGTACCAGAGGGTTCGGCGGGCCGCCTGCCCAGTTCTCGCCGGGACTTAGTCGTTCTTTAATCAAATCCAGAACAAATCACAAGAATAAATAGGGCAGCAATCCAAACTTAAAGTGGAACTTATATACATTGCTATCTCAAAAGGAAGTACAACCATCAAATGTACAAAGGTTCTCACTTCACCATACAACTAGCCCGTGCCAAGCACTAGGGCGAGAACCATTACAAAAGAAACAAAAGACCTAGACTAGGCTAGTCTATGCTCTCATCCTGCTCGCCGTCCCCTGTTAAGGAAAACAAAACTAAAGGGGTGAGCTAAAAGCTCAGTGAGGTTCCAAACAGATAATCAAACAATCAATTCAATACATTAAACATGGAGTATCAATAATTCAAGAAACATTTACAACGGAAAGCAATAGCAACATTCATTAAAAGGATACGGCTCACAAGGAGCAATTCGTTCATTCGTTCTCCTGACATTTCCCCTTATTCCTCCAATCATTTGAAAATGCATTTTTCGTTTATCAATAAACCCTCGTTCGTTCGTTCGTTCATTCATTCATTCACCCCCGTCCTGGCCGTTGGCCAGTCTCCACCAACCTACAGGGTAATACTCGAGTATACCAAACGTTCACCCAAGTCCCTAATCGCCCGACCGAGTCTGCTTCTGGCTCGAGACGACCGGTAACAAGGGGCAATGGCCAGTTCAGTCCAAAAGGCTTACATTCATGCGCAAGTAACATTTCAATCATTAAATCCTTGAAAATTGCACAGTTATTTAGGTCGAGTGCGATAAAGTACACACTCGCCTAGAAAGCTCGTTTTGGAAATCATTAAAAGCAATTAACACATTAGCAAATGATAACAACAAGCCATAAAGTCAAATAAGGAACACTCACCTAGATATGCAAAATAACGTGCAAAATATCCTTCCGGATATTACCCTTAGTCACCAATGAAACCTAAGGTTGAACAAGAGAACATATTACAGTTTATCGAGCAAAACATTTAAGGGAAACAAAGAAACCCGACTAATTAGGAATAAAACGTGTAAAGATGACTTTCAAGTAAGAAGAGGGTTGTTTGAACCCCAGGATGAAAAATCATGTTTTAAAATGGAAGACCGGTCATGGTATTGGCCAAACAAAAGTATACAAGTTCAAATAGAAACCTAGCCCTCGAGCGAAAATTTGGGCAGCACGCCCTTTGTGTTTACCTAATTTTCCAGCCATTTTGGCTTCATTATTTTTCCTCAACCACAACCCAACATCACACATAAGAAATTCAAGTCAAGAGCCGTTCCATAGGCTCACAATATCATAAGAATAAGAATTACAACAATCACAAGTGCAGAAATTCAACTTAGCACAAGACAGATTTGACGTACGAATGCGGAAATAACATATCCGAAGCTACACTTATCGGATTGAGACGAAACCTACGCCAGTTCGAAGCTAAGACACAGAGCTACAACATTCATGAAGGTCACTTAGTCCAGTTCCTAATGTAACTTAGTCAAATTCTCAAATTACTAAACCAGAAACCAATTCGTCGGCTGTTTAAACGGAGAACACTGTAATGGACATATCTCAGAGTACACAAGTCCGAATCAGGTGTTCTTAGAGGCATTTGAAAGCTAATCCAGAATAATACAACTTTCATGTTTTGGCAAAAAGCTAAATCAGAATGGATCCTAGTCGAAAAACGTGATAAACTGGACTTAACTGATCACACGGACTGCTTGGGAAATACTTAAAACAGTAAGGGTATTTTGGACTTTTCACATCCTACGTTGCTCCGATTGAGCTGAAATTTTGTAGACACCTATAAAATAACATTCTATACAACTTTTCTTCTTTGACCTAAGGCCAATTCGGCCTCTAACATAGGGATTCAAATTCGGACAGAATGTTGGGAAAAATTTCCAGATTCTGGAATTTCTAGTTTTTAGTGGAACTTTCCTTAATTTCTTGGTCTAATCACTACCAAAGCCTCTCTTATAACCTTAATTTCAACATATATACTTCATACAACAAATTGGGCAGAAATTCATCAAGCCCTAGTTCATCATATAAATTGGGGAAAACTTCCAAAACAAGATAATATCCATGATTCCACCACAAAATCAAGTTGCTAAGCTTAATTTAACAAGATTGAAAGTAAAACTTGGAGAGATAAGCTTTCTTACCTTGACTAGAGTTCACTAAGAGTAGCCCAAGCTTTCTCTTTCAAAAATCACACCACAAGTCACTAACTAATCACTCAAGGACAAGTTTAATCGGTTTGTTTTGTTTGATTTCTCACTTGGTTGTTGGATTGAAGATGAAATGGAATGTTTTCCCTTGTTGTTTTTCTTCTTGCTCCTCTCAGCCAGCAGCAACAAAATGAAGAAGAAAGTTGCTAAGTTTTGGTGTTTAAATAGATGGTCTTGGTCTTAATTAAGAAGCTCTATTAAATAGATGGTCTTGGTCGCCACCACCACCTTTCTTTTTTTCTCTTTCTTTCCTTGTCATTTTAGCCACTATTTTTCGATCAACCTTGCTGCCAAGAGAGAAGATATTTTGCTCAAGTTCAATAAATTTGTTTGGTGAGAAAAATGGTGGTCAAGTGGTGCGTTCAATCGGTAGTGCGCGGGACCCGCCGGTTCGCGCCGTTTTTCTTAAAAACTCACGTACTAGGGTTTTTACTTCCCATTCACTAACCTTATATCATTGCTACCAATCACATATTATTTCTCACTTAAAAGTCACTTTTAATCCTCAAATTTAATCCTTACTCTGTACCGAAAATTCATCCGGCGAAAAAATCGCGAAAACCCTAATTTTGCTCCAAACTTGAAACCGAAGCGTAAAACCCTATTTTCTAGGTTTACTTACACTTATTGTGAAATAATTGGGTAGTGGGCTTTGACAAATAATAATTTTCAAATAAAAGGGTATTTTTGAGAAAAATACAAGAAATTTGCGAGTCCTCACAGTTACTCTTATGGCAAAAGTGGTGACAATTATTGGACTTGAGTGGCCTTTCTCAACTACATAACCCAACAGATAATGTGGACGAGGTGTTATGTGATGTAGTCCCAATTCAAGTGACACATGTGTTGTTGGGCAAAGCATATATGTCGAGGCGAGAAGTTAAATATGACGGACATACTAATAAGTATTCCTTCTTATTTAATAGTCATTGCTTTGTACTTGTATCACTTACTTATAACCAGCTTTGTATCTTGAGCGTTATAGAATGGAGAAAAAGCTAGATGAGGGAATTGTGCCTGAAGAGGTAAAACCCGAGGGAGTTGAAAGCAATGAGATAAAAGAGTCAGCCGTTGAACTGGAAAAAGAGATGGAAAAATCTGATGAGATGGGTCGTAAAAAGGAAGAAAAGAGAGAAAGTGGGCTGATCTTGAACAACCCGGTGAAGGCCTATTATTTTCCTAACGAACTTACCTTTGCTTTGTTTAGCGTTTCTTCTTTTATACAAATCAGTCAAAGGCAAGTTGAGCTGTTCTTAGTGCGTTTCATTCCAAAATCAATTGTAGACTTTGCAAGCCTCCATGGAGTTGGTACTCCAAGGGTCAAACCCCGTTGGTATCCATTCATGGAACAATGTCAACTTAAATCAGTCCACATCAAAGGGGAGTTGATTCGAGCTCATCTTGAAGGGAACATGTGACGACCCCACTTCTCCCAAGGGCGAACCCAAGGGTATCGGCGGGCCGCCTGCCTAGCTCGCGCCAGGACTCAAAACTTAAAGTTCGAAAGAGCACTAAATACAATATATACAATCCAAAAGTTATATTTACATCTTCAAAAGTAACGAGTCAAACCACTCTAATATACTACAACCACAACCAGCAGAAGATAGACCCTAAGAAGGGTCCTTATACAAACCATCAAAACAAAAACAAACATCCTAACTGTCCAACTATTACAAACTAGACCTAACTTTACTAGCGGCAGAGTCCCACAGTTCCCCGCGTCGTCCCCTGACAAAGGAAACGGGGTAAGCTGGAAGCTTAGTAAGTAAACAGGGGCAAAAGTGTAAATTTCACGTAACCACATTTACACAGTAGGAGTAAAGCAAAAGCAGAAAAGTAACATCACATAATAAGGATACAGGTGGCTCCAAAGCCAATTCATATGCCATGCGTGATCTCCTGCCGACACTCCGTCGACCACACTCAATGGTCCGTAGAACTTCACTTGTACACCCACCGACACCTTATCACCCTCACTGGCCAGTCACCTCACAAACTTGCCCGGGCGAACGAAATCACAAACTTGAGCTTGAGTCACAAGCTCGGGTCACAAACTTGGTCACCTTCTCGGTGAACCGGATTCACAAAATTGGTTCATAACATGAACCTACAAACTTGGTGACCTCAGACTAAGTTGGACTGACTTCGACCAAGCCCTAACCGGCTCGAATAGTCCAAACAAGTCTTAGATCGGGCCCACGAACTCACAAACTTTGCAAACTTCATAAACTTTACTCGAAAGTCGCCCCGAGCCACAAGCTCAAGGGTTTTGGTTCCAAAAGGTTCATATACATATGCCAAGTACAATTATACATTCAAATTAGGGTTTAGGTCCAGTGCGATAAAGTACACCCTCGTCTAAGTACCCTTTTCACATATCTCAAACACATAGCAAAGAAAACACACCAAACTGGCCTGAATACTTACTCAAAATACCGAAAGTAGTACTAAAGCAAAATCGCTTCGCGCGTTCGCTAGTAGTGGGCCCCATCGGCTCCGCCCAGCTCACCGCTGTCTGAAATAGAAGATTTTATCACATTATTATCACAAACGGCCACTAACATGCCCAAAACAAGCAAAACGACAAAATTGGCACGCGCAAGTGCGGAAACGGCAAAAAGGGGCACACGCGCACGCGCGGAACGGCAAACGGGACGGCCAAATCTGCCATCTCAAACCGTTTTGGTCAAAAGTTAGGCTAGGAATATCGGATCAAGGTGAACGAGACACCGTTTCGAAGCTATGAGGAAGGCCTACAACTCTCATGAAGACACCTTAAACTGGATCCGAATCAAAACAAGTTGAAATCATGGAAAACGGTACCAGAAGTTTGCACTTTGAATGACAGACAGGGTCTGTTTACTAGACCATAACTTCTAGCTCACAAGTCCAAATCAGGAAATTCCAAAGGCATTAGAAAGCTGAGACATAAGGCTAAAACTTTGATGTTTTGGCCAAGATCTGAATCCACTCAGAATAGAACGAAAATCGAGTGCCAAAATACCCGTCAGAACTGTCCAAATACAAGGCAGTTCTGACGATCGATATTGTTTTGATCATAACAGGAGCTACGGAACTCGGATTTCGACGTACTTTATACCGTTTCGAAGCTGAGACCAAGATCTAAATTTCTTATGAAGGAGTCGACACCCAGATCGAATGGGATCAATACGGAAAAACCCACTGTCAGAAACTGAAATTCAAAACGTACACAAACGAACGTCTAAAACAGGCCTGATGGTTTTGTCCATAACTCAGGATACACTAATCCGTTTGACCTGAAATTTTACAAGTAGATTCAGGACCTAAGAGGCTACAATGTTGAAGAAGGCTACTCAATCCAGTTTCGAGTATAACTAGGTCAAAAATGCAAGATACTACACCAGCATCGCAAAAACAGATTCACAAAACGTATTCTAGCACAAACATCATAAAACAGGCTACCTAAGTCCAAATTCCGAAATTCCAAAGCCATATGAAAGCTAAGATTTAATAATACATTTCATCAGAAGACCATAACAACCAATTCAGAAGCAATCCCAACCAAAACAACCAATTACAATCGCAGTTCTTACATTCGGCCAAAACCAGAACAGCAAGGGTAAATTCTACTTTTCTCACTCTACGCTACTCCGATTGACCTGAAATTTTACAGACACCTATAAAATGTCATTACCTACAACTTTCATGTTTTAAGCCAAGGCCAATTCGGCCTCTATATATGACCAAAAGTTTCGGACAGAATGAAGAACCAAGAACCCTAATTTTCCAGATTTCTTCCAAAACAGAAATTCCTTGCAATCTTCCACCTTTTCCACCCTCTAGAATCATTATATACCATTTCCAATCATCATAGATAGCCACACAATCATGTTCATTTTAAAACAGAAAAATCACCAATAAATAGAAAACTTCACCAATCCAACCAAAATCAAGATGTAATCCATAAACTTGCATCTCATTTCATCACCAAGCATGAATTAAACATTATTAGAAGAAGGAAAGTGGTCCTTCACAACTTACCTTAGAACAAGAGAGAGAGAGAGTACTAGGTCCTCTAGCTTTCCAACCAACTCCACACAACACCTTACAAGCACTAAACTAAGAGGTTTTATGGAAGGAATTCAAGATTAACCGGTTAGTTTCTGAGATTGGGCAAGATTGGAGTATGAAATTGAGAGAGGTTTTTCTTGTTTCTTCAAGGAGGAGAGCCGGCCAAGCTTGCTATGATTTTGAGGGATTTTTTGGTCAATTTTTGGTTTTATTTAGAATTTGGAAAAAGGTTGAATAAAAAGTCAAAACAAGAATTAATCATATGGTGACACATGTCACCCTATTTAATGCAAGTCTATCACTTTGTCTCTCTCCACTCTCATCCATATATCAACCTTCAATTATCTCATAACACCCGGTAAATTAAATCCAGTATTCAGAACTTAACCTAGTTGGCCGAAATTTTCCGAACTTTTCGCACTAGTGGGTCCCACGTCCGATATACGTTCTTAATTTCTCTAAAACTAACTAATACTAGAAAAATCATCTAAAAACTCTATTTACTCAATAAAAATTATCTGGGGAATTTTCTAATAAAGAAAATGTAGAAAAACGGGTTTTCAATCTTAATTCCTACTTAGGGTTTTCGAAATACTCCCAAAACCAAACGTTACCGCCCAATTAATGAATATATCAACGTAGAACGAACTGGGGCCTCACAGAACACTCCACATTTTGGGGATGGTTGTGTACCAAAGGTTCGTTTAAAGAACCAGTACCTCAATGACCATTCTGATTTTCGGCTTGCTCTTAGTCCACATGAAGCTCCAACATCACTAAATCCGCCTTGGGGCCTTGCAAATGTGTTCTGGCCGGAGTTCAATTTCATGGGATACACTTCACACCACTTTGAGGACCCTTACCTCATGACCAAGTTGAGCATACATTAAAGATAGTTTGTGAGATTCAAGGTTCGACAAAGTTTATTTTCCAACTTAGCATGAGGGTTTTGTATTGGATGACATGTGTAGCCATCATAACAAGATTGAGTCAAAGGCATTTAACTCGTCATGTCACCATCCGTGCATCAATTTGTAGGCAAATTGCTTCTAGAGTAGGGGAATGATACAAACAAGAGTAGCCACTGGAGTAAAGCGATGAGTTTTTGTTCGCTGGTTGTGAGCATTTTCAAACTAACCAAGAGACATGTGCACCGAATCTTAGTATGCAAGTGTCATTCAGTCTAAGAGGGCCAATATGTGGCGGCATTAAATTTGGGGTTCATACTACCAACGCTTGTAGTATCATCCATTTCTATCCATATTTGAGGACAAATCCTTCTCAAGTGGAGGGGACAGATGTGTGCACGGACCTTAGCCCAAGTAATGATCCAGTTCAAGTTCTATTGGGCCCAGTCACACGTGCACGGGCGAAGCGCTTGAAGGAGTCCCTTCAAGCTCTTGTGCGAAATGTTCAAGACCAGCAAGGTATCCATCGGGATATTGAAGGCTTGGAAGGTGATAATCAAATTGTCTACAGGATGATCCAAGCCCACGAAGAGAGCCCATGAAGGGTTGGTCGACAAAGCCTTAGGCCTTAAGTTAGGTTCAATTGCTTAGAGTTGGATTAGATTAGTTTATTTGAGTCATGTCCCGGCCCACCTTGTCCAAGGAGTGGCCGACCTTCCTTGTCTAGTTTCTTAGGGTTTCATTAGCCCCTTAGCCTGTATAAAGGCTCACTTTGTATGGTTAACGGGTACCCAATTTTGATAATAAAATTCTGATTTATTTCTCTTCAATTTATTCAGAGCATTCGAACCTTAACTTGCTTGGCAAGGGTTCTTGAGCAATCTTGCGTATTGTCCTTGATTGTTCTACCGACCTATCCACTAGAGTATTAACCTCAATTGGAGTCGTCGTTCTACCACTTTCAATCAATTCGTGTCATCTATTTTGGTTTTAGGTTCCACAATCCAAGCGTTGGACAACCTCACTAGATCTTTGGGCAAGCGTGTTACGTGTCTCGAAACGAGTTGATCAAGGACCGTATCAGTTGGCTTCAGAGCTTAGGTGGAGATTATCTTTCGTTATATCCTTGTTTTTCGTAGTTGTGTCGAAGGGTTTTTGTGTTTTGTCCGCTGCCTTGGTAAAAAAAAAAGAAGAAAAAAATGACACTATTCGTCATACTGTTCACGTTACTGTTTATCCGAACACAAAATCTGTTGGTGTGCTATCCCTTTTGTGTTTGTGTCTAGTTTGTCGATAATTTCTGTCAAAAATTTGCCGAAAGGTTGTGTTCCCAAATCTATCTTGGTCGTTAGTCATCACTTGAGCAACAAGAAAACAAGTGGGGCGGCAGCTAGGGTTTCTACTTGCGGCTAAGGTTTCATTTGCACTAGGGTTCCTTTTTTTCAAATCTGTCTAAGTATTGCTTGCTTCATCCAAGTTGTTTACTTAATTTCCAAATTCATTTCGGAAACTAAGTAAAGCACTTGGATAACTCCTTTGTTTTCACTTGGCTACTCTCCTACATTCTCTCCTATATTTTAGGAACACTCTACTACATTCTCTCCTACATTTTAGGAACACTCTCCTACATTCTTTGCGACATTTTAGGAATACTCTCCTACATTCCAGGAACCCACTCCTACATTTTAGGAAGCTAGGGATTCTTTCTTTTGTGTTCCCATTGGCGGACTTCCATTTCTGTCCGCCACTATTGGCCTTCCAAATTCGTCCATTCCCCCTTCATTTTGCACCCACATTTGTGCCTTACTTTCTTGGTTACTCTTATGGCAAAATTGGTGACAATTATTGGACTTGAGCGGCCTTTCTCAACTACATAACCCAACAGGTAAAAGTATTTGGTAAGTCAATTAGAGTGACATCCATATACACGAGTGCGAGTGGATACACGTAAGGGAGCGTGAAAGGCAATATCTTCGGTTTCGTTGCTAACTTTTTGCAGGTTCACTCGTACGTCATGACAAATACAAGACGCATAAAATCTAGCCCACAACATTGTCTTCCTGATCCTAAGGGAGTCAAAGAAGTGGCATTACGTGGTGTAGATGAGCAATTGGACCTCGTCAAATCTCAGTTGCTTGGTTGGTTTTATACTCGTTGCGGTGTCAAAGATAAAATTTGTAGCTTGGCCATTGATGGGAGTTGTGAAGTCAACCTTGCAAGTGCTATCATGGTTGAGAAATTAAATCTTCCAACCATTGATCATCTTCAACCGTACAATGAGTACTCATGGTATTGTTTGGGTTACTAAGCACACACTTGTACCTATTCAAATCAGCAAATATGTGGATGAGGTGTTGTGTGATGTAGTCCCAATTCAAGTGACACTTGTGTTGCTGGGCAAAGCATGGATGTCGAGGAGAGAAGTTAAATATGACGGACATACTAATAAGTATGCCTTCTTATATAATAGTCATCGTTTTGCACTTGTATCACTTACTTATGACCAGCTTTGTATTGATCTAGCATACATGAAAAGTGAGCTTGAGCGTTATGGAATGGAGAAAAAGGTATATGAGAGAATTGTTCCTGAAGAGGTAAAATCCGAGGGAGTTGAAAGCCACGAGATGAAAGGGTCAGCTGTTGAACTAGAAAAAGAGATGGAAAAATCTGATGAAAATGGGTGGTAAAAGGGAAAAAAAGAGAGAAAGTGGGCTGATCTTGTACAACCCAGTGAAGGCCTATTATTTTCCTAACGAACTTACCTTTGCCTTGTTTAGTGTTTCTTCTTTTATACAGATCAGGCAAAGGCAAGTTGAGCTGTTCTTACTGCGTTCCATTCCAAAATCAATTGTAGACTTTGCAAGCCCATTGGTATCCTCCATTCATGGAACAATGTCAACTCAAATCAGTCCACACCAAAGGGGAGTTGATTCGAGCTAATCTTGAAGGGAACACTCTACATTTTGGGGATGGTTGTGTACCAAGGGTTCGTTTAAAGAACAAGTACCTCAATGGCCATTGTGATTTTCGTCTTGCTCTTAGTCCACATGAAGCTCCAACATCACCAAATCCGCCATGGGGCCTTGCAAGCGCGTTCTAGCCGGAGTTCGATTTCATGAAATACACTTCACACCACTTTGAGGACCCTTACCTCGTGTCCACAAACGATCAAGTTGAGCACACATTGAAGATAGTTTGTGAGATTCAAGGTTCGACAAGGGTTATTTTCCCACTTAGCACGTGGGTTTTGCATTGGATGACATCTATAGCCATCATAACAAGATTGAGTCAAAGGCATGTAACTCGTCTTGTCACCATTCGTGCTTCAATTTATGGGCAAATTGCTTTCAAGAGGAGGGGAATGATACAAACAAGAGGAGCCATTGGAGTAAAACCATGAGTTTTTCTTGGCTGGATGTGAGCATTTTCAAACTAACCAAGAGACATGAGCACCGAATCATAGTATGCAAGTATCATTCAATCTAAGAGGGCTAATATGTGGTGGCATTACATTTGGGGTTCATACTACCAACGCTTATAGTATCATCCATTTCTATCCAGATTTGAGGTCAAATCCTTCTCAAGTGGAGGGGACTGATGTGTGCACGGACCTTTGCCCAAGTAATGATCCAGTTCGAGTTCCATTGGACCCAGTCACACGTGCACGGGCCAAGCACTTGAAGGAGTCCCTTCAAGCTCTTGTGCGAAATGTTTAAGACCAACAAGGAGTCCATCGGGATATTGAAGGCTTGGAAGGTGATAATCAAGTTGTCTACATGATGATCCAAGCCCAAGAAGAGAGCCCATGAAGGGTTGGTCGACTAAGCCCTAGGCCTTAGTTTTAGGTTCAATTGCTTAGAGTTGGATTAGATTAGTTTATTTGAGTCATGGCTCGGCCCATCTTGTCCAAGGAGTGGCCGACCTTCCTTGTCTAGTTTCTTAGGGTTTCATTAGCCCCTTAGCCTGTATAAAGGCTCACTTTGTATGGTTAACGGGTACCCAATTTTGATAATAAAATTCTGATTTATTTCTCTTTGACTTATTCAGAGCATTTGAACCTTAACTTGCTTGGCAAGAGTTCTTGAGCAATCTTGCGTATTGTCCTTGATTGTTCTACCGACCTATCCACTAGAGTATTCACCTCAATTGGAGTCATCGTTCTACCACTTTCAATCAATTCGTGTCGTCCGTTTTGGTTTTACGTTCCACAATCCAAGCATTGGACAACCTCACTAGATCCTTAGGCAAGCGTGTTACGTGTCTCAAAACGAGTTGATCGAGGGCCGTGTCAGTTGGCTTCAGAGCTTAGGTGGAGGTATCTTTCGTTATATCCTTGTTTTTCGTAGTTCTGTGGAAGGGTTTTTGTGTTTTGTCAGCTGCCTTGTTAAAAAAAAAAGAAGAAAAAAATGACACTGTTCATCATACTGTTCACGTTAATGTCTATCCGAACACAAAATCTGTTGGTGTGTTATCACTTTTGTGTTTGTGTCTAGTTTGTCGATAATTTCTGTCCGAAATTTTCTGAAAGGTTGTGTTCCCAAATCTGTCTTGGTCGTTAGTCATCACTTGAGCAACAAGAAAACAAGTGGGGCGGCGACTAGGGTTTCTACTTACGGCTGGTGTTTCGTTTGCACTAGGGTTTCTTTGTTTCAAATCTGTCCAAGTATTGCTTGCTTTATCTAAGTTGTTTACTTAATTTCCAAATTCATTTAGGAAACTAAGTAAAGGATAACTCCTTTGTTTTCACTTAGCTACTCTCCTACATTCTCTCCTACATTTTAGGAATACTCTCCTACATTCTCTCCTATATTTTAGGAGCACTCTCCTATATTCTCTCTAATATTTTAGGAATACTCTCCTATATTCTCTCCTACATTTTAGGAATACTCTCCTACATTCCAGGAACCCACTCCGACATTTAGGAAGCTAGGGTTTCTTTCTTTTGTGTTCCCATTGGCGCACTTCCATTTCTGTCTGCCACTATTGGCCTTCCAAATTCGTCCATTCCCACTTCATTTTGCACCCACATTTGGGTCTTCCCTTCTTGGTTACTCTTGTGGCAAAAGTGGTGACAATTATTGGACTTGAGCGTCTCAACTACATAACCCAACAGGTAAAAGTATTTGGTAAGTCCATTAGAGTGACATCCATATACACGAGTGCGAGTGGATGCACGTAAGGGAGCGTGAAAGGCAATATCTTCGGTTTCGTTGCTAACTTTTTGTAGGATCACTCATACGTCATGGCGAATACAAGACGCATAAAAGCTAGCCCACAACATTGTCTTCCTGATCCCAAGGGAGTCAAAGAAGTGGCATTACGTGGTGTAGATGAGCAATTGGACCTCGTCAAATCTCAGTTGCTCGGTTGGTTTTATACTCGTTGCGGTGTCAAAGATAAAATTTGTAGCTTGGCCATTGATGGGAGTTGTGAAGTCAACCTTGCAAGTGCTATCATGGTTGAGAAATTAAATCTTCCAACCATTGATCATCTTCAACCGTACAATGAGTACTCATGGTATTGTTTGGGTTACTAAGCACACACTTGTACCTATTCAAATCAGCAAATATGTGGATGAGGTGTTGTGTGATGTAGTCCCAATTCAAGTGACACTTGTGTTGCTGGGCAAAGCATGGATGTCGAGGCGAGAAGTTAAATATGACGGACATACTAATAAGTATGCCTTCTTATATAATAGTCATCGTTTTGTACTTGTATCACTTACTTATGACCAGCTTTGTATTGATCTAGCATACAAGAAAAGTGAGCTTGAGCGTTATCGAATGGAGAAAAAGGTATATGAGAGAATTGTTCCTGAAGAGGTAAAATCCGAGGGAGTTGAAAGCCACGAGATGAAAGGGTCAGCTGTTGAACTAGAAAAAGAGATGGAAAAATCTGATGAAATGGGTGGTAAAAAGGAAAAAAAGAGAGAAAGTGGGCTGATCTTGAACAACCCAGTGAAAGGCCTATTATTTTCCTAACGAACTTACCTTTGCCTTGTTTAGTGTTTCTTCTTTTATACAGATCAGGCAAAGGTGTGACAGCCCCACCTTCCCCTAAGGCGAACCAAAGAGGTTAGCGGACTGCCTGCCCAGCTCTCACCAGGACTAACAGTTCAGTTTACGTCGATCTATTACGTTCCGGAACTTACCATTGCGCGCAAACAAGTCAAAATAAAAAAAACGAAAATCGAAGCCGAAATTTATCCAAACCACGGCCAAGCATATATATACATTGGAAATCAACATTTACAAGCCAAACGGCAAACCAAGATATTCGTCTAGTTCATACATGTACCAAAAGCCATTTACACACCATACATTGGTGGAAACAAAACACTTAGGGTTTTTACCCTCAAGGAGCTATTCAAAAATACATGTACAAGAGCTCAACTTGTCATCCAACTATCACAATATTTTCCAAAAGTTTCATTTTCCTGTAAGGAAAACAAATGACACGGAATGATCTAAAGCCCAGTGAGCAACTATCACAATAGCAGTTAAGATCACATAAGCATAACCATTCAATTCAAGTATGCAATTTCGAAGTAAGGCATATCAGTGAAAGGATACGGTCGGCTCTCAAGAGCCCATTTCCACGCTTGCAATCTTGATCCAACCTCATTGACCCTCCGTCAATTTTAAAAGTACCAAACAACCGTAGACCTCGCTTAACTTCCATCCTTCCACCCATCATACCCCAACCGGGCCCGCACTCCATTCAGTCATTTTGGTAATACTCGAGTTTACCGGAACCGAGAGTCTCATTACTACAAGGTTCCTCAGTACAGTCCCCGTGGCATGACAATTTTCACGATCAAGCCCTCGCCGGCTCGATCCAATTGACTACCAAACGGGGTTGAGCTCAGTAATACAGTAAGGCCGTTGGACAATCGCCCAAACGACACCAATTCAGTTTCCATGCATGGAATTCAATGTACCATATAACCAGTGCAGTATTACAGTAATACGGTAAATAGCCATGAATGAAATTACAAGGGGTGAGGGCGGTCAAGTACACCCTCACCTCAATCACTTCCAATAACCAATTAAGCCTTCAAGGCATCAAATACACATAGAGCAAAGCCATATTATAACAAGTAAGTGAGTAGTATACACACCAACCAAGTAAGTGGTGTTTCATGCACCACGATCACCAAGACGTCGTGAGCTACCGTCACGCCCTAAAACATGTAACACATACAATGAGACTCGAGAACGAGTCACAAACAATGCTAAACACAATTCCAATAGGGTTCCATATGCATAAATAAGCATGATAGCAAACCAGAAATTAGAAATAGCATTAGTCTTGGCCCCGAATAGAAAAACTGTTTTGCCCTTATTTTGCGGTAATGGCGTCAATTTCCCTACGACTATCGGATGGGGGTGTAAGACCCACCGTTTCGAAGCCAAGCAATAGGGCTACAACAATGTAGAAGGCCACTCAATCCAGTTCCTAACACAACTAGGTCAAATATGCAAAATACCAAACCAGAATTACCAAAACAGGTTTGCAAAACACACAAAACTGTAATCGATATAACTCAGTCTATACAAGTCCAAATGCCGAAATTCCAAAGGCATATGATAGCTAAGACATCCAGCTACATTTCATCAGAAGACACCAACATCCAAATCCAAAGTGATTCCAACCAAAATAGCCAAATACCAACGCAGTTTTCGCATTCTGACCAAAGCAGAACAGCCACAGTAATTCCGACATAACTCACTCTACACTAATCCAAATGACCTGAAATTTTACAGGCACCTCAAACACATCCATACCTACAACTTTCATGTTTTGAGTAAAGTCCAATTCGGCCTCTAACCCTATGATCTAAAACCGGACAGAATTAGGGGATTATGAACCCTAACTTTTCTCAATTCACTCCAAATCTAAAATTGGTTGCAATTATCAACAATTCACACCTACAAGAGTCATTATAGTCCATTGCCAATCATCAAAGATAGCCACAACATCCCATTCATATTAAACCAGAAAATTCATCATAAAATTGAAAACTTCACCAAAACACTTCAAATCAAGAAATAAATCACACATTCCATCACTCAAGCCACCATTAGGCACAAAATAACCATCATTAAGTGTAAGGGAGTAGTCAAACATCACTTACCTAAGAACAAGAGATGTAGAGATGTTGGCCACCTTAGACCTTCAAACAAACTTCACTAAGACACTTACTAGCACTAGAAGAAAGGATTTTATGGAGTGGAACCTAGTTTAGGCTCTTGTTTGTGGAAGATTGAACCAAGTGGAAGCTTGAAAGTTGATGGAGTTTCTTCCTTCTTGAGCTTGGGATGGCCGGCCAACAAGAGGTAAGAGATGGTGAATTTTTATGATTTTTTTGAAGTATTTAACACTTAGTCAAAAATAGTCAAAAGTATGAATAGTGTTTCTTAAGTCAAACCCAATGGTAGAGTGACACTTGTCACTCTCATAAATGCATTCCTATCCTTTCTTTTCTCTCCCACATCAATCATTTCACACACCCTACTTATCTCTTAACACCCGATAAATTTTACACAGTATCCAAAACTTAACCTTATTGGCCGAATTTTTCCGAACTTTTCGCACTAGTGGGTCCCACGTCCATTATATATCCTTAATTTTCCAAAAATTCACCAATGCTAGAAAAATCATCTAGAAACTAGAACTGCTCATAAAATCTACCAGAAAAATATTTCTAAGCCAGAAAATACAAAAATTATGCAATTAAGGGGTAATAAACCCTAGGAAAAATATTAGGGTTTTACGGGTTCTCACACTCTCCCCCCCTTAAAAGAATTTCGTCCTCGAAATTTCTCACCTTAATTCCCGAAAAGGTTTGGGTATTTCTTTCGCATTTCCTCTTCCATCTCCCAGGTAGCCTCCTCAACTCCGTGGTTTCTCCATAGCACCTTCACTAGCGGAATCCGCTTGTTTCTGAGCTCTTTGACTTTTCGATCGAGCACTTGGACCGGTTTCTCTTCATAAGCCAGTGATTCGTCCACTTCAATCTCCTCCGGTTGCAATACATGGGATGGGTCTGGATGATACTTCTTTAGCATCGAGACGTGAAATACATCATGGATTCGAGATAGACTGGATGGCAGTTCCAATCGATACGCGACCGCTCCAACCCTCTGAAGGATCTTGTAGGGTCCGACGTACCGCGGTTGAAGCTTCTTTCCTTTACCCGTTGTAAGACTTCGTAAGGGTGTGATTTTGAGAAATACATGATCTCCAACTTCAAATTCCAAATCTTTTCTTCGGTTATCTGCGTAGCTCTTTTGTCGACTCTGAGCTGTTTGAAGTCGTTGCCGTATCAACTTGACCTTCTCGTGAGCCTCTTCCATCCATGGAATAGTTGCCGGGTCCAGTGCTTTCTTTTCGCCAACTTCGTCCCAGTAAATCGGTGACCGGCACATGCGTCCGTAGAGAGCTTCGTACGGAGCCATACGAATCGACGAATGGAAGCTATTGTTGTACGCGAACTCTACTAAGGTCATGTGCTGACCCCAGTTGCCTCCAAAGTCCAGAATGCACGTTCGTAACATGTCCTCGAGAGTTTGAATCGTCCGCTCTGACTGTCCATCCGTCTGAGGATGATAGGTCGTGCTCAAATTGAGTTTCGTCCCCAGGGTTTCTTGAAACTTCTGCCAAAACCGAGATACAAACCGTGGATCCCGATCGGAGACGATGCTTATAGGAACACCATGCAGTCTTACTATCTCGTCCATGTATAGTCGGGCCAACTTGTCCATTGAATACTTCATGTTCACCGGCAAGAAATGGGCCGATTTGGTTAATCGATCAACGATCACCCAAACGGCATCATGTCCCCTTTGCGTCCTTGGTAATCCTGAAACAAAGTCCATTGTGATGTTTTCCCACTTCCATTCGGGTATCTCCAAGGGTTGTAACAGACCCGATGGTTTTTGATGCTCTGCCTTCACTTGCTGGCAAATGAGACATTTCTGCACGTACTGAGCGACTTCCTTCTTCATGTTGTCCCACCAATAGGTTCCTTTTAGGTCTTGATACATCTTGCTGCTGCCCGGATGGATTGTATACTTGGACCGATGAGCTTCCTCCAGAATCTTCATTTTCAACGACTCCACCTTCGGTACCACTATTCGGTTCCGATATTTTAAAATACCCTCAGGACTCAAATTAAAGTCCGTAGTTTCTCCCTTATCCACTTTCTCTCTCCATTTCTGTACCATCAAATCTTCTTTTTGTGCCTCTTTAATACGTTCCAGTAGAGTGGAGGTAACCCTAACATTGCTAAATATCACCTTATGGCTCCCTAGACAGGGTTTCCACTCGCACACGGATTCTAGCAAATCCCACTCCTTAATCATTAGCCCTGCTACTTGCACCTTACGACTCAAGGCATCTGCTACCACATTTGCCTTTCCCGGATGGTAATTGATTGTACAGTCGTAATCTTCCAGAAATTCCATCCACCTTCGTTGCCTCAAGTTTAGTTCCTTCTGGGAAAAGAGGTATCTAAGACTTTTGTGATCCGAATACACTTCGAAAGTCACCCCATATAGGTAATGCCTCCACTTTTTCAGTGCAAAGACCACTGCGGCTAATTCCAGATCGTGAGTCGGGTAGTTCTGCTCGTGAAGCTTCAATTTCCTAGACGCGAAAGCAATCACATTCCGGTTCTGCATCAATACACATCCCAATCCCTCTCGCGACGCGTCCGCATATACTGCAAACCCGTCCACTGTGAGGGCTTGCAAATTCCTTGCATATTTCTCAAAAATTCCCTTTTATTTGAAAATTATTTGGAAATTATTATTTCATGTTATCCATGGTTCAATCACCCTAGAAAAGTGCCAATGACCCTAGGAAATTAGGGTTTTCCTATTCGTTTTCAATTCAAGGTGAAATCGGATTTTTCGTGTAACCGCAGTATAATTATCCGGTACCGAGTAAGGATCAAATTTGGTGCTTAAGAGTGACTTTTAAGTGAGAAATAATATGTGGTTAGAAGCAATGATAAAAAATTAGTGAATTGGAAGTAAAAACCCTAGTACGCGCGATTTAAGAGAAAACGCGTCACACCGACGTGTACCGCGTACTACCGATTGAACCACCACTTGACCACCACTTTCTTGCCATACAAGTTTATTACAAATGGAGCAAAATATCTCCTCTCTCATGATGACCTCTTGACCGAAATTTGTGGCTAAAATGCAAGGAAAGAAAGAGAAAATTTTGTGGTGGAAATCAAGCCAAGTGTTGCCTAAACTTGTGGTCCAAATTAATCCTAATCTTCTTGCTTTCTTATCTTACAAACTTAGCTCATTCTTCTTCATTTTTTCTTCTCCTTGGCCGAAATAAGAGAGAGAGAGAGAGAGACAAAGAGAGTTCATCTCATTCTCCTTCATTTCTTCTCCAAATCTTGAAAAGTTTCTTCTATTCGCGCAAATCTACTCCGATTAAGTTGTTATCTAGCTCAAGTGCTACCTACCGGTGTAATTTTCTTGAGGAACAAAGACCTTGAACACTTGTTTCTAGTTGCCTTGGAAAGGTATATATGCTAGAACCTTGATTCTCCGATTAAATGCATGATTAGTTGCTAAATATGTCACATATGGTTGAATTATTGAGGTATGTGGTGAAATAGAGGCTTGGGTCATGATTTTCCATTTTATTGGAATATTTTTCAGCTTTCCTATGATTTTTCTAGTGCTTAAAATTTGGGGCTTTGATGTTTAAAGTCTAATATGGGAAGTTAAGATGGTGAAGCAAGCCAAAAATAAAGAAATTAGCATTTGATTTCAAGAATTTCCAGATTTCAGGGACTTGAAAATTCAGTTCTGCCCGTTTCTATATCACCTAGTTAGAGGCCGAATTGGGCTTGGCATAAAACATGAAAGTTGTAGAGAATGATATTTTATAGTTTTCCACAAAATTTCAGCTCAATCGGAGCAACGTAGCTTGTGAAAAGACGAAAATACCCTCACTGATCTAGGTTACTTTCCAGAATTCCGCGTGGACAGTTTAGTCTCTTTGGTTGTGTTTGTTCACTATAATCCGTTCAGATTTAACCAATTGTTAAAACATGAAAGTTTTATTGCCCTGTCTTAGCTTTCCAGTGCCGCCAAGACTTCTGGTGTGTAGAAGTTTCTTATCTTTTACTTGAGCATCTATTGTCTATGGATGTATATACATGATTTGAGTTCCATAGTGAGTGAGTCCTGGCGAGAGCTGCGCAGGCGACCCGCTGAACCCTGGGGTACGCCCTAGGGGGAGGTGGGGCCGTCACAGGTGGTATCAGAGCTTAGGCTTCAGATTCCTGTAATATATCCTAGGTTTGAAGTTTAGGATGCCAAACTGTGGGACTGGCTTGAAAGTTAAATGATTGCTTGTAGCGATGTAATTTAGGGTCACTTCACGTGGTCTCTACGAAGGAGCAAGATAGGGCCAAGTGGTATTATGGTCCTTACTATGTGATTGAGTAAAGACTTAAGTGCCCTTCTAGAAATGTAAGTTGTGAATCATGAATGTTATAGGTTGTAAAACCTTTATCTTGATAATTGGAGGAAATTTGATATGTATGTTGGGGAGGAATCTCGAATGTGGTGATTTACTCTTGGGACCGGCCGGCTTGAGTTGTGAATTACCTTATTTCGGATTCTCGTGCCCGAGTACTCCAGAGTTGAGGCGATGCTAGCTACTAGGTACTTGAGACTTGTATTTTGGAACATGAACAGGCTTTGTCCGACTAAAATGAATATAAGAAATCTACGGACATCTAGTGACTAGGAAGTGACGTGAGAGACCGGACAGGGTCATCTTAGTTGAGTCTGGAAAATATTGTAACCCAAAAGATCCTTGTGGTGAGATTGAAATGATTCTTAGTACGTGATCAACTTTCGAGAACTATTTTTTTGATCTGATTAATGCAAGTTGGAATTTCGAGGTCGAAATTCTTTTAAGGGAGAGAGAGTGTGAGGGCTTGCAAATTCCTTGCATATTTCTCAAAAATTCCCTTTTATTTGAAAATTATTTGGAAATTATTATTTCATGTTATCCATGGTTCAATCACCCTAGAAAAGTGCCAATGACCCTAGGAAATTAGGGTTTTCCTATTCGTTTTCAATTCAAGGTGAAATCGGATTTTTCGTGTAACCGCAGTATAATTATCCGGTACCGAGTAAGGATCAAATTTGGTGCTTAAGAGTGACTTTTAAGTGAGAAATAATATGTGGTTAGAAGCAATGATAAAAAATTAGTGAATTGGAAGTAAAAACCCTAGTACGCGCGATTTAAGAGAAAACGCGTCACACCGACGTGTACCGCGTACTACCGATTGAACCACCACTTGACCACCACTTTCTTGCCATACAAGTTTATTACAAATGGAGCAAAATATCTCCTCTCTCATGATGACCTCTTGACCGAAATTTGTGGCTAAAATGCAAGGAAAGAAAGAGAAAATTTTGTGGTGGAAATCAAGCCAAGTGTTGCCTAAACTTGTGGTCCAAATTAATCCTAATCTTCTTGCTTTCTTATCTTACAAACTTAGCTCATTCTTCTTCATTTTTTCTTCTCCTTGGCCGAAATAAGAGAGAGAGAGAGAGAGACAAAGAGAGTTCATCTCATTCTCCTTCATTTCTTCTCCAAATCTTGAAAAGTTTCTTCTATTCGCGCAAATCTACTCCGATTAAGTTGTTATCTAGCTCAAGTGCTACCTACCGGTGTAATTTTCTTGAGGAACAAAGACCTTGAACACTTGTTTCTAGTTGCCTTGGAAAGGTATATATGCTAGAACCTTGATTCTCCGATTAAATGCATGATTAGTTGCTAAATATGTCACATATGGTTGAATTATTGAGGTATGTGGTGAAATAGAGGCTTGGGTCATGATTTTCCATTTTATTGGAATATTTTTCAGCTTTCCTATGATTTTTCTAGTGCTTAAAATTTGGGGCTTTGATGTTTAAAGTCTAATATGGGAAGTTAAGATGGTGAAGCAAGCCAAAAATAAAGAAATTAGCATTTGATTTCAAGAATTTCCAGATTTCAGGGACTTGAAAATTCAGTTCTACCCGTTTCTATATCACCTAGTTAGAGGCCGAATTGGGCTTGGCATAAAACATGAAAGTTGTAGAGAATGATATTTTATAGTTTTCCACAAAATTTCAGCTCAATCGGAGCAACGTAGCTTGTGAAAAGACGAAAATACCCTCACTTTTACAGGCACCTCAAACACATCCATACCTACAACTTTCATGTTTTGAGTAAAGTCCAATTCGGCCTCTAACCCTATGATCTAAAACCGGACAGAATTAGGGGATTATGAACCCTAACTTTTCTCAATTCACTCCAAATCTAAAATTGGTTGCAATTATCAACAATTCACACCTACAAGAGTCATTATAGTCCATTGCCAATCATCAAAGATAGCCACAACATCCCATTCATATTAAACCAGAAAATTCATCATAAAATTGAAAACTTCACCAAAACACTTCAAATCAAGAAATAAATCACACATTCCATCACTCAAGCCACCATTAGGCACAAAATAACCATCATTAAGTGTAAGGGAGTAGTCAAACATCACTTACCTAAGAACAAGAGATGTAGAGATGTTGGCCACCTTAGACCTTCAAACAAACTTCACTAAGACACTTACTAGCACTAGAAGAAAGGATTTTATGGAGTGGAACCTAGTTTAGGCTCTTGTTTGTGGAAGATTGAACCAAGTGGAAGCTTGAAAGTTGATGGAGTTTCTTCCTTCTTGAGCTTGGGATGGCCGGCCAACAAGAGGTAAGAGATGGTGAATTTTTATGATTTTTTTGAAGTATTTAACACTTAGTCAAAAATAGTCAAAAGTATGAATAGTGTTTCTTAAGTCAAACCCAATGGTAGAGTGACACTTGTCACTCTCATAAATGCATTCCTATCCTTTCTTTTCTCTCCCACATCAATCATTTCACACACCCTACTTATCTCTTAACACCCGATAAATTTTACACAGTATCCAAAACTTAACCTTATTGGCCGAATTTTTCCGAACTTTTCGCACTAGTGGGTCCCACGTCCATTATATATCCTTAATTTTCCAAAAATTCACCAATGCTAGAAAAATCATCTAGAAACTAGAACTGCTCATAAAATCTACCAGAAAAATATTTCTAAGCCAGAAAATACAAAAATTATGCAATTAAGTGGTAATAAACCCTAGGAAAAATATTAGGGTTTTACGGGTTCTCACAAAAGGCCAGTTGAGCTGTTCTTACTGCGTTCCATTCCAAAATCAATTGTAGACTTTGCAAGCCCTTTGGTATCCTCCATTCATGGAACAATGTCAACTAAAATCAGTCCACACCAAAGGGGAGTTGATTCGAGCTCATCTTGAAGGGAACACTCTACATTTTGGGGATGGTTGTGTACCAAGGGTTCGTTTAAAGAACAAGTACCTCAATGACCATTGTGATTTTCGTCTTGCTATTAGTCCACATGAAGCTCCAACATCACCAAATCCACCATGGGGCCTTGCAAGTGTGTTCTAGCCGGAGTTCGATTTCATGAAATACACTTCACAGCACTTTGAGGACCCTTACCTCGTGTCCACGAACGATCAAGTTGAGCACACATTGAAGATAGTTTGTGAGATTCAAGGTTCGACAAGGGTTATTTTCCAACTTAGCACGTGGGTTTTGCATTGGATGACATCTATAGCCATCATAACAAGATTGAGTCAAAGGCATGTAACTCGTCTTGTCGCCATTCGTGCTTCAATTTGTGGGCAAATTGCTTTCAAGAGGAGGGGAATGATACAAACAAGAGGAGCCATTGGAGTAAAACCATGAGTTTTTCTTGGCTGGTTGTGAGCATTTTCAAACTAACCAAGAGACATGAGCACCGAATCATAGTATGCAAGTATCATTCAATCTAAGAGGGCTAATATGTGGTGGCATTACATTTGGGGTTCATACTACCAACGCTTATAGTATCATCCATTTCTATCCAGATTTGAGGTCAAATCCTTCTCAAGTGGAGGGGACTGATGTGTGTACGGACCTTTGCCCAAGTAATGATCCAGTTCGAGTTCTATTGGACCCAGTCACACGTGCACGGGCCAAGCGCTTGAAGGAGTCCCTTCAAGCTCTTGTGCGAAATGTTTAAGACCAACAAGGAGTCCATCGGGATATTGAAGGCTTGGAAGGTGATAATCAAGTTGTCTACATGATGATCCAAGCCCAAGAAGAGAGCCCATGAAGGGTTGGTCGACTAAGCCCTAGGCCTTAGTTTTAGGTTCAATTGCTTAGAGTTGGATTAGATTAGTTTATTTGAGTCATGGCTCGGCCCACCTTGTCCAAGGAGTGGCCAACCTTCCTTGTCTAGTTTCTTCGAGTTTCATTAGCTCCTTAGCCTGTATAAAGGCTCACTTTGTATGGTTAACGGGTATACAATTTTGATAATAAAATTCTGATTTATTTCTCTTCGACTTATTCAGAGCATTTGAACCTTAACTTGCTTGGCAAGAGTTCTTGAGCAATCTTGCGTATTGTCCTTGATTGTTCTACCGACCTATCCACCAGAGTATTCACCTCAATTGGAGTCATCGTTCTACCACTTTCAATCAATTCGTGTCGTCCGTTTTGGTTTTAGGTTCCACAATCCAAGCATTGGACAACCTCACTAGATCCTTAGGCAAGCGTGTTACGTGTCTCGAAACGAGTTGATCGAGGGCCGTGTCAGTTGGCTTCAGAGCATAGGTGGAGGTATCTTTCGTTATATCCTTGTTTTTCGTAGTTCTGTGGAAGGGTTTTTGTGTTTTGTCCGCTGCCTTGTTAAAAAAAAAATAAGAAAAAAATGACACTGTTCATCATACTGTTCACGTTAATGTCTATCCGAACACAAAATCTGTTGGTGTGTTATCCCTTTTGTGTTTGTGTCTAGTTTGTCGATAATTTATGTCCGAAATTTGCTGAAAGGTTGTGTTCCCAAATCTATCTTGGTTGTTAGTCATCACTTGAGCAACAAGAAAACAAGTGGGGCGGCGACTAGGGTTTCTACTTGCGGCTGGGGTTTCATTTGCACTAGGGTTTCTTTGTTTCAAATCTGTCCAAGTATTGCTTGCTTTATCTAAGTTGTTTACTTAATTTCCAAATTCATTTAGGAAACTAAGTAAAGGATAACTCCTTTGTTTTCACTTAGCTACTCTCCTACATTCTCTCCTACATTTTAGGAATACTCTCCTACATTCTTTCCTATATTTTAGGAGCACTCCCCTATATTCTCTCCTACATTTTAGGAATACTCTCCTATATTCTCTCCTACATTTTAGGAATACTCTCCTACATTCTAGGAACCCACTCCTACATTTTAGGAAGCTAGGGTTTCTTTCTTTTGTGTTCCCATTGGCGCACTTCCATTTCTGTCTGCCACTATTGGCCTTCCAAATTCGTCCATTCCCACTTCATTTTGCACCCACATTTGGGTCTTACCTTCTTGGTTACTCTTGTGGCAAAAGTGGTGACAATTATTGGACTTGAGCGTCTCAACTACATAACCCAACAGGTAAAAGTATTTGGTAAGTCCATTATAGTGACATCCATATACACGAGTGCGAGTGGATACACGTAAGGGAGCGTGAAAGGCAATATCTTCGGTTTCGTTGCTAACTTTTTGTAGGTTCACTCATACGTCATGGCGAATACAAGACGCATAAAAGCTAGCCCACAACATTGTCTTCCTGATCCTAAGGGAGTCAAAGAAGTGGCATTACGTGGTGTAGATGAGCAATTGGATCTCGTCAAATCTTAGTTGCTTGGTTGGTTTTATACTCGTTGCGGTGTCAAAGATAAAATTTGTAGCTTGGCCATTTATGGGAGTTGTGAAGTCAACCTTGCAAGTGCTATCATGGTTGAGAAATTAAATCTTCCAACCATTGATCATCTTCAACCTTACAAGTTGATGAGTACTCATGGTGTTGTTTGGGTTACTAAGTACACACTTGTACCTATTCAAATCAGCAAATTTGTGGATGAGGTGTTGTGTGATGTAGTCTCAATTCAAGTGACGCATGTGTTGTTGGGCAAAGCATGGATATCGAGGCGAGAAGTTAAATGTGACGGACATACTAATAAGTATGCCTTCTTATTTAATAGTCCGCTATTGATCTAGCATACATGAAAAGTGAGCTTAAGCGTTATAGAATGGAGAAAAAGCTAGATGATGGAATTGTGCCTGAAGAGTTAAAACCCGAGGGAATTGAAAGCCACGAGATGAAAGGGTCAGCTGTTGAACTAGAAAAAGAGATGGAAAAATCTGATGAGATGGGTGGTAAAAAAGAAGAAAAGAGAGAAAGTGGGCTGATCTTGAACAACCCGGTGAAGGCCTATTATTTTTCTAACGAACTTACCTTTGCCTTGTTTAGTGTTTCTTCTTTTATACAGATCAGGCAAAGGCAAGTTGAGCTGTTCTAAGTGCGTTCCATTCCAAAATCAATTGTAGACTTTGCAAGCCTCCATGGAGTTGGTACTCCAATAGTTAAACCCCGTTGGTATCCATTCATGGAACAATGTCAACTCAAATCAGTCCACACCAAAGGGGAGTTGATTCGAGCTCATCTTGACGGGAACACTCCACATTTTGGGGATGGTTGTGTATCAAGGGTTCGTTTAAAGAACAAGTACCTCAATGACCATTGTGATTTTCGTCTTTAAAACTTTTAGCTCATCATGTATAAAACACTCTTAGGTTTTATTGAATAGAATTCTAGATAATTTCTCGATGATCCTTTCTACTGATAGGATCCATCTATTTATAGTTTACAAAGTGACTCTTTGATATCCCAAGGGACATCTTGACTCTTCAAATTTACAAAGGACAACTTTTACAGACTCCAAAGGACAACTTAACTTTTCAAACTCTCAAAGGTCATCTTGACTCTTTAGACCTTCAAAAGACGACTCTTGCAGACTTCAAAGGGTAAATAACCTTTAAAAATAGTAATTTGGCCTTTCAAACATGTAGGCCATATAACAAACATATGGGTCCTAGTAGGTCCTTATGTCCTCAAATGGTTCAATCTTCATCAGGGGTGTCAGAAGGAGTAGAATCTGGATCAGTGATATTCATTTGTTCGATCCAATCATCATGACTCCTTTTATTTTTCCTTTTGTTTTCAATGCTTTTCCATTCTGGTCGATATTTGGGAATCGATCTTTCTGTGTGAGAGGACTCTGGCTGTTGTGTGAAATTACCAGGCATCTGAGAATCTTGAAATTCTGATGAATTCATTTTATCAGTCCACTCTTTTTTGGCCTTGCGAATCTGGGTCCAATAAGGATGAGTGTTTTGGTAATTCCATGATCCATAAGGTCCTGGCCAAATTTCAGGAGGAATGCATCTGTTTTCTTGGAATATATATCTCTGAGCTTCTCCATATTCAACTTCTTGATCTAAAATAGTATGAGACAATTCCCTGTAAATAACTGCATTGGATAAGGCTTGGATCTAGTTATTGATGAGATGACAAGGACGATGAAAATGGATGAGAATATGATTGGGATTTGTGGTAAATAGATCTTTCCAAAAGGACAAAGGTTTAAACCATTGAAGAAACTTTTGAAGGTTTTGAACCAATGGTCTATTAAAAAAGGGACTCTGAAATTCCATTAAAATATGATATTGATGGCACAAACACCAGAAGTACCACAATAATTCTTTTGGAAATTCAGTAGGGCTGCCAATAAATATTTGACAGAAAGGATACTCGGGATTAGTACCAAAGGGACTAAGTATTGACCCACCATATGAACGGAAGAGTTCGAGTTCATATTGGTTTCGAATTCTTTCAATATTTTCTTTTTCCCATGGGTATGGTATTTCATAGATATCCGGAGGATGATCTTGAACTGGAGTAAACATGAAACAAGTTAAGGTTTTTGGTGGTAAGACTTGTTGAGGCAAAGGTTCTTTTCTTGAAAAGAAATCAGCAACAATATTAGTTTTCCCTTTAATGTGTTTAACATCAAAGGAATATTGGGAAAACCATGCTGCCCAACGAAGGAGTTGTGGGTGTGGGATGGTCTTTTGTTTAAAATTCAGCATTTTAGGAAATGATCCCATATCCATTTGAATCAAGAAATGTTGAGAAATGAGGAAGAAAGAAAATTTCTTTATTCCATTTCTTACTGCAAGTATCTCCTTGAAAGTGGAATGATAATGTTGTTCAGAAGGTTTGAATTTTCCACTAGCAAATCCACAATAATGCCTTTTTCCATCAAGATCTTCTTCAAGTAGAATGGCTCCCTAGTATCTGTCACTAGCATCTGTTTGTAAAGTCTTTTTCCCTGTGGATGGAATGAACAGAGTAGGAAGACTTAAAAAAGTCTCTTTCAGCTTTTGGACTGCAATCGTTTGAGATGATCCCCAAGGAGAAGGATCCTTTCTGAGCATTTTAGTCAGGGGACTAATATGCTTTGAAGCTTTAGGAATAAATTCCCTCACATAATTAACAACACCAAGGAATTGTTGTACCTGCTGTCTTGTCAAATTTTCTTCTGGAAAATCTTTGATAGATTGTCCAACATGTTGCTCAGGTGTACAAGTTCCATTGGAAATTTTCATTCCGAGAAATGAAATTTCTTTTGTTGCTAAAATCATTTTCTTTTCAGAAATCATTATACCATATTGCTTAACAAGATCATGAAATTGGTTAAGCAATCTGATATGCTCATCTAAAGAATGGCTGAAAAGAAGAATGTCATCTATATAGATGAGTGTTGAATGCAAGATAGGCTGAAAATTCTTTATCATGGCTTTTTGAAAAAGTGAAGGTGCCGTTTTGAGACCAAAAGGCATCACCTTCCATTGATAATGATGATTTGGAATACAAAACCCAGTTTTGTGCCTATCTTCAGGATAAATTCCTAATTGCCAAAATCCAGATTTAAGATCAAATTTTGAAAACCATTTTGCTTTCGTAATTTGAAAAAAAAAAAGTGTAAATCTGTTTGGAATAGGAAATTTATCATCAAGTAGGAAAATGTTCAGGGGTTGATAATTAATTACCAACCTCATTTTTCCTCTTACCTGTTCTGATCTCTTGTTGACATAAAAAGCTTGACATGCCCACTGAGAATCAGAAACTTCTATCAAACCATACTTCAAGAGTTCTTGGCATTCTTGATCAACAAGTTTTGTATCTTCTGGATTCATTCAAGAATGACTTGCTTTTGTGAGGTTTATGTCCTAATTCTTTTTGAATGGAAGATGGATATAAAAATCAAAATTTTCCCACAATGGATGATCACATTTTTGTAAGAACTCCTGATGATTAGAAGCGCAAGACTCCTTTATTATTTTCTGTTGAAACTTTTTGAGTCTTTCTTCTAATGAAGTAGAGGTTTCATCCTCTCTGAGATAAAGATTAGAGATCTCAATAAATGGTTTAAAAAACTTTTTTGATCGCATCCCTCTGGCTGTGATATAAAATTTATTTTCTCTATACACATCAAAACCAAGCAAAAGATCTTTTCCAGAATCAAGATTGGCACCAAGGAATTGGGTAGTAATAACACAGTCTGGAAGGAGCTTAAGAGTAATGGGATGTTTTGTAATGAAATTTGTATAGAATGAATTCCCATCAGCTCCTGTAAATTCCTTTTCATAAGAGGTCCAAAATTGGTCAGGTAAAACATCTTTTTTCATGATTGATAAGGAGGCACCAGTATCAAAGAATACAATTAATGGGATAGGAGTAGAATACTTATCCATTAGAAGATGGACAAGTGCTTGAGGATAAATAGACCTTTTCCCATTTTCTTTAGGCTTTGCTATAAGGATTTCTAGTACCTGTAAAGCCAAAAGAGTAGAATCAGTCTGTTCTTCTTGCTCAGAAAATTCAGACTCTAAATCAGAGAACTATAAATTAAATTCATTCTGAATTTCTGAAATAAGATGTACTCCATTTTGGTTCTGAGAACAATTCTTTGCAAAATGTCCAGGTTTTCCACAAATAAAGCATTTGGTTCCTTTCTTTCCTCTGAACTGTTTGTTTCTTCTTTTGAAAAATCTCCACCTCTTTCTGAAAGGTCTCTTGGAATACTGCTTATATCCTTTGTTGAATGTCTTGAATTTCTTGAACTTTTTTTCCTTTTAAAAGGTCCACAAGCCTTGCATTTGCCTTTGATAATAAGCTCAGGCTTTTTGCACGCTTGGTCAAGACAAACATCTCCTTTGAGATATTCGCGGATAACTTTTCTGTTGTGGCATAAATCTTCAAGAGCTAATAAAACTGCTTGTCTCATTTGTCCAGTGGTAAGATTGAGGATAGATACATATTTATTATGGATATATATCCCAGCACCTTCAGCAAGTGATTTTGGCAGTGAGCTTATAAAGGCTTGTTTCAGATTTATATCTACACCAAGAGTATAAAAAAGTTTAGTCATTCGTTTGAAATGCTTATTTATATCTTTGCGATCATCAGATAAACATTTCATTTGGAAAAACTCCCTTCTCTTAGTTTCTCGGCTTTCTTTGACATCTCCTATAAACATCAGATGAAGAATGTTTATATTTTCTGTAAAATCCTGTATTGTCAAGAAAGTCATCTTGTCAGCATCTCCAAGGCTAGTCCACCAATCTTTTAGAATTCCTGAAAAATGAGCAGTGAAAGTTGATAAGATTTCAAAGTGAGATTCCTCATGAAGATTTTGAGCAGTCATCCAAGCATGAAATTCTTGGAATTTTGCTTCCCATTTTCCAGCAGGAATATCATCTATTGAAAATAACTGTACTCCTTTTGCTTTTGGAAATTCTTGTCCTGGAGGTCTGGCCGTTGAGGTTTCTTCTTCTTCTCCAGATTCAGGCTCTTCAACAACCTCAGAATTCATAAGGATAAGAGGAATTTTTCCCTTATCTTCTTCTTCTGAAAATTCAATTGAATCTGGGGATTCATATTGTGATTCAGATGGCTCAGAAGTATTCTGAGAATTTTCCTTATCAGTGTCTGATTCTGAAGATTCTTCTGAATTGCTATCAGCTTTAGAGGTAGTAAGGCAAGGGATTGAATCTTGATGAAGATCCTTTAACATAGAAGATAAAGGATTTTCATAAACTTTGGTTGCCTCTTTTGCCTTTTGTTCCTGTTGAACAGAGAAAATAGGATTAGATTGTACTGTATATATGAGAGAGGTTTCAGGCTGTATAATCTGTTTCTCTTTTCTCTTTCTTTCTTCTTCTTGTTTCTTTTGTTCAGCTTCATGTCTTTGTTTTGCTTTAGCTTCTTTTTCTTGGGCTTTTTTGTTTCTTCGATATTCTCGTAGAATTTCAGCAATATCAAAGGGTTTCTTTGAAGTTGGTTGTGGCTGATCTGGAAAGAAAACTGAAGGATTAGGAGTGGTAACATTTCCAAAATAAAATGATGTAGGCCAATCTCTTAAAGGGATTGCTACCAAATCCTGAACTTACTTGTGTAGGTGGTTTGGACGGATCAATATTATATTTTGGAACTTCACCTATTTCCTTTAAAGTAGCAATTTGCCTCTGAAGGAATTTTGTTTCTTTTTCTTGATTTAATACAAAATTTGCCAAAGAAGATGAATTTGTAGGTGAATCATATTTAATACTGGCAAGTCTTTGTTCAAGCACACTAATCATTTTAGATACTTCTTCCTTTTGAGATTTTACTGAAGTATCAAGATGATCAACTGAAGTATTAATGTGATTTACCTTTTGAGATACCTCTGAGACATTATGATGAATAGAGGTAAGAGCTGAATTTTGTACCAAGGAGTTTTCCGTCTGCCAATTGAGGATTCATAAGAAATATCTGTGGTAGCAGATTCTCCTGATGTTAGAATAACAGGTGCAGCATTTTGGATTTTTAGAGTGTGTTTAGAACTGTGACAGCCCCACCTTCCCCTAAGGCGAACCAAAGGGGTTAGCGGACTGCCTGCCCAGCTCTCGCCAGGACTAACGGATCAGTTTACGTCGATCTACCACGTTCCGGAACACACCCATGCGCGCAAACAAGTCAAAATCACAAAATAAAATAAAATAAAATAAACGAAAATCGAAGCCGCGGATGAACAGTGCCGGACACGTCAGAATCCGGAGATCAACCCAACATCAATCCAACATATACATACATTGAAATTCAACATTTACAACCAAATGGCATGCCAAAAACCACTCATCATCAATATACATGTTCGGTTTGCCAATCAAAAGAAAATGAATCCAATACACATTAGGGTTTCATTCAAAGAGCTATTCAAAAGATACATTTACATGAGCTCAACTTGACAACCGTCTAACACAACCTTTTCCAAAAGTGGTCATTTTCCTGTAAGGAAAACAAATGGAACGGAATGAGCTTAAGCCCAGTGAGTTACTACCACATAAGCAACAAAGAGCATATAGCATAACCTTTCATTTCAAGCACACAAATAAGGAATATAACAAGTTGGTAAAAGGATACGGACGGCTCTCAAGAGCCCATTTCCACGCTTACATTCTTGATCCAACCTCATTGACCCTCCATCAATGTTAAAGAGTAACCAACCGTAGACATCACTTTACTTCTATCCTTCCAACCAACATACCCCAACCGGGCCCGCACTCCAATCAGTCGTTTTTGGTAATACTCGAGTATACCGGAATCAAGAGTCTCATTACTACAAGATCCCTCAGTCCAGTCCCCGTGGCATGTCAATTTTCACGACCAAGCCCTCGCCGGCTCGATTCAATTGACTACCAACGGGGTTGAGCTCAGTAATACAGTAAGGCCGTTGGATAATCGTCCAAACAACACTAAATCAGTTTTCCATGAAAGGAATTCATTATCTCATATATCAAGTGCAGTATTTCCATAAAACGGTAAACAGTTATGAATGGTACCACAAGGGGTGAGGGCGGTCAAGTACACCCTCACCTCAATCAATTTCAGTAGCCAAATAAGCCTTCAAGGCATCAATTCACATATAGCAAAGCCACATTGTAACATTTAAGTGAGTAGTATACTCACCACTCAAGTAGGTGATGTTTCATGCACCGTCGTTAAAAGAACGTCGTGAACTACCGTCACGCCCTAGAACACGCAAACAAATACAATGAGACTCGATAACGAGTCATAAAGCAATGCCAATCACAACCCCAATAGGGTTTTATAAACATATACATGCATCATAGGCAACCAGAAATTTTGGAAATGTAACTAGCTTTGGCCCTGAAAAAAAATAGTTTTTGTCCTCATTTTGCGGTAATGGCACCGATTTCACTACGATTATCGGATGAGGGTGCAAGACCCACCGTTTCGAAGCTAAGAAACAGGGCTACAACAATGTAGAAGGTAACTCAGTCCAATTCCTAGCACAACTAGGTCAAATATGCAAAATACCAAACCAGAACCTTAATTGCAGGTTTACAAATTACACTATGCTGTAATTAGTCCAACTCAGTCTATACAAGTCCAAATTCATTGATTCCAAAGGCATACTGTAGCTAAGACATCCATCTACATTTCATCAGAAGACCTCAACAACCAAATCCAAAGCAATTCCAGCCAAAATCACCAATTACAGACGTAGTTCTTACATCCTGATGAACCCAGAACAGCAATAGTAATTTCGACCTTTCTCATTCTACACAACTCCAATTGATCTGAAATTTTACAGGAACCTTTAAAACATCAATACCTACAACTTTCATGTTTTAAGGAAAGGCCAATTCGGCCTCTAACCATGAGATACAAAACCAGACAAAATTGGGGATATAAAACCCTAACTTTCTCAAATTCCTTCCAAACCAGAAATTGGTTACAATTATCTATCATATACACCTACTAGAGTCATTAAACATCATTTCCAACCATCATGGATAGCCACAACATCATGATCAATTAAACCAGAAAAATCACCAATAAATTGAAAACTTCACCAAGTCATCCAAAAGCAAGAAATAAACCACAAATTTCAGCACTTTAGCTACCACTAAGCACAACATAAGCTTCATTAAGTGTAGGAGGAAGTTCATTCACCACTCACCTAGTAAACAAGAGAGGAAGAGTTGTTGGACACCTTAGCTTCCTTAAACACTTCACCAAATCACTTACTAGCACCAAATGGAGAGATTTTATGGAGTAGAAACAAGATCAAGCAATTGTTTTGGAGGATTTGAGCTAGATGGTAGCCAAGATTTTGAAGAGTTTTCTTCCTTCCTAAGCTCAAGGTGGCCGGCCAAGTAGGTGAAGACAAGAATGAATTTTTTTGTGATTTTTGAGATATTTATTCAATTGGTAAGAAAGGTCAAAAAGGTGAATAGTTGTCAACAAGTGAAACCAATCCCAACATGACAAGTGTCACTTCATTAATGCATTCCTATCCTTCTTTTTTCCTCTCACATCAATCACATCACATCCTATACTTATCTCTTAACACCCGATAAATTTCAACCAGTATCCGAAACTCAACCTAATTGATCGAATTTTTCCGAACTTTTCGTACTAGTGGGTCCCACGTCCAATATATATTCTTAATTTTTCAAAAACTCTCCAATGCTAGAAAAATCATCTAAAAACTATAATTACTCATAAAATTCACCAGGAAAATTTTCCTAAGCCAGAAAATGCAGAAAACATGTCTTTAAAGGGGAAAAACCCTAGGAAAATTATTAGGCAATTTACGGGTTCTCACAAGAACCATTTTTGACAAATGATTCTAATGGTGGAAAATCAGCTTCTTGAAACATAAAACATTGAATTGGCTGAGTGCTTTCTTCCAATGATTTGGGTAAAGGTTGATGTACTAGCTTCCATTCCTTTTGGATTTTCTTTGTTTGCTTTCTTGCTTCCTTTTCCAGAATATCAAGACATTTCTGATAATATAAGGATGCAAGACCTATTTTGCTTTTGGTGATTGATAAACCCATGCAGAAGGAATTTGGTAACCATCAAACTTACTTCTTACTGACTGAAAATGGTCAGAATCAGGATCTTGTGGTTCATGATCTGGCTTGCAAGGTCGAGGCTCAAAAGACTGTGGATCCACTAGCTTAGTTTTCTTCTTACCAGAAGAAAGATCAGAAGCATCTAACTCCAGTTGTTCTGCCAAATAACATTCTTCGCAATTGGTACATGTGTCAAAATAGATGTGACCAGATATAGGTTCTTGAAAATGATAAACTGCTTCTCCATTTTTGTCAAAATGTTCAATAATATCTCGGAGAAAACCTTTCTCACAATTTTCTTCATAACGACCCCATAACTTTCCTTCGCGAGTTGGCAACTGCATTGGAACTTCTGCAAGCATAATAGAAGGAATTATTTTAGAAGAGGATTTCAAATGAGAATGATCAAATGAAATTGAAGTTCTCCCTTCAATTGTTTTGGTAATCCTTGAATTAGAAGATTCAAGTGGTTCATTGTGTGACGACCCCACCTCCCCCTAAGGCGTACCAAAGGGTTCGGCAGACCGCCTGCCCAGCTCTCGCCAGGACTCACTCCCTATCTCAAACGAGTCATGTACACACATCCATGAACCATAAATAACATTCCCAATTCAAGCTTATAATTTACATTGATAGAAATCGAGGTACAAAGTCTCAATACACCAAACTAGTTCAAAACGTATACAATCCAAGTACAACATGTTCCATCCGAGGAATAGCGCGAGTACAAGTCAAAAATCAAACAACTAGTCTATGCTAGACTTTACATAACTCACACCTCGCTCGTACCCCTGAAAGGAAAACAAATGGAGTGGAATGAGCTAAAAGCCCAGTGAGGTTCCAAATAGCAAATTGACCATTATTTATAAGTACAAGTTTTTGATATAGCAAAGTAACGAGCATGAAGAGTTCATAAATGTGAGCAATAACACGTCAAGTAACAATCGTAAAATGAGCGAGTGTAGAAGTTTTTCAAAAGAAACAATAATCCAATAAACAATAATCATTCCAAAGCATAAGGATACGGATGGCTCTCAGGAGCCAACTTCCATTCATCATCAGGGCTTGATCACATAGTAGTTGACACTCCGTCAACTTTCAAGTAAGTAACCAATCCAGTAGAACACCACTTAAACGACTCTCCGTCCACCGTTCAACCCCCAGCTGGGCCCAAAATCCTCAAGAACACGGGTGGTAATACTCGAGTATACCGATTAGTCGAGAAGATATCACTCCACTCGACAATACAAGAGACCCAGGGTTCGTTACCCAATCGACCAAGCCCTTGCCGGCTCGACTAGAGTAACTCGCCACAGGGTTTCTGGAATTCCAGGAAGTGCGCGCATCATAATCAAGTATATCAAGTCAATTGCAACAATAAACAAGTATATCACGTAAGGGCAAGTGCGATAAAGTACACTCTTGCCCTTACAATTCACGTATATAACATGTAATCAGATTGGTCACGTATCAAGTTCAAGTATCAAGTTCAATTCGGTATTTGAAAGCACTCACCCAAAAGATATAGTGCTACTGGTCACTTTCAGGTTATACTCCGAGTTCGGAGTCCAAATCTGCGATAAAACTCAATTTGAGAACTTTGAAACATGATTAGAGTTCGAAACTTAGACGTTTCGTTCAATAAGAATCAAGAAATGAAAATTCACTTGGAGAATACTCGTGAAACACTCGCTCACTTTTTAAATGATAAAACTTTGTAACATTTATACTTGAAATGGTCATGCGAGTCGAAAGTACAAGGAAATCGTACTTTGAACAATCATTATTTCATTTCTCAAGGGTACAAGTTCGGCCAAGTCCTTATTTATATATCTTGGGACAAGAAGACTTAAGTACCCTAGATGGTTCAAGCAGTAATCACTCTTAACTCATACTCAAGTTGCAAAGATAGTTTTCTAGACCTCGAGTAAAAATTCGGGCAGCATGCCCTTTGTGTTTACCTAATTTCCAGCCATTTAGGCTTCATTATTTTTCTTCAACCAAAATCCAACATCATAAATATCAGCAATTCAAGTCAAAAGCCGTTCCATAGGCTTACAATATCATAAGAATAGGAATTACAATAATAGCAAGTGCAGAAATACAATCTAGCACAAGGCAGATTTGACGTATGAATGCGGAAATAACATATCCGAGGCTACACTTATCGGATTGAGACGCAACCTAAGCCGTTTCGAAGCTAAGATATAGGGCTGCAATGTTCATGAAGGTCACTTAGTCCAGTTCCTAATGTAGCTTAGTCAAATCCTCAAATTACAGAACCAAAATCCAATTTGTCGGCTGATAACCGCCTTACACTGTAATGGTCATATCTCAGAGTACACAAGTCCGATTCAGGTGTTCTTAGAGGAATTTTAAAGCTAAGTCAGAGTACCACAACGTTCATGTTTTGGTAAAAAGCTAAATCAGTACGCATTCTAGTGAAAAAACGTAATAAACTGGACAAACTGAAGAAACGGACTGCTGAGGAAAAACTTAAAACAGTAAGGGTATTTTGGACTTTTCATGACCTATGTTGCTCCGATTGAGCTGAAATTTTATAGGTACCTATAAAATACCATTCTCTACAACTTTCATTCTTTGACCTAAGGCCAATTCGGCCTCCAACATACAGTTACAAAACCGGACAGAATGGAAGCAAGAATTTCCAGAAATCTGGAATTTTTAGTTTTTAATGCAATCTTCCTTAATTTCTCACTTCAATCACTACCAAAACCCCTTCTATAAACTTAATTACAACATATATGCATCATACACCAAATTGGGCAGAAATTCCTCAAGCCCTAGTTCATCATATAAAAAGGGAAAAACTTCCAAAACATGATAGCATCCATGATTCCACCACAAATCAAGTTACTAAGCTTAATTTAAACAAGATTGAAAGTAAAATTTAGAGATATCATCTTCCTTACCTTGATTAGAGTTCTCCAAGTGTAGCCCAAGCTTTCTCTTTCCAAAATTTCACCAACAATCACTAACTAATCACTCAAAGGTAAGTTTAATCGGTTTAGAAATTTAATTTGTCACTTGGTTGGTTAGAATCAAGAAGAAGGAATTGTTTCTTGCTCTCACTTTCTCTCTCCCTCTTGGTTGACCAGCTGCTGGAAAAATGAAGAGGAAAGTGCAGAAAATTGGTTTAAGAAGGCTAGTTAATCACTTGGCCAAGAAACTCTAGGGTGGCGACACTTGTCGCCACCACCACCTTTCATTTTTCTCTTTCTTCCTTGCTATTTTCTAGCCTCAAATTTTCGGTCAAAGCAGCTGCCAAACAAGAAGATGTTTTGCTCAAAAGTCAATAAGCTTGTATGGTAAGAAAGTGGTGGTCAAGTGGTGCGTTCAACCGGTAGTGCGCGGGACCCGCCGGTTCGCGTCGTTTTTCTTAAAAACACACGTATTAGGGTTTTTACTTCCCATTCACTAACCTTATATCATTGCTACTAATCACATATTATTTCTCACTTAAAAGTCACTTTTAATCACCAAATTGATCCTTGGTCAGTATCGAAAATTCATCCGGCGAAAAATCGCGAAAACCCTAATTTTGCTCAAATCTTGAAACCGAAGTGTAAAACCCTATTTCCAGGTTCATCTACACTTATTGTTGAACAATTGGGTAGTAGGGCCTTAATAAATAATAATTTTCAAATAAAAGGAAATTTTTAAGAAAACGTGAGGAATTTACAATTTCAATAATTAACATTAGGATCTCCAGTAAAATATGAAAGATTTAAGAATCCGTTTAGTCACAAGTAAACTAGGGTTTTTTTTTTTTGATTAAAACATTAGGGTTTCTAGTCTTTTAAAACAAAATAAGGTTTTAAATCAAACCCGAAGAAATATACTTTAATATTTTCTTCACAGACAACCTCCTAATATTCGGGATGTTACACATTGGCCTGAGTATACAGATTTTTGTAATCAGTAATCCAACTATTGGGTAATAGTTGAACTAGATCTGACTTAGAAATCTGTCTTGGAATATGTGTGTAGGATGTTGAATTTTTCTCATCAACTTGGATAAGAAGAGCATCTTCACCACCAGGAATAGTAAGATCAAGAGCATGATTTTGAACTTTGTATGCCATTTGATAATGGAGAGTTGCGGCTATTGCATCTTGGACTTGATCTACACCAATGATCTGAATCTGTACCTTTAAAGCATCAAGAAGATGAGGATCCACCAAAGACATATTAAAATTTGGGAAAAGAGTCACAAACACAGTTCTAGCATTTAATGTTGTTTCCACAGTTGCAATACAAGCATGCTGATATTGTGTGAAACGGGTGTCTAGTAGTGCTACACGAGCAACTACAGGGAGTCCTTTTCTTCCATTAAATGATGAGGAAATCCTTATCGCTCCAAAATGTATATGAGTATCCTTGTTGTCTCCACTGCAAAGGAAAATCATTTGGAATATGCAGAGTTATGAATTGTTCCTTTTTTGTGGCAGGGATTGGATGTTGATCAATCTTGGAGGCTTGGATATATTCTTTAATTCCCTTAGGATGATACTGAATTAAAGATTTAATTACTCTTGTGGGAGAAAAAGATTTCTTACCAAAAGTAGTATAAGGATTAATAAGAGGTAAAGAGGCAGGATTAACCACCTTTGGTTCAACAGACACTTCATATAAATAATCTAATTTACTACTATTAGTTTTATTTAAAACAAGATTACTAGAAGTAGATATAGAAGATGAACTAGATGAAGTCATCATTACAACAAACTTCTTACTCTTCTTGACATAAAATAACAAAAAGACGATGATACAATAAATCAATTCTAACCTGTCTACTAACTAAAGTATATGACATAGGATGTAAAAACTCAGCAGCCTCTTTTTGTTCTTTTTCGTAAATATCTATAAAAAGCAAGCAATTTTCTTTGGTAAAATTATCATAAGCACACCAATGATTACCCTGGAATATACGATTACAGATATATTCATACCAAGCATAATAATCTCCTTCTAATTCTAACCATTGCATATTAGCATGATATTCATCAATAATATTCATAAGATTATCTCTGGGAAAATACAGAAATATAACAGAATAATGTTACTGTTCCTCCCAAGGGTATGGCTCTGATACCAAATACCAGAGTGCCTGCTTAGAATCCCATATCAGAGTTGTAACGTACTCTTTGAAAGTATTCCCGAACACACAACAGCCTCTCTCCATCGGGCCTTCAAGGTTCAAGGGACTTTTATCACAAGAGTAAATTATAACAAAGCTATGATAATCTAAGCAGCACGCAGCTACAAGGATCTCGGCCTTCCCTTGGGAGAAAACTAAAACTTTTAGCCCATCGTGTATAAAACACTCTTAGGTTTTATTGAATAGAATATGTTCATCTAAAGAATAGCCGAAAAGAAGAATGTCATCTATATAGATGAGTGTTGAATGCAAGATAGGCTGAAAAATCCTTATCATGGCTTTTTGAAAAAGCGAAGGTACCGTTTTGAGACCAAAAGGCATCACCTTCCATTGATAATGATGATTTGGAATACAAAACCCAGTTTTGTGCCTATCTTCAGGATAAATTCCTAATTGCCAAAATCCAGATTTAAGATCAAATTTTGAAAACCATTTTGCTTTGGTAATTTGAGAAAAAGTGTATGTGACGACCCCATCTTCCCCTAAGGCGAACCAGAGGGGTCGACGAACCGCCTGCCCAGCTCTCGCCAGGACTACGGGTCTCAAACAACTCGAATTTCGTTTAGTTTATAAAGAAAAATTCAACAAAGTAAACGATTTATCCCATTAACTTGTTCTTATAACCATAATATCATTATGCAAGAAAGTATAGCGCTCGAGCACTTCAATCGGACAAGAAAACGAAAAAACGAAAATTTGCCGCGGATGAACAGTAACCGGCCACGTCACTATCCGGCCAGAATCTGGCCGGATACCTGTGACGACCCCACCTCCCCCTAAGGCGTACCAGAGGGTTCGGCGGACCGCCTGCCCAGCTCTCGCCAGGACTCATTCACTCGTATCACGTGCAGACATCCATAGACCATAAATAACATCGCAATTCAAGCTTATAATTTACATTGATAGAAATCGAGGTACAAAGCCTCAATATACTCAAACTGGTTCAGGGCGTATACAATCCAAATACAAAACATTCTATTCGAGTAACAGCGCGAGTACAAGTCAAAAGTCAAAACAACTAGTCTATGCTAGACTTTACATATCTCACACCTCGCTCGTACCCCTGAAAGGAAAACAAATGGAGTGGAATGAGCTAAAAGCCCAGTGAGGTTCCAAATAGCAAATTGACCATTATTTATAAGTACAAGTTTTCGATATAGCAAAGTAACGAGCATGAAGAGTTCATAAATGTGAGCAATAACACGTCAAGTAGCAATCTCAAAATGAGCGAGTGTAGAAGTTTTTCAAAAGAAACAATAATCCAATAAACAATAATCACTCCAAAGTATAAGGATACGGATGGCTCTCAGGAGCCAAATTCCCATTGCATTACCAGAAGCTTGATCACGTAGTAGCTGACACTCCGTCAACTTTCAAGTAAGTAACCAATCCAGTAGAACACCACTTACACGACTCTCCGTCCACCGTTCAAACCCCCAACTGGGCCCAAAATCCTCAAGAAACACGGGTGGTAATACTCGAGTATACCGATTAGTCGAGGAGATATCACTCCACTCGACAATACAAGAGACCCAGGGTTCGTTACCCAATCGACCAAGCCCCTTGCCGGCTCGACTAGAGTAACTCGCCACAGGGTTTCTGGAATTCCAGGAAGTGCGCGCATCATAAACAAGTATGTCAAGTCAATTGCAACAATAAACAAGTATATCACGTAAGGGCAAGTGCGATAAAGTACACTCTTGCCCTAACAATTCACGTATATAACATGTAATCATATTGGTCACGTATCAAGTTCAGGTATCAAGTTCAATTCGGTATTTGAAAACACTCACCAAAAGATATAGTGCCTTTACTGGTCACTTTCAGGTTATACTCCGGGTTCGGAGTCCAAATCTGCGATAAAACTCAGTTTGAGAACTTTGAAACATGACTAAGATTCGAAACTTAGACGTTTTGTTCAATAAGAATCAATAAATAGAAATTCACTTGGAGAGTACTCGTGAAATACTTGCTCACTTTTTCAATGATAAAACTTTGTAATATTTATACTTGAAATTGTCATGCGAGTCGAAAGTACAAGGAAAACGTACTTCGAGCAATCATTATTTCATTTCTCAAGGGTACAAGTTCGGCCAAGTCCTAACGTATAACACTCAAGAAACATAGTGGCCAAGGTTCTCGCTAGTTCAAGTAATAAGTACTTAACCTTCACTCAAGTCGCTAATATAGTTTTCTAGTCCTCGAGCGTAAATTTGGGCAGCATGCCCTTTGTGTTTACCTAATTTTCCAGCCTTTTAGGCTTCATTATTTTTCTCAAACACAACCCAACATTATATAAATCAGCAATTCATGTCAAGAGCCGTTCCATAGGCTCACAATATCATAATAACAAGAATCATATTAAGTACAGGTGCAGAAATTCAATTTAGTTCAAAACAGATTTGACGTACAAATGCGGAAATAACATATCCGAGGCTACGCTTATCGGTTTAAAACGAAACCTATGCCGTTTCGAAGCTAAGACACAGAGCTACAACATTCATGAAGGTCACTTAGTCCAGTTCCTAATGTAACTCAGTCAAATTCTCGAATTACTAAACCAGAAACCAATTCGTCGGCTGTTTAACCGCAGAACACTGTAATGGTCATAACTCAGTGTAAAAAAGTCCAATTCAGGTGTTCTTTGAGGCATTTTAAAGCTACTTCAGAACACCACAACTTTCATGTTTTGGCTCAGAGCTAAATCAGTACGGATCCTAGTCAAAAAACGTGATAAACTGGACTTAACTGATGAAACGGACTGCTGGGAAATATTTAAAACAGTAAGGGTATTTTGGACTTTTCACATCCTACGTTGCTCCGATTGAGCTGAAATTTTGTAGGAACCTATAAAATGTCATTATCTACAACTTTTCTTCTTTGACCTAAGGCCAATTCGGCCTCTAACACACAGATAAAAATTCGGACAGAATGTAAGCAAGAATTTCCAGAAATCTGAAATCTTTAGTTTTTAGTGGAACTTTCCTTAATTTCTTGGTCTAATCACTCCCACAACACCTTATGAAACCTCAATTGCAACATATAAGCATCTTACAACAATTTGGGCAGAATTTCCATAAGCCCTAGTTCATCAAATAAATTGGGGAAAAACCTCTAAAACATGCTAATCATCCATGATTCCACCACTATAATCAAACTACTAAACTTAATTTAACAAAATTGAAAGCAACACTTAGAGAGATAAGCTCTCTTACCTTGAATAGAGGTTACAAAGAGCAGCCCAAGCCTTCTCTTTCCAAACTTTCACCACCAAACACTAACTAACCACTCAAGGACAAGATTAATCGGTTTAGTTCTTTGGATTTCTCACTTTGTAGCTTGAATCAAGAAGAAATGAAGAAGTTTTTCTCTTGGTCTTTCCCTCTCTCTCTTATTTCGGTTATGGAGCAGAAAAATGAAGGAAATGGAGCTTAACTTGTCTTATAAGGAAGTAAGAAGATTAAGGCTAATTGTGTCCACAATTTTTGGCCAACACTTGGACTAATCTTGTCCACAAATTTTTCTCTTTCTTCCCTTACATTTCTAGCCTTATAATTTCGGTCAAACCAGCTGCAAATTAGGAAGATATTTTGTGCAAAAGTCAATAAGCTTGTTTGGTAAGAAAAATGGTGGTCAAACGGTGCGTTCAATCGGTAGTGCGCGGGACCCGCCGGTTCGCGCCGTTTTTCTTAAAAACACCCGTACTAGGGTTTTTACTTCCCATTCACTAACCTTATATAATTGCTCCTATTCACATATTATTTCTCACTTAAAGGTCACTTTTAATCATCAAATTGATCCTTGGCCAGTACCGAAAATTCATCCGGCGGAAAAATCGCTAAAACCCTAATTTGCTCAAATCTTGAAAACAAAGAGTAAAACCCTACTTTCTAGATTCATTTGCACTTATTATGGAATAATTAGATAGTAGAGCTTTAATAAATAATAATTTCCAAATAAAAGAGCATTTTTAAGAAACCGTGAGGGTTTTACAATTTCAGAAATTAAAATTAGGGTTTCTATTAAAATGTGAGACATTTAATAAAACCGGTTAGTCGCAAGTAAACTAGGGTTTTTGACTAAAATTTTAGGGTTTCTAGTCTTTTAAAACAAAATAAGGTTTTAAATCAAACCCCAAAGAAATACACTTTAATATTTTCTTCACAAACAACCTCCTAATATTCGGGATCTTACAATCTCCCCTCCTTAAAAGAATTTCGTCCTCGAAATTCATTCATGCACTTCGAATAACGTAGGGTATTTTCCTTATATATTCGTTTCCGGCTCTCAGGTCGCACTATAGCCAAAACTTAGTTAAACAACAGAAATTACGAATCGTACCTTCTACTATCTCTGTTGGTTCAGGTACTGCCTGTTGGTTCAAGGCATACGCTCTAGCCGGCACTCTTGGCTTAGTTCCTCCTACACTTGCTTGTTCAGGGTTTAGGCGTGATCTACGGGGACAGGTTGCAAGCCGGTGCTCGGTGCTACCACACCATAAACATTTTCCCGCTTTTCGCCAACAATCACTCTCCACATGATTGGCCTTCCCACAGTACCCACAAGATACTTGAGGGGCTGAGGTCTGACCTCCTTGTGAGGTACCTCTTGCTTGGCCCCAGCCACGCGAAGCTCCTCTTGGAGTACTTTCCTTAACCGTCCTTGAAATTTTCTCACTACCATCTTCTCGACCTAACTTAGAAGGTGGCATATCTAAATCACTTTGTCCTTGCCTTTGACTTCCACCAGGCGCACCTCTCCTTTTTGCATGGAAAGCTCTCACTTGTGCCCTAGCAGTCTCTATCCTCAAGGCTTTCTCCAGAACCTCTGTGAATGTATTAATTTGGACCGCCGCTAAGGCTTCTTGTAACTCCACGTTCAGTCCTTGTATGAACCTCCGTACTTTTCTTTGTTCCGTAGCTATCAGTTCGGGAGCAAATCTGGACAACTTTGTAAACTGAGTCTCATACTCAGTTACACTCAACATCCCCTGACGGAGTTTAATGAATTCGTCCTCTCTCTTCTCCTGGACGATGGGTGGAAGGTATTTTTCGTTGAAGTCCCGTACAAAGTTTAGCCAAGTCCATGCAGTTCCTTCTCTCTCCCACTTGGCCCTCACTACATTCCACCAGGCCCTAGCTGGCCCCTCGAACTGAAATACAACGAATTGGACTTGTCTCTCCTCCGTATAGTTTAGGGCAGCAAAAATATTTATCATGGCCTCCAGCCATTTCTCAGCCTCATACGGGTCTGGCCCTCCTAAAAACTTGGGTGGGGAGAACTTTTGGAATCTCTCCAAAGCTCTATCCTGCCCCATATCGGGGTCCCGAGGTTGGTTTACAGGGGCTTGACCCTGTTGTTCCACTAAACGGGCCAGAATATTAGTCATTTGCTGGATGGCAGTTGCCACTTGATCTCCCCCTGTAGCTTGGGGTTCAGGTTGTGGCTCAACCGTTGCCTCTCTTTCCTCTCTTGATTCTCGTACCGGTTCCTGGGCTTGTCTACCCCCACGGCTACGACTAGGACCGCGTCCTCGATTAGTTCCCCTAGCTTGACTTCTTCTACCCTCCATGGTTCGTAGCGAATCAACTATAACAATATAACCAACTAATCAATAATAGAATATAGCCACTAAGTAACTATATAAATATCAACAGCACAAAACAGAATAATGCAAATCATAAACCCCTCTAAATCATAAAACAAGGCAATACAACACATTCGATCAAAACAAGTCACATAGCTTATAGAGCATTAACCCTAGGTATCGCTCAGGCACTACACTTAATCAAGGCTCGAAACACGTGAATAAGAAGGATCCCAAATCCCATGAATATTTTCAATATTTTTCAAGTCCAGACTACTCGCATTCCCTGTGCCTTTGTTTTCACCATCCAAACTTATCCGAATATTACACGAGATCTCAACTGATCGTAAAGATGTCACTCTTTGGTATTCGGGGACAAGAATCCGAAAATATGATAATTCACCACTCAAGCTGGCCAGGCTCAAGAGCAAATCACCCGTATTAGAGATTCCTACCCAACATACATATCTAAGGTTCCCAACAATGGACAATTGTTCCATACTTAACAAGTCAATCCCCACAGTCCGAGAACCTTCTCCCGGCACGAGCTCAATAGGAGCTCTGATACCATCTGTGACGACCCCACCTCCCCCTAAGGCGTACCAGAGGGTTCGGCGGACCGCCTGCCCAGCTCTCGCCAGGACTCATTCACTCGTATCACGTGCAGACATCCATAGACCATAAATAACATCGCAATTCAAGCTTATAATTTACATTGATAGAAATCGAGGTACAAAGCCTCAATATACTCAAACTGGTTCAGGGCGTATACAATCCAAATACAAAACATTCTATTCGAGTAACAGCGCGAGTACAAGTCAAAAGTCAAAACAACTAGTCTATGCTAGACTTTACATATCTCACACCTCGCTCGTACCCCTGAAAGGAAAACAAATGGAGTGGAATGAGCTAAAAGCCCAGTGAGGTTCCAAATAGCAAATTGACCATTATTTATAAGTACAAGTTTTCGATATAGCAAAGTAACGAGCATGAAGAGTTCATAAATGTGAGCAATAACACGTCAAGTAGCAATCTCAAAATGAGCGAGTGTAGAAGTTTTTCAAAAGAAACAATAATCCAATAAACAATAATCACTCCAAAGTATAAGGATACGGATGGCTCTCAGGAGCCAAATTCCCATTGCATTACCAGAAGCTTGATCACGTAGTAGCTGACACTCCGTCAACTTTCAAGTAAGTAACCAATCCAGTAGAACACCACTTACACGACTCTCCGTCCACCGTTCAAACCCCCAACTGGGCCCAAAATCCTCAAGAAACACGGGTGGTAATACTCGAGTATACCGATTAGTCGAGGAGATATCACTCCACTCGACAATACAAGAGACCCAGGGTTCGTTACCCAATCGACCAAGCCCCTTGCCGGCTCGACTAGAGTAACTCGCCACAGGGTTTCTGGAATTCCAGGAAGTGCGCGCATCATAAACAAGTATGTCAAGTCAATTGCAACAATAAACAAGTATATCACGTAAGGGCAAGTGCGATAAAGTACACTCTTGCCCTAACAATTCACGTATATAACATGTAATCATATTGGTCACGTATCAAGTTCAGGTATCAAGTTCAATTCGGTATTTGAAAACACTCACCAAAAGATATAGTGCCTTTACTGGTCACTTTCAGGTTATACTCCGGGTTCGGAGTCCAAATCTGCGATAAAACTCAGTTTGAGAACTTTGAAACATGACTAAGATTCGAAACTTAGACGTTTTGTTCAATAAGAATCAATAAATAGAAATTCACTTGGAGAGTACTCGTGAAATACTTGCTCACTTTTTCAATGATAAAACTTTGTAATATTTATACTTGAAATTGTCATGCGAGTCGAAAGTACAAGGAAAACGTACTTCGAGCAATCATTATTTCATTTCTCAAGGGTACAAGTTCGGCCAAGTCCTAACGTATAACACTCAAGAAACATAGTGGCCAAGGTTCTCGCTAGTTCAAGTAATAAGTACTTAACCTTCACTCAAGTCGCTAATATAGTTTTCTAGTCCTCGAGCGTAAATTTGGGCAGCATGCCCTTTGTGTTTACCTAATTTTCCAGCCTTTTAGGCTTCATTATTTTTCTCAAACACAACCCAACATTATATAAATCAGCAATTCATGTCAAGAGCCGTTCCATAGGCTCACAATATCATAATAACAAGAATCATATTAAGTACAGGTGCAGAAATTCAATTTAGTTCAAAACAGATTTGACGTACAAATGCGGAAATAACATATCCGAGGCTACGCTTATCGGTTTAAAACGAAACCTATGCCGTTTCGAAGCTAAGACACAGAGCTACAACATTCATGAAGGTCACTTAGTCCAGTTCCTAATGTAACTCAGTCAAATTCTCGAATTACTAAACCAGAAACCAATTCGTCGGCTGTTTAACCGCAGAACACTGTAATGGTCATAACTCAGTGTAAAAAAGTCCAATTCAGGTGTTCTTTGAGGCATTTTAAAGCTACTTCAGAACACCACAACTTTCATGTTTTGGCTCAGAGCTAAATCAGTACGGATCCTAGTCAAAAAACGTGATAAACTGGACTTAACTGATGAAACGGACTGCTGGGAAATATTTAAAACAGTAAGGGTATTTTGGACTTTTCACATCCTACGTTGCTCCGATTGAGCTGAAATTTTGTAGGAACCTATAAAATGTCATTATCTACAACTTTTCTTCTTTGACCTAAGGCCAATTCGGCCTCTAACACACAGATAAAAATTCGGACAGAATGTAAGCAAGAATTTCCAGAAATCTGAAATCTTTAGTTTTTAGTGGAACTTTCCTTAATTTCTTGGTCTAATCACTCCCACAACACCTTATGAAACCTCAATTGCAACATATAAGCATCTTACAACAATTTGGGCAGAATTTCCATAAGCCCTAGTTCATCAAATAAATTGGGGAAAAACCTCTAAAACATGCTAATCATCCATGATTCCACCACTATAATCAAACTACTAAACTTAATTTAACAAAATTGAAAGCAACACTTAGAGAGATAAGCTCTCTTACCTTGAATAGAGGTTACAAAGAGCAGCCCAAGCCTTCTCTTTCCAAACTTTCACCACCAAACACTAACTAACCACTCAAGGACAAGATTAATCGGTTTAGTTCTTTGGATTTCTCACTTTGTAGCTTGAATCAAGAAGAAATGAAGAAGTTTTTCTCTTGGTCTTTCCCTCTCTCTCTTATTTCGGTTATGGAGCAGAAAAATGAAGGAAATGGAGCTTAACTTGTCTTATAAGGAAGTAAGAAGATTAAGGCTAATTGTGTCCACAATTTTTGGCCAACACTTGGACTAATCTTGTCCACAAATTTTTCTCTTTCTTCCCTTACATTTCTAGCCTTATAATTTCGGTCAAACCAGCTGCAAATTAGGAAGATATTTTGTGCAAAAGTCAATAAGCTTGTTTGGTAAGAAAAATGGTGGTCAAACGGTGCGTTCAATCGGTAGTGCGCGGGACCCGCCGGTTCGCGCCGTTTTTCTTAAAAACACCCGTACTAGGGTTTTTACTTCCCATTCACTAACCTTATATAATTGCTCCTATTCACATATTATTTCTCACTTAAAGGTCACTTTTAATCATCAAATTGATCCTTGGCCAGTACCGAAAATTCATCCGGCGGAAAAATCGCTAAAACCCTAATTTGCTCAAATCTTGAAAACAAAGAGTAAAACCCTACTTTCTAGATTCATTTGCACTTATTATGGAATAATTAGATAGTAGAGCTTTAATAAATAATAATTTCCAAATAAAAGAGCATTTTTAAGAAACCGTGAGGGTTTTACAATTTCAGAAATTAAAATTAGGGTTTCTATTAAAATGTGAGACATTTAATAAAACCGGTTAGTCGCAAGTAAACTAGGGTTTTTGACTAAAATTTTAGGGTTTCTAGTCTTTTAAAACAAAATAAGGTTTTAAATCAAACCCCAAAGAAATACACTTTAATATTTTCTTCACAAACAACCTCCTAATATTCGGGATCTTACAATCTCCCCTCCTTAAAAGAATTTCGTCCTCGAAATTCATTCATGCACTTCGAATAACGTAGGGTATTTTCCTTATATATTCGTTTCCGGCTCTCAGGTCGCACTATAGCCAAAACTTAGTTAAACAACAGAAATTACGAATCGTACCTTCTACTATCTCTGTTGGTTCAGGTACTGCCTGTTGGTTCAAGGCATACGCTCTAGCCGGCACTCTTGGCTTAGTTCCTCCTACACTTGCTTGTTCAGGGTTTAGGCGTGATCTACGGGGACAGGTTGCAAGCCGGTGCTCGGTGCTACCACACCATAAACATTTTCCCGCTTTTCGCCAACAATCACTCTCCACATGATTGGCCTTCCCACAGTACCCACAAGATACTTGAGGGGCTGAGGTCTGACCTCCTTGTGAGGTACCTCTTGCTTGGCCCCAGCCACGCGAAGCTCCTCTTGGAGTACTTTCCTTAACCGTCCTTGAAATTTTCTCACTACCATCTTCTCGACCTAACTTAGAAGGTGGCATATCTAAATCACTTTGTCCTTGCCTTTGACTTCCACCAGGCGCACCTCTCCTTTTTGCATGGAAAGCTCTCACTTGTGCCCTAGCAGTCTCTATCCTCAAGGCTTTCTCCAGAACCTCTGTGAATGTATTAATTTGGACCGCCGCTAAGGCTTCTTGTAACTCCACGTTCAGTCCTTGTATGAACCTCCGTACTTTTCTTTGTTCCGTAGCTATCAGTTCGGGAGCAAATCTGGACAACTTTGTAAACTGAGTCTCATACTCAGTTACACTCAACATCCCCTGACGGAGTTTAATGAATTCGTCCTCTCTCTTCTCCTGGACGATGGGTGGAAGGTATTTTTCGTTGAAGTCCCGTACAAAGTTTAGCCAAGTCCATGCAGTTCCTTCTCTCTCCCACTTGGCCCTCACTACATTCCACCAGGCCCTAGCTGGCCCCTCGAACTGAAATACAACGAATTGGACTTGTCTCTCCTCCGTATAGTTTAGGGCAGCAAAAATATTTATCATGGCCTCCAGCCATTTCTCAGCCTCATACGGGTCTGGCCCTCCTAAAAACTTGGGTGGGGAGAACTTTTGGAATCTCTCCAAAGCTCTATCCTGCCCCATATCGGGGTCCCGAGGTTGGTTTACAGGGGCTTGACCCTGTTGTTCCACTAAACGGGCCAGAATATTAGTCATTTGCTGGATGGCAGTTGCCACTTGATCTCCCCCTGTAGCTTGGGGTTCAGGTTGTGGCTCAACCGTTGCCTCTCTTTCCTCTCTTGATTCTCGTACCGGTTCCTGGGCTTGTCTACCCCCACGGCTACGACTAGGACCGCGTCCTCGATTAGTTCCCCTAGCTTGACTTCTTCTACCCTCCATGGTTCGTAGCGAATCAACTATAACAATATAACCAACTAATCAATAATAGAATATAGCCACTAAGTAACTATATAAATATCAACAGCACAAAACAGAATAATGCAAATCATAAACCCCTCTAAATCATAAAACAAGGCAATACAACACATTCGATCAAAACAAGTCACATAGCTTATAGAGCATTAACCCTAGGTATCGCTCAGGCACTACACTTAATCAAGGCTCGAAACACGTGAATAAGAAGGATCCCAAATCCCATGAATATTTTCAATATTTTTCAAGTCCAGACTACTCGCATTCCCTGTGCCTTTGTTTTCACCATCCAAACTTATCCGAATATTACACGAGATCTCAACTGATCGTAAAGATGTCACTCTTTGGTATTCGGGGACAAGAATCCGAAAATATGATAATTCACCACTCAAGCTGGCCAGGCTCAAGAGCAAATCACCCGTATTAGAGATTCCTACCCAACATACATATCTAAGGTTCCCAACAATGGACAATTGTTCCATACTTAACAAGTCAATCCCCACAGTCCGAGAACCTTCTCCCGGCACGAGCTCAATAGGAGCTCTGATACCATCTGTGACGACCCCACCTCCCCCTAAGGCGTACCAGAGGGTTCGGCGGACCGCCTGCCCAGCTCTCGCCAGGACTCATTCACTCGTATCACGTGCAGACATCCATAGACCATAAATAACATCGCAATTCAAGCTTATAATTTACATTGATAGAAATCGAGGTACAAAGCCTCAATATACTCAAACTGGTTCAGGGCGTATACAATCCAAATACAAAACATTCTATTCGAGTAACAGCGCGAGTACAAGTCAAAAGTCAAAACAACTAGTCTATGCTAGACTTTACATATCTCACACCTCGCTCGTACCCCTGAAAGGAAAACAAATGGAGTGGAATGAGCTAAAAGCCCAGTGAGGTTCCAAATAGCAAATTGACCATTATTTATAAGTACAAGTTTTCGATATAGCAAAGTAACGAGCATGAAGAGTTCATAAATGTGAGCAATAACACGTCAAGTAGCAATCTCAAAATGAGCGAGTGTAGAAGTTTTTCAAAAGAAACAATAATCCAATAAACAATAATCACTCCAAAGTATAAGGATACGGATGGCTCTCAGGAGCCAAATTCCCATTGCATTACCAGAAGCTTGATCACGTAGTAGCTGACACTCCGTCAACTTTCAAGTAAGTAACCAATCCAGTAGAACACCACTTACACGACTCTCCGTCCACCGTTCAAACCCCCAACTGGGCCCAAAATCCTCAAGAAACACGGGTGGTAATACTCGAGTATACCGATTAGTCGAGGAGATATCACTCCACTCGACAATACAAGAGACCCAGGGTTCGTTACCCAATCGACCAAGCCCCTTGCCGGCTCGACTAGAGTAACTCGCCACAGGGTTTCTGGAATTCCAGGAAGTGCGCGCATCATAAACAAGTATGTCAAGTCAATTGCAACAATAAACAAGTATATCACGTAAGGGCAAGTGCGATAAAGTACACTCTTGCCCTAACAATTCACGTATATAACATGTAATCATATTGGTCACGTATCAAGTTCAGGTATCAAGTTCAATTCGGTATTTGAAAACACTCACCAAAAGATATAGTGCCTTTACTGGTCACTTTCAGGTTATACTCCGGGTTCGGAGTCCAAATCTGCGATAAAACTCAGTTTGAGAACTTTGAAACATGACTAAGATTCGAAACTTAGACGTTTTGTTCAATAAGAATCAATAAATAGAAATTCACTTGGAGAGTACTCGTGAAATACTTGCTCACTTTTTCAATGATAAAACTTTGTAATATTTATACTTGAAATTGTCATGCGAGTCGAAAGTACAAGGAAAACGTACTTCGAGCAATCATTATTTCATTTCTCAAGGGTACAAGTTCGGCCAAGTCCTAACGTATAACACTCAAGAAACATAGTGGCCAAGGTTCTCGCTAGTTCAAGTAATAAGTACTTAACCTTCACTCAAGTCGCTAATATAGTTTTCTAGTCCTCGAGCGTAAATTTGGGCAGCATGCCCTTTGTGTTTACCTAATTTTCCAGCCTTTTAGGCTTCATTATTTTTCTCAAACACAACCCAACATTATATAAATCAGCAATTCATGTCAAGAGCCGTTCCATAGGCTCACAATATCATAATAACAAGAATCATATTAAGTACAGGTGCAGAAATTCAATTTAGTTCAAAACAGATTTGACGTACAAATGCGGAAATAACATATCCGAGGCTACGCTTATCGGTTTAAAACGAAACCTATGCCGTTTCGAAGCTAAGACACAGAGCTACAACATTCATGAAGGTCACTTAGTCCAGTTCCTAATGTAACTCAGTCAAATTCTCGAATTACTAAACCAGAAACCAATTCGTCGGCTGTTTAACCGCAGAACACTGTAATGGTCATAACTCAGTGTAAAAAAGTCCAATTCAGGTGTTCTTTGAGGCATTTTAAAGCTACTTCAGAACACCACAACTTTCATGTTTTGGCTCAGAGCTAAATCAGTACGGATCCTAGTCAAAAAACGTGATAAACTGGACTTAACTGATGAAACGGACTGCTGGGAAATATTTAAAACAGTAAGGGTATTTTGGACTTTTCACATCCTACGTTGCTCCGATTGAGCTGAAATTTTGTAGGAACCTATAAAATGTCATTATCTACAACTTTTCTTCTTTGACCTAAGGCCAATTCGGCCTCTAACACACAGATAAAAATTCGGACAGAATGTAAGCAAGAATTTCCAGAAATCTGAAATCTTTAGTTTTTAGTGGAACTTTCCTTAATTTCTTGGTCTAATCACTCCCACAACACCTTATGAAACCTCAATTGCAACATATAAGCATCTTACAACAATTTGGGCAGAATTTCCATAAGCCCTAGTTCATCAAATAAATTGGGGAAAAACCTCTAAAACATGCTAATCATCCATGATTCCACCACTATAATCAAACTACTAAACTTAATTTAACAAAATTGAAAGCAACACTTAGAGAGATAAGCTCTCTTACCTTGAATAGAGGTTACAAAGAGCAGCCCAAGCCTTCTCTTTCCAAACTTTCACCACCAAACACTAACTAACCACTCAAGGACAAGATTAATCGGTTTAGTTCTTTGGATTTCTCACTTTGTAGCTTGAATCAAGAAGAAATGAAGAAGTTTTTCTCTTGGTCTTTCCCTCTCTCTCTTATTTCGGTTATGGAGCAGAAAAATGAAGGAAATGGAGCTTAACTTGTCTTATAAGGAAGTAAGAAGATTAAGGCTAATTGTGTCCACAATTTTTGGCCAACACTTGGACTAATCTTGTCCACAAATTTTTCTCTTTCTTCCCTTACATTTCTAGCCTTATAATTTCGGTCAAACCAGCTGCAAATTAGGAAGATATTTTGTGCAAAAGTCAATAAGCTTGTTTGGTAAGAAAAATGGTGGTCAAACGGTGCGTTCAATCGGTAGTGCGCGGGACCCGCCGGTTCGCGCCGTTTTTCTTAAAAACACCCGTACTAGGGTTTTTACTTCCCATTCACTAACCTTATATAATTGCTCCTATTCACATATTATTTCTCACTTAAAGGTCACTTTTAATCATCAAATTGATCCTTGGCCAGTACCGAAAATTCATCCGGCGGAAAAATCGCTAAAACCCTAATTTGCTCAAATCTTGAAAACAAAGAGTAAAACCCTACTTTCTAGATTCATTTGCACTTATTATGGAATAATTAGATAGTAGAGCTTTAATAAATAATAATTTCCAAATAAAAGAGCATTTTTAAGAAACCGTGAGGGTTTTACAATTTCAGAAATTAAAATTAGGGTTTCTATTAAAATGTGAGACATTTAATAAAACCGGTTAGTCGCAAGTAAACTAGGGTTTTTGACTAAAATTTTAGGGTTTCTAGTCTTTTAAAACAAAATAAGGTTTTAAATCAAACCCCAAAGAAATACACTTTAATATTTTCTTCACAAACAACCTCCTAATATTCGGGATCTTACAATCTCCCCTCCTTAAAAGAATTTCGTCCTCGAAATTCATTCATGCACTTCGAATAACGTAGGGTATTTTCCTTATATATTCGTTTCCGGCTCTCAGGTCGCACTATAGCCAAAACTTAGTTAAACAACAGAAATTACGAATCGTACCTTCTACTATCTCTGTTGGTTCAGGTACTGCCTGTTGGTTCAAGGCATACGCTCTAGCCGGCACTCTTGGCTTAGTTCCTCCTACACTTGCTTGTTCAGGGTTTAGGCGTGATCTACGGGGACAGGTTGCAAGCCGGTGCTCGGTGCTACCACACCATAAACATTTTCCCGCTTTTCGCCAACAATCACTCTCCACATGATTGGCCTTCCCACAGTACCCACAAGATACTTGAGGGGCTGAGGTCTGACCTCCTTGTGAGGTACCTCTTGCTTGGCCCCAGCCACGCGAAGCTCCTCTTGGAGTACTTTCCTTAACCGTCCTTGAAATTTTCTCACTACCATCTTCTCGACCTAACTTAGAAGGTGGCATATCTAAATCACTTTGTCCTTGCCTTTGACTTCCACCAGGCGCACCTCTCCTTTTTGCATGGAAAGCTCTCACTTGTGCCCTAGCAGTCTCTATCCTCAAGGCTTTCTCCAGAACCTCTGTGAATGTATTAATTTGGACCGCCGCTAAGGCTTCTTGTAACTCCACGTTCAGTCCTTGTATGAACCTCCGTACTTTTCTTTGTTCCGTAGCTATCAGTTCGGGAGCAAATCTGGACAACTTTGTAAACTGAGTCTCATACTCAGTTACACTCAACATCCCCTGACGGAGTTTAATGAATTCGTCCTCTCTCTTCTCCTGGACGATGGGTGGAAGGTATTTTTCGTTGAAGTCCCGTACAAAGTTTAGCCAAGTCCATGCAGTTCCTTCTCTCTCCCACTTGGCCCTCACTACATTCCACCAGGCCCTAGCTGGCCCCTCGAACTGAAATACAACGAATTGGACTTGTCTCTCCTCCGTATAGTTTAGGGCAGCAAAAATATTTATCATGGCCTCCAGCCATTTCTCAGCCTCATACGGGTCTGGCCCTCCTAAAAACTTGGGTGGGGAGAACTTTTGGAATCTCTCCAAAGCTCTATCCTGCCCCATATCGGGGTCCCGAGGTTGGTTTACAGGGGCTTGACCCTGTTGTTCCACTAAACGGGCCAGAATATTAGTCATTTGCTGGATGGCAGTTGCCACTTGATCTCCCCCTGTAGCTTGGGGTTCAGGTTGTGGCTCAACCGTTGCCTCTCTTTCCTCTCTTGATTCTCGTACCGGTTCCTGGGCTTGTCTACCCCCACGGCTACGACTAGGACCGCGTCCTCGATTAGTTCCCCTAGCTTGACTTCTTCTACCCTCCATGGTTCGTAGCGAATCAACTATAACAATATAACCAACTAATCAATAATAGAATATAGCCACTAAGTAACTATATAAATATCAACAGCACAAAACAGAATAATGCAAATCATAAACCCCTCTAAATCATAAAACAAGGCAATACAACACATTCGATCAAAACAAGTCACATAGCTTATAGAGCATTAACCCTAGGTATCGCTCAGGCACTACACTTAATCAAGGCTCGAAACACGTGAATAAGAAGGATCCCAAATCCCATGAATATTTTCAATATTTTTCAAGTCCAGACTACTCGCATTCCCTGTGCCTTTGTTTTCACCATCCAAACTTATCCGAATATTACACGAGATCTCAACTGATCGTAAAGATGTCACTCTTTGGTATTCGGGGACAAGAATCCGAAAATATGATAATTCACCACTCAAGCTGGCCAGGCTCAAGAGCAAATCACCCGTATTAGAGATTCCTACCCAACATACATATCTAAGGTTCCCAACAATGGACAATTGTTCCATACTTAACAAGTCAATCCCCACAGTCCGAGAACCTTCTCCCGGCACGAGCTCAATAGGAGCTCTGATACCATCTGTGACGACCCCACCTCCCCCTAAGGCGTACCAGAGGGTTCGGCGGACCGCCTGCCCAGCTCTCGCCAGGACTCATTCACTCGTATCACGTGCAGACATCCATAGACCATAAATAACATCGCAATTCAAGCTTATAATTTACATTGATAGAAATCGAGGTACAAAGCCTCAATATACTCAAACTGGTTCAGGGCGTATACAATCCAAATACAAAACATTCTATTCGAGTAACAGCGCGAGTACAAGTCAAAAGTCAAAACAACTAGTCTATGCTAGACTTTACATATCTCACACCTCGCTCGTACCCCTGAAAGGAAAACAAATGGAGTGGAATGAGCTAAAAGCCCAGTGAGGTTCCAAATAGCAAATTGACCATTATTTATAAGTACAAGTTTTCGATATAGCAAAGTAACGAGCATGAAGAGTTCATAAATGTGAGCAATAACACGTCAAGTAGCAATCTCAAAATGAGCGAGTGTAGAAGTTTTTCAAAAGAAACAATAATCCAATAAACAATAATCACTCCAAAGTATAAGGATACGGATGGCTCTCAGGAGCCAAATTCCCATTGCATTACCAGAAGCTTGATCACGTAGTAGCTGACACTCCGTCAACTTTCAAGTAAGTAACCAATCCAGTAGAACACCACTTACACGACTCTCCGTCCACCGTTCAAACCCCCAACTGGGCCCAAAATCCTCAAGAAACACGGGTGGTAATACTCGAGTATACCGATTAGTCGAGGAGATATCACTCCACTCGACAATACAAGAGACCCAGGGTTCGTTACCCAATCGACCAAGCCCCTTGCCGGCTCGACTAGAGTAACTCGCCACAGGGTTTCTGGAATTCCAGGAAGTGCGCGCATCATAAACAAGTATGTCAAGTCAATTGCAACAATAAACAAGTATATCACGTAAGGGCAAGTGCGATAAAGTACACTCTTGCCCTAACAATTCACGTATATAACATGTAATCATATTGGTCACGTATCAAGTTCAGGTATCAAGTTCAATTCGGTATTTGAAAACACTCACCAAAAGATATAGTGCCTTTACTGGTCACTTTCAGGTTATACTCCGGGTTCGGAGTCCAAATCTGCGATAAAACTCAGTTTGAGAACTTTGAAACATGACTAAGATTCGAAACTTAGACGTTTTGTTCAATAAGAATCAATAAATAGAAATTCACTTGGAGAGTACTCGTGAAATACTTGCTCACTTTTTCAATGATAAAACTTTGTAATATTTATACTTGAAATTGTCATGCGAGTCGAAAGTACAAGGAAAACGTACTTCGAGCAATCATTATTTCATTTCTCAAGGGTACAAGTTCGGCCAAGTCCTAACGTATAACACTCAAGAAACATAGTGGCCAAGGTTCTCGCTAGTTCAAGTAATAAGTACTTAACCTTCACTCAAGTCGCTAATATAGTTTTCTAGTCCTCGAGCGTAAATTTGGGCAGCATGCCCTTTGTGTTTACCTAATTTTCCAGCCTTTTAGGCTTCATTATTTTTCTCAAACACAACCCAACATTATATAAATCAGCAATTCATGTCAAGAGCCGTTCCATAGGCTCACAATATCATAATAACAAGAATCATATTAAGTACAGGTGCAGAAATTCAATTTAGTTCAAAACAGATTTGACGTACAAATGCGGAAATAACATATCCGAGGCTACGCTTATCGGTTTAAAACGAAACCTATGCCGTTTCGAAGCTAAGACACAGAGCTACAACATTCATGAAGGTCACTTAGTCCAGTTCCTAATGTAACTCAGTCAAATTCTCGAATTACTAAACCAGAAACCAATTCGTCGGCTGTTTAACCGCAGAACACTGTAATGGTCATAACTCAGTGTAAAAAAGTCCAATTCAGGTGTTCTTTGAGGCATTTTAAAGCTACTTCAGAACACCACAACTTTCATGTTTTGGCTCAGAGCTAAATCAGTACGGATCCTAGTCAAAAAACGTGATAAACTGGACTTAACTGATGAAACGGACTGCTGGGAAATATTTAAAACAGTAAGGGTATTTTGGACTTTTCACATCCTACGTTGCTCCGATTGAGCTGAAATTTTGTAGGAACCTATAAAATGTCATTATCTACAACTTTTCTTCTTTGACCTAAGGCCAATTCGGCCTCTAACACACAGATAAAAATTCGGACAGAATGTAAGCAAGAATTTCCAGAAATCTGAAATCTTTAGTTTTTAGTGGAACTTTCCTTAATTTCTTGGTCTAATCACTCCCACAACACCTTATGAAACCTCAATTGCAACATATAAGCATCTTACAACAATTTGGGCAGAATTTCCATAAGCCCTAGTTCATCAAATAAATTGGGGAAAAACCTCTAAAACATGCTAATCATCCATGATTCCACCACTATAATCAAACTACTAAACTTAATTTAACAAAATTGAAAGCAACACTTAGAGAGATAAGCTCTCTTACCTTGAATAGAGGTTACAAAGAGCAGCCCAAGCCTTCTCTTTCCAAACTTTCACCACCAAACACTAACTAACCACTCAAGGACAAGATTAATCGGTTTAGTTCTTTGGATTTCTCACTTTGTAGCTTGAATCAAGAAGAAATGAAGAAGTTTTTCTCTTGGTCTTTCCCTCTCTCTCTTATTTCGGTTATGGAGCAGAAAAATGAAGGAAATGGAGCTTAACTTGTCTTATAAGGAAGTAAGAAGATTAAGGCAAAACACTCAGGAGTCATAAACTAGTCCATTCACCTTATTTGAAACACAATACAATCAAATACACATCAATTGCTAGCATAAAAACCATACATGGAAAAACCCCAATTTCATCAAACCCTAAACCGAAATTTTCCTCACAAATGTTGAAATCTTCTACAATTAACCACCATTAACACACAAAGGCTCCAAATCAAGCCATATAAATCCATCACACTCAACTCAACCATGAGATATCATATAAACCAGAAAATTGCTCAATAAATAGAAAAATTGACATAACTCAACCACAAGTCTTGAAATAACCCATAAAATAGCATCTTTATTCCCTATCACCAACCAATTTCATCTTACAAACAATAATGAAACAATTCCATAGTTACTCACCTTACACTTTCTTGATACAAGGTAGATGAGAGCTTTTCCCTCCAAACCAAAACCACCAAGTACTTCAATCTTACCTAGCAAGCAAGTTTTATGGAAAGATTTGGGAGATTAATGGTTGGTTTGCAAGATTTGGGCAAGAAAATGAAGGGAAATTGAAGAGCTTTCTTTTTTTTTTTCTCTCTAGTTGGCCGGCCAAGAGGGTGGAAAATGAAGAGGAAATTTGGTCAATTTTTGAATTAGTAAAGGTGTAGGAAAAGTCAAAAATCCAAGGGCCAATGAAATTGCAACATTTGTCTTTCAAGTTTATCTCTTCCTTTTGTCTTACAACACTTAATTAAACTCACTAACCTCTAATTAACTCATAACACAAGATAATAAACTTCCGTATATAAAATTTCCCAAAACTACATTTTACTGTACCGGTCGTCTTAGTGGGTCCCGCAACCACTGTACACCCTAAAAACACAAAAATTAACCTAAACCCAGAAAATAATGCAAAATTCATATTTTCTCATAAAATTCCCCAGAAAACCCACATATAAAAGAAAAATCCTAAAATTAGGCCCAAAAGCCCAAAATAAATACTTGGAAAATAAGAAAATTTTCGGGGTCTCACACTCTCTCCCCCTTAAAGAATTTCGTCCTCGAAATTCTCACCTGAATCACTAAACAGTTCGGGATATCTGGTTTTCATCTCATTTTCCATCTCCCAGGTTGCCTCCTCGACACCATGGTTCTTCCATAGAACTTTCACCAGTGGAATTTGCTTATTCCTCAGCTCCTTAATTTTCCTATCAAGCACTTGCACAGGTTTTTCTTCGTAAGTAAGTGCCTCATCAATTTCAATCTCTTCCGGCTGGACAATGTGGGTTGGATCAGGGTAATACTTTTTGAGCATCGACACATGAAATACATTGTGAATCCGTGACAGGCTCGGTGGCAATTCAAGTCGGTATGCCACTTTTCCAACCCGTTGAAGGATCGGAAACGGTCCTACGAATCTAGGTTGGAGTTTCTTTCCTTTGCCAGCAGTGAGGCTCCGCAACGGTGTAATCTTAAGGAATACATAGTCTCCTACTTCAAACTCCAGATCTTTCCTTCGATTATCGGCGTAGCTCTTCTGGCGACTTTGGGCTGCCTGGAGTCTTTGACGGATTAACTTGATCTTTTCTTGGGCATCCTCCATCCAAGGGATAATGGTAGGGTCTAGGATCTTCTTCTCTCCTACTTCATCCCAGTATATTGGTGAACGGCACTTTCGCCCGTAAAGAGCTTCGTAAAGTGCCATTTGGATTGATGAATGGTAGCTGTTATTATAGGCGAACTCTACTAATGTCATGTGCTGTCCCCAATTACCCCCGAAATCTAGAATACTCGTTCGTAACATATCTTCGAGAGTCTGAATCGTCCGTTCCGACTGTCCATCCGTCTGGGGGTGATAAGTAGTACTCAAATTCAGCTTCGTCCCCAAGGTCTCCTGAAACTTTTGCCAGAATCTGGACACGAAACGAGGGTCTCGGTCGGAAACGATGCTCACGGGCACTCCATGTAATCTTACAATCTCCTCCAAGTATACCCGAGCTAACTTATCCAGGGAATACTTCATATTCACAGGTAGGAAATGAGCCGACTTGGTCAATCGATCAATGATCACCCAAACGTCATCATGTCCTTTTTGAGTTCTAGGTAATCCAGAAACGAAGTCCATGGTAATATGTTCCCATTTCCATTCGGGAATCTCCAAAGGCTGCAGTAGTCCCGAAGGCTTCCGGTGTTCGGCCTTAACTTGCTGGCACACTAAACAAGTTTGTACGTACTGAGCTATCTCTCGCTTCATCCTGTCCCACCAGTACAATCGTCGCAAGTCATGATACATCTTGTTACTTCCTGGATGGATTGTATATTTAGATCTATGAGCTTCCTCCAAAATTTCCCTTCTCAAAATTTCATCATCGGGTACCACTATTCGATTTCGAAATCTCAAAATCCCTTCAGGGCTCAAATTAAAATTGGATATTTCTCCTTTCTTCACCTTTTCTACCCACCTTTGAACTGTCGGATCCTTAATTTGAGCTTCCTTGATCTTTTCTAAAAACACGGACGTCACCCGGATATTCCCAAAGGTTATCCTATTATGCTCCAACTTTGGATTCCATTCTCCAACAGCTCCCAGCAATTCCCACTCCTTCACCATCAATCCGGAAATTTGAGCCTTTCGACTTAAGGCATCGGCTACCACATTTGCCTTACCAGGATGGTAGTTAATAGTATAATCATAATCCTCCAAGAATTCCATCCAACGGCGTTGTCTCATGTTCAACTCCTTCTGGGAAAAGAGGTATTTGAGGCTTTTATGGTCAGAATAGACTTCAAAAGTCACTCCGTACAGATAGTGTCTCCACTTTTTCAGAGCGAAGACAACTGCGGCCAATTCTAGGTCATGAATGGGATAGTTTTGCTCATGAGTTTTCAATTTCCTGGAAGCGTAAGCTATCACATTTTGATGTTGCATCAATACACACCCCAACCCTTCTTTGGAGGCGTCAGTGTAAACAATGAACCCGTCCGGACCGTTAGGTAAAGCTAGAATAGGGGCCATAGTTAATCTCCGCTTCAGCTCTTGAAAGCTGGTTTCACACTTATCACTCCACAGAAATCGTCCACCCTTCTTGGTTAAATCAGTTAAGGGACTGGCAAGTTTCGAAAAATCTTTAATAAACCGCCGGTAATAACCTGCCAACCCTAGAAAACTTCGGATCTCCGTGGGGTTATCGGGTCTCTTCCACTCAGTTACCGCTTCTACCTTGGCCGGATCCACAGCAATCCCTTCCTTTGAAATCACGTGCCCCAGAAAAGCGACTCTTTCTAACCAAAACTCACATTTGCTAAATTTGGCATACAACTGGTGCTCCCTCAGGGTTTGTAGGACCTCATTCAAATGTTGTTCATGCTCCTCACGGGTTTTTGAATAAACCAATATGTCATCGATAAACACAACGACAAATCGGTCGAGATAGGGTTTGAAAATTCGATGCATGAGGTCCATGAAGGCAGCAGGAGCATTGGTCAGTCCAAAAGGCATCACGGCAAATTCGTAGTGCCCATACCGAGAATTGAAGGCAGTTTTAGGCACATCATCTTTCTTAATCAGAAGTTGGTAATACCCCTGTCGAAGGTCTAATTTAGAGAATACCACTGCACCTTGCAATTGATCAAATAACTCATCAATGTGGGGTAGGGGGTACTTATTCTTAATCGTCACGTTGTTCAACCCTCGGTAGTCGATACATAGTCTCAATGTCCCGTCCTTCTTCTTGACAAAGAGAACAGGCGCCCCCCAAGGCGATCCGCTCTCGTGAATAAACCCTCGCTCTAAAAGGTCTTGCAACTGTAATTTCAACTCTTTGAGTTCCGCAGGTGCCATTCGGTAGGGAGTTTTGGAAATAGGGGAAGCCCCTGGGCATAGGTTAACTTCAAACTCAATTTCTCTTTCTGGAGGCAGATTTACTAACTCGTCAGGAAAAACATCGGGGTATTTACTCACTACCGGGACGTCTTCTATTTTCAGTTTATCGGCAGGAGTATTAATAAGAAAAGCTAGGAACCCTTGTGCCCCTCTACTCAATAATTTCCTAGCTCGAATACCCGAAATCATAGCGGATGAGGCTAGACTACCCCTCACATCTAACCTCAAAGTTGCCTCCCCAGGAATACGAAATTCAACAGTTTTCCTCTTGCAGTCCAGCTGGGCATTGTATCGAGCCAACCAATCCATGCCTAATATCACATCGTACCCCTTTATGGCTAGACTTATCAAATTCCCCAATAACTTCCGCTCACCTACCCAGATCTCACAATTCGTGTACATTTTGCTAGAAATCAAACGTTGGTCCCCCGTAGGAGTACTAACTTCTAACTCATAAGGAAGAATAACAGGGTTTATATCAATTCCACACATAAACTCGGGATTAACAAAGGAATGGGTGGCTCCAGGGTCTATCAAAATTCTAGCTAGGCGGTGGAAGACAGGAATCGTACCTTCCACTACCTCGGCGGAGTCAGGGACTGGCCGTTGTTCAATGGAGTACACCCGTGCAGGCACCTTTGGTTTGGTACTGTCTACCCGGGATTGACTTGAGGTAGCCTTAGATGTCATCGGGGTAGTTCCTCTTGCGTCACGTGCCTGGACCGGACAGTTGGCGAACCGGTGCTCCGCACTTCCGCACCGCAAACACTTATTCTGCTTCCTCCAGCAGTCGTCCTCCGTGTGATTGGGTTTCCCACAAAAGTTACACGGACCACGCGCTACAGTAGTAGAACTCCCTTGTGTGGTGCTCCTCGGCCGCCCTCGGCCTGGTTGGCTTCCTCGGAAAGAAGCCCCTCTAGCTGGACTCGAAAATCGTCCCCCTCCAGCTCCCCTTCCAAATTTAGGAGGGGGAGGGGTACTCTTATCCCCTTGAGTTGAGCTACTCCCAGCAGCTCCCCGCTTTCGATTTTGGAAGTTTCTCACCTGGAGCCTCGCATTCTCGGATCGTAAGGCCTTCTCAACAGCATCACTGAAAGTAGTGATTTGGGCAACGGCTAAATCCTTTTGGATTTCCACATTAAGCCCCTGAAGAAAACGCCTAGCCCTCCTTTGTTCGGTTAAAATGAGCTCAGGAGCAAATTTAGATAAACGTGTGAATTGACTCTCATATTCGGCCACCGATTGCGTTCCTTGGCGTAGACGAATAAATTCGTCCTCTTTTTTCCCTTGAACCAACGGTGGAAAATACTTGGCATTGAATTCCCTTACAAAGCTCGCCCATGTTCTTGGCGTCTGTTCTCGCTCCCATTTTGTTCGAATAATGTTCCACCAAGAGCGAGCAGCCCCTTCAAGTTGAAAAACCGCAAAGGTCACTTGCCTCTCCTCCGAGTAACGCAGGGCGGCAAAAATGTCTATCATCTTCTCCAACCATTGTTCCGCCACGTCCGGATCGGGCCCTCCGAGAAATTTAGGTGGAGAAAATTTTTGGAATCGTTCGAGAGCTCGGTCTTCGCTCTCGACATGATTTCCAGGATTTCCAGGGTTTCCAGGGTTGCCGACAGGTGGATTAGGGTTTGGGCCCTGTTGCTGCACCACCTGGGCCAGGAGATCGGTCATCCGCTGGATAGCAGCGGCCACTTGCACATTAGGGTCGATTTGGGGTTCAGGAGTTGGTTCGGGCACTTCAGTTCCCGTACCCTGTTCAGTCGTGGGCTGTCTACCCCCACGTCCTCTACCTCGGCCACTACGCGTGCCTTCCATCGTTCTAGATCAATCTAGGGCCAAAATATACCCATAAATATAACATTAACATTAAAAAAATACACATCCCTGTACATAACAATAACCATGAACACTTAACCAAACAAGTACTTCATAAAGCACTTAAACACATAACACATATTCATAGCATTCACAACAAGATCCAACATTTATACAAAACAGTCAGTCAAGTACAAACAAGAAAAGCCTATAACGGAATGGCAATACAAAAGTAATATATACAAAACTAGTCCTATATACAACGCGACTAGCTAAGAGTCCTTCCCGGCCTACCATTCCGTGCCCCTTATATATACAAAGTCAAAATCTTCCAAAATGGCTTAAAAGCCATACCCTAGCCTACCGTGGGACTAGAAGACCTACTCGCTTGAGCGGATTCGACTCCGACCGAACCCCTCACGTAAGAGTCCTCGTCACTCTCGTCCCCTAATAGGTCATCACACATGTTCAGAATCGATCCGGCCTTCTCCTTCATTTGCCTCGCCCTCTTGACCATTCGTTCACGTGTTTCACCTAATTGCGTACACAGGTCGTCCACCCTATCTTGACCTTCACCCAGGTCATATTCCAACTCCTTAATTCGCTAGGCTTGCCTCTTGTTGGCCTCTCTCAATTGATTTGTTTCGGCTTCAAGCCTTGCATAGTTCTTGGCTAACTCCTTCCTTTCTTTGTCCACGGCCAATACGAGGGTATTGGGGTAGGCAAACCTGTGGCGGCACGCACAACGCCGGAGACGACTAGCCGGACTCCAGCGTATAGTTGACCCCCTCGGCCGAATCTGGTACTTAATCACCGGAAGTACTCCACGGCCCTGCTTCACGGTCGGTGTCTCACTAGATTCACTATGTGCATCCATCCTACACGAAAGCGTAGTTAAACTCAAACACCCTTAGGAAAACAATCGAATACAAGTCCCAAATCAAGAAATTTCTAACATGCCCAGGTTAATCTAAACCTAGGCTCTGATACCAATTGTGACGACCCCATCTTCCCCTAAGGCGAATCAGAGGGGTCGACGGACCGCCTGCCCAACTCTCGCCAGGACTACGGGTCTCAAACAACTCGAATTTCGTTTAGTTTATAAAGGAAAATTCAACAAAGTAAACGATTTATCCCATTAACTTGTTCTTATAACCATAATATCATTATGCAAGAAAGTATAGCGCTCGAGCACATCAATCGGACAAGAAAACGAAAAAACGAAAATTTGCCGCGGATGAACAGTAACCGGCCACGTCACTATCCGGCCAGAATCTGGCCGGATACCCGGCCGGATTCTCGGCCGGATAGGAGGCCGAGGCTAGACCCCAAAGGGGTCGAAATTCCCCTGTCAATCCGGCCGGAAATCCGGCCAGAAGTTGGCCAGATTGCTCCGGCCGGATTGCGGCCAGTAGCTAAAACCCAAATTTTTTTTTCTTTTCCCCGGCATATCCGGCCAGAACCTGGCCGGATTCTGGGCAGTGTTTTTGCCAAAATTCTTTCTCCCTTCGGTTGCAACCGATACTCACATAAACACATCAAAAACATAATGCAGTTGGTCCAAGACTTGATAAAGCTATACACATACATGCCTTATATACATAAGAAAGGTTCAAATTACACTTCAAAAGCACTTGAATTCATATACATCGAGGTTTTCAAATGTGAGAGGAGCTATTCAAAATTAACTATATAACTAGCTCAACCCTTTTCAAAACTTGAGTTCAACAGTGTCCCTGTAAGGAAAACAAAACAACGGGGTGAGCTTACGCCCGTGAGGTACCAATTTCACAAGTAAGTCATACAATCCAACACACACACATAAGTGTTTTATGAACTCAACCATGTATAAAAGGATACAGTCGGCCCTCAAGGGCCGTTTTCCGATTTCCATACTTGATCATATTCGTTGGCACTCCGTCAACCATTGAAGATAACCAAGATCCGTAGACACCTCTTCTCACCATTTCCTTCCACCATTCACCCCCTAATCGGGCCCGCACACCTCATAGTTTCAAAAGGTAATACTCGAGTATACCACAAGGTCGAGGAGTTAACACTCCACTCGCCTACTAGTGACCCAAAGGCTCGTTAACGAATCGCCCAAGCCCTTGCCGGCTCGACTCGAATAACGGTCTAAGGGGATGAGCTCAATTTTCACAGTAATAATAGGGCATAGCCCTAGCAATTATCAACCCATATACACATGAAATTCAACAGTTCAACAATAACAGTATTGCACATAAGTGGTCAAGAGCGATAAAGTACACCCTTGACCTATTCAAATCACATAGCAAGTACATTCAACCATTGCATGGTACACTCACCAAGTAATCAAGTAAATCACACGTTCGAGTCAGGAGTAGGTCCCGGTCCACCGGTACGACCTAAAACAAGCAAGCAAACATATTTGAGACTCAATCACGAGTCAACGTACAATTTTAACCTACTAATACAAGTTACTCAAAAATAACAAGTAGAGCAACGAAAGTGTGGAATGTGAACAAACTCCCCCAATTCTTCCATTTCTATACAATTCTCCTCAATTCAAAACCATCCATCCTTCTAATCAATTGGGCGGCATTTCCCCTTAATTTCTTCACTTTTCCAACCTAATGAACAACACCCAACTTATACCAAAACACTCAGGAGTCATAAACTAGTCCATTCACCTTATTTGAAACACAATACAATCAAATACACATCAATTGCTAGCATAAAAACCATACATGGAAAAACCCCAATTTCATCAAACCCTAAACCGAAATTTTCCTCACAAATGTTGAAATCTTCTACAATTAACCACCATTAACACACAAAGGCTCCAAATCAAGCCATATAAATCCATCACACTCAACTCAACCATGAGATATCATATAAACCAGAAAATTGCTCAATAAATAGAAAAATTGACATAACTCAACCACAAGTCTTGAAATAACCCATAAAATAGCATCTTTATTCCCTATCACCAACCAATTTCATCTTACAAACAATAATGAAACAATTCCATAGTTACTCACCTTACACTTTCTTGATACAAGGTAGATGAGAGCTTTTCCCTCCAAACCAAAACCACCAAGTACTTCAATCTTACCTAGCAAGCAAGTTTTATGGAAAGATTTGGGAGATTAATGGTTGGTTTGCAAGATTTGGGCAAGAAAATGAAGGGAAATTGAAGAGCTTTCTTTTTTTTTTTCTCTCTAGTTGGCCGGCCAAGAGGGTGGAAAATGAAGAGGAAATTTGGTCAATTTTTGAATTAGTAAAGGTGTAGGAAAAGTCAAAAATCCAAGGGCCAATGAAATTGCAACATTTGTCTTTCAAGTTTATCTCTTCCTTTTGTCTTACAACACTTAATTAAACTCACTAACCTCTAATTAACTCATAACACAAGATAATAAACTTCCGTATATAAAATTTCCCAAAACTACATTTTACTGTACCGGTCGTCTTAGTGGGTCCCGCAACCACTGTACACCCTAAAAACACAAAAATTAACCTAAACCCAGAAAATAATGCAAAATTCATATTTTCTCATAAAATTCCCCAGAAAACCCACATATAAAAGAAAAATCCTAAAATTAGGCCCAAAAGCCCAAAATAAATACTTGGAAAATAAGAAAATTTTCGGGGTCTCACACTCTCTCCCCCTTAAAGAATTTCGTCCTCGAAATTCTCACCTGAATCACTAAACAGTTCGGGATATCTGGTTTTCATCTCATTTTCCATCTCCCAGGTTGCCTCCTCGACACCATGGTTCTTCCATAGAACTTTCACCAGTGGAATTTGCTTATTCCTCAGCTCCTTAATTTTCCTATCAAGCACTTGCACAGGTTTTTCTTCGTAAGTAAGTGCCTCATCAATTTCAATCTCTTCCGGCTGGACAATGTGGGTTGGATCAGGGTAATACTTTTTGAGCATCGACACATGAAATACATTGTGAATCCGTGACAGGCTCGGTGGCAATTCAAGTCGGTATGCCACTTTTCCAACCCGTTGAAGGATCGGAAACGGTCCTACGAATCTAGGTTGGAGTTTCTTTCCTTTGCCAGCAGTGAGGCTCCGCAACGGTGTAATCTTAAGGAATACATAGTCTCCTACTTCAAACTCCAGATCTTTCCTTCGATTATCGGCGTAGCTCTTCTGGCGACTTTGGGCTGCCTGGAGTCTTTGACGGATTAACTTGATCTTTTCTTGGGCATCCTCCATCCAAGGGATAATGGTAGGGTCTAGGATCTTCTTCTCTCCTACTTCATCCCAGTATATTGGTGAACGGCACTTTCGCCCGTAAAGAGCTTCGTAAAGTGCCATTTGGATTGATGAATGGTAGCTGTTATTATAGGCGAACTCTACTAATGTCATGTGCTGTCCCCAATTACCCCCGAAATCTAGAATACTCGTTCGTAACATATCTTCGAGAGTCTGAATCGTCCGTTCCGACTGTCCATCCGTCTGGGGGTGATAAGTAGTACTCAAATTCAGCTTCGTCCCCAAGGTCTCCTGAAACTTTTGCCAGAATCTGGACACGAAACGAGGGTCTCGGTCGGAAACGATGCTCACGGGCACTCCATGTAATCTTACAATCTCCTCCAAGTATACCCGAGCTAACTTATCCAGGGAATACTTCATATTCACAGGTAGGAAATGAGCCGACTTGGTCAATCGATCAATGATCACCCAAACGTCATCATGTCCTTTTTGAGTTCTAGGTAATCCAGAAACGAAGTCCATGGTAATATGTTCCCATTTCCATTCGGGAATCTCCAAAGGCTGCAGTAGTCCCGAAGGCTTCCGGTGTTCGGCCTTAACTTGCTGGCACACTAAACAAGTTTGTACGTACTGAGCTATCTCTCGCTTCATCCTGTCCCACCAGTACAATCGTCGCAAGTCATGATACATCTTGTTACTTCCTGGATGGATTGTATATTTAGATCTATGAGCTTCCTCCAAAATTTCCCTTCTCAAAATTTCATCATCGGGTACCACTATTCGATTTCGAAATCTCAAAATCCCTTCAGGGCTCAAATTAAAATTGGATATTTCTCCTTTCTTCACCTTTTCTACCCACCTTTGAACTGTCGGATCCTTAATTTGAGCTTCCTTGATCTTTTCTAAAAACACGGACGTCACCCGGATATTCCCAAAGGTTATCCTATTATGCTCCAACTTTGGATTCCATTCTCCAACAGCTCCCAGCAATTCCCACTCCTTCACCATCAATCCGGAAATTTGAGCCTTTCGACTTAAGGCATCGGCTACCACATTTGCCTTACCAGGATGGTAGTTAATAGTATAATCATAATCCTCCAAGAATTCCATCCAACGGCGTTGTCTCATGTTCAACTCCTTCTGGGAAAAGAGGTATTTGAGGCTTTTATGGTCAGAATAGACTTCAAAAGTCACTCCGTACAGATAGTGTCTCCACTTTTTCAGAGCGAAGACAACTGCGGCCAATTCTAGGTCATGAATGGGATAGTTTTGCTCATGAGTTTTCAATTTCCTGGAAGCGTAAGCTATCACATTTTGATGTTGCATCAATACACACCCCAACCCTTCTTTGGAGGCGTCAGTGTAAACAATGAACCCGTCCGGACCGTTAGGTAAAGCTAGAATAGGGGCCATAGTTAATCTCCGCTTCAGCTCTTGAAAGCTGGTTTCACACTTATCACTCCACAGAAATCGTCCACCCTTCTTGGTTAAATCAGTTAAGGGACTGGCAAGTTTCGAAAAATCTTTAATAAACCGCCGGTAATAACCTGCCAACCCTAGAAAACTTCGGATCTCCGTGGGGTTATCGGGTCTCTTCCACTCAGTTACCGCTTCTACCTTGGCCGGATCCACAGCAATCCCTTCCTTTGAAATCACGTGCCCCAGAAAAGCGACTCTTTCTAACCAAAACTCACATTTGCTAAATTTGGCATACAACTGGTGCTCCCTCAGGGTTTGTAGGACCTCATTCAAATGTTGTTCATGCTCCTCACGGGTTTTTGAATAAACCAATATGTCATCGATAAACACAACGACAAATCGGTCGAGATAGGGTTTGAAAATTCGATGCATGAGGTCCATGAAGGCAGCAGGAGCATTGGTCAGTCCAAAAGGCATCACGGCAAATTCGTAGTGCCCATACCGAGAATTGAAGGCAGTTTTAGGCACATCATCTTTCTTAATCAGAAGTTGGTAATACCCCTGTCGAAGGTCTAATTTAGAGAATACCACTGCACCTTGCAATTGATCAAATAACTCATCAATGTGGGGTAGGGGGTACTTATTCTTAATCGTCACGTTGTTCAACCCTCGGTAGTCGATACATAGTCTCAATGTCCCGTCCTTCTTCTTGACAAAGAGAACAGGCGCCCCCCAAGGCGATCCGCTCTCGTGAATAAACCCTCGCTCTAAAAGGTCTTGCAACTGTAATTTCAACTCTTTGAGTTCCGCAGGTGCCATTCGGTAGGGAGTTTTGGAAATAGGGGAAGCCCCTGGGCATAGGTTAACTTCAAACTCAATTTCTCTTTCTGGAGGCAGATTTACTAACTCGTCAGGAAAAACATCGGGGTATTTACTCACTACCGGGACGTCTTCTATTTTCAGTTTATCGGCAGGAGTATTAATAAGAAAAGCTAGGAACCCTTGTGCCCCTCTACTCAATAATTTCCTAGCTCGAATACCCGAAATCATAGCGGATGAGGCTAGACTACCCCTCACATCTAACCTCAAAGTTGCCTCCCCAGGAATACGAAATTCAACAGTTTTCCTCTTGCAGTCCAGCTGGGCATTGTATCGAGCCAACCAATCCATGCCTAATATCACATCGTACCCCTTTATGGCTAGACTTATCAAATTCCCCAATAACTTCCGCTCACCTACCCAGATCTCACAATTCGTGTACATTTTGCTAGAAATCAAACGTTGGTCCCCCGTAGGAGTACTAACTTCTAACTCATAAGGAAGAATAACAGGGTTTATATCAATTCCACACATAAACTCGGGATTAACAAAGGAATGGGTGGCTCCAGGGTCTATCAAAATTCTAGCTAGGCGGTGGAAGACAGGAATCGTACCTTCCACTACCTCGGCGGAGTCAGGGACTGGCCGTTGTTCAATGGAGTACACCCGTGCAGGCACCTTTGGTTTGGTACTGTCTACCCGGGATTGACTTGAGGTAGCCTTAGATGTCATCGGGGTAGTTCCTCTTGCGTCACGTGCCTGGACCGGACAGTTGGCGAACCGGTGCTCCGCACTTCCGCACCGCAAACACTTATTCTGCTTCCTCCAGCAGTCGTCCTCCGTGTGATTGGGTTTCCCACAAAAGTTACACGGACCACGCGCTACAGTAGTAGAACTCCCTTGTGTGGTGCTCCTCGGCCGCCCTCGGCCTGGTTGGCTTCCTCGGAAAGAAGCCCCTCTAGCTGGACTCGAAAATCGTCCCCCTCCAGCTCCCCTTCCAAATTTAGGAGGGGGAGGGGTACTCTTATCCCCTTGAGTTGAGCTACTCCCAGCAGCTCCCCGCTTTCGATTTTGGAAGTTTCTCACCTGGAGCCTCGCATTCTCGGATCGTAAGGCCTTCTCAACAGCATCACTGAAAGTAGTGATTTGGGCAACGGCTAAATCCTTTTGGATTTCCACATTAAGCCCCTGAAGAAAACGCCTAGCCCTCCTTTGTTCGGTTAAAATGAGCTCAGGAGCAAATTTAGATAAACGTGTGAATTGACTCTCATATTCGGCCACCGATTGCGTTCCTTGGCGTAGACGAATAAATTCGTCCTCTTTTTTCCCTTGAACCAACGGTGGAAAATACTTGGCATTGAATTCCCTTACAAAGCTCGCCCATGTTCTTGGCGTCTGTTCTCGCTCCCATTTTGTTCGAATAATGTTCCACCAAGAGCGAGCAGCCCCTTCAAGTTGAAAAACCGCAAAGGTCACTTGCCTCTCCTCCGAGTAACGCAGGGCGGCAAAAATGTCTATCATCTTCTCCAACCATTGTTCCGCCACGTCCGGATCGGGCCCTCCGAGAAATTTAGGTGGAGAAAATTTTTGGAATCGTTCGAGAGCTCGGTCTTCGCTCTCGACATGATTTCCAGGATTTCCAGGGTTTCCAGGGTTGCCGACAGGTGGATTAGGGTTTGGGCCCTGTTGCTGCACCACCTGGGCCAGGAGATCGGTCATCCGCTGGATAGCAGCGGCCACTTGCACATTAGGGTCGATTTGGGGTTCAGGAGTTGGTTCGGGCACTTCAGTTCCCGTACCCTGTTCAGTCGTGGGCTGTCTACCCCCACGTCCTCTACCTCGGCCACTACGCGTGCCTTCCATCGTTCTAGATCAATCTAGGGCCAAAATATACCCATAAATATAACATTAACATTAAAAAAATACACATCCCTGTACATAACAATAACCATGAACACTTAACCAAACAAGTACTTCATAAAGCACTTAAACACATAACACATATTCATAGCATTCACAACAAGATCCAACATTTATACAAAACAGTCAGTCAAGTACAAACAAGAAAAGCCTATAACGGAATGGCAATACAAAAGTAATATATACAAAACTAGTCCTATATACAACGCGACTAGCTAAGAGTCCTTCCCGGCCTACCATTCCGTGCCCCTTATATATACAAAGTCAAAATCTTCCAAAATGGCTTAAAAGCCATACCCTAGCCTACCGTGGGACTAGAAGACCTACTCGCTTGAGCGGATTCGACTCCGACCGAACCCCTCACGTAAGAGTCCTCGTCACTCTCGTCCCCTAATAGGTCATCACACATGTTCAGAATCGATCCGGCCTTCTCCTTCATTTGCCTCGCCCTCTTGACCATTCGTTCACGTGTTTCACCTAATTGCGTACACAGGTCGTCCACCCTATCTTGACCTTCACCCAGGTCATATTCCAACTCCTTAATTCGCTAGGCTTGCCTCTTGTTGGCCTCTCTCAATTGATTTGTTTCGGCTTCAAGCCTTGCATAGTTCTTGGCTAACTCCTTCCTTTCTTTGTCCACGGCCAATACGAGGGTATTGGGGTAGGCAAACCTGTGGCGGCACGCACAACGCCGGAGACGACTAGCCGGACTCCAGCGTATAGTTGACCCCCTCGGCCGAATCTGGTACTTAATCACCGGAAGTACTCCACGGCCCTGCTTCACGGTCGGTGTCTCACTAGATTCACTATGTGCATCCATCCTACACGAAAGCGTAGTTAAACTCAAACACCCTTAGGAAAACAATCGAATACAAGTCCCAAATCAAGAAATTTCTAACATGCCCAGGTTAATCTAAACCTAGGCTCTGATACCAATTGTGACGACCCCATCTTCCCCTAAGGCGAATCAGAGGGGTCGACGGACCGCCTGCCCAACTCTCGCCAGGACTACGGGTCTCAAACAACTCGAATTTCGTTTAGTTTATAAAGGAAAATTCAACAAAGTAAACGATTTATCCCATTAACTTGTTCTTATAACCATAATATCATTATGCAAGAAAGTATAGCGCTCGAGCACATCAATCGGACAAGAAAACGAAAAAACGAAAATTTGCCGCGGATGAACAGTAACCGGCCACGTCACTATCCGGCCAGAATCTGGCCGGATACCCGGCCGGATTCTCGGCCGGATAGGAGGCCGAGGCTAGACCCCAAAGGGGTCGAAATTCCCCTGTCAATCCGGCCGGAAATCCGGCCAGAAGTTGGCCAGATTGCTCCGGCCGGATTGCGGCCAGTAGCTAAAACCCAAATTTTTTTTTCTTTTCCCCGGCATATCCGGCCAGAACCTGGCCGGATTCTGGGCAGTGTTTTTGCCAAAATTCTTTCTCCCTTCGGTTGCAACCGATACTCACATAAACACATCAAAAACATAATGCAGTTGGTCCAAGACTTGATAAAGCTATACACATACATGCCTTATATACATAAGAAAGGTTCAAATTACACTTCAAAAGCACTTGAATTCATATACATCGAGGTTTTCAAATGTGAGAGGAGCTATTCAAAATTAACTATATAACTAGCTCAACCCTTTTCAAAACTTGAGTTCAACAGTGTCCCTGTAAGGAAAACAAAACAACGGGGTGAGCTTACGCCCGTGAGGTACCAATTTCACAAGTAAGTCATACAATCCAACACACACACATAAGTGTTTTATGAACTCAACCATGTATAAAAGGATACAGTCGGCCCTCAAGGGCCGTTTTCCGATTTCCATACTTGATCATATTCGTTGGCACTCCGTCAACCATTGAAGATAACCAAGATCCGTAGACACCTCTTCTCACCATTTCCTTCCACCATTCACCCCCTAATCGGGCCCGCACACCTCATAGTTTCAAAAGGTAATACTCGAGTATACCACAAGGTCGAGGAGTTAACACTCCACTCGCCTACTAGTGACCCAAAGGCTCGTTAACGAATCGCCCAAGCCCTTGCCGGCTCGACTCGAATAACGGTCTAAGGGGATGAGCTCAATTTTCACAGTAATAATAGGGCATAGCCCTAGCAATTATCAACCCATATACACATGAAATTCAACAGTTCAACAATAACAGTATTGCACATAAGTGGTCAAGAGCGATAAAGTACACCCTTGACCTATTCAAATCACATAGCAAGTACATTCAACCATTGCATGGTACACTCACCAAGTAATCAAGTAAATCACACGTTCGAGTCAGGAGTAGGTCCCGGTCCACCGGTACGACCTAAAACAAGCAAGCAAACATATTTGAGACTCAATCACGAGTCAACGTACAATTTTAACCTACTAATACAAGTTACTCAAAAATAACAAGTAGAGCAACGAAAGTGTGGAATGTGAACAAACTCCCCCAATTCTTCCATTTCTATACAATTCTCCTCAATTCAAAACCATCCATCCTTCTAATCAATTGGGCGGCATTTCCCCTTAATTTCTTCACTTTTCCAACCTAATGAACAACACCCAACTTATACCAAAACACTCAGGAGTCATAAACTAGTCCATTCACCTTATTTGAAACACAATACAATCAAATACACATCAATTGCTAGCATAAAAACCATACATGGAAAAACCCCAATTTCATCAAACCCTAAACCGAAATTTTCCTCACAAATGTTGAAATCTTCTACAATTAACCACCATTAACACACAAAGGCTCCAAATCAAGCCATATAAATCCATCACACTCAACTCAACCATGAGATATCATATAAACCAGAAAATTGCTCAATAAATAGAAAAATTGACATAACTCAACCACAAGTCTTGAAATAACCCATAAAATAGCATCTTTATTCCCTATCACCAACCAATTTCATCTTACAAACAATAATGAAACAATTCCATAGTTACTCACCTTACACTTTCTTGATACAAGGTAGATGAGAGCTTTTCCCTCCAAACCAAAACCACCAAGTACTTCAATCTTACCTAGCAAGCAAGTTTTATGGAAAGATTTGGGAGATTAATGGTTGGTTTGCAAGATTTGGGCAAGAAAATGAAGGGAAATTGAAGAGCTTTCTTTTTTTTTTTCTCTCTAGTTGGCCGGCCAAGAGGGTGGAAAATGAAGAGGAAATTTGGTCAATTTTTGAATTAGTAAAGGTGTAGGAAAAGTCAAAAATCCAAGGCCCAATGAAATTGCAACATTTGTCTTTCAAGTTTATCTCTTCCTTTTGTCTTACAACACTTAATTAAACTCACTAACCTCTAATTAACTCATAACACAAGATAATAAACTTCCGTATATAAAATTTCCCAAAACTACATTTTACTGTACCGGTCGTCTTAGTGGGTCCCGCAACCACTGTACACCCTAAAAACACAAAAATTAACCTAAACCCAGAAAATAATGCAAAATTCATATTTTCTCATAAAATTCCCCAGAAAACCCACATATAAAAGAAAAATCCTAAAATTAGGCCCAAAAGCCCAAAATAAATACTTGGAAAATAAGAAAATTTTCGGGGTCTCACACTCTCTCCCCCTTAAAGAATTTCGTCCTCGAAATTCTCACCTGAATCACTAAACAGTTCGGGATATCTGGTTTTCATCTCATTTTCCATCTCCCAGGTTGCCTCCTCGACACCATGGTTCTTCCATAGAACTTTCACCAGTGGAATTTGCTTATTCCTCAGCTCCTTAATTTTCCTATCAAGCACTTGCACAGGTTTTTCTTCGTAAGTAAGTGCCTCATCAATTTCAATCTCTTCCGGCTGGACAATGTGGGTTGGATCAGGGTAATACTTTTTGAGCATCGACACATGAAATACATTGTGAATCCGTGACAGGCTCGGTGGCAATTCAAGTCGGTATGCCACTTTTCCAACCCGTTGAAGGATCGGAAACGGTCCTACGAATCTAGGTTGGAGTTTCTTTCCTTTGCCAGCAGTGAGGCTCCGCAACGGTGTAATCTTAAGGAATACATAGTCTCCTACTTCAAACTCCAGATCTTTCCTTCGATTATCGGCGTAGCTCTTCTGGCGACTTTGGGCTGCCTGGAGTCTTTGACGGATTAACTTGATCTTTTCTTGGGCATCCTCCATCCAAGGGATAATGGTAGGGTCTAGGATCTTCTTCTCTCCTACTTCATCCCAGTATATTGGTGAACGGCACTTTCGCCCGTAAAGAGCTTCGTAAAGTGCCATTTGGATTGATGAATGGTAGCTGTTATTATAGGCGAACTCTACTAATGTCATGTGCTGTCCCCAATTACCCCCGAAATCTAGAATACTCGTTCGTAACATATCTTCGAGAGTCTGAATCGTCCGTTCCGACTGTCCATCCGTCTGGGGGTGATAAGTAGTACTCAAATTCAGCTTCGTCCCCAAGGTCTCCTGAAACTTTTGCCAGAATCTGGACACGAAACGAGGGTCTCGGTCGGAAACGATGCTCACGGGCACTCCATGTAATCTTACAATCTCCTCCAAGTATACCCGAGCTAACTTATCCAGGGAATACTTCATATTCACAGGTAGGAAATGAGCCGACTTGGTCAATCGATCAATGATCACCCAAACGTCATCATGTCCTTTTTGAGTTCTAGGTAATCCAGAAACGAAGTCCATGGTAATATGTTCCCATTTCCATTCGGGAATCTCCAAAGGCTGCAGTAGTCCCGAAGGCTTCCGGTGTTCGGCCTTAACTTGCTGGCACACTAAACAAGTTTGTACGTACTGAGCTATCTCTCGCTTCATCCTGTCCCACCAGTACAATCGTCGCAAGTCATGATACATCTTGTTACTTCCTGGATGGATTGTATATTTAGATCTATGAGCTTCCTCCAAAATTTCCCTTCTCAAAATTTCATCATCGGGTACCACTATTCGATTTCGAAATCTCAAAATCCCTTCAGGGCTCAAATTAAAATTGGATATTTCTCCTTTCTTCACCTTTTCTACCCACCTTTGAACTGTCGGATCCTTAATTTGAGCTTCCTTGATCTTTTCTAAAAACACGGACGTCACCCGGATATTCCCAAAGGTTATCCTATTATGCTCCAACTTTGGATTCCATTCTCCAACAGCTCCCAGCAATTCCCACTCCTTCACCATCAATCCGGAAATTTGAGCCTTTCGACTTAAGGCATCGGCTACCACATTTGCCTTACCAGGATGGTAGTTAATAGTATAATCATAATCCTCCAAGAATTCCATCCAACGGCGTTGTCTCATGTTCAACTCCTTCTGGGAAAAGAGGTATTTGAGGCTTTTATGGTCAGAATAGACTTCAAAAGTCACTCCGTACAGATAGTGTCTCCACTTTTTCAGAGCGAAGACAACTGCGGCCAATTCTAGGTCATGAATGGGATAGTTTTGCTCATGAGTTTTCAATTTCCTGGAAGCGTAAGCTATCACATTTTGATGTTGCATCAATACACACCCCAACCCTTCTTTGGAGGCGTCAGTGTAAACAATGAACCCGTCCGGACCGTTAGGTAAAGCTAGAATAGGGGCCATAGTTAATCTCCGCTTCAGCTCTTGAAAGCTGGTTTCACACTTATCACTCCACAGAAATCGTCCACCCTTCTTGGTTAAATCAGTTAAGGGACTGGCAAGTTTCGAAAAATCTTTAATAAACCGCCGGTAATAACCTGCCAACCCTAGAAAACTTCGGATCTCCGTGGGGTTATCGGGTCTCTTCCACTCAGTTACCGCTTCTACCTTGGCCGGATCCACAGCAATCCCTTCCTTTGAAATCACGTGCCCCAGAAAAGCGACTCTTTCTAACCAAAACTCACATTTGCTAAATTTGGCATACAACTGGTGCTCCCTCAGGGTTTGTAGGACCTCATTCAAATGTTGTTCATGCTCCTCACGGGTTTTTGAATAAACCAATATGTCATCGATAAACACAACGACAAATCGGTCGAGATAGGGTTTGAAAATTCGATGCATGAGGTCCATGAAGGCAGCAGGAGCATTGGTCAGTCCAAAAGGCATCACGGCAAATTCGTAGTGCCCATACCGAGAATTGAAGGCAGTTTTAGGCACATCATCTTTCTTAATCAGAAGTTGGTAATACCCCTGTCGAAGGTCTAATTTAGAGAATACCACTGCACCTTGCAATTGATCAAATAACTCATCAATGTGGGGTAGGGGGTACTTATTCTTAATCGTCACGTTGTTCAACCCTCGGTAGTCGATACATAGTCTCAATGTCCCGTCCTTCTTCTTGACAAAGAGAACAGGCGCCCCCCAAGGCGATCCGCTCTCGTGAATAAACCCTCGCTCTAAAAGGTCTTGCAACTGTAATTTCAACTCTTTGAGTTCCGCAGGTGCCATTCGGTAGGGAGTTTTGGAAATAGGGGAAGCCCCTGGGCATAGGTTAACTTCAAACTCAATTTCTCTTTCTGGAGGCAGATTTACTAACTCGTCAGGAAAAACATCGGGGTATTTACTCACTACCGGGACGTCTTCTATTTTCAGTTTATCGGCAGGAGTATTAATAAGAAAAGCTAGGAACCCTTGTGCCCCTCTACTCAATAATTTCCTAGCTCGAATACCCGAAATCATAGCGGATGAGGCTAGACTACCCCTCACATCTAACCTCAAAGTTGCCTCCCCAGGAATACGAAATTCAACAGTTTTCCTCTTGCAGTCCAGCTGGGCATTGTATCGAGCCAACCAATCCATGCCTAATATCACATCGTACCCCTTTATGGCTAGACTTATCAAATTCCCCAATAACTTCCGCTCACCTACCCAGATCTCACAATTCGTGTACATTTTGCTAGAAATCAAACGTTGGTCCCCCGTAGGAGTACTAACTTCTAACTCATAAGGAAGAATAACAGGGTTTATATCAATTCCACACATAAACTCGGGATTAACAAAGGAATGGGTGGCTCCAGGGTCTATCAAAATTCTAGCTAGGCGGTGGAAGACAGGAATCGTACCTTCCACTACCTCGGCGGAGTCAGGGACTGGCCGTTGTTCAATGGAGTACACCCGTGCAGGCACCTTTGGTTTGGTACTGTCTACCCGGGATTGACTTGAGGTAGCCTTAGATGTCATCGGGGTAGTTCCTCTTGCGTCACGTGCCTGGACCGGACAGTTGGCGAACCGGTGCTCCGCACTTCCGCACCGCAAACACTTATTCTGCTTCCTCCAGCAGTCGTCCTCCGTGTGATTGGGTTTCCCACAAAAGTTACACGGACCACGCGCTACAGTAGTAGAACTCCCTTGTGTGGTGCTCCTCGGCCGCCCTCGGCCTGGTTGGCTTCCTCGGAAAGAAGCCCCTCTAGCTGGACTCGAAAATCGTCCCCCTCCAGCTCCCCTTCCAAATTTAGGAGGGGGAGGGGTACTCTTATCCCCTTGAGTTGAGCTACTCCCAGCAGCTCCCCGCTTTCGATTTTGGAAGTTTCTCACCTGGAGCCTCGCATTCTCGGATCGTAAGGCCTTCTCAACAGCATCACTGAAAGTAGTGATTTGGGCAACGGCTAAATCCTTTTGGATTTCCACATTAAGCCCCTGAAGAAAACGCCTAGCCCTCCTTTGTTCGGTTAAAATGAGCTCAGGAGCAAATTTAGATAAACGTGTGAATTGACTCTCATATTCGGCCACCGATTGCGTTCCTTGGCGTAGACGAATAAATTCGTCCTCTTTTTTCCCTTGAACCAACGGTGGAAAATACTTGGCATTGAATTCCCTTACAAAGCTCGCCCATGTTCTTGGCGTCTGTTCTCGCTCCCATTTTGTTCGAATAATGTTCCACCAAGAGCGAGCAGCCCCTTCAAGTTGAAAAACCGCAAAGGTCACTTGCCTCTCCTCCGAGTAACGCAGGGCGGCAAAAATGTCTATCATCTTCTCCAACCATTGTTCCGCCACGTCCGGATCGGGCCCTCCGAGAAATTTAGGTGGAGAAAATTTTTGGAATCGTTCGAGAGCTCGGTCTTCGCTCTCGACATGATTTCCAGGATTTCCAGGGTTTCCAGGGTTGCCGACAGGTGGATTAGGGTTTGGGCCCTGTTGCTGCACCACCTGGGCCAGGAGATCGGTCATCCGCTGGATAGCAGCGGCCACTTGCACATTAGGGTCGATTTGGGGTTCAGGAGTTGGTTCGGGCACTTCAGTTCCCGTACCCTGTTCAGTCGTGGGCTGTCTACCCCCACGTCCTCTACCTCGGCCACTACGCGTGCCTTCCATCGTTCTAGATCAATCTAGGGCCAAAATATACCCATAAATATAACATTAACATTAAAAAAATACACATCCCTGTACATAACAATAACCATGAACACTTAACCAAACAAGTACTTCATAAAGCACTTAAACACATAACACATATTCATAGCATTCACAACAAGATCCAACATTTATACAAAACAGTCAGTCAAGTACAAACAAGAAAAGCCTATAACGGAATGGCAATACAAAAGTAATATATACAAAACTAGTCCTATATACAACGCGACTAGCTAAGAGTCCTTCCCGGCCTACCATTCCGTGCCCCTTATATATACAAAGTCAAAATCTTCCAAAATGGCTTAAAAGCCATACCCTAGCCTACCGTGGGACTAGAAGACCTACTCGCTTGAGCGGATTCGACTCCGACCGAACCCCTCACGTAAGAGTCCTCGTCACTCTCGTCCCCTAATAGGTCATCACACATGTTCAGAATCGATCCGGCCTTCTCCTTCATTTGCCTCGCCCTCTTGACCATTCGTTCACGTGTTTCACCTAATTGCGTACACAGGTCGTCCACCCTATCTTGACCTTCACCCAGGTCATATTCCAACTCCTTAATTCGCTAGGCTTGCCTCTTGTTGGCCTCTCTCAATTGATTTGTTTCGGCTTCAAGCCTTGCATAGTTCTTGGCTAACTCCTTCCTTTCTTTGTCCACGGCCAATACGAGGGTATTGGGGTAGGCAAACCTGTGGCGGCACGCACAACGCCGGAGACGACTAGCCGGACTCCAGCGTATAGTTGACCCCCTCGGCCGAATCTGGTACTTAATCACCGGAAGTACTCCACGGCCCTGCTTCACGGTCGGTGTCTCACTAGATTCACTATGTGCATCCATCCTACACGAAAGCGTAGTTAAACTCAAACACCCTTAGGAAAACAATCGAATACAAGTCCCAAATCAAGAAATTTCTAACATGCCCAGGTTAATCTAAACCTAGGCTCTGATACCAATTGTGACGACCCCATCTTCCCCTAAGGCGAATCAGAGGGGTCGACGGACCGCCTGCCCAACTCTCGCCAGGACTACGGGTCTCAAACAACTCGAATTTCGTTTAGTTTATAAAGGAAAATTCAACAAAGTAAACGATTTATCCCATTAACTTGTTCTTATAACCATAATATCATTATGCAAGAAAGTATAGCGCTCGAGCACATCAATCGGACAAGAAAACGAAAAAACGAAAATTTGCCGCGGATGAACAGTAACCGGCCACGTCACTATCCGGCCAGAATCTGGCCGGATACCCGGCCGGATTCTCGGCCGGATAGGAGGCCGAGGCTAGACCCCAAAGGGGTCGAAATTCCCCTGTCAATCCGGCCGGAAATCCGGCCAGAAGTTGGCCAGATTGCTCCGGCCGGATTGCGGCCAGTAGCTAAAACCCAAATTTTTTTTTCTTTTCCCCGGCATATCCGGCCAGAACCTGGCCGGATTCTGGGCAGTGTTTTTGCCAAAATTCTTTCTCCCTTCGGTTGCAACCGATACTCACATAAACACATCAAAAACATAATGCAGTTGGTCCAAGACTTGATAAAGCTATACACATACATGCCTTATATACATAAGAAAGGTTCAAATTACACTTCAAAAGCACTTGAATTCATATACATCGAGGTTTTCAAATGTGAGAGGAGCTATTCAAAATTAACTATATAACTAGCTCAACCCTTTTCAAAACTTGAGTTCAACAGTGTCCCTGTAAGGAAAACAAAACAACGGGGTGAGCTTACGCCCGTGAGGTACCAATTTCACAAGTAAGTCATACAATCCAACACACACACATAAGTGTTTTATGAACTCAACCATGTATAAAAGGATACAGTCGGCCCTCAAGGGCCGTTTTCCGATTTCCATACTTGATCATATTCGTTGGCACTCCGTCAACCATTGAAGATAACCAAGATCCGTAGACACCTCTTCTCACCATTTCCTTCCACCATTCACCCCCTAATCGGGCCCGCACACCTCATAGTTTCAAAAGGTAATACTCGAGTATACCACAAGGTCGAGGAGTTAACACTCCACTCGCCTACTAGTGACCCAAAGGCTCGTTAACGAATCGCCCAAGCCCTTGCCGGCTCGACTCGAATAACGGTCTAAGGGGATGAGCTCAATTTTCACAGTAATAATAGGGCATAGCCCTAGCAATTATCAACCCATATACACATGAAATTCAACAGTTCAACAATAACAGTATTGCACATAAGTGGTCAAGAGCGATAAAGTACACCCTTGACCTATTCAAATCACATAGCAAGTACATTCAACCATTGCATGGTACACTCACCAAGTAATCAAGTAAATCACACGTTCGAGTCAGGAGTAGGTCCCGGTCCACCGGTACGACCTAAAACAAGCAAGCAAACATATTTGAGACTCAATCACGAGTCAACGTACAATTTTAACCTACTAATACAAGTTACTCAAAAATAACAAGTAGAGCAACGAAAGTGTGGAATGTGAACAAACTCCCCCAATTCTTCCATTTCTATACAATTCTCCTCAATTCAAAACCATCCATCCTTCTAATCAATTGGGCGGCATTTCCCCTTAATTTCTTCACTTTTCCAACCTAATGAACAACACCCAACTTATACCAAAACACTCAGGAGTCATAAACTAGTCCATTCACCTTATTTGAAACACAATACAATCAAATACACATCAATTGCTAGCATAAAAACCATACATGGAAAAACCCCAATTTCATCAAACCCTAAACCGAAATTTTCCTCACAAATGTTGAAATCTTCTACAATTAACCACCATTAACACACAAAGGCTCCAAATCAAGCCATATAAATCCATCACACTCAACTCAACCATGAGATATCATATAAACCAGAAAATTGCTCAATAAATAGAAAAATTGACATAACTCAACCACAAGTCTTGAAATAACCCATAAAATAGCATCTTTATTCCCTATCACCAACCAATTTCATCTTACAAACAATAATGAAACAATTCCATAGTTACTCACCTTACACTTTCTTGATACAAGGTAGATGAGAGCTTTTCCCTCCAAACCAAAACCACCAAGTACTTCAATCTTACCTAGCAAGCAAGTTTTATGGAAAGATTTGGGAGATTAATGGTTGGTTTGCAAGATTTGGGCAAGAAAATGAAGGGAAATTGAAGAGCTTTCTTTTTTTTTTTCTCTCTAGTTGGCCGGCCAAGAGGGTGGAAAATGAAGAGGAAATTTGGTCAATTTTTGAATTAGTAAAGGTGTAGGAAAAGTCAAAAATCCAAGGGCCAATGAAATTGCAACATTTGTCTTTCAAGTTTATCTCTTCCTTTTGTCTTACAACACTTAATTAAACTCACTAACCTCTAATTAACTCATAACACAAGATAATAAACTTCCGTATATAAAATTTCCCAAAACTACATTTTACTGTACCGGTCGTCTTAGTGGGTCCCGCAACCACTGTACACCCTAAAAACACAAAAATTAACCTAAACCCAGAAAATAATGCAAAATTCATATTTTCTCATAAAATTCCCCAGAAAACCCACATATAAAAGAAAAATCCTAAAATTAGGCCCAAAAGCCCAAAATAAATACTTGGAAAATAAGAAAATTTTCAGGGTCTCACAGTGTAAATCTGTTTGGAATAGGAAATTTATCATCAAGTAGGAAAATGTTCAGGGATTGATAATTAATTACCAACCTCATTTTTCCTCTTACCTGTTCTGATCTCTTGTTGACATAAAAAGCTTGACATGCCCACTAAGAATCAGAAACTTCTATCAAACCATACTTCAAGAGTTCACCATTTGAGGACATAAGGACCTACTAGGACCCATATGTTTGTTATATGGCCTACATGTTTGAAAGGCCAAATTACTATTTTAAAGGTTATTTACCTTTTGAAGTCTGCAAGAGTCGTCTTTTGAAGGTCTAAAGAGTCAAGATGACCTTTGAGAGTTTGAAAAGTTAAGTTGTCCTTTGTAAATTTGAAGAGTCAAGATGTCCCTTGGGATATCAAAGAGTCACTTTGTAAACTATAAATAGATGGTTCCTATTAGCAGAAAGGATCATCGAGAAATTATCTAGAATTCTATTCAATAAAACCTAAGAGTGATTTATACATGACGGGCTAAAAGTTTTAGTTTTCTCCCAAGGGAAGGCCGAGATCCTTGTAGCTACGTGTTGCTTAGATTATCATAGCTTTGTTATAATTTACTCTTGCGATAAAAGTCCCTTGAACCTTTGAAGGCCCGATGGAGAGAGGCTGTTGTGTGTTTGGGAATACTTTCAAAGAGTACGTTACAACTCTGATATGGGATTCTAAGCAGGCACTCTGGTATTTGGTATCAGAGCCAGGTACAACTGGATTAAGGAGTACAACTCCTTATCATAAGTGGAATAGTTCAAAGCTGCCCCATTGAGTTTTTCACTAAAGTATGCAATTGGTTTGCCTTCTTGCATTAGGACAGCTCTAATACCCACCCCAGATGCATCACACTCTATTTCAAACATCTTGTCAAAGCATGGTAATGCAAGTAGTGGTGCGTGTGTGAGTTGATGTTTAAGCATTTGGAAAGCACGTTCTTGGGCATCTCCCCACACAAATGGCTCATTTTTCTTAATTACAGCAGTTAGAGGTGCAGCAATGGTACTAAAATCTTTAACAAATCGTCTATAAAAACTAGCAAGACCATGGAAGCTGCGTACCTCACCCACCGTGCTTGGAGTAGGCCATTCTCGAATTGCTTTAACCTTCGTCTCATCCACTTTGATTCCCTGTTTACTCACAACAAAGCCTAGGAAGACAAGTTGATCAGTACAAAAGGAGCACTTCTTAAGGTTAGCATAGAGCTTTTCCCTTCGAAGTACATCAAGAACAAGCTTCACATGTTCAACATGCTCATCTAGGATCCTACTATAAATCAGGATGTCGTCAAAATACACAACTACAAATTTTCCAAGGAATGGATGAAGTACATGGTTCATCAACCTAATGAACATACTAGGTGCATTAGTTAGTCCAAATGGCATAACTAACCACTCGTACAAGTCATGTTTAGTTTTAAAGGCCGTTTTCCATTCATCCCCCTCTTTCATCCTAATTTGATGATAATCGCTTTTTAGATCAATTTTAGTGAAAATCACAGCACCATATAGCTTATCTAACATATCATCATGTCTAGGAATAGGGTGACGATATTTTACCATTATTATATTAACGGCCCTACAGTCAGTGCACATTCGCCAACTTCCATCCTTTTTAGGCACCAAGATGACGGGAACCGCACATGGGCTCAAGCTTTCTTGTGCCCATCCCTTTGTTAGAAGCTCTTCGATTTGGCGTTGGAGCTCCTTTGTCTCATCTGGTCCCATTTTGTAGGCTAGTCTGTTAGGAAGTGGGGCACCTGGAACCAAGTCAATTTGATGCTCAATTCCCCTTATTGGTGGCAGTCCATTTGGAATCTCATCGGGGAAGACATCCTCATAATCCTGCAAAAGAGAGACAATACTAGATGGTAGAGTGTTAGTAAGATCACTTGTAACAACCAACACCTCTTTGCACAAAAGTACAAAGATGGGTGTATTAACACTCAAAGTTTTTCTTACTACATTGCCTTTTATCAATAGATTTTGCTTTTTCTCTCTCTTTTCAATTTTCTCGGCCTTATCATTTTCTGTTGAGCTCTCGGCTTTTCTATTTTTTTTTCTTCTCATTCTCGAGCTCACTTTCCTTGATCAAGCTTTCTTGATCTTCACGAACTTGAATAGGAGTGAGTGGCACAAGCACAATGTGACGACCCCACCTCCCCCTAAGGCGTACCAGAGGGTTCGACGGTCGCCTGCCCAGCTCTCGCCAGGACTCACTCACTCGAATCACGTGCACACATCCATGTACCATAAATAACATCGCAATTAAAACTTATAATTTATATTGATACCAAATCAAGGTACAAAGCCTCAATATACCCAAACGGATTCATAGGGATTCATATCGATTTCCTAAGAGTACAAGTTCGGCCAAGTTCTAACGTATAACCCTCGATAAACAAAGTAGCAAAGGTCCTCGATAGTTCAAGTGATAATTACTTTTAACCTTTACTCAAGTTGCAAGTATAGTTTTCTAGTCCTCGAGTGTAAATTTGGGCAGCATGCCCTTTGTTTTTACCTAATTTTCCAGCCATTTATGGCTTCATTATTTTTCTTCAGCCAATCCCAAAGTCATACATATTATAGATTCAAGTAAATAGCCGTTCCATAGGCTCATAACAACATAAGAACAAAAATCAAAGTGATAACAAGTGCGGAAATGTAACCTAGCAAAAGACAGATTTGATGTGTGGTTGCGGAAAGAACACATCCGAGGCTACGCTTATCGGATTGAGACACAACTTATACCGTTTCGAAGCTAAGACACAGGGCTACAATTTTCATGAAGATCACTTAGTCCAGTTTCCAATGCAACCAGTCAAATTCCCAATTTACAGAACCAAAATCCAACTAGTCGGCTAATTAACCGGACTACCTTTAAATGACTATATCTTAGGTTACCAAGGTCCGATTAAGGTGTTCTTGGAGATGTTTAAAAGCTAAGACAGAATACTAGAACTTTCATGTTTTGACAAATAGCTAAATCAGTACGGACCATAGTGAATAAATACGATTAACTGGATGAATTGTCCAAAACGGATCACTGGAATGCATCCTAGGGTAGCGAGAGTATTTTGGCCTTTTCACAGTCTACATAGCTCCGATTGGGTTGAAATTTTGTAGGTACCTATAAAATACCATTCTATACAACTTTCATGTTTTAGGCCAAGCCTAATTCGGCCTCTAACTATGAGTACTAAAACCGGGCAGAATGTAAACATAAAATTCCAGAAATCTGGAGTTTTTGGGATTTCATGACAATCTATTTATTTTCTTGCTTCCAACACTACCAAAGCCCCTTATATAATCTTATATACAACATATACTAACTATACAACAAGTTTAGATAGAAATTTATTAAACCCTAACTTGCATATATCATCCAAAATCATCACAACAACTTGCATATCTTGTAATCAAGCCAAAACATGAACTAGATAACATCTTAAACCAAAATTTACAAGAACAAGAACCATGATCAGATCTTATACCTCAAAGACAAAGCTTGAAAGAGTGATACTCCACCTCATTTGGAAATTTTTAGTTCCCCTAGCTTCCCAACTAACAACTCACTCTTTAATCGATTTAGAATTTTGATTCCTCACTTGGATAGTGCAAATCAAGAAGGAAATGGTTTTCTCTTGCTCTCCCTTTCTCTCTCTCTTTTCTCCGCCAAGGAGCAGAAAAAATGAAGAAGAAAGGCTGCTCTTATGGTGTTAAGAAGAGAAGAGGATTAGGATTAATCTTGACCACAAGCTTGCCAACACTTGGCACCTTCAACACCACACAAAATTTTCTTTTCTTTCCTTGCATTTTGGCCCCAAAATTTCAGCCAAGAGATGACCATGAGGGGGGGGGGATATTTTGCTCAATTAGTAATGAGCTTGTATGGTAAGAAAGTGGTGATCAAGTGGTGGTTAAATCGGTAGTACACGGTACACGTCGGTTCGCGCCGTTTTTCTTAAAAACACACGTACTAGGGTTTTTTCTTCCTATTCACTAACCTTATATCATTGCCCCTAATCACATATTATTTCTCACTTAAAAGTCACTTTTAATCACCAAATTGGATCCTTGCTCCGTACCGAAAATTCATCCGGCGGAAAATCGTGAAAACCCTAATTTTGCTCCAATCTTGAAACCAAAAGTGAAACCCTACTTTCTAGGTTTATACGGATCATAAGAGCCTTAAGTATCTGTTTTCTCAGAAGGAGCTAAATCTAAGACAACGTCGGTGGGTAGAGTTCTTAGAGGATTATGACTGTATAATTAACTACCATCCTAGAAAAGCCAACGTTGTAGCAGATGCTTTAAGCCGAAAGGCTCAACTAGCAAGTTCATAGTGGGAGAGTAGAGCCTGTTAGAAGATGTCTGTGAGTGGAAACCTCGTCTGAAACCATTTTACTTGCACTTTTGACTCAAAAGTCATCTCCAAGCAAACATGATATCAAATTTTTCAGTTTGAATAGTGAGCAACTATTTCACAACTATTTCTCAAGTGAATTTCAACTTCTTGATTCTTATTGAAGGAAACGCTTAAGTTTCGAACCTTAGTTGATTTTCAAAGTTCTCAAGTTAAGTTTTATCGCAGATTTGGACTCCAAACCCGGAGTATCACCCAGACACGAGCACTAGAGGCACTATTTCGGTGAGTGCTTCCAAATATCTGATTGAACTCGATATTTGCCATTTATCTTTGATCAACGTGAATATGTGACATATATGTGATTTGATAGAGCAAGGGTGTACTTTATCGCACTTGCCCTATCCAAATTTATTCTTGTTTATCGACTTTACTTGACACATGCACATGAATTATATTATGCCTGGAATTCTAGAAACCCTGTGGCTAGTTAATCGAGTCGAGCCGGCAAGGGCCTGGTCGATTAGATAACAAACCCTGGGTCGCTAGTAAGGTCGAGTGGAGTGTTATCTCCTCGGCAATTCGGTATACTCGAGTATTACCACCCGTGTTTCATGTGGCGTGCGGGCCGGGAGAAGGGGGTTGATTGGTGGACAGAGACTGGTGAGAAGTGGAGTTTTTTTCTGGACTAGTTATTACTTGAAAGTTGACGGAGTGTCAACTACTATTCGATCAAGCTGGGATGGAGCTGAGACATAAGCAACTGTATCCTTACTTGTGAACATGATCCACATATTTCTTGACTACTTGAAGTATTATCTCTTTACTTGAACTTGTTTGCTCGCTATTTCACTATTACCTTGTTATTATCTTGTTTGCTGGACAATTTGATATCTAGAACATCACTGAGTTTTGGCTCACCCTATTAGTTTTGTTTTCCTTACAGGGGTACGAGTGATGCGTGAGACGTGTAAAGACTAGCGGAGTCTAGTTATTTTGACTTGTACTCGCGCTATTCCTCGAATAGAACGTTTTGTTATGGGATTGTATATACTTTGAACCGTTTGGGTATATTGAGGCTTTGTACCTTGATTTGGTATCAATATAAATTATAATTTTTAATTGCGATGTTATTTATGGTACATGGATGTGTGCACGTGATTCGAGTGAGTGAGTCCTGGCGAGAGCTGGGCAGGTGACCCGTCGAACCCTCTGGTACGCCTTAAGGGGAGGTGGGGTCGTCACACACAATCCTCTTCTCGCCTTGCTTGAAGGAGTATTTATTGCTAATGCCATTGAACGTAACTCCCTTGTCGAATTGCCATGGTCTCCCTAATAGTATGTGACTTGCTTGCATAGGGACCACATCGTATAACACCATGTCCTCATACTTTCCAATTCGGAAAGGTACTTGGACTTGCTTGGTCACACGAACATCCCCACTATCGTTCAACCATTGCAAACGATAAGGTGTTGGATGTCGTAGAGTGGGTAGTGCTAGTTTCTCCACCATCAAGGCACTAGCGACGTTAGCACAACTACCTCCATCTATGATCAAACTACATACCTTGCCTTTGATATAGCAACGCGTGTAGAAAATGTTCTCCCTTTGTGCATGGTCGGCGACTTTCACTTGGGTTGCTAAGGCTCGTCTGACAATGAGTCCAACTCGTTCATCGATGGGCAATGCTTCCCCTTTTTCCTCTTCTTCCTCAAGGGATGGCAACTCCTCCTTCTCATCTTCATCATCGGTGAGAAACTCACCATTGGGTAAGATGATCATAGTGCATTGGTTCGGGCATTGGCTAGCAATATGCCCTCGACCTTGGCATTTGAAGCATCTAGTATCTCGATTTCGCCCCATGCTCAACTCAATGGCAGTCTTTGGTGTTGCCTTAGACTCCCATTTAGTCATATCCGGCCTCAGTCTTGAAGGGGTGGAATTACTCGGCCCTTTATCCTCTTTCTTTGGTGGTGTAGTTCGGGGATAAGAGGGTGAAAAGTTGGAGTAACTTCGAGTCGAACCCCTCCTCTTAATCCTCTCCTTTCAATCTTGATGGCCTTCTCCACCAAGTCCCCAAGTTCTACATAGTGGTGTTACTCTACTTGATCAGCGATTTCGGGTCTTAATCCATTCAAGAAGCATGCCATTGTTGCTTCTCGATCCTCCATGATATTTGCTCGTAGCATGAGTATTTCCATTTCCTTGTGATAGTCCTCGACTATAGCCCAAGGATACAAGCATGAGATTGCTCAAGAACCCTTGCCAAAAGCAAGTAAAGGATCGAGTTTCTCACACTAGAGAGAATAAAAAACAATGAATTTTATTGATAAAACGTCTACCCTTCACCCGTACAAAGGGAGCCTTTTTATAGGCTAGAAACCTTGGGGCCTAATCCATCTTGGTCAAAGATTGGCGGTCCATCTAATTAATCTAGACGAGGAAATTCGGACCACATTTTGGCAAGAGTGGGCGGACTTGCACAACCAAATGAAACTACTAATTAAACTAGCAATTCAACTAATGACTCGATAAACCCAACTAAGAACAACTAATACTACTACCAATTCGGCCAAGACGCATTAAGGGCATGCATGGCCGAAACTTGATGCTTCATGGGCTTGGATCAATGTGTAGACAACTCGCTTAGCAACTTCCAAGCCTTCAATGTCTCTATGAAAGCCTTGAGTCAAGGCCGTCATCTGTGCACACATCAGTCCCCTTCACTTGAGAAGGATTTGTCCTCAAATCTGGATGGAAATGAATGATACTAACAAGAGTTGTTAGTACGAAACCTCAAATCTAATGCCACCACATATTGGCCCTCTTAGATTGAATGATACTTGCATACGTCATGAGTATTATAATTTGGTGCACATGTCTCTTGGTGGGTTTGAAAATGTTCACAACCAGCCAAGAAAGACTCATGGCTTTACTCCAATGACTCCTTGAAGATAATGCATGTAGCTTTGGTTCCATGATACAATATAGAATGTATGGGTCATTGGCAGCCAGGTTACATCTTCTTGGATCCTCCAAAATGCAATTGATAGAATGAAGCACACGTTGAACACGTTTAACTTCATCAAACTGATCATCATCTGGAACACTTGTTGCAAAATGGTAAGAAGGCATAGGACCAGATTCCAGTGTAAGAACTCCCTTTGAAACAATGGATTTACGGATGGAACATGCCATGATCAACTCAATCTCTCCCTGTTTAACCTGCGACAAAGCAACTATACTCAAAGGCAATGCCTTATCGAGTTCATCAGCATTCAAAAGCACGTTACAAAGCACAAGTAACAAAGGCTGATTAGATTGCACAACTTTCCTAATGTCCTTAGCCTTTATTATCATGTTTTGTTTCCTAGTGTTTGACTTAACTAATGCTTGTTCATTTGTAACGCTAGTGACAACACTCTTCCCTTGGGCCGATTGCTTAAACGTAAAGGTCGAACAATTTTTAGATTCAGCCTCTTTTTGTTTTCTTTTTTGTCGGTCTAAGTCACATTCTCTTTGCAATTTAAGTTGGTCCTCATACACGTGAAGGTGTGAGAGGTGTTAGGACCATTCTTTTACCATTGTGCAGAAGAGTATATTTGTTAGACCTACCATCAAAAGTAACATGCTTATCAAATTGCCATGGCCTGCCTAGTATCACATGAGTATCATGCATAGGTACAATGTCGCATATGACTTCATCACAGTACTGACCAATCGAAAAAGGGAGGCGTACCTGCTTGTAGACACGGACTTCGCCGTCTTCACTTAACCCTTGAAGTCGATAGGGATGTGGATGTTTGGTTGTGGGCAGCCCTAAGCTCTCCTCCATGATCAAACTTGCAACATTAGTGCAACTTCCGCCATCGAGGATGAAATTGCACACCTTGTCATTTATTTTACACCTAGTGTAAAACAAATTTTTACGCTGTAATTGCTCATCCTCCTTAACACGGGCGGTTAGCACTCTCCTCGCGACTAGGCAACCAATTTCGGCCTGGATCGGTGAACATTCTTCCTCGGCTGAGTCACATTCACCTTCCTCCCTGGTCAATCTGGGCATCTCCTCACAATCGTCATCATCAGATACGACTTCTCCATTGTGAGTGATGAGCATGACCCTTTGATTCGGACATTGAGATTGCATATGTCCGAATCCTTACTTAATATCCCTACTCTTAGGCTTAGGAGTCTCTTAAGCAGGCTTTGAAGTGGACCTAGATGCATCCACAAACTGGCTAGGGGTAGAATTGGAATTTCGGTTAGGGAAATTACCTGGTGTTCGGTTGGAAGGGCTAGATGTCGCTGCATTCCCAGCCTCATGTGCGGCTCCCCTTGGTGGATTCCCCTTCAACGCACTCGGATGGGCGGTTTGGAAGGCTCGGGCCCCTCGCCTCAATTTCTTCCCCCTCTCGGCCTTGATGGCTAGTTCAAGAAGATCATGTATGTCCAGGTAATGTTGAAGCTCCAAGGCTTCTTGAAGGTCAGGTTTTAGACCTCTAACAAACCTTGCCATAATAGCTTCACTATCTTCTTGAATATTTGCCCTCATCATGGCCAACTCGATTTCCTTGTAGTAGTCCTCCACACTCATGTTGCGTTGAGTGAGGGTTTGAAGTTTGGAGTGGAGATCGCAGTTGTAGTAACTAGGAACAAATCTCTTGCGCATCAATGCCTTGAGTTCTCGCCAAGTTCAGATTCGTGGCTCCCCCATTCTCCTTCTATGGGTCCTTACTTGGTCCCACCAAACTAGGGCATAGTCGGTGAACTCAATGGCGGTAACCTTCACCTTTTGTTCCTCGCTATAGTCATAACAGTCGAAAACTATCTCGATACGGCCTTCCCATTCCAAGTAAGCTTCAGGGTCGCTTTTGCCTTGGAATGCAGGGACTTGGATCTTAAGTGATGTGTGCATGGGTGGCGGGACCTTGAAGGCTTGAAGGATGTTAATCAAGTTACCTACACATTGATCCAAGCCCACGAGGAGTCAAGTGATGGTTGTTAGTTTGGGCTCTAGCCCGCTAGTTAGTCTTTGTAGTTTTTCCAATTAAAGGGAGTCGGCCAACTGTTGGGCCTTTTTTTTAGTCTTGAGCTGTCAAGTTATTATTTGGATTAGTTACTAGTTGTAGGGCATGTTGAGTCATGGATTCGGCCCACCTTGTCCAAGGCCTGGCTGAACCTTTATTTCCTTTTTTACTAGCATTAGGGTTTCGTTAGTTTGCCTATATAAAGGCTTGCTTTGGTAAGCATTAGGGGTAGACATTTTATCAATAAAGTTTGATTATTTTCGATTCTTCTTATTGAGAGAGATTCGAGCCTTTTACTTGCTTTGGCAAGGGTTATTGAGCAATCTTGCATCTTGTCCTAGATTGTTCTACCGACCTATCCATTAGAGTAATCACCTCTGTGGAGTCGTCATTCTACCACTGATACGGTCCTCGATCAACACGTTTTGAGACACGTAGCACGTTTGCCCAAGGATCTAACGAGGTTATCCAACGCTTGGGTTGCGGGACCTAAAACCAACACGGACGACACAAATTGGTTGAAGGCGGTAGAGCGACGACTCCAACAGAGATGGCTACTCTAATGGATAGGTCGGTAGAACAATCAAGGATCTTCGCGAGATTGCTCAAACACCCTTGCAAAAGCAAGTAAAGGAATTGTACTCTCAATGTAAGAGAAACAAAATAATGTTATTATCATAAAACGGCTACCCCAAAACCTTACAAAGCAAGCCTTTTTATAGGCTAAGGGTTACTAAAACCCTACGGGAAACAGGAAAGGGAAATTCGGCCATCTTGGTGTCAAGATGGGCCGGCCCATGCTCTACTAAATAAACTAATCCAACTCTATTAAACATTAAGGCCTGAGGCCCTACTCGACCAACTCTCTTGGAGGTCCACTTGTCTCTTCATGGGCTTGAATCATGGTGTAGATAACTTGATTGTCTCCTTCTAAGCCTTCAATATCTCTATGGACTCCATGTTGGACTTGAACAATTCGGACAAGGCCTTAGAGGGATTCTTTGAAGAGCTTGGCCCGTGCACGTGTGACTGGGCCCAATGGAACTCGGACTGGGTCATTGCGTGGGCCAAGGTCCGTTCACACATCAGTCACCTCCTCTTGAGAAGGAAACCGATTTGGAATTTCTCTTGCTTCCATGAGCATCATTATGAAGATTCTTATCTTGTGCATGAGAATGGTAAGCTGTTGCACAATTGTATGCCTATGACCACTAACTATGAGATTTATTGTGTAGGTGACAATTATTGGACTTGGGCAGCATTTCTCAACTACCCAATTCGACAGGTAAAGGAATTTGGTAAGATCATTAGAGTGCTTTGAGTGAACACACGAGGATGAGTGATACACGAGAGTAGAGTGCACATGCGTGAGTTTGTGTGTGGGAGGAAAATTCCTCTTTTTGCTAACCATTTTTGCAGGTTCCCTCATACATTCATGGTGAGTACAAGACGCATAAAAACTAGCTCACAACATTGTCTTCCTGATCCTAAGGGAGTCAAAGAAGTGGCATTATGTGGTGTAGATGAGCAATTGGACATCGTCAAATCTCAGTTGCTTGGTTGGTTTTATACTCGTTGTGGTGTCAAAGATAAAATCTGTAGCTTGGCCATTGATGGGAGTTGTGAAGTCAACCTTGCAAGTGCTATCATGGTTGAGAAATTAAGTCTTCCAACCATTGATCATCTTCAACCGTACAAGTTGATGAGTACTCATGGTGATGTTTGGGTTACTAAGCACACACTTGCACCGATTCAAATCGGCAAATATGTGGACGAGGTATTGTGTGATGTGGTCCCAATTCAAGTGACACGTGTTTTGTTGGGCAAAGCATGGATGTCGAGGCGAGAATTAAATATGACGGACATACTAATAAGTATTCCTTCGTATTTAATGGTCGTCTTGTAGCACTTACTTATGACCAGCTTTGTGTTGATCTAGCATGCATGAAACGTGAGCTTGAGCGTTATAGTATGGAGAAAAGGATAGATGAGGGAATTGAGCTTGAAGAGGTAAAATCTGAGGGAGTTGAAAGCAATGAGATAAAAGGGTCAGCTGTTGAACTAGAAAAAGAGATGGAAAAATTTGATGAGATGGGTGGTAAAATAGAAGAGAAGGGAGAAAGTGGGCTGATTTTAAGCAAAAATGTGAGGGCCTATTATTTTCCTAACGAACTTACCTTTGCTTTGTTCAGTATCTCTTCTTTTGTGCAGATTACACAAAGTCAAATAGAGCTGTTCATGGCATGTTCTGATACGTTCCTCGATCAACACGTTTCGAGACACGTAGCACGTTTGCCCAAGGATCTAGCAAGGATGTCCAACGCTTGGAATTGCGGGATCTAGAACCAAACGGACGACACGATTGGATTCAAGACGGTAGAACGACAACTCCAATGAAGGTGACTACTCCACGGGATAGGTCGGTAGAACAATCAAGGACGATCACGAGATTGCTCAAGAACCCTTGCCAATGCAAGTAATGGAATTGTTCTCTCCATGTAAGAGAAACAAGAACAAGTTTATTATCATAAAACGGCTTCCTTAAACCTTACAAAGCAAGCCTTTATATAGGCAAATACTAATGAAACCCTAAACCCTAATATCGAAAAGCTAGATGGTCGGCCACTCCTTGGACAAGGTGGACCGATCCATGGACTCAATAAAGAAGGGCCTAGTGGTTCGGCCATCCTTAGACAAAGGTGGGCCAAATCCATGACTAACAAAAGGACTAATCTAAACTTAAGACTCCTAACACTAAGGCCAAATCGGCCATAGCCCACTTGGCTCTTCACGGGCTCTCTTTATGGGCTTGGATCATCGTGTAGACAACTGGGTTATCACCTTCTAAGCCTTCAATGTCTCGATGAACTCCTTGTTGGTCTTGAACATTCCGTACAAGGGCTTGGAGTGATTCCCTGAATTGCTTGGCCCGTGCACATGTGACTGGGCCCAATGGAACTCGGATTGGGCCATTGCGTGGGCCAAGGTCCGTGCACACATCAGTCCCCTCCTCTTGAGAAGGATTTGTCCTCAAATCTGGATGGAGATGAATGATACTAATGAGAGTGGGTAATGTGACACCCAAGTCTCCACATATTGGCCCTCTTAGATTGAATGATACTTGCATATGTTATGGTTAAGATAATTTGGTGCACATGTCTCTTAGTCAGCTTCAAGGGGTTCTTAAACAAGGACATTCTCCAAGGTAGGAAGGAACGTGTATAAGGCTTGCGAACGTTCCAGGTTGCAACCCAAAGCTCGCTAATTAGCCTTCGCACCCGGACATTCACATGCACTTCATAACGATGTTCATTGAAACTAGAAAAGCCTCGAACCTGGTTGTGCAAGGTGGTGTAATTCAGCCCTAGGCATTGAATCCGCGCAACTTGCCACTCAGTCGTTGTGGGAACATTTTGGACAGCTTTACAATACTTCTCATCAAAATAATGGCCTCGAATGACTCCTCCAATGGCGCGGACAGGTTTGAATGCAGGTTGTTCCATGGATTGATACCAAAGAGATTTAGCCCCTAGGAGACAAACTCCATGGAAACTCGCAAAGTGTCCAAGTGACTTCGGAATGGAACATGCCATGACCAGCTCTATTTGACTTTGTGTAACCTGCACAAAAGAAGAGATGCTAAACAAAGCAAAGGTAAGTTCGTTAGGAAAATAATAGACCCTCATATTCTTGCTCAAAATCAGCCCACTTTCTCTCTTCTCTTCCTTTTTGCCACCCATCTCATCAGATTTTTCCATTTCTTTTTCTAGTTCAATAGCTGACCCTTTCATCTCATTTCTTTCAACTCCCTCGGATTTTACCGCTTCAGGCACAATTCCCTCATCTCGGTTTTTCTCCATCCTATAACACTCAAGCTCACTTTTCATGAGTGCTAGATCAATACAAAGCTGGTCATAAGTAAGTGATACTAGTCCAAAATGACGACCATTAAATAAGAAGGAATACTTATTAGTATGTCCATCATATTTAACTTCTCGCCTTGACATCCATGCTTTGCCCAACAACACATGTGTCACCTGAATTGGGACTACATCACACAACACCTTGTCCACATATTGTAGACACCAAATTTTAAATAGTTTGCATGTTGCATCTAATTCATGATTTTGTTTTAGATTGTCTGCATTTTAGTTGTTATTTTTATTTTTATTCACTTACCTTTTATTTGTCTTTTATTTGCTAATTATTTTTAGTTTTATTTGTCATATTAATTTTGTTCACGTTTTAGCTTTTAGCTTTTAGTTTTAAGTTTTAACGTAAAATTTGTGAAAAGAAAAAAAAACAAAAAAAAAAGAAAGAAGGAAAAAAAAGAAAATGGTTCACAAAATACGTTCATTCCTCTTAAATTCAATCTTTTGGCATTTTGTTTATTTTTGTTATTTTATTTTTGAAAAAGAAAAAAAAAGAGCAGAAAAATAAAAAAATGAAAAAGGGAAAAATGGAAAATGATGCAAAATGAAAAAAATGAAAAAAGGGAAAAATGGAAAGTTGCATTTTTGTTGTTTCTAGTTTATTTAATATTAATTAAGTTGTTTTTATTATTATTATTTATTATTATCAATTCTGTTTAATTAATTAATTAGTAAAAAAAAAAATTTTGTCGCGGCATGCACGCTGCAAAAAATTGCAGCGTGCAAAGCATAATCTCGGAGGCTCCGTTGGATGGCTGGATGTGAAGGAAGGACAGGCCCTTCATCCTCACCATTGGGGTGAGGGTTTAGTAGCCTTGAGGTCCGTATAAATAGAAAAAGAAGAACTGCCGCAAGGTAGAGAGAATCGGCGGGGGGAGAAGAAAACAAAAAAAAAGAGGAAGCTTTTCTTTGAGGAACGGCTAAGAAAAAAACCGAGAGCAAAGGAGAGAAATCTGGGCTGAGGTCTGAGAGAGAAAAGGAGTGGAGAGTGAAGCTGGGATAGATTCGGAGCAAAAAAAAAAAGGGGAGAGACTACGAGGGTTTTAAGTTGACAGCGGAGAGCAGAAATCAGAGAGGAAAACAGGAGGAACAAAACTATGAGAAGGTAACGTTTGTAGGCTGAAAAGAGGCTACGGAGAGGGGGAGTGAATCGAGGGAGAAGTGGACGGCTAAGAACGAAACCACCGAGAGAAAGGAGAGGTTTTAAGAGTGGAAGACTGAGTGAAAAGCTGAGTAAAAAGGCTGAGGGAGAATCTGGGAAGCAAAAGAGACCAAGGAGGGAAGTGAGGAGAGCTTCGGGTCAAGCCAAAAGAAGAAGAGGAGCCGCTGGAGTTTTTTTTCATACTCGCTGCCAACCTTTGCCGAAACCAGAATCGTAAGATTTCTTTTAGTCTTACCTCTAGATAGCTTCTGTGAGAATCAGGGGTTGTTTGTTGTCCCCAATGGTTATGTGTTTAATTAGTTGTGCTATTTTGTTCGGTGATGAATCTGCCAGTATGGTGAAAGTTTTGCAGTAGCCCTTTTCTTTATCATCATAGCTTAAAGTTGCTGCCTTTTGTTGATTCTTTTGCATGACAAGCTCGTTGGGTTTCTAAATCTGTTTGTTATTGTTAATTTCATTCTCAAGCTGTAGTTTAGTAGTAAAGATGTTAACTTTGAAAAGAAAATAACGCTTCCTTGGCTTGTTCAAGTTTGGACTGATGTGAAGCCTGTGTTTTTCTTGGGCATTCTTGGTTGGGTGGGCTGCGTGCATTCACTTGGCTGCATTCACTTCCTCCGTACCGCCTGCAAATCTGGTTCAGTCATCTTGGTAGTTTGCTCAAACTTGTAGCAATAATAATGATCGATAAATAGGCGGGGTTTGGGTTGTGTTTAATTTTTTTGCCCTCTTTTCTGGTTCGCCAATAAGCTGCAAAGTTGCAGCAAGAAAATTGAAAGAAAATTTTCCAGACTTAACACGACCTCTTGTCTGTCTTTTTGTTTCTTTATTTGAACCCATGGCTTGATGGCCCTTAGAAATGTTTTGAAGTTGTCGGTTTGGTGGCTGCCACCTTTCTTTTATCTTTGGGTCCAATTTCGATAATGAGCGAGTTTGCAGTACTTGGAGGTTGATTTCCTTTTGTAAGAAAACTTCGGTAAACCAGAAGCTAGAAAAGGATTTGTAGCTTTGATGATACTTTGTTTCATTGCTCCTGCATTTTTGGAGCTCCTGCATTCTTGATGATCCTTGTTTCAAACCAGAAACTGTATGCTCGAGCTTTAGAACCAGAATTGCGATAAACAAGTTGAGCGTTTGGATTTGTTTGCTTGTTGAAAATATTTGTTTGCTTGCGGCATTTTTATTCTTTTCCCTTCTATTTCTGTTTTAGTTTGCATTCCTAATGATCATCTCTAATTCTCTGTTTCAAATCCTGCTATGAAGTCATGTTTAGTCGAGGATGGATGGGTGGAATTCTGGTTTCTTATTGAATTTGTTTGCATGATAAAAATGCGAAAGATTGCGGCTGGAAATTGCTGCTGCACTTTGTTTTTCTAGCAGTCACCGAACTAGATTTTGCTTGTTTGAGCATGTTAAACGGTTTATGTCTTGGGGTATACTAGTGGGTAACATGCGATATTTGCCTCATTGTGTTTTGATTTGAGCTCATGGATGGTCTGTACAAAGAGTAAGCCACAAATTTGCAGCAGATTATAAGAAAGTTTTTTTTCATTTTTCTTCGCATGAGAGGCTGCCAGAATTTGTATTTGGAGTTGTTGGCCTGTTGAGTTATGCTTGTCTTTGGTTTAATGTTGAAGCTTGGATCGATTGGCTGAATTTTTAATTGTGCTAGGAGTGCATTTGAGCAACTCGGTAATGCAGCAATTCACCAAAACTGGTTTAGTTGTCTACCTTGCTAGTTTTCAGTTTTTGCAGCATGAAATAGGAAGAACAAGCCAAAGTTGCTGGATTTTGTTTTAGCATTTGAATATTCTTGTTTTCTGGATTTTTGCGTTCCGAAAAGGGGGAAGAATGTTTGATCTCCTTACAAGTTTTTTTGTTTGTTGGATTGTGTTTGCATGGTAGAATGGAAAGAAGCCACGGCTGGAAATGAAATTTGTTGCAGAGAAAGTTTCTTCTACGTGATTGCATGGCTTTTGCATGAAAATGACTTTCAAAAATCGCACTCCAACCCCTTGGCTTCCATCTAATGCTTCCATGGCCCAATTAATTGGAAAACTTAATTAATTTTGTCCTCCTAACATGCCATTTCCTCTTTAATACATCTTGATTTGTTTTGGGTAGATACTTAAGGGGTTGTAGAATGAATTTGAAGGGTCTAATAATTTCTTTTTCCTAGACTTGTAGTTAATTTGATTTTTTTGGATTCTTTGGCATTTGGTTGTTTAGCTACTAGTAAATTGCTCCTCGTTTACCTTTTTGTGAATTTTCTAGTTTGATTTGGTAAGTTTCACCTTAGATTCTTAATTTTATTTTATGTTTTTTAGTCCCTTAGTGTTTATAATAGTAATAAATTGGCCCTTTAGACCTCTTTAATTTTTTCAATTGGGTCTTTGTTTGTCTTAATTGGTTAAGTACGAGTAGTTTACTTTCCTTGGAATGCTTCGAGTGATTCAATTTGACGTTTGTTTCCATTTTCTCTGATTTATTTGATAATTTAAGTGGTACCTTGACCTTTTTATTATTTTGGAGGGTAAATTAGTAACTTCACTACGTTAGGGCGTCGATTCAAGGGAGGTACATTCTACCCCTTATATTTGCACTTCATTTGACCCTACGTGCTCCTACGTGTTATGTGAATATGCATGTTTACTTCACTTTTCTTGCCTTCCCTTAATTCCTTGCATTTATTTCATCTACTTTTACTTTTATTTAAGTTATTCATTATGGGGTATGTGTACACCTCTTGGCTTGTAATAGATAGGGCTTGGCGAGCTTTCTTGTCCATTTTCCCTTTCCCCCCTTTTGTTTTAGTTAGCAAATGTAATAAGTTCATTGCTTGCTTTCGTTGCTACGTGTTTAATCACTTTATTAGGTCCTTGCATCTAGTCAAGCATGCTAAGTGTTATGTGCTACGTGTTTATAAGTGATTCGCATGTCTACTCGCTTTTTATAGTCATGAATGAATGTGATGGATGAATGGACGTCACCACACTAGTCCAATGCTAGTTGTGGCCCCCTTTCCCGTCACCACACTAGTCCAACGCTAGTTGTGGTTCATTGTTCCGTTTCCACTAGTCCAACGCTAGTCGGAATTCATAGAATGGGCTAGTCCAACGCTAGACCCTTAGGGATTTCCCCTCGTTAGTACATGTTTGCATGTTTCACTTCATTTCATGCATTTTTCTTAGTTTTATCATTTTGCATGCCCCTCGAACCCCTTTTCCCTCCATTTTAGGATTTTTGCATTTCATGCTAGTTATAGGGTTCATTTGCTTGAGAGTCCCTTTAAATATGGGATATAGACGAGTGTGGCTTTTTCTAAGCCTTAGCACGCTTGTATCCTCTCTATAAAAGGGCAAATTGAGTCACGATTTAGGTCTCCCCGTACCCAATATGCATGAATTCCCTAGGCTCATGCATTTTTAAATCCACTCTACCATTTTATACCCTCATCACACTTTCATTTTTCCTCCCATTTCGCACACGTGCACCTTTATGTTTCTTCACTTGCACACGAACACTTTTATCATCACTTGCACACATGCACTTCATATTATCATTTCACATACCGTACCTTGCCCACTCACGTGCACATTTTCATTTACATATTTATTATTTTTTATTACTTTTTCGAACTCATGTCCTCACATTGCATACATGCATTCCATTCATTTGCATCCCACTCGCATTATTCGTGACTTCTTCAAAGGATAGTTGTTGGGCTTCACAACTAATGTGATTGGCACCACTCAACCTTTGAAGAGAAATTTCCACCAATACCCCTAGGTCTAGGGTTTGCATTCATGTAGTGCATCGAAATGTAATAAATTCTTTGGTTAAAATAAGAAAATCTTTGATTAAATCATGCAACTAGCCTGGGCTAGGTCGAAGGGGTGCCTTGGATTTTTATCCTTGCCTTCCCCTTCGTCAAATGTGACTCCCGAACCTTTTTCGTTGGTTTACGTAGACTAGGAGTCGTTTAAAAGGGGTTTCTTACTAATTTTTTTCTTTAAAAATTTCATTTTTAGGTGACTTGGTACACCTTAACTCATTACCAAGTGGCGACTCCGTATTTTTCAAAAAACCCTTTTTAAACTATAATTCTGGGTCAAATCGTCGCATCCTCAAACCCCCATTTAGACCCACTTTTCTTTTAAATCAAAATTCAAATTGAATCAAAAAATACATTTTTTAAACCATTTATTTACTTATCAAAAAATGGGGCGCGACAGTTGGCGACTCCACTGGGGACATTTGAGAGTCCGAGCAAATTTGATTTAATCAATCTTTTTCTTCTTTTAACCTTTTCATATATCACATTTGGGTGTTTTAGGGTTGCATTTTTTTCCTTTTTTAGGATTTTGCATTTCACGCGTGTCCAACTACTCCCTCACTCGCAAATGTATGATTGGTTGATTGGATGTATGTTTACTTGCTTATCTCGCGCTTGCATTGCATTTGGGGGGGTGTGTGTCACCTTTAGAGCCTCACGTGGTTCTCAACCCCTTCCCTCAAAAATAGGGAACACTTCATACGTGCACGTTTACTTATTGTTATCCCATTTTATTTTATTTTTCGTGGGCGCTATCCCACACCGCCTTGTAGGATTAGGATTGATTGCCTTGGGTAGGCGGATGGTGTGCACTGCGCCCATAGCGCTACCTAAGGGATCACTCGAGCCACCGATCGAAGGCCTTGGGAGTGATGACCCTTTGCCTTTAGGTCTGAAGGCTTGGGAGCCGAAGCCTTATCGAGTCCAGTTGCATTAGTGAACCCCAGCCTCATGCATCCATGTTTGAATTTTCCTAGTTTAGAGTCAGCCTTACCCTCTTTTAAGCACATTAGGCACGAGGGAAGGGGTTCCACCCCTTTTACTTGTTTTATTGTATTTTCTTTCTTATTTGCTCCCAATGTGTTACGTGTACTATCAATTGTGCTAACCATTTCATTGTTTTCTTGTCTTGCATTCATATGCTTTAGCAATAAGAGGCCTCTTCGGCACTCTTTTAGTGACTTACCCACTAGATAACTCACATGTTTAAATTTCAGTCATTACACTTATTTTTCAATAAATACGTTTCATTTTAGACCTTTTCCCCCCGATGCGTTATTTATGTCTTTTAGGCCATACTTGTCACATAGTTATATTGCTTTAATAAATGGCATCATGCATTAAACCTTAGAAGGAACGCCAATTAGGCAATTTCCATGTTAGGGAAGCCAACCCTAATCCCATGGGTATTTAACCCTACTTTTGGGGGATTTTGCACGTCTACTTTTTGCAATTTAACCTAAGGGGTAAAATCCCAAGGTAACGGTATTTAAGTGAATTCCTCATCCAGATGACGCAGTATTGAATGCTCAACCAAGTTCCCCGAGAGCTGAATCAGTGGAGGAACAACCTATCCTATGAAATGGGGGGGCTATTTCAATATGTGGGACATTTACCGAGCCTAGTCGATATTATACCCAATGTGTCCGTTATTCAAGCACTGATCAATTATTGGGATCCAGATGTCTCGGTTTTCCGATTTGGAATGTGCGAACTCACCCCAACCATAGAAGAGTTAGAAGGATTATTGCAAATGCCGGGAAAGGGTAGTCCTATGGTATACCCGAGCGGAGGAACCAGAGAGCAGTTTTGCCGATTTTTAGGATTAAGGAGCAATAGTTTAGATCAACACCCTGATGCTAGATCTTGTCCACTGAGGTTTCTATATGACCGGTTTGGGGAAAAGGAGTCCTTTGAGTGCCATTAGATTGATTTCTTCATAACAAAGGGGCAATGGGAAGAGAAACGTGTACAAGCTTTTGGGTTGGTTTTGATCAACTTATTGCTATTCCCTCAAAGGCATGGAAAGGTGACATTTGCAACCATCAATATGATTCAGAATCTTTTCTTAGGAATTCAGGAAGCAACACCAACTTTGATACCCGTTGTCATAGCAGATATCTTCTCAGCCCTTACTAATTGCCAAAGAAAAGGGGGGTTCTTCTATGCTTCAAATCTGATACTCCAAATGTGGATCATGGAACATTTGGCGAAGAGATTACTAAATCCGTTGGGTTCTTGCCTCCCAATTGAGAATTGGATTGATTCGCATCGAGAGAGAGTCGGCCGCTACTACCGCGTGATGTCGTCAAGCCAGTTTATCGAAGAGTTCAACAATTTGACACCAGAAAAGGTGCAGTGGGTTTTAGATTGGACCAAAGTTAGAGACCCAGCTTTTAGAACCACCCAACATGATTTCATCCCTTTAGCTGGAGTCAATGGTCTAGTAGCCTATATTCCGCAAAGGGTTATGAGACAGTTTGGCTACCCGCAAAGTATTCCTATGGTACAAGGGGTTGAAGATCTCAGATTGGGTACGGTAACCGAGAGTCAAAGCATGGTATTAGAGGCTTGGGGAAATCTGCGAAGACACGAGAATTTGCAGTTGGAAATGGTAAACAAAACGGCACCTGCAGTTATGCCTGGGTACAACGAGTGGATCAAGCAAAGGGTGGAACATTGATAGGGCAAGGCAACAATCAGCATCAGCCAGTCCCGAAGAACGGATGGAGAGGCTAAGGAAAGAATTAGAGGAATCTCAAGCCCAGCTTATAATGGCCAACAGAGTTCTAGAAGATACCCAAGTGCAGCTGAGGAGGGAGAAGAAGAAGAATGAGAAGCTAGAGGAAGCCATAGACGCCTTTGATAGGATTAGGGAAGGAGCTCGTAAGCTCAGTTTAGGGAGCTCTAGAGAATCACAAAGTACAAGTCTCTCGAGACATAGAGATTTTGTAAACATGGTTACTAAGACCATTGACGAGGTTGTAAAGAAAGATTGAACTTTTCCACAATTTATGAGACGCTTTCCATTTCAAAGTTCTAAATTCACTTACAGGTTTGAAAATGAGATTTTACCCCGAAGGTTCGCATCATGCTAGGCCTACCCTTGGCACAAAAAGGGTCCCCCCATAGGACATGCATCCGAATTGTTCGAATAATTACTAACTCATGCCTTTTTCTTTTGCCCTTTTGAATAAATTGCAGAAATCTAAAAACGATTGGTTTATCTAAAGAAGTCTTTTGCATTCTCAGGTAAATTTTCAAAATAGCTTTTCGGAAAAGCCCCATTATTACGCGATCCCGAAGTAGAGCCCAAAGGAATCGTGTAGACATGAGTACTCAACCAGAATCATCCGATAAGGCCGTTGCAACTACCCAGCCGGAAGCTGCAAGTCCTGGGGTTCAGTTGACAGAGTTACTCACAAAATTTGGGGAAATGGCATCGGAAATGGCCGCTCAAAAGAAGTTGATTGACGAGCTCGTTAGTAGCGGAGTGCAACCTGAGCCTGTACCCACTACACAACCACAATCCGAACCATTTGTTATTCCTCCATTTCAAACCACGTTTGAGGGAACTTTCAACCCGCAATATGCTTATACTCAAAATCCTCCTTTCTATCCTCCTTATGGTCAAGGATTTCAGCCTCAAGGCGATCCGACCATGCATTTGAACCCACCAGTTTTTTATCAGACTACCGCGGAGCCCGTAGTGCCGGAGCACACTTTTCAAAATAAGCCAGAAATGGGAGAGTCGTCTGCCCAGATTGATATGAAGCTACTTAAACGCTTGGATCGTTTTGATGAATTCATCCGGAAAAGCCAAGGTTTAAGCAAACAAGGGGTGTTGGATTATGATGATTTGTGCCTGTTTCCGAACGTGCAACTGCCGGTGGGGTTCAAGACCCCTAAGTTCAACAAATATGATGGAACGGGTAACCCTAAGACACACTTACGCTTGTTTGCCAACAAGTTGGGCAAGCCAGTGGATGATGAGAACTTACCATTGAGATTATTTCCAGAGAGCTTAGAAGGGGATGCCCTCGATCGGTATTCCAATCTAAAGCCAGAGGAAGTGAAGACCTGGCTCGATCTGTCCAATGCCTTCATCAGACAATATGAGTATAACTGTGAGCTGGCACCAACCCGAACTACTTTGGAAGGAACGAAGAGGCGACCGTCTGAAGATCATAAGACATATGCCAAGAGATGGAGAAAGATAGCTGCGAAAGTGGAGCCTCCGATGACTGAGGATGAAATTATTCGTACATTTATAAAGGCACATGACCCTCCGTATTTTGAAGAGATTTTCCGTATGACCGGATGTTCGTTTGCTGCGATTGTAAATAAACTTGAGGAGTTTGATGATTTTGTGAGAGCCGGAAAAATTGTTAATGTCTCTGCTCTCAAATCCCAGTTGGATGCTTTACAAGGTCAAGGAAGCAATGTGAAAAAACCGCAGTTCAAAAAGAAAGAGGGGGATGCAACCTTTATCTGGAACCAAAACCCTTCACCCAGACCTCGATACCAACACAGCCCAATCTACCAACCCCATTACCCTTACTACTCAAATCCGCACCCTGTATATACTACCAACATCCACCACCCTAGACCTCGCCCAAGCTATCCTAACCCACCTTCAGCCCCTTTTCAAATTTCTCAACCGAATCCACCTCAAAATCGACCTCGCCCTCCATATAATCCAAGATTTCCTCCACCAAATAGACCTATTTACAACCATCCTCCACCTACTGAACCTTACAATCGACCCCCTAGCCGTGCACTCACCAATTTAGGCAGGCCTTTAGACCAATTGTATGATCAGCTAAAGGCCGCCGGGAAAATTGGTATGGTACCCCCTCCTACCTATCCATATGGCATGCCTGCCTGGTATAACCCGCAAGCCGTCTGTGCTTATCATTCAGGGGCCGCCGGACATTCGACTATTGATTGCAAGGCGCTTAAGCATAAAATCCAAGATATGGTTGAAGCCGGGGAGATTGTAATCCGAAAAAGGGAGACACAAGGGCTGAACGTAAATAGGAACCCCTTGCCGGAACATGCCAATATCATAGGGGTTATTCTGGATGATACGGAGTACGTGGAACCAGTCAAAGAATTGGCAAGGGAAGCTGAAGTGTTTGGGGTCACAGACCAACCCTTTGTCATAGAATTGCCATTTGAAGAGGACGAAAAGCCCGTTATTTTGGATCTCACGCCAGCTGAGAGTGAGTCTTTGGAGCCAGTGGTTATTGAATTCCCGAAGCAGGAGCCTGTTCTAAGTCTGCAACAAGTGCCGTGGAATTATGATGAACCTGACGTACAGATTGGGGAAAAGTCAATTGCAAAGAAGGAAGTGTCAGCGGTCACCAGATCTGGGAAGGTTGCAAGTCCATTTGAAGCTGTCATTCCGTTTCAAGCAAGTAATTCCGAGCCACCTGCTAAGCCAACAATCACCGAGAAAGAAGCCTTGGATTTCCTTAAGAGGCTTCAGAGAAGTGAGTACAATATAGTTGAGAAGCTAAGCAAGTCGCCTGCCCAGATATCCATGTTGGATCTACTCTTTTCTTCAGATATGCATAGGGACGCGCTGATCGAGGTGTTGACCAAAGCTCAAATCCCTAGGGACATCTCAGTTGATAATTTCTCACACGTGGTTGGGAACGTATTATTCACCAAACAAATTACTTTCTCTGACGAGGAATTGCCGGCGGAAGGCATTGGACATAACAAGGCCCTGTACATAGTTGTGAGGTGCAACGGAAAAATGCTGCCGAAGGTATTGATTGACAATGGATCCGCTCTTAATATATGTCCCTGGAGCACCTTGGAAAAGCTAGGATTGCAAGACGTCAAGTTGAGGCCTTCAGGGACCATAGTCCGAGGTTTTGATGGAGCGCAAAGAGAGCCAATAGGAGAAGTTGATTTAGTAGTTGAAATGGGGCCCGCCCAGTTTCAAATAACCTGCCAAGTAATGCACTTTTCTAGTGTTTACAACGTTTTGCTTGGCAGGCCATGGATTCACAAGTCTGGGGCTGTGCCTTCTTCATTGCATCAATTACTGAAATTCGTAGTAAATGACAAGCTGATAACTATATTTGCCGAGGAGGATTGCCTTGTAATCACCGATTCCGAGTCTAAAGAAGAGGGTAGCCGAAGCTCCACAGTGACCCCTCATAGCACATCTGATATTGTCTCCGTCAGTTGGATAACAAAGGAGGAGCAAGCTCTGTCAAGGGCCAGTATCATGATGGCTAAGGAGATGATCCGTGGAGGCTATGAATTTGACAAAGGGCTGGGACGAGATCTGCAAGGAATTTTGAAGCCTGTGGAGATTATTGAGAAAAAGGATTCGTTTGGTTTAGGCTTCCGACCGACTGCTAAGGATATCAGAGAAATGAAGGAGCGCAAGAAAGCGGAGAAAGAAGGAAGGCAAAGGGCTCTTGACATTCCACCCCTGCATTATACTTTCTCACGACCAGCCGAGGTGATCATGTCAGAAATCAACCCAGTTGACGAAATTGAAGCAAGTTTGGCCCAATTGTTCGTTGGGGCAACATTTGAAGATAGTGTTCCAGGCGAAGCTGAATTTCCTGACATCCCCGAAGGATCAATTCCCAATTGGACAGCCGATTTTCTGCCCGTTCGGAAGGAGTTTCGGTAAAATGAAAGGGGTTTATCATTCATGTGAATTCATGAAAATACTTTTGCATCTGTAAATAGCCAATGAAAACAATTTTACTTTTTAACTAATGTTTGCGCATGTAAATATTGTTAAGTTTTCATTTCCATTTGCTTTCAATCAAAGGTTTTATGAAAATGCACAAGTTGTTCTTGTCATGTTGTTTTGGTTATTCATTTGTTTATATTTTTGTCGTATTGCTTGACCATTTGTTTGTTATATGCTTATTTGCTTATTATCCCACATTCGTTAATTCTTTCAGATGACCAAAAATAAAACTATTTGACTCTTTGGATATCACAGTTCTGGAATACGATAATGGTAATCTCTATATCACTCACGACTTGGAGGTCTGTGAATCCGAACTCCAAAGCGAGAGTGATAATGAGGAGGTATTTGATTCTTTTGCAAAGGACCTTGAACAATATGAGGAAAAACCAAAACCGAACCTGGAAGAAACAGAAAAGGTTAACATTGGCACGGAAGATGAGGTTAAGGAGGTGCAAATTAGTATTCATTTGAATGAGAGGTAGAAGAAGGAAATGCTTGAATTTTTGACTATATTCCAAGATGTATTTGCATGGTCCTATGATGATATGACTAGCATCTCAACTGACGTGGTAGTACATAGGTTACCCACAGACCCTTCTTTTCCACCCGTAAAGCAAAAACCCAGAAAATTCAAACCAGATATGAGCCTCAAAATAAAAGAGCAAATTGAAAAACAACTCAAAACCAACATTATCATTGTTTCCCATTACCCAATTTGGCTTTCGAATCCCGTCCCTGTTCCAAAAAAGAGTGGAGAGGTGCGAGTTTGTGTTGATTATAGAGATCTCAATAAGGCCAGTCCTAAAGATGATTTCCCTCTGCCAAATATTCACATTCTCTTAGACAATACTGCCGGACATGAGATTGAATCCTTTTGCGATTGTTTTGCTGGCTACCACCAAATTTTGATGGCAGAAGAGGATAGGGAGAAGACTGCTTTTATCACTCCTTGGGGCACCTTTTGCTACCGAGTCATGCCTTTCGGTTTAAAGAATGCCGGGGCTACCTATCAGAGGACCATGACCACCCTGTTTCGTGATATGATCCACCGGGAGATGGAGGTCTACGTGGATGATATCATAATCAAGTCTAAAAGGGCAGAGGACCATTTGGTTGATTTGAAGAAGTTATTCGAAAGATTGCGAAAATACAATTTGAAGTTAAATCCTGCGAAATGCGCCTTTGGAGCACCTGCAGGTAAGCTGTTGGGATTCGTTGTTAGCAAGAAGGGCATAGAAATAGATCCGACGAAAATCAAAGCAATTCGAGATATGCCAGTGCCGAAAACTCAGAAGGACGTGAAAAGCTTCTTAGGGAAGATCAATTTCATTGGGAGGTTCATCGGCCAACTAACTGTCACATGCGAGCCGTTGTTCAAATTATTGAGAAAGAATGTGCCGTTGTATTGGAATGAGGAGTGCCAACAGGCTTTTGATAAGATTAAAGATTATTTATTGCAACCACCAGTCTTAGTGCCGCCCAAACCGGGCCGACCTTTGATTATGTATTTATCTGTACTCGATGGAGCAGTAGGGTGTGTTCTAGGTCAGCACGATGACTCTGGAAGGAAGGAACAAGCCATCTACTATCTAAGCAAGAAGTTCACGCAGTACGAGGCTAATTATTCATTCATTGAGAAAAGCTGTTGTGCATTGGCCTGGGCGGCTCAAAAGTTGAGACACTACTTGTTGAGCCATACCATTTATCTTATTTCCCGATCTGATCCTTTGAAGTATCTTTTGGAGAAGCCGATGTTAACCGGACGCCTGGCCAAATGGCAGATAATTCTATCAGAGTTCGACATTGTTTTCACTTCACAAAAGGCGGTCAAGGGGCAAGCTATAGCTGATCATTTGGCGGAAAATCCAAGGGATGATGATTATCAGCCACTTCATACCTATTTCCCTGATGGGAAAGTTTTATTCGTAGGCGCTACAGATGATATGAGTGAACAAAGCCCTGAATGGAGGCTTTTCTTCGATGGAGCTTCGAATTCTCTCGGAGTTGGAATTGGAGCCGTTTTGGTTTCACCCGAAGGGAAGCATTACCCTGCCGCTGCCAAATTGCAATTTGCCTGCACAAACAATATGGCTGAATATGAAGCCTGCATTTTTGGTCTCAAAATGGCTTTAGAAATGGAAATCAAAGAATTGATAGCTTTCAGTGATTCAGATTTGCTCGTGCATCAAACCTTGAAACAGTGGATAACCAAAGATTCAAAAATTCTGCCCTACCATTGCAGTCTGCTCACTCTGGCCAAGCAATTTCGAAATTTGGAGTTCAGACATCTTCCGCGAGCTCGAAACGCATTCGCCGATGCTTTGGCCACCTTAGCCTCCATGATCCAGTATCCAGATGAACTGAGGATCGAGCCAATTCCGATTCAACTTCAAGACAAGCCGGCCCACTGTTGGGTTGTAGACAAGTCCTCCGACAAAGTTCCGTGGTATAATGATCTTAAGGAGTTTCTCAAAACAGGATCTTACCCTCTGCATGCTAATACAAAAGACAAGAATTTTCTGCGTAGAATGGCTTCCAAATTTTTCTTAAATGGTGAAGTGTTGTACAAAAGAACCTCGGATTTGAACCTTTTAAGGTGCATTGATGAAGATGAAGCTCAATATATGATGAAAGAAGTGCATAGTGGCGTTTGTGGACCTCACATGAATGGCCATTTGCTAGCGAAGAAAATCATGAGAACCGGATACTTCTGGCTTACTATGGAGCATGATTGTATAGATTTTGTCCGGAGATGTATAAAATGTCAAATGCACGGTGACATTATCCGTGCTCCACCCACTGAGTTGCATAGCATGACCGCCCCATGGCCCTGTTCAATGTGGGGTATGGACGTGATTGGTACAATCGATCCTCCCGCTTCAAATGGACATCGATTTATATTGGTGGCAATTGAGTACTTTACTAAATGGGTTGAAGCGGAATCATTCAAACATGTCACGAAGAAGGTAGTGGCCAATTTCCTGAGAGATCACATCATCTGTCGTTTTGGAGTACCCGAAACCCTTATTACGGATAATGCCAAGAATCTGAACAATGACATGGTAGATGGACTATGCGAGCAGTTCAAGATCAAACACCGCAATTCTGCCATTTATAGGCCTCAGATGAATGGAGCTGTAGAAGCCGCAAATAAGAATTTGAAGAAGATTATCCGCAAAATGACAGAGAGGCATCGCGATTGGCATGAAAAGTTGCCTTATGCATTGATGGCGTACCGGACTTCTATTCGGACATCGACTGGGGCAACGCCATATTCACTTATGTATGGGATGGAAGCTGTATTACCAGTTGAGGTTGAAATTCCGTCGATACGAATCCTTATGGAAGCTAAATTGGAGGAGGCCAATTGGATCAAGCAGCGCCATGAGCAATTGACTTTGATAGATGAAAAGCGATTCAATGCTATCTGTCATGGTCAGTGCTATCAGAAACGTGTGGCCCGGGCTTACAACAAAAAAGTCCATCGTCGGGCATTTGAAGAAGGTGATAAGGTACTGAAGCGAATTTTGTCAATGCAAGATGAAGCTAAAGGCAAGTTCGCTCCAAATTGGCAAGGGCCGTTCATTGTCCAAAAGGTATTACCTGGCGGAGCTCTTATTTTGGCAGAAATGGATGGACGGGCTTTCCCTCAACCCATCAACTCAGATATGTGCAAAAAGTTTTTCATTTGATCATGCAAATTTTCTTTAAGAAATTCATGCAAATGGCGAAATGCAAGTCAGGCCATCTTCTTTTACACTAAAAAACATTTTATCTCTACTTGTCCCCTTTTGAGCCATCAGAATTGACAAATTTCGTTTGATAACCCTTGAGAATTGCAAACCCCACACTGGGGCAAATTTATTTCGAAAAAAAAAAGAGAAGAAGAGAGAACCCTTACACTGGGGCAAATTTAGTTCTCAAAGAAAAATACAAAAGTGAGGAAAATGCAATGAAAAATGCAAAGAGAGAAAAGCTGATCAAACTGGGGCAAATTTTCCTCAGTTTTGGAGTTGTTTTCAAATAGTGCATTCTCAAGTTATTTCACCCCTCGTATCAAATCTGCTTTCAAGCTTCAACTTTTTTTTCAAAGCACCCCACCGGACCTCATTACAAAGCCCAAAGTCCTGGTTTTCGTCACTTGCTGCATTTCTATTAGAAATTTGCTAATCAACTGGCAGGTGATGTCCGTAATGTCTTCGCCTAATCTCATAAGGGAAGTACATTTTACTGATGCCAGAAATCTTTAATTCATGTTTCTGAGTCAATCATGGTCGAGATATTTCATGGTTCTTTAGGTGAAAACCCGAAAGGGCGCCTCGAAAAAAAAAAAAAACAAACAAAACAACAAAAACGGTGGGGGCAACCTTGGTGAAAACCCGAAAGGGCGCCAAGGCGGGTTTTTCACAACAGACGAGCACGAGAAAGAACAGCTGGTGACCTGGTTCATTTAGGGTTTTCCTCATATTTGTGATACTTCTGCCAGTATCGGATTCCGAAGCAAAAATATCCAAAGTCTTGAATATGATTTTCGTTGGCTAAACTTGTATTGTTCTTTACAAATATTCTTTTGCAAAATGTATCTTTATGAACCTCTTGGTTGTTCTCAATTATTTGTGTATGACTGCTTATGATTGTCTACATCCTTTTGCATGCTCATCTTTGCCTGACATAGGAAATAATCTTGCATATACATTGATTGTTATATGATAAATTTTCACGCATCTTTCTTTCACCATTGAATTCAAATGAATGATAAACCCTAAGGTTTGTGCAAAGACACGGGATTCAATCATCAGTTACAGTGAGTAAAATGCAACAAAGCTGCCACCTAGATTGGGTGAAGTGTTAAATCCGTATTTTATCAGTCTCAGAAATTGAAAGGTTTCAAGTTCGATTAAGGCAAACGCCGCAGAGCCGAAGTAAAAGCATCACAAGACTCATGTGTTACACGATTCTCAAGGCAAATCGGATCAAATAATGGTGGCAAGTCTATTATTTCTTCTTTTCTTGCAGGAATGTTGCATTTACAAACAAAAGCAGCCGCTCTTTTTGGCGCCTAAATCAATGACAGGCAAAGCTTCCCAGTAAGCAAGGATCGATGTTATTTGCAAAGCTCGATCATAAGAAACAACATCAGCTCTCGCTTCAATCACAAAGATCCAAATTTCCCTCTTGGTGCACGAGTTGAACTATTCTCAGGTAAAAAACTCAATTCATTGTTTAAACTTTCCCAGTGAAGTCCCTTTTTAAATTCCGTTCGGGCCAGTCCCGTTTTAAATTCCTGTTCAGGTCAGTCCCGTTTAAATTCCTGTTCGGGTCAGTCCCGTTTCAAATTCCTGTTCGGGTCAGTTCCGTTTAAATTCCTGTTCGGGTCAGTCCCGTTTAATTCCTGTTCGGGTCAGTCCCGTTTTAAAATCTTTGTTCGGGTCAGTCCCGTTTTAAATTCCTATTCGGGCCAGTCCTGTTTAAATTCCTGTTCGGGTCAGTCCCGTTTAAATTCCTGTTCGGGTCAGTCCCGTTTCAAATTCCTGTTCGGGTCAGTCCCGTTTTAAATTCTGTCCGGGTCAGTCCCGTTTTTAATTCTGTTCGGGTCAGTCCCGTTGTAAATTCCTGTTCGGGTCAGTCCCGTTTAATTTCATGTTCGGGTCAGTCCCGTTTTAGAATTCCTGTCCGTTCGGATCATTCTGCAGCCGAATAACACAGGTAAGTATTTGGTGTCTACTTCTTTGTCTTAAGTTTTTTCAAAACTCAGACAAAGAGGGGCAAACTGTAGACACCAAATTTTAAATAGTTTGCATGTTGCATCTAATTCATGATTTTGTTTTAGATTGTCTGCATTTTAGTTGTTATTTTTATTTTTATTCACTTACCTTTTATTTGTCTTTTATTTTCTAATTATTTTTAGTTTTATTTGTCATATTAATTTTGTTCACGTTTTAGCTTTTAGTTTTAGTTTTAAGTTTTAACGTAAAATTTGTGAAAAGAAAAAAAAAAAAAAAGAAAGAAGGAAAAAAAAAGAAAATGGTTCACAAAATACGTTCATTCCTCTTAAATTCAATCTTTTGGCATTTTGTTTATTTTTGTTATTTTATTTTTCAAAAAGAAAAAAAAAAGAAAAAAAAGAGCAGAACGTTCCAGGTTGCAAGGTAGGAAGGACATTCTCCAAGGTAGGAAGGAACGTGTATAAGGCTTGCGAACGTTCCAGGTTGCAACCCAAAGCTCGCTAATTAGCCTTCGCACCCGGACATTCACATGCACTTCATAACGATGTTCATTGAAACTAGAAAAGCCTCGAACCTGGTTGTGCAAGGTGGTGTAATTCAGCCCTAGGCACTGAATCGGCGCAACTTGCCACTCAGTCGTTGTGGGAACATTTTGGACAGCTTTACAATACTTCTCATCAAAATAATGGCCTCGAATGACTCCTCCAATGGCGCGGACAGGTTTGAATGCAGGTTGTTCCATGGATTGATACCAAAGAGATTTAGCCCCTAGGAGACAAACTCCATGGAAACTCGCAAAGTGTCCAAGTGACTTCGGAATGGAACATGCCATGACCAGCTCTATTTGACTTTGTGTAACCTGCACAAAAGAAGAGATGCTAAACAAAGCAAAGGTAAGTTCGTTAGGAAAATAATAGACCCTCATATTCTTGCTCAAAATCAGCCCACTTTCTCTCTTCTCTTCCTTTTTGCCACCCATCTCATCAGATTTTTCCACTTCTTTTTCTAGTTCAATAGCTGACCCTTTCATCTCATTTCTTTCAACTCCCTCGGATTTTACCGCTTCAGGCACAATTCCCTCATCTCGGTTTTTCTCCATCCTATAACACTCAAGCTCACTTTTCATGCGTGCTAGATCAATACAAAGCTGGTCATAAGTAAGTGATACTAGTCCAAAATGACGACCATTAAATAAGAAGGAATACTTATTAGTATGTCCATCATATTTAACTTCTCGCCTTGACATCCATGCTTTGCCCAACAACACATGTGTCACCTGAATTGGGACTACATCACACAACACCTCGTCCACATATTGTAGACACCAAATTTTAAATAGTTTGCATGTTGCATCTAATTCATGATTTTGTTTTAGATTGTCTGCATTTTAGTTGTTATTTTTATTTTTATTCACTTACCTTTTATTTGTCTTTTATTTGCTAATTATTTTTAGTTTTATTTGTCATATTAATTTTGTTCACGTTTTAGCTTTTAGTTTTAGTTTTAAGTTTTAACGTAAAATTTGTGAAAAGAAAAAAAAACAAAAAAAAAAGAAAGAAGGAAAAAAAAGAAAATGGTTCACAAAATACGTTCATTCCTCTTAAATTCAATCTTTTGGCATTTTGTTTATTTTTGTTATTTTATTTTTGAAAAAGAAAAAAAAAAGAAAAAAAAAAGAGCAGAAAAATAAAAAAATGAAAAAGGGAAAAATGGAAAATGATGCAAAATGAAAAAAATGAAAAAAGGGAAAAATGGAAAATGATGCAAAATGAAAAAAATGAAAAAAGGGAAAAATGGAAAGTTGCATTTTTGTTGTTTCTAGTTTATTTAATATTAATTAAGTTGTTTTTATTATTATTATTTATTATTATCAATTCTGTTTAATTAATTAATTAGTAAAAAAAAAAAATTTTGTCGCGGCATGCACGCTGCAAAAAATTGCAGCGTGCAAAGCATAATCTCGGAGGCTCCGTTGGATGGCTGGATGTGAAGGAAGGACAGGCCCTTCATCTTCACCATTGGGGTGAGGGTTTAGTAGCCTTGAGGTCCGTATAAATAGAAAAAGAAGAACTGCCGCAAGGTAGAGAGAATCGGCGGGGGGAGAAGAAAACAAAAAAAAAGAGGAAGCTTTTTTTTGAGGAACGGCTAAGAAAAAAACCGAGAGCAAAGGAGAGAAATCTGGGCTGAGGTCTGAGAGAGAAAGGGAGTGGAGAGTGAAGCTGGGATAGATTCGGAGCAAAAAAAAAAAAGGGGAGAGACTACGAGGGTTTTAAGTTGACAGCGGAGAGCAGAAATCAGAGAGGAAAACTGGAGGAACAAAACTATGAGAAGGTAACGTTTGTAGGCTGAAAAGAGGCTACGGAGAGGGGGAGTGAATCGAGGGAGAAGTGGACGGCTAAGAACGAAACCACCGAGAGAAAGGAGAGGTTTTAAGAGTGGAGGACTGAGTGAAAAGCTGAGTAAAAAGGCTGAGGGAGAATCTGGGAAGCAAAAGAGACCAAGGAGGGAAGTGAGGAGAGCTTCGGGTCAAGCCAAAAGAAGAAGAGGAGCCGCTGGAGTTTTTTTTCATACTCGCTGCTAACCTTTGCCGAAACCAGAATCGTAAGATTTCTTTTAGTCTTACCTCTAGATAGCTTCTGTGAGAATCAGGGGTTGTTTGTTGTCCCCAATGGTTATGTGTTTAATTAGTTGTGCTATTTTGTTCGGTGATGAATCTGCCAGTATGGTGAAAGTTTTGCAGTAGCCCTTTTCTTTATCATCATAGCTTAAAGTTGCTGCCTTTTGTTGATTCTTTTGCATGACAAGCTCGTTGGGTTTCTAAATCTGTTTGTTATTGTTAATTTCATTCTCAAGCTGTAGTTTAGTAGTAAAGATGTTAACTTTGAAAAGAAAATAACGCTTCCTTGGCTTGTTCAAGTTTGGACTGATGTGAAGCCTGTGTTTTTCTTGGGCATTCTTGGTTGGGTGGGCTGCGTGCATTCACTTGGCTGCATTCACTTCCTCTGTACCGCCTGCAAATCTGGTTCAGTCATCTTGGTAGTTTGCTCAAACTTGTAGCAATAATAATGATCGATAAATAGGCGGGGGTTTGGGTTGTGTTTAATTTTTTTGCCCTCTTTTCTGGTTCGCCAATAAGCTGCAAAGTTGCAGCAAGAAAATTGAAAGAAAATTTTCCAGACTTAACACGACCTCTTGGTCTGTCTTTTTGTTTCTTTATTTGAACCCATGGCTTGATGGCCCTTAGAAATGTTTTGAAGTTGTCGGTTTGGTGGCTGCCACCTTTCTTTTATCTTTGGGTCCAATTTCGATAATGAGCGAGTTTGCAGTACTTGGAGGTTGATTTCCTTTTGTAAGAAAACTTCGGTAAACCAGAAGCTAGAAAAGGATTTGTAGCTTTGATGATACTTTGTTTCATTGCTCCTGCATTTTTGGAGCTCCTGCATTCTCGATGATCCTTGTTTCAAACCAGAAACTGTATGCTCGAGCTTTAGAACCAGAATTGCGATAAACAAGTTGAGCGTTTGGATTTGTTTGCTTGTTGAAAATATTTGTTTGCTTGCGGCATTTTTATTCTTTTCCCTTCTATTTCTGTTTTAGTTTGCATTCCTAATGATCATCTCTAATTCTCTGTTTCAAATCCTGCTATGAAGTCATGTTTAGTCGAGGATGGATGGGTGGAATTCTGGTTTCTTATTGAATTTGTTTGCATGATAAAAATGCGAAAGATTGCGGCTGGAAATTGCTGCTGCACTTTGTTTTTCTAGCAGTCACCGAACTAGATTTTGCTTGTTTGAGCATGTTAAACGGTTTATGTCTTGGGGTATACTAGTGGGTAACATGCGATATTTGCCTCATTGTGTTTTGATTTGAGCTCATGGATGGTCTGTACAAAGAGTAAGCCACAAATTTGCAGCAGATTATAAGAAAGTTTTTTTTCATTTTTCTTCGCATGAGAGGCTGCCAGAATTTGTATTTGGAGTTGTTGGCCTGTTGAGTTATGCTTGTCTTTGGTTTAATGTTGAAGCTTGGATCGATTGGCTGAATTTTTAATTGTGCTAGGAGTGCATTTGAGCAACTCGGTAATGCAGCAATTCACCAAAACTGGTTTAGTTGTCTACCTTGCTAGTTTTCAGTTTTTGCAGCATGAAATAGGAAGAACAAGCCAAAGTTGCTGGATTTTGTTTTAGCATTTGAATATTCTTGTTTTCTGGATTTTTGCGTTCCGAAAAGGGGGAAGAATGTTTGATCTCCTTACAAGTTTTTTTGTTTGTTGGATTGTGTTTGCATGGTAGAATGGAAAGAAGCCACGGCTGGAAATGAAATTGTTGCAGAGAAAGTTTCTTCTACGTGATTGCATGGCTTTTGCATGAAAATGACTTTCAAAAATCGCACTCCAACCCCTTGGCTTCCATCTAATGCTTCCATGGCCCAATTAATTGGAAAACTTAATTAATTTTGTCCTCCTAACATGCCATTTCCTCTTTAATACATCTTGATTTGTTTTGGGTAGATACTTAAGGGGTTGTAGAATGAATTTGAAGGGTCTAATAATTTCTTTTTCCTAGACTTGTAGTTAATTTGATTTTTTTGGATTCTTTGGCATTTGGTTGTTTAGCTACTAGTAAATTGATCCTCGTTTACCTTTTTGTGAAATTTCTAGTTTGATTTGGTAAGTTTCACCTTAGATTCTTAATTTTATTTTATGTTTTTTAGTCCCTTAGTGTTTATAATAGTAATAAATTGGCCCTTTAGACCTCTTTAATTTTTTCAATTGGGTCTTTGTTTGTCTTAATTGGTTAAGTACGAGTAGTTTACTTTCCTTGGAATGCTTCGAGTGATTCAATTTGACGTTTGTTTCCATTTTCTCTGATTTATTTGATAATTTAAGTGGTACCTTGACCTTTTTATTATTTTGGAGGGTAAATTAGTAACTTCACTACGTTAGGGCGTCGATTCAAGGGAGGTACATTCTACCCCTTATATTTGCACTTCATTTGACCCTACGTGCTCCTACGTGTTATGTGAATATGCATGTCTACTTCACTTTTCTTGCCTTCCCTTAATTCCTTGCATTTATTTCATCTACTTTTACTTTTATTTAAGTTATTCATTATGGGGTATGTGTATACCTCTTGGCTTGTAATAGATAGGGCTTGGCGAGCTTTCTTGTCCATTTTTCCTTTCCCCCCTTTTGTTTTAGTTAGCAAATGTAATAAGTTCATTGCTTGCTTTCGTTGCTACGTGTTTAATCACTTTATTAGGTCCTTGCATCTAGTCAAGCATGCTAAGTGTTATGTGCTATGTGTTTATAAGTGATTCGCATGTCTACTCGCTTTTTATAGTCATGAATGAATGTGATGGATGAATGGACGTCACCACACTAGTCCAATGCTAGTTGTGGCCCCCTTTCCCGTCACCACACTAGTCCAACGCTAGTTGTGGTTCATTGTTCTGTTTCCACTAGTCCAACGCTAGTCGGAATTCATAGAATGGGCTAGTCCAACGCTAGACCCTTAGGGATTTCCCCTCGTTAGTACATGTTTGCATGTTTCACTTCATTTCATGCATTTTTCTTAGTTTTATCATTTTGCATGCCCCTCGAACCCCTTTTCCCTCCATTTTAGGATTTTTGCATTTCATGCTAGTTATAGGGTTCATTTGCTTGAGAGTCCCTTTAAATATGGGATATAGACGAGTGTGGCTTTTTCTAAGCCTTAGCACGCTTGTATCCTCTCTATAAAAGGGCAAATTGAGTCACGATTTAGGTCTCCCCGTACCCAATATGCATGAATTCCCTAGGCTCATGCATTTTTAAATCCACTCTACCATTTTATACCCTCATCACACTTTCATTTTTCCTCCCATTTCGTACACGTGCACCTTTATGTTTCTTCACTTGCACACGAACACTTTTATCATCACTTGCACACATGCACTTCATATTATCATTTCACATACCGTACCTTGCCCACTCACGTGCACATTTTCATTTACATATTTATTGTTTTTGATTACTTTTTCGAACTCATGTCCTCACATTGCATACATGCATTCCATTCATTTGCATCCCACTTGCATTATTCGTGACTTCTTCAAAGGATCGTTGTTGGGCTTCACAACTAATGTGATTGGCACCACTCAACCTTTGAAGAGAAATTTCCCCCAATACCCCTAGGTCTAGGGTTTGCATTCATGTAGTGCATCCAAATGTAATAAATTCTTTGGTTAAAATAAGAAAATCTTTGATTAAATCATGCAACTAGCCTGGGCTAGGTCGAAGGGGTGCCTTGGATTTTTATCCTTGCCTTCCCCTTCGTCAAATGTGACTCCCGAACCTTTTTCGTTGGTTTACGTAGACTAGGAGTCGTTTAAAAGGGGTTTCTTACTAATTTTTTTCTTTAAAAATTTCATTTTTAGGTGACTTGGTACACCTTAACTCATTACCAAGTGGCGACTCCGTATTTTTCAAAAAACCCTTTTTAAACTATAATTCTGGGTCAAATCGTCGCATTCTCAAACCCCCATTTAGACCCACTTTTCTTTTAAATCAAAATTCAAATTGAATCAAAAAATACATTTTTTAAACCATTTATTTACTTATCAAAAAATGGGGCGCGACACATATTTGCCGATTTGAATAGGTACAAGTGTGTGCTTAGTAACCCAAACATCACCATGAGTGCTCGTCAACTTGTACGGTTGAAGATGATCAATGGTTGAAAGATTTAATTTCTCAACCATGATAGCACTTGCAAGGTTGACTTCACAACTCCCATCAATGGCCAAACTACAAATTTTATCTTTGACACCACAACGAGTATAAAACCAGCCAAGCAACAGAGATTTGACGAGATCCAATTGCTCATCTACACCGCGTAATGCCACTTCTTTGACTCCCTTAGGATCAGGAAGACAATGTTGTGGGCTAGCTTTTATGCGTCTTGTACTTGCCATGATGTATAAGGGAACCTGCAAAAAGTTAGCAACGAAACCGATGATATTGCCTTTCACGCTCCCTTACGTGTATCCACTCGACACTCGTGTATCACTCACAATTACTTACTCTAATTATCTCACAAATAGCTCTTATTTGCCCTTGTTTGCCTCTCTTGAAGAAATCAGACAAATTTCCTCCAAGGAGCTCCAACGTTGACGTCTCAACCACGAATCAAACAAAGGATGAAGCAAAGGTAAATTGGAGTAATTGCAGGTTTATGACACACTTAAGATGCTGTTTTATGACCTAAATAATGTAGGTGAGCAGCCCAAGATGATCGATACTAGATAAGACACAAAACTCAAAAGCTGAAATTTTGGAATTCCTAGAAAGAACTCTCCCCGATGACCCAATTTTTGGAATTTGCTGGGTTGTTGTCTGCGCCCTTTTGGTCAGGTTTTTTTTGTGGTGTTTTGGGTGCTGCTTTGGGTGAAGAGTCAGTCCTTAAATTTGGTCAGCTCGGGCCACAAGGCCTGCCCAACTATGTTCAAGTTCACGGGCTTCGTTGGAGAGTAGAAACGGTGTGGCGGTTGGCTGGGTTTGGGAATCTGATTTGGTGTGGCAGTTGGCTAGATTTTTTTGGGAAACTGAATTGGTTAATATATGGGCGGAGGAGGTCAGTGGATGGAAGGCTTGGGAAATGAGTTGGTGTGGTGGCCGAATGTGAGACCGAATTTGGGAAACTGAATTGTTTATTGGGGTGGCCGAATATGAGACAAAATTTGGGAAACTGATTTGTTTATTGAATTGGTTATATGTGGGCGGTGGAGGTCAGTTGATAGAAGGCTGGCTGGTGTATTAAGTGGGCTGGTGAGTCGGTGAAGGCTTTGGGAATGATTGGGTGTGATGGCCGGTGGTGTTTTGGAAAGCTGAATTGGTTAGTTTGTGCGGATGTTTATGTCGGTCAAGGCTTTGGGGAATGGTTTGGTGTTTGGCCGAATGGAAGACTGAATTGGTGATTATATGGGTAGTGGAGGTCGGTTGGAGGGAAGCTTGGGCCTTGGCCAATGTTCTTGGCAGGATTAGTTGGAGTCAAAGGTGGGACTTGGTTTTCCCAAGTAGGAAACCTCAAGAGCCGGATCTTTCCCTTTTTTTTGTTTCTTTTTTTTTTTTGGCTCAAACTAATGTTTCCAAGTACGTAATTTCAGTCCCAAGGACTCCTCTAGTTCGGATCAATATTCAAGGTGGCCAAGAAAGAGAAATCCCCTTCCCTCGGTCAAGAATTGCCCAAATCAGTCTTGGTTGCCCAAGAACTTCAAGATTTTTGATCAAGAAGCTCAAGAACTACCCAAGTTAGGTTTTGGTGCCCAAGATTGCAAGAACTAATCACAAATAATCAAGGTTTAATAGCAAAACTGGGTCGGCAGCCCCCAACAAGACAATTCCAGCCGCGATTCCTGAACAATAAGGTATGTGACCCTCTACTCTCTTTTTTTTTTTTTTTTTTAACTTTTGCTGGGTTGTCTGCAAGACTCGAACAACACAACAACACACCAGATTTCAGACCACAAATGAGACAAACTATAGCAAATAGCGGGGAACAACTATCTGGACAGGTTGCTACAAACACAAGATGCGACAAGGAGGGAAAGGAACCCTAGCTGCCGCAAGGTCTTTTTTTTTTTTTTTTTGCTGATCACGGCACAACTATTTTGGGCAGTGACTACGGACACAAGACACCAAGACATGAACAACCACACACCAGAATTACGGGCGCAAGACAGAATCTCTGGCACGATCACAATGACAACTTTGGATAGAAACTTCGAACAACAAGGCACAAGGCACAATCAGTATTTAATTCAAAGGAGACTAACGATGGCGGATTTGTGTGACAACACAAAGGTTCACTACGGTCAGAATTTTAAGCCAAACGTCGACACACTACGGTCAGATTTCACGACAATGATTGGACACAAGAACGGACAGAATTCAATGATGCAATATGCGGACAGAATTTTGTTAAACACACGATGCGACAAAAGACTACATAGAAATTTTTTTTTTTGGTAAGACAAGGCAGCGGAGAACAAGGGAAACTAATTGAAAACAATGGATATAACGAAAGATACCTCTACCAAAGCTCTGAAGCCAACTGATACGTTCCTCGATCAACACGTTTCGAGACACGTAGCACGTTTGCCCAAGGATCTAGCAAGGATGTCCAACGCTTGGAATTGCGGGATCTAGAACCAAACGGACGACACGATTGGATTCAAGACGGTAGAACGACAACTCCAATGAAGGTGACTACTCCACGGGATAGGTCGGTAGAACAATCAAGGACGATCACGAGATTGTTCAAGAACCCTTGCCAATGCAAGTAATGGAATTGTACTCTCCATGTAAGAGAAACAAGAACAAGTTTATTATCATAAAACGGCTTCCTTAAACCTTACAAAGCAAGCCTTTATATAGGCAAATACTAATGAAACCCTAAACCCTAATATCGAAAAGCTAGATGGTCGGGCACTCCTTGGACAAGGTGGGCCGATCCATGGACTCAATAAAGAAGGGCCTAGTGGTTCGGCCATCCTTAGACAAAGGTGGGCCGAATCCATGACTAACAAAAGGACTAATCTAAACTTAAGACTCCTAACACTAAGGCCTAATCGGCCATAGCCCACTTGGCTCTTCACGGGCTCTCTTCATGGGCTTGGTTCATCATGTAGACAACTGGGTTATCACCTTCTAAGCCTTCAATGTCTCGATGAACTCCTTGTTGGTCTTGAACATTCCGTACAAGGGCTTGGAGTGATTCCCTGAATTGCTTGGCCCGTGCACATGTGACTGGGTCCAATGGAACTCGGATTGGGCCATTGCGTGGGCCAAGGTCCGTGCACACATCATGTTCCATTCCAAAGTCACTTGGACAGTTTGCGAGTTTCCATGGAGGAGCTAAATCTCTCTGGTATCAATTCATGGAACAATGCCCAATCAAACCGGTCTCCGCCATTAGGGAATTAATTCGAACCCCTCTAAAAAGGGAAATTCGAGATTCTGCTTCTTATTCTTTACCTGTGGTTCATTCATCATTTTTGTCGTATTTTGAGCATGTTACTAGCCCTAACCCTTGTTGTTCTTGTGTAGATTTTGATGAGAAGTGTAAAGGACTAGCACTGGAACCTCAAGTTGAATCAATTGGTAGAAGGAATATTGAAGTGTCAAAGGGAGTTTTCACATTTAAATCTTATTCTACACTTTCTTACCATTTAGTTAACAATGTACCATTAGTTCTTTATCCAATTTTTGAATTGTTTCAAGTTGATGGTTATTTTGTTTTTATAGGTTGTAAAGCTGTCCAAAATTTTCTAACTATGACTCAAGAGTTGCAACCTGATTTCATGCTTGTTCCAGCCGCATGTTGCGTGAATGCATGTGATTCGTATGGGGTGAACTTTACTTCATTCCTGCCGCTTATGTTGGGTGATGCACGCAATAGTGTCAATCAAGATCCGAGTGCTGTTCTTACCTCACTAGTTCGTGTTTCTATGGATATGCAACATGGGTGGCTCAGTGTCCCACCTCCAGAGTGGCAAGTTGTGCCGATTCAGTGCCTAGGGCCGAATTACACCACCTTGCATAACTAGCCTTATACACGTTCCTTCCTACCTTGGCAAATGTTCTTGTTTGAGAACCCTTTGAAGCTGACCAAGAGACATGTGCACCGAATTATCTTAATCATAACATATGCAAGTATCCTTCAATCTAAGAGGGCCAATATGTGGAGACTTGGGTGTCACACTACCCACTCTCATTAGTATTATTCATTTCCATCCAGATTTGAGGACAAATCCTTCTCAAATGGAGGGGACTGATGTGTGCATGGACCTTGGCCCACGCAATGACCCAGTCCGAGTTCCATTTGGCCCAGTCATATGTGCACGGGCCAAGCTCTTCAAAGAATCCCTCCAAGGCCTTGTCCGAATTGTCCAAGTCCAACATGGAGTCCATAGAGATATTGAAGGCTTAGAAGGAGACAATCAAGTTATCTACACCATGATCCAAGCCCATGAAGAGACAAGTGGACCTCCAAGAGAGTTGGCCGAGTAGGGCCTTAGGCCTTAGTGTTTAATAGAGTTGGATTAGTTTAATTAGTAGAGCATGGGCCGGCCCATCTTGACACCAAGATGGCCGAATTTCCCTTTCCTATTTCCCTTAGGGTTTTAGTAACCCTTAGCCTATAAAAAGGCTTGCTTTGTAAGGTTTTGGGGTAGCTATTTTGTTTCTCTTACATTGAGAGTACAATTCCTTTACTTGCTTTTGCAAGGGTGTTTGAGCAATCTCTCGAAGGTCCTTGATTGTTCTACCGACCTATCCATTAGAGTAGCCACCTCTATTGGAGTCGTCATTCTACCGCTTTCAACCAATTCGTGTCACCCATGTTGGTTTTAGGTCCCGCAACCCAAGCGTTGGACAATCTCGTTAGATCCTTGGGCAAACGTGCTACGTATCTCGAAACGTGTTGATCAAGGACCGTATCAATCTTGCGTCTAGGGTTATTGAGCAATCTTGCGTCTTGTCCATGATTGTCACCACTTTTGCCATAAGAGTAACCAAGAAGATAAGACACAAATATGGGTGCAAAATGAAGTGGGAATGGACGAATTTGGAAGGCCAATAGTAGCGGACAGAAATGGAAGTGCGCCAATGGGAACACAAAAGAAAGAAATCCTAGCTTCCTAAAATGTAGGAGTGGGTTCCTAGAATGTAGGAGGGTATTCCTAAAATGTATGAGAGAATGTAGGAGAGTGTTCCTTAAATGTAGGAGAGAATGTAGGAGAGTGTTCCTTAAATGTAGGAGTGTCCCAAAATATAGGAGAGAATATAGGAAAGTGTCTAAGTGAAAACAAAGAGGGTATCCAAGTGTTTTGCTTAGTTTCGTAAAGTGATTTGGAAAACAAGTTAGTTTTGTAAACTCTTTAGAAAACCTTTCTCGAACAACTTTTAGAAACTTCCAAATTCCTCTTCAAGTAGACTTGCAAATCATATTTGGTATCTCTCTCTTCAACCGAAATTTTCCAGATTTTTCTCCTTCCAAAACACCTCCCCAAGGTCGGTTGGAATTCTATAAATCCTTCAAGGAAACTCGACACCCTCTCACACCAACACAATAGGGATTTTTCTGGTTAGAGCTCAAATAGTTTCGGCCCTTGTTCAAGTCAAGAAGATGGTAGGTCAGAATTTTTTAAGTACTTTTCTTGGGTTTAAATTTCTATTTTTCCAGTAGAAACAAGGGTAACAACTGATTTGGGCAATAAGAGGATGTAACGAACTGAATTGGGCAATAAAACTTGGCTTTCCTCTCTTGTTTTTCTTTGTTTCTTGCCAATCGGATTCCGTCTCTTTTTCTTTGTTTTCGTTTCTGTTTTTTTTTCTTAAAGAAACAACAACTACTTGGCCGAAAGAGGGAAATTCCAGAAATTTGGTCAGTCCCTCAACTCACACCCATGCACAACCAAAATCCCTCAAGAACTAGCAAGATACTTTCAAGAATTTCAAGAACTTCAAGGTCGTAGTCTTGAACTTCAAAACACCCCTAAAATCTTGTAGATTCTCTTCAAGATTCACAACACCAACAAGTTTAACCCAAAAAATCAGATTAGAAAATTAAATAAAATGACTTGGATAACACCAAATAAGCTTGGACAAATTTGGAAACAAGAAACTCTTGCGCATACAAACCCTAGCCGCAAGTAGAAAACCCTAGCCGCCGCCCTTAGAACTTTCTTTTGCTCTTTGATGACCACGGACATATTGGGCTAACTACCACACACACGACGTGGACAGAATTTTGGATGCAACAAGGACACAAGATACGGTCAGATTTGAACACAACTACGGACAACAACTCGACGCAACAAGAACATAAACGACGGACAGAATTGGAGCCAAACGATTCAAATGCAAGAAACAAGTTGTGGACAGGAATTATCAACAAACTAGACACAAACACAACGGAGATAACACACCAACAAATTTTGTGTTCGGATGAACAGTAACGTGAACAGTAGCGGATGAACAGAATCGATGGATAGTGACCTTTTTTTTTTTTTTTTTGTAAAACAAGGCAGCAAAATAAGGAAAGCAAAGACAAAAACTATGGATATAATGGAAGATATCTCCACCAAAGCTTTGAAGCCAACTGATACGGTCCTCGATCAACACGTTTCGAGACACATAGCACGTTTGCCCAAGGATCTTGATGTGTGCACGGACCTTGGCCCACGCAATGACCCAATTCGAGTACCATTGGGTCCAGTCACACGTGCACAGGCTAAGTAATTCAAGGAATCACTCCAAACCATTGTGCGTGTTCAAGACCAACAAAGAGTTCATCGAGACATTGATGGCTTGGAAGGTGATAACCCAGTTGTCTACACGATGATCCAAGCCTGTGAAGAGCCAAGTGGGCCATGGCTGATTAGGCCTTAGTGTTAGGAGTCTTAAGTTTAGATTAGTCCTTTTTGTTAGCCATGGATTCGGCCCACCTTTGTCTAAGGATGGCCGAACCACTAGGCCCTTTTTTATTGAGTCCATGGATCGGCCCACCTTGTCCAAGGAGTGGCCGACCATCTAGCTTTTCAATATTAGGGTTTCATTAGTTTTGCCTATATAAAGGCTTGTTTTGTAAGCATTAAGGGAGACGTTTTATCAACAAAACTTTTGATTATTTTCGATTCTTGTTAAGAGAGATTCGAGCCCTCTACTTGCTTTGGCAAGGGTTATTGAGCAATCTTGCGTCTTGTCCATGATTGTTCTACCGACCTATCCATTAAAGTAATCACCTCTATGGAGTCATCATTCTACCGCCTATAATCAAATCGCGTCGTCCGTTTGATTCTAGGTTCCGCAATCCAATCGTTGGACAATCTCGCTGGATCCTTGGGCAAACATATTACGTGTCTCGAAACAAGTTGATCGGGGACCGTATCAGTTGGTATCAGAGCAACTTCTTGAGCATGTCCGTGTTGCGTCTTGAGCAATTTCTGATCTTGTTGCGTCGTGTCATTGAAAGATTCTGTCCGTTGGTGCTACTTCGTGTCTTGAATCTGCTCGTCTTTGTGTTGTTGAACCTTGTTGCTAATCTGTCCGCCTTGTTTTTACAAAAAAAAAAAAAAATTCTGTCCGTGTGTTTCTTTGTGTTGCAATCTGTCCAGATTTCCCTTCGTTGTTTTGCTGTTCATTTTTGTCTAGATTATAGTCTCATTCTTGTGGGTTGGTGCCAACAGCCCAGCAAAAGATTAAAAAAACAGAAAAATCTTTGCGGCAGCTAGGGTTCTTCCCTTCTAGGCGCATCTTGCATTGTAGTAAACTGCCCAGATTTTTCCTTCTCTATTTGCTGTAGTTTTTGTCTCGGTTGTGGCCTGATTCTGGTTGATAGTTGTGTCGTTTTGGGGCATGCAAAATAACCCAGCAAAGGTCAAAAAAAAAAAAAAAGGTGCCGCATACCTCATTGTTCTTGAGTCGATTGCTGGAATTTTCTGTTTGGGACTGCCGAACCTGTTTTGCCATTGATTCTTGAACTTTTGTGTTGTTTCTTGCAAACCTTGAATAGAAACATATATTTGGAAAAGTTCTTGAGTTTCTTGAATGAAATTCTTGAAGTTCTTGGACCACCAAAGACTGACTTGGGAAGTTCTTGAAAATTGAAATAACCTTCATCCGTGTTCTTGATCTTCTTGGGTTTTTTATCTTGTAATTTGGACGAAATTGGATCTGCAATTGTGTTTCTTGAAGAGCCAAGAAAATAAAGCAACGAAAAAGAGAAAAAAAAGGAAAGAACAATTGGCTCTAGCAAGAAACTCCAAGTTCCCAAATCTTGATCAAACTCCAAGTTTCCATATCTTGCTCAAACTTCAAGTTTCCAAATCTGACCAACTCCAAGATTTCCGAAATTTGAACAACTCTAGACTTCCAAATCTGATCAACTTTAAGGTTTCCAAACCTTGAACAAGTCCAAGAGTCCAAATCAGACCAAACTCTAAGATTTCCAAATCGTGATTGGTTTCCAAATCTTGAGTTTCCAATTCTTGGTTGGTTTCCAAATCTTGATTGGCTTCCAAATCTTGAGTTTTCCATTATTGATTGGTTTCCAAGACAACTGACCTGGACAGTCCAAAAAAAAAACACCCAAAATAGTTTCCCAAACCGAACCTAAACTGCCATCCATACCTTGGCCAAACCGCCTTTGGATCCTTGAGTTTCTAAAAATCGGTTGAGCTAGTTTGCAAACCGATTGGACTGAATTTTAAGGACTGATTTGTACCTAATTTAAGCACCCCAAAGGCACCATTTACCTACCAAAACACTGACTAGAAACTCGGCATCCAGCAGCTCCAAAATTCCTGTTTTGGGTAGGCGTCCTTCTAGGATCCCAAATTTCAGCTTTTGAGTTTCGTGTCGTGTCTAGTGCCCATCATCTTAGGGTTTCTTTCCTACATCATTTGAGTCATAAAAAAGCATCTCCAGTGTGTCCAAAGCATCCTTGTTCTTGATTACTCTTGCGCGAAGTTTGGTGAACAAATTTTGGACTTTGTGCGACATTTCTCAACTACCCAATCCGACAAGTAAAGGAATTTTGGTAAGCTTATTTGAGTGCTTTGAGTGATATACGAGTGATGAGCACATACACGAGAGCTTGTGTGTTGTGAGGAATCTCTTCTTCTTTGCTAACCATTTTGGCAGGTCACCTAATCATGCCTAGGGGAGTTACCTCTTACTCATACAACGAAGAATTCTTGGAGAATGAGCCTCTCAAGAGAAGGGGTTCCAAGCGGACTACTCTCAAGTACTCTAGTTCCATGCAATCTAGTTCACAACATGATTTTCGCTCACTCCGGGAGGAGAGGGAACGTTACCGTGCTTCGCGTGTATATGAAAGATATAAACGAGACTGTGATGAATATGAGAAGGAGCCAAGAAGTTGGCGCCAAGCATCTAAATTGAGGTCCATCTCAAACAAACGAGATTCATCTAAGAAGTGTCTTAACAATCAAGACAAGGAGTTTGAGAAGTCTCGAATAGAGGCAAAGCTTCGTGAATCAAAGGATAAATTCCGAAGTCGGACTAAAGCATTGGTTGATTCTATGATGGAAAGACTTAGCCAAGTGTTGGAGTCCCACTTGGAGCAACTTAATCATGTGTCAACCAGTGGTAATAAAGGGAAAATTCATCCTAGTCCTTCGTTGATTAAAGAGCCATATATGAATGAGTTGCAGCCGAGCCATGAACGTGGGCTAGACAATGAAAATCTGAACTCAAGTGCAATGAATGAACAAATATCCAAGAAGAATGGAGTGGGAAAATGCAAGAATAATTTGGCCTTATTTTCGAGTAAAGAGGAGGAGTTGGCCATGTTCGCAAAAGTTGAAAGTGTGGACGTCTTGTTTGCTAACAAGCTAACATGTGTTTTATTAAGTACCACTTCTTTTGTGCAGATTAAACAAAATCAAATAGATTTGGTCATGGCATGTTCCATTCCCAAGTCATTTGGACACTTTGTGAGTTTCCATGGAGTTTGTCTTCTAGGAACTAAATCTCTTTGGTATCAATTCATGGAACAATGTCCATTCAAACCTGTCCGCGCCATTGGAGGAGTCATTCAAGCTCATCTTAAAAGGGAAATTCTAGATTCTACTGCTTATTCTCTACCTGTGGTTCATTCATCATTTTTGCCGTATTTTGAGCATGTTACCAGTCCTAACCCTTATTGCTCTTATGTAGGTGTTGATGAGAAGTGTAAAGGACTAGGACTGGAATCTCAAGTTGGATCAATTGGTGGAAGGAATATCGAAGTGTCAAAGGGAGTTTTCTCATCTACACCTTCTTACCATCTAGCTAATAATGTCCCATTAGTCCATTACCCGATTTCGGAATTGTTTCAAGTTGAAGGTTATTTTGTTTTTGTAGGTTGTAACGTTGTCCACAATTTTCCAACTATGGTTAAAGACTTGCAACCCGATTTTGTGCTTATTCCTGCTGAAAGTGGTGCACGTTCGTGCTTCTTCACATGTCCAAAAGCTGGACACCACGAGTTTACTTCACCAACTCCAACTTGCGCAAATTCATACGATTCGTATGGAGTGCGTTTTACTTCATTGCTGCCACTTATGTTGGGTGATACACGCAAGGGTGTCAATCAAGATTCGAGTGCTGTTCTTACCTCACTGGTTCGTGTTTCTATGGATATGCAACACGGGTGGTTCAATGTTCCACCTCCAGATAGGCAAGTTGTGCCAAATCAGCGACAACCAGGGACGAATCATACCACCTTGAACAACTCGATTCGGAATTTCTCTTTCTCCCATGAGCATCATTATGAAGATCCTTATCTTGTGCATGAGAATGGTAAGCTGTTGCACAATTGTATACCTATGACCACTAACTATGAGATTTATGGTGTAGGTGACAATATGACAATCCATAGCCGAAGGCTGATTAGAGAGCTTTGGATTGCTACCTGGAAGTTTCGCGAGCCTTACACAAGCTCTTTCCTATCTTGGCGCATGTCCTTGTTTGAGAACCTCATGAAGCTGACCAAACGGCATTTAACTTGGCTCGTGACCTTTCATTTGTTCCCAACGTGGCTGACCTCCAAACGCACTGTCGATTTGATTTGTCATACTACTAACACTTGTTAGTATCTTGCATCCCCATCTAGATTTGAGGACAAATCTTTCTCAAGAGGAAGGGACTGATGTGTGCACGGACCTTGGCCCACGCAATGACCCAGTTCGAGTACCATTGGGTCCAGTCACACGTGCACGGGCTAAGCAATTCAAGGAATCACTCCAAACCCTTGTGCAGAATGTTCAAGACCAACAAGGAGTTCATCGAGACATTGACGGCTTGGAAGGTGATAACCCAGTTGTCTACACGATGATCCAAGCCCGTGAAGAGCCAAGTGGGCCATGGCCGATTAGGCCTTAGTGTTTTAGGAGTCTTAACTTTAGATTAGTCCTTTTTGTTAGCCATGGATTTGGCCCACCTTTGTGTGAGGCCCCAGTCCGTTCTATGTTGATATATTCATTAGTTAGGCGGTAACGTTTGGTTTTGTGAGTATTTCGAAAACCCTAAGTAGGGAGTAAGATTTAAACCCTAGTTTTGTATTCGAACAAGTTTGAGTGGTGATTAAAGTTAGTTATGTTAATGTGTGTTTTAGTGTGGGTAAGTATAGGATTTAATCCATTTTGTATAGATTAATTAAGTTTAAGAAGGTTAGAAACCCGAAGTGAACAAAAACCCTAATTTCCGGTTAAGCTTGGAAACCCGTCTTTTCTACATTTTTCTGTATTAGAAAAATTCCCCAGATAATTTTTATTGAGTAAATAGAGTTTTTAGATGATTTTTCTAGTATTAGTTGGATTTTGAGAAATTAACAACGTATATCGAACGTGGGACCCACTAGTGCGAAAAGTTCGGAAAAATTCGGCCAACTAGGTTAAGTTCTGAATACTGGATTTAATTTACCGGGTGTTATGAGATAATTGAAGGTTGAGATGTGGATGAGAGTGGAGAGAGACAAAGTGATAAAGATGCATTAAATAGGGTGACATGTGTCACCATTTGATTAAACCTTGTTTTGACTTTTATTCAACCATTTTCCAAATTCTAAATAAAACCAAAAAATTGACTAAATATCTTCCATTTCTCTCATAGCTTGGCCGACTTTCTCTTTCTCAAAACAAGGAAGAAACTCTTCAAGTTTTGCTTCCATTTTGCTCCAAATCATCAAAACCAACCATTGGAACTTGTTTCTACTCCATAAAACCTCTTAGTTTAGTGCTTGTAAGGTGTTGTGTGGAGTTGTTTGGAAGCTTAAGGTGCTAAGTGGTCTCTCTTCTTTGGTTCTAAGGTAAGTGACTATGGAACCCCTCTCTTCTATCTAAAGTTGCTTAATAAATGACTTGTGGTTGTTATGAGTGTGATTTTGTGGACTATTTCTTGATTTTAGTTAAGATTGATGAAGTTTTCTATTTATTTGGAATTTTTGCTGGTTGCATATGATCACTATGATGTGGCTATGTATGATGATTGGAAATGAGGGGTAATGACTCTAGTAAGTGCAAATGAGTGATAATTGCAAGTAATTTTGGATTTGGAGGAAATTTCAGCAACTTAGGGTTTCACCACCCCCTTTTCTGTCCGGTTTTGTATCTCCTACTTAGAGGCCGAATTGGCCTTTTCTTAAAACATGAAAGTTGTAGGTATTGATGTGTTTGAGGTGCCTGTAAAATTTCAGGTCATTTGGAGTAGTGTAGAGTGAGATATGTCAATTTTACTGTTGCTGTTCTGGGTTGATCAGAATGTGAAAACTGCACTTGTAATTGGTTGTTTTGGCTGGTATTGCTTCCGAATTAGTTGTTATGGTCTTCTAATGAAATGTAGCTTGATGTATTAGCTACCATATGCCTTTGGAATTTCTGGATTTGGACTTGTGTAGGCTGAGTTATGATGTTTGCACTAGAATACGTTTTGTGAATCTGTTTTTGCGATTCTGGTATAGTATATTGCACTTTCGACCTGGTTGCACTCGAAACTAGATTGAGTAGCCTTCTTCAACATTGTAGCCCCTTGAGTCCTGTGTATGCCTGTAAAATCTCAGGTTAAACAGATTAGTGTATCATGAGTTATAGATGAAATGCTCAAGCCTGTTTTGAACATCAGATTTGGTACGTCTTTTAGTTTAGCTTCTGCCCGTGATCTTTCGGTTTTGATACAGTACGATTTGGGTGTCGACTCCTTCATATGAAGTTTAGATCTTGATCTCAGCTTCGAAACGGTATAAAGTACGTCGAAAACCGAGTTCCGTAGCTCCGGTTATGATCAAAACAATATCGCTCGTCAGAACTGCCTTGTATTTGGACAGTTCTGACGGGTACTTTGGCACTCGAATTTTGTTTTGTTCTGAATAGATTCAGGTCTTGGCCAAAACATGAAAGTTTTAGCCTTATGTCTCAGCTTTCTAATGCCTTTGGAATTTCTTAATTTCGATTTCTGAGCCGTGAGTTACGGCCTTGCAAACAAGGCCTGTTTGGTAACTCGCAATGAAACAGCTGGAACTGTTTCACGTAATTTTCGCCTATACCCATTGAGATCTGGGTTGCGATGTCTTCATGAACATTGTAGCCCTTCCTCTTAGCTTCGTAACGGTACCTCATGTACCTTGATCCGATATTCCTAGCCTAATTTTTGACCAAAACGGTTTGAGATGGCCGACTTGGCCAATTCCGTTTGCCGTTCCGCGCGGACGTGTGCGGCCGTTTTGCCGTTTCCGCACTTGCGCGTGCCAATTTTGCCGTTTTGCTTGTTTTAAGTACGTTAGTTGCCGTTTATGATATATTGTGACATAATCTTCGTTTTCAGACAGTGGTGAGCTAGGCGGAGCCGGTGGGGCCCACTACTAGCCAACACACAAAGTGAATTCCGCCTTTGTACTACTTTTGGTATTTTGAGTAAGTATTCAGGCCGCGCTTACGTGTTAGTTGTTATGTGTTTCGATATGTATGAAAAGGGTACCTAGGCGAGGGTGTACTTTATCGCACTCGACCTAAACCCTAATTTTCGCACCTATTTGTACATGACATATGTATATGAAACATTTTGGAACTAAACCCCTTGAGCTTGTGGATCGGGGTGACTTTTGAATAAATTTTGTGAAGTTTGTGAGTTTGGGGCCCGATCTCATGACCTAGATGGACTATTCGAGCCGGTTAGGGCTTGGTCGAAGTCAGTCCAACTTAGTCTGAGATCACCAAGTTTGTAGGTTCATGTTATGAACCAATTTTGTGAATCCGGTTCACCGAGAAGGTGACCAAGTTTGTGAACCGAGCTTGCGCAGCAAGTTCAATTTCGTTCGCCCGGGCAAGTTTGTGAGGTGACTGGCCAGTGAGGGTGATAAGGTGTCGGTGGGTGTACAAGTGGAGTTCTACGGACCATTGAGTGTGGTCGGCGGAGTGTCGGCAGGAGATCATACATGACACATGAATTGGCTTTGGAGCCACCCGTATCCTTATTATATGATGTTGTTCTTTTCTGCTTTTGCTTTACTCTAAATGTGTAATTGTTGCTACGTGAATTTATGCTTTTACCCCCTGTTTACTTACTAAGCTTCTAGCTTACCCCGTTTCCTTTGTTTTCCTTAGCAGGGGACGACGCGGGGAACTTTGGGACTCTGCCGCTAGTATAGTTAGGTTGTTTGTAATAGTGAGACATCTAGCATGTTTGTTTTTGTTTTGGTGGTTTGTATAAGAACCCTTCTTAGGGTCTATCTTTTGCTGGTTGTGGTTATAGTGTATTAGAGTGGTTTGACTCGAGACTTTTGAAGATGTAAATATAACTTTTGGGATTGTATATATTGTATATAGTGCTCTTTCGATTTATCTAGTTTTATTGCTTTAAGTTTTGAGTCCTGGCGCGAGCTAGGCAGGCGGCCCGCCGATACCCTTGGGAGAAGTGGGGTCGTCACACTTTGTCTAAGGATGGCCGAACCACTAGGCCCTCTTTTATTGAGTCCATGGATCGGTCCACCTTGTCCAAGGAGTGGCCGACCATCTAGCTTTTCGATATTAGGGTTTCATTAGTTTTGCCTATATAAAGGCTTGCTTTGTAAGCATTAAGGGAGATGTTTTATCAATAAAACTTTTGATTATTTTCGATTCTTGTTAAGAGAGATTCGAGCCCTCTACTTGCTTTGGCAAAGGTTATTGAGCAATCTTGTGTCTTGTCCATGATTGTTCTACCGACCTATCCATTAGAGTAATCACCTCTGTGGAGTCGTCGTTCTACCGCCCTATAATCAAATCGTGTCGTCCGTTTGATTCTAGGTTCCGCAATCCAAGCATTGGACAATCTCGTTAGATCCTTGGGCAAACGTGTTACGTGTCTCGAAACAAGTTGATCGGGGACCGTATCAGATCTAGCGAGGTTGTCCAACGCTTGGGTTGCGGGACCTAAAACCAACACGGACAACACAAATTGGTTGAAGGCGGTAGAGCGATGACTCCAACAGAGGTGGCTACTCTAATGGATAGGTCGGTAGAACAATCAAGGACCTTCACGAGATTGCTCAAACACCCTTGCAAAAGCAAGTAAAGGAATTGTACTCTCAATGTAAGAGAAACAAAATAATGTTATTATCATAAAATGGCTACCCCAAAACCTTACAAAGCAAGCCTTTTTATAGGCTAAGGGTTACTAAAACCCTAAGGGAAACAAGAAAGGGAAATTCGGCCATCTTGGTGTTAAGATGGGCCGGCCCATGCTTTACTAAATAAACTAATCCAACTCTATTAAACATTAAGGCCTAAGGCCTTACTCGGCCAACTCTCTTGGAGGTCCACTTGTCTCTTCATGGGCTTGGATCATGGTGTAGATAACTTGATTGTCTCCTTCTAAGCCTTCAATATCTCTATGGACTCCATGTTGGACTTGGACAATTCGGACAAGACCTTGGAATGATTCTTTGAAGAGCTTGGCTCGTGCACGTGTAACTAGGCCCAATGGAACTCGAACTGGGTCATTGCGTGGCCAAGGTCCGTGCACACATCAACCGTTTTCTACCAATTCGTGTCATCCGTATTGGTTTAAGGTCCCGCAATCCAAGCGTTGGACAACCTCAGTAGGTCCTTGGGCAAACGTGCTACGTGTCTCGAAACGAGTTGATCGAGAACCGTATCAGTTGGCTTCAGAGCTTTGGTAGAGGTATCTTCCATTACATCCGTAGTTTTTGTCTTTGCTTTCCTTGATTCCGCTGCCTTGTTTTACAAAAAAAAAAAAAAAAATCTGTTCGTTATCGTTGTTGTTCTGCTTCATTTTCATTGGAAAAATTCTGTCCGCGTCCTTGTTTTTGTGTTTTGTCAAAATTCTATTTGGGTTAGTGTTTCATCGTTGTCTAGCATAATCTGTCTGTTTGTGTCCGCATTCATCAAAAAAAAAAAAAAGAGAACAAATCTATCCGCACTTTTCTTTCTTTGTTGTGTCAAATCTGTCCGGAATTTTGCTTGGTCTTCGTGAGTCCAATTTCTGTCCATTCGTCCGTAGTTGTTGTGACCAATCTGTCCACAAATTGTTTCGTGGTATTGAGTCCTTTGTTGCATCAAATTTCTGCTTGTATGTGTTTCCATCGTTGCTTCTAAACCTATCCATAAGTATTGCTCATTGTTTTGCGTCAAATCTGTCCATGCATGTGTCATTGTTGCCGTTGATAATATGACCGTATCTTGTGTCCTTGCTGCATCCAAAATTCTGCCCAAGTCGATAGTCCAAGCCGAAGCTACAAGAAAGCAAGTAGGCGACGGCTAGGGTTTTATTTTCCAAATCTATCCACATTGGTTCATGAGTCATCCAAACTGTTTTCTTAATTTTCTAATCTGATTTTAGGTTAAAACTTGTTGGTGTTGTGAAATCTTCAAGAGAATCTACAAGATTTTAGGGTTTCTTGAAGTTCTTGGTTACTACCTAGAAGTTCTTGAGAGCATCTTGCTAGTTCTTGAGGGATTTGGGTTGTGCATTATTGTGAGTTGAAGGGCTGACCTTATTGCTTGAATTTTACTACTTCAACTGAGTATTTGTGTTGTTGTTTAAGTAAAAAAAAAAACAGAAACGAAAAGAAAAGAAAGAAAGCCATCGGGTGGCAAGAGAAAAAAAAAAAACAAACGAAACCAAGCGAGGAAGTTGAAATTTATTGCCAAATCAGTCTCTTACATCGTGCTTGTACCCCAAACAGAAAATTCGAACAAAAAGGAAAGAAAGTCAAAAGTTTTGGCCTACCTCTTCTTGCAATTCTTAATCCCCTTGTGCCTTGATAACTTGAACCACCCTTCGAGGTTCTTGAATTTCTTGACCACCTTGTTTCTTGAAAACTTGAACCTCCCTTTGAATAAACAACTTCCTATACTCTCTTGCGGTGGTGAAGGGCTTCCTTGGCCTAGGAGTAAAATTCTTGGGAGGTCTTGAGCAACCCATGGGGGTGAAGCTTGCGTGAGGGCACTTGCATCTTCTTGCTGCGAAGCCATAGTCGAAACTGTCTTGGTTGTTGCGCAAGGTGGGAGGGAAGCCGAATCTGGTTTGTGTGTGAGAGCTCGGGTTGTGTGTGAGAGGAGTCAGCTGCCTTGGGTTTTTTTTTATAGAAAACCAACCAAATTTGGTGAAAGGGTTAAGAAGGAGAAAATTTGGGAAAGAGATTCGGTGGAGGAAGGAGATACCAAATCTGATTTGCAAGTCAACTTAGAGAAGAATTTGGGAGTTTCCAAAGGTTGTTCAAGGAAGGTCTTCTAAAGAGTTTCCAAAACCAACTTGTTTTCCCAATCAATTTAGGAAACTAAGTAAAACACTTGGATAACTCCTTTGTTTTCACTTGGCTACTTCCCTACTTTTTCTCCTACATTTTAGGAAATCACTCCTACATTTTAGGAATTTACTCCTACCTTTTAGGAAACTAGGGTTTCTTTGTCCTTGTGTTCACATTAGCGCGCCTATCCTTGCTGTCCGCCCCCTATCTTTTACAAATTTGCCCTTTCTACTACCATTTGTGTTGTGCCTACGTGATTACTCTTGTGAAAAAAGTTGGTGACGATTAGTTGACTTGAGCAGCATTTCTCACCTACCTAAACCGACGGGTAAAGGTATTGGGTAAGATCTTTAAGGAGCGTTTTGAGTGACAAACACGAGAGAGGTGATACACTAAGTGAGTGAAGTGAGGATATACTTGCATTATTTTTTGTGTTACTAACCTTTTGCAGGGCATAAAGAGGGACATGGAGCAATAGCACCCAACCACAGACTACTCCTTGATGTTCACCGCCATGAAGAACGAGCTCAGGCGAATTAGTGAGCAACAAATGGAGGAGTTGCACTCTCGATTTGATGAGCTATCCAAGAGTCTCACACGAGGCTCCCGTTCGAGGTCTCACAACTGGAGTAACCATGGCACCAAAGAGGCAAATAGCGAGGGCTACTCTGCTAGTGAGGATGACGAAAGAGCTGAAAGGCCTAAAAGGGACATGTTTGAGAATGAACTCAAGGGACTTAAGATTCAAGTTCCCACGTTCAAGGGCAAAAGTGACCCTAAAGCTTACTTGGAATGGGAAGGCCACATTGAGATGGTCTTTAACCGCTACGACTATAGCAAGGAAGAAAAGGTGAAGGTTGCCACTGTTTGGTGGGGCCAAGTAAGGGCCAATCGAAGGAGAATAGGAGAACCATGAGTCCGGAATTGGCGAGAACTCAAGGCACTGATACGCAAGCGATTTGTTCCTAGCTACTACAATCGCGATTTGTTCCTAGCTACTACAATCGTGATCTCCACTCTAAACTTCAAACCCTCACTCAAGGTAACATGAGTGTGGAGGACTACTACAAAGAGATCGAGATGGCCATGATGAGGGCCAACATTCAAGAGGACAATGAGGCCACGATGGCAAGGTTCCTTAGAGGTCTCAACCCTGACCTCCAAGAGGCCTTACTGTGACGACCCCACCTCCCCCTAAGGCGTACCAGAGGGTTTAGCGGGGCCGCCTGCCCAACTCTCGCCGGGACTCAGTCGTTCTTTAATCAAATCCAGAACAAATCACAAGAATAAATAGGGCAGCAATCCAAACTTAAAGTGGAACTTATATACATTGCTATCTCAAAAGGAAGTACAACCATCAAATGTACAAAGGTTCTCACTTCACCATACAACCAGCCCGTGCCAAGCACTAGGGCGAGAACCATTACAAGGCCAAAGAACTAGATCAACTAGACTATACAGAACGCTCGTCCTTGCTCGCCTTCCCCTGCTAAGGAAAACAATTGACGTGGTATGAGCTAAAAAGCCCAGTGAGGTTCCAAACAGATAATCAAACAATCAAACAATCAATTCAATACATTAAACATGGAGTATCAATAATTCAAGAAACATTTACAATGGAAAGCAATAGTAACATTCATTAAAAGGATACGGGCTCACAAGGAGCAATTCCTTCATTCGTTCATCCGATCTCCTGACATTTCCCCTTATTCATCCAATCATTTGAAAATGCATTTTTCATTTATCAATAAACCCTCGTTCGTTCGTTCGTTCGTTCATTCATTCATTCACCCCCGTCCTGGCTGTTGGCCAGTCTCCACCAACCTCAGGGTAATACTCGAGTATACCAAACGTTCACCCAAGTCCCTAATCGCCCGACCGAGTCCGCTTCTGGCTCGAGACGACCGGTAACAAGGGGCAATGGCCAGTTCAGCCCAAAAGGCTTACATTCATGCGCAAGTAACATTTCAATCATTAAATCCTTGAAAATTACACAGTTTTTAGGTCGAGTGCGATAAAGTACACACTCGCCTAGAAAACTCGTTTTGGAAATCATTAAAAGCAATTAACACATTAGCAAATGATAACAACAAGCCATAAAGTCAAATAAGGAACACTCACCTAGATATACAAAATAACGTGCAAAATATCCTTCAGGATATTACCCTTAGTCACCAATGAAACCTAAGGTTGAACAAGAGAACATATTACAGTTTATCGAGCAAAACATTTAAGGGAAACAAAGAAACCCGACTAATTAGGAGTAAAACGTGTAAAGATGACTTTCAAGTAAGAAGAGGGTTGTTTGAACCCCAGGATGAACAATCATGTTTTAAAATGGAAAACCGGTCATGGTATTGGCCAAACAAAAGTATACAAGTTCAAATAGAAACCTAGCCCTCGAGCGAAAATTTGGGCAGCACGCCCTTTGTGTTTACCTAATTTTCCAGCCATTTTGGCTTCATTATTTTTCCTCAACCACAACCCAACATCACACATAAGCAATTCAAGTCAAGAGCCGTTCCATAGGCTCACAATATCATAAGAATAAGAAATACAGTAATAACAAGTGCAGAAATTCAATTTAGCAAAAGACAGATTTGACGTATGAAAGCGGAAATAACGTATCCGAGGCTACGCTTATCGGATTAAGACGAAACCTATGCCGTTTCGAAGCTAAGACACAGAGCTACAACATTCATGAAGGTCGCTTAGTCCAGTTCCTAATGTAACTTAGTCAAATTCTCAAATTACTAAACCAGAAACCAATTCGTCGGCTGTTTAAACGCAGAACACTGTAATGGACATAACTCAGAGTACACAAGTCCGAATCAGGTGTTCTTAGAGGAATTTGAAAGCTAATTCAGAATACTACAACTTTCATGTTTTTTAAAAAAGCTAAATCAGAATGGATCCTAGTCGAAAAACGTGATAAACTGGACTTAACTGATCACACGGACTGCTTGGGAAATACTTAAAATAGTAAGGGTATTTTGGACTTTTCATGTCCTACGTTGCTCCGATTGAGCTGAAATTTTGTAGGCACCTATAAAATACCATTCTATACAACTTTCCTTCTTTGACCTAAGGCCAATTCGGCCTCTAACATAGGGCTACAAAACCGGACAGAATAGAAGAACAATTTTCCAGAATTCTGAAATTTTCAGTTTCTAGTTGAATTTTCTCAAATTTCTGGTTCTAATCACCACCAAACAACCTTATATAACCTTAATTACAACATTTACAATCATACAACAAGTTTAGGCAGAGAGCTATGAAACCCTAGCTTGCTTATTCATCCCAAAATTCATCACAACCACTTGCATAATCATGAAATTAAGCCAAAACTTAAGCTAAAAATCATCTTAAACCCAAAATTTAAGCAACAAGGATCATGACCAGATTTGTACCTCTAAAGGAAGACTTGGATGAGTGATAGTTCACTCCCTTTGAAATTTCTTGGTTCCTCAAGCTTCCCAACTCACAACCTCCACTTTAATCGGTTTGGAATTGGAATTCCTCACTTAGTTGTAGCAAATCAAGAAGATGGAATGTTTTTTTTTCTTGCTCTCACTTTCTCACACTCTTTGGTTCGGCCAGCAGCAGAAATATGGAGAGGAAAGGTGAAAAAATTGGTTAAGTAAGATGCCAAAGTGTCTTGGTCAAGATGCTCTTAGGTGGCGACACTTGTCGCCACCACCACCTTTCTTTTTTTCCTCTTTCTTTTCCTTCTTTTCTAGCCACTAGTTTTGGTCAGCCTTAGCTGTAATATAAGAAGATATTTTGCTCAAGTATCAATGAACTTGTAGGGTAAGAAAGTGGTGGTCAAGTGGTGCGTTCAATCGGTAGTGCGCGGGACCCGCCGGTTCGCGCCGTTTTTCTTAAAAACTCACGTACTAGGGTTTTTACTTCCCATTCACTAACCTTATATCATTGCTACCAATCACATATTATTTCTCACTTAAAAGTCACTTTTAATCCTCAAATTTAATCCTTACTCTGTACCGAAAATTCATCCGGCGAAAAATCGCGAAAACCCTAATTTTGCTCCAAACTTGAAACCGAAGCGTAAAACCCTATTTTCTAGGTTTACTTACACTTATTGTGAAATAATTGGGTAGTGGGCTTTGATAAATACTAATTTTCAAATAAAAGGGTATTTTTGAGGAAAAATACAAGGAATTTGCGAGTCCTCACACTTACAACTCCAACCTTACCTGGACATGCATGACCTTCTTGAGTTAGCCATCAAGGCCGAAAGGAGAACGAAATTGAGGAGAAGTGGTCGACCATACACCACTCCAAGACCGAGTGTGTGGAAAGGAAGTCAACCGAGGAAGACATCACACGAAGCGGGTTTCTCGACCACACCACCTGTTTCTAGCCGAACTCAAGGTAACGTCCCTGACCAAAGTTCCAACTCTACCCCTAACAAGTTTGTTGGTGCTTCTAGATCCACTTCCAAGTCCCCTCAAGAAACTGCTAAGCCTAGGAGTAGGGACATTAAGTGCTTCAAATGTCAAGGATTCGGCCATATACAATCTCGGTGTCCAAATCAATGGGTAATGCTTATCTCTCAGAAAGGCGATATAGTGTCAGATGACGACGATTGTGAGGAGATGCCCGGCTTGACCAAGGAGGAGAGCTTGGAAATTGATTCGGCCGAGGAAGAATGTTCACCAACCCAGGGTGAAATTGGTTGCTTGGTCGCAAGGAGAGTTCTAACCGCCCCTGTTAAGGAGGATGAGCAATTACAGCGTGAAAATTTGTTTTACACTAGGTGTAAAATAAACGACAAGGTGTGTTGTTTCATCATCGACGGCGGAAGTTGCACTAATGTAGCAAGTTTGGTCATCGTGGAGAGCTTAAGGCTGCCTAACCGGTGCGGTTTGTCTAGTTCCGCGCCCGCGTCCCCGACCACTTCGTGTTCCTTCCATAAATTCACTCGGTCTAGGCAAAAGTACTAAACCAAAGCAGTAATAAAGCAGGTAAGTAACACATAAACTTTCACATAACACATATTGATACATTTCAAACAGGGTCACAAGCACACATATATACAAGCCAAACATATATATACAAGCAGTCAGTCAAGTACGGCCAAAGCACGTACGTACACAAAAGATCCACCTGAGGATAGGCCTATCAAAAGAGATTTTCACGTAGCTAACCCTACATCCAAAACGGTTAGCTAAGGCTCTATCCCTATCCGCCCTGTACACAAGACCAAAACTATCTATAACAACTCTAGGAGTCATAACCTAGCCCGAAGATGAGCTATGAGACCCACTTGACGGAGTGGATCCAACCCTAGCCTCAGACCCCGCACAAGAGTCCTTATCGCTCACTCCTTCCACCACCTCGGCACAGAGGTTTAGGATTGCAGCGGCTCGAGTCCTCACCTTCCGAGCCCTCTTAGACTCGCGCTCACGCGCCTCCCTCAGCTGGGCACAGAGGTCATCGACTCTATCCTCCGCCTCTAGTACATCGTACTTCAGATCCTCTATCCTTTTGGCTTGCCCCTCGTTGGCCGCCTTTAACTGATTCACCTCAACCTCAAGCTTGGCATTAGCTTTTGCCAGCTCCTTTCTTTCCTTCACAACTGCCAAAACGAGGGCATTCGGGTAAGCATACTTCTCCTTACACGCGCACCGCCGAAGACGGTTAGACGGGCTCCAACGAATAACGGCCCCCTTTGGCCGGATCTGGTACTTAATCATCGGGAGCGCTACACAGGGTCGCTTGGCCGCAGGGCCATCACTAGGTCCACTGGAACTGTCCATCCTACACCAAAAGTGTAAAAATAAGAATCAATAAGCTTAAAAACCATAAACAATAAACCCTCAGATCAAGCATTCCTATAACACCCAGGCTAATTCAAACCTAGGCTCTGATACCACCTGTGACAGCCCCACCTTCCCCTAAGGCGAACCAAAGGGGTTAGCGGACTGCCTGCCCAGCTCTCGCCAGGACTAACGGTACAGTTTACGTCGGTCTATTACGTTCCGGAACATAACAATGCGCGCAAACAAGTCACAATCGCAAAATAAAAAAAAATGAAAGTTGAAGCCGAAGTGAACAGTAGAAGAATCGTCAGAATCCGGCCGGAATCTGGCCGGATTTACGGCTGGATTCTCGGCCGGATACAAGGCCGAGAGCAAAACCAAGAAATTCAATTTTCCCTCGCAATCCGGCCGGCAATCCGGCCAAGATTCCGGCCGGATTGTCTGGCCGGATTCCAGGCCGAATGCAACTGGCCGGATTTCCAATTTTCCTCAGGCAATCCGGCCTGCAATCCGGCCAGTTTCTGGCCGGATTCGACACTGTTCATCCACGCCAAATTTTTTCCCTTTTCGTTTGAAATCGCATTGATCCGAAATCCATCCAAACATTTACCAAACATATATATATACATCAATTCAACATTTACAAGCCAAAACGGCCTACCAAAATCATTCACTAAGGAAGTACACATTCGATTTGCCTATCAAAAGGAAATGAACCCGTTATACATTAGGGTTTCACTTCAAGAGCAATACAAAAGACTTTTACATGCTCAATTCGGCAATTGACTAACCAATCCATTCTCAAAAGTAATTATCGCCCTGTAAGGAAAACAAATAACACGGAATGAGCTAAAACCCAGTGGTATACCACCCAATAAGCAATCAAAGTCATATAAGAATGAACTTTCATTTAAAGTGCACAAATAAGCAATGAAGCAAAATGGTAAAAGGATACGGTCGGCTCTCAAGAGCCCATTTCCATGCTTGCAATCTTGATCCAACCTCATTGACTCTCCGTCAATGTTAAAAGTACCAAACCGTAGACCACCCTTTACTTCCAATCCTTCCACCTAACATACCCCAACCGGGCCCGCACTTCATTTCAGTAGTTTTTGGTAATACTCGAGTTTACCGGAACCAAGGGTCTCATTACCACAAGGTTCCCCAGTACAGTCCCCGTGGCAATTCAATCTTCACGACCAAGCCCTCGCCGGCTCGATTCGATTGACTACCAAACGGGGTTGAGCTCAGTAATGCAGTAAGGCCGTTGGACATCGTCCAAACGACATCAATTCAGTTTCCATGGAATGGAATTCACCAACCAATATATCAAGTTCAATAATGCAATAAAACGGTAGCCAATCAATGACAATATCAAAAGAGGTGAGGGCGGTCAAGTACACCCTTACCTTAATCAATTCCAATATGCAAGTAAGCCTTCAAGGCTTCACATAAGCATTTAGCAAAGCCACATAGTAACCATTTAGTGAGTAGTATACTCACCAAGTGAGAAAGTGGTGTTTCATACACCGTGGTCACCAAGACGTCGTGAGCTACCGTCACGCCCTAAAACATGTAACACATACAATGAGACTCGAGAACGAGTCACCAAACAATGCTAAACACAACCCCAATAGGGTTTCATATGCATAAATGAACACGATAGCAAACCAGAAATTAAAATTAGCAATAGTCTTGGCCCCGATTAGGAAAAACTGTTTTACACTTATTATGCGGTAATGGCGTCAATTTCACTACGGTTATCGGATATGGGTGTAAGACCCACCGTTTCGAAGCCAAGAAACAGGGTTACAACATTGTAGAAGGTCATTCAATCCAGTTCCTAACACAACTAGGTCAAATATACGAAATACTATACCAGAATCCCCAAAACAGGTTTGCAAAACGTAGAAAACTGTAATCGGTATATCTCAGTCCATACAAGTCCAATTGCCGAAATTCCAAAGGCATATGTTAGCTAAGACATTCAGCTACATTTCATCAGAAGACACCAACTTCAAAATCCAAACCAATTCCAGTCAAAAAGGCCAACTACTTTCGCAGTTTTCACATTCTGCTCCATGCAGAACAGCTACAGTAGAAACGGCATAACTCACTCCACACTCATCCAAATGACCTGAAATTTTACAGGCACCTTAAACACATCAATACCTACAACTTTCATGTTTTGAGAAAAGTCCAATTCGGCCTCCAACTCAGTGATCTAAAACCGGACAGAAATGGGATTCTATGAACCCTAACTTTTCAATTTTCACACCAAATCCAAAATTGATTGCATTTTCCTATCCAATACACCTCATAGAGTCATTATCAACCATTAAAATTCATCATACAAGGCCACAACATCCCATTCATATTAAACCAGAAAAATTCCCAATAAAATAAAACTTCTCCAAAACAAGCCAAATCAAGAAACAAATCATATATTCCTTCACTCATGCCACCATTAAGCATAATATAACCATCATTAGGTATAGGGGAGAGGTTGTAGCATCACTTACCAAGAAACAAGAGAGAGGAGGATGTTGGACACCTTAAACCTTCAAACAAGCTTCACTAAAGCACTCACTATCACTAAAAGGTAAGATTTTATGGAGCAAAAACTAAGTTAAACACTTGATTTGGTGGATTTGGACTTGTTAGAAGCTTGAATGTTGAAGAGTTTTGTCTTCCTTGGAGCTTGAGAGGGCCGGCTATGGTGGAGAGAAAATGAGGGGATTTTAATGAATTTTTGAAGATATTTACTAATTGGGTCAAAAGTCAAAAATTTGTCAAAAGGTGAATAGTGTTTCTTAAGTCATAACCAATGAGAAAGTGACATGTGGCATCTCATTAAATGCCTTCCTATCTTTCTTTTCTCTCTCACATCAATCACTTCACACACTCTACTTATCACTTAACACCCGATAAATTTTACACAGTATCCGAAACTTAACCTTATTGGCCGAATTTTTCCGAACTTTTCGCACTAGTGGGTCCCACGTCCACTATTTACTCTTAATTTTCTAAAAATTCTCCAATACTAGAAAAATCATCTTAAAACTATAATTGCTCATAAAATCCACTAAGAAAATATTTCTAAGCCAGAAAATGCAGAAAACATGCAAGTAAGGGGAAATAAACCCTAGGGAAAATATTAGGGTTTTACGGGTTCTCACAAAAACGGATGACACAAATTGATTGAAGGTGGTAGAACGACGACTCCAATCGAGGTGAATACTCAAGTGGATAGGTCAGATGAACAATCAAACAAGGACAAGCACGAGATTGCTCAAGAACCCTTGCCAAAAGCAAGTAAAGGATCGAGTTTCTCATACTAGAGAGAATTAAAAACAATGAATTTTATTGATAAAACGTCTACCCTTCACCCGTACAAAGGGAGCCTTTTATAGGCTAGAAACCTTGGGGCCTAATCCATCTTGGTCAAGGATTGGCGGCCCATCTAATTAATCTAGACAAGGAAATTCGGACCACACTTTGGCAAGAGTGGGCCGACTTGAACAACCAAATGAAATTGCTAATTAAACTAGCAATTCAACTAATGACTCGATAAACCCAACTAGCAACAACTAATACTACTTCCAATCGGGCCAAGACGCATTAAGAGCATGCATGGCCAAAACTTGATGCTTCATGGGTTTGGATCAATGTGTAGACAACTTGCTTAGCAACTTCCAAGCCTTCAATGTCTCTATGAAAGCCTTGAGTCAAGGCCGGCATCTGTGCACACATCAACATGTTTACAGAGCACAAGTAACAAAGGCTGATTAGATTGCACAACTTTCCTAACGTCTTTAGCCTTTATTATCATGTTTTGTTTCCTAGTGTTTGACTTAACTAATGCTTGTTCATTTGTAACACTAGTGACAACACTCTTCACTTGGGCCAATTCCTCAAACATAGAGGTCGAACAATTTCCAGATTCGGCCCCTTTTTGTGTTCTCTTTTGTCGGTCTAAGTCACATTCTCTTTACAATTTAAGTTGGTCCTCATATCTTGTGAAGGTGTGAGATGTGTTAGGACCATTCTTTTACCATTGTGCAGAAGAGTATATTTGTGAGACCTACCATCAAAAGTAACATGCTTATCAAATTGCCATGACCTGCCTAGTATCACATGAGTAGCATAGCATGCATAGGTACAATATCGCATGACCAATCGAGAAAGGGAGGCGTACCTGCTTGTAGACACGGGCTTCGCCGTCTTCACTTAACCCTTGAAGTCGATAGGGATGTAGATGTTTGGTTGTTGGCAGCCCTAAGCTCTCTACCATGATCAAACTTGCAACATTAGTGCAACTTCCGCCATCGATGATGAGACTGCACACCTTGTCATTTATTTTACACCTAGTGTAAATAAATTTTCACGCTGTAATTGCTCATCCTCCTTAACACGGGCGGTCAGCACTCTTCTCGCGACCAAGCAACCAATTTCGGTCTGGATCGGCGAATATTCTTCCTCAGCTGAGTCATATTTGCCTTCCTCATTAGTCAATCTGAGCATCTCCTCACAATCGTCATCATCAGATACAACTTCTCCATTGTGAGTGATGAGCATGACCCTTTGATTCGGATATTGAGATTAGATATGTCCGAATCCTTGGCATTTGAAGCACTTAATGTCCGTACTCCTAGGCTTAGGAGTCTCTTAAGCAGGCTTTGAAGTGGACCTAGATGCATCCACAAACTGGTTAGGGGTAGAATTGGAATTTCGGTTAGGAAAATTACCTGGTGTTCGGTTGGAAGGGCTTGATGTCACTGCATTCCCAGCTTCATGTGCTGCTTCCCTTGCGAATGGGCAGTTTGGAAGATTCGACCTCCCTTCCTCAATTTCTTTCCCCTATCAGCCTTGATGACTAGTTCAAGAAGATCATGTATGTCGAGGTAACGTTAAAGCTCCAAGGCTTCTTGAAGGTCAGGGTTTAGACCTCTAACGAACCTTGCCATAGTAGCTTCACTATCTTCTTGAATATTTGCCCTCATCATAACCATCTCGATCTCCTTGTAGTAGTCCTCCACACTCATGCTGCTTGAGTGAGGGTTTGTAGCTTAGAGTGGAGATCGCGGTTGTAGTAGCTAAGAACAAATCTCTTGCGCATTAATGCCTTGAGTTCTCGCCAAGTTCAGACTCGTGGTTCACCATTTCTCCTCCTGTTAGTCCTTACTTGACCTACCAAACTAGTGTGTAGTCGCTGAACTCAACAGTGGCAACTTTCACCTTTTGTTCCTCACTATACTCGTAGCAATCGAAGACCATTTCAATGCAGCCTTCCCATTCCAAATAAGCCTCAGGGTCACTTTTGCCTTGGAACGTAGGAACTTGGATTTTAAGTCCCTTAAGCTCATTCTTAGAAGTGTCCCTCTTAGGCCTCTTGGCTCTTTCCTCATCTTCATTAGCCGAGTAATCTTCACTATTTGCCCCTTTGGTGCCATGGTTACTTTGGTTGTGAGATCTAGAACGAGAGTCTCTTGTGAAGCTCTTGGAGAGTTCATCAAAGCGGTTGTGCATCTCCTCCATTGTTGCTCACTAATCCGCTTAAGCTCATTTTTCATGGCGGTGAACATCAATGAGTAATCGGTAGTTGGATGAGTTTGCTCCATGTCCCTTGACTTATCCTGCAAACGTTAGTGAACAAGGAAATAGAACAAATATAACCTTACTTCACTCTCTTAGTGTTTCTCTCACCCTCATATTTTCACTCAAACACTTTAATGATCTTACCAAATTCCTTTACCTGTAGGATTGGGTAGTTGAGAAATGCCGTACAAAGTGCAACAAATGTCACCAACTTTTTCCACAAGAGTAATCAAGAAAGCAAGGCACAAATGGAATGCGAAATGGCACAAGGATGCACAATTTTGGAGGCTTTCTAGTGGCGGACGGAAGAGGATGCTAGCACTAGTGTGAAAAGTAAACCAAGAAACCCTAGTTCCTAAAATGTAGGAGTGTGTCAAAGTGGAGATAAAAGAGTTACCCAAGCTGTTCACTTAGATTCCTAATTGATTTTGGGAAACAAGTGAGTTTTTGGAAACCTTTAGAAAACCTTTTCTTGAACAACTTTTAGTAGCTTCCAAATTCCTTTCCAAGAAGAATTGTAAATCAGATTTGGAAGCTATTCACTTAGATTCCTAATTGATTTTGGGAAATAAGTAAACCTTTAGAAAACCTTTTCTTGAACAACTTTTAGTAGCTTCCAAATTCCTTTCCAAGAAGAGTTGTAAATCAGATTTGGTTCCAATTTCTTCTCACGTAAATTCAGATTTCCTTCAAGTACACACAAGTGGGTTGGAGAGGACTTTATTTAAGTTCCACCACACAACCCTCCTCTTGCAAACACAATACCAAATCAGAATTTCTGGTCAAGAACAAATCAGTTTCGGATCTTTCTCAAAACAATGGAGAATAAACAAGACGATGTAAACAAACTTAATCGAGCTCCCCCCCAATGGGTTACTCAAGATGCCCCCAAGAAAGAGACAAGATGTGAGAACCCGTAAAACCCTAATTATTTTTCCTAGGGTTTATTTTCCCCTTAATTGCATGTTTTCTGCATTTTCGGGCTTAGGAATATTTTCCTGGTAGATTTTATGAGCAATTATAGTTTAAAGATGATTTTTCTAGCATTGGTGAATTTTTAGAAAATTAAGAATATATATTGGATGTGGGACCCACTAGTGTGAAAAGTTCGGAAAAATTCGGCCAATAAGGTTAAGGTTCGGATACTGTATAAAATTTATCGGGTGTTAGGAGATATGTAGAGTGTGTGAAGTGATTGATGTGAGAGAGAAAAGAATGATAAGGATGCATTTAATAGAGTGACACATGTCACCTTCTTATTGGTTGGACTTTTAAGAAATACTATTCCAAATTTTGACTTTTTTGACCAAAGGTTAAATATCTCAAAATTCACAAAATTTCCTCATTTTTCTTTCCCTTTGGCCGGCTCTCTCTCACTCTCTTGCAAGAAGAAGAGCTCTTCAATCTTCAAGCTTTCTACTAGCAAATCATCTAAACCAACCAAATAAACTAGATTTCACTCCATAAAACCCTATCTTCTAGTGCTAGTAAGGGTTGTAGTGAAGTTAGTTTGAAGCTCTAAGGTGGCCAACATCTTCCTCTCTCTTGGTTCTTGGTAAGTGAAGCTTGAAACACCCTACTACACCTAATGATACTTATTTTGTGCTTAATGGTGGCATGAGTGTTGAAATATATGATTTGTTTCTTGATTTGAGGTGATTTGGTGAAATTTTCCATTTTATGATGATTTTTCTGGTTTAATATGAAATGAATGTTGTGGCCTTGTATGATGAATGGTAATGGTTGATAATGACTCTATGAGGTGTATTGGATCGGCAAATGCAATCAATTTTGGATTTGGTTGGAAATTTGAAAAGTTAGGGTTCTTAAATCCCCAATTCTGTCCGGTTCTAGATCACTGGGTTAGAGGCTGAATTTGACTTTGCTCAAAACATGAAAGTTGTAGGTATTGATGTGATTGAGATGCCTGTAAAATTTCAGGTCATTTGGATTAATGTAGAATGAGTTATGACGAAATTACTGTAGCTGTTCTGCTTTGGGTAGAATGCGAAAACTGCGATAGTAATTGGCTATTTTGACTGGAATTGGTGTGGATTTTGGAGTTGGTGTCTTTTGATGAAATGTAGCTGGGTGTCTTAGCTAACATATGCCTTTGGAATTTCGGTATTTGGACTTGTATGGACTGAGATATACCGATTACAGTTTTCTGTGTTTTGCAAACCTGTTTTAGGAATTCTGGGTTAGTATTTGGCACATTTGACCTAGTTGTGTTAAGAACTGGATTGAGTGGTCTTCCACATTGTTGTAGCCCTGTTCCATAGCTTCGAAACGGTGGGTCTTACACCCCCATCCGATAACCGTAGAGAATTTGACGCCATTACCGCATAATGAGTGTAAAACAGTTTTCTATTTGGGGGCCAAGACTAAGGCCATTTTCTAATTTCTGGTTTGCTATTATGCTTATTTATGCATATGAAACCCTTTTGGGGTTGTGTTTAGCATTGCTATATGGCTCGGTATCGAGTCTCATTGTATGTGTTACATGTTCTAGGGCTTGAAGGTAGTGCACGACGACTTGGTGATCGTGGTACATGAAATACCACTTTCTCACTTGGTGAGTATACCACTCACTAAATTGTTACTATGTGGCTTTGTTAAATGTTATGTGATGCCTTGATGGCTTACTTGAATATTGAAATTGATTAAGGTGAGGGTGTACTTGACCGCCCTCACCTCTTTTGATATTGTCACTGAATGGCTACCGTTTTATTGCATTACTGAACTGGATATATTGGTTGGTAAATCCCATTTCATGGATACTGAATTGATGTCGTTTGGACGATGTCCAACGGCCTTACTGCATTACTGAGCTCAACCCCGTTTGGTAGTCAATTGGATCGAGCCGGCGAGGGTTTGGTCGTGAAGATTGAATTGCCACGGGGACTGTACTGAGGGACCTTGTAGTAATGAGACTCTTGGTTCCGGTATACTCGAGTATTACCAAAAGCTACTGAATTGGAGTGCGGGCCCGGTTGGGGTATGATAGGTGGAAGGAATGGAAGTAAAGTGTGGTCTACGGTTTGGTACTTTTAACATTGACGGAGGGTCAATGAGGTTGGATCAAGATTGCACGCGTGGAAATAGGCTCTTGAGAGCCGACTGTATCCTTTTACCGTTGTACTTCATTGCTTATCGTGTACTTTAAGTGATTGGCTATGCTTATGTGACTTTGGTTGCATATGTAGTGGTATACCACTGGGCTTTAGCTCATTCCGTGTCATTTGTTTTCCTTACAGGAAAATGAACACTGTTGGAAAGATTTTGATAGTTGGATGACAAGTTGAGCTCTTGTACATGTAATTTTGTTTAGCTCCTTGAGGGTGATAACCCTAAGTGTATAGCTTTCTTTAATGAAGGGCTTGTGTTGGCCTAATTGTATATGTATGAACTAAATGGATACTTTGGTAGGCCGTTTGGCTTGTAAATGTTGATTTCCAATGTATATATACGTTTGGTTGGTGTATGGACGGATTTCGGATCGATACGACTTCAAACGAAAACGGAAAAATTTTTGGCGAGGATGAACAGTAGCAAATCCGGCCAGGAATCCGGCCAGAAACTGGCCGGATTGCAGGTCGGATTGCCTGAGGAAAAATTGGGAAATCCGGCCAGTTGCATTCGGCCTGGAATCCGGCCAGACAATCCGGCCGGAATCTTGGCCGGATTGCCGGCCGGATTGCGAGGGAAAATTGAATTTCTTGGTTTTGCTCTCGGCCTTGTATCCGGCCGGAAATCCGGCCAGATTTCGGCCGGATTCTGACGTGTATTTTACTGTTCATTTGGTTTCGAATTTTCGTTTTTTTTTCTATTTTTTTTTATTTTGAGATTTTGACTTGTTTGCGCGCATTGCTATGTTCCGGAACGTAATAGACCGACGTAAACTGTACCGTTAGTCCTGGCGAGAGCTGGGCAGGCAGTCCGCTAACCCCTTTGGTTCGTCTTAGGGGAAGGTGGGGCTGTCACAGGTGGTATCAGAGCCTAGGTTTGAACTAGCCTGGGTGTGATAGAAGTGCTGGACTTGAGGATGCTTTTGTTTATACCTATTAAGGTTATTCATGTTATTTCTTCCTTTGTTATAGGATGGATGCGAGTGGTGACCCGAGTGACCGCCCGGTAGGCGATCGTCCTCGTAGCACCCTGCCGACAATTAAGTATCGACTGAGGCAGAAGGGGGCCGTGGTGCGTTGGAGCCCGGCTAGCCGCGTTCAACAGTGTGAGTGCCGTAGCAATTATGCCTACCCAAATACACTAGTTTTGTCGGTGGCAAAGGAACGCGAGGAGTTTGCTAAGGAAAATACTAAGCTTGAAGCTGCAGTTGCTACATTGGAGGCTGAGGTGGCTCAGGCGAAGGCGACCAATGACAAGCAAGCCGCACGTATCATGGAGCTTGAGTATGACGTGAATGAGGCGGAGGACCGAGTTAATGACCTATGTGATCAACTGAGGGATGGTCGCGAGCGTGAGGTCAAGCGAGCTCGCAAAGTGAGGGGTCGTGCTGAGGCGATCCTTAACCTATGCGACGATGGACTCGAGGAGTCTAGCGATGAGGCCTCGTATGCTGGGGCCGAGGCTGGGGAGGAGTCTACCCCATCGCCTGGGTCTCAGACTCCAGCGACCGATTAAGCCATGATATCTAGGCACCTTTTGGATAGTGGTGGTTTTTGAATGTACATAGGGATAGGGATAGAGCCTTAGCTAACCGTTTGGGTGTAGGGTTAGCTACGTGTAAATTTCTTTTGATAGGCCTATCCTCGGGAGGATCGTTTATGTACGTACGTGCCTTGGCCGTACTTGACTGACTGCTTGTATATATATGTTTGGCTTGTATATATGTGTGCTTGTGACCCTGTGTGAATTGTATCAATATGTGTTATGTGAAAGTTTATGTGTTACTTACCTGCTTTATTACTGCTTTGGTTTAGTACTTTTGCCTAGACCGAGTGAACTTATGGAAGGAACACGAAGTGGTCGGGGACGCGGGCGCGGTAGGCAACCCACACCGGTTAGGGAAACGGGTGAAGCCTCTACTGGACCAAATCCTGAACCCCAGATAGACCCCAACGTTCAAATAGCTGCTGCTATGCAGCAAATGACCAACCTACTCGCACAAGTAGTGCAACAACAGGGCCAAAACCCAAATCCTAACCCCGGAAACCCTGGCCATCATATCGAGAGCGAAGATAGGGCGCTAGAACGTTTCCAAAAGTTTTCTCCGCCAAAGTTTATTGGGGGACCCGACCCTGATGTTGCTGAGAAATGGCTTGAGAAAATGGTTGATATATTCGCGGCCCTACACTACCCGGACGAACGGCAGGTCACTTTTGCCGTGTTTCAACTGGAGGGGGCTGCCCGTTCCTGGTGGAACGTAATTAGGCAGAAATGGGAGCGGGAACAGACACCGAGGACATGGGTGAACTTTATACGAGAGTTTAATGCTAAGTTTTTCCCTCCTCTAGTCCAGGAGAGGAAGGAGGACGAGTTTATCCGGCTCCGGCAAGGGGCTCAGACTGTGGCGGAGTACAAGAGTCAGTTTACCCGCCTGTCCAAATTTGCGCCTGAATTAATCATGACCGAGCAACGTCGCGTGAGGCGCTTTATTCAGGGCTTGAACGTTGAGATCCAGAAAGACCTCGCGGTGGCTCAAATCACCACGTTTAGCGAGGCTATGGAAAAAGCCCAACGAGTGGAAAGTGCACGGCTACAGGTCCGAAACTTCCAGGCCAAGAAGCGTGGCTTTCCTGGGAGTACGTCTGGACAGGGTGAGAAGAGCACTCCCTCTAAGTTTGGACGGGGCATGGGTGGTGGTCGACAGTCCGGATCAGGCAGAGGGACTCCGTTCAGGGGTGGTCAAGCTGGGCGAGGACCGAGGGGAAACGTTCAGAGTGGCTCGGCTTCTGCACCTCGCGGTCCCTGTGGGCACTGTGGGAAGACAAACCACACCGAGGACAATTGTTGGAGGAAACTGGGGAAATGCCTGAGGTGTGGAAGTGCGGACCATCAACTGGCTACATGTCCGGTCCTGAAACAAGACGGAAAGGGGGGCCAACTACCGTCGAGGACCAATACTGGATCGGCCAAGGGAGACGGATCCAAACCAAAAGTTCCGGCTAGGGTATATTCCTTAGAGCCCCACCAGATCCCAGAGTCTTCCGAGGTCGTAGAAGGTACGATCCCTATCTTCCACCGCTTTGCCAAAGTTTTAATTGATCCTGGTGCCACTCATTCGTTTGTTAACCCTGATTTCATGTGTGGCATCGATATAAAACCTGTTAGTTTACCATATGACTTAGAGGTTAGTACACCTACGGGGAATCAACGTTTGGTGACTAGTTTGGTTTATAGGGATTGCGATGTATGGGTAGGTGAAAGGAGATTTCTAGGAGACCTGATTAGCTTGTCCATTAAGGGGTATGACGTGATTTTGGGTATGGACTGGTTAGCCAAATATAACGCCCAACTGGACTGTAAAACGAAAATAGTTGAATTTCGCATTCCTGGCGAGGCAACCTTAAGGTTAGATATAAGGGGTAGGTTAGCCTCATCTGCTCTCATTTCGGGCATTCGAGCTAGGAAACTGATAAGTAGAGGGGCGCAAGGATATTTGGCCTTTCTAATTAATACCCCTACGGATAAGTTAAAAGTGGAAGACGTGGCCGTAGTGAGGGAATTTCCGGATGTGTTTCCTGATGAGTTGGTGGCTTTACCTCCGGAAAGAGAGATAGAATTTCGAATAGATCTTCTACCTGGAACTGCACCTATCTCGAAAACCCCTTACCGAATGGCGCCTGCAGAACTTAAAGAGCTTAAGTTGCAATTGCAAGACCTTTTGGAGCGGGGATTCATTCACGAGAGTGAGTCTCCTTGGGGAGCTCCGGTCCTATTTGTGAAGAAAAAGGATGGAACGTTGAGGATGTGCATTGATTACCGGGGGCTGAACAACGTGACCATCAAGAATAAGTATCCACTGCCCCACATCGATGAGTTGTTTGACCAGCTGCAGGGAGCAGTGGTCTTCTCGAAGTTAGACCTCCGACAGGGATACTATCAGTTATTGATAAAGAAGGAGGACATTCCGAAAACTGCTTTCAACTCGAGATACGGGCATTACGAGTTCGCCGTTATGCCCTTTGGACTGACCAATGCTCCCGCCGCCTTCATGGACCTAATGCATAGGGTTTTTAAACCCTATCTAGACCGATTTGTCGTGGTGTTCATTGACGACATTTTGGTCTACTCTAAGTCACGCGGGGAGCATGAGGAGCATTTGAGAGTGGTATTGCAGACGTTACGGGAACATCAGCTGTATGCCAAGTTTAGCAAATGCGAGTTCTGGTTGGAAAAAGTGGCATTTGTAGGGCACGTGATCTCTCATGAAGGTATTTCGGTGGACCCGGCGAAGGTTGAGGCCGTGACAAATTGGAAAAGGCCAGAAACCCCCACGGAAATTCGTAGCTTTCTAGGGCTAGCTGGGTACTACCGAAGGTTCATTAAGGATTTTTCCAAACTGGCAGGACCTCTAACTGACTTGACAAAGAAACATGGTCAGTTTATCTGGAACGGCCGATGCGAAACGAATTTTCAGGAATTAAAGAAAAGATTGACCATGGCTCCGGTACTGGTCTTGCCAAATGGAGTGGACGGGTTTGCAGTATATGCGGACGCGTCGCGAGAGGGATTGGGATGTGTTTTGATGCAGAACCGGAATGTGATTGCTTTTGCCTCTAGGAAATTGAAGCTTCACGAGCAGAACTACCCGACTCACGACTTAGAATTAGCCGCGGTTGTGTTTGCTTTGAAAAAATGGAGGCACTACCTATATGGGGTGACCTTTGAAGCGGTTGTGCATCTCCTCCATTGTTGCTCACTAATCTGCTTAAGCTCATTTTTCATGGTGGTGAACATCAATGAGTAATCGGTAGTTGGATGAGTTTGCTCCATGTCCCTTGACTTATCCTGCAAACGTTAGTGAACAAGGAAATAGAACAAATATAACCTTACTTCACTCCCTTAGTGTTTCTCTCACCCTCATATTTTCACTCAAATACTTTAATGATCTTACCAAATTCCTTTACCTGTAGGATTGGGTAGTTGAGAAATGCCGTACAAAGTGCAACAAATGTCACCAACTTTTTCCACAAGAGTAATCAAGAAAGCAAGGCACAAATGGAATGCGAAATGGCACAAGGATGCACAATTTTGGAGGCTTTCTAGTGGCGGACGGAAGAGGAAGCTAGCGCTAGTGTGAAAAGTAAACCAAGAAACCCTAGTTCCTAAAATGTAGGAGTGTGTCCAAGTGGAGATAAAAGAGTTACCCAAGCTGTTCACTTAGATTCCTAATTGATTTTGGGGAACAAGTGAGTTTTTGGAAACCTTTAGAAAACCTTTTCTTGAACAACTTTTAGTAGCTTCCAAATTCCTTTCCAAGAAGAATTGTAAATCAGATTTGGAAGCTATTCACTTAGATTCCTAATTGATTTTGGGAAACAAGTAAACCTTTAGAAAACCTTTTCTTGAACAACTTTTAGTAGCTTCCAAATTCCTTTCCAAGAAGAGTTGTAAATCAGATTTGGTTCCAATTTCTTCTCACGTAAATTCAGATTTCCTTCAAGTACACACAAGTGGGTTGGAGAGGACTTTATTTAAGTTCCACCACACAACCCTCCTCTTGCAAACACAATACCAAATCAGAATTTCTGGTCAAGAACAAATCAGTTTCGGATCTTTCTCAAAACAATGGAGAATAAACAAGACGATGTAAACAAACTTAATCGAGCTCCCCCCCAATGGGTTACTCAAGATGCCCCCAAGAAAGAGACAAGATGTGAGAACCCGTAAAACCCTAATTATTTTTCCTAGGGTTTATTTTCCCCTTAATTGCATGTTTTCTGCATTTTCGGGCTTAGGAATATTTTCCTGGTAGATTTTATGAGCAATTATAGTTTAAAGATGATTTTTCTAGCATTGGTGAATTTTTAGAAAATTAAGAATATATATTGGATGTGGGACCCACTAGTGTGAAAAGTTCGGAAAAATTCGGCCAATAAGTTTAAGGTTCGGATACTGTATAAAATTTATCGGGTGTTAGGAGATATGTAGAGTGTGTGAAGTGATTGATGTGAGAGAGAAAAGAATGATAAGGATGCATTTAATAGAGTGACACATGTCACCTTCTTATTGGTTGGACTTTTAAGAAATACTATTCCAAATTTTGACTTTTTTGACCAAAGGTTAAATATCTCAAAATTCACAAAATTTCCTCATTTTTCTTTCCCTTTGGCCGGCTCTCTCTCACTCTCTTGCAAGAAGAAGAGCTCTTCAATCTTCAAGCTTTCTACTAGCAAATCATCTAAACCAACCAAATAAACTAGATTTCACTCCATAAAACCCTATCTTCTAGTGCTAGTAAGGGTTGTAGTGAAGTTAGTTTGAAGCTCTAAGGTGGCCAACATCTTCCTCTCTCTTGGTTCTTGGTAAGTGAAGCTTGAAACACCCTACTACACCTAATGATACTTATTTTGTGCTTAATGGTGGCATGAGTGTTGAAATATATGATTTGTTTCTTGATTTGAGGTGATTTGGTGAAATTTTCCATTTTATGATGATTTTTCTGGTTTAATATGAAATGAATGTTGTGGCCTTGTATGATGAATGGTAATGGTTGATAATGACTCTATGAGGTGTATTGGATCGGCAAATGCAATCAATTTTGGATTTGGTTGGAAATTTGAAAAGTTAGGGTTCTTAAATCCCCAATTCTGTCCGGTTCTAGATCACTGGGTTAGAGGCTGAATTTGACTTTGCTCAAAACATGAAAGTTGTAGGTATTGATGTGATTGAGATGCCTGTAAAATTTCAGGTCATTTGGATTAATGTAGAATGAGTTATGACGAAATTACTGTAGCTGTTCTGCTTTGGGTAGAATGCGAAAACTGCGATAGTAATTGGCTATTTTGACTGGAATTGGTGTGGATTTTGGAGTTGGTGTCTTTTGATGAAATGTAGCTGGGTGTCTTAGCTAACATATGCCTTTGGAATTTCGGTATTTGGACTTGTATGGACTGAGATATACCGATTACAGTTTTCTGTGTTTTGCAAACCTGTTTTAGGAATTCTGGGTTAGTATTTGGCACATTTGACCTAGTTGTGTTAAGAACTGGATTGAGTGGTCTTCCACATTGTTGTAGCCCTGTTCCATAGCTTCGAAACGGTGGGTCTTACACCCCCATCCGATAACCGTAGAGAATTTGACGCCATTACCGCATAATGAGTGTAAAACAGTTTTCTATTTGGGGGCCAAGACTAAGGCCATTTTCTAATTTCTGGTTTGCTATTATGCTTATTTATGCATATGAAACCCTTTTGGGGTTGTGTTTAGCATTGCTATATGGCTCGGTATCGAGTCTCATTGTATGTGTTACATGTTCTAGGGCTTGAAGGTAGTGCACGACGACTTGGTGATCGTGGTACATGAAATACCACTTTCTCACTTGGTGAGTATACCACTCACTAAATTGTTACTATGTGGCTTTGTTAAATGTTATGTGATGCCTTGATGGCTTACTTGAATATTGAAATTGATTAAGGTGAGGGTGTACTTGACCGCCCTCACCTCTTTTGATATTGTCACTGAATGGCTACCGTTTTATTGCATTACTGAACTGGATATATTGGTTGGTAAATCCCATTTCATGGATACTGAATTGATGTCGTTTGGACGATGTCCAACGGCCTTACTGCATTACTGAGCTCAACCCCGTTTGGTAGTCAATTGGATCGAGCCGGCGAGGGTTTGGTCGTGAAGATTGAATTGCCACGGGGACTGTACTGAGGGACCTTGTAGTAATGAGACTCTTGGTTCCGGTATACTCGAGTATTACCAAAAGCTACTGAATTGGAGTGCGGGCCCGGTTGGGGTATGATAGGTGGAAGGAATGGAAGTAAAGTGTGGTCTACGGTTTGGTACTTTTAACATTGACGGAGGGTCAATGAGGTTGGATCAAGATTGCACGCGTGGAAATAGGCTCTTGAGAGCCGACTGTATCCTTTTACCGTTGTACTTCATTGCTTATCGTGTACTTTAAGTGATTGGCTATGCTTATGTGACTTTGGTTGCATATGTAGTGGTATACCACTGGGCTTTAGCTCATTCCGTGTCATTTGTTTTCCTTACAGGAAAATGAACACTGTTGGAAAGATTTTGATAGTTGGATGACAAGTTGAGCTCTTGTACATGTAATTTTGTTTAGCTCCTTGAGGGTGATAACCCTAAGTGTATAGCTTTCTTTAATGAAGGGCTTGTGTTAGCCTAATTGTATATGTATGAACTAAATGGATACTTTGGTAGGCCGTTTGGCTTGTAAATGTTGATTTCCAATGTATATATACGTTTGGTTGGTGTATGGACGGATTTCGGATCGATACGACTTCAAACGAAAACGGAAAAATTTTTGGCGAGGATGAACAGTAGCAAATCCGGCCAGAAACTGGCCGGATTGCAGGCCGGATTGTCTGAGGAAAAATTGGGAAATCCGGCCAGTTGCATTCGGCCTGGAATCCGGCCGGAATCTTGGCCGGATTGCCGGCCGGATTGCGAGGGAAAATTGAATTTCTTGGTTTTGCTCTCGGCCTTTTATCCGGCCGGAAATCCCGCCGGATTCTCGGCCGGATTCTGACGTGTATTTTACTGTTCATTTGGTTTCGAATTTTCATTTTTTTTTCTATTTTTTTTTATTTTGAGATTTTGACTTGTTTGCGCGCATTGCTATGTTCCGGAACGTAATAGACCGACGTAAACTGTACCGTTAGTCCTGGCGAGAGCTGTGCAGGCAGTCCGCTAACCCCTTTGGTTCGCCTTAGGGGAAGGTGGGGCTGTCACACAAGAACTCCAAGAAAACCCTCACCACAGCTAGTGAATACAAGAAGATGTACTCTCAAAGGGTGAAACAAGTCCCCAAGAAGCAAGATATTCAAGAATTTCAAGAAGTGGTGGATCAAAACTTTTGAATAATTTCCTTGGATTTAATTTTCTGTTTTGGATTGGAAACAAGATGTAAGCAAACTGATTTGGCAATAATAAAAGGATTTGATTTTTCTTCTTGTTTGCTCTCTTGCCACTCGACTCCTCTTTCTTTCTTTTCTTTGAGATTCTTTTTTTTTTCCTTTTTTTTAACTCAAACGAATAACACACAACTTGGCCGAATGGAATAAATTTCCAGATTTTGGTCGGCCTCTTATCTTCCCACAATCAACGGTTAAAACTCCAAGATCTTGCAAGAACTTACCAAGAAATTATCAAGAACTTCAAGAGCTTCAAGATTGATTTCAAGAAACTCAAGAAACCCTAGATTCTTGTAGGTTTCCTTCAAGATTCACAAACACCAAGTTTTACCAAAAATCAGATTTGAAACACAGGTAAAACAACTTGTATAGCACACGGTTAAACTTGGACAGATTTGCACTATGAAACCCTAGCCATCACTAAGTGAATTGCTTGCTGCCCAAACAACTCTTAACCGACACAACAACTTTGTAGGCTCAAACAAAAAATTTTTTTCGCCCCAAGTACGCACAAACCACAGCCGAATTGACACAAAACAACGGACAAGACCGCAGACAGATTTGATGAACAACTATCGACCAATAACAAGGACAAGTTGCGGACAGGATTGATGAACAACTAGTGACTCAATAACAAGAACAAGTTGCAGCCACACATAGAGATTACACAGATAACATGCAAGACACAAACACACGAACAGAAATTGATGCGACGAGGAACAACAAAAGTGCGGGCAAAAAATTTTTTTTTTGAACAAGGCAGCAGAAAAACACAAACCCTAGACGACACAATAATGAGAAACACGGATATAACGAAAGATACCTCAACCTGAGCTCTGAAGCCAACTGATACACCCCTCGATCAACGCGTTTCGAGACACGTAGCACGTTTGCCCAAGAATCTAGTGAGATTGTCCCATGTTTGGTTTGCGGAACCCAAAACCAAGACGGACGACACGACTTGATTGAAGTTGGTAGAACGATGACTCCAAACAAGGTGAATACTCAAGTGGATAGGTTGGATGAACAATCAAGAACAATCACGAGATTCCTCAAGAACCCTTGCCAAAGCAAGTAAAGGATTCGAACCTCTCAATAATTGAAGAGAAACATAACAGAATTTTATTATCAAAAGTGTGACAGCCCCACTTTCCCCTAAGGCGAACCAAAGGGGTGAGCGGACTGCCTGTCCAGCTCTCGCCAGGACTAACGATGCAGACCAGAACTATCTATAGCGATCCGGAACTTACAAACGAGCGTAAACAAGTCAAAATGGTAAAATAACCCAAAATAAAAAAAATGAAATCCGGAGTCGGCCATGAATAGTAACCGACCCGTCAGAACCCAACCGAAATAGCTAACAAACATTCACATCTGAACTTTAGCGTTTACAAATCAAAATGACATACAAAAGTTTTCAAAAGTTAATATATACACATGGTTTGCCAAATCAAAAGAGAAAACGTTCCCAAAAGTACACTTAGGGTTTTAATACATGAGCTATACAAAAGATATGTTCGACTATCTCAATTTGGCAGCCATTTGTCAAATCCAGACCAAAAGGGGTTTATTTTCCTGTAAGGAAAACAAAAGGAACAGAAAGGGGTGAGCTTGCGCTCAATGAGGTACCAAACATATAGCAGAAAAATCATGGCATTTCACATTTTACAAAATCAGATACACATGCTAGATGTAAAGCAAAGGAATCAAGGATTCAAATCAGAAGGATACGGGTGGCTCTCAGGAGCCAAATTTCCAGCGCCGTACTTGATCCAAATCGGTTGACTCTCCGTCAACGTATATAGAACCAATGCGTCCGTAGACCCCTCTTTACACCGAATTCCGTCCACCAAACACCCCTTTACCGGGCCCGCTCACCGTAACCGAACAGAAATGGTAATACTCGAGTATACCCGGAATCAAGGGTCTCAATACCCAAAATCCCCGAACAGACTACCGTGGTTCGTTATCTAATCGTCCAGGCCCTTGCCGGCCCGACTCGAATAACTTAGCCACAGGATTGAGCTCATAGGTCATAGAAATCCGAACAGATGCAGACACAGATAATAGATTCAGATACAGATACAGAATAGCAGATTCAGATAGCAGATTCAGATAGGCACTCAAAATTGGCATATGGACAGACAAGAGAACGAGTGTGATAAAGTACACCCTCGTCTCCAACAATTAAACAGATTGCAGAGCAAAAATCAAGTTAAACAGCAATGGAGGGGAGTGGTACACTCACCGGCTCAACTTCAAAAGTTTTCACTTCAGATTGGCCTTAATCGCCAAGAAACCCTAAAATAATCAAAATGAACCAATTGAAGGTTTTACTTCCAGAATCGAGTAAACAGAATGCACATGTGAGGCTCGACTACTAGTCGTATGCCTCGCCAAATAATTACTAATGCAAGGGTGCAAAACATGATTTTCTTGGAAACGAAAAGGTAGCATGAAGACCTAGGCGCAAACAACCCAAAAGCCTTTCATTCTACCAAAAGGCAAACCCAACTTAAAGGAACCAAACGGCCTAGAAAATCAGGCAGCACTTCCCCTAAATTTCTTACTTTTCCAGCCATTAAGGCTTCATTCTATCCTCAAATCAGTCCCAACATCTCACACAAAATTCATCTCATTTCCCAAAAACCGTTCACTAGGCTCAAAGTGGTACAAGTACAAAAGTTAACTAGGAAACAACCGAAATGAAAGCAAGCCCTAAAAGAGACTCGATAACGAGTCATAAACCAATGCCAACCACAACCCCAATAAGGTTTCATATGCATATATAAGCATCATAGGTAACCAGAAATTAAGAAATGGCTTTAACTTAGGCCTTAACAAAAAAACGTATTTGACCTCATAATGCGGTAATGACACCACTTTCACTACGGTTATCGGATGGGGGTGCAAGACCCACCGTTTCGAAGCTATGAAACAGGGCTACAACAACGTAGAAGGTCACTCAATCCAGTTCCTGGCCCAACTAGGTCAAAAATGCCAAACACTAAACCAGAATCACCAAAACAGGTTTGCAAAACACAGAAAACTGTAATCGGTATATCTCAGTCTATACAAGTCCAAATGCCGAAATTCCAAAGGCATAAGTTAGCAAAGACATCCAGCTACATTTCATCAGAAGACACCAACTTCAAAATCCAAACAAATTCCAGTCAAAAGGGCCAATTACTATCGCAGTTTTCGCATTCTGATCAAAACAGAACAGCTACAGTAAAAACGGCATAACTCACTCTACACTCATCCAAATGACCTGAAATTTTACAGGCACCTCAAACACATCAATACCTACAACTTTTATGTTTTGAGAAAAGTCTAATTCGGCCTCTAACCCAGTGATCTAAAATCGGACAGAATTGGGATTTTATGAACCCTAACTTTCCATTTTTCACACCAAATCCAAAATTGATTGCATTTAACCACAATTCACACTCACTAGAGTCATTTCCAACCAATACAATTCATCATACAAGCCCCCAACATCAAGATCATATTAAACCAGAAAAATTCCCAATAAAATAAAAACTTCACCAAAACAAGCCAAATCAAGAGATAAATCACATTTTCAAACACTCAAGCCACTTCTAAGCATCATATAACCATTATTAGAGGTAGTAGGGTGTTCAAGCATAACTTACCAAGAAACAAGAGATGTAGAGAGGTGTTGGACACTTAGCTCTTCAAACAAACTTCACTACAACCCTTACTAGCACTAGAAGATAGGATTTTATGGAGTAGAAACTAGTTTAAGTAATTTTCTTGGAAGATTTGAGCTATATGGAGGCTAGAATTTGGAAGAGTTTTCCTTCTTTTGAGCTTCAAGGTGGCCGGCCAAGAGGGAAGGGAGAAGAGTGAATTTTTTTGTAATTTTTGAGATATTTAACTCAAGTGGTAAAAGTCAAAAAAAATTGTCAAAAGGTGAATAGTGTTTCTTAAGTCACAACCAACCATATTGTGACACTTGTCACACTCATTAATGCATTCTTATCTTTCTTTTTCCCTCTCACATCAATCACTTCACACATTCTACTTATCTCTTAACACCCGATAAATTTCACACAGTATCCGAAACTTAACCTTATTGGCCGAATTTTTCCGAACTTTTCGCACTAGTGGGTCCCACGTCCACTATTTACTCTTAATTTTCTAAAATTTCTCCAATGCTAGGAAAATCATCTTAAAACTATAATTGCTCATAAAATCCACTAAGAAAATATTTCTAAGCCAGAAAATGCAGAAAACATGCAATTAAGGGGAAATAAACCCTAGGAAAATAATTAGGGTTTTACGGGTTCTCACAAAAAGTGTCTAACCTTCAATCGTACAAAGGGAGCCTTTTTATAGGCGAGAAACCTAGGAGCCTAATGCGGCCCATCTACTTAAACTAGAAAAGAGATTCGATCCACTCTTGAACATGGGTGGGTCAATTATTTGACTCCAATGACTAATAAACTATTAATTAAAACACGACTTGAGTACGCTCCTCGGTCAACTTGAGTGAGAGGCTATTTAACTCCAATGACTCTAGAGTGATACGCTTCTCGGTCAACTTGTTCCGAGACACGTAGCACGTTTCACCCAAGGATCTAGATAGTTTATCAATCGTTTGGATTGTGGAACTTAGAATCAAGAGGGATGACTCAACTTGTTAGAAGGTGGTAAAACAGCGACTCTAATTGAGGTGATTACTCAAGTAGATAGACTGGATGAACAACCAAGGATGTCATGCGAGATTGCTAAAAAAAAACCCTTGCCTTGCAAGTAAGAATGTAACTCTCGGATTTTGAAGAGAAACAAAGTGAATTTTATTATCAATAATGTCTAGCCCTTTGCTCGTACAAGTTGCACATATTTATAGGCTAGTGAGCCAATGAAATCCTATTCGAACAAGGATTGTTTGACTAATACTTCTATCTAAACTAGACAAGATAATTCGGACCACACTTTAGGCAAGAGTGGGCCGACTTATTGAACTCGCATAACCAATGGACTACTAATTAAAGTATGACTTGATCAAACCCAACTAACAAACCAAACATCTAATACTAACAACCGGATCAATCCACAAAACCAACTAACAATCGGACCAATTCATTAAGGACATGCGTGGTGATACAAATCAAACTATACCATCGGACAAGATTCAAGTTCCAATAGACCCAATTACATGAGCTCGAGAATAAGAAGCTATGTGAAGCACTAAAAGTCAAGAAGTTGTCAAAAAGGCCATGGAAGGACTTGAGCATGAAGATTGGAAGCTTGTCCACCTTGTTCAAGTGAAGGAGGATCACAATTGACCTCTCTCCTAGTTCGGGTATTTGTTTTAGTCGTTTAGTTAGTCACTTTGGAGTCTTGGTTAGTCATTTCCTTTCAAAGAATAATTCGGCTAGCTTGCTAAAATATAGGAGCCGATTCTAGGTTCCTAAATTGTAGGAACCTTGCCATGTTTAGCCTTTGTTGTTTCGCTTTAGGTTTAGTCTTTTCCATTGCACTTTAGGTCTTCTACTTGTATGGCTATAAATAGCCTACCTTGCGTCATGTTTTATTCATTCAACATTCAATCAATAAATCAGATTTTGAGAGTTTTCTTGGTTTCTCCAAGGCTTCTTGAATATCTTAGAATTTCTCTAGGTGTTCGTGACTTATCAATCTAGAATCACACTAGATTGTGGCGTCTTCTGCCTTTATACCAACGTTCGTTAACCACGTGATTAATGGGTTGAGGTCATCCGCTCCAAGCTTGGTATCCTCTTGTCGATCCCGAGTTTAATCTCTTACGGGTTTCGTCACAAGGTTGGCGACATTCGTATCACGTGGTCATCACTTGGCACCTAATGGGCTTAGATCAATGTGCAGACAACTCGATTAGCCACGTCCAAGCCTTCAATGTTTCTATGGACCCCTTGTTGATCTTGAACACTTTGAACAAGGGCTTGTAGAGATTCTTTGAAACGCTTGGCCCGTGCACGTGTAATCGGGCCCAATGGAACTCGCACTTGTGTATCATCCATGCACACATCATAGAGTTTATTGGAATGCATAGCCTTTCTTTGTAATACAAGAACCCTTGTAACAAGAAGTAATACTCACGAGTGTGTCATGGCAAGGAAGTAAAAATCTCTCCAAAATCTAGGTCAGTTGCATAAAGATCTTTAAGGAATTCAAAACCTAGCAACTTAGCATCTAATGTGGTGATTAGTGTGTATCTCTAGAAAGTGCATCAGCCACTACATTAGTTTTACCTATTTTATACTTGATCACGAATGCAAAGGTGTCAACGAAGGCTATCCATCTTGCATGACGTTTGCTCAACTTAGTTTGGGACTTGATGTGTCTGAGCAACTCATGATCAGTATGCAAAATGAACTCTCGAGGTCGAAGGTAGTGTTGCCAAGTTTGGAGTGCTCGATCTAAAGCTATCAGCTCCTTGTCATAAGTTGAGTAGTTCAAGGAAGCTTCATTTAGTTTTTTGCTAAAGTAGGCAATCTGGCAACCTTCTTGGAGTAGAATAGCCCCGATACCTATATCAGAAGCATCATACTCTATTTCAAAAGCTTTGTCAAAGTTAGGTAAACTTAGAACAGGTGCATGTGTGAGCTTATATTTAAGTAATTGGAAGGACTTAGCTTGTTCTTCTTGACTATTGTTGTAAGTGGTGCAGCAATGGTGCTAAAGTCCTTGACAAAGCGTCTTTAGAAGCTTGCCAAGCCATGAAAACTCCTCACCTCACTTACATTAGTAGGTGTTGGCTATTCACTTATAGCCTTCACTTTTGCTTGATCAACTTGTATACCCTGATCACTTATAACATACCTTAGAAAACAAGTTGATTAGTGCAAAAGTGCACTTCTTAAGGTTGGCGTAGAGCCTTTCCTTTCGAAGCACATCTAAGACAACTTGTAAATGTATCGCATGCTCTTCTAAACTCTTCCTATATAAATTAAGATATCATCAAAGTACACCACCATAAATTTACCAATGAAGGGACGTAAAACATGGTTCATTAGCCTCATAAAAGTGCTAGGGGCATTAGTTAAGCCAAAAGGCATGACCAACCACTCACATAGCCCATGTTTAGTTTTAAAAGCTATTTTCCATTCATCCCCATCTTTCATACTGATTTGGTGGCAACCACTTTTCAGATCAATCTTAGTGAAAATAATAGCACCATGCAATTCATCAAGCATGTCATCTAAATGAATTATGGGATGGCGATACTTTACCGTTATGGCGTTAATGGCCCGACAGTCAGTGCACATCCTCCATCCTCCATCCTTCTTAGGCATGAGTAGAACGGGTACAATATAAGGACTTAGACTCTCACGAATCCATCCTTTGCCAAGTAGCTCTTCTACTTGCCTTTGTTGTTCCTTAGTTTCCTCAGGATTCGTCCTATATGGTGCCTTATTTGGCAAAGACGCCCCAAGGATGAAATTAATTTGATGTTCAATCCCTTTTAAAGGTGGCAATCCATTAGGTATATCTTCAGGAAACACATCATGATACTCCTGCAAGAGGTTAGTTACAATACTAGGCAAAGAAGTATCAAGTTCATTAGTGAGCAAAGCTTCTTTACAAATCAATATAAGTAAAACCTGGTTAGAATGTAAAGATTTACACACATCTTTAACCCTAGCGAGCATGCTATTTTGCCTTTCTTTACTTAACTCAAAGGACGAATTAGACCCTTTAGTTTCTTTGAATTTAGGTTCGGCCACTTTCCCAAGTTATCCCTTTGAGTTTTGTCTTTTATTAGTAGCATGCAAATCATACTCCCTTTGTAAGCTAACTCGGTCCTCATGCAGTTGTTGTGGTGTAAAAGGTGCAAGTGTGATCTTTTTACCATTATGCAAAAAGGAGTATTTATTCAAAAAATCATCAAAAGTAACTCTCCTATCAAATTGCCGAGGATGGCCTAAAAGAATATGTGCAGCTTGCATGGTACTACATCACATACATCATAGCGGTGAGGTACGTATTTCTAAATAAGTCTGAACTAGAGAGTTACCCCTCCTCTTAAGCCTCCTCTCGATCTTGGATGCCTTATCAATTAACTCAAGCATGTCCACGTAGTTTTACAACTCCACCAACTCGGCGATCTCAGGTCTTAAACTGTTAAGAAATCTCACCATGGTAGCCTCTCTATCCTCTACAATGTCTGCTCAGAGCATGGTGGTCTCCATCTCCTTGTATTAGTCCTCCACACTGCAGCTTCCTTGAACTAATGTTTGGAGCCTCTGGTATAGATCACGGTAGTAATGGCTGGGTACGAACCGTTTTCTCATAGTGGTTCGTAACTCCTCCCATGTACTAATTGGCTATTATCTATTGCGGCGCCTGCTAGTGCGCTCCTGCTCCCATAGATAATAACGTAATCGGTGAATTCGAGGGTTGCCAGTTTGACTTTTTGTTCATCGGTGTAGTCCTGGCACTCGAATACCATCTCGATTTGTTGTTCCCACTCTAGGTAAGCCTCTGGACTAGACTTGTCTTGGAATGAGGGAATCTTGATCTTGACCCCCTTTAATCCGTCATCTGCTCTCCGGTAATCCTGCTTTGGCAGACGGATGAAGTCATCTTCCTCGCTATTAGAAGCCAACTCCTTGCAAGGTGGAGCATCTCGATGGGTAGTATTGGATTGAGCTTGAGAAAGCTCCAATTGGTCCATCCATTGGTGTAGGGACTCCATAGACTCCCCAAGCATGTGTTTAAATTCCGCCATCAATGCCAGGTTGTTCAATTTGGGGTCAAATTTGGAAGGTTCGCTTCCGTCCGACATGATATAGGTAACCTGCAAAAAGTTAGTAGCAAAGCAAGGGTAGATATGTGACAGCCCCACCTCCCCCTAAGGCGAACCAAATGGTTCAGCGGACCGCCTGCCCAACTCTTGCCGGGACTCAGTCGTTTACTTCAGTCCTCAATCAAAACTAGAATAAACCCATAAGAATAAACATAACAACGATCCAAAACTTAAAGTAAAACTTATGTACATTGCTAATCCAAAAGGGAGTACCAACTTCGAATATACAAAGGTTCTTGATTTTTCATACATCCAGCCTATGCCAAGCGCTAGGGTGAGAACCATTACAAAAAAACCAAGAAACTAGTCTAGGCTAGTCTATACCGGCTCTCGTCCTTGCTCTTCTTCCCCTGTTAAGGAAAACAAAACTAAAGGGATGAGCTGAAAGCTCAGTGAGGTTCCGAACACATAATCAAACAATCAATCCAATACATTAAACATAGAGTATCAACAATTCAAGAAACATTTACAATGGAAAGTGATAATAACACATTCATTAAAAGGATACGGGCTCACAGAGAGCCATTTATTCGTTCGTTCATTCGTTCTCCTGTCATTCCCCTTATTCCTTCAATCATTTGAAAATGCATTTTCGTAAGTAAAACCTCTCATTTTCATTGACATTCTTTTGTTCATTTCATTCACCCCCTCCTGGATGTTGGCCAGGCTCCGACAACAAGGTAATACTCGAGTATACCAAACTTTCACCTAGGGTCACCAAATCGCCCAACCGAATCCGCTTCTAACTCGAGTCGACCAGCAACAAAGGGCAGGGCCCAGTTCAGCCAAAAGGCTTACATACATGCGCAACTAACATGTAAACACTTAACATTGAAAATTTCACATTTCATTTAGGTCGAGTGCAATAAAATACACACTTGCCTAACAAAATTTATTTTGAACAAACATCTATCATTTAATCAAATATCCACAACAAGTCACATAGTTAATAACATAACAAACAAAGGACACTCACCTCTTTACGTAAAATAACGTCCAAAATATCTTCCAGATAACACCCTCAATCACCAAGGAACCCTAATAGTAATCAAAAGAACACATTATGCTTCTATCATAAAAACCTAAGTGATTCAAAGAGAATCCAAATATGTACTAGTGCAATACATAAATATGAGTTTTAAGGTGAAAAGTGTATATTTAGATTAGAGGACATTAGTAACTAAGAGTTTTCCCAAATCAAACACAAAACCATACCAAAAAGGTTTTTAGAAGATTCCATTGAAAATAAATTAATAGTGCCACTTCAAAATACGGTCGGATATGAAAAGACAGTTGTTCAAATTTTCGTAAAGCTCTTTGTTTGGTCTGAAACTAACTCATATGTAAAGAAATAACGTATAACAAATGTCTTGGGTAAAATCATATGAAAAGGAAGCTAAACAAACCCTAATAATAACCAAGAGAAAATATTACAGGTAAACCCTCAAAGTTTAGGTGAACCAAAGAAAATCCGAATATTTACTTGTACAAAGTATAAATATAATTTTGGAAGTGAAAAGAGTACATTTACCTAGCCCTCGAGTGCAAATTTGGGCAGCACGCCCTTTGTATTTACCTATTTTCCAGCCATTTATGGCTTCATTTTTTCCTCAATCAGTCCCAAAGTCATACACAATGTAAGTAAGCTCATTATAATAGCCGTTCAATAGGCTCAGAGGCATACAAGTACAAAATCAAGCTACGAACATGTGCGGAAATGAAGTTTAAGTCAAGAAACAAAAGATAGATTTTGATGTTGTTTTCCGTAACAGACACAACTGAGGCTACGCTTATCGGATTGGGGTGAAATTGAACCATTTCGAAGCTAAGAGAAAGGGCTACAACTTTGATGAAGACCACTCAGTCCAGTTCATAGTGTAGCTAGGTCAAAATTTCAATGTACAAAACCAAAATCTCACAAACAGGTTAGCTAACCGCACTATGGTTAAATGACAATAACTCAGGGTACCAAAGTCCGATTGAGGCGTTTTTAGTGCTATTGGAAAGCTAAGATATAGCACTACAACTTCTATGTTTTGGCTAAATGCTAATTCAGTACGGATCAGGGTGAACAGATGCGATCAGATTGGTGAAATGTAAAAACTGTCTCTCACATTCTACCTATGGCAGTCGGGTATTTTTTGTTTTTTCACATGATACAGTGCTCAGATTAGGTTGAAATTTTGCAAGCATCCATAAAACATCATTCTCTACAATTTTTATGCTTTTTACACTTAAGGTATAATTCACATTTCCAGCTCAAAACCATCACTACTACCTCATAAACAAGCTTGTATACATCATATACCATCCACACAATAAGAAATAGGGCTGAACAATACAAAACCCTACCTTACTAATGCCCCCAAAATCATCACAACTACTTGAATAGCTACCAATCTAATCAAAACATGGGTTATATAGCAACTTAAGCAAAAATAAAAGAACCAAAGATAAAAGACAGCCAATATACCTCTCAAAGATGCTTATAAGAGTTATCCACCACCTCTTCTTGTAATTCTTTTGCACACTAAGCTTTCCAAGTGCTCAAAGAAGGATTTAATCGGTTTAGAATATTGCTTTCTCACTCAAATGGATCAAACTCAAGATGACATGGAGTTCTTTCTCTTGCTCTCTCTCTCCCTCAAGCTCATGATTTTCAGTTGGAAAAATGGAGAAGATTGGAGGCTAAGAAAGGTTATAAGACTTGGTCTTGGTTTGGGTCAAAGGTGCTTGGATAGCCTCCACTTGTCACCACCAAAATCCATCTCAATTTTTTTTCTTTTCTCTTGTTTTCTTGGTCAAATATTGTGGTTGATGTATGAGATATTTTGAGGGTTAATTAGCTGAAATAAAATAAGAAGATTAAGGTAATAAAATATGGGTCAAGTGGTGTGTTTACTCGGTAATAATCGGTATGTGAGAGCCCGTAAAACCCTAATATTTTTCCTAGGGTTTATTCCTCCTTAATTGCTTGTTTTTGCATTTTCTGGCTTAGAAATATTTTCTGAGAGGATTTTATGAGCAGTTATAGTTTTAAGATGATTTTTCTAGCATTGGAGAAATTTTAGAAAATTAAGAGTAAATGGTGGACGTGGGACCCACTAGTGCGATAAGTTCGGAAAAATTCGGCCAATAAGGTTAAGTTTCGGATACTGTTAAAAATTTATCGGGTGTTAAGAGATAAGTGGTGTGTGTGATGTGATTGATGTGAGAGAGAAAAGAAAGATAGGAATGCATTTATGGAGGTGACACATGTCACTTTCTTATTGGTTACCTTTTAAGAAATACTATTCACAAATTTGACTTTCTTGACCAAAGGTTAAATATCTCAAAAAATTACAAAAAACTCACTCTTCTCTCTTCCCTCTTGGCCGGCCATCCCAAGCTCCACAAGGAAGAAAGCTCTTCAAATTTTAAGCTTCCACTTGGTGCAAATCAACCAAAATCAATTGTTTCCATCCATTTCACTCCATAGGAACTTTGCTTCTAGTGTTAATAAGTGTATTGGTGAGGTTTGTTTGAAGATCAAAGGTGTCCAATATCCCTCTCTCTCTTGTTTCTTGGTAAGTGAAGCTTGAAACACCCTACTACCTCTAATGATGCTTAATTAGTGCTTAATGGAGGCATGAGAGTTGAAATATATGATTTGTTTCTTGATTTGGTTTGTTTTGGTGAAGTTTTTATTTTATTGGGAATTTTTCTGGTTTAATATGATCTTGATGTTGGGGGCTTGTATGATGAATTGTAATGGTTGGAAATGGCTCTAGTGGATGTGAAATGTGGTTAAATGCAATAAATTTTGGATTTGGTGTGAAATTGGAAAAGTTAGGGTTCTTGAACCCCAAATCTGTCCGGTTTTAGATCACTGGGTTAGAGGCCGAATTAGACTTTGCTCATAACATGAAAGTTGTTGGTATTGATGTGATGTAGATGCCTGTAAAATTTCAGGTCATTTGGATTAATGTGGAATGAGATATGACAAAATTACTGTAGCTGTTCTGATTTGGACAGAATGCGAAAACTGCGATAGTAATTGGCCATTTTGACTGGAATTGGTATGGATTTTGGATTTGGTGTCTTCTGATGAATTGTAGCTGAGGGTCTTAGCTAACATATGCCTTTGGAATTTCAGAATTTTGACTTGTATGGACTGAGATATACCGATTACAGTTTTCTGTGTTTTGCAAACCTGTTTTGGTAATTCTGGTATAGTATTTGGCATTTTCGACCTAGTTAAGCTAGGAACTGGATTGAGTGGTCTTCTACATTATTGTAGCCCTGTTCCATAGCTTCGAAACGGTGGGTCTTACACCCCCAACCGATATTTGTAGTGAGAGTTGTACCATTACCGCATAATGAGTGTAAAACAGTTTTCTATTTGGGGCCAAGACTAAGGCCATTTTCTAAATTCTGGTTTGCTATTATGCTCCTTTATGTATATGAAACCCTACTGGGGTTGTGTTTAGCGTTGCTATATGACTCGTTATCGAGTCTCATTGTATGTGTTATATGTTCTAGGGCTTGAAGGTAGTGCACGACGGCTTGGTGATCGTGGTACATGAAATACCACTTACTTGCTTGGTGAGTATACCACTCACTAAATTGTTACTATGTGGCTTTGTTAAATGTTTATGTGATGCCTTGAAGGCTTACTTGCATATTGGAATTGATTAAGGTGAGGGTGTACTTGACCGCCCTCACCTCTTTTGATATTGTCACTGAATGGCTACCGTTTTATTGCATTACTGAACTTGATATATTGGTTGATGAATTCCATTTCATGGAAACTGAATTGATGTCGTTTGGATGATGTCCAACGGCCTTATTGCATTACGGAGCTCAACCCCGTTTGGTAGTCAATTGGATCGAGCCGGCAAGGGCTTGGTCGTTAAGATTGAATTGCCACGGGGACTGTACTGGGGAACCTTGTGGTAATGAGACCCTTGGTTCCGGTAAACTCGAGTATTACCAAAATATTACTGAATGGAGTGCGGGCCCGGTTGGGGTATGATAGGTGGAAGGAATGGAAGTAAAGTGTGGTCTACGGTTTGGTACTTTTAACATTGACGGAGGGTCAATGGGGTTGGATCAAGATTTCAAGCGTGGAATTGGGCTCTTGAGAGCCAACCGTATCCTTTTACCGTTTTGCTTTATCGCTTATTTGCGTACTTCAAATGAAAGTTCATGCTTATGTGACTTTGATCGCTTATTGGGTGGTATACCACTGGGCTTTAGCTCATTCCGTGTTATTTGTTTTCCTTACAGGCAAATGAGCACTTTTGGAAAGGTCATGATAGTTGAATGCAAGTTGAGCTCTTGTACATGTATTTTGATTAGCTCCTTGAGGGTGTTAACCCTAAGTGTATGGTTTCCCTTAATGGATGGCTTGTATTGGCCTAAATGCACTTGTATGATCTTATGAGATAACTTGTACGCCATTTGGCTTGTAAATGCTGATTTCCAATGTATATATATGTTTGGATGATGTTTGGTTGGATTTCGGAGTGCCACGACTTTCGTTTTTTTTTATTTTGTGATTTTGGCTTATTTGCGGGCATTGCAATGTTCGGAACGTTATAGATTGACGTAAACTGTACCGTTAGTCCTGGCGAGAGCTGGGCAGGCAGTCCGCTAACCCCTCTGGTTCGCCTTAGGGGAAGGTGGGGCTGTCACAGGTGGTATCAGAGCCTAGGTTTGAATTAGCCTGGGTGTTATAGGAATGCTTGATCTGAGGGTTTATTGTTTATGGTTTTTAAGCTTATTGATTCTTATTTTTACACTTTTGGTGTAGGATGGACTGTTCCAGTGGACCTAGTGATGGCCCTGCGGCCAAGCGACCCCGTGTAGCGCTTCCGATGATTAAGTACCAGATCCGGCCAAAGGGGGCCGTTATTCGTTGGAGCCCGTTTAACCGTCTTCGGCGGTGCGCGTGTAAGGAGAAGTATGCTTACCCGAATGCCCTTGTTTTGGCAGTTGTGAAGGAAAGAAAGGAGCTGGCAAAAGCTAATGCCAAGCTTGAGGTTGAGGTGAATCAATTAAAGGCGGCCAATGAGGGGCAAGCCAAAAGGATTGAGGATCTGAAGTACGATGTACTAGAGGCGGAGGATAGAGTCGATGACCTCTGTGCCCAGCTAAGGGAGGCGCGTGAGAGCGAGTCTAAGAGGGCTCGGAAGGTGAGGACTCGAGCCGCTGCAATCCTAAACCTCTGTGCCGAGGTGGTGGAAGGAGTGAGCGACAAGGACTCCTGTGCGGGGTCTGAGGCTAGGGTTGGATCCACTCCGTCGAGTGGGTCTCATAGCTCATCTTCGGGCTAGGTTATGACTTCTAGAGTTGTTATAGATAGTTTTGGTCTTGTGTATAGGGCGGATAGGGATAGAGCCTTAGCTAACCGTTTTGGATGTAGAGTTAGCTACGTGTAAATTTCTTTTGATAGGCCTATCCTCAGGTGGATCTTTTGTGTACGTACGTGCTTTGGCCGTACTTGACTGACTGCTTGTATATATGTTTGGCTTGTATATATGTGTGCTTGTGATCTTGTTTGAAATGCATCGTTATGTGTTAAGTGGAAGTTTATTTGTTACTTACATGCTTTGTTACTGCTTTGGTTTAGTAATTTTGCCTAGACCAAGTGTACCGTATGGAAGGAACACGGAGTGGTCGGGGACGTGGGCGCGGTATTAGGCAACCCACACCAGTTAGAGAAACGGGAGAAGCTTCTACTGAACCGAATCCTGAACCCCAGATAAACCCCAATGTTCAAATAGCTGCTGCTATGCAGCAAATGACCAACCTACTTGCACAAGTAGTGCAACAACAGGGCCAAAACCCAAACCCCAACCCCGGAAACCCTGGACATCATAATGAGAGTGAAGATAGAGCACTAGAACGTTTCCAAAAGTTCTCTCCGCCAAAGTTTATTGGGGAACCCGACCCTGACGTCGCCGAGAAGTGGCTTGAGAAAATGGTTGATATATTCGCGGCCCTACACTACCCGGACGAACGGCAGGTGACTTTTGCCGTTTTCCAACTCGAGGGAGCTGCCCGTTCCTGGTGGAACGTAATTAGACAGAAATGGGAGCGAGAGCAGACACCAAGGACGTGGGTGAACTTCATTCGGGAATTTAATGCCAAGTTTTTCCCTCCTCTAGTCCAGGAGAGGAAGGAGGACGAGTTTATCCGGCTCCGGCAAGGGGCTCAGACTGTGGCGGAGTACGAGAGCCAGTTTACCCGCCTGTCCAAATTCGCGCCTGAATTAATCATGACTGAGCAACGACGCGTGAGGCGCTTTATTCAGGGCTTGAACGTTGAGATCCAGAAGGACCTTGCGGCGGCTCAAATTACCACGTTTAGCGAGGCTATGGAAAAAGCCCAACGAGTGGAAAGTGCACGGCTACAGGTCCGAAACTTCCAGGCCAAGAAGCGTGGCTTTCCTGGGAGTACGTCTGGACAGGGTGAGAAGAGCACTCCCTCTAAGTTTGGACGGGGCATGGGTGGTGGTCGACAGTCCGGATCAGGCAGAGGGACTCCGTTCAGGGGTGGTCAAGCTGGGCGAGGACCGAGGGGAAACGTTCAGAGTAGCTCGGCTTCTGCACCTCGCGGTCCCTGTGGGCACTGTGGAAAGACAAACCACACCGAGGACAATTGCTGGAGGAAACTGGGGAAATGCCTGCGGTGTGGAAGTGCGGACCATCAACTGGCTACATGTCCGGTCCTGAAACAAGACGGAAAGGGGAGCCAACTACCGTCGAGGACCAATACTGGACCGGCCAAGGGAGACGGATCCAAACCAAAAGTTCCGGCTAGGGTATATTCCTTAGAGCCCCACCAGATCCCAGAGTCTTCCGAGGTGGTGGAAGGTACGATCCCTATATTCCACCGCTTTGCCAAAGTTTTAATTGATCCGGGTGCCACTCATTCGTTTGTTAACCCTAATTTCATGTGTGGCATCGATATAAAACCTGCTAGCTTACCATATGACTTAGAGGTTAGTACACCTACGGGGAACCAACGTTTGGTGACTAGTATGGTTTATAGGGATTGCGACGTATGGATAGGTGAAAGGAGGTTTTTAGGGGACTTGATTAGTTTATCCATTAAGGGGTACGACGTGATTTTGGGTATGGACTGGTTAGCTAAATATAACGCCCAACTGGACTGTAAAACGAAAATAGTTGAATTTCGCATTCCTGGCGAGGCAACGTTAAGGTTAGATATAAGGGGTAGGTTAGCCTCATCTGCTCTCATTTCGGGCATTCGAGCTAGGAAATTGATAAGTAGAGGGGCGCAAGGATTTTTGGCCTTCTTAATTAATACCCCTACGGATAAGTTAAAAGTGGAAGACGTGGCCGTAGTGAGGGAATTTCCGGATGTGTTTCCTGATGAGTTAGTGGCCTTACCTCCGGAAAGGGAGATAGAATTCCGAATAGATCTTTTACCTGGAACCGCACCTATCTCCAAAACCCCTTACCGAATGGCACCCGCAGAACTAAAGGAGCTTAAGTTGCAATTGCAAGACCTTTTGGAGCGGGGATTCATCCACGAGAGTGAGTCTCCTTGGGGAGCTCCGGTCTTATTTGTGAAGAAAAAGGACGGAACGTTGAGGATGTGTATTGATTATAGGGGGTTGAACAACGTTACGATCAAGAACAAGTATCCACTGCCCCACATCGATGAGTTGTTTGACCAGCTGCAAGGAGCAGTGGTCTTCTCGAAGTTGGATCTCCGACAGGGATACTATCAGTTATTGATAAAGAAGGAGGACATCCCGAAAACTGCTTTCAACTCGAGATACGGGCATTACGAGTTCGCCGTTATGCCCTTTGGATTGACTAATGCTCCCGCCGCCTTCATGGACCTAATGCATAGGGTTTTCAAACCCTACCTGGACCGATTTGTCGTGGTGTTTATTGACGACATTTTGGTCTACTCTAAGTCACGCGAGGAGCACGAGGAGCATTTGAGAGTGGTGTTGCAGACATTGAAGGAACATCAGCTATACGCCAAGTTTAGCAAATGCGAGTTCTGGTTGGAGAAAGTGGCATTTCTAGGGCACGTGATCTCCCACGAAGGTATTGCAGTGGACCCGGCGAAGGTTGAGGCCGTGACAAATTGGAAGAGGCCAGAAACCCCCACGGAAATTCGTAGCTTCCTAGGGCTAGCGGGGTACTACCGAAGGTTCATTAAGGATTTTTCCAAACTGGCAGGACCTTTAACTGACTTGACAAAGAAACATGGCCAGTTTATTTGGAACGGCCGATGCGAAACGAATTTTCAGGAATTAAAGAAAAGATTGACCATGGCTCCAGTACTGGTCTTGCCAAATGGAGTGGACGGGTTTGCGGTATATGCGGACGCGTCGCGAGAGGGATTGGGATGTGTTTTGATGCAGAACCGGAATGTGATTGCTTTTGCCTCTAGGAAGTTGAAGCTTCACGAGCAGAACTATCCGACTCATGACCTAGAATTAGCCGCTGTTGTGTTTGCTTTGAAAAAGTGGAGGCACTACCTATATGGGGTGACCTTCGAAGTGTTTTCGGATCACAAGAGTCTTAGATATCTTTTCTCCCAGAAGGAACTAAACATGAGACAACGGCGATGGATGGAATTTCTGGAGGACTACGATTGTACAATCAACTACCACCCGGGAAAGGCAAATGTGGTAGCAGATGCCTTGAGTCGTAAAGTGCAAGTGGCAGGGCTAATGATCAAGGAATGGGATTTGCTAGAATCCGTGTGCGAGTGGAAACCCTGTCTTGGGAGCCATAAGGTGATATTTGGCAATATTAGGGTTACATCCACTCTACTGGAACGTATAAAAGAGGCGCAAGGCAAGGATTTGATGGTGCGGAAGTGGAGAGAGAAATTGGAAAAGGGAGAAACAACGGACTTCAATTTGAGTCCTGAGGGTCTTTTGAGATATCGGAACCGAATCGTAGTACCGAAGGAAGAGGTCTTGAAAGAGGAAATTCTGGAGGAAGCTCATAGGTCTAAGTATACAATCCATCCGGGTAGCAGCAAGATGTATCAAGACCTGAAGGGAACTTACTGGTGGGATAATATGAAAAGGGAAATCGCGCAGTACGTGCAGAAATGTCTTATTTGCCAGCAAGTGAAGGCAGAGCATCAAAAACCATCGGGTCTGTTACAACCCTTGGAGATACCCGAGTGGAAATGGGAAAACATCACAATGGACTTCGTATCCGGTTTACCGAGGACGCAAAGAGGACACGATGCCGTTTGGGTGATCGTGGATCGATTAACCAAGTCGGCCCATTTCTTGCCGGTGAACATGAAATATTCAATGGATCAATTGGCCCGACTGTACATGGACGAAGTAGTAAGACTACACGGTGTTCCTGTGAGCATCGTTTCCGATCGGGATCCACGGTTTGTGTCGCGATTTTGGCAGAAGTTCCAAGAAACCCTGGGGACGAAACTTAATTTGAGCACAACCTATCACCCTCAGACGGATGGCCAGTCGGAACGGACAATTCAGACGCTAGAAGACATGCTGCGAACTTGCATTCTGGACTTTGGAGGCAGTTGGGGTCAGCACATGACCTTGGTGGAGTTCGCGTACAACAATAGCTTCCATTCGTCAATTCAAATGGCTCCGTACGAAGCTCTCTACGGACGCAAGTGCCGCTCACCGATTTACTGGGATGAGGTTGGCGAAAAGAAGGCACTGGACCCGACAACTATTCCATGGATGGAAGAGGCTCACGAGAAGGTCAAGTTGATAAGGCAACGACTTCAAACCGCCCAGAGTCGCCAAAAGAGCTACGCGGATAACCGAAGGAAGGATTTGGAATTTGAAGTTGGAGATCAAGTATTTCTTAAGATCACACCCTTACGAAGTCTTACAGCGGGGAAAGGAAAGAAACTCCAACCACGGTACGTTGGACCCTACAAGATCCTTCAGAGGGTTGGAGCGGTCGCGTATCGATTGGAGCTACCGTCCAGTCTTTCTCGAATCCACGATGTATTTCACGTCTCGATGCTAAAGAAGTACCATCCTGACCCATCTCATGTTTTACAACCGGAAGATATCGAAGTAGATGAATCACTGGCCTATGAGGAGAAACCGGTTCAAGTACTCGATCGAAAAGTCAAAGAACTCAGAAACAAGAAGATTCCGTTAGTGAAAGTGCTTTGGAGAAACCACGGAGTGGAGGAAGCTACATGGGAGATGGAAGAGGAAATGCGAAAGAAATACCCAAACCTTTTCGGGAATTAAGGTGAGAAATTTCGAGGACGAAATTCTTTTAAGGGGGGGAGAGTGTGAGAGCCCGTAAAACCCTAATATTTTTCCTAGGGTTTATTCCTCCTTAATTGCTTGTTTTTGCATTTTCTGGCTTAGAAATATTTTCTGAGAGGATTTTATGAGCAGTTATAGTTTTAAGATGATTTTTCTAGCATTGGAGAAATTTTAGAAAATTAAGAGTAAATGGTGGACGTGGGACCCACTAGTGCGATAAGTTCGGAAAAATTCGGCCAATAAGGTTAAGTTTCGGATACTGTTAAAAATTTATCGGGTGTTAAGAGATAAGTGGTGTGTGTGATGTGATTGATGTGAGAGAGAAAAGAAAGATAGGAATGCATTTATGGAGGTGACACATGTCACTTTCTTATTGGTTACCTTTTAAGAAATACTATTCACAAATTTGACTTTCTTGACCAAAGGTTAAATATCTCAAAAAATTACAAAAAACTCACTCTTCTCTCTTCCCTCTTGGCCGGCCATCCCAAGCTCCACAAGGAAGAAAGCTCTTCAAATTTTAAGCTTCCACTTGGTGCAAATCAACCAAAATCAATTGTTTCCATCCATTTCACTCCATAGGAACTTTGCTTCTAGTGTTAATAAGTGTATTGGTGAGGTTTGTTTGAAGATCAAAGGTGTCCAATATCCCTCTCTCTCTTGTTTCTTGGTAAGTGAAGCTTGAAACACCCTACTACCTCTAATGATGCTTAATTAGTGCTTAATGGAGGCATGAGAGTTGAAATATATGATTTGTTTCTTGATTTGGTTTGTTTTGGTGAAGTTTTTATTTTATTGGGAATTTTTCTGGTTTAATATGATCTTGATGTTGGGGGCTTGTATGATGAATTGTAATGGTTGGAAATGGCTCTAGTGGATGTGAAATGTGGTTAAATGCAATCAATTTTGGATTTGGTGTGAAATTGGAAAAGTTAGGGTTCTTGAACCCCAAATCTGTCCGGTTTTAGATCACTGGGTTAGAGGCCGAATTAGACTTTGCTCATAACATGAAAGTTGTTGGTATTGATGTGATGTAGATGCCTGTAAAATTTCAGGTCATTTGGATTAATGTGGAATGAGATATGACAAAATTACTGTAGCTGTTCTGATTTGGACAGAATGCGAAAACTGCGATAGTAATTGGCCATTTTGACTGGAATTGGTATGGATTTTGGATTTGGTGTCTTCTGATGAATTGTAGCTGAGGGTCTTAGCTAACATATGCCTTTGGAATTTCAGAATTTTGACTTGTATGGACTGAGATATACCGATTACAGTTTTCTGTGTTTTGCAAACCTGTTTTGGTAATTCTGGTATAGTATTTGGCATTTTCGACCTAGTTAAGCTAGGAACTGGATTGAGTGGTCTTCTACATTATTGTAGCCCTGTTCCATAGCTTCGAAACGGTGGGTCTTACACCCCCAACCGATATTTGTAGTGAGAGTTGTACCATTACCGCATAATGAGTGTAAAACAGTTTTCTATTTGGGGCCAAGACTAAGGCCATTTTCTAAATTCTGGTTTGCTATTATGCTCCTTTATGTATATGAAACCCTACTGGGGTTGTGTTTAGCGTTGCTATATGACTCGTTATCGAGTCTCATTGTATGTGTTATATGTTCTAGGGCTTGAAGGTAGTGCACGACGGCTTGGTGATCGTGGTACATGAAATACCACTTACTTGCTTGGTGAGTATACCACTCACTAAATTGTTACTATGTGGCTTTGTTAAATGTTTATGTGATGCCTTGAAGGCTTACTTGCATATTGGAATTGATTAAGGTGAGGGTGTACTTGACCGCCCTCACCTCTTTTGATATTGTCACTGAATGGCTACCGTTTTATTGCATTACTGAACTTGATATATTGGTTGATGAATTCCATTTCATGGAAACTGAATTGATGTCGTTTGGATGATGTCCAACGGCCTTATTGCATTACGGAGCTCAACCCCGTTTGGTAGTCAATTGGATCGAGCCGGCAAGGGCTTGGTCGTTAAGATTGAATTGCCACGGGGACTGTACTGGGGAACCTTGTGGTAATGAGACCCTTGGTTCCGGTAAACTCGAGTATTACCAAAATATTACTGAATGGAGTGCGGGCCCGGTTGGGGTATGATAGGTGGAAGGAATGGAAGTAAAGTGTGGTCTACGGTTTGGTACTTTTAACATTGACGGAGGGTCAATGGGGTTGGATCAAGATTTCAAGCGTGGAATTGGGCTCTTGAGAGCCAACCGTATCCTTTTACCGTTTTGCTTTATCGCTTATTTGCGTACTTCAAATGAAAGTTCATGCTTATGTGACTTTGATCGCTTATTGGGTGGTATACCACTGGGCTTTAGCTCATTCCGTGTTATTTGTTTTCCTTACAGGCAAATGAGCACTTTTGGAAAGGTCATGATAGTTGAATGCAAGTTGAGCTCTTGTACATGTATTTTGATTAGCTCCTTGAGGGTGTTAACCCTAAGTGTATGGTTTCCCTTAATGGATGGCTTGTATTGGCCTAAATGCACTTGTATGATCTTATGAGATAACTTGTACGCCATTTGGCTTGTAAATGCTGATTTCCAATGTATATATATGTTTGGATGATGTTTGGTTGGATTTCGGAGTGCCACGACTTTCGTTTTTTTTTATTTTGTGATTTTGGCTTATTTGCGGGCATTGCAATGTTCGGAACGTTATAGATTGACGTAAACTGTACCGTTAGTCCTGGCGAGAGCTGGGCAGGCAGTCCGCTAACCCCTCTGGTTCGCCTTAGGGGAAGGTGGGGCTGTCACACGGTACCCATCGGTTCAAGCCGATTTTCCTTAAATCGCATATACTAAGGTTTTAACTTATTATTCACTAACTTATTATTATCACTTCTAATCACACACTTAATATCATCTAAAACTCACTTTTAATCCCCAAATTTGATCCATATTTCGTACCGGATAGGCGTAAAACCCTAATTCATGCTGACTTAAAACACGAAAAGTGAAACCCTACTTTCTAGGTTCATTTGCACCTATTGTGGGGTGATTGAGTAGTAGGGCTATTATAAAGTAATAATTTCCAAATAAAAGGGGATTTTAAGAAAAAAATATAAGGAAATTTTTCCAGTTGTCACAAGATATGTGTGAGAACCCGTAATTTTCATTTTTCTAAGTTTTATTATTTTTTCATGACTTGTTTTCTGCATTTTCGTGATTAGAAAATTTTTCTAGATAAATTTAAGGAGCAGATATAATTTTTTAGATGATTTTTCTAGTATCGAATAGATTTTGAGAAATTAAGAGCAGATACCGGACGTGGGACCCACTAGTGCGAAAAGTCCGGAAAAATTCGGCCAACTAGATTAAGTTTTGGATACTGGAATTATTTTATCGGGTGTTAAGAGATAATTAGAGGAAGCTATTTGGATTGATGTGAGAGGGAACAAAGTGATAGACTTGCATTAAATTGGGTGACAAGTGTCACCATTTGATTGGGTTACCTTTAAGACTACTATTCCATGTCTTACCATTGACCAAATAAATCACAAAATTAACCAAAAATTGCACCATTTTCTCCTCTCAAGTGCCGGCCCTCTCTCTCAAAGGAAGAAAGAAAACCTCTTCAAGTTTTGGCTTCAATCTTGCTTCAATCATCAAAACCAACCATCCAACCTTGATTTTTCTCCATAAAACACCTTCAAGTAGTGGTGGTGAGTTGTTGTGTGAAGTTATTTGGAAGGTTAAGGTGACCCATAGCTCTTTCTCTCTTGTTTTAAAGGTAAGTTGTGAAGAACCACCCTCCTTCTTTAATTGATGCTCAAATCATGCTTAGTGGAAGTAGAAGATGCAAGTTTATGGATTAATTCTTGATTTGTGGTTGAATTGATGATTTTTTATTATTTTTGGGGAATTTTCTGTTTTAATTCAAGCATGATGGTGTGGCTCTCTATGATGTATGGAAATGATCTATAATGACTTAAGGAGGTGGGAAAAGTGATTAATTGCAACCAATTTCTGTTTTGGAAGAAAATTGGAAAATCTAGGGTTCTTAAGGGTACATTCTGTCCGAATTTTTAGGTACTAGATAGAGGCTGAATTGGCCTTATCTCAAAACATGAAAGTTGTAGGTAATGACATTTTAAAGGTGCCTACAAAATTTCAGGTCATTTGGATTAGTGTAGAGTGAGATATGACGAAATTACTGTAGCTGTTCTGCTTTGATCAAAATGCGATTGAGTGACCTTCTACATTATTGTAGCTCTGTTTCTTGGCTTCGAAATAGTGGGTCTTACACCCCCATCCGATAATTGTAGTGAGAGTTGTGCCATTACCGCAAAATGACGTCAAAACTGTATTTTTCCGGGCCAATGCTAGTTACATTTCCGAAATTTCTGGTTTCCTCTATTGTTTGTAAATGTTTATGGAACCTTATTGGGGTCATGTTTGGCCTTGGTTTATGACTCGTTATCGAGTCTCATTGTATTTGTTTGCATGTTTTTAGGGCGTGACGGTGGTGCACAACGTTCTTTTGACTAAAGTGTTTGAAACCACATTGTGCTAGCTTGGTGAGTGTACTACTCACTTATGTGCTATTACATGGCTTTGATCTTTGTACTTGAGATGTTGAATGTTGATTGATCCAAGTGAGAGTGTACTTTATCACTTTCACTTATTGTTTCGCATGTTATTGGAAAGTTATATGAAATGTTATATGAAATGAAATACATGACTTCAAATATTATCCATGAGCTCAACCCCATTGGTTATTGATTGAATCGAGCCGGCGAGGGCTTGGTCGTGCCAATTAATGTGCCTTGGGGCAACATCATAGGGAATCTTGTAGTATGAGAGACTCTTGATTCCGGTTTACTCGAGTAATACCACAATGTAAGAGTTTGGATTTCGGGCCCGGTTGAGGAATGTTAGGAGGAAGGGAATGGAAGTTAAGAGGAGTCTACGGTTGGTTACCTTTCAGACATTGACGGAGAGTCAATGAGACCTGATCAAGAATTGAAACGAGGAAAAGGGCTCTTGAGAGCCACCCGTATCCTTTTATCCTCATTATTAATGTGTGGCTTTATTTATTTTGGTAAATTGGACTGTTAAACTTGACGTATTCATGAACTTGGTTGCTTGAGTTGTATTCTCACTGGGCAATGAGCTCACCCCGTTCCTTTTGTTTTCCTTACAGGAATATGACTCTTTTGGAATGAATTTTGATAAATGGTTGCCGAATGAACTAGATGAATGACTCTTTTGTATTGTATATAAAATGGGACCCTAAATGTATCATTAGGGCCGTTTTCACTTTTGTTTTGGCAAACCATATATGTAGTGACTTTTGTATCACTTTTAAATGTCATTTTTGATTTGTAAAGGCTAAATGTTATGTGGTATATGTAATTCGATGTTTGGTTGGGTTCGGACGAGTCAGTTACTATTCATGGCCGACTCCGGATTTCATTTTCTTTTATTTTGGGTTATTTTGCCCTTTTACCTTATTTGCGCTCGTTATAAGTTCCGGAACGTGAAAGATCGCTCTATACTGCACCGTTAGTCCTGGCGAGAGTTGGGCAGGCAGTCCGCTAACCCCTTTGGTTTGCCTTAGGGGAAGGTGGGGCTGTCACAATATGTATGCCTTACTCACTCCCTCGCGTGTGTGCACTCAACTCTCGTGCATGTCACTCAAAGAGCACTCTAATAATCTCACCAATGCTCTCAAAACCTCTTGATAGCTTACCTTGAAGAAATTAGAACTCCTCCTAGGCAAACAATCAACTTCCAAAGTCGGAGCACGAAGGTGGCAATCCTCAATGGAACGAATGGAACTAATGGGAATGACTGACTCGAGGGACAATGAAACGGCACGACTCAAATGAAAAGGAACATAGAAGACTAAGATACGGACAGAAATGAAACAAGATTCGACCGAAAAAAAAAGAAAAATACTCTTTTTTTTATTTTTTTTAGACGCAAGCTGCCTTTGCTTGTTAGGAGATCCGAATGGTGACTAAGAGATGGAAATGGGTGGCGGCTATCAACCTACAATGTAGGAGAATATGGCCGAAAAGAAAAGGAAAGGAATGTGACGCCCCCACTTCTCCCAAGGGCGTACCCAAGGGTATCGGCGATGCGCCTGCCTAGCTCTCGCCAGGACTCAGGTCCATTTATACTTAAACTAACGAGCAATTAATGGCTAAAAGGGTAAATTAAATAAAATTCCTTTCCAATATATACATTCAGATTTCCAAAATACAAGTCCATAACCAGCCCTTAAATTTCATTTCCAAAGTTCTAAAATATCAAAAACAAGTCTATCTACATCTCCGATCCAGATTCCTGTTAAGGAAAACAACTAATGGGGTGAGCAATTGCTCAGTGAGGCCAGAAAAAAAATACATATATATAACATGTGCACGTAGTTCAAGTAACACGATCAAGTGATCAAAAGTAATTGTCATGTAGTTTCAAGTATTGGCAAGTACTCATAAACACAATCAATTCAAGGATACTAGAGCTCTTTGGAGCTCATTTCCAGATTATTTGCCATAGTCCCGATCCACGAACCAGGGGTTGACACTCCGTCAATCAAATAAATATCCAATCTGTAGATCTCCACTTACTTCCCTCCATCCATCATTTCACCCTTTCGGATCCGTAACCAACAGGCATGTAAAGGCGATACTATACAAGTATGCCAAGCAAGATCTCAAAAGATCAAGCTTCAGGTCTCAAGGTTTACCAAGTTTTCCCGACCAAGACCTCACGATTGGCTGCGAAATTACGAGGTTTAACTATTGGGTTTGGGCATCCCCACAGGTCAGGTTTTCAAAAACAAATCAAGTTTTAGTCGATGAGATTTTCTCTGCATTCGACTTCAGGTCATGTACATATAAAATCCAGTAATTTCATGTAATTCATGTAGATTATGAGAATTTGCATTCTCAGGCAAATGAACCTCTTGAGTCATCTAACTCAAGAATCACTCATACTTCAGAAGGGAGAACATCAATTTCCTTTGATCATTCTCATCTTAAAACTTTACATTCACAATCTCATCCTTCTATTATGTGTGTACAGGTTCCTATGAACTATCCATCTGAATTTGAAGAGCAGTGGAAGATCCATGACAATCATCCTTAGAATTTACAGCAAGTACATCTGTGACAACCCCACTTTCCCCTAAGGCGAACCAAAGGGTTCGGCGGACCGCCTGCCCAGCTCTCGCCGGGACTCAGTCGTTCACTCAAACAAATCAGAAATAAAACCTCAATAAAGAGCAGACCAGGATCCAATTCATTACCACAGGAGTACATGGAACACGAATCCAAAACTCAAAGTAGAACTTATATACATTCCAATCTCAAAGGACTTACAAAAACAAAGGTACAAAAGTTCTTGATACTTCATACATCCGACCCATGCCAAAAGCTAGGGCGAGAACTATAACAAAAGAAAACCAAGAGCTAGACCCAGCTAGTCTATACAGGCTCTCGTCCTTGCACGCCTTCCCCTGTTAAGGAAAACAAAACTAAAGGGATGAGCTGGAAAGCTCAGTGAGGTTCCGATCACATAGGCAAACAAGCAGTTCCATGCATTCGTTACAGATAACCAAGAATTCCAGATACAAGTATAAGTGAAAGCGATAAACACATTCATTAAAAGGATACGGGCTCACAAGGAGCCATTCGTTCATTCATTCATTCATTCATTCTCCTTTCATTCCCCTACCTTCAATCATTTGAAACTGCATTTTGTAGAAATAAAACCTCTCGTTCATCCATTCGTTCATTCATTTCATTCACCCCGTCCCTGGCTTTTGGTCAGGCTCCACCAACCTACAAGGTAATACTCGAGTATACCAAAACATTCACCCAAGTCCCTAATCGCCTGACCGAGTCCGCTTCTGGCTCGAGACGACCGGTAACAAGGGGCAGTGGCCAGTTCAGCCCAAAGGCTTACATTCATGCACAAATAACATTTCAATCGTTCAATCATTGAAACTTTCACAATCATTTAGGCCGAGTGCAATAAAGTACACACTCGCCTCGAAAACTCGTTTTAGCATTCATTGAAAGCATTTAACATGTTATCAATCATTCATACAAGCCATATAATCATGAAACATAACAAACAAGGAACACTCACCTATACACGCAAAATAATGCCCACTTCTCAATCACCAATGAAACCTAAAATGACACAAAGACCACATTACAATCCATCTAACAGGATTTGGATGAAATCAAGAAATACCCGACTACTCGCGAGTAAACGTATAAAAAGACTTTCAAAGTATAAAGAGGCATTTGGATCCGTGGACAAGAATAACCCTAATGCGACCCAAACCAAAAAGGGTTATAAAATTTGTAACGGAAACACTTAACTCAAAACAATTCAAATTTTCCAGGAAATAAGCTAAGGCAATATTCTTTCGGAATTGTTTGTATGACTCAATAGCATATATATTCAAGTGGTCAATAAATGACCGAAGCCAATAAAAATCATGTGAAAAGGAGGACAAAATACTTTAACTTCCACACTTAAAACCTTGCTTAGAAACAATGCACTTATGGCCGATAAAACCCGAACTCATACCTCTATAGGTTGGAAAGGCTTAAGGAACATTTGAAGTTTGAAACGGAAGAGGTATCATGTTTTCAAAAGATAAAACGGTTACATTATTTGCCAAATGACAATATACGAGTTCGAATAGAAACTTAACCTTCGAACCCTTATTCAAAGACCCGAAGACACTTCCAAGGAAATACGTTCAATTTGATACAAAATACATTTCCAAAAACCACTTTAACTTATTCAATTTACAAGAAAATAAACGGACGGCACGTCCCTTGTGTTTACCTATTTTCCAGCCATTAATGGCTTCATTATTTTCCTCAAATCAGTCCCAACATGTCATATAGAATAATCTTATGTCCAAAAGCCGTTCACTAGGCTTAAAGTCATATAATTACAACAATAAATACGAAAGGCAAACTAGAAACATTTTCGGATAAAAACAGTTTTTGACATCATTTTGCGGTTGGCACTATAGGCACTCCGATTATCGGATGAAGGTGTAAGACCCACCGTTTTGAAGCTAAGAGACAGGGCTACAACAATGTAGAAGGTCACTCAGTCCAGTTCCTAGTACAACTAGGTCAAATATGCAAGATACTAAACCAGAACCGTAATAAGCACAACTCAGTCTATACAAGTCCAAATCCAGAAATTCCAAAGGCATACGGTAGCTAGGACATCAGGCTACATTTCATCAGAATACCTCAACAACCAATTCCAAAGCAATGACAACCAAAACACCCAATTACAGGCGCAATTCCTACATTCGGATAGAACCAGGACAGCAAGGGTAATTTCGAATTTTCTCACCCTACACTACTCCGACTGGCCTGAAATTTTATAGGCATCTCTAAAATGTCATTCCCTACAACTTTCATGTTTTAACCCAAGACTAATTCGGCCTCTAACTATGGTGAACAGTGCCAGGCAGAATTGAGGGTAATGAAACCCTAAGTTTTCCAAATTTCCTTCCAAACAAAAATTTCTTGCAATTAACCATCATTCACACCAACTAGCCTCATTCTATAACATTTCCATTCATCATACATGGCCACATAGACAAAATCATATGCAAACAGAAAAATCATAATTAAATATAAAACTTCACCATAAATCAACCCAAATCAAGATATAACTCACAAAATGACATATCCAACCCTTACAATTCACAATTTAACCATTATCAATGCAAGAGAGAACTTTCTTAATCATCTTACCTCACAACTCAAGAAGACTAGCAATTCAAAGCTTCCCTTTCAAAATCACTCCACCCAAAAGCTTTAACCTTCCAAGAAGCTCACTTGTACGGAGTGGTTTCAAAATCTATCGGTGAAATTCCAAGATTGAAGCAAAAATCAAAGATGAAGATTGAAGAGTTTTCTCTCTCTTTGCTCTCAAAGCTCACGGCTGAACAAGAAGAGGAAATGAAGATATTTTGGCCAACCAAAGAGATAAGAAGGAAAGAAACAGCCGGTCAAAGCTGCTGACCGGCTGTGCCATGTCAGAATCCGGCCGGATTCCTGGCCGGATACGAGGCCGAGACGAAACACATTTTTTTTTCAAAACTTCACCACAATCCGGCCAAGAACTGGCCGGATTTGCGGCCGGATTCGGCCCCTTCAGATTTTCTCAAAATTTTTCCTCTTTTCCGAATTCGATTGTCGCACTCAACCGCACTTCTAACACATACACATACATACATATCTCCTACATAATCCATGTAACAACGAACCTTCCATTGTTTACACAAAAGGGTTAACAAATTTTCACTAAAAAGGGGAAAAGAAAATAAGCAAAAAGGCCAAGAAAGTTATGGTAGGTTAGGGTTCTCACAACATCAATGTCAAGATATTATAAAATATTTTAACAAGAAAGGACTTCCAGTCTCATGGTTTCAGGATCCTATATCTGGCCATGTTTATTTTGATGTTTGTACTAATTGTGAGGAATGCCAGCTTGCAGAAATTCTTGGATGTGATGAGACAGATTTAAATGCTTGGCCAAAGAATAAAAGAAAACCAGGATTTGTTAAACCTCGTCCTTGCAAACCAGATTTGAATCCCCAAGATCTAGATGATCTAAAAGAAGCCGATTTGATGGCTATCAAATCCCTTCTGTTTGGATTCCTAAATCTTTTCCTCCTTCAAAAAAGGATCTTCATCCTTATTACCAACAATGTCTTGATATTTTGGAAAAAGAGGAAAAACAATGGAAACCAAAATCTTTTTGCAGACCTGAGCCATTGATTCCAATTCAAATTCCTCAAATTCAGGAATGTTTCATGTTTAGGAAGGAAGATTTTCCTAACCTAGAAACCTTCAATAAGAATGGTTCCCGACATACCCCAAAAATCCAAAATATTGCCTCAACAGTTTTACCTAGTGGAGAGACTGTTAGACCAAACCCTTCAGAAGATGTTCTTAACTGTTAGACTGAGAATTCTCTTGTCCAAAACGCTGCTCTTACCTCCATTCACAAGGATGTGTCAGAGGTTAAAGGTAAGGTAAATCAAATTGATAATACTATTACAACCCAACATTCTCAGGTATCTCATATGATTGAAGTTTTTGAAAAAAGACTTCAAGAACTTAAATATATTATGCCTACAGATCTATCTTCTTTAGCTGATTTTATTTTGAATAAAGAAAAAGAAACAAAATTCATTCAAAACCAGCTTCATGTGTTACGAACTACAGGAGAAATTCCTAAATATGATTTAGAACCAACCACACCTCCTCCAAAGGTAAGTTCAATTTTCGGAGAAACATCTCGTAGAAATTGGCCAACACCTTTTTATTTTGGTGGTAACAGTACACCATCACCCTCTCTGTATTTTCCAGAACCATAGCCACAATCTTCAAAACCTTTTGATATTGTAGCAGCTCTTCAAGAATATTGTAAGAATAAACAAATTCAAAAGGATGCTGAAAAGACAAAGCAACTGGCTGAAAGGGAACAAAAGAAAGCTGAAGAAGAAAAAAAGAGGAAGGCAAAACAAATTGTTCAAGACCAACAACAAGAGCCACCATCCTCATTAATGTATGATAAGAAGAAAGAAAGAGGAAAGCAAAACAAATTGTTCAAGACCAACAACAAGAGCCACCATCCTCGTTAATGTATGATATACATACTAATCCTGTTTTTGCTCTTGAACAGGAAAACAGAGCAGATGAAGCTACAAGGGTCTATGATAATCCTCTTTCATCTATGTTGGAAGAACTTCATGATGAATCAGTCCCCCATATTTTGACCTAAAAGCTTAAGCTGTTAGGGGAGGCCCAACAACCGTACTTATAGTGGATGGGAGCAGTCACATGACTCTCACCCCTTAAACCCGCCTTGGGCGAGGTTCGACCCCCAGACTTTTAACACTCACCCCCACCACATTCTGGCTCTGATACCACTTGACCTAAAAGCATGCTGACCATCTAAGCAATTGAGGGTTAGGAATAAATTTTTGTTTGAAATGCAGCATCTTAGGAAGTGATCCCATATCCATTTCAACCAAAAAATGATGAGATATAAGGAAGAAAGAGAATTTTTTTATACCATTTTTGACTGCCAGAATTTCTTTGAAAGTGGAATGATAATGTTGTTCTGAAACTTTGAATTTTCCACTTGCAAATCCACAACAATATTTTGTTCCCTGTTCATCTACTTCAAGAAGTACAGCTCCCCGGAATTTACCACTAGCATCAGTTTGTAGAATTCTTTTTCCATTAGACGGGATGTGAAGAGTAGGAAGATTTTGAAGTTCTTCCTTCAGAATTCGGATTGCTTGGGTTTGTGAAGAACCCCATAGAGGAGGTTTCTTTTTGAGCATTTTAGTCAGAGGACTAATATGCTTTGAAGCTTGGGGAATAAATTCCCGGACATAATTGACAATTCCAAGAAATTGCTGAACTTGTGTTTTTGAAAGATTTTCTTCAGGAAAATCCATAACAGATTGTCCCACATGTTGTTCAGGCATACATTTCCCTTTAGCAATCTTCATGCCAAGGAAAGAAATTTCTTGTTGGGCCAAAAACATTTTCTTTTCAGAAAGCATTATCCCATATTGCTTAACAAGGTTATGAAAATCTTTAAGCAATGTGAGATGTTCTTCAAAAGTATTGCTGAAAAGAAGTATGTCATCAATGTAAATTAGTGCAGAATGCAAGATAGGCTAAAATATCTAAACCAAAAGGCATGACCTTCCATTGAAAACGATGATTAAGAATACAAAAACCAGTTTTGTGCCTATCCTCAGGATGAATTCCTAATTGCCAGAATCCAGATTTCAAATAAAATTTAGAAAACCATTTTGCTTTGGATATCTAGGTAAAAAGTGATACATCTGTTGGGAATTGGAAATTTGTCATCGAGTAAGAAAATGTTGAGAGGCTAGTAATTAATTACCAATCTCATTTTCCCTCTTACCTTCTCAGATCTTTTGTTCACATAGAATGCTCGACATGCCCATTGGGAATGTGATATCTCAATAAGTCCAAATGTCAAGAGTTCTTGACATTCCCGTTCTGCAAGCTTAGTATCATCCGGATTCATATAAAATTTAGAAAACCATTTTGCTTTGGATATCTAGGTAAAAAGTGATACATCTGTTGGGAATTGGAAATTTGTCATCGAGTAAGAAAATGTTGAGAGGCTAGTAATTAATTACCAATCTCATTTTCCCTCTTACCTTCTCAGATCTTTTGTTCACATAGAATGCTCGACATGCCCATTGGGAATGTGATATCTCAATAAGTCCAAATGTCAAGAGTTCTTGACATTCCCGTTCTGCAAGCTTAGTATCATCCGGATTCATTTTTGAATGGCTGGCTTTTGTGGGATTGATATCTTCATTCTTTTTGAAAAGAAGTTCGATATAGAATTCAGGGTTTTCCCACAAGGGATGATCACACTTTTGTAAAAACTCTTGGTGATTTGATGAGCATGATTCTTGAATAATCTGAGTCTAAATTTGTTGGAGTTGATCCTTTTCTTCATGTATCAAATACAGTTTAGGGATATCAATGAAAGGTTTGAAAAACTTTTTTGACTTTATCCCTTGTCCTGTGATAAGATACTTGTTTTGTTTATAAAGATCAAATCCTAATAACAAATCTTTACCAGTAAAATTTGCTCCCAAAAACCTTGAAGTAACAAAACAATCTGGGAGAAGTTTGAGAGTAATGGGATTTTTTGTAATGAACTTGGTTTCAAAAAGATTCCCATCAGCTCCTCTAAACTTGTTAATTTTCGAAACCCAAAGTGAATATGGTAATATGTCTTTCCTCATAATAGAGGTGTGTGCTCCTGTATCAAAGAATGCAACAAGAGGAATAGGTTTAGAATATTTATCCAACAAAATATGGATAAGAGTTTGTGGATAAACTTCCTTTTCGTCTTCCTCCTTGTTTGCTAAAGCAGCAGGGCTTATACTTAGAATTTTATCTAGGACTTGTAAAGCCAAAAGAGTAGAATCAGTTGGTTCATCCTGTTCAGAAAATTCAGATTCTAGATCAGATATAGGAAATATAAAGTTCATTCTAAATTTCTGTAATTAATTGTATTCCCGTTTCTTCAGAACCTCCAGATATTCACCAACTTCCATATCCTTGGGAAAAAGAAGATATTGAAAGAATCCGAAATCAATATGAGCTAGAAATCTTTAGTTCATATGGAGGATCAATCTTAAATCCCTTTGGTACTAAACCTGAATACCCTTTCTGTCAAATCTTCATTGCAAGACATGATGATTTTCCAAAACCCTTGCTATGGTATTTTTGGTGTCTTTGCCATCAATATCATATTTTGATGGAATTCCAATCACCATTCTTCAATCAACCTTTAAATCCAAACCTCCAAACCTTTTTACAATGGTTTCGACCATTAACATATTGGTCTGGATTATTCTCAACTCAGCCTAAATATGTTATTTTTCATTTTTATAGACCCTGTCACTTGTTAAACAATCAATTCCAATCTTGCCCAAGTGCAGTCATTTATAAGGAAATGGACTATACCATTTTAGACCTTGATGTTGAATATGAGGAAGCACAGAGATATATCTTTCAAGAAAACAGATGCATTCCTCCTGAAAATTGGCCTGGTCACTATGGTTCATGGAATTATCATTCTAGTCATCCTCATTGGACCAGAGTAAAAAGAGCTAAAAAGGAATATCAAGAAAAAATGAATGACACTGTGATGCAAGGTTCTCAAGATCCGTATGATGCCTCACAAAGCTCAACAGCTACATCAATAGTTTCTTCTTATATTTTCAAGAACAGATCAGAACTAAAAAGGATGGAAAATAAAAAGGAGAAACAAATAAGCACATGAAGATTTTATTGAAATGTACAATATTACTGATCCAGATACTACCCCATCAGATACACCAGAAGAAGACTATCAGTAGGCATGGAATGATGTTGATATGGATGGGTCCCCCTAAAAGTAAAAGTATTGTTTGCTTTTACCAAGAGACAAGTATTGTTTGCTTTTACCAAGAGTCAAGTGTTGTTTGCTTTTACCAAGAGTCAAGTGTTGTTTGCTTTTCCGAAAGGCCATTTGTATTGAAAGGTCAAGTTGTAGTTCTTGTATAAATAGATGAAACTATCCATATGGAAGGATCATCGAAGCTTGAATCCAATAAAATCCTGTTTTCTCAAAATCCTTATGGAGTTCTAAATCTCTTAAATTCACCAGGGAAGGCCGAGAGATCCTCATAACAGCGTAATTGCTTAGATACTTATAGCCTTGTTTTAATTTGTTCTTGTGACAAAAGTCCCTTGAACTTTTGAAAGCCCTAGAAGAGAGGCTGTTGTGCTCGGGAATACCTTCAAAGAGCAAATTACTACTCTGATATGGGATTTCTAAGCAGCGACTCTAGTATTTGGTATCAGAGCCCTTGACCTAAAAGCTTAAGTGTTGTTTGCTTTTACCAAGAGTCAAGTGTGGAGATGAAGTGCGGTAAAGTGCACACTTCCCTCAACAAGTATATAGTTCATGTAACAACAAGTTCAAGTAGAGTTCATGTGGGCAACAAATCTCAAGTGAAGTACAAGTAAACATGCACTTGACACTCACCAAGTATCAAAAGTCAAAGTTTGAGAAATTAACTCTAAGACACTTCGCTGGGAGTTCCCTCGAAGTGATACGAACCAAGGGACACCATTGCAAACTGTTCGAGTTCCCCTAGGACCCGTGACTCTAGCACGAGCTAAGAAGATGAGGGAGGAACTCCAAGGGCTTGTTCGTGAGATACAAGGCCAAGAAATTGTCCCCAAGGTCATTGAGGGACTTGAGCATGAAGGAATGAAGGCCATCCATGTAGTGCATGTCAAAGAGAACCATGTGTGACCCTTCTCTCTAGTCACATTTGCTGTTTTAGTTAAGTCATTGTAATAAGGGTTTAATGGTCCATAGCCTTGCTTTATTTACCTAAGGGATGACCTCATAAGGTTCGGTCAAGCCCATAATTCTTAGTCTTATGGAAATAGTCAAGTCTACAATTCTTAGTCTTAGTCAAGCCCACAATTCTAGACTAGTTCCATATTATTTAGTTATTTTCATCTCTATGTAAGGCTATAAATAGCCTACACTTCCAACGATTTTAGGCATTCAATCAATAAATCAAAATTTGAGAGTTTTCTTGATTTCTCCAAGACTTCTTGAATACCTTAGAATTTCTCTAGGTGTTCGTGACTTATCAATCTAGAATCGCACTAGGTTGTGGCGTCTTCTACCATTATACCAAGGTTCGTTAACCACGTGATTAAGGGGTTGAGGTCATTCGCTCCAAACTTGGTGTCCTCTTGTCGATCCTGAAGCTAATCTTTTACGAGTTTCGTCACAAGGTTGGCGACGTTCGTATCAGTTGGTAATCAGAGCTAGTTAAGAGGTATCACGTTATATCCCTTTATTTATTTCCTTTTCGAGTTAAGTTGTCCAAAATTCTGTTTTCGTGTTCTAAGTTTGCTATCCGTAATTTCCAGATTTGTTACATCGTGTTCTTGCATTATTTTTCCAGATTTGTTGCGTCATAAACTTGCGTCTAGTTGTTGTTAATTGCTGTGGTTAGCCTTGTTTGGTCTAGCCTTTTCTTTGTATCTTATTCTTGATTCTTTGTTTTTATTTGTGTCTTGTTTCTATTCTATTATATCCATTTAATTCCAGTCTTTTGTTCTATTTGATCATCCTAGGTTACTGTTCATCTGAAAAAATCAGTTTGTAACAAAGGGTTTTAGAGTCCTATCTTGTGTTCTTGTTGTTACCTTGTGTTCTTGTTGTTTACATACAAAAAATATATATATAGCTGGCTGACCTTACGAAATTCTTGGAAATCTGTCTTGATCAAAACTTGGGTTTCTTGAAGTTATTGATTGTTTAAAACCACAATCTTGAAGTTCTTGGAACTTTAGTTGGGGATTCTTGAAAGCCTCCAGAATTGACCATTGATAAGAAGAACATTCAGCCATGAAATTTGACTCTTGAAAGCTTCCAAATTTGACCATTGATTGTGATAAATGCCCTCCTAAAAGCTGACCATCTTGATCTTGACCTTAGAATTCGTGGGAACCAGCAAATAGAAAGATTAATCCTTGTTCCAAAGGATCAAGGAAGAAAAGTCAGCCTTGGGCTTCCAAAACAATCCCACCGCAACACAAATTCCTTTTCCATTCGGATTCCATCTTTGTAACCGTTGGGGAATTTCTGTCCAATCATTAATTCTAGAAATTTTTGTGCATCATTAGGTCAGTTTTAAGTGTCATTCTGAATCCTCTAAGTGTCCATTTACCTACCAAAACACTGACCAGAAATGCAGCAACCAGCAGCTCAAAATTCCAGTTTTGGGTAGAGTTTTGTCTAGGATCCTTAAAATTCAACTTTGAGTCATTCATTGAGTCGTGGTCAGTCCCTTCATCTTTTGTTCTTTTGTTTTTCATTCAAAGTGCTACAATCTTGTGACCCTGGTTGGTAAGTCGATCCACACTAGAAGGAGTTCTAACTTCTTTGAGGAGTTGACCGAGGAGCCTTGAAAACACCTTGGTGAGTTCATTAGAGTGTTCAAACACGAGAGCGAGAGTAAACACGTGAGGAAGTGTGCGAGATAAACTTTGCTTCTTTCCATTATTATTTTTTTTACCCTATACTTCACCATGGCTAACGAGGGGGAAGCAAGCTCCCAAGCTTTTGATCTTAAACTTTTCACAGAAGCAATCAAACGCGAATTGGGACACATGATGGACCAAAAACTTGAACTGATGCACCAACGCATTGACAGCTTAGAGTTGTCTCATGGAAGCTCCAAAGGCAGCCGTGGAAAGGCTTATGCATATGAATCTAGCGACTCCAACTCAGACAACAACTATGAGCATAAGCAAAGTAGGTCCAAGCATGATGCTAGGCCTTCAAATGACCACATTCCAGGCATAAAGATGAAAATTCCGCCCTTCCAAGGACGATCAGACCCCGATGCTTACTTAGAGTGGGAGAAGCGGATTGAACTTGTCTTCGACTGCAATACTTACTTGGATGACCAAAAGGTCAAGTTGGCCATGGTCGAATTCACCGACTATGCCGTTGTGTGGTGGGATCAACTCTCCACTAGTCGAAGGAGGAGTCGTGAACCTACCATACAAACTTGGACGGAGCTAAGATGACTAATAAGGAAGTGTTTCGTACCAAGTCACTACTACCGTGACTTGTACCAAAAGCTTCAAACCCTCAACCAAGGAGCACGAAGTGTCGAGGACTATCACAAGGAAATGGAAATACTCATGCTACGAGCAGACATCATGGAGGATCGAGAAGCAACAATGGCACGCTTCTTGAACGGATTAAGACCCGAAATTGCTGATCAAGTGGAGTTACACCACTATGTAGAACTTGGGGACTTAGTGGAGAAGGCCATCAAGATTGAAAGAAGGATTAAAAGGAGGGGTTCGACTCGAAGTTACTTCAACTTTTCACCCTCATATCCCCGAACTACACCACCAAAGAAAGAGGATAAAAGGCCGAGTAATTCCACCCCTTCAAGACCGCGGCCGGATATGACTAAGTGGAAGTCTAAGGCAACAACAAAGACTGCCATTGAGTCGAGCATGGGGCAAAATCGAGATACTAGATGCTTCAAATGCCAAGGCCGAGGGCATATTGCTAGCCAATGCCCGAACCAACGCACTATGATCATCTTACCCAATGGTGAGTTTCTCACCGATGATGAAGATGAGGAGGAGGAGTTGCCATCCCTTGAGGAAGAAGAGGAAGAAGAGAAAGCATTACCCATCGATGAACGAGTTGGACTCGTTGTCAGACGAGCCTTAGCAACCCAAGTGAAAGTCGCCGACCATGCACAAAGGGAGAACATTTTCTACACCCGTTGCTATATAAAAAAGGCAAGGTATGTAGTTTGATCATAGATGGAGGTAGTTGTGCTAACGTCGCTAGTGCCTTAATGGTGGAGAAACTAGCACTACCCACTCTACGACATCCAACACCTTATCGTTTGCAATGGTTGAACGATAGTGGGGATGTTCGTGTGACCAAGCAAGTCCAAGTACCTTTCCGAATTGGAAAGTATGAGGGCATGGTGTTATGCGACGTGGTCCCTATGCAAGCATGTCACATACTATTAGGGAGACCATGGCAATTCGACAAGGGAGTTACATTCAATGGCATTACCAATAAATACTCCTTCAAGCAAGGCGAGAAGAGGATTGTGCTTGTGCCACTCACTCCTATTCAAGTTCGTGAAGATCAAGAAAGCTTGATCAAGGAAAGTGAGCTCGAGAATGAGAAGAAAAAAAAATAGAAAAAGCCGAGAGCTTAACAGAAAATGATAAGGCCGAGAAAATTGAGAGGAAGAAGACATATGGTGAGCCGGCCAAAATTGAAAAGAGAGAGAAAAGGCAAAATCTATTGATAAAAACCAATGTAGTAAGAAAAGTTTTGAATGCTAATAGACCCATCTTTGTACTTTTGTGCAAAGAGGTATTGGTTGTTACAAGTGATCTTTACTAACACTCTACCATCTAGTATTGTCTCTCTTTTCCAGGATTATGAGGATGTCTTCCCCAATGAGATTCCAAATGAACCAATAAGGGCAATTGAGCATCAAATTGACTTGGTTCCAGGTGCCCCACTTCCTAACAAACCAGCCTACAAAATGGGACCAGATGAGACAAAAGAGCTCCAATGCCAAATCGAAGAGCTTCTAACAAAGGGATGGGCACGAGAAAGCTTGAGCTCATGTGCAGTTCCCGTCATCTTGGTGCCTAAAAAGGATGGAAGTTGGCGAATGTGCACTGACTGTAGGGCCGTTAATGCAATAACGGTAAAATATCGTCACCCTATTCCTAGACTTGATGATATGTTAGATGAGTTATATGGTGCTGTGATTTTCACTAAAATTGATCTAAAAAGTGGTTATCAACAAATTAGGATGAAAGAGGGGGATGAATGGAAAACGGCCTTTAAAACCAAATATGGCTTGCACGAGTGGTTAGTTATGCCATTTGGACTAACTAATGCACCTAGTACGTTCATGAGGTTGATGAACCATGTACTTCATCCATTCCTTGAAAAATTTGTGGTTGTGTATTTTGATGACATCCTGATTTATAGTAGGAGCTTAGATGAGCATGTTAAACATGTGAAACTTGTTCTTGATGTACTTCGAAGGGAAAAACTCTATGCTAACATTAAGAAGTGCTCCTTTTGTACTGATCAACTTGTCTTCCTAGGCTTTGTTGTGAGTAAATAGGGAATCAAAGTGGATGAGGAGAAGGTTAAAGCAATTCGAGAATGGCCTACTCCAAGCACGGTGGGTGAGGTACACAGCTTCCATGGTCTTGCTAGTTTTTATAGATGATTTGTTAAAGATTTTAGTACCATTGCTGTACCTGTAACTGCTGTAATTAAGAAAAATGAACCATTTGTATGGGGTGATGCTCAAGAACGTGCTTTCCAAATACTTAAACATCAACTCACACACGCACCACTACTTGCATTACCATGCTTTGACAAGATGTTTGAAATAGAGTGTGATGCATCTGGGGTGGGTATTGGAGCTGTCCTAATGCAAGAGGGCAAATCAATTGCATACTTTAATGAAAAACTCAATGGGTAGCTTTGAACTATTCCACTTATGATAAGGAGTTGTACTCCTTAATCCGTGCTTTAGAAACTTGGCAATTTTACTTGAGACCAAGGGAATTTGTCATACACACTGACCATGAGTCGCTTAAGCACATTAAGTCACAACACAAGTTGAATAAGCGTCATGTTAGGTGGATTGCATTTATTGAAACCTTCCCTAATGTGATTAAGTACAAAGTGGGGAAAACTAATGTTGTTGCTGATGCATTATCACACCGGTACTCTTTGTTCACTCAACTTGATGCAAGGTTGTTAGGATTTGAATTAGTTAAAGAGTTATATACCAATGACCCAGATTTCTCAGGTATTTATGACTCTTGTGGTTCAGCAACTCAAGGTAAATTCTACATCCTTGATGGATTTCTTTTCTACCTCAATTGACTATGTATACTGATGTGTGCACGGATAGCGAGATGGATGGCGGCCCTGACTCAAGGCATTCATAGAGATATTGAAGGCTTGGAAGGAGACAATCAAGGTATCTACACCATGATCCAAGCCCATGAAGAGTCAAGTTATCTACACCATGATCCAAACCCATGAAGAGTCAAGTGGGCCTCCAAGTGAGTTGGCCGAATAGGACCTTAGGCTTTAGTGTTAGGAGTCTTAAGTTTAGGTTAGTCCTTTTGTTAGCCATGGATTCGGCCCACCTTTGTCTAAGGATGGCCGAACCACTAGGCCTTTTTTTAATGAGTCCATGGGTCGGCCCATCTTGTCCAAGGAGTGGCCGACCATCTAGCCTTGCGATATTAGGGTTTCATTAGTTTTGCCTATATAAAGGCTTGCTTTGTAAGCATAAAGGAAGCCGTTTTATGATAATAAACTTGTTCTTGTTTCTCTTACATGGAGAGTACAATTCCGTTACTTGCATTGGCAAGGGTTCTTGAGCAATCTCGTGATCGTCCTTGATTGTTCTACCGACCTATCCACTTGAGTATCCACCTCGATTGGAGTCGTCATTCTACCACCTTCAATCAAATAATGTCGTTCGTTTGATTTTAGGTTCCGTATCCAAGCGTTGGACAACCTCGCTAGATCCTTGGGCAAACATGCTACGTGTCTCGAAACGTGTTGATCGAGGAACGTATCAGTTGGCTTCAGAGCTTTGGTGGAGGTATCTTCCGTTATATCCGTAGTTTCGTCTTAGTTTTCCTTGTTTCCGCTGCCTTGTTTTACAAAAAAAAAAAAAAAAAAGTCACTGTTCACCGACACTGTTCATCGTACTGTTCATCCGGCACTATTCATGTTACTGTTCATCCGTACACAAAATCTGTTGGTGTGTTATCTTCTTTGTGTTGTGTCTAGTTTGTTGATAATTTCTGTCCACAACTTGTTTCTTGCGTTGAGTCGTTTGTTGCATCAAAAAAATTCTGGTCGGTGTTTCAACGTTGCTCCCAAATCTGTCTCGTTAGTTGGTTGTCGCTTGGGCAGCAAGAACAATAACGTGACGGCTGCTAGGGTTTCCTTATCTTGCTAGGGTTTCCTTCTCTTGCTAGGGTTTTCTACTTACGGCTAGGGTTTTCTACTTGCGGCTAGGGTGTTTGCTTGCGGCTAGGGTTTCATTTGCTCTAGGGTTTCTTTGTTTTCACTTGGAGACTCTCCTATATTCTCTCCTATATTTTGGGGCACTCTCCTACATTCTCTCCTATATTTTAGGAACACTCTCCTATATTCTCTCCTATATTTTGGGGCATTCTCCTACATTCTCTCCTACATTTTAAGAACACTCTCCTACATTCTCTCATCCATTTTAGGAAACTTGCCTATTTTCTCTCATCAATTTTAGGAAACTCTCCTATAATCTCTCACCCATTTTAGGAAACTTTCCTATATTCTCTCATCCATTCTAGGTAACTTTCCTATATTCTCTCATCCATGTTAGGAAACTCTCCTATATTCTCTCATCCATTTTTAGGAAACTTTCCTCCATTCTAGGAAACTCTCCTATATTCTCTTATCCACTTTAGGAAACTACTCCTACACTTTAGAACGCTAGGGTTTCCTTTTCTTTGTGACACACATACCATTGCTGACCCCCACCAACATCCCTTCCAAATTCGTCCATTTCACTTGATGACAATTATTGGACTTGAGCGGCATTTCTCAACTACCTAACCCAACAGGTAAAGATATTTGGTAAGTCTATTAGAGTGACATCCATATACACGAGTGCGAGTGGATACACATAAGGGAACGTGAAAGGCAATATCTTCGGTTTTGTTGCTAACTTTTTGCAGGTTCCCTTATACATCATGGTGAGTACAAGACGCATTAAAGCTAACTCACAACATTGTCTTCCTGATCCTAAGGGAGTCAAAGAAGTGGCGTTACGTGGCGTAGATGAGCAATTAGACATCGTCAAATCTCAGTTGCTTGGTTGGTTTTATACTCGTTGTGGTGTCAAAGATAAAATCTGTAGCTTGGCCATTGATGGGAGTTGTGAAGTCAACCTTGCAAGCACTATCATGGTTGAGAAATTAAATCTTCCAACCATTGATCATCTTCAACCGTACAAGCTGACAAGCACTCATGGTGATGTTTGGGTTACTAAGCACACACTTGTACCTATTCAAATCGGCAAATATGTGGATGAGGTGTTGTGTGATGTAGTCCCAATTCAAGTGACACATGTGTTGTTGGGCAAAGCATGGATGTCGAGGCAAGAAGTTAAATATGACGGACATACTAATAAGTATTCCTTCTTATTTAATAGTCGTCGTTTTGCACTTGTGTCACTTACTTATGACCAGCTTTGTGTTGATCTAGCATGCATGAAACGTGAGCTTGAGCGTTATAGTATGGAGAAAAGGATAGATGAGGGAATTGTGCCTGAAGTGGTAAAATCCGAGGGAGTTGAAAGCAATGAGATGAAAGGGTCAGCTATCGAACTAGAAAAAGAAATGGAAAAATCTGATGAGATGGGTGGCAAAAAGGAAGAGAAGAGAGAAAGTGAGCTGATTTTGAGCAAGAATATGAAGGTCTATTATTTTCCTAACGAACTTACCTTTGCTTTGTTTAGCATCTCTTCTTTTGTGCAGGTTACACAAAGTCAAGTAGAGTTGGTCATGGCATGTTCCATTCCGAAGTCACTTGGACACTTTGCGAGTTTCCGTAGAGTTTGTCTCCTAGGAGCTAAATCTCTTTGGTATCAATCCATGGAACAATCTGCATTCAACCCTGTCCGCGCCATTGGAGGAGTCATTCGAGCCCATTATTTTGATGAGAAGTATTGTAAAGCTGTCCAAAATTTTCCCACAACGACTAAAGAGTTGCAACCTGATTTCATGCTTGTTCCAGCTGCGTGTTGCGCGAATGCATGTGATTTGTATGGGGTGAACTTCACTTCATTCCTGCCGCTTATGTTGGGTGATGCCCACAAGGGTGTCAATCAAGATCCGAGTGTTGTTCTTACCTCCCTGGTTCATGTTTCTATGGATGTGCAACACGGGTGGCTCAGTGTCCCACCTCCAGAGTGGCAAGTTGTGCCGATTCAGTGCCTAGGGCTGAATTACACCACCTTGCACAACCAAGTTCGAGGCTTTTCTAGCTTCAATGAATATCGTTATGAAGTGCATGTGACTGTCCGCGCCTAAAGGCTAATTAGCGAGCTTTGGGTTGCAACATGGAACATTCACAAGCCTTATACACGTTCCTTCCTACCTTGGAGAATATCCTTGTTTGAGAACCCCTTGAAGCTGACCAAGAGACATGTGCACAGAATTATCTTAATCATAACATATGCAAGTATCATTCAATCTAAGAGGGCCAATATGTGGAGATTTGAGGTGTCATGCTACTACCTTTTGTTAGTATCGTTCATCTCCATCCAGATTTGAGGACAAATCCTTCTCAAGAGGAGGGGACTGATGTGTGCACGGATAGCGAGATGGATGGCGGCCCTGACTCAAGGCTTTCATAGAGATATTGAAGGCTTGGAAGGAGACAATCAAGTTATCTACATCATGATCCAAGCCCATGAAGAGTCAAGTTATCTACACCATGATCCAAACCCATGAAGAGTCAAGTAGGCCTCCAAGTGAGTTGGCCGAATAGGGCCTTAGGCCTTAGTGTTAGGAGTCTTAAGTTTAGATTAGTCCTTTTGTTAGCCATGGATTCGGCCCACCTTTGTCTAAGGATGGCCGAACCACTAGGCCTTTTTTTATTGAGTCCATTGGTCGACCCACCTTGTCCAAGGAGTGGCCGACCATCTAGCTTTGCGATATTAGGGTTTCATTAGTTTTGCCTATATAAAGGCTTGCTTTGTAAGCATAAAGGAAGCCGTTTTATGATAATAAACTTGTTCTTGTTTCTCTTACATGGAGAGTACAATTCCATTACTTGCATTGGCAAGGGTTCTTGAGCAATCTCGTGATCGTCCTTGATTATTCTACCGACCTATCCACTTAAGTATCCACCTCGATTGGAGTCGTCGTTCTACCACCTTTAATCAAATTGTGTCGTTCGTTTGATTTTAGGTTCCGTATCCAAGCGTTGGACAACCTCGCTAGATCCTTGGGCAAACGTGCTACGTGTCTCGAAATGTGTTGATCGAAGAACGTATCATATACCTAACTGCTCTATTCACTCTTTACTTGTTAGGGAAGCACACGGAGGTGGCTTGATGGGGACACTTTGGCGTGGCTAAGACCTTAGCTATCCTTCAAGAACACTTCCATTGGCCAAGGATGAAGCGAGGTGTGGAACGAATGGTGGCCACAAAGCTAAGTCTAAACTTCAACCCTATGGCCTTTATAGTCCTTTAACTGTACCTAAGAAACCTTGGACCGACATTTCCATGGATTTTATTTTAGGATTGCTTAGGTCAAAGAGGGGAAATGATAGCATCTTTGTTGTTGTTGACAAATTTTCAAAATTGGCACATTTTATACCATGTCACAAAATAGATGATGCATCGCACATTGCTGATTTGTTTTTCAAAGAAATCATTAGATTGCATGGCATGCCTAGGACAATTGTCTCTGATAGGGATGTCAAATTTTTGAGTTACTTTTGGAAAACTTTGTGGGAAAAATTGGGCACCAAATTGCTATTTTCTACTACTAATCACCCACAAACTGATGGCCAAACTGAGGTTGTCAATCGTACACTACTACACTCTTTCGTGCCATCATTAGAAAAAACATTAGAACCTGGGAAGAGTGTTTACCCCATGTTGAGTTTGCATACAATCGCACGTGCATAGTTCTACTCATTTTTCACCATTTGAAATAGTCTATGGTTTTAACCCTTAACACCATTAGACTTATCACCTTTACCTTCTTCTGAGCACATTAACATGGATGGTGCTAAACGAGAAGATTTTGTCAAGAAATTACACGAGCAGGTACACCTAAACATTGAGCGAATGATGGACCAAGTTGCTCAATGGGTTAACAAGGGAAGCCAACGCGTCATGTTTGAACCTGGTGACTGGGTGTGGTTACATCTACGCAAGGAAAGGTTCCCAGTCCAAAGGCGCAATAAATTATTTCCCCAAGGAGATGGGCCATTTCAAGTCATCAAGCGCATCAATGACAATGCTTACAAACTGGACCTACCTGGTGAGTACAATGTGAGCGCTACATTCAATATCTCTAATATATCTCCTTTTCTTGCAGATGATGAAGCTAATTTGAAGACAAATCCTTTTGAAGAGGAAGGGGATGATACGAACCAAGGGACACCATTGCGAACTGTTCGAGTTCCCCTAAGACTCGTGACTCGAGCATGAGCTAAGAAGATGAGGGAGGAACTCCAAGAGCTTGTTCGTGAGATACAAGGCCAAGAAATTGTCCCCAAGGTCATTGAGAGACTTGAGCATGAAGGAATGAAGGCCATCCATGTAGTGCACGTCAAAGAGAACCATGCGTGACCCTTCTCTCTAGTCACATTTGCTGTTTTAGTTAAGTCATTGAATAAGGGCTTAATGGTCCATAGCTTTGCTTTATTTACCTAAGGGATGACCTCATAAGGTTATTACCTAACGGATGACCTCATAAGGTTATTACCTAAGGGATGACCTCATAAGGTTCGGTCAAGCCCATAATTCTTAGTCTTATGAAAATAGTCAAGTCTACAATTCTTAGTCTTAGTCAAGCCCACAATTCTAGACTAGTTCCATATTATTTAGTTTTTTTCATCTCTATGTAAGGCTATAAATAGCCCACACTTCCAACGGTTTTAGACATTCAATCAATAAATCAAATTTTGAGAGTTTTCTTGGTTTCTCCAAGACTTCTTGAATACCTTAGAATTTCTCTAGGTGTTCATGACTTATCAATCTAGAATCGCACTAGGTTGTGGCATCTTCTACCATTATACCAAGGTTCGTTAACCATGTGATTAACGGGTTGAGCTCATTCGCTCCAAACTTGGTGTCCTCTTGTCGATCCTGAAACTAATCTTTTACGGGTTTCGTCACAAGGTTGGCGACGTTCGTATCACGAAGTCCTCTTGAGATCCTGAAGGTATGCAATAATGCATTGTATATCAAATTCCAGGCCATACAGTATTCATGTAAAGAAAAGAAATAGTCAATTTTGACTCCAAAATTCAAGTTTCCAAAGTATTTCAGTTCATAAGGAACTAACTTTCAAATGAGGTCTCAAGTGATAGGTGTGAACTCAAGTTCACCATGAAAATAGGTTTGAAATGCTCTAAGAGTTGTAAAAATGTAACCTAGGTTCTTAAAAGAACATTTAGGTCCAAATTGGAAATTTTCACTTTTCGAGTCATTCTTGGAAAAATCAATCCGGAAGTTTGGAAAGTCTAAAAATGAAAAATTTTACACCATCAGAAACTTCATTCGAAGCATAACAACTTTGTAGAAGGTCACTTTCCAAGAATCAAATCACAAACAAGTCAATTTCTCCAAGAAAGTTTACTATTCATTGAAGATAGGTCAAAACAGTCCAAGTTTTTCCAATAACTTTGGAATTTTGCCAAAATCATAGAATCAAAACCAGCCTTTGAAATTTGATATGTGTCGCCCCCATTTTTTGATAAATAAATAAATGGTTTTAAAAATATATTTTTTGTGATTGGAAAATGAATTGTGATTTAAAAGAAAAATGGGTCTAAATGGGGTTTTGAGAATGCGACGATTTGACCCAAAATGTAGTTTAAAAAGGGTTTTTGAAATCAAAATCGGAGTCGCCACTTGGTAACGAGTTAAGGTGTACCAAGTCACCTAAAAATGAATTTTTAAAGAAAAATAGGAAAAAGTAGTAAGAAACCCCTTTTAAACGACTCCTAGTCCACGTAAACCAACGAAAAAGGTTCGGGAGTCATATTTGACAAAGGGGAAGGCAAGGATAAAATCCAAGGCACCCCTTTGACCTAGCCAAGGCTAGTTGCATGATTTAATCAAAGATTTTCTTGTTTTAACCAAAGAATTTATTACATTTGGATGCACTACATGAATGCAAACCCTAGACCTAGGGGTATTGGGGGAAATTTCTCTTCAAAGGTTGAGTGGTGCCAATCACATTAATTGTGAAGCCCAATAACGATCCTTTGAAGAAGTCACGAATAATGCGAGTGGGATGCAAATGAATGGAATGCATGTATGCAATGTGAGGACATGAGTTTGAAAAAGTAATAAAAACAATAAATATGTAAATGAAAATGTGCACGTGAGTGGGTAAGGTACGGTATGTGAAATGATAATATGAAGTGCATGTGTGCAAGTGATGATAAAAGTGTTCGTGTGCAAGTGAAGAAACATAAAGGTGCACGTGTGCAAAATGGGAGGAAAAATGAAAGTGTGATGAGGGTAAAAAATGGTAGAGTGGATTTAAAAATGCATGAGCCTAGGGAATTCATGCATATTGGGTATGGGGAGACCTAAAATCGTGACTCAATTTGCCCTTTTATAGAGGGAATACAAGCGTGCTAAGGCTTAGAAAAAGCCACACTCGTCTATATCCCATATTTAAGGGGACTCTTCAGGCAAATGAACCCTAACTAGCATGAAATGCAAAAATCCTAAAATGGAGGGAAAAGGGGTTCGAGGGGCATGCAAAATGATAAAACTAAGAAAAATGCATGAAATGAAGTGAAACATGCAAACATGTACTAACGAGGGGAAATCCCTAAGGGTCTAGCGTTGGACTAGCCCATTCTATGAATTCCGACTAGCATTGGACTAGTGGAAACGTACATTCATCCATCACATTCATTCAGGGATATGGAAAGCGAGTAGACATGTCAATCACATAGCACATAACACTTAGCATGCATATCTAAATGCCAAAACCTAAGAAAACGATTAAACATATAGCACATAGACATGCAAGACACATAAGGTGATTAAGGCCCTAACTATTACATTTGCTAGCTAGGCACAAGTCTTCAACAGCTCTTCATCGAATGCTCCTCCAAACCCTATCTATTACAAGCCAAGAGGTGTACACATACCCCATAAAGAATAACTTAAATAAAAAGCAAAAGTAAATGACATAAATAAAAGAAATTAAAGAAAGGCTAGAAAAGCAAAGTAGACATGTATATTCACATAACACGTAGGAGCACGGAGGAAAAATAACGCAAGAATATAGAAGTTACCTCCCTTGCAATGGAAATCGAGTAAATGAGATATTAGCTTCAAAACAATAAAAAGGGTCAAGGCACCAATTTATTTGACAAATAATCACAAAGGATAAAAATAAACATGAATTTGAATCAATTAAATCATGTCAACAACCCACATTTAAGAAGTCAAAAGAAGAAAGGACTTGATTGCAAAGATTGACAAAATTTTGGGGCCAAAATTAAAGAAAAACAAAGTTCAAGGACTTATTTGCAATTAAAGTAAGGACCGAATTGAAAGTAGTTGAAAATATCCAGGGCCACAGTGAAATTAAAGAAAAGTACAGGGACTGATCTGCAAATGCGTTCTCTGGTTTCTTAATGGATCAGCCTACTGGGCCATTTTTATTTATTTCTTGGGCCAAAGCTACCCAAACCCAAACGAAAGTCCAAGGCAAGTGGAGTGGATCAGCCTTCACATTCCAATAAACAAAACCAATCAAAAGAGTGGGCTAAACCTATACTAGAAACCCAAACAAAATTTATTAAACCCACCTTTCAAACCCAACCAAATATTATTACCCAAAAACCCAAATCATAAAACTAAAACAAGATTTTTGAATGATGAAGGTTTGGGACCTGATTGGGACCAGAATCGGACTTGATTGAAAGAATTATGAAGGTTTAGGGGGGGTAGAATCATGAAGTTCTACAAGCTTTGGGGCGAAATCACAGAGCAAGGGACAATGGAAGGACTGAAATTATAAATTTAAGCAAATATTCATCTTCTTCAAACTGATTGAACATTCACCGCCATTTCATCCCCCTTTGCATACGGCAAACACCAGAAAAATTCATTCTCAATCATAGCAAAAAGAAACGGAACTTGCACAAGGTTCCTCCCATGCCAATGGGACTCGAATTCATTCAAGGGCAAGGATGAGAAGCAAAGGAAAAAGAAACAGAAAAAGTGCAAAACCAACATATTGAAATTTCTCAAAGTTCCCATTTCTGCCCTGACAAGCATTGGACTGACCGAATGCTAACAAAACAGAAATTAATTCGTTCTTCAAGCTGAATTTTCAGTCGGGCATTTCATCAAACAGGCAAAGGGCATTAAAATTTCAACAGATTTATGCTCAATTTATGTTGTAACTGGCCCCAAAATTATCAGAAAAAGAAAGGAATTCCGCCCAACAAACACAGAAAACATATGAGAACAAAAATTGCAGACCATCAATAGGACAATTGCAACCTCAAATCCCACGGCAGGCATGCGCTGAGAGCTTAAACAGAACCAAAATTTTAAAGGAAAAGGACAGCTTACCTGCTCCTGCTTCGTGAAATTATTTTCCAGGTGGCGGTAGGAAGTTCCGGTGATGGCAGCGTGTTTCCCAATTGGCTCGCAAGTCAATCATTAGGTGATGATGGCCCGCCATTGATGTCGCCTGAAAATGAATCGGAAGCCTTGGTCGCAGTGGATTTGTACGACGGGGAGAGAGAGAGGGGTTGGGGAAATTTGTGCGCTGGGCGGATGCTAGCGAACAGTAGCAGCAGCGAATGAGGACTAGATGGTGGCGGTGCTGGTGATGGTTTCCGGTCCTCCCTCCTCTATCCGTTGCTCCTAGACCCAGCCTTGCCTTTTCTCTTTGTTCCTCCTGTCTCAGCCGTTGTGTTGCTGCTGCCGTTGCTTTTCTTGTCTCCATTTCACCTTTGGCCGAAGCAATCCTAGACCTCTCTCGATTTCCCTCTTGTCCGCCGCTCTTTTCTTCCTCTGTTTTTCTCTTTTGTTGCTGCCTGCCGAAGCTTTTCCCTCTGCTTTCTTCTTCTTTTCTTTCTCTCTAATGCAACCCCCTCTCTGTTTTTCTCCCAAAAATTCCGCCGCCACTGAAGCTGAAGCCTCCCCCCTCTGTTTTTTCGTTCTCCTCTGTTTTCCCCTTTGCTTCTTTTTCGTTTCTTTTCTTTCTTTTTTTTCAACCGAAGCCCCCCTCTAAACCTCTCTCGGCCTCTGGATTTTTCTCTTTTCCTTTCTCTTTTGGTTGCACTCCTTGCCGACCCCCCAAATTTCTCAGCTCCTTTCTATTGTTCGGCCAAGCCCCCTTTTTGGTTTCATCTCTCATTTCCTCTGCTCCCCCCTTAGCCGTCACTGCCTTTTCTTGTTCTTATTTCCTCTTCTTTTCTTCATCCTCCCCTCTTTCTTTTTGTTTTTTTTTTTCCTTTTTTAGCCGTCTGACCCCCAATTCTCCCGTGGCCCTTCTTTTTTCTTTTTTTTTTTCCTTTATTTTTCTTCCCAATCTCTCTAACACTTCACCTAGAAGGTGTTGTGTTGCCCAAATATAAAAAGGACACTTGTCCTACATGCAAAATCCCACTTGTCATTTTTCCTCATTTTTCCTTTTTCCCCTTTTTTTTTGTTTTCTGAAATAAAACAAAAATAATAATAATAATAAAAATAATAAATAATAATAAAAAAAACAAGAATTGAAACAAATGATCTAAAATTGAATTAATTAAATAAGTAAAATTAAAATTTAAAAACCAAAAATTTGGTGTCTACAATATGCAAGTAAAGTTCCAATCCAGGCTTCAAATTAAAAAAAAATGGAACTCGATTCCGATGTTCCTAGCCCAAGAAATAAAAGTTGAAGTTTCGCTAAAATTCCTAGACTGTTGGCCTTTCCAGAAATTTTTCAGATTTAATGCCCTTCGCTAATTAGGCCGCATCTCACTCGATTCTCAGTGAAATTGAAAACGGTTGGTGGCTTTAGAAACTAGGTTTACAAGGCTATATTTGTGTAGAAGAAATCATTTCCAAAATCCAGACATAAGTGGTTCAAAATCAAGCAACAAAATGGATTTTCTGGACAGTCTCGGATGAACAGTAATAAACAGGCAGCCAACTTTCAAGACTTGCCACGAATCGTTCGGGACGAACTAGAAAATGAGCTTGGTACCATTTTAAAGCTCTAAGAGTTTAATTTCAAATGCCACAAACGGCACTCAATTTTTATCATTGAGAAAAATGTTATGATCTCCACAAGATCACTGGTCAGAAAATTTCTGGACCTAGTCCAGTTTTGCCTCTTTGCTCATAACTCAAAATTTATCCAACCAAATTGGCTAATTTTTTTATGTAGACAACCACCACTCACATAACACAACATATATCACTCACATTTGTAGCCAAATTATGTACGAAAATATCAAAGCAAAACAGGGCCTCAAGTCCTTGAAATTTCGGACAGTACCTTCTCCAAATTTCTAACTTTCTTCCAACTTCATTTCATCAATCATTCTATATACATGTAACATAGCACAATATCAGCAACCACAACATGTTAATTCATCAAATCAGCCACCAATAAGCATCCTCAAGCCCTCAAGCATGTCATGAAATTGCAAGAAAATAATTACTCAACCAATCAACCCAAATTCTACCATAGGTTGCAAACCCATGCTACCTTTGCTCCATTGAAGCTATAATTTTGCAAGATTGAAGTGTGTGTGAGTGAGTTACCTCAAGAACTTAGTTGGATAGCTTTAGGGCAGAAATTTTGACCGAAATTCCTCCAAGAAAACCGATGAACAGCCCCCTCTTCCAAGCTAGGATCAAAGCCCTCTAATGGATGATGAAATTTGGAAATGGATTGAAGCAAGTTTGTGAGGATTTTGGCTAGATTTTTTCTTCCCTTTTTTTTCTTACTATTTTCGGCCAAATAGAGAGTGAAGAGAGGAGAGAGAGAGTGAAATCAGATTTTGCAATGAAAGTGGAGAGAATTGGTGACTTAATGGTTAAGTCTAAGTGTCAACTCATGCTAGGTCCGTTTAGGGTCCGTTTAGGGTCCAATTTTCGCGCTCGTTTGCAACTTTTGTGCACTAAACCTCTGAGGTAATTTCCCTAGTACATTAATAGTACATTACTAGTAGTCTCATGTTCTTAAAATCTCCAATTAATCAAATTAATGTGCCTGTCCGGGCCTTTTCGGCACGCTCACGTATAAAGGTCAAACTTAAGGGTTTTCTTGTTTGAACTTGGAAATTCAATTTATTCGATTCCAAAACTCTACAATATGATAATCCAAGTATATATAACAATAAAAATCATGATAAATTTGGGCATTAAAATAATATGCGCTTAAAGAACCAATCGGTAAAATTTATTTTCGAGAAATTCATGTACTTTAGTAATTTTTTTTTGGGGTTACTCGAGTACAAAATATTTTTAAAATGACCAATTTAATAATAATTTGAAATAATAAAATTATGAGTCCTCACATCCTCTCCCCCCTAAGAGAATTTCGTCCCCGAAATTCATACCTTAACTCAAAAACTCCAGATGTCACTTTTGCATCCCGCTTTTACGAATTGTAAAACTTATTCCGTATTAAGTATCACGTAAGTCTGATATTCTTAATCTACTCACGACGAGCGAGATAACAATTCTTTCTCAATTGCCTTAAGAAATTTGTCAATTCAAGAACAAATGATATAATAGCCCTTTAAATTGGTAAACGTAATGAACTTTAAATATCTCGTAGATGAAATTCGATAAGATCTTAATAGCACACAAGTTTTGTCCTACTGGACCTTAACCCTAGTAATCTTTCAAAATAGATAGTAAGAGCCCTCAAGAATCAATAACTTCAAAAATCATATCCGGTTCCGTATACATGTATGCAAATATCGAAGTACTAAATGAAACCTTAAATTCGATAATATCTTATTGTAGTCCCCAAGTCATTTATGAGTATTACCACCAATTTTTAACCCAAATACGACTTAAAGACCCAAATCCATCAATATTACTGGAAGTGCTTACTTTTTTTATGAACTAGCCTTAATCACATCTTCCTCTAGAATCCTCAATTAGTTGTAGTCTTGTATTAAATCTAACTTGGAATGTACTACTGTCTCTTGTAGATACTCAAATGATTCATTTATGCAAGGTAAAAGATATTTATTCCTAATACCCACTTGATTCCAGCCTCAATATTATAGACATGGCCTTCTCACAAGGTTATAAGCGTAACAAAATTTAGATATACGAATAAGTCAGGAAATTGATTAAATGCAAAGTAAACTTTCATTTGCTATAAAAGACCATAATAGTTCTATCAAGTTAGGATAAGTTTATCAAATCATGTGTGTTCTTAGGATCTATAGTGAGCTCACAGGGAATCAAAGTGGACGAGTCCAAGATTGAGACCATCAAGCAATGGCCAACTCCAATATCCATCCATGAGGTGCGTAGCTTCCATGGATTGGCAGGCTTCTACCAACGATTTGTCAAAGACTTCAGTACCATTGCTGCCCCATTAACTGTTGTGACCAAGAAGAATGACAAATTCCATTGGGGGGAAGCCCAAGAATAAGCATTTCTTACCCTCAAAGACAAACTCACATATGCACCCATTCTAGCATTACCTAACTTTAAGAAGACTTTTGAAATTGAATGTGATGCTTCTGGTGTAGGTATTGGCGCCGTTCTCATACAAGACAGGAAGCCTTGTGCATTCTTTAGTGAGAAGCTAGGAGGTGCTGTCTTGAACTACCCCACGTATGATAAGGAGCTCTACGCACTTGTACGAGTATTGGAGACTTGGCAACACTACCTACGCCCAAGGGAGTTCATGATACACACTGACCATGAATCTTTGAAATTTCTCAAAAGCCAACCCAAACTGAGCAAGCGCCATGCTAAATGGGTAAGTTTCATTGACACCTTCTCCTATGTCATTAAGTACAAAACTGGCAAAACGAATGTAGTAGCTGATGCTTTATCTTGTAGACATTCTTTGCTTGCTGTTCTTGATGCCAAGTTGTTAGGGTTTGAGATGATCGAGGAGATATATGCCCATGACCATGACTTTGGGAAAAGTCTATGCATCTTGTATAAAGAGTCCACATGGAAAGTACTTCTTGCACAAGGGATTCTTGTTTTATGTGGATAAATTGTGTGTCCCTAACTCTTCCATTCGTGATCTTTTGATTCGAGAGGCACATAGTAGTGGTCTCATGGGACACTTTGGCATTGTTAAGATACTAGCCATGTTACAAGAGCACTTTTACTGGCCGCATATGCATAGGGATGTTGAACACATGGTTGGTAGATGTGTCACTTGTCATAAGGCAAAGTCTAAAACAAATCCATACGGCCTGTATACCCCGTTGCCTATTCCTCACTATCCTTGGGTAGACTTGTCTATGGACTTTGTCTTAGGGCTTCCTAGGTCACCAAGGGGTAATGATTCCATCTTTGTCGTAGTTGATAGATTCTCTAAGATGGCATATTTTATCCCCTGTCACAAAACTGACGATGCATCTCATATTGCTAATTTGTTCTTCAAAAAAATTGTCCGTCTGCATGGCATGCCTAAGACCATTGTTAGTGATAGAGATGTAAAGTTCTTGAGTTATTTTTGGAAAACTTTGTGGTCTAAACTTGGCACTAGATTGTTATTCTCTACCACTAGTCATCCACAAAGCGATGAGCAAACTGAAGTTGTCAATCGCACACTTGGCACTCTACTTCGGGCTTTGATTAAAAAGAATCTTAAAACTTGGGAAGAGTGTTTGCCTCATGTTGAATTTGCCTACAATCAAACTGTTCATAGTGCTACACACTACTCACCCTTTGAGATTGTTTATGGCTTTAACCCATTGACTCCCCTTGATTTAGTACCCTTACCTTCCTCTAAGCACACAAGCTTAGATGGGAAAAAGAAAGCTGATTTCGTGCGCAGGTTACATGAAGCCGTTCGAGCAAACATTGAGAGGTGAACTCAGCAATACATCCAGCAAGCCAACAAGCACCGTCGTAAGATGATTTTTGAGCCTAGAGATTGGGTTTGGCTACACTTGTGAAAAGAGAGATTTCCTAAGTAGCATCAAAGCAAGTTGTCCCCAAGAGGCGATGGACCCTTTCGAGTGCTCCATCGAGTCAATGACAACGCTTACAAATTGGAGCTATCTAGGGAATACAATGTTAGCGCGACCTTCAATGTCACGGATTTGAGCCAGTTTCTTGACGAGGAGGATCCAGATTTGAGGGCAAATCCTTCTCAAGAGTCTCAAGAGAAGGAGTGATACGGTCCTCAATAAACTCATTTCGAGACACGTAGCATGTTTGCCCAAGGATCTAGCGAGGTTGTCCAATGCTTGGATTGCGGGACCTAAAACCAATACGAACGACACGAATTGGTAGAAGGCGGTAGAACGACGACTCCAACAGAGGTGGTTACTCTAATGGATTGGTCGGTAGAACAATCAAGGACAAGACGCAAGATTGCTCAAACACCCTTGCCAAGAGCAAGTAAGGCTCGAAATTCTCACAAGGTTTATTCATAAAACGTCTATCCCTAAAACCTTACAAAGCACGCCCTTTTATAGGCTAAGGGCTAATAAAACCTAAGGGAAACAGGGAAGGGAAGTTCGGCCATCTTGGGGGCAAGATGGGCCGGGCCATGCTCTTCTAAAGCAACTAATCCAACTCTAAATAACACAAAGGCCTAAAGCTCTATTCGGCCAACTCACTTGGAGGCCCACTTGACTCTTCATGGGCTTGGATCATGGTGTAGACAACTTGATTATCATTCTTCAAGCCTTCAATGTCTCTATGAAAGCCTTGAGTCAAGGCCGCCATTCGTGCACACATCAGTCCCCTCCACTTGAGAAGGATTTGTCCTCAAATCTAGATGGAAATGGATGATACTACAAGAGTTGGTAGTATGAATGCCAGATCTAATGCCACCACATATTGGCCCTCTTAGACTGAATCATACTTGCATACGCCATGATTACTATGATTCGGTGCTCATGTCTCTTGGTTAGTTTGAAAATGCTCAAAACCAGCCAAGAAAAACTCCTGACTTTACTCCAAATGGCTTCTCTTGTTCGTATTATTCCCCTCCTCTTGAAAGCAATTTGCCCACAAATTGAAGCACGAATGGTAACAAGACGAGTTACATGCCTTCGACTCAATCTTATTATGATGGTTACAGATGTCATCCAATGCAAAACCCACATGCTAAGTTGGAAAATAACTCTTGTCGAACCTTGAATCTCACAAACCATCTTCAATGTATGCTCAACTTGATCGTTTGTGGTCCTGAGGTAAGGGTCCTCAAAGTGGTGTGAAATGTATCCTGTGACGACCCCACTTCTCCCAAGGGCGAACCCAAGGGTATCGGCGGGCCGCCTGCCTAGCTCGCGCCAGGACTCAAAATTTAAAACAATAAAACTAGATAAATCGAAAGTGCGCTATATACAATATATACAATCCCAAGAGTTATATTTACATCTTCAAAAGTCTCGAGTCAAACCACTCTAATACACTATAACCACAACCAGCAGAAGATAGACCCTAAGAAGGGTCCTTATACAAACCACCAAAACAAAAACAAACATCCTAACTGTTCCACTATTACAAGCCAATCTAACTATACTAGTGTACGAGCCAAAAGTTCCCGCGTCGGCCCCTGCTAAGGAAAACAAAAGGAAAGGGGTAAGCTATATGCTTAGTAAGTAAACATGGGCAAAAGCATAAATTCACGTAGCAACAATTACACAATAAGAGTAAAGCAAAAGTAGAAAAGAACAACATCATATAATAAGGATACAGGTGGCTCCAAAGCCAATTCATATGCCATGCGTGATCTTCTGTCGGCACTCCGTCGACCACACTCAATGGTCCGTAGAACTTCACTTGTACACCCACCGACACCTTATCACCCTCACTGGCCAGTCACCTCACAAACTTGCCCGGGCGAACGAAATCACAAACTTGAGCTTGAGTCACAAGCTCGGGTCACAAATTTGGTCACCTTCTCGGTGAACCGGATTCACAAAATTGGTTCATAACATGAACCTGCAAACTTGGTGACCTCAGACTAAGTTGGACTGACTTCGACCAAGCCCTAACCGGCTCGAATAGTCCATACAGGTATTAGATCGGGCCCACGAACTCACAAACTTTGTAAACTTCACAAACTTTACTCGAAAGTCGCCCCGAGCCACAAGCTCAAGGGTTTTGGTTCCAAAAGGTTCATATACATATGCCAAGTACAATTATACATTCAAATTAGGGTTTAGGTCGAGTGCGATAAAGTACACCCTCGCCTAAGTACCCTTTTCACATATCTCAAACATATAGCAAAGAAAACACACCAAACTGGCCTGAATACTTACCCAGAAACTGAAATAGCAAAAGTACGAGGTTGGATCGAAATGAACAGCTAGTAGTGGGCCCCACCAGTTCCGCCCAACTCACCACCGTCTGAAACAGAAAATTGTGTCACATAACATCGCAAAAGGCTACTATCGTGCCTAAAACGAGCAAAACGGCAATACGGCACGCGCGCACGTAAATATGACGGACGGAAACGGAAACGGCAGATTTGACACTCATTTCCAGTTTACTCATAAGTTGAGCTACGAATATCGGATTAAGGCGTATGAGACGCCATATCGAAGCTTAAAGGATGACCAACAATTGTTATGAAGACATCTAGAACTGAAATTGGAGGCTTCAGTCCCAAATGAATCAAACACAATCACGTATGAAATCTGGCCAATGCACAAATGGTCAGTTTTGGGTGCAAACAGTTTTCTATGCTACACATGGTCAAAAGAGCTGAAAATTGGCAGTTAGATGGTTCATTCCAAATGGAACAACTTTCATGAAGGTTGGCAATCCAAATTCGGAACGGAAATTGGTCATCAGGACCAAAACCTATATGACCAGAAAATGGTCATTTTCACGGGTAGGCCTTGTTTGCTCGGCTATATCTCAGGTTTTATAAATCCGATTCATGAAATTCTAAGGGCGTTAGAAAGCTCTGATATAGGGCTATAAGTTTGGCGTTAGAAAGCTCTGATATAGGGCTATAAGCCCAAACAGCTTGTAACCCAGTCAAATGTGAAGCCAAAGTTCTAGTCATAAACTTTCTAAAAAAAAAACGTAACAAAATTTGACGGTCAAAACAGGTCTGAGTATTTCGTTTATAGCTCAGGATATACTAATCCGTTTAACCTGAACATTTACAGGAAAATCCAGGACTTAAGGGGCTACAATGTTGAAGAAGGAAACTTTGTCCAATTTTGAATGTAACAAGGTAAAAAATGCAAGACACTATACTAGAATCGCAAAACAGGATCACAAACCGTATTTGGCCTCAATATGCGGTAATGGAACCAAATTCACTACGGTTATCGAATGGGGGTATAAGACCCACCGTTTCGAAGCTAAGAAACAGGGATACAACAATGTAGAAGGCCACTCAGTCCAAATCCTAGCACAACTAGGTCAAATATGCAAAATACGAAACCAGAATTACCAAAACAGGTTTGCAAATCACATAATACTGTAATGAGTCCAACTCAGTCTATACAAGTCCAAATGCATTGATTCCAAAGGCATATGGTAGCTAAGACATTTCTATATATTTCATCAGAAGACCCCAACATCCAAATCCAAAGTAATTCCAGTCAAAATAGCCAAATACAAACGCAGTTCTGCCATCCTGATCAACCCAGAACAGCCACAGTAAAATCGACATATCTCACTCTACACTAATCCAAATGACCTGAAATTTTACAGGCACCTCCAGCACATCAATACCTACAACTTTCATGTTTTAAGAAAAGTCGAATTCGGCCTCTAACCCTATGATCCAAAACCGGACAGAATAAGGGGTGATAAAACCCTAACTTTCCACAATTCAATCCAAACCCAAAATTGGTTGCAATTATCACTAATTCACACCTACTAGAGTCTTTCCCCCTCATTATCAACCATCATAGATGACCACAACATCACATTCATATTAAACCAGAAAATTCCTCAAAAATATAAAAACTTCACCAAATCACTTCAAATCAAGAAATAAATCACAAATATCATCACTTTAGCCACTACTAAGCATAACTTAAGCATCATTAGGTGTAGGAGTATGTTCAATCATCACTTACCTAGTATACAAGAGAAGAGGAGTTGTAGACCACCTTAGCTCTTCCAAAAACTTCACCACACCACTCACTACCACTCACTTAAGGGATTTTATGGAGAGGTTTCAAGTTTAATCGGTTAGTTTGTTGATTTGTGCAAGATTGGAGCATGAAATTTGGAGAGCTTTTCCTTTCCTTTTGCTTGATGTTGGTCGGCCACAAGAAGGAGAAGAAATGGTGAATTTTGGTCAATTTTTGAGATATTTATTTCATGGGTAAGAAAAGTCAAAAAGGTGAATAGTTGTCTTAGGTTTCAACCAATGGAAATGTGACACTTGTCACTCCATTAAATGCATTTCTATCCTTTCTTTTCCTCTCACATCAATCACTTCACATCCTCTACTTATCTCTTAACACCCGATAAATTTCACACAGTATCCGGAATTTAACCTATTTGGCCGAATTTTTCCGAACTTATCGCACTAGTGGGTCCCACGTCCGATATACATTTTTAATTTCTCAAAAACTAACCGATACTAGAAAAATCATCTAAAACCCATATTTACTCATAAAAATTATCTGGGGAACTTTTCTAATAAAGAAAATGTAGAAAAGGCGGGCGATAAATAATCTTCCACTTAAACTTTCTAATATTGTAACACTAGAGGTTTGCTAATCATTCAAACTTACTAAACCTTTGCAATTAAAACAAATCCTATATTTACCTATGTCAAGGCACACACTGGAATACCGAATATAAATTATAGCTTGAACCTTATAATCATAATACGTAAACTAGGATTTTCAAGCTCAACCGAATTAGGGTTTCCTTCCTAGTCATAAAACCCTGATTTTTTTCTATACCGAATATCAAATAACCCTAATATCGATTTGCGAACGGACTGGGGCCTCACATATCCCATGAAATTGAACTCCGGCTTGAACACACTTGCAAGGCACCAAGGCGGATTTGGTGGTGTTGGAGCTTCATGTGGACTAAGAGCAAGATGAAAGTCATAATGGTCATTGAGGTACTTGTTCTTTAAACGAACCCTTGGTACACAACCATCCCCAAAATGTGGAGTGTTCCCTTCAAGATGAGCTCGAATCAACTCCCCTTTGGTGTGGACTGATTTAAGTTGACATTGTTCTATGAATGGATACCAACGGGGTTTAACTCTTGGAGTATCAACTCCATGGAGGCTTGCAAAGTCTACAATTGATTTTGGAATGGAACACACCAAGATCAGCTCAACTTGCCTTTGCTTGATCTGTATAAAAGAAGAAACACTAAACAAAGCAAAGGTAAGTTCGTTAGGAAAATAATAGGCCTTCACCGGGTTGCTCAAGATCAGCCCACTTTCTCTCTTTTCTTCCTTTTTACCACCCATCTTATCAGATTTTTCCATCTCTTTTTCTAGTTCAACAGCTGACCCTTTCAGGCACAATTCCCTCATCTAGCTTTTTCTCCATTCTATAATGCTCAAGCTCATTTTTCATGTATGCTAGATCAATACAAAGTTGGTCATAAGTAAGTGATACTAGTCCAAAACGACGACCATTAAATAAGAAGGAATATTTATTAGTATGTCCGTCATATTTAACTTCTCGTTTTGACATCCATGCTTTGCCCAACAACACATGTGTCACTTGAATTGGGACTACATCACACAACACCTCATCCACATATTTGCCGATTTGAATAGGTACAAGCGTGTGCTTAGTAACCCAAACATCACCATGAGTGCTCGTCAACTTGTACGGTTGAAGATGATCAATGGTTGGAAGATTTAATTTCTCAACCATGATAGCTTGCAAGGTTGACTTCACAACTCCCATCAATGGCCAAGCTACTGATTTTATATCTTTGACATCACAACGAGTATAAAACCAACCAAGCAACTGGATTTGACGATGTCCAATTGCTCATCTACACCACGTAATGCCACTTCTTCGACTCCTTAGGATCAGGAAGACAATGTTGTGAGCTAGCTTTTATGCATCTTGTACTCGCCACGAATGTTTGAGGGAACCTGCAAAATGTTAGCAATGAAACCGAAGATATTACCTTTCACGCTCCCTTACGTGTATCCACTCGCACTCGTGTATATGGATGTCACTCTAATGCTCTCACGACACTTCTCAAGTCACAGATTGTTCCCCTTGAAGAAATGGAATTCCTCAATGAGTTTTCAATCAACTTCTCTCCAAGTACTCCAAGATGGCAACGTTTAAGTGGAAGTTTTGGACAGATTTGATGGATGCGCTAGTGTGAATGGAATCTCAATGCAAACTTAGCTTCCTAAAATGTAGGAGTGTGTTCCTAAAATGTAGGAGAGAATGTAGGAGAGTATTCCTAAAATGTAGGAGAGAATGTAGGAGAATGTTCCTAAAATGTAGGAGAGAATGTAGGAGAGTGTTCCTAAAATGCAGGAGAGAATCCAGGAGAGTGTCCAAGTAAGAAAATAGTCATCCAAGTGCTTTACTTAGTCTCCTAATTGACTTTGAAAAATTTAGTAAACAACTTGGATGAAGCAAGCAATACTTGGACAGATTTGAAACAAAGAAACCCTAGCGCAAATGAAACCCTAGCTGCAAGTAGACATCCTAGCCACAACTAGAAACCCTAGCCGCTACCACTAGTGATTTTCTTGTGGCTTAGGCAATGACTAACGAACCAAACAAACTTCACTTTCCAAGTGTACACAAGCCGCGACTGATTGTACACAAACAACGAGCAAGACTATGGCAGGCTTGATGACAACTTCCAACCAAACAACAAGACACGACTTGCGGGCAGATTTGTTCAACAATACAAGGCGCACTATGTGAGAACCCGTAATTTTCATTTTCTAGATTTCTCGTATTTTTATGGCTTGTTTTCTGCATCTTCGTGATTAGAAAAATTTCTAGATAATTTTAAGGAGCAGATATAATTTTTAGATGCTTTTTCTAGTATCGAATGGATTTTGAGAAATTAAGAGCGTATACCGGACGTGGGACCCACTAGTGCGAAAAGTTCGAAAAAATTCGACCAACTAGGTTAAGTTTTAGATACTGGAGTTAATTTATCGGGTGTTAAGAGATAAATAGAGGTTGCAATTTGGATTGATATGAGAGAGACAAGTTAGGTAGGTATTTAATAAAAGGTGACAAGTGTCACTTGGCTATTAGTTGGACCATTTGACTACTATTGCATGTCTTACCAATTGACTTAAATATCTTAAAAATTCACCAAAAATCCCTCATTCTTCTCTTCCTCTTGGCTGAATCTCTTAAGCAAGGAAAGAAAGAAAACTCTTCAAGATTTTGGCTTCCATCTTGCTTCAATCAACTTACTCAACCATCCAACCTTGATTTTGCTCCATAAAACCACTTAAGGAAGTGTTGGTGATTTGTTGTGTGGAATTATTTGGAAAGCTAAGGTGACCAATAGCTCTCTCTCTCTTGTTTTAAGGTAAGTTGTGAAGAACCACCCTCCTCCTTTAATTGATGCTTAAATCATGCTTAGTGGTAGTAGAAGATGCAAGTTTATGGATTAATTCTTGATTTGTGGTTGAAATGATCAAGTTTTATTATTTTTGGGGATTTTTCTGTTTTAATATAAGCATGATTGTGTGGCTATCTATGATGATTGGAAATGGTCTATAATGACTTAAGGAGGTGGGAAAAGTGATTAATTGCAACCAATTTCTGGTTTGGAAGAAATTTCAGAAAACTAGGGTTCTTGAGGGAGCATTCTGTCCGAAATTTTAGGTCCTAGATAGAGGCCGAATTGGCCTTGGCTTAAAACGTGAAAGTTTTAGGGAATGACATTTTATAGGTGCCTACAAAATTTCAGGTCAATCGGAGTAGTGTAGAATGAAATAAGTCGAAATTACTATTGCTGTTCTGGTTTTACCCGAATTGGAGAATTGCGCCTGTAATTGGTTGTTTTGGCTGGAATTGCTTCCGAATTAGTTCTTGAGGCCTTCTGATGAAATTTAGCCCTGTTTCTTAGCTTTCAGCTGGTTTTGGAATTTCTGGATTTGGACTTGTAGAGCCTGAGTTATGATGTTTCCGGTAGAATGCATTTTGGTGAATCTGTTTTACGTTTTTGATATAGTATCTTGCATTGTTGACCTGTTTGTACTCAAAACTGGGTTGAGTGACCTTCTGTGATGTTGTAGCCCTGTCTTTTAGCTTCGAGATGGTGGGTCTTGGACCCTCATCCGATAATCTTAGTGAAATTGGTGCCATTACCGCAAAATGAGGACAAAAACTGTTTTTTCAGGGCCAAAGCTAATTGCATTTCCGAATTTTCTGGTTTCCTTTAATGTTTGTGTATGCTTAGGGAACCCTGTTTTGTTAGTATATAGAATTGGTTTATGACTTGTAATCGAGTCCTATTGTGTTCATTTGAATAGTTTAGGGCTTGACTTTCATATTCGGTTATTTCCTAGCTAAATTTTGTACTTGAATGCCATTAAGCCTAGTGAACGGCTTTTGGGAATGAGATTATTTTTGTACAAGATGTTGGGACTGATTTGAGGAAATAATGAAGCCATGATGGCTGGAAAATAGGTAAACACAAGGGATATGCTGCCGAAATTTTACTTGAAGGCTAGTTGGGTTTACTTGTGTTTTGAGCAAAGGGCTTTTGGGTTGTTTGAGCCTAGGTCTTCATGTTACCTTTTCGTTACCAAAAATCATGTTTTGTACCCTTGCTTCAGTAATTTTGGCGAGGCATACGACTGGTAGTCGAGCCTCACATGTGCATTCTGTATACTCAATTTTGAAAATGGAACCTTCAATTGTTTTCCTTGGATTATTTTAGGGTTTATTGGTGATTAAAGCTCTCTTTTGGGAGGTATCTGCACTGACCCTGGTGAGTGTACTACTCACTTGTGTGTTACTATATGGCTTTGAATGTAAATTGCTTGAAGTGAATTGAATGTGACTTGATTGCAGTGAAAGTGTACTTTATCACTCTCACTTATATGTCTTATATCATTGTTGTCATGTTATTGGAATGTTACATGAAATGTTACATGAAATGAAAGTACTCGACTTGGTGTCGATTGGACGAGTATCCAACGACTACAAATGTTATCAATGAGCTCAACCCCATTGGTAGTTGATTGAATCGAGCCGGCGAGGGCTTGGTCGTGCCAATTAATGAACCTTAGGTAAAGTTATATGGAATCTTGTAGTATGGGAGACTCTCGATTCCGGTATATTCGAGTAATATCAAAGTGCAAGTATTTGGAGTTCGGGCCCGGTAGGGGGATGTTAGGTGGAAGGAGTGGAGGTAAAGTGGAGTCTACGGTTGGTTACTTTTGAACATTGACGAAGGGTCAATGACGTCCGATCAAGAAATGCAAACGAGGAAAGGGCTCTTGAGAGCCACCTGTATCCTTTTATCACCATATTTGAAGTGTGCCTTTGCTTATTTTTACTAAATTGAATGAAAGCTTGATGCTTATATGCACTTGGGTGCGTAAGTGATAGTATCTCACTGGGCAATTAGCTCACACCGTTCTTTTGTTTTCCTTACAAGAATATGACTCTTTTTGGAATGAATCTTGATAGATGGTTGCCGAATGAACTAGATGTATATTTCTTTTGTATTGTATATGAAGGGAAACCCTAAATGTATCTTTAGGGCCGATTTCACTTTCAATTTGGCAAACTGTGTATATATTCACTTTTGAAAACTTTTGTATGTCACTTTGGATTGTATTTGCTAAAGTTCAAGATGTGAATGTTTGTTCGATATTTGGTTGCGTTTTGACGGGTCGGTTACTATTCATGGCCGACTCCGAATTTCATTTTTTTTATTTTGGGTTATTTTACCCTTTTGCCTTGTTTACGCGCGTTTATAAGTTCCAGAACGCAATAGATCGCTCTAAACTGCACCGTTAGTCATGGCGAGAGTTGGGCAGGCAGTCCGCTAAACTCTTTGGTTCGCCTTAGGGGAAGGTGGGGCTGTCACAGGTGGTATCAGAGCCATATGCCGACAGTTGGGACTTTAAGTCCTTCGTCTGGAAAAGCCCCGAGCCTCTCGTTCGTGAAGAGTCACGAAGCGAAACTCTCCGTAGGGGATGCCCGCGTGCGGGTGGCAAGCTGATAGGTACCCCGTGATGTGACCCTGAGAACTGCCACACACTATGGATAGAAATTTAAGCCAAATGTCATCACACTTTGGTCAGGTTTCACGGCAATAATTGGACACAAAAGACGGATAGAATTCAACGATGCAACATGTGAATCAAGTTGCGGCCAGATTTGAACACAACTACGGACAACAACTCGACACAACAAGAACATAAACGACGGATAGAATTGGAGCCAAACGATTCAAACGCAAGAAACAAGTTGTGGACAGGAATTATCAATAAACTAGACACAAACACAAAGGAGATAACACGCCAACAAATTTTGTGTTCGGTGAACAGTAACGATGAACAGTGATGTTTTTTTTTTGAATAAGGCAGCGGAAATAACTCAAACCCTAAACGACACAACTACGAGAAACAAGGATATAACAAAAGATAGCTCCACCTAAGCTCTGAAGCCAACTGATACGGTGCTCGATCAACTCGTTTCGAGACACGTAGCATGTTTGCTCAAGGATCTAGCGAGGTTGTCCAACGCTTGGATTGCGGGACCTAAAACCAATATGAACGACACGCATTGGTAGAAGGCGGTAGAATGACGACTCCAACAGAGGTGATTACTCTAATGGATTGGTCGGTAGAACAATCAAGGACAAAATGCAAGATTGCTCAAACACCCTTGCCAAGAGCAAATAAGGCTCGAAATTCTCACAAGGAAGAAAGTCGAAAAACTAAGCAATTTTATTCATAAAACATCTATCCCTAAAACCTTACAAAGCACGCCCTTTTATAGGCTAAGTGCTAATAAAACCTAAGGGAAACAGGGAAGGGAAGTTCGGCCATCTTGGGGGCAAGATGGGCCGGCCCATGCTCTTCTAAAGCAACTAATCCAACTCTAAATAACACTAAGGCCTAAAGCCTTATTCGGCCAACTCACTTGGAGGCCCACTTGACTCTTCATGGGCTTGGATCATGGTGTAGACAACTTGATTATCATTCTTCAAGCCTTCAATATCTCTATGAAAGCCTTGAGTCAAGGTCGCCATTCATGCACACATCAGTCCCCTCCACTTGAGAAGGATTTGTCCTCAAATTTGGATGGAAATGGATGATACTACAAGAGTTGGTAGTATGAATGCCAATCTAATGCCACCACATATTGGCCCTCTTAGACTGAATCATACTTGCATACGTCATGATTACTATGATTTGGTACTCATGTCTCTTGGTTAGTTTGAAAATGCTCATAACCAGCCAAGAAAAACTCATAGCTTTACTTCAATGGCTCCTCTTGTTCGTAAACTCATGGTTTATGAAAATCAAGGATATAACGAAAGATACCTCCACCTAAGCTCTGGTACCAACTGATACGGAGCTCGATCAACTCGTTTCGAGACACGTAGCACGTTTGCCCAAGGATCTAGTGAGATTGTCCAACACTTAAATTGTGGGACCTAAAACCAATACGGACAACATGAATTGGTAGAAGGCAGTAAAATGACGACTCCAACAGAGGTGATTACTCTAATGGATAGGTCGGTATAACAATCTAGGACAAGACGCAAGATTGCTCAAACACCCTTGCCAAGAGCAAGTAAGGCTCGAAATTCTCACAAGGAAGAAAGTTGAAAAACTAGGCAATTTTATTCATAAAATGTCTATCCCTAAAACCTTACAAAGCACGCCCTTTTATAGGCTAAGGGCTAATAAAACTTAAGGGAAACAGGGAAGGGAAGTTCAGCCATCTTGGGGGCAAGATGGGCCGGCCCATGCTCTTCTAAAGCAACTAATCAAACTCTAAATAACACAAAGGCCTAAAGCCCTATTCGGCCAACTCACTTGGAGGCCCATTTGACTCTTCATAGGCTTGGATCATGGTGTAGACAACTTGATTATCATCATTCAAGCCTTCAATGTCTCTATGAAAGCCTTGAGTCAAGGCTGCCATCTGTGCACATATCAAGGGGACTGATGTGTGCGAGGATCTCAGCCCACGTAATGACCCAGTCCGAGTCCCATTGGGCCCAGTCACACGTGCACGAGACAAGCTCTTCAAAGAATCCCTCCAAGGCCTTGTTCGAATGGTCCAAGACCAACATGGAGTCCATAGAAATATTGAAGGCCTAGGAGGAGACAATCAAGTCATCTGCACCATGATCCAAGCCCATGAAGAGTCAAGTGGACCTCCAAGTGAGTTGGCCGAATAGGGCTTTAAGTCTTAGTGATTACTTAGAATTAGATTAGTTGCTTTAGTAGAGCATGGGTTGACCCATCTTGACACCAAGATGGCCGACTACTTCCCTAAGGGCTTTTAGGGTTTTTTTTGTAACCTTTAGCCTATAAATAGGCTTGCTTTGTAAGGTTTTTAGGTAGACGTTTTATCAATAAAGTTTTAATTATTTTTCAATTCTTCATAGTAAGAGAGAGATTCGAGCCTTTACTTGCTCTTGGCAAGGGTGTTGAGCAATCTTGCATCTTGTCCTTGATTGTTCTATTGACCTATCCACTGGAGTATCCACCTTCCATTGGAGTCGTCGTTCTACCGCCTTTAATCAAATCGTGTCGTCCGTTTGATACTAGGTTCCACAATTCATGCGTTGGACCGCCTCGCTAGATCCTTGGGCAAACGTGCTACGTGTGATGCCCCCACTTCTCCTAAGGTGAACCCTAGGATATCGACGGGACGCCTGCCTAGTTCACGCCAGGACTTAATACTTAAAATGAGAAAATAGATTTCACGCTAAAAGAAAGCTCTATTTACTCTATTACAGTTTCAAAAGTTGCATAGACTAGTGCATCAAGTCATACATACCACGAGTACTAGAAAGTAAACTCTAGAAAAGCTGATAACTACAACCACCACGACAACTATATACATCTTACTAGTGAACTTATAACAAGTAGAAATTCAACTCATCTATAATCAAAACATTAAACACCTTCCCGAGCGATCCCCACGTCGGCCCCCTACTAAGGAAAACAAATAGAATGGGGTAAGCTATATGCTTAGTGAATAATCAGGGGTAAAAATGCAAACTCATATAAATAAACAAGTAAATCAGGATATTTCACATCAACAACAGAAAAGTAACATCACAATGGTAGGATACGGGTGGCTCCAAAGCCAATTCAATTCCCCGAGCTTGAACGCCTATTGACACTCCGTCAACCAAAGTACTCATGGTCCGCAGATTCCACTTAACTTTCCCCGTTCACCTTATCAACCCCCGCTGGCCAGTCAACAACACACAGCAGCTCGAGCGAAACAAAATAACTTAGCTTTCGTCAAAGCTTTAAGAATGAACTAAATCCTAAGTTTAGCATGGAACTACCTTCGACCAAGCCCCAGCTGACTTGAATAGTTCGTCTAACCCTTGGAATCGGGCTGGAACCAAGCCCTGAGATATCCGATCTCTCAATAGATGGTATCTCTCAACAAAGTACATAACAAAGTACTTACGCCAAACAGCACACAGCAAATGGGGTTCAATTCAAGTCATGTAATCACCCCCATCAGCACACAGCAAAAGGGTGATACTCAGTCATGTAATCATCCCCATCAACACACAGCAAAAGAGTGATACTCAACATAAGGCATGTATTCACACATAGGAAATCAAAACAAAGGATGGGCTTATGTCGAGTGAGGTAAAGTACACCCTTGCCTAAGTACCCATTTAACATATACAAAGCACTTTAACAATTTCACATCAATAACAACCCAATTACTCACTTGATAAAGCTTGGCACGAAAAACGATACAATTCACTGAGCTTGACCGTCACCGTCAAAAGCCTCACAATCTGTATTGACAGATTATATACACACATAAGTGAAACGGCCATACAATAGCAATTTATAACTTAAACGATCGAATACGGTCAAAAATAATAAAAAACGGTCAAAAATGACGTTAAGGCCAAAAGAATGTCGAAATCTGGCGAAACGACTGGAATGGTAACAAAATAACAAAAGTAGACCTAAATGGTCCAAAACGGCAAAAATGGTTGAGAAATGCACTTGTGCGTGCGTGGAAATGAAAATGGTAGAAAACGGGTTACACGATTTTGCCCATAACTAGTGTTGTGGTTATCGGATCAAAATGTACTAGATGGTGTCTCGAACCTTAGACAAAAGGCTACAGCTTCCATGAAGATACCTCAACCCATTTTTCAGTGTATCCAAGTTAAATTTGCAAAATACAGAACTAGAACGCCAAAGGTTAGTTTATCTTTCTCGTGAAAATTTGGCGGCATGCCCCTTGTGTTTACCCATTTTTCAGCCATTTATGGCTTCAATATTTTCCTCAAACAGTCCCAAAGTCACACATAAAATAACTTCATTTAAATAGCCGTTCAATAGAGTCAAAGTCATACAAATACCAAATTAAACTAGGTACATGTCCGGAAATGAAATGTAAGGCATAAATCAAAAGACAGATTTGCCGCCACTTAGCGTAACGAGCACAAACGAAGCTACGCTTATTGGATTGGGGTACAATTGATACCATTTCGAAACTAAGACAGAGTGATACAACTTTGATGCAGGCTACTCAGTCCAGTTCATAGTGTATCTAGGTCAAAAGTCCGGATTACAGAACCAAAATCTCACATTCGGGCTAGTTAACCGCATTATGCGTAAACGATAATAACTCAGGCTATCGAAGTCCGATTGGAGTGTTTTTAGTTGCGTTGGAAAACTGAAACATAGGGATAAAACTTTCATGTTTTGACTAAAAGCTAGTTCAGTACGTATCAAGATGAACAAATGCAACCAACTTAGTGTACTATCAAAACTGTCCACTGACTTTACTCCTATGGCAGTCAGGGTATTTTCATCTTTTCATAGACTACGTTGCTCCGATTAAGCTGAAATTTTGTAGAAAACTATAAAATATCATTCTCTACAACTTTCATGTTTTGTACTAAGTCTAATTCGGCCTCTAATATGGTGAACTAGAACCGGGCAGAACAGGTGAGGTGCAAAACCGAAAATCTGGAATTTATGCCTACAAGTGCTAATCTTCATAATTCTAGCTTAAAACACTACCTCACCTCCTTATCTACACTTATTCCCATCATAATCCATCTAAACAAGAAGAAATATGGCTGATCAATACAAACCCTAACTCGCCAATGCTCCCAAAATCATCACAACTACTTCCATAGCTACCAATTTGACCAAATCATGAGTTATATAACAACTTAAACAAAAGTAAAAGAACCAAAGATAAGGGATAGCCAATATACCTCAAGAACAAGCTTTCAAAGGATATCCTCCACCTCTCTTAGAAATTTTTGGTTCCTTAAACTTCCCAAGCTCTCAAACTATTGATTAATCGGTTTAGTTTTTCTTGTTTTCACTCAAATGATTCAAACTCAAGATGGATTGAAGTTGTTTCTCTTGCTCTCTCTCTCTCTCTCTCCCTTAAGCTCGGCCAAACCAGGGGAAAATGGTGAAGAAATGGAGCCAATGTGAAGATAAGAAGCAAAGAAAATTGGCTTGGTCAAGGAACCCTAGGTGGCCGACAATTGTCACCACCAAAACCAACTAAAATTTTGTTTTCTTTTCCTTGCATTTTGGGTCAATAATTTCGGCTATAAGGCAGAGGATGAGGGAGATATTTTGTAAAAATATCAAGGGTATGTGGTGGTAGGAAAGTGGTGGTCAAATGGTGGATTCAATCGGTAGTGATCGATACCCGTCGGTTTACACTGATTTTTCTTAGATTGCATATACTAGGGTTTTTAACTTCTACTCACTAACTTATTATTATCACTTCTAATCATATAATATTTTGATGTGTGCATGAACTAGGGCCCAATCCGACTCCCATTGGGCCCAGTCACACGTGCACGGGCCAAGCTCTTCAAAGAATCCCTCCAAGCCCTTGTTCGAGTTGTCCAAGATCAACCTGGAGCCCATAGAGATATTGAAGGCTTGGAAAGAGACAATCAAGCAATTTACACTTTGATCCAAGCCCATGAAGAATCAAGTGGGCCTCATTGTGAGTCGGCCGAGTAGGGCCTTAGTTGTTGTTATTTATTTAGTTGGACTAGTTGCTTAGTAGAAGGAATGGGCCGGCCCATTTTGAAGTCAAGATGGCCGACTTTTCCTTTAGGGTTTCTTTAGGGTTTTTCTTGTTACCTTTAACCTATAAATAGGCTAGCTTTGTAAGGTTAAAGACACAAGTTTTATGAATAAATTCTTAGTATTTTCGTTTTCTTCCTAAGAGAGAATTCGAGCCCTTAACTTGCTTTGGCAAGGGTTCTTGAGCAATCTTGCGTCCTGTCCTTGATTGTTCAGCCGACCTATTCCCCTGGAGTATTCACCTTCATCGGAGTGTCGTTCTACCGCTTTAAATCAAAATGTGCCATCCGTGTTGATTTAGAGTCCCGCAATCCAAACGTAGGACAATCTCGCTAGATCGTAGGGCAAACGTGCTACGTGTCTCGAAACGCGTTGATCGAGGAACGTATCAGTTGGCTTCAGAGCTTTGGTAGAGGTATCTTTCGTTATATCCATTGTTTTGTTCTTGTTTCATATAGTTTCCGTGTTTTCCGCTGCCTTGTCTAAAAAAAAAAATATTTCTGTTCGTCTAGTTTTACCCTTTGTTGTGTCATTTGTCAAAAAAAAAATCTGTCCGCAATTTGTCTTGCTTTGGGGTTGTTGTTGCCATCACCAAATCTGACCAAACCTTGTGCCGTTTGTTGCACCAAGTTTCTGTCCAAGTGGTGCGTGTCATAGCAGCCCAAACTGTCCGTGAAAAAAAAAAAAAAAAACAAATTTTTAATCCACGGCTTGTTGTCCTTACAAGTCTCTAATCAATTTTCCCAAATCTACCCAAGGTTGTGCGCTGTTGTTGCTAGCTCCAATCAGGCCAGATTTTGTACTCTTGTTGCATCAATTCTGCCCAGCAGTTGGCCATAGCCGAAACTACAAAAAAAAAAAAGAAAGAAAAAAAAAAGTGCGGCTAGGGTTTTTCCTTTGGTTGTCAAATCTGTCCAAGTGTTCAATTGCTTATCTAAGTTGTTTGCATAGCTTCCTAAACTGATTTTTTGTGGTTAAACTTGTTTGGCATTGGAATCTTGAAGAGAAACTACAATAATCTAAGGTTTCTTGAGTTTCTTGAAACTAATCTTGAAGTTCTTGAAAGCTCTTGACAAGATCTTGGAGTTTTTGGGGCCGCTTGTTGTAGTGAAATAGGGGCTGACCAGAATCTGGTTTTGAACCCATTCGGCCAGGTGTAGTTACATTGATAAGTCAAAAAAAAAAAAATAGAATCGAAACAAAAAAAAAAGAGGGACGAAAGGAAAGAAAGCAACGACCGAACAAGAGGGAAAAAAGAAAGTACTTGGGTCTTTTATTGCCAAAAACAACAACCGTTACATATTGTTTCTAAGCCAACCAGAAATTTCAAACAAAAGAGAGAAACTCAAAAGTTTTGGCGTACCTCTTCTTGAAATTCTTGATCACCTTGAACCTTGATTACTTGTACTACCTTTGGGGGTTCTTGGAGTTCTTGATTATCTTGGGTCTTGAAGACTTGCACCTCCCTTCGTATAAAAAGTTTCTTGTAAGATCTTGCAACCATACGAGGCTTCCTTGTTTTAGGAGTAAATTTCTTGGGAGTTGCTTGAGAAAGTTGCTTGGGAGAGTCTTGGGTCACATTACTTGCATTATCTTGGGAGGCCATTATCTTGAAACAAGAACCAAGGCTGCCTTGCCTTGCAAAGTGTGAAGGGGAGCCGAATTGTCTTGCAGAGTGAAGGGGGCCGAGTTGTCTTGAAGAGCCGAATTGCTTGGAGCAAGTTGTGGCTGTGAGAGAGAGGGTTTTATAAGGAGTATAGCCAACTTACGGAAGGGTTTCAAGGAGGAAAGAATTCTGGAAATTTCGGTTGGGGGGGGAACCAAATCTGTTTTGGAGTTTCCAAGCCAACTTGATTTCCAAAGTCATTTAGGAAACTAAGTACACACTTGGGTAACTCTTGCTCACTTGGACACCTCCCTATTTTCTCTCCTTGCTTTAAGGGGCTGCTCCTACTTTCACTCCTACATTTTAGGACCCACTCCTATATCTTAGGAATCCTAGGGTTTTCCTTTCCTAACAATATTTCCAAGTCTGTCCGCCCCAGTTAAACCTTCCAAAACCGTCCTTACCTGTCCAAAATCTCACCCAATTGTGTCCTACCCTCTTGCTTACTCTTGTGGGGAAAGATTGGTGACGATTGTTGGACTTGAGCAACATTTCTGAACTACCTAAACCAACAGGTAAAGGTACTTGGTAAGTCTAAAGGAGCGATTTGAGAACTATACACGAGTGTGAGTGAAACACTAAGGGAGTGAGGTGAGGTTATACTTGCACTTTCTTTGCTTGTTACTAACCTTTTTGCAGGGCATTAAGAAAAGACATGGAACAACAACAAGCAACCAATGATCACTCATTATTGTTCGCTGCAATGAAGAATGAGCTTAGGCGCATCAATGAGCAACAAATGGAGGAGTTGCACACTCGTTTCGACGAGTTATCCAAGAGTCTCACACGAGGCTCTCGTTCAAGATCCCACAACCGGAGTAACCATGGGCCCAAGGAGGCGAATAGCGAAGACTACTCCGCTAGTGAGGATGAGGAGCGACCCGAGAGGCCTCGACGGGACACGCCCAAGAACGAGCTAAAGGGGCTTAAGATTCAAATACCCGCGTTCAAAGGCAAGAGCGATCCTGAGGCGTACTTGGAGTGGGAAGGCTGCATAGAGATGGTCTTCAACTACTACGACTATAGCGAGGAACAAAAGGTCAAGGTTGCCACCGTTGGGTTCACCGACTACGCCCTAGTTTGGTGGGACCAAGTGAGGACCCATGGGAGGAGAATGGGAGAACCGCAAGTCCGAATTTGGCGAGAGCTCAAGGCATTGATGCGAAAGCGATTTGTTCCGAGCCACTACAACCGAGATCTCCACTCCAAATTGCAAACCCTCACTCAGGGTAACATAAGCGTGGAAGACTACTACAAAGAGATCGAGATGGCCATGATGAGGGCGAACCTTCAAGAAGATAGTGAAGCAACCATGGCTAGATTTCTTTGAGGTCTCAACCCAGATCTTCAAGAAGCCTTAGAGCTCCAACACTATATGGACATGCAAGACCTGCTTGAACTCGTTATCAAGGCCGAGAGGGGAAAGAGACTAAAACGAGGAGCCCGTACCTACCAGTCTTCAAACTCGACCTCATGGAAGAGTAACCAACCACGAAGGCGACCCATGAAGCTGGATATTCGGCCACACCAACTTCTTCGAGCCAAATTCAAAGTAATGTGCCAAATCGAAATTCCAGTTCTACCCCTAATAAGGTCACCGACGTATCCAGGTCTACTTCTAAGGCACCACAAGAGACTCCTAAGACTAGGAGTAACGACATCAAATGCTTTAAGTGCCAAGGGCCCATGTCTTCTACTAAGCAACTAGTCCAACTAAATAAATAACAACAACTAAGGCCCTACTCGGCCGACTCACAAAGAGGCCCACTTGATTTTTCATGGGCTTGGATCAAAGTGTAAATTGCTTGATTGTCTCTTTGGGCTCCATATTGATCTTGGACAACTCGAACAAGGGCTTGGAGGGATTCTTTGAAGAGCTTGGCCCGTGCATGTGTGACTGGGCCCAATAGGACTAGGATTGGGCCTTGGTTCATGCACACATCATATTTCCTCATCCAAAAGTCACTCTTACCTACCAAATTTGATCCCCACTCCGTACCGAATATCTAACTTGAAAACGGACAACGAAAACCCTTACTTCTATATTCATTTACACTTATTGTGGGGTGATTGGGTAGTAGGGCCATAATAAATGAATAATTTTCAAATAAAATGGCATTTTTAAGAAAACCATGAGGGGTTTTACAATTCCATAAATTGAATTTAGGGTTTCAGTTGAAATGAGAAATTTGAGAAAACGGTCAATCACAAGTGAAACTAGGGTTTTGATTAGACGTTTAGGGTTTCTAGCCTTTTAAAATAAAACAAGGTTTTAAATCAAACCCAAAAAAATAGCTTTAGTTTCATCTTTAAAACAAAATAATGGTTTAAAATAAAAATAAACTAAAGAAACTGTAATATCCTCTTTGAGACTAAACAAAAGATGATCCTAAAAGTTGGGGTATCACAATCTCCCCTCCTTCAAAAAATTTCGTCATTGAAATTGCAATCAACGAGCTTAGGGTTGGAATACTCGAATACCTCATTAACGAGTTCATCAATAGTGGTAAAGATTACCTCAATAATTGGTCACTCTATGTATCGCAATCCAAGATCCAACCGTATAATCCTTATCTCACAGTCTCAATGGTCTTTAAATATCTTGTAAAATGAGTAGAAGGAAACCTCAATATGATGGAAAATAGGGAAGGTACCTTCGGTGATTGCCAATGGGTCTGTCACCTCTTGCATAGGTCCTTGCCGGCACTTTCGGTCGATTACCCGTGGCTTTAGTCGGCTTAGACGTGTTCCCTTCTGCCATTGGCAAATTTCCTTCTTTTGGTAGGTGAGGGCACTGAGCAATCAGATGCTTAGCACTACCACATCAGTAGCATTTTCGTACTTGTCCTTTCTTCCAACAATTATCTTCTATGTGATTAGCAGCCCCACAAAATCCGCATGCCATTCTAGGTCCTGATGTCGGACCTCCTCGTGAGGTAACCCTTTGGGTCTCTCTCCCTACCTGATTTTTCTCAACATTTCCTTAATTTGGGATCCCAGTGGATCGTGGTCCACTTATTCCTCGGCTCATCTTAGACGGTGGCTCGCTCCTCGAGTTTTGTCCATCACTATAACTACTTGTATCCGGTTGTCTTTTTTTGTTATCATGAAAGGCCTTTACTTGACTCTTAGTGCTTTCAATTTTTTGTGCTTTTTCAATCGCTTGACTATAAGTCTCCAATTGAGAGCAGCTGCCAGTGCCTCTTGAATTTTCACATTCAAACCCTGGACAAACTGACGAATTCTCCTTGGTCCGTTAGCACTAATTCCGGAGCAAAATGAGAGAGTTTGGTAAATTGCGTCTCGTACTCCGCCACTGATGTGTGCATGAACCAGAGCCCAGTCCGAGTCCTATTGGGTCCTGTCACACGTGCACGGGCCAAGCTCTTCAAAGAATCCCTCCAAGCCCTTGTTCGAGTTGTCCTAGATCAACATGGGGCCCATAGAGATATTGAAGGCTTGGAAAGAGTCAATCAAGCAACTTACACTTTGATCCAAGCCCATGAAGAATCAAGTGGGCTTCTTTGTGAGTCGGCCGAGTAGGGCCTTAGTCGTTGTTATTTATTTAGTTGGACTAGTTGCCTAGTAGAAGGCATGGGCCGGCCCATCTTGAAGACAAGCTGGCCGACTTTTTTCCTTAGGGTTTCTTTAGGGTTTTCTTGTTATCTTTAGCCTATAAATAGGCTAGCTTTGTAAGGTTAAAGACACAAGTTTTATGAATAAAATTCTTAGTACTTTCGTTTTCTTTCTAGAGAATTCGAGCCTTTAACTTGCTTTGGCAAGGGTTATTGAGCAATCTTGCGTCCTGTGGGAATGGACGCAAGAGTAACCAAGAAGGTAAGACACAAATGTGGGAATGGACGAATTTGGAAGGGCAATAGTGACAGACAGAAATGGAAGTGTGCCAATGGGAACACAAAAGAAAGAAACCCTAGCTTCCTAAAATGTAGGAGAGAATGTAGGAGAGTATTCAAGTGAGAACAAAGGAGTTATCCAAGTGTTTTACTTAGTTTCCTAAATGAATTTGGAAAATTAAGTAAACAACTTGGATGATGCAAGCAATACTTGGACAGATTTGAAACAAAGAAACCCAGTGCAAATGAAACCCTAGCCGCAAATAGAAACCCTTGCCGCCGCCCCACTTGTTTTCTTGTTGCTCAAGTGATGACTAATGACCAAGACAGATTTGGGAACACAATCTTACGGCAAATTTTGGACAGAAATTATCGACAAACTAGACACAAATACGAAAGGGATAACACACCAACAGATTTTGTGTTCAGATGAACAGTACGTGAACAGTATTGGTGAACAGTAATGATGAACAGTGTCAGTGAACAGTACGGTGAACAGTGTCATTTTTTTTCTTTTTTTTTTTAACAAGGCAGCGGACAAAACACAAAAACCCTATGACACAACTACGAAAACAAGGATACACAAGGATCTAATGAAAGATACCTTCACCTAAACTCTGAAGCCAATTGATACAGTTCTCGACCAATACGTTTCGAGACACGTAGCACACTTGCCCAAGGATCTAACGAGGTTGTCCAACGCTTGGATTGCGGGATCCAAAACCAAAACGGACAACACGAATTGGTTGAAGGGTAGTAGAACGACGACTCCAACAAAGGTGATTACTCTAATGGATAGGTCGGTAGAACAATCAAGGACCTTCGCGTGATTGCTCAAGAACCCTTGCCAAAAGCAAGTAAAGGATTGAATGCTCTTAATAACTAAAGAGAAACAAATCAGAATTTTATTATGAAAATTGTGTACCCGTTAACCGTACAAAGTGAGCCTTTATATAGGCTAAGGGGCTAAAGAAACCCTAAGAAACTAGATAAGGAAGATCGGCCACTCCTTGGACAAGGTGGGCCTGCCCATGATTCAAATAAACTAATCTAATCCAACTCTAAAGAAGTGAATCTAACACTAAGGCCTAGGGCCTAGTCGACCAACCCTTCGTGGGCTCTCTTTGTGGGCTTGGATCATAATGTAGACAACTTGATTATTACCTTCCAAGCCTTCAATATTCCGATGGACTCCTTGTTGGTCTTGAACATTTCACACAAGAGCTTGAAGGGACTCTTTGAAGCGCTTGGTCCGTGCACGTGTGACTGGACCCAATAGAACTCGAACTGGATCATTACTTGGGCTAAGGTCCGTGCACACATCAAGTGTCTCGAAACAAGTTGATCGAGGACTGTATCAGTTGGTATCAATTGGCTTCAGATCTTAGGTAGAGATATCTTTCATTATATCCTTATTTTTCGTAGTTGTGTCATAGTGTTTTTGTGTTTGGTCCGTTGCCTTGTTACAAAAAAATATTTATATTTTTGTCCGCATCTTTGTTGCTTATTGTCGCGTCAATTTCTGCTCGTATGTTGTGTCGTGCATGCTGTCTGTGTGGTCTCCACGTGTGGCTGCAATTTGTTCTTGTGTGAGACGCTAGTTGGTCATTAAACTCTGTCCACAACTTGGTCTAGTTCTTGGTCAAAAATTTGCTCATCAAGTCTGCTCGTATTCTTACTCATTATTGGCATCAAATCTGTCCATGCATGCGTCGTTTACTACCTTGACAATCTGACCGAATTTTGTATCCTTTTTTGCGACAAACTCTGCCCAAGTCATTGGTCATAGCCGAAGCCACAAGAAAACAAGAGGGCGACAGCTAGGGTTTTCACTTGGCGACTAGGGTTTCTTTATCTCGCATTAGGGTTTCCTTGTGTCGCCCCTTTGCTGCCCAATTCTGTCCAAGTTTATTTCAGGTTATCCAAGTTGTTTTATTTAATTTTCCTAATCTGGTTTTTGGTAAGAGTTGTTGGTATTGGTGAACTTGAAGGAAACCTACAACAATGAGTTTCTTGATCACTATCTTGAAACTCTTGAAGTCCTTGATAATTGGTTGGTAAGTTTTTGCAAGATATTGGAGTTTGATCTTTGATTGTGGGAAATTTAGGGGCTGTCCCGAATCTGGAATTTGTTCTTACGGCCAATTGTTGGGATGTGTGTTAAGTAAAAAAAAAACAAACAAAAAAAAAGTGAACGAAAAGAAAAGAAAGAAGGAGGAGTCAGGTGGCAAGAGAGCAAAACAAGAAAGGAAATTCGATCTTTTATTGCCCAAAACAGATTCTTCCCTTGTACTTTTATTCCCAAACAGAAAATTAAAACAAAGAAAAGAACTCAAAAATTCTGACCAACTTCTTCTTGAGGTTCTTGATCACTTTGAGCCTTGATCACTTGTACCACCATTCACTATTCTTGAGGTTCTTGATCACCTTGAGCCTTGAACACTTGTACCTCCCGTCGAATAAACTCTCTAACATCGGTGAAGGGCTTTCTTGGTTTGGGAGTGAATTTCTTGGGCAACTCTTGAGCAGCCCGTTGGGGGGAAGCTTGAGTGAGGTTACTTACATCTTCTTGAGACGCCATTGTCTTGAACCAAAGGCTGAAACTGTTTGTGTGTTGCACAAGGAAGGAGGAAACCAAATTGCCTTGCTTCTTGAGAGTAAAAGGCCGAATTGATTTGTGAGTGGAAGTGCAGCAGTGAGAGAGGGTTTTTTTATAAGGAATCAACCGACCTTGGGGGAAAGAATTTGGGAAGGAGAAAATCTGGAATTTTCGGTTGGAAGAGGAAAGAAATCGAATCTGATTTAGAAACCTTCTTGGAAAAGAGTTTGGAAGTTTCTAAAAGTTGTTGAAGAAAGGTTTTCTAAAGAGTTTCCAAAACTAACTTGTTTTCCATTTAGGAAACTAAGTAGAACACTTGGATAACTCCTTTGTTTTCACTTGGCTACTTTTCTACGTTCTCTCCTACATTTTAGGAAACCCCTCCTACCTTTTAGGGAGCTAGGGTTTTCTCTCTCTTGATCACATTGGCGTTATTTCCATTTCTGTCTGCCGCTAGTAACCTTCCAAATCCGTCCATTCCACTTCATTTTTTCACCCACATTTGTGTCTTACGCTCTTGCTTACTCTTGTGGAAAAAGTTGGTGACAATTATTGGACTTGAGCAATATTTCTCAACTACCTAATCCTACAAGTAAAGGTATTCGGTAAGTCCATTAGAGGGCCTTTGAGGGATACACACGAGAGAGAGTGATACACTAAGTGAGTGAAGTGAGGATATACGTGCATTGTTCTTCTTGTTACCAACCTTTTACAAGACATAAAGAGGGACATGGAGCAAAATCCACCAATCACAAACTATTCATTATTGTTCACCACCATGAAGGATGAACTCAAACGCATTAGTGACCAACAAATGGAGGAGTTGCACAGCCGATTTGATGAACTCTCCAAGAGTCTCACGTGAGGCTCTCATTCTAGATCACGCAACCAGAGTAGCCATGGCACCAAAGGAGCAAATAGCGAGGACTAATCCGCTAGTGAGGATGAGGAACGACCCGAGAAGCCTAGAAGGGACACATCTCAGAACAACTCAAGGGACTTAAAATTTAGGTTCCCGCGTTCAAAGGCAAAAGTGACCCTGAAGCTTACTTGGAATGGGAAGGCCGTATCAAGATGGTCTTCGACTGTTATGACTATAGTAAGGAACAAAAGGTTAAAGTTACCACCGTTGAATTCACTGATTACGCCCAGGATTTTGAGGATTTTGAGCGCACTCCTTCCAGGTCTGCGAGTCATGCTCGGGCAGCTAAGCAGCGACATAGACGACAAAGCTTGAACGGGGATAAATCGGGGGAAGTAGCGACGTGGGAGCAGTTACAAAATTTTCAAAGGGTGTTGCATCAACGGCTGCACTCTGATCCGACAGGTACAAGGGAGGCGCTGAATTGTGTGATTGATGGTTCAGGAAAGTTGGAGCAGCAAGAGGCCGCGAAGTATGGTCAGCTTGGAGCTAGGCACAAGGGTGGTCGGCCAGCTAAAGCATCTCTCAATCAAGTTCATCTCCAATCTCAAAATCATTACTCTTTGCGGTCTCATGTTAAATCCCATTAAGTTTGTTGTATGGAATATACGTGGGGCTTCTCGCAAAGATTCACTTAGATATTTACATAAGATTTGTAAACTAATTCAATACGGTTGCTGGTACTTCTGGAATCCTTGTCGGATACTCCTCAACTTGAGGTGGTACGTCAATTACTTGGGTTTGATAGTGCATTGGGAGCATTGAATAATAAGGTGTGGGTTTTTTGGTACAATGAGATGTCTTTGAGCTTCAGGGAAATGGCAGAGCAACTTCTTCACATGCACATCACCTTCTCTTCCGGGTGTTGTATTCACTTTTCGACAGTGTATACTTGGGAGACCCCGGTCAGTTCTTAAGTTTGATATTAGGTTATATTTATTGTTTGTGCTGTAACATTAGGTTTTTCCACTAATTCGAAAACCCTAAGTTGGGGTTAGGATTGAAACCCTAGTTTTCGTATTAATCACAAGTTCGAGTGGTGGTTAAAGTTAGTTATGTTAGCGAGTGTTTTAGTGTGGGTAAATATGGGATTTGATCTATTTTATATCGGTTAAGTGAGTTTAAAAGTTAGAAAACCCAAAAAGCTAGCAAAACCTTTAGTGTTACGATATATTAGAATTTTAAGTTGGGTTTAAACCCTAATTTTGCCTATGACAAAAATATTGTTGTTTAATTGCTTTTATGTGAGATAAAGTATGTTTAAGTACAGGTGATTAATATAGGAAAGTGATTAGTGAAGCAATTAAGTGTGATTACATGTTTGGATTAGATTAAGTTTACAACTTATGGAGTAAATTGATAGAAAAGTAAAGGTTTAAGGGCAAGAGTGGAACAAAAGTTAAATTGAAGTACAAGGGCTAAGAAGCAAATAAAGTCCTTTTGTGTGATTGGTTGGCTAATAAATATCTCTCCTAAGTGGGTTTGCACCACATATAAAGTCATAGGAAACACAATTAAGTCATTGGATGACAAAACAAAACAAACAAACAAGAGGAAGAGAGAGAGAGTTGGAGCCGTGAGAGGGAGAAGAAGAAACCAAGGGGAATTTTGCTAAGTTCAACCAATTTCTTCCATAGATTTTCATCTTGAGGCATAAAGAGTCCATCTTGGAGCTAGCTTGAGTTTCTTAGCCATCATTCAACCTTTATCTTGAGGTAAGAAAGCTTCTATACAAAGTTAAAGGTGGTTGATGATACTTGAAATGGGGGAAATGATGATAATAGTTGTTAGTTGTCATTGATTATGGTTTCACTTGTGTTTATCACTTGTTTTTTTGGTGTAATTTGGTTAAATTTGGGCCTTCCTGATTCGGCCATAGGTGCCCTAATTAGGGTTTCATGCTAAACAAGTTAATTAGCTCTAATTTTGTGTTATGAAGATTGTAATGGTTGTGTTTGATGATTTGTTTTATTGGTTTGGTGAGTGAATGGTAAAAACTGATTTGGATTATGAAACCCTAGGTTTCCTTAAGTTAGTTCAGCTTGGCTAATGATACGAACGACACCAACCATGTGATGCAACCCGTACAGAAAGGTTTTGGATCTAGAAGGTAGATGCTCACGTTGAAGACGACGAAACGCAGCGGATAACCTAAACCCGTTGATCACGTGGCCAACGAACCTCGGTATTTGGTAGAGGACGCCACAATCTAGCGCGGTCCTAGATTGATAAGTCGATTGAATACCTAAGAACGATTCTAAGATATTCAATGGTGCTTCAATGAAGCTTTGAGAGAACTCTCAAAAGTGTATTTTATTAATCATCAAAAACTGCCTCTTACAACCCTAAATGCAAACATAAATAGACAAATAAAAAGACTAATGGGCCAAGTTACTTGCTAATGAGGCTCACATGGCCCAGAACATTGGCCCACGAACTAAACAACGACTAGAGTTCAAACTACAAGCTAGTTGGAACCTCTTTAAAATATTTTACTAAGACTTCTAATGGGCCATGGCCCCATAATCGAATCTCACACTAATTCTCAGGAATGGCCTCGAGGAAAATGACCTCTCTAGCTTCGTTAAGGCCTTCAATGGCCTTAGGCTCTCCACTAGACTCTCGGGCCGCGCGAATCAATGTTTGTAGTGCTTCACTTAACCTCTTCCCACGAGCACGGGTCATAGGCCCCAATGGTACCTTCACTTGCTCCACTTGAATATCACCCTCGACCTCCTCATCATTCCCCTCCTCTTGCGAAAGATTTGTCCTCAAATCGACCTCGCCATCTGCAAGATAGGGACTTAGGTCAGCAACATTAAATGTAGTTGAGACATTATACTCACCTGGTAGATCGAGCTTGTAGGCATTGTCATTGATACGCGCCACAACTTGGAATGGTCCATCTCCTCGGGGTAGCAGCTTGTTGCGGCGCTGGGCAGGGAATCGCTCTTTGCGTAAGTGTAACCAGACCCAATCACCTGGTTCAAACACCACGCGACGCCGACCCTTGTTGGCATGCTTGAGGTACTGCTGGGTGCGGGCTTCAATGTTGGTCCTCACCTGCTAGTGTAATGTCTGGACAAACTCGGCCTTCTTCTTGCCATCAAGGTTAGCACGCTCAGACAAAGGCAAAGGCATCAAATCCAAAGGGGTCAATGGGTTAAAACCATAAACAATCTCAAATGGAGAAAACTGTGTAGCACTATGGGCTGTACGATTATAAGCGAACTCAACATGGGGTAAACACTCCTCCCAAGTTTTGAGATTCTTTTTAATGATGGCCCTAAGTAATGTAGACAATGTGCAGTTAACGACTTCAGTTTGGCCATCGGTCTGGGGGTGACTGGATGTAGAAAATAGCAACTTAGTCCCCAACTTCCCCCACAAAGTCTTCCAGAAGTAAGAGAGAAACTTAACATCTCTATCAGATACAATAGTCCTAGGTACACCATGCAAACGGACAATTTCCTTAAAGAAGAGATCAGCTATGTGAGTAGCATCGTCCGTCTTATGACAAGGAATGAAATGGGCCATTTTGGAAAATCGGTCCACTATGACAAAGACGCTATCATGGCCTCTTTTACTCCTAGGCAAACCAAGTACAAAGTCCATCGAAATGTCAACCCATGGTTCGGAAAGGAATAGGTAGCGGTGTATACAAACCAAAGGGTTGGAGCTTGGACTTGGCACGGTGGCAGGTGATGCAACGTGACACCACTCGCTCCACGTCCCGCCTCATACGTGGCCAATAGAAATGCTCCTATAAAGCACTCAAAGTCTTGGTGACACCAAAGTGTCCCATTAAACCACCGCCGTGAGCCTCACGGGTTAGTAACTCACGAATAGAGCATGACGGAATGCATAATTTATCATTATAATATAGAAATCCATCATGTATGAAGAACTTACCCTGACCCGACTTAGCACAAGACTTATAGATAGCAGAAAAATCAGAGTCGGTATCATAGAGTTCTTTGATGAGGTCAAATCCAAGGAGTTTAGCATCAAGTAAAGCAGTCAAGGCATACCTCCTGGACAGTGCATCGGCAACGACATTGGTCTTGCCAGCTTTGTATTTGATCACATAGGGGAAGGACTCCACAAAATTGACCCACCGGACGTGTCTCTTATTCAACTTTTGTTGAGACTTGAGGTGCTTTAATGCCTCGTGGTCAGTGTGGATGACAAATTCCTTAGGCCTCAGGTAGTGCTGCCATGTCTCCAGTGCACGAATCAAAGCATAGAGCTCCTTGTCATAGGTGGAGTAGTTCAAGGCGGCACCATTTAACTTCTCACTGAAGTACGCGATCGGCCTTCCCTCTTGGATCAGCACAGCTCCAATTCCTACACCAGAAGCATCACACTCAACCTCAAAAGCTTTATCAAAACTAGGTAAGGACAACACGGGTGCGTGTGTGAGCTTGTGTTTAAGGAGTTGGAACGCCCTCTCCTGAGCTTCCCCCCATTCAAACTTCCCATCCTTCTTGATAACGGCAGTAAGAGGGGCAGCTATAGTGCTGAAATCCTTCACGAACCGGCGATAGAAACTCGCAAGGCCGTGGAAACTCCGAACTTCACTCATGGTCTTGGGTACGGGCCACTCATTGATGGCTTGGACCTTGCTCTCGTCCACTCTAATGCCTTGTGCACTAACCTTATAACCAAGGAAAACAAGCTCATTAGTGCAGAAAGTACATTTGCCTAGGTTGGCAAATAACCTCTCCCGACGCAAAACCGCAAGGACAGCTCGTACATGTGCTACATGTTCCTCAGGACTCTTGCTGTAGATCAGAATATCGTCAAAATAAACAACAACAAATTTACCTAAGAAAGGACGGAGCACATGATTCATAAGACGCATAAATGTACTAGGCTCGTTAGTCAAACCAAACGGCATAACTAACCACTCATACAGACCATACTTAGTCTTGAAGGCCGTCTTCCACTCGTCCCCTTCCTTCATTCGAATTTGATGGTAGCCACTCTTAAGATCGATCTTGGTGAATATGACTGCACCATACAATTCGTCAAACAAATCATCTAATCGAGGTATAGGGTGACGATACTTAACTGTGATAGCGTTGACGGCGCGACAGTCCATACACATCCTCCAAGTGCCCTCTTTCTTTGGAACGAGGATGACGGGAACTGCACATGGGCTCACGCTCTCTTGAGCCCAACCTTTCTCTAAGAGCTCGTCCACTTGCCTCTGGATCTCCTTAGTCTCTTCAGGGCCCATCTTGTAGGCTGGTCTATTCGGCAAGGCTGTTCCAGGGACGAAGTCTATCTGGTGCTCGATCCCTCTAAGTGGGGGTAGTCCACTTGGGATCTCGTCTGGGAAAACGTCCTCAAATTCCTGCAACAGAGAAGAAATTTCAGGAGGTAATTCAGTCAGTGCCTCATGGGAGAGTAGAATCACTTCCTTGCAGTATAAGACATAAACAATTTGCTTGGATAAAAGTAACTTGCGAACTTCCCTGTTCTTTGCAAGCAAGCTTGGACGCTTGTCCAGTTGCTTAGAAGTACTAGGTGTGGATGTCTTCATGGCTGGTGCTTTAATGATTGCTTTAGAGTCATTGGATTTCTTGACCAACTCTCGCTCATGCTCCTGTTGCAACCGCAGTTGGTCTTCATGCACCTGCTGGGGCGTGAGAGGCACCAGTGTCATTTTCTTGTTGTGGTGCAAGAGGGAATACTTGTTGGTGAAGCCATCATGCGTAGTCTTCTTGTCATATTGCCATGGCCGTCCCAACAAAATATGAGAAGCTTGCATGGGAATGACGTCGCAAAGAACCTGGTCCTCATATTTCCCAATCCGGAAAGGCACCACCACTTGCTTGGTGACTTTGATATCACCACTCTCGTTGAGCCATTGCAAGCGGTATGGGTTTGGGTGTCTCAATGTGGGCAAAGAAAGATGGTCCACCATGAGAGTACTTGCCACGTTGGTACAACTACCCGCGTCAATAATGAGGCTACATACTCTTCCCTTGACGTGACATCGTGTGTAGAGGATGTTATCACGTTGGGCCTCATCCACCTTCTTGACTTGGGTTGCAAGAGCCCGACGAGCTACTAGAGCAACACCCACTTGCTCCGTAGTGGCCTCAACTTCCTCCTCGGAATCTTCGCCTTCTTCAATCAATGGAGGCATCTCGGCGAACTCGTCCTCGTCGTCAGATACGACATCTCCGCTTGGTAGGACAATCATGGTACGCCTATTGGGACACTGGGAAGCAATGTGCCCAAATCCTTGGCATTTGAAGCACTTGTCGCGGCTTCGTGGTTTGGAAGAGTCGAATGGAGGCCTTGGAGTTGCCTTTGGGGCTGGCTTGGGTGGCTCGGTCTTAGGAGTAAATTTGGACACCCCTGGACTAGGCCGTTCCCGCTCGAAGGTCGGATTGCCCCTCCACACAGGCGTGGCCGAGAAGTTAGGGTTACGAGGGTTACCCCTCCTCTTAAGTCTCCTCTCGATCTTGGATGCCTTGTCAATCAACTCAGGCATATCCACATAGTTTTGCAACTCCACCAATTCGGCGATTTCAGGCCTCAAGCCGTTAAGGTTCCAACTAGCTTGTAGTTTGAACTCTAGTCGTTGTTTAGTTCGTGGGCCAAGTTACTTGCTAATGAGGCTCACATGGCCCAGAACATTGGCCCACGAACTAAACAACGACTAGAGTTCAAACTACAAGCTAGTTGGAACCTCTTTAAGATATTTTACTAAGACTTCTAATGGGCCATGGCCCCATAATCGAATCTCACACTAATTCTCAGGAATGGCCTCGAGGAAAATGACCTCTCTAGCTTCGTTAAGGCCTTCAATGGCCTTAGGCTCTCCACTAGACTCTCGGGCCGCGCGAATCAATGTTTGTAGTGCTTCACTTAACCTCTTTGCAGGAGCACGGGTCATAGGCCCCAATGGTACCTTCACTTGCTCCACTTGAATATCACCCTCGACCTCCTCATCAGCTAATTTTTAGTTAGTTAGGGTTTGGTTAGTAAGTTGTTAGATTAAGTTTGGTAATGCAAATAAAGTTAGTTTAAGGATCATGGTTAGTTTTGGCAATTTTGTAGTGGCTTAAAGGGAAAACTTCGGACCATTTGTGGGTCATTTAGAAGTTAGTATATGTGTGCTTAGTTGGTATGAATTTGGTTGGAAACCTTGCATAAGAACCATAGAAATGAACCATGCGTTTGTGACATTTGAAACCGGCAAAACGGGTAACCAGGGCAGTTCAGCATCTGAACTTAGGCTTCATTTTTCTTGATGTTACGTATGGATTCAGGGTTTGCCGAAAACATGAAAGTTGTAGCCTGTAAAGTACCCGTTCTGCCTACAAAATTTCAGCCCAATCCGATTAGTTGATCCTGAGTTATGGGCAAAACCTTCACTTCTGTTTTAAACCCAGGATTTTGCTACGTTTCTGGGTTTTGCCTCTGACCATGTTTTGTCTGTCTTGATAACGTGCGAACTAGGTGTTGATCTCTTCATAAGAAATGTAGATCTTGGTCTTAGATTCGAAACGGTATAAATTAAATCCAAATCTGAGGTCCGTAGCTCCAGTTATGACCAAAACAAGATCGGTTGTCATAACTGCCTTCGAATTTGGACAGTTCTGACAGGGACGTTTGGACCCATTTTTCCCCATGCTCCGTATTTATTCAGCTTTTGGTCCAAGCATGAAAGTTATAGCCTTATGAATGAGCTTTCTAATGCTTCTGTAATTTATTGATTTCGATTTCTGAGTCGTGAGTTACGATCTTTCAAACTGGGCCTGTTTGGTAACCCGAGATGAAATGGCTGGAACTATTTTATGCATTTTTGATCAATACCTATTGGGATCTGGGTTGAGATGTCTAAATAAAAGTTGTAGCCCTTCCTTGTAGCTTCAAAACAGTGTCTCACCCACCTTGATCCGACATTCCTAGCCTAACTTTTGAGCAAAACGGTTTGGGATGGCAAATATGGCCATTTCCGTTTCTGTGTCCGTCTCCATTTCCGTGTGCCGTTTCCGCACTTGCATGTGCCAATTTTGCCGTTTTACTTGAGTTATGCATGTTAGTGGCCGTTTGTGATATATTGTGATGCAATTTTCTATTTCAGACGGTGACGGGCTAGACGGTGCCGGTGGGGCCTACTAGCTATATATGTGATGTGATCCTTGCCTTTTTGCTATACGTACCTTTGGAGTAAGTATTCAGGCCGTTTATGTATATAAACTACTTATGTGTTTTGAAATGAATAAAAGGGGGACTTAGGCGAGAGTGTACTTTAGTACACTCGACCTAAACCCTAGTTTGTACCTATGTTTCTTCATGAGATGTGTATACATGAACTCTCTTGATGCTGAACCCCTTGAGCTTGGAGCTCGGGGTGATTTTCGTGAATTTGTGAAATACGATGAAGTTGTGGGCCCGATCTCAAGACCTAGACGGACTATTCGAGCCGGGCGGGGTTTGGTCGAAACTAGTCCAACCTAGTCTTGAGGTCACTAAGTTCGTAGGTTCCAGTTGTGAACCAAGTTCGTAGGTTCCAGTTGTGAACCAAGTTTGTGACCCGAGCTTGTGACTCAAGCTCAAGTTTGTGATTTCGTTCGCTCGAGCAAGTTTGTGAGGTGACTGGCCAGTGAGGGTGATAAGGTGTTAGGTGGGAGTACAAGTGGAGTTCTACGGACCCTTATATGCGGTTGACGAAGTGTCGACAGGAGGTCACGCCTGGCGAACGACTTGGCTTTGGAGCCAACCTGTATCCTTACTTGTGTTGTTACTTATATCTGTTAATTTGACATTTTGTAACATAATTGTTTATTTTTATGTGAAATTTATGTGTTTACCCCTGCTTACTTACTAACCTTCTAGCTTACCCATTTCCTTTGTTTTCCTTAACAGGAGCCGACACGGGGAAAACTTTTGGCACTAGCACTAGTATAGTGAGGCTTAGTTTGTAATAGTTGGTCAACTAAGATGTTCCTTTTTGTTTTGGTGGTTTGTATAAAGACCCACCTTAGGGTCCACTTTCTGCTGGTTGTTATTATAATGTACCATGGTGGTTCAAATAGCTGCTTTTGGGAATGTAAATAGAACTCTTTTGGCATTGGATATATTGTGAATAGTACGCTTTTGGGTTTATCTAGTTTTATTGTTTTGAAATTTTGAGTCCTGGCACGAGCTAGGCATGCGTCCTGCCGATACCCTAGGGTTCGCCCTTGGAAAAAGCGGGGGCGTCATAGGTGGTATCAGAGCGCCTAGGTTAGAGGACTTGGGCAAGTGGGACATACATGATAGGCACTAGGCATATTTGATTCTTTTAAGATGAATGATATATTTTAAACTAAAATGCCGGTTAACTAACGAATTAATGTTTGTAGGTATGGATCCGGGCAGTTCTAGCGGTGTTGGACCTAGCGGCATGGGACTGGGATCGAGACCTCCGAGTGCGAGGGGCCCGGAGGACCGGGTGTTGCGTAAGCGGGTGATCTGATATCGGAGGAGGCTTGGGGAGCCCTACATTTTGTATTCCCTCTTTGGTCAGGTGTTGCACCGACTCTGTGAGTGTTGGTATACATATGGCTACCCCGACGAGGTCGTCTTTGCTGTGGATGACGAGCGTTATCACCTAGGCAGGACGGTCAACACTTTGAGGGCACAACTGGAGGAGGCTAGAGAGTTTGACCATGGGCAGGACTTGCGCATTAGGGACTTGGAGCGGGACCTCCAAGACAGACACCAGCACCTCTTCGCTATGAAGAGGCAGCTTAGGAATAGGGCCCGGACTATTACGTTAGACTGCAAGGTCCTACTAGATATGGTCGCGGTGGCACCACCACGAGCTACTGGCCCAGAGCAGATAGGCGAGGTAGATACCCTAGGTTCCGCTGGGGATTGGGGCCCTAGGGGAGGCGAGTAGGGCCATTATTTGGATTCTTTTTTGCCCATCTGATATGTTTTTGTTCTAACCAGTATAGCTGATTCTTTGGTTATCTGCTGGTTAACTAGATTTTGGAGCTCGAATGCCCATGTACTTAAAGGGTTTTGTTCTGACTGGATGTCGGATAACTTGTATATCTTTTGGTGTGGCTTTGTAAATAAATGTGTATATTTGAGTATTATCTTTTGCACTTATCCTTTGCGTGCCTTTCGTGCATCTGTTTTGTGTTTTTATTTGGTTTCTAGTTTGAATACTAAGCACACGTGATGTTTGAATTTATAGACTCTTGCACCTAAATGGCCTCCGGTACTCGAGGTAGACGTAGAGGGCGAGGACGAAACCCTGAAAGGGAACATGAACATGAGCCAGATCAAGTAGCTACAGCCATCGGCTGACCTGTTAGAACGTATGGTTGACCAACAGGGTCAGGGCCATGGGAATACTACAGGAACCCTTAAAATAATCCAGGCAATCACGAAGGAGAGGACCGTGCTTTAGAACGGTTCAAAAAATTTGCACCTCCCAAGTTTATAGGTAGACCTAATCTTGACCTAGCAGAGGGTTGAATGGACCGTATGTTAGATATATTTGCCGCGCTTAGGTATTCGGAGGAGCGGCAGATATCTTTTGCTGTTTTTCAGTTTGAAGGGGCCGCCCGATCCTGGTGGAATGTGATTAGGGCCAAGTGGGAGCGGGAACAGACCCCCTGGACATGGGTTAATTTTACGCAAGAATTTAATGAAAAATATTTACCTCCCATTGTACAAGAGAGACATGAGGATGATTTTATCCGCCTACGCCAAGGGGCATCCAGTGTGGTGGAGTATGAAACCCAGTTTATAAAACTCTCTCGCTTCGCTCCGGAACTGCTGCTAACGGAGCAAAAGCGAATTCGCCGCTTTATCCAAGGCTTGAATGTGGAAATCCAAGAGGCACTAGCAGCTACTCAGTTGGACACATTTAGCCAGGCGCTAGAAAAAGCACAGCGGATTGAGACAGTTAGGGGACAGGTAAAAGCCTTTCATGATCAGAAAAGGAGGCAACCCGATTTGAGCAACTTTGCAACTGGACAGAGTTCGAGAAGTGAGCCACCTTTTAAGAAGGGTCGAGGAACAGATAGTCCCCGACCCGCAAGAACCCTAAACCAGGGTAATTTTGGGAGAGGTCGAGTAGGGCAAGGGCCCCAGAGAGGTGCTCAGCATGGAATATTGACTGCAGGAACTAGGCCAACCTGTGGTTTCTGCGGGGCCAATCACACCAACGAAAACTGTTGGAAGAACAGTTCGATCCGAAAATGCTATAAATGTGGTAGTACAGAGCATCTGATTGCCCAATGCCCTAAGATGCAAAAAGAGAGACTTAAACCGCCAACGGAAGGGACCACGGCTAAGCCGTCAAATACAGGGGAAAATTGACCCAAAGGACCCGCTAGAGTATATGTAATGGGTCAACAAGAGGTGTTTGACCCTTCGGTGGGCATCGAAGGTACGTCTTTTCTTATCGTCGCACCGCAGTTGTTTAATAGACCCTGATGACACGTACCTTTGTAAACCCTGTAATTTTGGTTCACGAACAAAGGTATCCATTTCGAGGACGAAATTATTCTAAGTGGGAAGGTTGTGAGACCCCGGTCAGTTCTTAAGTTTGATATTAGGTTATATTCATTGTTTGTACGGTAACATTAGGTTTTGGGACTAATTCGAAAACCCTAAGTTGGGGTTAGGATTGCAGCCCTAGTTTTCGTATTAATCACAAGTTCGAGTGGTGGTTAAAGTTAGTTATGTTAGCGAGTGTTTTAGTGTGGGTAAGTATAGAATTTGATCTATTTTATATCAGTTAAGTGAGTTTAAAAGTTAGAAAACCCTAAAAGCAAGCTGTAACGACCCCATTTTCCCCTAAGGCGAACCAGAGGGGTCAACGGGCCGCCTGCCCAGCTCTCGCCAGGACTCAGTCATTCCCTACAGTGCTCGAATGAATTACAAGATAAAACTCAACTTTTACATCGTATTCTCCAAAATTTACATATCACAATCGAAGCGGAAACTAGTTCTAAGCGAAAAATGTAGATTTACATCCGATTCAATTCCAAATATTTATACAAGCCCAAAAGTACATAAACCAAAACCAAAACTAAACTATACAAGATGTACGCCATCCAGCCACACAAAGATCCAAATACAAGGTCTTCCTTTACCTCGATCCCTGTGGGGAGAAGAAGATAATAGGGGGTGAGCTAGAAGCTCAGCGAGTGACCAGTAAAATCAACAGCCAAGTATATTTCATAATAAAGCATTAATATGATGTCATGATGCAGTAATCAAATGTTCATTTATTGCTCATGTGCCAGTGAAGTTCTTGTACTTAAATATCCAATGCTCGTTTAGATCATGTAACCATGAAACAGAAGTAAGGAGCCATCGTGCTCCAAAGAACGTGTAAACAATAGTGGAGACATTGGTTCTAAGCACAAGACTTTCCAGGAACTCATTGGAGCCAAATTATGTCATGGCACACACCCGAACCCCCAAATGATATGCAATGGAGTAATAAATGCAAGAATTAGTGCAAAGGTAACTTTGGGACAGTCGAGGGATCACTCACACAAAATATAGTGCTTCAAGTATTCACGTTCAACTATACTCCAGGTTTGAAGTCCAGCTCTGCGATAAAAATCCAATTTGAGAACTTGAAACACGAGTAAGATTCGAAACTTAAACGTTCCGTTCATTAAGAATCAACCAATTGAAATTCATTTGAAAGGCATTCGTGAAACACTTGCTCGCTTTTCAAATCATAAGGTTTTGTAGTATAGATACTTGGAAATAACACTTGAGTTGAAAGTACAAGGAAATACAAGTTTACATTGGCCATTATGTCTTTTCCTCAAGGGTACAAGTTCGGCCAAGTCCTAATGTATAACCCTCGATAAACAAAGTAGCAAAGGTGCTTGCTAGTTCAAGTAATAATCACTTAACTTTACACAAGTTACAAGTCTCGTTTCCTAGTCCTCGAGTATAAATTCGGGTAGCATGCCCTTTGTGTTTACCTAATTTTCCAGCCTTTTAGGCTTCATTGTTTTTCTCAAACACAACCCAACATCATACATATCAGCAATTTATGTCAAGAGCCGTTCCATAGGCTCACAATATCATAATAACAAGAATCGCATTAAGTACAAGTGCAGAAATTCAATTTAGTTCAAGACAGATTTGACGTACAAATGCGGAAATAACATATCCGAGGCTACGCTTATCGGATTAAAACGAAACCAACGCCGTTTCGAAGCTAAGACACAGAGCTACAACATTCATTAAGGTCACTTAGTCCAGTTCCTAATGTAACTTAGTCAAATTCTCGAATTACTAAACCAGAAACCAATTCGTCGGCTGTTTAAATGCAGAACACTGTAATGGACATAACTCAGTGTAAAAAGGTCCAATTCAGGTGTTCTTAGAGGCATTTTAAAGCTACTTCAGAACACTACAACTTTCATGTTTTGATCCAGAGCTAAATCAGAATGGATCCTGGTCAAAAAATGCGATAAACTGAATGCTGGGAAACAATTGAAACAGTAGGGGTATTTCGGACTTTTCATGACCTACGTTGCTCCGATTGAGCTGAAATGTTATAGGCACCTATAAAATACCATTCTATACAACTTTCCTTCTTTGACCCAAGGCCAAATCAGCCTCTAACATACAGTTAATCGGACAGAAAGTTGGCAATAATTTTCCAGATTCTGAAATTTTCGGTTTCTAGTGAATCTTTCCTTAATTTCTTGGTCTAATCACTACCACAACACCTTATGAAACCTCAATTGCAACATATAAGCATCTTACAACAATTTGGGCAGAATTTCCCCAAGCCCTAGTTCATCAAATAAGAAAGGGGAAAACTACGAAAACATGTTAATCATCCATTATTTCACCGTAAAATCAAGTTACCAAGCTTAATTGAACAAGATTGAAACTAAAACTTGGAGAGATAAGCTCTCTTACCTTGGTTAGAGATCACTAAGGGCAGCCCCAAGCTTTCCCTTGCCAAACTTTCACCACCAAACACTATCTAACCCCTCAAAGACAAGATTAATCGGTTTAGTTCTTTGGATTCCTCACTTTGTAGCTTGAATCAAGAAGAAATGAAGAAAGCTCACTCTTGTTCTTCCCTCTCCCTCTCTCGGCTCCCTTGGCAGAAAATGAAGAGAAATGAAGCTGATTTTTGTCTTATAAGAAGTAAGAAGGTTAGAGTTAATTAAGACCACAATTTGGCTAACACTTGGACAATTCTTAGCCACTAATTTTTTTCTCTTTCTTTCCCTTGCTTATAAGCCACAAATTTCGGTCCCCTTAGCTGTAATATAAGAAGATATTTTGGCTCAAATATCAATAAGCTTGTGGTGCAAGAAAGTGGTGGTCCAGTGGTGCGTTCAAACGGTAGTGCGCGGGACCCGTCGGTTCGCGCCGTTTTCCTTAAAAACACCCGTACTAGGGTTTTTACTTCCCATTCACTAACTTTATTTCATTTCTCCTAATCACATATTATTTCTCACTTAAAAGTCACTTTTATTCACCAAATTTAATCCTTGCTCCATACCGAAAATTCATCCGGCGAGAAAATCGAGAAAACCTAATTTTGCTCAATTTGAAACCGAAGTGAAAAATCCTATTTTCTAGGTTCATTGGCACTTATTGTGGGGTGATTGAGTAGTATGGCCATTATAAAGTGGTATTTGTCAAAGAAAAGGGAATTTTAAGAAAAATATAAGGAATTTGCACGGCTTCTGGCCGGATTTTCCCACAAAACTCTATTCACCAGAAATTTTTCCCTTTTCTTCTGCCTCGGGGCGTCACAAACTCCCCTCCTTAAAAGAATGTCGTCCTCGACATTCCAACTTGTACTAATCAGATTAAAATAGTTCTCGAAAGTCGATCACGTATTAAGAATCATTTCAATCTCGCTTATCATAATCAAATACTAATCAGATCAAGTATCTAAAAGATCAATCACATACTAAGAATTACTCTAATCTCACTTATCGTAATTCATGATCCAGTAAAGCATGGCTTATCAAATTCAAGTACTAAATTTCACGCCGATCCAACTTATCCAATAGTCATGGTCCACTAGGGAGTTAATCAAGTGATTAGATAAAACAGGCAAAAAGCTTGAGGTTGGACGTAAAGTCCCAGATATTCGGAAGAAATGCAGGATATAGCGAAACTTTAGATCAAATATTCATCCTTGGTGGTGCTGGACAACACAACAAGCTAGCACAATGGCTATGCTTCACCAAAGAATTTCAGTTCAGTAAGTTGGCCCTGGCGGTGATGGACAACACAACAAGCTAGCACAACGGCTATGCTTCACCAAAAGCCTCAGTTCAAGTATTTGTCCCTGGCGGTGCTGGACAACACAACAAGTTAGCACATCGGCTAAACTTCGCCAGAGAACCTCAGTTCATGTATTCGTCCCTGGCGGTGCTGGACAACACAACAAGTTAGCACATCGGCTAAACTTCGCCAAAGAACCTCAGTTCATAATTCCATCTCTGGTGGTGATGGACAACACAACAGGCATGCCTCGCCAGAAGAATGGCGGTGCTGGACAACACAACAGGCAATGCCCCACCAGAGAGGTTCAGTTCAAGCGCTACAGAAGAGTAGTAGCCGGTCTACAACCATATGAGTACGAGTAAGTTCACGAGTAGGGTAACAGTAGAGTTCAAACAAATAGGTTCAAAACAGGACGGAATATTTCAGGTTCATGCAGCACGAATAGAAAGAGGTTCAAAAGCAGGATCAAATGCTTTAGGTTCATGGAGCACCAGTACAATTAAGAACTCACTCGTCCAACTTATGCCCAGCAAATCACATTCTTAAGCAGTCACAAGATTCAAGTTCACATTCCATATATTCAGCCAAATTAGGTCCATCAAGGTACGTAAGGCACACTAGCCTAAACAGGTTCAAGTCTCAAGTAAGCTCAGTCTAATCGGTTTCAGGCAGTTCGAGTTCTCTTATCAACCCAGTACAATACTTTCGGGGTTCAAACTTCCTAAGGTTGTAATATTGGCACAGAACCAACCCTAACATATGTTGAGCACAAGAAAATTTCACCAAGTTTCCGACTAGATTAATCCATTGTACACTAGTAGATCTGATCTTCGGGTTTATTTTCGATTCATATTTAGTACTAGGGACCTATTAAATTGTATGAATCTGTCCATCAATTTCTCCCATGAATACGGAGTTGGCTAAACCCTCGGTCACAGCCCTTTACTCCTAGCCCTGCTACCATACTTAATAAAAATCTGTAAGTGCAGGAAAAGGATTAACTAAGCATGAAAGAACTTAACACGTATACTAGTTGCAAAAACATTTAAAATCAGGTCATGATTTATTACATATATCAAAAGTTATAACCTGAGTTAAAAGTCATAAAATAAGGCCAATATGTCGGAATTTGTATATAAACACTTAGGTACCATAAAAGATAAAAGCATAGGTAAGCTAGATACAAAAGTCTCACGATGTGGACCACCCTTCCTAGGTCTTCCACATGGTCCAATTATTGCTCATTTCAATCAGATTACATGCCTTCACGACATTAGATCCAAGAAATCCATAACACAAGCCAAAGTCAAAGGTTATCCATGTCGAAGTTCAAAATGCCATCATCTCCAAGAATAACCAATCTTAGGTTCTATAGTACAGTCGCAAGTTCCAAGTTCAAACCCAAGAAATGAATACACTTGCTAACTAACGTGCCAAATGGAACCCAAGTCAATTCACACTAACTTCGTACTCTTGAATACAGCCACTCTATATCTCAAAGTTGTCTCAATCCGTACATTTAAAATTGGCTCACTCTTCTTGAAAGTCACGAATTTTAAAACATAAGATGAATGTTTAAAGTAATCAAAATCTTATCAAGTTCAGGATTCACATTAGTAAACATAAGCTTGCCATTCTCTCAAAAACTCAGGATATATATATATTTTTCTTCGTATAAAGCATGGACCAATTCAAGTGTGAGAATATGCCGGTATACAATCAAGGGGAAAACTTAGTTTAGAAATTGTTACCCTGGTATTAACCCATCATATACAAAATTCAACAAGCTCATCAGGTATTCACAACTTTTCAAATTTGAACTTCAAGTAAAACTCACATTTTTACTAAAATCGGCAAATTACACATACTTAAAGCATATATATCTTATTTCCAATCATTGCATACAAATAAAACTAGTACATCCTAGCTTTTCTTCAAAATCCCAAAACAAAATTTCTTTAGAAAGTAGGGGGCGAAAATGCATTTTATTCCTTTGGTACTTTTATCTTGGTTCAAAATCATTACTCATAAAATTTGACTATCACATCTCACCTTTTATCCATGGCCATGGCCAGTACTAGGAATCACCTCAATTCCTTCCACACTTACAAACATAATAGAATTCAAATTCGTCCAATCTTTCACTAGTCATCTAATTCCTCAATTTTTTTTTTCTACAAGTGCCAAATAAGGAATTCTCAAACAATCAATTTCTTTGTACCACTAGGATACAATAGCTCCTCGTTCACATAATATTCAAATTACTCTCACAGCCAAACATCCTAAACTTTAACTCTACGATACGCTACAGAGATCTGGAACCTAAGCTCTGATACCAATTGTAACGACCCCATTATCCCCTAAGGCGAACCAGAGGGGTCAACGGGCCGCCTGCCCAGCTCTCGCCAGGACTCAGTCATTCCCTACAGTGCTCGAATGAATTACAAGATAAAACTCAACTTTTACATCGTATTCTCCAAAATTTACATATCACAATCGAAGCGGAAACTAGTTCTAAGCGAAAAATGTAGATTTACATCCGATTCAATTCCAAATATTTATACAAGCCCAAAAGTACATAAACCAAAACCAAAACTAAACTATACAAGATGTACGCCATCCAGCCACACAAAGATCCAAATACAAGGTCCTCCTTTACCTCGATCCCTGTGGGGAGAAGAAGATAATAGGGGGTGAGCTAGAAGCTCAGCGAGTGACCAGTAAAATCAACAGCCAAGTATATTTCACAATAAAGCATTAATATGATGTCATGATGCAGTAATCAAATGTTCATTTATTGCTCATGTGCCAGTGAAGTTCTTGTACTTAAATATCCAATGCTCGTTTATGTGAGAACCCGTAAATCCCTAATAATTTTCTTAGGGTTTATTTCCTTTAATGGCATGATTTCTGCATTTTCTGGCTTAGAAATATTTTCTTAGTGGATTTTACGAGTAAATATAGTTTTTAGATGATTTTTCTTGTAACGAATAGATTTTGAGAAATTAAGAACGTATATCAGGCGTGGGACCCACTAGTGCGAAAAGTTCGGAAAAATTCGGCCAATTAGGTTAAATTCCGGATACTGTGTAAAATTTATCGGGTGTTAAGAGATAAGTAGAGTGTGTGAAATGATTGATGTGAGAGAGAAAAGAAAGGATAGGATTGCATTAATGGTGTGACAAGTGTCACCATCTTATGGGTTGAAGCTTATGGAACACTATTCACTTTTTTTGACTTTTGACCAAAATTGGTTAAATATCTAAAAATTTCACAAAAAATCCCCATTTTCTCACCTTGGATGGCCGGCCCTCTTACCTCAAGAAGGAAGAGAACTTCATCATTTTGCAAGCTTCCATTTGGTTCAATCTTCCATAAACAAAAGCTTAGACTAGATTTCACTCCATAAAATCCTATCTTCTAGTGCTAGTAAGGGTTGTAGTGAAGTTTGTTTGAAGCTCTAAGGTGGCCAACCTCTCTACACCTCTTGTTCTTAGGTAAGTGATGTTTTACTACTTCCTTATATCTAATAATGCTTATTTTGTGCTTAATGGGGGCATGAGAGAAGGAATATATGATTTGTTTCTTGATTTGGTTTGTTTTGGTGAAGTTTTTATTTTATTGGGAATTTTTCTGGTTTAATATGATCTTGATGTTGGGGGCTTGTATGATGAATTGTAATGGTTGGAAATGGCTCTAGTGGATGTGAAATGTGGTTAAATGCAATCAATTTTGGATTTGGTGTGAAATTTGAAAAGTTAGGGTTCTTGAACCCCAATTCTGTCCGGTTTTAGATCACTGGGTTAGAGGCCGAATTAGACTTTGCTCAAAACATGAAAGTTGTTGGTATTGATGTGATGGAGATGCCTGTAAAATTTAAGGTCATTTAGATTAATGTAGAATGAGTTATGACGAAATTACTGTAGCTGTTCTGCTTTGGACAGAATGCGAAAACTGCGATAGTAATTGGCCATTTTGACTGGTTTTGGTTTGGATTTTGAAGTTGGTGTCTTCTTATGAAATGTAGCTGAATGTCTTAGCTAACATATGCCTTTGGACTTTCGGCATTTGGACTAGTATGGACTGAGATATACCGATTACAGTTTTCTGCGTTTTGCAAACCTGTTTTGGGAATTCTGGTATAGTATTTCGTATTTTTGACCTAGTTGGGCCAGGAACTGGATTGAGTGACCTTCTACATTGTTGTAGCCCTGTTTCATAGCTTCGAAACGGTTGGTCTTGCACCCCCATCCGATAACCGTAGAGAATTTTACATCATTACCGCATAATAAGGGCAAAACAGTTTTCTATTTGGGGCCAAGACTAAGGCCATTTTCTAATTTCTGGTTTGCTATTATGCTCATTTATGCATATGAAACCTTATTGGGGTTGTGGTTGGCATTGGTTTATGACTCGTTATCGAGTCTCTTTTAGGGCTTGCTTTCATTTCGATTGTTTCCTAGTTAACTTTTGTACTTGTACCACGTTGAGCCTAGCGAACGGCTTTTGGGAAATGAGATGAATTTTGTGTGAGATGTTGGGACTGATTTGAGGATAGAATGAAGCCTTAATGGTTGGAAAAGTAAGAGATTTAGGGGAAGTGCTGCCCGATTTTCTAGGCCGTTTGGTTCCTTTAAGTTGGGTTTGCCTTTTGGTAGAATGAAAGGCTTTTGGGTTGTTTGCGCCTAGGTCTTCATGCTACCTTTTCGTTTCCAAGAAAATCATGTTTTGCACCCTTGCATTAGTAATTATTTGGCGAGGTATACGACTAGTAGTCGAGCCTCACATGTGCATTCTGTTTACTCGATTCTGGAAGTAAAACCTTCAATTGGTTTATTTTGATTATTTTAGGGTTTCTTGGCGATTAAGGCCATTCTGAAGTGAAACTTTTTGAAGTTGAATCGGTGAGTGTACCACTCCCCTTCATTGTTGTTTAACTTGATTTTGCTCTGCAATCTGTTTATTTGTTCGAGACGAGGGTGTACTTTATCACACTCGTTCTCTAGTCTGATCATATGCCAATTTACTATGCAAAATTTGAATCTGTTATCTATGTCTGCATCTGTTCGGATTTCTATGACCTATGAGCTCAATCCTGTGGCTAAGTTATTCGAGTCGGGCCGGCAAGGGCCTGGACGATTAGATAACGAACCACGGTAGTCTGTTCGGGGATTTTGGGTATTGAGACCCTTGATTCCGGGTATACTCGAGTATTACCATTTCTGTTCGGTTACGGTGAGCGGGCCCGGTAAAGGGGTGTTTGGTGGACGGAATTCGGTGTAAAGAGGGGTCTACGGACGTTTTGGTTCTATATACATTGACGGAGAGTCAACCGGTTTGGATCAAGTACTGCGCTGGAAATTTGGCTCCTGAGAGCCACCCGTATCCTTCTGATCTGAATCATTGGCTTCTGTGCTTTACATCTGACATGTGTATCTGATTTGTTAAATGTGAAATGCCATGATTTTAATGCTATTTGTTTGGTACCTCATTGAGCGCAAGCTCACCCCTTTCCGTTCCTTTTGTTTTCCTTGCAGGAAAATAAACCCTTTTGGTCTGGATTTGACAAATGGCTGCCAAATTGAGCTAGATGAACATATCTTTTGTATAGCTCATGTATTAAAACCCTAAGTGTACTTTTGGGGCGTTTTCTCTTTTGATTTGGCAAACCGTGTATATGTATTAACTTTTGAAAGCTTTTGTATGTCATTTTGATTTGTAAACGCTAAAGTTCAGATGTGAATGTTTGTTAGCTATTTCGGTTGGGTTCTGACGGGTCGGTTACTATTCATGGCCGGCTCCGGATTTCATTTTTTTTATTTTGGGTTATTTTACCATTTTGATGTGTTTACGCGAGTTTGTAAGTTCCGGATTGAAGCGGATAGCTCTAATCTGATCCGTAGTCCTGGCGAGAGCTAGGCAGGCAGTCCGCTAACCCCTTTGGTTCGCCTTAGGGGAAAGTGGGGCTGTCACAAGTGGTATCAGAGCCACTTCGCGTGGTCTCTGCGCGGAGTGAGACTGGGCCAAGTGGTGTTATGGTCTTGATTTCGTGAATATGTCTAAGTGCTCGTTTGAGCGTAAGTTATGAACCGGGCATGTTATAAGTGTAAACATTGTTTTCATGAAATTTGAGGAAAATAGATATGTATGTCGGGTAGGAATCTTTAATATGGATGATTTACTCTTGGGACCGGCCGGCTCGAGTTGTGAATTATCTTAGATGGGATTCTTGTGCCCGGATACGGGAGAGATGTGAGCCTAGGTTAAAGGACTTGGGCGAACTAGAAATGTAATTCTATGGAACTTCGCGTGGTCTATTCGGGTATTGTTAAGCATGATCACTCTTGATTAAGATATAAACGGTGTTGTTTTCGTAGATTAAGGATGGAGCCCTAGAGAGAAAGGATTTTCGTTAGTGATTGTTGTACTTGTGACCTAGTGTGTCTATAATACTTTTGGATAACCCCGCTGCTTTCATGGATTTGTATCTAATCGACTGTTATTGTGTGGCTTGCTTGATACAGTTATGTTAAATAGGTATACTTTTGATCTGTACGTACCTTTTGCTACTTGTTTTTGCCTACCTATGTTTAATATTATATTCCCGTTTCGACCCTAGATTTATTAGACCAATGGAAGGCACTCGTAGTGGACGGGGCCGTGGGCGTGGAAATAGGCAACCTACGCCTGAAAGGGGTACTGGGGAAACCTCATCTGGACCAAACCCTGAACCTAGGGTTGACCCCAATGTGCAGATAGCTGCTGCTATGCAGCAAATGACAGACCTGCTAGCACAAGTAGTGCAGCAACAAGCCCAGAACCCAAACCTTAACCCTGGAAACCCCGGAAACCCTGGCCATCATATCGAGAGCGAAGACAGAGCACTCGAACGTTTTCAAAAGTTTGCTCCGCCAAAGTTTGTTGGGGGACCCGACCCGGACGTGGCCGAGAGGTGGCTTGAAAAGATGGTTGACATATTTGCAGCCCTACACTACCCTGACGAACGGCAGGTGACTTTTGCCGTGTTTCAGTTGGAGGGGGCAGCCCGTTCCTGGTGGAACGTAATTCGGCAGAAGTGGGAACGAGAACAGACACCTAGGACTTGGGTGAACTTCATCAGAGAGTTCAATGCGAAGTTTTTCCCTCCTCTAGTTCAGGAGAGGAAGGAAGACGAGTTCATTCGACTCCGCCAAGGAGCTCAAACTGTGGCGGAATATGAGAGCCAATTCACCCGCCTATCCAAATTTGCGCCCGAACTCATCATGACCGAGCAGCGGCGAATAAGGCGCTTTATCCAGGGCTTGAACGTGGAAATTCAAAAAGATCTGGCGGTAGCCCAACTTAATGCCTTTAGTGATGCGGTGGAAAAAGCTCAGCGCGTTGAAACTGCAGGGTTACAAGTTAGAAACTTCCAAGCAAGAAAAAGGGGTTTTCCGGGGAGCAGCTCAGAACAAGCGGATAATAGTACAATCTCTAAAGTTCGCAAGGGAAACGGGGAAATACGGCAACCAGGGGTGTCGCGCGATGTTCCTCAGGGAGGAACGGTCTCTGCTGCTCGTGGTCCCTGTGGATATTGCGGAGGGCCAAGTCATACGGAAACAAATTGCTGGAAGAAAGAAGGAAAATGCTTGCGCTGTGGAAGCGCTGAACATCGGATTGCTAGCTGTCCAGCTCGCCTGCGCGAGCGGAGAGGGACTCTGCCACCAACCAAGCCCAATTCTCAACCACCCGCCAAGAGCAACCCTGGACAGACGAAAGGAGAAGGGACGGGATCGAAGGCACCAGCTCGAGTATATTCTCTAGAGCAGCATCAGTTCCCTGACTCGTCTGAGGACGTAGAAGGTACGATCCGTTGGGTACCTTAGAGATTTGATAGATTCTGCTGATAAGGAAATTTCGAGGGCGAAATTTCTTTAAGGGGGAGAGAGTGTGAGAACCCGTAAATCCCTAATAATTTTCTTAGGGTTTATTTCCTTTAATGGCATGATTTCTGCATTTTCTGGCTTAGAAATATTTTCTTAGTGGATTTTACGAGTAAATATAGTTTTTAGATGATTTTTCTTGTAACGAATAGATTTTGAGAAATTAAGAACGTATATCAGGCGTGGGACCCACTAGTGCGAAAAGTTCGGAAAAATTCGGCCAATTAGGTTAAATTCCAGATACTGTGTAAAATTTATCGGGTGTTAAGAGATAAGTAGAGTGTGTGAAATGATTGATGTGAGAGAGAAAAGAAAGGATAGGATTGCATTAATGGTGTGACAAGTGTCACCGTCTTATGGGTTGAAGCTTATGGAACACTATTCACTTTTTTTGACTTTTGACCAAAATTGGTTAAATATCTAAAAATTTCACAAAAAATCCCCATTTTCTAACCTTGGATGGCCGGCCCTCTTACCTCAAGAAGGAAGAGAACTTCATCATTTTGCAAGCTTCCATTTGGTTCAATCTTCCATAAACAAAAGCTTAGACTAGATTTCACTCCATAAAATCCTATCTTCTAGTGCTAGTAAGGGTTGTAGTGAAGTTTGTTTGAAGCTCTAAGGTGGCCAACCTCTCTACACCTCTTGTTCTTAGGTAAGTGATGTTTTACTACTTCCTTATATCTAATAATGCTTATTTTGTGCTTAATGGGGGCATGAGAGAAGGAATATATGATTTGTTTCTTGATTTGGTTTGTTTTGGTGAAGTTTTTATTTTATTGGGAATTTTTCTGGTTTAATATGATCTTGATGTTGGGGGCTTGTATGATGAATTGTAATGGTTGGAAATGGCTCTAGTGGATGTGAAATGTGGTTAAATGCAATCAATTTTGGATTTGGTGTGAAATTTGAAAAGTTAGGGTTCTTGAACCCCAATTCTTTCCGGTTTTAGATCACTGGGTTAGAGGCCGAATTAGACTTTGCTCAAAACATGAAAGTTGTTGGTATTGATGTGATGGAGATGCCTGTAAAATTTCAGGTCATTTAGATTAATTTAGAATGAGTTATGACGAAATTACTGTAGCTGTTCTGCTTTGGACAGAATGCGAAAACTGCGATAGTAATTGGACATTTTGACTGGTTTTGGTTTGGATTTTGAAGTTGGTGTCTTCTGATGAAATGTAGCTGAATGTCTTAGCTAACATATGCCTTTGGAATTTCGGCATTTGGACTAGTATGGACTGAGATATACCGATTACAGTTTTCTGCGTTTTGCAAACCTGTTTTGGGAATTCTGGTATAGTATTTCGTATTTTTGACCTAGTTGGGCCAGGAACTGGATTGAGTGACCTTCTACATTGTTGTATCCCTGTTTCATAGCTTCGAAACGGTGGGTCTTGCACCCCCATCCGATAACCGTAGAGAATTTTACACCATTACCGCATAATAAGGGCAAAACAGTTTTCTATTTGGGGCCAAGACTAAGGCCATTTTCTAATTTCTGGTTTGCTATTATGCTCATTTATGCATATGAAACCTTATTGGGGTTGTGGTTGGCATTGGTTTATGACTCGTTATCGAGTCTCTTTTAGGGCTTGCTTTCATTTCGATTGTTTCCTAGTTAACTTTTGTACTTGTACCACGTTGAGCCTAGCGAACGGCTTTTGGGAAATGAGATGAATTTTGTGTGAGATGTTGGGACTGATTTGAGGATAGAATGAAGCCTTAATGGTTGGAAAAGTAAGAGATTTAGGGGAAGTGCTGCCCGATTTTCTAGGCCGTTTGGTTCCTTTAAGTTGGGTTTGCCTTTTGGTAGAATGAAAGGCTTTTGGGTTGTTTGCGCCTAGGTCTTCATGCTACCTTTTCGTTTCCAAGAAAATCATGTTTGGCACCCTTGCATTAGTAATTATTTGGCGAGGTATACGACTAGTAGTCGAGCCTCACATGTGCATTCTGTTTACTCGATTCTGGAAGTAAAACCTTCAATTGGTTTATTTTGATTATTTTAGGGTTTCTTGGCGATTAAGGCCAATCTGAAGTGAAACTTTTTGAAGTTGAATCGGTGAGTGTACCACTCCCCTTCATTGTTGTTTAACTTGATTTTGCTCTGCAATCTGTTTATTTGTTCGAGACGAGGGTGTACTTTATCACACTCGTTCTCTAGTCTGATCATATGCCAATTTACTATGCAAAATTTGAATCTGTTATCTATGTCTGCATCTGTTCGGATTTCTATGACCTATGAGCTCAATCCTGTGGCTAAGTTATTCGAGTCGGGCCGGCAAGGGCCTGGACGATTAGATAACGAACCACGGTAGTCTGTTCGGGGATTTTGGGTATTGAGACCCTTGATTCCGGGTATACTCGAGTATTACCATTTCTGTTCGGTTACGGTGAGCGGGCCCGGTAAAGGGGTGTTTGGTGGACGGAATTCGGTGTAAAGAGGGGTCTACGGACGTTTTGGTTCTATATACATTGACGGAGAGTCAACCGGTTTGGATCAAGTACTGCGCTGGAAATTTGGCTCCTGAGAGCCACCCGTATCCTTCTGATCTGAATCATTGGCTTCTGTGCTTTACATCTGACATGTGTATCTGATTTGTTAAATGTGAAATGCCATGATTTTAATGCTATTTGTTTGGTACCTCATTGAGCGCAAGCTCACCCCTTTCCGTTCCTTTTGTTTTCCTTACAGGAAAATAAACCCTTTTGGTCTGGATTTGACAAATGGCTGCCAAATTGATCTAGATGAACATATCTTTTGTATAGCTCATGTATTAAAACCCTAAGTGTACTTTTGGGGCGTTTTCTCTTTTGATTTGGCAAACCGTGTATATGTATTAACTTTTGAAAGCTTTTGTATGTCATTTTGATTTGTAAACGCTAAAGTTCAGATGTGAATGTTTGTTAGCTATTTCGGTTGGGTTCTGACGGGTCGGTTACTATTCATGGCCGGCTCCGGATTTCATTTTTTTTATTTTGGGTTATTTTACCATTTTGATGTGTTTACGCGAGTTTGTAAGTTCCGGATTGAAGCGGATAGCTCTAATCTGATCCGTAGTCCTGGCGAGAGCTGGGCAGGCAGTCCGCTAACCCCTTTGGTTCGCCTTAGGGGAAAGTGGGGCTGTCACAGTTTAGATCATGTAACCATGAAACAGAAGTAAGGAGCCATCGTGCTCCAAAGAACGTGTAAACAATAGTGGAGACATTGGTTCTAAGCACAAGACTTTCCAGGAACTCATTGGAGCCAAATTATGTCATGGCACACACCCGAACCCCCAAATGATATGCAATGGAGTAATAAATGCAAGAATTAGTGCAAAAGTAACTTTGGGACAGTCGAGGGATCACTCACACAAAATATAGTGCTTCAAGTATTCACGTTCAACTATACTCCGGGTTTGAAGTCCAGCTCTGCGATAAAAATCCAATTTGAGAACTTGAAACACGAGTAAGATTCGAAACTTAAACGTTCCGTTCATTAAGAATCAACCAATTGAAATTCATTTGAAAGGCATTCGTGAAACACTTGCTCGCTTTTCAAATCATAAGGTTTTGTAGTATAGATACTTGGAAATAACACTTGAGTTGAAAGTACAAGGAAATACAAGTTTACATTGGCCATTATGTCTTTTCCTCAAGGGTACAAGTTCGGCCAAGTCCTAATGTATAACCCTCGATAAACAAAGTAGCAAAGGTGCTTGCTAGTTCAAGTAATAATCACTTAACTTTACACAAGTTACAAGTCTCGTTTCCTAGTCCTCGAGTATAAATTCGGGCAGCATGCCCTTTGTGTTTACCTAATTTTCCAGCCTTTTAGGCTTCATTGTTTTTCTCAAACACAACCCAACATCATACATATCAGCAATTTATGTCAAGAGCCGTTCCATAGGCTCACAATATCATAATAACAAGAATCGCATTAAGTACAAGTGCAGAAATTCAATTTAGTTCAAGACAGATTTGACGTACAAATACGGAAATAACATATCCGAGGCTACGCTTATCGGATTAAAACGAAACCTATGCCGTTTCTAAGCTAAGACACAGAGCTACAACATTCATTAAGGTCACTTAGTCCAGTTCCTAATGTAACTTAGTCAAATTCTCGAATTACTAAACCAGAAACCAATTCGTCGGCTGTTTAAATGCAGAACACTGTAATGGACATAACTCAGTGTACAAAAGTCCAATTCAGGTGTTCTTAGAGGCATTTTAAAGCTACTTCAGAACACTACAACTTTCATGTTTTGACCCAGAGCTAAATCAGAATGGATCCTGGTCAAAAAATGCGATAAACTGAACTTAGCTGAAGAAACGGACTGCTGGGAAACAATTGAAACAGTAGGGGTATTTCGGACTTTTCATGACCTACGTTGCTCCGATTGAGCTGAAATGTTATAGGCACCTATAAAATACCATTCTATACAACTTTCCTTCTTTGACCCAAGGCCAAATCAGCCTCTAACATACAGTTAATCGGACAGAAAGTTGGCAATAATTTTCCAGATTCTGAAATTTTCGGTTTCTAGTGAATCTTTCCTTAATTTCTTGGTCTAATCACTACCACAACACCTTATGAAACCTCAATTGCAACATATAAGCATCTTACAACAATTTGGGCAGAATTTCCCCAAGCCCTAGTTCATCAAATAAGAAAGGGGAAAACTACGAAAACATGTTAATCATCCATTATTTCACCGTAAAATCAAGTTACCAAGCTTAATTGAACAAGATTGAAACTAAAACTTGGAGAGATAAGCTCTCTTACCTTGGTTAGAGATCACTAAGGGCAGCCCCAAGCTTTCCCTTGCCAAACTTTCACCACCAAACACTATCTAACCCCTCAAAGACAAGATTAATCGGTTTAGTTCTTTGGATTCCTCACTTTGTAGCTTGAATCAAGAAGAAATGAAGAAAGCTCACTCTTGTTCTTCCCTCTCCCTCTCTCGGCTCCCTTGGCAGAAAATGAAGAGAAATGAAGCTGATTTTTGTCTTATAAGAAGTAAGAAGGTTAGAGTTAATTAAGACCACAATTTGGCTAACACTTGGACAATTCTTAGCCACTAATTTTTTTCTCTTTCTTTCCCTTGCTTATAAGCCACAAATTTCGGTCCCCTTAGCTGTAATATAAGAAGATATTTTGGCTCAAATATCAATAAGCTTGTGGTGCAAGAAAGTGGTGGTCCAGTGGTGCGTTCAAACGGTAGTGCGCGGGACCCGTCGGTTCGCGCCGTTTTCCTTAAAAACACCCGTACTAGGGTTTTTACTTCCCATTCACTAACTTTATTTCATTTCTCCTAATCACATATTATTTCTCACTTAAAAGTCACTTTTATTCACCAAATTTAATCCTTGCTCCATACCGAAAATTCATCCGGCGAGAAAATCGAGAAAACCTAATTTTGCTCAATTTGAAACCGAAGTGAAAAATCCTATTTTCTAGGTTCATTGGCACTTATTGTGGGGTGATTGAGTAGTATGGCCATTATAAAGTGGTATTTGTCAAAGAAAAGGGAATTTTAAGAAAAATATAAGGAATTTGCACGGCTTCTGGCCGGATTTTCCCACAAAACTCTATTCACCAGAAATTTTTCCCTTTTCTTCTGCCTCGGGGCGTCACAAACTCCCCTCCTTAAAAGAATGTCGTCCTCGACATTCCAACTTGTACTAATCAGATTAAAATAGTTCTCGAAAGTCGATCACGTATTAAGAATCATTTCAATCTCGCTTATCATAATCAAATACTAATCAGATCAAGTATCTAAAAGATCAATCACATACTAAGAATTACTCTAATCTCACTTATCGTAATTCATGATCCAGTAAAGCATGGCTTATCAAATTCAAGTACTAAATTTCACGCCGATCCAACTTATCCAATAGTCATGGTCCACTAGGGAGTTAATCAAGTGATTAGATAAAACAGGCAAAAAGCTTGAGGTTGGACGTAAAGTCCCAGATATTCGGAAGAAATGCAGGATATAGCGAAACTTTAGATCAAATATTCATCCTTGGTGGTGCTGGACAACACAACAAGCTAGCACAATGGCTATGCTTCACCAAAGAATTTCAGTTCAGTAAGTTGGCCCTGGCGGTGATGGACAACACAACAAGCTAGCACAACGGCTATGCTTCACCAAAAGCCTCAGTTCAAGTATTTGTCCCTGGCGGTGCTGGACAACACAACAAGTTAGCACATCGGCTAAACTTCGCCAGAGAACCTCAGTTCATGTATTCGTCCCTGGCGGTGCTGGACAACACAACAAGTTAGCACATCGGCTAAACTTCGCCAAAGAACCTCAGTTCATAATTCCATCTCTGGTGGTGATGGACAACACAACAGGCATGCCTCGCCAGAAGAATGGCGGTGCTGGACAACACAACAGGCAATGCCCCACCAGAGAGGTTCAGTTCAAGCGCTACAGAAGAGTAGTAGCCGGTCTACAACCATATGAGTACGAGTAAGTTCACGAGTAGGGTAACAGTAGAGTTCAAACAAATAGGTTCAAAACAGGACGGAATATTTCAGGTTCATGCAGCACGAATAGAAAGAGGTTCAAAAGCAGGATCAAATGCTTTAGGTTCATGGAGCACCAGTACAATTAAGAACTCACTCGTCCAACTTATGCCCAGCAAATCACATTCTTAAGCAGTCACAAGATTCAAGTTCACATTCCATATATTCAGCCAAATTAGGTCCATCAAGGTACGTAAGGCACACTAGCCTAAACAGGTTCAAGTCTCAAGTAAGCTCAGTCTAATCGGTTTCAGGCAGTTCGAGTTCTCTTATCAACCCAGTACAATACTTTCGGGGTTCAAACTTCCTAAGGTTGTAATATTGGCACAGAACCAACCCTAACATATGTTGAGCACAAGAAAATTTCACCAAGTTTCCGACTAGATTAATCCATTGTACACTAGTAGATCTGATCTTCGGGTTTATTTTCGATTCATATTTAGTACTAGGGACCTATTAAATTGTATGAATCTGTCCATCAATTTCTCCCATGAATACGGAGTTGGCTAAACCCTCGGTCACAGCCCTTTACTCCTAGCCCTGCTACCATACTTAATAAAAATCTGTAAGTGCAGGAAAAGGATTAACTAAGCATGAAAGAACTTAACACGTATACTAGTTGCAAAAACATTTAAAATCAGGTCATGATTTATTACATATATCAAAAGTTATAACCTGAGTTAAAAGTCATAAAATAAGGCCAATATGTCGGAATTTGTATATAAACACTTAGGTACCATAAAAGATAAAAGCATAGGTAAGCTAGATACAAAAGTCTCACGATGTGGACCACCCTTCCTAGGTCTTCCACATGGTCCAATTATTGCTCATTTCAATCAGATTACATGCCTTCACGACATTAGATCCAAGAAATCCATAACACAAGCCAAAGTCAAAGGTTATCCATGTCGAAGTTCAAAATGCCATCATCTCCAAGAATAACCAATCTTAGGTTCTATAGTACAGTCGCAAGTTCCAAGTTCAAACCCAAGAAATGAATACACTTGCTAACTAACGTGCCAAATGGAACCCAAGTCAATTCACACTAACTTCGTACTCTTGAATACAGCCACTCTATATCTCAAAGTTGTCTCAATCCGTACATTTAAAATTGGCTCACTCTTCTTGAAAGTCACGAATTTTAAAACATAAGATGAATGTTTAAAGTAATCAAAATCTTATCAAGTTCAGGATTCACATTAGTAAACATAAGCTTGCCATTCTCTCAAAAACTCAGGATATATATATATTTTTCTTCGTATAAAGCATGGACCAATTCAAGTGTGAGAATATGCCGGTATACAATCAAGGGGAAAACTTAGTTTAGAAATTGTTACCCTGGTATTAACCCATCATATACAAAATTCAACAAGCTCATCAGGTATTCACAACTTTTCAAATTTGAACTTCAAGTAAAACTCACATTTTTACTAAAATCGGCAAATTACACATACTTAAAGCATATATATCTTATTTCCAATCATTGCATACAAATAAAACTAGTACATCCTAGCTTTTCTTCAAAATCCCAAAACAAAATTTCTTTAGAAAGTAGGGGGCGAAAATGCATTTTATTCCTTTGGTACTTTTATCTTGGTTCAAAATCATTACTCATAAAATTTGACTATCACATCTCACCTTTTATCCATGGCCATGGCCAGTACTAGGAATCACCTCAATTCCTTCCACACTTACAAACATAATAGAATTCAAATTCGTCCAATCTTTCACTAGTCATCTAATTCCTCAATTTTTTTTTTCTACAAGTGCCAAATAAGGAATTCTCAAACAATCAATTTCTTTGTACCACTAGGATACAATAGCTCCTCGTTCACATAATATTCAAATTACTCTCACAGCCAAACATCCTAAACTTTAACTCTACGATACGCTACAGAGATCTGGAACCTAAGCTCTGATACCAATTGTAACGACCCCATTATCCCCTAAGGCGAACCAGAGGGGTCAACGGGCCGCCTGCCCAGCTCTCGCCAGGACTCAGTCATTCCCTACAGTGCTCGAATGAATTACAAGATAAAACTCAACTTTTACATCGTATTCTCCAAAATTTACATATCACAATCGAAGCGGAAACTAGTTCTAAGCGAAAAATGTAGATTTACATCCGATTCAATTCCAAATATTTATACAAGCCCAAAAGTACATAAACCAAAACCAAAACTAAACTATACAAGATGTACGCCATCCAGCCACACAAAGATCCAAATACAAGGTCCTCCTTTACCTCGATCCCTGTGGGGAGAAGAAGATAATAGGGGGTGAGCTAGAAGCTCAGCGAGTGACCAGTAAAATCAACAGCCAAGTATATTTCACAATAAAGCATTAATATGATGTCATGATGCAGTAATCAAATGTTCATTTATTGCTCATGTGCCAGTGAAGTTCTTGTACTTAAATATCCAATGCTCGTTTATGTGAGAACCCGTAAATCCCTAATAATTTTCTTAGGGTTTATTTCCTTTAATGGCATGATTTCTGCATTTTCTGGCTTAGAAATATTTTCTTAGTGGATTTTACGAGTAAATATAGTTTTTAGATGATTTTTCTTGTAACGAATAGATTTTGAGAAATTAAGAACGTATATCAGGCGTGGGACCCACTAGTGCGAAAAGTTCGGAAAAATTCGGCCAATTAGGTTAAATTCCGGATACTGTGTAAAATTTATCGGGTGTTAAGAGATAAGTAGAGTGTGTGAAATGATTGATGTGAGAGAGAAAAGAAAGGATAGGATTGCATTAATGGTGTGACAAGTGTCACCATCTTATGGGTTGAAGCTTATGGAACACTATTCACTTTTTTTGACTTTTGACCAAAATTGGTTAAATATCTAAAAATTTCACAAAAAATCCCCATTTTCTCACCTTGGATGGCCGGCCCTCTTACCTCAAGAAGGAAGAGAACTTCATCATTTTGCAAGCTTCCATTTGGTTCAATCTTCCATAAACAAAAGCTTAGACTAGATTTCACTCCATAAAATCCTATCTTCTAGTGCTAGTAAGGGTTGTAGTGAAGTTTGTTTGAAGCTCTAAGGTGGCCAACCTCTCTACACCTCTTGTTCTTAGGTAAGTGATGTTTTACTACTTCCTTATATCTAATAATGCTTATTTTGTGCTTAATGGGGGCATGAGAGAAGGAATATATGATTTGTTTCTTGATTTGGTTTGTTTTGGTGAAGTTTTTATTTTATTGGGAATTTTTCTGGTTTAATATGATCTTGATGTTGGGGGCTTGTATGATGAATTGTAATGGTTGGAAATGGCTCTAGTGGATGTGAAATGTGGTTAAATGCAATCAATTTTGGATTTGGTGTGAAATTTGAAAAGTTAGGGTTCTTGAACCCCAATTCTGTCCGGTTTTAGATCACTGGGTTAGAGGCCGAATTAGACTTTGCTCAAAACATGAAAGTTGTTGGTATTGATGTGATGGAGATGCCTGTAAAATTTAAGGTCATTTAGATTAATGTAGAATGAGTTATGACGAAATTACTGTAGCTGTTCTGCTTTGGACAGAATGCGAAAACTGCGATAGTAATTGGCCATTTTGACTGGTTTTGGTTTGGATTTTGAAGTTGGTGTCTTCTTATGAAATGTAGCTGAATGTCTTAGCTAACATATGCCTTTGGACTTTCGGCATTTGGACTAGTATGGACTGAGATATACCGATTACAGTTTTCTGCGTTTTGCAAACCTGTTTTGGGAATTCTGGTATAGTATTTCGTATTTTTGACCTAGTTGGGCCAGGAACTGGATTGAGTGACCTTCTACATTGTTGTAGCCCTGTTTCATAGCTTCGAAACGGTTGGTCTTGCACCCCCATCCGATAACCGTAGAGAATTTTACATCATTACCGCATAATAAGGGCAAAACAGTTTTCTATTTGGGGCCAAGACTAAGGCCATTTTCTAATTTCTGGTTTGCTATTATGCTCATTTATGCATATGAAACCTTATTGGGGTTGTGGTTGGCATTGGTTTATGACTCGTTATCGAGTCTCTTTTAGGGCTTGCTTTCATTTCGATTGTTTCCTAGTTAACTTTTGTACTTGTACCACGTTGAGCCTAGCGAACGGCTTTTGGGAAATGAGATGAATTTTGTGTGAGATGTTGGGACTGATTTGAGGATAGAATGAAGCCTTAATGGTTGGAAAAGTAAGAGATTTAGGGGAAGTGCTGCCCGATTTTCTAGGCCGTTTGGTTCCTTTAAGTTGGGTTTGCCTTTTGGTAGAATGAAAGGCTTTTGGGTTGTTTGCGCCTAGGTCTTCATGCTACCTTTTCGTTTCCAAGAAAATCATGTTTTGCACCCTTGCATTAGTAATTATTTGGCGAGGTATACGACTAGTAGTCGAGCCTCACATGTGCATTCTGTTTACTCGATTCTGGAAGTAAAACCTTCAATTGGTTTATTTTGATTATTTTAGGGTTTCTTGGCGATTAAGGCCATTCTGAAGTGAAACTTTTTGAAGTTGAATCGGTGAGTGTACCACTCCCCTTCATTGTTGTTTAACTTGATTTTGCTCTGCAATCTGTTTATTTGTTCGAGACGAGGGTGTACTTTATCACACTCGTTCTCTAGTCTGATCATATGCCAATTTACTATGCAAAATTTGAATCTGTTATCTATGTCTGCATCTGTTCGGATTTCTATGACCTATGAGCTCAATCCTGTGGCTAAGTTATTCGAGTCGGGCCGGCAAGGGCCTGGACGATTAGATAACGAACCACGGTAGTCTGTTCGGGGATTTTGGGTATTGAGACCCTTGATTCCGGGTATACTCGAGTATTACCATTTCTGTTCGGTTACGGTGAGCGGGCCCGGTAAAGGGGTGTTTGGTGGACGGAATTCGGTGTAAAGAGGGGTCTACGGACGTTTTGGTTCTATATACATTGACGGAGAGTCAACCGGTTTGGATCAAGTACTGCGCTGGAAATTTGGCTCCTGAGAGCCACCCGTATCCTTCTGATCTGAATCATTGGCTTCTGTGCTTTACATCTGACATGTGTATCTGATTTGTTAAATGTGAAATGCCATGATTTTAATGCTATTTGTTTGGTACCTCATTGAGCGCAAGCTCACCCCTTTCCGTTCCTTTTGTTTTCCTTGCAGGAAAATAAACCCTTTTGGTCTGGATTTGACAAATGGCTGCCAAATTGAGCTAGATGAACATATCTTTTGTATAGCTCATGTATTAAAACCCTAAGTGTACTTTTGGGGCGTTTTCTCTTTTGATTTGGCAAACCGTGTATATGTATTAACTTTTGAAAGCTTTTGTATGTCATTTTGATTTGTAAACGCTAAAGTTCAGATGTGAATGTTTGTTAGCTATTTCGGTTGGGTTCTGACGGGTCGGTTACTATTCATGGCCGGCTCCGGATTTCATTTTTTTTATTTTGGGTTATTTTACCATTTTGATGTGTTTACGCGAGTTTGTAAGTTCCGGATTGAAGCGGATAGCTCTAATCTGATCCGTAGTCCTGGCGAGAGCTAGGCAGGCAGTCCGCTAACCCCTTTGGTTCGCCTTAGGGGAAAGTGGGGCTGTCACAAGTGGTATCAGAGCCACTTCGCGTGGTCTCTGCGCGGAGTGAGACTGGGCCAAGTGGTGTTATGGTCTTGATTTCGTGAATATGTCTAAGTGCTCGTTTGAGCGTAAGTTATGAACCGGGCATGTTATAAGTGTAAACATTGTTTTCATGAAATTTGAGGAAAATAGATATGTATGTCGGGTAGGAATCTTTAATATGGATGATTTACTCTTGGGACCGGCCGGCTCGAGTTGTGAATTATCTTAGATGGGATTCTTGTGCCCGGATACGGGAGAGATGTGAGCCTAGGTTAAAGGACTTGGGCGAACTAGAAATGTAATTCTATGGAACTTCGCGTGGTCTATTCGGGTATTGTTAAGCATGATCACTCTTGATTAAGATATAAACGGTGTTGTTTTCGTAGATTAAGGATGGAGCCCTAGAGAGAAAGGATTTTCGTTAGTGATTGTTGTACTTGTGACCTAGTGTGTCTATAATACTTTTGGATAACCCCGCTGCTTTCATGGATTTGTATCTAATCGACTGTTATTGTGTGGCTTGCTTGATACAGTTATGTTAAATAGGTATACTTTTGATCTGTACGTACCTTTTGCTACTTGTTTTTGCCTACCTATGTTTAATATTATATTCCCGTTTCGACCCTAGATTTATTAGACCAATGGAAGGCACTCGTAGTGGACGGGGCCGTGGGCGTGGAAATAGGCAACCTACGCCTGAAAGGGGTACTGGGGAAACCTCATCTGGACCAAACCCTGAACCTAGGGTTGACCCCAATGTGCAGATAGCTGCTGCTATGCAGCAAATGACAGACCTGCTAGCACAAGTAGTGCAGCAACAAGCCCAGAACCCAAACCTTAACCCTGGAAACCCCGGAAACCCTGGCCATCATATCGAGAGCGAAGACAGAGCACTCGAACGTTTTCAAAAGTTTGCTCCGCCAAAGTTTGTTGGGGGACCCGACCCGGACGTGGCCGAGAGGTGGCTTGAAAAGATGGTTGACATATTTGCAGCCCTACACTACCCTGACGAACGGCAGGTGACTTTTGCCGTGTTTCAGTTGGAGGGGGCAGCCCGTTCCTGGTGGAACGTAATTCGGCAGAAGTGGGAACGAGAACAGACACCTAGGACTTGGGTGAACTTCATCAGAGAGTTCAATGCGAAGTTTTTCCCTCCTCTAGTTCAGGAGAGGAAGGAAGACGAGTTCATTCGACTCCGCCAAGGAGCTCAAACTGTGGCGGAATATGAGAGCCAATTCACCCGCCTATCCAAATTTGCGCCCGAACTCATCATGACCGAGCAGCGGCGAATAAGGCGCTTTATCCAGGGCTTGAACGTGGAAATTCAAAAAGATCTGGCGGTAGCCCAACTTAATGCCTTTAGTGATGCGGTGGAAAAAGCTCAGCGCGTTGAAACTGCAGGGTTACAAGTTAGAAACTTCCAAGCAAGAAAAAGGGGTTTTCCGGGGAGCAGCTCAGAACAAGCGGATAATAGTACAATCTCTAAAGTTCGCAAGGGAAACGGGGAAATACGGCAACCAGGGGTGTCGCGCGATGTTCCTCAGGGAGGAACGGTCTCTGCTGCTCGTGGTCCCTGTGGATATTGCGGAGGGCCAAGTCATACGGAAACAAATTGCTGGAAGAAAGAAGGAAAATGCTTGCGCTGTGGAAGCGCTGAACATCGGATTGCTAGCTGTCCAGCTCGCCTGCGCGAGCGGAGAGGGACTCTGCCACCAACCAAGCCCAATTCTCAACCACCCGCCAAGAGCAACCCTGGACAGACGAAAGGAGAAGGGACGGGATCGAAGGCACCAGCTCGAGTATATTCTCTAGAGCAGCATCAGTTCCCTGACTCGTCTGAGGACGTAGAAGGTACGATCCGTTGGGTACCTTAGAGATTTGATAGATTCTGCTGATAAGGAAATTTCGAGGGCGAAATTTCTTTAAGGGGGAGAGAGTGTGAGAACCCGTAAATCCCTAATAATTTTCTTAGGGTTTATTTCCTTTAATGGCATGATTTCTGCATTTTCTGGCTTAGAAATATTTTCTTAGTGGATTTTACGAGTAAATATAGTTTTTAGATGATTTTTCTTGTAACGAATAGATTTTGAGAAATTAAGAACGTATATCAGGCGTGGGACCCACTAGTGCGAAAAGTTCGGAAAAATTCGGCCAATTAGGTTAAATTCCAGATACTGTGTAAAATTTATCGGGTGTTAAGAGATAAGTAGAGTGTGTGAAATGATTGATGTGAGAGAGAAAAGAAAGGATAGGATTGCATTAATGGTGTGACAAGTGTCACCGTCTTATGGGTTGAAGCTTATGGAACACTATTCACTTTTTTTGACTTTTGACCAAAATTGGTTAAATATCTAAAAATTTCACAAAAAATCCCCATTTTCTAACCTTGGATGGCCGGCCCTCTTACCTCAAGAAGGAAGAGAACTTCATCATTTTGCAAGCTTCCATTTGGTTCAATCTTCCATAAACAAAAGCTTAGACTAGATTTCACTCCATAAAATCCTATCTTCTAGTGCTAGTAAGGGTTGTAGTGAAGTTTGTTTGAAGCTCTAAGGTGGCCAACCTCTCTACACCTCTTGTTCTTAGGTAAGTGATGTTTTACTACTTCCTTATATCTAATAATGCTTATTTTGTGCTTAATGGGGGCATGAGAGAAGGAATATATGATTTGTTTCTTGATTTGGTTTGTTTTGGTGAAGTTTTTATTTTATTGGGAATTTTTCTGGTTTAATATGATCTTGATGTTGGGGGCTTGTATGATGAATTGTAATGGTTGGAAATGGCTCTAGTGGATGTGAAATGTGGTTAAATGCAATCAATTTTGGATTTGGTGTGAAATTTGAAAAGTTAGGGTTCTTGAACCCCAATTCTTTCCGGTTTTAGATCACTGGGTTAGAGGCCGAATTAGACTTTGCTCAAAACATGAAAGTTGTTGGTATTGATGTGATGGAGATGCCTGTAAAATTTCAGGTCATTTAGATTAATTTAGAATGAGTTATGACGAAATTACTGTAGCTGTTCTGCTTTGGACAGAATGCGAAAACTGCGATAGTAATTGGACATTTTGACTGGTTTTGGTTTGGATTTTGAAGTTGGTGTCTTCTGATGAAATGTAGCTGAATGTCTTAGCTAACATATGCCTTTGGAATTTCGGCATTTGGACTAGTATGGACTGAGATATACCGATTACAGTTTTCTGCGTTTTGCAAACCTGTTTTGGGAATTCTGGTATAGTATTTCGTATTTTTGACCTAGTTGGGCCAGGAACTGGATTGAGTGACCTTCTACATTGTTGTATCCCTGTTTCATAGCTTCGAAACGGTGGGTCTTGCACCCCCATCCGATAACCGTAGAGAATTTTACACCATTACCGCATAATAAGGGCAAAACAGTTTTCTATTTGGGGCCAAGACTAAGGCCATTTTCTAATTTCTGGTTTGCTATTATGCTCATTTATGCATATGAAACCTTATTGGGGTTGTGGTTGGCATTGGTTTATGACTCGTTATCGAGTCTCTTTTAGGGCTTGCTTTCATTTCGATTGTTTCCTAGTTAACTTTTGTACTTGTACCACGTTGAGCCTAGCGAACGGCTTTTGGGAAATGAGATGAATTTTGTGTGAGATGTTGGGACTGATTTGAGGATAGAATGAAGCCTTAATGGTTGGAAAAGTAAGAGATTTAGGGGAAGTGCTGCCCGATTTTCTAGGCCGTTTGGTTCCTTTAAGTTGGGTTTGCCTTTTGGTAGAATGAAAGGCTTTTGGGTTGTTTGCGCCTAGGTCTTCATGCTACCTTTTCGTTTCCAAGAAAATCATGTTTGGCACCCTTGCATTAGTAATTATTTGGCGAGGTATACGACTAGTAGTCGAGCCTCACATGTGCATTCTGTTTACTCGATTCTGGAAGTAAAACCTTCAATTGGTTTATTTTGATTATTTTAGGGTTTCTTGGCGATTAAGGCCAATCTGAAGTGAAACTTTTTGAAGTTGAATCGGTGAGTGTACCACTCCCCTTCATTGTTGTTTAACTTGATTTTGCTCTGCAATCTGTTTATTTGTTCGAGACGAGGGTGTACTTTATCACACTCGTTCTCTAGTCTGATCATATGCCAATTTACTATGCAAAATTTGAATCTGTTATCTATGTCTGCATCTGTTCGGATTTCTATGACCTATGAGCTCAATCCTGTGGCTAAGTTATTCGAGTCGGGCCGGCAAGGGCCTGGACGATTAGATAACGAACCACGGTAGTCTGTTCGGGGATTTTGGGTATTGAGACCCTTGATTCCGGGTATACTCGAGTATTACCATTTCTGTTCGGTTACGGTGAGCGGGCCCGGTAAAGGGGTGTTTGGTGGACGGAATTCGGTGTAAAGAGGGGTCTACGGACGTTTTGGTTCTATATACATTGACGGAGAGTCAACCGGTTTGGATCAAGTACTGCGCTGGAAATTTGGCTCCTGAGAGCCACCCGTATCCTTCTGATCTGAATCATTGGCTTCTGTGCTTTACATCTGACATGTGTATCTGATTTGTTAAATGTGAAATGCCATGATTTTAATGCTATTTGTTTGGTACCTCATTGAGCGCAAGCTCACCCCTTTCCGTTCCTTTTGTTTTCCTTACAGGAAAATAAACCCTTTTGGTCTGGATTTGACAAATGGCTGCCAAATTGATCTAGATGAACATATCTTTTGTATAGCTCATGTATTAAAACCCTAAGTGTACTTTTGGGGCGTTTTCTCTTTTGATTTGGCAAACCGTGTATATGTATTAACTTTTGAAAGCTTTTGTATGTCATTTTGATTTGTAAACGCTAAAGTTCAGATGTGAATGTTTGTTAGCTATTTCGGTTGGGTTCTGACGGGTCGGTTACTATTCATGGCCGGCTCCGGATTTCATTTTTTTTATTTTGGGTTATTTTACCATTTTGATGTGTTTACGCGAGTTTGTAAGTTCCGGATTGAAGCGGATAGCTCTAATCTGATCCGTAGTCCTGGCGAGAGCTGGGCAGGCAGTCCGCTAACCCCTTTGGTTCGCCTTAGGGGAAAGTGGGGCTGTCACAGTTTAGATCATGTAACCATGAAACAGAAGTAAGGAGCCATCGTGCTCCAAAGAACGTGTAAACAATAGTGGAGACATTGGTTCTAAGCACAAGACTTTCCAGGAACTCATTGGAGCCAAATTATGTCATGGCACACACCCGAACCCCCAAATGATATGCAATGGAGTAATAAATGCAAGAATTAGTGCAAAAGTAACTTTGGGACAGTCGAGGGATCACTCACACAAAATATAGTGCTTCAAGTATTCACGTTCAACTATACTCCGGGTTTGAAGTCCAGCTCTGCGATAAAAATCCAATTTGAGAACTTGAAACACGAGTAAGATTCGAAACTTAAACGTTCCGTTCATTAAGAATCAACCAATTGAAATTCATTTGAAAGGCATTCGTGAAACACTTGCTCGCTTTTCAAATCATAAGGTTTTGTAGTATAGATACTTGGAAATAACACTTGAGTTGAAAGTACAAGGAAATACAAGTTTACATTGGCCATTATGTCTTTTCCTCAAGGGTACAAGTTCGGCCAAGTCCTAATGTATAACCCTCGATAAACAAAGTAGCAAAGGTGCTTGCTAGTTCAAGTAATAATCACTTAACTTTACACAAGTTACAAGTCTCGTTTCCTAGTCCTCGAGTATAAATTCGGGCAGCATGCCCTTTGTGTTTACCTAATTTTCCAGCCTTTTAGGCTTCATTGTTTTTCTCAAACACAACCCAACATCATACATATCAGCAATTTATGTCAAGAGCCGTTCCATAGGCTCACAATATCATAATAACAAGAATCGCATTAAGTACAAGTGCAGAAATTCAATTTAGTTCAAGACAGATTTGACGTACAAATACGGAAATAACATATCCGAGGCTACGCTTATCGGATTAAAACGAAACCTATGCCGTTTCTAAGCTAAGACACAGAGCTACAACATTCATTAAGGTCACTTAGTCCAGTTCCTAATGTAACTTAGTCAAATTCTCGAATTACTAAACCAGAAACCAATTCGTCGGCTGTTTAAATGCAGAACACTGTAATGGACATAACTCAGTGTACAAAAGTCCAATTCAGGTGTTCTTAGAGGCATTTTAAAGCTACTTCAGAACACTACAACTTTCATGTTTTGACCCAGAGCTAAATCAGAATGGATCCTGGTCAAAAAATGCGATAAACTGAACTTAGCTGAAGAAACGGACTGCTGGGAAACAATTGAAACAGTAGGGGTAAAAGTTCGAGTGGTGGTTAAAGTTAGTTATGTTAGCGAGTGTTTTAGTGTGGGTAAATATGGGATTTGATCTATTTTATATCGGTTAAGTGAGTTTAAAAGTTAGAAAACCCAAAAAGCTAGCAAAACCTTTAGTGTTACGATATATTAGAATTTTAAGTTGGGTTTAAAACCCTAATTTTGCCTATGACAAAAATATTGTTGTTTAATTGCTTTTGTGTGAGATAAAGTATGTTTAAATATAGGTGATTAAGATAGGAAAGTGATTAGTGAAGCAATTAAGTGTGATTACATGTTTGGATTAGATTAAGTTTACAACTTATGGAGTAAATTGATAGAAAAGTAAAGGTTTAAGGGCAAAAGTGGAACAAAAGTTAAATTGAAGTACAAGGGCTAAGAAGCAAATAAAGTCCTTTTGTGTGATTGGTTGGCTAATAAATATCTCTCCTAAGTGGGTTTGCACCACATATAAAGTCATAGGAAACACAACTAAGTCATTGGATGACAAAACAAAACAAACAAACAAGAGGAAGAGAGAGAGAGTTGGAGCCGTGAGAGGGAGAAGAAGAAACCAAGGGGAATTTTGCTAAGTTCAACCAAATTTCTTCCATAAATTTTCATCTTGAGGCATAAAGAGTCCATCTTGGAGCTAGCTTGAGTTTCTTAGCCATCATACAACCTTCATCTTGAGGTAAGAAAGCTTCTATACAAAGTTAAAGGTGGTTGATGATACTTGAAATGGGGGAAATGATGATAATAGTTGTTAGTTGTCATTGATTATGGTTTCACTTGTGTTTATCACTTGTTTTTATGGAGTAATTTGGTTAAATTTGGGCCTTGATGATTCGGTCATAGGAGCCCTAATTAGGGTTTCATGCTAAACAAGTTAATTAGCTCTAATTTTGTGCTATGAAGATTGTAATGGTTGTGTTTGATGATTTGTTTTATTGGTTTGGTGAGTGAATGGTAAAAACTGATTTGGATTATGAAACCCTAGGTTTCCTTAAGTTAGTTCAGCTTGGCTAATGTTTAGTTAGTTAGGGTTTGGTTAGTAAGTTGTTAGATTAAGTTTGGTAATGCAAATAAAGTTAGTTTAAGGATCATGGTTAGTTTTGGCAATTTTGTAGTGGCTTAGAGGGAAAACTTCGGACCATTTGTAGGTCATTTAGAAGTTAGCATATGTGTGTTTAGTTGGTATGAATTTGGTTGGAAACCTTGCATAAGAACCATAGAAATGAGCCATGCATTTGCGACATTTGAAACCGGCAAAACGGGTAACCAGGGCAGTTCAGCATCTGAACTTCGGCTCCATTTTTCTTGATGTTACGTACGGATTCAGGGTTTCTCCCAAAACATGAAAGTTGTAGCCTGTTAATTCCCTGTTGTGCCTACAAAATTTCAGCCCAACCCGATCAGTAGATCGTGAGTTATGGCCAAAACCTTCACTTCTATCTTAAACCCAGGATTTTGCTACGTTTCTGGGTTTTGCCTCTGACCATGTTTTGTCTGTCTTGATAACGTGTGAATTGGGTATTGATCGCTTCATAAGCAATGTAGATCTTGGTCCTAGCTTCGAAATGGTATAAAGTACATCCAAATCCGAGGTCCATAGCTCCAGTTATGACCAAAACAAGATCAGTTGTCAGAACTGCCTTTGAATTTGGACAGTTCTGACAGGGATGTTTGGACCTGTTTTTCCCCATGCTCCGTATTGATTCAGCTTTTGGTCCAAACATGAAAGTTCTAGCCTTATGAATGAGCTTTCTAATGCCTCTAGAATTTCTTGATTTTGATTTCTGAGTCGTGAGTTACGATCTTTCAAACAAGGCCTGTTTGGTAACCCGAGATGAAATGGTTGGAACTATTTTATGCATTTTTTATCAATACCTATTGAGATCTGGGTTGAGATGTCTAAATAAAAGTTGTAGCCCTTCCTCGTAGCTTCAAAAGGGTGTCTCACTCACCTTGATCTGACATTCCTAGCCTAACTTTTGATCAAAACGGTTTGGGATGGCAAACCTTTTTTTCTTTTTCTGTGTCCGTCTCCATTTCCGTGTGCCGTTTTCGCACTTGCATGTGCCAATTTTGCCGTTTTACTTGATTTATGCATGTTAGTGGCCGTTTGTGATATATTGTGATGCAATCTTCTATTTCAGACGGTGACGGGCTAGACGGTGCCGGTCTAGCTGTATATGTGATGTGATCCTTGTCTTTTTGCTATACGTACCTTTGGAGTAAGTATTCAGGCCGTTTATGTGTATAAACTGCTTATGTGTTTTGATGTGAATAAAAGGGGGACTTAGGCGAGAGTGTACTTTAGCACACTCGACCTAAACCCTAGTTTGTACCTATGTTTCTTCATGAGATGTGTATACATGAACTCTCTTGATGTTGAACCCCTTGAGCTTGGAGCTCGGGGTGACTTTCATGAATTTGTGAAATACGATGAAGTTGTGGGCCCGATCTCAAGACCTAGACGAACTATTCGAGCCGGCCAGGGCTTGGTCGAAACTAGTCCAACCTAGTCTTGAGGTCACCAAGTTCGTAGGTTCCAATTGTGAACCAAGTTTGTGACCCGAGCTTGTGACTCAAGCTCAAGTTTGTGATTTCGTTCGCTCGAGCAAGTTTGTGAGGTGACTGACCAGTGAGGGTGATAAGGTGTTAGGTGGGAGTACAAGTGGAGTTCTACGGACCCTTATATGTGGTTGACGGAGTGTCGACAGGAGGTCACGCCTGGCGAACGACTTGGCTTTGGAGCCAACTTGTATCCTTACTTGTGTTGTTACTTATATCTGTTAATTTGACATTTTGTAACATAATTGTTTATTTTAATGTGAAATTTACGTGTTTACCTCTGCTTACTTACTAACCTTCTAGCCTACCCCTTTCCTTTGTTTTCCTTAACAGGGGCCGACACGGGAAAAACTTTTGGCACTAGCACTAGTATAGCGAGGCTTAGTTTGTAATAGTTGGTCAACTAAGATGTTCCTTTTTGTTTTGGTGGTTTGTATAAGGACCCTCCTTAGGGTCCACTTTCTGCTGGTTGTTATTATAATGTAACATGGTAGTTTAAATGGCTGCTTTTGGGAATGTAAATAGAACTCTTTTGGCGTTGGATATATTGTGAATAGTACACTTTTGGGTTTATCTAGTTTTATTATTTTGAAATTTTGAGTCCTGGCGCGAGCTAGGCAGGTGTCCCGCCGATACCTTAGGGTTCGGCCTTGGGAGAAGCGGGGGCGTCATAATACTCGGTGCTCTAGGGTGGGGTGACGCAAGTTGTGGTCAGCAATGGAAGGATTGGCAGGAGAAGTTCTTGGGCCATGGTTACTGGCAGGGGATTTTAATGTCATTTCCAGTATGGAGGAGCGAGTGGGAGGTTCCCCGGCTAATGAAAGAAACATGGAAGAATTTAATGATTCTATTGGCAATTGTGGTTTGTCGGAGGTGCCTTTTGATGGTTCTTTATTTACATGGACGAATGGTAGGGTGTGGCAGAGATTGGGTAGGGCCTTAATGAATCGGGATTGGGCTGATGGGTATGAGCTCTCTCATGTCTCACATTTGTCCAAGGAACGATCGGATCATGCTCCACTTTTGATTAGCTGTCAGAATGGGAGTCAAAGCAAACGTTCATTTAAATTTCTAAATGTTTCGCGGCGACATTCAGGTTTTTTGGATGTGGTACAGCAGGGTTGGGCGAAGCCGGTGGAGGGTGAGGGTATGACGAAATTTTATCATAAACTGCGGGCGGTTAAGGGTTGTTTGCAATTATGGAACGTCTAGGTTTTTTGAAATATTTTTAACAAAGTGAGGAAGGCCGAGGCTATTATGAAACAACGGGAGGAGCAGTTTGACAACGGGAGGGATACAACTTCCAGAGCAGCATTGGAGGAGGCAAAGGCGGTTTATGCAAGGAGCTTGGCGTCTGAATGTGAGTATTGGAGATAGAATGCGGGCATCAAATGGTTGCAGGTTGGGGATGCTAATTCGGCATATTTCCATTCTCGATGCCGTCAGCGCCGAAATTTTAATTTTGTGGCCCGCATTAAAGACCAATCAGGAACATGGTTAGAGGATATACAAGACATAAGGCGGTTAGCGGTGGAGTTCTTTTCATCTTTGTTTGCATCTGAACAACATGGGTGGCATTCTCCGGGGCTTCCTTTTATGGTCCCTCAACTGTCTGTGGCAGACAATGACATGTTATCTGCTTTACCTAACATGGCAGAATTAAAGGAGGTGGTTTTTGCGTTAGAGGCAGACAGTGCTCCTGGACCAGATGGGTTTGGGGCAGGATTTTACCAGGCTTGTTGGGATATTATCAAGTCCAATTTATTGGAGGCAGTACAGGCTTTTTTCCAGGGTATACGATTGCCCAGGAGTTTTACCAGCACTTCTATTATTTTACTGCCTAAGATTGTGGGCGCCATGCAATGGAAGGACTTTCGGCCAATTAGTCTTTGCAATATCTGTTCTAAAATTATTTCTAAGATCGTCTCTGATCGGTTGGGTAAGGTTCTTCCTACCTTAGTGTCACTATGGCAGACTGGCTTTGTACCAGGACGGGGGATAACGGATAACATCCTTCTCACGCAGGAGCTGGTGGTAGATTTAGATAGGCGTTTGAGACACCCGAACCTCATGTTAAAGTTGGATATGGAAAAGGCGTATGACAGGGTCGAGTGGCCGTTTCTTTTGTTTATGCTTCAGAATTTTGGTTTTACGGAACATGTGGTAGACATTTTCTTTCGACTGGTGTCTAATAATTGGTTTTCAGTGTTGGTGAATGGTGAGGCTGCTAGATTTTTTAAATCTTCAAGGGGTGTTCGGTAGGGTGACCCAGTTTCTCCTGGTTTTTTTGTGTTAGTTGCCGAATTTTTAGGTCGTGGGCTGTACCACTTCTTGATAGTCAGCCGGGCAGGTATTTTGTTTCGGTAGGGACTCCGGTGCCCTACCTGGCCTTTGCGGATGACATGCTTATCTTTACAAGATGCTCAGAGGAGTGCCTGAACGCAATCAAGGCTTTTCTATTGGAGTATCAGGAAGCTTCAGGACAAAGGGTAAATGTCAAAAAGAGTTCCTTTTTCTTGCCTTCAGGGGCTACTTCGGGGCAGGAGCAGTTGGTGACTAAGGTTCTGGGCTTTCACAGGCAACTTTTCCCGTTCACTTATTTGGGTGCTCCTATATATAAAGGCCAGCGGCAGGGTGCCTTGTTTGATGGTATTGTTTCTAAAATGCGGGCTCACCTAGGACACTGAGTACTAAGTTGCTCTCATTTAGGGGTAAAGCTGGTCTTAGCACGGCATGTCCTAGCTTCGTTGCCTATGTACTTACTTCAGGTGTTGAATCCTCCAAAGGTTGTGCTCACACGTTTGGGCAAGATTTGTAATTCTTTTCTTTGGGATCATAAGGGGGAGAGGTGCATCCATTGGTCTTCCTGGGACAAGTTGTGCTTTCCCATTGACGAAGGGGGTATGGGTTTTCGGTCTTTTAAGGACATGGCAAGGGCTTTTGCGGCTAAATTATGGTAGAGGCTTAGGCTTGGAGATTCCATTTGGGCAGAGTTCATGCATGCCAAATACATCAAAGGTATTCATCCATCGGAAGCGTCGACAGTGTGGTCTACAGCTATTTGGAGACGTCTTGAGGCGATATGTCCAATGGTTGAGCAGAACATTAGGTGGTGTTTAGGGGAAGACCTTGTGGATTTTTGGAAGGAGCCATTAGAGAGTGTTGTGGGTTGTTCTGAGAGGCCGCATTTTCTTGTCTCGGAGTTTATTACTAGGGATGGATGGGATGAAATCCGTCTTGCCCAGTGGGTTCCGGGTTTTGTCATCCATGCGATCAAAGACATACCCCTCGATTTATCTCAGAAAGATAGGATGGTTTGGTTGCCTTCGCCGACGGGTAGTTTCTCGGTTAAGTCGGCATGGGAGGTGATTCAGGAAAGGAGGCATCAATCCTTGGTCGACTCCTTACTATGGCCTTCGGCTTTGCCAGCAAAAATGTCTTTTTTTGCTTGGAGATTGGTGCGTAATTTCCTCCCTTTGGATGTGACGTTGCGTTCTCGGGGTTTGTCTTTTCCCTCTAGATGCGGGTGTTGCTACCTGGAGAAGGAGGCTCTTTTGCATGTGTTTTTAACTGGACTGGTAGCCTCGGAAGTGTGGCGAAGAGTGTCTCGCCACTTTGGATTTCAGTTGCGTAATTGCTCGAGTCTGGCGTCGATTTTTGTCTCTTGGTACCTGACTTCATCTTCCTCTTCGAAAAACCATATTCAGGCATTCATGCCAATTGTAGTGTGCTGGTTTCTTTGGTTAGCAAGGAACCAAGAGCGTTATCAAGGCGTGCGATGGGAGGTCGAAAAGATAATCCGCGAAGTGGATTATATTTTGGAACAGCTCGGAAGGGCAAATAAGCTTCGTCGGTCGCACTTCACGGGGGATGCAGATTGTGATTTGCTACGATTGATCAAAGCCCCTCCTCGGAGGAGGACCCCTTGTGTGATTGCTTGGGAGAAACCGCCACTTGGTTTGCTTAAATTCAACTCGGACGCCAGCGTGAATCATGGTAGGGCCACGGGTGGTGGATTGTTGCGTGATTGTCAAGGGAAATTGATTTTTGCTTTTTACAAAGAATTTGGAGAACATGATGTGTTGGAGGCAGAAAGTATGGCATTACTGTTTGGTCTGCAGTTGTGTTTACAAAGGGGGTTTCGTCCTTCGTTGGTAGAGGTGGATTCCAAGGCCTTGGTGCAGTTGGTTGTCTCTGGGGTAATTGCTAAGTGGCCATTATGTAATATTTGGAGGAAAGTTAGAGGTCTTTTGGAGGCTTTTCGGCCTCCATCTCACATATTTTCCGTGACGCAAACTTACCTGCAGATAGGTTAGCGGCTATTGGGGCAGTAGGCGTACGGGTTTATGATCATGTTCAACAACTGCCGGCGATTGTTCGGGCTTCTCTTATTCTTGACTCACGTGGGGTACCGGGTGTTCGATGGTTAAATGAGGAGGGATAGGTTGTGCACTAAGTGTAGACTTAAATTTGGGGAGGTTGATCCCTCTACCATTTTGTAAGTTTTGTTTGCATTAAAACTTGGGGCTGGCATCCCTCCCCATGTACGGGGTTTGCTGATAAAAAAAAAAAAAGACTACGCCCTAGTTTGGTGGGACCAAGTGAGGACCCATAGAAGGAGAATGGGAAAACCACGAGTCCGAACTTGGCGAGAACTCAAGGCATTGATGCACAAGAGATTTGTTCCAAGCTACTACAATCGCGATCTCCATGCCAAACTTCAAACCCTCACTCAAGGTAACATGAGTGTGGAGGACTAATACAAGGAGATCGAAATGGCCATGATGAGGGCTTACCTTCCTCTGAGCACACAAGCTTAGATGGGAAAAAGAAAGTTGATTTTGTGCGCAGGTTACATGAAGCTGTTCGAGCAAACATTGAGAGGCGTACTTAGCAATACATCTAGCAAGCCAATAAGCACCGTCATAAGATGATTTTTGAGCCTGGAGATTGGGTTTGGCTACACTTGAGGAAAGAGAGATTCCCCAAGCAGCACCAAAACAAGTTATCCCCAAGAGGTGATGGACCTTTTCGAGTGCTCCAACGAGTCAATGACAACGCATACAAATTGGAGCTACTTGGGGAGTCCAATGTTAGCGCGACCTTCAATGTCGCAGATTTGAGCCCATTTCTTGATGAGGATGATCCAGATTTGAGGGCAAATCCTTCTCAAGAGGAGGGGACTAATGTGTGCACGGATCTCAGCCCACGCAATGACCCAGTCTGAGTTCCATTGGGCCCAATCACACGTGCACGAGCCAAGCTCTTCAAAGAATCCCACCAAGCCCTTGTTTGAATTGTCCAAGACCAACATGGAGTCTATAGAGATATTGAAGGCTTGGAAGGAGACAATCAAATTATCTACACCATGATCCAAGCCCATGAAGAGTCAAGTGGGCCTCCAAGTGAGTTGGCCGAATAGGGCCTTAGGTCTTAGTGTTAGGGTACGGTTAATTAGAGTTGGATTAGTTTGTTTTAGTAGAGCATGGGCGGCCCATCTTGACCCAAGATGGCCGAATTCCCTTTCCTATTTTCCTTAGGTTTTATTAACCTTTAGCCTATAAAAAGGGTTACTTTGTAAGGTTTTAAGGTAGACGTTTTATGAATAAAATCTGCTTAGAATCTCGACTTTCTTCCTTGTGAGAATTTTGAGCCTTTACTTGCTCTTGGCAAAGGTGTTTGAGTAATGTTGCGTCTTGTCCTTGATTGTTCTACCGACCTATCCACTGGAGTAATCACCTTCAATTGGAGTCGTCATTCTACGGCCTTCTACCAATTCGTGTCGCCCATATTGGTTCTAGGTCCTGCAATCCAAACATTGGACAACCTCGCTAGATCCTTGGGCAAACGTGCTGTGTGTCTCGAAGCGAGTTAATCGAAGACCTTATCACATTCAATCTCAAAAATCTTGTTAAAGTTAGGTAATGCTAGAACAGGTGCATGTGTGAGTTTGTCCTTAAGGGTAAGAAATGCTTGTTCTTGGGCTTCTTCCCAATGGAATTTATCATTTTTCTTGGTCACGGCGGTCAATAGACCAGCAATGGTACTGAAGTCATTGACAAAACTAGAAGCCCGCCAATCCATGGAAACTTCGCACCTCAGGGACGGATTTTGGGGTTGGCCATTGCTTGATGGCTTCAATCTTGGATTTGTCTACTTTGATGCCCTACGAACTCACAACATAGCCTAAAAATACAAGCTCATTAGTACAAAAAGTGCACTTCTTAAGATTAGCGTATAGACACGGCTTTCGAAGTGTATCAAGAACTAATCTCAAATGTTCCATGTGCTCACGCTCGTTTCGACTATATATCAAGATATCATCAAAGTAAACAATCACAAACTTCCCAACGAAGGGTCTCAAAACATGGTTCATTAAGCTCATGAATGTACTAGGGGCCATTATTCAACCCAAAGGGCATGTGTGAGGATTCGCAAAAACTATTATTTTATGCCTAATTTATGGCTTAATAAATTATTTAATTGGATTTTATTTACAAGGAATATTTTCTAGTCTTATTAGACCTAAATACATGGTAATATAACTTCGTTATATTTTTAAAATGATTCGTTTCGAAAATTAATTTCCTAGAGCACGTTTAGTAAAAATAGTGAATAGTACTTGGAGATTTTATCCGCGTAGTAGCACAATAAGTTTGGAATATTGGAGACTTGTACTATGGTCCTAAAATAGGTAATCTTATGAATAAAAACTCAAGTGATAGTTAGTAGTGCAATCGTTATAAGAATTTCTCGGAAGTTTCGCGTTATAACGTTAAATTTGACGGTACGCGTTTTCACGCGCGCGACTTTATTTGAGGGACTTTAGACCCTTATTTCGAGACAATTAAGAGTGAAGAATATTTACATGAATATATATGCATTAGAGGTTTAGTGCACTAGTGAACCAAACGCGCGAGAAAATTGAGCCGTAATCGCACCAAACGGCCCCTAATGAGAGTTGACTTTTGGGTGAATTTCCACCACTTATTTCACCTTCTCTTGGAAGCTAAAGGAAAGTCTGATCACTCTCTCTCCTCCTCTCAAGACAGCCGACCAAACACCCTCCTCTCTGTGACGACCCCACCACCCCCTAGGGCGTACCCCAGGGTTCGGCGGGCCGCCTGCCCGGCTCTCGCCGGGACTCAGTCGATCACTACAGTCCTCAAATAAATACAATACAAATCTCAAGTATACATCACATGGTCCACAAATACACATCCGTCTCCAATAATTACATGTCACAAATGCAGCGGAAACTAATCCCAAATATACATAAAATAATTCCAAATCCAAAATTGTACAAAGTTTAGGCCATCCATACACGTGCACAAGTACTACAAGTCCTTCCTTCGCCACGAGCCCTGTGGAGGGGAATAAAATAGTTTTTGGGGTGAGCTAAAAGCTCAGCGAGTAACCAGAAAATCATTAATCAAATCGGTTTCACAATAGTTCATTTCAATGATGTCATATAGCAATGTTGTCATAAATTAAATGATAAATCCGGAAACAACTACATCATTTGCAAAACAGTAAATATGGATTATCAATAATTCAAGAAACATTTACAATGGAAAGCGATAGTAACATTCATGAAAGGATACATTCATTCTCCTGACATTTTCTCGCTCATTTGGTCATTCATTTCATTTCATTCACCCCGTCCCTGGCTTTTGGCCAGGCTCCACCAACCTACATAGGTAATACTCGAGTATACCAAACGTTCACCCAAGTTCCTAATCGCCTGACCGAGTCCGCTTCTGGCTCAAGACGACCGGTAACAAGGGGCAATGGCCAGTTCAGCCCAAAAGGCTTACATTCATGCGCAAGTAACATTTCAATCGAAAATTTCACATTTATCGAGGTCGAGTGCGATAAGTACACACTCGCCTCGAAAACTCGTTTTGGAAATCATTATAAGCGCTTAAAACGTTATCAACCAAAATACAAGTCATGAAGTCAAGAAATATAGCAAACAAGGCACACTCAAATGCCAGCACACATGATATGCAAGAAAACCTTTCAAAAGTAACTTTGGAAACAGTTCAAAAGTAAATAATGTAAGAAACGGTTCATAAATAACTTTAGAAGTAGTTTGAGGTCACTCACCTCCATGGCTCAGAATCATCCATCATATATCATTGCCTTGCTCAAATCCAAGTCTTAGATCACAAACTCAATGCAAACAAGTCCTTTAAAAGTTCGGACAGCACTTCCCCCAAATTTGCTTACTTTTCCAGCCATCATGGCTTCATTATTTCCTCAGCCAGTCCCAAAGGTACACACACAACAACAAGTTCATCCAATAGCCATTCAGCAAGGTCCAAGTAGTACAAAGACAAGTCAAGCTAGGAAAAAGTCCGGAAATGAAAGTTAAGCTCAAAACCAGAAAAACAGGTTTTGACGTCATTTCGCGGTAATGGTACAAAAGGCGCTACGATTGTCGGATGAAGGTGTAAGATACACCGTTTCGAAGCTAAGAGATAGGGTTACAATATTACAGAAGGTCACTCAACCCAGTTTTGAGTGCAAACAGGTCAAAAATGCAAGATACCACATCAAAAATGTAAAACAGATTCACCAAAACGCATTCTAGCGGAAACATCATAACTCAGGCTCTACAAGTCCAAATCCAGAAATTCCAAAACCAGATGATAGCTAAGAAACAGGGTTAAATTTCATCAGAAGACCCCAACAACCAATTCGGAAGCAATTCCGGCCAAAACAACCAATTACAGGCGCAATTCTCCATTTCGGGTAAAACCAGAACAGCAATAGTAATTTCGACTTTTCTCATTCTACACTACTCCGATTGACCTGAAGTTTTGTAGCCGCCTCTAAAATATCATTCCCTACAACTTTCATGAATACCACTCAGTCCAGTTCTCACCCTAACTAGGTCAAATTGTCCAAAACAACTCCAGATTTTCCAGTTCGAAATTCACTGCAGAAATCAACTAGCAGTCCTGCTTTATTCACTCATATCTCAGCACACACAACTCCAATTCAGGTAATTCCAAAGCCATTAGAAAGCTACGATACAAGGGTATAATTCCTAAGAAGACATCAACAACCAAATCGGTAGTATTCCCAGTCAAACTACCCAATTACCAAAGCTGATTACTATTCTCGGATAGAAACAGGATAGCAGGGGTATTTCGGTCTTTTCATAGGCTACCAAGCTCAGATTGAGCTGAAAATTTACAGGTAACTAGAAAACATCATTCTCTACAACTTTGTTGTTTTGTGCTAAGGCCAATTCGGCCTCTAACCTGGTCAAACAGAAACGGACAGAATAGGGGTTAGTGAAAGCCTAATCTGGAATTCATGCATTCAAGTGCTAATCTTCCACAAAACAACATCTAAAACAACTAAAAACCACTAATAAGCAATTAATTGAAGTAAAGAGGATGTTCTTGGCAAAATACCTTAAAACCACAAGAAAGGTAGGAGCTTAGGCTTTGTCCTCCAAAAATCCTTCCATTCAAGTTCCTAATCTTCCTTAACTAGCACTTTGTATGGAGTAATTTGAGTTTCCAATGGTTGGAACTTAAGATTTGGCTTGGATTTGAAGTTGAAGATGAAACTTTTCCTCTCTTTCTTTCTCTCAAGTGTTCAGCCAAGAAGGAAGAAGAAATGGGATATTTTTGGTCAAATTTTGGTATTTAGTAAAGGTAAGAAAGTTAAGTCAAAGTCCAACTCCAATCGGGTCGCGACACCTAGCACCTTTTAATTGTAACACTTATCCTTTTGTCTCTCCATCATTAACCATCTAAGCAACCTCTAATTATCTCTTAACATCCGGTAAATTAAACCCAGTATCCAAAACTTAACCTAACTGGCCGAATTTTTCCGAACTTTTCGCACTAGCGGGTCCCACGTCCGATATACGCTCTTTATTTCCCAAAAACTAACCGATATTAGAAAAATCATTTTAAAACTATTTTTGCTCATAAACTTTATCTGGGGAATTTTTCTAATCAAGAAAATGTAGAAAAGCCGGGCGTTAAAAAAAATAAACCCTAGAAAATTAGAAAATTTCCGGGTTCTCAAACTCTTTTTTTTTCGGGGCGTCACACTCTCTCTAACTCATTTGCTTCAAAATTTCTGCTCACTAATCTCACTCAAAACCACCCCAAATCATCTCCAAATTCAACCAAACTTGCACCACACCTAGCTTGACACTTGAGGAGCATTTTGAGCTGCAAACAAGGGCTGGAAATCACGGTTTTTCTGGGGTAATAGATGGCCGAAAATTCTGCTGAACATCAACCCAAAGTAAGTGATGATCCACTCTTGAAAACTTGAAGTTGGGAAGCTATCTTACCTTGTTAAGTTCATGCATGCATTTGGTTAGCTTGTGTATGGTGTAAAAATGTGATTGTGGGCTCTTTGTATTCCCACACTTGGGTTGTTGTTGCTGATGTGATGATTGATGGTGATTATATTGTTGGTTTAGTGGTTATAATGATGCATTAGTGGTGGGTAATTAGTAGAAACTTCATTGGGTGTAAGAAGCAAAAACTTCCGATTTTGCCCCTGCCATGTTCGGCCATTTTGAGGCCAAATTTTAATGGTCTAACAGCTTGAATTGGATGTTTATAGGATTTATTTGATGTGTGAAAAATTTCATTGGAAAATATTGTGGTTTGATTGAGCAAATGAATTTTTCTTGAGAAACTAGCAAATCTGGAAAACTGTTCGCGTATGATTCTGACCAGTGGTAGTATTTTGGCTATAACTCTGTCCTCGGATGTCGAAATCATGTGCCGTTGGTGGCGTTGGAAACTACACATTCCTGGATTTAATTTGGTATATAATGCACGTTCTGATTCTTTGTGAGCAAGCCGAACCAAATGTTTTAAGTTCGCTGTCCTGTTGCTCTGTTCATCTGGAATGAAGTGTACAGGCAGCAACTTGATGCCTGATTTTGAACCAGATGGGTGCCGAATGTGGAAACAATTTCTTCTGTGATATTCTAGTCCTATGAATGTATTTTCCAACGGCATAAGCCATGCTCGATTTTGAGTTAAATTGACTGAGTTGTGACTGAAACAAGTGGACTGCTCTGTTTTGGAAAAACCCTAATGTTGGACTGGTTTGGAACAAGATCTTGGAGTGAACTGGTTAATTGATGTTCTTGATACTAAACACTTACCAAAGGCATTATGGATGTTTCTTAGACCTTTATTTCACAAATGAAACATGATTGGATAGTTTGCTTGATTAAACGTTTTGAAATGGGTAATGAAAGTCTCAAGGCAGATTGCCTTATAATTTTTCCTGAACTTTGGTTGACTAATTAACTATCTTACCGAAAGTATTTTTCCCTGAAATTTGATAGAGTGGTACCTTTCACATGGGAGTATAATACTTCCAATTTTGGTACCAATCCAAGTTCGTTTCGATACCCAATTAAATTGCTAGAGTTGGAGGTTCAAATCTGGAAAATTCTTCTCCAATCTTGAATTTCCCCAACTTCGGGCTACCATATCTCGGTACTCGAAACTCCGATTCTTGATCCGCTTGTTTTGTTATAAACCTCACTTGTAACACTAATTGAGCTGCAAATTTCAGAGGCCGGTTTGCAACGTGTGAATCGTGCCGAATTTCCAAAGTTGGCCGAAATCCAACTTAATTCTGCCATGAAAACCAACCCTGAGTCTTCAAGCTCATTTTTGACCACTTTTCACTTCGATTCATGGAAAAGTTTCTTCTAGGAACTTATCGTACTTTCTAAGAGGTTTCCAACGGTATAAAGTTTTCCAATTTTCGACTTATACCGAGCGAGTTACGATTTTTCAAAGTTTCATGATAAAACTGAAAATTTTCCAATTTCAAAGAAATAGAGTTTTTCAAGAAATCCTTATTCTTTTAATATTCCTAAACGTTTTGCTCTCGATTTGCATGATAAAAACTCAAATAATGTTGTACATAATAAAAGGCAAGTTGAACCTCGATTTGCGTGTAATTGAGGTTCCTTTTTGCAAAATAATCCTTAGATTGTACTAGTGTACAATCTTCTTGATAAGTGGGTTAATTGTGTGATTATCCACTGTTAATTGCCAGGCGCACAAGGAGACCTTCAAGAGGATCTCACAGTGGACACTTGAACTCCCAGGAAATAATTCTTATTTAATTGCTCGGTGAGTGTCAAGTGTGTGAAATTTGATACTTGCTTATTTGTGTAATTGTTGGAATTTTAAGAAAATGGGAACGGGTGCGTACTTTATCGCACCTGTTCTAATTTCAAATGAATGAATGAAATGTATTGAATGAATGAATGAAATGCAATGTTATGTCATGAATGCATGTGTCGTTGGAGTGAACCTCCTCGACTTTCAAATGAATGGGGGACGCCCAAACTCATAGGCCGACCCTAGACTCGAGCCAGCAATGGGCTTGGTCGGGGACTTGGGCGAGCCATGAGATATATATAAGCTCGACCTAATGAGAGGTCTTGCTTGGCATACTTGTGCAGTATCGCCTTATAATAGACTTGTGGGCCCTTGGGGTGTACGGTGGACGGAGGGAAGTAATTGGTGATCTACGGAAATGGAAATACCGACCCGGTTGACAGGAGGGTCAATGCGGGAAGGTATACGAATGACATCGGCAGATCGAGTGGAACTTAGCTCCTGAGAGCTACTATATCCTTGAATTATTTCTGATTACTTTTCCTGTTTGAATGATTGATTATTGAAAAGACATGGCTTTATTTATTAAATTTGGGTTTGTTATTTGACTAAGTGCTGGCATGTGTGTTCTTGGCCTCACGAGCGTTTAGCTCACCCTATAGTTTTGTTTTCCTTAACAGGACCGAATCTTGGAGAAAATGGAGAAACCATCCGTTGTACTTTTGTTAAGACTCCTGTTATATATATTTTGACTAGGCCCTGGTTTGTGTTGTACTTTTGGAAATTGTAATCTTGAAAGTTTGGGCCCTGACGTGTACTTTGAATTTAAGTCGTTTTATGATTACCCGATGTACTGGTTATACATTAAATGACTTGTTAAGCTTGAACGCTTCCGCATTATTGTATTTATGTTGCTCTCATCGAAGTGTTTAGTTCGGTTTGAAATTGAATGGAATTGCTTGAGTCCTGGCGTGAGCTGGGCAGGCGTCCGCGGATACCCTTTGGTCCGCCTTAGGGAGATGTGGGGCGGCGTCACAGTTGGTATCAGAGCACTAGGTTAGAGGTCTATATGGGAGACATATTAGATACTCTACCTTTAAGACTCGATATGGGATGACTTAATCCTACCCTAAGTGATACTTGAGGCGAGCTAGCAACTAAGTTAGTCCTACCTCAGGTGACGAATGGGATGAACCAACGATTAAGATAGGCATGCATTACAGGATATTGGAACTGAGTAGTGATTTAAGTTTCTAACCTGAAAAATATTATTACTGTTATTATTTTGCAGGGATGGCTGATGGAAACGGAGCCCCGGCAGCTAACGGGAATGGCCATGCGAATGGTCATTACGAGCCTCTTAGGACTATCTTCTACCGAGCTCTAGCAGGAGGAGATCGAGTACGCTACTCACCTTACGATAGATACCCTCGATGTTCGTGTAGGTTGACTTTCGCCTACCCGAACCATTTAGTGCTTGCTTTGGACGACGAGCGTCGTCAGTTGGTGGATGCCAACCGCGATCTACAGGCTGAGGTAGACGCGCTTAGGCAGATGGTTGGCGCTCAGGGTGAGCGGATTGCCGAGCTTGAGGAGGTGCTGGAGGGTGAGGTAGCCACATCTGCAGTGGTTAAAGAGGAGCTTCGGGATACTAGGGCTCGACTTGTTAGGCTAGGATGGGATGTCCGTACTCGGGCTTTCGAGATTCAGGCTGATGCGACTAGATTGGTTGAGGATGCTGCTGAGGTGCTTCCTGATGATGAGGAGGAGGATCCCGAGGAGGAGGTTCCTCCTGATAGCCCTGCTATGGACTTGGATCTTAGTCGTTGACCCCTTTTGACTTTTGACTGGTACAGTTAGGACTAGTTAGGGTGACGCGAGTGCTGAGGCCATTGTATTTTGCATGCTTGTGTGGCCTACTTTTGGCACTTGTTCTTACTTTAGTCTTCTGTGACTAAAAGTATACTTTTGAGCACCTGTGTGCTATATTTTTGTGAATTGTCCCTAACTTGCTAATTGTACGAACTTGACATGCTTATGAATGTAAATTATTGTTAATTTCAATGCTTTCTTGGTTGGTTCTAATTTTGATATATTCCTTCTTTTCTGCTTAAATTAATCTATTTCTTGCACTAGGCACATTTAGACTAATGGAAGGATTAAGGAGTGGTCGAGGCCGTGGGCGAGCGTCTAGACAGGCCCAACCTCAGGGGGATGACCAGGGATCGGCAACTGGACCGACCCAGGGACAGGAAAACGTTGAGGGTAACCAAGTGGCTATTGCCATCAATAGGATGACTGATATCCTAGAACGTCTAGCTGAGAGACAGGGCCCTGGACCATTTAACCAACCTGGGGGCCAGGATAGAGGAGAGGATAGAGCCTTGGAAAGATTCCTAAAGTTTAACCCGCCTAAGTTTATGGGTGAACCTGACCCCGAAGTAGCGGAGAATTGGTTAGAAAGGATGACCAATATATTCGCCGCACTAGACTACACTGAGGATAGGCGAGTGAACTTTGCTGCTTTTCAGTTTGAGGGAATAGCCCGTGCTTGGTGGGATTTAATAAAAGGAAAATGGGAAAGAGCTCGAACCCCTTGGACTTGGGAGAATTTCACAAGGGAGTTTAACGAAAAGTTTCTTCCGCCCTTGATCCAAGAGAAAAGGGAGGACGAATTTATTAAGTTGAAACAAGGAACCCTTACTGTAGCAGAGTATGAAGGGAAGTTCACTAAACTTTCCAAATACGCTCCTGAGTTAGTAGCCGATGAACGGAGGAGAATTAGAAGGTTCGTACAAGGACTTAATGTGGAACTTCAGGAGGGCCTGGCTGCAGCCCAAATCTCTACCTTTACTGAGGCTTTAGAGAAAACGCAAAGGGTTGAGAATGCAAGATCTCAAGTGAGGGATTTTCACAACAGAACAAGGAATTTTCCTAGTCGCACTTCTGGGCAGACCAGTAAGTTTGTACACCCTTCTAAAAAGGGAAGAGGGGAAGGAGGAACGAGAACTGCTGGAGCTTCTAGGGGAGCTCTATCTAGGGGAGGTCGTAGCGGGACGACTCAGGTTAGGGGGGCACCATCTATTGGATCGACTGTGACCCCTCAAGTTACATGTGAGTATTGTGGTAAATCCAACCACTCTGAGAACGACTGCTGGAGAAAGCTGGGAAAATGCTTGCTGTGTGGGAGCACTGAGCATCAGATCGCAAATTGTCCGAAATCGTCGAAGACAGGGGGAAGCCTGCAGAGGCCTGAAAAATCGACCTCTAAGCAGACCAGTGCCGGAGGGAGTCGACCGAAAGTACCGGCTAGGGTCTACGCATTGGACTATCCACAAGTTCCAGAGGCGACCGAAGTGGTCGAAGGTACAATTCCAATCTTTCACCGCCTAGCTAGGGTTTTAATTGATCCGGGTGCAACGCACTCTTTTGTAAACCCTGATTTCATGAGTGGAATAGACTTGAAGCCAATTAAGTTACCATATGACTTGGAGGTTAAAACACCCACTGGGGACAAAAGTCTAATTGCTAATCTGGTGTATAAGAATAGTGAAATCTACGTGAAGGAAAGAAAATTGCTGGCCGATTTGATAGGCCTGGCGATTAAAGGATATGATGTGATCCTAGGGATGGATTGGTTAGCCCGATATAATGCTCAGTTAAATTGTAGGACGAAAATTGTAGAGTTGTGTATTCCAGGGGAGGCAACCTTGAAATTGGATGTGAGGGGTAAGTTAGCCTCGTCTGCACTTATTTCGGGAATTCGGGCTAGAAAATTGTTAAGTAAAGGAGCTCAAGGGTATTTGGCTTTTCTTATTAATACCCCTAGCGATAAGGTGAATCTGGAGGACACACCGGTAGTGAAAGAATTTTCTGATGTTTTTCCTGAAGAATTGGAGTCTCTACCCCCGGAACGGGAAATAGCTTTTAAAATTGATGTAGCTCCGGGAACTGCACCTATATCAAGGACACCATACAGGATGGCTCCAGCTGAGTTGAAGGAGTTGAAGTTACAATTACAGGATTTGTTGGAACGGGGTTTTATACGAGAGAGTGATTCCCCGTGGGGAGCCCCAGTTTTGTTTGTAAAGAAGAAAGATGGGAGTTTGAGGTTATGTATAGATTATCGAGGCTTAAATGATGTTACGGTTAAGAATAAATACCCACTACCCCACATTGATGAACTGTTTGACCAACTGCAAGGGGCGGTAGTGTTTTCGAAGTTGGATCTAAGGCAAGGTTACTATCAATTGAGGATTTTGGAGAAGGACATACCTAAAACTGCTTTTAACTCGAGGTATGGGCACTTTGAGTTTGCAGTAATGCCTTTGGGTTAACCAATGCACCTGCCGCTTTCATGGATTTAATGCATAGGGTTTTTAAGCCTTACTTGGATCAATTTGTGGTGATCTTCATTGATGACATTTTGGTGTATTCTAAGAATGTGAAAGATCATGAGAAACATTTGAGAATTATTTTACAAATCTTGAGGGAACATCAGTTATATGCTAAGTTTAGCAAGTGTGAATTCTGGCTAAAAGAAGTGACTTTCCTAGGGCATATAATTTCTAAGGATGGGATTAAAGTGGATCCAGCTAAAGTGGAAGCTGTTTCAAAATGGAAACGACCGGAAAACCCAACGGAAGTTCGGAGTTTTATAGGATTGGCAGGGTATTACCGGAGATTCATCCAGGATTTTTCAAAAATCGCTGGACCTATGACTGAGTTGACCAAGAAAAATGGAAAATTTATTTGGAGTCCTAAGTGTGAAGGAAGTTTTCAGGAGTTGAAAAGACGGTTGACTAGAGCGCCTGTTCTAGCTCTACCAAATGGACAGGATAGTTTTGTGGTTTACACAGATGCTTCTAAGGAAGGTTTGGGATGTGTTTTGATGCAAAATGATAAAGTGATAGCTTATGCCTCTAGAAAATTGAAACCGCATGAAGGAAATTATCCGACCCATGATTTGGAGTTAGCGGCTGTGGTCTTTGCTTTGAAGAAATGGAGACATTATTTGTACGGAGTAACATTTGAGGTTTTTACAAATCACAAAAGCCTTAAGTACTTATTTTCTCAGAAGGAGCTGAATTTGAGGCAACGTAGATGGATGGAATTCCTGGAAGATTATGATTGTACGATTAAGTACCACCCTGGAAAGGCCAATGTAGTGGCCGATGCTTTGAGCCGTCAGGTACAAATGGCTGGATTGATGGTTAAGGAATTTCAGTTGTTAGAGGAAGTTAGCTATTGGAATCCTCGACTAGAACCAAGGAAAGTAATTTTGGGAAACATTGTGATAACCTCCACTTTATTGGAACGTATTAAGGAATCTCAGGAAAAGGACCCTGAAATGCAAAAGTTGGTGGAGAAAGTCAAGATGGGAGACCAGACCGATTTCAATTTGGGATCAGATGGAATATTAAGATTTCGAAATCGGGTGGTTGTGCCAAAGGATGAAGGGCTTAGAAAAGAAATTTTAGAAGAGGCACACCGATCAAAGTTTACAGTACATCCAGGAGGGAATAAAATGTACCAAGACTTGAAAAGTCTATATTGGTGGAAAAATATGAAGAAGGAAATTGCCCAATTTGTTCAGACATGCTTGGTTTGTCAACAGGTTAAAGCCGAACATCAAAAACCCTCAGGACTTTTGCAACCTCTAGAAATACCTGAGTGGAAATGGGAAAATATTACCATGGATTTTGTATCAGGCTTACCAAGGACACAGAGAGGCCATGATGCCATTTGGGTGATAGTGGATAGATTGACTAAATCGGCACATTTTCTACCGATTAACATGAAGTATCCGTTGGAGAAGTTGGCCAGGTTGTACTTGGATGAGATCATCAGACTACATGGTATACCTGTGAGTATTGTGTCAGATAGGGATCCAAGATTTGTTTCGAGGTTTTGGCAAAAGATGCAAGAAGTGTTGGGGACTAAGTTGAACTTTAGTACCACCTATCATCCCCAGACGGATGGACAATCCGAAAGAACAATTCAGACTCTAGAGGACATGTTAAGGACTTGTGTACTGGATTTTGGAGAGAATTGGAGTAAGTTTTTGACTTTAGTGGAATTTGCCTACAATTATAGTTTTCACTCTTCTATTCAAATGGCTCCATACAAAGTACTTTATGGTCGGAAGTGTAGATCCCCAATTTGTTGGGATGAAGTAGGTGAACGGAAAATTTTAGACCCGACTACCGTATCTTGGATTGAGGAGGCTAATGAAAAAGTAAAATTGGTACGGCAAAGGATTCAAACAGCTCAGAGTAGACAAAAAAGTTATGCCGACAATCGGAGGAAGGATTTGGAGTTCACTGTTGGAGACATGGTATTTCTCAAGATTACGCCTTTAAAAGCAAGTTTGATGTCCGGAAAAGGGAGGAAACTGCAACCAAGGTTTGTAGGGCCTTATAAGATTATTCAACGAGTTGGGAATGTAGCGTATAAGCTGGAATTACCACCGAGTTTATCTCGTATTCATAACGTGTTTCATGTGTCCATGCTTAAGAAATATCATCCAGACTCCTCTCATGTTTTACAACCGGAGAATATTGAGATTGATGAAACCCTGACCTATGAGGAGAGACCGGTAAAACTTCTGGATCGAAAAGTGAAGGAATTGAGGAACAAGCAGATACCACTAGTGAAAGTTTTATGGAAGAACCATGGAGTAGAGGAGGCAACATGGGAAGTTGAAGAGACACTCAGAGAGAAGTACCCAGACTTGTTCATCAACCAAGGTAAATTTCGAGGACGAAATTTTCTTAAGGGGGAGAGGATGTGAGGATTCGCAAAAACTATTATTTTATGCCTAATTTATGGCTTAATAAATTATTTAATTGGATTTTATTTACAAGGAATATTTTCTAGTCTTATTAGACCTAAATACATGGTAATATAACTTCGTTATATTTTTAAAATGATTCGTTTCGAAAATTAATTTCCTAGAGCACGTTTAGTAAAAATAGTGAATAGTACTTGGAGATTTTATCCGCGTAGTAGCACAATAAGCTTGGAATATTGGAGACTTGTACTATGGTCCTAAAATAGGTAATCTTATGAATAAAAACTCAAGTGATAGTTAGTAGTGCAATCGTTATAAGAATTTCTCGGAAGTTTCGCGTTATAACGTTAAATTTGACGGTACGCGTTTTCACGCGCGCGACTTTATTTGAGGGACTTTAGACCCTTATTTGGAGACAATTAAGAGTGAAGAATATTTACATGAATATATATGCATTAGAGGTTTAGTGCACTAGTGAACCAAACGCGCGAGAAAATCGAACCGTAATCGCACCAAACGGCCCCTAATGAGAGTTGACTTTTGGGTGAATTTCCACCACTTATTTCACCTTCTCTTGGAAGCTAAAGGAAAGTCTGATCACTCTCTCTCCTCCTCTCAAGACAGCCGACCAAACACCCTCCTCTCTCTAACTCATTTGCTTCAAAATTTCTGCTCACTAATCTCACTCAAAACCACCCCAAATCATCTCCAAATTCAACCAAACTTGCACCACACCTAGCTTGACACTTGAGGAGCATTTTGAGCTGCAAACAAGGGCTGGAAATCACGGTTTTTCTGGGGTAATAGAGGGCCGAAAATTCTGCTGAACATCAACCCAAAGTAAGTGATGATCCACTCTTGAAAACTTGAAGTTGGGAAGCTATCTTACCTTGTTAAGTTCATGCATGCATTTGGTTAGCTTGTGTATGGTGTAAAAATGTGATTGTGGGCTCTTTGTATTCCCACACTTGGGTTGTTGTTGGTGATGTGATGATTGATGGTGATTATATTGTTGGTTTAGTGGTTATAATGATGCATTAGTGGTGGGTAATTAGTAGAAACTTCATTGGGTGTAAGAAGCAAAAACTTCCGATTTTGCCCCTGCCATGTTCGGCCATTTTGAGGCCAAATTTTAATGGTCTAACAGCTTGAATTGGATGTTTATAGGATGTATTTGATGTGTGAAAAATTTCATTGGAAAATATTGTGGTTTGATTGAGCAAATGAATTTTTCTTGAGAAACTAGCAAATCTGGAAAACTGTTCGTGTATGATTCTGACCAGTGGTAGTATTTTGGCTATAACTCTGTCTTCGGATGTCGAAATCATGTGCCGTTGGAGGCGTTGGAAACTAGACATTCCTGGCTTTAATTTGGTATATAATGTACGTTCTGATTCTTTGTGAGCAAGCCGAACCAAATGTTTTAAGTTCGCTGTCCTGTTGCTCTGTTCATCTGGAATGAAGTGTACAGGCAGCAACTTGATGCCTGATTTTGAACCAGATGGGTGCCGAATTTGGAAACGATTTCTTCTGTGATATTCTAGTCCTATGAATGTATTTTCCAACGGCATAAGCCATGCTCGATTTTGAGTTAAATTGACTGAGTTGTGACTGAAACAATTGGACTGCTCTGTTTTGGAAAAACCCTAATGTTGGACTGGTTTGGAACAAGATCTTGGAGTGAACTGGTTAATTGATGTTCTTGATACTAAACACTTACCAAAGGCATTATGGATGTTTCTTAAACCTTTATTTCACAAATGAAACATGATTGGATAGTTTGCTTGATTAAACGTTTTGAAATGGGTAATGAAAGTCTCAAGGCAGATTGCCTTATAATTTTTCCTGAACTTTGGTTGACTAATTAACTATCTTACCGAAAGTATTTTTCCCTGAAATTTGATAGAGTGGTACCTTTCACATGAGAGTATAATACTTCCAATTTTGGTACCAATCCAAGTTCGTTTCGATACCCAATTAAATTGCTAGAGTTGGAGGTTCAAATCTGGAAAATTCTTCTCCAGTCTTGAATTTCCCCAACTTCGGGCTACCATATCTCGGTACTCGAAACTCCGATTCTTGATCCGCTTGTTTTGTTATAAACCTCACTTGTAACACTAATTGAGCTGCAAATTTCAGAGGCCGGTTTGCAACGTGTGAATCGTGCCGAATTTCCAAAGTTGGCCGAAATCCAACTTAATTCTGCCATGAAAACCAACCCTGCGTCTTCAAGCTCATTTTTGACCACTTTTCACTTCGATTCATGGAAAAGTGTCTTCTAGGAACTTATCGTACTTTCTAAGAGGTTTCCAACGGTATAAATTTTTCCAATTTTCGACTTATACCGAGCGAGTTACGATTTTTCAAAGTTTCATGATAAAACTGAAAATTTTCCAATTTCAAAGAAATAGAGTTTTTCAAGAAATCCTTATTCTTTTAATATTCCTAAACGTTTTGCTCTCGATTTGCATGATAAAAACTCAAATAATGTTGTACATAATAAAAGGCAAGTTGAACCTCGATTTGCGTGTAATTGAGGTTCCTTTTTGCAAAATAATCCTTAGATTGTACTAGTGTACAATCTTCTTGATAAGTGGGTTAATTGTGTGATTATCCACTGTTAATTGCCAGGCGCACAAGGAGACCTTCAAGAGGATCTCACAGTGGACACTTGAACTCCCAGGAAATAATTCTTATTGAATTGCTCGGTGAGTGTCAAGTGTGTGAAATTTGATACTTGCTTATTTGTGTAATTGTTGGAATTTTAAGAAAATGGGGACGGGTGCGTACTTTATCGCACCTGTTCTAATTTCAAATGAATGAATGAAATGTATTGAATGAATGAATGAAATGCAATGTTATGTCATGAATGCATGTGTCGTTGGAGTGAACCTCCTCGACTTTCAAATGAATGGGGGACGCCCAAACTCATAGGCCGACCCTAGACTCGAGCCAGCAATGGGCTTGGTCGGGGACTTGGGCAAGCCATGAGATATATATAAGCTCGACCTAATGAGAGGTCTTGCTTGGCATACTCGTGCAGTATCGCCTTATAATAGACTTGTGGGCCCTTGGGGTGTACGGTGGACGGAGGGAAGTAAGTGGTGATCTACGGAAATGGAAATATCGACCCGGTTGACAGGAGGGTCAATACGGGAAGGTATACGAATGACATCGGCAGATCGAGTGGAACTTAGCTCCTGAGAGCTACTATATCCTTGAATTGTTTCTGATTACTTTTCCTGTTTGAATGATTGATTATTGAAAAGACATGGCTTTATTTATTAAATTTGGGTTTGTTATTTGACTAAGTGCTGGCATGTGTGTTCTTGGCCTCACGAGCGTTTAGCTCACCCTATAGTTTTGTTTTCCTTAACAGGACTGAATCTTGGATAAAATGGAGAAACCATCCGTTGTACTTTTGTTAAGACTCCTGTTATATATATTTTGACTAGGCCCTGGTTTGGGTTGTACTTTTGGAAATTGTAATCTTGAAAGTTTGGGCCCTGACGTGTACTTTGAATTTAAGTCGTTTTATGATTACCCGATGTACTGGTTATACATTAAGTGACTTGTTAAGCTTGAACGCTTCCGCATTATTGTATTTATGTTGCTCTCATCGAAGTGTTTAGTTTGGTTTGAAATTGAATGGAATTGCTTGAGTCCTGGCGTGAGCTGGGCAGGCGTCCGCGGATACCCTTTGGTCCGCCTTAGGGAGATGTGGGGCGTCACAGCATGACTAGCCACTCATAAAGGCCATGTTTTGTTTTAAAAGCTGTTTTCCACTCATCGCCTTCTTTCATCATAATTTGATGATAGCCACTCCTTAAATCAATTTTAGTGAAAATAATAGCACCGTCAAGTTCATCAAGCATATTATCTAACCTAGGAATGGGATGGCGATATTTAACAGTAATAGCATTTACGGCTCTACAGTCGGTGCACATGCGCCAAGTACCATCCTTTTTGGGGACAAGTATCACAGGGATAGCGCAGGGACTTAGACTTTCCTTTACCCAACCCTTACCTAATAGGCCATCAACTTGTCTTTGAAGCTCCTTTGTTTCCTCAAGACCCATGCGGTAAGCTGGTTTGTTGGGTAGTAGTGCTCCAGAAATCAAGTCTATCTGGTGCTCGATCCCTCGAATGGGTGGTAAGCCATCAAGGACCTCATCAGGAAATATGTCCTCGAATTCCTGCAAAAGAGCAACTACACTCGAAGGCAATGCCTTATTGAGCTCATCAACATTTATGAGCACGTGTTTGCAAACCAAGAGTAATACAGGCTGGTCAGAATTCACAAGTTTTCGAACATCCTTAGCCTTAATTATCATGTTTTGCTTCCTAGTGTTGGATTTAGTTAATGCAAGATCATGCGTGACACTAGGTGTGCTCACTTGACCCTTGGTCGACTGCTAACTTATGGAAGTGGAGCATTTGCTAGGGTCGGGAGCCTTTTGTTTCCTCTTTTGACGGTCCAATTCACACTCCCTTTGCAATTTAAGTTGGTCCTCATACACTTGTGCGGGTGTGAGTGGTGTTAGGACCATGAGTCTACCATTGTGCAAAAGAGTGTACTTGTTTGCCCTACCATCAAATGTGACATGTTTATCAAATTGCCAAGGTCTTCATAAAATGACATGTGTCGCATGCATAGGGACACCATCACACACAATTTTATCAATGTAGTTGCCAATTGAAAAAGTAACACGTACCTATTTGTAGACACGTACCTCACCTTCTTCACTTAGCTATTGGAGGCGGTATGGATATGGATGTCTAGTGGTAGGAAGGCCCAAGCTTTCAACCATTAGTAAGCTTGCCACATTGGTGCAACTCCCACCGTCAAGGATGACGCTACACATCTTATCACTTACTTTACATCGAGTGTAAAATAAGTTCTCCCTTTGCAATTGCTCGTCCTCCTTGACTCGGGCGGTTAGCACACGTCGTGCCACCAAACAACCGATTTCCCCTTGAGTAGGAGAGCATTCTTCCTTAGCCGAGTCATCCTCCAACCTTGATCAATCCAAGCATATCCTCACAATCGTCGCATCGAACACGATTTCCCCATTTTGAGTGACTGACATGATCCTTTGGTTTGGACATTGAGGCTGGATATGTCCAAATCCTTGGGACTTGAAACACTTGATATCTCTACTCCTAGTCTTAGGAGTCTCATGAGGTGCCTTAGAAGTGGGCTTGGATGCATCAACAACTTTGTTAGGGGTAAAATGGGAATTTTGGTTAGGACCATTATCCTGAATTCGGCTAGATGAAGTTGGTGTAGCCGAATTTCTAGCTTCGTGGGCTGTTCTCCGTGGTTGGTTTCCCCTCTATGAAGTCGAGTCGGAAGTTTGGAAGGTACGGACCCCTCGCCTCAATTTCTTTCCCCTCTCGGCCTTGATGGCTAGTTCAAGAAAATCATGCATGTCCAAGTAATGTTGGAGCTCCAAGGCTTCTTGGAGGTCAGGGTTGAGACCTCTAAGGAACCTTGCCATGGTAGCCTCACTATCTTCTTGAATGTTCGCCCTCATCATAGCCATCTCAATTTCATTGTAGTAGTCCTCCACACTCATGTTATCTTGAGTGAGGGTTTGAAGCTTTGAGTGGAGATCGCGGTTGTAATAGTTAGGAACAAATCTCTTGGGCATTAATGCCTTGAGTTCTCGCCAAGTTCGGACTCGTGGTTCACCATTTCGCCTCCGAGTATTCCTTACTTGGTCCCACCAAACTAGTGCGTAGTCGGTGAACTCAACAGCGGCAACCTTCACCTTTTGTTCCTCGCTATACTCATAGCAATCCAAGACCATCTCGATGCGGCCTTCCCATTCCAAGTAAGCCTCAGGGTCGCTTTTACCTTGGAAGGTGGGGACTTGGATCTTAAGTCCCTTGATCTCATTCTTGGGTGTATCCCTCCTTGGCCGCTCGGCCCTTTCCTCCTTCTTACTGGCCGAATAATCTTCACTATGTGCCCCTTTGGTGCCATGGTTACTTCGGTTGTGAGATCCGGAGCGAGAGTCCCTCGTGAGACTCTTGGATAGCTTATCAAAACGGGTGTGCAATTCCTCCATTTGTTGCTCACTAATTCGTCTGAGCTCGTTTTTCATGGCGGTGAACATCAGTGAGTAGTCATTGGTTGGGTGATCTTGCTTCATGTCTCGTTTTGGTCTTGCAAAGGTTAGTGAACAAGAAAATAATACAAGTATAACCTCACTTCATTTCCTTAGTGTTTCACTCGCTCTCGTATTTTCACTCAAGCACTCTATTGTTCTTACCAAGAATTCCTTACCTGTCAGCTTGAGTAGTTGATGAATGCTGCACAAAAGTCCAATAATTGTCACCAATTATCCACAAAAGTAATCAAGAAGGCAAGACACAAATGCGGATGCAAAAGGAGACAAGAATGGACGCTTTTGGAAGTGTACCAGTGGCGGACAGAAATGGAATGGTGCGCTAGTGTGAAAGGAAGACAACGGAAACCTTAGTTCCTAAAATGTAGGAATGTGTTCAAGTGGAAACAAAAGAGTTACCCAAGCGATCTACTTAGTTTCCTAATTGTTTGGAAAACAAGTTAGTTTTGGAAACCTTTTAGAAAACCTTTTCTTGAACAACTTGTGGTAACTTCCAAATTCTTTTTCAAGAAGATTTGTAAATCAAATTTGGTTCCCACCTCCTCCAACCGAAAATTCTGATTTTTTTTCTCCTTCCCAATCCCCTTCACTAAAGTCGGTTGGGACTCTATTAAACCCCAAGGAAAATCTGACACCCACACACACTCAAATCAGATTTGGATCAACAAGCTCCTTCGGTTCTCTTTCTTTTCTTTTATCAAGTCACAAGGCAATTCGATCCTCTTGGTTCTTGGCAATGGAACCTCAACCAAGTGAAATAACTAACCCTCCTCGGGTTCCCCAAGATGTTCCCAAAAAATTCACACCAAGGCCAAGGAAATCCTTCACCACCGCTAGAGAGTACAAGAGGATGTTCACTAGAAGAGTGAAACAAGTTCCCAAGAAACAAGATGTTCAAGAACTCCAAGAAGTGGTAGATCAAAAGTTTTGAATCTTTCCCTTTGGATTTAATTTTCTGTTTTGGATTGGAAACAAGATGTAAGCAAACTGATTTTGGCAAAAAGAATTCGGCTTTTCTTTCTTGTTTTCCTTGTCAACCGAGTGCTTTTTTTTTCTTTTTCATTTCTGTTTCTTTTTTTTTTTGACTCAATGAATAAACACAAACTTCACTGCTGAATGGATTAAAACCAGAATCTGGTCAGCCCTCTATCTCCACACAACCAACGATCAAAACTCCAAGATCTTGTAAGAACTTACCAAGAAATTATCAAGAACTTCAAGAGCTTCAAGATTGATTTCAAGAAACTCAAGAAACCCTAGATTCTTGTAGGTTTCTTTCAAGATTCACAACACCAAGAAGTTTTACCAAAAATCAGTTTTGAAAATTAAGCAAAACAACTTGGATTACTCAAAACAAACTTGGATAGATTTGAGCGAAGAAACCCTAGCGCACAAACGAAACCCTAGCCGCCGTCCAAGTGGTTTTCTTGTTGCTTAGGCGATGACTACCGACCAAGACAGATTTGGGGACTCAACCAGAATTTTTTTGTACGTTCCAAGTATACACAAACCACTACAGATTTGACACAAAACAACGAGCAAGACTATGGCAGACTTGATGAGCAACTTTCGACCAATGACTAGAACAAGTTGCGGACAGAATTTGATGACAACTAGCGCCTCAATACAAGAACAAATTGCAGCAACACGTGAAGACTACACGGACAGCATGCACGACACAACACGAGCAGAAATTGATGCGACAAGGACAGAATTTTTTTTTGAACAAGGTAGCGGAAAACACAAACCCTAGACCACAACAACGAAAAACACGGATATAACGAAAGATACCTCAACCTTTGCTTTGAAGCCAACTGATACGCTCCTCGATCCGTTTCGAGACACGTAGCACGTTTGCCCAAGGATCTAGCGATGTTGTCCATTGCTCGGATTGCGGGACCCAAAACCAAAACGAACGACACAAATTGATTGAAGGTGGTAGAACGACGACTCCAATCGAGGTGATTACTCAAGTGGATAGGTTGGATGAACAATCAAGGACAAGCACGAGATTGCTCAAGGACCATTGCCAAAAGCAAGTAAAGGATCGAGTTTCTCACACTAGAGAGAATCGAAGCAATGAATTTTATTGATAAAACGTCTAACCCTTAATCCATACAAAGTGAGCCTTCTTATAGGCTAAGAACTAGAAAACCCTAAAAACTAAGCTACGGGGAAAGGGCGGCCACCCCTTAGGCCTCAAGTGGGCTGAGATTACACTTTCAACTAACACTAAAAACAAAACTAAACATTAATGATTAAAGGCCTAGTCCGTCGTTCCCACATGTAGGCCACTTGACTCTTCATGAGCTTGGATCATTGTGTAGACAACTTGATTGTTGCCTTCCAACCCTTCAATGTTCATATGGACTCCTTGTTGAGCTTGAACATTTCGCACAAGGGCTTGAAGAGACTCCTTGAAGCGCTTGGCCCGTACATGTGTAACCGGGCCCAATGGAACGCGAATTGGGTCATTACTTGGGCTAAGGTCCGTGCACACGTCAATCCCCTCCACTTGAGAAGGATTTGTCCTCAAATCTGGATCCTTCTCGTCAAGAAATGGGCTCAAGTCCGTGAAATTAAAAGTCGCGCTCACGTTGTACTTCCCAGGTAGCTCCAACTTATAGGCGTTGTCATTGATGTGTTGAAGCACTCGAAAAGCCCATCACCCCGTAGGGACAATTTGCTTTGGCATTGCTTGGGAAATCTTTCTTTTCACAAGTGTAACCAGACCCAATCTCTAGGTTCAAAAGTCATCTTGCGATGGTGCTTGTTAGCTTGCTGGATGTATTGCTGTGTACGCTTCTCAATATTGGCTCGAACAGCTTCATGTAACCTACGCACAAAATCAGCTTTCTTTTTCCCATCTAAGCTAGTATGCTCAGAGGAAGGTAAGGGTGCTAGATCAAGGGGGGTTAGGGGATTAAAGCCATAGACAATCTCAAATGGTGAGTAATGTGTTGCACTATGAACAGTTCGATTATAAGCAAATTCAACATGTGGCAAACACTCTTCCCAAGATTTAAGATTCTTTTTAATCAAAACCCTGAGTAATGTGCCAAGTGTGCAATTAACAACCTCAGTTTGTCCATCGCTTTGTGGATGACTTGTGAAATGGTGAGAAATGAGTAGAACTATGCATCGTACAGTTGTATGCGAACTCAACATGGGGTAAACACTCTTCCCAAATTCGAATATTTTTCCTAATGATTGCACATAAAAGTGTAGACAATGTGTGGTTGACAACCTCAGTTTGACCATCAATTTGTGGGTGACTACTAGTAGAAAATAGTAATTTAGTATCCAATTTTCCCCACAAAGTTTTCCAAAAGTAATTCAAAAATTTGACATCCCTATCAGAGACAATTGTTCTAGGCATGCCATGCAATCTAATGATTTCTTTGAAAAACAAATCAGCAATGTGAGATGCATCATCTGTTTTGTGACATGGTATAAAATGTGCCATTTTTGAAAATCTATCAACAATAACAAAGATGTTGTCATTACCCCTCTTTGACCTAGGTAACCCCAAAACAAAATCCATGGAAATGTCGGTCCAAAATTCCTTAGGTACCGGTAAAGGACTATAGAGGCCATAGGGTTGAAGTTTGGACTTAGCTTTGTGGCAAGTGATGCACTTGGCCACCATTCGTTCCACATCGCGCTTCATCCTTGGCCAGTGAAAGTGCTCTTGAAGGATAGCTAAGGTTTTAACCACACCAAAATATCCCATCAAGCCACCTCCATGTGCTTTCCTAATAAGTAAAGAGCGAATAGAGCAGTTAGGTATACACAGTCGATTGAGGTAGAAAAGAAATCCATCGAGGATGTAGAATTTACCTTGAGTTGCTGAACCACAAGAATCATAAATACCTGAGAAATCTGGGTTATTGGATTATAGCTCTTTAACTAACTCAAACCCTAATAGCCTTGCATCAAATTGAGTGAGTAAAGAGTAACGACGTGATAACGCATCAGCAACAACATTTGTTTTCCCAATTTTGTACTTAATCACATAGGGAAATGTTTCAATAAATGCAATCCACCTAACATGATACTTATTCAACTTGTGTTGTGACTTAATGTGCTTAAGCGATTCGGTCAGTGTGTATGACAAATTCCCTTAGTCTCAAATAATGTTGCCAGGTCTCCAAAGCACGAATCAAAGAGTACAACTCTTTATCATAAGTGGAATAATTCAAAGCTACCCCGTTAAGTTTTTCACTAAAGTATGCAATTGGTTTGCCTTCTTGCATTAAGACAGCTCCTATACCCACCCCAAATGCAACACACTCTATTTCAAACATCTTGTCAAAGCATGGTAATGCAACTAATGGTGCATGTGTGAGTTGGTGTTTATGCATTTGGAATGCATGTTCTTGAGCATCACCCCACACAAATGGCTCATTTTCCTTGATTACAGTAGTTAAAGGTGCAGCAATGGTACTAAAATCTTTAACAAATCGTCTATAAAAACTAGCAAGACCATGAAACGTACCTTACCCACCGTGCTTGGAGTAGGCCATTCTTGAATTGCTTTGACCTTTTCCTTGTCCACTTTGATTCCCTGTTTACTCACAACAAAGCCTAAAAAGACAAGTTGATCAGTACAAAAGGAGCACTTCTTAAGGTTAGCGTAGAGCTTTTCCCTTCGAAGTACATCAAGAACAAGTTTCACATGCTCAACATGCTCATCTAGGCTCCTACTATAAATCAGGATATCATCAAAATATACAACTACATATTTTCCTAGAAATGGATGAAGCACAAGGTTCATCAACCTCATGAATGTACTAGGTGCATTAGTTAGTCCAAAAGGCATAACTAACCACTCATACAAGCCATGTTTGGTTTTAAAGGCCATTTTTCATTCATCTCCCTCTTTCATCCTAATTTGATGATAACCGCTTTTTAGATCAATTTTAGTGAAAATCACAGCACCATATAGTTCATCTAACATATCATCAAGTCTAGGAATAGGGTGATGATATTTTACCTGATGTGTGCACGGATGGCGGCCTTGACTCAAGGCTTTCATAGAGACATTGAAGTGTTGAAGGATGATAATCAAGTTGTCTACACCATGATCCAAGCCCATGAAGAGTCAAGTGGGCCTCCAAGCGAGTTGGCCGAATAGGGCATTAGGCCTTAGTGTTTAGTTGAGAGTTAGATTAGTTGTTCTAGTAGAGCATGGGCCGGCCCATATTGATCCCAAGATGGCCAAATTCCCCTACCCTATTTCCCTTAGGTTTTAGTAGCCAATAGCCTATAAAAAGGCTTGCTTTGTAAGGTTTTGATGTAGTCATTTTATCAATAAAGTTTGATTAATTTCGATTCTTCTTGTTAAGAGAGATTCGACCTTTTTACTTGCTTTGGCAAGGGTTGTGAGCAATCTTGCATCTTGTCCTAGATTGGTCTACCAACCTATCCATTAGAGTAATCACCTCTGTGGAGTCATCGTTCTACCGCCTATGATCAAATCGTGTCGTCCGTTTGATTCTAGGTTCCACAATCCAAGCACCAAGCATTGGACCACCTCGCTAGATCCTCGGGCAAACGTGCTACGTGTCTGAAACAAAGTTGATCAAGGACCGTATCTGTGACGCCCCCGCTTCTCCCAAGCGTGAACCCTAGGGTATCGGCGGGACGCCTGCCTAACTCTTGTCAGGACTCGAAAATACAAAACAATAATAACTATACAAACCAAAAGTGTACTATTTACATCCTAAAAAATAGCTATTCAGACCACTACATTACACTATGATAACAACCAGCAGAAAGTGGACCCTATGGAGGGTCCTTATACAAACCACCAAAACAAAAAGAAACATCTTAATTGTCCAACTATTACCCAACCAAACCTAACTATACTAGTGATAGTGCCAAAAGTTCCCCGTGTCAGCCCCTGTTAAGAAAAACAAAAGGAAAGGAGTAAGCTATATGCTTAGTAAGTAAACGGGGGTAAAAGCGTAAATTACACATTAGGAATAACAAGTATGTCACAAAGATGTCAAATCACAAGTATAAAACTAACAACACAGTTAAGGATACAGGTTGGCTCCAAAGCGAAGTCGTTTGCCATGTGTGACCTCTTGTCGACACTTCGTCGACCACATATAAGGGTCCGTAGAACTCCACTTATACTCCCACCGTACACCTTATCACCCTCACTGGCCAGTTACCTCACAAAATGGCTCGAGAAAACGAAACGAAATTGAACTTGATTCACAAGCTTGGTTCACAAACTTGGTTCATAAACTTAGTGACCTCGAGACTAAATTGGACTGGCTTCGACCAATCCCCGGCCTGCTCGAATAGTCCGTCTAGGTCTTGAGATCAGGCCCCAATTTCATCATAGCTCACAAATTCACAAAAGTCACCCCGAGCCACAAGCTCAAGGGGTTCAGTCCCCACACAGTTCATATACACATGTCATGTACAAATATATGCACAAATTAGGGTTTAGGTCGAGTGTGATAAAGTACACTCTCGCCTAAGTACCCTTTTTTCACAATAAAACACATAAGCAACTTATACATCAAAACGGCCTGAATACTTACCCCAAGATTAAGTATAGCAAAATGCGAAGATCATGTCACGTATACAGCTAGTAGGCCCCACCGGCACCGTCTAGCCCGTCACCGTCTGAAATAAAAGATTGCAACACAATACTACACAAACGACTACCAAAATGCGTAAATAAAGCAAAACGGCAAAACGGACACACGCGCGCGTGGAAAAGGCAAACGGAAACTGAAACGGCCAGATTTGTCATCCTAAACTATTTTGACTACAAGTTAGGCTAGGAATATCGTATTCGAGTTTATGAGACACCATTTTGAAGCTAAAGGAATGAGTTACAACTTTCATGAAGGCCCTGTAGTCCAGATCACAACGGAACTAATCGTTTCAATTCAGGTTACCAAACAAGCCCTGGTTGAATGACCATAACTCATGAGTCATAAATCGGAATCAAGAAATTTCAGAGGCATTGAAAAGCTCATTTATAAGACTATAACTTTTATGTTTTAACCAAAAGCTGAATCTGTGAAGACCCGAAAAATTTCTTATTTTATCGAATATTAATGGTTTAATTAAGTATTTATCCACCTGTTTTAATTTATTACAACCATTTTAAATCCATTCGTATGGAATAATATCTTCATTATGTTTTTAAAATGTCCTGTTAACAACTTCAATTTTCGGAAGGATTGGTTAGGCGAGAAATAGTGAACACGAGTGTTTCGAGGTGATATTATATTCGAAAGTATGATTATCCTGGGAAATTAAGAACGGACAATAGCAGATTAAGAAAAGTTAATCGAGAATTAAAGGTGAATAAGTTCTAAGTGAGCATATACTACTCATGCGTGGATAGTTTTCCAAAAGATGTATGGATACAATTATTGGAGATTTGAGGAGTTAATACTCGACTCATGTGAGGACTCGTAAAAAACTATTATTTTATTTAAACCTAAATTTATGGCTTAATCAATTATTTAATTGGATTTTTGCCACGAGAAATATTTTCTAGACTTATTAGACCTAAATACATGATAATATAACTTCGTTATATTTTAAAAGTGACTCGTTTCAAAAATTAATTTCTTGGAGTGCGTTTAGTAAAAATAGTGAATAGTGCTTGGAGATTTTACCGCGTAGAAACAGAATAAGTTTGGAATATTGGAAACTTGTACTGTGGTTCTAAAATAGGTAATATTATGAATAAACACTCAAGTGATAGTTAGTAGTGCAATCGTTATAAGAATTTCTCGGAGGTTTCGCGTTATAGCGTTAAAATTTGACGGTACGCGTTTTCACACGCGCGACTTCATTTGAGGGACTTTAGACCCTTATTTCGGGACAATTAAGAGTGAAGAATATTTACATGAATATATATGCATTAGAGGCTTAGTGCACTAGTGAACCAAACGCGCGAGAAAATCGAGCCTAAAACGTGCCAAACGCACCCTAGTGAGAGTTGACTTTGGGGAGGATTTTGCACCACACCTTGTGTCTTCCTTAAGAGCTAAATTTGGACCAAACACTCTCTCTTTTAGTCTCTCTCTTGGCCGAATTCTCTGCAGCAAAAACACAACACAAAGTTGCCATTTTCATCTTCAATTCTTGCACAAAACCTTCATAGATTCACACCAAATTTGAACTACACTTAGCTTGTTGCTTGGAGAGTTCATCTAGCTAGCAAAAGGAGGAGTTTTTCACGGTTTCTTGGAGCACTAGAGGACCGAAAATTTCTGGTTTAAGACACCAAGGAGGTATAACATCATCCTACACCTTAAACTTGGATTATGATGGTAGAAATGCATCTTTAAGCTATTGCATGTGTATGGGTGTCTTGACATTGGTGTAAAATTTGAAAAGTGGGCTTTATGGATTCCCACACTTAGGTTGTTGCTGATTTGATGATTGATGGTGGTTATATTGTTGGTTTAGTGGTTAAAATGATGGATTAGTGGTGGGTAATTGATAGAAACTTCATTGGGTGCAAGAAGCAAAAATTTCCGAAAATACCCCTGTTTTGTTCGGCCACTATAAGGCCAATTTTTGGTGAATTATTGGCATGAACCTGATGCTTATATGTTATATTAGATGTGTGAAAAGTTTCATTGAAAAATAATAAGGTTTGGTTGGGCAAATGAATTTTTTTGGGAAACTAGCAAATCTGGAAACTGTTCCCGTATGGCTCAGACCAGCTGTGGTATTTCGACTATAACTCTGTCCTCGGATGTCAAAATCATGTGCCGTCAGTGGCGTTTGAAACTAGACATCCCAGGCTTTAATTTGAGATAAAATGCATGTTCTGATTCTTTGTGAGTGAGCCGGACCAAACGTTTTAAGATCACTATCCTGTTTCTCGGAACTGGTGGAATGGTCTGTAGAGGCAGCAACTTGAGGCTCAATTTCGAGCTGGTTGCTTGCCAAATTTTGAAACAATTTCTTCTGTGAACTTTTATTCCTATGAATTTATTTTCCAACGCCATAAACCACGCTCAATTCCAAGCTAAATTGACTGAGTTGTGACCAAAATAAGAGGACTGCCCTGTTTTGGAAAAACGTATTATTTGGACTGGTTTCGGACAAAAACCCGTGAGTAATCTTATTAATTGAAATTTTGATACTAAACCATTACCAAAGGTATCATGGTTGTATCTTAGACCTTTATTTCACAAATGAACCATGGTTGGATAGCTTTCTTGGTTAAACGATTTGAATTTGGAAAATGAAAGTCAAAAGGCAGATTGCCTTAGGAATTTTCCGGAACTTTGGGTGATTAGTTCACCACCTTCCCGAGGGTATGTTTCCCTGAAATTTGACAGAGAGATACCTTCCATATAGTATCGAAATACTGCCAATTTTGGTATCAATCCAAGTTCGTTTCGATACCTAATTAAATTTCTAGTGTTGGAGGTTCAAATCTGGAAATTCTTCTCCAGTCTTGAATTTGCCCTGCCGTATCTCGGTACTCGAAACTCCGATTCTTGATCCGCTTGTTTTGTTATAAACTTCACTTGCAACACTACTTGAGTGACAAATTTCAGAGGCTGGTTTGCAACGTTCGAATCGTGCCGAATTTTCAAAGTTGGCCAAAATCCAACTTCATTCTGCCTTGTGAACCAATTCTGTACCTTCAAGCTCATTTTGAGCACTTTCCACTTCGATTCATGGAAAAGTGTCTTCTAGGAACTTATAGTACTTTCTAAGAGGTTTCCAACGGTATAAAGTTTTCCAATTCTTGACTTGTACCGAGTGAGTTACGATATTTCAAAGATTCATAACAAAACTGAATTTTTCAAATTTCAAGGCAAAGGAGTTTTCCAAAAACTCTTAATTCTCTTAGTAATATTCAAACGTTTTGCCCTCGATTTTCATGATAAAAACTCAATTAATATTGTACTTAATAAAACGCAAGTTGAACCTCGATTTACGAGTAATTGAGGTTCATTTTTGTGAAATATTCCTTAGATTGTACTAATGTACAATCTTACTTGATAATTGAGATACTTGAGTAATTATCCACCATTAACTGCCAGGCACACAAGGAGACCTTCAAGAGGATCTCACCGTGGACACTTGAACTCCAGCGAATAATCTTTATTGATTAGCTTGGTGAGTGTCAAGTGTGTGAATCTTTGATACTTGCTTAATTGTGGTAATTATTAGAGATTTTAAAAATAAGGGCGGGTGTGTACTTTATCGCATCCGTCCTGATTTCAAATGAATGAATGAAATGTATTGAATGAATGAATGAAATGCAATGCTATGTAATGGTTACATATGTCGTTGGAGTGAACCTCCTCGACTTTCAAATGAATGGGGGACGCCCAAACTCATAGGCCGACCTTGAACTCGAGCCGGCAATGGGCTTGGTCGGGAACTTGGGCGAGCCATGAGATTATAAGCTCGACCTAATAAGAGGTCTTGCTTGGCATACTCGTCGAGTATCGCCCTAAAAATAGACTTGTGGGCCCTTGGGGTGTACGGTGGACGGAGGGAAGTAAGTGGTGATCTACGGAAATGGAAATACCAACCCGGTTGTGTGATGACCCCATCTTCCCCTAAGGCGAACCAGAGGGGTGACGGACCGCCTGCCCAGCTCTCGCCAGGACTACGGATCACAAAACAATCAAATACATATTTAATTTTACAAAAGAAAACTCAACGAAAGAACATTTTATCCCATTAAGGTGTTCTTGGAACAATAGTATCATCACGCAAGAAAGTATAGCGCTCGAGCACTTCAATCGGACCAGAAAACGAAGAACGAAAATTTGCCGCGGATGAACAGTAACCGCCTGCGTCACTATCCGGCCAGAATCTGGCCGGATATCCGGCCGGATTCTCGGCCGGATAGGAGGCCGAGGCTAAACCCAAAATTTTCAAAATCCCCTGCCAATCCGGCCAGAAATCCGGCCGGAAGTTGGCCGGATTGCTCTGGCCGGATTGTGGCCAGAAGCAAAATCGAAAATTTTTTTTTCTTCCCCTGCATATCCGGCCTTGTATCCGGCCAGTTTCTGGCCGGATTCTTGGCCGGATTCTGGGCAGTGTTTTTGCCAAAAATTCTTTCTTCCTTCGTACAAAACCGACACACGCGTAAACACATCAAACACATAATGCAGTTTATCCAAGCCTTGAAAAGCTGTTTATACATGCCATATATACATGAGAAAGGTTCAATTTACACTTCAAAAGTTCTTGGAATCAAATACATCAAAGTTCAAGTTTCCGAGGAGCTAATCAAAACTAAGTACATATCTAGCTCAACTCATTCAAAACTTGAGGTCCAACGGGGCTCCTGTAAGGAAAACAAAATAACGGGGGTGAGCTTACGCTCGTGAGGTACCAAACTTACACACAAGTAATACAAGTCAACAACCACATATACACAAGTGCCTCTAGCCAATCAACCGTATATAAAAGGATACAATCGGCCCTCAAGGGCCGTTTTCCACTTGCCGTACTTGATCATACCCGTTGACACTCCGTCAACCATTGGAGACAACCAAGAACCGTAGGCACCTCTTTACACCATTTCCTTCCACCAATCACCCCCTTACCGGGCCCGCACACCTCACAGTTACAAAAGGCAATACTCGAGTATACCATAAGGTCGAGGAGTGAATACTCCACTCGACTATCAGTGACCCAAAGGCACGTTAACGACTCACCCAAGCCCTAGCCGGCTCGACTCGAGTAACGGCCTAAGGGAAAGAGCTCAGTTTTCACAGTAATAATAGGGCATAGCCCTAGCAAATATCAAACCACATATGTACTTGAAATTTCACAGTCCAACAGTAACAATAATACCAGTAAGTGGTCAAGAGCGATAAAGTACACCCTTGACCTATTCAAGACATACAAGTCACATATCAAGTGCAATCAACCATTTAACGATACACTCACCAAGTACTCAAGTAAATCACACGTTCGAGTCAGGAGTAGGTCCCGGTCCACCGGTACGACCTAAAACAAGCAAGAAACATATTTGAGACTCATACACGAGTCAACGTATAGGTTTAACCTACTAATACAAATTACTCGAAAATACAAAATGGAGCAACGAAAGTGTGGAATGTGAACAAACTCCCCAAGTCATCCATTCTATTCAAATCCTTCTCAATTCAAGACCTCCCATTTTTACACCCAATTGGGCGGCATTTCCCCTTAATTTCTTCACATTTCCAACCTAATGAACAACACTCAACTTGTACCATTCCACTTATGGTTCTTAAACTAGTCCATTCACCCCATTTGAATCACAATACAACCATATACACATCAATTGATTGCATGAAAACCATACATGGAAAAGCCCCAATTTCATTAAACCCTAAAACCGAAATTTTCTCACAAATGCTGAAATTTTCCACAATTACCCACCATTAACACATATAAGCTCTAAATCAAGCCATATAAAGCCATCACACCCAACTCAACCATGATATATCATATAAAACAGAAAATTCCTAAATAAATAGAAAATTGCCACATCTCAAGTATAAGTCATGAAATACTCCATAAAATAGCCTCTTGAACTACTATCACCCATAACTTTCATCTTACAACCAACAAGGAAACAATTCCATATTTACTCACCTTACAATTCTTGATACAAGGTAGATGAGAGCCTTTCCTTTCAAACAAAAACCACCAAGCACTTCAAACACTCCTAGCAAGAAGGTTTTATGGAGGATTTTGAGAGATTAGTGGTTGGATTCCATGATTTGGCAAAGAAATGGAGCAAGAGTTGAAGAGCTTTCTTCCTTCTTTTCTCTCTAGTTGGCCGGCCAAGAGGTAAGAAATAATGAGGAATTTTAGTCAAAATTTTAATTTAGTAAAGGTGTAGACAAGTCAAAAGTCCAAGGTCCAATAGGATTGCAACATGTGTTTTTTTCCAAGCTTATCTCATTCTTGTCTTACAACACTTAATTAAACCAACTAACCTCCAATTAACTCATAACACAAGATAATAAAACTTCCGTATATAAAATTTCCCAAAGCTACATTTAACTGTACCGATCGTCTTAGTGGGTCCCGCAACCGCTGTACACCGTTAACAACACAGAATTTGACCTAAACCCAGAAAATGATGCAAAATTCATATTCTCTCATAAAATTCCCCAGAAAACCCACGGATAGAAGAAAACCCTAAAATTAGGCCCAAACGCCCAAAATAAATGCCTGAAAAATATGAAAATTTTCGGGGTCTCACACTCTCTCCCCCTTAAAGAATTTCGTCCTCGAAATTTCTCACCTGAATCACTAAACAGTTCGGGATATTTGGTTTTCATTTCACTCTCCATCTCCCAAGTTGCTTCCTCGACTCCGTGGTTCTTCCATAGCACTTTCACCAGTGGAATTTGCTTATTCCTTAGCTCCTTAACTTTCCTATCAAGCACTCGCATAGGTTTTTCTTCGTAAGTAAGGGCTTCATCAACGTCAATCTCCCCCGGCTGGACAATGTGCGTTGGATCAGGGTAATACTTTTTGAGCATCGACACATGGAATACATCGTGAATTCGTGACAAGCTCGGCGGCAAGTCAAGCCGGTACGCTACTTTTCCAACCCGTTGAAGGATCGGAAACGGTCCTATGAATCTAGGTTGGAGTTTCTTTCCTCGGCCAGCAGTGATGCTTCGCAATGGTGTAATCTTGAGGAATACATGGTCCCCCACTTCAAATTCCAAATCTTTCCTTCGGTTGTCGGCATAGCTCTTCTGGCGACTTTGGGCTGTCTGGAGTCTCTGACGGATTAACTTGATATTTTCTTGAGCATCCTCTATCCAAGGAATGATAGTAGGATCTAGAACCTTCTTCTCTCCCACTTCATCCCAGTATATCGGTGAACGGCACTTTCGTCCATAAAGAGCTTCGTATGGTGCCATTTGGATTGAAGAATGATAGCTGTTATTATAGGCGAACTCTACTAATGTCATGTGTTGTCCCCAATTACCCCCGAAATCTAGAATACTCGTTCGTAACATATCTTCGAGGGTCTGAATCGTTCGCTCCGACTGTCCATCCGTCTGAGGATGATAAGTAGTACTCAGGTTCAGTTTCGTCCCCAAGGTCTCCTGAAACTTTTGCCAAAATCTGGACACAAAACGAGGGTCTCGGTCGGAAACGATGCTCACAGGCACTCCATGCAATCTTACAATCTCTTCTAAATATACTCGAGCTAACTTATCCATGGAATACTTCATATTCACAGGTAGGAAATGAGCCGACTTGGTCAATCGATCAACGATCACCCAAACGGCATCACATCCTTTTTGAGTTCTAGGTAATCCGGAAACGAAATCCATGGTGATGTGTTCCCACTTCCATTCGGGAATCTCCAAAGGCTGCAGTAGTCCCGAAGGCTTCTGGTGTTCGGCCTTAACTTGCTGGCACACTAAACAGGTCTGGACCTACTGAGCTATCTCTCTCTTCATCCTGTCCCACCAGTACAATCGTCGTAAATCATGATACATCTTGTTACTTCCTGGATGGATTGTATACTTAGATCGATGAGCTTCCTCCAAGATTTCCCTTCTCAAAGTTTCATCATCAGGTACCACTATTCGATTTTGAAATCTTAAAATCCCTTCAGGGCTCAAATTAAAATTGGGTATTTCTCCTTTCTTCACCTTTTCTACCCACCTTTGAACTGTCGGATCCTTAGTTTGAGCTTCCTTGATCTTTTCTAAAAACACGGACGTCACTCGGATATTCCCAAAGGTTATCCTATTATGTTCCAGCTTTGGATTCCATTCTCCAATGGTTCCCAGTAATTCCCACTCTTTCACCATCAATCCAGACATCTGAGCCTTTCGGCTTAGGGCATCGGCTACCACGTTAGCCTTACCAGGATGGTAGTTAATGGTATAATCGTAATCCTCCAAGAATTCCATCCAACGGCGTTGTCTCATGTTCAACTCCTTCTAGGAAAAGAGGTATCTGAGGCTCTTATGGTCAGAATAAACTTCAAAAGTCACTCCGTACAGATAGTGTCTCCACTTTTTCAGAGCGAAGATGTAACGACCCCATTTTCCCCTAAGGCGAACCAGAGGGGTCAACGGGCCGCCTGCCCAGCTCTCGCCAGGTCTCCGTCAATTACTACAGTTCTCCAAAAATTACAATATAAATCTCACATATATACATCAAATTCTCCAAGAACTACATATCACAAACGCCGCGGAATGTACACGTACGTCCATTCAAGTCCAATCATTCATTACAAACCATATCCACAAGCTATTACACAAGAGGCGATCCAAATTCAAACCGTACAAGGTAGAATCCATCCATTCCAATTATAAACAGTCACCCTAGCCCAACTATTACACCAAACGAATTCAAATCCAAACTATACAAGATATACACCGTCCAGGTACACAAATAACTTAATACAGCTCTTCCTTTGTTCGAAACTGGTACTCGCATAAACACATCAAACACATAATGCAATTTATCCAAGACTTGACAAGGACATATATATACATGAGAAAGATTCAATTGTACACTTCAAAAGTACTTGAATTCATTTACATCAAAATTTCAAGTTTTCGAGGAGCAACTCAAAACTAGCTACATAACTAGCTCAACTCATTTCAAAATTTGCGTCCAACAGTGTCCCTGTAAGGAAAACAAAACAACGGGGTGAGCTTGCGCTCGTGAGGTACCAAATGCACAAATACATGATGCGGCCAAATAACATATACGCATAAGTGCCTTTATTCAAACATTCATTTATAAAAGGATACTTTCGGCCCTCAAGGGCCGTTTCCAATGTCCATACTTGATCGTATTCGTTGACACTCCGTCAACCATTGAAGATAACCAAGAACCGTAGACACCTCTTCTCACCATCTCCTTCCACCGTTCACCCCCTATTCGGGCCCGCCGCCTCAAAGTTCCAAAAGGTAATACTCGAGTATACCACAAGGTCGAGGAGCTAACACTCCACTCGCCTATCAAGGACCCAAAGGCTCGTTAACGAATCGCCCAAGCCCTTGCCGGCTTGACTCGACTAACGGTCTAAGGGTATGAGCTCAAGTTCACAGTAATAGTAGGGCATTGCCCTATCAAATGTCAAATCATGTACATATTCAATTTCATAGCCAAATAGCATTGGTAATGCAAGTATGTGGTCAAGAGCAATAAAGTACACCCTCGACCTATTCAAGTTATATAACAAGTACAATGAACCATTTAGTGATACACTCACCAAGCACGGCTCACGAAGCTTATTCGGCAAGCCTCATTATCTTGATCAAGTTGAAATCCTAAAACCAAATATCACGTCAAGCAAAGGAAAATTCTAACATTAACAAGCTTCTATTGCCTTTTGGCATTTTAATCACAAGTAAAGCTATACCTATCCGATCAAAACAAATCTTATGGCGTTACGAAGCTAAAACATATGTCAACATTTCTTATGAAGATTTCCAAGGCCAAATCATACATTTTCAAAACCAAAATCTGAATTCTAGAGAAAGAACGAAAACTGTCATAAAACAGGAGTCTATAAACAGTCAGAGCAAATCAGTCATTTTTCCAGGCTACAGAGGTCCAAACAATCTGAAATTTTGTAGGTAGGTAGTTAACTCATATATCTACAAAATTCATGTTTTGAGCAAAAGCTGGTTCGGTCTAAAACACAGAGAAAATGACAGTCCAAGTTCGGTCCAGAAACAGGGGAAAACTAAAAGTATCCTTCTTGAACCAACCTTTGCATACAACCATTACTAATCACAATTATAGACTAGAAATCCCCACTTAACATGAGACTAGCCTATACTAATCATGTACATGCCAAAACAAGGATGAATTATCTTAAACAAAGTTTAGAAACGTCACTAATATGAAACTTTATCATCCCAACTTCCGAATCACAAGAATTTCCATAAAATGAATCAAGACCAATTCAAATTCAAAACAACCACATACTCTCAAAAATTGGGCGGCATAACCCCTTAATTTCACACATTTCAAACCTACTATTCAAATACCAATTCTCATACCAATTAACCACAGTCACCCATTTTATTCATAATCAATATCATACATTCAATTAAGCCATAATTTCCTTCAATCAAAGCCAATCAAAAGCTTAAAGCCAACCTTGGAAAAATCCCCAATTTGAAACCCTAGAAACCGGAAATCACACTACAAGCATAAATTTTCTGCAATCGATCACAAATAACGTACAAGAGCTCCATTTAACATCGTTTCAATCCATCAATCCAACACTAATCATAACTTTCATATAAAATCAGAAAAATACCCAATAAATCACAATTCACCATCAATTCCTTCAACCCATGAAATACTCCACAATACAACATATTTAAACATCACAAACCCTAGATTAACCAATATTAGAACCAAAAAGACATTGTTTATTCAACTTACCTCCAATTCAAGAGAGTAACCAAACCAAAGCTTCCCCTTCAAAACCAATCCATCAAAAGCTTTAGACCACCATAGTGCACCCTTGTGTGGAGTAGCTTGCCAAATCATTGGTTAAAACTCAAGATATTTGTCAAAAATTAAACTAAGAAAATTGAGAGTATTTTCTCTCTATGAAGCTCGGATGAACCAGGGAAGAAAATGAGGCATTTTAGGCAAAACAATGAGATAAGAAGGAAGAAAAAGGCAGCCGGTCAAAGCTGACCGGCTGTGACACGTCACAATCCGGCCAGAATCTGGCCGGATTTCCGGCCGGATACAAGGCCGAGGCTGATCAAAATTTTTTCAAAACTGCAGGGCAATCCGGCCAGCTATCCGGCCAGAAACTGGCCGGATTTCCGGCCGGATTTGGCCACTGCCATTTTTCGAAACTTTTCTTTTCTTGTCCGAGTTGAAAAACTGTGCTACTCCGCTCGTCCAACAAAAATATCCATAAAATGAAAACCCTACTTTTCGGGGCGTCACAATCTCTCCTCCTTAAAACAATGTCGTCCTCGACATTCTACCTCATATACATCTGGTCAAGATATCGTTCAAAAACCATTCAAGCATTAGAATTCCATCTAATCCAACTTGCATTCACCAGGTCCAATTAGTCTTCCCAAAGTCGGTCAAATACTAAGAATTGTTCCAATCTCACTTATCGAAATCAAGTACTAAGGAGTATCCAAATCCAGCTTATCAAATAGTCATGATCCAGTAAAGCATGGCTTATCAAATAATCACTTATCAATTTCAAGTACTAAATACACGCCAATCCAACTTATCAAATAGTCATGATCCAATAAGGAGTTATCGCGTAGCCAGATAAAGCAGGCAAAAGGCTTGAAATCGGACGTAAAGTCCCAGATATCTGGAAGAAATTCAGGGTATAGCGAAGCTGCAAATCAAAAACTCATCCCTGGTGGTGCTGGACAACACAACAAGCTAGCACAACGGCTATGCTTCACCAAAGAATTTCAATTCAGTAAGTTGGCCCTGGTGGTGCCGGACAACACAACAAGTTAGCACCACGGCTAAACTTCGCCAGAGAGCCTCAATTCAAAGTTCCATCCCTGGTGGTGCTGGACCACACAACAGGCATGCCTCGCCTGAAGAATGGCGGTGCTGGACAACACAACAGGCAATGCCTCACCAGAGAGGTTCAGTTCACCCGCTACAAAAGAGTAGTAGCCGGTCTACAACCATATGAGTACAAATAAGTTCAAGAGTAGGGTCAAAGCAGCGCCAATTACTTCAGGTTCATAGTGCATGAGTACGAGGAAGTTCAAAAGCAGGGTCAATTATTGCAGATTCAGGGAGCACGGTCACAAATAAGAGTACAAGTTCAGGTTCAAGTGCAAGTTCAAGTTCAAGGATCATGAGTACTGGTAAAACACACTAGCCTAACCTCTGTCCAACTATTCACATTCTTAAGCAGTCATGAAATTCAAGTCCACCTACAGGTCCAATACCATATATTCAGTGAAGTTAGGTCCATCAAGGATACGTATAAACACACTCGCCTAACGAGGTCAAGTCTCAAGGAAGTTCAATCCAGTCGATCTCAGGCAGCCCAAGACCAATCTCAGGTAGTTCGAGGTCAATCCCAAGTAGTTCAAGTATAGCAAATTCCAACACTTACCACTCAAGTGGTGCAACTTTAATCCAACAGGAATACTAGAAGAGAGATACAAAACTAAAAATTTCTCAACAATTCTAGCCACTACCGAAATGTATCAAAACCCGAGCCACATACTTATTGAACAAGTCCAAGTCATTATTTCACTCTCCTTATTCGGTTTAGCCGTGAGTACAATACAAAATCTTCTGTGCTCTAACCTATGCCATCACAACTTATCTCAAACTCACTTATAATTTCCATTCACATCGTCATACATTAAACTATGTTCCAACCAAGATTCATGAGCATTTCCTCAAGAAAATGTCAAGTACTCAAATACAAGAATTCCAACTAAGAACTTCACGACTCAGATCGTATGGTATTCAGCGAAAATCAAAGTCATATTTTACATATACTACTTCCAGAATTAGTGCCAATGTCACCAAGTGGCACCAAGTTCAATCGGATCACATGCCTTTACGAAATTAGATCCAATACTTCCATAACACAAGCTGAAACCAAAGGTTATCCATTCGAAGTTCAAAATCTTCAATAAACCAGCTACTAGTAAGAGCACCATCATCTCCAAGAATAACCAATCTTAGGTTCTATAGCAGAGTCTCAAGTTCCAAGTTCAAATCCAAGAAGTAAGCACAGCTTGCTAACTTACATGGTAAATAGAAACCAAGTCAAATAAGCTCATCAGTTATTCACAAATTTTCGAATTCGAAATTCAAGTAAAATTCACCTTTTTACCAAAATCGGAAAATTACACATTTTTAAAGCATATATATCGAATTTCCAAACATCGCTTGCAAATAAAACTAGGAAGTATACAGGCAGAAAATGCATTTTATTCATTTGATACTCTTTTATCTTGGTTCAAAATCATCATACGTGGAGTTTGGCCAGCAAACCTCGGTCTCTTATCCCCCATAGCCAGTACTAATGATTATCTCAACTCTTTCCACACTTACAAGTATAATAATACTTCAAATTCATCCAATCTTTCACTGCAAATCTCTCATCCCATATTTTCCTTCAATATAAATCCCAAGCAAGAAACTCCCAAGTAATCAATTTCTTTAACCTCTAAGATACAATAGATCCTTGTTCACACAATATTCAAATCACTCCCACAGTCAGGCATCCTAAATTTCAAACTTAGGATACACTACAGAGATCGGAAGCCTAAGCTCTGATACCACTGGTAACGACCCCATTTTCCCCTAAGGCGAACCAGAGGGGTCAACGGGCCGCCTGCCCAGCTCTCGCCAGGTCTCCGTCAATTACTACAGTTCTCCAAAAATTACAATATAAATCTCACATATATACATCAAATTCTCCAAGAACTACATATCACAAACGCCGCGGAATGTACACGTACGTCCATTCAAGTCCAATCATTCATTACAAACCATATCCACAAGCTATTACACAAGAGGCGATCCAAATTCAAACCGTACAAGGTAGAATCCATCCATTCCAATTATAAACAGTCACCCTAGCCCAACTATTACACCAAACGAATTCAAATCCAAACTATACAAGATATACACCGTCCAGGTACACAAATAACTTAATACAGCTCTTCCTTTGTTCGAAACTGGTACTCGCATAAACACATCAAACACATAATGCAATTTATCCAAGACTTGACAAGGACATATATATACATGAGAAAGATTCAATTGTACACTTCAAAAGTACTTGAATTCATTTACATCAAAATTTCAAGTTTTCGAGGAGCAACTCAAAACTAGCTACATAACTAGCTCAACTCATTTCAAAATTTGCGTCCAACAGTGTCCCTGTAAGGAAAACAAAACAACGGGGTGAGCTTGCGCTCGTGAGGTACCAAATGCACAAATACATGATGCGGCCAAATAACATATACGCATAAGTGCCTTTATTCAAACATTCATTTATAAAAGGATACTTTCGGCCCTCAAGGGCCGTTTCCAATGTCCATACTTGATCGTATTCGTTGACACTCCGTCAACCATTGAAGATAACCAAGAACCGTAGACACCTCTTCTCACCATCTCCTTCCACCGTTCACCCCCTATTCGGGCCCGCCGCCTCAAAGTTCCAAAAGGTAATACTCGAGTATACCACAAGGTCGAGGAGCTAACACTCCACTCGCCTATCAAGGACCCAAAGGCTCGTTAACGAATCGCCCAAGCCCTTGCCGGCTTGACTCGACTAACGGTCTAAGGGTATGAGCTCAAGTTCACAGTAATAGTAGGGCATTGCCCTATCAAATGTCAAATCATGTACATATTCAATTTCATAGCCAAATAGCATTGGTAATGCAAGTAAGTGGTCAAGAGCGATAAAGTACACCCTCGACCTATTCAAGTTATATAACAAGTACAATGAACCATTTAGTGATACACTCACCAAGCACGGCTCACGAAGCTTATTCGGCAAGCCTCATTATCTTGATCAAGTTGAAATCCTAAAACCAAATATCACGTCAAGCAAAGGAAAATTCTAACATTAACAAGCTTCTATTGCCTTTTGGCATTTTAATCACAAGTAAAGCTATACCTATCCGATCAAAACAAATCTTATGGCGTTACGAAGCTAAAACATATGTCAACATTTCTTATGAAGATTTCCAAGGCCAAATCATACATTTTCAAAACCAAAATCTGAATTCTAGAGAAAGAACGAAAACTGTCATAAAACAGGAGTCTATAAACAGTCAGAGCAAATCAGTCATTTTTCCAGGCTACAGAGGTCCAAACAATCTGAAATTTTGCAGGTAGGTAGTTAACTCATATATCTACAAAATTCATGTTTTGAGCAAAAGCTGGTTCGGTCTAAAACACAGAGAAAATGACAGTCCAAGTTCGGTCCAGAAACAGGGGAAAACTAAAAGTATCCTTCTTGAACCAACCTTTGCATACAACCATTACTAATCACAATTATAGACTAGAAATCCCCACTTAACATGAGACTAGCCTATACTAATCATGTACATGCCAAAACAAGGATGAATTATCTTAAACAAAGTTTAGAAACGTCACTAATATGAAACTTTATCATCCCAACTTCCGAATCACAAGAATTTCCATAAAATGAATCAAGACCAATTCAAATTCAAAACAACCACATACTCTCAAAAATTGGGCGGCATAACCCCTTAATTTCACACATTTCAAACCTACTATTCAAATACCAATTCTCATACCAATTAACCACAGTCACCCATTTTATTCATAATCAATATCATACATTCAATTAAGCCATAATTTCCTTCAATCAAAGCCAATCAAAAGCTTAAAGCCAACCTTGGAAAAATCCCCAATTTGAAACCCTAGAAACCGGAAATCACACTACAAGCATAAATTTTCTGCAATCGATCACAAATAACGTACAAGAGCTCCATTTAACATCGTTTCAATCCATCAATCCAACACTAATCATAACTTTCATATAAAATCAGAAAAATACCCAATAAATCACAATTCACCATCAATTCCTTCAACCCATGAAATACTCCACAATACAACATATTTAAACATCACAAACCCTAGATTAACCAATATTAGAACCAAAAAGACATTGTTTATTCAACTTACCTCCAATTCAAGAGAGTAACCAAACCAAAGCTTCCCCTTCAAAACCAATCCATCAAAAGCTTTAGACCACCATAGTGCACCCTTGTGTGGAGTAGCTTGCCAAATCATTGGTTAAAACTCAAGATATTTGTCAAAAATTAAACTAAGAAAATTGAGAGTATTTTCTCTCTATGAAGCTCGGATGAACCAGGGAAGAAAATGAGGCATTTTAGGCAAAACAATGAGATAAGAAGGAAGAAAAAGGCAGCCGGTCAAAGCTGACCGGCTGTGACACGTCACAATCCGGCCAGAATCTGGCCGGATTTCCGGCCGGATTCCTGGCCGGATACAAGGCCGAGGCTGATCAAATTTTTTTCAAAACTGCAGGGCAATCCGGCCAGCTATCCGGCCAGAAACTGGCCGGATTTCCGGCCAGAAACTGGCCGGATTTCCGGCCGGATTTGGCCACTGCCATTTTTCGAAACTTTTCTTTTCTTGTCCGAGTTGAAAAACTGTGCTACTCCGCTCGTCCAACAAAAATATCCATAAAATGAAAACCCTACTTTTCGGGGCGTCACAGAAGACAACTGCGGCCAGTTCCAGATCATGAATGGGATAGTTTTGCTCATGAATTTTCAATTTTCTAGAAGCATAGGCTATCACGTTTTGATGTTGCATCAATACGCATCCTAACCCTTCTTTGGAGGCGTCAGTGTAAACAGTGAAACCGTCTGGACCGTTAGGTAAAGCCAGAATAGGGGCCATGGTTAATCTCCGTTTCAACTCGTGAAAGCTATTTTCACACTTATCACTCCATAGAAATTTTCCACCCTTCTTGGTTAGATCGGTTAAGGGACTGGCAAGTTTCGAAAAATCTTTACTAAATCGCCGATAATAACCTGCCAACCCTAGAAAACTTCGGATCTCAGTAGGGTTATCGGGTCTCTTCCACTCAGTCACCGCTTCTACCTTGGCCGGATCTACAGCAATTCCTTCCTTTGAAATCACGTGCCCCAGAAAAGAAACCTTTTCTAGCCAAAACTCACATTTACTAAACTTAGCATACAACCGGTGCTCCCTCAAGGTTTGTAGGACCTTTTTCAAATGTTGTTCGTGCTCCTCACGGGTTTTTGAATAAACCAATATGTCATCAATAAAAACAACGACAAATCGATCGAGATAAGGTTTGAAAATTCGATGCATGAGGTCCATGAAAGCAGCAGGGGCATTGGTCAGTCCAAAAGGCATCACAGCAAATTCGTAGTGCCCATACCGAGAATTGAAGGCGGTTTTAGGCACATCTTCCTTTTTAATTAACAGTTGGTAATACCCCTGTCGAAGATCTAACTTTGAAAAGACCACCGCACCCTGTAATTGATCAAATAGCTCATCGATGTGAGGTAGGGGTACTTGTTCTTAATGGTCACGTTGTTCAACCCTCGGTAATCGATACATAATCTCAAGGTTCCATCCTTCTTCTTAACAAAGAGAATAGGTGCCCCCCAAGGTGATCCACTCTCGTGAATAAACCCTCGCTCTAGAAGGTCTTGCAACTGTAACTTCAGCTCTTTGAGTTCCGCAGGTGCCATTCGGTAAGGAGTTTTGGAAATAGGGGAAGCCCCTGGACAAAGGTTAACTTCAAACTCAATTTCTCTTTCTGGAGGCAGATTTACTAACTCGTCAGGAAAAACATCAGGGTATTCACTCACTACCGGAACATCTTCTATTTTCAGTTTGTCGGCAGGAGTGTTAATAAGAAAAGCTAGGAACCCTTGCGCCCCTCTATTCAATAATTTCCTAGCTCGAATACCTGATATCATAGCAGATGAGGCTAGACTACCCCTCACATCTAACCTCAAAGTTGCCTCTCCAGGAATACAGAATTCTACTATTTTCCTTTTACAATCCAGTTGGGCATCGTATCGGGCCAACCAATCCATGCCTAATATCACATCGTATCCCTTAATGGCTAAACTTATTAAATTCCCCAATAACTTCCGCTCACCTACCCAGATCTCACAATCCGAATACATCTTGCTAGAAATCAAACATTGATCCCCTGTAGGAGTACTAACTTCCAGCTCATAGGGAAGAATAACAGGGTTTTATATCAATTCCGCACATAAACTCGGGGTTAACGAAAGAATGGGTGGCTCCAGGGTCTATCAAAATTCTAGCTAGGCGGTGGAAGACAGGAATCGTACCTTCCACTACCTCGGCTGAGTCAGGAACTGGACGTTTTTCGTTGGAGTATACACGTGCGGCCACCTTCGGCTTGACACTTTCTACCCGTGATTGACTTGAGGTAGCCTTGGATGTCGGTGTAGTTCCTTTCACGTCTCGGGCTTGGACTGGACAACTGGCTAGCCAGTGCTCTGCACTCCCGCAGCGTAAGCACTTGTTCTGTTTCCTCCAGCAGTCGTCCTCCGTGTGGTTTGGTTTCCCACAAAAGCCACACGGCCCGCGCGCAACAGTAGCGGAACTCCCCTGTGAGGCACTCCTCTGCTGGCCTCGTCCGGGCTGGCTTCCTCGAGAGGGAGCCCCTCTGGTCGGACTCGTAAACCGTCCCCCTCCAGATCCCCTTCCAAATTTAGGAGGGGTACTTTTATCCCCTTGAGTTGAGCTACTTCCAGCAGCTCCACGCTTTCTATTCTGGAAGTTCCTCACCTGAAGCCTTGCGTTCTCGGATCCTAATGCTTTCTCAACAGCATCACTAAAAGTGGTGATTTGGGCTACGGCCAAATCCTTTTGGATTTCCACATTAAGCCCCTGAAGGAAACGTCTTGCCCTCCTTTGCTCGGTCAAAATGAGCTCAGGGGCAAACTTGGACAAGCGTGTGAATTGGCTCTCATATTCGGCCACCGATTGCGTACCTTGGCGTAGACGAATAAATTCATCTTCCTTTTTCTCCTGAACCAACGGTGGAAAATACTTAGCGTTAAACTCCCGTACAAAATTCGTCCATGTCCTTGGTGTCTGCTCTCGCTCCCATTTTGTCCGAATAATGTTCCACCAAGAGCGAGCGGCCCCTTCGAGTTGGAAGACCGTAAAAGTCACTTGCCTCTCCTCCGAGTAACGTAGGGCGGCAAAAATGTCTATCATCTTCTCCAACCATTGCTCCGCCACGTCCGGATCGGGCCCTCCGAGAAATTTAGGTGGAGAAAATTTTTGGAATCGTTCGAGAGCTCGGTCTTCGCTCTCGACATGATTTCCAGGATTTCCAGGGTTTCCAGGGTTGCCGACAGGTGGATTAGGGTTTGGGCCCTGTTGCTGCACCACCTGGGCCAAGAGATCAGTCATCCGCTGGATAGCAGCGGCTACTTGCACATTAGGATCGATTTGGGGTTCAGGAGTTGGTTCGGGCACTTCAGTTCCCGTACCCTGTTCAGTCGTGGGCTGTCTACCCCCACGTCCTCTACCTCGGCCACTACGCGTGCCCTCCATCGTTCTAGGTCAATCTAGAGTCAAAATATACACATAACATAGCATTAAGATAAAAGTGTACACATCCCTGGGTATAACAATAAACATGAACACCCAGCCAAACAATGACTTCATAAAACACTTAGGCATATAACACATATTCATAGCATTCACAACAAGATCAAACTTTCGTACAAAACAGTCAGTCAAGTTCAAACAGGGAAAGCCTCTTACGGAATGGCAATACAAAAGTAATATATACAAAACTAGTCCAATATACAACGCGACTAGCTAAGGGTCCTTCCCGGCCTACCACTCCGTATCCCTTATATATACAAGAGTCAAAATTCCCAAAATAGCCTAAAAGCCAAGCCCTAGCCTACCGTGGGACTAGAGGACCTACTCACTTGGGCGGGTTCACTTCCAACCCCGCCTCCTACACTAGAGCCCTCGTCACTCTCGTCCCCTAATAGGTCATCACATAGGTTCAGAATCGATCCCGCTCTCTCCTTCAATTGCCTCGCCCTCTTGACCATTCGTTCCCGTGTCTCTCCCAATTGTGTACACAGGTCGTCCACCCTATCTTGACCTTCACCCAGGTCATATTCCAAGTCCTTAATTCGCTCGGCTTGCCTCTTGTTGGCCTCTCTCAGTTGCTTCACCTCGGCCTCTAGCCTTGCACAATCTTTGGCCAACTCCTTCCTTTCTTTGTCCACGGCCCATACTAGTGTATTGGGGTAGGCAAACCTGTGACGGCACTCACAACGTCGAAGGCGACTAGCCGGACTCCAGCGTACCGCTGTCCCTCTCGGCCGGACCTGGTACTTGATCATAGGAAGTACTCTCCGGCCCTGTTCCACAGTCGGTCTCTCACTAGGCCCACTACGCGCGTCCATCCTACATATAAACATAATTAAGCTCAACCACGCTTAAGAAAACAATCAAATACAAGTCCCTAGTCAAGAAATTTCTAGCATGCCCAGGTTAATCTAAACCTAGGCTCTGATACCACTTGTGACGACCCCATCTTCCCCTAACGCGAACCAGAGGGGTGACGGACCGCCTGCCCAGCTCTCGCCAGGACTACGGATCACAAAACAATCAAATACATATTTAATTTTACAAAAGAAAACTCAACGAAAGAACATTTTATCCCATTAAGGTGTTCTTGGAACAATAGTATCATCACGCAAGAAAGTATAGCGCTCGAGCACTTCAATCGGACCAGAAAACGAAGAACGAAAATTTGCCGCGGATGAACAGTAACCGCCTGCGTCACTATCCGGCCAGAATCTGGCCGGATAGGAGGCCGAGTGTGAGAGCCCGTAAAACCCTAATATTTTTCCTAGGGTTATTTCCCCTTTTAATTGCATAATTTTGCATTTTCTGGCTTAGAAATATTTTTTTGAGAGGATTTTATGAGCAGTTATAGTTTTAAGATGATTTTTCTAGCACTGGAGAATTTTTAGAAAATTAAGAGTAAATAGTGGACGTGGGACCCACTAGTGCGAAAAGTTCAGAAAAATTCGGCCAATAAGGTTAAGTTTCGGATACTGTGTATAATTTATCGGGTGTTAAGAGATAAGTGGAGTGTGTGAAGTGATTGATGTGAGAGAGAAAAGAAGGATAGGAATGCATTTAATAAGGTGCCATGTGTCACAATCTCATTGGTTGTGACTTAAGAAGTACTATTCACCTTTTGACATTTTTTTGACCTTTTGACCCAAGGAATTAAATATCCAAAATTTCACCAAAATTCACCATTTTCTTACCTCTTGTTGGCCGGCCACCTTGAGCAAGGAAGGAAGGAACTTTCTTCAACATTCAAGCTTCTACTTGGAGCAAATCAACCAAAACCATTGGTTACATCCAATTCCACTCCATAAAACTCTTCCTTCTAGTGATAGTAAGTTGTTTGGTGAACTTTGTTTGAAGGCCTAAGGTGGTCAACATCTCTCTCTCTCTTGGTTCTTGGTAAGTGAAGCTTGAAACACCCTACTATCTCTAATGATGCTTATTTTGTGCTTAATGGAGGCATGAGAGGAGTAAAATGTGATTTATTTCTTGATTTGGCTTGATATGGTGAAGTTTTCATTTTATTGAGAATTTTTCTGGTTTAATATGAAATGAAGGTTGTGGCTTTGCATGATGAATGGTATTGGTTGATAATGACTCTATGAGGTGTATTGGATAGGAAAATGCAACTAATTTTGGATTTGGATGGAAAATTGGAAAGTTAGGGTTCTTGAAGCCCCAATTCTGTCCGGTTTTAGATCACTGTGTTAGAGGCCGAATTTGACTTTGCTCAAAACATGAAAGTTGTAGGTATTGATGTGATGGAGATGCCTGTAAAATTTCAGGTCATTTGGATTAATGTGGAATGAGATATGACGCAATTACTGTAGCTGTTCTGCTTTGAGCAGAATGCGAAAACTGCGATAGTAATTGGCCATTTTGACTGGAATTGGTTTGGATTTTGGAGTTGGTGTCTTCTGATGAAATGTAGCTGAGTGTCTTAGCTAACATATGCCTTTGGAATTTCGGCATTTGGACTTGTAAGGACTGAGATATACCGATTACAGTTTTTTGTGTTTTGCGAACCTGTTTTAGGAATTCTGGGTTAGTATTTGGCATAGTTGACCTAGTTGTGTTACGAACTGGATTGAGTGACCTTCTACATTGTTTTAGCCCTGTTTCATAGCTTCGAAACGGTGGGTCTTACACCCCCAACCGATAATTGTAATGAGAGTTGTGCCATTACCGCATAATGAGTGTAAAACAGTTTTCTATATGGGGGCCATGGCTAAGGCCATTTTCGAATTTCTGGGTTGCTTTTATGCACACTTATGTATATGAAACCCTATTGGGGTTGTGTTTAGCGTTGCTATATGACTCGTTATCGAGTCTCATTGTATGTGTTATATGTTCTAGGGCTTGAAGGTAGTGCACGACGGCTTGGTGATCGTGGTACATGAAATACCACTTACTTACTTGGTGAGTATACTACTCACTTACTTGTTATAATGTGGCTTTGTGCTATGTGTATTTGATGCCTTGAAGGCTTACTTGGTTATTGGAAATGATTGAGGTGAGGGTGTACTTGATCGCCCTCACCCCTTGTGATTTTGGTTATGGCTACTGATTGTTTTACTGAAATACTGCACTGGGTATATGAGATACTGCATTCCATTCATGGAAACTGATTTGGTGTCGTTGGACGAGTATCCAATGGCTTTACTGCATTTATGAGCTCAACCCCGTATGGTAGTTAATTGGATCGAGCCGGCGAGGGCTTGGTCGTGAAAATTATCATGCCACGGGGACTGTACTGGGGAACCTTGTGGTAATGAGACCCTTGGTTCCGGTAAACTCGAGTATTACCAAAATATTACTGAATGGAGTGCGGGCCCGGTTGGGGTATGTTGGGTGGAAGGAAGTGGAAGTAAAGTGTGGTCTACGGTTTGATACTTTTGACATTGACGGAGGGTCAATGAGGTTGGATCAAGATTGCAAGCGTGGAAATGGGCTCTTGAGAGCCGACCGTATCCTTTTACCGTTTTGCTTCATTGCTTATTTGAGCACTTTAAATGAAAGTTCATTCTTATATGACTTTGATTGCTTATTGGGTGGTATACCACTGGGCTTTAGCTCATTCCGTGTTATTTGTTTTCCTTACAGGCAAATGAACACTTTTGGAAAGGTTATGATAGTTGAATGCAAGTCGAGCTCATGTATATGTATTTTGAATAGCTCCTTGAGGGTGAAAACCCTAAGTACTTTGATTCCACCAATGTTTGGTGTGTAATTGGCTATTTGGATATGTATGAACTAAATGGATACTTTGGTAGGCCGTTTGGCTTGTAAATGTTGATTTCCAATGTATATATATGTTTGGTTGATGTTTGGATTGATTTCGGATCGATACGACTTCAAACGAAAACGGGAAAAAATTTTTGCCGAGCGTGAACAGAATGGCGAATCCGGCCAGAAACTGGCCGGATTGCAGGGCGGATTGCCTGGGGGAAAAATGGAACCCGGCCAGTTGCTCTCGGCCGGGTATCCGGCCAGACAATCCGGCCGGATCTTGGCCGGATTGCCGGCCGGACTGTGATGGAAGGAAAAAAAAAAAAGAGTTTTGAGTTTTGGCTTGTTTGCGCGCAACGGTATGTTCCGGATAGTAATAGAACGACGTAAAACGTACTGTTAGTCCTGGCGAGAGCTGGGCAGGCAGTCCGCTAACCCCTCTGGTTCGCCTTAGGGGAAGGTGGGGCTGTCACAGGTGGTATCAGAGCCTAAGTTTGAATTAACCTGGGTGTAATAGAAGTGCTTGACTTGAGGGTTTTATTGATTATGGTTTTAAGGTTATTCATGTTATTTATTCCTTTGCTATAGGATGGATGCCAGTGGTGACCCGAGTGACCGTCCGGCGGGAGATCGTCCTCGTAGCACGTTGCCGCCGATTAGGTATCAACTTAGGCAGAAGGGAGCCGTGGTCCGTTGGAGCCCGGCCAGCCGCGTTCGACAGTGTGAGTGTCGTAGCAACTTTGCCTACCCAAATACACTAGTTTTGTCGGTGGCAAAGGAACGCGAGGAGTTTGCTAAGGAAAATACTAAGCTTGAAGCTGCGGTTGCTACCTTGGAGGCTGAGGTGGCTCAGGCGAAGGCGACCAATGACAAGCAAGCCGCACGTATCATGGAGCTTGAGTATGATGTGAATGAGGCGGAGGACCGAGTTAATGACTTATGTGATCAACTCAGGGATGGTCGCGAGCGTGAGGTCAAGCGAGCTCGCAAAGTGAGGGGTCGTGCTGAGGCGATACTTAACCTATGCGACGATGGACTCGAGGAGTCTAGCGATGAGGCCTCGTATGCTGGGGCCGAGGCTAGGGAGGAATCTACCCCATCGCCTGGGTCTCAGACCCCGGCAACCGACTAAGCTATGATATCTAGGCACCTTTTGGGCTAGTGGTGGTTTTTGAATGTACATAGGGATAGGGATAGAGCCTTAGCTAACCGTTTTGGATGTAGAGTTAGCTACGTGTAAATCTCTTTTGATAGGCCTATCCTCAGGTGGATCTTTTGTGTATGTACGTGCTTTGGCCGTACTTGACTGACTGCTTGTATATATGTTTGGCTTGTATATATGTGTGCTTTTGATCTTGTTTGAAATGCATCGTTATGTGCTAAGTGAAAGTTTATTTGTTACTTATATGCTTTGTTATTGCTTTGGTTCAGTACTTTTGCCTAGACCAAGTATACCTTATGGAAGGAACGCGAAGTGGTCGGGGACGTGGGCGCGGTATTAGGCAACCCACACCAGTTAGGGAAACGGGGGAAGCTTCTACTGGACCGAATCCTGAACCCCAAATAGACCCTAATGTGCAAATAGCTGCTGCTATGCAGCAAATGACCAACCTACTTGCACAGGTAGTGCAACAACAGGGCCAAAACCCAAACCCTAACCCCGGAAATCCTGGTAACCACGTTGAGAGCGAGGATAGAGCTCTCGAACGTTTTCAAAAGTTTTCCCCACCAAAGTTTATTGGGGGACCCGACCCTGACGTCGCCGAGAAGTGGCTTGAGAAAATGGTTGATATATTCGCGGCCCTACACTACCCGGACGAACGGCAGGTCACTTTTGCCGTTTTTCAACTCGAGGGAGCTGCCCGTTCCTGGTGGAACGTAATTAGGCAGAAATGGGAGCGTGAGCAGACTCCGAGGACGTGGGTGAACTTCATCCGGGAATTTAATGCCAAGTTTTTCCCTCCTCTAGTCCAGGAGAGGAAGGAGGACGAGTTTATTCGGCTCCGGCAAGGGGCTCAGACGGTGGCGGAGTACGAGAGCCAGTTTACCCGCCTGTCCAAATTCGCGCCTGAATTAATCATGACCGAGCAACGACGCGTGAGGCGCTTTATTCAGGGCTTGAATGTTGAGATCCAGAAGGACCTCGCGGCGGCTCAAATTACCACGTTTAGCGAGGCAATGGAAAAAGCCCAACGGGTTGAGAGTGCACGGCTTTAGGTCCGAAATTTCCAAGCCAAGAAGCGTGGCTTTCCTGGGAGTACTTCGGGACAGGGTGAGAGGAGCACTCCCTCCAAAATTGGACGAGGCATGGGTGGTGGTCAACAGTCCGGATCTGGCAGAGGGACTCCGTTCAGGGGTGGTCAAGCTGGGCGAGGACCGAAGGGAAACACCCAGAGTGGCTCGGCTTCGGCATCTCGTGGTCCCTGTGGGCACTGCGGAAAGACAAACCACACCGAGGACAATTGCTGGAGGAAACTGGGGAAATGTCTGCGGTGTGGAAGTGCGGACCATCAGCTGGCTACATGTCCGGTCCTGAAACAAGACGGAAAGGGGAGCCAACTCCCGTCGAGAACCAATACTGGACCGGCTAAGGGAGACGGATCCAAACCAAAAGTTCCGGCTAGGGTATATTCCTTAGAGCCCCACCAGATCCCAGAGTCTTCCGAGGTCGTAGAAGGTACGATCCCTATTTTCCACCGCTTTGCCAAAGTTTTAATTGATCCTGGTGCCACTCATTCGTTTGTTAACCCTGATTTCATGTGTGGCATCGATATAAAACCTGCTAGCTTACCATATGACTTAGAGGTTAGTACACCTACGGGGAATCAACGTTTGGTGACTAGTATGGTTTATAAGGATTGTGATGTATGGGTAGGTGAGCGGAGGTTTTTAGGAGACCTGATTAGCTTGTCCATTAAGGGGTACGACGTGATTTTGGGTATGGACTGGTTAGCTAAGTATAACGCCCAACTGGACTGTAAAACGAAAATAGTTGAATTTCGCATTCCTGGCGAGGCAACCTTAAGGTTAGATATAAGGGGTAGGTTAGCCTCATCTGCTCTCATTTCGGGCATTCGAGCTAGGAAACTGGTAAGTAGAGGGGCGCAAGGCTATTTGGCCTTTCTAATTAATACCCCAGCGGGTAAGTTAAAAGTGGAAGACGTGGCTGTAGTGAGGGAATTTCCGGATGTGTTTCCTGATGAGTTAGTAGCCTTACCTCCGGAAAGAGAGATAGAATTCCGTATAGATCTTTTACCTGGAACCGCACCTATCTCCAAAACCCCTTACCGAATGGCGCCTGCGGAACTTAAAGAGCTTAAGTTGCAATTGCTAGACCTTTTGGAGCGGGGATTCATTCACGAGAGTGAGTCTCCTTGGGGAGCTCCGGTCCTATTTGTGAAGAAAAAGGACGGAACGTTGAGGATGTGTATTGATTATAGGGGGTTGAACAACGTTACGATCAAGAACAAGTATCCACTGCCCCACATTGACGAGTTGTTTGACCAGCTGCAAGGAGCAGTGGTCTTCTCGAAGTTGGACCTCCGACAGGGATACTATCAGTTATTGATAAAGAAGGAGGACATTCCGAAAACTGCCTTCAACTCGAGATACGGGCATTACGAGTTCGCCGTTATGCCCTTTGGATTGACTAATGCTCCCGCCGCCTTCATGGACCTAATGCATAGGGTTTTCAAACCCTACCTGGACCGATTTGTCGTGGTGTTCATTGACGACATTTTGGTCTACTCTAAGTCACGCGAGGAGCATGAGGAGCACTTGAGAGTGGTGTTGCAGACATTGAAGGAACATCAGCTATACGCCAAGTTCAGTAAATGTGAGTTCTGGTTGGAGAAAGTGGCATTTCTAGGGCACGTGATCTCTCATGAACGTATTGCAGTGGACCCGGCGAAGGTTGAAGCTGTGACCAATTGGAAGAGGCCAGAAACCCCCACGGAGATTCGCAGCTTTCTAGGGCTAACTGGGTATTACCGAAGGTTCATTAAAGATTTCTCCAAGTTAGCCGGACCATTAACTGACTTGACGAAGAAGCATGGCCAGTTTATCTGGAGCGGCCGATGCCAAACGAGTTTTCAGGAATTAAAGAAAAGATTGACCATGGCTCCGGTACTGGTCTTGCCAAATGGAGTGGACGGGTTTGCAGTATATGCGGACGCGTCGCGAGAGGGATTGGGGTGTGTTTTGATGCAGAACCGAAATGTGATAGCTTTCGCCTCTAGGAAATTGAAGCTTCACGAGCAGAACTACCCGACTCACGACCTAGAATTAGCCGCTGTTGTGTTTGCTTTGAAAAAGTGGAGGCACTACCTATATGGGGTGACCTTCGAAGTGTTTTCGGATCACAAGAGTGTTAGGTACCTTTTCTCCCAGAAGGAACTGAATATGAGACAACGGCGATGGATGGAATTCTTGGAAGATTACGATTGTACAATCAACTACCATCCGGGAAAGGCAAATGTGGTAGCAGATGCCTTGAGTCGTAAAGTGCAAGTGGCAGGGCTAATGATCAAGGAATGGGATTTGCTAGAATTCGTGTGCGAGTGGAAACCCTGTCTTGGGAGCCATAAGGTGATATTTGGCAATATTAGGGTTACATCCACTCTACTGGAACGTATAAAAGAGGCGCAAGGCAATGATTTGATGGTGCGGAAGTGGAGAGAGAAAGTGGAAAAGGGAGAAACTACGGACTTCAATTTGAGTCCTGAGGGTCTTCTGAAGTATCGGAACCGAATTGTAGTACCAAAGGACGAGTCATTAAAAGCAGAAATTCTGGAGGAAGCTCATCGGTCCAAGTATACAATCCATCCAGGTAGCAGCAAGATGTATCAAGACCTGAAAGGGACCTATTGGTGGGATAATATGAAGAGGGAAATAGCTCAATACGTGCAGAAATGTCTTATTTGCCAGCAAGTGAAGGCAGAGCATCAAAAACCATCGGGTCTATTACAACCCTTGGAGATACCCGAGTGGAAGTGGGAAAACATCACTATGGACTTCGTTTCAGGTTTACCAAGGACGCAAAGGGGACACGATGCCGTTTGGGTGATCGTTGATCGATTAACCAAATCGGCCCATTTCTTGCCGGTGAACATGAAGTATTCAATGGATCAGTTGGCCCGACTGTACATGGACGAAGTAGTAAGACTACACGGTGTTCCTGTGAGCATCGTTTCCGATCGGGATCCACGGTTCGTATCACGATTTTGGCAGAAATTCCAAGAAACCCTGGGGACGAAACTCAATTTGAGCACAACCTATCACCCTCAGACGGATGGCCAGTCAGAACGGACGATTCAAACTCTCGAGGACATGCTACGAACTTGCATTCTGGACTTTGGAGGCAGTTGGGGTCAGCACATGACCTTGGTGGAGTTCGCGTACAACAATAGCTTTCATTCGTCGATTCAAATGGCTCCGTACGAAGCTCTCTACGGACGCAAGTGCCGCTCACCGATTTACTGGGATGAAGTTGGCGAAAAGAAGGCACTGGACCTGACAACTATTCCGTGGATGGAAGAGGCTCACGAGAAGGTCAAGTTGATACGACAACGACTTCAAACAGCTCAAAGTCGACAAAAGAGCTACGCGGATAATCGAAGGAAAGACTTGGAGTTTGAAGTTGGAGACTACGTATTTCTCAAGATCACACCCTTACGAAGTCTGACAACGGGGAAAGGAAAGAAGCTTCAACCGCGGTACGTCGGACCCTACAAGATCCTTCAGAGGGTTGGAGCGGTCGCGTATCGATTGGAACTGCCATCCAGTCTCTCTCGAATCCACGATGTATTTCACGTCTCGATGCTAAAGAAGTACCATCCTGACCCATCTCATGTTTTACAACCGGAAGATATCGAAGTAGATGAATCACTGGCCTATGAAGAGAAACCGGTTCAAGTACTCGATCGAAAAGTCAAAGAGCTCAGAAACAAGAAGATTCCGCTAGTGAAAGTGCTATGGAGAAACCACGGAGTGGAGGAAGCTACATGGGAGATGGAAGAGGAAATGCGAAAGAAATACCCAAACCTTTTCGGGAATTAAGGTGAGAAATTTCGAGGACGAAATTCTTTTAAGGAGGGGAGAGTGTGAGAGCCCGTAAAACCCTAATATTTTTCCTAGGGTTATTTCCCCTTTTAATTGCATAATTTTGCATTTTCTGGCTTAGAAATATTTTTTTGAGAGGATTTTATGAGCAGTTATAGTTTTAAGATGATTTTTCTAGCACTGGAGAATTTTTAGAAAATTAAGAGTAAATAGTGGACGTGGGACCCACTAGTGCGAAAAGTTCAGAAAAATTCGGCCAATAAGGTTAAGTTTCGGATACTGTGTATAATTTATCGGGTGTTAAGAGATAAGTGGAGTGTGTGAAGTGATTGATGTGAGAGAGAAAAGAAGGATAGGAATGCATTTAATAAGGTGCCATGTGTCACAATCTCATTGGTTGTGACTTAAGAAGTACTATTCACCTTTTGACATTTTTTTGACCTTTTGACCCAAGGAATTAAATATCCAAAATTTCACCAAAATTCACCATTTTCTTACCTCTTGTTGGCCGGCCACCTTGAGCAAGGAAGGAAGGAACTTTCTTCAACATTCAAGCTTCTACTTGGAGCAAATCAACCAAAACCATTGGTTACATCCAATTCCACTCCATAAAACTCTTCCTTCTAGTGATAGTAAGTTGTTTGGTGAACTTTGTTTGAAGGCCTAAGGTGGTCAACATCTCTCTCTCTCTTGGTTCTTGGTAAGTGAAGCTTGAAACACCCTACTATCTCTAATGATGCTTATTTTGTGCTTAATGGAGGCATGAGAGGAGTAAAATGTGATTTATTTCTTGATTTGGCTTGATATGGTGAAGTTTTCATTTTATTGAGAATTTTTCTGGTTTAATATGAAATGAAGGTTGTGGCTTTGCATGATGAATGGTATTGGTTGATAATGACTCTATGAGGTGTATTGGATAGGAAAATGCAACTAATTTTGGATTTGGATGGAAAATTGGAAAGTTAGGGTTCTTGAAGCCCCAATTCTGTCCGGTTTTAGATCACTGTGTTAGAGGCCGAATTTGACTTTGCTCAAAACATGAAAGTTGTAGGTATTGATGTGATGGAGATGCCTGTAAAATTTCAGGTCATTTGGATTAATGTGGAATGAGATATGACGCAATTACTGTAGCTGTTCTGCTTTGAGCAGAATGCGAAAACTGCGATAGTAATTGGCCATTTTGACTGGAATTGGTTTGGATTTTGGAGTTGGTGTCTTCTGATGAAATGTAGCTGAGTGTCTTAGCTAACATATGCCTTTGGAATTTCGGCATTTGGACTTGTAAGGACTGAGATATACCGATTACAGTTTTTTGTGTTTTGCGAACCTGTTTTAGGAATTCTGGGTTAGTATTTGGCATAGTTGACCTAGTTGTGTTACGAACTGGATTGAGTGACCTTCTACATTGTTTTATCCCTGTTTCATAGCTTCGAAACGGTGGGTCTTACACCCCCAACCGATAATTGTAATGAGAGTTGTGCCATTACCGCATAATGAGTGTAAAACAGTTTTCTATATGGGGGCCATGGCTAAGGCCATTTTCGAATTTCTGGGTTGCTTTTATGCACACTTATGTATATGAAACCCTATTGGGGTTGTGTTTAGCGTTGCTATATGACTCGTTATCGAGTCTCATTGTATGTGTTATATGTTCTAGGGCTTGAAGGTAGTGCACGACGGCTTGGTGATCGTGGTACATGAAATACCACTTACTTACTTGGTGAGTATACTACTCACTTACTTGTTATAATGTGGCTTTGTGCTATGTGTATTTGATGCCTTGAAGGCTTACTTGGTTATTGGAAATGATTGAGGTGAGGGTGTACTTGATCGCCCTCACCCCTTGTGATTTTGGTTATGGCTACTGATTGTTTTACTGAAATACTGCACTGGGTATATGAGATACTGCATTCCATTCATGGAAACTGATTTGGTGTCGTTGGACGAGTATCCAATGGCTTTACTGCATTTATGAGCTCAACCCCGTATGGTAGTTAATTGGATCGAGCCGGCGAGGGCTTGGTCGTGAAAATTATCATGCCACGGGGACTGTACTGGGGAACCTTGTGGTAATGAGACCCTTGGTTCCGGTAAACTCGAGTATTACCAAAATATTACTGAATGGAGTGCGGGCCCGGTTGGGGTATGTTGGGTGGAAGGAAGTGGAAGTAAAGTGTGGTCTACGGTTTGATACTTTTGACATTGACGGAGGGTCAATGAGGTTGGATCAAGATTGCAAGCGTGGAAATGGGCTCTTGAGAGCCGACCGTATCCTTTTACCGTTTTGCTTCATTGCTTATTTGAGCACTTTAAATGAAAGTTCATTCTTATATGACTTTGATTGCTTATTGGGTGGTATACCACTGGGCTTTAGCTCATTCCGTGTTATTTGTTTTCCTTACAGGCAAATGAACACTTTTGGAAAGGTTATGATAGTTGAATGCAAGTCGAGCTCATGTATATGTATTTTGAATAGCTCCTTGAGGGTGAAAACCCTAAGTACTTTGATTCCACCAATGTTTGGTGTGTAATTGGCTACTTGGATATGTATGAACTAAATGGATACTTTGGTAGGCCGTTTGGCTTGTAAATGTTGATTTCCAATGTATATATATGTTTGGTTGATGTTTGGATTGATTTCGGATCGATACGACTTCAAACGAAAACGGGAAAAAATTTTTGCCGAGCGTGAACAGTGGCGAATCCGGCCAGGAATCCGGCCAGAAACTGGCCGGATTGCAGGCCGGATTGCCTGGGGGAAAAATGGAACCCGGCCAGTTGCTCTCGGCCGGGTATCCGGCCAGACAATCCGGCCGGATCTTGGCCGGATTGCCGGCTGGATTGTGATGGAAGGAAAAAAGAAAAAAAAGTTTTGAGTTTTGGCTTGTTTGCGCGCAACGGTATGTTCCGGATCGTAATAGAACGACGTAAAACGTACTGTTAGTCCTGGCGAGAGCTGGGCAGGCAGTCCGCTAACCCCTCTGGTTCGCCTTAGGGGAAGGTGGGGCTGTCACACCGAGGCTTAACCCAAATTTTTCGAAATCCCCTACCAATCCGGCCAGAAATCCGGCCGGAAGTTGGCCGGATTGCTCTGGCCGGATTGTGGCCAGAAGCAAAATCGAAAATTTTTTTTCTTCCCCTGCATATCCGGCCTTGTATCCGGCCAGAAATTGGCCGGATTCTTGGCCGGATTCTGGGCAGTGTTTTTGCCAAAAATTCTTTCTTCCTTCGTACAAAACCGACACACGCGTAAACACATCAAACACATAATGCAGTTTATCCAAGCCTTGAAAAGCTGTTTATACATGCCATATATACATGAGAAAGGTTCAATTTACACTTCAAAAGTTCTTGGAATCAAATACATCAAAGTTCAAGTTTCCGAGGAGCTAATCAAAACTAACTACATATCTAGCTCAACTCATTCAAAACTTGAGGTCCAACGGGGCTCCTGTAAGGAAAACAAAATAACGGGGGTGAGCTTACGCTCGTGAGGTACCAAATTTACACACAAGTAATACAAGTCAACAACCACATATACACAAGTGCCTCTAGCCAATCAACCATATATAAAAGGATACAATCGGCCCTCAAGGGCCGTTTTCCACTTGCCGTACTTGATCATACCCGTTGACACTCCGTCAACCATTGGAGACAACCAAGAACCGTAGGCACCTCTTTACACCATTTCCTTCCACCAATCACCCCCTTACCGGGCCCGCACACCTCACAGTTACAAAAGGCAATACTCGAGTATACCATAAGGTCGAGGAGTGAATATTCCACTCGACTATCAGTGACCCAAAGGCACGTTAACGACTCGCCCAAGCCCTAGCCGGCTCGACTCGAGTAACGGCCTAAGGGAAAGAGCTCAGTTTTCACAGTAATAATAGGGCATAGCCCTAGCAAATATCAAACCACATATGTACTTGAAATTTCACAGTCCAACAGTAACAATAATACCAGTAAGTGGTCAAGAGCGATAAAGTACACCCTTGACCTATTCAAGCCATACAAGTCACATATCAAGTGCAATCAACCATTTAATGATACACTCACCAAGTACTCAAGTAAATCACACGTTCGAGTCAGGAGTAGGTCCCGGTCCACCGGTACGACCTAAAACAAGCAAGAAACATATTTGAGACTCATACACGAGTCAACGTATAGGTTTAACCTACTAATACAAATTACTCGAAAATACAAAATGGAGCAACGAAAGTGTGGAATGTGAACAAACTCCCAAAGTCATCCATTCTATTCAAATCCTTCTCAATTCAAGACCTCCCATTTTTACACCCAATTGGGCGGCATTTCCCCTTAATTTCTTCACATTTCCAACCTAATGAACAACACTCAACACTTGTACCATTCCACTTATGGTTCTTAAACTAGTCCATTCACCCCATTTGAATCACAATACAACCATATACACATCAATTGATTGCATGAAAACCATACATGGAAAAGCCCCAATTTCATTAAACCCTAAAACCGAAATTTTCTCACAAATGCTGAAATTTTTCACAATTACCCACCATTAACACATATAAGCTCTAAATCAAGCCATATAAAGCCATCACACCCAACTCAACCATGATATATCATATAAAACAGAAAATTCCTAAATAAATAGAAAATTGCCACATCTCAAGTATAAGTCATGAAATACTCCATAAAATAGCCTCTTGAACTACTATCACCCATAACTTTCATCTTACAACCAACAAGGAAACAATTCCATATTCACTCACCTTACAATTCTTGATACAAGGTAGATGAGAGCCTTTCCTTTCAAACAAAAACCACCAAGCACTTCAAACACTCCTAGCAAGAAGGTTTTATGGAGGATTTTGAGAGATTAGTGGTTGGATTCCATGATTTGGCAAAGAAATGGAGCAAGAGTTGAAGAGCTTTCTTCCTTCTTTTCTCTCTAGTTGGCCGGCCAAGAGGTAAGAAATAATGAGGAATTTTAGTCAAAATTTTAATTTAGTAAAGGTGTAGACAAGTCAAAAGTCCAAGGTCCAATAGGATTGCAACATGTGTTTTTTTCCAAGCTTATCTCATTCTTGTCTTACAACACTTAATTAAACCAACTAACCTCCAATTAACTCATAACACAAGATAATAAAACTTCCGTATATAAAATTTCCCAAAACTACATTTAACTGTACCGATCGTCTTAGTGGGTCCCGCAATCGCTGTATACCGTTAACAACACAGAATTTGACCTAAACCTAGAAAATGATGTAAAATTCATATTCTCTCATAAAATTCCCCAGAAAACCCACGGATAGAAGAAAACCCTAAAATTAGGCCCAAACGCCCAAAATAAATGCCTGAAAAATATGAAAATTTTCGGGGTCTCACAGGTTGACAGGAGGGTCAATGCGGGAAAGTATACGAATGACATCGACAGAGCGAGTGGAACTTAGCTCCTGAGAGCTACTATATCCTTGAATTGTTTCTGATTTACTTTTCCGGCTCGAATGATTGACTAATGAAATGTCCTGGTTTTGTTTAATGAATTTGGGATTGCTATTTGAACAAAGTGCTTGCATGTGTGTTCTTGGCCTCACGAGCGTTTTGCTCACCCTGTAGATTTGTTTTCCTTAACAGGACTGGAAATGGAGTTAACGCGGAGAAATCTCCTTTTAGATATATTGTGTTTTAGGGTTTCAAGTGTATTTTGGCTCGACCCCTTTATGATTGTACTTTTGGAAGTTTAATGTATCATTCGGATATATGGGGTGTATATTTTGGAATTTAAGTTGTATTATGAACGCACGACGTGCGGGTGGTAAGCTGATAGGTACCTTGTGATGTGACCCTGAGAACTGTATGGATATTGTTAAGCATGAACGTTTCCGCACTATATGTATTTGCACTAATTTGATTGTGGTATCTAGTATCGCTTTAAGCTTGAACGTTTATTGCTTGAGTCCTGGCGAGAGCTAGGCAGGCATTCCACGGATACCCTTTGGTGCGCCTTAGGGAGAAGTGGGGGCGTCACAGAATCAGTACAGAGCATAGGGAAAAATGGGTCCAAAGTTCGTGCTCAGAACTGACCGGCTTCAACGGCAATTCTGGCACCTTACATTGTTTTGGGCAGAACTAGAGCTACGGAACTCAAATTTGGATGTATTTTATACCATTTCGAAGCTAAAACAAAGATCTACAAGTCTTATGAAGACCTCAACACCCTGTTCCTTCGTTATCAATGTGAACTGAGCATGGTCAGTAGCAAAAACCACCAACATCACCAAATCCCGAATTTTGCTTGGCCATTTGGGTTTCAATCAGAACTCAGGCTACACTAATCGAATTGGGCTGAAATTTTGTAGGCACAGCAAGGACTTAAGAAGCTACAACTTTCATGTTTAGGGCAGACTCTGAATCGATACGTAACATAAAGGAAAATGGAGCCAAAGTTCAGGTTCTGTACTGCCCTATTTTCCAGATTGAATTGTTTCGCGCGCCGCAAATGCATGGTCTGTTTCTATTATTCTCATGCAAGTTTTCAAACTGACTTCATACCAAATAAACACACATAAGCCACCTCCTATTTGCCCTACAATAAAACTGAAATTTCTTTCCCAACTTAATCCCAAAACTTACCAAACACTAACCATAATATAGATTCTAATCTCACTAACTCTAACTACTTCAAAACTTAACCAAATGAATGAAGGAAAGCATAAAGTAAAAAGCCTTAATTCTTTCTAGCCTTGACCGAAATTTCAGCAACATTACCATCAAAATAAACCATGAAAGTACTCTATAATCATCATATATTCGCCATAAAAAGTTCCAACCACAACAAAAGCATCACTTCACATGGTTTCAAGACTTAATCACCAAGAGTTAACTTGCAAATAAGATGATTTACCTTCAATCAAGCCTTGTTGATGATCAAACCACAACAATCAAGTGCCCAAGTTGCTACCCTACTCTACAATCGAGATGGATGGTTAGAAGTTGATAAACTTTGAAGGAATTTTCTTTTCTCCCTTGCTCTTAATCTCGGCTCTCTCTCTCTCTCTCTCTCTCTCTCTCTTTTTCCTTTGATGTTTAGTTGGTTAATAACTTAGGTTTCTCTTGTATGTTCTAGACCATGATATAAGTCAAGACCATTAGAGATAGTTTCCACCCAACCAATCATATAAAAGATGGTATTTTACTTCCTAGCCCTTACCACTTTATTTTAGTTTTCTCACACTTTTACCCACAAACATTTAAAAATCTTTCAATTAACTCCATAGGATACAAACTTAATCTAATCTAAAACACTTAATCACACTTAATTCTTTTACTAATCATCCTCCTATAGTAATCGCCTATACTTAGTCATACCTTATCTCACATAAAAGCAAATAAACATCAACTTTCTTATCATGGGAAATATTAAGGGTTGTAAACCCAACTTAGGGTTCTCGTAAACCATAACACTAGAGATTTTTTCCTTGTTTAGGGTTTTCTAACTTTTTAAACTTACTTAACCTGTGAGAACCCGTAAAACCCTAATATTTTTCCTAGGGTTTATTACCCCTTAATTGCATAATTTTTGCATTTTCTGGCTTAGAAATATTTTCCTGGTGAATTTTATGAGTAATTATAGTTTTTAGATGATTTTTCTAGTATTGGAGAATTTTTAGAAAATTAAGAATATATATTGGACGTGGGACCCACTAGTGCGAAAAGTTCGGAAAAATTCGGCCAATAAGGTTAAGTTTTGGATACTGTGTAAACTTTATCGGGTGTTACGAGATAAGTAGAGTGTGTGATATGATTGATGTGAGAGGAAAAGAAAAGGATTGACATGCATTAATGGAGTGCCACGTGTCACTTGGTGGTTGGTTGGACTTTATGGTTTACTATTCACAATTTTGACTTTTTTTGACCAAAGGTTAAATATCTTCACAATTCATTAAAATTTCCTCATTCTTTCTTCACCATAGCCGGCCCTCTCAAGCTCCAAAAGGAAGAGAACTCCATCAACTTTCAAGCTTCTACTTGGTGCAAATCACCCAAAAACATTAGCTTACATCCATTTTACTCCATAAAATCTTTCCTTTTAGTGATAGTGAGTGGTCTAGTGAAGTTGTTTTGAAGAGCCAAGGTGTCTACAATCCCTATCTCTCTTGTTACTTGGTAAGTGATGCTAGAACACTCTACTACACCTAATGATGTTTATGTTATGCTTAGAAGTAGCTTGAGTGATGGAATATGTGATTTATTTCTTGATTTGAAGAGTTTTGGTGAAGTTTTCCATTTTATGATGAATTTTCTGGTTTAATATGAATGGGATGTTGTGGCCTTGTATGATGAATGGTAATGGTTTAAAATGACTCTAGTAGGTGTGAATTGTTGATAAATGCAATCAATTTTGGATTTGGATGGAAAAATGGAAAGTTAGGGTTCATAATTCCCTAATTCTGTCCGGTTTTATATCATAGGGTTAGAGGCCGAATTGGACTTTACTCAAAACATGAAAGTTGTAGGTATTGATGATTTTGAAGTGCCTGCAAAATTTCAGGTCATTTGGATTTGTGTAGAGTGAGTTATGTCGTTTTTACTGTTGCTGTCCAGGGTTGCTCAGAATGTGAAAACTGCGCTTGTAATCGGTTGTTTTGACTGGAATTGGTTTGGATTTTGAAGTTGGTGTCTTCTGATGAAATGTAGCTGGATGTCTTAGCTAACATATGCCTTTGGAATTTCGGCATTTGAACCTGTATAGGCTGAGTTATAGTAATTACAGCATAGTGCGATTTGGGAACCTGCAATTACGGTTCTGGATTTGGTATTATGCATTTTGGACCTAGTTGTGCTAGGATTTGGACTGAGTGGCCTTCTACAATGTTGTAGCCCTGTTTCTTAGCTTCGAAACGGTGGGTCTTACACCCCCATCCGATAACCGTAGTGAATTTGACGCCATTACCGCATTTTAAGGTCAAACACGGTTTTCCTATCAAGGCTTAAGCTAAGGCCATTTTGTAATTTCTGGTTACCAATGATGCTTATTTATGCATATGAAACCCTATTGGGGGTTATATTTAGCGTTGTTTTGCGACTCTTTCACGAGTCTTATGGCACTTATTTATGTGTTCTAGGAGGAAACGGTGGTTCACGACGCACTTTGGACCGCAGTGCATGAAACATCATTTTCTTGCTTGGTGAGTATACTACTCACTTAATTGTTACTATGTGGCTTTGCTAAATGTATATGTGATGCCTTGAAGGCTTACTTGGATATTGGAATTGATTAAGGTGAGGGTGTACTTGACTGCCCTCACCCCTTTTGATAGTATCACTGATTGGCTACCGTTTTACTGCATTACTGAACTTGATATATTGGATGGTGAATTCCATTTCATGGAAGCTGCTTTGGTGTCGTTTGGACGAATGTCCAACGGCCTTACTGTATTACTGAGCTCAATCCCATTTGGTAGTCAATTGGATCGAGCCGGCGAGGGCTTGGTCGTGAAAATTGTCATGCCACGGGGACTGTACTGAGGAACCTTGTAGTAATGAGACTCTTGGTTCCGGTATACTCGAGTATTACCAAAATGACTGAATGGAGTGCGGGCCCGGTTGGGGTATGTTGGGTGGAAGGAATGGAAGTAAAGTGAGGTCTACGGTTTGGTACTTTTAACATTGACGGAGGGTCAATGAGGTTGGATCAAGAATATAAGCGAGGAAATGGGCTCTTGAGAGCCGACCGTATCCTTTCACTGATTTGCTTTACTTCGGAATTGCATACTTGAATTGAATGGTTATGCTTATGTGATTTTAACTGCTATTGTGATAGTTGCTCACTGGGTTTTAGCTCATTCCGTGTCATTTGTTTTCCTTACAGGAAAATGAAATTTTTGGAAAAGATTGTGATAGTTGGATGACAAGTTGAGCTCTTGTACATGTATTTTTGAATAGCTCCTCGAGGGTAAAAACCCTAAGTGTTTTGTTTCCACCAATGTTTGGTGTGTAAATGGCTTTTGGTACATGTATGAACTAGACGAATATCTTGGTTTGCCGTTTGGTTTGTAAATGTTGATTTCCAATGTACATATATGCTTGGCCGTGGTTTGGATAAATTTCGGCTTCGATTTTCATTTTTTTTATTTTGTGATTTTGACTTGTTTGCGCGCAATGGTAAGTTCCGGAACGTAATAGATCAACGTAAACTGAACCGTTAGTCCTGGCGAGAGCTGGGCAGGCAGTCCGCTAACCCCTTTGGTTCACCTTAGGGGAAGGTGGGGCTGTCACATAACCTATATAAAATGGATCAAATCCTATACTTACCTGTACTAAAACACACACAAGCATAACTAACTTTAACTACAACTTGAACTTGTGATTAATACAAAAACTAGGGTTTCAATCCTAACCCAAATTAGGGTTTTCTAATTAGCCCTAAAACCTAATTTTACCGCACAAATAATTCACCTCACCTAATATCAAACTTAAGGACTAATCGGGGTCTCACAACCTCCCCCTCTTAGAACAATTTTGTCCTCGAAATTGATATCTTTGTTCATGAACCATAAATGCAGGGTTTATAAAAGAGTGCGTGGCATTAGGGTTTATTAAACACTTGCGGTGTGCCGAAAAGAGAGAGCATACCTTCGATGACTGCCGAATGGCCAGTCACCTCTTATTGACCCATTGCATACACTCTGGCCGGTACTTTGGGTCGATTCCCCCTGCGTTTGTCGGCTTAATTGTGGTCCCTTTTGTCAGTGGCTTAGATCCCTCTTTCTGCATCTTAGGGCATTGGGCAATCAGATGTTCTATACTACCACATTTAAAACATTTTCATACTGAACTATTCTTCCAACAGTTATCGTCGGTGTGATTGCCTCCGCAGAAACCACAGATTTGCCTAATGCCCGCACTTGACCCTTCACGTTGGGCACCCCTCTGGGGCCATTGCCCTACCTGATCTCTCCCAAAATTACCCTGGTTTAGGGTCCTTGCGGGTCGTGAACCATCTATTTCTCGACCCATCTTAGAAGGTGGCTCATTTCTCGAGCTCTGTCCATCCGTGAAGTTGCTCAAGCTAGGTTGCCTCCTTTGCCGGTCATGCAAGGCTTTGACTTGTCCCCTGGCAGTCTTAATTCTCTAAGCCTTTTCTAGTGCTTGGCTAAATGTGTCTAACTGAGCAGCTGCTAGTGCCTCTTAAATCTCCACATTTAAGCCTTGAATGAAACGACGGATTCGCTTTTGCTCCGTTAGTACCAAATCTGGAGCAAAGTGAGAGAATTTCGTAAATTGGATTTCATATTCCACCACACTGGATGCCCCTTGGCGTAGGCGGATAAAGTCATCATCACGTCTCTCTTGCACAATGGGAGGTAAATATTTTTTATTAAATTCCCGAGTAAAGTTGACCCACGTCCAGGGGATCTGTTCCCGCTCCCACTTAGTCTTGATCACATTCCACCAAGATTGGGCAGCCCCTTCAAACTGAAAAACAGCAAAAGAACCTCGCCCAAGGCGGGTATAAGGGGTGAGAGTCATGTGACTGCTCCCATCCACTATAAGTACGGTTGCTGGGCCTCCCCTAACAGCTTAAGCTTTTAGGTCAAGTGGTATCAGAGCCAGAACGTGGTGGGGGTGAGTGTTAAAGGTCTGGGGGTCGAACCTCGCCCAAGGCGGGTTTAAGGGGTGAGAGTCATGTGACTGCTCCCATCCACTATAAGTACGGTTGCTGGGCCTCCCTTAACAGCTTAAGCTTTTAGGTCAAGTTGAATACCTAAGCGCGGCAAATATATCCAACATACGGTCTAGCCAACCCTCCACCAAGTCAAGGTTGGGTCCACCTATAAATTTCAGAGGGGCAAACTTTTGGAACCATTCTAAAATACGGTCCTCTCTCTCCTGATTACCCACATTATTTCTAGGGTTTCCGGCATTACCCCCCTGGCCCTGAGCCTGTTGATTAACCATTCGTTCTAACAGGTCAGCCATTCGCTGGATGGTTGTAGCTACCTGATCCGGCTCGTTCTCATTTTCTCCTTCGAAGCCTCTTCCTCGCCCTCTACCTCTATCTCGACCACCGGAGTCCATTTAGCTTCAAAAGTCTATAAATCGAAACATAAGATGTACTTATTTTTCAAACTATGAACAAAATAAAGAATACAAAGCATATGCACAAAAGACACGCAAAAGATAAGTTCAAAGGATAATACTCAAATATATACATATATTTACAAAGTCACACCAAAAAAATATACAAGTTATCCGACATCCGGTCGGTACAAAACCCATTATATATATGAGCACTCCGGCTCCACAAATGTAGTCAACCGCCCGATAACAAAAGGAACTCGGCATACTGGTTATAACAAAAACAAACATATCAGATAGTCAAAAGGCAATCTCACCAACGGCCCTACGTGCCTCCCCTAGGACCCCAATCCCCAACGGAACCTAAAGTGTCCACCTCGTCCATCAGCTCTGGGCCGATAGCTCGGGGTGGTGCTTCCGTGGCCACATCTAACAGGACCTCACAGTCTAGCATGATCCCCCGGGCCCGCTTCCTCAGCTGCCTCTTTATAGCGAAGAGGTCCTGATGCGTGTCTTCGAGCTGGCGATAGAGGGAATCCGTCCGCTCCTCCTCCTCGCGTAGGCTCTGCTCTAGTTCCCTGATACGCAAAGCCTGTCAGTGGGCCACTCCCCTAGCCTCCTCCAGGTGCCTGCCTAGGCGATCGTGCACCTTGCCTAGGCGACGTCGCTCGTCATCCACAGCTAGGACGACCTCATCAGGGTAGCTATACTTATGTCGACACTCGTAGGGTCGATGCGGCATCCGACAAAAGGGTGAATACAAAGTGTAGGGCTCCCCAGGCCTCTTTTGATATCGGATCACCCGCCTACGCAAACCTGGTTCACCGGGCCCCCGCACTCGGAGGTCTCGGTCCTGGTCTCGATCCCACGCTGCTGGATCCCACTCCGCTAGAACTGCCCGGATCCATACCTACAAAAATAATAAGTCGTCAGTTCACCGGCATTTCAGCCTAAAATATACCATTCATCTTAAATATGAACATGTAATGCCTATTACGTATGTCCCACTTGCCCAAGTCCTGTAACGTAGGCGCTCTGATACCACCTGTGACGTCCCCGCTTCTCTTAAGGACGAACCCTAGGGTATCGGTGGGACGCCTACCTAGCTTGTTCCAGGACTCGAAAATACAAAACAATAATAACCATACAAACCAAAAGTGTACTATTTACATCCTCAAAAGTAGCAATTCAAACCGCTACATTACACTATGATAACAACCAGCAGAAAGTAAACCCTAAGGAGGGTCCTTATACAAACCACCAAAACAAAAAGAAACATTTTAATTGTCCAACTATTACCCAACCAAACCAAACTATACTAGTGATAGTGCCAAAAGTTCCCCGTGTCGGCCCCTGTTAAGGAAAACAAAAGAAAAGGGGTAAGCTATATGCTTAGTAAGTAAACGGGGTAAAAGCGTAAATTGCACATTAAGACGAACAAGTACGTCACAAGGATGTCAAATCACAAGTATAAAAGTAATAACACAGTTAAGGATACAGGTTGGCTCCAAAGCCAAGTCATTTGCCATGTGTGACCTCCTGTCGACACTTCGTCGACCACATATAAGGGTTCGTAGAACTCCACTTGTACTCCCACCGTACACCTTATCATCCTCACTGGCCAGTTACCTCACAAAATGGCTCGAGCAAACGAAACGAAATTGAACTTGATTCACAAGCTCGGTTCACAAACTTGGTTCATAAACTTAGTGACCTCGAGACTAGATTGGACTGGTTTCGACCAAGCCTCGGCCGGCTCGAATAATTCGTTTAGGTCTTGAGATCGGGCCCCAATTTCATCATAGTTCACAAATTCACAAAAGTTACCCCGAGCTACAAGATCAAGGGGTTCAGTCCCCACACAGTTCATATACACATGTCATGTACAATTATATGCATAAATTAGGGTTTAGGTCGAGTATGATAAAGTACACTCTCGCCTAAGTACCCTTTTATTCACAATAAAACACATAAGCAACTTATACATCAAAACGGCCTTAATACTTACCCCAAGAATAAGTATAGCAAAATCCGAAGATCACGTCACGTATACAGCTAGTAGGCCTCACTGGCACCATCTAGCCCGTCACCGTCTGAAATAAAAGATTGCATCACATTACTACACAAACGACTACCAAAATGTGTAAATAAAGAGAAACGGCAAAACGGACGCACGTGCGCGCGGAAACGGAAACGGAAACGGCCGGCAAAACGGAAACTGCCAGATTTACCGTCCTAAACTGTTTTGACTACAAGTTAGGCTAGGAGTGTCGTATTAGAGTGTATGAGACACCGTTTTGAATCTAAAAGGATGAGTTACAACTTTCATGAAGGCCTTGTAGTCCAGATCGCAGCGGAACTAGGGCAAAAATTGCAAGACAGTCCTAGCCGTTTCAATTCAGGTTACCGAACAAGCCTTGGTTGAACGACCAGAACTCAGGACTCATAAATCGGAATCAAGAAATTCTAGAGGCATTGGAAAGCTCATTTATAAGACTATAACTTTTGTGTTTTGATCAAAAGCTGAATCAGTACAGAGCATAGGGAAAAATGGGTCTAAAGTTCATGCTCAGAACTGACTGGCTTCAATGGCAGTTCTGGCACCTTACATTGTTTTGGGCAGAACTAGAGCTACCGAACTCAGATTTGGACGAATTTTATACCATTTTGAAGCTAAAACAAATATCTACAAGTCTTATGAAGACTTCAACACCCAGTTCCTTCATTATCAATCTGAACCGAGCATGATCAGTAGCAAAAACCACCAACGTCACCAAATCCCGAATTTTGCTTGGCCATTTGGGTTTCAATCAGAATTCTGGCTACACTAATCGAATTGGTCTGAAATTTTGTAGGCACAACAAGGACTTAAGAAGCTACAACTTTCATGTTTTGGGTAGACTCTGAATCAATACGTAGTATAAAGGAAAATTGAGCCAAAGTTCAGGTTCTGGACTGCCCTGTTTTCCAGATTGAACGGTTTCACGCGCCGCAAACGCATGGTTCGTTTCTATGATTCTCATGCAAGTTTTCTAACCGCCTTCATACCAAATAAACACACATAAACCACCTCCTATTTGCCCTACAATAAAACTGAAATTCCTTTCCCAACTTAATCCCAAAACTTACCAAACACTAACCATAATATAGATTCTAATCTCACTAACTCTAACTACTTCAAAACTTAACCAAATGAATAAAGGAAAGCATAAAGTAAGAAGCCCTAATTCTTTCTAGCCTTGACCGAAATTTCAGCAATATTACCATCAAAATAAACCATGAAAGTACTCTATAATCATCATATATTCCCCATAAAAAGTTCCAACCACAATAAAATCATCACTTCACATGGTTTCAAGACTTAATCACCAAGAGTTAACTTTCAAATAAGATGATTTACCTTCAATCAAGCCTTGTTGATGATCAAACCACAACAATCAAGTGCCCAAGTTGCTACCCTACTCTACAATCGAGATGGATGGCTAGAGGTTGATAAACTTTGAAGGAATTTTCTTTTCTCCCTTGCTCTCAATCTCGGCTCTCTCTCTCTCTTTTTCCTTTGATGTTTAGTTGGTTAATAACTTAGGTTTCTCTTGTATGTTCTAGACCATGATATAAGTCAAGACCATTAGAGATATTTTCCACCCAGCCAATCATATAAAAGATGGTATTTTACTTCCTAGCCCTTACCACTTTATTTTAGTTTTCTCACACTCTTACCCACAAACATTTAAAAATCTTTCAATTAACTCCATAGGATACAAACTTAATCTAATCTAAAACACTTAATCACACTTAATTCCTTTACTAATCATCCTCCTATAGTAATCGCCTATACTTAGTCATACCTTATCTCACATAAAAGCAAATAAACATCAACTTTCCTATCATGGGAAATATTAAGGGTTGTAAACCCAACTTAGGGTTCTCATAAACCATAACACTAGAGATTTTTTCCTTTTTTAGGGTTTTCTAACTTTTTAAACTTACTTAACCTATATAAAATGGATCAAATCCTATACTTACCTGTACTAAAACACACACTAGCATAACTAACTTTAACTACAACTCGAACTTGTGATTAATACAAAAACTAGGGTTTCAATCCTAACCCAAATTAGGGTTTTCTAATTAGCCCTAAAACCTAATTTTACAGCACAAATAATTTACCTCACCTACTATCAAACTTAAGGACTAATCGGGGTCTCACAGTATCAGTTGGCTTCAGAGCTTTGGTGGAGATATCTTCCGTTATATCCGTAGTTTTTATCTTAGTTTTCCTTGTTTCCGCTGCCTTGTTTTACAAAAAAAAAAAAAAAAAAAAAAGTCACTGTTCATCATATTGTTCGCTGACACTGTTCACCGTACTGTTCACCGTACTGTTCACCAATACTGTTCATCGATACTATTCACGTCATTGTTCATCCGAACACAAAATCTGTTGGTGTGTTATCTCCTTTGTGTTTGTGTCTAGTTTGTTGATAATTCCTGTCCACAACTTGTTTCTTGCGTTTGAATCGTTTGGCTCCAATTCTGTCCGTCATTTATGTTCTTGTTGCGTCGAGTTGTTGTCCGTAGTTGTGTTCAAATTTGGCCGCAACTTGATTCACATGTTGCATCGTTGAATTCTGTCCGTCTTTGGTGTCCAATTATTGCCGTGAAACCTGACCAAAGTGTGATGACATCTGGCTTAAATTTCTGTCCATAGTGCGCCTTGTATTGTCAAACAAATCTGTCCGCAAATCGTGCCTTGTTGTTTGGTTGGAAGTTGCCATCAAGCCTGCCATAGTCTTGCTCGTTGTTTGTGTCCAATCAGTCGCGGCTTATGAACACTTGGAACATGGAAAAAAATTCTGGTTGAGCATCCAAGATTGTTTGGTTCGTTAGTCACTGCCTTAGCCACAAGAAAATCACTAGTGGTGGCGGCTAGGGTTTCTTTGTTTCATTTGTGCTAGGGTTTCATTTGTCCAAGTATTGCTTGCTTCATCCAAGTTATTTACTAAATTTTCCAAAGTCAATTAGGAGACTAAGTAAAGCACTTGGATTACTCTCTTCTCACTTGGACACTCTCTTAGATTCTCTCCTACATTTTAGGAACACTTTCCTATATTCTCTCCTACATTTTAGGAACACTCTCCTACATTACATTCTCTCATACATTTTAGGAACACACTCCTATATTTTAGGAAGCTAAGTTTTCATTGAGATTCTATTCACACTAGGGCATCCATCAAATCTGTCCAAAACTTCTCTTCAAATTCCAGCCACTTAAACGTTGACATCTTGGAGTACTTGGAGAGAAGTTGATTGAACACTCATTGAGGAAATCCATTTCTTCAAGGGGAACAATCTGTGACTTGAGAAGTATCGTGAGAGCATTAGAGTGGCATCCATATACACGAGTGCAAGTGGATACACGTAAGGGAGCGTGAAAGGCGATATCTTCGGTTTCGTTGCTAACTTTTTACAGGTTCCCTCGTACATTCATGGCGAGTACAAGACGCATAAAAGCTAGCTCACAACATTGTCTTCTTGATCCTAAGGGAGTCAAAGAAGTGGCATTACATGGTGTAGATGAGCAATTGGACATCGTCAAATCTCAGTTGCTTGATTGGTTTTATACTCATTGTGGTGTCAAAGATAAAATCTGTAGCTTGGCCATTGATGGGAGTTGTGAAGTCAACCTTGCAAGTGCTATCATGGTTGAGAAATTAAATCTTCCAACCATTGATCATCTTCAACCGTACAAGTTGACGAGCGCTCATGGTGATGTTTGGGTTACTAAGCACACACTTGTACCTATTCAAATCGGCAAATATGTGGATGAGGTGTTGTGTGATGTAGTCCCAATTCAAGTGATACATGTGTTGTTGGGCAAAGCATGGATGTCAAGGCGAGAAGTTAAATATGACGGACATACTAATAAGTATTCCTTCTTATTTAATGGTCGTCGTTTTGGACTAGTATCACTTACTTATGACCAGCTTTGTATTGATCTAGCATACGTGAAAAATGAGCTTGAGCGTTATAGAATGGAGAAAAAGCTAGATAAGGGAATTGTGACTGACGAGGTAAAACCCGAGGGAGTTGAAAGCGATGAGATGAAAGGGTCAGCTGTTGAACTAGAAAAAGAGATGGAAAATCTGATAAGATGGGTGGTAAAAAGGAAGAAAAGAGAGAAAGCGGGCTGATCTTGAGCAACTCGGTGAAGACCTATTATTTTCCTAACAAACTTACCTTTACTTTGTTTAGTGTTTCTCCTTTTATACAGATCAAGCAAAGGCAAGTTGAGCTGATCTTGGTGTGTTCCACTCCAAAATCAATTGTAGACTTTGCAAGCCTCCATGGAGTTGGTACTCCAAGAGTTAAATCCCGTTGGTATTCATGGAACAATATCAACTCAAATCAGTCCACACTAAAGGGGAGTTGATTCGAGCTCATCTTGAAGGGAACACTCCATATTTTGGGGATGGCTGTTTACCAAGGGTTCGTTTAAAGAACAAGTACCTCAATGACCATTATGACTTTCGTCTTGCTCTTAGTCCACATGAAGCTCTAACATCACCAAATCCGCCTTGGTGCCTTGCAAGTGTGTTCGAGCCGGAGTTCGATTTCATGGGATACACTTCACACCACTTTGAGGACCCTTACCTCATGACCACAAACGATCAAGTTGAGCATACATTGAAGATGGTTTGTGAGATTCAAGGTTCGACCAGGGTTATTTTCTAACTTAGCACGTAGGTTTTGCATTGGATGACATCTGTAGCCATCATAACAAGATTGAGTCGAAGGCATGTAACTCATCTTGTTATCATTCGTGCTTCAATTTGTGGGCAAATTGCTTTCAAGAGGAGCCATTGGAGTAAAGCCATGAGTTTTTCTTGGCTGGTTATGAGCATTTTCAAACTAACCAAGAGACATGAGCACCGAATCATAGTAATCATGACATATGCAAGTATCATTTAGTTTAAGAAGGCCAATATATGGTGGCATTAGATCTGGCATTCATACTACTAACTCTTGTAGTACCATCCATTTCCATTCAGATTTGAGGACAAATCCTTCTCAAGTGAAGGGGACTGATGTGTGCATGGATAGCGGCCTTGACTCAAGGCTTTCATAGAGACATTGAAGGCTTGAAGGATGATAATCAAGTTGTCTACACCATGATCCAAGCCCATGAAGAGTCAAGTAGGCCTCCAAGCGAGTTGGCCGAATAGGGCCTTAGGCCTTAGTGTGTAGTTGAGAGTTAGATTAGTTGTTCTAGTAGAGCATGGGCCGACCCATCTTCATCCCAAGATGGCCAAATTCCCCTACCCTATTTCCTTTAGGTTTTAGTCGCCAATAGCCTATAAAAAGGCTTGCTTTGTAAGGTTTTGAGGTAGTTATTTTATCAATAAAGTTTGATTAATTTCGATTCTTCTTGTTAAGAGAGATTCGAGCCTTTTTACTTGTTTCGGCAAGGGTTGTGAGCAATCTTGCATCTTGTCCTAGATTGTTCTACCGACCTATCCATTAGAGTAATCACCTTTGTTGAGTCGTCGTTCTACCGCCTATAATCAAATCGTGTTGTCCATTTGATTCTAGGTTCTGCAATCCAAGCGTTGGGCGTTGGACCACCTCACTAGATCCTTGGGCAAACGTGCTACGTGTCTTGAAACAAAGTTGATCGAGGACCGTATCATTACCGTTATTGCATTGACGGCCCTACAGCCAGTGCACATTCGCCAACTTCCACCCTTTTTAGGCACCAAGATGACGGGAACCATGCACGGACTCAAGCTTTCCCGCGCCCATCCTTTTGTTAGGAGCTCTTCGATTTGGCGTTAGAGCTCTTTTGTTTCATCTGGTCCCATTTTGTAGGCTGGTCTGTTAGGAAGTGGGGCACTTGGAATCAAGTCGATTTGATGCTCAATTCTCCTTATTGGTGGTAGTCCATTTGGAATCTCATCGGGGAAGACATCAGCATAGTCCTATAAGAGAGAGACAATACTGGATGGTAAAGTGTTAGTAAGATCACTTGTAATAACCAACACCTCTTTGTACAAAAGTTCAAAGATAGGTATATTAACACTCAAAGCTTTTCTTACTACATTGGCTTTTATCAGTAGATTTTGTCTTTTCTCTTTCTTTTCTATTTTGGCCGGCTCACCATGTGTCTTTTTCCTCTCAATTTTCTCGGCCTTATCAGTTTCTTTTGAGCTCTCGGCTTTTTTCATCTTTTTCTTTTCATTCTCATGCTCACTTTCCTTTATCAAGCTTTCGTGATCTTCACGAACTTGGCTCGAAGTAAGTGGCACTAGAACAATCCTCTTTGTGCCTTGTTTGAAGGAGTATTTATTGGTAACGCTATCGAATGTGACTGTGACGACCCCACCTCCCCCTAAGGCGTACCAGAGGGTTTGGCGGACCGCCTGCCCAGCTCTCGCCAGGACTCACTCACTAAAATCATGTGCACACACCCCAAGCACCATTAATAATATCCGCAATCCCAGCTTATAATTTACATTGATAGAAACCAAAGTACAAAGTCTTGATATACTTAAACTAGTTCAAAATATATACAATCCAAGTACAAATGTTCCATTCGAGGAATAGCGCGAGTACAAAACCAAAATTCAAAACACAGTCTAAAGTAACTAGACTACGCTAGCCTTTACATCTCTTATGCCTCGCTCGTACCCCCTGTAAGGAGAACAAATAACGTGGTTTGAGCTAAAAGCCCAGTGAGGTTCCAAATAGCAAATTGACCATTATTTATAAATACAAGTTTTCGATTTAGCAAGGTAACGAGCATGAAGAGTTCATAAAAGTGAGCAATAACACTTCAAGTAGCAATCTCAAAATGAGCGAGTATAAAAATTTTCATAAGAAACAATCATCCAATAAACAATAATCATTTCAAGCATAAGGATACGGATAGCTCTCAGGAGCCAACTTCCATTCATCATCAGGAGCTTGATCACGTAGTAGTTGACACTCCGTCAACTTTCAAGTAAAGGAACCGATCCAGTAGAACACCACTTAAACGACTCTCCGTCCACCGTTCAACCCCCAGCTGGGCCCAAAATCCTCAAGAACACGGGTGGTAATACTCGAGTATATCGATTAGTCGAGGAGATATCACTCCACTCGACAATACAAGAGACCCAGGGTTCGTTACCCAATCGAACAAGCCCTTGCCGGCTCGACTAGAGTAACTCGCCACAGGGTTTCTGGAATTCCAGGAAGTGCGCGCATCATAAACAAGTATATCAAGTCAATTGCAACAATAAACAAGTATATCACGTAAGGGCAAGTGCGATAAAGTACACTCTTGCCCTAACAATTCACGCATGTGGCATGTAATCATATTGGCACGTATCAAGTACAAGTATCAAGTTCAATTCAGTATTTGAAAGCACTCACCAAAAGATATAGTGCCTTTACTGGTCACTTTCAGGTTATATTCCGAGTTCGGAGTCCAAATCTGCGATAAAACTCAGTTTGAGAACTTTGAAACATGACTAGAGTTCGAAACTTAGACGTTTCGTTCAATAAAATCAAGAATTTGAAATTCACTCGGATAGTAGTCGTGAAACACTTGCTCACTTTTTAAACGGTAAAACTTTGTAACATTTATACTTGAAAATGCCATGCGAGTCGAAAGTACAAGAGAAACATATTCCAAATAGTCATTATTTCATTTCTCAAGGGTACAAGCTCGGCCAAGTCCTTCCTTATATACCTCGGAACAAGAATACTCAAGTACCCTAGATGGTTCAAGCAGTAATCACTCTTAACCCTTACTCAAGTTGCAAGTAGTTCTCTAGTTTTCGAGCGTAAATTTGGGCAGCATGCCCTTTGTGTTTACCTAATTTTCCAGCCTTTTAGGCTTCATTGTTTTTCTCAAACACAACCCAACATTATACATCTCAGCCATTCATGTCAAGAGCCGTTCCATAGGCTCACAATATCATAATAATAAGATTCACAACAGTAGCAAGTACAGAAGTTCAATGTGGCACAAAACAGATTTGATGTACAAATGCGGAAATAACATATCCGAGGCTACGCTTATCGGATTGAGGCGTAACCTATGCCGTTTCGAAGCTAAGACACAGAGATACAATGTTCATGAAGGTCACTTAGTCCAGTTTCTAATGTAAATTGGTCAAATTCTCCAATTACCAAACCAGAAATCAATTCACCGGCTGTTTAAATGCAGAACACTGTAATGGAAATAACTCAGTGTAAACAAGTCCGAATCAGGTGTTCTTAGAGGCATTTTAAAGCTACTTCAGAGCACTACAACTTTCATGTTTTGGTCCAGAGCTAAATCAGAATGGATCCTGGTCAAAAATCGTGATAAACTGGACTGAACTGAAGAAACGGACTACTGGGAAATTCTTAAAGCAGTAGGGGTATTTTGGACTTTTCACGTTCTGCGTTGCTCCGATTGAGCTGAAATTTTGTAGGCACCTATAAAACACCATTCTCTACAACTTTCATTCTTTGACCAAAGGCCAATTCGGCCTCTAACATACAGATACAATTTCGGACAGAATGCTTGGGAAATTTTCCAGAAATCTGGAATTTTTAGCTCTAAGTGTAGTTTCCTCAAATTTCTGGTTCCAATCACCACTAAACAACCTTATATAACTTTAATTGCAACATTCATGCATCATACATCAACTTGAGCAGAAAATCAGGAACCCTAGTTCATCAAATAAATTGGGGAAAACTACTAAAACATGCTCATCATCCATAATCTCACCATAAAATCAAGTTACTAGGCTTAATATAACAAGATTAGAAGTAAAACTTGGAGAGATAAACTCTCTTACCTTGAATAAAAGTCACCAAGAGTAGCACAAGCTCTCCCCTTCAAGAATCACACCACAACTCACTAGCTAGTCACTCAAGAACAAGTTTAATCGGTTTATTTTGTTTGATTTCTCCCTAAGTTGTTGGATTGAAGATGAAATGAAGGAGTTTTTTTTTTCTTCTTGTTGTTCCTCCCCTCTCTCTCTCTCGGTTCTTATGCAGAAATATGGAGGAAGATGAGGCTTGGTTTGTCTTATATGGAAGTAAGAGGTTAAGGGTAATTGTGTCCACAATTTTTGGCCAACACTTGGCCTATTCTTGTCCACAAAATTTTTCTCTTTCTTTCCTTGTATTTGAGCCACAATTTCGGTCAAGCTATAATCATGAGGGGGAAGATATTTTGTTCAAGTTCAATAAATTTGTTTGGTAAGCAAAAATGGTGGTCAAGCGGTGCGTTCAATCGGTAATGCGCGGGACCCGCCGGTTCGCGCCGTTTTTCTTAAAAACACCCGTACTAGAGTTTTTACTTTCCATTCACTAACCTTACCTCATTGCTACTACTCACATATTATTTCTCACTTAAAAGTCACTTTTAATCATCAAATTGATCCTTGGCCAGTACCGAAAATTCATCCGGCGGAAAAATCACAAAACCCTAATTTTGCTCAAATCTTGAAACCGAAGTGTAAAACCTTATTTTCTAGGTTTATTTACTCTTATAGTTGAACAATTGGATAGTAGAGCTTTAATAAATAATAATTTTAAAATAAAAGGAAATTTTTAAGAAAACGTGAGGAATTTTCCAATTCCAGTAATTAAAATTAGGGTTTCAATTAAAATATGAGAGATTTAGGAAAACCGGTTAGTCACAAGTAAACTAGGGTTTTTGGCTACCATATTAGGGTTTCTAGTCTTTTTTTAAAACAAAATTAGGTTTTAAATCAAACCCAAAGAAATACACTTTAATATTTTCTTCACAAACAACCTCCTAATATTCGGGATGTTACAGTGACTCCCTTGTCAAATTGCCACGGCCTCCCCAATAATATGTGGCATGCTTGCAATAGGGACCACGTCGCATAACACCACGTCCTCTTATTTCCCAATTTGGAAAGGTACTTGGACTTGCTTGGTGAACATCCCCACTATCATTCAATCATTGCAAAGATAAGGTGTTGGATGGCGTAGAGTGGGTAGTGCTAGTTTCTCCACCATCAAGGCACTAGCAACATTAGCACAACTTCCCCCATCGATGATCAAGCTACATACCTTTCCTTTGATATAGCATCGGGTGTAGAAAATGTTCTCCCTTTGTGCATGGTTGGCGGTTTTGACTTGGGTTGCTAAGGCTCGTCTAATAACGAGTCTGACTCGCTCGTTGACAGGCAATGCTTTCTCTTCTTCTTCTTCTTCCTCAAGTGATGGAAACTTTTCTTTTTCATCCTCATCATTGGTGAAAAACTCCCCATTTGGTAAAATGATCATAGAGCGTTGGTTTGGGCATTGACTAGCGATGTGCCCTTGGCCTTGGCACTTGAAACATTTGGTATCTCGATTCCGTCTCATGCTCGACTCAATGGCAGTCCTTGGTGTTGTCTTAGACTCCCACTTAGTCATATCCATTCGTGGTCTCGTGGAGGTGGAGTTAGTCGGCCCCTTTTCCAAAGAAATAGTGAAAAATGGAGATTGGTATATGTTGGATATGATTGGTTGCGGAAAATTTCAAAGTTTATGCGGAATTTCCAGTTTAGGGTTTCATCCTACCCTGTTCTGCCCGAACCCATTAGGCCATGATGGAGGCCGAATCAGCCTTTGCCCAAAACATGAAAGTTGTTGGTAATTGAGTTAGCTAGCTACCTATAATCGGAGTACTGTAGCATGTGAAATAACCAAAATACCCTTGACTGCCCATGAGCCCTGTTTCGCACCCAGATTTCTGTTTTCGTGGAAATTTCCATTTTTGATCATGAAAATGCATGATTTGGCTTTGGAGGTCTTCATAAGAAATGTAGGGTTATGTCTTGGCTTCGAAACGCCATAAGATTCATTTCAATCTGATAAGTGTAGCTTCAGTTATGGTTATTGTGTCGAAAGGTATATTTGATAGTTAATGATGTGTATGTGGTTAATTTGAGATGAATTGGTGTTGCTTGTAGGATGGAAAAGTAAGGAAATTAAGGGGAAATGCTGTCCAATCTTTGAAAGCATTTGATTGCTTTGAGTTTGAGTTGAAGGCCTTGGACTTGATCGAGGAAACTGTCTATGATGGATGAGGATTATGAGCCGTGGTTGGTGAGTGACCCCAAACTATTTCCAAAGCAACTTATGAACTGTTTCTTGCATTATTTACTTGATTGCATATCACATGTGCTTGCATGTGAGTTCATAACATGATTTGGCTTAAACGAGTTCTTGGGAAGTCTTGGGCTTAGAATCAACGTCTCCACCACTGTTTACTATTCATCTAGAGCACCAAAGGGCTCCCTATCATTATTTCACTGTCAACGGATCATTTTGAGCGTTGGACGTCTGAGTACCATGATCTCCCTGGCTCACAAGAGCAATAAAAGTACATTTGATTACTGAATCATGATGAACTATTGAGAAACTAATCTGATTACTGATTTTACTAGTTACTCGCTGAGCTTCTAGCTCACCCCAAAACTATTTATTCCCCTCCACAGGGCTCAAGGTGAAGGAAGCATTTGTATTAAATTTCTCCGTGTGAATGGTTGGGGAACCTACTGTACCGTTGGAGCTCTAGTTTTAATTTGCGTAATATTTGAGATTGTACTTGTACTTGTACTTATGTGAGAACTGAGAACCTTTGTCTTATGCTGGAAATTGGTATTGCTTGTATCTCTTGAGGTTTTAGTTCGTAGTATATGTAAATTATGGAACATGTGATGTATATTTGAGATTTATCTTGTAATTTATTTGAGGACTGCAGTGAGTGACTGAGTCCCGGCGAGAGTAGGGCAGGCAGTCCGCCGAACTCTTTGGTTCGCCTTAGGGTAAGGTGGGGCTGTCACAATTGGTATCAGAGCTTAGGCTCCAGATCTCTGTTGTGTATCCTAGGCTTAAAGTTTAGGATGTCGAACTATGGGTCTGGTTTGAAATATCAGTGATTTCTTGTGGGATTGAAAATCAGACGAGTGGGATTAGAGTAACTCTTAGTGCTTGCTTGGAAATGCTCGTTTGACTTTTGCGGGATATCTTGATCTGATTAGTACAAGTTGGAATGTCGAGGACGACATTCTTTTAAGAGGGGAGTTTGTGACGCCCGAAGGAAAAGAAAGGGAAAATTTTCCTTATTTATTTTATTTTCCGCGTGCATTTCTCTTACTTTATTTTATTATCAAAATTTTTCAGAGACTTTTATAAATGAATATAGTTTTCCAACCATTTTTCTAGTATAAGTTAGTTCCGGTCAATTTGAAAGTGTATTAAGGACGTGGTGCGATAAATTTTTGGCAATTAATTGAAGTTTAGTATTGATGGATATTATTTTACAAGGTGCTAGGAAATAATTAGAGGTTATCTAGAGGGATTAACCATTGGAAGACAATAATATGAGGATTAACCATTGGATGCCATTTGTCCTTGAAACATTGGACCTTGACTTTGACTTGGACTTGTCTTAACCTTTACTAAACCAAATTTTGACCCAATTTCTTTCCATTTTCATTGTCTTGGCCGAAATTTATGGAGAGGAAAGAACAAGAGAGAGTTTCTTCAACTTCAACTTCAATTCTTGCTCAAATTTTGAGTTTCAACCGTTGAATTATCAAATTGCTCCATCCAAGTTGCTTACTAAGGAGGATTAAAGCTTTTAGTGGAGGGATTTGTGAAAGAAAAACCCTGAGTTGTCACCTTTCTTGAGGTGTCAAGGTACCTTGCTTGGAAACTTCCTCTTTGTTCATGGTAATGTCAAATATGTTGATTTATGGTAGGTTTTATGGTTGAAAGTGGAGTTTTGATGGATTTTTGATTTATTGGTGATTTTTCTGTTTTTATATCATAATTATTGTTTAGTCATGGATTGATGGCCTGTTATAGAGTAAAATGGAGATTGGTATATGTTGGATATGATTGGTTGCGGAAAATTTCAGAGTTTACGCGGAATTTCCAGTTTAGGGTTTCATCCTACCCTGTTCTGCCTGAACCTGTTAGGCCATGATGGAGGCCGAATCAGCCTTTATCCGAAACATGAAAGTTGTTGGTAATTGAGTTATCTAGCTACCTATAAAATTTCAGCTCAATCGGAACACTGTAACATGTGAAATGACCGAAATACCCTTGACTGCCCCGTTTCGCCCCCTGATTTTTGTTTTTGTGGAAATTTCCATTTTTGACCATTAAAATGCATGATTTGGCTTTGGAGGTCTGCATAAGAAATGTATGGTTATGTCTTGGCTTCGAAACCCCATAAGATTCATTTCAATCCGATAAGTGTAGCTTCAGTTATGGATACTGTGCCGAAAGGCGTATTTGATAATTAATGATGTGTATGTGGTTAATTTGAGATGAATTGGTGTTGCTTGTAGGATGGAAAAGTAAGGAAATTAAGGGGAAATACTGTCCAATATTTGAAAGCATTTGATTGCTTTGAGTTTGAGTTGAAGGCCTTGGACTTGATCGAGGAAACTGTCTATGATGGATGAGGATTATGAGCCGTGGTTGGTGAGTGACCCCAAACTATTTCCAAAGCAACTTATGAACTGTTTCTTGCATTATTTACTTGATTGCATATCATGTGTGCTTGCATGTGAGTTCATGACGTGATTTGGCTTAAATGAGTTCTTGGGAAGTCTTGGGCTCAGAACCAATGTCTCTACCACTGTTTACTATTCATCTGGAGCACCAAAGGGCTCCCTATCATTATTTCACTGTCAACAGATCATTTTGAGCGTTGGACGTCTGAGTACCATGATCTCCCTGGCTTTATCGAAATGAACTATTGAGAAACTAATTTGATTACTGATTTTACTGGTTACTCGCTGAGCTTCTAGCTCACCCCAAAACTATTTTATTCCCCTCCACAGGGCTCGAGGTAAAGGAAGCATTTGTATTAAAGTTCTTCATGTGAATGGTTGGGGGATCTACTGTACCGTTGGAGCTCTAGTTTTAATTTGCGTAATATTTGAGATTGTACTTATACTTGTACTTATGTGAGAACTGAGGACCTTTGTCTTATGCTGGAAATTGGTATTGCTTGTATCTCTTGAGGTTTTAGTTCGTAGTATATGTAAATTATGGAACATGTGATGTATATTTGAGATTTATCTTGTAATTTATTTGACTGTAGTGAGTGACTGAGTCCCGGCGAGAGCTAGGCAAGCGGTCCGCCGAACCCTTTGGTTCACCTTAGGGTAAGGTAGGGCTGTCACACTATGAATTGTACGTGTAATTATGATTGAATTGATATGAATATTGCTGTTATTTATAGGATAGAAAATAAGGAAATTAAAGGGAAATGATGTCCAATCTTTGAGAGCATTTGATAGTTTTGTTATGTGAAATATTGATGTTATATGTGCTAGTTTCACTTGCCTACGGAAATTCCAGCTTAGGGTTTCGAATTGGGGCTTAATTATGATTGGTTTTGGAGCTCTCAATTGGCTCATATTGAAGGGGCATTGTGGCCTAATTAGATATGTGGTATATCTTATGATTCGTATGTGTAATTGTGGTTATATACAAATGTTAGTTTAGAAGTGTAATTTCAATTTGACCTTGTTTCTGGACTCACCTTCGACTGCAATTTATCCATGTTTTAGACCGAACCTATGAGGCCCCAGTCCGTTCTATGTTAATATATTCATTAGTTGGGCGGTAACGTTTGGTTTCGGGAGTATTTCGAAAACCCTAAGTAGGGATTTAAGATTTAAACCCTAGTTATGTATTGGTTACAAGTTCGAGTGGTGATTAAAGTTAGTAAGGTTAATGTGTGTCTTAGTGTGGGTAAGAATAGGTTTAATCCATTTTGTATAGATTAATTAAGTTTAAGAAGGTTAGAAACCCTAAGTGAGCAAAATCCCTAATGTTATGATTTATTAGAAGTTTTAAGTGGGTTTAAACCTAATTTTGCCCTTGACAAAAAGGTTATTGTTTAACTACTTTTATGTGGGATAAAGTATGCTTAAGTGTAAGTGATTAAGATGAGAAAGTGATTAGTGAAATAATTAAGCGTGATTATATGTTTTAGATTAGATTAAGTTATGACTTATGGAGTAAATTGAAAGGTTATCAAATGTTTGAGGGAAAATGTATATGAAAGAGAAAGTTGAAGTGCAAGGGTAAAAACAACAAATAAAGCATTTATGTGATTGGCTAGCCATAAGAAATATCTTCCAAAGCTTTGACTAATATGTTGTCTTACAACTATAAGAGAGACAAGAGAAATAAAACAAAACAAAAACTAAGAGAATAAGAGAGAGTGAGAGCCGTGAGAAGAGAAAGAAAAAAAGAAAAGGAAAGCTTGCTTTGGTGCATCATTTTTGCTCTTCAATCTTGAGTTTGGATCTTGGAGAAACAACTTGAGCACTTGATTGTTGTGGGTGATCATCTACAAAGCTTGAATCAAAGGTAAGAAAGTCTATTTGAAGACTTAAGTTGATTATTGTTTGATGAACTAGTGGTTATTTTGGCATAGGACCTTAGTTGTGCTTGATTGTGGTACCTCTTATGCCTATCACTTGTTTTTATGGAGTACTTTGGTTAAATTTTGGTGATTTATGCTGCTGGAAATTTCGGTCAAGAGAAAGAGAATTAGGGCTTTTTATTGTAATGCTTTCCTTACTTGTTTTAGTTGAGAAGTGGACTTGTAGTGGTGGTGTTTGATGAATTGCCTCATGTGATTGGTTGGTTACTTGTAAAAAATCTGATTTGGGTTAAGAAACCCTAGACTCTATTAGACTAATTTAGCTTAGCTTATGGTTAGTGAGATAGAGTTTGGTTAGTGAGAGGTTGGATTAAGTTCATTGGTGCAAATGAAATTTGGTTAGGGATTGTGGTTGATGATTGTTAAATTTGGACTGTTTTGGGAAGGGAATTTCGGACCAATTAAGAACTAAGTTACATAAGGTTATTTGGTATCAAAATGGATGGAAATCTGGTATAAAAATCGTAGGAACGGACCGTGCGACTTCGGCGTGCGATAACGGCAAAACTGGGAAAACAGGACAGTTTAACGACTGAACTTCGGCTTCATTTTTCTTAATGCTATGTACGGATTTAGGAATTCATCAAAACATGAAAGTCGTAGCCCCTTGAGTCCTGAGTATGCCTGAAAAATTTCAGGTCAATCGGATTAGCGTAGCCTGAGTTATCGACGAAATGCTCAAGCCTGTTTTGACCCTCTGGTTCTGCGCGTTTTCTGATTTTGTTTCTGCCCATGACTTTTCGATTTTTATAGAGTTCGATCTGGGTGCCAACTCCTTCATAAGAAGTTTAGATCTTGATCTCAGCTTCGAAACGGTATAAAGTACGTCGAAAACCGAGTTCCGTAGCTCCGGTTATGATCAAAACAATATCGCTCGTCAGAACTGCCTTGTATTTGGACAGTTCTGACGGGTACTTTGGCACTCGAATTTTGTTTTGTTCTGAATAGATTCAGGTCTTGGCCAAAACATTAAAGTTTTAGCCTTATGTCTCAGCTTTCTAATGCCTTTGGAATTTCTTAATTTCGATTTCTGAGCCGTGAGTTACGGCCTTGCAAACAGGGCCTGTTTGGTAACTCGCAATGAAACAGCTGGAACTGTTTCACGCAATTTTCACCTATACCCATTGAGATCTGGGTTACGATGTCTTCATGAACATTGTAGCCCTTCCTCTTAGCTTCGTAACGGTACCTCATGTACCTTGATCCGATATTCCTAGCCTAATTTTTGACCAAAACGGTTTGAGATGGCCGACTTGGCCATTTCCGTTTGCCGTTCCGCGCGGACGTGTGCGGCCGTTTTGCCGTTCCCGCACTTGCGCGTGCCAATTTTGCCGTTTTGCTTGTTTTAAGTAAGTTAGTTGCCATTTATGATATATTGTGACATAATCTTCGATTTCAGACAGTGGTGAGCTAGGCGGTGCCGGTGGGGCCCACTACTAGCCAACACACAAAGTGAATTCCGCCTTTATACTACTTTTGGTATTTTGAGTAAGTATTCAGGCCGCTCTTATGTGTTAGTTGTTTATGTGTTTCGTTATGTGTAAAAAGGGTACCTAGGCGAGGGTGTACTTTATCGCACTCGATCTAGACCCTAATTTACGCACCAATTTGTACATGACATATGTATGTGAGAAATTTTGGAACAAAAACCCTTGAGCTTGTGGCTCGGGGTGACTTTTGAATAATTTTGTGAATTTTGTGAATTTGCGGTTGAACTCAATACCTATATGGACTATTCGAGCAGGTTAGGGCTTGGTCGAAGTCAGTCCAACTTGGTTTGAGGTCACCAAGTTTGTGACCCGAGCTTATGATTAAAGCTCAAGTTTGTGATTTCGTTCGCCTGGGCAAGTTTGTGAGGTGACTGGCCAGTGAGGGTGATAAGGTGTCGGTGGGTGTACAAGTGAAGTTCTACGGACCTTATTTATGGTCGACGGAGTGTCGACAGGAGATCAAGCATGGCAAATGAATTGGCTTTGGAGCCACCCGTATCCTTATTATGTGATGTTACTTTTCTGCTTTTGCTTTACTCTTACTGCGTAAATGTTGCTACGTGAAATTTACGCTTTTGCCCCTGTTTACTTACTAAGCTTTTAGCTTACCCCATTCCGTTTGTTTTCCTTAGCAGGGGCCGACGCGGGTACGTTTAGGGCTCATATACTAGTTTAGTAGATTGGCTTGTAATAGTTGAACTTTTATGATGTTTGTTTTTATTCTGGTGGTTTGTATTAGGACCCTTCTTAGGGTCTCCCTTTTGGTTTTGGTTGTAATTATACGGATGTAATAGTAAGAGCAGGTACTTTTGGAGAATGTAATTATAACTCTTTTGGGATTGTATATAGTATGTATAGTACTCTTTTGGATTTTTTGGCTTTTATTGCTTTAAGTTTTGAGTCCTGGCGTGAGCTAGGCAGGCGGCCCGCCGATACCCTTGGGTTCGCCCTTGGGAGAAGTGGGGTCGTCACAGAACCAGCTATTGGACAAAACATGAAAGTTGTAGAGATTTGAGTGAGCTACCTACCTGTAAAATTTCAGATCGATTGGAGTACTGTAGCATGTGAAATGACCGAAATACCCTGACTGCCCTTAAGCCTTGTTTCACGAACAGTTTCCATTTTTTTCTCTAAGATTTCGATTTTTGACCATGAAAATGTATGATTTGGCATTGGAGGTCTTCATAAGAAATGTTGATATATGCCTTAGCTTCGTAACGCCATAAGATTCATTTCAATCGGATAAGTGTAGGTTCAATTGTAATTAAAATACCAAAAGGGTGATAGGACCTTGATGCTTTTAGAATTCCCCCTTTGCTTGACATGATATTGCAATCTAGGGCTTGGACTTGATCAAGGCAATGATCTATGATGAATGGTTCCTGAACTATGATTGGTGAGTGATCCTCAAACTATTTCCAAAACTACTTATGAACTGTTTCTTGCACTGTTTAGTCGATTGCATATCATGAGTACTTGCATGTGTACCATGAAATGTTTTGGCTCAAATGAATACTTGGAATTCGCGTGCTTAGAACCAACGTCTCCACCCTTGTTTACCTGGAGCAATGATGGCTCCCTTTTGCTATTTGACTGTTAATTGATCGGTTTGAGCGTTGGAGTTCTAAGTACGAGGATTTCACTAGCTCACAAGAGCAACATACATACATTTGATCACGGATCCATGACATCATCTACATGCATTATTGTGAAACTGGTTCGATCCCTGATTTTAATGGACACTCGCTGAGTTTCTAGCTCACCCCAAAAATATTTGTTTCCCCTCCTGATGTGTGCATGAACCAGGGCCCAATCTGAGTCCCATTGGGCCCAGTCACACGTGCACGGGCCAAGCTCTTCAAAGAATCCCTCCAAGCCCTTGTTCGAGTTGTCCAAGATCAACATGGAGCCCATAGAGATATTGAAGGCTTGGAAAGAGACAATCAAGCAATTTACACTTTGATCCAAGCCCATGAAGAATCAAGTGGGCCTCTTTGTGAGTTGGCCGAGTAGGGCCTTAGTTGTTGTTATTTATTTAGTTGGACTAGTTGCTTAGTAGAAGGCATGGGCCGGCCCATTTTGAAGTCAAGATGGCTGACTTTTCCTTTAGGGTTTCTTTAGGGTTTTTCTTGTTACTTTTAGCCTATAAATAGGCTAGCTTTGTAAGGTTAAAGACACAAGTTTTATGAATAAAATTCTTAGTATTTACGTTTTCTTCCTAAGAGAGAATTCGAGCCCTTAACTTGCTTTGGCAAGGGTTCTTGAGCAATCTTGCGTCCTGTCCTTGATTGTTCAGCCGACCTATTCCCCTGGAGTATTCACCTTCATCGGAGTGTCGTTCTACCACTTTAAATAAAAAACGTGTCGTCCGTGTTGATTTAGAGTCCCGCAATCCAAACGTAGGACAACCTCGCTAGATCCTTGGGCAAACGTGCTACGTGTCTCGAAACGCGTTGATCGAGGAACGTATCAGTTGGCTTCAGAGCTTTGGTAGAGGTATCTTTCATTATATCCATTGTTTTGTTTTTGTTTCATACAGTTTCCATGTTTTCCACTGCCTTGTCTAAAATATATATATATATATATATATATTTCTGTTCGTCTAGTTTTACCCTTTGTTGCGTCGTTTGTCAAAAAAAATCTGTCCGCAATTTGTCTTGCTTTGGGGTCGTTGTTGCCATCACCAAATCTGACCAAACCTTGTGCCGTTTGTTGCACCAAGTTTCTGTCCAAGTGGTGCGTGTCATAGCAGCCCAAACTGTCCGTGAAAAACAAAAAAAAAAACAAATTTTCTGTCCACGGCTTGTTGTCCTTACAAGTCGCTAATCAATTTTCCCAAATCTGCCCAAGGTTGTGCGCTGTTGTTGCTAGCTCCAATCAGGCCAGATTTTGTACTCTTGTTGCATCAATTCTGCCTAGTAGTTGGCCATAGCCGAAACTACAAAAAAAAAAGAGAAAAGAAAAAAAAAGTGCGGCTAGGGTTTTTCCTTTGGTTGTCAAATCTGTCCAAGTGTTCAATTGCTTATCTAAGTTGTTTGCGTAGCTTCGTAAACTGATTTTTTGTGATTAAACTTGTTTGGCATTGGAATCTTGAAGAGAAACTACAATAATCTAAGGTTTCTTGAGTTTCTTGAAACTAATCTTGAAGTTCTTGAAAGCTCTTGACAAGATCTTGGAGTTTTTGGGGCCGCTTGTTGTAGTGAAATAGGGGCTGACCAGAATCTGGTTTTGAACCCATTCGGCCAGGTGTAGTTACATTGATAAGTAAAAAAAAAAAAAAACAGAATCAAAAAAAAAAAAAGAGGGATGAAAGGAAAGAAAGCAATGACCGAACAAGAGGGAAAAAAGAAAGTACTTGGGTCTTTTATTGCCAAAAACAACAACCATGACATATTGTTTCTAAGCCAACCAGAAATTTCAAACAAAAGAGAGAAACTCAAAAGTTTTGGCCTACCTCTTCTTGAAATTCTTGATCACCTTGAACCTTGATTACTTGTACTACCTTTGGGGGTTCTTGGAGTTCTTGATTATCTTGGGTCTTGAAGACTTGCACCTCCCTTCGTATAAAAGGTTTCTTGTAAGATCTTGCATCCATACGAGGCTTCCTTGTTTTAGGAGTAAATTTCTTGGGAGTTGCTTGAGCAAGTCGCTTGGGGGAGCCTTGGGTCACATTACTTGCATTATCTTGGGAGGCCATTATCTTGAAACAAGAACCAAGGCTGCCTTGCCTTGCAAAGTGTGAAGGGGAGCCGAATTGTCTTGAAGAGTGAAGGGAGTCGAGTTGTCTTGAAGAGCCGAATTGCTTGGAGCAAATTGCGGCTGTGAGAGAGAGGGTTTTATAAGGAGTATAGCCGACTTAGAGATGGGTTTCAAGGAGGAAAGAATTCTGGAAATTTCGGTTAAGGGGGGGGGAACCAAATCTGTTTTGGAGTTTCCAAGCCAACTTGATTTCCAAAGTCATTTAGGAAACTAAGTACACACTTGGGTAACTCTTGTTCACTTGAACACCTCCCTATTTTCTCTCCTTGCTTTAAGGGGCCACTCCTACTTTCACTCCTACATTTTAGGACCCACTCCTATATCTTAGGAATCCTAGGGTTTTCCTTTCCTAACAATATTTCCAAGTCTGTCCGCCCCCAGTTAAACCTTCCAAAACCGTCCTTACCTGTCCAAAATCTCACCCAATTGTGTCCTACACTCTTGCTTACTCTTGTGGGGAAAGGTTGGTGACGATTGTTGGACTCGAGCAACATTTCTCAACTACCTAAACCAACAGGTAAAGGTACTTGATAAGTCTAAAGGAGCGATTTGAGAACTATACACGAGTGTGAGTGAAACAATAAAGGAGTGAGGTGAGGTTATACTTGCACTTTCTTTGCTTGTTACTAACCTTTTTGCAGGGCATCAAGAAAAGACATGGAACAACAACAAGCAACCATTGATCACTCATTATTGTTCGCTGCAAATGAAGAATGAGATTAGACGCATCAGTGAGCAACAAATGGAGGAGTTACACACTCGTTTCGACGAGTTATCCAAGAGTCTCACACGAGGCTCTCGTTCGAGATCCCACAACTGGAGTAACCATGGGCCCAAGGAGGCGAATAGCGAAGACTACTCTGCTAGTGACGACGAGGAGCGACCCGAGAGGCCTCGACGGGACACGCCCAAGAACGAGCTAAAGGGGCTTAAGATTCAAATACCCGCGTTCAAAGGCAAGAGCGATCCTGAGGCGTACTTGGAGTGGGAAGGCCGTATCGAGATGGTCTTCGACTGCTACGACTATAGTGAGGAACAAAAGGTCAGGGTTGCGACCGTTGAGTTCACCGACTACGCCCTAGTTTGGTGGGACCAAGTGAGGACCCATATGAGGAGAATGGGAGAACCGCGAGTCCGAACTTGGCAAGAGCTCAAGGCATTGATGCGAAAGCAATTCGTTCCGAGCTACTACAACCGAGATCTCCACTCCAAATTGCAAACCCTCACTCAGGGTAACATGAGCGTGGAAGACTACTACAAAGAGATCGAGATGGCCATGATGAGGGCGAACCTTCAAGAAGATAGTGAAGTAACCATGGCTAGATTTCTTCGAGGTCTCAACCCAGACCTTCAAGAAGCTTTAGAGCTCTAATACTATATGGACGTGCAAGACCTGCTTGAACTCGCTATCAAGGCCGAGAGGGGAAAGAGACTAAGACGGGGAGCCCGTACCTACCAGTCTTCAAACTCGACCTCATGGAAGAGTAACCAACCACAAAGGGCGATCCATGAAGTTGGATATTCGGCCACACCAACTTCTTCGAGCCGAATTCAAAGTAATGTGCCAAATCAAAATTCCAGTTCTATCCCTAATAAGGTCACCGACGTATCCAGGTCTACTTCTAAGGCACCACAAGAGACTCCTAAGACTAGGAGTAGGGACATCAAATGCTTTAAGTGCCAAGGGTTTGGGCATATCCAATCTCAATGTCCAAACCAACGGGTCATGCTAATCACTCACAACGGCGAGGTCGTGTTCGATGATGACGACTGTGAGGAGATACCCGAATTGACCAAAGGCGACTGCCTGGATGACGACTCTACTGAGGAAGATTGCTCGCTTACACAAGGGGAAGTAGGGTGCTTGGTGGCACGACGAGTGCTAATCGCCCGAGTTAAGGAGGACGAGCAACTACGATGGGAGAACCTGTTTTACACCCGTTGTAAAGTAGGTGACAAGGTGTGTAGCCTCATCATCGATGGTAGGAGTTGCACAAATGTGGCAAGCTTACTCATGGTTGAGAGCTTAGGGCTTCCAACTACTAGACATCCACACCTTATCGCCTCCAATGGCTGAGTGAGGATGGAGAGGTACGTGTCTTCAAACAGGTACGCGTTCCCTTTTCCATTGGAACTTACACTAATGAAGTTGTTTGTGACGTCGTGCCTATGCATGCTACCCATGTTATCTTGGGTCGACCATGGCAATTTGACAAACACGTCACCTTCGACTGAAGGGCCAACAAGTACACACTTTTGCATGATGGCAAACGCAAGGTCCTCACACCACTCACACCTGCACAAGTGTATGAGGACCAACTTAAGCTACAAAGAGAGTGTGAGCAAGACCGTCAAAAGAGGAAACAAAAGGCGGTCGACCCTGGCAAAGGCTCTACTTCTACAAGTGAGCTGTTGACCAAGGGTCACATGAGCACATCTAGTGTTACACATGACAAATCACCCCCTGCACCTACCACTAAGAAGCAAAATATGATCATTAAGGCTAAGGACGTTAGGAAAGTCGTCAATTCTGATCTGCCTGTACTTCTCATGATTGGTAAGCATGTGCTTTTAGATGTTGTTGAACTTGATAAGGCATTGCCTTCGAGTATGGTTGCTCTTTTGCAGGAATTTGAGGATGTCTTCCCCGACGAGGTCCCTGATGGCTTACCACCCATTCGAGGGATTGAGCACCAAATCAACCTCATCCCTGGAGCACCACTACCCAACAAACCTGCTTACCGCATGGGCCCTGAGGAGACAAAAGAGCTTCAAAGGCAAGTTGATGGCCTGTTAGGTAAAGGTTGGGTAAAAGAGAGTCTCAGTCCTTGTGCTGTGCTTGTGGTACTCGTCCCTAAAAATGATGGTACTTGGCGAATGTGCAATGATTGTAGGACCGTCAATGCCATTACTGTCAAGTATCGCCATCCCATTCCTAGATTAGATGATATGCTTGATGAACACGATGGTGCTGTAATATTCACCAAAATCGACTAAAGGAGTGGCTATCATCAAATTAGGATGAAAGAAGGCGATGAATGGAAAACGGCCTTCAAAACCAAGCATGGTCTTTATGAGTGGCTAGTCATGCCTTTTGGGTTGACTAACGCCCCTAGCACCTTCATGCGCCTAATGAACCATGTCTTGAGGCAGTTTATTGGCAAATTTGTCATAGTTTACTTTGATGATATTCTGATATATAGTCGCAGTGAGCATGAGCATCTGGAGCATGTGAGACTAGTTCTTGAGACACTTCGAAAGGCGCGTCTATGTGCTAACCTTAAGAAGTGCACCTTTTGTACTAATGAACTTGTGTTTCTGGGCTATGTAGTGAGTTCGCAGGGTATCAAAGTAGACAAGTCCAAGATTGAGGCCATCGAGCAATGGCCAACTCCTACATCCGTCCCTGAGGTACGCAGCTTTCTTGGATTGGCAGGCTTCTACCAGGGCTTTGTCAAGGACTTCAGCACCATTGCCGTCCCAATGACCGCCATGACCAAGAAAAATGACAAGTTCTACTGGGGGAAAGACCAAGAACAAGCATTTCTTACCCTCAAAAATAAACTCACACATACACCTGTTTTAGCATTACCAAACTTTACCAAGACTTTTGAAATCGAGTGTGATGCTTCTGGTGTAGGTATTGGCGCTGTCCTCATACAAGACAAAAGGTCTTGTGCCTTCTTTAGCGAAAAACTGGGAGGAGTTGCTTTAAACTACCAAACGTACGACAAGGAGTTGTACGCACTGGTGAGGGCCTTGGAGACCTAGCAACACTATCTTCGCCCTCGGGAGTTCGTGATACACACTGATCACGAGTCACTGAAGTTTCTCAAGGGGCAACCCAAGTTAAGCAAGAGACATGCCAAATGGGTTAACTTCATTGACACCTTCTCCTATGTGATTAAGTACAAGACTGGCAAGACAAATGTGGTAGCTTATGCCTTGTCACGTAGACACTTCTTGCTTGCCTGTCTTGATGTTAAATTATTAGGGTTCGAAATGATTAAGGAACTCTACACACATGATCATGACTTTGGTGACATATATGCTACGTGTGTTAAGAACCCACATGGAAAGTACTTTTTGCATGATGGATTTCTATTTCATGTGGATAAACTGTGTGTGCCTAATTCGTCAATCTGTGATCTTCTGGTTAGGGAGGCACATAGTGGTGGTCTCATGGGACACTTTGGCATGGTTAAGACTCTTGCCATGTTACAAGAGCATTTCTACTGGCCTCACATGCGTCGAGATGTGGAGCGCTTGGTTGGTAGATGTGCCACTTGTCACAAAGCGAAGTCTAGGACAAACCCATATGGCCTGTATACCCCATTGCCTATTCCCAACTATCCTTGGGTAGACTTGTCCATGGAGTTTGTCTTAGGACTCCCTAGGTCACCTAGGGGAAATGATTCCATCTTTGTGGTAGTTGATAGATTCTTTAAGATGGCTCATTTTATTCCCTGTCACAAAACTAATGATGCATCTCATATTGCTAATCTATTCTTCAAGGAAATTGTCCGTCTCCATGGTATGCCTAGGACCATTGTTAGTGATAGAGATGTAAAATTTCTGAGCTACTTTTGGAAGACTTTGTGGTCCAAATTTGGCACTAGATTACTATTCTCCACCACCAGTCATCCACAAAGCGATGGACAAACTGAGGTTGTCAATCGCACATTTGGCACACTACTTTGGGCTTTAATTAAAAAGAATCTTAAAACTTGGGAAGAGTGTTTGCCTCATGTTGAATTCGCCTACAATCAAGCCGTTCACAGTGCTACACACTACTCACCTTTTGAGATTGTTTATGGCTTTAACCCGCTGACCCCTCTTGATTTAGTACCCTTACCTTCCTCTGAGCACACAAGCTTAGATAGGAAAAAGAAGGCCGATTTTGTGCGCATGTTACATGAAGCCGTTCGAACAAACATTGAAAGGCGTACTCAACAATACACCCAGCAGGCTAACAAGCACCGTTGCAAAATGATTTTCGAGCCTGGTGATTGGGTTTGGTTACACTTGCGAAAAGAGAGGTTCCCCAAGCAGCGACAAAGCAGGTTATCCCCTAGAGGAGATGGACCCTTTCGTGTGTTCCAACGGGTTAACGACAACGCGTAGAAATTGGAGCTACCTGGGGAATACAATGTTAGCGCGACCTTTAATGTCGCGGATCTGAGCCCATTTCTTGATGAGGAGGATCTAGATTTGAGGGCAAATCCTTCTCAAGAGGAGGGGAATGATGTGTACATGAACCAGGGCCCAATCCGAGTCCCATTGGGCCCAGTCACACGTGCACGGGCCAAGCTCTTCAAAGAATCCCTCCAAGCCCTTGTTCGAATTGTCCAAGATCAACATGGAGCCCATAGAGATATTGAAGGCTTGGAAAGAGACAATCAAGCAATTTACACTTTGATCCAAGCCTATGAAGAATCAAGTGGGCCTCTTTGTGAGTCGGCCGAGTAGGGCCTTAGTCGTTGTTATTTATTTAGTTGGACTAGTTGCTTAGTAGAAGGCATGGGCCGGCCCATTTTGAAGTCAAGATGGCCGACTTTTCCTTTAGGGTTTCTTTAGGGTTTTTCTTGTTACCTTTAGCCTATAAATAGGCTAGCTTTGTAAGGTTAAAGACACAAGTTTTATGAATTAAATTCTTAGTATTTACGTTTTCTTCCTAAGAGAGAATTCGAGCCCTTAACTTGCTTTGGCAAGGGTTCTTGAGCAATCTTGCGTCCTGTCCTTGATTGTTCAGCCGACCTATTCCCCTGGAGTATTCACCTTCATCGGAGTGTCGTTCTACAGCTTTAAATAAAAAACGTGCCGTCCGTGTTGATTTAGAGTCCCGCAATCCAAACGTAGGACAACCTCGCTAGATCCTTGGGCAAACGTGCTACGTGTCTCGAAACGCGTTGATCGAGGAACGTATCACCTCCACAGGGCTCGAGACAAAGGAAGTGCGTGTAATGAGTTATTAGTATGACTGGATGAGTATTTGATGTAATATTTGAGATTGATATTGCAATTGTAATTATTTGTGAACTGAGAACTTTGGTCTTATTTGGGAAATTAGTATTCGCTTCGCTTTTGATATGTATATTCCTAGAGGAATTGATGTAATTTTGAGAGGTATGTTGTAATTTATTTGAGAACTGTAGTGAGTGAGTGAGTCCCGCGAGAGCTGGGCAGGCGGTCCGCCGAACCCTTTGGTTCGCCTTAGGGGGAGGTGGAGCTGTCACAGTTGGTATCAGAGCTTAAGCTTCAGATCTCTGTAGTGTATCCTAGGCTAAAGTTTAGGATACCGGACTGTGGGATTGGTTTGAAAGTAGTAAGTAAGATATGACTTGGTTGCTCCTGAGCATACATCAACCGATTCTGGTATTAGCGTACGGCCTGAGTCGTAAAGTTTCTTAATTTTGGATTCTTGTACTTGAGCACTCGATGCTTTTCCTAAGGAAATGCTTGTGAATTTGGAAGGAACGTGGTCTAGTGTATTATGATGTGAATAGAAATCATAAGTGAGTTTGAGATAAGTTGTAATGGTACAGGTTGGAGTACAGAGGCTTTCGTATTGTACTCAAGACATAACCGAATGAGAAGATTGGAATGATGAATGTTATCTTGGATTTATCCAATAAGAGTTTGGCTAGGGTTTTGATACATTACAGTGGTGACCGGATTTGTTGAGAAAACTTCTGGTTCTTGCATCATTCTTCTAGTCTTCCTGTTTGATTAAGGTTTGCACCACCTGATTTGTAAGTGTTGGATTATGAACTACTTGAACTACCTGAGACTAACTTGAACTGCCTGAGACCGACTAGGATGATCTCATTTGAGACTTGAACTTGCTTAGGCGAGTGTGCTCTTGCGTACACTTAATGACCTGACTTCCCTGAATATATGGTATCTCTTTTACGCATGAAGTAGCTTGATTTGTATATGACCTATATGTGGACTTGAATGCTGTGACTGCTTGAGAATATGAATTGCTAGGCATAGGCTAGGCGAGTATGTTCTTAGTCATACTCGTGCTCCTTGACCTTGAAGTCATTGACCCTGCTTTTGAACTTGTCTGCTTTTATGTATGGTTGTAGATCGGCTACTACTCTTTTGTAATGGTTGAACTGAACCTCTCTGGTGAGGCATTGCCTGTTGTGTTTTCAAGCACCGCCATTCTTCTGGCGAGGCATGCCTGTTGTGTTATCAAGCACCGCCAGAGATGAACTTTTGAATTGAACCTCTCGATGGGGTGATACGGTCCTCGATCAACTTGTTTCGAGACACGTAGCACGTTTGCCCAAGGATCTAGTGAGGTTGTTCAACGCTTGGATTGCGGAACCTAGAATCAAACGGATGACACGATTTGATTATAGGCGGTAGAACGACGACTCCACAGAGGTGATTACTCTAATGGATAGGTCGGTAGAACAATTTAGGACAAGACGCAAGATTGCTCACAACCCTTGCCAAAGCAAGTAAAATGCTCGAATTCTGAATCGAAAATAATCAAAAGTTCTATTGATAAAACGTCTACCCTTAATGCTTACAAAGCAAGCCTTTATATAGGCAAAACTAATGAAACCCTAATATCCGAAACCCTAATATCGAAAAGCTAGATGGTCGGCCACTCCTTGGACAAGGTGGGCCGATCCATGGACTTAATAAAAAAGGGCCTAGTGGTTCAGCCATCCTTAGACAAATGTGGGTTGAATCCATGGCTAACAAAAAGAACTAATCTAAATTTACGACTCCTAACACTAAGGCCTAATCGGGCATTGTGACGGCCCCACCTCCCCCTAGGGCGTACCAACAGGTTCAGCGGGTCGCCTGCCCAGCTCTCGCCAGGACTCACTCACTATGGAACTCGAATCATGTATATACATCCATAGACAATAGATGCTCAAGTAAAAGATAAGAAACTTCTACACACCAGAAGTCTTCAAAGTTTTTACCATTCAAGTACAACCATCGAATATACAAGGGTTCTCATTCCTCATACAAGCAGCCCGTGCCAAGCACTAGGGCGAGAACCATTACAAGGCCAAAGAACTAGATCAACTAGACTATACAGAACTCTCGTCCTTGCTCGCCTTCCCCTGCTAAGGAAAACAATTGACGTGGTATGAGCTAAAAAGCCCAGTGAGGTTCTATATACATAAACAAGTAATTAAACAAGGAACATTAGTCATGTAATAACAATTAATCCAGAAAACTTTATGTATAGTTCAGGAGTGGTTGGGACTTATTACAGGTATGGAGCATATCACAGGTATAACACATGATTTCATGTTGGCATTTTAGCATGGAACAATTATCGTGATACACGGTAACCATATACTGAAGGATACGGTGTTCCGGTGGAACTTTGTCGGTCCTCTGCACCTTATAACTTCCGAATCCCCACGGTTGACTGGCCATCACCTTATCCCTCCAGTGGTAATACTCGAGTATACCGACGGTTGTCCAGGGTTCCAACCTACCCGACCGAGCCCAGTCCTGGCTCGAGTAGGTCGGTAACCGAGGCGGGGCCCAAGTTCAGCTTAGAGCTTACAACATGCACAACTAACCAAGTAAATCGGTAAACGGTAAATGGTAAAATTCATCAATTGAATAGGTCGAATGAGGTAAAGTACACACTCGCCTAACAATGATGGACAACTTCATATAGCATGTGATTCATGATAATTAAGTAATCAAGTGGACACTTAGCACGTAAGCAATACAAATTGATTTCATGGGAGCATGTAATTCACGGATATCACGTAATCACATAAATTGGAAATCGAGTAAACAGATAGTCAAGTAATCAGGTAGTCACAGAAAACACGGGTATATAGAACACTCACCTATTTACGCACAACAACGTGCAAAATATCCTTCCGGATATTATCTTTAGTCACTGAGAAAACCTAAAATTAAATGAAAAGAATATTACCACTCATTTATCACAAACAATTAGGTGCAATCAAAGAAACTCGACGAATGATGAGTAGAACGTATAAAAAGAGACTTTAAAGTGGAACGAGGACATTTGGACCCGTGGACAAAATACTCAAGAAAATCCTAAACCACTCCTCTTTATTTGGTAAGAGTAAGTAAACATTTGGAGTTTCCAATTGAAGAAGGATCATGTTTTTAAGATGGAAAAACGGTCATAGTATTATACAAGTTCAAATAGAGCTTAGCTTTCGGGCGAAAATTTGGGCAGCATGCCCTTTGTGTTTACCTAATTTCCAGCCATTTATGGCTTCATGATTTTTCTCAGCCAATCCCAAAGTCATGTACAGCACAAACTCATCATAATAGCCATTTCATAGGCTCAAGACAATATAAGAACAAAATCAAAGGAATAACAAGTGCGGAAATGCAATTTGACAAAAGACAGCTTTGACGGGTTCATGCATAACGGTCACAACCGGAGTTACACTTATCGGATTGGGATGAAACTTAAGCCGTTTCGAAGCTAAGACACAGGACTACAATGTTGAAGAAGGCCACTCAGTCCAGTTTGCCCTGTATCTAGGTCAAATTTATCAAAATGATCCCAGATTTTCTAGTTCGAGGTTTACTGTGGTAGTCTTGATTCATCCACTCTAATCTCCGCACACATAACTCCAAATCCAATAATTCCAAAGCCATATGAAAGCTAAGACAAATGTATACAATTCTCATGAAGATGACTTAGTCAGATTTACAGTGCAATCTAGTCAAATGCCCACTTTACAGATCCAAAATCCAACTAGTTGGTCAATTAACCGCACTGCATTCAAATGACCATATCCCAGTCTACTGAGGTCCGTTTAAGACGTTATTGGCGGCGTTGAAAAGCTAATACAGGGTACTAAAACTTTCATGTTTTGACAATTGGCTAAATCTGAACGGATTATAGTAAACAAACACAACCAAAGAGACTAAACTGTCCACGCGGAATTCTGGAAAGTAACCTAGATCAGCGAGGGTATTTTCGTCTTTTCACAAGCTACGTTCCTCCGATTGAGCTGAAATTTTATAGGCATATATAAAATACCATTCTATACAACTTTCATGTTTTGTGCCAAGCCAAATTCGGCCTCTAACATGGAGAAATAAAATCGGGCAGAAAAGGGGGAAAATTTTCCAGAAATCTGGAATTTTGATTTCTAATGGAACCTTTCTTGATTTCTTGCTCCCATCATCACTATAACCACTTATCTAAGCTTAGATACAACATAGATCATCCATATAGCAAGTATAAGTAGCACATACCTCAAAAGAAACAAGGCTTGCAAGAGTACCACTTCACTTCCTCTTGAAAATTTTAGCTTCCCTAGCTTCCCAAGATCACAATTCACACTTTAATCGGTTTAGAATTTGTTTCTTGCACTTGGATGGTGCAAATCAAGAAGAAATTTTGGTTTTCTCTTGCTCTCCCTTTCCTCTCTCCTTGCTCGGCTATGCAGCAGAAAAATTGGGGAAGAATGAAGCTCACTTGGTCTTATAAGAAGACAAGAAAATTAGAACAAATTCTGTCCACAAGTTTAGCCAACACTTGGCTTGATTTCCACCACACAATTTTCTCTCTCCTTCCTTGCATTTTAGCCACAAATTTCGGCCAAGCTGTCATCATGAGAGAGGAGATATTTTACTCCATTAGTAATAAACTTGTGTGACAAGTAAGTGGCGGTCAAGTGGTCGGTTCAAGCGGTAGTGCACGGTACACGTCGGTGTGACGCGTTTTCTCTTAAATCGCACGTACTAGGGTTTTTACTTCCTATTCACTAACTTTTTATCATTGCTTCTAATCACATATTATTTCTCACTTAAAAGTCACTCTTAAGCACCAAATTCGATCCTTACTCGGTACCGGATAATTATACTACGGTTACACGAAAAATCCGATTTCACCTTGAATTGAAAACGAATAGGAGAACCCTAATTTCCTATGGTCATTGGCACTTTTCTAGGGTGATTGAACTATGGATAACATGAAATAATAATTTCCAAATAATTTTCAAATAAAAGGGAATTTTTGAGAAATATGTAAGGAATTTGCGAGTCCTCACAGGCATGGCCCACTTGGCTCTTCATCGGCTTGGATCATCGTGTCGATAATTGGGTTATCACCTTCCAAGCCTTCAATGTCTCGATGAACTCCTTGTTGAAGGGTTTGGAGTGATTCCTTGAATTGCTTAGCCCATGCACGTGTGATTCGGCCCAATGGTACTTGAACTGGGTCATTGCGTGGGCCAAGGTCCGTGCACACATCAGTCCCCTCCTCTTGAGAAGGATTTGTCCTCAAATCTAGATGGGGATGAAAGATACTAACAAGAGTTAGTAGTATGACAACTCAAATCGACAGTGCGTTTGGAGGTCAGCCACGTTGGGAACAAATGAAAGGTCACGAGCCAACTTAAGTGTCGTTTGGTCAGCTTCATGAGGCTCTCAAACAAGGACATGCGCTAAGATAGGAAAGAGCTTGTGTAAGGCTAGCGAAACTTCCAAGTAGAAATCCAAAGCTCTCTAATCAGCCTTCGGCCATGAATTGTCATATTGTCACCTACACAATAAATCTCATAGTTAGTGGTCATCGGCATACAATTGTGCAACAGCTTACCATTCTCATGCACAAGATAAGGATCTTCATAATGATGCTCATGGGAGCAAGAGAAATTCCGAATCGGGTTGTTCAATGTGATATGATTCGTCCCTGGTTGTCGCTAATTTGGCATAACTTGCCTATCTGGAGGTGGAACATTGAACCAATCGGGTCGCACTTCCCTAGAAGCACGAACCAGTGATGTAAGACCAACATTCGGATCTTGATTGACACAGTTGTGGGCATCACCTGACATAAGTGGCAGCAATGAAGTGAAACGCACTCCATACGAATTGCATGAATTTGCGCAAGTTGGAGTAGGTGAAGTAAGCTCGTGGTGACCAGCTTCTGGAATGTGAAGAAGCACGAACGTGCACCACTTTCAGCAGGAATAAGCACGAAATTGGGTTGCAAGTCTTTAGCCATAGTTGGAAAATTTTGGACAGCGCTACAACCTACAAAAACAAAATAACCTTCAACTTGAAACAATTCAGAAATCGGGTAAAGGACTAATGGGACATTATTAGCTAGATGGTAAGAAGGTGTAGAACAAGATTTAAATGAGAAAACTCCCTTTGACACTTCGATATTCCTTCCACCAATTGATTCAACTTGAGATTCCAGTCCTAGTCCTTTACACTTCTTATCAACACCTATATAAGAGCAATAAGGGTTAGTGCTAGTAACATGCTCAACATCAGGCAAAGGTGAGGAATAAACCATAGTTAGAGAACAAGAAGTAGGATCTGGAATTTCCCTTTTAAGATGAGCTCGAATGAATCCTCCAATGGCGCAGACAGGTGTGAATGGACATTGGTCCATGAATTGATACCAAAGAGATTTAGTTCCTAGAAGACAAACTCCATGGAAGCTCACAAAGTGTCCAAGGGACTTCGGGATGGAACATGCCATGACCAACCCTATTTGACTTTGTTTAATCTGGACAAACGAAGAGATACTAAACAAAACACATGTTAGCCGGTTAGCAAACAAAATGTTCACACTTTTAGCCTTTGTAAACATGGTCAACTCCTCCTCTTTACTCTTTACTACGGCCAAATTGGTCTTGCCTTTTCCCACTCCATTCTTCTTGGACCATTGCTCACTCATTGTACATGAGGTTTGATTTTCATTGTCTAGCACATATTCATGGCTCGGTTGCAACTCATTCATATTTGGCTCTTCAATCAACGAGGAACCAGAATGAAATTTTCCCTTATTAGCTCTCCGGTTGACACATGATTAAGTTGCTCCAAGCGTGAATCCAGCACTTGGCTAAGTCTTTCCATCATGGAGTCAACCAATGCCTTAGTCCGACTTCGAAATTCGGCCTTTGATTCACGAAGCTTTGACTCAATTCGAGAATTCTCAAACTCCTTGTCTTGATTGTCAAGACACTTCTTAGATGAATCTCGTTTGCTTGAGGTTGACCTTGATTTAGATGCTCGACACAAACTTCTTTGCTCCTTCTCATACTCATCACAATCTCGTTTGTACCTTTCCTATACACATGAAGCACGGTAACGTTCCATCTCCTCCTAGAGTGAACGAAACTCACGTTGTGAACTAGATTCCATGGAACTATGCTTGGGAGTAGGCCTGTGAGAACCCGAGAATTTTCACATTTTCTAGGCATTATTTTAATTCTTTGCCTACATTTTTATATTTTCCTTTAATAGGTTAATTTCCTATATATTTAATCAAAACAATCCTAATTTACTTGTGACCAACAGGTTTTCTTAAATCCCTCATATTTTAATTGAAACCCTAATTTTAATCACTGGAATTGTAAAATCCCTCACGTTTCTCTTAAAAACTTCCTTTTATTTGGAACTTATGATTTTATTATAGCCCTACTACCCAATCATTCCACAATAAGTGCAAATGAACCTAGGAAGTAGGGTTTCACTTTTCACTTTCAAGTCGGAGCAAGTTAGGGTTTTCACGTTTATCCGTAGTGTAATTATCCGGTACGGAGCGAGGATCAAATTTGGTAGGTAAGAGTGACTTTTGGATGAGGAAATATGATATGATTTGAAGTGATAATCATAAGTTAGTGAATTATAAGTTAAAACCCTAGTATACGCGATTTAAGAAAAAACGGCTCGAACCGACGTGTACCGTGCATTACCGATTGAACCCACCACTGGACCACTACTTCCTTACCACCACATACCCTTGATATTTTTGCAAAATTTCCCCCCTCATCCTCAGCCATGTGACCGAAATATGGGGCCAAAATACAAGGAGAACAAAGAGAAATTTTGGTTGGTATTAGTGGTGACAAGTGTCACTCAACCATGGCTACTTAAACAAGCCAAAAGTCCAACCTTCTTATCCTTCATTTTGCTCCATTTCCCTCCATTTTTCTGCTGCTTGGCCGAGACAAGAGAGGAGAGAAAGAGAGCAAGAATTCTAAACCGATTTTTCTTGAGTTGAGCCATCCAAGTGAGGAATTAAAATTCTAAACCGATTAAAGCGTGAGTTGTGAGCTTGAGAAGCTAGGGGAACCAAGAATTCCAAGAGGAGGTGAAGTATTACTCTTGCAAGCTTCATTTGTTGAGGTATAAGGCTAAACCATGGCTTTGGTTCTTTTATTTTGGTTTAAGTTGTTGTATAATTCTTGTTGTGGTTGGATTAGTAGTGATACAAGTTGTTATGATGATTTGAAGGTGATATATGTGAGTTAGGGTTTGAGGTATGTGCTGCCTATACTTGCTATATGTTGTATCTAAGCTTATATACGTGGTTGTAGTGATGATTGGAGCAAGAAATCAAGAAAGGTTGCATTGAAAACGGAAAATTCCAGATTTCTGGAAAATTTTAGCCCATTCTGTCTGGTTTTAGTGCTCCATGTTAGAGGCCAAATTAGGCTTGACACAAAACATAAAAGTTGTATAGAATGACATTTGATAGCAGCCTGCAAAATTTCAGCTCAATCGGAGCAACGTAACCTGTGAAAAGACCGAAATACCCTTGCTGCCCTGTTTCTATCCGAACATACTAATCAGCTTCTGTAATTAGTTGTTTTGACCAGGAATACTACTGATTTGGCTGTCGATGTTTTCTTAAGACTTATAGCCTTGTATCTTAGCTTTCAAATGGCTTTAGAATCACTTGAATTGGAGTTGTATATTCTGAGATATGACTGAAGGAGTCAGGACTGCCATAGTAAACTTCGAGTTGGAAAATCTGGAGTTGTTTTGGTAAATTTGACCAAGATACATTGCAAACTGGACTGAGTGGCCTTCTTCAACCTTGTAGCCCCCTGTCTTAGCTTCGAAATGGTATAAGTTACACCTCAATCCAATAAGCGTAGCCTCGGATGTGCCCATTCCATAAAAACCCGTCAAAACTTTTTTTTGTAAACTTCGTTTCCACACTTGTTGTTAGCTTAAATTTTTGTCCTTGTATTGTCTTGAGCATATTGAGTGGTTGTTTATGTTGTGTGTAATGTTGGGATTGATTGAGGAAAACAATGAAGTCATAAATGGCTGGAAAATAGGTAAATACAAAGGGCGTGCTACCCAAATTTTCGCTCAAGGACTAATTTTCTATTTGAACTTGTATATTTTCGTTTGGCAAATACTATGACCGTTTTTCCATCTTAAAACATGGTCCTTCTTCAATTGGAAACTCCAAATGTTTGCTTACTCTTACCAAATAAAGAGAAGTGGTTTAGGGTTTTCTTGGGTACTTTGTTCTCCTTTTTACATGAATTTCATTAAGACCTTTAGTTTGTAAAATCTACTTGAATATGAGATGATTTTGAACCATATAAACGATTCCGAAAATAGTATTTCTTAGCCTATCTAGTTGGATTCCGACTTGTCTTTGGTTCAAGTATTTTCATTGGAAAATTTTATAATCCTTTTGAGTTTGGTTTTACTTTTGGTCTACGAAACCCTAATTATTTTGTTTACGGGTCTAAATGTCCTCGTTTCACTTTAAATACCTAATTGTTTATGCTAGATGAGCTGTAATATTTTGTCTCGTTAACTTTAGGTTTTCTCGGTGACTAAGGATAATATCCAGAAGGATATTTTGCAAGTTGTTTTGCGTACATAGGTGAGTGTTCCTTGTTTGTTATATCTTCCTTGACTTCATGACTTGTTGTTATTGTTTGATCATGTGTTAAATGTTTTCAATGATTTCCAAAACGAATTTTCCAGGCGAGCGTGTACTTTATCGCGCTCGACCTAAATGAAACATGAAATTTTCAATGCTTTAATGATTAATACATTAGTTGCGCATGATGTAAGCCTTTTGGCTGAATTGGGCCCTGCCTTTCGTTACCGATCGACTCGAGCCAGAAGCGGATTCGGTCGGGCAATATGGTGACCCTGGGTGAATGTTTGGTATACTCGAGTATTACCTTGTAGTCCGGACAACGTCCGGATGGGTGGAGCCTGGCCAACGGCCGGGAAGGGGGTGAATGAACGAACGAAAGAACGAACGAGAGTTTTAATTACAAAATGCATTCTTCAAAAGAATGGAGGAATAAGGGGAAATGTTAGGAGAACGAACGAACGAACGAATTTATGGCTCCTTGTGAGCCCGTATCCTTTTAATGAATGTGTTACTATCGCTTTCCATTGTAAATGTTTCTTGAATTATTGATACTCCATGTTTCATGTATTGAAATGATTATTTGATTATGTGTTCGGAACCTCACTGAGCTTTTAGCTCACCCCTTTAGTTTTGTTTTCCTTAACAGGGGACGGCGAACAGGAAGAGAGCATAGACTAGCCTAGTCTAGTTCTTTTGTTTTTTTTTGTAATGGTTCTCGCCCCAGTGCTTGTGTGAGAACCCGTAATTTTCTCATTTTCTAGGTTTTATTCTCTTTAATGGCATGTTTTCTGCATTTTCTTTATTAGAAAAATTTTCTCGATAATTTTTATGAATAAATATAGTTTTTAGATGATTTTTCTAGTATCGGTTAGATTTTTAGAAAATAAGAATGTATATCAGACGTGGGACCCGCTAGTGCGCAAAGTTCGGTAAAATTCGGCCAATTAGGTTAAGTTTGGGATATTGGGATTTAATTACTAGGTGTTAGGAGATAATTAGGGGTTGCCTAAATGGATTAATATTGGAGAGACAAAAGGGTATGGATAAACCTAAAAGGTGCTAGGTGGCGCGATTTGATTGGAGGGTGGACTTTGACCAATTTCTTTTACTTTTACTAAACTTGAATTTTGACCAATTTGAGCTTCATTTGTCTTCCTCTTGGCCGAGCAACATAAGTGTGACGGCCCCACCTCTCCCTAGGGCGTACCCCAAGGTTCGGCGGGTCGCCTGCCCAGCTCTCACCAGGACTCAGTCGATCACATCAGTTCTCAATTAAAATCGAAATAAAATCACAAGAATAAATAGGCAACTATCCAAAACTTAAAGCGGAACTTATATATATATACATTGCCATCCCAAAAGAGAGTATAACCATCGAATATACAAAGGTTCCCAATCTTTCATACGTCCAGCCCGTGCCAAGCACTAGGGCGAGAACCATTACAACAGAACTAAACTGGCAAGTCTATGCTCTCATGCTGCTCGCCTTCCCCTATCACGAGGTGTTTAACTCCCTCAATTAAACCTACCACGTGATGGCACTGGTAAGTCCCTCTACCAGTCAGCCTATGCGACACACTTTCCCGCAAGTATTTAGAACACAAAACACTTAGGCAAAGTAAAGAATCCCACGCACAAGTTACAGCCAACACGGCCAACCCTGTATTGCATAACAAAGCTTACAAGGAATTTCTACAAACACTTGGCGTGCAGAACATCTAAGGGTGATTCTCACTATCTGAGACTCTCTGCCCTTTAGTCTCTGCCTAGCCCAATATTTATAGGCATGTTACGGTTGACAAAAGACCCAACCGCTGGTCTTAACTGAACGTCCATGAATCTAGGAATCGGCTAGGAACAAGGCTGAGTTGCTGGTAACCGCCAGCAACTCCCAGCAACCGCCCTCAACGGTTGGCAACTGCCCTCAACGGTTGGCAACTGCCCAACGTTCTTCTTTGGCGCGCCCCAGCAATCGTCCAGCAATTCTGCGTGCCCCGTTTCCCGCCATCGCAACATTCCGCGCCCAGCTTGCCCCAACACGTAGCAACCTTAGGCACCGTGGTTCCTAGCCCTTCGAACCACCCAAAACATCCCACCGAGCCATAGTCAATCCGTGGCCTTGGCCCCTAGCCCTTGGCCATGACTTGGCTTAGTTACAGTTATCCCTCTATATAGGTGTCTTAAGGGAAAACTTCTAACCGTTAGTAGAGGCACCCCTCTGTCCCCAACTAACCTAGAGGCACCTGATGCCCCTAGAACTTTCCCCAGCCCATACTTAGGCTAGGAAAACATCATCACACATGGGTCCACTCGTTTCCAACAAGCTTCACCTTCGGCCTTCCACCTAGGCCATGCCTTGGCCGAACTTGGCCACGGCCGCGCGCGTTCCGTCTGGACCGCGCCCTAAGGGGCTAACAAACCACCCCCACCTGAAGAGGTTGACGCCCTCGTGATGAATTGGTCAGTGGGATTAAACCCGAGCCTGCCAAGGTTGGCAGGATAAAACCCAGTTCCAACGTGATATAAGCGGTCAGCGGGATAGAACCCAGTTCTGCCGAGGTTGGCGGGATAAAACCCGGCTCCAACGTGATATAAGCGGTCAGCGGGATAGAACCCTGTTCTGCCGAGGTTGGCGGGATAAAACCCAGCTCCAACGTGATATAATCGGTCAACGGGATAGAACCCAGTTCTGCCGAGGTTGACGGGATAAAACCCGGCTCCAACGTGATATAAGCGGTCAGCGGGATAGAACCCAGTTCTGCCTAGGTTGGCGGGATAAAACCCGGCTCCAACGTGATATAAGAGGTCAGTGGGATAGAACCCAGTTCTGCCGAGGTTGACGGGATAAAACCCGGCTCCAACGTGATATAATCGGTCAGCGGGATAGAACCCAGTTCTGCCGAGGTTGGCGGGATAAAACCCAGCTCCAACGTGATAAAAGTGAAATGTTCACTGGCGGGACTGACCCACGTTCCAGCAACGGTGAAGAATGAAATGCTTACTGGCGGGACTAACCCATGCTCCAGTAATTGTGTAAATGAAACGCTTACTAGCGGGACTAACCCATGCTCCAGTAATTGTGAAAAAATGAAATGCTTGACAATCGGACAGTGGGATTAAACCCGAGCCTGCCGTGATGAAACTTGATTTGATTTTTGATTTTTGATTGATGATTTTCTTTTCTTTTCGCTTTTCTTTTTGACTTTTGAGAATCTTTCCAAAAAATTAATTTGCTCCAGTATGATGGATTTCTGCAATTTGAGTCCATAGTTGATTCTGTATCGCCATGTTGTTGCACCTTTTGATCAAATTTGCTTGCAACATTTACGATCTGCCTTTGTTCACCGGAGGACTCTTTCCGACACTGGTGCAAGGTGTGATTACTTTTATCTGTGCATGCAATTTTCTACAAAAGAGAAAAAACAAAGGAAATTGCCACCATCATTTGATCCGTTTTCCTTTGAGAATCGTGTAAACATGAGTCTTTCAATGCCTTTATCAACTTCTGCTGCGGTAGCCGATTGAGTTGGATTTCTTACCCTAAGGCTTTTCCGATTTTCAAACCGACCAGGCATGTGCTTTGCCATATTGTGAAGTCCGTGTAGCTGGCTTGGCTGAATTTCAACTGTTCCCAAAAGATGACTGAATCCAAGTATGCTTTTGAAATAAACCACGGGGATTGTCATTTACCACAATTCAATGATAAAGAATGAGGTATGCAAGAAAAATTCACATGTCATGTAAAAATGAATATGCACAAGAATGCACTCATAACCATTTGTGCTTAAATTCTACAAAAATGCCATGAATGCAAGTAATTTGGTAAAAATGAGTTTCCTAAGAATGTATTTGCCAAAGAATGTTTTACAAAATGACACAGCTTTGGCCAAAAGATGCATATTCGAATCTCTGAATATCCTTGTTCTGGAATTCAATATTGGCAGAGGTATGACAAAAATGAGGAGAAGTCCAAATGGACCAAACCACCAGTTGTTCCTCCTTGTGCTTGCTCATTGCAAAAATCCTACCTTGGCGCCCTTTCGGGTTTTCGCCAAGGTTGCCCCCACTCCTTTTCTTTTGTTTTGTTTTTGTTTTTGTTTTTCTCTTTTTCTTTTCTTTTTCTCCTTTTCTTTTGAGGTGCCCTTTCGGGTTTTCACCTAAGGAACAATGGAAAAACTCAACCATAATCGACTCAGGAGTATGAACTGAAGATTGCTGACATCAGTAAAATGCGCTTCCCTTATAAGATTAGGCGAAGGCATTATGGGCATCACTTGCCAGTTAATTAGCAAAATCCCTAATAGAAATGTAGCAAGTGACGAAAGCCAGGACTTTTGGGCTTTTGTAATGAGGTTAGGTGGGGTGTTTTTCAAGAGAAGTTGAGGCTTGAAAGCAGGTCTGATGAAATGTGTGAAATAACCTGAAATTGCATCATTTTGAAATTATCTCCAATTTTTTGAACGAAACCGAGGAAAATTTGCCCCAGTTTGATTGGATTTTTCTTTCTTTGTATTTTTCATTGCATTTTCTTCTCTTTTGCATTTTTCTTCAAAAACTAAATTTGCCCCAGTGTGGGGTTCTTTCTTCCTTTTCATCTCTCTTTCAAAATAAATTTGCCCCAGTATGGGGTTCTTTCTTTTTCCATATCTCTTTCAAAGATAAATTTGCCCCAGTGTGGGGTTTTTCTTTTTTTCCTGATCATTTTGTCAAAATGAATTTGCCCCAGTGTGGGGTTTGCAATCCTCAGGGGCTGACAAACGAAAATTATTGTTCTGATAGCTCAAAGGGGATGACTAGGGATGAAATGTTTTGATTGGAAAAGAAAATGGCCTGACTTTTGCCTCGTCCCTTGCGCGATTTCCAAAAAGAAATTTGCATAATCAAATAAAGAACTTCTTACACATGTCCGAGTTGATAGGTTGAGGGAATGTCTGTCCTTCCATCTCTGTCCAAAATGAGTACTCCTCCAGGCAATACCTTTTGAACACCCAATGAGCTTTGTCAATTTGAAGCAAATTTGCCTTCGACTTCATCTTTCATCACTTTAGTACTTTGTTCCCTTCTTCAGAAGATCGGCGGTGGACCCTTTTGTTATGAACTTAGGCCATGCGTTTTGACAACATTGGTCATGGTACATAGCATTCAACTGCTTTTCATCAATCAAAATCAATCGTTAATCATACTGCGTTAACCAATCAGCTTTCAACCTGGCCGGAAAGGGATTTTCTCAAATGAAGGGATTTCTCAAATGAAGGGATTTTTTAAATGGAGGGATTTTCCAATGTATGGCTTCCTCAAAGAAAGGATTTCTCCATGAGGGGATTTTTAACGAAGGGTTTTCTCAAGGAAGGCTTTCTCAAAGAAGGGATTTCTCAAATGAAGGGATTTTCAATGTATGGCTTCATCGGATTCCAGAACAGTGATATTCAAAGGGTCAAGTAATTTCATCTTTGGCCATCGAAAGAATTTAGAATGAAATTGAAAATGATAATCAACCAGTATAAACAAAAATAGTATCGAACAAACAAAATAATGAAAAGATGTAATTATGCATGCTATTGAAAAAACAGGAGCTTGATAAAAATTATTTTAGCCAAAACTTGAACCTAACAAAACTATTTACACAAAAACAGTGAAACCTTTCATGAATTTTTAGCAAATGACAGTCCCCAGATGTACCGAAATTCCCTTCAAGAGGGAAAACACTCGGCCATCCAAATTGTGCAAAACTCCTTCAGGACTTTCAAATCTCATCATTGGAGGTGGATGCCTCGAAGGTGTCACTGTGTTTGGGAAAGGGGTTTGTACTTATGTTCAGTCCTTGTTCTGCACTTCTTCTAATCAATATTTCCCCCGCCTCGATCATTTGTTGGACTTTCTGTTTAAGTGCTCTACAATCAGTAGTTGGGTGGCCAGGTGCTCCCGAATGATAGGCACAAGTGTACTGTGGGTTATATCCGCCAGAAATGCCATGGTAGGCTGGAGGGGGAATTTCGCCGATTTTACCGGCGGTTTTTAATTGCTCATATAATCGGTCCAAAGGTTGGCCGAAATTGGTGAATGTTCGAGAACGATTTTGATCGTGGGTTTCAGTATGTTGGGGGTAGTTGTAGATGGGTCTGTTTGGTCGGGGAAATTGTTGATTGTAGAGAGGTCGGGGTCGAAGTTGTTGGAAGTTAGGTTGGGATATTTGAAAAGGGGCCATAGGCGAGTTGTTGTAATTAGGTCGAGGTCGATGATGTAACATCCCGAATATTAGGAGGTTGTTTGTGAAGAAAATATTAAAGTATATTTCTTCGGGTTTGATTTAAAACCTTATTTTGTTTTAAAAGACTAGAAACCCTAATATTTTAGTCAAAAACCCTAGTTTACTTGTGACTAACCGGTTCTCTTAAATCTCTCACATTTTGATTGAAACCCTAAATTTAATCATTGGAATTGGAAAATTCCTCACGTTTTCTTAAAAATTTCCTTTTATTTGAAAATTATTATTTATTAAAGCCCTACTACCCAATTGTTCAACAATAAGTGCAGATGAACCTGGAAAATAGGGTTTTACACTTCGGTGTCAAGATTTGAGCAAAATTAGGGTTTTCGCGATTTCCGCCGGATAAATTTTCGGTACTGGCCAGGGATCAATTTGGGGATTAAAAGTGACTTTTAAGTGAAAAATAATGTGTGAGTAGTAGCAATGATATAAGGATAGTGAATGGGAAGAAAAAAAAAAACCTAGTACGTGAGTTTTTAAGAAAAACGGCGCGAACTGGCGGGTCCCGCGCACTACCGATTGAACGCACCGCTTGACCACCATTTTTCTTACCAAACAAGCTTATTGACTTTTGCACAAAATATCTTCCTAATTTGCAGCTGGTTTGACCGAAATTATAAGGCTAGAAATGTAAGGGAAGAAAGAGAAAAATTTGTGGACAAGATTAGTCCAAGTGTTGGCCAAAAATTGTGGACACAATTAGCCTTAATCTTCTTACTTCCTTATAAGACAAGTTAAGCTCCATTTCCTTCATTTTTCTGCTCCATAACCGAAATAAGAGAGAGAGGGAAAGACCAAGAGAAAAACTTCTTCATTTCTTCTTGATTTCTAGCTACAAAGTGAGAAAACTAAGGAAATAAACCGATTAAACTCACCTTTGAGTGTTTAGTTAGTGATTTGTGGTGAAATTTTGGAAAGAGAAAGCTTGGGCTACTCTTTGTGTCCTCTATTCAAGGTAAGAGAGCTTATCTCTCTAAGTTTTGCTTTCAATTTTGTTAAATTAAGTTTAGTAGTTGATTATAGTGGTGGAATCATGGATGATTAGCATGTTTTAGAGGTTTTTCCCCAATTTATTTGATGAACTAGGGCTTATGGAAATTCTGCCCAAATTGTTGTAAGATGCTTATATGTTGCAATTGAGGTTTCATAAGGTGTTGTGGTAGTGATTAGACCAAGAAATTTAGGAAAGTTCCACTAAAAACTAAAGATTTCAGATTTCTGGAAATTCTTGCTTACATTCTGTCCGAATTTGTATCTGTGTGTTAGAGGCTGATTTGGCCTTAGGTCAAAGAAGAAAAGTTGTATAGAATGACATTTTATAGGTGCCTACAAAATTTCAGCTCAATCGGAGCAATGTAGGATGTGAAAAGTCCAAAATACCCTTACTGTTTTAAATATTTCCCAGCAGTCCATTTCATCAGTTAAGTCCAGTTTATCACGTTTTTTGGCTGGGAGTCGTACTGATTTACCTCTGGGCCAAAACATGAAAGTTGTAGTGTTCTGAAGTAGCTTTAAAATGCCTCAAAGAACACCTGAATTGGACTTTTGTACACTGAGTTATGACCATTACAGTGTTCTGCATTTAAACAGCCGACGAATTGGTTTCTGGTTTAGTAATTCGAGAATTTGACTACGTTACATTAGGAACTGGACTAAGTGACCTTCATGAATGTTGTAGCTCTGTGTCTTAGCTTCGAAACGGCATAGGTTTCGTTTTAATCCGATAAGCGTAACCTCGGATATGTTATTTCCGCATTTGTACGTCAAATCTGTTTTGAGCTAAATTGAATTTCTGCACTTGTACTTAATACGATTCTTGTTATTATGATATTGTGAGCCTATGGAACGGCTCTTGACATGAATTGCTGATATGTATAATGTTGGGTTGTGTTTGAGAAAAACAATGAAGCCTAAAAGGCTGAAAAATTAGGTAAACACAAAGGGCATGCTGCCCGAATTTTTACTCGAGGACTAGAAAACTATATTAGCGACTTGAGTGAAGGTTAAGTACTTATTACTTGAACTAGCGAGAACCTTGGCCACTATGTTTCTTGAGTGTTATACGTTAGGACTTGGACGAACTTGTACCCTTGAGAAATGAAATAATGATTGCTCGAAGTATGTTTTCCTTGTACTTTCAACTCGCAAGACAATTTCAAGTATAAATATTACAAAGTTTTACTGTTTAAAAAGGCGAGCAAGTGTTTCACGACTACTGTCCAAGTGAATTTCAATTTCTTGATTCTTATTGAACGAAACGTCTAAGTTTCGAACTCTAGTCATGTTTCAAAGTTCTCAAATTGAGTTTTATCGCAGATTTGGACTCCGAACTCGGAGTATAACCTGAAAGTGACCAGTAAAGGCACTATATCTTGTGGTGAGTGCTTTCAAATACTGAATTGCACTAGATACTTGAACTGGATACGTGACCAATATGAGTACTTGTTATATACGTGAATTGACAGGGCAAGAGTGTACTTTATCGCACTTGCCCTTACGTGATATACTTGTTTATTGATTGCAATTGACTTGATATACTTGATGTGCGCACTTCCTGGAATTCCAGAAACCCTGTGGCGAGTTACTCTAGTCGAGCCGGCAAGGGCTTGGTCGATTGGGTAACGAACCCTGGGTCTCTTATTTTGTCGAGTGGAGTGATACCTCCTCGGCTAATCGGTATACTCGAGTATTACCACCCATGTTTATTGAGGATTTTGGGCCCAGTAGGGGGTGTGAATGGTGGACGGAGAGTCGTGTAAGTGGTGCTCTACTAGATTGGTTCCTTTACTTGAAAGTTGACGGAGTGTCAACTACTACGTGATCAAGCTCCTGATGATGAATGGAAGTTGGCTCCTGAGGGCCATCCGTATCCTTATGCTTTGGATTGATTATTGCTTATTGGATTATTGTTGATTTTGAAAAACTTTTACACTTGCTCATTTTGAGATTTCTACTTGACGTGTTATTGCTCACATTTATGAACTCTTCATGCTCCTTACTTTGCTATATCGAAAACTTGTACTTATAAATAATGGTCAATTTGCTATTTGGAACCTCACTGGGCTTTTAGCTCATACCACGTTATTTGTTTTCCTTACAGGGGTACGAGCGAGGCGTGAGATATGTAAAGACTAGCGTAGTCTAGTTGTTTGACTTTTAACTTTTGACTTGTACTCGCGCTATTCCTCGAATGGAACATTTTGTATTTGGATTGTATATGTTTTGAACTAGTTTAAGTATATCGAGATTTTGTACCCTGATCTCTATCAATGTAAATTATAAGCTTGAATTGTGGATGTTATTTATGGTCCATGGATGTGTGTACGTGATTTGAGTGAGTGAGTCCTGGCGAGAGCTGGGCAGGCGGTCCGCCAAACCCTTTGGTACGCCTCAGGGGGAGGTGGGGTCGTCACAGATGATGAGTAGTATTGGTGTGATAAACAGGATGAGGGTTTGAGTAGGTATGCTATTGTCGAGATCTGGGCTTTGAGATAGGGTTTCGATCCCAGACAAAAGCAGTTTCCCCCTCTTGCTTTTTGGATTGTTGCTTCCTCCCATTACTACCTTGGCTTTGCAAAGCGTCCAACTGCGATTTGAGGGTAGACACATTGACAATCTTTCCAGCCTTCACGAAATCATCATATTCTTCAAGCTTATTGACAATAGCGGCAAACGAACATCCAGTCATGCGAAAAATTTCTTCAAAGTACGGCGGATCATGTGCCTTAATGAAAGTTCGTATGATTTCGTCCTCAGTCATTGGTGGCTCGACTTTTGCAGCTATTTTCCTCCACCTTTTGGCATAAGTCTTGTGATCTTCAGATGGTTTTCTTTTTGTTCCTTCCAACGTGGTTCGCGTCGGAGCCAGCTTGCAGTTATACTCGTACTGCCTTACAAAAGCATTGGACAAGTCAATCCAAGTTTTCACTTCTTCGGGCTTCAGGTTGGAGTACCAGTCGAGGGCATCCCCCTCCAGACTTTCTGGGAATAACCTCAAAGGCAGGTTTTCATCATCTGTTGGCCTACCCAACTTGTTGGCGAACAATCGGAGGTGTGTCTTGGGATTACCCGTTCCATCATACTTGCTGAATTTCGGGGTTTTGAACCCCTCAGGCAACTGCATATTTTGGGAAAAGGCAAAGCTCATCGTAATCCAGGATTCCTTGTTTGCTCAACCCCTGACTTTTCTTTATGAATTCGTCAAAACGATCGAGACGCTTAAGCAACTTCATATCAACAGGAGCAGAAGATTCTCCTACTTCTGGTTTAGCTTGGACAGTGTGGTCTGGTAGGAAAGGCTCTGCGGTAGTCTGGTAAAAAGCTTGTGGATTCTGAAGCATGTTTGGACCACCTTGAGGTTGAAATCCTTGCCCATAGGGAGGATAGAACGGAGGATTTTGAGTATAGGTATACTGTGGGTTGAAAACTCCATCAAAAGTGGTTTGAATTGAAGGAATGACAAATGGTTCGGATTCCGGTTGTTTGATGGGCGCAAACTCGGGCTGTACCCCGCTACTAACGAGCTCGTCGATCAACTTCTTTTGTGCGGCCATTTCAGATGTCATTTCCCCAAATTTTGTGAGTAATTCAGTCAACTGAACCCCGGGACTTGTGGCTTCCGGATGGGTAGTTGCGGCGGTCTTATCAGATGATCTTGGCCGAGTACTCATGTTTACACGATTCTTTTGGGCCTTACTATGGGATCGCGTTATGATGGGGCTTCGACGAGAAGTTATGTTTGAAAATTACCTAAGAATTTTTGAAAAATTGCCTTTAGATTTAACTCTCGCTTAGTTATTCCAAGAAAATAAAGAAAAGGAAAAGAAAAAGACAAGAGTTAGTAAATATCCAAAAAATTCGGATGCATGTCCTATGGGGGAGCCCTTTTGTGCCAAGGGTAGGCCTAGCATGAAAATGCAATCCTCTGAGATAGGCACTATACCATACCTGATGGATCTGATCAACTCATTGAGTGAAAAATAATTTTGAAAAATTTGGTCAATTGGAGTGACGAAAGTCATTTGTCAAAATGAGGTCAACGTCCGAATGGATTGATCACTTTTGATCGATACAAGAACTTGCAAAAACGCACGGGTTTGACCTTGACGAACTTCCTATAGAAGAGATTGGAATTCGTTTTGACAACTTTTCTCAGTGAAGCACAGATCAAAAACTCCAACTGATCAAATGGCTGGATACAATGGATGTTTTTCTCAAAATCGACTAGGTTTTCCATTTTGAAATTGACATTGAAACCCTAATTGGTCAAACGGGTTGAATGGATTTTATTTAAAATCGACCGCATTACCCTAAAAAGGGAAACGGGTCAAATGAATTGAGTAAAATTTAAAAACTTACTCAAAATTGACCGAATCATCCTAAAAAAGGAATTTGATCGCATGAAATTGAGAATCTTATTCAAAATGAACCGGTTCATCCTAAAAACTGAAATTGGTCAAATGAATTGAATGAAATCGATGATTTATTCAAAATTGACCAGATCACCCTAAAAATGGGTGAATTAGCCAAATGAAATGAAGATTTATTCAAAAATCGACCGGATGACCCTAAAAAGGGTAAATTGGTCAAATGATGGTTTATTCAAAATTGATTATGAATTGACAAAATGGATCGATTGAATCAGCCGGCCATTGATGGTTTCAAAAAATTAGTCTATGAGCCTTCTAAAATCACGATTTCGCCTCAATTTATTCATCGTCTCAACAGGAGGAATCATTTGTGAATTTCTTCAAATTAATGTCCTTTATGCCAGAGATTTTTACTGATTTATTAGACGCTCATATTCCAAAGATCGCTCTCATGAAGACGATCGGATCCTACCTTACCTTGTGCACTACCCCTTTGGATGGTACAAAATGTAAATGTGCAAGTCTCTTTGGATTAAGTATCCGAGACACAAGGCGGCTTATTCCTAATATGGGATCCCCTAAATGGCATTCCCTTTCTAGGTTTTAATGCATGATGCCAGTTATTAAAGCAGGAAAAATGCAATTCGAAATGAAACGTGACCTAAGGAACCCTTTATCTGCCAGGGTAGGCCTAGAATGATATGCAATCATTAATCTATGAATGCAATATACCAAAATCTTTAAACGTACAATAGCCTATCTACAAGGGTAGGTTCTAAAAGAAAGTCATGCCAGACCTCTTATTTGCTAGGGTTTGTGAATGTAAAAGACAAGAGACAAGGAAACGTGAGTTCAACACGTAATCACATAACACATTGGACAATTAAGCAACAAAGACAGATAAGGAAAAAGGGGTGGGACCTCTCCCCTCGTGAAATAGTGTTTCCTAATTTAGGGTAAGGTCGACTCTACCCTAGGCAATTCTAATATGGATGCATGAGGTTGGGGTTCACTAATGCATCTAGACTCGACAAGCTTTGGTCCCCGAGCCTTCAGACTTAGAAACCAAGGGTCATCAATCCCAAGGTTCTTTGTCGGTGGCTCGAGCGATTCCCCAAACACCGCTACGCACACATCGTGTCGCGGCTACGTGTTTGAGTGAATCTATCAAAATCCTCAACCTTCGACTAAAAGCTAAAGGCTATCAACCCATAGCTTAAAGCGGAAGATTGAGTGACCCATTGAATCATGCTACACACACATCGTGTCGTGATCACATGTCCAAATGGGTCGCCTAATCCTAGTAGGGTGGAGTGGCGTGACAAGCCACTAAAAGAAAAATAAAAGGGATAAATAATAAAGCGAATGCACGTATGCTAGTGCTCGTTTGGAGGGGAGGGATCGAGAACCAACGCGAGGCTCTAAGGGTGACACACCCAAATGCAATGCAAGCGCGAGATAAGCAAGTAAACATACATCCAATCAACCAATCATACATTCGCGAGCGAGGGAGTAGTTGGACACGCGTGAAATGCAAAATCCTAAAAAAGAAAAAAATGCAACCCTAAAACACCCAAATGTGATATATGAAAAGGTTAAAAGAAGAAAAAGGTTGATTAAATCAAATTTGCTCGGACTCTCGAAAATCCCCAGTGGAGTCGCCAACTGTCGCGCCCCATTTTTTGATAAATAAATAAATGGTTTAAAAAAATGTATTTTTTGTGACTGGAAAATGAATTGTGATTTAAAAGAAAAAATGGGTCTAAATGGGGGGTTGAGAATGCGACGATTTGACCCAAAATTATAGTTTAAAAAGGGTTTTTGAAATAAAAATTGGAGTCGCCACTTGGTAATGAGTTAAGGTGTACCAAGTCACCAAAAAAAATGAATTTTTAAAGAAAAAATAGGAAAAAGTAGTAAGAAACCCCTTTTAAACGACTCCTAGTCCACGTAAACCAAAGCAAAAGGTTCGGGAGTCACATTTGACAAAGGGGAAGGCAAGGATAAAATCCAAGGCACCCCTTTGACCTAGCCAAGGCTAGTTGCATGATTTAATCAAAGATTTTCTTGTTTTAACCAAAGAATTTATTACATTTGGATGCACTACATGAATGCAAACCCTAGACCTAGGGGTATTGGGGGAAATTTCTCTTCAAAGGTTGAGTGGTACCAATCACATTAATTGTGAAGCCCAATAACGATCCTTTGAAGAAGTCACGAATAATGCGAGTGGGATGCAAATGAATGGAATGCATGTATGCAATGTGAGGACATGAGTTTGAAAAAGTAATAAAAAACAATAAATATGTAAATGAAAATGTGCACGTGAGTGGGCAAGGTACGGTATGTGCAATGATAATATGAAGTGCATGTGTGCAAGTGATGATAAAAGTGTTCGTGTGCAAGTGAAGAAACATAAAGGTGCACGTGTGCAAAATGGGAGGAAAAATGAAAGTGTGATGAGGGTATAAAATGGTAGAGTGGATTTAAAAATGCATGAGCCTAGGGAATTCATGCATATTGGGTACGGGGAGACCTAAATCGTGACTCAATTTGCCCTTTTATAGAGGGAATACAAGCGTGCTAAGGTTTAGAAAAAGCCACACTCGTCTATATCCCATATTTAAGGGGACTCTCAAGCAAATAAACCCTATAACTAGCATGAAATGCAAAAATCCTAAAATGGAGGGAAAAGGGGTTCGAGGGGCATGCAAAATGATAAAACTAAAAAAAATGCATGACATGTAATGAACATGCAAACATGTACTAACGAGGGGAAATCCCTAAGGGTCTAGCGTTGGACTAGCCCATTCTATGAATTCCGACTAGCGTTGGACTAGCGGAAACGTACATTCATCCATCACATTCATTCATGGCTATGGAAAGCGGGTAGACATGCCAAATACTCGTAAACACGTAGCACATAACACTTAGCATGCTCGACTAGATGCAAAAAGCCTAATAAAGCAAGTAACACATAACAACAAAAGCAAAGCAATCAAGCTAAAGGACCTATTACATTTGCTAGCTAGGCACACGTCTTCAATAGGTCTTCATCGAATGCTCCTCCAAACCCTATCTATTACAAGCCAAGAGGTGTACACATACCCCATAAAAAAACTTAAATAAAAAGCAAAAGTAAATGAAGTAAATGAAAGGAATTAAGGAAAACTAGTAAAACAAGTAGACATGCAATTCTCACGTAGCACGTTGGATCACATAGGAGACACAAAAAGGGATAAAAGAAATTATACCGCCCCCTTTGAATGGTGTCCAAATGAAAGAAAAATGGCTTCAAAACAATAAAAAGGTCACGGTACCTCAAATAGTAAAGTATAACAAAGTCACCAAATCTCTACTAATTGCAATTTAAATGAAATCAAATAATACATAGTTTCCAATAAAGGGATCCACCAAAGACCCAATTGCAAGCATTTATAACCATTCAAAGCCAATTGAAACATTTCAGAAACTTTGAAAGTCAAAGAGCAAGAAAAAGGCCAAAGCCCATTTATTTCAGAAAATTCAAGAAAATAGGCGAACACAAGCTCATTTGAACACAAAGTTCTTAAACTCTTGCATTAAGTACCACCCAAACAAATGAAAGCAAATGAGCAATCGAGTTGCAAAGTTGAGGCTACCAAGGACTCAATTGTGAACACTAACCAAACACTCAAACCTAATCAAAACACTTTTAGGAACTTCAAGGGTCCAAGGGCAAAGGAAAAGGCAAATAATGGTTAAAATGCAAATATCTTAGGACATAATTGCAAGAACATGGAATGTAATTGGGCCACAGTGCAACAAAGGGAGACTTGGGGGGGTCAAAAGGCAATTTTGAAAGTTTTCCATGCAGAATTCATGCAAAGTTACGTAGCTTATATTCTGCAATTTTCCAGCAGCCATTCTTTCAGCAATCTTTCATTTGTACAAAGCATTTTAACCCCAAATGGATTTGTACAAAGCAAACCAATGGATTCAACGACTCAACTTGCATGCAACAACTTAGAAGAAGGTTATGCAAAATCTGGAAAAAGCTTTCATGCAAGGCTCATGAAGAAACTGAGATTTCTGCAATTTTCCAGCCAATGTTGCTTCGGCAACCTTTAAGCTTTCAAATGCAATGCAGATTTCATGCAAGATTTAGGACCTAAGGTAGCAAAAAGCATCACTCAACATCACTTAACATATGAACACTTTCATTCACAGAATCCAGTCATGATCCGTGAACCATTTAAGATCAAATGGAGGCAAATGAAAAACCAAATGGGAGACATGTGCAGCGATAGAAAAGTAAATCCAGCCTTGTGATCTCTTGAAATGAAATTTCATCACCCAACAAAGAGTCCCATATGAAGCAACTCAAACAAATTCTACCATTTCAACAACCCAAAATCCAGTGCAAAGCTTCAAACTATCCCAGAAAACCAGTCCAAGCAACGGGACTCAAATGCAGCAAAAGAAAGAATGAAACTTGCTAGAATTTCCAACCATGGCTTGTTTGCAATTATTGTGTTCATTCAAAAAATGCAATTTTCTCACCTAAAACAAAACTTGAAACCAAATAACAGGCTTATCAAAGAATCTTCTCACTCTTCCACATAGAGCCTTTGGATTCGTCAAAAAAAAAAAAGAATAAAACGTGCAAAGCTGAAAATTCTCTGCGGCTTCTCAAATCAACCAAAACAGATTCATGCGAAGTGATTTAAACCACACCCATTGATCCATCAACCACACTCAAAACAATTACAGCTAACATTACCCAAAAACAGAACTAACTACTTCCGACGAATCCAATAATGAAGCTAGATAGGGAAAAATGCAGCAAAGCTACAAAGGAACTTGCGGCAGACGAAGAACCTACAAATCTGAAAAAAAAAACTTTGCAGCTTTCTTTTGACAAACCTTAGGGTTAAACATCAACCTTTGACCGACAAAACACAAGATCCAAGCATAGAGGTATGAAGCTAGTATCTGGATTATCCATTTCCACACAAAAAAACATCACAGAACAAAAGGGGGAGCAGATCGGCAAAAAGCTAGATTTTTCCAGATTTTTCAACATGTTCATAGTCATTTTGAGTAAAACGGACTACCTTGGTTGCTGATAAGGTTGAACAATCATGAAGGCTCCTAGGAGAGATGTCCAAACGCAAATTGATTGAAGATGAGTCTGCCACCGAGCTGCCCAACGCCGTAGCCTTTTCTTTCTGCCCGCTCCTCTTTTTCCTTTTCCTCAGCCCAGCCGTCCGAAGCTTTCTTCCCGGGCTCCCTTTTTCTTCCAGCCCTCAGTCTTTTCGTGCTTTTCTAAACCTCCGCCATCCAGATTCTATGCTCTCTCTATCTCTCGGCCCTTTCCAAGACCTCTCCTCTCTCTGGTTTTCCCTTTTTTTTTTTCAGATTTCTGCAACCGTCACTCGATATTCCCGTATGCTCCCCTTTCTCCAAAAAACTCTCTCCCTTGCGGCTCTTGCTTCCCTTTCCTTTTATACCGGAGCCCCCCTCCTAAACCCTTAACCAACTCTTCTCAAATTGCAGCTGAAGGGCTGCCTGGTTTTCTGTTTGCAAGCTGCGGCAATACGCAGCTTGCATGCCGCATTTCTCTTTTTTTTTTTTCTTTTTTTTAAGATTAATTAAAACAATATTGATAATAATAAAAATAAATAACAAAATAATTTAATTAACCTTGGATAAAACAAATAAACTAGAAACAACAAAATATAAAATCCAATTCTTTTTTTATTTTCCAATTTCATCGTTTTTTCCCTCTTTTCTTTTTTTCTAAATGAATCAAACAAAAATAAAAGATAAATTAAGTAGAAATGACAAAAATAGATAAATAAAACCAAATAAAACAAAAATGCTATTTTTTTCTTTTCCTTTTTCCTTTTTTTATGATTTCATGATTTTCTACGCTAAAACTTAAAAAACAAAAACTAAAAAAAACTAAAAAGTGAATAAAACTAAAATAAAATAAAATAACACCTAAAAGGGCAAAACAAACAATAATGAACAAAAATGCAAACCATCTAAAACAAAATCATGAAATTAACAAAAATCAATAGACAAGAATTATCACTAAAACGAAGCATATAAATTATTTCAAAATTTGGTGTCTACACCAGCAATCCGAACAACACGGTCCAGAATCTCCCCGTGAATCTGGTATCCCTGTCACTTATGATGTCCTCGGGTAAACCGAAGTCCTTCACAACATTTCTGAAAAACAACTCAGCGGCAACATCAGCCGGGCACGCCTTCGGCGCACCGATAAAGATAGCATACTTAGAAAATCGATCTACGATTACAAAAACAGAAGCCATACCATCGACCTTAGGAAATCCCGAAATGAAGTCCATTGAGACCGATTGCCATGGTCGATCAGGAATCGGCAAAGGCTGCAACAAGCATGGCCTTCTTCTTCCTTTCCACCTTGTCTTGTTGGCACACAAGACATGTTCTCACGTATGTTTCAATATCTTCTTCCATCTTTGGCCAGTAGAAGCTCCGCGACAGCAAGGCCCTCATTCGTTCCACTTCGGGATGACCAGCCCAAGGAGTGTCGTGGGTCTCTCGCAGCAACTGTCGCCTAAGTCCCCCTCCTGCCGGGACATAAGCTCTACCACCTTTGGCAAAAAGTAAGTCGTCTTCCAACCAGTAACGACGAACTTTGCCCTCACGGACCTGAGCGACCAGGGTCTGGTACACTGGATCGTTCATGGACTCCGCCTTAATCTTGTCCTGAAAGTCCGTTTCCACAGTGCTAAGGGCCGCGACGTACTCTTCGACACGCTTTCGGCTAAGCGCGTCGGCAACCGCGTTCTCTCTTCCTGGCTTGTGCAGCCAATCAAAGTCGAACTCGGCCAAAAACTCCTGCCAACGAGCCTTCTTTGGGGTCAGCTTCTTCTGCGTTTTGAAGTACGTGTTGGCTGCGTTGTCGGTCACCACCACGAACTTGGTTCCCAACAAGTAGTGCTTCCAAATCTCCAGGCAATGCACTACGGTCGTCATCTCCTTCTCGTGCGTGCTGTATCTTTGCTTGCACTATTTCAGCTTTCGGCTTTCAAACGAAATTGGGTGCATGTCTTGCATCAGCACTCCACCAACTGCACGGTCGGAAGCGTCGGTGTTGCAACTTCCGAACGATGTGTTTAACTCCCTCAATTAAAGCAACCACGTGATGGCACTGGTAAGTCCCTCTACCAGTCAGCCTATGCGACACACTTTCCCGCAAGTATTTAGAACACAAAACACTTAGGCAAAGTAAAGGATCCCACACACAAGTTACAGCCAACACGGCCAACCCTGTATTGCACAATAAAGCTTACAAGGAATTTCTACAAACACTTGGCGTGCAGAACATCTAAGGGTGATTCTCACTATCTGAGACTCTCTGCCCTTTAGTCTCTGCCTAGTCCAATATTTATAGGCATGTTACGGTTGACAAAAGACCCAACCGCTGGTCTTAACTGAACGTCCATGAATCTAGGAATCGGCTAGGAACAAGGCTGAGTTGCTGGTAATCGCCAGCAACTCCCAGCAACCGCCCTCAACGGTTGGCAACTGCCCAACGTTCTTCTTTGGCACGCCCCAGCAATCGTCCAGCAATTCCGCGCGCCCCGTTTCCCGCCATCGCAACGTTCCGCGCCCAGCTTGCCCCAACACGTAGCAACCTTAGGCACCGTGGTTCCTAGCCCTTGGAACCACCCAAAACATCCCATCGAGCCATAGTCAATCCGTGGCCTTGGCCCCTAGCCCTTGGCCATGACTTGGCTTAGTTACAGTTATCCCTCTATATAGCTGTCTTAAGGGAAAACTTCCAACCGTTAGTAGAGGCACCCCTCTGTCCCCAACTAACCTAGAGGCACCTGATACCCCTAGAACTTTCCCCAGCCCATATTTAGGCTAGGAAAACATCATCACACATGGGTCCACTCGTTTCCAACAAGCTTCACCTTCGGCCTTCCACCTAGGCCATGGCTTGGCCGAACTTGGCCACGGCCGCGCGCGTTCCGTCTGGACCGCGCCCTAAGGGGCTAACAAACCACCCCCACCTGAAGAGGTTGACGCCCTCGTCAACTTGGCTTGCTTCCGCACGTTCCTCAGGTACTCAGCAATTTTATCTTCGAACTGCCACAAGGTCATGTCCCGTTCCTAAGTAGCATCCAACTCGGTCTCGCCCTTCCATTGGATCAGGTAATCTGTCCGCTTGTTCTTTTTGCTCTGCCCCATCGTTCTGTGGTCCAACACAGCTTCCACCTCATTCTGGAATTGATTGCGGATCACCGGCGGAGCACGTTTTGCTTGCCTCCGTCCTTTATCCATCTCGTCCTGGTTGAAGGGTTTCAAGAAGCTTACATGGAAGGTCGGGTGGATCTTTAGTCTATCGGGCAGCTTCAATCGATAGGCTACACGACCCACCTTCTTAATTACCTCAAACGGTCCATCGTACTTCGGAATGAGCCCATGATGGACAGTTTTTCTGCTCACTTTCTTCCAAATCTGGGGAGTCAACTTCAGCATCACTTGATCTCCCACTTGGAATTCCAAGTCTCGTCTATGTTGGTCCGCATACTTCTTCATGCGTTGTTGCGCCACCAGCAAGCTATCCCTTGCTTCATCCACCAGTTCCTGCTTGCCACGAGCAAACCGATGTGCGGCTGGGCAACGACTCCCGCCTTGAAGGGCAACTTCATGCGGAGTCAGAGGTTGTTGCCCGTTCACCAACTTGAACGGACTCAGCTTAGTTGCGGATGACTTGTGCAGATTATAGCAAAACTGCGCAGCATCCAGCAACTCCACCCAATTCTTCTGACTTGCCGTCACGTAATGCCTTAGGTACTCCTCCAGCAAGGCATTGATCCTCTCCGTCTGTCCGTCGGTCTGAGGATGGGCGGCAGTAGAGAACTTAAGTTCGGATCCCAGCAATCCGAACAACACGGTCCAGAATCTCCCCGTGAATCTGGTATCCCTGTCACTTATGATGTCCTCGGGTAAACCGAAGTCCTTCACAACATTTCTGAAAAACAACTCAGCGGCAACATCAGCCGGGCACGCCTTCGGCGCACCGATAAAGATAGCATACTTAGAAAATCGATCTACGATTACAAAAATAGAAGCCATACCATCGACCTTAGGAAATCCCGAAATGAAGTCCATTGAGACCGATTGCCATGGTCGATCAGGAATCGGCAAAGGCTGCAACAAGCCTGGCTCCTTCTTCCTTTCCACCTTGTCCTGTTGGCACACAAGACAGGTTCTCACGTACGCTTCAATATCCTCTTCAATCTTCGGCCAGTAGAAGCTCCGCGACAGCAAGGCCCTCAGTTCCACTCCGAGATGACCCGCCCAAGGAGTGTCGTGGGTCTCTCGCAGCAACTGTCGCCTAAGTCCCCCTCCTGCCGGGACATAAGCTCTAACGCCTTTGGCAAAAAGTAAGTCATCTTCCAACCAGTAACGACGAACTTTGCCCTCACGGACCTGAGCGACCAGGGTCTGGTACACTGGATCGTTCGGGGACTCCGCCTTAATCTTGTCCCGGAAGTCCGTTTCCACAGTGCTAAGGGCCGCGACGTACTCTTCGACACGCTTTCGGCTAAGCGCGTCGGCAACCGCGTTCTCTCTTCCTGGCTTGTGCAGCCAATCAAAGTCGAACTCGGCCAAAAACTCCTGCCAACGAGCCTGCTTTGGGGTCAGCTTCTTCTGCGTTTTGAAGTACGTGTTGGCCACGTTGTCGGTCACCCCCACGAACTTGGTTCCCAACAAGTAGTGCTTCCAAATCTCCAGACAATGCACTACGGCCGTCATCTCCTTCTCGTGTGTGCTGTATCTTTGCTCGCACTCTTTCAGCTTTCGGCTTTCAAATGCAATTGGGTGCTTGTCTTGCATCAGCACTCCACCAATTGCACGGTCGGAAGCGTCGGTATGCACTTCGAAGGTCTTTGTGAACTCCGGAAGTTGCAACACTGGTTTGGAAGTGACTGCTTCCTTCAACATCCTGAATGCATCCTCGCATTCGTGATCCCACATCCACAGTCTGTCCTTCTTTAGTAGGTCGGTCAGAGATGCCACAATCCTCGAGTATCCCTGGATAAAGCGCCGGTAGTAGTTGGCCAGCCCAAGGAACGACCTTAGTTCAGCGACCTTCTGGGGTGCGGGCCAGTCGAGAATCGCCTCAACCTTCCTGCGATCCATCTGGATCCGGCCATTGCTCACTACTTGGCCAAGAAAAGTGATCTGCTCCCTGCCAAACTCACACTTTTCCGTCTTTACATAGAGCTCGTATTCCCTCAACTTGCTGAATACATCTCTCAAGTGCCCTACATGTTCCTCTAGGGACTCCGAATACACAACAATGTCATCTAGATACACTACAACAAACTTGTCAAGGTATTCATACAAGACATCGTTCATCAGCCTACAAAACGTAGTAGGTGCATTCGTCAAGCCAAACGGCATGACAAGAAATTCAAAGGAACCATACCTTGTCACCACCGTCGTTTTCTCCTCATCTCCTGGGGCTATCCGGACTTGCCAGTATCCTGACCGCAAGTCAATTTTGGTGAAGAATCGGCCCCTTGCCAGCCTATCGAACAAGTCGAAGGTGTTTGGGATCAGGGTACCTGTTCCTGATCGTGATCTTGTTCAGGGCACGATAATCTACGTAAAATCTAAGTGTTCCATCTGCATTCTTCTGGAATAGCGCTGGGGCACCGTACGGAGCCTTCGACGGCCTCAACGCCTGGCCTTCTAACAACTCGTTCAGTTGGCGTCGCAGTTCCGCCAACTCCATCGGGGACATGCGATAAGGAGCTTGGGCAGGGGGTTGGGCTCCTGGCACCAACTCAATTCCATGATCCACGGCACGTCTAGGAGGCAGCCGTCTTGGCAACTCTGCAGGCATCACGTCTGCAAACTCCTCCAATACATGAGCCACGGCATCTGGTACCTCCTGGTACATGTCGGGCTTCATCTCTACCAACGCAGCAATATACACCACTTCGCCGCGCCTAAGGCTGGACTGGATCTGTACAGCCGACACCATGTTATTTCGTGGGTTGCCCTTCTGTTTCGGCAACCTTACCGCGGCAACAATGTAACAGCCCCACTTTCCCCTAAGGCGAACCAAAGGGGTTAGCGGACTGCCTGCCCAGCTCTCGCCAGGACTACGGATCAGTTAACGTCGATCTAATGCGCTCCGAAGCTTACCAACGCGCGCAAATAGGTCAAAATCACAAAATAAAAAAAAAATGAAAATCGAAGCCGCGATGAACAGTAGAGGACACGTCAGAATCCGGCCGGATTTGGCCCTTTCCTTTTTGCAAATTTTTTTTTTCTTTTCCGTTTGAAACGCGTATCAGTTCGAAATCCAACCAGGCATCGACCAAACATATATATACATTGGAAACCAATATTTGCAAGCCAAGACGGCATATCAAATATTCAACTAGTTCATATATGTACAAATAACCATTTACAAGCCAACCATTGGTTGCAACAAAACACTTAGGGTTTTCACCCTCAAGGAGCTATTCAAAATATACATTCACATGAGCTCAACTTGAACCAACTAGCACATTCTTTCCAAAAGTGGTCATTTTCCTGTAAGGAAAACAAATGGCACGGTATGAGCTAAAGCCCAGTGAGCAACTATCACACAAAAGCAGTCAAGATCATATAATCATAACCGTTCAGTTCAAATATGCAATTAAGAGATAAATCAAACCAGTGAAAGGATACGGTTGGCTCTCAAGAGCCCATTTCCACACTTGCAATCTTGATCCAACCTCATTGACCCTCTGTCAATGTTAAAAGTACCAAAACCGTAGACCTCACTTTACTTCCTTTCCTTCCACCAATCATACCCCAACCGGGCCCGCACTCCATTCAGTCACTTTTGGTAATACTCGAGTATACCGGAACCAAGAGTCTCATTACTACAAGGTTCCTCAGTACAGTCCCCGTGGCAAGACAATTTTCACGACCAAGCCCTCACCGGCTTGATCCAATTGACTACCAAACGGGGTTGAGCTCAGTGATACAGTAAAGCCGTTGGACATTCATCCAAACGACACCAAATCAGTTTCCATGAGTGGAATTCAGTATTTCATATAACCAGTACAGTATTTCAGTGAACAGTCATTAACCATGAATAAAATCACAAGGGGTGAGGGCGGTCAAGTACACCCTCACCTTAATCACTTCCAATAAGCAAATAAGCCTTCAAGGCATCAATTACACATATAACAAAGCCACATTGTAACATTTAAGTGAGTAGTATACTCACAAATCAAATAAGTGCTATTTCATGCACTTCCGTCAGGGGAATGTCGTGAACCACCGTCACGCCCTAGAACAAGTAAACAAATGCAATGAGACTCGATAACGAGTCATATAGCAATGCCAATCACAACCCCAATAGGGTTTTATAAACATATACAAGCATGATAGCAAACCAGGAATTAAGAAAGGCCTTAAACTTAGGCCTTGGAAAGAAAACCGGATTCGACCTCATAATGCGGTAATGGCACAACTCTCACTACGATTATCGGATGGGGGTGTAAGACCCACCGCTTCGAAGCTATGGAACAGGGCTACAACAATGAAGAAGGTCACTCAATCCAGTTCCTAGCTTAACTAGGTCGAAAATGCCAAATACTATACCAGAATTACCAAAACAGGTTTGCAAATCACACAAAACTGTAATTACTATAACTTAGTCTATACAAGTCCAAATGCCGAAATTCCAAAGGCATATGTTAGCTAAGACATCCAGCTACATTTCATCAGAAGACACCAACAACTAAATCCAAACCAATTCCAGTCAAAATGGCCAATAACCAGTACAGTTTTCGCATTCTGTCCAAAGCAGAACAGCTACAGTAATTTCGTCATAACTCATTCCACATTAATCCAAATGACCTGGAATTTTACAGGCACCTCAAACACATCAATACCTACAACTTTCATGTTTTGAGCAAAGTCAAATTCGGCCTCTAACCCTATTGTAGACACCAAATTTTTGATTAATTACTTTATTTGTTTAATTAATTTAATTTTTGCTTTATTGGTTTCAATTCTAGAGTTTTTATTTTTATTTTATTTTAATTTTGTTCTAGTTTATTTTATTATCTATTTATTTTTGCCTTCATCCTAATTTTCAAAAAAAAAAAAAAAGGAGGAAAATGAAAAATACAAAAATACAAAACAATGTGGAATAGGTGGAAATGTGCATGTTGGACAAGTGTACCAAATAATCATTAGACAAGTGTCTAAGGAATTGTAGGACAAGTGTATAGAGGGGTAGGTGTCAAGGACACTTGTTGGGCTTAGGGAATTTTTGGAAAAAAAAAAGAAGAAAGAAACAAAAAGAAAAAAAACAAGCTACGGGGTGGAACGAAAAAAGGGAGGATAGCAGAAACACAAAGGAGGAAGGGGTGAAGGCTAGAATCTGGGGTAGCCGACAGAGATGAAAAAAGCTTCGGCAGGCAGCAACAAAAGAGAAAAACAGAGAGGTGGGCGGCGGAATTTTGAGAAGGAAAAGAACAGAGAAAAACTAGGAAAAACAAGGGGGCGGCTGAGAAGAAAAATCTGGAACGGCTAGAGGGAAGAAAGAGAGGCTCTCGGGAGAAAAAGAAAAACAGCGGCTAGGGGGGAGCTACGGCTAAAAAACAGAAAAACAGGGGAAGAGGGCTTCGGTGAACAAAAGAGGCTAAAAAACAGAGAGAGAGGGCTGGGGATGGCCGGCTATGGGAAGAAAAGGAACCAGAAAAAGAAAACAGAGCAACAAGGGAAGGCTTCAAGGGGGGAGGACAGAAAATCAAAGGAAAAAGAAAAGAGCGGTGGCGGCTATAGCTGGATATAGAAGGAGGCGGCGGCCGGAAAGAAGCTCTCTGAGAAGGAAGCTGCCAAGCTTGAACGTCAGAGAAAGCGGCAGGAGCACATGGCGGCGGCGGCGGCTTTGTCGGCCGTCTCGGTTGACAAGGCCGATCCATTGGCTGCCAATCACAGAGGAGTGCCGTTGATTGAGCTGGCGCAGGCCGTTGGGGCGAAACCCGTACAAGCCTATAGAGAAATGAATTCGGAAGATTGAGAGTGTGACGCTTTGGGCGCTGCTGAGTTTTGGGCCGCTACAATATCCTCAATTTCTTGCCTAGATTGGGGGAGATTCTATTTCGCAGCCAATGGAAGGAGCTTCTGAAATTACAGAAGGATCAAGACAGTTGCTGATTCCTTTGATTAAAGCCCGAATTGAAGCAAAACGACTTGACGTGGCAATTCCAGCTTGTTGCAGGCTTCTCAATAATCCTCCGTCTTCATCTACGGATTTTCACGGAGCAAGAGCATTGTAAGCCATCTCTCTGCCTTTGAATATCGTTTTTCTTTCTTCGTCAAGTGCAGATGCTGAAATCCCAAGGCATCACTTCCGTGAGTTGTTAGTTCAGTTTTCATGCAGATTGTTCCTGAAATTTAGAATACACATGCGTCATGCATTTGATTGGACTGAAATTGTTTTTTTTATTTTATTGTTGTTTCTGATTGTTCATATAAAATTTTGGGGCTGGTTAACTTCAATTGAGCAGAGAATGAATGAAACTTATAATGCCCCTAATCTGTTTGAGAAAATGCCTAACTGAGATTTCCCTTTGAATGATGATTTGTTTGTGAGTTCGACGGAAACTGATGCTTGTTTTCTTTTCCCTTGTGATTTAACCCCAGAGTTTTTTAAGACTTCATAATTTACCCTAAAGCTGTCATAAGCCCTTCAATCAGGTCCTTAATTTTATTTTTGTTTGAACCTCTCACATATTCTTTTATTCATTATGACCCGAAAATTGCTGCAATCAAATCATTTCTGCCCTTAATAAGTTTCAATTGTTTTTTCATGTTTTTTAAGCTGTTTGCTTTTTCCTGGGATTAGGAGCATAATTAGTCCTTAATAATTTTATTTTGTTGATTTTAATATTATGGGTTTAGTTTTTGGGTAATGATATTTGTTTGGGTTTGTAAAGGTGGGTCTGTTTTATTTTGATTGGGTTTCTAGTTTGGGTTTAGGAAATAAAAACCCAAATCCTTTTGTTGGGTTTGCTTTGTTAAGAAATGAAGGCCAGCCCACCTATAGTCTTTGGGCATTGCAGCGGGCTTAGGGAGTCTTGGCCCAGCAAATAAGAAATGGCCCAAGTTGCCTGATCCACTAAGAAACCAGAAAATGCATTTGCGAATCAGTCCCTGAATTTCTCCTTAGCTGTATTGTGGCCCTGGACATTTTCAACTTTTTTTCAATTCGGTCCTTAAATTAATTGCAAATAGGTCCCTGAACTTTATTTTTCTTTAATTTTGACCTCCAAATTTTGTCAATTTTTGCAATCAGGTCCTTTCTTTTCTTGACTTCTTAAATGTGGATTGTTGACATGATTTAATTGATTCAAATTCATGCATATTTTTTTATCCTTTGTGATTATTTGCCAAATAAATTGGTACCTTGACCTTTTTATTGTTTTGAAGCTAATATCTCATTTACTCGATTTCCATTGCAAGGGAGGTAACCTCTATATTCTTGAGTTTATTTTTCCTACGTGCTTCTACGTGTTACGTGAATATGCATGTCTACTTTGCTTTCTTAATTCCTTGCATTTATTCCGTTTACTTTTACTTTTATTTAAGTTATTCTTTATGGGGTATGTGTACACCTCTTGGCTTGTAATAGATAGGGCTGTGGCAAGCAATTTGGTCCATTTTCCCCTTCCCCTTTTTGTTTTAGTTAGTGAATGTAATAGGTTCATTAGTTGGTTGCATGCCTACGTGTTAAGTGTTTAATCGCTTTATTAGGTCCTTGCCTCTAGTCGAGCATGCTAAATGTTACGTGCTACGTGTTTATGAGTATTTAGTATGTCCACTTGCTTTCCATAGTGTGGATGAATGGAATGGATGAATGTACGTCACCACACTAGTCCAACGCTAGTTGTGGCTTCTTTTATCGTTTCCACTAGTCCAACGCTAGTCGGAATTCATAGAATGGGCTAGTCCAATGCTAGACCCTTAGGGATTTTCCCTCGTTAGTACATCATTTGCTTGTTCACCACATATCACGCATTTTCCTTAGTTTTATCATTTGGCATGATCCTCGAACCCCTTTTCCTCTCATTTTAGGTTTTGCATCCCACACTAGCTATAGGGTTCATTTTGCTTGAGTGTCCCCTTCCGATAAGGGAAACGAGCGAGTGTGGCTACTCGATAGCCTTAGCACGCTAGTTTCGCCTTCTAATCAAAGGGAAAATAGAAGTCGAAAAGTTAGGAGTCAACCCCCGTACCCGACTTGTTGCATTCCCCTAGGGTCATACTTTCATTTTTATCACATCCATACACTTTTAACCACAATTTTGCACATTTCTCAAACCATACTTTCTCACTACATTTTCCTATCACGTGCTCATTTCCACCTCACAAATGAAATTCCACTTTACCTTATATATCTATTATTCTATTTTCACACATTTGCACACAAAAAACACTTGAATTTTATACAATTTCACACATGCACCTTTTTATACATTCGCACACTTGCACTTACATTTCTTGCATCTTTCATACACTTTCACACTTGCACACTTGAATTTGAACTCTCATTTGCATTAATCGACCTCTATGAGGTTTTCCTTTGTTGGCCGCCACAATTCATGTGGTTTGGGACCAAAAACCTTACAAGAGACATTTTAGAATTTAGGTTTGCATTTTTTTCCTTCTTTTTGCATTCATGTAGTGCATCCAAATGTAATAAATTCTTTGGTTAAAACAAGAAAATCTTTGATTAAATCATGCAACTAGCCTTGGCTAGGCCAAAGGGGTGCCTTGGATTTTATCCTTGCCTTCCCCTTTGTCAAATGTGACTCCCGAACCTTTTTCATTGGTTTACGTAGATTAGGAGTCGTTTAAAAAGGGTTTCTCACTATTTTTCTTTAAAAACACATTTTTTTAGGTGACTTGGTACACCTTAACTCATTACCAAGTGGCGACTCCGTATTTAGTTTTAAAAACCCTTTTTAAACTATAATTTTGGGTCAAATCGTCGCATTCTCAAAACCCCATTTAGACCCATTTTTCTTTTAAATCACGATTCATTTTCCAATCACAAAAATACATTATTTTTAAACCATTTATTTATTTTATCAAAAAATGGGGCGCGACACCTATGATCCAAAACCGGACAGAATTGGGGATTTAAGAACCCTAACTTTTCAGTTTTCATTCCAAATCCAAAATTGGTTGCATTTATCCACATTTCACACCCACTAGAGTTATTATAGGCCATTGCCAATCATCACAAACAACCACACCATCATAATCCAATTAAACCAGAAAAATCATCAATAAATGGAAAACTTCACCAAATCACTTCAAGTCAAGATAAAAACCAGAAATTTCAGCACTTTAATCACTAATAAGTATAACTTAAGCATCATTAGATGTAGGAGGAAGATACACACACCACTCACCTAGTAACAAGAGAGGTAGAGGTGTTGGACACCTTAGCTCTTCCAAAAACTTCACCAAATCAACCACTAACACCAACTAGAAAGATTTTATGGAGTAGAAACTAGTTTAGTTGGTTGAGTTATGGATTGAAGCAAGAAGAAATCAAGACTTGAAGAGGTTTTCTTCCTCCCTTGAACTTGAGAGAGAGGGCAGGCCAACAAGAGAAGAAAAATTGTGAATTTTATGCAATTTTTGGATATTTAATCCTTTGGTCAAAAAAGTCAAAATTGTGAATAGTAAATCTTAAAGGAAAACCAATAACATGGTGACACTTGTCACTCTATTTAATGCATTCTTATCACTTCTTTTCTCTCTCACATCAATCACTTCACACACTCTACTTATCTCTTAACACCCGATAAAATTTACACAGTATCCGGAATTTAACCTAATTGGCCGAATTTTTTTGAACTTTTCGCACTAGTGGGTCCCACGTCCAGTATATATTCTTAATTTTCTAAAAACTCACCAATACTAGAAAAAACATCTAAAAACTATAATTGCTCATAAAATCAACCCAGAAAATGTTTCTAAGCCCGAAAATGCAAAAATTATGCAATTAAGGGAACTAAAACCCTAGGAAAATTTTTAGGGTATTTACGGGTTCTCACACTCTCCCCTCCTTAAAAGAATGTCGTCCTGTGACGGCCCCACCTCCCCCTAAGGCGAACCAGAGGGTTCGGCGGGCCGCCTGCCCAGCTCTCGCCGGGACTCAGTCGATCACTACAATCCTCAAATGAATTACAATATAAATCTCAAATATACATCACATGGTCCACAAACATACATCCAAGTCTCCAATAAATACATGTCACAAATGCAGCGGAAACTGATTCCAATCGTGGAATGTATACTTACATCCATATCAATTTCAAATATTTATACAAGACCAACTCGTACATAAAATAGATCCAAACTTAAACTGTACACGATATAAGCCATCCAGTCACGTGAATAAGCACAACAAGCCCTTCCTTCGCCTTGAGCCCTGTGGGGGGGGAAATAAAACATTTTTGGGGTGAGCTAAAAGCCCAGTGAGTAACCAGTAAAATCAGTAATCAAATAGTTTTCACAAAAATTCATTTCATTGATGTCATGGTTCAGAAATCAGATGTACGTATTTTTGCTCTCGTGAGCCAGTGAAATCATTGTAATGTTTTAGAAGTTCAATAAGTAACCGGGGTAAAAATGTAATTTTGTTACAGGTCAACATTTGCACAGTGAGAGTAAAACAAAAGCAGAAAATGACACCACATGATAATTCCACAAAGCTCAATGAGCTAAAATCTCAATAAGGTTCCGAACATGGAATTTCATAACAAAGCCAACACATTAACCATCAATAATCAATAATTCAAGAAACATTTACAATGGAAAGCGATAGTAACATATTCATTAAAAGGATACCGCTCACATGGAGCTATTCATTTGTTCGTTCCCCTGACATTTCCCCTTATTCCTCCAATTATTTGAAAATTTCATTTTTATAAATAAACCCTCGTTCATCTTTTTATTCGTTCATCCCCTTTTCCGGACGTTGACCGGACTCCACCCATCCGACGTTGGCCGGACTCCACCCATCCGGACGTAGCCGGACTACAAGGTAATACTCGAGTATACCAAATTCACCCAGGGTCACCATATCGCCCGACCGAGTCCGCTTCTGGCTCGAGTCGATCGGTAATGAAGGGCAGCGGCCAGTTCAGCCAAAAGGCTTACATCATGCGCAACTAGCATTTAATCATTAATCATTGAAAATTCATATTTATTTAGGTCGAGTGCGATAAAGTACACACTCGCCTAGAAAACTCGTTTTAACAATCATCGAAAGTACTTAACACATTTTCAATTAATAATGACAAGCCAATAAGTCAAGAATTACAGCAACCAAGGGACACTCATATGCAAGTACGCATGATATACAAGAAAACAGTTCAAAAGTAACTTTTGGAAACAGTTTAAAAGTAAATAATGCAGGAAACGGTTCATAAAGAACTTCAAAAATAGTTTGAGGTCACTCACCTCAATGGCTCAGAAATCATCCATCATGTATCATTGCCTTGCTCAAACCCAAGTCTTAGATCACAAACTCAATGCAAACAAATCCTTTAAAAGTTCGGACAGCACTTCCCCTACATTTGCTAACTTTTCCAGCCATCATGGCTTCATTATTTCCTCAGCCAGTCCCAAAGTCACACAAATAAGTTCATCCAATATCCACTCAGCAAGCTCCAAGTAGTACTAGTACAAGTCAAGCTAGGAAAAGTCCGGAAATGGAACTTAAGCTCAAAACCAGAAAAAACAGTTTTGACGTCATTTTACGGTAATGGTACCAAAGGCTCTACGATTGTCGGATGAAGGTGCAAGACCCACCGTTTCGAAGCTATGGAACAGGGCTACAACAATGTAGAAGGTCACTCAGTCCAAATCCTAGCATAACTAGGTCAAATGTGCCAAATACTCAACCGGAAACACCAAAAAACAGGTTTACACATCACATAATGCTGTAATTACTATAACTCAGTCTATACAGGTCCAAATGCCGAAATTCCAAAGGTATATGGTAGCTAAGACATCCAGCTACATTTCATCAGAAGACACCAACACCTAAATCCAAAGAAATTCCAGTCAAAATGGCCAATTACAAGTGCAGTTTTCGCATTCTGATCAACCCAGAACAGCAACAGTAAAATCGGCATATCTCACTCTAAACTAATCCAAATGACCTGAAATTTTACAGGTACTTCAAACTCATCAATACCTACAACTTTCATGTTTTAAGCCAAGGCCAATTCGGCCTCTAACATGGTGCAACAAAAACGGGCAGAATAGGATGAAAATTTCCAGAAATCTGAAATCTTTTGGTTTCAATTGAACTTTCTTCAATTCCTTGTTCCAATCACTACCAAAGCCCCTTGTATAATCTTATATTCAACATATAGTAACCATATAGCAAGTTTGGGCAGAAATCAGCAAACCCTAGTTCATAATACCACAAGGAAAAAACCCCCAAAACATGATTGCATCCATGATTCACCACCAAATTTGAGTTGCCAAGCTAATTTACACAAGATTCACAAGATCAAAGACCATGATCAGATTTCATACCTCAAAGACAAAGCTTGGAAGAGTGATACTTCACCTCCTTTGGAAATTTTTAGTTCCCCTAGCTTCCCAAGATCACAACTCACTCTTTAATCGGTTTAGAATTTGATTTCCTCACTTGGTTGGTGCAAACTCAAGATGAAATGGTTGTTTTTCTTGCTCTCCCTTTCTCTCTCTCTTGAGCTCGACCAAAACAGAAAGAAATGAAGAAAAATTAGCTAAAATGAAGGATAAAAGAACAAGGAAAAAAATTAATCAAAGAGCCATAGGGTGGTGACACTTGTCACCACCAAAACCATACAAATTTTTCTCTCTCTCCCTTACATTTTTGGCCACAAATTTCAGCCATGTGGATAAGTATGAGGGGGGGATATTTTGCTCCATTAGTGATAAACTTGTATGGCAAGAAAGTGGTGATCAAGTAGTGTGTTCAACCGGTAGTGCGCGGGACCCGCCGGTTCACGCCGTTTTTCTTAAAAACTAACCGATACCAGAAAAATCATTTTAAAACTATCTTTGCTCATAAACTTTATTTGGGAAATTTTTCTAATAAAGAAAATGTAGAAAAGGCGGGCGTTAAAAAAATAAACCCTAGAAAATTAGAAAATTTCCGGGTTCTCAAACTCATTTTTTTTCGGGGCGTCACACGTCCTCGACATTCCACCTGTACTAATCAGATCAAATATCCCTCAAGAGTCACTCGAGCCTTCTAACTAATATAGATCCGGTCAAGATATCGCTCAGAAACCAATCAAGCATTGGGATTCAATCTATTCCAACTTGTATTCACCAGGTCCAATTTGTTTTTCCCAAAGTCGGCCAAATACTAAAAATCATTCGAATCTCACTTATCGTAATTCATGATCCAGGAAAGCATGGCCTATATAATCCAAGTACTACATATCACGCCAATCCAACCTATCAAATGGTCATGGTTCAATAGGGAGTTAATCACGTACCCAAATAAAACAGGCAAAAGGCTTGAAATCGGACGCAAGGTCCCAGATATTTGGAAGAAATTCAGGGTATAGTGATGCTTTAGATCAAAATTCATCTCTGGTGGTGCTGGACAACATAACAAGCTAGCACAACGGCTATGCTTCACCAAAGAATTTCAGTTCAGTAAGTTGGCCCTGGTGGTGCTGGACAACACAACAGGCAATGCCCCACCAGAGAGGTTCAGTTCAACCGCTACAAAAGAGTAGTAGTCGGTCTACAGTCACACCAGTACGAATAAGTTCGAGAGTAGGGTCAAAGCAGAGCCAAATACTTCAGGTTCATGGTGCATGAGCACGAATAAAAGTATAAGTTCAAGTTCAAGTGCAAGTTCAAGTTCAACTTCAAGGATCATGAGTACGAGTAAGAACACACTGGTCTAGCCTCTGTCCAGCAATTCACATTCTTAAGCGGTCACAAATTCAAATCCACATTAGGTATGTAAGGCCACACTAGCCTAAACAGGTTCAAGTCTCAAGTAAGCTCAGTCTAATCGGTTCCAGACAGTTCGAGTTCTCTTACCAACCCAATACAATACTTTCGGAGTTCAAATTTCCATAAAAGTTTGAATATGGTCACAAAACCAATCATAATATATGTTGCGCACAAGAAAATCTCACCAAGTTTCCGACTAGGTTAATCCATTATACACCAGTAGATCTGATCTTCGGATTTATTTTCGGTTCATATTCAGTACTAGGGACCTAATAAATTACATGAAACTATCCATCAATTTCTCCCATGAATACGGAGTTGGCTAAACCCTCGGTCATAATGCTTTACTCCCAGTCCTGCTACCCTACTTAATAGAAGTCTATAATCACAGGACAAGGCATAATTAAGCATCAAAAAGCTTAATACATATACAAGGTATAACAATTTTTGAATCAGGACATGATTCTTTACAGGTATCAAAATTATAGCACGAGCCAAAAGTCACAAAATAAGGCCAATATGTCAGATATTGTATATAGGCAATTAAGTGTCACAACAGATAAAAGCTTATGTAAGCAGGATACCAAAGTCTCAGGACGTGCACCACCCTTCCTAGGTCTATAGTTAAACCAAAGGGTCCAATTATTGCTAATTTCAATCAAATCACATACCCTTACGCAATTAGATCCAATAAAGCCATAACGCCAGCTGAAACCAAGATTATCCATTCGAAGTTAAAAATCTGAAATAAACAAGCGACCAGCAAAAGCACCATCATCTCCAAGAATAACCAATCTTAGGTTCTATAGTAAAGTGGCAAGTTCCATGTTCAAACCCAAGAAATGAATACAACTCGCTAACTAACGTGCCAAATGGAACCCAAGTCAACTCACACTAACTTCGTACTCTTGAATACAGTTACTCTATATCTCAAAGTTGCCTCAGTCCGTACATTTAAAATTGGCTCACTCTTCTTGAAAGTCAAGAATTTTAAAACATAAGAAAAGTATTTAAAGTAATCAGAAATCTTATCAAGTTCAAAATTCACAATGTTAACCATAAGCTTGCCATTCTTTCAAAAATTCAGGATATATATATATATTTTCTTCGTGTAAAGCATGGACAATTTCAAGTGTGAGACTACACTAATATACAATCAAGGGGAAAACTTAGTTTAGAAATTGTTATCCTGGTATTAACCCATCATATACAAAAGTCAACAACTCATCAGTTATTCACTAATTTTCAAATTTGAAATTCAAGTAAAATTCACCTTTTTACCAAAATCAGGAAAATATACATATTTAAAGCATATATATCTTATTTCCACTCATCGCTTACAAATAAAACTAGTACATCCTAGTTTTTCTTCAAAATCCCAAAACAGAATTTCTTTAGAAGGTATGTGGGCGGAAAATGCATTTAAACACATTACACGTACACATAGCCCACATAACCAGGTTAAGCAATCATACGGAACAGTCAGTCAATTACATACGAAGTCATTGCATGAAACAATAGGGTCCTCAAAAGTACTTTGAACAACTAGGTCACAAGTGCAAAAGAACTCACGAAAAGCTTTTCCCCTTCTAGGGCTTCGTCCAAATATTTATATCTTAATCAAGGTCGATCACGCTTAACCATACCCGAACAAACCACACGAAGTTCCATAGAATCGCCTTTCTAGTTCACCAAATCCTTTCTAACCTAGGCCCTCATATCCTTCGTATCCGGGCGCAAGAATCTTGTCTAAGATAGTTCACATCTCGAGCCGGCCGGTCCCAAGAGTAAACCATCCTTATTAAAGGTTCCTACCCGACATACATACCTAGCTTCCTCGAGTCCCATAATAATGATTCATACACTTATCACATGCCCGGTTCATAACTTACGCTCAAACGAGCACTTAGACATATTCATGAAATTAGAACCACAACACCCCTTGGCCCAGTCTCACTCCGCGCAGAGACCACGCGACGTGGCTCTGATACCACTTGTAACAGCCCCACTTTCCCCTAAGGCGAACCAAAGGGGTTAGCGGACTGCCTGCCCAGCTCTCGCCAGGACTACGGATCAGTTAACGTCGATCTAATGCGCTCCGAAGCTTACCAACGCGCGCAAATAGGTCAAAATCACAAAATAAAAAAAAACGAAAATCGAAGCCGCGATGAACAGTAGAGGACACGTCAGAATCCGGCCGGATTTGGCCCTTTCCTTTTTCCAAATTTTTTTTTTCTTTTCCGTTTGAAACGCGTATCAGTTCGAAATCCAACCAGGCATCGACCAAACATATATATACATTGGAAACCAATATTTGCAAGCCAAGACGGCATATCAAATATTCAACTAGTTCATACATGTACAAATAACCATTTACAAGCCAACCATTGGTTGCAACAAAACACTTAGGGTTTTCACCCTCAAGGAGCTATTCAAAATATACATTCACATGAGCTCAACTTGAACCAACTAGCACATTCTTTCCAAAAGTGGTCATTTTCCTGTAAGGAAAACAAATGGCACGGTATGAGCTAAAGCCCAGTGAGCAACTATCACACAAAAGCAGTCAAGATCACATAATCATAACCGTTCAGTTCAAATATGCAATTAAGAGATAAATCAAACCAGTGAAAGGATACGGTTGGCTCTCAAGAGCCCATTTCCACACTTGCAATCTTGATCCAACCTCATTGACCCTCTGTCAATGTTAAAAGTACCAAAATCGTAGACCTCACTTTACTTCCTTTCCTTCCACCAATCATACCCCAACCGGGCCCGCACTCCATTCAGTCACTTTTGGTAATACTCGAGTATACCGGAACCAAGAGTCTCATTACTACAAGGTTCCTCAGTACAGTCCCCGTGGCAAGACAATTTTCACGACCAAGCCCTCGCCGGCTCGATCCAATTGACTACCAAACGGGGTTGAGCTCAGTGATACAGTAAAGCCGTTGGACATTCATCCAAACGACACCAAATCAGTTTCCATGAGTGGAATTCAGTATTTCATATAACCAGTACAGTATTTCAGTGAACAGTCATTAACCATGAATAAAATCACAAGGGGTGAGGGCGGTCAAGTACACCCTCACCTTAATCACTTCCAATAAGCAAATAAGCCTTCAAGGCATCAATTACACATATAACAAAGCCACATTGTAACATTTAAGTGAGTAGTATACTCACAAATCAAATAAGTGCTATTTCATGCACTTCCGTCAGGGGAATGTCGTGAACCACCGTCACGCCCTAGAACAAGTAAACAAATGCAATGAGACTCGATAACGAGTCATATAGCAATGCCAATCACAACCCCAATAGGGTTTTATAAACATATACAAGCATGATAGCAAACCAGGAATTAAGAAAGGCCTTAAACTTAGGCCTTGGAAAGAAAACCGGATTCGACCTCATAATGCGGTAATGGCACAACTCTCACTACGATTATCGGATGGGGGTGTAAGACCCACCGCTTCGAAGCTATGGAACAGGGCTACAACAATGAAGAAGGTCACTCAATCCAGTTCCTAGCTTAACTAGGTCGAAAATGCCAAATACTATACCAGAATTACCAAAACAGGTTTGCAAATCACACAAAACTGTAATTACTATAACTTAGTCTATACAAGTCCAAATGCCGAAATTCCAAAGGCATATGTTAGCTAAGACATCCAGCTACATTTCATCAGAAGACACCAACAACTAAATCCACACCAATTCCAGTCAAAATGGCCAATAACCAGTACAGTTTTCGCATTCTGTCCAAAGCAGAATAGCTACAGTAATTTCGTCATAACTCATTCCACATTAATCCAAATGACCTGAAATTTTACAGACACCTCAAACACATCAATACCTACAAATTTCATGTTTTGAGCAAAGTCAAATTCGGCCTCTAACCCTATGATCCAAAACCGGACAGAATTGGGGATTTAAGAACCCTAACTTTTCAGTTTTCATTCCAAATCCAAAATTGGTTGCATTTATCCACATTTCACACCCACTAGAGTTATTATAGGCCATTGCCAATCATCACAAACAACCACACCATCATAATCCAATTAAACCAGAAAAATCATCAATAAATGGAAAACTTCACCAAATCACTTCAAGTCAAGATAAAAACCAGAAATTTCAGCACTTTAATCACTAATAAGCATAACTTAAGCATCATTAGATGTAGGAGGAAGATACACACACCACTCACCTAGTAACAAGAGAGGTAGAGGTGTTGGACACCTTAGCTCTTCCAAAAACTTCACCAAATCAACCACTAACACCAACTAGAAAGATTTTATGGAGTAGAAACTAGTTTAGTTGGTTGAGTTATGGATTGAAGCAAGAAGAAATCAAGACTTGAAGAGGTTTTCTTCCTCCCTTGAACTTGAGAGAGAGGGCAGGCCAACAAGAGAAGAAAAATTGTGAATTTTATGCAATTTTTGGATATTTAATCCTTTGGTCAAAAAAGTCAAAATTGTGAATAGTAAATCTTAAAGGAAAACCAATAACATGGTGACACTTGTCACTCTATTTAATGCATTCTTATCACTTCTTTTCTCTCTCACATCAATCACTTCACACACTCTACTTATCTCTTAACACCCGATAAAATTTACACAGTATCCGGAATTTAACCTAATTGGCCGAATTTTTTTGAACTTTTCGCACTAGTGGGTCCCACGTCCAGTATATATTCTTAATTTTCTAAAAACTCACCAATACTAGAAAAAACATCTAAAAACTATAATTGCTCATAAAATCAACCCAGAAAATGTTTCTAAGCCTGAAAATGCAAAAATTATGCAATTAAGGGAACTAAAACCCTAGGAAAATTTTTAGGGTATTTACGGGTTCTAACAAACAAAGCCTGGATTCTGGTCGTCGTCCACCATGACGCCATCCAAGTGCGGAATGGGATAGATCCGATTGGCAACCATGAAGTCCTTGCCAAGGATCAAGTCAAAGTCATCCATCTGACTGGCCATGAGGCTGCACCATCCCTTCCATGGCCCCAACTCCAATTCCACCGTTGCCACGCCCAACACTGGTTTGGCTTCAGAGTTGACTGCCTTCAACTTGAAGCCTAAGTCCTTCAACTTCAACCGGAACTGCTTAACCACACGTTCCGTCACGCAACTGTGCGATGCTCCCGTATCCACCATCGCCAGTATCCGGTTACCATTCAACGTAACCTACACATACATCAAACCATTACAAGTACAACGACCATTAGTACCTGTGATGGCATTCACGAACTGCATGGGGTTGACCCGTGCATCCTGCATCTTGTACTGGTAGCCATCATCCTCAGCAACCAAGGCACTAACGTTCTGGTCCTTCTTTTTGTTGGGACAATTGCGGGCCAAGTGTGGTCCTCCGCAATTAAAGCAGCCATCCTTCTTCGGATTCGGTGCCTGCTTTTCCTTAGAAGAAGTAGCACCACCGGCCTCGTTCGTGACCACCGATTGCTTCTTTTTCTTCTTCTTCACGAATGGTCCACCTTTCTGATCCTTGCCCTTCTCCTTCTTCTTGTGGTTGGATCCCGTGGACCTGAAGTCTATCAACTTCTCTGCGGCAGCGAGTGCCTGAGACACGGTCTGAACATTCTGTCTCCGTAACTTCGTCTGCGCCCACGGCTGCAGTCCACGGATGAAGGTGTAGAGTCTGTCTTCCTCAGACATCTCCTTCACATCCAACATCAGGGCCTGGAACTCAGCAACATACTCATGTACGCTCTTGTTCTGCTTCAAGTTCCACAACGCGTCCCGAACTTTCTACAAGACATTCGTGGGAAGGAATTGTTTCTTCAATTCCTCCTTCAGCACATCCCAAGTCTCTATCTTGGGCCTGGTGGGGTCTGACTGCATCGTTCTCCACCACAATTTTGCATCCCCGCTAAGGTACATGGATGCAATAGACACCTTCTCTCCCTCAGGAACGTCAACAGCCTTGAAGTACTGTTCGACATCCCATAGGTAGTTCTCCAGATCCTTCGAACTCCTACTCCCCTGATACGGTTTCGGCTCAGGGACCTTCACTTTCCCTCTCGAAGATTTCTGAACGGTCTGTGTGTTGGAAGAACCAACCGCCTTCTTCAACACACCGATCTCCGACTGCAAAGTCGTGATCTTAGCATGGGACGAAGCCACTTCGTTCCTCAACGATTCAACATCCCCAACGGAAGAGACCTTAGCTCGGGTTTCCTCCATCTGCACGGTTAGGGCGTTGATCGTTTCTCGGGTCTGCAACAAGGCGTCCATGACATTGAAGCCCTCTGGAACGTCTCCCAGACGCTGCATCAAGTCCTCGAACGCGGATTCCTGGCGTTGCAACCGCTCTTGGACAATGTTTTCGTGTCCAACCATCATTCCCTACAAAACAAACACAACAAAAGCACGGTCTAATGGATCAGAGCCGTGTAATCTTGCTCTGCCCCATCGTTCTGTGGTCCAACACAGCTTCCACCTCCTTCTGGAATTGCTTGCCCGCACGGACCTGAGCGACCAGGGTCTGGTACACTGGATCGTTCGGGGACTCCGCCTTAATCTTGTCCCGGAAGTCCGTTTCCAAAGTGCTAAGGGCCGTGACGTACTCTTCAACATGCTTCCGGCTAAGCGCGTCGGCAACCGCGTTCTCTCTTCCTGGCTTGTGCAGCCAATCAAAGTCGAACTGGCTAGTCTATGCTCTCATCCTGCTCGCCTTCCCCTGTTAAGGAAAACAAAACTAAAGGGATGAGTTTGAAAGCTCAGTGAGGTTCCGAACACATATACAAGTAATAAACCCAATACATTAACCCATAATTCAAGAAAACATTTACAATACAAAGCGATAAACACATTCATTAAAAGGATACGTGTTCTCAAGGAGCCATTTATTCATTCGTTCATTCATTCATTCTCCTTCCATTCCCTTATACCTTCAATCATTTGAAAATGCATTTTTGTCAATAAAACCCCTCGTTCATTCATTTGTTCATTCATTTCATTCACCCCCTTCCCGGACATTGGCCAGGCTCCACCAGACTTCGAGGTAATACTCGAGTATACCAAAACGTTCACCCAGGTCACCAAATTGTCCGACCGAGTCCGCTTCTGGCTCGAGTCGACCGGTAACAAGGGGCAGTGGCCAGTTCAGCCCAAAAGGCTTACATTCATGCACAAGTAACGTTTCGATCATTAAATCGTTGAAAATTTCACGTTTCATTTAGGTCGAGCGTGATAAAGTACACGCTCGCCTAGAAAATTCGTTTTGGAAATCATTGGAAAAACTTCACACATTATCAAACAATAACAACAAGTCATGAAGTTAAGGAGAATATAACAAACAAGGAACACTCACCTATACAAGCAAAATAACGTCCAATTCCTCAATCACAAATGAAACCTAAAATTAAGCAAGAGAACATATTACAAGTTATCTAGTAAATCAACTAGGTAAAATTAAAGGAAGTCCGACTAATTACTAGTAGGACGTATAAAGATGATTCTTAAGTGAAAAGAGGGTATTTGAATGTGTGGTCAGATATAATTAGGGTTTCGTAATCCAAGCGAGAAACTAAATTCGAAAAGGTTATAAAATTTTCCAATGGAAATCCTTGAACTAACGACAAGTCGGAATCCAACTAGATAGGCTAAGAAATACTATTTTCGGAATCGTTTATATGGTTCAAAATCATCTTATATTCAAGTAGATATTATAGACTAAATGCCTTAATGAAATTCATATAAAAGGGAGGACAAAATACCCAAGAAAAACCCTAAACCACTCCTCTTTATTTGGGTAAGAGTAAGTAAATATTTGGAGTTTCCAATTGAAGAAGGATCATGTTTTAAGATGGAAAAACAGTCATAGGATTTGCCAATCGAAAATATATAAGTTCAAATAGAAACTTAGCTCTTAAGCGAAAATTTGGGCAGCACGCCCTTTGTGTTTACCTATTTCCAGCCATTTGTGGCTTCATTATTTTTTCTCAACCAATCCCAAAGTCATACATATCATAGATTCAAGTCAATTACCGTTCCATAGGCTCAAAACAGTATAAGAACAAGAATTAAACTAATAACAAGTGCGGAAATGCAATCTAGCAAAAAACAGATTTGACGTGTGGTTGTGGAAAGAACACATCCAAGGCTACGCTTATCGGATTGGGATGAATCTTATGCTGTTTCAAAGCTAAGACACAGGGCTACAATTTTCATGAGATCACTTAGTCCAGTTTCCAATGCAACCTAGTCAAATTCCCAATTTACAGAACCAAAATCCAACTAGTCGGCTAATTAACCGCACTACCTTTAAATGGCTATATCTCAGGTTACCAAGGTCCGATTAAGGTGTTCTTGGAGGCGTTTAAAAGCTAAGACAGAATACTAAAACTTTCATGTTTTGTCTATTGGCTAAATCAGTATGGATCACAGTGAACAAACACGATTAACGGGATGAATTGTCGAACACGGGTCACTGGAATGCATCCTAGGGCAGCGAGAGTATTTTGTCCTTTTCTCACTCTACGTTACTCCAATTGGGCTGAAATTTTGTAGGCACCTATAAAATACCATTTTATACAACTTTTATGTTTTAGGCCAAGCCTAATTCAACCTCTAACTATGAGTACTAAAACCGGACAGAACTGAACTGAAATTTTCCAAAAATCTGGGATTCTTGCAATCAATTGCTAATTTCCTTATTTTTGGCTTGCTTCACTACCTTAACTTCCCATATCAGATTATAAACATCAAAGCCCCAATTTTTTAAGCACTAGAAAAATTATAGGAAAGCTGTAAAAATTCCAATAAAAATGGAAAATCATGATCCAAGCCTCTATTTCACCACATACATCAATAATTCAACCATATGTGACATATTTAGCAACTAATCGCGAATTTAATCAGAGAGTCAAGGTTCTAGCATGTATACCTTTCCAAGGAGACTAGAAACAAGTGTTTAAGGCCTTTGTTCCTCAAGAAAATTACACCGGTAGGTAGCCCTTGTGCTAGATAACAACTTAATCGGAGTAGATTTGCGCGAATAGAAGAAACTTTTCAAGATTTGGAGAAGAACTGTGACAGCCCCACCTCCCCCTAAGGCGAACCAAAGGGTTCGGCGGACCGCCTGCCCATCTCTCACCGGGACTCAGTCGCTCACTACAGTCCTCAACCAAATTATAATATAAATCTGAAATTTTACATCAAACTCTCCAATAATTACATATCACAAATGCAGCGGAAACTAATTCCCAACTATACATAAAATGATTCCAAATCCAAACTGTACAAGATATAGGCCATCCAACCACGTGAATAAGCACAACAAGCCCTTCCTTCGCCTTGAGCCCTGTGGAGGGGAATAAAATAGTTTTGGGGTGAGCTAGAAGCTCAGCGAGTGACCAGTAAAATCAGTAATCAAATATCTTTCACAATATTGCATTTCGATCCTTTCGATGATGTCATGATTGAAAGAACAAATGTCCGTTTATTACTCTCGTGAGCCAGTGAAATCATAGTACTTGAACACCCAACGCTCAAACAGATCATTTAACATTAACATTAACATTAAGAGGGAGCCCCTTTTTGAGCTCCAGATGAACATGAACATAAACAAACGGAGGACACGTTGGTGTTCAGTACAAGACTCCCCAAGTACTCATTTCAAGCCAAAACATGTCATGAACCCACATGCAAGCACGCATGATATGCAGTCGAGTAAATAATGCAAGAAACATTTCATAAGAAGCTTTAACAATAGTTTGGGGTCACTCACCTCCATGGCTCAGAAATCATCCATCATATAACATTGCCTTGCTCAAATCCAAGTCTTAGATCGCAAACTCAAAGCAATCAAACCCTTTAAAACTTCGGACAGCACTTCCCTTAAATTTGCTTACTTTCCCAGCCATCATGGCTTCATTATTTCTTCAGCCAGTCCCAAAGGTACACACGCAACAACAAGTTCATCCAATAGCCATTCAGCAAGCTCCAAGTAGTACTAGTACAAGTCAAGCTAGGGAAAAGTTCGGAAATGAAAGTTAAGCTCAAAATCAGAAAAACAGTTTTGATGTCATTTTGCGGTAATGGTACCAAAGGCGCTACGATTGTCGGATGAAGGTACAAGACACACCGTTTCGAAGATAAGAGATAGGACTACAATATTACAGAAGGTCACTCAACCCAGTTTCGAGTGGAACAAGGTAAAAAATGCAAGATACTACACCAGAATCACAAAAACAGATTCACAGAACGCATTCTAGCGGAAACATCATAACTCAGGCTACACAAGTCCAAATCCAGAAATTCCAAAACCAACTGAAAGGTAAGAAACAGGGCTAAATTTCATCAGAAGGCCGCAACAACCAATTCGGAAGCAATTCCAGCCAAAACAACCAATTACAGGCGCAATTCTTACATTCGGGTAAAACCAGGACAGCAATAGTAATTTCGACTTTTCTCATTCTACACTACTCCGATTGACCTGAAATTTTTTAGATACCTCTAAAATGTCATTCCCTACAACTTTCATGTTTTAAGCCAAGGCCAATTCGGCCTCTAACTAGGAGCTAAAAATTCGGACAGAATGTTCCTTCACAAAACCTAATTTTCTGAAATTTCTTCCAAAACAGAAATTGATTGCAATTGACCACTTTTTCCATCTCATAGAGTCTTTAAACATCATTTCCAATCATCATATATAACCACACAACCATGTTCAAATTAAAACAGAAAAATCCCCAAAAATTATAAAACTTCATCAAGTCAACCACAACTCAAGATATAATCCATCAAACCATCTCTTTAGCCATCACAAGTCACTAATTTAGCATAATCAAGAACAAAGAAAGGATTGCTAGACATGAACCTTGAAATATCAAGAAAGTTGATGGCTTAGTCCTTTGCCTTCTCTAATCACTCCACCACTACCTTCAATCTTCCTAAACAAGTGATTTTTGTGGAGGAATTTGAAAGTTTAACGGTTGATTCACAAGATTGAGCAAGAAATGGAGTTGGAGTTGAAGGCTTTCTTCTTGTATTTTTGCTCCAAGAGGTTCGGCCAAGCTTGCAGAAATTTGGGTGCTTTTTAGGTCAAAATTGAGTATTAGTAAAGGTAAGAAATAATGGTCAAAGTCAAGGTTGAATAGGAAGGTGACACTTGTCACCCTTAGGTTTAAAACTTATCTTTTTGTCTCTCCAATACAAATATCTTAACACGTTGTAAAATAATCTCACTTAATACAAAATTCCAACAAGTTATCAAAAATATATTGCATTTACCGCACTAGCGGGTCCCACGTCCAAAATACGCTTTTAATTTCTCAAAAACTAACCGATACTAGAAAAATCATTTTAAAACTATCTTTGCTCATAAACTTTATCTGAAAAATTTTTCTAATAAAGAAACTGTAGAAAAGGCGGGCGATTAAATAAAATAAACCCTAGAAATTTAGAAAATTTCCGGGTTCTCAAACTCATTTTTTTTTCCGGGGCGTCACAAGAATAAGATGAACTCTCTTTGTCTTTCTCTCTCTCTCTTGTCTCGGCTATGGAGCAGAAAAAAAATGAAGAAGAAAGGCTGTTCTTAGGGAGTTAAGAAGACAAGAAATTAAGATCAATCTAAGCCACAAGTTTGGCCAACACTTGGCTTAATTACAACCACAAAAATTTCTCTTTCTTCTCCTTGCATTTTGGCCACATATTTTGGTCAAGAGATAACCATGAGAGGGAAGATATTTTGCTCAATTAGTGATAAGCTTGTATGGCAAGAAAGTGGTGATCAAGTGGTGGTTAAATCGGTAGTGCGCGACACCCGTCGGTCCAAGCCGTTTGTCCTTAAATCACATATACTTGGGTTTTTAACTTCTAATCATATAATATTTCCTCATCCAAAAGTCACTCTTAAGCACCAAATTTGATCCTCGCTCCGTACCGGATAATTACACGATGGATACACGAAAAGTCCTATTTCACTTCAAATTGAAATCGGAAAGGAAAACCCTAATTTTCTATGATCATTGGCACTTTTTCTAGGGTGATTAAGTAGCAATATGGTATAGAATAATAATTTCCAAATAATTTTCAAATAAAAGGAAATTTTTAAGAAATATGTAAGGAATTTGCAAGTCCTCACACACTCTCCCCCTTAAGAGAATTTCGTCCTCGAAATTTTACCTTCAGTTGCCTCAGACGAGTCCGGAACTTGTCGGTTGTCTATAGCATAAACCTTTTCCGGTACACTAGTTCGTTTCCCTCTTTCATTCACTTGTGATTTAGCTCCATCCAGTTGTGGAATATTGCTTTCACGTGACTGTCTCCTCGGACAGTTGCTAACTTGATAATCGTCACTTCCGCAGATTAAGCATTTCCGTCCTTTTCTCCAACAATTGCTTTCGGCATGATTTGCCTTTCCATAGTATCCACAGACCACGTGAGAAGCCATCTTTTGGCTTTCTTGAAAACTTTTCCCAGGTCCGATTTGGCTTTCTTTAGTAGACCTTTTATCTACCGCCCCTAATGTCCATGGTGGGCGGAGTAACGGGTTCACTTTCTGCACTTTAGGAGGTGTTATTGTTTCACTTAATTCCTCCACTACATTGCCCGATGTACCCCTTTTCCGGGTCTGGGAGGCTTTTATCTGTGCCTTTGCAGTCTCGATTCTTTGAGCTTTCTCAAGGGCCTCCGTAAACGTGTTCACTTGTACCGCCGCTAATGCTTTTTGGATTTTCAAATTTAATCCCTGTATAAACCGTCTTACTTTTTGCCGTTCTGTGGCCACCAATTCAGAAGCAAACTTGGATAGTCTTGTATATTTCGTTTCATATTCGGCCACACTTAACGTTCCCTGGCGTAACCCAATAAACTCCTCCTCTCTCTCCTTTCTTGGACTAAAGGAGGGAGGTACTTCTCGTTAAATTCCCTTATGAAATTCGCCCATGTCCATACGGTCTGTTCCCTTTCCCACTTTGCCTTAATCACGTTCCACCATGCTCGGGCCGGTCCTTCAAATTGAAATACCGCAAAGTTCACTTGCCTTTGTTCGGTATAGTTCAAAGCTGCAAAGATGTTGATCATGGCCTCCAGCCACTGTTCGGCTACATCCGGATCAGACCCTCCAAGGAATTTTGGAGGAGCAAACTTCTAAAACCTCTCAAGAGCCCGATCTTCTCCTATTTCAGGGTTCGGAGGTTGATTCACAAGTATTTGACCTTGTTGGTCCACCAAACTTGCTAAGATGTTTGTCATTTGTTGCATTGCCGTCGCCATTTGGTCCCCGGCTTCAACCCTCGGTCCTTGCTCTTGTGCAGCTATAGTTTCCCTTTCCTCTCTTGGCTCTTGAGCTCGTTTATTTCCACGGCCACGTCCACGTCCACGACTACGTCTCCCTTCCATATATATGTTTTTCCCTCTCTCTTTTCTTTTCTTTTCCCCCAAAAGGTAATTTAGTAAATAAACACAGTAAATTGACCAAAGTAACAAATTCTAGCATTCCAAATACACAAATAAACATATACGCACAGAACACGCCATATCAATGAGGCAGATAATCAATTACACAAATACATATCAAATTGGACAGATAACCATGTACACACACGTATACTAACGTCATGTAGTAACAATATACGGGTAAATCAAAAAGAAAATGTGAAGTCGTCCCAGTTTCAATTAAATAACCCCGTCCGGTTTCTCACGTCACTTACTATCCAAACGAGATGTCCATTAACTTCTTATACTCATTACAGTCGGACAAAACCTGTTCATGTTCCCAAAATACAAGTCTTAAGCACTTACCATCACCTCAACTTTGGAGTACACGGGCACGAGAATCCGAAATAAGACAATTCACATCTCGAGCTGGCCAGTCCCAAGAGTAAACCATCTACAAATCGAAATTCCTACCCGACATACCTATCTATGATCCTTAGATACCATGAGAAAGATTTAGACCTATAACACTTCAGGGTTCATAGCTTATACTCGAACGAGCACTTAGTCCTTCTTACTTATTCACCACTTAGCCCAAGCTCACTCCGTGTAGAGACCCCGCGAAGCAGCTATAGGTTTTATCCCTCAATTCCTTAACTTTTAAATCAAATCAAATTGCACAGTCCGGTATCCTAAACTTTAGCCTAGGATACACTACAGAGATCTGAAGCCTAAGCTCTGATACCACCTATGACGCCCCCACCTCCCCCTAGGGCGTACCCCAAGGTTCGGCGGGTCGCCTGCCCAACTCACACCAGGATTTAGTCGATCACTTCAATTCTCAATTAAAATCGAAATAAAACCTCAAGAATAAATAGGCAACTATCCAAAACTTAAAGCGGAACATATATATATATATATATATATACATTGATCCCAAAAGAGAGTATAACCATCGAATATACAAAGGTTCCCAATCCTTCATACGTCCAGCCCGTGCCAAGCACTAGGGCGAGAACCATTACAACAGAACTAAACTGGCTAGTCTATGCTCTCATCCTGCTCGCCGTCCCCTGTTAAGGAAAACAAAACTAAAGGGATGAGCTTGAAAGCTCAGCGAGGTTCCGAACACATATACAAGTAATAAACCCAATACATTAACCCATAATTCAAGAAAACATTTACAATACAAAGCGATAAAACGCATTCATTAAAAGGATACGTGCTCTCAAGGAGCCATTCATTCATTCTCCTTTCATTCCCTTATATCTTCAATCATTTGAAAATGCATTTTTGTCAATAAAACCCCTCGTTCATTCATTCGTTCATTCATTTCATTCACCCCCTTCCCGGACATTGGCCAGGCTCCACCAGACTTCAAGGTAATACTCGAGTATACCAAAACGTTCACCCAGGTCACCAAATTGCCCGACCGAGTCCGCTTCTGGCTCAAGTCGACCGGTAACAAGGGGCAGTGGCCAGTTCAGCCCAAAAGGCTTACATTCATGCACAAGTAACGTTTCAATCATTAAATCGTTGAAAATTTCACGTTTCATTTAGGTCGAGCGCGATAAAGTACACGCTCGCCTAGAAAATTCGTTTTGGAAATCATTGGAAAAACTTCACACATTATCAAACAATAACAACAAGTCATGAAGTCAAGGAAAATGTAACAAACAAGGAACACTCACCTATACAAGCAAAATAACGTCCAATTCCTCAATCACCAATGAAACCTAAAATTAAGCAAGAGAACATATTACAAGTTATCTAGTAAATCAACTAGGTAAAATTAAAGGAAGTCTGACTAATTACTAGTAGGACGTACAATGATGATTCTTAAGTGAAAAGAGGGTATTTGAATCTGTGGTCGGATATAATTAGGGTTTCGTAATCCAAGCGAGAAACCAAATTCAAAAGGGTTATAAAATTTTCCAATGGAAATCCTTGAACTAACGACAAGTCGGAATCCAACTAGATAGGCTAAGAAATACAGTTTTCGGAATCATTTATATGGTTCAAAATCATCTCATATTCAAGTAGATATTATAGACTAAATGCCTTAATGAAATTCATGTAAAAGGGAGGACAAAATACCCAAGAAAAACCCTAAACCACTCCTCTTTATTTGGGTAAGAGTAAGTAAATATTTGGAGTTTCCAATTGAAGAAGGATCATGTTTTAAGATGGAAAAACAGTCATAGGATTTGCCAATCGAAAATATATAAGTTCAAATAAAAACTTAGCTCTTAAACGAAAATTTGAGCAGCACGCCCTTTGTGTTTACCTATTTCCAGCCATTTATGGCTTCATTATTTTTTCTCAACCAATCCCAAAGTCATACATATCATAGATTCAAGTCAATTGCCGTTCCATAGGCTCAAAACAGTATAAGAACAAGAATTAAACTAATAACAAGTGCGGAAATGCAATCTAGCAAAAAACAGATTTGACGTGTGGTTGTGGAAAGAACACATCCAAGGCTACGCTTATCGGATTGGGATGAATCTTATGCTGTTTTGAAACTAAGACACAGGGCTAAAATTTTCATGAGATCACTTAGTCTAGTTTCCAATGCAACCTAGTCAAATTCCCAATTTACAGAACCAAAATCCAACTAGTCGGCTAATTAACCGCACTACCTTTAAATGGCTATATCTCAGGTTACCAAGGTCCGATTAAGGTGTTCTTGGAGGCGTTTAAAAGCTAAGACAGAATACTAAAACTTTCATGTTTTGTCTATTGGCTAAATCAGTATGGATCACAGTGAACAAACACGATTAACGGGATGAATTGTCGAACACGGGTCACTGGAATGCATCCTAGGGCAGCGAGAGTATTTTGTCCTTTTCTCAGTCTACGTTACTCCAATTGGGCTGAAATTTTGTAGGCACCTATAAAATACCATTTTATACAACTTTTATGTTTTGGGCCAAGCCTAATTCAACCTCTAACTATGAGTACTAAAACCGGACAGAACTGAACTGAAATTTTCCAAAAATCTGGGATTCTTGCAATCAATTGCTAATTTCCTTATTTTTGGCTTGCTTCACTACCTTAACTTCCCATATCAGATTATAAACATCAAAGCTCCAATTTTTTAAGCACTAGAAAAATTATAGGAAAGCTGTAAAAATTCCAATAAAAATGGAAAATCATGATCCAAGCCTCTATTTCACCACATACATCAATAATTCAACCATATGTGACATATTTAGCAACTAATCGCGAATTTAATCAGAGAGTCAAGGTTCTAGCATGTATACCTTTCCAAGGAGACTAGAAACAAGTGTTTAAGGCCTTTGTTCCTCAAGAAAATTACACCAGTAGGTAGCCCTTGTGCTAGATAACAACTTAATCGGAGTAGATTTGCGCAAATAGAAGAAACTTTTCAAGATTTGGAGAAGAACAAGATGAACTCTCTTTGTTTTTCTCTCTCTCTCTTGTCTCGGCTATGGAGCAGAAAAAAAATGAAGAAGAAAGGCTGTTCTTAGGGAGTTAAGAAGACAAGAAATTAAGATTAATCTAAGCCACAAGTTTGGCCAACACTTGGCTTAATTACAACCACAAAAATTTCTCTTTCTTCTCCTTGCATTTTGGCCACATATTTTGGTCAAGAGATAACCATGATAGGGAATATATTTTGCTCAATTAGTGATAAGCTTGTATGGCAAGAAAGTGGTGATCAAGTGGTGGTTAAATCGGTAGCGCGCGACACCCGTCGGTCCAAGCCGTTTGTCCTTAAATCATATATACTTGGGTTTTTAACTTCTAATCACTAACTTATTATTATCACTTCTAATCATATAATATTTCCTCATCCAAAAGTCACTCTTAAGCACTAAATTTGATCATCGCTCCGTACCGGATAATTGCACGATGGATACACGAAAAGCCCTATTTCACTTCAAATTGAAATCGGAAAGGAAAACCCTAATTTTCTATGATCATTGGCACTTTTTCTAGGGTGATTAAGTAGCAATATGGTATAGAATAATAATTTCCAAATAATTTTCAAATAAAAGGAAATTTTTAAGAAATATGTAAGGAATTTGCAAGTCCTCACAATAAGGAGAAAAGAAAGAAAATCCCTCAATTTTTGCCTTCCATTTTCTTGCTCAATCTCTTGATCCAACCATTAAAACTTCGATTTACTCCATAAAACCTCTTAGTTTAGTGGTATTAAGCTTGGTTGTTAAGTGGTTTGGAGGAGCAAGGTGCTAAATTAGGTCTTATCTTGGGTTTGCAAGGTATGTGACCAAGGAACCTTCCCTTGATCCTATTAATGTTCAATTGGTACCTTATGTGAGTTAAAGAGATAATTTTTGGTGTTATTTAGTGACTTTTGGTTGAAATTGGTGAAGTTTTATATTTATTTGGGATTTTTCTATTTTCATATGATTCATATGTTGTGGCCATGGAGGATGATTGGAAATGATATTGAAGGAAGCTAGAAGGTGGAAAGTGTGGTTAATTGCAGAAAATTTCTGTTTTGGAAGGAAATTGTGGAAACTAGGGTTTCATTTCCCCTCATTATGTCATAGTTAGAGGCCGAATTAGCCCTAGGTTAAAACATGAAAGTTGTAGGGAATGATATTTTAGAGATGCCTACAAATTTTCACGCCAATCGGAGTAGCGTAACTTGTGAAAAGACCAAAATACCGCTGCTACCCTGTTTCTACCCGAACTTGATAATTGCTTCTGTAATTGGTTAATTTGGTTGGGAATACTTCTGATTTGCTTGTTGATGTCTTCTTAAGAAATGTAGCCTGGTGTCTTAGCTTTCGGATGGCTTTGGAATCACTGGATTTGGACTTAAGTAGCCTGAATTACGGTTCGTTAATCAGAATGCAGTTTGTTAACCTGTTTTTACGGTTCTGGTTTAGTATATTGAATTTTTTACCTAGTTGCACTATGAACTGGACTGAGTGACCTTCTGTAACATTGTAGCCCTATCTATTAGCTTCGAAACGGTGTATCTTGAACCTCCATTCGATAATTGTAGTGCCAATGGTGCCAAAACCGCAAAATGATGTCAAAAACTGTTTTTAGGGTTTAAAGTTTAATTCCATTTCCGGATTTCCCTGGTTTACTCTAGTGCTTATACATTCTTATGGAGCCCTATTTTGGTAGTATGCGGAACTGGTTCATGACTTGTAATCGAGTCTTATTGTGCTTGTTTGAATATTTTAGGGTGTGACGGTGATTAAAGACGCTCTTTGGGCGAAAGTTTATGAAATTTCACTTGCTTGCCTGGTGAGTGGACTACTCACTTGTTTGTTTACAATGTGGCTTTGCTATATTTGAACTTGATGCCATGAGGGCCTATGTGCCATTGAAACTGATTGTAGACACCAAATTTTTGACTTTATTTGTCATTATTAGTTTTATTGATATTTATTTTAGTTTGGTTTTACTAATCTCATTTTTAGACATTTTAACATATAATATAAAAAAAAAGAAGAAAGAAAGAAAAGGAAAAGTCAAAAATCAATCAAAGGACAAAAACAAGACATGAACCTATTTTGAGGATGAGATCTTGACCTTTCATTTTAGGGTTAGTTTTTGGGGGAGGAATTAAAAAAGGGAGGTCGGCTAAGAGAAATGGTGGAGCCGAAAACAGAGGATAAGGAAAGGTTGGCGGCGAAAAAAAACCTACGGGTTGGACAGGAAAAACGGAAAAAAGAATAAAGAAGAAGCTAGAACAGGGGCGGCAGACAAGGCAATTGGGGGAAGTTTTCCGAAAAAAAAACGAGCGAGAGAGGGTAAAAATAAGAGAGCTGAGAAGGAAATGGCGGCAGACAGGAAAATTAGCAGAGGGAGGAACCGAGAGAGAGGGCTTGCGGTGGAGGCTACGGAAAACGGCTAAAGAAAATCTGGTGACAGCACTGGCGGCTGAGGAAAACAGAGAGAGTGGCGGCGGACGGCTGCTAAGGAGGAAAAATCTGAGGTGGACGGCGAAACAAGGAAAACCGAGAAGGAAGCCGCGGCTGAATCTGGAACTTGAAGGAGGAATTTCGGGCAGAGTAAAATGGGTAGAATAGAGCTGCAAAACGGAGAGGAAAAAGGGCAACGGGAAAAAGAGAATGAGAGAGAGAGAGAGACAACAGAGCTAGGAATAAAATCCAAGGAAAAGCTGCTGAAGCTTTGGGGGGAAAAATCTAGAGCAGAGGAAAAAGGTTGGTGGCTGAGTGAGAGGAAGGAGACGACTGAGGAAAGTTTTCGGCCAAAAGAACAAAGAAAAAAAAACAGAGGAAAGGCCACGGCTGCAAACGGAAACAGAGGAAGAAAGCTTCGGCAAAATGAAGGATGAATGCAGAAAGCTAGAACCGTCGCCGCTCGCCACCATACCACCGGAACTTCCCATCACCGCCTACGAATCGCCACCGCGAGAGATCACTGTAAGTTAATCCTCTCCTTTACATTTCAGTTTTTTCATTCGAATACAAGCTCTGAAAGTTTTCAGAGCATGTCTGCCGATGAACATGCCATGTTCGCTATTAGTTTGTTGTTTCAAATTTCATGTCAATGGTTCATGGCCTTTTCCGTATGTTGATTGGACTGAAATTTTGGGTTTGCTGAATATTTTGGGGCCAATTATGGTTTCAATTGAGTAAGGAAGTAGTGAAGTTTCTAATGCCCCTAATCTGTTCGATGAAATGTCTAGCCGAAAATTCTTGTTGAAAGATGGTTTTGTTGCATTTTTTTTACGCATGAAGAAATCGGATGAGTCAGTGAGTTAGGCTTGGTGTAACAGTTCTTTTGTTTTCCCTTTTGGTTTGCTGAAGTATTGTTTTTTATGTCAATAAGATTGCCTTGTGTCGCCTCTGTCATATATGATATGTTCCAGAAGCCTAGTGCATCAGTTTTGGTCCTTTAGTCAATGTTTGTTTCTGATTTTAGACGAGTAAATTGCCTCGGCTGTGGATTTTTCTTTGGGAAAGGCAGCTACTGGAACTCTGGTTTTATATTATGATTTTGTTTGTTTGGTCCTAAGTGACTCGGGTTGAACCTTGGGGCATTAGTTGATGTGTCTACATGCTCCATTGGGGTTTATAAATTCTATCACATGCATGCTGAAATGGTAGAAAGGAAGCTGCTTCATGATTTGCTGGTCATCTTGGGTTGTTGAAATTCATAGTTGCTCCAAATACTTGATTTTCTTGCTATATGATCAGGATAGCTGGTATAAAATTACTATAAGCTATGAAGAGCTGGCTTGCAAAATGGCCAAGGAGGATTTTGCAAGTCTTTTACCATGTTGCAAAAATCTGCACTTTTAAAGTATTATTTTCTCCATTTCGAGTTTATTGATTTATAAACATAGCTTGCTCATCTGGTTCTTTCATGAGGGGTTCAACGTTTGGTCGAAGAGTGAAATGTTTTCTGTTGCATGTTTAGTTGGTCATAGCAAGCAGATGATGAAGTATCTTTTGTTGTATTTTTCCGTTTTGTCCTTGTTTTCTGGGCTCGGGTTCTGTCCGAGGGGATCATTAAAGTTGGGAAACTCATGTTTGGTTTTAAGCAATGATTTGGGGATAGGTAATGAGTGTTACTATGAAATTTGTGTGAGTTGAAATTGCAATTTTGATAACAGAAAGTTTCTCCACGCCTTTCTGCATGAAGATTATTTTTTCCAATATTTGCATGATCTCTTCCTATGATTTTTCTTGTTTGGATGTCAAGTTCATATTTTTGTGTTGTTTAGTTTAAGCTTTGGGTCAAAGTATGAGATCGAATCTGAATTAGTGATTGAAAGTGGAATGAAGGTGCAGCAGTTGATTCGTTTTGTTTCAGAATGTTTTTTCACGTTAACTTGCATGGAGTTTGCATGAGATAATTTCTGAAAAATTGCACTTTGGCCCCTAAGTTTCCCTTTGTTTCACTATGGCCCAAACAATTGAAAAAATCAATCAAATTGATCCCTCTAACTTTCTTTTTCCTTTCAATTAGATCCTAATTTTGTGAATTATGGATTGTTTAGTTATTTAAATGCTTTCAATGGTTCAACTTCATGTTTATCTGGTTATTTGAGGTGCCTTGACCCTTTTTATTATTTTGAAGCTAATATTTCCTTCATTTCATCACAAACGGGGAGGTATAATTTCTTTTATCCTTTTTTGTCTCTCCTCTATGTGATCCAACGTGCTAAGTGAGAATTGCATGTCTACTTTGCTTTCCTTGCCTTTCCTTAACTCCTTTCATTTATTTCTTTTACTTTTGCTTTTATTAAGTTATTCTTTTATGGGGTATGTGTACACCTCTTGGCTTGTAATAGATAGGGCTTGGAGAGCATTTTTATTCATTTTCCCTCTTCCCCATTTGTTTTAGTTAGCAAATGTAATAGGTTCATTAGCTTGATTGCTTGTTTTTGTTGCTACGTGTTAATTTGCTTTATTAGGCTCTTGCATTTAGTCGAGCATGCTAAGTGTTATGTGCTACGTGTTTATTGGTGATTGGCATGTCTACTTGCTTTCTATAATCGTAAATGAATGTGATGGATGAATGCGTATACCATGGCTAGTCCAATGCTAGTCATGGTCCTCTCTTTTGATCCTCACAAGTCCAACGCTTGTGATAAAGCATTTAGTGAAGGGCTAGTCCAATGCTAGACCCATTAGGCCCGTCCCTCTCACTAGTGCATTTTTTGTATGTCTCACTACATTCCATGCAATTTTCTTAGTTTTCTAGCATTTGGCATGCTCCTCCAACCCTTTCCCCTTCATTTTAGGTTTTTACATCTTCATGCTAGTTATAGGGTACATTTGCTTGAGAGTCCCCTTTCGATAAGGGAAACGAGCGAGTGTGGCTACAAAAATAGCCTTAGCACGCTAGTTCTTCCTTCTAATCAAAGGGAGAATTAAAGTCGTGAAGTTAGGAGTCATTCCCGTACCCGACTTGATGCATTCCTATAGGTTCATACACTTTCATTCTCATCATGTCACTCCCTCACCCTCTTATCCACATTTTCTCACTACTTATATCTTTCTCAATACAAATGCCATAATCACACATTTCTCTTCTTGTCACTTGTTTTTCTACCTCACAAATTGCACCCAATTGCACTTATATGTATCTACTATCATATTTTCATCTATTTGCACACAAACACCTTTATTTTCTCAATTTGCACACATGTACTTGTCTTACATTTGCACACATGCACGTTTTCTTACATTTTCACACTTGCACTCATACTTGAGTCTTCATTTGCATCATTCGCGACCTCTATGAGGACTTTCCTTATTGGCCGCCACAACTCATGTGGTTGGGACCAAAAAGCCTCATAAGAGACATTTTAGATTTAGGATTGCATTTCTTTTTCATATCCATTAGTCATGTCCAACATGCAACGCATATCTTGGGTAGAAGAATTAGGAAAAGTGGGGCTAAGTCACGCAACTAGCTTTGGCTAGGATAAGGGAGTGCCTTAGGCTTTGCCTTTGCCTTCTCCCTTATCAAATGTGACCCCCGATCCCTCTCTTTGGTTGCGTAGACCTAAAAGTTCTTTAAAAGGGTTTGCCTACTTTTTCTTTCAAAAAACAAAACAAAAATCATTTTTGGGTGACTTGGTACACCCTAACTCCGTACCAAGTGGCGACTCCATTTTTTTCATCCAAAAACCCTTTTTGAACTTTATTTGGCCAAACCGTCGCATTTCACAATCCCACGGCCTTTATTTTCACTTTCGCACACGTTCACATACATATTTCACACACTACTTCCATACATTGAATGGAAGTAAAGTGGAAACTACGGTTGGTTACTCTTAAAAATTGACGGAGGGTCAATGAGGTCCGATCAAGAATGTAAGCGAGGAAAGGGGCTCTTGAGAGCCGTCCGTATCCTTTTATCAACTCTATTAATGTGTGCTCTTGGTTTACTTTTGATGATTTGAAATGAAAATCTTTTATGCTTATATGAACTTGGTTACTTGAGTGATAGTATCTCATTGGGCGTAATCTCACTCTATTCCGTTTGTTTTCCTTACAGGAAAGTGAATACTTTTGGAAAGGCGATGAATAGGGATTGTCGAGTTGAGCTTATGTACATATATATTTTGAATAGCTCCTTTTGGGCAAAGCCCTAAACGCATTTTAATCCAACCCATTCGTTCAGTTGAGATTTGTAAACCGTACATGTATAAACTTATGGGATAGCTTTTGTATGCTATTTTGGCTTGTAAATGTTGAATTTCCATGTGTATATGTTGGATTGATATCGGGTTGGATTTCGGATCGATTCGGATTTCAAACGACGAAGGAAAAAAATTTGGCGGGAAAAAGGGTCGAATCCGGCCAGAAATTGGCCGGATTGCCCTGAGAATTTTTGGAAATCCGGCCAGATTCCGATCGGATTCTGACGTGCCACGCACTATTTATGTTCGGCTCCGATTTTTATTTTTTTTTATTTTGTGATTTTGACTTGTTTAAGCGCGCTTATACTTTCCAAAACGTTTTAGATCGCTTTAAACTGTCCCATTAGTCCTGGCGAGAGCTGGGCAGGCAGTCCGCTAACCCCTTCAGTTCGCCTTAGGGGAAGGTGGGGCTGTCACAGGTGGTATCAGAGCCACTTCGCATGGTTTCTGCGCGGAGAGAGCTTGGGCCAAGTGGTGTTATGGTCCTGCTTTCGTGAATGCATTAAAAGGTATAAGTGCTCTTTTGAGCGTAAGCTATGAACCGTGCATGTCATAAGTGTAAGGATCATTACCATGGCACTTGAGGAAGTTAGGTATGTATGTCGGGTAGGAATCTTTAATATGGATGATTTACGCTTGGGATCGGCCGGCTCGAGTTGTGAATCATTTTTGATGGGATTCTTGCGCCCGGATACGAAAGAGATGAGAGCCTAGGTTAGAAAGGTTTGGGCGAACTAGAAAGGCGATTCTATGGAACTTCGTGTGGTTTGTTCGGGTGTGGTTAAGCGTGATCAACCTTGATTAAGATATAAATGGTGTTGTTCTCGTAGATTATGGACGGAGCCCTAGAGGGGGAAAAGCTTTTCGTGAGTTCTTTTGTACTCGTGACCTAGTCTGTCTATAGTACTTTTGGAGGACCCCTTTTTGTTTCATGGGATGACTTTGTATGCTCTTGACTGACTGTTGTGTATAATTGCTTGATCCGGTTATGTGTTCTACGTATATGTGTTATGTGTTTACATGCTGTACGAGGTAGTTGTTTTAGTTAATTGTTCTTGTTTAATTGTTCCTGTTTAGTGCTACGAAAAGGAGGGTTATGTGCCCTTTAACAGTATATTTATTTTGTGACCTAGATTGACTTAGATTGATGGAAGGCACTCGTAGTGGTCGAGGCTGTGGACGCGGGGGTAGGCAACCCACGCCTGAAAGGGGCACTGGGGAAACCTGATCTGGACCTAACCCTGAACCTAGGATTGATCCTAACATCCAAATAGCGGCTGCCATGCAGCAAATGACTAATTTACTAGCCCAAGTGGTGCACCAACAGGGTCAAAACCCTAACCCCAACCCTGGGAACCCCGGTAATCACGTGGAGAGCGAGGATAGGGTTCTCGAGAGGTTCCAGAAGTTTGCCCCACCAAAGTTTATCGGGGGGCCCGATCCGGACGTGGCCGAAAGGTGGCTAGAGAAGATAGTGGATATCTTTGCCGCCCTACATTATACGGAGGAGAGGCAGGTGACCTTCGCCGTCTTTCAACTGGAAGGGGCGGTCCGTTCCTGGTGGAATGTTATTCGACAAAAATGGGAACGGGAATAAACGCCCAGGACCTGGGTGAATTTTCTGCGGGAATTCAATGCTAAATTCTTCCCTCCTCTAGTTCAGGAGCGGAAGGAGGATGAATTTATTCGTCTTCGTCAGGGGGCCCAATCTGTAGCGGAGTACGAGAGCCAATTCACCCGCCTATCCAAATTTGCACCCGAACTCATCATGACCGAGCAACGAAGAATATGGTGATTTGTCCAGGGCCTGAACGTAGAAATTCAAAAGGACCTTGCGGTAGCCCAAATTAACGCCTTCAACGTTGCAGTGGAGAAGGCGCAACGAGTAGAGAATGCTAGGCTACAGGTGAGAAACTTCCAGGTGAAAAAGCGAGGATTTCCTGGAAATAGTTTGGGGCAGGGGGATGAGAGTACCCCTTCCAAATTTGGGCGGGAAACAGGTGGAGAAAGGATGCCGAGAGTATCACGAGAGGGCCCGTCACGAGGCGGCCAAGTGGGGAGAGACCAGAGAGGAGGCTCGGCTTCTGCAGCACGCGGACCCTGTGGGTATTGCGGAAAGTTAAACTACTCGGAGGACAATTGCTAGAAGAAGGAGGGAAAATGTTTGTGTTGTGGAAGTGCAAACTATCAGCTCGCCACTTGTCCAGTCCTATCACGAGATAGAAAGGGGAGTCAGCAATCGACGAGGACTAATTCCGAACCGGCCAAGGTGGAAGGAACCAAACCTAAGGTAGCGGCTCGAGTGTATTCACCGGAGCCATAACAGGTCCCCGATTTTTCTGAAATTGAGGAAGGTACGATTTCGGTATTCCACCGATTTACGAAAATCTTAGTAGATCCCGGTGTTACTCATTCATTTGTCAACCCCAATTTTATGTATGGAATAGATACAAAACCTACTCGTCTACCCTACGACCTGAAAGTAGTATGTCTATGGGGAAACATCGTTGGAGCACTAGCGTTTAAGGCGTTCTTGGAGGCATTGAAAAGCTAAGACAGAGTACTAAAACTTTCATGTTTTGGCAAATGACTAAATCAGCATGGATCATAGTGAATAGACATGGTCAATTGGATGAACTGTCTAAAACAGATCACTAGATGCATCCTAGGGCAGTGAGGGTATTTTGGTCTTTTCACAGGCGACATTGCTCCGATTGCACTGAAATTTTTTAGGTAACTATAAAACATCATTCTCTACAACTTTCATGTTTTATGCTAAGCCTAATTCAGCCTCTAACATGATGAACTGGAACCAGACAGAACTGAACTACAATTTTTCAGAAATCTGGAATTTTACGGTTTCAAAGGAAACTTTCTTCATTTCTTGCTTCAATCACTGCCACAACCTCTTATTTAAGCTTAGATACAACATATACATCCATACAACAAGTATATGCAGCAAATCCTTCAAACCCTAACTCATGTAACTCAAGAAAACATACACTATATCCACCCAAATCACTATAATAGCTATCATCCACCACAAATTTAAGGTGCTATGCCAAGTGAAACAAGATTAAGAGTAACAAATGGGGAAATCAGCATTATTACCTTGCTAAAGTGACTACCAAGAGCAACCCTAGCTTTTCCTTCCAAAAATTCACCAACACACCACTAGCTAAACACTCAAGGAAGGTTTTAATCGGTTTAGTTTCTTGTTTCCTCACTTAAGATACTCAAACTCAAGATGAAATGGTGCAGCTCTCCCTTGGTTTTTCTCTCCCTCTCTCTCAGCCAAAGCAGCAGAAAAATGATGAAGAAAGGCAGCTCCATGGTGATAAGAAGGCAAGACTAGTTGGTCTTGGTCAAGGCCCTCAATAGCCAACAAGTGTCACCACCAATTCCACTCATTTTTTTGTTTCTTTTCCTTGTAATTTTGGTCAACATTTTCGGCCAAAGCAGCTGAGATTGAGGGGATATTTTTCTCAAATAGTAATGAGCTTGGATGGTAAGAAAGTGGTGATCAAGTGGTATGTTCAATCGGTAGTGCACGGTACACGTCGGTTCGCACCGTTTTTCCTTAAATCACACGTACTAGGGTTTTTACTTCCTATTCACTAACTTTTTATCATTGCTTCTAATCACATATTATTTCTCACCTAAAAGTCATTTTTAAGCACCAAATTTGATCCTGACTCTGTATCAGATAGTTACACTACGGCTACACGGGAAAACCCTAACTTGCTCCAACTTGAGAATGAAAAGTGAAACCCTATTTTCTAGGTTCATTTGCACTTATTGTGGAACGATTGGGTAGTAGGGCTATAATAAAGGAATAATTTCCAAATAAAAAGGCAATTTTGAGAAAAATATATGAAATTTGCGAGTCCTCACATTGTGGTTGCTCCATGCCTCTCGTGGTGTCTTGCAAAGGTTAGTGACAAGGCAAAGAAAAGTGCAAGTACAACTTCACTTCACTCCCTTAGTGTATCACTCACGCTCTTGTATAGTACTCAACTCGCTCTATTAGACTTACCAAGTACCTTTACCTGTCGGTTTAGGTAGTTGAGAAATGTTGCTCGAGTCCAATGATTGTCACCAACTTTTCCTTGGGAGTAACCACGAGATGAGACTCAAAATTGGCGTGGGGAGTGACATAGAAAGGGTTGGTTTGGATGACTTGAGATAGCGTGTGACGCCCCGAAAAAAATGAGTTTGAGAACCCGAAAATTTTCTAATTTTCTAGGTTTGATTTTTTAACGCCCGCCTTTTCTACATTTTCTTGATTAGAAAAATTCCCCAGATAAAGTTTATGAGCAAAAATAGCTTTAAAATGATTTTTCTAGTATCGGTTAGTTTTTGAGAAATTAAAAGCGTATTTTGGACTTGGGACCCGCATGTGCGGTAAATGCATTATATTTTTGACAAATTGTTGGAATTTTGTATTGAGTGATATTATTTTACAAGGTGTTAAGATATTTGTCTTGGAGAGACAAGAAGATAATCTCAAGCTTAAAGGGTGACAAGTGTCACCTTGTTATTGAAGGTTGGACTTTGACATTTGACCATCTTACTACCTTTACCAAATAAGTACCAAATGGATCCAAAATTACCTTCATTCTTCATCATCTTGGCTGAGCTTCACAAGGAGAAAAGAAAGGAAAGCTTTCATCTTACTTCTTCATTTCTTGCTCAAATCAAACAATTTAACCGATTAAACTTGGATTTCCTCCATAAAACCTCTTAGTTTAGTGGTATTAACGTTGGTTGTGAAGTGGTTTAGAAGACCAAGTTGCTAAGTTGCTTCCTTTCTTGAGTTGGTAAGGTGAGTAGCTAAGGAACCTCCCTTTTCTTCTCAATCATGTTTAATTAGTGGCTTATGTGAGTTAAAGAGATGGTTTGATGGATTATATCTTGATTTTGGTTGAATTGGTGAAGTTTTATAATTATTGGGGATTTTTCTGTTTTCATATGGATATGATTATGGGGTCATGTATGATGATTGGAAATGATGTTTAAGGACTCTATGAGGTGGAAAAAGTGATTAATTGCAACCAATTTCTGTTTTGGACCAAAAATTGAAAAGTGAGGGTTTTGTGATGAACATTCTGTCCGAATTTTTAGGTCCTAGATAGAGACCGAATTGGCCTTTGCTTAAAACATGAAAGTTGTAGGGAATGATATTTTAGAGGTGTCTACAAAATTTTAGGTCAATCGGAGTAGCGTAGAGTGAGAAAGTCGAAATTACTATTGCTGTTCTGGTTTACCCGAAATTGGGATTTGCGACTGTAATTGGTTGTTTTGGCTGGAATTGCTTCCGAATTGGATGTTGAGGCCTTCTGATGAAATTTATCCCTGTTTCTTAGCTTTCAGCTGGTTTTGGAATTTCTGGATTTGGACTTGGAGAGCCTGAGTTATGACGTTTCCGCTAGAATGCATTCTGTGAATCCATTTTTGTGATTTTGATGTAGTATCTTGCATTTTTGACCTGGTTACACTCGAAACTGGGTTGAGTGACCTTCTGTAATATTGAAGCCCTATCTCTTAGCTTCGAAATGGTGTATCTTGCACTTTCATCCGACAATCGTAGTGCCTTTGGTGCCATTACCGCAAAAGGATGTCAAAAGCTATTTTTCTGGTTTTGAGCTTAACCTTCATTTCCAAACTTTTCCCGAGCTTGACTTGTAGTAGTACTACTTGGAGCTTGCTGAATGACTATTGGATGAACTTGTTGTTGGGTGTGTACCTTTGGGACTGGCTGAGGAAATCATGAAGCCATGATGGCTGGAAAAGTAAGCAAATTTAGGGGAAGTGCTGTCCGAACTTTTAAAGGACTTGTTTGCATTGAGTTTGTGATCTAAGACTTGGATTTGAGCAAGGCAATGATATATGATGGATGGTTTCTGAGCCATGGAGGTGAGTGACCTCAAACTATTTCTAAAGTTATTTATGAACCGTTTTTTTTGCATTATTTACCTTTAAACTATTTCCAATGTTACTTTTGAACTGTTTTCTTGCATATCATGCGTGCTTGCATATGAGTGTTCCTTGTTTGCTATATCACTTGATTTATTGGCTTGTTATTATTGATTGATAATATGTTAAGTGCTTTTAATGATTGTTAAAACGAGTTTTCTAGGCGAGTGTGTACTTTATCGCACTCGACCTGAATAAATATGAAATTTTCAATGATTAATGATTAAATGCTAGTTGCGCGTGAATGTAAGCCGTTTGGCTGAATTGGGCCCTGCCCTTCGTTACCGATCGACTCAAGCCAGAAGCGGACTCGGTCGGGCGATATGGTGACCCTGGGTGAATTCGGTATACTCGAGTATTACCTTGTAGTCCGGCTACGTCCGGATGGGTGGAGTCCGGCTACGTCCGGATGGGTGGAGACCGGCCAACGTCCGGAAAAAAAAAAAAAATGAACGAGGGATTATTTATAAAAAATGAACGTATCCTTTTCATGAATGTTACTATCGCTTTCCATTGTACATGTTTCTTGAATTATTGATACTCCATATTTAATGTTTTGTAAATGCTGTAATCGTTTCTGGACTTATCATTTGATTTATGACATCATTGAAAAGAAATATTGTTAAACCGATTTGATTACTGATTTTCTGGTTACTCGCTGAGCTTCTAGCTCACCCCAAAAATATTTTATTCCCCTTCACAGGGCTCAAGGCGAAGGCAGGACTTGTTGTGCTTATTCACGTGAATGGATGGCCTATATCTTGTACAGTTTTGGATTTGGAATCATTTGATATATAGTTGGGAATTAGTTTCCGCTGCATTTGTGACATGTAATTATTGGAGACTTGGATGTATATTTGTGGACCATGTGATGTATATTTGAAATTTATATTGTAATTCATTTGAGGACTTTAGTGAACGACTGAGTCCCGGCGAGAGCCGGGCAGGCGGCCCGTCGAACCCTCTGGTTCGCCTTAGGGGGAAGTGGGGCCGTCACAGGTGGTATCAGAGCTTAGGCTTCAGATCTCTGTAGTGTTTCCTAGGCTTGAAGTTTAGGATGCCAGACTGTGGGTTTGGTTTGTAATATTAGTGATTCTTGCGGGATGTCTTGACTTGATTGGTACAAGAGGGAATGTCGAGAACGACATTCTTTTAAGGAGGGGAGATTGTGACGCCCCGAAAAAAATGAGTTTGAGAACCCGGAAATTTTCTAATTTTCTAGGGTTTATTTTTTTAACGCCCGCCTTTTCAACATTTTCTTGATTAGAAAAATTCCCCAGATAAATTTTAAGAGCAAAAATAGTTTTAAAATGATTTTTCTAGTATCGGTTAGTTGTTGAGAAATTAAAAGCGTATTTTGGACGTGGGACCCGCAAGTGCGGTAAATGCATTATATTTTTGACAACTTGTTGGAATTTTGTATTGAGTGATATTATTTTACAAGGTGTTAAGATATTTGTCTTGGAGAGACAAGAAGATAATCTCAAGCTTAAAGGGTGACAAGTGTCACCTTGTTATTGAAGGTTGGACTTTGACATTTAACCATCTTACTACCTTTACCAAATAAGTACCAAATTGATCCAAAATTACCTTCATTCTTCATCATCTTGGCTGAGCTTCACAAGGAGAAAAGAAAGGAAAGCTTTCATCTTACTTCTTCATTTCTTGCTCAAATCAAACAATTTAACCGATTAAACTTGGATTTCCTCCATAAAACCTCTTAGTTTAGTGGTATTAAGGTTGGTTGTGAAGTGGTTTGGAAGACCAAGGTGCTAAGTTGCTTCCTTTCTTGAGTTGGTAAGGTGAGTAGCTAAGGAACCTCCCTTTTCTTCTCAATCATGTTTAATTAGTGGCTTATGTGAGTTAAAGAGATGGTTTGATGGATTATATCTTGATTTTGGTTGAATTGGTGAAGTTTTATAATTATTGAGGATTTTTCTGTTTTCATATGGATATGATTATGGGGTCATGTATGATGATTGGAAATGATGTTTAAGGACTCTATGAGGTGCAAAAAGTGATTAGTTGCAACCAATTTCTGTTTTGGACCAAAAATTGAAAAGTGAGGGTTTTGTGATGAACATTCTGTCCGAATTTTTAGGTCCTAGATAGAGACCGAATTGGCCTTTGCTTAAAACATGAAAGTTGTAGGGAATGACATTTTAGAGGTGTCTACAAAATTTCAGGTCAATCGGAGTAGCGTAGAGTGAGAAAGTCAAAATTACTATTGCTGTTCTGGTTTACCCGAAATTGGGATTTGCGACTGTAATTGGTTGTTTTGTCTGGAATTGCTTCCGAATTGGATGTTGAGGCCTTCTGATGAAATTTATCCTTGTTTCTTAGCTTTCAGCTGGTTTTGGAATTTCTGGATTTGGACTTGGAGAGCCTGAGTTATGACGTTTCCGCTAGAATGCGTTCTGTGAATCCATTTTTGTGATTTTGATGTAGTATCTTGCATTTTTGACCTGGTTACACTCGAAACTGGGTTGAGTGACCTTCTGCAATATTGAAGCCCTATCTCTTAGCTTCGAAATGGTGTATCTTGCACTTTCATCCGACAATCGTAGTGCCTTTGGTACCATTACCGCAAAAGGATGTCAAAAGCTATTTTTCTGGTTTTGAGCTTAACCTTCATTTCCGAACTTTTCCCGAGCTTGACTTGTAGTAGTACTACTTGGAGCTTGCTGAATGACTATTGGATGAACTTGTTGTTGGGTGTGTACCTTTGGGACTGGCTGAGGAAATCATGAAGCCATGATGGCTGGAAAAGTAAGCAAATTTAGGGGAAGTGCTGTCCGAACTTTTAAAGGACTTGTTTGCATTGAGTTTGTGATCTAAGACTTGGATTTGAGCAAGGCAATGATATATGATGGATGGTTTCTGAGCCATGGAGGTGAGTGACCTCAAACTATTTCTAAAGTTATTTATGAACCGTTTTTTTTGCATTATTTACCTTTAAACTATTTCCAATGTTACTTTTGAACTGTTTTCTTGCATATCATGCGTGCTTGCATATGAGTGTTCCTTGTTTGATATATCACTTGATTTATTGGCTTGTTATTATTGATTGATAATATGTTAAGTGCTTTTAATGATTGTTAAAACGAGTTTTCTAAGCGAGTGTGTACTTTATCGCACTCGACCTAAATAAATATGAAATTTTCAATGATTAATGATTAAATGCTAGTTGCGCATGAATGTAAGCCGTTTGGCTGAATTGGGCCCTGCCCGTCGTTACCGATCGACTCGAGCCAGAAGCGGACTCGGTCGGGCGATATGGTGACCCTGGGTGAATTTGGTATACTCGAGTATTACCTTGTAATCCGGCTACGTCCGGATGGGTGGAGTCCGGCTACGTCCGGATGGGTGGAGACCGGCCAACGTCCGGAAAAAAAAAAGATGAACGAATAAAAAGATGAACGAGAGATTATTTATAAAAAGTGAACGTATCCTTTTCATGAATGTTACTATTGCTTTCCATTGTACATGTTTCTTGAATTATTGATACTCCATATTTAATGTTTTGTAAATGCTGTAATCGTTTCTGGACTTATCATTTGATTTATGACATCATTGAAAAGAAATATTGTTAAACCGATTTGATTACTGATTTTCTGGTTATTCGCTGAGCTTCTAGCTCACCCCAAAAATATTTTATTCCCCTCCACAGGGCTCCAGGCGAAGGCAGGACTTGTTGTGCTTATTCACGTGAATGGATGGCCTATATCTTGTACTGTTTTGGATTTGGAATCATTTGATGTATAGTTGGGAATTAGTTTCCGCTGCATTTGTGACATGTAATTATTGGAGACTTGGATGTATATTTGTGGACCATTTGATGTATATTTGAGATTTATATTGTAATTCATTTGAGGACTTTAGTGAACGACTGAGTCCTGGCGAGAGCCGGGCAGGCGGCCCGCCGAACCCTCTGGTTCGCCTTAGAGGGAGGTGGGGCCGTCACATAGCGGATAGCAAGGAAATAGGCAGCAATGGAATACAAGAAAGGAAGGAAACCCTAGCTTTCCTAGAGTGTAAGCGTGGTTTCCTAAAGTAGGTGAGAGAGAATATAGGAGGGTTTCCTAGAATAGATGAGAAAATGTAGGATAACTTCCTAAAGTGGATGAGAAAATATAGGGAAGTGTCCAAGTGAACAAGAGTTATCCAACTGTGTTGTGACAGCCCCACCTCTCCCTACGGCGAACCCTAGGGTATCAGCGGACTGCCTGCCCAACTCTCGCCGGGACTCAGTCGATCAAAGAACTAGCAACTCAAAATAACTGGGAAAAATAGCTTCAAATTAAATCATACGACCCTAATAACACATAACTATCAATCAACTTTCAAAACTTAATACGGCAAGCTAAGAGTCACACTTACCATTCCATACTACGAATTACATGACATAAGTCAACTTATAGACTCAAGCTTACAAAAGTAAAAGTAAAGTCATCTTAACAAAAGTTACAAGTTCAAGCAAAACAAAGCTAAGAAAGCTCTTGACCGTTAGTCCATCCCCGATCTGTTAAGGAAAACAAAGGGAGTGGGGTGAGCTAAAGCTCAGTGAGGTTCCAAGTAAAGCAAGTAAACACATAGCCAAATTAAGGCATAGAATAATTCAAATAAATACCGTATGATACAATAACAATTAACCACAATTCAATTCAAGGATACGGGTGGCTTTCAAAAGCCAAAATCCCCTTGAGCTTGATCATAAATGTCTTCGTTGACACTCCGTCAACACTTGTATACACAGAATATTAAGTCCGTAAAACACCACTTTCACCTGCCTCCGTCCACCAATCAACCCCCCACCGGGCCCGCACTTCATAAACAGTAGTTAGGTAATACTCGAGTATACCAGGAATCCGAGTTCCAATGCTCAAGGATTCCAATGAAACAGTATCAAGCCGAGGATTTTATCACTGGTGGTGCTGGACAACACAACAAACAAGCACAACGGCTATGCTTCACCAGGAACCTCCAAGCAAGATTCAATTTCCAGTGAACAATAAACAGTCCTCAAGGTTTATCGGCCTTCTCGACCAAGCCCTTGCTGGCTCGACACAACCGACTCACCTATGAGGTTGGGTACCCAAACAGTACCAGTAGTTGAAGGGATATCACCCTAACAACTCATTCATAGTCACAATTAAAATTTCACATCACAGTGTAACAATATATATAGCCTCAGTGGAAATCAAGGAAGGTCGAGTGCGATAAAGTACACACTCGCTTCCAACTTTAATTAAAACAGTGTTTGGCTCAGTCAATAGCACATCAAGGTTTTCACATATACAAGTATCCCACATAACAAGTAGCAGGTCGTGGAACACTCACCTGTCAATCAAAAGAAGCAATCGATGTCAAACGTCTTAGTTACGGTCACCTTCGTTTCCCAAACCTAGGGCAACGAGCGAAATCGTTAACAATTAGATTCATGCCCCACTAGGTTAGGCTTAATAAGAGACCAAGTGAGTAGTCTAAGCTACTTAATCCGTCATGCAAACAAGGTCCAAACCATGGTAAAAGTTCATGAGAAAACAGGTTTAGTAGGTGCATGAAAGTTTGGCAAAAGAAAAGTTCCAATTATGCTTAAGGATTTCTTCTCGGGTTGCACAGTCATGCCCTGGCAGTCTTAGGAAAACGGTCATAACTCATTGTAGAAAAGTCGAAATTAGGTGCCGTCAGTGGCGTTGGAAACTAGACTCGAAGGGATTTCCAACGGTACCAAGATCACACTGTGGTTCATATCCTATCAACAACAGTAATTCAGACAAAGTGGCTGTTTTTCCAACCCTGGATCAATATTAATCCTATACCAAACTACTCTAGTTCTAGGGCTAACTTCATTAGTTTTGATTCAAATTCACCCAATTCACTCCTCAAGTGATCATATATAAGGATTCAAGTCACTTAGAATCAATGGAGTTTACAATATAACATACAACATGATTTAAGGTAGCCATAATGATCCCATAACCACAAGAATCCTAAAACAGTCTACTAATGGTTCAAAATCACCACTTTACTTGCTTCAACTCCATTCCAACTTGCTCATAGGCTTAACCAATAGTTAACCTAGTTTATTAGGCTTGATGAGGACAAAATTTAACAGCAAAATTGAGGGAAAATCCCTCCTACAAGAACCGGCCAGCCTAGACAAAGCAACCAGCCTACACTTTTCAACATTTGTTCAATCTTCACCCTTACATGTTTTCTACTCAATCATCATATCAAGTGGTAGTTCTAGCTCAAAAGAGGTTTAAAACATAATAATACCTCATAAACAAACATGAATAAGAATCAAACATTTCATCAAACACTTGGTATACATACTAAGAAACCTAGCTACTACTTGTTTACTTCAAGAAACTAACTCAACATCTCAACCAAACAACTTATATGTTTGCTATTAACAATTCAAGTGCATGATCTATCATCAAAAACCAAGATTTAAAGGACATATACCTCTCTTATAGTGAGCTTGCACCACCAAAATCACTTCACCAAAGTAAGTCTTCAAGCTTGGATCAAACACTTGGAGTTAGAGAAACTCTCTTACTAACTCAAATCTTTCTCTTTTGATTGTTGTTCTTGATTTGCTATGGTAAGAAAACAAGATTATGTAGCTCACTCTCTCTCTCTCTTGAAGCCAGAAATTCGGCCAACACAAGAAAAGAAAAGGCCTTGGCTAGTTTAAATAATCTTCTAATCTTGGTTCCAACAAGATACTTGGCTAGGATTTTGCCACATGTCCACTTACTTGTCCAACTCTCTCTTAATCTTTGACTAATGGTGTCTTAACCTTTCCAAATGCACCAATCATTCTTTAACACCTCTAACTAATCTTTCCAAATGCACCAATAAGATTTTAACACCTCTAACTAACCTTTCCAAATGCACCAATAATATTTTAACACCTTTAACTAATCTTTCCAAGTATACCAATCATATTTTAGCACCTATAATCCTACATGTAAGATTTCTACGACTAATATAAAGACACTTGGTAAAATGTAAGTGGTGCATTAATTAAAATTATCTTAAAAAAAATGTTTTACTACAAGTAAAAGGAATAAGGTGTAATGCATGAAAATTATTATAACACCTAGAAAAGCTAATGTAATGGTATATAATATGTGATTTAAATCCTAGAATAAGGCAATTAATTTGGGGAATTTGTACTTTAAAAATGAGGGTTCTCACATGTGTACTTAGTTTCCTAAATGAATTTGGAAATCAAGTTGGCTTTGGAAACTCCAAAACAGGTTTGGTTTCTTTCCTCCCTCAACTGAAAATTTCCAGAATTCTTTCCCCCTTAAAACCCTTCCCCAAGTCGGCTACACCCTTATAAAACTCTCTCCCTCACTGCCGCAACTTGCTCCAAGCAATTCGGCCCCCTTCACACTTCAAGGAACAAGACAATTCGGCCCCCTCTCTCTTTGCAAGGCAAGGCAGCTTTGGTTCTTGTTTCAAGATAATGTGAGCAATGTCACTCAAGGATCCCCCAAGAGACTTCCTCAAGAAGCTCCCAAGAAATTTACTCCTAAACCAAGAAAGCCCCGTATGGATGCAAGAACGTACAAGAAACTTTTTATTCGAAAGGAGGTGCAAGTTTTCAAGGATCAAGATAATCAAGAACTCCAAGAACCTCAAAGGGTGGTACAAGTGATCAAGGCTCAAGGTGATCAAGATTTTCAAGAAGAGGTAGGCCAAAACTTTTGAGTTCCTTTCCTTTTCCTTGGTGTAATTTTCTGGTTTTGGTACCCCAAGATGTAACAAATCTGAGTTGGCAATAAACGAACCAAGTTTTCCTCTTTCTTGTTCGGCCCTTCTTTGTTTGGCTTGTTCCACCCGAATGGCTTTCTTCTTTTTTTCATTTCTGTTTTTTTTTCTTTCTTTCTTATATCAAACGAATATCACGACTTGGCCGAACTGGAATAAAATTCCAGAAATAAGGCCAGCCCTCAACACGCAAAAACACACAACCCAACTTCCTCAAACTAGCAAAATTTCTTCAAGACTTCCAAGAATTTCAAGATAGTAATCAAGAATTTCAAGAAACCTTAAGACCTTGTAGTTCCTCTTCAAGATTCCAACGCCAAACAAGTTTAGCCACAAAATCAGTTTTAGGAAGCTACGCAAACAACTTAGATGCACAATTGAACACTTGGACAGATTTGACAACCAAAAGGCAAACCCTAGCCGCGCAAGTCCCCTAGCCGCACAAAACCCTAGCCGCGGGTTTTTTTTTTTTTTTTTTGTAGTTTCGGCTATGACTAGATGCTGGGCAGAATTGATGCAACAAGAGTACAAAACCTGGGCAGATTAGAGCTAGCAACAATAACGCACACCTGTGGGCAAAATTGGGGTGTACAACAAACAAGTTCGCAACTCACAATACCAACCAAGTGACGGACAGATTTGTAGCACTACTTGGACAGAAATTTTTCCACCAAGTTATGGCACAAATCAAGGTCAGATTGGTGACAATCTACGACCAGAATCTGGTGCAACACCAAACACAAACGGCGAACAGAAAACTAAACCGAAGGCAACAAGCACAAGGCACGTGCGAGCAGATTTCCTTTTTTTTTTTGACACAAGAAACACTTAACCAAACAAGAATTTGTTGACACACAAGAATACGGACAGAATTGAACACAAAGTCACAACTGAATTGACGTAACAAGACACAAAAATTGCAGACAAATTTTTTTTTTTTTTGGTTTTTGACAAACGACGCAACAAGGATATAGCTACTCGAACAGAATTTTGTAACAAAGGCAGTAGAATCAAATAAGAAAAAGAAAACTAAGACAAAGCTACGGATATAACAGAAGATACCTCAACCAAAGCTCTGAAGCCAACTAATACGTTCCTCGATCAATTCGTTTCGAGACATGTAGCACGTTTGCTCAAGGATCTAGCGAGGTTGTCCTACATTTGGATTGCGGGACTTTAAATCAACACGGACGGCATGCTTTGATTTAAAGCGGTAGAACGACACTCCGATGAAGGTGAATACTTCAAGGGAATAGGTCGGCTGAACAATCAAGGACAGGATGCAAGATTGCTCAAGAATCCTTGCCAAAGCAAGTTAAGGACTTGATTTCTCTCTTAGGAAGAAAACGAAAATACTAAGAATTTTATTCATAAAACTTGTGTGTTTAATCTTACAAAGCTAGCCTATTTATAGGCTAAAGGTAACAAAAAAAACCCTAAAGAAACCCTAAGAGGGGAGTCGGCCATCTTGACTCCAAGATAGGCCCGCCCATGCCTTCTACTAAGCAACTAATCCAACTGAATAAGTAATAAAGACTAAGGTCCTATTCGGTCGACGCACAAGGAGGCCTACTTGATTCTTCATGGGCTTGGATCAAGGTGTAAGTTACTTGATTGTCTCTTTCTAAGCCTTCAATATTTCTATGGGCTCTATGTTGGTCTTGGACAACTCGAACGAGGGCTTGGAGGGATTCTTTGAAGAGCTTGGCCCGTGCACGTGTGACTGGGCCCAATGGGACTCAGACTGGGTCATTGTGTGGGCCCTGATCCATGCACACATCATGACTACTCTAATGGATAGGTCGGTAGAACAATCTAAGACAAGATGCAAGATTGCTCACAACCCTTGCCAAAGCAAGTAAAAGGCTCGAATTCTCTCTAAGAAGAATCGAAAATAATCAAAAGTTTTATTGATAAAACGTCTACCCTTAATGCTAACAAAGCAAGCCTTTATATAGGCAATCTAACGAAACCCTAATGCTAGTAAAAAGGAAATAAGTGTTCGGCCAGGCCTTGGACAAGGTGGGCCGAATCCATGACTCAACAGGCCCTACAATTAGTAACTAATCCAAACAATAACTTGACGGCTCAAGACTAAAAAGGCCCAATAGTTGGCCGACTCCCTTTAATTGGAAAAACTACTTGACTAACGTTTGGGCTAGAGCCCAAACTAACAACTATCACTTGGCTCCTCGTGGGCTTGGATCAATGTGTAGGTAACTTGATTAACATCCTTCAAGCCTTCAAGGTCCTGCCACTCATGCACACATCAAGTCCTCCACACTCATGTTGCCTTGAGTGAGGGTTTGAAGTTTGGAGTGGAGATCGCAGTTGTAGTAGCTAGGAACAAATCTCTTGCGCATCAATGCCTTGAGTTCTCACCAAGTTCAAACTCGTGGTTCTCCCATTCTCCTTCTATGGGTCCTCACTTGATCCCATCAAACTAGGGCATAGTCAATGAATTCAACGGTAGCAACTTTCACCTTTTGTTCCTCGCTACAGTCATAACAGTTGAAGACCATTTCGATGCGGCCTTTCCATTCCAAGTAAGCCTCAGGGTCACTTTGCCCTTGAACGCGGGAACTTGAATTTTAAGTCCCTTGAATTTGTTCTTAGGTGTGTCCCTCTTAGGCCTTTCGGCTCTTTCGTTATCCTCACTAGCCGAGTAGCCTTCACTATTTGCCTCTTTGGTGCCATGGTTACTCCGGTTGTGAGAGCGGGAGCGAGAGCCTCTCATGAGACTCTTGGATAGCTCATCAAAACGAGTGTTCAACTCCTCCATTTGTTGCTCATTAATGCGTCTGAGTTCGTTTTTCATGGCCGCGAACATCAAAGAGTAGTCATTGGTTAGTGGAGCTTGCTCCATGTCTCTCTCTCAGTCCTGCAAAGGGTTAGTGAATAAGAAAATAGAGCAAATAGAACCTTAATTCACTCCCTTAGTGTATCACTCACTCTCGTATTTGGCACCCAAAATCACTCTAATGATCTTACCAAATACCTTTACCTGTTGGATTAGGTAGTTGAGAAATGCCACTCAAGTCCAATAATTGTCACCAACTTTTTCCACAAGAGTAACCAAGAAGGTAAGACACAAATGTGGGTGAAAATGAAGTAGGAATGGGCAAATTTGGAGATGTAAAATGAGAACACGAAGGAAGGAATTCCTAGCTTCCTAAAGTGTAGGAGTGGGTTCTTAAAATGTCGGAGAGTATTCCTAAAATGTAGGAGAGAATGTAGGAGAGTAGCCAAGTGAAAACAAAGGAGTTATCCAAGTGTTTTACTTAGTTTCCTAAATTGATTTGGAAAACAAGTTAGTTTTGGAAACCATTTAGAAAATCTTTTCTTGAACAACTTTGATTAGCTTCCAAATCCCAACCCAAGTCGAGTTTCCTTAGCAAATTTCGGTCCTCCCCCTAAAACCTCTTCCCAAGTCGGTGGAGATGGCTTATTAAAGTGTGAGGCCCCAGTTCGTTCTACGTTGATATATTCATTAATTGGGCGGTAACGTTTGGTTTTGGGAGTATTTTGAAAACCCTAAGTAGGGATTAAGATTTAAACCCTAAGTTCCGGTTAAGATTGAAAACCCGTTTTTTCTACATTTTCTTTATTAGAAAATTCCCCAGATAATTTTTATGAGTAAATATAGTTTTTAGATGATTTTTCTAGTATTGGTTAGATTTTGAGAAAATTAAGAACGTATATCGGACGTGGGACCCACTAGTGCGAAAAGTTCGGAAAAATTCGGCCAATTAGGTTAAATTCCGGATACTGTGTAAAATTTATCGGGTGTTAAGAGATAAGTAGAGAGTGAGATATGATTGATGTGAGAGAGAAAAGAAAGGATAGGAATGCATTAATGGTGGTGACAAGTGTCACCATTTCATTGGAGAAGACTTAAGAATTACTATTCACTTTCTTGACTTTTTTGACCAAAAGATTAAATATCCAAAAATTGCTCAAAAATCACCATTTTCTTCCTTGTGTTGGCCGGCCCTTTCTCTCTCAAAGAAGAAGGAAATTCTTCAACTTTCAAGCTTCCAATTGGACCAAAATCCACCAAATCAAGAGTTTAAGTTAGTTTTACTCCATACAATCTTTCCTTTTGGTGATATTGGTTGGTTTATTGAAGTTTTTTGGAAGAGCTAAGGTGTCCATCATCTTCCTCTCTCTTGTTATTAGGTGAGTGATGCTTCAACCTTTCCCCTATACTTAATGATGGTTTTTTTGTGCTTAATGGTGGCTTGAGTGATGGAATATATGATTTATTTCTTGATTTGAAGAGTTTTGGTGAAGTTTTTATTTTATTGGGAATTTTTCTGGTTTAATATGAATGGGATGTTGTGGCCTTGTATGATGAATGGTAATGGACTATAATGACTCTAGTGGGTGTGAATTGTGGATAAATGCAACCAATTATGGATTTGGATTGGAAAATGAAAAGCTAGGGTTCATAAAACCCCAATTCTGTCCGGTTTTGGATCATAGGGTTAGAAGCCGAATTTGACTTTGCTCAAAACATGAAAGTTGTAGGTATTGATGTGTTTGAGGTGCCTGTAAATTTTCAGGTCATTTGGATTGATGTAGAATGAGATATGACGAAATTACTGTAGCTATTCGGCTTTGGACAGAATGCGAACACTGTACTGGTAATTGGCCATTTTGACTGGAATTGGTTTGGATTTGGATGTTGGTGTCTTCTGATGAAATGTAGCTGGACGTCTTAGCTACCATATGCCTTTGGAATTTCGGCATTTGGACTTGTATAGACTAAGTTATAGTCATTACAGTTTTATGTGATTTGCAAACCTGTTTTGGTAATTCTGGATTTGTATTTTGCATATTTGACCTAGTTGTGCTAGGATTTGGACTGCGTAGCCTTCTACATTGTTGTACTCCTGTTTCGTAGCTTCGAAACGGTGGGTCTTACACCCCCATCCGATAACCGTAGTGAATTTGGTGCCATTACCGCATATTGAGGTCAAATACGGTTTGTGATTCTGGTACGTTTTTGGAAAGTTTATGGCTGGAACTTTGGCTTCACATTTGACTGAGTTACAAGCTGTTTGGGCTTCCGACCAAAACACCAAACTTATAGCCCTATATCAGAGCTTTCTAACGCCCTTGGAATTTCATGAATCGGATTTATAAAACCTGAGATATAGCCGAGCAAACAAGGCCTGCCCGTGAAAATGACCAGAAATCTGTTTTGGTCCTGATGACCAATTTCCGTTCCGAATTTGGATTGCCGACCTTCATGAAAGTTGTTCCATTTGGAATGAACTATCTAACTGCCAATTTTCAGCTCTTTTGACCATGTGTAGCATAGAAAACAGTTAGCACTCAAAACTGACCATTTGTGCATTGGCCAGATTTCGTAAGTGATTGTGTTTGGTTCATTTGGGACTGAAGCCTCCAGTTTCAGTTCTGGATGTCTTCATAACAGTTGTTGTTCATCCTTTAAGCTTCGATTTGGCATCTCATCCGCCTTAATCCGATATTCGTAGCTCAACTTATGGGTGAACTAGAAATGAGTATCAAATCTGCCGTTTCCGTTTCCGTCTGTCATATTTACGTGCGCACGTGTTGTTTTGCCGTTTTGCTTGTTTTGGGCATGTTAGTGGCCGTTTGTGATAAAATCTTCTATTTCAGACAGCGGTGAGCTAGGCGGAGCCGGTGGGGCCCACTACTAGCGAACGCGCGAAGCGATTTTGCTTTCGTACTACTTTTGGTATTTTGAGTAAGTATTCAGGCCGGTTTGGTGTGTTTTCTTTGCTATGTGTTTGAGATATGTGAAAAGGGCACTTAGGCGAGGGTGTACTTTATCGCACTCGACCTAAACCCTAATTTGAATGTATAATTGTACTTGACATATGTATATGAACCTTTTGGAACCAAAACCCTTGAGCTTGTGGCTCGGGGCGACTTTCGAATAAAGTTTGTGAAGTTTGTGAGTTTGGGGCGAACTCTTGACCTGGTTGGACTATTCGAGCCGGTTAGGGCTTGGTCGAAGGCAGTCTAACTTAGTCTGAGGTCACCAAGTTTGTAGGTTCATGTTATGAACCAATTTTGTGAATCCGGTTCACCGAGAAGGTGACCAAGTTTGTGACCCGAGCTTGTGACTCAAGCTCAAGTTTGTGATTTCGTTCGCCCGGGCAAGTTTGTGAGGTGACTGGCCAGTGAGGGTGATAAGGTGTCGGTGGGTGTACAAGTGAAGTTCTACGGACTATTATTTGCAGTCGACGGAGTGTCGGCAGGAGATCACGCATGGCACATGAGTTGGCTTTGGAGCCACCTGTATCCTTATTATGTGATGTTACTTTTCTGCTTTTGCTTTACTCTTATTGTGTAACTGTTACGTGAAATTTATGCTTTCGCCCCTGTTTACTTACTAAGCATATAGCTTACCCCATTCCTTTTGTTTTCCTTAGCAGGGGCCGACGCGGGGACTTTTGGCTCGTATACTAGTATAGTTAGATTGGCTTGTAATAGTTGAACAGTTAGGATGTTTGTTTTTGCTTTGGTGGTTTGACTCGATACTTTTGGAGAATGTAATTATAACTCTTTGGGGGTTGTATATATTGTATTTAGTGCTCTTTCGAACTTTAAGTTTTGAGTCCTGGCGCGAGCTAGGCAGGCGGCCCGCCGATACCCTTGGGTTCGCCCTTGGGAGAAGTGGGGTCGTCACAGTTGGTATCAGAGCTTAGGCTTCAAATTCCTGTAGTGTATCCTAGGCTTGAAGTTTAGGATGCCGGACTGTGGGATTCGATTTGATTTGAATGTTAAGCAATTGAGGGATAAAACCCAAAGCCTGCTTTGCGTGGTCTCCGCGCGGAGTGTGCTTGGGCTGAGTGGTGAATGGGTATGAAGGATTAAGTGCTCGTTCGAGCATAAGCTATGAACCCTGAAGTGTTATAGGTCTTCAATCATTCTCATGATATCTAAGGACCATAGATAGGTATGTCGGGTAGGAAGTTCGATTTGTAGATGGTTTACTCTTGGGACTGGCCAGCTCGAGATGTGAACTATCTTATTTCGGATTCTTGTGCTCGAATACTCCAGAATTGAGGCGATGCAAGCTACTAGGTACTTGAGACTTGTATTTTGGAAACATGAACAGGCTTTGTCTGACTAGAATGAGCACAAAAGGTCAATGGACATCTAGTTTGGATAGTAAGGGACGTGAGAGATCAGACGGGCTGATACTGGGACGACTTCACCTTTTCCTTTTGGTTCGCCCGTGTATTACGACCACCTGACGTTAGTATATGTGTTTGTGTACATGGTTATCTGTCCAACTTGATATGTATTTGTATACTTGCTTGTCCGTTTTTTGATATGGCGTGTTATGTGCGATATGTTATTTGTGTAATTGGTATGTTGGATTTTGTTATTGTAGTCAATTTACTGCATTCATTCATTAAAGTACCTTTTTGGAAAGAAAAGAGAGAGAAGGGAAAACTATGTATATATATATGTATATATGTGGAAGGAGGACATAGTCGCGGACATGGTCATGGCTGTGGAACAAAACGAGGCCGAGAGTTAAGAGAAGAAAGGGAGGAAACAATAGCTGAACAAAACATGGACCGAGAATGCCACTTGTGTCCAAGAATTGATTATGACCCATTGTTTTGCCCGACAGGCTACCATCTGAGTTCCAGTAATTTTGTGAGATGGCACATTGGGTTGAGATGTATAAGGAAATTGCGGTTCTTCGAGACGAAATAGAAGTCCAAAAGAAACTAGTCGCATATTGGGAAGGGCGATGGAAGCACGAGTATTCAGAGAAAATTGAGCTCTTGCACAAGAACTTAGAGCTAAAAAGGAAATACGAAGGGATTTCCGGGGAGGCCTTAGCAATGGCACAGAGCACTACTTCTATGGGGGTTCCAGAGAAAACTCAAAGGACAGAAATATCAAGGCCGCAAGTGAAGACCTTCCATGCAAAGAAAAGGAGCGCATCTCTTGAGAATCAAAGGCCAGAACCGAGTAAGCGAGGTAGGTCATCTGCTAAGAAGGGTCGTGGAGCGGGTGGTGTGACAATTTGTGGTTATTGTAGAAAATCCAATCACATTGAAGTGAATTGTTGGAGAAAGGGGAGGAGATGTCTGCGCTGTGGGAACGCCAAGCACCAAATTGCTAATTGCCCGGGTTTATTGCACGAAAAGAAAGGAACTCAGCAACTAACCCAGACCGACCCTGGACCGTCAACTAGAGAAGGGACTGGAATGAAGAGCCTCGTTTCTTTTAAGACCGTGGAAGGTACAGGCTACTGGTTACTTTAGATTTGATAGATTCCGTTCATAGAAATTTCGAGGACGAAATTGTCCTAAGTGGGGGAGATTGTGAGGCCCCAGTTCGTTCTACGTTGATATATTCATTAATTGGGCGGTAACGTTTGGTTTTGGGAGTATTTCGAAAACCCTAAGTAGGGATTAAGATTTAAACCCTAAGTTCCGGTTAAGATTGAAAACCCGTTTTTTCTACATTTTCTTTATTAGAAAATTCCCCAAATAATTTTTATGAGTAAATATAGTTTTTAGATGATTTTTCTAGTATTGATTAGATTTTGAGAAAATTAAGAACGTATATCGGACGTGGGACCCACTAGTGCGAAAAGTTCGGAAAAATTCGGCCAATTAGGTTAAATTCCGGATACTGTGTAAAATTTATCGGGTGTTAAGAGATAAGTAGAGAGTGAGATATGATTGATGTGAGAGAGAAAAGAAAGGATAGGAATGCATTAATGGTGGTGACAAGTGTCACCATTTCATTGGAGAAGACTTAAGAATTACTATTCACTTTCTTGATTTTTTTGACCAAAAGATTAAATATCCAAAAATTGCTCAAAAATCACCATTTTCTTCCTTGTGTTGGCCGGCCCTTTCTGTGACGACCCCACTTCTCCCAAGGGCGGACCCAAGGGTATCGGCGGGCCGCCTGCCTAGCTCGCGCTAGGACTCAAAACTTAAAATTCGAAAGAGCACTAAATACAATATATACAATCCAAAAGTTATATTTACATCTTCAAAAGTCTCGAGTCACACCACTCTAATATACTACAACCACAACCAGCAGAAGATAGACCCTAAGAAGGGTCCTTATACAAACCACCAAAACAAAAACAAACATCCTAACTGTCCAACTATTACAAACAAACTTAACTACACTAGTGTAAGTGCCAAAATCCCCGCGTCGGCCCCTGCTAAGGAAAACAAAAGGAATGGGGTAAGCTAAAAGCTTAGTAAGTAAACAGGGGCGAAAGCATAAATTCACGTAACAACAATTACACCATAAGAGTAATGCAAAAGCAGAAAGAACAACATCATATAATAAGGATACGGGTGGCTCCAAAGCCAATTCATTTGCCATGTATGATCTCCTGCTGACACTCCGTCGACCGCAAATAATAGTCCGTAGAACTTTACTTGTACACCCACCGACACCTTATCACCCTCACTGGCCAGTCACCTCACAAACTTGCTCGGGCGAACGAAATCACAAACTTGAGCTTGAGTCACAAGCTCGGGTCACAAACTTGGTCACCTTCTCGGTGAACCGGATTCACAAAATTGGTTCATAACATGAACCTACAAACTTGGTGACCTCAGACCAAGTTGGACTGATTTCGACCAAGCCCTAACCAGCTCGAATAGTCCAAACAGGTCTTAGATCGGGCCCACGAACTCACAAACTTCACAAACTTTACTCGAAAGTCGCCCCGAGCCACAAGCTCAAGGGTTTTGGTTCCAAAAGGTTCATATACATATGCCAAGTACAATTATACATTCAAATTAGGGTTTAGGTCGAGTGCGATAAAGTACACCCTCGCCTAAGTACCCTTTTCACATATCTCAAACACGTAGCAAAGAAAACACATCAAACTGGCCTGAATACTTATCCAAAATACCGAAAGTAGTACTAAAGCAAAATCGCTTCGCGCGTTCGCTAGTAGTGGGCCCCACCGGCTCCGCCTAGCTCACCGCTGTCTGAAATAGAAGATTTTATCACATTATCATCACAAACGGCCACTAACATGCCCAAAACAAGCAAAACGGCAAAATTGGCACGCGCAAGTGCGGAAACGGCAAAAAGGGGCACACGCGCACGCGCGGAACGGCAAACGGGACGGCCAAATCTGCCATCTCAAACCGTTTTGGTCAAATGTTAGGCTAGGAATATCGGATCAAGGTGAACGAGACACCGTTTCGAAGCTATGAGGAAGGCCTACAATTCTCATGAAGACACCTTAAACTGGATCCGAATCAAAACAAGTTGAAATCATGGAAAACGGTACCAGAGGTTTGCACTTTGAATGACAGACAGGGTCTGTTTACTAGACCATAACTTCTAGCTCACAAGTCCAAATCAGGAAATTCCAAAGGCATTAGAAATCTGAGACATAAGGCTAAAACTTTGATGTTTTAGCCAAGATCGGAATCCACTCAGAATAGAACGAAAATCGAGTGCCAAAATACCCGTCAGAACTGTCCAAATACAAGGCAGTTCTGACGATCGATATTGTTTTGATCATAACAGGAGCTACGGAACTCAGATTTCGACGCACTTTATACCGTTTTGAAGCTGAGACCAAGATCTAAATTTCTTATGAAGAAGTCGACACCCAGATCGAATGGGATCAATACGGAAAAACCCACGGTCCGAAACTGAAATTCAAAACGTACACAAACGAACGTTCACCTTGCATCACTTGTATCACTTGTAATCAAACCCAAAACATGGACTATTTAACATCTTAAACAAGAATAAAAGGATCAAAGCCATAGATCAGATTTTATACCTCAAAAAGAAGGCTTGCAAGAGTGATCCTCCACTATTTCTTGAAGTTTTTGGTTCCCTTAGCTTCCCAAGCTTCCAAACTTACAATCAATCGGTTTAGAATTCGATTTTAGCACTTGGTTGGTGTAAATCAAGAAGGAATTTGTTTTCTCTTGCTCTCCCTTTATCCCTCTCTTGCTCAGCCAAGATGAAGAATAAAATGAAGGAGATTAAGCTAAGTTTGTCTTATAAGAAGGTAGAAAGATAAGACTTAATTCTAACCACAAGTTTGGCCAACACTTGGCTCAACCTCAACCACACAATTTTCTCTTTCTTTCCTTGCATTTTGGGCCACATATTTTGGTCAATAAGTAATCATGAGAGGGAAGATATTTTGCTCAATTAGTGATAAGCTTGTATGGCAAGAAAGTGGTGGTCAAGTGGTGGTTAAATCGGTAGTACCCGGTACACGTCGGGTCGCACTGTTTTTCCTTAAATCCCCCGTACTAGGATTTTTACTTCCTATTCACCAACTTTATATCATTGCTCCTAATCACATATTATTTCTCACTTAAAAGTCACTCTTAAGCACCAAATTTGATCCTTACTCGGTACCGGATAATTATACTGCGGTTACACGAAAAATCCGATTTCATCTTGAATTGAAAACGAATAGGAAAACCCTAATTTCCTATGGTCATTGGCACTTTTCTAGGGTGATTGAACCATGAATAACATGAAATAATAATTTTCAAATAAAAGGGAATTTTTGAGAAATATGTAAGGATTTTGCGAGTCCTCACAGAATCCACTCAGAATAGAACGAAAATCGAGTGCCAAAATACCCGTCAGAACTGTCCAAATACAAGGCAGTTCTGACGATCGATATTGTTTTGATCATAACAGGAGCTACGGAACTCGGATTTCGACGCACTTTATACCGTTTCGAAGCTGAGACCAAGATATAAATTTCTTATGAAGAAGTCGACACCCAGATCGAATGGGATCAATACGGAAAAACCCACGGTCCGAAACTGAAATTCAAAACGTACACAAACGAACGTCTAAAACAGGCCTGATGGTTTTGTCCATAACTCAGGATACACTAATCTGTTTGACCTGAAATTTTACAAGTAGATTCAGGACCTAAGAGGCTACAATGTTGAAGAAGGCCACTCAGTCCAGTTCCTAGCTTAACTAGGTCAAAAATGCCAAATACTATACCAGAATTACCAAAACAGGTTTGCAAATCGCACAAAACTGTAATTACTATAACGCGGTCTATACAAGTCCAAATGCCGAAATTCCAAAGGCATATGATAGCTAAGACATCCAGCTACATTTCATCATAACACACCAACAACTAAATCCAAACCAATTCCAGTCAAAATGGCCAATTACCAGTACAGTTTTCGCATTCTGTCCAAAGCAGAACAGCTACAGTAATTTCGTCATAACTCATTGTACATTAATCCAAATGACCTGAAATTGTACAGACACCTCAAACACATCAATACCTACAATTTTCATGTTTTGAGCAAAGTCAAATTCGGCCTCTAACCCTATGATCCAAAACCGGACAGAATTAGGGATTTTCAAACCCTAACTTGCTAATTTATCTTCCAAACCAGAAATTTGCTGCAATTAACTACCATTCACACCAACTAGCTTCATTCCCAATCATTTCCAATCATCATACATAGCCACATCATAGTAATCATATGCAACCAGCAAAAATCCCAAATAAATAGAAAACTTCATCAATCTTAACCAAAATCAAGAAATAGTCCACAAAATCACACTTATAACAACCACAAGTCATTTATTAAGCATCTTTAGATAGAAGAGAGGGGTTCCATAGTCACTTACCTTAGAACCAAAGAAGAGAGACCACTTAGCACCTTAAGCTTCCAACCAACTTCACCACACAACTCACTATCACTCACTTAATGGATTTTATGGAGGAACTTGAAGATTAATCGGTTTAGTTGAGAGATTGGGCAAGATTGAAGACAAGATTGTGGAGAGTTTCTTTTCTCTTTTTGCTTGGAGAAGGTCGGCCAAAGAGAGGGAAGAAATGGTGATTTTTTGTGAAATTTTTAGATATTTAACCAATTTTGGTCAAAAGTCAAAAACATGAATAGTAAATCAACTTGTAAGAGTTAATCTTGTGGTGACACTTGTCACCTTATTTAATGCATCTCTATCACTTTCTTTTCCTCTCACATCAATCAAATTTCACTCTCTACTTATCTCTTAACACCCGATAAATTTCACACAGTATCCGGAATTTAACCTAATTGGCCGAATTTCTCCGAACTTTCCGCCCTAGTGGGTCCCACGTCCGATATACGTTCTCAATTTCTCAAAAACCAACTAATACTAGAAAATCATCTAAAAACTCTATTTACTCAATAAAAATTATCTGGGGAATTTTCTAATAAAGAAAAAGTAGAAAAACGGGTTTTCAATCTTAACCGGAACTTAGGGTTTAAATCTTAATTCCTACTTAAGGTTGTCGAAATACTCCCAAAACCAAACGTTACCGCCCAAATAATGAATATATCAACATAGAACGAACTGGGGCCTCAGAATCTCCCCCACTTAGGACAATTTCGTCCTCGAAATTAATTCGTTGGTCAATGCGTACCTTCAAAACCTGCCGAAGGGTCAATCGCCTCCTGTTGACCCATTGCATACACTCTTGCTGGCCCTTTAGGTCGATTGTCCTCTGCGTTTGACGGCTTAGTTGTGGTCCCTTCAGTCGGTGGCTTAAATCCTTCCTTTTTCATCTTAGGGCATAGGGCAATCAGGTGTTCGGTGCTGCCACATTTGAAGCATTTCCGTACCGAACTATTTTTCCAGCAATTTTCATCAGTGTGATTGCCCCCACAGAAACCACAGGTTGGCTTAGTGGCCGTACTTGCCCCTCCACGCTGGGCACTCCTCTGGAGCTCTCGTACTATTTGACCTTGCCCAAAGCTAGTCAGATTTCTTGTAGGTCGTGGACCATCTGTGCCTTTACTTGTTTTAGCAGGTGGCTCGTTTCGCGAACTCTGTCCAACCGAGGAATCGTTCGAGCTGGGTTGCCTTCTTTTCCGGTCATGAAAAGCTTTAACCTGTCCCCTGGCAGTCTCAATCCGTTGTGCTTTTTCAAGCGCTTGGCTAAACGTGTCCAACTGAGCAGCTGCTAGCGATTCCTGGATTTCCACATTTAAACCTTGAACGAATCGACGGATTCGTTTATGCTCCGTTAACACCAGCTCTGGGGCAAAGCGAGAAAGTTTAGTGAACTGGGTTTCGTACTCGGCCACGCTAGATGCACCTTGACGCAGGCGGATAAAATCATCTTCCCGTTTCTCTTGCACGATGGGCGGCAAATACTTCTCATTAAATTCTCGGGTAAAATTGATCCAGGTCCAGGGGGTTCGTTCACGCTCCCATTTAGTTTTAATCACGTTCCACCAGGCTCGAGCGGCTCCTTCAAACTGGAACACAGCAAAAGATATCTGCCGTTCTTCCGAATACCTAAGCGCGGCAAATATATTCAGCATACGGTCCATCCAGGTTTCTGCTAAATCAGGATTAGGTCCTCCTATGAACTTGGGAGGTGCAAACTTTTGGAACCGTTCTAAGGCACGGTCCTCGCCCTCATGACTATGTCCCGGATTATGTCCAGGGTTTCCAACAGCATTCCCATGGCCTTGAGCCTGTTGGTCAATCATACGCTCCATCAAGTCAGCCATTCGCTGGATGGCTGTAGCTACTTGGTCTGGTTCTTGTTCATGTTCCATTTCAGGGCCTCGTCCTCGCCCTCTACCTCCACCTCGAGTACCGGAGGCCATCTAGTGTACAAGTCTATAATTCGGAACAATACGTATACTTATTATCCAAACTATGAGCAAAAGAAGAGACACAAAACTTACGCACAAAAGGCACACAAAAGATAAGTTCAACATTCTATTCAAATATATACACGTATTTACAAAGTCACACCAAAAGATTTACACATTACCCGACCTCCAGTCGGTACAAAACCCAATATACACGAGCACTCCGGCTCCAAAAATCTAGTTAGTTGGCCACGTAACAAAAGGAATTAGCCGAACTAGTTCTAACAAAAGTAACCCGCCTAACAGTCAAAAGTACAAAAGCGGCCCTATGCGTCACCCCTAGGACCCAGGTTCCCAACGGAACCTAACGTATCCACCTCATCCATCATCTCCAGACCGGTGGCTCGTGGCGGAGCCTCAGCGGCTAAATCTAGTAAGAGCTCGCAGTCAACAGACATACTCCGAGCCCTGTCCCTCAGCTGCCTCTTCATAGCGAAGAGGTGCTGGTGTGTGTCCTGAAGCTGACGGTGCAAAGCATCCGTCCTCTCCCTCTCCTCTCGGAGACCCCGCTCCAAGTATCCCATGCGCCTCGCCTGCTCACGGCCAACCGCTCTAGCCTCGTCGAGCTGCACCCTCAGAGTCTCGACCGTCCTGTCGAGGTAATAACGCTCATCATCCAATGCTATGACTACCTCATCGGGATAGCCATACGTATACCAACACGCGCAGGGTCGGCGCGACACCTGGCCGAAGGGGGAGTACAAAGTGTAAGGCTCTCCCAGCCTCTGCCTATAACGGATCGCCCGCTTACGCAGCGCTCGATCCTCTGGGCCCCTCCTACTCGGAGGTCTCGGTCCCACACCACTGGGTCCCGCATCACTCGAACCGCCCGGATACATACCTACAAAACATTAAGTCGTCAGTCAACCGGCATTTCAGCTTATAAGGTATCATTCAACTTAAAAGAATCAGATATGCCTAGTGCCTATCACGTATGTCCCACAATTGCCCAAGTCCTCTAACCTAGGCGCTCTGATACCAACTGTGACGACCCCACTTCTCCCAAGGGCGGACCCAAGGGTATCGGCGGGCCGCCTGCCTAGCTCGCGCCAGGACTCAAAACTTAAAATTCGAAAGAGCACTAAATACAATATATACAATCCAAAAGTTATATTTACATCTTCAAAAGTCTCGAGTCACACCACTCTAATATACTACAACCACAACCAGCAGAAGATAGACCCTAAGAAGGGTCCTTATACAAACCACCAAAACAAAAACAAACATCCTAACTGTCCAACTATTACAAACAAACTTAACTACACTAGTGTAAGTGCAAAAATCCCCGCGTCGGCCCCTGCTAAGGAAAACAAAAGGAATGGGGTAAGCTAAAAGCTTAGTAAGTAAACAGGGGCGAAAGCATAAATTCACGTAGCAACAATTACACCATAAGAGTAAAGCAAAAGCAGAAAGAACAACATCATATAATAAGGATACGGGTGGCTCCAAAGCCAATTCATTTGCCATGTATGATCTCCTGCCGACACTCCGTCGACCGCAAATAATAGTCCGTAGAACTTCACTTGTACACCTACCGACACCTTATCACCCTCACTGGCCAGTCACCTCACAAATTTGCCCGGGCGAACGAAATCACAAACTTGAGCTTGAGTCACAAGCTCGGGTCACAAACTTGGTCACCTTCTCGGTGAACCGGATTCACAAAATTGGTTCATAACATGAACCTACAAACTTGGTGACCTCAGACCAAGTTGGACTGACTTCGACCAAGCCCTAACCAGCTCGAATAGTCCAAACAGGTCTTAGATCGGGCCCACGAACTCACAAACTTCACAAACTTCACAAACTTTACTCGAAAGTCGCCCCGAGCCACAAGCTCAAGGGTTTTGGTTCCAAAAGGTTCATATACATATGCCAAGTACAATTATACATTCAAATTAGGGTTTAGGTCGAGTGCGATAAAGTACACCCTCGCCTAAGTACCCTTTTCACATATCTCAAACACATAGCAAAGAAAACACATCAAACTGGCCTGAATACTTACCCAAAATACCGAAAGTAGTACTAAAGCAAAATCGCTTCGCGCGTTCGCTAGTAGTGGGCCCCACCGGCTCCGCCTAGCTCACCGCTGTCTGAAATAGAAGATTTTATCACATTATCATCACAAACGGCCACTAACATGCCCAAAACAAGCAAAACGGCAAAATTGGCACGCGCAAGTGCGGAAACGGCAAAAAGGGGCACACGCGCACGCGCGGAACGGCAAACGGGACGGCCAAATCTGCCATCTCAAACCGTTTTGGTCAAATGTTAGGCTAGAAATATCGGATCAAGGTGAACGGGACACCGTTTCGAAGCTATGAGGAAGGCCTACAATTCTCATGAAGACACCTTAAACTGGATCCGAATCAAAACAAGTTGAAATCATGGAAAACGGTACCAGAGGTTTGCACTTTGAATGACAGACAGGGTCTGTTTACTAGACCATAACTTCTAGCTCACAAGTACAAATCAGGAAATTCCAAAGGCATTAGAAAGCTGAGACATAAGGCTAAAACTTTGATGTTTTAGCCAAGATCGGAATCTGTGACGGCCCCACTTCCCCCTAGGGCGTACCCCAGGGTTCAGCGGGTCGCCTGCCCAGCTCTCGCCAGGACTCACTCACTATGGAACTCGAATCATGTATATACATCCATAGACAATAGATGCTCAAGTAAAAGATAAGAAACTTCTACACACCAGAAGTCTTCAAAGTTTTTACCATTCAAGTACAACCATCGAATATACAAAGGTTCTCATTCCTCATACAACCAGCCCATGCCAAGCACTAGGGCGAGAACCATTACAAGGCCAAAGAACTAGATCAACTAGACTATACAGAACGCTCGTCCTTGCTCGCCTTCCCCTGCTAAGGAAAACAATTGACGTGGTATGAGCTAAAAAGCCCAGTGAGGTTCTATATATATAAACAAGTAATTAAACAAGGAACATTAGTCATGTAATAACATTTAATCCAGAAAACATGTTCAATATAAAGCAATGATAATACATTCATTAAAAGGATACAGGCTCACGAGGAGCTATTTGTTTGTTCGTTCGTTCCCCTGACATTTCCCCTTATTCCTCCAATCGTTTGAAAATACATTTTTTTGTAAGTAGAATCCCTCGTTCATCCTTTTGTTCGTTCATCCCCTTTTCCGGACGTTGACCGGACTCCACCCATCCGACCATTGGCCGGACTCCACCCATCCGGACGTAGCCGGACTACAAGATAATACTCGAGTATACCAAATTCACCCAGGGTCACCATATCGCCCGACCGAGTCCGCTTCTGGCTCGAGTCGATCGGTAACGAAGGGCAGGGCCCAATTCAGCCAAAAGGCTTACATCATGCGCAACTAATGTTTCCATCATTAAATCATTGAAAATTTCATATTTATTTAGGTCGAGTGCGATAAAGTACACACTCACCTAGAAAAAGTTCATTTTAGAAATCATAGAAAACAAGTAACATTTAATCAAATAGTCACAAATAATCACATAGACCCAACAATCCACATAGTCATAGAAACAAAACGTATATAGAACACTCACCTACATATGAAAAACAACGGCAAAATATCTTTCCGGATATTATCTTTAATCACCGAGAAAACCTAAGATTAAACGAAAAGAGTATTACAGCTCATTTATCACAACCAATTAGGTGCAATCAAAGAGGCTCGACGAATGATGAGTAGAACGTAATAAAAGACTTTAAAGTGGAACGAGGACATTTGGACCCGTGGACAAAAATAACTAGGGTTTCATAGACCACACATAAAACCAAACTCAAAAGGGTTATAAAATTTTCTAATGGAAACACTTGAACTAAAGACAAGTCAAAATCCAACTAGATAGACTAAGAAATACCGTTTTTGGAATCGTTTATATGGTTGAAACTTATCTCATATTCAAGTAGATATTGTAGACTAATTGTCTTAATGAAATTCATGAAAAAGAGAGGACAAAATACTCAAGAAAATCCTAAACTACTCCTCTTTATTTGGTAAGAGTAAGTAAACATTTGGAGTTTCCAATTGAAGAAGGATTATGTTTTTAAGATGGAAAAACGGTCATAGTATTATACAAGTTCAAATAGAACTTAGCTTTCGGGCGAAAATTTGGGCAGCATGCCCTTTTGTGTTTACCTAATTTTCCAGCCATTTATGGCTTCATGATTTTTTTCTCAGCCAAACCCAAAGTCATGTACAGCACAAACTCATCATAATAGCCATTTCACAGGCTCAAGACAATATAAGAACAAAAATCAAAGTAATAACAAGTGCGGAAATGCAATTTGACAAAAGACAGTTTTGACGGGTTCATGCATAATGGTCACAACCGGAGTTACACTTATCGGATTGGGATGAACATTATGCCGTTTCGAAGCTAAGACACAGGGCTACAACATTCATGAAGGTCTCTTAGTCCAGTTCCTAATGTAACTTAGTCAAATTCTCAAATTACTAAACTAGAAACCAATTCGTCGGCTGATTAAACGTAGAACACTGTAATGGACATATCTCAGAGTACACAAGTCCGAAACAGGTGTTCTTAGAGGCATTTGAAAGCTAATTCAGAATACTACAACTTTCATGTTTTGGAAAAAAGCTAAATCAGAATGGATGCTAGTCGAAAAATGTGATAAACTGGACTTAACGGATCACACGGACTGCTTGGGAAATACCTAAAATAGTAAGGGTATTTTGGACTTTTCACGTCTTACATTACTCCGATTGAGCTGAAATTTTGTAGGAACCTATAAAATACCATTCTCTACAACTTTCCTTCTTTGATCTAAGGCCAATTCGGCCTCTAACATAGGGATTCAAATTCGGACAGAATAGGATGAAAATTTCCAGAAATCTGAAATCTTTTGGTTTCAATGATAGTTTTCTTAATTTCTTGCTACACTTGCTACCAAAACCCCCTATATAACCTTATATACAACATATACTAACTATACAACAAGTTTAGGCAGAAATTAATCAAACTCTAACTTACATATTTCATCCAAAAATCACCACAACAACTTGCATCACTTGTAATCAAACCCAAAACATGGACTATTTAACATCTTAAACAAGAATAAAAGGATCAAAGCCATAGATCAGATTTTATACCTCAAAAAGAAGGCTTGCAAGAGTGATCCTCCACTATTTCTTGAAGTTTTTGGTTCCCTTAGCTTCCCAAGCTTCCAAACTTACAATCAATCGGTTTAGAATTCGATTTTAGCACTTGGTTGGTGTAAATCAAGAAGGAATTTGTTTTCTCTTGCTCTCCCTTTATCCCTCTCTTGCTCAGCCAAGATGAAGAATAAAATGAAGGAGATTAAGCTAAGTTTGTCTTATAAGAAGGTAGAAAGATAAGACTTAATTCTAACCACAAGTTTGGCCAACACTTGGCTCAACCTCAACCACACAATTTTCTCTTTCTTTCCTTGCATTTTGGGCCACATATTTTGGTCAATAAGTAATCATGAGAGGGAAGATATTTTGCTCAATTAGTGATAAGCTTGTATGGCAAGAAAGTGGTGGTCAAGTGGTGGTTAAATCGGTAGTACCCGGTACACGTCGGGTCGCACTGTTTTTCCTTAAATCCCCCGTACTAGGATTTTTACTTCCTATTCACCAACTTTATATCATTGCTCCTAATCACATATTATTTCTCACTTAAAAGTCACTCTTAAGCACCAAATTTGATCCTTACTCGGTACCGGATAATTATACTGCGGTTACACGAAAAATCCGATTTCATCTTGAATTGAAAACGAATAGGAAAACCCTAATTTCCTATGGTCATTGGCACTTTTCTAGGGTGATTGAACCATGAATAACATGAAATAATAATTTTCAAATAAAAGGGAATTTTTGAGAAATATGTAAGGATTTTGCGAGTCCTCACAGAATCCACTCAGAATAGAACGAAAATCGAGTGCCAAAATACCCGTCAGAACTGTCCAAATACAAGGCAGTTCTGACGATCGATATTGTTTTGATCATAACAGGAGCTACGGAACTCGGATTTCGACGCACTTTATACCGTTTCGAAGCTGAGACCAAGATATAAATTTCTTATGAAGAAGTCGACACCCAGATCGAATGGGATCAATACGGAAAAACCCACGGTCCGAAACTGAAATTCAAAACGTACACAAACGAACGTCTAAAACAGGCCTGATGGTTTTGTCCATAACTCAGGATACACTAATCTGTTTGACCTGAAATTTTACAAGTAGATTCAGGACCTAAGAGGCTACAATGTTGAAGAAGGCCACTCAGTCCAGTTCCTAGCTTAACTAGGTCAAAAATGCCAAATACTATACCAGAATTACCAAAACAGGTTTGCAAATCGCACAAAACTGTAATTACTATAACGCGGTCTATACAAGTCCAAATGCCGAAATTCCAAAGGCATATGATAGCTAAGACATCCAGCTACATTTCATCATAACACACCAACAACTAAATCCAAACCAATTCCAGTCAAAATGGCCAATTACCAGTACAGTTTTCGCATTCTGTCCAAAGCAGAACAGCTACAGTAATTTCGTCATAACTCATTGTACATTAATCCAAATGACCTGAAATTGTACAGACACCTCAAACACATCAATACCTACAATTTTCATGTTTTGAGCAAAGTCAAATTCGGCCTCTAACCCTATGATCCAAAACCGGACAGAATTAGGGATTTTCAAACCCTAACTTGCTAATTTATCTTCCAAACCAGAAATTTGCTGCAATTAACTACCATTCACACCAACTAGCTTCATTCCCAATCATTTCCAATCATCATACATAGCCACATCATAGTAATCATATGCAACCAGCAAAAATCCCAAATAAATAGAAAACTTCATCAATCTTAACCAAAATCAAGAAATAGTCCACAAAATCACACTTATAACAACCACAAGTCATTTATTAAGCATCTTTAGATAGAAGAGAGGGGTTCCATAGTCACTTACCTTAGAACCAAAGAAGAGAGACCACTTAGCACCTTAAGCTTCCAACCAACTTCACCACACAACTCACTATCACTCACTTAATGGATTTTATGGAGGAACTTGAAGATTAATCGGTTTAGTTGAGAGATTGGGCAAGATTGAAGACAAGATTGTGGAGAGTTTCTTTTCTCTTTTTGCTTGGAGAAGGTCGGCCAAAGAGAGGGAAGAAATGGTGATTTTTTGTGAAATTTTTAGATATTTAACCAATTTTGGTCAAAAGTCAAAAACATGAATAGTAAATCAACTTGTAAGAGTTAATCTTGTGGTGACACTTGTCACCTTATTTAATGCATCTCTATCACTTTCTTTTCCTCTCACATCAATCAAATTTCACTCTCTACTTATCTCTTAACACCCGATAAATTTCACACAGTATCCGGAATTTAACCTAATTGGCCGAATTTCTCCGAACTTTCCGCCCTAGTGGGTCCCACGTCCGATATACGTTCTCAATTTCTCAAAAACCAACTAATACTAGAAAATCATCTAAAAACTCTATTTACTCAATAAAAATTATCTGGGGAATTTTCTAATAAAAAAAAGTAGAAAAACGGGTTTTCAATCTTAACCGGAACTTAGGGTTTAAATCTTAATTCCTACTTAGAGTTGTCGAAATACTCCCAAAACCAAACGTTACCGCCCAAATAATGAATATATCGACGTAGAACGAACTGGGGCCTCAGACTTTCTCTCTCAAAGAAGAAGGAAATTCTTCAACTTTCAAGCTTCCAATTGGACCAAAATCCACCAAATCAAGAGTTTAAGTTAGTTTTACTCCATACAATCTTTCCTTTTGGTGATATTGGTTGGTTTATTGAAGCTTTTTGGAAGAGCTAAGGTGTCCATCATCTTCCTCTCTCTTGTTATTAGGTGAGTGATGCTTCAACCTTTCCCCTATACTTAATGATGGTTTTTTTGTGCTTAATGGTGGCTTGAGTGATGGAATATATGATTTATTTCTTGATTTGAAGAGTTTTGGTGAAGTTTTTATTTTATTGGGAATTTTTCTGGTTTAATATGAATGGGATGTTGTGGCCTTGTATGATGAATGGTAATGGACTATAATGACTCTAGTGGGTGTGAATTGTGGATAAATGCAACCAATTATGGATTTGGATTGGAAAATGAAAAGCTAGGGTTCATAAAACCCCAATTCTGTCCGGTTTTGGATCATAAGGTTAGAGGCCGAATTTGACTTTTCTCAAAACATGAAAGTTGTAGGTATTGATGTGTTTGAGGTGCCTGTAAAATTTAAGGTCATTTGGATTGATGTAGAATGAGATATAATGAAATTACTGTAGCTGTTCTGCTTTGGACAGAATGCGAAAACTGTACTGGTAATTGGCCATTTTGACTGGAATTGGTTTGGATTTGGATGTTGGTGTCATCTGATGAAATGTAGCTGGACGTCTTAGCTACCATATGCCTTTGGAATTTCGGCATTTGGACTTGTATAGACTAAGTTATAGTCATTACAGTTTTATGTGATTTGCAAACCTGTTTTGGTAATTCTGGATTTGTATTTTGCATATTTGACCTAGTTGTGCTAGGATTTGGACTGAGTGGCCTTCTACATTGTTGTACTCCTGTTTCTTAGCTTCGAAACGGTGGGTCTTACACCCCCATCCGATAACCGTAGTGAATTTGGTGCCATTACCGCATATTGAGGTCAAATACGGTTTGTGATTCTGGTACGTTTTTGGAAAGTTTATGGCTGGAACTTTGGCTTCACATTTGACTGAGTTACAAGCTGTTTGGGCTTCCGACCAAAACACCAAACTTATAGCCCTATATCAGAGCTTTCTAACGCCCTTGGAATTTCATGAATCGGATTTATAAAACCTGAGATATAGCCGAGCAAACAAGGCCTGCCCGTGAAAATGACCAGAAATCTGTTTTGGTCCTGATGACCAATTTCCGTTCCGAATTTGGATTGCCGACCTTCATGAAAGTTGTTCCATTTGGAATGAACTATCTAACTGCCAAGTTTCAGCTCTTTTGACCATGTGTAGCATAGAAAACAGTTAGCACTCAAAACTGACCATTTGTGCATTGGCCAGATTTCGTAAGTGATTGTGTTTGGTTCATTTGGGACTGAAGCCTCCAGTTTCAGTTCTGGATGTCTTCATAACAGTTGTTGTTCATCCTTTAAGCTTCGATTTGGCATCTCATCCACCTTAATCCGATATTCGTAGCTCAACTTATGGGTGAACTAGAAATGAGTATCAAATCTGCCGTTTCCGTTTCCGTCTGTCATATTTACGTGCGCGCGTGTTGTTTTGCCGTTTTGCTTGTTTTGGGCATGTTAGTGGCCGTTTGTGATAAAATCTTCTATTTCAGACAGCGGTGAGCTAGGCGGAGCCGGTGGGGCCCACTACTAGCGAACGCGCGAAGCGATTTTGCTTTCGTACTACTTTTGGTATTTTGAGTAAGTATTCAGGCCGGTTTGGTGTGTTTTCTTTGCTATGTGTTTGAGATATGTGAAAAGGGCACTTAGGCGAGGGTGTACTTTATCGCACTCGACCTAAACCCTAATTTGAATGTATAATTGTACTTGGCATATGTATATGAACCTTTTGGAACCAAAACCCTTGAGCTTGTGGCTCGGGGCGACTTTCGAATAAAGTTTGTGAAGTTTGCAAAGTTTGTGATTTTGAATAATTTTGTGAAGTTTGTGAGTTTGGGGCGAACTCTTGACCTGGTTGGACTATTCGAGCCGGTTAGGGCTTGGTCGAAGGCAGTCTAACTTAGTCTGAGGTCACCAAGTTTGTAGGTTCATGTTATGAACCAATTTTGTGAATCCGGTTCACCGAGAAGGTGACCAAGTTTGTGACCCGAGCTTGTGACTCAAGCTCAAGTTTGTGATTTCGTTCGCCCGGGCAAGTTTGTGAGGTGACTGGCCAGTGAGGGTGATAAGGTGTCGGTGGGTGTACAAGTGAAGTTCTACGGACTATTATTTGCAGTCGACGGAGTGTCGGCAGGAGATCACGCATGGCACATGAGTTGGCTTTGGAACCACCTGTATCCTTATTATGTGATGTTACTTTTCTGCTTTTGCTTTACTCTTATTGTGTAACTGTTACGTGAAATTTATGCTTTCGCCCCTGTTTACTTACTAAGCATATAGCTTACCCCATTCATTTTGTTTTCCTTAGCAGGGGCCGACGCGGGGACTTTTGGCTCGTATACTAGTATAGTTAGATTGGCTTGTAATAGTTGAACAGTTAGGATGTTTGTTTTTGCTTTGGTGGTTTGACTCGATACTTTTGGAGAATGTAATTATAACTCTTTGGGGGTTGTATATATTGTATTTAGTGCTCTTTCGAACTTTAAGCTTTGAGTCCTGGCGCGAGCTAGGCAGGCGGCCCGCCGATACCCTTGGGTTCGCCCTTGGGAGAAGTGGGGTCGTCACATAAAGCCCTTCACTATATCTGTCACTTACAGTCTCAAAGAAAACCAAGTGCAATTTGGAATTTCTGGTCTTAGTGCTCAAGATCGATAATTCGGGTATTGGTCAAGGCAAGAAGATGGCGTCTCAAGAAGATGCAAGCAATGTCACTCAAGCTTCCCCCCCAATGGCTACTCAAGAGTTTCCCAAGAATTTTACTCCCAAACCAAGGAAGCCCTTCACCACCGCAAGAGAGTATAAAAAGATGTTTATTCGAAGGGTGGTTCAAGTTTCCAAGACACAAGGTGATCAAATTATTCAAAGGGTGGTACAAGTTTCCAAGAAACAAGAAATTCAAGAACTCCAAGAGGAGATGGGTCAAAACTTTTGAATTCTTTTTTTCCTTGTTTAATTTTCTGTTTTGGATTGGAAATAAGATGTCAGAAACTGTTTGGGCAATAAGATTCAACTTTTCCTCTTTTGTTTTTTTTTAATTTCTTCCTCTCTTTGTTTCTTTCCAATCGGGTTGTCTCTCTTTTCTTTTCGTTTCTATTTTTTTGTTCCTTTTTTTTAACTCAAACGACGAACAACCAAGGCACTTGGCCGAAAGAAACAATTCCAGATTTGGTTTCGGCTTAAGACATGCAACAATATTTGACTTCCCTCAAGAACTTCGAAGATACTTGTCAAGAATTTCAAGAACTTCAAGTTGGTAAGCAAGAAATTCAAGAAGCTCTTAAATCTTGTAGATTCTCTCAAGATTCACAACCCTAACAAGTTTAACCCAAAAATCCGTTTAGAAAGCTAAGTAAAACAACTTGGATGCACAAGACAAACTTGGACAGATTTGGACAATCAAACCCTAGCGCAAAACAAAACCCTAGCCGCAAGAAAAAACCCTATGATACGAACATCATCAACCTTGTGACAAAACCCGTAAAAGATTAGCTTCAGGATCGACAAGAGGACACCAAGTTTGGAGCGGATGACCCCAACCCGTTAATCACGTGGTTAACGAACCTTGGTATAATGGTAGAAGATGCCACAACCTAGTGCGATTCTAGATTGATAAGCCACGAACACCTAGAGAAATTCTAAGGTATACAATAAGCCTTGGAGAAACCAAGAAAACCCTCAAAATCTGATTTATTGATTGAATGCCTAAAACCGTTGGAAGTGTGGGTTATTTATAGCCTTACATAGAGATGAAAAACTAAATAATGTGGAACTAGTCTAGAATTGTGGGCTTGACTAAAACTAAGAATTGTAGGCTTGACTATTTCCATAAGACTAAGAATTGTGGGCTTGACCGAACCTTATGAGGTTATTCCTTAGGTAAATAACCTTATGAGGTCATCCCTTAAATAAATAAAACAAGGCTATGGACCATTAAACCCTTATTACAATGAATTAACTAAAACAGCAAATGTGACTAGAGAAGGGTCACGCATGGTTCTCTTTGACGTGCACTACATGGATGACCTTCATTCCTTCATGCTCAAGTCCCTCAATGACCTTGGGGACAATTTCTTGGCCTTGTATCTCACAAACAAGCCCTTGGAGTTCCTCCCTCATCTTCTTAGCTCGTGCTCGAGTCACGGGTCCTAGGGGAACTCGAATAGTTCGCAATGGTGTCTCTTGGTTCATATCATCCCTCTCATCTTCAAAAGGATTTGTCCTCAAATCAGCTTCATCGTCTGCAAGAAAATGAGATAGATCAAAGACATTGAATGTGCTCACATTGTACTCATAGGGTAGGTCCAGTTTGTAAGCATTATCATTGATGCGCTTGATGGCTTCAAATGGCCCATCTCCTTGGGGAAATAATTTATTGCGCCTTTGGACTGGGAACCTTTCCTTGTGTAGATGTAACCATACCCAGTCACCAGGTTCAAACACGACGTGTTGGCATCCCTTGTTAACCCATTGAGCAACTTGGTCCATCCTTCGCTCAATGTTTAGGCGTACCTGCTCGTGTAATTTCTTGACAAAATCTGCTCGTTTAGCACCATCCATGTTAATGTGCTCAGAAGAAGGTAAAGGTGATAAGTCTAGTGGTGTTAAAGGGTTAAAACCATAGACTATTTCAAATGGTGAAAAATGAGTAGAACTATGCACCGTGCGATTGTATGCAAACTCAACGTGGGGTAAACACTCTTCCCAGGTTCTAATGTTTTTTCTAATGATGGCATGCAAGAGTGTAGATAGTGTACGATTGACAACCTCAGTTTGGCCATCAATTTGTGGGCGACTAGTAGTAGGAAATAGCAATTTGGTACCCAATTTTCCCCACAAAGTTTTCCAAAAGTACCCAATTTTCTCCACAAAGTTTTCCAAAAGTAACTCAAAAATTTGACATCCCTATCAGAGACAATTGTCCTAGGCATGCCATGCAATCTAATGATTTCTTTGAAAACCAAATCAACAATGTGCGATGCATCATCTGTTTTGTGACATGGTATAAAATGTGCTATTTTTGAAAATCTGTCAACAATAACAAAGATGCTATCATTTCCCCTCTTTGACCTAGGCAACCCTAAAACAAAATCCATGGAAATGTCGGTCCAAGGTTGCTTAGGTACAGGTAAAGGACTATAAAGGCCATAGGGTTGAAATTTAGACTTAGCTTTGTGGCAAGTGATGCATTTAGCCATCATTCGCTCCACATCTCGCTTCATCCTTGGCCAATGGAAGTGCTCTTGAAGGATAGCTAAGGTTTTAGCCACGCCAAAGTGTCCCATCAAGCCACATCCGTGTACTTTCCTAACAAGTAAAGAGCGAATAGAGCAGTTAGGTATACACAGTCGATTGAGGTAGAAAAGAAATCCATCAAGGATGTAGAATTTACCTTGAGTTGCTGAACCACAAGAGTCATAAATACCTGACAAATCTGGGTCATTGGTGTATAACTCTTTAACTAATTCAAATCCTAACAACCTTGCATCAAGTTGAGTGAGCAAAGAGTACCGGCGTGATAATGCATCAGCAATAACATTAGCTTTCCCTACTTTGTACTTGATCACATAAGGGAAGGTTTCAATAAATGCAATCCACTTAACATGACGCTTATTCAACTTGTGTTGTGACTTAATATGTGATGTGTGCACGAACCTTGGCCCATGCAATGACCCAGTTCTAGTACCATTGGGCCCAGTCACACGTGCATGGGCTAAGCAATTCAAGGAATCACTCCAAGCCCTTGTGCGGAATGTTCAAGACCAACATGGAGTCCATAGAGATATTGAGGGCTTGGAAAGAGACAATCAAGTAATCTACACCTTGATCCAAGCCCATGAGGAACCGAGTGGGCCTCCACGTGAGTCGGCCGAGTAGGGCCTTAGTCCTTAATACTTATTAGATTGGGTTAGTTGTTTTTAGAAGAACATGGGACGGCCCATCTTGTCCACCAAGATGGCCGAATTACCTTTTCCTATTCTCCTTAGGGTTTTAGTAACCTCTAGCCTATAAAAATGCTTGCTTTGTAAGGGTTTTGAGACAAGTTTGATGAATAAAGTTTTTCCTTTATTTCGATTCTTCCTCTAAGAGAGAGTTTCGAGCCTTCCACTTGCTTGGCAAGGGTTATTGAGTAATCTTGCGTCTTGTCCATGATTGTTCTTCCGACCTATCCCTTGGAGTAATCACCTTCATTGGAGTCATCGTTCTACCACTTTAAACCAACTCGTGTCGTCTGTGTTGATTTAAGGTCCCGCAATCCAAGCGTAGGACAACCTCTGATGCAGATACGGGTGCGCAACCACTTCAACCTTGGGTCAAGGACAACATTGACGGTCCGATGACAAGATCAAGATCCAAGAAGGTGAAGAAAGTTTTAAGAGCCTTGATTATTCACCATACAAGCAAGGAGCAGGCTAAGTTTGAAGAATTGATGGACCATGAAGTTACCTTGCTCACTTGTACATTTGAAGTGCAAGAATGATCTCCTACTTGGTAGATTAGTTAGTAGTTGTTTTAAGACTGTCTAGTTTAGTAGTTGTTAGGCATTGAGTATTTTATTACTTATTGGGCCTTATCGGAAAGCCTTAAAGAGCTGGCTCTTTAAGCTCTTTATGCGGACCGAATTTCTTCCAGGTTTATGTGGGCCGGATTTTACCCTAGTTTTAACCTATAAAAAGGCACCTCTTGTATGAGTAAAAGACAGAATATTTTACAACCAAAAATCGTGAGGAATTTTCCTTTCAAGTTCTTAATCGAACTTACTCTTGAATTCTTGAGTTCATTGCTTAGGATTCAAATCTGACTTTATCGATGAGTTTGTTCCCTAATCGTGGTGTCTCTTCATCCATCTTTATTTGCTTAAGGTTGCTGATTGCCTTTGTGTGTCAGAGGTCTTGAGTTCATGAGAACAATCGAGTTCAATTTTCATTGGGAGAAAAGGTCCAACTCTGATAATTACAAGGTTGGGAGGTTCTAGGAGGGTCTTCCCCTAGGGTTGCTCATCAGTTGGTAATCAGAGCATCAGGTTAATTCTCTTTCAATTGAAGTTGTTCATATCTTATTAGTTTGTGTCTCTTGTCAAAAAAAAAAAAAAAAAACTGTAGCGATTACTGTTCATAGTTACTGTTCCGAAATACTGTTCATCGTACTGTAGCGACTGTTCACGTTACTGTTCATCCGAAAAAAAAAACTGTTTGGGTATTGTCTTTTTGTGTTTTCAGTCCAACTTTTGTTCTTGAGTCTGTTATACTTTTGTTCGGGTTGTTAGGGTTTAAAGAGAAAAAAAAAAAAAAAAAAGGAGTCACGTACCTTATATTGTTTTTTAGTGTCCAAGTTGCTAGAGTATTGCTGGAATTTTTCTTTCGAGTATTGCTGAAATTCTGTTTTGCCTATTTCTTGAGTATTGGTTGTTGTTCTTGCAAACCCTAAACACCACAACGTAATTTGGGGAAGTTCTTGAGCTTCTTGAACAAATTCTTGAAGTTCTTGGACCATCAAGTCTTGTTTTGAAAATTCTTGAACAATAAATCAAGAATCAGGGCCTTCTTGAAATTTGCATAACCTTTCATCCGTTTTTCTTGAACTTGTTGGTGTGACCTGAATTTGTGTTCCTTGAAGAGCCGAAGCAAAAAAAAAAACAAAGAAGAGAAGGAATCGGCTCTCACACAAAGGAAATCAAGTATCTCAAATCTTGAGTTTCCAATTCTTGATTGGTTTCCAATTCTTGAATAGTCTCCAAATCTTGATTGGTTTCCAATTCTTGAATAGTCTCCAAATCTTGATTGGTTTCCCAAAACTTGAGTCTCCAAATCTTGATTGGTTTCCAATTCTTGAGTCTCCAACCTTAATTGAATTCTAACCAGCCCCAAACACCCCCAAATCAGTTTCCAAAACCAAACCTCGTGACGCCCCACATCTCCCTAAGGCGGACCAAAGGGTATCCGCGGACGCCTGCCCAGCTCACGCCAGGACTCAAGCAATTCCATTCAATTTCAAAACGAACTAAACACTTCGATGAGAGCAACATGAATACAATAATGCGGAAGCTTTCAAACTTAACAAGTCATTTAATGTATCACCAGTACATCGGTAGTCATGAAACGACTTAAATTCAAAGTACACATCAGGGCCCAAACTTTTCAAGTTTACAATTTCCAAAAGTACAACCCAAACCAGGGTCTAGTCAAAATGTATAATAGGAGTCTTAACAAAATTTCAACGGATAGTATCTCCATATTTCTCCAAGAGTCGGTCCTGTTAAGGAAAACAAAACTATAGGGTGAGCTAACGCTCGTGAGGCCAAGAACACACATGCAAGCACGTAATCAAATAACAATCCCAACTTTAATAAATAAAGCCATGTCTTTTCAATAATCAATCTATCAAACAGGAAAAGTAATCAGAAACAATTCAAGGATATAGTAGCTCTCAGGAGCTAAGTCCCACTCGATCTGTCGATGTCATTCGTATACTTTCCCGCATTGACCCTCCTGTCAACCGGGTCGGTATTTCCATTTCCGTAGATCACCACTTTCTTCCCTCCGTCCACCATACACCCCAAGGGCCCACAAGTCTATTTTTAGGGCGATACTCGACGAGTATGCCAAGCAAGACCTCTTATTAGGTCGAGCTTATAATCTCATGGCTCGCCCAAGTTCCCGACCAAGCCCATTGCCGGCTCGAGTCTAAGGACGGCCTATGAGTTTGGGCGTCCCCCATTCATTTGGTAGTCGAGGAGATTCACTCCAACGACACAATCATTCATGACATGACATTGCATTTCATTCATTCATTCAATACATTTCATTCATTCATTCATTCATTTGAAATTAGAACGAGTGCGATAAAGTACGCACCCGCCCTTATTTTTAAAACTCCCAACAAGTATCACAATAGCAAGTATCAAATTCATACACTTGACACTCACCGAGCAATTCAATAAGAATTATTTTCTGGGAGTTCAAGTGTCCGCGGTGAGATCCTCTTGAAGGTCACCTTGCGCGCCTGACAATTAAATGGCGAAATCATACAATTAACCCACTTATCAGGAAGATTGTACACTAGTACAATCTAAGAATTATTTTGCAAAAAGGAACCTCAATTACACGTAAATCGAGGTTCAACTTGCCTTTTATCATGTACAATATTATTTGAGTTTTGATCATGAAATTCGTAAACAAAACGTTTAAGAACATCAAAAGAATAAAGAGTTTTTGAAAAACTCTATTTCTTTGAAGTTGGAAAATTTTTCAGTTTTACGATAAATCTTTGAAAAATCGTAACTCGCTCGATATAAGTCAAGAATTGGAAAACTTTATACCGTTGGAAACCTCTTAGAGAGTACTATAAGTTCCTAGAAGACACTTTTCCATGAATCGAAGTGGAAAGTGGTCAAAAATGAGCTTGAAGATGCAGGGTTGGTTCACAAGGCAGAATGAAGTTGGTTTTTGGCCAACTTTGAAAATTCGGCACGATTCGCACGTTGCAAACCGGCCTCTGAAATTTTCAGCTCAATTAGTGTTGCAAGTGAAGTGTATGACAAAACAAGCGGATCAAGAATCGGAGTCTCGAGCACTGAGATACGGTAGCCCGAAGTTGAGCAAATTCAAGACTGGATGAGAATTTTCCAGATTTGAACCTCTAACTTTAGTAATTCAATTGGTATCGAAACGAACTTGAATCGGCACCAAAATTGGCAGTATTTCAATACTATATGGAAAGTATCTCTCTATCGAATTTCGGGGAAAAATACCTTCGGAAAGGTAGTTAATGAGCCAACCGAAGTTCAAGAAAAATCCTAAGGCAATCTGCCTTGGACCTTCATTTTCCAAATTTCCAATCGTTTAACCAAGAAAGTTATCCAACCATGGTTCATTTGTGAAATAAGGGTCTAAGATATACCCATGATACCTTTGGTAAGTGTTTAATATCAAAAACATCAACTAACAAGTTCACTCCGAGATTTTGTTCCAAACCAGTCCAAACATTAGGGTTTTCCAAAACAGAGCAGTCCACTTGTTTTAGTCACAACTCAGTCAATATAGCTCGAAATTGAGCATGGCTTACGCCGTTGGAAAATACATTCATAGAGTTAAAATATCATAGAAGAAATCGTTTCCAAATTCGGCACCCATCTGGTTCAAATTCGGCCATCAAGTTGCAGCCTGCACACTTCATTCCAGATGAACAGAGTGACAGGACAGCGAACTTAAAACATTTGGTTCGGCCTGCTCACAAAGACTCAGAACGTGCATTATATACCAAATTAAAGTAGGAATGTCTAGTTTCAAACGCCACCAACGGCACATGATTTCGACATCCGAGGACAGAGTTATAGCCAATATACTACTGCTGGTCAGAGCATACGCGAATCAGTTTTCCAGATTTGCTGGTTTCTAAAAAAAATTCATTTGCCCATTCAAACCTCATTATTTTTCAATGCAATTTTTCACACATCTAATACATCCTACAAACATCCAATTCAAGCAATTAAACCATTAAAAATTGGCCTCGAAATGGCCGAACATGGCAGGGGCAAAATCGGAAAGTTTAGCTTCTTACACCCAATGAAGTTTCCACTAATTACCCATCACTAATGCATCATTAAAATCACTAAACCAACAATATAATCACCATTAATCATCACATCAGCAACAACAACCCAAGTGTGGGAATTCCAAGAGCCCACAATCACATTTTTACACCATAAACAAGTAACTAAGTGCATGCATGAACTTAATCTTGTCATATAATCTCCAAAAGATAAGAATCCAAGGGTTGATCATTACCTACTCCTTTGGTTTGCAAGGTCAGAATTTTCGGCCCTCTAGAAGCTCCAAAGAAACCGTGAAAGCTCCCTTCCTCCTTAGCTAGATGTAGTCTCCAAGTGGTTTGCTAAGAGATCTCCAAGTTTGGTGTGATTTGGGTGGATTTTGGTGCATGGATTGAAGATGAAAAATGAAGACAATGGAGAGCTCTTCTCCTTCTTGTTGTTCGGCCAAGTGAGGTGAAGAGAGAGAGAGTGCTGATGCAATTGGCTTCCAAAGGAAGATTCTTTGTGTGGTGCAAAATGCACCTCAAAGTCAACTTGAAATAGTGCAATGTAGGGTGCGTTTGGACTCGATTTTTCTCGCGCGTTTGGTTCACTAGTGCAATAAACCTCCAATGCATATATATTCTTGTAATTATTATTCACTCTTAATTGTCCCGAAATAAGGGTCTAAAGTCCTTCAATTGAAGTCGCGCGTGTGAAAACGCGTACCGTCAAATTTTACCGCTATAACGCGGAACTTTCGAAAAATTCTTATAACGATTGCACTACTAACTATCACTTGAATATTTATTCATACAATTACCTATTTTAGGACCCTAGTACAAGTCTCCAATATTCCAAGCTTATTGGGCTACTACGCGGATAAAATCTCCAAGTACTATTCACTATTTTTACTAAACGCGCTCTAGGAAATTAATTTCGAAACGAATCATTTTAAAAATATAACGAAGTTATATTATCATGCGTTTAGGTCTCATAAGACTAGAAAATATTCCTTGGAAATAAAATCCAATTAAATAATTTATTAAGCCATAAATTAGGCATAGAATAATAGTTTTTTGCGAGTCCTCACATCCTCTCCCCCTTAAGAAAATTTCGTCCTCGAACTTTACCTTGGTTGGTGAACAAGTCTGGATACTTCTCTCTGATTGTCTCTTCAACTTCCCATGTTGCTTCTTCTACTCCATGGTTCTTCCATAAAACTTTCACTAGTGGTATCTGCTTGTTCCTCAATTCCTTCACCTTTCGATCCAGAAGTTTTACCGGTCTCTCCTCATAGGTTAGGGTTTCATCGATCTCAATATTCTCCGGTTGTAAAACATGAGAGGGGTCTGGATGATACTTCTTAAGCATGGACACATGAAACACGTTATGGATACGAGATAAACTCGGTGGTAATTCCAGCTTATAGGCTACATTCCCAACTCGCTGAATAATCTTATAAGGCCCTACAAACCTTGGTTGTAATTTCTTCCCTTTTCCGGACATCAAACTTGCTTTTAAAGGCGTAATCTTGAGGAATACCATATCTCCAACAGTGAACTCCAAATCCTTCCTCCGATTGTCGGCATAACTCTTTTGTCTACTCTGAGCGGTTTGAATTCTTTGCCGTACCAATTTCACCTTTTCATTGGCCTCCTCAATCCAAGATACAGTAGTCGTGTCTAAGATTTTCCGTTCACCTACTTCATCCCAACAAATGGGGGATCTACACTTCCGACCATAAAGTGCCTCATACGGGGCCATCTGAATAGAAGAGTGAAAGCTATTATTGTAGGCAAATTCTACTAAAGTCAAGAACTTACTCCAATTCTCTCCAAAATCCAGTACACAAGTCCTCAACATGTCCTCAAGAGTTTGAATTGTTCTTTCAGATTGTCCATCAGTCTGGGGGTGATAGGTAGTACTAAAGTTCAACTTAGTCCCCAACACTTCTTGCATCTTTTGCCAAAACCTCGAAACAAATCTTGGATCCCTATCCGATACAATACTCACAGGTATACCATGTAGTCTAATGATCTCATCCAAGTATAATCTGGCCAACTTCTCCAATGGATATTTCATATTAATCGGCAGAAAATGAGCCGACTTAGTCAATTTATCTACTATCACCCAAACGGCATCATGGCCTCTCTGTGTCCTTGGTAAGCCTGATACAAAATCCATGGTAATATTTTCCATTTCCACTCAGGTATTTTCTAGAGGTTGCAAAAGTCCTGATGGTTTCTGATGTTCGGCTTTAACCTGTTGACAAACCAAGCATGTCTGAACAAATTGGGCAATTTCCTTCTTCATATTTTTCCACCAATATAAACTCTTCAAGTCTTGGCACATTTTATTCCCTCCTGGATGTACTGTAAACTTTGATCGGTGTGCCTCTTCCAAAATTTCTTTTCTAAGCTCTTCATCCTTTGGCATAACCACCCGATTTCGAAATCTCAATATTCCATCTGATCCCAAAGTGAAATCGGTCTGGTCTCCCATCTTGACTCTCTCCACCAACTTCTGCATTTCAGGGTCCTTTTCCTGAGATTCCTTAATACGTCCCAATAAAGTGGAGGTTATCACAATATTCCCCAAAATCACCTTCCTTGGTTCTAATCGAGGATTCCAATAGCTAACTTCCTCTAACAATCGAAATTCCTTAACCATCAATCCAGCCATTTGTACCTGACGGCTCAAAGCATCGGCCACTACATTGGCCTTCCCAGGATGGTACTTAATAATGCAGTCATAATCTTCCAGAAATTCCATCCATCTACGTTGTCTCAAATTCAGCTCCTTCTGAGAAAATAAGTACTTAAGGCTTTTGTGATCTGTAAAAACCTCAAATGTCACTCCGTATAAATAGTGTCTCCATTTCTTCAAAGCAAAGACCACAGCCGCTAACTCCAAATCATGGGTCGGATAATTTCCTTCATGCGGTTTTAACTTTCGGGAGGCATAAGCTATCACTTTATCATTTTGCATCAAAACACATCCCAAACCTTCCTTAGATGCATCGGTGTAAACCACAAAACTATCATGTCCATTTGGTAGAGCTAGAACAGGCGCTCTAGTCAACCGTCTTTTCAACTCCTGAAAACTTCCTTCACACTTAGGACTCCAAATAAATTTTCCATTTTTCTTGGTCAACTCAGTCATAGGTCCAGCAATTTTTGAAAAATCCTGGATGAATCTCCGGTAATACCCTGCCAGTCCTATAAAACTCCGAACTTCCGTTGGGTTTTCCGGTCGTTTCCATTTCGAAACAGCTTCCACTTTAGCTGGATCCACTTTAATCCCATCCTTAGAAAATATATGCCCTAGGAAAGTCACTTCTTTTAGTCAGAATTCACACTTACTAAACTTAGCATATAACTGATGTTCCCTCAAGATTTGTAAAACAATTCTCAAATGTTTCTCAGGATCTTTCACATTCTTAGAATACACCAAAATATCATCAATGAAGATCACCACAAATTGATCCAAATAAGGCTTAAAAACCCTATGCATTAAATCCATGAAAGCGACAGGTGCATTGGTTAACCCAAAAGGCATTACTGCAAACTCGAAGTGCCCATACCTCGAGTTAAAAGCAGTCTTAGGTATGTCCTTTTCCAAAATCCTCAATTGATAGTAACCTTGCCTTAGATCCAACTTTGAAAACACTACCGCCCCTTGCAGTTGGTCAAACAGTTCATCAATGTGGGGTAGTGGGTATTTATTCTTAACCGTAACATCATTTAAGCCTCGAATCTATACATAACCTCAAACTCCCATCTTTCTTCTTTACAAACAAAACTGGGGCTCCCCACGGGGAATCACTCTCTCGTATAAAACCCCGTTCCAACAAATCCTGTAATTGTAACTTCAACTCTTTCAACTCAGCTGGAGCCATCCTGTATGGTGTCCTTGATATAGGTGTTGTTCCCGGAGCTACATCAATTTTAAAAGCTATTTCCCGTTCCGGGGGTAGAGACTCCAATTCTTCAGGAAAAATATCAGAAAATTCTTTCACTATCGGTGTGTCCTCCAGATTCACCTTATCGCTAGGGGTATTAATAAGAAAAGCCAAATACCCTTGAGATCCTTTACTTAACAATTTTCTAACCCGAATTCCCGAAATAAGTGCAGACGAGGCTAACTTACCCCTTACATCCAGCAAAGCATGGCTTATTTAGTAATCACTTATCAGGTTCAAGTACTACATATTACACCAATCCAACCTATCAAATAGTCATGGTCCAATAGGGAATTAATCGCGTAATCAGATAAAACAAGCAAAAGGCTTGAAGTCGGACGTAAAGTCCCAGACATTTGGAAGAAATTCAGGATAAAGCGAAGCTTCAAATCAAAAGTTCTTCCCTGGTGGTGCTGGACAACACAACAAGTAATGCCCCACCAGAGAGGTTCAGTTCAACCGCTACAGAAGAGTAGTAGCCGGTCTACAACCACACCAGTACGAATAAGTTCAAGAGTAGGGTCAAAGCAGAGCCAAATACTTCAGGTTCATGGTGTATGAGTACGAACAAAAGTATAAGTTCAAGTTCAAGTGCAAGTTCAAGTTCAAATTCAAGGGTCATGAGTACGAGTAAGAACACACTGGCCTAACCTCTGTCCAGCAATTCACATTCTTAAACAGTCACAAAATTCAAGTCCACATTCCATATATTCAGTCAAATTAGGTCCATTGAGGATACGCAAGAGCACACTAGCCTAAACAGGTTCAAGTCTCAAGTAAGCTCAGTCTAATCGGTTTCAGGCAGTTCGAGTTCTCTTACCAACCCACTGCAATACTTTCGGAGTTCAAACTTCCTAAGATTGAAATATTGGCACAGAACCAATCATAACATATGTTGCGCACAAGAAAATCTCACCAAGTTTCCGGTTAGGTTAATCCATTATACACTAGTAGATCGGATCTTCGGGTTTATGTTCGATTCATATTCAGTACTAGGGACCTATTAAATTATGTGAAACTGTCTATCAATTTGTCTCACAAGTACAGGGTTGTCTAAGCCCTCGGTCACGGTCCCCTTTTCTCATTCCTGCTACCCTACTTAAGAAAAGTCTATAAGCACAGGAAAAGGCATAACTAAGCATAAAGAGCGTAACGCGTATACAAGTTGCAAAAACATTTAAAATCAGGTCATGATTCATTACATGTATCAAAAGTTATAGCACGGTTAGAAGTTACAAAACAAGACCAATATGTCCAATATTGCACATAGGCAATTAAGTGCCACAAAAGTATAGAAGTACATACAAGCAGGATACAAAAGGCCTCACAGCGTGCACTACCCCTTTCTAGGTCCATAGTTAAACCAAAGGGGTCTAGACATCACTAATTTCAATCAGATCACACGCCTTTACGAAATTAGATCCAATAAAGCCATAACGCAAGCTAAAACCAAGATTATCCATTCGGAGTTCAAAATCTTTAATAACCAGCCACCAGTCGGAACACCATCATCTCCAAAAATAACCAGTCTTAGGGTTTTGTAATTAAAGTTTCAAGCTCAAAGTTCAAACCCAAGAAGAAGTACAACTTGCTACCTTACGTGTCAAATGGAAACCAAATCAATTCACACTAACTTGTACTCTTGAATGCAGTTGCTCTATATCTCAAAGTTGCCTCAGTCCGTACATTTAAAATTGGCTCACTCTTCTTGAAAGTCAAGAATTTTAAAACATAAGAAGAGTATTTCAAGTAATCAGAAATCTTATCAAGTTCAGGATTCACATTATTAAACATAAGCTTGCCATTCTTTCGAAAACTCAGGATATATATATATTTTTCTTCGTGTAAAGCATGGACAAATTCAAGTGTGAGATTACACCAATATACAATCAAGGGGGAAAACTTAGTTTAGAAAATGTAAATCTTGTATTACCCCATCATATACAAAGTTCAACAACTCATTAGTTATTCACAAATTTTCAAATTTGAAATTCAAGTAAAACTCACCTTTTTACCAAAATCGGAAAATTACACATATTTAAAGCATATATATCTTATTTCCACTCATCGCTTACAAATAAAACTAGTACATCCTAGTTTTTCTTTAAATTTTCAAAGCAGAATTTCTTTAGAAGATATGTGGGCGGAAAATGCATTTTATTCCTTTGTACTTTTATCTTGGTTCAAAATCATCACACATGGAGTTTGACTATCAAATCTCGGTCTCTTATCCTCCATAGCCAGTACTAATAATTATCTCAATTCTTTCCACACTTACAAATATAATGATAATTCAAATTCATCCAATCTTTCACTTCAAATCTCTCATCCCATATCTTCCTTCAATATAACATCACCTAATTCCTCAGTTTCTTCTGCAAGTCCCAAATAAGAACTCCCAAATAATCAATTTCTTTAACCCCTAAGATACAATAGATCCTTGTTCACATAATATCCAAATTAATCCCACAGTCAAGCATCCTAAACTTTAAGCCTAGGATACGCTACAGAGATCTGAAGCCTAAGCTCTGATACCAACTGTGACGCCCCACATCTCCCAAAGGCGGACCAAAGGGTATCCGCAGACGCCTGCCCAGCTCACGCCAGGACTCAAGCAATTCCATTCAATTTCAAACCGAACTAAACACTTCGATGAGAGCAACATGAATACAATAATGCGGAAGCTTTCAAACTTAACAAGTCATTTAATGTATCACCAGTACATCGGTAGTCATGAAACGACTTAAATTCAAAGTACACATCAGGGTCCAAACTTTTCAAGTTTACAATTTCCAAAAGTACAACCCAAACCAGGGCCTAGTCAAAATGTATAACAGGAGTCTTAACAAAATTTCAACGGATAGTATCTCCATATTTCTCCAAGAGTCGGTCCTGTTAAGGAAAACAAAACTATAGGGTGAGCTAACGCTCGTGAGGCCAAGAACACACATGCAAGCACGTAATCAAATAACAATCCCAACTTTAATAAATAAAGCCATGTCTTTTCAATAATCAATCTATCAAACAGGAAAAGTAATCAGAAACAATTCAAGGATATAGTAGCTCTCAGGAGCTAAGTCCCACTCGATCTGTCGATGTCATTCGTATACTTTCCTGCATTGACCCTCCTGTCAACCGGGTCGGTATTTCCATTTCCGTAGATCACCACTTTCTTCCCTCCGTCCACCGTACACCCCAAGGGCCCACAAGTCTATTTTTAGGGCGATACTCGACGAGTATGCCAAGCAAGACCTCTTATTAGGTCGAGCTTATAATCTCATGGCTCGCCCAAGTTCCCGACCAAGTCCATTGCCGGCTCGAGTCTAAGGACGGCCTATGAGTTTGGGCGTCCCCCATTCATTTGGTAGTCGAGGAGATTCACTCCAACGACACAATCATTCATGACATGACATTGCATTTCATTCATTCATTCAATACATTTCATTCATTCATTCATCATTTGAAATTAGAACGAGTGCGATAAAGTACGCACCCGCCCTTATTTTTAAAACTCCCAACAAGTATCACAATAGCAAGTATCAAATTCATACACTTGACACTCACCGAGCAATTCAATAAGAATTATTTTCTGGGAGTTCAAGTGTCCGCGGTGAGATCCTCTTGAAGGTCTCCTTGCGCGCCTGACAATTAAATGGCGAAATCATACAATTAACCCACTTATCAGGAAGATTGTACACTAGTACAATCTAAGAATTATTTTGCAAAAAGGAACCTCAATTACACGTAAATCGAGGTTCAACTTGCCTTTTATCATGTACAATATTATTTGAGTTTTGATCATGAAATTCGTAAACAAAACGTTTAAGAACATCAAAAGAATAAAGAGTTTTTGAAAAACTCTATTTCTTTGAAGTTGGAAAATTTTTCAGTTTTACGATAAATCTTTGAAAAATCGTAACTCGCTCGATATAAGTCGAGAATTGGAAAACTTTATACCGTTGGAAACCTCTTAGAGAGTACTATAAGTTCCTAGAAGACACTTTTCCATGAATCGAAGTGGAAAGTGGTCAAAAATGAGCTTGAAGATGCAGGGTTGGTTCACAAGGCAGAATGAAGTTGGTTTTTGGCCAACTTTGAAAATTCGGCACGATTCGCACGTTGCAAACCGGCCTCTGAAATTTTCAGCTCAATTAGTGTTGCAAGTGAAGTGTATGAAAAAACAAGCGGATCAAGAATCGGAGTCTCGAGCACCGAGATACGGTAGCCCGAAGTTGAGCAAATTCAAGACTGGATGAGAATTTTCCAGATTTGAACCTCTAACTTTAGTAATTCAATTGGTATCGAAACGAACTTGAATCGGCACCAAAATTGGCAGTATTTCAATACTATATGGAAAGTATCTCTCTATCGAATTTCGGGGAAAAATACCTTCGGCAAGGTAGTTAATGAGCCAACCGAAGTTCAAGAAAAATCCTAAGGCAATCTGCCTTGGACCTTCATTTTCCAAATTTCCAATCGTTTAACCAAGAAAGTTATCCAACCATGGTTCATTTGTGAAATAAGGGTCTAAGATATACCCATGATACCTTTGGTAAGTGTTTAATATCAAAAACATCAACTAACAAGTTCACTCCGAGATTTTGTTCCAAACCAGTCCAAACATTAGGGTTTTCCAAAACAGAGCAGTCCACTTGTTTTAGTCACAACTCAGTCAATATAGCTCGAAATTGAGCATGGCTTACGCCGTTGGAAAATACATTCATAGAGTTAAAATATCATAGAAGAAATCGTTTCCAAATTCGGCACCCATCTGGTTCAAATTCGGCCATCAAGTTGCAGCCTGCACACTTCATTCCAGATGAACAGAGTGACAGGACAGCGAACTTAAAACATTTGGTTCGGCCTGCTCACAAAGACTCAGAACGTGCATTATATACCAAATTAAAGTAGGAATGTCTAGTTTCAAACGCCACCAACGGCACATGATTTCGACATCCGAGGACAGAGTTATAGCCAATATACTACTGCTGGTCAGAGCATACGCGAATCAGTTTTCCAGATTTGCTGGTTTCTAAAAAAAATTCATTTGCCCATTCAAACCTCATTATTTTTCAATGAAATTTTTCACACATCTAATACATCCTACAAACATCCAATTCAAGCAATTAAACCATTAAAAATTGGCCTGGAAATGGCCGAACATGGCAGGGGCAAAATCGGAAAGTTTAGCTTCTTACACCCAATGAAGTTTCCACTAATTACCCATCACTAATGCATCATTAAAATCACTAAACCAACAATATAATCACCATTAATCATCACATCAGCAACAACAACCCAAGTGTGGGAATTCCAAGAGCCCACAATCACATTTTTACACCATAAACAAGTAACTAAGTGCATGCATGAACTTAATCTTGTCATATAATCTCCAAAAGATAAGAATCCAAGGGTTGATCATTACCTACTCCTTTGGTTTGCAAGGTCAGAATTTTCGGCCCTCTAGAAGCTCCAAAGAAACCGTGAAAGCTCCCTTCCTCCTTAGCTAGATGTAGTCTCCAAGTGGTTTGCTAAGAGATCTCCAAGTTTGGTGTGATTTGGGTGGATTTTGGTGCATGGATTGAAGATGAAAAATGAAGACAATGGAGAGCTCTTCTCCTTCTTGTTGTTCGGCCAAGTGAGGTGAAGAGAGAGAGAGTGCTGATGCAATTGGCTTCCAAAGGAAGATTCTTTGTGTGGTGCAAAATGCACCTCAAAGTCAACTTGAAATAGTGCAATTTAGGGTGCGTTTGGACTCGATTTTTCTCGCGCGTTTGGTTCACTAGTGCACTAAACCTCCAATGCATATATATTCTTGTAATTATTATTCACTCTTAATTGTCCCGAAATAAGGGTCTAAAGTCCTTCAATTGAAGTCGCGCGTGTGAAAACGCGTACCGTCAAATTTTACCGCTATAACGCGGAACTTTCGAAAAATTCTTATAACGATTGCACTACTAACTATCACTTGAATATTTATTCATACAATTACCTATTTTAGGACCCTAGTACAAGTCTCCAATATTCCAAGCTTATTGGGCTACTACGCGGATAAAATCTCCAAGTACTATTCACTATTTTTACTAAACGCGCTCTAGGAAATTAATTTCGAAACGAATCATTTTAAAAATATAACGAAGTTATATTATCATGCGTTTAGGTCTCATAAGACTAGAAAATATTCCTTGGAAATAAAATCCAATTAAATAATTTATTAAGCCATAAATTAGGCATAGAATAATAGTTTTTTGCGAGTCCTCACATCCTCTCCCCCTTAAGAAAATTTCGTCCTCGAAATTTACCTTGGTTGGTGAACAAGTCTGGATACTTCTCTCTGATTGTCTCTTCAACTTCCCATGTTGCTTCTTCTACTCCATGGTTCTTCCATAAAACTTTCACTAGTGGTATCTGCTTGTTCCTCAATTCCTTCACCTTTCGATCCAGAAGTTTTACCGGTCTCTCCTCATAGGTTAGGGTTTCATCGATCTCAATATTCTCCGGTTGTAAAACATGAGAGGGGTCTGGATGATACTTCTTAAGCATGGACACATGAAACACGTTATGGATACGAGATAAACTCGGTGGTAATTCCAGCTTATAGGCTACATTCCCAACTCGCTGAATAATCTTATAAGGCCCTACAAACCTTGGTTGTAATTTCTTCCCTTTTCCGGACATCAAACTTGCTTTTAAAGGCGTAATCTTGAGGAAAACCATATCTCCAACAGTGAACTCCAAATCCTTCCTCCGATTGTCGGCATAACTCTTTTGTCTACTCTGAGCGGTTTGAATTCTTTGCCGTACCAATTTCACCTTTTCATTGGCCTCCTCAATCCAAGATACAGTAGTCGTGTCTAAGATTTTCCGTTCACCTAGTTCATCCCAACAAATGGGGGATCTACACTTCCGACCATAAAGTGCCTCATACGGGGCCATCTGAATAGAAGAGTGAAAGCTATTATTGTAGGCAAATTCTACTAAAGTCAAGAACTTACTCCAATTCTCTCCAAAATCCAGTACACAAGTCCTCAACATGTCCTCAAGAGTTTGAATTGTTCTTTCAGATTGTCCATCAGTCTGGGGGTGATAGGTAGTACTAAAGTTCAACTTAGTCCCCAACACTTCTTGCATCTTTTGCCAAAACCTCGAAACAAATCTTGGATCCCTATCCGATACAATACTCACAGGTATACCATGTAGTCTAATGATCTCATCCAAGTATAATCTGGCCAACTTCTCCAATGGATATTTCATATTAATCGGCAGAAAATGAGCCGACTTAGTCAATTTATCTACTATCACCCAAACGGCATCATGGCCTCTCTGTGTCCTTGGTAAGCCTGATACAAAATCCATGGTAATATTTTCCATTTCCACTCAGGTATTTTCTAGAGGTTGCAAAAGTCCTGATGGTTTCTGATGTTCGGCTTTAACCTGTTGACAAACCAAGCATGTCTGAACAAATTGGGCAATTTCCTTCTTCATATTTTTCCACCAATATAAACTCTTCAAGTCTTAGCACATTTTATTCCCTCCTGGATGTACTGTAAACTTTGATCGGTGTGCCTCTTCCAAAATTTCTTTTCTAAGCTCTTCATCCTTTGGCATAACCACCCGATTTCGAAATCTCAATATTCCATCTGATCCCAAAGTGAAATCGGTCTGGTCTCCCATCTTGACTCTCTCCACCAACTTCTGCATTTCAGGGTCCTTTTCCTGAGATTCCTTAATACGTCCCAATAAAGTGGAGGTTATCACAATATTCCCCAAAATCACCTTCCTTGGTTCTAATCGAGGATTCCAATAGCTAACTTCCTCTAACAATCGAAATTCCTTAACCATCAATCCAGCCATTTGTACCTGACGGCTCAAAGCATCGGCCACTACATTGGCCTTCCCAGGATGGTACTTAATAATGCAGTCATAATCTTCCAGAAATTCCATCCATCTACGTTGTCTCAAATTCAGCTCCTTCTGAGAAAATAAGTACTTAAGGCTTTTGTGATCTGTAAAAACCTCAAATGTCACTCCGTATAAATAGTGTCTCCATTTCTTCAAAGCAAAGACCACAGCCGCTAACTCCAAATCATGGGTCGGATAATTTCCTTCATGCGGTTTTAACTTTCGGGAGGCATAAGCTATCACTTTATCATTTTGCATCAAAACACATCCCAAACCTTCCTTAGATGCATCGGTGTAAACCACAAAACTATCATGTCCATTTGGTAGAGCTAGAACAGGCGCTCTAGTCAACCGTCTTTTCAACTCCTGAAAACTTCCTTCACACTTAGGACTCCAAATAAATTTTCCATTTTTCTTGGTCAACTCAGTCATAGGTCCAGCAATTTTTGAAAAATCCTGGATGAATCTCCGGTAATACCCTGCCAGTCCTATAAAACTCCGAACTTCCGTTGGGTTTTCCGGTCGTTTCCATTTCGAAACAGCTTCCACTTTAGCTGGATCCACTTTAATCCCATCCTTAGAAAATATATGCCCTAGGAAAGTCACTTCTTTTAGTCAGAATTCACACTTACTAAACTTAGCATATAACTGATGTTCCCTCAAGATTTGTAAAACAATTCTCAAATGTTTCTCAGGATCTTTCACATTCTTAGAATACACCAAAATATCATCAATGAAGATCACCACAAATTGATCCAAGTAAGGCTTAAAAACCCTATGCATTAAATCCATGAAAGCGACAGGTGCATTGGTTAACCCAAAAGGCATTACTGCAAACTCGAAGTGCCCATACCTCGAGTTAAAAGCAGTCTTAGGTATGTCCTTTTCCAAAATCCTCAATTGATAGTAACCTTGCCTTAGATCCAACTTTGAAAACACTACCGCCCCTTGCAGTTGGTCAAACAGTTCATCAATGTGGGGTAGTGGGTATTTATTCTTAACCGTAACATCATTTAAGCCTCGAATCTATACATAACCTCAAACTCCCATCTTTCTTCTTTACAAACAAAACTGGGGCTCCCCACGGGGAATCACTCTCTCGTATAAAACCCCGTTCCAACAAATCCTGTAATTGTAACTTCAACTCTTTCAACTCAGCTGGAGCCATCCTGTATGGTGTCCTTGATATAGGTGCTGTTCCCGGAGCTACATCAATTTTAAAAGCTATTTCCCGTTCCGGGGGTAGAGACTCCAATTCTTCAGGAAAAATATCAGAAAATTCTTTCACTATCGGTGTGTCCTCCAGATTCACCTTATCGCTAGGGGTATTAATAAGAAAAGCCAAATACCCTTGAGATCCTTTACTTAACAATTTTCTAACCCGAATTCCCGAAATAAGTGCAGACGAGGCTAACTTACCCCTTACATCCAGCAAAGCATGGCTTATTTAGTAATCACTTATCAGGTTCAAGTACTACATATTACACCAATCCAACCTATCAAATAGTCATGGTCCAATAGGGAATTAATCGCGTAATCAGATAAAACAAGCAAAAGGCTTGAAGTCGGACGTAAAGTCCCAGACATTTGGAAGAAATTCAGGATATAGCGAAGCTTCAAATCAAAAGTTCATCCCTGGTGGTGCTGGACAACACAACAAGTAATGCCCCACCAGAGAGGTTCAGTTCAACCGCTACAGAAGAGTAGTAGCCGGTCTACAACCACACCAGTACGAATAAGTTCAAGAGTAGGGTCAAAGCAGAGCCAAATATTTCAGGTTCATGGTGTATGAGTACGAACAAAAGTATAAGTTCAAGTTCAAGTGCAAGTTCAAGTTCAAATTCAAGGGTCATGAGTACGAGTAAGAACACACTGGCCTAACCTCTGTCCAGCAATTCACATTCTTAAACAGTCACAAAATTCAAGTCCACATTCCATATATTCAGTCAAATTAGGTCCATTGAGGATACGCAAGAGCACACTAGCCTAAACAGGTTCAAGTCTCAAGTAAGCTCAGTCTAATCGGTTTCAGGCAGTTCGAGTTCTCTTACCAACCCACTGCAATACTTTCGGAGTTCAAACTTCCTAAGATTGAAATATTGGCACAGAACCAATCATAACATATGTTGCGCACAAGAAAATCTCACCAAGTTTCCGGTTAGGTTAATCCATTATACACTAGTAGATCGGATCTTCGGGTTTATGTTCGATTCATATTCAGTACTAGGGACCTATTAAATTATGTGAAACTGTCTATCAATTTGTCTCACAAGTACAGGGTTGTCTAAGCCCTCGGTCACGGTCCCCTTTTCTCATTCCTGCTACCCTACTTAAGAAAAGTCTATAAGCACAGGAAAAGGCATAACTAAGCATAAAGAGCGTAACGCGTATACAAGTTGCAAAAACATTTAAAATCAGGTCATGATTCATTACATGTATCAAAAGTTATAGCACGGTTAGAAGTTACAAAACAAGACCAATATGTCCAATATTGCACATAGGCAATTAAGTGCCACAAAAGTATAGAAGTACATACAAGCAGGATACAAAAGGCCTCACAGCGTGCACTACCCCTTTCTAGGTCCATAGTTAAACCAAAGGGGTCTAGACATCACTAATTTCAATCAGATCACACGCCTTTACGAAATTAGATCCAATAAAGCCATAACGCAAGCTAAAACCAAGATTATCCATTCGGAGTTCAAAATCTTTAATAACCAGCCACCAGTCGGAACACCATCATCTCCAAAAATAACCAGTCTTAGGGTTTTGTAATTAAAGTTTCAAGCTCAAAGTTCAAACCCAAGAAGAAGTACAACTTGCTACCTTACGTGTCAAATGGAAACCAAATCAATTCACACTAACTTGTACTCTTGAATGCAGTTGCTCTATATCTCAAAGTTGCCTCAGTCCGTACATTTAAAATTGGCTCACTCTTCTTGAAAGTCAAGAATTTTAAAACATAAGAAGAGTATTTCAAGTAATCAGAAATCTTATCAAGTTCAGGATTCACATTATTAAACATAAGCTTGCCATTCTTTCGAAAACTCAGGATATATATATATTTTTCTTCGTGTAAAGCATGGACAAATTCAAGTGTGAGATTACACCAATATACAATCAAGGGGGAAAACTTAGTTTAGAAAATGTAAATCTTGTATTACCCCATCATATACAAAGTTCAACAACTCATTAGTTATTCACAAATTTTCAAATTTGAAATTCAAGTAAAACTCACCTTTTTACCAAAATCGGAAAATTACACATATTTAAAGCATATATATCTTATTTCCACTCATCGCTTACAAATAAAACTAGTACATCCTAGTTTTTCTTTAAATTTTCAAAGCAGAATTTCTTTAGAAGATATGTGGGCGGAAAATGCATTTTATTCCTTTGTACTTTTATCTTGGTTCAAAATCATCACACATGGAGTTTGACTATCAAATCTCGGTCTCTTATCCTCCATAGCCAGTACTAATAATTATCTCAATTCTTTCCACACTTACAAATATAATGATAATTCAAATTCATCCAATCTTTCACTTCAAATCTCTCATCCCATATCTTCCTTCAATATAACATCACCTAATTCCTCAGTTTCTTCTGCAAGTCCCAAATAAGAACTCCCAAATAATCAATTTCTTTAACCCCTAAGATACAATAGATCCTTGTTCACATAATATCCAAATTAATCCCACAGTCAAGCATCCTAAACTTTAAGCCTAGGATACGCTACAGAGATCTGAAGCCTAAGCTCTGATACCAACTGTGACGCCCCACATCTCCCAAAGGCGGACCAAAGGGTATCCGCAGACGCCTGCCCAGCTCACGCCAGGACTCAAGCAATTCCATTCAATTTCAAACCGAACTAAACACTTCGATGAGAGCAACATGAATACAATAATGCGGAAGCTTTCAAACTTAACAAGTCATTTAATGTATCACCAGTACATCGGTAGTCATGAAACGACTTAAATTCAAAGTACACATCAGGGTCCAAACTTTTCAAGTTTACAATTTCCAAAAGTACAACCCAAACCAGGGCCTAGTCAAAATGTATAACAGGAGTCTTAACAAAATTTCAACGGATAGTATCTCCATATTTCTCCAAGAGTCGGTCCTGTTAAGGAAAACAAAACTATAGGGTGAGCTAACGCTCGTGAGGCCAAGAACACACATGCAAGCACGTAATCAAATAACAATCCCAACTTTAATAAATAAAGCCATGTCTTTTCAATAATCAATCTATCAAACAGGAAAAGTAATCAGAAACAATTCAAGGATATAGTAGCTCTCAGGAGCTAAGTCCCACTCGATCTGTCGATGTCATTCGTATACTTTCCTGCATTGACCCTCCTGTCAACCGGGTCGGTATTTCCATTTCCGTAGATCACCACTTTCTTCCCTCCGTCCACCGTACACCCCAAGGGCCCACAAGTCTATTTTTAGGGCGATACTCGACGAGTATGCCAAGCAAGACCTCTTATTAGGTCGAGCTTATAATCTCATGGCTCGCCCAAGTTCCCGACCAAGTCCATTGCCGGCTCGAGTCTAAGGACGGCCTATGAGTTTGGGCGTCCCCCATTCATTTGGTAGTCGAGGAGATTCACTCCAACGACACAATCATTCATGACATGACATTGCATTTCATTCATTCATTCAATACATTTCATTCATTCATTCATCATTTGAAATTAGAACGAGTGCGATAAAGTACGCACCCGCCCTTATTTTTAAAACTCCCAACAAGTATCACAATAGCAAGTATCAAATTCATACACTTGACACTCACCGAGCAATTCAATAAGAATTATTTTCTGGGAGTTCAAGTGTCCGCGGTGAGATCCTCTTGAAGGTCTCCTTGCGCGCCTGACAATTAAATGGCGAAATCATACAATTAACCCACTTATCAGGAAGATTGTACACTAGTACAATCTAAGAATTATTTTGCAAAAAGGAACCTCAATTACACGTAAATCGAGGTTCAACTTGCCTTTTATCATGTACAATATTATTTGAGTTTTGATCATGAAATTCGTAAACAAAACGTTTAAGAACATCAAAAGAATAAAGAGTTTTTGAAAAACTCTATTTCTTTGAAGTTGGAAAATTTTTCAGTTTTACGATAAATCTTTGAAAAATCGTAACTCGCTCGATATAAGTCGAGAATTGGAAAACTTTATACCGTTGGAAACCTCTTAGAGAGTACTATAAGTTCCTAGAAGACACTTTTCCATGAATCGAAGTGGAAAGTGGTCAAAAATGAGCTTGAAGATGCAGGGTTGGTTCACAAGGCAGAATGAAGTTGGTTTTTGGCCAACTTTGAAAATTCGGCACGATTCGCACGTTGCAAACCGGCCTCTGAAATTTTCAGCTCAATTAGTGTTGCAAGTGAAGTGTATGACAAAACAAGCGGATCAAGAATCGGAGTCTCGAGCACCGAGATACGGTAGCCCGAAGTTGAGCAAATTCAAGACTGGATGAGAATTTTCCAGATTTGAACCTCTAACTTTAGTAATTCAATTGGTATCGAAACGAACTTGAATCGGCACCAAAATTGGCAGTATTTCAATACTATATGGAAAGTATCTCTCTATCGAATTTCGGGGAAAAATACCTTCGGCAAGGTAGTTAATGAGCCAACCGAAGTTGAAGAAAAATCCTAAGGCAATCTGCCTTGGACCTTCATTTTCCAAATTTCCAATCGTTTAACCAAGAAAGTTATCCAACCATGGTTCATTTGTGAAATAAGGGTCTAAGATATACCCATGATACCTTTGGTAAGTGTTTAATATCAAAAACATCAACTAACAAGTTCACTCCGAGATTTTGTTCCAAACCAGTCCAAACATTAGGGTTTTCCAAAACAGAGCAGTCCACTTATTTTAGTCACAACTCAGTCAATATAGCTCGAAATTGAGCATGGCTTACGCCGTTGGAAAATACATTCATAGAGTTAAAATATCATAGAAGAAATCGTTTCCAAATTCGGCACCCATCTGGTTCAAATTCGGCCATCAAGTTGCAGCCTGCACACTTCATTCCAGATGAACAGAGTGACAGGACAGCGAACTTAAAACATTTGGTTCGGCCTGCTCACAAAGACTCAGAACGTGAATTATATACCAAATTAAAGCTAGGAATGTCTAGTTTGAAACGCCACCAACGGCACATGATTTCGACATCCGAGGACAGAGTTATAGCCAATATACTACTGCTGGTCAGAGCATACGCGAATCAGTTTTCCAGATTTGCTGGTTTCTAAAAAAAATTCATTTGCCCATTCAAACCTCATTATTTTTCAATGAAATTTTTCACACATCTAATACATCCTACAAACATCCAATTCAAGCAATTAAACCATTAAAAATTGGCCTGGAAATGGCCGAACATGGCAGGGGCAAAATCGGAAAGTTTAGCTTCTTACACCCAATGAAGTTTCCACTAATTACCCATCACTAATGCATCATTAAAATCACTAAACCAACAATATAATCACCATTAATCATCACATCAGCAACAACAACCCAAGTGTGGGAATTCCAAGAGCCCACAATCACATTTTTACACCATAAACAAGTAACTAAGTGCATGCATGAACTTAATCTTGTCATATAATCTCCAAAAGATAAGAATCCAAGGGTTGATCATTACCTACTCCTTTGGTTTGCAAGGTCAGAATTTTCGGCCCTCTAGAAGCTCCAAAGAAACCGTGAAAGCTCCCTTCCTCCTTAGCTAGATGTAGTCTCCAAGTGGTTTGCTAAGAGATCTCCAAGTTTGGTGTGATTTGGGTGGATTTTGGTGCATGGATTGAAGATGAAAAATGAAGACAATGGAGAGCTCTTCTCCTTCTTGTTGTTCGGCCAAGTGAGGTGAAGAGAGAGAGAGTGCTGATGCAATTGGCTTCCAAAGGAAGATTCTTTGTGTGGTGCAAAATGCACCTCAAAGTCAACTTGAAATAGTGCAATTTAGGGTGCGTTTGGACTCGATTTTTCTCGCGCGTTTGGTTCACTAGTGCACTAAACCTCCAATGCATATATATTCTTGTAATTATTATTCACTCTTAATTGTCCCGAAATAAGGGTCTAAAGTCCTTCAATTGAAGTCGCGCGTGTGAAAACGCGTACCGTCAAATTTTACCGCTATAACGCGGAACTTTCGAAAAATTCTTATAACGATTGCACTACTAACTATCACTTGAATATTTATTCATACAATTACCTATTTTAGGACCCTAGTACAAGTCTCCAATATTCCAAGCTTATTGGGCTACTACGCGGATAAAATCTCCAAGTACTATTCACTATTTTTACTAAACGCGCTCTAGGAAATTAATTTCGAAACGAATCATTTTAAAAATATAACGAAGTTATATTATCATGCGTTTAGGTCTCATAAGACTAGAAAATATTCCTTGGAAATAAAATCCAATTAAATAATTTATTAAGCCATAAATTAGGCATAGAATAATAGTTTTTTGCGAGTCCTCACAAACCTAAACCGGCACAAACACCATTTACCATCCAAATACTGGCCAGAAACTCAGCAAAACCAGCCGCCCAAAAAAAAAAAAACAAAGAGAGGTTCTAGCTTCGGGTAGTGTTTCTAGGATTTACAAAATTCTGCTTTGTGTCTTATTACTTGCTTATAGGGTAATTAATTCTGGAATTTTTGAGAGTTTGAGTTGTTTTAAGAACTTTGAGAAGGAAAATTGAGAGTGAGTGTGTTTCCTTGAGTGATACACGAGTGCTTTGTGAGGTAGACTAGGATACACTTGTTTTGGCAGGTTTGACAATATGTCTCAAGAGGGGAACATGCCTGAGCCGTCTAAAACCGACGTGTCACTCAAACTGGTGCTCCAAGCTCTTCAAAAACAAGTGGAGTGACAAGAATTTGTGACGACACAACTATCCGACAGGTTGGCTGCCATTGAGATGCGAGGTACTGGAGATATTCCCAATAGGGCTTCAAGTGCTCAGAGTGTTGAGCATGATGCAGATGATGAGGGGTATCATTCTAACACCTCATTCCGATCAAGGAAAAGCCACAGGGAAGCGAGGGAAGGTCGAGACCGACCTAGGAGAACCGATGACAATCTTGGTTCCATCAAGACTAAGATGCCTACCTTTCATGGGAAAAATGATCCTGAAACTTACTTGGATTGGGTTTGGCGAGTTAAGCAAGTGTTTGAAGTCCACAACTACTCTGAAGAGAAAAAGGTGAAACTTGCGGCTATTGAATTTGAAGATTATGCATCCATTTGGTGGGAGCAAGTATGTGCCATAAGAAGGAGAAATAGGGAACCACCAATTGACACTTGGGCTGAAATGAAGCAAGTGATGAGGAAACGATTTGTACCCTTCCATTATACCACGGACTTGTACAATCGGCTCCAACGACTCACTCAAGGTTCTAATTCGGTTGATGAGTACCACAAACAAATGGAGGTAGCGATGATAAGGGCCAATGTCCAAGAGGATCCGGAAGCAACCATGGCGAGGTTCCTTAATGGATTAAATCCTGAAATTAGGAAGAAGGTTGAGCTTCAAGACCACTTTGAACTTCAACAAATGGTGTCTTATGCAGAGAAGGTGGAAAAGCAAGTCTTACCTCTAAAGACACCTAGTGGCCGAACCACTACATCCACTTCCACCCCTTGGAAAAGAAATCAATTGCCAACATCCAGTGCTTGGCCAAGGCAAGGTAATAGAGAGAGGGAAAACAAGCGGATGGAACAACCGTCCCATCCGAGTGCAACTCCTTCTAAACCAACCCCGCGGTCGACTCTTCCAGGAGCAAATACATCTACCAACCAGCCAAAGGCATGTTTCAAATGCAAGGGAATTGGCCACCTCATGGCTCAATGCCTAACCGAAGCATCATGTATATGAATGAAGAGGGAATGTGGCAAAGCGAAGGAGAGGAGGAATATGCGGACATGCCACCGCTTGAAGAAGAGGGGAAAGATGATGACCTGGTTGAAATAGAAGAGGACCCCGTGGCTCGAACTATGGTGACTATGAGAGTGCTAAATGCACAAACTCAAGAAGATGATCTCCAACGGACCAACATTTTTCATACAAGATGCAAAATTGGAGATGAGGTATGTCTCATGATCATTGATAGTGGCTCTTGTACTAATTGCGTAGCTGCTGACTTTGTTGAGCAAAAACACCTTCCACGGACTTACCACCCTAAACCCTATAGACTATCTTGGTTAAATGATGGGGGGGAAGTCAAGGTGACCAAACAAGCTTTAATCGCTTTTTCTATTGGTCGGTACAAGGACCAAGTTTTATGTGATGTAATTCCTATGCAAGCTAGTCATGTATTGTTGGGACGTCCTTGGGAGTATGATAGACAGGCTGATCATATTGGACTTACCAATAAATATAAGTTCATTATGGACAACCTCAAAATCACTCTGTCACCATTGACACCTACACAAGTGTATGAAGAACAATTGCGTTTAAGAAAAGAGAGAGAGAAAAGGCAACCGAAAGAAACAAAGAAAAAGCCGAATGAGAGAGAAAATGAGGGAAAAAAGAAAGTAGAGGCCGAGTTGAGTGAAAAAGGAAATTCGAGTGGGAAAAAACTCAGTGAGACCGAGAGCTTGAAGGTGAAAAAAAGGAATTTCTATGCAAGTGTGCGTGAGGTAGATATGGCTTTGAATGCACAAAGTCTTCTCGTAGTACTTCTGTACAGGGAAGCTGATTATTCTTCTTTTTACACACTAGGCATAACCGATTCTCTTCTGTGACGACCCCACTTCTCCCAAGGGCGAACCCAAGGGTATCGGCGGGCCGCCTGCCTAGCTCGCGCCAGGACTCAAAACTTAAAGCAATAAAACTAGATAAATCGAAAGAGTACTATATACAATATATACAATCCCAAAAGTTATATTTACATCTTCAAAAGTCTCGAGTCAAACCACTCTATTACACTATAACCACAACCAGCAGAAGATAGACCCTAAGAAGGGTCCTTATACAAACCACCAAAACAAAAACAAACATCCTAACGGTTCAACTATTACAAGCCAATCTAACTATACTAGCATACGAGCCAAAAGTCCCCGCGTCGGCCCCTGCTAAGGAAAACAAAAGGAAAGGGGTAAGCTATATGCTTAGTAAGTAAACAGGGGCGAAAGCATAAATTTCACGTAGCAACCATCACACAATAAGAGTAAAGTAAAAGCAGAAAAGTAACATCACATAATAAGGATACAGGTGGCTCCAAAGCCAATTCATATGCCACGCGTGATCTCCTGCCGACACTCCGTCGACCACACTCAATGGTCCGTAGAACTTCACTTGTACACCCACCGACACCTTATCACCCTCACTGGCCAGTCACCTCACAAACTTGCCCGGGCGAACGAAATCACAAACTTGAGCTTGAGTCACAAGCTCGGGTCACAAACTTGGTCACCTTCTCGGTGAACCGAATTCACAAAATTGGTTCATAACATGAACCTACAAACTTGGTGACCTCAGACTAAGTTGGACTGACTTCGACCAAGCCCTAACCGGCTCGAATAGTCCAAACAGGTCTTAGATCGGGTCCACGAACTGACAAACTTTACAAACTTCACAAACTTTACTCGAAAGTTGCCCCGAGCCACAAGCTCAAGGGTTTTGGTTCCAAAAGGTTCATATACATATGCCAAGTACAATTATACATTCAAATTAGGGTTTAGGTCGAGTGCGATAAAGTACACCCTCGCCTAAGTACCCTTTTCACATATCTCAAACACATAGCAAAGAAAACACACCAAACTGGCCTGAATACTTACTCAGAAACTGAAATAGCAAAAGTACGAAGTCGGATCGAAATGAACAGCTAGTAGTGGGCCCCACCAGTTCCGCCCAACTCACCACCGTCTGAAATAGAAGATTGTGTCACATAATATCGCAAACGGCTACTATCGTGCCTAAAACAAGCAAAACGGCAAAACGACACGCGCGCACGTAAATATGACGGACGGAAACAGAAACGGCCGTTAGCGGAAACGGCAGATTTGATACTCATTTCTAGTTTACTCATAAGTTGAGCTACGAATATCGGATTAAGGCGTATGAGATGCCATATCGAAGCTTAAAGGATGAACAACAACTGTTATGAAGACATCCAGAACTGAAACTGGAGGTTTCAGTCCCAAATGAACCAAACACAATCACTTACGAAATCTGGCCAATGCACAAATGGTCAGTTTTGAGTGCAAACTGATTTCTATGCTACACATGGTCAAAAGAGCTGAAAATTGGCAGTTAGATAGTTCATTCCAAGTGGAACAACTTTCATGAAGGTCGGCAATCCAAATCCGGAACGGAAATTGGTCATCAGGACCAAAACAGATCTGACCAGAAAATGGTCATCTTCACGGCCAGGCCTTATTTGCTCGGCTATATCTCAAGTTTTATAAATCCGATTCATGAAATTCCAAGGGCGTTAGAAAGCTCTGATATAAGGTTATAAGTTTGGTGTTTTGGTCGCAAGCCCAAACAGCTTGTAACCCAGTCAAATGTGAAGCCAAAGTTCCAGTCGTAAACTTTCCAAAAACGTAACAGAATTTGACGGTCAAAACAGGTCTGAGTATTTTGTTTATAGCTCAGGATATACTAATCCATTTAACCTGAAAATTTACAGGAATATCCAGGACTTAAGGGGCTACAATGTTGGAGAAGGAAACTTTATCCAATTTTGAATGTAACAAGGTCAAAAATGCAAGACACTATACCAGAAACGCAAAACAGGATCACAAACCGTATTTGACCTCAATATGCGGTAATGGCACCAAATTCACTACGGTTATCGGATGGGGGTGTAAGACCCACCGTTTTGAATCTAAGAAACAGGGCTACAACAATGTAGAAGGCCACTCAGTCCAAATCCTAGCACAACTAGGTCAAATATGCAAAATACGAAACCAGAATTACCAAAACAGGTTTGCAAATCACATAATGCTGTAATGAGTCCAACTCAGTCTATACAAGTCCAAATGCATTGATTCCAAAGGCATATGGTAGCTAAGACATTCCTCTATATTTCATCAGAGACACCAACATCTAAAACCAAAGCAATTCCAGTCCAAAATGGCCAATTACAAGTGCAGTTTTCGCATTCTGATCAACCCAGAACAGCAACAGTAAAACCGACATATCTCACTCTACACTAATCCAAATGACCTGAAATTTTATAGGCACCTCAAACACATCAATACCTACAACTTTCATGTTTTAAGCAAAGTCCAATTCGGCCTCTAACCCTATGATCCAAAACTGGACAGAATTAGGCGTTTTGAAACCCTAACATTTCACATTTCAATCCAAATCCAAAATTGGTTGCAATTATCAACAATTCACATCCACTAGAGTCATAACCCCTCATTATCAACCATCACAAACAACCACAACACCATGATCACAATAAACCAGAAAATTCCTCAAAAAAATAAAAACTTCACTAAATCACTTCAAATCAAGAAATAAATCACAAAAGACTTCACTATCACTACCATTAGGCACAATTTAAGCATCATTAGGTGTAAGGGAATAGTCAATCATCACTTACCTAAGAAACAAGAGAAGAGGAGTTGTAGACCACCTTAGCTCTTCCAAAAACTTCACCAAACTCACCACCAACACCAAATGGAAAAGTTGTATGGAATGGAAACTAGTTTATGTGATTGATTTGGATGATTTGAGCTAGAGGAAAGCTTGAAGATTGAAGAAGTTTTCTTCCTTCTTGGCAAGAGAGAGAGCCGGCCACAAGGTGAAAGAAAATGGTGATTTTTTTGTGAAATTTTAGATATTTAACCAATTTTGGTCAAAAGTCAAAAAAAGTGAATAGTGATTCATAAGTCTTCTCCAATGCAATGGTGACACTTGTCACCACCATTAATGCATTCCTATCTCTTCTTTTCCCTCTCCCATCAATCAAATCTCACTCTCTACTTATCTCTTAACACCCGATAAATTTCACACAGTATCCGAAACTTAACCTTATTGGCCGAATTTTTCCGAACTTTTCGCACTAGTGGGTCCCACGTCCGTTGTTTATCCTTAATTTTTCAAAAACTCTCCAATACTAGAAAAATCATCTAAAAACTCTATTTACTCATAAAAATTATCTGGGGAACTTTTCTAATAAAGAAAATGTGGAAAAAGGCGGGCGATAAATAAAACTCCACTTAAGCTTTCTAATATAGTAACACTAGAGGTTTGCTAATCATTCAAACTTACTAAACCTTTGTAATTAAAACAAATCCTATATTTACCTATGTCAAGGCACACACTAGAATACCGAATATAAATTATAGCTTGAACCTTATAATCATAATACGTAAACTAGGATTTTCAAGCTCAACCGAATTAGGGTTTCCTTCCTAGCCATAAAACCCTGATTTTTTTCTATACCGAATATCAAATAACCCTAATATCGACTTACGAACGGACTGGGGCCTCACATCTTCCTAGTGCAATCTACTCTCTTTTGCAGGAATTCAAGGATGTGTTTCCGGAGGAACTACCGAAAGGATTACCTCCAATTCGAGGTATTGAACATCAAATCGACTTTGTTCCTGGAGCAATTCTACCAAATCGACCAGCCTATAGAGCAAATCCGGAGGAAACAAAGGAAATCCAAAGGCAAGTCGATTCCCTCCTTGAAAAGGACCAGGTTCGTGAATCTCTTAGTCCTTGTGCAGTTCCCGTTATTTTAGGACCTAAGAAAGAAGGGACTTGGAGAATGTGTACAGATTGTCGTGCAATTAATAAAATTACTGTTAAGTATCGTCATCCCATTCCTAGGCTAGACGATATGTTAGAAGAATTGAATGGAGCAATCATTTTCACTAAAATTGACTTAAGATCTGGTTATCATCAAATAAGGATAAAGGAAGGTGACGAATGGAAAACTGCTTTCAAAACGAAGTATGGTCTTTATGAGTGGCTTGTGATGCCTTTCGGCTTAACAAACGCCCCAAGTACTTTCACGAGATTAATGAACCATGTTTTAAGGCATTTTCTTGGAAAGTTTGTTGTTGTTTATTTTGATAATATATTGATCTTTAGCAAGTCTTTAGAAGAGCATGTTGAGCATTTGCGACTTGTTTTAAGTGCCTTGCGTGAAAATAGGTTATTTGCTAACCTGGAAAAATGTGTCTTTTGCACTCCTGAGGTTAACTTTCTTGGTTATATTGTTGGTGCAAATGGCATAAGTGTTGATCCCGCCAAGGTAAAGGCTATCATGGAGTGGCCGACTCCAACCAATGTGTCTCAGGTAAGGTCTTTTCATGGTCTTGCAAGCTTCTATAGGAGATTTGTTAAAGACTTTAGCACTATTGCAGCACCTTTGAATGAGATAGTTAAAAAGAATGTGGGGTTTCAATGGGGAAAAGAGCAAGAAGAGTCGTTTAATAAGCTTAAAAATTTGTTAACTTCAGCACCTATTCTTGCTTTGCCTAATTTTGATTTGATGTTTGAAGTTGAATGTGATGCTAGTGGGATTGGCATCGGGGCTGTTTTACATCAAAATAATAGGCCCTTGGCATATTTTAGTGAGAAGTTGAGTAGGGGAGCTCTTAATTACCCTACTTATGATAAAGAATTGTATGCTGTTGTGCGTGCTCTTGAAGTGTGGCAGCATTATCTTATGCCTAAGGAATTTTTGATACATACTGATCACGAATCAATTAAATTCCTTAAGGGGCAGGGTAAGTTGCATAAAAGACATGCGAAATGGATTGCATTTATTGATTCCTTTCCATATATCATTAAGTATAAGAAGGGAAAAGATAATGTCGTTGCGGATGCATTGTCTAGAAGGTATATTTTGATCACTAACCTGAGCACTAAGTTACTTGGTTTTGAGCACATTAAAAACTTGTATGCACATGATGCTGATTTTTCTAATGTGTTTCAAGCTTGTGAACATGTTGCATTTCAAAAGTTTTATAGGCATGAAGGCTTCTTGTTCAAAGAAAATCGCCTATGTATTCCCAACTGTTCACTTAGGGAATTACTTGTTAGAGAAGCCCATGGCGGAGGGTTGATGGGGCATTTCGGTATTGATAAAACTCTTGACATTTTGCATGATCATTTCTATTGGCTTAAAATGAGGCGTGACATTGCTAACATTTGTGATAAGTGTTTAAAGTGTAAGCAGGCAAAGTCAAGGAGTAACCCTCATGGATTGTATACTCCTCTACCCGTACCTCATGCTCCTTGGACAGACATATCCATGGATTTTGTGCTTGGTTTACCAAGATCTTCTACAGGTATGGATAGTATCTTTGTTGTAGTGGATAGATTTTATAAAATGGCTCATTTTATCCCTTGTAGGAAAACAAATGATGCGCGCCATGTTGCTGATTTATTCTTCAAGGATGTGGTTAGATTGCATGGAGTACCGCGTACTATTGTAAGTGATAGGGATGTGAAATTCTTAAGCTATTTCTGGAAATCACTTTGGGGAAAGTTGGGAACTAAGTTGCTGTTTTCTACTTCTAGTCATCCCCAAACGGATGGACAGACTGAGGTAACCAATCGAACCCTTGGTGCTCTACTTCGAGCCATTGTTCAAAAGAACTTGAAGAAGTGGGAAGAATGTTTGCCTATTGCCGAGTTTGCATATAACCGAACCACTCATTCTACTACCAATCATTCCCCTTTTGAAATTGTTTACGGGTTTCAGCCGCTAACCCCTCTAGATTTATCACCTATTCCTGTTAATGAGTGTTTAAGCGCAGATGGTGTCAAAAAGGCAGAAGCTGTTCGGACCTTGCATGAGAGAGTTCGAGCTCAAATTGAGAAGAAAAATGCGCAATATGCACAACATGCAAATAAGGGTAGAAAACATGTTGTATTCGAACCCGGTGATTGGGTTTGGGTGCACATGAGGAAGGAAAGGTTTCCAGCATCTCGACGGACCAAGTTACATCCAAGAGGCGACGGACCTTTTCGAATACTAGAGAGGATCAACGACAATGCATACAAATTGGAACTTCCAAGTGAGTATGGCATAAGCGCATCTTTTAATGTATCTGACCTATCTCCTTTTGACTTTGATACAGACTTTGAAGATTCGAGGACGAATTCTTTCGAGGAGGGATGGAATGATGCAGATACGGGTGCGCAACCACTTCAACCTTGGGTCAAGGACAACATTGACGGTCCGATGACAAGATCAAGATCCAAGAAGGTGAAGGAAGTTTTAAGAGCCTTGATTATTCACCATACAAGCAAGGAGCAGGCTAAGTTTGAAGAATTGATGGACCATGAAGTTACCTTGCTCACTTGTACATTTGAAGTGCAAGAATGATCTCCTACTTGGTAGATTAGTTAGTAGTTGTTTTAAGACTGTCTAGTTTAGTAGTTGTTAGGCATTGAGTATTTTATTACTTATTGGGCCTTATCGGAAAGCCTTAAAGAGCTGGCTCTTTAAGCTCTTTATGCGGACCGAATTTCTTCCAGGTTTATGTGGGCCGGATTTTACCCTAGTTTTAGCCTATAAAAAGGTACCTCTTGTATGAGTAAAAGACAGAATATTTTACAACCAAAAATCGTGAGGAATTTTCCTTTCAAGTTCTTAATCGAACTTACTCTTGAATTCTTGAGTTCATTGCTTAGGATTCAAATCTGACTTTATCGATTAGTTTGTTCCCTAATCGTGGTGTCTCTTCATCCATCTTTATTTGCTTAAGGTTGCTGATTGCCTTTGTGTGTCAGAGGTCTTGAGTTCATGAGAACAATCGAGTTCAATTTCCATTGGGAGAAAAGGTCCAACTCTGATAATTACAAGGTTGGGAGGTTCTAGGAGGGTCTTCCCCTAGGGTTGCTCATCAACCTCGCTAGATCCTTGGGCAAACGTGCTACGTGTCTCGAAACAAGTTGATCAAGGACCGTATCAGTTAGCTTCAGAGCTTAGGTGGAGGTATCTTTTGTTATATCCTTGTTTTTCGTTGTTGTGTCGTAAGGTTTTTGTGTTTTGTCCGCTGCCTTGTCTTACAAAAAAAAATTCTGTTTGTGTCGTTTGTGTTCTTGTCATTGAGTCTTGCTCTAATCTATCCGCCCTTGTTGTGCTTTATTCAAAAAAAAAAAAAAGCAAAACAATACATTCTGTCAGTGTAGTTCCTTGTGTTCCAAAAAAAAAAAATTCTGTCCCATTGGTATTACGAGTCTTGAATTTGTCCGAAGTTCCTTGTACGACTCTCGCTTCACTTAATTCCTCCGCTACACTACTCGATGCACTCCTTTTCTGGGTCTGGGAATCTTTTATCTGTGCCTTTGCAGTCTCGATTCTTTGAGCTTTCTCAAGGGCCTCCGTAAACGTATTCACTTGTACTGCCGCTAATGCTTCTTGGAGTTCCAAATTTAATCCCTGTATAAACCGTCTTACTCTTCGCCGCTCTGTGGCCACCAATTCAGAAGCAAACTTGGATAGTTTCGTAAATTTTGTTTCATATTCGGCCACACTTAGCGTTCCCTGGCGTAGTCCAATAAACTCTTCCTCTCTCCTCTCTTGAACTAAAGGAGGGAGGTATTTCTCGTTAAATTCCCTTATGAAATTCGTCCATGTCCATACGGTCTGTTCTCTTTCCCATTTTGCTTTAATAACGTTCCACCACGCTCGGGCCGATCCTTCAAATTGGAACACCGCAAAGTTTACTTGTCTTTGCTCGGTGTAGTTCAAGACGGTGAAAATATTAATCATGGCCTCTAACCATTGTTCGGCTATATCCGGATCAGATCCTCCAAGGAATTTCGGAGGAGTAAACTTCTGAAACCTCTCAAGAGCCTTATCTTCTCCGATTTCAGGGTTCCGGGGTTGATTCACGGCCATTTGGCCTTGTTGATCCACCAGTCTTGCCAAGATATCTGTCATTTGTTGCATTACCGTTGCCATTTGGTCTTCGGCTTCAACCCTCGTTCCTTGCTCTTGCGCAGATGTTGTTTCTCTTTCCTCTCTTGGATCTTGAGCTCGTTCATTCCCACGGCCACGTCCACGTCCACGGCTACGTCTCCCGTCCATATATATGTTTTCCCTCTCTTTTCTTTTCCCCCCAAAAGGTAATTTAGTAAATAAACACGATAAGGTTACTAAAGTAACTATTGAGGGCATCAAATATTCAAATAAACATATACCCACATAACACGCCATACCAAGATGACGGATAAGCAAATACACAAATACATATCAAGTTGGACAGATAACCATGTACATACAGGTATACTAACGTCATGTAGTAACAATATACAGGTAAATCAAAAGGAAAAGGTGAAGTCGTCCCAGTATCAGCCCGTCCGGTCTCTCACGTCACTTACTATCCAAACTAGATGTCCCTGATCTCTTGTGCTCATTCTAGTCAGACAAAGCCTGTTCATGTTCCAAAATGTAAGTCCCAAGTATTTAGCAGCACCTCAACTATAGAGTACTCAGGCACGAGAATCCGAAATAAGATAATTCACATCTCGAGCTGCAGTCCCAAGAGTAAACTATCTACAATCGGAATTCCTACCTGACATACCTATCTATGGTCCTCAGATACCATTAGAAAGATTTAAGACCTATAACATTCGCAATTCATAGTTTCACTTAGTCCCTCATACTTATTCACCACTTAGTCCAGGGTCACTCCACGTAGAAACCACGCGAAGCAACTATAAATTTTATCCCTCAATCGCTTAACTTTCAAGTCCAATCAAATCCCACAGTCCGGTATCCTAATCTTTAATCTAGGATACACTACAGAGATCTGAAGCCTAGGCTCTGATACCACTTGTAACGACCCCACCTCCCCCTAAGGCGTACCAGAGGGTTCGGCGGGCCGCCTGCCCAACTCTCGCCGGGACTCAGTCGTTCGCTACAGTCCTCAATTAAAAATTGAAATAAATCACTAGAATAAATAGGGCATTGATCCAAACTTAAAGCGGAACTTATATACATTGCCAACCCAAAAGAGAATATAAACATCAAATATACAAGGGTTCTCAATCCTTCATACGTCCAGCCCGTGCCAAGCACTAGGCGAGAACCACTACAAAAGAAACAAAAGAAACAAAACTAGATTGGCTAGTCTATCTCAAGCTCACGTCCTCGCTCGCCTTCCCCTGTAAGGAAAACAAAACTAAAGGAATGAGCTAAAAGCCCAGTGAGGTTCCGAACACATAATCAGATAATCAATCCAATACATTAAACATGGAGTATCAATAATTCAAGAAACATTTACAATGGAAAGCGATAGTAACACATTTATTAAAAGGATACGGCTCACAAGGAGCAATTCGTTATTTCGTTCATTCGATCTCCTGACATTTCCCCTTATTCCTCCAATCATTTGAAAATGCATTTTTCGTTTATCAATAAACCCTCGTTCGTTCATTCATTCATTCATTCACCCCCGTCCTGGCCGTTGGCCAGTCTCCACCAACCTACAGGGTAATACTCGAGTATACCAAACGTTCACCCAAGTCCCTAATCGCCCGACCGAGTCCGCTTCTGGCTCGAGACGACCGGTAACAAGGGGCAATGGCCAGTTCAGCCCAAAAGGCTTACATTCATGCGCAAGTAACATTTCAATCATTAAATCCTTGAAAATTGCACAGTTATTTAGGTCGAGTGCGATAAAGTACACACTCGCCTAAAAAGCTCGTTTTGGAAATCATTAAAAACACTTAACACATTAGCAAATGATAACAACAAGCCATAGAATCAAATAAGGAACACTCACCTAGAAATGCAAAATATCGTGCAAAATATCCTTCCGGATATTACCCTTAATCACCAATGAAACCTAAGGTTGAACAAGAGAACATTATTATAGTTTATCGAGCAAAACATTTAAGGGAAACAAAGAAACTCGACTAATTAAGAGTAAAACGTGTAAAGATGACTTTCAGGTAAGAAGAGGGTTGTTTGAACCCAAGGATGAAAAATCATGTTTTATAATGGAAAACCGGTCATGGTATTGGCCAAACAAAAGTATACAAGTTCCAATAGAAACCTAGCCCTCGAGCGAAAATTTGGGCAGCACGCCCTTTGTGTTTACCTAATTTTCCAGCCATTTTGGCTTCATTATTTTCCCTCAACCACAACCAACATCACACATAAGCAATTCAAGTCAAGAGCCGTTCCATAGGCTCACAATATCATAAGAATAAGAATTACAACAATCACAAGTGCAGAAATTCAACTTAGCACAAGACAGACTTGACGTACGAATGCGGAAATAACATATCCGAAGCTACGCTTATCGGATTGAGACAAAACCTATGCCGTTTCGAAACTAAGACATAGAGATACAACATTCATGAAGGTCACTTAGTCCAGTTCCTAATGTAACTTAGTCAAATTCTCAAATTACTAAACCAGAAACCAATTCGTCGGCTGTTTAAACGCAGAACACTGTAATGGACATATCTCGGAGTACACAAGTCCGAATCAGGTGTTCTTAGAGGCATTTGAAAGCTAATTCAGAATACTACAACTTTCATGTTTTGGAAAAAAACTAAATCAGAATGGATCCTAGTCGAAAAACGTGATAAACTGGACTTAACTGATCACACGGACTGCTTGGGAAATACTTAAAACAGTAAGGGTATTTTGGACTTTTCACATCCTACGTTGCTCCGATTGAGCTGAAATTTTGTAGGAACCTATAAAATACCATTCTCTACAACTTTTATTCTTTGACCTAATGCTAATTCGGCCTCTAGCATAGGGATCCAAATTCGGACAGAATGTTGGGAAAACTTTTCCAGATTCTGGAATTTTTTGTAAACAATGGAACTTTCTTTAATTTCTTGGTCTAATCACTACCAAAGCCTTTCTTATAACCTTAATTTCAGCATATATACTTCATACAACAAATTGGGCAGAAATTCATCAAGCCCTAGTTCATCATATAAATTGGGGAAAACTTCCAAAACAAGATAATATCCATGATTCCACCACAAAATCAAGTTGCTAAGCTTAATTTAACAAGATTGAAAGTAAAACTTGGAGAGATAAGCTTTCTTACCTTGACTAGAGTTCACTAAGAGTAGCCCAAGCTTTCTCTTTCAAAAATCACACCACAAGTCACTAACTAATCACTCAAGGACAAGTTTAATCGGTTTGTTTTGTTTGATTTCTCACTTGGTTGATCAAACTCAAGATGAAATGGTTGTTTTTCTTGTTTTTCTTGCTCTCCCATTTCTCTCTTTCTCTCGGCTGTGATGGTGCAGAAATGAAGAGCTTTGGAGTTGGTTTTAGGGATAAATATGATGGAAATTCATTAGTCAACCAACCAAGGAAAGTCTACCACTTGTTGCTTCAAGATTGGTTCTTAATTGTTTTCTTTTTCCTTGTTGTTTTTGGTCAAAAATTTCGGCCAGCTTGCTCAGCTTTATAGCTGATGTTTGGCTCTAATATTAAAGAGATTAAGTATATAAAAAATGATGGTCAAGTGGTGCGTTGAAACGGTAGTGCGCGGGACCCGCCGGTTCGCGCCGTTTTTCTTAAAAACTCACGTACTAGGGTTTTTACTTCCCATTCACTAACCTTATATCATTGCCACTAGTCACATATTATTTCTCACTTAAAAGTCACTTTTAATCTCCAAATTAATTCTTACTCTGTACCGAAAATTCATCCGGCGGAAAATCGCGAAAACCCTAATTTCGCTCCAAACTTGAAACCGAAGCGTAAAACCCTATTTTCTAGGTTTATCTACACTTAATGTGAAATATTTGGGTAGTGGCCTTTGATAAATACTAATTTTCAAATAAAAGGGTATTTTTGAGGAAAAATACAAGGAATTTGCGAGTCCTCACAAAAGTAGGAACTAGAGGCGGCTAGGGTTTTTTGTGTGCGCTAGGGTTCTTTGTTTCAAATCTGTCTAAGTGTTACTTGCCTTATCCAAGTTGTTTGTTTAATTTCCAAAACTGATTTTTGTTTAAGCTAGTTGGTGTTTGCGAATCTTGAAGGAAACCTACAAGAATCTAAGGTTTCTTGGGTTCTTGAAATTGAATTGGGGAAAGTCTTGAAGTTCTTGAAACTTGCGTGAAAATTCTTGGAGGATTGTGGTCGTACTTGTGTATTGTGGTCCGAATCAAATCTGGAGTTTTATTCCAGTTCGATCAAAGTTGTTGTGTTACTCGTTTGACAAAAAAAAAAAAACCAAACGAAAGGAGAAGAGAGAAGGAGGAGTCGGGTAGAGTGCAAAGCTAGAAGGAAAGTCGAGCTTTATTGCCAAAACAGATTCTTTCTTGTATTTTTTTACCCCGAACAGAAAAATTAAAACAAGAGAAAGCACTCAAAAATTCTGACCAACCTCTTCTGACCAACCTCTTCTTGGTCACTTTGAGCCTTGATCACTTGTACCACCTTTTGAGGTTCTTGAATTTCTTGGCCACCTTGTTTCTTGAAAACTTGAACCTCCCTTCGAATAAACAATTTCCTATATTCCCTCGCGGAGGTGAAGGGCTTTCTTGGTTTGGGGATAAAGTTTTTGGGCAATTCTTGAGTAGGCCGTGGGGGTGAAGATTGAGTGACATTGCTCCCTTTGTCTTGTGACGCCATTGTCTTGAAACAAGAACCGAAGCTGCCTTGCCCTTGTGAAGAAAAAAAAAAGGAGAACCGAATTGTCTTGTTTCTTGAGAATAAAGGGGCTGAATTTATTGTGAGTTGTGTGCGGCTGTGAGAGAAGGTTTTTGTAGGGAATTAGCCGACCTTGGGGAAGGGTTTAAGAAGGAAAAAAAATTCTGAAAATTTACGGTTGGAGAGAGGAAGGAAACCGATTTCTCTTGTTCTTGAAAGTGGAAGCCGAATCTGATTTTTTTTTTTTTGTGTGTGAGGCTGCGGCTGCCTTGAGGTGTTTTATTGAAAATCCAACCGACATTAGGAGGAGTCTTTGAAGGAGAGAAATCTGGAAATTTTTGGTTGGGGTGGGAGCTACCAAATCTGATTTCTAGTCTTCTCGGTTTAGAATTTGGAAGTTTCTTAAGGTTGTTTCAAGAAGGAAGAAAGGTTTCCTAAAGAGTTTCCAAAACTAACTTGCTTTCCAAAATCACTTTAGGAAATTAAGTAAAACCCTTGGGTAACTCTTGTTCTCACTTGGACACATTCCTATAGTCTCTTATCCATTCTAGGAAACTTTCCTATATTCTCTCATCCATTCTAAGGAACACTCTCCTACTTTCTCTCCTACGTTTTAGGAAACCACTCCTACATTTTAGGAATCTACTCCTACCTTTTAGGAAACTAGGGTTTCTTGACCTTTTTTTGTTCACATTGGCGCATCCCTTGCTGTCCGCCACTACCTTCCCTCCAAATTCGTCCATTTCACCTCATTTTTTCCACCCCCATTCGTGTCTTACACTCTTGATTACTCTTGTGGAAAAAGTTGATGACTTGAGCAGCATTTCTCACCTACCTAAACCGACAGGTAAAGGCATTGGGTAAGATCATTAGAGTGCTTTGAGTGGACGTACGAGGATGAGTGATACACGAGAGTAGAGTATACATGCGTGAGTTTGTGTGTGGGAGGAAAATTCTTTTTCTCTGCTAACCATTTTTGCAGGTCACCTAATCATGCCTAGCGGAGTTGCCTCTTACTCATACAAGCAAGAATTCTTGGAGAATGAGCCTCTCAAGAGGAGGGGTTCCAAGCGGCCTACTCCCAAGCATAGTTCCATGGAATCTATTTCACCACGCGAGTTTCATTCACTCCGGGAAGAGATGGAACGTTACCGTGCTTTGTATGTATATGAAAGGTATAAACAAGATTGTGATGAGTATGAGAAGGAGCAAATCAATTTACGTAGAGCATCTAAATCAAGGTCAACTTCAAGCAAACGAGGTTCATCTAAGAAGTGTCTTCACAATCAAGACAAGGAGTTTGAGAATTCTCGAATTGAGTCAAAGCTTCGTGAAGCAAAGAATGAATTCCGAAGTCGGACTAAAGCATTGGTTGATTCGATGATGGAAAGACTTAGCCAAGTGTTGGATTCCCACTTGGAGCAACTTAATCATGTGTCAACCGGTGGTAACAAAGGGAAAATTCATCCTAGTCGCTCGTTGATTGAAGAGCCAAATATGAATCAGTTACAACTGAGCCATGAACATGAGCTAGTCAATGAAAGTCAAACCTCATGTACAAAGAGTGAGCAAAGGTCTGAGAAGAATGGAGTGGGAAAAGACAAGAATAATTTGGCCTTAGTGAAGAGTAAAAAGGAGGAGTTGGCCGTGTTTACAAAGGCTGAAAGTGTGAAAATTTTGCTTGCTAACTGGCTAACATGTGTTTTGTTTAGTACCTCTTCTTTTGTGCAGGTTAAACAAAGTCAAGTAGAGTTGGTCATGGCATGTTCCATCCCGAAGTCACTTGGACACTTTGTGAGTTTCCATGGAGTTTGTCTTCTAGGAACTAAATCTCGTTGGTATCAATTCATGGAACAATGTCCATTCAAATCTATCCGCACCATTTGAGGATTCATTCGAGCTCATCTTAAAAGGGAAATTCCAGATTATACTACTTGTTCTTTGCCTATGGTTCATTCCTCATATTTGCCTTATTTTGAGAATGTTACTAGCACTAACTCTTGTTGCTCTCATGTAGACCTTGATGAGAAGTGTGAAGGACTAGCACTGGAGCCTCAAGTTGAATCAATTGGTAAAAGGAATATTGACGTGTCAAAGGGAGTTTTTACATTTAAATCTTGTTCTACACCTTCTTACCATTTAATTCATAATGTCCCATTAGTTCTCTATCCAATTTCAGAATTGTTTCAAGTTGACGGTTATTTTGTTTTTGTAGGTTGTAACGCTATCCAAAATTTCCTAACTATGAGTAAAGACTTGCAACCCGATTTCATGCTTATTCCAGAAAAAATGGTGTACGATCGTGCTTCTGTACATGTCCAAGAGGTGGTCACCACGAGCTCACTCTACCAACTCCAACTTGCGCAAATTCATGTGATTCATATGGAGTGCCTCTCACATCATTGCTGCCACTTATGTTGGGTGATGCCCACAAATGTGTCAATCAAGATCCAAATGTTGGTCTTACATCATTGGTTCGTACTTCTAGGGAAGTGCAACCCAATTGGTTCAATGTTCCACCTCCAGATAGGCAAGTTGTGCCAAATCAGTGACAACCAGGGATGGTTCATACCACCTTGAACAACCCGATTCGGAATTTCTCTTGCTCCCATGAGCATCATTATGAAGATCCTTATCTTGTTTATGAGAATGGTAAGCTGTTGCACAATTGTATGCCTATGACCACTAACTGTGAGATTTATTGTGTAGGTGACAATATGACAATCCATGGCCGAAGGCTGATTAGAGAGCTTTGGATTGCTACCTGGAAGTTTCGCGAGCCATACACAATCTTGGCGCATGTCCTTGTTTGAGAGCCTCCTAAAGCTGACCAAACGGCATTTAACTTGGCTCGTGACCTTTCATTTATTCCCAATGTGACTGACCTCCAAACTCACTGTCGATTTGAGTTGTCATACTACTAACTCTTGTTAGTATCTTTCATCCCCATCTAGATTTGAGGATAAATCCTTCTCAAGAGGAGGGGACTAATGTGTACACGAACCTTGGCCCACGCAATGACCCAGTTTGAGTACCATTGGACCCAGTCACACATGCACGGGCTAAGCAATTCAAGGAATCACTCCAAGCCCTTGTGCAGAATGTTCAAGACCAACATGGAGTCCATAGAGATATTGAGGGTTTGGAAAGAGACACCTTGATCCAAGCCCATGAGGAACCGAGTGGACCTCCACGTGAGTCGGCCGAGTAGGGCCTTAGTCCTTAATACTTATAAGATTGGGTTAGTTGTTTTTAGAAGAACATGGGCCGGCCCATCTTGTCCACCAAGATGGCCGAATTACCTTTTCCTATTCCCCTTAGGGTTTTAGTAACCTCTAGCCTATAAAAAGGCTTGCTTTGTAAGGGTTTTGAGACAAGTTTGATTGATGCAGATTGTGAGAACCCTCATTTTTAAAACACAATTTCCTCAAATTAATTGCCTTATTCTAGAATTTAAATCATATATTATATGCCATTACATTTGCTTTTCTAGGTGTTACAATAATTTTCATGCATTACACTTCATTCCTTTTACTTGTAGTAAAGCATTTTTTTTAGAGTTAATTTTAAATATACACCACTTACATTTTACCAAGTGTCTTTATATTGGTGGTAGAAATCTTACATGTAGGATTATAGGTGCTAAAATATGATTGGTGCACTTGGAAAGATTAGTTAGAAGTGTTAAAATATGATTGGTGCACTTGGAAAGATTAGTTAGGAGTGTTAAAGTATTATTGGTGCACTTGGAAAGGTTAGTTAGAGGTGTTAAAATATTATTGGTGCATTTGGAAAGGTTAGTTAGAGGTGTTAAAATATTATTGGTGCATTTGGAAAGATTAGTTAGAGGTGTTAAAGAATGATTGGTGCATTTGGAAAGGTTAAGACACCATTAGTCAAAGATTAAGAAAGAATTGGACAAGTAAGTGGACATGTGGCTAAACTTTAGCCAAGTATCTTATTGGAACCAAGATTAGAAGACTATATAAACTAGCCAAAGCCTTCTTTTTTCTTGAGTGCTGGCCGAAATTCTGGTTCAAGAGAGAGAGAAAAAGTGAGCCACATAATCTTGTTTTCTTACTCTAGCAAACCAAGAACAACAATCAAGAGAGAAAAATCTGAATTAGTGAGAGAGTTCCTTCAACTCCAAGTGTTTGATCCAAGCTTGAAGACTTACTTTGGTGAAGTGATTTTGGTGGTGCAAGCTCACTATAAGAGAGGTATATGTCCTTTAAATCTTGGTTTTTGATGATAGAACATGCACTTGAATTGTTAATAGCAAAGATATAAGTTGTTTGGTTGAGATGTTGAGTTAGTTTCTTGAAGTAAACAAGTAGTAGCTAGGTTTCTTAGTATGTATACCAAGTGTTTGATGAAATGTTTGATTCTTATTCATGTTTGTTTATGAGGTATTATTATGTTTTAAACCTCTTTTGAGCTAGAACTACCACTTGATATGATGATTAAGTAGAAAACATGTAAGGATGAAGATTGAACAAATGTTGAAAAGGGTGGGCTGGTTGCTTTGTCTAGGCTGGCCGGTTCTTGTAGGAGGGATTTTCCCTCAATCTTGTTGTTAAATTTTGTCCTCATCAAGCCTAATAAACTAGGTTAACTATTGGTTAAGCCTATGAGCAAGTTGGAATGGAGTTGAAGCAAGTAAAGTGGTGATTTTGAACCATTAGTAGACTGTTTTAGGACTCTTGTAGTTATGAGATCATTATGATTACCTTAAATAATGTTGTATGTTATGTTGTGAACTCCATTGATTCTAAGTAACTTGAATCCTTGTATATGATCACTTGAGGAGTGAATTGGGTGAATTTGAATCAAAACTAATGAAGTTAGCCCTAAAACTAGAGTAGTTTGGTATAGGATTAATGTTGATCCAGGGTTGGAAAAACAGCCACCTTGTCTGAATTACTGTTGTTGATAGGAGGCGAACCACGGTGTGAGCTTGGTACCGTTGGAAAGCCCTTCAAGTCTAGTTTCCAACGCCACTGACGGCACCTAATTTTGACTTTTCTACAGTGAGTTATGACCGTTTTCCTAAGACTGCCAGGGCATGACTGTGCAACCCGAGAAGAAATCCTTAAGCATAATTGGAACTTTTCTTTTGCCAAACTTTCATGCACCTACTAAACTTGTTTTCTCATTAACTTTTACCATGGATTGGGCCTTGTTTGCATGATGGATTAAGTAGCTTAGACTACTCACTTGGTCTCTTATTGAGCCTAACCTAGTGGGACATGAATGTAAGTGTTAACGATTTCACTCGTTGCCCTAGGTTTGGGAAACGAAGGTGACCATAACTAAGACGTTTGACATCGATCGCTACTTTTGATTGATAGGTGAGTGTTCCACTACCTGCTACCTGCTTATGTGAAACACCTGAATATTTGATTTACGACTGTTTGAGCCAAACCCTAATTTGATAAAAGTGGAGGCGAGTGTGTACTTTATCGCACTCGTCCTCCTTTATTTCCACTGAGGCCCTGTATATTGTTATTGTGAAGTGTGAATTCTCTATATGTGACTGTGCTTGAGTTGTTTGGGTGATATCCCATCAACTACTACTACTGTTTGGGTGCCCAACCTCATAGGTGAGTCGGTTCTATCGAGCCGGCCAGGGCTTGGTCGAGAAGGCCGATAAACCTTGAGGACTGTTTATGTAACAGCCCCACCTTCCCCTAAGGCGAACCAAAGGGGTTAGCGGACTGCCTGCCCAGCTCTCGCCAGGACTAACGGTACAGTTTACGTCGTTCTATTACGTTCCGAAACATACCAAAGCGCGCAAACAAGTCAAAATCACTAAATAAAAAAAATGAAAATCGAAGCCGGAATGAATAGTGCAGGACACGTCAGAATCCGGCCGGAATCTGGCCGGATTTTCGGCTGGATTCTCGGCCGGATACAAGGCCGAGAGCAACTCAATTTTTTTCAAAAACCCACTCAATCCGCCCGGCAATCCGGCCAAGATTCTGGCCGGATTGTCTGGCCGGATACCGGCCAGAGAGCAACTGGCCGGATTTCTTTTTTTTTTCCAAGCAATCCGGCCTTCAATCCGGCCAGTTTTTGGCCGGATTCCTGGCCGGATTCGGCACTGTTCATCTTCGCCAAAATTTTTTTTCTTTTCCGTTTGAAAGTCGTGTCACTCCGAAATCCAACCAAACATCATCCAAACATAAATATACATTGAATTTCAACATTTACAACCATAGTGGCAGGCCAAAACCATTCATTAAGGAAGTACATATTCGGTTTGCCTATCAAAAGGAAATGAACCCGTTACACATTAGGGTTTCATTTCAAGAGCTATACAAAAGACATTTACATGCTCAACTTGGCAATTAACTATCCAATCCATTCCCAAAAGTAATTATATCCCTGTAAGGAAAACAAATAACATGGAATGAGCTAAAGCCCAGTGAGCAACTACCACAATAACAGTTAAGATCACATAAGCATAACCATTCAATTCAAGTATGCAATTTCGAAGTAAAGCAAATCAGTGAAAGGATACGGTCGGCTCTCAAGAGCCCATTTCCACGCTTGCAATCTTGATCCAACCTCATTGACCCTCCGTCAATGTTAAGAGTACCAAACCGTAGACCTCACTTTACTTCCATTCCTTCCACCCAACATACCCCAACCGGGCCCGCACTCCAATTCAGTAGCTTTTGGTAATACTCGAGTATACCGGAACCAAGAGTCTCATTACTACAAGGTTCCCCAGTACAGTCCCCGTGGCATGACAATTTTCACGACCAAGCCCTCGCCGGCTCGATCCAATTGACTACCGAACAGGGTTGAGCTCAGTAATACAGTAAAGCCGTTGGATACTCGTCCAAACGACACCAAATCAGTTTCCATGCATGGAATTCAGTATCTCATATAACAATTGCAGTATTTCAGTAAAACAGTAAATAGCCATGAAGGAAATTACAAGGGGTGAGGGCGGTCAAGTACACCCTCACCTCAATCACTTCCAATAACCAATTAAGCCTTCAAGGCATCAAATACACATGGAACAAAGCCACATTATAACAAGTAAGTGAGTAGTATACTCACTAAGCAATTAAGTGCTATGTCATGCACTTCCGTCAGGGGAATGTCGTGAACCACCGTCACGCCCTAGAACACATAAGCAAGTACAATGAGACTCAATAACGAGTCATAAAGCAATGCCAATCACAACCCCAATAGGGTTTCATAAGCATATACAAGCATTATAGCAAACCAGAAATTCAAACAATGGCTTTAGCCTTGGCCCTGAAAATAAAACTGTTTTGTCCTTACTTTGCGGTAATGGCGTCAATTTCACTACGATTATCGGATGGGGGTGTAAGACCCACCATTTCGAAGCTATGAAACAGGGGTACAACAATGTAGAAGGTCACTCAATCCAGTTCCTAGCTTAACTAGGTCAAAAATGCCAAATACTAAACAAGAATGACCAAAACAGGTTTGCAGATCACACAAAACTGTAATTACTATAACTCAGTCTATATAGGTCCAAATGACGAAATTCCAAAGGCATATGGTAGCTAAGACATCCATCTACATTTCATCAGAAGACACCGACTTCAAAATCCAAACCAATTCCAGCCAAAATAGCCAAATACCAATGCAGTTTTCGCATTCTGTCCAAAGCAGAACAGCTACAGTAATTCCGACATAACTCACTCTACACTAAGCCAAATGGACTGAAATTTTACAGGCACCTCAAACTCATCAATACCTACAACTTTCATGTTTTGAACAAAGTCCAATTCGGCCTCTAACCCTATGATCCAAAACCGGACAGAATTAGGGATTTATGAACCCTAACTTTCCATTTTTCCATCCAAATCCAAAATTGATTGCATTTATCAACAATTCACACCTACTAGAGTCATTTTAAACCATTACCATTCATCATACAAGGCCACAACATCTAGATCATATTAAACCAGAAAATTCATCATAAATTGGAAAATTCCACCAAATCACTCCAAATAAAGAAATAAATCACATATTCCATCACTCATGCCACCATTAAGCACAAAATAAGCATCATTAGAGGTAGTAGGGTGTTCAAGCATCAGTTACCAAGAAATCAAGAGAGAGAGGGATGTTGGCCACCTTAGACCTTCAAACAAACTTCACTAAGACACTTACTAGCACTAGAAGGAAAGATTTTATGGAGTGGAACCTAGTGTAGGCTTTTGTTCTTGGAAGATTGAGTGAAATGGAAGCTTGAAAGTTGAAGAAATTTCCTTCCTTCTTGAGCTAGGAGGGCCGGCCAACATGGAGAAGAAAATGGTGATTTTTGGGCAAATTTGAGATATTTAATCCTTTGGTCAAAAAAGTCAAGAAAGTGAATAGTAATTCTTAAAGTCCAACCAATGAGAATGTGACACTTGTCACCTCATTAAATGCATTCCTATCCTTTCTTTCTTCTCTAACATCAATCATTTCACACACTCTACTTATCTATTAACACCCGATAAATTTTACACAGTATCCGGAATTTAACCTAATTGGCCGACTTTTTCCGAACTTTTCGCACTAGTGGGTCCCACGTCCAATATACATTCTTAATTTTCTAAAACTCACCAATGCTAGAAAAAATCAACTAAAAACTATAATTACGCATAAAATCTACCAGAAAAATATTTCTAAACCAGAAAATGCAAAATTTATGCAATTAAGAGAACTAAAACCCTAGGAAAAATAATTAGGGTTTTACGGGTTCTCACACTCTCTCCCCCTTAAAAGAATTTCGTCCTCGAAATTCCTTATCATTGACTACTCCGGGATTAAATTGAGCTTTATACTTTGCTAACAAATCTTTGCCCCTTCACTGGCCAGGTTCAGTAAATTCTTACCTTCCACGTCCTCTAATGGGTCAAAGCCTTGATGTTGTTCTAAGGAGTACACCCGAGAGGACACTTTCGATCCATCCTTGTCTCCCTTCGACTGGTCAGGGTGGGTCGTGGTTGGTGGCAGAGTCCCTTGCCGCTCGCGCAGGCGAGCTGGACAGTTAGCAATTTGATGTTCGGCACTCCCACAGAGCAAGCATTTTCCTCCTTTCCTCCAGCAATTGTCCTCCGAGTGGTTTAATTTTCCGCAATACCCGCAGGGTCCGCGTGCTACAGAAGCTGAGCCTCCTCTTGACGGCCTCTCTGGTGACATTTCCGGCATCCTCACTCCTCCCGTTCCTCGTCCAAACTTGGGAGGGGTACTTTCATCCCCCTGCCCCGAACTACTTCCAGGAAATCCGCGTTTCTTAGCCTGGAAGTTTCGGACCTGCATTCGTGCACTTTCAACTCGTTGGGCTTTTTCCATTGCCTCGCTAAACGTAGTGATTTGAGCCGCCGCGAGGTCTTTCTGGATCTCAACGTTCAAACCCTGAATGAAGCGCCTAACCCGTCGTTGCTCAGTCATGATTAGTTCAGGCGCAAACTTGGACAGGCGGGTAAATTGACTTTCATATTCCGCCACAGTTTGAGCCCCTTGGCGGAGCCTAATGAACTCGTCCTCCTTCCTCCCCTGGACTAGAGGAGGGAAAAACTTGGCATTAAATTCTCGGATGAAGTTCACCCAAGTCCTAGGCGTCTGCTCCCGCTCCCATTTCTGTCTAATTACGTTCCACCAGGAACGGGCCGCTCCCTCAAGTTGAAACACGGCGAAAGTCACCTGCCGTTCATCGGGGTAGTGTAGGGCTGCAAATATGGGACCTAGAAGGAAAGACACTTACTAGCACTAGAAGGAAAGATTTTATGGAGTGGAACCTAGTGTAGGCTTTTGTTCTTGGAAGATTGAGTGAAATGGAAGCTTGAAAGTTGAAGAAATTTCCTTCCTTCTTGAGCTAGGAGGGCCGGCCAACATGGAGAAGAAAATGGTGATTTTTGGGCAATTTTGAGATATTTAATCCTTTGGTCAAAAAAGTCAAGAAAGTGAATAGTAATTCTTAAAGTCCAACCAATGAGAATGTGACACTTGTCACCTCATTAAATGCATTCCTATCCTTTCTTTCTTCTCTAACATCAATCATTTCACACACTCTACTTATCTATTAACACCCGATAAATTTTACACAGTATCCGGAATTTAACCTAATTGGCCGACTTTTTCCGAACTTTTCGCACTAGTGGGTCCCACGTCCAATATACATTCTTAATTTTCTAAAACTCACCAATGCTAGAAAAAATCAACTAAAAACTATAATTACGCATAAAATCTACCAGAAAAATATTTCTAAACCAGAAAATGCAAAATTTATGCAATTAAGAGAACTAAAACCCTAGGAAAAATAATTAGGGTTTTACGGGTTCTCACACTCTCTCCCCCTTAAAAGAATTTCGTCCTCGAAATTCCTTATCATTGACTACTCCGGGATTAAATTGAGCTTTATACTTTGCTAACAAATCTTTGCCCCTTCACTGGCCAGGTTCAGTAAATTCTTACCTTCCACGTCCTCTAATGGGTCAAAGCCTTGATGTTGTTCTAAGGAGTACACCCGAGAGGACACTTTCGATCCATCCTTGTCTCCCTTCGACTGGTCAGGGTGGGTCGTGGTTGGTGGCAGAGTCCCTTGCCGCTCGCGCAGGCGAGCTGGACAGTTAGCAATTTGATGTTCGGCACTCCCACAGAGCAAGCATTTTCCTCCTTTCCTCCAGCAATTGTCCTCCGAGTGGTTTAATTTTCCGCAATACCCGCAGGGTCCGCGTGCTACAGAAGCTGAGCCTCCTCTTGACGGCCTCTCTGGTGACATTTCCGGCATCCTCACTCCTCCCGTTCCTCGTCCAAACTTGGGAGGGGTACTTTCATCCCCCTGCCCCGAACTACTTCCAGGAAATCCGCGTTTCTTAGCCTGGAAGTTTCGGACCTGCATTCGTGCACTTTCAACTCGTTGGGCTTTTTCCATTGCCTCGCTAAACGTAGTGATTTGAGCCGCCGCGAGGTCTTTCTGGATCTCAACGTTCAAACCCTGAATGAAGCGCCTAACCCGTCGTTGCTCAGTCATGATTAGTTCAGGCGCAAACTTGGACAGGCGGGTAAATTGACTTTCATATTCCGCCACAGTTTGAGCCCCTTGGCGGAGCCTAATGAACTCGTCCTCCTTCCTCCCCTGGACTAGAGGAGGGAAAAACTTGGCATTAAATTCTCGGATGAAGTTCACCCAAGTCCTAGGCGTCTGCTCCCGCTCCCATTTCTGTCTAATTACGTTCCACCAGGAACGGGCCGCTCCCTCAAGTTGAAACACGGCGAAAGTCACCTGCCGTTCATCGGGGTAGTGTAGGGCTGCAAATATGGGACCTAGAAGGAAAGACACTTACTAGCACTAGAAGGAAAGATTTTATGGAGTGGAACCTAGTGTAGGCTTTTGTTCTTGGAAGATTGAGTGAAATGGAAGCTTGAAAGTTGAAGAAATTTCCTTCCTTCTTGAGCTAGGAGGGCCGGCCAACATGGAGAAGAAAATGGTGATTTTTGGGCAATTTTGAGATATTTAATCCTTTGGTCAAAAAAGTCAAGAAAGTGAATAGTAATTCTTAAAGTCCAACCAATGAGAATGTGACACTTGTCACCTCATTAAATGCATTCCTATCCTTTCTTTCTTCTCTAACATCAATCATTTCACACACTCTACTTATCTATTAACACCCGATAAATTTTACACAGTATCCGGAATTTAACCTAATTGGCCGACTTTTTCCGAACTTTTCGCACTAGTGGGTCCCACGTCCAATATACATTCTTAATTTTCTAAAACTCACCAATGCTAGAAAAAATCAACTAAAAACTATAATTACGCATAAAATCTACCAGAAAAATATTTCTAAACCAGAAAATGCAAAATTTATGCAATTAAGAGAACTAAAACCCTAGGAAAAATAATTAGGGTTTTACGGGTTCTCACACTCTCTCCCCCTTAAAAGAATTTCGTCCTCGAAATTCCTTATCATTGACTACTCCGGGATTAAATTGAGCTTTATACTTTGCTAACAAATCTTTGCCCCTTCACTGGCCAGGTTCAGTAAATTCTTACCTTCCACGTCCTCTAATGGGTCAAAGCCTTGATGTTGTTCTAAGGAGTACACCCGAGAGGACACTTTCGATCCATCCTTGTCTCCCTTCGACTGGTCAGGGTGGGTCGTGGTTGGTGGCAGAGTCCCTTGCCGCTCGCGCAGGCGAGCTGGACAGTTAGCAATTTGATGTTCGGCACTCCCACAGAGCAAGCATTTTCCTCCTTTCCTCCAGCAATTGTCCTCCGAGTGGTTTAATTTTCCGCAATACCCGCAGGGTCCGCGTGCTACAGAAGCTGAGCCTCCTCTTGACGGCCTCTCTGGTGACATTTCCGGCATCCTCACTCCTCCCGTTCCTCGTCCATACTTGGGAGGGGTACTTTCATCCCCCTGCCCCGAACTACTTCCAGGAAATCCGCGTTTCTTAGCCTGGAAGTTTCGGACCTGCATTCGTGCACTTTCAACTCGTTGGGCTTTTTCCATTGCCTCGCTAAACGTAGTGATTTGAGCCGCCGCGAGGTCTTTCTGGATCTCAACGTTCAAACCCTGAATGAAGCGCCTAACCCGTCGTTGCTCAGTCATGATTAGTTCAGGCGCAAACTTGGACAGGCGGGTAAATTGACTTTCATATTCCGCCACAGTTTGAGCCCCTTGGCGGAGCCTAATGAACTCGTCCTCCTTCCTCTCCTGGACTAGAGGAGGGAAAAACTTGGCATTAAATTCTCGGATGAAGTTCACCCAAGTCCTAGGCGTCTGCTCCCGCTCCCATTTCTATCTAATTACGTTCCACCAGGAACGGGCCGCTCCCTCAAGTTGAAACACGGCGAAAGTCACCTGCCGTTCATCGGGGTAGTGTAGGTGTCGCGCCCCATTTTTTTGGAAAAATAAAATGATTGTTTTTGTGATTTTATTGGTTTGGGAAAAGTGAATTTTTTTTTTTTTGATAAAAATAAAAATGGGTCTAAATGGGACTTTTGAAAATGCGACGATTTGACCCAAGAAAAATAGTTCAAAAAGGGTTTTTTATATGGAAAATGGAGTCGCCACTTGGTATAGAGTTAGGGTGTACCAAGTCACCCAAAAAGTGAATTTTTTAAGGAAAAAAGTAAGAAACCCTTTTGAACGACTCCTAGTCCACGCAAACAAAGAAAAAGGTTCGGGAGTCACATTTGACGAAGGGGAAGGCAAGGATAAAAATCCAAGGCACCCCTTCGACCTAGCCAAGGCTAGTTGCGTGATTTAACCCTTATTTTCCTAATTTTTTTCTACCCAAAGTATGTATTTGCAATTTGGACAAAGACTAATGAATGAGAAATGCAATCCTAAATCTAAGAAATGTCTCTTATGAGGCTCGTGGTCCCATTCATATGAATTGTGAAGGCCAATAACAAGTACCTCATAGAAAACCATGAATGATGCAAATGAGGACTCAAAATAAGGGTGTAAGGGTGCAAAGTGTAGAAAAGTACATGTTGTGCAATTTGAAAGTGTTTGTGTGCAAATGAATGAAAATATAAATGCTCGTGTGCAAGTGAACAAAAATAGCAAATATATATAAGTAAAAAGATAGGTGCAATGTGTGAGGTGAAAAATAAAGAAGTGAAAGAAGTGTGTGAATATGGCATGTGAATTAAAATATATAATTAGATGGGAAAAATAAGAGAAAATGATATGAAAATGCATGAATTTAGAGGAATGCATTAGGTCGGGTACGGGAATGACCTCTAGTTTTATGATTTTAATTTTCCCTTTGACTAGAAGGTAAAACTAGCGTGCTAAGGCTATTTTGAAGCCACACTCGCTCGTTTTCCTTATCGGAAGGGGATTCGCAAGCAAATGGACCCTATAACTAGCATGAAATGCAAAGAACCTAGAAATGAGGGGAAAAGGGATTCGAGGAGCATGCCAAATGATAACAAAAACTAAGAAAAAATGCATGAGATGAAATGAACATGCAAAATATGCACTCAACAAAAGGGAAAATTCCTAAAGGGTCTAGCGTTGGACTAGCCCATATCTAGGAATTCCTACTAGCGTTGGACTAGTGGAATACGAGACAATGAGCCACAACTAGCGTTGGACTAGTGTGGTGACGTGCATTCATTCAATCATGTCCATTTATGAATATATAAAGCAAATAGACATGCAAAATCACTTATAACACGTAGCACATAACACTTAGCATGCTTGACTAGATGCAATAGCCTAATAAAGCAAATTAAACACATAGCAAACCAAATTATACACCAAAAGCTAATGAACATTTACATGGGCTAACTAAAACAAATGGGGGAAGGGGAAAAAATGGACAAAAGTGCTCTCCAATGCCCTATCTATTACAAGCCAAGAGGTGTACACATACCCCATTGAATAAAAGAAAAGAAAGACTTAAAAAGGAAAGGAATTAAAGAAAACTTAAGAAAGCCAAGTAGACATGTAACTCTCATTTAGCACATTGTATCACATAGGGAGAGGCAAAAAGATAAAAGAAAGTTATACCTCCCTAGGAATGATGTCCAAATGAAAGAAAAATGGCTTATTTATCCTCCAAAATAAAGGAAATGGTCAAGGTACCAATTTATTTGGGAAAAATTAAAGAAAACATGCAAACACAGGCTCATATGGTCATAAAGCTCTTAAAATTATGAACGAAGAGCCATTTAAGCAAAGCATGGTAATTAATTGAAGCAAAGCAAAACATTGAAATTGCAAAATTAAAACTGCCAAGGATCAAATTGAGGAGATTATTCAATTAATTGGGACATAGTGAAATGAAAGGAGACTTGGGGGGCCAAAGCGCAATTTTCAGAAACATTTCATGCAGGTTCATGCAATCTCTCGGAAAGAAAAATTGTCTCTGCCATATTTCTGCTATGCCTTCATCAAATCGAGACCAAACTCAAACATAAACTTGTTTTCGGAAACAAATTTCAAATCCAAAACCCAACTTTAAACTAAACAGCAACTATATCATTACCATCATCCAAGCAGGCAAAAAACTTAGAAAAATTCCATACAAAATTCTGGGCAGGAATTCTAACATTTGGAATAACGAAACTGCTGCAATTTTTCCATTCATTCGAGCAACCAAAATTTGTGTTAACCATTTTATCATAACTATCACATCATTTCATCAATGAATTTCACGCACCATTTTCAATTTGATTCTAACTAACATAGCTAGCACTTATTAACCATACAGTTTCACAAAACAAAATCATGCCAAGAACAACCAATAAATCAGTTTTTTTGCTTGCCGAAAAAAAATGAAAGAAAAACTGCTGCATTTTTCGTTTGCCAACTCATGTCCAAAACAAATTTTGATCAGATTTTCCTAACCAAGCATTCAAACTCTAAACTAAACAAACAAAATTTAGACATTTAGACAGGCTAAAAACTAGCTAGGGATTATGAAAGTGCTGGAAGACTTATTCACAAAGGATCATGCGAATCTGGAACAAGCGAATGAAATCAGTGGTCTTCACTTTGTTGTTAGCACAGCAATTTATTCATAAAACTCAGACCATTCTAACGAGGAAACTGGACATAAACATACAGCAAATAAACCTGTAACAACCAATGCTTCGGCGTTTACAAGGTCAGGCTTATGACTATGACAAACTAGGGAGTTGTCGGGAGACCATAAAGCAGAAAGTGAACAAACTTTGGTTTCAAGCGCTTAGAAAATCTGGGAAAACAATCGGGTTGCTACAATTTATCGACCCCATCATAAACTTCTATGCAATCACACGCAGGGCCAGGGAACAAGAAAACAGAAACAATGAAGATGCAAACAACTAACGAAGAGATGAGGGAACATATCGGCAAATGCAAATTTGGTTGTATGCCAAATCAGACCGACAGCTAACCTTTGTCGTATGGATTTCAAAACATGAACCACATCACAACAACCATCATCATGAACTTTTAGATTTCTATCAATAAAACAATATCCAACACTTCCACATGCGAAATCTAGTCCAGAAATTCTATACTTTTCAGCACCTCTACCGTTAGAACAAACATGAAGAAATAGCCCATAAGACCAAACGGACATGATCAATAACTACCCAACAAATCTGATTCTCCTGACAAACAACCTCCCAATTTTCAATCCCAACCTCCGACAACAAACCCAGCACATCAAAACAAGATAAACACAATATATCAAAACATGTTCAAACCTGCCACTTCCTACCGTGAACTTGTGAACCAGATTGAAGATTTATAAAAGCCTAATGGAAAAGGAAAAAAACATACAAACTGCTGAGTTTGTTTGAAGACACGAAGCAAAAAGGGATTACCTTTGTTGTCTATGAAGTTGAGACGTATGAATCCAGATTTTGGGAGTTCAATTTTTTCTGCCGTTCACTGGAAAAATTGCAACCTTGGAGACCAGATTTTCTGCCGTTTCCCTCTTTTTGTTTCTTTCTTTTTTGCCGTTTGTTTTGCTTGCTTCCCGTCACTCTCCCGTAGCTCTCCTTTTTCTCTCTCAGGTTTATAGCTTTCCAAGCTCTTAGACTCTCAGCTCTCCTCTCAAAACCCACGCAGCCTTCAATCCTTTTCTGCCTCTTCCAGCCGTAAAAACCCCTCCCCTAGTTTTTCTCCCTTTCTTTTGCCGTTCCTTTCTTGTTTTTGTCCCCCCTCCGACTCTCTCCCTTTGCGGCTGCCCTGTTTCTTAACCTTTTATATGATCAATTGGGAGCCCTAAAACCATTGTCCTTTCTCCAGTAATTGCAGCCAAGGAGCCGTCCCAGATTTCTTTTGCAAGCTGCGTAAGTCCGCAGCTTTCATGCTGCGGCAACAATTTTCCTCTTTTTTTTTTTTTTTTTTAGCTAATTAAAAACAGAAATTAATAACAATAAAAATGAAATAAATGATAAAAACAAAAATTTATAATAACAGAAATTAATATTGAACAGCCAATTACAACTTCCATTTTTCATCCATTTTTTTCTTTTTCCTTTTTTTCCTTTTCTTTACTTAAATAAAAAAAAATAACAATAAAATGCAATCAAAAACACAAATGCTTGTAACCTGAAATAATCATATATATTTTTCCTCTTTTCTTTGAAAAACAATTAAAATGTATCAAAAAGTAAATAATGCCTATTACACTAAAAACTTTTTCTTCAAATTTCAAACTTTTCACTTTTTTTTCAAAAAATAGGCCAGTATGCATTAAACCATTTTTTCCTTTTCTCTTTCCCCCTTTTTTTCTTTTTGTTTTCACTTTCCTCTTTTTCCTCTAAAAAAAATCTACGCTAAAACTTATAAATTAACAACTGCAAAAAACTAAAAAGGGAATAAAAATAAAATAAAAACCTAAAAAAAACTAGACAAACGAAAATGAACTAAAATGCAAACCGTCTAAACAAAAATCAACCAATTATCACTAAAACCAAACAAACAAAATTAATTCAAAAATTTGGTGTCTACAGTTTGCCCCTCTTTGTCTGAGTTTTGAAAAAACTTGAGACAAAGAAGTAGACGCCAAATACTTACCTGTGTTATTGGGGTGCAAAAGATTCCAACGAACAGGAATTATAACACGGGACTGACCCGAACAGAATTTAAACGGGACTGACCCGAACAGGAATTTAAACGGGACTGACCCGAACAGAATTTAAACGGGACTGACCCGAACAGAATTTAAACGGGACTGACCCGAACAGGAATTTAAACGGGACTGACCCGAACAGGAATTTAAACGGGACTGACCCGAACAGAATTTAAACGGGACTGACCCGAACAGAATTTAAACGGGACTGACCCGAATAGGAATTTAAACGGGACTGACCCGAACAGAATTTAAACGGGACTGACCCGAACAGAATTTAAACGGGACTGACCCGAACAGGAATTTAGTCGGGACTGACCCGAACAGGAATTTAAACGGGACTGACCCGAACAGAAATTTAAACGGGACTGACCCGAACAGAATTTAAACGGGACTGACCCGAACAGGAATTTAAACGGGACTGACCCGAACAGGAATTTAAACGGGACTGACCCGAACAGAATTTAAACGGGACTTCACTGGGGATGTTTAAACAATAAATTGAGTTTTTACCTGAAAGTAGTTCACACTTTTGCAGCAAAAGGGAGTTTTGATTTTTGTGACTGAAACGATAACTGATGTCGTTCTTTATGCTCAAACTTCGTTAACAACTTTATCACTTCACCGTTGCTTACTGGGGAGCCAGTTCCGACGTTGATTTAAGTGCGAGAAATAGAATGTTTGCAATGTTCCTGCAAGAAAAGAAAAAGTGGTAATGGACTCGCCACCATCATTTGATCCGATTAGCCTTGAGAATCGTGTAAACATGAGTCTTGTGATGCTTTTGCCTCTAGTTTTGCGGCATACACCTTAGTCGAGCTTGCAACTTTGAAACCTTTCAGATTCTGAGACTGATAAGCACGTGTTTACTACTTCACCCAAATCCGTGTAGCAGTCGTGTTACTTTTTAACCACTGCGATAGATGATGGAATTCCCTATCTTTGTCCAAACCTTAGGGTTTATCATTCATCCGAATTTAATGGTGAAAGAATGATGCATGAAAATGTCATATAAAACAATGATATATGCAGAATGAATTTCCTATGTCAGGCAAAAATGAGAATGCAAAAGAATACAAACAATCACAAACAGTCGAACACAAATAATTGAGAGGAACCAAAAGATTTATAAGAGTACATTTTGTAAAAGAATGTTTGTACAAGTTTGGCCAAACAATATTATGTTCGAAACTTGGGTATATCTGTTTCGGAATTCGATACTGGCAGAAATATCACAAACATGAGAAAAAGTCTAAATGAACCAGGTCACCAGCTGTCCCTTACCGTGCTCATCCATTGCGAAAAACCGACCTCGGCGCCCTTTCGGGTTTTCACCAAGGTTGCCCCCACCCCTTTTTGATTTTTTTTCTTTTTTTCTTTTTTTTTTCTTTTTTTTTGTTGTTTTTTTTTTGTTTTTTTTGTTTTTTTTTTTTTTGAGGTGCCCTTTCGGGTTTTCACCTAAAGAAGATTGAAACATCTCGACCATGATCGACTCAGAAACATGAATTAAGGATTTCTGGCATCAGTAAAATGTACTTCCCTTGTAAAATTAGGCGAATACATTACGGACATCACCTGCCAGTTGATTAACAAATTTTCTAATGGAAATGCAGCAAGTGACGAAAGCCAGGACTTTGGGCTTTTATAATGAGGTCAGGTGGGGTGTTTTTCAAGAAAAATGGAGGCTTGAAAGCAAATTTTGATATAAGAGGTGAAATAACTTAAGATTGCACTTTTTTTTTTTTTTTTTTTTTAAAACAACTCCAAAACCGAGGGAAATTTGCCCCAGTTTGATCAGCTTTTCTCTCTTTGCATTTTTCATTGCATTTTCCTCACTTTTGCATTTTTCTTTGAAAACTAAATTTGCCCCAGTGTGGGGTTCTCTCTTTTCTTTTCTTCTTTTTTTTTTCGTCTCTTTTTTTTCGTTTTCGAAATAAATTTGCCCCAGTGTGGGGTTTGCAATTCTCAAGGGTGATCAAACGAAATTTGTCAATTCTGATGGCTCAAAGGGGACAAGTAGAGATAAAATATTTTTTAGTGTAAAAGAAGATGGCCTGACTTGCATTTCGCCATTTGCATGAATTTCTAAAGAAAATTTGCATGATCAAATGAAAAACTTTTTGCACATATCTGAGTTGATGGGTTGAGGGAATGCCCGTCCATCCATTTCTGCCAAGATGAGCGCTCCGCCAGGTAATACCTTTTGGACAATGAACGGCCCTTGCCAATTTGGAGCGAATTTGCCTTTAGCTTCATCTTGCATTGACAAAATTCGCTTTAGTACCTTATCACCTTCTTCAAATGCCCGCCGATGGACTTTTTTGTTGTAAGCCCGGGCCACACGCTTCTGATAGCACTGACCATGACAAATAGCGTTGAACCGCTTTTCATCGATCGAAGTCAATTGCTCATGTCGTTGCTTCAACCAATCGGCCTCCTCCAATTTAGCTTCCATAAGGATTCGTAGCGACGGAATCTCAACCTCAGCTGGTAATACAGCTTCCATTCCATACATGAGTGAATACGGCGTTGCCCCAGTTGATGTTCGAATAGAAGTCCGATATGCCATTAGTGCATAAGGCAGCTTTTCATGCCAATCGCGATGCCTTTCAGTCATTTTGCGTATAATCTTCTTCAAATTCTTATTTGCGGCTTCTACAGCTCCATTCATCTGAGGCCTATAAATAGCAGAATTACGGTGTCTGATTTTGAACTGCTCACATAGTCCATCTACCATGTCATTGTTCAGATTTTTGGCATTGTCTGTAATCAGTGTCTCGGGTACTCCGAAGCGACAAATGATGTGATTCTTCAAGAAATTGGCCACTACTTTCTTCGTTACATGTTTGAATGACTCCGCTTCAACCCATTTGGTAAAGTACTCGATTGCCACCAATATAAATCGATGCCCATTTGAAGCAGGCGGGTCAATCGTGCCAATTACGTCCATACCCCACATTGAACAGGGCCACGGGGCGGTCATGCTATGCAACTCAGTGGGTGGAGCGCGTATAATATCACCGTGCATTTGGCATTTTATACATCTCCGGACAAAGTCTATACAATCATGCTCCATGGTAAGCCAGAAGTATCCGGTTCTCATGATTTTCTTCGCCAGCAAATGGCCATTCATGTGAGGTCCACAAACACCACTGTGCACTTCTTTCATCATATACTGAGCTTCATCCTCATCAATGCACCTTAAAAGGTTCAAATCTGAGGTTCTTTTGTACAACACTTCTCCACTTAAGAAAAACTTGGAAACCATTCTGCGCAAAAAACTCTTATCCTTTGAACTAGCATGCTGAGGGTAAGACCCTGTTTTGAGAAATTCCTTAATATCCTTATACCAAGGCATATTATCAGAGGACTCGTCTGCAACCCAACAGTGGGCAGGTTTGTCTTGAAGTTGAATCTGGATTGGTTCGATTTTCAATTCATCTGGATACTGGATCATAGAGGCTAGAGTGGCCAAAGCGTCGGCAAATGCATTTCGGGCTCTCGGGAGATGTCTGAACTCTAAATTTTGAAATTGCTTGGCCAAAGTGAGCAAACTACAATGGTAAGGAAGAATTTTCGAATCCTTGGTTATCCACTGCTTCAAAGTCTGGTGTACGAGCAAATCTGAATCACTGAAAGCTATCAACTCTTTGATTTCCATTTCTAAAGCCATTTTGAGACCAAAAATGCAAGCTTCATATTCGGCCATATTGTTTGTGCAAGCAAATTGCAATTTAGCAGCGGCAGGGTAGTGCTTCCCTTCGGGTGACACCAAAACAGCTCCAATTCCAGCTCCGAGAGAATTCGAAGCTCCATCGAAGAAAAGCCTCCATTCAGGACTTTGTTCACTTATATCGTCTACAGCGCCTACAAATAGGACCCTCTCGTCAGGGAAATAAGTACGAAGTGGTTGATAATCATCATCCCTTGGATTTTCCGCCAAATGATCAGCTATAGCTTGCCCCTTGACCGCCTTTTGTGAGGTGAACACAATGTCGAATTCTGATAGAATTATCTGCCATTTTGCCAGACGTCCAGTCAACATCGGCTTCTCCAAAAGATACTTCAAAGGATCAGACCGGGAAATAAGGTACGTGGTATGGCTCAACAGATAGTGTCTAAGCTTTTGGGCTGCCCAGGCCAATGCACAGCAGCTTTTCTCAATGAATGAATAATTAGCCTCGTACTGCGTGAACTTCTTGCTTAGATAGTAAATGGCTTGTTCTTTCCTTCCAGAGTCGTCATGTTGACCTAGAACACACCCTACTGCTCCTTCAAGCACAGATAAATACATAATCAAAGGTCGGCCCGGTTTGGGCGGCACTAAGACTGGTGGATGCAACAAATAATCTTTAATCTTGTCAAAAGCTTGTTGGCACTCCTCATTCCAATACAACGGCACATTCTTTCTCAATAATTTGAACAACGGCTCGCATGTGGCAGTTAGTTGGCCGATGAACCTCCCAATAAAATTGATCTTTCCTAAGAAACCCCTCACGTCCTTCTGAGTTTTTGGCACCGGCATATCTCGAATTGCTTTGATTTTTGCTGGATCTATCTCTATGCCTCTCTTACTGACTATAAATCCCAACAGCTTACCCGCAGGTGCTCCGAAGGCGCATTTTGCAGGATTTAACTTCAAATTATACTTCCGTAGTCTCTCGAACAGTTTCTTCAGATCAACCAAGTGGTCCTCTGCCCTTTTAGACTTGATTATAATATCATCCACGTAGACTTCCATTTCTCGGTGGATCATATCATGAAATAGGGTTGTCATGGTCCTCTGATATGTTGCCCCTGCATTCTTTAAACCGAAAGGCATCACTCGGTAGCAAAATGTGCCCCAAGGGGTAATGAAAGCAGTCTTCTCCCTATCCTCCTCTGCCATCAAAATTTGGTGGTAGCCAGCAAAACAATCGCAAAAGGTTTCAATCTCATGTCCGGCAGTATTGTCTAAGAGAATATGAATATTTGGTAGAGGGAAATCATCCTTAGGACTGGCTTTATTAAGGTCTCTATAGTCAACACAAACTCTCACCTCTCCACTTTTTTTTGGAACAGGGACTGGATTTGAAAGCCAAATTGGGTAATGGGAAACAATGATAATATTGGTTTTGAGTTGTTTTTCAATTTGCTCTTTTATTTTGAGGCTCATATCTGGTTTGAATTTTCGGGGTTTTTGTTTTACGGGTGGAAAAGAAGGGTCTGTGGGTAACCTATGCACTACCACATCGGTTGAAATGCCCGTCATATCGTCGTAGGACCATGCAAAGACATCCTGGAACATAGTCAAAAATTCAATCATCTCCTTTTTCTGCCTTTCATTCAAATGAATACTGATTTGCACCTCTTTAACTTCATCCTTAGTGCCAATGTTTACTGTTTCTGTCTCTTCCAAGTTCGGTTTTGGTGTTTCCTCATATTGTTCAAAATCCTTTGCAAACGAATCGGATACTTCCTCATTATCACTCTCGCTTTGGAGTTCGGATTCACAGACCTCCAAGTCGTGAGTGATATAGAAATTGCCATTATCGTATTCCAGAACTGTGATATCCAAAGGGTCAAATATTTTTATTTTTGGCCATCTGAAAGAATTAACGAATGTGGGATAATAAGCAAATAAGCATACAACAAACAAATGAACAAACAATATGGATATAGACAACACAACATGACAAGAACAACTTGTGCATTTTCATAAAGACCTTTGATTGAAAGCAAGTGAAAAATGAAAATTTAACAATATTTACATGCGCAAACGGGAAATTGTTTTCATTGGCTATTTACAGATGCAAAAGTATTTTTCATGAATTCATATGAATGATAAACCCCTTTCAGTTTACCGAAACTCCTTCCGAATAGGCAGAAATTCGGCTGTCCAATTGGAAATCGACCCTTCAGGGATGTCAGGAAATTCGGCCTCGTTCGGGAAATTGTCTTCAAATATTGCCCCAATGAACAGTTGGGACAAACTATCCTCGATTTCTTCAGTTGAATTACCCTCTGATGTGATTATTTCAGCTGGCCGGGGAAAAGTATACCGTAGCGGTGGAATATCGAAAACCCTTTGCCGGCCCTCTTTTTCTGCTCTTTTACGCTCCTTCATCTCCTTGAAATCCTTGGCGGTTGGTCTGAAACCCAAACCGAAGGTATCCCTCTTTTCTACTATCTTCACTGGCTTCAGGATCCCTTGCAGTTCACGCCCCAACCCCTTGTCGAATTTGTATCCTCCACGAATCATTTCTCTGGCCATCATTACACTGGCCTTTGAGAGAGTTTGTTCCTCCGTGGTTATCCAACTTACGGAGACTATATCGGATGTGCTGTGAGGGGACATGGTAACACTTTGACTACCCTCCTCTTTAACTCCAGAATCGGTGATCACCAGGCAGTCCTCTTCAGCAAAGATAGTGATTAGTTTGTCATTTACCACGAACTTGAGTAATTGATGCAACGAAGACGGCACGGCCCCAGACTTGTGAATCCATGGCCTTCCAAGTAAAATATTATAAATGCTCGGGAAGTTCATGACTTGGCAAGTTATTTGAAATTGGGCGGGCCCTATCTCGATTACTAAATCTGCCTCTCCTATTGGCTCCCTCTGCGCTCCATCAAACCCTCTAACCATAGTCCCTGAAGGCCTCAGCTTGACGTCTTGCAACCCTAGTTTCTCTAAGGTACTCCAAGGACAGATATTCAGTGCGGATCCATTATCGATTAACACCTTAGGCAGCATTTTTCCATTGCACCTCACTGTTATGTACAACGCCCTATTATGTCCGATGCCCTCCGTCGGCAATTCATCGTCAGAAAAAACAATTTGCTTGTTGAATAATACGCTCCCCACCACGTTTGAAAAATTATCAACAGAAATGTCCCTCGGAATTTGAGCTCTTGTTAATACGTCGATCAATGCATCCCTATGCACGTCCGAAGAGAAAAGTAGGTCCAACATGGTTATCTGGGCAGGTGATTTGCTTAGCTTTTCCACTATGTTGTATTCACTTCTCTGGAGTCGTTTAAGGAAATCCACGGCTTCTTTCTCGGTGACTGTTGGTTTGATGGGTGGCTCAGAACTATTGGCTTGAATTGGAGTAGTAATCTCAAATGGATTTACAGTCTTCCCCGATCTGGTAACTACTGACACTTCCTTCTTTGCGGTTGAATTCTCCCCGATCTGTATGCTAGGCTCATCGTAATTCCACGGCACTTGTTGCAGACTTAATACGGGCTCCTGCTTCGGGAATTCGATGACTACCGGTTTCAAAGCTTCATTCTCTGCTGGCGTGAGGTCCAAGACAAAAGGCTTGTTATCTTCTTCGAATGGCAACTCTATGACAAACGGTTGGTCCGTGACCCCAAACACTTCAGCTTCTATTGCCAATTTCTTGATTTGTTCCTCGTACTCCGCATCGTCCATAATAACCCCAACATGCTCTGGTAAGGGGTTTTGATTTACGTTTGGCCCTTGCGGCTCCCTCTTTCTGATCACGATTTCTCCAGACTCAACCATATCCTGAACTTTATGCTTTAGCGCCTTGCAATCCAAAGTTGCATGCCCAGGTGCCCCCGAATGATACGCACAAACAGCTTGCGGGTTATACCAAACGGGCATGCCATACGGGTAGGTAGGAGGTGGTATTGTGCCAATTTTTCCGGAGGCCCTTAACTGGTCATACAGTTGGTCTAAAGGCCTACCTAAATTGGTAAAAGTACGGCTTGGGGGTCGGTTGTAAGGTTCATGAGGTTGAGGATGATTGTAAACAGGTCTATTTGGAGGAGGAAATCTTGGGTTAAATGGAGGTCGAGGTCGGTTTTGGGGTGGATTTGGTTGAGAAATTTGAAAAGGGGCTGAAGGTGGGTTAGTATAGTTTGGGCGAGGTCGAGGGTGGTGGATGTTGGTAGTATATACAGGGTTTGGGCTTGAATAGTAGTAAGGGTAAGGTTGCTGGTAGGCTGGGTCGTGTTGGTATCGGGGTCTGGGTGAGGGGTTGTGGTTCCAAACAAATGTTGTATCTCCTTCTTTCTTTTTGAATTGTGGTTTCTTTTCACTGCTTCCTCGCCCTTGCAAAGCTTCCACTTGCGATTTCAGGGCAGACACATTAACAATTTTCCCGGCTCGTACAAAGTCGTCGAATTCTTCAAGTTTATTTACAATTGCCGCGAATGAACATCCAGTCATACGGAAAATTTCTTCAAAATATGGAGGATCATGGGCCTTGATGAAAGTACGGATGATTTCTTCCTCGGTCATCGGAGGCTCCACCTTGGCAGCTATTTTCCTCCACCTCTTGGCATAAGTCTTGTGATCTTCGGAGGGTTTTCTTTTGGTTCCTTCCAAGGTGGTTCTAGTCGGTGCCAACTCACAATTATACTCATATTGCCTTACGAAAGCCTTGGACAAGTCAATCCAGGTTCTTACGTCTTCAGGTTTCAGATTTGAATACCAGTCAAGTGCGTCCCCTTCCAGACTTTCGGGGAACAACCTTAGAGGCAAGTTTTCATCGTCCACAGGCTTTCCCAATTTGTTTGCAAATAATCGGAGGTGCGTCTTGGGATTACCCGTCCCATCGTACTTGTTAAACTTAGGAGTCTTGAACCCCTCAGGCAGTTGCACATTCGGAAAGAGACACAACTCATCGTAATCCAAAACTCCTTGCTTGTTCAGCACCTGACTCTTCCTCATGAATTCATCGAAACGGTCCAGGCGCTTTAATAACTTCACATCAATGGGAGCAGAGGATCCTCCCACCTCTGGTTTGGTTTGAATAAAATGGTCTGGCAGATAAGGCTCAGTGGTGGGGTAATAAAAAGCTTGTGTCTCAGGTGGTATATTTGCAGTGACTTGAGGTTGTGGGCCTTGCATATGAGTAGGGAAAAATGAAGGATTAGGAGGGTAAGTGTATGGCAGATGAACGGTGGGGTAGGTGAAAGTCCCTTCGGGTGGACCTTGCATGGAAACAGTAGTTTGAACTGTAGGAATAACAAAGGGTTCAGATTGCAGTTGTATTACGTGCGGAAGCTCCGGCTGTACCCCGCTACTGACAAGCTCATCTATTAATTTCTTTTGGGTGGCCATTTCAGAGGCCATTTCCCCAAACTTAGCAAGTAACTCGGCCAACTGGACTCCAGGACTCGTGACTTCCGGCTGTGTAGTCGCTGTAGTCTTATCGGATGATTCTGGTTGAATATTCATGTTTACACGATTCCTTTGAGCTTTACTTCGGGATCGCGTAATAATGGGGCTTTTCCGGAAAGCTATTTTTGGAAATTTTACCTGAGAATGCAAAAGACTGCTTTAAATAAACCAATCGTTATTGAATTTCTGCAATTTATTCAAAAGAGGAAAAGAAAAAGACATGAGTTAGTAACTATTCGAACAATTCGGATGCATGTCCTATGGGGGGACCCTTTTTGTGCCAAGGGTAGGCCTAGCATGATGCAACACCTTCGAAGTGGGACCCGTTATACAAACCTACTTGGACAATAATTCCAAATGATTGCAAAAGAAAATTCACTTTCATTGATAAACTTGCCAATATTTACATCATGTCATGAAGACGATTCCGTACAAGATTACCAAAGCTCTTGAGTCTATCTAATATAGAATCCCTAGTTTCCCTAGCATATGGCAACTTGACACGTTCGGCTTGATCATATAATTCCCCACATTTTCTTTTCATCTCCTGACGCTTTTCTCGCTCCCCCTCATACATTTGCTTGTTTTGCTCCGCCATCCCTTTGTATGCTTCGACGGACTTACTTAATTGCAGAATCTCCTTATCCCTTGCTTCAATAATGGCTTTTAACCTTTCCACCTCCTTGGCCGGCTCATCTTGTATTTCTTGTATGGTGGACCTTCCTATCCAGTCTTCATATTGCGGAGTGGTCAATCCCCTTTGTTTGAGTTCCGGAACGTACTTGACGCGTTCGTCATCGGATAATGTTTCCCAGGCCTCATCAATAAGAGTCTTCATTGGAATTTCCTTCGGACATATCCCTTTGTCGAAAACGATGACAAATGGAGTCAGATCCACTGCAGGTGGTACATCTTGGACTCGCCCTAATTGTCGGAGAAACCTCCTCGGATTGTATGCCATGATACCCTGGGTACCCCATAGAGGAACAAATTCGGATGCCTTGGTACGAAGAATAGGTTTGGTACAATTGGTCCAATCCAATACCCATCTAACATTTTGATTGGTCATATTCGTCAAGAAATCCACAAATTCGGACGCATTGCACGGCAAATTGCTGCTATCAACCCTTTTGTGATGTGTGATTACCCAGTTATATCCGGACATTGGTAGACTCTCAGGAATAGCCGGTCGTCTCATGAAGTGCTCCATCCCCCATACATGTAAGATTAAATTCGAACCACAAAAGAACTTTCCCCCTCTCTGACAGGTAGAGCAGGCTATGAAAATATCGGCTAGAATGGTTGGAATGATAGAACAGGGCTTATTATTGATTCCTAAAAACAGGTCATACATGATTTTGGTGAGCTTGAAGGCTATCTTTTTGTCTTTCCTGGGAAAAAGATAAGTTCCCGCCATGACTAATCCATACACCCAAACTCTCTTTCGATCCCATATTTCCCTAGAAGTAAACGAGAAATCCCCTCGATGTCTTTCAAAACCATCCCTTAACGCGAATCGATCAAACAAGAATTTTGCCTCTATATTCTGGTCCAACCCTTGTATTACTGACTCCTTTATACCGGTAAAACGACAAAACTCCACTTTGTCAGATGCTAATGGGAATATAACGGCGGTTCCCTGAACCGGCAAATTGAGAAATCCAGCAATTTCCTCGATAGTTATGGTCATTTCTTCTTTCCCTAGCCTAAAAGTAGAACAGATGGGATCCCATAAGTGCACCAAAGCCTCTACCAAATATCCATCGGACTTAATGTCTTTAAAATCCCCGATAGGTCCCAATCGAGTGGATACTTGATTAATCTCGCTTGACGAAAGCAATGTGGGCCATTTTTGCACCTCAACTGGTATTGCTAACATCTGTTGGACGCGGCGAGGATTTCCCATCTAAGAACGAAAATCGATGTCAAATACCTTACCTACGGGTCCCACCTCTCTAGTTAAACATGAATTTAAACGTGCAATTCCCAAAATAGGGTTAAATACCCACGGGAAAAAAAAAGGTTGGCTTATCCCTAATATAGGATTCCCTATATGGCATTCCATTTCTAGGGCTTATGCATGATGCCATTTATTAAAGCAGTAAAATATGCAATATGACCTAAAGGACCCTTGATTTGCCAGGGTAGGCCTAAAATGACATGCCATTATTATTTATGCACAAAAATATACAAAAACTTCTTAAACGTGCCGTATCCTATCTACACGGGTAGGCTTCTTAAATGAAGGTCATGCCAGACCTCTTATTTGCTAGGGTTGTGAATGCAAAAACAAGAAACAAGGAAAGTTAGTTCCACATATAATCACATAACACGTTGGACAATTAAATGATAAAAAAACAGGAAAAGTAAATAAGGAAAAGGATGGGATCCCTCCCCTCGTGAGTGGTGTCCCTAATAGGGTAAGGCAGACTCTACCCTAGGTGAACTATATGGATGCATGAGGTTGGGGTTCACTAATGCATCTAACTCGATAAGCTCAGGTCCCCAAGCCTTCAGACTTAGGGCCAAGGGTCATCAATTCCATGGCTCTTTGTCGGTGGCTCGAGCGATTCCCCAAACACCGCTACGCACACGTCGTGTCACGGCCGCATGTTTGAGTGAATCTATAAAAACCCTCAACCTTCGACTAAAAACTAAGGATATTAATCCGAAGTTTAAAGCGGAAGAGTGAGTGACCCATTGGATCGTGCTACGCACACGTCGTGTCACGATCACACGTCCAAGTGGGTCTCCTAATCCTAAAAGGGTGGAGTGGCGTGACAAGCCACTAAAAGAAAAATAAAGGGGGATGAATAGTAAAACGTATGCGCGTATGATAGTGCACGCTTTGGAGGGGAGGGATCAAGAACCCACGCGAGGCTCTAAGGGTGACACACACCCCCCCCCAAAATGCAATGCAAAGCGCGAAACAAGCAATTAAACATACATCCACACATTCATACATACGTGAGTGAGGGAATCGTTTGATATGCGCGTATGGGCCAAAATCCTAAAAAAAGGAAAAAATGCACCCTAATATCCAAATGAAATGCATAATAGGGGTAGAAAATAGAAAAGAATGGCTAAATCAAAAAAGCTCGGACCCACTTAGGAAGTCCCCAGTGGAGTCGCCAACTGTCGCGCCCCATTTTTTTGGAAAAATAAAATGATTGTTTTTGTGATTTTATTGGTTTGGGAAAAGTGAATTTTTTTTTTTTGATAAAAATAAAAATGGGTCTAAATGGGACTTTTGAAAATGCGACGATTTGACCCAAGAAAAATAGTTCAAAAAGGGTTTTTTATATGGAAAATGGAGTCGCCACTTGGTATAGAGTTAGGGTGTACCAAGTCACCCAAAAAGTGAATTTTTTAAGGAAAAAAGTAAGAAACCCTTTTGAACGACTCCTAGTCCACGCAAACAAAGAAAAAGGTTCGGGAGTCACATTTGACGAAGGGGAAGGCAAGGATAAAAATCCAAGGCACCCCTTCGACCTAGCCAAGGCTAGTTGCGTGATTTAACCCTTATTTTCCTAATTTTTTTCTACCCAAAGTATGTATTTGCAATTTGGACAAAGACTAATGAATGAGAAATGCAATCCTAAATCTAAGAAATGTCTCTTATGAGGCTCGTGGTCCCATTCATATGAATTGTGAAGGCCAATAACAAGTACCTCATAGAAAACCATGAATGATGCAAATGAGGACTCAAAATAAGAGTGTAAGGGTGCAAAGTGTAGAAAAGTACATGTTGTGCAATTTGAAAGTGTTTGTGTGCAAATGAATGAAAATATAAATGCTCGTGTGCAAGTGAACAAAAATAGCAAATATATATAAGTAAAAAGATAGGTGCAATGTGTGAGGTGAAAAATAAAGAAGTGAAAGAAGTGTGTGAATATGGCATGTGAATTAAAATATATAATTAGATGGGAAAAATAAGAGAAAATGATATGAAAATGCATGAATTTAGAGGAATGCATTAGGTCGGGTACGGGAATGACCTCTAGTTTTATGATTTTAATTTTCCCTTTGACTAGAAGGTAAAACTAGCGTGCTAAGGCTATTTTGAAGCCACACTCGCTCGTTTTCCTTATCGGAAGGGGATTCGCAAGCAAATGGACCCTATAACTAGCATGAAATGCAAAGAACCTAGAAATGAGGGGAAAAGGGATTCGAGGAGCATGCCAAATGATAACAAAAACTAAGAAAAAATGCATGAGATGAAATGAACATGCAAAATATGCACTCAACAAAAGGGAAAATTCCTAAAGGGTCTAGCGTTGGACTAGCCCATATCTAGGAATTCCTACTAGCGTTGGACTAGTGGAATACGAGACAATGAGCCACAACTAGCGTTGGACTAGTGTGGTGACGTGCATTCATTCAATCATGTCCATTTATGAATATATAAAGCAAATAGACATGCAAAATCACTTATAACACGTAGCACATAACACTTAGCATGCTTGACTAGATGCAATAGCCTAATAAAGCAAATTAAACACATAGCAAACCAAATTATACACCAAAAGCTAATGAACATTTACATGGGCTAACTAAAACAAATGGGGGAAGGGGAAAAAATGGACAAAAGTGCTCTCCAATGCCCTATCTATTACAAGCCAAGAGGTGTACACATACCCCATTGAATAAAAGAAAAGAAAGACTTAAAAAGGAAAGGAATTAAAGAAAACTTAAGAAAGCCAAGTAGACATGTAACTCTCATTTAGCACATTGTATCACATAGGGAGAGGCAAAAAGATAAAAGAAAGTTATACCTCCCTAGGAATGATGTCCAAATGAAAGAAAAATGGCTTATTTATCCTCCAAAATAAAGGAAATGGTCAAGGTACCAATTTATTTGGGAAAAATTAAAGAAAACATGCAAACACAGGCTCATATGGTCATAAAGCTCTTAAAATTATGAACGAAGAGCCATTTAAGCAAAGCATGGTAATTAATTGAAGCAAAGCAAAACATTGAAATTGCAAAATTAAAACTGCCAAGGATCAAATTGAGGAGATTATTCAATTAATTGGGTCATAGTGAAATGAAAGCAGACTTGGGGGGCCAAAGCGCAATTTTCAGAAACATTTCATGCAGGTTCATGCAATCTCTCGGAAAGAAAAATTGTCTCTGCCATATTTCTGCTATGCCTTCATCAAATCGAGACCAAACTCAAACATAAACTTGTTTTCGGAAACAAATTTCAAATCCAAAACCCAACTTTAAACTAAACAGCAACTATATCATTACCATCATCCAAGCAGGCAAAAAACTTAGAAAAATTCCATACAAAATTCTGGGCAGGAATTCTAACATTTGGAAGAACGAAACTGCTGCAATTTTTCCATTCATTCGAGCAACCAAAATTTGTGTTAACCATTTTATCATAACTATCACATCATTTCATCAATGAATTTCACGCACCATTTTCAATTTGATTCTAACTAACATAGCTAGCACTTATTAACCATACAGTTTCACAAAACAAAATCATGCCAAGAACAACCAATAAATCAGTTTTTTTGCTTGCCGAAAAAAAATTAAAGAAAAACTGCTGCATTTTTCGTTTGCCAACTCATGTCCAAAACAAATTTTGATCAGATTTTCCTAACCAAGCATTCAAACTCTAAACTAAACAAACAAAATTTAGACATTTAGACAGGCTAAAAACTAGCTAGGGATTATGAAAGTGCTGGAAGACTTATTCACAAAGGATCATGTGAATCTGGAACAAGCGAATGAAATCAGTGGTCTTCACTTTGTTGTTAGCACATCAATTTATTCATAAAACTCAGACCATTCTAACGAGGAAACTGGACATAAACATACAGCAAATAAACCTGTAACAACCAATGCTTCGGCGTTTACAAGGTCAGGCTTATGACTATGACAAACTAGGGAGTTGTCGGGAGACCATAAAGCAGAAAGTGAACAAACTTTGGTTTCAAGCGCTTAGAAAATCTGGGAAAACAATCGGGTTGCTACAATTTATCGACCCCATCATAAACTTCTATGCAATCACACGCAGGGCCAGGGAACAAGAAAACAGAAACAATGAAGATGCAAACAACTAACGAAGAGATGAGGGAACATATCGGCAAATGCAAATTTGGTTGTATGCCAAATCAGACCGACAGCTAACCTTTGTCGTATGGATTTCAAAACATGAACCACATCACAACAACCATCATCATGAACTTTTAGATTTCTATCAACAAAACAATATCCAACACTTCCACATGCGAAATCTAGTCCAGAAATTCTATACTTTTCAGCACCTCTACCGTTAGAACAAACATGAAGAAATAGCCCATAAGACCAAACGGACATGATCAATAACTACCCAACAAATCTGATTCTCCTGACAAACAACCTCCCAATTTTCAATCCCAACCTCCGACAACAAACCCAGCACATCAAAACAAGATAAACACAATATATCAAAACATGTTCAAACCTGCCACTTCCTACCGTGAACTTGTGAACCAGATTGAAGATTTATAAAAGCCTAATGGAAAAGGAAAAAAACATACAAACTGCTGAGTTTGTTTGAAGACACGAAGCAAAAAGGGATTACCTTTGTTGTCTATGAAGTTGAGACGTATGAATCCAGATTTTGGGAGTTCAATTTTTTCTGCCGTTCACTGGAAAAATTGCAACCTTGGAGACCAGATTTTCTGCCGTTTCCCTCTTTTTGTTTCTTTCTTTTTTGCCGTTTGTTTTGCTTGCTTCCCGTCACTCTCCCGTAGCTCTCCTTTTTCTCTCTCAGGTTTATAGCTTTCCAAGCTCTTAGACTCTCAGCTCTCCTCTCAAAACCCACGCAGCCTTCAATCCTTTTCTGCCTCTTCCAGCCGTAAAAACCCCTCCCCTAGTTTTTCTCCCTTTCTTTTGCCGTTCCTTTCTTGTTTTTGTCCCCCCTCCGACTCTCTCCCTTTGCGGCTGCCCTGTTTCTTAACCTTTTATATGATCAATTGGGAGCCCTAAAACCATTGTCCTTTCTCCAGTAATTGCAGCCAAGGAGCCGTCCCAGATTTCTTTTGCAAGCTGCGTAAGTCCGCAGCTTTCATGCTGCGGCAACAATTTTCCTCTTTTTTTTTTTTTTTTTAGCTAATTAAAAACAGAAATTAATAACAATAAAAATGAAATAAATGATAAAAACAAAAATTTATAATAACAGAAATTAATATTGAACAGCCAATTACAACTTCCATTTTTCATCCATTTTTTTCTTTTTCCTTTTTTTCCTTTTCTTTACTTAAATAAAAAAAAATAACAATAAAATGCAATCAAAAACACAAATGCTTGTAACCTGAAATAATCATATATATTTTTCCTCTTTTCTTTGAAAAACAATTAAAATGTATCAAAAAGTAAATAATGCCTATTACACTAAAAACTTTTTCTTCAAATTTCAAACTTTTCACTTTTTTTTCAAAAAATAGGCCAGTATGCATTAAACCATTTTTTCCTTTTCTCTTTCCCCCTTTTTTTCTTTTTGTTTTCACTTTCCTCTTTTTCCTCTAAAAAAAATCTACGCTAAAACTTATAAATTAACAACTGCAAAAAACTAAAAAGGGAATAAAAATAAAATAAAAACCTAAAAAAAACTAGACAAACGAAAATGAACTAAAATGCAAACCGTCTAAACAAAAATCAACCAATTATCACTAAAACCAAACAAACAAAATTAATTCAAAAATTTGGTGTCTACAGTAGGGCTGCAAATATGTCAACCATCTTTTCAAGCCATCTCTCAACAACGTCCGGGTCGGGTTCCCCAACAAACTTTGGCGGAGCGAACTTTTGAAACTGTTTGAGAGCTCTATCTTCGCTCTCGATATGATGGCCAGGGTTTCCGGGGTTAGGGTTTGGATTTTGGCCCTGTTGCTGCACCACTTGTGCGAACAAGTCTGTCATTTGCTGCATAGCAGCAGCTATCTGTACATTAGGGCTTACTTGCGGTTCCAGATTGGGTCCAGTAGAGGTTTCCCCCGTACCCCTAACCGGTGTGGGTTGCCTAGTTCTTCGTCCACGGCCTCGACCACTCCGAGTGCCTTCCATCAATCTAAGTCAATCTAGGTCACCAAATAAATATACTGTTAAAGGGCACCTAACCCCCCTTTCCGTAGCACCAGACAGGAACAATGAAACAAGACTAAGCAACTCAAACATTTACTGCGAAGAGCATCTAAACACATAACACGTATACATAGATCACATAACCAGGTTAAGCAATCATACGGAACAGTCAGTCAAGTACATATGAAGTCATTGCATGAAACAATAGGGTCCTCAAAAGTACTTTGAACAACTAGATCACAAGTGCAAAAGAACTCACGAAAAGCTTTTTCCCTTCTAGGGCTTCGTCCATATATTTATATCTTAATCAAGGTCGATCACGCTTAACCACACCCAAACAAACCACACGAAGTTCCATAGAATCACCTTTCTAGTTCACCAAATCCTTTCTAACCTAGGCCTTCATATCTTTCGTATCCGGGCGCAAGAATCTCGTTTAAGATAATTCACATCTCGAGCCGGCCGGTCCCAAGAGTAAACCATCCTAATTAAAGATTCCTACCCGACATACATACCTAGCTTCCTCGAGTCCCATGACAATGATTCGTACACTTATCACATGCTCGGTTCATAACTTATGCTCAAACGAGCACTTAGACATATTCATGAATTTAGGACCACAACACCACTTGGCCCAGTCTCACTCCGCGCAGAGACCACGCGACGTGGCTCTGATACCACTTGTAACAGCCCCACCTTCCCCTAAGGCGAACCAAAGGGGTTAGCGGACTGCCTGCCCAGCTCTCGCCAGGACTAACGGTACAGTTTACGTCGTTCTATTACGTTCCGAAACATACCAAAGCGCGCAAACAAGTCAAAATCACTAAATAAAAAAAAATGAAAATCGAAGCCAGAATGAATAGTGCAGGACACGTCAGAATCCGGCCCTCGGCCGGATACAAGGCCGAGAGCAACTCAATTTTTTTCAAAAACCCACTCAATCCGCCCGGCAATCCGGCCAAGATTCTGGCCGGATTGTCTGGCCGGTATCCGGCCAGAGAGCAACTGGCCGGATTTCTTTTTTTTTCCAAGCAATCCGGCCTTCAATCCGGCCAGTTTCTAGCCGGATTCCTGGCCAGATTCGGCACTGTTCATCTTCGTCAAAAATTTTTTTTCTTTTCCGTTTGAAAGTCGTGTCACTCCGAAATCCAACCAAACATCATCCAAACATAAATATACATTGAATTTCAACATTTACAACCATAGTGGCAGGCCAAAACCATTCATTACGGAAGTACATATTCGGTTTGCCTATCAAAAGGAAATGAACCCGTTACACATTAGGGTTTCATTTCAAGAGCTATACAAAAGACATTTACATGCTCAACTTGGCAATTAACTATCCAATCCATTCCCAAAAGTAATTATATCCCTGTAAGGAAAACAAATAACACGGAATGAGCTAAAGCCCAGTGAGCAACTACCACAATAACAGTTAAGATCACATAAGCATAACCATTCAATTCAAGTATGCAATTTCGAAGTAAAGCAAATCAGTGAAAGGATACGGTCGGCTCTCAAGAGCCCATTTCCACGCTTGCAATCTTGATCCAACCTCATTGACCCTCCGTCAACGTTAAGAGTACCAAACCGTAGACCTCACTTTACTTCCATTCCTTCCACCCAACATACCCCAACCGGGCCCGCACTCCAATTCAGTAGCTTTTGGTAATACTCGAGTATACCGGAACCAAGAGTCTCATTACTACAAGGTTCCCCAGTACAGTCCCCGTGACATGACAATTTTCACGACCAAGCCCTCGCCGGCTCGATCCAATTGACTACCGAACGGGGTTGAGCTCAGTAATACAGTAAAGCCGTTGGATACTCGTCCAAACGACACCAAATCAGTTTCCATGCATGGAATTCAGTATCTCATATAACAATTGCAGTATTTCAGTAAAACAGTAAATAGCCATGAAGGAAATTACAAGGGGTGAGGGCGGTCAAGTACACCCTCACCTCAATCACTTCCTGTAACAGCCCCACTTTCCCCTAAGGCGAACCAAAGGGGTTAGCGGACTGCCTGCCCAGCTCTCGCCAGGACTACGGATCAGTTAACGTCGATCTAATGCGCTCCGGAGCTTACCAACGCGCGCAAATAGGTCAAAATCACAAAATAAAAAAAATGAAAATCGAAGCCGCGATGAACAGTAGAGGACACGTCAGAATCCGGCCGGATTTGACCCTTTCCTTTTCCAAATTTTTTTTCTTTTCCGTTTGAAACGCGTATCAGTTCGAAATCCAACCAAGCATGGACCAAACATATATATACATTGGAAACCAACATTTGCAAGCCAAGACGGCATATCAAATATTCAACTAGTTCATACATGTACAAATAACCATTTACAAGCCAACCATTGGTTGCAACAAAACACTTAGGGTTTTCACCCTCAAGGAGCTATTCAAAATATACATTCACATGAGCTCAACTTGAACCAATTAGCACATTCTTTCCAAAAGTGGTCATTTTCCTGTAAGGAAAACAAATGGCACGGTATGAGCTAAAGCCCAGTGAGCAACTATCACACAAAAGCAGTCAAGATCACATAATCATAACCGTTCAGTTCAAATATGCAATTAAGAGATAAATCAAACCAGTGAAAGGATACGGTTGGCTCTCAAGAGCCCATTTCCACACTTGCAATCTTGATCCAACCTCATTGACCCTCCGTCAATGTTAAAAGTACCAAAACCGTAGACCTCACTTTACTTCCTTTCCTTCCACCAATCATACCCCAACCGGGCCCGCACTCCATTCAGTCACTTTTGGTAATACTCGAGTATACCGGAACCAAGAGTCTCATTACTACAAGGTTCCTCAGTACAGTCCCCGTGGCAAGACAATTTTCACGACCAAGCCCTCGCCGGCATCGATCCAATTGACTACCAAACGGGGTTGAGCTCAGTGATACAGTAAAGCCGTTGGACATTCATCCAAACGACACCAAATCAGTTTCCATGAGTGGAATTCAGTATTTCATATAACCAGTACAGTATTTCAGTGAACAGTCATTAACCATGAATAAAATCACAAGGGGTGAGGGCGGTCAAGTACACCCTCACCTTAATCACTTCCAATAAGCAAATAAGCCTTCAAGGCATCAATTACACGTATAACAAAGCCACATTGTAACATTTAAGTGAGTAGTATACTCACAAATCAAATAAGTGCTATTTCATGCACTTCCGTCAGGGGAATGTCGTGAACCACCGTCACGCCCTAGAACAAGTAAACAAATGCAATGAGACTCGATAACGAGTCATATAGCAATGCCAATCACAACCCCAATAGGGTTTTATAAACATATACAAGCATGATAGCAAACCAGGAATTAAGAAAGGCCTTAAACTTAGGCCTTGGAAAGAAAACCGGATTCGACCTCATAATACGGTAATGGCACAACTCTCACTACGATTATCGGATGGGGGTGTAAGACCCACCGCTTCGAAGCTATGGAATAGGGCTACAACAATGAAGAAGGTCACTCAATCCGGTTCCTAGCTTAACTAGGTCGAAAATGCCAAATACTATACCAGAATTACCAAAACAGGTTTGCAAATCACACAAAACTGTAATTACTATAACTTAGTCTATACAAGTCCAAATGCCGAAATTCCAAAGGCATATGTTAGCTAAGACATCCAGCTACATTTCATCAGAAGACACCAACAACTAAATCCAAACCAATTCCAGTCAAAATGGCCAATAACCAGTACAGTTTTCGCATTCTGTCCAAAGCAGAACAGCTACAGTAATTTCGTCATAACTCATTCCACATTAATCCAAATGACCTGAAATTTTACAGGCACCTCAAACACATCAATACCTATAACTTTCATGTTTTGAGCAAAGTCAAATTCGGCTTCTAACCCTATGATCCAAAACCGGACAGAATTGGGGATTTAAGAACCCTAACTTTTCAGTTTTCATTCCAAATCCAAAATTGGTTGCATTTATCCACATTTCACACCCACTAGAGTTATTATAGGCCATTGCCAATCATCACAAACAACCACACCATCATAATCCAATTAAACCAGAAAAAATCATCAATAAATGGAAAACTTCACCAAATCACTTCAAGTCAAGATAAAACCAGAAATTTCAGCACTTTAATCACTAATAAGCATAACTTAAGCATCATTAGATGTAGGAGGAAGATACACACACCACTCACCTAGTAACAAGAGAGGTAGAGGTGTTGGACACCTTAGCTCTTCCAAAAACTTCACCAAATCAACCACTAACACCAACTAGAAAGATTTTATGGAGTAGAAACTAGTTTAGTTGGTTGAGTTATGGATTGAAGCAAGAAGAAATCAAGACTTGAAGAGGTTTTCTTCCTTCCTTGAACTTGAGAGAGAGGGCCGGCCAACAAGAGAAGAAAAATTGTGAATTTTATGCAATTTTTGGATATTTAATCCTTTGGTCAAAAAGTCAAAATTGTGAATAGTAAATCTTAAAGGAAAACCAATAACATGGTGACACTTGTCACTCTATTTAATGCATTCTTATCACTTCTTTTCTCTCTCACATCAATCACTTCACACACTCTACTTATCTCTTAACACCCGATAAAATTTACACAGTATCCGGAATTTAACCTAATTGGCCGAATTTTTTCGAACTTTTCGCACTAGTGGGTCCCACGTCCAGTATATATTCTTAATTTTCTAAAAACTCACCAATACTAGAAAAATCATCTAAAAACTATAATTGCTCATAAAATCAACCCAGAAAATGTTTCGAAGCCAGAAAATGCAAAAATTATGCAATTAAGGGAACTAAAACCCTAGGAAAATTTTTAGGGTATTTACGGGTTCTCACACTCTCCCCTCCTTAAAAGAATGTTGTCCTCGACATTCCACCTGTACTAATCAGATCAAATATCCCTCAAGAGTCACTCGAGCCTTCTAACTAATATAGATCCGGTCAAGATATCGCTCAGAAACCAATCAAGCATTGGGATTCAATCTATTCCAACTTGTATTCACCAGGTCCAATTTGTTTTTCCCCAAAGTCGGCCAAATACTAAAAATCATTCGAATCTCACTTATCGTAATTCATGATCCAGGAAAGCATGGCCTATATAATCCAAGTACTACATATCACGCCAATCCAACCTATCAAATGGTCATGGTTCAATAGGGAGTTAATCGCGTACCCAAATAAAACAGGCAAAAGGCTTGAAATCGGACGCAAGGTCCCAGATATTTGGAAGAAATTCAGGGTATAGTGATGCTTTAGATCAAAATTCATCTCTGGTGGTGCTGGACAACATAACAAGCTAGCACAACGGCTATGCTTCACCAAAGAATTTCAGTTCAGTAAGTTGGCCCTGGTGGTGCTGGACAACACAACAAGCTAGCTCAACGGCTAAACTTCACCAAAAGCCTCAGTGCAAAATGTCATCCCTGGTGGTGCTGGACAACTCAACAGGCAATGCCCCACCAGAGAGGTTCAGTTCAACCGCTACAAAAGAGTAGTAGCCGGTCTACAGTCACACCAGTACGAATAAGTTCAAGAGTAGGGTCAAAGCAGAGCCAAATACTTCAGGTTCATGGTGCATGAGCACGAATAAAAGTATAAGTTCAAGTTCAAGTTCAACCTCAAGGATCATGAGTACGAGTAAGAACACAATGGTCTAGTCTCTGTCCAGCCAATTCACCTTCTTAAGCAGTCACAAATTCAAATCCACATTAGGTATGTAAGGCCACACTAGCCTAAACAGGTTCAAGTCTCAAGTAAGCTCAGTCTAATCGGTTCCAGACAGTTCGAGTTCTCTTACCAACCCAATGCAATACTTTCGGAGTTCAAATTTCCATAAAAGTTGGAATATGGTCACAAAACCAATCATAATATATGTTGCGCACAAGAAAATCTCACCAAGTTTCCGACTAGGTTAATCCATTATACACCAGTAGATCTGATCTTCGGATTTATTTTCGGTTCATATTCAGTACTAGGGACCTAATAAATTACATGAAACTATCCATCAATTTCTCCCATGAATACGGAGTTGGCTAAACCCTCGGTCATAATGCTTTACTCCCAGTCCTGCTACCCTACTTAATAGAAGTCTATAATCACAGGACAAGGCATAATTAAGCATCAAAAAGATTAATACATATACAAGGTATAACAATTTTTGAATCAGGACATGATTCTTTACAGGTATCAAAATTATAGCACGAGCCAAAAGTCACAAAATAAGGCCAATATGTCAGATATTGTATATAGGCAATTAAGTGTCACAACAGATAAAAGCTTATGTAAGCAGGATACCAAAGTCTCAGGACGTGCACCACCCTTCCTAGGTCTATAGTTAAACCAAAGGGTCCAATTATTGCTAATTTCAATCAAATCACATACCCTTACGCAATTAGATCCAATAAAGCCATAACGCCAGCTGAAACCAAGATTATCCATTCAAAGTTAAAAATCTGAAATAAACAAGCGACCAGCAAAAGCACCATCATCTCCAAGAATAACCAATCTTAGGTTCTATAGTAAAGTCGCAAGTTCCATGTTCAAACCCAAGAAATGAATACAACTCGCTAACTAACGTGCCAAATGGAACCCAAGTCAATTCACACTAACTTCGTACTCTTGAATACAATCACTCTATATCTCAAAGTTGCCTCAGTCCGTACATTTAAAATTGGCTCACTCTTCTTGAAAGTCAAGAATTTTAAAACATAAGAAAAGTATTTAAAGTAATCAGAAATCTTATCAAGTTCAAGATTCACAATGTTAACCATAAGCTTGCCATTCTTTCAAAAATTCAGGATATATATATATTTTCTTCGTGTAAAGCATGGACAATTTCAAGTGTGAGACTACACTAATATACAATCAAGGGGAAAACTTAGTTTAGAAATTGTTATCCTGGTATTAACCCATCATATACAAAATTCAACAACTCATCAGTTATTCACTAATTTTCAAATTTGAAATTCAAGTAAAATTCACCTTTTTACCAAAATCAGGAAAATATACATATTTAAAGCATATATATCTTATTTCCACTCATCGCTTACAAATAAAACTAGTACATCCTAGTTTTTCTTCAAAATCCCAAAACAGAATTTCTTTAGAAGGTATGTGGGCGGAAAATGCATTTAAACACATTACACGTACACATAGCCCACATAACCAGGTTAAGCAATCATACGGAACAGTCAGTCAATTACATACGAAGTCATTGCATGAAACAATAGGGTCCTCAAAAGTACTTTGAACAACTAGGTCACAAGTGCAAAAGAACTCACGAAAAGCTTTTCCCCTTCTAGGGCTTCGTCCAAATATTTATATCTTAATCAAGGTCGATCACGCTTAACCATACCCGAACAAACCACACGAAGTTCCATAGAATCGCCTTTCTAGTTCACCAAATCCTTTCTAACCCAGGCCCTCATATCCTTCGTATCCGGGCGCAAGAATCTTGTCTAAGATAGTTCACATCTCGAGCCGGCCGGTCCCAAGAGTAAACCATCCTTATTAAAGATTCCTACCCGACATACATACCTAGCTTCCTCGAGTCCCATAATAATGATTCATACACTTATCACATGCCCGGTTCATAACTTACGCTCAAACGACCACTTAGACATATTCATGAAATTAGGACCACAACACCCCTTGGCCCAGTCTCACTCCGCGCAGAGACCACGCGACGTGGCTCTGATACCACTTGTAACAGCCCCACTTTCCCCTAAGGCGAACCAAAGGGGTTAGCGGACTGCCTGCCCAGCTCTCGCCAGGACTACGGATCAGTTAACGTCGATCTAATGCGCTCCGGAGCTTACCAACGCGCGCAAATAGGTCAAAATCACAAAATAAAAAAAGACGAAAATCGAAACCGCGATGAACAGTAGAGGACACGTCAGAATCCGGCCGGATTTGACCCTTTCCATTTCCAAATTTTTTTTCTTTTCCGTTTGAAACGCGTATCAGTTCGAAATCCAACCAAGCATCGACCAAACATATATATACATTGGAAACCAACATTTGCAAGCCAAGACGGCATATCAAATATTCAACTAGTTCATACATGTACAAATAACCATTTACAAGCCAACCATTGGTTGCAACAAAACACTTAGGGTTTTCACCCTCAAGGAGCTATTCAAAATATACATTCACATGAGCTCAACTTGAACCAACTAGCACATTCTTTCCAAAAGTGGTCATTTTCCTGTAAGGAAAACAAATGGCACGGTATGAGCTAAAGCCCAGTGAGCAACTATCACACAAAAGCAGTCAAGATCACATAATCATAACCGTTCAGTTCAAATATGCAATTAAGAGATAAATCAAACCAGTGAAAGGATACGGTTGGCTCTCAAGAGCCCATTTCCACACTTGCAATCTTGATCCAACCTCATTGACCCTCCGTCAATGTTAAAAGTACCAAAACCGTAGACCTCACTTTACTTCCTTTCCTTCCACCAATCATACCCCAACCGGGCCCGCACTCCATTCAGTCACTTTTGGTAATACTCGAGTATACCGGAACCAAGAGTCTCATTACTACAAGGTTCCTCAGTACAGTCCCCGTGGCAAGACAATTTTCACGACCAAGCCCTCACCGGCATCGATCCAATTGACTACCAAACGGGGTTGAGCTCAGTGATACAGTAAAGCCGTTGGACATTCATCCAAACGACACCAAATCAGTTTCCATGAGTGGAATTCAGTATTTCATATAACCAGTACAGTATTTCAGTGAACAGTTATTAACCATGAATAAAATCACAAGGGGTGAGGGCGGTCAAGTACACCCTCACCTTAATCACTTCCAATAAGCAAATAAGCCTTAAAGGCATCAATTACACATATAACAAAGCCACATTGTAACATTTAAGTGAGTAGTATACTCACAAATCAAATAAGTGCTATTTCATGCACTTCCGTCAGGGGAATGTCGTGAACCACCGTCACGCCCTAGAACAAGTAAACAAATGCAATGAGACTCGATAACGAGTCATATAGCAATGCCAATCACAACCCCAATAGGGTTTTATAAACATATACAAGCATGATAGCAAACCAGGAATTAAGAAAGGCCTTAAACTTAGGCCTTGGAAAGAAAACCGGATTCGACCTCATAATGCGGTAATGGCACAACTCTCACTACGATTATCGGATGGGGGTGTAAGACCCACCGCTTCGAAGCTATGGAACAGGGCTACAACAATGAAGAAGGTCACTCAATCCAGTTCCTAGCTTAACTAGGTCGAAAATGCCAAATACTATACCAGAATTACCAAAACAGGTTTGCAAATCACACAAAACTGTAATTACTATAACTTAGTCTATACAAGTCCAAATGCCGAAATTCCAAAGGCATATGTTAGCTAAGACATCCAGCTACATTTCATCAGAAGACACCAACAACTAAATCCAAACCAATTCCAGTCAAAATGGCCAATAACCAGTACAGTTTTCGCATTCTGTCCAAAGCAGAACAGCTACAGTAATTTCGTCATAACTCATTCCACATTAATCCAAATGACCTGAAATTTTACAGGCACCTCAAACACATCAATACCTACAACTTTCATGTTTTGAGCAAAGTCAAATTCGGCCTCTAACCCTATGATCCAAAACCGGACAGAATTGGGGATTTAAGAACCCTAACTTTTCAGTTTTCATTCCAAATCCAAAATTGGTTGCATTTATCCACATTTCACACCCACTAGAGTTATTATAGGCCATTGCCAATCATCACAAACAACCACACCATCATAATCCAATTAAACCAGAAAAAATCATCAATAAATGGAAAACTTCACCAAATCACTTCAAGTCAAGATAAAACCAGAAATTTCAGCACTTTAATCACTAATAAGCATAACTTAAGCATCATTAGATGTAGGAGGAAGATACACACACCACTCACCTAGTAACAAGAGAGGTAGAGGTGTTGGACACCTTAGCTCTTCCAAAAACTTCACCAAATCAACCACTAACACCAACTAGAAAGATTTTATGGAGTAGAAACTAGTTTAGTTGGTTGAGTTATGGATTGAAGCAAGAAGAAATCAAGACTTGAAGAGGTTTTCTTCCTTCCTTGAACTTGAGAGAGAGGGCCGGCCAACAAGAGAAGAAAAATTGTGAATTTTATGCAATTTTTGGATATTTAATCCTTTGGTCAAAAAAGTCAAAATTGTGAATAGTAAATCTTAAAGGAAAACCAATAACATGGTGACACTTGTCACTCTATTTAATGCATTCTTATCACTTCTTTTCTCTCTCACATCAATCACTTCACACACTCTACTTATCTCTTAACACCCGATAAAATTTACACAGTATCCGGAATTTAACCTAATTGGCCGAATTTTTTCGAACTTTTCGCACTAGTGGGTCCCACGTCCAGTATATATTCTTAATTTTCTAAAAACTCACCAATACTAGAAAAATCATCTAAAAACTATAATTGCTCATAAAATCAACCCAGAAAATGTTTCGAAGCCAGAAAATGCAAAAATTATGCAATTAAGGGAACTAAAACCCTAGGAAAATTTTTAGGGTATTTACGGGTTCTCACACTTCCAATAACCAATTAAGCCTTCAAGGCATCAAATACACATGGAACAAAGCCACATTATAACAAGTAAGTGAGTAGTATACTCACTAAGCAATTAAGTGCTATGTCATGCACTTCCGTCAGGGGAATGTCGTGAACCACCGTCACGCCCTAGAACACATAAGCAAGTACAATGAGACTCAATAACGAGTCATAAAGCAATGCCAATCACAACCCCAATAGGGTTTCATAAGCATATACAAGCATTATAGCAAACCAGAAATTCAAACAATGGCTTTAGCCTTGGCCCTGAAAATAAAACTGTTTTGTCCTTACTTTGCGGTAATGGCGTCAATTTCACTACGATTATCGGATGGGGGTGTAAGACCCACCGTTTCGAAGCTATGAAACAGGGCTACAATAATGTAGAAGGTCACTCAATCCAGTTCCTAGCTTAACTAGGTCAAAAATGCCAAATACTAAACCAGAATGACCAAAACAGGTTTGCAAATCACACAAAACTGTAATTACTATAACTCAGTCTATATAGGTCCAAATGACGAAATTCCAAAGGAATATGGTAGCTAAGACATCCATCTACATTTCATCAGAAGACACCAACTTCAAAATCCAAACCAATTCCAGCCAAAATAGCCAAATACCAACGCAGTTTTCGCATTCTGTCCAAAGCAGAACAGCTACAGTAATTCCGACATAACTCACTCTACACTAAGCCAAATGGCCTGAAATTTTACAGGTACCTCAAACTCATCAATACCTACAACTTTCATGTTTTGAGCAAAGTCCAATTCGGCCTCTAACCCTATGATCCAAAACCGGACAGAATTAGGGATTTATGAACCCTAACTTTCCATTTTTCCATCCAAATCCAAAATTGATTGCATTTATCAACAATTCACACCTACTAGAGTCATTTTAAACCATTACCATTCATCATACAAGGCCACAACATCCAGATCATATTAAACCAGAAAATTCATCATAAATTGGAAAATTCCACCAAATCACTCCAAATAAAGAAATAAATCACATATTCCATCACTCATGCCACCATTAAGCACAAAATAAGCATCATTAGAGGTAGTAGGGTGTTCAAGCATCACTTACCAAGAAATCAAGAGAGAGAGGGATGTTGGCCACCTTAGACCTTCAAACAAACTTCACTAAGACACTTACTAGCACTAGAAGGAAAGATTTTATGGAGTGGAACCTAGTGTAGGCTTTTGTTCTTGGAAGATTGAGTGAAATGGAAGCTTGAAAGTTGAAGAAATTTCCTTCCTTCTTGAGCTAGGAGGGCCGGCCAACATGGAGAAGAAAATGGTGATTTTTGGGCAATTTTGAGATATTTAATCCTTTGGTCAAAAAAGTCAAGAAAGTGAATAGTAATTCTTAAAGTCCAACCAATGAGAATGTGACACTTGTCACCTCATTAAATGCATTCCTATCCTTTCTTTCTTCTCTCACATCAATCATTTCACACACTCTACTTATCTATTAACACCCGATAAATTTTACACAGTATCCGGAATTTAACCTAATTGGCCGACTTTTTCCGAACTTTTCGCACTAGTGGGTCCCACGTCCAATATACATTCTTAATTTTCTAAAACTCACCAATGCTAGAAAAAATCAACTAAAAACTATAATTATGCATAAAATCTACCAGAAAAATATTTCTAAACCAGAAAATGCAAAATTTATGCAATTAAGAGAACTAAAACCCTAGGAAAAATAATTAGGGTTTTACGGGTTCTCACACTCTCTCCCCCTTAAAAGAATTTCGTCCTCGAAATTCCTTATCATTGACTACTCCGGGATTAAATTGAGCTTTATACTTTGCTAACAAATCTGTGCCCCTTCACTGGCCAGGTTCAGTAAATTCTTACCTTCCACGTCCTCTAATGGGTCAAAGCCTTGATGTTGTTCTAAGGAGTACACCCGAGAGGACACTTTCGATCCATCCTTGTCTCCCTTCGACTGGTCAGGGTGGGTCGTGGTTGGTGGCAGAGTCCCTTGCCGCTCACGCAGGCGAGCTGGACAGTTAGCAATTTGATGTTCGGCACTCCCACAGAGCAAGCATTTTCCTCCTTTCCTCCAGCAATTGTCCTCCGAGTGGTTTAATTTTCCGCAATACCCGCAGGGTCCGCGTGCTGCAGAAGCTGAGCCTCCTCTTGACGGCCTCTCTGGTGACATTTCCGGCATCCTCACTCCTCCCGTTCCACGTCCAAACTTGGGAGGGGTACTTTCATCCCCCTGCCCCGAACTACTTCCAGGAAATTCGCGTTTCTTAGCCTGGAAGTTTCGGACCTGCATTCGTGCACTTTCAACTCGTTGGGCTTTTTCCATTGCCTCGCTAAACGTAGTGATTTGAGCCGCCGCGAGGTCTTTCTGGATCTCAACGTTCAAACCCTGAATGAAGCGCCTAACCCGTCGTTGCTCAGTCATGATTAGTTCAGGCGCAAACTTGGACAGGCGGGTAAATTGACTTTCATATTCCGCCACAGTTTGAGCCCCTTGGCGGAGCCTAATGAACTCATCCTCCTTCCTCTCCTGGACTAGAGGAGGGAAAAACTTGGCATTAAATTCTCGGATGAAGTTCACCCAAGTCCTAGGCGTCTGCTCCCGCTCCCATTTCTGTCTAATTACGTTCCACCAGGAACGGGCCGCTCCCTCAAGTTGAAACACGGCGAAAGTCACCTGCCGTTCATCGGGGTAGTGTAGGGCTGCAAATATGTCAACCATCTTTTCAAGCCATCTCTCAGCAACGTCCGGGTCGGGTTCCCCAACAAACTTTGGCGGAGCGAACTTTTGAAACCGTTCGAGAGCTCTATCTTCGCTCTCGATATGATGGCCAGGGTTTCCGGGGTTAGGGTTTGGATTTTGGCCCTGTTGCTGCACCACTTGTGCGAGCAAGTCTGTCATTTGCTGCATAGCAGCAGCTATCTGTACATTAGGGTTTACTTGCGGTTCCAGATTGGGTCCAGTAGAGGTTTCCCCCGTACCCCTAACCGGTGTGGGTTGCCTAGTTCTGCGTCCACGGCCTCGACCACTCCGAGTGCCTTCCATCAATCTAAGTCAATCTAGGTCACCAAATAAATATACTGTTAAAGGACACCTAACCCTCCTTTCCGTAGCACCAGACAGGAACAATGAAACAAGACTAATTCACTGAAACCGGTATACTCGAGTATTACCTAACTACTGTTTATGAAGTGCGGGCCCGGTGGGGGGTTGATTGGTGGACGGAGGCAGGTGAAAGTGGTGTTCTACGGACTTAATATTCTGTGTATACAAGTGTTGACGGAGTGTCAACAGAGACATTTATGATCAAGCTCAAGGGGATTTTGGCTTTTGAAAGCCACCCGTATCCTTGAATTGAATTGTGGTTAATTGTTATTGTATCATACGGTATTTATTTGAATTATTATATGCCTTAATTTGGCTATGTGTTTACTTGCTTTACTTGGAACCTCACTGAGCTTTAGCTCACCCCACTCCCTTTGTTTTCCTTAACAGATCGGGGATGGACTAACGGTCAAGAGCTTTCTTAGCTTTGTTTTGCTTGAACTTGTAACTTTTGTTAAGATGACTTTACTTTTACTTTTGTAAGCTTGAATCTATAAGTTGACTTATGTCATGTAATTCGTAGTATGGAATGGTAAGTGTGACTCTTAGCTTGCCGTATTAAGTTTTGAAAGTTGATTGATAGTTATGTGTTATTAGGGTCGTATGATTTAATTTGAAGCTATTTTTCCCAGTTATTTTGAGTTGCTAGTTCTTTGATTGACTGAGTCCCGGCGAGAGTTGGGCAGGCAGTCCGCTGATACCCTAGGGTTCGCCCTAGGGAGAGGTGGGGCTGTCACACAGATACGGGTGCGCAACAACTTCAACCTTGGGTCAAGGACAACATTGACGGTCCGATGACAAGATCAAGATCCAAGAAGGTGAAGGAAGCTTTACAAGCCTTGATCATTCACCATACAAGCAAGGAGCAAGTTAGGTTTGAAGATTTGATGGACCATGACGTTACTTTGTTCACTTGTACGTTTGAAGTGAAGGAATGATCTCATACTTGTTAGTTTAGTTGGTAGTTGTTTTAAGACTGTCTAGTTTAGTAGTTGTTAGGCGTTAAGTATTTTATTACTTATTGGGCCTTATCGGAAAGATTTAAAGAGTTGACTCTTTAAGCCCTTTATGCGGACCGAATTTCTTTCAGGTTTATGTGGGCCGGATTTTGCCCTAGTTTTAGCCTATAAAAAATGTACCTCTTGTATGAGGAGGGACAGAATATTACAACCAGAAATCGTGAGGAATTTTCCTTCAAGTTCTTAATCGAACTTACTCTTGAATTCTTGAGTTCATGGCTTAGGATTCAAATCTGACTTTATCGATTAGCTTGTTCCCTAGTCGTGGTGTCTCTTCATCCATCTTTATTTGCTTAAGGTTGCTGATTGCCTTTGTGTGTCAGAGGTGTTGAGTTCATGAGAACAATCGAGTTCAATTTCCATTGGGAGAAAAGGTCCAACTCTGATAATTACAAGGTTGGGAGGTTCTAGGAGGGTCTTCCCCTAGGGTTGCCTATATCAGTTGGTAATCAGAGCATCAGGTTAATTCTCTTTCAATTGAAGTTGTTCATATCTTATTAGTTTGTGTCTTTTGTCAAAAAAAAAAAACTGTAGCGATTACTGTTCATCGTTACTGTTCCGAAATACTGTTCATCATACTGTAGCGTACCGTTCACGTTACTGTTCATCCGAGTAAAAAAAAAAAAAAAAACTGTTTGGGTATTGTCTATTGTGTTTTCTGTCCAACTTTTGTTCTTGAGTCTATTATACTTTTGTTTGGATTGTTAGGGTTTAAAGACAAAAAAAAAAAAAAGAGTCACGTACCTTATATTGTTTTTAGTGTCCAAGTTGCTAGAGTATTGCTGGAATCTTTCTTTTGAGTATTGCTGAAATTCTGTTTTGCCTATTTCTTGAGTATTGGTTGTTGTTCTTGCCAACCCTAAACACCACAACGTAATTTTGGGAAGTTCTTGAGCTTCTTGAACAAATTCTTAAAGTTCTTGGACCACCAAGCCTTGTTTTGAAGGTTCTTGAACAATAAATCAAGAACTAGGGTCTTCTTGAAATTTGCATAACCTTTCATCTATTTTTCTTGAACTTGTTGGTGTGATTTGAGTTTGTGTTCCTTGAAGAGCTGAAAAAAGAGAAAAAAAAACGAAAGAGGAAAAAAAAAAGGAAGAAGAGAAGGCATTGGCTCTCATACAAAGGAAATCAAGTTTCCAAAAAAAAAAAAATCGTGAGTTTCCAATTCTTAGTGGGTTGTAACGACCCCATTTTCCCCTAAGGCGAACCAGAGGGGTCAACGGGCCGCCTGCCCAGCTCTCGCCAGGACTCAGTCATTCCCTACAGTGCTCGAATGAATTACAAGATAAAACTCAACTTTTACATCGTATTCTCCAAAATTTACAAATCACAATCGAAGCGGAAACTAGTTCTAAGCGAAAAATGTAGATTTACATCCGATTCAATTCCAAATATTTATACAAGCCCAAAAGTACATAAACCAAAACCAAAACTAAACTATACAAGATGTACGCCATCCAGCCACACAAAGATCCAAATACAAGGTCTTCCTTTACCTCGATCCCTGTGGGGAGAAGAAGATAATAGGGGGTGAGCTAGAAGCTCAGCGAGTGACCAGTAAAATCAACAGCCAAGTATATTTCACAATAAAGCATTAATATGATGTCATGATGCAGTAATCAAATGTTCATTTATTGCTCATGTGCTAGTGAAGTTCTTGTACTTAAATATCCAATGCTCGTTTAGATCATGTAACCATGAAACAGAAGTAAGGAGCCATCGTGCTCCAAAGAACGTGTAAACAATAGTGGAGACATTGGTTCTAAGCACAAGACTTTCCAGGAACTCATTGGAGCCAAATTATGTCATGGCACACACCCGAACCCCCAAATGATATGCAATGGAGTAATAAATGCAAGAATTAGTGCAAAAGTAACTTTGGGACAGTCGAGGGATCACTCACACAAAATATAGTGCTTCAAGTATTCACGTTCAACTATACTCCAGGTTTGAAGTCCAGCTCTGCGATAAAAATCCAATTTGAGAACTTGAAACACGAGTAAGATTCGAAACTTAAACGTTCCGTTCATTAAGAATCAACCAATTGAAATTCATTTGAAAGGCATTCGTGAAGCACTTGCTCGCTTTTCAAATCATAAGGTTTTGTAGTATAGATACTTGGAAATAACACTTGAGTTGAAAGTACAAGGAAATACAAGTTTACATTGGCCATTATGTCTTTTCCTCAAGGGTACAAGTTCGGCCAAGTCCTAATGTATAACCCTCGATAAACAAAGTAGCAAAGGTGCTTGCTAGTTCAAGTAATAATCACTTAACTTTACACAAGTTACAAGTCTCGTTTCCTAGTCCTCGAGTATAAATTCGGGCAGCATGCCCTTTGTGTTTACCTAATTTTCCAGCCTTTTAGGCTTCATTGTTTTTCTCAAACACAACCCAACATCATACATATCAGCAATTTATGTCAAGAGCCGTTCCATAGGCTCACAATAACATAATAACAAGAATCGCATTAAGTACAAGTGCAGAAATTCAATTTAGTTCAAGACAGATTTGACGTACAAATGCGGAAATAACATATCCGAGGCTACGCTTATCGGATTAAAACGAAACCTACGCCGTTTCGAAGCTAAGACACAGAGCTACAACATTCATGAAGGTCACTTAGTCCAGTTCCTAATGTAACTTAGTCAAATTCTCGAATTACTAAACCAGAAACCAATTCGTTGGCTGTTTAAATGCAGAACACTGTAATGGACATAACTCAGCGTACAAAAGTCCAATTCAGGTGTTCTTAGAGGCATTTTAAAGCTACTTCAGAACACTACAACTTTCATGTTTTGATCCAGAGCTAAATCAGAATGGATCCTGGTCAAAAAATGCGATAAACTGAACTTAGCTGAAGAAACGGACTGCTGGGAAACAATTGAAACAGTAGGGGTATTTCGGACTTTTCATGACCTACGTTGCTCCGATTGAGCTGAAATTTTATAGGCACCTATAAAATACCATTCTATACAACTTTCCTTCTTTGACCCAAGGCCAAATCAGCCTCTAACATACAGTTAATTGGACAGAAAGTTGGCAATAATTTTCCAGATTCTGAAATTTTCGGTTTCTAGTGAATCTTTCCTTAATTTCTTGGTCTAATCACTACCACAACACCTTATGAAACCTCAATTGCAACATATAAGCATCTTACAACAATTTGGGCAGAATTTCCCCAAGCCCTAGTTCATCAAATAAGAAAGGGGAAAACTACTAAAACATGTTAATCATCCATTATTTCACCGTAAAATCAAGTTACCAAGCTTAATTGAACAAGATTGAAACTAAAACTTGGAGAGATAAGCTCTCTTACCTTGGTTAGAGATCACTAAGGGCAGCCCCAAGCTTTCCCTTGCCAAACTTTCACCACCAAACACTATCTAACCCCTCAAAGACAAGATTAATCGGTTTAGTTCTTTGGATTCCTCACTTTGTAGCTTGAATCAAGAAGAAATGAAGAAAGCTCACTCTTGTTCTTCCCTCTCCCTCTCTCGGCTCCCTTGGCAGAAAATGAAGAGAAATGAAGCTGATTTTTGTCTTATAAGAAGTAAGAAGGTTAGAGTTAATTAAGACCACAATTTGGCTAACACTTGGACAATTCTTAGCCACTAATTTTTTTCTCTTTCTTTCCCTTGCTTATAAGCCACAAATTTCGGTCCCCTTAGCTATAATATAAGAAGATATTTTGGCTCAAATATCAATAAGCTTGTGGTGCAAGAAAGTGGTGGTCCAGTGGTGCGTTCAAACGGTAGTGCGTGGGACCCGTCGGTTCGCGCCGTTTTCCTTAAAAACACCCGTACTAGGGTTTTTACTTCCCATTCACTAACTTTATTTCATTTCTCCTAATCACATATTATTTCTCACTTAAAAGTCACTTTTATTCACCAAATTTAATCCTTGCTCCATACCGAAAATTCATCCGGCGAGAAAATCGAGAAAACCTAATTTTGCTCAATTTGAAACCGAAGTGAAAAATCCTATTTTCTAGGTTCATTGGCACTTATTGTGGGGTGATTGAGTAGTATGGCCATTATAAAGTGGTATTTGTCAAAGAAAAGGGAATTTTAAGAAAAATATAAGGAATTTGCACGGCTTCTGGCCGGATTTTCCCACAAAACTCTATTCACCAGAAATTTTTCCCTTTTCTTCTGCCTCGGGGCGTCACAAACTCCCCTCCTTAAAAGAATGTCGTCCTCGACATTCCAACTTGTACTAATCAGATTAAAATAGTTCTCGAAAGTCGATCACGTATTAAGAATCATTTCAATCTCGCTTATCATAATCAAATACTAATCAGATCAAGTATCTAAAAGATCAATCACATACTAAGAATCACTCTAATCTCACTTATCGTAATTCATGATCCAGTAAAGCATGGCTTATCAAATAATCACTTATCAAATTCAAGTACTAAATATCACGCCGATCCAACTTATCCAATAGTCATGGTCCACTAGGGAGTTAATCAAGTGATTAGATAAAACAGGCAAAAAGCTTGAGGTTGGACGTAAAGTCCCAGATATTCGGAAGAAATGCAGGATATAGCGAAACTTTAGATCAAATATTCATCCTTGGTGGTGCTGGACAACACAACAAGCTAGCACAACGGCTATGCTTCACCAAAGAATTTCAGTTCAGTAAGTTGGCCCTGGCGGTGATGGACAACACAACAAGCTAGCACAACGGCTATGCTTCACCAAAAGCCTCAGTTCAAGTATTTGTCCCTGGCGGTGCTGGACAACACAACAAGTTAGCACATCGGCTAAACTTCGCCAGAGAACCTCAGTTCATGTATTCGTCCCTGGCGGTGCTGGACAACACAACAAGTTAGCACATCGGCTAAACTTCGCCAGAGAACCTCAGTTCATAATTCCATCTCTGGTGGTGATGGACAACACAACAGGCATGCCTCGCCAGAAGAATGGCGGTGCTGGACAACACAACAGGCAATGCCCCACCAGAGAGGTTCAGTTCAACCGCTACAGAAGAGTAGTAGCCGGTCTACAACCATATGAGTACGAGTAAGTTCACGAGTAGGGTAACAGTAGAGTTCAAACAAATAGGTTCAAAACAGGACGGAATATTTCAGGTTCATGCAGCACGAATAGAAAGAGGTTCAAAAGCAGGATCAAATGCTTTAGGTTCATGGAGCACCAGTACAATTAAGAACTCACTCGTCCAACTTATGCCCAGCAAATCACATTCTTAAGCAGTCACAAGATTCAAGTTCACATTCCATATATTCAGCCAAATTAGGTCCATCAAGGTACGTAAGGCACACTAGCCTAAACAGGTTCAAGTCTCAAGTAAGCTCAGTCTAATCGGTTTCAGGCAGTTCGAGTTCTCTTATCAACCCAGTACAATACTTTCGGGGTTCAAACTTCCTAAGGTTGTAATATTGGCACAGAACCAACCCTAACATATGTTGAGCACAAGAAAATTTCACCAAGTTTCCGACTAGATTAATCCATTGTACACTAGTAGATCTGATCTTCGGGTTTATTTTGGATTCATATTTAGTACTAGGGACCTATTAAATTGTATGAATCTGTCCATCAATTTCTCCCATGAATACGGAGTTGGCTAAACCCTCGGTCACAGCCCTTTACTCCTAGCCCTGCTACCATACTTAATAAAAATCTGTAAGTGCAGGAAAAGGATTAACTAAGCATGAAAGAACTTAACACGTATACTAGTTGCAAAAACATTTAAAATCAGGTCATGATTTATTACATATATCAAAAGTTATAACCTGAGTTAAAAGTCATAAAATAAGGCCAATATGTCGGAATTTGTATATAAACACTTAGGTACCATAAAAGATAAAAGCATAGGTAAGCTAGATACAAAAGTCTCACGATGTGGACCACCCTTCCTAGGTCTTCCACATGGTCCAATTATTGCTCATTTCAATCAGATTACATGCCTTCACGACATTAGATCCAAGAAATCCATAACACAAGCCGAAGTCAAAGGTTATCCATGTCGAAGTTCAAAATGCCATCATCTCCAAGAATAACCAATCTTAGGTTCTATAGTACAGTCGCAAGTTCCAAGTTCAAACCCAAGAAATGAATACACTTGCTAACTAACGTGCCAAATGGAACCCAAGTCAATTCACACTAACTTCGTACTCTTGAATACAGCCACTCTATATCTCAAAGTTGTCTCAATCCGTACATTTAAAATTGGCTCACTCTTCTTGAAAGTCAAGAATTTTAAAACATAAGATGAATGTTTAAAGTAATCAAAATCTTATCAAGTTCAGGATTCACATTAGTAAACATAAGCTTGCCATTCTCTCGAAAACTCAGGATATATATATATTTTTCTTCGTATAAAGCATGGACCAATTCAAGTGTGAGAATATGCCGGTATACAATCAAGGGGAAAACTTAGTTTAGAAATTGTTATCCTGGTATTAACCCATCATATACAAAATTCAACAAGCTCATCAGGTATTCACAACTTTTCAAATTTGAACTTCAAGTAAAACTCACATTTTTACTAAAATCGGCAAATTACACATACTTAAAGCATATATATCTTATTTCCAATCATTGCATACAAATAAAACTAGTACATCCTAGCTTTTCTTCAAAATCCCAAAACAAAATTTCTTTAGAAAGTAGGGGGCGAAAATGCATTTTATTCCTTTGGTACTTTTATCTTGGTTCAAAATCATTACTCATAAAATTTGACTATCACATCTCACCTTTTATCCATGGCCATGGCCAGTACTAGGAATCACCTCAATTCCTTCCACACTTACAAACATAATAGAATTCAAATTCGTCCAATCTTTCACTAGTCATCTAATTCCTCAATTTTTTTTTTCTACAAGTGCCAAATAAGGAATTCTCAAACAATCAATTTCTTTGTACCACTAGGATACAATAGCTCCTCGTTCACATAATATTCAAATTACTCTCACAGCCAAACATCCTAAACTTTAACTCTAGGATACGCTACAGAGATCTGGAACCTAAGCTCTGATACCAATTGTAACGACCCCATTTTCCCCTAAGGCGAACCAGAGGGGTCAACGGGCCGCCTGCCCAGCTCTCGCCAGGACTCAGTCATTCCCTACAGTCCTCGAATGAATTACAAGATAAAACTCAACTTTTACATCATATTCTCCAAAATTTACATATCACAATCGAAGCGGAAACTAGTTCTAAGCGAAAAATGTAGATTTACATCCGATTCAATTCCAAATATTTATACAAGCCCAAAAGTACATAAACCAAAACCAAAACTAAACTATACAAGATGTACGCCATCCAGCCACACAAAGATCCAAATACAAGGTCTTCCTTTACCTCGATCCCTGTGGGGAGAAGAAGATAATAGGGGGTGAGCTAGAAGCTCAGCGAGTGACCAGTAAAATCAACAGCCAAGTATATTTCACAATAAAGCATTAATATGATGTCATGATGCAGTAATCAAATGTTCATTTATTGCTCATGTGAGCCAGTGAAGTTCTTGTACTTAAATATCCAATGCTCGTTTAGATCATGTAACCATGAAACAGAAGTAAGGAGCCATCGTGCTCCAAAGAACGTGTAAACAATAGTGGAGACATTGGTTCTAAGCACAAGACTTTCCAGGAACTCATTGGAGCCAAATTATGTCATGGCACACACCCGAACCCCCAAATGATATGCAATGGAGTAATAAATGCAAGAATTAGTTCAAAAGTAACTTTGGGACAGTCGAGGGATCACTCACACAAAATATAGTGCTTCAAGTATTCACGTTCAACTATACTCCAGGTTTGAAGTCCAGCTCTGCGATAAAAATCCAATTTGAGAACTTGAAACACGAGTAAGATTCGAAACTTAAACGTTCCGTTCATTAAGAATCAACCAATTGAAATTCATTTGAAAGGCATTCGTGAAACACTTGCTCGCTTTTCAAATCATAAGGTTTTGTAGTATAGATACTTGGAAATAACACTTGAGTTGAAAGTACAAGGAAATACAAGTTTACATTGGCCATTATGTCTTTTCCTCAAGGGTACAAGTTCGGCCAAGTCCTAATGTATAACCCTCGATAAACAAAGTAGCAAAGGTGCTTGCTAGTTCAAGTAATAATCACTTAACTTTACACAAGTTACAAGTCTCGTTTCCTAGTCCTCGAGTATAAATTCGGGCAGCATGCCCTTTGTGTTTACCTAATTTTCCAGCCTTTTAGGCTTCATTGTTTTTCTCAAACACAACCCAACATCATACATATCAGCAATTTATGTCAAGAGCCGTTCCATAGGCTCACAATATCATAATAACAAGAATCGCATTAAGTACAAGTGCAGAAATTCAATTTAGTTCAAGACAGATTTGACGTACAAATGCGGAAATAACATATCCGAGGCTACGCTTATCGGATTAAAACGAAACCTACGCCGTTTCGAAGCTAAGACACAGAGCTACAACATTCATGAAGGTCACTTAGTCCAGTTCCTAATGTAACTTAGTCAAATTCTCGAATTACTAAACCAGAAACCAATTCGTCGGCTGTTTAAATGCAGAACACTGTAATGGACATAACTCAGTGTACAAAAGTCCAATTCAGGTGTTCTTAGAGGCATTTTAAAGCTACTTCAGAACACTACAACTTTCATGTTTTGACCCAGAGCTAAATCAGAATGGATCCTGGTCAAAAAATGCGATAAACTGAACTTAGCTGAAGAAACGGACTGCTGGGAAACAATTGAAACAGTAGGGGTATTTCGGACTTTTCATGACCTACGTTGCTCCGATTGAGCTGAAATTTTATAGGCACCTATAAAATACCATTCTCTACAACTTTCCTTCTTTGACCCAAGGCCAAATCAGCCTCTAACATACAGTTAAAATTTCGGACAGAAAGTTGGCAATAATTTTCCAGATTCTGAAATTTTCGGTTTCTAGTGAATCTTTCCTTAATTTCTTGGTCTAATCACTACCACAACACCTTATGAAACCTCAATTGCAACATATAAGCATCTTACAACAATTTGGGCAGAATTTCCCCAAGCCCTAGTTCATCAAATAAGAAAGGGGAAAACTACTAAAACATGTTAATCATCCATGATTTCACCGTAAAATCAAGTTACCAAGCTTAATTGAACAAGATTGAAACTAAAACTTGGAGAGATAAGCTCTCTTACCTTGGTTAGAGATCACTAAGGGCAGCCCCAAGCTTTCCCTTGCCAAACTTTCACCACCAAACACTATCTAACCCCTCAAAGACAAGATTAATCGGTTTAGTTCTTTGGATTCCTCACTTTGTAGCTTGAATCAAGAAGAAATGAAGAAAGCTCACTCTTGTTCTTCCCTCTCCCTCTCTCGGCTCCCTTGGCAGAAAATGAAGAGAAATGAAGCTGATTTTTGTCTTATAAGAAGTAAGAAGGTTAGAGTTAATTAAGACCACAATTTGGCTAACACTTGGACAATTCTTAGCCACTAATTTTTTTCTCTTTCTTTCCCTTGCTTATAAGCCACAAATTTCGGTCCCCTTAGCTGTAATATAAGAAGATATTTTGGCTCAAATATCAATAAGCTTGTGGTGCAAGAAAGTGGTGGTCCAGTGGTGCGTTCAAACGGTAGTGCGCGGGACCCGTCGGTTCGCGCCGTTTTCCTTAAAAACACCCGCACTAGGGTTTTTACTTCCCATTCACTAACTTTATTTCATTTCTCCTAATCACATATTATTTCTCACTTAAAAGTCACTTTTATTCACCAAATTTAATCCTTGCTCCATACCGAAAATTCATCCGGCGAGAAAATCGAGAAAACCTAATTTTGCTCAATTTGAAACCGAAGTGAAAAATCCTATTTTCTAGGTTCATTGGCACTTATTGTGGGGTGATTGAGTAGTATGGCCATTATAAAGTGGTATTTGTCAAAGAAAAGGGAATTTTAAGAAAAATATAAGGAATTTGCACGGCTTCTGGCCGGATTTTCCCACAAAACTCTATTCACCAGAAATTTTTCCCTTTTCTTCTGCCTCGGGGCGTCACAAACTCCCCTCCTTAAAAGAATGTCGTCCTCGACATTCCAACTTGTACTAATCAGATTAAAATAGTTCTCGAAAGTCGATCACGTATTAAGAATCATTTCAATCTCGCTTATCATAATCAAATACTAATCAGATCAAGTATCTAAAAGATCAATCACATACTAAGAATCACTCTAATCTCACTTATCGTAATTCATGATCCAGTAAAGCATGGCTTATCAAATAATCACTTATCAAATTCAAGTACTAAATATCACGCCGATCCAACTTATCCAATAGTCATGGTCCACTAGGGAGTTAATCAAGTGATTAGATAAAACAGGCAAAAAGCTTGAGGTTGGACGTAAAGTCCCAGATATTCGGAAGAAATGCAGGATATAGCGAAACTTTAGATCAAATATTCATCCTTGGTGGTGCTGGACAACACAACAAGCTAGCACAACGGCTATGCTTCACCAAAGAATTTCAGTTCAGTAAGTTGGCCCTGGCGGTGATGGACAACACAACAAGCTAGCACAACGGCTATGCTTCACCAAAAGCCTCAGTTCAAGTATTTGTCCCTGGCGGTGCTGGACAACACAACAAGTTAGCACATCGGCTAAACTTCGCCAGAGAACCTCAGTTCATGTATTCGTCCCTGGCGGTGCTGGACAACACAACAAGTTAGCACATCGGCTAAACTTCGCCAGAGAACCTCAGTTCATAATTCCATCTCTGGTGGTGATGGACAACACAACAGGCATGCCTCGCCAGAAGAATGGCGGTGCTGGACAACACAACAGGCAATGCCCCACCAGAGAGGTTCAGTTCAACCGCTACAGAAGAGTAGTAGCCGGTCTACAACCATATGAGTACGAGTAAGTTCACGAGTAGGGTAACAGTAGAGTTCAAACAAATAGGTTCAAAACAGGACGGAATATTTCAGGTTCATGCAGCACGAATAGAAAGAGGTTCAAAAGCAGGGTCAAATGCTTTAGGTTCATGGAGCACCAGTACAATTAAGAACTCACTCGTCCAACTTATGCCCAGCAAATCACATTCTTAAGCAGTCACAAGATTCAAGTTCACATTCCATATATTCAGCCAAATTAGGTCCATCAAGGTACGTAAGGCACACTAGCCTAAACAGGTTCAAGTCTCAAGTAAGCTCAGTCTAATCGGTTTCAGGCAGTTCGAGTTCTCTTATCAACCCAGTACAATACTTTCGGGGTTCAAACTTCCTAAGGTTGTAATATTGGCACAGAACCAACCCTAACATATGTTGCGCACAAGAAAATTTCACCAAGTTTCCGACTAGATTAATCCATTATACACTAGTAGATCTGATCTTCGGGTTTATTTTCGATTCATATTCAGTACTAGGGACCTATTAAATTGTATGAATCTGTCCATCAATTTCTCCCATGAATACGGAGTTGGCTAAACCCTCGGTCACAGCCCTTTACTCCTAGCCCTGCTACCATACTTAATAAAAATCTGTAAGTGCAGGAAAAGGATTAACTAAGCATGAAAGAACTTAACACGTATACTAGTTGCAAAAACATTTAAAATCAGGTCATGATTTATTACATATATCAAAAGTTATAACCTGAGTTAAAAGTCATAAAATAAGGCCAATATGTCGGAATTTGTATATAAACACTTAGGTACCATAAAAGATAAAAGCATAGGTAAGCTAGATACAAAAGTCTCACGATGTGGACCACCCTTCCTAGGTCTTCCACATGGTCCAATTATTGCTCATTTCAATCAGATTACATGCCTTCACGACATTAGATCCAAGAAATCCATAACACAAGCCGAAGTCAAAGGTTATCCATGTCGAAGTTCAAAATGCCATCATCTCCAAGAATAACCAATCTTAGGTTCTATAGTACAGTCGCAAGTTCCAAGTTCAAACCCAAGAAATGAATACACTTGCTAACTAACGTGCCAAATGGAACCCAAGTCAATTCACACTAACTTCGTACTCTTGAATACAGCCACTCTATATCTCAAAGTTGTCTCAATCCGTACATTTAAAATTGGCTCACTCTTCTTGAAAGTCAAGAATTTTAAAACATAAGATGAGTGTTTAAAGTAATCAAAATCTTATCAAGTTCAGGATTCACATTAGTAAACATAAGCTTGCCATTCTCTCGAAAACTCAGGATATATATATATTTTTCTTCGTATAAAGCATGGACCAATTCAAGTGTGAGAATATGCCGGTATACAATCAAGGGGAAAACTTAGTTTAGAAATTGTTATCCTGGTATTAACCCATCATATACAAAATTCAACAAGCTCATCAGGTATTCACAACTTTTCAAATTTGAACTTCAAGTAAAACTCACATTTTTACTAAAATCGGCAAATTACACATACTTAAAGCATATATATCTTATTTCCAATCATTGCATACAAATAAAACTAGTACATCCTAGCTTTTCTTCAAAATCCCAAAACAAAATTTCTTTAGAAAGTAGGGGGCGAAAATGCATTTTATTCCTTTGGTACTTTTATCTTGGTTCAAAATCATTACTCATAAAATTTGACTATCACATCTCACCTTTTATCCATGGCCATGGCCAGTACTAGGAATCACCTCAATTCCTTCCACACTTACAAACATAATAGAATTCAAATTCGTCCAATCTTTCACTAGTCATCTAATTCCTCAATTTTTTTTTTCTACAAGTCCCAAATAAGGAATTCTCAAACAATCAATTTCTTTGTACCACTAGGATACAATAGCTCCTCGTTCACATAATATTCAAATTACTCTCACAGCCAAACATCCTAAACTTTAACTCTAGGATACGCTACAGAGATCTGGAACCTAAGCTCTGATACCAATTGTAACGACCCCATTTTCCCCTAAGGCGAACCAGAGGGGTCAACGGGCCGCCTGCCCAGCTCTCGCCAGGACTCAGTCATTCCCTACAGTCCTCGAATGAATTACAAGATAAAACTCAACTTTTACATCATATTCTCCAAAATTTACATATCACAATCGAAGCGGAAACTAGTTCTAAGCGAAAAATGTAGATTTACATCCGATTCAATTCCAAATATTTATACAAGCCCAAAAGTACATAAACCAAAACCAAAACTAAACTATACAAGATGTACGCCATCCAGCCACACAAAGATCCAAATACAAGGTCTTCCTTTACCTCGATCCCTGTGGGGAGAAGAAGATAATAGGGGGTGAGCTAGAAGCTCAGCGAGTGACCAGTAAAATCAACAGCCAAGTATATTTCACAATAAAGCATTAATATGATGTCATGATGCAGTAATCAAATGTTCATTTATTGCTCATGTGAGCCAGTGAAGTTCTTGTACTTAAATATCCAATGCTCGTTTAGATCATGTAACCATGAAACAGAAGTAAGGAGCCATCGTGCTCCAAAGAACGTGTAAACAATAGTGGAGACATTGGTTCTAAGCACAAGACTTTCCAGGAACTCATTGGAGCCAAATTATGTCATGGCACACACCCGAACCCCCAAATGATATGCAATGGAGTAATAAATGCAAGAATTAGTTCAAAAGTAACTTTGGGACAGTCGAGGGATCACTCACACAAAATATAGTGCTTCAAGTATTCACGTTCAACTATACTCCAGGTTTGAAGTCCAGCTCTGCGATAAAAATCCAATTTGAGAACTTGAAACACGAGTAAGATTCGAAACTTAAACGTTCCGTTCATTAAGAATCAACCAATTGAAATTCATTTGAAAGGCATTCGTGAAACACTTGCTCGCTTTTCAAATCATAAGGTTTTGTAGTATAGATACTTGGAAATAACACTTGAGTTGAAAGTACAAGGAAATACAAGTTTACATTGGCCATTATGTCTTTTCCTCAAGGGTACAAGTTCGGCCAAGTCCTAATGTATAACCCTCGATAAACAAAGTAGCAAAGGTGCTTGCTAGTTCAAGTAATAATCACTTAACTTTACACAAGTTACAAGTCTCGTTTCCTAGTCCTCGAGTATAAATTCGGGCAGCATGCCCTTTGTGTTTACCTAATTTTCCAGCCTTTTAGGCTTCATTGTTTTTCTCAAACACAACCCAACATCATACATATCAGCAATTTATGTCAAGAGCCGTTCCATAGGCTCACAATATCATAATAACAAGAATCGCATTAAGTACAAGTGCAGAAATTCAATTTAGTTCAAGACAGATTTGACGTACAAATGCGGAAATAACATATCCGAGGCTACGCTTATCGGATTAAAACGAAACCTACGCCGTTTCGAAGCTAAGACACAGAGCTACAACATTCATGAAGGTCACTTAGTCCAGTTCCTAATGTAACTTAGTCAAATTCTCGAATTACTAAACCAGAAACCAATTCGTCGGCTGTTTAAATGCAGAACACTGTAATGGACATAACTCAGTGTACAAAAGTCCAATTCAGGTGTTCTTAGAGGCATTTTAAAGCTACTTCAGAACACTACAACTTTCATGTTTTGACCCAGAGCTAAATCAGAATGGATCCTGGTCAAAAAATGCGATAAACTGAACTTAGCTGAAGAAACGGACTGCTGGGAAACAATTGAAACAGTAGGGGTATTTCGGACTTTTCATGACCTACGTTGCTCCGATTGAGCTGAAATTTTATAGGCACCTATAAAATACCATTCTCTACAACTTTCCTTCTTTGACCCAAGGCCAAATCAGCCTCTAACATACAGTTAAAATTTCGGACAGAAAGTTGGCAATAATTTTCCAGATTCTGAAATTTTCGGTTTCTAGTGAATCTTTCCTTAATTTCTTGGTCTAATCACTACCACAACACCTTATGAAACCTCAATTGCAACATATAAGCATCTTACAACAATTTGGGCAGAATTTCCCCAAGCCCTAGTTCATCAAATAAGAAAGGGGAAAACTACTAAAACATGTTAATCATCCATGATTTCACCGTAAAATCAAGTTACCAAGCTTAATTGAACAAGATTGAAACTAAAACTTGGAGAGATAAGCTCTCTTACCTTGGTTAGAGATCACTAAGGGCAGCCCCAAGCTTTCCCTTGCCAAACTTTCACCACCAAACACTATCTAACCCCTCAAAGACAAGATTAATCGGTTTAGTTCTTTGGATTCCTCACTTTGTAGCTTGAATCAAGAAGAAATGAAGAAAGCTCACTCTTGTTCTTCCCTCTCCCTCTCTCGGCTCCCTTGGCAGAAAATGAAGAGAAATGAAGCTGATTTTTGTCTTATAAGAAGTAAGAAGGTTAGAGTTAATTAAGACCACAATTTGGCTAACACTTGGACAATTCTTAGCCACTAATTTTTTTCTCTTTCTTTCCCTTGCTTATAAGCCACAAATTTCGGTCCCCTTAGCTGTAATATAAGAAGATATTTTGGCTCAAATATCAATAAGCTTGTGGTGCAAGAAAGTGGTGGTCCAGTGGTGCGTTCAAACGGTAGTGCGCGGGACCCGTCGGTTCGCGCCGTTTTCCTTAAAAACACCCGTACTAGGGTTTTTACTTCCCATTCACTAACTTTATTTCATTTCTCCTAATCACATATTATTTCTCACTTAAAAGTCACTTTTATTCACCAAATTTAATCCTTGCTCCATACCGAAAATTCATCCGGCGAGAAAATCGAGAAAACCTAATTTTGCTCAATTTGAAACCGAAGTGAAAAATCCTATTTTCTAGGTTCATTGGCACTTATTGTGGGGTGATTGAGTAGTATGGCCATTATAAAGTGGTATTTGTCAAAGAAAAGGGAATTTTAAGAAAAATATAAGGAATTTGCACGGCTTCTGGCCGGATTTTCCCACAAAACTCTATTCACCAGAAATTTTTCCCTTTTCTTCTGCCTCGGGGCGTCACAAACTCCCCTCCTTAAAAGAATGTCGTCCTCGACATTCCAACTTGTACTAATCAGATTAAAATAGTTCTCGAAAGTCGATCACGTATTAAGAATCATTTCAATCTCGCTTATCATAATCAAATACTAATCAGATCAAGTATCTAAAAGATCAATCACATACTAAGAATCACTCTAATCTCACTTATCGTAATTCATGATCCAGTAAAGCATGGCTTATCAAATAATCACTTATCAAATTCAAGTACTAAATATCACGCCGATCCAACTTATCCAATAGTCATGGTCCACTAGGGAGTTAATCAAGTGATTAGATAAAACAGGCAAAAAGCTTGAGGTTGGACGTAAAGTCCCAGATATTCGGAAGAAATGCAGGATATAGCGAAACTTTAGATCAAATATTCATCCTTGGTGGTGCTGGACAACACAACAAGCTAGCACAACGGCTATGCTTCACCAAAGAATTTCAGTTCAGTAAGTTGGCCCTGGCGGTGATGGACAACACAACAAGCTAGCACAACGGCTATGCTTCACCAAAAGCCTCAGTTCAAGTATTTGTCCCTGGCGGTGCTGGACAACACAACAAGTTAGCACATCGGCTAAACTTCGCCAGAGAACCTCAGTTCATGTATTCGTCCCTGGCGGTGCTGGACAACACAACAAGTTAGCACATCGGCTAAACTTCGCCAGAGAACCTCAGTTCATAATTCCATCTCTGGTGGTGATGGACAACACAACAGGCATGCCTCGCCAGAAGAATGGCGGTGCTGGACAACACAACAGGCAATGCCCCACCAGAGAGGTTCAGTTCAACCGCTACAGAAGAGTAGTAGCCGGTCTACAACCATATGAGTACGAGTAAGTTCACGAGTAGGGTAACAGTAGAGTTCAAACAAATAGGTTCAAAACAGGACGGAATATTTCAGGTTCATGCAGCACGAATAGAAAGAGGTTCAAAAGCAGGATCAAATGCTTTAGGTTCATGGAGCACCAGTACAATTAAGAACTCACTCGTCCAACTTATGCCCAGCAAATCACATTCTTAAGCAGTCACAAGATTCAAGTTCACATTCCATATATTCAGCCAAATTAGGTCCATCAAGGTACGTAAGGCACACTAGCCTAAACAGGTTCAAGTCTCAAGTAAGCTCAGTCTAATCGGTTTCAGGCAGTTCGAGTTCTCTTATCAACCCAGTACAATACTTTCGGGGTTCAAACTTCCTAAGGTTGTAATATTGGCACAGAACCAACCCTAACATATGTTGAGCACAAGAAAATTTCACCAAGTTTCCGACTAGATTAATCCATTGTACACTAGTAGATCTGATCTTCGGGTTTATTTTCGATTCATATTTAGTACTAGGGACCTATTAAATTGTATGAATCTGTCCATCAATTTCTCCCATGAATACGGAGTTGGCTAAACCCTCGGTCACAGCCCTTTACTCCTAGCCCTGCTACCATACTTAATAAAAATCTGTAAGTGCAGGAAAAGGATTAACTAAGCATGAAAGAACTTAACACGTATACTAGTTGCAAAAACATTTAAAATCAGGTCATGATTTATTACATATATCAAAAGTTATAACCTGAGTTAAAAGTCATAAAATAAGGCCAATATGTCGGAATTTGTATATAAACACTTAGGTACCATAAAAGATAAAAGCATAGGTAAGCTAGATACAAAAGTCTCACGATGTGGACCACCCTTCCTAGGTCTTCCACATGGTCCAATTATTGCTCATTTCAATCAGATTACATGCCTTCACGACATTAGATCCAAGAAATCCATAACACAAGCCGAAGTCAAAGGTTATCCATGTCGAAGTTCAAAATGCCATCATCTCCAAGAATAACCAATCTTAGGTTCTATAGTACAGTCGCAAGTTCCAAGTTCAAACCCAAGAAATGAATACACTTGCTAACTAACGTGCCAAATGGAACCCAAGTCAATTCACACTAACTTCGTACTCTTGAATACAGCCACTCTATATCTCAAAGTTGTCTCAATCCGTACATTTAAAATTGGCTCACTCTTCTTGAAAGTCAAGAATTTTAAAACATAAGATGAATGTTTAAAGTAATCAAAATCTTATCAAGTTCAGGATTCACATTAGTAAACATAAGCTTGCCATTCTCTCGAAAACTCAGGATATATATATATTTTTCTTCGTATAAAGCATGGACCAATTCAAGTGTGAGAATATGCCGGTATACAATCAAGGGGAAAACTTAGTTTAGAAATTGTTATCCTGGTATTAACCCATCATATACAAAATTCAACAAGCTCATCAGGTATTCACAACTTTTCAAATTTGAACTTCAAGTAAAACTCACATTTTTACTAAAATCGGCAAATTACACATACTTAAAGCATATATATCTTATTTCCAATCATTGCATACAAATAAAACTAGTACATCCTAGCTTTTCTTCAAAATCCCAAAACAAAATTTCTTTAGAAAGTAGGGGGCGAAAATGCATTTTATTCCTTTGGTACTTTTATCTTGGTTCAAAATCATTACTCATAAAATTTGACTATCACATCTCACCTTTTATCCATGGCCATGGCCAGTACTAGGAATCACCTCAATTCCTTCCACACTTACAAACATAATAGAATTCAAATTCGTCCAATCTTTCACTAGTCATCTAATTCCTCAATTTTTTTTTTCTACAAGTGCCAAATAAGGAATTCTCAAACAATCAATTTCTTTGTACCACTAGGATACAATAGCTCCTCGTTCACATAATATTCAAATTACTCTCACAGCCAAACATCCTAAACTTTAACTCTAGGATACGCTACAGAGATCTGGAACCTAAGCTCTGATACCAATTGTAACGACCCCATTTTCCCCTAAGGCGAACCAGAGGGGTCAACGGGCCGCCTGCCCAGCTCTCGCCAGGACTCAGTCATTCCCTACAGTGCTCGAATGAATTACAAGATAAAACTCAACTTTTACATCGTATTCTCCAAAATTTACATATCACAATCGAAGCGGAAACTAGTTCTAAGCGAAAAATGTAGATTTACATCCGATTCAATTCCAAATATTTATACAAGCCCAAAAGTACATAAACCAAAACCAAAACTAAACTATACAAGATGTACGCCATCCAGCCACACAAAGATCCAAATACAAGGTCTTCCTTTACCTCGATCCCTGTGGGGAGAAGAAGATAATAGGGGGTGAGCTAGAAGCTCAGCGAGTGACCAGTAAAATCAACAGCCAAGTATATTTCACAATAAAGCATTAATATGATGTCATGATGCAGTAATCAAATGTTCATTTATTGCTCATGTGCTAGTGAAGTTCTTGTACTTAAATATCCAATGCTCGTTTAGATCATGTAACCATGAAACAGAAGTAAGGAGCCATCGTGCTCCAAAGAACGTGTAAACAATAGTGGAGACATTGGTTCTAAGCACAAGACTTTCCAGGAACTCATTGGAGCCAAATTATGTCATGGCACACACCCGAACCCCCAAATGATATGCAATGGAGTAATAAATGCAAGAATTAGTGCAAAAGTAACTTTGGGACAGTCGAGGGATCACTCACACAAAATATAGTGCTTCAAGTATTCACGTTCAACTATACTCCAGGTTTGAAGTCCAGCTCTGCGATAAAAATCCAATTTGAGAACTTGAAACACGAGTAAGATTCGAAACTTAAACGTTCCGTTCATTAAGAATCAACCAATTGAAATTCATTTGAAAGGCATTCGTGAAGCACTTGCTCGCTTTTCAAATCATAAGGTTTTGTAGTATAGATACTTGGAAATAACACTTGAGTTGAAAGTACAAGGAAATACAAGTTTACATTGGCCATTATGTCTTTTCCTCAAGGGTACAAGTTCGGCCAAGTCCTAATGTATAACCCTCGATAAACAAAGTAGCAAAGGTGCTTGCTAGTTCAAGTAATAATCACTTAACTTTACACAAGTTACAAGTCTCGTTTCCTAGTCCTCGAGTATAAATTCGGGCAGCATGCCCTTTGTGTTTACCTAATTTTCCAGCCTTTTAGGCTTCATTGTTTTTCTCAAACACAACCCAACATCATACATATCAGCAATTTATGTCAAGAGCCGTTCCATAGGCTCACAATAACATAATAACAAGAATCGCATTAAGTACAAGTGCAGAAATTCAATTTAGTTCAAGACAGATTTGACGTACAAATGCGGAAATAACATATCCGAGGCTACGCTTATCGGATTAAAACGAAACCTACGCCGTTTCGAAGCTAAGACACAGAGCTACAACATTCATGAAGGTCACTTAGTCCAGTTCCTAATGTAACTTAGTCAAATTCTCGAATTACTAAACCAGAAACCAATTCGTCGGCTGTTTAAATGCAGAACACTGTAATGGACATAACTCAGCGTACAAAAGTCCAATTCAGGTGTTCTTAGAGGCATTTTAAAGCTACTTCAGAACACTACAACTTTCATGTTTTGACCCAGAGCTAAATCAGAATGGATCCTGGTCAAAAAATGCGATAAACTGAACTTAGCTGAAGAAACGGACTGCTGGGAAACAATTGAAACAGTAGGGGTATTTCGGACTTTTCATGACCTACGTTGCTCCGATTGAGCTGAAATTTTATAGGCACCTATAAAATACCATTCTCTACAACTTTCCTTCTTTGACCCAAGGCCAAATCAGCCTCTAACATACAGTTAAAATTTCGGACAGAAAGTTGGCAATAATTTTCCAGATTCTGAAATTTTCGGTTTCTAGTGAATCTTTCCTTAATTTCTTGGTCTAATCACTACCACAACACCTTATGAAACCTCAATTGCAACATATAAGCATCTTACAACAATTTGGGCAGAATTTCCCCAAGCCCTAGTTCATCAAATAAGAAAGGGGAAAACTACTAAAACATGTTAATCATCCATTATTTCACCGTAAAATCAAGTTACCAAGCTTAATTGAACAAGATTGAAACTAAAACTTGGAGAGATAAGCTCTCTTACCTTGGTTAGAGATCACTAAGGGCAGCCCCAAGCTTTCCCTTGCCAAACTTTCACCACCAAACACTATCTAACCCCTCAAAGACAAGATTAATCGGTTTAGTTCTTTGGATTCCTCACTTTGTAGCTTGAATCAAGAAGAAATGAAGAAAGCTCACTCTTGTTCTTCCCTCTCCCTCTCTCGGCTCCCTTGGCAGAAAATGAAGAGAAATGAAGCTGATTTTTGTCTTATAAGAAGTAAGAAGGTTAGAGTTAATTAAGACCACAATTTGGCTAACACTTGGACAATTCTTAGCCACTAATTTTTTTCTCTTTCTTCCCCTTGCTTATAAGCCACAAATTTCGGTCCCCTTAGCTGTAATATAAGAAGATATTTTGGCTCAAATATCAATAAGCTTGTGGTGCAAGAAAGTGGTGGTCCAGTGGTGCGTTCAAACGGTAGTGCGCGGGACCCGTCGGTTCGCGCCGTTTTCCTTAAAAACACCCGTACTAGGGTTTTTACTTCCCATTCACTAACTTTATTTCATTTCTCCTAATCACATATTATTTCTCACTTAAAAGTCACTTTTATTCACCAAATTTAATCCTTGCTCCATACCGAAAATTCATCCGGCGAGAAAATCGAGAAAACCTAATTTTGCTCAATTTGAAACCGAAGTGAAAAATCCTATTTTCTAGGTTCATTGGCACTTATTGTGGGGTGATTGAGTAGTATGGCCATTATAAAGTGGTATTTGTCAAAGAAAAGGGAATTTTAAGAAAAATATAAGGAATTTGCACGGCTTCTGGCCGGATTTTCCCACAAAACTCTATTCACCAGAAATTTTTCCCTTTTCTTCTGCCTCGGGGCGTCACATTGCTTTGCCTAATTTTGATTTGATGTTTGAAGTTGAATGTGATGCTAGTGGGATTGGCATCTGGGCTGTTTTACATCAAAATAATAGGCCCTTGGCATATTTCAGTGAGAAGTTGAGTGGGGGAGCTCTTAATTACCCTACTTATGATAAAGAATTGTATGCTATTGTGCGTGCTCTTGAAGTGTGGCAGCATTATCTTATGCCTAAGGAATTTGTGATACATACTGATCATGAATCAATTAAATTCCTTAAGGGGCAGGGTAAGTTGCATAAAAGACATGCGAAATGGATTGCATTTATTGATTCCTTTCCATATATCATTAAGTATAAGAAGGGAAAAGATAATGTCGTTGCGGATGCATTGTCTAGAAGGTATATTTTGATCACTAGCCTGAGCACTAAGTTACTTGGTTTTGAGCACATTAAAGACTTGTATGCACATGATGCTGATTTTTCTAATGTATTTCAAGCTTGTGAACATGCTGCATTTCAAAAGTTTTATAGGCGTGAAGGCTTCTTGTTCAAAGAAAATCGCCTATGTATTCCCAACTGTTCACTTAGGGAATTACTTGTTAGAGAAGCCTATGGCGGAGGGTTGATGGGGCATTTCGGTATTGATAAAACTCTTGACATTTTGCATGAGCATTTCTATTGGCCTAAAATGAGGCGTGACATTGCTAACATTTGTGATAAGTGTTTAAAGTGTAAGCAGGCAAAGTCAAGGAGTAACCCTCATGGATTGTATACTCCTCTACCCGTACCTCATGCTCCTTGGACAGACATATCCATGGATTTCGTGCTTGGTTTACCAAGATCTTCTACAGGTACGGATAGTATCTTTGTTGTAGTGGATAGATTTTCTAAAATGGCTCATTTTATCCCTTGTAGGAAAACAAATGATGCGCGCCATGTTGCTGATTTATTCTTCAAGGATGTGGTTAGATTGCATGGAGTACCGCGTACTATTGTAAGTGATAGGGATGTGAAATTCTTAAGCTATTTCTGGAAATCACTTTGGGGAAAGTTGGGAACTAAGTTGCTGTTTTCTACTTCTAGTCATCCCCAAACGGATGGTCAGACTGAGGTAACCAATCGAACCCTTGGTGCTCTACTTCGAGCCATTGTTCAAAAGAACTTGAAGAAGTGGGAAGAATGTTTGCCTATTGCCGAGTTTGCATATAACCGAACCACTCATTCTACTACCAATCATTCCCCTTTTGAAATTGTTTATGGGTTTCAGCCGCTAACCCCTCTAGATTTATCACCTATTCCTGTTAATGAGTGTTTAAGCGCAGATGGTGTCAAAAAGGCAGAAGCTGTTCGGACCTTGCATGAGAGAGTTCGAGCTCAAATTGAGAAGAAAAATGCGCAATATGCACAACATGCAAATAAGGGTAGAAAACATGTCGTATTCGAACCCGGTGATTGGGTTTGGGTGCACATGAGGAAGGAAAGGTTTCCAGCATCTCGACGGACCAAGTTACATCCAAGAGGTGACGGACCTTTTCGAGTACTAGAGAGGATCAACGACAATGCATACAAGTTGGAACTTCCAAGTGAGTATGGCATAAGCGCATCTTTTAATGTATCTGACCTATCTCCTTTTGACTTTGATACAGACTTTGAAGATTTGAGGATGAATCCTTTCGAGGAGGGAGGGAATGATGCAGATACGGGTGCGCAACAACTTCAACCTTGGGTCAAGGACAACATTGACGGTCCGATGACAAGATCAAGATCCAAGAAGGTGAAGGAAGCTTTACAAGCCTTGATCATTCACCATACAAGCAAGGAGCAAGCTAGGTTTGAAGATTTGATGGACCATGACATTACTTTGTTCACTTGTACGTTTGAAGTGAAGGAATGATCTCATACTTGTTAGTTTAGTTGGTAGTTGTTTTAAGACTGTCTAGTTTAGTAGTTGTTAGGCGTTAAGTATTTTATTACTTATTGGGCCTTATCGGAAAGCTTTAAAGAGCAGACTCTTTAAGCCCTTTATGCGGACCGAATTTCTTTCAGGTTTATGTGGGCCGGATTTTGCCCTAGTTTTAGCCTATAAAAAAGGCACCTCTTGTATGAGGAGGGACAGAATATTACAACCAGAAATCGTGAGGAATTTTCCTTCAAGTTCTTAATCGAACTTACTCTTGAATTCTTGAGTTCATGGCTTAGGATTCAAATCTGACTTTATCGATTAGCTTGTTCCCTAGTCGTGGTGTCTCTTCATCCATCTTTATTTGCTTAAGGTTGCTGATTGCCTTTGTGTGTCAGTGGTCTTGAGTTCATGAGAACAATCGAGTTCAATTTCCATTGGGAGAAAAGGTCCAACTCTGATAATTACAAGGTTGGGAGGTTCTAGGAGGGTCTTCCCCTAGGGTTGCCTATATCATTGATGAATAAAGTTTTTCCTTTATTACGATTCTTCCTCTAAGAGAGAGTTTCGAGCCTTCCACTTGCTTGGCAAGGGTTATTGAGCAATCTTGCGTCTTGTCCATGATTGTTCTTCCGACCTATCCCTTGGAGTAATCACCTACATTGGAGTCGTCGTTCTACCACTTTAAACCAACTCGTGTCGTCCGTGTTGATTTAAGGTCCCGCAATCCAAACGTAGGACAACCTCGCTAGATCCTTGGGCAAACGTGCTGCGTGTCTCGAAACAAGTTGATCGAGGACCGTATCAATATGCTTAAGCAACTCATGGTCAGTGTGTATGACAAATTCCCTTGGTCTCAAGTAATGTTGCCAAGTTTCTAAAGCACGAATTAAGGAGTTCAACTTCTTATCATGAGTGGAATAGTTCAAAGCTGCCCCATTGAGTTTTTCACTAAAGTATGCAATTGGTTTGCCCTCTTGCATTTGGACAGTTCCAATACCCACCCCAGATGCATCACACTCTATTTCAAACATCTTGTCAAAGCATGGCAATGCAAGTAGTGGTGCGTGTGTGAGTTGGTGTTTAAGTATTTGGAAAACACATTCTTGAGTATCACTCCACACAAATGGCTAATTTTTCTTAATTACAGCAGTTACAAGTGCAGCAATGGTACTAAAATCTTTAACAAATCGTCTATAAAAACTAGCAGAACCATGGAAGCTGCGTACCTCACCCACCATGCTTGGAGTAGGTCATTCTCGAATTGCTTTAACCTTCTCCTCATCCACTTTGATTCCCTGTTTACTCACAACAAAGCCTAGGAAGACAAGTTGATCAGTACAAAAGGAGCACTTCTTAAGGTTAGCATAGAGCTTTTCCTTTCGAAGTACATCATGAACAAGCTTCACATGTTCAACATGCTCATCTAGGCTCCTATTATAAATCAAGATGTCGTCAAAATACACAACTACAAATTTTCGAAGGAACGGACGGAGTACATGGTTCATCAACCTCATGAATGTACTAGGTGCATTAGTTAGTCCAAATGGCATAACTAACCACTCGTACAAGCCATGTTTGGTTTTAAAGGCCGTTTTCCATTCATCCCCCTCTTTCATCCTAATTTGATGATAACTGCTTTTTAGATCAATCTTAGTGAAAATCACGGCACCATATAGCTCATCTAACATATCATCAAGTCTATGAATAGGGTGATGATATTTTACCATTATTGCATTAATGGTGCTACAGTCAGTGCACATTCGCCAACTTCTATCCTTTTTAGGCACCAAGATGACGGAAACCGCACATGGGCTCAAGCGTTCTCGTGCCCATCCCTTTGTTAGAAGCTCTTCGATTTGGCGTTGGAGCTCCTTTGTCTCATCTGGTCCCATTTTGTAGGCTGGTCTGTTAGGAAGTGGGTTACCTGGAACCAAGTCAATTTGATGCTCAATTCCCCTTATTGGTGGTAGTCCATTTGGAATCTTATTAGGGAAGACATCCTCATAATCCTGCAAAAGAGAGACAATACTAGATGGTAGAGTGTTAGTAGGATCATTTGTAACAACCAACACCTCTTTGCACAAAAGTACAAAGATGGGTGTATTAACACTTAAAGCTTTTCTTACTACATTGGCTTTTACCAATAGATTTTACCTTTTCTCTCTCTATTCAATTTTGGCCGGCTCAGCATGTCTTTTTTCTCTCAATTTTCTTGGCCTTATCATTTTCTGTTGAGCTCTCGGCTTTTTCTATTTTTTTCTTCTCATTCTCAAGCTCACTCTCCTTGATCAGGCTTTCTTGATCTTCACGAACTTGGATAGGAGTGAGTGGCACAAGCACAATCCTCTTCTCGCCTTGCTTGAAGGAGTATTTATTGGTAATGCCATCGAATGTGATACGTTCCTCGATCAACTCATTTCGAGACACGTAGCACGTTTGCCCAAGGATCTAGCGAGGTTGCCCTACATTTGGATTGCGGGACTTTAAATCAACACGGACGGCACGTTTTGATTTAGAGCGGTAGAACGACACTCCGATGAAGGTGAATACTCCAGGGGAATAGGTTGATTGAACAATCAAGGACAGGACGCAAGATTGCTCAAGAACCCTTGCCAAAGCAAGTTAAGGCTCGAATTCTCTTTTAGGAAGAAAACGAGAATTCTAGGAATTTTATTCATCAAACTTGTGTCTTTAACCTTACAAAGCTAACCTATTTATAGGCTTAAAGGTAACAAGAAAACCCTAAAGATACCCTAAAGGGAAGGTCGGCCATCTTGATTTCAAATGGGCTAGCCCATGCCTTCCACTAAGCAACTAGTCTAACTAAATAAATAACAACGACTAAGGCCCTACTCGGCCGACTCACAAAGAGGCCCACTTGATTCTTCATGGGCTTGGATCAAAGTGTAAATTGCTTGATTGTCTCTTTCCAAACTTTCAATATCTCTATGGGCTCCATGTTGATCTTGGACAACTCGGACAAGGGCTTGGAGGGATTCTTTGAAAAGCTTGGCCCGTGCACGTGTGACTGGGCGCCCAATGGGACTCGGACCGGGTCATTGCGCGGGCCCTGATCCATGCACACATCAGTCCCCTCCTCTTGAGAAGGATTTGCCCTCAAATCTGGATCCTTCCCGTCAAGAAATGGGCTCAGGTTCGCGACATTGAAGGTCGCTCTAACATTGTATTCCCTAGGTAGCTCTAATTTGTAAGCGTTGTCATTAACCCGTTGGAGCACGCGAAAGGGTCCACCTCCTCTTGGGGATAGCTTGCTTTGTCGTTGCTTGGGGAACCTCTCTTTGCGCAAGTGTAGCCAAACCCAATCACCAGGCTCGAAAATCATCTTACAACGGTGCTTGTTAGCCTGCTGGGTGTATTGTTGAGTACGCCTCTCAATGTTTGCTCGAACGGCTTCATGTAACCTGCGCACAAAATTCGCCTTCTTTTTCGCATCTAAGCTTGTGTGCTCAGAGGAAGGTAAGGGTACCAAATCAAGAGGGGTCAGCGGGTTAAAACCATAAACAATCTCAAAAGGTGAGTAGTGGGTAGCACTGTGAACAGCTCGATTGTAGGCGAATTCAACATGAGGCAAGCTCTCTTCCCAAGTTTTAAGATTCTTTTTAATCAAAGCCTGAAGTAGTGTGCCAAGTGTGCTATTGACAACTTCAGTTTGCCTATCGCTTTGTGGATGACTGGTGGTTGAGAATAATAACCTAGTGCCAAGTTTAGACCATAAAGTCTTCCAAAAGTAACTCAGAAATTTGACATCTCTATCACTAACGATGGTCCTAGTCATGCCATGCAGACGAACAATTTCTTTGAAGAATAAAGTAGCAACATGGGATGCATCGTCAGTTTTGTGACAAGGAATAAAATGAGCCATCTTAGAGAATCTATCAACCACTACAAAGATGGAATCATTTCCCCTAGGTGATCTAGGGAGTCCTAAGACAAAGTCCATGGACAAGTCTACCCAAGGATAGTTGGGAATAGGCAATGGGGTATACAGGCCGTATGGGTGTGTCTTAGACTTCGCTTTATGACAAGTGACACATCTACCAACCATGCGCTCCACATCTCGACGCATGTGAGGCCAATAGAAATGCTCTTGTAACATGGCAAGAGTCTTAACCATGCCAAAGTTGTGAGGCCCCGGTCCGTTCTACGTTGATATATTCACTAGTTAGGCGGTAACGTTTGGGTTTGGGAGTATTTCGAAAACTCTAAGTAGGGATTAAGATTTAAACCCTAGTTCTATATTAGTTACAAGTTCGAGTGGTGATTAAAGTTAGTTATGTTAATGTGTGCCTTAGTGTGGGTAAGTACAGGATTTAATCCATTTGGTATAGGTTAATTAAGTTTAAGAAGGTTAGAAACCCTAAGTGAGCAAAATTCCTAATGTTAGGATTTATTAGAAGTGTTAAGTTGGGTTTAAACCCTAAATTTGCCCTTGACAGAAAGGTTATTGTTTAATTACTTTTATGTGGGATAAAGTATGTTTAAGTGTAAGTGATTAAGATGAGAAAGTGATTAGTGAAGTAATTAAGTGTGATTACATGTTTTAAATGAGATTAAGTTATGACTTATGGAGTAAATTGAAAGATTATCAAATGTTTGAGGGAACATGTATAAGAAAGAGAAAGTTGAAGTGCAAGGGTTAAAAGTGCAATTGAGGAGCTTTTATGTGATTGGCTAGCCTTAAAAATATCTCTCCTAAGTGGTGTTGCACCACATATTAGTCTCAAGGGTCATAATTAAGTCATTTGTGAGACAAACAAAACAAAAATTTGAGAGAAAAATAGAGAGAGAGGGCCGGCCACCTTGAAGTGAGAAACCAAGAGAAGTTTGTGAAGTTCAATCAATTTCCTTCCATAAATCCTCATTTTGAAGCATAAAGAATCCACTTTGGAGTTGGCCTAAGATCATTAGTCATCTTACATCCTTAATCTTGAGGTAAGAAAGTCTATTTGAAGTCTTAAGTTGATTCTTGATTGATGAACTAGTGGCTATGTTGGTAAAGGATCTTAGTTGTGCTTGATTATGGTACCTCTTATGTCTATCACTTGTTTTTATGAAGTATCATGGTTAATTTTTGTGAGTTATGTTGCTGGAAATTTCGGTCAAGAAAGAGAGGAATTAGGGCTTTTGTTTTAATGCTTTCCTTACTTGTTTTAGTTGAGAAATGAACTTGTAGTGGTTGTGTTTGATAAATTGTCTCACTTGATTGGTTGGTTTCTAGCAAAATTCTGATTTGGGTTAAGAAACCCTAGACTCCATGAGGTTAGTTTAGTTGAGCTTATGGCTATTGAGTTAGGGTTTGGTTAGTTGGATGTTAGTGTAAGTTGATGGGTGCATATGAAGTTAAGTTAGGTGTTGTGGTTAGTATTTGGTAATTTGGTATTGACTTGGGAGGGGAATTTCGGATCATTTGTAGACCATTTAGATGTTAGTATATGTGTGTTTATTTGGTACAAAAGTGGTTGAAAAACCTGCATAAGAACCATGAGAACGAACCATGTGTTTGCGACATTTGAAACCGGCAAAATGGGTAAACAGGGCAACCCAGAACCTGAACTTGAGCTCCATTTTTCTTGATGTTCCGTGCTGATTCAGAAGTTTTGTAAAACATGAAAGTTGTAGCCTATTAAGTCCTGGGTATGCCTGCAAAATTTCAGGTCAAACGGGGTAGTGTAGCCCGAATTATAGCCAAAACACTTGAACCTGCTTTGGGACACTGGATTTTGTGCGTTTTGCATTTCAGCTTCTGCCCGTGATTTTTCGGTTTTGATCCCATACGAACTAGGTACTGATCCCTTCATAAGAAATTTAGATCTTGATCTCAGCTTCGAAACGGTATAAAGTACGTCGAAATCTGAGTTCCGTAGCCCCTGTTATGATCAAAACAATATCGCTCGTCAGAACTGCCTTGTATCTGGACAGTTCTGACGGGTACTTTGGCACTCGATTTTCGTTCTGTTCTGAATGGATTCAGGTCTTGGCCAAAACATTAAAGTTTTAGCCTTATGTCTCAGCTTTCTAACGCCTCTGGAATTTCTTGATTTCGATTTTGGAGCCGTAAGTTACGGCCTTGTAAACAGGGCCTGTTTGGTAAACCGCAATGACACAGCTGGAACTATTTCGTGTATTTTTGACCTATATCTATTGCGATCTGGGTTAAGATGTCTAAAGGGAAGTTGTAGCCCATCCTCTTAGCTTCGCAACGGTACCTCATGTACCTTGATCCGACACTCCTAGTCTAACTTGTAACCAAAACGGTTTGAGATGGCCGATTTGGCCGTTTCCGTTTGACGTTCCGCGCGAGCGCGTGCACCGTTTTTGCCGTTTCCGCAATTACGTGTGCCAATTTTGTCATTTTACTTGTTTTGGGACTGATAGTAGCCGTTTGTGATATAAAGTGATAAAATCTTCTATTTCAGACAGTGATGAGCTAGGCGGTGCCGGTGGGGCCCACTACTAGCCAACACACAAAGTGATTTCCGCTTTTGTACTACTTTTGGTATTTTGAGTAAGTATTCAGGCCGCTCTTATGTGTTAGTTGTTTATGTGTTTCGTTATGCGTAAAAAGGGTACTGATACGAATTCGACCCAACAAGAACCTGTCTTGAAGAACCGAATCGATCAGGCAGCGGAAGGATCTATCTTGACCAGGTTATGGATACAAAGATGGAAAGACCTTACGACCCCTCTAATCCCCGTGACTACGAACTTGTTGATATTATCTCAACCCGTAACCAAACGAATTAGTGAACCTCAGGCAAGTGTAGAAGGCGCCACAATTCAACATGGTCTTGAATTGATAAGCCGAAACTTGAACAAAGGAGATACAACTCACTTTGTATCAAGGAACGCTCCCAAAGGAACAAGAAAGAGAAAACTCTCAATTTTTTATTCATCTCATAATTGTGTTTTTCAATAGTTAAATAAAGTTGGCTATTTATAGCCTTGCAAGACTCAAAACCCTAATCTAAATTGGAAACAATACAAGTTTCCTTATTTGACTTGACTTCTAAACTTGACGCAACTTCCTAAACAAATTTGGAAGCAATTAACTGCTTTCCTAAAACTCTAATTCAACTAGAATAGGAAACTAACTAATTCAAATTGGCTTAACTATGGTCAACATGACCTTAGCCTTTATTCCCTAATTCAAACAACTTACTTAACTCTCAATTTGGAAATCAATCAAGATATCAATCAAGATACCAATCAAGATTTGGAAGCCAATTAAAATTTGGAAAATTTGGATCTTCAATGATTCTCGAGCCCGATTGCACCATCCACCATCATTAGAATGTGCAGACTTGTAAAATGAAAGGAATCCATGCAAATCTTCATGTTCTCATCAGGTACCTAGGCGAGAGTGTACTTTATCGCGCTCGACCTAAACCCTAATTTGCGCGCTTATTTGTACATGACATATGTATATGAGAAATTTTGGAACTAAAACCCTTGAGCTTGTGGCTCGGGGTGACTTTTGAATAATTTTGTGAATTTTGTGAGTTTGAGGTTGAACTCAATACCTAGATGGACTATTCGAGCCGGTTAGGGCTTGGTCGAAGTCAGTCCAACCTGGATTGAGGTCACCAAGTTTGTGACCCGAGCTTGCGACTCAAGCTCAAGTTTGTGATTTCGTTCGCCTGGGCAAGTTTGTGAGGTGACTGGCCAGTGAGGGTGATAAGGTGTCGGTGGGTGTACAAGTGAAGTTCTACGGACCTTATTTATGGTCGACGGAGGGTCGACAGGAGATCACGCATGGCAAATGACTTGGCTTTGGAGCCACCCGTATCCTTATTATGTGATGTTACTTTTCTGCTTTTGCTTTACTCTTACTGTGTAATTGATGCTACATGAAATTTACGCTTTTGCCCCTGTTTACTTACTAAGCTTTTAGCTTACCCCATTCCTTTTGTTTTCCTTAGCAGGGGCCGACGCGGGTACGTTTGGGCACACACACTAGTATAGTAGATTGGCTTGTAATAGTTGAACCATTAGGATGTTTGTTTTATTTCTGGTGGTTTGTATTAGGATCCTTCTTAGGGTCTACATTTTGATTTTGGTTGTAATTATACGGATGTAATAGTAAGAGCAGGTACTTTTGGAGAATGTAATTATAACACTTTTGGGATTGTAAATAGTACTCTTTTGGATTTTCTGGCTTTTATTGTTTTAAGTTTCGAGTCCTGGCGCGAGCTAGGCAGGCGGCCCGCCGATACCCTTGGGTTCGCCCTTGGGAGAAGTGGGGTCGTCACAAAAGTGTCCCATGAGACCACCACTATGTGCTTCCCTAACCAGAAGATCACGGATGGAAGAATTAGGCATACACAGTTTATCCACATGAAATAGGAATCCATCATGCAAAAAGTACTTTCCATGTGGGTTCTTAACACACGTAGCATATATGTCACCAAAGTCATGATCATGTGTGTAGAGTTCCTTAATCAAGACAGGCAAGTAAAGAGTGTCTGCGTGACAAGGCATCAGTTACCACATTTGTCTTGCCAGTCTTGTATTTAATCATATAGGAGAAGGTGTCAATGAAGCTTACCCATTTGGCATGTCTCGTGCTTAACTTGGGTTGCCCCTTGAGAAACTTCAGTGACTCGTGATAGGTGTTTATCACGAACTCCCGAGGGCGAAGATAGTGTTGCCAGGTCTCCAAGGCTCTCACCAGTGCATACAACTCGTTGTCATACGTTGGGTAGTTTAAAGCAGCTCCTCCCAATTTCTCACTAAAAAAGGCACAAGGCCTTTTGTCTTGTAAGAGGACAACGCCAATACCTACACCAGAAGCATCACACTCGATTTCAAAAGTCTTATTAAAGTTTGGTAATGCTAAAACAGGTGCATGGGTAAGTTTGTTTTTAAGGGTAAGAAATGCTTGTTCTTGGTCTTTCCCCCAGTAGAACTTGTCATTTTTCTTGGTCACGGCGGTCATTAGGGCGTCAATGGTGCTGAAGTCCTTGACAAAGCGCCGGTAGAAGCCTGCCAATCCAAGAAAATTGCGTACCTCAGGGACGGATGTGGGAGTTGGCCATTGCTCGATGGCCTCAATCTTGGACTTGTCTACTTTGATACCCTGCGAACTCACTACATAGCCTGAAAGCACAAGCTCGTTAGTACAAAATGTGCACTTCTTGAGGTTAGCATGTAGACGCGCCTGTCGAAGTGTCTCAAGAACTAATCTAACATGCTCTAAGTGCTCATGCTCACTATATAGATCAGGATGTCATCGAAGTAAACGATGACAAATTTGCCAATAAAATGTCTCAAAACATGGTTCATTAGTCGCATGAAGGTGCTAGGGGCATTAGTTAAGCCAAAAGGCATAACTATCCACTCATAAAGACCATGCTTGGTTTTGAAGGCTGTTTTCCACTCATCGCCTTCCTTCATCCTAATCTGATGATAACCACTCCTTAAGTCAATTTTGGTGAATATGACAGCACCATCGAGTTCATCAAGCATATCATCTAGTCTAGGAATGGGATGGCTATATTTGACAGTAATGGCATTGACGGTCCTACAGTCAGTGCACATGCGCCAAGTGCCATCCTTTTTGGGAACAAGTACCACAGGCACAGCACAAGGACTGAGACTCTCCTTTACCCAACCCCTACCTAATAGGCCGTCTACTTGCCTTTGAAGCTCCTTTGTCTCCTCTGGGCCCATGCGGTAGGCAGGTTGTGTTGGGCAGTGGTGCTCCAGGAATGAAGTCGATTTGGTGCTCAATCCCTCGAATGGGTGGTAAGCCATCAGGGACCTCGTCGGGAAAAACATCCTCAAATTCCTGCAAAAGAGCAACCATACTCGAAGGCAATGCCTTATCGAGTTCAGCAACATCTAAAAGCACATGCTTGCAAATCATGAGAAGTACAGGCTGATCAGAATTGACAACTTTCCTAACGTCCTTAGCCTTAATAATCATGTTTTGTTTCCTAGTGGTAGGTGTAGTGGGTGATTTGTCATGTGTAACACTAGGTGTGCTCACTTGACCCTTGGTCGATGGCTCACTTACAGAAGTGGAGCCTTTGCCAGGGTCGACCGCCTTTTGCTTCCTCCTTTGACGGTCTTGTTCACACTCTCTTGTTCATACACTTGTGCAGGTGTGAGTGGTGTGAGGACCTTGCGTTTGCCATCATGCAAGAGTGTGTACTTGTTGGCCCTTCCGTCGAATGTGACGTGTTTGTCAAATTGCCAAGGTCTCCCCAAGATGACATGGGTAGCATGCATTGGCACAACGTCACAAACAATTTCGTCAGTGTAAGTTCCAATGGAAAAGAGAACGCGTACCTGTTTGAAGACACGTACCTCTCCATCCTCACTCAGCCATTGGAGGCGATAAGGGTGTGGATGTCTAGTAGTTGGAAGCCCTAGGCTCTCAACCATGAGTAAGCTTGCCACGTTTGTGCAACTCCCACCGTCGATAATGAGGCTACACACCTTGTCACCTACTTTACAACGGGTGTAGAACAGGTTCTCCCGTTACAGTTGCTCGTCCTCCTTGACTCGGGCAGTTAGCACTCGTCGTGTCACCAAGCACCCTACTTCCCCTTGTGTAGGCGATCAATCTTCCTCAGCAGAGTTTTCATCTAGGCGACCTTTGATCAATTCGGGTATCTCCTCACAGTCGTCATCATCGGACACGATCTCGCCATTGTGAGTGATTAGCATGACTCGTTGGTTTGGACATTGAGACTGGATATGTCCAAACCCTTGGCACTTAAAGCATTTGATGTCCCTACTCCTAGTCTTAGGAGTCTCTTGTTGTGCCTTAGAAGTAGACCTGGATACATCGGTAACCTTATTAGGGGTAGAACTGGAATATCGACTTGGCAAATTACCTTGAATTCAGCTTGAAGAAGTTGGTGTGGCCGAATATCCAACTTCATGGGTCGCCCTTCGTGGTTGGTTGCCCTTCCATGAGGTCGAGTTTGAAGACTGGAAGGTACAGGCTCCACGTCTTAGTCTCTTTCCCCTCTCGGCCTTGATAGCGAGTTCAAGAAGGTCATGCACGTCCACATAGTGCTGAAGCTCTAAGGCTTCTTGAAGGTCTGGGTTGAGACCCCGAAGAAATCTAGCCATGGTTGCCTCGCTATCTTCTTGAAGGTTCGCCCTCATCATGGCCATTTCGATCTCTTTGTAGTAGTCCTCCACACTCATGTTGCCTTGAGTGAGGGTTTACAATTTGGAGTAGAGATCTCGGTTGTAGTAGCTTGGAACGAAGCGCTTACGCATCAATGCCTTGAGCTCTCGCCAAGTTCGAACTCGCGGTTCCCCCGTTCGTCGCCTATGGGTCCTCACTTGGTCCCACCAAACTAGGGTATAGTCGGTGAACTCAACGGTGGCAACTTTGACTTTTTGTTCCTCGCTATAGTCGTAGCAGTCGAAGACCATTTTGATGCGGCCTTCCCACTCCAAGTACGCCTCAGGGTCACTCTTGCCTTTGAACGCGGGTACCTGAATCTTAAGCCCCTTCAGCTTGTTCTTGGGCGTGTCCCGTCGAGGCCTCTCGGGTCGCTCCTCGTCCTCACTAACGGAGTAGTCTTCGCTATTTGCCTCCTTGGGGCCATGGTTACTCTGTTTGTGGGACCTCGAACGAGAGCCTTGTGTGAGACTCTTGGATAACTCGTCGAAACGAGTGTGCAACTCCTCCATTTGTTGCTCACTGATTCGCCTGAGTTCATTCTTCATTGCGGCGAACAACAATGAGTGATCAGTGGTTGCTTGTTGTTGCTCCATGTCTTTCTTGATGCCCCTGCAAAAGGTTAGTAACAAGCAAAGAAAGTGCAGGTATAACCTCACTTCACTCCCTTAGTATATCCCTCACGCTCGTGTGTAGTGCTCAATTCACTCTATTAGACTTACCAAGTACCTTTACCTGTTGGTTTGGGTAGTTGAGAAATGTTGCTCGAGTCCAATAATCGTCACCACCTTTTCCTCACAAGAGTAAACAAGAGTGAAGAATACAATTGGGTGAGATTTTGTGAAGGGAATGACAGTTTTGGAAGGTTTAGGGGCGGTGGACGGATTTGGAAATAATGCCAAGAAAGGAAACTCTAGGAATCCTAAGATGTAGGAGTGGTTTCCTAAAGTGGATGAGAGAATATAGGAGAATATCCAAAAATAGATGAGAAAAGGTAGGAGACTTTCCTAAAGTGGATGAGAAAATATAGGGAAATGTCCAAGAGTTATCCAAGTATTTTACTTAGTCTCCTAAACTAATTTGGAAAACAAGTTAGAGTTGGAAACTCCCTTGAGGACCCCTTTTAAGCAACTTCCTAACCCTTCTCCAAAACAGCTTTGGTTCCTTCTCTCCCTCAACCACAAATTTCCAGAAATTTTCCTCCTTAAAACCCTTCCCAAAGTCGGCTAACCCTCCTATAAAACTCCCTCTCTCACAGCCGCAACTTGCCCAAGCAATTTGGCTCTCTCTCTACTCCAAACCAGATTTCAATTCGGCAAGGCAGTTTTGGCCTTTGTTCAAGACAATGGCTTCCCAAGACAACCCAAGCAATATCACTCAAGAATTCCCCAAGCGACTTGCTCAAGAAGTTCCCAAGAAGTTCACTCCTAAACCAAGAAAGCCTCGTATGGATGCAAGAACTTACAAGACACTCTTTATTCGAAGAGAGGTGCAAGTCTTCAAGAAACAAGATGATCAAGAACCTCAAGAATCCCAAAAGGTAGTACAAATAATCAAAGTTCAAGGTGATCAAGAAGTTCAAGAAGAGGTATGCCAAAACTTTTGAGTTTCTCTCTTTTGTTTGTTCGAATTTTCTGGTTTGCTTAGAAACAATATGTAATGGTTGTTGTTTGGCAATAAAAGAACCAAGTTCTATTCCCTTTTCTTGTTCGGCCTTTGTGCCACCCGAAGGCTTTGTTTCTTTTTTTTTTTTTCTTTTTGACTTAGCAATGTCACTACACCTGGCCGAAAAGGCTCACAACCAGATTCTGGTCAGGCCCTAACTTACTACAACCAACAGCCCCAAAACTCCAAGATTTGATCAAGAACTTTAAGATTTAATTTCAAGAAACTCAAGAAACCCTAGATGCATGTAGTTTCCTTCAAGATTTTCAACTCCAACAAGTTTGATCCACAAATCAGTTTAGAAAACTAACTAAAACAACTTGAATGACCCAAACAAAGCTTGGACAGATTTGACAATAAAGAGAAAAACCCTAGCCGCAACTTGCAAAACCCTAGCCGCCAAGGGGGAAACTGTGACCGCCCCACCTTCCCCTAAGGCGAACCAGAGGGTTCGGCGGGTCGCCTGCCCAACTCTCGCCAGGACTCAGTCGTTCACTACAGTCCTCAAATGAATTACAAGAATAAACCTCAAATATTACAATATAAATCTCAAATATAACTCAAATGTTCCAACATTTACATATCAAAAGCGAAGCGTCCACGCTTCCACTGCGCCACTCTGATCCATGATCCCAATTCTTATACAAGAGGAATTCTACAACAATAAAATCACAACAAGCCTTCCTTCGCCACGAGCCCTGTGGAGGGGAATAAAATAGTTTTGGGGTGACCTAGAAGCTCAGCGAGTAACCAATAAAACCAATTATCAAATCAGTTTCACAAACATTCATTTCGATAATGTCATGATTCAATAATCAATGCACTTTCATTTCTCTCGTGAGCCAGTGAAATCATGGTACTTAGACGTCCAACGCTCCAAACAATCATTTAACATTAAACACTTAACATTGAACATTGAACATTGAGAAAGAGCCCATTGGTGCTCTACAGGAACATTAAACGGTGGAGGAGATGTGACAGCCCCACCTTCCCCTAAGGCGAACCAAAGGGGTTAGCGGACTGCCTGCCCAGCTCTCGCCAGGACTAACGATACGGTTTACGTCAATCTAAAACGTTCCGGAACATACCATTGCGCGCAAACAAGTCAAAACACAAAATAAAAAAAAATCGAAAAAAACCGGAAGCCGAAATTTATCTAAACCATAGCCAAGCATATATATACAATGGAAATCAACATTTACAACCATAATGGCATGCCAAAACCATTCATTAAGGAGTACACATTCGATTTGCCTATCAAAAGGAAATGAACCCGTTATACATTAGGGTTTCACTTCAAGAGCTATACAAAAGACATTTACAAGCTCAGTATGGCAATTGACTATCCAGTCCATTTTCAAAAGCAATTATATCCCTGTAAGGAAAACAAATAACACGGAATGAGCCAAAGCCCAGTGGTATACCACCCAATAAGCAATCAAAATCATATAAGAATGAACCTTCATTTAAAGTGCACAAATAAGCAATGAAGCAAAACGGTAAAAGGATACGGTCGGCTCTCAAGAGCCCATTTCCACGCTTGAAATCTTGAACCAACCTCATTGACTCTCCGTCAATGTTAAAATACCAAACCGTAGACAACTCTTTACTTCCATTCCTTCCACCCAACATACCCCAACCGGGCCCGCACTCCATTCAGTAATATTTTTGGTAATACTCGAGTTTACCGGAACCAAGGGTCTCATTACCACAAGGTTCCCCAGTACAGTCCCCGTGGCAATTCAATCTTCACGACCAAGCCCTCGCCGGCTCGATTCAATTGACTACCAAACGGGGTTGAGCTCAGTGATACAGTAAAGTAGTAGGACAACCGTCCAAACAACCCAATTCAGTTTCCATGCATGGAATTCAGTATCTCATATAACAACTGCAGTATTTCAGTGGAACAGTAGATAGCTATGAAGAAAATCACAAGGGGTGAGAGCGGTCAAGTACACCCTCACCTCAATCACTTTCAATAACCAATTAAGCCTTCAAGGCATCAAATACACATAGCACAAAGCCACATTATAGCAAGTAAGTGAGTAGTATACTCACCAAGCGAGAAAGTGGTGTTTCATACACCGTGGTCACCAATCCGCCGTGAACTACCGTCACGCCCTAGAATCACGCAACAAATGCAATGAGACTCGATAACGAGTCGTATAGCAATGCTTAACACAACCCCAATAGGGTTTCGTATGCACAAATAAGCATGATAGTAAACCAGAAATTAAGAAAGGGCTTTAACTTAAGCCTTAATAAGAAAATCGGTTTTGCCGTCATAATGCGGTAATGGTACAACTCTCACTAAAAATATCGGTTGGGGGTGTAAGACCCACCGTTTCGAAGCTATGGAACAGGGCTACAACAATGTAGAAGGTCACTCACTCCAGTTCCTAGCTTAACTAGGTCTAAAATGCCAAATACTAACCCAGAATTCCTAAAACAGGTTCGCAAAACACAAAAACTGTAATCGGTATATCTCAGTCCATACAAGTCCAAATGCCGAAATTCCAAAGGCATAAGTTAGCTAAGTCATCCAACTACATTTCATCAGAAGACACCAACCCCAAAATCTAAACCAATACCAGTCAAAATGGCCAATTACTATCGCAGTTTTCGCATTCTGTCCAAAGCAGAACAGCTACAGTAATTTCGTCATATCTCATTCCACATTAATCCAAATGACCTGAACTTTTGCAGGCACATCAACCTCATCAATACCTACAACTTTCATGTTTTGAGCAAAGTCAAATTCGGCCTCTAACACAGTGATCTAAAACCGGACAGAATTGGGGCTTCAAGAACCCTAACTTTCCAATTTTCCATCCAAATCCAAAATTAGTTGCATTTTCCTATCCAATACACCTCATAGAGTCATTGTGACGGCCCCACTTCCCCCTAGGGCGTACCCCAGGGTTCAGCGGGTCGCCTGCCCAGCTCTCGCCAGGACTCACTCACTATGGAACTCGAATCATGTATATACATCCATAGACAATAGATGCTCAAGTAAAAGATAAGAAACTTCTACACACCAGAAGTCTTCAAAGTTTTTACCATTCAAGTACAACCATCGAATATACAAGGGTTCTCATTCCTCATACAACCAGCCCATGCCAAGCACTAGGGCGAGAACCATTACAAGGCCAAAGAACTAGATCAACTAGACTATACAGAACGCTCGTCCTTGCTCGCCTTCCCCTGCTAAGGAAAACAATTGACGTGGTATGAGCTAAAAAGCCCAGTGAGGTTCTATATATATAAACAAGTAATTAAACAAGGAACATTAGTCATGTAATAACATTTAATCCAGAAAACATGTTCAATATAAAGCAATGATAATACATTCATTAAAAGGATACAGGCTCACGAGGAGCTATTTGTTTGTTCGTTCGTTCCCCTGACATTTCCCCTTATTCCTCCAATCGTTTGAAAATACATTTTTTTGTAAGTAGAATCCCTCGTTCATCCTTTTGTTCGTTCATCCCCTTTTCCGGACGTTGACCGGACTCCACCCATCCGACCATTGGCCGGACTCCACCCATCCGGACGTAGCCGGACTACAAGGTAATACTCGAGTATACCAAATTCACCCAGGGTCACCATATCGCCCGACCGAGTCCGCTTCTGGCTCGAGTCGATCGGTAACGAAGGGCAGGGCCCAATTCAGCCAAAAGGCTTACATCATGCGCAACTAATGTTTCCATCATTAAATCATTGAAAATTTCATATTTATTTAGGTCGAGTGCGATAAAGTACACACTCACCTAGAAAAAGTTCATTTTAGAAATCATAGAAAACAAGTAACATTTAATCAAATAGTCACAAATAATCACATAGACCCAACAATCCACATAGTCATAGAAACAAAACGTATATAGAACACTCACCTACATATGAAAAACAACGGCAAAATATCTTTCCGGATATTATCTTTAATCACCGAGAAAACCTAAGATTAAACGAAAAGAGTATTACAGCTCATTTATCACAACCAATTAGGTGCAATCAAAGAGGCTCGACGAATGATGAGTAGAACGTAATAAAAGACTTTAAAGTGGAACGAGGACATTTGGACCCGTGGACAAAAATAACTAGGGTTTCATAGACCACACATAAAACCAAACTCAAAAGGGTTATAAAATTTTCTAATGGAAACACTTGAACTAAAGACAAGTCAAAATCCAACTAGATAGACTAAGAAATACCGTTTTTGGAATCGTTTATATGGTTGAAACTTATCTCATATTCAAGTAGATATTGTAGACTAATTGTCTTAATGAAATTCATGAAAAAGAGAGGACAAAATACTCAAGAAAATCCTAAACTACTCCTCTTTATTTGGTAAGAGTAAGTAAACATTTGGAGTTTCCAATTGAAGAAGGATCATGTTTTTAAGATGGAAAAACGGTCATAGTATTATACAAGTTCAAATAGAACTTAGCTTTCGGGCGAAAATTTGGGCAGCATGCCCTTTGTGTTTACCTAATTTTCCAGCCATTTATGGCTTCATGATTTTTTTCTCAGCCAAACCCAAAGTCATGTACAGCACAAACTCATCATAATAGCCATTTCATAGGCTCAAGACAATATAAGAACAAAAATCAAAGTAATAACAAGTGCGGAAATGCAATTTGACAAAAGACAGTTTTGACGGGTTCATGCATAATGGTCACAACCGGAGTTACACTTATCGGATTGGGATGAACATTATGCCGTTTCGAAGCTAAGACACAGGGCTACAACATTCATGAAGGTCTCTTAGTCCAGTTCCTAATGTAACTTAGTCAAATTCTCAAATTACTAAACCAGAAACCAATTCGTCGGCTGTTTAAACGTAGAACACTGTAATGGACATATCTCAGAGTACACAAGTCCGAAACAGGTGTTCTTAGAGGCATTTGAAAACTAATTCAGAATAATACAACTTTCATGTTTTGGAAAAAAACTAAATCAGAATGGATCCTAGTCGAAAAACGTGATAAACTGGACTTAACTGATCACACGGACTGCTTGGGAAATACCTAAAACAGTAAGGGTATTTTGGACCTTTCACGTCTTACATTGCTCCGATTGAGCTGAAATTTTGTAGGCACCTATAAAATACCATTCTATACAACTTTCCTTCTTTGACCTAAGGCCAATTCGGCCTCTAACATAGGGATTCAAATTCGGACAGAATAGGATGAAAATTTCCAGAAATCTGAAATCTTTTGGTTTCAATGATAGTTTTCTTAATTCTTGCTACACTTGCTACCAAAACCCCCTATATAACCTTATATACAACATATACTAACTATACAACAAGTTTAGGCAGAAATTAATCAAACTCTAACTTACATATTTCATCCAAAAATCACCACAACAACTTGCATCACTTGTAATCAAACCCAAAACATGGACTATTTAACATCTTAAACAAGAATAAAAGGATCAAAGCCATAGATCAGATTTTATACCTCAAAAAGAAGGCTTGCAAGAGTGATCCTCCACTATTTCTTGAAGTTTTTGGTTCCCTTAGCTTCCCAAGCTTCCAAACTTACAATCAATCGGTTTAGAATTCGATTTTAGCACTTGGTTGGTGTAAATCAAGAAGGAATTTGTTTTCTCTTGCTCTCCCTTTCTCCCTCTCTTGCTCAGCCAAGATGAAGAATAAAATGAAGGAGATTAAGCTAAGTTTGTCTTATAAGAAGGTAGAAAGATAAGACTTAATTCTAACCACAAGTTTGGCCAACACTTGGCTCAACCTTAACCACACAATTTTCTCTTTCTTTCTTTGCATTTTGGGCCACATATTTTGGTCAATAAGTAATCATGAGAGGGAAGATATTTTGCTCAATTAGTGATAAGCTTGTATGGCAAGAAAGTGGTGGTCAAGTGGTGGTTAAATCGGTAGTACCCGGTACACGTCGGTTCGCACTGTTTTTCCTTAAATCCCCCGTACTAGGATTTTTACTTCCTATTCACCAACTTTATATCATTGCTCCTAATCACATATTATTTCTCACTTAAAAGTCACTCTTAAGCACCAAATTTGATCCTTACTCGGTACCGGATAATTATACTGCGGTTACACGAAAAATCCGATTTCATCTTGAATTGAAAACGAATAGGAAAACCCTAATTTCCTATGGTCATTGGCACTTTTCTAGGGTGATTGAACCATGAATAACATGAAATAATAATTTTCAAATAATTTTCAAATAAAAGGGAATTTTTGAGAAATATGTAAGGATTTTGCGAGTCCTCACAGTCATTATCAACCATTACCATTCATCATGCAAAGCCACAACCTTCATTTCATATTAAACCAGAAAAATTCTCAATAAAATGAAAACTTCACCAAAACAAACCCAATCAAGAAACAAATCACATATTACTCCTCTCATGCCTCCATTAAGCACAAAATAAGCATCATTAGAGATAGTAGGGTGTTTCAAGCTTCACTTACCAAGAACCAAGAGAGAGAGGGATGTTGACCACCTTAGGCCTTCAAACAAATCTCACCAAACTACTTACTAACACTAGAAGGAAAGTTTTTATGGAGTGAAATCAACTCTAAGCTTTGGTTTGTGGTAGATTGGACCAAATGGAAGCTTGCAAAAATGGAGAAGTTCCCTTCCTTCTTGAGCTAAGGAGAGCCGGCCAACAAGAGAAGAAAAATGGTGATTTTTGGTGAATTTTTGGATATTTACTTAGTTGGGTCAAAAGTCAAAAAAAATGTCAAAAGGTGAATAGTGTTTCATAAAAGGTATCCAATAAGAAAGTGACATGTGTCACTCTATTAAATGCAATCTTATCATTCTTTTCTCTCTCACATCAATCACTTCATATACTCTACTTATCCCTTAACACCCGATAAATTTTACACAGTATCCGAAACTTAACCTTATTGGCCGAATTTTTCCGAACTTTTCGCACTAGTGGGTCCCACGTCCACTATTTACTCTTAATTTTCTAAAAATTCTCCAATGCTAGAAAAATCATCTTAAAACTATAATTGCTCATAAAATCCATTAAGAAAATATTTCTAAGCCAGAAAATGCAGAAAACATGCAATTAAGGGGAAATAAACCCTAGGAAAATATTAGGGTTTTACGGGTTCTCACACTCTCCCCCCCTTAAAAGAATTTCGCCCTCGAAATTTCTCACCTTAATTCTCGAAAAGGTTTGGGTATTTATCTCGCATTTCCTCTTCCATCTCCCAGGTAGCTTCCTCCACTCTGTGGTTTCTCCATAGCACTTTCACTAGTGGAATCTTCTTGTTTCGGAGCTCTTTGACCTTTCGATCGAGTACTTGAACCGGTTTCTCTTCATAGGCAAGCGATTCATCTACTTCGATCTCTTCCGGTTGCAATACATGGGATGGATCAGGATGGTACTTCTTTAGCATCGAGACGTGGAATACATCATGGATTCGAGAAAGACTGGATGGCAGTTCCAATCGATACGCGACCGCTCCAACCCTCTGAAGGATCTTGTAGGGTCCGACGTACCGCGGTTGAAGCTTCTTTCCTTTCCCCGCTGTAAGACTTCGTAAGGGTGTGATCTTGAGGAATACGTAGTCTCCAACTTCAAACTCCAAGTCCTTCCTTCGATTATCCGCGTAGCTCTTTTGTCGACTTTGAGCTGTTTGAAGTCGTTGCCGAATTAACTTGACCTTTTCCTGAGCCTCTTCCATCCAGGGAATGGTTGCCGGGTCCAGTGCTTTCTTTTCACCTACTTCGTCCTAGTAAATCGGTGAGCGGCACTTGCGTCCGTAGAGAGCTTCGTACGGAGCCATTTGAATTGACGAATGGAAGCTATTGTTGTACGCGAACTCCACCAAGGTCATGTGCTGACCCCAACTGCCTCCAAAGTCCAGAATGCAAGTTCGTAGCATGTCCTCGAGAGTTTGAATCGTCCGTTCTGACTGGCCATCCGTCTGAGGATGATAAGTAGTGCTCAAGTTGAGTTTCGTCCCCAGGGTTTCTTGAAACTTCTGCCAAAATCGCGATACAAACCGTGGATCCCGATCAGAGACAATGCTCACAGGCACGCCGTGTAACCTTACAATTTCATCCATGTACAATCGGGTCAATTTGTCCATTGAGTACTTCATGTTCACCGGCAAGAAATGGGCCGACTTGGTTAATCGATCAACGATCACCCAAACGGCATCGTGTCCCCTTTGCGTCCTTGGTAAACCTGAAACGAAGTCCATAGTGATGTTTTCCCACTTCCACTCGGGTATCTCCAAGGGTTGTAACAAACCCGATGGTTTTTGATGCTCCGCCTTCACTTGCTGGCAAATAAGACATTTCTGCACGTACTGCGCGATTTCCCTCTTCATATTATCCCACCAGTAAGTTCCCTTCAGGTCTTGATACATCTTGCTGCTACCCGGATGGATTGTATACCTAGACCTATGAGCTTCCTCCAGAATTTCTGCTTTCAACGATTCATCCTTTGGTACTACGATTCAGTTCCGATACTTTAAAATACCCTCGGGACTCAAATTAAAGTCCGTAGTTTCTCCCTTTTCCAATTTCTCTCTCCACTTCCGTACTATCAAATCCTCGCCTTGCGCCTCTTTTATACGTTCCAGTAGAGTGGAGGTAACCCTAACATTGCCAAATATCACCTTATGGCTCCCTAGACAGGGTTTCCACTCACATACGGATTCTAGCAATTCCCACTCCTTAATCATTAGTCCTGCTACTTGCACCTTACGACTCAAGGCATCTGCTACCACATTTGCCTTTCCCGGATGGTAATTGATCGTACAGTCGTAATCTTCTAGGAATTCCATCCATCGTCGTTGTCTCATATTTAATTCTTTCTGGGAGAAAAGATATCTAAGACTCTTGTGATCCGAAAACACTTCGAAGGTCACCCCATATAGGTAATGCCTCCACTTTTTCAGTGCAAACACAACTGCGGCTAATTCCAGATCATGAGTCGGATAGTTCTGCTCGTGAAGCTTCAATTTCCTAGAGGCAAAAGCAATCACATTCCGGTTCTGCATCAAAACGCATCCCAATCCTTCTCGCGACGCGTCTGCATATACTGCAAACCCGTCCACTCCATTTGGCAAGACCAGTACCGGAGCCATGGTCAATCTTCTCTTTAATTCCTGAAAACTTGTTTCGCATCGGCCGTTCCAAATAAACTGGCCATGCTTCTTTGTCAAGTCAGTTAAAGGTCCTGCCAGTTTGGAAAAATCCTTAATAAACCTTCGGTAATACCCAGCTAGCCCTAGAAAGCTACGAATTTCCGTGGGGGTTTCTGGCCTCTTCCAATTTGTCACGGCCTCAACCTTCGCCGGGTCCACCGAAATACCTTCGTGGGAAATCACGTGCCCTAGAAACGCCACTTTCTCCAACCAAAACTCGCATTTACTGAACTTGGCGTATAGCTGATGTTCCCTCAATGTCTGCAACACCATTCTTAAATGCTCTTCATGCTCCTCGCGTGTCTTAGAGTAGACCAAAATGTCGTCAATAAACACCACGACAAATCGGTCCAGGTAGGGTTTGAAAACCCTATGCATTAGGTCCATGAAAGCGGCGAGAGCATTAGTCAGTCCAAAGGGCATAACGGCGAACTTGTAATGCCCGTATCTTGAATTGAAAGCAGTTTTCGGAATGTCCTCCTTCCTAATCAACAACTGGTAGTATCCCTGTCGAAGGTCCAACTTGGAGAAGACCACTGCTCCTTGCAACTGGTCGAACAATTCGTTGATGTGGGGCAGTGGATACTTATTCTTGATCGTTACATTATTTAGACCCCGATAGTCAATGCACATCCTCAAGGTTCCATCCTTTTTCTTCACAAATAGAACAGGAGCTCCCCAAGGAGACTCACTCTCGTGAATGAAACCGCGCTCCAACAGATCTTGCAATTGCAACTTAAGCTCCTTAAGTTCTGCAGGCGCCATTCGGTAAGGGGTTTTTGAGATAGGTTGTGAGAACCCGTAAAACCCTAATTATTTTCCTAGGGTTTATTTCCCCTTAATTGCATGTTTTCTGCATTTTCTGGCTTAGAAATATCTTCTTAGTGGATTTTATGAGCAATTATAGTTTTAAGATGATTTTTCTAGCATTGGAGAAATTTTAGAAAATTAAGAGTAAATAGTGGACGTGACCCACAAGTGCGAAAAGTTCGGAAAAATTCGGCCAATAAGGTTAAGTTTCGGATACTGTGTAAAATTTATCGGGTGTTAAATGATAAGTAGAGTGTGTGAAATGATTGATGTGAGAGAGGAAAGAAAGGATAGGAATGCATTTAATAAGGTGCCACATGTCACCTTCTTATTGGTTAGGACTTAAGAAACACTATTCATACTTTTGACTATTTTTTTGACTAAGTGTTAAATACTTCAAAAATCATAAAAATTCACCATTTCTTACCTTGTGTTGGCCGGCCATCCCAAGCTCAAGAAGGAGGAGAACTTCATCATTTTTCAAGCTTCCAATTGGTCCAAAATCCACCAAATCAAGTGTTTAAGTTAGTTTTACTCCATACAATCTTTTCTTTTGGTGATATTGGTTGGTTTATTGAAACTTTTTGGAAGAGCTAAGGTGCCCATCATCTTCCTCTCTCTTGTTATTAGGTGAGTGATGCTTCAACCTCTCCCCTATAGTTAATGATGGTTATTTTGTGCTTAATGGTGGCATGAGTGTTGAAATATATGATTTGTTTCTTGATTTGAAGAGTTTTGGAGAAGTTTTTATTTTATTGGGAATTTTTCTGGTTTAATATGAATGGGATGTTGTGGCCTTGTATGATGAATTGTAAAGGTTGAAAATGACTCTAGTGAGTGTGAATTGATGATAAATGCAATCAATTTTGGATTGAGAGTGAAATTTGGAAAGTTAGGGTTCTTAAATCCCCAATTCTGTCTGGTTTTGGATCATAGGGTTAGAGGCCGAATTTGACTTTGCTCAAAACATGAAAGTTGTAGGTATTGATGTGTTTGAGGTGCCTGTAAAATTTCAGGTCATTTGGATTAATGTAGAATGAGTTATGACGAAATTACTGTAGCTGTTCTGCTTTGGACAGAATGCGAAAACTGCGATAGTAATTGGCTATTTTGACTGGAATTGGTTTGGATTTTGGAGTTGGTGTCTTCTGATGAAATGTAGCTGGATGACTTAGCTAACTTATGCCTTTGGAATTTCGGCATTTGGACTTGTATGGACTGAGATATACCGATTACAGTTTTCTGTGTTTTCCAAACCTGTTTTGGTAATTCTGGTATAGTATTTGGCATTTTCGAACTAGTTAAGCTAGGAACTGGATTGAGTGACCTTCTACATTGTTGTAGCCCTGTTTCATAGCTTCGAAACGGTGGATCTTACACCCCCCATCCGATAACCGTAGAGAATTTTACACCATTACCGCATAATAAGGGCAAAACAGTTTTCTATTTGGGGCCAAGGCTAAGGCCATTTTCTAATTTCTGGTTTGCTATTATGCTCATTTATGCATATGAAACCCTATTGGGGTTGTGTTTAGCATTGCTATATGACTCGTTATCGAGTCTCATTGCATTTGTTGCGTGATTCTAGGGCGTGACGGTAGCTCACGACGTCTTGGTGACCACGGTGTATGAAACACCACTTTCTCACTTGGTGAGTATACTACTCACTAAATGGTTACTATGTGGCTTTGCTAAATGTTTATGTGATGCCTTGAAGGCTTACTTGCATATTGGAATTGATTAAGGTGAGGGTGTACTTGACCGCCCTCACCTCTTTTGATATTGTCACTGAATGGCTACCGTTTTATTGCATTACTGAACTTGATATATTGGTTGGTGAATTCCATTTCATGGAAACTGAATTGATGTCGTTTGGACGATGTCCAACGGCCTTACTGCATTACTGAGCTCAACCCCGTTTGGTAGTCAATTGGATCGAGCCGGCGAGGGCTTGGTCGTGAAGATTGAATTGCCACGGGGACTGTACTGGGGAACCTTGTGGTAATGAGACCCTTGGTTCCGGTAAACTCGAGTATTACCAAAAACTACTGAAATGAAGTGCGGGCCCGGTTGGGGTATGTTAGGTGGAAGGATTGGAAGTAAAGGGTGGTCTACGGTTTGGTACTTTTAACATTGACGGAGAGTCAATGAGGTTGGATCAAGATTGCAAGCGTGGAAATGGGCTCTTGAGAGCCGACCGTATCCTTTTATCGTTTTGCTTCATTGCTTAATTGTGCACTTTAAATGAAAGTTCATTCTTATATGACTTTGATTGCTTATTGGGTGGTATACCACTGGGCTTTAGCTCATTCCGTGTTATTTGTTTTCCTTACAGGGTGATAATTACTTTTGAGAATGGATTGGATAGTCAATTGCCGAATTGAGCATGTAAATGTCTTTTGTATTGCTCTTGAAGTGAAACCCTAATGTATAACGGGTTCATTTCCTTTTGATAGGCAAATCGAATGTGTACTTCCTTAGTGAATACTTTTGGCTTGCCGTTGTGGCTTGTAAATGGCTAATGTTATGTTGTATATGTATTTCGATGCTTAGTTGGGTTTCGGACGGGTCGGTTACTATTCATGGCCGACTCTGGAGTTCGTTTCTTTTATTTTGGGGTATTTTGCCCTTTTGCCTTGTTGCGTGCGTTATAAGTTTCAAATGTGATAGATCGCTTTATACTGCACCGTTAGTCCTGGCGAGAGCTGGGCAGGCAGTCCGCTAACCTCTTTGGTTCGCCTTAGGGGAAGGTGGGGCTGTCACAGGTGGTATCAGAGCCTAGGTTTGAATTAGCCTGGGGATAATAGAAGTGCTCGACTTGAGGATGCTATTGTTTATGCCTATTAAGTTTATTCATGTGATTTTCCCTTTTTATAGGATGGATGCGAGTGGTGATCCGAGTGACCGCCCGGCAGGAGATCGTCCTCGTAGCTCGCTGCTGCCAATTAAGTATCAACTTAGGCAAAAGGGGGCCGTGGTGCGTTGGAGCCCGGCCAGCCGCGTTCGACAGTGCGAGTGCCGTAGCAACTACGCCTATCCGAACGCCCTAGTGTTGGCGGTGGCTAAGGAACGTGAGGAGTTTGCTAAGGATAACACTAAGCTTGAAGCTGTGGTTGCTACGCTGGAAGCCGAGGTGACTCAGGCTAAGGCAACCAATGAGAAGCAAGCCGCACGTATCATGGAGCTAGAGTATGACGTGCATGAGGCCGAGGATCGAGTCGATGACCTATGTGATCAGTTGAGAGATGCACGCGAGCGCGAGACTAAGCGAGCTCGCAAGGTCAGGGGTCGTGCTGAGGCGATCCTTAATCTGTGCGACGACGGACTCGAGGAGTCTAGTGATGAGGCCTCGTACACTGGGGTCGAGGCTGGGGAGGAGTCTACCCCATCGCCTGGGTCTCAGACCCCGGCGACTGATTAGGCCTTGATCTTAGAGGCTTCTTTTGGATAGGTGGTGGTTTTGGTATGTACATAGGGATAGGGATAGAGCCTTAGCTAACCGTTTTGGATGTAGGGTTAGCTACGTGTAAATTTCTTTTGATAGGTCTATCCTCGGGAGGATCGTGTATGTACGTACGTGCTTTGGCCGTACTTGACTGACTGATTGTAAATATATGTTTGGCTTGTATATATGTGTGCTTGTGATCTTGTTTGAAATGCATCAATATGTGTTATGTGAAAAGTTACGTGTTACTTACATGTTTTGTTACCGCTCTGGTTTAGTACTCTTGCCTAGACAAAGTATACCCTATGGAAGGAACACGAAGTGGTCGGGGATGCGGGCGCGGAACTAGACAAACCGCACCGGTTAGGGAAACGGGGGAACCCTCTACTGGACCTAACCCTGGACCACAATTAGACCCCAATGTACAAATAGCTGCTGCCATGCAGCAAATGACCAACCTACTCGCACAAGTAGTGCAACAACAGGGCCAGAACCCAAACCCTAACCCCGGAAACCCTGGCCATCATGTCGAGAGTGAAGATAGAGCGCTAGAACGGTTTCAAAAGTTTTCTCCACCAAAGTTTATTGGGGGACCCGACCCTGATGTTGCTGAGAAATGGCTGGAGAAGATGGTAGACATATTCGCGGCTTTACACTATCCGGACGAACGGCAGGTGACTTTTGCCGTGTTCCAACTCGAGGGGGCTGCCCGTTCCTGGTGGAACGTAATTAGGCAGAAATGGGAGCGGGAGCAGACACAGAGGACTTGGGTGAACTTCATCCGAGAATTCAATGCCAAGTTTTTCCCTCCTTTAGTCCAGGAGAGGAAGGAGGACGAGTTTATCCGGCTCCGGCAAGGGGCTCAGACGGTGGCGGAGTACGAGAGCCAGTTTACCCGCCTGTCCAAATTCGCGCCTGAACTAATCATGACCGAGCAACGACGGGTGAGGCGCTTTATTCAGGGCTTGAACGTTGAGATCCAGAAAGACCTCGCGGCGGCTCAAATCACTACTTTTAGTGAGGCAATGGAAAAAGCCCAACGAGTGGAAAGTGCACGGCTACAGGTCCGAAACTTCCAGGCCAAGAAGCGTGGCTTTCCTGGGAGTACTTCTGGACAGGGTGAGAAGAGCACTCCCTCCAAATTTGGACGGGGCATGGGTGGTGGTCGACAGTCCGGATCAGGCAGAGGGACTCCGTTCAGGGGTGGTCAAGCTGGACGAGGACCGAGGGGAAACGTTCAGAGTGGCTCGGCTTCTGCACCTCGCGGTCCCTGTGGGCACTGTGGGAAGACAAACCACACCGAGGATAATTGCTGGAGGAAACTGGGTAAATGCCTGCGGTGTGGAAGTGCGGACCATCAACTAGCTACTTGTCCGGTCCTGAAACAAGACGGAAAGGGGAGTCAACTACCGTCGAGGACCAATACTGGATCGGCCAAGGGAGACGGATCCAAACCAAAAGTTCCGGCTAGGGTATATTCCTTAGAGCCCCACCAGATCCCAGAGTCTTCCGAGGTCGTAGAAGGTACGATCCCTATTTTCCACCGCTTTGCCAAAGTTTTAATTGATCCTGGTGCCACTCATTCGTTTGTTAACCCTGATTTCATGTGTGGCATCGATATAAAACCTGCTAGTTTACCATATGACTTAGAAGTTAGTACACCTACGGGGAACCAACGTTTGGTGACTAGTATGGTTTATAAGGATTGTGATGTATGGGTAGGTGAAAGGAGGTTTTTAGGGGACTTGATTAGCTTGTCCATTAAGGGGTACGACGTGATTCTGGGTATGGACTGGTTAGCCAAATATAACGCCCAACTGGATTGTAAAACGAAAATAGTTGAATTTCGCATTCCTGGCGAGGCAACCTTAAGGTTAGATATAAGGAGTAGGTTAGCCTCATCTGCTCTCATTTCAGGCATTCGGGCTAGGAAACTGATAAGTAGAGGGGCGCAAGGATTTTTGGCCTTTTTAATTAATACCCCTACGGATAAGTTAAAGGTGGAAGACGTGGCCGTAGTAAGGGAGTTTTCGGATGTTTTTCCTGATGAGTTAGTGGCCTTACCTCCGGAAAGGGAGATAGAATTCCGAATAGATCTTTTACCTGGAACCGCACCTATCTCCAAAACCCCTTACCGAATGGCGCCTGCAGAACTTAAAGAACTTAAGTTGCAATTGCAAGACCTTTTGGAGCGGGGATTCATTCACGAGAGTGAGTCTCCTTGGAGAGCTCCGGTCCTATTTGTGAAGAAAAAGGATGGAACGTTGAGGATGTGCATTGATTACCGGGGGCTGAACAACGTGACCATCAAGAATAAGTATCCACTGCCTCACATAGACGAGTTGTTCGACCAGCTGCAAGGAGCAGTGGTCTTCTCCAAGTTGGATCTCCGACAGGGATACTATCAGTTATTGATAAAGAAGGAGGACATTCCGAAAACTGCTTTCAACTCGAGATACGGGCATTACGAGTTCGCCGTTATGCCCTTTGGACTGACCAATGCTCCCGCCGCCTTCATGGACCTAATGCATAGGGTTTTTAAACCCTATCTAGACCGATTTGTCGTTGTGTTCATTGATGACATTTTGGTCTACTCTAAGACACGCGAGGAGCATGAGGAGCATTTGAGAGTGGTGTTGCAGACGTTAAGGAAACATCAGCTATACGCCAAGTTTAGTAAATGCGAGTTTTGGTTGGAAAAAGTGGCATTCCTAGGGCACGTGATCTCCCACGAAGGCATTTCAGTGGATCCGGCAAAGGTTGAGGCCGTGACAAATTGGAAAAGGCCAGAAACCCCCACGGAGATTCGCAGCTTTCTAGGGCTAGCTGGATACTACCGAAGGTTCATTAAGGATTTTTCCAAATTGGCAGGACCTCTAACTGACCTGACAAAGAAGCATGGCCAGTTTATCTGGAATGGCCGATGCGAAACGAGTTTTCAGGAATTAAAGAAAAGATTGACCATGGCTCCGGTACTGGTCTTGCCAAAGGGAGTGGACGGGTTTGCAGTATATGCAGACGCGTCGCGAGAAGGATTGTGATGCGTTTTGATGCAAAACCGGAATGTGATTGCTTTTGCCTGTAGGAAATTGAAGCTTCACGAGCAGAACTACCCGACTCACGATCTAGAATTAGCCGCAGTGGTCTTTGCACTGAAAAAGTGGAGGCATTACCTATATGGGGTGACTTTCGAAGTGTTTTCGGATCACAAGAGTCTTAGGTACCTCTTCTCCCAGAAGGAACTGAATATGAGACAACGGCGATGGATGGAATTCCTGGAAGATTACGACTGTACAATCAATTACCATCCGGGAAAGGCAAATGTGGTGGTAGATGCCTTGAGTCGTAAGGTGCAAGTAGCAGGACTAATGATCAAGGAATGGGATTTGCTAGAATCCGTGTGCGAGTGGAAACCCTGTCTTGGGAGTCATAAGGTGGTATTTAGCAATGAAAGGGTGACATCCACTCTACTGGAACGTATAAAAGAGGCGCAAGGCGAGGATTTGATGGTACGGAAGTGGAGAGAGAAAGTGGAAAAGGGAGAAACAACGGACTTCAATTTGAGTCCTGAGGGTATTTTGAGGTATCGAAATCGAATGGTGGTACCAAAGGACGATTCGTTGAAAACAGAAATTTTGGAGGAAGCTCATAGGTCCAAGTATACAATCCATCCGGGTAGCAGCAAGATGTATCAAGACCTGAAAGGAACCTATTGGTGGGACAATATGAAGAGGGAAATCGCGCAGTACGTGCAGAAATGTCTCATTTGCCAGCAAGTGAAGGCAGAGCATCAAAAACCATCGGGTTTGTTACAACCCTTGGAGATACCCGAGTGGAAGTGGGAAAACATCACCATGGACTTCGTTTCAGGTTTACCGAGGACACAAAGAGGACACGATGCCGTTTGGGTGATCGTTGATCGATTAACCAAGTCGGCCCATTTCTTGCCAGTGAACATGAAGTACTCAATGGACAAATTGGCTCGACTGTACATGGATGAGGTTGTAAGACTACACGGTGTTCCTGTAAGCATCGTTTCAGATCGGGATCCACGGTTTGTGTCTCGATTTTGGCAAAAGTTTCAAGAAACCCTGGGGACTAAACTCAATTTGAGCACTACCTATCATCCTCAGACGGATGGCCAGTCAGAACGGACGATTCAAACTCTTGAGGACATGCTACGAACGTGCATTCTGGACTTTGGAGCCAACTGGGGTCAGCACATGACCTTAGTCGAATTTGCATATAACAATAGCTTCCATTCATCAATTCAAATGGCTCCGTACGAAGCTCTCTACAGACGCAAGTGCCGCTCACCGATTTACTGGGACGAAGTTGGCGAAAAGAAAGCACTGGACCCGACAACTATTCCGTGGATGGAAGAGACTCACGAGAAGGTTAAGTTGATATGGCAACGAATCCAAACTACTCAAAGTCGCCAAAAGAGCTACGCGGATAACCGAAGAAAAGACTTGGAGTTTGAAGTTGGGGACTACGTATTTCTCAAGATCACACCCTTACGAAGTCTTACAACGGGTAAAGGAAAGAAGCTTCAACCGCGGCACGTTGGACCCTACAAGATCCTTCAGAGGGTTGGAGTGGTCGCGTATCGATTGGAGCTACCGTCCAGTCTTTCTCGAATCCATGATGTATTTCACGTGTCAATGCTAAAGAAGTACCATCCTGACCCATCCCATGTATTGCAACCAGAGGATATCGAAGTAGATGAATCACTGGCCTATGAAGAGAAACCAGTTCAAGTACTCGATCGAAAAGTCAAAGAGCTCCGAAACAAACGGATTCCACTAGTGAAGGTGCTATGGAGAAACCACGGAGTTGAGGAAGCCACCTGGGAGATGGAAGAGAAGATGCGAAAGAAATACCCAAACCTTTTCAGAAATTAAGGTGAGAAATTTCGAGGACGAAATTCTTTTAAGGGGGGGAGAGTGTGAGAACCCGTAAAACCCTAATTATTTTCCTAGGGTTTATTTCCCCTTAATTGCATGTTTTCTGCATTTTCTGGCTTAGAAATATCTTCTTAGTGGATTTTATGAGCAATTATAGTTTTAAGATGATTTTTCTAGCATTGGAGAAATTTTAGAAAATTAAGAGTAAATAGTGGACGTGGGACCCACTAGTGCGAAAAGTTCGGAAAAATTCGGCCAATAAGGTTAAGTTTCGGATACTGTGTAAAATTTATCGGGTGTTAAATGATAAGTAGAGTGTGTGAAATGATTGATGTGAGAGAGGAAAGAAAGGATAGGAATGCATTTAATAAGGTGCCACATGTCACCTTCTTATTGGTTAGGACTTAAGAAACACTATTCATACTTTTGACTATTTTTTTGACTAAGTGTTAAATACTTCAAAAATCATAAAAATTCACCATTTCTTACCTTGTGTTGGCCGGCCATCCCAAGCTCAAGAAGGAGGAGAACTTCATCATTTTTCAAGCTTCCAATTGGTCCAAAATCCACCAAATCAAGTGTTTAAGTTAGTTTTACTCCATACAATCTTTTCTTTTGGTGATATTGGTTGGTTTATTGAAACTTTTTGGAAGAGCTAAGGTGCCCATCATCTTCCTCTCTCTTGTTATTAGGTGAGTGATGCTTCAACCTCTCCCCTATAGTTAATGATGGTTATTTTGTGCTTAATGGTGGCATGAGTGTTGAAATATATGATTTGTTTCTTGATTTGAAGAGTTTTGGAGAAGTTTTTATTTTATTGGGAATTTTTCTGGTTTAATATGAATGGGATGTTGTGGCCTTGTATGATGAATTGTAAAGGTTGAAAATGACTCTAGTGAGTGTGAATTGATGATAAATGCAATCAATTTTGGATTGAGAGTGAAATTTGGAAAGTTAGGGTTCTTAAATCCCCAATTCTGTCCGGTTTTGGATCATAGGGTTAGAGGCCGAATTTGACTTTGCTCAAAACATGAAAGTTGTAGGTATTGATGTGTTTGAGGTGCCTGTAAAATTTCAGGTCATTTGGATTAATGTAGAATGAGTTATGACGAAATTACTGTAGCTGTTCTGCTTTGGACAGAATGCGAAAACTGCGATAGTAATTGGCTATTTTGACTGGAATTGGTTTGGATTTTGGAGTTGGTGTCTTCTTATGAAATGTAGCTGGATGACTTAGCTAACTTATGCCTTTGGAATTTCGGCATTTGGACTTGTATGGACTGAGATATACCGATTACAGTTTTCTGTGTTTTCCAAACCTGTTTTGGTAATTCTGGTATAGTATTTGGCATTTTCGAACTAGTTAAGCTAGGAACTGGATTGAGTGACCTTCTACATTGTTGTAGCCCTGTTTCATAGCTTCGAAACGGTGGATCTTACACCCCCCATCCGATAACCGTAGAGAATTTTACACCATTACCGCATAATAAGGGCAAAACAGTTTTCTATTTGGGGCCAAGGCTAAGGCCATTTTCTAATTTCTGGTTTGCTATTATGCTCATTTATGCATATGAAACCCTATTGGGGTTGTGTTTAGCATTGCTATATGACTCGTTATCGAGTCTCATTGCATTTGTTGCGTGATTCTAGGGCGTGACGATAGCTCACGACGTCTTGGTGACCACGGTGTATGAAACACCACTTTCTCACTTGGTGAGTATACTACTCACTAAATGGTTACTATGTGGCTTTGCTAAATGTTTATGTGATGCCTTGAAGGCTTACTTGCATATTGGAATTGATTAAGGTGAGGGTGTACTTGACCGCCCTCACCTCTTTTGATATTGTCACTGAATGGCTACCGTTTTATTGCATTACTGAACTTGATATATTGGTTGGTGAATTCCATTTCATGGAAACTGAATTGATGTCGTTTGGACGATGTCCAACGGCCTTACTGCATTACTGAGCTCAACCCCGTTTGGTAGTAATTGGATCGAGCCGGCGAGGGCTTGGTCGTGAAGATTGAATTGCCACGGGGACTGTACTGGGGAACCTTGTGGTAATGAGACCCTTGGTTCCGGTAAACTCGAGTATTACCAAAAACTACTGAAATGAAGTGCGGGCCCGGTTGGGGTATGTTAGGTGGAAGGATTGGAAGTAAAGGGTGGTCTACGGTTTGGTACTTTTAACATTGACGGAGAGTCAATGAGGTTGGATCAAGATTGCAAGCGTGGAAATGGGCTCTTGAGAGCCGACCGTATCCTTTTACCGTTTTGCTTCATTGCTTAATTGTGCACTTTAAATGAAAGTTCATTCTTATATGACTTTGATTGCTTATTGGGTGGTATACCACTGGGCTTTAGCTCATTCCGTGTTATTTGTTTTCCTTACAGGGTGATAATTACTTTTGAGAATGGATTGGATAGTCAATTGCCGAATTGAGCATGTAAATGTCTTTTGTATTGCTCTTGAAGTGAAACCCTAATGTATAACGGGTTCATTTCCTTTTGATAGGCAAATCGAATGTGTACTTCCTTAGTGAATACTTTTGGCTTGCCGTTGTGGCTTGTAAATGGCTAATGTTATGTTGTATATGTATTTCGATGCTTGGTTGGGTTTCGGACGGGTCGGTTACTATTCATGGCCGACTCTGGAGTTCGTTTCTTTTATTTTGGGGTATTTTGCCCTTTTACCTTGTTGCGTGCGTTATAAGTTTCAAATGTGATAGATCGCTTTATACTGCACCGTTAGTCCTGGCGAGAGTTGGGCAGGCAGTCCGCTAACCTCTTTGGTTCGCCTTAGGGGAAGGTGGGGCTGTCACATAGGTGCAGTTCCAGGTAAAAGGTCAATTCGAAATTCTATCTCTCTTTCCGGCGGTAGGGCTACTAACTCGTCAGGAAATACATCCGGAAATTCCCTCACTATGGTCACATCTTCTACCTTTAACTTATCCGTAGGGGTATTAATTAAGAAGGCCAAAAATCCTTGCGCCCCTCTACTTATCAATTTCCTAGCTCGAATGCCCGAAATGAGAGCAGATGAGGCTAACCTACCCCTTATATCTAACCTTAAGGTTGCCTCGCCAGGAATGCGAAATTCAACTATTTTCGTTTTACAGTCCAGTTGGGCGTTATATTTGGCTAACCAGTCCATACCCAGGATTACGTCGTACCCCTTAATGGATAAGCTAATCAAGTCCCCTAGAAACTTCCTTTCACCTACCCATACATCGCAATCCTTATAAACCATACTAGTCACCAAACGTTGATTCCCCGTAGGTGTACTAACCTCTAAGTCATATGGTAAGCTAGCAGGTTTTATATCGATGCCACACATGAAATCAGGGTTAACAAACGAATGAGTGGCACCCGGATCAATTAAAACTTTGGCAAAGAGGTGGAATATAGGGATCGTACCTTCCACCACCTCGGAAGACTCCGGGACCTGATGGGGCTCTAAGGAATACACCCTAGCTGGCACCTTTGGTTTGGATCCGTCTCCCTTGGCTGGTCCAGTATTGGTCCTCGACGGTAGCTGACTTCCCTTTCCGTCTTGTTTCAGGACCGGGCATGTAGCCAGTTGATGGTCCGCACTTCCACACCGCAAGCACTTACCCAGTTTCCTCCAGCAATCATCTTCGGTGTGGTTTGCTTTCCCACAGTGCCCACAGGGACCGCGAGGTGCCAAAGCCGAGTCACTCCGAGCGTTTCCCCTTTGTCCTCGCCCAGCTTGGCCGCCCCTGAACGGAGTCCCTCTGCCTGATCCAGATTGTCGACCACCTCCCGGGCCTCGTCCAAACTTAGAGGGAGTGCTCTTCTCACCCTGTCCAGATGTACTCCCAGGAAAACCACGCTTTTTAGCCTGGAAGTTTCGGACCTAAAGCCGTGCACTCTCAACCCGTTGGGCCTTCTCCATTGCCTCGCTAAATGTAGTGATTTGAGCCACCGCGAGGTCTTTCTGGATCTCCACATTCAAACCCTGAATGAAGCGCCTCACCCGTCGTTGCTCAGTCATGATCAGTTCAGGCGCGAATTTGGACAGGCGGGTAAACTGGCTCTCGTACTCCGCCACCGTCTGAGCCCCTTGCCGGAGCCGGATAAACTCGTCTTCCTTCCTCTCCTGGACTAAGGGAGGGAAAAACTTGGCATTAAATTCCCGGATGAAGTTCACCCAAGTCCTCGGTGTCTGCTCCCGTTCCCATTTCTGTCTAATTACGTTCCACCAGGAACGGGCAGCCCCTTCAAGTTGAAACACGGCAAAAGTGACCTGCCGTTCGTCCGGGTAGTGTAGGGCCGCGAATATATCAACCATTTTCTCAAGCCATTTCTCAGCCACATCAGGGTCGGGTCCCCCAATAAACTTTGGCGGAGAAAACTTTTGAAACCGTTCTAGTGCTCTATCTTCACTCTCGACATGATGGCCAGGGTTTCCGGGGTTAGGGTTTGGGTTCTGGCCCTGTTGTTGCACTACTTGTGCGAGTAGGTTGGTCATTTGCTGCATGGCAGCAGCTATTTGTACATTGGGGTCTAATTGCGGTCCAGGGTTAGGTCCAGTAGAGGGTTCCCCCGTTTCCCTAACCGGTGCGGTTTGTCTAGTTCCGCGCCCGCGTCCCCGACCACTTCGTGTTCCTTCCATAAATTCACTCGGTCTAGGCAAAAGTACTAAACCAAAGCAGTAATAAAGCAGGTAAGTAACCAATAAACTTTCACTTAACACATATTGATACATTTCAAACAGGGTCACAAGCACACATATATACAAGCCAAACATATATATACAAGCAGTCAGTCAAGTACGGCCAAAGCACGTACGTACACAAAAGATCCACCTGAGGATAGGCCTATCAAAAGAGATTTACACGTAGCTAACTCTACATCCAGAACGGTTAGCTAAGGCTCTATCCCTATCCGCCCTGTACACAAGACCAAAACTATCTATAACAACTCTAGGAGTCATAGCCTAGCCCGAAGATGAGCTATGAGACCCACTCGACGGAGTGGATCCAACCCTAGCCTCAGACCCCGCACAGGAGTCCTTATCGCTCACTCCTTCCACCACCTCGGCACAGAGGTTTAGGATTGCAGCGGCTCGAGTCCTCACCTTCCGAGCCCTCTTAGACTCGCGCTCACGCGCCTCCCTCAGCTGGGCACAGAGGTCATCGACTCTATCCTCCGCCTCTAGTACATCGTACTTCAGATCCTCTATCCTTTTGGCTTGCCCCTCGTTGGCCGTTTGATTTTAGGTTCCGTAATTCAAGCGTTGGACATCCTCGCTAGATCCTTGGGCGAACGTGCTACGTGTCTCGAAACGAGTTGATCGAGGAACGTATCAGTACAAGGGCTTGGAGTGATTCCCTGAATTACTTGGCCCGTGCACATGTGACTGGGCCCAATGGAACTCAGATTGGGCCATTGCGTGGGGCAAGGTCCGTGCACACATGAGCTGTTTTGCTGAGTTTCTAGTCAGTATTTTGGAGGGTAAGTGGTGCTTTTGGGATGTTCAAATAACGCAAGAACCAGTCCTCAAATTTCAGTCAAATCAGTTAGCAAAACCTAGCTTAACCGATTTTAGAAACTCAAGAATTCAAAGGCGGTTTGGCTAAGGTGTTTGTGGTAGTTTAGGTTTGGCTTTGGAAACTGATTTGAGGTGCTTGGGGTCTGGTTGGTAGTTTGGTGATGTGTGCACGGACCTTGGCCCACGCAATGGCCCAATCCGAGTTCCATTGCGTGATGGTCAAGGACACGTAGCACGCGTGGGCCAAGCATTTCAGGGAATCACTCCAAGCCCTTGTACAGAATGTTCAAGACCAACAAGGAGTTCATCGAGACATTGAAGGCTCAGAATGTGATAATCCAGTTGTCTACACGATGATCCAAGCCCATGAAGAGAGCCCGTGAAGAGCCAAGTGGGCTATGGCCGATTAGGCCTTAGTGTTAGGAGTCTTAAGTTTAGATTAGTCCTTTTGTTAGCCATGGATTTGGCCCACCTTTGTCTAAGGATGGCCGAATCACTAGGCCCTTCTTTATTGAGTCCATGGATTGGCCCACCTTGTCCAAGGAGTGGCCGACCATCTAGCTTTTCGATATTAGGGTTTAGGGTTTCATTAGTATTTGCCTATATAAAGGCTTGCTTTGTAAGGTTTAAGATGGCCGTTTTATGATAATAAACTTGTTCTTGTTTCTCTTACATGGAGAGTACAATTCCGTTACTTGCATTGGCAAGGGTTCTTGAGCAATCTTGTGATCGTCCTTGATTGTTCTACCGACCTATCCACTTGAGTATCCACCTCCATTGGAGTCGTCGTTCTACCACCTTCAATCAAATCGTGTTTTCCGTTTGATTTTAGGTTCCGCAATTGAAGCGTTGGACAACCTCGCTAGATCCTTGGGCGAACGTGCTACGTGTCTCGAAACGAGTTGATCGAGGAACGTATCATTTGGGGTCGTTGAAATTCAATTATGATTGGAAACTCAAGAATTGGAAACCAATCAAGATTTGGAGACTCAAGTTTTTGGGAAACCAATCAAGATTTGGAGACTAATCAAGAATTAGAAACTCAAGATTTGGGAAACCTGATTTCCTTTGTGTGAGAGCCGATTCCTTCTCTTCTTCCTTTTTTTTTTTGTTCTCCATTTTTTTTTGCTTCGACTCTTCAAGGAACACAAATTCAGTCACACCAACAAGTTCAAGAAACGGATGAAAGGTTATGCAAATTCCAAGAAAACCCTAGTTCTTGATTTATTGTTCAAGAACTTTCAAAACAAGACTTGGTGGTTCAAGAACTTCAAGAATTTTGTTCAAGGAGCTCAAGAACTTCCCCAAATTATGTTGTGTTGTCTAGGGTTTGCAAGAACAACAACCAATACTCAAGAAATAGGCAAAACAGAATTTCAGCAATACTCAAAAGAAAATTCCAACAATACTCTAGCAACTTGGACACTAAAACAATATAAGGTACGTGACTCTTTTTTTTTTTTTTTTTTTGTCTTTAAACCCTAACAACCCAAACACAAGTATAATAGACCCAAGAACTTGGACAGAAAACACAAAAAAAAAAAAGACAACATCCAAACAGATTTTTTTTTTTTACTCGGATGAACAGTAACGTGAACAGTACGCTACAGTATGATGAACAGTATTCGGTACACTAATGATGAACAGTAATCGCTACAGTTTTTTTTTTTTTTGGACAAAAGACATAAACGAACAAGATATGAACAACTTCAATTAAAAGAGAATTAACCTGATGCTCTGATTACCAACTGATGAGCAACCCTAGGGGAAGACCCTCCTAGACCCTCCCAACTTTGTAATTATCAGAGTTAGATCTTTTCTCCCAATGGAAATTGAACTCGATTGTTCTCATGAACTCAAGACCTCTGACACACAAAGGCAATCAGTAACCTTAAGCAAATAATGATGGATGAAGAGACACCACGATTAGGGAACAAACTAATCGATAAAGTCTGATTTGAATCCTAAGCTATGAACTCAAGAATTCAAGAGTAAGTTCGAATAAGAACTTGAAGGAAAATTCCTCACGATTTCTGGTTGTAATAATCTCCCCTCTCGCTCATACAATAGGTGCCTTTTATAGGCTAAAACTAGGGCAAATCCGACCCAAATAAACTTGGAATAGGAATTTGGTTCGCATAAAGAGCCAGCTCTTTAAGGCTTCCCGATAAGGCCCGATAAGTAAATAGCCAGCTCTTAAGGCTTCTCGATAAGGCCCAATAAGTAATAAAATACTCAACGACTAACAACTACTAAACTAGGCAGTCTTAAGACAACTACCAACTAAGCTAACAACTATGAGATCATTCTTTCACTTCAAACGTACAAGTGAACAAGGTAACTTCATAGTCTATAAAATCTTCAAACTTAGCTTGCTCCTTGCTTGTATGGTGAATGATCAAGGCTTGTAAAGCTTCCTTCACCTTCTTGGATCTTGATCTTGTCATCGGACCACCAATGTTGACCAAAGGATCCTTGACCCAAGATTGAAGTTGCTGCACACCCGTATCTGCATCAAAATGTAGGAGAGTGTTCCTAAAATGTAGGAGAGAATATAGGAGAATATCCAAGTGAGACAAGAGTTATCCAACAAGTGCTTTACTTACTTTCCTAATTGACTTTGGAAACCAAATTAGTTTTGGAAAATTTAGTAAACAACTTGGATGAAGCAAGCAATACTTGGACAGATTTGAAACAAAGAAACCCTAGCGCAAATGAAACCCTAGCCGCACAAATGAAATCCTAGCCGCACAAAGGGAACCCTAGGCGCCACAAGGAAACCTAGCCGTCGCCCTCTTGTTTTCTTGTTGCTTCGGCTATGACTAACGACTTGGACAGAATTTGGTAGCAATGTTGGAACACCAACGACTAGAAATTTCGATGCCATGACTCAATACCACAAAACAACTTGTGGACAGATTGGTCACAACAACTACGGATGAATGGACAGAAATTGGACTCACTAAAACCAAACAAAATTCCGGACAGATTTGACACAACAAAGAAATATGCACGGCAGAATTGAAGATGCAAGACACAACCAAGTTCGAACAGATTTTCGAGCAATGACGTGACACACAAACGGACAGAATTGGTGACACAGCCAACGACTCCAACGCAAGAACAAGTTGTGGACAGAAATTATCAACAAACTAGACACAAACACAAAGGAGATAACACACAACAGATTTTGTGTTCGGATGAACAGTAACGATGAACAGTGTCGGTGAACAGACCCTTTTTTTTTTTGGTAAAGCAAGGCAGCGGAACACAAGGAAAACTAAGACAAAACTACGGATATAACGGAAGATACCTCCACCAAAGCTCTGAAGCCAACTGATACGGTCCTCGATCAACTTGTTTTGAGACACGTAGCACGATTGCCCAAGGATCTAGTGAGGTTGTCCAACGCTTGGATTGCGGAAACCTAGAATCAAATGGACGATTTGATTATATACGGTAGAACGACGACTCCACAAAGGTGATTACTCTAATGGATAGGTCGGTAGAACAATCTAGGACAAGACGCAAGATTGCTCACAACTCTTGCCAAAGCAAGTAAAAGGCTTGAATCTCTCTCAACAAGAAGAATCGAAAATAAACAAACTTTATTGATAAAACGTCTACCTTCAAGCCTTACAAAGCTAGCCTTTTTATAGGCTAAAGGTTACTAAAAACCCTAAAAACCCTAAGGGAAGCATTCGGCCATCTTGGTGTCAAGATGGACTGGCCCATGCTCTACTAAAGCGACTAATCTAACTCTAAGTAAACACTAAGGCCTAAAGCCCTAATCGGCCAACTCACTTGGGGGCTCACTTGGCTCTTCATGGGCTTGGATCATGGTGTAGACAACTTGATTATCATCCTTCAAGCCTTCAATGTCTCTATGAAAGCCTTGAGTCAAGGCCGCCATCCGTGCACACATCAATCCCCTCCACTTGAGAAGGATTTGTCCTCAAATCTGGATGGAAATGGATGATACTACAAGAGTTGGTAGTATGAATGCTAGATCTAATGCCACCACATATTGGCCCTCTTAGACTGAATGATACTTGCATTGTGACGACCCCACTTCTCCCTAGGGCGAACCCAAGGGTATCGGCGGGCCGCCTGCCTAGCTCGCGCCAGGACTCAAAACTTAAAACAACGAAAGCTAGCAAAATCCAAAAGAGTACTATACATATATATGCAATCCCAAAAGAGTTATAAGTACATTCCCCAAAAGTACCTGCTCAAACTATTACAAGCAAGTCTAACTATACTATACTAGTGTAAGTGCCCAAACGTACCCGCGTCGGCCCCTGCTAAGGAAAACAAAAGGAATGGGGTAAGCTAAAAGCTTAGTAAGTAAACAGGGGCAAAAGCGTAAATTTCACGTAACATCAATTACACAGTAAGAGTAAAGCAAAAGCAGAAAAGTAACATCACATAATAAGGATACGGGTGGCTCCAAAGCCAAGTCATTTGCCATGCGTGATCTCCTGTCGACACTCCGTCGACCATAAATAAGGTCCGTAGAACTTCACTTGTACACCCACCGACACCTTATCACCCTCACTGGCCAGTCACCTCACAAACTTGCCCAGGCGAACGAAATCACAAACTTGAGCTTGAGTCACAAGCTCGGGTCACAAAATTGGTCCACATACTCAGCGAACCGGGTTCACAAACTTGGTGACCTCAAACCAAGTTGGACTGACTTCGACCAAGCCCTAACCGGCTCGAATAGTCCCTCTAGGTATTGAGTTCAACCTCAACTCACAAAATTCACAAAATTATTCAAAAGTCACCCTGAGCCACCAGCTCAAGGGTTTTAGTTCCAAAATTTCTCATATACATAAGCCATGTACAAATATGTGCGCAAATTAGGGTTTAGAGCGAGTGCGATAAAGTACACCCTCGTCTAAGTACCCTCTTCATACATATCGAATCACATAAGCAACTAACATACAAAAGCAGCCTGAATACTTACTCAAAATACCAAAATTAGTATAAAGGCGGAATTCACTTTGTGTGTTGGCTAGTAGTGGGCCCCACCGGCACCGCCTAACTCACCACTGTCTGAAATCGAAGATTATGTCACAATATATCATAAACGGCAACTAACGTACTTAAAACAAGCAAAACGGCAAAATTGGCACGCGCAAGTGGGGGAACGGCAAAACGGCCGCACACGTCCGCGCGGAACGGCAAACGGAAATGGCCATGTCGGCCATCTCAAACCGTTTTGGTCAAAAATTAGGCTAGGAATATCGGATCAAGGTACATGAGGTACCGTTACGAAGCTAAGAGGAAGGGCTACAATGTTCATGAAGACATCGCAACCCAGATCTCAATGGGTATAGGTGAAAATTGCGTGAAACAGTTCCAGCTGTTTCATTGCGAGTTACCAAACAGGCCCTGTTTGCAAGGCCGTAACTCACGGCTCAGAAATCGAAATTAAGAAATTCCAAAGGCATTAGAAATCTGAGACATAAGGCTAAAACTTTCATGTTTTGGCCAAGACCTGAATCTATTCAGAACAAAACAAAATTCGAGTGCCAAAGTACCCGTCAGAACTGTCCAAATACAAGGCAGTTCTGACGAGCGATATTGTTCCGATCATAACCGGAGCTACGGAACTCAGTTTTCGACGTACTTTATACCATTTCGAAGCTGAGACCAAGATCTAAATTTCTTATGAAGGAGTCGACACCCAGATCGAATGGGATCAAAACCGAAAAATCACGGCAGAAGCTAAACTAGAAAAACGCGCAGAATCAAAGGGTCAAAACAGGCTTGAGCATTACGTCGATAAATCAGGCTACACTAATCCGATTGACCTGAAATTTTACAGGCATAAACAGGACTCAAGGGGCTACGACTTTCATGTTTTAAGGAATTCCTAAATCCGTATATAGCATTAAGAAAAATGAAGCCGAAGTTCAGTTGTTAAACTGTCCTGTTTCCCAGTTTTGCCGTTATCGCGCGCCGAAGTCGCACGGTCCGTTCCTACGATTCTTATACCAGATTTTTATCCATTTTGATACCAAATAATCCTTATGTATCTCAGTTCTTAATTGGTCCGAAATTCTCTTCCCAAATCAGTCCAAATTTAACAAACATCAACCACAATCCCTAACCAAATTTCATTTGCACCAATGAACTTAATCCAACCTCTCACTAACTAAACTCTATCTCACTAACCACAAGCTAAGCTAAATTAGCCTAATGGAGTTTAGGGTTTCTTAACCCAAATCATATTTTTGCAAGTAACCAACCAAATCAAGTGAGGCAATTCATCAAACATAACCACTACAAGTCCATTTCTCAACTAAAACAAGTAAGGAAAGCATTAGCAAGAAACCCAAATTTTTTCCTCTTCTTGGCCGAATTTTCAGCAACCAAATAACACTAAAATTAACCATGAAACTTCACTATACACATCAAATCCATCAAATAAATCCATAATCATAACATAATACATCATTTCCATGGCTTAAAGATCAAAACCCCAAAAGTTTATCTTTCAAGTAAGAGGCATACCTTCAATTAAGCTTTGTAGATGATTAACCTTCACTAATCAAGCACCCAAGTTGTTGCTCCAAGATCCAAACCCAAGATGGAAGCTAAAACTTGAAGATTTTTGAAGAAATTTTCTCACTTTCTCTCTTCAAGGTGGCCGGCCCTCTCTCTCAAATTTCTCTTCAATTTTTTTGTTTTGTTTGTCTTACAAATGACTTAATTATGGCCCTTAAGACTAATATGTGGTGTAAGACCACTTAGGAGAGATATTTTTAAGGCCAACCAATCACATAAAAACTCCTCAATTGCACTTTTAACCCTTGTGTGACAGCCCCACCTTCCCCTAAGGCGAACCAAAGGGGTTAGCGGACTGCCTGCCCAGCTCTCGCCAGGACTAACGGTACGGTTTACGTCAATCTATTACGTTCTGGAACATAACAATGCGCGCAAACGAGTCAAAATCACAAAATAAAAAAAAACGAAAACTCGAAGCCGAAATGAATAGTGAAATGCCCGCCAGAATCCGGCCAGAACCTGGCCGGATTTCCCGCCGGATTCTAGGCCGGATACTGGGCCGAGAGCAAAACCTCAAACTTCTTTTTTTTTTTTTTCCTTCCATCACAATCCGGCCGGCAATCCGGCCGAGAGCAACTGGCCGGGTTCCATTTTTCCTCAGGCAATCCGGCCAGTTTCTGGCCGGATTCCTGGCCGGATTTGCCACTGTTCATCTTCGGCAAAATTTTTTTTTCCTTTTCCGTTTGAAGTCGTATCGATCCGAAATCCGTCCAAACATCAACCAAACACATATATACATTGAAAATCAACATTTACAAGCCAAACGGCCTACCAAAGTATCCATTTAGTTCATACATATCCAAGTAGCCAATTACACACCAAACATTGGTGGAATCAAAGTACTTAGGGTTTTCACCCTCAAGGAGCCATTCAAAATACATATACATGAGCTCAACTTGCATTCAACTATCATAACCTTTCCAAAAGTGTTCATTTGCCTGTAAGGAAAACAAATAACACGGAATGAGCTAAAGCCCAGTGGTATACCACCCAATAAGCAATCAAAGTCATATAAGAATGAACTTTCATTTAAAGTGCACAAATAAGCAATGAAGCAAAACGGTAAAAGGATATGGTCGGCTCTCAAGAGCCCATTTCCACGCTTGCAATCTTGAACCAACCTCATTGACTCTCCGTCAATGTTAAAATACCAAACCGTAGACAACTCTTTACTTCCATTCCTTCCACCCAACATACCCCAACCGGGCCCGCACTCCATTCAGTAATATTTTTGGTAATACTCGAGTTTACCGTAACCAAGGGTCTCATTACCACAAGGTTCCCAGTACAGTCCCCGTGGCATGATAATTTTCACGACCAAGCCCTCGCCGGCTCGATCCAATTAACTACCATACGGGGTTGAGCTCATAAATGCAGTGAAGCCATTGGATACTCGTCCAACGACACCAAATCAGTTTCCATGAATGGAATGCAGTATCTCATATATCCAGTGCAGTATTTCAGTAAAACAATCAGTAGCCATAACTAAAATCACAACGGGTGAGGGCGATCAAGTACACCCTCACCTCAATCATTTCCAATAACCAAGTAAGCCTTCAAGGCATCAAATACACATAGCACAAAGCCACATTATAACAAGTAAGTGAGTAGTATACTCACCAAGTAAGTAAGTGGTATTTCATGTACCACGATCACCAAGCCGTCGTGCACTACCTTCAAGCCCTAGAACATATAACACATACAATGAGACTCGATAACGAGTCATATAGCAACGCTAAACACAACCCCAATAGGGTTTCATATACATAAGTGTGCATAATAGCAAACCAGAAATTCGAAAATGGCCTTAGCCATGGCCCCCATATAGAAAACTGTTTTACACTCCTTATGCGGTAATGGCACAACTCTCATTACGAATATCGGTTGGGGATGTAAGACCCACCGTTTCGAAGCTATGGAACAGGGATACAACAATGTAGAAGGTCACTCAATCCAGTTCCTAGCTTAACTAGGTCGAAAATGCCAAATACTAACCCAGAATTCCTAAAACAGGTTCGCAAAACACAATAAACTGTAATCGGTATATCTCAGTCCATACAAGTCCAAATGCCGAAATTCCAAAGGCATAAGTTAGCTAAGTCATCCAACTACATTTCATCAGAAGACACCAACTCCAAAATCTAAACCAATACCAGTCAAAATGGCCAATTACTATCGCAGTTTTCGCATTCTGTCCAAAGCAGAACAGCTACAGTAATTTCGTCATATCTCATTCCACATTAATCCAAATGACCTAAAATTTTGCAGGCACATCAACCTCATCAATACCTACAACTTTCATGTTTTGAGCAAAGTCAAATTCGGCCTCTAACACAGTGATCTAAAACCGGACAGAATTGGGGCTTCAAGAACCCTAACTTTCCAATTTTCCATCCAAATCCAAAATTAGTTGCATTTTCCTATCCAATACACCTCATAGAGTCATTATCAACCATTACAATTCATCATACAAGCCCCCAACATCAAGATCATATTAAACCAGAAAAATTCTCAATAAAATGAAAACTTCACCAAAACAAACCCAATCAAGAAACAAATCATATATTCCTTCTCTCATGCCCCCATTAAGCACAAAATAAGCATCATTAGAGGTAGTAGAGTGTTTCAAGCTTCACTTACCAAGAACCAAGAGAGAGAGAGGGATGTTGACCACCTTAGGCCTTCAAACAAAGTTCACCAAACAACTTACTATCACTAGAAGGAAGAGTTTTATGGAGTGGAATTGGATGTAACCAATGGTTTTGGTTGATTTGCTCCAAGTAGAAGCTTGAATGTTGAAGAAAGTTCCTTCCTTCCTTGCTCAAGGTGGCCGGCCAACAAGAGGTAAGAAAATGGTGAATTTTGGTGAAATTTTGGATATTTAATCCTTGGGTCAAAAGGTCAAAAAAATGTCAAAAGGTGAATAGTACTTCTTAAGTCAAAACCAATGAGATTGTGACACATGGCACCTTATTAAATGCATTCCTATCCTTCTTTTCTCTCTCACATCAATCACTTCACACACTCCACTTATCTCTTAACACCCGATAAATTATACACAGTATCCGAAACTTAACCTTATTGGCCGAATTTTTCCGAACTTTTTGCACTAGTGGGTCCCACGTCCACTATTTACTCTTAATTTTCTAAAAATTCTCCAATGCTAGAAAAATCCTCTTAAAACTATAACTGCTCATAAAATCCTCTCAAAAAATATTTCTAAGCCAGAAAATGCAAAATTATGCAATTAAAGGGGAAATAACCCTAGGAAAAATATTAGGGTTTTACGGGTTCTCACACGGTGTTACTCATCCATTTGTCAGTCCCAATTCTGATGGACGAAATGGATATCACGCCTACCTGAAAGTAGTAATCCTTTGGGGAAAATCATCGTTTGAGTCTTGGTATGGTTTGTAAGGATCGCATGGTTTTGGGTAGGAGAGAGAATAGTGTTCGCGAAGAAAAAAAAATCATGGGATAGAAAAGGCTACCTGGGAGGTGGAAAAAAACAATACCCTGAGCTATTTGTGAACCATGGTGAGAAATTTCGAGGACGAAATTCTTTTAAGGGGGAGAGAGTGTGAGAACCCGTAATTTTCATTTTTCTAAGTTTTATTATTTTTCATGACTTGTTTTCTGCATTTTCGTGATTAGAAAATTTTTCTAGATAAATTTAAGGAGCAGATATAATTTTTAGATGATTTTTCTAGTATCGAATAGATTTTGAGAAATTAAGAGCAGATACCGGACGTGGGACCCACTAGTGCGAAAAGTCCGGAAAAATTCGGCCAACTAGATTAAGTTTTGGATACTGGAATTATTTTATCGGGTGTTAAGAGATAATTAGAGGAAACTATTTGGATTGATGTGAGAGGGAACAAAGTGATAGACTTGCATTAAATTGGGTGACAAGTGTCACCATTTGATTGGGTTACCTTTAAGACTACTATTCCATGTCTTACCATTGACCAAATAAATCACAAAATTAACCAAAAATTGCACCATTTTCTCCTCTCAAGTGCCGGCCCTCTCTCTCAAAGGAAGAAAGAAAACCTCTTCAAGTTTTGGCTTCAATCTTGCTTCAATCATCAAAACCAACCATCCAACCTTGATTTTTCTCCATAAAACACCTTCAAGTAGTGGTGGTGAGTTGTTGTGTGAAGTTATTTGGAAGGTTAAGGTGACCCATAGCTCTTTCTCTCTTGTTTTAAAGGTAAGTTGTGAAGAACCACCCTCCTTCTTTAATTGATGCTCAAATCATGCTTAGTGGAAGTAGAAGATGCAAGTTTATGGATTAATTCTTGATTTGTGGTTGAATTGATGACTTTTTATTATTTTTGGGGAATTTTCTGTTTTAATTCAAGCATGATGGTGTGGCTATCTATGATGTATGGAAATGATCTATAATGACTTAAGGAGGTGGGAAAAGTGATTAATTGCAACCAATTTCTGTTTTGGAAGAAAATTGGAAAATCTAGGGTTCTTAAGGGTACATTCTGTCCGAATTTTTAGGTACTAGATAGAGGCCGAATTGGCCTTACCTCAAAACATGAAAGTTGTAGGGAATGACATTTTAAAGGTGCCTACAAAATTTCAGGTCATTTGGATTAGTGTAGAGTGAGATATGACGAAATTACTGTAGCTGTTCTGCTTTGATCAGAATGCGAAAACTGCGATAGTAATTGGCCATTTTGACTGGAATTGGTTTGGATTTTGGAGTTGGTATCTTCTGATGAAATGTAGCTGGATGTCTTAGCTAACTTATTCCTTTGGAATTTCGGCATTTGGACTTGTATAGACTGAGTTATAGTAATTACAGTTTTGTGTGATTTGCAAACCTGTTTTGGGAATTCTGGTATAGTATTTTGCATATTTGACCTAGTTGTGTTAGGAACTGGATTGAGTGACCTTCTACATTGTTGTAGCTCTGTTTCTTGGCTTCGAAATGGTGGGTCTTACACCCCCATCCGATAATTGTAGTGAGAGTTGTGCCATTACCGCAAAATGACGTCAAAACTGTATTTTTCCGGGCCAATGCTAGTTACATTTCCGAAATTTCTGGTTTCCTCTATTGTTTGTAAATGTTTATGGAACCTTATTGGGGTCATGTTTGGCCTTGGTTTATGACTCGTTATCGAGTCTCATTGTATTTGTTTGCATGTTTTTAGGGCGTGACGGTGGTGCACAACGTTCTTTTGACTAAAGTGTTTGAAACCACATTGTGCTAGCTTGGTGAGTGTACTACTCACTTATGTGCTATTACATGGCTTTGATCTTTGTACTTGAGATGTTGAATGTTGATGGATCCAAGTGAGAGTGTACTTTATCACTTTCACTTATTGTTTCGCATGTTATTGGAAAGTTATATGAAATGTTATATGAAATGTTATATGAAATGAAATACATGACTTCAAATATTATCCATGAGCTCAACCCCATTGGTTATTGATTGAATCGAGCCGGCGAGGGTTTGGTCGTGCCAATTAATGTGCCTTGGGGCAACATCATAGGGAATCTTGTAGTATGAGAGACTCTTGATTCCAGTTTACTCGAGTAATACCACAATGCAAGTGTTTGGATTTCGGGCCCGGTTGAGGAATGTTAGGAGGAAGGGAATGGAAGTTAAGAGGAGTCTACGGTTGGTTACCTTTCAGACATTGACGGAGAGTCAATGAGACCTGATCAAGAATTCAAACGAGGAAAAGGGCTCTTGAGAGCCACCCGTATCCTTTTATCCTCATTATTAATGTGTGGCTTTATTTATTTTGGTAAATTGGACTATTAAGCTTGATGTATCCATGAACTTGGTTGCTTGAGTTGTATTCTCACTGGGCAATTAGCTCACCCCGTTCCTTTTGTTTTCCTTACAGGAATATGACTCTTTTGGAATGAATTTTGATAAATGGTTGCCGAATGAACTAGATGAATGACTCTTTTGTATTGTATATAAAATGGGACCCTAAATGTATCATTAGGGCCGTTTTCACTTTTGTTTTGGCAAACTATATATGTAGTGACTTTTGTATCACTTTTAAACGTCATTTTTGGTTTGTAAAGGCTAAATGTTATGTGGTATATGTAATTCGATGTTTGGTTGGGTTCGGACGAGTCGGTTACTATTCATGGCCGACTCCAGATTTCATTTTCTTTTATTTTGGGTTATTTTGCCCTTTTGCCTTATTTGCGCGCGTTATAAGTTCCGAAACGTGAAAGATCGCTCTATACTGCACCGTTAGTCCTGGTGAGAGCTGGGCAGGCAGTCCGCTAACCTCTTTGGTTCGCCTTAGGGGAAGGTGGGGCTGTCACAGGTGGTATCAGAGCCACTTCGCGTGGTCTCTGCGCGGAGTGAGCCTAGGGCCAAGTGGTGTTATGGTCCTGATTTCATGGAGATGTCTAAGTGCTCGTTTGAGCGTAAGTTATGAATGGGGCATGTTATAAGTGTAAAAATCTTTATTATGCAACTTGAGGAAGATAGATATGTATGTCGGGTAGGAATCTGTAATATGGATGATTTACGCTTGGGACCGGCCGGCTCGAGTTGTGAATTATCCTAAATGGGATTCTTGCGCCCGGATACGAAAGAGACGAGAGTCTAGGTTAGAAAGAATGGGGCGAACTAGAAATTGCGATTCTATGGATGACTTTATATGTACTTGACTGACTGTTCTGTATACATGTTGATACTATTATGTGTTCTCTGTATATGTGTTATGTGTTTAAATGCTCGACGAGGGAGTGGTGTAGTTAATTGTTCTTGTTTACTTGTTCCTGTTTCGGGCTGCGAAAAGGAGGGGTTAGGTGCCCATTGCCCATTAACAGTATATTTATTTTGTGACCTAGATCGACTTAGATTGTATGGACGGCACACGTAGTGGACGGGGCCGTGGGCGCGGGAATAGGCAACCTACGCCAGATCGGGGTACTGGAGAAACCTCCTCTGGACCCCATCCTGAACCGAGAGTTGACCCTAATGTACAGATAGCTGCCGCTATGCAGCAAATGACAAACCTGTTGGCACAAGTGGTGCAGCAACAAGGCCAGAATCCAAACCCTAATCCTGGAAACCCTGGCAATCATGTTGAGAGCGAAGACAGAGCTCTGGAACGATTTCAAAAGTTTGCCCCACCCAAGTTCATCGGGGGACCTGATCCGGATGTTGCCGAAAGGTGGCTCGAAAAGATGGTCGATATTTTTGCCGCCCTGCACTATACCGAAGAACGGCAGGTGACTTTTACCGTTTTCCAGCTAGAAGAGGCGGCCCGCTCCTGGTGGAATGTCATTCGGCAAAAATGGGAGAGGGAACAAATGCCCAGGACTTGGGTAAATTTTATGAGGGAGTTTAACGCGAAATTCTTCCCTCCTCTGGTTCAGGAAAGGAAGGAAGATGAGTTCATCCGACTCCGCCAAGGAGCTCAATCGGTGGCGGAATACGAGAGCCAGTTCACCCGCCTGTCCAAATTTGCGCCCGAACTCATCATGACCGAGCAACGAAGAATACGGCGATTTGTCTAGGGTCTGAATGTAGAGATTCAGAAGGACCTCGCAGTGGCTCAAATCAATGCTTTTAGCGAGGCCGTTGAGAAGGCCCAACGGGTAGAGAGTGCCAGATTTCAAGTAAGAAATTTCCAGGCGAAAAAGCGAGGATTTCCTGGAAATAATTCGGGGCAGGGGAATGAGAGTACCCCTTCCAAGTTTGGGCGAGGAATTGGGGAAGAAAGGGTACCGGGAGTGTCACGAGAGAGCCCGTCACGAGGCAGCCAGTTGGGGAGAGGCCAGAGAGGAGGCTCGGCTTCTGCAGCACGCGGACCTTGCGGGTATTGCCGAAAGTCGAATCATTTTGAAGACAATTGCTGGAAGAAAGGAGGCAAATGTCTGCGTTGTGGAAGCGCAGACCACAAGCTTGCTACCTGCCTACTTATGACGCAAGAAGGAAGGGGAGCTCAAACTATGTCAAAGACCAACACGGGACCGGATAAGGGGAATGGGACGAAACCTAAGGTAGCAGCTCGAGTGTATTCACTGGAGCCACAACAGGTCCCCGATTCTCCTGAGATTGAGGAAGGTACGATTGCGGTATTTCTGCGGAAATATTAGTAGATCCCGGTGTGTGACAGCCCCACCTTCCCCTAAGGCGAACCAAAGGGGTTAGCGGACTGCCTGCCCAGCTCTCGCCAGGACTAACGGTACGGTTTACGTCAATCTATTACGTTCTGGAACATAACAAGGCGCGCAAACGAGTCAAAATCACAAAATAAAAAAAACGAAAACTCGAAGCCGAAATGAATAGTGAAATGCCCGCCAGATTCCGGCCAGAACCTGGCCGGATTTCTCGCCGGATTCTCAGCCGGATACTGGGCCGAGAGCAAAACCTCAAACTTCTTTTTTTTTTTTTTTCCTTCCATCACAATCCGGCCGGCAATCCGGCCAAGATCCGGCCGGATTGTCTGGCCGGATACCCGGCCGAGAGCAACTGGCCGGGTTCCATTTTTCCTCAGGCAATCCGGCCTTCAATCCGGCCAGTTTCTGGCCGGATTCCTGGCCGGATTTGCCACTGTTCATCTTCGGCAAAATTTTTTTTCCTTTTCCGTTTGAAGTCGTATCGATCCGAAATCCGTCCAAACATCAACCAAACACATATATACATTGAAAATCAACATTTACAAGCCAAACGGCCTACCAAAGTATCCATTTAATTCATACATATCCAAGTAGCCAATTACACACCAAACATTGGTGGAATCAAAGTACTTAGGGTTTTCACCCTCAAGGAGCCATTCAAAATACATATACATGAGCTCAACTTGCATTCAACTATCATAACCTTTCCAAAAGTGTTCATTTGCCTGTAAGGAAAACAAATAACACGGAATGAGCTAAAGCCCAGTGGTATACCACCCAATAAGCAATCAAAGTCATATAAGAATGAACTTTCATTTAAAGTGCACAAATAAGCAATGAAGCAAAACGGTAAAAGGATACGGTCGGCTCTCAAGAGCCCATTTCCACGCTTGCAATCTTGAACCAACCTCATTGACTCTCCGTCAATGTTAAAATACCAAACCGTAGACAACTCTTTACTTCCATTCCTTCCACCCAACATACCCCAACCGGGCCCGCACTCCATTCAGTAATATTTTTGGTAATACTCGAGTTTACCGTAACCAAGGGTCTCATTACCACAAGGTTCCCAGTACAGTCCCCGTGGCATGATAATTTTCACGACCAAGCCCTCGCCGGCTCGATCCAATTAACTACCATACGGGGTTGAGCTCATAAATGCAGTGAAGCCATTGGATACTCGTCCAACGACACCAAATCAGTTTCCATGAATGGAATGCAGTATCTCATATATCCAGTGCAGTATTTCAGTAAAACAATCAGTAGCCATAACTAAAATCACAAGGGGTGAGGGCGATCAAGTACACCCTCACCTCAATCATTTCCAATAACCAAGTAAGCCTTCAAGGCATCAAATACACATAGCACAAAGCCACATTATAACAAGTAAGTGAGTAGTATACTCACCAAGTAAGTAAGTGGTATTTCATATACCACGATCACCAAGCCGTCGTGCACTACCTTCAAGCCCTAGAACATATAACACATACAATGAGACTCGATAACGAGTCATATAGCAACGCTAAACACAACCCCAATAGGGTTTCATATACATAAGTGTGCATAATAGCAAACCAGAAATTCGAAAATGGCCTTAGCCATGGCCCCCATATAGAAAACTGTTTTACACTCATTATGCGGTAATGGCACAACTCTCATTACGAATATCGGTTGGGGGTGTAAGACCCACCGTTTCGAAGCTATGGAACAGGGCTACAACAATGTAGAAGGTCACTCAATCCAGTTCCTAGCTTAACTAGGTCGAAAATGCCAAATACTAACCCAGAATTCCTAAAACAGGTTCGCAAAACACAATAAACTGTAATCGGTATATCTCAGTCCATACAAGTCCAAATGCCGAAATTCCAAAGGCATAAGTTAGCTAAGTCATCCAACTACATTTCATCAGAAGACACCAACTCCAAAATCTAAACCAATACCAGTCAAAATGGCCAATTACTATCGCAGTTTTCGCATTCTGTCCAAAGCAGAACAGCTACAGTAATTTCGTCATATCTCATTCCACATTAATTCAAATGACCTGAAATTTTGCAGGCACATCAACCTCATCAATACCTACAACTTTCATGTTTTGAGCAAAGTCAAATTCGGCCTCTAACACAGTGATCTAAAACCGGACAGAATTGGGGCTTCAAGAACCCTAACTTTCCAATTTTCCATCCAAATCCAAAATTAGTTGCATTTTCCTATCCAATACACCTCATAGAGTCATTATCAACCATTACAATTCATCATACAAGCCCCCAACATCAAGATCATATTAAACCAGAAAAATTCTCAATAAAATGAAAACTTCACCAAAACAAACCCAATCAAGAAACAAATCATATATTCCTTCTCTCATGCCCCCATTAAGCACAAAATAAGCATCATTAGAGGTAGTAGAGTGTTTCAAGCTTCACTTACCAAGAACCAAGAGAGAGAGAGGGATGTTGACCACCTTAGGCCTTCAAACAAAGTTCACCAAACAACTTACTATCACTAGAAGGAAGAGTTTTATGGAGTGGAATTGGATGTAACCAATGGTTTTGGTTGATTTGCTCCAAGTAGAAGCTTGAATGTTGAAGAAAGTTCCTTCCTTCCTTGCTCAAGGTGGCCGGCCAACAAGAGGTAAGAAAATGGTGAATTTTGGTGAAATTTTGGATATTTAATCCTTGGGTCAAAAGGTCAAAAAAATGTCAAAAGGTGAATAGTACTTCTTAAGTCACAACCAATGAGATTGTGACACATGGCACCTTATTAAATGCATTCATATCCTTCTTTTCTCTCTCACATCAATCACTTCACACACTCCACTTATCTCTTAACACCCGATAAATTATACACAGTATCCGAAACTTAACCTTATTGGCCGAATTTTTCCGAACTTTTCGCACTAGTGGGTCCCACGTCCACTATTTACTCTTAATTTTCTAAAAATTCTCCAATGCTAGAAAAATCCTCTTAAAACTATAACTGCTCATAAAATTCTCTCAAAAAATATTTCTAAGCCAGAAAATGCAAAATTATGCAATTAAAGGGGAAATAACCCTAGGAAAAATATTAGGGTTTTACGGGTTCTCACACTCTCCCCCCCTTAAAAGAATTTCGCCCTCGAAATTTCTCACCTTAATTCTCGAAAAGGTTTGGGTATTTATCTCGCATTTCCTCTTCCATCTCCCAGGTAGCTTCCTCCACTCCGTGGTTTCTCCATAGCACTTTCACTAGTGGAATCTTCTTGTTTCGGAGCTCTTTGACCTTTCGATCGAGTACTTGAACCGGTTTCTCTTCATAGGCAAGCGATTCATCTACTTCGATCTCTTCCGGTTGCAATACATGGGATGGATCAGGATGGTACTTCTTTAGCATCGAGACGTGGAATACATCATGGATTCGAGAAAGACTGGATGGCAGTTCCAATCGATACGCGACCGCTCCAACCCTCTGAAGGATCTTGTAGGGTCCGACGTACCGCGGTTGAAGCTTCTTTCCTTTCCCCATTGTAAGACTTCGTAAGGGTGTGATCTTGAGAAATACGTAGTCTCCAACTTCAAACTCCAAGTCTTTCCTTCGATTATCCGCGTAGCTCTTTTGTCGACTTTGAGCTGTTTGAAGTCGTTGTTGTATCAACTTGACCTTCTCGTGAGACTCTTCCATCCACGGAATAGTTGTCGGGTCTAGGGCTTTCTTTTCACCAACTTCGTCCCAGTAAATCGGTGAGCGACACTTGCGTCCGTAAAGAGCTTCGTACGGAGCCATTTGAATCGACGAATGAAAGCTATTGTTGTACGCGAACTCCACCAAGGTCATGTGCTGACCCCAACTGCCTCCAAAGTCCAGAATGCAAGTTCGTAGCATGTCCTCGAGAGTTTGAATCGTCCGTTCTGACTGGCCATCCGTCTGAGGATGATAAGTAGTGCTCAAGTTGAGTTTCGTCCCCAGGGTTTCTTGAAACTTCTGCCAAAATCGCGATACAAACCGTGGATCCCGATCAGAGACAATGCTCACAGGCACGCCGTGTAACCTTACAATTTCATCCATGTACAATCGGGTCAATTTGTCCATTGAGTACTTCATGTTCACCGGCAAGAAATGGGCCGACTTGGTTAATCGATCAACGATCACCCAAACGGCATCGTATCCCCTTTGCGTCCTTGGTAAACCTGAAACGAAGTCCATAGTGATGTTTTCCCACTTCCACTCGGGTATCTCCAAGGGTTGTAACAACCCCGATGGTTTTTGATGCTCCGCCTTCACTTGCTGGCAAATAAGACATTTCTGCACGTACTGCGCGATTTCCCTCTTCATATTATCCCACCAGTAAGTTCCCTTCAGGTCTTGATACATGTTGCTGCTACCCGGATGGATTGTATACTTAGACCTATGAGCTTCCTCCAGAATTTCTGCTTTCAACGATTCATCCTTTGGTACTACGATTCGGTTCCGATACTTCAAAATACCCTCGAGACTCAAATTAAAGTCTGTAGTTTCTCCCTTTTCCAATTTCTCTCTCCACTTCCGTACCATCAAATCCTCGCCTTGCGCCTCTTTTATACGTTCCAGTAGAGTGGAGGTAACCTTAATGTTGCCAAATATCACCTTATGGCTTCCCAAACAGGGTTTCCACTCGCACACGGATTCTAGTAAATCCCACTCCTTAATCATTAGCCCTGCTACTTGCACTTTACGACTCAAGGCATCCGCTACTACATTTGCCTTTCCCGGATGGTAGTTGATTGTACAATCGTAGTCCTCCAGGAATTCCATCCATCGCCGTTGTCTCATATTTAATTCTTTCTGGGAGAAAAGATATCTAAGACTCTTGTGATCCGAAAACACTTCGAAGGTCACCCCATATAGGTAGTGCCTCCACTTTTTCAAAGCAAACACAACTGCAGCTAATTCTAGGTCATGAGTCGGATAGTTCTGCTCGTGAAGCTTCAATTTCCTAGAGGCAAAAGCAATCACATTCCGGTTCTGCATCAAAACACATCCCAATCCTTCTCGCGACGCGTCCGCATATACTACAAACCCGTCCACTCCATTTGGCAAGACCAGTACTGGAGCCATGGTCAATCTTTTCTTTAATTCCTGAAAATTCGTTTCGCATCGGCCGTTCCAAATAAACTGGCCATGTTTCTTTGTCAAGTCAGTTAGAGGTCCTGCCAGTTTGGAAAAATCCTTAATGAACCTTCGGTAATACCCAGCTAGCCCTAGAAAGCTACGAATTTCCGTGGGGGTTTCTGGCCTCTTCCAATTTGTCACGGCCTCAACCTTCGCCGGGTCCACCGAAATACCTTCATGAGAGATCACGTGCCCTAGAAACGCCACTTTCTCCAACCAAAACTCGCATTTGCTGAACTTGGCGTATAGCTGATGTTCCCTCAATGTCTGCAACACCACTCTCAAATGCTCCTCGTGCTCCTCGCATGACTTAGAGTAGACCAAAATGTCGTCAATAAACACCACGACAAATCGGTCCAGGTAGGGTTTAAAAACCCTATGCATTAAGTCCATGAAGGCGGCGGGAGCATTAGTCAATCCAAAGGGCATAACGGCGAACTCATAATGCCCGTATCTCGAGTTGAAGGCAGTTTTCGGAATGTCCTCCTTCTTTATCAATAACTGATAGTATCCCTGTCGGAGGTCCAATTTCGAGAAGACCACTGCTCCTTGCAGCTGGTCAAACAACTCATCAATGTGGGGCAGTGGATGCTTGTTCTTGATCGTAACGTTGTTCAACCCCCTATAATCAATACACATCCTCAACGTTCCGTCCTTTTTCTTCACAAATAAGACCGGAGCTCCCCAAGGAGACTCACTCTCGTGGATGAATCCCCGCTCCAAAAGGTCTTGCAACTGCAACTTAAGCTCCTTTAGTTCTGCGGGTGCCATTCGGTAAGGGGTTTTGGAGATAGGTGCGGTTCCAGGTAAAAGATCTATTCGGAATTCTATCTCCCTTTCCGGAGGTAAGGCCACTAACTCATCAGGAAACACATCCGGAAATTCCCTCACTACAGCCACGTCTTCCACTTTTAACTTATCCGTAGGGGTATTAATTAGAAAGGCCAAATAGCCTTGCGCCCCTCTACTTATCAGTTTCCTAGCTCGAATGCCCGAAATGAGAGCAGATGAGGCTAACCTACCCCTTATATCTAACCTTAAGGTTGCCTCGTCAGGAATGCGAAATTCAACTATTTTCGTTTTACAGTCCAGTTGGGCGTTATATCTGGCTAACCAGTCCATACCCAGAATCACGTCGTACCCCTTAATGGACAAGCTAATCAGGTCTCCTAAAAACCTCCGCTCACCTACCCATACATCACAATCCTTATAAAACCATACTAGTCACCAAACGTTGATTCCCCGTAGGTGTACTAACCTCTAAGTCATATGGTAAGCTAGCAGGTTTTATATCGATGCCACACATGAAATCAGGGTTAACAAACGAATGAGTGGCACCAGGATCAATTAAAACTTTGGCAAAGCGGTGGAAAATAGGGATCGTACCTTCCACCACCTCGGAAGACTCTGGGATCTGGTGAGGCTCTAAGGAATATACCCTAGCCGGAACTTTTGGTTTGGATCCGTCTCCCTTGGCTGGTCCAGTATTGGTTCTCGACGGTAGTTGGCTCCCCTTTCCGTCTTGTTTCAGGACCGGACATGTAGCCAGTTGATGGTCCGTACTTCCACACCGCAGGCATTTACCCAGTTTCCTCCAGCAATAATCCTCGGTGTGGTTTGTCTTCCCACAGTGTCCACAGGGACCACGAGGTGCAGAAGCCGAGCCACTCTGGGTGTTTCCCCTTGGTCCTCGCCCAGCTTGTCCACCCCTAAACGGAGTCCCTCTACCTGCTCCGGACTGTCGACCACCACCCATGCCTCGTCCAATTTTGGAGGGAGTGCTCTTCTCACCCTGTCCAGAAGTACTCCCAGGAAAGCCACGCTTCTTAGCCTGGAAGTTTCGGACCTGAAGCCGTGCACTCTCAACTCGTTGGGCTTTTTCCATAGCCTCGCTAAACGTGGTAATTTGAGCCGCCGCGAGGTCTTTCTGGATCTCCACATTCAAACCCTGAATGAAGCGCCTCACCCGTCGTTGCTCAGTCATGATCAGTTCAGGTGCGAATTTGGACAGGCGGGTAAACTGGCTCTCGTACTCCGCCACCGTCTGAGCCCCTTGCCGGAGCCGGATAAACTCGTCTTCCTTCCTCTCCTGGACTAAGGGAGGGAAAAACTTGGCATTAAATTCCCGGATGAAGTTCACCCAAGTCCTCGGTGTCTGCTCTCGCTCCCATTTCTGTCTAATTACGTTCCACCAGGAACGGGCAGCTCCCTCGAGTTGAAAAACGGCAAAAGTCACCTGCCGTTCGTCCGGGTAGTGTAGGGCCGCGAATATATCAACCATTTTCTCAAGCCACTTCTCGGCGACGTCAGGGTCGGGTCCCCCAATAAACTTTGGTGGGAAAAACTTTTGAAAACGTTCGAGAGCTCTATCCTCGCTCTCAACGTGGTTACCAGGATTTCCGGGATTAGGGTTTGGGTTTTGGCCCTATTGTTGCACTACCTGTGCAAGTAGGTTGGTCATTTGCTGCATAGCAGCAGCTATTTGCACATTAGGGTCTATTTGGGGTTCAGGATTCGGTCCAGTAGAAGCTTCCCCCGTTTCCCTAACTGGTGTGGGTTGCCTAATACCGCGCCCACGTCCCCGTCCACTCCGTGTTCCTTCCATAAGGTATACTTGGTCTAGGCAAGATTACTAAACCAAAGCAGTAACAAAACATGTAAGTAACAAATAAACTTTCACTTAGCACATAGCGATGCATTTCAAACAAGATCACAAACACACATATATACAAGCCAAACATATATACAAGCAGTCAGTCAAGTACGGCCAAAGCACGTACGTACACAAAAGATCCTCTCGAGGATAGGCCTATCAAAAGAAATTTAGACGTAGCTAACCCTACACCCAAACGGTTAGCTAAGGCTCTATCCCTATCCCTATGTACATTCAAAAACCACCACTAGCCAAAAGGTGCCTAGATATCATAGCTTAGTCGGTTGCCGGGGTCTGAGACCCAGGCGATGGGGTAGATTCCTCCCCAGCCTCGGCCCCAGCATACGAGGCCTCATCGCTAGACTCCTCGAGTCCATCGTCGCATAGGTTAAGGATCGCTTCAGCACGACCCCTCACTTTGCGAGCTCGCTTGACCTCACGCTCGCGACCATCCCTCAGTTGATCACATAAGTCATTAACTCGGTCCTCCGCCTCATTCACATCATACTCAAGCTCCATGATACGGGCGGCTTGCTTGTCATTGGTCGCCTTCGCCTGAGCCACCTCAGCCTCCAAGGTAGCAACCGCAGCTTCAAGCTTAGTATTTTCCTTAGCAAACTCCTCGCGTTCCTTTGCCACCGACAAAACTAGTGTATTTGGGTAGGCAAAGTTGCTACGACACTCACACTGTCGAACGCGGCTGGCCGGGCTCCAACGGACCACGGCTCCCTTCTGCCTAAGTTGATACCTAATCGGCGGCAACGTGCTACGAGGACGATCTCCCGCCGGACGGTCACTCGGGTCACCACTGGCATCCATCCTATAGCAAAGGAAAAAATAACATGAATAACCTTAAAAACCATAATCAATAAAACCCTCAAGTCGAGCACTTCTATTACACCCAGGCTAATTCAAACCTAGGCTCTGATACCACCTGTGACAGCCCCACCTTCCCCTAAGGCAAACCAAAGGGGTTAGCGGACTGCCTGCCCAGCTCTCGCCAGGACTAACGGTACGGTTTAGGTCAATCTATTACGTTCTGGAACATAACAATGCGCGCAAACGAGTCAAAATCACAAAATAAAAAAAACGAAAACTCGAAGCCGAAATGAATAGTGAAATGCCCGCCAGAATCCGGCCAGAACCTGGCCGGATTTCCCGCCGGATTCTCGGGCGGATACTGGGCCGAGAGCAAAACCTCAAACTTCTTTTTTTTTTTTTCCTTCCATCACAATCCGGCCGGCAATCCGGCCAAGATCCGGCCGGCAATCCGGCCAAGATCCGGCCGGATTGTCTGGCCGGATACCCGGCCGAGAGCAACTGGCCGGGTTCCATTTTTCCTCAGGCAATCCGGCCTTCAATCCGGCCAGAAAGCCGGATTTGCCACTGTTCATCTTCGGCAAAATTTTTTTTCCTTTTCCGTTTGAAGTCGTATCGATCCGAAATCCGTCCAAACATCAACCAAACACATATATACATTGAAAATCAACATTTACAAGCCAAACGGCCTACCAAAGTATCCATTTAATTCATACATATCCAAGTAGCCAATTACACACCAAACATTGGTGGAATCAAAGTACTTAGGGTTTTCACCCTCAAGGAGCCATTCAAAATACATATACATGAGCTCAACTTGCATTCAACTATCATAACCTTTCCAAAAGTGTTCATTTGCCTGTAAGGAAAACAAATAACACGGAATGAGCTAAAGCCCAGTGGTATACCACCCAATAAGCAATCAAAGTCATATAAGAATGAACTTTCATTTAAAGTGCACAAATAAGCAATGAAGCAAAACGGTAAAAGGATACGGTCGGCTCTCAAGAGCCCATTTCCACGCTTGCAATCTTGAACCAACCTCATTGACTCTCCGTCAATGTTAAAATACCAAACCGTAGACAACTCTTTACTTCCATTCCTTCCACCCAACATACCCCAACCGGGCCCGCACTCCATTCAGTAATATTTTTGGTAATACTCGAGTTTACCGTAACCAAGGGTCTCATTACCACAAGGTTCCCAGTACAGTCCCCGTGGCATGATAATTTTCACGACCAAGCCCTCGCCGGCTCGATCCAATTAACTACCATACGGGGTTGAGCTCATAAATGCAGTGAAGCCATTGGATACTCGTCCAACGACACCAAATCAGTTTCCATGAATGGAATGCAGTATCTCATATATCCAGTGCAGTATTTCAGTAAAACAATCAGTAGCCATAACTAAAATCACAAGGGGTGAGGGCGATCAAGTACACCCTCACCTCAATCATTTCCAATAACCAAGTAAGCCTTCAAGGCATCAAATACACATAGCACAAAGCCACATTATAACAAGTAAGTGAGTAGTATACTCACCAAGTAAGTAAGTGGTATTTCATGTACCACGATCACCAAGCCGTCGTGCACTACCTTCAAGCCCTAGAACATATAACACATACAATGAGACTCGATAACGAGTCATATAGCAACGCTAAACACAACCCCAATAGGGTTTCATATACATAAGTGTGCATAATAGCAAACCAGAAATTCGAAAATGGCCTTAGCCATGGCCCCCATATAGAAAACTGTTTTACACTCATTATGCGGTAATGGCACAACTCTCATTACGAATATCGGTTGGGGGTGTAAGACCCACCGTTTCGAAGCTATGGAACAGGGCTACAACAATGTAGAAGGTCACTCAATCCAGTTCCTAGCTTAACTAGGTCGAAAATGCCAAATACTAACCCAGAATTCCTAAAACAGGTTCGCAAAACACAATAAACTGTAATCGGTATATCTCAGTCCATACAAGTCCAAATGCCGAAATTCCAAAGGCATAAGTTAGCTAAGTCATCCAACTACATTTCATCAGAAGACACCAACTCCAAAATCTAAACCAATACCAGTCAAAATGGCCAATTACTATCGCAGTTTTCGCATTCTGTCCAAAGCAGAACAGCTACAGTAATTTCGTCATATCTCATTCCACATTAATCTAAATGACCTGAAATTTTTCAGGCACATCAACCTCATCAATACCTACAACTTTCATGTTTTGAGCAAAGTCAAATTCGGCCTCTAACACAGTGATCTAAAACCGGACAGAATTGGGGCTTCAAGAACCCTAACTTTCCAATTTTCCATCCAAATCCAAAATTAGTTGCATTTTCCTATCCAATACACCTCATAGAGTCATTATCAACCATTACAATTCATCATACAAGCCCCCAACATCAAGATCATATTAAACCAGAAAAATTCTCAATAAAATGAAAACTTCACCAAAACAAACCCAATCAAGAAACAAATCATATATTCCTTCTCTCATGCCCCCATTAAGCACAAAATAAGCATCATTAGAGGTAGTAGAGTGTTTCAAGCTTCACTTACCAAGAACCAAGAGAGAGAGAGGGATGTTGACCACCTTAGGCCTTCAAACAAAGTTCACCAAACAACTTACTATCACTAGAAGGAAGAGTTTTATGGAGTGGAATTGGATGTAACCAATGGTTTTGGTTGATTTGCTCCAAGTAGAAGCTTGAATGTTGAAGAAAGTTCCTTCCTTCCTTGCTCAAGGTGGCCGGCCAACAAGAGGTAAGAAAATGGTGAATTTTGGTGAAATTTTGGATATTTAATCCTTGGGTCAAAAGGTCAAAAAATGTCAAAAGGTGAATAGTACTTCTTAAGTCAAAACCAATGAGATTGTGACACATGGCACCTTATTAAATGCATTCCTATCCTTCTTTTCTCTCTCACATCAATCACTTCACACACTCCACTTATCTCTTAACACCCGATAAATTATACACAGTATCCGAAACTTAACCTTATTGGCCGAATTTTTCCGAACTTTTCGCACTAGTGGGTCCCACGTCCACTATTTACTCTTAATTTTCTAAAAATTCTCCAATGCTAGAAAAATCCTCTTAAAACTATAACTGCTCATAAAATCCTCTCAAAAAATATTTCTAAGCCAGAAAATGCAAAATTATGCAATTAAAGGGGAAATAACCCTAGGAAAAATATTAGGGTTTTACGGGTTCTCACACGGTGTTACTCATCCATTTGTCAGTCCCAATTCTGATGGACGAAATGGATATCACGCCTACCTGAAAGTAGTAATCCTTTGGGGAAAATCATCGTTTGAGTCTTGGTATGGTTTGTAAGGATCGCAGGGTTTGGGTAGGAGAGAGAATAGTGTTCGCGAAGAAAAAAAAATCATGGGATAGAAAAGGCTACCTGGGAGGTGGAAAAAAACAATACCCTGAGCTATTTGTGAACCATGGTGAGAAATTTCGAGGACGAAATTCTTTTAAGGGGGAGAGAGTGTGAGAACCCGTAATTTTCATTTTTCTAAGTTTTATTATTTTTCATGACTTGTTTTCTGCATTTTCGTGATTAGAAAATTTTTCTAGATAAATTTAAGGAGCAGATATAATTTTTAGATGATTTTTCTAGTATCGAATAGATTTTGAGAAATTAAGAGCAGATACCGGACGTGGGACCCACTAGTGCGAAAAGTCCGGAAAAATTCGGCCAACTAGATTAAGTTTTGGATACTGGAATTATTTTATCGGGTGTTAAGAGATAATTAGAGGAAACTATTTGGATTGATGTGAGAGGGAACAAAGTGATAGACTTGCATTAAATTGGGTGACAAGTGTCACCATTTGATTGGGTTACCTTTAAGACTACTATTTCATGTCTTACCATTGACCAAATAAATCACAAAATTAACCAAAAATTGCACCATTTTCTCCTCTCAAGTGCCGGCCCTCTCTCTCAAAGGAAGAAAGAAAACCTCTTCAAGTTTTGGCTTCAATCTTGCTTCAATCATCAAAACCAACCATCCAACCTTGATTTTTCTCCATAAAACACCTTCAAGTAGTGGTGGTGAGTTGTTGTGTGAAGTTATTTGGAAGGTTAAGGTGACCCATAGCTCTTTCTCTCTTGTTTTAAAGGTAAGTTGTGAAGAACCACCCTCCTTCTTTAATTGATGCTCAAATCATGCTTAGTGGAAGTAGAAGATGCAAGTTTATGGATTAATTCTTGATTTGTGGTTGAATTGATGACTTTTTATTATTTTTGGGGAATTTTCTGTTTTAATTCAAGCATGATGGTGTGGCTATCTATGATGTATGGAAATGATCTATAATGACTTAAGGAGGTGGGAAAAGTGATTAATTGCAACCAATTTCTGTTTTGGAAGAAAATTGGAAAATCTAGGGTTCTTAAGGGTACATTCTGTCCGAATTTTTAGGTACTAGATAGAGGCCGAATTGGCCTTACCTCAAAACATGAAAGTTGTAGGGAATGACATTTTAAAGGTGCCTACAAAATTTCAGGTCATTTGGATTAGTGTAGAGTGAGATATGACGAAATTACTGTAGCTGTTCTGCTTTGATCAGAATGCGAAAACTGCGATAGTAATTGGCCATTTTGACTGGAATTGGTTTGGATTTTGGAGTTGGTATCTTCTGATGAAATGTAGCTGGATGTCTTAGCTAACTTATTCCTTTGGAATTTCGGCATTTGGACTTGTATAGACTGAGTTATAGTAATTACAGTTTTGTGTGATTTGCAAACCTGTTTTGGGAATTCTGGTATAGTATTTTGCATATTTGACCTAGTTGTGTTAGGAACTGGATTGAGTGACCTTCTACATTGTTGTAGCTCTGTTTCTTGGCTTCGAAATGGTGGGTCTTACACCCCCATCCGATAATTGTAGTGAGAGTTGTGCCATTACCGCAAAATGACGTCAAAACTGTATTTTTCCGGGCCAATGCTAGTTACATTTCCGAAATTTCTGGTTTCCTCTATTGTTTGTAAATGTTTATGGAACCTTATTGGGGTCATGTTTGGCCTTGGTTTATGACTCGTTATCGAGTCTCATTGTATTTGTTTGCATGTTTTTAGGGCGTGACGGTGGTGCACAACGTTCTTTTGACTAAAGTGTTTGAAACCACATTGTGCTAGCTTGGTGAGTGTACTACTCACTTATGTGCTATTACATGGCTTTGATCTTTGTACTTGAGATGTTGAATGTTGATGGATCCAAGTGAGAGTGTACTTTATCACTTTCACTTATTGTTTCGCATGTTATTGGAAAGTTATATGAAATGTTATATGAAATGTTATATGAAATGAAATACATGACTTCAAATATTATCCATGAGCTCAACCCCATTGGTTATTGATTGAATCGAGCCGGCGAGGGTTTGGTCGTGCCAATTAATGTGCCTTGGGGCAACATCATAGGGAATCTTGTAGTATGAGAGACTCTTGATTCCAGTTTACTCGAGTAATACCACAATGCAAGTGTTTGGATTTCGGGCCCGGTTGAGGAATGTTAGGAGGAAGGGAATGGAAGTTAAGAGGAGTCTACGGTTGGTTACCTTTCAGACATTGACGGAGAGTCAATGAGACCTGATCAAGAATTCAAACGAGGAAAAGGGCTCTTGAGAGCCACCCGTATCCTTTTATCCTCATTATTAATGTGTGGCTTTATTTATTTTGGTAAATTGGACTATTAAGCTTGATGTATCCATGAACTTGGTTGCTTGAGTTGTATTCTCACTGGGCAATTAGCTCACCCCGTTCCTTTTGTTTTCCTTACAGGAATATGACTCTTTTGGAATGAATTTTGATAAATGGTTGCCGAATGAACTAGATGAATGACTCTTTTGTATTGTATATAAAATGGGACCCTAAATGTATCATTAGGGCCGTTTTCACTTTTGTTTTGGCAAACTATATATGTAGTGACTTTTGTATCACTTTTAAACGTCATTTTTGGTTTGTAAAGGCTAAATGTTATGTGGTATATGTAATTCGATGTTTGGTTGGGTTCGGACGAGTCAGTTACTATTCATGGCCGACTCCAGATTTCATTTTCTTCTATTTTGGGTTATTTTGCCCTTTTGCCTTATTTGCGCGCGTTATAAGTTCCGAAACGTGAAAGATCGCTCTATACTGCACCGTTAGTCCTGGTGAGAGCTGGGCAGGCAGTCCGCTAACCTCTTTGGTTCGCCTTAGGGGAAGGTGGGGCTGTCACAAATCCAACCATTAATCTCCCAAATTTCTCCATAAAACCTACTTGCTAAGAAGGATAGAAGTGCTTGGTGGAGTTGTTTGGAAAGGAAAGACCCTAAGCTTTCTTGTCTCTAGTGTTTACAAGGTGAGTAGTGAAGGAACCCCTCACCTCTATCTAATGATATTTAATTAATGACTTATGGTAGCCTAAGGGATGAGATTAGGTGTTATTTCATGATTTTGGTTGAGATTGATGACATTTTCTATTTAATCATGATTTTTCTGATTTAACATGATTCATATGTTGTGGCCATGGATGATGATTGGAAATGATCTGGAATGAAACCTTAATGTGTCAATTGTAGTTATTTGCGGAAAATTTCAGCATTGAATGGAAATTTCGGAAGTTAGGGTTTCGATTACCCCCTTTCTGCCTGGTACTGTTCCTCATAGTTAGAGGATGAATTAGCCTTAGGTTAAAACATGAAAGTTGTATAGAATGATGTTTTATAGTAGCCTACAAAATTTCATCTCAATCGGAGCAATGTAGCCTATGAAAAGACCGAATTACCTCTGCTTCCCGGTAGTTACCCGAAACCGAGAATCAACTTCTGTAATTGGTTCTTTTGACTGGGAATACTACAGAATTGGTTGTTGATGTCTTCTTAAGAATTATAACCATGTATATTATCTTTCAAATGGCTTTGGATTCACTAGAATTGGTGTTGTATATGCTGAGATATGACTGAATGAATCAGGACTGCCACAGTGAACTTCGAACTAGAAAAATCTGAGGTTATTTTGGTAACTTTGACCTAGTTAGGATGAGAACTGGACTAAGTATTATTCATCAAAGTTATAGCCCTCTGTCTTAGCTTCGAAATGGTATAACTTTCACTTCAATCCGATAAGCGTAGTTTCGGTTAGGTCCGATACGCTAAGTAGCGGCGAATCTGCCTTTTGTTTCGTAACTTAGATTTCATTTCCAGAAATGTTTCTAGCTTGATTTTTGTATTTATATGACTTTAAAACTAGTGAACGGCTTTTGGAAATGAGATTATTTTGTATGAGATGTTGGGACTGATTTGAGGAAAATAATGAAGCCATTAATGGCTGGAAAATAGGTAAACACAAGAGATATGCTGCCCGAAATTTTACTTAAAGGCTAGTTGGATTTACTTGTGACTTGAGCGAAGGGTTTTAGGGTTGTTCATGTCTTTGATACCAACCGCTACCTTTTACTCCAAAATCACATTGTTATTTCTGTGCACTGGTAGCTAATTTGATCAGGTACACGACTTATAATTGAGTCTTATTTATGCATTTCGTGTACTAGATTCGTGAAATGGGAACCATAATTGTTTCACCTTGGTTATTTTAGGGTTTCTTGGTGATTAAAACTCTATTTTGGGCAAAAACTGTTGAAGTATCTGTACTAAAACCGGTGAGTGTACCACTCCCCTTATTTATTTTGTTACTTAACTTGATTTCTGCACTTGCAATCTGTGATCTGAATGACTGTAATGTCTGTGTATTCTGTTTGAGACGAAGGTATACTTTATCACACTCGCTCTCTTGTCTGTCCATATGCCTATTTACTGTGTATAATCTGTTAACTGTATCTGAATCTGTTCGGACGTCGTTTGGAGGCTGGTATCCAACGACCTTTCTGTGACCTCTGAACTCATCACTTGTGGCTAGTGACTCAAGTCAGGCCGGCAAGGACCTGGTCGATTAGATAACGAACCACAGTAGTCTGTTCTGGGAATCTTTGGGTATTGAAACTCTTGATTCTGGTATACTCGAGTATTACCATTTCTGTACTGTATGGAGTTCGAGCCCGGTAGGGGTATGTTTGGTGGACGGAAATTGGTCTACGGATATGTTGGTTCTATTTACGTTGACGAAGAGTCAACGGGTTCGGATCAAGTACTGCAAATGGAAATCTGGCTTCTGTGAGCCACCCGTATCCTTTCCCTTTGAACCACGGTGCTTAAATGTTTTCCTCTATATCTGGTACATGTATCTGATTGATTCACCGTGAAAGGCCATGATTTTACCCCTATATGCTTGGTACCTCATTGAGTGTAAACTCACCCCTTTCTGTTACCTTTGTTTTCCTTACAGGGAACCACTTTAGGGAACTGTGACTTTGAAGCATGAGTTGAGCTAGTTTAGATTTTGTATAGCTCTTCAATGGTTGGAAACCCTAATTGTACTTGTTCTTTTGAAAACGAAGCCCTAATTGTATTTTGTGTAGTATGAATACCTCGGATTGCACTGTATCTGAATTTGTTCAAGACTCCAATGTAAATATTTGTAGTTTCCACTTGTTCGTTTTCTTTGGATCTTATCGTACGTACTATGTTGGGTTTGTCTGAATCGACTCCGTAGTCCTGGCGAGAGTTGGGCTGGCGGTTCGCCGAACCCTTTGGTTCCCCTTAGGGTGAGGTGGGCCTGTCACAAATTGCATTGCAAAATTTTCATTTATTTTAAAGAAATTGAATCTTAAAAGGATTAAAAACAAATTTTTTAATTTTTGTGAGAATTTTCCTTTTCAGAAATTTAATGCAAAAATATCTTAAAAAAGAAAAATGATGAACCTAATTTATAAAAATAAGCAAAAATAAACATTAACTATTATTTAGCAAACTTCATCAACTAAAATAAAAATAAGAATAAATAATAAAAAATAAAAAATAAATCTAAAATTGAATTACATAAAAATTAAAATTTTGGTGTCTACAGTTTTTAATCCTAGATATGGGCATTTCGAGTTTGTAGTGATGCCTTTTGGTCTAACGAATGCTCTGGCTGCATTTATGGATTTGATGCATCGAGTTTTTAAACCTTATTTGGACCAATTTGTCATGGTGTTCATAGATGATATCTTAGTATATTCTAAGACTCGAGAGGATCATGAACGGCATTTAAGGATAGTTTTGTAGACCTTGAAAGAACATCAATTATATACCAAATTTAGCAAGTGCGAGTTTTGGTTGGAGCAAATTTCTTTTTTAGGGCATATAATATCTAAAGATGGCTTTTCTGTGGATCCAGTAAAAGTAGAAGCCGTATCTAGATGGAAGCCAAAAACCCCAACTGAGATTCGTAGCTTCCTAGGTTTAGCCGAGTACTATCGTCGGTTCATCAAGAATTTCTCCAAATTAGCAGGGCCTCTAACCGATCTAACGAAAAAGTATGGTCAATTTGTCTAGAATTCTAAGTGTGAAACTCGTTTTCGAGAATTAAGAAACAGTTAATTTCGGCGCCAGTCTTAGCCCTACCAAACGGGAAAAACAGCTTCACTGTATATACTAACGCCTCAAGAGAAGGATTGGGATGTATTTTAATGCAAAATGGGAGTGTCATTGCCTATGCCTCTAGGAAATTAAAATCCCATAAGCGAAATTACCCAACTTATAATTTGAAATTGGCCGTTGTAGTTTTTTGCCCTAAAGAAGTGAAAGCATTACTTATATGGGGTGACTTTTGAGATTTATACCGACCATAAGAGTTTGAAATATCTATTCTCTCAGAAGGAGCTAAACTTGAGACAGCATCGGTGGGTGGAATTTCTTGAGGATTATGACTGTACGATTAACTGCCACCCAAGAAAGTCCAATATTGTAGTGGATGCCTTAAGTCGGAAGGTTCAAGTAGTTGGATTAATGGTTAAGGAGTGAAATTTATTGAAAAAAGTGAATGAATGAAACCCATGGTTGGAGCGACAGAGAGTGATTTTAAGCAATATCACGATGAGATATGATTTGTTGGATCGAATTAAAGAAACTCAGAAGAATGACCAGATGGTGCAAAAATGGGTAGAAAAAGTGTAAAAAGGGGAAATACAAGACTTTAATGTGAGTTCCGAGAGTATCTTGAAATTTTGTGATCGGATAGTGGTGCCGCAAGATGAAGTGTTAAAAAGAGATATTTTGGAAGAAGTACATCAATCTAAGTATACAGTACATCCTGGAAGCAATAAAATGTACCAAGATTTGAGGAGACTATATTGGTGGGATAAAATGAAGAAGGAAATTGCTCAATTTGTCCAAAAGTGTTTAGTGTACCAACAAGTGAGAGCTGAACATCAGAAATCCTCAGGTCTTCTACAACCTCTTGAAATTCTTGAGTGGAAATGGGAACACATTACCATGGATTTCATATCAGGGTTATCGGTACCCAAAAAGGTCATGACGCCGTTTGGGTAATAGTAGATAGGTTGACCAAATCTGCTCATTTCTTGTCTATAAATATGAGATACTCCTTGGAGAGATTGGTCCAACTATACATGGATGAAATAGTGAGATTGCATGGTATTCCAGTAAGCATTGTTTCTGACAGAGATCCGCGGTTTGTGTGTCGTTTCTGGCAACAGTTACAAGAAGCTTTGAGGACCAAGTTGAACTTTAATATTACTTATCATCCCCAAATTGATGGATAGTTAGAGAGAACCATTCAAACACTTGAGGACATGTTAAGGACTTGTATATTGGACTTTGGTGGAAGTTGGGGACAATAAATGGCATTGGTTGAATTTGCATACAATAATAGTTATCATTCCTCCATACAAATGGCACTGTACAAAACTCTCTATGGAAGAAAGAGCCGATCACCAATATACTGGGATGAAGTGGGGGAATGAAGGGTTTTAGACCCAATTGCAGTACCATGGATCGAAGATGCCTATGAAAAGGTGAATGTGATACGTCAAAGGTTTCAGACAGCGCAAAGTCGACAGAAGAGTTACGCGGATAATCGACGAAAGGATTTGGAGTTTGAAGTTGGAGACAAGGTATTTCTAAAGGTTACACCACTTTGAAGTGTTACAACGGAAAAAGGAAAGAAGTTTCAACTGAGACATGAAGACCTTTTAAAATTCTTCAACGAGCAGGGAATGTGGCATATCAGTTGGAGTTACCAGCGAGTCTATCTAGGATCCATGACGTGTTTCACGTTTTTATGTTGAAGAAGTATCATTCAGACCTCACTCATGTACTGAAGCCAGAAGAAATTGACATTGATGAATCGCTAACTTACGAAGAAAGGCCGGTACAGATCTTGTAGACACCAAATTTTAAATAATTTGTATGTTGCATCTATTTCATAATTTTTGTTTTAGATTGTTTGCATTTTTAGTTCATTATCGTTTGTTTTGCACTTTTAGTTGTTATTTCATTTTAGTTTTACTCATTTTGCCCTTTTAATTTGTCTAGTTCATTTGCTATTTATTTTTATTTGTCATATTAGTTTTATTCACTTTTTAGTTTTTAAATTTTTAGTTTTTAGTTTTTGTTTTATAAGTTTTTAAGTTTAGCGTAGAGTTTCTAGAAAAAGAAAAAAAAGGGGAAAAGGAAAACATTCAAAAAATATATATATGTTTTAATCATTTTTGTTTTATTCTTTGCTTTCTTGGAAAAATGGAAAAAAAAACGATGAAAATGGAAAATGAAAAAAAGAGGAATTTGGAAATTGCATTTTTTGTTGTTTCTAGTTTATTTTTCATCCAATATTAATTAAAGTGTTTTTTGTTATTTATTTCTGTTATTTTAATGTTGTTGCAAAAAAAAAAAAAAGGAAAAATTGCTCCGCGGCATGCGAGCTGCCGCGACTTGCAAAGGAAAGGTTCGGCAGCCCCTTGGCTGCAAATTGCAGAAGGAGGACTGGGTTTTAGGGATTGGAGATGCCCATATAAATAGAAGAGGGGATAGACAGCCGAAAACAGGAGAGAGAGGGAGAGATTAAGAGGGGACGAAAAAAAATACAAAGGGAGAGACGGCCGAAAGTTTGAAGAGAGGAGATGGAAGCTTGACGGCTGAGAGAAAACACAGGGAGAGAAAACCTAGAAACCAGAAGGAGAGGGAGACTAGTAGAGAAAGAAACGAGAGGCAGAGGCGGAGGAGTTTTTTTTTGGAGAGGACATGATGGCCGCAAAGCTGGAAAAAGAAAGAAAATAGCGACAAAATGCAACCGAGAGAGCTAAGAAGAGATGGAGGGGAGACGGCTAAAGATCTGAGAGGGAGAACTAGAGTAAGCAAGGGAGTGACGGCTATGAGGTTGTAAAGCTACGAGGGTTCTCTGACGGAGAGATTAAGAAACTGAGAGCTTCAACAACGGCGGCAACTCTAAGGATCAAGCAGGGAGGAGGTTGCGTTCCGGCAGCGAAACAGGTAATCTCCAATTTTTTTTCTTATTCACTACATGCTCTAAGCAGAACCAAATCTGTTAAATTGAAACCTGATTTTGGTTCATTTGTTGGGTAATGATTCGGTTGGTAACAAAGCACAGCAGGCCTTAGAGAGTAGCAATGAAAAGTGCAGAAAAATGCCCAGCTTTGCTTTTCCTTTATTCAGGATCCTATGACAGATTTGCCGTTTTAATACTGAAACCAGATGTAGTATTTGGTTTAATTTATGAGTGAGGCTTGCAACGTTTGTTTTTTACCCAAAAAGTCTGATATTTGATTGGTTTGCCTGTGTCAATGAAACACGGTGTTGCAGAAATTTTCTTTCCTCTCTTGGTTTACATGTCACGGCTCTGTATCATTTGTTCCTGAGCTGCGTAGGCTGCTGAATGGTTTGAGTTGCAGAAAGTTTCCTTAGTTGCTGCATTCGTTTTTTTAGCCGAAAACTCTGCCTGAATTCTTGGTTCAAGGTTTAGGGATTTGGTTTAAAAAGTTTTGGTCAAACTTTGATATTCAAATCTGAAGTACCTGTTGGGAAACAAAGTTGCAGCAGTTTTTCTTTTTGTCAAAAGCTTCTCCAGGCCTTTTGCATGAAGTTTGTGTCGGTATTTGTATGATCTTTTTCATGATTCTACTTGTTTGGATGCCAAGATCCTGTTTTTGTTTAAAGTATGAGATCAAACCTGAATTTAGTGTTTGAGAGTGAGAAGGAAATTGCAGCAAAAAAAAATTGTAGAAGCAAAAATGCAGCAAGCTTGCACTTTCCGTTTGCAGAAATCTTCTTGAGTTTGCATGAAAGATTGCTGGAATTTACATTATCTCATCATAATTTGTTGGCTTGTTGAATTCTGTGTTAGTTTTTAGTTTAATGCCGATGGCTTTGATTGATTGGTGAGATGTTAGTTGCATATTAGGATTGTATTTGAGAAGTTTAGCATGTTGCAAATGAAAGGAACCAGCAAAACAAAGAGATTTACGTAGCATGCATGAAATATATTCTAAAATTTGCACTTTAACCCCTCAAGTTTCCTTTTGTTCCCCTATGACCCACAAATTTGAGAAAGCTAATCAATTGGGTCCCTGTGATTTTTGCAGCAATGCATTATGGCCCAATTACATTCCATGTTCTTGCAATTAGGTCCTAAGATATTTGCATTTGAACCATTCCTCCGCCTTTTCTTTGTCTTTGGACCTTTGAAGTTCCTAAAAGTGTTTGATTAAGCTTGAATGCTTGGCTAGTGTTCACAATTGAGTCTTTGGTAGCATTAATGTTTCAATTCCATTGCTTGTTTGCCTTCATTGGTTACCATGTTTTGCTAAGGTGATACTTAATGCAAGAGTTTAAGAACTTCGTGTCCAAATGAGCTTGTGTTCGCCTATCTTCTTGAATTTTCTGAAATAAATTGGCTTTGGCCTTTTTCTTGCTCTTGGACTTGCAAAGTTTCTAAAATGTTTCAATTGGCTTTGAATGGTTGATTAATGCTTGCAATTGGGTCTTTGGTGAATCCCTTTATTGGAAACTATGTATTATTTGACTCCATTTAAATTACAATTAGGAGAGATTTGGTGACTTTGTTATACTTTACTATTTGAGGTACCGTGACTTTTTTTATTGTTTTGAAGCCATGTTTCTTTCATTTGGACACCATTCAAAGGGGGCGGTATAATTCCTTTTATCTTTTTTGTCTCTCCTATGTGATCCAACGTGCTACATGAAAATTGCATGTCTACTTGCTTCCCTTATTTTTCTTTAATTCCTTTCATTTACTTCATTTACTTTTGCTTTTTATTTAAGTTATTCTTTATGGGGTATGTGCACACCTCTTGGCTTGTAATAGTTAGGGATTTAATTGTTTTATTCCATCTTATTCCCCCTTTTTAGATTGTAGTAGGCCTTCTCCCCCAATAATGTAATAGTTAGGGCCTTAATTACCTTATGTGTTGTGCATGCTTACGTGCGACGTGTTACTCGCTTTGTTAGGGCCTTGCATCTAGTCGAGCATGCTAAATGTTATGTGCTATGTGTTCATGAGTGTTTGGCATGTCTACTCGCTTTCCATAGCATGAATGAATGTGATGGATGAATGTATGTTTCCGCTAGTCCAACGCTAGTCGGAATTCATAGAATGGGCTAGTCCAACACTAGACCCTTAGGGATTTCCCCTCGTTAGTACATGTTTGCATGTTCATTACATGCCATGCATTCTTTTTAGTTTTATCATTTTGCATGCCCCTTGAACCCCTTTTCCCTCCATTTTAGGATTTTTGCATTTCATGCTAGTTATAGGGTTCATTTGCTTGAGAGTCCCCTTAAATATGGGATATAGACGAGTGTGGCTTTTTCTAAGCCTTAGCACGCTTGTATTCCCTCTATAAAAGGGCAAATTGAGTCACGATTTAGGTCTCCCCGTACCCAATATGCATGAATTCCTTAGGCTCATGCATTTTTAAATCCACTCTACCATTTTAAACCCTCATCACACTTTCATTTTTCCTCCCATCTTGCACATGTGCACCTTTATATTTTCACTTGCACACGAGCACTTTTGTCATTACTTGCACACATGCACTTCATATTATCATTTCACATACCACACCTTGCCCACTCACGTGCACACTCTCACTTACACATTATTGTCTTTTATTACTTTTTCAAACTCATGCCTTCACATTGCATACATGCATTCCATTCATTTGCATCCCACTCGCATTATTCGTGACTTCTTCAAAGGATCGTTATTGGGTTTCACAATTAATGTGATTGGCACCACTCAACCTTTGAAGAGAAATTTCCCCCAATACCCCTAGGTCTAGGGTTTGCATTCATGTAGTGCATCCAAATGTAATAAATTCTTTGGTTAAAACAAGAAAATTTTTGATTAAATCATGCAACTAGCCTTGGATAGGTCAAAGGGGTGCCTTGGATTTTATCCTTGCCTTCCCCTTTGTCAAATGTGACTCCCGAACCTTTTTCTTTGGTTTACGTGGACTAGGAGTCGTTTAAAAGGGGTTTCTTACTACTTTTTCCTATTTTTTCTTTAAAAATTCATTTTTTGGTGACTTGGTACACCTTAACTCATTACCAAGTGGCGACTCCAATTTTTATTTCAAAAACCCTTTTTAAACTATAATTTTGGGTCAAATCGTCGCATTCTCAACCCCCCATTTAGACCCATTTTTTCTTTTAAATCACAATTCATTTTCCAATCACAAAAAATACATTTTTTAAACCATTTATTTATTTATCAAAAAATGGGGCGCGACAGATCTTAGATCGAAAAGTAAAAGAACTAAGGACTAAACAGATACCCTTAGTAAAGGTTTTGTGGAGAAATCATGAGGTAGAGGAAGCTACTTGAGAAGTGGAAGAGGACATTCGTGCAAAATATCCTGAGCTATTAGTAATCAAGGTGAGAATTTCGAGAACGAATTCTTTTAAGAGGGAGAGAGTGTGAGAATGCTCACTTTAAAATATAAATTTTTCTAAACTACTTGCCTTACTCTAAGATTAAATCACTTAAAACATTTTTTTGCATTGCATTACATTACCTTTTATTTGAATTGAAACATTTCCTACACTTGGCAATTTATTTTTATCTCATTAGATATACTTTGACCAAATGTCCTTTTATTTGTGATTGAGACTTTAAATGATAGTTTAGAGGTGTTACATAGATATTGGAACATTTGGAGGGTAGAAACATCATTAGTCAAAGATTAAAGGAAAAAAGGGTCAAGATTGGGTCATGTGGCAAAACCCGAATCACACATCTTGTTTGACCGAAGGATTAGAGGAAGCTTAAACTAACTTTGCTTCATTTTTCTCCCCATAGAGCCGGCCACCTTGAAGCTTCCTAAGGAAGAGAGAAAACTCCATTTTTCTTGCCTTCTAACCCTAACTTGATCTTGAGCGAAAATCATAAAAGAAGGAACTTGAGTTAGTGAGTGAACTACCTCAACCCTAGAGTGTGTTTCAAGCCTAGAGCTTTGGTTTTGGTGGTTTGTTTTGGTGATTCAAGTTTCACATAAGAGAGGTGTGTGAACCTTAAATCCTAGCTTTCTTGTGTTATATCATGTGCTTTGAGTTTTAATGGTAAACTAGGAGTTGAAAGGATGATATTTGTGGTTAACCTTCTTGAATTAAACAAGTGGTAGTAGGGTTGGTTGGTTTGCCTACCATGTGTTTGATATTTTGTCTTACCCTTGTTCATGATTTTTCTTGAAGTATTAACATGCTTTGGACCCTTTTTGAGTTAAGTATAACACTTGGTATGATGTTAAGTTAATTACAATGGAAGGATGGAAGTTGGTGATACAAGTGAACTAGTGGACTGTTTTTCTTTCTCTTGGTTGACCGATTTTGTAGAGGAGGTTTCTCCTTAATTTTGTGGTTCATTTGCACCTTAATTAAGCCTAAGAAACTTGGCTAAGCATTGGTTTAAGGTTTGGTGTGAGTTGGAATGGAAATGAAGCAAGCAAAGTAGTTGTTTGGACCACTAGTGGACTGTTTTGGTTCTTTTGTTGACTAGACTGTTTTGGTTCTTTTAATCATGTTGGGTATTGCATTTTAAGCTTCAATGGTGTTAGATAATTTAATCCCTGTATATGAACTTTAGAAGATTGAATCAGGTGAATTTGAGCCAAAACAAGTGAAGTTGGCAAGAGGAAATAGAGTAAATTTTGCTAGCGTTTTGAGCTGATCAGAACCGAAAAATTAGCCAACTTCCCCGAATCACTAGTACTGATAGGAGACGAACTAGAGTGTGAATTTGGTACTGTTGGAAATCCCTTCGAGTCTAGTTTCCAACACCGTTAATAGAACCTGATTCGGACCTTTCTACAGCGAGATATGGCTGTTTTCCCGAGACTGCGCGAGCGCGACTGTTTTACCCACGAAAACCACTTTGAACTTGAATGAAAATTTTCTTTTGCTCAACTTTCTTGCACTTGTCAAACTTGTTTTCACATGACCTTTTACTGCATTTTAGGCCTAACTTGCATGGTGAATCGAGTAGAATTAACCACTCACTTGGTCACCCAATGAACTCACATTTAGGTAGAAAATGAACCAAGATTGTTAATGATTTCACTCGTTGCCTTAGGATTGGGAAACGGAGATGAACGTAACCAAGGAACTTGACGTTTGAACTCTGCTTTGCTTGTCAGATGAGTGTTCCATTACTTGCTAACTATCTATGTGAAATATCTGAATACTTGATTTACGACTGGTTGAGCCAGATATTGTTTTGACAAAATTGAGGCAAGCGTGTACTTTATCACACTCGACCTCCTTCGATTTCCACTGAGGCTCTGTACACTGATATTTTAATATCTAATCTCTCTGTATTTGACTATATGAGTGTTGTTTGGATGATATCCCATCAACTACTGTAACTGTTTGGATACCCAACCTCATAAGTGAGTCAGTGGTATCGAACCAACAAGGGCTTAGTTGAGAAAATCGATAAACCCTGAATACTGTTTACTGAATTTGGAAACTGGTATACACGAGTATTACCTACTTACTGTTTGAGGTGTTCGGCCCCGGTAAGAGGGTTGACTGGTAGACAGGAATTGGAGAAAGTGGTATTCTGCGGACATTATTTTCTCTAAATGCAAACGTTGACGGAGAGTCAACGGATTCTCATATAATCAAGCTCAAGTGGATTTGGATTTTGGAAGCCACCCGTATGCTTAAATTGAACTATGATTAAATTGTTATTGTACAATATGGTGTTTATTCTTTTATATTACACCCTTATTTGGCTATGTGCTTATATGTTATTTGGAACCTTACTGAGCTTTAGTTCACCCCACTCCTTTTGTTTTCTTTAAGAGATTTGGGATAGGCTTATAGTCGAGAACTTTCATAGTTTAACTTTCATCTTGAACTTGTACTTTGACTTGTATTCCTGTTGTTAGAAGATTTTACTTTTGACTCTTGTAAGCTTAAATTTGTAAGTTCGATATATGTCATGTAAATTAAGTGTGAAGTCATAAGTTTGACATTTAGCTCTATATTATAAGTTTGGAAAGTTGGCGTCGCGATTATATTTCCACTAGGGTTTGTACTCCTTTCTTTGAGATTATTTAATTAGTTATTTCGAGTTACTAGTTCTTTTTTTCCACTGAGTCCCGACGAGAGTTGGGCAAGCAGTCCGTTGATATTCTAGAGTTCGCCCTAGGGAGAGGTGGGGCTGTCACATGACTAGAACAAGAAACATTGAGTTTTGGACAAAAAACTTGAGCTGGTCAGCTATTTGAATATGTTTTGGACCAATTAGAATGGTTGAGGATTTCAAACTATTTTCTAAATTTTTTTTTGGAAATTTTGACCAAATTTTGGGCTTAGAACAACCTATGAAGTATGGTAGTAAAATACATGTTGAATTTAAGAAGATTTAACAGAAGAAATAATGAACTTTAAATGGAAAACCTGAACACACTATGCTGAAAATTCTGTTTTGATTAATCCTAAAGTAGTGCTTGGGTTTTGGGTTCTAACTTTGAACTTTAGGATAGAAATTTAACCAAATCTGACCAAAACCCCCTTTACGCTATCTTATAAAAGTTTTACTCGTAAAATGATTTCTATGACTTAAATTCCAGCTTATATAGTAAAATGTAGGTCATAATTGCCACTAACCACCTTACTCTACTATTTTGGTAAAATATGGAATCTTAAAACTTAAGAGATTAAAACTACCTGAGCTTGAGAACTTTGGATTGTTAGGATAAATAAGTACTAAGATCACCTTAAAACTCTCTCTCTATCTCTATATATATATATATATATATTAGCTAAATTATATCATCTCAAGTTAAATTTTTTAATAAAAGAATCAAGTAAGCTAGAATAATCACTTAAATGCTTAATTTCACCAATTAATATACTTAAGTATCACCTTTGGGAATTTAACAAGTAGTCTAATAAGTTTACAAATATCTCAGGAACCAAGGGTGAACCGAAAGAGGGTCCAAGCGCCGAAGAGTAATTTCAAACTATGTTGTGAGTGTTTCCGTATTTGTGTGTTAATTGCTTATGTGTTTCTTAAGTCACTACAACAAAAATGACCTTTAACGGCATTTAAAGGTGTCTGTATAGATAATCTAACCTGACACTATACCTTTTCTCACATCTCAGACGAGTGTCATCCCTTCCAATGTAGGGATAGGCTCGTAACATTCAAATGTGTTAGAAAAACTATGCTGTTATAACATCCCATCTGCCAATAAAAATCCCTTTTCTTGATAATTAAAAGTGTTAGGATAGCTATAGTATAACATTACGATATCAAATTCTATGCTGACACTTTTAATTGTCAGGAGTTTTTTTTTCTTTTTTTTTTGATATAGAAGCAACCTGCAGGTAGTGCTCCCTGCTATACATTCCATCAATCAGAAACCTAAAGGACTTGTAAAATTCTCCCAAAGAACAGAATGCATATAGTAATCTAAAAACAAAAGTCAATGCTCAAATATAATTTGTTGAACTAAAAGTCAGTAACAAGTACTAACATAGCAAATCCCTGACAAGTACAAACTTGAAAAATTCTCTTGTTGACAAACTAAAAGATCCTCATGTGCACAAACTAAACGATTCTCTTCCCTAACAAGTAGAAAGAACTTGCAGTAGCTTCCAAACTTTCCAATGAAATTAGAGCCTTCAGTCATAACCACGAATACCCCATCAATCTTCAGCTGGTTCCACCGTGCACAAAGTTTGTTAGGATCATTAGATCATCATAGCTAGCAATAAAATTCATTAATGTGTGAAAAGCATAGGGAACCACTTACAAAAGCTGATCTTCAGTGTAGTTTATGTGCCTCTCGCATGTTTTAGTCCACTTCTTGAACCCATTGTTAGCATTGTGAGCATTGCCACGACATAACCACAATTAATTGTCTTGTGCTCTTGGTCATATTCCAAGCCCAGACCTTATATTTGCACCTAGAGTCTTCATGTCATCCACCTAAAAGATTATGACAAAGAGATACTCTGTGATTAGATTACACAATAAAGAAACTATCTGGATGGCACACGCTGACAATAATGGCCAATAAGCATGAGCAATGCTAATAGGATAGAATTTCAGATCAACAGCAGTAAATTTGACAAAGATGATGCCTATAAACACCTAGTTGTGACCATTAAGGCACTAATATACAACTGGCAACGGTGCAGAAACAAGCAAACATGACCATAACAGAAACTGGACCACAATCCCCAAACTAAAAAGAAAGATGGCAGAAGAAAGAAAATCCAGATAAGAGAGAAAAAAGCAATATAGTTATCTTGATTCTCTGATTTATTCAACACGACAATTTGTCTTCGATCACAAGTTGCAACAATAGTTTCAGTAATCCATATACGACCAATATAAAGCACTAAAAAAATTGCAATTCTGAGCGAGTAAAGCATTCATAGATAAAAATATGCTAATTCAAAATGTACTACCTCTTAAGTACATGGCCAACACTCCCATCATCAACAGTGAACAACCCAACGGCATTATGTTCCAGGGCAATATAATTATACCCCATAGTCCTCGAATACTCCACGGCAGCCTCAAAAACCCGCTTAGTGCTCGGTGAAAATGACACATTCATGGCCGAGACCTCTACCCCCTCAGGACCAAGACCACTCCCATTACCCTTACCATTCTTCTCCTTATCATCAGTATCAGTATGCCAAATGCTCTTAACGGCTTGGCGATCCATCTCTATTGTGATTCCAGGCCTAAAAACCCACCGGAAGCACGATCTTCTGGGATAAGTCCTAGCAAAAAATGCTGGGTATACACCATTTCTACCTCCAAAGCTTTTGCCTCCCTCTGAAACATAATCGATTTAATTGTTCTCTCAGTAAATTTCTCAAACACCCTAGCTACAATATACAATGATCGGTTTGACTTTGCTTTTCCAGACGAAACAGAAATCATAGTTTTGTTAGAAATTGAAATCCCAAAATAGGAAGAAGAAGAAGAAGAGGAAGAACAGCTGGTGCTAGTGCTGGTACAACTACTGGTAATTGTAGAAGGAGGGTAGCTAGGGAAAAGAGAAATAACATTCCTGCAGTGGTGGTGGTAGCGGTTGTGGGGAGAAAGACGGCGGTGAGCTTGAGGAATGGAATGAACTGAAAGCGGAGATTATGAATCCCATGACTGATTCTTCCTTACTTTAACTGGTCACGGGAGCCAGAAAGATGAAAGGAAAAAAAGTGGAAGAAAGTCTCATTTAGTACCTCGGTGGTCTATTATTTTCCAGGTTTCCTTTACCCATCTGCAATCGTCTTGCACCATCTACAAAAAGCTCCGGTCTTAACACCCCTACTTGGCTGAGAGATAATTTGCCGAGAGTTAGTTTGCGGAGAGAGTGTTTTTTGTGAGAGAGACCAAAAGAAAAAAATTTTGACTAAGTGTTTTGGCGGCAAATTGAAAGTTTTGAATATTTCACAGCAAATGAATCTTCCACCAATTCACTATAATGTTGTTTTGTGCCTTTTCTTTTTTTTTTTGCTATATCTCACATTTTCTCAAGTGTTATGATAGGCAATCTAAAGGTACATTATTATTTTTATATCAAATAAAATAAAAAAAATTAGAGTGTATATTATTGAGTTGATAATAAGTGTCATAATAGAAGTGCTATAATGACATAAATCAGCAAGTGTTCTTATAAACATGTCACGAAAAGCCATTTTTGTAGTAGTGAGTGATGTTATGTGATAAATTGCTTACAGTGGAAATATTGCTAATGATTCATCGAAAAGTATATCTCAATTGTCCATCATCATCTAAGTCGATGGTGTACTTTATCGCATTTGGATTAATTGAGTTTAAAGGTTGATAATTGACCAAGTGTTACTGTAAGTGTACATGACTATAAACCGTATATGTACTTTACCGCACCAGCTGAATTGGGCCCCAAAACCCTTCGGTAGTTGACCTATTTGAGCCAGCAGCAGATTCGGTGGGGTAAGTTGGTAACCCTGGGTAAATGTGTGGTATACTCAAATATTACCCTGTAGTACAGTGACTATTGAAATGACTATTGAATGAAGGGAATTGTTTATTGTTTTAGAGGATATAAAGCAGTGATTTTGGCGGAGTGTGCGGTGATATCGAATTGACTTCCATAGTGAGCTCATATCCTTTTATTAAAATGTGCTCATATATTTTGGTTGGTAAATACTTGTTAATTTTACTATGGGAGCCAGTATATTTTTATATTGAATGAGTCATTATATTGTAAATTATGCAGTGTTTTGGCCTAAATTGAAATGTTTTTTTTAAAAAAAAAAACTGCTTTTATTAATCAAAAAGCATGCATACATGAGATGAAACTGCCAGCACTAATGACTAGCTACCCTTCTACGAAACATTGGGAATCTCAACCTATCCATTCTAATATCCCTTCTAACCAATTGTGGCAGATCCGCAAAGGTAGTGAAAACCTGTCCTTCCTCAGAGTCAACACCATAATTTGCCAGCCGATCAGCCGATGAATTCGCCTTCCTATAACAATGCGAGACCGTTAGGAAACATAGACGAAACTGAAGCAAATCCTCCAACTCCCTCTGCAACTTCCATGGACAAGCACTATCCCCCTGAGCGATCCGAATGAGTGTAAGCGAATCTGACTCGACATGTAACTCCTGGATCCCTCGGGCAACATAGTATTTCACACCCAATAGGAGAGCACGTAACTCTGCGTGCAGGCTGCTCATCGTCCCAAAAAATGCCAAGTAACCAAAAACAAAATTCCCATGACAGTCCCGCACCAGCCCATCCCCTCCACTCAACCCTAGGTTCCCCCACGAACACCTGTCTGAATTTAACTTCCACCCCTTACGGCGAGACCCAGCGAACCGATTGAATGACCACCCACCTCTGGCAGTGGACCACAGCATGAAGCAATCATTCCCATGAAGACTCTACGCCTCTCAAACCCGGGAATCGTGACTGCAAAATGTCTCGTAGTAGCTGTACGATCCGATTCACCTTCTCCCTAACCCTCAACCATTGCCCCTCAGACACCTCCCTATTCCGTGCTTTCCACAACTCCCAGCACACCACCGCCGGTAGGATCCTATACAAAAATATCAAACTGATATTATGCCCTTCTCGTAACCACCAAAGCCACACCATATATTGCACCGTATGCACCCCTCCATTTCTCCCGCATGCATCTCAAAGTGGCGCCAAACCATCCTTGCTCCTTCCCCAATGCAAAAAACATGCTCCATGTCCTCCTCCCTAGGATCCTGACAACACCAACAATGGGAAGGGCCCCGAACCCCCCATCTCCTCAACTTGTCCTGTGGCGACCCCACTTCCCCCTGAGGCGAACCAAAGGGTTGGCGGGCCGTTTGCCCAGCTCTCGCCAGGACTCACGAACGCACACTAACCCAAATCCTATCGAAGAATAGCCTAACTATTACAATGTCGCTTCCTTTCAAAATAAGTCAACAACTACCACATTAACTTCAGAGACAACAAGGAACTTAAAATCGCCAATCTATGGCCCTTAGACATCACACGCTCTAGAACCAAGGAATAAGGTCGTTCGTATCTAGATACATCAATCCATAATTCACAAACACAAATATATTATCCAACATCCGAAATAGGGTTTACACATTTTCCAGCTTCAAGCGGCAATCCAAAAACAAAAGTACATAATTCAAGTTAAAACACAATACAAGCCTACACAATAGCCATAATATTCGTTACATCCCATACGAGAAGAAAAGAAACATGAATAAGTCTCAGCGCTTTCAGTCTCCAGAACCTGTTAAGGAAAACAAATACGTGGGGTGAGCTAAAGCTCAGTGGTGCCCCAAAACATGCAGTCACGTAATTCAAACAACGAGTAATAACTTAAACAAGTTAAACAATTAAGAAAGCGTATAACAGTATAAAGTAGGATACAGGGCTCTCAGGAGCCAAATTTCCTCGCTTGATCAGAAACCATCGTAGTTGACCCTCCGTCAACTCTCACTACTTATATTCCATGTAGATTCTCTTATTTTGATTCCTAACCCGTCACCATTCATACCTCTGTCTTAGGCCCAATCTTCGACTAGACACAGTATACTCGAGATATACCCGTAATTGGTTGGTCGAGGGATTCACCCAACGACGTTATTGTAGTCAGATTCACGCATCGAGGGATTCACCCAACGATGTAACTACTTTTAGATTGCAGTCAGATTCACGCGTCGAGGGATTCACCCATCAACGTAGCTGCGTTTATGTTTAAGAATTTAGTTGTAGTAGTCAGATTCACGCATCGAGGGATTCACCCAACGATGTAACTACTTTTAGATTGCAGTCAGATTCACGCGTCGAGGGATTCACCCATCAACGTAGCTGCGTTTATGTTTAAGAATTTAGTTGTAGTAGTCAGATTCACGCATCGAGAGATTCACCCAACGATGTAACTACTTTTAGATTGCAGTCAGATTCACGCGTCGAGGGATTCACCCATCAACGTAGCTGCGTTTATGTTTAAGAATTTAGTTGTAGTAGTCAGATTCACGCATCGAGGGATTCACCCAACGATGTAACTACTTTTAGATTGCAGTCAGATTCACGCGTCGAGGGATTCACCCATCAACGTAGCTGCGTTTATGTTTAAGAATTTAGTTGTAGTAGTCAGATTCACGCATCGAGAGATTCACCCAACGATGTAACTACTTTTAGATTGCAGTCAGATTCACGCGTCGAGGGATTCACCCATCAACGTAGCTGCGTTTATGTTTAAGAATTTAGTTGTAGTAGTCAGATTCACGCATCGAGGGATTCACCCAACGATGTAACTACTTTTAGATTGCAGTCAGATTCACGCGTCGAGAGATTCACCCATCAACGTAGCTGCGTTTATTTTATGATAAAATGATTCACACAAGTCACCACTCGAACGGCTAGTGTGGTAAAGTACACACAGCACACTTCGATGGATCAAAACAAATTTTTCGCAAATATCACAAATTATCTCAAACAAAACACTTTAATCACATAGGAATAGAACAAGCAGAGACACTCACCAAGAGTGAAGTTTAGATGTCAAATTTGGAAATCGAGTTCCTCGTCCTCGCAATATCCTAGAATGTCAAATATTGAAACTGTAAGTTTTTATTCGATTTTTAAGCTTATAAGCATCGAGATTTATCCAGTATATTACTAGTTTACTTTCTCCTAGTAAATTCAAAAATTCTATTTAGGTTAAGGCTTGACAAAAGTAATTGAAATATTTCTCGTAGTTTTCCTCTAGTTATTATTCCTTAAAAACATAATTAGTATTATTTCCTTGAATAGTTGGCAACCTCTTAACCTACATTTTAGAAATTTACTTTGAACATTTCTATGAAAATACAGCTTTGGCAAGACTTATTCCCAAAACTATTTTCCTAAAATAGGGTTTCTTGCCGAGTAAGTCTCTATGTTTTTGACTAAAATCATTGAAACTCGTATTTTAGAGTTGTTCCTCTAATTAACTATTCAGGTGCAAAACTTAATAAAAGGAATTAAAGTAAGACTTGAGATTTTCAAAGTCTAGAAAGTTTATTTATTAGAAGTATCACGGCTAGTTTGATCTAAAAGAATTTATCGAGTTGGAAGAGTTCTAAGCAAAACACTAGATTTTGAATCTTATAATGTAATACTAGCTAAAATACATTTAGATTCGCTTGATCGAGATTACTAGAGTTCGAAAGGTCGAAAAGGCTTTCACAGCTTTGATTCCAAATCGAAATCACATTATGGCTCAAATTTGTCGACTTGGCCAAAAATCTCGTAGTAGAACACTAGGCTTCTTCAATCATTAACCCTTGGTTTTAATAGATTCTTTTCAAATCAAAACTAAATAACCAAGGCTTAGTCAATACTTAGCACTTGGTTATCAACTCATAGTTTCATGAAACAATAGCACAAATTTCCAAATAGTTTCAACAATTCCATTACCCATTCAGAGTGGGAGTTCATAGAGCCCACCATCACCTAACTTCCAATAATTCAACCATTAACTCAAAAGTGGGAATTCATAGAGCCCACTATCCAAAATTTCAGCACGTTATGCTCCAATGAAGAAGAGACAAGAAAGAAAATAATTTCAGGCACACAATAGGGTAAATCACAATCATTAACATCAACATTTTCCATGTATTTCCACTATACCTTTCAATCAAATTTTCCTTTGTTTTAAACATGGTGTCAAGTACTCCACTTCAACATTTAAACACTTAGCTAGCTGATTAGAATCTCCAGTTTAGAAATTTTGTTCAAACCATAATCATTAACTTCAGAATTTCCAGGTTCAAATTCACGGCCATATACAAAGGAATTTCCAGCAATTGTGTGTTCTTTAGCTCCATTTTTCCTTGGCCAAAACAGGACATTAGTTACTCAGATTCAACATTTTAAACACCTTGCTAGCTAATGAACATTTCCAGTCCAGCATTCAGGTTCAACCAACAACCATAAACATCAAACTTTTCTAAAAATTTTCCTGCTTGACTCGGTTGATCATGCATTGGCAGATTGTACTCTCGATTTCATTTTTCTGTTTTAGCTAACCCATTGATGACTTGCAGAGTCTAATTACTTGTTATAAGATATCTAATTATACTTATTAACTCAATCCACAAAATTAAAAACCAATCTAGGCTGCAATAACCCAAAACAAGCTCGCGGCTACTCTATCATTTGCACATAACCGAAATTCCATTCTTCAAATTCCCAATCAAGTGTCTAACCTCAACCTGCAAGTTCTTGGATAATCTAATCTTCTTGTTTTTTGATTAGTTAAGTACTTAATCTAACTCAAAATATCGCAGGAAATCAGAAATAACACTTCATTTCAACATTAGCTACTCGGCCGCACGTTTTGCCCCCAAAACAGAATTTTCTAACTCTTAATTCTTCATCCGACTTCATCAAGTGATCATGCAAGGTCCTAATCATAAAATTCATTCAAGTTCCAGTTTGCAAAACACCAATTCATGCTCAGATTACTTCAGAAAACAACATTAAAGCTGAGGTATCAAATCAGCTTCTCGGCTTCACCATTTAACCGAACAGAAATTTTTCTAGGGACTTAAATCCATCAACCACCTGCTCAAACATCACATGCAACCTCAAATAGGACTTCCTCTGCTATAACTTAACTTAATCAGCCCAGAATTTTTTACCTCAGACACTCGCTAATCCTACGCACAGAAATCTGCAATTTTTTCTTCCTCCTCTCGGCTTCACGCACGCTGCAGTGGTTGTGGTTGTCGATGGAGCTGGTGGTGTTGCAGTCGGGAAGTGAGTTGCAAATGGAGGTGCAGGATGAGTGGAGCTTGCTCACTGTTCCTTCCTGCCTCTTCCTTCAGCTCACGGACAGGTTAGGGACAAAATGGAATGCAGCTCGCGGCTTCCTCCTTCAGCTCCTCTTTGTCGATAATAACTAAGCAGAAGAGGGATGTGTTTTGTGGTCTGAGTTATGGAATGGGACTGACTGAGATGTGCCGTGGTTATGTATGTGTTTTGTGGCTAGAATTTGGTAGAGTGTGAAGATGGTTTTACGTATGGAATTGGAGAGTTTCGGATTGGTTAAGTGGGCGGCAATGGAAGGCTGAACAAGGGAATGTTTGGCCGAGCATGGTGAGGTTGTGGTATAGTGGAGGTTTTGTGGAATTGTGGAGGGTAGTTTGGTCCTTTCACTTGCTCTCTAATTCTCAACAAAATCTCGATTCTAACTTAAATCCAATACTTATCACCAATTGAAATTTGAAGGCCTAATTCTACACTAATATACCGAAACCGTTTTATCGAATATAATCGGTTACGAATTAATATTAAGGTTCCTAACATTTGTACTTTATTAACTTATTAAAATCAAGTTTGACCTTGTTATAAAAATCTAACATTTAACGTTAGTACTAATTGGAATTTATTTTAAGGAAATTAAGGTTATCGATTGGTTGTCCTTTAAATTGTTTGAGTCAAGGAAATTAAGATCCTAATTTTTATATGTTAGTACGAAGAATTAATTCTTAACTCTAAGATATTAATTTAGTATAGTAAAACTAAGAAATTCATAGTCTAGGGAAATTATATCATTCTTCATTTATAACGTGTGTTTAACTACTTATTTGAAAACAAGAAAACATAATATAACTCAAGAATTATTAACTTAGTGTAGCAAAGCTAAGTGCTTTAATAGTTAGCACCGTTATGTTATTTTGCACACAAAAATTATTTTTATTTACTTGTTTACAACAAATGAACTAACGTGGTAGATTAGAATAAGAATTACGAAGGGATTATGCACTAGTATATAAAAGCGAGTGAAAGTAATACTAGAAAAGATTTAAAGAATACGAAGGCTAAATAAAAGTGAAGTCGAAGTAAGCATTGGTATTTCTGCAAAATTCAAGGTTCTCACATGTCCAACGTAGGGATTCTTCCCTGCAGTAAGCGCAGCATCAAGAAAGAGATCTTAATTGGGATATTGTGGTGCCAGACAGTTGCAGCACACCAAGATCTGTTATCAACCTGCCGGACTAGGGTGTACGTCGAAGACGTGGAAAAGCAACCAGAGGTTGTCAAAACCCAAACCATTCTATCTGGACCTTGAAAGGTTGGCGGAGCCATACCCAGGATGCGCGCCACCAAACTTGCCTCCAAGTGTTGATTAAGCATAGCAATATTCCAGACCCCCTGATCCACAAAATCGACAACCAAATGGTCGTGAAATATCTCCACCTTTTGACAGAGTGCCTCTGACCCCATCCAATTGTCATGCCAAAAATGCATCCTGCCCTGCTTGACAATCCAGCTAATGCTGCTCTCCGCCACCTGCTGCACTGCACACATCCTCCTCCATGTGTGGGAGCTCCACGGACTCACCTCCGCCAAACAAGGGTGTAAACCTGAGCAATACTTCCTTGACATGAACTCGGCCCAGAGTGACTGTTGTTGCCTAAATTTTCTCCAGAGCTTAACTGAGAATGAGTCATAAACACCCTCCAACCCCCGCAAACCAATACCTCCTTCCTCTCGCGGTCTACACAAGTCTCCCAACGTATCCAGTGGTAATTAGTCCCAAATTCCGATGTCCCCGACAGGAAGTCCGCGAATACCTTCTCCAAGGCCACGAGAACCCCCTTTGACGGAGAAGCGGCTGCCAGCAAGTGTATTGGCATGGAGGCTAACACACTCTGAAATAGAACCACTCAACCACTAACAAATAGAATCTTATTCTTCCACGAGAGGGTACAAGCCACCACCACATTATGTACCTCTGCAAAATAGATCTTTTTCCACCGTCCCACATACAGAGGGCACCTGAGTTACCACACTGGAAACGCTTGCCACTGAAACCCCAGAGTGTGGGAAACCACTGCTGTTTTTATTATATAAATCATCTTGAAATTTTGATATGCATAAAACTATAGATAAAATTTCTTTTTTAATAGTTGAATAATTCTTTTGAGGGTCAGACCATGTTCCTGAATGAAATCTAACTAATTTTTCTTTTGAATTGTCTACTTTTTGTTTTAATATACCTCCATATCCTAATTCTGATGCATCTGTTTCTACTATCATGAATGCTTTAGGATGAGGTAGACATAAGCATGGTAATGGCTCTATTTTTTCCTTTAGATATTTTATCTTTTGGGTATGTTCATTAGTCCATGGTTTAGGATTTTTCTTTAATCTATTGATAGAGTAATATGTTGAGTAAATGGCTTTGTAAAATAGGTATTTTCTGTGGATTTTTCTGGGGATTTTGGTAGTTGTTGAAGTGGTCTAATTTGAGAGGAAGTTGGAGTACCAGCAGCTTGACTATAAGTCAATGCTGGAAAATCTGATAAGAGTTGGAATCTGTTTTGAGTAACAGGAGTAAGACTCATCTCATAATCTTGAGGAGTCTTTGGCCTGGAATTTCCTGCTTTTGAATCCATAATCCTGCAATATTAATAAACAATATCCTTAAGTTGGTTAGATAATTGCTTATTTTGTTTTTAGTGATATTGAATATATTCCTCACTTCTCTCAATTCTTTTCATAACTTTGATTCGAATGGTATTTCTCTAGATTTCTCTTTGAATAAGAAAGGCCTTAGCACGGTTTTTTATTTTTTTATTGTGAATTTATACAAATATGAATAATTTAAACACGAAAATTAACAACAATCCTATATGTCCATTCATATTAACTCTAAAAAATTAATGTATTTTAAATATTCAATTATTTACTAATTTTTAAGAATTTGTTTACATACTTTCACTACAATATGATAGTACATATCAAATAATGTATTTCATATCAAAAACTTGGTAGATATTCTTTTTTTTACAAATATTCTTTTAGATAATTTAAAATTTTATGGTGACCATAAACCTAGAACTACATATTCACATTTAATTAAGTAGAAAATATCTAACAATCCACTTTTTTTTTTCATCAATAAATATGTAGTTTCCAACAATATTAGTAATTCTGTCAGTGTAACAATTAATTTTCTTTACACTAAGTTAATTCAAAATTAAGAGAAAAGATGATGAACAATTTGAATATTAATCAACGATATGGTGATGAAAGAAAGTAATTTATGGAATATATAAGATTTTTAATAATTGTAATTTGAAAAAGACTTTGGTATAGTATCTATGTAATAATTTGATAGAAAGTAGATATCATTAAAATAAGATTAGTTATTTTTTAAATGTATTTTAAAATTAGTAAATAATTTTTAAACATATAATATAATATTCAATATGAGTAAAATGTAAATGATCCATAACCCGTTTGATGCGAACTCGACCCAGCAAGAACCTGTCTTGAAGAACCGAATCGATCAGGCAGCGGAAGGATCTATCTTGATCAGGTTATGGAACAATAACTACCTTGCTAGACCTAAAGAGAACCCGTTTCTAGAAACCTAGTGGATTGGTTATTGGCTTGAAAGAACAAGATGATGTGATCATCTTGTCTTGAACACCACAAGTATCCAAACTAAATATTTGATACAGTTCAAGAAGAAACTCAAGTTCCATCAAGGAACTCCATAAAAGGAGACAACTTTCTTTTTATTAATTCATCTTCAATATAATCTCCTGAATAGTTAAATAAAGTTGGCTATTTATAGCCTTACAAGACTCAAAACCCTAATCTAAATTGGAAACAATACAAGCTTCTTTATTTGACTTGACAGGACTTCCTAAATAAATTTGGAAGCAATTAACTACTTTCCTAAAACTCTTATTTAATTAGAATAGGAAACTAACTGACTCAATTGGCTTAACTATGGTCAACATGACCTTAGCCTTTATTTCTCTTAATAACTCAAGACTAACTAACAAGTATTGTTGGAAACTTACTTAAATAAATAACAAGAAATAAACATGACAAATCTTCAATGATTCTTGAACCCGATTGCACCATCAACTTTTGTACCCACTATAACCGACAAAATTGACGAGTCAGCAGAATCATCCGAATCTACTTTTGATCCATTCGGAGGACCATGCGGACAAGATCCAAATGACTTTTGAAAAAGATGTCGACCACCTTTGGAAAAGATGTCGGCCACAAATGAAAAGAAGATGAAACTCAAATGAAAAAGAAATGAAATTCAAATGAACAAGTCCCGAGCCTCTATAAATTGGAGGAAGATTGCAGAATGAAGGCATCGGCGAAAACTATCAGAGCAACAATCTCTTTGTATCAAAACCTCTCAACTACTCTCACCTACTCCTACCTACTCCCAACTACTCTCAACCACTCTTGTATTCAAGCTATTGTATAGCATTCTCCAAGCAGAATTTTAATAAGAAAGTTCAAAGATTTCTGCATTCAACAAAGTTTTCGTATGCAACTTAAAAGAATTAAATCACCATCAGCATACAAAAAGAAAATTAAAAAATATTCTAAGAAAATAAGATATAAAAACCCGAAGGAAAACGAACCAACTAAGAAGAGAAAATTTATTAAAAAGAAAATTGTTTGTTATAAATGTGGAAAAATAGGACATAAAGCAAACAAATGTAAATTAAGGGAAAAAATTACAGAAATCTGTGCAAACGAAGAAGAAATTAAAAATAAATTAATAAATCTATTAATAAATGAAAAAGATCAAAGTTCTGAAGATAATTATTATGATGATATATCAAGCTCAGACAGTGAAGAAGATTGTAATTGTTCAAGTACTCCCAAATATATAAATGTTATAACTAAAATAGAAGATAAAGAATTTTTATTAGACATAATAGAAATTCTTTATCTTCTTTTTTAGTTATAACATTTATATATTTGGGAGCACTTCAACAATTACCAAAATCCCCAGAATAAACTTGGTAATCCAGTTATAAATCTTTCTTCCAGAATGAAGCATTACAATCTGGTCTTCTTAATACATTAGTTAAAAACATATCTTTATACCATCTAAAGTCTGATAATGTTGGACATCTTAAATTTGTTAAGAAAGTTTTATTAGAATTTAATTCTTCTTTTGGATTTCCTATAAAATACATGACTATTGTTACTATTAAAAATTCTGCAACATCCGACTGTATTTGGATATTTCCTTGATCATCTTCAATTTCTTGTGTATGATCTAATATTGATAGTTTATCTTGCAATGTTAAAGCATTATCCCACCAATTTTTTAATTGTCCAGTAAATCCTGAAACTAATAATGTTACAATATTTCTCTCTTGAATATTTTTAATTTTATAGGCTAATCTAGCCATTCCCATTTCTTGCAAATTATTTAATACTTCATATTCAGCTTTGCCATCTATATTCCATTCATATATTGAATCTCCATCATATTTAGTAGTTCTAAATTTTGATCTTTCTTCATATTGAATGTCTGGAGGACTTGGTCTAGGATAATAATTTTTTGAACTTATCATTTTCCAATTATTTCTATTGTTATTATAGTTTTTTCTTTTTATTCTATTTATCTGATTTCCTTCTGTTTCTTCAAATTGGTTTTCTATGGGTAAAATCATATCTTCTTCTTCTGTTCCTGATTCTACTGATTTTTCAGATTCTTCTATTTCGTCAGTTGAGTTTTCTTCTATTATTTTATCTAATGTATTTATTTTTGGAGTTGAAGGTTTAGATTCTGTGGTTAAGTTTTGTAGAGCTTGGGATATTTTATTTAATAAATTATCTGTATTATTTATTTTTTGATTATTAATATTTTGTACTAATTCTTGTTCTTTTTCTCTTGTTAGGCTTCTTGGCTTAAAATGAGGTGCTGAGATATCATTTGGGAATTTTAATTCTGGTTTCTTTATTGTATCTATTTTAGTATTTAATACTTCCATATGTTGAGATATTGTATGAAAAATTTGATTTGTATAGTTATTTTGTTGATAAACTTTTTTAAGATCTTCTAAATTTATTGAATTATTTGTACTTGATTCAGCCTGATCGATTCGGTTCTTCAAGACAGGTTCTTGCTGGGTCGAGTTCGCATCACCGTTAATTCTATTCAATTAGATATGCTACATAGGAGTGAGAAACACTCTAATTAAAATAGTTACTTTTATATATATATATGTATGTATTTATATGTTTTTGATATCCAATATTAAATTTTAAAGATTGAATATAAATTTGTTTTATCGATATTCATATTACACTAGAATTTTGCCCCTACCTTAGCACGGTTTTTTATTTTTTTATTGTGAATTTATACAAATATGAATAATTTAAACATGAAAATTAACAACAATCCTATATGTCCATTCATATTAACTCTAAAAAATTAATGTATTTTAAATATTCAATTATTTACTAATTTTTAAGAATTTGTTTACATACTTTCACTATAATATGATAGTACATATCAAATAATGTATTTCATATCAAAAACTTGGTAGATATTCTTTTTTTTACAAATATTCTTTTAAATAATTTAAAATTTTATGATGACCATAAACCTAGAACTACATATTCACATTTAATTAAGTAGAAAATATCTAACAATCCACTTTTTTTTTTCATCAATAAATATGTAGTTTCCAACAATATTAGTAATTCTGTCAGTGTAACAATTAATTTTCTTCACACTAAGTTAATTCAAAATTAAGAGAAAAGATGATGAACAATTTGAATATTAATCAACGATATGGTGATGAAAGGAAGTAATTTATGGAATATATAAGATTTTTAATAATTGTAATTTGAAAAAGACATTGGTATAGTATCTATGTAATAATTTGATAAAAAGTAGATATCATTAAAATAAGATTAGTTATTTTTTAAATGTATTTTAAAATTAGTAAATAATTTTTAAACATATAATATAATATTCAATATGAGTAAAATGTAAATGATCCATAATCCGTTAATTCTATTCAATTAGATATGCTACATAGGAGTGAGAAATACTCTAATTAAAATAGTTACTTTTATATATATATATATGTATGTATTTATATGTTTTTGATATGCAATCTAAATTGGATTAGCCTGCTCTCTCTCTCTATCCTCCGGGGCTTGTCATCGATTTCACGCCTTCTTTTGTTTGTGTCACTGTGTCCCCAGTAATAAGCGAAGTCGTGCTTTCTGGCATGGAGTCTAAGTCCCATAACCATTCCACTCGAAACTAATAAAAAGCCCAATCCAACTTTCCCCCGAGGCCATGACACCCTATTCCCCAGACAATTCCATAAAGGTCAAAATTGAAAGGCTGTTCCTACTTGCAAATTGCAACTCAGCCGGATCGAAATTCAATTGTATTGAAGAGAGATCAAACCGACGTCGAAATGGAGGTAAAGAGACGAGCTGTGAAAGAACTAGTAACAAAATTAGGTTCCGTCTCCGAACAAATTCGAGTTGAAGCCCTCTCCGAGCTCCGGTTGATCTCGAAAAATGATCCCGACAGCCGGCCCATCATTGCCGATGCTGATTCTGCCGCCATCTCCTATATAGCCGAGGCCCTTTACTCCCCAACGCAGGTCATTCAAGAAAACGCCGCCGCCACCCTCCACAACCTATCCATTTCGTCTAAGGATCAGCTGATGTCCACTCGCGGCGTCCTTGATGCGCTATCGCACGCTCTCCTCAACCCCTCCTGTCCCTTCGCTGCCCAGTGCGCTGCTGGTACGCTCTATAGCTTGTTGATGGTTGAGTCCTACCGTTCGATTATTGGGCACAAGAGGGATATTCTATTTGGGCTGGTGGAGATGATTAGAAGACCCGATTCTGCATCTCGGAGCATAAAGGATGGGTTGAAAGCTTTGTTTGGAATTGCACTTTATCCGCTGAATCGGGCTGGGTTGATTGGGCTTGGAGTTGTGCCAGCTCTGTTTTCTTTGGTGTGTAAGGATGGTAGAGTTGGCGTTGTTGAGGATGCGACGGCTGTGATCGCACAGATTGCAGGGTGTGAGGAGAGTTGGGAGGCATTTAGGAATGTTTCTGGGGTGAGGGTTTTAATTGATTTGCTGGACAGTTCCACGGGATCGAGTATTAGGACTAAGGAAAATGCAGTTTCTGCGATGTTGAAATTGGTGCAATGTGGTGGAGAGGAGATTGCTAAAACCATTCGTGAAATGGGATTTGATGTTTTTGATGGGATTGTTGATGTAGTGGAGAATGGTACTGATAAGGGGAAGGTTAAAGGGATCACACTGTTGAAAGTACTTGATGCTAAGAGCGTTGGATCGTTGTTGGATAAAGAATTTGAATCTTTGATGAGCAATTCAGCGTCATAACTTATTAGTGAGTGTGTTTTATGCTATTTTAGATGAATTAGTATCACTGCTGCTATATGATACTGCCTAAATTACTTGTTGTCATTGTGCTCAAATGCTTTTGTATAGTGTAGGAGAATTAAGTTATGATGTGTATAGAAGGATTAGCTTTTTGTTTATAATTTTTGAATTGAATATGCGGTGACTTATGGGGCAGTCTGTGATGAAACAGTTGGTAGTGTTTATGGTTTTTGCATTGAATAGCGAGATCAAACATATCAGTTGTAACAAGACATTTAGATCTTTAAATGGAAAATGAAGTTAAAAGAAAATGTCAGTAATGATCCGAAGTTGGTAATACATCTTGCTGCCAAAAATGCAATTGTATTTGTTTGCTTTGTTTTGTTGTCTGGATGGATGTTTTAAGAAATTCACATTCGGATTTTGCCTTTAAAATCAGGAGACAGGATTGTGATGACGCATTTAATTTCATGGTTATTGTTGATACTAAAGATTAATGACACTATCTTATTTAAACATCTTCGTATGTAATTCTTATTTGAGTTCTATGTTCCTGCTTGCTAATCTGTTGTATTGAGATAGTGAGGAACTACTTTCTTATCACCTTTCTTGGAACAATATGTTTTTGTTTCGCTAACTTTTTTATTGTTATAATAAATCTTTTGCAGTCCATTGGTTATGATAAGGTTCAATTCAGTTCTTTCTAGAGTAAAAGTTAATCTGAAGCAGCTGCAGGGAAAAACTTAATTTATTAAGAGATGATGAGAAAATTATGTAAATACATTGACGAATATTTTTTTTTCTAGGTTTTCGACTGTCTGCATGAAACCTAGGCTAATCAAAATGTATACCGCATATTCAAAGGGCTATAAAGTTATATTCAGTTACATCATTAGTAGGCTGGGTTTATTGGACATAAATGCGGTGATTTGTAGCTGAACAGCAGTTTAGAAAGGAGATTTTAAGGTCTGTTATATTGCTAGTAATGTCTACAGAAAGCAAACTTTTTAGAATTAGAAATAATGTTGAAATTCGAGAAGATGGACAAGAGTAGACGAGCATCTTACGCTATACAGTAAAAGAGAGGAATTTTAGTAATTATGATGTACTTTATTAATATCCTTCCAATAGACCTGTTGTGTAGAACTTTTATAGATAACTAGTATCAAATAACATTAAGGGCAATATATTGGCTAACACAAAACATATCCAACTTGACCAAATTCAAATTGGATCAACAATGTTCTTTTAAATTATTCGTTTAGAATGAATGTTTAATCTGCTGGAGTTGAGAAGATAAACTTTCAGGATATGCAGGTCCTGACCAGAAAAGTAACTTTAATGCATATGAATGAAGGGAAATCTGGTGCATGAGACTCCCGCAACATGCATATTATGACCCTCCTGGGTATTTGCGTCATTCCTCCAATAGAGGAAGCATGCTTTGTGGTTGAAATGATAAAAACCTAACCAGACAGATCTCCTCTCTGCTGAATTTATGATTTCTATCATGTTCGTTCCGGAAGTTTGGAACTTTCATTTATATCCTCATAAAATTACACCTCCCTCCTAAAAGTTCTAAAAGAATCGGCCCTCAAAAATACAAATATACATCTCCTGCAAGTGTTTCCCACCTCTTCCCCCCTCCCCCCCACCCCCCAAAAAAAAATCAGAGTCCCTGTATCCACCCCCACACTTAGGCATTACTGATGTGTGTTATTGTCTCTTGAAGATTGAAAGTCGCTGTACGGGTACTGATAGGTAAAATAGTGAACTTATATTTTGACCTTCAGAAAGTTAATTAATATTAAGTTGTAATAGGATACGAAGTTAGATATGTGGGTTTTGTCATTATTTGCTTATTAGTAATTAGGTTGTATTACTGACACTTTATAATAAGCAGATAATTTAGGTTAGTTAAGTGGCATTTATCTTTATATAATAATGGATCAAAGGACCCTTGAAAGTGATAAATTTCCAGGAGGAAAGAACCACTGTAATTTGAATCAAACTACTGAATTTTGATAAGGAATTAGACAACTAGTAAAAGCTTTCCATAGTATTTCATCTTGCATCTGAGCAAATGGACAATGAGCCTCAGAGGAATTATGTGATTTATTTATATCAAGTTATGGAATCATCAGTTAATTTTTCTTCTTTAACTTAGAATAGATTGCATTCTTTGTAAGTTGAGGGCATATTTTATATTTTGTAAGTGGGTTTGAGCTTCAAGAATGAGTTTCAGCTGCAATTACACCCATAATTATTGCTTTTTAAGGCTAATGGGTATGAATTAATGCATTTGATAGGGCACAATCTATGGGTTTGATTGTTAAGTACCATTTACTTGTTCATTTTGATTAGGGGTGAGCAAATTCGGTACGTACTGAATACGTACCCGATTTCAAATTCAATTTGGTAATTTGGAATCGGGTATTCGGTAATTTAGTACAAAAGCGGTATTTACCAAATTCATCGAATTTTAATGTGGTATGAAATAGGTAATGAGATTTTCAATTTGGTAATAACCGATTTTGAATTCAAATTCGGTACAATGAAATAGGGTACCATATTTCTGCATTTGAATACCAAATTAATTTATAAAATTATATAATATATAGATAAATATTATATAGTATTAATATATTATATAGGTAACGACTATTAATAATATATAGCATATAGTATTATCACGTACCTATAATAATAAATATATGTAATGATGTACAATATACTATTTTAGTATTTGTTATATGATTGTAATAATACATAACTATAATACTTATCTTTTTATATATAACTAGAATTAGATAATAAGTATAAGTATAGTACTAAATATGACACATAATTAATAATTAGAGTTTAGACATTGGTTCATCATTCATGTTTTGGATTATTAAATATTTGAATGTGTAACTTTTAATTTGCAAGTATTAGTAAACTCTAAAATTACATTACATATAAAATATGTAAATTAATATTCTCTATCACTAATCTTGTTTAAATGTATACGACTAAGCACTATGATTTAGTAGTCTAAACGAATGTATATGAATTGCATGTCAACATATTAGTGTATTAGCATTCACCATTGAAGACAATCAAGTTATTTGCAAATTAAGCATTTAAGCTATATAAAAAATAAGAATAAATGTAAGTGTAATGCAACGCATAATTAATAAATTATAACTGACTAAGTGAGTCCCATTTTAATTATGTAGAAATTACTATCCAATTCAATTATAACCGATTTCATGACCATTTTCGAATTCAATTCGGTAACCGAATGAATTCGGTTATTCCCAATTCAAAATTGAAAGCGGTTTAGAGTTTTACAAGTGAACTAATTGAAAAAACCGAATTCAAATAACAGAATAACCAAATTTGTTTCAAATGCACACCCCTAACCCCTTATGGTTTCAAATGCTATACATAATTCCCTTATAATTTGGATCAAAGTGTCAAAGTGACGGAATTTGTAATTCAATGGAGTCAACTAAAATTTCAAAAATACCTCTATGTAAAGTTGAAAATTATTTATTAATCATAGGGGGTTATGTATATATTTTGAAAATCACAAGGGGGTTATATGATGAAGTATTAAACCATAAGAGAGTTATATGGTAAAACATAAAACTATATGGGTTAGAGTGTCATGTATATTATGCTTATATATTTTCGTCACTTCAGCCATTTTAGTTTTCAAACAAGGGTAATTTTGAAATTTTTATAGGTTTCGTTACGAATAATCATTTCCGTTATTTTAACACTTTAATCCAAACTATGAGAGTGTTATATATAGCTTTTGAAATGATAGGGGGATTATGTAAAAAGTAGCTATACCACAGGGGATAAAGTGTATTTTGCCCTTCAAAGTATAAAGAAACACAAAGCATTAGGGGTGTGCATTCGGTACAAATTTGGTTATTCGGTTATTTGAATTTGATTTTTTGGATTATTTCACTTGTAAAACTCTAAATCGCTTTCAATTTCGAATTGGGAATAATTCAATTCATTCAGTTACCGAATTGAATTCGGAAACGGTCATGAAATCAATTATGACCGAATTGGATAGTAATTTCCATATAATTAAAATGGGACTCACTTGTGTAGTTGTATACAATTAGTCACTTATAATTTACTAATTATGTGTTGCATTGCACACACATTTGTTCTCTTTTTTTTTTTATATAGCTTAAATGCTTAATTTGCAAATAACTTGAGCGCCTTCAATGGTGAATGCTGATACACTAATATGTTGACATGTACTTCACATACATTCACTTAGACTGCTTAATCATAGTGTTTAGTTGTCTACGTTTAAACAAGATTAGTAATTTGAGAATATTAATTTACATATTATATATGTAATGAATTTTAGAGTAAATGAATACTTGCAAATTAAAAGTTACATATTCAAATATTTAATAATCCAAACATGAATGATGAATCAATGTCTAAATTCTAATTATTAATTATCTGTAATATTTAGTACTATACTTATACTTATTATCTAATTTTAGTTATGTATAAACAGATAAGTATTATAGTTATGTATATTTGTATTATTATAATCATATAACAAATGCTAAAATAGTATATTGTATACCATTATATATATTTATTATTATAGGTACATGATAATACTATATGCTATCTATTATTAATAACTTTTACCTATATAATATATTAATACTATATAGCATTTGCCTATAAATTATATAATTTTATAATCTAATTTGGCATTCGAATGCGGTAATATGGTACCCTATTTCATTTTACCAAATTTGAATTCAAAATCGGTTATTACCAAATTGAAAATCTTATTACCTATTTCATACCACATTAGAATTCGGTGATTTTGGTAAATACCGGTTTTGTACCTAATTACCGGATAGCTGATTTCAAATTAACACATTGAATTTGAAATCGAGTACGAATTCGGTATGTACCAAATTTGCTCCCCCTAATTTTGATTACCCAGGCATTCTTAATTTTTTGTCGAAAATGTAAGAAATGAAGATTGTGCACAATCTTTTCTGCTTCATTCTTTCCCCTCCCCTTGCAACCCCCTCCCTCCCACTCCTTTTTGGCCCAATCTATTCTCTCATCTCTGTGCTCGATAAACTTTCTCTGCAAGTATCTGATCTTGAAAAAATCCCTGGAGGCAGAGGGAACGACAACATGAGATTGCCAGGAAGAAGATATTTGATTGGTGATTAAGATGTTATGAGGAGATTTTTAATGCATTTTGTGGGGGTTCTAATATCTAAAATTAAGTAGATCTGAAATGGCTTTGTTGAAATATTATGGTTCGTAGGTGTGTGGACTTTTTATGTTCTTTATCAGATTTGGTGTTCAGCTGAGAAAAGGGGGTGGGGGGATTTGGTGCATCGATTGCAGCATCTCAGAGGGGCTTTGTGGTTCTGTGTGAAAGGTTTTAGGCCAGCTTTTGATATTTAGGACAACAAATAATGATTATGAAAAAAGAATTTGAAGCCAAAAATGATTATGAAGTAATAGCATGGGCCTCCAGTTTACATAGTCAGAGATGGATGTTGTGTCAGTGCTGGCTAATACTGTTGGGCTGCTGGTGAAGGAGAAAGCCAAAGCGCAAGAAGGGGAAAAAAGAGCAGTAAAAAAAAAAAAGAAAATGATAAATTCTAAAACTGCATTCCTGAAAAATATTAGCACAACCAAACACTTTATTGGTTTTCATCAAAATCAATTTATATTCAGCAGTTTATCTTGTTGGTAGCTTATAGTGATTGAATTCAAACCAAAAGGGTCCTAATTACCAAGACTGTTTGGGATAGAAGGAATATAATAGATAAGGTGCAAATTATAATGTTAATTATTGATGAAGATTAATTTAGCCTTCGTCCAGTTGTAAGATATATATGGCCAGTGGCATTTTGCAGTTGAGGTCGAACTAATGAACTCTTTCTGCTTCCAAGTACAAATGGTTGATGTGAGGGGCTGAGATGGGTGATTTGTTTTCAACTGAAGATGAAGATTCAGATGTGTAAAAAAGCTTATTGACCTGTCCTATACGAACTTTGTTCTTTATGGTGATGTAAACTTATTATTATGTATTATTTCCCCATTGAGAATTTAACTGCTTTCTTCTTTAACTTTTGGGGATGCTTCTTTCTGGTACAGTTGCATGGAGATTTCTCTTATTATGCTGATTACGTCTTTAATCTCTAGCTACCTTGATTCTTATTTTCTTTTGAAGTTGATATTTTACCACATTATTTATCATTTTATTGCTCTGAGAAATAAGTACCGGACAAAGCAATATCTTTGAAGTTGTTTCACCATAGGCTGGTGCTATCTGGAAACTGGATTTCCTTTTCATCATATCTTAAAGCATTGCCTCATGTATGTTGCTTTCACAAGACGCTTTAATACGTGGTTTGTGGTATATTTGATTTTCTTCCTTTACGGATGCTAAGAGTGGTAATACTAATGGTTCCATTTATTGTTTTTCATTGAGAGATTATGTTGGATGTCCTTTGAGAAGGATTCTTGTCTAGGCTACCTGCAAACCTTTTGGGGCTATTGCTTTCTTATTTAGTAAAATGCTCCTTGTTTATCATTCCCCGTTGTCAGTTTTAGCTGTTTTCTGGTTTTGGTCCTTGATTTTGGTTGCGCAAGAGGTGTGTGCCTCAATGTTTTATATTGCTGGGTGCATAGAAAGTAGGCTTCTTGGGTTCACGACAGACCTGTGACAAATGTTATCAGAATGGGCTGGGTTTTGCAGAAGGATTGATTTTTGTAGAGTTCATTCTGGCCGGATGGCAATTAAGGAGTGAAAAGTCCTGATGAGGGCATGATGAGATTGTCAAATGTTGGTATTAACTCACCTTTTTCAGTTAAAGAATAGGGACCATGCTCTATCTTATTGAGCTTAGTAATGGGAGAAGGCCCCTTACCTGTGTATTAAAGTTTTGTTGAACATGACTATGTAAGCATGCAATTTATTGAAGTTTTATTGAACTTACGGATCTTGCTAAAAAAAAGGCACATAAATATGCTGGATGCAATTTATGTTTTGGGTTTGTAAGTGAATGAAACATGACTGTGTAGGACTCTGGGAGAAAATCAGTTGCAGGGGGTTAGTCATGTTTCCCTACTGTGTAGTTGACTGTAATTCTTCATCTTGTCTATTTTAGATATTTGATCGCAGGAGTCAGGGTGGAGGAAGGAACTAAGATAATAATAATTATTAGTAGTGTATGGTCTTTTCTTTTGCTGTATTACTAATGGTGATGCTGTTTTGCATTTCATTTGCTCTTCATCTGATGTTACAGAATTTTGGCATCTAAATTTGCAGTTGGACTTGATCTCAACGTTAACAAAGCTTTTGGAGTTAGAGCCTCTGCTAGCTAACACTAATCTTTAAACTTAACAGTGGTTGTATAGCGTGAAGAAAATCTTAGCATAGTGTGGAGCTCCTGTTCTACAACCTCTGATGATATGCATCTTATCTGGTTTCTTTGCTTACTAAAAATGATAGTATATAAGTGAGAATAGAAGTTGCCAAAAGCAGGGTTCTCCCCATGTGCTTCTCACACAAGTTTTCTAGAAAGATTCTCCTTTAAAAAAAAAAAAAATCAGATCAGAGAGTTTGAAAGGATTCCTTTGGATATGGGATAGATTTTCTCCTCCAATGTTCTTCGTTTACCCACCAGACTAAAAGGGAAAAGTCGGATGACTTCTAGTCTCCCCATTTCTCATCCCATCCCTCTAAAATTCTCTCTTCAAGAGCAGGAAATGGGCAACAAGGATGAAGGAGGAAGATAATTGATTCTTCATCTCCATTATCTGAATCATTTCTGTGATATAATCATGGTAATTTCTTGCCCCTTTTCCATGTTTATTGTCTCGTTTTTGGGTCATTTTTATCAGTGATCTTTTGGACATCTAACCACAGAAGCAAGAACTTCACTCCTCTGCTAAGATGCGGAATAATCTGAGATCAAAGGTACCTTGCATATCTAGAGTTTTTTGACCTTCAATAGTTTTTTAAACTATTTCATTTTGCATTAGTTCGTTTTTTTGTGGTTTCTCTTAGACCATTATTGACAAATTTCAGATAATTCTTCTCGCGTGAGTTTCTGCCCTACTCTTATATTTCAGTGGGCCCAGAAGGTAATACCTTTACCTTTCAACAAATATTTTATCTTAAGCAAAAACAACAAAGATGCAAATGCCTAATTGCTTGGAGCTCCTACTTTCTTGACATCTTTTTTCTTTCTTTTCTTTTTTCCCTTTAGTTTGGTCATTACTTTGTTTTTCCAGTTTCGTAGGTGCAAGTTTGAGGATTTTGTCTGTGATAACTAACTTTCCTCTGGATGAATGGTAAGTTTTTAGAACTGAAAAGCACTTTTATTTTGACTGTGAAGATAATAGTTAGGTGTCTTTCTGTAAATTTGTGGGATATCTGGTGAAGAATTTCATCTTGTGCTTTTAAGACTATGCATATTGGCTCTTGTGCATTATAGCAGAAAATTACTCTATCCCCTGAGCTTGTTCCCGAGTATGGCAAATATTTGATGCATTTTAGTTGGTTTTAACTCCTTAATTCTATAACATTAATTTTCCTACCTTGACTGTAAATTCATTTTGCATAAAATTCATGCTGAACAAACAAAATATGCAAAATCACATAACTGCAGTCTTACCCTGCAAAAAGCACTTTAGGCGTTTCCACATTTACAGGACATGAGGAAAAACACTCAAAACAGGAGTTGAATAGCTCCTGACTTCTGACTTCCGTATCCATAATCAGGAATCTTCAGCAGATAAAAACTCTCAAGACTCTACTAACAAGAGAATGCACGTTGTAAAGCTTTAGATACATGACTTCGCAATGCTGTTCACTACTTCCACTGATGTCGGCATGGTCGTGCTCCACATGTGCTTCTCACGTGAGCTTTTGTAGAAAGTTTCTTCTTTAAAAAAAAAAAAGGGATCTGAGAGTCTGAAAGAATTACTTTGGATGTTAAAAAATGATAGTATAAAAGCAAGAATATTAGTTGCCAAAAGGATGGGTGTCCTCTGCATGTGCTTTTCACGTGAGTTTTCTAGAAAGTTTCTCCTTCTTTTTTTTGTAGGAAAAAAGGTACTTTACTTTGGATATGGGATAGATTTTCTCCCCCGCGTTCTTTGTGTACCCCCCCCCCCCCCCAACAACCACCCAGCGCGATCAAAAAGGAAAAGAAGTCAGATGACCCTTTGCCACTAATCCCCAATCCCCCTCTCTTGAAGAACAGGGAAGGGGAGACAAGGATGAAGGAGGAAGATGACTGATTCTTCATCTCCATCATCTGAATAATTTCCATGATATAAGCATGGTAATTCCTTACCCCTTTTGCCATGTTTACTGTCTTTTTTTGTTTTGTTCTTTTTTCTTTTTTGTCAGTGATCTTTTTCTCTTTCTTTTGGACTCTCTAAACACAGGAGCAAGAACTTCACTCTGCTAAGATGTGGAATGATCTGAGATTAAAGGTAGGAGTTTTGACTTTCAATAGATTTTTAACCTTTTTTTTCCATTGGTACGTTTTTTGTCGTTTTTTAAGACCATTATTGACAAATTTCAGAAAATTTTTCTCGCGTCAGTTTGTGCCCTACTTTTAAACTTCAATGGTGGAATTCAAGTTCAGAAGGTAAACCTTTACCTCTCAACCCATATTTTTTTCTTAAGCAAAAATAACAAAGATACAAATGTCTGACTGCTTGGAGCTCCTACTTTCTTAACCTTTTTTTCCGTTTAGTTTTGTCATTAGTTTGTTTTTCCAGTGTTGCGTATGCAAGTTTGAAGATTTTGCCTTCGATAACTAACTTTCCTCAGTGGATGAATGGTAAGCTTTATGGATCTGAAAAGTACTTTTATTTTGACTGATGAAGATAATATCTAGGTGGTTTCTTTAAATTTGTGGGATTTCTGGTGAAGAATTTATCTTTAAGGCTATACATAATGGCTCTTGTGGAATATAGCAGAAAATTGCTCTATCCTCTGAGCTTGTTCCTGGGTATGGTAAATATTTGATGCATTTTAGTTGGTTTAACTCCCTAGCTGTCATTTCAGTGGCAGTGTCACATTAAAATTGTCCATATTAGATGCCAAACTGATACTTCTCCATCTAATTGGTACTTATTCTAGTAGTTTTTATAACTTTTCAGGATTTTGACTGCATTTATTTTAGTACTAATCATCTCATTGAGATATATAACTACACCATCGGGCTACATGTCATTTGGTTTGATTTTGGTGGTGATGAACTATCATGCAAACACTGATCACGTGGGAGGATGGCCATGGTGCTTGCGCTGTAATTTATTGCACAAGGTAGACTTGGGGTAGTCATTGGGTAGATATTAACTTCAGATGAGAACAGTTTTTGTGTTAGCTATCCTCTGACATTTTTCTTCCCTGTGATCCTGAAGAGTTCTTTAAAGTATCATTGTTTAGTAGCAAATGAATTGTTTTTGCATGGTTTTCATCTGTTTGTTTTGATTTTCCTCAGTGTTTAGGAAGTGATTTAATTGATTATATGCCTCAGATGGATTAAACTTTTTACCTCTTTCTATTCAACATATTTGAAACTGTGATCAAGGCACCTCCCCTTGGATTAAAGCACCATAGAAGTTTTCTTTCTTTCTTTCTTTCTTTCTTTGTATTTTTCCTGGCTGTTCGGGTTCTTTCTGACGTGCTGCCTTTGCATTAGTGATTGAGACAATAAAAATACACGCAATGGATAAACACTGCTTAATCATTGGAAGAAGTAAAATTTTGAAATTATGGTTGAATAAAGATAGAAGATTGTTTCTTGAGGGCTCCTGATCAAATGGGATGAGACGTGAATTCTCTCCACTTTTAAGGTTTTTCATTGCCTTTAGTGATTTAATCAATTTCTTTTCTCCTGAGATCTTTAGCTTCTTCTGTCTCTGTCGACTGATCAAGAAAAATGGACACCTGCAAAAAGACTATCCACAAGCTTAGTAAGTTGGAGTTATCGTCAGATTTCAGGTTTTTTTTTTCTTTTGGTTCCTTTGCACTGGACTATTTAATTTTTTTTTGGGTATCTTCTATGCAGTTGTATGTTGACTGTTGACTCACAAAAGGCAATCTATGAGATGTCTCAAATACTAACTAGGAGCAGTAAATAAATTATCATTTTTCTTAAAGACTAAATTATGTATTATTGACCGGAAAATGGATCAAATTGCGACATAATTAAAATTTTTCTCTTTCATTTATGCTGTAGTCATTACCTAAAAATTTTCGTCATTGCATCCATCCAAGAATTGGCTCTTCTTTTGTTTCTATAAACTTATTTTTTCTTAGCTTACCTATTTTGGATTGTTTTCTTTTTAGGTGAAAGTATGAAAGGGAAGTGGTGGTAATTCTGCTAGAGGCCTTAAGAATCAATTGCTTTACTTGTAAAAGCTTCATTTTAGCAGCAAGAGGTATATCCATACTTCCTTCGTTGTATGTCTCAATGTACTTGATTATTCTGGGATGGGAAACTCTCTGTGAAAAACTCCACAGTGAAATGAGATTTTTCTTATCTATGACTTTATTTTTTTCCTTTTACCAAAGGCTGAACTTGGAGGAGATTTTCTGATCTTTGACTTTATTTTTTTTTTCCTTCTACAAAAGGCTAAACATGAAGGAACTTCATTACGCATTTTATATTTCGTATTTCTTTTAACTTCAGCATGCTGATTTTTTATTGGGGCTATAATTTAGCAAGTAGTTGATCTTTCGGAGGTGGTGATCTGAAGGAGATGATAGAGATTAAAATAGAGGGATATAGGGACATTGTATTGAGAAAAAGCAATCATCAGCTGCTTTAAGTTCGTTTGTTTCTGAAACCAGTAGGACTGTCATGTTAAAATTGCCTGGGATTGGAAGCCCAATGACTACTTGATAGAGATAGGTGGCAAAAATCCACTAAGGTTTATAGGAGACATGGGAAGGATGTGTCGAATGCCCAAGCATTGATTTGGCATGCTTTTGATGACAAGGAACCAACTTGGGAGTTGGTTTGAATTCCATGGAGTTTATTTTCTGATTTTCGCCGGCAGGGGTATTTTAGTAATTTGAATTAGCTGCAGGTATTTTATGTTTATGGTAATTTTCAGTTTAGTAGTTATTTTTGGTAATTAGTATTTTAGTTGTTATAGAGAATAAGAAAGCTTAGGCCTTGTTTAGATTGCAGTTTTCCATCGGAAAATTACGTTGTTTTCCGTGATCACATTTCCCTATTACCTTTTTCTCTCACATACATCAAATCGCTACAGTAATTTTTTTCATGAAAAATCATGGAAAATGCAATCCAAACACAACCTTAGCTTTCTTGCATTCTACTAGAATTCTATTCTAGTGAGGAGTCCTAATTAGGATTGGAATGAGCTTTGTTCTAAGGTCTATAAATAACCACTTCTCTACAAAGAGAAATCAGTGTTTTGGTCATTAATAAAATTTTCCTGCAGACTTAACGTCTTCCTTAGGGCTGTGTGATACATCCCCACTTTAGGTGTGAGGCCTAAAGATTCCTAGGAGTGATTCCTAGAATTACCAATCAGTTTTCACCTTCTTAAGCATATTCTGCCATCCTATTCCAAGTTGCTATTATAAGTTCGGGGATATTCAATACCTAAGCTTTTCTACAAATCTGTTGTGCCTACCAAGTTTTTGTGCTGCATCACTACTACTCCATTTCATTGGTATTTATGCTATTAATACTTTTATTCTTTCGATTTTGACTGCACGTGTCCTAATTAAAATGTGAAGCTTCAATCTAGCAACCCCATTGAGATATATTACCTACTTCTGGGTACGTGTCATTTGGGTCGATTTTGGTTCTGATGAACTATCGTACATATCGATTTCATATCGTTTGGATAGATTTTGCAATGTCACTTGCCCTGTGTTGAAGATATGTGATCTGATATTATGGAAAGATTTGATAATATAAATATTAGGAAAGATTTGATTATAGTATCATATATTAATTAGGTATCATATGATTATAGTATTAGGTAATAGTATGATTATAGTATCATATGATTATAGTATCCACTTGTGTATATATATATATATATATATGTATATTGTGTAGTCCAAGGTGAAATAGAAGAAAAGTATTGTTTCTCTCCATTTTTCTTAGTTTACATGGTATCAGAGCCCGTCTAGGGTTCTGGGAAAAATACCACCTTTGCTTCTTGTCAATTCCAGCCTTAATTGCTGGTTCCTTTCTTATTCTCTCCAGCCTTCATTGCTGTTCCTGTTACTATACATTTTTCCCCCCTCCTATTCAATCATGGTGGATGCTACATCCTCAACGCGGCAATTGTCTTCAACTATGGAAGAAGAACAAAGTACATGGAACACAACAGAGCTTCAAAACATCCAGGCAGCATATAGACTAAATGGAAAAAATTATTTGAAGTGGTCTCAATTGGTTCGAACAGAGCTTCAAAACATCCAGGCAGCATATAGACTAAATGGAAAAAATTATTTGAAGTGGTCTCAATTGGTTCGAACATTCCTGAAAGGAAAAGGAAAGTTGAGTCATCTATTGGAAATAGCACCGGATAGTGAAACGGCGGGGTTTGAAGCATGGGAACAAGAGGATTCAATGATCATGTCTTGGTTATGGAATTCCATGATTCCTGAAATCAGCGATACATGTATGTTTCTTCCTACAGCAAAGGCAATTTGGGATGCCCTTCATCAGACATATTCCAAGGTTAATGATGCAGCTCTTATCTATGACATCAAGACAAAGACAACTGGAGCAAAACAAGGGACAAAAACAGTGACGGAGTATGCCAATTTTCTGCAAAACCAGTGGTAGGAACTGGATTATTACAGGACACTTGATTTGAACTGTAGCAAATGTGCAGTGTTTAATCAAGAAGTTCATAGAAAGGGATCGAGTTTATGATTTTTTGGCTGGCCTAAACTCTGAATTCGATCTTGTACGAATTCAAATTCTGGGCAGGCCAGAGTTTCCTTCTTTAACAGAAGCAATATCCCAAGTACGTGGAGAAGAAAGTCGCAGGGGTATTATGTTAGAGCTACATTCAATAGAAAATTCAGCCCTTTTAAGTTCCAAATCTCAGCGGTTGGTACTGAACAAGGTTGCTGCGGACAAGACCAATCAAACAAGTGGGCAAAAGAATCGCGAGGAGTTGTGGTGCACATACTGCAAGAAACCACGACACACCATAGATCAATGCTGGAAATTACATGGGAAACCACCCACTCGTGAATGGGGACAAAAGGGTGGTTAGCAAAGGCAGGCTCATATGTCGGTTCAAGATCCAACTCAAGTGATTGGAGGGTTTAGTATGGAGGAAATTGAAAAGCTTAAAAGTATGTTGGAGACAGTTGACAAACCAGCAACTAACAATTCTCAATCAAGGAATCCGGGTATGTGTTCATTGACACTTTCAGGTAAGGCTCTAGTCTCTTTTGCATTTAGTGTTTTAGGTAATGAGCTTAGGAATGTCTGGATTCTTGACTCTGGTGCTACGGACCATATGACTCATATTTTAAATAAATTCAAAACCTATAATCCCTGTTCTAGCAATAGAAAGATTGTTGTTGCAGATGGTACTACAACCACTGTGGCAGGTATCGGAGATGTTCAAGTTACTCCAAATTTGATTCTTAAAAATGTTCTTCATGTTCCTCGATTATCTACAAATTTGGTTTCTGTAAAAAAACTTGCCAAGGATCTAGCTGGCTCTGTTATATTTGATGAATTCTGTTGTGACTTTCAGGACCGGGGTTCGGGGAAGAGGATTGGACTAGCTAAGGAGCATGATGGACTCTATTACTTGGATACATCAAGTCAACCAGAATTTAGTAAATCTGTCCTGTCCACATTGTCTTCACCCTCCAATAAAGATGTCATCTGGTTACATCATAGACGTCTAGGTCATGTGTCTTTTTCTGCATTAAAAATAATGTTTCCTTCCTTGTTCAAGGGATTTGATGTTCAGTCTTTTCATTGTGATTTTTGCGAGTATGCTAAACACACTCGTGTATCATTTCCTATCAGTAATAAACGATCGTCTTCTCCTTTCTTTTTAATCCATAGTGATATTTGGGGGCCATCAACTATTCCAAACATCTCAGAGTCTAAGTGGTTTGTCACATTTATCGATGACTGCACAAGAGTCTCTTGGATCTATTTACTCAAAAATAAGTCTGATTTGAGTTATATTTTCCCTGTTTTTCATGCAATGATTCAAAATCAATTTGGCACCAAGATAAAACACTTTCGTTCAGATAATGCTCGTGATTATTTCAATCAAACCTTGAGTCAGTTTTTCCAAAAAGAAGGAATCATACATGAATCATCCTGTATTACCACTCCACAACAAAATGGAGTGGCAGAATGGAAAAATCGACATCTTCTTGAGTGCACTAGAGCCTTACTGTTTGAACAAAGTGTGCCAAAAGCATATTGGGGAGAAGCTGTACTCACATCAGCTTATGTCATAAATAGATTCCTTCCAAGGTCTTGGGGTTTCAAAGTCCACTAGAGAACCATCCAAATTTTACCCCGATATTCGATCTTCCTTTAATCTCACTCCTCGAGTTTTTGGATGTACTTCCTTTGTTCATGTCCATAGTCATAACCGTGGGAAGTTAGATCCTCGTGCTCTTAAGTGTGTTTTCGTGGGGTACTCATCTACTCAAAAGGGTTACAAATGTTATCATCCACCTACTAGAAAACTCTATGTCTCGGCAGATGTTACATTTGTTGAAAATAAGCCCTATTTCATCACTCCTTATTTTCAGGGGGAGTTAGATACACTTGAAGATAAGGAGTTAAAATTTCCCTCCTTAGAGTTGACCACATCTGAGTCATCCAAATCTGAATTCCAAGAGTCAATTCTTCAATCTGATGTGGTAGAAGAAAAAAAGGAAGACCGTAAAATCTATGACTGGTTCCAGTTTGACCAAGTGTATACAAGGAAAGGAGATCCCATCATGGTTACAAGGCAAGAACAATCCTCTAAACCAAGCTCCGGGAAAGAGGTAACAATGAGTGAATCAAATCTGAATTCTACATCACCGACCGACCATTCTTCCAGCTCTAAATCACCTTGTCCTGAGCTTCTTAGCCTTGACCAGGACCTACATCTACCTATTGCTGTAAGGAAAAAATCCCGAGAATGCACCAAAAGACCCCTATATCCATTGTCTCACTTTGTGTCTTTTGAGAAGTTTTCCCCGAGCCATCAAAGCTTCCTTTCCACCTTAAATACAGTCTCTATTCCTAGCTCATTGTCTGAAGCATTATCAAAGAAAGAATGGAGACTTGCTATGGAAGTAGAAATGGATGCATTAGAGAAGAATGGGACCTGGGAATTAGTTGATTTACCAAAGAACAAGAAAGTAGTAGGCTGTAAATGGGTGTATGCAGTAAAGTTTAAAGCAGATGGGTCCCTAGAACGCTACAAGGCAAGGTTAGTCGCGAAAGGATACACACAGACATATGGAGTAGATTATCGGGAAACATTTGCTCCAGTAGCAAAGATGAATACAGTGAGAATTCTGCTATCCTTGGCTGTTAATTTTGATTGGGAATTACAGCAATACGATGTGAAGAATGCTTTTCTTCATGGAGAGTTAGAAGAGGAGATTTATATGAGCATTCCACCGGGATTCAGTGGGGTTGACAAGAACAAGGTTTGTCGGTTAAAAAAGGCATTATATGGGCTGAAACAATCCCCACGTGCTTGGTTTGGACGATTTGCCAAGGTAATGATAGCTAATGGTTACAAGCAAAGTCAAGGAGATCATAACCTGTTCATCAAGCATTCAGCCTTGGGGGGAGTTACTGTTTTGATTGTATACGTAGATGACATCATAGTGACAGGAAACGATGAAGTAGAGAAGAAAACTTTGAAGTGGTGCCTAGCCAAGGAATTTGAAATAAAGGATTTAGGAAAATTGAAGTATTTTCTGAGAATTGAAGTGGCTCGATCAAGGCAGGGAATTTTTATTTCTCAACAGAAGTATGTTATGGACCTGCTCAAGGAAACAGGCATGACAGCAAGCAAGCAGAATCACAAATTAAGTGAGGCTCATGGAGATACAGTTGTGGACAGAGAGATGTACCAAAGACTTGTTGGGAAACTCATTTATCTCGTACATACTAGGCCAGATATAGCTTACTCAGTCAGTGTTATTAGTCAGTTTATGCATGATCCTAGAGCAGTTCATCTACAAGCAGTTTATCGAGTGCTTCATTACTTAAAGGCACATCCAGGGAAGGGAATTTTATTCAAAAAGGGTCCTGAAATTGATCTGGCAGTTTACACAGATGCAGACTTTGCAGGGTCTCCAGTTGACAGGCGATCAACTTCAGGATATTGTACATTTCTTGGAGGAAACTTAATATCCTGGAGAAGCAAGAAACAAAGTGTGGTAGCAAGGTCAAGTGCTGAAGCAGAGTTCAGGGCTATGGCAGCAGGGGTATGTGAATTATTGTGGGTTAAAATTATCCTAGAAGACTTGAGGATTCAATGGAGCAAACCGATGAAGCTATATTGTGATAACAAATCTGCTATAAGTATAGCTCACAACCCAGTGCAACATGATCGGACGAAGCACATAGAGATAGACAGGCACTTTATTAAGGAGAAGCTAGAAAGTGGACTGATTTGTACTCCATATGTTCCGACAGGACTTCAACTTGCAGATGTGATGACAAAGGGACTGTGTAGCAACATGTTTCATGAAAGTGTTGTCAAGTTGGGAATGGAAGATCTATATTCACCAGCTTGAGGGGGAGTGTTGAAGATATGTGATCTGATATTATGGAAAGATTTGATAATATAAATATTAGGAAAGATTTGATTATAGTATCATATATTAATTAGGTATCATATGATTATAGTATTAGGTAATAATATGATTATAGTATCATATGATTATAGTATCCACTTGTGTATATATATATATATGTATATTGTGTAGTCCAAGGTGAAATAGAAGAAAAGTATTGTTTCTCTCCATTTTTCTTAGTTTACACCCTACTACATTGTGAATTTGAATTGCTGCCTCCGCCAAAGCATTATGGCTTTCCATCCATCTTTTACAGGAAAAAGTAATTTGTTTGTATAAAAATGAGAAGAATGGGAAAAGGTAGAGAAATTAATTAGGAATTGACTTTCTTAGTGGAATTTTTGAGGTTTAGTTAGTGTGATTCTCCGTATGTTCTTCCTAGCAAGTACAAAATTTTTTGTACCTCCAGTACTTCACCTTTTAGGTTTTTGAAAGGGGAAGGTGGTGTTTTGGTTGCATGGTGCTGGATAATTATTCCATTTGCCAAGCCCCTATCATCTTGGGTGAGGCTAGAATAGTTGGAGCTTGTGGTAAGCTTTCATAACACAACCCGAGAACCTTAACTATACTCCACCCTGTTTGTTGCCAAATGCTCTCTCTCTCTCTCTCTCTCTCTCACACACACACACATGCACAGACACTATACATTTAACTTCTCATGACTCTTTGGTAACTTCTAACTTTGGATGATGTTAGGAGGCTGTCTTCTTTATTGAGTCGTTGATTGTAGCCTAAAATCACAATAATAACATTAATAATGATAATAACAAGGGAGGAAACATTTGTTGATTTCCTGCAATAAGTTGGTTTTTTCTGCTGAATGAGTGGACTAGTAGGTCATCTACAAGGTTTTGTCAACACTAATAGATGTTCGAGCATGTTAGAGAGGCTTCCTTGCTTTTGTTCTTTGTTATATGACTAATTAAGAATATTGTATTTTAAACAAATGACATGCATCTGCTTAATTTAGATGTTGGAGTGGGTAGAATGAAAACAGCTGTTCGGATTTTGGTTGTTGATTATTACAGAATATGACTACTGTGAAAACTTGTGAAATTCCTTATATATATATATTTTTTAAATTCCCTTTAATTTGGAATTTATTACTTTACAATAGCTTTACTACTCATTCACTTCCCCAGTAGTTACAATTAATTATAGAACCAAGGGTTTCCCCTTTACTTTCATTGTTAAGGTAAACTAGGGTTTTTACGTCTTTTCGTAGTGTGAGTAATCGGTATGGAGTGTGTTCTAAATTGGTGATTCAGAGTGAGTTTTAGATAAGAAAAAGTGTGTGATTAGAAGTAATAATAATAAATTAGTGAATTATAAGTGAAAAACCCTAGTACGTACGAGTAAAGGAAAACGGTGAAAACCCGACAATTTTTTTTTTAGCCCTTATTTTAATTCCGTGCATACATTTTCTATACTTTCCTTTATTATATATTAATTTTCTAACTATTTTTATAAGGGAATTAAGTTTTCAAAACATTTTTTCGGTATAAGTTAGTTCATGTGACATGAGTAGCGTATATTGGACGTGGGACCTGTTAGTGCAGTAAGTGCGATAATTTTTGACAACTAGTTGGAATTTTGTGTGAAGGGATATTATTTTACAAGGTGCTAGGAGACAATTAGAGGTTAGCTAGATAGATTAACCATTGGAAGACTAGAGGATGAGAATAAACATTAAAGGTGCCAAGTGTCGCGAAACTAGTTGAAGATGGACTTTGACCAATTTCTCACCTTTGCTAAATATCCAATTTTGACTAGAATCATCTTCATTCTTCATCAAGGCTGGCCGAACCATAGAGGAAAGAAAGAAAAGAGAAACTTCATCTTCACCAATAACTTTTCTTGCTCAATCTTGAGTTCCAACCAATAAGTTTACAAATTTCTCCATAAAAGTTGTTTACTAAGAGGGTTTGGAGACTTTGGTGGAGTGACTTTGGAAGGAGAAACCCTAAGCTACCATCTTTCTTGAGGTTCCAAGGTATCTTGCCTAGAAATCCCTCTTTGCTCTTAATAATTGCAAATTATTTGATTATAATTGTTAAATAGGTAGTTTTGTGAGAAATTTCATGGTTTGAAGTAGAGTTATGGTAAATTTCCGATTTATTGTTGATTTTTTTGCCCTCATGTGATGATTAATGATGGCCACGGAATGATAGCCTTGTCATGTGTAAAATTGAAACTTTCATATGTTGGTTTTGGTTGCTTACAAAAATTTCAGCTTGTGTGGTTGATTTCCAGCTTAGAGAGCAAGTTGTCCTGTTTCTGACCTGTGTAATTCGTTCATGTTAAAGGTCGAATCAGGCCTAGATCAAAACATGAAAGTTGTAGAGAATGGAGTTAGGAAGCTGCCTGTAAAATTTCAGTTCAATCCGAGCATTGTAGCATGTTATATGACTACAATACTCCTAACTGCCAAATGTTCTTTTCCGCGGACAGTTTTGAGATTTCACATTTCTGGCTTCGTTTTTCACTTTGATCGGTATCAAATCAGCATTTGGCCAAAACACGAAAATTGTAGTCCTATTTTTCAGTTTTCCAACGCATCTGAAAACATCTTAATCGGACTTTTATAGCCTGAGTTGTTGCTATTTGAATTCAGTGCTGACAACCAGACTGATAATGAAATTCTGGTTCTGTAATCTGCAAATTCGACCTAGATCAACTGTGAACTGGGTTGAGTTGTCTTCATGAAAGTTGTAACATTTTGTTTTAACTTCGAAACGGTATAAAGTGTACCCCAAACCAGTAGGCGTAACTTTGGTTGTGACCAAAACACTTTGAGACGTCAAACTTGTTATTTGTTTTAAACATTAGTTCCGATCAATTTGCTAGCATTATTTTACAATTGAATGACGTTGAGCTTATTGAAAGGCTATTGTGGTAAGATTATTTGTGTGAGATTTTGGTGCTGAATTGAGAAAAATAATGAAGTCATAAATGACTGAAAAATAAGTAAACACAAAGGGTGTGCTGCCCAAAGTTTTAAGAATGAGCATGTGTTTTACAAATATTTTACTCATGTCCTTTGGTCTAAATGTATTTTTTTCACTCCAAAAATCTTTATACATTGTACTAGTAGTTATTCAGATTTTCTTTGATTCACCTAAACTTTAGATGGTTGAATCGTAATATTTTCTCTTGGTTATTCTTAGGGTTTGTCGGTAATTGAGGGTATTATCCGAAAGGAAATTTGGACGTTACTTTGCTTAAACGGGTGAGCGTTCTTTATACGTTATGTTTCCAATGACATTGTGGATTGTTGTGAATGTTTGATTATTTGTTAAATGTTTTCAGTGATTGCTAAAAATGTATTTTGCTAGGCGAGTGTGTACTTTATCGCACTCGACCTAAATGAATGTGAAATTTTCAATGATTAAATGATTAAATGCTACTTGTGCATGAATGTAAACCTTTTGGCTGAACTGGGCCCCTGCCCTTCGTTGCCAATTGACTCGAGCCAGAAGTGGACTCGGTTGAGCGATTGGTGACCCTGGGATAACGTTTAGTATACTCGAGTATGACCACGAAAATTGGTGGAGATTAACCAGAGAATTGGCTAGTGGGGGAAATGAAATGAATGAACGAATGGCAAGAATAATGGAGTGGTTTTCACTTGCAAATGTTTTTTGAATGTTGGAGGAACAAGGAAAATGGTTGGCGAATGAATGAACGAATGGCTCCGCGTGAGCATGTATCCTTTTATGAGTATGTTACCATTGCTTTTATATTGTAAATGTTTTCTGGATTATATGTTATTCAATGATTAATGTCTTTGTTTGAACTACTTGATTATGTGTATGGGAACCTCACTAGCCTTTTAGCTCATTCCGTTAGTTTTGTTTTCCTTATAGGGGATGCGAGCGAGGGCGTGAGATTGGTACAGAATAGCCTAGTATAGTTCTTTTGCATTTTGCGATTGTACTCGCGCTAGTGCTTGGTTAGGGTTGAATGTATTGAGAGCTTAAAACTTTGGAATTGTATTAGTGTTTGAGATAGAAATGTATGTATGTATACATTCCAATTCCAAGTTTGGGAACTGATATTTCCCTTATTCTCGAGGTTATTACCTTATTTTGTTTGAAACGAATGAACGAATCCTAACGAGAGTTGGGCAGACGGTTCGCTAAACCGTGGGATACACTCTAGGAGGAGGTGGGATCGTCACAACTGCTATCACATTGGGTAAGGATAACTTGAGACCTGGTGAAGAGGAAGATGATGATGATGATGCTGCTCAAGAAAAGGCAAGGCAGCGGGATGACCATGTGATGTTGTCCTTGGTTTCTTTGTGAACTAACAAGCTACTTTTTTCAGCAAGTCTAACTGTAATTGAGCATGTCTAACAAATTTGTCCATTCTCTTGTACATAAAACGAGATTATTTACATCTAGATGGAGATTCTTGTAATGTTAGTCTTGTATTTTAAAGATCAATAGACGAGCCTCAGTTTCCTTTTGTTTATTCATTGTGATTGTTCCATGTCCTTCTAATTTCCTGCTTTTTATTTGGTGATTTTTATGAAATGAGTTGTAGACTTGTATGGAGTGAAGTTTTGCATCATCCGTGATGCAGGATTGCAGCATTGAATCGCAAGGGTTGGAACTTTTACATCATCCGTGATGCAGGATTGCAGCATTGAATCGAAAGGGTTCCAAACCTATTAGCACCAAAATGATTTTCATAGAGTATTTGCACATCACCTTAGCATTTACCCATTTGTTACATTAAATGCACCTAAATGGTTTTCATGAGAGTATCTGCACAACATCACCCTAATATTCACCCATTTGTTAGGTAATGGTACATTTATTTTGCTAAATAACTATCCCAATATGACACACTTAATATTTCCCTTTGGCCAATAGTAAAACTGACATGTACCCTGCTATAATTCAGCTATCAAGTAGCCCTATCAAAGTTCCATAACCAAAAATATTGTTCTAATTTATCACTAAGTTTATCTTAAAAAATTTAACACATTAACATACTTCAAACAATGTTATACAATTTATTATCATAGATAGCATTGATAACTACTAATCAATATTCGGCACACTTGTAGTTTTCACCATGCACGAGTATGGTGAAGCATCTGCCAGGTATGGGAAGCACTAGAAGAATGTCACTTCTGAGGCTTTTGAAAATTAGCAGCCGTATTATTTAGGGGATATCCATTTTTCATTTTTTATTTTCTCATAACTGTGAAGACCCGAAAATTTTCTTATTTTATCTTATTTTACTGGTTTATTTAATCATTTATTCACCCGTTTTTTTCGAATAATTTATTTCAACCATTTTAAATCCATTTTCATAGAACAATGTCTCACTTATATTTTTAAAATGTTCCGTTGACAAAATTAATTTTCTGCGACTTGTTTAGCGAGAAATAAGTGAATGCATGTTTTTCGAGGCGATATTCGGTCCGAGAGTGCACTAATCTTGGAGAATTAAGAATGATCAATAGTAGACTAAGAAAAGTTAATTGAGGGATTAGAGGTGAGTGAGTTCAAATTTTCGCTTTATCGCGCGCGCATCAATAGTTTCTCGAAAGTTGCACCGCGCGACTAATTGGAAAATTGAGAAATTAGTATTAGACTTATAAGTATGAGTAATTAAAATGTTAGAGGAAGTACCTTGGAGGATTAGTGTGTGAGTGTAACAAACAAGAGAGAAAGTGGTGGTACGAAACCCTATTTCGCCAACTATTCAAAGTTGACTTTTTGGCAAACTTAATAACCACTTTTCATCCAAGCTTCCCTCACAAGTTTCACCACACCAAACCTTCACCTCTCTCACCTCATTCGGCCGACCCAAAGGGGAAGAAAAGGGAATCTTCTAGCTTCGATTTGGCTCGCAAATCAACGTCCAACCATTAAACCTCTTGGAGATTCACTCTAGCTAGGAGAAAGAAGCAATCTTGTGGAGTTTCTTGGAGAAATTTTGGTGGAAAAATCTGGTATTTATTTAGGTTTAAAGGGTAATCATTTCATCTCTTTAATCTTTTCATTTTTTCAAAGTTTAACGGTTAATCTTCATGGGTTTAAAACCCTAATAGCGTTTATAGGCTAGCGAATTTGAGGAACTTTATTTCTCTCTTTAAATCATAGACTAGCTGTTTTGATGAGGCCTCTAGGTAGCTGACTTGAGGCTTGATTGTTTGATTATGGTTGTTTATGTGATGAATGAGATGATTATAGTTAGAAAGTGAAGAGAAAGTTGGAAAAATTGTGAGAGGAAAGCTGGCCGAAATTCTGTTCATGTTGTTCTGTTTTTATTTCAAAATTTTGATGCTTGGTGGACTGTTAAATTGATAGATATATGTTGTATTATGTATATAGAAAGTGCCTTTCAAAAATCGAATCGAATGGTTGCACAAAACTTGAGTTTTGGGAAAAGTTTCAAATCTGGAAATTGCTAGCAGGGTAACTGGACAGTGGTCCTTTGCTTGAACATAACTCTTTGTACAAAAGGCAAAATTGAGTGCCGTTTGTGGCATTCAAAACTAGACATTCAGAGCTTTCAAATAGTATAAAAATCCCTTACTAGTTCGTTTTGAGCAAACCGTGGTGAGTCAGCAAAGTAGACTGTACTGTTATGCCAGTCTGTCCCAGAGAAACTGGGAAGCTGCATTTTGTCCCACTTGTGAAAAGATTTGTAAAACGATGTCTTCTAGTGAATTGTAGCATTTTGAACCTAGTTTCTAATGCCATAAACCATTCTCAATTTGAACTTGTGTAGAGTCAGATTTGGTCTGATTTCCAAACTATGTCAAAGTTGGAAATTGGAAAATTTTCCCTTCCTTGCTGACCAAATGGTCAATTCTGTTTTGGGGTGTTTTATTTCGAAAATTTTAGTGTCATTTACTCATCAATTGCTCATTAAATGTTTCAGGAATCTTGGGTTAAAAAATGGAGCGAATTGGGACTGATTTCATTGAACAAAACTTTCGAAAAAGAAAGAGAGATAGGGTTGGCGGATTAGCTTTGAGAAATTTTACAAACTTTGGGCATTTTGTTAACTGCCTTTCCATGAGTTTTTGCCTAAATTTTGATAGAGGGGTAGTCCATATATGAAAGTTTAAGTGTATCAAATTTGGCATAATTTCAATATCATTTCGATACCCAACTAATGCCCATAGATTGCTCTTCAATCTGGAAATCCACTTATCAGGTTTCAAAAATCAGCCGACTTCAAACTGTTATATCTTGTTCCTCAAAACTTTGAATTTAGTTCCTCTTATTGTGTTTGAAACTTGGTTTGGAACTCTTATTGTGTTATAAATTTCAGAGACTGATTCACTTTTTGTGAATTTTACCGAATTTCCAAACATTGTTGAAAACCAAGACTGGTTCTGTCTTGTCTTCTTGAATCTGCAACTTTGAGTTGAAATTTGAATGCTTTCTATTTGGAATCTTGGAAAAGTGTCTTCTGGAAATTTTTAGTACTTTTAATCTTTTCCAACGGTATAAATTTTTCTATTTTTGGACGTACCAAACTCAAGATCTAATTTTCCAAGTTTTGTCGCGTAAAGCTGAAAATTTTCGATTTCGTAGGAAATGAGCTTTTAAGAACTTGTCACTTTCTATTGATATTGATAGATCATTTTAAACCCCATTTCGTGGAGGATACAAGTTTCCCTTGTGACTTTAAATCCTCACTTTTAAATCTCGATTTTTGAGAGACTAAAGTTCTCTTTTAAGACATTATCCTATGTCTAAGCAAATGTACTTTCTTCCTTGTATGATTAGTGGTTGTGTGTATATGTGAGTGATGGTTGATCACTATTTCTTCAGGCGCTCAAGAGGATCTTGAAGAGAATCTCGGAGCGAACAACTAAAGACCTTATTTGCACTTACTCATTTGTTTTGAATTGGTGAGTATCAAGTGCATGATTTATTGTATAATACTTGAAATACTTCTTGTTGAATATGTGAATTGGATTTGTTAAATCGAGTGTGTACTTTATCGCGCTCGTTCTCTTTTACTTGACTAAATAATCGATTTGCTCATACGTGAAATTATACTTGTGTTGGCTATGTCGATTAGAGTGAATCTCATCGACTTATAAAATTATACTTGTGTTGATTATATCAATTGGAGTGAATCTCATCAACTTATATTTGTAATCGTGGGGGACGCCCAAACTCATAAGCTAACCTTGTGACTCGAGCCGGCATGGGCTTGGTCGAGAAGCTTGATGAGCTATAAGAAAATCATAAAACTTGATCTATTGGAGAGATCATACTTGGCATACTCGCGTAGTATTGCCACGATATACTCGAGTAATATCAAAACTTTTGACGAGCGGGCCCGGTATAGGGGGTGTAACGGTGAACAGGAATCTGGGGAAAGTGGAATCCTACGGATTTTATACTTGCACGGTTGACAGAGAGTCAACGTGGGATTTGGATCAAGACCTTGACCAAGCTGTGAAATTTAGCTCCTGAGAGCTACAATATCCTTGAATTGTTTCTATTTACTTTTTCTACTTGAAATGTTAACTACTTGCAATTTGTTTATTATTGTCTCGACTTTCTCCCATGCTCTTCTACTTGCTCTATTACGTGCTTGCATGATTTTGTTGGCCTCACTGAGTGTTAGCTCACCCCATTAGTTTGTTTTCCTTAACAGGAGCTCGGAATGGAAATAATTTTGAAGAAGCCAACTTGATTACTTTTGATTAGAATCTTGGGATGTAATTGATTAATCGACTTCTAGTGGTTGTATTTTGGGAAAAGTTGATGTACATTTGGTAACTTGTGATGTAAGATTTGAATATTTATGTAAGGAAGTGACTTTTCTTTATTTTGGCTTTTATTATTGGTAGTGTATAGTTAAGTTTAAATTTGACTTATATCAAATCCTAGAGAGAGCTAGGCAGGCGTTCCGCGGATACTCTTGGGTTCGTCCTAGGGAGAAGTGGGGGCGTCACACTAACGACAACTTTGCATTACACTATCAAACTTGTGACTGGCAAAGAGGGGAACTACCTTAGGCAAAATTGTGGTCATTTAAGAGATCCACCTTGGAAGGAAATTCTTCCGGCTAATATTTTTATTGAGTTCCAAAGTTAGCAACTTGAAGACACGACCCATTAATATTCTTATTTATATGAAAATTCGCAATGCAGAAATAGAGAACTTAGTGCCAAGATATCCTCCGGCACGGTTTCACCTGTTGCATCGCTGCAATCTTTACAATCTGATTCAAGGATGATATTCTGGTATCCTTCTTCAGCATCTTTAACCGTAGCTTACTTGATGGCTATAGCAGTAGCTACCTCTTTGTTGTTAATTCTATTTGCAGTTATTACCCCCTATTCTAGTTTGTCCAAAAGTCAGATTGTTATTACCCCCTATTAAGGATGTAGAACTCAAATTTAGCGTTCTAATAATAACTAATGCAAGCATGGTTCTAGATTGAAAGAATAACATAATCACTCAAAATATTTATGTGGGATAGAAGAAAAAAATAATTAACACTATTATAAAAATTTCAAACATTGGAAGAAAACCACACCACAAATAAAACCTTATAGTGTCTTGAGAAAATACCTCAACTAATGGACTATTCTATAACCTACTAGACTTGTAAAACAAGAAATCGCTATGTCAAGAAATTATTAAAAAAATACAAATTATTGAATAGGAAAACTACTAAAAACTTGACTCCAATTAAACTGCTAAATAACTAAACAAAAATTGTTGAGCTTGGTTTATTATGCCAATCTTGTCTCTTTTAAACCAAACTTGCTAGTGTAATCACCTCCAATATTGTCTCGAGTGTAAATCTCCTTTGAAAATTCAATCACTGAATAGACAATATGCAACATCATCATGTTGCCAACCATCAACTTCATTTTTACACATAACAATGGGCACACTTTGTATTTTGCAAACTATTTTCCAACAATTTCTTCTTGATCAAAGTACTCATTTTGCATTCATAATTAGAGTCACCATATTTACTCCAACATAAATGTCCAAGAATACAAAATCATAGTTTGCTTTCTTACTAAAATTATCACCACCAAATAATTTTGAATAGCCAATACCACAATCACTCAAAAATTTCATACCATGAATTATGTGTGTCCTCCATCAAAAAAAATTTTGAACTCCAATGAAATCAAATATTTTTTTGTCATCTTGAAAAGAGTCCGAGCAAACAAATTTTTTCAATAGCAATTTACAACCCAATTTCAATAGCCAAATTTCAATTTGAAAGCATAATTCTTCTCAATAGTTTGCAAAATGTAATAAATATCGTTTTAAAATCTCCAAAGTACTTTAGTACGACAAAAAAAGTTTTGTAAATACGTTCTGCCATTGTTTCATGCATCACTTTAAAGAATAATTGTGGCTTCTTCTTGAAAATATGTTCTAGCAACTTTGTTGCAACAATCCAATAAAGAAAATTATCCAAATTACATTATTCGAAATATTTTTCCACTTTTAAAACCTAAAAATTTAGATTGATTAATCCTTTTGTTTTGATGATAATGAAACAAAATAATGATTTGGATTAATGTTTTTACATGGGAAATGATTTAGGATAGGTTCTTAATCCATTGGAATTAGAAGGAATGAAAGTCAATAAGAAATAGAAGATGTCGGTGTCCGCCGCCCGTCCAAAAAATTGAGAGCAAAAATTGGAGCATTCTGAGCTCCTTTCAGATGCCTACTTTCAGATGCATTGGACACAACAAATTTGGATTGGACGTCCGATCATCTGTTGGACACAAGGATCGGACATAGAGGGTTCCTATCGAACGTCTGACAACTCTAAAGGTTAGTTTTCTAATTGCTAGTTTTTTGACCATTAAAGAAACTTTTGGCATAAATTTTGACTATCTATAAACACCCCCAAATATGAGAAGAAGAGTGACTTTTGCCTATACAAAATATAAGCTTTCAAGAGTGATATTTGGGTAAGAATATAATTTAATAAATGTATAACAAAGTTGGGTTTGTGAGGTTTCTCAAAAAAAAGAAGTAAAACCTTTGTGAAAATGACTCTCACTTGTAAAGTAGTTCTTAATTGGTTAGGTGAACTTTCAATTGTAACTAGTTAAAAGTTAACTAAGATAGTTGTAAAACTTCTTGGCTTAACTAAAGGCTTTTAGGGTGAGAAAGGAGTGAATTTTCACTTGTACAAGTTGATTAGTTTCACAATCAATTGAAGAAACTACTTGGTTAATTCAAGTCTAACTTTGGAAGAAATTTGGGAGTTTGATTGGTTTGCAATCCTTTTACTTTATTTTTTTCTTTTCATTATTTGTCTGTGATGCTTAATTTGCATATATCTCTTGTTATCGTGTTTGTTTATTTAAGCTATTTTGATTGAATGATTGGGTGAAAATTTGGCCATTATTTGCTTGTTTCTTTATCAACCTAATTCACTCCCCCTCTTTTGGTTGTTTTGGGATCTAACAATTGGTATCAAAGGTTAGTCTCCTAAAGATTAAGCTCAACAGGTTTAGGAGTAAAGATGGGAACCAATGAAAGTTTAATTTTAGAGGGGCAATTTATTGTTAAACCACCTATGTTTAGTGGCTCACATTTTAGTAGTTGGAGAAAAAGAATGGAAGTTTTATTGCAATCTATTAATATTGAGATCCGGTTTATTATTAATCTAGATCCTTATGAAACTACTATTTTGGATACAAATACGGGTAGGAATATGCCTAAAACTAAGAATGAATTAAGTGCTCAAAACAAGATTAATCTTATTTTGAATGCCAAGGTTATGAATATTTTGTATAATACTTTAGATGCCAATTAATTGGCTAAAAAAATTTGGGGTAAATTGTATGATATATACAAATGTAGCCAAGATATTAGATAACAAAATAAATCTTTATTTGTTGCTAAATATGAATCTTTCAAAATGGAACCTTATGAGAGTGTTGATAAAATGAATTGTAAATTTAGCGACATTATTAAAGATGTTGAATTGCTTGGTAAAGAATGTCCTTTGGGTGAGAAAAATAGAAAAATTGTGAATGCCTTATCCAAAGATTAGGAGAGTATTGAGTCTTTGAGTCTATGTCTATTGAGTCTTTTATAAACTCTCTAACCTCCTATGAGTTGAAACTTGAATCTAAAGTGCAAGAGGAGAAAAATGCAAGGGCCAAGAGAAGCATAACTCTCGAAACTTCTCAAGAAGAGGATAATTTACTCTTACTTGCCTCTTACTTGATAGTGAAGTTGTGAAACTTGATGAAAATGATGTAGTTCGTATGACAAAAATTATCAAGAAGAGATTTAACAATAAGAGATGACTTAGAAGAGATGGACTAAACAACTTCCAATTCTCAAATTTCATCAAAACAACAAGAAATAAAAGACAAAATATCAATAATTTCCAAATCACATGGAATGATTGCAATTTGGATGGTGAATTTGAAGAAGGATATGAAAAGTAAGTCAAATGGCATTTATGGCCATTAGACATGATGAGTTATCTTCTAACTATTTCTCAAATGATGAAAATGATAATAATGATGATATTGTGTGACACCCCGGAAAAAAATGAGTTTGAGAACCCGAAAATTTTCTAATTTTCTAGGGTTTATTTTTTTTAATCGCCCGCCTTTTCTACATTTTCTTGATTAGAAAAATTCCCCAAATAAAGTTTATGAGCAAAGATAGTTTTAAAATGATTTTTCTAGTATCGGTTAGTTTTTGAGAAAATTAAGAGCGTATTTTGGACGTGGGACCCGCTAGTGCGGTAAATGCATTATATTTTTTGACAACTTGTTGGAATTTTGTATTAAGTGATATTATTTTACAAGGTGTTAAGATATTTGTATTGGAGAGACAAAAAGATAAGTTTTGAACCAAAAGGTGACAAGTGTCACCTTGTGATTTAATCTTGGACCTTGACTTTGACTTGGACTTGTCTTAACCTTTACTAAACCAAATTTTGACCCAATTTCTTTCCATTTTATTGTCTTGGCCGACTCTCTCTCTCTCCAAGAAAAGAAAAGAAAGCTCTCAACTTGTTTCTTCAATTTCTTGCCCAAATCTAGCAAATCAACCGTTTAAACTTCCAATTACTGCATAAAACCTCTTAGTTTGGTGGAGTTGAGCTTGGTTGTGAAGTTGTTTGGAAAGTTATGGTGCCTAGTTGCTCTCTCTCTTGTTTTACTAAGGTGAGTAGTGGATGAACACCTCTCCTCCCTCTAATGATGTTAAATTCATGCTTGGTGATAGTAGGAGATGCAAGTTTATGGATTAAAACTTGATTTTGGTTGAATTGGTGAAGTTTTATAATTTTTGGGGGATTTTTTGTTTTCATATGGATATGATTGTGTGGCTATATATGATGATTGAAAATGATGTTTAAGGACTCTATGAGGTGGAAAAAGTGGATAATTGCAACCAATTTCTGTTTTGGAATAAATTTTGGAAAGTTAGGGTTCATGAAGCTACATTCTGCCCGAATTTATTACACCATGTTATTGGCCGAATTGGCCTTTGCTTAAAACATGAAAGTTGTAGGGAATGACATTTTAGAGGTGCCTACAAAATTTCAGGTCAATCAGAGTAGCGTAGAGTGAGAAAAGTCAAAATTACTATTGCTATTCTGGTTTACCCAGAATTGGAAATCTGCGACTGTAATTGGTTGTTTTCGCTGGAATTGCTTCCGAATTGGTTGTTGAGGTCTTTTGATGAAATGTAACCCTGTTTCTTAGATTTCAGCTGGTTTTGGAATTTCTGGATTTGGACTTGTGTAGGCTGAGTTATGATGTTTACGCTAGAATGCGTTTTGCAAACCTATTTTTGTGATTCTGGTATAGTATCTTACATTTTTGACCTAGTTACACTCGAAACTGGGTTGAGTGACCTTCTACAATATTGTAGCCCTATTTCTTAGCTTCGAAATGGTGGGTCTTGGACCTTTATCCGACAATCGTAGTGCCTTTGGTGCCATTACCGCAAAATGACGTCAAAACGTATTTTTCTGGTTTTGAGCTTAACTTTCATTTCCGGACTTTTCCCTAGCTTGACTTGTCTTTGTACTTCTTGGAGCTTGCTGAATGACTATGGGATGAACTTGTTGTTGGGTGTGTACCTTTGGGACTGGCTGAGGAAATAATGAAGTCATGATGGCTGGAAAAGTAAGCAAATTCAGGGGAAGTGCTGTCCGAACTTTGAAGGGACTTGTTTGCATTGAGTTTGTGATTTAAGACTTGGATTTGAGCAAGGCAATGTTATATGATGGATGATTTCTGAGCCATGGAGGTGAGTGACCCTAAATTATTTCCAAAGTACTTGTGAAACGTTTCTTGCATTATTTACTTTTGAACTGTTTCCAAAGTTACTTTTGAACTGTTTTCTTGCATATCATGCGTGCTTATATGTGAGTGTTCCTTGTTTGATATATTTCCTTGACTTATTGGCTTGTTATTATGGATTGATAACGTGTTAAGTGCTTTCAATGATTGTTAAAACGAGTTTTCTGGGCGAGTGTGTACTTGATCACACTCGACCTAAATAAATATGAAATTTTCATGATTAATGATTAAATGCTACTTGCGCATGAATGTAAGCCTTTTGGGCTGAACTGGCCATTGCCCCTTGTTACCGGTCGTCTCAAGCTAGAAGCGGACTCGGTCGGGCGATTAGGGACCTGGGTGAACGTTTGGTATACTCGAGTATTACCTTTGTAGGTTGGTGGAGGTTGGTGGAGCCTGGACGATGTCCGGGAAAGGTTGAATGAAAAATGCAATTTCAAATGGAAAAAAAAAAAAGAAATGTCAGGAGAACGAGCGCGCGCGGGAACATTTGGCTCCTTGTGGGCCGTATCCTTTTAATGTATATGTTATTATTGTTTTCCATTGTACATGTTTCTTGAAGTATTGATACTCCATATTTAATGTGACAGTCCCACCTTCCCCTAAGGCGAACCAAAGGGGTTAGCGGACTGCCTGCCCAGCTCTCGCCAGGACTAACGGTTCAGTTTACGTCGATCTATTACGTTCCGGAACTTACCATTGCGCGCAAACAAGTCAAAATCACAAAATAAAAAAAATGAAAATCGAAGCCGAAATTTATCCAAACCACGGCCAAGCATATATATACATTGGAAATCAACATTTACAAGCCAAACGGCAAACCAAGATATTCGTCTAGTTCATACATGTACCAAAAGCCATTTACACACCCAACATTTGGTGGAAACAAAACACTTAGGGTTTTTACCCTCAAGGAGCTATTCAAAAATACATGTACAAGAGCTCAACTTGTCATCCAACTATCACAATCTTTTCCAAAAGTTTCATTTTCCTGTAAGGAAAACAAATGACACGGAATGAGCTAAAACCCAGTGAGCAACTATCACAATAGCAGTCAAGATCACATAAGCATAACCATTCAATTCAAGTATGCAATTTCGAAGTAAAGCAAATCAGTGAAAGGATACAGTCGACTCTCAAGAGCCCATTTCCACGCTTGCAATCTTGATCCAACCTCATTGACCCTCCGTCAATTTTAAAAGTACCAAACAACCGTAGACCTCGCTTAACTTCCATCCTTCCACCCATCATACCCCAACCGGGCCCGCACTCCATTCAGTCATTTTGGTAATACTCGAGTTTACCGGAACCGAGAGTCTCATTACTACAAGGTTCCTCAGTACAGTCCCCGTGGCATGACAATTTTCACGATCAAGCCCTCGCCGGCTCGATCCAATTGACTACCAAACGGGGTTGAGCTCAGTAATACAGTAAGGCCGTTGGACAATCGCCCAAACGACACCAATTCAGTTTCCATGAATGGAATTCAATGTACCATATAACCAGTGCAGTACTACAGTAATACGGTAAATAGCCATGAATGAAATCACAAGGGGTGAGGGCGGTCAAGTACACCCTCACCTCAATCACTTCCAATAACCAATTAAGCCTTCAAGGCATCAAATACACATAGAGCAAAGCCATATTATAACAAGTAAGTGAGTAGTATACTCACCAACCAAGTAAGTGGTATTTCATGCACCACGATCACCAAGCCGTCGTGCACTACCTTCACGCCCTAGAATCATGCAAACAAATGCAATGAGACTCGATAACGAGTCATATAGCCATGCCAATTACAACCCCAATAGGGTTTTATAAACATATACAAGCATGATAGCAAACCAGAAATTAAAAAAGGGCTTTAACTTGGGCCTTGATAAGAAAACCGGATTTGACCTCATAATGCGGTAATGGCACAACTCTCACTACAATTATTGGATGGGGGTGTAAGACCCACCATTTCGAAGCCAAGAAATAGAGCTACAACAATGTAGAAGGTCACTCAATCCAGTTCCTAACACAACTAGGTCAAATATGCAAAATACTATACCAGAATTCCCAAAACAGGTTTGCAAATCACACAAAACTGTAATTACTATAACTCAGTCTATACAAGTCCAAATGACGAAATTCCAAAGGCATATGTTAGCTAAGACATCCAGCTACATTTCATCAGAAGACACCAACTTCAAAATCCAAACCAATTCCAGTCAAAATAGCCAAATACCAACGCAGTTTTCGCATTCTGACCAAAGCAGAACAGCTACAGTAATTCCGACATAACTCACTCTACACTAATCCAAATGACCTGAAATTTTGCAGACACCTCAAACACATCAATACCTACAACTTTCATGTTTTGAGCAAAGTCCAATTCGGCCTCTAACCCTATGATCTAAAACCGGACAGAATTAGGGGATTATGAGCCCTAACTTTTCACAATTCACTTCAAATCCAAAATTGGTTGCATTTATCCACAATCCACACCTACTAGAGTCATTATAGTCCATTGCCAATCATCAAAGATGGCTACAACATCCATTTCATATTAAACCAGAAAATTCATCATAAAATTAAAAACTTCACCAAATCAAGCCAAACCAAGAAATAAATCATATAATCCACCACTTTAGCCACTTCTAAGCCAAACATAAGCATCATTAGATGTAGTAGGGTGTTCAAGCATCACTTACCAAGAAATCAAGAGAGATAGGGATTGTGGACACCTTAGCTCTTCAAATCAACTTCACTAATACACTTATTAGCACTAGAAGAAAGGTTTTTATGGAGTGAAATCTAGTCTAAGCTCTTGTTTGTGGAAGATTGAGTGAGATGGAAGCTTGAGAGTTGAAGAAATTCCTTCCTTCTTGAGCTAGGGAGATCCGGCCACCATGGAGAAGAAAATGGTGAATTTTGTGCATTTTTTTGATATTTAATCCTTTGGTCAAAAAAAAGTCAAGAAAGTGAATAGTAATTCTTAAAGTTCAACCAATGAGAAGGTGACACTTGTCACCTCATTAAATGCATTCTTATCTTTCTTTTTTCCTCTCACATCAATCACTTCACACATTTTACTTATCTCTTAACACCCGATAAATTTTACACAGTATCCGAAACTTAACCTTATTGGCCGAATTTTTCCGAACTTTTCGCACTAGTGGGTCCCACGTCCTCTATTTACTCTTAATTTTCTAAAAACTCTCCAATACTAGAAAAATCATCTTAAAACTATAATTACGCATAAAATCTACCAGAAAATATTTCTAAGCCCGAAAATGCAAAAATATATGCAATTCAGGGGTAATAAACCCTAGGAAAAATATTAGGGTTTTACGGGTTCTCACATTTAATGTTTTGAAAATGTTGAAAATTGTCACTGGACTTATCATTTGATTTATGACATCATTGATTTATGACCTCATTGAAAAGAAATATTGCTAAACCGATTTGATTACTGATTTTTCTGGTTACTTGCTGAGCTTTTAGCTCACCCCAAAAATATTTTATCCCTTCCACAGGGCTCGTGGCGAAGGAAGGCTTGTGGTGCTTATACACGTGGTTGGATGGCCTATATTTTGTACAGTTTTGGATTTGGAATCATTTGATGTATAGTTGGGAATTAGTTTGCGCTGCATTTGTGACATGTAATTATTGGAGAGTTGGATGTATATTTGTGGACCATGTGATGTATATTTGAGGTTTATTCCTGTAATTCATTTGAGGACTTTAGTGAACGACTGAGTCCCGGCGAGAGCCGGGCAGGCGGCCCGCCGAACCCTCTGGTTCGCCTTAGGGGGAGGTGGGGCCGTCACATATTGAGGCAATTATGATTAAATTGTACGATAGGTTGAGAGAATCTAATGCTAAGAATAAGGAATTGAAAATCAAAATAAATGCTCCGTTGAATGGAGAAAATAAGAGATTGATTAAAGAAAATGATGATTTGAAAAAAAATGCAGTTGACTCTATTTTCAAAATGGATGATTTGAAAAGGAAGTTGGATGAAAAAAAATAAGATTTTAAAAAAAAAATAAGGAAGAACAAACTTTGTTGAGTCAAAGAATAAATAACCTAAATATTTTCCTTCAAAATGAGAAACAAAATATTTTAAAAAAGAAAACTGTAAGGAGCTCGAGTGTTAACAATCATCTTACTCTTTTTAAAAAGAATGATTTTATCTTGTAAAATCTTCTTATGTTAGAAATCATGATATGATGTGCAATTATTGTTGTCAATATGGTCATATGAAGAATGATTGCTATGTAAAAAAAAAATGTGAAATTAGGAATGAAGGCCATTTGGGCATTGAAACATACAATTAACCCTTATGGACCCAAGAATAAATGGGTACCAAAAGTGAGTCCTCTTGTATAGGTATCTAAGAAAAAATTAATCCAAGTCAAGATTAAAAGATGATACAAAATGTTACTTAGAGTCAATAGAACAAGAAACTTGAATGCATGAAAAAGTGCAAAAGGAAAAGGTAAAGCATGCATTTACCTTAGACAATGAGAATGACGACCAATATAAGTAGATGAAATACTATTGAAGTATGCTTGTTAAACTTAATCTTCTTACCTCAAATTGTGTATTACGAAAATGGGTGATATTTGAATGCTTGATTGTTATTATCCCAATTTGCACTCTTGTGAAGATGGAACACAAGGATTTGGAATGCCTAATTACTTTAAAGTTCTACTCATATATGTCCTATATGTATATATATTTTAAAAATGATGAATTTGGACATACAAATGTTTTTATTATAGTAACCCCCAATTTTTTTTAAAAATGTTCTTGACTTGCAAAAGAAAGGGGGAGAAAATCTTCTATGCAATCTTGTTATGAGCCTTGTGTATTGTGCTAGTTACCTAAGTTTGACATAGTTTAACCACTACGTATAATGTATCTCTGAATCTAAGTGCGAGAACATTCTATTCTAATTTAGTTAAACCTAGCATATTATTTTGTGCAAATGAAATTATTGTAATGTTATTTGTCATCTTTAAACTTAAATGCTATATCTATTCATATCGACATCACAAAAGAGAATAAATTAGGTACACATTTAGTGTCCTTTGTATCTTCATTCATGATTAGATAGATGGAATGTTCTTATCCTTACAATAAATGAGGTAGTTGCATCATATATGCTTGAACTTTTGTTTTGATCAATTCTTCTTTTGATGATACTTTTACATACATCTTGGTACCTATTTATATTTTTAAAATAGAAGGCACTATAGTAACGATGAGTAAAAATTACTTTGAATATAATCCTTTACACGATTCCCTTTGTGTATTTGTTAATATGCTATTGAAAGAAGTAATTTCTTGAATGCAATTTATCTCCTTGTGCTTACTTGATTTATATAGTTATTTGAATGGGAGATATTTGATGAGAATGATGATGAAATTTGATGTTACTTTAATTATGGGGGAGTTTTACTTATAAATTCTCTTCATGCTTACATGATTAATTTTTGATGATGCCAAAAGGCATAGTAGATTGAATGATATTTTCTTTGAAAGTTGGCTTGTACTTAAGGGGAGCTTATTTGATTCTATATTATCAAAGAAATCATCACCTTGTTTGTCATCATAAAAAAAGGGTAGATTAAATATTTAGGTTGATCAATCCTTTGATTTGGTGATAACGAAACAAAATAATGATTTGAACTAAAGTTTTTACATGAGAAATGATTTAGAACATGTTCTTAATTCATTGGAATTAGAAGGAATGAAAGTCAATAAGAAATAGAAGATGTTCGTGTCTGTCAAATGCAAGAATCGGACACATCTCATTTGTTGGCCATTCAAAAAATTGAGAGCAAAAACTGCAGCATTCTGATATCCTTTTGGATGCATTTGTCGGACGTAGCAAATTTGGATCGAATATCCGATCATCTATTGGACACATGGATCGGGACACAAATGGTTCTTGTCAGACGTTCAACATCTCAATGGCTAGTTTTCTAACAACTAGTTTTTTGACCATTGGAGAATCTTTTGGGGTAAAGTTTCACATCTATAAAGACCCCCATGCATGAGAAGAAGAGTGACTTTTGCCTACACGAAATGCAATTTTTCAAGAGTGATATTTGGGTAGAGATATACTTTGATTATTGTATAGGTGTGAGGGAAGTTGGGTTTGTGCTATTTCTCAAAGGGGAGAAGTAAAATCTTTGTGAAGGCACTTGTAAAATAGTTCCTAATTGGTTGGTAAACTTTTAATTGTAGCTATTTAGGCTTAACTAGGCGAGTTGTAAAACTATTTGGCTCAACTAAAAGGCTCTAAGGGTGAGGAAGGAGTGAACCTTCACTTGTACAAGTTGGTTAGTGTCACCATCAATTGCAAAACCTTTTTGTTTGATTCAACACCAAATTTGGAAAAGGATTGGGAATTTGATTGGTTTGTGATAGGGTATTTTAAATACACTACAAATTTTAAAACTTTATTACCCTATTTCCACAAGTGTATAGTTCGTTTATTGATTATGGGGATAATAGGTGTCGATCCCACAAGGACTTAGAGTTTGGCAATCACTTGAGTTTAATCACTTGCTTTATTATCTAGATAATCAAAGTTTCAGGAAGTAAAAGTAAAGAAAGTTAATTAGGTGGTAAAACCGACCATAACAGTTAGCTTAGGTGGTACAACCGGCCACAAGAGTTAGAAATTAGTTTAGGTGGTACAACCAGCCATAGAAGTTACAAGCAAATAATGTAAAACTAGACATTAGGTGGTAAAACCAACCATACAGGATGTAAGTTGCAAAAAAATAAAAATAAAAGTAAAGACAAGTTAGATTAGAATTGCTCAAAGATTAGGTGAGAGGATTTTTTTTTTTTTTGGAAAAACCCGTTTTATTAATCAAAACTAGAGTACAAAGCCTTGAGGGAGGCCTAAGCCTTACCTCCCAAAAGAAAACCGGAAATTACAAAAATTTTGGATATCCAAAGATGGCAACTGAGAAGCCGCAGTGAACAGCGAGCGAGAGCCACAAGCGGCGCCATACGCCACTAGAGAATCCGCCACCGTGTTCCCCTCCCGATAGCAATGACTGAACTGGTGACAACCTAAAGTAACCAAACGAATAGCTCGAACAACTGGCCAAATTGCAGCTGGAACCCCCCATCCCCCCCTTAAACAATTAATCAAGACTAGGCAGTCAGATTCAATGATTAGATAAGAAATCCCTAAACGGCGCCCCAATTGGAGCCCTAAAAGGAGGGCTTGTGCCTCAGCCTGAAGGAATCCAGATAGCCAAAGGAGTCTGTAAAAGCGACAATAAGCCTCCCACAAGAGTCCCTAATCACCCTGCCGCCCCCACTGCCATAAACCGTAGAATAGCCATCAGTGTTTAGCTTAAAATAACCCCCAGCAGGGAAGACCCACCTCACCACCGTAGCTGTTAAAACCCTTTGAGTCGAAGTCAACAACTCCAGAAGTCCCTCCCATTGACAAGGCTAATCCACAATGCCCGGAAAGTGTACTTGAATTAACATTCGCAATTCATTAAGGATGAGGACCCGAACTTGAGAGCCGGAGAGCTTGTGACCCTCAAACCTGGACATATTTCTAGCCTGCCATAGAAACCATAGTATCAGGAGTAGAAGAATCCGTGATATCCAGCGCATCGCCTTTCCTTTCATGGGGAGTAACCACCATTTATAACACCCAGACCTAATCGTGAGATCCGGTGAAGAAAACCCTAAGGAATGCTCAAAGAACGCCCATGTCCCATTGGCCAATTGACCAGTACAGAACACATGTTGCAGCGTTTCTAGCTGAGCCGGCACACAGTAGTGACATTTAGAGGGACCATGAATCTGAAATTTTTCGAGCACATCATCCACCAACAGTTGGACATTCAATAAGCGTCACATGAAGAAGGACAATTTCCGTGGGATGGAAGACTACCAAATATAGGTAAATGCCCAAGATTGAGCCCTAGCCGGACGAACAAGCTGATATGTAAACCTCATGGAAAAAACCCCCGAGGGATCCAATAGCCAAACTAAGTTATCCGGGTCTGTACCAAAGCAAAAGAAGGATCCCTGAACCGCCTCTCCAATCCCCGAGGGCAATACTGCTAAATACAAGTAGTCCCATTGGCCCTCACGCAAAAACTTAGAAATCGTAGCATCTGAAGCCAATTCCAGATACCTCCATGCCAAAGGCCCCAGACCACTCCAGTTGTCCCACTAGAAAGCCACATCACCCCTAGAGAGGTCCCACTTCAACCAATGCTCATACGCTTGCAACTAGCAAACAACTGAGCAGAAAAAGGAGCTTGATTCGGATGCAGGGACCCAAAATACCCGGCCCTCATAAATTGCACCCAGAGAGACTGGCCAGTCTAAACATCCACCATATTACAGGAGAATGCCACAACGATTGCCTGAAGAGACCGGAAACCTACCCCCTTCCTCCACAGGGAAGCATAATTTCTCCTACTTTGCCCAGTGCCGCTTAGCGCCAAATTCTAACTCTCCCCAGAAGAAGCTTGCAAACATTCGCTCTAGCTCAGAGACTATCCCTCTTGGGGGTTCCAACACTGCCAAAATATGAATCGGCATGGACGACAATACATGCTTAATAAGTAAAGCCCGAGCACTCATTGATAACCACCGACCTTGCCAAGAAGTAATTTGTTGAGAGACTTTGTTCAGTAAATTAGTGAATAAGGCTTTCACTCGTCTCCCCCCAAATAACGGACAACCCAAGTATGTAACTGGCAAACTTTTAGAAGAGAACCCGGTCACCCTCCGGCGGGCCAAAGAAACTTTCTTGTTTACCAAAAAATAGCTTTTCGCAGCGTTCACCAGTTGCCCTGACACCACCTGGTAACCCTCCAGCACCTTCATTACACACCCAAGGGACTGCTTACCACTATTGCAAAAGATGATAATGTCATCAACATAGGCAAGATGCGTCAGAGTCGGACACTCCCGTGTCACAAAGAAAGGAACAAGTCTCGAGTCACCTAACAAATCATTCAAGCTCCTAGATAACACCTCAACCGCAATAATAAATAAAGCCGGGATAAACAGTCCCTTGGCGTAAACCCCGAGAAGACCGGAAAAAACCACATGGTTTCCCATTAACCAAAACTGGAAAATGACATGAAGAAATGAATCTCCAAACCATGTCAAGCCATTGTTTCCCAAAACCAAACCTTCGCATGACCTGGATCAAAAAGTTCCAGGATACTCGATCATAAGCTTTGGCCATGTCTAGTTTAAAAGTAACATTGGACCCTCGCACCTTATTCCCTAGAGCTGAGCACATCTCTAATGCCATCAATATATTATCCGAAATCTGTCACCCCTTTACAAAGCCACTCTGCTGTGGCGATATTATCTTCGGCAACACGTTTTTCAATCGCCTCGCCAATAGCTTAGATATGATCTTGTTCACAAAATTACACAATCTGATAGGTCGAAATTCTGAGATAGACGCCCCAGGTATCTTAGGTATCAGGGCCAACCACGTAGATATGTATCCCCAGGATAGCTTTGCTCTTGCAAAAAAATCACAAACAGCCCGATAGGTATCCCCCTTCACTATATCCCAACAAGAAGTGAAGAACGACCCCTTAAAACCATCCAGACTCGGACTACTATCACCATCCATCTGGAAGACCACTGTCTTGACTTCCTCCTCCATGGGAAACTATTGAGGTTCCAAGTTATCCTGCTCAGAAATAACCGAAGGGATAACTCCTAACAGCGAGAGATCCACCTGTACTTGTCCAGACTGCGACAAAATGTCAGCGAAGAATACAACTTCCATCTCCTCAATCCTGTCAGACTCTTTCGTCCAAACCCTATTGCTACCCTTCATTCGATGTATAAACGTGCAAGCCCTTTGCTGCTTCACTGGCGCATGGAAAAACTTGAAGTTGGCATCTCTTTCCCTAAGCCACCGAAGACAAGCCTTTTGACGCCAGTAGGTAGCCTCCCGTAGTAGAGACGCCTTAAGCTCACCCTATGCCTGGATAAGCTGATGTTGCCCCTCCTCCAAGGAACATTCCAGTGACATGACTTTTTCCTCATTTTCCCTGACACGGTTAAATATATTTCCAAATACCTCCTTATTCCATCTGTGCAATGCCTGCTTTATCACCTTTAACTTCGTGAGTAGAACCTTAATGGGCCGCCCCTCACCCTCCACCTCTCATGCTTGACTAACCATACTGTGAAACGCAGCATGCGACCTCCAAACATCCAAAAATCAAAAGCTTTTAGGCGCACGCACCCCCCGCAGCCATAGAACAAGAAACTAATAGAGGGGAGTGATCCGAGGCTACCCTATTCAAGTGAGTCACTGACTTGTTCGCCCCTAAGTTTAACCACTGCTAGTTTATTAGGACCCAATCCAAGCGTTTCCAAATTCTGGCTCTATCCCCACGACGTTACACCAAGTAAACTAAGACCCAGAGAATCCCAAATCTGTCAACGCAGCACCCTCAATGAAACCCAGGAACGACTCTAACTCCTTAGCGTGAAATGGGCGACCCTTTTTCTTCTCATTCGCGCCAGCAATGACGTTAAAATCCCATAAAAAATTGCCGGCTGCCGTTGTGGGCACACACCTACTAACTATTGCTAAAGCACCTCACGGTCGTGAGGAGCACAAGACGCATGAACAAAGACCGCGACAAAGGAACACCGAAAGAAAGAGTGTGTAACCTGCAATGCCAAGAACTGATGTGAAGCGGCCAACAAGTCACACCGATAGTCATGATCATACAACACCCAAACCCTACTGTCCTCATTAGAGATTGCATGAGGAAAGCCTAGCCTTTGCCGAATAAAATCAAGACGCTCGCGCCCCCGCCTTTGGCTCGCACAATGCTAACAAAGAGACCTTATGCATCTGCTTTAACTTCATCAACCGAGCTATAGTAAGAGCATTATCCACTCCCCTAACATTCCAGAAGATTGCCTTAATCATGGTCTTGATCGTCAAAATTTAAGGGGGGAGTGAAACACCTTTCTTCCTAGTGCGATGACTCACAACCGTATGCCAGTCTTCCGAGTTCCTCAACCCATCTAGCCTCATCCACAAGGCTTCCAAAGCAAAATACGTTATGACGTTGGCCTTGTGAGGGGAAAGGTTAAGATTAGCCACCATTCCATCTCCACCCGAACCTGTTCCACCAGATTTGTCGCCTCAGGACCACCACTACCACACGCATGGTCCACCGCTGCAAGGTCCGCCTCCATGGGCACCTCCTCAAGTTCCTAAGTCACTTGGTTAGCCAACGTGTTAATGATAGTATTTGTGGCAGAAACAATCACCTCATCCACTAAAGCAGCAACAAACAACCCAGGCTGTTGGAGTAGTGTCGGTGAGGTCGACAGGTCACCCACAGCGGCAGTTGACGGCGGCGCAGCAGAGTGCACCAGATCTATTTGTGCAATAGCTGGGACATCCCTGAGACCCTACTGTACCCCCAACACCTCGCCCTGCCCCACCACCGAAGTCTGTGCAACACCAGATTCCTCCAGTTCGTCAGCCCCATCAGTCATCTCCCCTCACCCTCCACCCTCTGAACCCAGATTGTTTCCCTGTGGAGAAGATGACTGCAGACTCACTTCATCCATCGTTCCTGCAACCAGTCTAGTGTTCGCTTAGACTGCACCTTGGGCAAGCGCAGCTTTGGATGTTTCACATGGCAGTGGTCTTCGCCATGCCCTTGACGATAACAATGGCCGCAGTACTTGGGAAGGCTTTCAGGTATTAGAGCCTGCCAGAAACCATCACCATCCCCCATATCCACCCAAACCCTCGAAGGAAATGACTTCAATAGATCTACCTCGACACATACCCGGGCCACATTCGAACGAGAAAACGAAGAAGTTGCCGTATCAACAAACAGCGGATTACCCAAGCAGGAAGCAATATGAAATAAACAAGGTTTAGCAAATAAATGAATTGGCAACTTGGGCAATCTGAACCAGACAGGAACTAGGGACGACTCTCTATCAACATGAAACTTAAAAGTCCACTTGAAAACCCTCATGGGGCACCCATACACATACCACAAATTTCTAGACCAAACGCAAAGGAAATCTGCCTCACTATTAAACTTCAGCAGCGCATGCCTGGAATCTAACAAACCCACAAAAATCGAGTCCTTCGAGTCAAAGAGTGGAAAAGAACTTACCTTAGCAGCAACGAACGGCCTTTGGAGAATTTCCCAACCAGCGTTAAGCAAAAAGGAGATGCAATAGTTGCTATGTCCGCCGCTTTGAAAACCACCGCAAGCTCCTCTCGATGTGTAGATAGCGACGCTTAGACTTGCACCACCTCCGACGGTGGCTGGTTCTCAAACAGTGCAGAGAAAGACTTTTTCCTAAATGTGGGGGAGGAAGAAAGACCCCCACCCAGAGGTGGGGGGGTAGCCTCGGCTGCCATGAACCCTAGGCCAAAAGACACAGAAACCCTAAACTTCTAAAAAAGGAAACCTGAGAGAGAGAGTTTTTTTTTCACAACTTTTTCCACTTGAATTTGCCTAGATCCGTGAGAGGATCCTAGGGATTAGAATCCCTTGTAATATCAAGATTAGAAGTTAGTTAAGGTGATTATACTTACGCTTCCATGGATTGTCAAGGAATAACTTCCAATTGCATGTCCTTGCTTTCACCAATGGATATTTAAGAGAAACCGCCTTGGCTAATTTCTCTAGAAACCAATTATTTTATCTCCTTCAATCATCCCTTACCTATGTTCATAGAGAAAGGGTAAGAAACAAGTTAAATAAGTTCAATGAAGTTATTATATGAATCCAACCAATTATTATTCACTACTTTCATGAGAATAAGGCTAATGTTTAAGAGCTTAGATCTATTAGAAGGCAACTTTTTATCAAATCATTTGTAATTGATGGCCAAACAACTATAAAGCATAAGCACAAGTTCTCAAACTAACAAATCATGAAAAAGCATAATCGATCCTTAACTACTTCAAAATCAAGACTATAACAAGTTTATCTTCACCCAAGGATATGAAAAAACTTAACTAGACATCATATTAAGAACATCTAAGTATGAAACAAACTTGTAACAAAGCATGACAAATAAGAACAAGAGACAAAGTTTAAGAAGAAGAATTCTTTTTCAACATTTTGAAGCTTGAATCCTTGAATTCCTTCACAAGTTGATCTCTCAAATAAGTTTGATACAAGAGTGTTTGCACCTCACTCTCAAAGCTCTTTAAACAAAGAAAGAAACTCTCAATATGAAACTAGAGCTAAACTACTTTTAGCTCTACTTCTACTCTACTCTACAAGGTACTATCTCTTGCTAACATTCTTCTCAAATGAATGAGATTCAAGGGGTATTTATAGATGTTTTGGAAGAGAAGATTTTCTCATAATATAGACACAAAGTTGTTTTCTACTTCTCCAACTCAATTCTAGCTAGTTCCAGCCTTTTTTCTTAGGAGAAATTGGTCAAAAAGGTTGTGTGAACAAAATGGAAGTTGTAGAGCAAGTTGTGGCTGTGAATCAGGGATCCGCGACCCTATACCTTGCAGATCGGCTCATGGATCTTCATAGCACTCAATTTTGCACTTTCAGCTTCAATCTCAACTTTGCTCTATTTTTTGTCCAATTTCAACTGTGACTTTCTTGATGATGGAGGCTAAATTAACTGTTACACAAAACCTAAAAGTTGTAGGTCTTTGAGTTAGCTTTCCAATGGATTAATAATAATCTCATTTGGATTTGTATCGCTGAGAAATGACCAAAATACCCCTAACTGGTAAATGCTTTGTTTCAGCTTTTGACAAAAAAATTTTTCCCAAGGTATTTCGACTTTTTAACTAGGAAGCTCAATGAACTGAATTTCAATGTCATCATAAAAATTGTAGAGCTATGTCGTAGCTTCAAAATGGTTAAAGAATTACATCAATATGCTACTTGTAGCTCAAGATATGACCAAAATACGACGATGTGTCAAAGTTGTGAAATTCCTTTAGTCCTCAATCAATTCATATGAGACCAAAACCTACAAAAACAACATAAACTTGCATATTTGCCTGTTTTGGTTAAGAAACACTACTTGTATGAAAATTAACTTATAAAGGAATTCAAAATTTTCATTTGAACTTAAAACACACCAAAAACATAACCTAAAACCTAACTAAAAATAGGTAAAATAATGACTAATCAGTTTGCAATCATTTTACTTTATGTTCACTTTTTTGTTAAATTTTTGTGTGGGTTAATTTGCACATATATATATATATATATCTTGTTATTGTGTTTGTTTGAGTGCTTGTTTACTCAAGATATTTTGGTTGAACAATTGGGGTGAAATTTGGCCATCATTGCTTGTTTCTTAATCAACCTAATTCATCCTCTCTTAGATTATTTTGGAACCCAACAAATATATATATATATATATATATTTCTATTTGTGCTTATAGAATTCAATATAGAAATTTTTTCACCATCAACAAAATCTCTAAATTCTACAATTATTTAAAAATTTATATACCTAAACAAATTTTTTCTCCCCCTTCTATCAAGCTTTTCTAGCCTTCCTGGTAATTAACCAATTAAATTATTCAATCTGACAACCTGCAGTAGTGAACAAATTTAATAGAATTCTTTTTTGATCTTTGTCATAACACCTACAACAATCTAGCAATTTCTAAACCAATCTTATGGTCAAATTTCACCAACTGCACACTTTAAGACCGATTTTTTGGTCTAACTTGATCAACTAAATGCTTCCAAGCAACATTTGTGCCCTAACTCTCTAATAGCAGAAATGTCTAGAGCTAGAAAACTTTCATAAAACTAATGTATATTAGGAGACAATTTACACATAATAAAATTAAACTTGAGGATGTTTTAGAACATTTATATTTACCAAAACATAATTAGAAAATTTTTAAATCCAAGAATAAAATAGTTTCTATTCTGGACTTGAAAATACTAGTTTGACTAGAAAGTTTGGTTTTAGGAGTTTCTATTTTATTTTTGAATTTTTTTACATGATTTTAAATCTGAAAATTTATTCTAATAAGATTTGAAAGTAATTTTCTATGAATTAAAATCAGAGAAAAATACAATAAAGTGTTCAAATATCGGAAAATTATTATTCAAATACTTTTAAAAACCTACTAATTTAATGAGATTAAATTTAGAAATTTTTCTAAAGTTAATATTTGAAATTCCAAAAATGTTCTAGATTATTTCCACTTGTTAATCAAAATCAGAATTTCAGACTTGAATTGGAAATACTAGTTTGACTAGAAAAACAATTCTTATTTTTTTGATTACTAATTTGGAATTATTTCTTAATAGAAATTATTTCTTAATTTGGAAATTACAATTCTTAATTTGGAAATTATTTCTAATGAAAATAGAAAGAACTATCCATAAGTTTTAAAGAACATCTTTTTTTTTTTTTTTATAAATTGCCTAGAATATTGTATAGATCGGTGGCCGGATCTGTTTGGATCAAGCATGTGATACCCCAACTTTTAGGATCATCTTTTGTTTAGTCTCAAAGAGGATATTACAGTTTCTTTAGTTTATTTTTATTTTAAAAACATTATTTTGTTTTAAAGAAGAAACTAAAGTTATTTCTTTGGGTTTGATTTAAAACCTTGTTTTCTTTTAAAAGACTTGAAACCCAAAACGTCTAATCAAAACCCTAGTTTCACTTGTGACTGACCGTTTTCTCAAATTTCTCATATTTTAGCCGAAACCCTAAATTCAATTTATGGAATTGTAAAACCCTTCACGTTTTTCTTAAAAATCCCCTTTTATTTGGAACTTATGATTTTATAATAGCCCTACTACCCAATCACACCACAATAAGTGTAAATGAATATAGAAGTAAGGGTTTTTGTTGTCCGTTTTCAAGTTAGAGCGAATTAGGGTTTTCACGTTTTTCCGTAGTGCGACTATCCGGTACGAAGTGTGGATCAAATTTGTTGATTAAAAGTGAGTTTTAGATGATATTAAGTGTGGGATTAGAGGTGATAATAATAAGTTAGTGAATTATAAGTTAAAACCCTAGTATACGCGATTTAAGGAAAATCGGGTTGAACCAACGTGTACCGTTCTCTACCGATGTATTACACCACTTGACCACCACTTTATTACCTTAATTCCCTTGTTTTTAATTGACTAATTAGCCCTAAATTACCCCTTAATCCAGCCACCTTTGTTGACTAAAGAAAAGGAAGAAAAGAAAAAAATTGAGATTGAATCCTACGGCGACACTTGGCGGTAATCCACTTACCTTTGACCCAAGCTTATTAATATCTTCTTAACCTTCTTGAAGCTTCATTTTAGCCTCCATTTATACTCATTAGAACCGTGACTTAGAGAGGAGAAAAGGAGAGAAAGAAACCAAGTGAGGAACCACCAAGTTTCACCTTGAATCACCTTCATTTGAGCAAAATCAATGAATCCAAACCGATTAAACCTTCATTTGAGTGCTTAGATAGTTGTGTGTGGTAAAATTTTGGGAAGAAAGTGTTTGGTTTCACACCTACAAGGGAGTTTTTGGCAGGTACATGGCTGTCTTCTCCTTATCTCTTACTTAAATTTGGTTAAGGTTGGATAACAATGCATATTTGTGCCAAATGATAGTTATTTTAGTGGTTTGGATGGATATGGTGCATGTTCTTGAGTTAGGGTTGAGTTGGTTAACTATATTTGTTGTTTTTTAGGGGGTTTATGGTGTATATAATCTTGGATAGGAGGTTTAGGTAGTGGTTCAAGCTAGAAATATGAAGTTTGCACCTTAAATTCATTGAATTCCAGAATTAGAGCTCTTCACTGCTTGGTTCTGTCTGGTCCTGTTTGACCATGATGGAGGTCGAATTAGGCTTAGCATAAAACATGAAAGTTGTAGATAATGATATTTTATAGTTGTCTGTAAAATTTCAGCTCAATCCAAGCACTGTATCATGTGAAAAAACAAATATACCCCTGACTGCCATAGGAAGAACTGTAGGGACAGTTTTGCCATTTCACCAATATGACCGCGTCTGTTCACCCTGATGCGTACTGAAGTAGTGTTTGGCCAAAACATGAAAGTTGTAGTGCTATGTCTTAGATTTCCAACGCCCCTAGAATCACCTCGATTGGATTTTGGTAGCCTGAGTTATTGTCGTTTTTCCATAGTGCGGTTGACTAGCCCGAATGTGAGATTCTGGTTCAGTAATTTGAGATTTTGACTTAGATACACTGTAAACTGAACTGAGTGGTCTCCATTAAAGTTGTAGACCTTTGTCTCAGCTTCGAAATGGTATAAATTTCATCCTAATCCGATAAGTGTAGCTTTGGTTGTGCTCGTTACACTAAGTGACGGCAAATCTGTCTTTTGATTTATGCCTTCCATTTCATTTCCGGACATGTACCTAGTTTAATTTTGTACTTGTATGAGTTTGAGCCTATGGAATGGCTATTGAAATGAGATTATTTTGTGTGTGACTTTGGGACTATTTGGGGAAAATATTGAAGTCATAAATAGCTGGAAAATAGGTAAGCACAAGGGACATGCCGCCAAAGTTTCACTAGAGAACTAACCTAGCCTTTGGAGTTCTAGTTCTATATTTTGCAAATGTGACTGGAATACACTAAAAACCTGGGTCGAGGTGTCTTTATGGAAGTTGTAACCTTTTGTTTAAGTTTCGAGACACTACCTAGTACATTTTGATTCGATAACCACAGCTCTAGTTATGGTCAAAGATCGCGTAACCCATGTTGTACCATTTTCATTTCCGCGCACGCGCACGTGCATTTCTCAACCATTTTTGCCATTTGCCATTTTGGACCGTTAAGGATTATTTTTGTTATTTTGTTACCATTCCAGCCGTTTCAGCCAATTTCGACATTTTTTTGGCCTTAACATCATTTTTGACCGTTTTGATTATTTTTGACCGTTTTTTACCGTATTCGATCGTTTAAGTTATAAACTACTATTGTATGGCCGTTTCACTTATGTGTGTATATAATCTGTCAATATAGATTGTGAGGCTTTTGACGGTGACGGTCAAACTCAGTGAATTGTATCGTTTTCATGCCAAGCTTTATCAAGTAAGTAATTGGGTTGTTATTGATGTGAAATTGTTAAAGTACTTTGTACATGTTAAATGGGTACTTAGGCGAGGGTGTACTTTATCTCACTCGACCTAAGCCCGTTTTTTGTTTTGATTTCCTATGTGAGCATACATGCCTTATGTTGAATATCACCCTTTTGCTGTGTGCTGATGGGGGTGATTACATGACTTGAATTGAACCCCATTTACTGTGTGCTGTTTAGGGTAAGTACTTTGTTGTGTACTTTGTTGAGAGGTACCATCTATTGAAAGATCGGATATCTCAGGGCTTGGTTCCAGCCCGGTTCCAAAGGTAGACGAACTATTCGAGCTAGCTGGGCTTGGTCGAAGATAGTTCCATGCTAAACTTGGGATTTAGTTCCTTTTAAAGCTTTGACGAAAGCTAAGTTATTTTGTTTCGCTCAAGCTACTCTGTGCTGTTGACTGGCCAGCGGGGGTTGATAAGGTGAACGGGAAAAGTTAAGTGGAGTCTACGGACCATGAATACTTTGGTTGACGGAGTGTCAACAGGCGTTCAAGCTCGGGGAATTGAACTGGCTTTGGAGCCACCCGTATCCTACCATTGTGATGTTACTTTTCTGTTATTGATGTGAAATATCCTAATTTACTTGTTTAATTATGTGAGTTTACATTTTTCCCCCTGATTACTCACTAAGCATATAGCTTACCCCATTCTATTTGTTTTCCTTAGCAAGGGGCCGACGCGGGGATCGTTCGGGAAGGTGTTTAGTGTTTTATAGATGAGTTGAATTTGTACTTATTATAAGTTGACTAGCAAGATGTATATAGTTGTCGTGGTGGTTGTAGTTATCAGCTTTTTTAGGGCTTACTTTCTGGTACTCGTGGTATGTATGACTTGATGAACTAGTCTATGCAACTTTTGAAGCTGTAATAGAGTAAATAGAGCTTTCTTTTAGCGTGGAATCTATTTTCTCATTTTAAGTATTGAGTCCTGGCGTGAGTTAGGCAGGCGTCCTGCCGATACCCTAGGGTTCGCCCTTGGGAGAAATGGGGGCGTCACAAAGCATGGATCCATAGCTTGGATCCTTGACGTGGTTGTCCAACCCGAGGATCTGGCACCGGATCAATGTTGGGATGGAGCAAATCCTTAAGCCAAACCATGGTCAATAGAGTGATATTTACCTGATGATCAAATCTACAATCTACAATCTACAAGGCAGAACCATAAGAATCAAGCACGGCTCCAAATCCACAGGCGGATCCTCAAGAATTCAGTAGCTATTCCAGATACAGATCTGAGGCAAAATTTTTCTATTTTTTTAATCTTAAACTTCAAGAATTGAAACTTTAAATGATTTAAAGCCTGAGCATACGATGATTCAGGATTAAAATTAAATAAGTATTTTATTATGCAGCATTTAGTATTGTATCATGTGAATGCATGATGTATGGTTATGCACTATGACCAATATGATTATGAGGAGTTGAATGTATGAATGAGTTTTGATTTTGGCATTGGTATTTTCAAATAGAAATTCTATGTCTCAATGTAAATTCTCTTCTTATCTCACTTCCCTTGAGTGTAACTCACGATCCTCTTAATATCATGTAATGTATTGATGCGGATACGGGTGCGCAACAACTTCAACCTTGGGTCAAGGATCTTTTGGTCAACATTGGTGGTTCGATGACAAGATCAAGATCCAAGAGGGTGAAGGAAGCTTTATGAGCCTTGATCATTCACCATACAAGCAAGGAGCAAGTTAAGTTTGAAGATTTGGGAAGAAAGAAAACCTCTTCAACTTCTTGATTCTCTCTTGCTCAAATCCAAGAATTCAACCATCTAAACTTGTTTTTGTTCCATAGAAACACTTAAGGGAGTGATAGTGAGTTGTTTGGTGGAGTTTCTTGGAAAGTTAAGGTGACCAATAGCTCTCTCTCTCTCTTGTTCTTAAGGTAAGTTGTGAAGAATCACCCTTCTTCTTTAATTGATGCTTAAATCATGATTAGTGGTGGTATAAGGTGCAACTTTATGGATTATTTCTTGGTTTTGGTTGAATTGGTGAAATTTTATAATTTTTGGGGATTTTTCTGTTTTCATATGAGTATGATTATGTGGTCATGTATGATGATTGGAAATGATGTTTAAGGACTCTATGAGGTGGAAAAAGTGGACAATTGCAATCAATTTCTGTTTTGGACCAAAAATTGAAAAATTAGGGTTCTTGATTCTTCATTCTGCCCGAATTTATATCTCATAGTTAGAGGCCGAATTGGCCTTGGCTTAAAACATGAAAGTTGTAGGTATTGATGTGTTTGAGGTGCCTACAAAATTTCAGGTCATTTGGATTAGTGTAGAGTGAGATATGGCGTTTTTACTGTTGCTGTTCTGGGTTGATCAGAATGCGAAAACTGCACTTGTAATTGGCCATTTTGACTGGAATTGCTTTGGATTTGGATGTTGGTGTCTTCTGATGAAATGTAGCTGAATGTCTTAGCTACCATATGCCTTTGGAATCAATGCATTTGGACCTGTATAGACCGAGTTGTACTGATTACAGTTTTGTGTGATTTGTAAACCTGCAATTACGATTCAGGTTGTGGTATTCTGCATTTTCGACCTAGTTGTGCTAAGATCTGGACTGAGTGACCTTCTACATTGTTGTAGCCCTGGTTCTTAGCTTCAAAACGGTGGGTCTTACACCCCCATCCGACAATCGTAGCGCCTTTGGTACCGTTACCGCAAAATGACGTCAAAACTGTTTTTCTGGTTTTGAGCTTAACCTTCATTTCCGGACTTTTCCCTAGCTTGACTTGTCTTTGTACTACTTGGAGCTTGCTGAATGGATATTAGATGAACTTATTTGTGTGACTTTGGGACTGGCTGAAGTAATAATGAAGCCATGATGGCTGGAAAAGTTAGCAAATGTAGGGGAAGTGCTGTCCGAACTTTGAAGGGACTTGTTTGCATTGGGTTTGTGATCTAAGGCTTGGATTTGAGCAAGGCAATGTTATATGATGGATGGTTTCTGAGCCGTGGAGGTGAGTGACCCCAAACTATTGTTAAAGCTTCTTATGAACCGTTTCTTGCACTATTTACTTGATTGCATATCATGAGTGCTTGCATGTGGCCCATGACATGTTTTGGCTTAAATGAGTGCTTGGAATTCGTGTGCTGAACACCAACGTCTCCACCTCTGTGTACTGTTCATCTGGAGCAAATGGCTCCCCACTGACTGTTCACTGTTAAATGTTTGTTTGGAGTGTTGGGTGTTTAAGTACAACGATTTCGCTGGCTCACGAGAGCAATAAGTGTACATTTGATCTTGAAATCATGACATCACTGAAATGAACGACTGTGAAACTGAATTGATTACTGATTTTAATGGTTACTCGCTGAGCTTCTAGCTCACCCCAAAAATATTTTATTCCCCTCCACAGGGCTCGAGATGAAGGAAGTGCTTGTAGCACGTATTCATGTGACCGGATGGATTATCTCACGTATGGTTTGAGTTTTGGATTTCTTCTTGTGTAATAGTTGTTATTAGGGATTGTATGAACGTTTGGACTTAAGTGGGTTCGTGATATGTAATGTGGGCTTGGTTTGAAATATTAGTGATTCTTGCGGGTTGACTTGACTTGATTAGTACAAGAGGGAATGTCGAGGACGACATTCTTTTAAGGAGGGGAGATTGTGACGCCCCGAAAAAAAAGAGTTTGAGAACCCGTAAAAACCCTAATCTTTTCCGAGGGTTTTATTTCCTTTAATAGCATGTTTTCTGCATTTCCTGGCTTAGGAAATTTTCCTGAGGAATTTTTATGAGTAATTATAGTTTTTAGATGATTTTTCTAGCCTTGGAGAGTTTTTGGAAAATTAAGAGTATATAATGGACGTGGGACCCACTAGTGCGAAAAGTTCGGAAAAATTCGGCCAATAAGGTTAAGTTTCGGATACTGTGTAAAATTTACCGGGTGTTATTAGATATTTAGAGGTGCCAAGTGCATAGGTGTGAGAAAGACAAAAAGGTTAGGCATGACATTAATGAGAGGGACAAGTGTCTTGACATGTGTCACTTGGAGATTAAATCCTACAATTGACTTACTATTCAACCTTTTACCAATTACTAAATACAACCAAAAATTGACCAAATATCTTCCATTTTTCTTCAAGCTTGGCTGAATTTCTCTCTAGGAAAGGAAGAAAGAAAACCTCTTCAACTTCTTGATTCTCTCTTGCTCAAATCCAAGAATTCAACCATCTAAACTTGTTTTTGTTCCATAGAAACACTTAAGGGAGTGATAGTGAGTTGTTTGGTGGAGTTTCTTGGAAAGTTAAGGTGACCAATAGCTCTCTCTCTCTTGTTCTTAAGGTAAGTTGTGAAGAATCACCCTTCTTCTTTAATTGATGCTTAAATCATGATTAGTGGTGGTATAAGGTGCAACTTTATGGATTATTTCTTGGTTTTGGTTGAATTGGTGAAATTTTATAATTTTTGGGGATTTTTCTGTTTTCATATGAGTATGATTATGTGGTCATGTATGATGATTGGAAATGATGTTTAAGGACTCTATGAGGTGGAAAAAGTGGACAATTGCAATCAATTTCTGTTTTGGACCAAAAATTGAAAAATTAGGGTTCTTGATTCTTCATTCTGCCCGAATTTATATCTCATAGTTAGAGGCCGAATTGGCCTTGGCTTAAAACATGAAAGTTGTAGGTATTGATGTGTTTGAGGTGCCTACAAAATTTCAGGTCATTTGGATTAGTGTAGAGTGAGATATGGCGTTTTTACTGTTGCTGTTCTGGGTTGATCAGAATGCGAAAACTGCACTTGTAATTGGCCATTTTGACTGGAATTGCTTTGGATTTGGATGTTGGTGTCTTCTGATGAAATGTAGCTGAATGTCTTAGCTACCATATGCCTTTGGAATCAATGCATTTGGACCTGTATAGACCGAGTTGTACTGATTACAGTTTTGTGTGATTTGTAAACCTGCAATTACGATTCAGGTTGTGGTATTCTGCATTTTCGACCTAGTTGTGCTAAGATCTGGACTGAGTGACCTTCTACATTGTTGTAGCCCTGGTTCTTAGCTTCAAAACGGTGGGTCTTACACCCCCATCCGACAATCGTAGCGCCTTTGGTACCGTTACCGCAAAATGACGTCAAAACTGTTTTTCTGGTTTTGAGCTTAACCTTCATTTCCGGACTTTTCCCTAGCTTGACTTGTCTTTGTACTACTTGGAGCTTGCTGAATGGATATTAGATGAACTTATTTGTGTGACTTTGGGACTGGCTGAAGTAATAATGAAGCCATGATGGCTGGAAAAGTTAGCAAATGTAGGGGAAGTGCTGTCCGAACTTTGAAGGGACTTGTTTGCATTGGGTTTGTGATCTAAGGCTTGGATTTGAGCAAGGCAATGTTATATGATGGATGGTTTCTGAGCCGTGGAGGTGAGTGACCCCAAACTATTGTTAAAGCTTCTTATGAACCGTTTCTTGCACTATTTACTTGATTGCATATCATGAGTGCTTGCATGTGGCCCATGACATGTTTTGGCTTAAATGAGTGCTTGGAATTCGTGTGCTGAACACCAACGTCTCCACCTCTGTGTACTGTTCATCTGGAGCAAATGGCTCCCCACTGACTGTTCACTGTTAAATGTTTGTTTGGAGTGTTGGGTGTTTAAGTACAACGATTTCGCTGGCTCACGAGAGCAATAAGTGTACATTTGATCTTGAAATCATGACATCACTGAAATGAACGACTGTGAAACTGAATTGATTACTGATTTTAATGGTTACTCGCTGAGCTTCTAGCTCACCCCAAAAATATTTTATTCCCCTCCACAGGGCTCGAGATGAAGGAAGTGCTTGTAGCACGTATTCATGTGACCGGATGGATTATCTCACGTATGGTTTGAGTTTTGGATTTCTTCTTGTGTAATAGTTGTTATTAGGGATTGTATGAACGTTTGGACTTAAGTGGGTTCGTGATATGTAATTCTTGGAGAATTTGATGCATATTTGATTTTTATATTGTAATTTAATTGAGGACTGTAGTGAACGACTGAGTCCCGGCGAGAGCTGGGCAGGCGACCCGCCGAACCCTTTGGTACGCCCTAGGGGGAGGTGGGGCCGTTACAGTGGTATCAGAGCTTAGGCTTCAGATCTCTGTAGTGTATCCTAGACTTGAAGTTTAGGATGCCGGACTGTGGGCTTGGTTTGAAATATTAGTGATTCTTGCGGGTTGACTTGACTTGATTAGTACAAGAGGGAATGTCGAGGACGACATTCTTTTAAGGAGGGGAGATTGTGACGCCCCGAAAAAAAAGAGTTTGAGAACCCGTAAAAACCCTAATCTTTTCCGAGGGTTTTATTTCCTTTAATAGCATGTTTTCTGCATTTCCTGGCTTAGGAAATTTTCCTGAGGAATTTTTATGAGTAATTATAGTTTTTAGATGATTTTTCTAGCCTTGGAGAGTTTTTGGAAAATTAAGAGTATATAATGGACGTGGGACCCACTAGTGCGAAAAGTTCGGAAAAATTCGGCCAATAAGGTTAAGTTTCGGATACTGTGTAAAATTTACCGGGTGTTATTAGATATTTAGAGGTGCCAAGTGCATAGGTGTGAGAAAGACAAAAAGGTTAGGCATGACATTAATGAGAGGGACAAGTGTCTTGACATGTGTCACTTGGAGATTAAATCCTACAATTGACTTACTATTCAACCTTTTACCAATTACTAAATACAACCAAAAATTGACCAAATATCTTCCATTTTTCTTCAAGCTTGGCTGAATTTCTCTCTAGGAAAGGAAGAAAGAAAACCTCTTCAACTTCTTGATTCTCTCTTGCTCAAATCCAAGAATTCAACCATCTAAACTTGTTTTTGTTCCATAGAAACACTTAAGGGAGTGATAGTGAGTTGTTTGGTGGAGTTTCTTGGAAAGTTAAGGTGACCAATAGCTCTCTCTCTCTTGTTCTTAAGGTAAGTTGTGAAGAATCACCCTTCTTCTTTAATTGATGCTTAAATCATGATTAGTGGTGGTATAAGGTGCAACTTTATGGATTATTTCTTGGTTTTGGTTGAATTGGTGAAATTTTATAATTTTTGGGGATTTTTCTGTTTTCATATGAGTATGATTATGTGGTCATGTATGATGATTGGAAATGATGTTTAAGGACTCTATGAGGTGGAAAAAGTGGACAATTGCAATCAATTTCTGTTTTGGACCAAAAATTGAAAAATTAGGGTTCTTGATTCTTCATTCTGCCCGAATTTATATCTCATAGTTAGAGGCCGAATTGGCCTTGGCTTAAAACATGAAAGTTGTAGGTATTGATGTGTTTGAGGTGCCTACAAAATTTCAGGTCATTTGGATTAGTGTAGAGTGAGATATGGCGTTTTTACTGTTGCTGTTCTGGGTTGATCAGAATGCGAAAACTGCACTTGTAATTGGCCATTTTGACTGGAATTGCTTTGGATTTGGATGTTGGTGTCTTCTGATGAAATGTAGCTGAATGTCTTAGCTACCATATGCCTTTGGAATCAATGCATTTGGACCTGTATAGACCGAGTTGTACTGATTACAGTTTTGTGTGATTTGTAAACCTGCAATTACGATTCAGGTTGTGGTATTCTGCATTTTCGACCTAGTTGTGCTAAGATCTGGACTGAGTGACCTTCTACATTGTTGTAGCCCTGGTTCTTAGCTTCAAAACGGTGGGTCTTACACCCCCATCCGACAATCGTAGCGCCTTTGGTACCGTTACCGCAAAATGACGTCAAAACTGTTTTTCTGGTTTTGAGCTTAACCTTCATTTCCGGACTTTTCCCTAGCTTGACTTGTCTTTGTACTACTTGGAGCTTGCTGAATGGATATTAGATGAACTTATTTGTGTGACTTTGGGACTGGCTGAAGTAATAATGAAGCCATGATGGCTGGAAAAGTTAGCAAATGTAGGGGAAGTGCTGTCCGAACTTTGAAGGGACTTGTTTGCATTGGGTTTGTGATCTAAGGCTTGGATTTGAGCAAGGCAATGTTATATGATGGATGGTTTCTGAGCCGTGGAGGTGAGTGACCCCAAACTATTGTTAAAGCTTCTTATGAACCGTTTCTTGCACTATTTACTTGATTGCATATCATGAGTGCTTGCATGTGGCCCATGACATGTTTTGGCTTAAATGAGTGCTTGGAATTCGTGTGCTGAACACCAACGTCTCCACCTCTGTGTACTGTTCATCTGGAGCAAATGGCTCCCCACTGACTGTTCACTGTTAAATGTTTGTTTGGAGTGTTGGGTGTTTAAGTACAACGATTTCGCTGGCTCACGAGAGCAATAAGTGTACATTTGATCTTGAAATCATGACATCACTGAAATGAACGACTGTGAAACTGAATTGATTACTGATTTTAATGGTTACTCGCTGAGCTTCTAGCTCACCCCAAAAATATTTTATTCCCCTCCACAGGGCTCGAGATGAAGGAAGTGCTTGTAGCACGTATTCATGTGACCGGATGGATTATCTCACGTATGGTTTGAGTTTTGGATTTCTTCTTGTGTAATAGTTGTTATTAGGGATTGTATGAACGTTTGGACTTAAGTGGGTTCGTGATATGTAATTCTTGGAGAATTTGATGCATATTTGATTTTTATATTGTAATTTAATTGAGGACTGTAGTGAACGACTGAGTCCCGGCGAGAGCTGGGCAGGCGACCCGCCGAACCCTTTGGTACGCCCTAGGGGGAGGTGGGGCCGTTACAGTGGTATCAGAGCTTAGGCTTCAGATCTCTGTAGTGTATCCTAGACTTGAAGTTTAGGATGCCGGACTGTGGGCTTGGTTTGAAATATTAGTGATTCTTGCGGGTTGACTTGACTTGATTAGTACAAGAGGGAATGTCGAGGACGACATTCTTTTAAGGAGGGGAGATTGTGACGCCCCGAAAAAAAAGAGTTTGAGAACCCGTAAAAACCCTAATCTTTTCCGAGGGTTTTATTTCCTTTAATAGCATGTTTTCTGCATTTCCTGGCTTAGGAAATTTTCCTGAGGAATTTTTATGAGTAATTATAGTTTTTAGATGATTTTTCTAGCCTTGGAGAGTTTTTGGAAAATTAAGAGTATATAATGGACGTGGGACCCACTAGTGCGAAAAGTTCGGAAAAATTCGGCCAATAAGGTTAAGTTTCGGATACTGTGTAAAATTTACCGGGTGTTATTAGATATTTAGAGGTGCCAAGTGCATAGGTGTGAGAAAGACAAAAAGGTTAGGCATGACATTAATGAGAGGGACAAGTGTCTTGACATGTGTCACTTGGAGATTAAATCCTACAATTGACTTACTATTCAACCTTTTACCAATTACTAAATACAACCAAAAATTGACCAAATATCTTCCATTTTTCTTCAAGCTTGGCTGAATTTCTCTCTAGGAAAGGAAGAAAGAAAACCTCTTCAACTTCTTGATTCTCTCTTGCTCAAATCCAAGAATTCAACCATCTAAACTTGTTTTTGTTCCATAGAAACACTTAAGGGAGTGATAGTGAGTTGTTTGGTGGAGTTTCTTGGAAAGTTAAGGTGACCAATAGCTCTCTCTCTCTTGTTCTTAAGGTAAGTTGTGAAGAATCACCCTTCTTCTTTAATTGATGCTTAAATCATGATTAGTGGTGGTATAAGGTGCAACTTTATGGATTATTTCTTGGTTTTGGTTGAATTGGTGAAATTTTATAATTTTTGGGGATTTTTCTGTTTTCATATGAGTATGATTATGTGGTCATGTATGATGATTGGAAATGATGTTTAAGGACTCTATGAGGTGGAAAAAGTGGACAATTGCAATCAATTTCTGTTTTGGACCAAAAATTGAAAAATTAGGGTTCTTGATTCTTCATTCTGCCCGAATTTATATCTCATAGTTAGAGGCCGAATTGGCCTTGGCTTAAAACATGAAAGTTGTAGGTATTGATGTGTTTGAGGTGCCTACAAAATTTCAGGTCATTTGGATTAGTGTAGAGTGAGATATGGCGTTTTTACTGTTGCTGTTCTGGGTTGATCAGAATGCGAAAACTGCACTTGTAATTGGCCATTTTGACTGGAATTGCTTTGGATTTGGATGTTGGTGTCTTCTGATGAAATGTAGCTGAATGTCTTAGCTACCATATGCCTTTGGAATCAATGCATTTGGACCTGTATAGACCGAGTTGTACTGATTACAGTTTTGTGTGATTTGTAAACCTGCAATTACGATTCAGGTTGTGGTATTCTGCATTTTCGACCTAGTTGTGCTAAGATCTGGACTGAGTGACCTTCTACATTGTTGTAGCCCTGGTTCTTAGCTTCAAAACGGTGGGTCTTACACCCCCATCCGACAATCGTAGCGCCTTTGGTACCGTTACCGCAAAATGACGTCAAAACTGTTTTTCTGGTTTTGAGCTTAACCTTCATTTCCGGACTTTTCCCTAGCTTGACTTGTCTTTGTACTACTTGGAGCTTGCTGAATGGATATTAGATGAACTTATTTGTGTGACTTTGGGACTGGCTGAAGTAATAATGAAGCCATGATGGCTGGAAAAGTTAGCAAATGTAGGGGAAGTGCTGTCCGAACTTTGAAGGGACTTGTTTGCATTGGGTTTGTGATCTAAGGCTTGGATTTGAGCAAGGCAATGTTATATGATGGATGGTTTCTGAGCCGTGGAGGTGAGTGACCCCAAACTATTGTTAAAGCTTCTTATGAACCGTTTCTTGCACTATTTACTTGATTGCATATCATGAGTGCTTGCATGTGGCCCATGACATGTTTTGGCTTAAATGAGTGCTTGGAATTCGTGTGCTGAACACCAACGTCTCCACCTCTGTGTACTGTTCATCTGGAGCAAATGGCTCCCCACTGACTGTTCACTGTTAAATGTTTGTTTGGAGTGTTGGGTGTTTAAGTACAACGATTTCGCTGGCTCACGAGAGCAATAAGTGTACATTTGATCTTGAAATCATGACATCACTGAAATGAACGACTGTGAAACTGAATTGATTACTGATTTTAATGGTTACTCGCTGAGCTTCTAGCTCACCCCAAAAATATTTTATTCCCCTCCACAGGGCTCGAGATGAAGGAAGTGCTTGTAGCACGTATTCATGTGACCGGATGGATTATCTCACGTATGGTTTGAGTTTTGGATTTCTTCTTGTGTAATAGTTGTTATTAGGGATTGTATGAACGTTTGGACTTAAGTGGGTTCGTGATATGTAATTCTTGGAGAATTTGATGCATATTTGATTTTTATATTGTAATTTAATTGAGGACTGTAGTGAACGACTGAGTCCCGGCGAGAGCTGGGCAGGCGACCCGCCGAACCCTTTGGTACGCCCTAGGGGGAGGTGGGGCCGTTACAGTGGTATCAGAGCTTAGGCTTCAGATCTCTGTAGTGTATCCTAGACTTGAAGTTTAGGATGCCGGACTGTGGGCTTGGTTTGAAATATTAGTGATTCTTGCGGGTTGACTTGACTTGATTAGTACAAGAGGGAATGTCGAGGACGACATTCTTTTAAGGAGGGGAGATTGTGACGCCCCGAAAAAAAAGAGTTTGAGAACCCGTAAAAACCCTAATCTTTTCCGAGGGTTTTATTTCCTTTAATAGCATGTTTTCTGCATTTCCTGGCTTAGGAAATTTTCCTGAGGAATTTTTATGAGTAATTATAGTTTTTAGATGATTTTTCTAGCCTTGGAGAGTTTTTGGAAAATTAAGAGTATATAATGGACGTGGGACCCACTAGTGCGAAAAGTTCGGAAAAATTCGGCCAATAAGGTTAAGTTTCGGATACTGTGTAAAATTTACCGGGTGTTATTAGATATTTAGAGGTGCCAAGTGCATAGGTGTGAGAAAGACAAAAAGGTTAGGCATGACATTAATGAGAGGGACAAGTGTCTTGACATGTGTCACTTGGAGATTAAATCCTACAATTGACTTACTATTCAACCTTTTACCAATTACTAAATACAACCAAAAATTGACCAAATATCTTCCATTTTTCTTCAAGCTTGGCTGAATTTCTCTCTAGGAAAGGAAGAAAGAAAACCTCTTCAACTTCTTGATTCTCTCTTGCTCAAATCCAAGAATTCAACCATCTAAACTTGTTTTTGTTCCATAGAAACACTTAAGGGAGTGATAGTGAGTTGTTTGGTGGAGTTTCTTGGAAAGTTAAGGTGACCAATAGCTCTCTCTCTCTTGTTCTTAAGGTAAGTTGTGAAGAATCACCCTTCTTCTTTAATTGATGCTTAAATCATGATTAGTGGTGGTATAAGGTGCAACTTTATGGATTATTTCTTGGTTTTGGTTGAATTGGTGAAATTTTATAATTTTTGGGGATTTTTCTGTTTTCATATGAGTATGATTATGTGGTCATGTATGATGATTGGAAATGATGTTTAAGGACTCTATGAGGTGGAAAAAGTGGACAATTGCAATCAATTTCTGTTTTGGACCAAAAATTGAAAAATTAGGGTTCTTGATTCTTCATTCTGCCCGAATTTATATCTCATAGTTAGAGGCCGAATTGGCCTTGGCTTAAAACATGAAAGTTGTAGGTATTGATGTGTTTGAGGTGCCTACAAAATTTCAGGTCATTTGGATTAGTGTAGAGTGAGATATGGCGTTTTTACTGTTGCTGTTCTGGGTTGATCAGAATGCGAAAACTGCACTTGTAATTGGCCATTTTGACTGGAATTGCTTTGGATTTGGATGTTGGTGTCTTCTGATGAAATGTAGCTGAATGTCTTAGCTACCATATGCCTTTGGAATCAATGCATTTGGACCTGTATAGACCGAGTTGTACTGATTACAGTTTTGTGTGATTTGTAAACCTGCAATTACGATTCAGGTTGTGGTATTCTGCATTTTCGACCTAGTTGTGCTAAGATCTGGACTGAGTGACCTTCTACATTGTTGTAGCCCTGGTTCTTAGCTTCAAAACGGTGGGTCTTACACCCCCATCCGACAATCGTAGCGCCTTTGGTACCGTTACCGCAAAATGACGTCAAAACTGTTTTTCTGGTTTTGAGCTTAACCTTCATTTCCGGACTTTTCCCTAGCTTGACTTGTCTTTGTACTACTTGGAGCTTGCTGAATGGATATTAGATGAACTTATTTGTGTGACTTTGGGACTGGCTGAAGTAATAATGAAGCCATGATGGCTGGAAAAGTTAGCAAATGTAGGGGAAGTGCTGTCCGAACTTTGAAGGGACTTGTTTGCATTGGGTTTGTGATCTAAGGCTTGGATTTGAGCAAGGCAATGTTATATGATGGATGGTTTCTGAGCCGTGGAGGTGAGTGACCCCAAACTATTGTTAAAGCTTCTTATGAACCGTTTCTTGCACTATTTACTTGATTGCATATCATGAGTGCTTGCATGTGGCCCATGACATGTTTTGGCTTAAATGAGTGCTTGGAATTCGTGTGCTGAACACCAACGTCTCCACCTCTGTGTACTGTTCATCTGGAGCAAATGGCTCCCCACTGACTGTTCACTGTTAAATGTTTGTTTGGAGTGTTGGGTGTTTAAGTACAACGATTTCGCTGGCTCACGAGAGCAATAAGTGTACATTTGATCTTGAAATCATGACATCACTGAAATGAACGACTGTGAAACTGAATTGATTACTGATTTTAATGGTTACTCGCTGAGCTTCTAGCTCACCCCAAAAATATTTTATTCCCCTCCACAGGGCTCGAGATGAAGGAAGTGCTTGTAGCACGTATTCATGTGACCGGATGGATTATCTCACGTATGGTTTGAGTTTTGGATTTCTTCTTGTGTAATAGTTGTTATTAGGGATTGTATGAACGTTTGGACTTAAGTGGGTTCGTGATATGTAATTCTTGGAGAATTTGATGCATATTTGATTTTTATATTGTAATTTAATTGAGGACTGTAGTGAACGACTGAGTCCCGGCGAGAGCTGGGCAGGCGACCCGCCGAACCCTTTGGTACGCCCTAGGGGGAGGTGGGGCCGTTACAGTGGTATCAGAGCTTAGGCTTCAGATCTCTGTAGTGTATCCTAGACTTGAAGTTTAGGATGCCGGACTGTGGGCTTGGTTTGAAATATTAGTGATTCTTGCGGGTTGACTTGACTTGATTAGTACAAGAGGGAATGTCGAGGACGACATTCTTTTAAGGAGGGGAGATTGTGACGCCCCGAAAAAAAAGAGTTTGAGAACCCGTAAAAACCCTAATCTTTTCCGAGGGTTTTATTTCCTTTAATAGCATGTTTTCTGCATTTCCTGGCTTAGGAAATTTTCCTGAGGAATTTTTATGAGTAATTATAGTTTTTAGATGATTTTTCTAGCCTTGGAGAGTTTTTGGAAAATTAAGAGTATATAATGGACGTGGGACCCACTAGTGCGAAAAGTTCGGAAAAATTCGGCCAATAAGGTTAAGTTTCGGATACTGTGTAAAATTTACCGGGTGTTATTAGATATTTAGAGGTGCCAAGTGCATAGGTGTGAGAAAGACAAAAAGGTTAGGCATGACATTAATGAGAGGGACAAGTGTCTTGACATGTGTCACTTGGAGATTAAATCCTACAATTGACTTACTATTCAACCTTTTACCAATTACTAAATACAACCAAAAATTGACCAAATATCTTCCATTTTTCTTCAAGCTTGGCTGAATTTCTCTCTAGGAAAGGAAGAAAGAAAACCTCTTCAACTTCTTGATTCTCTCTTGCTCAAATCCAAGAATTCAACCATCTAAACTTGTTTTTGTTCCATAGAAACACTTAAGGGAGTGATAGTGAGTTGTTTGGTGGAGTTTCTTGGAAAGTTAAGGTGACCAATAGCTCTCTCTCTCTTGTTCTTAAGGTAAGTTGTGAAGAATCACCCTTCTTCTTTAATTGATGCTTAAATCATGATTAGTGGTGGTATAAGGTGCAACTTTATGGATTATTTCTTGGTTTTGGTTGAATTGGTGAAATTTTATAATTTTTGGGGATTTTTCTGTTTTCATATGAGTATGATTATGTGGTCATGTATGATGATTGGAAATGATGTTTAAGGACTCTATGAGGTGGAAAAAGTGGACAATTGCAATCAATTTCTGTTTTGGACCAAAAATTGAAAAATTAGGGTTCTTGATTCTTCATTCTGCCCGAATTTATATCTCATAGTTAGAGGCCGAATTGGCCTTGGCTTAAAACATGAAAGTTGTAGGTATTGATGTGTTTGAGGTGCCTACAAAATTTCAGGTCATTTGGATTAGTGTAGAGTGAGATATGGCGTTTTTACTGTTGCTGTTCTGGGTTGATCAGAATGCGAAAACTGCACTTGTAATTGGCCATTTTGACTGGAATTGCTTTGGATTTGGATGTTGGTGTCTTCTGATGAAATGTAGCTGAATGTCTTAGCTACCATATGCCTTTGGAATCAATGCATTTGGACCTGTATAGACCGAGTTGTACTGATTACAGTTTTGTGTGATTTGTAAACCTGCAATTACGATTCAGGTTGTGGTATTCTGCATTTTCGACCTAGTTGTGCTAAGATCTGGACTGAGTGACCTTCTACATTGTTGTAGCCCTGGTTCTTAGCTTCAAAACGGTGGGTCTTACACCCCCATCCGACAATCGTAGCGCCTTTGGTACCGTTACCGCAAAATGACGTCAAAACTGTTTTTCTGGTTTTGAGCTTAACCTTCATTTCCGGACTTTTCCCTAGCTTGACTTGTCTTTGTACTACTTGGAGCTTGCTGAATGGATATTAGATGAACTTATTTGTGTGACTTTGGGACTGGCTGAAGTAATAATGAAGCCATGATGGCTGGAAAAGTTAGCAAATGTAGGGGAAGTGCTGTCCGAACTTTGAAGGGACTTGTTTGCATTGGGTTTGTGATCTAAGGCTTGGATTTGAGCAAGGCAATGTTATATGATGGATGGTTTCTGAGCCGTGGAGGTGAGTGACCCCAAACTATTGTTAAAGCTTCTTATGAACCGTTTCTTGCACTATTTACTTGATTGCATATCATGAGTGCTTGCATGTGGCCCATGACATGTTTTGGCTTAAATGAGTGCTTGGAATTCGTGTGCTGAACACCAACGTCTCCACCTCTGTGTACTGTTCATCTGGAGCAAATGGCTCCCCACTGACTGTTCACTGTTAAATGTTTGTTTGGAGTGTTGGGTGTTTAAGTACAACGATTTCGCTGGCTCACGAGAGCAATAAGTGTACATTTGATCTTGAAATCATGACATCACTGAAATGAACGACTGTGAAACTGAATTGATTACTGATTTTAATGGTTACTCGCTGAGCTTCTAGCTCACCCCAAAAATATTTTATTCCCCTCCACAGGGCTCGAGATGAAGGAAGTGCTTGTAGCACGTATTCATGTGACCGGATGGATTATCTCACGTATGGTTTGAGTTTTGGATTTCTTCTTGTGTAATAGTTGTTATTAGGGATTGTATGAACGTTTGGACTTAAGTGGGTTCGTGATATGTAATTCTTGGAGAATTTGATGCATATTTGATTTTTATATTGTAATTTAATTGAGGACTGTAGTGAACGACTGAGTCCCGGCGAGAGCTGGGCAGGCGACCCGCCGAACCCTTTGGTACGCCCTAGGGGGAGGTGGGGCCGTTACAGTGGTATCAGAGCTTAGGCTTCAGATCTCTGTAGTGTATCCTAGACTTGAAGTTTAGGATGCCGGACTGTGGGCTTGGTTTGAAATATTAGTGATTCTTGCGGGTTGACTTGACTTGATTAGTACAAGAGGGAATGTCGAGGACGACATTCTTTTAAGGAGGGGAGATTGTGACGCCCCGAAAAAAAAGAGTTTGAGAACCCGTAAAAACCCTAATCTTTTCCGAGGGTTTTATTTCCTTTAATAGCATGTTTTCTGCATTTCCTGGCTTAGGAAATTTTCCTGAGGAATTTTTATGAGTAATTATAGTTTTTAGATGATTTTTCTAGCCTTGGAGAGTTTTTGGAAAATTAAGAGTATATAATGGACGTGGGACCCACTAGTGCGAAAAGTTCGGAAAAATTCGGCCAATAAGGTTAAGTTTCGGATACTGTGTAAAATTTACCGGGTGTTATTAGATATTTAGAGGTGCCAAGTGCATAGGTGTGAGAAAGACAAAAAGGTTAGGCATGACATTAATGAGAGGGACAAGTGTCTTGACATGTGTCACTTGGAGATTAAATCCTACAATTGACTTACTATTCAACCTTTTACCAATTACTAAATACAACCAAAAATTGACCAAATATCTTCCATTTTTCTTCAAGCTTGGCTGAATTTCTCTCTAGGAAAGGAAGAAAGAAAACCTCTTCAACTTCTTGATTCTCTCTTGCTCAAATCCAAGAATTCAACCATCTAAACTTGTTTTTGTTCCATAGAAACACTTAAGGGAGTGATAGTGAGTTGTTTGGTGGAGTTTCTTGGAAAGTTAAGGTGACCAATAGCTCTCTCTCTCTTGTTCTTAAGGTAAGTTGTGAAGAATCACCCTTCTTCTTTAATTGATGCTTAAATCATGATTAGTGGTGGTATAAGGTGCAACTTTATGGATTATTTCTTGGTTTTGGTTGAATTGGTGAAATTTTATAATTTTTGGGGATTTTTCTGTTTTCATATGAGTATGATTATGTGGTCATGTATGATGATTGGAAATGATGTTTAAGGACTCTATGAGGTGGAAAAAGTGGACAATTGCAATCAATTTCTGTTTTGGACCAAAAATTGAAAAATTAGGGTTCTTGATTCTTCATTCTGCCCGAATTTATATCTCATAGTTAGAGGCCGAATTGGCCTTGGCTTAAAACATGAAAGTTGTAGGTATTGATGTGTTTGAGGTGCCTACAAAATTTCAGGTCATTTGGATTAGTGTAGAGTGAGATATGGCGTTTTTACTGTTGCTGTTCTGGGTTGATCAGAATGCGAAAACTGCACTTGTAATTGGCCATTTTGACTGGAATTGCTTTGGATTTGGATGTTGGTGTCTTCTGATGAAATGTAGCTGAATGTCTTAGCTACCATATGCCTTTGGAATCAATGCATTTGGACCTGTATAGACCGAGTTGTACTGATTACAGTTTTGTGTGATTTGTAAACCTGCAATTACGATTCAGGTTGTGGTATTCTGCATTTTCGACCTAGTTGTGCTAAGATCTGGACTGAGTGACCTTCTACATTGTTGTAGCCCTGGTTCTTAGCTTCAAAACGGTGGGTCTTACACCCCCATCCGACAATCGTAGCGCCTTTGGTACCGTTACCGCAAAATGACGTCAAAACTGTTTTTCTGGTTTTGAGCTTAACCTTCATTTCCGGACTTTTCCCTAGCTTGACTTGTCTTTGTACTACTTGGAGCTTGCTGAATGGATATTAGATGAACTTATTTGTGTGACTTTGGGACTGGCTGAAGTAATAATGAAGCCATGATGGCTGGAAAAGTTAGCAAATGTAGGGGAAGTGCTGTCCGAACTTTGAAGGGACTTGTTTGCATTGGGTTTGTGATCTAAGGCTTGGATTTGAGCAAGGCAATGTTATATGATGGATGGTTTCTGAGCCGTGGAGGTGAGTGACCCCAAACTATTGTTAAAGCTTCTTATGAACCGTTTCTTGCACTATTTACTTGATTGCATATCATGAGTGCTTGCATGTGGCCCATGACATGTTTTGGCTTAAATGAGTGCTTGGAATTCGTGTGCTGAACACCAACGTCTCCACCTCTGTGTACTGTTCATCTGGAGCAAATGGCTCCCCACTGACTGTTCACTGTTAAATGTTTGTTTGGAGTGTTGGGTGTTTAAGTACAACGATTTCGCTGGCTCACGAGAGCAATAAGTGTACATTTGATCTTGAAATCATGACATCACTGAAATGAACGACTGTGAAACTGAATTGATTACTGATTTTAATGGTTACTCGCTGAGCTTCTAGCTCACCCCAAAAATATTTTATTCCCCTCCACAGGGCTCGAGATGAAGGAAGTGCTTGTAGCACGTATTCATGTGACCGGATGGATTATCTCACGTATGGTTTGAGTTTTGGATTTCTTCTTGTGTAATAGTTGTTATTAGGGATTGTATGAACGTTTGGACTTAAGTGGGTTCGTGATATGTAATTCTTGGAGAATTTGATGCATATTTGATTTTTATATTGTAATTTAATTGAGGACTGTAGTGAACGACTGAGTCCCGGCGAGAGCTGGGCAGGCGACCCGCCGAACCCTTTGGTACGCCCTAGGGGGAGGTGGGGCCGTTACAGTGGTATCAGAGCTTAGGCTTCAGATCTCTGTAGTGTATCCTAGACTTGAAGTTTAGGATGCCGGACTGTGGGCTTGGTTTGAAATATTAGTGATTCTTGCGGGTTGACTTGACTTGATTAGTACAAGAGGGAATGTCGAGGACGACATTCTTTTAAGGAGGGGAGATTGTGACGCCCCGAAAAAAAAGAGTTTGAGAACCCGTAAAAACCCTAATCTTTTCCGAGGGTTTTATTTCCTTTAATAGCATGTTTTCTGCATTTCCTGGCTTAGGAAATTTTCCTGAGGAATTTTTATGAGTAATTATAGTTTTTAGATGATTTTTCTAGCCTTGGAGAGTTTTTGGAAAATTAAGAGTATATAATGGACGTGGGACCCACTAGTGCGAAAAGTTCGGAAAAATTCGGCCAATAAGGTTAAGTTTCGGATACTGTGTAAAATTTACCGGGTGTTATTAGATATTTAGAGGTGCCAAGTGCATAGGTGTGAGAAAGACAAAAAGGTTAGGCATGACATTAATGAGAGGGACAAGTGTCTTGACATGTGTCACTTGGAGATTAAATCCTACAATTGACTTACTATTCAACCTTTTACCAATTACTAAATACAACCAAAAATTGACCAAATATCTTCCATTTTTCTTCAAGCTTGGCTGAATTTCTCTCTAGGAAAGGAAGAAAGAAAACCTCTTCAACTTCTTGATTCTCTCTTGCTCAAATCCAAGAATTCAACCATCTAAACTTGTTTTTGTTCCATAGAAACACTTAAGGGAGTGATAGTGAGTTGTTTGGTGGAGTTTCTTGGAAAGTTAAGGTGACCAATAGCTCTCTCTCTCTTGTTCTTAAGGTAAGTTGTGAAGAATCACCCTTCTTCTTTAATTGATGCTTAAATCATGATTAGTGGTGGTATAAGGTGCAACTTTATGGATTATTTCTTGGTTTTGGTTGAATTGGTGAAATTTTATAATTTTTGGGGATTTTTCTGTTTTCATATGAGTATGATTATGTGGTCATGTATGATGATTGGAAATGATGTTTAAGGACTCTATGAGGTGGAAAAAGTGGACAATTGCAATCAATTTCTGTTTTGGACCAAAAATTGAAAAATTAGGGTTCTTGATTCTTCATTCTGCCCGAATTTATATCTCATAGTTAGAGGCCGAATTGGCCTTGGCTTAAAACATGAAAGTTGTAGGTATTGATGTGTTTGAGGTGCCTACAAAATTTCAGGTCATTTGGATTAGTGTAGAGTGAGATATGGCGTTTTTACTGTTGCTGTTCTGGGTTGATCAGAATGCGAAAACTGCACTTGTAATTGGCCATTTTGACTGGAATTGCTTTGGATTTGGATGTTGGTGTCTTCTGATGAAATGTAGCTGAATGTCTTAGCTACCATATGCCTTTGGAATCAATGCATTTGGACCTGTATAGACCGAGTTGTACTGATTACAGTTTTGTGTGATTTGTAAACCTGCAATTACGATTCAGGTTGTGGTATTCTGCATTTTCGACCTAGTTGTGCTAAGATCTGGACTGAGTGACCTTCTACATTGTTGTAGCCCTGGTTCTTAGCTTCAAAACGGTGGGTCTTACACCCCCATCCGACAATCGTAGCGCCTTTGGTACCGTTACCGCAAAATGACGTCAAAACTGTTTTTCTGGTTTTGAGCTTAACCTTCATTTCCGGACTTTTCCCTAGCTTGACTTGTCTTTGTACTACTTGGAGCTTGCTGAATGGATATTAGATGAACTTATTTGTGTGACTTTGGGACTGGCTGAAGTAATAATGAAGCCATGATGGCTGGAAAAGTTAGCAAATGTAGGGGAAGTGCTGTCCGAACTTTGAAGGGACTTGTTTGCATTGGGTTTGTGATCTAAGGCTTGGATTTGAGCAAGGCAATGTTATATGATGGATGGTTTCTGAGCCGTGGAGGTGAGTGACCCCAAACTATTGTTAAAGCTTCTTATGAACCGTTTCTTGCACTATTTACTTGATTGCATATCATGAGTGCTTGCATGTGGCCCATGACATGTTTTGGCTTAAATGAGTGCTTGGAATTCGTGTGCTGAACACCAACGTCTCCACCTCTGTGTACTGTTCATCTGGAGCAAATGGCTCCCCACTGACTGTTCACTGTTAAATGTTTGTTTGGAGTGTTGGGTGTTTAAGTACAACGATTTCGCTGGCTCACGAGAGCAATAAGTGTACATTTGATCTTGAAATCATGACATCACTGAAATGAACGACTGTGAAACTGAATTGATTACTGATTTTAATGGTTACTCGCTGAGCTTCTAGCTCACCCCAAAAATATTTTATTCCCCTCCACAGGGCTCGAGATGAAGGAAGTGCTTGTAGCACGTATTCATGTGACCGGATGGATTATCTCACGTATGGTTTGAGTTTTGGATTTCTTCTTGTGTAATAGTTGTTATTAGGGATTGTATGAACGTTTGGACTTAAGTGGGTTCGTGATATGTAATTCTTGGAGAATTTGATGCATATTTGATTTTTATATTGTAATTTAATTGAGGACTGTAGTGAACGACTGAGTCCCGGCGAGAGCTGGGCAGGCGACCCGCCGAACCCTTTGGTACGCCCTAGGGGGAGGTGGGGCCGTTACAGTGGTATCAGAGCTTAGGCTTCAGATCTCTGTAGTGTATCCTAGACTTGAAGTTTAGGATGCCGGACTGTGGGCTTGGTTTGAAATATTAGTGATTCTTGCGGGTTGACTTGACTTGATTAGTACAAGAGGGAATGTCGAGGACGACATTCTTTTAAGGAGGGGAGATTGTGACGCCCCGAAAAAAAAGAGTTTGAGAACCCGTAAAAACCCTAATCTTTTCCGAGGGTTTTATTTCCTTTAATAGCATGTTTTCTGCATTTCCTGGCTTAGGAAATTTTCCTGAGGAATTTTTATGAGTAATTATAGTTTTTAGATGATTTTTCTAGCCTTGGAGAGTTTTTGGAAAATTAAGAGTATATAATGGACGTGGGACCCACTAGTGCGAAAAGTTCGGAAAAATTCGGCCAATAAGGTTAAGTTTCGGATACTGTGTAAAATTTACCGGGTGTTATTAGATATTTAGAGGTGCCAAGTGCATAGGTGTGAGAAAGACAAAAAGGTTAGGCATGACATTAATGAGAGGGACAAGTGTCTTGACATGTGTCACTTGGAGATTAAATCCTACAATTGACTTACTATTCAACCTTTTACCAATTACTAAATACAACCAAAAATTGACCAAATATCTTCCATTTTTCTTCAAGCTTGGCTGAATTTCTCTCTAGGAAAGGAAGAAAGAAAACCTCTTCAACTTCTTGATTCTCTCTTGCTCAAATCCAAGAATTCAACCATCTAAACTTGTTTTTGTTCCATAGAAACACTTAAGGGAGTGATAGTGAGTTGTTTGGTGGAGTTTCTTGGAAAGTTAAGGTGACCAATAGCTCTCTCTCTCTTGTTCTTAAGGTAAGTTGTGAAGAATCACCCTTCTTCTTTAATTGATGCTTAAATCATGATTAGTGGTGGTATAAGGTGCAACTTTATGGATTATTTCTTGGTTTTGGTTGAATTGGTGAAATTTTATAATTTTTGGGGATTTTTCTGTTTTCATATGAGTATGATTATGTGGTCATGTATGATGATTGGAAATGATGTTTAAGGACTCTATGAGGTGGAAAAAGTGGACAATTGCAATCAATTTCTGTTTTGGACCAAAAATTGAAAAATTAGGGTTCTTGATTCTTCATTCTGCCCGAATTTATATCTCATAGTTAGAGGCCGAATTGGCCTTGGCTTAAAACATGAAAGTTGTAGGTATTGATGTGTTTGAGGTGCCTACAAAATTTCAGGTCATTTGGATTAGTGTAGAGTGAGATATGGCGTTTTTACTGTTGCTGTTCTGGGTTGATCAGAATGCGAAAACTGCACTTGTAATTGGCCATTTTGACTGGAATTGCTTTGGATTTGGATGTTGGTGTCTTCTGATGAAATGTAGCTGAATGTCTTAGCTACCATATGCCTTTGGAATCAATGCATTTGGACCTGTATAGACCGAGTTGTACTGATTACAGTTTTGTGTGATTTGTAAACCTGCAATTACGATTCAGGTTGTGGTATTCTGCATTTTCGACCTAGTTGTGCTAAGATCTGGACTGAGTGACCTTCTACATTGTTGTAGCCCTGGTTCTTAGCTTCAAAACGGTGGGTCTTACACCCCCATCCGACAATCGTAGCGCCTTTGGTACCGTTACCGCAAAATGACGTCAAAACTGTTTTTCTGGTTTTGAGCTTAACCTTCATTTCCGGACTTTTCCCTAGCTTGACTTGTCTTTGTACTACTTGGAGCTTGCTGAATGGATATTAGATGAACTTATTTGTGTGACTTTGGGACTGGCTGAAGTAATAATGAAGCCATGATGGCTGGAAAAGTTAGCAAATGTAGGGGAAGTGCTGTCCGAACTTTGAAGGGACTTGTTTGCATTGGGTTTGTGATCTAAGGCTTGGATTTGAGCAAGGCAATGTTATATGATGGATGGTTTCTGAGCCGTGGAGGTGAGTGACCCCAAACTATTGTTAAAGCTTCTTATGAACCGTTTCTTGCACTATTTACTTGATTGCATATCATGAGTGCTTGCATGTGGCCCATGACATGTTTTGGCTTAAATGAGTGCTTGGAATTCGTGTGCTGAACACCAACGTCTCCACCTCTGTGTACTGTTCATCTGGAGCAAATGGCTCCCCACTGACTGTTCACTGTTAAATGTTTGTTTGGAGTGTTGGGTGTTTAAGTACAACGATTTCGCTGGCTCACGAGAGCAATAAGTGTACATTTGATCTTGAAATCATGACATCACTGAAATGAACGACTGTGAAACTGAATTGATTACTGATTTTAATGGTTACTCGCTGAGCTTCTAGCTCACCCCAAAAATATTTTATTCCCCTCCACAGGGCTCGAGATGAAGGAAGTGCTTGTAGCACGTATTCATGTGACCGGATGGATTATCTCACGTATGGTTTGAGTTTTGGATTTCTTCTTGTGTAATAGTTGTTATTAGGGATTGTATGAACGTTTGGACTTAAGTGGGTTCGTGATATGTAATTCTTGGAGAATTTGATGCATATTTGATTTTTATATTGTAATTTAATTGAGGACTGTAGTGAACGACTGAGTCCCGGCGAGAGCTGGGCAGGCGACCCGCCGAACCCTTTGGTACGCCCTAGGGGGAGGTGGGGCCGTTACAGTGGTATCAGAGCTTAGGCTTCAGATCTCTGTAGTGTATCCTAGACTTGAAGTTTAGGATGCCGGACTGTGGGCTTGGTTTGAAATATTAGTGATTCTTGCGGGTTGACTTGACTTGATTAGTACAAGAGGGAATGTCGAGGACGACATTCTTTTAAGGAGGGGAGATTGTGACGCCCCGAAAAAAAAGAGTTTGAGAACCCGTAAAAACCCTAATCTTTTCCGAGGGTTTTATTTCCTTTAATAGCATGTTTTCTGCATTTCCTGGCTTAGGAAATTTTCCTGAGGAATTTTTATGAGTAATTATAGTTTTTAGATGATTTTTCTAGCCTTGGAGAGTTTTTGGAAAATTAAGAGTATATAATGGACGTGGGACCCACTAGTGCGAAAAGTTCGGAAAAATTCGGCCAATAAGGTTAAGTTTCGGATACTGTGTAAAATTTACCGGGTGTTATTAGATATTTAGAGGTGCCAAGTGCATAGGTGTGAGAAAGACAAAAAGGTTAGGCATGACATTAATGAGAGGGACAAGTGTCTTGACATGTGTCACTTGGAGATTAAATCCTACAATTGACTTACTATTCAACCTTTTACCAATTACTAAATACAACCAAAAATTGACCAAATATCTTCCATTTTTCTTCAAGCTTGGCTGAATTTCTCTCTAGGAAAGGAAGAAAGAAAACCTCTTCAACTTCTTGATTCTCTCTTGCTCAAATCCAAGAATTCAACCATCTAAACTTGTTTTTGTTCCATAGAAACACTTAAGGGAGTGATAGTGAGTTGTTTGGTGGAGTTTCTTGGAAAGTTAAGGTGACCAATAGCTCTCTCTCTCTTGTTCTTAAGGTAAGTTGTGAAGAATCACCCTTCTTCTTTAATTGATGCTTAAATCATGATTAGTGGTGGTATAAGGTGCAACTTTATGGATTATTTCTTGGTTTTGGTTGAATTGGTGAAATTTTATAATTTTTGGGGATTTTTCTGTTTTCATATGAGTATGATTATGTGGTCATGTATGATGATTGGAAATGATGTTTAAGGACTCTATGAGGTGGAAAAAGTGGACAATTGCAATCAATTTCTGTTTTGGACCAAAAATTGAAAAATTAGGGTTCTTGATTCTTCATTCTGCCCGAATTTATATCTCATAGTTAGAGGCCGAATTGGCCTTGGCTTAAAACATGAAAGTTGTAGGTATTGATGTGTTTGAGGTGCCTACAAAATTTCAGGTCATTTGGATTAGTGTAGAGTGAGATATGGCGTTTTTACTGTTGCTGTTCTGGGTTGATCAGAATGCGAAAACTGCACTTGTAATTGGCCATTTTGACTGGAATTGCTTTGGATTTGGATGTTGGTGTCTTCTGATGAAATGTAGCTGAATGTCTTAGCTACCATATGCCTTTGGAATCAATGCATTTGGACCTGTATAGACCGAGTTGTACTGATTACAGTTTTGTGTGATTTGTAAACCTGCAATTACGATTCAGGTTGTGGTATTCTGCATTTTCGACCTAGTTGTGCTAAGATCTGGACTGAGTGACCTTCTACATTGTTGTAGCCCTGGTTCTTAGCTTCAAAACGGTGGGTCTTACACCCCCATCCGACAATCGTAGCGCCTTTGGTACCGTTACCGCAAAATGACGTCAAAACTGTTTTTCTGGTTTTGAGCTTAACCTTCATTTCCGGACTTTTCCCTAGCTTGACTTGTCTTTGTACTACTTGGAGCTTGCTGAATGGATATTAGATGAACTTATTTGTGTGACTTTGGGACTGGCTGAAGTAATAATGAAGCCATGATGGCTGGAAAAGTTAGCAAATGTAGGGGAAGTGCTGTCCGAACTTTGAAGGGACTTGTTTGCATTGGGTTTGTGATCTAAGGCTTGGATTTGAGCAAGGCAATGTTATATGATGGATGGTTTCTGAGCCGTGGAGGTGAGTGACCCCAAACTATTGTTAAAGCTTCTTATGAACCGTTTCTTGCACTATTTACTTGATTGCATATCATGAGTGCTTGCATGTGGCCCATGACATGTTTTGGCTTAAATGAGTGCTTGGAATTCGTGTGCTGAACACCAACGTCTCCACCTCTGTGTACTGTTCATCTGGAGCAAATGGCTCCCCACTGACTGTTCACTGTTAAATGTTTGTTTGGAGTGTTGGGTGTTTAAGTACAACGATTTCGCTGGCTCACGAGAGCAATAAGTGTACATTTGATCTTGAAATCATGACATCACTGAAATGAACGACTGTGAAACTGAATTGATTACTGATTTTAATGGTTACTCGCTGAGCTTCTAGCTCACCCCAAAAATATTTTATTCCCCTCCACAGGGCTCGAGATGAAGGAAGTGCTTGTAGCACGTATTCATGTGACCGGATGGATTATCTCACGTATGGTTTGAGTTTTGGATTTCTTCTTGTGTAATAGTTGTTATTAGGGATTGTATGAACGTTTGGACTTAAGTGGGTTCGTGATATGTAATTCTTGGAGAATTTGATGCATATTTGATTTTTATATTGTAATTTAATTGAGGACTGTAGTGAACGACTGAGTCCCGGCGAGAGCTGGGCAGGCGACCCGCCGAACCCTTTGGTACGCCCTAGGGGGAGGTGGGGCCGTTACAGTGGTATCAGAGCTTAGGCTTCAGATCTCTGTAGTGTATCCTAGACTTGAAGTTTAGGATGCCGGACTGTGGGCTTGGTTTGAAATATTAGTGATTCTTGCGGGTTGACTTGACTTGATTAGTACAAGAGGGAATGTCGAGGACGACATTCTTTTAAGGAGGGGAGATTGTGACGCCCCGAAAAAAAAGAGTTTGAGAACCCGTAAAAACCCTAATCTTTTCCGAGGGTTTTATTTCCTTTAATAGCATGTTTTCTGCATTTCCTGGCTTAGGAAATTTTCCTGAGGAATTTTTATGAGTAATTATAGTTTTTAGATGATTTTTCTAGCCTTGGAGAGTTTTTGGAAAATTAAGAGTATATAATGGACGTGGGACCCACTAGTGCGAAAAGTTCGGAAAAATTCGGCCAATAAGGTTAAGTTTCGGATACTGTGTAAAATTTACCGGGTGTTATTAGATATTTAGAGGTGCCAAGTGCATAGGTGTGAGAAAGACAAAAAGGTTAGGCATGACATTAATGAGAGGGACAAGTGTCTTGACATGTGTCACTTGGAGATTAAATCCTACAATTGACTTACTATTCAACCTTTTACCAATTACTAAATACAACCAAAAATTGACCAAATATCTTCCATTTTTCTTCAAGCTTGGCTGAATTTCTCTCTAGGAAAGGAAGAAAGAAAACCTCTTCAACTTCTTGATTCTCTCTTGCTCAAATCCAAGAATTCAACCATCTAAACTTGTTTTTGTTCCATAGAAACACTTAAGGGAGTGATAGTGAGTTGTTTGGTGGAGTTTCTTGGAAAGTTAAGGTGACCAATAGCTCTCTCTCTCTTGTTCTTAAGGTAAGTTGTGAAGAATCACCCTTCTTCTTTAATTGATGCTTAAATCATGATTAGTGGTGGTATAAGGTGCAACTTTATGGATTATTTCTTGGTTTTGGTTGAATTGGTGAAATTTTATAATTTTTGGGGATTTTTCTGTTTTCATATGAGTATGATTATGTGGTCATGTATGATGATTGGAAATGATGTTTAAGGACTCTATGAGGTGGAAAAAGTGGACAATTGCAATCAATTTCTGTTTTGGACCAAAAATTGAAAAATTAGGGTTCTTGATTCTTCATTCTGCCCGAATTTATATCTCATAGTTAGAGGCCGAATTGGCCTTGGCTTAAAACATGAAAGTTGTAGGTATTGATGTGTTTGAGGTGCCTACAAAATTTCAGGTCATTTGGATTAGTGTAGAGTGAGATATGGCGTTTTTACTGTTGCTGTTCTGGGTTGATCAGAATGCGAAAACTGCACTTGTAATTGGCCATTTTGACTGGAATTGCTTTGGATTTGGATGTTGGTGTCTTCTGATGAAATGTAGCTGAATGTCTTAGCTACCATATGCCTTTGGAATCAATGCATTTGGACCTGTATAGACCGAGTTGTACTGATTACAGTTTTGTGTGATTTGTAAACCTGCAATTACGATTCAGGTTGTGGTATTCTGCATTTTCGACCTAGTTGTGCTAAGATCTGGACTGAGTGACCTTCTACATTGTTGTAGCCCTGGTTCTTAGCTTCAAAATGGTGGGTCTTACACCCCCATCCGACAATCGTAGCGCCTTTGGTACCGTTACCGCAAAATGACGTCAAAACTGTTTTTCTGGTTTTGAGCTTAACCTTCATTTCCGGACTTTTCCCTAGCTTGACTTGTCTTTGTACTACTTGGAGCTTGCTGAATGGATATTAGATGAACTTATTTGTGTGACTTTGGGACTGGCTGAAGTAATAATGAAGCCATGATGGCTGGAAAAGTTAGCAAATGTAGGGGAAGTGCTGTCCGAACTTTGAAGGGACTTGTTTGCATTGGGTTTGTGATCTAAGGCTTGGATTTGAGCAAGGCAATGTTATATGATGGATGGTTTCTGAGCCGTGGAGGTGAGTGACCCCAAACTATTGTTAAAGCTTCTTATGAACCGTTTCTTGCACTATTTACTTGATTGCATATCATGAGTGCTTGCATGTGGCCCATGACATGTTTTGGCTTAAATGAGTGCTTGGAATTCGTGTGCTGAACACCAACGTCTCCACCTCTGTGTACTGTTCATCTGGAGCAAATGGCTCCCCACTGACTGTTCACTGTTAAATGTTTGTTTGGAGTGTTGGGTGTTTAAGTACAACGATTTCGCTGTCTCACGAGAGCAATAAGTGTACATTTGATCTTGAAATCATGACATCACTGAAATGAACGACTGTGAAACTGAATTGATTACTGATTTTAATGGTTACTCGCTGAGCTTCTAGCTCACCCCAAAAATATTTTATTCCCCTCCACAGGGCTCGAGATGAAGGAAGTGCTTGTAGCACGTATTCATGTGACCGGATGGATTATCTCACGTATGGTTTGAGTTTTGGATTTCTTCTTGTGTAATAGTTGTTATTAGGGATTGTATGAACGTTTGGACTTAAGTGGGTTCGTGATATGTAATTCTTGGAGAATTTGATGCATATTTGATTTTTATATTGTAATTTAATTGAGGACTGTAGTGAACGACTGAGTCCCGGCGAGAGCTGGGCAGGCGACCCGCCGAACCCTTTGGTACGCCCTAGGGGGAGGTGGGGCCGTTACAGTGGTATCAGAGCTTAGGCTTCAGATCTCTGTAGTGTATCCTAGACTTGAAGTTTAGGATGCCGGACTGTGGGCTTGGTTTGAAATATTAGTGATTCTTGCGGGTTGACTTGACTTGATTAGTACAAGAGGGAATGTCGAGGACGACATTCTTTTAAGGAGGGGAGATTGTGACGCCCCGAAAAAAAAGAGTTTGAGAACCCGTAAAAACCCTAATCTTTTCCGAGGGTTTTATTTCCTTTAATAGCATGTTTTCTGCATTTCCTGGCTTAGGAAATTTTCCTGAGGAATTTTTATGAGTAATTATAGTTTTTAGATGATTTTTCTAGCCTTGGAGAGTTTTTGGAAAATTAAGAGTATATAATGGACGTGGGACCCACTAGTGCGAAAAGTTCGGAAAAATTCGGCCAATAAGGTTAAGTTTCGGATACTGTGTAAAATTTACCGGGTGTTATTAGATATTTAGAGGTGCCAAGTGCATAGGTGTGAGAAAGACAAAAAGGTTAGGCATGACATTAATGAGAGGGACAAGTGTCTTGACATGTGTCACTTGGAGATTAAATCCTACAATTGACTTACTATTCAACCTTTTACCAATTACTAAATAAAACCAAAAATTGACCAAATATCTTCCATTTTTCTTCAAGCTTGGCTGAATTTCTCTCTAGGAAAGGAAGAAAGAAAACCTCTTCAACTTCTTGATTCTCTCTTGCTCAAATCCAAGAATTCAACCATCTAAACTTGTTTTTGTTCCATAGAAACACTTAAGGGAGTGATAGTGAGTTGTTTGGTGGAGTTTCTTGGAAAGTTAAGGTGACCAATAGCTCTCTCTCTCTTGTTCTTAAGGTAAGTTGTGAAGAATCACCCTTCTTCTTTAATTGATGCTTAAATCATGATTAGTGGTGGTATAAGGTGCAACTTTATGGATTATTTCTTGGTTTTGGTTGAATTGGTGAAATTTTATAATTTTTGGGGATTTTTCTGTTTTCATATGAGTATGATTATGTGGTCATGTATGATGATTGGAAATGATGTTTAAGGACTCTATGAGGTGGAAAAAGTGGACAATTGCAATCAATTTCTGTTTTGGACCAAAAATTGAAAAATTAGGGTTCTTGATTCTTCATTCTGCCCGAATTTATATCTCATAGTTAGAGGCCGAATTGGCCTTGGCTTAAAACATGAAAGTTGTAGGTATTGATGTGTTTGAGGTGCCTACAAAATTTCAGGTCATTTGGATTAGTGTAGAGTGAGATATGGCGTTTTTGCTGTTGCTGTTCTGGGTTGATCAGAATGCGAAAACTGCACTTGTAATTGGCCATTTTGACTGGAATTGCTTTGGATTTGGATGTTGGTGTCTTCTGATGAAATGTAGCTGAATGTCTTAGCTACCATATGCCTTTGGAATCAATGCATTTGGACCTGTATAGACCGAGTTGTACTGATTACAGTTTTGTGTGATTTGTAAACCTGCAATTACGATTCAGGTTGTGGTATTCTGCATTTTCGACCTAGTTGTGCTAAGATCTGGACTGAGTGACCTTCTACATTGTTGTAGCCCTGGTTCTTAGCTTCAAAACGGTGGGTCTTACACCCCCATCCGACAATCGTAGCGCCTTTGGTACCGTTACCGCAAAATGACGTCAAAACTGTTTTTCTGGTTTTGAGCTTAACCTTCATTTCCGGACTTTTCCCTAGCTTGACTTGTCTTTGTACTACTTGGAGCTTGCTGAATGGATATTAGATGAACTTATTTGTGTGACTTTGGGACTGGCTGAAGTAATAATGAAGCCATGATGGCTGGAAAAGTTAGCAAATGTAGGGGAAGTGCTGTCCGAACTTTGAAGGGACTTGTTTGCATTGGGTTTGTGATCTAAGGCTTGGATTTGAGCAAGGCAATGTTATATGATGGATGGTTTCTGAGCCGTGGAGGTGAGTGACCCCAAACTATTGTTAAAGCTTCTTATGAACCGTTTCTTGCACTATTTACTTGATTGCATATCATGAGTGCTTGCATGTGGCCCATGACATGTTTTGGCTTAAATGAGTGCTTGGAATTCGTGTGCTGAACACCAACGTCTCCACCTCTGTGTACTGTTCATCTGGAGCAAATGGCTCCCCACTGACTGTTCACTGTTAAATGTTTGTTTGGAGTGTTGGGTGTTTAAGTACAACGATTTCGCTGGCTCACGAGAGCAATAAGTGTACATTTGATCTTGAAATCATGACATCACTGAAATGAACGACTGTGAAACTGAATTGATTACTGATTTTAATGGTTACTCGCTGAGCTTCTAGCTCACCCCAAAAATATTTTATTCCCCTCCACAGGGCTCGAGATGAAGGAAGTGCTTGTAGCACGTATTCATGTGACCGGATGGATTATCTCACGTATGGTTTGAGTTTTGGATTTCTTCTTGTGTAATAGTTGTTATTAGGGATTGTATGAACGTTTGGACTTAAGTGGGTTCGTGATATGTAATTCTTGGAGAATTTGATGCATATTTGATTTTTATATTGTAATTTAATTGAGGACTGTAGTGAACGACTGAGTCCCGGCGAGAGCTGGGCAGGCGACCCGCCGAACCCTTTGGTACGCCCTAGGGGGAGGTGGGGCCGTTACAGTGGTATCAGAGCTTAGGCTTCAGATCTCTGTAGTGTATCCTAGACTTGAAGTTTAGGATGCCGGACTGTGGGCTTGGTTTGAAATATTAGTGATTCTTGCGGGTTGACTTGACTTGATTAGTACAAGAGGGAATGTCGAGGACGACATTCTTTTAAGGAGGGGAGATTGTGACGCCCCGAAAAAAAAGAGTTTGAGAACCCGTAAAAACCCTAATCTTTTCCGAGGGTTTTATTTCCTTTAATAGCATGTTTTCTGCATTTCCTGGCTTAGGAAATTTTCCTGAGGAATTTTTATGAGTAATTATAGTTTTTAGATGATTTTTCTAGCCTTGGAGAGTTTTTGGAAAATTAAGAGTATATAATGGACGTGGGACCCACTAGTGCGAAAAGTTCGGAAAAATTCGGCCAATAAGGTTAAGTTTCGGATACTGTGTAAAATTTACCGGGTGTTATTAGATATTTAGAGGTGCCAAGTGCATAGGTGTGAGAAAGACAAAAAGGTTAGGCATGACATTAATGAGAGGGACAAGTGTCTTGACATGTGTCACTTGGAGATTAAATCCTACAATTGACTTACTATTCAACCTTTTACCAATTACTAAATACAACCAAAAATTGACCAAATATCTTCCATTTTTCTTCAAGCTTGGCTGAATTTCTCTCTAGGAAAGGAAGAAAGAAAACCTCTTCAACTTCTTGATTCTCTCTTGCTCAAATCCAAGAATTCAACCATCTAAACTTGTTTTTGTTCCATAGAAACACTTAAGGGAGTGATAGTGAGTTGTTTGGTGGAGTTTCTTGGAAAGTTAAGGTGACCAATAGCTCTCTCTCTCTTGTTCTTAAGGTAAGTTGTGAAGAATCACCCTTCTTCTTTAATTGATGCTTAAATCATGATTAGTGGTGGTATAAGGTGCAACTTTATGGATTATTTCTTGGTTTTGGTTGAATTGGTGAAATTTTATAATTTTTGGGGATTTTTCTGTTTTCATATGAGTATGATTATGTGGTCATGTATGATGATTGGAAATGATGTTTAAGGACTCTATGAGGTGGAAAAAGTGGACAATTGCAATCAATTTCTGTTTTGGACCAAAAATTGAAAAATTAGGGTTCTTGATTCTTCATTCTGCCCGAATTTATATCTCATAGTTAGAGGCCGAATTGGCCTTGGCTTAAAACATGAAAGTTGTAGGTATTGATGTGTTTGAGGTGCCTACAAAATTTCAGGTCATTTGGATTAGTGTAGAGTGAGATATGGCGTTTTTACTGTTGCTGTTCTGGGTTGATCAGAATGCGAAAACTGCACTTGTAATTGGCCATTTTGACTGGAATTGCTTTGGATTTGGATGTTGGTGTCTTCTGATGAAATGTAGCTGAATGTCTTAGCTACCATATGCCTTTGGAATCAATGCATTTGGACCTGTATAGACCGAGTTGTACTGATTACAGTTTTGTGTGATTTGTAAACCTGCAATTACGATTCAGGTTGTGGTATTCTGCATTTTCGACCTAGTTGTGCTAAGATCTGGACTGAGTGACCTTCTACATTGTTGTAGCCCTGGTTCTTAGCTTCAAAACGGTGGGTCTTACACCCCCATCCGACAATCGTAGCGCCTTTGGTACCGTTACCGCAAAATGACGTCAAAACTGTTTTTCTGGTTTTGAGCTTAACCTTCATTTCCGGACTTTTCCCTAGCTTGACTTGTCTTTGTACTACTTGGAGCTTGCTGAATGGATATTAGATGAACTTATTTGTGTGACTTTGGGACTGGCTGAAGTAATAATGAAGCCATGATGGCTGGAAAAGTTAGCAAATGTAGGGGAAGTGCTGTCCGAACTTTGAAGGGACTTGTTTGCATTGGGTTTGTGATCTAAGGCTTGGATTTGAGCAAGGCAATGTTATATGATGGATGGTTTCTGAGCCGTGGAGGTGAGTGACCCCAAACTATTGTTAAAGCTTCTTATGAACCGTTTCTTGCACTATTTACTTGATTGCATATCATGAGTGCTTGCATGTGGCCCATGACATGTTTTGGCTTAAATGAGTGCTTGGAATTCGTGTGCTGAACACCAACGTCTCCACCTCTGTGTACTGTTCATCTGGAGCAAATGGCTCCCCACTGACTGTTCACTGTTAAATGTTTGTTTGGAGTGTTGGGTGTTTAAGTACAACGATTTCGCTGGCTCACGAGAGCAATAAGTGTACATTTGATCTTGAAATCATGACATCACTGAAATGAACGACTGTGAAACTGAATTGATTACTGATTTTAATGGTTACTCGCTGAGCTTCTAGCTCACCCCAAAAATATTTTATTCCCCTCCACAGGGCTCGAGATGAAGGAAGTGCTTGTAGCACGTATTCATGTGACCGGATGGATTATCTCACGTATGGTTTGAGTTTTGGATTTCTTCTTGTGTAATAGTTGTTATTAGGGATTGTATGAACGTTTGGACTTAAGTGGGTTCGTGATATGTAATTCTTGGAGAATTTGATGCATATTTGATTTTTATATTGTAATTTAATTGAGGACTGTAGTGAACGACTGAGTCCCGGCGAGAGCTGGGCAGGCGACCCGCCGAACCCTTTGGTACGCCCTAGGGGGAGGTGGGGCCGTTACAGTGGTATCAGAGCTTAGGCTTCAGATCTCTGTAGTGTATCCTAGACTTGAAGTTTAGGATGCCGGACTGTGGGCTTGGTTTGAAATATTAGTGATTCTTGCGGGTTGACTTGACTTGATTAGTACAAGAGGGAATGTCGAGGACGACATTCTTTTAAGGAGGGGAGATTGTGACGCCCCGAAAAAAAAGAGTTTGAGAACCCGTAAAAACCCTAATCTTTTCCGAGGGTTTTATTTCCTTTAATAGCATGTTTTCTGCATTTCCTGGCTTAGGAAATTTTCCTGAGGAATTTTTATGAGTAATTATAGTTTTTAGATGATTTTTCTAGCCTTGGAGAGTTTTTGGAAAATTAAGAGTATATAATGGACGTGGGACCCACTAGTGCGAAAAGTTCGGAAAAATTCGGCCAATAAGGTTAAGTTTCGGATACTGTGTAAAATTTACCGGGTGTTATTAGATATTTAGAGGTGCCAAGTGCATAGGTGTGAGAAAGACAAAAAGGTTAGGCATGACATTAATGAGAGGGACAAGTGTCTTGACATGTGTCACTTGGAGATTAAATCCTACAATTGACTTACTATTCAACCTTTTACCAATTACTAAATACAACCAAAAATTGACCAAATATCTTCCATTTTTCTTCAAGCTTGGCTGAATTTCTCTCTAGGAAAGGAAGAAAGAAAACCTCTTCAACTTCTTGATTCTCTCTTGCTCAAATCCAAGAATTCAACCATCTAAACTTGTTTTTGTTCCATAGAAACACTTAAGGGAGTGATAGTGAGTTGTTTGGTGGAGTTTCTTGGAAAGTTAAGGTGACCAATAGCTCTCTCTCTCTTGTTCTTAAGGTAAGTTGTGAAGAATCACCCTTCTTCTTTAATTGATGCTTAAATCATGATTAGTGGTGGTATAAGGTGCAACTTTATGGATTATTTCTTGGTTTTGGTTGAATTGGTGAAATTTTATAATTTTTGGGGATTTTTCTGTTTTCATATGAGTATGATTATGTGGTCATGTATGATGATTGGAAATGATGTTTAAGGACTCTATGAGGTGGAAAAAGTGGACAATTGCAATCAATTTCTGTTTTGGACCAAAAATTGAAAAATTAGGGTTCTTGATTCTTCATTCTGCCCGAATTTATATCTCATAGTTAGAGGCCGAATTGGCCTTGGCTTAAAACATGAAAGTTGTAGGTATTGATGTGTTTGAGGTGCCTACAAAATTTCAGGTCATTTGGATTAGTGTAGAGTGAGATATGGCGTTTTTACTGTTGCTGTTCTGGGTTGATCAGAATGCGAAAACTGCACTTGTAATTGGCCATTTTGACTGGAATTGCTTTGGATTTGGATGTTGGTGTCTTCTGATGAAATGTAGCTGAATGTCTTAGCTACCATATGCCTTTGGAATCAATGCATTTGGACCTGTATAGACCGAGTTGTACTGATTACAGTTTTGTGTGATTTGTAAACCTGCAATTACGATTCAGGTTGTGGTATTCTGCATTTTCGACCTAGTTGTGCTAAGATCTGGACTGAGTGACCTTCTACATTGTTGTAGCCCTGGTTCTTAGCTTCAAAACGGTGGGTCTTACACCCCCATCCGACAATCGTAGCGCCTTTGGTACCGTTACCGCAAAATGACGTCAAAACTGTTTTTCTGGTTTTGAGCTTAACCTTCATTTCCGGACTTTTCCCTAGCTTGACTTGTCTTTGTACTACTTGGAGCTTGCTGAATGGATATTAGATGAACTTATTTGTGTGACTTTGGGACTGGCTGAAGTAATAATGAAGCCATGATGGCTGGAAAAGTTAGCAAATGTAGGGGAAGTGCTGTCCGAACTTTGAAGGGACTTGTTTGCATTGGGTTTGTGATCTAAGGCTTGGATTTGAGCAAGGCAATGTTATATGATGGATGGTTTCTGAGCCGTGGAGGTGAGTGACCCCAAACTATTGTTAAAGCTTCTTATGAACCGTTTCTTGCACTATTTACTTGATTGCATATCATGAGTGCTTGCATGTGGCCCATGACATGTTTTGGCTTAAATGAGTGCTTGGAATTCGTGTGCTGAACACCAACGTCTCCACCTCTGTGTACTGTTCATCTGGAGCAAATGGCTCCCCACTGACTGTTCACTGTTAAATGTTTGTTTGGAGTGTTGGGTGTTTAAGTACAACGATTTCGCTGGCTCACGAGAGCAATAAGTGTACATTTGATCTTGAAATCATGACATCACTGAAATGAACGACTGTGAAACTGAATTGATTACTGATTTTAATGGTTACTCGCTGAGCTTCTAGCTCACCCCAAAAATATTTTATTCCCCTCCACAGGGCTCGAGATGAAGGAAGTGCTTGTAGCACGTATTCATGTGACCGGATGGATTATCTCACGTATGGTTTGAGTTTTGGATTTCTTCTTGTGTAATAGTTGTTATTAGGGATTGTATGAACGTTTGGACTTAAGTGGGTTCGTGATATGTAATTCTTGGAGAATTTGATGCATATTTGATTTTTATATTGTAATTTAATTGAGGACTGTAGTGAACGACTGAGTCCCGGCGAGAGCTGGGCAGGCGACCCGCCGAACCCTTTGGTACGCCCTAGGGGGAGGTGGGGCCGTTACAGTGGTATCAGAGCTTAGGCTTCAGATCTCTGTAGTGTATCCTAGACTTGAAGTTTAGGATGCCGGACTGTGGGCTTGGTTTGAAATATTAGTGATTCTTGCGGGTTGACTTGACTTGATTAGTACAAGAGGGAATGTCGAGGACGACATTCTTTTAAGGAGGGGAGATTGTGACGCCCCGAAAAAAAAGAGTTTGAGAACCCGTAAAAACCCTAATCTTTTCCGAGGGTTTTATTTCCTTTAATAGCATGTTTTCTGCATTTCCTGGCTTAGGAAATTTTCCTGAGGAATTTTTATGAGTAATTATAGTTTTTAGATGATTTTTCTAGCCTTGGAGAGTTTTTGGAAAATTAAGAGTATATAATGGACGTGGGACCCACTAGTGCGAAAAGTTCGGAAAAATTCGGCCAATAAGGTTAAGTTTCGGATACTGTGTAAAATTTACCGGGTGTTATTAGATATTTAGAGGTGCCAAGTGCATAGGTGTGAGAAAGACAAAAAGGTTAGGCATGACATTAATGAGAGGGACAAGTGTCTTGACATGTGTCACTTGGAGATTAAATCCTACAATTGACTTACTATTCAACCTTTTACCAATTACTAAATAAAACCAAAAATTGACCAAATATCTTCCATTTTTCTTCAAGCTTGGCTGAATTTCTCTCTAGGAAAGGAAGAAAGAAAACCTCTTCAACTTCTTGATTCTCTCTTGCTCAAATCCAAGAATTCAACCATCTAAACTTGTTTTTGTTCCATAGAAACACTTAAGGGAGTGATAGTGAGTTGTTTGGTGGAGTTTCTTGGAAAGTTAAGGTGACCAATAGCTCTCTCTCTCTCTTGTTCTTAAGGTAAGTTGTGAAGAATCACCCTTCTTCTTTAATTGATGCTTAAATCATGATTAGTGGTGGTATAAGGTGCAACTTTATGGATTATTTCTTGGTTTTGGTTGAATTGGTGAAATTTTATAATTTTTGGGGATTTTTCTGTTTTCATATGAGTATGATTATGTGGTCATGTATGATGATTGGAAATGATGTTTAAGGACTCTATGAGGTGGAAAAAGTGGACAATTGCAATCAATTTCTGTTTTGGACCAAAAATTGAAAAATTAGGGTTCTTGATTCTTCATTCTGCCCGAATTTATATCTCATAGTTAGAGGCCGAATTGGCCTTGGCTTAAAACATGAAAGTTGTAGGTATTGATGTGTTTGAGGTGCCTACAAAATTTCAGGTCATTTGGATTAGTGTAGAGTGAGATATGGCGTTTTTACTGTTGCTGTTCTGGGTTGATCAGAATGCGAAAACTGCACTTGTAATTGGCCATTTTGACTGGAATTGCTTTGGATTTGGATGTTGGTGTCTTCTGATGAAATGTAGCTGAATGTCTTAGCTACCATATGCCTTTGGAATCAATGCATTTGGACCTGTATAGACCGAGTTGTACTGATTACAGTTTTGTGTGATTTGTAAACCTGCAATTACGATTCAGGTTGTGGTATTCTGCATTTTCGACCTAGTTGTGCTAAGATCTGGACTGAGTGACCTTCTACATTGTTGTAGCCCTGGTTCTTAGCTTCAAAACGGTGGGTCTTACACCCCCATCCGACAATCGTAGCGCCTTTGGTACCGTTACCGCAAAATGACGTCAAAACTGTTTTTCTGGTTTTGAGCTTAACCTTCATTTCCGGACTTTTCCCTAGCTTGACTTGTCTTTGTACTACTTGGAGCTTGCTGAATGGATATTAGATGAACTTATTTGTGTGACTTTGGGACTGGCTGAAGTAATAATGAAGCCATGATGGCTGGAAAAGTTAGCAAATGTAGGGGAAGTGCTGTCCGAACTTTGAAGGGACTTGTTTGCATTGGGTTTGTGATCTAAGGCTTGGATTTGAGCAAGGCAATGTTATATGATGGATGGTTTCTGAGCCGTGGAGGTGAGTGACCCCAAACTATTGTTAAAGCTTCTTATGAACCGTTTCTTGCACTATTTACTTGATTGCATATCATGAGTGCTTGCATGTGGCCCATGACATGTTTTGGCTTAAATGAGTGCTTGGAATTCGTGTGCTGAACACCAACGTCTCCACCTCTGTGTACTGTTCATCTGGAGCAAATGGCTCCCCACTGACTGTTCACTGTTAAATGTTTGTTTGGAGTGTTGGGTGTTTAAGTACAACGATTTCGCTGGCTCACGAGAGCAATAAGTGTACATTTGATCTTGAAATCATGACATCACTGAAATGAACGACTGTGAAACTGAATTGATTACTGATTTTAATGGTTACTCGCTGAGCTTCTAGCTCACCCCAAAAATATTTTATTCCCCTCCACAGGGCTCGAGATGAAGGAAGTGCTTGTAGCACGTATTCATGTGACCGGATGGATTATCTCACGTATGGTTTGAGTTTTGGATTTCTTCTTGTGTAATAGTTGTTATTAGGGATTGTATGAACGTTTGGACTTAAGTGGGTTCGTGATATTAATTCTTGGAGAATTTGATGCATATTTGATTTTTATATTGTAATTTAATTGAGGACTGTAGTGAACGACTGAGTCCCGGCGAGAGCTGGGCAGGCGACCCGCCGAACCCTTTGGTACGCCCTAGGGGGAGGTGGGGCCGTTACAGTGGTATCAGAGCTTAGGCTTCAGATCTCTGTAGTGTATCCTAGACTTGAAGTTTAGGATGCCGGACTGTGGGCTTGGTTTGAAATGTAGCACGTTTGCCCAAGGATCTAGCGAGGTAGTCCAACGCTTGGATTTCGGAACCTAGAGTCGAGCGGACGACCCGACTTGATTGTAGGCGGTAGAACGACGACTCCAATGAAGGTGATTACTCCAATGGATAGGTCGGTAGAACAATCATGGACAAGACGCAAGATTGCTCAATAACCCTTGTCAAGCAAGTAAAAGGCTCGAAACTCTCTCTCAGAGGAAGAATCGAAAATAGAAGAAAACTTTATTCATCAAAACTTGTCTTTTAGACCTTACAAGGCTAGCCTTTTTATAGGCTAAAGGTAACAAGAAAAACCCTAAGAAAACCCTAAAGAGCAGTCGGCCATCTTGGTGTCAAGATGGGCCGGCCCATGCTTCTACTATGCAATTAATCTAACCCTAAGCAACATTAACGCCTAAAGACCCTAGCCGACCTATTCACTTGGAGGCCCACTGTGAGAACCCGTAATTTTCATTTTCTAAGTTTTATTATTTTTCATGACTTGTTTTCTGCATTTTCGTGATTCGAAAATTTTTCTAGATAAATTTAAGGAGCAGATATAATTTTTAGATGATTTTTCTAGTATCGAATAGATTTTGAGAAATTAAGAGCAGATACCGGACGTGGGACCCACTAGTGCGAAAAGTCCGGAAAAATTCGGCCAACTAGATTAAGTTTTGGATACTGGAATTATTTTATCGGGTGTTAAGAGATAATTAGAGGAAGCTATTTGGATTGATGTGAGAGGGAACAAAGTGATAGACTTGCATTAAATTGGGTGACAAGTGTCACCATTTGATTGGGTTACCTTTAAGACTACTATTCCATGTCTTACCATTGACCAAATAAATCACAAAATTAACCAAAAATTGCACCATTTTCTCCTCTCAAGTGCCGGCCCTCTCTCTCAAAGGAAGAAAGAAAACCTCTTCAAGTTTTGGCTTCAATCTTGCTTCAATCATCAAAACCAACCATCCAACCTTGATTTTTCTCCATAAAACACCTTCAAGTAGTGGTGGTGAGTTGTTGTGTGAAGTTATTTGGAAGGTTAAGGTGACCCATAGCTCTTTCTCTCTTGTTTTAAAGGTAAGTTGTGAAGAACCACCCTCCTTCTTTAATTGATGCTCAAATCATGCTTAGTGGAAGTAGAAGATGCAAGTTTATGGATTAATTCTTGATTTGTGGTTGAATTGATGACTTTTTATTATTTTTGGGGAATTTTCTGTTTTAATTCAAGCACGATGGTGTGGCCCTCTATGATGTATGGAAATGATATATAATGACTTAAGGAGGTGGGAAAAGTGATTAATTGCAACCAATTTCTGTTTTGGAAGAAAATTGGAAAATCTAGGGTTCTTAAGGGTACATTCTGTCCGAATTTTTAGATACTAGATAGAGGCCGAATTGGCCTTAGCTCAAAACATGAAAGTTGTAGGGAATGATATTTTAAAGGTGCCTACAAAATTTCAGGTCATTTGGATTGGTGTAGAGTGAGATATGATGAAATTACTGTTGCTGTTCTGCTTTGATCAGAATGCGAAAACTGCGATAGTAATTGGCCATTTTGACTGGAATTGGTTTGGATTTTGGAGTTGGTGTCTTCTGATGAAATGTAGCTGGATGTCTTAGCTAACTTATGCCTTTGGAATTTCGGCATTTTGACTTGTATGGACTGAGATATACTGATTACAGTTTTCTGCGTTCTGCAAACCTGTTTTGAGAATTCTGGTATAGTATTTCGCATATTTGACCTAGTTGTGTTAGGAACTGGATTGAGTGACCTTCTACATTGTTGTAGCTCTGTTTCTTGGCTTCGAAATGGTGGGTCTTACACCCCCATCCGATAATTGTAGTGAGAGTTGTGCCATTACCGCAAAATGACGTGAAAACTGTATTTTTCCGGGCCAATGCTAGTTACATTTCCGAAATTTCTGGTTTCCTCTATTGTTTGTAAATGTTTATGGAACCTTATTGGGGTCATGTTTGGCCTTGGTTTATGACTCGTTATCGAGTCTCATTGTATTTGTTTGCATGTTTTTAGGGCGTGACGGTGGTGCACAACGTTCTTTTGACTAAAGTGTTCGAAAAAACATTGTGCTAGCTTGGTGAGTGTACTACTCACTTATGTGCTATTACATGGCTTTGATCTTTGTACTTGAGATGTTGAATGTTGATTGATCCAAGTGAGAGTGTACTTTATCACTTTCACTTATTGTTTCGCATGTTATTGGAAAGTTATATGAAATGTTATATGAAATGAAATACATGACTTCAAATATTATCCATGAGCTCAACCCCATTGGTTATTGATTGAATCGAGCCGGCGAGGGCTTGGTCGTGCCAATTAATGTGCCTTGGGGCAACATCATAGGGAATCTTGTAGTATGAGAGACTCTTGATTCCGGTTTACTCGAGTAATACCACAATGTAAGTGTTTGGATTTCGGGCCCGGTTGAGGAATGTTAGGAGGAAGGGAATGGAAGTTAAGAGGAGTCTACGGTTGGTTACCTTTCAGACATTGACGGAGAGTCAATGAGACCTGATCAAGAATTCAAACGAGGAAAAGGGCTCTTGAGAGCCACCCGTATCCTTTTATCCTCATTATTAATGTGTGGCTTTATTTATTTTGGTAAATTGGACTATTAAGCTTGATGTATCCATGAACTTGGTTGCTTGAGTTGTATTCTCACTGGGCAATTAGCTCACCCCGTTCCTTTTGTTTTCCTTACAGGAATATGACTCTTTTGGAATGAATTTTGATAAATGGTTGCCGAATGAACTAGATGAATGGCTCTTTTGTATTGTATATAAAATGGGACCCTAAATGTATCATTAGGGCCGTTTTCACTTTTGTTTTGGCAAACCATATATGTAGTGACTTTTGTATCACTTTTAAACGTCATTTTGGTTTGTAAAGGCTAAATGTTATGTGGTATATGTAATTCGATGTTTGGTTGGGTTCGGACGAGTCGGTTACTATTCATGGCCGACTCCAGATTTCATTTTCTTTTATTTTGGGTTATTTTGCCCTTTTGCCTTATTTGCGCGCGCTATAAGTTCCGGAATGTGAAAGATCGCTCTATACTGCACCGTTAGTCCTGGCGAGAGCTGGGCAGGCAGTCCGCTAACCTCTTTGGTTCGCCTTAGGGGAAGGTGGGGCTGTCACACCCACTGGACTCTTCATGGGCTTGGATCAAGGTGTAGATGTCTTGCTTTTCTCCTTCTAGGTCTCTTCAATATCTCTATGGACCCCATGTTGGTCTTGGACAATACGGACAAGGCCTTGGAGGGATTCCTTGAAGAGTTTGGCTCGTGCACGTGTGACTGGGCCCAATGGAACTCAGACTGGGTCATTATGTGGGCCCTGATCCATGCACACATCATTGCCTTTGCCTGATCTGTATAAAAGAAGAAACACTAAACAAAGCAAAGGTAAGTTTATTAGGAAAATAATAGGCCTTCACCGAGTTGTTCAAGATCAGCTCACTTTTTCTTTTTTCTTCCTTTTTACCACCCATCTCATCAGATTTTTCCATCTCTTTTTCTAGTTCAATAGCTGACCCTTTCATCTCATTGCTTTCAACTCCCTCAGATTTTACCTCTTCAGGCACAATTCCCTCATCTAACTTTTTCTCCATTCTATAACGCTCAAACTCACTTTTCATGTATGCTAGATCAATACAGAGCTGATCATAAGTAAGTGATACAAGTACAAAACGACGACTATTAAATAAGAAGGAATATTTATTAGTATGTCCGTCATATTTAACTTCTCACCTCGACATCCATACTTTGCCCAACAACACATGTGTCACTTGAATTGGGACTACATCACACAACACCTCGTCCACATATTTGCCAATTTGAATAGGTACAAATGTGTGCTTAATAACCTAAACAACACCATGAGTACTCATCAACTTATACGGTTGAAGATGATCAATGGTTGGAAGATTTAATTTTTCAACCATGATAGCACTTGCAAGGTGACTTCACAACTCCCATCAATGGCCAAGCTACAAATTTTATCTTTGACACCGCAACGAGTATAAAACCAACCAAGCAACTGAGATTTGACGAGGTCCAATTGCTCATCTACACCACATAATGCCACTTCTTTGACTCCCTTAGGATCAGGAAGACAATGTTGTGGGCTAGCTTTTATGCGTCTTGTATTCGCCATGACATATGAGGGAACTTGCAAAAAGTTAGCAACGAAACCGAAGATATTGCCTTTCACGCTCCCTTACGTGTACCCACTCGCACTCGTGTATATGGATGTCACTTTAATGGACTTACCAAATACTTTTACCTGTTGAGTTAGGTAGTTGAGAAAGGCCGCTCAAGTCCAACAATTGTGGGTATTCCAAGAAGGTAAGACCAAAATGTGGTGCAAAATGAAGTGGGAATGGACGAATTTGGAAGGGCAATAGTGGCGGACAGAAATGGAAGTGCGCTAATGGGAAAACAAAAGAAAGAAACCCTAGCTTCCTAAAATGTATGAGTGGGTTCCTGGAATGGAGGAGAGTATTCCTAAAATGTAGGAGAGAATGTAGGAGAGTGTTCCTAAAATGTAGGAGAGAATGTAGGAGAGTAGCCAAGTGAAAACAAAGGAGTTATCCAAGTGCTTTACTTAGTTTCCTAAATGAATTTGGAAACTAAGTAAACAACTTGGATGAAGCAAGCAATACTTGGACAGATTTGAAACAAAGAAACCCTAGCGCAAATGAAACCCTAGTCGCCGCCGGCCCACTTCTTTTCTTGTTGCTCAAGTGATGACTAACGACCAAGACAGATTTGGGAACACAACCTTACGGCAAATTTTGGACAGAAATTATCGACAAACTAGACACAAACACAAAAGGGATAACACACCAACAGATTTTGTGTTCGGATAAACAGTAACGTGAACAGTAACGATGAACAGTATGATGAATAGTGTCATTTTTTTTTCTTCTTTTTTTTTAACTAGGCAGTTGACAAAACACAAAAACCCTTCGACACAACTACGAAAAGCAAGGATATAATGAAAGATACCTCCACCTAAGCTCTGAAGCCAACTGATACGTCCTCAATCAACTCGTTTCGAGACACGTAACACGCTTGCCCAAAGATCTAGTGAGATTGTCCAGCGCTTGGATTGTGGAACCTAAAACCAAAACGGACGACAGGAATTGATTGAAGGTGGTAGAACGACGACTCCAATTGAGGTGAATACTCTAGTGGATAGGTCGGTAGAACAATCAAGGACAATACACAAGATTGCTCAAGAACCCTTGCCAAGCAAGTTAAGGTTCGAATGCTCTCAATAATTCAAAGAGAAACAAATCAAAATTTTATTATCAAAATTGTGTGCCCGTTAACCGTACAAAGTGAGCCTTTATATAGGCTAAGGGGCTAATGATACCCTAAGAAACTAGACAAGGAAGGTCGCCCACTCCTTGGACAAGGTGGGCCAGGCCAAGACTCAAATAAACTAATCTAATCCAACTCTAAGCAATTGAACCTAACACTAAGGCCTAGGGTGATATGAATGTTGCCAACCTTGTGACGAAACCCGTAAAAGATTAGTTTCAGGATCGACAAGAGGACACCAAGTTTGGAGTAGATGACCTCAACCCGTTAATCACGTGGTTAACGAACCTTGGTATAATAGTAGAAGACACCACAACTTAGTGTGATTCTAGATTGATAAGTCACGAACACCTAGGGAAATTCTAAGGTATTCAAGAAGCCTTGGAGAAACCAAGAAAACTCTCAAAATTTGATTTATTGATTGAATGCCTAAAACCATTGGAAGTGTGGGCTATTTATAGCCTTACATAGAGATGAACAACTAAATAATGTGGAACTAGTCTAGAATTGTGTGCTTGACTAAGACTAACAATTGTAGGCTTGACTATTTCCATAAGACTAAGAATTGTGGGCTTGACCAAACCTTATGAGCTCATCGCTTAGGTAAATAACCTTATGAGGTCATCGCTTAGGTAAATAACCTTATGAGGTCATCCCTTAGGTAAATAAAGCAAGGCTATGGACCATTAAGTCCTTATTACAATGACTTAACTAAAACAGCAAATGTGACTAGAGAAGGGTCACACATGGTTCTCTTTGACGTGCACTACATGGATGACTTTCATTCCTTCATGCTCAAGTCCCTCAATGACCTTGGGGACAATTTCTTGGCCTTGTATCTCACGAACAAGTCCTTGGAGTTCCTCCCACATCTTCTTAGCTCGTGCTCGAGTTACGAGTCCTAGGGGAATTCGAATAGTTCACAATGGTGTCTCTTGGTTCGTATCATCCCCCTCCTCTTCAAAAGGATTTGTCCTCAAATCAGCTTCATCGTCTGCAAGAAAAGGAGATAGATCAGAGACATTGAATGTAGCGCTCACATTGTACTCACCGAGTAGGTCCAGTTTGTAAGTATTGTCATTGATGCACTTGATGACTTGAAATGGCCCATCTCCTCGGGGAAGTAATTTATTGTACCTTTGGACTGGGAACCTTTCCTTGCGTAGATGTAACCACACCTAATCACCAGATTCAAACACGACGCGTTGGCGTCCCTTGTTAACCCATTGAGCAACTTGATCCATCTTTCGCTCAATGTTTAGGCGTACCTGCTCCTGTAATTTCTTGACAAAATCTGATCGTTTACTACCATCCATATTAATGTGCTCAGAAGAAGGTAAAGGTGATAAGTCTAGTGGTGTTAAAAGGTTAAAACCATAGATTATTTCAAATGGTGAAAAATGAGTAGAACTATGCACCATGCGATTGTATGCAAACTCAACATGGGATAAACACTCTTCCCAGGTTCTAATGTTTTTTCTAATGATGGCACGCAAGAGTGTAGATAGTGTACGATTGACAACCTCAGTTTGGCCATCAGTTTGTGGGTGACTAGTAATGGAAAATAGCAATTTGGTACCCAATTTTCCCCACAAAGTTTTTCAAAAGTAACTCAAAAATTTGACATCCCTATCAGAGACAATTGTCCTAGACATGCCATGCAATCTAATGATTTCTTTGAAAAACAAATCAGCAATGTGCGATGCATCATCTGTTTTGTGACATGGTATAAAATGTGTCATTTTTGAAAATCTGTCAACAATAACAAAGATGCTATCATTTCCCCTCTTTGACCTAGGCGACCCTAAAACAAAATCCATGGAAATATCGGTCCAAGGTTCCTTAGGTACAGGTAAAGGACTATAAAGGCCATAGGGTTGAAGTTTAGACTTAGTTTTGTGGCAAGTAATGCATTTAGTCACCATTCGCTCCACATCTCGCTTCATCCTTGGCCAATGGAAGTGCTCTTGAAGGATAGCTAAGGTTTTAGCCACGCCAAAGTGTCCCATCAAGCCACCTCCGTGTGCTTCCCTAACAAGTAAAGAGCGAATAGAGCAGTTAGGTATACACAGTCGATTGAAGTAGAAAAGAAATCCATCAAGGATGTAGAATTTACCTTGAGTTGCTGAACCACAAGAGTCATAAATAACTGAGAAATCTGGGTCATTGGTGTAACTCTTTAACTAATTCAAATCCTAACAACCTTGCATCAAGTTGAGTGAGCAAAGAGTACCGGCGTGATAATGCATCAGCAACAACATTAGTTTTCCCCACTGTGTACTTAATCGCATAAGGGAAGGTTTCAATAAATGCAATCCACCTAGCATGACGCTTATTCAGCATGTGTTGTGACTTAATGTGCTTAAGCGACTCATGGTCAGTGTGTATGACAAATTCCCTAGGTCTCAAGTAATGTTGCCAAGTTTCTAAAGCACGGATTAAGGAGTACAACTCCTTATCATAAGTGGAATAGTTCAAAGCTGCCCCATTGAGTTTTTCACTAAAGTATAGAATTGGTTTGCCCTCTTGCATTAGGATAGCTCCAATATCCACCCCAGATGCACCACACTCTATTTCAAACATCTTGTCAAAGCATGGCAATGCAAGTAGTGGTGCGTGTCTGAGTTGATGTTTAAGTATTTGGAAAGCACGTTCTTGAGCATCACCCCACACAAATGGCTCATTTTTCTTAATTACAGCAGTTACAGGTGCAGCAATGGTACTAAAATCTTTAACAAATCGTCTATAAAAACTAGCAAGACCATGGAAGTTGCGTACCTCACCCACCGTGCTTGGAGTAGGCCATTCTCGAATTGCTTTAACCTTATCCTCATCCACTTTGATTCCCTGTTTACTCACAACAAAGCCTAGGAAGACAAGTTGATCAGTACAAAAGGAGCACTTCTTAAGGTTAGCATAGAGCTTTTCCCTTCGAAGTACATCAAGAACAAGCTTCACATGTTCAACATGCTCATCTAAGCTCCTACTATAAATCAGGATATCGTCAAAATATACAACTACAAATTTTCCAAGGAATGGACGAAGTACATGGTTCATCAACCTCATGAACGTACTAGGTGCATTAGTTAGTCCAAATGGCATAACTAACCGCTCATACAAGCCATGTTTGGTTTTAAAGGCCGTTTTCCATTCATCCCCCTCTTTCATACTAATTTGATGATAACCGCTTTTTAGATCAATTTTAGTGAAATAGCTCATCTAACATATCATCAAGTCTAGAAATAGGGTGACGATATTTTACCGCACATTCGCCAACTTCCATCCTTTTTAGGCACCAAGATGACGGGAACCGCACATGGGCTCAAGCTTTCTCGTGCCCATCCCTTTGTTAGAAGCTCTTCGATTTGGCGTTGGAGCTCCTTTGTCTCATCTAGTCCCATTTTGTAGGCTGGTCTATTAGGAAGTGGGGCACCTGGAACGAAGTCAATTTGACGCTCAATTCCCCTTATTGGTGGTAGTCCATTTGGAATATCATCGAGGAAGACATCCTCATAATCCTGCAAAAGAGAGACAATACTAGATGGTAGAGTGTTAGTAAGATCACTTGTAACAATCAACACCTCTTTGCACAAAAGTACAAAGATAGGTGTATTAACACTCAAAGCTTTTCTTACTACATTGGATTTTATCAATAGATTTTGCCTTTTCTCTCTCTTTTCAATTTTGGCCGGCTCACTATATGTCTTTTTCCTCTCAATTTTCTCAGCCTTATCATTTATGTTGAGCTCTCGATTTTTTTTTATCTTTTTCTTCTCATTCTCAAGCTCGCTCGCTCTCCTTGATCAGGCTTTCTTGATCTTCACGAACTTGGATAGGAGTGAGTGGCACAAGCACAATCCTCTTCTCGCCTTGCTTGAAAGAATATTTATTGGTAATGCCATCGAATGTAACTCCCTTGTTGAATTGCCATGGTCTAGTATGTGACATGCTTGCATAGGGACCACGTCGCATAACACCACGTCCTCATATTTTCCAATTCAGAAGGGTACTTGGACTTACTTGGTCACACGAACATCCCTACTATCGTTCAACCATTGCAAATGATAAGGTGTTAGATGTCGTAGAGTGGGTAGTGCTAGTTTCTCCACCATCAAGGCACTAGCGACGTTAGCACAACTATCTCCATCTATGATCAAACTACATACCTTGCCTTTGATTTAGCAATGGGTGTAGAAAATGTTCTCCCTTTGTGCATGATCGGTGGCTTTCACTTGGGTTGCTAAGGTTCGTCTGACAACAAGTCCAACTCATTCATCGACGGGCAATGCTTCCTCTTCTTCCTCAAGGGATGGCAACTCCTCCTTTTCATTTTCATCATCGGTGAAAAACTCACCATTAGGTAAGATGATCATAGTGCGTTGGTTCGGGCATTGGCTAGCAATATGCCCTCGGCCTTGGCATTTCAAGTATCTAGTATCTTGATTTCGCCCCATGCTCGACTCAATGGCAGTCTTTGGTGTTGCCTTAGACTCCCACTTAGTCATATCCGGCCTTGATCTTGAAGAGATGGAATTACTCGGCCCTTTATCCTCTTTCTTTGGTATAAGAGGGTGAAAAGTTGGAGTAACTCCGAGTCGAACCCCTTTTCTTAATCCTCCTTTCAATCTTGATGGCCTTTTCCACCAAGTCCCCAAGTTCCACATAGTGGTGTAACTTCACTTGGTTAGCGATTTCGGGCCTATTGTTGCTTCTCGATCTTCCATGATGTCTGCCCGTAGCATGAGTATTTCCATTTCCTTGTGATAGTCCTTGACACTTCGTGCTCCTTGGTTGAGGGTTTGAAGCTTTTGGTACAAGTCATGGTAGCAGTAACTTGGGTACGAAACGCTTCCTCATTAGTCGTCTTAGCTCCGTCCAAGTTTGTATGGTAGGTTCACGACTCCTCCTTCGACTAGTGGAGAGTTGATCCTACCACACAATGGCGTAGTCGGTGAATTCGACCACGGCCAACTTGACCTTTTGCTCTTGCGAGTAAGTATTGCAGTCGAAGACAAGTTCAATCCGCTTCTCCCACTCTAAGTAGTCATCAGGGTTTGATCGTCCTTCGAAAGGCGGAATTTTCATCTGTATGCCCGGAATGTGGTCATTTAAAGGCCTAGCAAGCATCACGCTTGGACCTACTTTGCTTATGCTCATAGTTGTTGTCTAAGTTGGAGTCGCTAGACTCATATGCATAAGTCTTTCCACGGCTGCCTTTGGAGCTTCCATGGGACAACTCTAAGTTGTCAATGCGTTGGTGCATCAGTTCAAGTTTTTGGTCCATCATGCGTCCCAATTCGCATTTGATTGCTTCTGTGAAAAGTTTAAGATCAAAAGCTTGGGAGGTTGCTTCCCCCTCGTTAGCCATGGTGAAGTATAGGGTAAAAATAATAATAATGGAAAAAAGAAAAGTTTATCTCGCACACTTCCTCACGTGTTTACTCTCACTCTCGTGTTTGAACACTTTAATGAACTCACCAAGGTGTTTTCAAGGCTCCTCGGTCAACTCCTTGAAGAAGTTAGAACTCCTTCTAGTGTGGATGGACTTACCAACCAGGGTCACAAGATTGTAGCACTTTGAACGAAAAAAAAGAACAAAAGATGAAGGGACTGACCACGACTCAATGAATGACTCAAAGTTGAATTTTAAGGATCCTAGACAAAACTCTACCCAAAACTGGAATTTTGAGCTGCTGGTTGCTGCATTTTTGGCCAGTGTTTTGGTAGGTAAATGGACACTTAGAGGATTTAGAATGACACTTAAAATTGACCTAATGATGCACGAAAATTTCCAGAATTAATGATTGGACAGAAATTCCCTAACGGTTACAAAGATGGAATCCAAATGGAAAAGGAATTTGTGTTGCGGTGGGATTGTTTTGGAAACCCAAGGTTGATTTTTCTTCCTTGATCTTTTGGAACAAGGATTAGTCTTTCTATTTGCTGGTTCCCACGAATTCTAAGGTCAAGATCAATATGGTCAGCTTTTAGGAGGGCATTTATCACAATGAATGGTCAAATTTGGAAGCTTTCAAGAGTCAAATTTCATGGCTGAATGTTCTTCTTATCAATGGTCAATTCTGGAGACTTTCAAGAATCCCCAACTAAAGTTCCAAGAACTTCAAGATTGTGGTTTTAAACAATCAAGAACTTCAAGAAACCCAAGTTTTGATCAAGACAGATTTCCAAGAATTTTGTAAGGTCAGCCAGCTATATATATATTTTTGTATGTAAACAACAAGAACACAAGGTAACAACTAGATAGGACTCTAAAACCCTTTGTTACAAACTGATTTTTTCGGATGAACTGTAACCTAGGATGATCAAATAGAACAAAAGACTGGAATTAAATGGATATAACAGAATAGAAACAAGACACAAACACAAACAAAGAATCAAGAATAAGACACAAAAAAAAAGGCTGGACCAAACAAGGCTAACCACAGCAATTAACAACAACTAGACGCAAGTTTATGACGCGACAAATCTGGAAAAATAATGCAAGAACGCGATGTAAGAAATCTGGAAATTGCAAATAGCAAACTTCGAACACGAAAATAGAATTTTGGACAACTTGACTTGAAAGGGAAATAAATAAAGGGATATAACGTGATACCTCTTAACTAACTCTGATTACCAACTGATACGAATGTCGCCAATCTTGTGACGAAACCTGTAAAAGATTAGCTTCAGGATCGACAAGAGGACACCAAATTTGGAGTGGATGATCTCAACCCGTTAATCACGTGGTTAACGAACTTTGGTATAATGGTAGAAGATGCCACAACCTAGTGTGATTCTAGATTGATAAGTCACGAACACCTAGAGAAATTCTAAGGTATTCAAGAAGCCTTGGAGAAACCAAGAAAACTCTCAAAATTCGATTTATTGATTGAATGCCTAAAATCATTGGAAGTGTGGGCTATTTATAGCCTTACATAGAGATGAACAACTAAATAATGTGAAACTAGTCTAGAATTGTGGGTTTGACTAAGACTAACAATTGTAGGCTTGACTATTTCCATAAGACTAAGAATTATGGGTTTGACCAAACCTTATGAGGTCATCCCTTAGGTAAATAACCTTATGAGGTCATCGCTTAGGTAAATAACCTTATGAGGTTATCCTTTAGGTAAATAAAGCAAGGCTATGGACCATTAAGTCCTTATTACAATGATTTAACTAAAACAACAAATGTGACTAGAGAAGGGTCACGCATGGTTCTCTTTGAAGTGCACTACATGGATGACTTTCATTCCTTCATGCTCAAGTCCCTCAATGACCTTGGGGACAATTTCTTGGCCTTGTATCTCACGAACAAGTCCTTGGAGTTCCTCCCTGTGAGGACCTGTAATTTTCTTAATTTCTAGGTTTTAATTTCTTTTAATTATACGTTTTTCCACCTTTTCTTTATTCGAAAAATTGTGCAAATAAATTTTATGGGTAAATATAGCTTTTAAATGATTTTTCTAGTATCGGTTAGTTTTTGAGAAATTACGAGCGTATATCGGATGTGGGACCCGCTAGTGCGGAAAGTTCGGAAAATTTCGGCCAACTAGATTAAGTTTTGGATACTGGAATTATTTTATCGGGTGTTAAGAGATAATTAGAGGAAGCTATTTGGATTGATGTGAGAGGGAACAAAGTGATAGACTTGCATTAAAAAGGTGACAAGTGTCACCATAAGATTTAGTCTTGCCATTTGACCACAATTCATAACTTTACCTTTACCAAAAAAATATCAAAAATTGGCCAAAATATCCTCTTATTTCCTCCTCTCTTGGCCGACTTTCTTCAAGTAAAAAGGAAAGAAAACTCTCCACAATTTTGGTCTCCAATCTTGCACAATCTCTCAAATCAACCGATTAATCTTTCAATTGCTCCATAAAACTCCTCCACTTAGTGATTTTGAGGTGATTGGTGAAGTTATTTGGAAGGTTAAGGTGACCCATAGCTCTCTCTCTCTTGTTTTAAAGGTAAGTCATGAAGAACCACCCTCCTCCCTCTAATGATGCTTAATTGATGCTTAGTGGTGGTATAAGGTGCCACTTTATGGATTATAATGTGATTTTTGGTTGAATTGGTGAACTTTTATTATTTTTGGGGATTTTTCTGTTTTAATATGAACATGATTATGTGGTCATGTATGATGATTGGATATGGTTTCTAATGAATATAGGAGGTGGAAAAAGTGGACAATTGCAATCAATTTCTGTTTTGGAAGAAATCTGGAAAATTAGGGTTCCTTGGTTCTTCATTCTGTCCGAAATTTTAGGTCCTAGATAGGGGCCGAATTGGCCTTAGCTCAAAACATGAAAGTTGTAGGGAATGACATTTTAAAGGTGCTTACAAAATTTCAGGTCAATCGGAGTAGTGTAGAATGAGATAAGTCGAAATTACTATTGCTGTTCTGGTTTTACCCGAAATTGGGATTTGCTTCTGTAATTGGTTGTTTTGGTCTGGATTGCTTCCGAATGAGTTGTTGAGGCCTTCTGATGAAATTTAACCCTGTTTATTAGATTTCAACTGGTTTTGGAATTTCTGGATTTGGACTTGTAGAGCCTGAGTTATGATATTTCCGCTAGAATGCATTTTGGTGAATCTGTTTTACGTTTTGATGGAGTATCTTGCATTTTTGACCTGTTTGCACTCAAAACTGGGTTGAGTGACCTTCTGTGATGTTGTTACCCTGTCTTTTAGCTTCAAAATGGTGGGCCTTACACCTTCATCCGATAATCATAGGGCATTTGGTGCCATTACCGCAAAAAGAAGTCAAAAACTGTTTTTCAGGGCCAAAGCTAATTGCATTTCTGAATTTTCTGGTTTTCTCTAATGATTATATATGCTTATGGAACCCTATTGGGGTCATATTTGGCATTGGTTTATGACTCGTTATCGAGTCTCCTTGTACTTGTTTGCATGTTTTAGGGCTTGTTTTCATTCCGGTCATTTCCTAGCTAACTTTTGTACTTGTACTACTTTGAGCCTAGTGAACGGCTTTTGGAAATGAGATGACTTTTGTGTGAGATGTTGGGGACTGATTTGAGGAAATAATGAAGCCATGATGGCTGGAAAATAGGTAAACACAAGGGATATGCTGCCGAAATTTTACTTGAAGGCTAGTTGGATTTACTTGTGATTTGAGCGAAGGGCTTTTGGGTTGTTTGCGCCTGGTCTTCATGTTATCTTTTCGTTTCCAAGAAAATCATGCTTTTGCACCCTTGCATTAGTATTTTTTTTTGGCAAGGCGTACGACGTGTAGTCGAGCCTCATTTGTGCATTCCGTTTACTCGATTTTGGATATGAAACCTTCAATTGGTTTATTTTGATTATTTTAGGGTTTCTTGGCGATTAAGGCCAATCTGAAGTGAAACTTTTGAAGTTGAGCCTGTGAGTGTACCACTCCCCTCCATTGCTGTTTAACTTGATTTCTGCTCTGCAATCTGTTTATTTGTTTGAGACGAGGGTGTACTTTATCACACTCGTTCTCTTGTCTGTTCATATGCCAATTTACTATGCAAAATTTGAATCTGTTATCTGTGTCTGCATCTGTTCGGATTTCTATGACCTATGAGCTCAGTCCTGTGGCTAAGTTATTCGAGTCGGGCCGGCAAGGGCCTGGACGATTAGATAACGAACCATGGTAGTCTGTTCGGGGATTTTGGGTATTGAGACCCTTGATTCCGGGTATACTCGAGTATTACCATTTTGTTCGTTTGAGGTGAGCGGGCCCGGTAAAGGGGTGTTTGGTGGACGGAATTCGATGTTAAGAGGGGTCTACGGACGCGTTGGTTCTATATACGTTGACGGAGAGTCAACCGGTTTGGATCAAGTACTGCGCTGGAAATTTGGCTCCTGAGAGCCACCCGTATCCTTCTGATTTGAATCATTGGTTCCTTTGCTTTACATCTGACATGTGTATCTGATTTGTTAAATGTGAAATGCCATGATTTTAATGCTATCTGTTTGGTACCTCATTGAGCGCAAGCTCACCCCTTTCTATTCCTTTTGTTTTCCTTACAGGAAAATAAACCCTTTTGGTCTGGATTTGACAAATGGCTGCCAAATTGAGCTAGTTGAACATATCTTTTGTATAGCTAATGTATTAAAACCCTAAGTGTACTTTTGGGGCGTTTTCTCTTTTGATTTGGCAAACCATGTATATGTATTAACTTTTGAAAGCTTTTGTATGTCATTTTGATTTGTAAACGCTAAAGTTCAGATGTGAATGTTTGTTAGCTATTTCGGTTGGGTTTTGACGGGTCGGTTACTATTCATGGCCGACTCTGGATTTCATTTTTTTTTATTTTGGGTTATTTTACCATTTTGACTTGTTTACGCTCGTTTGTAAGTTCCGGATCGCTATAGATAGCTCTAATCTGTTCCGTTAGTCCTGGCGAGAGCTGGGCAGGCGGTCCGCCGAACCCTTTGGTTCGCCTCAGGGTAAGGTGGGGCTGTCACACTCCCTCATCTTCTTAGCTCATGCTCGAGTTACGGGTCCTAGGGGAACTCAAATAGTTCGCAATGGTGTCTCATAGGGCTTAGTCGACCAACCCTTCATGGGCTCTCTTCGTGGGCTTGGATCATCATGTAGACAACTTGATTATCACCTTCCAAGCTTTCAATATCCCAATGGACTCCTTGTTGGTCGGAACTCCTTGAAGCGCTTGGCTCGTGCACGTGTGACTGGGTCCAATGGAACTCGAACTGGATCATTACTTGGGTTAAGGTCCGTGCACACATCAGTCCCTTCCACTTGAGAAGGATTTGTCCTCAAATCTGGATAGAAATGGAAGATACTACAAGCATTGGTAGTATGAACCCCAAATCTAATGCCACCACATATTGGCCCTCTTAGACTAAATAATACTTGCATACTATGATTCGGTGCTCATGTCTCTTGGTTAGTTTGAAAATGCTCACAACCAGCCAAGAAAAACTCATGGCTTTACTCCAATGGCTCCTTTTGTTCGTATCATTCCCCTCCTCTTGAAAGCAATTTGCCCACAAATTGAAGCACGAATGGTGACAAGACAAGTTACATGCCTTCGACTCAATCTTGTTATGATGGCTACAGATGTCATCCAATGCAAAACCCACGTGCTAAGTTGGAAAATAACCCTTGTCAAACCTTGAATCTCACAAACTATCTTCAATGTATGCTCAACTTGATCATTTGTGGTCACAAGATAAGGGTCCTCAAAGTGGTGTGAAGTGTATCCCATGAAATCGAACTCCGACCCGAACACACTTGCAAGGCCCCAAGGCGGATTTGGTGATGTTGGAGCTCATGTGGAATAAGAGCAAGACGAAAATCACAATAGTCATTGAGGTACTTGTTCTTTAAACGAACCCTTGGTACACAACCATCCCCAAAATGTGGAGTGTTCCCTTCAAGATGAGCTCGAATCAACTCCCCTTTGGTATGGACTGATTTGAGTTGACATTGTTCCATGAATGGATACCAATGGGGTTTAACTCTTGGAGTACCAACTCCATGGAGGCTTGCAAAGTCTACAATTGATTTTGGAATGGAACGCACTAAGAACAACTCAACTTGCCTGATACGATCCTCGATCAACTTGTTTCGAGACACGTAGCACGTTTGCCCAAGGATCTAGCGAGGTAGTCCAACGCTTGGATTGCGGAACCTAGAATCGAGCGGATGACACGACTTGATTGTAGGTGGTAGAACGACGACTCCAATGAAGGTGATTACTCCAATAGATAGGTCGGTAGAACAATCATGGACAAGACGCAAGATTGCTCAATAACCCTTGTTAAGCTTGTAAAAGGCTCGAAACTCTCTCTTAGAGGAAGAATCGAAAATAGAAGAAAACTTTATTCATCAAAACTTGTCTTTTAGACCTTTCAAGGTTAGCCTTTTTATAGGTTAAAGGTAATAAGAAAAACCCTAAGAAAGCCCTAAAGAGCAGTTGGCCATCTTGGTGTCAAGATGGGTCGGCCTATGCTTCTACTATGCAATTAATCTAACCCTAAGCAACATTAATGCGTAAAGACCCTATCCGGCCTACTCACTTGAAGGCCCACTGGGCAAGGTGTAGATGTCTTGCTTTTCTCCTTCTAGGCCTTTAATATCTCTATGGGCCCCATGTTGGTCTTGGACAATACAGACAAGGTCTTGGAGGGATTCCTTGAAGAGTTTGGCTCGTGCACGTGTGACTGGGCCCAATGGAACTCAGACTGGGTCATTGCGTGGGCCCTGGTCCATGCACACATCAATTCCCTCCTCTTGAGAAGGATTTGGCCTCAAATCTGAATCCTCCTTGTCAAGAAACGGGCTCAAATCCGTGACATTGAAGGTTGTGCTAACATTGTATTCCCCAGGTAGCTCCAATTTGTAAGCATTGTCATTAACTCGTTGGAGTACTCGAAAGGGTCCATCACCCTTTGGGGATAACTTGCTTTGTCGCTGCTTGGGGAATCGCTCCTTTCGCAAGTGTAGCCAAACCCAATCTCCAGGCTCAAAAATCATCTTACGACGGTGCTTGTTGGCCTGCTGGATGTATTGTTGAGTACGCCTCTCAATGTTGGCTCAAACGGCTTCATATAACCTGCGCATAAAATCAGCCTTCTTTTTCCCATCTAAGCTTGTGTGCTCAGAGGATGGTAAGGGTACTAAATCAAGGGGGGTCAGCGGGTTAAAGCCATAAACAATCTCAAAAGGTAAGTAGTCTGTAGCACTGTGAACAGTTCGATTGTTGGCAAATTCAACATAAGGCAAGCACTCTTCCCATGTTTTAAGATTCTTTTTAATCAAAATCCGAAGTAAAGTGCCAAGTGTGCGATTGACAACTTCAGTTTGCCCATCGCTTTGTGGATAACTGGTGGTGGAGAATAATAACCTAGTGCCAAGTTTAGACCACAAAGTCTTCCAAAAGTAACTCAGAAATTTTACATCTCTATCACTAACAATGGTCCTAAGCATACCGTGCAGACGGACAATTTCTTTGAAGAACAAATTAGCAATATGAGATGCATCGTCAGTTTTGTGACAGGGGATAAAATGAGCCATCTTAGAGAATCTATCAACGACGACAAAGATGGAATCATTATTCCTAGGTGACCTAGGGAGTCCTAATACCAGTGTGGCTGCTTAGAATCCCCATATCAGAATGATAATTTGCTCTTTGAAGGTATTCCCAAACACAATAGCCTCTCTCCTTTGGGCTTTCAAAAGTTCAAGGGACTTTTATCACAAGAACAAATTAAAATAGAGTTATGAGGATCTAAACAATAACACAGCTATAAGGATCTCTCGGCCTTCCCTGGTGAAAAAATAGAAATTTAGAACTCCATATGTGATTGAACAAGCTTCTAAATTTTATTGATACTGATTTCTTGATGGGGTTTTCTGATGATCCTTTCAAACTGAGAGGCTCATCTATATATACATCAACTAAACTTGGCCTTTTGGATTAAATGGCCTTTCAACACTTGACTCTTCGGAAAAGTAAACAACACTTGACTCTTCAGAAAAGTAAACAACACTTGACTCTTCGGAAAAGTAAATAACACTTGACTCTTTGGAAAAGTAAACAACACTTGACTCTTCGGAAAAGTAAACAGCACTTTTAAGGGGACCCTTCCATGTCAACATCATTCCATGCCCACTGATAATCATCGTCTGGGGTATTCGATGGGGTAGTATCTGGATCAGTGATGTTGTACATTTCAATGTAATCTTGATGAGCTTGTTTATTCTTCCTTTTATTTTCGATACTTCTTAATTCAGATCTATTTTTGAAAATATAGGAAGAAACTGTTGAGGTGGCTGTGGAACTTTGTGAAGCTTCATATGGATCTTGGGAGTCTTGCATTACAGTGTCATTCATTCGGTCTTGGTACTCCTTTTTAGCTCTTTTGACTCTGGTCCAGTGAGGATGATTGGAATGATAATTCCATGATCCATAATGTCCAGGCCAAATTTCTGGAGGGATACATCTATTTTCTTGAAAGATATATCTCTGTGCTTCCTCATACTCATCATCAAGGTTTAAAATAGTATGATCCATTTCTTTGTAAATAACTGCACTTGCACAGGATTGGAATTGGCTATCTATTAAATGGCAAGGTCTATAGAAATGGAAGATAACATAATTAGACTGAGTGGAGAATAATCCAGACCAATATGTTAATGGTCGAAACCATTGTAAGAAGATTTGAAGGTTTGGATTTAAAGGCTGATTAAAGAAAGGTGATTGAAATTCCATAAGAATATGATACTGATGGCAAAGACACCAAAAATACCATAGCAGTGGTTTTGGAAAATCATCATGCCTTGCAAAAAAAAATTGGACAGAAAGGGTATTCAGGATTGGTTCCGAAGGGATTTAAAATTGATCCTCCATATGAACTAAATATTTCTAGTTCATATTGATTACGGATTCTGTCAATATCTTCTTTTTCCCAGGGATAAGGATTTTGGTGAATGTCTGGTGGTTCAGAAGAGACTGGTGAAAACATTAGACAGGATAAAACTTGGGTTGATAAAGCTTGTTGAGGCAAAGGTTCTTTCCTTGAAAAGAAATCAGCAACAATATTCTTTTTCCCTTTAATGTTTTTAACATCAAAAGAGTATTATGAGAACCATGCTGAGGATTTGGAACAAGGTTTTGCTTGAAGTGCAGCATTTTAGGAAATGATCACATATCCATTTCAACCAAGAAATGATGAGATATAAGAAAGAAAGAGAATTTCTTTATACCATTTTTGACTGCAAGAATTTCCTTGAAAGTGGAATGGTAATGCTGTTCAGAAACTTTGAACTTTCCACTAGCAAATCCACAACAATGCTTTGTTCCCTGTTTATCTTCTTCAAGAAGTACTGCTCCCCAATATTTATCACTGGCATCAGTTTGCAAAATCTTTTTTCCATCAGAAGGGATATGAAGAGTAGGAAGATTTTGGAGTTCTTTTTTCAGAATTTGGATTGCTTGGGTTTGTGAAGATCCCTACAGAGGTGGTTTCTTTTTGAGCATTTTAGTCAGAGGACTAATATGCTTTGAAACTGTGGGAATGAATTGCTGGACATAGTTGACAATACCAAGAAATTGCTGAACTTGTGTTTTTATAAGATTTTCTTAGGGAAATCTTTAACAGATTATCCAACATGTTGTTCAAGGGTACATTTTCCTTTAGCAATTTTCATGCCAAGGAAAGAAATTTCTTGTTGTGCCAAAATCATTTTCTTTTCAGAGAGCATAATCCCATATTACTTAACAATGTTATGGAAATCTTTAAGCAATTTGAGATGTTCTTCAAGAGTATTGCTGAAAAGAAGTATATCATCAATATAGATGAGTGCAAAGCTTAAGATAGGCTGGAAAATCCTTATCATCGCTTTTTGGAAAAGAGAAAGCGCCGTTTTTAAACCAAAAGGCATGACCTTCCATTGAAAATGATGATTAGGAATACAAAAACCAGTTTTATGCCTATCTTCAGGGTGAATTCCCAATTGCCAAAATCCAGATTTCAAATCAAATTTAGAAAACCATTTTACTTTTGATATCTAGGAAAAAAGAGTAAATCGATTGGGAATTGGAAATTTATCATCAAGGAGGAAAATATTGAGAGGTTGATAATTAATCACCAGTCTCATCTTTCCTCTTACCTGTTCAGATCTTTTGTTCACATAAAATGCTTGGCATGCCCATTGAGAATGTGATGTCTCAATAAGTCCAAACTTCAAGAGTTCCTGGCATTCTTGTTCTGCAAGCTTTGCGTCATTAGGATTCATTCCTGAATGACTGGCTTTTGTGGGATTTATATCCTCATTCTTTTTGAAATGAAGTCGAATATAAAAATCAGGGTTTTCCCACAAAGGATGATCACATTTTTGTATAAACTCTTGATGATTTGTTGAGCATGACTCTTGAATGATCTGAGTTTGAATTTGTTGGAGTTGATCCGTTTGAAAATTATCCTCTTGTATCAAGTACAGTTTAGGGACTTCAATGAAAGGTTTAAAAAACTTTTTTGATTTTATCCCTAGTCCTGTAATAAGATACTTGTTTTGTTTATAAAGATCAAAACCTAACAATAAATCCTTACTAGTGAAATTTGCTCCCAAGAATTTTGAAGTAACAATACAGTCTGGGAGAAGTTTGAGAGTAATGGGGTTTTTTGTGATAAACTTTGTTTCAAAAATATTCCCATCAGCTCCTCGAAACTTATTAACTTCTGAAATCCAATATGAGTCTGGTAAGATGTCTTTCCTCATAATAGAAGTATGAGCTCCTGTATCAAAAAATGCAATAAGGGGAATAGGTTTAGAATATTTATCCAATAGAATATGAATAAGAGTTTGAGAACAAACTTCCTTCTCATTTTCCCCTTTATTTGATAAAGCAACAGGGCCAATACTTGGGATTTCTTCTGGGACCTGTAAAGCCAAAAGAGTAGCATCAGTAGGTTCCTCCTGTTCAGAAAATTCAGATTCTAAATCAGATATTGGAAAATGAAGTTCATTTTGAATTTCTGAAATTAATTTTACTCCCTTTTGGTTTCGAGGACAATTTTTTTGCAAATCTAGGCTTTCCACAGATGAAGCATTTGTTACTCTTGGTGCCTCTGAACCTTTTAGACTTGTGTCTAAAATATCTCCATTTTTTCTTGAAGGACTGCCTTGGGAAGTTCTTATAAGTTTTGCTAAAACTTTTGAATCTTTTGAACTTCCTAAATCCTTTTCGTCTTCGAGATGGAGTACAAGCTTGACTGATGTGTGCACGAGCCTTGGCCCACACAATGACCCAATCCGAGTCCCATTGGGCCCAGTCACACGTGCACGGGCCAAGCTCTTCAAAGAATCACTCCAAGCCCTGGTTAGAGTCGTCCAAGACCAACATGGAGTTCATAAAAATATTGAGGGCTTGGAGAGAGACAATCGAGTCATTTACACCATGATCCAAGCCCACGAAGAGTCAAGCGGGCCACCAAGAGAATAAGGCCTCAGGCCCCGTCAATTAGTTAGGAATTAGTTAATGATTAAGTAAAAGCATGGGCCGGCCCATCTTGTTCCAAAAGCATGGGCCGACTCTTTCCTTTTCCTAGCCCTTTTAGGGTTTTAGTCACTTTAACTATAAATAGGCTTGCTTTGTAAGGTTTGAGGGTCAGACGTTTCATCAATAAAATTAGTTTAATTTCGTTCCTTCTTCTAAGAAGAGAGTTCGAGCACTTTACTTGCTCTGGCAAGGGTTTTGAGCAATCTTGCGTCTCGTCCTAGATTGTTCTACCGACCTATCCCGTGGAGTAGTCACCTTCATTGGAGTCGTCGTACTACCGTCTTGAATCCAATCGTGTCGTCCGTTTGGTTCTAGATCCCGCAATTCCAAGCGTTGGACATCCTCGCTAGATCCTTGGGCAAACGTGCTACGTGTCTCGGAACAAGTTGATCGAGAAACGTATCAGTTGGCTTCAGAGCTTTGGTTGAGGTATCTTTCGTTATATCCATTGTTTGTCCGTGTTTATCGTTAGTTTCTATTGTGTATGCTGCAATTGTTTCAAAAAAAAATTATGGTCGTTGTTTTGTTGTTGAAGTCGAGTCCAAATCTGTCCGTTTGTGCCTTGTTTTACACAAAAAAAAAGGACACAAATCTGACCGAGTAATTTCTTGTTCCAAGTCGTGTCCCTTGTCATAAAATTCTGGTCGTAGTTGTTGTCCTTGTTGCGCCATTGTTAGTCAAAAACAAAATTCTGTTCGTCAAAGTTGTGGCTCCATTGTTACGTCTAAATCTGTCCATTCATGTGTTGATGTTGCCGTTGATAATCTGACCATAGCTTGTGTCCTTGTTGCATTCCAATTCTGTCCAAATAGAGAGTCCAAGCCGAAACAACAAGAAAACATAGCAGCGGCAACTAGGGTTTCTTGAGTGCGGCCAGGGTTTGTGCGGCTAGGGTTTTCCTTTGGTCGTCAAATCTGTCCAAGTGTTCAATTGTTTATCTAAGTTGTTTGCGTAGCTTCCTAAAACTGATTTTGTGGTTAAACTTGTTTGGCGTTGGGATCTTGAAGAGGAACTACAATAATCTAGGGTTTCTTGAGTTTCTTGAAATTAATCTTGAAGTTCTTGGAAGTTCTTGATTAGATCTTGGAGTTTTTTGGGCTGGTGGTTGTAGAAAGGATAGGGCTGACCATAATCTGGTTGTAAACCTCTCGTCCAGGTGTAGCTACATTGCCAAATCACAAAAAAAATAGGAAGAAAAACAGAATCGAAAACAAAAAAAAAGGCAAATCGGTGGAACAAAGGCCAAACAAGAAAAGGGAGAACGTGGCTTTTATTACCAAATCTGTTTCTTATATTGAGTTCCTACCCGAAATAGAAAATTACACCAAGGAAAAGAATTCAAAAGTTTTGGCTAGCTCTTCTTGAAAATCTTGATCACCTTGAGCCTTGATCACTTGTGTCACCCTTTGAGATTCTTGAGGTTCTTGACCATCTTGAGCCTTGAAAACTTGACCCAGTCCGAGTTCCATTAGGCCCAGTCACACGTGCATGAGCCAAACTCTTCAACGAATCCTTCCAAGGCCTTGTCCGTATTGTCCAAGACCAACATGGGGTCCATAGAGATATCGAAGGTCTAGAAGGAGAAAAGCAAGACATCTACACCTTGATCCAAGCCCATGAAGAGCCCAGTGGGCCTCCAAGTGAGTAGGCCGGATAGGGTCTTTAGGCGTTAATGTTGCTTAGGGTTAGATTAATTGCATAGTAGAAGCATGGGCTGGCCCATCTTGACACCAAGATGGCCGACTGCTCTTTAGGGTTTTCTTAGGGTTTTTCTTGTTACCTTTAGCCTATAAAAAGGCTAGCCTTGTAAGGTCTAAAAGACAAGTTTGATGAATAAAGTTTTCTTCTATTTTCGATTCTTCCTCTAAGAGAGAGTTTCGAGCCTTTTACTTGCTTGACAAGGGTTATTGAGCAATCTTGCATCTTGTCCATGATTGTTCTACCGACCTATCCATTGGAGTAATCACCTTCATTGGAGTCGTCGTTCTACCGCCTACAATCAAGTCGTGTCATCCGCTCGATTCTAGGTTCTGCAATCCAAGCGTTGGACTACCTCGCTAGATTCTTGGGCAAACGTGCTACGTGTCTCGAAACAAGTTGATCAAGGACCGTATTAGTTGGTATCAGAGCTTTGGTAGAGGTATCTTTCGTTATATCCATTGTTTTGTCCTTGTTGTCGATTAGTTTTCCTTGTTTTCCGCTACCGTGTCTTACAAAAAAAAATTCTGTCTATTGGCGTTACTTCGTGTCTTGAATCTGTTCGTCTTTGTGTCGTTGAACCTTTGTTGCTAATCTGTCCACCTTGTTTTTACAAAAAAAAAAAAATAAATCTGTCCGTGTGTTTCCTTGTGTTGCAAATCTGCCCGCTGTTTGGTACTTCGTTGTTGCGTCCAATTTCTGGTCATAAGTTGCGCCCAATCTGACCTTGATTTGTGCCATAGCTTGGTGGGGAAAAATTCTGTCCAAGTGGTGTTACAAATCTGACCGAAACTTGACTAGTATTGTTGAGTTGTGAATTTGTTCGTCGTACAACTCCAAATCTGTCCAAGTCGTGCGTTATTGTTGCTAGTTCTAAATCTAACAGAGATTTGAACCCTTTGATTGCACCAATTCTGCCAAGTATTTGGTCATAGCCAAAACCACAAGAAAAGAAAGAGCATCAGCTAGGGTTTTGTCTTGGCGGCTAGGGTTTACCAAAGTGCGGCTAGGGTTTCTTCTTGTTGTCAAATCTGTCCAAATCTATATGGTGTTATCCAAGTTGTTTTATTTAATTTTTTGAACTGATTTGGATTTTAAACTTGTTGGTGTTACGAATCTTGAAGGAAATCTACAAGAATTTTAGGTTTCTTGAGGTTCTTGAAACTAATCTTGAAACTCTTGAAAGTTTCTTGGAGAATTCTTGCGAGAACTTGCGGGGTTGAACGTTTCTTGTGTGAAAAAAAGGGGGGGCTGACCGAATCTGGTTTGACCATTCGGCCAAGTATTTAAATTGTCCTTAAGTAAAAAAAAAAAGCAAATAGAAACGGGGAAAAAAGAAAGAAGGAGGAAGTGCGCGAGTGACAAGAGAACAAACGAGAAAGAAAAGAAAATTGAGTTCCTTTATTGCCAAATCTGTTTTGTTGCCTCTTGTTCTAACCAAACCAGAAAATTACAACAAGAAGGTAGAACTCAAAAGTTTTGACCTACCTCTTCTTGAAAATCTTGATCACCTTGAGCCTTGATCACTTGTACCACCCTTTGAGGCTTTTGAGGTTCTTGATCATCTTGAGCCTTGAAAACTTGCACCTCCCTTCGAATAAAAAGTTTCTTGTACGCTCTTGCATCCATACGAGGCTTTCTTGGTTTAAGAATAAATTTCTTGGGAGCTTCTTGACTAGCCCGTTTGGGGGATCCTTGAGTGACATTGCTCACGTTATCTTGGGAAGCCATTGTCTTGAAACAAGAACCAAAACTGCCTTCCCTTGCGAAGAAAGGGGGGAGAGTCGAGTTGCTTGTTTCTTGAGAGTAAGAGAGCCGAACTTCTTGGGAGTAAGGTGCGGCTATGAAGAGAGGGATTTTATAGGGAAGTAGCCGACTTTGGGGAAGGGTTTAAGAAGAAAAATTTTGGAAGTTTTCGATTAAGAGGAAAGGAACTGAAATTACTTTAATTCTTGGGAGTCAAAGACCGAAGTTGTTGTACGAAGGGTGCGACTGTGAAAGAGGGTATTTGACAAGGGAACAGCCGATCTTGGGAAGGATTAGGAAGGAGAAATTCTGGAATTTTTTCAGTTGGGAGAGGTAGCAACCAGATCAGACTTGAAGTCCACTTGGAGAAGAAATTGGAAGTTGCTAAAAGTTGTTCAAGAGAGGTCTTCAAAGGAGATTCCAAAACTAACTTGTTTTCCTAATTAATTTAGGAAACTAAGTACAACACTTGGATGACTCTTGTTCTCACTTGGACACTTTCTTATATTCTCATATCCATTTTAGGAAACTTTTCTATATTCTCTCATCCATTCTAGGAAACTACTCCTACACTTTAGAAAGCTAAGGTTTCCTTTTCTTTGTGTCGCACATTCCATTGTTGACCACCAACAATAACCCCTTCCAAATTTGTCCATCTCACCTCGCTCCCACCCATACATGTCCCATACTCTCGATTACTCTTGTGAAAAAGTTGGTAAACAATCATTAGGCTCGAGCAACATTTCTCACCTACCTACACCGACAGGTAAAGGCATTGGGTAAGATCTTTTAAGAGTGTCTTGAGTGATAAACACGAGAGAGTGTGATACACTAAGGGAGTGAAGTAAGGATCTATTGCACTCTTTCTTCTTGTTACTAACCTTTTGTAGGGCATCAAGAGAGACATGGAGCAACATCAACCAACCACAGACTACTCCTTAATGTTCACCACCATGAAGAACGAGCTCAGGCGAATCAGTGAGCAACAAATGGAGGAGTTGCACACTCGTTTTGACGAGTTATCCAAGAGTCTCACACGAGGCTCTCGTTCAAGATCCCACAACCAGAGTAACCATGGCACCAAAGAGGCGAACAACGAAGACTACTCTGCTAGTGAGGATAAGGAGCGACCCGAGAAGCCTAGAAGGGACACGTCGAAGAACAAGCTAAAGGGCCTTAAAATTCAAGTGCTCGCGTTCAAGGGCAAGAGTGACCCTAAAACTTACTTGGAATGGGAAGGCCGCATCGAAATGGTCTTCGACTGCTACGATTATAGCGAGGAACAAAAAGTCAAAGTTGCCACCGTTGAGTTCACCGACTACGCCCTAGTTTGGTGGGACCAAGTAAGGACCCATAGGAGGAGAATGGGGGAACCGCGAGTCCAAACTTGGCGAGAGCTCAAGGCATTGATGCGTAAGAAATTCGTTCCAAGCTACTACAACCGAGATCTCCACTCCAAACTGCAAACCCTCACTCAAGGCAACATGAGTGTTGAGGACTATTACAAGGAGATTGAGATGGCCATGATGAGGGCGAACCTTCAAGAAGATAGTGAAGCAACCATGGCTAGGTTTCTTCGTGGTCTCAACCCAGACCTTCAAGAAGCCTTGGAGCTCCAACACTATGTGGACATGCATGACCTTCTTGAACTCGCTATCAAGGTCGAAAGGGGAAAGAAACTAAGGCGAGGAGCCCGTACCTTCCAGTCTTCCAGCTCAACCTCATGGAATGGCAACCAACCACGGAGGGCAACCCACGAACCTGGGTATTCGGCCACACCAACTTCTTCAAGCCGAATTCAAGGTAATGTTCCTAACCGAAATTCCTCGTCCACCCCTAATAAAGTTACTGATACATCCAGGTCTACTTCTAAGGCATCACATGAGACTCCTAAGACTAGGAGTAGGGACATCAAATGCTTTAAGTGCCAAGGGTTTGGACATATTCAGTCTCAATGTCCAAACCAACGGGTCATGCTAATCACTCACAATGCGAGATCGTGTCCGATGATGACGACTGTGAGGAGATACCCGAATTGACCAAAGGCGATTGCCTGGATGAAGACTCAGCTGAGGAAGATTACTCGCCTACACAAGGAGAAATAGGGTGCTTGGTGGCACGACGAGTGCTAACCACCCGAGTTAAGGAGGACGAGCAACTACAAAGAGAGAACCTGTTTTACACCTGTTGCAAAGTAGGAGACAAGGTGTGTAGCCTCATCATCGACGGTGGGAGTTGCACAAATGTGGCGAGCTTACTCATGGTTGAGAACTTAGGGCTCCCAACTACTAGACATCCACACCCTTATCGCCTCCAATGGCTAAGTGAGAATGGAGAGGTACGTGTCTTCAAACAGGTACGTGTTCCCTTCTCTATTGGAACTTACATTGATGAAGTCGTGTGTGACGTGGTGCCAATGCATGCTATGCATGTCATCCAGGGGAGACCCTGGCAACTCGATAAACACGTTACATTTGATAGAAGGGCAAACAAGTACACACCCTTGCATGACGGCAAACGCAAGGTTCTTATACCACTCACACCTGCACAAGTGTATGAGGACCAACTTAAGTTGTAAAATGAGTGTGAACAAGACCGTCGAAGGAGAAAACAAAAGATGTCGACCCTGGCAAGAGCTCCACTTCTACAAGTGAGCAGCCGACCAAGGGTCAAGTGAGCATACCTAGCATCATGCATGACAAATCACCCACTACTGTGACACCCCCACTTCTCCCTAAGGCGAACCAAAGGGTATCCACGGGACGCCTGCCCAACTCTCGTTAGGACTCAAGCAATTTCTATTCAAGCTTATAACGGTACTAGAAGTCAACAACCAGAACATATACATACAAATAGTGCGGAAGCGTTCAAGCTTAATGATCTATAAAAATCACCCAATCCTTACATCGGGTTTTCATAATACAACCCAAAATTTACAATATCCAAAAGTCTAGATAAAAGAGTTGGAACCCTATTGCACGAGTACACAAAAGAGAAATTTCCTCCGAATCTCATTCCAGGCCCAAACCTGTTAAGGAAAACAAATCTACAGGGTGAGCAAAATGCTCGTGAGGCCAAGAACACACATGCAAGTACATTGTTCAAGTAACAATCCCAATTCAACACGTAAAGCAACAATATTGCAATAAATAACAATTCGAAAGGAAAAGTAAACAGAAACAATTCAAGGATATCGGAGCTCTCAGGAGCTAATTTCCACTTACGATGACACTCCGTCAACCGGGTCGATATTTCTATTATGTAAATCACCACTTACTTCCCTCCGTCCACCGTGCACCTCCCCAGGCCCGCAAGACATTTATAAGGTGATACTTTACTAGTATGCCAAGCAAGACCTCTCATTAGGCCAAGTTTATTTATCACATGGCTTGCCAAGGTTCCCGACCAAGCCCATGCCGGCTCAAGTCCAAGGTCGGCCTATGAGTTTGGGCGTCCCCCATTTTCATTTGAGAGTCGAGGAGATTCACTCCAACTGTGACGCCCCGCAAGAAGGAGGTTTTCCTTTGGTAGAAATCTTGGTTGGACGAGTGGAGTAAAACAGATTTTCAACTCGGTTAAGAAACAAAAAAAAAAATTTTGGAAAAAGGAAAGGGCCAAATTCGGCCGAAAATCCGGCCAGAAACTGGCCGGATAGCTGGCCGGATTGCCTTGCAATTGTGAAAAAAAAATGGTTCAGTCTCGGCCTCATATCCGGCCAGAAACTGGCCGGATTCTGACGTGGCACAGCCGGTCAGCAGCTTTGACCGGCTGTTTCCTTGATAAATATCTTGTTTTGGCTGCTTTTGCTCTTCATTTTTGCCCCTGCTGAACCGAGCTTCATAGAGAGAAAACTCTCAAATTTCCTAATTTCAATCTTTGCAAATATCTTGGGTTTCAACCGATGGTTTTGGAAGCTACTTCACACAAGGGTTTGCTAAGGTGGATTAAAGCTTGTGATGGATGGGTTTTTGAAGGGAAGCTCTAGGTTGATAGCTCTCTTGAATTTGAGGTGAGTTGAATAAACAAGTTTCCTTTGGTTCTAATATTGGTTAATTAGTGGTTTGTAGTGGCTATGCGTAGTATTTTGTGGAGTATTTCATGGGTTTGAGATAAGTTGGTCCAATTTCTGATTTATTGGATATTTTTCTGATTCACTATGATTATGGTTAGTTGGCTTGAATTGATGGATTGAAATGGTGTTAAATGAAGTGATTGTGCGTTAATTGTGATCGTTTGCGGAAAAATTACGCTTATGGTATAATTTCTGGTTTTAGGGTTTCAATTTGGGAAATTTTCCAAGGTTGGCTTATGAGCTTCTAATTGGCTCAATTGAGGGGTATTAAGGCCCTAATTGGATATGTTTTATCGTTTGTGAATTGTATGAGCAATTGTGGTTAATTGCTATGTGATTGGGTTTGTTTGTAGGTTGGAAAAATAAAGGAATTAAGGGGAAATGCTGTCCGATTTTGGATAGCGTTGGTTGCTTTGAGTTAAGTTAAACGGCTTGGACTTGAACGATGAAATTGGCTATATTGGACGAGGATTGTGAGCCGTGGAGGTGAGTGACCTCAAACGATTTTCAACGTTACCTTTGAAATGTTTCTTGCATCGTTTCTTTGATTGCATATCCTGTGTGCCGGCATATAAGTTCTTGACATGTTTTGGCTCAAATGAGTACTTGGAATTCGTGTGCTGGACCCCAACGTCTCCTCCACCGTTTAATGTTCCTGTAGAGCACCAATGGGCTCTTTCTCAATGTTCAATGTTCAATGTTAAGTGTTTAATGTTAAATGATTGTTTGGAGCGTTGGACGTCTAAGTACCATGATTTCACTGGCTCACGAGAGAAATGAAAGTGCATTGATTATTGAATCATGACATTATCTAAATGAATGTTTGTGAAACTGATTTGATAATTGATTTTATTGGTTACTCGCTGAGCTTCTAGCTCACCCCAAAATGTTTTATTCCCCTCCACAGGGCTCAAGGCAAAGCGAAGACTTGTAGTGCTTATTCATGCGAGTGGATAGATTATCTTGTGTACAGTTTGAATTTGGATTTCCTGTTGTGTAATAGTTCATATTAGGGATTGTATTGAACGTTGGGAATTGATTGGATGTGTAATAGTCTAGTGATTGGACTTCCTATGGATTAGAGTGGCGCAGCGGATGCGCGGACGCTTCGCTCTCGACGTGTAATCATTGGTTAAGTTGATATATATTTGAGTTTTATATGGTAATTTGTTCGAGGACTGTAGTGTTTGACCGAGTCCTGGCGAGAGCTGGGCAGGCGGCCCGCCGAACCCTCTGGTACGCCTTAGGGGGAGGTGGGGTCGTTACAATTGGTATCAGAGCTTAGGCTTCAGATTCCTGTAGTGTATCCTAGGCTTGAAGTTTAGGATACCGGACTGTGCGTTTAGTTTGAACTGTACATGTTCTCTTGTAGAAATGGAAAATCCGACAAGTGGGATTAGAGTGACCCGTAGTGCTTGTCTGGAATGGTTAAGTGACTTTTGAGGGTTACTTGAATCTGGTGCGTACAAGTGGGAATGTCGAGGACGACATTCTTTTAAGGAGGGGAGATTGTGACGCCCCGCAAGAAGGAGGTTTTCCTTTGGTAGAAATCTTTGTTGGACGAGTGGAGTAAAACAGGTTTTCAACTCGGTTAAGAAACAAAAAAAAAAATTTGGAAAAAGGAAAGGGCCAAATCCGGCCGGATAGCTGGCCGGATTGCCTTGCAATTTTGAAAAAAAAATGGTTCAGTCTCGGCCTCATATCCGGCCAGGAATCCGACCGGGAATCCGGCCAGAAACTGGCCGGATTCTGACGTGGCACAGCCGGTCAGCAGCCTTGACCGGCTGTTTCCTTGATAAATATCTTGTTTTGGCTGCTTTTGCTCTTCATTTTTGCCCCTGCTCAACCGAGCTTCATAGAGAGAAAACTCTCAAATTTCCTAATTTCAATCTTTGCAAATATCTTGGGTTTCAACCGATGGTTTTGGAAGCTACTTCACACAAGGGTTTGCTAAGGTGGATTAAAGCTTGTGATGGATGGGTTTTTGAAGGGAAGCTCTAGGTTGATAGCTCTCTTGAATTTGAGGTGAGTTGAATAAACAAGTTTCCTTTGGTTCTAATATTGGTTAATTAGTGGTTTGTAGTGGCCATGCGTAGTATTTTGTGGAGTATTTCATGGGTTTGAGATAAGTTGGTCCAATTTCTGATTTATTGGATATTTTTCTGATTCACTATGATTATGGTTAGTTGGCTTGAATTGATGGATTGAAATGGTGTTAAATGAAGTGATTGTGCGTTAATTGTGATCGTTTGCGGAAAAATTACGCTTATGGTATAATTTCTGGTTTTAGGGTTTCAATTTGGGAATTTTTCCAAGGATGGCTTATGAGCTTCTAATTGGCTCAATTGAGGGGTATTAAGGCCCTAATTGGATATGTTTTATCGTTTGTGAATTGTATGAGCAATTGTGGTTAATTGCTATGTGATTGGGTTTGTTTGTAGGTTGGAAAAATAAAGGAATTAAGGGGAAATGCTGTCCGATTTTGGATAGCGTTGGTTGCTTTGAGTTAAGTTAAACGGCTTGGACTTGAACGATGAAATTGGCTATATTGGACGAGGATTGTGAGCCGTGGAGGTGAGTGACCTCAAACGATTTTCAACGTTACCTTTGAAATGTTTCTTGCATCGTTTCTTTGATTGCATATCCTGTGTGCCGGCATATAAGTTCTTGACATGTTTTGGCTCAAATGAGTACTTGGAATTCGTGTGCTGGACCCCAACGTCTCCTCCACCGTTTAATGTTCCTGTAGAGCACCAATGGGCTCTTTCTCAATGTTCAATGTTCAATGTTAAGTGTTTAATGTTAAATGATTGTTTGGAGCGTTGGACGTCTAAGTACCATGATTTCACTGGCTCACGAGAGAAATGAAAGTGCATTGATTATTGAATCATGACATTATCTAAATGAATGTTTGTGAAACTGATTTGATAATTGATTTTATTGGTTACTCGCTGAGCTTCTAGCTCACCCCAAAATGTTTTATTCCCCTCCACAGGGCTCAAGGCAAAGCGAAGACTTGTAGTGCTTATTCATGCGAGTGGATAGATTATCTTGTGTACAGTTTGAATTTGGATTTCCTGTTGTGTAATAGTTCATATTAGGGATTGTATTGAACGTTGGGAATTGATTGGATGTGTAATAGTCTAGTGATTGGACTTCCTATGGATTAGAGTGGCGCAGCGGATGCGCGGACGCTTCGCTCTCGACGTGTAATCATTGGTTAAGTTGATATATATTTGAGTTTTATATGGTAATTTGTTCGAGGACTGTAGTGTTTGACCGAGTCCTGGCGAGAGCTGGGCAGGCGGCCCGCCGAACCCTCTGGTACGCCTTAGGGGGAGGTGGGGTCGTTACAATTGGTATCAGAGCTTAGGCTTCAGATTCCTGTAGTGTATCCTAGGCTTGAAGTTTAGGATACCGGACTGTGCGTTTAGTTTGAACTGTACATGTTCTCTTGTAGAAATGGAAAATCCGACAAGTGGGATTAGAGTGACCCGTAGTGCTTGTCTGGAATGGTTAAGTGACTTTTGAGGGTTACTTGAATCTGGTGCGTACAAGTGGGAATGTCGAGGACGACATTCTTTTAAGGAGGGGAGATTGTGACGCCCCGCAAGAAGGAGGTTTTCCTTTGGTAGAAATCTTTGTTGGACGAGTGGAGTAAAACAGGTTTTCAACTCGGTTAAGAAACAAAAAAAAAAATTTGGAAAAAGGAAAGGGCCAAATCCGGCCGGATAGCTGGCCGGATTGCCTTGCAATTTTGAAAAAAAAATGGTTCAGTCTCGGCCTCATATCCGGCCAGGAATCCGACCGGGAATCCGGCCAGAAACTGGCCGGATTCTGACGTGGCACAGCCGGTCAGCAGCCTTGACCGGCTGTTTCCTTGATAAATATCTTGTTTTGGCTGCTTTTGCTCTTCATTTTTGCCCCTGCTCAACCGAGCTTCATAGAGAGAAAACTCTCAAATTTCCTAATTTCAATCTTTGCAAATATCTTGGGTTTCAACCGATGGTTTTGGAAGCTACTTCACACAAGGGTTTGCTAAGGTGGATTAAAGCTTGTGATGGATGGGTTTTTGAAGGGAAGCTCTAGGTTGATAGCTCTCTTGAATTTGAGGTGAGTTGAATAAACAAGTTTCCTTTGGTTCTAATATTGGTTAATTAGTGGTTTGTAGTGGCCATGCGTAGTATTTTGTGGAGTATTTCATGGGTTTGAGATAAGTTGGTCCAATTTCTGATTTATTGGATATTTTTCTGATTCACTATGATTATGGTTAGTTGGCTTGAATTGATGGATTGAAATGGTGTTAAATGAAGTGATTGTGCGTTAATTGTGATCGTTTGCGGAAAAATTACGCTTATGGTATAATTTCTGGTTTTAGGGTTTCAATTTGGGAATTTTTCCAAGGATGGCTTATGAGCTTCTAATTGGCTCAATTGAGGGGTATTAAGGCCCTAATTGGATATGTTTTATCGTTTGTGAATTGTATGAGCAATTGTGGTTAATTGCTATGTGATTGGGTTTGTTTGTAGGTTGGAAAAATAAAGGAATTAAGGGGAAATGCTGTCCGATTTTGGATAGCGTTGGTTGCTTTGAGTTAAGTTAAACGGCTTGGACTTGAACGATGAAATTGGCTATATTGGACGAGGATTGTGAGCCGTGGAGGTGAGTGACCTCAAACGATTTTCAACGTTACCTTTGAAATGTTTCTTGCATCGTTTCTTTGATTGCATATCCTGTGTGCCGGCATATAAGTTCTTGACATGTTTTGGCTCAAATGAGTACTTGGAATTCGTGTGCTGGACCCCAACGTCTCCTCCACCGTTTAATGTTCCTGTAGAGCACCAATGGGCTCTTTCTCAATGTTCAATGTTCAATGTTAAGTGTTTAATGTTAAATGATTGTTTGGAGCGTTGGACGTCTAAGTACCATGATTTCACTGGCTCACGAGAGAAATGAAAGTGCATTGATTATTGAATCATGACATTATCTAAATGAATGTTTGTGAAACTGATTTGATAATTGATTTTATTGGTTACTCGCTGAGCTTCTAGCTCACCCCAAAATGTTTTATTCCCCTCCACAGGGCTCAAGGCAAAGCGAAGACTTGTAGTGCTTATTCATGCGAGTGGATAGATTATCTTGTGTACAGTTTGAATTTGGATTTCCTGTTGTGTAATAGTTCATATTAGGGATTGTATTGAACGTTGGGAATTGATTGGATGTGTAATAGTCTAGTGATTGGACTTCCTATGGATTAGAGTGGCGCAGCGGATGCGCGGACGCTTCGCTCTCGACGTGTAATCATTGGTTAAGTTGATATATATTTGAGTTTTATATGGTAATTTGTTCGAGGACTGTAGTGTTTGACCGAGTCCTGGCGAGAGCTGGGCAGGCGGCCCGCCGAACCCTCTGGTACGCCTTAGGGGGAGGTGGGGTCGTTACAATTGGTATCAGAGCTTAGGCTTCAGATTCCTGTAGTGTATCCTAGGCTTGAAGTTTAGGATACCGGACTGTGCGTTTAGTTTGAACTGTACATGTTCTCTTGTAGAAATGGAAAATCCGACAAGTGGGATTAGAGTGACCCGTAGTGCTTGTCTGGAATGGTTAAGTGACTTTTGAGGGTTACTTGAATCTGGTGCGTACAAGTGGGAATGTCGAGGACGACATTCTTTTAAGGAGGGGAGATTGTGACGCCCCGCAAGAAGGAGGTTTTCCTTTGGTAGAAATCTTTGTTGGACGAGTGGAGTAAAACAGGTTTTCAACTCGGTTAAGAAACAAAAAAAAAAAATTTGGAAAAAGGAAAGGGCCAAATCCGGCCGGATAGCTGGCCGGATTGCCTTGCAATTTTGAAAAAAAAATGGTTCAGTCTCGGCCTCATATCCGGCCAGGAATCCGACCGGGAATCCGGCCAGAAACTGGCCGGATTCTGACGTGGCACAGCCGGTCAGCAGCCTTGACCGGCTGTTTCCTTGATAAATATCTTGTTTTGGCTGCTTTTGCTCTTCATTTTTGCCCCTGCTCAACCGAGCTTCATAGAGAGAAAACTCTCAAATTTCCTAATTTCAATCTTTGCAAATATCTTGGGTTTCAACCGATGGTTTTGGAAGCTACTTCACACAAGGGTTTGCTAAGGTGGATTAAAGCTTGTGATGGATGGGTTTTTGAAGGGAAGCTCTAGGTTGATAGCTCTCTTGAATTTGAGGTGAGTTGAATAAACAAGTTTCCTTTGGTTCTAATATTGGTTAATTAGTGGTTTGTAGTGGCCATGCGTAGTATTTTGTGGAGTATTTCATGGGTTTGAGATAAGTTGGTCCAATTTCTGATTTATTGGATATTTTTCTGATTCACTATGATTATGGTTAGTTGGCTTGAATTGATGGATTGAAATGGTGTTAAATGAAGTGATTGTGCGTTAATTGTGATCGTTTGCGGAAAAATTACGCTTATGGTATAATTTCTGGTTTTAGGGTTTCAATTTGGGAATTTTTCCAAGGATGGCTTATGAGCTTCTAATTGGCTCAATTGAGGGGTATTAAGGCCCTAATTGGATATGTTTTATCGTTTGTGAATTGTATGAGCAATTGTGGTTAATTGCTATGTGATTGGGTTTGTTTGTAGGTTGGAAAAATAAAGGAATTAAGGGGAAATGCTGTCCGATTTTGGATAGCGTTGGTTGCTTTGAGTTAAGTTAAACGGCTTGGACTTGAACGATGAAATTGGCTATATTGGACGAGGATTGTGAGCCGTGGAGGTGAGTGACCTCAAACGATTTTCAACGTTACCTTTGAAATGTTTCTTGCATCGTTTCTTTGATTGCATATCCTGTGTGCCGGCATATAAGTTCTTGACATGTTTTGGCTCAAATGAGTACTTGGAATTCGTGTGCTGGACCCCAACGTCTCCTCCACCGTTTAATGTTCCTGTAGAGCACCAATGGGCTCTTTCTCAATGTTCAATGTTCAATGTTAAGTGTTTAATGTTAAATGATTGTTTGGAGCGTTGGACGTCTAAGTACCATGATTTCACTGGCTCACGAGAGAAATGAAAGTGCATTGATTATTGAATCATGACATTATCTAAATGAATGTTTGTGAAACTGATTTGATAATTGATTTTATTGGTTACTCGCTGAGCTTCTAGCTCACCCCAAAATGTTTTATTCCCCTCCACAGGGCTCAAGGCAAAGCGAAGACTTGTAGTGCTTATTCATGCGAGTGGATAGATTATCTTGTGTACAGTTTGAATTTGGATTTCCTGTTGTGTAATAGTTCATATTAGGGATTGTATTGAACGTTGGGAATTGATTGGATGTGTAATAGTCTAGTGATTGGACTTCCTATGGATCAGAGTGGCGCAGCGGATGCGCGGACGCTTCGCTCTCGACGTGTAATCATTGGTTAAGTTGATATATATTTGAGTTTTATATGGTAATTTGTTCGAGGACTGTAGTGTTTGACCGAGTCCTGGCGAGAGCTGGGCAGGCGGCCCGCCGAACCCTCTGGTACGCCTTAGGGGGAGGTGGGGTCGTTACAATTGGTATCAGAGCTTAGGCTTCAGATTCCTGTAGTGTATCCTAGGCTTGAAGTTTAGGATACCGGACTGTGCGTTTAGTTTGAACTGTACATGTTCTCTTGTAGAAATGGAAAATCCGACAAGTGGGATTAGAGTGACCCGTAGTGCTTGTCTGGAATGGTTAAGTGACTTTTGAGGGTTACTTGAATCTGGTGCGTACAAGTGGGAATGTCGAGGACGACATTCTTTTAAGGAGGGGAGATTGTGACGCCCCGCAAGAAGGAGGTTTTCCTTTGGTAGAAATCTTTGTTGGACGAGTGGAGTAAAACAGGTTTTCAACTCGGTTAAGAAACAAAAAAAAAAAATTTGGAAAAAGGAAAGGGCCAAATCCGGCCGGATAGCTGGCCGGATTGCCTTGCAATTTTGAAAAAAAAATGGTTCAGTCTCGGCCTCATATCCGGCCAGGAATCCGGCCGGGAATCCGGCCAGAAACTGGCCGGATTCTGACGTGGCACAGCCGGTCAGCAGCCTTGACCGGCTGTTTCCTTGATAAATATCTTGTTTTGGCTGCTTTTGCTCTTCATTTTTGCCCCTGCTCAACCGAGCTTCATAGAGAGAAAACTCTCAAATTTCCTAATTTCAATCTTTGCAAATATCTTGGGTTTCAACCGATGGTTTTGGAAGCTACTTCACACAAGGGTTTGCTAAGGTGGATTAAAGCTTGTGATGGATGGGTTTTTGAAGGGAAGCTCTAGGTTGATAGCTCTCTTGAATTTGAGGTGAGTTGAATAAACAAGTTTCCTTTGGTTCTAATATTGGTTAATTAGTGGTTTGTAGTGGCCATGCGTAGTATTTTGTGGAGTATTTCATGGGTTTGAGATAAGTTGGTCCAATTTCTGATTTATTGGATATTTTTCTGATTCACTATGATTATGGTTAGTTGGCTTGAATTGATGGATTGAAATGGTGTTAAATGAAGTGATTGTGCGTTAATTGTGATCGTTTGCGGAAAAATTACGCTTATGGTATAATTTCTGGTTTTAGGGTTTCAATTTGGGAATTTTTCCAAGGATGGCTTATGAGCTTCTAATTGGCTCAATTGAGGGGTATTAAGGCCCTAATTGGATATGTTTTATCGTTTGTGAATTGTATGAGCAATTGTGGTTAATTGCTATGTGATTGGGTTTGTTTGTAGGTTGGAAAAATAAAGGAATTAAGGGGAAATGCTGTCCGATTTTGGATAGCGTTGGTTGCTTTGAGTTAAGTTAAACGGCTTGGACTTGAACGATGAAATTGGCTATATTGGACGAGGATTGTGAGCCGTGGAGGTGAGTGACCTCAAACGATTTTCAACGTTACCTTTGAAATGTTTCTTGCATCGTTTCTTTGATTGCATATCCTGTGTGCCGGCATATAAGTTCTTGACATGTTTTGGCTCAAATGAGTACTTGGAATTCGTGTGCTGGACCCCAACGTCTCCTCCACCGTTTAATGTTCCTGTAGAGCACCAATGGGCTCTTTCTCAATGTTCAATGTTCAATGTTAAGTGTTTAATGTTAAATGATTGTTTGGAGCGTTGGACGTCTAAGTACCATGATTTCACTGGCTCACGAGAGAAATGAAAGTGCATTGATTATTGAATCATGACATTATCGAAATGAATGTTTGTGAAACTGATTTGATAATTGATTTTATTGGTTACTCGCTGAGTTTCTAGCTCACCCCAAAATGTTTTATTCCCCTCCACAGGGCTCAAGGCAAAGCGAAGACTTGTAGTGCTTATTCATGCGAGTGGATAGATTATCTTGTGTACAGTTTGAATTTGGATTTCCTGTGGTGTAATAGTTCATATTAGGGATTGTATTGAACGTTGGGAATTGATTGGATGTGTAATAGTCTAGTGATTGGACTTCCTATGGATCAGAGTGGCGCAGCGGATGCGTGGACGCTTCGCTCTCGACGTGTAATCATTGGTTAAGTTGATATATATTTGAGTTTTATATGGTAATTTGTTCGAGGACTGTAGTGTTTGACCGAGTCCTGGCGAGAGCTGGGCAGGCGGCCCGCCGAACCCTCTGGTACGCCTTAGGGGGAGGTGGGGTCGTTACAATTGGTATCAGAGCTTAGGCTTCAGATTCCTGTAGTGTATCCTAGGCTTGAAGTTTAGGATACCGGACTGTGCGTTTAGTTTGAACTGTACGTGTTCTCTTGTAGAAATGGAAAATCCGACAAGTGGGATTAGAGTGACCCGTAGTGCTTGTCTGGAATGGTTAAGTGACTTTTGAGGGTTACTTGAATCTGGTGCGTACAAGTGGGAATGTCGAGGACGACATTCTTTTAAGGAGGGGAGATTGTGACGCCCCGCAAGAAGGAGGTTTTCCTTTGGTAGAAATCTTTGTTGGACGAGTGGAGTAAAACAGGTTTTCAACTCGGTTAAGAAACAAAAAAAAAAAATTTGGAAAAAGGAAAGGGCCAAATCCGGCCGGATAGCTGGCCGGATTGCCTTGCAATTTTGAAAAAAAAATGGTTCAGTCTCGGCCTCATATCCGGCCAGGAATCCGGCCGGGAATCCGGCCAGAAACTGGCCGGATTCTGACGTGGCACAGCCGGTCAGCAGCCTTGACCGGCTGTTTCCTTGATAAATATCTTGTTTTGGCTGCTTTTGCTCTTCATTTTTGCCCCTGCTCAACCGAGCTTCATAGAGAGAAAACTCTCAAATTTCCTAATTTCAATCTTTGCAAATATCTTGGGTTTCAACCGATGGTTTTGGAAGCTACTTCACACAAGGGTTTGCTAAGGTGGATTAAAGCTTGTGATGGATGGGTTTTTGAAGGGAAGCTCTAGGTTGATAGCTCTCTTGAATTTGAGGTGAGTTGAATAAACAAGTTTCCTTTGGTTCTAATATTGGTTAATTAGTGGTTTGTAGTGGCCATGCGTAGTATTTTGTGGAGTATTTCATGGGTTTGAGATAAGTTGGTCCAATTTCTGATTTATTGGATATTTTTCTGATTCACTATGATTATGGTTAGTTGGCTTGAATTGATGGATTGAAATGGTGTTAAATGAAGTGATTGTGCGTTAATTGTGATCGTTTGCGGAAAAATTACGCTTATGGTATAATTTCTGGTTTTAGGGTTTCAATTTGGGAATTTTTCCAAGGATGGCTTATGAGCTTCTAATTGGCTCAATTGAGGGGTATTAAGGCCCTAATTGGATATGTTTTATCGTTTGTGAATTGTATGAGCAATTGTGGTTAATTGCTATGTGATTGGGTTTGTTTGTAGGTTGGAAAAATAAAGGAATTAAGGGGAAATGCTGTCCGATTTTGGATAGCGTTGGTTGCTTTGAGTTAAGTTAAACGGCTTGGACTTGAACGATGAAATTGGCTATATTGGACGAGGATTGTGAGCCGTGGAGGTGAGTGACCTCAAACGATTTTCAACGTTACCTTTGAAATGTTTCTTGCATCGTTTCTTTGATTGCATATCCTGTGTGCCGGCATATAAGTTCTTGACATGTTTTGGCTCAAATGAGTACTTGGAATTCGTGTGCTGGACCCCAACGTCTCCTCCACCGTTTAATGTTCCTGTAGAGCACCAATGGGCTCTTTCTCAATGTTCAATGTTCAATGTTAAGTGTTTAATGTTAAATGATTGTTTGGAGCGTTGGACGTCTAAGTACCATGATTTCACTGGCTCACGAGAGAAATGAAAGTGCATTGATTATTGAATCATGACATTATCGAAATGAATGTTTGTGAAACTGATTTGATAATTGATTTTATTGGTTACTCGCTGAGTTTCTAGCTCACCCCAAAATGTTTTATTCCCCTCCACAGGGCTCAAGGCAAAGCGAAGACTTGTAGTGCTTATTCATGCGAGTGGATAGATTATCTTGTGTACAGTTTGAATTTGGATTTCCTGTGGTGTAATAGTTCATATTAGGGATTGTATTGAACGTTGGGAATTGATTGGATGTGTAATAGTCTAGTGATTGGACTTCCTATGGATCAGAGTGGCGCAGCGGATGCGTGGACGCTTCGCTCTCGACGTGTAATCATTGGTTAAGTTGATATATATTTGAGTTTTATATGGTAATTTGTTCGAGGACTGTAGTGTTTGACCGAGTCCTGGCGAGAGCTGGGCAGGCGGCCCGCCGAACCCTCTGGTACGCCTTAGGGGGAGGTGGGGTCGTTACAATTGGTATCAGAGCTTAGGCTTCAGATTCCTGTAGTGTATCCTAGGCTTGAAGTTTAGGATACCGGACTGTGCGTTTAGTTTGAACTGTACGTGTTCTCTTGTAGAAATGGAAAATCCGACAAGTGGGATTAGAGTGACCCGTAGTGCTTGTCTGGAATGGTTAAGTGACTTTTGAGGGTTACTTGAATCTGGTGCGTACAAGTGGGAATGTCGAGGACGACATTCTTTTAAGGAGGGGAGATTGTGACGCCCCGCAAGAAGGAGGTTTTCCTTTGGTAGAAATCTTTGTTGGACGAGTGGAGTAAAACAGGTTTTCAACTCGGTTAAGAAACAAAAAAAAAAAATTTGGAAAAAGGAAAGGGCCAAATCCGGCCGGATAGCTGGCCGGATTGCCTTGCAATTTTGAAAAAAAAATGGTTCAGTCTCGGCCTCATATCCGGCCAGGAATCCGGCCGGGAATCCGGCCAGAAACTGGCCGGATTCTGACGTGGCACAGCCGGTCAGCAGCCTTGACCGGCTGTTTCCTTGATAAATATCTTGTTTTGGCTGCTTTTGCTCTTCATTTTTGCCCCTGCTCAACCGAGCTTCATAGAGAGAAAACTCTCAAATTTCCTAATTTCAATCTTTGCAAATATCTTGGGTTTCAACCGATGGTTTTGGAAGCTACTTCACACAAGGGTTTGCTAAGGTGGATTAAAGCTTGTGATGGATGGGTTTTTGAAGGGAAGCTCTAGGTTGATAGCTCTCTTGAATTTGAGGTGAGTTGAATAAACAAGTTTCCTTTGGTTCTAATATTGGTTAATTAGTGGTTTGTAGTGGCCATGCGTAGTATTTTGTGGAGTATTTCATGGGTTTGAGATAAGTTGGTCCAATTTCTGATTTATTGGATATTTTTCTGATTCACTATGATTATGGTTAGTTGGCTTGAATTGATGGATTGAAATGGTGTTAAATGAAGTGATTGTGCGTTAATTGTGATCGTTTGCGGAAAAATTACGCTTATGGTATAATTTCTGGTTTTAGGGTTTCAATTTGGGAATTTTTCCAAGGATGGCTTATGAGCTTCTAATTGGCTCAATTGAGGGGTATTAAGGCCCTAATTGGATATGTTTTATCGTTTGTGAATTGTATGAGCAATTGTGGTTAATTGCTATGTGATTGGGTTTGTTTGTAGGTTGGAAAAATAAAGGAATTAAGGGGAAATGCTGTCCGATTTTGGATAGCGTTGGTTGCTTTGAGTTAAGTTAAACGGCTTGGACTTGAACGATGAAATTGGCTATATTGGACGAGGATTGTGAGCCGTGGAGGTGAGTGACCTCAAACGATTTTCAACGTTACCTTTGAAATGTTTCTTGCATCGTTTCTTTGATTGCATATCCTGTGTGCCGGCATATAAGTTCTTGACATGTTTTGGCTCAAATGAGTACTTGGAATTCGTGTGCTGGACCCCAACGTCTCCTCCACCGTTTAATGTTCCTGTAGAGCACCAATGGGCTCTTTCTCAATGTTCAATGTTCAATGTTAAGTGTTTAATGTTAAATGATTGTTTGGAGCGTTGGACGTCTAAGTACCATGATTTCACTGGCTCACGAGAGAAATGAAAGTGCATTGATTATTGAATCATGACATTATCGAAATGAATGTTTGTGAAACTGATTTGATAATTGATTTTATTGGTTACTCGCTGAGCTTCTAGCTCACCCCAAAATGTTTTATTCCCCTCCACAGGGCTCAAGGCAAAGCGAAGACTTGTAGTGCTTATTCATGCGAGTGGATAGATTATCTTGTGTACAGTTTGAATTTGGATTTCCTGTTGTGTAATAGTTCATATTAGGGATTGTATTGAACGTTGGGAATTGATTGGATGTGTAATAGTCTAGTGATTGGACTTCCTATGGATCAGAGTGGCGCAGCGGATGCGTGGACGCTTCGCTCTCGACGTGTAATCATTGGTTAAGTTGATATATATTTGAGTTTTATATGGTAATTTGTTCGAGGACTGTAGTGTTTGACCGAGTCCTGGCGAGAGCTGGGCAGGCGGCCCGCCGAACCCTCTGGTACGCCTTAGGGGGAGGTGGGGTCGTTACAATTGGTATCAGAGCTTAGGCTTCAGATTCCTGTAGTGTATCCTAGGCTTGAAGTTTAGGATACCGGACTGTGCGTTTAGTTTGAACTGTACGTGTTCTCTTGTAGAAATGGAAAATCCGACAAGTGGGATTAGAGTGACCCGTAGTGCTTGTCTGGAATGGTTAAGTGACTTTTGAGGGTTACTTGAATCTGGTGCGTACAAGTGGGAATGTCGAGGACGACATTCTTTTAAGGAGGGGAGATTGTGACGCCCCGCAAGAAGGAGGTTTTCCTTTGGTAGAAATCTTTGTTGGACGAGTGGAGTAAAACAGGTTTTCAACTCGGTTAAGAAACAAAAAAAAAAAATTTGGAAAAAGGAAAGGGCCAAATCCGGCCGGATAGCTGGCCGGATTGCCTTGCAATTTTGAAAAAAAAATGGTTCAGTCTCGGCCTCATATCCGGCCAGGAATCCGGCCGGGAATCCGGCCAGAAACTGGCCGGATTCTGACGTGGCACAGCCGGTCAGCAGCCTTGACCGGCTGTTTCCTTGATAAATATCTTGTTTTGGCTGCTTTTGCTCTTCATTTTTGCCCCTGCTCAACCGAGCTTCATAGAGAGAAAACTCTCAAATTTCCTAATTTCAATCTTTGCAAATATCTTGGGTTTCAACCGATGGTTTTGGAAGCTACTTCACACAAGGGTTTGCTAAGGTGGATTAAAGCTTGTGATGGATGGGTTTTTGAAGGGAAGCTCTAGGTTGATAGCTCTCTTGAATTTGAGGTGAGTTGAATAAACAAGTTTCCTTTGGTTCTAATATTGGTTAATTAGTGGTTTGTAGTGGCCATGCGTAGTATTTTGTGGAGTATTTCATGGGTTTGAGATAAGTTGGTCCAATTTCTGATTTATTGGATATTTTTCTGATTCACTATGATTATGGTTAGTTGGCTTGAATTGATGGATTGAAATGGTGTTAAATGAAGTGATTGTGCGTTAATTGTGATCGTTTGCGGAAAAATTACGCTTATGGTATAATTTCTGGTTTTAGGGTTTCAATTTGGGAATTTTTCCAAGGATGGCTTATGAGCTTCTAATTGGCTCAATTGAGGGGTATTAAGGCCCTAATTGGATATGTTTTATCGTTTGTGAATTGTATGAGCAATTGTGGTTAATTGCTATGTGATTGGGTTTGTTTGTAGGTTGGAAAAATAAAGGAATTAAGGGGAAATGCTGTCCGATTTTGGATAGCGTTGGTTGCTTTGAGTTAAGTTAAACGGCTTGGACTTGAACGATGAAATTGGCTATATTGGACGAGGATTGTGAGCCGTGGAGGTGAGTGACCTCAAACGATTTTCAACGTTACCTTTGAAATGTTTCTTGCATCGTTTCTTTGATTGCATATCCTGTGTGCCGGCATATAAGTTCTTGACATGTTTTGGCTCAAATGAGTACTTGGAATTCGTGTGCTGGACCCCAACGTCTCCTCCACCGTTTAATGTTCCTGTAGAGCACCAATGGGCTCTTTCTCAATGTTCAATGTTCAATGTTAAGTGTTTAATGTTAAATGATTGTTTGGAGCGTTGGACGTCTAAGTACCATGATTTCACTGGCTCACGAGAGAAATGAAAGTGCATTGATTATTGAATCATGACATTATCGAAATGAATGTTTGTGAAACTGATTTGATAATTGATTTTATTGGTTACTCGCTGAGTTTCTAGCTCACCCCAAAATGTTTTATTCCCCTCCACAGGGCTCAAGGCAAAGCGAAGACTTGTAGTGCTTATTCATGCGAGTGGATAGATTATCTTGTGTACAGTTTGAATTTGGATTTCCTGTGGTGTAATAGTTCATATTAGGGATTGTATTGAACGTTGGGAATTGATTGGATGTGTAATAGTCTAGTGATTGGACTTCCTATGGATCAGAGTGGCGCAGCGGATGCGTGGACGCTTCGCTCTCGACGTGTAATCATTGGTTAAGTTGATATATATTTGAGTTTTATATGGTAATTTGTTCGAGGACTGTAGTGTTTGACCGAGTCCTGGCGAGAGCTGGGCAGGCGGCCCGCCGAACCCTCTGGTACGCCTTAGGGGGAGGTGGGGTCGTTACAATTGGTATCAGAGCTTAGGCTTCAGATTCCTGTAGTGTATCCTAGGCTTGAAGTTTAGGATACCGGACTGTGCGTTTAGTTTGAACTGTACGTGTTCTCTTGTAGAAATGGAAAATCCGACAAGTGGGATTAGAGTGACCCGTAGTGCTTGTCTGGAATGGTTAAGTGACTTTTGAGGGTTACTTGAATCTGGTGCGTACAAGTGGGAATGTCGAGGACGACATTCTTTTAAGGAGGGGAGATTGTGACGCCCCGCAAGAAGGAGGTTTTCCTTTGGTAGAAATCTTTGTTGGACGAGTGGAGTAAAACAGGTTTTCAACTCGGTTAAGAAACAAAAAAAAAAAATTTGGAAAAAGGAAAGGGCCAAATCCGGCCGGATAGCTGGCCGGATTGCCTTGCAATTTTGAAAAAAAAATGGTTCAGTCTCGGCCTCATATCCGGCCAGGAATCCGGCCGGGAATCCGGCCAGAAACTGGCCGGATTCTGACGTGGCACAGCCGGTCAGCAGCCTTGACCGGCTGTTTCCTTGATAAATATCTTGTTTTGGCTGCTTTTGCTCTTCATTTTTGCCCCTGCTCAACCGAGCTTCATAGAGAGAAAACTCTCAAATTTCCTAATTTCAATCTTTGCAAATATCTTGGGTTTCAACCGATGGTTTTGGAAGCTACTTCACACAAGGGTTTGCTAAGGTGGATTAAAGCTTGTGATGGATGGGTTTTTGAAGGGAAGCTCTAGGTTGATAGCTCTCTTGAATTTGAGGTGAGTTGAATAAACAAGTTTCCTTTGGTTCTAATATTGGTTAATTAGTGGTTTGTAGTGGCCATGCGTAGTATTTTGTGGAGTATTTCATGGGTTTGAGATAAGTTGGTCCAATTTCTGATTTATTGGATATTTTTCTGATTCACTATGATTATGGTTAGTTGGCTTGAATTGATGGATTGAAATGGTGTTAAATGAAGTGATTGTGCGTTAATTGTGATCGTTTGCGGAAAAATTACGCTTATGGTATAATTTCTGGTTTTAGGGTTTCAATTTGGGAATTTTTCCAAGGATGGCTTATGAGCTTCTAATTGGCTCAATTGAGGGGTATTAAGGCCCTAATTGGATATGTTTTATCGTTTGTGAATTGTATGAGCAATTGTGGTTAATTGCTATGTGATTGGGTTTGTTTGTAGGTTGGAAAAATAAAGGAATTAAGGGGAAATGCTGTCCGATTTTGGATAGCGTTGGTTGCTTTGAGTTAAGTTAAACGGCTTGGACTTGAACGATGAAATTGGCTATATTGGACGAGGATTGTGAGCCGTGGAGGTGAGTGACCTCAAACGATTTTCAACGTTACCTTTGAAATGTTTCTTGCATCGTTTCTTTGATTGCATATCCTGTGTGCCGGCATATAAGTTCTTGACATGTTTTGGCTCAAATGAGTACTTGGAATTCGTGTGCTGGACCCCAACGTCTCCTCCACCGTTTAATGTTCCTGTAGAGCACCAATGGGCTCTTTCTCAATGTTCAATGTTCAATGTTAAGTGTTTAATGTTAAATGATTGTTTGGAGCGTTGGACGTCTAAGTACCATGATTTCACTGGCTCACGAGAGAAATGAAAGTGCATTGATTATTGAATCATGACATTATCGAAATGAATGTTTGTGAAACTGATTTGATAATTGATTTTATTGGTTACTCGCTGAGTTTCTAGCTCACCCCAAAATGTTTTATTCCCCTCCACAGGGCTCAAGGCAAAGCGAAGACTTGTAGTGCTTATTCATGCGAGTGGATAGATTATCTTGTGTACAGTTTGAATTTGGATTTCCTGTTGTGTAATAGTTCATATTAGGGATTGTATTGAACGTTGGGAATTGATTGGATGTGTAATAGTCTAGTGATTGGACTTCCTATGGATCAGAGTGGCGCAGCGGATGCGTGGACGCTTCGCTCTCGACGTGTAATCATTGGTTAAGTTGATATATATTTGAGTTTTATATGGTAATTTGTTCGAGGACTGTAGTGTTTGACCGAGTCCTGGCGAGAGCTGGGCAGGCGGCCCGCCGAACCCTCTGGTACGCCTTAGGGGGAGGTGGGGTCGTTACAATTGGTATCAGAGCTTAGGCTTCAGATTCCTGTAGTGTATCCTAGGCTTGAAGTTTAGGATACCGGACTGTGCGTTTAGTTTGAACTGTACGTGTTCTCTTGTAGAAATGGAAAATCCGACAAGTGGGATTAGAGTGACCCGTAGTGCTTGTCTGGAATGGTTAAGTGACTTTTGAGGGTTACTTGAATCTGGTGCGTACAAGTGGGAATGTCGAGGACGACATTCTTTTAAGGAGGGGAGATTGTGACGCCCCGCAAGAAGGAGGTTTTCCTTTGGTAGAAATCTTTGTTGGACGAGTGGAGTAAAACAGGTTTTCAACTCGGTTAAGAAACAAAAAAAAAAAATTTGGAAAAAGGAAAGGGCCAAATCCGGCCGGATAGCTGGCCGGATTGCCTTGCAATTTTGAAAAAAAAATGGTTCAGTCTCGGCCTCATATCCGGCCAGGAATCCGGCCGGGAATCCGGCCAGAAACTGGCCGGATTCTGACGTGGCACAGCCGGTCAGCAGCCTTGACCGGCTGTTTCCTTGATAAATATCTTGTTTTGGCTGCTTTTGCTCTTCATTTTTGCCCCTGCTCAACCGAGCTTCATAGAGAGAAAACTCTCAAATTTCCTAATTTCAATCTTTGCAAATATCTTGGGTTTCAACCGATGGTTTTGGAAGCTACTTCACACAAGGGTTTGCTAAGGTGGATTAAAGCTTGTGATGGATGGGTTTTTGAAGGGAAGCTCTAGGTTGATAGCTCTCTTGAATTTGAGGTGAGTTGAATAAACAAGTTTCCTTTGGTTCTAATATTGGTTAATTAGTGGTTTGTAGTGGCCATGCGTAGTATTTTGTGGAGTATTTCATGGGTTTGAGATAAGTTGGTCCAATTTCTGATTTATTGGATATTTTTCTGATTCACTATGATTATGGTTAGTTGGCTTGAATTGATGGATTGAAATGGTGTTAAATGAAGTGATTGTGCGTTAATTGTGATCGTTTGCGGAAAAATTACGCTTATGGTATAATTTCTGGTTTTAGGGTTTCAATTTGGGAATTTTTCCAAGGTTGGCTTATGAGCTTCTAATTGGCTCAATTGAGGGGTATTAAGGCCCTAATTGGATATGTTTTATCGTTTGTGAATTGTATGAGCAATTGTGGTTAATTGCTATGTGATTGGGTTTGTTTGTAGGTTGGAAAAATAAAGGAATTAAGGGGAAATGCTGTCCGATTTTGGATAGCGTTGGTTGCTTTGAGTTAAGTTAAACGGCTTGGACTTGAACGATGAAATTGGCTATATTGGACGAGGATTGTGAGCCGTGGAGGTGAGTGACCTCAAACGATTTTCAACGTTACCTTTGAAATGTTTCTTGCATCGTTTCTTTGATTGCATATCCTGTGTGCCGGCATATAAGTTCTTGACATGTTTTGGCTCAAATGAGTACTTGGAATTCGTGTGCTGGACCCCAACGTCTCCTCCACCGTTTAATGTTCCTGTAGAGCACCAATGGGCTCTTTCTCAATGTTCAATGTTCAATGTTAAGTGTTTAATGTTAAATGATTGTTTGGAGCGTTGGACGTCTAAGTACCATGATTTCACTGGCTCACGAGAGAAATGAAAGTGCATTGATTATTGAATCATGACATTATCGAAATGAATGTTTGTGAAACTGATTTGATAATTGATTTTATTGGTTACTCGCTGAGCTTCTAGCTCACCCCAAAATGTTTTATTCCCCTCCACAGGGCTCAAGGCAAAGCGAAGACTTGTAGTGCTTATTCATGCGAGTGGATAGATTATCTTGTGTACAGTTTGAATTTGGATTTCCTGTTGTGTAATAGTTCATATTAGGGATTGTATTGAACGTTGGGAATTGATTGGATGTGTAATAGTCTAGTGATTGGACTTCCTATGGATCAGAGTGGCGCAGCGGATGCGTGGACGCTTCGCTCTCGACGTGTAATCATTGGTTAAGTTGATATATATTTGAGTTTTATATGGTAATTTGTTCGAGGACTGTAGTGTTTGACCGAGTCCTGGCGAGAGCTGGGCAGGCGGCCCGCCGAACCCTCTGGTACGCCTTAGGGGGAGGTGGGGTCGTTACAATTGGTATCAGAGCTTAGGCTTCAGATTCCTGTAGTGTATCCTAGGCTTGAAGTTTAGGATACCGGACTGTGCGTTTAGTTTGAACTGTACGTGTTCTCTTGTAGAAATGGAAAATCCGACAAGTGGGATTAGAGTGACCCGTAGTGCTTGTCTGGAATGGTTAAGTGACTTTTGAGGGTTACTTGAATCTGGTGCGTACAAGTGGGAATGTCGAGGACGACATTCTTTTAAGGAGGGGAGATTGTGACGCCCCGCAAGAAGGAGGTTTTCCTTTGGTAGAAATCTTTGTTGGACGAGTGGAGTAAAACAGGTTTTCAACTCGGTTAAGAAACAAAAAAAAAATTTTGGAAAAAGGAAAGGGCCAAATCCGGCCGGATAGCTGGCCGGATTGCCTTGCAATTTTGAAAAAAAAATGGTTCAGTCTCGGCCTCATATCCGGCCAGGAATCCGGCCGGGAATCCGGCCAGAAACTGGCCGGATTCTGACGTGGCACAGCCGGTCAGCAGCCTTGACCGGCTGTTTCCTTGATAAATATCTTGTTTTGGCTGCTTTTGCTCTTCATTTTTGCCCCTGCTCAACCGAGCTTCATAGAGAGAAAACTCTCAAATTTCCTAATTTCAATCTTTGCAAATATCTTGGGTTTCAACCGATGGTTTTGGAAGCTACTTCACACAAGGGTTTGCTAAGGTGGATTAAAGCTTGTGATGGATGGGTTTTTGAAGGGAAGCTCTAGGTTGATAGCTCTCTTGAATTTGAGGTGAGTTGAATAAACAAGTTTCCTTTGGTTCTAATATTGGTTAATTAGTGGTTTGTAGTGGCCATGCGTAGTATTTTGTGGAGTATTTCATGGGTTTGAGATAAGTTGGTCCAATTTCTGATTTATTGGATATTTTTCTGATTCACTATGATTATGGTTAGTTGGCTTGAATTGATGGATTGAAATGGTGTTAAATGAAGTGATTGTGCGTTAATTGTGATCGTTTGCGGAAAAATTACGCTTATGGTATAATTTCTGGTTTTAGGGTTTCAATTTGGGAATTTTTCCAAGGATGGCTTATGAGCTTCTAATTGGCTCAATTGAGGGGTATTAAGGCCCTAATTGGATATGTTTTATCGTTTGTGAATTGTATGAGCAATTGTGGTTAATTGCTATGTGATTGGGTTTGTTTGTAGGTTGGAAAAATAAAGGAATTAAGGGGAAATGCTGTCCGATTTTGGATAGCGTTGGTTGCTTTGAGTTAAGTTAAACGGCTTGGACTTGAACGATGAAATTGGCTATATTGGACGAGGATTGTGAGCCGTGGAGGTGAGTGACCTCAAACGATTTTCAACGTTACCTTTGAAATGTTTCTTGCATCGTTTCTTTGATTGCATATCCTGTGTGCCGGCATATAAGTTCTTGACATGTTTTGGCTCAAATGAGTACTTGGAATTCGTGTGCTGGACCCCAACGTCTCCTCCACCGTTTAATGTTCCTGTAGAGCACCAATGGGCTCTTTCTCAATGTTCAATGTTCAATGTTAAGTGTTTAATGTTAAATGATTGTTTGGAGCGTTGGACGTCTAAGTACCATGATTTCACTGGCTCACGAGAGAAATGAAAGTGCATTGATTATTGAATCATGACATTATCGAAATGAATGTTTGTGAAACTGATTTGATAATTGATTTTATTGGTTACTCGCTGAGTTTCTAGCTCACCCCAAAATGTTTTATTCCCCTCCACAGGGCTCAAGGCAAAGCGAAGACTTGTAGTGCTTATTCATGCGAGTGGATAGATTATCTTGTGTACAGTTTGAATTTGGATTTCCTGTGGTGTAATAGTTCATATTAGGGATTGTATTGAACGTTGGGAATTGATTGGATGTGTAATAGTCTAGTGATTGGACTTCCTATGGATCAGAGTGGCGCAGCGGATGCGTGGACGCTTCGCTCTCGACGTGTAATCATTGGTTAAGTTGATATATATTTGAGTTTTATATGGTAATTTGTTCGAGGACTGTAGTGTTTGACCGAGTCCTGGCGAGAGCTGGGCAGGCGGCCCGCCGAACCCTCTGGTACGCCTTAGGGGGAGGTGGGGTCGTTACAATTGGTATCAGAGCTTAGGCTTCAGATTCCTGTAGTGTATCCTAGGCTTGAAGTTTAGGATACCGGACTGTGCGTTTAGTTTGAACTGTACGTGTTCTCTTGTAGAAATGGAAAATCCGACAAGTGGGATTAGAGTGACCCGTAGTGCTTGTCTGGAATGGTTAAGTGACTTTTGAGGGTTACTTGAATCTGGTGCGTACAAGTGGGAATGTCGAGGACGACATTCTTTTAAGGAGGGGAGATTGTGACGCCCCGCAAGAAGGAGGTTTTCCTTTGGTAGAAATCTTTGTTGGACGAGTGGAGTAAAACAGGTTTTCAACTCGGTTAAGAAACAAAAAAAAAAAATTTGGAAAAAGGAAAGGGCCAAATCCGGCCGGATAGCTGGCCGGATTGCCTTGCAATTTTGAAAAAAAAATGGTTCAGTCTCGGCCTCATATCCGGCCAGGAATCCGGCCGGGAATCCGGCCAGAAACTGGCCGGATTCTGACGTGGCACAGCCGGTCAGCAGCCTTGACCGGCTGTTTCCTTGATAAATATCTTGTTTTGGCTGCTTTTGCTCTTCATTTTTGCCCCTGCTCAACCGAGCTTCATAGAGAGAAAACTCTCAAATTTCCTAATTTCAATCTTTGCAAATATCTTGGGTTTCAACCGATGGTTTTGGAAGCTACTTCACACAAGGGTTTGCTAAGGTGGATTAAAGCTTGTGATGGATGGGTTTTTGAAGGGAAGCTCTAGGTTGATAGCTCTCTTGAATTTGAGGTGAGTTGAATAAACAAGTTTCCTTTGGTTCTAATATTGGTTAATTAGTGGTTTGTAGTGGCCATGCGTAGTATTTTGTGGAGTATTTCATGGGTTTGAGATAAGTTGGTCCAATTTCTGATTTATTGGATATTTTTCTGATTCACTATGATTATGGTTAGTTGGCTTGAATTGATGGATTGAAATGGTGTTAAATGAAGTGATTGTGCGTTAATTGTGATCGTTTGCGGAAAAATTACGCTTATGGTATAATTTCTGGTTTTAGGGTTTCAATTTGGGAATTTTTCCAAGGTTGGCTTATGAGCTTCTAATTGGCTCAATTGAGGGGTATTAAGGCCCTAATTGGATATGTTTTATCGTTTGTGAATTGTATGAGCAATTGTGGTTAATTGCTATGTGATTGGGTTTGTTTGTAGGTTGGAAAAATAAAGGAATTAAGGGGAAATGCTGTCCGATTTTGGATAGCGTTGGTTGCTTTGAGTTAAGTTAAACGGCTTGGACTTGAACGATGAAATTGGCTATATTGGACGAGGATTGTGAGCCGTGGAGGTGAGTGACCTCAAACGATTTTCAACGTTACCTTTGAAATGTTTCTTGCATCGTTTCTTTGATTGCATATCCTGTGTGCCGGCATATAAGTTCTTGACATGTTTTGGCTCAAATGAGTACTTGGAATTCGTGTGCTGGACCCCAACGTCTCCTCCACCGTTTAATGTTCCTGTAGAGCACCAATGGGCTCTTTCTCAATGTTCAATGTTCAATGTTAAGTGTTTAATGTTAAATGATTGTTTGGAGCGTTGGACGTCTAAGTACCATGATTTCACTGGCTCACGAGAGAAATGAAAGTGCATTGATTATTGAATCATGACATTATCGAAATGAATGTTTGTGAAACTGATTTGATAATTGATTTTATTGGTTACTCGCTGAGCTTCTAGCTCACCCCAAAATGTTTTATTCCCCTCCACAGGGCTCAAGGCAAAGCGAAGACTTGTAGTGCTTATTCATGCGAGTGGATAGATTATCTTGTGTACAGTTTGAATTTGGATTTCCTGTTGTGTAATAGTTCATATTAGGGATTGTATTGAACGTTGGGAATTGATTGGATGTGTAATAGTCTAGTGATTGGACTTCCTATGGATCAGAGTGGCGCAGCGGATGCGTGGACGCTTCGCTCTCGACGTGTAATCATTGGTTAAGTTGATATATATTTGAGTTTTATATGGTAATTTGTTCGAGGACTGTAGTGTTTGACCGAGTCCTGGCGAGAGCTGGGCAGGCGGCCCGCCGAACCCTCTGGTACGCCTTAGGGGGAGGTGGGGTCGTTACAATTGGTATCAGAGCTTAGGCTTCAGATTCCTGTAGTGTATCCTAGGCTTGAAGTTTAGGATACCGGACTGTGCGTTTAGTTTGAACTGTACGTGTTCTCTTGTAGAAATGGAAAATCCGACAAGTGGGATTAGAGTGACCCGTAGTGCTTGTCTGGAATGGTTAAGTGACTTTTGAGGGTTACTTGAATCTGGTGCGTACAAGTGGGAATGTCGAGGACGACATTCTTTTAAGGAGGGGAGATTGTGACGCCCCGCAAGAAGGAGGTTTTCCTTTGGTAGAAATCTTTGTTGGACGAGTGGAGTAAAACAGGTTTTCAACTCGGTTAAGAAACAAAAAAAAAATTTGGAAAAAGGAAAGGGCCAAATCCGGCCGGATAGCTGGCCGGATTGCCTTGCAATTTTGAAAAAAAAATGGTTCAGTCTCGGCCTCATATCCGGCTAGGAATCCGGCCGGGAATCCGGCCAGAAACTGGCCGGATTCTGACGTGGCATAGCCGGTCAGCAGCTTTGACCGGCTGTTTCCTTGATAAATATCTTGTTTTGGCTGCTTTTGCTCTTCATTTTTGCCCCTGCTCAATCGAGCTTCATAGAGAGAAAACTCTCAAATTTCCTAATTTCAATCTTTGCAAATATCTTGGGTTTCAACCGATGGTTTTGGAAGCTACTTCACACAAGGGTTTGCTAAGGTGGATTAAAGCTTGTGATGGATGGGTTTTTGAAGGGAAGCTCTAGGTTGATAGCTCTCTTGAATTTGAGGTGAGTTGAATAAACAAGTTTCCTTTGGTTCTAATATTGGTTAATTAGTGGTTTGTAGTGGCCATGCGTAGTATTTTGTGGAGTATTTCATGGGTTTGAGATAAGTTGGTCCAATTTTTTGATTTATTGGATATTTTTCTGATTCACTATGATTATGGTTAGTTGGCTTGAATTGATGGATTGAAATGGTGTTAAATGAAGTGATTGTGCGTTAATTGTGATCGTTTGCGGAAAAATTACGCTTATGGTATAATTTCTGGTTTTAGGGTTTCAATTTGGGAATTTTTCCAAGGTTGGCTTATGAGCTTCTAATTGGCTCAATTGAGGGGTATTAAGGCCCTAATTGGATATGTTTTATCGTTTGTGAATTGTATGAGCAATTGTGGTTAATTGCTATGTGATTGGGTTTGTTTGTAGGTTGGAAAAATAAAGGAATTAAGGGGAAATGCTGTCCGATTTTGGATAGCGTTGGTTGCTTTGAGTTAAGTTAAACGGCTTGGACTTGAACGATGAAATTGGCTATATTGGACGAGGATTGTGAGCCGTGGAGGTGAGTGACCTCAAACGATTTTCAACGTTACCTTTGAAATGTTTCTTGCATCGTTTCTTTGATTGCATATCCTGTGTGCCGGCATATAAGTTCTTGACATGTTTTGGCTCAAATGAGTACTTGGAATTCGTGTGCTGGACCCCAACGTCTCCTCCACCGTTTAATGTTCCTGTAGAGCACCAATGGGCTCTTTCTCAATGTTCAATGTTCAATGTTAAGTGTTTAATGTTAAATGATTGTTTGGAGCGTTGGACGTCTAAGTACCATGATTTCACTGGCTCACGAGAGAAATGAAAGTGCATTGATTATTGAATCATGACATTATCGAAATGAATGTTTGTGAAACTGATTTGATAATTGATTTTATTGGTTACTCGCTGAGCTTCTAGCTCACCCCAAAATGTTTTATTCCCCTCCACAGGGCTCAAGGCAAAGCGAAGACTTGTAGTGCTTATTCATGCGAGTGGATAGATTATCTTGTGTACAGTTTGAATTTGGATTTCCTGTTGTGTAATAGTTCATATTAGGGATTGTATTGAACGTTGGGAATTGATTGGATGTGTAATAGTCTAGTGATTGGACTTCCTATGGATCAGAGTGGCGCAGCGGATGCGTGGACGCTTCGCTCTCGACGTGTAATCATTGGTTAAGTTGATATATATTTGAGTTTTATATGGTAATTTGTTCGAGGACTGTAGTGTTTGACCGAGTCCTGGCGAGAGCTGGGCAGGCGGCCCGCCGAACCCTCTGGTACGCCTTAGGGGGAGGTGGGGTCGTTACAATTGGTATCAGAGCTTAGGCTTCAGATTCCTGTAGTGTATCCTAGGCTTGAAGTTTAGGATACCGGACTGTGCGTTTAGTTTGAACTGTACGTGTTCTCTTGTAGAAATGGAAAATCCGACAAGTGGGATTAGAGTGACCCGTAGTGCTTGTCTGGAATGGTTAAGTGACTTTTGAGGGTTACTTGAATCTGGTGCGTACAAGTGGGAATGTCGAGGACGACATTCTTTTAAGGAGGGGAGATTGTGACGCCCCGCAAGAAGGAGGTTTTCCTTTGGTAGAAATCTTTGTTGGACGAGTGGAGTAAAACAGGTTTTCAACTCGGTTAAGAAACAAAAAAAAAATTTGGAAAAAGGAAAGGGCCAAATCCGGCCGGATAGCTGGCCGGATTGCCTTGCAATTTTGAAAAAAAAATGGTTCAGTCTCGGCCTCATATCCGGCTAGGAATCCGGCCGGGAATCCGGCCAGAAACTGGCCGGATTCTGACGTGGCATAGCCGGTCAGCAGCTTTGACCGGCTGTTTCCTTGATAAATATCTTGTTTTGGCTGCTTTTGCTCTTCATTTTTGCCCCTGCTCAATCGAGCTTCATAGAGAGAAAACTCTCAAATTTCCTAATTTCAATCTTTGCAAATATCTTGGGTTTCAACCGATGGTTTTGGAAGCTACTTCACACAAGGGTTTGCTAAGGTGGATTAAAGCTTGTGATGGATGGGTTTTTGAAGGGAAGCTCTAGGTTGATAGCTCTCTTGAATTTGAGGTGAGTTGAATAAACAAGTTTCCTTTGGTTCTAATATTGGTTAATTAGTGGTTTGTAGTGGCCATGCGTAGTATTTTGTGGAGTATTTCATGGGTTTGAGATAAGTTGGTCCAATTTTTTGATTTATTGGATATTTTTCTGATTCACTATGATTATGGTTAGTTGGCTTGAATTGATGGATTGAAATGGTGTTAAATGAAGTGATTGTGCGTTAATTGTGATCGTTTGCGGAAAAATTACGCTTATGGTATAATTTCTGGTTTTAGGGTTTCAATTTGGGAATTTTTCCAAGGTTGGCTTATGAGCTTCTAATTGGCTCAATTGAGGGGTATTAAGGCCCTAATTGGATATGTTTTATCGTTTGTGAATTGTATGAGCAATTGTGGTTAATTGCTATGTGATTGGGTTTGTTTGTAGGTTGGAAAAATAAAGGAATTAAGGGGAAATGCTGTCCGATTTTGGATAGCGTTGGTTGCTTTGAGTTAAGTTAAACGGCTTGGACTTGAACGATGAAATTGGCTATATTGGACGAGGATTGTGAGCCGTGGAGGTGAGTGACCTCAAACGATTTTCAACGTTACCTTTGAAATGTTTCTTGCATCGTTTCTTTGATTGCATATCCTGTGTGCCGGCATATAAGTTCTTGACATGTTTTGGCTCAAATGAGTACTTGGAATTCGTGTGCTGGACCCCAACGTCTCCTCCACCGTTTAATGTTCCTGTAGAGCACCAATGGGCTCTTTCTCAATGTTCAATGTTCAATGTTAAGTGTTTAATGTTAAATGATTGTTTGGAGCGTTGGACGTCTAAGTACCATGATTTCACTGGCTCACGAGAGAAATGAAAGTGCATTGATTATTGAATCATGACATTATCGAAATGAATGTTTGTGAAACTGATTTGATAATTGATTTTATTGGTTACTCGCTGAGCTTCTAGCTCACCCCAAAATGTTTTATTCCCCTCCACAGGGCTCAAGGCAAAGCGAAGACTTGTAGTGCTTATTCATGCGAGTGGATAGATTATCTTGTGTACAGTTTGAATTTGGATTTCCTGTTGTGTAATAGTTCATATTAGGGATTGTATTGAACGTTGGGAATTGATTGGATGTGTAATAGTCTAGTGATTGGACTTCCTATGGATCAGAGTGGCGCAGCGGATGCGTGGACGCTTCGCTCTCGACGTGTAATCATTGGTTAAGTTGATATATATTTGAGTTTTATATGGTAATTTGTTCGAGGACTGTAGTGTTTGACCGAGTCCTGGCGAGAGCTGGGCAGGCGGCCCGCCGAACCCTCTGGTACGCCTTAGGGGGAGGTGGGGTCGTTACAATTGGTATCAGAGCTTAGGCTTCAGATTCCTGTAGTGTATCCTAGGCTTGAAGTTTAGGATACCGGACTGTGCGTTTAGTTTGAACTGTACGTGTTCTCTTGTAGAAATGGAAAATCCGACAAGTGGGATTAGAGTGACCCGTAGTGCTTGTCTGGAATGGTTAAGTGACTTTTGAGGGTTACTTGAATCTGGTGCGTACAAGTGGGAATGTCGAGGACGACATTCTTTTAAGGAGGGGAGATTGTGACGCCCCGCAAGAAGGAGGTTTTCCTTTGGTAGAAATCTTTGTTGGACGAGTGGAGTAAAACAGGTTTTCAACTCGGTTAAGAAACAAAAAAAAAATTTGGAAAAAGGAAAGGGCCAAATCCGGCCGGATAGCTGGCCGGATTGCCTTGCAATTTTGAAAAAAAAATGGTTCAGTCTCGGCCTCATATCCGGCTAGGAATCCGGCCGGGAATCCGGCCAGAAACTGGCCGGATTCTGACGTGGCATAGCCGGTCAGCAGCTTTGACCGGCTGTTTCCTTGATAAATATCTTGTTTTGGCTGCTTTTGCTCTTCATTTTTGCCCCTGCTCAATCGAGCTTCATAGAGAGAAAACTCTCAAATTTCCTAATTTCAATCTTTGCAAATATCTTGGGTTTCAACCGATGGTTTTGGAAGCTACTTCACACAAGGGTTTGCTAAGGTGGATTAAAGCTTGTGATGGATGGGTTTTTGAAGGGAAGCTCTAGGTTGATAGCTCTCTTGAATTTGAGGTGAGTTGAATAAACAAGTTTCCTTTGGTTCTAATATTGGTTAATTAGTGGTTTGTAGTGGCCATGCGTAGTATTTTGTGGAGTATTTCATGGGTTTGAGATAAGTTGGTCCAATTTTTTGATTTATTGGATATTTTTCTGATTCACTATGATTATGGTTAGTTGGCTTGAATTGATGGATTGAAATGGTGTTAAATGAAGTGATTGTGCGTTAATTGTGATCGTTTGCGGAAAAATTACGCTTATGGTATAATTTCTGGTTTTAGGGTTTCAATTTGGGAATTTTTCCAAGGTTGGCTTATGAGCTTCTAATTGGCTCAATTGAGGGGTATTAAGGCCCTAATTGGATATGTTTTATCGTTTGTGAATTGTATGAGCAATTGTGGTTAATTGCTATGTGATTGGGTTTGTTTGTAGGTTGGAAAAATAAAGGAATTAAGGGGAAATGCTGTCCGATTTTGGATAGCGTTGGTTGCTTTGAGTTAAGTTAAACGGCTTGGACTTGAACGATGAAATTGGCTATATTGGACGAGGATTGTGAGCCGTGGAGGTGAGTGACCTCAAACGATTTTCAACGTTACCTTTGAAATGTTTCTTGCATCGTTTCTTTGATTGCATATCCTGTGTGCCGGCATATAAGTTCTTGACATGTTTTGGCTCAAATGAGTACTTGGAATTCGTGTGCTGGACCCCAACGTCTCCTCCACCGTTTAATGTTCCTGTAGAGCACCAATGGGCTCTTTCTCAATGTTCAATGTTCAATGTTAAGTGTTTAATGTTAAATGATTGTTTGGAGCGTTGGACGTCTAAGTACCATGATTTCACTGGCTCACGAGAGAAATGAAAGTGCATTGATTATTGAATCATGACATTATCGAAATGAATGTTTGTGAAACTGATTTGATAATTGATTTTATTGGTTACTCGCTGAGCTTCTAGCTCACCCCAAAATGTTTTATTCCCCTCCACAGGGCTCAAGGCAAAGCGAAGACTTGTAGTGCTTATTCATGCGAGTGGATAGATTATCTTGTGTACAGTTTGAATTTGGATTTCCTGTTGTGTAATAGTTCATATTAGGGATTGTATTGAACGTTGGGAATTGATTGGATGTGTAATAGTCTAGTGATTGGACTTCCTATGGATCAGAGTGGCGCAGCGGATGCGTGGACGCTTCGCTCTCGACGTGTAATCATTGGTTAAGTTGATATATATTTGAGTTTTATATGGTAATTTGTTCGAGGACTGTAGTGTTTGACCGAGTCCTGGCGAGAGCTGGGCAGGCGGCCCGCCGAACCCTCTGGTACGCCTTAGGGGGAGGTGGGGTCGTTACAATTGGTATCAGAGCTTAGGCTTCAGATTCCTGTAGTGTATCCTAGGCTTGAAGTTTAGGATACCGGACTGTGCGTTTAGTTTGAACTGTACGTGTTCTCTTGTAGAAATGGAAAATCCGACAAGTGGGATTAGAGTGACCCGTAGTGCTTGTCTGGAATGGTTAAGTGACTTTTGAGGGTTACTTGAATCTGGTGCGTACAAGTGGGAATGTCGAGGACGACATTCTTTTAAGGAGGGGAGATTGTGACGCCCCGCAAGAAGGAGGTTTTCCTTTGGTAGAAATCTTTGTTGGACGAGTGGAGTAAAACAGGTTTTCAACTCGGTTAAGAAACAAAAAAAAAATTTTGGAAAAAGGAAAGGGCCAAATCCGGCCGGATAGCTGGCCGGATTGCCTTGCAATTTTGAAAAAAAAATGGTTCAGTCTCGGCCTCATATCCGGCTAGGAATCCGGCCGGGAATCCGGCCAGAAACTGGCCGGATTCTGACGTGGCATAGCCGGTCAGCAGCTTTGACCGGCTGTTTCCTTGATAAATATCTTGTTTTGGCTGCTTTTGCTCTTCATTTTTGCCCCTGCTCAATCGAGCTTCATAGAGAGAAAACTCTCAAATTTCCTAATTTCAATCTTTGCAAATATCTTGGGTTTCAACCGATGGTTTTGGAAGCTACTTCACACAAGGGTTTGCTAAGGTGGATTAAAGCTTGTGATGGATGGGTTTTTGAAGGGAAGCTCTAGGTTGATAGCTCTCTTGAATTTGAGGTGAGTTGAATAAACAAGTTTCCTTTGGTTCTAATATTGGTTAATTAGTGGTTTGTAGTGGCCATGCGTAGTATTTTGTGGAGTATTTCATGGGTTTGAGATAAGTTGGTCCAATTTTTTGATTTATTGGATATTTTTCTGATTCACTATGATTATGGTTAGTTGGCTTGAATTGATGGATTGAAATGGTGTTAAATGAAGTGATTGTGCGTTAATTGTGATCGTTTGCGGAAAAATTACGCTTATGGTATAATTTCTGGTTTTAGGGTTTCAATTTGGGAATTTTTCCAAGGTTGGCTTATGAGCTTCTAATTGGCTCAATTGAGGGGTATTAAGGCCCTAATTGGATATGTTTTATCGTTTGTGAATTGTATGAGCAATTGTGGTTAATTGCTATGTGATTGGGTTTGTTTGTAGGTTGGAAAAATAAAGGAATTAAGGGGAAATGCTGTCCGATTTTGGATAGCGTTGGTTGCTTTGAGTTAAGTTAAACGGCTTGGACTTGAACGATGAAATTGGCTATATTGGACGAGGATTGTGAGCCGTGGAGGTGAGTGACCTCAAACGATTTTCAACGTTACCTTTGAAATGTTTCTTGCATCGTTTCTTTGATTGCATATCCTGTGTGCCGGCATATAAGTTCTTGACATGTTTTGGCTCAAATGAGTACTTGGAATTCGTGTGCTGGACCCCAACGTCTCCTCCACCGTTTAATGTTCCTGTAGAGCACCAATGGGCTCTTTCTCAATGTTCAATGTTCAATGTTAAGTGTTTAATGTTAAATGATTGTTTGGAGCGTTGGACGTCTAAGTACCATGATTTCACTGGCTCACGAGAGAAATGAAAGTGCATTGATTATTGAATCATGACATTATCGAAATGAATGTTTGTGAAACTGATTTGATAATTGATTTTATTGGTTACTCGCTGAGCTTCTAGCTCACCCCAAAATGTTTTATTCCCCTCCACAGGGCTCAAGGCAAAGCGAAGACTTGTAGTGCTTATTCATGCGAGTGGATAGATTATCTTGTGTACAGTTTGAATTTGGATTTCCTGTTGTGTAATAGTTCATATTAGGGATTGTATTGAACGTTGGGAATTGATTGGATGTGTAATAGTCTAGTGATTGGACTTCCTATGGATCAGAGTGGCGCAGCGGATGCGTGGACGCTTCGCTCTCGACGTGTAATCATTGGTTAAGTTGATATATATTTGAGTTTTATATGGTAATTTGTTCGAGGACTGTAGTGTTTGACCGAGTCCTGGCGAGAGCTGGGCAGGCGGCCCGCCGAACCCTCTGGTACGCCTTAGGGGGAGGTGGGGTCGTTACAATTGGTATCAGAGCTTAGGCTTCAGATTCCTGTAGTGTATCCTAGGCTTGAAGTTTAGGATACCGGACTGTGCGTTTAGTTTGAACTGTACGTGTTCTCTTGTAGAAATGGAAAATCCGACAAGTGGGATTAGAGTGACCCGTAGTGCTTGTCTGGAATGGTTAAGTGACTTTTGAGGGTTACTTGAATCTGGTGCGTACAAGTGGGAATGTCGAGGACGACATTCTTTTAAGGAGGGGAGATTGTGACGCCCCGCAAGAAGGAGGTTTTCCTTTGGTAGAAATCTTTGTTGGACGAGTGGAGTAAAACAGGTTTTCAACTCGGTTAAGAAACAAAAAAAAAATTTGGAAAAAGGAAAGGGCCAAATCCGGCCGGATAGCTGGCCGGATTGCCTTGCAATTTTGAAAAAAAAATGGTTCAGTCTCGGCCTCATATCCGGCTAGGAATCCGGCCGGGAATCCGGCCAGAAACTGGCCGGATTCTGACGTGGCATAGCCGGTCAGCAGCTTTGACCGGCTGTTTCCTTGATAAATATCTTGTTTTGGCTGCTTTTGCTCTTCATTTTTGCCCCTGCTCAATCGAGCTTCATAGAGAGAAAACTCTCAAATTTCCTAATTTCAATCTTTGCAAATATCTTGGGTTTCAACCGATGGTTTTGGAAGCTACTTCACACAAGGGTTTGCTAAGGTGGATTAAAGCTTGTGATGGATGGGTTTTTGAAGGGAAGCTCTAGGTTGATAGCTCTCTTGAATTTGAGGTGAGTTGAATAAACAAGTTTCCTTTGGTTCTAATATTGGTTAATTAGTGGTTTGTAGTGGCCATGCGTAGTATTTTGTGGAGTATTTCATGGGTTTGAGATAAGTTGGTCCAATTTCTGATTTATTGGATATTTTTCTGATTCACTATGATTATGGTTAGTTGGCTTGAATTGATGGATTGAAATGGTGTTAAATGAAGTGATTGTGCGTTAATTGTGATCGTTTGCGGAAAAATTACGCTTATGGTATAATTTCGGGTTTTAGGGTTTCAATTTGGGAATTTTTCCAAGGTTGGCTTATGAGCTTCTAATTGGCTCAATTGAGGGGTATTAAGGCCCTAATTGGATATGTTTTATCGTTTGTGAATTGTATGAGCAATTGTGGTTAATTGCTATGTGATTGGGTTTGTTTGTAGGTTGGAAAAATAAAGGAATTAAGGGGAAATGCTGTCCGATTTTGGATAGCGTTGGTTGCTTTGAGTTAAGTTAAACGGCTTGGACTTGAACGATGAAATTGGCTATATTGGACGAGGATTGTGAGCCGTGGAGGTGAGTGACCTCAAACGATTTTCAACGTTACCTTTGAAATGTTTCTTGCATCGTTTCTTTGATTGCATATCCTGTGTGCCGGCATATAAGTTCTTGACATGTTTTGGCTCAAATGAGTACTTGGAATTCGTGTGCTGGACCCCAACGTCTCCTCCACCGTTTAATGTTCCTGTAGAGCACCAATGGGCTCTTTCTCAATGTTCAATGTTCAATGTTAAGTGTTTAATGTTAAATGATTGTTTGGAGCGTTGGACGTCTAAGTACCATGATTTCACTGGCTCACGAGAGAAATGAAAGTGCATTGATTATTGAATCATGACATTATCGAAATGAATGTTTGTGAAACTGATTTGATAATTGATTTTATTGGTTACTCGCTGAGCTTCTAGCTCACCCCAAAATGTTTTATTCCCCTCCACAGGGCTCAAGGCAAAGCGAAGACTTGTAGTGCTTATTCATGCGAGTGGATAGATTATCTTGTGTACAGTTTGAATTTGGATTTCCTGTTGTGTAATAGTTCATATTAGGGATTGTATTGAACGTTGGGAATTGATTGGATGTGTAATAGTCTAGTGATTGGACTTCCTATGGATCAGAGTGGCGCAGCGGATGCGTGGACGCTTCGCTCTCGACGTGTAATCATTGGTTAAGTTGATATATATTTGAGTTTTATATGGTAATTTGTTCGAGGACTGTAGTGTTTGACCGAGTCCTGGCGAGAGCTGGGCAGGCGGCCCGCCGAACCCTCTGGTACGCCTTAGGGGGAGGTGGGGTCGTTACAATTGGTATCAGAGCTTAGGCTTCAGATTCCTGTAGTGTATCCTAGGCTTGAAGTTTAGGATACCGGACTGTGCGTTTAGTTTGAACTGTACGTGTTCTCTTGTAGAAATGGAAAATCCGACAAGTGGGATTAGAGTGACCCGTAGTGCTTGTCTGGAATGGTTAAGTGACTTTTGAGGGTTACTTGAATCTGGTGCGTACAAGTGGGAATGTCGAGGACGACATTCTTTTAAGGAGGGGAGATTGTGACGCCCCGCAAGAAGGAGGTTTTCCTTTGGTAGAAATCTTTGTTGGACGAGTGGAGTAAAACAGGTTTTCAACTCGGTTAAGAAACAAAAAAAAAATTTTGGAAAAAGGAAAGGGCCAAATCCGGCCGGATAGCTGGCCGGATTGCCTTGCAATTTTGAAAAAAAAATGGTTCAGTCTCGGCCTCATATCCGGCTAGGAATCCGGCCGGGAATCCGGCCAGAAACTGGCCGGATTCTGACGTGGCATAGCCGGTCAGCAGCTTTGACCGGCTGTTTCCTTGATAAATATCTTGTTTTGGCTGCTTTTGCTCTTCATTTTTGCCCCTGCTCAATCGAGCTTCATAGAGAGAAAACTCTCAAATTTCCTAATTTCAATCTTTGCAAATATCTTGGGTTTCAACCGATGGTTTTGGAAGCTACTTCACACAAGGGTTTGCTAAGGTGGATTAAAGCTTGTGATGGATGGGTTTTTGAAGGGAAGCTCTAGGTTGATAGCTCTCTTGAATTTGAGGTGAGTTGAATAAACAAGTTTCCTTTGGTTCTAATATTGGTTAATTAGTGGTTTGTAGTGGCCATGCGTAGTATTTTGTGGAGTATTTCATGGGTTTGAGATAAGTTGGTCCAATTTTTTGATTTATTGGATATTTTTCTGATTCACTATGATTATGGTTAGTTGGCTTGAATTGATGGATTGAAATGGTGTTAAATGAAGTGATTGTGCGTTAATTGTGATCGTTTGCGGAAAAATTACGCTTATGGTATAATTTCTGGTTTTAGGGTTTCAATTTGGGAATTTTTCCAAGGTTGGCTTATGAGCTTCTAATTGGCTCAATTGAGGGGTATTAAGGCCCTAATTGGATATGTTTTATCGTTTGTGAATTGTATGAGCAATTGTGGTTAATTGCTATGTGATTGGGTTTGTTTGTAGGTTGGAAAAATAAAGGAATTAAGGGGAAATGCTGTCCGATTTTGGATAGCGTTGGTTGCTTTGAGTTAAGTTAAACGGCTTGGACTTGAACGATGAAATTGGCTATATTGGACGAGGATTGTGAGCCGTGGAGGTGAGTGACCTCAAACGATTTTCAACGTTACCTTTGAAATGTTTCTTGCATCGTTTCTTTGATTGCATATCCTGTGTGCCGGCATATAAGTTCTTGACATGTTTTGGCTCAAATGAGTACTTGGAATTCGTGTGCTGGACCCCAACGTCTCCTCCACCGTTTAATGTTCCTGTAGAGCACCAATGGGCTCTTTCTCAATGTTCAATGTTCAATGTTAAGTGTTTAATGTTAAATGATTGTTTGGAGCGTTGGACGTCTAAGTACCATGATTTCACTGGCTCACGAGAGAAATGAAAGTGCATTGATTATTGAATCATGACATTATCGAAATGAATGTTTGTGAAACTGATTTGATAATTGATTTTATTGGTTACTCGCTGAGCTTCTAGCTCACCCCAAAATGTTTTATTCCCCTCCACAGGGCTCAAGGCAAAGTGAAGACTTGTAGTGCTTATTCATGCGAGTGGATAGATTATCTTGTGTACAGTTTGAATTTGGATTTCCTGTTGTGTAATAGTTCATATTAGGGATTGTATTGAACGTTGGGAATTGATTGGATGTGTAATAGTCTAGTGATTGGACTTCCTATGGATCAGAGTGGCGCAGCGGATGCGTGGACGCTTCGCTCTCGACGTGTAATCATTGGTTAAGTTGATATATATTTGAGTTTTATATGGTAATTTGTTCGAGGACTGTAGTGTTTGACCGAGTCCTGGCGAGAGCTGGGCAGGCGGCCCGCCGAACCCTCTGGTACGCCTTAGGGGGAGGTGGGGTCGTTACAATTGGTATCAGAGCTTAGGCTTCAGATTCCTGTAGTGTATCCTAGGCTTGAAGTTTAGGATACCGGACTGTGCGTTTAGTTTGAACTGTACGTGTTCTCTTGTAGAAATGGAAAATCCGACAAGTGGGATTAGAGTGACCCGTAGTGCTTGTCTGGAATGGTTAAGTGACTTTTGAGGGTTACTTGAATCTGGTGCGTACAAGTGGATTGTGACGCCCCGCAAGAAGGAGGTTTTCCTTTGGTAGAAATCTTTGTTGGACGAGTGGAGTAAAACAGGTTTTCAACTCGGTTAAGAAACAAAAAAAAAATTTTGGAAAAAGGAAAGGGCCAAATCCGGCCGGATAGCTGGCCGGATTGCCTTGCAATTTTGAAAAAAAAATGGTTCAGTCTCGGCCTCATATCCGGCTAGGAATCCGGCCAGAAACTGGCCGGATTCTGACGTGGCATAGCCGGTCAGCAGCTTTGACCGGCTGTTTCCTTGATAAATATCTTGTTTTGGCTGCTTTTGCTCTTCATTTTTGCCCCTGCTCAATCGAGCTTCATAGAGAGAAAACTCTCAAATTTCCTAATTTCAATCTTTGCAAATATCTTGGGTTTCAACCGATGGTTTTGGAAGCTACTTCACACAAGGGTTTGCTAAGGTGGATTAAAGCTTGTGATGGATGGGTTTTTGAAGGGAAGCTCTAGGTTGATAGCTCTCTTGAATTTGAGGTGAGTTGAATAAACAAGTTTCCTTTGGTTCTAATATTGGTTAATTAGTGGTTTGTAGTGGCCATGCGTAGTATTTTGTGGAGTATTTCATGGGTTTGAGATAAGTTGGTCCAATTTTTTGATTTATTGGATATTTTTCTGATTCACTATGATTATGGTTAGTTGGCTTGAATTGATGGATTGAAATGGTGTTAAATGAAGTGATTGTGCGTTAATTGTGATCGTTTGCGGAAAAATTACGCTTATGGTATAATTTCTGGTTTTAGGGTTTCAATTTGGGAATTTTTCCAAGGTTGGCTTATGAGCTTCTAATTGGCTCAATTGAGGGGTATTAAGGCCCTAATTGGATATGTTTTATCGTTTGTGAATTGTATGAGCAATTGTGGTTAATTGCTATGTGATTGGGTTTGTTTGTAGGTTGGAAAAATAAAGGAATTAAGGGGAAATGCTGTCCGATTTTGGATAGCGTTGGTTGCTTTGAGTTAAGTTAAACGGCTTGGACTTGAACGATGAAATTGGCTATATTGGACGAGGATTGTGAGCCGTGGAGGTGAGTGACCTCAAACGATTTTCAACGTTACCTTTGAAATGTTTCTTGCATCGTTTCTTTGATTGCATATCCTGTGTGCCGGCATATAAGTTCTTGACATGTTTTGGCTCAAATGAGTACTTGGAATTCGTGTGCTGGACCCCAACGTCTCCTCCACCGTTTAATGTTCCTGTAGAGCACCAATGGGCTCTTTCTCAATGTTCAATGTTCAATGTTAAGTGTTTAATGTTAAATGATTGTTTGGAGCGTTGGACGTCTAAGTACCATGATTTCACTGGCTCACGAGAGAAATGAAAGTGCATTGATTATTGAATCATGACATTATCGAAATGAATGTTTGTGAAACTGATTTGATAATTGATTTTATTGGTTACTCGCTGAGCTTCTAGCTCACCCCAAAATGTTTTATTCCCCTCCACAGGGCTCAAGGCAAAGCGAAGACTTGTAGTGCTTATTCATGCGAGTGGATAGATTATCTTGTGTACAGTTTGAATTTGGATTTCCTGTTGTGTAATAGTTCATATTAGGGATTGTATTGAACGTTGGGAATTGATTGGATGTGTAATAGTCTAGTGATTGGACTTCCTATGGATCAGAGTGGCGCAGCGGATGCGTGGACGCTTCGCTCTCGACGTGTAATCATTGGTTAAGTTGATATATATTTGAGTTTTATATGGTAATTTGTTCGAGGACTGTAGTGTTTGACCGAGTCCTGGCGAGAGCTGGGCAGGCGGCCCGCCGAACCCTCTGGTACGCCTTAGGGGGAGGTGGGGTCGTTACAATTGGTATCAGAGCTTAGGCTTCAGATTCCTGTAGTGTATCCTAGGCTTGAAGTTTAGGATACCGGACTGTGCGTTTAGTTTGAACTGTACGTGTTCTCTTGTAGAAATGGAAAATCCGACAAGTGGGATTAGAGTGACCCGTAGTGCTTGTCTGGAATGGTTAAGTGACTTTTGAGGGTTACTTGAATCTGGTGCGTACAAGTGGATTGTGACGCCCCGCAAGAAGGAGGTTTTCCTTTGGTAGAAATCTTTGTTGGACGAGTGGAGTAAAACAGGTTTTCAACTCGGTTAAGAAACAAAAAAAAAATTTTGGAAAAAGGAAAGGGCCAAATCCGGCCGGATAGCTGGCCGGATTGCCTTGCAATTTTGAAAAAAAAATGGTTCAGTCTCGGCCTCATATCCGGCTAGGAATCCGGCCGGGAATCCGGCCAGAAACTGGCCGGATTCTGACGTGGCATAGCCGGTCAGCAGCTTTGACCGGCTGTTTCCTTGATAAATATCTTGTTTTGGCTGCTTTTGCTCTTCATTTTTGCCCCTGCTCAATCGAGCTTCATAGAGAGAAAACTCTCAAATTTCCTAATTTCAATCTTTGCAAATATCTTGGGTTTCAACCGATGGTTTTGGAAGCTACTTCACACAAGGGTTTGCTAAGGTGGATTAAAGCTTGTGATGGATGGGTTTTTGAAGGGAAGCTCTAGGTTGATAGCTCTCTTGAATTTGAGGTGAGTTGAATAAACAAGTTTCCTTTGGTTCTAATATTGGTTAATTAGTGGTTTGTAGTGGCCATGCGTAGTATTTTGTGGAGTATTTCATGGGTTTGAGATAAGTTGGTCCAATTTCTGATTTATTGGATATTTTTCTGATTCACTATGATTATGGTTAGTTGGCTTGAATTGATGGATTGAAATGGTGTTAAATGAAGTGATTGTGCGTTAATTGTGATCGTTTGCGGAAAAATTACGCTTATGGTATAATTTCGGGTTTTAGGGTTTCAATTTGGGAATTTTTCCAAGGTTGGCTTATGAGCTTCTAATTGGCTCAATTGAGGGGTATTAAGGCCCTAATTGGATATGTTTTATCGTTTGTGAATTGTATGAGCAATTGTGGTTAATTGCTATGTGATTGGGTTTGTTTGTAGGTTGGAAAAATAAAGGAATTAAGGGGAAATGCTGTCCGATTTTGGATAGCGTTGGTTGCTTTGAGTTAAGTTAAACGGCTTGGACTTGAACGATGAAATTGGCTATATTGGACGAGGATTGTGAGCCGTGGAGGTGAGTGACCTCAAACGATTTTCAACGTTACCTTTGAAATGTTTCTTGCATCGTTTCTTTGATTGCATATCCTGTGTGCCGGCATATAAGTTCTTGACATGTTTTGGCTCAAATGAGTACTTGGAATTCGTGTGCTGGACCCCAACGTCTCCTCCACCGTTTAATGTTCCTGTAGAGCACCAATGGGCTCTTTCTCAATGTTCAATGTTCAATGTTAAGTGTTTAATGTTAAATGATTGTTTGGAGCGTTGGACGTCTAAGTACCATGATTTCACTGGCTCACGAGAGAAATGAAAGTGCATTGATTATTGAATCATGACATTATCGAAATGAATGTTTGTGAAACTGATTTGATAATTGATTTTATTGGTTACTCGCTGAGCTTCTAGCTCACCCCAAAATGTTTTATTCCCCTCCACAGGGCTCAAGGCAAAGTGAAGACTTGTAGTGCTTATTCATGCGAGTGGATAGATTATCTTGTGTACAGTTTGAATTTGGATTTCCTGTTGTGTAATAGTTCATATTAGGGATTGTATTGAACGTTGGGAATTGATTGGATGTGTAATAGTCTAGTGATTGGACTTCCTATGGATCAGAGTGGCGCAGCGGATGCGTGGACGCTTCGCTCTCGACGTGTAATCATTGGTTAAGTTGATATATATTTGAGTTTTATATGGTAATTTGTTCGAGGACTGTAGTGTTTGACCGAGTCCTGGCGAGAGCTGGGCAGGCGGCCCGCCGAACCCTCTGGTACGCCTTAGGGGGAGGTGGGGTCGTTACAATTGGTATCAGAGCTTAGGCTTCAGATTCCTGTAGTGTATCCTAGGCTTGAAGTTTAGGATACCGGACTGTGCGTTTAGTTTGAACTGTACGTGTTCTCTTGTAGAAATGGAAAATCCGACAAGTGGGATTAGAGTGACCCGTAGTGCTTGTCTGGAATGGTTAAGTGACTTTTGAGGGTTACTTGAATCTGGTGCGTACAAGTGGATTGTGACGCCCCGCAAGAAGGAGGTTTTCCTTTGGTAGAAATCTTTGTTGGACGAGTGGAGTAAAACAGGTTTTCAACTCGGTTAAGAAACAAAAAAAAAATTTTGGAAAAAGGAAAGGGCCAAATCCGGCCGGATAGCTGGCCGGATTGCCTTGCAATTTTGAAAAAAAAATGGTTCAGTCTCGGCCTCATATCCGGCTAGGAATCCGGCCAGAAACTGGCCGGATTCTGACGTGGCATAGCCGGTCAGCAGCTTTGACCGGCTGTTTCCTTGATAAATATCTTGTTTTGGCTGCTTTTGCTCTTCATTTTTGCCCCTGCTCAATCGAGCTTCATAGAGAGAAAACTCTCAAATTTCCTAATTTCAATCTTTGCAAATATCTTGGGTTTCAACCGATGGTTTTGGAAGCTACTTCACACAAGGGTTTGCTAAGGTGGATTAAAGCTTGTGATGGATGGGTTTTTGAAGGGAAGCTCTAGGTTGATAGCTCTCTTGAATTTGAGGTGAGTTGAATAAACAAGTTTCCTTTGGTTCTAATATTGGTTAATTAGTGGTTTGTAGTGGCCATGCGTAGTATTTTGTGGAGTATTTCATGGGTTTGAGATAAGTTGGTCCAATTTTTTGATTTATTGGATATTTTTCTGATTCACTATGATTATGGTTAGTTGGCTTGAATTGATGGATTGAAATGGTGTTAAATGAAGTGATTGTGCGTTAATTGTGATCGTTTGCGGAAAAATTACGCTTATGGTATAATTTCTGGTTTTAGGGTTTCAATTTGGGAATTTTTCCAAGGTTGGCTTATGAGCTTCTAATTGGCTCAATTGAGGGGTATTAAGGCCCTAATTGGATATGTTTTATCGTTTGTGAATTGTATGAGCAATTGTGGTTAATTGCTATGTGATTGGGTTTGTTTGTAGGTTGGAAAAATAAAGGAATTAAGGGGAAATGCTGTCCGATTTTGGATAGCGTTGGTTGCTTTGAGTTAAGTTAAACGGCTTGGACTTGAACGATGAAATTGGCTATATTGGACGAGGATTGTGAGCCGTGGAGGTGAGTGACCTCAAACGATTTTCAACGTTACCTTTGAAATGTTTCTTGCATCGTTTCTTTGATTGCATATCCTGTGTGCCGGCATATAAGTTCTTGACATGTTTTGGCTCAAATGAGTACTTGGAATTCGTGTGCTGGACCCCAACGTCTCCTCCACCGTTTAATGTTCCTGTAGAGCACCAATGGGCTCTTTCTCAATGTTCAATGTTCAATGTTAAGTGTTTAATGTTAAATGATTGTTTGGAGCGTTGGACGTCTAAGTACCATGATTTCACTGGCTCACGAGAGAAATGAAAGTGCATTGATTATTGAATCATGACATTATCGAAATGAATGTTTGTGAAACTGATTTGATAATTGATTTTATTGGTTACTCGCTGAGCTTCTAGCTCACCCCAAAATGTTTTATTCCCCTCCACAGGGCTCAAGGCAAAGTGAAGACTTGTAGTGCTTATTCATGCGAGTGGATAGATTATCTTGTGTACAGTTTGAATTTGGATTTCCTGTTGTGTAATAGTTCATATTAGGGATTGTATTGAACGTTGGGAATTGATTGGATGTGTAATAGTCTAGTGATTGGACTTCCTATGGATCAGAGTGGCGCAGCGGATGCGTGGACGCTTCGCTCTCGACGTGTAATCATTGGTTAAGTTGATATATATTTGAGTTTTATATGGTAATTTGTTCGAGGACTGTAGTGTTTGACCGAGTCCTGGCGAGAGCTGGGCAGGCGGCCCGCCGAACCCTCTGGTACGCCTTAGGGGGAGGTGGGGTCGTTACAATTGGTATCAGAGCTTAGGCTTCAGATTCCTGTAGTGTATCCTAGGCTTGAAGTTTAGGATACCGGACTGTGCGTTTAGTTTGAACTGTACGTGTTCTCTTGTAGAAATGGAAAATCCGACAAGTGGGATTAGAGTGACCCGTAGTGCTTGTCTGGAATGGTTAAGTGACTTTTGAGGGTTACTTGAATCTGGTGCGTACAAGTGGATTGTGACGCCCCGCAAGAAGGAGGTTTTCCTTTGGTAGAAATCTTTGTTGGACGAGTGGAGTAAAACAGGTTTTCAACTCGGTTAAGAAACAAAAAAAAAATTTTGGAAAAAGGAAAGGGCCAAATCCGGCCGGATAGCTGGCCGGATTGCCTTGCAATTTTGAAAAAAAAATGGTTCAGTCTCGGCCTCATATCCGGCTAGGAATCCGGCCGGGAATCCGGCCAGAAACTGGCCGGATTCTGACGTGGCATAGCCGGTCAGCAGCTTTGACCGGCTGTTTCCTTGATAAATATCTTGTTTTGGCTGCTTTTGCTCTTCATTTTTGCCCCTGCTCAATCGAGCTTCATAGAGAGAAAACTCTCAAATTTCCTAATTTCAATCTTTGCAAATATCTTGGGTTTCAACCGATGGTTTTGGAAGCTACTTCACACAAGGGTTTGCTAAGGTGGATTAAAGCTTGTGATGGATGGGTTTTTGAAGGGAAGCTCTAGGTTGATAGCTCTCTTGAATTTGAGGTGAGTTGAATAAACAAGTTTCCTTTGGTTCTAATATTGGTTAATTAGTGGTTTGTAGTGGCCATGCGTAGTATTTTGTGGAGTATTTCATGGGTTTGAGATAAGTTGGTCCAATTTCTGATTTATTGGATATTTTTCTGATTCACTATGATTATGGTTAGTTGGCTTGAATTGATGGATTGAAATGGTGTTAAATGAAGTGATTGTGCGTTAATTGTGATCGTTTGCGGAAAAATTACGCTTATGGTATAATTTCGGGTTTTAGGGTTTCAATTTGGGAATTTTTCCAAGGTTGGCTTATGAGCTTCTAATTGGCTCAATTGAGGGGTATTAAGGCCCTAATTGGATATGTTTTATCGTTTGTGAATTGTATGAGCAATTGTGGTTAATTGCTATGTGATTGGGTTTGTTTGTAGGTTGGAAAAATAAAGGAATTAAGGGGAAATGCTGTCCGATTTTGGATAGCGTTGGTTGCTTTGAGTTAAGTTAAACGGCTTGGACTTGAACGATGAAATTGGCTATATTGGACGAGGATTGTGAGCCGTGGAGGTGAGTGACCTCAAACGATTTTCAACGTTACCTTTGAAATGTTTCTTGCATCGTTTCTTTGATTGCATATCCTGTGTGCCGGCATATAAGTTCTTGACATGTTTTGGCTCAAATGAGTACTTGGAATTCGTGTGCTGGACCCCAACGTCTCCTCCACCGTTTAATGTTCCTGTAGAGCACCAATGGGCTCTTTCTCAATGTTCAATGTTCAATGTTAAGTGTTTAATGTTAAATGATTGTTTGGAGCGTTGGACGTCTAAGTACCATGATTTCACTGGCTCACGAGAGAAATGAAAGTGCATTGATTATTGAATCATGACATTATCGAAATGAATGTTTGTGAAACTGATTTGATAATTGATTTTATTGGTTACTCGCTGAGCTTCTAGCTCACCCCAAAATGTTTTATTCCCCTCCACAGGGCTCAAGGCAAAGCGAAGACTTGTAGTGCTTATTCATGCGAGTGGATAGATTATCTTGTGTACAGTTTGAATTTGGATTTCCTGTTGTGTAATAGTTCATATTAGGGATTGTATTGAACGTTGGGAATTGATTGGATGTGTAATAGTCTAGTGATTGGACTTCCTATGGATCAGAGTGGCGCAGCGGATGCGTGGACGCTTCGCTCTCGACGTGTAATCATTGGTTAAGTTGATATATATTTGAGTTTTATATGGTAATTTGTTCGAGGACTGTAGTGTTTGACCGAGTCCTGGCGAGAGCTGGGCAGGCGGCCCGCCGAACCCTCTGGTACGCCTTAGGGGGAGGTGGGGTCGTTACAATTGGTATCAGAGCTTAGGCTTCAGATTCCTGTAGTGTATCCTAGGCTTGAAGTTTAGGATACCGGACTGTGCGTTTAGTTTGAACTGTACGTGTTCTCTTGTAGAAATGGAAAATCCGACAAGTGGGATTAGAGTGACCCGTAGTGCTTGTCTGGAATGGTTAAGTGACTTTTGAGGGTTACTTGAATCTGGTGCGTACAAGTGGGAATGTCGAGGACGACATTCTTTTAAGGAGGGGAGATTGTGACGCCCCGCAAGAAGGAGGTTTTCCTTTGGTAGAAATCTTTGTTGGACGAGTGGAGTAAAACAGGTTTTCAACTCGGTTAAGAAACAAAAAAAAAATTTTGGAAAAAGGAAAGGGCCAAATCCGGCCGGATAGCTGGCCGGATTGCCTTGCAATTTTGAAAAAAAAATGGTTCAGTCTCGGCCTCATATCCGGCTAGGAATCCGGCCGGGAATCCGGCCAGAAACTGGCCGGATTCTGACGTGGCATAGCCGGTCAGCAGCTTTGACCGGCTGTTTCCTTGATAAATATCTTGTTTTGGCTGCTTTTGCTCTTCATTTTTGCCCCTGCTCAACCGAGCTTCATAGAGAGAAAACTCTCAAATTTCCTAATTTCAATCTTTGCAAATATCTTGGGTTTCAACCGATGGTTTTGGAAGCTACTTCACACAAGGGTTTGCTAAGGTGGATTAAAGCTTGTGATGGATGGGTTTTTGAAGGGAAGCTCTAGGTTGATAGCTCTCTTGAATTTGAGGTGAGTTGAATAAACAAGTTTCCTTTGGTTCTAATATTGGTTAATTAGTGGTTTGTAGTGGCCATGCGTAGTATTTTGTGGAGTATTTCATGGGTTTGAGATAAGTTGGTCCAATTTCTGATTTATTGGATATTTTTCTGATTCACTATGATTATGGTTAGTTGGCTTGAATTGATGGATTGAAATGGTGTTAAATGAAGTGATTGTGCGTTAATTGTGATCGTTTGCGGAAAAATTACGCTTATGGTATAATTTCGGGTTTTAGGGTTTCAATTTGGGAATTTTTCCAAGGTTGGCTTATGAGCTTCTAATTGGCTCAATTGAGGGGTATTAAGGCCCTAATTGGATATGTTTTATCGTTTGTGAATTGTATGAGCAATTGTGGTTAATTGCTATGTGATTGGGTTTGTTTGTAGGTTGGAAAAATAAAGGAATTAAGGGGAAATGCTGTCCGATTTTGGATAGCGTTGGTTGCTTTGAGTTAAGTTAAACGGCTTGGACTTGAACGATGAAATTGGCTATATTGGACGAGGATTGTGAGCCGTGGAGGTGAGTGACCTCAAACGATTTTCAACGTTACCTTTGAAATGTTTCTTGCATCGTTTCTTTGATTGCATATCCTGTGTGCCGGCATATAAGTTCTTGACATGTTTTGGCTCAAATGAGTACTTGGAATTCGTGTGCTGGACCCCAACGTCTCCTCCACCGTTTAATGTTCCTGTAGAGCACCAATGGGCTCTTTCTCAATGTTCAATGTTCAATGTTAAGTGTTTAATGTTAAATGATTGTTTGGAGCGTTGGACGTCTAAGTACCATGATTTCACTGGCTCACGAGAGAAATGAAAGTGCATTGATTATTGAATCATGACATTATCGAAATGAATGTTTGTGAAACTGATTTGATAATTGATTTTATTGGTTACTCGCTGAGCTTCTAGCTCACCCCAAAATGTTTTATTCCCCTCCACAGGGCTCAAGGCAAAGCGAAGACTTGTAGTGCTTATTCATGCGAGTGGATAGATTATCTTGTGTACAGTTTGAATTTGGATTTCCTGTTGTGTAATAGTTCATATTAGGGATTGTATTGAACGTTGGGAATTGATTGGATGTGTAATAGTCTAGTGATTGGACTTCCTATGGATCAGAGTGGCGCAGCGGATGCGTGGACGCTTCGCTCTCGACGTGTAATCATTGGTTAAGTTGATATATATTTGAGTTTTATATGGTAATTTGTTCGAGGACTGTAGTGTTTGACCGAGTCCTGGCGAGAGCTGGGCAGGCGGCCCGCCGAACCCTCTGGTACGCCTTAGGGGGAGGTGGGGTCGTTACAATTGGTATCAGAGCTTAGGCTTCAGATTCCTGTAGTGTATCCTAGGCTTGAAGTTTAGGATACCGGACTGTGCGTTTAGTTTGAACTGTACGTGTTCTCTTGTAGAAATGGAAAATCCGACAAGTGGGATTAGAGTGACCCGTAGTGCTTGTCTGGAATGGTTAAGTGACTTTTGAGGGTTACTTGAATCTGGTGCGTACAAGTGGGAATGTCGAGGACGACATTCTTTTAAGGAGGGGAGATTGTGACGCCCCGCAAGAAGGAGGTTTTCCTTTGGTAGAAATCTTTGTTGGACGAGTGGAGTAAAACAGGTTTTCAACTCGGTTAAGAAACAAAAAAAAAATTTTGGAAAAAGGAAAGGGCCAAATCCGGCCGGATAGCTGGCCGGATTGCCTTGCAATTTTGAAAAAAAAATGGTTCAGTCTCGGCCTCATATCCGGCTAGGAATCCGGCCGGGAATCCGGCCAGAAACTGGCCGGATTCTGACGTGGCATAGCCGGTCAGCAGCTTTGACCGGCTGTTTCCTTGATAAATATCTTGTTTTGGCTGCTTTTGCTCTTCATTTTTGCCCCTGCTCAACCGAGCTTCATAGAGAGAAAACTCTCAAATTTCCTAATTTCAATCTTTGCAAATATCTTGGGTTTCAACCGATGGTTTTGGAAGCTACTTCACACAAGGGTTTGCTAAGGTGGATTAAAGCTTGTGATGGATGGGTTTTTGAAGGGAAGCTCTAGGTTGATAGCTCTCTTGAATTTGAGGTGAGTTGAATAAACAAGTTTCCTTTGGTTCTAATATTGGTTAATTAGTGGTTTGTAGTGGCCATGCGTAGTATTTTGTGGAGTATTTCATGGGTTTGAGATAAGTTGGTCCAATTTCTGATTTATTGGATATTTTTCTGATTCACTATGATTATGGTTAGTTGGCTTGAATTGATGGATTGAAATGGTGTTAAATGAAGTGATTGTGCGTTAATTGTGATCGTTTGCGGAAAAATTACGCTTATGGTATAATTTCGGGTTTTAGGGTTTCAATTTGGGAATTTTTCCAAGGTTGGCTTATGAGCTTCTAATTGGCTCAATTGAGGGGTATTAAGGCCCTAATTGGATATGTTTTATCGTTTGTGAATTGTATGAGCAATTGTGGTTAATTGCTATGTGATTGGGTTTGTTTGTAGGTTGGAAAAATAAAGGAATTAAGGGGAAATGCTGTCCGATTTTGGATAGCGTTGGTTGCTTTGAGTTAAGTTAAACGGCTTGGACTTGAACGATGAAATTGGCTATATTGGACGAGGATTGTGAGCCGTGGAGGTGAGTGACCTCAAACGATTTTCAACGTTACCTTTGAAATGTTTCTTGCATCGTTTCTTTGATTGCATATCCTGTGTGCCGGCATATAAGTTCTTGACATGTTTTGGCTCAAATGAGTACTTGGAATTCGTGTGCTGGACCCCAACGTCTCCTCCACCGTTTAATGTTCCTGTAGAGCACCAATGGGCTCTTTCTCAATGTTCAATGTTCAATGTTAAGTGTTTAATGTTAAATGATTGTTTGGAGCGTTGGACGTCTAAGTACCATGATTTCACTGGCTCACGAGAGAAATGAAAGTGCATTGATTATTGAATCATGACATTATCGAAATGAATGTTTGTGAAACTGATTTGATAATTGATTTTATTGGTTACTCGCTGAGCTTCTAGCTCACCCCAAAATGTTTTATTCCCCTCCACAGGGCTCAAGGCAAAGCGAAGACTTGTAGTGCTTATTCATGCGAGTGGATAGATTATCTTGTGTACAGTTTGAATTTGGATTTCCTGTTGTGTAATAGTTCATATTAGGGATTGTATTGAACGTTGGGAATTGATTGGATGTGTAATAGTCTAGTGATTGGACTTCCTATGGATCAGAGTGGCGCAGCGGATGCGTGGACGCTTCGCTCTCGACGTGTAATCATTGGTTAAGTTGATATATATTTGAGTTTTATATGGTAATTTGTTCGAGGACTGTAGTGTTTGACCGAGTCCTGGCGAGAGCTGGGCAGGCGGCCCGCCGAACCCTCTGGTACGCCTTAGGGGGAGGTGGGGTCGTTACAATTGGTATCAGAGCTTAGGCTTCAGATTCCTGTAGTGTATCCTAGGCTTGAAGTTTAGGATACCGGACTGTGCGTTTAGTTTGAACTGTACGTGTTCTCTTGTAGAAATGGAAAATCCGACAAGTGGGATTAGAGTGACCCGTAGTGCTTGTCTGGAATGGTTAAGTGACTTTTGAGGGTTACTTGAATCTGGTGCGTACAAGTGGGAATGTCGAGGACGACATTCTTTTAAGGAGGGGAGATTGTGACGCCCCGCAAGAAGGAGGTTTTCCTTTGGTAGAAATCTTTGTTGGACGAGTGGAGTAAAACAGGTTTTCAACTCGGTTAAGAAACAAAAAAAAAAATTTGGAAAAAGGAAAGGGCCAAATCCGGCCGGATAGCTGGCCGGATTGCCTTGCAATTTTGAAAAAAAAATGGTTCAGTCTCGGCCTCATATCCGGCTAGGAATCCGGCCGGGAATCCGGCCAGAAACTGGCCGGATTCTGACGTGGCATAGCCGGTCAGCAGCTTTGACCGGCTGTTTCCTTGATAAATATCTTGTTTTGGCTGCTTTTGCTCTTCATTTTTGCCCCTGCTCAACCGAGCTTCATAGAGAGAAAACTCTCAAATTTCCTAATTTCAATCTTTGCAAATATCTTGGGTTTCAACCGATGGTTTTGGAAGCTACTTCACACAAGGGTTTGCTAAGGTGGATTAAAGCTTGTGATGGATGGGTTTTTGAAGGGAAGCTCTAGGTTGATAGCTCTCTTGAATTTGAGGTGAGTTGAATAAACAAGTTTCCTTTGGTTCTAATATTGGTTAATTAGTGGTTTGTAGTGGCCATGCGTAGTATTTTGTGGAGTATTTCATGGGTTTGAGATAAGTTGGTCCAATTTCTGATTTATTGGATATTTTTCTGATTCACTATGATTATGGTTAGTTGGCTTGAATTGATGGATTGAAATGGTGTTAAATGAAGTGATTGTGCGTTAATTGTGATCGTTTGCGGAAAAATTACGCTTATGGTATAATTTCGGGTTTTAGGGTTTCAATTTGGGAATTTTTCCAAGGTTGGCTTATGAGCTTCTAATTGGCTCAATTGAGGGGTATTAAGGCCCTAATTGGATATGTTTTATCGTTTGTGAATTGTATGAGCAATTGTGGTTAATTGCTATGTGATTGGGTTTGTTTGTAGGTTGGAAAAATAAAGGAATTAAGGGGAAATGCTGTCCGATTTTGGATAGCGTTGGTTGCTTTGAGTTAAGTTAAACGGCTTGGACTTGAACGATGAAATTGGCTATATTGGACGAGGATTGTGAGCCGTGGAGGTGAGTGACCTCAAACGATTTTCAACGTTACCTTTGAAATGTTTCTTGCATCGTTTCTTTGATTGCATATCCTGTGTGCCGGCATATAAGTTCTTGACATGTTTTGGCTCAAATGAGTACTTGGAATTCGTGTGCTGGACCCCAACGTCTCCTCCACCGTTTAATGTTCCTGTAGAGCACCAATGGGCTCTTTCTCAATGTTCAATGTTCAATGTTAAGTGTTTAATGTTAAATGATTGTTTGGAGCGTTGGACGTCTAAGTACCATGATTTCACTGGCTCACGAGAGAAATGAAAGTGCATTGATTATTGAATCATGACATTATCGAAATGAATGTTTGTGAAACTGATTTGATAATTGATTTTATTGGTTACTCGCTGAGCTTCTAGCTCACCCCAAAATGTTTTATTCCCCTCCACAGGGCTCAAGGCAAAGCGAAGACTTGTAGTGCTTATTCATGCGAGTGGATAGATTATCTTGTGTACAGTTTGAATTTGGATTTCCTGTTGTGTAATAGTTCATATTAGGGATTGTATTGAACGTTGGGAATTGATTGGATGTGTAATAGTCTAGTGATTGGACTTCCTATGGATCAGAGTGGCGCAGCGGATGCGTGGACGCTTCGCTCTCGACGTGTAATCATTGGTTAAGTTGATATATATTTGAGTTTTATATGGTAATTTGTTCGAGGACTGTAGTGTTTGACCGAGTCCTGGCGAGAGCTGGGCAGGCGGCCCGCCGAACCCTCTGGTACGCCTTAGGGGGAGGTGGGGTCGTTACACCAACGACGTATGTAGCCATAGCATACCATTTCATTTCATTCAATCATCTCATTTCATTCAATTAAGTCATTCATAATTCATTTTGTACATTTGAACCATGAATCATTAATTTCAAATAAGAACGAGTGTGGTAAAGTACACACTCGCCTCTATTTTCAAAATCTCCAAACAATTATAACAATTAAGCATGTATCAAGTATTCATACACTTGACACTCACCAATGTAAGAAATGAGGAAGAAATGTCCCTCGGAGCTCTAGGCGTTTACTGTGGGATCCTCTTGAAGGTCCTCTTGTGTGCCGGAGCAATTAACAATAGACTATCATTTACAAACCCGTACTATTAAAGAAGATCATACTATAGTACAATCTTAGAAAGTCTCATGGAACGAGCCCTATTTATCCTAAATCAAGGCTCTCAAGTGGGGTTTCAAAGTACAAAAGAAATTTAGTTTCCATCTTGGAAATCAAGTATAAAACATTCAAGTAATATCGAAGGAATATGGAGTACTTGAAAAACTCCATTTCCTTGGAATTCGGAAAATTTCAGTTTTGATACGATACATTAGAAAAATCGTATCTCACACTTTACAAGTCAAAAATTAGAAAACTTGGTACCGTTGGAAACCACTTCCAAGGTACTAAAAATTCATAGAATACACTTTCCCATGATTCCAGACAGAAAGTATTCAAAATTCGGCTCAAAGTTTCTGTTCTAGACTATCGAGGCAGTTTCGGGGTTGATTTTTCGCCAACTTTGAAAATTCGGCAAAATTCACAGAATTGAAACTAGCCTCTCAAATTTAAAACTTAACTAGAGTTGCAATCAAAGTTTAAGGCAAAATAAGCAGAACGAGAATTGAAGTTTTAAGCACCAAGATATGGTAGCTCAAAGTTACCCAAATTTTCTTGTGAAACAAGGGTTTTCCAAAATCAAGTCATGAACTTTGGAGGTTTAGTTGAGCAGTGAAACGGCCTCGGAATAACACCAAAATTACCAGTATAATACTGCCATATAAGGGTTGTTTGTCTACTAAATTTCATGGATAAATAAGTACAAAAAGTGGGTTAACAAAACCGTTGAAATCACAAGAAATTCTAAGGCTAAGCTGCCTTTGAACTTCCGTTTTACCGTTTCCAAACATTTGGTCAAGGAACATCTCAAACATGGTTCATTCGAGTAGAAAATGTCCAAAATATGTTCAAGGTACATTCGATAGATGATTTACAATAAGAAACTTTGGATAACAAGTCCCAAACCGTAGTTAGTTTCAAATCTGTCCAAAATACTGTTTTCGTTCACAAAGTCAGTTTTGAATTTTGATCATAAATCACTCAATTCAACTCAGAATTGAGCGTGGTTGGTGGTGTTAGAAAATAGAATCATAAGGCTATATTTTCTCAGAATAAATCATTCGTAAAATCTGTCCATAAACAGCTCATTCGTGAGCATCAAGTTGCAACTCACGTGCTGCCTTCCAGGAAGCAACGAAACAGGACAGTGAATTTCAAATGAATGGTTTGGCTTGCTCAAGTGGAATCAGGACATGCATTTTATACCAACAGAAATCTGGGAATGTCTAGTTTCCAATGCCACAAACGGCACTCAATTTTGACATTGGAGTAACAAGTTATGGCCGAAACAATAAGACTGCCTGGGCAATCCGGGAACAAAATTCCAGTTTTCTAACCTTTCGAAATTTCAACATTTGAGTGACCAAATCAAGTTATTTTTCAATGAAAATTTTTACACAACTAATATAATATGTAAACAACATAAAAAAGCCATTAGAACCTCAAAATTTTGCACAAAAGTGGTTGGACAAGGCAGGGGTAAAACGGTTACTTTTGCTCCAAGCACCTCTTTTGATTTTCTACCAACAATACATCATTAATCCACTAATTTAAACACTAAACCACCATTAATTTCATCATCAATCATCAAATCAGTCTTTTCATCAAAAGTGGGAGTTTATAGAGCCCACACAACAAGAATCCACCATAAACAAGACTACCCACATGCATACAAGAGTTTATACGTGAAATTCTACTTCCGTAAAACAAGATTTGAAGGTTGGATCATCACCTACTTGTGTGATGAACAAAAGCAGAATTTCGGCTCCCTCCTTGTCCAAGAAAACCGTGGATTGCAGCTCTCCTTTGTAACTTAATGTGATCTCCAAGTATTAGGCTAAGTGTGGTTCAATTTTGGTTTGATTTGGTTGATGATTTGTGCAAGATTTGGAGATGGAAAATTAAAGAGCAAATGGGTTATTTTTGCTGCTGATGGCCGGCTGCTTTGTGAGAAGGAGAGAGTGTGTTTTGGTCTAAATTTGGCTTCCTAAGGAAGCTTTATTTGTGTGGCTAGAATTGGTGCAAAAGTCAATTCTCTCTCGCGCGTATATACGCGCGTTTTGTGCTCGGTTCCTCTCGAGTTTATTTCACTAGTGCACTAAACCTTTAATGCACTCATAATCATATTAATATTATTTACTCTTACTTGTCCCAAAATAAGGGTCTAAAGTCCCTCAATTAAATCGCGCGTGTGAAAACGCGTATTTCCAATTTAAGCGCGATAAAATGAAATCTTCAAGAAATTCTTATAACGATGGTACTAATAACTATCACTTGAATACTTAAATATAGTAATACCTATTTTAAGTCCATCCTGCAAGTCTCTAATTTTCCAAACTTATTGTATTCTCGAATCGATTATTGACTCCAATCGCGTATTCACTATTTTCACTTAACGAGTTTCCAAAAATTAAATCTTGAAACAAGTCATTTTAAAAATATAACTAAACTATAAATCCATATAGTTAGTTCTAAAAAGGTTAGAAAATATTACTCGGGGCAATTGACCAAATAAATAATTAAATAAGCCAATAATAGGAGTTTAAACTAAGTAAATTCGCGGGTTCTCACATGAATCTAGTATTACTTCCTCAAAACTCCAATAAATTTGTATCAGCGCGTCTTTCGGAAAACTAATGACGCGCGAGTGGTATGCACTTAATTAGAATTCATTTATCTTTAATTCCTCAATTAACTTTTCTTTATCTACTATTGATCATTCTTAATTCCCCAAGATAAATGCACTCTCGAATAGAATATCACATTGAAACACATGTACTCATTATTTCTCACTTAAACGAATCTCCAAAAATTAAATTTGCTAACGGGATGTTTTAAAAACATAAGAAAGACATTGTTCCTTATGAATTGACTTAGAATGGCTGAAATAAATTATTTGGAGAAAACAGGTGAATAAATATTTAAATAAACCAATAATACTCGATAAAAATAAGAAATTTTTCGGGTCCTCACAACTGCACCTACCACTAGGAAGCAAAACATGATCATTAAGGCTAAGGACATTAGAAAAGTTGTCAATTTTGATCAGCCTGTACTTCTCATGATTTGCAAACATGTGCTTTTAGATGTTGCTGAACTCGATAAGGCATTGCCTTCGAGTATGGTTGCTCTTTTGCAGGAATTTGAGGATGTTTTCCCTGATGAGATCCCTGATGGCTTACCACCCATTCGAGGGATTGAGCACCAAATTGACCTAATTCCTGGAGCACCACTACCCAACAAACCTGCTTACCGCATGGGCCCTGAGGAGACAAAGGAGTTCCAACGGCAAGTTGATGGTCTATTAGGTAAGGGTTGGGTAAAAGAGAGTCTCAGTTCTTGTGTTGTGCCTGTGGTACTTGTCCCCAAAAAGGATGGTACTTGGAGCATGTGCACTAACTGTAGGGCCGTCAATGCTATTACTGTTAAATATCGTCATCCCATTCCTAGATTAGATGATATGCTTGATGAAGTCGATGGTGCTATAATATTCACCAAGATCGATTTAAGGAGTGGCTATCATTAAATTCGGATGAAAGAAGGCGATGAATGGAAAACGGCCTTCAAAACCAAGCATGGCCTCTATGAGTGGCTAGTCATGCCTTTTGGGTTGACTAACACCCCTAACACCTTCATGCTTCTAATGAACCATGTCTTGAGGCATTTTATTGGCAAATTTGTCATTGTTTACTTTGATGATATTTTGATATATAGTCGCAGTGAACATGAGCACTTGGAGCATGTGAGACTAGTTCTTGAGACAATTCGAAAGGCACGTCTATACGCTAACCTTAAGAAGTGCACCTTTTGTACTAATGAACTTGTGTTTCTAGGCTATGTGTGAGGCCCCAGTCCGTTCTACGTTGATATATTCATTAGTTAGGCGGTAACGTTTGGTTTTGTGAGTATTTCGAAAACCCTAAGTAGGGAGTAAGATTTAAACCCTAGTTTTGTATTCGAACAAGTTTGAGTGGTGATTAAAGTTAGTTATGTTAATGTGTGTTTTAGTGTGGGTAAGTATAGGATTTAATCCATTTTGTATAGATTAATTAAGTTTAAGAAGGTTAGAAACCCGAAGTGAACAAAAACCCTAATTTCCGGTTAAGATTGGAAACTCGTCTTTTCTACATTTTTCTGTATTAGAAAAATTCCCCAGATAATTTTTATTGAGTAAATGGAGTTTTTAGATGATTTTTCTAGTATTAGTTGGTTTTTGAGAAATTAACAACGTATATCGAACGTGGGACCCACGAGTGCGAAAAGTTCGGAAAATTTCGGCCGATTAGGTTAAGTTTCGAATACTGGGTTTAATTTACCGGGTGTTAAGAGATAAGTAGAGATTGCAATTTGGATTGATATGAGAGAGAAAAGTTAGGTAGATATTTCAAAAAAGGTGACAAGTGTCACCATAAGATTAACTCTTACAATAAGATTTACTATTCCATTTTTTGACTTTTGACCCAATTGGTTAAATATCTTAAAATTAACCAAAAATCACCATTTTTCTCTTACCTTTGGCCGGCCCTCTCTCTTGCAAGAAGGAAGAAAACCTCTCTCAATTCCTTGCTCTAATCTTGCCCAAATCAACAACTTAACCGTTTAATCTTGAATTCCTTCCATAAAACCTCTTAGTTTAGTGCTTGTAAGGTGTTGTGTGGAGTTGTTTGGAAGCTTAAGGTGCTAAGTGGTCTCTCTTCTTTGGTTCTAAGGTAAGTGACTATGGAACCCCTCTCTTCTATCTAAAGATGCTTAATAAATGACTTGTGGTTGTTATGAGTGTGATTTTGTGGACTATTTCTTGATTTTAGTTAAGATTGATGAAGTTTTCTATTTATTTGGAATTTTTGCTGGTTGCATATGATCACTATGATGTGGCTATGTATGATGATTGGAAATGAGGGGTAATGACTCTAGTAAGTGCAAATGAGTGATAATTGCAAGTAATTTTGGATTTGGAGGAAATTTCAGCAACTTAGGGTTTCACCACCCCCTTTTCTGTCCGGTTTTGTATCTCCTACTTAGAGGCCGAATTGGCATTTTATTAAAACATGAAAGTTGTAGGTATTGATGTGTTTGAGGTGCCTGTAAAATTTCAGGTCATTTGGAGTAGTGTAGAGTGAGATATGTCGATTTTACTGTTGCTGTTCTGGGTTGATCAGAATGTGAAAACTGCACTTGTAATTGGTTGTTTTGGCTGGTATTGCTTCAGAATTAGTTGTTATGGTCTTCTAATGAAATGTAGCTTGATGTATTAGCTACCATATGCCTTTGGAATTTCTGGATTTGGACTTGTGTAGGCTGAGTTATGATGTTTGCACTAGAATACGTTTTGTGAATCTGTTTTTGCGATTCTGGTATAGTATATTGCACTTTCGACCTGGTTGCACTCGAAACTAGATTGAGTAGCCTTCTTCAACATTGTAGCCCCTTGAGTCCTGTGTATGCCTGTAAAATCTCAGGTTAAACGGTTTAGTGTATCATGAGTTATAGATGAAATGCTCAAGCCTGTTTTGAACATCAGATTTGGTACGTCTTTTAGTTTAGCTTCTGCCCGTGATCTTTCGGTTTTGATACAGTACGATTTGGGTGTCAACTCCTTCATAAGAAATTTAGATCTTGGTCTCAGCTTCGAAACGGTATAAAGTACGTTGAAATCTGAGTTCCGTAGCTCCGGTTTTGATCAAAACAATATCGATCGTCAGAACTGCCCGGTATTTGGACAGTTCTGACGGGTATTTTGGCACTCGATTTTCGTTCTGTTCTGAATGGATTCAGGTCTTGGCCAAAACATGAAAGTTTTAGCCTTATGTCCCAGCTTTCTAACGCCTTTGGAATTTCTTGATTTCGATTTCTGAGCCATGAGTTACGGCCTTGTAAACAGGGCCTGTTTGGTAACTCGCAATGAAACAGCTGGCACAATTTCGTGCATTTTTGACCTATATCTATTGAGATCTGGGTTGAGATGTCTAAAGGGAAGTTGTAGCCCTTCCTCTTAGCTTCGCAACGGTACCTCATGTACCTTGATCTGACACTCCTAGCCTAACTTTTGACCAAAACGGTTTGAGATGGCAGATTTGGCCGTCCCGTTTGCCGTTCCGCGCGCGCGTGTGCCATTTTTGTCGTTTCCGCACTTGCGCGTGCCAATTTTGCCGTTTTGCTTGTTTTAAGTACGTTAGTTGCCGTTTGTGATATATTGTGACATAATCTTCGATTTCAGACAGTGGTGAGCTAGGCGGAGCCGGTGGGGCCCACTACTAGCCAACACACAAAGTGAATTCCGCCTTTGTACTACTTTTGGTATTTTGAGTAAGTATTCAGGCCGCGCTTACGTGTTAGTTGTTATGTGTTTCGATATGTATGAAAAGGGTACCTAGGCGAGGGTGTACTTTATCGCACTCGACCTAAACCCTAATTTTCGCACCTATTTGTACATGACATATGTATATGAATCATTTTGGAACTAAACCCCTTGAGCTTGTGGCTCGGGGTGACTTTTGAATAAATTTTGTGAAGTTTGTGAGTTTGGGGCCCGATCTCATGACCTAGATGGACTATTCGAGCCGGTTAGGGCTTGGTCGAAGTCAGTCCAACTTAGTTTGAGATCACCAAGTTTGTAGGTTCATGTTATGAACCAATTTTGTGAATCCGGTTCACCGAGAAGGTGACCAAGTTTGTGAACCGAGCTTGCGCAGCAAGTTCAATTTCGTTCGCCCGGGCAAGTTTGTGAGGTGACTGGCCAGTGAGGGTGATAAGGTGTCGGTGGGTGTACAAGTGAAGTTCTACGGACCATTGAGTGTGGTCGACGGAGTGTCGGCAGAAGATCATACATGACACATGAATTGGCTTTGGAGCCACCCGTATCCTTATTATATGATGTTGTTCTTTTCTGCTTTTGCTTTACTCTAAATGTGTAATTGTTGCTACGTGAATTTATGCTTTTACCCCCTGTTTACTTACTAAGCTTCTAGCTTACCCCGTTTCCTTTGTTTTCCTTAGCAGGGGACGACGCGGGGAACTTTGGGACTCTGCCGCTAGTATAGTTAGGTTGTTTGTAATAGTGAGACATCTAGCATGTTTGTTTTTGTTTTGGTGGTTTGTATAAGAACCCTTCTTAGGGTCTATCTTTTGCTGGTTGTGGTTATAGTGTATTAGAGTGGTTTGACTCGAGACTTTTGAAGATGTAAATATAACTTTTGGGATTGTATATATTGTATATAGTGCTCTTTCGATTTATCTAGTTTTATTGCTTTAAGTTTTGAGTCCTGGCGCGAGCTAGGCAGGCGGCCCGCCGATACCCTTGGGTTCGCCCTTGGGAGAAGTGGGGTCGTCACACTATGTAGTAAGTTCGCAGGGTATCAAAGTAGACGAGTCCAAGATTGAGGCCATCAAGCAATGGCCAACTCCTACATCCGTCCCTGAGGTGCGCAACTTCCTTGGATTGGCGGGCTTCTATCGGCGCTTTGTCAAGAACTTCAGCACCATTGCCGCCCCAATGACCGCTGTGACCAAGAAGAATGACAAGTTCCATTGGGGGGAAGCCCAAAAACAAGCATTTCTTACCCTAAAAAACAAACTCACACACGCACCTGTTTTAGTATTATCAAACTTTAACAAGACTTTTGAAATCGAATGTGATGCTTCTGGTGTAGGTATTGGCACTGTTCTCATACAAGACAAAAGGTCTTGTGCCTTCTTTAGCAAAAAACTGGGAGAAACTACCTTAAACTACCCCACGTATGACAAGGAGTTGTATGCACTGGTGAGAGTCTTGGAGACCTGGCAACAAGTACTATCTTCACCCTTGGGAGTTCGTGATACACACTGATCATGAGTCACTGAAGTTTCTCAAGGGGCAACCTAAACTAAGCAAGAGACATGCCAAATGGGTAAGCTTCATTGACACATTCTTCTATGTGATTAAATACAAGACTGGCAAAACGAATGTGGTAGCTGATGCCTTATCACGTAGACATTCCTTGTTTGTCTTCCTTGATGCTAAGTTATTAGGGTTCGAGATGATTAAGGAGCTCTATACACATGATCATGACTTTGATGACATATATGCTGCGTGTGTTAAGAACCCACATGAAAAGTACTTTTTGCATGATGGATTTCTATTTCAAGTGGATAAACTATGTGTGCCTAATTCTTCCATCCGTGATCTTTTGGTTAGGGAAGCATATAGTGGTGGTCTCATGGGATACTTTGGTATGGTTAAAACTCTAGCCATGTTACAAGAGCATTTTTACTGGGCTCACATGCGTCGAGATGTTGAGCGCATGGTTGGTAGATATGTCACTTGTCATAAGGCAAAGTCTAAAACAAATCTGTACGGCTTGTATACCCCGTTGCCTATTCCCCACTATCCTTGGGTAGACTTGTCCATGGACTTTGTCTTAGGACTCCCTAGGTCACCTAGGGTAATGATTCCATCTTTGTCGTCGTTGATAGATTTTCTAAGATGACTCATTTTATCCCCTGTCACAAAACTGATGATGCATCTCATATTGCTAATTTGTTCTTCAAAGAAATTGTCCGTCTGCACGGTATGCCTAGGACCATTGTTATTGATAGAGATGCAAAATTTCTGAGTTACTTTTGGAAGACTTTGTGATCTAAACTTGGCACTAGGTTATTATTCTCCACCACCAGTCATCCACAAAGTGATGGGCAAATTGAAGTTCTCAATCACACACTTGACACTCTACTTCGGGTTTTGATTAAAAAGAATCTTAAAACATAGGAAAAGTGCTTGCCTCATGTTGAATTTGCCTACAATTGAACTGTTCACAATGCTACACATTACTTATCTTTTGAAATTGTTTATGGCTTTAACCCGCTGATCCCCCTTGATTTAGTACCCTTACCTTCCTCTGAGCACACAAGCTTAGATGGGAAAAAGAAGGCTGATTTTGTGCGCAGGTTACATGAAGCCGTTCGAGCCAACATTGAGAGGCGTACTCAACAATACATCCAGCAGGCCAACAAGCACCGTCGTAAGATGATTTTTGAGCCTAGACATTGGGTTTGGCTATACTTACGAAAGGAGCGATTCCCCAAATAGAAATAAAGCAAGTTATCCCAAAGGGGTGATGAACCCTTTCGAGTGCTCCAACTAGTTAATGACAACGCTTACAAATTGAATCTACCTGGGGAATACAATGTTAGCGCAACCTTTAATGCCGCGGATTTGAGCCCATTCCGTTTCTTGATGAGAAGGATTCAGATTTGAGGGCAAATCCTTCTCAAAAGGAGGGGACTGATGTGTGCATGGATCAGGGCCCACGCAATGACCCAGTCCGAGTTCCATTGGGCCCAGTCACACGTGCACGAGCCAAACTCTTCAAGGAATCCCTCCAAGGCCTTGTCCGTATTGTCCAAAACCAACATGGGATCCATAGAGATATCGAAGGCCTAGAAGGAGAAAAGCAAGACATCTACACCTTGATCCAAGCCCACGAAGAGCCCAGTGGGCCTCCAAGTGAGTAGGCCGGATAGGGTCTTTAGGCGTTAATATTGCTTAGGGTTAGATTAATTGCGTAGTAGAAGCATGGGCCGACCCATCTTGACACCAAGATGGCTGATTGCTCTTTAGGGTTTTCTTAGGGTTTCTCTTGTGATATGTTCCTCGATCAACTTGTTTCGAGACACGTAGCACGTTTGTCCAAGGATCTAGCGAGGTTGTCCAACACTTGGATTGCGGGACCTAGAATCAAACGGACGACACGATTTGATTTAGGTGGTAGACGACTCTCCGATGAAGGTGAATATTCCAGGGGAATAGGTCGGATGAACAATCGAGGACAGGACGCAAGATTGCTCAATAACCCTTGCCAAAGCAAGTTAAGGGCTCGAATTCTCTAGAAAGAAAACGAAAGTACTAAGAATTTTATTCATAAAACTTGTGTCTTTAACCTTACAAAGGTAGCCTATTTATAGGCTTAAATGTAACAAGAAAAACCCTAAAGAAACCCTAAAGGGAAGGTCGGCCATCTTGACTTCAAATAGGCCGGCCCATGCCTTCTACTAAGCAACTAGTCCAACTAAATAAATAACAACGACTAAGGCCCTACTCGGCCGACTCACAAAGAGGCCCACTTGATTCTTCATGGGCTTGGATCAAAGTGTAAATTGCTTGATTGTCTCTTTCCAAGCCTTCAATATCTCTATGGGCTCCATGTTGATCTTGGACAACTCGGACAAGGGCTTGGAGGGATTCTTTGAAAAGCTTGGCTCGTGCACGTGTGACTGGGCCCAATGGGACTCGGACTGGGTCATTGCGCGAGCCCTGATCCATGCACACATCAATCCCCTCCTCTTGAGAAGGATTTGCCCTCAAATCTGGATCCTCTCCGTCAAGAAATGGGCTCAGGTCCGCGACATTGAAGGTCGCGCTAACATTGTATTCCCCAGGTAGCTCCAATTTGTAAGCGTTGTCGTTAACCCGTTGGAGCACGCAAAAGGGTCCATCTCCTCTTGGGGATAGCTTGCTTTGTCGCTGCTTGGGGAACCTCTCTTTTCTCAAGTGTAGCCAAACCCAATCACCAGGCTCGAAAATCATCTTGCGACGGTGCTTGTTAGCCTGCTGGGTGTATTGTTGAGTACGCCTCTCAATGTTTGCTTGAACGGCTTCATGTAACCTGCGCACAAAATCAGCCTTCTTTTTCCCATCTAAGCTTGTGTGCTCAGAGGAAGGTAAAGGTACCAAATCAAGAGGGGTTAGCGGGTTAAAACCATAAACAATCTCAAAAGGTGAGTAGTGGCTAGCACTGTGAACAGCTCGATTGTAGGCGAATTCAACATGAGGCAAGCACTCTTCCCAAGTTTTAAGATTCTTTTTAATCAAAGCCCGAAGTAGTGTGCCAAGTGTGCGATTGACAACTTCAGTTTGCCCATCGCTTTGTGGATGACTGGTGGTGGAGAATAATAATCTAGTGCCAAGTTTAGACCACAAAGTCTTCCAAAAGTAACTCAGAAATTTGACATCTCTATCACTAACGATGGTCTTAGGCATGCCATGCAGACAGACAATTTCTTTGAAGAATAAGGTAGCAACATGGGATGCATCGTCAGTTTTGTGACAAGGAATAAAATGAGCCATCTTAGAAAATCTATCAACCACTACAAAGATGGAATCATTTCCCCTAGATGATCTAGGGAGTCCTAAGACAAAGTCCATGGACAAGTCTACCCAAGGATAGTTAGGAATAGGCAATGGGGTATACAGGCCGTATGGGTATGTCTTAGACTTCGCTTTATGACAAGTGACACATCTACCAACCATGCGCTCCACATTTCGACGCATATGAGACCAGTAGAAATGCTCTTGTAACATGGCAAGAGTCTTAACCATGCCAAAGTGTCCCATGAGACCACCACTATGTGCTTCCCTAACCAGAAGATCACGGATGGAAGAGTTAGGCACACACAGTTTATCCACATGAAATAGGAATCCATCATGCAAAAAGTACTTTTCATGTGGGTTCTTAGCACACGTAGCATATATGTCACCAAAGTCGTGATCATGTGTGTAGCGTTCCTTAATCATTTCGAACCCTAATAACTTAGCATCAAGACAGGCAAGTAAGGAGTGTCTGCGTGACAAGGCAATCAACTACCACATTTGTCTTGCCAGTCTTGTATTTAATCACATAGGAGAAGGTGTCAATGAAGCTTACCCATTTGGCATGTCTCTTGCTTAACTTGGGTTGCCCCTTGAGAAACTTCAGTGACTCGTGATCGGTGTGTATCACGAACTCCCGAGGGCGAAGATAGTGTTGCCAGGTCTCCAAGGCCCTCACCAGTGCGTACAACTCCTTGTCATACGTTGGGTAGTTTAAAGCAGCTCTTCCCAGTTTCTCACTAAAGAAGGCACAAGGCCTTTTGTCTTGTATGAGGACAGCGCCAATACCTACACCAGAAGCATCACACTCGATTTCAAAAGTCGTATTAAAGTTTGGTAACGCTAAAACAGGTGCATGGGTGAGTTTGTTTTTGAGGGTAAGAAATGCTTGTTCTTGGTCTTCTCCCCAGTAGAACTTGTCATTTTTCTTAGTCACGGCAGTCATTGGGGTGGCAATGGTACTGAAGTCCTTGACAAAGCGCCGGTAGAAGCCTGCCAATCCAAGAAAACTGCGTACCTCAGGGATGGATGTGGGAGTTGGCCATTGCTCGATGGCCTCAATCTTGGACTTGTCTACTTTGATACCCTGCGAACTCACTACATAGCCTAAAAACACAAGCTCGTTAGTACAAAAGGTGCACTTCTTGAGGTTAGCGTATAGACGCGCCTGTCAAAGTGTCTCAAGAACTAATCTCACATGCTCTAAGTGCTCATGCTCACTACGACTATAGATCAGGATGTCATCGAAGTAAACGATGACAAATTTGCCAATAAAATGTCTCAAAACATGGTTCATTAGTCGCATGAAAGTGCTAGGGGCATTAGTCAAACCAAAAGGCGTGACTAGCCACTCATAAAGACCATGCTTGGTTTTGAAGGCCGTTTTTCACTCATCGCCTTCCTTCATCCTAATTTGATGATAACCACTCCTTAAGTCAATTTTGGTGAATATGACAGCACCATCGAGTTCATCAAGCATATCATCTAGTCTAGGAATGGGATGGCGATATTTGACAGTAATGGCATTGACAGCCCTGCAGTCAGTGCACATGCGCCAAGTACCATCCTTTTTGGGGACAAGTACCACAGGCACAGCACAAGGACTGAGACTCTCTTTTACCCAACCCTTACCTAATAGGCCGTCTACTTGCCTTTGAAGCTCCTTTGTCTCCTCTAGGCCCATGTGGTAGGCAGGTTTGTTGGGCAGTGGTGCTCCAGGAATGAGGTCGATTGGTGCTCAATCCCTCGAATGGGTGGTAAGCCATCGGGGACTTCGTCGGGAAAAACATCCTCAAATTCCTGCAAAAGAGCAACCATACTCGAAGACAATGCCTTATCGAGTTCAACTACATCTAAAAGCACATGCTTGCAAATCATGAGAAGTACAGGCTGATCAGAATTGACAACTTTCCTAACGTCCTTAGCCTTAATAATCATGTTTTGTTTCCTAGTGGTAGGTGTAGTGGGTGATTTGTCATGTGTAACACTAGGTGTGCTCACTTGATCCTTGGTCGATGGCTCACTTGAAGAAGTGGAGCCTTTGCCAGGGTCGACCGCCTTTTGCTTCCTCCTTTAACGGTCTTGTTCACACTCTCTTTGCAACTTTAATTGGTCCTCATACACTTGTGCAGGTGTGAGTGGTGTGAGAACCTTGCATTTGCCATCGTGCAAGAGTGTGTACTTGTTGGCCCTTCTGTCGAATGTGACGTGTTTGTCAAATTGCCAAGGTCTCCCCAAGATGACATGGGTAGCATGCATTGGCACAACGTCACAAACAACTTCGTCAGTGTAAGTTCCAATGGAAAAGGGAATGTGTACCTGTTTGAAAACACATACCTCTCCATCCTCACTCAGCCATTGGAGGCGATAAGGGTGTGGATGTCTAGTAGTTGGAAGCCCTAGGCTCTCAACCATGAGTAAGCTTGCCACGTTTGTGCAACTCCCACCATCGATAATGAAGCTACACACCTTGTCACCTACTTTACAACGGGTGTAGAATAGGTTCTCCCGTTGCAGTTGCTCGTCCTCCTTGACTCGGGCGGTTAGCACTCGTCGTGCCACCAAGCACCCTACTTCCCCTTGTGTAGGCAAGCAATCTTCCTCAGCAGAGTCTTCATCCAGGCAGTCGCCTTTGATCAATTCGGGTATCTCCTCACAGTCGTCATCATTGGACACGATCTCGCCATTGTGAGTGATTAGCATGACTCGTTGGTTTGGACATTGAGACTGGATATGTCCAAACCCTTGGCACTTAAAGCATTTGATGTCCCTACTCCTAGTCTTAGGAGTCTCTTGTGGTGCCTTAGAAGTGGACCTGGATACATCGGTAACCTTATTAGGGGTAGAACTGGAATTTTGACTTGGCACATTACCTTGAATTCGGCTTTAAGAAGTTGGTGTGGCCGAATATCCAGCTTCATGGGTCGGCCTTCGTGGTTGGTTGCCCTTCCATAAGGTCGAGTTTGAAGACTGGAAGGTACGGGCTCCCCGTCTTAGTCTCTTTCCCCTCTCGGCCTTGATAGTGAGTTCAAGAAGGTCATGCATGTCCACATAGTGTTGAAGCTCTAAGGCTTCTTGAAGGTCTGGGTTAAGACCCCGAAGAAATCTAGCCATGGTTGCCTCGCTATCTTCTTGAAGGTTCGCCCTCATCATGGCCATTTCGATCTCTTTGTAGTAGTCCTCCACACTCATGTTGCCTTGAGTGAGGGTTTGCAATTTGGAGTGGAGATCTCGGTTGTAGTAGCTTGGAACGAAGCGCTTACGCATCAATGCCTTGAGCTCCCGCCAAGTTCGGACTCGCGGTTCCCCCATTCGTCGCTGATGGGTCATCACTTGGTCCCACCAAACTAGGGCGTAGTCGGTGAACTTAACGGTGGCAACTTTGACTTTTTGTTCCTCGCTATAGTTGTAGCAGTCGAAGACCATTTCGATGCGCCCTTCCCACTCCAAGTACGCCTCAGGATCACTCTTGCCTTTGAATGCGGGAACTTGAATCTTAAGCCCCTTCAACTCGTTCTTGGGCGTGTCCCGTCAAGGCCTCTCGGGTCGCTCCTCATCCTCACTAGCGGAGTAGTCTTCGCTATTTGCCTCCTTGGGGCCATAGTTACTCCGGTTGTGGAACCTCGAACGAGAGTCTCGTGTAAGACTCTTGGATAACTCGTCGAAACGAGTGTGCAACTCCTCCATTTGTTGCTCACTGATTTGCCTGAGCTCATTCTTCATTGCGGCGAACAACAATGAGTGATCAGTGGTTGCTTGTTGTTGCTCCATGTCTTTCTTGATGCCCCTGCAAAAGGTTAGTAACAAGCAAAGAAAGTGCAAGTATAACCTCACTTCACTCCCTTAGTGTATCCCTCACGCTCGTGTGTAGTGCTCAAGTCGCTCTATAAAACTTACCATGTACCTTGCCTGTTGGTTTAGGTAGTTGAGAAATGTTGCTCGAGTCCAACAATCGTCACCAACTTTTCCCACAAGAGTAAACAAGAGTGAAGGATGCAAGTGGATGAAGTTTTGTGAAGGAAATGACGGTTTTGGAAGGCTTGGGGACGGTGGACAGATTTGGAAATAATGTCAAGAAAAGAGACTTTAGGAACCCTAAGTTGTAGGAGTGGTTTCCTAAAGTGGAAGAGAGAATATATGAGAGTATCCTAAGATAGAGGAGAAAATATAGGGAAGTATGTAGTGGAGTTTCCTAAAATAAAGGAGTGAAAATAGGAGTAGTTTCCTAAAAACAATGAATGATTTCCTAAAGTGTGGGAGAGAAAGTAGGAAGGTGTCCAAGTGAGCAAGAGTTACCCAAGTGTGTACTTAGTTTCCTAAGTGACTTCGGAAATCACGTTGGCTTGGAACTCCAAAACAGATTTGGTTTCTTCCCCCTCAACCAAAATTTCCAGAATTCTTTCCTCCTTGAAAACCTTCCCTAAGTCAGCTACACTCCTTATAAAACCCTCTCTCTCACAGCTGCACCTTACCCCAAAGATTCGGCTCCCCTACTTCCAAGCAACAAGGCACTTCGGCTCTCTCTCTCTCTCTTTGCAAGGCAAGGCAGCCCTAGTTCTTGTTTCAAAAGAATGGCCTCCCAAGATAATGCAAGTAATGTTACCCAAGACTCTCCCAAGCGACTTGCTCAAGCAACTCCCAAGAAATTTACTCCTAAAACAAGGAAGCCTCGTATGGATGCAAGATCTTATAAGAAACTTTTTATACGAAGGGAGGTGCAAGTCTTCAAGACCCAAGATAATCAAGAACTCCAAGAACCCCCAAAGGTAGTACAAGTAATCAAGGTTCAAGGTGATCAAGAATTTCAAGAAGAGGTAGGCCAAAACTTTTGAGTTTCTCTCTTTTGTTTGAAAATTCTGGTTGGCTTAGAAACAATATGTAATGGTTGTTAGTTGGCAATAAAAGACCCAAGTTCTTTTCCTTTTCCTTGTTCGGCCTTTGGTGCCACCCGAAGGCTCTCTTTTCTTTTTTTTTTGTTTCGATTCTGTTTTGTTTTTTTTGTTTTTTGTTTTTACTTACCAATGTAACTACACCTGGCCGAGAAGGTTCACAACTAGATTTCTGGTCAGCCCCTACTTACTACAACCACAGCCCCAAAACTCCAAGATTTCAACAAGAACTTTCAAGAACTTCAAGATTTAGTTCCAAGAAACTCAAGAAACCCTAGATGCTTGTAGTTTCCTTCAAGATTCTCAACTCCAACAAGTTTGATCCACAAATCAATTTTGAAAACTAACAACTTAGTTAAATACTTGAACACTTGGACAGATTTGACAACCAAAAAGGAAAACCCTAGCCGCACAAACCCTAGCCGCGCAAACCCTAGCCGCACCTTCCTTTTTTTTTTTTGTTTCGTTATGGCTATGGCCAATTGCTGGGCAGAATTGATGCAACAAGAGTACAAAATCTGACCTGATTAGAGCTAGCAACAACAGCGCACAACCTTGGGCAGATTTGGAAAATTGATTAGCGACTTGCAAGAACAACAAGCCGTGGGCAGAAAATCTGTTTTGTTTTGTTTTTTTTTTTTTTGGACAGTTTGGGCTGCTATGACACACACCACTTGGACAGAAACTTGGTGCAACAACGGCACAAGGTTTTGGTCAGATTTGGTGATGGCAACAACAACCACAAAACAAGACAATTTGCGGATAGATTTTTTTTTTTTTTTTGACAACGACGCAACAAAGGGAAAAAAACTAGCCGAACAGAATTTTTTTTTTTTTGTTTTTAGACAAGGCAGCGGAAAACATGGAAACTATATAAAACAAGAACAAAACAATGGATATAACGAAAGATACCTCTACCAAAGCTCTGAAGCCAACTGATACGTTCCTCGATCAACTTGTTTCGAGACACGTAGCACGTTTGCCCAAGGATCTAACGAGGTTGTCCAACGCTTAGATTACGGGACCTAGAATCAAACGGACAACACGATTTGATTTAGGTGGTAGACGACACTCCGATGAAGGTGAATACTCCAGGGGAATAGGTCGGATAAACAATCGAGAACAGGACGCAAGATTGCTCAATAACCCTTGCCAAAGCAAGTTAAGGGCTCGAATTCTCTAGAAAGAAAACGAAAGTACTGAGAATTTTATTCATAAAACTTGTGTCTTTAACCTTACAAAGCTAGCCTATTTATAGGCTTAAAGGTAACAAGAAAAACCCTAAAGAAACCCTAAAAGGAAGGTCGGCCATCTTGACTTCAAATGGGCCAGCCCATGCCTTCTACTAAGCAACTAGTCCAACTAAATAAATAACAACGACTAAGGCCCTACTCGGCCGACTCACAAAGAGGCCCACTTGATTCTTCATGGGCTTGGATCAAAGTGTAAATTGCTTGATTGTCTCTTTCCAAGCCTTCAATATCTCTATGGGCTCCATGTTGATTTTGGACAACTCGGACAAGGGCTTGGAGGGATTCTTTGAAAAGCTTGGCCCGTGCACGTGTGACTGGGCCCAATGGGACTCGGAATGGGTCATTGCGCGGGCCCTGATCCATGCACACATTATCTTGTTACCTTTAGCCTATAAAAAGGCTAGCCTTGTAAGGTCCAAAAGACAAGTTTGATAAATAAAGTTTTCTTCTATTTTCGATTCTTCCTCTAAGAAAGAGTTTTGAGCCTTTTACTTGCTTGACAAGGGTTATTGAGCAATCTTGCGTCTTGTCCATGATTGTTCTACCGACCTATCCATTGGAGTCGTCATTCTACCGCCTACAATCAAGTCGTGTTGTCCGCTCGATTCTAGGTTCCGCAATCCAAGCGTTGGACTACCTCGCTAGATCCTTGGGCAAATGTGCTACATGTCTCGAAACAAGTTGATCGAGGACCGTATTAAGTACAAATTCAACTATTCTATAACCAAAAGTTTATACACCTTCCCGAGAGATCCCCGCGTCGGCCCCTGCTAAAGAAAACAAATGGAATGGGATAAGCTATATGCTTAGTGAATAATTGGGGTAAAAATGTAAAAACACATTCAGATAAACATATAATTCCAAATATTTCATATCAATACAGAAATGTAATATCACAATGGTGGTATACGAGTGGCTCCAAAACCAATTCAATTCCCCAAGCTTGAACACCTGTTGACACTCCGTCAACCAAAATACTTATGGTCCGTAGACTCCACTTAACTTTCTCCGTTCACCTTATCAACCCCCGCTGGCCAGTCAACAGCACAAAGCAGCTCGAGCAAAACAAAATCACTTAGTTTTAATCAAATCTTTAACAAAAAATGAAATCCCAAGGTTAGCATGGAACTAACTTCGACCAAACCCTGGCTGGCTTGAATAGTTCGTCTACCCTTGGAACCGGGTTGGAACCAAGCCCTGAGATATTCAATCTCTCAATAGATGATATCTCTCAACAAAGTACACAACAAAGTACTTACCCCAAACAGCACACAGCAAATGGGGTTCACTTCAAGTCATGTAACCACCCCCATCAGCATTCAGCAAAAGGGTGATACGCAACATAAGGCATGTATTCTCACATATGAAATCAAATAAAGGATGGGTTTAGGTCGAGTGAGATAAAATACACCCTCGCCTAAGTACCCATTTAACATATACAAAGCACTTTAACAATTTCACATCATTAACAACCCAATTACTCACTTGATAAAGCTTGGCACAAAAAACGATACAATTCACTGGGCTTGACCGTCATCGTCAAAAGCCTCACAGTCTGTATTGGCAGATTATATGCACACATAAGTGAAACAGCTATACAATAGCAGTTTATAACTTAAATGACCGAAAACGGTCAACAATAATAAAAAAACGGTCAAAACGGCACTAAGGCCAAAAGAATGTTGAAATCGGCTGAAACGGCCGGAATGGTAACAAAATTACAGAAATAGTCCTAAACGGCAAAAACGGTTGAGAAATGCATGTACGCGTGCACAAAAATGAAAACGGTCGCGCGTCTGCACCCAAAGACGCAAATGGACATTTCATAGTTTTGACACCTTTTATAGTTTTAATTGTAACAGAAGATGTGGTCATCGGTTTAAAGTGTACGAGATACGGTTTCGAAGATAAGACAAAGGCCTACAACTTTGATGAAGACCACTCAATCCAGTTCATAGTGTATCTAGGTCAAAATTTTAAATTACAAAACCAGAATCTCACATTTGGGCTAGTTAACCGCACTATGCGTAACCGATAATAACTCAGGCTACCGAAATCTGATTAAGGCATTTTCAGGGCCGTTGGAAAGCTAAGACATAACACTACAACTTATGTGTTTTGGGCAAATGCTAAGTCAGTACGCATCAGGGTGAACAGACGTGGTCAGATTGGTAAACTGTCAAAAATGGCCACAGAGCTCTACCTATGGCAGTCTGGGGTATTTTTATCTTTTCACATGCTACAGTACTTGGATTGAGTTGAAATTTTACATGTAGTTACAAAACATCATTCTCTACAACTTTCATGTTTTGTACTAAGCCTAATTTGGCATCTATCATGGTGAACTAAAACCGGGCAGAACAGGGCGCTAAGGATTTTCACTTCTAAAATTTTGTTACACTCAAGGTATAATTCACATTTCTAACTCAAAACCACCACTACTACCTCATATACAAGCTTGTATACATCATATACCATCCACACAATAAGAAATAGGGCTAAACAATACAAAACCCTACCTTACTAATGCCCCAAAAATCATCACAACTACTTAAATAGCTACCAATTTAATCAAAACATGGGTTGTATAGCAACTTAAGCAAAAATAAAAGAACCAAAGATAAAGGACAGCCAATATACCTCAATAACAAGCTTACAAAGGATATCCTCCACTACTCCTTGCAAAGTTTAGCTTCCAAGCTTCCAAGCTTCCTAGACTCCCAAACTAGTGTTTAATCAATTTAGTTTTTTCTTGTTTTCACTCAAAATGTTGGATTCAAGGTTGGAAATTGGAAAACTCTCTTCACTCTTCTCCCTCTCTTGCTCTCGACTGGTATGCTGAAATTATGGGGGAAATAGGTTGGTTTTTGGTGATAAATATGGTGTAAATTAGTTAGTCAACAATCCAATGGAAGACGGCCACTTGTTGCTTCAAGATTCATTCTTAATTTTTTCCTTTTTCCTTGTTTTTGTGGTCAAATAATTCGACCACTCCATGCTAAGATTGAGGGAAATATTTTGCAATAATATCAAGGATATTTTATGGTAGGAAAGTGTTGGTCAAGTGGTGTGTCCAATCGGTAGTAAACGATACTCGTCGGTTCGAGCCGATTTTCCTTAAATCACGTATACTAGGGCTTTAACTTATAATTCACTAACTTATTATTATCACTTCTCCTCACACACTTAATATTATCTAAAACTCACTCTTAATCACCAAATTTGATCCACTCTCCGTACCGGATAGTCACACTATGGATAGGTGTAAAAATCCTAGTTTACCCTAACGATGAATGCAAAAGTGAAAACTCTTAATTCTATTCATTATTCCAAACATGGGAGATGTAAATGAGTAGTATAGCTATTATAAGGGAATAAATGCCAAACAAAAAGGAATTTTAAGAAAATATGAGGGATTATACAATTCCAGTGATTACAATTAGGGTTTCAGTGATTACAATTAGGGTTTCGATTCAAAATTAGAGATTTAAGAAAATCGGTTAGTCACAAGTAAACTAGGATTTTTGTTTAGATTTTAGGGTTTCTAGAATTTAGGGTTTCTCATTTTTAAAACAAAACAATGTCTTAAATAAAGAAATCATAATATCCTCTTGAAAACTAAACAACAATAGTATCCTAAAAGTTAGGGTATCACAATCTCCCCTCCTTCAAAGAATTTCATCCTCAAAATTCCAACTTGCACTAATCAGATCAAAACAATTATCGAAAACAATCAAGTACTAAGAATCTCCAATCCTATTTATCACTTAGCAACGAGGCAACAGGTAGCTAAACAAGTAACCAAATAGAACATACAAAAGGGCTCGGTTCAACCAACTAGCTCTGAGTTGGAATTAAAGTCTCAGATATTTGGAAAATTCAGAACATGGCTTAGGCTCAAGTCGGAAGTTTTACCCCTGGCGGTGCTGGACAACACAACAATCTAGCACAACAGCTATATTTCGCCAAAGAGTTTTACTTCAAAATATCATCCCTGGTGGTGCTGGATGTGACAGCCCCACCTTCCCCTAAGGCGAACTGAAGGGGTTAGCGGACTACCTGCCCAGCTCTCGCCAGGACTAACGGGACAGTTTAAAGCGATCTAAAACGTTCCGGGAAGTATAAACGCGCTTAAACAAGTCAAAATCACAAAATAAAAAAAATGAAAATCGGAGCCGAACATGAATAGTACCGGCCTGTGACGCCCCACATCTCCCTAAGGCGGACCAAAGGGTATCCGCGGACGCCTGCCCAGCTCACGCCAGGACTCAAGCAATTCCATTCAATATCAAACCGCACTAATCACTTCGATGAGAACAACATGAATACAATAATGCGGAAGCGTTCAAGCTTAGTAAGTCACTTAATGTATATTCAGTACATCGGGTAATCATGAAACGACTTAAATTCAAAGTACACATCAGGGCCCAAACTTTTCAAGTTTACAATTTCCAAAAAGTACAACCCAAACCAGGGCCTAGTCAAAATATATAACAGAAGTCTTAACAAAATTACAACGGATGGTTTCACCATATTTCTCCAAGAGTCGGTCCTGTTAAGGAAAACAAAACTATAGGGTGAGCGAAACGCTCGTGAGGCCAAGAACACACATGCAAGCACTTAGTCAAATAACAAACCCAATTTAATAAATAAAACCATGTCTTTTCAATAATCAATTATTCAAACAGGAAAAGTAATCAGAAACAATTCAAGGATATAGTAGCTCTCAGGAGCTAAGTTCCACTCGATCTGCCGTTGTCATTCGTATACCTTCCCGCATTGACCCTCCTGTCAACCGGGTCGGTATTTCCATTTCCGTAGATCACCACTTACTTTCCTCCGTCCACCGTACACCCCAAGGGCCCACAAGTCTATTATTGGGCGATACTCTACGAGTATGCCAAGCAAGACCTCATATTAGGTCGAGCTTAGGTGTATCTCATGGCTCGTCCGAATCCCCGACCAAGCCCATTGCTGGCTCGAGTCTAAGGACGGCCTATGAGTTTGGGCGTCCCCCATTCATTGGAAGGTCGAGGAGGTTCACTCCAACGACACAAGCATTCATGACATAACATTGCATTTCATTCATTCATTCAATACATTTCATTCATTCATTTGAAATTAGAACGAGTGCGATAAAGTACGCACCCGCCCTTATTTTTAAAACTTTCAACAAATACCACAATTAAGCAAGTATCAAAATTCACACACTTGACACTCACCGAGCAATTCAATAAGAATTATTTTCCGGAAGTTCAAGTGTCCACGGTGAGATCCTCTTGAAGGTCTCCTTGCGCGCCTGGCAATTTAATAGTGGATAATCACACAATTAACCCACTTATCAAGAAAGATTGTACACTAGTACAATCTAAGAATTATTTTGCAAAAAGGAACCTCAATTACACGTAAATCGAGGTTCAACTTGCCTTTTATTAGGTACAATAGTATTTGAGTTTTTATCATGAAAATCGTAAGCAAAACGTTTAAGAATATCAAAAGAATAAAGAGTTCTTGAAAAAACTCTATTTCTTTGAAGTTGGAAAATTTTTTCCAGTTTTACGATAAATCTTTGAAAAATCATAACTCGCTCGGTATAAGTCGAGAATTGGAAAACTTTATACCGTTGGAAACCTCTTAGAGAGTACTATAAGTTCCTAGAAGACACTTTTCCATGAATCAAAGTGAAAAGTGGTCAAAAATGAGCTCGAAGATGCAGGGTTGGTTCACAAGGCAGAATGAAGTTGGTTTTTGGCCAACTTTGAAAATTCGGCACGATTCGCACGTTGCAAACCGGCCTCTGAAATTTTCAGCTCAATTAGTGTTGCAAGTGAAGTGTATGACAAAACAAGCGGATCAAGAATCGTAGTCTCGAGCACCGAGATACGGTAGCCCGAAGTTGAGCAAATTCAAGACTGGATGAAAATTTTCCAGCTTTGAACCTCTAACTTTAGTAATTCAATTGGGTATCGAAACGAACTTGAATCGGCACCAAAATTGGAAGTATTTCAATACTATATGGAAGGTATCTCTCTATCGAATTTCGGGGAAAAATACCTTCGGCAAGGTAGTTAATTAGCCAACCAAAGTTCAAGAAAAATCCTAAGGCAAACTGCCTTTGACTTTCATCTTCCAAATTTTCCAATCGTTTAACCAAGAAAGTTATCCAACCATGGTTCATTTGTGAAATAAGGGTCTAAGATATACCCATGATACCTTTGGTAAGTGTTTAATATCAAGAACATCAACTAACAAGTTCACTCCAAGATTTTGTTCCAAACCAGTCCAAAGATTAGGGTTTTTCCAAAACAGAGCAGTCCAATTGATTCAGTCACAACTCAGTCATTATAGCTCGAAATTGAGCATGGCTTACGCCGTTGGAAAATAAATTCATAGAGTTAAAATATCACAGAAGAAATCGTTCCCAAATTCGGCACCCATCTGGTTCAAATTCGGGCATCAAGTTGCTGCCTGAACACTTCATTCCAGATGAACAGAGTAACAGGACAGCGAACTTAAAACATTTGGTTCGGCTTGCTCACAAAGAATCAGAACGTGAATTATATACCAAATTAAATCTAGGAATGTCTAGTTTCAAACGCCACCGACGGCACATGATTTCGACATCCGAGGACAGAGTTATAGCCAAAATACTACTGCTGGTCAGAGCATACGCGAATCAGTTTTCCAGATTTGCTGGTTTCTAAAAAAAATTCATTTGCCCATTCAAACCTCATTATTTTTCAATGAAATTTTTCACACATCTAATAAATCCTACAAACATCCAATTCAAGCCATTAAACCATTAAAAATTGGCCTGGAAATGGCCGAACATGGCAGGGGCAAAATCGGAAAGTTTAGCTTCTTACACCCAATGAAGTTCCTACCAATTACCCACCACTAATGCATCATTATAACTACTAAACCAACAATATAATCACCATTAATTATCACATCAGCAACAACAACCCAAGTGTGGGAATTCCAAGAGCCCACAATCACATTTTTACTGTAACAGCCCCACTTTCCCCTAAGGCGAACCAAAGGGGTTAGCGGACTGCCTGCCCAGCTCTCGCCAGGACTACGGATCAGATTAGAGCTATCCGCTTCAATCCGGAACTTACAAACTCGCGTAAACAAATCAAAATAGTAAAACAACCCAAGATAAAATGAAATGAAATCCGGAGCCGGCCATAAATAGTAATCGACCCATCAGAACCCAACCGAAATAGCTAACAAACATTTAAATCTGAACTTTAGCGTTTACAAATCAAAATGACATACAAAAGCTTTCAAAAGATAATACATATACACGGTTTGCCAAATCAAAAGAGAAACGCCCCAAAAGTACACTTAGGGTTTTAATACATGAGCTATACAAAAGATATGTTCAACTAGCTCAAGTCGGCAACCGATTATCAAATCCAGTCCAAAAGTATTTATTTTCCTGTAAGGAAAACAAAAGGGACAGAACGGGGTGAGCTTGCGCTCAATGAGGTACCAAACAGATAGCAGAAAAATCATGGCATTTCACATTTTTGAAATCAGATACACATGCCAGATGTAAAGCAAAGGAACCAATGATTCAAATCAAAAGGATACGGGTGGCTCTCAGGAGCCAAATTTCCAGCGCAGTACTTGATCCAAATTGGTTGACTCTCCGTCAACGTATATAGAACCAAAACGTCCGTAGACCCCTCTTTACACCGAATTCCGTCCACCAAACACCCCTTTACCGGGCCCGCTCACCGTAACCGAACAGAAATGGTAATACTCGAGTATACCGGAATCAAGGGTCTCAATACCCAAAAATCCCCGAACAGACTACCGTGGTTCGTTATCTAATCGTCCAGGCCCTTGCCGGCCCGACTCGAATAACTTAGCCACAGGATTGAGCTCATAGGTCATAGAAATCCGAACAGATGCAGACACAGATAACAGATTCAAATTTTACATAGTAAATTGGCATATGAACAGACTAGAGAACGAGTGTGATAAAGTACACCCTCGTCTCGAACAAATAAACAGATTGCAGAGCAGAAATCAAGTTAAACAGCAATGGAGGGGAGTGGTACACTCACCGGCTCAACTTCAAAAGTTTTCACTTTAGATTGGCCTTAATCGCCAAGAAACCCTAAAATAATCAAAATAAACCAATTGAAGGTTTTACTTCCAGAATCGAGTAAACAGAATGCACATGTGAGGCTCGACTACACGTCGTACGCCTTGCCAAATGAATACTAGTGCAAGAATGCAAAAACACGATTCCCATGGAAACGAAAAGGTAGCATGAAGACCTAGGCGCAACCAACCCAAAAGTCTTTCATTCTACCAAAAGGCAAATCCAACTTAAAGGAACCAAACGGCCTAGAAAAATCGGGCAGCACCTCCCCTAAAATTCTTACTTTTCCAGCCATTAAGGCTTCATTATATCCTCAAATCAGTCCCAACATCTCACACAAAAGTCATCTCATTTCCCAAAAACCGTTCGCTAGGCTCAAAGTGGTACAAGTACAAAAGTTAGCTTGGAAATAACCAAAATGAAAGCAAGCCCTAAGAGAGACTCGACGAGGAGTCATAAAACAATGCTGAACACAACCCCAATAGGGTCTCATATGCATAAATAAGCATGATAGCAAACCAGAAATTAGAAATAGCATTAGTCTTGGCCCCGAATAGAAAAACTGTTTTGCCCTTATTTTGCGGTAATGGCGTCAATTTCACTACGATTATCGGATGGGGGTGTAAGACCTACCGTTTCGAAGCCAAGAAACAGAGCTACAACAATGTAGAAGGTCACTCAATCCAGTTCCTAACACAACTAGGTCAAATATGCAAAATACTATACCAGAATTCCCAAAACAGGTTTGCAAATCACACAAACTGTAATTACTATAACTCAGTCCATACAAGTCCAAATGCCGAAATTCCAAAGGCATATGATAGCTAAGACATCCAGTAACATTTCATCAGAAGACACCAACTTCAAAATCTAAACCAATTCCAGTCAAAATAGCCAAATACAAACTCAGTTTCGCATTCTGATCAAAGCAGACCAGCTACAGTAATTTCATCATAACTCACTCTACCCTAATCCAAATGCCCTGAAATTTTACAGGCACCTTATACACATCAATACCTACAACTTTCATGTTTTGAGTAAAATCTAATTCGGCCTCTAACCCTATGATCTAAAACCGGACAGAATTGGGATTTTATAAACCCTAACTTTCCATTTTTCCATCCAAATCCATAATTGATTGCATTTTCTTATCCAATACACCTCATAGAGTCATTATCAGCCATTACCATTCATCATACAAGGCCACAACATCCCCTTCATATTAAACCAGAAAAATTCCCAATAAAATAAAAACTTCACCAAAACTCTTCAAATCAAGAAATAAATCATATATTCCTTCACTCATGCCACCATTAAGCATCATATAACCATCATTAGGTGTAGTAGAGGGTTCAAGCATCACTTACCAAGTAACAAGAGGTGTAGAGAGGTTGGCCACCTTAGAGCTTCAAAACAACTTCACTAGTACACTTATTATCACTAAAAGGAAAGGTTTTATGGATTAAAAATGGATGTAAACAAATGTTTTGGGTGATTTGCACCAAGTAGAAGCTTGAAAGTTGAAGAGTTTCTTCTTTCTTCTTGCTTAGAGAGGGCCGGCCATAAGGAGGAGAAAAATGGTGAATTTTGTGAAATTTTTGGATATTTAATCCTTTGGTCAAAAAAGTCAAGAATGTGAATAGTATTTCTTAAGGTCCAACCAATAGGAAAGTGACACTTGTCACCTCCATTAAATGCATTCTTATCTTTCTTTTCTCTCTCACATCAATCACTTCACACACACTACTTATCTCTTAACACCCGATAAATTTTCCACAGTATCCGAAACTTAACCTTATTGGCCGAATTTTTCCGAACTTTTCGCACTAGTGGGTCCCACGTCCAATATATATCCTTAATTTTCTAAAAATTCACCAATGCTAGAAAAATCATCTTAAAACTATAACTGCTCATAAAATCCACTAAGAAAATATTTCTAAGCCAGAAAATGCAGAAAACATGCAATTAAGGGGTAATAAACCCTAGGAAAATAATTAGGGTTTTACGGGTTCTCACACTCTCCCCCTCTTAAAAGAATTTCGTCCCCGAAATTTCTTATTAACGGAATCTATCAAATCTAAAGTACCCAACGGACCATACCTTCTCCATCCTCAGACGAGTCAGGGACCTGATACTGCTCTAGAGAATATACTCGAGCTGGTGCCTTCGATCCCGTCCCTTCTCCTTTCGTCTGTCCAGGGTTGTTCTTGGCGGGTTGCTGAGAATTGGGCTTGGTCGGTGGCAGAATCCCTCTCCGCTCGCGCAGGCGAGCTGGACAGTTAGCAATCCGATGTTCAGCGCTTCCACAGTGCAAGCATTTTCCTTCTTTCGTCCTCGAAATTTACCTTGGTCGGTGAACAAGTCTGGATACTTCTCTCTGATTGTCTCTTCAACTTCCCATGTTGCTTCCTCTACTCCATGGTTCTTCCATAAAACTTTCACTAGTGGTATCTGCTTGTTCCTCAATTCCTTCACCTTTCGATCCAGAAGTTTTACCGGTCTCCTCATAGGTTAGGGTTTCATCGATCTCAATATTCTCCGGTTGTAAAACATGAGAGGGGTCTGGATGATACTTCTTAAGCATGGACACATGAAACACATTATGAATACGAGATAAGCTCGGTGGTAATTCCAGCTTATAGGCTACATTCCCAACTCGCTGAATAATCTTATAAGGCCCTACAAACCTTGGTTGTAGTTTCTTCCCTTTTCCGGACATCAAACTTGCTTTTAAAGGCGTAATCTTGAGAAATACCATATCTCCAACAGTGAACTCCAAATCCTTCCTCCGATTGTCGGCATAACTCTTTTGTCTACTCTGGGCGGTTTGTATTCTTTGCCGTACCAATTTCACCTTCTCATTAGCCTCCTCAATCCAAGATACAGTAGTCGTGTCTAAGATTTTCCGTTCACCTACTTCATCCCAACAAATTGGGGATCTACACTTCCGACCATAAAGTGCCTCATACGGAGCCATTTGAATAGAAGAGTGGAAACTATTGTTATAGGCAAATTCCACTAAAGTCAAGAACTTACTCCAATTCTCTCCAAAGTCCAGTACACAAGTCCTCAACATGTCCTCAAGAGTTTGGATTGTTCTTTCAGATTGTCCATCAGTCTGGGGATGATAGGTGGTACTAAAGTTCAACTTAGTCCCCAACACTTCTTGCATCTTTTGCCAAAACCTCGAAACAAATCTTGGATCCCTATCCGACACAATACTCACAGGTATACCATGTAGTCTGATAATCTCATCCAAGTACAATCTGGCCAACTTCTCCAATGGATATTTCAAATTAATCGGCAGAAAATGAGCCGATTTAGTCAATCTATCTACTATCACCCAAATGGCATCATGGCCTCTCTGTGTCCTTGGTAAGCCTGATACAAAATCCATGGTAATATTTTCCCATTTCCACTCAGGTATTTCTAGAGGTTGCAAAAGCCCAGATGGTTTCTGATGTTCGGCTTTAACCTGTTGACAAACCAAGCATGTCTGAACAAATTGGGCAATTTCCTTCTTCATATTTTTCCACCAATATAGACTCTTCAAGTCTTGGTACATTTTATTCCCTCCTGGATGTACTGTAAACTTTGATCGTTGTGCCTCTTCCAAAATTTCTTTTCTAAGCCCTTCATCCTTTGGCATAACCACCCGATTTCGAAATCTTAATATTCCATCTGATCCCAAAGTGAACTCGGTCTGGTCTCCCATCTTGACTTTCTCCACCAACTTTTGCATTTCAGGGTCCTTTTCCTGAGATTCCTTAATACGTCCCAATAAAGTGGAGGTTATCACAATATTCCCCAAAATCACTTTCCTTGGTTCTAATCGGGGATTCCAATAGCTAACTTCCTCCAACAATCGAAATTCCTTAACCATCAACCCGGCCATTTGTACCTGACGGCTCAACGCATCGGCCACTACATTGGCCTTCCCAGGATGGTACTTAATAATGCAGTCATAATCTTCCAGAAATTCCATCCATCTACGTTGCCTCAAATTCAGTACTTCTGAGAAAATAAGTACTTAAGGCTTTTGTGATCTGTAAAAACCTCAAATGTCACTCCGTATAAATAGTGTCTCCATTTCTTCAAAGCAAAGACCACAGCCGCTAACTCCAAATCATGGGTCGGATAGTTCCCTTCATGCGGCTTCAATTTTCTAGAGGCATAAGCTATCACTTTATCATTTTGCATCAAAACACATCCCAAACCTTCCTTAGATGCATCTGTGTAAACCACAAAACTATCATGTCCATTTGGTAGGGCTAAAACAGGCGCTCTAGTCAACCGTCTTTTCAACTCCTGAAAACTTCCTTCACACTTAGAACTCCAAATAAATTTTCCATTTTTCTTGGTCAACTCAGTCATAGGTCCAGCAATTTTCGAAAAATCCTGGATGAATCTCCGGTAATACCCTGCCAATCCTATAAAACTCCGAACTTCCGTTGGATTTTCCGGTCGTTTCCATTTCGAAACAGCTTCCACTTTAGCTGGATCCACTTTAATCCCATCCTTAGAAATTATATGCCCTAGGAAAGTCACTTCCTTCAGCCAGAATTCACACTTGCTAAACTTAGCATATAACTGATGTTCTCTCAAGATTTGTAAAACAATTCTCAAATGTTTCTCATGATCTTTCACATTCTTAGAATACACCAAAATGTCATCAATGAAGATCACCACAAATTGATCCAAGTAAGGCTTAAAAACCCTATGCATTAAATCCATGAAAGCGGCAGGTGCATTGGTTAACCCAAAAGGCATTACTGCAAACTCGAAGTGCCCATACCTCGAGTTAAAAGCAGTCTTAGGTATGTCCTTCTCCAAAATCCTCAATTGATAGTAACCTTGCCTTAGATCCAACTTTGAAAACACTACCGCCCCTTGCAATTGATCAAACAGTTCATCGATGTGGGGTAGTGGGTATTTATTCTTAACCGTAACATCATTTAAACCTCGATAATCTATACATAACCTCAAACTCCCATCTTTCTTCTTTACAAACAAAACTGGGGCTCCCCACGGAGAATCACTCTCTCGTATAAAACCCCGTTCCAACAAATCCTGTAATTGTAACTTCAACTCCTTCAACTCAGCTGGAGCCATCCTGTATGGTGTCCTTGATATAGGTGCTGTTCCCGGAGCTAAATCAATTTTAAAAGCTATTTCCCGTTCCGGAGGTAGAGACTCCAATTCTTCAGGAAAAACATCAGAAAATTCTTTTACTACTGGTGTGTCCTCCAGATTCACCTTATCGTTAGGGGTATTAATAAGAAAAGCCAAATACCCTTGAGCTCCTTTACTTAATAATTTTCTAGCCCGAATTCCCGAAATAAGTGCAGACGAGGCTAACTTACCCCTCACATCCAATTTCAGGGTTGCCTCCCCTGGAATACACAATTCTACAATTTTCGTCCTACAATTCAGTTGGGCATTATGGGCTAACCAATCCATCCCTAGGATCACATCATATCCTTTAATCGCTAAGCCTATCAAATCGGCCAGCAATTTTCTTTCCCTCACGCAAACTTCACTATTCTTATACACCATATTAGCAATTAGACTTTTGTCCCCAGTGGGTGTTTTGACCTCCAAGTCATATGGTAACTTAATTGGCTTCAAGTCTATTCCACTCATGAAATCAGGGTTTACAAAAGAGTGCGTTGCACCCGGATCAATTAAAACCCTAGCTAGGCGGTGAAAGATTGGAATTGTACCTTCGACCACTTCGGTCGCATCTGGAGCTTGTGGATAATCCAATGCGTAGACCCTAGCCGGTACTTTCGGTCAACTCCCTCCGGCACTGGTCTGCTTAGAGGTTGATTTTTCAGGTCTCTGCAGGTTTCCCCCTGTCTTTGACGATTTCGGACAATTTGCAATCTGATGCTCAGTGCTCCCACACAGTAAGCATTTTCCCAACTTTCTCCAGCAGTCATCCTCAGAGTGGTTGGGTTTACCACAATACCCACAAGTAACTTGAGGGGTCACAGTCGATCCAACAGATGGTGCTCCCCTAGCTTGAGTCGTCCCGCTACGACCTCCCCTAGATAGAGCTCCCCTAGAAGCTCCAGCAGTTCTCGTTCCCCCTTCCCCTCTTCCCTTTTTAGAAGGGTGTACAAACTTACTGGTCTGCCCAGTAGTGCGACTAGGGAAATTCCTTTTTCTATTGTGAAAATCCCTCACTTGAGATCTTGCATTCTCAACCCTTTGCGCTTTCTCTAAAGCCTCAGTAAAAGTAGAGATTTGGGCTGCAGCCAGGCCCTCCTGAAGTTCCACATTAAGTCCCTGTATGAACCTTCTAATCCTTCTCCGTTCATTGGCTACTAGCTCAGGAGCATATTTGGAAAGTTTAGTGAACTTCCCTTCATACTCTGCTACAGTAAGGGTTCCTTGTTTCAACTTAATAAATTCGTCCTCCCTTTTCTCTTGGATCAAGGGCGGAAGAAACTTTTCATTAAACTCCCGGGTGAAATTTGTGAGAACCCTAACTTCCCTCAATTTTCTTGGCCTTTGGCTTACTTTCTTTGCCCCATTTTAGTGAAAATTTGTCAACCCCTTTTGGTTTAAAGTATGAAAGGTCGTGGATATGTGCAATCATGTATGAGATATGTATGGATGTGTATGTGGTAGAAATACGTTTGAGCGCGACAATCGAATTCGGAAGAAAAAAAAAAAGAAAAAATTTTGGAAAGCTGAAGTGGCCAAATCCGGCCGGATAGCTGGCCGGATTGCCCTGCGTTTTTGAAAAAAAAATGTTTTCTCTCGGCCTCATATCCGGCCAGGAATCCGGCCGGGAATCCGGCCAGAATCCGACCGGATTCTGATGTGACACAGCCGGTCAGGAGCTTTGACCGGCTGTTTCTTCCTTCTTATCCCCTTGGTTCACCAAAATATCTTCATTTCCTCTTCTTGTCCAGCCGTGAGCTTTGAGAGCAAAGAGAGAAAAACTCTTCAATCTCCATCTTTGATTTTTGCTTCAATCTTGAAACTTCACCAATGGATTTTTAATTCCCTCCATACAAGTGAGCTTCTTGGAAGGTTAAAGCTTTTGGGTGGAGTGTTTTGGCAAGGGAAGCTTTGAATTGCTAGTCTTCTTGAGTTGTGAGGTAAGATGCTTAAGAAAGTTCTCTTTTACATTGATAATGGTTAAGTTGTGAATTATAAGGGTTGGAAATGTCATTTTGTGAGTGATATTTTGATTTGGGTTGATTTATGGTGACATTTTATTTTTTTATTATGATTTTTCTATTTGAATTTGATGTTGTCTATGTGGCCATGTAAGATGAAGGGGAATGATATAGAATGAGGCTAGTTAATGTAAATGATGGTTTAATGCAAGGAATTCTTGTTTGAAAGGAAATTTGGAAAAGTTAGGGTGTCACACCCTTCAATTCTGGCCGGCCCTGTTTAGCATAGTTAGAGGCCGAATTGGCCTTTGCTTAAAACATGAAAGTTGTAGGTATTGATGTGTTAGAGGTGCCTGTAAAATTTCAGGTCAATCGGAGTAATGTAGAGTGAGAAAAGTCGAATTTACCCCTGCTGCTCTGGTTTCATCCGAACTTGGGAATTGTTGCAGTAATTAGCTATTTTGGCTAGGAAAACTTCTGAACTGGTTGTAGAGGTCTTCTAATGAAATGTAGCCTGATGTCCTAGCTATCATTTGGGTTTGGAATCAATGGATTTGGACCTAAGTAGACCGAATTGTAGTTCGTTAACCAGAACGTGGTTTGTCCACCTGTATTTTGCAGTTCTGAACTAGTGTCTTGTATCTTTGACCTAGTTTCACTACAAACTGGATTAAGTGACCTTCTACATTGTTGTAGCCCTGCCTCTTAGCTTCGAAACGGTGGGTCTTACACCCTAAACCAATAATCGTAGTGCCTTTAGTGCTATTTCCGTAAAATGTTGTCACGCATTGTTTTATCTGAAAGTGTTTCTAGCTTGCTTTTCGTATTTATTGTTGTATTTATATGAATTTAAGCCTAGTGATCGGCTTTTGGACATGAGGTTATTCTATATGACATGTTGGGACTGATTTGAGAAAATAATGAAGCCATTAATGGCTGGAAAATAGGTAAACACAAGGGACATGCCGTCCGTTTGTTTTCTTGGAAATTGAATGAGTTAAAGTGGTTTTTGGAAATGTATTTTGTATCAAGTTGGGTGTATTTCCTAGAGAATTTCATTGGGTCTTTCAAATAGGGATTCGAGGGCTAAGTTCTAGTTAAACTTGTATATTTCCGCAAGGCAACTAATGTGACCCTTTTACCGTTCGAAAACATGTTACCTCTTCGATTTGAACCACCAAATGTTTACTTACCCCGTATTCAAAATAAAGAGGTATGAATTAGGGGTTTTATCGGCCAAGTTAGGGTTTTCTCGGCCACAAGTGAACTACTTTCAAGTAAGGTTTTAAGAGTCCTCTTTTCCATATGATTCTCATCAAAACCCTTATTATATAACCGCTACTTGAATATATAGTGGCTTGTAGCTGCACGAATGATTCTTTATAATTCCAAGAGAATATTTCCTTAGCCTATCTATTGGGATTTTAATTTGTTATAGTTAAGTGTTTCTTTTAGAGACTTTATAACCCTCTCGGTTTGGGTCGCATTAGGGTTATTCTTGTCTACGGATCCAAGTGCGCTCTTTACACTTTGAAGGTCTTTTATACGTTTACTCGCGAATAGTCGGGTATTTCTTAATTGCATCTAAATCATGTTAGATGGATTGTAATGCGATCTTTGTGGAATTTTAGGTTTCTTTGGTGATTGAGAATTGGGCGTTGTTTTGCGGTTATAGGTGAGTGTTCCTTATTTGTTATATTTTCTGATTATCTGGCTTGTTTGAATGATTGATAACATGTTAAACGCTTTCAATGATTGCTAAAACGATTTTCGAGGCGAGTGTGTACTTTACCGCACTTAGCCTAAATGATTGTGAAATTTTAATGATTGAGCGATTGAAATGTTAATTGTGCATGAATGTAGGCCTTCGGGCTGAACTGGCCATAGCCCCTTGTTACCGGTTGTCTCGAGCCAGTCGAACTCGGTCGAGCGATTAGGAACTTGGGTGAACGATCCGGTATACTCGAGTATTACCCTGTAGGTTGGTGGAGCCTGGCCAAAAGCCAGGGACGGGGAGAATGAATGAATGAATGAATGAATGAATGAATGAACGAGGGGTTTTATTTATACAAAAATGCATTTTCAAATGATTGAAGGTTGGAGAATGGAAGGAGAATGAATGAATGAATGAATGAACGATTGGCTCCTTGTGAGCCCGTATCCTTTTAATGAATGTGTTTATCGCTTTATTGTACTTGTATCGTGAATTGTTGTTTACATGCATTTGTTTCTCTTGTTGCCTATGTGTACGGAACCTCACTGAGCTTTCCAGCTCATCCCTTTAGTTTTTGTTTTCCTTAGCAGGGGAAGACGTGCGAGGACGGAAGCTACGAATAGATTAGCCGTTTTAGTACTTTTGTTTCTTTTGTTTGGTTCTCGCCCCAATGTTTGGTGGGCTGGTTGTATGGAGAATGGGGAACCTTTGTACAAAAGTTGTTTTGCTTTTGGAATAAATATGTATATAAGTTTACGTTAAGTTTGAAATTTTTGTTATTTCGATTGTTGTGTGGATTTTCTTGCCTTCTCTTATAGCAACTGACTGAGTCCCGGCGAGAGCTGGGCAGACGGTCCGCCGATACCCTGGGGTACGCCCTAGGGAGAAGTGGGACCGTTACAAAATTCTCCCAAGTCCAAGGGGTTCGAGCTCTTTCCCATTTTCCTTTTATCAAATCCCACCAAGCACGGGCTACTCCCTCAAATTGAAAAGCAGCAAAGTTCACTCGCCTATCCTCAGTATAGTCTAGAGCGGCGAATATGTTGGTCATCCTTTCTAACCAGTTCTCCGCTACTTCGGGGTCAGGTTCACCCATAAACTTAGGCGGGTTAAACTTTAGGAATCTTTCCAGGGCTCTATCCTCTCCCCTATCCTGGCCCCCAGGTTGGTTAAATGGTCCAGGACCCTGTCTCTCCGCTAGACGTTCTAGGATATCAGTCATCCTATTGATGGCAGTAGCCACTTGGTTACCCTCAACGTTTTCCTGTCCCTGGGTCGGTCCAGTTGCCGATCCCTGGTCATCCCCCTGAGGTTGGGCCTGTCTAGACGCTCGCCCACGGCCTCGACCACTTCTTAATCCTTCCATTAGTCTAGACGTGCCTAGTGCAAGAAATAAATTAATTTAAGCAGAAACCAAGAATTATATCAAATTTAGAACTAACCAAGAAAGCATTGAAATTAACAATAATTTACATTTATAAGCATGTCAAGTTCGTACAATTAGCAAGTTAGGGACAATTCGCAAAATATAGCACACAGGTGCTCAAAAGTATACTTTTAGTCACAGAAGACTAAAGTAAGAACAAGTGCCCAAAAGTAGGCCACACAAGCATGCAAAATACAATGGCCTCGGCACTCGCGTCACCCTAACTAGTCCTAACTGTACCAATCAAAAGTCAAAAGAGGTCAACGACCAAGATCCTAGTCCATAGCAGGGCTATCAGGAGGAACCTCCTCCTCGGGATCCTCCTCGGGATCCTCCTCCTCATCATCCGGATTCACTGCAGTAGCGTCCTCAACCAGACTAGTAGCATCAACCAGCATCTCGAAAGCCCGAGTACGGACATCCCGTGCTAACCTAATGAGTCGAGCTCTAGTATCCCGAAGCTCCTCATTAACCACTGCAGATGTGGCTACCTCACCCTCTAGCACCTCCTCAAGCTCAGCAATCCGCTCACCCTGAGCGCCAACCATCTGCCTAAGCTCATCTACCTCAGCCTGTAAATCACGGTTGGCATCCACCAACTGACGACGCTCGTCGTCCAAAGCAAGCACCACATAGTCCGGGTAGGCGAAAGTCAACCTACACGAACATCGAGGGTATCTATCATACGGTGAGTAGCGTACTCGATCTCCTCCCGCTAGAGGTCGGTAGAATATAGTCCTAAGAGGCTCATAATGACCATTCGCATGGCCATTCCCATTAGCTGCCTGGGCTCCGTTTCCATCAGCCATCCCTGTAAAATAATAACAATAATAATATTTTTCAGGTTAGAAACTTAAATCACTACCTAATTCCAATATCCTGCAATGCATGCCTAACTTAATCGTTGGTTCATCCCAATCATCACTTGAGGTAGGACTAACTTAGTTGCTAGCTCGCCTCAAGTATCACTTAGGGTAGGATTAAGTTATCCCATATCGAGTCTTAAAGGTAGAGTATCTAATATGTCTCCCATATAGACCTCAAACCTAGGCTCTGATACCAACTGTGACGCCCCACATCTCCCTAAGGCGGACCAAAGGGTATCCGCGGACGCCTGCCCAGCTCACGCCAGGACTCAAGCAATTCCATTCAATATCAAACCGCACTAATCACTTCGATGAGAACAACATGAATACAATAATGCGGAAGCGTTCAAGCTTAGTAAGTCACTTAATGTATATTCAGTACATCGGGTAATCATGAAACGACTTAAATTCAAAGTACACATCAGGGCCCAAACTTTTCAAGTTTACAATTTCCAAAAAGTACAACCCAAACCAGGGCCTAGTCAAAATATATAACAGAAGTCTTAACAAAATTACAACGGATGGTTTCACCATATTTCTCCAAGAGTCGGTCCTGTTAAGGAAAACAAAACTATAGGGTGAGCGAAACGCTCGTGAGGCCAAGAACACACATGCAAGCACTTAGTCAAATAACAAACCCAATTTAATAAATAAAACCATGTCTTTTCAATAATCAATTATTCAAACAGGAAAAGTAATCAGAAACAATTCAAGGATATAGTAGCTCTCAGGAGCTAAGTTCCACTCGATCTGCCGTTGTCATTCGTATACCTTCCCGCATTGACCCTCCTGTCAACCGGGTCGGTATTTCCATTTCCGTAGATCACCACTTACTTTCCTCCGTCCACCGTACACCCCAAGGGACCACAAGTCTATTATTGGGCGATACTCTACGAGTATGCCAAGCAAGACCTCATATTAGGTCGAGCTTAGGTGTATCTCATGGCTCGTCCGAATCCCCGACCAAGCCCATTGCTGGCTCGAGTCTAAGGACGGCCTATGAGTTTGGGCGTCCCCCATTCATTGGAAGGTCGAGGAGGTTCACTCCAACGACACAAGCATTCATGACATAACATTGCATTTCATTCATTCATTCAATACATTTCATTCATTCATTTGAAATTAGAACGAGTGCGATAAAGTACGCACCCGCCCTTATTTTTAAAACTTTCAACAAATACCACAATTAAGCAAGTATCAAAATTCACACACTTGACACTCACCGAGCAATTCAATAAGAATTATTTTCCGGAAGTTCAAGTGTCCACGGTGAGATCCTCTTGAAGGTCTCCTTGCGCGCCTGGCAATTTAATAGTGGATAATCACACAATTAACCCACTTATCAAGAAAGATTGTACACTAGTACAATCTAAGAATTATTTTGCAAAAAGGAACCTCAATTACACGTAAATCGAGGTTCAACTTGCCTTTTATTAGGTACAATAGTATTTGAGTTTTTATCATGAAAATCGTAAGCAAAACGTTTAAGAATATCAAAAGAATAAAGAGTTCTTGAAAAAACTCTATTTCTTTGAAGTTGGAAAATTTTTTCCAGTTTTACGATAAATCTTTGAAAAATCATAACTCGCTCGGTATAAGTCGAGAATTGGAAAACTTTATACCGTTGGAAACCTCTTAGAGAGTACTATAAGTTCCTAGAAGACACTTTTCCATGAATCAAAGTGAAAAGTGGTCAAAAATGAGCTTGAAGATGCAGGGTTGGTTCACAAGGCAGAATGAAGTTGGTTTTTGGCCAACTTTGAAAATTCGGCACGATTCGCACGTTGCAAACCGGCCTCTGAAATTTTCAGCTCAATTAGTGCTGCAAGTGAAGTGTATGACAAAACAAGCGCATCAAGAATCGGAGTCTCGAGCACCGAGATACGGTAGCCCGAAGTTGAGCAAATTCAAGACTGGATGAGAATTTTCCAGCTTTGAACCTCTAACTTTAGTAATTCAATTGGGTATCGAAACGAACTTGAATCGGCACCAAAATTGGCAGTATTTCAATACTATATGGAAGGTATCTCTCTATCGAATTTCGGGGAAAAATACCTTCGGCAAGGTAGTTAATTAGCCAACCAAAGTTCAAGAAAAATCCTAAGGCAAACTGCCTTTGACTTTCATCTTCCAAATTTTCCAATCGTTTAACCAAGAAAGTTATCCAACCATGGTTCATTTGTGAAATAAGGGTCTAAGATATACCCATGATACCTTTGGTAAGTGTTTAATATCAAGAACATCAACTAACAAGTTCACTCCAAGATTTTGTTCCAAACCAGTCCAAAGATTAGGGTTTTTCCAAAACAGAGCAGTCCACTTGATTCAGTCACAACTCAGTCATTATAGCTCGAAATTGAGCATGGCTTACGCCGTTGGAAAATACATTCATAGAGTTAAAATATCACAGAAGAAATCATTTCCAAATTCGGCACCCATCTGGTTCAAATTCGGGCATCAAGTTGCTGCCTGAACACTTCATTCCAGATGAACAGAATAACAGGACAGCGAACTTAAAACATTTGGTTCGGCTTGCTCACAAAGAATCAGAACGTTCATTATATACCAAATTAAAGCTAGGAATGTCTAGTTTCAAACGCCACCGACGGCACATGATTTCGACATCCGAGGACAGAGTTATAGCCAAAATACTACTGCTGGTCAGAGCATACGCGAATCAGTTTTCCAGATTTGCTGGTTTCTAAAAAAAATTCATTTGCCCATTCAAACCTCATTATTTTTCAATGCAATTTTTCACACATCTAATACATCCTACAAACATCCAATTCAAGCCATTAAACCATTAAAAATTGGCCTGGAAATGGCCGAACATGGCAGGGGCAAAATCGGAAAGTTTAGCTTCTTACACCCAATGAAGTTCCTACCAATTACCCACCACTAATGCATCATTATAACTACTAAACCAACAATATAATCACCATTAATTATCACATCAGCAACAACAACCCAAGTGTGGGAATTCCAAGAGCCCACAATCACATTTTTACACCATAATCAAGTAACTAAGTGCATGCATGAGCTTAATCTTGTCATATAATCTCCAAAAGATAAGAATCCAAGGGTTGATCATTACCTATTCCTTTGGTTTGCAAGGTCAGAATTTTCGGCCCTCTTGAAGCTCCAAGAAACCGTGACAGCTCCCCTCCTCCTTAGCTAGATATAATCTCCAAGAGGTTTGCTAAGTGGTCTCCAAGTTTGGTGTGATTTGGAGGTGATTTGGGGTGGTTTTGGGTGAGATTAGTGTGCAGAAATTTTAGAACAAGGAGTTAGAGAGAGGGAGTGTTTTGGCCGGCCATGAGGAGGGAGAAGAGAGAGTGTGTTTGATCTAAGTTAGCTTCCAAGAGAAGGTGCAATGTGTGGTGCAAAATCACCCAAAAGTCAACTCTCATTGGGGGCCGTTTGGTGCGATTACGGCTCGATTTTTCGCGCGTTTGGTTCACTAGTGCACTAAACCTCCAAGGCATATATATTCATGTAAATATTATTCACTCTTAATTGTCCCGGAATAAGGGTCTAAAGTCCCTCAAATGAAGTCGCGCGTGTGAAAACGCGTACCGTCAATTTTACCGCTATAACGCGAAACTTTCGAAAAATTCTTTTAACGATTGCACTACTAACTATCACTTGAATATTTATTCATAAAATTTCCTATTTTAGGACCATGGTACAAGTCTCCAATATTCCAAGCTTATTGTGCTACTACGCGGATAAAATCTCCAAGTACTATTCACTATTTTTACTAAACGCGCTCTAGGAAATTAATTTCGAAACGAATCATTTTAAAAATATAACGAAGTTATATTACCATGTATTTAGGTCTAATAAGACTAGAAAATATTCCTTGGAAATAAAATTCAATTAAATAATTTATTAAGCCATAAATTAGGCATAAAATAATAGTTTTTTTTTTTTTGCGAGTCCTCACACGGCCACACATCACACAAACATACACATCTTGAAATTCAACATTTACATACCAAAATGGCATACCAAATTATCCCATAAGTTTATACATGTACGGTTGCAAATTACAATTCAACGATGGGTTGGGTCAAAATGAGTTTAGGGTTTTGCCCAAAAGGAGCTATTCAAAATATATATATACATAAGCTCAACTCGGCAATCCATATTCATCGCCTTTCCAAAAGTATTCAATTTCCTGTAAGGAAAAAAAATGGAATACAGTGAGCTTACACCCAGTGAGATACTATCACTCAAGCAACCAAGTTCATATAAGCATAAAGCTTTTCATTTCAAATCATCACAAGTAAACCAAGAGCACACATTAATAGAGTTGATAAAAGGATACGGATGGCTCTCAAGAGCCCCTTTCCTCGCTTGCATTCTTGATCAAACCTCATTGACCCTCCGTCAATGTTTAAGAGTAACCAACCGTAGGCTCCACTTTACTTCCATTCCTTCCACCCAACATACCCCTACCGGACCCGAACTCCAAACAGTATAAATTTGGTAATACTCGAGTATACCGGAATCAAGAGTCTCACTACTACAAGATTCCATATAACAGTCCCCATGGCTCGTCAATTTTCACGACCAAGCCCTCGCCGGCTCGATCCAATTGATTACTAATGAGGTTGAGCTCAGTAGTAACAGTAATGGCCGTTGGATACTCGTCCAAACGACACCAAATCCAGTATATCAGGTATCATTTAAATACTAAGGTGAAACAGTAACACAATCGTATATAGTATCAAAAGGGGCGAGGGCGATCAAGTACACCCTCACTTTAATCAGTTTCAATGGCAAATAGGCCCTCAAGGCATCAAGTTCAAGTATAGCAAAGCCACATTGTAAACAAACAAGTGAGTAGTACACTCACCAAGCAAGCAAATGAGATTTCATCAACTTCCGCTCAATGAGCGTCTAGGACCACCGTCACGTCCTAAAACATTCAAATAAGCATAATAAGACTCAATTACAATAAATAACGAAATCCACATACCACCAAAATAAGGTTCCACTGGAATGTATACGCACTAGAGTAAACCAGGGAAATCCGGAAATGGAATTAAGCTCTAATCCAAAAAAATAGTTTTTGACATAATTTTGTGGTTTTGCCACCATTGGCACTACGATTATCGGATGGAGGTGCAAGATACACCGTTTCGAAGCTAACAAATAGGGCTACAATGTTCTAGAAGGTCACTCAGTCCAGTTCATAGTGCAACTAGGTCAAAAATGCAGGATACTAAACCAGAACCGCAAAAACAGGTGAGCAAACCGTATTCTGGTTAACGAACTGTAATTCAGGCTACCTAAATCCAAATCAAGTAATTCTAAAGCCATCCGAATAGGGCTACAATGTTCTAGAAGGTCACTCAATCCAGTTCATAGTGCAACTAGGTCAAAAATGCAGGATACTAAACCAGAACCGCAAAAACAGGTGAGCAAACTGTATTCTGGTTAACGAACTGTAATTCAGGCTACCTAAGTCCAAATCAAGTGATTCCAAAGCCATCTGAAAGCTAAGACATCAGGGTACATTTCTTCAGAAGACCTCAACAACCAAATGAGAAGTATTCCCAACCAAATTAGCCAATTACAGAAGCAATTCTCAAGTTCGGGTAAAAACAGGGCAGCAGGGATATTTCAGTCTTTTCACAAGCTACGCTACTCCGATTGGCCTGAAATTTTTCCCTACAACTTTCATGTTTTAACCCAAGGCTAATTCGGCCTCTAACTATGATGAACAGTGCCAGGCAGAATGAAGGAAATGAAACCCCAACTTTCCAAATTTCCTTCCAAAACAGAAATTTTCTGCAATTAACCACACTTTCCACCTTCTAGCTTCCTTCAATATCATTTCCAATCATCATACATGGACACACAATAATAATCATATGAAAAAAGAAAAATCACAAATAAATATAAAACTTTACCAAATTCAACTAAAATCAAGATATAATCCACAAAATTACCTCTTAGGCTACCACAAATCATGAATTAAACATCATTAGATGGAGGAGAGGGGTTCCTTCACTACTCACCTTAGTAATACAAGAGAGAGAGCAACTAATCACCTTAGCCTTACAAACAACTCCACTAAACACCTCACAATCACTAAGTGAAGGGGTTTTATGGAACAAATGCAAGATCAAATGGTTGATTTGTTGAATTTGAGCAAGATGGAAGCAAGAATTTGAAGAGCTTTTCCCTTTCTTTTTGCTTGAAGTGGCCGGCCAAGATGAGGAAGAAAATGGTGAATTTTTGGTAATTTTTTTGATTTATTTGGTCAAATGGTAAAAGGTGAATAGTAGTCATAAAGTACAACCAATCTCTAAGTGACACTTGTCACTTCATTAAATGCATAGCTATCACTTTTTTTCCTCTCACACCAATCCACTTGGTAACCTCTAATTATCTCTTAGCACCCGATAATTTAAGCCCAGTATCCAAAACTTAACCTAATTGGCCGAATTTTTTCGAATTTTCCGCACTAGCGGGTCCCACGTCCGGTATACGCTCTTAATTTCTCAAAACCTAACCGATACTAGAAAAATCATCTAAAAACTATATTTACTCATAAAAATTATCGGGAAAATTTTGCTAATAAAGAAAATGCAGAAAACATGCCATTAAAGAGAATAAAACCTACAAAATGAGAAAATTACGGGTTCTCACACTGGACAACACAACAGGCATGCCTCGTCAGAAAAATGGCGGTGCTTGAAAACACAATAGATGATGTCTCACCAGAGAGGTTCAGTTCAACCACTACAGAAGAGTAGTAGTCGGTCTACAACCACACAAGTACGAATAAGTTCAAAAGCAGGGTCAAAAGCAGGGTTCAAACAAATAAGTTCAAAAGCAGAGCCAATTACTTCAAGTTCAAGGAGCACAGGTACGAATAAGAACTCACAAAATCCAAGTCCACTTACAGGTCGTATACGAACCAAACTACTTGCTCATGCGTAAATGAAATACCATATATTCAAGGGTAAAATACATAAAACCCCCCTGTGGTTAAGGAAATTAACACGAAACTTCCTCATTGTTTAAAAACTCCCACATAACCTCCTTGTGCTTTGGACTAATTTGGAAAATGGACGGAAATCATCCAAATTGACGGCGTTTGAGATGCACTAGTGTATTAAGGGAGTTTCAAGTGACATTGTCAAGGACAATTTAGTATTTTGTAGTGTTTTGTCATTTTTTTTGTTTATTTTCCTTCTCCATTTCTTCCCTGCTCACAACCAAACTGGTCAATAACACCAAAATGGTCAACGACACTGGTGAACACCAATCATCTATCAGTACCGCCACTGGTGATCAGTAGCTCCACCATCACCAACAATCACCAGAAACTCTACCATCAATCATCACTCTGCTGTGGTATTCCCTCTGCCGTGGAAATCTCAGGGCCAACCACTGGCAGGAGGTCGCCGACGACGTCGCTTCTAGATGCCCCATCGGCAACGCCAAAACGGCCGTTCAGTGCCGGCACAAGATGGAGAAGCTGAGGAAACGTTACCGTGCCGAGATCCAACGCGCCGCCCCTTACGGCGGATCTAAGAGCCACAGGTATTGCTCCGCCTGGGTCCACTTTAAACGCATGGACGCCATGTAAAAAGGTCCCAATTCCTCCGCTGCGGCGGAAGCCGATGAGGATGAAGAAGATCAGGAAGAGTCACATGTTAAGCCCATTGGAGATATATATAACACCAATAGCTTGAATCATACGGGCAGTTATATCAATAATAATAGTAGTAACTGGAGTAGTTTTCATAGGGGTATGGTGAACGGAGGCACTGGGTTTCGAATTAGGATCACGGGAAGGGGGAACGTGGGGCTTGCCGCGGCTGCCAAGGTATATAGTAGATTTGATGATGTGGGTGGGCCTAACCCTAACACTGGTGTAAATTATGAGTCTACTAAAGCTTTGAGAGATGGGTTTGGCGGGAGAAGTGATATCGGGAAAAGGGTTGTCGGAGGTGATGTGAAAACGAGAGACTCGTTAGCAGAAATGGTGTCAGCCATATGGGTTCTGGGAGATGGGTTCGTGAGGATGGAAAGGATGAAGATGGACATGATAAGGGAAGTGGAGGAAATGAGGATGGAGATGGAGATGGAGATAAAGAGGACTGAAATGATTCGTGAGTCGCAACAGAGGATTGGTGATGAAGATGATACATTTTATAAAATTTTAAATGAGCCCCTTAGTTCTACCTTTGTTTCAAATGAAGGAAAAAAGTTTTTAAAACTTTAATTGAGCCCTGAGCTAAACTTTGATTCAGTTTGTAAATAGGGTTAATATAGGAAATTTATATCTTTTCGTCAATTTGGATGTTTTCTGTCCATTTTCCAAATTAGTCCAAAGCACAAGGAGGTTATGTGGGAGTTTTTAAACAATGAGGAAGTTTCGTATCAATTTCCTTAACCACTGGGGGGTTTTATGTATTTTACCCTATATTCAATCAAATCAGGTCCACTAATTGTATATAAGAGCACACTCGCCTAAACAAGTTCAAGTCTCAAGTGAACTCAGCCTAGTTAGTCTCAAGCAGTTCAAGTAGTTCAAATCCCAACACTTAAAAATCGGGTGGTGCCAACCTTCATCAAACAAGAAGACTAGAAGAAGGATGCAAAATCAAAAGTTTTCTCAACAATTCCGGCCACCACCATAATCTATCAAAACCCAAGCCAAACACTTATTGGACAAGTCCAAATCATTATTTCAATCTCCTCATTCAGTTAAAGTCAAGAGTACAAGACAAAATCTTCTGCGCTCTAACCTGTGCCATTACAACTTGTCTCAAACTCAATTATAATTTCTATTCACATCATCATACATTAAACCATGTTTCGTCCAAAATTCACGAGCATTTCCTCAGGAAAAGTATCGAGTACTCAAGTACAAGAAGTCAAACTAAGAAACTTCACAACTCAGACCATACACTCTCAAACGAAAATCAACAAAGTCATATCTTACGCGTACCACATTCAAGATTCACAACTTATGCTCCAAAAGAGCACTTAACTTACAAACCAATCCCACAGTCTGGCATCCTAAACTTTAAACTTATGATACACTACAGAGATCTAAACCCTAAACTCTGATACCATCTGTGACGCCCCACCCCCCCTAAGGCGTACTTCAGGGTTCGGCGGATCGCCTGCCCAGCTCTCGCCGAGACTCACTCACTCACTACAGTCCTCAAATGAATTACAAGATAAATCTCAAATATTACATCCAATTCTTCAAGAATTACATATTACGAGTACCAGAAAGTAAACCCTAAAAAATCTGATAACTACAACTGTAAGGATCGAAGACAACCTAAGAGGGGGGTGAATTAGGCTTTCAAAAACCTGCTAGTAAATATTCAACCTTTTTGGATAGACAGCCCTTCTTCTTCAAAATGCTTCTCAATGAACAAGATAATATAGTAGCACAGGTATTAGTGAGATGAGGAGAAGAGCAGTTTATATAGAAAAGCAGTAAATGAGAGTTAAGGACCAAACCAAGCTTCAAACACAACTGATGTTTGAACACCTCTATTATATACCAAGTTACTTCAAGCTGAATAGACTTGCAACCAATCTTATGTGTACAAGGAAGGGATCACTTCCTTCTTGCCCCAAAACACACTTGGTCAAGCAAGAAAGTTTTACATACACTCGCAAACCCTAACTATGCTACACTATTGAAGAAGCTATATCACACTTGAAAAAACAGCTTCACGAAGATTGCACATGCAAGGAATACAAATGTTTCTTTTGAGTATTCTAGCACTTGAATCACTCACAATCTGATGTAAGCTTGATGTACAAAGTTGTCTTGAGGTGGTTGACTTTGTTCCTTTTATAGGAGACCAGAGAATTCCTCAATTAATGCTGTTAACGGGTAGAAGGCAGCTGAAGAGTCAACTAGCCGTTGGTGCTGTCGGACGTCCGATGGTTGGATTTTCTGCGTCCGAACGAGATCAATGAGTTCTGGAAGTTTTCTTGAAATCCTTCGGACGGCCGATGCGTTCAGAGTGTTGTGTCCGAAGAGCAGCAATACTTGTCGGACGTCCGATACACAGATGTTGAGCGTCCGATCATGATTAGTAGTCATCGAACCTCTGGCTTGTCTTCTTCGGACGTCCGAGTCTGAGTTCTTTACTCGTCCGAAGATGCTCAAAGGATATCGGACGTCCGATACTTTCCTTTTGTGCGTCCGACATCATCCTCAGCAATCTTCATACTTTTTGATCTCCTTTATCTGCTTTAAAGCCTCAGACCTGTTTGGTTCATTTCTGAAAAGGATTTCTACAAGAGGTATTAGAAATATCCATTTGTTTTGTAATCATCGAAAGATATGAGTTGAGATAAACAATCTCCCCCTTTTTGATGATGACAAAACAATTGGATGGAGCAAAAAAAATGTAGCAACTCCCCCTAACGAGGTGCATAAGTAAATTTAACACAACTCCCCCTGAGACTGACTCCCCCTAACTAGTTGCTTTACACCACCAGTTCCAATTCCAATTCTCCCCCTTTTTGTCATCACACAGTATACAGAAGCAATATTAGAAGCAATATCATCCCATCAGAAGCAGTATCAGTATACACAGTAACAATATTCAGCACAATTTGGAATCAATTAGAAACATTCAAGCATAAACACATAACCAACTATAACACATATTCAAAACATTATAACATTTAGAAACAGAAAATATGGCTAGATATTACAGACCAGATGTTCAGCACTTGATACAAAAGTGCAATGCAAAAAGATGAACTATAATCCTAGATAAAGGTGCAGTGGCCTAGTAGTGCCTAGATGGTGATTTTAGATGATCCAGGCCTTCTCCTGGCCAGACGATACTGTGCAGGATCCTCTTCTTCCTCAGTTTCTTCATCACTATCTTCAGATGCTTCCTCAGTCACTGGAGCCTTGCCTTTATCCTTGGGCTGAGAACTAGAAGCTGGAGTAGTCTCATCACCAGTGGTTGGCCTTGTGGGCTCAGTTCTTGGTTCTTTCTGATGAGCAGCTTCATTTGTTTCAGGTATAGGGGGCACAAGAAGATTCCTTTTTTCAAGAAAGGAGGATTGTTGGGCAGAGGTCATGGTCATCATGAGACCATCTTCAAGAAGCATAACATGCTGTTTAAGGTCTTCAAGCAGAGAGATGACCTCAGAATTGGAAGAGAAGGACTTACTGGCAGACTTTCTGGGATGAATGGTGAAAGGAGATATATACCCTGACTGATCATGGGGAGTTCTAGGAGTGACAGGGGTTTCATGCAAATTTTTTCTTCTAGACTCGGCTACAGTCTCTTTGTAGCACCAATGACCCTCAAAAAATTTTAGATTCTTTCTTTCAAAGTAAGCTTTGGAGAAAACTGAAGATGCACTTTCTTTTGGAGATTTGCCAGAGAAGGGTATGTCAAAATGAGCAAAAATGGGGGTCAGAAATCTGCCATAGGAAAGCTTCCTACGACTATCAGTGCTGATTTTGAGCAGAAATTTGCACATTACAAATCCAAAGTCAATGCGGATTTTTTCAACAAAGCAGTAGAAAAGATAGAGTTCCATTTTATTTGCATCTGTTCTGTGGCCATCAGTTGGCACCAACAGATTCGAGATGATAGTGAAGATGATCAGATTCTGAGGACTGAGATCATCCAATCTTGCCTCAGCAGGGGTGTTGAATTTGGATTGAAAATAAGTCATGAGTTTAGCACTGTAAAAGTGATGATAGGCAGAAGGAAATTCCTCATATGAAAAGAAGTTTGCAATTTTTCCTTTGAAACTTGGTTCAATGCTGGTTTTCAAAATGGAGTTCACAATGTCAGGAGTTAACATGATGTCCACAGAATTGACCCTAGAGATGAGTTCAGTGTGTGATTTACCCTTTCTAAGATTAGCAAAGAATTGATATAGCATGTCAGGGTAAAAGACATTAGGAATGGTCAGAATATGGGTCCATTTTTGGAATTCAAACAGTTTGACAACAGATTCAAGATCAAGTTTACGGAATTCATAGGGAATGATAAGTCTTTGGGTGATAAAACCTTTTTGAGAGACCAACTCAAATCTGTCTCTGGCTTCATCATCAATGAATTTCGGAAGAGGAGTGGGTTCTTCAACTGGTTGAGACACAGGATCCTTTCCAGAGCGTTTCTTGCTTGGAGTTTGTGTGGCAGATGCTTCCACATTTTGAGCCTCAGATCTAGTCCTTGGAGACTTCCTGGTGGAAGGTTCAGGAGTTTTCTTACTCCCAGTAGTGTTCTCTTCATTCTGCTGATCATCAGTGGGATCAGCAGACTGTTTTTTCTTGGATTGAGGAGTGCTCTTCCTCTTAGCGGACCTCTTTCTTTTGGCAGAGGATCTTGTGACAGTTTTATCTCCCTGGTCAGCCTGTTCTGGTTCCTCATTTCGACCAACAATGTTCTCTTCAGAGTTCTGCCCATCCAACTGTTCATCAGATGATTCAGCAGTTTGGATATCCAGTTTCCTTTGGGCAGTCTGCTTCACCTTACCACTACGGGTTATAGTCTTCTTTTTGGGTGCCACAGGAGGTGGTTCCAAAATTTCAATATCTTCATCCCTAAGCCTAAAAGATCGTCCGACACTAGAAGATCCTCCTCTCATTCTAACCATGATGCAATGTGGATATGTTTTTGGATAAGGAGTGTGGTGTACAAAGAAGGAGTGCAGTAAGAACCAATTGATGAATACTGAGGAGCCGCAAGGAGAGGGTTATATGATTTTAGGGTTTCGTATGTAAATTAGGAATTTTGGGGTAGTTGGGTGTTAGGAGTGCCTTTTATGAATGATTAATGAGCAAGAGAGGTGTAATGGAGTTGATTGAGTCAATTTCTCGAAACTTGGTTTGAGGAGAGAGGAATTTGAATTTCAAATTTTAGAGAAACTGAAAGGTCGCGTCCGAGACTTATGAAGGAAAATGAATTGAGAAGAGTGGATAACTGTCTTATAGGACTCCTTTTTTGAGTGTCGGACGTCCGAACGAAGTGATGCGTCCGACACAACCGTCCGAGCCAGGGATTTTCTGGACCTTGGATGAAGAACACTGTCGGACGTCCGTTCCAATTCATCGGACGTCCGATAAGGATTGACTGGAAATAAGACTCAGAACATTTTTTCTGTAACACCCAATTTAGTCCTTAAAGACACAAATTGATCTAGCGGAAGAGCTTTTGTGAGGATATCAGCGATCTGTTCTTTAGAACAAACAAACTCAACACGGATTACCCCATTTGAGACAAGATCGCGAATAAAATGATGCTTTATATCAATGTGCTTAGTCCTAGAGTGTTGAATGGGATTTTTTGTTAGATTGATTGCACTAGTGTTGTCACAATACATGGGTACACATTCATATACTAAACCGAAGTCATTCAATGTGTTTTTCATCCATAACAGTTGAGCACAACAAGCACCAGCAGCAACATATTCAGCTTCAGTAGTGGACAATGAGATAGCATTTTGTTTTTTACTAAACCAAGAGACCAAGCAATTTCCAAGAAAGTTGCATATACCAGTAGTACTTTTTCTATCTATTTTACAACCACCAAAGTCGGCATCAGAGAATCCACACAAAGGAAGTTCATGACATTTTGGATACCACAAACCAAAATTTAAGGTTCCTTTAAGATATCTTAAGATTCTTTTTACCGCATTCAAGTGTGATTCCTTTGGGCAGGATTGAAAACGAGCACATAAACACACAGCAAACATGATGTCAGGCCTACTAGCAGTTAAATAAAGTAAACTTCCAATCATACCTCTGTACTTCTTCTCCTCAACTTTAATACCTTCCTCATCTTTGTCTAGTTTGGTAGAGGTGCACATAGGTGTCCCAACAGGCTTTGAATCCTCCATTCTGAATCTTTTCAGCAACTCCATGGTGTATTTTGTTTGATTTATAAATGTTCCATCATGGGTTTGAATCACTTGGAGTCCAAGGAAGAAATTCAGTTCTCCCATCATGCTCATTTCAAATTCTTTTTGCATGATAATGGAAAAATCCTTGCACAAATTTTCATTAGTAGCACCAAATATGATATCATCCACATATATTTGCACTATCAAAAGATCTTGTGAGCTTTGTTTTGTAAAAAGTGTAGTGTCTACAATGCCTCTTTTAAAACCATTTTCAATCAGAAATCCACTCAGACGTTCATACCATGCTCTAGGAGCTTGCTTTAATCCATATAAAGCTTTTGAGAGTTTAAACACGTGATTTGGATAAGATACATTTTCAAAACCAGGTGGTTGGTCAACATAGACTTCTTGATCTATAAATCCATTTAAGAAGGCACTCTTAACATCCATTTGAAATAATTTAAAATTCTTGAAACATGCAAATGCTAAAAACATTCTTATGGATTCCAGCCTGGCTACTGGTGCAAAAGACTCATCAAAGTCTATTCCCTCTTCTTGAGTGTATCCTTTAGCCACCAGTCTAGCCTTATTTCTAACAATCTCCCCTTTATCATTCAATTTGTTTCTAAATACCCATTTTGTGCCAATGATAGGATGGCCTTGTGGTCTGGCAACCAGAGTCCAGACTTTGTTTCTTTCAAATTGGATTAACTCTTCTTCCATAGCTAAAATCCAGTGCTCATCATTCAAAGCATCAACAACATTTTTAGGTTCAATATGTGATACAAAAGCAAGATTATCTACCAGGTGTCTAGAGGAACGAGTCCTGACCTTTTCAGAAGGATCACCAATTATGAGCTCCCTGGGATGATTATGAGCAAATTTCCAGGCTCTTGGAAGATCATTAGGAGTAGTGGTATCTCTATTATTCACTTCTTCAGCTGGACTGACCTGAGCATCATTATCCTTTGAATCAGTTTCTGGTGAAGCAGAGTCATGGTTATTGATTGCTAGTTTCTTTAGTCCTTCTTGAATACCTGTGTCATCATCTTCACCACAACTCATAGAAATGTCACCATTAGATTCATCAAAAGTAATGTGTATAGCCTCCTCTATAATCAATGTTCTACGATTATAAACTCTGAAACCTTTTTTGTTTTCACAATATCCCAAGAAAATTCCTTCATCAGATTTCTTGTCAAACTTTCCAAGATGTTCCTTGATATTCAACACGAAACATTTACAACCAAATACTTTGAAGTAGCTGACTACTGGCTTTTTATCATACATGAGCTCATAGGAAGTTTTGTTCAGAATTGGTCTTAGAAGAATTCTATTCATGGTATAACAGGCTGTGTTTATGGCTTCAGCCCAAAAATATTTTGGTAAATTGCATTCACTAAGCATGGTTCTGGCAGCCTCTTGGAGAGTTCTATTTTTTCTTTCTACAACTCCATTCTGTTGAGGAACTCTAGCAATAGAGAATTCATGGGTAATACCATTGTGATCACAAAATTCTGGAAAACCACAGAACTTAAATTCTGTCCCATTATCACTTCTAATTCTAACAATTTTCAAGCCAAGCAGATTTTGTACTTTAGCAAATAATGAGGTAAAATTCTTAAAGGCATCATCTTTATGAGCAAGGAATATTACCCAAGTATATCGAGAGAAGTCATCAACAATCACAAAACAATATCTCTTACCACCAAGGCTTGCAGTCTGTGTAGGGCCAAATAGATCAAGGTGCAGAAGTTCAAGTGGTTTTGAAGTGGAAACACATTTCTTAGGTTTAAAAGAGACCTTGACTTGTTTTCCAAATTGGCATGCATCACAGATTCTGTCTTTTTCAAATCTGATTTTTGGAAGACCTCTAACAAGTTCCTTTTTAGAAATTTCTTTCAGCAAGTCCATATTGAAGTGACACAACCTTCTATGCCACAGCCATGAATCCTCATTTGCTACTTTGAGACATTTGAGATATGAGGAATCAAAATTTTCAAGATACACAACATAGACATCATTAACTCTTTTTCCTTTGAAAATAATGTTGAACTTTGAGTCAAATATAAGACATTCAAGCTTTTTGAATATTACAAACAGATTCCTATCACACAATTGGCTAACACTTAACAGATTGTAGCTCAAATTATCAACAAGAAGAACATTGTGGATAAAAGTTTGATCATTCTTACCAACATCGCCAATGCCAATAGTTTTGGCTTTGTTATCATCTCCAAAAGTTACCTTTCCACTTGCTTTTTGCTTGAGTTTAATAAATTGTGATGCATCACCAGTCATATGTCTTGAACATCCACTATCAATGAACCATTTTGATCCTTTAGCACTGTAATCCTGGTTCACCTACACACAAACCCACAAGATAATACTTGGTACCCTTTACATATTGGGTCCTTGAGAGTTAGTCTTATGTTTGACTATCCACATGCATCTCATCCCGTTCCTCATATTTTTCTTAACATGACAGTTGCTGTACATGTGGCCAGATTGACAACAAAAGTTGCATATTGACATAGGATTAATCAAATGAACAGGTTTGATGAATCTGACTTGCCTTCTTCTGTGGATAGCAAACTCATTTGTATTTTGGTTCAGTCTTATTCGATGAGAATTAACATAAGGTACAGTGTCAATTTTTTGAAGATGATTCTGTTTCACATGATGTAACAATTTACATAAATCATCCATCCTTTTTCTCAGGCTGCATTGCTCACTTTTGAGTAAGTCACAGTAATTTTTCTTTTTGTAAAGTTCAGCAAGCACATCAGTTTCAGTTCTTTTCAAGTTATCATTTTCATGCTTAAGGCATTTGTTTTGTCGAAAAAGATTTGCATTGTCTTGTATTAGAAAGCTGATTTTTTGCTTCAGTTCTTTGTTTTTAGCATAGGATTCTTTCAAGCTGTCATGCATTTTTTCTAGAAAAGAATTGACATCATCATCAGATTCACTATCACTATTGATTTGAGAGTTGCATTGTGTTACCTCTTCATCTCCAATGGCCATGAAAGCTACTTGAGCAGATTCCTCTTCTTCTTCAACTTCGCCTTCTGAGTTGCAATCATTCCAGGTAATCTGGAAATTGTTGAACTTTGGTTTTCGTTCAAACTTGTTTTCCTTCTTTTTCTTCATTGGACACTCATTTGCATAATGTCCAGGTTGGCCACATTCAAAACATTTATCATTCTGCTTCTTGTTGAACTCTAGTTTCCCTCTATTCCTGAAGTCATTAGTCTGATTCTGGAAGGAGTTGCTGGATCCGCCTTTCCTGAATTTTCTCTTATTGAGAAATCTTTTGAAGCCTCTTGTGATGAGTGCAATGTCACTATCATCACCTTCTAAGTCATTTTCATCCAGTGAGGCTGTTTCATCTTCATCTTGTGAAGTTTTTAGAGCAATACTCTTCCTTCCTTTTGTGTCTTCTTCTTCCTGCAACTTAGATTTAAGTTTCAGTTCGTAGGAGGTTAGAGAGTTAATCAGAGATTCAATGGATAAGGAATTTAAATCCTTAGCTTCCTCTATAGCAGTCACTTTGCTTTCCCAATCCTTTGATAGAGCGTTCAGAATTTTTCTGTTCTTTTCACCTAGAGAGTATTCCTTCTCGAGTACCTCTAAATCCTTGATCAGATCATTGAATCTACAATACATTTTGTCGATGTTCTCATGAGGCTCCATCTTAAAAGATTCATACTTGGTGACCAGAATGGACTTCTTCTGTTCTCTTACGTTGTCACTGCCCTCATGGATTTCTCTTAACTTATCCCACATTTCTTTGGCAGATTTACACCCTTTTACTCTGATTGACTCATTTGAGTCTAAGGCACTGTAGAGAACATTCATGGCTTTGGCATTCAATGTGAGATTGATTCTATCTTGAGCATTCATCTCAGCTCTGGTTTTTGGCCTCAACAGACCTGTTTCTGCATCAAGAAAGTTAGCATCATGTGGTCCTTCATTCACAATAAACCACAGCTCAATATCAATGGATTGCAAGAAGATAATCATTCTTTCTTTCCAGCTAACATAATTGGAACCAGTAAACATGGGAGGCCTAGTAACAGATTGCCCCTCAACAAACATAGCATGACTGGTTGTCATCTTACTCCAAGCCGCTTGAGCTTAATCTCTAGGAGACCAAGCTCTGATACCAATTGTAAGGATCGAAAACAACCTAAGAGGGGGGGTGAATTAGGCTTTCAAAAACCTGCTAGTAAATATTCAACCTTTTTGGACAGACAGCCCTTCTTCTTCAAAATGCTTCTCAATGAACAAGATAATATAGTAGCACAGGTATTAGTGAGATGAGGAGAAGAGCAGTTTATATAGAAAAGCAGTAAATGAGAGTTAAGGACCAAACCAAGCTTCAAACACAACTGATGTTTGAACACCTCTATTATATACCAAGTTACTTCAAGCTGAATAGACTTGCAACCAATCTTATGTGTACAAAGAAGGGATCACTTCCTTCTTGCCCCAAAACACACTTGGTCAAGCAAGGAAGTTTTACATACACTCGCAAACCCTCACTATGCTACACTATTGAAGAAGCTATATCACACTTGAAAAAACAGCTTCACGAAGATTGCACATGCAAGGAATACAAATGTTTCTTTTGAGTATTCTAGCACTTGAATCACTCACAATCTGATGTAAGCTTGATGTACAAAGTTGTCTTGAGGTGGTTGACTTTGTTCCTTTTATAGGAGACTAGAGAATTCCTCAATTAATGCTGTTAACGGGTAGAAGGCAGCTGAAGAGTCAACTAGCCGTTGGTGCTGTCGGACGTCCGATGGTTGGATTTTCTGCGTCCGAACGAGATCAATGAGTTCTGGAAGTTTTCTTGAAATCCTTCGGACGGCCGATGCGTTCAGAGTATTGTGTCCGAAGAGCAGCAATACTTGTCGGACGTCCGATACACAGATGTTGAGCGTCCGATCATGATTAGTAGTCATCGAACCTCTGGCTTGTCTTAGATACATCTTACTAGTCAACTTATAACAAGTACAAATTCAACTATTCTATAACCAAAAATCTATACACCTTCCCGAGTGATCCCCGCGTCGGCCCCCTACTAAGGAAAACAAATGGAACGGGGTAAGTTATATGCTTAGTGAATAATTGATGTAAAAACACATTCAGATAAACATATAATTCCAATTATTTTGCATCAATACAGAAATGTAATATCACAATGGTAAGATACGAGTAGTTCCAAAACCAGTTCAAATCCCCAAGCTTGAACACCTGTTGACACTCCGTCAACCAAAGTACTCATGGTCCGTAGACACCACTTTACTTTCCCCGTTCATCTTATCAACCCCCGCTGGCCAGTCAACAGCACACAACAGTTCGAGAAAAACAAAATCACTTAACTTTAATCAAAACTTTAACAAAGAACGAAATTCCAAGGTTAACATGGAACTAATTTCGACCAAACCCCGACTGGTTCGAATAGTTCGTCTACCCTTAGAACCGGGCTGGAACCAAGCCCTGAGATATTCAATCTCTCAATCAACAAAGTACTTACTCCAAACAGCATATAGCAAATGGGGTTCAATTCAAGTCATGTGATCACCCCCATCAGCACTCAGCAAAAGGGTGATACGCAACATAAGGCATGTATTCTCACATATGAAATCAAACAAAGGATGGGGTAAGGTCGAGGGAGATAAAGTACACCCTCGCCTAAGTACCCATTTAATAGAAAGCACTTTAACAATTTCACATCAATAACAACTCAATTACTCACTTGATAAAACTTGGCACGAAAAAGATACAATTCACTGAGCTTGACCGTCACTGTCAAAAGCCTCACAGTCTGTATTGACGGATTATATGCACACATAAGTGAAACGGCTATACAATAGCAGTTTATAATTTAAACAATCGAAAACGGTCAACAATAATTAAAAACGGTCAAAACGGCATTAAGGCCAAAATGGCAAAAACGGCTGAGAAATGCATGTACGCATGCACGAAAATGAAAACGGTCGCGCGTCCGCACCCAAAGGCGCAAACGGACATTTCATAGTTGTGACACCTTTTACGGTTTTAATTGTAACAGAAGTTGTGGTCATCGGTTTAAGGTGTACGAGACACCATTTTGAAGCTAAGACAAAGGCCTACAACTTTGATGAAGACCACTCAGTCCAATTCATAGTGTATCTAGGTCAAAATTTCAAATTACAAAACCAAAATCTCACATTCGGGCTAGTTAACCGCACTATGCATAACCGACAATAACTCAGGCTACCGAAGTCCCGATTAAGGCGTTTTCAGGGCCGTTGGAAAGTTAAGACATAGTACTACAACTTCTGTGTTTTGACCAAATGCTAAGTCAGTACGCATCAGGGTGAACAGACGCGGTCAGATTGGTAAAGTGTCAAAATTGGCCACAGAGCTCTACCTATGGCAGTCAGGGATATTTTTGTCTTTTCACATGCTACAGTGCTAGAATAGAGGTGACATTTTACATGCAGCTACAAAACATCATTCTCTACAACTTTCATGTTTTGTACTAAGCCTAATTCGGCCTCTATCATGGTGAACTAAAATCGGGCAGAACAGGGCACTAAGGATTTTCACTTCTAGAATTTTGTTACACTCAAGGTATAATTCACATTTCTAACTCAAAACCACTACTATTACCTCATATACAAGCTTGTATACATCATATACCATCCACACAATAAGAAATAGGGCTGAACAATACAAAACCCTACCTTACTAATGCCTCCAAAATCATCACAACTACTTGAATAGCTACCAATTTAATCAAAACATGAGTTGTATAGCAACTTAAGCAAAAATAAAAGAACCAAAGATAAAGGACAGCCAATATACCTCAATAACAAGCTTACAAAGGATATCCTCTACTACTCCTTGCAAAGTTTAGCTTCCAAGCTTCCTAAACTCCTAAACTAGTGTTTAATTGATTTAGTTTTTTCTTGTTTTCACTCAAAATGTTGGATTCAAGGTTGGAAATTGGAAAACTCTCTTCACTCTTCTCCCTCTCTTGCTCTCGGATGGTATGCTGAAATTATGGGGGAAATAGGTTGGTTTTTGGTGATAAATATGGTGTAAATTAGTTAGTCAACAAGCCAATGGAAAACCGCCACTTGTTGCTTCAAGATTCATTCTTAATTTTTTCCTTTTTCCTTGTTTTTGTGGTCAAATAATTCGGCCACTCCATGCTAAGATTGAGGGAGATATTTTGCAATAATATCAAGGATATTTTATGGTAGGAAAGTGTTGGTCAAGTGGTGTGTCCAATCGGTAGTAAACGATACTCGTCGGTTCGAGCCGATTTTCCTTAAATCGTGTATATTAGGGTTTTAACTTATAATTCACTAACTTATTATTATCACTTCTCCTCACACACTTAATATCATCTAAAACTAACTCTTAATCAACAAATTTGATCCACTCTCTGTACTGGATAGTCACATTACGGATATGCGTAAAAATCTTAGTTTACCCTAACGATGAATGCAAAAGGGAAAACTCTTAATTCTATTCTTTATTCCAAACATGGGAAATGTAAATGAGTAGTATAGCTATTATGAGGGAATAAATGCCAAATAAAAAGGAATTTTAAGAAAATATGCGAGATTTTACAATTCTAGTGATTACAATTAGGGTTTCAATTCAAAATGAGAGATTTAAGAAAACCGGTTAGTCACAAGTAAACTAGGGTTTTTGTTTGGATTTTAGGGTTTCTAGAATTTAGGGTTTCTCATTTTTAAAACAAAACAATGTCTTAAATAAAGAAATCGTAATATCCTCTTGAAGGCTAAACAACAATAGTATCCTAAAAGTTAGGGTATCACAACCCTAGCTTCCTAAAAAGTAGGAGTGGTTTCCTAAAACGTAGGAGAGAATGTAGGAGAGTAGCCAAGTGGAAAACAAAGGAGTTATCCAAGTGTTTTACTTAGTTTCCTAAATTGATTTGGAAAACAAGTTGGTTTTGGAAACTTTTTTTAGAAAACTTTCTTGAACAAATTTTAGAAACTTCCAAACTCCTTTCCAAGAAGACTTGCAAATCAGATTTGGTATCTTCCTTTTCCACCGAAATTTTCCAGATTTTTCTCCTTCCAAAATTCCCTCACCAAAGTCGGTTACTCCCTCATAAAAACCCCTCTCACAGCCGCACTCCTCCTCACAATCAATTCGGCATTTTTACTCTCAAGAAGCAAGCAATTCAGTTCTTCCTCCCTTGCCAACACACAATCAGTTTCGGCCTTTGGTTCAAGACAATGGCGTCTCAAGAGGATGTGAGCAATGTCACTCAAACACTACAAGAAAAAAGGGCATTGGTGACAACATTTCCTAGTGATGACAAAAAGTCGTCACAAAATGAGGTTGTTTAGTCACGACATTGAAGGTTGTCACAATTGACTCAAAACAGCTAAGTTTTCAGTGACAACCATTAATTGTTGTCACAAAACTACTTCGCGCCATGGGTCTTGGAAGGCGGGAGTTTTGCGATAGTGACAACTTGATAAAAGTTGTCAGTAATTCTACCTCTTTCTTTGGCAACTTTTCATTGTTGTCACTATTTATATTTATTGACGACCAATTTTTGTCAGTAAAACTATAATGTAGTTAGTGACAACATAGTATCATCACTAACTTGAACATCTCCAATGCATTTATTTAATTGTGAGCCTCAATATTAATTTAATTTTTTTAAAAATTTAATAATTTATTAAACTAGTCATAGTTACTCAAATAATAATAGGTTTTTAACTGGAAAAAATTAATGAAAGTTTCTAATTAGAACAACTATATAAACTATTACAACTTGAAAAAGAGTACATTTACCAGTTGTTCGAATTTAGCAAAAAATTTTCATCCATTATAACCTTTTAATAAATATGTTAAGAAGTAGTGATTAGAAATATATTAGTCAATTTAAATAAAAATTGAAGCTAAAACTTGACTTGGATTGCCTTGATTGACTAGTACCAAATATTTGTTCAAGCTAAACATGAAAAAAAATGACCCGGGCACTATACAGTATACACTAGAAAAGGAACCACTCTTACTCCCCACTTCCAGATGCCTTTAGTACTCTTAACACTCTCAATCCCTCGGTCAACCCAACCCCCTTTATTCATTTTCCAAAACCTGAGCAGCAGTAGAGGCGACAATCGGCAGCTGCCGCCGTAAAAAATGCAAATCTTCATGGAAATCCTGATGGGGAAGACCATCACCCTTGAGGTGGAGTCTTCTGACACCATCGACAATGTCAAGGCCAAAATCCAGGACAAGGAGGGGCATCCCCCCGAAACCAATAGCGCATCTTCATCGGCAAGCAGCTGGAGGACGGCCGTACCCTAGCCGACTACAACAGCCGAAAGGAGCCAGAAGGAGTCCGGCAAGTTTACCAGAAGGCTAGCGGTGATTGAGGGAACTCTAGACTAATTGTGCATTCAACGCTGAAAGGGATCGATGTGCTCTCCACCAACTCTCAAGTAGGTCCTCTTATGTCTCTCCTTGTTTCCCTAATTTTTTCCTCAATTAATTTGCCCTAAATTTTTTCCCCAAATTTTTGGCAAAATTTTTATGGTGCCTAGTTTGAGTCGTGGACTCCTTCTAGTAGAACTGTTTGATCTATAGTTGCAATTGCTTAAGTTATTTTTGTACAACCATGGGATGTAGACTTGATCACCCAATTCCATATGTGAGTCATGGTGACAAAATTCAATGGGTTTATGTGCGGGTGCGGTTTTGGCTTGGGACTAGGTGGGGCAAAAATTGATGCCTAATTGGATGGTGGTGAAGGGAGTGGAAGAGAGCAAGGAGGTGATTATAGTACGATGTTTCTATGAGTGGCTACTGGTGAGAGAAATAGTGGGTTAAATGGTGCTGGGTGGAGTGGGAATTGGGGAGTGATTAGTTGATTATCTATGTAGCTGAGCAAAGAGGTAGCACATTAAAGTTTAATCTTCAAAATTTCCCGAAAGCTTCAAACTTTGCTTGAAACTAAGCTAAACCAGAACAACCCATTAAAGTACCTACAGAAACGATTCTTGAAAGGGTTCTTCGAAATTATTTGGATTTTTATCAAAAATCAAAGCAATAGCTACTGGCTCGTTGTTAATGAGCTTTATTAATTAGTAATAGTACTAATAATAATATTTACATACATGCTATACATGCTGTTACAATTATCCAATGAAATGACATAGAAAAGATTTGAAAGGTAGGAGGTGTGATTGGATGAATTGTGTGGTCTGTTTGAAGCTTTGGTCTTTTCTGGTAGACCAAATATATAGGCTGAAGATATCTATAATTATAGCCCTAATATACATAGGAAAAGAAATACAAATATATAGGTTGACGATATCTATAATTATTTTCCTAAGTAGCATGCTGGTCAATTTGATATTTGTGATTGTTTTCATGGTCAATCTAATTATTCTACACAATTGTATGGTGGCCATGCATGCTATATGATAACATCATGATTTCTCCTTAAAGTTTTAGTAATTGTTTTTCTTTTTTGACTTCTAGTTTATCTCATGATTAACTAATCATACAAGTAACTTGAAACCTATTATAACTTAGAAAGCATCATTCTAAGTTATGAATATGGAATTCATTCCAGTATGCTACTTCCAACTTTGAATTGTACTCATATTCCCTTTTCATATATTGTTGATTTGGCGTGCTACTTATATGCATATAATTACATAAATCAATATAGTGTGGATTAGTTTCAGGTAGATCACAAAAATTACTTTATTTCTCTTAGATTTGATTGATTTCTTATTTTTTGTAGCAATTGAAGTTGTTGACATAGGCTTAGGGTCTTCCTCGGATATTCTCATTGAGTTGCGTTTTTCACTTTGAGGTACTTTACAGGCACTCTCCCTCAGTCCTTTTTCTTTTGTTTAGTAATCATGAGTACACTTTACTAGAATTTTTGCTTTGCGAATGACCTACAAAAATGTAGTGATGTTCACCAGTACTAATGTTTATTTAAATTATAAGCATTGAGTTGTCATCTGATGATAACGCTGATTTAATAGTGCATCATGTTCATATTTGTTTTACTTTTAGCACATGCACTTGATTATGATCAATTTGAATGATAAAATTTGTGTTTCATTACTTTGGAGTTTCTTTGTTGCTGTTTGCGATGATTAGTTTCCCCAATTTAGTTATTGTGCCTTCATTAAAATAATCTTGGATGCATATATCTTTATGTTAGGATACAAGATAGAGAAAACATGGCTAGGAGTTGGATGATTAAAAACTACCTAGATCCCAAATATTTAGATGGAGTTGGATGTCAATTAAAACTTTTTACTGCCTCATTAATCTAAAGCTGTTTATGCCAATAAGTGATTCATTGAAAAGGAAGGATAAAAAAATCATGAAAATTTTCCTTATGAAACTAAGGTGGCTATTTAATTTTGTTGTTTGTTTTGATTTATTTGAGTATCAATTTACAAGAATGAATAGGTAGCCTTTGTGTATCCCTTTCTTTATAGATGAATCCAATAAAGACTATTTGTATTCGTCTTGTGCTTTTAATTTCATTCTCAGCTATGAAATTAGTCATGTACTGTTAGATTATAACAGATTTGTCCCTAGTCAGTCAGATTGAGATACGAATGCCACTTTGGTTAGTAGCATCCCTAGAGATTCTGTTGTGAATAAGATTCTGCAGCATGATTCTAATGCGATACTTGCCAAGTTTGCTACCTTGCTGCCATAAACATGTAAAATTCCAGATAATCAGGAAACATGCTAATTCGGTTGCTTTAGATTAGGGGATTTGTCTGGTTCTAATGACTTTATTAGCCTATTGTAATCTCTCAGGTTTCTAGAATACCTGAGAAAATGAGCGAGTGTGGACTTTAATTGTATCAAAAAGTTTGCTATCCAACATCACTATTATTCCCTTTTTTTGGTGGTGTGAAAGACTTGGCATTATCATTGTTAATTATCACTTTTAAGTTTCATTTCCTTATGATATTCTAGGAAGAGTTGTCTTATGTGTTTTTTTGTAATGTTAAATGACGTATTGAGACTGATAGAATAGAGCATTTCCTTAAAGATGCAACGGAATGATCTTTTGACCAGGATTTTTGTAAGAAGCTGGCATGGCTTTTCAAGCAAGCTAGGAACTTTTTGTGCCTTTTAATTGTTGGAGAAGATCAATTTGATGAATTTCTTATTGGATGATTACTCCTTCCTTTGACATGCTAAAATTGCTACCATTCTAAAGGTCATGCTAGAAAACCTGTTGTAAAGTGGATTGAGGTACTCTTGCTCTGCCTTCTTTCTAGACAGGCTAGTGGTCAAGTTGATCATTTTTTACGTGAATATTAACAATATTTATGTTACTGGATGCATATTTAGGTCCATAATTATAGAAAAGGCAGTCAAATTTCCTCTATGAAGATGGTTCAGCTGATGCAACAAGAAAATTAACCCCAAACCATTTTTCCAAAAGCTGGCTTTTTTATCAAGACGAGTTAGAATTCCCAGATGCCAAAAGGTGCTTCTTATCAATATGCTTTTGCTTTTGTGTGGAAATATAGACAACCAGTATTTGTGCATGCATCAACCCCAGACCATTTTTCCAAAGATTTTAAGCACGATTTTATGGTTAATATGTTTATTTCACATGCAAGTGCTTTCCTACTAGCATAGTCTCTCAAAAAGTCACCTTTAAATCTAGTTGGCGTGATAAGAGGACAAATTTCTTGGCTACAAGTTGATGAACTAAAATTTTTTTGTCTTGTAAGATGCAACTTTTACAAGTTGTTATATTTAATTAACTCATAGATTTTAACAATGTAAAACATATAATAAATAAATTCTAACAAATGTGAGATAGCTTTAAAGCTGATAACTTGTGTTCCACTCCTTTGTTCCAAATGGATGTCCTAGCTAGAGTCGGCTCTACTTTAAAATGAACTTAGATAACAATAATGTTTGAAACTTAAATAAGAAGTGGGAAACACATGGATTGCATTATGAATTGAATTTAATAAATGGAGAAGGTTGGGTAACAAGTAGTCAATGGTAAAATTGAGAAAATCGTTACCACTCTTTTTCTTATTGCATGGCATTAAATGCAAAGTTAGACATCAATTTATCGTGAGCAGGGAGTAAGTTGGGATCTTAGTAGATCCACAAAATCTTTATATTGTATAAGATCAAGTTTCCTAAACCTTCACAAGTCCAGCTGGGTACCCTTTCCTTGACTAACTTTTATGTATAGAACTCAGGTATGTAGAAATTTATCAGGAATAGAGGTGTTTGAGGACACTTTCTGATTTGATTGTCTTGTTTGTAAAGTCCTAGGAAGGCCTTGTTCCTTCAACAGCTTGTTTTCTCTATCCTGTCATGAAAAGTATGTACAGCCATTTGCTAGCTATGATTTCTTGCATATCTCTGCTTGTAGTTGGTTTTCTATTACTGTTTTGAGTGTGTGTAAAATGATATCCGATAATTTACTATTCGAGTTAGAGATAATATTCAGTCAAAAAATTCTTTGTTAGCTTTTGGCTCCATGACTTTGTTAGGAAGACATGTTAAGCCACTCCGTGAAAAGCTAGTAATATTTTTGTTTGGCCTTGAGTAGTTTGTTAAAAAGGTATTGACCTCACTAATACTTAACTAGCTAACTTCTAAGCTAATTTGGGATATTGTCCTTGTTATGTTGATTTTCTGCCTTATTTGTTCTTGTCTTGACCAAGATTCTAATCGTGATTGAGTTTTGTTGTAGGTAAATATAAGATAGTTTATTTTTTTGCTCAAGCTACTTGTTACCTACTAATTATTGTACTACTTTATGCAGACTTGTATTGCTTGTTCAAACTCTTTTGGCCTCTAATCCACAGCTACTAATTGATTGAAGAACAATGAAGACAAAGTTGTGTTTTGCTCTTGAAGTGTTTCGGCAGTAGCTGCTAGCTAAGTTTAGGACTTAGATTTATTTTTGTAAAGCTGTAGCAGGATGTTGAACTTAAGTATGATATTTTGGCATTTCGAATGTAATGGATGTCTTCTGCTTTTAATTAGCAGGCTTTGTTATTATTTTTCTCAATTCGTAAATTGAATTGTTGGATTGATTAATTCCAGTATAATTTTCTTTATCAAACTACATGGTTACAGTATATTGTCACTAATTAGACTTCTCCACTAACAATGAAATGTTGTCACTAATTAGCATCTCTAAACTTAAAACCTATAGTGATGACAAAAAGTTGTCAATATCATGTCTATTTTAGTGACAAGCGTGAACCAAAGTTGTTAGTAATTAGTCAATACAAGCAACAATCATCAAGAAGTTTCAGTGACAATGTTACTGGGGCCATCACTGACAAGATATAAAGTCATCACTATATTTGTACTTTTTATTGACGAAGTGAGTTGTCACTAAAGAGTGTTATTTACTGACGACATATAAAGTTGTCACTGTACATCTTTACCGACGGGCATTCACTGACGACTCTGTGGCGACTTAAATGTTGTCAGTAATTGTCATCATTGACGACTTTTACTTTTTTTGTGACTAGAGCTGGTTGTCATTGATGACCTTTTTTCTTGTAGTGAAACCTCCCCCCAACGGGTTGCTCAAGAATTTCCCAAGAAATGTATTCCCAAACCAAGAAAGCTCTTCACCGATGCTAGAGAGTATAGAAAGTTGTTTATTTGAAGGGAGGTTCAAGTGTTCAAGGCTCAAGGTGATCAACAACCTCAAGAACCTCAAGAACCGTGAAGGGTGGGTCAGAATTTTTGAGCACTTTTTTTTTTCTTGGGTTTAAGTTGCTGTTTGGGTAGTAACAAGATGTAACAAACTGATTTGGCAATAAAAATTTACTCCCTTGTTTTTCTTCTTCGCTTCTTGCCAATTCGCATGCTTTCTCTTTCTTTTCTTTTTGTTTCTGTTCCCTCTTTTTTTTTGACTTAATAAACGTCACAAACACTTGGCCGAATGGTTCAAGACCAGATTCGGTCAGCCCCTAACTTAACCACAACCAACAATCCCAAAAAACTCCAAGATCTTGCAAGAACTTACCAAGAAATTATCAAGAACTTCAAGAGTGTGATCAAGAAGTTCAAGAAACCCTAGATTCTTGTAGGTTTCCTTCAAGATTCCCAAGTACCAACAAGATTAACCACAAATCAGATTTGAAAATTAAATAAAACGACTTCGATGACATCAAATAAGCTTGGACAGATTTGGAAACAAAAACTCTTGCGCATAACAAACCCTAGCCGCAAGTAGGAAACCCTAGCCGCCGCCCTTAGAACTTTCTTTTGTTCTTTGATGATTGCGGACAGATTGGGGCTAGCTACTACACACACAACTTGGACAGAATTTTGAGGCAACAAGGACACGAGCTTCGGTCAGATTTGTTAAGGCCACAACTACGCATGCATGGACAGCTTTGACACAAACAAGGAGCGACACTTACGGACAAAATTGAAGACAACTAGTGATTCAATACCAAAGACAACGTGCGGACAGATTTGATGAACCACAAACCACACACGATGGGCACAAACGGCCAGAAACGTTATGCAACAAACGACTCAAACACAAGAGACAAGTTGTGGACAGATTTGTCTACAACATGACGCAAGGACACATGAACCGAATTTTTTTTTTTGTTGCTTGGGCGAAGACTAACGACCAAGACAGTTTTGACACAACACTATGAATCAGCAATTGACGCGACAAGGACACGAAACTACACAGACAGAATTATTTGACAACAAAGAGACACGAACCAAACAGAAATTTAGCGACGCAAGAATGAAAGTGCGGATAGCAATCATTTTTTTTTTTGAATAGGCAGCGGACAATGTGACGACCCCACCTCCCCCTAAGGCGTACCAAAGGGTTCGGCGGACCGCCTGCCCAGCTCTCGCCAGGACTCACTCACTATCTCTATCGAATAATGTACACACAACCATGAACCATAAATAACAATCCCAATTCAAGCTTATAATGTACATTGATAGAAATCGAGGTACAAAGTCTCAATATACTCAAACTGGTTCAAGGCGTATACAATCCAAATACAAAACATTCTATTCGAGGAATAGCACGAGTACAAGTCAAAAATCAAACAACTAGTCTATGCTAGACCTTACATATCTCGCACCTCGCTCGTACCCCTGAAAGGAAAACCAATGGAGTGGAATGAGCTAAAAGCCCAGTGAGGTTCCAAATAGCAAATTGACCATTATTTATAAGTACGAGTTTTCGATATAGCAAAGTAACTAGCATAAAGTGTTCATAAATGTGAACAGTAACACGTCAAGTAGCAATCTTGAAATGAGCAAATGTAGAAGTTTTTCAAAAGAAACAATAATCCAATAAACAATAAGTATTCCAAATCATAAGGATACGGATGGCTCTCAGGAGCCAAATTCCCCTTTTCATTACCAGGAGCTTGATCACGTAGTAGTTGACACTCCGTCAACTTTCAAGTAAGTAACCAATCCAGTAGAACACCACTTAAACGACTCTCCGTCCACCGTTCAACCCGCAGCTGGGCCCAAAATCCTCAAGAACATGGGTGGTAATACTCGAGTATACCGATTAGTCGAGGAGATATCACTCCACTCGACAATACAAGAGACCCAGGGTTCGTTACCCAATCGACCAAGCCCTTGCCGGCTCGACTAGAGTAACTCGCCACAGGGTTTCTGGAATTCCAGGAAGTGCGCGCATCATAATCAAGTATATCAAGTCAATTGCAACAATAAACAAGTATATCACATAAGGGCAAGTGCGATAAAGTACACTCTTGCCCTTACAATTCACGTATATAACATGTAATCAGATTGGTCACGTATCAAGTTCAAGTATCAAGTTCAATTCGGTATTTGAAAGCACTCACCCAAAATATATAGTGCCTTTACTGGTCACTTTCAGGTTATACTCCGAGTTCGGAGTCCAAATCTGCGATAAAACTCAGTTTGAGAACTTTGAAACATGACTAAGATTCGAAACTTAGACGTTTCGTTCAATAAAATCAAGAAATTGAAATTCACTCGGATGGTAGTCGTGAAACACTTGCTCGCTTTTTAAATGGTAAAACTTTGTAACATTTATACTTGAAAATGCCATGCAAGTCGAAAGTATAAGGAAAACATACTCCGAGCAATCATTATTTCCTTTCTCAAGGGTACAAGTTCGGCCAAGTCCTTACTTATATACCTCGAAACAAGAAGACTCAAGTACTCTAGATGGTTCAAGCAGTAATCACTCTTAACTCATACTCAAGTTGCAAAGATAGTTTTCTAGACCTCGAGTAAAAATTTGAGCAGCATGCCCTTTGTGTTTACCTAATTTCCAGCCATTTAGGCTTCATTATTTTTCTTCAACATCATACAAATCAGCAATTTATGTCAAGAGCCGTTCCATAGGCTCACAATATCATAATAACAAGAATCGCATTAAGTACAAGTGCAGAAATTCACTGTGGCACAAGACAGATTTGACGTACCAAATGCGGAAATAACATATCCAAGGCTATGCTTATCGGATTGAGGCGTAACCTATGCCGTTTCGAAGCTAAGACTCAGGGCTACAATGTTCATGAAGGTCACTTAACCCAATTTCGAGTGTAACCAGGTCAAAAATGCAAGATACTATACCAGGATCACAAAAGCAGATTCACAAAATGCATTTTAGCGGAAACATCATAACTCAGGCTCTCCAAGTCCAAATTCCAAAATTCCAAAACCAGCTGAAAGCTAAGAAACAGGGTTACAATGTTCATGAAGATCACTTAGTCCAGTTTCTAATGCAACTTAGTCAAATCCTCAAATTACAGAACCAAAATCCAATTCATCGGCTATTTATCCACACTGCACTGGAATGGACATAACTCAGTGTACAAAAGTCCAATTCAGGTGTTCTTAGAGGCATTTTAAAGCTACTTCAGAACACTACAACTTTCATGTTTTGGCCCAGAGCTAAAACAGAATGGATCCTGGTCAAAAATCGTGATTAACTGGACAAACTGAACACACGGACTGCTGAGGAAAAACTTAAAACAGTAAGGGTATTTTGGACTTTTCACGACCTACGTTGCTCCGATTGAGCTGAAATTTTACAGGCACCTACAAAATACCATTATCTACAACTGTCCTTCTTTGACCCAAGGCCAATTCAGCCTCTAACACACCGATACAAATTCGGACAGAATGCTTGGGAAATTTTCCAGAAATCTGAAATTTTTAGCTCTAAGTGTAATTTCCTCAAATTTCTGGTTCTAATCACCACTAAACAACCTTATATAACCTTAATTGCAACATTTACACATCATACATCACATTGAGCAGAAAATCAGAACCCCTAGTTCATCAAATAAATTGGGGAAAACCTCTAAATCATGCTAATCATCCATGATTCCACCACTATAATCAAACTACTAACTTAATTTAACAAAATCAAAAGCAAAACTTAGAGAGATGAGTTCTCTTACCTTGGTTAGAAGTCTCTAAAAGCAGCCCCAAGCTTTCCTTTTCCAAACTTTCACCACCAAACACTAACTAACCACTCAAAGACAAGATTAATCGGTTTCTTTTGTTTGATTTCTCACTTTGTTGGTGGATTGAAGAAGAAATGGAGAAGAGTTTTGTTTTTCCTCTCTTGTTCTTACTCTCTCTCTCTCTATGCTCTTAGCAGCAGAAAATGAAGAGAAATGAAGCTGATTTTTGTCTTATAAGGAGTAAGAAGGTTAGAGTTAATTATGACCACAAATTTCTACTAACACTTGGACTAATCTTGTCCACTAATTTTTCTCTTTCTTCCCCTTGCTTCTTAGCCACAAATTTCGGTCCTTCTTAGCTGAATATAAGAAGATATTTTGGCTTAAATATCAATGAGCTTGTGGTGCAAGAAAGTGGTAGTCCAGTGGTGCGTTCAAACGGTAGTGCGCGGGACCCGCCGGTTCGCGCCGTTTTCTTAAAAACTCACGTACTAGGTTTTTTTTCCTTTCCATTCACTAACCTTGTCTCATGGCTACTACTCACATATTATTTCTCACTTAAAAGCCACTTTTAATCATCAAATTGATCCTCGGCCAGTACCGGAAATTTATCCGGCGGAAAAATCGCAAAACCCTAATTTTGCTCAAATCTTGAGACCGAAGTATAAAACCCTATTTCCAGGTTCATCTGCACTTATTGTTGAACGATTGGGTAGTAGGGCCTTAATAAATAATAATTTTCAAATAAAAGGAAATTTTTAAGAAAACGTGAGGAATTTAAAATTTCAATAATTAACAGTAGGATCTCTAGTAAAATATGAGAGATTTAAGAAACCGTGTAGTCACAAGTAAACTAGGGTTTTTTTTGATTAAAACATTAGGGTTTCTAGTCTTTTAAAACAAAATAAGGTTTTAAATCAAACCCAAAGAAATACACTTTAATATTTTCTTCACAAACAACCTCCTAATATTCGGGATGTTACAGACAAAACACACAAATTCTTATGACACAACTACAAAAAACAAGGATATAATGAAAGATACCTCCACCTAAGCTCTGAAGCCAACTGATACGGTCCTCGATCAACTCATTTTGAGACATGTAGCACGTTTGCCCAAGGATCTAGCGAGGTTGTCCAATGCTTGGATTGCGGGACCTAAAACCAAAACGGACAACACGAATTGGTTGAAGGTGGTAGAACGGCAACTCCAATCGATGGTGATTACTCGAATGGATAGGTCGGTAGAACAACCAAGGACAAGCACAAGATTGCTCAAACACCCTTACCAAAAGCAAGTAAGGGGTCGAAATTCTCACAAGGAAGAAAGTAAAAAATCTAAGCAAATTTTATTCATAAAACGTCTACCCTAACTCGTACAAAGTGAGCCTTTATATAGGCTAAGGGACTAATGAAAACCTAATGACTAAAGGAAAGGGAAAAGGGGTTCAGCTATCCTTGGACAAGGTGGGCCGAACCAATGACTCACAAGCCCTACAACTAGTAACTAATCCAAACAATAACTTGACGGTTCAAGACTAAAAAGGCCCAACAATTGGCCGACTCTTTTTAATTGGAAAAACTACAAAGACTAACTAGCGGCTAAAGCCCAAATGATGAGGAGGTCGAGAGAGCTATCCAAGTGGAGCAAGTGAAGGTGCCATTGGGGCCTATGACACGAGCTCACGCAAAGAGATTGAATGAGACACTACAAACATTGGTTCGTGCAACCCGAGAATCTAGTGGAGAGCCAAAAGCCATCGAGGGCCTTAACGAAGCTAGGCTTGTTGTCCTAGTTTCGGCCATCACTGAAGATTAGAAGCCCATGAGTTGGCTAAGGGGTCCATGGCCCATTATTAGTTTAGTATAGTGTAATAAAGAAGTCCAACTAGCTTGTGGTCTGTGTTTTCAGACTCGGATTAGACCGGTCAAACCGGGAACCGGCCAGGCATCCGATCTGAGTTAGTTAAAAAACTCGGAAGTTATAAAATCGGTCAAACCCGATCATAGTCCGGGTTTGACCGGTGAATCAGAAAATCTAATTAACCCCGAATTTTTTTTTCTTTTTCGGCCTTTTTTTCAGTCAAATTTGACAGTTGACTGACCAACTAAAAACGCTAAAATTTGACTGAAAAAATTGAACAAATTTGACAAAACTTGCATCGGCTACTCTGCTTCTCTTTTCATATTTTTTCTTCCTTTCTTGAGTTTCTTCTTCATCGCTGATATCCACCACCATCTCTTGAGATTCATCAATCGTCCTTCAATCTCTAGCCTCCACCACCGCAGCACCACCAGTTCCTTCAAATTTCAAGACAATCAAGTAGTTAGCACGCAAGTGAACTGAAGCTAAATCTGGTAATTTTTTACAATCTGAAGGCTATTATTGCTAATTCGTTATGCTAAAATTGATCTGTGACTGGAATTTTTTGATTCATTATGCTGGGCATTTGGGATTTGGATATTACGGGTGTGTATGAGAAGCTGGGGTGTTTAATTAGATTTGGCATTTGGGATTCATTATGCATCAGATTTGTAATTAAGAGCAGAAATGTTTTTAATTCTATTTAGTCTCTGGAATCTTGGTCATAAACTTTCACGTTCTGTTAAGGATAATCAGTAACTAAATAGATTATCCCTTGCCTACTTAGCTGGAACATAGGCTGCTGCTGCTACTGGAAATATGGGTTGCAGCCGAGAGAAAGAATTAGAAATCATTTCAAGTTCCAGCATGTTTGTTAGATTTGAATACAAAATGAAATGGTTAATGGACCCGAACAGCTCAGCGACACGCAACATTAGGAAATTTCAGAATTCTAGCTTAGTGAATTTCAAAATTATAGCTAAAACTAGTAAAGAAAAGCTGAGATCCAAACTGTTACATTGTTGGAGGAACTAACATTTGATAGAATGAATTGCTGGAAATAGATGTTCCTTGCCTTAGTTTATGCCAGACCGAAAGTACAAATCATGCTGATTATTTTTTTGTACAGATCATGATAGCTATGTTAATTTCAACTTTGCAATGTATTTTCATGTGTAATAATTGCTATAGATTTTCATTTATAGGAGGTTTTTTAAATTATTTAATATTTTCAATATTCTTTCCAATGTTGGACAATGGAAGATATCGATTCACAATCCACACCAACAAATGAAGGATCGGCGTCAAAGCCAAGTTCTGAAAATCATAGGCAAAAAACTGATGTGGCTTGGAGACATGTTATAGAAGGACAAGATTCACAAGGTAGAAAATTTTGATATGTCAATGGGTGCAATAGTACTTTTAGAGGGGGAGGTATTAATCGAATAAAACATCATCTTGCAAAAGTCAAGGGTAATGTTGCTCCATGCAAAAATGTGCCAAATGATATTAGCAAATAATGGAAGATTCATTGAATGAAAATGTTCAAAAAGCAAAAGAGAAAAAAGGGATATTTGAAATTGGAAATCCTTTTGGCCGAAGTGTAGCGGGATTTGAAGGTGGTGATGTTCAAGAAATTCCTCATCCAAAAACAAAGGCAACTCAAAATAATGTGAGTGGGAATAAGGGAAAAAGAAAGGCACATGGCATTGAATCTTATATGACAGGTAAATCTCTTGATCGTTCTCAACTAAGTATCAAGTCTTGTATGCAAAGTAAAGAGAGATGGCATGATACTGACATGGCTATAGCTTTGTGGTTTTATGATGCATGTATTCCAATGAATGCTTGTAATTCTCCCTATTACCAACAAGCAATTGGAAAAATAGCAAGTATGGGTTCTGGTTATCAAGGACCTAGCTATTATGCTTTAAGGGTTAATTTGTTGAAAGATGCAAAGAAGCAAGTTGAATTAATTGTTGACAATTTACGTAGTAAATGGGCTGAAACTGGTTGTAGAATTATGGGTGATGGCTGGAAGGATAATAGGCAAAGAAGTTTGATCAATATTTTGGTCTATTGTCCTAGTGGGATCTCATTTATCAAATCTATTAATGCTTCAGATTTTTAGTCTAATGCTGAATATTTGTGTAATATGTTTTCAGAAATTGTTGAGATTGTCGGATCTAGTAATGTTGTTCACATGGTCACAGATAATGCAAGTAATTATAAAGCTACTGGTCGATTACTTTCTGAAAAATATCCTACAATTAGTTGGTCTCCTTGTGCAGCACATTGTTTGAATTTAATTATGAAAGATGTTGGAGAAATGACTCATGTGAAAGATGTAATTACTCTTGCTTCAAGAGTCACTGTGTATGTACATAATCGAAAATGGATTCTTAGTTGGTTAAGAAAAAGGCCTGGTTGGAGAGAGATTCTTCGTCCTGCGGAAACACGATTTGGTACTAATTTTATTGTTTTGAAGAATCTTCATGATTTGAAACAGCATTTGGAGGCTTTAGTGACTTCTAGTGCATATAAGAGAGAGTTGAAAAATGAAAAACGTAAAGACGTCAAACAAATTATTGTTGGGAAGTTTTGGAATAATTGTTTGATTATTGTGAGAACTATGGGTCCAATTATGCGCTTGTTGCGCATTTGTGATTCTGATGAAATACCATCATTGGGTTATGTATATGAAGGCATGTGGAGAGTTGTTAATGGCATTAAAGAACTGTTTAAGAACAAGAAAAAGTTCTACGGCCCATACATTGATATAATTGATAGGAGGTGGGATAATATGTTGAAAAAAGATCTTCATGCGGCTGCCTTTTGATTGAATCCGGCCTTCCAATATGATAAGAATAGCCCTTGTCACATGCTTGAGATTATGAAAAGTGTTTTAGAAGTCATGTAAAAGTTAAAAATGGATGGACTTCAATATATGATGGATGAAATATCAATGTTTAGATCAAAGGATCAAAGTTTTGGATTTGAATTTGCTCAAAATACTCACAAAACTTGTGAGAACCCGTAAATTCCCTAATAATTTTCCTAGGGTTTTTCCCCTTTAAAGACATGTTTTCTGCATTTTCTGGCTTAGGAAAATTTTCCTGGTGAATTTTATGAGTAATTATAGTTTTTAGATGATTTTTCTAGCATTTGAGAGTTTTTGAAAAACTAAGAATATATATTGGACGTGGGACCCACTAGTGCGAAAAGTTCGGAAAAATTCAGCCAATTAGGTTGAGTTTCGGATACTGGTTGAAATTTATCGGGTGTTAAGAGATAAGTATAGGATGTGATGTGATTGATGTGAGAGGAAAAAAGAAGGATAGGAATGCATTAATGAAGTGACACTTGTCATGTTGGGATTGGTTTCACTTGTTGACAACTATTCACCTTTTTGACCTTTCTTACCAATTGAATAAATATCTCAAAAATCACAAAAAAATTCACTCTTGTCTTCACCTTCTTGGCCGGCCACCTTGAGCTTAGGAAGGAAGAAAACTCTTCAAAATCTTGGCTACCATCTAGCTCAAATCCTCCATAACAATTGCTTGATCTTGTTTCTACTCCATAAAATCTCTCCATTTGGTGCTAGTAAGTGATTTGGTGAAGTGTTTAAGGAAGCTAAGGTGTCCAACAACTCTTCCTCTCTTGTTTACTAGGTGAATGGTGAATGAACTTTCTCCTACACTTAATGAAGCTTAAGTTGTGCTTAGTGGTAGCTAAAGTGCTGAAATTTGTGGTTTATTTCTTGCTTTTGGATGACTTGGTGAAGTTTTCAATTTATTGGTGATTTTTCTGGTTTAATTTGATCATGATGTTGTGGCTATCCATGATGGTTGGAAATGATGTTTAATGTGTGAGAACTCGTAAAAACTATTATTTTATGCCTAATTTATGGCTTAATAAATTATTTAATTGGATTTTTGCCACGAGGAATATTTTCTAGTCTTATTAGACCTAAATACATGGTAATATAACTTCGTTATATTTTAAAAATGATTCGTTTCAAAAATTAATTTCTTGGAGCGCGTTTAGTAAAAATAGTGAATAGTGCTTGGAGATTTTATCCGCGTAGGAGCGCAATAAGCTTGGAATATTGGAGACTTGTACTATGGTCCTAAAATAGGTAATCTTATGAATAAATACTCAAGTGATAGTTAGTAGTGCAATCGTTATAAGAATTTCTCGGAAGTTTCGCGTTACAGCGTTAAAATTGACGGTACGCGTTTTCATACGCGCGACTTTATTTGAGGGACTTTAGACCCTTATTTCGGGACAATTAAGAGTGAATAATACTTACATGAATATAAATGCATTGGAGGTTCAGTGCACTAGTGAACCAAACGCGCGAGAAAATCGAGCCTAAAACGTGCCAAACGAGCCCTAATAAGAGTTGACTTTGGAGTGAATGTGCACCACTCATTTAATCTTCTCTTGGAAGCTAAAAGAAATCTGATCACTCTCCATCTTCTCTCACCTAGCGGCCGGCCAACACCCCCCCTCTCACTCACTCTCTTGCTTCACAAATTCCTTCATCAAATCAACCCAAAACTTTAACCAATCTTCACCAAACTTGGAGATCATCTAGCAAACTACTTGGAGGTGGGATTTATCTAACTAAAGGGCTGCATTTTCACGGTTTCTTGGAGCTCTTGAGGGCCGAAAATTTCTGGGTTAAGGCACTAAGGAGGTATAACTTCATCCTACACCTTAAACTTGGATTGTGATGGTAGTAATGCATCTTTAAGCTATTGCATGTGTATGGGTGGCTTGATATGGTTGGAAAATGTGATAGTGGGCTCTTTGAATTCCCACACTTGGGTTGTTGTTGCTGATTAGAGGATTAATGTTGGATTTAATGGTAGTTTAGTGGTTATAATGATGGATTTATGGAGTATTATTGTTGGAAACTCAAAGTTGAGGTCATGACAAGAAATTTCTGAAACTGTCCCTGTTTTGTTCGGCCACTATAAGGCCAATTTTTGGTGATTTATTGGCATGAACCTGATGTTTATATGTTATATTATATGTGTAAAAATTTTCGTTGGAAAACATTAACGTTTGGATGGACAAGTGAATTTATTCGTGGACTAGGCAAGCTGGAAAGTTATTTTCGGGTAACCCTGTCCAGCGGTAGCATTTTGGCCATAACTCTGTCCTCGGGTGTCGAAATCAAGTGCCATCAGTGGCGTTTGAAACTAGACATTCCTGGCTTGAATTTGAGATAAAATGTACATTCTGATTCTTTGTGAGTGATCCGAACCAAACATTTTAAGATAGCTGTCCTGTCTCTCGGATTTTCTGGAATGGTTTGTAGAGGCAGCAACTTGAGGCTCAATTTCGAGCTGGTTGCTTGCCAAATTTCAGAACATTCTCTTCTGTGAACTTTTAGTCCTATGAATGTATTTTCTAACACCATAAACCATGCCTCATTCTGAGTTAAATTGACTGAGTTGTGACTAAAACAAGTGGACTGCCCTGTTTTGGAAAAACGAAATATTTGGACTGATTTGGGACAAAAACTTGGAAGTGATCTTATTAATTGAAATTTGATGCTAAACCATTACAAAAAGGTATCATGGATGTATCTTAGACCTTTATTTCACCAATGAACCATGGTTGGATAGCTTTCTTGGTTAAACGATTTGAAATTTGGAAATGAAAGTCAAAAGGCTGATTGCCTTAGAATTTTTCCTGAAATTTGGTTGACTAATTAACTATCTTCCCGAAGGTATTTTTCCCTGAAATTTGATAGAGCGGTACCTTTCATATGGGAGTAAAATACTGCCAATTTTGGTACCAATCCAAGTTCGTTTCGATACCCAATTAAATTCCTAGTGTTGGAGGTTCAAATCTGGAAATTCTTCTCCAGTCTTGAATTTCCCCAACTTTGAGCTACCGTATCTCGGTACTCGAAACTCCGATTCTTGATCCGCTTGTTTTGTTATAAACCTCACTTGCAACACTAATTGAGTTGCAAATTTCAGAGGCCGGTTCGCAACGTGTGAATCGTACCGAATTTTCAAAGTTGGCCGAAATCCAACTTAATTCTGCCTTGTACGCCGAGTCTGTATATTCAACCTCATTTTTGAGTACTTTTCACTTAGATTCATGGAAAGGTGTCTTCTAAGAAATTTTAGCACTTTCCAAAAGGTTTCCAACGGTATAAAGTTTACCAATTTTGGGCTTATATCGAGAGAGATTCGAATTTTCAAAGATTTAGGATAAAACTGAAATTTCTCAATTTTCAAGGCAAAGGAGTTTTTCCAAAACTCTTAATTCTCTTAGTATTATTCAAACGTTTTACCCTCGATTTTCATGATAAAAACTCAAATAATATTGTACATAATAAAAGGCAAGTTGAATCTCGATTTACGAGTAATTGAGGTTCCTTTTGTGAAATAATCTTTAGATTGTACTAGTGTACAATCTTTCTTGACAAGTGGGTTATTTGTGTGATTATCCGCTATTAATTGCCAGGCGCACAAGGAGACATTCAAGAGGATCTTACTGTGGACACTTGAACTCCCAGAAAATAATTCTTATTAAATTGCTCGGTGAGTGTCAAGTGTGTGAATTGTAACAGCCCCACTTTCCCCTAAGGCGAACCAAAGGGGTTAGCGGACTGCCTGCCCAGCTCTCGCCAGGACTACGGATCAGTTAACGTCGATCTAATGCGCTCCGAAGCTTACCAACGCGCGCAAATAGGTCAAAATCACAAAATAAAAAAAAACGAAAATCGAAGCCGCGATGAACAGTAGAGGACACGTCAGAATCCGGCCGGATTTGGCCCTTTCCTTTTTCCAAATTTTTTTTTTCTTTTCCGTTTGAAACGCGTATCAGTTCGAAATCCAACCAGGCATCGACCAAACATATATATACATTGGAAACCAATATTTGCAAGCCAAGACGGCATATCAAATATTCAACTAGTTCATACATGTACAAATAACCATTTACAAGCCAACCATTGGTTGCAACAAAACACTTAGGGTTTTCACCCTCAAGGAGCTATTCAAAATATACATTCACATGAGCTCAACTTGAACCAACTAGCACATTCTTTCCAAAAGTGGTCATTTTCCTGTAAGGAAAACAAATGGCACGGTATGAGCTAAAGCCCAGTGAGCAACTATCACACAAAAGCAGTCAAGATCACATAATCATAACCGTTCAGTTCAAATATGCAATTAAGAGATAAATCAAACCAGTGAAAGGATACGGTTGGCTCTCAAGAGCCCATTTCCACACTTGCAATCTTGATCCAACCTCATTGACCCTCTGTCAATGTTAAAAGTACCAAAACCGTAGACCTCACTTTACTTCCTTTCCTTCCACCAATCATACCCCAACCGGGCCCGCACTCCATTCAGTCACTTTTGGTAATACTCGAGTATACCGGAACCAAGAGTCTCATTACTACAAGGTTCCTCAGTACAGTGCCCGTGGCAAGACAATTTTCACGACCAAGCCCTCGCCGGCTCGATCCAATTGACTACCAAACGGGGTTGAGCTCAGTGATACAGTAAAGCCGTTGGACATTCATCCAAACGACACCAAATCAGTTTCCATGAGTGGAATTCAGTATTTCATATAACCAGTACAGTATTTCAGTGAACAGTCATTAACCATGAATAAAATCACAAGGGGTGAGGGCGGTCAAGTACACCCTCACCTTAATCACTTCCAATAAGCAAATAAGCCTTCAAGGCATCAATTACACATATAACAAAGCCACATTGTAACATTTAAGTGAGTAGTATACTCACAAATCAAATAAGTGCTATTTCATGCACTTCCGTCAGGGGAATGTCGTGAACCACCGTCACGCCCTAGAACAAGTAAACAAATGCAATGAGACTCGATAACGAGTCATATAGCAATGCCAATCACAACCCCAATAGGGTTTTATAAACATATACAAGCATGATAGCAAACCAGGAATTAAGAAAGGCCTTAAACTTAGGCCTTGGAAAGAAAACCGGATTCGACCTCATAATGCGGTAATGGCACAACTCTCACTACGATTATCGGATGGGGGTGTAAGACCCACCGCTTCGAAGCTATGGAACAGGGCTACAACAATGAAGAAGGTCACTCAATCCAGTTCCTAGCTTAACTAGGTCGAAAATGCCAAATACTATACCAGAATTACCAAAACAGGTTTGCAAATCACACAAAACTGTAATTACTATAACTTAGTCTATACAAGTCCAAATGCCGAAATTCCAAAGGCATATGTTAGCTAAGACATCCAGCTACATTTCATCAGAAGACACCAACAACTAAATCCAAACCAATTCCAGTCAAAATGGCCAATAACCAGTACAGTTTTCGCATTCTGTCCAAAGCAGAACAGCTACAGTAATTTCGTCATAACTCATTCCACATTAATCCAAATGACCTGAAATTTTACAGGCACCTCAAACACATCAATACCTACAACTTTCATGTTTTGAGCAAAGTCAAATTCGGCTTCTAACCCTATGATCCAAAACCGGACAGAATTGGGGATTTAAGAACCCTAACTTTTCAGTTTTCATTCCAAATCCAAAATTGGTTGCATTTATCCACATTTCACACCCACTAGAGTTATTATAGGCCATTGCCAATCATCACAAACAACCACACAATCATAATCCAATTAAACCAGAAAAATCATCAATAAATGGAAAACTTCACCAAATCACTTCAAGTCAAGATAAAAACCAGAAATTTCAGCACTTTAATCACTAATAAGCATAACTTAAGCATCATTAGATGTAGGAGGAAGATACACACACCACTCACCTAGTAACAAGAGAGGTAGAGGTGTTGGACACCTTAGCTCTTCCAAAAACTTCACCAAATCAACCACTAACACCAACTAGAAAGATTTTATGGAGTAGAAACTAGTTTAGTTGGTTGAGTTATGGATTGAAGCAAGAAGAAATCAAGACTTGAAGAGGTTTTCTTCCTCCCTTGAACTTGAGAGAGAGGGCAGGCCAACAAGAGAAGAAAAATTGTGAATTTTATGCAATTTTTGGATATTTAATCCTTTGGTCAAAAAAGTCAAAATTGTGAATAGTAAATCTTAAAGGAAAACCAATAACATGGTGACACTTGTCACTCTATTTAATGCATTCTTATCACTTCTTTTCTCTCTCACATCAATCACTTCACACACTCTACTTATCTCTTAACACCCGATAAAATTTACACAGTATCCGGAATTTAACCTAATTGGCCGAATTTTTTTGAATTTTTCGCACTAGTGGGTCCCACGTCCAGTATATATTCTTAATTTTCTAAAAACTCACCAATACTAGAAAAAACATCTAAAAACTATAATTGCTCATAAAATCAACCCAGAAAATGTTTCTAAGCCCGAAAATGCAAAAATTATGCAATTAAGGGAACTAAAACCCTAGGAAAATTTTTAGGGTATTTACAGGTTCTCACATGAATCCTTGATACATGTTTATTTGTGGTAATTGTTGGAATTTTAAGAAAATAAGGGCGGGTGTGTACTTTATCACACCCGTTCTAATTTCAAATGAATGATTGAAATGTATTGAATGACTGAAATGTATTGAATGAATGACTGAAATGCAATGGTATGTTATGAATACATACGTCGATGGAGGGACCCTCCTCGACTTTTAAATGAATGGGGGATGCCCAAACTCATAGGCCGACCTTGGACTCGAGCCGGCAGTGGGCTTGGTCGGGAACTTGGGCGAGCCATGAGATTTATAAGCTCGACCTAATGAGAGGTCTTGCTTGGCATACTCGTGGAGTATCGCCTTATAAATGATTTGTGGGCCCTTGAGGTGTACGGTGGACGGAGGGAAGTAAGTGGTGATCTACGGAAATGGAAATACCGACCCGGTTGACAGGAGGGTCAACGCGGGAAGGTATACGAATGACATCGGCAGAGCGAGTGGAACTTAGCTCCTGAGAGCTACTATATCCTTGAATTGTTTCTGATTTCTTTTCCTGTTCGAATGATTGATTATTGAAAAGACATGGTTTTATTTATTAAATTTGGGATTGTTATTTGAACAAAGTGCTTGCATGTGTGTTCTTGGCCTCACGAGCGTTTAGCTCACCCTATAGTTTTGTTTTCCTTAACAGGACTGAATCTTGGAGAAGTATGGAGAAACCCTTCATTGTACTTTTGTTAAGACTCCTGCTATATTTTGACTAGGCCCTGGTTTGAGTTGTACTTTTGGAATTGAAATGTAAAAGTTTGGGCCCTGACGTGTATTTTGAATTTAAGACGTATTATGATTTCCGATGTAATGGTTACATGTTAAGTGACTTGTTAAGCTTGAACGCTTCCGCACTATTTGTATTCATGTTGCTCTCTCTCTTCGAAATGTTTAGTTCGGATTTAAATTGAGTGGGATTGCTTGAGTCCTGGCGAGAGCTGGGCAGGCGTCCGCGGATACCCTTTGGTCCGCCTTAGGGAGATGTGGGGCATCACATAATGACTCTAGTAGGTGTATATGATAGATAATTGTAACCAATTTCTGGTTTGGAAGGAATTTGAGAAAGTTAGGGTTTTATATCCCCAATTCTGTCTGGTTTTGTATCTCATGGTTAGAGGCCGAGTTGGCCTTGGCTTAAAACATGAAAGTTGTAGGTATGGATGTTTTCAAGGTCCCTTTAAACTTTCAGGTCAATTGGAGTTGTGTAGAATGAGAAAAGTCGAAATTACTATTGCTATTCTGGGTTCATCAGGATGTAAGAACTGCGTCTGTAATTGGTGGTTTTGGCTGGAATTGCTTTGGATTTGGTTGTTGAGGTCTTCTGATGAAATGTAGCTGGATGTCTTAGCTACCGTATGCCTTTGGAATCAATGAATTTGAACTTGTATAGACTGAGTTGGACTAATTACAGCATAGTGTAATTTGTAAACCTGCAATTAAGGTTCTGGTTTGGTATTTTGCATATTTGACCTAGTTGTGCTAGGAATTGGACTGAGTAACCTTCTACATTGTTGTAGCCCTGTTTCTTAGCTTCGAAATGGTGGGTCTTGCACCCTCATCCGATAATCGTAGTGAAATCGGTGCCATTACCGCAAAATGAGGACAAAAACTGTTTTTTTTCAGGGCCAAAGCTAGTTACATTTCCAAAATTTCTGGTTGCCTATGATGCTTGTATATGTTTATAAAACCCTATTGGGGTTGTGATTGGCATTGCTTTATGACTCGTTATCGAGTCTCATTGTATTTGTTTGCGTGTTCTAGGGCGTGACGGTAGTTCACGACGTTCTTTTAACGACGGTGCATGAAACATCACCTACTTGAGTAGTGAGTATACTACTCACTTAAATGTTACAATGTGGCTTTGCTATATGTGAATTGATGCCTTGAAGGCTTATTTGACTACTAAAATTGATTGAGGTGAGGGTGTACTTGACCGCCCTCACCCCTTGTGGTACCATTCATAACTGTTTACCGTTTTATGGAAATACTGCACTTGATATATGAGATAATGAATTCCTTTCATGGAAAACTGATTTAGTGTCGTTTGGACGATTATCCAACGGCATTACTGTATTACTGAGCTCAACCCCGTTGGTAGTCAATTGAATCGAGCCGGCGAGGGCTTGGTCGTGAAAATTGACATGCCACGGGGACTGGACTGAGGGATCTTGTAGTAATGAGACTCTTGATTCCGGTATACTCGAATATTACCAAAAACGACTGATTGGAGTGCGGGCCCGGTTGGGGTATGTTGGTTGGAAGGATGGAAGTAAAGTGATGTCTACGGTTGGTTACTCTTTAACGTTGACGGAGGGTCAATGAGGTTGGATCAAGAATGTAAGCGAGGAAATGGGCTCTTGTGAGCCGTCCGTATCCTTTTACCAACTTGTTATATTCCTTATTTGTGTGCTTGAAATGAAAGGTTATGCTATATGCTCTTTGTTGCTTATGTGGTAGTAACTCACTGGGCTTAAGCTCATTCCGTTCCATTTGTTTTCCTTACAGGAAAATGACCACTTTTGAAAAAGGTTGTGTTAGACGGTTGTCAAGTTGAGCTCATGTAAATGTATCTTTTGAATAGCTCTTTGAATGAAACCCTAATGTGTATTGGGTTCATTTTCTTTTGATTGGCAAACCGAACATGTATATTCATGATGAGTGGTTTTTGGCATGCCATTTGGTTGTAAATGTTGAATTTCAATGTATGTATATGTTGGATTGATGTTGGGTTGAACTCCGGATTCTGACGTGTCCGGCACTGTTCATCCGCGGCTTCGATTTTCGTTTATTTTATTTTATTTTATTTTGTGATTTTGACTTGTTTGCGCGCGTGGGAGTGTTCTGGAACGTGGTAGATCGACGTAAACTGATCCGTTAGTCCTGGCGAGAGCTGGACAGGCAGTCCGCTAACCCCTTTGGTTCGCCTTAGGGGAAGGTGGGGCTGTCACAGGTGGTATCAGAGCCTAGGTTTGAATTAGCCAGGGTGTTATAGGAATGCTTGATTTGAGGGTTATTGTTTATGGTCTTTAAGCTTATTGATGCTTATTTACACTTTTGGTGTAGGATGGACAGATCTAGTGGACCGAGTGATGGCCCTGCAGGCGAACGACCCCGTGTAGCGCTCCCGGTGATCCCGTACCAGATTCGGCCGAGAGGGGCCGTCTTGCGTTGGAGTCCGGCGAGTCGCCTTCGTCGGTGTGAGTGTCGCCATGCCTACGCCTACCCTAACACCTTAGTGTTGGCTGTGGCAAAGGAGCGGAAGGCGTTGGCGAAAGATAACGCTAGGCTTGAGACTGAGGTGAAGCAGTTGAGGGCAGATAATGAGAAACATGCTAAGCGCATTCAGGATTTGAAGTACGATGTACTAGAGGTTGAGGATAGAGTTGATGATCTCTGTACCCAGCTTAGGGAGACGCGTGAGCGCGAGTCTAAGAGGGCTCGAAAGGTGAAGAATCGAGCCGCTGCGATCCTGAACTTCTGCGCCGAGGTGGTGGAGGGAGTAAGCGACGAGGACTCCTGTGCGGGGTCTGAGGCTGGGGTTGGATCCACTCCGTCGGGTGGGTCCCATAGCTCGTCATTGGTCTAGGTTACGACTCCTAGAGTTGTTGTAGATAGTTTTGGTCTTGTATATAGGGCGGATAGGGAGTAGGGCCTTAGCTAATTATTTTGTACGGCTAGATTAGCTACGTGTATATTTCTTTTGTTAAGGCCATTCCCTTGGGGATTGTCCATGTTTTGTACTTGACTTGACTGAACTTGACTCGACTGATTGTATATATGTGTGTGGCTTGATCTTGTTTGGCTTGTATATATACGTTTGTGATCATGTTTGGCATGTCTAAATATGTGTTATTGTGCAAGTTTTGAGTGTTACTTACATGCCTTGTTACTACTTTGGTTTAGTACTCTTGCCTAGACCAAGTAAAACCTATGGAAGGTACACGGAGTGGTCGGGGACGTGGGCGCGGTACTAGACAACCCACACCGATTAGGGGTATTGGGAAACCTCTACTGGACCCAATCTTGAACCACAAGCAGACCCTAATGTGCAAATAGCTGCTGCTATGCAGCAAATGACAAACTTGCTAGCACAGGTGGTGCAGCAACAGGGCCAAAACCCAAATCCTAACCCCGGGAACCCTGGTAACCACCTCGAGAGAGAAGATAGAGCTCTCGAACGATTCCAAAAGTTCGCCCCGCCGAAGTTTGTTGGGGGACCCGACCCGGACGTTGCCGAAAGGTGGCTTGAAAAGATGGTTGATATATTTGCAGCTCTACACTACCCTGACGAACGGCAGGTAACTTTTGCCGTGTTCCAGCTTGAGGGGGCAGCCCGTTCCTGGTGGAACGTAATCAGGCAGAAATGGGAACGGGAGCAGACGCCTAGGACTTGGGTGAACTTCATCAGAGAGTTCAATGCAAAGTTTTTCCCTCCTCTAGTCCAGGAGAGGAAGGAAGACGAGTTTATTAGCCTCCGCCAAGGGGCTCAGACTGTGGCGGAATATGAGAGTCAATTCACCCGCCTGTCCAAGTTCGCGCCTGAGTTAATCATGACGGAACAACGACGGATTAGGCCCTTTATTCAGGTTTTGAATGTTGAGATTCAGAAAGACCTCGCAGTGGCTCAAATCAATGCGTTTAGCGAGGTTGTGGAAAAGGCCCAACGAGTTGAAAGTGCGCGGTTGCAAGTCCGGAACTTCCAGGCGAAGAAGCGTGGCTTTCCTGGGAGTAGTTCTGGACAGGGTGAGAAGAGTACTCCCTCTAAATTTGGATGAGGAACGGGAGGTGGTCGACAATCTGGTTCAGGTAGAGGGACTCCATTCAGGGGTGGCCAAGATGGGCGAGGACAAAGGGGAAATGCTCAGAGTGGTTCGGCTTCAGCACCTCGCGGTCCCTGTGGGCACTGTGGGAAGCTAAACCACACCGAAGATAACTGTTGGAGGTAACAAGGCAAATGTCTGCGATGTGGAAGCGCAGACCACCAATTGGCTACTTGCCCGGTCCTGAAACAAGATGGAAAGGGAAGCCAACCACCGCCGAGGACCAATGCTGGACCAGCAAAAGGAGATGGGTCCAAACCTAAAGTGCCAACTAGGGTGTATTCCTTAGAGCCCTATCAGGTCCCAGAGTCTTCGGAGGTCGTAGAAGGTACGATCCCTATTTTCCACCGTTTTGCCAAAGTTTTAATTGATCCTGGTGCCACTCATTCGTTTGTTAACCCTGGTTTCATGTGTGGCATCGATATAAAACCTGCTAGTTTACCATATGACCTAGAAGTTAGTACACCTACGGGAAATCAACGTTTGGTGACTAGTATGGTTTATAGGGATTGTGATGTATGGGTAGGTGAAAAGAAATTTTTAGGAGACCTGATAAGCTTGTCCATTAAGGGGTATGACATGATTCTGGGTATGGACTGGCTAGCCAAATATAACGCCCAACTGGATTGTAAAACGAAGGTGGTAGAATTTCGCATTCCTGGCGAGGCAACCTTAAGGTTGGATATAAGGGGTAGGTTAGCCTCATCTGCTTTGATTTCGGGCATTCGAGCTAGGAAACTGATAAGTAGAGGGGCGCAAGGATTTTTGGCCTTTTTGATTAACACCCCTACGGATAAGTTAAAAGTGGAAGACATGGCCATAGTGAGGGAGTTTCCGGATGTATTCCCTGATGAGTTAGTAGCCTTACCTCCAGAACGGGAGATAGAATTCCAAATAGACCTGTTACCTGGAACCTCTCCTATCTCAAAAACCCCTTACCGAATGGCGCCTGCAGAACTTAAGGAGCTTAAGTTGCAATTACAAGACCTTTTGGAACGGGGATTCATTCATGAGAGTGGGTCTCCTTGGGGAGCTCCTGTCCTATTTGTGAAGAAAAAGGACGGAACCTTGAGGATGTATATTGACTACCGGGGTCTGAACAACGTTACGATCAAGAATAAATACCCACTGCCCCACATCGACGAGTTGTTCGACCAGCTGCAAGAAGCAGTGGTCTTCTCAAAGTTGGACCTCCGACAAGGATATTATCAGTTGTTAATTAGGAAGGAGGATATTCCGAAAACTGCTTTCAACTCGAGATATGGGCATTACGAGTTCGCCATTATACCTTTTGGACTGACCAATGCTCCCGCCGCCTTTATGGACCTAATGCATAGGGTTTTTAAACCCTATCTAGACCAATTTGTCGTTGTGTTCATTGATGACATTTTGGTCTACTCTAAGACACGCGAGGAGCATGAGGAGCATAAGGAGCATTTGAGAGTGGTGTTGCAGACGTTAAGGGAACATCAATTGTATGCCAAGTTTAGTAAATGCGAGTTCTGGTTGGAGAAAGTAGCATTCCTAGGGCACGTAATCTCCCACGAAGGAATTTCGGTGGACCCGGCAAAGGTAGAGGCCGTGACAAATTGGAAGAGACCAGAAAATCCCACAGAAATTCGCAGCTTTCTAGGGCTAGCTGGGTACTACCGACGTTTCATTAAAGATTTCTCCAAACTAGCAGGACCTTTAACTGACCTGACGAAGAAGCATGGTCAGTTTATCTGGAACGCCCGATGCGAGACAAGTTTTCAGGAATTAAAGAGAAGATTGACCACGGCTCCGGTATTGGTCTTGCCAAATGGAGTGGACGGGTTCGCGGTGTATGCAGACGCGTCGCGAGAAGGCCTGGGGTGCGTTTTGATGCAGAACCGTAATGTGATCTCTTTTGCCTCTAGGAAGTTGAAGCCTCACGAGCAGAATTACCCGACTCACGATCTGGAACTAGCCGCATTTGTTTTTTCACTGAAAAAGTGGAGGCATTACCTATATGGGGTGACCTTCGAAGTGTACTCGGATCACAAAAGTCTTAGGTACCTTTTTTCTCAGAAGGAATTGAACATGAGGCAACGACGATGGATGGAATTTCTGGAGGATTACGACTGCACAATCAACTACCATCCGGGAAAGGCAAATATGGTAGCAGATGCTTTGAGTCGCAAGGTGCAAGTAGCAGGGTTAATGATCAAAGAATGGGATCTATTAGAATCAGTATGTGAGTGGAAACCCTGTCTTGGGAGCCATAAGGTGATATTTGGTAACGTTAGGGTGACCTCCACTCTACTGGAACGCATTAAAGAGGCGCAAAATGAAGATTTGATGGTACGGAAGTGGGGAGAGAAGGTGGAGAAGGGAGAAACAACGGACTTCAATTTTAGTCCTAAGGGCATTTTGAAATATCGAAACCGAATAATGGTACCGAAGGAGGAGTCGTTGAAAATGGAGATTCTGGAGGAAGCCCATCGGTCCAAGTATACAATCCATCCGGGCAGCAGTAAGATGTATCAAGACCTAAAAGGAACCTATTGGTGGGACAATATGAAAAGGGAAATCGCTCAGTACGTGCAAAAATGTCTCGTTTGCCAACAGGTGAAAGCAGAGCATCAAAAACCATCGGGTCTGTTACAACCCTTGGAGATACCCGAGTGGAAGTGGGCAAACATCACAATGGACTTCGTTTCCGGTTTACCAAGGACGCAAAGAGGACACGATGCTGTTTGGGTGATCGTTGATCGATTAACCAAGTCGGCCCACATCTTGCCGGTGAACATGAAGTATTCCATGGACAAGTTGGCCCGACTATACATGGACGAGATAGTAAGGCTACACGGCGTGCCTGTGAGCATCGTCTCCGATCGGGATCCACGGTTCGTATCTCGATTTTAGCAGAAGTTTCAAGAAACCCTGGGGACTAAACTCAATTTGAGCACGACCTATCACCCTCAGACGGATGGACAGTCGGAGTGGACGATCCAAACTCTTGAGGACATGCTACGAACATGCATTCTGGATTTTGGGGGCAACTGGGGTCAACACATGACTTTGGTAGAGTTTACGTACAACAATAGTTTCCATTCATCGATTCAAATGGCTCCATACGAAGCCCTATACGGACGAAAGTGCCGGTCGCCGATTTACTGGAACGAAGTGGGTGAAAAGAAGGCACTAGACCCGGCAACTATTCCATGGATGGAAGAGGCTCACGAGAAGGTCAAGTTGATACGGCAACGAATCCAAATAGCTTAAAGTCGACAAAAGAGCTACGCGGATAATCGAAAAAAAGACTTGGAGTTTGAAGTTGGAGACCACGTATTTCTCAAGATCACACCCTTACGAAGTATCACAGCGGGCAAAGGAAAGAAACTTCAACCGTGGTACGTCAGCCCCTACAAGATCCTTCAGAAGGTAGGAGCGGTCGCGTATCGATTTGAACTGCCATCCAGTCTCTCTCGAATCCACGATGTGTTTCATGTCTCCATGCTAAAGAAGTATCATCCTGACCCATCTCATGTATTACAACCGGAGGAAATTGAAGTAGACGAATCGCTTGCCTATGAAGAGAAACCGGTCCAAGTGCTTGATCGGAAAGTCAAAGAGATCCGCAACAAGCGAATTCAGTTAGTGAAGGTACTATGGAGAAACCATTGGATAGAGGACGCTACCTGGGAAGTGGAAGAGGAAATGCGAAAGAAATACCCAAACCTTTTCGGGAATTAAGGTGAGAAATTTCGAGGACGAAATTCTTTTAAAGGGGAGAGAGTGTGAGAACCCGTAAATTCCCTAATAATTTTCCTAGGGTTTTTCCCCTTTAAAGACATGTTTTCTGCATTTTCTGGCTTAGGAAAATTTTCCTGGTGAATTTTATGAGTAATTAAGTTTTTAGATGATTTTTCTAGCATTGGAGAGTTTTTGAAAAATTAAGAATATATATTGGACGTGCGACCCACTAGTGCGAAAATTTCGAAAAAATTCGGCCAATTAGGTAGAGTTTCGGATACTGGTTGAAATTTATCGGGTGTTAAGAGATAAGTATAGGATGTGATGTGATTGATGTGAGAGGAAAAAAGAAGGATAGGAATGCATTAATGAAGTGACACTTGTCATGTTGGGATTGGTTTCACTTGTTGACAACTATTCACCTTTTTGACCTTTCTTACCAATTGAATAAATATCTCAAAAATCACAAAAAAATTCACTCTTGTCTTCACCTTCTTGGCCGGCCACCTTGAGCTTAGGAAGGAAGAAAACTCTTCAAAATCTTGGCTACCATCTAGCTCAAATCCTCCAAAACAATTGCTTGATCTTGTTTCTACTCCATAAAATCTCTCCATTTGGTGCTAGTAAGTGATTTGGTGAAGTGTTTAAGGAAGCTAAGGTGTCCAACAACTCTTCCTCTCTTGTTTACTAGGTGAGTGGTGAATGAACTTCCTCCTACACTTAATGAAGCTTAAGTTGTGCTTAGTGGTAGCTAAAGTGCTGAAATTTGTAGTTTATTTCTTGCTTTTGGATGACTTGGTGAAGTTTTCAATTTATTGGTGATTTTTCTGGTTTAATTTGATCATGATGTTGTGGCTATCCATGATGGTTGGAAATGATGTTTAATGACTCTAGTAGGTGTATATGATAGATAATTGTAACCAATTTTCTGGTTTGGAAGGAATTTGAGAAAGTTAGGGTTTTATATCCCCAATTCTGTCTGGTTTTGTATCTCAAGGTTAGAGGCCGAATTAGCCTTGGCTTAAAACATGAAAGTTGTAAGTATTGATGTTTTAAAGGTGCCTGTAAAATTTCAGGTCAATTGGAGTTGTGTAGAATGAGAAAAGTCGAAATTACTATTGCTATTCTGGGTTCATCAGGATGTAAGAACTGCGTCTGTAATTGGTGGTTTTGGCTGGAATTGCTTTGGATTTGGTTGTTGAGGTCTTCTGATGAAATGTAGCTGGATGTCTTAGCTACCGTATGCCTTTGGAATCAATGAATTTGAACTTGTATAGACTGAGTTGGACTAATTACAGCATAGTGTAATTTGTAAACCTGCAATTAAGGTTCTGGTTTGGTATTTTGCATATTTGACCTAGTTGTGCTGGGAATTGGACTGAGTAACCTTCTACATTGTTGTAGCCCTGTTTTTTAGCTTCGAAACGGTGGGTCTTGCACCCTCATCCGATAATCGTAGTGAAATCGGTGCCATTACCGCAAAATGAGGACAAAAACTGTTTTTTTTCAAGGCCAAAGCTAGTTACATTTCCAAAATTTCTGGTTGCCTATGATGCTTGTATATGTTTATAAAACCCTATTGGGGTTGTGATTGGCATTGCTTTATGACTCGTTATCGAGTCTCATTGTATTTGTTTGCGTGTTCTAGGGCGTGACGGTAGTTCACGACGTTCTTTTAACGACGGTGCATGAAACATCACCTACGTGAGTGGTGAGTATACTACTCACTTAAATGTTACAATGTGGCTTTGCTATATGTGAATTGATGCCTTGAAGGCTTATTTGGCTACTGAAATTGATTGAGGTGAGGGTGTACGTGACCGCCCTCACCCCTTGTGGTACCATTCATAACTGTTTACCGTTTTATGGAAATACTGCACTTGATATATGAGATAATGAATTCCTTTCATGGAAAATTGATTTAGTGTTGTTTGGACGATTATCCAACGGCCTTACTGTATTACTGAGCTCAACCCCGTTGGTAGTCAATTGAATCGAGCCGGCGAGGGATTGGTCGTGAAAATTGACATGCCACGGGGACTGGATTGAAGGATCTTGTAGTAATGAGACTCTTGATTCCGGTATACTCGAGTATTACAAAAAACGACTGATTGGAGTGCGGGCCCGGTTGGGGTATGTTGGTTGGAAGGATGGAAGTAAAGTGATGTCTACGGTTGGTTACTCTTTAACATTGACGGAGGGTCAATGAGGTTGGATCAAGAATGTAAGCGAGGAAATGGGCTCTTGAGAGCCGTCCGTATCCTTTTACCAACTTGTTATATTCCTTATTTGTGTGCTTGAAATGAAAGGTTATGCTATATGCTCTTTGTTGCTTATGTGGTAGTAACTCACTGGGCTTAAGCTCATTCCGTTCCATTTGTTTTCCTTACAGGAAAATGACCACTTTTGGAAAAGGTTGTGTTAGACGGTTGTCAAGTTGAGCTCATGTAAATGTATCTTTTGAATAGCTCTTTGAATGAAACCCTAATGTGTATTGGGTTCATTTTCTTTTGATTGGCAAACCGAACATGTATATTCATGATGAGTGGTTTTTGGCATGCCATTTGGTTGTAAATGTTGAATTTCAATGTATGTATATGTTGGATTGATGTTGGGTTGAACTCCGGATTCTGACGTGTCCGGCACTGTTCATCCGCGGCTTCGATTTTTGTTTTATTTTATTTTATTTTATTTTGTGATTTTGACTTGTTTGCGGGCGTGGGTGTGTTCCGGAACGTGGTAGATCGACGTAAACTGATCCGTTAGTCCTGGCGAGAGCTGGGCAGGCAGTCCGCTAACCCCTTTGGTTCGCCTTAGGGGAAGGTGGGGCTGTCACAAAACTGCCCGTCCAGGTATGCCTACTTTAATTTCGCATTGATTATGTTATGAATTACTTTTGTTGGTTTTCTTTAAAAAAGAGTACTAATTATGTCTTACTAATATAGATGAGTGGTGGAAATTGTTTGGTAATGATGCTCCACATTTACAAAAGTTGGCAATTAAACTCTTGAGCCAAACATCTTCTTCTTCGGGATGTGAACGTAATTGGAGTGTATTTAAACGCATCCATACCAAAAAGAGAAATAGACTTGAGCATCAAAGGTTGAATGATCTTGTTTATATTCATTATAATTTACGTTTGAAGAATAGGTATGGAATTACTATTATAAATGTTTACCTTCTTTTGTAAATTTATTAATTTTTTAAAATTACTTACTTCTTTTATTATTTTTTTTTCTGCTCTTTTTTTCATTTTAGGCTTTCATATAAAAGGAGGTCTTATGATCCGGTGGATTATGAAACTATTGATAAAGTTGAATTTTGGGTAGTTGATGAGGAACAAGAAGGAGAGCTTGATTATGATGAGTTAGAAGAAATAATTGAAGAAGAATTTCCCAAAAATAGCGAAAATGAAGCCTCTCAATCACGTAAGTTTATATTTGCTAACTTTATCTAAGTTTCTTTTTAATTTTTGTCTATTTTTATTTATGAGTATTTAAATAATTTTTAGATAAGAAAGACACCAATATTGTGCAACTTGATGATGAGGATGATCTTGATGATATTGACTTCGAAAGTTATGAAATTGGAGGCAATGATGATGATGATGAAGATGAAGAATGGCTTAGATAGTTCTTTGGAACATGTTGTTTTATTTAGATTGATATTTATCAAGCATTTCAACATGAACTTGTTACCTTATTTGGATTGCTATTTGTCAAGGATTAAACATGTATGGGATTTTTATTTTATAAATTTTGTGAGTTTGGATGAATTTGGTGAATTGTTTGATGAATGAGATATAAATTTAGATGATTGGGTTCTTTGGTTATATTTTGTAAATTTGATTTTTAGGTGTATATATATATATATATATATATATATATATGTATATATGACGTCATCCGGGTTGACCCCCTATCAACCCCGATAGAACCCGTTGACTGAATCCTGACCTCGACCGAGTCGAGTCCCGGTCCGAGTCTAAAAACATAGCTTGTGGTTTGGACCTTAGTCGTTGTTAGTCTTTGAGTCAATGGGCTAGGCCATCTAGGCCTTAGGGCCAATAGCATTTTAGCGAGTCACGCAGTTAGTCCCTACGCTAGCTAGTTTGGTGGTCTCGCTGACCGGTCAGCGAGTCGGGGGTCCAGGGGGCAACGCGCCCCAGTGGGGGTTCAGGGGCAACACCCCCGGAGCTTACGGTCTATATGTTGTTGGGCTAGCATCGGCTAATAGCAAAGCCCAAGGGCTGGCTGAATTCCCTACATGTTTCCCAAGCTTTGTTAAGTCTTAGTCACGGCTACAAATAGCCTTAAGTCATTGTTTTACATTCAGTTTTTGATGATTAATAAAAATACACTTGAGAGTTCTCTCAAAGCTTCATTGAAGCACCATTGAATATCTTAGAATCGTTCTTAGGTATTCAATTCGACTTATCAATTTCGGACCACGCTAGATTGTGGCGTCTTCTACCAATACCGAGGTTCGTTGACCACGTGATCAATGGGTTTAGGTAATTCCGCTGCATTCGTGTTCATCAACGTGAATCCTACCTTCTAGATCCTTTCCTGTCTGTATGGGTTGCATCACACGGTTGGTGCCATTCATATCACCAAACTAACAACCATCACTTGGCTCCTCGTGGGCTTGGATCCATGTGTAGGCAAGTTGACTAAGATCTTTCAAGCCTTCAAGGTCCCGCCACCCGTGCACACATCAGGACCACACTTGAGGGAACTAAAAGGAAGCCATCTAAGGACCACAAGACATATGCAAAGCGATGGAGGAAATTGGCTGCCAAGGTGGAACCTCCTATGAATGAAGAAGAAATTGTTCGTACGTTTATCAAAGCTTATGACCCGCCCTATTTTGAGAAATTTTTTCGCATGGCTGGATGTTCATTTGAAAAAATTGTTAACAAATTGGAGAAGTATGACGAGTTCGTAAAAGCCTGAAAGATTACTAATATGTCATCTCTGAAATCGCAATTAGGAGCTTTGCAAAATCCAAACAACAGTAGCAAGAAACCTCAGTTCAAAAAGAAAGATGGGGAAGCTGCATTTGTTTGGAACCAAGGCCTTTCTTCCCGACCTAGATACTAATAATATCCCACATATCCATCTCATTACCCAAACCATCCATGCCCTCAATCTGTTTATCATACCACTATTAACCATTTTCGACCCCGACCAAATTACCCAAACACACCTACAGCACCATTTCATATTTCTCCACCTAACTTTCAAACTAGACCTCACCCTCCTTATAATCTAAGATCTGCTTCACCAGCCAACCGAAACTACAACTATTAACAAATCAATGACTCCCAAAAGCCAACCCCATACAGAACTTTCACCAATTTAGGTCGGCCTATTGATCAGTTTTATGAAAAGCTCAAAATCGCAAGAAAAATTGGTATGATACCTCCTAAAGTCTATCCTAGACAATTTCCCTTTGGTTATGATCCTCAATTTTTTTGTACTTATCATTCTGGAGCTCCTGGACATTCTACTATCAATTGTTGGGCACTTAAGTATAAAATTCAAGACATAATTGAGACCGAAGACATAGTTTTAAGAAGGAGAGAGGAACAAGGATCGAGTATTAGCAAGAACCCTCTTCCTGCACACAAGGATACAGTGGGAGTTATTACCATTAATGAGGAGATCGAGGAATCTACTCAATACATTGTGGATGAAACTGAAATAATATGGGTCATTAAAGAACCATTCATACTGGAAGAAGAAACCTCTGGGATCAAGAAAAATACTGATCCTTTTATTTTAGATGTGATACCTTTTGAATGTGAGCCTTCAGAACTTGTGGTACTCGAATTGCACAAACGCATGTTCTTAACCTACAAGAAGTCCCATGGAATTATAGTGAGCCCATTTTATTGATTGGAAAAGAAGAAATGTCAAAGAAGGAGGTGGTCGCCGTCACTAGATCTAGAAGAATCATAAGTGAACCTGCAGTTAACAAGCCATCAAAAGCAAAGGAAGATGTCGCGCCAACCCGACCAGCTGTGACTGAAGAAAAGGCATTCAATTTTCTTAGGATGTTGAAGAAAATCGAGTATAAAGTGATTGAGCAATTGGATAAAATGCTCGCTCAAATTTCTATGTTGAATCTGCTCTTAACTTCGGAACTTCATAGAGAAGCTCTACTCAAGATGTTAATTAAGGCTCAAGTGCTTAAGAATATTTCGGTTGACAAAGTCACCCATGTTGTCAAATATGTTTTGGCTTCAAATCAGATTTCTTTTTCTGATGAAAATATAACTTCTGAGAGGATTGGACATAACAAGGCATTGTATATCTCAGTCCGTTGTAATGGAAAGTTATTGCCGAGAGTTTTGATAGACAATGGATCTGTTTTGAATATCTGTCCATGAAATACTTTAGTTAAATTGGGATTTCAAGAAGCTAAACTTCAGCCGTCTATGACTGTGGTGAGGGGATTTGATGGCGCAAAAAGAGAATCAATGGGAGAAGTGGACTTAGTACTGGAAATAGGACCTACTCAATTCCAAGTCATGTGCCAAGTCATGAATTTCTCAAGTGTTTATAATATTCTGCTTGGACGACCTTGGATTCACGCTTCGAGTGCCATATGTAGACACCAAATTTTTAGTGTAATTTCATTTACTTTTTTTTTTAGTTTTTGTTTGTCGTGTTAGGTTTATTCACTTTTTAGTTTTTATTTTATTTTTAAGTTTTTTAGCATAGAATTTCTCGGAAAAAAAAAGTAAAAAAAGAAAAAAAGGAAAAGCATTCAAAAATATATGTTTTAGTTGTTTTTAGATTTAGTTTTATTATTTAAAAATAAAAAATGAAGAAAAGAAAAGAAATTGAAAAATCGCAACTTTGTTGTCTTTTATTTCTAGTTTATTTATTTTTGTTCGATGTTAGTCAAATTGTTGTTTTTCTTTACTTTATATTATTTTCATTTTTGTTTAATTAACTTGAAAAAAAAAAGAAAAAAGAAAAGGAAAAGTCCACGTTTTGGTTTCGGCCGCAGGAGGAAGGGATGGCAGCCGCATTTCTCATTTTTGCCTTGGGTTGGCTCGGTTCGTGGGATTAGGACAAACCATCTGGCATCATCCAAATCATCGTGGATAGGGTTTTGGGAACCTGAGGTTCCTATATAAAAAGAAACGATGACGGCTGAAAATGAGGAGAGGAGAGAAAACAGCGGCTGGGGTTTTGAGAGCTAAGGAGAGAGAATTTTTGACGACTAAGGAACCGAAACCAGAAAGAGAGAGAGCCGAGAGTGGACGAGAGCTTGAAGGCTGAGAAAAGAGAGGTTCTTGAACAGCAAACAGAGAAGAGAAGGGTGGCGACACTAAACTCTGGAGGGAAGGCTAGGTCTCGGGAGGAAACTTGAAGAAAGCTTCGATCTTGGAGAGGAGGAGTTTTTGGGTGACAACTGCTGAGGGGGGGATGGTCGAGAGAAGAGTGAATGGAGGGCTTGAGAAGCAAGGTAATTGGATGCTGGAGTGCAAAGTGAGAGGACCTTCAGGAGAGTAAGTAGAAAGAGAGGGCGGCTAGGTTTTGGGAAGAACTTCAAGGAAGCTGCGGAAAAATGGAGAGAGAGAGATAGAGTCTACAGGCTAGGAAGGAAAACCACGGACAAGCATTCATCAGCACCATTATTGTCGAAAGCTTTGCCAGCCACGCGACTGATGTGCCAACCCAGAAATTGCAGCAAGCCTTCACTGGAGGAGCACGAAATCTGGGTTTGAGGAAAAACCAGAGGAAGAGGAAACGGACCGATGGACGAAGGGATGGTGTCGCTGAAATTTCAGAATGACTCGCCGCCAACATCCTCCAGTGCGGCAGAGGCAAGGTCTGGCTAGCCAATGGAGTCAACAAAATCTCTATGACTAATTTTCGTCAAAACACAAGAAAGCTGGTCAAGGACGGGTTCATCATCAGGAAGCCTTCCAAGATTCACTCAAGGTCTCGTGCTCGCTGGATGAAGGAGGCCAAACGAAAGGAGCCTCCACCGCACCAAACCCGCCATCAACTGCGAATTTTTATCGAGCAAGAGTTTCGTAAGCTGTCCTGTACCTTCAAATTTCAGTCTTTTCTCTTAAGTATGGACGCCTGAAATCTCTGGTTTTTGTATCACAATTTCTTGGTAGGCTGCATATGTTTCTTCATTACAATTGTTTGGTGAAAGATTACTGCTCTGTTTGTTGATTGAGTTGATATTTCTGTTTTTTTATCCAATTTTGGGGCCAACCGTGACCTCATTTGAGCAAAAAGGATTGCATTAGACTGAATACAACAATTGCAGCTATGTTCGAAACTTTTGGCTTGTTCAAATCTACTGCTGCAGTTTTTGTTGCAGCTATGTTCAATGCTCCAAGTTCATTTTCTTGTGCTGATTTCATACCCAACCTCTGTTTGATTCTTGGGGTAAACAATGATATTTGGTTGATGTTTTTGGCAAATCATGTTAGAGGATTTGGATGGCTTTGCTTGTTAGAGTTGCAAGTTATGAGAAAATTGCAGCTAGTTAGTTGCAGAAACTTGCAGCAAGAAATCTGATCCTATGGCTACTTTCTGCTTTGTTTCATTTCATTTTGCATGACTAGTTTTTGTGCATGATGATGGCCTTAAGGAAACTAATAAATGTCGAGTTTGAAGCCTTGTTTAAGATGTTTGGGTGATCGGTGAGAAGTATTTGCAGAAACATAGCAACCAGAAATGAAGAAAGTTCTTCGTGCATGCATGAAATAATTCTGAAAAATTGCACTTCAGCCCCTCAAGTTTTCCCTTATGCCACTATGACCCAACCAATTGAATAATGTCCTCAATTTGGTCCTTGGCAGCTTTAGTTTTTTGCAATTTCATTGCCTGCTTTGCTTCAATTAACTACCGTGCTTTGTCAATTGTACTTAAGCCATGACTTTAGAGGCTTTACGATCAAGTGAGCTTTGTTTTGCACATTTTCTTTAATTTTCCCAAATAAATTGGTACCTTGACCATTTCTTTTATTTTGGAGGATAAATAAGTGACTTCACCCCATTGGAGCTCCAACTCAAGGGAGGTATAACTTCTTTTATCTTTTTTTGTCTCTCCTATGTGATCCAACGTGCTACGTGAAAATTGCATGTCTACTTGCTTCTCTTGTTTTTCTTTAATTCCTTTCATTTACTTCATTTACTTTTGCTTTTTATTTAAGTTATTCTGTATGGGGTATGTGTACACCTCTTGGCTTGTAATAGATAGGGCTTGGAAAGCACTTGATGAAGACCTATTGAAGACGTGTGCCTAGCTAGCAAATGTAATAGGTCCATTAGTTTGATTGCTTGCTTTTGTGGCTATGTGTTAATTTGCTTTATTAGGCTTTTGCATCTAGTCGAGCATGCTAAGTGTTATGTGCTACGTGTTTACGAGTGTTTGGCATGTCTACTCGCTTTCCATAGCCATGAATGAATGTGATGGATGAATGTACGTTTCCACTAGTCCAACGCTAGTAGGAATTCATAGAATGGGCTAGTCTAACGCTAGACCCAATAGGGCGTCCCCCTTTTGTTAGTGCATATTTGCATGTTCACTACATTTCATGCATTTTTCTTAGTTTTTATCATTTGGCATGCTCTTCCAATCCTTTTCCCCTCATTCTAGGCTTTTTGCATTCTCATGCTAGTTATAGGGTACATTTGCTTGACGAGTCCCCTTTCGATAAGGAAAACGAGCGAGTTTGGCTACAAAATAGCCTTAGCACGCTAGTTCTCCTTTCTAATCAAAGGGAAAATTAAAGTCACAAAGTTAGGAGTCCCCGTACCCCTTTTGCTTGCATTCCTCTAGGGCTCATGCATTTCATTTATTCGCTATCCTATACACTTCTACTTTATATTCTATCTCTTTTTCCACATTCTCACTTCACACTACTTTTGGACGTTTTCACTTAACTACTCACACTTTATACCATATCACTCGCACACATGCACTTTATGTTATTTTCACACCATCATTCTTTACTCACCTTACCTTGTAAATACATTGGCACACCTCCACTTACCCACTATTATTTTTATTGCTTTTCTCACTTCACACAAACTCACATTTTCACATGGCATGCATTCCACTCATTTTTACGTCATTTAGGATTATGTGTGACCTCTCCAAAGAATCATTATTGGGCTTCACAATTAATGTGATTGGCATCACTCAAGTTTTGGAGAGAAATTTTACCCCCCATGTCCCCCTAGGTCTAGGTTTTGCATTCATATAGTCATATCCAATATGCGATACATACCTTGGGTAGAAAAGTAGAAAACGTGGGGCTAAGTCACGCAACTAGCTTTGGCTAGGGTAAGGGAGTGCCTTAGGCTCCGCCTTTACCTTCTCCCTTACCAAATGTGACCCCCGATCCCTTTCTTTGGTTACGTAGACCTAAAAGTTTTCAAAAAGGGTTTGTTTACTTTTTTCATTCAAAAACTAAAAAATCATTTTTGAGTGACTTGGTACACCCTAACTCTATACCAAGTGGCGACTCCATTTTTCATACAAAAAAACCCTTTTGAACTTTACTTGACCAAAACCGTCGCATTTCACAATCCCACGGTCTTTTCTTTCACTTCTACACACGTTCACACACACCACACACACTTCCACACACCATATCAAAAAGTGGGGCGCGACAACTTGGCGACTCCACTGGGGACATCCTAAGTGGGTCCAAGCATTTGACTTAGCCATTAGTTTCCTTTTTCTACCCTTTTTTATGCATGGCATGTGGATATTAGAGTTGCATTTTTCCTTTTTAGGACCTTTTGACTCGCGCACGTCTCAAACTACTCCCTCGCTCACGAATGTATGTTTGGTTGATGGGATGTATGTTTACTTGTTTATCTCGCGCTTGCATTGCATTTGGGTGGGGGACATCACCCTAGAGCCTCGCGTTGGTTCTTGATCCCTCCCCTCCAAACGAGCACTAGCATACGTGCATACGCTTTAATTTTTTTCACCCCCCATTTATTTTTTCTTTTAGTGGCTTGTCACGCCACTCCACCCTGTTAGGATTTTAGGCGACCCACTTGGACATGTGATCACGACACGATGTGTGTGTAGCATGATCCAATGGGTCACTCAATCTTCCGCTTTAAGCTATGGGTTGATAGCCTTTAGCTTTTAGTCGAAGGTTGGGGATTTTGATAGATTCACTCAAACACGTAGCCGTGACATGATGTGTACGTAGCGGTGTTTGGGGAATCGCTCGAGCCACCGACAAAGAACCTTGGGATTGATGACCCTTGGTTTCCAAGTGTGAAGGCTCGGGGACCTATGACCTATCGAGTCTAGATGCATTAGTAAGCCCAAGCTCATGCATCCATATTAGAATTGCCTTAGGATAGAGTCGGCCTTACCCTATTAGGGACACTATTCACGAGGGGAGGGATCCAACCCCTTTTTCCCTTTTAATTGCTTTGTATTGATTTTATTGCTTTATCTCGTTGCTACAATGTGTTATGTGTATTTATCTGGCTGAACTAACTTTTCTTGGTTTTGTGTCCCCATTGCATTCACAAACCCTAGCAAATAAGAGGTCTGGCATGACCTTCTTTTAGAACCTACCCTCGTAGATAGGTTATTGCACGTTTAAAGATTTTGGTGTATTGCATTCATAGATTAATAATTGCATAGCATTCTAAGCCTACCTTGGCGTATAAAAGGTCCTTTTAGGTCATGATTTCATTTCAAATTGCATGTTTTACTGCTTTAATAAAATGGCATCATGCATAACCCTAGAAAGGGAATGCCATTTAAGGGATCCCGTGTTAGAAATAAACCACCTTGTGTCTCGGATACTTAATCCAAGGAGACTTGCACGTTTACATTTTGTACCATCCAAAGGGGTAGTGCACAAGGTAAGGTAGGATCCGACCATTTTCATAGAGCGATTTTTGGAATATGAGCCTCTAATAATCATTTTTTTTTTGGCCATTTTATCAAAAATTGGTAAAAATCCATTGCTTAAAGGACATTAATTTGAAGAAATTAACAAATAATTCCTCCTATTGAGACGATAAATAAACTGAGGCCAAAATTTGATTTTAGAAGGCTCATAGACTAATGCATCAAGCCATTCAATCCATTGGATCATTTGATTCCTCAATTTCATCTAGTTCATTTTATCAATTTGTTCATTTTTAGGGCAACCTAGTCGATTTTGAATTCATTTGACTAGTTTATCCATTTTAGGGCAATCTAGTTGACTTTTGAATAAATCACCAATTTCATTCAATTTATTTGATTAGTTAGGGCAATTTTGTCGATTTTCGATAAATTATCAATTTCGTCTGATTCATTTGACCAGTTTACCCTTTTAGGGCGATCTGGTCAATTTTGAATAAATTCTCGATTTCATTCAATTCATTTAATCAATTTCATTTTTTAGGACAATCCGGTCAATTTTGAATAAAATTCTCAATTTCATTCAATTCATTCGATCAAGTTCCTTTTTTAGGATGATTCGGTCAATTTTGAGTAAGTTTTAAATTTCACTCAATTCATTTGACCCGCTTCCCTTTTTAGGGTAATCCGGTCGATTTTAAATAAATGGTCAATTTCATTCAACCCATTTAAACAATTAGGATTTCAATGTCAATTTCAAATTGGGAAACCTAGTCGATTTTGAGAAAACCATTCATTGCATCCAGCCATTTGATCAGTTGGGGTTTTGACTCGTGCTTCACTGAAAAAAAAATTTTCAACGAATTCTAATCTCTTCGATACGAAGTTCGTTAAGGTCAAACCCGTGCGTTTTTGCAAATTCTTGTATCGATCAAAAGTGATCAATCCATTCGAACATTGACCTCATTTTGACATATGTCTCTCGTCACTCCAGTTGACCAAATTTTTCAAAATTATTTTTCACTCAATGAGTTGATCAGATCCGTCAGGTATGGTATAGTGCCTACCCTAGAGGATTGCATTTTCATGCTAGGCCTACCCTTGGCATAAAAGGGTTCCCCCATAGGACATGCATACCGATTTTATAATCTTGCTTACTAACTCTGGGTATTTTTCTTTTGTTTTCCCCCTTCCCTGCATTCATAAAAATACTTCAATAAAGGGAAAATATTTTTCTATATCTGATGGCACTTCCGATCTAATAAAGTGTCAAAATTGCAAGTATTGTGTGATTTTTGGGCAGATCCTATAATGAAAACATAAATGATCTATCTGGAAGCTCTACGCTAAAGCCTCTGAGAGATGTTGTAATTGTTTTTCAAAAGAAGATTTTGTATATTTGATTTGTTAATACATTTTGTTCCAAAAGAAAAGGAGACAAAAAGTGTATATGTGGAGCTCTTTAAAAGTTTCTCTCTTCTCATTTGTATTGTAATTGAACAGGAATTTTTGTTTCAAACTTTTTCAGCAATAAAATTTTTGGACAATTATTGTCTTGTGTATATGTACATTTCATTCTTTATTCTTACTCATTAGAGATTTCATGATGAATTTTGAGAAATAAGACCAAATTGAGATTTTTTTTTTCAACCTATAGCCTGAATTTCGCAAGTGTATACTCTCTAAAATCCTCATGTACACTAGGTTGGTGATCCGAGCTATACAATAAGAGTGCTCAGAAAAGGGTGAACGGTCACTCAAAAGACCCAATGAGATACCTTTTCTCCTTCACTTAACCCCAGAATAAAATCAGTCACACTGATTGATAAATTGCAAATTGGGGCCATCTTTGCTTGAAAATATCCATTGTGTTTAACCGATTCAATTCACATCTAAGTGAAAGCAAAAATGTGCATTATTCTTGTTTGTTTTGAAAATTTGGAATGATACTTCGAGCATTCTTTTCTCTATCTATACAGAGTTTATCATTTGCTCTCCCGTTTGAACCTTTAAAAGAATAATTTCGTTTCAAATAAGCGTCTTGATGATCACTACCCTACATGGAAAATTTTCAAATATCAAAAGGGAGTGGATTTTCAATGAGCATTGCGTTACGTTGATTGTCATGAAGTGTAAGAATGATGCTTTGGCCGTCATTTCTACAACCTAAACACTGATCATCCCTTGCATCCTCATTTGAGCTAAAAAATTGGTGGTTCTTTTCGAGTGCACATATGATCGCATCCCACTTTGGGGAAGGAGATTGGGGAATTTTGAAAAAAGAAAAAAAAAAGGAAAGGGAACCGCGAATTGGGGAAATTTGATTCTACCTGGGTTTCAATTTTGAAAAGAAAAGAAAAGAGGAAAAAGGACAAGTTCTGTCCGGCGGATCACTTATGTTTCATAGATATGAATGAGCAAGGGTCTTCCTTAGTCAGTTAATTCAGATACATGTCAGAAATTTCGCATTAATGAAAGTTTCCTCTCAGAGTTATTGTAAGGAACGGAATACAAGTCAGGCTATCTTCTTTTTCCAATCAAACATTCTATCCCTAGTTATCCCTTTTGAGCCTTCAGAATAAAATACTTCATTTTTCAACCCCTGAGAATCGCAAACCCCACACTGGGGCAAGTTTGAGTTGAAAAGGAAAATTTCAAGAAGTGAAAAAGTGAAAGGCCACAAAATCAAAAGACAAAAGAAGAAAAGAGAACCTCAGTTCACAATAAACTGTGGCAAATTTTGTGAAAGTTCAAAAATGGCAGAAGGCCGAAAAATCAAAAGAAGAAAGAAAATGAAAGCGAAAAAGCCTCAATTAAGCATAAACTCTGGGGCAAGTCTTGATTTAACCCTAAAATAGGGTTGGCACAACAATGCGATTTCAGATTACTTAAACCACTCTTGAAATCTGCCTTCAAGCCTTAACTTTTCTAAACACCCCACCAGACCCCATTACAAAAGCCGAAAGTCCTGACTTCTGTTCTTTGCAATGGCCCTGTCAAGAAAATTTCTGATGCCGGAAAATTTTAGCTGTATTTCTGAATTGCTTGGGTATGGAGTTGACGCTACTCACCATGTGAAAACCCACCAAATTGAGGGAAAGGAAAAAGAGGCAAAAAGCAAAGCAAGAAAAGTAAATGCAAGAAGATGCAGAAAAATTCGACGCTGAAGTCCCTGGGGAATGATGAGAAAATCCAAACAAAGTCTGAAATCTTTTGAGTTCAAAATAGGGGCAATTTTGGAAAAATGCGATTTTTGGTGCAATATCCCTGAAAGTCTTATTCTTTAACTATCGTTTCAAACCACATTACAAGCTAATAAAGTCCATCGTTGACTTATTCCTTCATGACAACCCAAAGTGAGGATTATGCTCATAAGAAAATCCATCAATCATTTGTGATCATAAGGGTATAACCAGTTTTCGCATGTTTAGCTATCGTTCCTACCCATTTGTTGCAAGCTTAAATCTTATGTGTTGACTAAGTTTTCTTAAGAAATAAGGGTGACAAACTCTTTGCTTTCACTAAGATGTGATATTGAATGGGTTAGATATGATTTGGGCGCAAGAATGAGACAGATTCTGACCTCCCATTTCCTTAGCCACCTCAAAATCAAAAATAAAGTCACTTGATTGGTCCTGAAAGATGAACCAACCAGAAATGGTGACCCATCACCCAAAGCATTGATGCTAAAGTGGGGAAGAAATCTTTCGTAATTTGGCATTATTTTGAGAAATTCATCATGAAATTTGTTATATGAGTTTAAGCAAGACATTCAATTTTTTCACATGATATGTTAGGAAAAGCAATTGCTTACTTTGTTCAAATAATTGGAGAGTCATCCAAATCAATTTTTGCAATCAAATGGGCCCACACTGGGGCAAAATTTTTATTTGCAAGATTTCGCAAAATAAACCCACACTGGGGCAAATTTTTTATAGTCCATTTCAATCACACTGATCTTTCTATGAATAGTAGTTGCAATATTTTGAAATTCAAGTGCATATCATACTTTGGTAAGCCCCTGTGCAGGTATCCATGGTTGAAATCGACGAAGGAGCGTAAGTCAAAATCTTACGAATCAAGGCCTCAAGGAGGAGCAGCCCTGCCATAATGCAAATCAAATGATCGGTTGCACAATAAGTGGTGGAGATTGGGGCAAAATTATTTCTTGAAAAGTTTCTCCCAAACGAAAAGGAAAAAACGGGAAAAATAAAAATCATTTTCAATGTCAGATTTTAATTTCTTGTTGGCGAGTCTCAACGCCCGCCGCGCACCCTTCCATTTCCCTATTCTTGACAACCACTTTTAATTCACTAACTTTAACCACCGTTAGCATCGAGTCTATCTCACTAACGTGTGCGTTTCACCCTACCACCGTTAGCATCGAGTCTATCTCACTACCACCGTTAGCATCGAGTCTATCTCACTAACGCGTGCGTTTTCATTCTACCACCGTTAGCATCGAGTCTATCTCACTAACGCGTGCGTTTTTCATTCTACCACCGTTAGCATCGAGTCTATCTCACTAACGCGTGCGTTTATCTTCACCACCGTTAGCATCGAGTCTATCTCACTAACGCGTGCGTTTTCATTCCACCACCGTTAGCATCGAGTCTATCTCGCTAACGTGTGTGTTGTTTTTTAGTCTATCTCCGTTAGCATGGGGTTCATCCCACTAACGTGCCTTTCTATTTCCGATTCTCAAGGCAAGCTCGGGTTTAATCCCACTGACCAATTCATCATACTGGGGCAAATTATTTCGACAAGTCTCTCTCAGTCAGGAAAAATTAAAAAATCAAAAAATCAAAAAAATCAAAAATCAAAAAATCAAAAATCAAAAATCAAAAAAATCAAAAAAATCAAAAATCAAATCAAGTTCATCACGGCAGGCTCGGGTTTGATCCCACTGTCCGATTGTCAAGGCATTTTATTTTCATTGCTATTGGAGCTGGGTTTGTCCCGCCAGTAAGCATTTTATTTTCATTGCTATTGGAGCTAAGTTTGTCCCGCCAGTAAGCATTTTATTTTCACTGGAGCTGGGTTTGTCCCGCCAGTAAGCATTTCATTTTCATAGCCACTGGAGCGTGAGGTTAGTCCCGCCAGTGAGCATTTCATTTTCACAGCCACTGGAGCGTGAGGTTAGTCCCGCCAGTGAGCATTTCAGTTGTGCTCATTTTCACAGCCACTGGAGCGTGAGGTTAGTCCCGCCATTTTCACAGCCACTGGAGCGTGAGGTTAGTCCCGCCAGTGAGCATTTCATTTTCACAGCCGCTGGAGCGTGAGGTGAGTCCCGCCAGTGAGCATTTCATTTACCCCGCCGCTAGCCGTGGGTCAGTCCCAGTAACGTGCGTCCCATGATTTTAAATTTTGTTCGGGTCAATCCCATGATTTTAAATTTCTGTTCGGGTCAGTCCCGTTTAAATTCCTGTTCGGGTCAGTCCCGTTTAAATTCCAGTTCGGGTCAGTCCCGTTTAAATTTTTGTTTGGGTCAATACCATTTCTCAACATTTTAAAGGAGGTCAGTTCCTATTTTCAAAAGCGTCAGTCCCTCGAATAATTTGCAGCCAGTTTACAGGTAAGTATTTGGTGTCTACTTTTTTGTCTCAAGTTTTTTCAAAATTCAGAAAAAGAGGGGCAAACTGTAGACACCAAATTTTTAGTGTAATTTCATTTACTTTTTTTTTTAGTTTTTGTTTGTCGTGTTAGGTTTATTCACTTTTTAGTTTTTAGTTTTTAGTTTTTATTTTATTTTTAAGTTTTTTAGCATAGAATTTCTCGGAAAAAAAAAGTAAAAAAAGAAAAAAAGGAAAAGCATTCAAAAATATATGTTTTAGTTGTTTTTAGATTTAGTTTTATTATTTAAAAATAAAAAATGAAGAAAAGAAAAGAAATTGAAAAATCGCAACTTTGTTGTCTTTTATTTCTAGTTTATTTATTTTTGTCCGATGTTAGTCAAATTGTTGTTTTTCTTTACTTTATATTATTTTCATTTTTGTTTAATTAACTTGAAAAAAAAAGAAAAAAAAAAGGAAAAGTCCACGTTTTGGTTTCGGCCGCAGGAGGAAGGGATGGCAGCCGCATTTCTCATTTTTACCTTGGGTTGGCTCGGTTCGTGGGATTAGGACAAACCATCTGGCATCATCCAAATCATCGTGGATAGGGTTTTGGGAACCTGTGGTTCCCATATAAAAAGAAACGATGACGGCTGAAAATGAGGAGAGGAGAGAAAACAGCGGCTGGGGTTTTGAGAGCTAAGGAGAGAGAATTTTTGACGACTAAGGAACCAGAAACCAGAAAGAGAGAGAGCCGAGAGTGGACGAGAGCTTGAAGGCTGAGAAAAGAGAGGTTCTTGAACAGCAAACAGAGAAGAGAAGGGTGGCGACACTAAACTCTGGAGGGAAGGCTAGGTCTCGGGAGGAAACTTGAAGAAAGCTTCGATCTTGGAGAGGAGGAGTTTTTGGGTGACAACTGCTGAGGGGGGGACGGTCGAGAGAAGAGTGAATGGAGGGCTTGAGAAGCAAGGTAATTGGATGCTGGAGTGCAAAGTGAGAGGACCTTCAGGAGAGTAAGTAGAAAGAGAGGGCGGCTAGGTTTTGGGAAGAACTTCAAGGAAGCTGCGGAAAAATGGAGGGAGAGAGAGAGATAGAGTCTACAGGCTAGGAAGGAAAACCACGGACAAGCATTCATCAGCACCATTATTGTCGAAAGCTTTGCCAGCCACGCGACTGATGTGCCAACCCAGAAATTGCAGCAAGCCTTCACTGGAGGAGCACGAAATCTGGGTTTGAGGAAAAACCAGAGGAAGAGGAAACGGACCGATGGACGAAGGGATGGTGTCGCTGAAATTTCAGAAATGACTCGCCGCCAACATCCTCCAGTGCGGCAGAGGCAAGGTCTGGCTAGCCAATGGAGTCAACAAAATCTCTATGACTAATTTTCGTCAAAACACAAGAAAGCTGGTCAAGGACGGGTTCATCATCAGGAAGCCTTCCAAGATTCACTCAAGGTCTCGTGCTCGCTGGATGAAGGAGGCCAAACGAAAGGAGCCTCCACCGCACCAAACCCGTCATCAACTGCGAATTTTTATCGAGCAAGAGTTTCGTAAGCTGTCCTGTACCTTTAAATTTCAGTCTTTTCTCTTAAGTATGGACGCCTGAAATCTCTGGTTTTTGTATCACAATTTCTTGGTAGGCTGCATATGTTTCTTTATTACAATTGTTTGGTGAAAGATTACTGCTCTGTTTGTTGATTGAGTTGATATTTCTGTTTTTTTATCCAATTTTGGGGCCAACCGTGACCTCATTTGAGCAAAAAGGATTGCATTAGACTGAATACAACAATTGCAGCTATGTTCGAAACTTTTGGCTTGTTCAAATCTACTGCTGCAGTTTTTGTTGCAGCTATGTTCAATGCTCCAAGTTCATTTTCTTGTGCTGATTTCATACCCAACCTCTGTTTGATTCTTGGGGTAAACAATGATATTTGGTTGATGTTTTTGGCAAATCATGTTAGAGGATTTGGATGGCTTTGCTTGTTAGAGTTGCAAGTTATGAGAAAATTACAGCTAGTTAGTTGCAGAAACTTGCAGCAAGAAATCTGATCCTATGGCTACTTTCTGCCATGTTTCATTTCATTTTGCATGACTAGTTTTTGTGCATGATGATGGCCTTAAGGAAACTAATAAATGTCGAGTTTGAAGCCTTGTTTAAGATGTTTGGGTGATCGGTGAGAAGTATTTGCAGAAACATAGCAACCAGAAATGAAGAAAGTTCTTCGTGCATGCATGAAATAATTCTGAAAAATTGCACTTCAGCCCCTCAAGTTTTCCCTTATGCCACTATGACCCAACCAATTGAATAATGTCCTCAATTTGGTCCTTGGCAGCTTTAGTTTTTTGCAATTTCATTGCCTGCTTTGCTTCAATTAACTACCGTGCTTTGTCAATTGTACTTAAGCCATGACTTTAGAGGCTTTACGATCAAGTGAGCTTTGTTTTGCACATTTTCTTTAATTTTCCCAAATAAATTGGTACCTTGACCATTTCTTTTATTTTGGAGGATAAATAAGTGACTTCACCCCATTGGAGCTCCAACTCAAGGGAGGTATAACTACTTTTATCTTTTTTTGTCTCTCCTATGTGATCCAACGTGCTACGTGAAAATTGCATGTCTACTTGATTCTCTTGTTTTTCTTTAATTCCTTTCATTTACTTCATTTACTTTTGCTTTTTATTTAAGTTATTCTGTATGGGGTATGTGTACACCTCTTGGCTTGTAATAGATAGGGCTTGGAAAGCACTTGATGAAGACCTATTGAAGACGTGTGCCTAGCTAGCAAATGTAATAGGTCCATTAGTTTGATTGCTTGCTTTTGTGGCTATGTGTTAATTTGCTTTATTAGGCTTTTGCATCTAGTCGAGCATGCTAAGTGTTATGTGCTACGTGTTTACGAGTGTTTGGCATGTCTACTCGCTTTCCATAGCCATGAATGAATGTGATGGATGAATGTACGTTTCCACTAGTCCAACGCTAGTAGGAATTCATAGAATGGGCTAGTCCAACGCTAGACCCAATAGGCCGTCCCCCTTTTGTTAGTGCATATTTGCATGTTCATTACATTTCATGCATTTTTCTTAGTTTTTATCATTTGGCATGCTCTTCCAATCCTTTTCCCCTCATTCTAGGCTTTTTGCATTCTCATGCTAGTTATAGGGTACATTTGCTTGACGAGTCCCCTTTCGATAAGGGAAACGAGCGAGTTTGGCTACAAAATAGCCTTAGCACGCTAGTTCTCCTTTCTAATCAAAGGGAAAATTAAAGTCACAAAGTTAGGAGTCCCCGTACCCCTTTTGCTTGCATTCCTCTAGGGCTCATGCATTTCATTTATTCGCTATCCTATACACTTCTACTTTATATTCTATCCCTTTTTTCACATTCTCACTTCACACTACTTTTGTATGTTTTCACTTAACTACTCACACTTTATACCATATCACTCGCACACATGCACTTTATGTTATTTTCACATCATCATTCTTTACTCACCTTACCTTGTAAATACATTGGCACACCTCCACTTACCCACTATTATTTTTATTGCTTTTCTCACTTCACACAAACTCACATTTTCACATGGCATGCATTCCACTCATTTTTACGTCATTTAGGATTATGTGTGACCTCTCCAAAGAATCATTATTGGGCTTCACAATTAATGTGATTGGCATCACTCAAGCTTTGGAGAGAAATTTTACCCCCCATGTCCCCCTAGGTCTAGGTTTTGCATTCATATAGTCATATCCAATATGCGATACATACCTTGGGTAGAAAAGTAGAAAACGTGGGGCTAAGTCACACAACTAGCTTTGGCTAGGGTAAGGGAGTGCCTTAGGCTCCGCCTTTGCCTTCTCCCTTACCAAATGTGACCCCCGATCCCTTTTTTTGGTTACGTAGACCTAAAAGTTTTCAAAAAGGGTTTGTTTACTTTTTTCATTCAAAAACTAAAAAATCATTTTTGGGTGACTTGGTACACCCTAACTCTATACCAAGTGGCGACTCCATTTTTCATACAAAAAAACCCTTTTGAACTTTACTTGACCAAAACCGTCGCATTTCACAATCCCACGGTCTTTTCTTTCACTTTTACACATGTTCACACACACCACACACACTTCCACACACCATATCAAAAAGTGGGGCGCGACACCATACAATTTCGCTCCATCAGATATTGAGGTTTGTAGTAAATGACCAATTAATCACAGTGTTTACAGAGGATGATTGTATTATGATTGTCAATCCCGGACCAAAAGAGGAAAGTGATAGTAAAACTCTGGCTTCTCCTTACCATGTCGCTGATATCGTTTCAATAGGTTGGGTGTCCAAAGACAAGTCAGTGGTGGAAATGAATTTGCCAGAAGCCAGCGTTATAATGGTTAAAGACATGAGTCGAGGAGGATATGAGATAGGCAAAGGTCTCGGGCATAACTTGCAGAGAATTCTAGAACCAATAGAGTTTCAAGAAAAGAATGACATCTTTGGACTAGAGTTTCAACCTACTTCCAGGGACAAGAAAGAAATGTTGGATCACAAGAGAGAAGAAAAGGAAGGAAAGCAAATTATCAGGAATATCCCACCACTGCACTACACCTTTCCCTATCCATCGGAGGTAATCGGATTTGAATTGGACCTGATCGATGAGGTGGATCAATTTGTCTAAGCTGTTCGTGAGGGTTACAGGGTGAACCATCAAAGAATCCAGAATTTTCAGAGGTCTCTAGGGAAGCAATGAAGAATTGGACCATAGATTTTCTTCCCTCCCGAAGGAAATTTCGGTAAAATCTAGGAGATTGCCTTTAGTTGAGAGTTATGAAAAAGATCATTTGCATTGTTCATCTTTTGCTTTTTAGTTTTGTAAATAGTTTTGAATCAAATGTCTTTTCAATACAAGTCTTTTGTTAGGCAGCGTATTATGACATTTTGTCCTTTATTTGAAATTCAATTAAATGCACAGTGTTCATTTTTCAATTATTTTACTTATGCATTGTTGTATCTATTTCATTCTTTTTCAGATAGCCAAAAATAAAACAAATTGACCCTTTAGATATCACTATTCCAGAATTTGAGGACTGCAATCTCGATATCTCTCATGAATTTAAAATTATTGAATCAGAAATTCAAAACGAGAGCGATAACGAGGAAGAATCTGAGTCTTTGTCAAAGATTCTTGAACAATATGAGGAGAAATCCAAACCGAATTTAGAAGAGATAGAAATCATTAACATTGGCACAAAAGCGGAGATATAGCGGTTCACAAATTGCCGATTGATCTGAATTTTCCACTGGTAAAGAAAAATTACTCAAATTTAAGCCAGATATAGGGCTCAAATGAATGAAGCTGTGGAAGCAGCAAATAAATTTGAAGAAAATCATTCGCAAAATAATGGAAAGGCACCGTGATTGGCACGAAAAGCTGTCATAAGCATTAATGCTTATCATACTGCAATCAAAACTTCTACTGGGGCAACGCCTTATTCTCTTATGTATGGAATGGAAGCAGTATTACCTGCAGAGATTGAGATCCCCTCCTTGCGCATTTTAGTGGAAGCTCAGCTGGAGGAGACTGAATGGATCAAACAGAGACATGAACAGTTGTCTTTAATTGATAAAAGACGCTTAAACGCTGTTTGCCATGGACAGTGCTATTAGAGAAGAATGGACCGTGCTTATAATAAAAAAGTCTGACCTCGATTGTTCAAAGAAGGAGATACGGTTTTGAAGTGAATTTTTCTCATTCAAGATGAAGCTAGAGGAAAATTTGCTCCAAAATTGGTAAGGGCCTTTCATTGTCAAGAAAGTACTGCCCGGAGGAGCACTCATTCTTACAGAAATGGATAGACAGGTTTTTCCTTAGCCAACCAATTCAGATATGTGTAAGAAATTCTTTTTTTAATTATGTGATTTTTCTTTTTGAAATATGGTCTAAGGTGGACTAAAAGGCGGGCCCTCTTCTTTTTCCTCTAAACATTTTATCCCTAGATCTCCCCTTTGAACCTCCAGAATAATTTATTCCTTCGTTTGATAGCCTTCTAAAAATCACAAACCTCGCACTGGGACAAATTTTATCTTTCATTAGAAAAAAGAGAGAAAAAAAAAAGAAGAAGAAGCATGGAATTGAATGGTAGGGTTTTATGAGAAAAAGTGAGCATGGAATTGAATGGCTAATGACTCAGTTCATTTGAATTTCTCTTTACGTTGTGGTTCTGTTGCCAACATTGAACTCCGGAGGAACGATATCCAAAGAATCAAATGTGGCATTTTGTTTGAGATCAAAGTGCTTTGGTTCATCAAGCATAAACTGTTGAGTTTACAGGTTCATTTCTCTAAAATTAATTTTTTTCAATAAAGGTAAATTGTTGTTTTTATGTTACTGGGATTTTCATCATTTTTGTGTAAATAAAATATTTTTTCATGTGTTTCATGGTCTCATTTATCTCGTTGAGTTTATCAAATAGTAATCCCTATGATTTATTGAAAGTGTCTGGATACCAAATGTCATATTTGATTAGCATTAGAAGTTAAGAAAACCTAATACGGTTCACAGAGTAAAGTTGAGTGTTTACTACATCGGGGAAGAATGTTCAAATACTCATATTTACACATTTCTTGAAGGAGAGATTGATCGGATGGTGGTGGCATTATCTGTCATTATGATTATTTCTTTTTTTGTAGGTCCAAATATCCAATAACATCATACTGGCAAATTTTTTTTAGAAGAGTTATCTGTCGCGATCAGAATTTTTGAAATTTTACAAAAAGTATTTTTCAATAATTTTTTGGCAGACTCGAGTTTTATCCCACTGACCAATTTTATGGCAGGTTTAGATTTTATCCCACTGATCAACTTTTCGGCAGACTCGAGTTTTATCCCACTGACCTCATATGTTTGCTTGTTTCAGTTCGCAGCAGATTACTAGCTAAATATTTGGTGTCTACGTTTTTGTCTCGAGTTTTTTCGAAATTCAAACAAAAAGGTGCAAGGTGTAGACACCAAAATTTTTATTTTATTTTGTTTTGTTTTTGTTTTATTTTTTATTTTATTTTTATTTCACCAAAGTTTGCAAAATGATAGTTCGCTATTTTTATTGAATTAGGTTCATTTTCTTTTTAATAATTTATGAAAAAAAAGAGAATTCTCATAAAAATTTATTTTCAACCTTTTCAAATTCAATTTCTTCAAAATAAAATGAAAATTTGCAAGGAAATTTCAAATATGAATTTAACATTTTGTTTACCCTAAATTTGTTTTGAAAAAAACAAAATAAAAGGAAAAAAACAAAAATAGGTGGAGGGCATGCAAGGTAGCTAAGTGGGTTAGGTGAGCATTAACCATATGTCTTTGTTTTTTGCACAACACATGCAAGGGGTTAGGTGGCAAGATAGGTGTGGAGTTTGGGAAAAATCTGGAACAAAGAGGAAAATGGGAAGGGAGCTTCGGACAGAAAAAGAGAAAGAAAGAAGAAAGGAAGAAAAAAGGGTTTCGGCTGAGAAGGGAGAGAGCTTTGGGCAGGAGAAGAAAGGAAAAAGAAAGGGAGAAAAGAAAGAGAGAGGAGGAGGAAGAGAGAACCTAGGAGAGCAAGAAAGGGAGAGAGAGGCTGCGGAGAGATAGAAAAAAACGAGAGAGAAACTGGAGAAAAAAAGAAAAGAAGAGAGGAAGAGGGTTTCAGACACAAGCAAGAGAGGAGAGGAAAAAGGAAAAAAAGAGAGAAAGAAAGGAAGGGAGAAATCTGGGGGAGAACAGAGAGTTTGGGACAAGAAAAAAGAAAGAAAAGATAGGGAAGATCAAGTAAAAAAAAAGAAGAGAAGCTGCTGCAAAAAAATTTTTTCATCACCAGGCTAACAAATTAGCCCTTTTTCTTGCTCGTTTCTGGTTTCGATAGTGCTTATTTTGAGGAGATTTTTTTTTCTGCACCTTCTCTGGATATCCGAGAACAACTTTCGTTCAGCAATCATCGAGTGAAAATAGCTCTAAGCTAGTTAAATCAAGGCTCAAAGTAGTGACTTCATCAGCTCTAAAATCTTCTGCAACACAAGTTCCTGGGCTTCATTTTTCAGAACAAGATCAATTTCTTGGGGCATCTCACGTGCATTTAACGGTTCCAGCATTCTCAGGTAACTCTTGCCTTTCCTCTTGTTGGTTTTCTACACAACTTTCATGGAAATTCGAGCTTAATGAACATGAAACTCTGAAATATTTGTTGTCAGTTTGATGAGCTTGTCGCGTCCCTCTGTTATGTTGTTTTAGACAATTTTCTTGCTGAATATTCCTTGTTTGGCTGGTGAATCTTTTATGTGTTGGAGTATGGAAATAAAATGCATGAAGTACATGATCTCGTTGGTGTAATAATTTGCTTCGTGCGTTTGCTGGAATGAAACCCATGAAAATTGCAGAAAGAAAGCCTCTACGAAGAAGATACACGCAAAATTTTCAAAGTTGCATTTTGACCCCTATTTTTTAAATAATTCTGATATGGGCCAGAAAATTGAAAAAATCAATCAATTCTTGTCCCTTAAAATGTTAATCTTCTTGAGCATGCTTTCACATGATTCTTGGGACAGATTTTTAATGAGTTTTAGCATGAAAATTAAGGTTTAATAATTTGATAGATTCATAATTTTGATTTGGATTTTAGCAAAAGAATTAAAGAGTTAGGTAATATTTTATTTTGGGTTTTGCAAATGGGTGTTGGTTTATTTTTGTGGATTTTAGCATTGGGTTTGGTAGGCTTTATTTTGAGCCCTTAATTTTATTTTTCTTTAATTTTGACCACTAAAATTTTGTAATAATAATAATTTGATCCCAAAAATTTTCTTAATTGTTTGCAATTAAGTCCTTGTTTGTTTGATTTCTCAAATAGAAGTTGCTTTTATTTTTAATTATTAATTATATTCCATTTGAATGCTTCAATTGATAAGTTTCATGTTTATTTCTATTTCTTTATGATTTATTTGTTAATTAAATTGGTGCCTTGATGATTTTTGTTAATTTTGGAGTTAAGTTGGACAAATCCAATCCCCCATTAGCTACTACTTCAAGGGAGGTATCCTCTTGTGTTATTTTTAAATCCTCTTATGTGCTTTTATGTGTTTTCATGTGTGTAATTGCATGTTTTTGAGTGATTTTTTTTAGTTATTCGTTTATTTGTTTTAAGTTTCATATATTTAATTTAATTTTGATAATTATTTAAGAGACATGTAAATGCCAAGTTGTAATAGATAGGGGTTCAAGACATGTATTTAGATAGATTATGTAATAGATAGATTTTAATTCTTACCAAAAGTGTAATTAGTTAGATGAATGTAATAGTTAGGTTATTATTTTATTCTTTTCCCCCTAGATTGTAGTTAGGGTCCCCGAATGTAATAGTTAGATTTCTATTTGCTTTTATTTGCTTGCGTGCTTGCATGTTTGTGTGTTTACGTGTTTACTCGCTTTCTTAGGATCTTTGCATATAGATATCATACTTATGTGCTATATGCTCTATGTGATCTATGTGCTTACTTACTTTTATCATGTTTTATATGATTTATTTAGTTATAATAAATGCACGACGTCACCACACTAGTCCAACGCTAGTTGTGGCCTTTCTCCCTGACTTCTCGCTAGTCCAATGCTAGTGAACACTTGTAAAAATTGGTTAGTCTAAAGCTAGACCCTTTGAGTCGTTCTCGTGCTAGATTTACATGTTTGCGTGACAAGCACTATATTTTATGCATATTTTCTACTTTTTTAGGATATTTACCATTTTTGCATGATATTTCCTCTATATGTATATCCCTTATCCCTATGTGCGAAACATGACATTTAGACTTGCATTTCATTTAATGAAATTAGAAGTAGGTTAGTGCATTTGCTTGATTAAATTAGAGAAATCACCCTTCAAATATGGGTTATGGACGAGTATGGCCTTTTGGCCTTAGCACGCTCGTATCTCCTCTATAAAAAGGAAAAATATAGTCACGAATCTCAGTTCCCCGTACTCGTTATATTGTATTCCTCTTTTTAGGTTACGTATACTTATATATTGTAATTTTTCTTTTCTTCGAATATCACTCTTTGTATATTCATGACCTATTCCAAGAGTCATTTTGGACATCACAATTAATGTGATTCGCACCAATTAAATTTTGAAGAGATATTTCAACCCTCCCGATATCCATTAGGTCTAGGTTTGCGTCCATGTAGTAACATCCAAAATGTGATGAGTTTTATAGGTTAAATTAAAAAAAATTTTAACTAAATCATGCAACTAGCCTTGGCTAGGTTGAAAGGTGTCTTGGATTTTATCCTTGCCTTCTCTTTTTTCAACCGTGACTCTCGAACCATTTTCTCTTGTTTTCAAAGACTTGGAGTCGTCTAAGAAGGGTTTTATTTGTTTTTTATTAAAAATGTATTTTTGGGTGACTTGGTACACCTTAACTCGATATCAAGTGGCGACTCCTATTTTTTCTTAAAAACCTTTTTTAAACTATTGTTTTGGCCCAAATTGTTGCACTTTTTAAGTCCCATTTTAGGTCCTTTTCTTTTGTTTACTTTCTAAAATTAAAAACTCATTTTTCACTCAAAATTAATCAAAAATTCATTTTTATCAAAACTCGTAATTTTTATTTTTCAAAAAGGGGGCGCTACAGGTGGGTGATTATCAATAGGTTTTTAATCGTTTGAGACACCACCAGCACTGTTATTTGCGACCAACTGATCAATTACATGCCTTTGTGCGGTCATTTCTGCACTCAACTCATTGAACATGCCAAGTACCTCGCTTAACTGAACTCTCAATGCTATCAAATCCAGTGACACAACTATAGCAGATCTCTCTGAAACTTCTAGCACTGAACTCATGTTTACAGATTGTCTTAAGACTCTACTTTGGGACCTAGTGATGATGGATTTCTTCATGAAACTATGTTTAAGAGTACCTGAGGATTTAGAAGAGGAACTGATTTAGAAATTTACTTTCGATGAGATCTGCCAAACTTTTTTTTAGAAAGAAGAAAAAGCAAAAAAGGACAGAATTAGTAAGTATTTAAATAATTCAAATGCATGTCCTATGAGGGAGCCATTTTTTGTCAAGAATTGGTCTAATATGATACAACACCTTTGAATTGAGGCCTATTCATCAAACCTGTGTTTTAGAAATAATTTTGCACAAGATAATGATCACTTCATTGATGAATTTCAAAATCTCATATAATCATCTACATCATTTCTCGAAAGTGATTTCGTACAAGATCATTAAACTTTCTCAATCTATCTATCAAAGCATCTTTTGACTCTCTGGAATAGGGATTCTACATGTACTCGGTTTGATCATACAGCTTACCACATTTTTTTTAACTCCTAGTGTTTTTCTTGCATCTCTTCACACAGCCTTTTATTCTTCTCTGCCAAATTCTTATTCACTCCACAAATTATTGCAACTACATATTTTCTCTGTCTTTCGCCTTACTGATAGCCATCAATTTCTTGACTTTCTCAGATTGTTCCACCGGCGGCCATTTAGCATTAAAATCTCTGAGCCAATCCTGGTATTGAGGAGTAACTAAAGCCTTCTACTTAAGTTGTGGAATATAAACGATATCCTCATCATTAGACAATATTTTTCAAGTTTCAATGATTGGTATCTTTATTGAAATTTTGTCCAGACATCTCTCTTTGTCAAAACTGATGGTGAATCTGGTCAAATCGGATATGAGTGGTGATCCTTAAACATGTCTTAACTATCTGAAAAACCTTTTCGGAGGGTTGGCCATGATGTTTTGAGTTCCCAATAGTGATATAAAATCTAATAATTTGGTGCATAGAGTAGGGTTAAAATGGTCGGTCCAGTCTAGTACCTATCTAATCTTCTGATCTGGTAATACCTTCAGAAAGTCCAACCATTCAACTACATTTCTTAGCAAATTGCTTTTGTCAATTTTTTTATGATGAGTAAATATCCAATTATACCCAAGCAGTGGTAGACCATCAAGAGTAGGTATTTGCCTCTTAAAATGTTCCATGGCTCATATATGCAGGATTTGGTTTGATCCATGAAAGAATTTCCCTTTTAACAATTGGTATATGCGACAAAAATGTCAACCAACACTGTCAGTACTATAGAGTTTTGCCGATTTTTAATTCCAAAAAATAAATCAAGCATAAGTTTAGTGATTTTGAAACCAATTTTCTTATCTTTTCTTGAGAATAAATAAAGCCTCACCATGACAAATCCATATACCAGCGGTCTCTTACGCTTCCATGTCACCTTAGATGCAAATGAGAAATCCTTCAAATGCATGTTAAATCCATTTTTCATTGCGAATCTGTCAAATAAAAATTTTATATCTATACTTTGATTTGATTCTTGCACTACAGGCTCTTTTAATCCAGTGAAATGATAGAACTCGATCTTGCCAGAAGCGACTGGAAATATCACTGTTGTGTCCTCTGTTGACAAATTTAGAAGACCGACTACCTCTTCAATTGTCAGAGCCATCTCCTTGTTTTCTATCCTAAATATTGAACAATTGGGATCTTATAGTTGAATCAAAACCTCTACCAAGTACCCATCTAATTTAATGTCTTTGAAGTCTCCAATTGATTCGAAATAGGAAGTTACTTGATTGATTTTATTAGATGAGAGAAGACTTGGCCATTTTCAAATCTCTATTGGAACCACCAATAGTTGATTGAATCATTGAGGTCTGTCCATCTGAAGCATGTAACCTTGATTAAATATCTTACCTACAGGCCCCACTTCTCTAATTTTACAAAAATTTAAACATAAATATCCCATAGAGGGTTAGATACCCAGGGAAGACAAGGTTAGCATATTCTTGAAATAGGATTCCCTAAGTGTCATTCCCTCTAAAGTTAATGCATGATGTCAGTTTATCAAAACGAATAAATATGCAATACGATAATTGAAACATGACCTACAAGTGTCCCATTTAGATATGAATAAGTCTAAAAATGACATGCATATATACATCATATTAATGCAATAAATTAAAATTTAAACGTGTGACAATCTATTTATAAAGGCAGTCTGTTCTAAATGAGTACCTTAATAGGACTTTTATTTTTAAACCTTATGAATGCAAGACATAAGAAGAAGACAATGGTAAGTTTATTTGATAAATATCACATAAAACATTGAAATAACAAAATGATACAGAAAATATAAGGTGAAAAAAGAGGGATAGAATTCCTCCCCTCATGTCTAGTGCTCCTAACAGAGTAAGGTAGACTCTGTCCTAAATGATTTCTAAATGGATGCATGAGGTTAGAGCTAACTAATGCATCTAGATTCGATAAAATTTCAGGAGCTAATTTTCACTTGCTTTGCTAGTCTTATTCGTATACCTTCCCGTGATGACACTCAGTCAACCGAGTTGGTATTTCAAATCCGTAGAACTCCACTTACTTCTCATATCCGTCCACCGTACACCGCATCGGATCCGAACGTCATTTGTAAGGCGATACTCCACGAGTATGCCAAGCAAGATCTCTCCAATAGATCAAACTTATCATGTTGATCTCATGGCTCACCGAGGTTCCCGACCAGGCCCATGACGGCTCGAGTCCCAAGGTCGGCCTATGAGTTTGAGCGTCCCTCATATTCATTTGTGAGTCGAGGAGATTCACTCCAATGACGTATGCAGCCATAGCATACTATTTCATTTCATTTAATCATTCAATCATTCATTTCATTCAATATATTTCATTCCATTTATTTCAAATGAGAACGAGTGCTGTAAAGTACACACTCGACTCCATTTTCAAAATCTCCAATCATTTATAACAGTTAAGCATGTATCAAGTACTCATACACTTGACACTCACCAAGTAAACAAAAAAGAAATGTCATTCGAAGTTCAGGCGTCCACCGTGGGATCCTCTTGAAGGTCCTCTTGGGTGCCTGAGCAATTAATAACGCATTATTACTCAAATCACTTAAAACCCCTAAGTATAAAGAAAGATTGCATGCTTGTACAATCTAAAAAAATCTCACAAGTACGAGCCTTAATTACTCGTAAATCGATACTCAAGGGTGGGGTTTTAAAATACAAGAGAAATCTGGTTTCAACCTTAAAATCATTGGACGGAAACAAGTAGGTATGAAATCATGTAAATTATTTTTCAAATGAACGACCGAAGTCGAACTGAAAAGGGGCACGTCACAATCCAGCCAAGATCTAGCCGGATATTCGGCCGGATTTCTGGCCGAATTCGAGGCAGGCAGCATTCCAATTTTTTTTTTCAATTTTCACCACCAATTCAGCCATATATCCAGCCAATTCTTGGCCGGATAGTTGGCTGGATTCTATGAAAATGGTTCCCGCGTGAAAATTTTTCAAAAGGTTAGGAATTATCGAATTTAGAGGCATTCTTGAAAAAATCATAACTCACTCTTTATAAGTCCAAAATTTGAAAATTTGGTACCATTAGAAACTACTTACAAAGTACTAAAAGTTCTTAGAAGACACCTTTTCATGATTCCAAATGGAAAACATTCAAAATTCGGTTCAAAGTGGCTGTTTTGGAATGCTAAGACAATTTCGGGGTTGGTTTTTGGCCAACTTTGAAAATTCGCCATAATTCACACAATGCGAACTAGCTTCTCAGATTTGAAACTCAATTAGAGTTGCAATCAAAGTTTAAAACAAAATAAGTAAAACAAGAATTGGAGTTTTGAGCACCAAGATATGGTAACTCAAAATTGCTGCAAAAGTGAAATTATTAAGCAAATTCTAGATTTAAATCACGAATTTTGGGGCTTTGATTGAATATCGAAATGGATTCGGAATGACACCAAACTTGGCAGTATTACACTACCATATAAGGGCTATTCCTATGTAAACTTTCATAGAAAAATACGTACGTAAAGTCGGTTAACAAAATCATTAAAGTCCCACAAGTTTCCAAGGCAAATCTGCCTGGTATGTAAATTTTCCTTTTCTAAATATTCGGCTAATGAAACTGGGAGCTCGAATATGAGCTCCTGGTATACATTTTATACCGTTGGAAAACTGAGAATGTCTAGTTTTTAGTGCCACAAACGGCACTTGATTTTGATGTCGAAGCAAAATGTTATAGTTGGTTGAAAAACACTACCAGAGCAATACGGAAAAAATTCCAGTTTTGATGAACTTTCGAATCACAACATTTGGCCAACCAAATCATGTAATTTTTGTTTTTGTGGAAACCTTCCACACAACCCACACAACATATACACATCATAAACAAGTCAATTGAACCTCAAAAAAATGCTCTAAGGGTCACGGCATTGACAAGGGCAGAAACGAAAAAATTCCCCTCTTCACTTCCTTTGAGTTTCCACCCACAATATCACTTATTTCTACTAAATTAAGCACTAATCCAACATTAATAACATCAAAACTCATCAAATCAGTTCATCAGGCCATAGTGGGATTTCATAGACCCCACACACCAAATTTCCAACCATCTAAAGCTACCCATGTGAATTTATGAGATCACAAGTGTAATATAACTTCCATTAATCAAGAATCAAGAGGTTGATCGTTCATTACCTCTTTGGATGAGCAAGGCAGAAAATTTCGATCCAATGAAGCTCAAGAAAACCATGCAAATGAATCCCCTTTCCTAGTTTAACTTGATCACCAAGTGATTTGCAAGTTATGTGTGAATTTTTGAGATGATTTGGACAAGAAATGAGCAAGAAAATGGAGAACTTTTGGTCTTGTTTCTCCCTTGGAGTTGGCCGGCCAGCTTAGAGCAAGAGAGAGAGAGTGTTTGGTGAAAAATGAAGCTTCCTTGAGAAGCTAAAATGTATGGCCAAAAGTGTCCCAAAAGTCAACTAGGAATAGTGCGCGTTTTCGCGCGTTTCGTGCTTGATTCCTCTCGGGTTTGTTTCACTTGTGCACTAAACCTCTAATGCACTTCCATTTATACTATTATTATTCACTCTTAATGGTCTAAAAATAAGGGTCTAAAGTCCCTCAATTAATCGCGCACGCGAAAACGCGTATTTCCGAATTGTATGCAATAAAGTGGAATTTTAAAGAAATTTTTATAACGATAGTATCACTAACTAATAATTGAACATTTAACATAAAAATACCTATTTCAAGACTAATATACAAGTCTCTAATTTTCCAACCTTATTGTATCCTCGATTCGATTATTACCCCCAAATGCGAATTCACTATTCTCACTAAACGAGCTTCCCAAAAATTAATTTTTGTAACGAGTCATTTTAAAAATACATGTAAGCCATAGTTCCATGTAATTGGGTCTAAAAAGGTTGGAATAAAATATTCGGAGCAAACGGCCAATTAAATATTTAAATAAACTAGTAATAGGAATTTAAAATAAGTAAATTTGCGGGTCCTCACATGAGTCTAGTATTACTTTCTCAAATCTCCAATAAATTTATATCGTCTTTTGGAAAACTATCGACGCGTGAGCAGTATGCATTTAATTAGAACTCATTCACCTTTAATTCCTCAATTAGTTTTTCTTAATCTACTATTAATCATTCTTAATTTTTTCAAGATAATTACACTCTCAAATAGAATATCACCTCGAAACACATGTACTCATTATTTCTCACTTAAACGAACCTCCGAAAATTAAATTTGCTAACCGGACATTTTAAAAACATAAGGAAGACATTGTTCCATATGAATGGAGTTAAAATGGTTGAAATAAATTATTTGGAGAAAACAAGTGAATAAATATTTAAATAAACCAATAATATTCGACAAAAATAAGAAATTTTTCGGGTCCTCACAAATCCCAAAATTTTTGGTTGATGGTTCGAGTGATCCCTCAGACATTGTTACATACACATCGTGCCACGCCCACATGTCTAAGTGGATCAATCCTAATCTTAATAGAGAAGAGTGGTATGACAATCACTAAAAGGAAAAAAAATGAAAGGTTTAAAAGAAATAGTGTATGCACATATGATGTGCTCCATTGAGAGGAGGAATTAAATATCATTAAATATGCATGAAGGTTCTAGGATAATATAGCTTCCCACTCCCAAATGTAAAGCGCAATACCAGTAAGTAAATACAAATAAATAAATAAAAGTAAATAGACAAACCATTCATCATATACACAAAAAACGAGGAATGAGTACCAGTGTAAAATGTAAAAAGTTCTGAAAAGAAAAAATGCAACTTAAGACATCCAAATACGATAAGCAAAAGGGTCAGAAAGAGAAAAGATAACTAAATCAAGTGTTCGGATTCACTAGGATTCTCAATGAAGTCACCAAACTTTCGCGCCCCATTTTTCGCAAAAAAAGGTATATACAAAAAATGTGTTTTTTATTTTTACAAAATAAAATAAGTAAAAAAAGTCTAAAATGGGGCTTTAAAATTGCAACAATTGGGATCCAAAATTCAGTCTAAAAAGGGTTTTTAAGAAAATAGGAGTCGCCACTTGGTATTGAGTTTAGGTGTACCAAGTCACCCAAAAATATTTTTAACAAAAACAAAAAATAAAATAAAACTCTTGTCGACAACTCCAGATTTTCGAAAATAAGAGAAAATAAGTTCAAGAGTCACGGTTGAAGAAAATGAAGGCAAGGGGTCAATTGGCTCAAATCTAAGGTACCCTTTCAATATAGTCTAAACTAATTGCGAGATTTAGTCAAAAATTTTCTAATCTAACCTTTAAATTTATCACATTTGGATGTTTCCTATATGGATGCAAACTTAAATTTAAATAAGACATTAAATATTACGTTTGGATATTTCCTACATGGTGACGAGCATGCAAAGATGAAGTTCGAAAAAAAATTACACATATAGGTATAAGTGACAAAAAAAAAAGGAAATGCAACATAATGAGTATGGAAAACAAAATCTCGTGACACAATTTTCTTATTAAGGGATTAATGGAGTATTTTAAACTAAAAGCTATAATTGTCCATTTTTCATATTCAAAAAGCGACTCTCTAGTCTAGATAAACAAATGAACTAACTTATTTTCTAATTTTCTAAATGAGATGCAATTCTAAATAATATGATTTACACATATAGAGAGTACGGGAATAATGTAAGAGGAAATATTATACAAATGAGAGAAATGACTTAAAATAGGAAAAATGCATGAAAATGCAATGAATGACATACAAAAGATAAATCCAACGCATAGAGGACATAAGAGTTTAGCATTGGACTACCCCACTTTTAGAAATTCTCACTAGTATTGGACTAGTAAGGAAGTGGAAGGAGAAACCACAACTAGTGTCAGACTAGTGTGGTGACGTCATGCATTTATTATGCACAATAAAAAAAAAGGGTTAAATACGAAAAACCCCCATGTGATTTGCCTAATGTTCACTTTACCTCCCTATGGTTTGGAAACCTACAATTTGACTCCCTGTCGTTTCAATTAAAGTAAAAGTCTAACGGAAAACATCTAAACTAACGTCTGAAAGGAAAATGTCAAAACTGCCCCTCTATAAGGGTTTTGCGTTAAGTACCAAAAACCCCCTGTGGTTTGTCAAATGTACACTTTACCTCCCTATGGTTTGAAAATATACAATTTAACTCCCTGTCGTTTCACCTAAAGTGAAAATCTAACAGAAATTCCGTTAAATACACTTTAGTTGAAACGACAGGGAGTCAAATTGTAAATTTCCAAACCATAGGGAGGTAAAGTGAACATTAGGCAAACCATAGGGGGGTTTTTGATATTTAACCCTAAAAAAAAATAAAGCATGAGTTATAACAAGTAAATATGTAAGAGCACATAGCATATACATAAGTATAATATCTAAATGTAAAAATTTTAAAAAAATGAACAAAACATATAAACACATAGGCCACATAAACACACAAAACCTATCTATTACAGCAAGAAGTCTAACTACAACCTAAAGTGGAGAGAAATATAATGAAATAAATCTATCTATCCTATCCATTACATTTAGGGATCCAAATACAATCTAAAATGGGGAAATATAATAAAATTGGTCTATCTATCCTTTCTATTACATTAGTTCATCTAATTATAATTTGCAACATATTACCTATCTATTACATTTTGAGATACTTAAATACCTTCCGAATAATTATAAATTAACTAAACAAACATTAAAAATTTGAAAAAAATATTTAAATTAAATAATAACAAAGTATGTAAAAACATATAAATATATAGAAGCACATAGGAGTATGTAAGAACACATAATCCAAATTTAAAGGATAATAGGGGTACTCCCTTTTGAAGCGGTGACTAAATGAAGTAAAGTTACCCAATCTATAATCAAAATCAATAAAATGATCACTTCCTCCTTGCCTCAAGATACACTTGATCAAGTAAGGAAGTTTTACAAACACTCAAATAACCCACACAAAGCTACACTATTGAAGAAATTGAATCACACTTGAAAAGTTAAATGAATATCACACAACTAAGAGTACAAATCTTCTTTTTGGAATATTCTTATGCTTGAATCACTCAAGATCTGATGTAGATTTAATGCGTATCCGTGCTCTTGGTGGTTGACTTTTATCCTATTTATAATAGATCAAAAACATTTTCAATTAATGCCACTAACGAACATAAGGCAGCTAAAGAGTCAACTAGCCGTTAGTAGTGTCGGACATCCGGTAGGCTGGTTTTGTGCATCCGAACGCAGGCAGTGAGTTCAAGAAATTTTCTTGAAATCTTTAGGACGTCCGGCAGCATCAGAATATGCGTCCGATCATGTGATGTAAAACTTGGAATCCTTCATTAATTCTTTCGAACGTCCGGTGCTTCTAATGCTTGTCGTCCGAAGTGTTGCAACGGTTGTCGGACGTCCGGTGCTTAGGTATTGTGGGTCCGATCGAGATTAGAGATCTTAGAGGTGCTGACTTATCAGCTTTGGATGTCCGAGGATAGGTTCTTTGCGCGTCTGAAGATACTCAACGGTTATCGGACGACCGATAGGATATATTTGTGCGTCCGACAGATGTTTTAGTAGATGCTTGGCCTTTGAACCTGTTTTGCTCCATTTCCAGCCCAAAAACAAACTTGGAAAATATTTAGTTTTATCCACTTGTTTTGTAATCATCAAAAGGTACGAACAAAGATAAACAATCTCCCCTTTTTGATGATGACAAAACAATGGATGCAGTGATGGAATTTTGGTATAGTTTCTCTTTTCTTAGAGAGGCCTTGGAGTATTTACAACTTCCCCTCAGAATGATATCCACATCCCTTTAGTGACTCCCCCTCAGAAAATTTTCCACACCCCACAGAAAAAGAATTTACTTGACTCCCTCACATATAGATCAGATTCTTGACTCCCCCTCACATATAGATCCGATTCATATTTTGATTCCATCCATGTTTCTTCCCCTTTTTGTCATCATAACAGAACCGAAATCAATTAGAACTGAAATTAAAGCAACAACAAATGACAGCAATCAACAAGAACTGACATAAACAGACAAGAGAGATAGCTAACAACGGATATAAAACATCCATTTAAGACAAGAGAGACATAGCCATAATATAGAAACATCTTCCAACAACGGATAGCTAAATATTTTACAGACCAGTAGAGGAGTAGTAAACTCCTTAAACTTAACAAACACACCAGATGTCTTTTAAGAGCAAAATATGCAAAAGAAAATTATTGAGAACTACTCATGAAGTGCAGTGGCCTATTAGTGCCTATATGGTGATCTTGGATGGTCCAGACCTTCTTCTAGTCAAACGAAATTGCTCAGGATCCACATGATCTTCCTCTTCAGTATCTTCAGCATCATTTTCAGTCGCCTCTTCAGAGATGGGAGCTTTTCCTTTATTCTTGGGCTGAGAACTGGAGGCATGAGCTTCTGGAGTAGCTTCAGTACCAGGAGTGTGTTCAGTAGGCTTAGTTCTGGGTTCTTTTTGATGAGCATGTTCATTGTTCATAGAAGTAGGAGGCACAAGAAGATTTCGTTTCTCAATGAAGGAAGCCTGCTGGTCAGGTGTCATGGTCGACATTAGACCATCGTCAATGAGCATAACGTGTTGCTTGAGGTCTTCAAGCAACGTGATAACCTCAGAGTTGTATACAAAGGACTTGTTGGCTGATTTTCTAGGGTGAATGGTGAAAGGAGAGACATACATGGATTGATCCCGAGGGGTCCTAGGGGTGACTGGAGTTTCGTGAAAGCTCTTTCTTCTGAACTCTGACAGAGGTTCCTTGTGACACCAGTGACCCTCCAAAAACTTCAAATTTTTTCATTCAAAATAAGCCTTTGAGAAAACAGTTGAGGCACTATCTCTAGGAGACTTTCCAATGAAAGGAATTTCAAGGTGAGCAAAGATAGGAGTTAGGAATTTTCCATAGGTAAGCTTCCTACGACTATCGGTACTAATCTTAAGCAGGAATTTGCATATCACAAAACCAAAATCGATTCTGATTTTTTCAACAAAACAGTAAAATAGATACAATTCCATTTTGTTTGCATCGGTTCTGTGACCATCAGTGGGTACCAGCAGATTAGAAACAATGGTAAAGATAATCAAGTTCTAAGAACTGAGATCCTCTAGTCTCGCCTCAGCAGGAGTGTTAAAGTGAGTGCGAAAGTAAGTCATTAACTTGGAGATGTGAAAATGATGGTAGGTAGACGAGAATTCTTCATATGAAAAGAAATTTGCAATTTTTCCTCTGAAGCCATCTTCAATCTTAGTTTTCAAAACAGAGTTAATGACATCAGGAGTTAAAGTGATATCAACAGAATTGACTCTAGAGATAAGTTCGGTGTGTGAGTTTCCTTTCCTAAGATTTGTAAAAAACTGGTAAAGCATGTCAGGGTAGAAGGTGTTCGGGATAGTCAGGAGGTGAGTCCATTTTTGGAACTCAAAACGTTTAAGCACAGGTTCTAAATCAATCTTACGAAATTCATATGGGATGACAGACCTCTGAATGATGAATCCTTTTTGAGAAATTAACTCAAATCTATCTCTGACCTCATCATCAATGAACTTTGGCAGGGGTGTAGGTTCTTTGACAGGCTGAGCCTCTGGTTCCTTTGAAGTGCGTTTCCTTTTTGCACTTTGTTTGGCAGATGACCCGGTAGTCTGAGCACCAGACCTTGTCCTAGGTGATTTTCTGTTAGGGGGTTCAGGTGTTTGCTGTTCCGCAGCAATTTGTTCCTCAGTTTGATGTACTTCCACTCGCACAGTAGATGGATCAGCAATTGGAGCATCCTGTATCTTCTTTGCAGGTTGCTTTGCCTTTCCACCACGAGTACCTATCCTCTTTTTGGATACCCTGGTGGAAGGTTCTACGGTCTCAACATCTTCATCCCTGAGTCTAAATGTGCGTCCGGCACTTGCTGACCGCTTCTAACTCTCACCATGATGCAATGTAGTTGATTTTTAAGATGCAGTGTAGTGCAGATGCGTGTCAAATTGACTACTAGTGCGTTAAGAACTGCAGAGGATGCTTGAGATGATTATAGGTAGTGGATTTGGAAGAGTTAGGGTTTCTAGTATGAATTGAGAATTATGAGGCAGTTGGGAGTTATGGAGTGTTATGAGTGGAGTAAAATGGTCAACAGAGGTGTAATGAGGTTGGTTGGGTCAATTCCTTGGAACTTGAATACGGGAGAGACCAATTTGAATTTTGAATTTGAGGGAGAACCGAAGGGTTGCGTCCGAGTCTAAGGAGGTAACTGAACTGAATGAAGTGGATAGCTTCTTTATAAGATGCAGTAAATTGAGTGTCGGACGGCCGAATGAAGTGAAGCGTCGATACAATCGTCTGAACAAAAAATTCCTGAGGAAACTGATGAAGAACACTGTCGGACATCCGTTCTAACACATCGGACGTATGATGGAAGTTTTTAAAGAACTTTTTCACAGACGCCCAGTTTTGTTCTAAGATACACAAACTGGTCCAATGGAAGGGATTTTGTGAAAATATCAGCAATTTGATTTTTCGAACACACATACTGAACGCAAATTTCTCTCTTTTGGACAAGATCACGAATGAAGTGATGCTTTATGTCTATGTGCTTTATTCTAGAGTGCTGAATGGGATTTTTTGTCAAATTTATGGCACTAGTATTATCACAATACATAGGCACGCATTCATATATTAGTCTGAAATCATTCAATGTGTTTTCCATCCATAACAGTTGAGCACAACAAGCACCAGCAGCAATATATTCTGCTTCAGTTGTAGAAAGAGAGATAGCATTTTGTTTCTTGCTGAACCAAGATACTAAGCAATTTTCAAGAAAGTTACATATTCCTGACGTACTTTTTCTATTAACTCTACAACCACCGAAATCAACATCAGAGAATCCACTTAATGGGAGTTCATTACACTTAGGATACCAAAGACTAAAATTCAAGGTTCCTTTTAGATATCTAAGAATTCTTTTTACTGCATTCAAATGTGATTCTTTTGGACAGGACTGAAAATGAGCATACAAGCATACAGCAAACATGATATCTGGTCTACTAGCAGTTAAGTAAAGCAAACTACCAATCATACCTCTGTACTTCTTTTCATCAACTTTTGTACCTTTTTCATCTTTGTCGAGCTTGGTAGATGTGCACATAGGTGTTCCAACCTGCTTTGAGTCCTCCATTCCAAATCTTTTGAGCAGCTCTTTTGTGTATTTTGTTTGATTGATAAACGTTCCTTCTCTGGTTTGAACCACTTAGAGTCCAAGGAAGAAATTTAATTCTCCCATCATGCTCATTTCAAACACTTTTTGCATAACTTTGGAAAATTCCTTGCACAAGTTCTCATTAGTAGCACCAAAAATAATATCATCCACATATATTTGAACAATTAGAAGATCACGTGAACTCTGTTTAGTGAAAAGAGTGGTATCCACTATGCCCCTTTTGAACCCATTTTCAATTAAAAAACCACTCAAGTGTTCATACCACGCTCTCGGAACTTGTTTTAATCCATATGAAGCTTTTGAGAGTTTAAAAATATGGTTTGGATAATTCTCATTTTCAAAACCAGAGGGCTAATCAACATAAACTTCTTGATCTATAAAACCATTTAGGAAAGCACTAACATCTATTTGAAATAATTTAAAATTTTTGAAACATGCAAAAGCTAAAAACATTCTAATAGATTCTAACCTAGCTACAGGTGCAAATGATTCATCAAAATCTATTCCTTCTTCTTGAGTGTAACCCTTAGCTACCAATCTGGCCTTGTTTCTAACTACCTCACCGTTGTCATTCATTTTGTTTTTAAAAACCGATTTAGTGCCAATAATAGGATGATTTTGTGGTGTAGCAACTACTGTCCAAACCTTATTTCTTTCAAATTGATTTAACTCCTTTCCCATGGCCAAAATCCAGCTCTCATCATTCAATGCATCAACAACATTTTTGGGCTCAAAATGTGAGACCAATGCAAAGTTATCAATTAATTGTCTAGCGGAGGAACGTGTTCTGATCTTTTCAGATGGATCACCAATGATAAGTTTCTTAGGATGATTTTGGACGAATTTCCAGGCTCTTGGAAGATCATTAGGAATCACAGTGTCACTGTCATTGTCTTCTCTAGCAGGACTGTCTTGATTTTCATCTTCCTTTGAATTATTTTCTGATGGAGCTGTGCCTTGATTGCTGATTGTTAGCTTCTTTAATTCTTCTCGGACACTTCCATCATCATCTTCACCACAACTCATGGAAGTATCACTATTAGATTCATCAAAAGTGATATGTATGGCTTCTTCTATAACCAGAGTTCTACGATTATAAACTCTAAAGTCTCTCTTATTTTCACAATATTCCAAGAAGATCCCCTCATCAGATTTGTTATCAAACTTACCAAGATGTTTCTTGATGTTCAGAATGAAGCGTTTGCAGCCAAAAACTTTAAAATAACCAACTACAGGTTTTTTATCAAACAACAGCTCATATGAAGTCTTGTTCAAGATTGGTCTTAAGAGAACTCTGTTTATGGTATAGCATGCAGTGTTTATAGTTTAAGCTCAAAAGTACTTTGGTAAATTGCATTCACTACGCATGGTTCTATCAGCTTCTTGAAGAGTTCTATTTTCCTCTCAACCACTCCATTTTGCTGAGGTACTCTAACAATAGAAAACTCATGTGTAATGCCATTGTTGTCACAGAATTCTGGAAATCCACAAAAACGAAATTCTGTGCCATTGTCACTTCTTATTTTTATGATTTTCAAACCAATCAGATTTTGAACCTTGGCAAACATGGAAACAAAGTTTTTGAAGGCATCATCTTTATGTGCAAGAAACATCACACAAGTGTATTTAGAATAGTCATCAACAACAACAAAACATAATCTCTTGCCACCAAAACTTGTGGTTTGAGTTGGACCAAAAAGATCAAAATGTAGGAGTTCTAAGGGTTTTGAGGTATAAACACATTTTTTTTTGTTTAAAAGATACCTTGACTTGTTTTCAAATTGGCAAACATCACAAATGCGATCTTTACAAAAATTGAGTTTTGGAAACCCTCTAACCAGGTCCTTTTTGAAAACCTCTTTTAGCAAATCCATATTGAAGTGACAAAACCTTCTGTGCCACAACCAGAGATCCTCATTTGATACTTTGAGACAACTAAGGCTGGAAGCATCAACTTTTTCAAGAATCACCACATAAATGTCATTAACTCTTTTTCCTTTGAAAATAATGTTAAACTTTGAGTCAAGAACAAGGCATTCATGTTTCTTAAATAACACGAGTAGGTTCCTATCACATAATTGACTAACACTCGGCAAATTGTAACTCAGGTTGTCGACTAAAAGAACATTATGAACAAAAGTCTGGTCATTCTTACCAACATCACCAATGCCAATAGTTTTGGCTTTATTATCATCTCCAAAAGTAACCTTTCCACTTGTTTTTGGCTTGAGCTTGATGAACTGTGATGCATTACCAGTTATATGTCTTGAACATCCACTATCTATGAGCCATTTTGATTCTTTAACAGTATTCACCAGGTTCACCTCTTCATCTCCAATGGCCATGAAAGCCATTTGGGCAGATTCCTCTTCTTCCTCTACTTCTCCTTCTGAATTGCAGTCATTCCAGGTGATCTGGAAATTGTTGAATTTTGGTTTTCGTTCACTTTTGTTCTTCTTCTTTTTCTTCATTGGACATTCATTTGCATAGTGACCAGGTTGGCCGCATTCAAAGCACTTATCAGTTTGCTTTTTGTTGAATTCCAGCTTTCCTTTATTTCTGAAGTTGTTGGACTGATTTGGAAAGGAATTACTATATCCTCCTTTTCTGAATCTTCTCTTGTTGAGTATCCTTTTGAACCCTCTTGTAATGAGTGCAATGTCACTATCATCACCTTCCATATCATCTCCATCCAGAGAGATTGTATCATCTTCTTCTTGTGAAGTCTTCAGAGCAATGCTCTTTCTAACTCTTGTGTCTTCTTCTTCATGCACTTTAGACTTAAGTTTTAGCTTATAAGAGATTAGTGAATTTATAAGGGATTCAATAGATAAAGTGTTCAGATTTTTGGCTTCCTCAATGGCAGTCACTTTGCTCTCCCAATCTTTTGATAGAGCATTCAGAATTTTTCTATTTTTCTCACCTAAAGAGTAATCTTTCTCAAGAACTTCTAGATCCTTAATAAGATCATTGAATTTGCAATACATCTTGTCGATATTTTCGTGAGGTTCCATCTTAAAGGATTCATACTTCGTGACCAGAATGGACTTCTTCTGTTCTCTCACATTTTCACTTTCTTCGTGTATTTCTCGAAATTTATCCCAGATTTCTTTTGCAGATTTGCAGCCCTTGACTCTAACAGATTCGTTTGAGTCTAAAGCACTGTACAGTACATTCATCGCCTTGGCATTTAGAGTGAGATGAGTTCTATCTTCAGCAGTTAGTTCCCTTCTTATTTTTGGTCTCGGCCTGTTTGTCTCTGCATCAATAGTAGAGGCATCAAACGGACCTTCATTGACTATAAACCATAGCTCAATATCAATAGATTGTAAGAAAATAATCATCCTTTCCTTCTAACTCACATAGTTTGAACCATTGAACATAGGGGTCTAGTTGCTGATTGTCCCTCAAAGAACATGGCATTGTTGGTTGTCATATTTACTCCTAAACCGATTGAGTTTAATCTCAAGGAGACCAAGCTCTGATACCAATTGTAAGGATCGAAAACAACCTAAGAGGGGTTAAAAGCTAGCCAAAATATAAATCACCTTTTTTCTGAACTAGCCCTCTTTTACTAAAATACCAGACCAATGAACAAATTATGATAAAGCGGAGGTAATTTAGAGCAGAAGAGATAAATAGTTAATGTTGCAAAACAGAGAATAAGAAGATGGAATAGCAAACCAAATCTCAAACTCGACTAGAGTTTGAATATCCCTTTATATTGTAAGCTCCTTCAAGTTGATTCAACATACAACCAATCTCTTGTATACACGGGAAGGATCACTTCCTCCTTGCCTCAAGATACACTTGATCAAGCAATGAAGTTTTACAAACACTCGAATAACCCTCACAAAGCTACACTATTGAAGAAATTGAATCACACTTGAAAAGCTAAATGAAGATCACACAACTAAGAGTACAAATCTTCTTTTTGGAGTATTCTTATGCTTGAATCACTCAAGATCTGATGTAGACTTAATGTGTATCCGTACTCTTGGTGGTTGACTTTTATCTTATTTATAATAGACAAAAAACATCTTCAATTAATGCCACTAACGGACACAAGGCAGCTGAAGAGTCAACTAACAGTTAGTAGTGTCGGACGTCCGGTAGGCTGGTTTTGTGCGTCTGAACGCAGGCAATGAGTTCAAGAAATTTTCTTGAAATCTTTAGGACGTCCGGCAGCATCAAAATATGCGTCCGATCATGTGATGTAAAACTTGGAATCCTTCATTAATTCTTTCGGACGTCCGGTGCTTCTAATGCTTGTCGTCCGAAGTGTTGCAACGGTTGTCGGACGTCTGGTGCTCAGGTATTGTGCGTCCGATCAAGATTAGAGATCTTAGAGGTGCTGACTTATCAGCATCGGACGTCCGAGGATAGGTTCTTTGCGCGTCTGAAGATACTCAACGGTTATCGGACGACCGATAGGATGTATTTGTGTGTCCGACAGATGTTTTAGCAGATGCTTGGCCTTTGAACCTGTTTTGCTCCATTTCCTGCCCAAAAACAAACTTGAAAAACATTAGTTTTATCCACTTGTTTTGTAATCATCAAAAGGTACGAACAAAGATAAACATCATGGCACCAATTTAATTGGAAATATAATAATATAAAAATGTGCTAGACTCACATTATCATGTTAAAAAATGTAAATAAACTCAAAACACTTAAAATATATAATTTAAATGCATGCAAAAGAATTATAATTAACAATTAAAGGAAGGGAACAATTATAATTGAAAAATCAAAACACTATTAGAGGCTAAATTGCAAAAATAAAAAAGTTTTTGGAATCAAAATATAATTTTATAAAAAATTAGGGGTTAAAATTAAATAAAGACAAAGTTTAGGGGCCAAATACAATTAAATTAAGGGTCTAACTGAAAGAAATCTAAAATTTTAGGGATACAATAAAATTACTCAAAAGATTGAGGGTCAAATTTACAAATTACAAATTTTGATTCTGATTTAGACAAAATATGATGAAGCAAAAGTTGGGCCATCTTTTCTTTTTTTTTTTTTTTTTGCTTTGGCCGAAATACACTAACTCAGTAGAAAAATGCGGGCTAATCCATTAAAAAAACAAGCAAATCCAATCAAAATTTAAACAAATTTAGATTTTATGAAAATGTTGGGCCTAACCCTAAAGTCCAGACGAAACCCAAAGCAAAAAATAATACCAGCCCACTCTTAAACCCAACTACAAATAAATAAAATTCCAACCCTTTATTTTTATTTTTCTCTTTTATTTCTCTTCTTCTTCTTCCCTCCTCTTCTTCTTTTTCCCTCTGATTGAAGCTCTAGTCGCCGAATTGCTAGCGATATTTTTGGTCATAAAAACTCACCAAAATACGCCTATTCACTCAATTTTTCACGTAAAATCCGTCTCCGGCCTTAGTTTTGGCAAAAAAATGCACAAAGAAGGGTTAAAAAAAAATCTAATTTATAGCCGGGTTTTATCTTTTAAAAAAATCGCTCAAATCCTCACTAAAATTCATAAAATTTACACCAAAACAACCCTTGTGAATTTTAAAGTGCAATTATGACTTTAGTTTGGCAAAAAAAAAACAACAACAAAGTGATACATTAAAGCAAAAAAGCCCAAAATGAAGAAAAATATTTCAATGCTTTTAAGGCTTAAAATTTCAAAAAATTTGAATAACCAAACATCTTTCAGACCACGTACTATCTATGACCATCTATCTTAACAAAAGTATATGCACAACATTTAGCACCTTAATTCAGTTTTTCCATTTAAACATTTTTCCACACACTTAACGTGCATGATTTTGCCCTATACAATCCATGGAACTTAAGCAGACTTAGATCCCACATTTTCATCAACAAATCACTATAACAATCCATAGCAACTCATGTGAAACATTCCATTTACAACCACAAGCATAAAAGAAAGAGAACAAGAATAAAAAATAATGAAGAGTAGGGATAAAAAAATGTTTGGGTATGACAATGAGACAAAGAACATCACCTTGTTTTCATAGTACAAAAAGGCAAACAAATAGATGGTGGTGATGATGGTTCGGACTCGGTGATAGTATCCACCTCTTCCACCTTCTCTTTTCTTTCTTTTCTTCGTGTGACTTGCAAATTGAGAGAGAGCCGAGATCATAAGGTAGTTTTTTTTGTTAGTTGTTGTTTTGTGTCTTGATTGAAATAGCCAAAGAGGGTGTGAGGACTCTCAAAATTCTTCTTATTTTCTTAAAATGCCCTTGTATTTTGAATAAATTACTTTATAATAACTTTACTACTCATTCACTTCCTCCATAGTTGTAATAAATCATAGAATCAAGAGTTACATCTTTAGTTTTATAGTTAGCATAAATTAGGTTTTTTCTTCATATTTCGATAGTGTGATTAATTGTGGATGTGTGTTTACTAAATTGGTGGTTAAGAGTGAGTTTTAGATATGAGAAAGTGTGTGATTAGAACTGCTAATAATAAGTTAGTGAATCATAAGTTAAAACACTAGTACGGGTAAGTTAAGGAAAATCGGCTTGAACCGACGTGCACCGTTTGCTATCGATTGAATACATCACTTGAACACTACTTTATTACCTTAATCTCCTTACTTTATTTCAGCAAAATTAGCCCAAAAATATCCTCCAAACCAGCCAAAAATCTTGAGCAAAATAAAGAGGAAAAGAAGAAAAATTTGAGCTTTAATCTCGCGGTGACACTTGGCAACCATCCATCCAACTTTGACCAAACAAATTCCTATCTTCTTATCATTCTTTTAGCTTCATTTCTTCTCCATTTATGACTTGTTGGTTGTCTTGAGGAGAGAAAAAAACACAAGAGAGAAAAGTTCAACTTTCACCTTGAATCCATCTTGTTTGAGTGAAATCTCAAAATCTAAACCAATTAAACTTATCTTGTGGTATTTGGCAAGCTTTGTGTGGTAAAATTTTTGGAAGAAAGGGGTTAGTTTTTCACCTACAAACAGCTTTGTAAGGTATAATGGTTTCCTTTCCTTTCCTTGTACTTAGTCATGTTAAAATTGGGAAATAAGCTTATGTTCTTGGTTTTCTATAGTTAATTATTTAGTTTTGAGTGATATGGTGAAATGTTTAGCTAGGGTTTGAAAATTTCAGTTGTGATTATTGTTGTTTATCTAATATATGATGTTGATGAGTTTGGATAGGGACTTGGGGTAGTGATTCAAGACATGAATGTTAGTGTTAAGCATTGAAACATCAAATTCCAGCAATTGTAGTAGAATCTGCCCTGTTCCTGCACTGTATATTCGTCCAGGATAAAGGCTGAATCAGGTCTTGTTCAAAACATGAAAGTTGTAGGGAATAGGGGTAAATATCTGCTTGTAAAATTTCAACTCAATCGAAACACTGTAGAGTATGAAATGACTAAAATACCCCTGGCTACTAAAAGCCTATTTCGCGGGCAGCTTTCTATTTTCTCTGAGATTTCACATTTTGACCTTGAAAATGCATGAACTGGGTGTTGATGTCTTCATTAGAAATGTAGGTTTCTGTCTTAGCTTCAAAACACCATAAAATTTACCCCAATTTGATAAGCGTAACATCAGTTGTGACCAAAACGCCGGAAGATGACAAACCTGCTACTTAGACATTCTTCTTTAATACTAGTTTCCAGCTTTGATTTTGATAGTTGCATTGCTAGAATTGCCTTGTACGAGATGACATTGAGCCTAGTGAAGGGCTATTGTGTTAAGATTGTTTATGTATGTGTCGCGCCCCATTTTTTAAATAAGAAAAATAAATTTAAAGACCAGTTTAGAAAAAATGGCTTTTGATTCGATTTTTAATTGGAAAATGAATTTTTGATTATGGAAAAGCATGGGTCTAAATGGGACTTGAAAATGCGATGATTTGACCCAAAATGTAGTTTAAAAAGGGTTTTTTGAATGAAAAATGGAGTCGCCACTTGGTATAGAGTTCAGGTGTACCAAGTCACCTAAAAATGAATTTTAAAGAAAAAAAGTAGAAAAACCCTTCTTAAACGACTCCAAGTCTACGAAAATTAGAAAAAAAGATTCGGGAGTCACATTTGAAGAAAGGGAAGGCAAGGATAAGAATCCAAGGCACCCTTTCAACCTAGCCAAGACTAGTTGCGACGATTTAGTCAAAGATTTTCTTATTTTAACCTAAAAATTTATCACATTTGGATGTTCTATATGAATGCAAACCCTAGGCCTAGGAGGGTATCGAAGGGTCGAAATGTATCTTCAAATCTTACTTGGTACTAATCACATTAGTTGTGACGCCCAATAAAGACTTTTCGAAGAAGTCACGAATAATGCAAGTCATGAGACTTGAAAGAAAGAAAAAGAAAGAGTAATTATACAAATATACGTGGCCTAAAGGAATGCATCATGTCGGGTGCGAGGAACTAATGCTCGTGACTCCAATGTTCCCTTTAATAGAGGGAATACGAGCGTGCTAAGGCTAAAGAAGCCAAACTCGTCCATATCCCATATCCAAGGGGTTTTCCTAATCTAGCACACAAATGATCTAACCTAGTTTCTATTTCTTAAATGAAATGCGAGTCTAATGTCATGTTTCATACAAAGGGATAAGTAATATATATATACGGGAAAATATGGGGAAAGGATATACGTATAAGGAGGAGAGTCATGTAAAAAATGATAAAAGACCCTAAAAGGTGAAAAAATATGCATGAGAATGCAATGTGGTCACACAAACATGATCTAGCGCTCGAGGGGCTCCTAAGGGTCTAGCTGTGGGGACCCCACTTCCCCCTAAGGCGAACCAAAGGGTTGGCGGGCCGTCTGCCCAGCTCTCGCCAGGACTCACGCAAGCATTCAACCCAAATCCTTTCGAAGAATAACCTAATCTATTACAAAACAATTCTCCCGAAGAAGGCCGTCACTAAAACCACATTAACTTCAGAGATAGTAGTGATTTAGAATAGCCAAATGGCGGCTCTTAAACATTTTTGCGTGTTACGAACTGCGGAATAGAATCGTACCGTCCCAACTAAGCAAAAATTCATACAACAAAACACAACAATCAAGCCAAGCATCCAAATTAAGTTTTACACATTTTCCAGCTTCAAGTGGCAATCCAAAATAAAAAGTACATTATCCAAATTAACGCATTACAGCCCACAAAAGTAGTCATAGTATTCAAATACATTCCAAAAAGAAAACATGAGCAAGTTTCAAAGCTTTCAACTTCCAGAACCTGTTAAGGAAAACAAATAAACGTGGGGTGAGCTAAAACTCAGTGGTGCCTCAAAACATGCAGTCACATAAATCAAACAGCGAGTAATAACTTAACCAAATTGAACAGTTAGGAAAGCGTATAACAGCACAAGGTAGGATACAGGGGCTCTCAGGAGCCATTTTCCTCGCTTGATCACCATTCATCGTAGTTGACCCTCCGTCAACTCTCACTACTTATGATCCATGTAGAGTATCTCATTTTGTTATCTAACCCGTCACCATTCATACCCCTGTCCCGGGCCCGAACGCTGACTAAGGAAGCAGTATACTCGAGATATACCCTTAGAAAATTGGGAGCAGTATACTTGAGTATACCCTCAGGAAATTGGTCGAGGGATTCACCCAGCGACATTTCCGTAGTTGGATTCAGGAGTCGAGAGATTCACCCAACGACGCAACTACATTTAGATTCACGGATTCATGAGAACAATGTTTCACGCAAGTCACCACTCGAACGGCTTGTGCGATAAAGTACACACTGCTCACTTCGATGGATCAAAAACTAGTTTTGCAAATTATCACATATTGAGTCAAGAAAGCACTTTAACCAAGTAAGCATAGAACAAGTAGGGACACTCACCAAGAGTGAAGTTCAGATGTCAAGTTGGAAATCGAATTCCGCGTCCTCGCAATATCCTAAAAGACCAAATTTTGAAACTATAAGTTTTCTATTCAATTTTTAAGCTTATTCATATAGGGGATTATCTACTATATTTCTAGTTTACTTTCTCAAGTAATTTCAAAAATCTACTTAGGTTGAAACTTGACAAAAGTAGTAAAAATGTTTCTTATAGTTTTCCTTGAGATACTTTTCCTTATAAAAGGGTAACTAGTATTATTTTCTTGAAATAAGTCGACAAACCACTTAGTGTCAAAGCTAGAAAGATACTTTGAAAAAAAATTTCTTTAAAGCTACGGTTCTTGCAAAGATTGTCACTAAAACTATTTTACCTAAAATAACGTTTCTTGCCTAGCAAGTTTCTACATTTTTAATTAAAGTTATTAAAAACTCGTATTTTGGAACTTTTCCTATAGTCAACTAGCCAAGAACAATTCTTAGAGAAAAGAAAGGAAGTAAAACAAAGCCTAGGGTTTTTAGAAACTAGTGAAATCATTTTCTAAAAGTAATAAGGCTAGTTTAAGCTTAAAGGAAGAAATATCGAGTTGGCAAGGTTTAGAAAATCCCTACACGAAATTTCTAACTTTAACATACAGTGCTAAGTTTTATCGTACCATACTAGAGTGAAGATATATTTAAATAGCTTGCTTAAAAAAAACTTCTCAAGTTCACAGGACCAAAACGGATTCCTTACGATTCCGATTTGCAAGCATGTAATATTTCAGATTCGTCAATATAGCAAACTATCATTTCAAATAGAAATCTCACTAGGGTTTCATCAATCATTAGCCCTAGATTTCAACAGATTCATTTCTGATCAAGAATAAAATGAATGACCAAGGCTTCGTCAATCATTAGCACTTGGTTTTGGCAAGCTCATATCACATCTTAACTAAATCAAAATGAAGGTAAGGCCTCCAAGAAATTCCAGCAATTAAATTTCATCACCCTTTAATACTTATAAACTCATTCAAATGGCCAAGGACTTCATCAACCATTAGCCCTTAGCATCCAGCAATTCAAGTGTTTCACATCCGTATATCTTATAAAACTTTAACACAACATTTTCCAGGTATTTTCAACCATTATGTTTCAAAGAAAAAAAAATTCAAAACCAAGCTGAAATTCCAACTCAACCTTCGGCTATCACACAGAAAAATTCCAGCATTTATATTCCAACATTCTTGGTTCAGTCTTCCAATATATTGAATATTTCATCGCTAAGCAACTTACACAGCTTAAAATACACATCTCTCATGCATTTATAAACCATTACATTCCAAGGAAAAATAAAATAAAATTCCAGAAGCCAATTAAAATTTCCAAAAACAAACTAAGAATTCCTGCTCAACTTCTCGGCTATCCAGACTTTTCCAGCACTTAGAGGTTCATAAATCCAGCTTTTCCTTGGCTAAAACATGACTTTAGGTTCTCAAATTTGCCATGCATCAACTCATCTAACCAATTAACATTTCCAGTTCAGAATTGAGTTCAAACAACAGTCATAAACCTCAAAATTTCCAGGTTCAAACCTTGCGGCAGTTCACAAAATTTTCCAGCAATTAGATGTTCTTAATTCAACTTTTTCCTCGGCTAAAATCAAAGTGTTAAGGGCTCAAATTCAACATGCCATCACTTAACTAGTTAATTAACATATCTAGCTCAGGAATTAAATTCGATTAACGACGAAAGTCATCCAAACTTTCCAGAAATTTCCAGCTAGCCTCGGTTGCAGCTGCATGAAGACTGAATGCATTTTATTTTTATTTTCTGTTCTAACTCAACTAATTAACTACATACAAAGCTCAATTATCCTGTTATTAGTGATATAGTCATAGTTATAAACTCAGAACAACAAAATTAGGCCAACCAAAGCAGCATTATTCAAGTCAAGCTCTCGGCAGTCTCAAATTCTTACGCATAACAGATTTTTCTTTCCTAAAGTACTCATCCGGCTGTCTAAACTCAACATGCAAGGCTATATCTAGCTTAATCCTCTTGTTTTTGGTTGGTTAAACACATAATTAAGCTCAGATTGTCACAGGGAAGCAAAAATAAAGCTGCATCTTCAACTCAGCTTCTCGGCAGAAACATTTACTTCCAAAACAGATTTTTCTAAACTTTGATTTCATCATCCGACTGCACAAACAACACATGCATGCCCCTAGATGGTTCAATCTACCTCTGATCAACCCAAATAGTCCAGAAACATACCTCAGAAGCAACCTAAGCTTACACACAAGAAATCTGAAATTTTTTGTTTTCTTCCACTCGGCTCTCACGCACGGCCTGAAGTGCTGGTTTGCTTGGCTGTGGCGGCCGGTGGAGCTGGTGGTTGTTGCGGTTGGAAAGCTGGGTGCAGCTGGTGGAAATGGAAGTGCAGAATGGTTGGAACTCCCACGGTATCTCTCCCTCTCTTCCTCCTAGCTCGCGGCAAAATGGAAGATGTTGCAGCTCACTGTTTTCCCCCCTTTACTCTCGGATGGAGCTGATCTCTCCCTCTCACTCTTTCGCGTCTAGTCTAACGAGATGAAGGTGGAGTGTGGTGGTGGTTTGTGATACAGAAATGAAGAGGAAGAAAGATGGGTGCCGCGGTTTTTGAGAAGGAGGTTGAGTGTAGGAAGAGGTTGAGTGTTGAGATGGTAGAAAATTCTATTGGTCGGATGGTGCGGTGCTTATGATGCTGTCAGAGGGATTGTTTGGTTTTGCATGGAAATGTTGTGGTTGTATGGGCATTTTAGTCTTTTCACTTTTCTTCCTAACCTCTACTTAAATTCTCAATTCTAACTTAATTCCAAAAATTATCCCCAAGTGTGATTTGAACGCCTAATTATACACTAGTCATGCAAGACTTTAATTATCGTAACTTCATGCCTTAAGTATGTTTAGCATACTTGTATTATATTTATCTAAAATTCATTGATTTCGTCTTACCGTGAAAATTTTCCTTTTAACATATAACGCTAGCAGCTAATTGGAATTAATCATTGAGTTTCAAGTAATTTATTTTAAGGTAAAAAGATTAATCGGCTCAAGTATCATTAATTTTACATAAAGGAATTTAAGTATTCTAACATTTTATGTTAAGGCGAAAAAAAGAAAAAAAATTAATCTAACTCTAAAGATATTAATTTAGTCTAGCAAAACCAAGAAATTTCATAACTTAGGAAAATTATATTATTTTTCACATAACCCTGTTTTTACGTACTTAATTGCAAACAAGTAAAAATAATGCTAGAAATTATTAAGGAATAAAAGAAATGCAAATGAAATATGCACTGGCTTATATATATTTTCAGGGTTCTCACATCCTCCCCTCCTTACAAAGAATTTTGTCCTCAAAATTCACACTTTCTAAGGAAATAATTCAGGGTACTTTTTCTGCATTTTTTCTTCTAATTCCCAAGTTGCTTCCTCAAGTCCATGATTTCTCCATAGAATCTTCACCAGAGGAATTTTCTTATTTCTCAGCTCCTTTACTTCTCTTTCCAAAATCTTGACTGGTCTTTCTTCATACGTTAACGTCTCATCCACCTCAATTCCCTCCAGTGGCAGCACATGACTTGGGTCGGAATAATATTTCTTAAGCATGGAAACGTGAAATACATCGTGAACCTTAGCCATGCTTGCGGGTAACTTCAGCTGATATGCTACATTCCCAACTCGCTTCAAAATTTCGAAAGGTCCGATATATCTTGGCTTTAGCTTCTTACCTTTCTTAGACACTACCCCGCCCTTCAAGGGTTTAATTCTTAGGAAGACCTTGTCTCCTACTCCGAATTCCAAATCTTTCCTCCTTGTGTCGGCGTAGCTCTTTTGTCTACTCTGAGCGGTTTGAAGCCTTTCTCTAATTAGTTTCACTTTCTCCTGGGCTTCTTCTATCCAAGATATCGCTGTTGGATCTACAATCTTCTTCTCTCCTATTTCATCCCAATGAATCGGAGATCGACACCTTCTCCCATATAACGCTTCGTAAGGTGCCATTTGAATTGAGGATTCATAACTGTTGTTATACGCAAATTCTACTAAGGTCATATATTTACTCCATTTATCTCCAAAATCCAATATACACGACCTCAGCAGATCCTCTAAAGTTTGAATTATTCTTTCCGACTACCCGTCGGTTTGGGGATGATATGCAGTACTAAATTTGAACTTAGTCCCCAAAGACTCCTGAAATTTCTGCCAAAAACGCGAGACAAACCTTGGATCTCAATCAGACACGATACTTACCGGGATACCATGTAATCTTAAGATCTCTTCTTGATATGGGCAACCCTAGGGGAAGACCCTCCTAGACCCTCCCAACCTTGTAATTATCAGAGTTGGACCTTTTCTCCCAATGGAAATTGAACTCGATTGTTCTCATGAACTCAAGACCTCTGACACACAAAGGCAATCAGCAACCTTAAGCAAATAAGGATGGATGAAGCGACACCACGATTAGGGAACAAGCTAATCGATAAAGTCTGATTTGAATCCTAAGCCATAAACTCAAGAATTCAAGAGTAAGTTCGATTAAAAACTTGAAGGAAAATTCCTCACGATTTCTGGTTGTAATATTCTGTGCCTTTACTCATATAAGAGGTGCCTTTTTTATAGGCTAAAACTAGGGCAAAATCTGGCCCACATAAATCTGAAAGAAATTCGGTCCGCATAAAGAGTTTAAAGAGCCAACTCTTTAAGGCTTTCCGATAAGGCCCAATAAGTAATAAAATACTCAACGCCTAACAACTACTAAACTAGACAGTCTTAAAATAACTACCAACTAAACTAACAAGTATGAGATCATTCCTTCACTTCAAACGTACAAGTGAACAAAGTAATGTCATGGTCCATCAAATCTTCAAACCTAGCTTGCTCCTTGCTTGTATGGTAAATGATCAAGGCTTGTAAAGCTTCCTTCACCTTCTTGGATGTTAATCTTGTCATCGGACCACCAATGTTAACCAAAGGATCCTTGACCCAAGATTGAAGTTGCTGCACACCCGTATCCACATCATTCATGATCTCATATTTGTTAGTTTAGTTGGTAGTTGTTTTAAGACTGTCTAGTTTAGTAGTTGTTAGGCGTTGAGTATTTTATTACTTATTGAGCCTTATCGGAAAGCCTTAAAGAGCTGGCTCTTTAAACTCTTTATGCGGACCGAATTTTTTTCAGGTTTATGTGGGCCAGATTTTGCCCTAGTTTTAGCCTATAAAAAAGGCACCTCTTGTATGAGTAAAGGCACAGAATATTACAACCAGAAATCGTGAGGAATTTTCCTTCAAGTTTTTAATCGAACTTACTCTTGAATTCTTGAGTTTATGGCTTAGGATTCAAATCAGACTTTATCGATTAGCTTGTTCCCTAATCGTGGTGTCGTTTCATCCATCCTTATTTGCTTAAGGTTGCTGATTGCCTTTGTGTGTCAGAGGTCTTGAGTTCATGAGAACAATCGAGTTCAATTTTCATTAGAAAAAAAGGTCCAACTCTGATAATTACAAGGTTGGGAGGGTCTAGGAGGGTCTTCCCCTAGGGTTGCCCGTATCAGTTGGTAATCAGAGCATCAGGTTAATTCTCTTTCAATTGAAATTGTTCATATCTTATTAGTTTGTGTCTTTTGTCAAAAAAAAAACTGTAGCGATTACTGTTCATCGTTACTGTTCCGAAATACTGTTCATCGTTACTGTAGCGTACTGTTCACATTACTGTTCATCCGAGTAAAAAACAAAAAAAACTGTTTGGGTATTGTCTTTTTGTGTTTTCTGTCCAACTTTTGTTTTTGAGTTTGTTATACTTTTGTTTGGGTTTGGGTTGTTAGGGTTTAAAGACAAAAAAAAAAAGAGTCACGTACCTTATATTGTTTTAGTGTCCAACTTGCTAGAGTATTGCTGGAATTTTCTTTTGAGTATTGCTGAAATTTTATTGTGCCTATTTCTTGAGTATTGGTTGTTGTTCTTGCAAACCCTAAATACCACAACTCAATTTGGGAAAGTTCTTGAGCTTTTTGAACAAATTCTTGAAGTTCTTGGACCATCAAGTCTTGTTTTGAAAATTCTTGAACAATAAATCAAGAACCAGGGCCTTCTTGAAATTTGCATAACCTTTCATCCGTTTTTCTTGAACTTGTTGGTGTGACCTGAATTTGTGTTCCTTGAAGAGCCGAAGCAAAAAAAAAAAAAAAAAAAAGAGAGATAACAAGAAAAAAAAACAAAGAAGAGAAGGAATCGGCTCTCACACAAAGGAAATCAAGTATCTCAAATCTTGAGTTTTCAATTCTTGATTGGTTTCCAATTCTTGAATAGTCTCCAAATCTTGATTGGTTTCCCAAAACTTGAGTTTCCAAATCTTGATTGGTTTCCAATTCTTGAGTCTCCAACCTTAATTGAATTCCAACAACCCCAAACGACCTAACCAGTCCCAAACACCCCCAAATCAGTTCCAAAACCAAACCTAAACCGCCACAAACACCATTTACCATCCAAATACTGGCCAGAAACTCAGCAAAAACAGCCGCTCAAAAAAAAAAAAAGAGGTTCTAGCTTTGGGTAGAGTTTTTCTAAGATTTGCACATTTCTGCTTTGTGTCTTGTTACTTGCTTATAGGGTAATTAATCCTGGAATTTTGAGAGTTTGAGTTGTTTTAAGAATTTCGAGAAGGAAAATTAAGAGCGAGTGTGTTTCCTTGAGTGATACACGAGTGCTTGCAAGGTAGACTAGGATACACTTGTTTTGCCGGTTGGACAATATGTCTCAAGAGGGGAACATGCCTGAGCCGTCTGAGACTGACGTGTCACTCAAACTGGTGCTCCAAGCTCTTCAAAAACAAGCGGAGAGACATGAATTTGTGATGACACAAATATCCGACAGGCTGGCTGCCATTGAGATGCGAGGTACTGGAGATACATACAATAGGGCTTCGAGTGTTCAGAGTGCTGATCATGATGCGGATGATGAGGGATATCATTCTAACACCTCGATTTGATCAAGAAAAAGCCAAAGAGGAGCGAGGGAAGGTCGAGACCGACCTTGGAGAACCGATGACAATCTTGGTTCCATCAAGACCAAGATGCCTACCTTTCATGGGAAAAATGATCCTGAAACTTACTTGGATTGGGTTAGGCGAGTTGAGCAAGTGTTTGAAGTCCACAACTACTCTGAAGAGAAAAAGGTGAAACTTGCGGCTATTGAATTTGAAGATTATGCATCCATTTGGTGGCAGCAAGTATGTGCCATAAGGAGGAGAAATAGGGAACCACCAATTGACACTTGGGCTGAAATGAAGCAAGTGATGAGGAAACGATTTGTACCCTTCCATTATACTACGGACTTGTACGATCGGCTCCAACGAGAGAACGAATCTCTCAAGAGGAGGGGTTCCATGCAATCTACCTCTTTAAAGCCGGTTTATACAAGAGATGACAAGAAAGTTCATTCAACATTTTCTAGAATTAAACCTAGAGTTGAACCACCTCATGCGGAGTCATTTTGGGAGACATATCAACGTCTTCTACACCAAAAACAAATGGAGTCAAATGGATGCTATCAAAGTGAGTTTTCTAAGAAGGAGGTAGCTGATCCTATTCCCAACAAAGGAGTATTTCATCCTATTGAACCATTTGTTGAGAAGGTTGATAATGAGAAAATAATTGAGAGCGTTAAGCTAGATAAAGAGATGGAAAAATCTGATGAGATGAGTGGTAAAAAGGAAGAAAAAAAAGAAAGTGAGTTGATTTTGAGCAAAAATGTGAGGGTTTATTGTTTTCCTAACGAACTTACCTTTGTTTTATTTAGTGTTTCTTCATTTGTGCAGATTAAGCAAAGTCAAGTGAAGTTAGTCATGCCATGCTCCATTCCAAAGTCACTTGTACAATTCACTAGTTTCCATGGAGTTTGTCTTTTAGGAATTAAATCTATTTGGGATCACCTCATGGAACAATTTCAATTCAAATCTGTCCATACCAAAGGGGAATCAATTCAAACCAACCATGAAGGGAGAATTCCAAACTTTGACTCTCATTTACTACCTATGGTTCATTCATCATCTTTACCTTCTTTTGAGTATAATTTCCATCCTAACACTTGTATTTCTGATGCAGATTTTGAAGGAAAATGTAAAAGGCTAGCAATGCCTTCTCAAGTTGAATCAATTGGTGGAAGGAATAATGAAGTGGCAAAGGGAGTATTCACACTTAAAACTTGTTCTATACCTTCTTACCATTTAGTTGATGATGTACCATTACTTCTTTACCCAATTTCTAATTTGTTTCAAGTTGAAGGTTATTTTGTTTTTGTAGGTTGTAAAGCTGTCCAAAATTTTCCAGTTTTGATTAAAGACTTGCAACCTGATTTCATGCTTATTCCAACTATAGCTGATGAGAAATTGTGTGTTATGCACGATCCCAAAGCTGTCCTCCACGAGTTGTTTAGTGGCTCATCCATGCAACAAGTTGCTCCCAATTTATCCATGCAAGATGATTCAAATCAATGCCAACTAGTGCTGGATTTTACACTTTTGCACAATCAAGGTGTCAATGTGAAGATTCATGACCAAAGGCCAATTAGAGAGTTTTGGATTGCCACTTGGGATTTTCACACGCCTTACACAAGCTCTTTCCTACCTTGGCTCATGTCCTTGTTCGAGAGCTTACCGAAACTGACCAAACGACATGCAACATGGCTCGTAGTCATTCATCTATTTCCAACATTGCTGTCCTTTAAGCGCACCATCGATTTGTGGACAAATCACTTTCAAGAGTAGACTTTGAAGATTCGAGGACGAATCTTTTCGAGAAAAGAGGGAATGATGCGGATACGGGTGTGCAGCAACTTCAATCTTAGGTCAAGGATCCTTTGGTTAACATTGGTGGTCCGATGACAAGATTAAGATCCAAGAAGGTGAAGGAAGCTTTACAAGCCTTGATCATTCACCATACAAGCAATGAGCAAGCTAGGTTTGAAGATTTGATGGACCATGAAATTACTTTGTTCACTTGTACGTTTGAAGTGAAGGAATGATCTCATACTTGTTAGTTTAGTTAGTAGTTGTTTTAAGACTGTCTAGTTTAGTAGTTGTTAGGCGTTGAGTATTTTATTACTTATTGGGTCTTATCGGAAAGCCTTAAAGAGCTGGCTCTTTAAACTCTTTATGCGGACCGAATTTCTTTTAGGTTTATGTGGGCCAGATTTTGCCCTAATTTTAGCCTATAAAAAAGGCACCTCTTGTATGAGTAAAGGCACAGAATATTACAACCAGAAATCGTGAGGAATTTTCCTTCAAGTTCTTAATCGAACTTACTCTTGAATTCTTAAGTTTATGGCTTAGGATTCAAATCAGACTTTATCGATTAGCTTGTTCCCTAATCGTGGTGTCGCTTCATCCATCCTTATTTGCTTAAGGTTGCTGATTGCCTTTGTGTGTCAGAGGTCTTGAATTCATGAGAACAATCGAATTCAATTTCCATTGGGAGAAAAGGTCCAACTCTGATAATTACAAGGTTGGGAGGGTCTAGGAGGGTCTTCCTCTAGGGTTGCCCATATCACTTCTGTATATAACTTGACCAGTTTTTCCAAAGAAAAGCTCATGTTTACAGGTAGGAAATGTGCAGACTTAGTGAGTCGGTCAACTATTACCCAAATTGCATCAAATTTTTTTTTTGCTTCTAGGCAACCCCGTTACAAAATCCATTGTTATATGTTCCCATTTCCATTCAGGGATTTCTAATGGTTGTAATAAACCAGAGGGCTTCTGATACTCAGCTTTTACTTGTTGGCAGATCAGGCATCTCTGTACAAACTCTGCCACGTCCTTTTTCAAACCGTCCCACCAGTATAATCCCTTCACATCATGATACATCTTAGTCACTCCTGGATGTATGGTATATTTCGATCGATGTGATTCTTCTAAAATTTCTTTCCTTATCTTTTCATCTGCTGGAATCACAATTCGATCTCGGAACCTCAACACTCTTTCAGACCCTAACTTGAATTCTAGGGTTTCCCCTTTTTGCACTTTCTCCAAATTCTTCTGAATTATAGGGTCCGTTTTCTGGGCCTCCTTAATACGCTCTAGTAACGGTGATTTCAATGATAAGTTCCCGAATAATATCTTCAATTTCTCCAAGCGAGGGTTCCAACTAGTAACTTCTTCTAACATGTCCCACTCTTTAACCATTAACCCTGCTACTTGGGCCTTTCTACTTAGAGCATCAGCTACCACATTAGCTTTTCCTGGGTGGTAGTTAATTGAACAGTCATAATCTTCCAGAAATTCTACCCATCGCCTTTGTCTCAAATTTAGTTCCTTCTGGGAGAACAAATACTTGAGGCTCTTATGGTCTGTATAAACCTCAAAAGTCACGCCATACAAGTAGTGTCTCTATTTCTTTAAGGCGAAAATCACTGCTGCTAACTCTAGGTCATGAGTTGGGTAGTTTTGTTCGTGAGGCTTCAGTCTCCTGGAAGCGTAGGCAATCACTTTACCATTTTGCATTAAAACACATCCTAGACCTTCCCCAGAAGCATCGAAGTACACGGCATAACCTTTTCCTCCGTCAGGTAACACCAAAACAGGAGCGGATGTTAAACGCTTCTTTAATTCCTGAAAACTTGACTCGCACTTCGAAGTCCAAATGAACCTATTCCCTTTCTTGGTTAGCTCGGTCATAGGTCCTGCAATTCCCTCGGTTTGAGAAGGAGGTTGAGTGTTGAGATGGTAGAAAATTCTATTGGCCGGATGGTGCGGTGCTTATGATGCTGTCAGAGGGAAATTTCCTTTTAACATATAACGCCAGCAACTAATTGGAATTAATCATTGAGTTTCAAGTAATTTATTTTAAGGTAAAAAGATTAATCGGCTCAAGTATCATTAATTTTGCATAAAGGAATTTAAGTATTCTAACATTTTATGTTAAGGCGAAAAAAGAAAAAAAAATTAATCTAACTCTAAAGATATTAATTTAGTCTTGCAAAACCAAGAAATTTCATAACTTAGGAAAATTATATTATTTTTCACATAACCCTGTTTTTACATACTTAATTACAAACAAGTAAAAGTAATGCTAGAAATTATTAAGGAATAAAAGAAATGCAAATGAAATATGCACTGGTTTATATATATTTTCAGGGTTCTCACACTAGCGTTGGACTAGCTCATGTCTATAAATTCCTACTAGCATTGGACTGGTGGGAAATCAGAACAAAGAGTTACAACTAGCGTTGGACTAGTGTGGATTCGGGAAAGGGGGCCACAACTAGCGTTGGACTAGTGTGGTGACGTCACACATCCACTACAATCAAATAAATCATATAAAGCCTAATAAAGCGAATAAACACATAAATCACATATAGCACATAACACATAAGCATGGTATCTAGATGCAAGACCCTAGGAAAGCGAGTAACACATAACACATAGGTATGCAAAAACACACAAGGTAAATAAAGCAAATAAAGCCCTAACTATTACATTAGGGAGGCCCTACTACAATCTAGGGGGAAAGAAATAAATAATTAAAATAAATACCTAACTATTACAAATTTGGCATTCAAGTACCTTTCAAATGATCAAAATTGAATTAAAAATAAATATACAAACCCAATAAAGCAAATGAATTAAATGAATAAAAAACATTCAAGAGGCATACAATCAAACATGTAAAGTCACATAGGGCACGTAAGGTCACATAAAGTAAGGGATAGGATGTACCTCCCTTGAGTTGGAGCCTTAACGATATGAATTCACTTATTTACCCTCCAAAATACAAAGAAAGGGTCAAGGCATCACTTTAGTTAAGAAATAAATCACAAAAGATAAAATAAACATGAAATTGAATCAAATAAATCATGCAAACAACCCACATTTAAGAAGTCAAAAGAAGAAAGGACTTGATTGCAAAAGTTGACAAAGTTTTGAGGTCAAATATTAAAGAAAAATAAAGTTTAGGGACCTATTTGCAATTAAACCTGGGACTCAATTGAAAGGAATTAGAAGTTTTTAGGGCCACCGTGAAAATATCCAAAGGTTAGGGGACTGGAATGACATTTCGTCATCAGGCTTCTTGACTTAACAGGTCATTGGGCCTTTTCATTATTTGTTTGGGCCAAAAACCCTCCCCAGCCCAACGGAAATCCAAAACAAAAAGGAATGGGCCATTTCATTACTTTGACCCAAATTTAGTCAACAAAACTGATGGACCTTAACCCTTTAGCCCAAGCCAAAAATCCAACGAAATAACCCAACAAAGTATTATTACCCAAACTCTAAAATCATACCACTAAACCCAACAAGCTAAATAAATCAACTAAAATTATTAAGCCACAATTATGACCTAACATCAAGAATTAATCTATCCAAAAAGCCACATAAAATATGCAAATAGAGGATTAAATTTAAAAGGGCAAAATTAGTTCAATTTTTCTAGATTTTTGGGTCACAGTGGAATTAGGCAGAAAATGAATGGTTCAATTGCAATTTTTCAAAATTACTTTCATGCCAGCTACGAAACTTCATCTTCTTCGTTGGGTTTTTACAACTTTTCCAGCCGCCATTTTCATAGATTACTCAAGCAACACTCACAGTTCCAAGCCAAAACCAGCAAATTCATTCCCAAAACCCCTTAAAACTTCAACATTCACACAACCCCACTGTAGGAAGCCAGTCATTGCAGATCAAACGAGGAACCAAATGGGCGAACATGCAACGACAGAGAAATGAAATCAGCTTTCTAGTAGCATTTTCGGTTGGGCATTCTGTCGAACACCAAACGGGCATTAAAACTTCATCAGATTTTCGCTCAAATTCAAGTTAATCAGCCCCCAAAATTGTTCAACAAACAAGAGATTTCAGTCCAATTTAACACATAAGGCACGTATAATCTAAAATGATGAACAAACAACATGAAATTTCCACCGACAAATGCATGACAAACATGCTCTGAACATCTGTGCTTGAGGTAAAACTGAAATACAAAAATGGAAGAGATAACTTACGGTGATCCGTGGGCGGCAGTGCCGGACTCAGATGAGGTGGTGGCGGTGGATTCTAGTGGCGAACTGTCGAGTATTCGTTCTGGGTTCTTCTCAGTCCGAAGGAGAGAGAGAGCGGCCCGAGACTTTCCCTTTCTGGTCAGTGGGTATTTGAGTTGTGCCTTGGCTATGGAGGCGTTGATGGTAGACGGCTTGATGAAGGTGGCAGTAGAAGCCCCTGCTGCTTCGACGGCTACGCTGGCAGCGGGAGTTGAGATGACGAACAGCGGCGGCGGCGGATGCGGGTTAGTGGCGGCTTGGGCTGATAGCATGAGGAAGAGTCTTGGCAGGCAGCGGATGGAGTTGAGATGGTTGCTGTGGTGGTTGGAAATTTTCCCCCACCGATCATTGAAGCCGAAGCCTCCCCTCTCTGTTTTTTCCAGCCATAAGCCTCTCCTATTTCCCTCAGCTTCCCCTCTGTTTTTCTCCCCTTTCTGGTTTTTTCCGTCACCTCTGTTCCTTAGCCGAAGCCATCTTTCTCTCTCAACCCTTTTCTTTTGTTCCTCTCTTTCATTTTTCCTCCGGCCAGGCCCTTCTCCTTTGCTCTGTTTTTTTTTTTTGCCCTCAACCCTCTCGGTCTCTTCCCCCTTTAGGTTCTTCTAGCCGCCCCCTATTCTCTCAAAACCCTCCAGTCGAAGACTTTTTTTCCTCACCCGCACCCTTCTGTTTTTTTCTGTTTTTCAAAGGTGCCTATCCTACAAGTGTCCCAAAACCTTGCCACCTAGGTGATGTGTTGTTAAAAAACAAGAAGGGACACTTGTCCCACATGCAAGTTTCCACTTGTCAATTTTCTTTTTTTTTTCCTTCTTTTTTTCCCTTTCTTTTTCCTTTTTTTTTCTTTTTCTGAAATTCAGTATGAAGACAAAAATAAAATAAAAATAAAAATAAACTAAAATAAAATAAACTAGAACAAAAATAAAATAAAAGCTCTAGAATTGAAGCCAATAAATCTATTAAATTAATTAAACAAATAAAGTTAAAAAACTAAAAATTTGGTGTCTACAGTATGAATTTGGACTGAGTTAAGGAAAATAAGGAAGTCATAAATGGCTAAAAAATAGCTAAATACATAGGGCATGTTGCCCAAATTTCTATTACTTGCCATTATGAATATTAGTAAGATGTAAGATTTTATTTTAGGGTTAGTTGGATCTTAAATTACATTTGCTCACTTTAATTTGGGATTGGTTATTCTTAGGGTTTGTCGGTGATCAAAGGCATAATCCGAGAGGGAACTTTTGACGTTATTTTGGCTTAGATTGGTAAGTGTTCTTTGTATGTTGTGCTTCTAATGCCTATGTGGATTGTTATGAATGTTTGCATAAATGTTAAATGTTTTCAATAATTGTTAAATGAATTTTCGACAAGCGAGTGTGTACTTTATCGCACTCGACCTAAGTTAACGTGAAATTTTCAATGATTAAATGATTGAATGCTACTTGTGCATGAATATAAGCCTCTTGGCTGAACTGGGCCCTTGCCCTTCGTTGTCAGCCGACTCGAGCCAGAAGCGGACTCGGTCAGGCGGCTGGTGACCCTGGGACAGTGTTTTGGTATACTTGAGTATGACCATGAAGGTTGGTGGAGAACTGGCCAGTGAATTGGCTAGTGGTGGGAAATGAAATCAATGAATGAATGTCAATAAACTGAAGGAATTTTCAATTGCAAATGTTTTCTAATGTCGGAGGAATAAGGAAAATGATTGACGAATGAATGAATGAATGACTTAAATGAATGGCTCCAAGTGAGCACGTATCCTTTCAATGATTGAGTGTTTATTTCGTGAATGACTGGATATTACGGTGCAAAATATGAAAATTGTTAAATGTAACGTTTCTCTGATTTCTATACCTGATTACTTGTTTAGGAACCTCACTGGGTTTTTAGCTCATTCCACGCCATTTATTTTCCTTACAGGGGTACGAGCGAGGCGTGAGATTGGTACAGGCTAGCATAGTCTAGTTTTTGAAATTTTGCGATTGTACCCGCACTAGTCGCTCAATTAGGATTGAATGTAGTGAGAACTTAAATCTTCTGATATATTTGGGATTGTATGGATGTTTGAGATAGAAATGAGTGTATCTGTATGTTCCAAACTTGGAAACTGTTATTTCCTTTATTCTTGAGGTTGCACGCTATTTTCTTGATGTGAGTGAGTGAATCCTGGCGAGAGTTAGGTAGGCGATCCGCCGAACCCCTGAGGTACGCCCTAAGGGAAGAGGTGGGGTCGTCACAGAGGGAGCTCAGAGAAGAGTGAGGAGGAAGATGAGAAAATTTGCTATTTTGTGTCTTATGTTTGAAAGAAAAAAGAGAGAGTAAAAGAGGGAGAGAGAGCCCGAGAGAAAGATAGAGTTGTGTTGGGAAAGAATTTTGTGTCATGAGGGAAAGAAAAGAAGGGACGGAGAGAGAGAGAGTTGGTGGTGGAATTAGGTTGATAAATGATGGATTTTTAACAAATGAAAAGAAAGAACAAAAGGGATATTGAGTGTTGAAATGGGTTAATAGTGTATTGGTTGAGAATGAAATGATTAAAATTGCGTAAATTTTGTCATGACTTCTTTTTTTGTTCTTATCTTTTTTTCTTTTTTTCCCCTTTTTTCAATTTTCTTTCTTTTCCTCTTTTCTCTCTTTTTTTTTTCAAATAAACCTACAAAAGAAAATTCATTTTAAAATGCATAAAATTTAGTGTCTACAAACAATATTAAAATAATGTAAACTCATAGCCACTTCCAAATTTAGGTATAATGACACACGGTCATAGAGAGAATAAACTACTTCCAACAACAATATTAAAATAAGGGAAAATCGTTCAAAACACCCCTCACATTTTGTAAAATGATTTTTTTCATTCATCACTTTTCAAAGTGTAATTTTACGTCCTTTATAAATTCACATTGGTTAAATTTGTCCCTACCTAAGTTTTCAACTAGTTTTTGGTGAAATCCATCATATGCTTTGCACGTGATTATTTTTTAAGCGCAAAATTATCAAATAAAATTTTATATAAGTCGATTCATAGACCCTCACATTTCATAAAATGAATTTTTTTGTCTCTCACATTTCACAAAATGAATTTTTTCATCATTCACATTTTTCAAAATGGATTTTTTTATCCTTTATTGATTATGTGTGTAAATAATTTTTTTTTAAATTCATGTATATATCTATTTAATTTTACCTAAGTAGTATGAATAGCATGTAATATATCTCTATTTGATTTCGCACCATTCAAGTGAAATCAAATAGATATATATATATATGAATTTAAAAAAATGTTAGTTTTTTACTCATATTCATTTCCTTTTACTCGAAAATTGAAAACAAAGAAGACATTTAATTCGAAACATTATCGAGTGTTTATATCGAATTAAATTTGTATAGAAAAAATAAATAAAAGAAAAGCATGACAAAAAGAAGTAAATGATTAGCACTTTCAAATTTTTAGACAATTACAAACTAAGTAATTCAACTCTTGGTCTTAAAAGTGGCGAGTAAAAACTTCAAATTTAAACTGTAATTTGCTAGTATGACTATAAAATTCAAATTAGGACCCATTAATTAGATGACCTTATTATACAACTTAATAAATAGGTTATTACCAAAAGAGAAAGATCACAAATATTGAATAGATTCACATGGTAAACTCATATAAATATATACATGGGTTTAAAATAAAATTGTTAATTTTAAACTCCTGTATATATCTATTAAATAGCATGTGTACAATTACGATTAGTTTGTTTAGATGAAATTAAATAGAGATATATTATATGCTAGTCGTACTGTTCAGGTGAAATTAAATAGATATATACATGAATTTTAAAAAAAAAAACTTATTTGTAGACATGATCAATGACGGATGAAAAAATCCATTTTGAAAAATATGAGGGATGAAAAAATTCATTTTGTGAAATATAAGAGACGAAACAATTTATTTTGTAAAATGTTAGGAACAAAAAAATTCATTTTGTGAAATGTGAGAGACTATGAATCGGATTATGTAACATTTGATTTGACAATTTTGCCCTTAAAAATGATCATGTGCAAAGTACGTGATGGATTTTGACAAAAAACTACTCGAAAACCTTGGTAGAGACCAAATTTGACTAATATACATTTGTAAGGGACGTAAAATTACACTTTTAAAAGTGAGGGACAAATAAAGTCATTCTGCAAAATATGAAGGACGTTTTGAATGATTTTCCCTTAAAATAAAGTAAATATATAGCCAATGTCAAATTTTGGGCAAAATAGAATAAAAATAATACACCAAGCAATGCTAATCGAAGAAATTTTTTAACATCAAAATATGGCGTAATTACCTTTAGTTTGGCAAGAGTGATTTCGACTTGCCATCAGCAACCCAATGGAACAAGGGATCAAATCGAGTGTTGAAATTGAGTTGGATCTCCTCTAGGCATAGACAACTTAGATTTGAAATATTGACTTTACAATAGGCAATTCACGCAATACAAGATTGAATTGAGAGTTGACAACTTGTTGGGTCTCCTTCACTTAGGGCAGACACAATCCAAAATTGAAAAGGTAGCAGATGCAAATTAGGGCACAATCTTTAGCTAAAAAATCGATGGGGTTTATGATTTTTGTTTGATTGGGAGAAACAAAAAGGGTTCTATTTTTCAACAAAATGAGGTTTGAGAGTTAAAAACGTGTCCAAGGAAATGTGAACTTGTAAAAAAAATAAGACTTACTTGTAGATAATAAGTCGTATCTAGAAATTGCGACTTTGAAGTCACTAGATGATTTTGCGAAACTTGAATCGTCATTTCAGAGATTGGCTTTCACCTCATATCATGCATATATTTTTTTAATTTTGTAAAAATATGAGTCAGATAAAAGTCCCTAGTGGAAGTATCGAAATCTTTATATTTTTGGAATAACTTAAAAAGATGGTCTATCTTGGGAATTTGGAATAAAAATTGGATTATTTGTGTAAAAAGCCCCAAAAAGTAGTACCCATCAAATTATCGGAGGATTGATAAGCAAAAGAAAAGGAGAAGAAAAGGGCAAAAAAAAAAAAGAAAAATGAGACGGAATTTTTATAAAGACGACAATAGCGTGTCGCTATTCTAGACCCATTTCTCCCATCGCAATACCCAACCACCCATCTGCACAACCTTACGCAGCTGATCTCCGTCGCCGGCCCCTGTCACCGACGTCGGATTCACCTCCGGCCACCATCTCCAACACATGATATTTTGTCTTCTTCATCTCGAAGGTCTGTAAAAGCAAACACCAACGCCTTTTCCCAAAATCATCTGACTTTGTACCGCAATTAGCTCTTGCATACATGGTGGATGTGTTTGTAGAAGATTCAATTGGGGTTGCAATCTGTCCGTTGTGATTAATGATTTAAGGTATTCATTGTAGAATGTTGTGATCGTGAATATTGGGATGGTCTTTGGTTTGGGTTTTTTGGCTGTTTTGGTTTTTGTTTGGTTGGTACGGAAATGGTTTGAGAAGTAGTGAAATGGGACCGGAAGAGGGTTTACAGGCAATTGTTGTAAACACTACTATTTCTTCGTCAGTTGCTGAAATGAGAATCTTGTTATGTTTTTTGATTCTGGGCTATGATTTGTTTTTTTTTTTCGTGAAATTGTGACTTGATAAATTTGATATCTGAAATGGAGAGTAGTTACTATGGTGATAATCACTTTGGTATGGCTTTTGGAAATATGAGGATCAATTCAGGTTATTTAAAAATGTTGCAATTACGTTGGTATGCATTTTATCGTCAAGTCATACTACCAGGTTTTGTCATTTCTGGAATCGTTTAGAGCAGGCATACGTGCTTCTTTGAGACCAATACTCTTACCATGAAATTCATTGGTACTGTTTGTAATCTGTTGATGTGTTAGCTTAATTTATTTAAGGAGCGCCCCTGCTTCTTGTAAATTAGATTAATTTGAGTTGCTGGTGCATTAGTAAAATGTCTTGCTTTTATGACCTCTTAAAAATATGCTACAACCTAGTTTAGGGATAGTAAATTTGTTGGTCAGGACTATCTACTCAAACCTTCAGCAAACATTCAGGATGAAGATATATTTGTGCGTGGAGAGTAACAGCACTGCTGTCATTTTAGGAATTATTTAGTTAGTTTGAATTCACAATGAGTGTAATTTTCACTTTATAATTTTTTTGTTTTATAACTTTGCTGTCATACTATACTAGAAAGTTATCTTATTCTTGAGAAAGTTTGTTTCTAAATGTATAAGCTCTCAACAGATACATTGATCAGCAATATAAGGAAGGAAGCCTACTTCTGGAATAGTGACGTTCGAAAAACATAGAGGTAAGGGTTTGCCTTTAAGCCACTGGGATTGACATAATTGGTTGTATGCCTGTTTGCTTGACTTCTTATTCTTCTATTCTTCTGAATGGCAGATGACAAAGATTGTATATGAGAGGATATGCGGCATCTAACTCTTTCCAGATGTAACCAATTGAAGCTCCTGTACATGATAATTTAAATGGTTGAAAAATTAAGGACTACCATCACAATAAGCTAAGTATGCAGGTCAAGGTATCATGGTGAGCCGTATGGGGGTGTATGCTCATTGGATCTTGTGGCACTTTTCTTGGTTTTAGATTTTTGTTTTTCGTCTTGCTGTGAAAAGCTATTATGCAGAAGACTGCGAATCTTTCAAAGAACAGTTCTTTGAGACTTACACCTCAGCAATCTCTTCGTCGGATGGGTCTATGTTCTCAAATAGTAACTGGACAGCAGACATCTCCAATTGTCTTTCCAGAAAGACGCAGCAGAGGAAAAGCTTCATCACGTGCCGACATCAATGTGAGCGATCATGATCCTGCGAAAGCTAAAGGGAAGGAACATAGGATCGATATTGGAGATGAACAGTCTGACTTATTAGGATACGAGGTGTTTGCTGGAAAACTGGTCTTGGATAAGAGAAAGCCAAGTAAAAGTACTGATGTACAAACTTCAACAGATACTTCAACACAGGATGCTATTGAGGCTAAGTTGACAAGTAAGGCACTGGTTTGGGGTACTCAAATCTTATCTCTTGAAGATGTGATATCGGTGAGCTTTGCTATTCTCTTTTTGCATGATAGTGACAGATTAGTTACAAAGGGAAGAGCTCTTTTATGACTCTTGTGTGACGTATTAATATGATATGGAAATTTGACTTGGCAGGTTTCATATTATTCTGGTCTTAGACACTTTACAGTGCATTCTTACCCATGTAAAAAAGCTTCTGGCCTTTCTTGTTTTGTGAAAAGTGGGAGAAGTCGGAAGGATTTTCGCTTCTTAGCTTCTACCTCGGAGGAAGCCCTTCAATGGGTTGGCTCATTTGCAGATCAGCAGTGTTATGTGAATTGTTTGCCTCATCCTCTGAAGCAGGCCTCAGACTTTGTTGTTAATGAATTTCCTCCAGAGTCATATATAAAATGTAAAAGTCCACCTAGAATGCTCGTGATCTTAAACCCTCGGTCAGGACGTGGTCGTTCAAGTAAAGTTTTCCACGGCATGGTTGAGCCCATATTCAAGGTATATCAGCAAGTATCTACTTGCATTTTGTGGCACAATCTTTCTATGTGTCTTGGTTCGGTGACTGCCTTTGAGCCACTAGACTGTCGAGAACTATGTATGATGAGTGAAGAAACTTGAGTCAAATTTAACATAGATTCTAGAAAATGTCTGAGGGCATGGTTCAATCATTATATCTGCTTAAATGCCATTATTATATTTCAATTGTTTTCCTCAGAACAAGGTCATTTTACTCTTTGTTTTACTTTTTTGTTATGATACATTCTGTATTTCATGTTGAAACCCTAGTTATACAAACTTGAGCTCATGTTCTAATTAGGATTTTTTTCAGCTAGGAGAGCCTCCTTAGGTGGATACAAAAATATCTTTTCCTGAATAAATGTTAATCATTCCGCTGACATCCTTTACGGAAGATGAAAAGTTTTTTCTTGTTCTCTGCTTAGTTTTTGGTGTGAAGAATACGCGCTTTTGTACAAATGATTGAGTGGATAATTTTCTGTCACTTAGATTGGGTTAGGTTTCATACTTTATGGTTCTTATTATCATCCTTGTGCTAATTGTTTTAATTTCTTTTCATTGTTATCTGTAATCATTATTGTCTCTTTAGATCCAATAGGTACAACATAAGTCCTCTTTTATTCTGGAAATTAGAACTTAATGTACCACCAAGACACTTTTTTCCCTTCACAATGGTAGTCAGAAAATATTTTGTATTTTCACTCCCATATTCAAGTCTCTGGTTTGTACAAGTCAAGCTATTGGAAAGCACATTTAAGTAATATACTATGAGCATGTGAACTAGGGTTCGCGGGTCCCACAAACATAAATAATTTGTTTTCCTAGGATAATGAGAAGTAAAATTGGAAATACAAATGAGAACAATGCCACTTTGTCGGTGATGCAAATCTGGGACATTCCAAAGGTGAAAGTATGATAGAGGTATTCAGATGAGCTGGGTTTGCTCTTCAGGTTCATTTTGAATGAAGATCTTATTGACAACGATAAAAGAAAAGAGGAAGAAAATTTTGCTACCACATAGGTGATGCAGTATAGATGCTATCGATTAGTAGGATAAGGGGACAAGGATATGCAAAGCATTATACTTGGGCAGGACTGTAAAGATTAGGATTTAAACAAGTAAAGATTAGGATGCTGTTTAAATTAGATTAGGATCCTATTTTATAGCTGCATTTCTAGAAATATTTATGTACTACAAATGTTTATGCATGTAATTTGTTATAACTGACTATTCTGAAATTTAAATGACTATCGTCTCCGTGTTCGATTTCATGTTATTGAACTTCATGTTTTGAGAAAGATTAGCTCTCTCATTAAGGTTCTCTGGTTTTTGCTAAAAATTTTAGCTGTGATCATGAATCTAGTGTTTCTTTTTCTTGTGCTTCCGCCTGTTTCAATTAAAACTAGAGCCAAACAACATAGATTATGGGAGCAGGGGTGGAAGAAGTGAAGGAACTGGCTGAATCATTCATTGTCTAAAGCACTTGATCAACTCATGAACCTAGGAGATAGGAAGATCATGAGGAGATTCAAGGTGGCATCCATAAGTCTTCAGATCAGGGGGAAGTATGCCTTAAATATTGATGTATTGCAGGGTCATTTGGTACATTTGGTTCTGTGCTAGTCTATGATGTGTATCCAGATGGTTCATTTGGAAGAGATACTTTGCCAGTGATTACAATTCCAGAACAACTTAAATTAGGTATGCAGCCTAATTTTGAAGCAACCAGTCATAAATTGAGTATTGAAAGATGAGTTCTTTAGTGTTCTTGGTGATTGAGATCTAGGAGAAGATTACATCTGGAAAGATTTTACCTGGAGTGAACTTGGTAACGAAGCAACAAGGACATTGTCTCAAAACGCATGCAAGTTCATCCCTCTGTCCCATTTTACTTGTCATGGTCAACTTTGCACACATTTTAAGAAACTTGATCCTTGACCAACCAGCAAATAACTCTTTCCATGATTAGTTTTTAATTTAACTTCAAAATTTGTTAGTTGATTTTGAATTTTAAAATGGTTTGTTTGAGCATTTAATGATGAAGCAAAACTTTAATGCTCTTTTTGGAAATTGAGTAAGGGTAAGATGGAGAGGTTGGTCTTTTTTTGATTTCCCTTTTTAGACTATAACAACTAATTTTGGAAAAAACAAATTAGAAATCAAGACTAATAAAATGGGAAGGGGGGGGTATATTATTTGAGTGTAGAGTCATTTGTTTTGGGGGAAAAGTGAAGGAATTTCTATGGAAACTCATTTCTATTTTCCTGCCATGGAAAATTGATACGATGAGAGCAGGAGAAAAGCCTGCCCTGAATTCATTCCACTGTGTAAAGGTCAAATAATACTTAAGGCCTGTTTTTTTCTCCAGTCCAGGAGTGCTGATGTGGTTTAAATGCTATCAGATAGAAAGGTTAAGGTATGAGGATAAGAGAGGGATTGGAATAGGACAATTAGAGTTATGGTTAGATTTGAATTAGATTAGGATCCTCCATTATGGCTGCATTATTATGAATATTCAGGTTTATGGTGTGTTGTGCTTGACTATTTTGATGTTTAAATGACTATTTTCTTCTTCTTTTCGTTCATCTCATTTAATTTCAGGCTTTTAGCAAGATTAGCACTATGATTAAGGTTTTTCTACTGGTTTTTGCTGGAGAGAATAGCTTTGATCAAGAAATGAAGGTGTTTATTTTTGTAATTCTTTTTCTGCACTTCTGCCTGCGTAGATATCCATTAAATTTTTTCAAGTGATTGGTAACTTTGGCTGCTTTATATTCGACTTACGATTTTCTGTAATGGTACGATGATTGCTTAGCTGAGCTGTATTGTCTTGTTGCTGATTCTTATTATGACTCTCGTTCTTCCCCACCCCCCCTGATGTGATACGCACTTCGACACGATCTAGACAACTACAACGGTTTGGCAGCGGAGAAATTTGACCCAATTTAATCCTAGGAGTCACGAACAATGTTGAAACTATCTCATCCCGCAACTACTTGAATTAACGAACCAAATTGTAGGTAGTAGAACGCCACAACCAAGGAGATACTTGATTGATAAGTTTGGGATGAATAACTTAAGAAAGATTCTCAAGTATTCAAAGGAGCTCTCTTGTAAAGAGAAGTGAAAACTCACGAAATTTTATTCAAAGAAATCTGATTATGAAGGTCCCTTGCTTCAACATGACAACCTAGAGTGATTTGGATTCACTTAACCCCCCCCCCCCCCCGCGGGGGGGTTGTGATAAATTGGTTTGGCACTTTATGATTCAATTGTGTGGTTTTTTTAGGGCATCAAGTTTTTGCTATTATAGGATCTAGGTAGGCCATCTTTATGCAGCCTTAGGTCCACAAACCTGAGGCCATTTCTGGATTGTAAACTGTGACATTTGCAACTAAACAGAGCTTCATCTGGGGTTTGCTCTTTCGAAACGGGTAAATGACGTACAGTGATCACATTTAGCTGTTGACAAAGTGTGCATTGTGAAACATTCATAGTGAGTGTTACGCTAGTTTTATGTAGACTGCAAACTAGAGAGACTTAGGATCAGTGCCCCTAACAGAGAAGGCCATTTCATAGACCTATGTTGCCATCCAGCAGGAGGACATCTGTTGAATTAATTAAAGCTTTTTTGTCTTTCAAACTAAATTACCTGATATGGAATTTTATTAGCAGTGCAAGAGGAAACAAGAAGGATCAGTTTCTCTTGGAAGCTTAATAAGGAGGGAGATAGAAAGGTAACGTGTGACGCTAGTGTTTTGTGTCTTCTGTGCCACGTTAGCTTACAGGTGGGAGGTGCAGTGAAGCTCCATGCTTTTGCCAGCTGTTCCTGAAAGATTAGCTTGTAGCCATTCAAGGGAAGCCTGATCCATCAGTTGAGAGTATTGTTGTTATTCATTTCATACGAAAAAAAAGAGGTGGCTACATAATACTGAGGAAGACATAATGGGTTTGTATTTGGGGCTTAGTGTTTCAGAATTAGTGATTAATAGAAATGACAAATTTGAGATGAATTTGACAAGTTGGAATGAAGATGAAGAAAAAAGAAGCTTAACAAAAGACAATAATTGATGACATTGTTGCTAATTGTATGGAGTGCATGTGAGCATGTGCTTATGCTTGTCTATGCGCTTGAGAATGAGAGATTGGAAGTCGAGCAGCAGGTGAACGGTTAGGTGGAAGAAAGTTAGAGCAGAGAAGACAATGACAATAAAAGGTGGACAAAATTACGAAAAGACCCCCATTAAACTCAAGATTTTATTAGGTATGAAAATTTACAGTTCATTCCCCCAATCCCTCTTTTACTATTGTAATGATCGAGGGCCAGTGATGTGGGAGTGTGTCTTGGTAGGGATGCAAAGTAAGTGCGGTTGCTCTTTGGGTCTTGTGAGGTAGGCAATTCTTCACTCCATAAAAGCATCTTAGATGATTCAGTACCTTTCCTTTGTCAGCTGATCTTTTATCTTGTAAGATATTACTGCTGACTTCTCTAATGAAGCATAGATTTTCCCCTACAATGTGGAGAATTTGTTATTGTCTGTTTTCTAGTTAAGGAATTATCAACTGACTGAATGACTCTGAAACATGACATACTTGTGGTGCTGGCATATTGCTTTTGGCATTTTAACCCTCTTGATTAACACTATCTTTTTAATAAAAGTGCTGCTCTGCTTTGGTTAACTATTGCTGCATTTTTTTTTTCCCAGTTTCTTGTATGTGCATACCAGGGTTGAGGTGGGAGTCTCATATTTGCTCTTTGCTACATTGTTTGCATAAACTTTTTCATAACATGCTGCATTAAATTCGCTAGTTGGTTTGATTCATATTATTTTTTTGGATATGGAATGTTGATTCCAATTTTTTGGTTAGCATAGTTGATAACTGCAATTTTTTGAATGAACAGCTTGCTGGATTTCAGCTGGAGGTGGTGAAAACAAATTCTGCTGGTCATGCAAGAAAACTTGCAGCAACTGTTGATTTCAGCACTTGCCCTGATGGTAATTTTTCAAATTTTTGTGCTTCATATCTCTTGTCTAATTTGAGTAAATAATTTATATTTATATTTATACTTATTTTTATTTTTAAGTCATCTTTCTGTAGTTATCTTTGTTGTTTTTTATCTTTTCCCTATCGTCAGGTATCATATGCGTCGGGGGTGATGGAATAGTGAATGAGGTCAGTTGATTATATCCTTTTCTGCCTGGATACTGCATATTGGCAGTTGTGCATATCTTCCAAATCCCTGCCTCTTAACCTGATTTTTGCTTCATCATTTTCATGGTCAGTAGTAATACCTTTATATTTTCCTGAATATTATCAATGAGACAGAAAAGTGGTTTAATCTCTACACAACACCTGATTTTTTTCCCCTTAACATTTGACTTCATGATTTCGGGGTTGGGTTTTGTAATTATCGATCTTACTTTTCTGTATCAGATGGCAATAGCTAAACAATATGAAGTTTGTGATTGAAGAGTTCCACATAATGATCAATTCATGGATCTAAATATGACAAATGAGATCTATGAATACTGTAAGCGATAGATGTTAGACCCCTTCCCTTGTACTTGGACAAAAAGAAGAAAGAAAGGGGGAAAAAACAGGAGGACCTGAAAGATTTATATTTTTGGGATATCTGGAAATCAACTCAATTTCCCACTTGAAAACCAGACAGTAAGACATGGTTCAATGGTGATATAGCTTGGAGTACAAGGGAGTTTCAGGAATTTCATTTAATTGTTTTTGTGGGCTTGCTAAAAGGTACTCAAGTTACTACTTCAAAAGACATTATTAATGTAGATTAGGTTGACTTTATTATGTCCTGAGAAAAATTTAGGGTTGAAGGGAATTTGTGTAATTTCGGTAGCTGCTGAATTAGCACTCCTGCCAGCAAAAGGAGTCATTTGAGGTCAACAGGGAGTAACTTCTTATATATGGTTGGTATTAGTGTCAACTTTCTGTTCAAGCCATACTCAATGTCCTATTTGTCTGCCTTTAGTTTGCTTCTCTAATAAATTTTTTCTAAACCTATAACCAAGTCAACAATTTCATGGGTATGCATATTCTACAGATGGATACATGTAAAAAAGATATTTTCATAAAAAAAAAAGAAAATAAAAAATAAAGGATGCAAGAATGTTTCTAATTCTCTTAAATCGGAATTTTAATTTTTGGGGTTTTCAGAAACACTTTAACAGATTTCTTTTGCATTGTTAATTGGTATCCTATCTCCTCCTAGTTTGGTGCTTCCACTTTTGCATTTTCTTACTTTATATAGAGACCCGAGGATTTTCTTAAAATGATGCACTTCATGTTAATTATACGTTATTGTATTATAATTTCAATTCTTGGACAGGCTTGGTTAGACTACACAGGGCACATAGATCCCAATTCATAACACATAAGTGAATTCCAACCATTAGAAGTTTGATATTTCATGTTTATAGCTGGTATCTGTTTGAGTGAAATTATGCACGTAAAATTTAGCTTATGAGCTTAATTTCTTTGGCAGTGCTTCTTCTGTAGCGTGTTATAATTATATTGGAAGTTTGCTAATTAGGACAGTTTGTATTTTTTTTTTTAATTTTGATGATCGGAGTTGATCCCAGTTAATATGTCGTAGAACCTAAAATAATTTACTTGGAGGCACCAAGGGGGTATAACCTGTGGATACAGGATCTAGTTATCTTCTTTAACAATGATGAGCTGGGTTAAAAGAATCAACAGCAGAGAGGCTTTCAATTGGCTAGGGTGTCATTTATCCAAAACTGCAGGGTGTTGTGGACATGAGATTAAGTTGTTCTCGGTGCTGGGGATCCCTATTGAAAGATCAGTTGTTCCTTTCACCATAGACTGGAAAATCAAACAGCTGGGCACAATCTTAATCCTAATTTTTTGGTCCTGTTTAATAGATAAAAGATCCGACTCAGCAGGAATTGTTATACTTTTAAAGGGTATTTTCCACTCAAACTTCACATTTCCATTGAAAGATCAGTTGTTCCTCTCCTTAGCCTTCAAGAATACAAAGCTGGGCACAATCCCATTCTAGTCTTATTTCTCCTTTTGAATTAAAAGGTCCAACTCAGTGATAAGTTTTTTACATTTTCTACTGTTCATGGCATTTTCATAGAAAATTGGCAAGTTTGAAATGTGTTGACTATAATTCTGATGATATTTCACAATGCAGTAGTAGGGGACTCGTGTTCTTTAGTTTTGGATGATAACAACTTATGTAGACTGTGTTCATTTTTGTCTGCATATCCCCTGTTAGAATGCTTTGATGAGTCACTTCCCAAATATAAAAAGACTGCTTGTTTCGGTGTAGCAGTATCCCATAGTTTTTCAGAAGGAAGCTCAAAGCGTAGTTTCCCAGATGATGGCAGGAATTCGATTGAAAATTCACTTTTTGCTCCACCATACCAATTGATTGGATCATGATGTTTATTCTCAATGTTGAGAGATTAAAGGTCTACTGGAAAGTTCTCTGCATCCTGGGGCTGAAATTGCAGCTTCTGTGTTACTCCTAAACTGCTGTATGAAGAATTTCCACAATAATAACTCCATGATTGGCAACAAGTGTGAACAATAGGGAATCATTATCCCTCAAAGGTTTTGTTGCTCCACTAGATGTTATTTGAGAATCTGATTCTGATGCAATCCCTTCCAGCAAAATGAGTATGCCATTTGAGCTTGTTGCCTTCTCGGTCAATGCTTTTCCTGGTTTATTCTTAAATGTTGACAGCTAATCAGACCACACTTTTAAGTCAATACTCTGCCTCTAGTGTGAATTGTCCTCTTTTTTCAAACCTCCATTTGCTAACTAGTGATTTGTTCAAGTCTGATATTCTTATTGCAGCATCTCCATGATTGGGAAACACTGCCCTAGGCAAGTCGGGCATTTGGATCCTCATTGTATTCCATTCCATCAGATCGAATTTTGCTTCTGCATTTGGACCAAGTTTAGACTTTAGGAGTATAAACTAGCTGAGTCGAGCACGAACACTGCCTGAGCTTGACTAATTTTACCTGTGCTCAAGCTTCATTGAATACCAAATGTCATGTTTGAGATCTAGATTTGATAAAAACAGCGAGGAGCTCAAGCTCATTGCTGAAAGCAAAGCGAGCTCAAGCTTAGTTTTTTGGTTTGCTTTTCCTTTTCTTTTTGGAGCCAGATTAGTTAAATTATTTTATCTGAGATCATTACCTAAAAAAAGCTAAAAAAAATCTATAACCTCCAACTACTAACCTAAAAAAAGCTAATAAAGATGTAATATGTCCAAAAGGGGCTGGCATTTTAGTAATCTTACACACACCCACACACACAAGATTTCGAGCAAGTCATGGAGCATATGAGCAGAATACTAGTGTGCATGGTTCTGGTTTACCTTAGCAAGCACGCTTGAGCTTGACTCAAGCTTTTGTTTGACTGAATTTGAGGGAGCAGTTGAGGGAAATTAGCCAAAAAATTATTGGCAGTGCTACCCTCATAATGGGAGTTGTCTGAAGTTTGTCTATCTTCTTCTCTGCTTTATTTGGAAACTTAGACGAATAGAGGTAGAAGTTGGATAGACAATATCTTTTCCAGGTCTCTTGGCTGGTGCTTTGTTTTCACCCCTGGTGGGTAGTACTCCAAAAATAACTGGTTAATAGGGGTCTTATAGTATGCTATAAGCTGCTGACTAGTCTAGGAGTGCCACTAACACTTAATGTGAATCTATTGCCAATCCAGAATGGGCTTGTATAATTAGGAGTTGGGTCCCAATAGCTTGAATGTGGTCTTTATATTTCAAACAATAGCAAGAGTGACATTTACAAAAATTAGGTAGGAGATGTTCATTTCCCTTTCTTCTGTGTTTGAGATGGAAAAGCCAGTAAATAGTCTCATGACTTCTACTTGTTTTGCAAGTCTAGTGTGAAGCTAATAAAGATTGTGCGAGGCATTCCAGATTGTGCTCGATTTGATCAAATGCATGTATATTCAAATCAACATCATTTATGTATGTCTAAAGGCTAATTATGGTAATGGGAGTATTGGAAGATATCTGGACCAAATTAGAATACAGAAAATTGAGTCAAGTTTAATGAGATTTTGACCCAAAAAGACTTGTTGTGACTGAGCTCCACTAGATTCTTATCTCAGCTTTTCAACCTCAAGTTGAGCTTGCTAAAATCAAGTCAAGAGCAGCTCAAATTAGTTTTGATTGCAGTATGAATGTCATTTAATGTGGTGAAAATGTTCAGCCCTGCCCATGATCATCTATTTCAAATGTTATTTTTTCCTTTCAAATGCCAAAATTAGGGTGAGTGCTTCAGTTTCCTAATTAGGAAAATTCTTATAGATACCAATGTATTCTCAAGGATTGAAGATTTTTAAGTGGTTATAAGGTATATTTAACTAGATTGACGTCATCTGTCCATTCTGATCACATATCACCAAAGAAAGTTGGGTTCCAGGACAGGTATTGATTTTCAGATGGAAGGAGCAATCGAGTCATTGCCTTTGGTTTTCTGGTAGGAAGTTAAATCACATAATGTTTCCAGAAAGTCCCATTTTCTATTGCTTAGCAGGGAGCCTTCTCCATTACAGTTACTGGAACCTCAAGGTTGGTTTCTCCTGGGGTCTTGCAGTAATATAATCAATATGCCTAAGTACTAACAGTCAATAATAACAATTAAATTTTTGTAATATCAGCGGAAAATTTTGTAAGCCCACATGTCCAGCATGTTGCAGGGAAGTCTATGGTGAATGTGCACTGGTATCGCGGTAAATAGGAAGTAGTTGTTATCTTTAAGTGCTTAGTGAGTTAAACCACCCCGGGGTCTTGAATTGTCAATTGGCGCTTCATATTGGCTGTTCTGATTTGGGATAAGATTCTTGTCCATTTCATACAGTAAGCCGTTAGATGTGTCAGTGAGATTTAATCATGCAGTCTTTACTTCTTAGTATGTTGAGATAGTTTCAGAGTGTACTTGACAGCTGATTCCGACATGAAATGGATCTTGGATTTTGTAACTTGTGTGACGTGCATAATTATAATTGTGTCAATTATGTACATTGAGTTGGCTCTTAGTGGAAACAAGTGGCTTGAATTTTCTTAGATTCCATTTGAATTTGAATTCCTCACAACTGATTTAATGTGAAATAATTAATCTAACTGATTTGATTTATTGACAATTAATCAATTGTTCCTCTGAGACAAGTTGCATTTATGTGGATTCATCTTACCTGCAGGTTTTAAATGGTTTACTTAGTCGAGACAACCAAAAAGAAGCAATTTCTATCCCCATTGGTATTATACCTGCTGGTTCTGATAATTCTTTGGTGTGGACTGTCCTTGGAGTTAGAGATCCAGTGTCTGCTGCTATAGCTATTGTAAAGGTACAGTAGTCATACTTTGGTCATCTATTACTTTAGTACCAGGCAAGAGTAAGCTAGTTTTCACTACCTATTATTTGTTTTACTTTGTTACTCCTTTATATGAGCAACAGGAGTTGTTACTTTTTTGAGCCTATTATTTCTTCTGTCTTTCAAACTTTTTTTCCCCTCCAAATGCTTGGGATCACCTAATCTTACGTTTGGTACTATAACATTTTACAATCGCCATAATCTCTGAATAAACATGATGTATGGAGCACATCAATGGTGCTAACCCAGTCTACCCTACACTTGTGGCCTTTTCTGCATTTTACCTCTGTGTTTCTAACCTTAAGCAGTTAATTAGTGAGTTTAAGTTGCAGCTTTGCATCAACTTAAAGCATTTCAATATCACTTGACAGAAATGAGAATCATATGGATGTTTTCACTGCTATAGCAACATACTGTTGTGATTCTGGCTAGCAAATGAACCACTCTTGGCACTAATTACAATAGTTATAAATTTGCTATTCTTGGTCTTGAATCAATTCAATGGGCAGGTTATGGCCTTTATGTTTGTTGTTTGTGAGAGCAACTGTGCCAGTACTTGAATGGCTTGTCATGCCTTTAAGCACAAAGAAAGTGAAGTAGCATTTAAGTGTAGATTTTTTAATTTTTACTGCTTCCATTACCAGCTACTTGGACTAAACTTCTCCAGGCTTACAACGTTGGGTTCTATGGTGGATAAACTATAATGAGAATCTAGTTGACTACATTGTAAAGCTTTGTTTGATATTCGGAATCACCGATTTTGATTTTATGTGCGTCTTTGGTTAGTCTGTTGCTTTCCATTTGTTCATCAGCCTCTAGAGTTAAGCTGTTGGGTACTCTCTTTGAAGGCTTTTGAGGTTTTCACTAAGCACCTGAAAATTTATGGATTGACTTATTGCGAAGACCTCTTCCTTTATCCTAAACCCACAAAATAAACATCCTGGAGTTCCCATTATAGATTAGATTTACTTAAAATGTCTCTGGAAGAATAACATGACCAACAACAATTGATAATTAGGAGCCTATCTTTTTTTTTTTTTTGGGTCGGTCTCATTTATTATATTGCTAAATAATTAAGGGATTTCGGTCAGAAAAAATTCACATTTTGTTATTGCTACAGCCTCATGTTATAAGATATATAGTTCCTAGAGTGAGGTTCTAAACTTCGATTGTAGAATTGAACTTGGTATAGCTTAGCTGAGGGTCAACTTCTAGGATACAACACTTAGGAAGCAATTCACGTGCAAAGGTGCTGGAGATGTAAGGCACCACATCAAATAAAAGTAGAATGCAATGATTTATAGTGGCTCCTTAAAAGTTATCTGATCTTCGTTTACGTTTTGGTATTAATATATAATCTGGTTTTCTTGATCACAGGGAGGGCTTACTGCTACTGATGTATTTGCTGTTGAGTGGATTCAAGGTGGTGGCATTCACTTTGGGACAACTGTGACATACTTTGGTTTTGTTAGTGACGGTAAATTCATTGGCACTCTAGGACTCTATGTTCTATGTGTGGATTTGATTAGTTTGTACCTTAATGGATTTGTTGTATTTCAGAATTCAGCCTTGATAAAGTTATTGAATGGTGGATATTCTGCTTGTTTGAAAATACAGTGTACTGGATTGAGAACATATCATTTTATCTCACCCTACTTGGGGCCCAGTTGGTTAGAGAACTTAATATAATCTGAATCTGTCAAATTGTAGTGATATTTGTGCTTTACATGATGTGTTCTTGATATGGAAAATCCTGATGTAGATGTCTCACCAGCTTATACTTATTGACTGCTTGTTTGGCTGCCAACAAAAAGCTTTTATTGACAGGAGTGCAATTTTGGCTTTCATACTATTCGAAATTGCCTCATGTTTCGTTGATTAACATCTGGTTTGTGATTTGTATGTGAAAACAACATGATTATATGACAGGAGGCTGCTAATTTTGACCTTATGTTCTTTCTGCTTGACTAATGTATTCTTCCAAGTTTGGTAGGTGAGGATTACATGTTTAATCTTGTTTAATAACATGTTTATAACATCTTATTGGAGTTGCTTTATGTACTCGACAGTTTGGTGCAAAAGTGCATAAAAACCCTGATTGAAATATATTTCACAATTTAACTCTTACGAGCTGGCCATTGTTGATTTTTTCATTAAGCACATGTAACCATCAATTTTGCAAACATTACTACTGAGATCACCATCATGGCATGATGAGTTTTGGCTTCTGTTAGTTCTAATTTCTTAATGAGGTGCACATAGGAATAGAACTAGTGGTCTCTACGTGGAGAAAATTACTCTGGCTAAGCCACAATATGGTTGTCATTCCCTTGTTGCAGTTTTATTTGCCTGCCCCCTGCTCTCCCACCGCTCCTCTCCCAATGTTACTTGGACTCAGGTACAGGTGTCAAATATGGGAACATGTTTAGGTGTCCAATTTATCAATCATCTAAAACTAAATACGGGGGTGCTTTGAAAGACTTAGATATAGGTACATGTTAGGTGCTTATTGATAACAGTATTCTTGTTTGTCTGCTAAATGATTGCAGTGTATGTTTTTCGCATACTAGAATATCAATAGACTCTGATGCAGCAAAGCATCCACAGAAAAAACACTTGCAAACATCCATGGAGTTATCTTTTTCTCCTTTTTTATGGTGAATGAAGGAAAATAGGCTCTGATGCACAAGGCATTGTTGGAAAGTCAAAGAACCTAAGTTAAATGGGACCCTGTTAGGTACTTATTCTGTACCAATATCAGGGTTGTGATGAATGAAGAGTCCCCGCTAACAGAGCACTGTGCTTTGGCACGGGAAATAGAGGATTAGCTGTCACTGGCTTAGGGTTTATGTCTATTCTTATTGACTTTTGGTAGAATGAAATATATTGCACAACGCTTTTTCTGATGCTGTGAAGATCAGTTTTCTTTCTCCTGTAAAGTCTTTAAGTTTTACTGTTTGATGCTGAATGATTTAACTGTATTTATTGGCATTCAGATTGAAATATTTATTGTACCCCTTTGCTCGTTTCCTTGTAGTTTTGGAACTCTCTGAAAAATATCAGAAGCGCTTTGGGCCTTTACGATATTTTGTTGCCGGCTTCCTCAAATTCTTTTGCTTGCCAAAGTACAATTTTGAAGTGGAATACTTACCAGCTTCATTAGAAGGTACTGGAGATGGTAAAGGCCTGGTTGACCAGGAAGTAATTGATATGGCAGACTTGTATACTGACATCATGAGGAGATCAAGCAAGGAGGGCCTTCCTAGAGCTTCTAGCCTATCAAGTATTGATTCAATAATGACCCCAAGCAGAATGTCTGGAGTGGACTTGGACGCTACCTCTGGTAGTGCTGAGCCATCTGAGTATGTACGTGCAATTGATCCAAAATCAAAACGGCTTTCAGCTGGAAGAAATAACACCACATCTGAACCTGAAGTTATCCATCCTCAGCTACCACTTTCTTCAACTCCCAACTGGCCTAGGACAAGGTCCAAGTCTAGGACTGACAAAGGCTGGACTGGAGTGACTGCTGCTAATGATACGACGAGATCTTCTTGGGCAAATAATGCTCCGAATGATAAAGAGGATATTTCTTCGACAATGTCAGATCCGGGTCCAATATGGGATGCAGAGCCAAGATGGGATACTGAGCCTAACTGGGATATGGAAAATTCTATTGAATTTCCAGGTCCAAAAGAAGATGCAGATGTTGCTGCCAAGAGGGAAATTGCCCTCAAGTCTGAAGATAAATGGGTCGTCAAAAAAGGTCATTTTCTTGGTGTGTTGGTGTGCAACCATTCATGTAAAACTGTTCAAAGTTTGAGTTCACAGGTGGTAGCACCAAGAGCTGAGCATGATGACAAAAACTTGGATCTATTGTTGGTTCATGGAAATGGACGGTTGAGGTTAATCAGATTCTTTTTGCGGCTACAATTGGGTAAACACCTGTCACTGCCATATGTTGAATATGTTAAGGTAAAACAGCAATATTTCCTTTTGCTATCCATTTTTCACTGTACAGAGCAAGTAATCCATTACTGTGAAGAATATATGCCGTAAAGAAAATAATAGGTTTGTTTGGATAGCCCATTTTTCACAAAAAGTGTTTTGTTGCATCATAAAAATGTTGTTTGCTCACCTTTTTTTATTTTTATTTTTTCCAACTCCCGTTACATATCACAAGCATTGCATCACAAACTGTGTTACTGCATTGTTCCAAATGATCTTTCAGATTTAAATATAAGGATCTCCAGCATATATGAATGATGAATGAATATGCATCTTAGGCATCTTAAGTGGCCATGACTGGGCACCTTCACAAATGAATGAGAATGAAGTCATGCTTTTATGAGCCTGAACAAGGACTTCACCTAAACTTTCTGTAAACGTGTCATGAGGGCAGTGATTAAAGTTGAGACTAGGAATTCAATTTAACTTGGGAATCGGGAACTTGGTCTGTATTTTGTGAATTTTGATTTTCCATCCAACTGTATACTTTTCTGAAGTAACGTCGTGTCAGTATGTTGAGATAGCTCTCAAATGGTACTAAATTTCTTGCATTTCAGGTAAAATCAGTCAAGGTCAAACCTGGAAAGCACACACACAAAGGCTGTGGTATTGATGGTGAACTTTTCCCAGTAAATGGGCAGGTCATCTGTTCCTTACTACCAGACCAGTGCAGGCTTGTTGGTCGTACCCCTTGTAACACTTAACAAATAATAGCTGCATCTCATCTGTTGATTTGGTAGAAGGCTATACGGTGGCATTTTGTTACACTTTTGATTGATGAATATGCTGGCAACTTTTGTACCAGAAAAAGTTACCCCTTCCAGTGTCGTACCAGTCCTTCCCGCCTTCTTTTGAGCAAAGTGAAAATTGAGGTCCCTGTAAATTCTGTCAGTTTAATTTTTTTTGGGTTAAAATTTTCGGTTCTTGGTCAAACTTCAGTTTTCTACTATAATTTATAATTGGTGGAAATTTATGTATGTATGTGCAAGTTTTAGTTTTGGGTGCTTGAGCTAGCTATGTCTTCGTTTTACTTGTGGTATTGAATTGCTTCTGCTGTATAGCATTTAATTCAGGATTGAATGATGGTATATCAATTTTTCTTCTCTTGGCAACTCTTTCCGTGATTCATTTCTCCAGTGGGAAATGAGTTTTAAAATCCAAGGACATTGAGAGTAGATGATTACTGTTATTTATTTATTTGTTTCTCTAGGCAAAAATAGTAAAATCAAGCAAATACATATTATTAGATAAGATTCGTAGTTATATTTGAAATCATCATTTTTTTTTATAGATAGATTCTTTGGTGGTTAAACATGTTTCATGTGTATTGAAGAAGTAATAATTGAATTTGAGTAAACTAGGAAGAGGATAAACGTTTTTGAGCAATTGAATTTGAACGGAATTTTGTACTCGTGTATGCAAGAATGAATGGTGGAATTTGCTAAGACTTTGAGCTTTGTGTTTAACTATTTTTGTACAACTATATTGTCAATTTCATCGTTGGCGGTTACGTTGGAAGTATAACTCTTTTGGGTGAGCCATGGAATGCTGTAGCGAGTTCTATACGGGAATAGCATTGTGGTCTTTGCAAACTTTTACAATTCTTGTGATTGTTGTGTTATCTTCTCAGTTCACAAAATATAGCTCTGTGTGGTCACCTGTAGCCATGTGACTTTTTTTTTTTTTTTTTTTTTTTTTTTTTTTTTTTTGGGAACAAATTGATCTTGTAAAAAAAAAATATTTTAGTGCAATTCCCTTTGCCTAGGAGGATATCTTTTGTACTCATTTGTATTTATTAATACAATTTCTTTAGTGTTTTGATCTTCTTTTAGACCCTTTGGGCAGTAGCAAAGTGTTATGATCCATTCTGATAATTAGATCAATTAGTTGTAAGAGGAATGTTAGTTACGTGTAACTACATTGTAAGCTGAATCTATATATAGAAAATTTGGGATGTAATGAAAATCAGTTGGGCATGTGAATTGTAATCTTCTCTTCCAAATAATCAATTCTACTCTGAACTCTATCTTCCCTATCCTTCCTGCTCTGTTATCTTCTTCCCCAATAGTTCTTCGCTTTCCTCTCCTTTTATCTTCCTTAATTCCTTAATTCTTCAGCCTTGATCATTACAATTGGTATCAGAACCAAGGGTCCTTGGATTGCAAGCTTTGATTATCCCAAAGATATCATTCTTTTTTCAAATCTTCTCTCTGTTCCTCTCTCATTTCTGCTCTTCCTTGTCCCTTCTTTTCCTGTTCTTATCTCTGTCTTCAACTCTTCTATTAATCCGCATTCTTCCTTTACTTCCTTTCTTTTCTCTCTTTTCCATCTTTTCAAATTGATTCTTGCTTCATCAAATGGGGACACAAGAATCTGAGTTTCATAGTTAACGGAAGTAAATGTAGCGGAATGCACAACAAAAGTAAATGCAGCAGAATGCAAATCTAGGTCAGATAAGATCGATTTTGAGTTAAGGAGTAGTATGATTTCATTTGCAGCTACATTTAGCGAATTCCTAAGAACCTTAATCAGAGAGGGGCGATTAAGGGAGGATTATCCAATTTTGGATGAAAATGAGTAGCTTTCAACTGTGTCTAATCAAGCCAAATAGATGGAAGGAAATTTCACAAAACGGATGGAAGGAAATTTCACTAATCAAATTCTTGAAGAAACAAAGAAATGAAATTCCAAGGAGGTCTCTCTTTCAATATCTGCCCCAATCAAGAAGTGGACTGATGCACATTTGGCAACGGTAGAAACAGACAAGTTTGAAGTCCTCCATGGTGAAATGGACGAACATTTGAAAGGTGACTATGGTTTTGCAATTGAAGAACACCACCTGTTTGGTGAAAGTTCAAAGCTTCCTTCTTCATCCATTTCAGTTCAAAAGGAGTTGGAACATTCAATGTTGAGCAATGAAAGAGAATTAGAATTCAAGAATCAACTTCTTGAACCTGAGACCGTGAAAATGGATGAGCAACTGAATATGGAGGAAACTAGTTTGTTGAAATGCCCTTCATTGAGGATGATGGAATCTTGAAAAATCTGGATGAACCTCCAGTGGAGGATACCAAAGAGGTGGGAATAGGGGATGGAGAGAATGAAATCTTGGGCCATCCTATGTTTCTTACTGAAGGAATAACCTTGAATCCTGGGTATCAAGAAGTAAAAATAGATTGTAGCTTTGAAGTCTTCTCCCTTTCAAGAAGTGCAGAGGATGAATGTTCTTCTTATGTTGGAGTTATAGGTTCTGTTTTGGGGATAGTTGAGAACTGGGCTCCTAATGCGAATCAAGTGACTGTTGAAACCGATTACAGCAACAAAGGCAATGATGGAATGATCTATACACACAATTTGCAGGCTATTGGAGACAAAGTTGATCAACCCAAATGGGATTTTTTATTTGGGAGTTGCAAAATTCCAAGACGAAACCAAACATTATTCTAATGATGATGAAACTGATAGGTATGAGCTTTCCCTTGAACCAAGTGAAGGCACGAATCATTCTGATTCTGTAGTGGAAACGAGTCATATTGAATTGAGTGAGGATTTTAATGATAAACTCCATATCTTGATTCATCATCCAAAGTTACTGCATCATGTTTTTGATGAACTTGCATGTTCCATTAGTTCTTATAAAGGTTCGTTAAGCATGAATGAGGATTGTTTGGGTCTTCTTGAAGATGTCTCTAATTTTCATGATCTATTGAGTAAAACTAAGGTTGATATAAGGCTCACTTTCTTGTTTGATGACATTTATGGAGATCATGCTGCTGTTGATATGAGAAAGATTAAATACTTGGCTTTTGTTGATACTGACTCATGAGGAATTGATCTCAAGCCGGAGAGAGAGATGATTAGTTGGATTGAGTATCAATATTTAGGGAAAATCCAGGCTGAAATTTGGCGAATCTACAGAAGTTAATGAGGGTTGGAGATAATGCTTGTAATCCCAATTATGGGCTAGTCATACTTGAAGAGGAGGATTGCTCAAGAGCCGTTCCAAGGTATTTGGGTTTAGTTTTCAGTCACCCAAGAAGATGGGACTATAGAGATTACTAATAAATGGCATAGTGAAAATGGTCTAGCCAAATTACAGAGGACGAGAGCGCTAGCTTATTTGTCCCTTGCTAAGATTGAATCTAGTGTAGAGGGGTTCATGGAAGATATAAGTAATGGTCAAGGAAACTCTAGTCTTGTAACTTTGCATTTACAGTGCATAAACCAGACAATGCACAAAGATGTTGAGTCAGGTCATATGATGCTTTATGCTCAGTCTAGTATTGAGATTGGAGATTTTATTCTAGTAGGCGTTTATGAACTTAGTTCTAAAACAAAAAATGTCACTGTATTAGCTAGAACAAGGAAAAATATGGTTGTTGAGTGTGTCTTCTCTACTCTTACAAATCTGGAAAGTGATCTTTCTTGCCTTGTTGTCATGATATTAGAGGTTGCATTGGGTAAGAGGCCTATTGAGGACAACATAATTTTGATCATTAATTGGGACTGGGACTTGATGATGACAAATCAGCTTTTAAGTCACCTAAGTGTTGATTCTATTGCATAATTCTGTCTTAAAGTTGGCCCAATATAGAATTAAATAGAGGCATGACAACTTGGGTGAAGTTTATGGGCTGAAAATGATTTGGACAGTTGCTACTATTCCAATTGGAAAATTCCAGCACTACAGAGCTTGCAAATCACATTTTCCATGGGATCCAGGTGGTGGTGAATTAACTCAGATAATGGAAGATGAGAGCATAGTTACCATTTTTTGCCTTGAAGCTAAGACTCATGGTCAACTTTGCATTCACTAGACTTGTGTTCAAGGGGATCAATTTGTTTCTAGTTTAGACTTTTCAGAGTTCAATCCTAGGGACAAGGATTGTTTAACGGGGAGGCATTGTTATGACCCAATCTGATAATTAGACCAATTAGTTTTAAGAGGAATATCAGTTATGCGTAACTACTTTGTAAGCTGAATCTATATATAGAAAATTTGGGATGTAATGAAGATCAGTTGGGCATGTGAATTGTAATCTTCTCTTCCAAATAGTCAATTCTACTCTGAACTCTATCTTCCCTATCCTTTCTACTCTATTATCTTCGTCCCCGGTAGTTCTTCTCTTTCCTCTCCTTTTATCTTCCTCAATTCCTTAATTCTTCAACCTTGATCATTACACAAAGATATCCTCGAATACCAAAGTACGGAGTCGAGGAGTACAATAAATTGGATCTTGCAAAAAATAGGAAAGTTTGGATGGGGTCTATTCCTAAGTTCCACTTCGATGCTTAAGTTAGTAGGACCTTTGAGTGGCATAGTAGTGAGAGTAAGGAGGATGGTGTGTGTACTTTTGGAAGGACAAAGTGGGGGGTATTTATGTCGGTGAGCAAGAGAGAGGGAAATGGAGGATAGTCTAATATCTTGGTCCAATGTAGTTCGGCGGTAATAAGGTTAGGTTTGGACCCTAGTGTATGTTAGGCAGCACTTGACACATGCCAAACTAGGTCCCTCCTTTGAGGTATAGCTCGAGGTGACAGCTAGGGGGCTCAGCCACCTTAGGAAGTTCATTTATCCATGGAGAAGATTGATGAATCAGCACAATCGGTTAGCTCAGCAATTGAGTTTTGGTTGAGCTCATGCTGTGGTTGGTGGGGTCCTCACAATAGGCCCCCAACTCGAGAAGGACGAGATAAGGGGCCTAAAATGTGTTGTTGAGATGAGGGTCTCGAAACCTATCATTTCTGAGGCCTATAGTGCAACACTCAAGAAATAGGAGAAAAATGGTAGGGATGGACACGTGGCACAATAGCAATGGCTAAAAAAACAGGCTCGTCTAATAGGCATGTGTTTATCTCAATTCATATCTTTTGATGATTACAAAACATTTGGATGTTACTAAATACTTTTTGTAGAGATCCTTTTCAGAAATGATACCAAACAGGAAAAGAAGATCAAAGAGGATGAAGAGTGCTGAGGATGATGTCGGACGCACAAAAGGAGATTATCGGACGTCCGACATCCTTTGAGTATCTTCGGACGTGTGAAGAACTCAGACTCGGACGTCCGAAGAAGACAAGCCAGGACTTCTATGATTACTGATCATGATCGGACGCTCAACACCTGAGTATCAGATGTCCGACAACTGTTGCTGCTCTTCGGATGCAACACTCTGGACGCATCGGCCGTCCGAAGGAATTGAAGAAGAAGTTCCAAGTGTGCATCCTACCCTCGGACGCATGATGCTAAGGGATCGGACGTCCTAAGAGATTCAAGAAAACTTCTAGAACTCATTGATCTCGTTCGGACGCATAAAAACTAAACATCGGACGTCCGACAGCACCAACGGCTAGTTGACTCTTCAGTTGCCTTCTGCCCGTTGACAGTATTAATTGAAGAATTTTCTGATCTCCTATAAAAAGAACAAAGTCAACCACCTCAGAAGAACTTTGCACATCAAGTCTACATCAGATCGTGAGTGATTCTAGTGCTAGAATACTCAAAAGGAACATTTGTACTCTTAGCTTGTGTAATCTTCTTGTAGTTTTTCAAGTATGACACAGCTTCTTGAATAGTGTAGCTTAGTGAGGGTTCTTCGTGTGTTTGTAAAACTTCCTTGCTTGACCAAGTGTGGTTTGGGGCAAGAAGGAAGTGATCCCTCCCTTATACACAAGATATTGGTTGCAAGACTGTTCAACTTGAAGTAACTTGGTATGTAAAAGTGTAATTCAAACCTCAGTTGTGTTTGAAGTCTGGTTTGTTTCTCTACTTTCATTTACTGCTTTTCTACATAAACTGTTCTTCTCTTCATCTCACGAATACCTATGCTCTCTTGTTATCTGGTCAATTGGGTGGTCTTTGAGAAAAGAAAGGTAGACTTTTAAAAAAAAGTGGCCTATATCTTAGCTATTTTTTGAAAACCTAATTCACCCCCCTCTTAGGTTGTCTTCGATTCTTACAATTGGTATCAGAGCTTGGTTTCCTAGAGATTAAGCTCACCCGGCTTGGAGTAAAAATGACAACCAATCATGCCATGTTTGTTGAGGGACAATCGGTCACTAGGCCTCCCATGTTTACTGGTTCTAATTATGTTAGCTGGAAAGAAAGAATGATTATCTTCTTGCAATCCATTGATATTGAGCTATGGTTTATTGTGAATGAAGGACCGCATGATACTAACTTTCTTGATGCAGAAACAGGTTTGTTACGGCCAAAAACAAGAGTTGAGATGAATGCTCAAGATAGAACCAATCTTACATTGAATGCCAAAGCCATGAATGTTCTTTATAGTGCCTTAGACTCAAATGAGTCAATTAGAGTAAAAGGATGTAAATCTGTCAAAGAAATATGGAATAAGCTAAGAGAAATTCATGAGGGTAGTGACAACGTGAGAGAACAAAAAAAGTCCATTCTGGTCACTAAGTATGAATCTTTTAAGATGGAGTCTCATGAAAACATTGACAAAATGTATTGTAGATTCAATGATCTGATCAAGGATTTAGAGGTGCTTGAGAAGGAGTACTTTCTAGGTGAAAAGAACAGGAAAATTCTGAATGCTCTATCAAAGGATTGGGAAAGCAAAGTGACTGCCATAGAGGAAGCCAAGGATCTAAACTCTTTATCCATTGAATCTCTGATTAACTCTCTAACTTCTTACGAACTGAAACTTAAATCTAAGATGCAGGATGAAGAAGACACAAAAGGAAGAAAGAGTATTGCTCTGAAAGCTTCACAAGATGAAGATGAAACAGCCTCACAGGATGAAAATGATTTGGAAGGTGATGACAGTGATATTGCACTCATCACAAGAGGCTTCAAAAGATTTCTCAACAAGAGAAGATTTAGGAAAGGCGGATCCAGCAATTCCTTCCCAAATCAGTCTAATGACTTCAGAAACAGAGGGAAACTGGAGTTCAACAAGAAGCTAACTGATAAATGTTTTGAATGTGGCAAATCAGGACACTATGCAAATGAGTGTCCAATGAAGAAAAAGAAGGAAAACAAGGTTGAACGAAAACCAAAGTTCAACAATTTCCAGATTACCTGGAATGATTGCAACTCAGAAGGCGAAATTGAAGAAGAAGAGGAATCTGCTCAAGTGGCTTTCATGGCCATTGGAGATGAAGAGGTAACACAATGCAACTCTCAAACCGATAGTGATAGTGAATCTGATGATGATGTTAACTCTTTCCTAGAAAAAATGCATAACAGCTTGAAAGAATCCTATGTTAAAAACAAGAAACTAAAGCAAAAAATTAGCTTTGTAATACAAGACAATGTAAATCTTTTTCGACAAAACAAGTGTCTTAAGCATGAAAATGATAGCCTGAAAAGGACTGAAACTGATATGCTTGCTAAACTTTACAAAAAGAAAAATTTCTGTGACACACTCAGAAGTGAGCAATGTAGCTTAAGAAAAAGGATGGATGATTTATGTCAATTGTTACACCATTTGAAAAAGAACCATCTACAAAAGAATGACACTGTACCTTATGTTAATACTCATCAAATAAGACTGAATCAAAATGCAAATGAGTTTGCTATTCACAGGAGAAGGCAAGTCAGATTCATTAAACCTGTTCATTTGATTGATCCAATGTCAGTATGCAATTTTTGTTGTCAATTTGGTCACATGAATAGTAATTGTTATGTTAAGAAAAAATAAGGAATGACATGAGATGCATGTGGGTAGTTAGACATAAGACTAACTCTCAAGGACCCAACATGTAAAGGGTACCAAGTATTATCTTGTGGGTTTGTGTGTAGGTGAATCAGGATAACATTGCTAAAGAATCAAAATGGTTCATTGATAGTGGATGTTCAAGACATATGACTGGTGATGCATCACAATTCATTAAACTCAAGCAAAAAACAAGTGGAAAGGTAACGTTTGGAGATGACAACAAAGCCAAAACTGTTGGTATTGGTGATGTTGGCAAGAATGGTCAAACCTTTATCCACAATGTTCTACTCGTTGACAATCTGAGCTACAATTTATTAAGTGTTAGCCAATTGTGTGATAGGAATCTGTTTGTATTGTTCAAAAAGCTTGAATGTCTAATATTTGACTCAAAATTCAACATTATTTTCAAAGGAAAAAGAGTTAATGATGTCTATGTAGTTGTTCTTGAAAAAATTGATTCCTCCTATCTCAAATGTTTCAAAGTAGCAAATGATGACCCATGGTTATGGCATAGAAGGCTGTGTCACTTCAATATGGATTTGCTAAAAGAAATCTCTAAAAAGGAATTTGTTAGAGGTCTCCCAAAAATCAGATTTGAAAAGGACAGGATTTGTGATGCTTGCCAATTTGGAAAACAAGTCAAGATATCTTTTAAACCCAAGAAATGTGTTTCTACTTCAAAACCACTTGAACTTTTGCACCTTGACCTGTTTGGTCCTACACAAACTACAAGCCTTGGTGGTAAGAGATATTGTTTTGTGATTGTTGATGATTATTCTAGATATACCTGGGTGATATTCCTTGCTCATAAAGATGATGCCTTTAAGAATTTTACCTCATTATTTGCTAAAGTACAAAATCTGCTTGGCTTGAAAATTATCAGGATTAGAAGTGATAATGGGACAGAATTCAAGTTCTGTGGTTTTTCAGAATTTTGTGATCATAATGGCATTACTCATGAAATTTCTATTGCTAGAGTCCCCCAACAAAATGGAATTGTAGAAAGAAAAAATAGAACTCTCCAAGAGCCTGCTAGAACCATGCTTAGTGAATGCAATTTACCAAAATATTTTTGAGCTGAAGCCATAAACACAGCCTGTTATACCTTGAACAGAGTTCTTCTAAGACCAATTTTGAACAAAACCTCCTATGAGCTCATGTTTGACAAAAAGCCTGTTGTTGGTTACTTCAAAGTATTTGGTTGTAAATGTTTCATTTTGAATATCAAGGAACATCTTGGAAAGTTTGACAAAAAATCTGATGAGGAAATTTTCTTAGGATATTGTGAAAACAAAAGAGGTTTCAGAGTTTATAATCGTAGAACACTGATTATAGAGGAGGCGATACACATTACTTTTGATGAATCTAATGGTGACATCTCTATGAGTTGTGGTGAAGATGATGATACAGGTGTTCAAGAAGAACTAAAGAAGCTAGCAATCAATGATCATGACTCTGCCTTACCAAAAACTGATTCAAAGGATACTGATACTCAGGTCAGTCCAGCTGGAGAAGTGAATGACAGAGATACCACTACTCCTAATGATCTTCCATGAACCTGAAAATTTGTTCATAACCATCCCAGGGAGCTTATAATTGGTGATCCATCTGAAAAGGTTAGAACTCGTTCCTCTAGACACCTAGTAGATAATCTTGCTTTTGTATCACATATTGAACCTAAAAATGTTGTTGATGCATTGAATGATGAGCTCTGGATTTTAGCTATGGAAGAGGAGTTAATCCAATTTGAAAGAAACAAGATTTGGACCTTGGTTGCCAGACCACAAGGCCATCCTATCATTGGCACAAAGTGGGTTTTTAGAAACAAAATGAATGATAAAGGGGAGGTTGTTAGAAATAAAGCCAGGCTGGTGGCTAAGGGATACACTCAAGAAGAGGGAATAGACTTTGATGAGTCTTTTGCACCTGTGGCCAGGCTGGAGTCCATAAGAATGTTTTTAGCATTTGTATGTTTCAAGAATTTTAAATTATTTCAAATGGATGTTAAGAGTGCTTTCTTAAATGGCTTTATAGATCAAGAAGTCTATGTTGACCAACCTCCTGGTTTTGAAAATGAATTTTATCCAGATCACGTGTTTAAACTCTCAAAAGCTTTATACAGATTAAAGCAAGCTCCTAGAGCATGGTATGAACGTCTGAGTGGATTTTTGATTGAAAATGGTTTTAAAAGGGGCATTGTAGATACTACACTTTTCATAAAACAAAGCTCACGAGATCTTTTAATTGTGCAAATATATGTGGATGATATCATATTTGGTGCTACTAATGAGAGTTTGTGCAAGGACTTTATCATCATCATGCAAAAAGAATTTGAAATGAGCATGATGGGAGAACTGAACTTCTTCCTTGGACTCCAAGTGATTCAAACCCAAGATGGAACATTTATAAATCAAACAAAATACACTAAGAAGTTGCTGAAAAGATTCGGAATGGAGGATTCAAAACCTGTTGGAACACCTATGTGCACATCTACAAAACTTGACAAAGATGAAGAAGGTACAAAAGTTGAGGAAAAGAAGTACAGAGGTATGATTAGAAGTTTACTTTATTTAACTGCTAGTAGGCCTGACATCATGTTTGATGTGTGCTTATGTGCTCGATTTCAATCCTGTCCAAAGGAATCACACTTGAATGCGGTAAAAAGAATCTTGAGATATCTTAAAGGAACCTTAAATTTTGGCTTGTGGTATCCAAAATGTCATGAACTTCTTTTGTGTGAATTCTCTGATGCTGACTTTGGCAGTTGTAAAATAGATAGAAAAAGTACTACTGGCATATGCAACTTTCTTGGAAATTGCTTGGTCTCTTGGTTTAGTAAAAAACAAAATGCTATTTCACTGTCTACTACTGAAGCTGAATATGTTGCTGCTGGTGCTTGCTGTGCTCAATTGTTATGGATGAAAAACACATTGAATGACTCTGGTTTAGTATATGAATGTGTACCCATGTACTGTGACAACACTAGTGCAATCAATCTAACAAAAAATCCCATTCAACACTCTAGAACTAAGCACATTGATATAAAGCATCATTTCATTCACGATCTTGTCTCCAAGGGGGTAATCCGTGTTGAGTTTGTTTGTTCTAAAGAACAGATCGCTGATATCCTCACAAAAGCTCTTCCGCTAGATCAATTTGTGTTCTTGAGAACAAAATTGGGTGTTTCAGAAAAAATATTCTAAGTCTTATTTCTAGTCAATCTTTATCGAACGTCCGATGAATTGGAACGGACGTCCGACTTGTTCTTCGTCCAAGTTTCAGAAAAACCCTGGTTCGGACGGTTGTGTCGGACGGTTCACTTCATTTGGACGTCCGACACTCAAAAATTGAGTCCTATAAGACAGTTACCTATTCTTCTCAGTTCATTTTCCTCCATAAGTCTCGGACGCAACCTTTCAGTTTTCTCTAATATTTGAAATTCAAATTCCTCTCTTCTCAAACCAAGTTCCAAGAAATTGAACCAACCAACTCAATTACACCTCTATTGCTCATTAATTACTCATAAAAATCACTCCTAACCCCCAACTACCCAAAAACTCCCAATTCACATACGAAACCCTAACTTCACATAACTCCCTCCTTGCGGCTTCTTAGTGCACTCTAGTTGGCTCTTACTGCATTCTTCCTCTGTACACCACATTCTGCATCAAAAATCATATCCACATTGCATCATGGTTAGAATCAGAGGAGGATCTACTAGTACCGGACGATCCTTTAGGCTTAGGGATAAAGACATTGAAATCGTGGAACCACCTCCTGTGGCACCCAAAAAGAAGATTGTGACTCGTGGTGGTAAAGTGAAGCAAACTGCCCAAAGAAAACTGGTTACTCCAACTGCTGAATCATCTGATGAGCAGATGGAAGGGCAGAACTCTGAAGGGAACATTACTGGTGGAAATGAGGAACCAGAGCAGGCTACCCAGGGTGATGAAACTGTCACAAGGTCCTCTGCTAAAAGAAAGAGGACTGTAAAGAGGAAGAGCACTCCCCAATCCAAGAAAAAGCAATCTGCTGATCCCTCTGATGATCAGCAGAATGAAGGAAACACTACTGGGAGTCAGCAAACTCCTGAACCCTCCATCAGGAAGTCTCCAAGGACAAGAACTGATGCTCAAAATGTAGGGGCATCTGCCACACAAACCTCAAATAGGAAACGTTCTGGAAAGGCTCCTGTGTCTCAGCCAGTAGAAGAACCCACTCCTCTTCCAAAATTCATTGATGATGAAGCCAGAGACAGATTTGAGTTAGTCTCTCAAAAAGGGTTTATCACCCAAAGGCTCATCCTTCCCTATGAATTTCGTAAGCTTGATCTTGAACCCGTTATTAAATTGTTTGAATTTCAGAAATGGACTCATCTTCTGACCATTCCTAATGTTTTTTACCCTGACATGCTTTATCAATTCTTTGCTAACCTTAGAAAGGGTAAATCACACACTGAACTCATCTCTAGGGTCAATTCTGTAGACATCATGTTAACCCCTAACATTGTGAATTCCATTCTGAAAACCAGTATTGAACCTGGTTTCAAATGAAAAATTGCAAATTTCTTTTCGTATGAGGAATTTCCATCTACCTACCATCATTTTCACAATGCTAAACTCATGACCTATTTTCAAACCACATTCAATACTCCTGCTGAAGCAAGACTGGATGATCTCAGTCCTCAGAATCTGATCATCTTTACCATTATTTCAAATCTGTTGGTGCCAACTGATGGTCACAGAACAGATGCAAACAAAATGGAACTCTATCTTTTCTACTGCTTTGTTGAAAAAATTCGCATTGACTTTGGATTTGTAATGTGCAAGTTTTTGCTCAAAATCAGCACTGACAGTCGTAGGAAACTCTCTTATGATAGATTTCTGACTCCTATCTTTGCCCATTTTGAAATACCTTTTTCTGGAAAATCTCCCAAAGACAGTGCTTCATCAGTTTTCTCAAAAACTTACTTTGAACGAAAGAACTTAAAATTTTTTGAAGGTCATTGGTGCTATAAGAAGACCGTGGCTGAGTCTAGAAGGAAAAATTTTCAGGAAACCCCTGTCACTCCTAGGACTCCTCGTGATCAGTCAGACTTTGTCTCTCCTTTCACCATTCATCCTAGAAAGTCTGCTAGCAAGTCCTTTGCATCCAATTCTGAAGTCATTTCCTTGCTTGAAAACCTCAAACAGCATGTCTTGCTTATTGAAGAAGGTCTCATGATGACCATGACCTCTGACCAACAATCCTCCTTCATTGAAAAAAGAAACTTTCTTGTCCCTCCAATACCTGAGAACAATGTAAATGAGCCAAGATTTGTGCCCACAGGACCAACTACTGGTACTGAGACCACACCAGCTTCTAGTTCTCAGCCCAAGAATAAAGGCAAGGCTCCAGCAACTGAGGAAGCATATGAAGATGATGATGAAGAAACTGAGGAAGAAGAGGACCCTGAACAGTATCGTCTGACCAGGAGAAGGCCTGGATCATCAAAAGTCACCATCTAGGCACTACTAGGTCACTGTACCTTAATCTAGGACTATAGTTCATCTTTTGCATTACACTTTTGTACTAAGTGTTGAACACCTGGTCTGTACAACTGGATATTTTCTACTGTTTATGAATGTTATAACTAAGTGTTTGTTATGAATGTTTTGAATGATTGTTATGAATGGTTGTGTTGTTGGAATCTGCTGAATGAATGTGTTTGTTATGAATGTTTCTGGAATCTGCTGAATGATTGATTCCAAACTGTGCTGAACATTGTTAATGAGTATATTGATAATGTTTCTGATGGATCGTACTGCTGGTACCAAAACTGATACTGAATCTTGTGATGACAAAAAGGGGGAGAATTGGATTTGGATTAGCACTGATGATGTAGAGTAACTAGTTAGGGGAAGTCAGTTTCAGGGGGAGTTGCGTTGGATCAGCTCTGATGCTGTTGATTGCATTTCTTCCTGTACACTCATGCATTTCGTTAGGGGGAGCTGTTATATCCCAATTCGTATATTTTTTTTTTGCTCTATCCAAATGTTTTGTCATCATCAAAAAGAGAGAGATTATTTATCTCAATTCATATCTTTTGATGATTACAAAACATTTGGATATTACTAAATATTTTTTGTAGAGATCCTTTTCAGAAATGACACCAAATAGGAAAAGAAGATCAAAGAGGATGAAGAGTGCTGAGGATGATGTTGGACGCACAAAAGGAGATTATCGGACGTCCGACATCCTTTGAGTATCTTCGGACGTGTGAAGAACTCAGACTCGGACGTCCGAAGAAGACAAGCCAGGGTTTCTATGATTACTGATCATGATCGGACGCTCAACACCTGAGTATCGGACTTCCGACAACTGTTGCTGCTCTTCAGACTCAACACTCTGGACGCATCGGCTGTCCGAAGGAATTGAAGAAGAAGTTTCAAGTGTGCATCCTACCCTCGGACGCATGATGATAAGGGATCGGACGTCCTAAGAGATTCAAGAAAACTTCTAGAACTCATTGATCTTGTTCGAACGCATAAAAACTAAACATCGGACGTCCGACAGCACCAACGGCTAGTTGACTCTTCAGTTGCCTTCTGCCCGTTGACAGCATTAATTGAAGAATTTTCTGGTCTCCTATAAAAAGAACAAAGTCAACCACCTCAAAAAAACTTTGCACATCAAGTCTACATCAGATCGTGAGTGATTCTAGTGCTAGAATACTCAAAAGGAACATTTGTACTCTTAGCTTGTGCAATCTTCTTGTAGTTTTTCAAGTATGACACAGCTTCTTCAATAGTGTAGCTTAGTGAGGGTTTTTCGTGTGTTTGTAAAACTTCCTTGCTTGACCAAGTGTGGTTTGGGGCAAGAAGGAAGTGATCCCTCCCTTATACACAAGATATTGGTTGCAAGACTGTTCAACTTGAAGTAACTTGATATGTAAAAGTGTAATTCAAACCTCAGTTGTGTTTGAAACCTGGTTTGTTTCTCTACTTTCATTTACTGCTTTTCTACATAAACTGTTCTCCTCTTCATCTCACGAATACCTGTGCTCTCTTGTTATCTGGTCAATTGGTTGGTCTTTGAGAAAAGAAAGGTAGACTTTTAAAAAAAAGTGGCCTATATCTTAGCTGTTTTTTGAAAACCTAATTCACCCCCCTCTTAAGTTGTTTTCGATCCTTACAGCATGTTTGACAGATGTGATTGAAGAGTCATGCTTATCCAGATTGTAAGCCTAACTGCCATGCATTAATGGTAGTGAATAAGGCTGGCCATTTCGAATTTTGGAAAGTGTCATTTTGCCTCTAGGATTTCTCTATAAATAGGGGTGTAAGATCCCATTTGAAGATATCCCCTTTTTTTTTTATTATTCAGTTGAGATGTCCTTATGCTTTCTTGTCTAGAGTTCTTCTTCTCAAGTCCAAGTTGTTTTGAGCGACTTCACTTTGAGAACTCCATGCGACCAAAGATTAAGAGTAAGTAAATCTTCCCTCACTTTTATTTCACAAAATGGTCTAAATCAAGGAAACAATTAGACCAGACTTTGCCAAAACGTAAAGGCTCATCCCTTAACTAACGGAGATGACTAAGGTCGAGATGGAGGAGTTGGAGAGATGGGAAGATTATATGGAAGCTGAAGGGACCTCTGACGAAGAATCCAAAAAGGAAGGAGGCAGCAGCTCAGATGCCGAAGTTGGATGTAAGGCAGATTCTGAGGTTCTTCACGATGACGAACTTGGTGTGGAGATCGAATAGGATGTAGGAGATAAGGAGTCCCCCAATCCTCGAGATACTACAAACTTCAGGGAAGTTCCTTTGTTTTAGAGCTATGTAGGAAAGGAGCAGGCACGAGCTATCATAAGGGAGTACTTGTTTCACCGAGGCCTAGATATAACCGCTTGGTGCACACAAGACTACGTATTTTTACTGGCCTCACATGCGTCAAGATGTTGAGCGCATGGTTGGTAGATGTGTCACTTCTCACAAGGCGAAGTCTAAAACAAATCCGTACGGCTTGTATACGCCGTTGCCTATTCCCCACTATCCTTGGGTAGACTTGTCCATGGACTTTGTCTTAGGACTCCCTAGGTCACCTAGGGGTAATGATTCCATCTTTGTCGTCGTTGATAGATTCTCTAAGATGGCTCATTTTATCCCCTGTCACAAAACTGACGATGCATCTCATCAAATCTGCCCGTAGTCTTACTTATCGTTTTGTCCAAAATCTGTCCAAGTTGGTAGTCGTAGCCGAAGCAACAAGCAAACAAGAAGGTGACAGTTAGGGTTTTCTCCTTGGCGGCTAGGGTTTCGCTTTGGCGGCTAGGGTTCTTGTTTTGTTTAAATCTATCCAACTCAATTTATGTGTCATCGAAGTTGTTTTCTTAGTGTTCTAAACTGATTTTGGGCTGATTTGTAGCTTTCTTGGGTTAGAATTTGGAAGTTTCTAAAAGTTATTCAAGAAAGGTTTTCTAAAGAGTTTCCAAAACTAACTTGTTTTCCAAATTACTTTAGGAAACTAAGCAAAACACTTGGATACCCTCTTTGTTTTCACTTGGACACTCTCCTTAGCCTCAATGTTTGTAGTGCAGCATTTAACCTCTTCGCGCAAGCTCGTGTTATAAGCCCTAATGGAACCTTCACTTGTTCCACTTGGATAGCTCCCTCGACCTCCTTATCAAACCGCGGCCGGGTTGGATCAGTTAGCCGCAAATGCTCCCAAAGGCCAAGTGGGACATCTAGGCAGATCAACTGGCCGCCGGGCTAAGATTGCTAACATCCCGATTTCTTCATGATAACCTGAGATATTGGTAGACTTAGATCAGTTAGTTAACCCCAATATTGTCAGAACATTGGTAGGTTTTGAGTTGTTGTGCTGACATCTAGGTGGGCCCATGGTGAACCTCTTCCGGAAGTTCTATACCATTAGAAATAGGGGAATGATAAAGAGTGGTTCCACTTTGGCACCCAATATGGAGTGAAGAAGCTGGTGGTGACGCCTCGACATCAATAAAGAGGTGGAAATACAACTACTTTTGTTTCTATCGATGACAACCCGTAAGGATTCTGGTGGAAGGCCACAGATGCCCCAGCCAATCCTTACCTAGAGAACGTGGAGGCTTAAAGCTTCACAATAGTCAAAGGGTCGGACTTAGCCATCTGCAACTGGTTCTTTCCCAAGGTGGTGTTAGTGGATGGGGGTCTAAGTCGAGCTATGATCAACCCTTACAGGACCCGATACTACCATCCTAAACTCGACAAAACTTGTAATATCTTCATAAGTGATTTTTATATTTTCCATAGGATTGACTAATAGCTCTCATCTATCTATGGTAGTAAAAAATTCTCAGATATGATCACGGGAGGCACCAGCCAAGAGGAAGCGCAAGGCTTCAACTAAGATGGTGGAAGCGTCCAAGAAGTTGCCCATCCAAGTCTCCAAGAGGGTTCCTTGACCGTTTCCTTGAGGTGTAACTATTGCACTTCGGTTCTCGATCGCATCAAGAAGGGGAAAAGCTTGTCATCCATAGGGGCAAGAATAGGCATATTAATGGGTAGGGTCTGGGTTGGATTCTTTTGATACAGATTCAGATCCATTAAATTTGATTGGATCCAAACCCAGACCCAGACCCTTATGGTTTTGAAAAAATAAGTCTAAACCTAGAGTCTCTTGGATTTGGGTATCCAATGGGTACTCACTGTATTTTTATAAATATACTAAAGTAAAAATATATAGATATCAAAAAATATAAACACCATCCAATTTTTATTTTTAAATAATAAAATTAATATTCAAGAAATTGAATGGAATATTATGAACTTGAAATATAACTATTATCGGCTGTTTCGATTTATTTTTAAAACTTCAATTGTATCTACGTCTAATCATTTATTTATTTGCTATTACCTTTTCTCCTTTTTCTAAAAAAGTTTGTACTAATTACGATGGCAACTATGATTACCTTGAAAAAAAAACAATCATAAAGTCTTCCTGTATTCGATCCAATAATCATAGAATATTAATATATTTTATAAATTTACCAATATATATAATTATATATACATGGGTCTGGGCATGGTCTGGCATGGGTTTGGATTTGGATATAAATCATAGAAAATCAGACCTTACTGGGACCCATAACTCTTTTATAGGGTCTGAATCTGGGTAGGGTTAGGATTTCAGAAGTTAAATCCAAACCCCATCCAAGTACATTGGGTTTGGGTTGGATTTCAATAAGACCTGATCCATTGACATGCCTAGGTGAGAGCCATCTTATGGACCCATTGTGTGACGACCCCACCTCCCCTGATGCGAATGAGCAAGCTAGCCATGGTGTTCGCATAGACCTTGTGAAGGTCCCTCAAGGACCCGTGACACGTGCACGAGCTAAGAGGTTCAAAGAGTCACTTCAAGCCTTAGTTCATGTCGTACAAGCTCAAGAAAAATCGTGCTCAGGCATTCAAGGAATTGACTTGGGGGATTCTTGTAAGACTACCAAGATGTTGCTAACAATTGAAGATGCAAGTGATCAAGCTTCAATGGCGGATTAGGCCTAGATTAATTAGCTCATGTTGAGCTTAGAGGGGCCGGCATTGTGGGCCTTAGTTCCTTTAATGTTTTAGTTAGTTAGTTAGGTTAAATTTCGGCCAAGAGGAAGAGACCTTGCTGGCCGAATTTCCTTTGTTGGGTTCCAAACTTTATTAGGTTTAGGCAAGGCTATAAATAGCCCTAAGTTTATGTATTCATTCAGTTTTTGACAATATTAAACATAAATTCTAGAAATTTGTCTTCTTTGAAGCAGTTTTCCTTTAGCTTGTGAAAGCTATGTTGAACACCCTAGAGTTGATCCTAGGTTGTTTCTTAATTTATCAATCAAGCACACACATACACTTGATTGTGGCGGCATTGGCAGCAAGGTTACATCTTCTTGGATCCTCCAAAATGCAACTGATAGAATGAAGCACACGTTGAACACGTTTAACTTCATCAAACTGATCATCATCTGGAACACTTGTTGCAAAAAGGTAAGAAGGCATAGGACCAGATTCCAGTGCAAGAACTCCTTTTGAAACAATGGATTTAGGGATGTAACATGCCATGATCAATTCAATCTCTCCTTGCTTAACCTGCGACAAAGCAACTACACTCGAAGGCAATGCCTTATCGAGTTCATCAGCATTCAAGAGCACATGTTTACAGAGCACAAGTAACAAAGGCTGATTAGATTGCACAACTTTTCTAACATCTTTAGCCTTTATTATCATGTTTTGTTTCCTAGTGTTTGACTTAACTAATGCTTGTTCATTTGTAACGCTAGTGACAACACTCTTCCCTTGGGCCGATTGCTCAAACGTAGAGGTCGAACAATTTCCAGATTCGGCCCATTTTTTTTTCTCTTTTGTCGGTCTAGGTCACATTCTCTTTGCAATTTAAGTTGGTCCTCATACACTTGTGAACGTGTGAGAGGTGTTAGGACCATTCTTTTACCATTGTGTAGAAGAGTATATTTGTTAGACCTACTATCAAAAGTAACATGCTTATCAAATTGCCATGGCCTGCCTAGTATCACATGAGTAGCATGCATAGGTACAATGTCGCATATGACTTCATCATAGTACTGACCAATCAAAAAAGGGAGGCATACCTGCTTGTAGACACGGACTTCACCGTCTTCACTTAACCCTTGAAGTCGATAGGGATGCGGATGTTTGGTTGTGGGCAGGTCTAAGCTCTCCACCATGATCAAACTTGCAACATTAGTGCAACTTCCGCCATCGATGATGAGACTGCGCATCTTGTCATTTATTTTACACCTAGTGTAAAATAAATTTTCATGTTGTAATTGCTCATCCTCCTTAACACGGGCGCTTAGCACTCTCCTCGCAACCAGGCAACCAATTTCGGCTTGGGCCGGCGAACATTCTTCCTCGACTGAGTCACATTCGCCTTCCTCCTTGGTTAATCTGGGCATCTCCTCACAATCATCATCATCAGATACGACTTCTCCATTGTGAGTGATAAGCATGACCCTTTGATTTGGACATTGAGATTGGATATGTCCGAATCCTTGGCATTTGAAGCACTTAATGTCCCTACTCCTAGGCTTAGGAGTCTCTTGAGCAGGCTTTGAAGTGGACCTAGATGCATCCACAAACTGGTTAGGGGTAGAATTGGAATTTCGATTAGGGAAATTACCTGGTGTTCCATTAGAAAGGCTTGATGTCGCTGCATTCCCAGCCGCATGTGCGGCTCCCCTCGATGGATTCCTCTTCCACGCACTCAGATGGGCGGTTTGGAAGGCTCGGGGCCCTCGCCTCAATTTCTTCCCCCTGTCGGCCTTGATGGCTAGTTCAAGAAGATCATGTATGTCCAGGTAATGTTGAAGCTCCAAGGCTTCTTGAAGGTTAGGGTTTAGACCTCTAAGGAACCTTGCCATAGTAGCTTCACTATCTTCTTGAATATTTGCCCTCATCATGGCCATTTCGATCCCCTTGTAGTAGTCCTCCACACTCATGTTGCCTTGAGTGAGGGTTTGTAGCTTAGAGTGGAGATCGCAGTTGTAGTAGCTAGGAACAAATCTCTTGCTCATTAATGCCTTGAGTTCTCGCCAAGTTCGGACTCGTGGTTCACCATTTCTCCTTCTATTAGTCCTTACTTGGTCCCACCAAGCTAGGGCGTAGTCGGTGAACTCAACAGTGGCAACCTTCACCTTTTACTCCTCGCTATAGTCAAAGCAGTCGATAACCATGTCAATGCGGCCTTCCCATTCCAGGTAAGCCTCAGGGTCACTCTTGCCTTTGAACGCGAGAACCTGAATTTTAAGTCCCTTGAGCTCGTTCTTAGACGTGTCCCTTTTAGCCCTCTCGGCTCTTTCCTCATTTTCACTAGCTGAGTAGTCTTCACTATTTGCCCCTCTGGTGCCATGGTTACTTCGATTGTGAGACCTAGAATGAGAGCCTCGTGTGAAACTCTTCGAGAGCTCATCGAAGTGGTTGTGCATCTCCTCCATTTGTTGCTTACTAATCTGCTTAAGCTCATTCTTCATGGCGGTGAACATCAATGAGTAGTCAGTGGTCGGATGAGCTTGCTCCATGTCTCACTGGTCCTGCAAAAGGTTAGTGAACCAAGAAATAGTACAAATATACCCTCGCTTCACTTCCTTAGGGTTTCACTTATCCTCGTATTTTCACTCAAGCACTCTAATGATCTTACCAAATTCCTTTACCTGGTGGATTGGGTAGTTGAGAAATGCCGCAAAGTCCAACAATTGTTACCAACTTGATCCACAAGAGTAATCAAGAGACAAGACACAAATGGAATGCAAAAGGAATGGAATATGACACGGTTTTGGAAGGTTCCAAGTGGCGGACAGAAATGGATGTGCGCTAGTGTGAAAGGAATCCAATGAAACCCTAGGGTCCTAAAATGTAGGAGTGTGTCCAAGTGGAAATAAAAGGTTACCCAAGCTATCTACTTAGTCTCCTAATTGATTTTGGAAAACAAGTTAGTTTTGGAAACGTTTAAGAAAACCTTTTCTTGCACAACTTGTAGTAACTTCCAAATTCCTTTCCAAGAAGATTTGTAAATCAGATTTGGTTCCACATGCTCCTCACGCAAATTCAGATTTCCTTCAAGTTCACACACAAGTCGGTTGGAGAGGACTCTATTTTAAGTTCTACCACACAACCCTCCTCTTGCAAACACAATACCAAATCAGAATTTCTGTTCAAGAAGCAAATCAGTTTCGGTCCTTTGTCAAAAACAATGGAGGATCAACAAGATGGTGCAAACAACCTTACTTGAGCTCCCCTCCTGTGACGCCCCCACTTCTCCCTAAGGCGCACCAAAGGGTATCCGCGGAACGCCTGCCTAGCTCTCGCCAGGACTCAAGCAATAAACGTTCAAGCTTAAAGCGATACTAGATACCACAATCAAATTAGTGCAAATACATATAGTGCGGAAACGTTCATGCTTAACAATATCCATACAGTTCTCAGGGTCACATCACAAGGTACCTATCAGCTTGCCACCCGCACGTCGTGCGTTCATAATACAACTTAAATTCCAAAATATACACCCCATATATCCGAATGATACATTAAACTTCCAAAAGTACAATCATAAAGGGGTCAAGCCAAAATACACTTGAAACCCTAAAACACAATATATCTAAAAGGAGATTTCTCCGCGTTAACTCCATTTCCAGTCCTGTTAAGGAAAACAAATCTACAGGGTGAGCAAAACGCTCGTGAGGCCAAGAACACACATGCAAGCACTTTGTTCAAATAGCAATCCCAAATTCATTAAACAAAACCAGGACATTTCATTAGTCAATCATTCGAGCCGGAAAAGTAAATCAGAAACAATTCAAGGATATAGTAGCTCTCAGGAGCTAAGTTCCACTCGCTCTGTCGATGTCATTCGTATACTTTCCCGCATTGACCCTCCTGTCAACCGGGTTGGTATTTCCATTTCCGTAGATCACCACTTACTTCCCTCCGTCCACCGTACACCCCAAGGGCCCACAAGTCTATTTTTAGGGCGATACTCGACGAGTATGCCAAGCAAGACCTCTTATTAGGTCGAGCTTATAATCTCATGGCTCGCCCAAGTTCCCGACCAAGCCCATTGCCGGCTCGAGTTCAAGGTCGGCCTATGAGTTTGGGCGTCCCCCATTCATTTGAAAGTCGAGGAGGTTCACTCCAACGACATATGTAACCATTACATAGCATTGCATTTCATTCATTCATTCAATACATTTCATTCATTCATTTGAAATCAGGACGGATGCGATAAAGTACACACCCGCCCTTATTTTTAAAATCTCTAATAATTACCACAATTAAACAAGTATCAAAGATTCACACACTTGACACTCACCGAGCTAATCAATAAAGATTATTCGCTGGAGTTCAAGTGTCCACGGTGAGATCCTCTTGAAGGTCTCCTTGTGTGCCTGGCAGTTAATGGTGGATAATTACTCAAGTATCTCAATTATCAAGTAAGATTGTACATTAGTACAATCTAAGGAATATTTCACAAAAATGAATCTCAATTACTCGTAAATCGAGGTTCAACTTGCGTTTTATCAAGTACAATATTAATTGAGTTTTTATCATGAAAATCGAGGGCAAAACGTTTGAATATTACTAAGAGAATTAAGAGTTTTTGGAAAACTCCTTTGCCTTGAAATTTGAAAATTTCAGTTTTGTTATGAATCTTTGAAAAATCGTAACTCACTCGGTACAAGTCGAGAATTGGAAAACTTTATACCGTTGGAAACCTCTTAGAAAGTACTATAAGTTCCTAGAAGACACTTTTCCATGAATCGAAGTGGAAAGTGCTCAAAAATGAGCTTGAAGGTACAGAATTGGTTCACAAGGCAGAATGAAGTTGGATTTTGGCCAACTTTGAAAATTCGGCACGATTCGTACGTTGCAAACCAGCCTCTGAAATTTGTCACTCAAGTAGTGTTGCAAGTGAAGTTTATAACAAAACAAGCGGATCAAGAATCGGAGTTTCGAGTACCGAGATACGGTAGCTCAAAGTTAGGCAAATTCAAGACTGGAGAAGAATTTCCAGATTTGAACCTCCAACACTAGAAATTTAATTAGGTATCGAAACGAACTTGGATTGATACCAAAATTGGCAGTATTTCGATACTATATGGAAGGTATCTCTCTGTCAAATTTCAGGGAAAAATACCCTCGGGAAGGTGGTGAACTAATCACCCAAAGTTCCGGAAAATTCCTAAGGCAATCTGCCTTTTGACTTTCATTTTCCAAATTCAAATCGTTTAACCAAGAAAGCTATCCAACCATGGTTCATTTGTGAAATAAAGGTCTAAGATACAACCATGATACCTTTGGTAATGGTTTAGCATCAAAATTTCAATTAATAAGATTACTCACGGGTTTTTGTCCGAAACCAGTCCAAATAATACGTTTTTCCATACACCGTGGTCACCAAGACGTCGTGAGCTACCGTCACACCCTAGAATCACGCAACAAATGCAATGAGACTCGATAACGAGTCATATAGCAATGCTAAACACAACCCCAATAGGGTTTCATATGCATAACTGTGCATAATAGCAAACCAGAAATTAGAAAATGGCCTTAGTCTTGGCCCCAAATAGAAAACTGTTTTGCCCTTATTATGCGGTAATGGTGTAAAATTCTCTACGGTTATCGGTTGGGGGTGTAAGACCCACCGTTTCGAAGCTATGAAATAGGGCTACAACAATGTAGAAGGTCACTCAATCCAGTTCCTAGCTTAACTAGGTCGAAAATGCCAAATACTATACCAGAATTACCAAAACAGGTTTGTAAAACACAGAAAACTGTAATCGGTATATCTCAGTCCATACAAGTCCAAATGCCGAAATTCCAAAGGCATAAGTTAGCTAAGTCATCCAGCTACATTTCATCAGAAGACACCAACTCCAAAATCCAAACCCATTCCAGTCAAAATAGCCAATTACTATCGCAGTTTTCGCATTCTGTCCAAAGCAGAACAGCTACAGTAATTTCGTCATAACTCATTCTACATTCATCCAAATACCCTGAAATTTTACAGGCACCTCAAATACATCCATACCTACAACTTTCATGTTTTGAGAAAAGTCTAATTCGGCCTCTAACCCAGTGATCTAAAACCGGACAGAATTGGGATTTTAAGAACCCTAACTTTTCAAATTTCCAACCAAATCCAAAATTGATTGCATTTGCCTATCCAATACACCTCATAGAGTCATTATCAACCATTAACATTCATCATACAAGGCCACAACATTCATTTCATATTAAACCAGAAAAATTCCCAATAAAATAAAAACTTCACCAAAACTCTTCAAATCAAGAAATAAATCATATAATCCTTCACTCATGCCACCATTAAGCATAATATAACCATCATTAGGTATAGGGGAGAGGTTGAAGCATCACTTACCAAGAAACAAGAGAGAGGAGGATGTTGGACACCTTAAACCTTCAAACAAGCTTCACTAAAGCACTCACTATCACTAAAAGGTAAGATTTTATGGAGCAAAAACTAAGTTAAACACTTGATTTGGTGGATTTGGACTTGTTAGAAGCTTGAATGTTGAAGAGTTTTGTCTTCCTTGGAGCTTGAGAGGGCCGGCTATGGTGGAGAGAAAAATGAGGAAATTTTAATGAATTTTGAAGATATTTAACCTTTGGTCAAAAAAGTCAAAATTTGGAATAGTATTTCTTAAGTCATATCCAATAGGGAAGTGACACTTGTCACTCTCATTAAATGCATTCCTATCTTTCTTTTCTCTCTCACATCAATCACTTCACACACTCTACTCATCACCTAACACCCGATAAATTTTACACAGTATCCGAAACTTAACCTTATTGGCCGAATTTTTCCGAACTTTTCGCACTAGTGGGTCCCACATCCAATATATATTCTTAATTTTCTAAAAATTCACCAATGCTAGAAAAATCATCTTAAAACTATAATTGCTCATAAAATCCACTAAGAAAATATTTCTAAGCCAGAAAATGCAGAAAACATGCAATTAAGGGGAAATAAACCCTAGGAAAATAATTAGGGTTTTACGGGTTCTCACACTCTCCCCCCCTTAAAAGAATTTCGTCCTTGAAATTTCTTACCTTAATTCCCGAAAAGGTTTGGGTATTTCTTTCGCATTTCCTCTTCCATCTCCCAGGTAGCTTCCTCCACTCCGTGGTTTCTCCATAGCACTTTCACTAGCAGAATCTTCTTGTTTCTGAGCTCTTTGACTTTTCGATCGAGTACCTGAACCGGTTTCTCTTCATAGGCCAGTGATTCATCTACTTCGATATCCTCCGATTGTAAAACATGAGATGGGTCAGGATGGTACTTCTTTAGCATCGAGACGTGAAATACATCGTGGATTCGGGAGAGACTGGATGGTAGCTCCAATCGATACGCGACCACTCCAACCCTCTGAAGGATCTTGTAGGGTCCAACGTACCGCGGTTGAAGCTTCTTTCCTTTACCCGTTGTAAGACTTCGTAAGGGTGTGATCTTGAGAAATACGTAGTCCCCAACTTCAAACTCCAAGTTTTTTCTTCGGTTATCCGCGTAGCTCTTTTGGCGACTTTGGGCAGTTTGGATTCGTTGCCGTATCAACTTAACCTTCTCGTGAGCCTCTTCCATCCACGGAATAGTTGTCGGGTCTAGTGCTTTCTTTTCGCCAACTTCATCCCAGTAAATCGGCGACCGGCACTTGCGTCCGTAGAGAGCTTCATACGGAGCCATTTGAATTGACGAATGGAAGCTATTATTGTATGCAAACTCTACTAGGGTCATGTGCTGACCCCAATTGCCTCCGAAGTCCAAGATGCACGTTCGCAGCATGTCCTCGAGAGTTTGAATTGTCCGTTCTGACTGGCCATCCGTCTGAGGATGATAAGTAGTGCTTAAATTGAGTTTCGTCCCCAAGGTTTCTTGGAACTTCTGCCAAAACCGAGATACGAACCGTGGATCCCGATCAGAAACGATGCTTACAGGAACACCGTGTAGTCTTACAACCTCATCCATGTACAGTCGAGCCAATTTGTCCATTGAGTACTTCATGTTCACCGGCAAGAAATGGGCCGACTTGGTTAATCGATCAACGATCACCCAAACGGTATCGTGTCCTTTTTGTGTCCTCGATAAACCTGAAACGAAGTCCATGGTGATGTTTTCCCACTTCCACTCGGGTATCTCCAAGGGTTGTAACAAACCCGATGGCTTTTGATGCTCCGCCTTCACTTGCTGGCAAATGAGACATTTCTGCACGTACTGCGCGATTTTCCTCTTCATATTGTCCCACCAATAGGTTCCTTTCAGGTCTTGATACATCTTGCTGCTACCCGGATGGATTGTATACTTGGACCTATGAGCTTCCTCCAAAATTTCTGTTTTCAACGAATCATCCTTTGGTACCACCATTCGATTTCGATACTTCAAAATACCCTCAGGACTCAAATTGAAGTCCGTTGTTTCTCCCTTTTCCACTTTCTCTCTCCACTTCCGTACCATCAAATCCTCGCCTTGCGCCTCTTTTATACGTTCCAGTAGAGTGGATGTCACCCTTACATTGCTAAATATCACCTTATGACTCCCAAGACAGGGTTTCCACTCGCACACGAATTCTAGCAAATCCCATTCCTTGATCATTAGTCCTGCTACTTGCACCTTACGACTCAAGGCATCTGCTACCACATTTGCCTTTCCCGGATGGTAATTGATCGTACAGTCGTAATCTTCCAAGAATTCCATCCATCGCCGTTGTCTCATATTCAGTTCCTTCTGGGAGAAGAGGTACCTAAGACTCTTGTGATCCGAAAACACTTCGAAGGTCACCCCATATAGGTAATGCCTCCACTTTTTCAGTGCAAACACAACTGCAGCTAATTCTAGATCGTGAGTCGGGTAGTTCTGCTCGTGAAGCTTCAATTTCCTAGAGGCAAAAGCAATCACATTCCGGTTCTGCATCAAAACGCATCCCAATCCTTCTCGCGACGCGTCTGCATATACTGCAAACCCGTCCACTCCCTTTGGCAATACCAGTACCGGAGCCATGGTCAATCTTTTCTTTAGTTCCTGAAAACTCGTTTCGCATCGGCCATTCCAGATAAACTGGCCATGCTTCTTTGTCAGGTCAGTTAGAGGTCCTGCCAATTTGGAAAAATCCTTAATAAACCGTCGGTAATACCCAGCTAGCCCTAGAAAGCTACGAATTTCAGTGGGGGTTTTTGGCCTCTTCCAATTTGTCACGGCCTCAACCTTTGCCGGGTCTACCGAAATACCTTCGTGGGAGATCACGTGACCTAGAAATGCTACTTTCTCCAACCAGAACTCGCATTTACTAAACTTGGCGTACAGCTTATGTTCCCTCAATGTCTGCAACACCACTCTCAAATGCCCCTCATGCTCCTCGCGTGTCTTAGAGTAGACCAAAATGTCATCAATGAATACAACGACAAATCGGTCTAGATAGGGTTTAAAAACCCTATGCATTAGGTCCATGAAGGCGGCGGGAGCATTGGTCAGTCCAAAGGGCATAACGACGAACTCGTAATGCCCGTATCTCGAGTTGAAAGTAGTTTTCGGAATGTCCTCCTTCTTTATCAATAACTGATAGTATCCCTGTCGGAGATCCAACTTGGAGAAGACCACTGCTCCTTGCAGCTGGTCGAACAACTCGTCTATGTGAGGCAGTGGATACTTATTCTTGATGGTCACGTTGTTCAACCCCCTATAATCAATACACATCCTCAACGTTCCGTCCTTTTTCTTCACAAATAGGACCGGAGCTCCCCAAGGAGACTCACTCTCGTGAATGAATCCCCGCTCCAAAAGGTCTTGCAATTGCAACTTAAGCTCTTTAAGTTCTGCAGGCGCCATTCGGTAAGGGGTTTTGGAGATAGGTGCGGTTCCAGGTAAAAGATCTATTCGGAATTCTATCTCCCTCTCCGGAGGTAAGGCCACTAACTCATCAGGAAAAACATCCGAAAACTCCCTTACTACGGCCACGTCTTCCACCTTTAACTTATCCGTAGGGGTATTAATTAAAAAGGCCAAAAACCCTTGCGCCCCTCTACTTATCAGTTTCCTAGCTCGAATGCCCGAAATGAGAGCAGATGAGGCTAACCTACCCCTTATATCCAACCTTAAGGTTGCCTCGCCAGGAATGCGAAATTCTACTATTTTCGTTTTACAATCCAGTTGGGCGTTATATTTGGCTAACCAGTCCATACCCAAAATCACGTCGTACCCCTTAATGGACAAGCTAATCAGGTCTCCTAGAAATCTCCTTTCACCTACCCATACATCGCAATCCCTATAAACCATACTAGTCACCAAACGTTGATTCCCCGTAGGTGTACTAACCTCTAAGTCATATGGTAAGCTAGCAGGTTTTATATCGATGCCACACATGAAATCAGGGTTAACAAACGAATGAGTGGCACCAGGATCAATTAAAACTTTGGCAAAGAGGTGGAAAATAGGGATCGTACCTTCTACGACCTCGGAAGACTCTGGGATCTGGTGGGGCTCTAAGGAATATACCCTAGCCGGAACTTTTGGTTTGGATCCGTCTCCCTTGGCCGATCCAGTATTGGTCCTCGACGGTAGTTGGCTCCCCTTTCCGTCTTGTTTCAGGACCGGACATGTAGCCAGCTGATGGTCCGCACTTCCACACCGCAGGCATTTCCCCTGTTTCCTCCAGCAGTTGTCTTCGGTGTGGTTCAGCTTTCCACAGTGCCCACAGGAACCGCGAGGTGCAGAAGCCGAGCCACTCTGAACGTTTCCCCTCGGTCCTCGCCCAGCTTGACCACCCCTGAACGGAGTCCCTCTGCCTGATCCGGACTGTCGACCACCACCCATGCCCCGTCCAAATTTGGAGGGAGTGCTCTTCTCACCCTGTCCAGAAGTACTCCCAGGAAAGCCACGCTTCTTGGCCTGGAAGTTTCGGACCTGTAGCCGTGCACTTTCCACTCGTTGGGCTTTTTCCATTGCCTCACTAAAAGTAGTGATTTGAGCCGCCGCGAGGTCTTTCTGGATCTCAACGTTCAAGCCCTGAATAAAGCGCCTCACCCGTCGATACTCGGTCATGATTAGTTCAGGCGCGAATTTGGACAGGCGGGTAAACTGTCTCTCGTACTCCGCCACCGTCTGAGCCCCTTGCCGGAGCCGGATAAACTCGTCCTCCTTCCTCTCCTGGACTAAGGGAGGGAAAAACTTGGCATTGAATTCTCGGATGAAGTTCACCCAAGTCCTCTGTGTCTGCTCCCGCTCCCATTTCTGCCTAATTACGTTCCACCAGGAACGGGCAGCCCCCTCGAGTTGGAACACGGCAAAAGTCACCTGCCGTTCGTCCGGATAGTGTAAAGCCGCGAATATGTCTACCATCTTCTCCAGCCATTTCTCAGCAACATCAGGGTCGGGTCCGCCAATAAACTTTGGCGGAGAAAACTTTTGAAACCGTTCTAGCGCTCTATCTTCACTCTCGACATGATGGCCAGGGTTTCCGGGGTTAGGGTTTGGGTTCTGGCCCTGTTGTTACACTACTTGTGCGAGTAGGTTGGTCATTTGCTGCATGGCAGCAGCTATTTGTACATTGGGGTCTAATTGCGGTCCAGGGTTAGGTCAAGTAGAGGGTTCCCCCGTTTCCCTAACCGGTACGGTTTGTCTAGTTCCGCGCCCGCGTCCCCGACCACTTCGTGTTCCTTCCATAGGGTATATTTTGTCTAGGCTAGAGTACTAAACCAAAGCGGTAACAAAACATGTAAGTAACACATAACTTTTCACATAACACATATTGATGCATTTCAAACAAGATCACAAGCACACATATATACAGGCCAAACATATATTTACAATCAGTCAGTCAAGTACGGCCAAAGCACGTACGTACATACACGATCCTCCCGAGGATAGGCCTATCAAAAGAAATTTACACGTAGCTAACCCTACATCCAAAACGGTTAGCTAGGGCTCTATCCCTATCCCTATGTACATACCAAAACCACCACCTATCCAAAAGAAGCCTCTAAGATCAAGGCCTAATCAGTCGCCGGGGTCTGAGACCCAGGCGATGGGGTAGACTCTTCCCCAGCCTCGGCCCCAGCATACGAGGCCTCATCACTAGACTCCTCGAGTCCGTCATCGCACAGATTAAGGATCGCCTCAGCACGACCCCTGACCTTGCGAGCTCGCTTAGTCTCGCGCTCGCGTGCATCTCTCAGTTGGTCGCAGAGATCATCAACTCTGCCCTCGACCTCGAGTACGTCATATTCTAGCTCTTTAATACGCGAGGCTTGCTTCTCATTGGTCGCCCTAACCTGGGCCACCTCGGCCTCCAACTTGGCAACCCCAGCTTCCAGCTTAGTATTCTCCTTAGCGAACTCCTCACGTTCCTTTGCCACCGACAAAACTAGTGCATTTGGGTAGGCATAGTTGCTACGGCACTCGCACTGTCGAACGCGGCTGGCCGGGCTCCAACGCACCACGGCCCCCTTCTGCCTAAGTTGATACTTAATTGGCGGCAGCGAGCTACGAGGACGATCTCCTGCCGGGCGGTCACTCGGATCACCACTCGCCTCCATCCTATAACAAAGGAAAATCACATGAATAAACTTAATAGGCATAAACAATAGTATCCCCAAGTCGAGCACTTCTATTATCCCCAGGCTAATTCAAACCTAGGCTCTGATACCACCTGTGACAGCCCCACCTTCCCCTAAGGCGAACCAAAGAGGTTAGCGGACTGTCTGCCCAGCTCTCACCAGGACTAACGGTGCAGTATAAAGCGATCTATCACGTTTGAAACTTATAACGCGCGCAACAAGGCAAAAGGGCAAAATATCCCAAAATAAAAGAAACGAACTCTCGAGTCGGCCATAAATAGTAACCGACCCGTCCGAAACCCAACCAAGCATCGAAAACATAAACAACATAACATTAGCCATTTACAAGCCACAACGGCAAGCCAATACCATTCACTAAGGAAGTACACATTCGATTTGCCTATCAAAAGGAAATGAACCCGTTATACATTAGGGTTTCACTTCAAGAGCAATACAAAAGACATTTACATGCTCATTTCGGCAATTGACTATCCAATCCATTCTCAAAAGTAATTATCACCCTGTAAGGAAAACAAATAACACGGAATGAGCTAAAGCCCAGTGGTATACCACCCAATAAGCAATCAAAGTCATATAAGAATGAACTTTCATTTAAAGTGCACAAATAAGCAATGAAGCAAAACGGTAAAAGGATACGGTCGGCTCTCAAGAGCCCATTTCCACGCTTGCAATGTTGATCCAACCTCATTGACTCTCCGTCAATGTTAAAAGTACCAAACCGTAGACCACCCTTTACTTCCAATCCTTCCACCTAACATACCCCAACCGGGCCCGCACTTCATTTCAGTAGTTTTTGGTAATACTCGAGTTTACCGGAACCAAGGGTCTCATTACCACAAGGTTCCCCAGTACAGTCCCCGTGGCAATTCAATCTTCACGACCAAGCCCTCGCCGGCTCGATCCAATTGACTACCAAACGGGGTTGAGCTCAGTAATGCAGTAAGGCCGTTGGACATCGTCCAAACGACATCAATTCAGTTTCCATGAAATGGAATTCACCAACCAATATATCAAGTTCAGTAATGCAATAAAACGGTAGCCAATCAATGACAATATCAAAAGAGGTGAGGGCGGTCAAGTACACCCTCACCTTAATCAATTCCAATATGCAAGTAAGCCATCAAGGCATCACATAACATTTAACAAAGCCACATAGTAACAATTTAGTGAGTGGTATGCTCACCAAGTGAGAAAGTGGTGTTTCATACACCGTGGTCACCAAGACGTCGTGAGCTACCGTCACGCCCTAGAATCACGCAACAAATGCAATGAGACTCGATAACGAGTCATATAGCAATCCTAAACACAACCCCAATAGGGTTTCATATGCATAACTGTGCATAATAGCAAACCAGAAATTAGAAAATGGCCTTAGTCTTGGCCCCAAATAGAAAACTGTTTTGCCCTTATTATGCGGTAATGGTGTAAAATTCTCTACGGTTATCGGTTGGGGGTGTAAGACCCACCGTTTCGAAGCTATGAAACAGGGCTACAACAATGTAGAAGGTCACTCAATCCAGTTCCTAGCTTAACTAGGTCGAAAATGCCAAATACTATACCAGAATTACCAAAACAGGTTTGTAAAACACAGAAAACTGTAATCGGTATATCTCAGTCCATACAAGTCCAAATGCCGAAATTCCAAAGGCATAAGTTAGCTAAGTCATCCAGCTACATTTCATCAGAAGACACCAACTCCAAAATCCAAACCAATTCCAGTCAAAATAGCCAATTACTATCGCAGTTTTCGCATTCTGTCCAAAGCAGAACAGCTACAGTAATTTCGTCATAACTCATTCTACATTCATCCAAATACCCTGAAATTTTACAGGCACCTCAAATACATCAATACCTACAACTTTCATGTTTTGAGAAAAGTCTAATTCGGCCTCTAACCCAGTGATCTAAAACCGGACAGAATTGGGATTTTAAGAACCCTAACTTTTCAAATTTCCAACCAAATCCAAAATTGATTGCATTTGCCTATCCAATACACCTCATAGAGTCATTATCAACCATTACCATTCATCATACAAGGCCACAACATTCATTTCATATTAAACCAGAAAAATTCCCAATAAAATAAAAACTTCACCAAAACTCTTCAAATCAAGAAATAAATCATATAATCCTTCACTCATGCCACCATTAAGCATAATATAACCATCATTAGGTATAGGGGAGAGGTTGAAGCATCACTTACCAAGAAACAAGAGAGAGGAGGATGTTGGACACCTTAAACCTTCAAACAAGCTTCACTAAAGCACTCACTATCACTAAAAGGTAAGATTTTATGGAGCAAAAACTAAGTTAAACACTTGATTTGGTGGATTTGGACTTGTTAGAAGCTTGAATGTTGAAGAGTTTTGTCTTCCTTGGAGCTTGAGAGGGCCGGCTATGGTGGAGAGAAAAATGAGGAAATTTTAATGAATTTTGAAGATATTTAACCTTTGGTCAAAAAAGTCAAAATTTGGAATAGTATTTCTTAAGTCATATCCAATAGGGAAGTGACACTTGTCACTCTCATTAAATGCATTCCTATCTTTCTTTTCTCTCTCACATCAATCACTTCACACACTCTACTCATCACCTAACACCCGATAAATTTTACACAGTATCCGAAACTTAGCCTTATTGGCCGAATTTTTCCGAACTTTTCGCACTAGTGGGTCCCACATCCAATATATATTCTTAATTTTCTAAAAATTCACCAATGCTAGAAAAATTATCTTAAAACTATAATTGCTCATAAAATCCACTAAGAAAATATTTCTAAGCCAGAAAATGCAGAAAACATGCAATTAAGGGGAAATAAACCCTAGGAAAATAATTAGGGTTTTACGGGTTCTCACATTCTATCTTAGATTCATCCACTTTGATGCCCTATGAACTCATAACATAGCCTAAAAATACAAGTTCATTAGTACAAAAAGTACACTTCTTAAGGTTAGCATAGAGGCACGTTTTTCGAAGTGTATCAAGTACCATTCTCAGATGCTCCATGTGTTCATGCATGTTGTGATTGTAAATCAAAATGTCATCAAAGTAAACAATAACAAATTTCCTAATGAACTGTCTCAAAACATGGTTCATCAATCTCATGAAAGTACTAGGGGCATTAGTCAACCTGAAGGGCATGACAAACCACTCATAAAGTCCATGTTTTGTTTTAAAGGCTGTTTTCCACTCATCTCCCTCTTTCATCCTAATTTGATGATAGCCAATTCTCAAATCAATTTTAGTAAAAAAGACAGCACCATCAAGTTCATCAAGCATATCATTTAATCTAGAAATGGGATGACGGTATTTATCAGTGATAGCATTAACAGCTCTACAGTCAGTGCACATACACCAAATACCATCTTTTTTGGGGACAAGTATCATAGGCACAGCACAAGGACTCAAACTTTCCTTTACCCAACTCTTACCTAGTAGGCCATCAATTTGCCTTTGGAGCTCCTTAGTTTCCTCAGGACCCATGCGGTAAGCGGTCTTATTGGGTAGTGGTGCTCCAGGAATCAGGTCTATTTGGTGCTTACTTCCTCGTATGGGTGGTAAGCTATCAGGGACCTCATCAGGGAACACGTCCTCTGTGACGACCCCACTTCTCCCAAGGGCGAATCCAAGGGCATCGGCGGGCCGCCTGCCTAGCTCGCGCCAGGGCTCAAAACACAAAGCTAATAAAACTATATTAAACCACAAGAGAACTATTCATAATATATACAACCGCCAAAAGTTCTATTTACATCTTCAAAAGTATCGAGTCAAACCACTCTAAAACACTATACTCACAATCAGCAGAAGATAGACCCTAAGGAGGGTCCTTATACAAACCACCAAAACAAAAACAAACATCTAACTGTCCGACTATTACAATCAAACCTAACTATACTAGTGTATGTGCCAAAAGTCCCCGCGTTGGCCCCTGTTAAGGAAAACAAAAGGAAAAGGGGTAAGCTATATGCTTAGTAAGTAAACAGGGGCGAAAGCGTAAATTTCACGTAACAACAGTTACACAGTATGAGTAAAGCAAAAGCAGAAAAGTAACATCACATAATAAGGATACAGGTGGCTCCAAAGCCAATTCATGTGCCATGTATGATCTCCTGCCGACACTCCGTCGACTACAATTAATGGTCCGTAAAACTTCACTTGTACTCCCACCGTACACCTTAACACCCTCTCTGGCCAGGCACCTCACAAACTTGCTCGAGCGAACGAAATTGAGCTTGGTTCACAAGCTCGGGTCACAAACTTGATCCACATAATCGGTGAACCGGATTCACAAACTTGGTGACCTCAACCAGGTTGGACTGACTTCGACCAAACCCTAACCGGCTCGAATAGTCCATCTAGGTCATGAGATTGGGCCCCAAACTCACAAACTTCACAAAATTTATTCAAAAGTCACCCCGAGCCACAAGCTCAAGGGGTTTAGTTCCAAAATGATTCATATACATATGTCATGTACAAATATGTGCGCAAACTAGGGTTTAGGTCGAGTGCGATAAAGTACACCCTCGCCTAGGTACCCTTTTCATACTTATCGAAACACATAAGCAACTAACACGTAAGAGCGGCCTGAATACTTACTCAAAATACAAAAGTGGTACAAGAGCAAAATCACTTCACGCGTGTTCGCTAGTAGTGGGCCCCACCGGCTCCGCCTAGCTCACCACTGTCTGAAATAGAAGATTGCGTCACATAATATCATAAACGGCTACTAATATGCCTAAAACAAGCAAAACGGCAAAATCGGCACATACGAGTGCGGAAACGGCACACGGAAACGGGAATGGCGGCCTAGCCATTTTGCCGTCAAAACTGTTTTGAGCCTAATCCAAGCTATGAGTGTTGGATCAAGGTACATGAGGTATCATTGCGAAGCTAAGAGAAAAGTCTATAACTTTCATGAAGACCCTAACTCCGGATCTGAACAGAGATGGGTCGAAAGTGCAGAAAACCGTTCCAGGAATTCGCACTCCAATGTAACGGACAGGGTATGTTTGCTGGACTATAACTCCCAGCTCGCAAATCCAAATCAGGAAATTCCAAAGGCATTAGAAAGCTGAGACATAAGGCTAAAACTTTGATGTTTTGGCGAAGACCTGAATCCACTCAGAACAGAACGAAATTTGAGTGTCAAAGTACCCGTCAGAACTGTCCAGATTCAACGGCAGTTCTGACGATTGATCTTGTTTGGGTCATAACGGAAGTTACGAAACTCGGATTTCGACGTACTTTATACTGTTTCGAAGCCAAAACCAAGATCTACATTTATTATGAAGGAGTCACCACCCAGATCGTACGGTATCAAAACCAAAAAAGTCACGGGCAGAAGCTAAACTAAAAACGTACAGAATCTGATGTTCAAAACAGGCTTAAGTATTTCATCTATAACTCATGATACCCTAATCCATTTGACCTGAAATTTTACAGGTATATTCAGGACTTAAGGGGATACAATGTTGAAGAAGGCTACTCAGTCCAATTTCGAGTGTAACTACGTCAAAAATGTAACATACTACACCAGAATCGCAAAACAGGTTCACAAACCATATTCTAGTACAAACATCATAAAACAGCCTACATAAGTCCAAATCCAGAAATTCCAAAGCCATCCGAAAGCTTAGAAACAGGGTTACATTTCATTAGAAGACCTAAACAACCAATTCTGAAGCATTCTAAACCAAAATAACCAATTACAATCGCAGTTCTCCGGTTCGGGTAGAAACAGGACAGCAAGGGTAATTCCATCTTTTCACAAGCTACACTACTCCGATTGACCTGAAATTTTGTAGGAACCTCTAAAATATCATTATCTACAACTTTCATGTTTTAATCCAAGGCCAATTCGGCCTCTAACAAGGAGCTATAAAACCGGACAGAATGAAGAACAATGAAACCCTAATTTCCAATTTCTCTTCCAAAACAGAAATTTCTTGCAATTAACTACCATTCACACCAACTAGCTTCATTCTCAATCATTTCCAATCATCATACATATCCACATTGTGAGAACCCGTAATTTCCATTTTTCTAAGTTTTATTATTTTTCATGACTTGTTTTCTGCATTTTCGTGATTAGAAAATTTTTCTAGATAAATTTAAGGAGCAGATATAATTTTTAGATGATTTTTCTAGTATCGAATAGATTTTGAGAAATTAAGAGCAGATACCGGACGTGGGACCCACTAGTGCGAAAAGTCCGGAAAAATTCGGCCAACTAGATTAAGTTTTGGATACTGGAATTATTTTATCGGGTGTTAAGAGATAATTAGAGGAAGCTATTTGGATTGATGTGAGAGGGAACAAAGTGATAGACTTGCATTAAATTGGGTGACAAGTGTCACCATTTGATTGGGTTACCTTTAAGACTACTATTCCATGTCTTACCATTGACCAAATAAATCACAAAATTAACCAAAAATTGCACCATTTTCTCCTCTCAAGTGCCGGCCCTCTCTCTCAAAGGAAGAAAGAAAACCTCTTCAAGTTTTGGCTTCAATCTTGCTTCAATCATCAAAACCAACCATCCAACCTTGATTTTTCTCCATAAAACACCTTCAAGTAGTGGTGGTGAGTTGTTGTGTGAAGTTATTTGGAAGGTTAAGGTGACCCATAGCTCTTTCTCTCTTGTTTTAAAGGTAAGTTGTGAAGAACCACCCTCCTTCTTTAATTGATGCTCAAATCATGCTTAGTGGAAGTAGAAGATGCAAGTTTATGGATTAATTCTTGATTTGTGGTTGAATTGATGACTTTTTATTATTTTTGGGGAATTTTCTGTTTTAATTCAAGCATGATGGTGTGGCTCTCTATGATGTATGGAAATGATCTATAATGACTTAAGGAGGTGGGAAAAGTGATTAATTGCAACCAATTTCTGTTTTGGAAGAAAATTGGAAAATCTAGGGTTCTTAAGGGTACATTCTGTCCGAATTTTTAGGTACTAGATAGTGGCCGAATTGGCCTTAGTACAAAACATGAAAGTTGTAGAGAATGAGGTTTTATAGTTGCCTACAAAATTTCAGCTCAATCCAAGTTCGGTAGCCTGTGAAAAGACCAAAATATCCCTGCTGCCCTGTTTCTGTCCGAACCTGGAAATCAGCTTTGGTAATTGATTAGTTTGACTGGGAATACTACTAATTTGGTTGTTGATGTCTTCTTAAGAATTCTAGCCTTGTATCTTAGCTTTTAAATGGCTTTGGAATTACCTGATTTGGAGTTGTGTGTGCTGAGTTATGACTGAATGAATCAGGACTGCCACAGTGAGCTTCGAACTAGAAAATCTGGGGTTGTTTTGGTAAATATGACCTAGTTAGGGTGAGAACTAGACTGAGTGGTCTTCATGAAAGTTGTATGGAATGATATTTTAGAGGTGCCTGCAAAATTTCAGGTCAATCGGAGTTGCGTAGCTTGAGAAAAGATGGAATTACCCTTGCTGCCCTGGTTTTACCCGAATTTGGGAATTGCTTCTGTAATGGGTTATTTTGGTTGGGAATGCTTTGGAATTGGTTGTTGAGGTCTTCTGATTTATTGTAGCTCTGTTTCTTGGCTTCGAAATGGTGGGTCTTACACCCCCATCCGATAATTGTAGTGAGAGTTGTACCATTACCGCAAAATGACGTCAAAACTGTATTTTTCCGGGCCAATGCTAGTTACATTTCCGAAATTTCTGGTTTCCTCTATTGTTTGTAAATGTTTATGGAACCTTATTGGGGTCATGTTTGGCCTTGGTTTATGACTCGTTATCGAGTCTCATTGTATTTGTTTGCATGTTTTTAGGGCGTGACGGTGGTGCACAACGTTCTTTTGACTAAAGTGTTTGAAACCACATTGTGCTAGCTTGGTGAGTGTACTACTCACTTATGTGCTATTACATGGCTTTGATCTTTGTACTTGAGATGTTGAATGTTGATTGATCCAAGTGAGAGTGTACTTTATCACTTTCACTTATTGTTTCGCATGTTATTGGAAAGTTATATGAAATGTTATATGAAATGTTATATGAAATGAAATACATGACTTCAAATATTATCCATGAGCTCAACCCCATTGGTTATTGATTGAATCGAGCCGGCGAGGGCTTGGTCGTGCCAATTAATGTGCCTTGGGGCAACATCATAGGGAATCTTGTAGTATGAGAGACTCTTGATTCCGGTTTACTCGAGTAATACCACAATGTAAGTGTTTGGATTTCGGGCCTGGTTGAGGAATGTTAGGAGGAAGGGAATGGAAGTTAAGAGGAGTCTACGGTTGGTTACCTTTCAGACATTGACGGAGAGTCAATGAGACCTGATCAAGAATTCAAACGAGGAAAAGGGCTCTTGAGAGCCACCCGTATCCTTTTATCCTCATTATTAATGTGTGGCTTTATTTATTTTGGTAAATTGGACTATTAAGCTTGATGTATCCATGAACTTGGTTGCTTGAGTTGTATTCTCACTGGGCAATTAGCTCACCCCGTTCCTTTTGTTTTCCTTACAGGAATATGACTCTTTTGGAATGAATTTTGATAAATGGTTGCCGAATGAACTAGATGAATGACTCTTTTGTATTGTATATAAAATGGGACCCTAAATGTATCATTAGGGCCGTTTTCACTTTTGTTTTGGCAAACCATATATGTAGTGACTTTTGTATCACTTTTAAACGTCATTTTGGTTTGTAAAGGCTAAATGTTATGTGGTATATGTAATTCGATGTTTGGTTGGGTTCGGACGAGTCGGTTACTATTCATGGCCGACTCCAGATTTTATTTTCTTTTATTTTGGGTTATTTTGCCCTTTTGCCTTATTTGCGCGCGCTATAAGTTCCGGAATGTGAAAGATCGCTCTATACTGCACCGTTAGTCCTGGCGAGAGCTGGGCAGGCAGTCCGCTAACCTCTTTGGTTCGCCTTAGGGGAAGGTGGGGCTGTCACAGGTGGTATCAGAGCCACTTCGCGTGGTCTCTGCGCGGAGTGAGCCTAGGGCCAAGTGGTGTTATGGTCCTGATTTCATGGAGATGTCTAAGTGCTCGTTTGAGCGTAAGTTATGAATGGGGCATGTTATAAGTGTAAAAATCTTTATTATGCAACTTGAGGAAGATAGATATGTATGTCGGGTAGGAATCTATAATATGGATGATTTACGCTTGGGACCGGCCGGCTCGAGTTGTGAATTATCTTAAATGGGATTCTTGCGCCCGGATACGAAAGAGACGAGAGTCTAGGTTAGAAAGAATGGGGCGAACTAGAAATTGCGATTCTATGGATGACTTTATATGTACTTGACTGACTGTTCTGTATACATGTTGATACTGTTATGTGTTCTCTGTATATGTGTTATGTGTTTAAATGCTCGACGAGGGAGTGGAGTAGTTATTTGTTCTTGTTTCGGGCTGCGAAAAGGAGGGGTTAGGTGCCCATTGCCCATTAACAGTATATTTATTTTGTGACCTAGATCGACTTAGATTGTATGGACGGCACACGTAGTGGACGGGGCCGTGGGCGCGGGAATAGGCAACCTACGCCAGATCAGGGTACTGGAGAAACCTCCTCTGGACCCCATCCTGAACCGAGAGTTGACCCTAATGTACAGATAGCTGCCGCTATGCAGCAAATGACAAACCTGTTGGCACAAGTGGTGCAGCAACAAGGCCAGAATCCAAACCCTAATCCTGGAAACCCTGGAAACCCTGGCAATCATGTTGAGAGCGAAGACAGAGCTCTGGAACGATTTCAAAAGTTTGCCCCACCCAAGTTCATCGGGGGACCTGATCCGGATGTTGCCGAAAGGTGGCTCGAAAAGATGGTCGATATTTTTGCCGCCCTGCACTATACCGAAGAACGGCAGGTGACTTTTGCCGTTTTCCAGCTAGAAGAGGCGGCCCGCTCCTGGTGGAATGTCATTCGGCAAAAATGGGAGAGGGAACAAACGCCCAGGACTTGGGTAAATTTTATGAGGGAGTTTAACGCGAAATTCTTCCCTCCTCTGGCTCAGGAAAGGAAGGAAGATGAGTTCATCCGACTCCGCCAAGGAGCTCAATCGGTGGCGGAATACGAGAGCCAGTTCACCCGCCTATCCAAATTTGCGCCTGAGTTGATTGTGACGGAGCAACGGCGAATTAGGCTTTTTATCCAGGGCCTAAACGTGGAGATTCAGAAGGACCTCGCAGTGGCTCAAATCAATGCTTTTAGCGAGGCCGTTGAGAAGGCCCAACGGGTAGAGAGTGCCAGATTGCAAGTAAGAAATTTCCAGGCGAAAAAGCGAGGATTTCCTGGAAATAATTCGGGGCAGGGGAATGAGAGTACCCCTTCCAAGTTTGGGCGAGGAATTGGGGAAGAAAGGGTACCGGGAGTGTCACGAGAGAGCCCGTCACGAGGCAGCCAGTTGGGGAGAGGCCAGAGAGGAGGCTCGGCTTCTGCAGCACGCGGACCTTGCGGGTATTGCGGAAAGTCGAATCATTCTGAAGACAATTGCTGGAAGAAAGGAGGCAAATGTCTGCGTTGTGGAAGCGCAGACCACAAGCTTGCTACCTGCCTACTTATGACGCAAGAAGGAAGGGGAGCTCAAACTATGTCAAAGACCAACACGGGACCGGATAAGGGGAATGGAACGAAACCTAAGGTAGCAGCTCGCGTGTATTCACTGGAGCCACAACAGGTCCCCGATTCTCCTGAGATTGAGGAAGGTACGATTACGGTATTTCTGCGGAAACATTAGTAGATCCCGGTGTTACTCATCCATTTGTCAGTCCCAATTCTGATGGACGAAATAGATATCACGCCTACCTGAAAGTAGTAATCCTTTGGGGAAAATCATCGTTCGAGTCTTGGTATGGTTTGTAAGGATCGCAGGGTTTGGGTAGGAGAGAGAATAGTGTTCGCGAAGAAAAAAAATCATGGGATAGAAAAGGCTACCTAGGAGGTGGAAAAAAAAACAATACCCTGAGCTATTTGTGAACCATGGTGAGAAATTTCGAGGACGAAATTCTTTTAAGGGGGAGAGAGTGTGAGAACCCGTAATTTCCATTTTTCTAAGTTTTATTATTTTTCATGACTTGTTTTCTGCATTTTCGTGATTAGAAAATTTTTCTAGATAAATTTAAGGAGCAGATATAATTTTTAGATGATTTTTCTAGTATCGAATAGATTTTGAGAAATTAAGAGCAGATACCGGACGTGGGACCCACTAGTGCGAAAAGTCCGGAAAAATTCGGCCAACTAGATTAAGTTTTGGATACTGGAATTATTTTATCGGGTGTTAAGAGATAATTAGAGGAAGCTATTTGGATTGATGTGAGAGGGAACAAAGTGATAGACTTGCATTAAATTGGGTGACAAGTGTCACCATTTGATTGGGTTACCTTTAAGACTACTATTCCATGTCTTACCATTGACCAAATAAATCACAAAATTAACCAAAAATTGCACCATTTTCTCCTCTCAAGTGCCGGCCCTCTCTCTCAAAGGAAGAAAGAAAACCTCTTCAAGTTTTGGCTTCAATCTTGCTTCAATCATCAAAACCAACCATCCAACCTTGATTTTTCTCCATAAAACACCTTCAAGTAGTGGTGGTGAGTTGTTGTGTGAAGTTATTTGGAAGGTTAAGGTGACCCATAGCTCTTTCTCTCTTGTTTTAAAGGTAAGTTGTGAAGAACCACCCTCCTTCTTTAATTGATGCTCAAATCATGCTTAGTGGAAGTAGAAGATGCAAGTTTATGGATTAATTCTTGATTTGTGGTTGAATTGATGACTTTTTATTATTTTTGGGGAATTTTCTGTTTTAATTCAAGCATGATGGTGTGGCTCTCTATGATGTATGGAAATGATCTATAATGACTTAAGGAGGTGGGAAAAGTGATTAATTGCAACCAATTTCTGTTTTGGAAGAAAATTGGAAAATCTAGGGTTCTTAAGGGTACATTCTGTCCGAATTTTTAGGTACTAGATAGTGGCCGAATTGGCCTTAGTACAAAACATGAAAGTTGTAGAGAATGAGGTTTTATAGTTGCCTACAAAATTTCAGCTCAATCCAAGTTCGGTAGCCTGTGAAAAGACCAAAATATCCCTGCTGCCCTGTTTCTGTCCGAACCTGGAAATTAGCTTTGGTAATTGATTAGTTTGACTGGGAATACTACTAATTTGGTTGTTGATGTCTTCTTAAGAATTCTAGCCTTGTATCTTAGCTTTTAAATGGCTTTGGAATTACCTGATTTGGAGTTGTGTGTGCTGAGTTATGACTGAATGAATCAGGACTGCCACAGTGAGCTTCGAACTAGAAAATCTGGGGTTGTTTTGGTAAATATGACCTAGTTAGGGTGAGAACTAGACTGAGTGGTCTTCATGAAAGTTGTATGGAATGATATTGTAGAGGTGCCTGCAAAATTTCAGGTCAATCGGAGTTGCGTAGCTTGAGAAAAGATGGAATTACCCTTGCTGCCCTGGTTTTACCCGAATTTGGGAATTGCTTCTGTAATGGGTTATTTTGGTTGGGAATGCTTTGGAATTGGTTGTTGAGGTCTTCTGATTTATTGTAGCTCTGTTTCTTGGCTTCGAAATGGTGGGTCTTACACCCCCATCCGATAATTGTAGTGAGAGTTGTACCATTACCGCAAAATGACGTCAAAACTGTATTTTTCCGGGCCAATGCTAGTTACATTTCCGAAATTTCTGGTTTCCTCTATTGTTTGTAAATGTTTATGGAACCTTATTGGGGTCATGTTTGGCCTTGGTTTATGACTCGTTATCGAGTCTCATTGTATTTGTTTGCATGTTTTTAGGGCGTGACGGTGGTGCACAACGTTCTTTTGACTAAAGTGTTTGAAACCACATTGTGCTAGCTTGGTGAGTGTACTACTCACTTATGTGCTATTACATGGCTTTGATCTTTGTACTTGAGATGTTGAATGTTGATTGATCCAAGTGAGAGTGTACTTTATCACTTTCACTTATTGTTTCGCATGTTATTGGAAAGTTATATGAAATGTTATATGAAATGTTATATGAAATGAAATACATGACTTCAAATATTATCCATGAGCTCAACCCCATTGGTTATTGATTGAATCGAGCCGGCGAGGGCTTGGTCGTGCCAATTAATGTGCCTTGGGGCAACATCATAGGGAATCTTGTAGTATGAGAGACTCTTGATTCCGGTTTACTCGAGTAATACCACAATGTAAGTGTTTGGATTTCGGGCCCGGTTGAGGAATGTTAGGAGGAAGGGAATGGAAGTTAAGAGGAGTCTACGGTTGGTTACCTTTCAGACATTGACGGAGAGTCAATGAGACCTGATCAAGAATTCAAACGAGGAAAAGGGCTCTTGAGAGCCACCCGTATCCTTTTATCCTCATTATTAATGTGTGGCTTTATTTATTTTGGTAAATTGGACTATTAAGCTTGATGTATCCATGAACTTGGTTGCTTGAGTTGTATTCTCACTGGGCAATTAGCTCACCCCGTTCCTTTTGTTTTCCTTACAGGAATATGACTCTTTTGGAATGAATTTTGATAAATGGTTGCCGAATGAACTAGATGAATGACTCTTTTGTATTGTATATAAAATGGGACCCTAAATGTATCATTAGGGCCGTTTTCACTTTTGTTTTGGCAAACCATATATGTAGTGACTTTTGTATCACTTTTAAACGTCATTTTGGTTTGTAAAGGCTAAATGTTATGTGGTATATGTAATTCGATGTTTGGTTGGGTTCGGACGAGTCGGTTACTATTCATGGCCGACTCCAGATTTCATTTTCTTTTATTTTGGGTTATTTTGCCCTTTTGCCTTATTTGCGCGCGCTATAAGTTCCGGAATGTGAAAGATCGCTCTATACTGCACCGTTAGTCCTGGCGAGAGCTGGGCAGGCAGTCCGCTAACCACTTTGGTTCGCCTTAGGGGAAGGTGGGGCTGTCACACCCATAATATTAATCATATGCAACCAGCAAAAATCCCAAATAAATAGAAAACTTCATCAATCTTAACTAAAATCAAGAAATAGTCCACCAAATCACACTTATAACAACCACAAGTCATTAATTAAGCATCTTTAGATAGAAGAGAGGGGTTCCATAGTCACTCACCTTAGAACCAAAGAAGAGAGACCACTTAGCACCTTAAGCTTCCAAACAACTTCACCACACAACTCACTATCACTCACTTAATGATTTCTATGGAACAAAAACAAGGTTAAGTGGTTGTATTCTTGGATTTGTGCAAGAGAGAATCAAGAAGTTGAAGAGGTTTTCTTTCTTCCTTTCTTGAGAGAGAGGTTCGGCCAAGCTTAGAGAAAAATGAGGAATTTTTTGGTGATTTTTATGATTTATTTAGTCAATGGTAAGACAAGGAATAGTAGTCTTACTTAAGGACTAATCCAAGGGTGACACTTGTTACCTCCATTAATGCAAGTCTATCACTTTGTTCCCTCTCACTCTAATCCATAAAGTATCCTAAATTAAACCCATTATCCGAAACTTAACCTAATCGACCGAATTTTTCCGAACTTACCGCACTAGTGGGTCCCACATCCGATATACGTTCTTAATTTCGCAAAAACTAACCGATACTAGAAAAATCATCTAAAATCTATATTTACTCATAAAAATTATCTGGGGAATTTTTCTAATAAAGAAAATGTGGAAAAAAAACGGGCGATAAATAAAACTCCACTTAAGCTTTCTAATATTGTAACACTAGAGATTTGCTAATCCCGAGTTTGCCATCCATTTTCAAACTTGTTAAACCTCTGTAAACTATAACAAATCCTATTTTTACTTGTGCCAAAACACACACTAGAATACCGCATATAAACTATAGCTCAAGCTTACGAATAATACATAAACTAGGGTTTTATCATAAGCAAGTTAGGGTTTTCAATCTTAGCCGAGTTTAGGGTTTCTCCTTAGTCCTAAAACCTTAATTTAACCGTACAAAATAATGAATAACCCTAATATCATCTTACGAACGGACTGGGGCTGAACATCCTCGAATTCCTGGAAAAGAGCAACTACACTCGAAGGCAATGCCTTATCGAGCTCATCAACATTCAACAGCACATGTTTGCAAATCATGAGTAACACAGACTAATCAGAATACATAATTTTTCTAATATCCTTAGCCTTAATTATCATGTTTTACTTCCTAGTGTTGGATTTAATCAATGCATGATCATGTGTTACACTACCGATTGCTCACTTGTGGAAGTGGAGCAATTTCCAGAGTCAGCCGCCTTTTGTTTCCTTTTTTGGTGGTCTAAGTCACAGTCCCTTTGCAATTTAAGTTGGTCCTCATATACTTGTGCAGGTGTGAGAGGTGTTAGGACCATGTGTTTACCATTGTGCAACAGAGTGTACTTATTAGATCTACCATCAAATGTGACATGTTTATAAAATTGCCAAAGTCTTCCTAAAATGACATGAGTTGCATAGGAACAACATTGCATACAACTTCATCAATGTAGTTGCCAATTGAAAAAGGAAGACGTACCTGCTTGTAAACACGCACTTCACCTTCTTCACTTAGCTATTGGAGCCTATATGGGTGCGGATGTCTAGTAGTAGGAAGCTCTAAGCTTTCAACCATTAGCAAGGTCGTCACATTGGTGCAACTCCCACCATCAATGATGAGGCTACACACTTTGTCACTTACTTTACATTGAGTGTAAAATAAGTTCTCTCTTTGTAATTGCTCATCCTCCTTGACTCGAGTGGTTAGTACTCGTCGTGCCACCAAACAACCTATTTCCCCTTGAGTAGGATAGCACTCTTCCTCGGTCGAGTCATCGTCCAAGCAATCATCTTTGGTCAAGCTAGGCATCTCCTCACAATCATCGTCATCAGACACGATTCACTATTGTGAGTGACCAACATAATTCGTTGGTTTGGATATTGGGATTGGATATGTCCAAAGCCTTGGCATTTGAAGCATTTGATGTCCCTACTCCTAGGCTTAGGAGTTTCTTGAGTGGTCTTAGAAGTAGTCTTGGATGCTTCAACAAACTTGTTAGGGGTAGAATAGGAATTTTGGTTAGGGACATTACCTTGATTTCGGCTAGAAGGGCTTGCCGTAGCCCAATTTCCAGTTTCGTGTGATGTCCTCCTCGGTTGGTTTCCTTTCCATGCATTCGGATTGGAGGGTTGGAAGACTCGGCCTCCTCTCCTCAACTTTTTTTCCCTCTCGGCCTTGATGGCTAGTTCAAGAAGATCATGCATGTCCAAGTAGTGTTGAAGCTCCAAGGCTTCCTGAAGGTCAGAGTTTAGACCTCTAAGGAACCTTGCTATAGTGGCTTCTGTCGCGCCCCATTTTTTAATAAAGAAAAATAAAAGACGAGTTTAGAAAAATGGCTTTTGATTCAATTTGTGATTGGAAAATAAATTTTTGATTTAAAAAGAAAATGAAAAAAATATGGGTATAAATGGGACTTGAAAATGCGACGATTTGACCCAAAATATAATTTAAAAAGGGTTTTTTTGAATGGAAAATGGAGTCGCCACTTGGTATTGAGTTGAGGTGTGCCAAGTCACCTAAAAATGAATTTTTAAAGAAAAAAGTAGAAAACCTTTTTAAACGACTCCAAGTCTACGAAAATCAGAGAAAAAAGATTCGGGAGTCACATTTGAAGAAAGGAAAGGCAAGGATAAGAATCCAAGGCACCCTTTCAACCTAGCCAAGGCTAGTTGCCCGATTTAGTTAAAAATTTTCTTATTTTAACCTAAAGATTTATCACATTTGGATGTACTATATGAATGCAAACCCTAGACCTAAGAGGGTATGGGGGGTCAACATTTCTCTTCAAAGCTCAATTGGTGCCAATCACATTAATTGTGATGCCCAATGCGGACTCTTTGGAGAGGTCACGAATAATACAAAAATATAAGACTCTAAGAAAATAAAAATAATTATACGTGACCTAAAGGAATGCATCATGTCGGGTACGGGGGACTAATGTTCGTGACTCAATTTTCCCTTTTATAGAGGGAATACAAGCGTGCTAAGGGTAGAAAACCAAACTCGTCCATATTCCATATTCAAGGGGTTTTTTCTAGTCTAATCAAGCAAATGTACTAATCCTAGGTCTAATACTTAGATGAAATGCAAGTCTAATGTCATGTTTCATACAAAGGGGTAAGGAATATACATATAAGGGAAAATATGGGAGAAGGGATATACGTATAAGGAGGGATGTCATGCAAAAAATGATAAAAGACCCTACAAAATGAAATATGCATGAGATGAAATGATTTTATCACACAACCATGATCTAACGTGCGGATAGTTCCTAAGGGTAAAGTGTTGGACTAGCCCATGTCTACAATTTCCCACTAGCATTGGACTAGTGAGAAAAGTCGGGACAAAGGGCCACAACTAGCGTTGGACTAGTGTGGATTCGAGCAATTGACCACAACTAGCATTGGACTAGTGTGGTGACGTCACACATTGGTTACAACCAAATAAATCATGTAAGACCTAATAAAAGCATGTAAACACATAAATCACATATAGCACATAACACATAAGCATGATATCTAGATGCAAGACCCTAAGAAAGCGGTAACACATAGCACATAAACATGCAAAACACACATAAGGCAAATAAAGCAAATAACGCCCTAACTATTACATTCGGGGGAAGCCTACTACAATCTAAGAGGGGAAACGGAATAACATAAATAAAATAATAACCTAGCTATTACAACTTTGACATTCAAGTGCCTTTCAAATGATCAAAATTGAAAATAAATATACAAAACTAAAACAAATAAAGTGGATAAATAAATAAACAAATAAAATGAAAACATTCAAAAGGCATGCAATTAAGCACATAAATCACGTAGGGCAAGTAGGGTCAAATAAAGTGAGAAATAAGGGATAGGGTGTACCTCCCTTGATTTGGGGCTCTAATGAAGTGAAGTCACTTATTTACCCTCCAAAATACAAAGAAAAGGTCAAGGCATCACTTTAATTAACAAATAATCATAAAAGATAAAAATGAATTGTGAAATTGAATCAATTAAATCATATAAACAACCCACATTTAAGAAGTCAAAAGAAGAAATGACTTGATTGCAAAAATCAACAAAACTTTGGGGTCAAATTATAATCATCACAAAGATCCAGGGTCACAATTAAAGAAAAATAAGGTTTAGGGGCCTATTTGCAATTAAATTAAGGACCCAATTGAAAGAAGCCTAAAGTTTTTAGGGCCGTAGCATAATTAAGGAAAAGTCTGAGGACTGATTTGCAAATTCATTTTCTGGTTCTAAAACAAACAGGCCATTGGGCCATTTTTAACTTCTTCTTGGGCCAAGACCACTTGGCTCGATCAGAAGTCCAAGGTACTGAAATGGGTTAACCCACTTTTTACCAATTAAAACCCAACCAAATTAATCAACAACCCAATCCTAAAACCCAACCAAAAGTTTTGAATTTTAACCTTCCTAAGTCTAACAAGAAACCCAAACAAATATTATTAAACCCACTTCTCAAACCCAACCAAAAGTGTTGGGCTCCATCTTCCTAAACCCAACAAAATAATCTAAAATCAACAAAGCTTCAATCCATTCAACTAACATCATCCGAACAAAATCATTTATCCCTAGAAAATCCAATCGCAGCAGCTAGACATAAAATGCAGCAAAGGTACAAAAGGAGGAAACTTAGGATGGACGTTCATATGGCATATCAACTGGACGACAAACCACAGATTTACATCAAACTAAAAGCTTCAGCAACAAAACCAGAAAAAGATTTCAACATCCGAACAAACAATGAAAAGTTTAGATTGGAAACAGAACATGCCACTTTTCTTCACTGATTTCTTCTACCTCTTTTCAGGTTTAACAAACTCATGCAGCAACTTTTCCGAATTAAAATGACCCTTTATACATCTTTAGCATCCAAATCAAACTGTACACTATACATCCCCAAGCAATTTTTCTACCCAGATTATGCACAAACGAAGTCAAAAGAACATTCATGCATTCCCGCACACACAGCAACTAAAACCACATGAATTCCCAAATAAAGTTCCAAAACATATCTCAAGTTAGGATTCAAAAATTGCATAGCTAAGAAAAAGGACATTGCAGTAGTTTAAACATGTGATTTCAAAGCCCATTGCAAGATCATGTAATGGGGTTTCGAACAAGAGATCAGCAAGCAATATCAACAATTCGGTCTCAACTCTAGCCATTCCCTCTCATAGAAGTAGCTCGAATTGATACATAGGGAAGAATAAGGCAAAGAAAACAGAAATGGCGCCAAAATAAGCACGCGAGAAACCCTAAAAAAAACTCTACATTTTACCATTGCACTTGCTGACCATGTCATTTTCCTTTCACGCAAAATGTAGACAAGTCATCTTTCAAACATAATATTCGGTTGGGCATTTTATCGAATAGGTCAGAGGCATTGAAAAATTTCACCAATTCTTTCCTCAATTGAGGTTAATTGGCCCTAAAATTTTTCAAAAAACAAGGAAAGTCAGCCCAATCAACGTGTGCATCACGTGTATTTAGAAATTTAGGCCAATTAACAGGAAAATTGCACTAGAAGAAGCCACGGCAGACCCATTTCCAAAGCTTGACAAGAACTGAAATTTAAAGAGAGGAAAAAACTTACAGTGCTCTTGCTTGGCGAAATTTCGCAGATAGCAAGGGAAGATTCTGGTGGGTTCGGTGAGGTGGTGGTCGGAAATTCTTCTCCTTTTTGATCATTGAAACTGAAGCCCTCCTCCCTTTTTGGCTCCGGCCTTGATCTTTTCCTCCTCCCTCATAGCTTTCTCTCGGCTTTTCTCCTTTTTCTTCTTCCGTCAGACGCCGCCCTCCTGTTCATGCCTCTCTGTTTTTTTTTTATTTTTCTTTGTCTTTTGCCGTTGCTCTGTTTCCTTGTTCCTTTTTCCCTTTTGCTCCCACGAAGCTCTCTTCTTCCCCTCAACCGAGAGCCTCCCCCTCTGAAGCTCCCCTGTTTTTCTTTTCCTTCTACTCTGTTTTTCTTCTGCCGCCTCCCTTCGTTTTTCTTCGATTGGGTTTCGCTTTTTCCTTTCTAATCGCCGCACCTCCCCTATTTCCCCATTGTACTATTTTTTCCTTTTCCCGTTGCTTCGTTCCTTCTCCCTCGCTCAGTCCTCAACTCTGTCCGAAAACCTAGCCGCCCAAACCTCTCCTTGTTTTTTTCCTTTGCTCTTTTTTTTTTTTTTTAGCTGGCCATCCCCTTCTTCCTCTATTTTTTTCCTTCCTCTCAAGCTCTCAGACCACCCTTTTTCTTAGCCGAAGTCTCTCTGTCCGCCACCAGCTTTTCTTGCCCTCTCCCCTCTCTTTTCTTTCTTTTTATCCGTCCTCTCTATTTCCAAACCCCAGCCGCCGTACCTCCATCTCCCTTTTTGTTTCTCTCGTTTTGCCCCCCTGCCTTGGCTCTTCCTTAGTCTTTTTCTTTTCTTTTTCGACCACCTCCCCTTGGGCTTGCAGCTGTTTGCCTTTTAAAGGCCCCCCCAAAAAACTAAACCTAATATGAAAGGCCAAGATTTCAAACCCCAAAATAGGCTTATGTGTCTTGTTCTTGTCCCTTTGATTTTTCAATAAATTAAATAATAATAAAGCAATTTTCTTAACAAAAAATGAAACTAAGATAAAATAAACAAACAAATAAAACAAACAAAAATCACCTAAATGAATAAATAGATAAAAAAGGAAAGCTAAAATTTTGGTGTCTACAGTTTGCCTCTCTTTGTCTGAGTTTCGAAGAAAATCGAGACAAAGACGTAGACTCCAAAGTACTTATCTGTGTCTATTCTGCTGCAAACCATTCGAATGACCGAGGATTGACCTCTTTATCAAAAATTTTAAAATGGACTAACCCAAACGAGAAATTTAAAACGGGACTGACCCATGTTTAGGGGCAATAATGAAAATGAACTGCTCACTAGTGGGACTGACCCATGTTTAGTGGCAATGAAAATGAAATGCACGCTAGTGGGATTGACCCATGTTTAGCGGCAGTGAAAATGAAAATGAAATGCACGCTAGTGGGACTGGCCCATGTTTAGTGGCAATGTAAATGAAATGCTGGTAAGCAAGAAGAAATTGTATAAGACTTGTTTGAAAAATTATCCAAAGATTTTGCTCCAGTATGATGAATCGGTCAGTGGAATTAAACCCAAGTCTGCCATGATAATTGGTCAGTGGGATAACACCTGAGCCTGCCATTCAATTGGTCAATTGGTCAGTGGGATCAACACCCGAGCCTGCCACCATTTGGTCAATTGGTTAGTGGGATCAACACCCGAGCCTGCCTCGATAATCGGTCAATTGGTCAGTGGGATCAATACCCAAACCTGCCATTATTTGGTCAATGGGATCAATACCCGAGCCTGCGATTCAATTGGTCAGTGAGATAATATTTGAACCAACCGTACTATTGATCAGTGGGATAACAACCCGAGCCTGCCATAGCATCGGTCAGTGGATAATATCCGAACTGCCATTCCATTGGTTAGTGGGATCCATACCCGAGCCTACCATCAATTAGTCAGTAAGATAATATCTGAACCAACCGTACTGTTGATCAGTGGGATAACAACCCGAGCCAGCCATAGCATCAACCAGTGGATAATATCTGAACTGCCATTCCATTGGTTAGTGGGATTCATACCCGAGCTTGCTGACATTGTTTTAATTGGTCAGTGGGATCAACACCCAAGCTTGCTTCAATTGGTCAGTGGGATCCATACCCAAGCCTGCCGACATAGTTTTAATTGGCCAGTGGGATCAACACCCGAGCCTGCCTTCAATTGGTCAGTGGGATCCATACCCGAGCCTGCCGACATTGTTTTAATTGGCCAGTGGGATCAACACCCGAGCCTGCCTTCAATTGGTCAGTGGGATCCATACCCGAACCTGCCTTAAATTGGTCAGTGGGATCCATATCTGGCAGTGTTTTTCAAACAGCTATAACTTTTTGCTCCGATATCGAAATCGAGTGTCGTTTGTGGCACTAGAAACTAGACATTCCCAGATTTCCAACGGTTGTCCTAATTCCACCTGAGTAATCCATATCAACCTTGTAAATTTGCCTGTTCTTTTTCATGTCCATACTAGAAGCTCTGTTTTGAGCAGCGAATTGATGCTCAAATATGAGCTAATTGTGGACAGATTTTTAAAACGATTTCTTCTGAGAAGTTGCAGCTTTATGAATGTAGTTTTCAACGCCATCAACCACGCTCAATTTTGAGTTGAATCGAGTGAGTTGTGGCCAGATTTTAAAACTGACTTTGTGAAAGAAAACCCTACTTTTGGACTGATTTGTAACCAATCTTGACTTGGGACTTGTTATTCGAAATTTTCGGTGTAAATCATCTACCAAATGTATCTTGGATATTTCTTAGACATTTTCTACAAAAATGAACCATATCTGGGATGTTTTCATTGGCCAAAGGTTTGAGAAAAGAAAACTAGAAGTGCAAAGCAGCTTTGCCTTGGAGATTTGGAAACTTTGATGGCTTTGTTAACCAAATTCCCAAATGAATTTTTCTATGACATTTGACAGAGGAATAGCCCTTATATGGTAGGATAATACTGCCAAATTTGGTACCATTCCAAGTCCATTTCGATGCTCAAACAAAGTCCCAAAGTCCGTGATTTAAATCTGGAAAATTGGCCTAACAGTCTCACTTTTTCGGTAACTTTGAGCTGCTATATCTTGGTGGTCAAAACTCCGATTCTTGTTCCACTTGTTGTGTTTTAAACCTTGATTGTAACTCTAATTGAGTTCCAAACTCCAGAGGCTAGTTCGCATTGTGTAAATTTTGCCGAATTTCCAAAGTTGGCCAAAAATCAACCCCGAAACTGTCTTGCAAGCCTAAAACAGTAACTTTGGGCAAAATTTTGAATATCTTCCATTTGGAATCATGGAAAAGTGTCTTCTAGGAACTTTTAGTTCTTTGGAAGTAGTTTCCAACGGTACTAACCTTTCCAATTTTGGACATACGAAGAGTGAGATACGATTTTTCAAAGATTGAACCTCAAATTTGTGATTTTCAAACTTGACGGGAATTGAGTTTTTGAAACTCTTTCCTACCCTTCAATACTAATTGACCATTTTGGACTTGTCTTCATGAAGGAATCAGTTTTTCCTTGTGTTAATAAACACTACTTTTGAACCTTGATTTTTGAGCAAGTAAAGCCCCATTCCATGGTATTTTCTAGATTGTACAAGTGTACAATCCCTCTCTTGATAAGAAACGATTTTCAAGTGATAGTGTGTAATAGATAACTATTGTTTGCTCAGGTGCTCAAGGAGACCTTCACGAGGATCTCGAAGGGAACACCTAAAGGCTTGTTTACGCACTCACTCTCTTATTTTCATTGGTGAGTGTCAAGTGCATGAATTTGTTGTTAAGTGGTTAACTGTTTCTTATCCGTTATGTGAAATTTGAATTTTTTGATACGAGTGTGTACTTTACCGCACTCGTTCTCTTTTGAACGAAATCATATTCGTATTTTGCTATGTGAATTCATATCCGACTTGTACATAATAATGTGGATGTGATTCGTATTTGTGGTTCGTATATGTGATTCGTATTTGGAATCTTCGATTCGAGCATTGCTCATCGATTTATATTTATATTTGTATTCGTATTCGTATTCATACTTGGGAAATGCCCAAACTCGTTGGTTAACTTTGCGAATCGAGCTAGCATGGATTTGATCAATAAGCTCAGCAAACCATGAGATATTCGTAGAGCATGATCTATTGGAGAGATCTTGCTCGGCATTACTCACGCAGTATTGCCATAATATACTCGAGTATTATCAAAACTTTGATGAGCGTGGTCGGTAAGGGGGTGTAACGGTGACGGGATTCGAAAAAAAGTGGTGTATCTACGGACTTGCTACTTATGTGGTTGACGGAGTGTCAACATGAGATGTGATCAAGACTTGGACACGACTACGTGGAATTTAGCTCTTGAGAGCTACAGTATCCTTGAATTGTTTCTGTTTATTTTTCCTATTCGAAGTGTGAATTATTCGAACTTGATAGCTTTACTTACAATGTAATTGTTGTTGCTATTTGGATTATGTGTTTGCATGTATGTTTCTTGGCCTCACTAAGTATTGGCTCATCCCATTAGTTTGTTTTCCTTAACAGGAACTCGATTGGAAGGAGTTAAGCAAATGCCGACTTGAGGCACTTTTGTATTAGTGTTTTAATTGTAATCGACTAGACACTTTTGGATGTTGTATATTTTGGGAAAAAGTGATTGTAAATTTGAAATTGTGACGTAAGACTGGATATTTATGTACAGAAATGACTTCGTACCTTTATTCCGACTTTCATTGTTAATATTAGACCAGGTTTGAATTGGAATTGTCTCAGTCCTAGCGAGAAATGGGCAGGCGTCCCGCGGATACCCTTGGGTTCGCTCTTAGGAGAAGTGGGGACGTCACAGTTGGTATCAGAGCTTAGGTTTCAGATCTTTGTAGTGTATCTTAGGCTTGAAATTTAGGATGCCGGACTGTGGGACTAGTTTGAAAGTTAAGTGACCACTTGTAGGGATAAAAAAAAATTAGATCCGCTTCGCGTGGTATCTGCGCAGGGTGAGTTTGGGCCCAATGGTGTTATGGTCCTTATCATATGAATGAGTAAAGGCTTAAGTACCCTTTTAGAGCGTAAGCTGTGAATCATGAATGTGATAGGTATAAACCTTTTATCGTAATACTTGGGGAAGACTAGATATGTTGTTGGGTAGGAATGTCAAATATGGTAATTTACTCTTGGGACTGGCCAGCTAGAGATGTAATTATCTTATTTCGAATTCTTGTACCCGAATGCTTAAGAGTTAAGGGCAATGTTAAGGACTTGAGATCTTCATTTGCGGGGAAAAGAACGAATCGATATTTCACGTGAATAGTTACAGGAAACCAATAGTCGTTTGGCTAAGATGGCACAATAATTAAGAGAGAGAGGTAGAGAAAGATTGATGGATGGTCCTATGTAAGTGCCATTCCGAATTGGCAAGGATGAAAATGAAGTCACTTGTGACATAGTGATAGTGCAAGCAAGCCATCTCATTCTTGGGAGACCTTGGCAATACGACCGAGATGTGGAGTTTAAAGGAAGAGCCAACAAATACGTCTTCACTCATTGTAATCGAAAAGTGACTCTTGTACCTCTCACCCCGAAACAAGTTAATGAGGATCAAATGAAACTCCTGTCGCGCCCCATTTTTGATAAATAAATAAATGGTTTAAAAAAATGTATTTTTTGATTCAATTTGTGATTAGAAAATGAATTGTGATTTAAAAGAAAAATGGGTCTAAATGGGGGGTTGAGAATGCGACGATTTGACCCAAAATTATAGTTTAAAAAGGGTTTTTGAAATAAAAATTGGAGTCGCCACTTGGTAATGAGTTAAGGTGTACCAAGTCACCTAAAAATGAATTTTTTAAAGAAAAAATAGGAAAAAGTAGTAAGAAACCCCTTTTAAACGACTCCTAGTCCACGTAAACCAACGAAAAAAGGTTCGGGAGTCACATTTGACGAAGAGGAAGGCAAGGATAAAAATCCAAGGCACCCCTTCGACTTAGCCAAGGCTAGTTGCGTGATTTAATCAAAGATTTTCTTGTTTTAACCAAAGAATTTATTACATTTGGATGCACTACATGAATGCAAACCCTAGACCTAGGGGTATTGGGGGAAATTTCTCTTCAAAGGTTGAGTGGTGCCAATCACATTAATTGTGAAGCCCAATAACGATCCTTTGAAGAAGTCACAAATAATGCGAGTGGGATGCAAATGAATGGAATGCATGTATGCAATGTGAGGACATGAGTTTGAAAAAGTAATAAAAAACAATAAATATGTAAATGAAAATGTGCACGTGAGTGGGCAAGGTACGGTATGTGCAATGATAATATGAAGTGCATGTGTGCAAGTGATGATAAAAGTGTTCGTGTGCAAGTGAAGAAACATAAAGGTGCACGTGTGCAAAATGGGAGGAAAAATGAAAGTGTGATGAGGGTATAAAATGGTAGAGTGGATTAAAAAATGCATGAGCCTAGGGAATTCATGCATATTGGGTACGGGGAGACCTAAATCGTGACTCAATTTGCCCTTTTATAGAGGGAATACAAGCGTGCTAAGGCTTAGAAAAAGCCACACTCGTCTATATCCCATATTTAAGGGGACTCTCAAGCAAATGAACCCTATAACTAGCATGAAATGCAAAAATCCTAAAATGGAGGGAAAAGGGGTTCGAGGGGCATGCAAAATGATAAAACTAAAAAAAATGCATGACATGTAATGAACATGCAAACATGTACTAACGAAGGGAAATCCCTAAGGGTCTAGCGTTGGACTAGCCCATTCTATGAATTTCGACTAGCGTTGGACTAGCGGAAACGTACATTCATCCATCACATTCATTCATGGCTATGGAAAGCGAGTAGACATGCCAAACACTCATAAACACATAGCACATAACATTTAGCATGCTCGATTAGATGCAAGGCCCTAACAAAGCAAATTAACACGTAGCAACTAAGCATGCAAGACACATAAGACAATTAAAGCCCTAACTATTACATTTGCTAGCTAGGCACATGACTTCGATAGGTCTTCATTGAATGCTCCTCCAAACCCTATCTATTACATTAGGGAGACCCTACTACAATCTAAAAGGGGGAAAAGGAATAAAATAATTAAATCCCTAACTATTACAAGCCAAGAGGTGTACACATACCCCATAAAGAATAACTTAAATAAAAAGCAAAAGTAAATGAAGTAAATGAAAGGAATCAAAGAAAAACAAGGGAAGCAAGTAGACATGCAATTTTCACGTAGCACGTTGGATCACATAGGAGAGACAAAAAAAAATAAAAGAAGTTATACCTCCCTTGAGTTGGAGCTCTAATGGGGTGAAGTCACTTATTTATCCTCCAAAATAAAAGAAATTGTCAAGGTACCAATTTATTTGGGAAATTTAAAGAAAATAGGCAAACACAAGCTCACTTGGTCATAAAGCCCCTAAAGTCATGAATTAAGTGCAATTGAAACAAAGCATAGTAATTAATTAAAACAAACAAGCAATGAAGTTGTAGAATTAAAACTGCCAAGGACCAAATTGAGGAAATTATTCAATTGGTTGGGTCATAGCGGCATTAGTTGGAAGCCAAGGGGTCAAAGTGCAATTTCCTTTTTGTTTCATGCATGCAGAATACGTAGAAGGTTCAAGCTTCTGCAACAAATTTCTGTGATGAAGCTTTATGCAACTTCCAGCTGCAGTTTTCTTTGCAAGTCATCATCTCAAACAATCCACACTTCAATGTCTCAAACAACTAATGCAATACAATCACTAAACATTAATCTCATTTGTCACCATAAAAGTTTTCATGTTGAAACACAGAATCATATAAATCAAATTCAAAGAGAACTTCTGCAATGCATTGCTCTTATGCTCTCAACAACCGAAACAAAATCCAAACGCACAGCTTGTTTTCAAAATTCTGATTTCAAACCCAACACACACTTTAAACTAGGCAGCAAACCATCATCCAAACAAACAGAAAACTTAGCAAAGATCCAGTGCAAGAAATGAAATGCATTCGGCAAGTTGAAAAATCTGGAAACATATAAAACTGGTTTGGCAAGTTGAAACTCATTTTCCAGCAAAATGTTCGACTATAACTCAAGTGTTTCAGATTTTCAAGCATACAAACTCAACACCAAACCTTCCATTTCCTCCCCTCAAACACAAGATTAAACATGAAACTGAAGTGCGACACTCAACTAGTAACTAGGGAGAAGGAAAAACATGCAAATGCTGGAAAATTTTATGCAAAAAGGTTCAGCAGTCCTGATCTCGTTCAATTTCCAGCAAGGTTTTTGATTATGGCTCAAATGCTTTAAGGACTCAAACATGCAAACTTTAGCACCAAACTTATCCCAAGCATTAACGTAGCATATAAACCAGACACTTGAAAGTCAGAGCTTCAGCAATCAAAGCAAAAAAAATCTGTTTTGCCTTGTGGTTACAAACCGCAATCCAAAGGTTCTAACAGACCCAAGCTACGGAAATGGGGACCAACGATACCACCCACAAACATCATCAGATTAGAGAAAACTATGATCTTTCAACCCACATAACACAACAACAGACCACACCAAATGTTGCCTTAGCAACAGAAAGAATACGGTTGTAACCAATCAAAAAGTTCCATCTTGCTTGCAGGGGTTCTAGCCGAAATATGAATCACTAACACAAGTAAAGAGTGGGACATTAAACAGAAAATTTATGTCATCTTTCCTAATTTTGGCCTATCAAACATCCGAGAATAACTATAAACATCCGACAAAGATCTAATGGGTTCATTATAGACTGTGCTGAGAACATTAAAATCATATGGCATGGCTACAACATCATCATCAAATAGATAGAGAGGAAGTAATATACCTGGACAGCAAAAATGGAAGCGGATTGGACAGATCTTCAGCAGACAGCTTCACCTTTCCATGATGATGGAAACCGACGATGGAGGCGCTGGTTTCCTCCTTCACTTTCTACCTTTCCTTTTCTTTTTGCTTCGAATCTGTCCCAGTTTCACTCTCGGCTCTCTCGGTTTTTCACCACCGAAGCCCTCCTTTCTTTTCTAATTTTTGCAGACCACTATCTGAGTTCCTCACCTCCTCCGCCGTTTTTCATTTTCTCTTCCCCCAGCTTTTCTTTCGGTCCCCTGCCGTCACTCACTCCCTTTTCTACTCTCTCCCGCATCTTTCTTTGTTTTTCAGTTTTCAGCCGTAGCTTCCCCCCCTCGATTGGTTTTCCTTGCTTTCTTCCCCGACTCTCCCCTTTCCTCTGGTTGCCTTTTTGCTCTCAAAACCCTTTCTTTCTAGCCCGTCCGAAGCTCTCTGTCCTCTATGCAGCCGTCCACAAAGCTCTCACCCGTAGCCCACTACGGCCTCCCAAGCTTCCTTCTCCGCCACTCAGCTCTCTATTCTCTCAAACTCTCTTTCCGTTTTTTCCTCCGTCAATCCTCTATCCCCGTATGCTCCCTCTTTTCCTTTCTGCCCACTCACCAAACCCCAGCCGTTAGAAACCTTCAGATTTCTCTCCCCAGAACCCTTGTAGCTCTTTTTCCTCTACAGCCATCCACCTCTTTGCAAAACTCTCTCTCTCTTTTTTGCGGCTGCTAACCTCCCTTTCTATTTATATGGAAGCCACACCAACCCTAAACACCCAGCCACACTTCTGTATTTGCAGCCAAGGGCTGCCCAAAGCCCTTCCTTGCAAGTTGCGAAAAACGCAGCTTGCAAGTCGCGTATTTTTGTTTTCACTTAATTTAACAAAAATGATAATAAAAACTAAGTAATAAAAAACAACAATTTTATGTCAAAATAAACAAACTAAAACAACAAAATTGCCATTTTCAATCTTTTTCTTTCATTTTTCATTTTTCATCATTTTTCACTTTTTTCCTTTTCTTTTTCCTTTTTTTTTTCACTTTCAAGAAAGCATTGAATTTAAATTACAAACGACTAAATCATATTTTTTGAATGCTTTTTCTTTTTCTTTTTTTTTCTTTTTTTCAAGAAATTCTATGTTAAAACTTAAAAATAAAAATAAAACTAGAAACTAAAAACTAAAAAACGAACACGACAAATAAAAAACTAAAAATGAAATTACACCAAAAATTTGGTGTCTACAACTCCAAAAGGAGTATGAGTTGGAACTTGAGAGGAAAAAGCAAGAAAAGAGTGAGGGAGAAAAAGAAGAGAGTAGGGCTGAACCCCTAGGGAAGAAAAAGGCATCAAATGGGTCGGCCATGAGAGAACAAAGTAAGGGGAAGCTAAGCTTGCTAGCAAAAGCCAGAGATGTAAAGCGAGCTTTGGCTTTTGGCTTCCAACCAACTCTTACTTGTACTTGTGTGCAAAGAAGAGTTGGTCATCTCATCTATATCTACTGACTCTTTACCTCCCTATGTCTTATCTCTTTTGCAGGAATTTGAGGACATCTTTCCTGAGGATGTGCCCGATGGACTACCACCCCTATGGGGAATCGAGCACCAGATTGACCTCATTCCTGAAGCCCCATTGCCTAACAAGCCGACCTATTGCATGGGCCCTAAAGAAACAAAGGAATTGTAAAGGCAAGTGGAGGAGTTGCTAAGGAAAGGATGGGCTCGAGAAAGCCTCAACCCATGTGTTGTACCAGTGATCCTAGTGCCAAAGAAAGATGGTGCTTGGAGGATGTGCACCGATTGTAGAGCAGTCAACGCTATCACTGTAAAGTATCGTCACCCTATCCCTAGGCTAGATGATATGTTAGATGAACTGCATGGTGCCATCATTTTTACCAAAATTGACTTGTAAAGTGGTTACCATCAAATACGAATGAAAGAAGGTGATGAGTGGAAAACCACTTTCAAAACTAAACATGGTCTATACGAGTGGTTAGTAATGCCTTTTGGCTTAATTAATGCACCTAGTACTTTTATGTATTTAATGAACCATGTCTTGAGACCTTTCCTTGGGAAATTTGTAGTGGTTTACTTTGATGATATTCTCATTTATAGTAGAAGCTTAGAGGAACACCTTGAGCACCTCAAAGCTGTTTTTGATGTACTTCGCAGGAAAAAGTTATATGCCAACCTCAAGAAGTGCACATTTTACATTGACCGTGTTGTGTTTCTAGGATATGTTGTAAGTGCACAGGGCATTCATATAGATGAAGAGAAGGTTAAGGCCATCAAAGAGTGGCCCACGCCTATCTCTATAAGTGAAGTGCGCAACTTTCATGGGTTAGCAAGCTTCTATAGCCGCTTTGTGAAGGATTTTAGCACCATTGTTGCACCTCTCATCGCGGTCATGAAGAAGAATGAGAAGTTGTGAGACCCCGGTCAGTTCTTAAGTTTGATATTAGGTTATATTCATTATTTGTGCGGTAACAATAGGTTTTGGGACTAATTCGAAAACCCTAAGTTGGCGTTAGGATTGAAACCCTAGTTTTCGTATTAATCATAAGTTCGAGTGGTGGTTAAAGTTAGTTATGCTAGTGTGTGTTTTAGTGTGGGTAAGTATAGGATTTGATCCATTTTATATAGGTTAAGTGAGTGTAGAAGTTAGGAAAACCCTAAACTAGAAAAAAGTTTCTAGTGTTATGATTTGTTAGAATTCTAAGTTGGGTTAAAACCCTAATTTTGCCTATGACAAAAATATTATTGTTTAATTGCTTTTATGTGAGATAAAGTATGCTTAAGTATAGGTGATTAAGATAGGAAAGTGATTAGTGTAACAGCCCCACTTTCCCCTAAGGCGAACCAAAGGGGTTAGCGGACTGCCTGCCCAGCTCTCGCCAGGACTACGGATCAGTTCACGTCGATCTAATACGTTCCGGAACATACCAACGCGCGCAAATAAGTCAAAATCACAAAATAAAAAAAATGAAAACGAAGCCGAAAGGAATAGTGCAGTACACGTCAGAATCCGGCCGGAATCTGGCCGGATTTCCGGCCGGATTCTCGGCCGGATACAAGGCCGAGAGCATCCAATTTTTTTTCAAAATTTCACCTCAATCCGGCCGGCAATCCGGCCAAGATTCCGGCCGGATTGTCTGGTCGGATACCGGCCAGAGAGCAACTGCCCGGATTTCATTTTTTCCTCAGGCAATCCGGCCTGCAATCCGGCCAGTTTCTGGCCGGATTCCTGGCCGGATTCGCCACTGTTCATCTTCGGCAAAATTTTTCCTTTTCCGTTTGAAAGTCGTGTCACTCCGAAATTCATCCAAACATCATCCAACATATATATACATTGAATTTCAACATTTACAACCATAGTGGCATGCCAAAATCATTCATTAAGGAGGTACACATTCAATAAGCCTATCAAAAGGAAATGAACCCGTTATACATTAGGGTTTCACTTCAAGAGCAATACAAAAGTCATTTACATGCTCAATTCAGCAAAAGACTATCCAATCTATTCTCAAAAGTAGTTATACCCCTGTAAGGAAAACAAATAACACGGAATGAGCTAAAGCCCAGTGAGTTACTACCACATAAGCAGTAAAGATCACATAAGCATAATCTTTCATTTCAAGTACACACTTAAGAAGTAAACAAGTTGGTAAAAGGATACGGATGGCTCTCAAGAGCCCGTTTCCACGCTTACATTCTTGATCCAATCTCATTGACCCTCCGTCAATGTTTAAGAATACCCGACCGTAGATCTCACTTCACTCCATTCCTTCCACCAAACATACCCCAACCGGGCCCGCACTCCAATTCAGTAGCTTTTGGTAATACTCGAGTATACCGGAACCAAGGGTCTCATTACCACAAGGTTCCCCAGTACAGTTCCCGTGGTATGTCACTTATCACGACCAAACCCTTGCCGGCTCGATCCAAATGACCACCAAACGGGGTTGAGCTCAGTAATACAGTGAGGTCGTTGGACATCGTCCAAACAACACCAAATCAGTTTTCCAAGATTGCAATTCAATAACTCATATAGCCAGTGCAGTATTTCAGTATAACAGTAAGCAGTCATGAATGAAATCACAAGGGGTGAGGGCGGTCAAGTACACCCTCACCTCAATCACTTCCAATAACCAATTAAGCCTTCAAGGCATCAAATACACATAGAGCAAAGCCATATTATAACAAGTAAGTGAGTAGTATACTCACTAAGCAATTAAGTGCTATGTCATGCACTTCCGTCAGGAGAGTGTCGTGAACCACCGTCACGCCCTAGAACACGTAAACAAATGCAATGAGACTCGATAACGAGTCACAAAACAATGCCAATCACAACCCCAATAGGGTTTTGCAAACATATATAAGCATCATAGGAAACCAGAAATTAGAAAATGGCTTTAGCTTAGGCCTTGATAAGAAAACCGGTTTTGACGTCATAATGCGGTAATGGCGTAACTCTCACTACAATAATCGGATGGGGGTGTAAGACCCACCGTTTCGAAGCTAAGAAACAGGGCTACAACATTGTAGAAGACCACTCAATCCAGTTCCTAACACAACTAGGTCCAATATGCAAAATACTATACCAGAATTCCCAAAACAGGTTTGCAAAACACAGAAAACTGTAATCGGTATATCTCAGTCCATACAAGTCCAAATGCCGAAATTCCAAAGGCATAAGTTAGCTAAGACATCCAGCTACATTTCATCAGAAGACACCAACTTCAAAATCCAAACCAATTCCAGTCAAAATGGCCAAATACAAACGCAGTTTTCGCATTCTGTCCAAAGCAGAACATCTACAGTAATTTCGTCATAACTCACTCTACACTAATCCAACTGCCCTGAAATTTTACAGGCACCTCAAACACATCAATACCTACAACTTTCATGTTTTGAGAAAAGTCAAATTCGGCCTCTAACCCAGTGATATAAAACCGGACAGAATTGGGGATTTTAAGAACCCTAACTTTCCATTTTCCATCCAAATCCAAAATTAGTTGCATTTAACCACAATTCACACCCACTAGAGTCATTATAGGCCATTTCCATTCATCATACAAGGCCACAACATCAAGATCATATTAAACCAGAAAATTCATCATAAATTGGAAAACTTCATCAAATCACTTCAAACCAAGAAATAAATCATATATTCCTTCCCTCATGCCACTTCTAAGCACAAAATAAGCATCATTAGAGGTAGTAGGGTGTTCAAGCATCACTTACCAAGAAATCAAGAGAGAGAGGGATGTTGGCCACCTTAGACCTTCAAACAAACTTCACTAATCAACTTACTAACACCTAATGGAAGGAGAATATGGAGTAGAATATAGTATAAGCAAATTATTTTGGTGGATTGAACCATATGGAAGCTTGAGAGTTGATGAAATTCTTCCTTCTTGAGCTTGAGAGAGGGCCGGCCATAAGAGGTAAGAAAATGGCAATTTTTGTGCATTTTTTTGATATTTAATCCTTTGGTCAAAAAAATCAAGAAAGTGAATAGTAATTCTTAAAGTCCAACCAATGAGAATGTGACACTTGTCACCTCATTAAATGCATTCCTATCTTTCTTTTCTCTCTCACATCAATCACTTCACACCCACTACTTATCTCTTAACACCCGATAAATTTTTCACAGTATCCGAAACTTAACCTTATTGGCCGAATTTTCCCGAACTTTTCGCACTAGTGGGTCCCACGTCCAATATATATTCTTAATTTTTTAAAAACTCACCAATGCTAGAAAAATCATCTAAAAACTTTAATTGCTCATAAAATTCACCCAGAAAATATTTCTAAGCCAGAAATACAAAAATTATGCAATTAAAGGAACTAAAACCCTAGGAAAAATAATTAGGGTTTTACGGGTTCTCACAATTAGTAAAGCAATTAAGTGTGATTATATGTTTTGGACTAGATTAAGTTATCATTTATGGAGTTAATTGAAAGATTTTCAATGTTTGAGGGCAAAGGAGTAAGAAAGAGAAAGTAAAGGTTGTAAGGGCTAGGAGACAATAACCAAGCTTTTATTTGGTTGGTGGAAGTGATAAATATCTCCTATTGTCTTTGACTTATTTATTACCTTAGACTTGTAAGATAATCATAAGAAATCAACAAAACAAAAACTAAAGAGAAAGAGAGAGAGTGAGGCCGAGAGAGAGAGCAAGAGAGGGGGAGAGAGTTCCTTCAAAATTCTTCAACTTCTAGCTTCCATCTTGCTTTTGGAGCTTAAGGGATCAACTTGGGGTATTTGATTGTTGAAGTTTGATCAACTACAAAGCTTATTTGAAAGGTAAATCATCTCTCTTGAAGGTTTAAGTTGGGTGATTAATTTTGGAAACCATGAAAGTGATGCTTTTGTTGTGATTATGCATTTTTATGGGTTGTATGATGATTATGGAGTAGTTTTATGGTTTATTTTGATGGTTATGTTGCTGATTTTGGTAAAGGCTAGGAGGGAAAGGTAGGGTTTCTTGATTCATGATTCATAGAGTTGGTTTGGTTGGATTTTGGCTTGTTAATGGCATCTTTGATGTATTAATTTCACTTGTATGGTTGGTAAGTAGTAAATTCCAGATTAGTCATGAAACCCTAATTCAAAGGAAAGTTAGTTTGGTTGGGTTAGGGCTTAAGTGATTAGAGTTTGGTTGATTAGGTGGTGAAACTAGTAAAGTTAGTAGGATTAGCACCCAGATTATGGTTAGTATTGAGTAAGTCTTGGGATGAAATTGGAAAAAGGAATTTCGGTTTTCTTGGGGAGCAAATAGGGGGTGATTTATGTGTGTCTATTTGGTATGAGTTTGCTTGGAAAACTTGTGTAAGCCCCGGTGCAACCCAATGAGTACAAACAATTTCACAATGATGCACAAAGATATATCAAATTTAAGCACAATAAAGAAAACTTAATTAAAGAGAAAAGATAAGAAATGCAAACCAAATATCAATCCAATAGTCTCTTCAATTGATGGCGATGCTAACCAAGATGTACAAGTAAAGGCTCACTCCTTCCTCACCCCAAACACACTTTGGTTGAGCCAAGAAGTTTTACAACAATTCTAGTTAACCCTCAACAACCTACACTTGAAAGATCACTCACCCAATTAAGAACTATTTTATACAAATGAGGCAACCTTCACCAAGGTTTTACCACTCCAAGTGATAGGTTCACCTTCACCAAGGTTTTACTCCTCCTAGAGAATAACCTTCACTTGAGCAACCTCACAACCCAACTTTCCCAACCCCTTATACAACCAACAAAGAATCTTTCTACTCAAAAATCTCACTTGTAAGCTTGTATTTTGTGTTGGCAAAAGTCTCTAGTCTTCTTGTGCTTTGGGGTTTTTATAGAAGGTGAGAAATGGCTCCAAAAGACTCTCCAACGGTCAAATATTAATTGCTGTCAAAACTAGCCGTTGGCCTGTCGGACGTCCGACAGGTGCCTGTCGGACGTCCGAACCACCTGTCGGACGTCCGAACCCTGCGTCCGAACGTAGGCAGAGAGTCATCAAATCTTTGCGAAATTTCTCGGACGTCCGATGCGATCGATGTGCGTCCGAGGCGTGCGTCCGATCCTTCCGGACGTCCGATGCTTCCTCACGAGCGTCCGACAGAGTTTCCTTCTTGATGTTCTTCATCCTTTCGGACGTCCGATAGCGTCCGACATGAGTGCCCTGTTTTGCTTCTTCTTTTATGCCACAAGAATCTGTTCTAACAAATTACTCACATAAAAACATTAGCCCAAATCTACATTTTGGTTTGTTAATCATCAAAACCAAGGATTGATCGACCAAGGTCAACAATCTCCCCCTTTTTGATGATGACAAACAAAATGAAGATTTCTTTTATCAAATAAGTTCAAATAAAGCTCCCCCTTAGAAAGTGCCAACATACAAAGAAATTTCAATAAATCCTACTCCCCCTTTTGGCATCAATCAAAAACAAACTCCCCCTTTATTTTTCAAATCAAGACCATATTGAATATCAAAATTTTCAATTGTACTTACAACCATATAGCACTTCTTGGATCAAATCATCGTGATGTGCCTAAATATGAGAAATTTCATTTGGTACCATTTCTTTATAGGGTCCTTGGGAGTTAATACGACATGATCTAGCAATCCACATGGATTTCATGCCTTTTCTCATATTTTTCTTTACATAGCAATCATTTTGCATATGTCTAAATTTGCAACAAAAGTGACACATGATAGAAGTATTTTGCACATAGGTGGATTTAATGCAACTAATTTTCTTACTTCTTATCATAACAAACTTATTTGTGCCTTGAAAAGATTTGCTTTCTTTTGTTTGAGAAAACTTTTGTTTTTCATTTTGGAGAAACTCGTTCAAGTCATTAATTCTTTTCTTTAACAAATTTTGTTCCTCCAACATTTTTTCATAAAACTTTGTTGTCTCTTCCAACTTCCTTTTCAAAACATTTTTTTGATTTTTTAAATCATCATTTTCCATTCTCAAACATTTGTTTTCTTGAAAAAGTTTGGAGTTTTCTTCCAACAAATCATTTATTTTTGTTTTCAAATCTTTATTTTTAGCATAAGATTTTCTCAAACTTTTATGCATTTTAATCATAAGAATTTTCACATCATCATCTTCATTATCTTCATCACAAGAAGAGTGATAAGAACTTACCTCATCTTCTCCAACGGCCATTAGTGCCATTTGGGCCAACTCTTCTTTTTCTCTTTTTGAATTGCATTCATCCCATATAATTTTGCAATCTCCTCTTGAACATCTCTTGTTGAAGATCTTCTTGAAACTTTTGATGTGAGGAGTTATATCATTGTCCACTTCCATGATTTCATTACCCATGAAGGATGGGTTATCCCCCACTTGAGATGCTTTAAAAGCTATGCCTCTCTTATACATTCTTGCATTTTCTTCCTCTTGCACTTTGAATTCCAGCTTTAATTCATAAGATGTTAGGGTATCCACAAGAGATTCAATGGACATAGAATTTAAATCCTTTGCCTCTTCTATAGCATTTATTTTGTTTTCCCATTCTTTTGGCAAGGCATTCAAAATCTTTCTATTTTTCTCACCCAAAGAATATTCTTTTCCAAGCAATTTAAGATCTTCAATAATGTCACAAAATCTACTACACATCTTATCAACATTTTCAAGAGGATGCATTTTGAAAAATTCATATTGAGAAACAAGTAAAGATTTCTTTTGTTCTTTAATATCTTGATTACCTTCATGAAATACACACAATTTATCCCAAATATCTTTAGCTGATTTACAACCTTTAATCCTACTAGATTCATTTACATCTAATGCATTGTACAATATACACATGGCCTTGGCATTCAAAGAAAGGTATCTCTTGTCTTTTTCATTCAATTCTTGTCTAGTCTTTAATCTACTCAAATTGGTGATAGAGTCAACTATTCTAGCTTCATAAGGACCATCTTCTACCACATACCATAATTCAATGTATACAGATTGTAAGAAAATCATCATTCTTTGTTTCCACATGCTAAAATGAGAACCATTAAACATAGGTGGTCTATCAATAGATTGCCCTTCTAAAAAAGAAACTTTTATGGTTGCCATGATCTTTACTCTAAGCGGTTAAGCTTGATCAAAAGAGACCAAGCTCTGATACCAATTGTAAGCCCCGGTGCAACCCAATGAGTACAAACAATTTCACAATGATGCACAAAGATATATCAAATTTAAGCACAATAAAGAAAACTTAATTAAAGAGAAAAGATAAGAAATGCAAACCAAATATCAATCCAATAGTCTCTTCAATTGATGGCGATGCTAACCAAGATGTACAAGTGAAGGCTCACTCCTTCCTCACCCCAAACACACTTTGGTTGAACCAAGAAGTTTTACAACAATTCTAGTTAACCCTCAACAACCTATACTTGAAAGATCACTCACCCAATTAAGAACTATTTTATACAAATGAGGCAACCTTCACCAAGGTTTTACCACTCCAAGTGATAGGTTCACCTTCACCAAGGTTTTACTCCTCCTAGAGAATAACCTTCACTTGAGCAACCTCACAACCCAACTTTCCCAACCCCTTATACAACCAACAAAGAATCTTTCTACTCAAAAATCTCACTTGTAAGCTTGTATTTTGTGTTGGCAAAAGTCTCTAGTCTTCTTGTGCTTTGGGGTTTTTATAGAAGGTGAGAAATGGCTCCAAAAGACTCTCCAACGGTCAAATATTAATTGCTGTCAAAACTAGCCGTTGGCCTGTCGGACGTCCGACAGGTGCCTGTCGGACGTCCGAACCACCTGTCGGACGTCCAAACCCTGCGTCCGAACGTAGGCAGAGAGTCATCAAATCTTTGCGAAATTTCTCGGACGTCCGATGCGATCGATGTGCGTCCGAGGCGTGCGTCCGATGCTTCCTCACGAGCGTCCGACAGAGTTTCCTTCTTGATGTTCTTCATCCTTTCGGACGTCCGATAGCTTCCGACATGAGTGCCCTGTTTTTGCTTCTTCTTTTATGCCACAAGAATCTGTTCTAACAAATTACTCACATAAAAACATTAGCCCAAATCTACATTTTGGTTTGTTAATCATCAAAACCAAGGATTGATCGACCAAGGTCAACAACTTGTATAAGAATCGTAGCAATGGACCATGCGTTTGTGACGTTCGAAACCGGCAAAACTGGAACAGGGCAGTCCACAAATCTGAACTTAAGTTCTGTTGTTCTTTATGCTACGTGCTGATTCAGAAGTTCCTCAAAACATGAAAGTTGTAGCTTCTTAAGTCTTTAAGGTTCCTGCAAAATTTCAGGTTAAACGGATCAGTGTAGCCCAAGTTATAGCCCAAACACTTGCACCTGTTTTAAACACTGGATTGTGTTACGTTTTTGAATTTTGCTTCTGACCATGTTCGGACCGCCTTGATAACGTGTGAACTGGGTGTTGATCCCTTCATAAGAAACGTAGATCTTGGTCTTAGCTTCGAAATGGTATAAATTACATCCAAATCTGAGTCCCGTAGATCCAGTTATGGCCAAAACAAGATCTGTTGTCAGAACTGCCTTCGAATTTGGACAGTTCTGACAGGAACTTTGAACCCATTTTTCCCGATGCTCCGTACTCATGCAGCTTTTGGTCAAAATACAAAAGTTATAGCCTTATCTATAAGCTTTCTAACGCCTCTAGAATTTCTTGATTCCAATCTCTGAGTCGTGAGTTATGGTCTTTCAAACAGGGCCTGTTTGGTTACCCGAAATGAAATGGCTGGAACTGTTGTGTACATTTTTGTCCTAATTCCATTGAGATCTGGCTTGAGGTGTCTTCATAAAGTTGTAGCCACTCTTCTTAACTTCGTAACGGTACCTCATGCACTTCTATCCAATAACCGTAGCCTGAAATTTGATCAAAATGGTTTTAGGTGCCAAATTTGTCGTTTTTGTTGTCAGCCGTTTACGTTTTCGTTTGCCGTTTCTGCACTTGCATGCGCCAATTTTGCCGTTTTGCTTGTTTTAGGCATGTTAGTAGCCGTTTGTGATATAATGTGATGCAATCTTCTATTTCAGACAGTGGTGAGCTAGACGGAGCCGGTGGGGCCTACTAGCTATCCTTCGCGACGCGATTTTCGTACTTTTGCTATTTTGGTTCTTTGGGTAAGTATTCGGGCCGTTTTGTATATAACTTACTTATGTGTTTAAGGTGAATGGAAGGGTACCTAGGCGAGGGTGTACTTCATCGCACTCGACCTAAACCCTAATTTACATGCATATTTATACATGATATGTCTAAATGAATTATTTTGGGTTTGAACCCCTTGAGCTTGTAGCTCGGGGTGACGTTTGTGAGTTGGGGTCGATCTTTTGACCTAGATGGACTATTCGAGCCAGCCGGGGCTTGGTCGAAGCCAGTCCAACCTAGTCTGAGGTCACCAAGTTTGTGAATCTGGTTCACGGAGAATGTGAACCAAGTTTGTAGGTTCAAGTTGTGAACCAAGTTTGTGAACCGAGCTTGTGAACCAAGCTCAATTTCATTCACTCGAGCAAGTTTGTGAGGTGACTGGCCAGTGAGGGTAATAAGGTGTTAGGTGGGTGTACAAGTGGAGTTCTACGGACCTTATTTGTGGTCGACGGAGTGTCGGCAGGAGGTCACGCATGGCAAACTACTTGGCTTTGGAGCCAACCTGTATCCTTCATTTGTATTGTTACTTTTGCACTTGACTTGACATTTTTGTGAAATAGTTGTTTACCTAAATGTGAAATTTACGCTTTTACCCCGTTTACTTACTAAGCATTTAGTTTACCCCGTTTCCTTTGTTTTCCTTAGCAGGGGACGACGCAGGGAACTCCTTGGCACATTCACTAGTATAGTTAGGTTTGCTTGTAATAGTTGGACAATTAAGATGTTTGTTTTTGTTTTGGTGGTTTGTATAAGGACCCTCCTTAAGGTCTACTTCCTGCTGGTTGTTATCATAATGTATTATAGTGGTTTGACTAGATACTTTTGAGGATGTAAATAGAACTTTTGGGGTTTGTATATATCGTAAATAGTACTCTTTTGGTTTGTCTAGCTTTTATTGTTTTGAAATTTCGAGTCCTGGCGCGAGCTAGGCAAGCGTCCCACTGATACCCTAGGGTTCACCCTTGGGAGAAGCGGGGGCGTCACAGAAGTTCTTTTGGGGGAGGAAGTACAAGATAAGGCTTTCCAATTGCTCAAATACAAACTCACACATACACCACTCCTTGCACTACCTAACTTTGACCTTACTTTTGAAGTGGATTGTGATGCATCAGGTGTAGGAGTAAGAGTCGTACTCATGCAAGGAGGGAAACCAATCGCCTACTTCAGTGAGAAGTTGAATGGCGCAGCTCTCAACTACTCGACCTATGACAAAGAGTTGCTTGCCCTTGTATGTGCTTTAGAGACCTGGCAACATTACCTACGTGCAAGGGAGTTCGTCATCATGACCGATCATGAGTCCCTTAAGCACTTCAAGGGACAACAGAAGCTGAGCAAAAGGCATGCCCGATAGGTAGCCTTCATCGAGTCTTTTCCATACGTCATCAAGTACAATACAGGTAAGTCTAATGTAGTGGCTGACGCTTTATCTCGCAAACATATTTTGCTCATTGCTTTAGATGCAAAACTCCTAGGCTTCGAGCTCATGAAGGAGTTGTATAAGGATGACTTGGACTTTTCGAATGCCTATGCTAATTGGAAAAAATTTAATTTTGAAAAGTTTTATGTGCATGATGGGTTCTTATTTTATCTTACTAAGTTATGCATTCCCCAAGGTTCTATTCGTGACTTACTTGTCCATGAGTCACATAGTGATGGACTAATGGGACACTTTGGTGTCACCAAGACTTTAGCTATGTTGCAGGACCATTTCTATTGGCCACGCATGCTCAGGGACGTGGAGAGGATTGTTGAAAGATGTGGTGTGTGCCACAAAGCCAAGTCTCGGGTCAACCCAAATGGTTTGTATACTCCTTGATGTGATACTCACTTGACGCGATCTAGACAACGAATCACCAACGGTTTAGCAGCGGAAATTTGACCCAAATCTAATCCCCGAGATAACGAACACTATTGATATTATCTCAACCCGTTACCTAATGAATTAGCGAACCAAACTATAGGTAGAGGAACGCCACAACCAAGGAGTTACTTGATTGATAAGTTCACTTGAATAACTTGAGAAAGATTCTCAAATATTCAAAGAGGCTCTCTTGGAAAGAGAAAAGTGAAAACTCACAATTTTATTGATCCTAAAAACTCCTCATGAAGGTCTCTTGCCTTGGCTATATATAGCCATACAACTTGAAAACCTAAAGTAACTTGGGAAAACCCTAACTCAGTTAGGCTAGGCCTTTGGGCCAATTCTACTACTCAAATCCACTATCTAATGGTCAGGTTATAATCGATCCAATGAAGGCTTTTAAGCTGGCCCAACATAACCCAATAAAGCTAATTAACCAACTTAAGTAATGGTGAGCCTAGACTCTATAAATCAGATCCAACTCAACATGAGGTCTTGGACCGAATTTATTCCTCGCAAATAAAATAGAAATCTGGAAAATAAACTACTAACTATTACTAAAAGATTCAATCTCTTGCAGCCCAAAACATGGCCCATAAGCGGCCCATATTTCGTATCATTCCCCTCCTCTTGAAAAAGATTTGTCCTCGAATCGTGTTTGGAAATAAATAGTACTACAAGAATTGGCAGTATGAAACTTCAAATCTCCACATATTGGCTCTCTTAGAATGAATGATACTTGCATACGTCATGATTATTGTAATTCGGTGCACATGTCTCTTGGTCAGCTTGAAAATGCTCACAATCTGCCATGGGAAACTCAAGGCTTGACTCCAACCACTCCAAAGCTCTCTAATCAGTCCTGTGTCATGAATGGTCGAATTTGGACCTACACAATAAATCACACGATTAGTATTTGTAGGTATAAAATCACTTGACAGCTTACCATTCACATTCACAAGATAAGGATCTTCATAGTGATGCTCAATCAGGTTAGAAAAGTCCCGGGCATGATTTTGGAAAGTTACAAAATTCATTGCAAGTTGTTGTTGGTATGACCTATCTTGCACAAATGGAGTAAGATCGAGATAGGCAGCTTCTGAACCTTCAAATTGAAGAATAAAATCAGGTTGTAAGGAATCAGAATTTGGACCAATGAGGAAAGAATTATCACTAACGAAATAAAAAGGAAGTTTATAACAAGTTTCAAGTGTAGAAACTCCCTTTGAAACTTCATTATTCCTCCTAACAAGCAAATCAGGCTCATGGTTGAAGTTGAACATCAATGGATGACAAAGGGATACAATACCTAAGATGCAAAATCCATGAAAAGTTTGATATTCACCAATGGATTTGGGCATAGAACATGCCAAGATCAATTCAATTTTTCCTTGCTTAACCTGCATAAAAGTAGAAACACTAAACAAAGTAGAGTTAAGATCGTTAGAAAAAACATATGATCTCACATCCTTTCTAGCAATCAGCTTACTCTTAGAATTTTTAATCTCTTTCTCATGCTCAGTAGCTGACTTTTTCCCCTCATTATTCTCAACCTCTTTCTCCTTTTCAACTCCCTCGAATTTTACATCTTCAGTCACAATTCCCTCATCTAGCTCTTTCTTCATACTATAACGCTCTTGCTCACTCTTCATGTATGCTAGATCAATACAAAGTTGCTTAGAATTAAGCGACACAAGCCTGGTACGACGGCCATTAAATGTGAAGGAATACTTATTAGTATATCCATAATGTGAAGGAATACTTATTAGTATATCCATCATATTTGACTTCTCGATTAAACATCCACCATTGTCCCAACAGCACATGCGTCACTTGAATGGGAACCACATCACACAACAACTCATCCACGTATTGGCCAATACGAAAAGAAACAAGTGTGTGCTTAGTAATCCAAATATCACCACTATCACTTTGCAACTTGTAAGGTCGAAGATGATCAATGGTTGGAAGATTCAATTTCTCAACCAAGACAGTACTTGCGAGGTTAACTTCACAACCCTTATCAATGGCTAAGCTGCAAACTTTATCCTTGATGTGGCAACGTGTATAAAACCAAACATTTTTTTGAGCTTTTATGATTTCCAATTGCTCAGTTATCTCACGCAATGCCACAGTATTTACTCCTTTAGGCACAAGATGGTGAAGCTCTAGTTGAGCATTCGTTTGTCTCATACTTTTATTACCTGCAAAACTCAACAAAAATTAGTAGAACAGTCCTCACTCGCTCCCTTACGTGTTTCGCTCACTCTCGTGTTTTGCTCAAGTGTTTAAAAACACTCTAATGATCTCACCATTCACTTTCAAATCCCTTGATTGCCCCCTTGAAGAAATCAGAAATTTCCCTCAAGTAGTTCAACCAAACATCAACCAAGTTTGTCCCCAAAAGTGGCGTATGAGAATCTGGAAATTTGAAGACTAAATGATGACTCAAAACAGCAATTATACAAGCAAGAATTTTTCTGGAATTTTTTCTGATTTAGTCCGCAAAAGGGTGACTCAAATGTTGGGGAAGTTTGACTTCGACAAGGACTCTAAGACTAGATCAGGACGGACTCCTTTTGGACATTTTTAGCAATCTGCAAAAATGACTCAAGATACCAATTTGTGGTGTGGACAGAACACAAGGTTCGCTTGACACAAGAACAAGATGGCGGAAATTTAGAATCCTAGAAGGACTTTACCCACTTTTTTGCATGCGGCCGAATTTTCTTTGGAAGTTGGGATCAAAGTTTCTTGGGTGATTTTGGGTTATGGGTGTTTTGGTGTTAGCGGCTGGTTTCCCCAATTCAAGCAAGGGAAGTCCGAAGTGGACAGCTTTGGTGGCGGCTAGGGTATGCCCTAGCAAATCCAAGGCGGTTTGGGTTTCCTTTGTCAGGAAGGTTGCCTATTTCAAGAAGGTTTCTTATTTCTTGTGATCCAACTCTGGTTCCTCTTTCTTTCTTCTCTTTTTTTTTTGTGCAACCAGAATGCTTTTCTTTCTTTTGAATTTCGAATCCCACCTTCAAAACACAAGATTTTTGTGTGGTGTTTGTACAAAGGTCAGCCGCAACTCAAGATCAAGAATGGAGGTTTGTTTAGTTTCAAGATTTCAAGTATCAATCCCCCTTATCAAGATATGTATCAAGGGTTCCAAGAAGCAAGGTAAGGTTATCAAGAATTCAAGAACTATTGTAATCAGCCTTTCTATGCAAAACAAAACAATATTCCCAACCCTCTTGTTCAAAACACTTCGGTATTAAGAAACAACTAGCAACCAGAATTTTGTTTTCGCCTCTTACGTGTGTTTCTTTTCTTTTTTTTTTTCTTTTGGTGGTTGCTTTGCACAGCTAGAACGACTCAACAACACAATGAAAAGACTAAGATCTGGTCAAAACAGTAGCAAGAGATGACAAGACAGATTGCATACAAGAACACAACGACGGCATAAAACCCTAACGGCTGGAATTTTTTTTTTTGACTCTAAACCAACACAAAACTTCAAGAACAATATAACAAGACACCAAAATAAGAAAGAAACACAAGTTATGAAAAAAAAAATTTTTTTTTTGGGATGAACAGTGTCGCTATAGTAGCGATGAATAGTGTCGCTACAGTGCAGCGCGGTGAATAGTATCGCTATAGTATCGCTAGGTAATTTAGGAAAGTTTCCTAAAAAAGGTAGGAGAGAAAGTGTCCAAGTGAGTACAAAGAGTTATCCAAGTGCTTTACTTAGTTTCCTAATTGATTTTGGAAACAAGTTAGTTTTTGGAAACCCTTTGAAAATCCTTTTCCTCTTGAACAACTTTTGGTAACCTTCTTGAAACAACTTTTGGTAACCTTCTTGAAACAACCTTTGGTAATTTTCTTGAAACAACTTTTAGTAACTTCCAAATTCTACTCCAAGAAAGATTGCACAAATCAGATTTGGTTTCCTATTCAAAACAATTCGGTTGCCACTTTCTTTTCTTTCCTTTTTTTTTTCTTGCCAACTGATTCCTCTTTTCTTTCTTTTTCTTTTCGTTTTTGTTTTCTATTTTTTTTCTTGACTACAACTATCAACCACGACACAAAACAAGGAAGTCCACAAATAATAACTACCAAGAACTCCAAGATCTTTCAAGAACTTTCAAGGAAGTTGTCAGGAACTTCAGAAATTTCAAGATTGTGATCAAGAATGCAAGAAGCTCAAGATTATTGTAAGTTCTCTTCAAGATTCACAAAATTCCAACAAGTTTTGCCAAAATCCAGATTTGAAAACCAAGTAAACAAGTTGGATAACACAAACAACAAGACTGGACAGATTTGTATTCGGATGAACAGTAACTATGAACAGTGTCGGTGAACAGTAACGATGAACAGTGTTGGGTGAATCGTGACATCATCGAAATGATCGAAATGCATTACTGTGAAATATATTTGATTACTGATTTTTCTAGTTACTCGCTGAGCTTTTAGCTCACCCCAAAACTATTTTATTCCCCTCCACAGGGCTCGTGGCGAAGGAAGGCATGTTGTGATTTTATTGTTGTGGAATTCCTCTTGTATAAGAATTGGGATCATGGATCAGAGTGGCGTACTGGAAGCGTGGACGCTTCGCTTTTGATATGTAAATGTTGGAACATTTGATGTAATATTTGAGATTTATATTGTAATCTGTTTGAGGAATGTAGTGAACGACTGAGTCCCGGCGAGAGCTGGGCAGGCGGCCCGCCGAACCCTCTGGTTCGCCTTAGGGGGAGGTGGGGCTGTCACACTTCTAAACTTGACATAATTTCCTAAACAAATTTGGAAGCAATTAACTGCTTTCCTAAAACTCTAATTCAACTAGAATAGGAACTAACTAATTCAAATTGGCTTAACTATGGTCAACATGACCTTAGCCTTTATTCCCTAATTCAAGCAACTTACTTAACTCTCAATTTGGAAATCAATCAAGATACCAATCAAGATTTGGAAAATTTGGATCTTCAATGATTATCAAGCCCAATTGCACCATCAACCATCATTGGAATGTGAGGACTTGTAAAATGAAAGGAATCCATGCAAATCTTCATGTTCTCATCATTCCCCTCCTCTTGAAAGACGATTTGTCCTCAAATCGAGTGCTTGTTTACAAAGGAGTAACTCGGAGAATGTCTTAATATATGTAATCCAAGAAGCATGTCGCCAACTCAACTTGATTTTGAACACAAACCATTGCACATGCTCCATTTGTCAAAGAATATCTTCACCCAATTGTACTTGGACCAAGACTAACAAGAATTAGAAATCAAGAATGTGGAAATAAGATTCCAAATCCCTCTCAATTTTCAAATCCAACGCAAGGCTGCCTTTTTTTTTTTTTTTTTTTTCTTTTTTCCCATTTTTTTCTAACTTGCCAATTCAACAAAACAAGGTAACTGCACTTCAAGATTCAAGAGAATGACTTTTAGGGTTTTCAAAATCTCAAGATTTTTTTTTCAAGAACCCACTATGCAATCCAAGAACTTCAAGAAATTATCAAGCCAACTACAAGAAACAAACACAAGGTATGGAAAAAAAAAATTTCGGATGAACAGTATTGCTACAGTACGATAACAGTACCGCTACAGTGCGGTGATGAACAGTACTGCTGCAGTTGTGAACAGTGCCGATGAACAGTACCACCGTGAACAGTATTTTTTTTTTTTTTTGCTTTTGATGACTCGATGCAAGGTTAGGACTTCACTTGGAAGAAATTTAATGGGAGTTAAACCCTTGAAAAACCTGTTTTCAAGAACGTAATCACACTAAAAAATTCCAACCTCGATCAATCAAGGGGGTAGGTTAGACTCAAGTGATAAAATAAAATAAAAAAACAAGAATCAATTTTTTTTTTCCTTTTTAAATCAGAAGGTGGCAAGGGTTTCGATAGAAAAAAAAATAGAAAAATAATAAAAGAAAAAAGGATATTAACCTGAATCAAGAGCCGAAGCTCTGATACCAGATGATACGAACTCGACCCAACAAGAACCTGTCTTGAAGAACCGAATCGATCAGGCAGCGGAAGGATCTATCTTGATCAGGTTATGGATACAAAGATGGAAAAACCTTACGACCTCTCTAATCCCCGAGATTGCGAACAATCTTGATATTATCTCAACCCACAAACTAACGGATTAGGAACCAAAGGTGTTGGTAGAATGGCGCCACAATTCAACGTGATCTTGAATTGATAAGCCAAAACTTGAACAAAGGAGATACAACTCACTTTGTAGCAAGGAACGGTCCCAAAGGAATAAGAAAGAGAAAACTCTCAATTTTTATTCATCTCATAATTGTCTCCCCGAATAGTTAAATAAAGTTGGCTATTTATAGCCTTACAAGACTCAAAACCCTAATCTAAATTGGAAACAATACAAGTTTCCTTATTTGACTTGACTTCTAAACTTGACATAATTTCCTAAACAAATTTGGAAGCAATTAACACTACAAGAAAAAAGGTCATTAGTGACAACATTTCTTTGTGACGACAAAAAGTCGTCACAAAATGAGGTTGTTTAGTCACGACTTTGAAGGTTGTCACAATTGACTCAAAGCAACTAAGTTTTCAGTGACAACTTTTAATTGTCGTCACAAAACTACTTCGCGCCATGGGATTTAGAAGGCGCGAGTTTTGCGATAGTGACGACTTGATAAAAGTTGTCAGTAATTCTACCACTTTCTTTGACAACTTTTCGTTGTTGTCACTGTTTATGTTTATTGACGACCAATTTTTGTCAATAAAACTATAGTGTAGTTAGTGACAACAACAATTGGTCATCAGTGACAACTTTTATTTTTGACGAAAAGAAGTTGTCACAAAAGTCTATCCTTTATTGACGACTTTCTATCTCGTCACAAACCTTTAATGGGAGGCAACTCATTTGTGACGACTTAGAAAAGTCGTCACTAGTAAATTCCCGTCAAGATTTAGCAAGAAGGCGGGAGTGTTTAGAACATACAATAGTGACGACATTAAGAACATCATCACTATTGAATGGCTTATTTACGGACGACTTTTTGTTGTCGTCACTGATCACTAAAAAAGTTATTAGTGACAACATTTTTTAGTGATGACAATATTTCGTCACAAAAGGGGATTCTTTAGTCGCGACACCTAAAGTTGTCACAATTCCATCAAAGCAACTAAATGTTTATTGACGACAAGTAGAGTTGTCATAATTGCTCAAATAGACAGTGTCTTCAGTGACGACCTTGGAAAATGTTGTCACTAAAATGATTTATTCAGTGACAACTTCTAATATCGTCACTGTCACTCTCTTGATTCAGATTTAGTGACAAGAATTCATCGTCACTATTTAAAGTACTTATTTGTAAGTCACTTTCATTAATTCTACTGTGCCACCCTAACTTTTGCGATTTAGCCCCAAATGTTATAAAAAATTCCATTAATTCCATTATGATACCTTAAGTTTTACAATTTAGCCCCATATATAGTACACCGATTTTTTTAATTCTATTATTACTCCCTAACTTTTGTAATTTAGCACCATATGTAATTTACCAATTTCATTAATTCTACTTTGGCACTCTAACTTTTGCAATTTAACCCCCATATGGAATACACCAATTTTATTATTTCTATTATGGCACCCTAACTTTTACAATTTAGTCCCTATTTTTTTATTAGGAAATTGCGAATGGTATCTTGATAAACTATGCATAAATATTTTATAATTTTCTCAAACTTAAGTAATAATTTGTTATAAACTCTAAAGATATATCTTTCATTACAATAGTTATAAGGCAGGCAGGTCTTTTTATCAATGGAATAAGAAATTTATGTCAGATTTATCCTTTGTACTACATGCCAAGTAGTATTAGCAAAAGAATAACAAAGTACTACAAAGTAATTAACAAGATAGCCTTCAGGGAGTGTAGTTTATGGGCAAATGAGCATTATCTATTCAAAGTACCAACTTTTTATGGGCATTTTACTCTCAAACATATAATTTATGATAAATTTATAAAGGGATAATTTCAGAAACCTCCCCTGAGGTTTCTGACAATTTCACTGACCTCCCCTGAGGTTTCCACAATTACACTGACCTCCCCTGGCAGAACTTGGGACCCAATTGCTGACATCATATAATGCAAAATTACTATTATACCCAAGACATTTTGTGTTATTATAGGACTAAAATATGATAAGGCAGATGGTGTTTTGGATAGTATTGGATTGCATTTCTATTTATTTAATGTATGGTTATGAAATTTGTAATGATATTACTCTTGGATTGCAGTTTTGGTTTGCACCTTATTACTGTTAAGGTTTTATAAATGACTGTTTTAGTTCTTGGATTACACCTTACCTCTAAATTTTGGGAATTTACCCAAATTTTCCATTTTCTAATATTCCTACAAATATGCAAAATTATGCATATCCCTCAAATCTACCCAATATTAATGTTTTGTTAAACTCTAAATAACAAAAATATGAAATATAATATTTAAATATATTTTAATACACACAAGTTGGACGGGTAACTAGTGTGTCAGAGAGTTGCCATAATCTCCTTAAACTCGCATGCGGGTTTAAAGAGTATTCGGATATTCTCATATGCACCTATGCAAATCGAACCAACCGGATATCTTATCCGTATCCCATTTTTTTAAATAAAATCTTATAAATTTGAAAAATAAAATCAAATTTAGATGTATTAGGGTTTTAAAAATATTATATAAGTGATAAAAATTTTATAAATTGTAAAAATAAAATCAAATTTAAATAATTAAATGTTATATTTGCCTAAGAAATAATACAATAATCATAATAATGATAATACAATAATATTGGTGTAATAAAACTGCCATTAATTTAAATATTTATTTATAATGCCCAAAGAGCCTAATTACCAATTTTTTCTTCTCGCGCTCAAATATAACATTAACCCGCATGCGAGCTAACCTTGAAATAGAAAAAACACAGAATCTTGCTTGCGGGTTTCAACGTTATTATGCAGGCGGGATTTTGACCTGCTTGCTTGTGAACATGTACCACATTGCTTTGAATTTTTGTGACAAGAGGAAAGTTTTGTCTGATGAATGTATTTGTGAAATGACCTGAGTGGTGGTAGATGGGTTAATTGGGTCGGTTGCGTTACCCAATTGTTTATATCCATAAGTAAAATTTTATGATTCCCATACCCATCCCCTCACTTTTTCTTATTTATTTCTGATTTTTATTAGTTTTCATTAATTCACTAATATAACTTGTACACCTACCTTAAGGGCATTTATGGGAACAAAATTTCCTCTCTTTCCTGAAAACACTTTTTTATGTTTACTTTTGTGGTCATGGGCTGATTTTGTTACAAAATCAGAAACCTCAAGGGAGGTTAGTGTAATTGTGGAAACCTCAGGGGAGGTCAGTGAAATTGTCAGAAACCTCAGGGGAGGTTTCTAAAATTATCCCATTTATAAATGTTTGTAAGTAAAATTCAAAAAGTGTTACATTGATTTCTTACAAAACGAAAACTGGCAGGTTATCTCTTCAACATAAATTAATTTTTTTTAAAAAAAGAAATGGCCCATAAAATACCAACTCTTTGTGGGTTTCCTTTACATGAACAAATATTTTGCTCTTTATGGGTATTTCACTCTGAATCATTTAATTTATGTTAAATACATAAATGTTTGTAAGTAAAATTCAAAAAGTGTTGCACTAATATTTTTATGAAAGGGAAACTGGTAGGTTTTGTATTTAACATTAATTAAATATGTGAAAGCAAAAAAAAAAAAGAAATTACCCATAAATCTATATCTTGCAAATGTATTACAAGAAATTTGGTCATTAGTGACAACCAATTGTTATTCTGTTTTTGCTCTCTAATGATTTTTTTAACTATTAGGAACTCAAATTTTGTCATGTAAATTAATATTAGTGCAATAATTTGAAGTGAAATTAACCATTTGAAACAAATCATCTCTCCTTATTATAAAATAAAAAAAATTCTGGAGTTTTGGGCAAAAATAATGAAAAGAAAGATAAGTAAGTTGTAATTTAGTTCACAATTTTGAGAAAGTGATATCAATATTAATATGGGATCAACTGTTTGATGTCATAAAAAAATTACCTATTATGAATATTTTTACAAAAATATTTAAAAGTTGCAAGTAATAATATATTAGTAAAATGTTAATTCAAAACTAAAAAACTTGGGTTGAAATTTTGGTACGAGTAGGGGGGAAATGTAAGGAATTGAAATTTCATTCAAAGTCAATAGTTTGAGGAGAAGCGCGGAATTGACTTGAACACTTAGTGAAACCAACAACTCGCGGTCATGTTTAGTCATTCACCGAACAAAAGGCTACCAGCCATGAGCCAACAGCCAACAAGCAACACTTAGAACCAAAAAACACACTCTGCTCCTCATCTCTGCCGAGCCCCAAAAAACACACTGCTCATCTCTGCCGGAAACATCTCCTCGCCGAGAACCAAGAAACATCTCCTCGCCATCTGCTAATCGATCTTGGCTGGGAAATGATGAAATAGAAGACCACATTTAGCAGCAACTGTCTACAAAAAAAGGTATGTTGATTCTCTTTTGCCTCCCTAATTTTCCCCCATTCAGACTGCGATAGAACTGAAATCTGTCTACAAGTTTGATATTTTATCCAAAAACTGCGATAGAACTGAAATATGAGTTAGGAAAGGCTCGTCGTCAACTATAGCTGATCAATTAGCTTTAATTTGACACGTACATTTGGCAAAATTTTCTTCTTTTTGATCTAGAGACTGACAAAATAAAACCTTCCGCTGCTAAAAAAACTTAGTTGTTTGATTGGTTATTCATTGAAAACTTTACAAGATTTCGATCTACTATATGTTTTTGTAGTATGATAAACAGATTATTTATGGGGTTTAAAATAGAAAGGTCAACTTTAGCTTCTCCAACTGCTATATATTTGCATCTCGCCTTGTGTGTGTGTGTGTGTTCCCCTTGTTTTGGCTAATTTCTTGGTATTCTGGTGCATTTCACTTTGTCATTCTTCTCAGTCTATTCTTGTTTAGAGGCTTGCGAAGTACTTGTTAAATGTTGTCGAGTCGAAGGAGGCAGGGACCTAGAAATTTGTTGTTAGTGATACTGATCGGAGGTGGCATGGCATGCTTACAATAACGCTGATAAATTGCAAGGAAGCTTGTGGATCCCTTGATACAGTCTCAAGTTTAGGACTTTTTTCAAGTGAATTGAGAGATAAAACCAGTACAACTGACCAAATATACTTGGCCATTACTATCCAGATTTATTCTTCACCTTTCTTTGTTCTATTTTATTGGTCTTCTGTAGGAAGTAATACAAAGCATTCTAAGATGTCGTATTTCAGTTTCACATTTTTCATGGAAGTTCATCTGGTAGGTTTTAGAAAGACCGAGTAGTAATGTTCCCATTCGTAATTTTGATTTGTTGGGTAATGTGGAATATTAGTAGCAGCAGACTGCGGTTTTGCACACGGACTTGGATGGCATGGGTGCATTGTGAATTACGTGATGTTCTAGCACAAGTTATTGGTGTGCTGATTGCGCTTATATGATGGTTTTGGTGCACTTGTCTTCACTTTGAACAAATCTCTGGAAAAATGATTTCATGTATTAAAAAGAGAAAAAGGGTGGAGCAGAGCATATTGTAGGCTAACTTTGAGTTGCGATGAATCTCTTTTGATGATGCAATTTGTTTTGTCTGGTGTTTTAAAAACTTTCCTGATATAGCTCACATTATTTTTTTCCCTTTCAATGCTTTATACTGTGGCTGCAGGGTTTGAACAAAATTTAGTTTTTATAAAAGCAGTATATGCACATTCTATTGTATATGAATTGTTTTTTGTTGCCTCCAAAAGTCTTTTTCTTCTTTTTTATATGATCTAATTATTCTGTCGTTTTCCTTTTCTTAATTTGGTTGCTGCAGGTTCTTCTGCCTCCAAGCCTGAGGAAGTTAAACGTCTTCCGGGTGGAAAAGTCAAAAAGAAAGTAAGAATATCTAAAGACTCTTTTGCAATAAATATGATATTAACCTGCTTGGAAATAATCAAGGACATTGGTTTAGGTGTTTGTGCTGTTACATTAAGATTGCATAAGCATTTTAAAATTCTATTTCTGTATTTAATACTCCAGGCATCTCATTAAGGGAATGAGGGTGAAAAGAAGATTAGGTTTATTAATGTTGTGTGAAAATCTTTATTGCTAGGTAATCGCATACAGAATGGTTGTTACTCATGCAGTAGGCATTAAGCAACTGTTACTCTTCCTTGTACAAGAGTTTAAGCATCACCTCTGCTTGTTTTTTCTCTATTCTTTTCTTGCTGTTTCTGCTTAATTTTTTTTTTAATATATGGTTGTAATAACTTTGTTAAGACATTCTTAGAGGCATGAAAAGCTGGTTTCTGGAATTAGCTGATCTTGGTCCTTCCTCATTGTGGTTGATGAGAATATGAACATATTGCATGCTCTCTCTCTCTCTCTCTGTAGTGTGTTGGTATTGCATCTTGTTGGACATGGAGAGGATTTGGTTTTCCACTGTTGATGCAGGAGGAGATGAGGAGAGTGAGATGCTAAGTTGGTAGATGTCAGCAAACTAAGAAACTGTTCCAGCAGTATGGAAATTTCCTTTTAGACCTGTTTGGTGTGTCTAAGACTGAAAATCTCATAACTGGCCAGATGCCATTTTATAGAATAGTCATTTCTTAGCCTCCGAGCTAGTTGGGGCAGAGTCTATGTTTGCACCCCGCTCAACAGAAGCTCACCCAATGTCATTAGTGAGCTATATATATGCATAATGATTGAATTTTGTATCCATATACAACTTTTACATGGCTTGAGTGATGAGATCATTCATATACAGGGGTTACAGGGGGGCTAGTAGTTGTGCCCCTTATTACAAACTACACAAAATTCTAAGACAGAAATATCCATGTCTGCAATTTCGAGTATTTGTTGAGTGGGTCTGGGTAACGAATGGTGTCATTGGCCTTGATGAGTGGGTCTGGGTAACGAATGGTATGACCATCATAGGTATTCAGGTATGGCTTGCCCTTCTGTCCAAACTGTACTGATCGAACCTTACACAGCTTAAACTTTGCCTCCTCATCCCTGAAACTTCTAGTTTGATTAGCTGGCCCTGGCTATGTTGTTAACTAAGCTGATATGGTGAGCATTGTCTGTGTGGCCCGGGATACAGTAGTGCTAGCCAAGAAAATCTCACAAGACTCCAGAATTAATTCCTATCTGCCTTACATTGTGTTTTGCATTGCACACAGCCTCCTCACATGCTTACATTGTGACATGTTTGAATTTAGTAATAGCTGTGTTGTATTTTGTTTAATTTTTATTATTGTTGTATGGGAAGATTAATTTCCTATATTTATTATATGTGTTGTTGTAATATCATGGTTGCATATTTTTTTGTGTTAGGATCAATGGTGCTTTTGAAAAAACATGGATAGGAGTTGGATGACAATTAAAGACTGAGGAGGGACATTTAAGAATTACTTTTGTCAACACAAGGTTCTAATCAGATGGTGTTTTGATCTTGGGAGTACATTTGTGGCTTTATCATAGCTTTGTTATCATGAAACAATAACATTACACAAAAAAAAAAGCTTCAATAGTGTTTCTGTTTCATGATATTAATTTGAGGATCACAGAAGGGCTAAAGAATAGAGACTGTTTTGCAGTAGATAAATATGATAAATATAGGATCTCCTCTGTCCTGCACAAGGCAGAGTGTGTTTGGTCTGTGGTCTTGGCAGTTATAGAACATTATAGTTTTGCAAGGTTCGTAGTTGTTCCTGGGGCCAATTAATATTGAGTTCTCTGTGAACTTGCTGAGTGCCTACAGTTAATGCAGGAGAAATTACTTAGTTGACTTATTTAAAGAACGAGGTGATGGATTTAGAAGGACAGGTGCATTTCTCTGACTAAGGACTTTGTTTTCTTGGTTTCAGGATTGTAGTGGATGAAATCAGCTAACTCCCTTCCTTCCTCTCAAAACTTGGAAAATACTTTTTTGGATTTTGCCAAGTCTTATTTAGCCTTGAATCTGTGCATATTTGTTATATTACATGACTGAAGTTGATTGATAACAAAGATATTGCTTTGAGGCTGAAGTGCTAGGAAAGTGAATATGTCCCATCAACTTTAAGTGTCATACATCACGGAATGCCACTATCCCAAGAAAATGAAAAATGGAATGCTACTGCATATTTATCTCTTACATTGATGTATTTATCATATATTCATGATATTCAACTTTTGTTCTTTATTTAGCAATTAGAGACTGTTTTGCTTTTGTCACCTGATAACCTTACTAATAACTTTACTACTTTATTGCAGATACATTGCTCATTTTGGAGGTTTCGAAGAAGATTAGCAGTACGGCTGGTCAAAAACTGTGGTTATAGTGCTGCCTTAAGTTTAGAAAATGTTTTAGAAGCGCAGGATATGTTTTGGGACTTGGAATATGTTTTTTAGTGCAGCCTTGACTTATATGAGTAGTATTTGTTCTACTCAAACTTATGAAACTTTTTGTACTATGATGTTGCACTTATTTATGACATTTGAATATTTAATATATTATTTTGGCATATTCTATTGTAACGGGTGCCTACATTTGTTATTTATTAAACATTGCTGATATTTTCATTTTTTAGATATTATTGTAGTAGGAAAGTCATGTGTAAGGTGTTGTAAATCAGTAGTATTTTTCTAGGCAGGATGTCTTTATTGACAATTGTTATTGTCACTCAATCAAAACTGTCTATTGATAAGGGATTGTTGTCACAGTTGATCAGGGGTTTATTGACAACAAAGTTGTCACTAATTCCCCTATGCCTTCACTTTCGTGCGTTCATGCATCACTTGCATCATTGACAAGAGAAGGTGTTGTCACTAGATTTATAGCTTTTACTGATGACATATGTTGTCATTAAAATTTTCATTCAGTGACGACCTTAGAGTCGTCACTGTATACTTTCATTTTTTACTGACAACATAGATTGTCATAAAAAAGGTTCTATTTACTGACGACTTTACAGTCGTCACTGTATACTTTTACCGACGGAGATTCAGTGACGACTCTGTGACAACCGAAATGTTGTCAATAAAAGTCATCAGTGACGACTTTTTGCTTTTTTGTGACGAAAAGTAGTTGTCATTGAAGACCAAAATTCTTGTAGTGTAACTGCTTTTCTAAAACTCTAATTCAACTAGAATAGGAACTAACTAATTCAAATTGGCTTAACTATGGTCAACATGACCTTAGCCTTTATTCCCTAATTCAAGCAACTTACTTAACTCTCAATTTGGAAATCAATCAAGATATCAATCAAGATTTGGAAATCAATCAAGATACCAATCAAGATTTGGAAGCCAATTAAAATTTGGAAAATTTGGATCTTCAATGATTCTCGAGCCCGATTGCACCATCAACCATCATTGGAATGTGAGGACTTGTAAAATGAAAGGAATCCATGCAAATCTTCATGTTCTCATCATTGATGATACGAACTCGACCCAACAAGAACCTGTCTTGAAGAACCGAATCGATCAGGCAGCGGAAGGATCTGTCTTGATCAAGTTATGGATACAAAGATGGAAAAACCTTACGACCTCTCTAATCCCCGAGATTTCGAACAATCTTGATATTATCTCAACCCACAAACTAACGGATTTGGAACCAAAGGTGTTGGTAGAATGGCGCCACAATTCAACGTGATCTTGAATTGATAAGCCAAAACTTGAACAAAGGAGATACAACTCACTTTGTAACAAAGAACGCTCCCAAAGGAACAAGAAAGAGAAAACTCTCAATTTTTATTCATCTCATAATTGTCTCGCCGAATAGTTAAATAAAGTTGGCTATTTATAGCCTTACAAGACTCAAAACCCTAATCTACATTGGAAACAATACAAGTTTCCTTATTTGACTTGACTTCTAAACTTGACACAATTTCCTAAACAAATTTGGAAGCAATTAACTACTTTCCTAAAACTCTAATTCAACTAGAATAGGAACTAACTAATTCAAATTGGCTTAACTATGGTCAACATGACCTTAGCCTTTATTCCCTAATTCAAGCAACTTACTTAACTCTCAATTTGGAAATCAATCAAGATATCAATCAAGATTTGGAAATCAATCAAGATACCAATCAAGATTTGGAAGCCAATTAAAATTTGGAAAATTTGGATCTTCAATGATTCTCGAGCCCGATTGCACCATCAACCATCATTGGAATGTGAGGACTTGTAAAATGAAAGGAATCCATTCATGTTCTCATCAGGTACCCTTTTCATACAAATCATTACACATAAGTAACTAACGCATAAGAATGGCCTGAATACTTACTCAAAACACAAAAGTAGTATAAAAGCAGGAATCACTTCGTGCGTGTTAGCTAGTAGGCCCCACCAGCTCCGCCTAGCTCACCACGGTCTGAAATAAAAGATGGCATCTCATTATATCACAAGCGGCCACTAACATGCCCAAAATAAGCAAAACGGCAAAATCGGCACATGCAAGTGCGGAAACGGCAAAATGGACACACGCGCGTGCACGGAACGGTAAATGGAAACGGCCAAATCTGCCATCTCAAACCGGTTTGATCAAAAGTTAGGCTAGGAATATCGGATCAAAATGGGTGAGACACCGTTTCGAAGCTACAAGGAAGGCTATGACTTTTATTTAGACATCTCAACCCAGATCAGAATCAAAGCAGGTCGAAATCATGGAAAACGGTACCAGAAGTTTGCATTTTGTATGACAGGCAGGGTCTGTTTACGGGACCATAACTCCCAGCTCACAAATCCAAATCAAGAAATTCCAAGGCGTTAGAAAGCTATGTCATAAGGCTATAACTTTCATGTTTGGATCAAAAGCTGAATGAATACAGAGCATGGAGGAAAACGGGTCCAAACATTCCTGTCAGAACTGTCCAAATTCGAAGGCAGTTCTGACAACCGATCGTGTTTTGGTCATAACTGGAGGTACAGGACTCGGATTTGGATGAACTTTATACTGTTTCGAAGCTAAGACCAAGATCTACATTTCTTATGAAGAGATCAACACCCAGCTCATACGTTATCAAAACAGACAGAACATGGTCAGAGGCTAAAACAAGAAACACGGCAGAATGCTGAGTTTAGAATAGATGCGACTATTTTGGCCATAACTCAGGCTACATAAATCCGTTTGAGGTGTTCTTGGTGGCGTTGAAAAGCTAAGATAGAGTACTGAAACTTTCATGTTTTAGAAAATGGCTAAATCCTCACGGATCATATTGAATCAATACAACCAAATAGACTGAACTGCCTACGCGGAACACTGGAATTTAACCTAGGGCAGTGAGGGTAATTTGGTCTTTTAACCAGCTACATTACTCTGATTGAGCTGAAATTTTGTAGGAATCTATAAAACACAATTCTATACAACTTTCATTTTTTATACCAAGCCTAATTCGGCCTATAACATGGTGTAATAGAACCAGACAGAATAGAGCTAAAATTTTCCAGAAATCTGGAATTTTGGGATTCAATGTAACCTTTCTTGATTTCTTGCACCAATCATCACCGCAACCACTTAAATAAGCTTGAATACAACATATATCATCCATATAGAAAGGATAGGCAGCAATCCATCAAACCCTAATACATGTAACTAAAAGGAAAAACACCCAAAACATGATAACATCCATCATTCACCACAAGTTTGAGATGCTAAGCTAATTTAAACAAGATTAAGAGTAAGAAATGGGGAAATCATCATCCTTACCTTGCTTAAGTGTCTTCCAAGAACAACCCTAGGTTTCCCCTTCAAAATTTCACCAACACCTCACTAACTAAACACTCAAGGGTGCCTTTAATCAGTTTAGTTTTCTTTCTATCTCACTTGGTGGCTAGATTTCAAGATGAAATGGTGAACTCTCCCTTGGTTTTTTCTCTCCCTCTCTCTCGGCCAAGTAGCAGAAAAATGAAGAAGAAAGGTTGCCCAAGGTGATAAGAAGGTAAGACAAGTTGTCTTGGACAAGGGCCCTTAGGTGGCCGACAGGTGTCCTCACCACCCTCCACTCATTTTTTTTGTTTCTTTTCCTTGTTATTTTGGTCCATAATTTCGGTCAAAGCTAGCTGGAATTGAGGGGATATTTTGCTCAAATATTAATGAGCTCATATGGTAAGAAAGTGATGGTCAAGTGGTGTGTTCAATCGGTAGTGTACGGTACCCGTCGGTTCGCACCGTTTTTCCTTAAATCACACGTACTAGGGTTTTTACTTCCTATTCACTAAATTTTTATCATTGCTCCTAATCACATATTATTTTTCACCTAAAAGTCACTCTTAAACACCACATTTTGATCCTTGCTCCTTACCGGATAATTACACTACAGATACACGTGAAAACTCTAACTTGCTCCAACTTAAAAACGAAAAGTGAAACCTTACTTTCTAGATTCATTTGCACTTGTTGTGGAATGATTGAGCAGTATTAAGGGTTTTAAACCCAACTTAGAATTCTAACAAATCATATCACTACAAACTTTTCTAGTTTAGGGTTTTCCTAACTTTTAAACTCACGTAATCGCCACTCGAACTTATAATTAATACAAAACTAGGGTTTCAATCCTAACCCCAACTTAGGGTTTTCGAAATATTCCCAAAACCAAATGTTACCGCACAAATAATGAATATACCTACTATCGACTTAAGAACGGACTGGGGCCTCACAACCTCCCCCACTTAAAACAATTTCGTCCTTGAAATTGATACATTTGTTCGTGAACCATAAATGCAGGGTTTACAAAAGTACGTGTCCTCAGGGTCTATTAACTAATTGCGGTGCGCCGATAGGATAGGGCATACCTTCGATGCCCGCCAAAGGGTCAGTCACCTCCTGTTGACCTATTGCATAGACTCTAGCTGGTCCTCTGGGTCGATTTTCCCCTACACTCGACGGCTTAGCTGCGGTCCCTTCAGTCGGTGGCTTAGGTCTCTCTTTTTGCATCTTGGAGCATTGGGCAATCAAATGTTCTGCACTACCACATTTATAGTATTTTCGGATCGAACTGTTCTTCCAACAGTTTTCGTTGGTGTGATTGGCCCCGCAGAAGCCACAAGTTGGCTTAATGCCCGCACTTGACCCTCCACGCTGGGCACTCCTCTGGGGCTCTTGCCCTACTCGACTTCTCCCAAAATTACCCTGGTTTAGGGTTCCTGTGGGTTGGGGACCATCTGTTCCTCGACCTCTCTTAGAAGGTGACTCACTTTGCGAACTTTGTCCAGTCAAAAAATTGCTCGAATCGGGTTGTCTCCTTTTCCGATCATGAAAGGCTTTTACCTGTCCCCTAACTGTCTCAATCCGCTGTGCTTTTTCTAGCGCCTGGCTAAACATGTCCAACTGAGCAGCTGCTAGTGCCTCCTAGATCTCCACATTTAAACCTTGAACGAAGCGGCGGATTCGTTTTCGCTCCGTTAGCACCAACTCCGGAGCAAAACGGGAGAGCTTTGTAAATTGGGTCTCGTACTCCGCTACACTAAATGTCCCTTGACGCAGGCGGATAAAATCATCCTCATGTCTCTCTTGTACAATGGGAGGTAAATATTTTTCATTAAATTCTCGCGTAAAATTAACCCATGTCTAGGGAGTCTGTTCCCGCTCCCACTTGGCTCTTATCACATTCCACCAGGTTCGGGGGGCCCCTTCAAACTGGAAAATGGCAAAAGATATCTGCCGCTCCTCCGAGTACCTAAGTGCGGCAAATATATCTAACATACGGTCCAGCCAGCCTTCCACTAAGTCAGGGTCGGCCCCACCTATAAACTTTAGAGGTGCAAATTTTTGGAACCGTTCTAAAGCACGGTCCTCTCCTTCGTGATTGCCTGGATGTAAGGATCGAAGACAACCTAAGAGGGGGGGTGAATTAGGCTTTCAAAAACCTGCTAATAAATATTCAACCTTTTTGAACAGACAGCCTTTCTTTTTCAAAATGCCTCCCAATGAACAAGGTAATACAGTAGCTCAGGTATTAGTGAGATGGAGAGAAGAGCAGTTTATATAGAAAAGCAGTAAATGAGAGTAAAGAACCAAATCAAGCTTCAAACACAACTGAGGTTTGAACACCTCTATTATATACCAAGTTACTTCAAGCTGAATAGACTTGCAACCAATCTTATGTGTACAAGGAAGGGATCACTTCCTTCTTGCCCCAAAACTCACTTGGTCAAGCAAGGAAGTTTTACAAACACTCGCAAACCCTCACTATGCTACACTATTGAAGAAGTTATGTCACACTTGAAAAACAGCTACACGAAGATTGCACATGCAAGGAATACAAATGTTTCTTTTGAGTATTCTAGCACTTGAATCACTCACAATCTGATGTAGGCTTGATGTACAAAGTTGTTTTGAGGTGGTAGACTTTGTTCCTTTTATAGGAGACCAGAGAATTCCTCAATTAATGCTGTCAACGGGTAGAAGGCAGCTGAAGAGTCAACTAGCCGTTGGTGCTGTCGGACGTCCGATGTTAGGTGTTTATGCGTCCGAAGGTAGGATGAATACTTGAAAATTTCTTCTTCACTTTCTTCGGACGGCCGATGCGTCCAGAATGTTGCGTCCGAAGAGCAGCAACACTTGTCGGACGTCCGATACACAGGTGTTGAGCGTCCGAATCCTGATCAGTTGAACGAGTAACTTCTGGCTTGTCTTCTTCGGACGTCCGAGTCTGAGTTCTTTATTCGTCCGAAGGAACTCAAAGAATGTCGGACGTCCGATCCTCTCCTTTTGTGCGTCCGACATTATCCACAGCAGACTTCATTCTTTTTGTTCTTCTTCTTTTTCTGCTTTAAATCCACAGACCTGTTTGATTCATTTCTGAAAAGGATCTCTACAAAAAGTGTTAGAAACATCCAATTGTTTTGTAATCATCAAAAGATATGAATTGAGATAAACAATCTCCCCCTTTTTGATGATGACAAAACAATTGGATGGAGCACAAACTATACCAGCTCCCCCTGACGAAGTGCATGAGTATTATATTACTCCCCCTGAAACTGACTTCCCCTAACTAGATACTCTATACCATCAGTTGTAAACCCCATCCAATTCCAATTCTCCCCCTTTTTGTCATCACAACCAGGCAGAAGTAATATCAGTAATCACAGTTTGGAATTAATCGTTGAGCAGATATCAATCAGAAACATTCATTCAACCAGCAGATTGCACACATACATAACCAATCATATCATTCAAGAAAGAAAAACATCCATAACACAATATCCAGTCAAAGAAAATATCCAGTTTTACAGACCATGTGTCCAGCACTTAAAACAAAAGATAAACTCTAGTCCTAGGTTTAGGTGCAGTGACCTAGAAGTGCCTAGATAGTGATTTTAGATGATCCAGGCCTCCTCCTGGTCAGACGATACTGTTCAGGGTCCTCCTCTTCCTCAGTTTCTTCATCATCTTCAACTTCTTCCTCAGTTATTGGAGCCTTGCCTTTATCCTTGGGCTGAGAACTGGAAGCTGGAGTAGTCTCATCACCAGTGGTTGGCCTTGTGGGCTCAGATCTTGGTTCTTTCTGATGAGCAGCTTCATTTGTTTCAGGTATAGGGGGCACAAGAAGATTCCTTTTTTCAAGAAAGGAGGATTGTTGGACAGAGGTCATGGTCATCATAAGACCATCTTCAAGAAGTATAACATGCTGTTTGAGGTCTTCAAGCAGGGAGATGACCTCAGAATTGGAAGAGAAGGACTTATTGGCAGACTTTCTGGGATGAATGGTGAAAGGAGATATATACCCTGACTGATCATGGGGAGTTCTAGGAGTGACAGGGGTTTCATGCAAATTTTTTCTTCTAGACTCGGCTACAGTCTCCTTGTAGCACCAATGACCCTCAAAAAATTTTAGATTCTTTCTTTCAAAGTAAGTTTTGGAGAAAACTGAAGAGGCACTTTCTTTTGGAGATTTGCCAGAAAAGGGTATGTCAAGATGAGCAAAAATGGGGGTCAGAAATCTGCCATAGGAAAGCTTCCTACGACTATCAGTGCTGATTTTGAGCAGAAATTTGCACATTACAAATCCAAAGTCAATGCGAATTTTTTCAACAAAGCAGTAGAAAAGATAGAGTTCCATTTTATTTGCATCTGTTCTGTGTCCATCAGTTGGCACCAACAGATTCGAGATGATAGTGAAGATGATCAGATTCTGAGGACTGAGATCATCCAATCTTGCCTCAGCAGGGGTGTTGAATTTGGATTGAAAATAGGTCATGAGTTTAGCATTGTAAAAGTGATGATAGGCAGAAGGAAATTCCTCATATGAAAAGAAATTTGTAATTTTTCCCTTAAAACCAGGTTCAATATTAGTTTTCAGAATTGAATTCACAATGTCAGGAGTTAATATGATGTCCACAGAGTTGACCCTAGAGATGAGTTCAGTGTGTGATGTACCCTTTCTAAGATTAGCAAAAAATTGGTACAGCATGTCAGGATAGAAAACATTAGGAATGGTCAAGAGATGAGTCCATTTCTGGAATTCAAAGAGTTTGATGACAGGTTCAAGATCAAGTGTAAGAACCTGTAAAACCCTAATTATTTTTCTAGGGTTTATTTCCCCTTAATTGCATGTTTTCTGCATTTTCTGGCTTAGAAATATTTTCTTAGTGAATTTTATGAGCAATTATAGTTTTAAAATGATTTTCCTAGCATTGGAGAAATTTTAGAAAATTAAGAGTAAATAGTGGACGTGGGACCCACTAGTGCGAAAAGTTCAGAAAAATTCGGCCAATAAGTTTAAGTTTCGGATACTGTGTGGAATTTATCGGGTGTTAAGAGATAAGTAGAATGTGTGATTTGATTGATGTGAGAGGATAAAGAAGGGATAGGAATGCATTAATGGTAGTGACAAGTGTCACAAGATGATTGGTGGACTTTGTTGAGACACTATTCATTTTTTTAACTTTTACCACTTGAGTTAAATATCTCAAAAATTACAAAAAAATTCACTCTTCTCCCTTCCCTCTTGGCCGGCCACCTTGAAGCTCAAAAGAAGGAAAACTCTTCCAAATTCTAGCCTCCATATAGCTCAAATCTTCCAAGAAAATTACTTAAACTAGTTTCTACTCCATAAAATCCTATCTTCTAGTGCTAGTAAGGGTTGTAGTGAAGTTTGTTTGAAGAGAAAAGGTGTCCACAATCCCTCTCTCTCTTGATTTCTTGGTAAGTGTTGCTTGAACACCCTACTACCTCAAATAATGGTTATATGATGCTTAGAAGTGGCTTGAGTGTTTGAAAATGTGATTTATCTCTTGATTTGGCTTGTTTTGGTGAAGTTTTTATTTTATTGGGAATTTTTCTGGTTTAATATGATCTTGATGTTGGGGGCTTGTATGATGAATTGTAATGGTTGGAAATGACTCTAGTGAGTGTGAATTGTGGTTAAATGCAATCAATTTTGGATTTGGTGTGAAAAATGGAAAGTTAGGGTTCATAAAATCCCAATTCTGTCCGGTTTTAGATCACTGGGTTAGAGGCCGAATTAGACTTTGGTCAAAACATGAAAGTTGTAGGTATTGAAGTGTTTGAGGTGCCTGTAAAATTTCAGGTCATTTGGATGAGTGTAGAGTGAGTTATGTCGTTTTTACTGTAGCTGTTCTGTTTTGATCAGAATGTGAAAACTACGATAGTAATTGGCCCTTTTGACTGGAATTGGTTTGGATTTTGAAGTTGGTGTCTTCTGATGAAATGTAGCTGGATGTCTTAGCTAACTTATGCCTTTGGAATTTCGGCATTTGGACTTGTATGGACTGAGATATACCGATTACAGGTTTCTATGTTTTGCAAACCTATTTTGGTGATTCTGGTTTAGTGTTTGGCATTTTTGACCTAGTTGGGCCAGGAACTGGATTGAGTGACCTTCTACATTGTTGTATCCCTGTTTCATAGCTTCGAAATGGTGGGTCTTGCACCCCCATCCGATAACCGTAGTGAAAGTGGTGTCATTACCGCATTATGAGGTCAAATACGTTTTTTTGTTAAGACCTAAGTTAAAGCCATTTCTTAATTTCTGGTTACCTATGATGCTTATATATGCATATGAAACCTTATTGGGGTTGTGGTTGGCATTGGTTTATGACTCGTTATCGAGTATCTTTTAGGGCTTGCTTTCATTTCGGTTGTTTCCTAGTTAACTTTTGTACTTGTACCACTTTGAGCCTAGTGAACGGCTTTTGGGAAATGAGATGAATTTTGTGTGAGATGTTGGGACTGATTTGAGGATAGAATGAAGCCTTAATGGCTGGAAAAGTAAGAAATTTAGGGGAAGTGCTGCCCGATTTTCTAGGCCGTTTGGTTCCTTTAAGTTGGGTTTGCCTTTTGGTAGAATGAAAGGCTTTTGGGTTGTTTGCGCCTAGGTCTTCATGCTACCTTTTCGTTTCCAAGAAAATCATGTTTTGCACTCTTGCATTAGTAATTATTTGGCGAGGCATACGACTAGTAGTCGAGCCTCACATGTGCATTCTGTTTACTCGATTCTGGAAGTAAAACCTTCAATTGGTTTATTTTGATTATTTTAGGGTTTCTTGGCGATTAAGGCCAATCTGAAGTGAAAACTTTTGAAGTTGAGCCGGTGAGTGTACCACTCCCCTCCATTGCTGTTTAACTTGATTTTTGCTCTGCAATCTGTTTAATTGTTGGAGACGAGAGTGTACTTTATCACACTCGTTCTCTTGTCTGTCCATATGCCAATTTTGAGTGACTATCTGAATCTGCTATCTAAATCTGCTATTCTGTATCTGTATCTGAATCTGTTATCTGTGTCTGCATCTGTTCGGATTTCTATGACCTATGAGCTCAATCCTGTGGCTAAGTTATTCGAGTCGGGCCGGCAAGGGCCTGGACGATTAGATAACGAACCACGGTAGTCTGTTCGGAGATTTTGGGTATTGAGACCCTTGATTCCGGGTATACTCGACTATTACCATTTCTGTTCGGTTACGGTGAGCGGGCCCGGTAAAGGGGTGTTTGGTGGACGGAATTCGGTGTAAAGAGGGGTCTACGGACGCATTGGTTCTATATACGTTGACGGAGAGTCAACCGATTTGGATCAAGTACGGCGCTGGAAATTTGGCTCCTGAGAGCCACCCGTATCCTTCTGATTTGAATCCTTGGTTCCTTTGCGTTACATCTAGCATGTGTATCTGATTTTGTAAAATGTGAAATGCCATGATTTTTCTGCTATATGTTTGGTACCTCATTGAGCGCAAGCTCACCCCTTTCTGTTCCTTTTGTTTTCCTTACAGGAAAATAAACCCCTTTTGGTCTGGATTTGACAAATGGCTGCCAAATTGAGCTAGTCGAACATATCTTTTGTATAGCTCATGTATTAAAACCCTAAGTGTACTTTTGGGGCGTTTTCTCTTTTGATTTGGCAAACCATGTGTATATATTAACTTTTGAAAACTTTTGTATGTCATTTTGATTTGTAAACGCTAAAGTTCAGATGTGAATGTTTGTTAGCTATTTCGGTTGGGTTCTGACGGGTCGGTTACTATTCATGGCCGACTCCGGATTTCATTTTTTTTATTTTGGGTTATTTTACCATTTTGACTTGTTTACGCTCGTTTGTAAGTTCCGGATCGCTATAGATAGTTCTGGTCTGCATCGTTAGTCCTGGCGAGAGTTGGGCAGGCAGTCCGCTCACCCCTTTGGTTCGCCTTAGGGGAAAGTGGGGCTGTCACATCAAGCTTACGAAATTCAAAAGGGATGATGAGCCTTTGGGTGATGAAACCTTTTTGAGATACTAACTCAAATCTGTCTCTGGCTTCATCATCGATGAACTTGGGTAGAGGAATGGGTTCAGGTGCAGGCTGAGATGCTGGATTCTTCCCAGAACGTGTCCCTTTAGAGGTTTGAGTGCCAGATGCACCAGCATTTTGAGTCTCAGTCCTTGTCCTTGGAGACTTCCGGATGGAGGGTTTAGGTGTTGGCTGACTCTCAGTGATGTTTTCTTTATTCTGCTGATCAACAGAGGGATCAGCAGATTGCTTTTTCTTGGATTGGGGAGTTCTCTTTCCCTTTGCAGTCCTTTTTCTTTTACTGGAAGACCTTGTGACAGTTTCTTCACCTTGGGTGGCCTGCTCTGGTTCCTCATTTCCACCAGCAATGTTCCCTTCAGAGATCTGCCTTTCCATTTGTTCATCAGATGGTTCAGGAGATGGAATGACTAATTTTCTTTGGGCAGTCTCCTTCACTATGCCCCTATGAGTCACTTTCTTTCTTTTTGAAGCCACAGGAGGTGGATCAACAATTTCAATATCTTCATCCCTCAGTTTAAAAGACCGTTCGGCACTAGTAAATCCTCCCCTCATCCTAACCATGATGCAATGTGGATGTGATTTTTAATGCAGAGTGTTGTGTACAGAAGGAAAGAACAGTGAGAGTTAACAAGAGTGCACTATGATGCCGCAGGGAGAGGGTTATATGAGGTTAGGGTTTCGTATGTAAATTGGGAATTTTGGGGCAGTTGGGTGTTAGAAATGCCTTTTATGAGTGGTTAAAGAGCAATGGAGGTGTAATTGAGTTGGTTGAGTCAATTTCTCGGAACTTGGTTTGAGGAGAGAGGAATTTGAATTTCAAATTTTAGAGAAACTGAAAGGTCGCGTCCGAGACTGATGAAGGAAAATGAATTGAGAAGAGTGGATAACTGTCTTATAGGACATATTTTTGAGTGTCGGACGTCCGAACGAAGTGATGCGTCCGACACAACCGTCCGAGCCAGGGATTTTCTGGACCTTGGATGAAGAACACTGTCGGACGTCCGTTCCAATTCATCGGACGTCCGATAAGGATTGACTGGAAATAAGACTCAGAACATTTTTTCTGTAACACCCAATTTAGTCCTTAAAAACACAAATTGATCTAGCGGAAGAGCTTTTGTGAGTATATCAGCGATCTGTTCTTTAGAACAAATAAACTCAACACGGATTATCCCCTTTGAGACAAGATCGCGAATGAAATGATGCTTAATATCAATGTGCTTAGTCCTAGAGTGTTGAATAGGATTTTTTGTTAGATTAATTGCACTGGTGTTGTCACAGTACAAGGGTACACATTCATATACTAAACCGAAATCATTTAATGTGTTTTTCATCCATAACAATTGAGCACAACAAGCACCAGCAGCAACATATTCAGCTTCAGTAGTGGACAGTGAGATAGCATTTTATTTTTTACTAAACCAAGAGACCAAGCAATTTCCAAGAAAGTTGCATATACCAGTAGTACTTTTTCTATCTATTTTACAACCTCCAAAATCAGCATCAGAGAATCCACACAAAGGAATTTCATAACATTTTGGATACCACAAGCCAAAATTTAAGGTTCCTTTAAGATATCTCAAGATTCTTTTTACTGCATTCAAGTGTGATTCCTTTGGACAGGATTGAAATCGAGCACATAAACACACAGCAAACATGATGTCAGGCCTACTAGCAGTTAAATAAAGTAAACTTCCAATCATACCTCTGTACTTCTTCTCCTCAACTTTAATACCTTCCTCATCTTTGTCTAGTTTGGTAGAGGTGCACATAGGTGTCCCAACAGGCTTTGAATCCTCCATTCCGAATTTTTTCAGCAACTCCTTGGTGTATTTTGTTTGATTTATAAACGTTCCATCTTGGTTTTGAACCACTTGGAGTCCAAGGAAGAAATTCAGTTGTCCCATCATGCTCATTTCAAAATCTTTTTGCATGATGGTGGAAAAGTCCTTGCACAATTTTTCGTTAGTAGCACCAAATATGATATCATCCACATATATTTGCACAATCAAAAGATCTTGTGAGCTTTGTTTTGTAAAAAGCGTAGTGTCTACAACACCTCTTTTAAAACCATTTTCAATCAGAAATCCACTCAGACGTTCATACCACTCTAGGAGCTTGCTTTAATCCATATAAAGCTTTTGAGAGTTTAAAACACGTGATCTGGATAGGATTCATTTTCAAAACCAGGAGGTTGGTCAACATAGACCTCTTGGTCTATAAATCCATTTAAGAAGGCACTCTTAACATCCATTTGAAATAGTTTGAAGTTCTTGAAACAAGCAAATGCTAAAAACATTCTTATGGATTCCAGCCGAGCTACTGGTGCAAAAGATTCATCAAAGTCTATTCCCTCTTCTTGAGTGTATCCCTTAGCCACCAGTCTAGCCTTATTTCTAACAATCTCCCCTTTATCATTCAATTTGTTTCTAAAAATCCATTTCGTGCCAATGATAGGACGGCCTTGTGGTCTGGCAACCAGAGTCCAAACTTTGTTTCTTTCAAATTGGATTAACTCTTCTTCCATGGCTAAAATCCAGTGCTCATCATTCAAAGCATCAACAACATTTTTAGGTTCAATATGTGATACAAAAGCAAGATTATCCATCAAGTGTCTAGATGAGCGAGTTCTGACCTTTTCAGAAGGATCACCAATTATAAGCTCCCTGGGATGATTATGAGCAAATTTCCAGGCTCTTGGAAGATCATTAGGAGTAGTGGTAACTCCATTATTTACTTCTTCAACTGGACTGACCTGAGCATCATTATCCTTTGAATCAGTTTCTGGTGAGGCAGAGTCATGGTCATTCATTGCTAGCTTCTTTAGTCCTTCTTGAACACCTGTGTCATCATCTTCACCACAACTCATAGAAATGTCATCATTAGATTCATCAAAGGTAATGTGTATAGCCTCCTCTATGATCAATGTTCTACGATTATAGACTCTGTAACCTCTTTTGTTTTCACAATAACCCAAGAAAATTCCTTCATCAGATTTCTTGTCAAACTTTCCAAGATGTTCCTTGATATTCAAAATGAAACATTTACAACCAAATACTTTGAAGTATCTGACTACAGGCTTTTTATCATACATGAGCTCATAGGAAGTTTTGTTCAAAATTGGTCTTAGAAGAATTCTATTCATGGTATAACATGCTGTGTTTATGGCTTCAGCCCAAAAATATTTTGGTAAATTGCATTCACTAAGCATGGTTCTAGCAGCCTCTTGGAGAGTTCTATTTTTTCTTTCTACAACTCCATTCTGTTGAGGAACTCTAGCAATAGAGAATTCATGGGTAATACCATTATGATCACAAAATTCTGGAAAACCACAGAACTTAAATTCTGTCCCATTATCACTTCTAATTCTAACAATTTTCAAGCCAAGCAGATTTTGTACTTTAGCAAATAATGAGGTAAAATTCTTAAAGGCATCATCTTTATGAGCAAGGAATATTACCCAAGTATATCGAGAGTAGTCATCAACAATCACAAAACAATATCTCTTACCGCCAAGGCTTGCAGTCTGTGTAGGACCAAACAGATCAAGGTGCAGAAGTTCAAGTGATTTTGAAGTAGAAACACATTTCTTAGGTTTAAAAGAAACCTTGACTTGTTTTCCAAATTGGCAAGCATCACAGATTCTGTCTTTTTCAAATTTAATTTTTGGAAGTCCTCTCACAAGTTCTTTTTTTGAAATTTCCTTCAGCAAATCCATATTGAAGTGACACAACCTTCTATGCCACAACCATGGGTCCTCATTTGCAACTTTGAGACATTTGAGATGTGAGGAATCAATTTTTTCAAGAAACACTCCATAGACATCATTAACCCTTTTTCCTTTGAAAACAATGTTGAACTTTGAGTCAAATATGAGACATTCAAGCTTTTTGAACAATACAAACAAATTCCTATCACACAATTGGCTAACACTTAACAGATTGTAGCTTAAATTGTCAACAAGAAGAACATTGTGGATGAACGTTTGATCATTCTTACCAACATCGCCAATGCCAACAGTCTTGGCTTTGTTATCATCTCCAAATGTTACCTTTCCACTTGCTTTCTGCTTGAGTTTGATGAATTGTGATGCATCACCAGTCATATGTCTTGAACATCCACTATCAATGAACCATTTTGATTCTTTAGCAATGTAATCTTGGTTCACCTACACACAAACCCACAAGATAATACTTGGTACCCTTTACGTGTTGGGTCCTTGAGAGTTAGCCTTGTGTTTGACTATCCACATGCATCTCATGCCATTCCTCAAGTTTTTCTTAACATGACAGTTGCTATACATATGACCAGATTGACAACAAAATTTGCATATTGACATTGAATCAATCAAATGAACAGGTTTAATGAATCTGATCTGCCTTCTTCTGTGGATAGCAAATTCATTTGTATTTTGGTTCAGTCTTATTCGATGAGTATTAGCATAAGGTACAGTGTCATTCTTTTGAAAATAATTCTGTTTCACATGATGTAACAATTTGCATAAATCATCCATCCTTTTTCTTAAGCTGCATTGCTCACTTTTGAGAGAGTCACAGTAATTCTTCATATTATTTTCAATCCTTTTCAGGTTATCATTTTCATGCTTAAGACATTTGTTTTGTTGAAAAAGATTTGCATTGTCTTGTATTAGAAAACTAATTTTTTGCTTCAGTTCTTTGTTTTTAACATAGGATTCTTTCAATCTGTTATGCATTTTTTCTAGAAAAGAATTAACATCATCATCAGATTCACTATCACTATTGGTTTGAGAATTGCATTGTGTTACCTCTTCATCTCCAATAGCCATGAAAGCCACTTGAGCAGATTTCTCTTCTTCTTCAACTTCGCCTTCTGAGTTGCAATCATTCCAGGTAATCTGGAAATTGTTGAACTTTGGTTTTCGTTCAATCTTGTTTTCCTTCTTTTTCTTCATTGGACACTCATTTGCATAATGTCCAGGTTGGCCACATTCAAAACATTTATCGTTCTGCTTTTTGTTGAGCTCTAGTTTCCCTCTATTCCTGAAGTCATTTCTCTGATTCTGGAAGGAATTGCTGGATCCGCCTTTCCTGAATCTTCTCTTATTGAGAAATCTTTTGAAGCCTCTTGTGATGAGTGCAATATCACTATCATCACCTTCCAAGTCATTTTCATCCAATGAGGCTGTTTCATCTTCATCTTGTGAAGCTTTCAGAGCAATACTCTTCCGTCCTTTTGTGTCTTCTTTTTCCTGCAACTTAGATTTTAGTTTCAGTTCATAAGAGGTTAGTGAGTTAATCAGAGATTCAATGGATAAGGAATTTAGATCCTTGGCTTCCTCTATGGCAGTCACTTTGCTTTCCCAATCTTTTGATAGAGCATTCAGAATTTTCCTGTTCTTTTCACCTTGAGAGTACTGCTTCTCAAGCACCTCTAAATCCTTGATCAGATCATTGAATTTACAATACATTTTGTCGATGTTCTCATGAGGCTCCATCTTAAAAGATTCATAATTGGTGACCAGAATGGACTTTTTCTGTTCTCTTACGTTGTCACTGCCCTCATGGATTTCTCTTAACTTATCCCACATTTCTTTGGCAGATTTACACCCTTTTACTCTAATTGACTCATTTGAGTCTAAGGCACTGTAAAGAACATTCATGGCTTTGGCATTCAATGTGAGATTGGTTCTGTCTTGAGCATTCATCTCAGCTCTCGTTTTTTGCCGCAACAAGCCTGTTTCTGCATCAAGAAAGTTAGCATCATGCGGTCCTTCATTTACAATAAACCACAGCTCAATATCAATGGATTGTAAGAAGATAATCATTCTTTCTTTCCAGCTAACATAATTGGAACCAGTAAACATGGGAGGTCTAGTGACAGATTGCCCCTCAACAAACAAAGCATGACTGGTTGTCATCTTTACTCCAAGCCGCTTGAGCTTAATCTCTAGGAGACCAAGCTCTGATACCAATTGTAAGGATCGAAGACAACTTAAGAGGGGGGGTGAATTAGGCTTTCAAAAACCTGCCAATAAATATTCAACCTTTTTGAACAGACAACCTTTCTTTTTCAAAATGCCTCCCAATGAACAAGGTAATACAGTAGCTCAGGTATTAGTGAGATGGAGAGAAGAGCAGTTTATATAGAAAAGCAGTAAATGAGAGTAAAGAACCAAATCAAGCTTCAAACACAACTGAGGTTTGAACACCTCTATTATATACCAAGTTACTTCAAGCTGAATAGACTTGCAACCAATCTTATGTGTACAAGGAAGGGATCACTTCCTTCTTGCCCCAAAACTCACTTGGTCAAGCAAGGAAGTTTTATAAACACTCGCAAACCCTCACTATGCTACACTATTGAAGAAGCTATGTCACACTTGAAAAACAGCTACACGAAGATTGCACATGCAAGGAATACAAATGTTTCTTTTGAGTATTCTAGCACTTGAATCACTCACAATCTGATGTAGGCTTGATGTACAAAGTTGTTTTGAGGTGGTAGACTTTGTTCCTTTTATAGGAGACCAGAGAATTCCTCAATTAATGCTGTCAACGGGTAGAAGGCAGCTGAAGAGTCAACTAGCCGTTGGTGCTGTCGGACGTCCGATGTTAGGTGTTTATGCGTCCGAAGGTAGGATGAATACTTGGAAATTTCTTCTTCACTTTCTTCGGACGGCCGATGCGTCCAGAATGTTGCGTCCGAAGAGCAGCAACACTTGTCGGACGTCCGATACACAGGTGTTGAGCGTCCGAATCCTGATCAGTTGAACGAGTAACTTCTGGCTTGTCTTCTTCGGACGTCCGAGTCTGAGTTCTTTATTCGTCCGAAGGAACTCAAAGAATGTCGGACGTCCGATCCTCTCCTTTTGTGCGTCCGACATTATCCACAGCAGACTTCATTCTTTTTGTTCTTCTTCTTTTTCTGCTTTAAATCCACAGACCTGTTTGATTCATTTCTGAAAAGGATCTCTACAAAAAGTGTTAGAAACATCCAATTGTTTTGTAATCATCAAAAGATATGAATTGAGATAAACACTGGATTATTTCCAGGGTTTCCGGTAGTATTCCCATGGCCTCGACCCTGTTGGTCAGCCATGCGTTCTAATAGGTCAGCCATTCGCTGAATGGCTGTAGCTACTTGATCTGGTTCATGTTCGTGTTCCCTTTCAGGGCTTTGTCCTCGCCCTCTACCTCTACCTCGAGTACTGGAGGCCATTGAGGTGCAAAAGTCTATAAATCCAAACGTAGCGTGTGCTTAGTATTCAAACTAGAAACAAAATAAAAACACAAAGCAAATGCACCAAAGGCACGCAAAGGTAAGTGCAAAAGATAATACTTGTGTCGCGCCCCATTTTTTGATAAATAAATAAATGGTTTAAAAAATGTATTTTTTGATTCAATTTTTTTATTGAAAAATGAGTTTTGATTTAAAAGAAAAATGGGTCTAAATGGGGGTTTGAGAATGCGACGATTTGACCCAAAATGTAGTTTAAAAAGGGTTTTTAAAACTAAATACGGAGTCGCCACTTGGTAATGAGTTAAGGTGTACCAAGTCACCTAAAAAATGTATTTTTAAAGAAAAAATAGGAAAAAGTAATAAGAAACCCCTTTTAAACGACTCCTAGTCCACGTAAACCAAAGAAAAAGGTTCGGGAGTCACATTTGACAAAGGGGAAGGCAAGGATAAAATCCAAGGCACCCCTTTGACCTAACCAAGGCTAGTTGCGTGATTTAATCAAAAATTTTCTTATTTTAACCAAAGAATTTATTACATTTGGATGCACTACATGAATGCAAACCCTAGACCTAGGGGTATTGGGGGAAATTTCTCTTCAAAGGTTGAGTGGTGCCAATCACATTAATTGTGAAGCCCAATAACGATCCTTTGAAGAAGTCACGAATAATGCGAGTGGGATGCAAATGAATGGAATGCATGTATGCAATGTGAGGATATAAGTTTGAAAAAAGGTAATAAAAGACAATAATATGTAAGTGAAAATGTGCACGTGAGTGGGCAAGGTACGGTATGTGAAATGATAATATGAAGTGCATGTGTGCAAGTGATGATACAAGTGTTCGTGTGCAAGTGAAGAAACATAAAGGTGCACGTGTGCAAAATGGGAGGATAAATGAAAGTGTGATGAGGGTATAAAATGGTAGAGTGGATTTAAAAATGCATGAGCCTAGGGAATTCATGCATATTGGGTACGGGGAGACCTAAATCGTGACTCAATTTGCCCTTTTATAGAGGGAATACAAGCGTGCTAAGGCTTAGAAAAAACCACACTCGTCTATATCCCATATTTAAGGGGACTCTCAAGCAAATGAACCCTATAACTAGCATGAAATGCAAAAATCCTAAAATGGAGGGAAAAGGGGTTCGAGGGGCATGCAAAATGATAAAACTAAAAAGAATGCATGACATGTAATGAACATGCAAACATGTACTAACGAGGGGAAATCCCTAAGGGTCTAGCGTTGGACTAGCCCATTCTATGAATTCCGACTAGCGTTGGACTAGCGGAAACGTACATTCATCCATCACATTCATTCATGGCTATGGAAAGCGAGTAGACATGCCAAACACTCATAAACACATAGCACATAACATTTAACATGCTCGACTAGATGCAAGGCCCTAACAAAGCAAATTAACACTTAACACGTAGGCATGCAACCAAGCTAATGGACCTATTACATTCACTAACTAAAACAAAAGGGGAAAGGGAAAATGGACCAAATTGCTCGCCGCAGCCCTATCTATTACAAGCCAAGAGGTGTACACATACCCCATTAAAAGAATAACTTAATGAAAACAAAAAGTAAATGACATAAGTAAAAGGAATTAAAGAAAAGCTAGGAAAGCAAAGTAGATATGCAATTCACTTAGCACGTTGAGTCACATAAGAGAGACAAAAAAGATAACAGAAATTATACCTCCCTTGAAATGGAGCCCAAATGAAAGAATACTGGCTTATTTATCCTCCAAAATAAAAGAAATGGTCAAGGTACCAATTTATTTGGGAAAATTAAAGAAAAACATGCAAACACGGGCTCACATGGTCATAAAGCTCTTAAATTTTATGCATGAGGTGCAATTTAAACAAAGCATGGTAGTTAATTGAAGCAAACAAGCAATGAAGTTGTAAAATCAAAACTACCAAGGACCAAATTGAGGAGATTGTTCGATTGATTGGGTCATAGTAAAACAAGGGGAGACTTGGGGGGTTGGAATGCAATTTTTGGAAGTCATTTTCATGCAAACACGTAGAAGGCCCTCTGCAATTCTGGTTTCCTTTCCTATATGATATGCTGTGTTTCATTATTAACCAAATGCGTCACCAAACAAACATCAACAAACCACAAAACATCACTCCTAATCATCAACCAATTCGAGTGACAGTTCATTATAAGACTAAAACAGAAAATCTGGATTGGTGGCTACCAGAGATACAAGAAATATCAACCAAAGAAAGGAGTAAAGTGCTGCAATTTTCCAGTTGCAGCTTTGCCGCCACTCCCTTGATGCTTTGGATCAAAACATGCAACTTCGTCAATCATTTTGCACAAGATTTAACTAGCAAATTGGATGAATAAAACCCAGGTTCTTGTGACAATGCTATGAATCAAAGACATGAAAGCTAATGCAGCTTCATGCTATCCACGAAGGAAAAACAAATTTCTGCAATACTTTGCCCTTAAGATTTCAGCAGCCAAAACAAATTTCAAACGCAACTTGCTCTGAAAACACAATTTTTGATCAAAATAATGTCGTGAAACTAAGCAACAAGGACCATAACTAAAATGCAATCCTGCAAGTTCCGGCAATGCTATATACAAAGAAAATTCAGAATTTTCTTGTTTTCTGCTGCACTTTGCATTCGACAACTTTTGCAGCTCCAAAAGGCTTTCGGCCAGCAAGGTTCATGCCAAGCCTTGATTCGTTTCTAATCCAACATGGCTACCATTTAATAACAATGAGATTCCTGGAAGACTTCCATGCAAGTTCATGCAAAGCTTACGGGAAATCTGTTTCTGCAACTAGAGTGAATGCCGGCTGCATTTTTATCTTTAACCATAAATTTCAGAAACTAGCTCAAACTTTGAATTAAACAACACAACACACAATTTTGACATTCAAACCAGTAAAATGCAGAAAGAAATGATGCAAAATCAAGGAAATATTCATGCCAAGCAACGTAACATGCTTCAACAAAAATTTCAGCAATCTGAAATTCATTTTCAGCAAGCATTTGATCCTTGTCCAAATATTTCAGCCCCCCAACATGCAAATGAACCCTACTACAAAACATGGATCTACCTCAATGCATGTATACACACGGTATTCCAATCACATGGCAAACAGATCGCACACTTCAACAATGCAAAAACTTCAGCCAACCGAAAGTGCAAGCTTGCTGCATTTTCATTTTTCGCCCACAAATTTCAGATTCAAACGCACACTTTAATCAAGACTTTCTCAACTAAATATCAAAGCTTTAATCTAGATAGTAAGACCACTGAAATTTAACATCTAATCATGCGAAAATCCTTCAGAATAGGATCACTAAGCTTTTATAGCTTTCTCCTTTCTGGTTTGTTTTCATTGCAACATTTCTGGTTGCTGGTTTTTAATTTCCGACGCTGAACAAAACAGCAACCATTTACGCGCATGAACTCCAACAAAAACCAACCATTTGCTAATTTATCATCATACAAGGTAAAGCAAACAGATCAAAACCCATTCAAAACCCCCAACAGATTGCCATTCCCAGAAGATCCAAGCATGCTACTAGCCGTGGAAATGCAGGAAAGGGAGAAAAGAACTTGCGGCAAATTCATTCATAATACGACAATCAAACCACTAGCAGACTTCTAACTTCAGATAGACCAAAAGTTTTAGCAACCCAAAAAGAAAAACCTTTTTTGATATTGTTGCAATCAGCCCAGGTTATGCAATTCATGTCAAGAGAGCTATTGACAAGAAACTAGGAAGGAAAAAAGAACGAAACTTTTGATTCATAACTGCAAGATTATCATCATTATCCTCTCATTTCCTCCGTCAAAACCCATCAGAAACTAACGAAAATGCATCAGATGATTGAAAATGCCAGCACTTAACTAATGTTCATGAAGATCTGAATGATGAAGTTACAACCATGACCATAAAACATTGACAGCCAGCAAATAACGCAAGACTCATGTCTGGTGGATTTAAACTCTCATTAAAAAAGGTGTTAGGACTATCAAAAAGGAGGATCCGTGGTTACCTTAGAGGAGTAATATGAATGTACAACGCCCCAGGAAGTTGTTCTGATTCAAGAAAGGAAGACGCAAGCCTCGTTGCTGATGCTCCAAGATTGATGAAAGCGCCAGCTTGTGTCAGATTTGACGAGTTTCCGGTGGTATTTCCCTCCACCTTGGCCAGCCGTCCAAAGCCTCTCCAAGCTCACCTTCCTTTTGCTGATTCTCCTTTTTCCGTCACACACGCTCCCTCTCACTTTTCCTTAGCCGACAGATTCTCTCAGCTTTCAGCCGTCCTCCACCTTTCTACCGTAGCCTTTTTGTTCTCCTCAAAACTTTTCCCAGCCGTCAATAATCTCCCCTACTCTCTCTAGTTTTCCTAATTTCTATCGCAACTCCAGCTCTCTCTGGTCCTCTCTCAGCTATTCCCTCTCACTTTTCTCCCGTTGTCTTTTCTTTTTGCCGTCAGTGTTCTCTTCCGTCCCCTCCCTCTCACGGCTGAGCCTTCTCTTACCTTTTATATCCACTTCTCAATCTCCTAAACCCTTACCCCAATGGTGAGGATGAAGGCTTCCCCCTTGCCTTCATATCCAGCCATCCAATGGGTATCTCTGATCGTCCTTTGCACGCTGCAAAAAATTGCAGCGTGCATGCTGCGATAATATTTTTAATTTTTTTAATTTTTTTTAAACTAATTAATTAATTAAACAAAAATGATAATAAAAAAACAATAATAATTAATAACGAAAACAACTTAATTAACATTAGATAAAAATAAACTAGAAACAACAAAAATGCAACTTTCCATTTTTCCCTTTTTCATTTTTCATTTTTCTGCTTTTTTTTTCTTCTTTTTCAAATATAAAATAATGAAAATAAACAAAATGCCAAAAGATTGAATTTAAGAGGAGTGAACGTATTTTGTGAACCATTTCCTTTTTTTTTCTCTTTTTCTCACAAATTTTACGTTAAAACTTAAAATTAAAACTAAAAGCTAAAATATGAACAAAATTAATATGACAAATAAAACTAAAAATAATTAGCAAATAAAAGACAAATAAAAAGGTAAAATGAATAAAAATAAAATAACAACTAAAATGCAGACAATCTAAAACAAAATCATGAATTAGATGCAACATACAAATTATTCAAAATTTGGTGTCTACAACTTGAATATATGCATTTATTTACAAAGTCACACTAAAAGATATACAAATTACCCGACCTCCAGTCGGTACAAAACCCAGTATACACACGAGCACTCTGGCTCCAAAATCTAGTTAGTCACCCAGATAACAAAAGAAATTAGCCATGCCAGTTCTAACAAAGTAATCCATCAACCAATCAAAAATACAAAAGCGACCCTAAACGCCTCCCCTAGGGCCCCGGTTCCCAACGGAACCTAAAGTATCTACCTCGCCTATCTGCTCTGGGCCAGCAGCTCGTGGTGGTGCCTCCGCGGCCATATCTATTAAGATCTCGCAGTCAAACGTAATACTCCGGGCCTTTTCCCTAAGCTGCTTCGTCAAAGTGAAGAGATGCTGGTGTGTGTGTCGGAGATCCCGCTCCAAGTCCCTAATGCGTAACGCCTACCCGTGGTTAAACTCCATAGCCTCCTCTAGCTGTGCCCTCAAAGTCTCGACCGTGCTGCCTAGGTGGTGACGCTCGTCATCCACCGCTAAGACTACCTCGTCGGAATAGCCATATGTATACCAACACCCACAGGGTCGACGCGGCACCTGACCAAAGGGGGAATACAAAATATAGGGCTCCCCAAGCCTCCTCCGATAGCGGATCACCCGCTTACGCAACACCCGGTCCTCCGGACCCCTCGCACTCGGAGGTCTATGTCCCGGTCCCATGCCGCTAGGTCCAACACCGCTAGAACTGCCCGAATCCATACCTACAAACATTAATTCGTTAGTTAATCGGCATTTCAGCTTAAAATATATCATTCATCATAAAAAGAATCACGTATTCCTAATGCCTATCACGTATGTCCCATAATTACCTAGGTCCTCTAACCTAGGCGCTCTGATACCACCTGTGACGGCCCCACTTCTCCCAAGGGCGAATCCGAGGGTATTAGCGGGCCACCTGCCTAGCTCGCGCCAGGACTCAAAACTTAAAGCAATAAAAGCTAGATAACCCAAAAGAGTACTCTATCTACAATATATACAATCCCAAAAGAGTTTCATTTACATCTTCAAAAGTAGCTACTCAGACTCCTACATTACATTAAGATAACAACCAGCAGAAAGTAGATCCTAAAGAGGGTCCTTATATAAACCACCAGAATAAAAACAACCATCTTCATTGTCCAACCATTACAAGCAAACCTAACTATACTAGTGAATGTGCCCAAGCGTTCCTCGTGTCGTCTCCTGCTAAGGAAAACAAAGGAAACGGGGTAAGCAATATGCTTAGTAAGTAAACAGGGGTAGAACCGTAAGCTTCACATTTAGATAAACAACTATTTCACAAAAGTGTCAAGTCAAGTGCAAAAGTAACACCACAAAGGAAGGATACAGGTTGGCTCCAAAGCCAAGTCGTTTGCCATGCGTGACCTCCTGCCGACACTCCGTCGACCATAAACAAGGTCCGTAGACTCCACTTGTACTCCCACCTAACACCTTATCACCCTCACTGGCCAGTCACCTCACAAACTTGCTCGAGCGAATGAAATTGAGCTTGGTTTATAAGCTCGGGTCACAAACTTGATTCATAACTTGAACCTACAAACTTGGTTCACATTCTCGGTGAACCGGATTCACAAACTTGGTGATCTCAGACTAGGTTGGACTGACTTCGACCAAGCCTTGACCGGCTTGAATAGTCCATCTAGGTCTTGCGATCGACCTCAAACTCACAAACTTCACCAAATTACCAAAAGTCACCCCGAGCTACCAACTCGAGGGTTCTAGTTCTAAAATAGTTCATATACATATGCCATGTACAAATACGTGTGCAAATTAGGGTTTAGGTCGAGTGCGATAAAGTACACCCTCACCTAGGTACCCTTTTCATACAAATCATAACACATAAGTAACTAACGCATAAAAATTGTGAGGACTCGCAAATTTCTTGTATTTTTCTCAAAAATACCCTTTTATTTGAAAATTATTATTTATCAAAGCCCACTACCCAATTATTTCACAATAAGTGTAAGTAAACCTAGAAAATAGGGTTTTACGCTTCGGTTTCAAGTTTGGAGCAAAATTAGGGTTTTCGCGATTTTTCGCCGGATGAATTTTCGGTACAGAGTAAGGATTAAATTTGAGGATTAAAAGTGACTTTTAAGTGAGAAATAATATGTGATTGGTAGCAATGATATAAGGTTAGTGAATGGGAAGTAAAAACCCTAGTACGTGAGTTTTTAAGAAAAACGGCGCGAACCGGCGGGTCCCGCGCACTATCGATTGAACGCACCACTTGACCACCACTTTCTTACCCTATAAGTTCATTGATACTTGAGCAAAATATCTTCTTATATTACAGCTAAGGCTGACCAAAACTAGTGGCTAGAAAAGAAGGAAAAGAAAGAGAAAAAAAAGAAAGGTGGTGGTGGCGACAAGTGTCGCCACCTAAGAGCATCTTGACCAAGACACTTTGGCATCTTACTTAACCAATTTTTTCACCTTTCCTCTCCATATTTCTGCTGCTGGCCAAACCAAAGAGTGTGAGAAAGTGAGAGCAAGAAAAAAAAACATTCCATCTTCTTGATTTGCTACAACTAAGTGAGGAATTCCAATTCCAAACCGATTAAAGTGGAGGTTGTGAGTTGGGAAGCTTGAGGAACCAAGAAATTTCAAAGGGAGTGAACTATCACTCATCCAAGTCTTCCTTTAGAGGTACAAATCTGGTCATGATCCTTGTTGCTTAAATTTTGAGTTTAAGATGATTTTTAGCTTAAGTTTTGGCTTAATTTCATGATTATGCAAGTGGTTGTGATGAATTTTGGGATGAATAAGCAAGCTAGGGTTTCATAGCTCTCTGCCTAAACTTGTTGTATGATTGTAAATGTTGTAATTAAGGTTATATAAGGTTGTTTGGTGGTGATTAGAACCAGAAATTTGAGAAAATTCCACTAGAAACTGAAAATTTCAGAATTCTGGAAAATTGTTCTTCTATTCTGTCCGGTTTTGTAGCCCTATGTTAGAGGCCGAATTGGCCTTAGGTCAAAGAAGGAAAGTTATATATAATGGTATTTTATAGGTGCCTACAAAATTTCAGCTCAATCGGAGCAATGTAGGACATGAAAAGTCCAAAATACCCTTACTGTTTTAAGTATTTCTCAAGCAGTCCGTGTGATCAGTTAAGTCCAGTTTATCACGTTTTTCGACTAGGATCCATTCTGATTTAGCTTTTTTCCAAAACATGAAAGTTGTATTATTCTGAATTAGCTTTCAAATGCCTCTAAGAACACCTGATTTAGACTTGTGTACTCTGAGATATGTCCATTACAGTGTTCTGCATTTAAACAGCCGACGAATTGGTTTCTGGTTTAGTAATTTGAGAATTTGACTAAGTTACATTAGGAACTGGACTAAGTGACCTTCATGAATGTTGTATCTCTGTGTCTTAGCTTCGAAACGGCATAGGTTTCGTCTCAATCCGATAAGTGTAGCTTCGGATATGTTATTTCCGCATTCGTACATCAAATCTGTCTTGTGCTAAGTTGATTTTCTGCACTTGTGATTGTTGTAATTCTTATTCTTATGATATTGTGAGCCTATGGAACGGCTCTTGACTTGAATTACTTATGTGTGATGTTGGGTTGTGGTTGAGGAAAAATAATGAAGCCAAAATGTCTGGAAAATTAGGTAAACACAAAGGGCGTGCTGCCCAAATTTTCGCTCGAGGGCTAGGTTTCTATTTGAACTTGTATACTTTTGTTTGGCCAATACCATGACCGGTTTTCCATTTTAAAACATGATTGTTCATCCTGGGGTTCAAACAACCCTCTTCTTACTTGAAAGTCATCTTTACACGTTTTACTTCTAATTAGTCGGGTTTCTTTGTTTCCCTTAAATGTTTTGCTCGATAAACTGTAATATGTTCTCTTGTTCAACCTTAGGTTTCATTGGTGACTAAGGGTAATATCCGGAAGGATATTTTGCACGTTATTTTGTATATCTAGGTGAGTGTTCCTTATTTGACTTTATGGCTTGTTGTTATCATTTGCTAATGTGTTAATTGCTTTTAATGATTTCCAAAACGAGTTTTCTAGGCGAGTGTGTACTTTATCGCACTCGACCTAAATAACTGTGTAATTTTCAAGGATTTAATGATTGAAATGTTATTTGCGCATGAATGTAAGCCTTTTGGGCTGAACTGGCCATTGCCCCTTGTTACCGGTCGTCTCGAGCCAGAAGCGGACTCGGTCGGGCGATTAGGGACTTGGGTGAACGTTTGGTATACTCGAGTATTACCCTGTAGGTTGGTGGAGACTGGCCAACGGCCAGGACGGGGGTGAATGAATGAATGAACGAACGAACGAACGAACGAGGGTTTATTGATAAACGAAAAATGCATTTTCAAATGATTGGAGGAATAAGGGGAAATGTCAGGAGAACGAATGAACGAATGAACGAATTGCTCCTTGTGAGCCGTATCCTTTTAGTGAATGTTACTATTGCTTTCCATTGTAAATGTTTCTTGAATTATTGATACTCCATGTTTAATGTATTGAATTGATTGTTTGATTGTTTGATTATCTGTTTGGAACCTCACTGAGCTTTTAGCTCACCCCTTTAGTTTTGTTTTCCTTAACAGGGGACGGCGAGCAGGATGAGAGCATAGACTAGCCTAGTCTAGGTCTTTTGTTTCTTTTGTAATGGTTCTCGCCCTAGTGCTTGGCACGGGCTAGTTGTATGGTGAAGTGAGAACCTTTGTACATTTGATGGTTGTACTTCCTTTTGAGATAGCAATGTATATAAGTTCCACTTTAAGTTTGGATTGCTGCCCTATTTATTCTTGTGATTTGTTCTGGATTTGATTAAAGAACGACTGAGTCCCGGCGAGAGTTGGGCAGGCGGCCCGCCGAACCCTCTGGTACGCCTTAGGGGGAGGTGGGGTCGTTACAAAAATGGCCTGAATACTTACTCAAAATACAAAAGTAGTACAAAAGCAGGAATCACTTCGTGCGTGGTAGCTAGTAGGCCCCACTAGCTCCGCCTAGCTCACCACGGTCTGAAATAAAAGATGGCATCTCATTATATCACAAGCGGCCACTAACATGCCCAAAACAAGCAAAACGGCAAAATCGGCACATGCAAGTGCGGAAACGGTAAAATGGACACACGCGCGTGCACGGAGCGGTAAACGGAAACGGCCAAATCTGCCATCTCAAATCGGTTTGATCAAAAGTTAGGCTAGGAATGTCGGATCAAAATGGGTAAGACACCGTTTCGAAGCTACAAGGAAGGCTACGACTTTTATTTAGACATCTCAACCCAGATCAGAATCAAAGCAGGTCAAAATCATGGAAAACGGTACTAGAAGTTTGCATTTTGTATGACAGGCAGGGTCTGTTTACGGGACCAAAACTCCCAGCTCACAAATCTAAATCAAGAAATTCCAAGGCGTTAGAAAGCTATGTCATAAGGCTATAACTTTCATGTTTGGAACAAAAGCTGAATCAATACAGAGCATGGAGGAAAACGGGTCCAAACATTCCTATTAGAACTGTCCAAATTCGATGGCAGTTCTGACAACCGATCTTGTTTTGGTCATAACTGGAGCTACAGGACTCGGATTTGGATGAACTTTATATCGTTTCGAAGCTAAGACCAAGATCTACATTTCTTATGAAGAGGTCAACACCCAGTTCATACATTATCAAAACGGACAGAACATGGTCAGAGGCTAAAACAAGAAACACGGCAGAATGCTGAGTTTAGAATAGATGCGACTATTTTGGCCATAACTCAGGCTACATAAATCCGTTTGAGGTGTTCTTGGTGGAATTGAAAAGCTAAGATAGAGTACTGAAACTTTCATGTTTTAGAAAATGGCTAAATCCGCATGGATCATATTGAATCAATACAACCAAATAGACTGAACTGTCTACGCGGAACACTGGAATTTAACCTAGGGCAGTGAGGGTATTTTGGTCTTTTAACCAGCTACGTTACTCCGATTGAGTTGAAATTTTGTAGGCATCTATAAAACACAATTCTCTACAACTTTCATGTTTTATACCAAGCCTAATTCGGCCTATAACATGGTGTAATAGAACCGGACAGAATAGAGCTAAAATTTTCCAGATATCTGGAATTTTGGGATTCAATGTAACCTTTCTTGATTTCTTTCTCCAAGCATCACCGCAACCACTTATATAAGCTTGAATACAACATATATCATCCATATAGAAAGGATAGGCAGCAATCCATCAAACCCTAATACATGTAACTAAAAGGAAAAACACCCAAAACATGATAACATCCATCATTCACCACAAGTTTGAGATGCTAAGCTAATTTAAACAAGATTAAGAGTAAGAAATGGGGAAATCATCATCCTTACCTTGCTTAAGTGTCTTCCAAGAACAACCCTAGGTTTCCCCTTCAAAATTTCACCAACACCTCACTAACTAAACACTCAAGGGTGCCTTTAATCGGTTTAGTTTTCTTTCTATCTCATTTGGTGGCTAGATTTCAAGAGGAAATGGTGAACTCTCCCTTGGTTTTTTCTCTCCCTCTCTCTCGGACAAGTAGCAGAAAAATGAAGAAGAAAGGTTGCCCAAGGTGATAAGTGTGACAGCCCCACTTTCCCCTAGGGCGAACCAAAGGGGTTAGCGGACTGCCTGCCCAGCTCTCGCCAGGACTAACGATACAGACTAGAACTATCTATAGCGATCCGGAACTTACAAACAAGCGTAAACAGGTCAAAATGGTAAAATAACCCAAAATAAAAAAAATGAAATCCGGAGTCGGCCATGAATAGTAACCGACCCGTCAGAACCCAACCGAAATAGCTAACAACCATTCACATCTGAACTTTAGCGTTTACAAATCAAAATGACATACAAAAGTTTTCAAAAGTTAATATATACACATGGTTTGCCAAATCAAAAGAGAAAACGCCCCCAAAAGTACACTTAGGGTTTTAAAACAGTGAGCTATACAAAAGATATGTCCAACTAGCTCAGTTCGGCAACCGATTATCAAATCCAGACCAAAAGTGTTTATTTTCCTGTAAGGAAAACAAAAGGAACAGAAAGGGGTGAGCTTGCGCTCAATGAAGTACCAAACAGATAGCATTAAAATCATGGCATTTCACGTTTAGCAAATCAAGTACACATGCCAGATATAAATCAAAGGAACCAATGATTCAAATCAGAAGGATACGGGTGGCTCTCAGGAGCCAAGTTTCCAGCGCAGTACTTGATCTAAACCGGTTGACTCTCCGTCAACGTATAAAGAACCAACGCGTCCGTAGATCCCCCTTTACACCGAATTCCGTCCACCAAACACCCCTTTACCGGGCCCGCTCACCGTAACCGAACAGAAATGGTAATACTCGAGTATACCCGGAATCAAGGGTCTCAATACCCAAAATCCCCGAACAGACTACCGTGGTTCGTTATCTGTGAGGCCCCAGTTCATTCTACGTTGATATATTCCTTAGTTGGGTGGTAACGTTTGGTTTTGTGAGTATTTCGAAAACCCTAATTTCCGGTTAAGATTGGAAACTCGTCTTTTCTACATTTTTCTGTATTAGAAAAATTCCCCAGATAATTTTTATTGAGTAAATAGAGTTTTTAGATGATTTTTCTAGTATTAGTTGGTTTTTGAGAAATTAACAACGTATATCGAACGTGGGACCCACGAGTGCGAAAAGTTCGGAAAATTTCGGCCGATTAGGTTAAGTTTCGAATACTGGGTTTAATTTACCGGGTGTTAAGAGATAAGTAGAGATTGCAATTTGGATTGATATGAGAGAGAAAAGTTAGGTAGATATTTCATAAAAGGTGACAAGTGTCACCATAAGATTAACTCTTACAATAAGATTTACTATTCCATTTTTTGACTTTTGACCCAATTGGTTAAATACCTTAAAATTAACCAAAAATCACCATTTTTCTCTTACCTTTGGCCGGCCCTCTCTCTTGCAAGAAGGAAGAAAACCTCTCTCAATTCCTTGCTCTAATCTTGCCCAAATCAACAACTTAACCGTTTAATCTTGAATTCCTTCCATAAAACCTCTTAGTTTAGTGCTTGTAAGGTGTTGTGTGGAGTTGTTTGGGAGCTTAAGGTGCTAAGTGGTCTCTCTTCTTTGGTTCTAAGGTAAGTGACTATGGAACCCCTCTCTTCTATCTAAAGATGCTTAATAAATGACTTGTGGTTGTTATGAGTGTGATTTTGTGGACTATTTCTTGATTTTAGTTAAGATTGATGAAGTTTTCTATTTATTTGGAATTTTTGCTGGTTGCATATGATCACTATGATGTGGCTATGTATGATGATTGGAAATGAGGGGTAATGACTCTAGTAAGTGCAAATGAGTGATAATTGCAAGTAATTTTGGATTTGGAGGAAATTTCAGCAACTTAGGGTTTCACCACCCCCTTTTCTGTCCGGTTTTTTATCTCCTACTTAGAGGCCGAATTGGCCTTTTCTTAAAACATGAAAGTTGTATGTATTGATGTGTTTGAGGTGCCTGTAAAATTTTAGGTCATTTGGAGTAGTGTAGAGTGAGATATGTCGATTTTACTGTTGCTGTTCTGGGTTGATCAGAATGTGAAAACTGCACTTGTAATTGGTTGTTTTGGCTGGTATTGCTTCAGAATTAGTTGTTATGGTCTTCTAATGAAATGTAGCTTGATGTATTAACTACCATATGCCTTTGGAATTTCTGGATTTGGACTTGTGTAGGCTGAGTTATGATGTTTGCACTAGAATACGTTTTGTGAATCTGTTTTTGCGATTCTGGTATAGTATATTGCACTTTCGACCAGGTTGCACTCGAAACTAGATTGAGTAGCCTTCTTCAACATTGTAGACCCTTGAGTCCTGTGTATGCCTGTAAAATCTCAGGTTAAACGGATTAGTGTCTCATGAGTTATAGATGAAATGCTCAAGCCTGTTTTGAACATCAGATTTGGTACGTCTTTTAGTTTAGCTTCTGCCCGTGATCTTTCGGTTTTGATACAGTACGATTTGGGTGTCAACTCCTTCATAAGAAATTTAGATCTTGGTCTCAGCTTCGAAACGGTATAAAGTACGTTGAAATCTGAGTTCCGTAGCTCCGGTTTTGATCAAAACAATATCGATCGTCAGAACTGCCCGGTATTTGGACAGTTCTGACGGGTATTTTGGCACTCGATTTTCGTTCTGTTCTGAATGGATTCTGGTCTTGGTTAAAACATGAAAGTTTTACCCTTATGTCCCAGCTTTCTAACGCCTTTGGAATTTCTTGATTTCGATTTCTGACCCATGAGTTACGGCCTTGTAAACAGGGCCTGTTTGGTAACTCGCAATGAAACAGCTGGCACAATTTCGTGCATTTTTGACCTATATCTATTGAGATCTGGGTTGAGATGTCTAAAGGGAAGTTGTAGCCCTTCCTCTTAGCTTCGCAACGGTACCTCATGTACCTTGATCCGACACTCCTAGCCTAACTTTTGACCAAAACGGTTTGAGATGGCAGATTTGGCCGTCCCGTTTGCCGTTCCGCGCGCGCGCGTGTGCCATTTTTGTCGTTTCCGCACTTGCGCGTGCCAATTTTGCCGTTTTGCTTGTTTTAAATACGTTAGTTGCCGTTTGTGATATATTGTGACACAATCTTCGATTTCAGACGGTGGTGAACTAGGCGGAGCCGGTGGGGCCCACTACTAGCCAACAAACGAAGTGATTTCCGCTTTTGTACTACTTTTGTATTTTGAGTAAGTATTCAGGCCAGTTTGGTGTGTTTTCTTTGCTATGTGTTTGAGATATGTGAAAAGGGCACTTAGGCGAGGGTGTACTTTATCGCACTCGACCTAAACCCTAATTTGAATGTATAATTGTACTTGGCATATGTATATGAACCTTTTGGAACCAAAACCCTTGAGCTTGTGGCTCGGGGCGACTTTCGAATAAAGTTTGTGAAGTTTGCAAAGTTTGTGATTTTGAATAATTTTGTGAAGTTTGTGAGTTTGGGGCGAACTCTTGACCTGGTTGGACTATTCGAGCCGGTTAGGGCTTGGTCGAAGGCAGTCCAACTTAGTCTGAGGTCACCAAGTTTGTAGGTTCATTTTATGAACCAATTTTGTGAATCTGGTTCACCGAGAAGGTGACCAAGTTTGTGACCCGAGCTTGTGACTCAAGCTCAAGTTTGTGATTTCGTTCGCCCGGGCAAGTTTGTGAGGTGACTGGCCAGTGAGGGTGAAAAGGTGTCGGTGGGTGTACAAGTGAAGTTCTACGGACTATTATTTGCAGTCGACGGAGTGTCGGCAGGAGATCACGCATGGCACATGAGTTGGCTTTGGAGCCACCTGTATCCTTATTATGTGATGTTACTTTTCTGCTTTTGCTTTACTCTTATTGTGTAACTGTTACGTGAAATTTATGCTTTCGCCCCTGTTTACTTACTAAGCATACAGCTTACCCCATTCCTTTTGTTTTCCTTAGCAGGGGCCGACGCGGGGACTTTTGGCTCGTATACTAGTATAGTTAGATTGGCTTGTAATAGTTGAACAGTTAGGATGTTTGTTTTTGTTCTGGTGGTTTGACTCGATACTTTTGGAGAATGTAATTATAACTCTTTTGGGGTTGTATATATTGTATTTAGTGCTCTTTCGAACTTTAAGTTTTGAGTCCTGGCGCGAGCTAGGCAGGCGGCCCGCCGATACCCTTGGGTTCGCCCTTGGGAGAAGTGGGGTCGTCACAGTTGGTATCAGAGCTTAGGCTTCAGATTCCTGTAGTGTATCCTAGGCTTGAAGTTTAGGATGCCGGACTGTGGGATTCGATTTGATTTGAAAGTTAAGCAATTGAGGGATAAAACCTAGAGCCTGCTTCGCGTGGTCTCCGCGCGGAGTGAGCTTGGGCTGAGTGGTGAATGGGTATGAAGGATTAAGTGCTCGTTCGAGCATAAGCTATGAACTCTGAAGTGTTATAGGTCTTCAATCTTTCTCATGGTATCTAAGAACCATAGATAGGTATGTCGGGTAGGAAGTTCGATTTGTAGATGGTTTACTCTTGGGACTGGCCAGCTCGAGATGTGAACTATCTTATTTCGGATTCTTGTGCCCGAATACTCCAGAATTGAGGCGATGCAAGCTACTAGGTACTTGAGACTTGTATTTTGGAAACATGAACAGGCTTTGCCTGACTAGAATGCGTACAAAAGGTCAATGGACATCTAGTTTGGATAGTAAGGGACGTGAGAGATCAGACGGGCTGATACTGGGACGACTTCACCTTTTCCTTTTGGTTCGCCCGTGTATTACGACCACCTGACGTTAGTATATGTGTTTGTGTACATGGTTATCTGTCCAACTTGATATGTATTTGTATACTTGCTTGTCCGTCTTTTGATATGGCGTGTTATGTGTGATATGTTATTTGTGTAATTGGTATGTTGGATTTTGTTATTGTAGTCAATTTACTGCATTCATTCATTAAAGTACCTTTTTGGAAAGAAAAGAGGGAGAAGGGAAAACTATATATATATGTGTGTGTGTATATATGTGGAAGGAAGACATAGTCGCGGACATGGTCATAACTGTGGAACAAAACGAGGCCGAGAGTCAAGAGAAGAAAGGGAGGAAACAATAGCTGAACAAAACATGGACCGAGAATGCCACTTGTGTTCAAGAATTGATTATGACCCATTGTTTTGGCCAGCAGGCTACTATCGAAGGTCCAGCAACTCCGTGAGATGGCACATTGGGTCGAGATGTATAAGGAAATCGCAGTTCTTCGAGACGAAATAGAGGTCCAAAGGAGACTAGCCGCATACTGGGAAGGGCGATGGAAGCACGAGTATTCAGAAAAGATTGAGCTCTTGCACCAGAACTTGGAGCTAAAAAGGAAATACGAAGGGATTTCTGAGGAGGCCTTAACAATGGCACAAAACACTACTGCTATGGGGTTTCCAGAGGAAGCTCAAAGGACAGGAATTGCAAGGCCACAAGTAAATATCTTCCATGCAAAGAAAAGAGGTAAAAGGCCAGAACAGTGTAAGCGAGGTAGGCCAGTCGCTAAGAAGGGTAGTGGAGTAAGGGGTGTGAAAATTTTGGAGACACTTAAGGAGGATACTCCGGGAGGAAACCCAAGTGGAGAAGGACCACTGCATGATGTCTCACAAGAGGATCAGACCCCAATCGCTCTCTCATTTTGTGGCTACTGTAGAAAATCCAACCATATGGAGGTGGATTGCTGGAAAAAGGATGGAAGGTGTCTGCGTTGCGGGAGCACCGAGCATCGGATTGCTAATTGCCCTAGTTTATTGCGTGAAAAGAAAGGAACTCAGCCGCTAACCCAGACCGACCCTGGACCGTCAAATAGAGGAAGGACTGGAATGAAGAACCTCGTTTCTTCTGACTCTGAAGACGAAGAAGGTACAGGCCGTTGGTTACTTTAGATTTTGAAGGAAAAAGTTCGAGGACGAAATTGTCCTAAGTGGGGGAGATTGTGAGGCCCCAGTTCATTCTACGTTGATATATTCCTTAGTTGGGTGGTAACGTTTGGTTTTGTGAGTATTTCGAAAACCCTAATTTCCGGTTAAGATTGGAAACTCGTCTTTTCTACATTTTTCTGTATTAGAAAAATTCCCCAGATAATTTTTATTGAGTAAATAGAGTTTTTAGATGATTTTTCTAGTATTAGTTGGTTTTTGAGAAATTAACAACGTATATCGAACGTGGGACCCACGAGTGCGAAAAGTTCGGAAAATTTCGGCCGATTAGGTTAAGTTTCGAATACTGGGTTTAATTTACCGGGTGTTAAGAGATAAGTAGAGATTGCAATTTGGATTGATATGAGAGAGAAAAGTTAGGTAGATATTTCATAAAAGGTGACAAGTGTCACCATAAGATTAACTCTTACAATAAGATTTACTATTCCATTTTTTGACTTTTGACCCAATTGGTTAAATACCTTAAAATTAACCAAAAATCACCATTTTTCTCTTACCTTTGGCCGGCCCTCTCTCTTGCAAGAAGGAAGAAAACCTCTCTCAATTCCTTGCTCTAATCTTGCCCAAATCAACAACTTAACCGTTTAATCTTGAATTCCTTCCATAAAACCTCTTAGTTTAGTGCTTGTAAGGTGTTGTGTGGAGTTGTTTGGGAGCTTAAGGTGCTAAGTGGTCTCTCTTCTTTGGTTCTAAGGTAAGTGACTATGGAACCCCTCTCTTCTATCTAAAGATGCTTAATAAATGACTTGTGGTTGTTATGAGTGTGATTTTGTGGACTATTTCTTGATTTTAGTTAAGATTGATGAAGTTTTCTATTTATTTGGAATTTTTGCTGGTTGCATATGATCACTATGATGTGGCTATGTATGATGATTGGAAATGAGGGGTAATGACTCTAGTAAGTGCAAATGAGTGATAATTGCAAGTAATTTTGGATTTGGAGGAAATTTCAGCAACTTAGGGTTTCACCACCCCCTTTTCTGTCCGGTTTTTTATCTCCTACTTAGAGGCCGAATTGGCCTTTTCTTAAAACATGAAAGTTGTATGTATTGATGTGTTTGAGGTGCCTGTAAAATTTCAGGTCATTTGGAGTAGTGTAGAGTGAGATATGTCGATTTTACTGTTGCTGTTCTGGGTTGATCAGAATGTGAAAACTGCACTTGTAATTGGTTGTTTTGGCTGGTATTGCTTCAGAATTAGTTGTTATGGTCTTCTAATGAAATGTAGCTTGATGTATTAACTACCATATGCCTTTGGAATTTCTGGATTTGGACTTGTGTAGGCTGAGTTATGATGTTTGCACTAGAATACGTTTTGTGAATCTGTTTTTGCGATTCTGGTATAGTATATTGCACTTTCGACCAGGTTGCACTCGAAACTAGATTGAGTAGCCTTCTTCAACATTGTAGACCCTTGAGTCCTGTGTATGCCTGTAAAATCTCAGGTTAAACGGATTAGTGTCTCATGAGTTATAGATGAAATGCTCAAGCCTGTTTTGAACATCAGATTTGGTACGTCTTTTAGTTTAGCTTCTGCCCGTGATCTTTCGGTTTTGATACAGTACGATTTGGGTGTCAACTCCTTCATAAGAAATTTAGATCTTGGTCTCAGCTTCGAAACGGTATAAAGTACGTTGAAATCTGAGTTCCGTAGCTCCGGTTTTGATCAAAACAATATCGATCGTCAGAACTGCCCGGTATTTGGACAGTTCTGACGGGTATTTTGGCACTCGATTTTCGTTCTGTTCTGAATGGATTCTGGTCTTGGCTAAAACATGAAAGTTTTACCCTTATGTCCCAGCTTTCTAACGCCTTTGGAATTTCTTGATTTCGATTTCTGACCCATGAGTTACGGCCTTGTAAACAGGGCCTGTTTGGTAACTCGCAATGAAACAGCTGGCACAATTTCGTGCATTTTTGACCTATATCTATTGAGATCTGGGTTGAGATGTCTAAAGGGAAGTTGTAGCCCTTCCTCTTAGCTTCGCAACGGTACCTCATGTACCTTGATCCGACACTCCTAGCCTAACTTTTGACCAAAACGGTTTGAGATGGCAGATTTGGCCGTCCCGTTTGCCGTTCCGCGCGCGCGCGTGTGCCATTTTTGTCGTTTCTGCACTTGCGCGTGCCAATTTTGCCGTTTTACTTGTTTTAAATACGTTAGTTGCCGTTTGTGATATATTGTGACACAATCTTCGATTTCAGACGGTGGTGAACTAGGCGGAGCCGGTGGGGCCCACTACTAGCCAACAAACGAAGTGATTTCCGCTTTTGTACTACTTTTGTATTTTGAGTAAGTATTCAGGCCAGTTTGGTGTGTTTTCTTTGCTATGTGTTTGAGATATGTGAAAAGGGCACTTAGGCGAGGGTGTACTTTATCGCACTCGACCTAAACCCTAATTTGAATGTATAATTGTACTTGGCATATGTATATGAACCTTTTGGAACCAAAACCCTTGAGCTTGTGGCTCGGGGCGACTTTCGAATAAAGTTTGTGAAGTTTGCAAAGTTTGTGATTTTGAATAATTTTGTGAAGTTTGTGAGTTTGGGGCGAACTCTTGACCTGGTTGGACTATTCGAGCCGGTTAGGGCTTGGTCGAAGGCAGTCCAACTTAGTCTGAGGTCACCAAGTTTGTAGGTTCATTTTATGAACCAATTTTGTGAATCTGGTTCACCGAGAAGGTGACCAAGTTTGTGACCCGAGCTTGTGACTCAAGCTCAAGTTTGTGATTTCGTTCGCCCGGGCAAGTTTGTGAGGTGACTGGCCAGTGAGGGTGAAAAGGTGTCGGTGGGTGTACAAGTGAAGTTCTACGGACTATTATTTGCAGTCGACGGAGTGTCGGCTGGAGATCACGCATGGCACATGAGTTGGCTTTGGAGCCACCTGTATCCTTATTATGTGATGTTACTTTTCTGCTTTTGCTTTACTCTTATTGTGTAACTGTTACGTGAAATTTATGCTTTCGCCCCTGTTTACTTACTAAGCATACAGCTTACCCCATTCCTTTTGTTTTCCTTAGCAGGGGCCGACGCGGGGACTTTTGGCTCGTATACTAGTATAGTTAGATTGGCTTGTAATAGTTGAACAGTTAGGATGTTTGTTTTTGTTCTGGTGGTTTGACTCGATACTTTTGGAGAATGTAATTATAACTCTTTTGGGGTTGTATATATTGTATTTAGTGCTCTTTCGAACTTTAAGTTTTGAGTCCTGGCGCGAGCTAGGCAGGCGGCCCGCCGATACCCTTGGGTTCGCCCTTGGGAGAAGTGGGGTCGTCACAGTTGGTATCAGAGCTTAGGCTTCAGATTCCTGTAGTGTATCCTAGGCTTGAAGTTTAGGATGCCGGACTGTGGGATTCGATTTGATTTGAAAGTTAAGCAATTGAGGGATAAAACCTAGAGCCTGCTTCGCGTGGTCTCCGCGCGGAGTGAGCTTGGGCTGAGTGGTGAATGGGTATGAAGGATTAAGTGCTCGTTCGAGCATAAGCTATGAACTCTGAAGTGTTATAGGTCTTCAATCTTTCTCATGGTATCTAAGAACCATAGATAGGTATGTCGGGTAGGAAGTTCGATTTGTAGATGGTTTACTCTTGGGACTGGCCAGCTCGAGATGTGAACTATCTTATTTCGGATTCTTGTGCCCGAATACTCCAGAATTGAGGCGATGCAAGCTACTAGGTACTTGAGACTTGTATTTTGGAAACATGAACAGGCTTTGCCTGACTAGAATGCGTACAAAAGGTCAATGGACATCTAGTTTGGATAGTAAGGGACGTGAGAGATCAGACGGGCTGATACTGGGACGACTTCACCTTTTCCTTTTGGTTCGCCCGTGTATTACGACCACCTGACGTTAGTATATGTGTTTGTGTACATGGTTATCTGTCCAACTTGATATGTATTTGTATACTTGCTTGTCCGTCTTTTGATATGGCGTGTTATGTGTGATATGTTATTTGTGTAATTGGTATGTTGGATTTTGTTATTGTAGTCAATTTACTGCATTCATTCATTAAAGTACCTTTTTGGAAAGAAAAGAGGGAGAAGGGAAAACTATATATATATGTGTGTGTGTGTATATGTGGAAGGAAGACATAGTCGCGGACATGGTCATAACTGTGGAACAAAACGAGGCCGAGAGTCAAGAGAAGAAAGGGAGGAAACAATAGCTGAACAAAACATGGACCGAGAATGCCACTTGTGTTCAAGAATTGATTATGACCCATTGTTTTGGCCAGCAGGCTACTATCGAAGGTCCAGCAACTCCGTGAGATGGCACATTGGGTCGAGATGTATAAGGAAATCGCAGTTCTTCGAGACGAAATAGAGGTCCAAAGGAGACTAGCCGCATACTGGGAAGGGCGATGGAAGCACGAGTATTCAGAAAAGATTGAGCTCTTGCACCAGAACTTGGAGCTAAAAAGGAAATACGAAGGGATTTCTGAGGAGGCCTTAACAATGGCACAAAACACTACTGCTATGGGGTTTCCAGAGGAAGCTCAAAGGACAGGAATTGCAAGGCCACAAGTAAATATCTTCCATGCAAAGAAAAGAGGTAAAAGGCCAGAACAGTGTAAGCGAGGTAGGCCAGTCGCTAAGAAGGGTAGTGGAGTAAGGGGTGTGAAAATTTTGGAGACACTTAAGGAGGATACTCCGGGAGGAAACCCAAGTGGAGAAGGACCACTGCATGATGTCTCACAAGAGGATCAGACCCCAATCGCTCTCTCATTTTGTGGCTACTGTAGAAAATCCAACCATATGGAGGTGGATTGCTGGAAAAAGGATGGAAGGTGTCTGCGTTGCGGGAGCACCGAGCATCGGATTGCTAATTGCCCTAGTTTATTGCGTGAAAAGAAAGGAACTCAGCCGCTAACCCAGACCGACCCTGGACCGTCAAATAGAGGAAGGACTGGAATGAAGAACCTCGTTTCTTCTGACTCTGAAGACGAAGAAGGTACAGGCCGTTGGTTACTTTAGATTTTGAAGGAAAAAGTTCGAGGACGAAATTGTCCTAAGTGGGGGAGATTGTGAGGCCCCAGTTCATTCTACGTTGATATATTCCTTAGTTGGGTGGTAACGTTTGGTTTTGTGAGTATTTCGAAAACCCTAATTTCCGGTTAAGATTGGAAACTCGTCTTTTCTACATTTTTCTGTATTAGAAAAATTCCCCAGATAATTTTTATTGAGTAAATAGAGTTTTTAGATGATTTTTCTAGTATTAGTTGGTTTTTGAGAAATTAACAACGTATATCGAACGTGGGACCCACGAGTGCGAAAAGTTCGGAAAATTTCGGCCGATTAGGTTAAGTTTCGAATACTGGGTTTAATTTACCGGGTGTTAAGAGATAAGTAGAGATTGCAATTTGGATTGATATGAGAGAGAAAAGTTAGGTAGATATTTCATAAAAGGTGACAAGTGTCACCATAAGATTAACTCTTACAATAAGATTTACTATTCCATTTTTTGACTTTTGACCCAATTGGTTAAATACCTTAAAATTAACCAAAAATCACCATTTTTCTCTTACCTTTGGCCGGCCCTCTCTCTTGCAAGAAGGAAGAAAACCTCTCTCAATTCCTTGCTCTAATCTTGCCCAAATCAACAACTTAACCGTTTAATCTTGAATTCCTTCCATAAAACCTCTTAGTTTAGTGCTTGTAAGGTGTTGTGTGGAGTTGTTTGGGAGCTTAAGGTGCTAAGTGGTCTCTCTTCTTTGGTTCTAAGGTAAGTGACTATGGAACCCCTCTCTTCTATCTAAAGATGCTTAATAAATGACTTGTGGTTGTTATGAGTGTGATTTTGTGGACTATTTCTTGATTTTAGTTAAGATTGATGAAGTTTTCTATTTATTTGGAATTTTTGCTGGTTGCATATGATCACTATGATGTGGCTATGTATGATGATTGGAAATGAGGGGTAATGACTCTAGTAAGTGCAAATGAGTGATAATTGCAAGTAATTTTGGATTTGGAGGAAATTTCAGCAACTTAGGGTTTCACCACCCCCTTTTCTGTCCGGTTTTGTATCTCCTACTTAGAGGCCGAATTGGCCTTTTCTTAAAACATGAAAGTTGTATGTATTGATGTGTTTGAGGTGCCTGTAAAATTTCAGGTCATTTGGAGTAGTGTAGAGTGAGATATGTCGATTTTACTGTTGCTGTTCTGGGTTGATCAGAATGTGAAAACTGCACTTGTAATTGGTTGTTTTGGCTGGTATTGCTTCAGAATTAGTTGTTATGGTCTTCTAATGAAATGTAGCTTGATGTATTAACTACCATATGCCTTTGGAATTTCTGGATTTGGACTTGTGTAGGCTGAGTTATGATGTTTGCACTAGAATACGTTTTGTGAATCTGTTTTTGCGATTCTGGTATAGTATATTGCACTTTCGACCAGGTTGCACTCGAAACTAGATTGAGTAGCCTTCTTCAACATTGTAGACCCTTGAGTCCTGTGTATGCCTGTAAAATCTCAGGTTAAACGGATTAGTGTCTCATGAGTTATAGATGAAATGCTCAAGCCTGTTTTGAACATCAGATTTGGTACGTCTTTTAGTTTAGCTTCTGCCCGTGATCTTTCGGTTTTGATACAGTACGATTTGGGTGTCAACTCCTTCATAAGAAATTTAGATCTTGGTCTCAGCTTCGAAACGGTATAAAGTACGTTGAAATCTGAGTTCCGTAGCTCCGGTTTTGATCAAAACAATATCGATCGTCAGAACTGCCCGGTATTTGGACAGTTCTGACGGGTATTTTGGCACTCGATTTTCGTTCTGTTCTGAATGGATTCTGGTCTTGGCTAAAACATGAAAGTTTTACCCTTATGTCCCAGCTTTCTAACGCCTTTGGAATTTCTTGATTTCGATTTCTGACCCATGAGTTACGGCCTTGTAAACAGGGCCTGTTTGGTAACTCGCAATGAAACAGCTGGCACAATTTCGTGCATTTTTGACCTATATCTATTGAGATCTGGGTTGAGATGTCTAAAGGGAAGTTGTAGCCCTTCCTCTTAGCTTCGCAACGGTACCTCATGTACCTTGATCCGACACTCCTAGCCTAACTTTTGACCAAAACGGTTTGAGATGGCAGATTTGGCCGTCCCGTTTGCCGTTCCGCGCGCGCGCGTGTGCCATTTTTGTCGTTTCCGCACTTGCGCGTGCCAATTTTGCCGTTTTGCTTGTTTTAAATACGTTAGTTGCCGTTTGTGATATATTGTGACACAATCTTCGATTTCAGACGGTGGTGAACTAGGCGGAGCCGGTGGGGCCCACTACTAGCCAACAAACGAAGTGATTTCCGCTTTTGTACTACTTTTGTATTTTGAGTAAGTATTCAGGCCAGTTTGGTGTGTTTTCTTTGCTATGTGTTTGAGATATGTGAAAAGGGCACTTAGGCGAGGGTGTACTTTATCGCACTCGACCTAAACCCTAATTTGAATGTATAATTGTACTTGGCATATGTATATGAACCTTTTGGAACCAAAACCCTTGAGCTTGTGGCTCGGGGCGACTTTCGAATAAAGTTTGTGAAGTTTGCAAAGTTTGTGATTTTGAATAATTTTGTGAAGTTTGTGAGTTTGGGGCGAACTCTTGACCTGGTTGGACTATTCGAGCCGGTTAGGGCTTGGTCGAAGGCAGTCCAACTTAGTCTGAGGTCACCAAGTTTGTAGGTTCATTTTATGAACCAATTTTGTGAATCTGGTTCACCGAGAAGGTGACCAAGTTTGTGACCCGAGCTTGTGACTCAAGCTCAAGTTTGTGATTTCGTTCGCCCGGGCAAGTTTGTGAGGTGACTGGCCAGTGAGGGTGAAAAGGTGTCGGTGGGTGTACAAGTGAAGTTCTACGGACTATTATTTGCAGTCGACGGAGTGTCGGCAGGAGATCACGCATGGCACATGAGTTGGCTTTGGAGCCACCTGTATCCTTATTATGTGATGTTACTTTTCTGCTTTTGCTTTACTCTTATTGTGTAACTGTTACGTGAAATTTATGCTTTCGCCCCTGTTTACTTACTAAGCATACAGCTTACCCCATTCCTTTTGTTTTCCTTAGCAGGGGCCGACGCGGGGACTTTTGGCTCGTATACTAGTATAGTTAGATTGGCTTGTAATAGTTGAACAGTTAGGATGTTTGTTTTTGTTCTGGTGGTTTGACTCGATACTTTTGGAGAATGTAATTATAACTCTTTTGGGGTTGTATATATTGTATTTAGTGCTCTTTCAAACTTTAAGTTTTGAGTCCTGGCGCGAGCTAGGCAGGCGGCCCGCCGATACCCTTGGGTTCGCCCTTGGGAGAAGTGGGGTCGTCACATTATCTAATCGTCCAGGCCCTTGCCGGCCCGACTCGAATAACTTAGCCACAGGATTGAGCTCATAGATCATAGAAATCCGAACAGATGCAGACATAGATAACAGATTCAAATTTTGCATAGTAAATTGGCATATGATCAGACTAGAGAACGAGTGTGATAAAGTACACCCTCGTCTCGAACAAATAAACAGATTGCAGAGCAAAATCAAGTTAAACAACAATGAAGGGGAGTGGTACACTCACCGGCTCAACTTCAAAAGTTTTCACTTCAGATTGGTCTTAATCGCCAAGAAACCCTAAAATAATCAAAATAAACCAATTGAATGTTTTACTTCCAGAATCGAGTAAACAGAATGCACATGTGAGGCTCGACTACTAGTCGTATACCTCGCCAAATAATTACTAATGCAAGGGTGCAAAACATGATTTTCTTGGAAACGAAAAGGTAGCATGAAGACCTAGGCGCAAACAACCCAAAAGCCTTTCATTCTACCAAAAGGCAAACCTAACTTAAAGGAACCAAACGGCCTAGAAAATCGGGCAGCACTTCCCCTAAATCTCTTACTTTTCCAGCCATTAAGGCTACATTCTATCCTCAAATCAGTCCCAACATCTCACACAAAATTCATCTCATTTCCCAAAAGCCGTTCACTAGGCTCAAAGTGGTACAAGTACAAAAATTAACTAGGAAACAACCGAAATGAAAGCAAGCCCTAAAAGAGACTCGATAACGAGTCATAAACCAATGCCAACCACAACCCCAATAAGGTTTCATATGCATATATAAGCATCATAGGTAACCAGAAATTAAGAAATGGCTTTAACTTAGGCCTTAACAAAAAAACGTATTTGACCTCATAATGCGGTAATGACACCACTTTCACTACGGTTATCGAATGGGGTGCAAGACCCACCGTTTCGAAGCTATGAAACAGAGCTACAACAATGTAGAAGGTCGCTCAATCCAGTTCCTGGCCCAACTAGGTCAAAAATGCCAAACACTAAACCAGAATTACCAAAACAGGTTTGCAAAACACAGAAACCTGTAATCGGTATATCTCAGTCCATACAAGTCCAAATGCCGAAATTCCAAAGGCATAAGTTAGCTAAGACATCCAAATACATTTCATCAGAAGACACCAACTTCAAAATCCAAACCAAAACCAGTCAAAATGGCCAATTACTATCGCAGTTTTCGCATTCTGTCCAAAGCAGAACAGCTACAGTAATTTCGTCATAACTCATTCTAAATTAATCCAAATGACCTGAAATTTTACAGGCACCTCCAACACATCAATACCTACAACTTTCATGTTTTAAGCAAAGTCTAATTCGGCCTCTAACCCAGTGATCTAAAACCGGACAGAATTGGGATTTTATGAACCCTAACTTTCCATTTTTCACACCAAATCCAAAATTGATTGCATTTAACCACAATTCACACTCACTAGAGTCATTTCCAACCATTACAATTCATCATACAAGCCCCCAACATCAAGATCATATTAAACCAGAAAAATTCCCAATAAAATAAAAACTTCACCAAAACAAGCCAAATCAAGAGATAAATCACATTTTCAAACACTCAAGCCACTTCTAAGCATCATATAACCATTATTAGAGGTAGTAGGGTGTTCAAGCAACACTTACCAAGAAATCAAGAGAGAGAGGGATTGTGGACACCTTAGCTTCTCCAAAAATTTCACCAAATCACTTACTAGCACCAACTAGAGGGAATTTATGGAGTAGAAACTAGTTTAAGTAATTTTCTTGGAAGATTTGAGCTAGTTTGAAGCTTGAAACTTGGAGAAGTTTTCTTCCTTTTCCTTGCAAGAGGTTCGGCCATGAGAGAGAGAAGAAATGGTGATTTTTGTGAAATTTTAAGATATTTAATCACTTGGTAAAAAAAGTCAAAAAGTGAATAGTGTCCAACCAATCAAATGGTGACACTTGTCACTTCATAAATGAATCTCTATCTCTTTGTTTCCCCCTCATACCAATCCAAATAACATCCTCTACTTATCTCTTAACACCCGATAAATTTTACACAGTATCCGGAATTTAACCTAATTGGCCGAATTTTTCCGAACTTTTCGCACTAGTGGGTCCCACGTCCACTATTTACTCTTAATTTTCTAAAATTTCTCCAATGCTAGGAAAATCATCTTAAAACTATAATTGCTCATAAAATTCACTAAGAAAATATTTCTACGCCAGAAAATGCAGAAAACATGCAATTAAGGGGAAATAAACCCTAGGAAAATAATTAGGGTTTTACGGGTTCTCACACTCTCTCCCCCTTAAAAGAATTTCGTCCTCGAAATTCCTTATCATTGACTACTCCGAGATTAAATTGAGCATTATACTTAGCTAACAGATCTGTACCCCTTCTAGGGCTTCGTCCAATTATTTATATCTTAATCAGGGTCGATCATGCTTAACCACACCCGAACAAACCACACGAAGTTCCATAGAATCGCCTTTCTAGTTCACCAAATCCTTTCTAACCTAGGCCCTCATATCTTTCGTATCCGGGCGCAAGAATCCCATCTAAGATAATTCACAACTCGAGCCGGCCGGTCCCAAGAGTAAACCATCTTTATTAAGGATTCCTACCCGACATACATACCTAGCTTCCTCGAGTCCCATGATAATGATTCGTACACTTATCATATGCCAGGTTCATAACTTACGCTCAAACGAGCACTTAGACATATTCATGAAATTAGGACCACAACACCACTTGGCCCAGTCTCACTCCGCGCAGAGACCACGCGAAGTGGCTCTGATACCACCTGTGACAGCCCCACTTTCCCCTAGGGCGAACCAAAGGGGTTAGCGGACTGCCTGCCCAGCTCTCGCCAGGACTAACGATACAGACTAGAACTATCTATAGCGATCCGGAACTTACAAACGAGCGTAAACAGGTCAAAATGGTAAAATAACCCAAAATAAAAAAAATGAAATCCGGAGTCGGCCATGAATAGTAACCGACCCGTCAGAACCCAACCGAAATAGCTAACAACCATTCACATCTGAACTTTAGCGTTTACAAATCAAAATGACATACAAAAGTTTTCAAAAGTTAATATATACACATGGTTTGCCAAATCAAAAGAGAAAACGCCCCCAAAAGTACACTTAGGGTTTTAAAACAGTGAGCTATACAAAAGATATGTCCAACTAGCTCAGTTCGGCAACCGATTATCAAATCCAGACCAAAAGTGTTTATTTTCCTGTAAGGAAAACAAAAGGAACAGAAAGGGGTGAGCTTGCGCTCAATGAGGTACCAAACAGATAGCATTAAAATCATGGCATTTCACGTTTAGCAAATCAAGTACACATGCCAGATATAAATCAAAGGAACCAATGATTCAAATCAGAAGGATACGGGTGGCTCTCAGGAGCCAAGTTTCCAGCGCAGTACTTGATCTAAACCGGTTGACTCTCCGTCAACGTATAAAGAACCAACGCGTCCGTAGATCCCCCTTTACACCGAATTCCGTCCACCAAACACCCCTTTACCGGGCCCGCTCACCGTAACCGAACAGAAATGGTAATACTCGAGTATACCCGGAATCAAGGGTCTCAATACCCAAAATCCCCGAACAGACTACCGTGGTTCGTTATCTAATCGTCCAGGCCCTTGCCGGCCCGACTCGAATAACTTGGCCACAGGATTGAGCTCATAGATCATAGAAATCCGAACAGATGCAGACATAGATAACAGATTCAAATTTTGCATAGTAAATTGGCATATGATCAGACTAGAGAACGAGTGTGATAAAGTACACCCTCGTCTCGAACAAATAAACAGATTGCAGAGCAAAATCAAGTTAAACAACAATGAAGGGGAGTGGTACACTCACCGGCTCAACTTCAAAAGTTTTCACTTCAGATTGGTCTTAATCGCCAAGAAACCCTAAAATAATCAAAATAAACCAATTGAAGGTTTTACTTCCAGAATCGAGTAAACAGAATGCACATGTGAGGCTCGACTACTAGTCGTATACCTCGCCAAATAATTACTAATGCAAGGGTGCAAAACATGATTTTCTTGGAAACGAAAAGGTAGCATGAAGACCTAGGCGCAAACAACCCAAAAGCCTTTCATTCTACCAAAAGGCAAACCTAACTTAAAGGAACCAAACGGCCTAGAAAATCGGGCAGCACTTCCCCTAAATCTCTTACTTTTCCAGCCATTAAGGCTACATTCTATCCTCAAATCAGTCCCAACATCTCACACAAAATTCATCTCATTTCCCAAAAGCCGTTCACTAGGCTCAAAGTGGTACAAGTACAAAAATTAACTAGGAAACAACCGAAATGAAAGCAAGCCCTAAAAGAGACTCGATAACGAGTCATAAACCAATGCCAACCACAACCCCAATAAGGTTTCATATGCATATATAAGCATCATAGGTAACCAGAAATTAAGAAATGGCTTTAACTTAGGCCTTAACAAAAAAACGTATTTGACCTCATAATGCGGTAATGACACCACTTTCACTACGGTTATCGAATGGGGTGCAAGACCCACCGTTTCGAAGCTATGAAACAGAGCTACAACAATGTAGAAGGTCGCTCAATCCAGTTCCTGGCCCAACTAGGTCAAAAATGCCAAACACTAAACCAGAATTACCAAAACAGGTTTGCAAAACACAGAAACCTGTAATCGGTATATCTCAGTCCATACAAGTCCAAATGCCGAAATTCCAAAGGCATAAGTTAGCTAAGACATCCAACTACATTTCATCAGAAGACACCAACTTCAAAATCCAAACCAAAACCAGTCAAAATGGCCAATTACTATCGCAGTTTTCGCATTCTGTCCAAAGCAGAACAGCTACAGTAATTTCGTCATAACTCATTCTACATTAATCCAAATGACCTGAAATTTTACAGGCACCTCCAACACATTAATACCTACAACTTTCATGTTTTAAGGAAAGTCTAATTCGGCCTCTAACCCAGTGATCTAAAACCGGACAGAATTGGGATTTTATGAACCCTAACTTTCCATTTTTCACACCAAATCCAAAATTGATTGCATTTAACCACAATTCACACTCACTAGAGTCATTTCCAACCATTACAATTCATCATACAAGCCCCCAACATCAAGATCATATTAAACCAGAAAAATTCCCAATAAAATAAAAACTTCACCAAAACAAGCCAAATCAAGAGATAAATCACATTTTCAAACACTCAAGCCACTTCTAAGCATCATATAACCATTATTAGAGGTAGTAGGGTGTTCAAGCAACACTTACCAAGAAATCAAGAGAGAGAGGGATTGTGGACACCTTAGCTTCTCCAAAAATTTCACCAAATCACTTACTAGCACCAACTAGAGGGAATTTATGGAGTAGAAACTAGTTTAAGTAATTTTCTTGGAAGATTTGAGCTAGTTTGAAGCTTGAAACTTGGAGAAGTTTTCTTCCTTTTCCTTGCAAGAGGTTCGGCCATGAGAGAGAGAAGAAATGGTGATTTTTGTGAAATTTTAAGATATTTAATCACTTGGTAAAAAAAGTCAAAAAGTGAATAGTGTCCAACCAATCAAATGGTGACACTTGTCACTTCATAAATGAATCTCTATCTCTTTGTTTCCCCCTCATACCAATCCAAATAACATCCTCTACTTATCTCTTAACACCCGATAAATTTTACACAGTATCCGGAATTTAACCTAATTGGCCGAATTTTTCCGAACTTTTCGCACTAGTGGGTCCCACGTCCACTATTTACTCTTAATTTTCTAAAATTTCTCCAATGCTAGGAAAATCATCTTAAAACTATAATTGCTCATAAAATTCACTAAGAAAATATTTCTACGCCAGAAAATGCAGAAAACATGCAATTAAGGGGAAATAAACCCTAGGAAAATAATTAGGGTTTTACGGGTTCTCACAATAAGAAGGTAAGACAAGTTGTCTTGGTCAAGGGCCCTTAGGTGGCCGACAAGTGTCCTCACCACCCTCCACTCATTTTTTTTTGTTTCTTTTCCTTGTTATTTTGGTCCATAATTTCGGTCAAAGCTACCTGGAATTGAGGGGATATTTTGCTCAAATATTAATGAGCTCATATGGTAAGAAAGTGATGGTCAAGTGGTGTGTTCAATCAGTAGTGTACGGTACCCGTCGGTTCGCACCGTTTTTCCTTAAATCACACGTACTAGGGTTTTTACTTCCTATTCACTAACTTTTTATCATTGTTCCTAATCACATATTATTTCTCACCTAAAAGTCACTCTTAAACACCACATTTTGATCCTTGCTCCTTACCGGATAATTACACTACAGATACACGTGAAAACCCTAACTTGCTCCAACTTGAAAACGAAAAGTGAAACCTTACTTTCTAAATTCATTTGCACTTGTTGTGGAATGATTGAGTAGTATTAAGGGTTTTAAACCCAACTTAGAATTCTAACAAATCATATCACTAGAAACTTTTCTAGTTTAGGGTTTTCATAACTTTTAAACTCACGTAATCACCACTCGAACTTATAATTAACACAAAACTAGGGTTTCAATCCTAACCCCAACTTAGGGTTTTCTAAATATTCCCAAAACCAAATGTTACCGCACAAATAATGAATATACCTACTATCGACTTAAGAACGGACTGGGGCCTCACAAAAAATATTTTAAAAAAATTAGGGTTTTCATAACTTTTAAACTCACGTAATCACCACTCGAACTTATAATTAACACAAAACTAGGGTTTCAATCCTAACCCCAACTTAGGGTTTTCGAAATATTCCCAAAACCAAATGTTACCGCACAAATAATGAATATACCTACTATCGACTTAAGAACGGACTGGGGCCTCACAAAAAATATTTTAAAAAAATTAAAGCACAAATTCTCGCACGTGATACAAATAAGCCTACATTTGCATTTAGAGTAGCCAGGCTTCATCTTTAATTTTAACACTATACACAAGTTATAAATAAATTCATGTACATATTACATGCATAACCCAATACACAAATCAATAAAAAAAATTAACGCTCAAATGGTCTAGATCGTTTTCCTTTTTTGTTTCTTCATAGCAAACGTCTGGATTGCCCTATCTCTTACCATACTTTATATCATATTATTATTTCATGACCCAAATTTTGTAGTCCGTTTGGATTCTTAAAATGGCAGAACAAAGGTCAACGCAGCAAAAGAAATGAAAACTTCACCTCCTACCGTACCACATGCAATACCTGGTGTCGCGCCCCACTTTTTGAGAGGTATGAAAGTGAAAGTAGAATACGAGATATGAATGTGAACGTGTGTGAAAGTGAAAAATAAAATGCCGTGGGATTGTGAATTGCAACGGTTTGGCCAAATAAAGTTCAAAAAGGGTTTTTTGAATGGAAAATGGAGTCGCCACTTGGTATAGAGTTAGGGTGTACCAAGTCACCCAAAAAAATGATTTTTATTTTGAAAGAAAAGGTAAACAAACTCTTTTAAAGAACTTTTAGGTCTACGCAACCAAAGAGAGGGATCGGGTCACATTTGATAAGGGAGAAGACAAAGGCAAAGCCTAAGGCACTCCCTTACCCTAGCCAAAGCTAGTTGCGTGACTTAGCCCCACTTTTCCTAATTCTTCTACCCAAAATATGCGTTGCATGTTGGATATGACTAATGAATATGAAAAAGAAATGCAATCCTAAATCTAAAATGTCTCTTACGAGGCTTTTTGGTCCCAACCACATGAGTTGTGGTGGCCAATAAGGAAAGTCCTCATAGAGGTCGCGAATGATGCAAATGAAGACTCAAGTATGAGTGCAAGTGTGAAAATGTAAGAAAACGTGCATGTGTGCAAATGTAAGACAAGTGCATGTGTGCAAATTGAGAAAATAAAGGTGTTTGTGTGCAAATGGATGAAAATATGATAGTAGATACATATAAGTGCAATTGGGTGCAATTTGTGAGGTAGAAAAACAAGTGACAAGAAGAAAAATGTGTGAACATGGCATTTGTATTGAGAAAGATATAAGTAGTGAGAAAATGTGGATAAGAGGGTGAGGGAGTGACATGATGAGAATGAAAGTGTATGAACCTATAGGAATGCATCAAGTCGGGTACGGGAATGACTCCTCACTTCACGACTTTAATTTTCCCTTTGATTAAAAGGAAGAACTAGCGTGCTAAGGCTATTTTGTAGCCACACTCGCTCGTTTCCCTTACCGAAAGGGAACTCTCAAGCAAATGTACCCTATAACTAGCATGAAGATGCAAAAGCCTAAAATGAAGGGGAAAGGGTTGGAGGGGCATGCCAAATGCTAGAAAAACTAAGAAACATGTATGAAATGGAGTGAAACATGCAAGTATGAACTAGCGAGGGAGATCCCTAAGGGTCTAGCGTTGGACTAGCCCATATCTATGAATTCCTACTAGCGTTGGACTAGTGGAAAACGGGACAATGAGCCACAACTAGCGTTGGACTAATGTGGTGACGTGCAATCATCCATCATATTCATCTATGACTATAGAAAGCAAGTAGACATGCCAATTACCTATAAACACGTAGCACATAACACTTAGCATGCTTGACTAAATGCAAGGGCCTAATAAAGCAACTTAACACATAGCGATCAAAGCAAGCAATCAAGCTAATGAACCTATTACATTCACTAACTAAAACAAATGGGGAAGGGGAAAAGTGGATAAGAATGCTCTCCAAGCCCTATCTATTACAAGCCAAGAGGTGTACACATACCCCATAAAAGAATAACTTAATAAAGCAAAAGTAAATGAAATAAAGGAATTAAAGAAAGGCAAGGAAAGCAAAGTAGACATGCAATTCTCACTTAGCACGTTGGATCACATAGAGGAGAGACAAAAAAGGGATAAAAGAAGTTATACCTCCCCATTCATGACGTACAAAAAAGGGAACATAATGGCTTATCTCTAGCACCTACAATCGAGGAAACAAGGATGATGCAAAGAAAGGTAACCAGAATCAGATTGAAAGATCATGCGAATCTGTGACCACACAAGATTGTATATTCAGCAAATGAAATTCCATATGAATCTAAACCCCTGCTACCAAACACAGTTCGATCTCATATAACATCCAGCCATAGTTCAGGCCTTCCTCCAACATATTTGCAAAAATGAAAAAACAACACCAAAAGGATGAAAGCCGAGAAAGAATGGTAATCAAGATTTCAAATTTTCTGATGTGACTCAATGTTATGTGCAAGGGAAAACAAAAAGGAGCTATCTTTTCTTTCTCTTCCTCAACTCCGAAAACCTTCCTTGTTTCTTTTACTGCCGTAGCTTCCTTCCTCAGCCGCCAACGTATCCTTCCGTCTTTGCTTTCTCTCCCTCTCCCTCACCTCTCAATCTTTCTTTCACTTGCTCTCTCTCTGTTTTTCTACTCTCTTGCTCTCGACCCTTTTCTTCTCAAACTCAGCCGTCTGTCTTTAGTCCCCTCTCTCTCTCACCCAACCCTTTTGGTTTTTCCTTAACCAGCCGCTATTTCCTCTCTTCTGGGTTTTTCTTTTTGCTATTCCCAAAAAACCTCTCCCTCCTGTCCGCTGCTCCTTATTCTTTTTCCCCAGCCGTCCCCACTCTCAGCCTCACTCCCAGCTATTTAAATGAGACCAGGGTTCTTAAACCCTCATCTCAATGGCCCTAAAAAATTCGGATTTTATGGGACTATTAGAGTCGTTGGAAACCTCCTTCCGGATCCTTCTTGATCCTTGGATTAAGCCAAGTGACTTTGGGCCTCAACATAATCAAATGCATCGTGAAATGAAGTTGCGCTTCTGGTCTTACGAGCTGCGTTTGAGCCTGCAATATGAAGGAACATGGCACACGCGCGTGGGATCTTTTTTTCTTTTTTGTGTTGATTTTCCTTTTTCTTTTTTTTTAAATTAAATAACAATAAACTTGAATAAAATGTACAAAACTAGTAACAAAAAATAAAACAAAAAGCTAAGATTTTTCCTGTGTTGGATTAGTAAAAAGGAAATAAAACCTATGCTAAAATGACTTAAAAAATAAAAGACTAAAAGTAATTAAAACTAACATAAAAACAAAAATAATAGAAAATAAAACCATACTAAAAATTTGGTGTCTACACCTGGAGAAGTTATTGTAAGAACTAATGTTTTAAAACCCGGACCGTCAATCAAATCGGTGAGATGAAAGGGTCGAGATTCAACCGGTCGGATTGGTTCAACCCCGGTTCAATAAATAAATAAATATATATATAGACACACATACCTATGCACAGAATAAGATATAAATGCTAAACCACAATAAATATAAGAGCAATATCCAACAATTAACACACACACATAGTTATCAAACTCACATGTCCAATTGTCTAAATATTAGAATTAACAAAAAACAATACAAGTCTAGAAAACAATCAAAAGGTCCAAACAAGTCCAATTTCTGAGGCTTCTATAATCTTCTTCATAATTTTGTGACTACAAAGCTTCAAAAAAAGCCATCTTGACAAGTCGTCATCATCATCCAAGACCATTATATGAATCACTAACAAGTGATAAAAGTATAAAATCATATTAGTTTCATCACACCAACTGATACAAATCTTAAAAATAAAAATAAAAGAGTACGAATAATTCTATACCAATTACCATTTGAATATTTAATGCCAATCATCATCTTCATCATTAAAAAAGTTTCGATGCTGAAATGTTTCTAAATCAACATCTTCTACTTCATCTTCATTATCTAAAAAATCAGCATATTTAATTATATACATATTCAACAATTGAATATCATATCATAATAGCTTTATTTTTTTCATCAAACTAATGATTTATGTCAAACTAACCTTCAAGTTGTTCAGAATTTGAACATTGACCATGAATTGGTGGTTCTTCAAGCTCTTCCTTTAACTCCTCATAATCAAGCTCCCCTTCTTGTTCTTCTTCAACCACCCAAAATTCTGTTTTATCAATTGACTCATAATCAACGGGATCATATGATCTCTTTTCCTGATTATGCCTACAGCATAAATATATATACACACAACATATACACTTAGTTAGTACTAAAATATTTTCTTAAAAAGAATGAAATGTCATTTACAAAAATAAACCATTTACATATACCTATATTGCAAACGCAAATTGTAATGCACATATACAAGATCATTGAGCCTTTGATGCTCCAACCTATTCCTTTTCTTAGTATGACTACGTTCAAAAACACTCCAATTACGCTCACATCCTGAAGAAGAAGCTGTTTGACTCAAAACCCGAATTGCAAGTTTTTGTAAGTTGGGAGCATCACAACCAAAGAGTTTCCACCAATTCTCTGTCATATTCAAAATTTAAATATGAAAAAATATTTATAAATTAGATATATATATTAGAAAGATTTAAATGCTAGAAAAATATAAATTACCTGGTCTATCTTTCTTGCTAGTAAGAATAGCAAGTTTTCTGCCAAAACTTCCCTCCCACTCTCGATACATTCCAATTTCTTGTGTTAAATTTTCCTCACTACACCAATCCACCTTTGATTCTATGTAATCCAACAAACCATTTGTAATTTATGGATGTGTAGAGAATGTGGCAGTGTCATGTTGAAAAGCGGGATTTAAAAAATATGTTGTAGCATGCAAATTTTTCCTCAACATCCTATCCCATCGGTCATTGATGGTATCAATGTAAGGCTTATATAGCCATTCATTATTCCTGAACAACTTCTTGATTCCAGTAATTGCTCTAAACATACCCCAAAGAAGGCCTTTCATCAGTGTCACAAACTCTTAACAACCGAATAATAGGACCCATTATTCTCACTGTAATCAAACAATTATTCCAAAATCTATCATCCAAAACAATTTGTTTGACCTCTTTTCCTTTGTTCATTTTCAAGAACATTTTGTAATTCCACTAGTGACTAAAGCTTGTAAGCTGTCTTTGTGATCATGTAAGCTCTTTAGTGCAATAAAAGTGGTGGCAAATCGAGTTTCCCCCGGACGAATAATCTCCTTCCACCCATTAGTTTTTCTCAACCAATTCAGAACATATTTATGATTACACACAAAAATAGTTATTGTAAAAGCAAGAGACACAAGAGATTTAATGTGAGAACTCGTAAATTTTCTTATTTTCTAGATTTTATTTTATTTTATTTTATTGCACGCTTTTCTATATTTCCTTTATTAGGAAAATTTTCTAAATAATTTTTATGAGTGAATATATTTTTTAAATCATTTTTCTAGTATAAGTCCGTTCATGAGATTTTAGGAACGGATACCGGACGTGGGACCCGCTAGTGCGGAAAGTTCGGTAAAATTTGACCAATTAGGTTAAGTTTTGTATGCAGGGATTAATTTACTGGGTGTTAAGAGATAATTAGAGGTTACCATATGGATGAGTGTTGGAGAGACAAAAGGATAGCTTTGCATTTATAAGGGGGACAAGTGTCACTTTCCTATTCCTTCTTGGACTTTGAACATTTACCACCTTTACTAAATAACCAAGAAAATTGACCCAAAATTCATTTCCTTTTCTTTCTTCTTGGCCGAGCTCCTCAAGGGAGAAAAAGAAAGCAAGCTTCAACCTTCATCTTTCACATCTTGTTCAAATCTTGTGACTCAACCGTTTAAACATCCAATTCCTCTATAAAAACCCTTAGTTTAGTGGTAGTGAGGTTGGTTGTGAAGTAATTTGGAAGAAGGTGGTACTAAGTTGGCTCCTTTCTTGAGTTGGTAAGGTGAGTAGCTAAGGAACCTCTCTTTTGTTCTCAATAACGGTTAATTAGTGGCTTATGTGAGTTAAAGAGATGGTTTTAGGTGTTATTTCATGACTTTTGGTAGAGATTGGTTAATTTTTATATTTATTCATAATTATTCTATTTTCATATGTTTAATATTGGTTTGCTATGGATGATGGCTTGGAATGGTCTAGAATGAAGCTATAGTGCGTAAATTGTGGCTATTTGCAAAAAATTTCTGCATTGTACGGAAAATTTCAGATTTAGGGTTTGGATTTGGGGCTTTTCTAGGGTTTCTATATAGCACCTGAATTGGCTTTGAGTAAAGGGCTTTGTGACTCTAATAAGGTGTATTGAAGGGTTTATGACTTGTAGCGGTAATGGTGATTGTGTTTGGAAAGTATGGGTGAATGTTTGTAGGTTGGAAACTTGGAATTTTAAGGGGAAATGCTGTCCAAATTGGGGGTTCTTGTGTTTTATTGGACTTGGGTTGCTTTAGGGGTAATTAGAGACCTTAGGGTTGTCTAAACCCTTAGCGCCGAGTGTTTCTTATTTTATTTGCAAGTTCCTTTGGTTTTATATTAGTGACTTGTGGCTTAGATTTATGACTCGTAATCGAGTCTCATTGTACTTGTTTGAATGTTTTAAGGCGTGACGGTGATACGAGACTCTCATCGGGCGGAAATTTGTGAAACTTCCTTTGCTTGCTTGGTGAGTGTACTACTCACTTGGTTGTTACTACATGGCTTTGTTATATGTGCAATCTATGCCTTGAATGTTTATGTACACTGGAGTTATTGAATGAGACGAGAGTATACTTTATCCCCCTCGTACCCTATGTCTTCTATGACTGTGTATTGCATCAATTGAATTCTACATGAATTGGTGTCGTTTGGACGAGTATCCAACGACCATTACTGTTATCCCTGAGTTCAACCCATTAGTGGTCAATTGAATCGAGTCGGCAAGGGCTTGGTCGTAAAAATTGACAAGCCATAGGGACTGTTATATGGAATCTTAAAGTATGAGACTCTCGATTCCGGTATACTCGAGTATTACCAATTCTAAACTGTTTGGAGTTCGGGCCTGGTAGGGGTATGTGAGGTGGAAGGAATGGGAGTAAAGTGGAGTCTACGTTTGGTTACTCTTTGTACATTGACGGAGGGTCGATGAGGTAAGATCAAGTATGGCAAGCGAGAAAAGGGGCTCTTGAGAGCCGGCGGTATCCTTTCACCATTTTATTGATATGTGATATAAGTTAGTCTCTTCATTGAATGAATTTGGAATGATCAACTCTATGCTTATATGAACTTCGTTGCTTGAGTGAAAGTATCTCACTGGGCGAAAGCTCACCCTATTCCTTTTGTTTTCCTTACAGGAGTTTGAAACCTTTTGGGAAGGCCTTGATACTTTGTTACCGAGTTGAGCTAGTTTTAAATATTCTTTTGAATATCTCCTCAATGGACAAAACCTTAGATGTATTTGGATCCAACTTTCTCATTTGAATTGCAACTTTGGAACCACTTTTGTATAAACTTGTTAGATAACTTTTGTATGCTATTTTGGCTTGTAAATGTTTGATTTCAAGGTGCATATGCTTGGTTGATGTTTGGATGAATTTCGGACGGATTCGGATTTCAAATGGCGAAAGAAAAATTTTGGCGAGAATGGACATGGTCGAATCCGGCCAGAAATTGGCCGGATTGCCCTGGAAAAAATTGGATCTGGCCAATTTGCTCTCTAGTCAGTATCTGGCCAGGAATCCGGCCGGATTCTGACGTGTCAGGCACTGTTCATTTCGATTCCAATTTTCATTTTTTTTATTTTGTGATTTCTGGTTCGTATGAGCGCGCTTTTACTTTACGGAACGATTAGAATGTATTTAACTACCTCGTTAGTCCTGGCAAGAGTTGGGCAGGCAGTCCGCTAACCCCTTTGGTTCGCCTTAGGGGAAGGTGGGGCTGTCACAAGTGGTATCAGAGCCTAGGTTGAATTAGTCTAGGTACGGTTGAAATTTCCGACTTGAGGATTACATTTGATTGTGACCCTTAAGAGTATTTACGTTCACTTACGCTTTTGGTGTAGGATGGACAGTCATAGCGGCCCTAGTGGTAGCCCAGCAGGTGAGCGGCCCCGGGGATTACTTCCAATGGTTAAGAACCAGATTCGGCCAGGAGGGGCCACGGTACGCTGGAGTTCGGCTAACTGCCTTCGGTGTTGTGAGTGCCGCCACACCCATGCTTACCCCAATACCGTCATGTTGGCCGTGGTAGAGGAAAGAAAGGAGTTGACGAAAGATAACGCTAGGCTTGAGGCTGAAGTAAACCAACTGAGGGAAGCCAACAAAAGGCAAGCTGAGCGAATCAAGGAATTGCAGTATGACGTGATCGAACGTCAAGATAGAGTGGACAACCTTTGTGCCCAACTCAGAGAGGCGCGTGACCGCATGGTCAAGAGAACTTGGAAAGTTAGGGTTAGAGCCAAGTCGATCTTGAACTTTTGCGATGACCTGCTCGAGGACGTGTGCGCGGGAGTAGGCAACCCACATCGGAAAGGGGCATTGGGGAAACCTCGTCTGGACCCAACCCTGAACCTAGGGTTGACCTCAACGTTCAAATAGCTGCTGCCTTGCAGCAAATGACTAATTTATTGGCTCAAATGGTGCAATAACAGGGTCAAAACTGTGAGAACCCGTAACTTTTCCATTTGTTAGGTTTTATAATCTTTCTAGGCTTTCTTATTTTCATGGCTTGTTTTCTATACTTTCTGTATCCGGAAAAATTTTCTAGATTATTTTTACGAGTAAATATAGTTTTTAGATTATTTTTCTAGTATCGAATAGATTTTGAGAAATTAAGAACGTATATCGGACGTGGGACCCACTAGTTCGAAAAGTTCAGAAAAATTCGGCCAATTAGGTTAAATTCCGGATACTGTGTAAAATTTATCAGGTGTTAAGAGATAAGTAGAGTGTGTGAAATGATTGATGTGAGAGAGAAAAAGAAGTGATAAGATTGCATTAATGGAGTGACAAGTGTCACACAACCATTGGTTGGACTTTGTTGGCAACTATTCACACTTTTGACTTTTGACCAAATTGAGTAAATATCTTGAAAAAATTGCTCAAAAATCACCATTTCTTCTCCTCATATGGCCGGCCCTCTCTCTCCAAAAGGAAGCAAGAAACTCTTCAAGTTTTAGCTCCAATCTTGCTCAAGGTGAACCATCCAACCATTTGATCTTGCAATTACTCCATAAAATCCCTTTAGTTAGTAATAGTGAGTGATTTGGTGAAACTTTCTTGGAGAGCTAAGGTGTCCTACTACTTCCTCTCTCTTGTTTTCTTGGTAAGTGATGCTCAAACTTCCTCCTACACCTAATGATGCTTAAGTTATGCTTAGTAGTGATTAAAGTGCTGAAATTTCTGGTTTTTATCTTGGTTTGAAGTGATTTGGTGAAGTTTTTCTATTTTTGAGGAATTTTCTGGTTTAATATGAATGTGATGTTGTGGTCATCTATGATGGTTGATAATGAGGGGGAATGACTCAAGTAGATGTGAATTAGTGATAATTACAACCAATTTTGGGTTTGGAATGAATTGTGAAAATATAGGGTTTCAATTGGTTTATTTTGATTATTTTAGGATTTCTTGGCGATTAAGGCCAATCTGAAGTGAAAACTTTTGAAGTTGAGCCGGTGAGTGTTCCACTACCTGCTACCCATTATGTGAAATATCTGAATATCTGAATACTTGATTTATGACTATTGAAGCCAAATACTGTTTTGATAAAATGGAGGCAAGAGTGTACTTTATCACACTCGTTCTCTGGTCTGTTCATATACCAATTTTGAACGCGTATCTGAATCTGCTATCTGTATTTGTATCTGTTATCTGTATCTGGATCTGTATCTGTTCTGACGTCGTTTGGAAGCTTGAGTCCAACGACCTTTCTGTGACCTATGAGCTCAAATCCTGTGGCTAAGTTATTCGAGTCGGGCCGGCAAGGGCCTGGACGATTAGATAACGAACCACGGTAGTCTGTTTTGGGATCTTTAGGTATTGAGACCCTTGATTCCGGGTATACTCGAGTATTACCATTTCTGTTCGGTTACGGTGAGCGGGCCCGGTAAAGGGGTGTTTGGTGGACGGAATTCGGAGTAAAGAGGGGTCTACGGACGCATTGGTTCTATATAGGTTGACGGAGAGTCAACCGGTTTGGATCAAGTACTGCGCTGGAAATTTGGCTCCTGAGAGCCACCCGTATCCTTCTGATTTGAATCATTGGTTTCTATGCTTTACATCTGACATATGTATCTGATTTGTTAAATGTGAAGTGCCATGATTTTAATGCTATTTGTTTGGTACCTCATTGAGCGCAAGCTTACCCCTTTCTGTTCCTTTTGTTTTCCTTACAGGAAAATAAACCCTTTTGGTCTGGATTTGACAAATGGCTGCCAAATTGAGCTAGTTGAACATATCTTTTGTATAGCTCATGTATTAAAACCCTAAGTGAACTTTTGGGGCGTTTTCTCTTTTAATTTGGCAAATCGTGTGTATGTATCAACTTTTGAAAACTTTTATATGTCATTCTGATTTGTAATCGCTAAAGTTCAAATGTGAATGTTTGTTAGCTTTTTCGGTTGGGTTCTGACGGGTCGGTTACTATTCATGGCCGACTCCGGATTTCATTTTTTTTATTTTGGGTTATTTTACCATTTTGACTCGTTTACGCTCGTTCGTAAGTTCCGGATCGCTATAGATAGTTCTAGTCTGCATCGTGAGTCCTGGCGAGAGTTGGGCAGGCAGTCCGCTCACCCCTTTGGTTCGCCTTAGGGGAAAGTGGGGCTGTTACAAGTGGTATCAGAGCCACTTCGCGTGGTCTCTGCGCGGAGTGAGACTGGGCCAAGTGGTGTTGTGGTCCTAATTTCATGAATATGTCTAAGTGCTCGTTTGAGCGTAAGTTATGAACCGGGCATGTGATAAGTGTACGAATCATTATCATGAGACTCGAGGAAGTTAGGTATGTATGTCGGGTAGGAATCCTTAATAAAGATGGTTTACTCTTGGGACCGGCCGGCTCGAGTTGTGAATTATCTTAGATGGGATTCTTGCGCCCGGATACGAAAGATATGAGGGCCTAGGTTAGAAAGGATTTGGTGAACTAGAAAGACCATTCCTTGGTGGATCGTCTATGTTTGTACTTAACTTAACTGGCTGTATATATGTGTGTGGCTTAATTTTGACCGACTTGTATATATATGCTTTGATCTTGTTTGGAATGTATAAATGTGTGTTATCATAAAAGTTTTGAGTGTTACTTACATGCATCGTGCTTATTTTGGTTTAGTATTATTGCCTAGACCAAGTAAAACTCATGGAAGGTACACGGAGTGGTCGGGGACGTGGGCGCGGAACTAGACAACCCACACCGGTTAGGGGTACGGGGGAAACCTCTACTGGACCCAATCTGGAACCGCAAGTAAACCCTAATGTGCAAATAGCTGCTGCTATGCAGCAAATGACAGACTTACTAGCACAAGTAGTGCAACAGCAAGGCCAGAACCCAAACCCTAATCCTGGAAACCCTGGTAACCATATCGAGAGCGAAGACAGAGCTCTCGAACGCTTTCAAAAGTTCGCTCCGCCAAAGTTTGTTGGGGAACCCGACCCAGACGTTGCCGAAAGATGGCTTGAAAAGATGGTGGATATATTTGCAGCCTTACACTACCCTGACGAACGGCAGGTGACTTTTGCCGTGTTTCAGCTTGAGGGGGCAGCCCGTTCCTGGTGGAACGTAATTCGGCAGAAGTGGGAACGAGAACAGACACCTAGGACTTGGGTGAACTTCATCAGAGAGTTCAATGCGAAGTTTTTCCCTCCTCTAGTTCAGGAGAGGAAGGAAGACGAGTTCATTCGACTCCGCCAAGGAGCTCAAACTGTGGCGGAATATGAGAGCCAATTCACCCACCTATCCAAATTTGCGCTCGAACTCATCATGACCGAGCAGCGGCGAATAAGGCGTTTTGTCCAGGGCTTGAACATAGAAATTCAAAAAGATCTGGCGGTAGCCCAACTTAATGCCTTTAGTGATGCGGTGGAAAAAGCTCAGCGCGTTGAAACTGCAGGGTTACAAGTTAGAAACTTCCAAGCAAGAAAAAGGGGTTTTCCGGGGAGCAGCTCAGAACAAGCGGATGATAGTACAATCTCTAAAGCTCGCAAGGGAAACGGGGAAATACGGCAACCAGGGGTGTCGCGTGATGTCCCTCAGGGAGGACTGGTCTCTACTACTCATGGTCCCTGTGGATATTGCGGAGGGCCTAGTCATACGGAAACAAATTGCTGGAAGAAAGAAGGAAAATGCTTGCGCTGTGGAAGCGTTGAACATCGGATTGCTAACTGTCCAGCTCGCCTGCGCGAGCGGAGAGGGACTCTACCACCAACCAAGCCCAATTCTCAGCAACCCGCCAAGAGCAACCCTGGACAGACGAAAGGAGAAGGGACGGGATCGAAGGCACCAGCTCGAGTATATTCTCTAGAGCAGCTTCAGGTCCCTGACTCGTCTGAGGATGGAGAAGGTATGGTCCGTTGGGTACTTTGGATTTGATGGATTCCGTTGATAAGAAAATTTCGAGGGCGAAATTTCTTTAAGGGGAAGAGAGTGTGAGAACCCGTAACTTTTCCATTTGTTAGGTTTTATAATCTTTCTAGGCTTTCTTATTTTCATGGCATGTTTTCTATACTTTCTGTATCCGGAAAAATTTTCTAGATTATTTTTACGAGTAAATATAGTTTTTAGATGATTTTTCTAGTATCGAATAGATTTTGAGAAATTAAGAACGTATATCGGACGTGGGACCCACTAGTGCGAAAAGTTCGGAAAAATTCGGCCAATTAGGTTAAATTCCGGATACTGTGTAAAATTTATCGGGGTGTTAAGAGATAAGTAGAGTGTGTGAAATGATTGATGTGAGAGAGAAAAAGAAGTGATAAGATTGCATTAATGGAGTGACAAGTGTCACACAACCATTGGTTGGACTTTGTTGGCAACTATTCACACTTTTGACTTTTGACCAAATTGAGTAAATATCTTGAAAAAATTGCTCAAAAATCACCATTTCTTCTCCTCATATGGCCGGCCCTCTCTCTCCAAAAGGAAGCAAGAAACTCTTCAAGTTTTAGCTCCAATCTTGCTCAAGGTGAACCATCCAACCATTTGATCTTGCAATTACTCCATAAAATCCCTTTAGTTAGTGATAGTGAGTGATTTGGTGAAGCTTTCTTGGAGAGCTAAGGTGTCCTACTACTTCCTCTCTCTTGTTTTCTTGGTAAGTGATGCTCAAACTTCCTCCTACGCCTAATGATGCTTAAGTTATGCTTAGTAGTGATTAAAGTGCTGAAATTTCTGGTTTTTATCTTGGTTTGAAGTGATTTGGTGAAGTTTTTCTATTTTTGAGGAATTTTCTGGTTTAATATGAATGTGATGTTGTGGTCATCTATGATGGTTGATAATGAGGGGGAATGACTCAAGTAGATGTGAATTAGTGATAATTACAACCAATTTTGGGTTTGGAATGAATTGTGAAAATATAGGGTTTCAAAACCCCTAATTCTGTCCGGTTTTGGATCATAGGGTTAGAGGCCGAATTGGACTTTCCTTAAAACATGAAAGTTGTAGGTATTGATGATTTTGAAGTGCCTACAAAAGTTCAGGTCATTTGGAGTAGTGTAGAGTGAGATATGTCATTTTTACTATTGCTGATCTGGGTTGATCAGAATGCGAAAACTGCACTTGTAATCGGCCATTTTGACTGGAATTGGTTTGGATTTTGTTGTTGGTGTCTTCTGATGAAATGTAGCTGGATGTCTTAGCTAACATATGCCTTTGGAATTTCGGCATTTGGACTTGTATAGACTGAGTTTGTTCATTACAGCATTGTGTGATTTGTAAACCTGCAATTACGGTTCAGGTTGTGGTATTCTGCATTTTTGACCTAGTTGTGCTAGGATTTGGACTGAGTGGCCTTCTACATTGTTGTAGCCCTGGTTCTTAGCTTCGAAACGGTGGGTCTTACACCCTCATCCGATAAGCGTAGCGCATTTTGTGTCATTACCGTAAAAGTATGATGAAAATTGTTTTTTTGTTAAGGCCTAAGCTAATGTCATTTCTTAATTTCTGGTTTGCTATGATGCTTATTTATGCATATGAAACCCTATTAGGGTTAAAATTGGTATGGCTTTATGACTCGTTATCGAGTCTCCATGTACTTGTTTGCATGTGTAGGGCTCGCTCTCATTCCGGTCATTTCCTAGTTAACTTTTGTACTTGTACTACTTTGAGCCTAGTGAGCGGCTTTTGGGAAATGAGATGAATTTTGTGTGAGATGTTGGGACTGATTTGAGGATATAATGAAGCCTTAATGGCTGGAAAAGTAAGAAATTTAGGGGAAGTGCTGCCCGATTTTCTAGGCCGTTTGGTTCCTTTAAGTTGGATTTGCCTTTTGGTAGAATGAAAGGCTTTTGGGTTGTTTGCGCCTAGGTCTTCATGCTACCTTTTCGTTTCCAAGGGAATCATGTTTTTGCATTCTTGCACTAGTATTTATTTGGCAAGGCGTACGACGTGTAGTCGAGCCTCACATGTGCATTCTGTTTACTCGATTATGGATGTAAAACCTTCAATTGGTTTATTTTGATTATTTTAGGGTTTCTTGGCGATTAAGGCCAATCTGAAGTGAAAACTTTTGAAGTTGAGCCGGTGAGTGTTCCACTACCTGCTACCCATTATGTGAAATATCTGAATATCTGAATACTTGATTTATGACTATTGAAGCCAAATACTGTTTTGATAAAATGGAGGCGAGAGTGTACTTTATCACACTCGTTCTTTGGTCTGTTCATATACCAATTTTGAACGCGTATCTGAATATGCTATCTGTATTTGTATCTGTTATCTGTATCTGGATCTGTATCTGTTCTGACGTCGTTTGGAAGCTTGAGTCCAACGACCTTTCTGTGACCTATGAGCTCAAATCCTGTGGCTAAGTTATTCGAGTCGGGCCGGCAAGGGCCTGGACGATTAGATAACGAATCACGGTAGTCTGTTTTGGGATCTTTGGGTATTGAGACCGTTGATTCCGGGTATACTCGAGTATTACCATTTCTGTTCGGTTACGGTGAGCGGGCCCGGTAAAGGGGTGTTTGGTGGACGGAATTCGGAGTAAAGAGGGGTCTACGGACGCATTGGTTCTATATAGGTTGACGGAGAGTCAACCGGTTTGGATCAAGTACTGCGCTGGAAATTTGGCTCCTGAGAGCCACCCGTATCCTTCTGATTTGAATCATTGGTTTCTGTGCTTTACATCTGACATATGTATCTGATTTGTTAAATGTGAAGTGCCATGATTTTAATGCTATTTGTTTGGTACCTCATTGAGCGCAAGCTCACCCCTTTCTGTTCCTTTTGTTTTCCTTACAGGAAAATAAACCCTTTTGGTCTGGATTTGACAAATGGCTGCCAAATTGAGCTAGTTGAACATATCTTTTGTATAGCTCATGTATTAAAACCCTAAGTGAACTTTTGGGGCGTTTTCTCTTTTAATTTGGCAAATCGTGTGTATGTATCAACTTTTGAAAACTTTTGTATGTCATTCTGATTTGTAATCGCTAAAGGTCAGATGTGAATGTTTGTTAGCTTTTTCGGTTGGGTTCTGACGGGTCGGTTACTATTCATGGCCGACTCCGGATTTCTTTTTTTTTTATTTTGGGTTATTTTACCATTTTGACTCGTTTACGCTCGTTCGTAAGTTCCGGATCGCTATAGATAGTTCTAGTCTGCATCGTGAGTCCTGGCGAGAGCTGGGCAGGCAGTCCGCTCACCCCTTTGGTTCGCCTTAGGGGAAAGTGGGGCTGTTACAAAAACCCTAATCCTAACCCTGGAAACCCTGGTAACCACGTGGCGAGCGAGGACAGGGCTCTCGAGAGATTCTAGAAGTTTGCTCCACCAAAGTTAATTGGGGGGCCCGATCCAGATGTAGCTAAAAGGTGGCTAGAGAAAATGATGGATATTTTTGCTACCCTGCACTACACCGAGGAGAGGCAGGTGACCTTCGCCGTCTTTCAGCTAGAAGGGGCGGCCTGTTCCTGGTGGAACGTCATCCGACAGAAGTGGGAACGGGAGCAAACGCCCCGGACTTGGGTGAATTTCATGCGAGAGTTCAATGCTAAATTCTTCCCTCCTCTAGTTCAGGAACGGAAGGAAGATGAATTTATCCGACTTCGTCAAGGGGCCCAGTTAGTAGCGGAGTACAAGAGCCAATTCACCGGCCTATCCAAATTTGCCCCCGAGCTAATCATGACCGAGCAACGGCGGATAAGGCGCTTTATCCAGGGTCTGAACGTGGAAATACAAAAGGACCTCGCGGTGGCCCAAATTAATACTTTTAGTGAGGCCGTAGAGAAAGCCCAACGGGTGGAAAGTAATAGATTACAAGTAAGAAACTTCCAGGCAAAAAAGTGAGGCTTTTCTGGAAGCAGTTCAAGGCAGGGGGATAAGAGTGCCCCTCCCAAGTACGGACGGGGAGCCGGAGATGGCCGATAGTTGGGAGCAGGTAGAGGGGCTCAGTCTAGGGGTGGCCCGGCTGGGAGAGGCCAGGGAGGAAGTTTCTAGAGAGGTGCAGGTTCGACATCCCGTGGACCTTGTGGGTATTGCGGAAAGCTAAACCACTCTGAAGACAACTGCTAGAAGAAGGAGGGAAAGTGTCTGCAATACGGAAGTGCAGACCACCAGCTTGCCACCTGCCCAATCTTAAAACAAGATGGAAAGGGAAATCAACACCTGCTAAAGACCAGCGTTGGACCAGCTAAGGGAGACGGGACGAAACCCAAGGTAGTGGCTTGAGTGTACTTATTAGAGCCACAGCAGGTTCCAGATTCCTTTGAGGTCGTAGAAGGTACGATCCCTGTATTCCACCGCTTTGCAAAGGTTTTAGTAGATCCCGGTGCCACCCATTCCTTTATTAACCCTAATTTCATGTGTGGCATTGACATAAAACCTGCTAGTTTACCGTACAACCTAGAAGTTAGTACGCCTACGGGGAATCATCGTTTGGTTACTAGTCTGATTTATAAGGATTGTAAAGTGTGGGTAGGCGAGAAGAAATTGCTAGGGGATTTAATAAGCCTGTCCATTAAGGGGTATGACGTGATATTGGGCATGGATTGGTTAGTTAGGTATAATACCCAACTCAATTGTAAACAAAAGGTAGTAGAATTCTGTATTCCTGGGGAGGCAACCCTAAAGTTGGATATAAGGGGTCAGTTAGCCTCATCTGCCTTGATCTTGGGTATTCGAGTTAGAAAACTGCTAAGTAGAGGGGCGCAGGGGTTCCTAGCCTTTCTAATCAATACCCCCACCGACAAATTGAAGATAGAGGATGTGTATATAGTAAAGGAATATCCGGATGTATTTCCTGATGAGTTAGTAGTCCTACCTGCAGAAAGAGATATAGACTTTAAAATTGACCTGTTACCGGGAACCTCGCCTATCTTAAAAACCCCGTATTAGATGGCCCCTGCTGAACTCAAGGAGTTGAAATTGCAATTACAAGACCTTTTGGAACGGGGTTCCATTCAAGAAAGTGGGTCTTCTTGGGGAGCCCCTGTACTGTTTGTGAAGAAAAAGGACGGAAGTCTGCGGATGTACATCGACTACTGGGGGCTGAACAATGTCACGGTTAAAAATAAGCATCCACTGCCCCATATTGATGAGTTGTTTGACCAGCTGCAAGGAGCAGTGGTTTTTTCAAAATTGGATATTCGCCTGGGGTATTACCAGCTGCTAATCAGAAAGGAGGATATCCTGAAAACTGCTTTTAATTCGAGATACGGGCATTACGAATTCGCAGTCCTGCCCTTTGGACTAATAATGCCCCTGCCCCCTTCATGGACTTAATGCATAGGATTTTTATGCCCTACCTGGATCGATTCGTCATTGTCTTTATCGATGACATTCTAGTTTATTCCAAGACGCATGAGGAGCATGAGCAGCACTTGAGAATCGTTTTACAAACCCTAAGGGAGTATCAATTGTACGCCAAGTTTAGCTTTGGGCTGGAGAAAATTTTCTTTTTAGGGCACGTAATTTTCCAAGAAGGCATCTCGGTTGACCCGGCGAAAGTAGAAGCCGTGACTAATTGGAAGAGGCCAGAAAACCCCCACCGAGATTCTAGCTTTCTAGGTTTGGCGGGGTACTACTGGCGTTTCATTAAAGACTTTTCTAAATTAGCCGGTCCATTGACCGACCTGACAAAGAAGCATGGTCGATTTGTATGGGATGCCAAATGCGACGCGAGTTTTCAACAGTTAAAGAAAAGGTTAACCATGGCGCCAGTTTTAGTCTTGCCTAACGGAGTAGATGGATTTTCCGTTTATACCAATGCGTCGCGGGAAGGTCTAGGGTGTGTGTTGATGCAGAACCGGAATGTGATATCTTTTGCCTCTAGGAAGTTAAAACCCCACGAGCAGAACTACCCAACCCATGATCTGGAGTTAGCCATGGTTGTTTTCGTTTTGAAAAAGTGGAGGCAATATCTATACGGGGTAACGTTCGAGGTGTATTCAGATCACAAGAGCTTTAGGTACCTTTTTTCCCAAAAGGAATTGAATATGAGACAGCGACGGTGGATGGAATTTCTGGAGGATTACGACTGCACTATCAACTACCATTCGGGGAAGGCGAACGTGGTGGCCGATGCCTTAAGTCGCAAGGCTTAAGTAGCATGGTTAATGATCAAAGAGTGGGATTTGTTAGAATCCGTTTGCGAGTGGAAACCCTTTCTTAAGAGTCATAAGGTGGTTTTTGATAATATTAAGGTAACATCCACCCTACTGGAATGGATTAAAGAGGCTCAAAATGAGGATTCAATGGTGCGAAAATAGGGAGAGAATGTGGAAAAAGAGGAACCAACCGACTTCAACTTTAGTCCCGAGGGTATTCTAAAATACCGAAACCGAGTGGTGGTGCCTAAAGATGAAATGTTAAAAATGGAGATCTTAGAGGAATCTCATCGGTCCAAGTATACGATCCATCCGAGTAGTAGCAAGATGTATCAGGACCTAAAAGGAGCTTATTGGCGGGACAATATGAAGAAGGAAATCGCTCTATACATGCAAAAATGTCTCGTTTGCTAACAAGTTAAGACGGAGCACCAAAAACCATCGGGCTTATTACAACCTCTTGAGATACCCGAATGGAAGTGGGAAAACGTCACCATGGACTTCGTTTCAGGGTTACCGCGAATGCAACGAGGACACGATGCCGTGTGGGTAAGCGTTGATCGATTAACCAAATCAACTCATTTCTTACCGATAAACATGAAGTATTCCATGGACAAATTGGCTCAGGTGTACATGGACGATATCGCAAGGTTACATGGCGTTCCTGTGAGCATCGTCTCCGACAGAGATCCCCGCTTCGTATCTAGGTTTTGGCAGAAATTCCAAGAGACTCTGGGGACTAAACTCAACTTAAGCACCACCTATCACCCTCAGACGGATGGACAATCGAAACGCACAATCCAAACTCTCGAGGACATGTTAATGATCTGCATTCTGGATTTTGGAGGTAACTGGGGTCAACACATGACCTTAGTGGAGTTTGCATACAATAATAGCTACCATTCATCAATTCAAATGTCTCCATATGAGGCACTTTATGGGAGGAAGTGCCGGTCACCGATTTACTGGGATAAAGTCGGTGAGAGGAAAGTCCTAGATCCAACGGCTATTTCATGGATGGAGGAGGCACGAGGAAAAGTCAAGTTGATACGGCAAAGACTCCAAACAGCTCAAAACCGACAAAAGAGCTAAACCGGACAATCGAAGAAAAGACTTGGAGTTCGAAGTTGGGGACCATGTTTTCCTCAAGGTTACACCATTACGGAGCATCATGGCGGGTAGAGGAAAGAAATTACAACTGAGGTTCGTCGGACCTTTCAAGATTCTCCAGAGAGTGGGTAAAGTAGCATATCGGCTAGAACTACCGTCGAGTCTATCCAGAATTCACGGCGTCTTCCACGTGTCGATGCTTAAGAAGTACTATTTCAACCCATCTCATATCTTACAAATGGAGGAAATCGAAATAGATGAATCACTCACTTATAAAGAGAAACCTATACAGTTGCTTGACCAAAAAGTTAAGAAGCTGAGAAACAAATAGATTCCTTTGGTAAAGATATTGTGGAGAAATCATGGGGTAGAAGAGGCTACCTGGGAGGTGGAAGAAGAAATGCAAAAGAAATACTCTGAACTGTTCGTGAATCAAGGTGAGAAATTTCGAGGGCGAAATTTTTTTAAGGGGGAGAGAGTGTGAAAACCCGTAAATTTTTTTATTTTCTAGGTTTTATTTTATTTAATTACACGCTTTTCCATATTTTCTTTATTACGAAAATTTTGTAAATAATTTTTATAAGTGAATATATTTTTTAAATCATTTTTCTAGGATAAGTCCATTCATGAGATTTTAGAAGGGAATATCGGGCGTGGGACCCGCTATGCGGAAAGTTCGGTAAAATTCGACCAATTAGGTTAAATTTTGTATGTAGGGATTAATTTACTGGGTGTTAAAAGATAATTAGAGGTTACCATATGGATGAGTGTTGGAGAGACAAAAGGATAGCTTTGCATTTATAAGGGGGACAAGTGTCACTTTCCTATTCCTTCTTGGACTTTGACCATTTACCACCTTTACTAAATAACCAAGAAAATTGACCCAAAATTCATTTCCTTTTCTTTCTTCTTGGCCGAGCACCTCAAGGGAGAAAAAGAAAGCAAGCTTCAACCTTCATCTTCCACATCTTGTTCAAATCTTGTGACTCAACCGTTTAAACTTCCAATTCCACCACAAAAACCCTTAGTTTAGTGGTAGTGAGGTTGGTTGTGAAGTGGTTTGGAAGAAGGTGGTACTAAGTTGGCTTCTTTCTTGAGTTGGTAAGGTGAGTAGCTAAGGAACCTCTCTTTTGTTCTCAACAATGGTTAATTAGTGGCTTATGTGAGTTAACGAGATGGTTTTAGGTGTTATTTCATAACTTTTGGTAGAGATTGGTGAATTTTTATATTTATTCATAATTTTTCTGTTTTCATATGTTTAATATTGGTTGGCCATAGATGATGGCTTGGAATGGTCTAGAATGAAGCTATAGTGCGTAAATTATGGCTATTTGCAAAAAATTTCCGCATTGTACGGAAAATTTCAGATTTAGGGTTTGGATTTGGGGCTTTTCTAGGGTTTCTATATAGCACTTGAATTGCTTTGATTAAAGGGATTTGTGACTCTAATAAGGTGCATTGAAGGGTTTATGACTTGTAGCGGTAATGGTGATTGTGTTTGGAAAGTATGGGTGAATGTTTGTAGGTTGGAAACTTGGAATTTTAAGGGGAAATGCTATCCAAATTGGGGGTTCTTGTGTTTTATTGGACTTGGGTTGCTTTAGGGGTAATTAGAGACCTTAGGGTTGTCTAAACCCTTAGCGCCGAGTGTTTCTTATTTTATTTGCAAGTTCCTTTGGTTTTATATTAGTGACTTGTGGCTTAGATTTATGACTCGTAATCGAGTCTCATTGTGCTTGTTTGAATGTTTTAGGGCGTGACGGTGATACGAGACGCTCATCGGGCAAAAATTTGTGAAACTTCCTTTGCTTGCTTGGTTGTTACAACATGGCTTTGTTATATGTGCAATCTATGCCTTGAATGTTTATGTACATTGTTGTTATTGAATGAGACAAGGGTATACTTTATCCCTCTCGTACCTTATGTCTTCTATGGCTGTTTACTGCATCAATTGAATTCTACATGAATCTATTTGAATTGGTGTCGTTTGGACGAGTATCCAACGACCATTACTGTTATCCCTAAGCTCAACCCATTAGTGATCAATTGAATCAAATCGGCAAGGGCTTGGTCATGAAAATTGACAAGCCATGGGGACTGTTATATGGAATCTTGGAGTATGAGACTCTCGATTCCGGTATACTCGAGTATTACCAATTCTAAACTGTTTGGAGTTCGGGCCTGGTAGGGGTATGTGAGGTGGAAGGAATGGGAGTAAAGTGGAGTCTGCGTTTGGTTACTCTTTGTACATTGATGGAGGGTCAATGAGGTAAGATCAAGTATGGCAAGCGAGGAAAGGGGCTCTTGAGAGCCGGTCTTATCCTTTCACCATTTTATTGATATGTGATATAAGTTAGTCTCTTTATTGAATGAATTTGGAATGATCAACTCTATGCTTATATGAACTTCATCGCTTGAGTGAAAGTATCTCACTGGGCGAAAGCTCACCCTATTCCTTTTATTTTCCTTACATGAGTTTGAAACCTTTTGGGAAGGCCTTGATACTTTGTTACCGAGTTGAACTAGTTTTAAATATTCGTTTGAATAGCTCCTCAATGGACAAAACCTTAGATGTATTCAGATCCAACTTCCTCGTTTGAATTGTAACTTTGGAACCACTCTTGTATAAACTTGTTTGATAACTTTTGTATGCTATTTGGCTTGTAAATGTTTGATTTCAAGGTGTATATGCTTGGTTGATGTTTGGATGCGTTTTGAACGGATTCGGATTTCAAACAGCGAAAGAAAAATTTTGGTGAGAATGGACAGGGTTGAATCCGGCCAGAAATTGGCCGGATTGCCCTGGAAAAAATTGGATCCGGCCCATTTGCTCTCTGGCCAGTATCCGGCCAGGAATCCGGCCGGAAATCCGGCCAGATTCGGGCCAGATTCTGACGTGTCAGGCACTGTTCATTTCGGCTCCGAATTTCATTTTTTTATTTTGTGATTTCTGGTTCGTATGAGCGCGCTTTTACTTTTTGGAACGATTAGATTGTATTTAACTGCATCGTTAGTTCTGGCGAGAGTTGGGCAAGCAGTCCACTAACCTCTTTGGTTCGCTTTAAAGGAAGGTGGGGCTGTCACATTTAACAGTACCCATTTCACCAATATCCTTCAAAATCAAATTGATACAATAGGCAGCACATGGAGACTAGCAAACAGTTAGATATCTTTCATTTAATAAAGTTCCAGCAGCCTTATAATTGCTAGCATTATCAGTGACTAAATGCACCACATTTTTGGAACCAACCATTTCAACAAACAGATTGCACAAATTTTCTGCATTTGTCACAATGTCCAATGCATCTATAGACTTAATAAAAGATATACCCTTAGGACAATAAACCAAAATATTAATCAATGGTCTTTGTCTACTATCTTTCCATCCATCACCCATTATAGTGCATCTAGTTTCAACCCAAGTATTTCGAAATGAATCAACAACTAACTGCACATCTTGCAACAAGGTGACTTGCAAAGAATGATAAGATGGAACTTTATAACCATGACCCATTGATGCTATTTTGTGAGAACCCGAAATTTTCTTATTTTCTAGGCTCTAGTTTATTTAATTGCATGCCTTTTCTATATTTTCTTTATTAGAAAATTTTTCAGATAATTTTTATGAGTAAATATAGTTCTTAAATTATTTTTCTAGTATAAGTTAGTTCATGAGATTTTAGTAGTGTATATTGGACGTGGGACCCGCTGATGCGGTAAGTTCGATAAAATTCGACCAATTAGGTTAAGTTTTGTAAACAAAGATTTATTTACTAGGTGTTAAGAGGTAATTAGAGATTAACTAGATTAATTAGTATTGGGAGATAAGGAAAAAAGATAACCATTAGAGATGCCATGTGTCATGTTCCTACTTGAAGGTGGACTTTGACCAATTTCTTCTTACCTTTACTAAACCAAAATTTTGACCAAAATTCCCTTATTTTTCTTCTTGTTTGGCCGACCATTAGAGAGGAGAAAACCAAGAGAGAAAACTTCTTCTTCTACTTCATTTCTTGCTCAATCTTGTGATTCAACCGTTAAAATTCCAAATTCCTCCATAAAAGTCACTTGCTTAGGAAGATTGGAGGTAATGGTGGAGTGATTAGAGAAGGGAAAGGACTAAGCCATCACCTTTCTTGAGATTTCAAGGTACCATGTCTAGCAATCCTTTCTTTGTTCTTACTAATGGTTTATTAGTGACTTGTGTTGGCTTAAGAGGTGATTTTGTGGAAGATTTCATGTTTTTTGGTAGAGATTGATGAATTTCTGATTTTTGCATGATTTTTGTGATTTTATATGTTTAGTGTTGGTTAGTCATGGATTGATGGTTTGTTATAGTGTAAAATGGAGTTGATAGATGTTGGAAATGATTGGTTGTGTAAAATTTCTGGTTTGAAAATAAAATTCCAGATTAGGGTTTCAAGTAACCCTGTTCTGCCTGGTACTGTTTGGATAGGATAAAGGCCGAATTAGCCTTAGTTTAAAACATAAAAGTTTTAGGAAATAATGTTTTATAGTTGTCTGTAAAATTTCAGCCCAATCTGAGCTGTGTAGCCTGAGAAAAGACAGAAATACCGCAGACTGCCATAGGAAGAGTTCACTGGACAGGATGGACATTTCACTCAATCTGACCGTGACTTTTCACCCTGATCCTTACTGAATTAGATTTTGGCCAAAACATGAAAGTTGTAGTGCTAGGTCTTAGATTTCCAACGGTCCCAGAAACACCTCAATTAGACTTCAGTAGCCTGAATTATGGTCATTTAACCATACTGCAGTTAGTTAACCAGTTTGTACGATACTGGTTTGGTACATTGGAATTTTGACCTAGCTACCCTATGAACTGGACTGAGTGGTCTTCATCAAAGTTGTATCCCTTTATCTTAGCTTCAAAACGGTGTAAATTACACCTCAATCTGATAAGTGTAGCTCCAGTTGTGACCATTCCGCTAAGTATCGTCAAAACTGTCTTTTGGTTTTAGGGCATAAACTTCGTTTCCAGACTCTCCCTAGCTTGATTATGCACTTATACATTCTATTGGGCCTTATTTTTGGTAGTGTGTGGATTTTCTTTGACTCGTGTTCAAGTTTTAATTGTGATATTCTTGTTGTATAGGTCGTGCCAGTGATCCGACGCCTACACCTGAAGCTAACTTGTGAATTTGCTTACTTACCTTGGTGAGTGTACCATTATATGGTCTAATACGTAGATGGTTATTTATACCTGTTATGTGAACCTGAATAGCTTGAATGAGACGAGAGTGTACTTATCACTCTCGATCTCTTATCTGTATTACTGTTATTGTCAAATGTGAAATTGTATACATGTGTGATTTGACATGGCTTGGGGCTTTGCCCGACAACTTAACTATGCTATCTGAGCTCATACCCCATTGGTCATTAATTGACTCGAGCCGGCAAGAGCTTTGGCGAATCGATAACGGACCTTGGATTCACTGTAGTCGAATAGAGTGTTAACTCCTCGACCTTATGGTATACTGGAGTACTACCCTCTCTGTTACTGTGAGGTGTTGGGGCTCGATAAGGGGGTGACCGGTGGAAAGGATATGGAGTAAAGTGAGGATCTATAGGATGTTCTTCTCTTTAAAGGCTGATGGAGTGTCAACGGGTTGGAGATCAAGTGCGGCAAGTGGAACGTGGCTCTTGAGAGCCAATTGTATCCTTTTATATTGACTTGTTTTGTTTATGAACTTTGGGATCATTAGGTGATAAAATGTGGTTACTGGTGTGTCTTGTTGGTACCTCACGAGCGTAAGCTCACCCTCGTTACTTTGTTTTCCTTACAGGGAATAACCTTTTGGAAACTATGATGTTTTGAAGCCGAGTTGAGCTAGTTTTATATTCTTTTGTATAGCTCCTCGATAGTTGGGAAATCCATACATGTACTTGGATCCAACATTTCTTTTGAGATGTAAATTTGTAACTATGCGTATATAAAAATGTTTGGTAATATTCATGTGTTATTTTGGTTTGGAAATGTCCCTTTCTTGGAATATATAAAGTTATTGCACTTGTATAGGTTTTGGAAAGGTACGACACTATTCATGTGTGTGACAGCCCCACCTTACCCTAAGACGAACCAAAGAGTTCAGCAGACCGCCTGCCCAACTCTCGCCAGGACTACGGAGTCGATTCACACAAACCCTATGTAGTACGCGCGAGAGATCTAAGGAAAACGAACAATTGCAGACCACCAACAGTTTCAACAGAGCTTACCAAACCATACAGAAGTACAGAACGTCGGTTAAACACTTATACATATTTTTACATTGGAGTCTTGAACAAATGAACCAAAATACAAGCCAGAGTATTTACGCTACACAAAATACAATTAGGGTTTCAGTTACAGAGGAGCATAAACAAGAGAAGTCCTACGACTAGCTCAACTCTTTTCTTCCAAAAATCTTGGTTTCAAAACATGGAATCCTGTAAGGAAACCAAAGGTAACAGAAAGGGGTGAGTTTGCGCTCAATGAGGTACCAGACATATAGCAGTAAAATCATGGCATTTCACGTTTAACAAATCAGGTACACATGCCAGATGTAAAGTAAAGTAGTTAGACACAATGATTCAATTAGAAAGGATACAGGTGGCTCTCAGGAGCCATATTCCCATTTGCTTCACCAGAGCTTGATCGAAATAATAGTTGACACTCCGTCAACGCTAAAGGAGTAACCAATACCGTAGACTCCACTTTCTCCGATTCCTTCCACCTCACATACCCCTACCGGGCCCGAACTCCAATCAGTTCAGAAATGGTAATACTCGAGTATACATGAATCAAGGGTCTCAATACCCAAAGATCCCAAAACAGACTACCGTGGTTCATTATTTAATTGACCAGACCCTTGCCGGTCCGACTCGAGTAACTAGCCACAGGTGTTGAGCTCAGAGGTCACAGAAAGGTCGTTGGATACAAGCTTCCAAACGACGTCAGAACAGATACAGATACAGATACAGATAACAGATGCAGATACAGATACAGATAACATATTCAGATTCGCACCAAAATTGGCATATGAACAGACAAGAGAATAAGTGTGATAAAGTACACCCTCGTCTCAAACAAAATAAATAGATAGTTCAGTCGTTCATATCACAGATTGTATGTACAGAAACCAAGTTAAACAATAAGTGAGGGGAGTGGTACACTCACCAGTTCAAGTACAGGTCCTTTCAAAAATTTCCACCCAAAGTGGCCTAATCACCGTGAAACCCTAGGAATAACAAAGGGAAAACAGTTGGAATTTCCTCATCCAAAACCGAGTAAATAGGATGCACAACTGAGGTTAGATTACTAATCAGGTACCTCTCCAAGTTATATACTAGTACGAAAAAAATAAAAGACGGCTTAAGAATAAAAGAAAACGATTGGTCCTAAGGACATACACGACCCCAAATTTCCTCACTCCTCTCAAAATGATACTTACAATGATGTACTAGCTCATATCTCAGGGTGAAATTGAAAGTGAAAATAATTCCTAGAAAACAGAATTTTTTCTAGTTTTGCACACCCCTGATTGAAAAATCATATCTTAGGATTCTTAAGTCCGAAATTGGTAAAATTTACACTGTTGGAAAATAGACTCAAAGGGGTAAAATTTCTCAGAAGACACATTTAGAAGATTCAGATCACAAGCCAATCAAATTCGAGCCTCAAATTGCTGTCTTTACCAGAAAAGGCAGAACAGGTATACAATTTCGGTTAACTTTGAAAAATCACCCTAAATCCCGCAGACCAAACCAGAGACTGAAATTTACACGGTTCATAGCCCTATGAATCTAGTTTAAAACACAACAAACGGAACTCAATTCTGATATTTCAACATCAGCTATTGCAGATTTCCCAGAACTGCTCCGGGGTTCCTGCGAAAATTTTAACAGCATTTTCCTTTGTTTTTCTTACTTTTCACCCTACAATTCATCACCAAAAGCAACCCAAATCAACCACAACCTCAAATATAATACACAAGCTATTAAAACATCTAAGTAGGGTCACAATACCCTTTATATATAGTCAATCATAACACAAGTTTAATAATGTAATCGAAAACCAACTTGAAAGACAATAGGCCAAACAGGCAGGTTTGACGTCTCTCGATGTTTCGATCGAAACCTAAGCTACGCTTATCAGATTGGGATAAATTTTATACCATTTCGAAGATAACAGAAAGGGCTACAATGTTTAAGAATACCACTCAGTCCCGTTTGTAGTGCAACTAGGTCAAAATTTCAATGTCCCAAACCAGAACTGCATAAACAGGTTAGCGAACCGCATTCTGGTTAAATAACCATAATTCAGGCTACCAAAGTCCAATTCAAGTGATTCCAAAGCCATCCGAAAGCTAAGATACCAGGCTATATTTCTTAAGAAGACATAAACAACCAAATCAACAGTATTCCCAGTCAAACTAACCAATTACCAAAGCTGATTACCATTCTCGGATAGAAACAGGGCAGCAAGGTATTTCAGTCTTTTCATAGGCTACGTTGCTCCAATTGAGCTGAAATTTTGTAGGATACTATAAAACATCATTCTCTACAACTTTAATGTTTTAACCCAAGGCTAATTCGACCTCTAACTAGGTGTAAGAGTATCAGGCAGAATAGGAAAATTGAAAACCCTAAACCGTAATTCATGCATTCAAGTGCTAATCTTCCACAATACAACATCTAAAACAACTAAAAACCACTAATAAGCAATTAATTGAAGTAAAGAGGATGTTCTAGGCAAAATACCTTATCTCCCAAAAGGTTGTAGCTTAGGTCTCTTGCTTCCCAAACAACTCCACCAACTTCCTCAAACCTACCTAGCTAAGGGTTTTTATGGAGTAATCTCAAGATTAATCGGTTGGATTGCAAGATTTAGGCAAGATTAGAAGCAAAAGGTTGAGAGTTTTCTTTTCTTTCTTCTTGTTAAGAGGGCCGGCCAAAGGCTTGCAAAAATTGGGTGATTTTTGGGTCAAATTTGAGTATTAGTAAAGGTAAGAAATAATGGTCAAAGTCCAAGCTCAAATGAAAAAGCGACACGTGGCACCTTTTAAGTTTAACACTTATCCTTTTGTCTCTCCAAAATTGATCCAACTAAGTAATCTCTAATTATCTCTTAGCACCTAGAAAATTACTCCCTGAATACTAAACTTAACCTAATCGGCCGAATTTTATCGAACTTACCGCACTAGTGGGTCCCACCTCCGGTATACATTCATAAAATCTTATAAACTAATTTATACTAGAAAAATGATTTCAAAACCATCTTCACTCATAAAAATTATTTTCACAATTTTTTTCGAATAAATAAAATATGGAAAGCGTGCAATTAATAGAAAATAAAACCTAGCAATTAAGAAAATTACGGGTTCTCACACTCTCTCCCCCTTAAAGAAATTTAGTTCTCGAAATTTTCTTATCAACGGAATCTTTCAAAATCTAAGGTACCAAGGGATTGTACCTTCTATGTCCTCAGACGAGTCAGGCACCTGATGGTGCTCTAAAGAATATACCCGAGCCGGTACCTTCAATCCAGTCCCTTCCTTTTCCGACTGTCCAGAGTTAGTCTTAGTTGGTTGCGGGGTCCCTTTTCCTTTTCGTAGTCGAATTGGGCAGTCAGCAATCCGATGATCGGCACTTCCGCAGCGCAGACATTTCCCCTCTTTCTTCCAAAAATTCACCTCCGTATGATTTGGCCCTCCGCAATATCCACAGGGACCACGAGTAGCAGAGACCGGTCCCCCCTGAGAGACATCACGCGACACCCCCGGTTGTCGTACTCCCCTGTTTCCTTTTCCAATCTTAGGAGGCGTACTTGTACCTACTTGCTTAGAGCTACTCCCAGGAAAGCCCCTTTTCTTGGTTTGGAAGTTTTTCACCTACAGCCTAGCATTCTCTACTCGTTGCGCCTTCTCTACGGCATCACTGAAGGAGTTAATTTGGGCTACGGCTAGATCTTTCTGGATCTCCACGTTCAGACCCTGGACGAATCGCCGTATTCTTCGTTGCTCAGTCACGATGAGTTCGGGCGCAAATTTGGATAGTCGGGTAAATTGGCTCTCGTACTCGGCCACCGTCTGGGTCCCTTGACGAAGCCGGATAAATTCATCCTCCTTTTGTTCCTGTACTAGAGGAGGGAAGAATTTAGCGTTGAACTCCCATATAAAGTTCACCCAAGTCCTGGGCGTTTGCTCTCGGTCCCACTTTTGTCGTATTATGTTCCACCAGGAACGGGCCGCTCCTTATAGTTGGAAAACAGCAAAAGTCACCTGCCATTTTTCTGTGTAGTACAGGGCAACAAAGATATCCACCATTTTCTCTAGCCACCTTTCAGCTACATCTGGATCGGGTTCCCCAATAAACTTTGGTGGGGCAAACTTCTGGAACCTCTCGAGGGCCCGGTCCTCGCTCTCTATGTGATTACCAGGGTTCCCAGGGTTGGGGTTAGGGTTACGACCCTGTTGGTGCACCACTTGGGCTAGCAAATTAGTCATTTACTACATGGCAGCAGCTATTTGGACGTTAATATCAACCCTCTGTTCAGGGTTTGGTCCAGACGAGGTTTCCACAGTGTCCCTTTTAGACGTGGGTTGCCTAATTCCATGCCCACTGCCTCGTCCAGTACGAGTGCCCTCCATTGATCTAAGTCAATCTAAGGTCGAGGTGCAAAGATGATATTAAAGTGATTATAAGCATAAGCAAATAACAAGAGGTACACACAGATCAAAAGCATATAAACACACAACTGTACCGAACCAGTCACACAGTAACAGTCAATTAGATACAACCAAAAGAGGTCCATGAAGGTAGCGGGGTCATCCAAAAGTACTATAGACAGACTAGGTCACAAGTACAAAAACAACTAACGAAAAGCTTTTCCCCCTCTAGGGCTCCATCCATAATCTACGAGAACAACACCATTTATATCTTAAGCAAGGTTGATCACGCTTAACTACCTCGAACAAACCACACGAAGTTCCATAGAATCGCATTTCTAGTTCGGCCAAGTCCTTTCTAACCTAGGCTCTCATCTCTTCCGTATCTGGGCGCAAGAATCCCATCTAAAATAATTCACAACTCAAGCCGGCCGGTCCCAAGAGTAAATCATCCATATTTTAGATTCCTACCCGACATACATATCTATCTTTCTCAAGTTTCATGGTAAAGATTTTTACACTTATATCATGCCCCGTTCATAACTTATGCTCAAACGAGCACTTAGACATATTCATGAAATCAGGACCATAACACCACTTGCCCCAAGCTCACTCCGCGCAGAGACCACGCGAAGTGGCTCTGATACCAACTGTGGCAGCCCCACCTCGTGATTTTGATTCATTTGAGCGCGCTAATATATTCCGGAATGTTTTAGTTTGTATATAACCATCTTAGTAGTCTTGGCGAGAGTTGGGCAGGCAGTCCGCTAACCCCTTTGGTACGCCTTAGGGGAAAGCGGGGCTGTCACATATTTGATCGATAGCATTTTGAAAAAATGGAGAATTAACAGCATTAATGGGAATACATGCATCATATGTGACGACCCCATTTCTCCCAAGGGCGAACCCGATGGTATTAGCGAGCCGCCTGCCTAACTCGCGCCAGGACTCGAAACTTAAAACAATAAAACTAAATAAACCGAAAGAGCACTATATACACAATATATACAATCCCAAAAGTGTTCTACTCATCCTATTATATCCTTATGAATATAACCAAAACCAAAGAGTAGACCCTAAGGAGGGTCCTTATACAAACCACCAAAACTAAAACAAACATCCTAATTGTCCAACTATTACATGCAAATCTAACTATACTAGTGTATGTGTCAAAAGTCCCCGCGTCAACCCCTGCTAAGGAAAACAAAAGAAAAGGGGTAAGCTATATGCTTAGTAAGTAAACAGGGGCAAAACCGTAAATCTCACATATGTAAGAGTAAAGCAAAAGCAGAAAATAACATCACATAATAAGGATACGGGTGGCTCCAAAGCTAATTCATGTGCCATGTATGATCTCCTGCCGACACTCCATCGACCACAAATAATGGTCCGTAGAACTCCACTTGTTCTCCCACCGTACACCTTATCACCCTCTCCGGCCAGACACCTCACAAACTTGTTCGAGCGAACGAAATTGAGCTTGTTCACAAGCTCGGATCACAAACTTGGTCCACATACTCGGTGAACCGGATTCACAAACTTGGTGACCTCAAACCAGGTTGGACTGACTTCGACCAAGTCCTAACCGGCTCAAATAGTCCATCTAGGTATTGAGATCGGGCCCCAAACTCACAAACTTCACAAAATTTTTCAAAAGTCACCCCGAGCCCTCAAGGGTTTTAGTCCTCTTCATACATATCAAAACACATAAGCAACTAACACACAAGAGCGGCATGAATACTTACCCAACGAAGAAAAGAGCAAAAGTACGAAATTCGTGCCGCGAGGAGTAGCTAGTAGGCCCCACCGGCTCCACCTAGCTCACCAACGTTTGAAATAGAAGATTGTGTCACAATATTTCACAAATGGCTACTAACATACTTAAAACAAGCAAAACGGCAAAATCGGCACATACGAGTGCGGAAACGGCATACGGAATCGGAAATGGTAACCCAATCGCTTTGCCGTCAAAACTGTTTTGAATACAATCGAAGCTACGAGTGTCGGATCAAGGTATATGAGGTACCGTTACGAAGCTAAGAGGAGGGGATACAATTTTCACGAAGACACCTAAGTCTGGATCTGAACAGAAATAGGTCGAAAGTATGGAAAATCGTTCCAGAAATTCGCACTTTAGAGTGACGGACAGGGTAGGTTTGGTGGACCATAACACCCAGCTCACAAATCCAAATCAGGAAATTCCAAAGGCATTAGAAAGCTAGGACATAAGGCTAAAATTTTGAAGTTTTGGCCAAGACCTGAATCCACTCAGAACAGAACAAAAATTGAGTGTCAAAGTACCCGTCAGAACTGTCCAGATTCAAAGGCAGTTCTGACGATCGATCTTGTTTTGGTCATAACGGGAGCTATGGAACTCGAATTTCGACGCACTTTATACCGTTTCGAAGTTAAAACCAAGATCTACATTTCTTATGAAGGAGTCAACACCCAGATTGTGACAGCCCCACCTTTCCCTAAGCCGAACCAAAGGGTTTGGCGAACCGCCTGCCCAGCTCTCGGCGGGACTACGGGGTCAAATCACTCCCAACTCTGTAGAACGCGTGATAGAAACCAAAGAAAACGATTGATTGGGTAACCTCCAGGTTAAATGTAACTTACCATCGCATAATATTGTCGAAATCCCTGCCAGATTTTATTTTTTTCACACTTGGATACTATACTCGTCTGAAATCTCAGTAATGTCATTGAACTCCATGTAGCCAAAAGAATGAACACGTTCGAGCGGGGTAACACATGTACATGATTAAACACTTTTATATAAATACATGATTGCAAAATTACACATTAAAAGGGAGTTGTTGGGTCAAAAAACATTCAAGGTTTATTTCTCTTGAGGAGCTATACAAAAGAATATATATCTAGCTCAACTCATGCTTCCAAATATCATTGTTCCCAAAAGATTTTCCTGTAAGGAAAACAAGGATAACAAAACGGGGTGAGCTATAAGCTCAATGAGGTACCAAAAATAATAACAGTCAAGGACCAAGGAACTTCATGCTCAATTAATCACATAGGTGTACCAATTAAGGAGATATGTAAACACTGAGATAGAAAGGATACAGATGGCCCTCAGGAGCCAATTTCCCGTTGCAGTACTTGATCCAACTACGTTGACCCTCCGTCAACTTCCAACTAAAGAAAACCTGTCCAGTAGAACACCGCTTTAACGCCGAATCCCGTTCACCATTCATACCCCCTTACCGGGCCCGAACGCCAAATAAAACAGGAATGGTAATACTCGAGTATACCGGAATCAAGAGTCTCAATACTCAAAGATACCATAAAAACAGGCACCCACGGATTGTCAATTTTCTCGACCAAGCCCTTGTATGGCTCGATTTAATTAACTCCCCATGAGGTTGAGCTCAGGTTTAACAGGACGATCAAGTTTAACAGGACGATCGTGGACACACTTCCAAACGATCGAATAACAAGTGCAAGCAACAAGTTCAAGTACATAACAAGTACAAGTAACAGATTCCAGTTTATTCAGTACAGGCAAGAGAACGAGTGTGATAAAGTACACCCTCGTCTCATACAAGATAAACGGTCAGGAAAAATATTCAAGTAGCAAGTTGTAAGTACAGAAAACCAGTTTAACAATAACTCAGGGGAGTGGTACACTCACCTGATCAAACAAGGATAATTTCAAAAGTTTCCTTCCCAAGCGTGGCTTTACTCGTCATTACCTCCTAGAACAATCAAGGCAAACACTTAAGACTCGACTCCAAGACCGAGTATGGAATTCGCAAGTGAGACTCGGTTACGAGCCGTATGCCTAGTCAAAAGAACCATTAATGCAAAGCAAAGAGGTGACCTCGGAGTGAAAAGGTAACAATTAGTCTTAAAAGCATGAACAACCTCAAAGCCCTTCCTACAATGACTAACCAAATCCAAATTTGAAGTAGATAATGAAAGCAAGATCAATACTAGCAAAACAGAATTTTTCCAGTTCTGCGCGACCTTATATGAAAAATCATATCTCAAGTTTTGTAAGTCCAAAATTAATAAAAGTTATACCGTTGGAAAATACATTCAAAGGGCTATAACTTTCCAGATAACACTATTGTAAGATTCAGAACGTAAGTCAGTTGAATTCAAGTCGCAAGTTGTTGCTTTATCCAGTGGTGGACAGAACAGGTACAAGATTTCAGTCAACTTTGAAAAATCACCAAACATTGGACAAACAGAAACAGGATCTGAGATTTACATAGTTTATAGCCCTATGAATCCAGTTTAAAATGCAACAAACGGAACTCAATTCCAACATTTCTACATCACGATATAGCAAATCTCCCGAGACTGCACCGAAGCTCCTACAAACATTTGGACAGCACTTCCCCTTGTCTCTCTTTACTTTTCCAGCCATCAAGGCTTCTTTTGTTTTCCTCAATCACTCCCAAAGGCACACACAAAATAAGTTCATTAAATAGCCATTCAGTAAGCTCCAAGTAATACAAGTACAATTCAAGATAGGGAAAAGTCCGGAAATGAAAGTTAAGCTCTAAACCAAAAAAAACAGTTTTTGACATCATTTTACGGTAATGGCACCCAAGGCACTACGATTACCGGATGAAGGTGTATGATACACCATTTCGAAGCCAAAAGACAGGGCTACAACATTACAGGAGGTCACTCAACCCATTTTCGAGTGCAACCAGGTCAAAAATACAAGATACTACACCAAAACCCGTAAAAATAGTTTCACAAACCACATTCTAGTGGAAACCTCATAAATCGGCCTACCTAAGTCCAAATCCAGAAATTCCAAAGCCATACGAAAGCTTAGAAACAGGGCTACCTTTCATCAGAAGACTTCAACAACTAAATCAGAAGCAATCCCAACCAAATTCACCAATTACAGACGCAACTCTCAAATTCGGGTAAAACCAGGACAGCAAGGGTAATTTCGAATTTTTTCAGGTTACGCTACTCCGATTGACCTAAACTTTTGTAGGAACCTCTATAATATCATTCCCTACAACTTTCATGTTTTAAGCCAAGGCCAATTCAGCCTCTAACTATGACCTCCAAAACCGGGCAGAATGTAATCATCATAAACCCTAACTTTCCAAAATTTCTTCCAAAACAGAAATTGTTTGCAATTAACAACTTTTTCCACCTCATAGAGTCCTTAAACATCATTTCCAATCATCATATATAGCCACACAATCATGTTCATATTAAAACAGAAAAATCACCAATAATTAGAAAACTTCACCAATTCAACCAAAACTCAAAATGTAATCCATAAAGTTGCATCTCATACCACCACTAATCATAAATTAGGCATCATTAAAGGAAGGAAAGTGGTTCTTCACAACTCACCTTAGAAACAAGAGAGAGAGAGCAATTAGTCCTTTTAGCTTCCCAAACAACTTCACCAATCACCTCAAGACCACTTAGCAACGAGATATTATGAATGATTTGGAGTTTTATCGGTTGGATTTGAAGATTGGGGCAAGATTATGAAGTAGGAAGTTGGAAGATTTTTTTCCTTCTTTGAGGAAGAGGATTCGGCCAAGTGAAGCTTGAAATGAAGAGATTTTTGGCCAATTTTAATTAAATGGTAAAGGCATGAATAGTGGTCCAAAAGGTCAAAAGGTAAGAATGAATCTTCAAGTGACACTTGTCACTTCATTTAATACATCTCTATCCTTTTGTCTCTCCAATAATAATCCATCTGGATAACTTCTAATTATCTCTTAACACCTGTTAAAAGAAACCCGGTATCCAACACTTAACCTAATTGGCCGAATTTTTCCGAACTTTTCGCCCTAGTGGGTCCCACGTTCGGTGTACGCTCCAAAATTCTCATGAACTCATTTATACTAGAAAAATAACTTGAAAACTCTATTTACTCATAAAAATTATCTAAAAAAATTTTCTAATAAAGAAAATGTATAAAAGGCGTGCAATTAAATAAAGTAACGCCTAGAAAATAAAAAAATTTACGGGCTCTCACACTCGCTCCCCCTTAAAAGAATTTCGTCCTCGAAATTCCTTACCATTGCCTTCTTCGGGATACAAAAATTTTACTACTTCCTTCTCGCAGTCAAATTGAGTATCATTCTTAGCTAACCAATCGGTATCCCGTCATTAGCCAAGCTCATTGAATTCTTCCTTCCCGACTTGCAAACAGTGAGCAAACGGTGGAATACCAGAATCTTACCTGCCACGTCCTCAAATGGGTCAGAGACTTGATGTTGTTCTAAGGAGTACACCCGAGCTGACACTTTCGATCCATTCTTTTCCCCCTTCAATTGGTCGGGGTTGGTCATGGTTGACTGTTGCCTCCTACTCCCTTCTCGAGCTCGGCCTGGACAATTTGCAATTTGATGATCTGTGCTCCCACAACGCAGACATTTTCTTCCTTTCTTCCAGCAGACATCCTCCGTGTGATTTGGCTTCCCACAGTACCCGCAGGGACCACGAGAAGCGGAGACTGAGTCTCTTTGTAATGCACCACTTGACATTCTCGGTAATTGTACTCCCCCGTTTCCTCTTCCAATCTTAGGAGGTGTACCCTTATCCCCTTGCTCTGAGGTACTTCCAGGAAATCCCCTTTTCTTAGCTTGAAAGTTTCTAACTTGAAATCTCGCGCTTTCAACTCGTTGAGCTTTCTCTACCGCATCACTAAAGGTATTGAGTTGGGCGACAACCAGGTCTTTCTGGATCTCAACGTTCAATTCTTGGATAAAACGCCTTATCCTCCTTTGCTCAGTCATGATTAGTTCAGGAGCGAACTTGGACAATCTGGTGAACTGGCTCTCATATTCAGCGACGGTTTGGGTTCCCTGGTGGAGTCTAATAAACTCATCTTCTTTCTTTTCCTGGATCAGGGGTGGAAAATACTTCGTATTGAACTCTCTCATAAAATTCACCCACGTCCTTGGGGTTTGTTCTCTTTCCCATTTCATCCTTATGATGTTCTACCAAGATCGGGCCGCTCCCTCCAGTTGGAAGACGGCAAATGTCACCTGTTGCTCCTCAGTGTAATGCAATGCGGCAAAGATATCAATCATCTTCTCTAACCACTTCTCGACCACATCGGGGTCTGGTCCTCCAAGGAATTTCGGTAGCAAGAACTTCTGAAATCGTTCGAGGGCTCTATCCTCACCCTCTATATGATTACCAGGGTTCCCTTGCTGATTAATAGGATTTTGGCTTTGACGTCCTACCACGTAAGCCAAAAGGTCGGTCATACGTTGGATAGCGGCAGCCACCTGAATGTTAGGATCCATTCCAGGTTCAGGATTAGGTCCAGACATTGGTTCCCAATTTTCTCCTTCATTTGAGGTTCCACGCCCTCGACCCTGGCCACTATGAGTACCCTCCATTTGACTTAACCGGTCTAGAGTCAAAGCACGAATCCAATATTAACACAAAAGTATACAAATACAGTGATAAAAGTAGGCCATATACATATATCATGTCTTTAGCAGATAAATCACACAGTAACAGTCAATCAGATTTAAACAAAAGAAATTGCATGAAAGTTATTAAGAGAATAATGCACTAACTAGGCCAATGGTACACAAGCAACTAACCAAAAACTTTCTACGAGAATAATGCGATTTATATCCTAGACAGGGTCAATCATCCTTAATAAAACCCTAACACATCACATGACGATCCATAGAATCAAATTCTACTCCGCCCAGGTCATTACTAACCTAGGCGCTCAGCTATTTAGTAGTCGGGTACAAGAATCCCAAAATAAGATAACTTCACAACTCGGGCTGGCCAGTCCCAAGAGTAATTCATCTACAATCAAGATTCTTACCTGACCTACAGATCCACTATCTCAAAGCATCATGATAAAGGTTTATCACTTATAACACTTCACGATCCATAGCTTATGCTCAAAGAGTACTTATACATTCATACACATTCACGGAATCGGGACCATAACACCACTTGGCCCAAGCTCACTCCGCGCAGAAACCACGCGAAGCAGCTCTGATACCACCTGTGACAGCCCCACCTTCCCCTAAGGCGAACCAAAGGGTTCGGCGGACCGCCTGCCCAGCTCTCGCCGGGACTACGGGGTCAAATCACTCCCAACTCTATAGCACACGTGATAGAAACCAAAGAAAACGAATGATTGGGTAACCTCCAGGTTAAATGTAACTTACCATCTCATAATATTGTCGAAATCCCTGCCAGATTTTATTTTTTTCACACTTGGATACTATACTCGTCTGAAATCTCAGTAATGTCATTGAACTCCATGTAGCCAAAAGAATGAACACGTTCGAGCGGGGTAACACATGTACATGATTAAACACTTTTATATAAATACATGCTTGCAACGAAGAATATATACAACAGAATATATATCTAGCTCAACTCATGCTTCCAAATATCATTGTTCCCAAAAGATTTTCCTGTAAGGAAAACAAGGATAACAAAACGGGGTGAGCTATAAGCTCAATGAGGTACCAAAAATAATAACAGTCAAGGACCAAGGAACTTCATGCTCAATTAATCACATAGGTGTACCAATTAAGGAGATATGTAAACATTGAGATAGAAAGGATACAGATGGCCATCAGGAGCCAATTTCCCATTGCAGTACTTGATCCGACTACGTTGACCCTCCGTCAACTTCCAACTAAAGAAAATCAGTCCAGTAGAACACCGCTTTAACGCCGAATCCCGTTCACCATTCATACCCCCTTACCGGGCCCGAACGCCAAATAAAACAGGAATGGTAATACTCGAGTATACCGGAATCAAGAGTCTCAATACTCAAAGATTCCATAAAAACAGGCACCCACGGATTGTCAATTTTCTCGACCAAGCCCTTGCATGGCTCGATTTAATTAACTCCCCATGAGGTTGAGCTCAGGTTTAACAGGACGATCGTGGACACACTTCCAAACGATCGAATAACAAGTGCAACTAACAAGTTCAAGTACAAAACAAGTACAAGTAACAGATTCCAGTTTGTTCAGTACAGGCAAGAGAACAAGTGTGATAAAGTACACCCTCGTCTCATATAAGATAAACGGTCAGGAAAGATATTCAAGTAGCAAGTTGTAATTACAGTAAACCAGTTTAACAATAACTCAGGGGAGTGGCACACTCACCTGATCAAACAAGGATAATTTCAAAAGTTTCCTTCCCAAGCGTGGCTTTACTCGTCGTTACCTCCTAGAACAATCAAGGCAAACACTTAAGACTCGACTCCAAGACCGAGTATGGAATTCGCAAGTGAGACTCGGTTACGAGCCGTATGCCTAGTCAAAAGAACCATTAATGCAAAGCAAAGAGGTGACCTCGGAGTGAAAAGGTAACAATTAGTCTTAAAAACATGAACAACCTCAAAGCCCTTCCTACAATGACTAACCAAATCCAAATTTGAAGTTGATAATGAAAGCAAGATCAATACTAGGAAAACAGAATTTTTCCAGTTCCGTGCGACCTTATATGAAAAATCATATCTCAAGTTTTGTAAATCAAAAATTAATAAAAGTTATACCATTGGAAAATACATTCAAAGGGCTATAACTTTCCAGAAAACTCTATTATAAGATTCAGAATGTAAGTCAGTCGAATTCAAGTCGCAAGTTGCTGCTTTATCCAGTGGAGGACAGAACAGGTACAAGATTTCAGTCAACTTTGAAAAATCACCATAAATTGGACAAACAGAAACAAGATCTGATATTTACACGGTTTATAACCCTATGAATTCAGTTTAAAACACAATAAACGGAACTCAATTCCAACATTTCTACATCAAGATATAGCAAATCTCCCGAGACTGCACCGAAGCTCCTACAAACATTTGGACAGCACTTCCCCTTGTCTCTCTTTACTTTTCCAGCCATCAAGGCTTCTTTTGTTTTCCTCAATCACTCCCAAAGGCACACACAAAATAAGTTCATTAAATAGCCATTCAGTAAGCTCCAAGTAATACAAGTACAATGCAAGCTAGGGAAAAGTCCGGAAATGAAAGTTAAGCTCTAAACCAAAAAAAACAGTTTTTGACATCATTTTGCGGTAACGGCACCCAAGGCACTACGATTACCGGATGAAGGTGTATGATACACCATTTCGAAGATAAAAGACAGGGCTACAACATTACAGAAGGTCACTCAACCCATTTTCGAGTGCAACCAGGTCAAAAATGCAAGATACTACACCAAAACCCGTAAAAACAGTTTCACAAACCACATTCTAGTGGAAACCTCATAAATCGGCCTACCTAAGTCCAAATCCAGAAATTCCAAAGCCATCCGAAAGCTTAGAAATAGGGCTACATTTCATCAGAAGACCTCAACAACTAAATCAGAAGCAATCCCAACTAAATTCACCAATTACAGACGCAACTCTCAAATTCGGTTAAAACCAGGACATCAAGGGTAATTTCGACTTTTCTCAAGCTATGTTACTCCGATTGACCTAAACTTTTGTAGACACCTCTAAAATATCATTCCCTACAACTTTCATGTTTTAAGCTAAGGCCAATGTGGCCTCTAACTATGAGCTACAAAACCGGGCAGAATGTAATCATCATAAACCCTAACTTTTCAAAATTTCTTCCAAAACAGAAATTGTTTGCAATTAACCACTTTTTCCACCTCATAGAGTCCTTAAACATCATTTCCAGTCATCATATATAACCACACAATCATGTTCATATTAAAACAGAAAAATCACCAATAATTAGAAAACTTCACCAATTCAACCAAAACTCAAAATGTAATCCATAAAGTTGCATCTCATACCACCACTAATCATAAATTAGGCATCATTAAAGGAAGGAAAGTGGTTCTTCACAACTCACCTTAGAAACAAGAGAGAGAGAGCAATTAGTCCTCTTAGCTTCCCAAACAACTTCACCAATCACCTCAAGACCACTTAGCAACGAGATTTTATGGAATGATTTGGAGTTTTATCGGTTGGATTTGAAGATTGGGGCAAGATTATGAAGTAGGAAGTTGGAAGATTTTTTTCCTTCTTTGAGGAAGAGGATTCGGCCAAGTGAAGCTTGAAATGAAGAGATTTTTGGCCAATTTTAATTAAATGGTAAAGGCATGAATAGTGGTCCAAAAGGTCAAAAGGTAAGAATGAATCTTCAAGTGACACTTGTCACTTCATTTAATACATCTCTATCCTTTTGTCTCTCCAATAATAATCCATCTAGATAACTTCTAATTATCTCTTAACACCTGCTAAAAGAAACCCGGTATCAAACACTTAACCTAATTGGGCGAATTTTTCCGAACTTTTCGCCCTAGTGAGTCCCACGTTCGGTATACGCTCCAAAATTCTCATGAACTCATTTATACTAGAAAAATAACTTGAAAACTCTATTTACTCATAAAAATTATCAAGAAAATTTTTCTAATAAAGAAAATGCATAAAAGGCGTGCAATTAAATAAAGTAACGCCTAGAAAATAAAAAAATTTATGGGCTCTCACGCAGATCGTACGTTATCAAAACGGAAAAAAATCACGGTCAGAGGCTGACTTAAAACGCAACAGAATCTGATGTTCAAAATAGGCCTGAGTGTTTTGTCTATAACTCAGGATACACTAATCCGTTTGACCTGAAATTTTACAGGCATATTCAGGACTTAAGAGGCTACAACTTTCATGTTTTAAGGAACTTCTGAATCCGTACATAACATCAAGAAAAAATGAAGCCAAAGTTCGGATGCTGAACTGCCCTGGTTTTCCAGATTTGCCGGTTTTGCGCGCCGCAACCGTACAGTCCGTTCTATGATTCTTATACCAACTTTTCTAACCAATTTGATACCCAACAACCATACGTATATCAGCCTATTAGTGGTCCAAAATTCTCTCCTTATTTTACCACGAAATTACCAAATACTAACCAAAATCCCTATCCTCACTTCATTCGCACTAATGAGCTTGCTCTAACATCCAACTAACCAAACCCCAACTCACTAGGCATTAGCCAAGCTAAACTAACCTAATGGAGTCTGGGGTTTCATGAACCAAATCTGATTTTACCAAAATCTAACAATACAAGAACAATCAATACACCACAAATTCCATCTACAAATCAATTTCTCAATTAAAGCAACTAAGGAAAACATTAAAGCAAGAAGCCCTAATTTTTTTCCTTTTGACCAAATTTCCAACAGCAACAAAACACTAAAATTAACCATGAAACTTCAATATAAACATCAAATCTACCATACAAATCCATAATCACAACAAAATACATCAATTCCATAGCTTAAAGATTAAAACCCCAAAATTTATCTTTCAAAGAAGATGGCATACCTTCAAATGAGTTTGGTAGATGATCAAACTTCAACAATTAAGCTCCTAAGTTGTTCCCTCAAGCTTCAAAGGCAAGATGAAAGGCTAGAAGATGAAGAACTTGAAGAATTTCTTTCCTCTCTTTCCTCTCTTTGCTCTCTCAATCTCGGCTCTCCTCTCTCTCTTTTTTCTCTCCAAGTCTTGTCTTGTTTGTCTTGTGATTATCTTATAATCCTAAGGTAATAAATAGTCAAAGACAATAGGAGATATTTTTAGGCTAACCAATCACATAAAAATGCTTTATTTGCCTTTTAAACCCTTGCACTTCAACCTAGCTTTTATTCTACTCTTGCCCTCAAACATTTGATAATCTTTCAATTAACTCCATAGGTCATAACTTAATCTAGTCTAGAACATGTAATCACGCTTAATTACTCCACCAATCACTTTTCTATCTTAATCACCTATACTTAAACATATTTTTTCCATAATAAAAACAATCAAACAACAACTTTTATAACTTTGGCAGAATTAGGGTTTTTAGACCCCACTTAAGCTTTCTAATAAATTGTAACACTAGAGGTTTGCTAATCTAGAGTTTGCTAACTATTTCAAACTTGCTAAACCTTTGTAAACTAAAATGAATCCTAAACTTACATATGCCAAAACACACGCTAGAACACCGAATATAATTTATAGCTCGAACCTACGAATAATAGTACATAAACTAGGGTTTTCAATCTTAACCAAGATTAGGGTTCTCTCCTTAGCCCTAAAACCCTAATATCAACTTACGAACTGACTGGGGCCTCACATCATAGAACCAAAGAGCAATGGCCATATCAGCATTTTGCCATTTATCCTTACTTTGCAAACAAGCTTTGATAGTAGGTTGAGAACTATCACGTCCACCTTTAAAGAAAGCACAAATACCTGTAGGAGCAGTGGTTTTTCTCTTTCCTTTACCTAATGATGTACCAGCCTCATTCATTGAAATTTCCCTTACTCGAGGAGGTGGAACCTCTTGCACTTCATCACCAACAAATTCGTGCACTGGTTGACCAAAAGGATTTTTGACCCCAAAATCTCCTCTTTTTTCTTTAGATTTTTTATCATTCTCCTGCAAAGATGTTAATATTGCAAGCCTCACTACTGGATCAACATGTGCACATGAAGTAACACTGCCCATTACTCCTGCCAAGTGTTGCTTCATTCAGTGGATGCCACCCCCATGAAATACTTTAAACAATAAGTGCATGTCATGGTTTTTCTTCCTTGTGCATTTCTGCCCTCAGAAACATATCCCCATGCTATATCCGTTTTCTACCTATGACCTTGGGGTTGACTTGCAGATTCCTCACTATTGAATGCTCCCCCCGGTGAACATTGTGAGTTACTACCGCTACCGGTGTCCATCCTAAAATGGGATATTTAAAAATAATTAGTCTTAAACAAATAATTAATATACATGAACCTGGTATACACCCTAGCAAAAGATAATCCTAGTCTTGTAATAATTGCCAAAACTAAAATATACACCTAGTGATGCCCGATGCCTAAGACTATTTGTATTTGGGAACTGAAACTGTCACCAAAAGATATAAAGGGTTAATGGAGACAATGAAACAACCGTTTAGCACGAGTGAAGTTAATTCTCTAAGCCTTGTACATTTCTTGAGGGTGTTAAGTATCTTCACGATAACTGGGTTTTGCACAGAGATTTAAAGACATCAAATATACTTTTAAATAATTGTGGTGAGTTAAAGATCTGTGACTTTGGATTAGTCAATATGGAAGCTTCCAGGGGTCAGGGTTAACTTTGCCAAGCATCAATAAGTATGTATTTCGTGTGATTCTGGTCTGGCTTTCTGGCCTTCATTGGTGACAGTTTCAGTTCCCAAATAAATGATGCTTAAGACTATTAGTAGAATCATGTTTCACATGCAAATTTCATTACCGAATATCAGTACCGTAAACCAATTCATATTGAAAAAAGAAGATAGAAGCACAACAGGCGTATGAAGTAAAATACCTGAGATAGAGTTGGTTTCAAGAAAAGCTAATGAAGATGGTGTGAACGAGATGGGATTGTCAAGACATCGCTTCAAGAAACAAATGAACAGAAAAGCAGGGCTGCGGATGCAGAGAAAAGGGGATTAGGCACAGTGATCCGAGGATTAGGCTGCAAAATTACAGCAGTATATATACGGAGGGCCGAGGGGACGGGAGGTGTGATATCACAACTTTTAGGATACTATTGTTGTTTAGTCTCAAAGAGGATATTACGATTTCTTTATTTAAGACATTGTTTTATTTTAAAAAAATGAAAAACCCTAAATTCTAGAAACCCTAAAGTCTAATAAAAAACCCTAGTTTACTTGTGACTAACCGGTTTTCTTAAATCTCTCATTTTGAATCGAAACCCTAATTGTAATCACTGGAATTGTAAAATCTCCCATATTTTCTTAAAATTCCTTTTTATTTGGCATTTATTCCCTTATAATAGCTATACTACTCATTTACATCCCCAATGTTTAGAATAAAGAATAGAATTAAGAGTTTTCCCTTTTCCATTCATCGTTAGGGTAAACTAAGAGTTTTACGCCTATTCGTAGTGTGACTATCCGGTACGGAGAGTGGATCAAATTTGGTGATTAAGAGTGAGTTTTAGATGATATTAAGTGTGTGATTAGAAGTGATAATAATAAGTTAGTGAATTATAAGTTAAAACCCTAGTATGTGCGAAATAAGGAAAAACGAGTTGGGCCGACGGGTACCGTTCGCTACCGATTGAGTGCACCACTTGAACACCACATTATTACCTTAATCTTCTCACTTTTATTTCAACAAAATTGGCCCTAAATATCTCCTCCATAGGGCCGAAATTATTGACCAAGAAAAGGGAGGAAAAAGAAAAAAATAAAGATTGAATCTTGTGGTGACACTTGTTGGCAATCCATGGACCTTTGAGCAAATGAGTTTCCTTCCTTCTTACCTTTCTTCTTGGCTCAATTCCCTTCCATTTTTCTTCCATCTTGGCCGAAAATAAGAGAGGGAAAAGAGAGAAAAACAACTTCACCTCCAACCTTGATTCTTCCTTGTTGAGTTGAAATTAACCAAACCAAACCGATTAAACTTACCTTTTGGTGCTTGGAAGGCTTGGTGTACTGAAATTTTTGGAAGAAAGTGGTGTCTTTCTCACCTCCAAGGAGCTTTTGGAAGGTACCATGGCTGCCTATCCCTTTACTCTTCCTTAACCTTGTTTAAGTGTGAATAGAAACTCATATTCTTGGTTTATGACGGTTAATCGGTTAGTTTTGATTGATTTGTTGGGTATGGAGTTAAGGTTTACATTTTCAGCTTTGATTATAGTTATCTACCTCTTAATTGATGTTATTGAGTTAGTAATTGGTGGGTTTGATGATAGAGCACTTGTTAGATATGGATTTCTAGAGTAAAGGTGCAAAAGCCAGAAATTGGAAACCAATTTGGCCTGTTCTGTCCGGTTCTAGTTGACCATGAGGGAGGCTGAATTAGGCTTAGTATAAAACATCAAAGTTGTAGGGAATGATATTTTATAGTGTCTTGTAAAATTTTAGCTCAATCTGAGTACTATAGCATGTGAAAAGACAAACATGCCCCTGACTGCCATAGGTAGAGCTCTGTGGCCAGTTTTGACATTTCACCAAGCTGACCGTATCTGTTCACCCTGATCCATACTGAATTAGCATTTGGTCAAAACACAGAAGTTGTATTTCTATGTCTTAGCTTTCCAACGGCCCTAAAAATGCCTTAATCAGACTTCAGTAGCCTGAGTTATTGTCATTTACACATAGTACGGTTAACTAGCCCGAATGTGAGATTCTGGTTCTGTCATTTGAAATTTTGACCTAGATACACTATGAACCGGACTGAGTGGTCTTCATAAAAATTGTAGGCCTTTGTCTTAGCTTCAAAACGGTATAAATTGTACCCCAATCCAATAAGCGTAGCTTCAGTTGTGTCCGATACGCTAAGCGACGTCAAATCTGTCTTTTGTTGTATGACTTAAACTTCATTTCCGGACATTTTCCTAGCTTATTTTGTACTTGTGCGACATTGAGCCTATTCAATGGCTATTGAAATGAGATTATTTTGTGTGTGACATTGGGACTGTTTGAGGAAAATATTGAAGCCATAAATGGCTGAAAAATAGGTAAACACAAGGGGCATGCCGCCAAATTTTCACTAGAGGTCTAAACCGGCCTTTGGAGTTCTGGTTCGGTAATCTGCAAATTTGACTTGGATACACTAAAAAATGGGTTGAGGTATCTTCATGAAAGTTGTAACTCTTTGTCTAAGCTTCGAGGCACTACCTAGTACATTTTGATCCGATAACCACAGCTCCAGTTATTGTCAAAATCGTGTAACCCGTTTCGTACCATTTTCATTTTCGCACACGCGCACGTGCATTTGTCAACCATTTTTGCCGTTTTGGACCATTTAGAACTACTTTTGTTATTTTGTTACCATTCCGGCAGTTTCGGCCAATTTCGACATTCTTTTGGCCTTAACGTCATTTTTGACCGTTTTCGATCGTTTAAGTTATAAACTGCTATTGTATGGCCATTTCACTTATATGTATATATAATCTGTCAATACAGGCTGTGAGGGTTTTGACGGTGACAATCAAGCTCAATGAATTGTATCGTTTTTCGTGCCAAGCTGTATCAAGTGAGTAACTGGGTTGTTTATTGATGTGAAATTGTCAAAGTGCTTTGTATATGTTAAATGGGTACTTAGGCGAGGGTGTACTTTATCTCACTCGACCTAAACCCATCCTTTATTTTGATTTCATATGTGAGAATACATGTCTTATGTTGAGTATCACCCTTTTGCTGTGTGCTGATGGGGGTGATTACATGACTTGAATTGAACCCCATTTGTTGTGTGCTGTTTGGAGAAAGTACTTTGTTGTGTACTTTGTTGAGAGATATCATCTATTGAGAGATCAAATATCTCAGGGCTTGGTTCCAGCCCGGTTCCAAGGGTAAACGAACTATTCGAGCCAGCCGGGGCTTGGTCGAAGTTAGTTCCATGCTAACCTTGGGACTTAGTTCTTTGTTAAAGCTTTGATGAAAGCTAAGTTATTTTGTTTCGCTCAAGCTGCTGTGTGCTGTTGACTGGCCAGCGGGGGTTGATAAGGTGAACGGGAAAGTTAAGTGGAGTCTACGGACCATGAGTACTTTGGTTGATGGACTGTCAATAGGTGTTCAAATTCGGGGAATTTGTGAGACCTCAGTCAGTTCTTAAGTTTGATATTAGGTGATATTCATTATTTGTGCGGTAAAATTGGGGTTTTAGGGCTAAGGAGAAAACCCTAATCTGGGTTAGGATTGAAACCCTAGTTTTGTATTAATCACAAGTTCAAGTTGTAATTAAAGTTAGTTATGTTAGTGTGTGTTTTAGTATAGGTAAGTATAGGATTTGATCCATTTTATATAGGTTAAATACGTTTAAGAAGGTTAGAAACCCTAAATGAGCCAAACCTCTAGTGTTATGATTTATTAGAAGTTTTAAGTTGGGTTTAAACCCTAATTTTGCCCTTGACAAAAAGGTTATTGTTTAATTGCTTTTATGTGGGATAAAGTATGTTTAAGTATAGGTGATTAATATAAGAGGGTGATTAGTGAAGTAATTAAGTGTGGTCAAGTGTTTTAGATTAGATTAAGTTGGTAACCTATGGAGTAAATTGAAAACTTTTCAAATGTTTAAGGGCAAGAGTTGATCAAATGCAAAGTTGAAGGTGTAAGGGCTTGAGAGCAAATTGGGAGCTTTTAGGTGATTGGTGAAAGTAGAAATATCTTTCAAGGCTTTGACCAAGCTTAAATACCATAGGATGGGCAAGATTATCATAAGAAGCAAAACAAAATAAACTAAAGAGAAAGAGAGATTGAGAGGCCGAGAGAGAGAGAGCAAGAGAGAAAGGGAAAGTTCTTCCAAGTTCAACTTCTTCTAGCTTCCATCTTGGTCTTGGAGTTTAAGACAACATCTTTGCTACTTGATTGTTGTGGTTTAATCATCAACAAGGTTGGATTAAAGGTAAAATTATCTCTCTCTTGGAAGTTAAAGTTGGGGAATTAATTTTGAAGCCATGAAAGTGAAGTTTTGTTGTGATTATGAACTTGTATGATTCATGAGGTGTTTATGGTGTTGATTGATGGTTTATTTTAGTGGGTTATTGCTGCCCAAATTTCGGTTAAGCTTATGAAAGAATTAGGGTTTCTTGTTTCATAGTTATTCAAGTTGATTTGGATGATTGTTTGGCTTGTATATGGAGCATATGATGTGTTAATTTCACTTGTGTGGTTAATTGTTAGTAAAATCAGATTTTGTCCATGAAACCCTAGACTCCATTAGGTTAGTTTAGCTTGGCTAGAGTTTAGTTGGTTAGGGTTTGGTTAGTAGATTGTTAGAATAAGCTCAATGGTGCAAATGAAGTGAGGATAGAGATTTTGGTTAGTGTTTGGTAATTTTATGGTGACTTATAGGGAAAGTTTTGGCCCAGTAGTAGGCCATTTAGAAGTTAGTATATGTGTGTTTATTTGGTAGGAGTTTGGTTAGAAAGCTTGCATAAGAACCATAGAACGGACCGTACGGTTGCGGCGCGCAAAAACGGCAAAACTGGAAATCAGGGCAGTCCACAAATCCGAACTTGAGTTCTGTTTTTCTTTATGCTACGTGCTGATTCAGAAGTTTCTCAAAACATGCAAGTTGTAGCTTCTTAAGTCCTTAATGTACATGCAAAATTTCAGGTCAAACGGATCAGTGTAGCCCGAGTTATAGCCAGAACACTTGCACCTGTTTTGTACACTGGATTGTGTTATGTTTTTGAATTTTGCTTCTGACCATGCTCTGTCTGTTTTGATAATGTGTGAACTGGGTGTTGACCACTTCATAAGAAATGTAGATCTTGGTCTTAGCTTCGAAATGGTATAAAGTGCATCCAAATCCGAGTTCGGTAGCTTTAGTTATGACCAAAACAAGATCGGTTGTCAGAGCTGCCTTCGAATCTGGACAGTTCTGACAGGAACTTTGAACCCTTTTTCCCTATGCTTTGTACTGATTCAGCTTTTGGTCAAAATACAAAAGTTATAGCCTTATGTCTTAGCTTTCCAACGCCGTTGGAATTTCTTGATTTGGATTTGTGAGATGTGAGTTATGGTCCAGGAAACAAACCCTGTCCGTCACCCTAAAATGCAAATTTCTGGTACTGTTTTCCATAATTCCGACCTAGATGGACTATTCGAGCCAGCCGGGGCTTGGTCGAAACCAGTCCTGTAACATCCCGAATATTAGGAGGTTGTTTGTGAAGAAAATATTAAAGTGTATTTCTTTGGGTTTGATTTAAAACCTAATTTTGTTTTAAAAAAAAAACTAGAAACCCTAATATGGTAGCCAAAAACCCTAGTTTACTTGTGACTAACCGGTTTTCCTAAATCTCTCATATTTTAATTGAAACCCTAATTTTAATTACTGGAATTGGAAAATTCCTCACGTTTTCTTAAAAATTTCCTTTTATTTGAAAATTATTATTTATTAAAGCTCTACTATCCAATTGTTCAACTATAAGAGTAAATAAACCTAGAAAATAAGGTTTTACACTTCGGTTTCAAGATTTGAGCAAAATTAGGGTTTTGTGATTTTTCCGCCGGATGAATTTTCGGTACTGGCCAAGGATCAATTTGATGATTAAAAGTGACTTTTAAGTGAGAAATAATATGTGAGTAGTAGCAATGAGGTAAGGTTAGTGAATGGAAAGTAAAAACTCTAGTACGGGTGTTTTTAAGAAAAACGGCGCGAACCGGCGGGTCCTGCGCATTACCGATTGAACAGTGGCACCGCTTGACCACCATTTTTGCTTACCAAACAAATTTATTGAACTTGAACAAAATATCTTCCCCCTCATGATTATAGCTTGACCGAAATTGTGGCTCAAATACAAGGAAAGAAAGAGAAAAATTTTGTGGACAAGAATAGGCCAAGTGTTGGCCAAAAATTGTGGACACAATTACCCTTAACCTCTTACTTCCATATAAGACAAACCAAGCCTCATCTTCCTCCATATTTCTGCATAAGAACCGAGAGAGAGAGAGGGGAGGAACAACAAGAAGAAAAAAAAAACTCCTTCATTTCATCTTCAATCCAACAACTTAGGGAGAAATCAAACAAAATAAACCGATTAAACTTGTTCTTGAGTGACTAGCTAGTGAGTTGTGGTGTGATTCTTGAAGGGGAGAGCTTGTGCTACTCTTGGTGACTTTTATTCAAGGTAAGAGAGTTTATCTCTCCAAGTTTTACTTCTAATCTTGTTATATTAAGCCTAGTAACTTGATTTTATGGTGAGATTATGGATGATGAGCATGTTTTAGTAGTTTTCCCCAATTTATTTGATGAACTAGGGTTCCTGATTTTCTGCTCAAGTTGATGTATGATGCATGAATGTTGCAATTAAAGTTATATAAGGTTGTTTAGTGGTGATTGGAACCAGAAATTTGAGGAAACTACACTTAGAGCTAAAAATTCCAGATTTCTGGAAAATTTCCCAAGCATTCTGTCCGAAATTGTATATGTATGTTAGAGGCCGAATTGGCCTTTGGTAAAAGAAGGAAAGTTGTATAGAATGGTGTTTTATAGGTGCCTACAAAATTTCAGCTCAATCGGAGCAACGTAGAACGTGAAAAGTCCAAAATACCCCTACTGCTTTAAGAATTTCCCAGTAGTCCGTTTCTTCAGTTCAGTCCAGTTTATCACGATTTTTGACCAGGATCCATTCTGATTTAGCTCTGGACCAAAACATGAAAGTTGTAGTGCTCTGAAGTAGCTTTAAAATGCCTCTAAGAACACCTGATTCGGACTTGTGTACACTGAGTTATGTCCATTACAGTGTTCTGCATTTAAACAGCCGGTGAATTGATTTCTGGTTTGGTAATTGGAGAATTTGACCAATTTACATTAGAAACTGGACTAAGTGACCTTCATGAACATTGTAGCTCTGTGTCTTAGCTTCGAAACGGCATAGGTTACGTCTCAATCCGATAAGCGTAGCCTCGGATATGTTATTTCCGCATTTGTACGTCAAATCTGTTTTGTGCCACATTGAACTTCTGTACTTGCTACTGTTGTGAATCTTATTATTATGATATTGTGAGCCTATGGAATGGCTCTTGACATGAATGGCTGAGATGTATAATGTTGGGTTGTGTTTGAGAAAAACAATGAAGCCTAAAAGGCTGGAAAATTAGGTAAACACAAAGGGCATGCTGCCCAAATTTACGCTCGAAAACTAGAGAACTACTTGCAACTTGAGTAAGGGTTAAGAGTGATTACTCCTTGAACCATCTAGGGTACTTGAGTATTCTTGTTCCGAGGTATATAAGGAAGGACTTGGCCGAGCTTGTACCCTTGAGAAATGAAATAATGACTATTTGGAATATGTTTCTCTTGTACTTTCGACTCGCATGGCATTTTCAAGTATAAATGTTACAAAGTTTTACCGTTTAAAAAGTGAGCAAGTGTTTCACGACTACTATCCGAGTGAATTTCAAATTCTTGATTTTATTGAACGAAACGTCTAAGTTTCGAACTCTAGTCATGTTTCAAAGTTCTCAAACTGAGTTTTATCGCAGATTTGGACTCCGAACTCGGAATATAACCTGAAAGTGACCAGTAAAGGCACTATATCTTTTGGTGAGTGCTTTCAAATACTGAATTGAACTTGATACTTGTACTTGATACGTGCCAATATGATTACATGCCACATGCGTGAATTGTTAGGGCAAGAGTGTACTTTATCGCACTTGCCCTTACGTGATATACTTGTTTATTGTTGCAATTGACTTGATATACTTGTTTATGATGCGCACACTTCCTGGAATTCCAGAAACCCTGTGGCGAGTTACTCTAGTCGAGCCGGCAAGGGCTTGGTCGATTGGGTAACGAACCCTGGGTCTCTTGTATTGTCGAGTGGAGTGATATCTCCTCGACTAATCGGTATACTCGAGTATTACCACCCGTGTTCTTGAGGATTTTGGGCCCAGCTGGGGGTTGAACGGTGGACGGAGAGTCGTTTAAGTGGTGTTCTACTGGATCGGTTCCTTTATGTAACAGCCCCACCTTCCCCTAAGGCGAACCAAAGGGGTTAGCGGACTGCCTGCCCAGCTCTCGCCAGGACTACGGAGCGGTTACACGCGTTCTAAAACGTTTCGGAAATGCAAAAGTGCGCTCGGACAAGCCACAAGAACCAAAATAACAAAATAATAAGCAAAAGGAAAACGATGAATAGTGCCTGGAATAGGGGAAACCGAGAACCCACCAAACAGTAATACATAGCAATTCAACATTTACAACCACACTTGGCATGTCAAAACTATACATATGGTATACACGTATTCGGTTTGCCATTCAGAAGATGAACCCAATACACATTAGGGTTTCATGAGATGAGTTATTCAAAATAGACATATACATGGCTCAATTTGGCAACCAACACGTATGAGCTCCCAAAAGTGATTATTTTCCTGTAAGGAAAACAAAAGGGAACAGAAAGGGGTGAGCTTGCGCTCAATGAGGTACCAAACAGATAGCAATAAAATCATGGCATTTCATGTTTAACAAATCAGATACACATGCCAAATATAAAGCAACGGAACCACTGATTCAAATCAGAAGGATACGGGTGGCTCTCAGGAGCCAAATTTCCAGCTCAGTACTTGATCCAGACCGGTTGACCCTCCGTCAACGTATATAGAACCAAAGCGTCCGTAGACCCCTCTTCACTCCAAATTCCGTCCACCAAACACCCCTTTACCGGGCCCGCTCACCGTATCAGTAACAGAAATGGTAATACTCGAGTATACCGGAACCCAAGGGTCTCAATACCCAAAGATCCCCGAACAGACTACCGTGGTTCGTTATCTAATCGTCCAGGCCCTTGCCGGCCCGACTTGAATAACTTAGCCACAGGATTTGAGCTCATAGGTCACAGAAAGGTCGTTGGACACAAGCTTCCAAACGACGTCAGAACAGATACAGTTTCAGATACAGATAACAGATTCAGTACAGTTTCAGATACAGATACAGATAACAGATTCAGATAGACGTTCAGAATTGGAATATGAACAGACCAGAGAACGAGTGTGATAAAGTACACCCTCGCCTCCACTTTATCAAAGCAGTACTTGGCTTCAATAGTCATAAGTCAAGTATTCAGATATTCAGATATTTCACATAAAGGGTAGCAGGCAGTGGTACACTCACCGATTCAACTTCAAAAGTTTCACTTCAGATTGGCCTTAATCGCCAAGAAACCCTAAAATAATCAAAATAAACCAATTGAAGGTTTCATATCTAAAATCGAATAAACGGAATGCACAAGTGAGACATACTAATGCAAGGGTGCAAAAACATGATTTTCTTGAAAACAAAAAGATAACATCAAGACCTAGGCGCAAACAACCCAAAAGCCCTTCATTTCCATCAAAAGGCAAATCCAACTTAAAGAACCAAACGGCCTAGAAAATCGGGCAGCACTTCCCCTAAATTTCTTACTTTTCCAGCCATTAAGGCTTCATTATTTCCTCAAATCAGTCCCAACACCTCACACAAAAGTCATCTCATTCCCAAAAGCCGTTCACTAGGCTCAAAGTAGTACAAGTACAAAAGTTAGCTAGAAAATGACCGGAATAAGAGTAAGCCTTAAAACCATGCCAACCAATAGGGTTTCATAAAGCCATGCCAATCACAACCCCAATAGGGTTTCATATACATATATAAGCATAATAGCAAACCAGAAATTAGAAAATGGCCTTAGTCTTGGCCCCAAATAGAAAACTGTTTTACACTCATTATGCGGTAATGGCGTCAAATTCTCTACGGTTATCGGATGGGGGTGTAAGACCCACCATTTCGAAGCTATGAAACAGGGCTACAATAATGTAGAAGACCACTCAATCCAGTTCGTAACACAACTAGGTCAAATATGCCAAATACTAACCCAGAATTCCTAAAACAGGTTCACAAAACACAAAAAACTGTAATCAGTATATCTCAGTCCATACGAGTCCAAACGCCGAAATTCCAAAGGCATATGTTAGCTAAGACACTCAGCTACATTTCATCAGAAGACACCAACTCCAGAATCCAAACCAATTCCAGTCAAAATGGCCAATTACTATCGCAGTTTTCGCATTCTGTCCAAAGCAGAACAGCTACAGTAACTTCGTCATAACTCATTCTACATTAATCCAAATGACCTGAAATTTTACAGGCATCTCCATCACATCAATACCTACAACTTTCATGTTTTGAGCAAAGTCTAATTCGGCCTCTAACCCAGTGATCTAAAACCGGACAGAATTGGGGTTCAAGAACCCTAACTTTTCAAATTTCACACCAAATCCAAAATTGATTGCATTTAACCACATTTCACATCCACTAGAGCCATTTCCAACCATTACAATTCATCATGCAAGCCCCCAACATCAAGATCATATTAAACCAGAAAAATTCCCAATAAAATAAAAACTTCACCAAAACAAGCCAAATCAAGAAACAAATCATATATTCCTTCTCTCATGCCCCCATTAAGCACAAAATAAGCATTATTAGATGTAGTAGGGTGTTTCAAGCATCACTTACCAAGAAATCAAGAGAGAGAGGGATGTTGGCCACCTTAGACCTTCAAACAAACTTCACTAATCAACTTACTAACACCTAATGGAAGGATAATATGGAGTAGAATCTAGTATAGGCAATTTATTTTGGTGGATTGAACCATATGGAAGCTTGAGAGTTGATGAAATTCTTCCTTCTTGAGCTTGAGAGAGAGCCGGCCATAAGAGGTAAGAAAATGGCAATTTTTGTGCATTTTTTTGATATTTAATCCTTTGGTCAAAAAAGTCAAGAAAGTGAATAGTAATTCTTAAAGTCCAACCAATGAGAATGTGACACTTGTCACCTCATTAAATGCATTCCTATCTTTCTTTTCTCTCTCACATCAATCACTTCACACCCACTACTTATCTCTTAACACCCGATAAATTTTTCACAGTATCCGAAACTTAACCTTATTGGCCGAATTTTTCCGAACTTTTCGCACTAGTGGGTCCCACGTCCACTATTTATTCTTAATTTTCTAAAAACTCACCAATGCTAGAAAAATCATCTAAAACTTATATTTACTCATAAAAATTATCTAGAAAATTTTCCGGATACAGAAAGTGCAGAAAACAAACCATTGAAAATAAGAAAACCTGGAAATATAATAAAACCTAGAAAATGGAAAGATTACGGGTTCTCACACTCTCTCCCCCTTAAAGAAATTTCGCCCTCGAAATTTTACCTTCACAATTTAAAGTAACCAATGGCCTGTACCTTCTCCGTCTTCAGAGTCAGAAGAAATAAGGTTCTTCATTTTAGTCCCTTTTCCACTTGACGGGCCAGGGTCGGTCTTGGTTGGCTGCTGGTTCCTTTCTTTTCGTGCAATAACCCCCGGGCAATTAGCAACCAAATGCTCGGCGCTCCCACAACACAGACATCTCCTCCCCTTTTTCCAGCAATCCACTTCAATATGATTGGATTTTCTACAATATCCACAAATTATCTCACCACTCGCTCCACGGCCCTTCTTCACAATTGATCTACCAGCTTTACCCTTTTTCTTTGCATGAAAGATCTTCAGTTGTGGCTTTGCAATTCCCGTCCTTTGAGCTTCCTCTGGCGTTCCCATAGATGTGTTACCTTGTGCCATTGCTACGGTCTCCTTGGAAATCTCTTCGTATTTCCTCTTTAACTCCATATTTTGGTGTAAGAGTTCAAGTTTCTCCGAATACTCTTGCTTCCATTGCCTTTCCCAGTACTCGGTCAGCCTCCTTTGAACCTCTAATTCATCTCGGAGAACCAAAATTTCCTGATACGGATCAACCCAATGTGTCATCTTACTGAAGTGCTGGAACTCGGATGCTAGCCTGCCGGGCAAAACAATGGGTCATAATACATTCTTAAGTACAAGTGGCACTCCCGGTCCTTGTCCAGCTATTGTTTCCCTTTTCTTTTCTTGATTCCTGGCCTCATTTAGTTCCACGTCCACGACGACATCTTCCTCACATATATATATATTTTTTTTTCTCTCTCTTTTCTTTTTCCCCTTTCCCACAGTACTGCAACGCATAACTACAATAAAGTGACAAAAGTAATCGAATTCTAGCACACCAATTACACCAAAGACATATACACATATAACACGCCATGTATCAAGAAAACGGATAACCAAGTACACCAACACATGCCAATTAGACAGATAATCCTATGCACAATACCCAAACCACTGTCATGTCATAGGGGTATCAAGCAAATCAAGAGTAAGGGCGATATAGTCCCAGACCCGATTAAAATAACCCCGTCCGATCCCTCACGTCACTTACTATGCAAACTAGATATCCAATAACCTCTTGGACTCATTCTAGCCAAACAAAGCCTATTCATGTTCCCAAAATGCAAATTCCACATACTTAACACCGCCTCTACTCTGAAGTACTCAGGCACAAGAATCCGAAATAAGACAATTCACCTCTCAAGCTGGCCAGTCCCAAGAGTAAACCATCTACAATCGAAATTCCCACCAGACGTACCGATCTATGTTCCTCAGATACCACAAGAAAAGTTAAGGCCTATAACATTCACAATTCAGAACTTAGGCTCGATCGAGCACTTATTCCTTCATACCAATTCACCATATAGTCCAGGCTCACTCCGCGCAGAGACCACGCGAAGCAGGCTCTGATACCACCTGTAACAGCCCCACCTTCCCCTAAGGCGAACCAAAGGGGTTAGTGGACTGCCTGCCCAGCTCTCGCCAGGACTACGGAGCGGTTACACGCGTTCTAAAACGTTTCGGAAATGCAAAAGTGCGCTCGGACAAGCCACAAGAACCAAAATAACAAAATAATAAGCAAAAGGAAAACGATGAATAGTGCCTGGAATAGGGGAAACCGAGAACCCACCAAACAGTAATACATAGCAATTCAACATTTACAACCACACTTGGCATGTCAAAACTATACATATGGTATACACGTATTCGGTTTGCCATTCAGAAGATGAACCCAATACACATTAGGGTTTCATGAGATGAGTTATTCAAAATAGACATATACATGGCTCAATTTGGCAACCAACACGTATGAGCTCCCAAAAGTGATTATTTTCCTGTAAGGAAAACAAAAGGGAACAGAAAGGGGTGAGCTTGCGCTCAATGAGGTACCAAACAGATAGCAATAAAATCATGGCATTTCATGTTTAACAAATCAGATACACATGCCAAATATAAAGCAACGGAACCACTGATTCAAATCAGAAGGATACGGGTGGCTCTCAGGAGCCAAATTTCCAGCTCAGTACTTGATCCAGACCGGTTGACCCTCCGTCAACGTATATAGAACCAAAGCGTCCGTAGACCCCTCTTCACTCCAAATTCCGTCCACCAAACACCCCTTTACCGGGCCCGCTCACCGTATCAGTAACAGAAATGGTAATACTCGAGTATACCGGAACCCAAGGGTCTCAATACCCAAAGATCCCCGAACAGACTACCGTGGTTCGTTATCTAATCGTCCAGGCCCTTGCCGGCCCGACTTGAATAACTTAGCCACAGGATTTGAGCTCATAGGTCACAGAAAGGTCGTTGGACACAAGCTTCCAAACGACGTCAGAACAGATACAGTTTCAGATACAGATAACAGATTCAGTACAGTTTCAGATACAGATACAGATAACAGATTCAGATAGACGTTCAGAATTGGAATATGAACAGACCAGAGAACGAGTGTGATAAAGTACACCCTCGCCTCCACTTTATCAAAGCAGTACTTGGCTTCAATAGTCATAAGTCAAGTATTCAGATATTCAGATATTTCACATAAAGGGTAGCAGGCAGTGGTACACTCACCGATTCAACTTCAAAAGTTTCACTTCAGATTGGCCTTAATCGCCAAGAAACCCTAAAATAATCAAAATAAACCAATTGAAGGTTTCATATCTAAAATCGAATAAACGGAATGCACAAGTGAGACATACTAATGCAAGGGTGCAAAAACATGATTTTCTTGAAAACAAAAAGATAACATCAAGACCTAGGCGCAAACAACCCAAAAGCCCTTCATTTCCATCAAAAGGCAAATCCAACTTAAAGAACCAAATGGCCTAGAAAATCGGGCAGCACTTCCCCTAAATTTCTTACTTTTCCAGCCATTAAGGTTTCATTATTTCCTCAAATCAGTCCCAACACCTCACACAAAAGTCATCTCATTCCCAAAAGCCGTTCACTAGGCTCAAAGTAGTACAAGTACAAAAGTTAGCTAGAAAATGACCGGAATAAGAGTAAGCCTTAAAACCATGCCAACCAATAGGGTTTCACTTTACTTGAAAGTTGATGGAGTGTCAACTACTACGTGATCAAGCTCCTGATGATGAATGGAAGTTGGCTCCTGAGAGCTATCCGTATCCTTATGCTTGAAATGATTATTGTTTATTGGATGATTGTTTCTTATGAAAATTTTTATACTCGCTCATTTTGAGATTGCTACTTGAAGTGTTATTGCTCACTTTTATGAACTCTTCATGCTCGTTACCTTGCTAAATCGAAAACTTGTATTTATAAATAATGGTCAATTTGCTATTTGGAACCTCACTGGGCTTTTAGCTCATACCACGTTATTTGTTCTCCTTACAGGGGGTACGAGCGAGGCATAAGAGATGTAAAGGCTAGCGTAGTCTAGTTACTTTAGACTGTGTTTTGAATTTTGGTTTTGTACTCGCGCTATTCCTCGAATGGAACATTTGTACTTGGATTGTATATATTTTGAACTAGTTTAAGTATATCAAGACTTTGTACTTTGGTTTCTATCAATGTAAATTATAAGCTGGGATTGCGGATATTATTAATGGTGCTTGGGGTGTGTGCACATGATTTTAGTGAGTGAGTCCTGGCGAGAGCTGGGCAGGCGGTCCGCCAAACCCTCTAGTATGCCTTAGGGGGAGGTGGGGTCGTCACAGATGGTATCAGAGCTCCTTTTGAGCTCGTGCCGGGAGAAGGTTCTCGGACTGTGGGAATTGACTTGTTAAGTATGGAACAATTGTCTATTGTTGGGGACCTTAGATATGTATGTTGGGTAGGAATCTCTAATACGGGTGATTTGCTCTTGAGCCTGGCCAGCTTGAGTGGTGAATTATCATATTTTTGGATTCTTGTCCCCGAATACCAATGAGTGACACCTTTACGATAAGTTAAGATCTCGCGTAATATTGGGATAAGTTTGGATTGCAAAAGCAAAGGCACAGGGAATGCGAATAGTCTGGACTTGAAAAATATTGAAGATATTCATGGGATTTGGGATCCTTCTTATTCACGTGTTTAGAGCCTTGATTAAGTGTAGTGCCTGAGCGATACCTAGGGTTAATGCTCTATAAGTTATGTGACTTGTTTTGATCGAATGTGTTGTATTGCCTTGTTTTATGATTTAGAGGGGTTTATGACTTGCAATATTCTGTTTTATGTTGTTTATATTTCTATAGTTACTTAGTAGTTATATTCTATCATTAATTAGTTGGTTATATTGTTAAAGTGGGTTAGCTGCGAAACATGGAGGATAAAAGAAGTCGAACCAAGAAAACTAACCGAGAACGCGGTTCTAGGCGAGGCCGTGAAGGTGAACAAGCACAGGAACCGGTGCCAGAACCGAGAGAGGAGAGGGAGGCAGCGGTTGAGCAGCAACCTGAACCCCAGACTGCCGGGGGAGATCAGGTGGCCACTGCCATCCAACAGATGACTAATATTTTGACTCGGTTGGTGGAGCAACAGGGTCAAGGTTCTGTAAATCAACCTAGAGACCCTGATTCGGGGCAAGATAGAGCCTTGGAGAGATTCCAGAAGTTCTCCCCACCCAAGTTTTTAGGAGGGCCAGACCCGTATGAGGCTGAGAAATGGCTGGAGGCCATGATAAATATCTTTGCTGCCCTAAACTATACTGAGGAGAGACAAGTCCAATTTGCTGTATTTCAGTTTGAGGGGCCAGCTAGGGCTTGGTGGAATGTAGTGAGGGCCAAGTGGGAGAGAGAGGGAACTGCCTGGACTTGGCTAAACTTTGTACGGGACTTCAACGAAAAATACCTTCCACCCATCGTCCAGGAGAAGAGAGAGGACGAATTCATTAAACTCCGTCAGGGGCTGATGAGTGTAACTGAGTATGAGACCCAGTTTACCAAATTGTCTAAATTCGCTCCCGAATTGATTGCCACGGAACCAAGGAAAGTACGAAGGTTTATACAAGGGTTAAATGTGGAATTACAAGAAGCCTTAGCGGCGGTCCAAATTAATACATTCACAGAGGTTCTGGAGAAAGCCTTGAGGATAGAGACTGCTAGGGCACAAGTGAGAGCTTTCCATGCAAAAAGGAGAGGTGCGCCTGGTGGAAGTCAAAGGCAAGGACAACGTGATTTAGATATGCCACCTTCTAAGATAGGTCGAGAAGATGGTAGTGAGAAAATTTCAAGGACGTCTAAGGAAAGTACTCCAAGAGGAGCTTCGCGTGGCTGGGGTCAAGCAAGAGGTGCCTCACAAGGAGGTCAGACCTCAACCCCTCAAGTACCTTGCGGGTACTGTGGGAAGGCCAATCACGTGGAGAGTGATTGTTGGCGAAAGGCGGGAAAATGTTTATGGTGTGGTAGCACCGAACACCAGCTTGCAACCTGTCCCCGTAGATCACGCCTAAACCCTGAACAAGCAAGTGTAGGAGGGACTAAGCCAAGAGTGCCAGCTAGAGCGTATGCCTTGAACCAACAGGCAGTACCTGAACCAACAGAGATAGTAGAAGGTACGATTCGTGATTTCTATTGTTTCCCTAAGTTTTGGCTATAGTGAGACCTGGGAGCCGGAAATGAATATATAAGGGAAATACCCTACGTTATTCGAAGTGCATGTATGAATTTCGAGGACGAAATTCTTTTAAGGAGGGGAGGTTGTAACATCCCGAATATTAGGAGGTTGTTTGTGAAGAAAATATTAAAGTGTATTTCTTTGGGTTTGATTTAAAACCTAATTTTGTTTTAAAAAAAAAACTAGAAACCCTAATATGGTAGCCAAAAACCCTAGTTTACTTGTGACTAACCGGTTTTCCTAAATCTCTCATATTTTAATTGAAACCCTAATTTTAATTACTGGAATTGGAAAATTCCTCACGTTTTCTTAAAAATTTCCTTTTATTTGAAAATTATTATTTATTAAAGCTCTACTATCCAATTGTTCAACTATAAGAGTAAATAAACCTAGAAAATAAGGTTTTACACTTCGGTTTCAAGATTTGAGCAAAATTAGGGTTTTGTGATTTTTCCGCCGGATGAATTTTCGGTACTGGCCAAGGATCAATTTGATGATTAAAAGTGACTTTTAAGTGAGAAATAATATGTGAGTAGTAGCAATGAGGTAAGGTTAGTGAATGGAAAGTAAAAACTCTAGTACGGGTGTTTTTAAGAAAAACGGCGCGAACCGGCGGGTCCTGCGCATTACCGATTGAACGCACCGCTTGACCACCATTTTTGCTTACCAAACAAATTTATTGAACTTGAACAAAATATCTTCCCCCTCATGATTATAGCTTGACCGAAATTGTGGCTCAAATACAAGGAAAGAAAGAGAAAAATTTTGTGGACAAGAATAGGCCAAGTGTTGGCCAAAAATTGTGGACACAATTACCCTTAACCTCTTACTTCCATATAAGACAAACCAAGCCTCATCTTCCTCCATATTTCTGCATAAGAACCGAGAGAGAGAGAGGGGAGGAACAACAAGAAGAAAAAAAAAACTCCTTCATTTCATCTTCAATCCAACAACTTAGGGAGAAATCAAACAAAATAAACCGATTAAACTTGTTCTTGAGTGACTAGCTAGTGAGTTGTGGTGTGATTCTTGAAGGGGAGAGCTTGTGCTACTCTTGGTGACTTTTATTCAAGGTAAGAGAGTTTATCTCTCCAAGTTTTACTTCTAATCTTGTTATATTAAGCCTAGTAACTTGATTTTATGGTGAGATTATGGATGATGAGCATGTTTTAGTAGTTTTCCCCAATTTATTTGATGAACTAGGGTTCCTGATTTTCTGCTCAAGTTGATGTATGATGCATGAATGTTGCAATTAAAGTTATATAAGGTTGTTTAGTGGTGATTGGAACCAGAAATTTGAGGAAACTACACTTAGAGCTAAAAATTCCAGATTTCTGGAAAATTTCCCAAGCATTCTGTCCGAAATTGTATATGTATGTTAGAGGCCGAATTGGCCTTTGGTAAAAGAAGGAAAGTTGTATAGAATGGTGTTTTATAGGTGCCTACAAAATTTCAGCTCAATCGGAGCAACGTAGAACGTGAAAAGTCCAAAATACCCCTACTGCTTTAAGAATTTCCCAGTAGTCCGTTTCTTCAGTTCAGTCCAGTTTATCACGATTTTTGACCAGGATCCATTCTGATTTAGCTCTGGACCAAAACATGAAAGTTGTAGTGCTCTGAAGTAGCTTTAAAATTCCTCTAAGAACACCTGATTCGGACTTGTGTACACTGAGTTATGTCCATTACAGTGTTCTGCATTTAAACAGCCGGTGAATTGATTTCTGGTTTGGTAATTGGAGAATTTGACCAATTTACATTAGAAACTGGACTAAGTGACCTTCATGAACATTGTAGCTCTGTGTCTTAGCTTCGAAACGGCATAGGTTACGTCTCAATCCGATAAACGTAGCCTCGGATATGTTATTTCCGCATTTGTACGTCAAATCTGTTTTGTGCCACATTGAACTTCTGTACTTGCTACTGTTGTGAATCTTATTATTATGATATTTTGAGCCTATGGAACGGCTCTTGACATGAATGGCTGAGATTTATAATGTTGGGTTGTGTTTGAGAAAAACAATGAAGCCTAAAAGGCTGGAAAATTAGGTAAACACAAAGGGCATGCTGCCCAAATTTACGCTCGAAAACTAGAGAACTACTTGCAACTTGAGTAAGGGTTAAGAGTGATTACTGCTTGAACCATCTAGGGTACTTGAGTATTCTTGTTCCGAGGTATATAAGGAAGGACTTGGCCGAGCTTGTACCCTTGAGAAATGAAATAATGACTATTTGGAATATGTTTCTCTTGTACTTTCGACTCGCATGGCATTTTCAAGTATAAATGTTACAAAGTTTTACCGTTTAAAAAGTGAGCAAGTGTTTCACGACTACTATCCGAGTGAATTTCAAATTCTTGATTTTATTGAACGAAACGTCTAAGTTTCGAACTCTAGTCATGTTTCAAAGTTCTCAAACTGAGTTTTATCGCAGATTTGGACTCCGAACTCGGAGTATAACCTGAAAGTGACCAGTAAAGGCACTATATCTTTTGGTGAGTGCTTTCAAATACTGAATTGAACTTGATACTTGTACTTGATACGTGCCAATATGATTACATGCCACATGCGTGAATTGTTAGGGCAAGAGTGTACTTTATCGCACTTGCCCTTACGTGATATACTTGTTTATTGTTGCAATTGACTTGATATACTTGTTTATGATGCGCGCACTTCCTGGAATTCCAGAAACCCTGTGGCGAGTTACTCTAGTCGAGCCGGCAAGGGCTTGGTCGATTGGGTAATGAACCCTGGGTCTCTTGTATTGTCGAGTGGAGTGATATCTCCTCGACTAATCGGTATACTCGAGTATTACCACCCGTGTTCTTGAGGATTTTGGGCCCAGCTGGGGGTTGAACGGTGGACGGAGAGTCGTTTAAGTGGTGTTCTACTGGATCGGTTCCTTTACTTGAAAGTTGACGGAGTGTCAACTACTACGTGATCAAGCTCCTGATGATGAATGGAAGTTGGCTCCTGAGAGCTATCCGTATCCTTATGCTTGAAATGATTATTGTTTATTGGATGATTGTTTCTTATGAAAATTTTTATACTCGCTCATTTTGAGATTGCTACTTGAAGTGTTATTGCTCACTTTTATGAACTCTTCATGCTCGTTACCTTGCTAAATCGAAAACTTGTATTTATAAATAATGGTCAATTTGCTATTTGGAACCTCACTGGGCTTTTAGCTCATACCACGTTATTTGTTCTCCTTACAGGGGGTACGAGCGAGGCATAAGAGATGTAAAGGCTAGCGTAGTCTAGTTACTTTAGACTGTGTTTTGAATTTTGGTTTTGTACTCGCGCTATTCCTCGAATGGAACATTTGTACTTGGATTGTATATATTTTGAACTAGTTTAAGTATATCAAGACTTTGTACTTTGGTTTCTATCAATGTAAATTATAAGCTGGGATTGCGGATATTATTAATGGTGCTTGGGGTGTGTGCACATGATTTTAGTGAGTGAGTCCTGGCGAGAGCTGGGCAGGCGGTCCGCCAAACCCTCTGGTACGCCTTAGGGGGAGGTGGGGTCGTCACAGATGGTATCAGAGCTCCTTTTGAGCTCGTGCCGGGAGAAGGTTCTCGGACTGTGGGAATTGACTTGTTAAGTATGGAACAATTGTCTATTGTTGGGGACCTTAGATATGTATGTTGGGTAGGAATCTCTAATACGGGTGATTTGCTCTTGAGCCTGGCCAGCTTGAGTGGTGAATTATCATATTTTTGGATTCTTGTCCCCGAATACCAATGAGTGACACCTTTACGATAAGTTAAGATCTCGCGTAATATTGGGATAAGTTTGGATTGCAAAAGCAAAGGCACAGGGAATGCGAATAGTCTGGACTTGAAAAATATTGAAGATATTCATGGGATTTGGGATCCTTCTTATTCACGTGTTTACAGCCTTGATTAAGTGTAGTGCCTGAGCGATACCTAGGGTTAATGCTCTATAAGTTATGTGACTTGTTTTGATCGAATGTGTTGTATTGCCTTGTTTTATGATTTAGAGGGGTTTATGACTTGCAATATTCTGTTTTATGTTGTTTATATTTCTATAGTTACTTAGTAGTTATATTCTATCATTAATTAGTTGGTTATATTGTTAAAGTGGGTTAGCTGCGAAACATGGAGGATAAAAGAAGTCGAACCAAGAAAACTAACCGAGAACGCGGTTCTAGGCGAGGCCGTGAAGGTGAACAAGCACAGGAACCGGTGCCAGAACCGAGAGAGGAGAGGGAGGCAGCGGTTGAGCAGCAACCTGAACCCCAGACTGCCGGGGGAGATCAGGTGGCCACTGCCATCCAACAGATGACTAATATTTTGACTCGGTTGGTGGAGCAACAGGGTCAAGGTTCTGTAAATCAACCTAGAGACCCTGATTCGGGGCAAGATAGAGCCTTGGAGAGATTCCAGAAGTTCTCCCCACCCAAGTTTTTAGGAGGGCCAGACCCGTATGAGGCTGAGAAATGGCTGGAGGCCATGATAAATATCTTTGCTGCCCTAAACTATACTGAGGAGAGACAAGTCCAATTTGCTGTATTTCAGTTTGAGGGGCCAGCTAGGGCTTGGTGGAATGTAGTGAGGGCCAAGTGGGAGAGAGAGGGAACTGCCTGGACTTGGCTAAACTTTGTACGGGACTTCAACGAAAAATACCTTCCACCCATCGTCCAGGAGAAGAGAGAGGACGAATTCATTAAACTCCGTCAGGGGCTGATGAGTGTAACTGAGTATGAGACCCAGTTTACCAAATTGTCTAAATTCGCTCCCGAATTGATTGCCACGGAACCAAGGAAAGTACGAAGGTTTATACAAGGGTTAAATGTGGAATTACAAGAAGCCTTAGCGGCGGTCCAAATTAATACATTCACAGAGGTTCTGGAGAAAGCCTTGAGGATAGAGACTGCTAGGGCACAAGTGAGAGCTTTCCATGCAAAAAGGAGAGGTGCGCCTGGTGGAAGTCAAAGGCAAGGACAACGTGATTTAGATATGCCACCTTCTAAGATAGGTCGAGAAGATGGTAGTGAGAAAATTTCAAGGACGTCTAAGGAAAGTACTCCAAGAGGAGCTTCGCGTGGCTGGGGTCAAGCAAGAGGTGCCTCACAAGGAGGTCAGACCTCAACCCCTCAAGTACCTTGCGGGTACTGTGGGAAGGCCAATCACGTGGAGAGTGATTGTTGGCGAAAGGCGGGAAAATGTTTATGGTGTGGTAGCACCGAACACCAGCTTGCAACCTGTCCCCGTAGATCACGCCTAAACCCTGAACAAGCAAGTGTAGGAGGGACTAAGCCAAGAGTGCCAGCTAGAGCGTATGCCTTGAACCAACAGGCAGTACCTGAACCAACAGAGATAGTAGAAGGTACGATTCGTGATTTCTATTGTTTCCCTAAGTTTTGGCTATAGTGAGACCTGGGAGCCGGAAATGAATATATAAGGGAAATACCCTACGTTATTCGAAGTGCATGTATGAATTTCGAGGACGAAATTCTTTTAAGGAGGGGAGGTTGTAACATCCCGAATATTAGGAGGTTGTTTGTGAAGAAAATATTAAAGTGTATTTCTTTGGGTTTGATTTAAAACCTAATTTTGTTTTAAAAAAAAAACTAGAAACCCTAATATGGTAGCCAAAAACCCTAGTTTACTTGTGACTAACCGGTTTTCCTAAATCTCTCATATTTTAATTGAAACCCTAATTTTAATTACTGGAATTGGAAAATTCCTCACGTTTTCTTAAAAATTTCCTTTTATTTGAAAATTATTATTTATTAAAGCTCTACTATCCAATTGTTCAACTATAAGAGTAAATAAACCTAGAAAATAAGGTTTTACACTTCGGTTTCAAGATTTGAGCAAAATTAGGGTTTTGTGATTTTTCCGCCGGATGAATTTTCGGTACTGGCCAAGGATCAATTTGATGATTAAAAGTGACTTTTAAGTGAGAAATAATATGTGAGTAGTAGCAATGAGGTAAGGTTAGTGAATGGAAAGTAAAAACTCTAGTACGGGTGTTTTTAAGAAAAACGGCGCGAACCGGCGGGTCCTGCGCATTACCGATTGAACGCACCGCTTGACCACCATTTTTGCTTACCAAACAAATTTATTGAACTTGAACAAAATATCTTCCCCCTCATGATTATAGCTTGACCGAAATTGTGGCTCAAATACAAGGAAAGAAAGAGAAAAATTTTGTGGACAAGAATAGGCCAAGTGTTGGCCAAAAATTGTGGACACAATTACCCTTAACCTCTTACTTCCATATAAGACAAACCAAGCCTCATCTTCCTCCATATTTCTGCATAAGAACCGAGAGAGAGAGAGGGGAGGAACAACAAGAAGAAAAAAAAAACTCCTTCATTTCATCTTCAATCCAACAACTTAGGGAGAAATCAAACAAAATAAACCGATTAAACTTGTTCTTGAGTGACTAGCTAGTGAGTTGTGGTGTGATTCTTGAAGGGGAGAGCTTGTGCTACTCTTGGTGACTTTTATTCAAGGTAAGAGAGTTTATCTCTCCAAGTTTTACTTCTAATCTTGTTATATTAAGCCTAGTAACTTGATTTTATGGTGAGATTATGGATGATGAGCATGTTTTAGTAGTTTTCCCCAATTTATTTGATGAACTAGGGTTCCTGATTTTCTGCTCAAGTTGATGTATGATGCATGAATGTTGCAATTAAAGTTATACAAGGTTGTTTAGTGGTGATTGGAACCAGAAATTTGAGGAAACTACACTTAGAGCTAAAAATTCCAGATTTCTGGAAAATTTCCCAAGCATTCTGTCCGAAATTGTATATGTATGTTAGAGGCCGAATTGGCCTTTGGTAAAAGAAGGAAAGTTGTATAGAATGGTGTTTTATAGGTGCCTACAAAATTTCAGCTCAATCGGAGCAACGTAGAACGTGAAAAGTCCAAAATACCCCTACTGCTTTAAGAATTTCCCAGTAGTCCGTTTCTTCAGTTCAGTCCAGTTTATCACGATTTTTGACCAGGATCCATTCTGATTTAGCTCTGGACCAAAACATGAAAGTTGTAGTGCTCTGAAGTAGCTTTAAAATTCCTCTAAGAACACCTGATTCGGACTTGTGTACACTGAGTTATGTCCATTACAGTGTTCTGCATTTAAACAGCCGGTGAATTGATTTCTGGTTTGGTAATTGGAGAATTTGACCAATTTACATTAGAAACTGGACTAAGTGACCTTCATGAACATTGTAGCTCTGTGTCTTAGCTTCGAAACGGCATAGGTTACGTCTCAATCCGATAAACGTAGCCTCGGATATGTTATTTCCGCATTTGTACGTCAAATCTGTTTTGTGCCACATTGAACTTCTGTACTTGCTACTGTTGTGAATCTTATTATTATGATATTTTGAGCCTATGGAACGGCTCTTGACATGAATGGCTGAGATTTATAATGTTGGGTTGTGTTTGAGAAAAACAATGAAGCCTAAAAGGCTGGAAAATTAGGTAAACACAAAGGGCATGCTGCCCAAATTTACGCTCGAAAACTAGAGAACTACTTGCAACTTGAGTAAGGGTTAAGAGTGATTACTGCTTGAACCATCTAGGGTACTTGAGTATTCTTGTTCCGAGGTATATAAGGAAGGACTTGGCCGAGCTTGTACCCTTGAGAAATGAAATAATGACTATTTGGAATATGTTTCTCTTGTACTTTCGACTCGCATGGCATTTTCAAGTATAAATGTTACAAAGTTTTACCGTTTAAAAAGTGAGCAAGTGTTTCACGACTACTATCCGAGTGAATTTCAAATTCTTGATTTTATTGAACGAAACGTCTAAGTTTCGAACTCTAGTCATGTTTCAAAGTTCTCAAACTGAGTTTTATCGCAGATTTGGACTCCGAACTCGGAGTATAACCTGAAAGTGACCAGTAAAGGCACTATATCTTTTGGTGAGTGCTTTCAAATACTGAATTGAACTTGATACTTGTACTTGATACGTGCCAATATGATTACATGCCACATGCGTGAATTGTTAGGGCAAGAGTGTACTTTATCGCACTTGCCCTTACGTGATATACTTGTTTATTGTTGCAATTGACTTGATATACTTGTTTATGATGCGCGCACTTCCTGGAATTCCAGAAACCCTGTGGCGAGTTACTCTAGTCGAGCCGGCAAGGGCTTGGTCGATTGGGTAATGAACCCTGGGTCTCTTGTATTGTCGAGTGGAGTGATATCTCCTCGACTAATCGGTATACTCGAGTATTACCACCCGTGTTCTTGAGGATTTTGGGCCCAGCTGGGGGTTGAACGGTGGACGGAGAGTCGTTTAAGTGGTGTTCTACTGGATCGGTTCCTTTACTTGAAAGTTGACGGAGTGTCAACTACTACGTGATCAAGCTCCTGATGATGAATGGAAGTTGGCTCCTGAGAGCTATCCGTATCCTTATGCTTGAAATGATTATTGTTTATTGGATGATTGTTTCTTATGAAAATTTTTATACTCGCTCATTTTGAGATTGCTACTTGAAGTGTTATTGCTCACTTTTATGAACTCTTCATGCTCGTTACCTTGCTAAATCGAAAACTTGTATTTATAAATAATGGTCAATTTGCTATTTGGAACCTCACTGGGCTTTTAGCTCATACCACGTTATTTGTTCTCCTTACAGGGGGTACGAGCGAGGCATAAGAGATGTAAAGGCTAGCGTAGTCTAGTTACTTTAGACTGTGTTTTGAATTTTGGTTTTGTACTCGCGCTATTCCTCGAATGGAACATTTGTACTTGGATTGTATATATTTTGAACTAGTTTAAGTATATCAAGACTTTGTACTTTGGTTTCTATCAATGTAAATTATAAGCTGGGATTGCGGATATTATTAATGGTGCTTGGGGTGTGTGCACATGATTTTAGTGAGTGAGTCCTGGCGAGAGCTGGGCAGGCGGTCCGCCAAACCCTCTGGTACGCCTTAGGGGGAGGTGGGGTCGTCACAGATGGTATCAGAGCTCCTTTTGAGCTCGTGCCGGGAGAAGGTTCTCGGACTGTGGGAATTGACTTGTTAAGTATGGAACAATTGTCTATTGTTGGGGACCTTAGATATGTATGTTGGGTAGGAATCTCTAATACGGGTGATTTGCTCTTGAGCCTGGCCAGCTTGAGTGGTGAATTATCATATTTTTGGATTCTTGTCCCCGAATACCAATGAGTGACACCTTTACGATAAGTTAAGATCTCGCGTAATATTGGGATAAGTTTGGATTGCGAAAGCAAAGGCACAGGGAATGCGAATAGTCTGGACTTGAAAAATATTGAAGATATTCATGGGATTTGGGATCCTTCTTATTCACGTGTTTAGAGCCTTGATTAAGTGTAGTGCCTGAGCGATACCTAGGGTTAATGCTCTATAAGTTATGTGACTTGTTTTGATCGAATGTGTTGTATTGCCTTGTTTTATGATTTAGAGGGGTTTATGACTTGCAATATTCTGTTTTATGTTGTTTATATTTCTATAGTTACTTAGTAGTTATATTCTATCATTAATTAGTTGGTTATATTGTTAAAGTGGGTTAGCTGCGAAACATGGAGGATAAAAGAAGTCGAACCAAGAAAACTAACCGAGAACGCGGTTCTAGGCGAGGCCGTGAAGGTGAACAAGCACAGGAACCGGTGCCAGAACCGAGAGAGGAGAGGGAGGCAGCGGTTGAGCAGCAACCTGAACCCCAGACTGCCGGGGGAGATCAGGTGGCCACTGCCATCCAACAGATGACTAATATTTTGACTCGGTTGGTGGAGCAACAGGGTCAAGGTTCTGTAAATCAACCTAGAGACCCTGATTCGGGGCAAGATAGAGCCTTGGAGAGATTCCAGAAGTTCTCCCCACCCAAGTTTTTAGGAGGGCCAGACCCGTATGAGGCTGAGAAATGGCTGGAGGCCATGATAAATATCTTTGCTGCCCTAAACTATACTGAGGAGAGACAAGTCCAATTTGCTGTATTTCAGTTTGAGGGGCCAGCTAGGGCTTGGTGGAATGTAGTGAGGGCCAAGTGGGAGAGAGAGGGAACTGCCTGGACTTGGCTAAACTTTGTACGGGACTTCAACGAAAAATACCTTCCACCCATCGTCCAGGAGAAGAGAGAGGACGAATTCATTAAACTCCGTCAGGGGCTGATGAGTGTAACTGAGTATGAGACCCAGTTTACCAAATTGTCTAAATTCGCTCCCGAATTGATTGCCACGGAACCAAGGAAAGTACGAAGGTTTATACAAGGGTTAAATGTGGAATTACAAGAAGCCTTAGCGGCGGTCCAAATTAATACATTCACAGAGGTTCTGGAGAAAGCCTTGAGGATAGAGACTGCTAGGGCACAAGTGAGAGCTTTCCATGCAAAAAGGAGAGGTGCGCCTGGTGGAAGTCAAAGGCAAGGACAACGTGATTTAGATATGCCACCTTCTAAGATAGGTCGAGAAGATGGTAGTGAGAAAATTTCAAGGACGTCTAAGGAAAGTACTCCAAGAGGAGCTTCGCGTGGCTGGGGTCAAGCAAGAGGTGCCTCACAAGGAGGTCAGACCTCAACCCCTCAAGTACCTTGCGGGTACTGTGGGAAGGCCAATCACGTGGAGAGTGATTGTTGGCGAAAGGCGGGAAAATGTTTATGGTGTGGTAGCACCGAACACCAGCTTGCAACCTGTCCCCGTAGATCACGCCTAAACCCTGAACAAGCAAGTGTAGGAGGGACTAAGCCAAGAGTGCCAGCTAGAGCGTATGCCTTGAACCAACAGGCAGTACCTGAACCAACAGAGATAGTAGAAGGTACGATTCGTGATTTCTATTGTTTCCCTAAGTTTTGGCTATAGTGAGACCTGGGAGCCGGAAATGAATATATAAGGGAAATACCCTACGTTATTCGAAGTGCATGTATGAATTTCGAGGACGAAATTCTTTTAAGGAGGGGAGGTTGTAACATCCCGAATATTAGGAGGTTGTTTGTGAAGAAAATATTAAAGTGTATTTCTTTGGGTTTGATTTAAAACCTAATTTTGTTTTAAAAAAAAAACTAGAAACCCTAATATGGTAGCCAAAAACCCTAGTTTACTTGTGACTAACCGGTTTTCCTAAATCTCTCATATTTTAATTGAAACCCTAATTTTAATTACTGGAATTGGAAAATTCCTCACGTTTTCTTAAAAATTTCCTTTTATTTGAAAATTATTATTTATTAAAGCTCTACTATCCAATTGTTCAACTATAAGAGTAAATAAACCTAGAAAATAAGGTTTTACACTTCGGTTTCAAGATTTGAGCAAAATTAGGGTTTTGTGATTTTTCCGCCGGATGAATTTTCGGTACTGGCCAAGGATCAATTTGATGATTAAAAGTGACTTTTAAGTGAGAAATAATATGTGAGTAGTAGCAATGAGGTAAGGTTAGTGAATGGAAAGTAAAAACTCTAGTACGGGTGTTTTTAAGAAAAACGGCGCGAACCGGCGGGTCCTGCGCATTACCGATTGAACGCACCGCTTGACCACCATTTTTGCTTACCAAACAAATTTATTGAACTTGAACAAAATATCTTCCCCCTCATGATTATAGCTTGACCGAAATTGTGGCTCAAATACAAGGAAAGAAAGAGAAAAATTTTGTGGACAAGAATAGGCCAAGTGTTGGCCAAAAATTGTGGACACAATTACCCTTAACCTCTTACTTCCATATAAGACAAACCAAGCCTCATCTTCCTCCATATTTCTGCATAAGAACCGAGAGAGAGAGAGGGGAGGAACAACAAGAAGAAAAAAAAAACTCCTTCATTTCATCTTCAATCCAACAACTTAGGGAGAAATCAAACAAAATAAACCGATTAAACTTGTTCTTGAGTGACTAGCTAGTGAGTTGTGGTGTGATTCTTGAAGGGGAGAGCTTGTGCTACTCTTGGTGACTTTTATTCAAGGTAAGAGAGTTTATCTCTCCAAGTTTTACTTCTAATCTTGTTATATTAAGCCTAGTAACTTGATTTTATGGTGAGATTATGGATGATGAGCATGTTTTAGTAGTTTTCCCCAATTTATTTGATGAACTAGGGTTCCTGATTTTCTGCTCAAGTTGATGTATGATGCATGAATGTTGCAATTAAAGTTATACAAGGTTGTTTAGTGGTGATTGGAACCAGAAATTTGAGGAAACTACACTTAGAGCTAAAAATTCCAGATTTCTGGAAAATTTCCCAAGCATTCTGTCCGAAATTGTATATGTATGTTAGAGGCCGAATTGGCCTTTGGTAAAAGAAGGAAAGTTGTATAGAATGGTGTTTTATAGGTGCCTACAAAATTTCAGCTCAATCGGAGCAACGTAGAACGTGAAAAGTCCAAAATACCCCTACTGCTTTAAGAATTTCCCAGTAGTCCGTTTCTTCAGTTCAGTCCAGTTTATCACGATTTTTGACCAGGATCCATTCTGATTTAGCTCTGGACCAAAACATGAAAGTTGTAGTGCTCTGAAGTAGCTTTAAAATTCCTCTAAGAACACCTGATTCGGACTTGTGTACACTGAGTTATGTCCATTACAGTGTTCTGCATTTAAACAGCCGGTGAATTGATTTCTGGTTTGGTAATTGGAGAATTTGACCAATTTACATTAGAAACTGGACTAAGTGACCTTCATGAACATTGTAGCTCTGTGTCTTAGCTTCGAAACGGCATAGGTTACGTCTCAATCCGATAAACGTAGCCTCGGATATGTTATTTCCGCATTTGTACGTCAAATCTGTTTTGTGCCACATTGAACTTCTGTACTTGCTACTGTTGTGAATCTTATTATTATGATATTTTGAGCCTATGGAACGGCTCTTGACATGAATGGCTGAGATTTATAATGTTGGGTTGTGTTTGAGAAAAACAATGAAGCCTAAAAGGCTGGAAAATTAGGTAAACACAAAGGGCATGCTGCCCAAATTTACGCTCGAAAACTAGAGAACTACTTGCAACTTGAGTAAGGGTTAAGAGTGATTACTGCTTGAACCATCTAGGGTACTTGAGTATTCTTGTTCCGAGGTATATAAGGAAGGACTTGGCCGAGCTTGTACCCTTGAGAAATGAAATAATGACTATTTGGAATATGTTTCTCTTGTACTTTCGACTCGCATGGCATTTTCAAGTATAAATGTTACAAAGTTTTACCGTTTAAAAAGTGAGCAAGTGTTTCACGACTACTATCCGAGTGAATTTCAAATTCTTGATTTTATTGAACGAAACGTCTAAGTTTCGAACTCTAGTCATGTTTCAAAGTTCTCAAACTGAGTTTTATCGCAGATTTGGACTCCGAACTCGGAGTATAACCTGAAAGTGACCAGTAAAGGCACTATATCTTTTGGTGAGTGCTTTCAAATACTGAATTGAACTTGATACTTGTACTTGATACGTGCCAATATGATTACATGCCACATGCGTGAATTGTTAGGGCAAGAGTGTACTTTATCGCACTTGCCCTTACGTGATATACTTGTTTATTGTTGCAATTGACTTGATATACTTGTTTATGATGCGCGCACTTCCTGGAATTCCAGAAACCCTGTGGCGAGTTACTCTAGTCGAGCCGGCAAGGGCTTGGTCGATTGGGTAATGAACCCTGGGTCTCTTGTATTGTCGAGTGGAGTGATATCTCCTCGACTAATCGGTATACTCGAGTATTACCACCCGTGTTCTTGAGGATTTTGGGCCCAGCTGGGGGTTGAACGGTGGACGGAGAGTCGTTTAAGTGGTGTTCTACTGGATCGGTTCCTTTACTTGAAAGTTGACGGAGTGTCAACTACTACGTGATCAAGCTCCTGATGATGAATGGAAGTTGGCTCCTGAGAGCTATCCGTATCCTTATGCTTGAAATGATTATTGTTTATTGGATGATTGTTTCTTATGAAAATTTTTATACTCGCTCATTTTGAGATTGCTACTTGAAGTGTTATTGCTCACTTTTATGAACTCTTCATGCTCGTTACCTTGCTAAATCGAAAACTTGTATTTATAAATAATGGTCAATTTGCTATTTGGAACCTCACTGGGCTTTTAGCTCATACCACGTTATTTGTTCTCCTTACAGGGGGTACGAGCGAGGCATAAGAGATGTAAAGGCTAGCGTAGTCTAGTTACTTTAGACTGTGTTTTGAATTTTGGTTTTGTACTCGCGCTATTCCTCGAATGGAACATTTGTACTTGGATTGTATATATTTTGAACTAGTTTAAGTATATCAAGACTTTGTACTTTGGTTTCTATCAATGTAAATTATAAGCTGGGATTGCGGATATTATTAATGGTGCTTGGGGTGTGTGCACATGATTTTAGTGAGTGAGTCCTGGCGAGAGCTGGGCAGGCGGTCCGCCAAACCCTCTGGTACGCCTTAGGGGGAGGTGGGGTCGTCACAGATGGTATCAGAGCTCCTTTTGAGCTCGTGCCGGGAGAAGGTTCTCGGACTGTGGGAATTGACTTGTTAAGTATGGAACAATTGTCTATTGTTGGGGACCTTAGATATGTATGTTGGGTAGGAATCTCTAATACGGGTGATTTGCTCTTGAGCCTGGCCAGCTTGAGTGGTGAATTATCATATTTTTGGATTCTTGTCCCCGAATACCAATGAGTGACACCTTTACGATAAGTTAAGATCTCGCGTAATATTGGGATAAGTTTGGATTGCGAAAGCAAAGGCACAGGGAATGCGAATAGTCTGGACTTGAAAAATATTGAAGATATTCATGGGATTTGGGATCCTTCTTATTCACGTGTTTAGAGCCTTGATTAAGTGTAGTGCCTGAGCGATACCTAGGGTTAATGCTCTATAAGTTATGTGACTTGTTTTGATCGAATGTGTTGTATTGCCTTGTTTTATGATTTAGAGGGGTTTATGACTTGCAATATTCTGTTTTATGTTGTTTATATTTCTATAGTTACTTAGTAGTTATATTCTATCATTAATTAGTTGGTTATATTGTTAAAGTGGGTTAGCTGCGAAACATGGAGGATAAAAGAAGTCGAACCAAGAAAACTAACCGAGAACGCGGTTCTAGGCGAGGCCGTGAAGGTGAACAAGCACAGGAACCGGTGCCAGAACCGAGAGAGGAGAGGGAGGCAGCGGTTGAGCAGCAACCTGAACCCCAGACTGCCGGGGGAGATCAGGTGGCCACTGCCATCCAACAGATGACTAATATTTTGACTCGGTTGGTGGAGCAACAGGGTCAAGGTTCTGTAAATCAACCTAGAGACCCTGATTCGGGGCAAGATAGAGCCTTGGAGAGATTCCAGAAGTTCTCCCCACCCAAGTTTTTAGGAGGGCCAGACCCGTATGAGGCTGAGAAATGGCTGGAGGCCATGATAAATATCTTTGCTGCCCTAAACTATACTGAGGAGAGACAAGTCCAATTTGCTGTATTTCAGTTTGAGGGGCCAGCTAGGGCTTGGTGGAATGTAGTGAGGGCCAAGTGGGAGAGAGAGGGAACTGCCTGGACTTGGCTAAACTTTGTACGGGACTTCAACGAAAAATACCTTCCACCCATCGTCCAGGAGAAGAGAGAGGACGAATTCATTAAACTCCGTCAGGGGCTGATGAGTGTAACTGAGTATGAGACCCAGTTTACCAAATTGTCTAAATTCGCTCCCGAATTGATTGCCACGGAACCAAGGAAAGTACGAAGGTTTATACAAGGGTTAAATGTGGAATTACAAGAAGCCTTAGCGGCGGTCCAAATTAATACATTCACAGAGGTTCTGGAGAAAGCCTTGAGGATAGAGACTGCTAGGGCACAAGTGAGAGCTTTCCATGCAAAAAGGAGAGGTGCGCCTGGTGGAAGTCAAAGGCAAGGACAACGTGATTTAGATATGCCACCTTCTAAGATAGGTCGAGAAGATGGTAGTGAGAAAATTTCAAGGACGTCTAAGGAAAGTACTCCAAGAGGAGCTTCGCGTGGCTGGGGTCAAGCAAGAGGTGCCTCACAAGGAGGTCAGACCTCAACCCCTCAAGTACCTTGCGGGTACTGTGGGAAGGCCAATCACGTGGAGAGTGATTGTTGGCGAAAGGCGGGAAAATGTTTATGGTGTGGTAGCACCGAACACCAGCTTGCAACCTGTCCCCGTAGATCACGCCTAAACCCTGAACAAGCAAGTGTAGGAGGGACTAAGCCAAGAGTGCCAGCTAGAGCGTATGCCTTGAACCAACAGGCAGTACCTGAACCAACAGAGATAGTAGAAGGTACGATTCGTGATTTCTATTGTTTCCCTAAGTTTTGGCTATAGTGAGACCTGGGAGCCGGAAATGAATATATAAGGGAAATACCCTACGTTATTCGAAGTGCATGTATGAATTTCGAGGACGAAATTCTTTTAAGGAGGGGAGGTTGTAACATCCCGAATATTAGGAGGTTGTTTGTGAAGAAAATATTAAAGTGTATTTCTTTGGGTTTGATTTAAAACCTAATTTTGTTTTAAAAAAAAAACTAGAAACCCTAATATGGTAGCCAAAAACCCTAGTTTACTTGTGACTAACCGGTTTTCCTAAATCTCTCATATTTTAATTGAAACCCTAATTTTAATTACTGGAATTGGAAAATTCCTCACGTTTTCTTAAAAATTTCCTTTTATTTGAAAATTATTATTTATTAAAGCTCTACTATCCAATTGTTCAACTATAAGAGTAAATAAACCTAGAAAATAAGGTTTTACACTTCGGTTTCAAGATTTGAGCAAAATTAGGGTTTTGTGATTTTTCCGCCGGATGAATTTTCGGTACTGGCCAAGGATCAATTTGATGATTAAAAGTGACTTTTAAGTGAGAAATAATATGTGAGTAGTAGCAATGAGGTAAGGTTAGTGAATGGAAAGTAAAAACTCTAGTACGGGTGTTTTTAAGAAAAACGGCGCGAACCGGCGGGTCCTGCGCATTACCGATTGAACGCACCGCTTGACCACCATTTTTGCTTACCAAACAAATTTATTGAACTTGAACAAAATATCTTCCCCCTCATGATTATAGCTTGACCGAAATTGTGGCTCAAATACAAGGAAAGAAAGAGAAAAATTTTGTGGACAAGAATAGGCCAAGTGTTGGCCAAAAATTGTGGACACAATTACCCTTAACCTCTTACTTCCATATAAGACAAACCAAGCCTCATCTTCCTCCATATTTCTGCATAAGAACCGAGAGAGAGAGAGGGGAGGAACAACAAGAAGAAAAAAAAAACTCCTTCATTTCATCTTCAATCCAACAACTTAGGGAGAAATCAAACAAAATAAACCGATTAAACTTGTTCTTGAGTGACTAGCTAGTGAGTTGTGGTGTGATTCTTGAAGGGGAGAGCTTGTGCTACTCTTGGTGACTTTTATTCAAGGTAAGAGAGTTTATCTCTCCAAGTTTTACTTCTAATCTTGTTATATTAAGCCTAGTAACTTGATTTTATGGTGAGATTATGGATGATGAGCATGTTTTAGTAGTTTTCCCCAATTTATTTGATGAACTAGGGTTCCTGATTTTCTGCTCAAGTTGATGTATGATGCATGAATGTTGCAATTAAAGTTATACAAGGTTGTTTAGTGGTGATTGGAACCAGAAATTTGAGGAAACTACACTTAGAGCTAAAAATTCCAGATTTCTGGAAAATTTCCCAAGCATTCTGTCCGAAATTGTATATGTATGTTAGAGGCCGAATTGGCCTTTGGTAAAAGAAGGAAAGTTGTATAGAATGGTGTTTTATAGGTGCCTACAAAATTTCAGCTCAATCGGAGCAACGTAGAACGTGAAAAGTCCAAAATACCCCTACTGCTTTAAGAATTTCCCAGTAGTCCGTTTCTTCAGTTCAGTCCAGTTTATCACGATTTTTGACCAGGATCCATTCTGATTTAGCTCTGGACCAAAACATGAAAGTTGTAGTGCTCTGAAGTAGCTTTAAAATTCCTCTAAGAACACCTGATTCGGACTTGTGTACACTGAGTTATGTCCATTACAGTGTTCTGCATTTAAACAGCCGGTGAATTGATTTCTGGTTTGGTAATTGGAGAATTTGACCAATTTACATTAGAAACTGGACTAAGTGACCTTCATGAACATTGTAGCTCTGTGTCTTAGCTTCGAAACGGCATAGGTTACGTCTCAATCCGATAAACGTAGCCTCGGATATGTTATTTCCGCATTTGTACGTCAAATCTGTTTTGTGCCACATTGAACTTCTGTACTTGCTACTGTTGTGAATCTTATTATTATGATATTTTGAGCCTATGGAACGGCTCTTGACATGAATGGCTGAGATTTATAATGTTGGGTTGTGTTTGAGAAAAACAATGAAGCCTAAAAGGCTGGAAAATTAGGTAAACACAAAGGGCATGCTGCCCAAATTTACGCTCGAAAACTAGAGAACTACTTGCAACTTGAGTAAGGGTTAAGAGTGATTACTGCTTGAACCATCTAGGGTACTTGAGTATTCTTGTTCCGAGGTATATAAGGAAGGACTTGGCCGAGCTTGTACCCTTGAGAAATGAAATAATGACTATTTGGAATATGTTTCTCTTGTACTTTCGACTCGCATGGCATTTTCAAGTATAAATGTTACAAAGTTTTACCGTTTAAAAAGTGAGCAAGTGTTTCACGACTACTATCCGAGTGAATTTCAAATTCTTGATTTTATTGAACGAAACGTCTAAGTTTCGAACTCTAGTCATGTTTCAAAGTTCTCAAACTGAGTTTTATCGCAGATTTGGACTCCGAACTCGGAGTATAACCTGAAAGTGACCAGTAAAGGCACTATATCTTTTGGTGAGTGCTTTCAAATACTGAATTGAACTTGATACTTGTACTTGATACGTGCCAATATGATTACATGCCACATGCGTGAATTGTTAGGGCAAGAGTGTACTTTATCGCACTTGCCCTTACGTGATATACTTGTTTATTGTTGCAATTGACTTGATATACTTGTTTATGATGCGCGCACTTCCTGGAATTCCAGAAACCCTGTGGCGAGTTACTCTAGTCGAGCCGGCAAGGGCTTGGTCGATTGGGTAATGAACCCTGGGTCTCTTGTATTGTCGAGTGGAGTGATATCTCCTCGACTAATCGGTATACTCGAGTATTACCACCCGTGTTCTTGAGGATTTTGGGCCCAGCTGGGGGTTGAACGGTGGACGGAGAGTCGTTTAAGTGGTGTTCTACTGGATCGGTTCCTTTACTTGAAAGTTGACGGAGTGTCAACTACTACGTGATCAAGCTCCTGATGATGAATGGAAGTTGGCTCCTGAGAGCTATCCGTATCCTTATGCTTGAAATGATTATTGTTTATTGGATGATTGTTTCTTATGAAAATTTTTATACTCGCTCATTTTGAGATTGCTACTTGAAGTGTTATTGCTCACTTTTATGAACTCTTCATGCTCGTTACCTTGCTAAATCGAAAACTTGTATTTATAAATAATGGTCAATTTGCTATTTGGAACCTCACTGGGCTTTTAGCTCATACCACGTTATTTGTTCTCCTTACAGGGGGTACGAGCGAGGCATAAGAGATGTAAAGGCTAGCGTAGTCTAGTTACTTTAGACTGTGTTTTGAATTTTGGTTTTGTACTCGCGCTATTCCTCGAATGGAACATTTGTACTTGGATTGTATATATTTTGAACTAGTTTAAGTATATCAAGACTTTGTACTTTGGTTTCTATCAATGTAAATTATAAGCTGGGATTGCGGATATTATTAATGGTGCTTGGGGTGTGTGCACATGATTTTAGTGAGTGAGTCCTGGCGAGAGCTGGGCAGGCGGTCCGCCAAACCCTCTGGTACGCCTTAGGGGGAGGTGGGGTCGTCACAGATGGTATCAGAGCTCCTTTTGAGCTCGTGCCGGGAGAAGGTTCTCGGACTGTGGGAATTGACTTGTTAAGTATGGAACAATTGTCTATTGTTGGGGACCTTAGATATGTATGTTGGGTAGGAATCTCTAATACGGGTGATTTGCTCTTGAGCCTGGCCAGCTTGAGTGGTGAATTATCATATTTTTGGATTCTTGTCCCCGAATACCAATGAGTGACACCTTTACGATAAGTTAAGATCTCGCGTAATATTGGGATAAGTTTGGATTGCGAAAGCAAAGGCACAGGGAATGCGAATAGTCTGGACTTGAAAAATATTGAAGATATTCATGGGATTTGGGATCCTTCTTATTCACGTGTTTAGAGCCTTGATTAAGTGTAGTGCCTGAGCGATACCTAGGGTTAATGCTCTATAAGTTATGTGACTTGTTTTGATCGAATGTGTTGTATTGCCTTGTTTTATGATTTAGAGGGGTTTATGACTTGCAATATTCTGTTTTATGTTGTTTATATTTCTATAGTTACTTAGTAGTTATATTCTATCATTAATTAGTTGGTTATATTGTTAAAGTGGGTTAGCTGCGAAACATGGAGGATAAAAGAAGTCGAACCAAGAAAACTAACCGAGAACGCGGTTCTAGGCGAGGCCGTGAAGGTGAACAAGCACAGGAACCGGTGCCAGAACCGAGAGAGGAGAGGGAGGCAGCGGTTGAGCAGCAACCTGAACCCCAGACTGCCGGGGGAGATCAGGTGGCCACTGCCATCCAACAGATGACTAATATTTTGACTCGGTTGGTGGAGCAACAGGGTCAAGGTTCTGTAAATCAACCTAGAGACCCTGATTCGGGGCAAGATAGAGCCTTGGAGAGATTCCAGAAGTTCTCCCCACCCAAGTTTTTAGGAGGGCCAGACCCGTATGAGGCTGAGAAATGGCTGGAGGCCATGATAAATATCTTTGCTGCCCTAAACTATACTGAGGAGAGACAAGTCCAATTTGCTGTATTTCAGTTTGAGGGGCCAGCTAGGGCTTGGTGGAATGTAGTGAGGGCCAAGTGGGAGAGAGAGGGAACTGCCTGGACTTGGCTAAACTTTGTACGGGACTTCAACGAAAAATACCTTCCACCCATCGTCCAGGAGAAGAGAGAGGACGAATTCATTAAACTCCGTCAGGGGCTGATGAGTGTAACTGAGTATGAGACCCAGTTTACCAAATTGTCTAAATTCGCTCCCGAATTGATTGCCACGGAACCAAGGAAAGTACGAAGGTTTATACAAGGGTTAAATGTGGAATTACAAGAAGCCTTAGCGGCGGTCCAAATTAATACATTCACAGAGGTTCTGGAGAAAGCCTTGAGGATAGAGACTGCTAGGGCACAAGTGAGAGCTTTCCATGCAAAAAGGAGAGGTGCGCCTGGTGGAAGTCAAAGGCAAGGACAACGTGATTTAGATATGCCACCTTCTAAGATAGGTCGAGAAGATGGTAGTGAGAAAATTTCAAGGACGTCTAAGGAAAGTACTCCAAGAGGAGCTTCGCGTGGCTGGGGTCAAGCAAGAGGTGCCTCACAAGGAGGTCAGACCTCAACCCCTCAAGTACCTTGCGGGTACTGTGGGAAGGCCAATCACGTGGAGAGTGATTGTTGGCGAAAGGCGGGAAAATGTTTATGGTGTGGTAGCACCGAACACCAGCTTGCAACCTGTCCCCGTAGATCACGCCTAAACCCTGAACAAGCAAGTGTAGGAGGGACTAAGCCAAGAGTGCCAGCTAGAGCGTATGCCTTGAACCAACAGGCAGTACCTGAACCAACAGAGATAGTAGAAGGTACGATTCGTGATTTCTATTGTTTCCCTAAGTTTTGGCTATAGTGAGACCTGGGAGCCGGAAATGAATATATAAGGGAAATACCCTACGTTATTCGAAGTGCATGTATGAATTTCGAGGACGAAATTCTTTTAAGGAGGGGAGGTTGTAACATCCCGAATATTAGGAGGTTGTTTGTGAAGAAAATATTAAAGTGTATTTCTTTGGGTTTGATTTAAAACCTAATTTTGTTTTAAAAAAAAAACTAGAAACCCTAATATGGTAGCCAAAAACCCTAGTTTACTTGTGACTAACCGGTTTTCCTAAATCTCTCATATTTTAATTGAAACCCTAATTTTAATTACTGGAATTGGAAAATTCCTCACGTTTTCTTAAAAATTTCCTTTTATTTGAAAATTATTATTTATTAAAGCTCTACTATCCAATTGTTCAACTATAAGAGTAAATAAACCTAGAAAATAAGGTTTTACACTTCGGTTTCAAGATTTGAGCAAAATTAGGGTTTTGTGATTTTTCCGCCGGATGAATTTTCGGTACTGGCCAAGGATCAATTTGATGATTAAAAGTGACTTTTAAGTGAGAAATAATATGTGAGTAGTAGCAATGAGGTAAGGTTAGTGAATGGAAAGTAAAAACTCTAGTACGGGTGTTTTTAAGAAAAACGGCGCGAACCGGCGGGTCCTGCGCATTACCGATTGAACGCACCGCTTGACCACCATTTTTGCTTACCAAACAAATTTATTGAACTTGAACAAAATATCTTCCCCCTCATGATTATAGCTTGACCGAAATTGTGGCTCAAATACAAGGAAAGAAAGAGAAAAATTTTGTGGACAAGAATAGGCCAAGTGTTGGCCAAAAATTGTGGACACAATTACCCTTAACCTCTTACTTCCATATAAGACAAACCAAGCCTCATCTTCCTCCATATTTCTGCATAAGAACCGAGAGAGAGAGAGGGGAGGAACAACAAGAAGAAAAAAAAAACTCCTTCATTTCATCTTCAATCCAACAACTTAGGGAGAAATCAAACAAAATAAACCGATTAAACTTGTTCTTGAGTGACTAGCTAGTGAGTTGTGGTGTGATTCTTGAAGGGGAGAGCTTGTGCTACTCTTGGTGACTTTTATTCAAGGTAAGAGAGTTTATCTCTCCAAGTTTTACTTCTAATCTTGTTATATTAAGCCTAGTAACTTGATTTTATGGTGAGATTATGGATGATGAGCATGTTTTAGTAGTTTTCCCCAATTTATTTGATGAACTAGGGTTCCTGATTTTCTGCTCAAGTTGATGTATGATGCATGAATGTTGCAATTAAAGTTATACAAGGTTGTTTAGTGGTGATTGGAACCAGAAATTTGAGGAAACTACACTTAGAGCTAAAAATTCCAGATTTCTGGAAAATTTCCCAAGCATTCTGTCCGAAATTGTATATGTATGTTAGAGGCCGAATTGGCCTTTGGTAAAAGAAGGAAAGTTGTATAGAATGGTGTTTTATAGGTGCCTACAAAATTTCAGCTCAATCGGAGCAACGTAGAACGTGAAAAGTCCAAAATACCCCTACTGCTTTAAGAATTTCCCAGTAGTCCGTTTCTTCAGTTCAGTCCAGTTTATCACGATTTTTGACCAGGATCCATTCTGATTTAGCTCTGGACCAAAACATGAAAGTTGTAGTGCTCTGAAGTAGCTTTAAAATTCCTCTAAGAACACCTGATTCGGACTTGTGTACACTGAGTTATGTCCATTACAGTGTTCTGCATTTAAACAGCCGGTGAATTGATTTCTGGTTTGGTAATTGGAGAATTTGACCAATTTACATTAGAAACTGGACTAAGTGACCTTCATGAACATTGTAGCTCTGTGTCTTAGCTTCGAAACGGCATAGGTTACGTCTCAATCCGATAAGCGTAGCCTCGGATATGTTATTTCCGCATTTGTACGTCAAATCTGTTTTGTGCCACATTGAACTTCTGTACTTGCTACTGTTGTGAATCTTATTATTATGATATTTTGAGCCTATGGAACGGCTCTTGACATGAATGGCTGAGATTTATAATGTTGGGTTGTGTTTGAGAAAAACAATGAAGCCTAAAAGGCTGGAAAATTAGGTAAACACAAAGGGCATGCTGCCCAAATTTACGCTCGAAAACTAGAGAACTACTTGCAACTTGAGTAAGGGTTAAGAGTGATTACTGCTTGAACCATCTAGGGTACTTGAGTATTCTTGTTCCGAGGTATATAAGGAAGGACTTGGCCGAGCTTGTACCCTTGAGAAATGAAATAATGACTATTTGGAATATGTTTCTCTTGTACTTTCGACTCGCATGGCATTTTCAAGTATAAATGTTACAAAGTTTTACCGTTTAAAAAGTGAGCAAGTGTTTCACGACTACTATCCGAGTGAATTTCAAATTCTTGATTTTATTGAACGAAACGTCTAAGTTTCGAACTCTAGTCATGTTTCAAAGTTCTCAAACTGAGTTTTATCGCAGATTTGGACTCCGAACTCGGAGTATAACCTGAAAGTGACCAGTAAAGGCACTATATCTTTTGGTGAGTGCTTTCAAATACTGAATTGAACTTGATACTTGTACTTGATACGTGCCAATATGATTACATGCCACATGCGTGAATTGTTAGGGCAAGAGTGTACTTTATCGCACTTGCCCTTACGTGATATACTTGTTTATTGTTGCAATTGACTTGATATACTTGTTTATGATGCGCGCACTTCCTGGAATTCCAGAAACCCTGTGGCGAGTTACTCTAGTCGAGCCGGCAAGGGCTTGGTCGATTGGGTAATGAACCCTGGGTCTCTTGTATTGTCGAGTGGAGTGATATCTCCTCGACTAATCGGTATACTCGAGTATTACCACCCGTGTTCTTGAGGATTTTGGGCCCAGCTGGGGGTTGAACGGTGGACGGAGAGTCGTTTAAGTGGTGTTCTACTGGATCGGTTCCTTTACTTGAAAGTTGACGGAGTGTCAACTACTACGTGATCAAGCTCCTGATGATGAATGGAAGTTGGCTCCTGAGAGCTATCCGTATCCTTATGCTTGAAATGATTATTGTTTATTGGATGATTGTTTCTTATGAAAATTTTTATACTCGCTCATTTTGAGATTGCTACTTGAAGTGTTATTGCTCACTTTTATGAACTCTTCATGCTCGTTACCTTGCTAAATCGAAAACTTGTATTTATAAATAATGGTCAATTTGCTATTTGGAACCTCACTGGGCTTTTAGCTCATACCACGTTATTTGTTCTCCTTACAGGGGGTACGAGCGAGGCATAAGAGATGTAAAGGCTAGCGTAGTCTAGTTACTTTAGACTGTGTTTTGAATTTTGGTTTTGTACTCGCGCTATTCCTCGAATGGAACATTTGTACTTGGATTGTATATATTTTGAACTAGTTTAAGTATATCAAGACTTTGTACTTTGGTTTCTATCAATGTAAATTATAAGCTGGGATTGCGGATATTATTAATGGTGCTTGGGGTGTGTGCACATGATTTTAGTGAGTGAGTCCTGGCGAGAGCTGGGCAGGCGGTCCGCCAAACCCTCTGGTACGCCTTAGGGGGAGGTGGGGTCGTCACAGATGGTATCAGAGCTCCTTTTGAGCTCGTGCCGGGAGAAGGTTCTCGGACTGTGGGAATTGACTTGTTAAGTATGGAACAATTGTCTATTGTTGGGGACCTTAGATATGTATGTTGGGTAGGAATCTCTAATACGGGTGATTTGCTCTTGAGCCTGGCCAGCTTGAGTGGTGAATTATCATATTTTTGGATTCTTGTCCCCGAATACCAATGAGTGACACCTTTACGATAAGTTAAGATCTCGCGTAATATTGGGATAAGTTTGGATTGCGAAAGCAAAGGCACAGGGAATGCGAATAGTCTGGACTTGAAAAATATTGAAGATATTCATGGGATTTGGGATCCTTCTTATTCACGTGTTTAGAGCCTTGATTAAGTGTAGTGCCTGAGCGATACCTAGGGTTAATGCTCTATAAGTTATGTGACTTGTTTTGATCGAATGTGTTGTATTGCCTTGTTTTATGATTTAGAGGGGTTTATGACTTGCAATATTCTGTTTTATGTTGTTTATATTTCTATAGTTACTTAGTAGTTATATTCTATCATTAATTAGTTGGTTATATTGTTAAAGTGGGTTAGCTGCGAAACATGGAGGATAAAAGAAGTCGAACCAAGAAAACTAACCGAGAACGCGGTTCTAGGCGAGGCCGTGAAGGTGAACAAGCACAGGAACCGGTGCCAGAACCGAGAGAGGAGAGGGAGGCAGCGGTTGAGCAGCAACCTGAACCCCAGACTGCCGGGGGAGATCAGGTGGCCACTGCCATCCAACAGATGACTAATATTTTGACTCGGTTGGTGGAGCAACAGGGTCAAGGTTCTGTAAATCAACCTAGAGACCCTGATTCGGGGCAAGATAGAGCCTTGGAGAGATTCCAGAAGTTCTCCCCACCCAAGTTTTTAGGAGGGCCAGACCCGTATGAGGCTGAGAAATGGCTGGAGGCCATGATAAATATCTTTGCTGCCCTAAACTATACTGAGGAGAGACAAGTCCAATTTGCTGTATTTCAGTTTGAGGGGCCAGCTAGGGCTTGGTGGAATGTAGTGAGGGCCAAGTGGGAGAGAGAGGGAACTGCCTGGACTTGGCTAAACTTTGTACGGGACTTCAACGAAAAATACCTTCCACCCATCGTCCAGGAGAAGAGAGAGGACGAATTCATTAAACTCCGTCAGGGGCTGATGAGTGTAACTGAGTATGAGACCCAGTTTACCAAATTGTCTAAATTCGCTCCCGAATTGATTGCCACGGAACCAAGGAAAGTACGAAGGTTTATACAAGGGTTAAATGTGGAATTACAAGAAGCCTTAGCGGCGGTCCAAATTAATACATTCACAGAGGTTCTGGAGAAAGCCTTGAGGATAGAGACTGCTAGGGCACAAGTGAGAGCTTTCCATGCAAAAAGGAGAGGTGCGCCTGGTGGAAGTCAAAGGCAAGGACAACGTGATTTAGATATGCCACCTTCTAAGATAGGTCGAGAAGATGGTAGTGAGAAAATTTCAAGGACGTCTAAGGAAAGTACTCCAAGAGGAGCTTCGCGTGGCTGGGGTCAAGCAAGAGGTGCCTCACAAGGAGGTCAGACCTCAACCCCTCAAGTACCTTGCGGGTACTGTGGGAAGGCCAATCACGTGGAGAGTGATTGTTGGCGAAAGGCGGGAAAATGTTTATGGTGTGGTAGCACCGAACACCAGCTTGCAACCTGTCCCCGTAGATCACGCCTAAACCCTGAACAAGCAAGTGTAGGAGGGACTAAGCCAAGAGTGCCAGCTAGAGCGTATGCCTTGAACCAACAGGCAGTACCTGAACCAACAGAGATAGTAGAAGGTACGATTCGTGATTTCTATTGTTTCCCTAAGTTTTGGCTATAGTGAGACCTGGGAGCCGGAAATGAATATATAAGGGAAATACCCTACGTTATTCGAAGTGCATGTATGAATTTCGAGGACGAAATTCTTTTAAGGAGGGGAGGTTGTAACATCCCGAATATTAGGAGGTTGTTTGTGAAGAAAATATTAAAGTGTATTTCTTTGGGTTTGATTTAAAACCTAATTTTGTTTTAAAAAAAAAACTAGAAACCCTAATATGGTAGCCAAAAACCCTAGTTTACTTGTGACTAACCGGTTTTCCTAAATCTCTCATATTTTAATTGAAACCCTAATTTTAATTACTGGAATTGGAAAATTCCTCACGTTTTCTTAAAAATTTCCTTTTATTTGAAAATTATTATTTATTAAAGCTCTACTATCCAATTGTTCAACTATAAGAGTAAATAAACCTAGAAAATAAGGTTTTACACTTCGGTTTCAAGATTTGAGCAAAATTAGGGTTTTGTGATTTTTCCGCCGGATGAATTTTCGGTACTGGCCAAGGATCAATTTGATGATTAAAAGTGACTTTTAAGTGAGAAATAATATGTGAGTAGTAGCAATGAGGTAAGGTTAGTGAATGGAAAGTAAAAACTCTAGTACGGGTGTTTTTAAGAAAAACGGCGCGAACCGGCGGGTCCTGCGCATTACCGATTGAACGCACCGCTTGACCACCATTTTTGCTTACCAAACAAATTTATTGAACTTGAACAAAATATCTTCCCCCTCATGATTATAGCTTGACCGAAATTGTGGCTCAAATACAAGGAAAGAAAGAGAAAAATTTTGTGGACAAGAATAGGCCAAGTGTTGGCCAAAAATTGTGGACACAATTACCCTTAACCTCTTACTTCCATATAAGACAAACCAAGCCTCATCTTCCTCCATATTTCTGCATAAGAACCGAGAGAGAGAGAGGGGAGGAACAACAAGAAGAAAAAAAAAACTCCTTCATTTCATCTTCAATCCAACAACTTAGGGAGAAATCAAACAAAATAAACCGATTAAACTTGTTCTTGAGTGACTAGCTAGTGAGTTGTGGTGTGATTCTTGAAGGGGAGAGCTTGTGCTACTCTTGGTGACTTTTATTCAAGGTAAGAGAGTTTATCTCTCCAAGTTTTACTTCTAATCTTGTTATATTAAGCCTAGTAACTTGATTTTATGGTGAGATTATGGATGATGAGCATGTTTTAGTAGTTTTCCCCAATTTATTTGATGAACTAGGGTTCCTGATTTTCTGCTCAAGTTGATGTATGATGCATGAATGTTGCAATTAAAGTTATACAAGGTTGTTTAGTGGTGATTGGAACCAGAAATTTGAGGAAACTACACTTAGAGCTAAAAATTCCAGATTTCTGGAAAATTTCCCAAGCATTCTGTCCGAAATTGTATATGTATGTTAGAGGCCGAATTGGCCTTTGGTAAAAGAAGGAAAGTTGTATAGAATGGTGTTTTATAGGTGCCTACAAAATTTCAGCTCAATCGGAGCAACGTAGAACGTGAAAAGTCCAAAATACCCCTACTGCTTTAAGAATTTCCCAGTAGTCCGTTTCTTCAGTTCAGTCCAGTTTATCACGATTTTTGACCAGGATCCATTCTGATTTAGCTCTGGACCAAAACATGAAAGTTGTAGTGCTCTGAAGTAGCTTTAAAATTCCTCTAAGAACACCTGATTCGGACTTGTGTACACTGAGTTATGTCCATTACAGTGTTCTGCATTTAAACAGCCGGTGAATTGATTTCTGGTTTGGTAATTGGAGAATTTGACCAATTTACATTAGAAACTGGACTAAGTGACCTTCATGAACATTGTAGCTCTGTGTCTTAGCTTCGAAACGGCATAGGTTACGTCTCAATCCGATAAGCGTAGCCTCGGATATGTTATTTCCGCATTTGTACGTCAAATCTGTTTTGTGCCACATTGAACTTCTGTACTTGCTACTGTTGTGAATCTTATTATTATGATATTTTGAGCCTATGGAACGGCTCTTGACATGAATGGCTGAGATTTATAATGTTGGGTTGTGTTTGAGAAAAACAATGAAGCCTAAAAGGCTGGAAAATTAGGTAAACACAAAGGGCATGCTGCCCAAATTTACGCTCGAAAACTAGAGAACTACTTGCAACTTGAGTAAGGGTTAAGAGTGATTACTGCTTGAACCATCTAGGGTACTTGAGTATTCTTGTTCCGAGGTATATAAGGAAGGACTTGGCCGAGCTTGTACCCTTGAGAAATGAAATAATGACTATTTGGAATATGTTTCTCTTGTACTTTCGACTCGCATGGCATTTTCAAGTATAAATGTTACAAAGTTTTACCGTTTAAAAAGTGAGCAAGTGTTTCACGACTACTATCCGAGTGAATTTCAAATTCTTGATTTTATTGAACGAAACGTCTAAGTTTCGAACTCTAGTCATGTTTCAAAGTTCTCAAACTGAGTTTTATCGCAGATTTGGACTCCGAACTCGGAATATAACCTGAAAGTGACCAGTAAAGGCACTATATCTTTTGGTGAGTGCTTTCAAATACTGAATTGAACTTGATACTTGTACTTGATACGTGCCAATATGATTACATGCCACATGCGTGAATTGTTAGGGCAAGAGTGTACTTTATCGCACTTGCCCTTACGTGATATACTTGTTTATTGTTGCAATTGACTTGATATACTTGTTTATGATGCGCGCACTTCCTGGAATTCCAGAAACCCTGTGGCGAGTTACTCTAGTCGAGCCGGCAAGGGCTTGGTCGATTGGGTAACGAACCCTGGGTCTCTTGTATTGTCGAGTGGAGTGATATCTCCTCGACTAATCGGTATACTCGAGTATTACCACCCGTGTTCTTGAGGATTTTGGGCCCAGCTGGGGGTTGAACGGTGGACGGAGAGTCGTTTAAGTGGTGTTCTACTGGATCGGTTCCTTTACTTGAAAGTTGACGGAGTGTCAACTACTACGTGATCAAGCTCCTGATGATGAATGGAAGTTGGCTCCTGAGAGCTATCCGTATCCTTATGCTTGAAATGATTATTGTTTATTGGATGATTGTTTCTTATGAAAATTTTTATACTCGCTCATTTTGAGATTGCTACTTGAAGTGTTATTGCTCACTTTTATGAACTCTTCATGCTCGTTACCTTGCTAAATCGAAAACTTGTATTTATAAATAATGGTCAATTTGCTATTTGGAACCTCACTGGGCTTTTAGCTCATACCACGTTATTTGTTCTCCTTACAGGGGGTACGAGCGAGGCATAAGAGATGTAAAGGCTAGCGTAGTCTAGTTACTTTAGACTGTGTTTTGAATTTTGGTTTTGTACTCGCGCTATTCCTCGAATGGAACATTTGTACTTGGATTGTATATATTTTGAACTAGTTTAAGTATATCAAGACTTTGTACTTTGGTTTCTATCAATGTAAATTATAAGCTGGGATTGCGGATATTATTAATGGTGCTTGGGGTGTGTGCACATGATTTTAGTGAGTGAGTCCTGGCGAGAGCTGGGCAGGCGGTCCGCCAAACCCTCTGGTACGCCTTAGGGGGAGGTGGGGTCGTCACAGATGGTATCAGAGCTCCTTTTGAGCTCGTGCCGGGAGAAGGTTCTCGGACTGTGGGAATTGACTTGTTAAGTATGGAACAATTGTCTATTGTTGGGGACCTTAGATATGTATGTTGGGTAGGAATCTCTAATACGGGTGATTTGCTCTTGAGCCTGGCCAGCTTGAGTGGTGAATTATCATATTTTTGGATTCTTGTCCCCGAATACCAATGAGTGACACCTTTACGATAAGTTAAGATCTCGCGTAATATTGGGATAAGTTTGGATTGCGAAAGCAAAGGCACAGGGAATGCGAATAGTCTGGACTTGAAAAATATTGAAGATATTCATGGGATTTGGGATCCTTCTTATTCACGTGTTTAGAGCCTTGATTAAGTGTAGTGCCTGAGCGATACCTAGGGTTAATGCTCTATAAGTTATGTGACTTGTTTTGATCGAATGTGTTGTATTGCCTTGTTTTATGATTTAGAGGGGTTTATGACTTGCAATATTCTGTTTTATGTTGTTTATATTTCTATAGTTACTTAGTAGTTATATTCTATCATTAATTAGTTGGTTATATTGTTAAAGTGGGTTAGCTGCGAAACATGGAGGATAAAAGAAGTCGAACCAAGAAAACTAACCGAGAACGCGGTTCTAGGCGAGGCCGTGAAGGTGAACAAGCACAGGAACCGGTGCCAGAACCGAGAGAGGAGAGGGAGGCAGCGGTTGAGCAGCAACCTGAACCCCAGACTGCCGGGGGAGATCAGGTGGCCACTGCCATCCAACAGATGACTAATATTTTGACTCGGTTGGTGGAGCAACAGGGTCAAGGTTCTGTAAATCAACCTAGAGACCCTGATTCGGGGCAAGATAGAGCCTTGGAGAGATTCCAGAAGTTCTCCCCACCCAAGTTTTTAGGAGGGCCAGACCCGTATGAGGCTGAGAAATGGCTGGAGGCCATGATAAATATCTTTGCTGCCCTAAACTATACTGAGGAGAGACAAGTCCAATTTGCTGTATTTCAGTTTGAGGGGCCAGCTAGGGCTTGGTGGAATGTAGTGAGGGCCAAGTGGGAGAGAGAGGGAACTGCCTGGACTTGGCTAAACTTTGTACGGGACTTCAACGAAAAATACCTTCCACCCATCGTCCAGGAGAAGAGAGAGGACGAATTCATTAAACTCCGTCAGGGGCTGATGAGTGTAACTGAGTATGAGACCCAGTTTACCAAATTGTCTAAATTCGCTCCCGAATTGATTGCCACGGAACCAAGGAAAGTACGAAGGTTTATACAAGGGTTAAATGTGGAATTACAAGAAGCCTTAGCGGCGGTCCAAATTAATACATTCACAGAGGTTCTGGAGAAAGCCTTGAGGATAGAGACTGCTAGGGCACAAGTGAGAGCTTTCCATGCAAAAAGGAGAGGTGCGCCTGGTGGAAGTCAAAGGCAAGGACAACGTGATTTAGATATGCCACCTTCTAAGATAGGTCGAGAAGATGGTAGTGAGAAAATTTCAAGGACGTCTAAGGAAAGTACTCCAAGAGGAGCTTCGCGTGGCTGGGGTCAAGCAAGAGGTGCCTCACAAGGAGGTCAGACCTCAACCCCTCAAGTACCTTGCGGGTACTGTGGGAAGGCCAATCACGTGGAGAGTGATTGTTGGCGAAAGGCGGGAAAATGTTTATGGTGTGGTAGCACCGAACACCAGCTTGCAACCTGTCCCCGTAGATCACGCCTAAACCCTGAACAAGCAAGTGTAGGAGGGACTAAGCCAAGAGTGCCAGCTAGAGCGTATGCCTTGAACCAACAGGCAGTACCTGAACCAACAGAGATAGTAGAAGGTACGATTCGTGATTTCTATTGTTTCCCTAAGTTTTGGCTATAGTGAGACCTGGGAGCCGGAAATGAATATATAAGGGAAATACCCTACGTTATTCGAAGTGCATGTATGAATTTCGAGGACGAAATTCTTTTAAGGAGGGGAGGTTGTAACATCCCGAATATTAGGAGGTTGTTTGTGAAGAAAATATTAAAGTGTATTTCTTTGGGTTTGATTTAAAACCTAATTTTGTTTTAAAAAAAAAACTAGAAACCCTAATATGGTAGCCAAAAACCCTAGTTTACTTGTGACTAACCGGTTTTCCTAAATCTCTCATATTTTAATTGAAACCCTAATTTTAATTACTGGAATTGGAAAATTCCTCACGTTTTCTTAAAAATTTCCTTTTATTTGAAAATTATTATTTATTAAAGCTCTACTATCCAATTGTTCAACTATAAGAGTAAATAAACCTAGAAAATAAGGTTTTACACTTCGGTTTCAAGATTTGAGCAAAATTAGGGTTTTGTGATTTTTCCGCCGGATGAATTTTCGGTACTGGCCAAGGATCAATTTGATGATTAAAAGTGACTTTTAAGTGAGAAATAATATGTGAGTAGTAGCAATGAGGTAAGGTTAGTGAATGGAAAGTAAAAACTCTAGTACGGGTGTTTTTAAGAAAAACGGCGCGAACCGGCGGGTCCTGCGCATTACCGATTGAACGCACCGCTTGACCACCATTTTTGCTTACCAAACAAATTTATTGAACTTGAACAAAATATCTTCCCCCTCATGATTATAGCTTGACCGAAATTGTGGCTCAAATACAAGGAAAGAAAGAGAAAAATTTTGTGGACAAGAATAGGCCAAGTGTTGGCCAAAAATTGTGGACACAATTACCCTTAACCTCTTACTTCCATATAAGACAAACCAAGCCTCATCTTCCTCCATATTTCTGCATAAGAACCGAGAGAGAGAGAGGGGAGGAACAACAAGAAGAAAAAAAAAACTCCTTCATTTCATCTTCAATCCAACAACTTAGGGAGAAATCAAACAAAATAAACCGATTAAACTTGTTCTTGAGTGACTAGCTAGTGAGTTGTGGTGTGATTCTTGAAGGGGAGAGCTTGTGCTACTCTTGGTGACTTTTATTCAAGGTAAGAGAGTTTATCTCTCCAAGTTTTACTTCTAATCTTGTTATATTAAGCCTAGTAACTTGATTTTATGGTGAGATTATGGATGATGAGCATGTTTTAGTAGTTTTCCCCAATTTATTTGATGAACTAGGGTTCCTGATTTTCTGCTCAAGTTGATGTATGATGCATGAATGTTGCAATTAAAGTTATACAAGGTTGTTTAGTGGTGATTGGAACCAGAAATTTGAGGAAACTACACTTAGAGCTAAAAATTCCAGATTTCTGGAAAATTTCCCAAGCATTCTGTCCGAAATTGTATATGTATGTTAGAGGCCGAATTGGCCTTTGGTAAAAGAAGGAAAGTTGTATAGAATGGTGTTTTATAGGTGCCTACAAAATTTCAGCTCAATCGGAGCAACGTAGAACGTGAAAAGTCCAAAATACCCCTACTGCTTTAAGAATTTCCCAGTAGTCCGTTTCTTCAGTTCAGTCCAGTTTATCACGATTTTTGACCAGGATCCATTCTGATTTAGCTCTGGACCAAAACATGAAAGTTGTAGTGCTCTGAAGTAGCTTTAAAATTCCTCTAAGAACACCTGATTCGGACTTGTGTACACTGAGTTATGTCCATTACAGTGTTCTGCATTTAAACAGCCGGTGAATTGATTTCTGGTTTGGTAATTGGAGAATTTGACCAATTTACATTAGAAACTGGACTAAGTGACCTTCATGAACATTGTAGCTCTGTGTCTTAGCTTCGAAACGGCATAGGTTACTTCTCAATCCGATAAGCGTAGCCTCGGATATGTTATTTCCGCATTTGTACGTCAAATCTGTTTTGTGCCACATTGAACTTCTGTACTTGCTACTGTTGTGAATCTTATTATTATGATATTGTGAGCCTATGGAACGGCTCTTGACATGAATGGCTGAGATGTATAATGTTGGGTTGTGTTTGAGAAAAACAATGAAGCCTAAAAGGCTGGAAAATTAGGTAAACACAAAGGGCATGCTGCCCAAATTTACGCTCGAAAACTAGAGAACTACTTGCAACTTGAGTAAGGGTTAAGAGTGATTACTGCTTGAACCATCTAGGGTACTTGAGTATTCTTGTTCCGAGGTATATAAGGAAGGACTTGGCCGAGCTTGTACCCTTGAGAAATGAAATAATGACTATTTGGAATATGTTTCTCTTGTACTTTCGACTCGCATGGCATTTTCAAGTATAAATGTTACAAAGTTTTACCGTTTAAAAAGTGAGCAAGTGTTTCACGACTACTATCCGAGTGAATTTCAAATTCTTGATTTTATTGAACGAAACGTCTAAGTTTCGAACTCTAGTCATGTTTCAAAGTTCTCAAACTGAGTTTTATCGCAGATTTGGACTCCGAACTCGGAATATAACCTGAAAGTGACCAGTAAAGGCACTATATCTTTTGGTGAGTGCTTTCAAATACTGAATTGAACTTGATACTTGTACTTGATACGTGCCAATATGATTACATGCCACATGCGTGAATTGTTAGGGCAAGAGTGTACTTTATCGCACTTGCCCTTACGTGATATACTTGTTTATTGTTGCAATTGACTTGATATACTTGTTTATGATGCGCGCACTTCCTGGAATTCCAGAAACCCTGTGGCGAGTTACTCTAGTCGAGCCGGCAAGGGCTTGGTCGATTGGGTAACGAACCCTGGGTCTCTTGTATTGTCGAGTGGAGTGATATCTCCTCGACTAATCGGTATACTCGAGTATTACCACCCGTGTTCTTGAGGATTTTGGGCCCAGCTGGGGGTTGAACGGTGGACGGAGAGTCGTTTAAGTGGTGTTCTACTGGATCGGTTCCTTTACTTGAAAGTTGACGGAGTGTCAACTACTACGTGATCAAGCTCCTGATGATGAATGGAAGTTGGCTCCTGAGAGCTATCCGTATCCTTATGCTTGAAATGATTATTGTTTATTGGATGATTGTTTCTTATGAAAATTTTTATACTCGCTCATTTTGAGATTGCTACTTGAAGTGTTATTGCTCACTTTTATGAACTCTTCATGCTCGTTACCTTGCTAAATCGAAAACTTGTATTTATAAATAATGGTCAATTTGCTATTTGGAACCTCACTGGGCTTTTAGCTCATACCACGTTATTTGTTCTCCTTACAGGGGGTACGAGCGAGGCATAAGAGATGTAAAGGCTAGCGTAGTCTAGTTACTTTAGACTGTGTTTTGAATTTTGGTTTTGTACTCGCGCTATTCCTCGAATGGAACATTTGTACTTGGATTGTATATATTTTGAACTAGTTTAAGTATATCAAGACTTTGTACTTTGGTTTCTATCAATGTAAATTATAAGCTGGGATTGCGGATATTATTAATGGTGCTTGGGGTGTGTGCACATGATTTTAGTGAGTGAGTCCTGGCGAGAGCTGGGCAGGCGGTCCGCCAAACCCTCTGGTACGCCTTAGGGGGAGGTGGGGTCGTCACAAGTCCAACCTAGTCTGAGGTCACCAAGTTTGTAGGTTCATGTTGTGAACCAAGTTTGTGAATCCGGTTCACCGAGAATGTGAACCAAGTTTGTGAACCGAGCTTGTAAACCAAGCTCAATTTCGTTCGCTCGAGCAAGTTTGTGAGGTGACTGGCCAGTGAAGGTGATAAGGTGTTAGGTGGGAGTACAAGTGGAGTTCTGCGAACCTTATTTATGGTCGACGGAGTATCGGCAGGAGGTTACGCATGGCAAACGACTTGGTTTTGGAGCCAACCTATATCCTTCCTTTGTATTGTTACTTTTGCACTTGACTTGACATTTTTGTGAAATAGTTGTTTATCTAAATGTGAAATTTACGCTTTTACCCCGTTTACTTACAGAGCATATAGCTTACCCCTTTTCTTTTGTTTTCCTTAGCAGGGCCGATGCGGGGATGCTCTTTGGCACCTTCACTAGTATAGTTAGGTGTGCTTGTCTTAGTTAGACGTTTAAGACGTTTCTTCTTGTTTTGATGGCCTATATAAGAACTCCTTTATCGGGTCTACTTTATATATTTGGCGATTAGCATATGGTGATGTAGTAATCTGAACATCTATTTTGGAGGATGTAATTAGAACTCTTTTGGGATTGTATATATTGTATATAGTACTCTTTTGGTTTATCTAGCTCTTATTGCTTTAAGTTTTGAGTCCTGGCGCGAGTTAGGCAGGCGGCCCGTGATACCCTTGGATTCACCCTTGGGAGAAGTGGGGTCGTCACAAAATTGAACTGGCTTTGGAGCCACCCGTATCCTACCATTGTGATGTTACATTTCTGTATTGATGTGAAATATTTGGATTTATATGTTTATCTGAATGTGCTTTTACATTTTTACCCCAATTATTCACTAAGCATATAGCTTACTCCGTTCCATTTGTTTTCCTTAGCAGGGGGCCGATGCGGGGATCGCTTGGGAAGGTGTATAAACTTTTGGTTGTAGAACAGTTGACTTTGTACTTGTTATAAGTTGACTAGTAAGATGTATATAGTTGTCGTGGTGGTTGTAGTTATAAGCTTTTCTAGGGTTTACTTTCTGGTACTCGTGGTATGTTTGACTTGATGTACTAGTTTATGCAACTTTTGAAACTGTAATAGAGTAAATAGAACTTTCTTTTAACATGAAATATATTTTCTCAGTTTAAGTATTGAGTCCTGGCGCGAGCTAGGCAGGCGTCCCGCCGATACCCTAGGGTTCGCCCTTGGGAGAAGTGGGGGCATCACAGGAGGGATCGTAACCAAAACCTAGTAATCAACAATGAAAGGAAAAAAAAAAGGGAAAAAAGATAAACGAACCTAGTATAAGCTTGAATTCCAGAGTTTTTTTTTGCTTAGAATCGCAACAACAGGCGGAAAAACTTCATGCTTCGGTGCTTCCTTTTTGCTAATTGCTATGGATCAAGATTGGAGTTTGGAGTTTGGAGAAGGGATTAGAGTTAAGCCATTAAAGGGAGAAGGAAATAGAGACGGCAGGCAAGGCAATTTCGGCAATTGCAGAGAGAGCCAGAGAGGAACCAGGAAGACCGAAGCGAAGAGGAAGACTGAAGTGAAGTGAAGATTAGGGTCCGGTCAAAATTGAAAATTTTGTCAATTTTGACTCAAAAATTGGAAAACTGCGGTTCACGGTCCAATCCGGTTTTGAAGGTTTGAATGGTTTTTTACGAGTTTGACCGGTTTTTTATCCAAGTCAACATAAGCTATGGACCGGACCGGACACATGGCTGGATCGCGGTCGAACCGGCCGGTCCAGTCTAGGTTTGAGAACATTGGTAAGAACCAGCTCCTTCTTATCTATAATTAGATGTACAACTCTTTTGGACTTCAAATATGCTACTCTCGTACGCTTCTTTGTACTTGTAATTCCAAATTAAATCTTTCAGATGCTTTGGTTTATGACAAAATTTGGATTAAGGTTTTATTTATTCGCACAACTTGGGGAACTAGGAAGGTACCTTGTATTGTGAGTCATAACAAAATCAAGTCACGTGACTGTTAAAAGAAATGATAAAATGTAGATGCCAAGCATCGTGATCATATGTGTTATACTGCACCTAGCCTTCAACAAACTAAACCAACATCGGCAATGATGGTCCCGACAAAGAAATATTAGTAGATTTTTTAGACGCTAAACTACTATAATATTTGAACAATTATCTCGTATATATGATATTATGATGATATCATTGGATCAGAAAGTGTCCAAAAATTAAACACAATAAGTGTTTCTAAGTATCTCATGAACTATAGATTACTATGGGAAGCCTTTGAGTTCCGTAGTTTGCTTTGAAGGGGGGGGAGGGAGGGGGGAAAGCTATGATTGTGCTGTCAATTTGCAATCAACAAAAATAGCAAACAAAAAAAATCTAAATTTAGAAATCAAAGCAACATAATATAAATGTAATTTCAAAAGTTCCATGGTGTATTACATATTACTGAATTTTAAATATTCAAAATTTATAATTTTGTGGCATTTGAAACTGCCAAGGAATTAGCATATAATAGCATTAATCATGCACTGAAAACATCGTTGGTGCCTATACTACATCATTTAATGACATCAAGAAGTGCTACGACAGAAATAATTTTTTGTCATTGTACATGTCAATGAAAGAATATTTATTAGCATTTTTAATTGCCAGTTACTCATCATTTGTGGAGCTCTTTAAGTATCAATTAGTGGATCCTGTGTACAGGATTTGTCAAAAACAAAAAACAAAAAAGTATCATTTAGTGGATAGTGACACCAGTATCTACTACCATGGGTGCCACTCAGAGCTTATTTTAATGACATTTTTTAGTATAATTAAATAAATTTTTTCCTGTAGAGAATCCCGAATTTGATTCAGATTTGAAGCCACATAAACAGACATCTTACACAAAAATAAACAAATAAATAGTTAAACGGACATCTTACAAAATAGGAAAAATATCTACAATTCAAGCATACCTAACTTCCTAAGCCTGGACATAAAAGTTACAACATAGGAACATATCTCAAGTTTAAATATTTTCCTCCACGCATTATCCATAAAAGTTTCAGTAATGAAGTTTCAGAATTCCAATTGAATATTAATGTACTACTTTTTCATTTTAGTTATTTTATATTTCAAGTATTTAGAAGTTAATTCGAGTACTGGGGCTCTTGCTATTTTATAATTTTTAGCCACAAAAATTAAAGCAGTATTTGGTAAGGCAAGGGGTTAAATCTACATCCCTCCATACTAAATCCACAACCCATGTACTCATTTGACAACAATGCCTTCACCTACAAAGTTTATTTGATGCTTCTTACAGTTCCAAGTAACATATATTGACAAAGCAAAAAATTGGGGGGAAATTTTTTCCATTTCGAAGAGGATATTTTCAAACATTTTACAGGTGCTTAAGAATATTAATTTTTAATTTGGCAATCGAAAATTTTCAATTACAAATAAGCATGTACATAGCAACATCTATGCATTTCAAGTCTCTAAAATTAAAGTTTCAGTAGCTTTCAAGATGGGACATGCAATCATAATGTGTAAATTAGTATTAAAATGGTTCAATAAAATAAAGGTAGGAGCTCATAAAGGTAAGAAGAAAAAAATATTTTAAAGCAACTTCAAAGAAACATAAATATTGGAATGATATAAACAAGAAAGAAATTTCTCTATCAAACTAACATAAAGACTAGGATATAGAATTTTTTCCTTAAAAAGAATATTACTGTTTTTGTTTCGTTATATAGAACGATAATTCAAATGCTGCAAAAAAAATGGTATAGTGTTTAAAAACTAAGGGCATTAACTTCTAATAAATGTGTAGAATGTGAATTTAGTATGAAGGTGTATGAATTTAACCCCCTTCCTTTGGTGAAAGTCAGTTTCCTATTAAGGAACGTGTTTCAAGGTTAATCACAATGATACTTATAATTTTGTAAATGTTATTCAGAATGAGCTAATAGGTACGATACATTCATTAGTATATGAGTTTTGTTATTAACTATGTTTTAGTATCGAACCAATGTTAACCTACTCATATATTTCATATTTCAAATTATAAATTTAAAAAATGAAAAAGTTCAATGACCCGTGAAGCCCAAATAACCTATTAAAACTCTCTTGATTTGATGCACTTAAAGCCTTATAAGCCCATTTATTTATAAGCCCCAAGGAAGAAACTATCGTAAAACTAGCAATGGAGTAGAAAGCCACACACACACAAAAAGTAAATTTGTGTGGGTACTTACCAGCCTTACCGGGCAACTTTGAATTTTATTCTTTTCATGTGGTCTTTGTAGTCTTTCTTTAGGGTATTGCTTTTGCAACATATTCAATGTAATAATGAAAGCCAAAGTATGATTAGCTTTCTTAAAGTAGACTTGATTTTAAGCTTTACTTTTAACACTTTAATTTGATATTGCAGTTTGATTATTGATTTTTTTTGTTTTAACTGTCATTGGATGCAAAGAAATGAGCATCCTCTTCCATTCGATGGAAGGGGTTGGCCCGTTGGAGCATACACTATGATCAGTGGCGGATCTGCAATTGGGGTACTGCCCCCACAATTTTGCAATATTACCCATGGAATTGTTTTTGCAAAATTTTATTATTGCCATCACAAAAATATTTAGTACTGCCCTCAAAATTGACTAGTTTTTTAATTTTATAAAAAAGGGACTGTTAAAGAATACAAGTCAAAATGCCTTCCAATTCGATTCTAATTTAAAAAAATTGCATCAATTATCTCTCACATATTATTGATGTGGAAATTCAGTTCTTCAGAATGAAAAGAAGTAAATTCAGTCCCTAACAAATAAAAAATGAACAATATTGATCCTTGGTCACTTTTTTGTTTGACGTTTTGACAAAATTAGTCATGGGAACATCACTACCTATTTTTAAAGGGTAAAAATGGTAGACCACTCCAACCTTGACCAAAATATAAGGGACTAATAGCTTTTGTCTTTGTTAAGTACTCATTAAAAAATACAAATTTGAGGGACCAAGGTTAAACCTCCATTACCTGCTATTGTTCTCAACTGAAACCAAAACCTAATTGCAAGCCCAGCAGCAAACTAAAATTGACAGAAGGAAATTGGTGATTGAAGAGTACAAAAATTTGTTATAAGAAGGCCGATCTGAAATGAGCGAAAGGACAACACTTGCATCCTATATTACCGTACACATTTCTGAACCCTAAACCAAAGAATTTGTCAATTGAATGAAGATTATGTTTTGATAGCACAAATAAAGTTACAATAATCATGATTAGTGCATGTTATAAGTGTTATTATATGTTGATTCGGGTTATTGGAATGTTTTTTGTATATGCTATAGACGTGGTCCTTTTTGAGTGTTGTCATTTTGCATAAATAGATGTGGTCTCCATTATGATTGGTCCCCAAATAATTTTTCATTTTGTTACTAACTGTCGCCTAAATAGTTTGTAAGGCCCAAAAACAACCTAAGAGGGGGGTGAATTAGGTTGATTAAAAATATTTTATTGAGTTTATACACTTTTTCTTTAATAAAAATTTACCTTCTTTTCTAGTAGTGATCAGCCAAGTAAATTTAAAGAAGAGAGCAATGTTGATCAGAAATAAGAGTGTATATAAGCAATGAGAATTTAATTAAACAAAAGGAATAAAATAGAGTAACAAACCGATTGTCTACCAAGCTTTCCTCAAACTTGAAGACCAATCACAAAGATGAGCACCTTCTCTTTGATGAAAAATAATCAACTCAATGTACAATGGAGGGATCACTTCCTCCTTACCCTAAGCCTCACTTAGTCAAGTTAGGAAGTTTTACTATCACTCAGATAACCCTCAACAAAGCTACACTATTGAAAATTTCAAACACAAGAGAAGTGCTTACAAGAACTTCACACTACTTGGAGAACAAATCTTGCTTAAGAGACTATTTTCTACCTAAAATATCTATTGAGATCTTGTAAACGAAGTGTGTAAAAGTCACTCCCTCGTTCAGAATCGTTTGTATTTAAATGGGACCAAAAATGGGTTTCATTAATGCTTACAACGGATAAAAGGCAGATAAACAGTCATCTAGCCGTTGGAGCTGTCGGACGTCCGACAGCTTAATCATCGTCCGATCCCATCATCCAAAAATCAGCCAAGTTGTCGTTCGAACGTTCGATGGAAATTTATCGTCCGACAGTTTTTGCATCCGAATGTCGTCAGAGAGTCATCAGAACTTTGCGAAATTTTTCGGACGTTCGACGCGATCGATGTGCGTCTGAAGCGTGCGTCCGATCCTCTCGGATGTCCGATGCTTCCTCACGAGCGTCCGACAGAGTTTCCTTCTTGATGTTCTTCATCCTTTCGGACGTCCGACATGAGTGCCCTGTTTTTGTTTCTTCTTTTGGTTGATTTTCTTTTCTTGACACCTTTGTACCTGATTCTCTAAAAAACAAAACACTTATATTTGAAGAGAATTAGATAAACATTTCAAAGTGCTTTGTGATCATCAAAATCAAGAATAACATTCTCCCCCTTTTTTGATGATGACAAAACAATGGTTTGAAATGAAATTTGATGATTACAAATAAGCTCCCCCTTTCTCATTTGACAAAAAACTCCCCCTTACTTAGTCAATCGTAGGACAAAAATTGAAAAACTCCCCCTCACTTGGCTACTCCACAGATTTATTCAATTATCTAAAAAACAGTTAAGCAACCGATATTTTACCAACTGTCCAGCCAATTCAACGCATCCCGCACATATCCATATTCATATCTTCATATCTCTCCCCCTTTTTGTCATCACAAAAGTCAAAAAGCAAAGAGACATTACAAGAACCAGTAACATGAAAAAGAACTAAACATTCATAACAAAATAGCTTACAAGCATCACAAACATTACATCCACATATCCAGTTTTGAACATTACAAGCACCAGAATCAAAGAAACAAAAAAAAGTTCGAGGCAGCCATCTAGCATCCAGCAAATAGAAAACAATCAAATAGAATGCAAACGATTCTAATAGGTCTAGTGATCCTAAATGGTAAATTAAGAGGACCCAGGCGTCCTTCGAGTAAGCAGATACTGAGAGAGATCCTCCTCCTCAATGTCTTCATCATCTTCAGCATCTTCACCAACTGGTTTCTTGCCTTTGTCAGATGTAGAAGGATCATGAGGTGCCACGGGAGTAGAGGTGAGGTCAATGGGAGCAGGACTCATAGAGCGAATAGGAGCTGATGAACTGGGATCAGTAGAGTGTGGCTCTTTGCCATGAGGAACTTCCTCAACCACATGTGGGGGAAAGAGAAGATTCTTTTTATCTAGGAAGTTTACTTGTTGCTCGGATGACATAGTGAGCACGAGACCATGTTCAAGAAGTAGAACATGTTGTTTAAGATCTAGAAAGATCTCAACCACTTCAGAATTTGAAGAAGAAGATGCCTTAGTGGCAGTCTTCCTAGGATGAATAGAAGTCAGTGCAACAGAGGATGGAGTGTGAAGGGGATCATGTGCAGCCTTAGATCTAGGTTCATTAGAGTGGCACCCTTATAAGCCCACATATTATCCCGAAAGACAAGATTCTTGTGCTCAAAATAAACCTTAGTAAAGGTAGAAGAAAACGTTTCTTTGAGACAAACACCAAGGATGGGTACTTTGTAAAACTCAAAAATCTTCTGAAGAAATTTTTCATAAGATAGTTTTCTACAAGAATCAGTGGTAAAGCGAAGTAAAAACTTGCACATGACAAAGCCAAAGTCAATGCGAATTTTTTCTCGAAAACAATAAAAAAGATACAACTCCATTTTATTGGCATCTGTCCTATGACCATCGGTAGGCACAAGCAAATTTGAAATGATTGAGAAAGCAATGAGATTCACAGGAGCAAGGTCATTTAGTTTTGCATCAGCAGGGGCAGAAAACTTCTTTTGAAAATAAGACAACATCTTAACACTATCATAGTGATTATCAGCAATGGGATGCTCTTCATAAGAAAAGAAATTGGCAATTTTACTTTTACATCCTGGTTCAATAACAGTATTTAAAACAGCATTCACAATCTCAGGATCAAATACTAAATCTACCCCATTTACCCTGGACAAAATTTCAGTGTGGTCAGTGCCTTTCCTAAGATTGGCAAAGAATTGATATAGCATTTCAGAGTAATAAACGTTAGGCATAGAAATGATATGTGACCATTTCTGGAATTCAAAGAGACGCAGAATGGACTCTAAACCTATCTTGCGAAATTCAGAGGGATTTATGGTACGTTGAGGAATGAAACCTTTTTGAGATATCCAGGAGTGTTTTTCTTTGGCAGCATCATCAAAGAATGGGGAGACTGTGGTTGATTGGGAGGGCGGTTGAGATGTAGTCCCTTGTCCGGATTCAGGCTGAGCAGAAGGCTGTGAAGTTTGAGCCTTTACTGCTTCCTTTTTGACACGTTCGGAGGATCTTTTGGCCCTAGGAGAATCAGCAACCTCATCCCTGAGTGTGTGTTTGCGTCCGGCAGGCACTTTTCCTCCTCTTAGATTCACCATTGTGTGAAATGCGTGAGATGTATGATGCTAATGATGCACACAGTAGTATAGGAGTGAATCACACAAGAATTTTGGGGTAAACGAGCCTTGAAGATGATTGAATAGAATGGCTATAGGAAAATAGGGTTTTGAGGGAAATTTGGGAACTGTCGAAATATGATGAGATTTGGTGAAAAGATCGGGAAGATGAACTCGCAATGATCAGGAAAAGTTTTTGGTTGAGTCAATTTTGAAATAAGTGCTTCAGAATAGCATAAATTGAGAGTGAAAAGGAGAGACAGTTTTCGTCCGAGAGAGAAGAGAAGAAGAAGGGTCTGAAGCAAATAAGGAGGGAAGTCACTTTAAAAAGTGTACCGTTGCACTGTCGGACGGCCGAACGAAGTCGTACGTCCGACAGTTTCGTCCGAACAGGTGCTTTCTGGGAAAATAGCTGAAGAACATTATCGGACGTCCGTTCGTCTGCTTTCGGACGTCCAAAAGCTTTGAACAGAAAAAAAAATTTAAGATGATTTTTCGATTATCCCTAATTTTGATCTTAGATGAATGAATTGATCCAATGACAAAGCTTTTATGAAAATATCAGCAATTTGATCTTTAGAACAAACATAATTCACACAAACTTCACCTTTTTGAACAAGATCGCGAATAAAGTGGTGCTTTATATCTATATGTTTTGTCCTAGAATGTTGAATTGGATTTTTGATCAAATTGATAGCACTAGTATTATCACAGAATATAGGCATGCAGTCATATAATAATCCAAAATCATTCAAGGTATGTTTCATCCATAAAAGTTGAGCACAACATGCACTAGCGGCAATATATTCCGCTTCGATTGTAGACAAAGAGATTGCATTTTATTTTTTGCTAAACCAAGAAACTAAGCAATTACCAAGAAAGTGACAAGTTCCACTAGTACTTTTTCTGTCCACACGACAACCACCAAAATCCACATCCAAATATCCATATAGAGCAAATTCACAAGATCTAACATACCAAAGACCATAGTCTAATGTACCTTTCAAATACCTAAAAATCCTTTTAACAGCATTCAAATGTGATTCTTTTGGACAAGATTGAAATCTAGCACACAAGCAAACAGCAAACATAATATCGGGTCTATTTGCGGTTAAATAGAGTAAGCTTCTAATCATACCTCTATAGTGCTTTTCATCCATATGTTTACCTTCTTCATCTTTGTCAAGTTTTGTAGAAGTGCACGTTGGAATTCCAACTTATTTTGAGTCCTCCATACCAAATCTTTTCAGCAATTCCTTTGTGTATTTTGCTTGATTTATAAAAATTCCCTCTAGGGTTTGATGTATTTGAAGTCCAAGGAAGAAATTTAATTCTCCCATCATACTCATTTCAGATTCACTTTGCATAATGGTGGAAAAATCTTTGCATAGATACTCATTAGTAGCACCAAAAATAATATCATTTACATATATTTGCACAATAAGAAGATCATTTAACACTTGCTTAGTAAAAAGTGTGGTGTCCACAATACCTCTTTTGAAACCATTTTCAATCAAGAAACCACTCAATCTTTCATACCAAGCTCTTGGAGCTTGTTTTAGTCCATATAATGCTTTTGAGAGTTTAAACACATGACTTGGAAATTTTGTATTTTCAAAATCGGGGGGTTGATCCACATATACTTCTTGATCAATAAAACCATTTAAGAAGGCACTTTTAACATCCATTTGAAGCAATTTGAAACCTTTGAAGCAAGCAAAAGCAAGAAGCATTCTAATCGATTCTAATCTAGTTACTGGAGCAAATGTTTCGTCAAAATCAATTCATTCTTCTTGTGAATATCCTTTAGCAACTAATCTAGTTTTATTTCTTACAACTACACCTTTATCATCCAACTTATTTCTAAATACCCACTTCGTGCCAATGATAGGTTGATTTTGAGGTCTATCAACTAGTGTCCAAACCTTATTTCTCTCAAATTGATTAAGTTCCTCTTGCATTGCCAAAATCCAGTTTTCATCCTTTAAGGCATCATTGATATTTTTAAATTCAACAAGAGAGACTAAAGCAAAATTGTCTATCAATTTCTTAGATGAGAAACGAGTCTTTACCTTCTCGGATGATCATCAATTATAAGCTTTTTTGGATGATTTTGGCTAAATTTCCAAGCTTTGGGAAGGTCTTTGAATGAGTCATCATTCTTGTCTTCATCTTCCTTTTCTTGATCTTCATGAGTTTCATCCTCCATTTCCTTTGCTTCCGGTTTAGAGTTTCCTTCACTCTAATTGTTAGCTTTTTCATTCCTTCACGAACAGCTACATCATCATCCTCACACGAACTTTTGGAATTATCATCATTAGTTTCATCAAATGTTATGTGTATAGATTCTTCTATCACAAGAGTTCTTCTATTAAAAACTCTATATCCTCTTTTATTCTAACAATACTCCAAAAATATTCCTTCATCAGATTTTTTTTCAAATTTACCAAGATGTTCCTTTAAATTCAAAATAAAACATTTACAACCAAAAATTTTGAAATATCCAACCGTAGGTTTCTTATCAAAAATCAGTTCATAAGATGTTTTATTCAAAATAGGTCTCAAGAGGATTCTATTCATCACATAACATGCGGTGTTTATCGTTTCAGCCCAAAGATATTTTGGCAAACTACATTCACTCAACATTGTTCTAGCAGCCTCTTGGAGTGTCCTATTTTTTCTTTCTACACCACCATTTTGCTGTGGAGTCTTTGCAATAGAAAACTCATGTGTTATGTCATTATGATCACAAAATTCTGGAAAACCACAAACTTGAATTCTATCCCATTATCACTTCTAATCCTAACAATTTTTAAACCAAGCAGATTTTGCACTTTAGCAAACAATGAAGTAAAATTCTTGAAGGCATCATCTTTATGAGCAAGGAATGTCACCCAAGTATATCTAGAATAATCATCAACAATCACAAAATAATATCTCTTACCTCCCAAGCTAGTAATTTGAGTAGGACCAAATAAATCAACATGCAAGAGTTCCAAAGGTTTAGAAGCTGATACACATTTCTTTAGTTTAAAGGAAATTTTTGTTTGCTTCCCAAATTGACATGCATCACAAATTTTGTCCTTTTCAAAACTGATTTTTGGCAAGTCTCTAACCAACTCCTTTTTCGAAATTTCCTTTAGTAATTTCATGTTAAAATGACAAAATCTCCTATGCCATAACCAAGGATTTTCATTTGAACCTTTAAGACATTGGAAGTTAGATGAATCAAGTTTATCAAGAACAACAATATAAATATCGTTAAACCTTTTACTTTTGAACACAACATTATATTTAGAGTCAAGCACAATGCATTCATGCTTTTTGAACAACACATTTAGGTCTTTATCACATAATTGACTAACACTAAGCAAGTTATAACCTAAGTTATCAACTAAGAGCACATTATAAACAAAAGTTTCCCCATCCTTACCAACATCACCTATTCCAATTATCTTAACTTTCACGTCATCACCAAATGTCACATTTCCACTTGATTTTGATTTTAGCTTTATGAACAACGAAGGATCACCGGTCATATGCCTTAAACAGCCACTGTTAATGAACCATTTGGACTTGTTTGAGCCTTTTTCCTGAAAAGAGAGAGTGTTTGGTACCCTTTAACTTTTGGGTCCACAATAGTTAGCATTGTGTCTAACTAACTACATGCATCTCATTTCTTTGTTCAAATTTCTTTTCACATAACAATCTCCTTTCAAATGCCCTCTTTGACAACAAAAACTACACATAATGGAAGAGTCTTTAACATGAAATGGTTTGATAAATCTCAATCCACTCCTTCTATATGTTGTGAAACCATGTGCATTTTTGTTGTGTGCTAATGTTCTTTCATGAGCAGTAAGAAAGGTGGTTGACATGTTCTTTTTGAAATAATCTTGTTTTCTAGCTTTTGAGGTCTCATCCAAATTGTCCATTCTTTTATTCAAATCACCAAGTCTTTCCTTTAGTATTTTACAAACACTTGTCTTTCTATCAAATTCATTTTGAACATCAAATTCGGCTCTTACAAGGCACTCATTGTCAGCCTTTAGTTATTTATTTTGTTGAAAAAGACTTGCATTTTCTTGAATAAGAAAAATAATTTTCTGTTTTAGCTGCTTGTTTTTATCATAAGATTCCTTCAAGGCATTATGCAATTTTTCAACAAAGGATTCAAGATCATCATCATGTTCATCATCACTTTCAGATTGAGAGTGTATGGAAGTTACCTCATTATCTCCAATAGCCATGAAGGCCATTTGAGCTGATTCTTCTTCTTCTTCAATTTCGCCTTCGGAGTTACATTCATTCCATATAATTTGGAAGTTGTTGAACCTTGGCTTTCGATCAGCTTTTCCATCTTTCTTTTTCTTTAGCGAGCATTCGTTTCCGTAGTGTCCAGGCTGTCCACATTCGTAGCATTTGTCCAATTGTTTCTTATTGAATTCTTGTTTTCCTTTATTCCTTGCGTTTGAAGACTGATTCTGGAATTGATTACTAGGTCCTCCCCTTCTAAACTTCCTTTTATTCAAGATTCTCTTGAAATTTTTTGTGATGAGAGCAAGATCATTGCCATCATCATCCGAGTCTTCATCATCCAACTGAGTTGGATCATCTTTACATTGAGCTGCCTTTAAAGCTATGTTTCTCTTTGCTCTCGCGTCCTCTTCCTCCTGCACTTTAGTTTTCAACTTCAACTCATAGGAGGTTAGTGAGTTAATGAGAGATTCAATAGGCACAGAATTCAAATCCTTAGCCTCCTCTATTGCAGTCATTTTACTTTCCCATTCTTTGCCCAACGCATTGAGAATTTTCTTGTTTTTCTCTCCCAAGGTGTACTCTTTGCCCAACACCTCGAGATCTTTGATCAAGTTATTGAACCTGCAATACATTTTGCCAATATCTTCAAGGGGTTCTATTTTAAATGATTCATACTTTGTGACCAAGATAGACTTTTTCTGTTCTCTCACGTTGTCACTACCCTCATGAATTTCTCTTAGCTTATCCCACATTTCTTTGGCAGATTTACATCTTTTTACTCTAATTGATTCATTTGAGTTTAAGGCACTATAAAGAACATTCATGGCTTTGGCATTCAATGTGAGATTGGTTCTATCTTGAGCATTCAACTCAACTCTTGTTTTTGGCCGAAACAAACCTGTATCTGCATCAAGAACGTTAGCATCATGCGATCCTTCATTCACAATAAACCATAGCTCAATATTAATGGATTGCAAAAAGATAATTATTCATTCTTTCCAACTAACATAATTGGAACCAGTAAACATGGGAGGCCTAGTGACAGATTGCCCCTCAACAAACATGGCATGATTGGTTGTCATCTTTACTCCAAGCTGCTTGAGCTTAATCTCTAGGAGACCAAGCTCTGATACCAATTGTAAGGCCCCAAAACAACCTAAGAGGGGGTGAATTAGGTTGATTAAAAATACTTTATTGAGTTTATGCACTTTTTTTTTAATAAAAATTTACCTTCTTTTCTAGTAGTGATCAGTCAAGTAAATTTAAAGAAGAGAGCAATGTTGATAAAAAATAAGAGTGTATATAAGCAATGAGAATTTTATTAAACAAAAGGAATAAGATAGAGTAACAAACCGATTGTCTACCAAGCTTTTCTCAAACTTGAAGACCAATCACAAAGATAAGCACTTTCTCTTTGATGAAAAATAATCAACTCAATGTACAATGGAGGGATCACTCCCTCCTTGCCCCAAGCCTCACTTAGTCAAGTTAGGAAGTTTTACTATCTCTCAGATAACCCGCAACAAAGCTACACTATTGAAAATTTCAAACACAAGAGAAGTGCTTACAAGAATTTCACACTACTTGGAGAACAAATCTTGCTTAGGAGATTATTTTCTAGCTAAAATATCTCTTGAGATCTTGTAAACGAAGTGTGTAAAAGTCACTCCTGGGTTCAGAATCGTTTGTATTTAAAGGGGACCAAAGATAGGTTTCATTAATGCTTCCAACGGATAGAAGGTAGATGAAGAGTCATCTAGCCGTTGGAGCTGTCGGAAAAATGGGTTTCATTAATACTTCCAACGGATAGAAGGCAGATGAAGAGTCATCTAGCCGTTGGAGCTGTCGGACGTCCGACAACTTAATCATCGTCCGATCCCATCGTCCGAAAATCAGCCAAGTTGTCGTTCGGACGTCCGATGGGATTTTATTGTCCGACAGTTTTTGCGTCCGAACGTCGTCAGAGAGTTATCAGAACTTTGTGAAATTTTTCGGACGTCCAACGGGAACGATGTGCATCCGAAGCGTGCGTCCAATCCTCCCGGACGTCCGATGCTTCCTCACGAGCGTCCGACAGAGTTTCCTTCTTGATGTTCTTCATCCTTTCGAACGTCCGACATGAGTGCCTTGTTTTTGCTTCTTCTTTTGGTTGATTTTCGTTCCTTGACACCTTTGTACCTGATTCTCTAAAAAACAAAACACTTATATTTGAAGAGAATTAGATAAACATTTCAAAGTGTTTTGTGATCATCAAAATCAAGAATAACATAGTTGGTAGCTGATAGTAATAAATTTTTTATTAGGGTCCACTATGGAGGTATATTTACTGATCTACCAATCAAAGAATATATTAGGGGACATGTCAAAGTTTCTGACTATTGTAATCCGGAAATATGGTCAATAAGTACTTTGGACAGAGTTGCAAAAGAGCTGGGTTTCCTGAGTTTACTGTAATCTAGTATTACTTAATACCAGCAAAGAGGATAGATGATGGTTTAGTATATGTTTTGTTTGAAGATATTGTTCAGGATTTGGCCAAATATAGAGTGAAATATGGGCTGGTTGATGTATACCTTGTGCACTTAAATTGTATTCCATAAGTGGTTGTGAACCTGAGCTATCTAAGGGCAATACAACTGATATTTTTGAAAAACATCAGCAAGGTTCTCCTAGCATGGAAGAAATAATATTGACTAACATTCCAGTAAGTCAATCTCAAAATGGGGGTGAAGTTGATGGCAAAGGTACTACTGCTTTTAGAGCTGATGGGCACAAGAATAGAATAGTTTTAGGTCTAGAGAATCTATATTTTGCAGAACAACCAGTAAAAACAAACTCAAAAGTGTAGAATGTAGTGGCTAATGATCACAGGATTGCACCTGAATTAGGAGGGAAGAATGCATCTTCTACTGGCAATTCAAGAAAAGAAAAAAAATCAAGTAAAAGAGCATCAACCAAAACAGCAACGAGGAAACTTGAGAGTAAAAAAAGAAGCAACGAGAACATGTGTTGAAGAATATGAAGAATCAAATATAGATGAGGTGTTTACTGGTAGTAATAATGAGTTCAGTGATGAGGAGTACATAGTGAAATTTGTTAAAGAAAGAAAAGTTGAATGAGCAAAAATTGTGAATAACAACAAATCTAGTAAGGAGGACAACTAGCCAATCTGAAATGGTGGAAGTTGAAATTGAAGAAGATGTTAGTGACTAAGAAGAATTTGATAGTTGCTGCGATATAGAAGAAAAGGAAATGCAACCAAGGAAGAGGGTAAAGTATCCAAGATTCAACCCTAAACCTAACATGCAAGATCCCAAATTTCAAATTGGTCAGACATTTGTTTCAAAATAGCTGTTCATGATGGCATGTAAGAGCCATAATGTGGCTCATGGAAGAAGAATAAAATTCTGCACAAATGATGGCAAGAGGGCTATAGCTTATTGCAAAGACGGCAGTGGAAAGTTTTCACAGTAATTATGCCAAATAAAATGACCTTTTAGGTCAAAAGCATGCATGTACACACCTATGGGAGAACATTCGATCATGGACTTGCAAACCACTGAAATGTGGGGTGGGAGGTCAGGGGATCAAACCTTGCCTCCCACCATTGGCCACAAAAATGTGGCAAGCCACTTCGAGTGGCTTCCAGACAAGTGCATCGTCACTTGACTCGGCCAGTGGTTCAGTCCCCTCCGATTTCCTCCGACCTGTTCAGGTCCTCCCCTTCCTGTAGCATAAAAATACAAAAAATTGTAAGTCTATCGTATCGACAAAAAAAAAAAAAAAGATCATGGACTTGCAAACTCAACTTTTTTAGTTGACAGATACAAAAAGGAACTCTCTCTCTCTCTCTCTCTCTCTCTCTCTCTCTCTCTCTTATTCCAGATATGAAAGTGAGTAACCTGAAAGACAAAGTGAAAAATGATATGAATGTCAACTTCTCTAGACGGCAGGCATATAGGACCAACAAATAGGCAAAGAATCTTATTGAAGGTGATTATGAAGCACAATATAGCAAACTATGGAACTGTTATAGGGAGGTCAAGAGGTCCAACCATGGCTCAAATGTGTTTGAGAATGTAATTAAAAATGATGAAGGAGAGGATAGGTTTGAGAAATTACATATGTGTCTTAGTGCATGTAAGAAAAGCTTTTTAGCTGGATGTAAGCTTATTGTTACCTAGATGGTTGCTACTTAAGAGGTCCCCACAAAGGTGTGTTGCTTGGAGTAGTAGGAATTGACCCAAATGACTATTAACAATTCGAAAAAAAATTCAATTCAATGTAGAAAATTGAATTCAATCAAGCACAAAAAAATTCAATTTGTAGAAACAATTAACAAAGCATTCCAGTTTCATTATCAAGACGCCATTCCAATTCTAAATTGTATAGTCAATTTCCTTCATTACATGATCATCTTCACTAAAACACTACCTAATTGCACTAGATCAGAGGCACCTAATTCACAACCTAAACAAACAATGATACTAGTGTCAAATCACTCGTTACATAACCATTGGTAGAGTAATGTAACAAAGGCCATGAATAGCAAACATTTCATTATTCACTCTTTGTACTTTCTTTCCTTCATTTTTGCCTCTAGCTCTCTCATCTTCTTTGTTAACCTCCAAATGTGCCTCACCAGTTTATCGCACCTCTCACACCTGCTTGTGTCGTACCACTTGAAGTAGCCACAGCCACCTCCACCATTATTATGTTGTTCATGGTGAAATTATTCTCTCTTAAGAGCTCACATTGTGTGAAAAAGAAAAGAAAAGAATTTCAAGAAAAGACTTACTTCATAATAGGCACAGCCATGAAGTCTTCACCTCGTTGGTACACCGCAACCACAGATTGATGGTTCTATCATGGCAATTTCAATTAAATCTAGTAATTGGAAGAATTGAAGGAGATTGAAGAAGAAGAGCTGCTGGTCCCTTACATTTTGGTCAACATTGGAGGGATATATCATTTTTACCCTTTAAAAATTAGTCACGTGATGTTCCCATGATTAATTTCGTCAAAAAATCGAATGAAAAAGCAAAAGGACCAAAATTGATCTTTCATTTTTTTAGGGATTAAAATTACTTTTTTTTCATTTTAAGGGATTAATTTTCATATCAGTGACATGTGAGAGACGATTAATGCAATTTTCCCTTATGGCATGGTCTGCACATGTCTTGCTCCCATGAAGTGCCAGACATGCACTACCTTCGAAGTTTGCTGGAAAAATTAGGACCAGTAGGCATTCTGGTATATCTAGAGAACAATGGAAGAACGACCATGAAGGCCTTGATAGATAGCATAGTGATTTTAGTAGAAGTGTATAGAGATACTAGAACTATCCGGATTTCTCTAGGCTACTCCTAGAGCTTTTTGCATAAAAGTCTTTTGGGACTGGAGTTGTGTAGAATGTTGTAGAGGTTCATCATTGTATATATGGTAGAATTCTCTAGAACCATCTAGGGCTTGAGGGCGTAACCAATTGGGAACTTAGAACCACTTGCAACACAAGCTTCCAAATTCTCTAAACATTCCTTTTTCTAGCCTCCAAACTTTTTGGGTGTTCGATCTTACACTTCCGCATCTCTTTGGAGAAAGGGTGAGAACTAGCATTTTGTTAGTGCCGCACGGACTTTGTGAGTTGGTAACAAGCAACCATGTCACTTGGAACTTGTGGTTGTTTGTTTACTTCAATGAATTGATTAGATTTTTTTTCAATAAAACAAATAAAAAAATGAATGAATAATCTGTAGAACAAGAGTAATTATGTTGCTTAACTAAAAATAAATCGAATATTACTTTTTTCAACAAAGCAGAGGTGATGCTTTAATAAAAACAAAAAGTCATCACTTTTTGCCTCACAAACCTAAAAGTCAACGAGGAGATGTTAGCTTCCTTTTTTTCTTCTTTTTAAAAAAAAAACTATTGTTATAGTAGTAAAATGGAGTATGTCACTTTAAATTATATTATTATTCAAATAATTGCAATACTTTTTATCTAAATAATATTATTACTTTCTACTTCTAGCAAAGAAAAAAATAGATAGTGCTGCATGTGTCCCCATTGAATTTTATTTCTATTTCCACCACTGATATACGTTAATATTATGTTTAGAGATATCAGCCATGATTACTAAAGGGGTAATTGAATCTCCCTCTGCATTACTGATGACAGTAACATGTAAGTTTTTTTTTTTTCTAAAGCATGTTTGAATCTAATATTTCGTAGTCCCTATATTGGTAAGAACAAGAAAGGATTGTTAGTTTTTGCACCACACATTCAAGAACAACCAATATTGTACACATAACCCAAATTAATTGAAGCGAAAGGAACATAAGCAGTCTCAATATGCATTTACTGGCAAAGCAAAACCAACGTTGAACAGGCCAAAACATCCTTGTTGAATTGATGAGATTGTACAATTAGCATTAATAACTTTTTTCACATGTTCAAGATGAGGATACGGGGCGGGAACGGTCATCAGATTGACCGTTCCCAAGCGGTCTCCTCACATTTAGAAAGGAAAGGCGAGAAATGAACCACGTCAGCAGCCTTCAGTAGACGTCCAAAACGACGTCGTTTCAATATAAATGAAGGGAAAAAAAATAGATGACGGCGTTGACCGTAACGGACCGTCAGTACCAATGGCAAGCAAAGTCCCGCCTAAAATGAAACGTTCCCAAGAAGAGTCCCACTTACACTCCCTCCCAAAAGAAGCAGTTGCTGAAATTAACAAATGTAAAAAAATAGGGCAAGATTGGAGTGGAGAAACTAAAAGAGGAAACTAGAAGACGGGCAACAAAGTGCGACATTGCCAAAAGTTGTGGAACAGTGGCATCCTTGAAGGAAAATAAAAGCCAGAAGAAGGAAGAAGTGGTGGCGGAAGGACAAGTTTTTGGTGATTGGAATTTAATAAAAGAAGAAGAAAGTTGAAACCAAGTTTGAAAGTGGAAGATCATGGGATTCGAAAGTAGTGAACGACCACAAATCTGTCAGGTAAAACATGAGGAAGCCTAGAATGATATAGTAATGCATGTAATTTGACCAATAAGTGGAAAAATCTTACTTTCTGGATGTTGTTGGTGTACACTATGATGATTGTATACATGCATGATTTTATGTATAGTAATTGATAAGTGCAGCGTGATAGGAGTATTACGTGTTAGCCTTTGATCGTCGAAACAGGATAGTGGGAAAGGAGGGGAAAATATTGTGGCACAACCGCTTGAGAAAATGTGTGCATGGGTTTGGGAGGGAGTTCGTAGGTGTAAAAATTTGGTCTACGTTATAATTACTATATGCTGAGTAGATGTACAATGTGTTGAGTGTGTGATACACTACGTTATCAAATAGTCACAAGATAATTCAGTGAAGGATGGGTCATACAGCATGTTGGCTAAAAATTATGTTATGGTTTGTGAGAAAAAAGTGACATAGAGAAACATTGATATGGTGTGTTAAGTGTAAAGTATTAACATAAGAAATGTTAGTTTGGGATGGGTATGTTGTATTTGATATTTCAAATCTATATGTCTAGTGTAGCAGTTGATGTGCATGAACACAATGTTGGCTAAGTCTTACTTTTTGTGGACTAACAGGCACAGAGAAGAAATAGAGTACAAATGTTAGTGTAAAATTGGTATGTCGTATTTTGATCTTCATTACTGTATGTGTATTATATTAGTTCAAGTGCATGAACACAATGTTAGATAAGTCATACATGTTGTCCTTTAACTGTTACATGGTTTGGATTAACAGGTACAGGACAGAAAGAGAACAGAAATGTTAGATTGAAAATGGAATGTGGTATTTGGGACTGCAGTGATGTATGTTTATTGTAATAGTTGTTGTACATGAACAAAGTGTTGGATAAGTGTTACATGGTGTGGATTAACAAGTACAAAGAAGAAACAGAATAGAAATGTTAGTGTGTAATTGGTATGACGTATTTGAGACTTCGTTGGTGTATGTTTACTGCATTCGTTGCTATACATAAACACAATGTTGGATAACTGTTACATGTTGTGGATTAACAGGAATAGGACACAAATAGAACAGAATTGATATTTTGAAATTTATATGTCGTATTTGGGTCATCATTGGTATATGTTTATTGTATTAGTTCGTGTGCATGAATACAATGTTCCATAAGTGTTGTTGTAGATTAATAGGCACAGAGAAGAAATAGAGTAGAAATTTTAGTGTCAAATTGGTATGTCGTTTCTGGATGTTCATTAGTATATGTCTATTCTATTAGTTCACGTGTATGAACACAATATTCGATAAGTCTTACATGTTGTTGGATAACTATTACATGGTGTGGATTAACAGGAATAGGACAGAAAGAAAAGAGAAAGGTTAGATTGAAATTGGAATGTCGTATGTGGGACTACATTGATGTATGTTTATTGTATTAGTTCTTGTGTATGAACAAAGTGTTGGATAAGTGTTACATGGTGTTGGATAACTGTTACATGGTATGGATTAACAAGCACAGGCCAGAAAAAGAAGAGAAATGTTAGGTTGAAATTGAAATTTGCTTCCATTTGAAACTGCATTGATGTATGTTAATTGTATTAGTTCTTTTGCATCAACAAAGTGTTGGAAAAGTGTTACATGGTGTTGGATAACTGTTACATGGTGTGGATTAACAGGCATAGGCCAGAAAGAGAAGAGAAATGTTAGATTGAAATTGAAATTTGCTTCCATTTGAAACTGCATTGATGTATATTAATTGTATTAGTTCTTGTTCATGTTCACGGTTATATTGGATAAGTGTTACATGGTGTGGATTAACAAGTACAGAGAAAAAATAGAGTAGAAAAGTTAGTGCATAATTGGTATGTCGTATTTGAGACTTCGTTGGTATATATTTATTGTATTCATTGCTATGCATAAATAGGATGGCACGGATAAGAAGCAAAAGACGGAACAAGAGTTTAGACGAAAATGAAGGAATAGAGGCAGCGGGGACAAGTGAAGTCAGACAACCAGTTCCACCGCTAAATCCGTGGATGAAATTTAGGTAATGTTGGTGTTTATTAAAAATAATAATGATGAGTAGAATGCACAGTTAATTGGTTAATATTGAATGTGTGTAGGAAGGAGTATCAAAGCACCGTTCCAGCGAAAGGCATTAAGATAACAGAGGTACGCATAAGAACTAAATAAAACATTAATTTGGAAAGTTGGTGCGCAGTAAAACTAATCAACACAATCAGAAAAGGGTTAATATCATAAACCTCCCTCTTGGTTTCTTCGAATCACACCTAGCACCCTCCATGTTATCAAAATCACACTTAGCACCACTGGAATGATAATTTTGGTGTCATTGTCAGCTTCTCTATTTGAAAATAGTAGTAAAAAATGAAGTATAGGAGAGAGATTTTATTTTTGTTCCACTTTTATCCATAACCCAAAATGAGTATACTTCGTAGTAGCAAAACAGGTATAAATCTTGATTTTTAGTATACGTAAATGATCATATAATAAATAATAGGATAGTATCAGGGTTGTAATCGGATTTGTATGAAACTGTAACCGAATTTGTTGTTTTGTAGACCATGGAGTATGACGATATGTATCGTTTGGAGAGATGGTAGGTAAATAAGGTTGTTAGATCAATTATCCTTGAACAGGGTAACACGTTTTAAACATTTTGTAATTTTGTGTAACACGTTAGTGTACATATGGGTCCAATATGTAATAATCGTATCTCTTATGATAGGTTTTACGGATTGTTCAATTAGAGTTATAATTTGTATAAAAATATAACATAATTCAGAATAGTTATCAAAAATTTATTAAAAGAATTTTCTAATTTTTTTTACCTATTTTGGTATGCAGTTTTGTTCTTAGTTTTGTAGTGAAGTATTGGTCTCCGTATACTGCATAGATTATTTTTAAATTATGGCCATTCAACTTTAGTTGTGGTATAACATTATTTATTCGGATTTCTTTTTGCCTCTGAATGAGTTAAGGTTATTTGTGGCATGGGGTAGATGTTGGTGATTTTTGAATAATTTGTTATGTTTTGATTAGGATAATCTGTCACATCCTACTGCCAAGGGCGCTAGGTGTGATAACATTAACTTGAAGGGTGTTAGATGTGATTAGAACAAAAGTCAGGGGAGGAATTATACTATTAACCCATTAAAAAATGATGATGACATTGGGAATGATTAACGATTATATGCATCCAATGCAGTATAATAAAATGGTCAAAGCAGCATATGATAAATTGAGCGAGGAAGAAGTACAGAAGCGAAAAGAGAACTATTGGAAACAAAAAGAGGAGTACAAGAGAGAAATGGCGCGGCTTGGAAAGACTATACCGCCAATAAAGCAGTATAAGGTAAGCACAAAGCATGGATGAAGTTTAGGTTGGTATGTGATAATCTGTGTATGACTAACTAAGTTTTTTGCTTGAACTTGATTATAGAATCCGAAGTACACTATTCGTTGTTCACCAAATCAAATGGTTTGGTTAGCATCGAACATTGATGAAACAAAAAAATAGCAAATCAGAGATATGGGGTTTGGAGGGCTGCTGGAAATACAGTGTCGCTCCATTCCGAATGGCATAGGAACCTGGCTGGTAGACAATTTTAATCCTACACTAAGCAGCTTTCAGCTACATGGAGATGGTGTGCTACCCCTAACAGCAAAAGACATCGGTTTCATCCTTGGAATCCCAAATGATGGCCCCTTACCAGTTGAAGATGCTGATAGCAGTGAGGGTGAAGATTCTGGACCAAGTCGCCGAACATACAAATGGAAAGAGTTGCCGGAGGAGTTAGTATCCATGAGCAGTGGGGACGAGTTCAAGCGACTATTTGTTGCATTTGCTTGTGGATGTCTATTGGCTCCAACTACACGGGCTGAGCATAAAATCCGGCTATGGGGTTGCACGAAGGTGGTTACTGAGGTGGTCTCATTAAACTGGGCAGAGTACGTTAGAAATGTACTATGCAATAGGATATTAGAAGTGCAGAAGAAAAGCGGAAAGCAGCACCAATATGTTGGGGGCTGCATCTTTGTTCTACTGGTAAGTTTAGTTACACGTTATTAATTGTCAGTAAGTCATTTAACTAGTAGGGGATGCAATGATTTTGAAATTTTAATTAGGCACATGAAGGTTGTTTATGCAACGTACATATTATGATATGATAAGTGAGTATGAAGGACGGGAAAGAGGATTGTCGAACAAACGGGACATTAGATATAAATAAAATTTTGAAATTCGTGATACATATATTATTTGCAAATGATATAAATGATGAGTCAGTCACCAATTGGATTGCAGGTGCATTACCTCGATCGAGTGACAATACTAAAGCATAGAGTGACTCGAGTTACACCAAGAGCAAAGGCATGGACAGATGCTTTAATTTCCCAGCGGGATGCATTGGAGATCGACAATCTCGGAGGTTATGGAAAAGGAAAACTAGTAAGAGAGATAATTATTTTTTTGCTTGGATACGTATTGTAACTTACTAGTTCATATGTATAAGACACACATACCATGTACTTATGAAATGATGGTTTGACTTTATTTTCGTAGATTGGGGCGCATGAAGAGGAAGAGGCTGAATCAGGTGCACAGATAAATGAACTACCCCCTGAGCTAGTTGGAATAATGATGGACAGCGGTCATCATGACATTGCTGTAAGCTGCCTAACTTTCTTAGAAGAAAGTTGATTCTGTAATGTTGTTGCTTAAGAGCAAATGTTATGCATTTATACTGATGTTTTTGTAAGCAGCCAAACCTACGTAACTGGGGAAAGTTTTCTTGTCCAATACAATCATGATAAATCTTCCATGACCGCATACAATCATTTTGCGTTTGCTATGCATAACATACAAAAATAGGAAAGTTTGTTGTAAGTGGAGTTTGGGACAAATAAGTACACCCATTCGTTTATTAAGCTTTATAAAAGGTGGCAACATTTTTCAAATGCCGGTCACAAATAACACTATTGTTGCGATCTAATCTACATACATTTTTTGCATAGAACAGATCGTGTCGTATTTTCCATATTCTATGACAGAAAAGAGCAGTGAAAAAAATTCTCGCATATTATTCATGCAAAATATAAATGTAACTATCATAACCTCATTCGATTCGAGTGGCAAATACAGCTTAAGACATTTTCATGTATAATTGGATATTCATAACTTAGTCATGACAAATATTTCACCAATTGAAAGTGAAAAGGCAGATTTAGTGAGATCCACGAGGAAGTAATACACATCAATGCATAATTTTCTATTCATCTGTTCTGGATTAAGTCGAAACGAGCTATTCATTATGGTTTGTTAATGTATAAACAGGCTGAGCTTTCAGAAGTGTACAGTATGACAGTGAGTTGTCAAAGAAGGATATTAAAGATTGCAGAAATATTGTGTTCTCATCCTAGGGCCAAAGCAGCAGCAACAGAGGTCGTTTCAAAGGAAAAGCAGGAACAGAGGCTGTCTGATTCAGAGCAAATACATCTTGATATGGAAAGTGAAGATCATTCGGAATATGAATCGGCTGAGGATGGAAAGGACTCCAAAGATCTCGATGACGGTGATAGTGAAAAAGAACAAGATGCCGGTGGTACTGCCGATGACATTGGGACGTCAAGCAGATCAATAGATGAGACTGAACCAACAAATCGGCAATCAATAGGGCAGAAGACGGTTGAAAAAGAGCAAAGTGGGAGAACTAGTGATGGAAAAGAGGCAGAAAATGATGGTATCACAGGTGATGGGAAGGACATTTCATTTAGTAGAGACAAGGCAAATGATACCCCACCAATTGGCCAACCTGATTCACGAGGCGTTGAAGTACATACTGACCATATAACAAGCATTTCTGACCACATTACGGATGAAGCCACACAACATATGCAGCATGATTGCTCAACAAGTCCCATACGAATTGAGCATCCTTTTGATGGGCCAAACACACCGAGAAGGTTGCGGTCTTATAGTCGCAAAAGGAAAGGTTAGTAAATTTGGTGGCTGTCAAGAATTTGATATACGAATCTTCACGAATTTGATATTTTCTGATGTATTGATATCTTCAGCAGATGTTGAAGATGAGAATGAGGGGAGACCAACTCGGGCAACGAAGAAAAGCTGCATGCTACGGTCAGCCGAGTACCTTCTGCCTTCACACCTAACAGTCAGCACGTACGATAAAAGGATCGCTGCATTCGCGTGGGAGGTAGATCAGAATCCCAAGTAAGGTTCCAACGTGTTTATAATACGATTATAAGGTTATGTTACAGCCACTTAAGAATTTATAGTTGCTACTATTTGTTAAGTGCATCTCTCCAGTCCATTCCTAATGAATTCATGCATCTTTTGAGATTAACTACATGTCCCTCTCCTTCGATTTAATTATTTCTTAGTCACCAAGTTAAGACTAACAAAATGTACTTCTTGTTAGGTGTTAGTTACTTGATTATTTATACATGTGGAATGGAGTTTAGATATAGAATACTCAAATGTTACTTTTGAGAATGTTAGACGAATTCTTGAACCCATAATCACGAAAAAATAGCAAAGTCGTGAGTGAGTTTCAGTCGTTTTAGCCACGAGGATGTAAGAAATAGGACCTGAAGTTATGAAAAGGAGGGTGTGTAAGACTTTTTCTGAAATTTTTTGAAATCGCAAGGGAGGAGAGTGAGACTGTCAAAAGCGGAATGAGGGTATCTGAAATTATCCTTTTTATAAATAGTCAGTCATTTCTTGCATGTTGCCTTTGAATTTTTATGCTCTCCCAATTAGAATTAAAGTTGGTTTGCAGTGGCATCACTTCTTCTTAGAAGACGGTTGTAAAATTTCTCCCAAATTACGTATCTTTTACTACTTGATTATAATGAAGAAGTAGAAGAATGTAGTAAAATTTCTCCAGCCTAGGGGATGCATGGTTTATTAGTGCTACTATTTGTTGGCTGAAACTGAGTGTAACAACTTGATAAAGCATTTACATTTTTGTAACTCATGGTTGATAAGAACTGGCAAATTTAAATAGCGCCTCCTTTTGTCTCGTATAATGGCAGGGAGACTCTCATTCAAATGTTTCAACTTTCTCTCACACGAGATGACCTCAGGACTCTTTGTGATGGCATGCATGTCTCGACTCGGGTTAGGCATATTTGACACATAAGACAAATAATACATTGTGTTGGTTTGGTAAGGTAAAGTGATAGGTTTTTGAAATGGCAGTAACTAAATCAATTCTGTCACTGTGTTGTGAACAAGCAGGTCATGGACATGTTTGCCCGGCATGTCAACTGGGGCGGGGCGACTAGCAGAACCAGTAGAGTCAAACGATATATTGTCGAGCCTATAGCAGTTGTAAGCATTAAAATTGTTGTTGGCTAATGGCAAGTTATTCATTAAACCATTATGAAAATTTCGCACAAATACATGTTGTAATCTTATAGTAATTGTGAAAATCACCTTTAACACTTATATTCCCTTGTACTGATTATTAACAGGATGGCATCTTGAATCTTCGAAAATTCGATGCACAGTCGGATGACATCCTAACTGCTAAGCTTATGAAGTTGTTCAAGATCCGCGGCCCGGATAATACGGCTGATCCTTCCAAGTGTCAGTTGGTATGGACATTATCTTATCGTAACTATTGCCGAATTTGTATTTATTGGCAAGTTATTAGTAAACTGCTCTATTATGGTAGTTTACCATTGAAAAATTGTTTTGCTCTGCATCAGATTCTAGTCCCTGTCTGCGTAGATAGTTACTGGTTCGTGTACTCCTTTCATGTCACACATCACGTAGTCCATCTGCTAGACCCTGACCCACAACAAGCAAAAAGCAAAGATATTACAGTTCTAAAGCGCTTGGTATGATTGTTTATGGGAATAGTTCATTGATTTTTATCATATGTTGAGTTACTTGACCGTGTTTCGTGCAGCAACGTGGCCTCGGACTGATAATGGCAGCTAAATTTGGGATGAAAATTGACTTTGCAAGTTTCAAACTCGAAGTTGCTGATGTCCCTCATCAGTCACCCGATAGTTGGTATAATATCGGATCTTCCATGACCTTTTCCCCGATACCTTATCACTGCAATGGTGTACTACCATCACCTTACTATATTATCCTTATTTTGAGAAGATTCATGTTGATCTGACCAGGTTCGATAGTGGAGTTTTCACGATGACCTTTCTTGAACACTGGAGTGGAAGATTGGCTATGCGAATTACAAAGGTGTGGTCACGTTTTGTAACTATCTTTGTACGTACTTGTGACAATAAAACGATTAATAAATACCTTAATCATGGTGCTGATTATCAGAGGTGAAATTGTGGCAGGAAAATATTACGAAGTATCGAATGCTGTACACTGCACGGCTTTGTAGTTCGGAGCATAATACAAAGTTTGTAGAAACTATTGCAGCCACGTTTGGGAGTAAATAGTAAATGGTTGCATTTATTAGTCTTCAACAGGGATGTAAATTCTTGTTTCTGCTATGCATAATAGCAAAGGATATTTTTTGAAATAGTTACTGGTTTTGTTTTTCTGGACACATTAGCACCAATATTTGCAGCTACTTGTAATTTAAGTTAGGTTTTGAGTTGTCACTAGAATATTGTCAGTAATAACATTAGCCGAACATTAATTGTTTTAAATCTGTCTCCGATTACTTTTTGTTAACTACTTGTAATACCGGCACTACTAAGATTATGGACAATAAAGAGCAATGGCAAAATTCTTGACTTATTAGAAACACGTTATGACACTTATAGAGATGCTCGTTCTTATCGTTTTCATGCTTTGTACGCAAGGATTATTAATTGACATGGATTGGTATATATCTGCTTTCGTAGTTGAAAGTGTGTTACATAGAATACATAAAAAGTTACACATAGTGCTTTTGTATAAGACATCTTGAATCTTGCGCAAGTTTATAACTTCCACCTCATCTCACTTTATATTAGTCAGACTGGTAATAAATTGCATCAAATAGGAGGTAGATACTAGTTTTGGTCATTTTCAACAACGCGTAACTTTGGTTACACACGGTGTAATTTTGTTTGCACCACGTGTAACTTTAATACAAAATTTTGTGGGTCCCACACACGATGCGAATATCGATGTGCAAATTGTGATCTGGATCGTACAATTTATTGCGGCCAAATTATGGCCATTAACAGCTCAGGAGAGGTTATTACAATCACCGCTCCTGCCCCGTTTCCAGTATTTAATATACTGACCCCTGTTGCAAAACTTCTCGTCTAACCCCACTTTACTATTAGTCCCATTTCATACTCTCTTTTTATTGACATTGGACCAAACCTCAAACTGTAATGGTTACCTTAACAATTAGTTGCATGTATACTATAGCAGAAGAATCACCCATTTTTTTTAGGGAAATGGGACAGGGAACCGTCCCTGCACGGTTAATGGTCCAGATTTCCCCTCAAAAATTTGTGCGGCTGAGATAACAAGATGTAACTCGATTTTCGCGCCATGTGTGGATCCCACAAAAATTTGCTCTAAAGTTACGCGACGTGCAAAAATAGTTACACAATGTACAAAGAAAGTTACGCGCAATTGATAATGACCAAAACTGACCGGGACGGTTGCACCTGCAACCGTCCGTGCCCCGAGTCCTTTCAGATATTTAGAGCTGAGGTTTCTGACAGTCTCACAGGGGACCCCTATGATATTTCAAAAATATCATAAACCTCCCCTGCCAGAAATTTAGGTCCCATTTCTTACATTATCATGGCCAAAAAGACTTAAATACCCTCACAAGTTAGCTAATATTTCGTGATTATCAGCACAAATTTGGTAAAGTTAGTTATAAACACAATTAATCTAATTAAAAATAAATTAGAACCTTTAACCAATATAAAAACAGGCAAGTAACTAACATGTAACATAATATACATGTTTGTAAACTTATTGTACCTCATAGATCACCCCGAGTAAAGGTGTTTATAGATAAATCAGTATTAGTCATATAGATAAAGGGTTAATATCAGAAACTCCCTTGAGATTTCTTCTAATCACATCTACCACCCCCCATATTTTTGAAATCACACTTAGCACCCCTGGAATGACAATTTTGGTATCTTGTCAGCCCCTCTATTTGAAAATGATAGTAAAAAATGAATTGTAGGAGAGAGACTTTATTTTTGTTCTACTTTTACCCAAAGCCCAAAATGATTAGTGAATTTTAGAAGATAAAAATAGAAATAAATAGGCATATGATATTAATTTAGAAGCTGAGGGTGTAAAAGTGTAATAAAAAGAATGTTATAACTAATTATCAGAGATTATACCTTAATATAGAGATGCATAACTAATTATGGACCTGGGGCCGGAACGGTTGCACTCCGGAAGCTTGTATGCATTTTGCATACAGTGTAGCATCATTTGTGCAGGTTGTAACACTAGAACAACAGCGAGTAGTTATACTACCTTTAACAGCAGTAACCGTCCCACACGGTGTAACATCATTTCTACAGGTTGTAACACTAGAACAACAGCGAGTAATTATACTACCTTTAACAGCAGTAACCGTCCCACACTGTGTAACATCATTTGTACACGTTGTAACACTAGAACAACCGCAAGTAATTATACTACTTTTAACAGCAGTAACCGTCCCACACGGTGTAACATCATTTGTACACGTTGTAACACTAGAACAACAACGAATAATTATACGACCTTTAACGGTAGTAACCGTCCTTGCCCCTTCTCTACTAATTACATAGTCCATGATACTAAATCTTATCAGTCTAGTAACATGATACGTAAGCCTTATATTGCAATCCAATTCTGAACAAAAACACCATCTACAGCTAGTTGTTTAGATGGTGAGGATTGCAATGCACAAAACTATACACAAGTAGTTGTAAGATTAGGCAAACAGCACCATAAGTGGCAGGAAATAAAAATCAGATGCACATTGCACCACTTATCAAAAAATTGTCCACAAAAGCTAACATTGCTTCAGTATTGCTGGGAGCTAAGAAGACTAGTACCTAAACTACTTCAGATACCAAAAGCAAGGATTGCGGGGAACCTTTAGCACTCTCAAAACTTCATAGGGAAACTGCTGGTAATAGTGTTAGAGGCCACTATTGCAGCAGTGTTAATGCTAACAGAAGTTATAGTATGTCAAGTGCAATGGCACAAACAAGAGAAGAGGAAAGGTTCATCACATATTAACTAGTTATAGTATCACTAGTTGTAATATCAGTAGTTTTAACTAGATAAGACGAAAAACTGTCGATTGCAAATTCATTAGTTGTAATGAATTGTAACTTATGGATAACTGGTTGTAACTCAACATGTACATGGAGTAATCAAAATTTGTTGCATTTTAAATATTAGTTACCCTACTTTCAAATTACTTGTCCCAACGAATTATCATGTTCTTCTGCGAAACTGTTACTTATTATGTGGTTATGTGGAACCAAGCCAAGCCGTCAATTGTAAGTTCTTTTCTGTACTGAAGGAGTAATACCTATTGAAGTGCCTGTAATACTATCTGAAGGCGGGTCGTCAATTGTAAGTTATTTTCTATTGTAAAATTGTGACTTCAATTTTCTACCAACTTTATAATTTTCTAACAAATTTATACAACCCAATACAAACTATTGATGACTACTAACACTACATGCGATTACAATTGTAATCCACTTGTCCAAATTTGAAAAGAGGGTCCATCAATGTTGCCTGTACAACCTCGTCAATAAGTTGTAACAGCTTATTAACTGCTTGTAATGTACATATGCAGCATTCTCAGGTTGGGACAATCACTTAATGTCTCGTTCAAAAAGTATAGTTACACATCATTTATCAACCTCATTTTCGGGGGAGGTGACATCAACGCGTAATTGCAATCCCTGGGTGTTATTTCTTCCCTGAAATGTGTAATGATGGCAAATCAGCAAATATTTTTAATGAAACAAACGATTAATGATATACGATGTCCAAGTCTTCAATTAATAACATTACATAAATATTAGCTGTAACGATAAAAGTTTGTCACCTGAGGTGATGGTACAAATACATGATATGCATCAACATCACAGTGTGTTGAAATTGCCCCACGCTCCTCCTGCATTATATAGTATAAGTAATCTACTGTCAACAAATCATTACCAGTGCTTATATTGCTCACTTATAAAGTCAAATTAGACTAGACATTATAACAAAAATGATATATCAGACCATTAAGACATCTCTGACGGAGTTATGCTTGGAAAAAATAGAAAATCTGGGATGCATCCATTCAGTAGGGACACTTGCAGGAGGCCCCTGATTAGCCAAACGGTGGACCTTGAAATAATAAAAAATTATATGTTATTAAAGCGAACATACGTTAACTACATGAAAGAAAAAAGGTAATTTGACAGCCTTCGGGCGCCCACCATTACAATTAAAGAAAAAAAGGTAGCTCTACTACACGAACAACAAAGTCTTTATTTTAACTACTAAATGTATGCATACCATTTGACTTTCATCGATATCGGGAGCAACAGCATTTGGAGGGCCATTCACTGTCTGGCTCATTGAATGCGTCTACGAGTTTCGTATGGGCCAAATCAGTATATAAGACAAATAAAATAGGTATATCAGAAGGGATGACGGCCGTAACAACATTATCACATAATGTAACATCAATGTAACTATTTATGCTGTTAGAAACATCCAAATAAAAGCAAGAATCATGTCCATTTTATACTAACCGAAACAGAGTCAGTAGATGAACGGCATCCCATAAACATGTATTCCTCAAATGAAACCGATGTCGGCTCCGATTCTGAGACCTACAGTATTGACACGGCAATAATATTATTTCATAATGAATGGTACCTAAACTTTAGTTAATAGTATAACGATAACTTAGTTTTAGCATAAATGTTCCCCAAGTACCAAAATTTGATCCATACCGTAGTCTGTGTAGTCCTTGATAATCTAGATTTTCTTTTCACTCTGTCAAATTCATCGACCCAACTTCGCATCACTCTACTTTTTTTCCCACCGCCTCGTTTTTTAATGCCTCTTACGACTACTGCCTCCCCCATTTCATTCACAATTTCAACTTTATCCCGTTCCTCCATATTCAGATTTTTTTGATTTTGCAAAGGTTGCTCTTCGCTTTCTGAGAGAAGGAGTTCAACTCTCTTTGCCAAATCGGATATGACAGTGATTGCTACTTTGCTGGTGTCCTCCGACATTGCTGCTCGAGTTGCGACCTTAATCATGGCTGGAGCGAGCTCCCGATAACGAGTTGAAATCATTATTTTAGGATCAGCCACAACTTCCCGTCTTCGCCGATCAAAACATTCTCCAGCCCGAGCTCTTTTTGTCCATCGTCTCTTAATGTATTCAGGAGGAATTATTTTTATGCCCACAGTATCAAACACCTTCAACGCGTGCCCACATAAAATGCCTTCATTCTCGTATTTTTTGCAACTACAACGTACACTTAGATCATTCCGATTGAATACCACTATTCTTTCAGGTCCTCCATCATACCTCATGACCGCAAACTCCACAATCATCGCTGCATCTTGTTGTCTCAATATAATCATAGCTGTTGACTCGCCATATTCATTTTGGAATGCAACAAATACGGTTGGTGAATACGTCTCTGATGCATGCACAAGTATAGGTGTTTGCCTTAACCCGACCATAGGGAGATTTTGCCTCATTTCATATTCTGCGATCAGTTCATTATGTCTCTTTTCATCAACCACCCGATTGAAATGTCTAAAGAACTGCACAAGGTCATGATCCAGTTTCAAATGATTTTTAATTGCTGCATTTAGGCTTTCGCTAAGTTGGGTGCTTCGCATTCCCGCGGTCCATCTTTCTTTCATCATGCACCTTGCCCATTTATCACGAATTCTATACAACCCGGAGAGCCATTCATTATTTTCAAGATTGTGTTTCTTCACCATCGCTTCCCACACCCTATTGAATTGTTCCACTTCTTCAAACTCATACATGCATGCACCAAACATGTATGGAAGATCACTATTTTCCTTGTAGTGATTGCCAAGATGTTTCATGAAATTACTCCTTATGTGAAACGTACATAGACCGTGAAATGTTTCAGGCATAACAACTGAAAGAGCGGCTGCCATGGCATGATCTTGGTCGGTTAGTATGGTACTTGGACGCTTTCCGCACATTGCTTCTAGAAATGTACCAAACACCTATTTGAAAGAATCTATAGTCTCATCATACATAAGGGCAGCACCAAATATCACAATTTGCCTATGTTGGTTAAAACCCACAAACACTCCAAGTGGCCGGTATTCTTTATTTGTTTTGTAAGTTGTGTCGAATGTGACTACGTCTCCAAAAAATTTGTAATCAATTAACATTCCTGCATCAGCCCAAAAGATATTCGTTATCTGTTCTTCACAGTCCAGCTGTACGGCATGAAAAAACGATGGATTCTCGAGTGTTTGCTCTTGAAAATAATTCAGCATGCTACCTGTTTCTCCATATTTCAAACTCCTTTCCCGTCGAGTACGAAGATATCGTTTCAGGTCTTCCCGAGTATATCCCACATTTTCCATCCCACCTGCCTCCTTTCCCATAAGCTCATGGCTCTGTTTCAATGAAAGCCCAGCGTCCTCGCTTATTTCAGCTTGGAATCCTTGAGCCTCGGTCACTTTTCTTTGTGATGGTATCATGTGCGCACATTGAGCAATGTGCAACTCATGGTTATGCTCTAAGACAAGGTCATGCACATAGTACTTCATTGTTCCTCTAAACAACACGATAACCATTTTAGCTCCACACCCTGTTTTCGTCGGCGCTCGTGTCCTCTTTGGCATCACATCACCTTCGTACTTGCGTTTCACACCTTCCTTGCAGCAACTATATCTTCTAGACGTGGTCACGCCGTCTTTGTCTTTATTCAGATAGTCTTTACGTACACTAAAACCCATTTTAAAGGCATATTTGTTGTAAAACTTGTACGCATCCTCTTCGCTGTTGAACTCCATTCCTAACTCAGGGGTCCTATCTTCTGCCAATTTGCTGCAATCCATTGCTTCTGATCCTGCCAATTATGCATCAAACATCCTAATTTGTAACACTTCATGAATAGTATGTACATAAACGACAACATAAATATATATTACCATTCATAATGTGTTATGAATCACACAGTACTCGTATACCAAATCCTATTATTATACTTATTAATATGATTAAAGATTCATATCACCTTATTTTGACTCTAAGACAACGGCATTATCTATGTACAAATACAACTCCATGTACACTAACTTATACAGACTGTAATGTATTGGTCACACGATGTAAGTCTATTTTAACTGTATGTACATCTACGCTAGTGATTATATTTTTATTCTAGGTTTTTTAGCTCACTGGACCTTATGTCATTCGTTAATGACAACCGCATAAGCCAACTCCATATTTTCTACTATTTCTACATTTTGAGGGCCAAACAAGTACTTTCTACTCATTGTAATATATTTCTTACATCATGTAATTTACTTACAACACAAGGTTCACCCATTTATTATTCACATATATGTCTTTTTCTCTGTTTCATCTCATTCTGATCTGCGCCTCCATTTTATACACACTGCATGGCCAGGAGAGGGACAAACTAATATTGCTCCATGAGCATGGACCAACTACTACATGCACAATGATTCATATCAATTGTAATACGGTGCCTATAACATGTAACTAATTTACAACTTTGCTTCTAGAACCCATTTTAAATAGTCTTTGCGTATACTAAAATCCATTTTAAAGGCATATTTATTGTAAAACTTGTACGCATCTTCTTCACTATTGACCTCCATTCCTAACTCAAGAGTCCCATCTTCTGCTAATTTGCTACAATCTATTACTCCTGCTCCTACCAATTATATATCAAACACCATAATTTACAACAGTTCATGAATAATATGTACATAAACGACAACATAAGTGTATATTACCATTCATAATGTGTTATGTTACACACATTACTTGTATACTAAATCCTATTACTACTCCCAATCGATATGATTAATGTTATACAAATACTCGTATACCAAATCCTATTATACTCTAAGACAACGGCATTATGTATGTACAATACAACTCCGTGTACATTAGGTTATACGTACTGTAATGTGTTGGTCACATGATGTAAATATATTTTAACTGTATGTTTATCCACTCGGGTGATTATATTTAGATTCTAGGTACTTTGTTTCACTGGACCTTATGTCATTCGTCAATGACAACCGCCGAAACCAACTCCGCATTTTCTACTATTTCTATATTTTGAGGGCCAAACAAGCATTTTCTACTCATTGTAATATATTTATTACATCATGTAATTTACTTACAATACCAAGTACACCCATTTATTATTCACATAGGTCGGTCTTTTCCTCTACTTCACCTCATTCAACTCTGTACCTCTATTTTACACACACCGTATGGTCAGGAGAGAGGGGCAAACTAAGATTGTGTCATGAGCATGGACCAACTGCTGGATGCATAATGATTCATATCACTTATAATACAGTGCCTATAACCTGTAACTAATTTACAACAGGATGTACATTCATTCACTTGTTAAATATGACTTTATTTTTCTCATCTTTCCCTAATTCCGCTTTACTTGAATACATGCCCCTGGGTCTTTCGATAACTACTATTTCATTATAATCCATCACTAAAAAGCTGAATGCTCGCATACACACAGATACGGTACAACTTTACTATTCTTCTATCATCTTCATATGATGTCTTTAATAAATCTAATTTCATCATTAATTTAACATATGTGCATTTGGGTGACAAATGATTGGCCATAGTTAGTTACATGGTTCAGTCACATTACCTTGGTATTGTAAATATGCTCTAGGTTTCACCAAACTCAGATAGCGCAACTGCTTCTGCTATTAAGTTGAAGGATAAAATCTGGTGTTTTATGAGATGCTGAATTTCCTCTGTTTGCCTCTACCTTGCCGCCGGCCTTGTAAGCATTTAAATGGATACAACATTTGCTGACCCAGTATCCGAAGTCTCTTCTTAGTTTCTCGATAACACTCTACCTTGCCGCCTGCCTTGTAAGCATTTAAGTGGATACAACATTTGCTGACCCAATATCCAAAGTCTCTTCTTAGTTTCTCGGTAACACTCTACCTTGCCGCTTGCCTTGTAAGCATTTAAGTGGATACAACATTTGCTGACCTAGTCTCCGAAGTCTCTTCTCCGTTTCTCGGTAACACTCTCGGACAGAAACTGAGATGAGAAAAGAGTTTTCTAACAAAAGAAAACTGAGATAAGAGTTTTCTGTCAACTCCCTACCTTCAGGCGTAGCATGCCAAAACTCTTCCCTCAATTTTGTTTTCTGCGGCTATTTCAAAATTTCAACTTGTTTTTCAAAATTTCAATTCTACCGTTTGCTCCATCTGATTCCGTTTGGAAGTCAAAATTTTTTAATTTCGAACGGCGTCGTTTTTGCTCTTTCTTAAGCCTTCCTGACGTGGATCATTTTTCTCCTCATGTTTTTGCCTGTGAGAGGACCGTTCAGGAGCGGTCCTTAAGGACCGCTCCTGCCCCGTATCCTCAAGATGATGGAAGAGTATGCTTTTCGTCCTACCCACAGCGAAATTTGGAATTACTTGTCACGCCAAAAATTGCTGCTGTCGTGCAAGAAAACAAAATTTCCAGAGAAGTTTGTAGCTGGCTAAATGGGTTTAAGATGTGATAATAAATCAGTAGTTGCCCACAAAACCTAGAATTAAATATTAAATGGGAACTGGGAAAGAGACCACACTGTGCATAACAGACAAAAAGAACAGAATGTAAGTAACAATTATTTAGAAATTCCACTATTTGTGTCTGGGAAACACCTATTCTTCACATTCTCTGAAAACTTTTGGTGCCCTTAGACTTGTTCTGTAATGAATGTATGTACATCCCAATATTCCAAAATTTCCCACCCGTCTCTCTTTCTCACTCTCAACGTGCACGGCACATGCAGAAAAATCTGAGTGGTAGCATGATACTAATGATAGATATTGGTCGCTCGAGAGAGGCAATCGGCTATCATACAAAGTAAATGGAGTACAGTCTGGTCTCAAGTACTCTATGATATTCATACAATAGGTCCACCAACAATCCCCTACGTTTTTTCTTTACATGGTAGGGACTTATTATTATTATTATTATTATTATTATTATTTCCATTTCCGTCTAATGATTTTCCATATGTGCATATTTTTTGATTAAATAATTTATCTGAGCACTGCTTTATGGACTTAAACAATTAGGATAGCGAAACTTGGGAGAAATTCTACTTTTCCACCAATTGAGTATCCATTTAAGTAAATTCAGTTATTTAATTACTCAGAAGATTATAGTATCTCAATTTAAAAATCGAATTATATGATATCAAACTACGGATTGTACCTTGTTTTATCAAAGAAATAATAACCGTGCCATTCGTAAGTTAACCTATACTAAAAGAGAATGCTAACTGGTTCAAGAAGGATCCCATCTATAGTCTATAGATAAGAGTACATTACTATGCTCACTTAATTTAAGTGATTTGAACTCTTAGCCTAGATTCTTCGGGAAAAAAAAAATCTCCTGGCCTAGAGTCAAAACTACATCTTATGTTTTGTGTGACTGGTAGGTTTTTTTTTAGCAAAATCTCTCATTTACACTCTACGAACCATTTAGCTCATTCTTCCTCGCATCAATGAATGTTAGTTAACGCTATTTTTTAAATAAATGCCAGATAAGCTACTCATCTCATGTAGCATCAAAGTGCTCAGTCAATCCACTTTTTTAATCTAAATTCTGAAAAGCATCCTAATTAACCACCCCCGTCACCTACTTCCTTGCTATATATATGCACATCATTGGGCACCCTCCCCCTGTATAGCACTGAACCAATTTGACTCAAGGCTAGAAAGAAGCCATGAGACCTGCTTTCCTCCACCCTCTGCAAGCCGCCCTTCTAGCACTATCCTTTCTGTTCCTCTCTTTGGCCCAAGGGCTGAGTCTCAAGTCATGTACCACACCTGACCAAGGCTCAACCCTCCAGGTCTACCATGTCTACAGCCAATGCTCCCCATTTAAGCCGAAAACACCTCTCTCGTGGGAAGAGAGTGTTCTCCAAATGCAGTCAAAGGACGAAGCAAGGCTTCTTTTTCTATCCAGTCTTGTAGCAGGCAGGTCTGTGGTGCCTGTTGCTTCTGGGAGGCAGATCACGCAAAGTCCAACTTATATTGTAAGGGTTAAAGTTGGGACACCAGCCCAAACCTTGCTTGTGGCTATGGATACTAGCAATGATGCTGGCTGGGTACCCTGCAATGGTTGTGTAGGATGTGGTTCTACAGTGTTTGAGTCAACTAAGTCTACCACTTTCAAAAATGTTGGTTGCGGGAGCGCTCAGTGCCAACAGGTACGCTCATGCCTATAGCTATAGTTGTGTAGATTCTGTAGAATGAGCTTCTACATAAGTCCTTAATAATTTTGCCCCCTCAATAATGACCAAGTCATTTTTTTTTTTGTGACAAACCATTCACGCTGTTCACGGTGTGCGATATCAGCTCGAATTTTGTTGAGAATAGAAAATAATGAGGAGGGAAATGTAAGCCAAATCCTAGTACAAGAGCATAAATGCAAAAAATAAACAAGAATCTACTCTTTTACGATATAAGACCTAGTAAGAGTGGGAAAGCTAATGCTATCTACCAGCTGATTCTTAGTTCACTATTTATTTATTTTTTAAGAGGTACAAGCTAATTCTTCTTTTTATCCTTTTTTTTTTTTGTTTCTTATCTTCATTTCCGATACTTGTATTCTCTTCTACTTGAAATCACAACCCCAATACTGCTCTTCTGCATGTTGCCTAATTAATATAATTACGTTGGTTAGCTTTCGCAAAAGTATATTGAAACAATAAAAGTTCTTGATATATAGCTATCATGCTCTGTCCGTGGCATGGGGCCTGAAGATAATTGATAGAGATGCTTTGAATGTATTTTGGACTTTCCTTCTTGTCCAGATGGTAAATAACAATTTATGCATACTCGCACCAAGAAAAGGAAAAAGAAAGAAAAAAATGGCTTATGTCTAGGACCCATAATAACTCAATCACAAAAGTTGGTCAATTTTAGGATAATGAAAGTAACTCAATCACAGCATATGCTGGATGAAGACTATCCTTATTGAGGAAATATTTCACCTTTTTTTTCTTATTTTTATCTTGAATTTGTGTATCAATTTGCTTTCAAAACAAATCCAGATTCAAAAAAAAAATGGTATGTTGACTTGTGGAAAATGTGAACCAATTAATGTTGAATATTGATTTGAGTCCCATTTTAGATGGTTTTGTTCCTGTCCATTTATTATCATCACTTTTTTTTGGAATAAAGCAAAGCGGTCATTGTTGTTCTCACATTATAGTATTATACTTAACAAATTTGACAATTAGATAACCTTTAATGAAAATTTTATAAAGTGCCTTTATGGAAAATTCTTAACATTTATAACTGCTGCTAAATGTTGTGGTGTCGTGAAGGCACCAAGGTACCACGTTACATGTGGTAAGTTTAGTTATTTAAGATGTAAATTCTGTTAAGATAGTAGATGAATTTGCGATATCTTACCATTAGTATGGCGAGATTTAGTACTTACATACCTTTCAAAGGGTGCATAGTACAACTCTCACTGAAAATTAATCGAAACAGCTAATCATTTGACTGGAAATTTTGGATCCAAAAGTAAAATTGATAGACAAACTTAAAGACGAGAGAAGAATAGATAAGCATGAAAACATTAGGCGGGGTAAAAAAAAAAAAAGAAAAAAGAACTAGACAAGCTACTATCAGACTTTTGACTGGGGTAAAAACTTTAATGGTGTCTTTTCCCTATTTGGTCTTTCCAGGGCCTCAGATAACAATGGCCACTGATTGCGCTAGTTTGTTACTGTGATCTGAGTGCTCTCCCCAAAAATCTCAACTGAGATCTCACAAGGAGCTGAACTTGCCTAATTAAAGTAAGGGTTATTTATTCATTAGATACTAGTTAAGAAATAATTCAAGTGTTAAATTTTAGAAAATTAAAGTTAACTAAAAAAAGTGTATAAATATAAGAAAAAATAATAATTACAAATATGTATATTCACATGATAAATAAGATGTGATTAAAATATTTTAATGAGTGTTTAATGAGGTAAAAATACCTTTAAAATAAACACGCAAGTATTCTACCTAGACTTAATTAAGAACTAATAACTTTAGAGGGATACCCCTTTTAAAATGTTTATACTGCTTTAGGTAATGATAGCCATTGATCGAACTAGTCGTTTGTTACTGTGATCTCAGTGCAGTCCCACAGGAAATCTCCACTGAGATCTAATAATTAAATTTCTTCAACTCCTTTTCGTTTTGTTGTCTTCTTTATGAACCAAAAGTTTGATTCCTTTTTGACAAGAAAGTCCAGGTGCATGATGTAGATTCTGATCTCACTCATCACGGCCTAGCAAAGTTCTCAGGTGCTCAACTTGCCCAATTAAAGTAAAGGCACAATATATTTTGCGGACTTTTCCTTTTAATTGATAAATCTGGTATACAGGAGACGGATGTCAATTATATAAATTCCTTTAATTGATCATAAAATATGTTTGCCATATAAAACATGTATTCTTATTTAAATGTAAGACAATAGTTCTTCATAAATTGTAATCGTGGAAAAACTATTGGAGAAGTTGGAAATTTAACTTTTTTCAAGAGTCACTAGATGACTATGATTTTTTGTATGATTCTCCTAATAGACTCCCAATATTCCGAAGAAAGTGTGAAATTTAATTTCATCAGCAATTGCTCCATTATTTGCAAGAAATTATCATCTAATCGAGGGTATCGATCTGTGGGGTTCCAATAATTCTTGTTACATAACATTGATGCCAAGTTTGTGTACGAGCTTCGACCTTATTCTCGATTGTTTTAGATTTTGTAATTGTAAAAAATGTTATAGAGAATAATCAAAATCAGAGAAAATTACTTTCTGATTGATTATGAATTTTAACTTTTTTAACTATTAAAGAATCTATAATCTAAATATAAAAACAAATGAGAATATCATATAAATTGATCATAAAAATGCAGAATTTATAATTAACTAAAACAATCAACTGCCAACAAGCCTTCAGAATACAAGAAAACACAATTTTCAAGGGATTTTGTGGGCTTCAGCTTCCTATTAATCAATTCGCTGTATTTCATTTTCAGGTACCCGGTCCAAGCTGCTTAGGCAGTATCTGTAGCTTCAATCTAACATACGGTGGATCCACCATAGCAGCAAACCTCTCACAAGACACCATAAGACTAGCTGCTGACCCTGTTCCCAACTATACCTTTGGTTGCATCCAGAAGGCTACCGGCAGCTCGGTGCCTCCTCAGGGTCTTTTAGGCCTAGGAAGGGGTCCGTTATCGCTATTGTCTCAAACCCAAAATCTATATCAATCCACGTTCTCTTATTGCTTGCCCAGTTTCAGGTCTCTGAACTTCTCCGGATCGCTTCGATTGGGACCTAATAGCCAGCCTAAGAATATCAAATACACGCAATTGCTGAGAAACCCAAGAAGGTCATCGCTTTACTATGTGAACTTGATCGGAATTAAGGTCGGACGGCGAGTGGTGGGCATACCTGCTGAGGCATTGGCCTTCAATCCCACTACTGGAGCTGGCACAGTAATTGATTCTGGTACGTGCTTACTTTTTGCATTAACGTTGTCTTTGCTTGTATTTTTGGTGGTGTTCTTTTAAGCACCCTAGTATGGTCCTTATCACTGGTTAACGGTTGAATTTGGAATGGTGGGGCCAAAATATCCCGGGATCGTAATTAATCCTTTGATTTTTGACTTTTAAAAGGTTTTGGACCAGTAAGTGGGTTGTCCAGCTTAAGTTTGTCCAGCAAATGAGGGTTAATTCTACTTTGCACATTTCAATTATGTTTTGATTTTCATTTTTAAACTCTAAACCGGGATACTTTAGTACCCTAATTATATATGGATGCCCATTTTTTGTCCCTAAACTCTTTTCTTTTCTCTAATTTAGGGATTTTCTCATTTCACAGTTTAATCTCTTTTTTTTTTTTTAATACTGCTCACTTGACTAGCGTTCCGAAGGTTTTGGGGTTTCTATTATAATTGTGCTGAATTAGAATGGCTTTTATAGTTTACGGACTAAAATACTTGAATTTATAGTTTAAGGATCAAAGTGATAATTGAGATATAGTTGAGAGGCGCAAAATGGAATTAACCCAACAAATAATCATGTTCGTATCCACTGACTTGGGAATTTCAATCAACTTCTTGCCACAAACAATCGAGGCGTTTAGTGGCCTAGGTTATTCAAAGGCTGATTTAACTCATATTAATTACTTGTTGCATCCATGCAGGCACTGTCTTCACCAGGCTAGTCCAACCAGCCTACATTGCCGTTAGAGATGAGTTCAGGAGGAGAATGGGCAATGCAGTAGTGTCGTCGCTAGGCGGCTTCGATACATGTTACACTGTTCCGGTGACGGTGCCAACTCTAACCTTCATGTTTTCGGGCATGAATGTGACCCTACCTCAGGATAATTTCTTAATCCACAGCACTGCAGGCAGCATCACGTGCTTAGCCATGGCTGAAGCTCCTACTAACGTAAATTCTGTGCTGAATGTGATTGCAAACCTGCAACAACAGAACCATAGGATTCTTTTTGACGTGCCCAACTCAAGACTTGGTGTTGCACGTGAGACTTGTACCTGATTTTCTTGGTGTTTTAGTTTATCCGGGGAACCATAGCTGTTTCTTTACCTTCGGATTCTGTGTCTTGTTGTATTAGTAATAACCAAGATAGCACGAGTTAAATCTCCTGCTGATGTTGGTAAAATTTGATTTCAGTTTTTTATGTTTGTCTTTAAAAAAAAAAAAAATTGTTTGTGCTTGTGTCTTTCTTGGCGACAAAAACTTGAACTTTTGAATCTGATGATAAAAAAAAAAAAAAAAATTGATGGCTCATGTGTCCTGTTTAGCATGTAATGTCAATTCTTATCGAAGTATAATTTAATACTATCCAACTAGTCACGGGGTCCTGTAATGCAGTTGTCCTTACTTTTCGTCATCATCTGAGGATTCTTACATTTCATCACTTTAGCAGGCCGTACATGTTCACGAGCTTCCTGCTGCAGAAATTGGTGGTGGAGGAAAAAAATGAAAGAAAATAAAAAAGTGGCAGTGGGGTATTCCGTTTGATCAAACCAAACACAAGGTAAAGCTGGGCATGTGAAATTCTAAGAAAATCTAGAATAATTGTGGAGGACAGGTTAGCTATATTGCGGATTAGGGACAAAATGCCATGCGCCAAATCTAGATAGATATCCATAAATGGATTCCAGACGTGGTATATATCATACTTGTGGGGCCTTCTCTATACACACCAATACAAAGGCATCTACACCTTACACAAATTACTAGAAATAATAAATTTTAGGGTTAAATTGTATTTACCTCCCTTATAGTTTAATCAAACTATCGACAAAAGTGTAAGGTATAGCCACATTACACTTAATGCCTTCTCCATCACATCGTGTAATTAAACCCAAACAATAAAATGGCAAAAATTCCCTTTCTCTAAAATGTTGAATAGCACAAAGAAAAAAGCAACCGTAAAATATGCAAAATTCCCTTGTTATGTGCACGAAAATCAAAACCGCTCCATATTATTAAAAAAGTATGCAAAGAGTATCGGTGTGATTCGAACTTTTCTATACTATGGACAAAAACTATCTATATTAACCGGAAAATTTGAAATTTCCATGCCACTCTTATCTTGTATGTAACAAAGTCAATGAGGGGCCTAATAGTGCTTTTAGAAAATTTGTTTTCTTTATTGATGAATAAGTAAATTAAGGGGCTTAATACTATTTTTTAAAATATGTTAGTGACCCAATGCATTAGATTGTAAAATCCACATTTTTGTTTACTCATCCCATTTTCCTCTTCCTTTTACTCTATAAGCCATCACCACTATGGCTAACTTGTATCGTTATCATGGACATTATCATCTTCATGGTCATCCGCTATTGTTAGCCTTTTTTTTTTTTTTTTTTTGTAGGTATGGCGTACCTCGTTTTTGTGCTTATTAGTCAATTTTCGTGTTAAATTGATGCCACATATTTATTCTGCTATCTCGTCCTGCTTGCTGGGAGAGAGGAAGTGTTGACCTTGGTCGATCAATCCTTGGTTTTGATGATTAACAAACCAAAATGTAGATTTGGGCTAATGTTTTTATGTGAGCAATTTGTTAGAACAGATTCTTGTGGCACAAAAGAAGAAGCAAAAACAGGGCACTCATGTGGGACGTCCGAAAGGAAGCTATCGGACGTCCGAAAGGATGAAGAACGTCAAGAAGGAAACTCTGTCGGACGCACATCGATCGTATCGGACGTCCGAGAAATTTCGCAAAGATTTGATGACTCTCTGACGACGTTCGGACGCAGGGTTGGGACGTCCGACAGGTGGTTTGGACGCAGGGTTCGGACGTTCGACAGGTGGTTCGGACGTCCGACAGGCCAACGGCTAGTTTTGCCAGCATTTAATATTTGACCGTTGGAGAGCCTTTTGGAGCCATTTCTCACCTTTTATAAAAACCCCAAAGCACAAGAAGACAAGGGACTTTTGCCAACACAAAATACAAGCTTACAAGTGAGATTTTTGAGTAGAAAGATTCTTTGTTGGTTGTATAAGGGGTTGGGAAAGTTGGGTTGTGAGGTTGCTCAAGTGAAGGTTACTCTCTAGGAGGAGTAAAACCTTGGTGAAGGTGAACCTATCACTTGAAGTGGTAAAACCTTGGTGAAGGTTGCCTCGTTTGTATAAAATAGTTCTTAATTGGGTGAGTGATCTTTCAAGTGTAGGTTGTTGAGGGTTAACTAGAATAGTTGTAAAACTCCTTGGATCAACCAAAGTGTATTTGGGGTGAGGAAGGAGTGAGCCTTCACTTGTACATCTTGGTTAGCATCGCCATCTATTGAAGAGGCTATTGGATTGATATTTGGTTTGCATTTCTTATCTTTTCTCTTTAATTAAGTTTTCTTTATTGTGCTTAAATTTGATATATCTTTGTGCATCATTGTGAAATTGTTTGTACTCATTGGGTTGCACCAGGCCTTACAATTGGTATCAGAGCTTGGTCTCTTTTGATCAAGCTTAACCGCTTAGAGTAAAGATCATGACAACCATAAAAGTTTCTTTTTTAGAAGGGCAATCTATTGATAGACCACCTATGTTTAATGGTTCTCATTTTAGCATGTGGAAACAAAGAATGATGATTTTCTTACAATCCGTTTATATTGAATTATGGTATGTGGTAGAAGATGGTCCTTATGAAGCCAGAATAATTGACTCTACTACTAATTTGAGTAGATTAAAGATTAGACAAGAATTGAATGAAAAAGACAAGATATATCTTTCTTTGAATGCCAAGGCCATGTATATATTGTGCATTGCGTTAGATGTAAATGAATCTGGTAGGATTAAAGGTTGTAAATCAGCTAAAGATATTTGGGATAAATTGTGTGAATTTCATGAAGGTAACCAAGATATTAAAGAACAAAAGAAATCTTTACTTGTTTCTCAATATGAATTTTTCAAAATGCATCCTCTTGAAAATGTTGATAAGATGTGTAGTAGATTTTGTGACATTATTCAAGATCTTAAATTGCTTGGAAAAGAATATTCTTTGGGTGAGAAAAATAGAAAGATTTTGAATGCCTTGCCAAAAGAATGGGAAAACAAAATAAATGCTATAGAAGAGGCAAAGGATTTAAATTCTATGTCCATTGAATCTCTTGTGGATACCCTAACCTCTTATGAATTAAAGCTGAAATTCAAAGTGCAAGAGGAAGAAAATGCAAGATTGTATAAGAGAGGCATTGCTTTTAAAGCATCTCAAGTGGGGGATAACCCATCCTTCATGAGTAATGAAATCATGGAAGTGGACAATGATATAACTCCTCACATCAAAAGTTTCAAGAAGATCTTCAACAAGAGATGTTCAAGAGAAGATTGCAAAATTACATGGGATGAATGCAATTCAAAAAGAGAAAAAGAAGAGTTGGCCCAAATGGCACTAATGGCCGTTGGAGAAGATGAGGTAAGTTCTTATCACTCTTCTTGTGATGAAGATAATGAAGATGATGATGTGAAAATTTTTATGATTAAAATGCATAAAAGTTTGAGAAAATCTTATGCTAAAAATAAAGATTTGAAAACAAAAATAAATGAGTTGTTGGAAGAAAACTCCAAACTTTTTCAAGAAAACAAATGTTTGAGAATGGAAAATGATGATTTAAAAAATCAAAAAAGTGTTTTTGATTGCAAAAATAATTTGAAAAGGAAGTTGGAAGAGAAAACAAAGTTTTATGAAAAAATGTTGGAGGAACAAAATGTGTTAAAGAAAAGAATTAATGACTTGAACGAGTTTCTCCAAAATGAAAAACAAAAGTTTTCTCAAACAAAAGAAAGCAAATCTTTTCAAGGCACAAATAAGTTTGCTATGATAAGAAGTAAGAAAATTAGTTGCATTAAATCCACCTATGTGCAAAATACTTCTATCATGTGTCACTTTTGTTGCAAATTTGGACATATGCAAAATGATTGCTATGTAAAGAAAAATATGAGAAAAGGCATGAAATCCATGTGGATTGCTAGATCATGTCGTATTAACTCCCAAGGACCCTATAAAGAAAGGGTACCAAATGAAATTTCTCATATTTAGGTACATCATGAAGATTTGATCCAAGGTGTGCTGAATGGTTGTAAGTACATTTGAAAATTTTGATATTCAATATGGTCTTGATTTGAAAAATAAAGGGGGAGTTTGTTTTTTTTGATTGATGCCAAAAGGGGGAGTAGGATTTATTGAAATTTCTTTGTATGTTGGCACTTTCTAAGGGGGAGCTTTATTTGAACTTATTTGATAAAAGAAATCTTCATTTTGTTTGTCATCATCAAAAAGGGGGAGATTGTTGACCTTGGTCGATCAATCCTTGGTTTTGATGATTAACAAACCAAAATGTAGATTTGGGCTAATGTTTTTATGTGAGCAATTTGTTAGAACAGATTCTTGTGACACAAAAGAAGAAGCAAAAACAGGGCACTCATGTGGGACGTCCGAAAGGAAGCTATCGGACGTCCGAAAGGATGAAGAACGTCAAGAAGGAAACTCTATCAGACGCACATCGATCGCATCGGACGTCCGAGAAATTTCGCAAAGATTTGATGACTCTCTGACGACGTTCGGACGCAGGGTTCGGACGTTCGACAGGTGGTTCGGACGTCCGACAGGCCAACGGCTAGTTTTGCCAGCATTTAATATTTGACCGTTGGAGAGCCTTTTGGAGCCATTTCTCACCTTCTATAAAAACCCCAAAGCACAAGAAGACAAGGGACTTTTGCCAACACAAAATACAAGCTTACAAGTGAGATTTTTGAGTAGAAAGATTCTTTGTTGGTTGTATAAGGGGTTGGGAAAGTTGGGTTGTGAGGTTGCTCAAGTGAAGGTTACTCTCTAGGAGGAGTAAAACCTTGGTGAAGGTGAACCTATCACTTGAAGTGGTAAAACCTTGGTGAAGGTTGCCTCGTTTGTATAAAATAGTTCTTAATTGGGTGAGTGATCTTTCAAGTGTAGGTTGTTGAGGGTTAACTAGAATAGTTGTAAAACTCCTTGGCTCAACCAAAGTGTGTTTGGGGTGAGGAAGGAGTGAGCCTTCACTTGTACATCTTGGTTAGCATCGCCATCTATTGAAGAGGCTATTGGATTGATATTTGGTTTGCATTTCTTATCTTTTCTCTTTAATTAAGTTTTCTTTATTGTGCTTAAATTTGATATATGTTTGTGCATCATTGTGAAATTGTTTGTACTCATTGGGTTGCACCAGGCCTTACAGGAAGCTTCCGGACCTACGGATTGTATGGTTGCTTCTATGGTGGAAAGTATGATGGCCTGCCCACCGTAGGCAGAAAGAGTGCTAGAAAGACAGCTCAGCACAAGCATCTCTATTCATGTTTTTGGGGCCCAGATGAGAGAAGGTGACCGGCAAAGCCTATTATCATCTGAAGGAGTTAAGAGCAAATACTAATATAAATTGGGTTGGGTGGTTAAATAAATTAGTGAAGAGCAAATACTTCTGGGGCCTTTCGGCAGCTCTTGAATGTCACTGACTTTTTTTATTTACCATAATTATTATTTTAAATATAATAATAACTATATTTAATATGTAATATATATTATATTTATATAAAATATTAGTATAATTAATATTTGTATATATTATATAATTATATATTTATATTTAATTATATATATAATATTTAATTTAATTAGTTACAAACTTATAATGATAATATTATTATCTAAATTTACTAATACATTTATACTAATATATTTAATTAGTGAAAATTTCTTATATCACATTTATAAAGAGCCAATACCTATTATTTACGATGGAATTTATAATATATTTATTATATTCTATTCCGAAAGAGTCGACGAACCAAACATCAACTATAATAATGATACACATTTTAGGTACTTGAACCAAACAAATGTATTGGAATGAATGACCTCATTCCAAACCCAAGATATCCGATTCCGAATCCGAATCCGAATCCGATTCCGATGTGCAAACCAAACGTGTGACGCCCCGAAAAAAAATGAGTTTGAGAACCCGAAAATTTTCTAATTTTCTAGGGTTTATTTTTTTTAATCGCCCGCCTTTTCTACATTTTCTTGATTAGAAAAATTCCTCAAATAAAGTTTATGAGCAAAGATAGTTTTAAAATGATTTTTCTAGTATCGGTTAGTTTTTGAGAAATTAAGAGCGTATTTTGAACGTGGGACCCGCAAGTGCGGTAAATGCATTATATTTTTGACAACTTGTTGGAATTTTGTATTAAGTGATATTATTTTACAAAGTGTTAAGATATTTGTATTGGAGAGACAAAAAGATAAGTTTTAAACCAAAAAGGTGACATGTGTCACCTTCTTATTCAAAGTTGGACTTTGACTAATTTGCATCACTTTTACTAAACCTCAAAAATTGACCAATTTCTCTCCATTTTAAGCTTGTTTTGGCCGAACCTCTTGGAGCAAAAATACAAGAAGAAAGCCTTCAACTCCAACTCCATTTCTTGCTCAATCTTGTGAATCAACCGTTAAACTTTCAAATTCCTCCACAAAAGTCACTTGTTTAGGAAGATTGAAGGTAGTGGTGGAGTGATTAGAGAAGGCAAAGGACTAAGCCATCAACTTTCTTGATATTTCAAGGTTCATGTCTAGCAATCCTTTCTTTGTTCTTGATTATGCTAAATTAGTAACTTGTGATGGCTAAAGAGATGGTTTGATGGATTATATCTTGAGTTGTGGTTGACTTGATGAAGTTTTATAATTTTTGGGAATTTTTCTGTTTTAATATGAACATGGTTGTGTGGTTATATATGATGATTGGAAATGATGTTTAAGGACTCTATGAGGTGGAAAAAGTGGTCAATTGCAATCAATTTCTGTTTTGGAAGAAATTTCAGAAAATTAGGTTTTGTGAAGGAACATTCTGCCCGAATTTTTAGCTCCTAGTTAGAGGGCGAATTGGCCTTGTCTTAAAACATGAAAGTTGTAGGGAATGACATTTTAGAGGTACCTACAAAATTTCAGATCAATCAGAGCAGCGTAGCATGAGAAAAGTCCAAATTACCCTTGCTGTCCTGGTTTTACCCGAATTTGGGAATTGCTTCTGTAATTGGTTGTTTTGGTCAGGAATGCTTCCGAATTGGTTGTTGAGGTCTTCTGATGAAATGTAGCCCTGTTTCTTAGCTTTCAGCTGGTTTTGGAATTTCTGGATTTGGACTTGGGTAGGCTGAGTTATGATGTTTCCGCTAGAATGCGTTCTGTGAATCTCTTTTTATGATTCTAGTGTAGTATCTTACATTTTTGACCTGGTTACACTCGAAACTGGGTTGAGTGACCTTCTGTAATATTGTAGCCCTATCGCTTAGCTTCGAAACGATGTATCTTTCACCTTCATCCGACAATCGTAGCGCCTTTGGTACCATTACCGCAAAATGACGTCAAAACTGTTTTTCTGGTTTTGAGCTTAACTTTCATTTCCGGACTTTTCCCTAGCTTGACTTGTACTAGTACTACTTGGAGCTTGCTGAATGACTATTGGATGAACTTGTTGTTGTGTGTGTACCTTTGGGACTGGCTGAGGAAATATTGAAGCCATGATGGCTGGAAAGTTAGCAAATTCAGGGGAAGTGCTGTCCGAACTTTGAAGGGACTTGTTTGCATTGAGTTTGTGATCTAAGACTTAGATTTGAGCAAGGCAATGATATATGGTGGATGGTTTCTGAGCCATGGAGGTGAGTGACCCTAAACTATTTCCAAAGTACTTGTGAAATGCTTCTTGCATTATTTATTCGATTGCATATCATGCGTGCTTGCATGTGGATTCATGACATGATTTGGCTTCAATGAGTTCTGGAAAAGTCTAGTGCTGGACACCAACATCTCCACCTTGTTCATGGTTCATGTTCATGTTTATCCGGAGCTCAAAAAGGGGCTCCCTCTCAATGCTAATGTTAAATGATCTATTTGAGCGTTGGGTGTTCAAGTGCAATGATTTCACCGGCTCATGAGAGCAATAAACGTACATTTGATCTCTGAATCATGACATCATCGAAATGATCAAAATGCATTATTGTGAAATATATTTGATTTCTGATTTTACTGGTTACTCGCTGAGCTTCTAGCTCACCCCAAAACTATTTTATTCCCCTCCACAGGGCTGGTGGTGAAGGAAGGCTTGTTGTGATTTTATTGTTGTGGAATTCCTCTTGTATAAGAATTGGGATCATGGATCAGAGTGGCGCAGTGGAAGCGTGGACGCTTTGCTTTTGATATGTAAATGTTGGAACATTTGAGTTATATTTGAGATTTATCTTGTATTTATTTGATGACTGTAGTGAACGACTGAGTTCCGCCGAGAGTTGGGCAGGCGATCCGCCGAACCCTTTGGTTCGCCTTAGGGTAAGGTGGGGCTGTCACAAAACGCCACCTAAGTTGTAGGGGCTTTGTTCTTCATGAACCTTTTTCCTCGAGTTAAAAGAAGTTGGAGAAAAAAAAAGTGTAAATTTTGATTTTTACTATAACTTGATTATCCTTATCATTACATCATTTTAATATTTAAAAATTCACAAATTTTGACACTAATTTACTGGTAAAATTTGTGATTTATAGTTTGTCATGTCCAGTATAACTAGTTGCAGAGTTAGAATTTAAATTCATAACCATCTAGTTATTTTAATAGTTCAAACGTTCAATCTTTGAAACTTTTGTATTATGTGATTTATGTTTATGATTGTTTTATCTACAATCTGAATTCTAGTTTCTTGGTGTATTATGTTAATTATATTTATGATTACTCGTCTACAAATTTGATATCGATTTGAAAGCCACCATGTTACGTATAAGATTACTTATCTAATTTCTAAATTAAAATTAAAATCTACCAGGTCAATTATGTCATGATTCTGGTTTTTTGTAACACTATGTTAATTATGTTTCTAATTATTCATCTACAATTTTAATTCCAATTAAAAAATCACTATCTATGAGCACTTAGTTAGAGGGATCGCTGTTAGTATAAACTTTTTAAAATCATTTTCTAAACTTTCAATTTTATCCTTAAGGAAAAACTTTTAAATTTTCCTCTAATTGCTTAATCACATTTTGCCAATATAACTACCCTAAGTATTGTAATTACCAAATTACTATAACCTTATGAACCAAAATTCTTCAATAAATTATTGTGAAAAATAAATTTTTTATACAAATTAATTCCTTTATTTATTTATGTATATAATTACTCATCTACGCGAACTAACAATCAAATTTAATCCTTAAGATTGAAGTACACATAAATACATTTATGGGCTTTTAACTTACCAAGGGTAAATGCAATAAAGAAAAATCGCTTATGAACTAATGAACAGAATTAAAAAATTTGAATGGCAAAAATTGGATAAATTACTTTTAAAAAAATGGAAAAAAAGAAGAAGGGATAGCAAATGTGAAGATTGTGCAAATGTAGATACATTTTAGTATAATAGAATACTTAGTGAATGTAGGTGCATTGTTATCTATACTATATATAAAGTTTGAGGAAGGGATTTGGAGTTAACATTTTATGAACATTTTTTATCCTTATAAAAACTAATTTTACTTTAACTATCTATAACCACTCATCGCTACTTTTACTTCCAACTATTTAAGTATATGTTTTTAACATAACTATCCCTAAATATTATAACTACTAATATAAATTATTTTATGAAAATTATTTAAAACATTAAAGTTTGTTTCAATAATAAAAATTTTATTTAAAATATATTTTCATAAATATTATTATTTTTTGATTGCACACACATTATAAAAAACGAAGATGAATATGATTAATAGTCCTAGGATTAATAGTCCTATGATTAATAGTCCTTAAATCAATAGGACTAAATGCACTTAATCAATAGTCCCAAGGATTATTGCATCTGACCAATTTTTCCAAATCTTCCAGCTCTTTGCAGCTTGTTTCCTGCTAATTAGGCATGGGGAGCTACTCTCCAATTAATGATAATTCTTTAATGCATACAAATGCCCGCAACTTGTTTCCCGCCAATCAGGCATGGGGTGCTACTCCAAAATTAATGATAATTTTTGGGTGCATACAAAAGTCCATAAGTTGTTGAGGGGCATACATGTTATTTATCCTAAAAGTACAATGGACATGGTGAAACTTCTTCTACCAGGTTCCGGTCACTACTTTTAATAACCTTTTTCACCCAGGACCACAGTGCTGTGTTGTCCTAATTTCCTTTGCTCTTCCCACCGTGCATAGGCAGGTCAGCTTTCCACCATAGATGGAACCCGGATTGTATTGACATGAGTTTTATTTGGTTTGATGTTGATTTGGATAGACAAAAATGTTAGATCCATTTTCTGTTTTAAGCCCACTTTACCACTTTCTGGCTACTTGCAGCAAATTGGATATGGAATGGAAATGTGAGAACCCGTATTTCCCTAATATTTTTTTCCTAGGGTTTTCCCCCTTAATTGCATGTTTTCTGCATTTTCTGGCTTAGAAATATTTTCTTAGTGGATTTTATGAGCAATTATAGTTTTAAGATGATTTTCCTAGCATTGGAGAAATTTTAGAAAATTAAGAGTAAATAGTGGACGTGGGACCCACTAGTGCGAAAAGTTCGGAAAAATTCGGCCAATAAGGTTAAGTTTCGGATACTGTGTAAAATTTATCGGGTGTTAAGAGATAAGTAGAGGATGTGAAGTGATTGATGTGAGAGGAAAAAGAAAGATAAGGATGCATTTATGGGGTGACAAGTGTCACCATGACATTGGTTGGACTTTATGATTTACTATTCACTATTTTGACCTTTTGACTAATTGAGTAAATATCTCAAAAAAATTGCTCAAAATTCACTCTTTCTTACCTTCTTATGGCCGGCCCTCTCAAGCTCAAGAAAGGAAGAAAAAACTTCTTCAAATCTTGATTTCCTCTTGCTCCAATTCCATAACTCAACCAACTAAAGTTGTTTCCACTCCATAAAATCTTTCTAGTTGGTGTTAGTGGTTGGTTTGGTGAAGTTTTTGGAAGAGCTAAGGTGTCCAACATCTCCCTCTCTCTTGTTTACTAGGTAAGTGAAGCTTACACTTCCTCCTATACTTAATGATGTTTAAATTGTGCCTAATGGGAGCCAAAGTGGTGGATTATGTGATTTATTTCTTGGTTTGAGTTGATTTAGTGAAGTTTTTATTTTTTTGAGGAATTTTCTGGTTTAATGTGATCATGGTGTTGTGGTTGTTTATGATGGTTGATAATGAGGGGTTATGACTCTAGTGAGTGTGAATTGTGGTTAAATGCAATCAATTTTGGATTTGGTGTGAAAAATGGAAAGTTAGGGTTCATAAAATCCCAATTCTGTCCGGTTTTAGATCACTGGGTTAGAGGCCGAATTAGACTTTGCTCAAAACATGAAAGTTGTAGGTATTGATGTGTTTGAGGTGCCTGTAAAATTTCAGGTCATTTGGATGAGTGTAGAATGAGTTATACCGTTTTTACTGTAGCTGTTCTGTTTTGATCAGAATGCGAAAACTGCGATAGTAATTGGCCCTTTTGACTGGAATTGGTTTGGATTTTAAAGTTGGTGTCTTCTGATGAAATGTAGCTGGATGTCTTAGATAACTTATGCCTTTGGAATTTCGGCATTTGGACTTGTATGGACTGAGATATACCGATTACAGTTTTCTGTGTTTTGCAAACCTGTTTTGGTGATTCTGGTTTAGTGTTTGGCATTTTTGACCTAGTTGGGCCAGGAACTGGATTGAGTGACCTTCTACATTGTTGTAGCCCTGTTTCATAGCTTCGAAACGGTGGGTCTTGCACCCCCATCCGATAACCGTAGTGAAAGTGGTGTCATTACCGCATTATGAGGTCAAATACGTTTTTTTTGTTAAGGCCTAAGTTAAAGCCATTTCTTAATTTCTGGTTACCTATGATGCTTATATATGCATATGAAACCTTATTGGGGTTGTGGTTGGCATTGGTTTATGACTCTTTATCGAGTCTCTTTTAGGGCTTGCTTTCATTTCGGTTGTTTCCTAGTTAACTTTTGTACTTGTACCACTTTGAGCCTAGTGAACGGCTTTTGGGAAATGAGATGAATTTTGTGTGAGATGTTGGGACTGATTTGAGGATAGAATGAAGCCTTAATGGCTGGAAAAGTAAGAAATTTAGGGGAAGTGCTGCCCGATTTTCTAGGCCGTTTGGTTCCTTTAAGTTGGGTTTGCCTTTTGGTAGAATGAAAGGCTTTTGGGTTGTTTGCACCTAGGTCTTCATGCTACCTTTTCGTTTCCAAGAAAATCATTTTTTACACCCTTGCATTAGTAATTATTTGGCGAGGCATACGACTAGTAGTCGAGCCTCACATGTGCATTCTGTTTACTCGATTCTGGAAGTAAAACCTTCAATTGGTTTATTTTGATTATTTTAGGGTTTCTTGGCGATTAAGGCCAATCTGAAGTAAAAACTTTTGAAGTTGAGCCGGTGAGTGTACCACTCCCCTCCATTGCTGTTTAACTTGATTTTTGCTCTGGAATCTGTTTAATTGTTGGAGACGAGGGTGTACTTTATCACACTCGTTCTCTTGTCTGTCCATATGCCAATTTTGAGTGCCTATCCGAATCTGTTATCTGTGTCTGCATCTGTTCGGATTTCTTTGACCTATGAGCTCAATCCTGTGGCTAAGTTATTCGAGTCGGGCCCGCAAGGGCCTGGACGATTAGATAACGAACCACGGTAGTCTGTTCGGGGATTTTGGGTATTGAGACCCTTGATTCCAGGTATACTCGAGTATTACCATTTCTGTTCGGTTACGGTGAGCGGGCCCGGTAAAGGGGTGTTTGGTGGACGGAATTCGGTGTAAAGAGGGGTCTACGGACGCATTGGTTCTATATACGTTGACGGAGAGTCAACCGATTTGGATCAAGTACGGCGCTGGAAATTTGGCTCCTGAGAGCCACCCGTATCCTTCTGATTTGAATCCTTGGTTCCTTTGCTTTACATCTAGCATGTGTATCTGATTTTGTAAAATGTGAAATGCCATGATTTTTCTGCTATATGTTTGGAACCTCATTGAGCGCAAGCTCACCCCTTTCTGTTCCTTTTGTTTTCCTTACAGGAAAATAAACCCCTTTTGGTCTGGATTTGACAAATGGCTGCCAAATTGAGCTAGTCGAACATATCTTTTGTATAGCTCATGTATTAAAACCCTAAGTGTACTTTTGGGGCGTTTTCTCTTTTGATTTGGCAAACCATGTGTATATATTAACTTTTGAAACTTTTGTATGTCATTTTGATTTGTAAACGCTAAAGTTCAGATGTGAATGTTTGTTAGCTATTTCGGTTGGGTTCTGACGGGTCGGTTACTATTCATGGCCGACTCCGGATTTCATTTTTTTTTATTTTGGGTTATTTTACCATTTTGACTTGTTTACGCTCGTTTGTAAGTTTCGGATCGCTATAGATAGTTCTGGTCTGCATCGTTAGTCCTGGCGAGAGCTGGGCAGGCAGTCCGCTCACCCCTTTGGTTCGCCTTAGGGGAAAGTGGGGCTGTCACAAGTGGTATCAGAGCCACTTCGCGTGGTCTCTGCGCGGAGTGAGACTGGGCCAAGTGGTGTTGTGGTCCTAATTTCATGAATATGTATAAGTGCTCGTTTGAGCGTAAGATATGAACCGGGCATGTGATAAGTGTACGAATCATTATCATGGGACTCGAGGAAGCTAGGTATGTATGTCGGGTAGGAATCTTTAATAAGGATGGTTTACTCTTGGGACCGGCCGGCTCGAGATGTGAATTATCTTAGACGAGATTCTTGTGCCTGGATACGAAAGATATGAGGGCCTAGGTTAGAAAGGATTTGGTGAACTAGAAAGGCCATTCCTCGGTGGATCGTTTATGTTTGTACCTGACTTAACTGGCTGTATATATATGTGTGGCTTAATTTTGACCGACTTGTACCTTCGATTTGATGGATTCCGCTGATAAGGAATTTCGAGGACGAAATTCTTTTAAGGGGGAGAGAGTGTGAGAACCCGTATTTCCCTAATATTTTTTTCCTAGGGTTTTCCCCCTTAATTGCATGTTTTCTGCATTTTCTGGCTTAGAAATATTTTCTTAGTGGATTTTATGAGCAATTATAGTTTTAAGATGATTTTCCTAGCATTGGAGAAATTTTAGAAAATTAAGAGTAAATAGTGGACGTGGGACCCACTAGTGCGAAAAGTTCGGAAAAATTCGGCCAATAAGGTTAAGTTTCGGATACTGTGTAAAATTTATCGGGTGTTAAGAGATAAGTAGAGGATGTGAAGTGATTGATGTGAGAGGAAAAAGAAAGATAAGGATGCATTTATGGGGGTGACAAGTGTCACCATGACATTGGTTGGACTTTATGATTTACTATTCACTATTTTGACCTTTTGACTAATTGAGTAAATATCTCAAAAAAATTGCTCAAAATTCACTCTTTCTTACCTCCTTATGGCCGGCCCTCTCAAGCTCAAGAAAGGAAGAAAAAACTTCTTCAAATCTTGATTTCCTCTTGCTCCAATTCCATAACTCAACCAACTAAAGTTGTTTCCACTCCATAAAATCTTTCTAGTTGGTGTTAGTGGTTGGTTTGGTGAAGTTTTTGGAAGAGCTAAGGTGTCCAACATCTCCCTCTCTCTTGTTTACTAGGTAAGTGAAGCTTACACTTCCTCCTATACTTAATGATGTTTAAATTGTGCCTAATGGGAGCCAAAGTGGTGGATTATGTGATTTATTTCTTGGTTTGAGTTGATTTAGTGAAGTTTTTATTTTTTTGAGGAATTTTCTGGTTTAATGTGATCATGGTGTTGTGGTTGTTTATGATGGTTGATAATGAGGGGTTATGACTCTAGTGAGTGTGAATTGTGGTTAAATGCAATCAATTTTGGATTTGGTGTGAAAAATGGAAAGTTAGGGTTCATAAAATCCCAATTCTGTCCGGTTTTAGATCACTGGGTTAGAGGCCGAATTAGACTTTGCTCAAAACATGAAAGTTGTAGGTATTGATGTGTTTGAGGTGCCTGTAAAATTTCAGGTCATTTGGATGAGTGTAGAATGAGTTATACCGTTTTTACTGTAGCTGTTCTGTTTTGATCAGAATGCGAAAACTGCGATAGTAATTGGCCCTTTTGACTGGAATTGGTTTGGATTTTAAAGTTGGTGTCTTCTGATGAAATGTAGCTGGATGTCTTAGATAACTTATGCCTTTGGAATTTCGGCATTTGGACTTGTATGGACTGAGATATACCGATTACAGTTTTCTGTGTTTTGCAAACCTGTTTTGGTGATTCTGGTTTAGTGTTTGGCATTTTTGACCTAGTTGGGCCAGGAACTGGATTGAGTGACCTTCTACATTGTTGTAGCCCTGTTTCATAGCTTCGAAACGGTGGGTCTTGCACCCCCATCCGATAACCGTAGTGAAAGTGGTGTCATTACCGCATTATGAGGTCAAATACGTTTTTTTTGTTAAGGCCTAAGTTAAAGCCATTTCTTAATTTCTGGTTACCTATGATGCTTATATATGCATATGAAACCTTATTGGGGTTGTGGTTGGCATTGGTTTATGACTCTTTATCGAGTCTCTTTTAGGGCTTGCTTTCATTTCGGTTGTTTCCTAGTTAACTTTTGTACTTGTACCACTTTGAGCCTAGTGAACGGCTTTTGGGAAATGAGATGAATTTTGTGTGAGATGTTGGGACTGATTTGAGGATAGAATGAAGCCTTAATGGCTGGAAAAGTAAGAAATTTAGGGGAAGTGCTGCCCGATTTTCTAGGCCGTTTGGTTCCTTTAAGTTGGGTTTGCCTTTTGGTAGAATGAAAGGCTTTTGGGTTGTTTGCACCTAGGTCTTCATGCTACCTTTTCGTTTCCAAGAAAATCATTTTTTACACCCTTGCATTAGTAATTATTTGGCGAGGCATACGACTAGTAGTCGAGCCTCACATGTGCATTCTGTTTACTCGATTCTGGAAGTAAAACCTTCAATTGGTTTATTTTGATTATTTTAGGGTTTCTTGGCGATTAAGGCCAATCTGAAGTAAAAACTTTTGAAGTTGAGCCGGTGAGTGTACCACTCCCCTCCATTGCTGTTTAACTTGATTTTTGCTCTGGAATCTGTTTAATTGTTGGAGACGAGGGTGTACTTTATCACACTCGTTCTCTTGTCTGTCCATATGCCAATTTTGAGTGCCTATCCGAATCTGTTATCTGTGTCTGCATCTGTTCGGATTTCTTTGACCTATGAGCTCAATCCTGTGGCTAAGTTATTCGAGTCGGGCCGGCAAGGGCCTGGACGATTAGATAACGAACCACGGTAGTCTGTTCGGGGATTTTGGGTATTGAGACCCTTGATTCCAGGTATACTCGAGTATTACCATTTCTGTTCGGTTACGGTGAGCGGGCCCGGTAAAGGGGTGTTTGGTGGACGGAATTCGGTGTAAAGAGGGGTCTACGGACGCATTGGTTCTATATACGTTGACGGAGAGTCAACCGATTTGGATCAAGTACGGCGCTGGAAATTTGGCTCCTGAGAGCCACCCGTATCCTTCTGATTTGAATCCTTGGTTCCTTTGCTTTACATCTAGCATGTGTATCTGATTTTGTAAAATGTGAAATGCCATGATTTTTCTGCTATATGTTTGGAACCTCATTGAGCGCAAGCTCACCCCTTTCTGTTCCTTTTGTTTTCCTTACAGGAAAATAAACCCCTTTTGGTCTGGATTTGACAAATGGCTGCCAAATTGAGCTAGTCGAACATATCTTTTGTATAGCTCATGTATTAAAACCCTAAGTGTACTTTTGGGGCGTTTTCTCTTTTGATTTGGCAAACCATGTGTATATATTAACTTTTGAAACTTTTGTATGTCATTTTGATTTGTAAACGCTAAAGTTCAGATGTGAATGTTTGTTAGCTATTTCGGTTGGGTTCTGACGGGTCGGTTACTATTCATGGCCGACTCCGGATTTCATTTTTTTTTATTTTGGGTTATTTTACCATTTTGACTTGTTTACGCTCGTTTGTAAGTTTCGGATCGCTATAGATAGTTCTGGTCTGCATCGTTAGTCCTGGCGAGAGCTGGGCAGGCAGTCCGCTCACCCCTTTGGTTCGCCTTAGGGGAAAGTGGGGCTGTCACAAGTGGTATCAGAGCCACTTCGCGTGGTCTCTGCGCGGAGTGAGACTGGGCCAAGTGGTGTTGTGGTCCTAATTTCATGAATATGTATAAGTGCTCGTTTGAGCGTAAGATATGAACCGGGCATGTGATAAGTGTACGAATCATTATCATGGGACTCGAGGAAGCTAGGTATGTATGTCGGGTAGGAATCTTTAATAAGGATGGTTTACTCTTGGGACCGGCCGGCTCGAGATGTGAATTATCTTAGACGAGATTCTTGTGCCTGGATACGAAAGATATGAGGGCCTAGGTTAGAAAGGATTTGGTGAACTAGAAAGGCCATTCCTCGGTGGATCGTTTATGTTTGTACCTGACTTAACTGGCTGTATATATATGTGTGGCTTAATTTTGACCGACTTGTACCTTCGATTTGATGGATTCCGCTGATAAGGAATTTCGAGGACGAAATTCTTTTAAGGGGGAGAGAGTGTGAGAACCCGTATTTCCCTAATATTTTTTTCCTAGGGTTTTCCCCCTTAATTGCATGTTTTCTGCATTTTCTGGCTTAGAAATATTTTCTTAGTGGATTTTATGAGCAATTATAGTTTTAAGATGATTTTCCTAGCATTGGAGAAATTTTAGAAAATTAAGAGTAAATAGTGGACGTGGGACCCACTAGTGCGAAAAGTTCGGAAAAATTCGGCCAATAAGGTTAAGTTTCGGATACTGTGTAAAATTTATCGGGTGTTAAGAGATAAGTAGAGGATGTGAAGTGATTGATGTGAGAGGAAAAAGAAAGATAAGGATGCATTTATGGGGGTGACAAGTGTCACCATGACATTGGTTGGACTTTATGATTTACTATTCACTATTTTGACCTTTTGACTAATTGAGTAAATATCTCAAAAAAATTGCTCAAAATTCACTCTTTCTTACCTCCTTATGGCCGGCCCTCTCAAGCTCAAGAAAGGAAGAAAAAACTTCTTCAAATCTTGATTTCCTCTTGCTCCAATTCCATAACTCAACCAACTAAAGTTGTTTCCACTCCATAAAATCTTTCTAGTTGGTGTTAGTGGTTGGTTTGGTGAAGTTTTTGGAAGAGCTAAGGTGTCCAACATCTCCCTCTCTCTTGTTTACTAGGTAAGTGAAGCTTACACTTCCTCCTATACTTAATGATGTTTAAATTGTGCCTAATGGGAGCCAAAGTGGTGGATTATGTGATTTATTTCTTGGTTTGAGTTGATTTAGTGAAGTTTTTATTTTTTTGAGGAATTTTCTGGTTTAATGTGATCATGGTGTTGTGGTTGTTTATGATGGTTGATAATGAGGGGTTATGACTCTAGTGAGTGTGAATTGTGGTTAAATGCAATCAATTTTGGATTTGGTGTGAAAAATGGAAAGTTAGGGTTCATAAAATCCCAATTCTGTCCGGTTTTAGATCACTGGGTTAGAGGCCGAATTAGACTTTGCTCAAAACATGAAAGTTGTAGGTATTGATGTGTTTGAGGTGCCTGTAAAATTTCAGGTCATTTGGATGAGTGTAGAATGAGTTATACCGTTTTTACTGTAGCTGTTCTGTTTTGATCAGAATGCGAAAACTGCGATAGTAATTGGCCCTTTTGACTGGAATTGGTTTGGATTTTAAAGTTGGTGTCTTCTGATGAAATGTAGCTGGATGTCTTAGATAACTTATGCCTTTGGAATTTCGGCATTTGGACTTGTATGGACTGAGATATACCGATTACAGTTTTCTGTGTTTTGCAAACCTGTTTTGGTGATTCTGGTTTAGTGTTTGGCATTTTTGACCTAGTTGGGCCAGGAACTGGATTGAGTGACCTTCTACATTGTTGTAGCCCTGTTTCATAGCTTCGAAACGGTGGGTCTTGCACCCCCATCCGATAACCGTAGTGAAAGTGGTGTCATTACCGCATTATGAGGTCAAATACGTTTTTTTTGTTAAGGCCTAAGTTAAAGCCATTTCTTAATTTCTGGTTACCTATGATGCTTATATATGCATATGAAACCTTATTGGGGTTGTGGTTGGCATTGGTTTATGACTCTTTATCGAGTCTCTTTTAGGGCTTGCTTTCATTTCGGTTGTTTCCTAGTTAACTTTTGTACTTGTACCACTTTGAGCCTAGTGAACGGCTTTTGGGAAATGAGATGAATTTTGTGTGAGATGTTGGGACTGATTTGAGGATAGAATGAAGCCTTAATGGCTGGAAAAGTAAGAAATTTAGGGGAAGTGCTGCCCGATTTTCTAGGCCGTTTGGTTCCTTTAAGTTGGGTTTGCCTTTTGGTAGAATGAAAGGCTTTTGGGTTGTTTGCACCTAGGTCTTCATGCTACCTTTTCGTTTCCAAGAAAATCATTTTTTACACCCTTGCATTAGTAATTATTTGGCGAGGCATACGACTAGTAGTCGAGCCTCACATGTGCATTCTGTTTACTCGATTCTGGAAGTAAAACCTTCAATTGGTTTATTTTGATTATTTTAGGGTTTCTTGGCGATTAAGGCCAATCTGAAGTAAAAACTTTTGAAGTTGAGCCGGTGAGTGTACCACTCCCCTCCATTGCTGTTTAACTTGATTTTTGCTCTGGAATCTGTTTAATTGTTGGAGACGAGGGTGTACCTTATCACACTCGTTCTCTTGTCTGTCCATATGCCAATTTTGAGTGCCTATCCGAATCTGTTATCTGTGTCTGCATCTGTTCGGATTTCTTTGACCTATGAGCTCAATCCTGTGGCTAAGTTATTCGAGTCGGGCCGGCAAGGGCCTGGACGATTAGATAACGAACCACGGTAGTCTGTTCGGGGATTTTGGGTATTGAGACCCTTGATTCCAGGTATACTCGAGTATTACCATTTCTGTTCGGTTACGGTGAGCGGGCCCGGTAAAGGGGTGTTTGGTGGACGGAATTCGGTGTAAAGAGGGGTCTACGGACGCATTGGTTCTATATACGTTGACGGAGAGTCAACCGATTTGGATCAAGTACGGCGCTGGAAATTTGGCTCCTGAGAGCCACCCGTATCCTTCTGATTTGAATCCTTGGTTCCTTTGCTTTACATCTAGCATGTGTATCTGATTTTGTAAAATGTGAAATGCCATGATTTTTCTGCTATATGTTTGGTACCTCATTGAGCGCAAGCTCACCCCTTTCTGTTCCTTTTGTTTTCCTTACAGGAAAATAAACCCCTTTTGGTCTGGATTTGACAAATGGCTGCCAAATTGAGCTAGTCGAACATATCTTTTGTATAGCTCATGTATTAAAACCCTAAGTGTACTTTTGGGGCGTTTTCTCTTTTGATTTGGCAAACCATGTGTATATATTAACTTTTGAAACTTTTGTATGTCATTTTGATTTGTAAACGCTAAAGTTCAGATGTGAATGTTTGTTAGCTATTTCGGTTGGGTTCTGACGGGTCGGTTACTATTCATGGCCGACTCCGGATTTCATTTTTTTTTATTTTGGGTTATTTTACCATTTTGACTTGTTTACGCTCGTTTGTAAGTTTCGGATCGCTATAGATAGTTCTGGTCTGCATCGTTAGTCCTGGCGAGAGCTGGGCAGGCAGTCCGCTCACCCCTTTGGTTCGCCTTAGGGGAAAGTGGGGCTGTCACAAGTGGTATCAGAGCCACTTCGCGTGGTCTCTGCGCGGAGTGAGACTGGGCCAAGTGGTGTTGTGGTCCTAATTTCATGAATATGTATAAGTGCTCGTTTGAGCGTAAGATATGAACCGGGCATGTGATAAGTGTACGAATCATTATCATGGGACTCGAGGAAGCTAGGTATGTATGTCGGGTAGGAATCTTTAATAAGGATGGTTTACTCTTGGGACCGGCCGGCTCGAGATGTGAATTATCTTAGACGAGATTCTTGTGCCTGGATACGAAAGATATGAGGGCCTAGGTTAGAAAGGATTTGGTGAACTAGAAAGGCCATTCCTCGGTGGATCGTTTATGTTTGTACCTGACTTAACTGGCTGTATATATATGTGTGGCTTAATTTTGACCGACTTGTACCTTCGATTTGATGGATTCCGCTGATAAGGAATTTCGAGGACGAAATTCTTTTAAGGGGGAGAGAGTGTGAGAACCCGTATTTCCCTAATATTTTTTTCCTAGGGTTTTCCCCCTTAATTGCATGTTTTCTGCATTTTCTGGCTTAGAAATATTTTCTTAGTGGATTTTATGAGCAATTATAGTTTTAAGATGATTTTCCTAGCATTGGAGAAATTTTAGAAAATTAAGAGTAAATAGTGGACGTGGGACCCACTAGTGCGAAAAGTTCGGAAAAATTCGGCCAATAAGGTTAAGTTTCGGATACTGTGTAAAATTTATCGGGTGTTAAGAGATAAGTAGAGGATGTGAAGTGATTGATGTGAGAGGAAAAAGAAAGATAAGGATGCATTTATGGGGGTGACAAGTGTCACCATGACATTGGTTGGACTTTATGATTTACTATTCACTATTTTGACCTTTTGACTAATTGAGTAAATATCTCAAAAAAATTGCTCAAAATTCACTCTTTCTTACCTCCTTATGGCCGGCCCTCTCAAGCTCAAGAAAGGAAGAAAAAACTTCTTCAAATCTTGATTTCCTCTTGCTCCAATTCCATAACTCAACCAACTAAAGTTGTTTCCACTCCATAAAATCTTTCTAGTTGGTGTTAGTGGTTGGTTTGGTGAAGTTTTTGGAAGAGCTAAGGTGTCCAACATCTCCCTCTCTCTTGTTTACTAGGTAAGTGAAGCTTACACTTCCTCCTATACTTAATGATGTTTAAATTGTGCCTAATGGGAGCCAAAGTGGTGGATTATGTGATTTATTTCTTGGTTTGAGTTGATTTAGTGAAGTTTTTATTTTTTTGAGGAATTTTCTGGTTTAATGTGATCATGGTGTTGTGGTTGTTTATGATGGTTGATAATGAGGGGTTATGACTCTAGTGAGTGTGAATTGTGGTTAAATGCAATCAATTTTGGATTTGGTGTGAAAAATGGAAAGTTAGGGTTCATAAAATCCCAATTCTGTCCGGTTTTAGATCACTGGGTTAGAGGCCGAATTAGACTTTGCTCAAAACATGAAAGTTGTAGGTATTGATGTGTTTGAGGTGCCTGTAAAATTTCAGGTCATTTGGATGAGTGTAGAATGAGTTATACCGTTTTTACTGTAGCTGTTCTGTTTTGATCAGAATGCGAAAACTGCGATAGTAATTGGCCCTTTTGACTGGAATTGGTTTGGATTTTAAAGTTGGTGTCTTCTGATGAAATGTAGCTGGATGTCTTAGATAACTTATGCCTTTGGAATTTCGGCATTTGGACTTGTATGGACTGAGATATACCGATTACAGTTTTCTGTGTTTTGCAAACCTGTTTTGGTGATTCTGGTTTAGTGTTTGGCATTTTTGACCTAGTTGGGCCAGGAACTGGATTGAGTGACCTTCTACATTGTTGTAGCCCTGTTTCATAGCTTCGAAACGGTGGGTCTTGCACCCCCATCCGATAACCGTAGTGAAAGTGGTGTCATTACCGCATTATGAGGTCAAATACGTTTTTTTTGTTAAGGCCTAAGTTAAAGCCATTTCTTAATTTCTGGTTACCTATGATGCTTATATATGCATATGAAACCTTATTGGGGTTGTGGTTGGCATTGGTTTATGACTCTTTATCGAGTCTCTTTTAGGGCTTGCTTTCATTTCGGTTGTTTCCTAGTTAACTTTTGTACTTGTACCACTTTGAGCCTAGTGAACGGCTTTTGGGAAATGAGATGAATTTTGTGTGAGATGTTGGGACTGATTTGAGGATAGAATGAAGCCTTAATGGCTGGAAAAGTAAGAAATTTAGGGGAAGTGCTGCCCGATTTTCTAGGCCGTTTGGTTCCTTTAAGTTGGGTTTGCCTTTTGGTAGAATGAAAGGCTTTTGGGTTGTTTGCACCTAGGTCTTCATGCTACCTTTTCGTTTCCAAGAAAATCATTTTTTACACCCTTGCATTAGTAATTATTTGGCGAGGCATACGACTAGTAGTCGAGCCTCACATGTGCATTCTGTTTACTCGATTCTGGAAGTAAAACCTTCAATTGGTTTATTTTGATTATTTTAGGGTTTCTTGGCGATTAAGGCCAATCTGAAGTAAAAACTTTTGAAGTTGAGCCGGTGAGTGTACCACTCCCCTCCATTGCTGTTTAACTTGATTTTTGCTCTGGAATCTGTTTAATTGTTGGAGACGAGGGTGTACCTTATCACACTCGTTCTCTTGTCTGTCCATATGCCAATTTTGAGTGCCTATCCGAATCTGTTATCTGTGTCTGCATCTGTTCGGATTTCTTTGACCTATGAGCTCAATCCTGTGGCTAAGTTATTCGAGTCGGGCCGGCAAGGGCCTGGACGATTAGATAACGAACCACGGTAGTCTGTTCGGGGATTTTGGGTATTGAGACCCTTGATTCCAGGTATACTCGAGTATTACCATTTCTGTTCGGTTACGGTGAGCGGGCCCGGTAAAGGGGTGTTTGGTGGACGGAATTCGGTGTAAAGAGGGGTCTACGGACGCATTGGTTCTATATACGTTGACGGAGAGTCAACCGATTTGGATCAAGTACGGCGCTGGAAATTTGGCTCCTGAGAGCCACCCGTATCCTTCTGATTTGAATCCTTGGTTCCTTTGCTTTACATCTAGCATGTGTATCTGATTTTGTAAAATGTGAAATGCCATGATTTTTCTGCTATATGTTTGGTACCTCATTGAGCGCAAGCTCACCCCTTTCTGTTCCTTTTGTTTTCCTTACAGGAAAATAAACCCCTTTTGGTCTGGATTTGACAAATGGCTGCCAAATTGAGCTAGTCGAACATATCTTTTGTATAGCTCATGTATTAAAACCCTAAGTGTACTTTTGGGGCGTTTTCTCTTTTGATTTGGCAAACCATGTGTATATATTAACTTTTGAAACTTTTGTATGTCATTTTGATTTGTAAACGCTAAAGTTCAGATGTGAATGTTTGTTAGCTATTTCGGTTGGGTTCTGACGGGTCGGTTACTATTCATGGCCGACTCCGGATTTCATTTTTTTTTATTTTGGGTTATTTTACCATTTTGACTTGTTTACGCTCGTTTGTAAGTTTCGGATCGCTATAGATAGTTCTGGTCTGCATCGTTAGTCCTGGCGAGAGCTGGGCAGGCAGTCCGCTCACCCCTTTGGTTCGCCTTAGGGGAAAGTGGGGCTGTCACAAGTGGTATCAGAGCCACTTCGCGTGGTCTCTGCGCGGAGTGAGACTGGGCCAAGTGGTGTTGTGGTCCTAATTTCATGAATATGTATAAGTGCTCGTTTGAGCGTAAGATATGAACCGGGCATGTGATAAGTGTACGAATCATTATCATGGGACTCGAGGAAGCTAGGTATGTATGTCGGGTAGGAATCTTTAATAAGGATGGTTTACTCTTGGGACCGGCCGGCTCGAGATGTGAATTATCTTAGACGAGATTCTTGTGCCTGGATACGAAAGATATGAGGGCCTAGGTTAGAAAGGATTTGGTGAACTAGAAAGGCCATTCCTCGGTGGATCGTTTATGTTTGTACCTGACTTAACTGGCTGTATATATATGTGTGGCTTAATTTTGACCGACTTGTACCTTCGATTTGATGGATTCCGCTGATAAGGAATTTCGAGGACGAAATTCTTTTAAGGGGGAGAGAGTGTGAGAACCCGTATTTCCCTAATATTTTTTTCCTAGGGTTTTCCCCCTTAATTGCATGTTTTCTGCATTTTCTGGCTTAGAAATATTTTCTTAGTGGATTTTATGAGCAATTATAGTTTTAAGATGATTTTCCTAGCATTGGAGAAATTTTAGAAAATTAAGAGTAAATAGTGGACGTGGGACCCACTAGTGCGAAAAGTTCGGAAAAATTCGGCCAATAAGGTTAAGTTTCGGATACTGTGTAAAATTTATCGGGTGTTAAGAGATAAGTAGAGGATGTGAAGTGATTGATGTGAGAGGAAAAAGAAAGATAAGGATGCATTTATGGGGGTGACAAGTGTCACCATGACATTGGTTGGACTTTATGATTTACTATTCACTATTTTGACCTTTTGACTAATTGAGTAAATATCTCAAAAAAATTGCTCAAAATTCACTCTTTCTTACCTCCTTATGGCCGGCCCTCTCAAGCTCAAGAAAGGAAGAAAAAACTTCTTCAAATCTTGATTTCCTCTTGCTCCAATTCCATAACTCAACCAACTAAAGTTGTTTCCACTCCATAAAATCTTTCTAGTTGGTGTTAGTGGTTGGTTTGGTGAAGTTTTTGGAAGAGCTAAGGTGTCCAACATCTCCCTCTCTCTTGTTTACTAGGTAAGTGAAGCTTACACTTCCTCCTATACTTAATGATGTTTAAATTGTGCCTAATGGGAGCCAAAGTGGTGGATTATGTGATTTATTTCTTGGTTTGAGTTGATTTAGTGAAGTTTTTATTTTTTTGAGGAATTTTCTGGTTTAATGTGATCATGGTGTTGTGGTTGTTTATGATGGTTGATAATGAGGGGTTATGACTCTAGTGAGTGTGAATTGTGGTTAAATGCAATCAATTTTGGATTTGGTGTGAAAAATGGAAAGTTAGGGTTCATAAAATCCCAATTCTGTCCGGTTTTAGATCACTGGGTTAGAGGCCGAATTAGACTTTGCTCAAAACATGAAAGTTGTAGGTATTGATGTGTTTGAGGTGCCTGTAAAATTTCAGGTCATTTGGATGAGTGTAGAATGAGTTATACCGTTTTTACTGTAGCTGTTCTGTTTTGATCAGAATGCGAAAACTGCGATAGTAATTGGCCCTTTTGACTGGAATTGGTTTGGATTTTAAAGTTGGTGTCTTCTGATGAAATGTAGCTGGATGTCTTAGATAACTTATGCCTTTGGAATTTCGGCATTTGGACTTGTATGGACTGAGATATACCGATTACAGTTTTCTGTGTTTTGCAAACCTGTTTTGGTGATTCTGGTTTAGTGTTTGGCATTTTTGACCTAGTTGGGCCAGGAACTGGATTGAGTGACCTTCTACATTGTTGTAGCCCTGTTTCATAGCTTCGAAACGGTGGGTCTTGCACCCCCATCCGATAACCGTAGTGAAAGTGGTGTCATTACCGCATTATGAGGTCAAATACGTTTTTTTTGTTAAGGCCTAAGTTAAAGCCATTTCTTAATTTCTGGTTACCTATGATGCTTATATATGCATATGAAACCTTATTGGGGTTGTGGTTGGCATTGGTTTATGACTCTTTATCGAGTCTCTTTTAGGGCTTGCTTTCATTTCGGTTGTTTCCTAGTTAACTTTTGTACTTGTACCACTTTGAGCCTAGTGAACGGCTTTTGGGAAATGAGATGAATTTTGTGTGAGATGTTGGGACTGATTTGAGGATAGAATGAAGCCTTAATGGCTGGAAAAGTAAGAAATTTAGGGGAAGTGCTGCCCGATTTTCTAGGCCGTTTGGTTCCTTTAAGTTGGGTTTGCCTTTTGGTAGAATGAAAGGCTTTTGGGTTGTTTGCACCTAGGTCTTCATGCTACCTTTTCGTTTCCAAGAAAATCATTTTTTACACCCTTGCATTAGTAATTATTTGGCGAGGCATACGACTAGTAGTCGAGCCTCACATGTGCATTCTGTTTACTCGATTCTGGAAGTAAAACCTTCAATTGGTTTATTTTGATTATTTTAGGGTTTCTTGGCGATTAAGGCCAATCTGAAGTAAAAACTTTTGAAGTTGAGCCGGTGAGTGTACCACTCCCCTCCATTGCTGTTTAACTTGATTTTTGCTCTGGAATCTGTTTAATTGTTGGAGACGAGGGTGTACCTTATCACACTCGTTCTCTTGTCTGTCCATATGCCAATTTTGAGTGCCTATCCGAATCTGTTATCTGTGTCTGCATCTGTTCGGATTTCTTTGACCTATGAGCTCAATCCTGTGGCTAAGTTATTCGAGTCGGGCCGGCAAGGGCCTGGACGATTAGATAACGAACCACGGTAGTCTGTTCGGGGATTTTGGGTATTGAGACCCTTGATTCCAGGTATACTCGAGTATTACCATTTCTGTTCGGTTACGGTGAGCGGGCCCGGTAAAGGGGTGTTTGGTGGACGGAATTCGGTGTAAAGAGGGGTCTACGGACGCATTGGTTCTATATACGTTGACGGAGAGTCAACCGATTTGGATCAAGTACGGCGCTGGAAATTTGGCTCCTGAGAGCCACCCGTATCCTTCTGATTTGAATCCTTGGTTCCTTTGCTTTACATCTAGCATGTGTATCTGATTTTGTAAAATGTGAAATGCCATGATTTTTCTGCTATATGTTTGGTACCTCATTGAGCGCAAGCTCACCCCTTTCTGTTCCTTTTGTTTTCCTTACAGGAAAATAAACCCCTTTTGGTCTGGATTTGACAAATGGCTGCCAAATTGAGCTAGTCGAACATATCTTTTGTATAGCTCATGTATTAAAACCCTAAGTGTACTTTTGGGGCGTTTTCTCTTTTGATTTGGCAAACCATGTGTATATATTAACTTTTGAAACTTTTGTATGTCATTTTGATTTGTAAACGCTAAAGTTCAGATGTGAATGTTTGTTAGCTATTTCGGTTGGGTTCTGACGGGTCGGTTACTATTCATGGCCGACTCCGGATTTCATTTTTTTTTATTTTGGGTTATTTTACCATTTTGACTTGTTTACGCTCGTTTGTAAGTTTCGGATCGCTATAGATAGTTCTGGTCTGCATCGTTAGTCCTGGCGAGAGCTGGGCAGGCAGTCCGCTCACCCCTTTGGTTCGCCTTAGGGGAAAGTGGGGCTGTCACAAGTGGTATCAGAGCCACTTCGCGTGGTCTCTGCGCGGAGTGAGACTGGGCCAAGTGGTGTTGTGGTCCTAATTTCATGAATATGTATAAGTGCTCGTTTGAGCGTAAGATATGAACCGGGCATGTGATAAGTGTACGAATCATTATCATGGGACTCGAGGAAGCTAGGTATGTATGTCGGGTAGGAATCTTTAATAAGGATGGTTTACTCTTGGGACCGGCCGGCTCGAGATGTGAATTATCTTAGACGAGATTCTTGTGCCTGGATACGAAAGATATGAGGGCCTAGGTTAGAAAGGATTTGGTGAACTAGAAAGGCCATTCCTCGGTGGATCGTTTATGTTTGTACCTGACTTAACTGGCTGTATATATATGTGTGGCTTAATTTTGACCGACTTGTACCTTCGATTTGATGGATTCCGCTGATAAGGAATTTCGAGGACGAAATTCTTTTAAGGGGGAGAGAGTGTGAGAACCCGTATTTCCCTAATATTTTTTTCCTAGGGTTTTCCCCCTTAATTGCATGTTTTCTGCATTTTCTGGCTTAGAAATATTTTCTTAGTGGATTTTATGAGCAATTATAGTTTTAAGATGATTTTCCTAGCATTGGAGAAATTTTAGAAAATTAAGAGTAAATAGTGGACGTGGGACCCACTAGTGCGAAAAGTTCGGAAAAATTCGGCCAATAAGGTTAAGTTTCGGATACTGTGTAAAATTTATCGGGTGTTAAGAGATAAGTAGAGGATGTGAAGTGATTGATGTGAGAGGAAAAAGAAAGATAAGGATGCATTTATGGGGGTGACAAGTGTCACCATGACATTGGTTGGACTTTATGATTTACTATTCACTATTTTGACCTTTTGACTAATTGAGTAAATATCTCAAAAAAATTGCTCAAAATTCACTCTTTCTTACCTCCTTATGGCCGGCCCTCTCAAGCTCAAGAAAGGAAGAAAAAACTTCTTCAAATCTTGATTTCCTCTTGCTCCAATTCCATAACTCAACCAACTAAAGTTGTTTCCACTCCATAAAATCTTTCTAGTTGGTGTTAGTGGTTGGTTTGGTGAAGTTTTTGGAAGAGCTAAGGTGTCCAACATCTCCCTCTCTCTTGTTTACTAGGTAAGTGAAGCTTACACTTCCTCCTATACTTAATGATGTTTAAATTGTGCCTAATGGGAGCCAAAGTGGTGGATTATGTGATTTATTTCTTGGTTTGAGTTGATTTAGTGAAGTTTTTATTTTTTTGAGGAATTTTCTGGTTTAATGTGATCATGGTGTTGTGGTTGTTTATGATGGTTGATAATGAGGGGTTATGACTCTAGTGAGTGTGAATTGTGGTTAAATGCAATCAATTTTGGATTTGGTGTGAAAAATGGAAAGTTAGGGTTCATAAAATCCCAATTCTGTCCGGTTTTAGATCACTGGGTTAGAGGCCGAATTAGACTTTGCTCAAAACATGAAAGTTGTAGGTATTGATGTGTTTGAGGTGCCTGTAAAATTTCAGGTCATTTGGATGAGTGTAGAATGAGTTATACCGTTTTTACTGTAGCTGTTCTGTTTTGATCAGAATGCGAAAACTGCGATAGTAATTGGCCCTTTTGACTGGAATTGGTTTGGATTTTAAAGTTGGTGTCTTCTGATGAAATGTAGCTGGATGTCTTAGATAACTTATGCCTTTGGAATTTCGGCATTTGGACTTGTATGGACTGAGATATACCGATTACAGTTTTCTGTGTTTTGCAAACCTGTTTTGGTGATTCTGGTTTAGTGTTTGGCATTTTTGACCTAGTTGGGCCAGGAACTGGATTGAGTGACCTTCTACATTGTTGTAGCCCTGTTTCATAGCTTCGAAACGGTGGGTCTTGCACCCCCATCCGATAACCGTAGTGAAAGTGGTGTCATTACCGCATTATGAGGTCAAATACGTTTTTTTTGTTAAGGCCTAAGTTAAAGCCATTTCTTAATTTCTGGTTACCTATGATGCTTATATATGCATATGAAACCTTATTGGGGTTGTGGTTGGCATTGGTTTATGACTCTTTATCGAGTCTCTTTTAGGGCTTGCTTTCATTTCGGTTGTTTCCTAGTTAACTTTTGTACTTGTACCACTTTGAGCCTAGTGAACGGCTTTTGGGAAATGAGATGAATTTTGTGTGAGATGTTGGGACTGATTTGAGGATAGAATGAAGCCTTAATGGCTGGAAAAGTAAGAAATTTAGGGGAAGTGCTGCCCGATTTTCTAGGCCGTTTGGTTCCTTTAAGTTGGGTTTGCCTTTTGGTAGAATGAAAGGCTTTTGGGTTGTTTGCACCTAGGTCTTCATGCTACCTTTTCGTTTCCAAGAAAATCATTTTTTACACCCTTGCATTAGTAATTATTTGGCGAGGCATACGACTAGTAGTCGAGCCTCACATGTGCATTCTGTTTACTCGATTCTGGAAGTAAAACCTTCAATTGGTTTATTTTGATTATTTTAGGGTTTCTTGGCGATTAAGGCCAATCTGAAGTAAAAACTTTTGAAGTTGAGCCGGTGAGTGTACCACTCCCCTCCATTGCTGTTTAACTTGATTTTTGCTCTGGAATCTGTTTAATTGTTGGAGACGAGGGTGTACCTTATCACACTCGTTCTCTTGTCTGTCCATATGCCAATTTTGAGTGCCTATCCGAATCTGTTATCTGTGTCTGCATCTGTTCGGATTTCTTTGACCTATGAGCTCAATCCTGTGGCTAAGTTATTCGAGTCGGGCCGGCAAGGGCCTGGACGATTAGATAACGAACCACGGTAGTCTGTTCGGGGATTTTGGGTATTGAGACCCTTGATTCCAGGTATACTCGAGTATTACCATTTCTGTTCGGTTACGGTGAGCGGGCCCGGTAAAGGGGTGTTTGGTGGACGGAATTCGGTGTAAAGAGGGGTCTACGGACGCATTGGTTCTATATACGTTGACGGAGAGTCAACCGATTTGGATCAAGTACGGCGCTGGAAATTTGGCTCCTGAGAGCCACCCGTATCCTTCTGATTTGAATCCTTGGTTCCTTTGCTTTACATCTAGCATGTGTATCTGATTTTGTAAAATGTGAAATGCCATGATTTTTCTGCTATATGTTTGGTACCTCATTGAGCGCAAGCTCACCCCTTTCTGTTCCTTTTGTTTTCCTTACAGGAAAATAAACCCCTTTTGGTCTGGATTTGACAAATGGCTGCCAAATTGAGCTAGTCGAACATATCTTTTGTATAGCTCATGTATTAAAACCCTAAGTGTACTTTTGGGGCGTTTTCTCTTTTGATTTGGCAAACCATGTGTATATATTAACTTTTGAAACTTTTGTATGTCATTTTGATTTGTAAACGCTAAAGTTCAGATGTGAATGTTTGTTAGCTATTTCGGTTGGGTTCTGACGGGTCGGTTACTATTCATGGCCGACTCCGGATTTCATTTTTTTTTATTTTGGGTTATTTTACCATTTTGACTTGTTTACGCTCGTTTGTAAGTTTCGGATCGCTATAGATAGTTCTGGTCTGCATCGTTAGTCCTGGCGAGAGCTGGGCAGGCAGTCCGCTCACCCCTTTGGTTCGCCTTAGGGGAAAGTGGGGCTGTCACAAGTGGTATCAGAGCCACTTCGCGTGGTCTCTGCGCGGAGTGAGACTGGGCCAAGTGGTGTTGTGGTCCTAATTTCATGAATATGTATAAGTGCTCGTTTGAGCGTAAGATATGAACCGGGCATGTGATAAGTGTACGAATCATTATCATGGGACTCGAGGAAGCTAGGTATGTATGTCGGGTAGGAATCTTTAATAAGGATGGTTTACTCTTGGGACCGGCCGGCTCGAGATGTGAATTATCTTAGACGAGATTCTTGTGCCTGGATACGAAAGATATGAGGGCCTAGGTTAGAAAGGATTTGGTGAACTAGAAAGGCCATTCCTCGGTGGATCGTTTATGTTTGTACCTGACTTAACTGGCTGTATATATATGTGTGGCTTAATTTTGACCGACTTGTACCTTCGATTTGATGGATTCCGCTGATAAGGAATTTCGAGGACGAAATTCTTTTAAGGGGGAGAGAGTGTGAGAACCCGTATTTCCCTAATATTTTTTTCCTAGGGTTTTCCCCCTTAATTGCATGTTTTCTGCATTTTCTGGCTTAGAAATATTTTCTTAGTGGATTTTATGAGCAATTATAGTTTTAAGATGATTTTCCTAGCATTGGAGAAATTTTAGAAAATTAAGAGTAAATAGTGGACGTGGGACCCACTAGTGCGAAAAGTTCGGAAAAATTCGGCCAATAAGGTTAAGTTTCGGATACTGTGTAAAATTTATCGGGTGTTAAGAGATAAGTAGAGGATGTGAAGTGATTGATGTGAGAGGAAAAAGAAAGATAAGGATGCATTTATGGGGGTGACAAGTGTCACCATGACATTGGTTGGACTTTATGATTTACTATTCACTATTTTGACCTTTTGACTAATTGAGTAAATATCTCAAAAAAATTGCTCAAAATTCACTCTTTCTTACCTCCTTATGGCCGGCCCTCTCAAGCTCAAGAAAGGAAGAAAAAACTTCTTCAAATCTTGATTTCCTCTTGCTCCAATTCCATAACTCAACCAACTAAAGTTGTTTCCACTCCATAAAATCTTTCTAGTTGGTGTTAGTGGTTGGTTTGGTGAAGTTTTTGGAAGAGCTAAGGTGTCCAACATCTCCCTCTCTCTTGTTTACTAGGTAAGTGAAGCTTACACTTCCTCCTATACTTAATGATGTTTAAATTGTGCCTAATGGGAGCCAAAGTGGTGGATTATGTGATTTATTTCTTGGTTTGAGTTGATTTAGTGAAGTTTTTATTTTTTTGAGGAATTTTCTGGTTTAATGTGATCATGGTGTTGTGGTTGTTTATGATGGTTGATAATGAGGGGTTATGACTCTAGTGAGTGTGAATTGTGGTTAAATGCAATCAATTTTGGATTTGGTGTGAAAAATGGAAAGTTAGGGTTCATAAAATCCCAATTCTGTCCGGTTTTAGATCACTGGGTTAGAGGCCGAATTAGACTTTGCTCAAAACATGAAAGTTGTAGGTATTGATGTGTTTGAGGTGCCTGTAAAATTTCAGGTCATTTGGATGAGTGTAGAATGAGTTATACCGTTTTTACTGTAGCTGTTCTGTTTTGATCAGAATGCGAAAACTGCGATAGTAATTGGCCCTTTTGACTGGAATTGGTTTGGATTTTAAAGTTGGTGTCTTCTGATGAAATGTAGCTGGATGTCTTAGATAACTTATGCCTTTGGAATTTCGGCATTTGGACTTGTATGGACTGAGATATACCGATTACAGTTTTCTGTGTTTTGCAAACCTGTTTTGGTGATTCTGGTTTAGTGTTTGGCATTTTTGACCTAGTTGGGCCAGGAACTGGATTGAGTGACCTTCTACATTGTTGTAGCCCTGTTTCATAGCTTCGAAACGGTGGGTCTTGCACCCCCATCCGATAACCGTAGTGAAAGTGGTGTCATTACCGCATTATGAGGTCAAATACGTTTTTTTTGTTAAGGCCTAAGTTAAAGCCATTTCTTAATTTCTGGTTACCTATGATGCTTATATATGCATATGAAACCTTATTGGGGTTGTGGTTGGCATTGGTTTATGACTCTTTATCGAGTCTCTTTTAGGGCTTGCTTTCATTTCGGTTGTTTCCTAGTTAACTTTTGTACTTGTACCACTTTGAGCCTAGTGAACGGCTTTTGGGAAATGAGATGAATTTTGTGTGAGATGTTGGGACTGATTTGAGGATAGAATGAAGCCTTAATGGCTGGAAAAGTAAGAAATTTAGGGGAAGTGCTGCCCGATTTTCTAGGCCGTTTGGTTCCTTTAAGTTGGGTTTGCCTTTTGGTAGAATGAAAGGCTTTTGGGTTGTTTGCACCTAGGTCTTCATGCTACCTTTTCGTTTCCAAGAAAATCATTTTTTACACCCTTGCATTAGTAATTATTTGGCGAGGCATACGACTAGTAGTCGAGCCTCACATGTGCATTCTGTTTACTCGATTCTGGAAGTAAAACCTTCAATTGGTTTATTTTGATTATTTTAGGGTTTCTTGGCGATTAAGGCCAATCTGAAGTAAAAACTTTTGAAGTTGAGCCGGTGAGTGTACCACTCCCCTCCATTGCTGTTTAACTTGATTTTTGCTCTGGAATCTGTTTAATTGTTGGAGACGAGGGTGTACCTTATCACACTCGTTCTCTTGTCTGTCCATATGCCAATTTTGAGTGCCTATCCGAATCTGTTATCTGTGTCTGCATCTGTTCGGATTTCTTTGACCTATGAGCTCAATCCTGTGGCTAAGTTATTCGAGTCGGGCCGGCAAGGGCCTGGACGATTAGATAACGAACCACGGTAGTCTGTTCGGGGATTTTGGGTATTGAGACCCTTGATTCCAGGTATACTCGAGTATTACCATTTCTGTTCGGTTACGGTGAGCGGGCCCGGTAAAGGGGTGTTTGGTGGACGGAATTCGGTGTAAAGAGGGGTCTACGGACGCATTGGTTCTATATACGTTGACGGAGAGTCAACCGATTTGGATCAAGTACGGCGCTGGAAATTTGGCTCCTGAGAGCCACCCGTATCCTTCTGATTTGAATCCTTGGTTCCTTTGCTTTACATCTAGCATGTGTATCTGATTTTGTAAAATGTGAAATGCCATGATTTTTCTGCTATATGTTTGGTACCTCATTGAGCGCAAGCTCACCCCTTTCTGTTCCTTTTGTTTTCCTTACAGGAAAATAAACCCCTTTTGGTCTGGATTTGACAAATGGCTGCCAAATTGAGCTAGTCGAACATATCTTTTGTATAGCTCATGTATTAAAACCCTAAGTGTACTTTTGGGGCGTTTTCTCTTTTGATTTGGCAAACCATGTGTATATATTAACTTTTGAAACTTTTGTATGTCATTTTGATTTGTAAACGCTAAAGTTCAGATGTGAATGTTTGTTAGCTATTTCGGTTGGGTTCTGACGGGTCGGTTACTATTCATGGCCGACTCCGGATTTCATTTTTTTTTATTTTGGGTTATTTTACCATTTTGACTTGTTTACGCTCGTTTGTAAGTTTCGGATCGCTATAGATAGTTCTGGTCTGCATCGTTAGTCCTGGCGAGAGCTGGGCAGGCAGTCCGCTCACCCCTTTGGTTCGCCTTAGGGGAAAGTGGGGCTGTCACAAGTGGTATCAGAGCCACTTCGCGTGGTCTCTGCGCGGAGTGAGACTGGGCCAAGTGGTGTTGTGGTCCTAATTTCATGAATATGTATAAGTGCTCGTTTGAGCGTAAGATATGAACCGGGCATGTGATAAGTGTACGAATCATTATCATGGGACTCGAGGAAGCTAGGTATGTATGTCGGGTAGGAATCTTTAATAAGGATGGTTTACTCTTGGGACCGGCCGGCTCGAGATGTGAATTATCTTAGACGAGATTCTTGTGCCTGGATACGAAAGATATGAGGGCCTAGGTTAGAAAGGATTTGGTGAACTAGAAAGGCCATTCCTCGGTGGATCGTTTATGTTTGTACCTGACTTAACTGGCTGTATATATATGTGTGGCTTAATTTTGACCGACTTGTACCTTCGATTTGATGGATTCCGCTGATAAGGAATTTCGAGGACGAAATTCTTTTAAGGGGGAGAGAGTGTGAGAACCCGTATTTCCCTAATATTTTTTTCCTAGGGTTTTCCCCCTTAATTGCATGTTTTCTGCATTTTCTGGCTTAGAAATATTTTCTTAGTGGATTTTATGAGCAATTATAGTTTTAAGATGATTTTCCTAGCATTGGAGAAATTTTAGAAAATTAAGAGTAAATAGTGGACGTGGGACCCACTAGTGCGAAAAGTTCGGAAAAATTCGGCCAATAAGGTTAAGTTTCGGATACTGTGTAAAATTTATCGGGTGTTAAGAGATAAGTAGAGGATGTGAAGTGATTGATGTGAGAGGAAAAAGAAAGATAAGGATGCATTTATGGGGGTGACAAGTGTCACCATGACATTGGTTGGACTTTATGATTTACTATTCACTATTTTGACCTTTTGACTAATTGAGTAAATATCTCAAAAAAATTGCTCAAAATTCACTCTTTCTTACCTCCTTATGGCCGGCCCTCTCAAGCTCAAGAAAGGAAGAAAAAACTTCTTCAAATCTTGATTTCCTCTTGCTCCAATTCCATAACTCAACCAACTAAAGTTGTTTCCACTCCATAAAATCTTTCTAGTTGGTGTTAGTGGTTGGTTTGGTGAAGTTTTTGGAAGAGCTAAGGTGTCCAACATCTCCCTCTCTCTTGTTTACTAGGTAAGTGAAGCTTACACTTCCTCCTATACTTAATGATGTTTAAATTGTGCCTAATGGGAGCCAAAGTGGTGGATTATGTGATTTATTTCTTGGTTTGAGTTGATTTAGTGAAGTTTTTATTTTTTTGAGGAATTTTCTGGTTTAATGTGATCATGGTGTTGTGGTTGTTTATGATGGTTGATAATGAGGGGTTATGACTCTAGTGAGTGTGAATTGTGGTTAAATGCAATCAATTTTGGATTTGGTGTGAAAAATGGAAAGTTAGGGTTCATAAAATCCCAATTCTGTCCGGTTTTAGATCACTGGGTTAGAGGCCGAATTAGACTTTGCTCAAAACATGAAAGTTGTAGGTATTGATGTGTTTGAGGTGCCTGTAAAATTTCAGGTCATTTGGATGAGTGTAGAATGAGTTATACCGTTTTTACTGTAGCTGTTCTGTTTTGATCAGAATGCGAAAACTGCGATAGTAATTGGCCCTTTTGACTGGAATTGGTTTGGATTTTAAAGTTGGTGTCTTCTGATGAAATGTAGCTGGATGTCTTAGATAACTTATGCCTTTGGAATTTCGGCATTTGGACTTGTATGGACTGAGATATACCGATTACAGTTTTCTGTGTTTTGCAAACCTGTTTTGGTGATTCTGGTTTAGTGTTTGGCATTTTTGACCTAGTTGGGCCAGGAACTGGATTGAGTGACCTTCTACATTGTTGTAGCCCTGTTTCATAGCTTCGAAACGGTGGGTCTTGCACCCCCATCCGATAACCGTAGTGAAAGTGGTGTCATTACCGCATTATGAGGTCAAATACGTTTTTTTTGTTAAGGCCTAAGTTAAAGCCATTTCTTAATTTCTGGTTACCTATGATGCTTATATATGCATATGAAACCTTATTGGGGTTGTGGTTGGCATTGGTTTATGACTCTTTATCGAGTCTCTTTTAGGGCTTGCTTTCATTTCGGTTGTTTCCTAGTTAACTTTTGTACTTGTACCACTTTGAGCCTAGTGAACGGCTTTTGGGAAATGAGATGAATTTTGTGTGAGATGTTGGGACTGATTTGAGGATAGAATGAAGCCTTAATGGCTGGAAAAGTAAGAAATTTAGGGGAAGTGCTGCCCGATTTTCTAGGCCGTTTGGTTCCTTTAAGTTGGGTTTGCCTTTTGGTAGAATGAAAGGCTTTTGGGTTGTTTGCACCTAGGTCTTCATGCTACCTTTTCGTTTCCAAGAAAATCATTTTTTACACCCTTGCATTAGTAATTATTTGGCGAGGCATACGACTAGTAGTCGAGCCTCACATGTGCATTCTGTTTACTCGATTCTGGAAGTAAAACCTTCAATTGGTTTATTTTGATTATTTTAGGGTTTCTTGGCGATTAAGGCCAATCTGAAGTAAAAACTTTTGAAGTTGAGCCGGTGAGTGTACCACTCCCCTCCATTGCTGTTTAACTTGATTTTTGCTCTGGAATCTGTTTAATTGTTGGAGACGAGGGTGTACCTTATCACACTCGTTCTCTTGTCTGTCCATATGCCAATTTTGAGTGCCTATCCGAATCTGTTATCTGTGTCTGCATCTGTTCGGATTTCTTTGACCTATGAGCTCAATCCTGTGGCTAAGTTATTCGAGTCGGGCCGGCAAGGGCCTGGACGATTAGATAACGAACCACGGTAGTCTGTTCGGGGATTTTGGGTATTGAGACCCTTGATTCCAGGTATACTCGAGTATTACCATTTCTGTTCGGTTACGGTGAGCGGGCCCGGTAAAGGGGTGTTTGGTGGACGGAATTCGGTGTAAAGAGGGGTCTACGGACGCATTGGTTCTATATACGTTGACGGAGAGTCAACCGATTTGGATCAAGTACGGCGCTGGAAATTTGGCTCCTGAGAGCCACCCGTATCCTTCTGATTTGAATCCTTGGTTCCTTTGCTTTACATCTAGCATGTGTATCTGATTTTGTAAAATGTGAAATGCCATGATTTTTCTGCTATATGTTTGGTACCTCATTGAGCGCAAGCTCACCCCTTTCTGTTCCTTTTGTTTTCCTTACAGGAAAATAAACCCCTTTTGGTCTGGATTTGACAAATGGCTGCCAAATTGAGCTAGTCGAACATATCTTTTGTATAGCTCATGTATTAAAACCCTAAGTGTACTTTTGGGGCGTTTTCTCTTTTGATTTGGCAAACCATGTGTATATATTAACTTTTGAAACTTTTGTATGTCATTTTGATTTGTAAACGCTAAAGTTCAGATGTGAATGTTTGTTAGCTATTTCGGTTGGGTTCTGACGGGTCGGTTACTATTCATGGCCGACTCCGGATTTCATTTTTTTTTATTTTGGGTTATTTTACCATTTTGACTTGTTTACGCTCGTTTGTAAGTTTCGGATCGCTATAGATAGTTCTGGTCTGCATCGTTAGTCCTGGCGAGAGCTGGGCAGGCAGTCCGCTCACCCCTTTGGTTCGCCTTAGGGGAAAGTGGGGCTGTCACAAGTGGTATCAGAGCCACTTCGCGTGGTCTCTGCGCGGAGTGAGACTGGGCCAAGTGGTGTTGTGGTCCTAATTTCATGAATATGTATAAGTGCTCGTTTGAGCGTAAGATATGAACCGGGCATGTGATAAGTGTACGAATCATTATCATGGGACTCGAGGAAGCTAGGTATGTATGTCGGGTAGGAATCTTTAATAAGGATGGTTTACTCTTGGGACCGGCCGGCTCGAGATGTGAATTATCTTAGACGAGATTCTTGTGCCTGGATACGAAAGATATGAGGGCCTAGGTTAGAAAGGATTTGGTGAACTAGAAAGGCCATTCCTCGGTGGATCGTTTATGTTTGTACCTGACTTAACTGGCTGTATATATATGTGTGGCTTAATTTTGACCGACTTGTACCTTCGATTTGATGGATTCCGCTGATAAGGAATTTCGAGGACGAAATTCTTTTAAGGGGGAGAGAGTGTGAGAACCCGTATTTCCCTAATATTTTTTTCCTAGGGTTTTCCCCCTTAATTGCATGTTTTCTGCATTTTCTGGCTTAGAAATATTTTCTTAGTGGATTTTATGAGCAATTATAGTTTTAAGATGATTTTCCTAGCATTGGAGAAATTTTAGAAAATTAAGAGTAAATAGTGGACGTGGGACCCACTAGTGCGAAAAGTTCGGAAAAATTCGGCCAATAAGGTTAAGTTTCGGATACTGTGTAAAATTTATCGGGTGTTAAGAGATAAGTAGAGGATGTGAAGTGATTGATGTGAGAGGAAAAAGAAAGATAAGGATGCATTTATGGGGGTGACAAGTGTCACCATGACATTGGTTGGACTTTATGATTTACTATTCACTATTTTGACCTTTTGACTAATTGAGTAAATATCTCAAAAAAATTGCTCAAAATTCACTCTTTCTTACCTCCTTATGGCCGGCCCTCTCAAGCTCAAGAAAGGAAGAAAAAACTTCTTCAAATCTTGATTTCCTCTTGCTCCAATTCCATAACTCAACCAACTAAAGTTGTTTCCACTCCATAAAATCTTTCTAGTTGGTGTTAGTGGTTGGTTTGGTGAAGTTTTTGGAAGAGCTAAGGTGTCCAACATCTCCCTCTCTCTTGTTTACTAGGTAAGTGAAGCTTACACTTCCTCCTATACTTAATGATGTTTAAATTGTGCCTAATGGGAGCCAAAGTGGTGGATTATGTGATTTATTTCTTGGTTTGAGTTGATTTAGTGAAGTTTTTATTTTTTTGAGGAATTTTCTGGTTTAATGTGATCATGGTGTTGTGGTTGTTTATGATGGTTGATAATGAGGGGTTATGACTCTAGTGAGTGTGAATTGTGGTTAAATGCAATCAATTTTGGATTTGGTGTGAAAAATGGAAAGTTAGGGTTCATAAAATCCCAATTCTGTCCGGTTTTAGATCACTGGGTTAGAGGCCGAATTAGACTTTGCTCAAAACATGAAAGTTGTAGGTATTGATGTGTTTGAGGTGCCTGTAAAATTTCAGGTCATTTGGATGAGTGTAGAATGAGTTATACCGTTTTTACTGTAGCTGTTCTGTTTTGATCAGAATGCGAAAACTGCGATAGTAATTGGCCCTTTTGACTGGAATTGGTTTGGATTTTAAAGTTGGTGTCTTCTGATGAAATGTAGCTGGATGTCTTAGATAACTTATGCCTTTGGAATTTCGGCATTTGGACTTGTATGGACTGAGATATACCGATTACAGTTTTCTGTGTTTTGCAAACCTGTTTTGGTGATTCTGGTTTAGTGTTTGGCATTTTTGACCTAGTTGGGCCAGGAACTGGATTGAGTGACCTTCTACATTGTTGTAGCCCTGTTTCATAGCTTCGAAACGGTGGGTCTTGCACCCCCATCCGATAACCGTAGTGAAAGTGGTGTCATTACCGCATTATGAGGTCAAATACGTTTTTTTTGTTAAGGCCTAAGTTAAAGCCATTTCTTAATTTCTGGTTACCTATGATGCTTATATATGCATATGAAACCTTATTGGGGTTGTGGTTGGCATTGGTTTATGACTCTTTATCGAGTCTCTTTTAGGGCTTGCTTTCATTTCGGTTGTTTCCTAGTTAACTTTTGTACTTGTACCACTTTGAGCCTAGTGAACGGCTTTTGGGAAATGAGATGAATTTTGTGTGAGATGTTGGGACTGATTTGAGGATAGAATGAAGCCTTAATGGCTGGAAAAGTAAGAAATTTAGGGGAAGTGCTGCCCGATTTTCTAGGCCGTTTGGTTCCTTTAAGTTGGGTTTGCCTTTTGGTAGAATGAAAGGCTTTTGGGTTGTTTGCACCTAGGTCTTCATGCTACCTTTTCGTTTCCAAGAAAATCATTTTTTACACCCTTGCATTAGTAATTATTTGGCGAGGCATACGACTAGTAGTCGAGCCTCACATGTGCATTCTGTTTACTCGATTCTGGAAGTAAAACCTTCAATTGGTTTATTTTGATTATTTTAGGGTTTCTTGGCGATTAAGGCCAATCTGAAGTAAAAACTTTTGAAGTTGAGCCGGTGAGTGTACCACTCCCCTCCATTGCTGTTTAACTTGATTTTTGCTCTGGAATCTGTTTAATTGTTGGAGACGAGGGTGTACCTTATCACACTCGTTCTCTTGTCTGTCCATATGCCAATTTTGAGTGCCTATCCGAATCTGTTATCTGTGTCTGCATCTGTTCGGATTTCTTTGACCTATGAGCTCAATCCTGTGGCTAAGTTATTCGAGTCGGGCCGGCAAGGGCCTGGACGATTAGATAACGAACCACGGTAGTCTGTTCGGGGATTTTGGGTATTGAGACCCTTGATTCCAGGTATACTCGAGTATTACCATTTCTGTTCGGTTACGGTGAGCGGGCCCGGTAAAGGGGTGTTTGGTGGACGGAATTCGGTGTAAAGAGGGGTCTACGGACGCATTGGTTCTATATACGTTGACGGAGAGTCAACCGATTTGGATCAAGTACGGCGCTGGAAATTTGGCTCCTGAGAGCCACCCGTATCCTTCTGATTTGAATCCTTGGTTCCTTTGCTTTACATCTAGCATGTGTATCTGATTTTGTAAAATGTGAAATGCCATGATTTTTCTGCTATATGTTTGGTACCTCATTGAGCGCAAGCTCACCCCTTTCTGTTCCTTTTGTTTTCCTTACAGGAAAATAAACCCCTTTTGGTCTGGATTTGACAAATGGCTGCCAAATTGAGCTAGTCGAACATATCTTTTGTATAGCTCATGTATTAAAACCCTAAGTGTACTTTTGGGGCGTTTTCTCTTTTGATTTGGCAAACCATGTGTATATATTAACTTTTGAAACTTTTGTATGTCATTTTGATTTGTAAACGCTAAAGTTCAGATGTGAATGTTTGTTAGCTATTTCGGTTGGGTTCTGACGGGTCGGTTACTATTCATGGCCGACTCCGGATTTCATTTTTTTTTATTTTGGGTTATTTTACCATTTTGACTTGTTTACGCTCGTTTGTAAGTTTCGGATCGCTATAGATAGTTCTGGTCTGCATCGTTAGTCCTGGCGAGAGCTGGGCAGGCAGTCCGCTCACCCCTTTGGTTCGCCTTAGGGGAAAGTGGGGCTGTCACAAGTGGTATCAGAGCCACTTCGCGTGGTCTCTGCGCGGAGTGAGACTGGGCCAAGTGGTGTTGTGGTCCTAATTTCATGAATATGTATAAGTGCTCGTTTGAGCGTAAGATATGAACCGGGCATGTGATAAGTGTACGAATCATTATCATGGGACTCGAGGAAGCTAGGTATGTATGTCGGGTAGGAATCTTTAATAAGGATGGTTTACTCTTGGGACCGGCCGGCTCGAGATGTGAATTATCTTAGACGAGATTCTTGTGCCTGGATACGAAAGATATGAGGGCCTAGGTTAGAAAGGATTTGGTGAACTAGAAAGGCCATTCCTCGGTGGATCGTTTATGTTTGTACCTGACTTAACTGGCTGTATATATATGTGTGGCTTAATTTTGACCGACTTGTACCTTCGATTTGATGGATTCCGCTGATAAGGAATTTCGAGGACGAAATTCTTTTAAGGGGGAGAGAGTGTGAGAACCCGTATTTCCCTAATATTTTTTTCCTAGGGTTTTCCCCCTTAATTGCATGTTTTCTGCATTTTCTGGCTTAGAAATATTTTCTTAGTGGATTTTATGAGCAATTATAGTTTTAAGATGATTTTCCTAGCATTGGAGAAATTTTAGAAAATTAAGAGTAAATAGTGGACGTGGGACCCACTAGTGCGAAAAGTTCGGAAAAATTCGGCCAATAAGGTTAAGTTTCGGATACTGTGTAAAATTTATCGGGTGTTAAGAGATAAGTAGAGGATGTGAAGTGATTGATGTGAGAGGAAAAAGAAAGATAAGGATGCATTTATGGGGGTGACAAGTGTCACCATGACATTGGTTGGACTTTATGATTTACTATTCACTATTTTGACCTTTTGACTAATTGAGTAAATATCTCAAAAAAATTGCTCAAAATTCACTCTTTCTTACCTCCTTATGGCCGGCCCTCTCAAGCTCAAGAAAGGAAGAAAAAACTTCTTCAAATCTTGATTTCCTCTTGCTCCAATTCCATAACTCAACCAACTAAAGTTGTTTCCACTCCATAAAATCTTTCTAGTTGGTGTTAGTGGTTGGTTTGGTGAAGTTTTTGGAAGAGCTAAGGTGTCCAACATCTCCCTCTCTCTTGTTTACTAGGTAAGTGAAGCTTACACTTCCTCCTATACTTAATGATGTTTAAATTGTGCCTAATGGGAGCCAAAGTGGTGGATTATGTGATTTATTTCTTGGTTTGAGTTGATTTAGTGAAGTTTTTATTTTTTTGAGGAATTTTCTGGTTTAATGTGATCATGGTGTTGTGGTTGTTTATGATGGTTGATAATGAGGGGTTATGACTCTAGTGAGTGTGAATTGTGGTTAAATGCAATCAATTTTGGATTTGGTGTGAAAAATGGAAAGTTAGGGTTCATAAAATCCCAATTCTGTCCGGTTTTAGATCACTGGGTTAGAGGCCGAATTAGACTTTGCTCAAAACATGAAAGTTGTAGGTATTGATGTGTTTGAGGTGCCTGTAAAATTTCAGGTCATTTGGATGAGTGTAGAATGAGTTATACCGTTTTTACTGTAGCTGTTCTGTTTTGATCAGAATGCGAAAACTGCGATAGTAATTGGCCCTTTTGACTGGAATTGGTTTGGATTTTAAAGTTGGTGTCTTCTGATGAAATGTAGCTGGATGTCTTAGATAACTTATGCCTTTGGAATTTCGGCATTTGGACTTGTATGGACTGAGATATACCGATTACAGTTTTCTGTGTTTTGCAAACCTGTTTTGGTGATTCTGGTTTAGTGTTTGGCATTTTTGACCTAGTTGGGCCAGGAACTGGATTGAGTGACCTTCTACATTGTTGTAGCCCTGTTTCATAGCTTCGAAACGGTGGGTCTTGCACCCCCATCCGATAACCGTAGTGAAAGTGGTGTCATTACCGCATTATGAGGTCAAATACGTTTTTTTTGTTAAGGCCTAAGTTAAAGCCATTTCTTAATTTCTGGTTACCTATGATGCTTATATATGCATATGAAACCTTATTGGGGTTGTGGTTGGCATTGGTTTATGACTCTTTATCGAGTCTCTTTTAGGGCTTGCTTTCATTTCGGTTGTTTCCTAGTTAACTTTTGTACTTGTACCACTTTGAGCCTAGTGAACGGCTTTTGGGAAATGAGATGAATTTTGTGTGAGATGTTGGGACTGATTTGAGGATAGAATGAAGCCTTAATGGCTGGAAAAGTAAGAAATTTAGGGGAAGTGCTGCCCGATTTTCTAGGCCGTTTGGTTCCTTTAAGTTGGGTTTGCCTTTTGGTAGAATGAAAGGCTTTTGGGTTGTTTGCACCTAGGTCTTCATGCTACCTTTTCGTTTCCAAGAAAATCATTTTTTACACCCTTGCATTAGTAATTATTTGGCGAGGCATACGACTAGTAGTCGAGCCTCACATGTGCATTCTGTTTACTCGATTCTGGAAGTAAAACCTTCAATTGGTTTATTTTGATTATTTTAGGGTTTCTTGGCGATTAAGGCCAATCTGAAGTAAAAACTTTTGAAGTTGAGCCGGTGAGTGTACCACTCCCCTCCATTGCTGTTTAACTTGATTTTTGCTCTGGAATCTGTTTAATTGTTGGAGACGAGGGTGTACTTTATCACACTCGTTCTCTTGTCTGTCCATATGCCAATTTTGAGTGCCTATCCGAATCTGTTATCTGTGTCTGCATCTGTTCGGATTTCTTTGACCTATGAGCTCAATCCTGTGGCTAAGTTATTCGAGTCGGGCCGGCAAGGGCGATTTGGATCAAGTACGGCGCTGGAAATTTGGCTCCTGAGAGCCACCCGTATCCTTCTGATTTGAATCCTTGGTTCCTTTGCTTTACATCTAGCATGTGTATCTGATTTTGTAAAATGTGAAATGCCATGATTTTTCTGCTATATGTTTGGTACCTCATTGAGCGCAAGCTCACCCCTTTCTGTTCCTTTTGTTTTCCTTACAGGAAAATAAACCCCTTTTGGTCTGGATTTGACAAATGGCTGCCAAATTGAGCTAGTCGAACATATCTTTTGTATAGCTCATGTATTAAAACCCTAAGTGTACTTTTGGGGCGTTTTCTCTTTTGATTTGGCAAACCATGTGTATATATTAACTTTTGAAACTTTTGTATGTCATTTTGATTTGTAAACGCTAAAGTTCAGATGTGAATGTTTGTTAGCTATTTCGGTTGGGTTCTGACGGGTCGGTTACTATTCATGGCCGACTCCGGATTTCATTTTTTTTTATTTTGGGTTATTTTACCATTTTGACTTGTTTACGCTCGTTTGTAAGTTTCGGATCGCTATAGATAGTTCTGGTCTGCATCGTTAGTCCTGGCGAGAGCTGGGCAGGCAGTCCGCTCACCCCTTTGGTTCGCCTTAGGGGAAAGTGGGGCTGTCACAGGAAATATATGCGACAAACGGAGTATGGGCTACAACTTTCGTGAAAGTCCTAGCAACGAATGGTGGTTCCCAATGGTGGCAGCCAGTGGCAGCAACAATGACGGGCGGTGCCATCTGCAGTGGCACCTCCAATGGGCCTTGCCATCCTCTCCCCCAAAATAGTACATTCTTCTCCTTATTAGCCTCTTTGCTGGTAGGTCTAAATTTATGTGCTTTTGCTAGCATGGAAAAGCAAGAAGATTTGTTAAGAAGAAAGCTTCAATATCCATCAACAACCAAGTATTCTTCTAAATTTTTCTTTGGTCTTTTTATGTTGGATTTTCAAATGAACTTAGAGATAATGAGAAATTTTTTTCCATACAAAAACGTAGCATTTGTCTGTAGAAATTTTAATGTGAAACATAAAAAAATCTAATATGGTGTTAATTTTGATTTCCCAGTTATATGTATGGTAATAGAGATGTGCAAAATTGAAAAATTTCGATTTATCGATCGAATTCGAATTGAATTCGGAATTTTCAAAATCGATAATTCGGAATTCGGCACTGAAATCGGAATTTCCAATTTCGAATTATGCGAATTTGGTTCGAATTCGGTAATGGAGTTTGTGAAATCGGAAATCGAAATCAGAATTTTCGATTTCAATTTCGTTTTATAATATATATATTAATATTTATTTATATATATTATACTATTTTTATTTCAATTTTGTTTTATAATATGTATATTTATATATATAATAATTTGTATAATATATGTAATATAGAATTTATATTATATAACAATACATCTAACAAAAAAGAAAAAAAGGGAAAAAATGTATCCGAATTCGGTGAATTCGGAATCAAAATCGAAATCGGAACTGGTGAATTCAAAATCAAAATCGGTCAGTAATTCCTATGCCAAAATTCCAAAAAATTTCGAATTTAAACTTCCGAATTGTCGAATTCGAATTCGATGCACACCCCTATATGGTAGTATAAAAAATGCCTAAACAATTGATTGAGCATACTTATCCATTGATGATGTACACAGTACACATCGAATCTACTTAAGTTTTTAAGAATGAAGACGAGGAAATTCGGCCATGCTGTTAGTACAGGGCCATCCTAGTTTGTGAGGATGATGATGTTTGACCTATTTCTATTACTCTTTGAGAAAGATAAAAGCATCTGCAAAATATCATTTATTGTAATAAACACACGGCAGGAAGTGGGACAAGGGACAGAGGGACAGGGGGATTTTGGGGACAGAGGATTTGAAGCCCTCCAATGGTGCCTTGTGGCCACTATACCAAAAATTAAATAGAGGAGAAGATTTAAAAAAATGTAAATGAAAAAGAAGAAAATGAAAATAAAGGCAAAAGAGGAAAAAGGATAAGAAATAGAAATAAAAGTCAAAAGAAAAAAGTAAAATAATTAAACTACCCTCCTACATTACTATTTTCACTGACATGTGACACGTGTTGTGCAGTCTGTACTAATTTGGATGCCTTCCATCCATTTTTTATATTAATTCAAACACAAGGAGGTTGTCTAGATATTTTTGAATAATATGGGGATTCTATACTTTGTAAGAGGATTCTATGTATTTTATTCAAAATGTAATAGAGGTACTTTTTTTTATAGTTGCCATACAAACAACAAAATCAGGAAGAGATTTAACAACAAAAGGAAAGATCAAAGAAGGATAAGAAAAAAAAAAGAAAAATAGCAAATAACAAGGTATTTGAAAATGCCAAGGCAAACTATTTCTTAAAATAAAAGAAAACCACTTCAGTAGAAATTAAAGGAGAGTTGAACTTTTTGAAAAAAAAGAATTTATTCTGAAAAGTTCAAAGTTTCATTTCCTAAACTTTATCATAACTTAAACCATTTACAAAAAAAAAAAAGAAAGAAAAAGAGAAAAATACTTCAATAATTGATAGAACAAACACAGCATCACCATTACCAACCTCCTTTTGACACTGCCAATTCCGTCTTTTCCACCTCTTTTCTGTCTCCCTCTCCTTTCTTTCCCTTCTTGTCTCCACAAAAACCCTATACTCGTAATATATTCGAATCCAATCGAATTGAATGCCATGCAAAAATCCTTTCTTTCTTTCTTTCTTTTTGTTTGGAATTCACAAATGTATAAAGCAAAATCCTTTGCAAATGGTTTTTGAGGTTGTTGATGCATAAATGGATATGGTTAAAGTAGACATAGTTGTGAACAGCTAGTGATTGGAGCCGACTAGGTAGGCTAGGCTTTTGCGAATGTGATACTTCTACTTTTGAATGAAAGAGAAGAATAGTAGGGTTTTGGGGTATTATTAAATTTTCATAAATACTTTGTGAGGACTCGTAAAATTATTACTTTTCGACTCCTATTTTTGGCTCATTTAATTATTTATTCGGATATTTGTTTCGATTATTATTTTCTAACCTTATTAGACTTAAATACATGGAGTTATGCCTTCATTATATTTTTAAGGTGACTCGTTTTAAAAATTAAATTTTTTTTTGGAAGCTCGATTAATGTAAATAGTGAAAATGTGTCTGAAAACTTTAGCCAATTGGGAGTACAATAAGTTCAAAAACTTGGAAACATGTACAATGGTCCTAAAATAGGTAATTTTAGGTTTAAGTACGCAAGTGATAGTTAGTGGTACGATCGTTATAAGAATTTCTTGAAGGTTTCACTTTATCGCGCCTAAATTGGAAATACGCGTCTAAATTGGAAATACGCGTTTTAACGCGTGCACTTAAATGAGGGACTTTAGACCATTATTTTGGGACAATTAAGAGTGAATAATATTTGTGTGAATATAAGGGCATTAGAGGTTTAGTGCTCTAGTGAAACAATAAGAGAGAAATCGAGTCCAAACGCGTCCTATTGAGAGTTGACTTTGGGGATGATTTTGCACCACACATTGTATCTTCCTTAGGAAGCTAATATTGGACCAAACACTCTCTCTCTTGGCCGAATTCTCAGCTGCAAAACACAACACAAAGTTGTCATTTCTCATCTTCAATTCTTGCACCAAACCTTCATAGATTCACACCAAATTTGAAGACCACTTAGCTTGTCACTAGGAGAGTTCATCTAGCTATCAAAAGGAGGAGTTTTCACGGTTTTCTTGAAGCTTCTAAAGACCGAAAATTCTGCCTTGGTCTTCAACTAAATTAGGTAATGATCCAACACTTTAATCTTGGTTTATAGAGGTTGTCTAACACCTTTAAGCTCTTGTATCCATATGGGTGGTTGTGATTGTTGGAAAATTTTGAAGATGGGCTCTATGAACTCCCACCCTTGTCTTGATGGCTGATGTGATGATTAATGATGGGTTAAATGTTGGTTTCGTGCTCAAAATGGTAGATTAATGGTGTATTAGTCGTATGAACTTCAAGAGATGCATGAGGGAAAAAGTTTCAATTCTGTCCCTGCCTTGAACATACCTATTTTTGCGGAATTTTGAGGTTGTAACGACTTATTTATAATGTTTATATGTTGTATAGATGGTGTATAAAATTTCATTGAAAAATATTGAGGTTTGGTTGGTCAAATGAATCAATTACACAAAACTAGTAAATCTGGAACTGTTCCCGTAATGCTCTGACCAGTTTTCGTGTTTCGGCCATAATTATTACTGTCATTTGTTGTGTGGTGTTAGTTTTGCTCACTTGATGAACATATTTGAATTGAGTATCATTGTGTTGATGTGCTCCTTGAATGCTTGAGTGATGGTACCTTATTGGGCGAAATCTCACTCCGTTAAATTTTGTTTTCCTTACAGGGAACAACTTTTTGGACTTGTGATTTTGAAGAATGAGTTGAGCTAGTCTAGATATTTTTGTATAACTCCTCAGTGGTTGGAAACCCTAAATGTACCTTGATTCAAATGTTTCCCTTTTGATTTGTAAATGTACGAATGTGGTATATAAAAGCGTGTAATCATGTTCATGTGTTATATTTGATTTGTAAATGTCCATTTTCTAGGGTTATATGAAGGTAATTGTATTTGGTTAGGTTTCGGACAGGTTCGGAATTTGAACGAAGAATGGAAAAATTTTGATGGGAAACTGTGCAGGAGAATCCGACCCAAATCCGGCCAGTTCTTGGCCGGATTGCCGGCCGAATTAACAGGAAAATTTTGGAATCCGGTGGAATGGCTACTGCCTCCAATCCGGCCAAGAATCCAGCTGAAAATTCGGCTAGAATCCGGCCGGATTGTGACGTGGCAGTCACTATTCATTTGCGTTTCGATTTTCGTTTTTTCTGTTTCGTGGTTGTTGAATTGTTTGAGCGCGCTAATGTTTTTCGAAACATTTTAGTTTGTGTGTAACTGTCTTAGTAGTCCTAGCGAGAGCTTGGCAAGCAGTTCGCTAACCCCTTTTGTACGCCTTAGAGGAAGGTGGGGTTGTCACAAACATGAGGGAAATGAACCAGCAAAAATCGGACAGTTCATGCACCATTTTCTCTTCAAATTTTCTTTCCAAATCATCATACCAAAACCAAACTATAACTCACCAAAACAACAACCAAACAAACAATAAATCCTCAAGGCCACTACCTAAGAATCTATTTCAAGACATCTAGCTAAGGTCAAGGTTCATGGAACCCATCAACAACCCAAGCTTCACTAGCTAAAACTAACTAAAACTAACCATAGGATGAAAGAAAAAATGAGAGCTTTGAGAGGTTTTACCTTCTTCCAAGAATAGTGAGCAAAACTTCAAGAAATCAAACTTTAAACCACCAAGAATCCTCCTTCTCCAAGCCTCCTACTAAGCTTGAGGATGATCCAAGAAGATGAGCAAGGTTGGAGCAAAAATGGAGAAGAAAATTTGAAGCTTTCTTGGTAAAATGGACAGGAGAGAGTGCCGGCCAAGGGGAGGGAGAAAAGAGAGGGTTTGTGTGTGATTTTGGTGAAGTGATTGGAGAAAGAAAGATGGGACATAAAGCTATCTTTTCGTGCAAAAAGTCAACACTTGAATAGTGGTCAATAGTGCTCCCAATGGAACTTCATTCATCTCACTCACTTCTAATCCCTCAATTAGCTTTTCTTAGTCTACAATTGATCATCCTTAATTCTCCAAGACCACTGCACTCTCAGACCAAATATTGTCTCGAAAGACGTGTATTCACTAATTTTCACTAGGGATGGCAACGGGGCAGGGGACTACCTACAAACTCCCCCCGCCCCATTCCCCATCCCCCGCTCCCCCCGCCTCAACCCCGCCCCACCCCGCCGCGCCCCGTTTTCCCTGCGGGTACCCCCGCGGGGCTAATAAAAATTTATTATATAATTTTATTATGATTAAATTTATTATTAATTGAGTGTTATATAAATTTATTATTCATTATAATTTTACAATTGAAACTTATAAAAACAATCAAATAAAAATTATTTGAATACAATCCAACATGATAAAATAAATATAACTAAAGTAGTAAAGTTTTCACTTTTGGCACAAATACAATCACTAATTCATTATTGTGCTTGTGTTTTTTTTAAGAAAAAATGTTATTGTAATAAGTGTAATTAGGGATTTAGTATAAATGTATTAGTAAATTTAGTATAACCAATTAATAATTTGTATTAGTACATATATATAATTATTAGTATAATTAATAATATCAATTATATTATATATACTAATAGACATTGTATAATACATGTAACTAATAATATCGTTATCATAAGTTTGTAACTAATTAAATTATATATTATATATATAATTATATACATATATATTTTATATATTTATTTTTTTAAAGCATGTGGCAGGGCGGGGGTACACTCCCCAGCCCCCAGCCCCGTTTCTAAGCAGGGGGAAAAAAATTACCCCCGCCCCTACTCCAACCCCCTCCCTATTAGCCCCCCGCGGGGCGGGTGACCCTAATTTTCACTAATCAAGCGATCGAAAAATTAATTTTAGGAGAAAACGTGTTAAAATATAAAATGAGGCAATATACCATGTAAATGCAATTAAAATGAATGAAATACATTAATTGGAGCAAATGAATAAATAATTAAATAAATAAGCCCGTAAAATAAATGAATAAATAAATAAATAAATAAAAATTTGGGTCCTCACAGAAATGGCATAAACTAGATTAGGGAGAAAGGAAATAAAGTTAGTGTATGCATGTCAAGTGTTTGTGAAAATGCCAAAATGAAAAAATAAATCAAATTATTCTGACAAATTTTGTGCTTATTTATTTTTGTCAAAAATAGATGACCATTAGCTAGCACAGGTATGAAAATGTTGGGTTATCTAAAATTTTTGGAGTTTTGAGCTTTAAATGCATTGAAATATTTTTCTTCATTTATGGGCTGTTTTTGCTTTATTTTAACCCTTTTATGTTGTTTTTTTGCCAAATTAGAATCATTAGTTATATTGTAGAAGTTGTAAGGAGTGTTGTAGTATAAAATTTATGATTTTTAGTGGTGATTATAGTGTTTTTAAAACATATAAAAAGCTAGGCTATTGTTTTGGCATTTTGGCCATTTTTGGATCTTTTTTTTTTTTTTTGTAAAAATTAACTTCAAAAACGGATTCTATGCGAAAAATCGAGTGAGTGGGTGTATTTTGATGAAATTTGATGACCGGAAAATTCGCTGCTGCCGCGCGGCCGCCATGGTAGCCGAAGGCTAGAGCTTCTGTGAGAACCCAAAATTTCTTATTTTCTAGACAGCTTTATTTTATTTATTTGCACATATTTCCTATCTTTTCTTTATTATGAAAATCTCTAAATAATTTTTATGAGTAAATATAGTTTTTAAATCATTTTTCTAGTATAAGTTAGTTCATGAGAAATAAAGAGTGTATATTGGACGTGGACCCGCTAGTGGCGTTAAGTGCGATAAATTCGACCAATTAGGTTATGTTTTGTATACCGGAATTAATATACTAGGTGTTAAGAGATAATTAGAGATTACTTAGATGGTTTAATCTTGGAGAGATAAAAGGATAAGATTAAAACCCTAGAGGACCATTTGTCACAAAACCATTGGACCTTGACTTTTGACCAAGACTTTTTGATCTTTATCTTGGAAAAAATTGGACAAATTTCTTCATTTCTTTCTTCCTCTTGGCCGACTTCCTTAGCTAGAAAACAGAGAGAGAAAACCCCAACTTCATCTTCCATTTCTTGCTTATAACTTGAAATCCAACCGATTAAATCTTGAATTTGTCCATAAAGGTGACTTGCTAAGGGTGTATCAAGGTCTTGGTGGAGTTATTTTGCAGAAGGAACCACTAAGCTACTACCTTTCTTAAGGGGTTAAGGTATTTTGCTTGGAAACTTACTTTTGTTCCTAATAATGGTCAATTAGTAGTTTGTAGTGGCTAAACATGTTATTTTATGGAAGATTTTGTGGTTTGAGGTAGAATTAGTTGAATTTCAGATTTTATTGGAGATTTTTCTGATTTTATATGATTATTAGTGGTTGGCCATGTATAATGGTTTGATATGGTGTAAAATGAGGCTTTTATATGTTAGTTGTAGTTGGTTGCGGAAAATTTCAGTTTTGTGCGGAAATTCCAGGTTTAGGGTTTCAAATTTGCCCTATTCTGATCGGATTTATTTGGGCATGTTAGAGACCGAATCAACCCTTGCCCAAAACATGAAAGTTGTTGGTAATTGAATTAGCTAGCTACCTGTAAATTTCAACCCAAATTGGAGCACTGTAGCATGTGAAATGACCGAAATACCCTTGACTGCCCATAAGCCCTGTTTCGCGGCCAGATTTTTGTTTTCGTGGAAATTTTCATTTTCGACCCCTGAAAGTGCAAGATTTGGCTTTGGAGGTCTTCATAAGAAATATAGGTATATGTCTTGGCTTCGAAACGCCATAGGATTCATTTCAATCCGCAAGTGTAGCTATAGTTATAGTTATTGTGCTGAAAGATGTGTTTTATCGACTATGATTTGTATGTGGTTGATTTGAGATGAATTGGTGTTGATTGTAGGATGGAAAAGTAAGGAAATGTAGTGGACATGCTGTCCAAATTTTGGAAATGTGATATTTCTTCAAGTTTGGTTGGTTTGGGATATATATAAGAAAGGTTTGGAGTTGTTTGAGCCCTAGGTCTTCATGTTACCCTGTCGTTCTCAAAAATCATGTTTTGCACCCTTGCATTAATAATTATTTGGCGAGACAGACGACTAGTAGTCGGGCCTCACTTGTACATTCCATTTGCTTGATTTTGGATGTGGAACCTTCAATTGTTTTACTTTGGATATTTTAGGGTTTCTTGGCAATTAAATTCACTTTGGCGTGAAAACTTTTGAAGTATCTGTACTTGAACCGGTGAGTGTACTACTTCCCTAACTTGTTGCTTATCTGGCTATCCGTGATTTCTGTATGTTCTGTATGAAACGAGGGTGTACTTTATCACTCTCGTTTCTCTCGTCTGTTTACTTTGTTTCCTGCATACTGTATAAGTCTGTATTTGCTCTCTGAATCTGTCATCTATACCTGTTCTTTGTATAAGTCTGTGACCTCTGAGCTCAATACCTATGGCTAGTTACTCAAGTCAAGCCGACAAGGGCCAGGTCGATTAGATAACGAACTATAGTAGTCTGTTCTAGGAATCTTTGGGTATTGAGACCCTTGATTAATACTCGACTCATGTGAGGACTCCAAAAAATTTACCTATTTTAAACTCCTATTACTAGCTCATTTAATTATTTATTTGGCCAATTGATCCGAATATTATTTTTTAACCTCTCTAGACCTAATTACATGGAACTATAGCTTAATTATATTTTTAAAGTAACTTGTTTCAAAAATTAATTTTTGAAAGCTCATTAAGTGAGAACAGTGAATACGCGTTTGGAGACTATAGCCGATTTTGGAGTACAATATGTGAGAACCCATAATTTTCTTAATTGCTAGGTTTTATTTTCTTCTAATTGCACGCTTTTCCACATTTTATTGATATGAAAACTTTAAAAAATAATTTTTATGAGTAAATATGATTTTTAAATCATTTTCCTAGTATAAGTTATTTTATAAGATTTTAAGAGCGTATACCGAATGTGGGACCCGCTAGTGCGGTAAGTTCGATAAAATTCGGCCAATTAGGTTAAGTTTTGTATACAGGAATTAATTTACTAGGTGTTAGTAAGATAAGGGAAAGAATTGGAGGATAGGAACATGATTTGGCAAAGATTAGTGAGAGAATGGCCAAGATGGTGCCAAGTGGCAAGACACCAACCATGTAACTTATTTGACCAAACAATTTGATGAATTAAAACCATTTTTTTTGCTCCATTTCCTTCATAAGCTGGCCGGCCATCTTGGAGCAGCAAAGGAGAAGAAGAACTCCATTTTCTTGCTTATAACTTTTAGTTTAATCTTAGGAAAAAAAATCAAAAGTGAAGGAGTAAGTTAGTGAGTGAAATCCATCCAACTCTAGTGTGTGATCTTCAAGCCTTGAAGCTTTTGGTTGGTGGTTGTTTTGGGTGACTTAATCAACTTGTAAGAGAGGTATGTGATCTTTAATCCTTGCTTTTATGGTGTTATATTAAGTATTTAAAGGTTTGAGTGTAAATTAGAAGTTTTATAGATGCTTCCTATGGCTAAATCTCTTGAATTAGTGAAGTGGTAGTTGGGTTGGTTAAGTGGCCTACCATGTGTTTGATTAATTGTTAAAGATTTGATTCATGGTTTTAGTTAGAGTTAACACTTGGCATGTTGGTTAAGAGGAAAACAATGAAAGGATGAAGCAAGAAAAGTAGTGGTATGCACTAATAGCCCCAAATTCCAGATTTCTGGAAATTCAAACTTCAGTTCTGTCTAGTTCCAGTTCATGATGTTAGAGGCCGAATTAGGCTTAGAAGAAAACATGAAAGTTGTAGAGAATGATGTTTTGTAGTGGCCTGAAAAATTTCAGCCCAATCGGAGCAACGTAGCCTGTGAAAAGACCGAAATACCCTTGCTGCCCTGTTTCTGTCTGAAACTGATAATCAGCTTTTGTAATTGGTTAGTTTGACTGGGAATACTACTGATTTGGTTGTCAATGTCTTCTTAAGAATTATACCGTTGTATCTTAGCTTTCAAATGGCTTTGGAATTACCGGAATCGGAGTTGTGTGTGCTGAGATATGATTGAATGAATCAGGACTACCAGTTGAATTTCACAGTGAGCTTCGAACTGGAAAATCTATGGTTGTTTTGGTAACTTTGACCTAGTTAGGATGAGAACTGGACTAAGTAGTGTTCATCAAAGTTATAGCCCTCTGTCTTAGCTTTGAAACGGTATAACTTGCACTACAATCCAATAAGAGTAGTTTCGGTTAGGTCCGATAACGCTAAGTAGCGGTGAATCTGCCTTTTTGGTTTCCTAGCTTAAAGCTCATTTCCGGTCATTTTTCTAGCTAAATCTGGTACTTGAATGACTTTGAGCCTATTGAATGGCTGTTGTGATAAATTTATATTGCGTATAACTTTGGGATTGATTGAGGGAAATAATGAAGCCATAAGTGGCTGGGAAAATAGGTAAATATAGATGGTATGTTGCCCAAAATTTTAGGGCTATGCGATTCCTTCAATTGAGTTGATCTTAGTACAAATGAAGGGTTTTGGGGTTGTGTGTAACCCTAGGACCAACTGTTATCTTTTGCTCAAAATTCATATTTTATTCTTTTGTACTAGTACTTAACCTGGAAAGACATACGACATGTAGTCGAGCCTCACTTGTACATTCCGTTTACTCGATTTTGGATGTGAAACCTTCAATTGTTTTACTTTGATGATTTTAGGGTTTCTTGGCGATTAAAGCCAGTTTGAAGTGAAAACTTTTGAAGTATCTGTACTTGAACCGGTGAGTGTACCATTCCCCTCATTTGCTGTTTAACTTGGTTTCTGCCCCTGCAATCTGCAATTTAAATGACTGCACTATCTGTTTATTTTGTGTGAGACGAGGGTGTACTTTATTACACTCGTTCTCTTGTCTGTCCATATGCCTATGTACTGTGTATAATCTGTTAATTGTATCTGAGTCTGTTCGGACGTCGTTTGGAGGCTAGTATCCAACGACCTTTCTGTGACCTTTGAGTTCAACATCTGTGGCTAGTTACTCAAGTCGGGCCGGTAAGGGCCTGGTCGATTAGATAACGAACCACGGTAGTCTATTTTGGGAATCTTTGGGTATTGAGACTCTTGATTCCGGTATACTCGAGTATTACCATTACTGTTCCTGAATAGAGTTCGGGCCTGATAGGGGTATGTTTGGTGGATAGAAATTGGTGTAAAGTGGGGTCTACGGATATGTTGGTTCTATTTACGTTGACGGAGAGTCAACGGGTTCGGATCAAGTACTGCAACTGGAAATCTGGCTCCTGAGAGCCACTTGTATCCTTTCCCTTTGAATCACTGTGTTTAAATGCTTTCCTTTATATCTGATATATGTATCTGATTGATTAAACGTGAAAGGCCATGATTTTACCCCTATATGTTTGGTACCTCATTGAGCGTAAGCTCACCCCTTTCTGTTGCCTTTGTTTTCCTTACAAGGAACAAACTTGGAAGTCACGGTTTTGGAAGAAAAGGGTCAAGCTAGTATATATGTCATGTTGTTAAACTCTTTTGAAAACGAAGCCCTAATTGTGTTTTGTGTAGTATGAGTACCTCGGATCGCACTGTATGTTAATTTGTTCAAGATTTCAATGTAAATATATGTATAAGTGTTTAACCTTGTCTATTAAATGTATTCCGTTGAGACTATGATTTTATGGTTTGGTAGGCATGTTCTCACCTTAGTAGTTTCCGATTGTTCATTAGCTTTCGGTCCTATCGCGCGTACTATGTTGGGTTTACGTGAATCGACTCCGTAGTCCTGGCGAGAGTTGGGCAGGCGGTCCGCCAAACCCTTTGGTTCGCCTTAGGGTGAGGTGGGGCTGTCACACAATAAGTTTGAAGAATTGGAGACTTTCAACATGGTCTTAAAAATAGGTATTTTTATGTTTAAATACTTAAGTGATAGTTAGTAGTACCATCGTTATAAGAATTTCTTGGAGGTTTCACTTTATCGCGCCTAAATCGGAAATACGCGTTCCACACACGGGATTTAATTGAGGGACTTTAGACCCTTATTTTGGGACAATTAAGAGTGAATAATATTAATATAAATACAAGTGCATTAGAGGTTTAGTACACTAGTGAAACAAACGCAAGAGGAATCGAGTACAAAACGTGCGCGTGCGCGAAGGAGAGTTGACTTTTGAAGCATTTTGGACCACACATTCTTAGGCTTCTCATGGGAGCATCACACCAGATCAAAACTCTCCACTTTATCACCTCAAATAGCCGTGCAACTCTTTCTTTTTCCCCTAAGACAGCCGGCCATTGAGCTTGCAAAACAACACCAAAGTTCTCCAAATATCTTCACAAAATCTTCATCAATCTTCATCCAATTCACATCAAATTTCATCCACACTTGGCTCATCACTTGGAGACCTCATTAAGATACAAAAGGGGGCTGCTGGCCACTGTTTTCTTAGGCTAAGGAGGGGCCAAAATTTTCTATCTTTTTCATCTAGCAAAGTAAGTCATGATCAACCTCGATAATCTTGATTTATGGAAGTAGTAGAGCGCATTTAAACTCATGCATGCAGGTGGGTAGTCTTGTTTATGGTGAATTTTTGTTGTGTGGGCTCTATGAACTCCCACTTTTGATGAAAAGACTGATTTGATGATTGATGATGAAATTAATGGTGGTCTAGTACTTAAATTAGTGGATTAATGTTGTATTGTTAGTAGAAAATCAAAGGAGGTGCTTGGAGCAAAAGTGACCGTTTTACCCTTGCCTTGTCCGACCACTTTTGTGCAAAATTTTGAGGTTATAATGGCTTGTTTATGTTGTTTACATGTTATATTGGTTGTGTAAAAAGTTTAATTGAACAATAACTTAATTTGGTCACCCAAATGTTGGATTTACGAAAGCTTAGAAATCTGGAAACTAATCCCGTATTCACCCAGGCAGTGTTTTATTTTCGGCTATATCGTTTTACTCCGATGTCGGAATCAAGTACCATTTGTGGCACTGGAAACTAGATATTCCCAGCTTTCTGACGGTATAAAATTCACATTCTGGTTCCATTTGAGTGTGCCAAACCATTCGTTTGAAATCCACTGTCCTGTTTCGTTGCTTCCTGGAAGGCAGCACATGAGCTGCAACTTGATGATCACGAATAAGCTGGTTATGGACGGATTTTGAAAATAGTTTCTTCTGAGAAAATATAGCCTTATGAGTCTAGTTTCTAACGCCACCCACCGTGCTAAATTCTTAATTGAATTGAGTGATTTATGATCGAAATTCAAAACTGACTTTGTGAACGATAACAGTGCTTTGGACAGATTTGAAACTAACTACGGTTTGGGACTTGTTATCCGAAGCTTCTTAGTGTAAATCATCTATCGAATGTACCTTGAACATATGTTGGACATTACCTACTAGAATGAACCATGTTTGAGATGTTCCTTGACCAAATGTTTGGAAACGGCAAAACGGAAGTTCAAAGGCAGCTTAGCCTTAGAATTTCTTGTGATTGCAACGGTTTTGTTAACCCACTTTCTGTGCTTATTTATCCATGAAATTTGGTAGAGGAACAACCCTTATATGGTAGTATTTTAATACTAATTTTGGTGTTATTCCGATGCCGTTTCATTTCTCAACTAAACTTCCAAAGTTCGTGACTTAATTTTGGAAAACCCTTGTTTAACAAGGAAATTTGGGTAACTTTGAGCTACCATATCTTGGTGCTCGAAACTTCAATTCTCATTCTGCTTATTTTGTTTTAAATTTGGATTATAACTCTAATAGAGTTCCAAATTTCAAAGGCTAGTTCAAATTGAGTGAATTTTGCTGAATTTCCAAAGTTGGCCAAAATCCAACCCCGAAAGCTGTCTTCATGTTCAAAACAGCAACTTTGAGCCAATTTTTGAATACTTTCCGTCTAGAATCATGGGAAAGTGTATTCTATAAACTTTTAGTACCTTGGAAGAGGTTTCCAATGGTACCAATTTTTCCAATTTTTGACTTGTAAAGCGTGAGATACAATTTTTCTAATGTATCGTATCAAAACTGAAATTTTCCAAATTCCAAGGAAATGGAGTTTTTCAAGTACTTCTTATTCCTTCGATATTACTTGAACGTTTTATACTTGATTTCCAAGATGAAGACTAAATTTCTCTTGTACTTTGAAACCCCACTTGAGAGCCTTGATTTAGAATAAATAAGGCTCGTTTAACGAGACTTTCTAAGATTGTACTATGGTACGATCTTCTTTAATAGTAGGGGTTTGTAAATGATAGTCTATTGTTAATTGCTCAAGCACACAAGAGGACCTTCAAGAGGATCCCACAGTGAACGCCTAAAGCTCCGAGGGACTTTTCTTCCTCATTATTTATGTTGGTGAGTGTCAAGTGTATGAATACTTGATACAAATTTAATTGTTATGATTGTTTGGGGATTTTGAAAATAGAGGCGAGTGTGTATTTTACCGCACTCGTTCTTATTTGAAATGAATGACTTATGATTCAAATGAACCAAATGAATTATGAATGACTTAATTGAATGAAATGAGATGATTGAATGTTGAATGAAATGAAATGGTATGCTATGGCTGCATACGTCGTTGGAGTGAATCTCCTTGACTCTTAAATGTAAATGAGGGACGCCCAAACTCATAGGCCGACCTTGGACTCGAGCCGGCATGGGCTTGGTTGGGAACCTTGGCAAGCCATGAGAAATATAAGCTCGACCTAATGAGAGGTCTTGTTTGGCATACTCGTAGAGTATCACCTTATAAATATTTTGCGGGCTCGAGAGGTGCACGGTGGACGGAGGGAAGTAAGTGGTGATCTACGGAATGAAAATACCGACCCGGTTGACGGAGTGTCATCGCAGGAAGGTATACGAATGACATTGGCAAAACAAGTGGAAATTAGCTCCTGAGAGCTCCGATATCCTTGAATTGTTTCTGTTTACTTTTTCCGCTCGAATTGTTATTTATTGCAATATTGTTGCTTTACTTGTTAAATTGGGATTGTTACTTGAACAATGTGCTTGCATGTGTGTTCTTGGCCTCACGAGCGTTTTGCTCACCCTGTAGGTTTGTTTTCCTTAACAGGTTTGAGCTTGGAATGAGATTCAGAGGAATTTCTCTTTTGTGTACTCATGTAATAGGGTTCCAACTCTTTTGTCTAGACTTTTGGGTATTGTATATTTTGGGCTATATTATGGAAACCCGATGTAAGGATTTGGGTAATTCTGAAGTATTGTTAAGTTTGAACGTTTCTGCACTATTTGTATTTATATTATCTAGTTGTTGACATCTAGCACCGCTATAAACTTGAACGGAAATTGCTTGAGTCCTGGCGAGAGTTGGGCAGGCGTCTCGCGGATACCTTTTGGTTCGCCTTAGGGAGAAGTAGAATGTAACAGCCCCACCTTCCCCTAAGGCGAACCAAAGGGGTTAGCGGACTGCCTGTCCAGCTCTCGCCAGGATTAACGGTACAGTTTACGTCGTTCTATTACGTTCCGAAACATACCAAAGCGCGCAAACAAGTCAAAATCACTAAATAAAAAAAACGAAAAATCGAAGCCGGAATGAATAGTGCAGGACACGTCAGAATCCGGCCGGAATCTGGCTGGATTTTCGGCCGAATTCTCGGCCGGATACAAGGCCGAGAGCAACTCAATTTTTTTTCAAAAACCCACTCAATCCGCCCGACAATCCGGCCAAGATTCTGGCCGGATTGTCTGGCCGGATACCGGCCAGAGAGCAACTGGCCGGATTTCTTTTTTTTCCAAGCAATCCGGCCTTCAATCCGGCCAGTTTCTGGCCGGATTCCTGGCCGGATTCGGCACTGTTCATCTTCGCCAAATTTTTTTTTCTTTTCCGTTTGAAAGTCGTGTCACTCCGAAATCCAACCAAACATCATCCAAACATAAATATACATTGAATTTCAACATTTACAACCATAGTGGCAGGCCAAAACCATTCATTAAGGAAGTACATATTCGGTTTGCCTATCAAAAGGAAATGAACCCGTTACACATTAGGGTTTCATTTCAAGAGCTATACAAAAGACATTTACATGCTCAACTTGGCCATTAACTATCCAATCCATTCCCAAAAGTAATTATATCCCTGTAAGGAAAACAAATAACACGGAATGAGCTAAAGCCCAGTGAGCAACTACCACAATAACAGTTAAGATCACATAAGCATAACCATTCAATTCAAGTATGCAATTTCGAAGTAAAGCAAATCAGTGAAAGGATACGGTCGGCTCTCAAGAGCCCATTTCCACGCTTGCAATCTTGATCCAACCTCATTGACCCTCCGTCAATGTTAAGAGTACCAAACCGTAGACCTCACTTTACTTCCATTCCTTCCACCCAACATACCCCAACCGGGCCCGCACTCCAATTCAGTAGCTTTTGGTAATACTCGAGTATACCGGAACCAACAGTCTCATTACTACAAGGTTCCCCAGTACAGTCCCCGTGGCATGACAATTTTCACGACCAAGCCCTCGCCGGCTCGATCCAATTGACTACCGAACGGGGTTGAGCTCAGTAATACAGTAAAGCCGTTGGATACTCGTCCAAACGACACCAAATCAGTTTCCATGCATGGAATTCAGTATCTCATATAACAATTGCAGTATTTCAGTAAAACAGTAAATAGCCATGAAGGAAATTACAAGGGGTGAGGGCGGTCAAGTACACCCTCACCTCAATCACTTCCAATAACCAATTAAGCCTTCAAGGCATCAAATACACATGGAACAAAGCCACATTATAACAAGTAAGTGAGTAGTATACTCACTAAGCAATTAAGTGCTATGTCATGCACTTCCGTCAGGGGAATGTCGTGAACCACCGTCACGCCCTAGAACACATAAGCAAGTACAATGAGACTCAATAACGAGTCATAAAGCAATGCCAATCACAACCCCAATAGGGTTTCATAAGCATATACAAGCATTATAGCAAACCAGAAATTCAAACAATGGCTTTAGCCTTGGCCCTGAAAATAAAACTGTTTTGTCCTTACTTTGCGGTAATGGCGTCAATTTCACTACGATTATCGGATGGGGGTGTAAGACCCACCGTTTCGAAGCTATGAAACAGGGCTACAACAATGTAGAAGGTCATTCAATCCAGTTCCTAGCTTAACTAGGTCAAAAATGCCAAATACTAAACCAGAATGACCAAAACAGGTTTGCAAATCACACAAAACTGTAATTACTATAACTCAGTCTATATAGGTCCAAATGCCGAAATTCCAAAGGTATATGGTAGCTAAGACATCCAGCTACATTTCATCAGAAGACACCAACTTCAAAATCCAAACCAATTCCAGCCAAAATAGCCAAATACCAACGCAGTTTTTGCATTCTGTCCAAAGCAGAACAGCTACAGTAATTCCGACATAACTCACTCTACACTAAGCCAAATGGCCTGAAATTTTACAGGCACCTCAAACTCATCAATACCTACAACTTTCATGTTTTGAGCAAAGTCCAATTTGGCCTCTAACCCTATGATCCAAAACCGGACAGAATTAGGGATTTATGAACCCTAACTTTCCATTTTTCCATCCAAATCCACAATTGATTGCATTTATCAACAATTCACACCTACTAGAGTCATTTTAAACCATTACCATTCATCATACAAGGCCACAACATCAAGATCATATTAAACCAGAAAATTCATCATAAATTGGAAAATTCCACCAAATCACTCCAAATAAAGAAATAAATCACATATTCCATCACTCATGCCACCATTAAGCACAAAATAAGCATCATTAGAGGTAGTAGGGTGTTCAAGCATCACTTACCAAGAAATCAAGAGAGAGAGGGATGTTGGCCACCTTAGACCTTCAAACAAACTTCACTAAGACACTTACTAGCACTAGAAGGAAAGATTTGATGGAGTGGAACCTAGTGTAGGCTTTTGTTCTTGGAAGATTGAGTGAAATGGAAGCTTGAAAGTTGAAGAAATTTCCTTCCTTCTTGAGCTAGGAGGGCCGGCCAACATGGAGAAGAAAATGGTGATTTTTGGGCAATTTTGAGATATTTAATCCTTTGGTCAAAAAAGTCAAGAAAGTGAATAGTAATTCTTAAAGTCCAACCAATGAGAATGTGACACTTGTCACCTCATTAAATGCATTCCTATCCTTTCTTTCTTCTCTCACATCAATCATTTCACACACTCTACTTATCTATTAACACCCGATAAATTTTACACAGTATCCGGAATTTAACCTAATTGGCCGAATTTTTCCGAACTTTTCGCACTAGTGGGTCCCACGTCCAATATACATTCTTAATTTTCTAAAACTCACCAATGCTAGAAAAAATCAACTAAAAACTATAATTACGCATAAAATCTACCAGAAAAATATTTCTAAACCAGAAAATGCAAAATTTATGCAATGAAGGGAACTAAAACCCTAGGAAAAATAATTAGGGTTTTACGGGTTCTCACATAGAAGCATCACATGGCCGAGAAACCTGCTTCGTGTGATGTCTTCCTTGGCTGACTTGCTTTCCACACACTCGGGGTTGGAGTGGTGTATGGTCGACCACTTCTCCTCAATTTCGTTCCTTTTTCGGCCTTGATGGCTAACTCAAGAAGGTCATGCATGTCCAGGTAAGGTTGGAGCTCTAAGGCCTCTTGGAGGTCAGGGTTGAGGCCTCTAAGGAACCTTGCCATCGTGGCCTCATTGTCCTCTTGAATATTGGCCCTCATCATGGCCATCTCGATGTCTTTGTAGTAGTCCTCCACACTCATGTTACCTTGAGTGAGGATTTGAAGTTTAGAGTGGAGATCGCGATTGTAGTAGCTAGGAACAAATCGCTTGCGCATCAGTGCCTTGAGTTCTCGCCAAGTCTGGACTCGTGATTTTCCCATTTTCCTTCGATTGGTCCTTATTTGGTCCCACCAAACTAGGGCATAGTCGGTGAACTCAACAGTGGCAACCTTCACCTTTTGCTCCTCGCTATAGTCGTAATAGTCGAAGACCATCTCAATGCGCCCTTCCCATTCCAAGTAAGTTTCAGGGTCACTTTTGCCCTTAAACGCGGGAACTTGAATCTTAAGTCCCTTGAGTTCATTCTTAGACGTGTCCCTTTTAGGCCTTTCGACTCTTTCGTCATCTTCACTCGCCGAGTAGTCCTCACTGTTTACTCCTCTGGGTCCATGGTTACTTTGGTTGTGAGATCTGGATCGAGAGCCCCTCGTGAGACTCTTGGAGAGCTCGTCAAAACGATTGTGCAATTCTTCCATTTGTTGTTCGCTAACTCATCTGAGCTCGTTCTTTATGGTGATGAACATCAATGAGTAGTCAGTGGGTGGTTGTGCTTTCTCTATGCATGCAAAATGGTTAGTAACAAGAGAAAACAATGCAAGTATAACCTCACTTCACTCCCTTAGTGTATCACTCACTCTCATGTGTATCACTCAAATAAAACACTCTAATGGACTTACCAAATACCTTTACCTGTTGGATTAGGTAGTTGAGAGATGCCGTTCAAGTCCAATAATTGTCACCAATTTTTTCCACAAGAATAACCAAGAATGTAAGACACAAATGTGGCTGAAGGAATGAAGTGGAATGGCTGAATTTGGTAAGAGATAAGGTGGCGGACAGCAAGTGGAGAAGTGCTAATGTGAACACAAGAGAAAGAAACCCTAGCTTCCTACAAAAGTAGGAGTGGTTTCCTAAAACGTAGGAGAGAATATAGGAGAGTAGCCAAGTGGAAAACCAATGAGTTATCCAAATGTTTTACTTAGTTTCCTAAATTGATTTGGAAAACAAGTTGGTTTTGGAAACATTTAGAAAACCTTCCTTGAACAACTTTTAGAAACTTCCAAACTCCTTTCCAAGAAGGCTTCCAAGTCAGATTTGGTCTCCACCTCTCTCAACCGAAAATTTCTAGATTTTCTCCTTCCAAAACACTTTACCAATGTCAGTTGGGATCCTATAAAATCCCCCAAGGCAGCCGACACCCTCTCACACCAACACAATTCAGATTTGGCTTCTTACTTTCAAGAAACAAAACAATTCGGTCTCTTCCTTTCTTGTGTAACACACAAATAGTTTCGGTCAAGAAGAAATAATGGAGAATCAACAAGGAAATTCAAGCAACCCTCTTTGGCCTCCCCAAGATATTCCCAAGAACTTCACACCAAGGCCAAGAAAGCCCTTCACCGATGCTAGAGAGTACAAGAAGTTGTTCAAGCGAAAGGTGAAACAAGTTCCTAAGAACCAAGAAGTTCAAGAACTTCAAGAAGGTCAGAATTTTGAGTACTTTTCTTGGGTTTAATTACTGTATGGGTAGAAACAAGATGTAACAAACTGATTTGGCAATAAAAAGTTACTCCCTTGCTTTTCTTTTTTGCTTATTGCCAATCGCGTGCTTTCTCTTTCTTTTCTTTGTTTGTTTCTATTTTTTTTTTTGACTCACTAAACGTCACAAACACTTGGCCAAATGGATCAAGACCAAATTCTGGTCAGCCCTCTATCTTCCCACAAATCAACAATCAAGAGCCACAAGTTCTTGCAAGAACTCTCCAAGAAACTTTCAAGAACTTCAAGAGTGTTTAAGAATTTCAAGAAACCCTAGATTCTTGTAAGTTTCCTTCAAGATTCACAAGTACCAACAAGTTAACCACAAATTAGATTTGAAAGTTAAGAAAACAACTTGGATGAACCCACAACAACTTGGACAGATTTGAAATACAGAACCCTAGCGCAAAACAAAAACCCTAGCCGCACAAAGAAACCCTAGTCGTCGCCTTCTTGTTTTCTTGTTGAACACGGACAGGTTATAGACAATAAAAATACGCACGAAATGGACAGAAATTTGATGCAACAAAGGACACCAAGTGTGGTCAGATTGTCAAGACAACAATGATGCATGCATGGCCAGTTTTGATCCACAAAAGGACTCGAAGTACATCAACCTTGCGGCAACAAGAGTTGGTAAACCCTAGTGGCCGCAAAAAAAATTTTTTCTCTCTTTTTTTTTGAACGGTGAAAGGACAACACTACGGACGGAATCTAGTGGACAACAAAACACAACACACCGAACAGATTTGACGGCAACGAAGTAACAAAGAATGCCGGACAAATTTTGGACAACAAAGGCGTAACAACAACCGTGGGCAGAAATTTCCCTTCTTTTTTTTTTTTTGGAATAATGCAGCGGAATTAGCACAAATCCTTATGACACAACTACGAAAAACAAGGATATAATGAAAGATACCTCCACCTAAGCTCTGAAGCCAACTGATACGGTCCTCGATCAATTCGTTTCGAGACACGTAGCACGTTTGCCCAAGGATCTAGTGAGGTTGTCCAACGCTTGGATTGCGGGACCTAAAACCAAAACGGACGACACGAATTGGTTGAAAGTGGTAGAACAACGACTCCAATCAATGGTGATTACTCGAATGGATAGGTCAGTAGAACAACCAAGGACAAGCACGAGATTGCTCAAACACCCTTGCCAAGAGCAAGTAAAGGGTCGAAATTCTCACAAGAAAGAAAGTCGAAAATCTAAGCAAATTTTATTCATAAAACATCTACCCTAACTCCTACAAAGTGAGCCTTTATATAGGCTAAGGGACTAATGAAAACCTAATGACTAAAGGAAAGGGAAAATGGGTTCGGCCATCCTTAGACAAAGAGGGCCGAATCCATGACTCAACAAGCCCTACAACTAGTAACTAATCCAAACAATAACTTGACGGTTCAAGACTAAAAAGGCCCAACAGTTGGCCGACTTTCCTTTAATTGGAAAAGCTACAAAGACTAACTAGCGGCTAAAGCCCAAACTAACAACCATCACTTGGCTCATCGTGGGCTTGGATCCATGTGTTGGCAAGTTGACTAAGATCCTTCAAGTCTTCAAGGTCCCGCCACCCATGCACACATCAGCAGGTCTAGTCGAGAATAAATTTCTGAATCAGTTTCTCCTTTACTCTTTCAGGTATTTTTAAAAATAGCTTCACAAAAGAGCCCCATCATCACCAGGTCCCGAAGTAGAGCCTTGAGACAACCTGTAAACATGAGTTCAGTGCTCGAAACTTCGGAGAGATTAGCCCTGGTTGTGTCATTGGATTTGACTGCTTTGAAAGCTCAATTAAGTGAGATACTTGGCAAGTTTAATGAGTTGAGGGCTGAAATGGCCATACAAAGGCGCGTAATTGATCAATTGGTTGTAAGCAACTGTGGTGGTAATGTCCTGAATAATCAGGAACCTGTTGATAATCACCCATCTGCACAAGACCATCAACCGCCCCACACCCAAACAACTTTCCTTCCACCTTTCACTAATCCTCTTGAAAATACCTTTACCCAATTGAATTCAAACTTTTCCTATGTGTATCCGAATTATACATTGTTAAATCCAACTAGTAGTCAAATTTGAACATTCCCCCTAACCCTCAGGGATCCCACCCCCCACATTACAAAGCCTTTTGTGTTGGATACTGCCTCTCAAGGGAAGACCGCAATGGAGGAACAACTCACACCTATTGACAAGGACCTGTTGAGAAGGTTGGATCAATTTGACGAATTTATGAAAAAGAATCAGCGATTGAGCAGGCATGGTAGGTTGGACTACGATGAATTGTGTCTTTTCTCGGATATTCAACTACCGTTGGGATTCAAAACTCCCAAATTCAGCAAGTATGATGGAACTAGAAATTCTAAGACACATCTCAAGATGTTTGCCAACAAGTTAGGTAAACCCATGGATGATGAAAATTTACCTATGCATCTATTTCTAGAAAGTTTGGAGGGAGATGCTCTAGATTGGTATTCAAATTTGAAGTCTGGAGAGGTCAAAACCTGATTGGATCTGTCAACAGCTTTTGTGAAGCAATATAAATTTAACTATGAGTTGGCACTGACACGTACAACACTGGAGGGTATGAAAAGAAAGCCATCAGAAGATCACAAGGCCTACGCAAAGCAGTGGAGAAAGTTAGCATCCAAAGTGGAACCTCTTATGACTGAGGAAGAGATTGGTCGTACTTTCATCAAGGCTCATGATCCACCCTACTTTGAAGAGATCTTTCGCATGACTGGAAGTTCGTTTGCGGCTATTATTAACAAGTTAGAGGAGTACGATGAATTTGCCAAAGCAGGGAAGATTGTTAATGTATCGGCATTAAAATTGCAAATGGATGCTCTGCAGAATCAAAGCAACAATAGGAAGAAACTCCCATTCAAGAAGAAAAGGAGAAACGGCTTTTATATGGGATCAAGATCCGTCTTTCAGACCCAGAATCCGAAACCATCCCACCTATTCTATTCCTTACCCACATTACCCTAACCCTCAGCCAGTCTATCACACTACTACCCAATTTCTTAATTTTCGACCAAGTCACTTGAATACCTCACTGTTGCCTCCAACCCTACAACCTATCTTTCAAAATCATTCCCGTCCCATTTACCATTCCAGACCAACCCTGCAAAACAATAACCCCACTCAAAATTCTTTTCAAACTACTGGAATCCAAACTCAAAAGCAATTTTGAACCTCCACCAACTTGAGCCGACCCATTGAACAATTGTATGAGCAATTAAAAGCTGCTAAAAAAATTGGCATCGTTCCTCCGAAACTCTATCCCAGAGGTCCTCCTACTAGTTATGATCTGCAAGCAATCTATGCTTATCATTCTGGAAGTCCAGGTCATACCACTGGCAATTATTAGGCTCTAAAACATAAGATTCAGGGCATGATTGACTCTAGAAACATTCTTCTTAGAAGAAAGGCAGAATAGGGACCGAATGTCAGTAAGAATCCTTTACCCGAGCATGGGAGCACCTTGGGAGTTATCATCCCTGATGAAGATTTTATCGATCCCACTCAGTAAATTGTAGATGAAACTGAAGTGTTTGGCATAATGGAGACTGACCACACGAAAAATGTGAAAACTGTTGTCTGTTGAAAAGTCCATGACTAATGATAATGTTGAGAAAAATTTGAACTCTCTTGTGTTTGAAAAAAATGAGCCATTAATAGTAGAAGGAGGGCCTTCCGAGGTTGATAATTCCAAGGCTCCTTTTATTCTGAACCTACCATCTTTTGAATGGGATATATCAGAGGCTATTATCCTCAAATTTTCGGAACAAATACATGTCAATAATTTGCAAGAGGTGCCATAGAACTACGAGGAGCCTATTCTGTTGATTGGAAATAAAAAATGCTTGAAGGATGAGGTATCTACTATTACCAGGTCTTGGAGAATTATGGGAAACCCCGAAATCAATGTTCAATCCAGAGCCAAGGTTAAATCTCTGACGCCCAAGCGTCTTGTATCTGAAAATGAAGCTATGGATTTTCTAAAGATATTGAAGAGAAGTGAATACAAAATAATAGAGCAGTTGGATAGGATGCCTGCTCAGAGTTTTTTCTGAATCTTCTCTTGACCTCCGAGTTATATAGAGAAGCATTACTCAAAATCCTGAACGAGGTTCAAGTGCCTAAAGATATTCCTGTGGATAAATTTTCTAACATTTTGGGGAATGTACTTGCTGCTAATCATATCACCTTCTCCGATGATGATCTGACTGCAGAAGGGATTTGTGACAGCCCCACCTCCCCCTAAGGCGAACCAAAGGGGTCAGCGGACAGCCTGCCCAGCTCTCGCCGGGACTCAGTCGTTCACTTCAGTCCTCAATTAAAACCAGAATAAAATCACAGGAATAAATATGGCAACAATCCAAAACTTAAAGCGAAACTTATATACATCTTTATCTCAAAAGGGAGTACAAATATCAAATATACAAAGGTTCTCAATTCTTCATATATCCAGCCCGTGCCAAGCATTAGGGCAAGAACCATTACAAAATTCAAGAAACTAGTCTAAGCTAGTCTATACAGAGCTCTCGTCTTGGCTCGTCTTCCCCTGTTAAGGAAAACAAACTAAAGGGATGAGCTAAAATCTCAGTGAGGTTCCGAACATATAATCAAACAATCAATCCAATACATTAAACATAAAGTATCAATAATTCAAGAAACAGTTACAATATAAAGCGATAGTAACACATACATTAAAAGGATACGTGCTCATAGGGAGCTATTCATTCATTCATTCTCCTTTCATTCCCTTATTCTTCCAATCATTTGAAAACGCATTTTTGTAAGAAAACCCCCTCATTTACATTAACATTCGTTCATTCATTTCATTCACCCCCTCCTGGACGTTGGCTAGGCTCCACTATAATTCAAAGTAATACTCGTGTATACCAAACAGTCACCCAGGGTCACCATATCGCCGGACCGAATCCGCTTCTGGCTCGAGTCGATCGGTAACAAAAGGCAGGACCCAGTTCAGTCAAAAGGCTTACATTCATGCACAAGTATCGTTTCAATCATTGAATCATTGAAAATTTCGCATTCCTTTAGGTCGAGTGCGATAAAGTACACACTCGCTTAGAAAACTCGTTTTGGAAATCATTGAGAGCACTTAACATATTATCTAGCAATAACAACAAGCCATGAAGTCAAGGAAAATATAACAAACAAGGAACACTCACCTATTTACGCAAAACAACGTCCAAATATCCTTTCGGATATTACTCTCAGTCACCGAGAAAACCTAAGATTCAACGAGAAAGAATATTACAGTTTATCTACCAAAACAAGTAAGTGAAATTGGAGAAAATCTGGCAAATAACGAGTAAAACGTATAAAGACGACTCTCTAGTGAAAAGGGGTATTTGGATCGGAGGACGGAAATAACTAGGGTTATAAAATTTCCAACGGAAAACAATTGGACCCAAGACAAGTCGGAATCCAACTAGATAGGCTAAGAAATATTATTTTCGGGATCATTTATGTGGTTCAAAATCAACTCATATTCAAATAGATATTATAGACTAAATGTCTTGATGAAAATCATGTAAAAAGAAGGACAAAAATACCTAAATTTCACATTTAAAATCTCACTTGAAAGTAGTTCACTTGTGGCCGAGAAAACCCTAATTCACACCTCTTTATTTGGGAAGGAGTAAAGAAACATTTGGAGTTTCAAACGAAGAGGTATCATGTTTTAAAATGATAAAACGATCATAATATTTACCAAGCGGAAATATATGAGTTCAAATAGAAATAGCTTCTCGAACACCCTTCGAGGGTACCAAAGTAGTTTTCCATGAAATGCGCCCAACTTGACACAAAACACAATTCAAAAACCACTTTAACTCACTCACGTTACAATAAAATAAATGGACGGCATGTCCCCTTAAATTCTTCACTTTCATCCTACAATCAATTACCCAATTTTACAAGAATCAATCACAATCACACATTCGGTTTATAAACAATAAAACACGTCCAATTAGGCCACAATACCCTTCAATCAAATCCAATTAGAAGCTCAAAAGCCAACCATAAGAAAACCCCCCAAATTGAAACCCTAGAACCGGAATTTATCTACACAAGCGGAAATTTTCCGCAAACAACCGCAATTAATGTATAAAGGTCCCATTTAACACCATTTTAATCCATCAATCCAAGACCAATCCATGACTATCATATAAAATCAGAAAAATGCCCAATAAATCAGAAATTGGACCAATTTGACTTAAAACCATGAAATCATCCATAATATAGCATCTTTAACCATTACAATCCACCAATTAACCAATATTAGAAAAAAAAGAGAATTTCTTAACATTCACCTTATGAACTCAAGAAAGGTAGAAACTTAAGGCTTCTTCTCCAAAAATAACTCCACCAAGACCTCTATTCCTCCTTAGTATACCTTTGTATGGAGTGGTTTGAAAATCCAACGGTGAAATCTCATGATTTGAGTGGAAATTGAAGTTGGAGAATGAAGAGCTTTCTTGTTTTCTCTCAAGATGCACGGCTGAGCAAGATGCAAAATGAAGATATTTTGGGGCCAAAACAGTATAAAAAGGGAAGAAAACAGGCGGTCAAAGTTGGTGGCCACTTGTGCCACATCACAATCCGGCCGGATTCCTGGCCGGATTCAGGGCAGAGGCAAAACACACTTTTTTTTTTCCAAAAGGCTCCAACAATCCGGCCAGCAATCCGACCAATGCTCAAATATGAGCTAGTTGTGGACAGATTTTTAAAATGATTTCTTCCTTGAAGTTGTAGCTTTATGAATGTAGTTTTCAACGCCACCAACCATGATCAATTCTGAGTTGAATTGAGTGAGTTGTGGCCGGATTTCAAAACTGACTTTGTGAAAGAAACCCTACTTTTGGACTGATTTGTAACCAATGTTGACTTGGGACTTGTTATTCAAAATTCTTGGTGTAAATCATCTACCAAATGTATCTTGGATGTTTCTTACATTTTCTACACAAATGAACCATATTTGGGATGTTTTCATTGGCCAAAGGTTTGAGAAAAGAAAACTAGAGGTGCAAGGCAGCTTTGCCTTGGAGATTTGGAAACTTTGATGGTTTTGTTAACCAACTTCCCGAATGAATTTTCCTATGAAATTTGACAGAGGAATAGCCCTTATATGGTAGGATAATACTGCCAAATTTAGTACCATTCTGAGTCCATTTCAATGCTCAAACAAAGTCCCAAAATCCGTGATTTAAATCTGAAAAATTGACCTAGCGGTCTCACTTTTCGGTAACTTTGAACCGCCATATCTTGGTGCTCAAAATTCCAATTCTTGTTCCGCTTCTTGTGTTTTAAACCTTGATTGTAACTCTAATTGAGTTCCAATTTTAGAGGCTAGTTCGTATTGTGTGAATTTTGCCGAATTTTCAAAATTGGCCAAAAACCAACCCCGAAACAGTCGCGCAAGCCTAAAACAGTAATTTTGGGCCAAATTTTGAATGTCTTCCATTTGGAATCATGAAAAAATGTCTTCTAGGAACTTTTACTACTTTGGAAGTAGTTTCCAACGGTATCAAGTTTTCCAATTTTGGACATATGAAGAGTGAGATACGATTTTTCAAAAATTGAACCTTCAATTTGAGATTTTCAAACTTGACGGGAATTGAGTTTTTGAAACTCTTCCCTATTCTTCAATACTAATTGACCATTTTGGACTTGTCTTCATGAAGGAATCCGTTTTTCCTTGTGTTAATAAACACTACTTTTGAATCTTGAATTTTGAGCAAGTAAAGCCCCATTCCATGGTATTTTCTAGATCGTACAAGTGTACAATCTCTCTCTTGATAAGAAAGGTTTTTCAAGAGATAGTGTGTAATAGATAACTATTGTTTGCTCAGGTGCTTAAGGAGACCTTCACGAGGATCTCGAAGGGAACACCTAAAGACTTGTTTACGCACTCACTCTCTTATTTTGATTGGTGACTGTCAAGTGCATGAATTTGTTGCTAAGTGGTTAACTGTTTCTTATCCGTTATGTGAAATTTGAAATTTTTGAGACGAGTTGTGAGAACCCTAAAAATTTCCATATTTTCTTAACCTTTTGGTTTATTCTCACTTCCCTTTTTAAGTGAAATTTGTTAACCAATTATTTTAAACAAAGGAAGGTTTTGTTATTACGTGTATTTGTGTGTGAGATATGTATATGTGTGTATGTGTTAGAAGTACGGCTAAGCGCGGCAATCGAACTCGAAAAAGAGTAAAAATTTTGCGAAAAGACTGAAGGGCTGAATCCGGCCGCAAATCCGGCCATTTCTTGGCCGGATTGCTGTGGGTTTTTGAAAAAAAATTGATTTCCTCTCTGCCCTAAATCCAGCCGGAAATCCGGCCAAATTCCGGCCGGATTGTGACGTGTCATAGTCGGTCATCAGCTTTGACCGGCTGTTTCCTTCCTTCTTATCCTACTTTTGGCCCAAAATATCTTCATTTGTTCCTCAGCTCAGCCGCGTGCCTTTGAGAGAAGAGAGAAAACTCTTATTTTCCAACTTCTATTTTCACTCAAATCTTGAGATTTCATCGTTGGATTTTCAAACTACTCCGTACAAGTGTTAGCTAAGGGGGAATAGAGGTCTTGGAGGAGTTGTTTTTGGAGGGGAAGTTGTAAGTTTCTACCTTTCTTGAACTCAAAAGGTGAGTTGTTAAGAAAGCCCATTTTGTTCTAAAGTTGGTTAATTAGTGGTTTGTAAGGGTTAATCATGCTATATTGTGAATGATTTCATGGTTTTAGGTCAAGTTGGACTATTTTCTGATTTATTGGGAATTTTTCTGATTTTATATGATAGTCATGGATTGACCTTGGATTGATGGATTAAAATGGTGTTAATTGAAGCTTGTGTACGTTAATTACGATTGTTAAAATGGTGCTAATTACGTTAATTAGGGTCAAATAAAGTAAAAATAAAGGATTAGGTTGTACCTCCCTTGAATTGGGGCCCTAATGAAATGAAATCACTTATTTGCCCTCCAAAATATAAAGAAAAGGTCAAGGTATCATTTTAATTAACAAATAATCTCATAAAGTAAAGAATAAACAGAAAATTGAATCACTCAAAGCATTCAAATAAAAGTAAACAACACATATTTGACAAATTGAAACAAAAGGACCTAATCGAAGGAATTAATGAGATTTTGGGGTAAATTTATTATTACAAATATTGGGGGGGTCTCAACTAAAATAAGGTGAAACCTACCAATCAAAAGATAAAATTCGCAAAAATAAATGAAAACCAATTGGTTACGATTAAACAACAAACTTTCCCAAAATTCCACAAAAATTCTAATCAAAACTATAAATATAGAAAAAGTTATTAAAACCCTTCAAATTCCTCCTAAAACTCCTTACAAATCTATCCAAGAATCATATTAAATCATGCCAAAAGAAATTAAGATTCTAGAGTGACAAAATTGATTAAATTATTCAATTAACTGGGCCATAGTGATATTAGACAAAAATAGAGGGGCCGAAATGCAATTCTTGGAAGATTGTTTCATGCATCTTACGAAGAAGCTTTCTTTCTTTCGCAGCTTCAAAAGTTTTCTACAAACTTCCTACTGCTACTTATTCATGCAAAGATCATCCGTCAATTTAAGCAAAACCCAAGAATCCATTAAAATTTCATCCTAACATCATACCTACATAAAATTGGTGACCCGAAAAACCCCCCCTTTCTCATTTATGTCCTTTCGGGTTTGCAAACAAAGAGACAGCAGACCATTTTCATCAAAACAAATCATCGAAACATGTCTCAAGTTACGCTTCAAAAATCACTGCGATAATTAAAATGATATGGTAGTACTTCAAACACATGATTCACAGTCTCTCACAAGCTCATGTAACCCAGGTTTCGAACAGGATGATCAGCAAGACAACAAGGAAGGGAAAATAACTATAACAACCCAGGTTATCCAACCTTGACAGCAACAAATAACTCAGTATTCATGGCTATGCATAGGAAAACCAGCGCTAAAACAACAAAAGGAGGAGTTGTGATTACCTTAGAGGAGTAAAATGAACGTGCAGCACCCCCCAAGAAGCCGCGCTGATTCCAGAAATGAAAGTCGCAAACTTCGTCGCCGACATTCCAGGGTTGATGAAGACACCAGTTTGTGACCAAATTTGATGAGCTTCCCGTAGTGTTTTCCTCCAGATGTCTGAACCGAAACTACTCCTTTTACTTTGTAGATTGAGCAGATTTTAAAATTTTCTTAAAAGAACCAAAGGTCGGAAAGATATGAGAGCTCCAAGATGGCTGACAATCAGCCTTTGTTGAGAGAAAAATTGCAGCTTTTCCTTCTTTTTTTCTTTCTTTCTGATCTTTTCCTTTTCTCTCTTTCTTTCTTCTCCCCGGCAGCCTCTCTCTCTTTTTTTTGATTTGGCCTGAAGCCCTCTTCACCTCCCTCCTCGGTTTCTCTTCTTGTTCAGCTGAACGTCTCTCTCAATCTCCTATCTCCCTCGCTGTTTTTCTTTTTCGCTCCGTCGCTTTCTCTAGTTCTTCCAGCAGCCCTTTTTCCTCCTTGCTTTTTGCCCGAAGTTCCCCCAAAACCTCAGCTCTCTCTCGCCCTTTCTTCCTGCGTCACTTTTCCGGGTTTTCTTGCTCCGCTCCTCCCTACCCTCTCTTTTTCTTTCCGCCCTCTCTTTTTTTTTTTTTTTTTTTGCATCAGCCGTCACCAACTCCAACCGTCTGTGTTCTCTCTCCTTTCTATCATACTTCAGCCGCTCCCCCCCACCTTTTCTCTCGGTTGCTTTCTCCCAGCTTTTATACCAGCAACTTACTCCCGAAACCTAACATCTAAGGCACACAAATAAACTCCATTTTTTTGCACATTTTTACAACCTTAAATCTTCATGATTTATGACAAACCTTGGATCAAGCTAGGGATTTTTGTTGGAACGAATCAGACGGAGGAGAAAAATGGAGTAAAGAAATGAAATTGGAGTTTTCTTCGCCGCTTTGTACCTTGTGCTTGTAAAAATGAAGGCAAGGGCTCGAATCCTGTGTGGCTCAAACCCGTGTGAGCTTGCTTCCCTTTTTTTAACACATAACAAGATAAATAAAACGCTAAAAGATTGAATTTAAAATAAATAAACATTTTTTTTGTGAACAATTTTCTCTCTTTTTTTTTCTTTTTCGATAAATCCTAATACTAGAAAGTCTTTAAAAAAATAATAATAAATAAATAAACAACCGGATCATAAAAATAACAATAAAATAATAAGTAATAACAATAATGATATGAAAAGCTATGAGATTCATAATAAAAATAGATAACAATCATCACTAAAAAAATAAAAAAAAACTAACAATAATTTAAAATTTTGGTGTCTACAATGGTTTTTCATTTATTTTTTGTGAATTTTAGTTTTTTTTGGGAGGTTTCATCTTAAGCCATTAATTTTAATTTATTTTAATTTAGACCCCTAATATTTGTAATAATAATAACTTGACCTTTCAAACTTCTTTAATTATTTCAATTGGGTCCTTGTTTGTTTTAATTTATTAAATATAGGTTGTTTATTTTTATTTGAATGATTTGATTGATTCAATTTCGTGTTTATTTCCATTTCGTGTGATTATTTGTTAATTAAAGTGATGCTTTGACTTTTTTCTTTGTTTTGGAGGGTACATGAGAAAATTTCATTTCATTAGGTCACCAATTCAAGGGAGGTACACTCTACTCCTATATTTTGATTTTACTTGATCCTATATACTACTATGTGATTTTATGTGTGAAATTGCATGCCTTTTGAATGTTTTTATTTCATTTATTTATTTCGTCACTTCAATTGTTTTGATTTTGTATATTTATTTTAATTTAATTTTTTATTATTTGGAAGGCAATTAAATGCCAAAATTGTAATAGTTAGATTATTATTTTATTTTATTTTATTACTTCCCCCTTTAGATTGTAGTTAGGGCCCCCAAATGTAATAGTTAAGGTTTTATTTGCTTTATTTGATTTATGTGTTTTGCATGCTTGTGTGTTACGTGTTACTCGCTTTTTTAGGGCCTTGCATCTAGATACCAAGCTTATATGCTATGTGTTTTATGTGATTTATGTGTTTATTCGCTTTATTATGTTTTATATGATTTATTTGATTGTAATAAATACATAACGTCACCACACTAGTCCAACGCTAGTTGTGGCCCTTTGTTCCGATTTTGCGCTAGTCCAATGCTAGTGAGAACTTATAGACATGGGTTAGTTCAACGCTAGACCCTTAGGGGCCGTTCACGCGTTAGACCATCTTTGTGTGACACAATCACTACATTTTCATGCATATTTTTCACTTTCTAGGGTTTCTTCATTTTTGCATGACATTTGCCCTATACATGTACCCCCTTTTCCTATATTCCCTTATATGTATATTCCTTACCCCTATGTGTGGAACATGGCATTTAGGACTTGCATTCCATTTAAGAATTAGAACTAGGTTAGTACATTTTGCTTGATTAGATTAGGAAATTACCTCTCGAATATGGGATATGGACTAATGTGGCTTTCTAATCTTAGCACGCTCGTATTCCCTCTATTAAAGGGAAAATTAAAGTCATGAATATTAGGTACCCGCACCCATTATGATGCATTCCCTGAGGTCATGTATATTTGTATATTATTATTTTCTTTTTTTTTTCGAGTCTAATCTTTTGAAAATTTTGTGACCTCTTCAAAGAATCACTTTTGGACATCGCAATTAATGCGATTAGCACCAATCAAACTTTGAAGAGACATATTGACCCTTCTGATAACCACTAGGTCTAGGTTTGCATTCATATAGTAACGTTCAAATGCGATAAATATTTGGATTAAATTAAGCAAACTTTTGACTAAATCACGCATCTAACTCTAAGCTAGGTTGAAAGGGTGCCTTGGATTTTATTATTGCCTTCGCTTTCTTCAAACATGACTCCCGAACACTTTTTTTTTATTTTTGTAGACTTGGAGTCATTTAAAAAGGGTTTTCTCTACTTTTTCTTTAAAAATTCATTTTAGGTGACTTGGTACACCTTAACTCAATACCAAGTGGCGACTCTTATTTTTTCATTAAAAATCCTTTTTAAACTATTATTTTTAGGTCAAAATCGTTGCACTTTAAGTCCTATTTAGGCCCATTTCTTTATTCATTTTTTTAAAAATCAAAAATTCATTTTTACTCAAAATAAATCCAAAATTCATTTTATAAACTCGTTATTTTTTCATTTAAATATGGGGCGCGACAACCCAGTTGTTGATGGACAGGTTCCATGTGGGCAGAAGTACATTGGGTGGCAATGAGTGATGGGAGCTGACTTCTCGGCAAAGGGAATCGTACTTAGATTGTGAGGACCCGTAAAATTTTCCTTAATTTATACCCTTTAATTCTGTTCCTTTTCATGCATTTTCCTTATTTTATTTTACTACCTTAATTTTCTAAACATTTTATAAGTGAATATAGTTTTTTTAAAACATTTTTCTAGTATAAGTTAGTTCGGGTCAATTTTGAAATGTATTATGGACGTGGGACCCGCTAGTGCAGTAAATGTGATATATTTTTGACAACTTGTTAGGGTTTTGTATTAAATGATATTATTTTACAAGGTGCTAGGAGACAATTAGAGGTTAGCTAGTTAATTAAGTCTTGGAAGACAAAACAAATGAGATAAGCTTGAGAGAGCCACATGTTGCATTTTCATTGGGTGGTAGACATTTGACTAGTCTTTCTTCACCTTTACTAAAACAATTTTGACCAAAAACCATCTTAATTTCTAAGCTTCTTGGCTGAGCAACTAGAGAGAAAAGAAGAGAGAAAGCTTTTTCAATTTTCCTACCTTTCTTGCTTGAATCTTACAAACTTACCGTTTAAATTCCAAATTCCTCCACAAAAGTGAGTTGATAAGCTAGTTTAAGGCCTTTAGTGAAGCCATTTGTGAAGAACAAGCTCTAGCCATCTTGTTTCTTGGAGTTGCAAAGGTGAGTTGTCTAGATATCTTCCCTTTCATGATAATAATGATCAATTAAGGGTTTTAGTGGTGAAGCATGTCATTTTGTGGGTTATTTCATAAGTTATGGTTGAGTTGTCTAATTTTTCTATTAATTGAGGATTTTTCTGTTTTATATAGTATTTTATGGTTTACTCATGGTATGATAGCCTATTATGGTGTAAAAAGGAGTTGGTATATGTTGGATATGTTGGGTTGTAAAAAATTTCTGGTTTGGTGAGCAAATTCCAGGTTTAGGGTTTACTTTTGCCCTGTTCTGACCGGATTTATTTGGGCATGTTAGAGGCCGAATCAGGTTTAGGCTAAAACATAAAAGTTGTATAAAATGGTGTTAAATAGCTTCCTACAAAATTTCAACTTGATCTGAGTATGGTAGCATATGAAATGACCGAAATACCCTTAGCTGCCCATGCACCCTGTTTCACGCCCAGATTTCTGTTTTCATGGAAATTTCCATTTTTGACCATGAAAATGCATGATTTGACTTTGGAGGTCTTTATAAGAAATGTAGGTATATGTCTTGGCTTCGAAACGCCATAAGATACACCTCAATCAGACTTCGGTAGCCTGAGTTATTGACGTCTAACCATAGTGCAGTTAGCCAACCTGTTTGTGAGATTCTGGTTTTGTATATTGCACATTTGACCTAGCTACACTACGAACTGGACTGAATGGTCTTCATCAAAGTTGTAGGCCTTTGTCTTAGCTTCAAAACGGTATAAATGGTATTCCAATCCGATAAGCGTAGCCTCAATTGTGTCCGTTACGTAAAACAACATCAAACCTATTTTCATTTCCGGACTTTTCCCTAGCTTGAATTTGTACTTGTACTACTTGGAGCCTATTGAACGGCTATTGAAATGAAATTATTTTGTGTGTGACTTTGGGATTGATTGAGGAAAAAAGGAAGCCTTGATGGCTGGAAAAGTAAGCAAATTTAGGGGGAATGCTATCTAATTTTCTAGACCGTTTGGTTCCTTTAAGTTTGAGTTGCCTTTTGGTAGAACTGAAGGGCTTTTGGGTTGTTTGAGCCCTAGGTCTTCATGTTACCTTTTCGTTCCCAAAAATCATGTTTTGCACCTTTGCATTAGTAATTATTTGCCGAGGCATACGACTAGTAGTCGAGCCTCACTTGTGCATTCTGTTTACTCGATTTTGGATGTGGAATCTTCAATTGTTTTACTTTGGTTCTTTTAGGGTTTCTTGGCGATTAAAGCCACTTTGGCGTGAAAACTTTTGAAGTATCTGTACTTGAACTGGTGAGTGCACCACTCCCCTGAATTATTGCTAAACTGGTTTTCTGTACTTGCAAATTGCTATTTGAATGTCTTTCCTGATTGTTTATCTTGTATGAGACGAGGGTGTACTTTATCACACTCGTTCTCTTGCCTGTACTGAACGAACTAGAATCTATTTCTTGTACTTGTTATGTACTTGAACTTGTTACTTGCACTTGTTATGATGTCATTTGGAAGTGTATCCAATGACCTTCTTGTTAAATTTGAGCTCAACCTCATGAGGAGTTAATTGAATCAAGCCAGCAAGGGCTTGGTCGAGGAAATTGACAATCCATGGGTGCCTGTTCTTGGGGAATCTATAGGTATTGGAGACTCTGGATTTCTGGTATACTCGAGTATTACCATTCCTGTTCCTGTTTGGCGTTCGGGGCCCGGTAAGGGGTATGTTTGGTGAACGGGGTTTTGGCGTTAAAGTGGTATTCTACGGGACTGATTCTTGTATTTGAACATTGACAGAGAGTCAACGAGGCTGGATCAAGTATAGCAACGGGGATTTGGCTCCTGAGAGCCACCTGTATCCTTTACATTGTGATGTCCATTCATTTCTCATATTTGATGTGAATATATGCCTCCAAAGTGCTTTCTCATGAATTCTATTGATTCTACTATTTATACTGTTGGTACCTCATTGAACTTTTAGCTCACCCCGTTCCGTTATCCTTGTTTTCCTTACAGGGAACCATCTTTTGGAACTTCAATGTTTTGAAGAATGAGTTGAGTTAGTTAGAAATTCTCTTGTTCTTCTGGATATAGCTCCTCGACAATTTGGAGACCCTAAATGTATCTTAATACAATGTTTCCTTTTGGATTTGTACACTTACTAATATGCATATTTTAAAGTGTTCCCTCATGTGTATGTGACATATGTATTCGGGAATGTACTTTCTTTCATGGCAAACAAAGTTTACTTGTACTTGGTTGGCTTGTGACGTGGTAGCGGCCCTTCCATTTCGCTTTGCTTTCGTGGGAACGTTGTACCAAAGAGTTATTGCATCTTCTAGATTGGCTCAATTGGGTTCTAAATGTTTATGTCTCGAAGTTCTTTGGAGCGTTTGGTAGGGTCTTCGTCTGTTCCGGATTCGTAGTCCCGGCGAGAGCCGGGCAGGCGGTCCGCCGAATCCTTTGGTTCACCTTAGGGTGAGGTGGGGCTGTCACATAGATACGACCACATATGGGTCGAAGGATTAGTTCGGGCTTGCTCCTCCACCGTGTTGATCCCATAATGACTGAACTCCTGAGCAGCGGAGGTAGGGAACTCTTCCAGAATAGGAGTAGGGGAAGTCTCAGTGTGGGCTTTTTTGGCTGTGGATTTCTAGCGTTTCTTTTTCTCTTTCTCTTCAGCTTGGGTTGGCTGGGATAGAATTGGAGGAGAAAGAGGAGCTGAATTGGCCAAGATGGCAGTTGGAGTAGGCATGGTAGCCAAACTGGCAGCCCAGAGAGGGAAAGCAGCTATGAGAACCTTTTCATTACAACAAAAACAGCCAAGTAAGAGAAGGAGACAAATACAAAGAAAAGCCTAGATATTTTAGCCTTTGGAAGACAAAGAGATGAGGATTCACCACAGCAAGACACTTGTCACAAAAGCCATGGTTCTTTGACTTTGACTAAGACTTTCTTAACCCTTTAATTAACAAAAAAAAATTGGCTAAAATCCTATCACTTTTCTCTTCCCTTTGGTTGAAATCTTGAGCTAGGAAAAAGAGAGAAAACTTCAACATTCAACCACCAAATCTTGCTTTAATCTTGAGTTTTAACCTTTGATCTTGCAAACTACTCCATAAAAGGTGATACCTAAGGTAGATTAAAGGCTTTGGTGGAGTGATTTGGGGAGAGAAGCTCTTGGTTTCCATTTCTTCATAGGGTATTAAGGTAACTATATCAAGAAGTTCTCTTTTGTTTTAATACATGCTTATAAGTGGATTTAAGGTTTGATTTTGGTAATTTTCATGAGAAATTTCATGGTTTGAGTGATGATTCAAAAATTTCAGTTTTGATGGTGAAATTTTAGTTGTTATACGATGCTTTGAGTTTGGCCATGATTTAGTAGCTTTACCATGTGAATCTTCTAGCATTTATATGTTATTTTGGCTTGTCTATGGAAAATTTCAGCTTGTAGTTCAAAATTTCAGCTTAGGATTTCAAAATTTCAGCTTTGTTGCGGTTGGTTTTTGAGCTAGAAAACTGGCTATATTGGATGGTTTTGTTTCCTTAAACAAGTGCACTTTATAGCTTGTAACTTGTGGTTGTGATTGAGGTTGGATTGATACGAATATTTGTCTTGAATTTGGATGGAAAAGTTATGAAAATAAGGGGAAGTGTTGCTGAAAACTTTTCTGCAGGAGACTCTGGGTAGTCTTGAAAATATGTTATATCTTGGTGTAGAAAATTTCAAATTGAGTTCCTCTTATTGTATTTGAAACTAGATTCAGAGTGCATTCTACTGTAAAAATTTCAGAAATTTTCTTAATTCCTATGAATATCTATAATTTTCCAAATTTGACTGAATTTTCATACCTGCTCTATTTTTCTACTTGATGAAGCAGTAACTTGAGACTGGAATTTGACTGATATATGGATAGAATCTTACAAATGTGTATTCTGGAAAATTGTAGTCCTTTGAGTATATTTTTCAACTGTATAAATTTTATAAATTTTGGATTTAAGAAGCTTGCGATACGATTTTTCAAACAGTGTCGTGCAAAACTGGAGAAAATTCTGTTTTCTAAACTTGTTCTTGCTTCCATTTCCAACTTTAAGGTGGAGTTGTTAAACCATTTTGAGCTTGGTTTTATGAGTGGAATTGAGGTTTTCTCATAGCTTTATACCTTTGAGTTGAATAGTGATTGTTGATTGTTTGAGACTGAGTTTTCCTACTAGCCATTAGTCATTATTCAAATAGCACATAGCATGAAATCCTTATTTGATGGTGTTAAAGGTTTCGTATAGGATGGTAGGACTTATGAAGAAAAATTCTAATTACAACTTGGTACTTGGATGGTGAATTTGTGGCTTTTACACCACTATGCCTTGTTAACCCAACTTATATGTGAGTTTTCACTTAAAACTAGGGCGTTTTAAAGAACGAGTGACTTTTCTTTCCGAGTTGCTTGTTGAACATTTTGACAAGAGTAAATGTTATTATATCACCTTACCATATCCTTGCCTCATTTGAAACCTTATTTTGTCTCGTATAAATTCGTATTTTTGACTTTAGCGTCAAAAATTTTTCCTTGTGGTTTGAACAATGATAGGTGATACTTTAGGACTAAAAGCTTGCACTTGGGGGTTCGATTACTTTATCCAAATGTTTTCAAATGGTAAACTTCTTTAGTTCACTTACCTTACGTATTTGATCATAGGTTTCGAAAATGGACCTACAGATCCTTTCACCGAGGAAAGTTAACTTTTCTAAATGCGATGAGTGTTCCAACTACATGTTCCTTACTTATTGTTGTGACACCCCCACCTCTCCCCGGAACGAGCCCTAGGGTATCAGCGGGGTACCTGCCCAACTCTCGTCAGGACTCATACACTCATTCTAACTTAATAGAGATCCACAAGTCAACCATAGACCATAGATTTAGGATTAAAGAAATACTTTGAATATACAAGTTAAATTCTTCCAAGGCCACCATCTGCTATTACAATCCAAAATCCCAAGTATAACAAAGTTTACATTTCAATTGTCTCAAATGTCATACAAGAGATTTACTAGTTTCAACCACAAATCGCTAGTCTAGAGTTTCCCAACTTTCACTTCCAAAACCTGTTAAGGAATAACAACTTAGGGTGAGCCAACGCTCAGTGAGACCAAGAAAATCAAGCAAGCAAGCAAGTAGCACGAACCAAATCAAATAGCACACTTAAAGCAACTTAACATGAATTTCATATAAGTGAGCGAGTAGGAAGTAAAACACAAGTAGAAAGGATACATGAGCTCTCAGGAGCTATTCCCACATCACAGTCGGTTCAAGCCATCTTTGATTGATCCTCCGTCAACTCAACTAGTAACATGTCCGTAGAGTTCCACTTACTTCCTCCATCCACCATATCACCCTCTGTTTATCTCAGTCCGTAACTTTTGATGATTACAAAACAAATAAATGTTACTAATGTTCTCCAAATAGACCCTTTCAGAAATGGAGCAAAACAGGTTCAAAGATTAAGCACAAAGGATGCTGAAACTACTGTCGGACGCACAAGAAGACTGAATCGGACGTCCGACACCCTTTGCGCAACTTCGGACGCATGAAGAACTTCACCCTCGGACGTCCGAAGATATTGAGTCATTCCCTCTAAGCTCACTGACCTCAATCGGACGCACATCATCAGAGCACTGGACGTCCGACAAGCGTTGTGACACTTCGGATGTAAAGCCTTGGAAGCACCGGAAGTCTGAAAAGAATTGAAGAAGAATTCTCAGTTACACCTCCTACCTTCGGACGCATACATTGAAGGTACCGGACGTCTGAAATAATTCAAGAAAATTTCTTGAGCTCACTGCCTACGTTCGGATGCAAGAAGTTGGTCAACTGGACGTCCGACACTACCAACAGTTAGTTGACTCTTCAACTACCTTCTATTCATTGGAAGCATTAATTGAGGAGCTTTTTGGTCCCATATAAATAGAACAAAGTCAATAACTTTAAACAACTTTGCACGTTGAGACTACATTAGATCAAGAATGATTTTAGTGGTAAAATACTCTTCAAAGAAGATTTGTAATCTTAGTTGTGTAATTTTTGATAAACCTTTCTAGTGTGATTCAATAACTTCAATAGTATATATTTGTGAGGGTTATCCAAGTGATAGTAAAACTTCCTTGCTTGACCAAGTGTGGATTGGGGTAAGAAGGAAGTGATTCTTCCTTTGTACACCATGATTGGTTGTAAGTTGATCAACTTGAAAAAACTTGCTCACTAAAGTGATATTCAAACTCAAGAGGGGCTTGGTGTTTGGTTTGATATTCTATCTCTTTTACTTACTATTTTGCTATACAAACTATTCATCTCTTCTACTCACAAGCACTTGTGCTTTCTCATCAATTGCTCCATTGTGTGGTCTTTTTAGAAAAAAAAAGGGCAAGTACTCAAAAAGTGACTCACAACTTGGACAATTTTTAAACTACCTAATTCATCCCTCTTAAGTTGTTTTTGATCCTTACAATTGATATCAGAACTTGGTCTTCTAGACATTAAACTCAATCGGCTTTGGAGTAAAAATGACAACCAACAATGCCATATTTTTTAAGGACAATCTGTCACTAAACCCCTAATGTTCAATGGATCAAATTATGTAAGTTGGAAGAAAATGATAATTATCTTCTTACAATCTATTGATATCGAGTTGTGGTTTATTGTCAATGAAGGTCCATATGATGCCCCTATTATTGATGAGGTCACTCATAAATGAAAACCAAAAACTAGAAATAAGTTGACTTGTGATGATAGAACCCACCTCACTTTGAATGCCAAGACTATGAATGTGTTATACAGTGCTCTAGATTCAAATGATTCTATTAGAGTCAAAGACTGTAGATCTGCAAAAGAGATTTGGGATAAATTTAGAGAAATTCATAAAGGGAGTGAGAATGTGAGAGAACAAAAGAAGCCTATTCTGGTCACTAAGTATAAATCTTTTAAGATGGAACATCATGAAAACATTGATAAGATGTATTGTAGATTCAATGATCTCATTAAGAACTTAGAAGTGCTGGAAAAGGAATATTCTCTAGGCGAGAAAAATAAAAAAAATTCTGAATGCTTTATCCAAAGATTGGGAGAGTAAAGTGACTGTCATTGAAGAAGTTAGAGATCTAAATTTCATGCCTATTGAATCAGTTGTTAATTCTTTAACTTCTTATGAGCTGAAACTCAAGTCCAAGGTACAGGAGGAAGAAGATGCAAAGGTGAGAAAGAGTATTGCTCTAAAAACCTTGCAAGATGAAGATGACTCAGCTTCCTTGGATGGAGATGATATGGAAGTTGATGATAGTGATATTGCACTCATCACAAGAAGTTTCAAGAGAATTCTCAACAAGAGTAAATTAAAAAAAGGAGGACCTAGCAATTCATCCGCAAATCAGTTCAACAACTTAAGAAACAAAGAGAAGCAAGAGTTCAATAAGAAGCAAACAGACAAATGCTTCGAGGGCGGCCAACTTGGACACTATGCGAGCAAGTGTCCAATGAACAAAAAGAAAGAAGGAAAAATTGAACAAAAATCAAAGTTTAACAATTTCGAGATCACTTGAAATGACTGCAACTCAGAAGGTGAAGTTGAAGAAGAAGAGGAATCTGCCCAAATGACTTTCATGGCCATTGGTGATGAAGAGGTAACTGCTTGTAACTCTCAAACTGATAGTGATGATGAATCAGATGATGATGTTTATTCTTTTATGAAAAAAATGCATAATAGCTTGAAAGAATCCTATGTTAGAAACAAGGAATTAAAACAAAAGATCAATTTTCTGATTCAAGGCAATACAAACCTTTTTCTACAAAACAAGAATCTGAAAAATGAAAATGAAAACCTAAAAAGAATTGAAAATGATTTACATGCTGAATTCGATAGAAAGACAAACTTCTGTGACATGCTCAAAAATGAACAAGGGAGTTTGAAAAGAAGAATGGATGATCTTAATCAGTTGCTTCAACATAAGAAATAAAACTACTTTCAAAGGAATGATACAAAACCTCATTTTGGCATTCATGAGAAAAGGTTGAATTCTAGTGCAAACGAATTTACCATTTATAAGAGAAGGCAAATCAGATTTGTTAAACCTGTCCATGCAAGCAACTCACTGACTATGTGCAGCTTTTGTTGTCAAATTGGTCACATGAAGAGTAATTGTTATGTGAGAAAGAATATGAGAAATGCATGTGGATAGTTAGGCATAATACTAACTCTCAAGGACCCAAAGAATAAATGGTACCAAATATTATCTTGTGAATTTTTGTGTAGGTGAACTTGGTGAATATTATCAAGGAATCAAAATGGTTCATAGATAGTGGATGCTCAAGGTATATGACTGGTGATCCATCACAATTCATCAAACTCAAGCCAAAAGCAAGCGGAAAAGTAACTTTTGGAGACGATAACAAAGTCAAAACTGTTGGAATTGGTGATGTTAGTAAGAATGGTCAAACTTTTGCTCATAATATTCTTTTAGTTGACAATCTGAGCTATAACTTGTTAAGTGTTAGTCAATTGTGTGATAAAAATCTGTTTGTGTTATTTAAAAAGCATGAATATCTTGTTCTTGACTCAAAGTTCAACACTATCTTCAAAGAAAAAAGAGTTAATGATATTTATGTAGTTATTCTGAAAAATGTTGATTCTTCTAGTCTTAAATGTCTTAAAGTTGCAAATGAAAACCCTTGGTTGTGGCATAGAAGGATTTGTCATTTTAACATGGATTTGCTAAAAGAGATTTTCAAAAAGGAACTTGTTAGAGAGTTGCCAAAAATTAAATTTGAAAAGGATAAAATCTGTGATGCTTGTCAATTTGGAAAACAAGACAAAGTTTCTTTTAAACCCAAGAAACGTGTTTCTACCACAAAACTTTTGAAATTTTTACATCTTGATTTATTTGGTCCTACACAAACTACTAGTTTAGGTGGCAAAAGATATTGTCTTGTTGTTGTTGATGATTATTCTAGATACACTTGGGTGATATTTCTTGCACACAAAGATGATGCTTTCAAAAACTTTATTTCATTATTTGCAAAGGTTCAAAATCTGATTGGGTTGAAAATCATCAAGATCAGAAGTGACAATGGCTTAGAATTTCATTTTTGTGGCTTTCCAGAATTTTGTGATAACAATGGAATTACACATGAATTTTCAATTGCAACAGTTTTCCAACAAAATGGGATTGTTAAAAAAAAGAATAGAACACCTCAAGGGGCTGCTAGAACCATGTTAAGTGTGTGCAATTTGTCAAAATATTTTTGGTTTGAAGCCATAAATACAGCTTGCTATAGTATGAATAGAATTCTTTTAAGACCAATCTTGAACAAAACCTCTTATGAGTTGATGTTTGATAAAAAGTTTGTTGTTGGGTACTTCAAAGTTTTTAGTTGCAAATGTTTCATTTTAAACATCAAGGAACATCTTGGTAAGTTTGATAAAAAAATTTGATGAAGGACTTTTTTTGGGGTATTGTGAGAATAAAAGAGGTTTTAGAGTTTACAATCGAAGGACTCTGGTTATAGAAGAAGCTATATATATTGTTTTTTATGAATCTAATGGTGATATCTCCAAAAGTTATGGTGACGATAATGATGCAGGTGTTCAAGAAGAACTAAAGAAGCTCACAATCAATGACCAAGACACTGCTTCACCTGAAAATGACTCAAAGGAAGATGTTTCTCAAGACAGTCCAACACTGGAAGACAATGACAGAGATGTTAGTACACCTAACGATCTTTCAAGAGCCTGAAAATTTATTCAAAACCATTCTAAGGAGCTCATCATTGGTGATCCATCCGAAAAGGTCAGAACTCGTTCCTCCTCTAAACAATTGATGGATAATTTTGCATTAGTCTCACATTTTGAACCCAAAAATGTTGTATGCCTTGAAAGATGAGAACTGGATTTTAGCTATCGAAGAGGAGTTAAATCAATTTGAAAGGAACAAGCTTTGGACATTAGTTGAATGACCTCAAGATCATCCTGTCATTGGCACAAAATGAATTTTTAGAAACAAAATGAATGACAAAGGTGAGGTAGTAAGGAATAAGGCCAAACTTATAGTTAAGGGATATGCTCAAGAAGAATAAATAGATTTTGATGGAACATTTGCACCCGTAGCTAGGCTAGAATCAATTAGGATGTTTTTGGCTTTTGCATGTTTCAAGAATTTTAAATTATTTCAAATAGATGTTAAAAGTGCTTTCTTAAATGGTTTTATTGATCAAGAAATATATGTTGATCAACTTCCTAGTTTTGAAAATGAGATTTATCCTAATCATTTGTTTAAATTCTCAAAAGCTTTGTATGGATTAAAACAAACTCCAAGGGCATGGTATGAACGCTTAAGTGGTTTTTTGATTGAAAATAATTTTAAAAGAGGCATTGTAGATACTACTCTTTTCACTAAATAAAGTTCACGTGATCTTTTAATTGTACAAATATATGTGGATGATATTATATTTGGTGCTACTAATAAGAGTCTGTGCAAGAATTTTTTCACAATTATACAAAAAGAGTTTGAGATAAGCATAATGGGAGAATTAAATTTCTTTCTTGGACTCCAAGTGGTTCAAACCCGACAAGGAATGTTCATTAATCAAGCAAAATACACCAAGGAGCTACTCAAAAGATTTGGAATGGAAGATTCAAAGTAAGTTGGAACACCTATGTGCACATCTACCAAGTTTGACAAGGATGAAAAAGATACAAAAGTTGATGAAAAGAAGTATAGAGGTATGATTGGTAGTTTACTTTATTTAACTGCTAGTAGACCTGATATCATGTTTGCTGTATGATTGTGTGCTCGTTTTCAGTCTTGTCCAAAAGAATCTCATTTGAACGCGGTAAAAAGAATTTTTAGATAGCTAAAAGAAACCTTGAATTTTGGCCTATGGTATCCTAAGTGTCATGAATTTCTTTTATGTGAATTCTCGGATGCTGATTTTGGTGGTTGTAGGATAGATAGAAAGAGTACAATAGGTATATGTAACTTTCTTGGAAATTGCTTAGTATCTTGGTTTATCAAGAAACAAAATGGTATTTCGTTGTCTACAACCGAAGCGTAATATATTGTCGCCGGAGCTTGTTGTGCTCAATTATTGTGGATGAAAAACAAATTGAATGATTTTGAATTAATGTATGATTGTGTGCCTATGTATTGTGATAACACTAGTGCCATAAATTTGACAAAAAATTTCATTCAACATTCTAGGACATAAAGCATCATTTCATTCGCGATCATATCCATAAGGGTGAAATTTGTGTTCAATATGTCTGTTCAAAAGATCAAATTGCTGATATTCTCACAAAAGCCTTACCACTGGATCAATTTGTGTCATTGAGAACAAAATTGCGCGTCTCTAAAAAAATTTTCTATAAATTCTCTGGTCACTCTTTATCGGACGTCCGATGTGTTAAAACAGACGTTCGATAGTGTTCTTAATCTGTTTTCCAGAAAGTTCTGGTTCGGACGGTCGTGTTGGACGCTTCATTTCGTTCGGCCGTCCGACACTCAAAAACTGCGTCTTATAGGACAGTTCCTTCCTTCATTCAGTTCATAATTCTTCCATTGTCTCAGACACAACTCTTCGTCTTCTCCCATTTTTAAAATTCAAATTCATCTCTCTTCTGAACAAATTTCAAGAAATTGGGTTGTCCAACACCATTATACTCCTATTGCCCGTTCATTACCCCTCATAATTCTCTCTAACTGCCAACTACTCCATAAATCCCAATTCTCACCCGAAACCCTAACCTCTCAAAATTCACTTTTTGTGGACGTTTCAAGTATTCATTGTAGTTCATTTGCACTCAAAGTTCAACTCATTACATATTTGCATTATACTCTACAGCAAAAACACACTGCATTGCATCATAGTGAGAGTGAGGGGTGGATCTGCTGAGGTTGGACGCACATTCAGGCTTAGAGATGAAGATGTTAAGGTTGTCAAACCTTCTACCAAATCATCCAAAAGAGGAACTGGAACTCGTGGTGGAAAGACAAAGCAGTCTGCAAAGAAGAAGCAGAATGTGTAAACTGATGAGCCATCTGTTGAGCAGATGGAGGAACATCAAACTGAAGAGCAAAATGCTGGAAAACAGCAAACTGATGAACCTTCTACCAAGAAGTCATCAAGGACAAGGTATGGTGTGCAGTACATTGTGCCAACTGCTCAGCGTAGTGAAAAGAGAAAGCGTCTATCACGCCCCATTTTTTGAGGTGTGAAAGTAGTGTGTGGGATATGTATGTGTGTAAGGCCCAAAAACAACCCTTTTGTAGGCGACCACACAATGGAGCAGTTGATAAGAAAGCACAAGTGCTTGTGAGTAGAAGAGATAAACAATTTAAAGATCATAAACGTAACAATAAGTAAATAAAAATGAAAGGATTGCAAACCAATTAACTACCCAACTCCTCTTGAGCTTGTAGATAAATTCAAACAATCTTTCAAATTGATGAATTACAATCACTCTTGTGTACAAAGAAAGGTTCACCTCCTCCTTACCCCGAACTCCACTCGGTCAAACCAGGACGTTTTACTATCCCTCAGGACAACCCTCACAGAGTTATCCTCATGAAAGATTCACTCACAAATGAAAAGCTTACAATGAACCTCACACCACTAAGACTACAAATCTTCTTTGAAGAGTATTTTCTCACTCAAATTGATGAATTACAATCACTCTTGTGTACAAAGGAAGGTTCACCTCCTCCTTACCCCGAACTCCACTCGGTCAAACCAGGACGTTTTACTATCCCTCAGGACAACCCTCACAGAGTTATCCTCATGAAAGATTCACTCACAAATGAAAAGCTTACAATGAACCTCACACCACTAAGACTACAAATCTTCTTTGAAGAGTATTTTCTCACTAAAATCTCTCTAGATCTTTTGTATCTTCAGTGTGCCAAAGTTGTTTGAAGTGTCTGACCAACCACTATTTATATAGGACCAAGAAAGCGCCTCATTAATGTTTCCAACGGATAGAAAGTAGCTGAACAGTCAACTAGCCATTGGTAGTGTCGGACGTCCGATAGCCCTGTTTTATGCGTCCGACAGCAGGCAGTGAGTTTCAGAGATTTTCTTCAATTCTTTCGGAGATTATGCGTCCGGTGCAAGCTTTTTGTGCATCCGACAGCAAACAAAGAGATTTGAGAAAATATCTTGTTTCTATCGGACGTCCGGTAGAGACATATTCAGCGTCCGATGGTTTCGTCGACTTTGAAGGATCCTATCGGACGTCCGATGCTAGTGTCCGATCGAGGTCAGTGATTCAGGGAAAAAGTCTTATTTCCTTCGGACGTCCGGTGGTAGAGTTCTTCATGTGTCCGAAATTGTGCAATGAGTATCGAATGTCCGATCCTGTCTTCTTGAGCATCCGACAGTTTCAGCATACTTTGTCCCTTTCAGATATGCTTAATCTTTGATTCATAACTGAAAGTATTTCTTGAAAAGATATTAGTATTATCCATTGTTTTGTAAACATAAAAAACTAGGGACCAAGGCTAACATTCTCCCCCTTTTTGATGATGACAAAACAATGGATGGAAGAATGAAAAATATTGAGCATATGAGCATAAGCTCCCCCTCACTCGTTGCATCCAAACTTATAATTTCAGAAAAACTCCCCCTTTCACATAGCATCCATCTCTCCCCCTTTTTGCCATCATAAGATGAGAGTAAAAAATCAACTATCATAATCCAGCAACAATAACAGAGTATAAAAACAGAAAAATGACAACAATCACCAACATATCACAGAGAATTTGATATCAAAAGAAATATCAACATATGACAGAGGGTTTTGATAAAGCAAAACATCTTTAGATCAGAATTGTTCTTTTCTCTCCCTTTTTGACATCATATAGATTCAGTAAAATTCAAAAACTCATATCAAAGTATAAAAAATATAAAAAAAACATTATGAACAAGAATCACTGCAATGATTAACAAAATCTCCTACTTGTTAGAGTTAGCATCATGTCTAACAATCCACATGCATTTCATACCTTTTTTTATATTTTTTCTCACATAGCAATCACTTTTCATGTGACCTTTTTGACAACAGAAATTACACATAACCAAAGAGTTATTCACACGAACGGGTTTAATAAATCTGACTTGCCTTTTCCTATGGATAGCAAATTCGTTGGAATTAGAATTCAACATATTCTTTTGAAAACAGATTTGTTTCTTGTGTTTAAGCAATTCATTTAGACCATCCATTCTTCTTTTCAAATCACCTTGTTCCTTTTTGAACAATTCACAAAGTTTTGTTTTTCTATCAAGTTCAAAGTGTTAAGCAGGCTCACTCATTTTGAAGTAATCATTTCCAGCTTTCAACTCTTTATTTTGTTGAAAAAGATTTGCATTATCTCGAAACAAAAAACTAATTTTCTGTTTTAACTCCTTATTTCTAGCATAGGATTCTTTCAAACTATCATGTAATTTTATAATGAAAGATTCAAGATCATCATCAATTTCATCATCACTTTCAACTTGAGAGTTATAAGATGTTACCTCATCATCTCCAATGGCTATAAAAGTCAATTGAGCAGATTCTTCATCCTTTTCAATTTCAACATCGGAGTTGCACTCATTCCATGTGAATTGAAATTTGTTGAATTTTGGTTTTCTTCCTTCTTTATCACTGGACACTCACTTGCATAGTGTCCAGGTTGGCCGCATTCAAAACACTTATCAGTTTGCCTTTTGTTGAATTCTAGTTTCCCTTTATTTCTCGAGTTGTTGAACTGATTTGGGAATGAATTGCTAGGTCCACCTTTTCTGAATCTTCTCTTGTTGAGTATTCGTTTGAAACTTCTTGTGATGAGTGCGATATCATTGTCATCACCTTTCACATCTTCTTCATCTAGGGAGGCAAAATCATCTTCATCTTGTGAGACTTTTAGAGCAATATTCTTTCGCACTTTTGCATCCTCTTTCTCTTGCATTTTAGTCTTAAGTTTCAACTCATAAGAGGTAAGAGAATTAATAAGAGATTCAATAGGCATAGTATTCAAATCTTTAGCCTCCTCAATAGCAGTCACTTTATTTTCACAATCATTGGACAGTGCATTCAGAATTTTTCTATTTTTCTCACCTAGAAAATATTCTTTTTCCAACACCTCTAAATCTTTAATGAGATCATTGAATCTACAATACATTTCATCAATATTTTCATGAGGTTGCATCTTGAAGGATTCATATTTTGTAACTAGAATGGATTTCTTTTGTTCTCTAACATTCTCACTACCTTCATGAATTTCTCTCAATTTATCCCAAATTTCCTTGGCTGACTTGCAACTTTTGACTCTAATAGATTCATTTGAGTCTAAAGCACAAAATAACACATTCATAGATTTTGCATTTAAGGTGAGATGAGTTCTATCTATAGCAGTCAATTCACTTCTTGTTTTTGGTCTAGATCTCTGAGTATTTTCATCTATAAGAGAGGCATCATATGGACCTTCACTAATGATAAACCACAGTTCAATATCAATAGATTGCAAAAAGATAATTATTCTTTCTTTCCAACTCACATAATTTGACCCATTAAACATAGGTGGTCTAATGACAGAATGTCCTTCAAAAAATATAGCATTGTTGGTTGTCATCTTTACTCCAAATCCGATAGAGCTTAATCTCTAGGAGACCAAACTCTGATACCAATTGTAAGGCTCAAAAACAACCCTTTTCTAGGCGACCACACAATGGAGCAGTTGATAAGAAAGCACAAGTGCTTGTGAGTAGAAGAGATAAACAATTTAAAGATCATAAACGTAATAATAAGTAAATAAAAATGAAAGGATTGCAAACCAATTAACTACCCAACTGCTCTTGAGCTTGTAGATAAATTCAAACAAGCTATTTCAAGTTGATGAATTATAATCACTCTTGTGTACAAAGGAATGTTCACCTCCTCCTTGCCCCGAACTCCACTCGGTCAAGTCAGGACGTTTTACTATCTCTCAGGACAACTCTCACAGAGTTACACTCATGAAAGATTCACTCACAAATGAAAAGCTTACAATGAACCTCACACCACTAAGACTACAAATCTTCTTTGAAGAGTATTTTTTCACTAAAATCTCTCTAGATCTTTTGTATCTTCAGTGTGCCAAAGTTGTTTGAAGTGTCTGACCAACCACTATTTATATAGGACCAAGAAAGTGCCCCATCAATGCTTCCAACGGATAGAGAGTAGTTGAACAGTCAACTAGCCGTTGGTAGTGTCGGACGTCCGATAGCCCTGTTTTATGCGTCCGACAGCAGGCAGTGAGTTTCAGAGATTTTCTTCAATTCTTTCGGACGTCCGGTGCAAGCTTTTTGTGCGTCCGACAGCAAACAAAGAGATTTGAGAAAATATCTTGTTTCTATCGGACGTCCGGTAGAGACATATTCAGCGTCCGATGGTTTCGTCAACTTTGAAGGATCCTATCGGACGTCCGATACTAGCGTCCGATCGAGGTCAGTGATTCAGGGGAAAAGTCTTATTTCCTTCGGACGTCCGGTGGTAGAGTTCTTCATGCATCCGAAGTTGCGCAATGAGTATCGGACGTCCGATCCTGTCTTCTTGAGCGTCCGACAGCTTCAGCATACTTTGTCCCTTTCAGATATGCTTAATCTTTGATTCATAACTGAAAGTATTTTTTGAAAAGATATTAGTATTATCCATTATTTTGTAAACATCAAAAACTAGGGACCAAGGCCAACAATGTGAACGTGTGTGAAAGTAAAAATAAAAGGCCGTGGGATTGTGAAATGCGATGGTTTGGCCAAACAAAGGGTTTTAGATAGAAAAAGTGTCGCCACTTGGTATAGAGTTAGGGTGTACCAAATCACCCAAAAAGTGATTTTTTTGGAAAGAAAAGTAAACAAACCCTTTTTAAAGAATTTTTTAGGTCTACGTAACCAAAGAAAGGGATCAGGGGTCACATTTGATAAGGAAGAAGGCAAAGGCAAAGCCTAAGGTACTCCCTTACCCTAACCAAAGCTAGTTTCGTGACTTAGTCCTTCTTTTTCTAATTTTTCTACCCAAAATATGTGTTGCATGTTGGATGTGACTAATGGATATGAAAAAAAATGCAATCCTAAATCTAAAATATCTCTTATGAGGCTTTTTGATCCCAATCACATGAGTTGTGATGACCAATAAGGAAAACGCTCATAGAGGTCACGGGTAATGCAAATAAAGACCCAAATATGAGTGCAAGTGTGAAAATGTAAGAAGAATGCAAAATAAAATAAAAATAAAAATACAAATGTAAGTGCAAGTGTGCAAATGTAAAAAAAGTGCATGTGTGCAAATGTAAGAAAAGTGCATATGTGCCAATTGAGAAAATAAAGGTGTTTGTATGCAAGTGGATGAAAATATGGTATACTAGTAGTAAATGCATATAAGTGCAACTGTGTGCAATTTATAAGGTAGAAAATAAATAAATGATAGGGAAAGAAGAAAAAGGTGCAAACATGGCTCGTGGATTGAAAAAAAATATATAAGTAGTGAGAGAATGTGGATAAAGAAAGTGAGGAAGTGATATGATAAAAATGAGAGTGTATGAACCTAGAGGAATGCATCAAGTCGAGTACGGGAATGACTCCTAACTTCACGATTTTAATTTTCCCTTTGATTAGAAGGAAGAACTAGCGTGCTAAGGCTATTTTGTAGCCACACTCGCTCGTTTCCCTTACCGAAAGGGGGCTCTCAAACAAATGTACCCTATAACTAGCATGAGGATGCAAAAACCTAAGATGAAGGGGAAAGGATTGGAGAAGCATGCCAAATGCTAAAAAACTAAGAAAAATGTATGAAATGTAGTGAGACATGCAAGTATGTACCAACGAGAGGGAACGGCCTATTGGGTCTAGCATTGGACTAGCCCTTTTCTAAAATTCTATCACAAGCATTGGACTTACGAGAGTTCGAGGGGAAAAACCATGACCAGCGTTGGACTAGCCACGGTGACGCATTCATCCATCACATTCATCTATGACTATAGAAAGCAAGTAGACATGCCAATCACCTATAAACACGTAGCACATAACACTTAGCATGCTCGACTAAATGCAAGAGTTTAATAAAGCAAATTAACACATAGCAACAAAAACAGGCAATCAAGCTAATGAACCTATTACATTTGCTAACTAAAACAAATGGGGAAGAGGAAAAATGAATAAAAATGCTCTCCAAGCCCTATCTATTACAAGCTAAGAGGTGTACACATACCCCATAAAAGAATAATTTACTAAAAGCAAAAGTAAATAAAATAAATGAAGGGAATTAAGGAAAGGCAAGGAAAGCAAAGTAGACATGCAATTCTCACTTAGCACGTTGGATCACATAGGGGAGAGACAAAAAAGATAAAAGAAATTATACCTCCCCATTTGTGATGCTAGTAAAGTGAACAAGACTTAACTTGGGCTAAAGTCACCAGAGAAAGAGATAACTTGGGTTAAAACCATCAAAGTAAGGGATTAATGCACCACTTTAAAGATAAGTAGAATAAAAGGCAAAAAGGAAATTCAGAACATCTTAGAAACTTCAAAAGGGGTACTAACAAACCACCAAATTCTTCCCTAATTGCGACTTAAATGAAATCAAATAATGCATAATTTCCAAGAAAAGTAAATTATTGATCAAATTTCTAAAATGGAAAAACTACCAAGGACCCAATTGCAAATATTAACCAATCATCCAAGCCCAATTAACACATTTTGGGAACTTTAGGGGTCCGAGAGCAAAGAAAGGGTCAAGTAATGATTGAAATTGCAATTATTCTAGGACCTGATTGCAAGGAATTAAAACATAATTGGGCCATAGTAAGACAAGGAGAGACTTTAAGGGATTGGAATGCAACTTTTTGGAACATTTTTCATGCAAAAGCATGCAAAGCTACGAAGGAAGACATTCTGTAACTGGAGCTATTCTTCTGCAACATGCAAGCCGTGACTTTCTTTCCATTTCAACATGCAAATGAATTCATCTAATATCAAGACTTCACCTATCAACTACCGACTAAATGAGACACGAATTCTTATTGCAGAGTTGTAGCAAAGCATTTGAGTTGGCCAACATCAAAAAAAAAAAAGGGGGAGAAATGCTGCAAGAAATGCAAGAGGTTTCATGCATTAAAAAGACAGCACAAGCTTCAGCAGCTCTACGATGCAAAGAAATGTAAGAAGACAGCAAAGGCACGAAAAGATAAACTCGCAGTGAACATGCACACAACATACCAACCAAAAGCCTAAAAAAAAAACGCAAAGCTTCAAACAAACCCATGCTTGAACGAACCAGAGAAGGAAACAGAATCCCTTTGTTCATGCTGCTGTAACAAATCGAGATCTTTAAACTTGTTGCAGCAGATCTTTTATGCACTCAAACGTCGATAAACATTTCAAAGCTAAACCCAACCTCAAATTCCTACCCCAAATTATAATCCCAAATACTCCATCATGCATACAAAATCACACACCGAATGCAAAGCTAACGGGAGCTATCATGCAAAGGGGCTGTTATGCGACGGCTTTAGAAGCTGTTAACTTCGTGAGCTATAAAAACGTAGTGCAGCAAACAAACTTTAACTTTGGTTTGAAATTGCCAATCAAACGTTCAAGAAAACATGCTTAAGCTCAAACCCTAAGACAAACAAGATGCCAAACATGCCATGGGTTTAAACATTTAACAGAAAAACACATGCAAAGCTGGAAATTTTTTCCTTCCTGCAGCACTTTGTCTTCGGCTTCAAGAAGACACAGGAAAATAGCCATGAATACTGGTTGAAAATTCAAATTCCAGCACTTAAAGGTATCAGATGCCAAACCATAAAATGAACAAGAAAATGATCGCCAAAAACAAGATTCACTTTCCCTTTCCCTACTGGTAATCATGCGGGTTTAAAGATTCTGAGCTTACACGGCTCAAATGAGCTCCTAATGTTTCAACCCCAAGCCAAATACTAGCAGCCAGATCACCGTGAAAAAGGAAAAATATCATGCCAGGCCATCATAAAGGCACAACAAGCGGACAAGAGAACAAGCAAAGCCCCTAGATTTCATGAACAGATTTGAGCAAGACTCCATTTTTCTAAAAAAAACTTCTGACCGGACATTCCCAGACCAAAGAATCATAGCCATGATAGTTCCATCAACAACAAAACAACAAACAAGAAACAGGCTGCTTGGTCGGATGTACAAAACTGACTTTACAGCCCAAATCTTAAAGCGAACCGAGAAAAGATTGAAAATTACCTATTTCAGCGTCCTGCCAAAGAGTAACCTGAGGCTCAAACTGCAGAGGAACCTACCCCCTTACCCAAGTTCATTGATGATGATGCCAGGGAGAGATTCGAATGGATCTCGCAGAAAGGCTTCATCACTCAGAGGACTATCATCCCATACGAATTTCGTATGCTTGACCTTGAACCAGTTCTTAAACTTTTTGAATTCAAAAAATGGACTCATCTTCTGACCATTCCAAACACATACTATCTTGACATACTTCATCAATTCTTTGCCAACCTTTGGAAGGGTAGATCACACACTGATCTAGTTTCACTTGTCAATTCTGTTAACATACAGTTGAATTCTAACATTGTCAACACTATTCTGGAAACCAAAATTGAAGATGATTTTAAAGAAAAAATTGTAAACTTCTTTTCATATGAAGAATTTCCTTCTGCATATCATCATTTTCATGTTGCTAAATTGAGGACTTATTTTCAAACTCATTTTAATACTCCTATTGAGGCAAGATTGGAAGATCTCAGTCCTCAAAATTTAATTATGTTTTCCATAATTTCGAATCTGTTGGTCCCTACTGATGGTTATAGGACTGATGCCAACAAAATAGAGCTTTACCTGTTCTATTGCTTTCTTGAAAAAAATCAAAATTGATTTTGGTTTTATTATGTGTAAATTCTTGCTCAAAATCAACACTGATAGCCGTAGGAAACTTTCCTATGAAAAATTTCTAACTCCTATCTTTGCCCATCTTGAAATTTCCTTTACTGAAAAATCACCAAAAGAAAGTGCATCAACTGTTTTCTCCAAAACATATTTTGAAAGAAAAAATCTAAAATTTTTTGAGGTTCATTGGTGCTACAAGGAAACTGTTTCAGAGTCTAGGAGAAAGAATTTTCATGAAACTCTTGTTACTCCTAGGACTCCTCGAGATCAGTCCATGTTTGTCTCACCCTTTGCTATCCATCCTAGAAAGTCAGCCACTAAGTCCTCTTCATCTAATTCCGAGGTCATTTCTTTGCTTGAGGATCTCAAATAACACATGCTACTCGTTAAAGATGGTCTGAAGATGATCATGTCATTCGAACAACAAGCCACCTTCATTGACAAAAGGAATCTGCTTGTACCTCCCATTCCTCAAGACAATGAGAATGCACACCAAAAGAAGCCTAGAACTGAGCCAACTACTACTGAAACTATTTCAGAGTACCGTGCCTCCAATTCTCAGCCACAGGACAAGGGAAAGACTCCAACAATTGAAGAAGAAATCGAAGAGGATGATGATGAGGATACTGAAAAGGAAGAAGTGGATCCTGCTCAGTTTCGCCTAGCAAGGAGAAGGCTTGGATCGTCGAAGATTACCATTTAGGCACTTCTAGGCAAATGCACTTCATGACTAGGATGGTAGTTCATAATAGGCTCTTAGCATCTCTTGCATTTTAAACATTTCGTGCGTTCTGTATTAAGAATTCTATTTTCCTTCCTTTGCTGGTCTGTAAAACTATTTTGGTTATCTTTTATGTTTCGAATGAATGTTGATTTTGTGAATTATCCCTGATTTATGGATGAATGATGTTTAATTCAGTCTGACCTCTGATTTCTGATATTGACTTGATGAATGATTACTATTGACAATTGCCAATATTGATGATGCTGTATTTTGGCTTTTTGATTTTACTGGTAAGTGTTGATAGTATTGCTGATAATTGTTGATAGTTTTGGCTTCTAATATTGCTGGTAATATTGATGATGTGTATCCGATATTGGATTCTAGTTGATTCAATGATGACAAAAAAGGAAAAAAATGGATATGTAATCTATACATGAGTGGGAGTCATTCTAAGGGGGAGTGTCTAGTATCTATATGTGAGTGGACATTATTAGTATCCACTCCTTAAGGGGGAGTTGTGCCCTTTGCTCAATCCATTGTTTTGTTATCATTAAAAAGGGGAGATTGTTTATTTCAGTCCGTAGCTTTTGATGATTACAAAACAAATGGATGTTACTAATCTTCTTCAAATAGACCCTTTTAGAAATGGAGCAAAACATGTTTAAAGATTAAGCACAAAGGATGCTGAAACTGCTATCGGACGCACAAGAAGATTGGATCGGACGTCCGACAACCTTTGCGCAACTTTGTGCAACTTCGGATGCATGAAGAACTTCACCCTCAGACGTTCGAAGATATTGAGTCATTCCCTCTAAGCTCACTAACCTCGATCGGATGCATATTATCAGAGCACTGAACATCCGACAAGCGTTGCGACACTTCGGACGCAAAGCCTTGAAGGCACCGGACATCCGAAAAGAATTGAAAAAGAATTCTTAGTTACACCTCCTACCTTCAGACGCATACATTGAAGGTACCGGACGTCTGAAATAATTCAAGAAAATTTCTTGAGCTCACTGCCTATGTTTGAATGCAAGAAGTTGGTCTACCGGACGTCCGACACTACCAACAACTAGTTGACTCTTCAACTGCCTTCTATCCGTTGGAAGCATTAATTGAGAAACTTTTTGGTCCATATAAATAGAACAAAGTCAGCCACTTCAAAGTAACTTTGTACATTGAGACTACATCAGATCAAGAGTGATTTTAGTAGTAAAATACTCTTCAAAGAAGATTTATAATCTTAGTTGTGTAATTTTCGATAAGCTTTTCTAGTGTGATTCAATTATTTCAATAGTGTAGTTTTGTGAGAATTATCCGAGTGATAGTAAAACTTCCTTACTTGACTAAGTGTGGCTTGGGGCAAGAAGGAAGTGATCCTTCCTTTGTACACCAAGATTGGTTATAAGTTGGTCAACTTGAAGAAGCTTGTTCAATAAAGTGATATTCAAACTCAAGAGGAGTTTGGTGTTTGGTTTGATATTCTATCTCTTTTACTTATTGTCTTGCTATACAAACTGTTCATCTCTGCTACTCACAAGCACTTGTGTGTTCTCATCAATTGTTCCATTGTGTGGTCATTTTAGAAAAAGAGGGCAAGTACTCAAAAAGTGACTTACAATTTGGCCAGTTTTTAAACTACCTAATTCACCCCCCTCTTAGCTTGTTTTCGATTCATACACCCTCTCAGATCCAGAACCTAACAAGCACGAGGTGGCAATATTATTCTAGCACGCCAAGCAAGATTTCAAAAGATCAATTTATAAAATTTTCCATGGTTCGCCAAGCTTCTCGACCAAGCCCTTGTCGGCTCAAGTTACGAGGTTAGCCAATGAGTTAGGACGTCCCCACAAGTATAATTGGTCAATGAGATAACACTCCAATTGATTTAGAATCGATCATAGTTAAGAGTCAAAATAAGAGACACCTTCCACTCGAATAGGGTGTGGTACATGATGCCGCTTAGTGCTCACGATTTAAAAACATGTTCGAGTACAAGTGCAAGTCAAACAAATTCGTATAACAATTAGCGAGTATTCAAGAGGGAGAGAATAAGAGCGATAAAGTACACCATCATCTCGACAAGTTTACAAATCACAAGAATCATATAGCACTTGTACAAGTATCATTTCAATCAAAGCAACAGGAAGCATGCACTTGACAGTCACCAAAGTCAAGAGCAAAGTGAGAGCAAAAGCAAGAGATCAAATGAGCTCCTCAGTGTCCACGTGATCACCTGAGACATGCACAATCACGGTTACCTATATAGTCGACCAAGGCTAATAAAAAAAATTCCTTACTACCCACACACAAGAGCCTCAAGTTCAATGTGACAGCCCCACCTTTCCCTAAGGCCAACCAAGGGGTTCGGCGGACCGCCTGCCCAACTCTCGCCGGGACTACGGGGTCAAATCACTCCCAACTTGCAGCACGCGTGATAGAAACCAAAGAAAACGAACGAATGGGAAACCTCCAGGTTAAATGTCACTTACCAACTCATAATATCATAAAAATCTGGCTAAAAATCCCTGCCAGATTTTTATTTTTATTTTTTTCCCTTTTCACACTTGGATACTACACTCGTCCGAAACCTCAGTAATTTCATTAAACTCCAGGTAGCCATAAAGAATGAACACGTTCGAGCAGGGTAACACAAGTACTTGATTAAACACTTATATATATATATATAAATATATGATTGCAAATTTACAAATCAAAAGGGAGTTGTTGGATCGAAATACATTCAAGGTTTCCATCTATTGAGGAGCTATACAAAAGAATATATATCTAGCTCAACTCATGCTTCCAAACATCATTGTTCCCAAAAGATTTTCCTGTAAGAAAAACAAGGATAACAAAACGGGGTGAGCTATAAGCTCAATGAGGTACCAAAAATAATAACAGTCAAGGACCAAGGAACTTCATGCTCAATTAATCACATAGGTATACCAAATAAGGAAATATGTAAACAACTTAGATAGAAAGGATACAGATGGCTCTCAGGAGCCAATTTCCCGTTGCAGTACTTGATCCGACTACGTTGACCTTCCGTCAACTTTCAACTAAAGAAAACCAGTCCAGTAGATCACCGCTTTAACGCCGAATCCCGTTCACCATTCATACCTCCTTACCGGGCCAGAACGCCAAACAGAAACAGGAATGGTAATACTCAAATATACCGGAATCAAGAGTCTCAATACTCAAAGATTCCATAAAAACAGGCACCCACGGATTGTGAATTTTCTCGACCAAGCCCTTGCATGGCTCGATTTAATTAACTCCCCATGAGGTTGAGCTCAGGTTTAACAGGATGATCAAGTTTAACAGGACGATCGTGGACACACTTCCAAACGATCGAATAACAAGTGCAAATAACAAGTTCAAGTACATAACAAGTACAAGTAACAGATTCCAGTTTGTTCAGTACAGGCAAGAGAACAAGTGTGATAAAGTACACCCTCGTCTCATACAAAATAAACGGTCAGGAAAAATATTCAAGTAGCAAGTTGCAAGTACAGAAAACCAGTTTAACAATAACTCAGGGGAGTGGTACACTCACCTGATTAAACAAGGATAATTTCAAAAGTTTCCTTCCCAAGTGTGGCTTCACTCGTCGTTACCTCCTAGAACAATCAAGGCAAACACTTAAAACTTGACTCCAAGACCGAGTATGGAATTCGCAAGTGAGACTCGGTTACGAGCCGTATGCCTAGTCAAAAGAACCATTAATGCAAAGCAAAGAGATGACCTCGGAGTGAAAAGATACCAATTAGTCTTAAAAGCATGAACAACCTCAAAGCCCTTCCTACAATGACTGACCAACTCCAAATTTGAAGTAGATAAAGAAAGCAAGATCAATACAAGGAAAACAGAATTTTTTTTTCCAGTTCCGCGCGACCTTATATGAAAAATCATATCTCAAGTTTTGTAAGTCCAAAATTAATAAAAGTTATACCGTTGAAAAATACATTAAAAGGGCTATAACTTTCCAGAAACCACTATTGTAAGATTTAGAACATAAGTCAGTCGAATTCAAGTCACAAGTTGCTGCTTTATCCAGTGAAGGACAGAACAGGTACAAGATTTCAATCAACTTTGAAAAATCACCATAAATTGGACAAATAGAAACAGGATCGAAAATTCTCACGGTTTATAGCCCTATGAATCTAGTTTAAAACGCAACAAACGGAACTCAATTCTGACATTTCTACATCAAGATATAGCAAATCTCCCGAGACTGCACCGAAGCTCCTACAAACATTTGGACAGCACTTCCCCTTGTCTCTCTTTACTTTTCCATCCATCAAGGCTTCTTTTGTTTTCCTCAATCACTCCCAAAGGCACACACAAAATAAGTTCATTTGATAGCCATTCAGTAAGCTCCAAGTAGTACAAGTACAATTCAAGCTAGGAAAAACTCCGGAAATGAAAGTTAAGCTCAAAACCAGAAAAATAGTTTTTGACATCATTTTATGGTAATGGTACCAAAGGCACTACGATTATCGGATGAAGGTAAAAGACCCACCGTTTCGAAGCTAAGAAACAGGGCTAGAATATTGAAGAAGGTCACTCAACCCAGTTCCGAGTGTAAACAGGTCAAAAATACAAGATACTACACTAGAACCGCAAAAACAGATTCACAAACCACATTCTGCTGTAAATAGAATTACTCAGCCTACTTAAGTCCAAACACAGAAATTCCAAAGCCATCCGAAAGCTTAGAAACAGGGCTACATTTCATCAGAAGACCTTAACAACCAATTCCGAAGCCATTCCAGCCAAAACAACCAATTACAGTCGCAATTCTTACATTCGGGTAAAACTAGGACAGCAAGGGTAATTTCAACTTTTCTCATTCTACGCTACTCCGATTGACCTGATATTTTGTAGAAACCTCTAAAATATCATTCCCTACAACTTTCATGTTTTAAGCTAAGGCCAATTCGACCTCTAACTAGGAGCTATAAAACCGGGCAGAATGTTCCCAATAAAACCCTAACTTTGCAATTAACCACTTTTTCCACCTTCTAGAGTCATCATATACCATTTTCAATCATCATAGATAGCCACACAATCATGTTCATATTAAAATAGAAAAATCCCCAAAAATTATAAAAGTTCATCAATTCAACCACAACTCAAAATATAATCCATAAAATGGCATCTCATACTACCACTAAGCATGATTTAATCATCAATAAAGGGAGGAGAGTAGTTCTTCACAACTCACCTTAGAAACAAGAGAGAGAGAGCAATAAGTTCTCTTAGCTTTCCAAATAACTCCACACAACACCTCACTATCACTCCCTTAAGTGGTTTTATGGAGCACAAACAAGATTGGAAGGTTGAGTGAGTTGATTGAAGCAAGATTGAAGCCAAAAACTTGAAGAGTTTTCTTTCTTTTGTTGCTCAAGGAGCTCGGCCAAGATGAAGAGCAAAATGGTGAAATTTTTGGTTAATTTTGTGATTTATTTGGTCAAATAGAAAAGGTGAATAGTGGTCTTATGTAAGAAGCAATCCTATGGTGACACTTGTCACCTCATTTAGTGACTTGCCTAACTTTTGTCTCTCTTATACCAATCCACTTAGCATCCTCTATTTATCTCTTAACACCCGGTAAATTAATTCTAGTATCCAAAACTTAATTTAGTTGACCGAATTTTTCCGAACTTTTCGCCCTAGTGGGTCCCACATCCAGTATACACTCTTAATTTCTCAAAACCTATTTGATACTAGAAAAATCATCCAAAAACTATATCTGCTCATAAAAATTATTTAGAAAATTTTCCTAATAAAGAAAATGCATAAAAGGCGTGCAATTAAATAAAGTAACGCCAATAAATTAAGAAAATTTACGGGCTCTCACACTCTCTCCCCCTTAAAAGAATTTCGTCATCGAAATTCCTTATCATTGCCTTCTTCGGGATACAAAAATTTTACTACCTTCTCGCAGTCAAATTGAGTATCATCCTTAGCTAACCAATCAGTATCCCGTCACTAGCCAAACTCATTGAATTCTTCCTTCCCGACTTGCAAACAGTGAGCAAACGGTGGAATACCAGAATCTTACCTTCCACGTCCTCAAATGGGTCAGAGACTTGATGTTGTTCTAAGGAGTACACCCGAGCTGACACTTTCGATCCATTCTTTTTCCCCTTCGACTGGTCGGGGTTGGTCGTGGTTGACTGTTGCCGCCTACTCCCTTCTCGAGCTCGGCCTGGGCAATTTGCAATTTGATGATCTGCGCTCCCACAACGCAGACACTTTCTTCCTTTCTTCCAACAGACATCCTCTGTGTGATTTGGCTTCCCACAGTACCCGCAGGGACCACGAGAAGCGGAGACTGAGTCTCTTTGTAAGGCACCACTTGACATTCTCGGTAATTGTACTCCCCTGTTTTCCCTTCCAATCTTAGGAGGTGTACCCTTATCCCCTTGCTCTGAGGTACTTCCAGGAAATCCCCTTTTCTTAGCTTGAAAGTTTCTAACTTGAAATCTCGCGCTTTCAACTCGTTGAGATTTCTCTACCGCATCACTAAAGGAATTGAGTTGCGCGACAGCCAGGTCTTTCTGGATCTCAACGTTCAATTCTTGGACAAAACGCCTTATCCTCCTTTGCTCAATCATGATTAGTTCAGGAGCGAACTTGGACAATCTGGTGAACTGGCTCTCATATTCAGCGACGGTTTGGGTTCCCTGGCGGAGTCTAATAAACTCATCTTCTTTCTTTTCTTGGATCAGGGGTGGAAAATACTTGGTGTTGAACTCTCTCATAAAATTCACCCAAATCCTTGGGGTTTGTTCTCTTTCCCATTTCATCCTTATGATGTTCCACCAAGATCGGGCCGCTCCCTTCAGTTGGAAGACGGCAAATGTCACCTGTCGCTCCTCAGTGTAGTGCAACGCGGCAAAGATATCAATCATCTTCTCTAACCACTTCTCGGCCACATCGGGGTCTGGTCCTCCAAGGAATTTCGGTGGCGAGAACTTCTGAAATCGTTCGAGGGCTCTATCCTCACCCTCTATATGATTACCAGGGTTCCCTTGCTGATTAATAGGATTTTGGCCTTGATGTCCTACCACGTGAGCCAAAAGGTCGGTCATACGTTGGATAGCGGCAGCCACCTGAATGTTAGGATCCATTCCAGGTTCAAGATTAGATCCAGACATTGGTTCCCGATTTTCTCCTTCATTTGAGGTTCCATGCCCTCGGCCCCGGCCACTACGAGTACCCTCCATTTGACTTAACCGGTCTAGGGTCGAAGCACGAATCCAATATTAACACAAAAGTATACAAATACAGTGATAAAAGTAGGCCATACACATATATCATGTCTTTAGCAGATAAATCACATAGTAACAGTCAATCAGACTCAAACAAAAGAAATTGCATGGAAGTTATTAAGAGAATAATCCACTAACTAGGCCAATGGTACACAAGCAACTAACCAAAAACTTTCTATGAGAATAATATGATTTATATCCTAGGCAGGGTCAATCATTCTTAATAAAACCCTAACATATCACATGACGTTCCATAGAATCAAATTCTAGTCCGCCCAAATCATTACTAACCTAGGCGCTCAGCTATTTAGTAGTCGGGTACAAGAATCCCAAAATAAGATAACTTCACAACTCGAGCTGGCCAGTCCCAAGAGTAATTCATCTACAATCGAGATTCTTACCTGACCTACAGATCTACTATCTCAAAGCACCATGATAAGAGTTTATAACTTATAACACTTCACGATCCATAGCTTATGCTCAAAGAGCACTTATACATTCATACACATTCACGGAATCGGGACCATAACACCACTTGGTACAAGCTCACTCCGCGCAGAGACCACGCGAAGCAACTCTGATACCACCTGTGACAGCCCCACCTTTCTCTAAGGCGAACCAAAGGGTTCGGCGAACCGCCTGCCCAGCTCTCGCCGGGACTACGGGGTCAAATCACTCCCAACTCTGCAGCACGCATGATAGAAACCAAAGAAAACGAACGAATGGGAAACCTCCAAGTTAAATGTAACTTACCAACTCATAATATTGTAAAAATCCCTGCCAGATTTTTATTTTTATTTTTTTTTCCTTTTCACACTTGGATACTACACTCGTCCGAAACCTCAGTAATTTCATTAAACTCCAGGTAACCATAAAGAATGAACACGTTCGAGCGGGGTAACACAAGTACCTGATTAAACACTTATATATATATATAAATACATGATTGCAAATTTACAAATCAAAAGGGAGTTGTTGGATCGAAATACATTCAAGGTTTCTATCTATTGAGGAGCTATACAAAAGAATATATATCTAGCTCAACTCATGCTTCCAAACATCATTGTTCCCAAAAGATTTTCCTGTAAGGAAAACAAGGATAACAAAACGGGGTGAGCTATAAACTCAATGAGGTACCAAAAATAATAACAGTCAAGGACCAAGGAACTTCATGCTCAATTAATCACATAGGTATACCAAATAAGGAAATATGTAAACAACTTAGATAGAAAGGATACAGATGGCTCTCAGGAGCCAATTTCTCGTTGCAGTACTTGATCCGACTACGTTGACCCTCCGTCAACTTTCAACTAAAGAAAACCAGTCCAGTAGATCACCGCTTTAACGCCGAATCCCGTTCACCATTCATACCTCCTTACCGGCCCCGTACGCCAAATAGAAACAGGAATGGTAATACTCAAGTATACCGGAATCAAGAGTCTCAATACTCAAAGATTCAATAAAAACAGGCACCCACGGATTGTCAATTTTCTCGACCAAGCCCTTGCATGGCTCGATTTAATTAAGTCCCCATGAGGTTGAGCTCAGATTTAATAGGATGATCAAGTTTAACAGGACGATCGTGGACACACTTCCAAACGATCGAATAACAAGTGCAAGTAACAAATTCAAGTACATAACAAGTACAAGTAACAGATTCCAGTTTGTTCAGTACAGGCAAGAGAACGAGTGTGATAAAATACACCCTCGTCTCATACAAAATAAATGGTCAGGAAAAATATTCAAGTAGCAAGTTGCAAGTACAGAAAACCAGTTTAACAATAACTCAGGGGAGTGGTACACTCACCTGATTAAACAAGGATAATTTCAAAAGTTTTCCTTCCCAAGTGTGGCTTCACTCGTCGTTACCTCCTAGAACAATCAAGGCAAACACTTAAGACTCGACTCCAAGACCAAGTATGGAATTCGCAAGTGAGACTCGGTTACGAGCCGTATGCCTAGTCAAAAGAACCATTAATGCAAAGCAAAGAGGTGACTTCGGAGTGAAAAGGTAACAATTAGTCTTAAAAGCATGAACAACCTCAAAGCCCTTCCTACAATGACTGACCAACTCCAAATTTGAAGTAGATAAAGAAAGCAAGATCAATACTAGGAAAACAGAATTTTTTTTTCCAGTTCCGTGCGACCTTATATGAAAAATCATATCTCAAGTTTTGTAAGTCCAAATTTAATAAAAGTTATACCGTTGAAAAATACATTAAAAGGGCTATAACTTTCCAGAAAACACTATTGTAAGATTCAGAACATAAGTCAGTCGAATTCAAGTCGCAAGTTGCTGCTTTATCCAGTGGAGGACAGAACAGGTACAAGATTTCAGTCAACTTTGAAAAATCACCATAAATTGGACAAATAGAAACAGGATCAAAAATTCTCACGATTTATAGCCCTATGAATCTAGTTTAAAACGCAACAAACGGAACTCAATTCCGACATTTCTACATCAAGATATAGCAAATCTCCCGAGACTGCACCGAAGCTCCTACAAACATTTGGACAGCACTTCCCCTTGTCTCTCTTTACTTTTCCAGCCATCAAGGCTTCTTTTTTTTTCCTCAATCACTCCCAAAGGCACACACAAAATAAGTTCATTAGATAGCCATTCAGTAAGCTCCAAGTAGTACAATTCAAGCTAGGAAAAAGTCCGGAAATGAAAGTTAACCTCAAAACCAGAAAAATAGTTTTTGACATAATTTTACGGTAATGGCACCAAAGGCACTACGATTATCGGATGAAGGTGAAAGACCCACCGTTTCGAAGCTAAGAAACAGGGCTAGAATATTGAAGAAGGTCACTCAACCCAGTTTCGAGTGTAAACAGGTCAAAAATGCAAGATACTACACTAGAACCGCAAAAACAGATTCACAAACCACATTCTGCTGCAAATAGAATAACTCAGCCTACTTAAGTCCAAATACAGAAATTCCAAAGCCATCCGAAAGCTTAGAAATAGGGCTACATTTCATCAGAAGACCTTAACAACCAATTCCGAAGCAATTCCAGCCAAAACAACCAATTACTGTCGCAATTCTTACATTCGGGTAAAACCAGGACAGCAAGGGTAATTTCCACTTTTCTCATTCTACGCTACTCCGATTGACCTAAAATTTTGTAGAAACCTCTAAAATATCATTCCCTACAACTTTTATGTTTTAAGCCAAGGCCAATTCGGCCTCTAAATAGGAGCTATAAAACCGGGCAGAATGTTCCCAATAAAACCTCAACTTTCTAAAATTTCTTCCAAATCAGAAATTGGTTGCAATTAACCACTTTTTCCACCTTCTAGAGTCATCATATACCATTTCCAATCATCATAGATAGCCACACAATCATGTTCATATTAAAATAGAAAAATCCCCAAAAATTATAAAAGTTCATCAATTCAACCACAACTCAAAATATAATCCATAAAATGGCATCTCATACTACCACTAAGCATGATTTAAGCATCAATAAAGGGAGGAGAGTAGTTCTTCACAACTCACCTTAGAAACAAGAGAGAGAGAGCAATAAGTCCTCTTAGCTTTCCAAATAACTCCACACAACACCTCACTATCACTCCCTTAAGTGGTTTTATGACGCACAAACAAGATTGGAAGGTTGAGTGAGTTGATTGAAGCAAGATTGAAGCCAAAAACTTGAAGAGTTTTCTTTCTTTTGTTGCTCAAGGAGCTCGGCCAAGATGAAGAGCAAAATGGTGAAATTTTTGGTTAATTTTGTGATTTATTTGGTCAAATAGAAAAGGTGAATAGTGGTCTTATGTAAGAAGCAATCCTATGGTGACACTTGTCACCTCATTTAATGACTTGCCTAACTTTTGTCTCTCTTATACCAATCCACTAAGTATCCTCTACTTATCTCTTAACACCCGGTAAATTAATTCCAGTATCCAAAACTTAATCTAATTGGCCGAATTTTTCCGAACTTTTCGCCCTAGTGGGTCCCACATCCGGTATACACTCTTAATTTCTCAAAACCTATTTGATACTAGAAAAATCATCCAAAAACTATATCTGCTCATAAAAATTGTCTAGAAAATTTTCCTAATAAAGAAAATGCATAAAAGGCGTGCAATTAAATAAAGTAACGCCTAGAAATTAAGAAAATTTACGGGCTCTCACATTCAAGTCAAATTAAAAGAGAAATTTTCTCACTTAATCACTGAAATAATATTCAAGGAGAACTCAAAAGTTCCATTTTCGAATCAAGTTGCGACAAGAACTTTCGATTTCAGAAAAGGAGTACAACGCTTAATTTTTGGCACGAAAATCGAGAAAGGAAAAAATATTTTCATATTTTAAAACTCCTAATCCTATGCCCTAGTTTTAAGATATAGGTGAACGTTCATATTTTTTAAACTTATGAAGTCAAAATCCATCAATAACGTCACTTATTTCATGGTAAATATTGGAGCTAAAAGCTCCATATTTCCAATATGAACGTAGTGAAATTCCTCAAAAATTACTCTAGCTAAAATGCTCAATTTATTGTTCATTTTCACTAAAACAGAGGGTATAATACTAGGAGGTAAACAATCTTATTTCGGAACCAAAGAAAACAAACTAGTTTTGCTTGAAGTTTGGTCAACTTCCAAACAATCAAGTTTTTCGATCCAAGCCAAGAAAAATCTCATGTGCTCAGTGAAACCCATTTCCCAAGTATGAAATAGGGTGCAAATAATCAAAAGGTTAGGCTTGAAACCCAGAAAATTTTCCCAAGCCACTTTTGAACTTTTGTCACTTTATAAGGAGAATTTCAGTTTTTGTAATGTTCTTTGAAAAATCACAACTTGAGTTTCATAAGTCCAAAATACACAAATCTTATACCGTTGGAAAATAAACTCAATGAACTAAAACTCTATAGAAGACACTTCTACCAGATTCAAATCAGAAACAAGTCAAATTTTAGTTCCAAATTCCTGCTACAGTAAAAACAAGGCAAAACAGTCTTGAATTTTAGTGAAATTTGAAAATTTATCAAAATTCATAGGAATCGAACTAGCCTATGACATTTATACCACTGAAATAACATTAAGTCTAGTTTCAAATGCAACAAACGGAACTCAATTTCGATTTTTCTACACCACGATACAACCTTTTTTCGAAAGTTGGTTTTTGAAACCTGAAACATGCAAATTCCGGCAAACCTACTTGTGAAACCTTTCTCCTTTCTTTTCATTCAAAGCCAGCTTAATTGCTCCGATCAAGGTGCATCTAAGGCCATCGTTTTAGCAAGATTTTAGTTCAACAAGAGGCTTCAAAAACTGAAATTTTCTGCTCAACTTTCGGCCATGAGTATGGCCTCAAAACCAGAATTTTTTTTGAGCTCTAAGTTGGAGCTAAATTGGGGCTTTTAAAACCAAAAATTTTAGTACATGGTTGGAGTTAAAATGAAGCTCTAAAACCTGAAATTTTGTCCTCGAAGTCTCGGCCAACAGTAGGCTATAAAACCTGAAATTTTAGCTATCATTTTCAACCAAAATAATGGCTCAAAAACTGAAAGTTTTCAGCTTTAACTCTCGGCCAAAGAGGCTTCACCAAAAACCAGTTTTTGGCTAAGATTTTAAGCTACAAAGAAGGTCACTAAAACCATAAATTTTTAGCACTATTTTCATCCAAAGAGAGGGGGCTCAAACTGAAATTTTTAGCCTCAATATTCGGTCAAATAGTGGCCTTGAAAAACTAAAATTTCTCTTGCATTTTTCGGTCAACAAGGAAGGTGCCAATACTAGAATAAGGGTTGGTATCTTGATTGCACTTGAGGTAAATTGTTATGGCAAAGGTCAAAGAGTGGGGAATTCTAGTCTTGAACCTGAGAGTGAACCGATCGAGAAGAGTGAACATGTTTGGCTAGGGTTTCTATAGATGATAGCTAGACTGTCATGTGTGTTTGAGAAACTAGCATTATAGATCTCTTTTCCTTTCCTTATGTTTGGGTGAAACTTTTGATGTATGAAGTATGTTTTAGGGTTTTGTTATGTACATAAGTGATAATGGTACCCCTTGTGTTAAGACCCTAGAATAGGAATAAGTGGCATAGTATCTTGAGGTATTACCATACCTGTGTTCTACTTTCTCGTCTATCTCATTTGAGAATATCTAAGTTTAATTTCTCATGGTTGGATTGGGAGTGAATGAACTTAAAAGTCATATGGCTAGAGTTTCCAATTTTGATTAGTTACTTATTTCAACCCTTTGAATTGCTTGGTAGGCTATCACTTGAGTTTAAGCGAATCAGTGAGATGACAAATTTGGGTGAAATGCATAAGGAAATAGAGATTCTTGGAAATGAACTAGAATTTCAATAGAGATTAGCTGATCACTAGGAAGAACGTTGGAAACAAGAATATTTGGAGAAAATTGAGCTGATGTACAAGAGCATAGAATTGAAAAATAAATACGAAAGGATACCGAAAGAGGTGCGGAATAAGTTTGAATTGGTGCATTCGTCGAGTCAAGTTGCATCTCCAGACAATCCTAGTAATCAAGATAAAAAAAGGTGAAGGAAGTTTTCGTGATACTAAAGGGAAATGTAAAGAGATTAGTGAAGATAAACTTGCTATGAAGGATAAAGAGAGAAAGAAAAGAAAGAATGGATACTTCAAGAAGAGATGCTTAGCTGCTAAGTGTGAAACATGTAGCAAAATTCATACGGGATTATGTTATTTGAAAATTGGTGCATGTTTTGGATGTAACCAACTTGGACATCGAGTGAGGAACTGCCCAAGACAATTGAATTTCGCGATGATGAAGCAGCTGTAATAGTCAAAGTTAGCAATTAGTGATGTTTTGCCTAAAATAGTTGTAATTATTGGACTATGTATAGTGAAAGTTTTATGCAGTAAGTTATCTCTCTGTTAGAAACAATGGACTTGATACCTGATGTTTTAATTAGTGATATTAAATGTTGGTGGTTGGGCAGCATTGAATCCTTATTCATGAATGAATTACTATAATTTAGTCTTGAATTTAAGTGAGAAATCTTCATTTGTGGTTCGAAAGGAAGAAATTTTGATTAGAGGGGGTGATTCGGATCTAGTGGTACAATTTTGTCATCTTTTTTCACCCGCACAGGGTAAGCTAGCCAGGTCGGGTAATAGACTTCCTTCACAATTCTTTTTTCTAGGAGTTTGATCACCTCTTGTTTAATCACCTCGTTTCATTCCGGCGCAAAATTTCATCTCTTTTGCTTCATTGATCGAACACCAAGATCTACGTTTAACTTGTGAACCATCAGTTTATTTAGAATTCTGGGCATATCTTCTGAACTTCCGGCGAAGATTTCGGCATATTTCTTTAACAGTGATTCCAAGGCTTCTCTATTCAGTTTGATCAAACATGACCTGATTTTTGTTACCCTATTCGGATTTCCTTCACTTAGAGGAAACTCTTCCAGCCCTTCATCTATTTCCAACCTCTTCTCATGCTCCACTAGCTCTAGGGATTCTAAACTGATAGTTTGCACCACCAACTTTTCTTTTCCTTTTAGAGTCGTAATATAGTAAGCTCGAGCTACTTCTGGATCTCTCAACACCTTGGCTACCCTCTCCGACATGAAAAACTTCATGCTCAGGTGCAAGGTGGAGCAGACCGCTCATACTGCATTTAGCGTTGCCGCCCTAAAATCATATTGTATGTGGACATCTCTTTTACCACCACAAAGTTTACCATGACAGTTCAACATTTGGGCATCATTCCCACTGATACCATGAGAGTTATCATCCCCTCAGGTTTTGACCGGTGGTCCCGCGAATCCAACGAGAGGAGTTCGGACAGGGATCAACGACTTTTCTTCTAATTGCAAGTTGTGAGGACCCGTAATTTTCTTAATTTCTAGGTTTTAATTTCTTTTAATTACATGTTTTTCCACCTTTTCTTTATTCGAAAAATTGTGCAAATAAATTTTATGAGTAAATATAGTTTTTAAATGATTTTTCTAGTATCGAATAGTTTTTGAGAAATTAAGAGTATATATCGGACGTGGGACCCGCTAGTGCAGAATTCGGAAAAATTCGGCCAGTTCGGTTGAGTTTTGGATACTGAGTTTAATTTACCGGGTGTTATGAGATATTTAGAGGTTGCCAAGTGGATAGGTGTGAGAGAGACAAAAAGTTAGGTATCCAATTAATGAAAGTGACATGTGTCACTTAGAGATTCATTCTTACCTTTTGACCTTTTGACCACTATTCATGCCTTTACCATTTAAACCAAAAATTGACCAAAATTATCCCCAAATTGAAGCTTCTTGGCCGGCCACCATTCAAGAAAGAAAGAAAAGAAAATCTCTCCAAAGCTTTGCTCCAAATTTGCTCAATCTTCAATTCCAACCGGTTAATCTTACATTTGTTCCATAAAAACCTTCAAGTGAGTGCTAGTGAGGTGATTTGTGGAGTTGTTTGGAAGGCTAAAGGGATTAGTTGCTCTCTCTCTAGTGTTGCCAAGGTGAGTTGTGAAGAACCACTTTCCTTCCTCTAATGATGCTTAATTTGTGATTAGTGGTAGTATAAGGTGCAATATTATGGATTACATCTTGATTTGTAGTTGAATTAGTGAAGTTTTCTATTTATTGGTGATTTTTCTGTTTTAATATGAACATAATTGTGTGGCTATCTATGGTGATTGGAAATGGTATGTAATGACTCTAGGAGGTGGAAAAAGTGATTAATTGCAACCAATTTCTGTTTGGAAGAAAAATTGACAAGTTAGGGTTTTTGTGAAGAACATTCTGCCCGGTTTTGTAGCTCCCAGTTAGAGGCCGAATTGGCCTTAGCTTAAAACATAAAAGTTGTAGGGAATGACATTTTAGAGGTTCCTGTAAAATTTCAGGTCAATCGGAGTAGTGTAGATAGAGAAATATCGAAATTACCCTTGCTGTCCTGGTTTTATCCGAATGTAAGAATTGCATCTGTAATTGGTTGTTTTGGCTGGAATTGCTTTGGAATTGGTTGTTGAGGTCTTCTGATGAAATGTATCCCTGTTTCTAAGCTTTCGAGTGGCTTTGGAATTTCTGGATTTGGATTTGTGTAGGCTGAGTTATGATGTTTACACCAGAATACGTTTTGTGAATCTGTTTTTCCGGTTCTGGTGTAATATCTTGCATTTTTGACCTTGTTACACTCGAAACTGGACAGAGTTGCCTTCTGGAACATTGTAGCCCTATCTCTTAGCTTCGAAACGGTGGGACTTGTACCTTCATCCGATAATCGTAGTGCCTTTGGTGCCATTACCGCAAAATGAGGTCAAAAACTGTTTTTTCAGGGCTAAAGCTAATTCCATTTCCGGATTTTTCTAGTTTCCTCTAATGCTTGTATATGCTTATGGAACCCTATTTCGGTAGTATTTGGCATTGGTTTATGACTTGTAATCGAGTCTTATTGTGCTTATTGGAATATTTTAGGGCTTGACTTTCCTTTCCTGTCATTTTCCTCGTTAAATTTTGTACTTGAATGACTTTAAACCTAGTGAACGGCTTTTGGAAATGAGATTATTCTATATGAGATGTTGGGACTGATTTGAGGAAAATAACGAAGCCATTAGTGGCTGGGAAAATAGGTAAACACAAAGGGCATGCTGCCCAAAATTTTAGGGTTATGTGATTTCCTTCAATAGAATTGATCTTAGTACAAATGAAGGGTTTTAGGGGTTGTTTATAACCCTAGGACCAACTGTTATTTTTTTACTCTGTATTAGTACTTAACCTGGGAAAGCATACGATATCTAGTCGAGCTTTACTTATGCATTCCATTTACTCGATTTTGGATGTGAAACCTTCAATTGGTTTACTTTGATGATTTTAGGATTTCTTGGCGATTAAAGCCAATCTGAAGTGAAAACTTTTGAAGTGTCTGTATTTGAACTGATGAGTGTACCACTCCCCTTAATTGCTGTTTAACTTGATTTTTGGCCTGCCATCTATGAGTTAAATGACTGCACTATCTATTTATTTTGTTTGAGACGAGGGTGTACTTTATCACACTCGTTCTCTTGTCTATTCATATGCCAATTTTGGTGCGAATCTGAATTTGTATCTGTATCTGTCATCTGTATCTGTTCGGACGTCGTTTGGAACTTGTATCCAACGACCTTTCTGTGACCTCTGAGCTCAACCCCTGTGGCTAGTTATTCGAGTCGGGCCGGCAAGAGTTTGGTCGATTAGATAACGAACCACGGTAGTCTGTTTTGGGATCTTTGGGTATGGAGACCCTTGATTCCGGGTATACTCGAGTATTACCACTTCTGCACTGTTCGATGTGCGGGCCCGGTAGGGGTATGTTTGGTGGATGGAATTGGTGTAAAGTGGGGTCTACGGACATGTTGGTTCTATTTACGTTGATGAAGAGTCAACGGGTTCGGATCAAGTACTGCAAATGGAAATCTGGCTCCTGAGAGCCATCTGTATCCTTTAAAGTGTGATGTTCGTTCATTTCTTTTACTTGATATGGATATGTGACCTATAAATGTTTTCTCATGATTTCTACTGTTCATAGTTTTGGTATCTCATTGAGCTTCTAGCTCACCCCGTCCCGTTATCCTTGTTTTCTTTACAGGAAATCGTCTTTTGGACCAATGATCATTTTGAAGAACGAATTGAGCTTGTATAACTACTAGTTTGCATAGCTCCTTGAAAGTTGGAAACCTTAAATGTATTTGAATACAATGGTTCCTTTTGGTTTGTAAACTTATTACTATGTATATATTAAAGTGTTTCCTCATGTTGATGTGAAATTTGTATTTGGGAATGTACATTCTCTCATGTCACATAATGATTGCTAGTACCTGGTTGGATGATGACATGGCAGCGGCCCGTCCAATTCGATTTGATTCGTGAAGTTTTCTTCCGGTTTTGATGAAGTTACGAATGAGTCCCGGCGAGAGCTGGGCAGGTGGTCCGCCGAACCCTTTGGTTCGCCCTAGGGTAAGGTGGGGCTGTCACACAAGTTCTTAAACGTTTTATAATACAACATATTGGTAGCACTGCCATTGTCTATATATACCGTCTTTACCTTGTAATTGCAAGATACTACCTTTATGACAATGGTTTCATGATTATTTGAGGCGAGGAGCATTGCATCATCAGGGCCATACACAATCTCCTTGTAGATTTTTAGCCCCTTACTCGAGTTATCTCCGTTTGAAGGGGCGGTTGTCCTCCCCCCCGATGGGTTCTCCCGCTATAATATTGATCATCCTTGTGAGGTTTCTTTTGTCTGGTTCGGGAGTTTGGTCATTTTGGCTTTGGAACCAATCTTGCAGATAGTTCTTATTCTCCTGTTTATACTCCTTTCTCCCTTGGGCAGTTCGGTCACTTCGTATGAACTGTCTCTAGTGTCCTTGCCTTATTAACTCTTCCATATCCTTCTTGAGATCCTGACAATCTTTCGTGTCATGTCCCACATCCCTGTGATAGGCACAATACAAATGATTTCTTTTACCTTTATTTTTGGACAGCCTCTTCGGGGTCCGGGATAGACCCTTGGCCTCCATAATAGCCAGTATCTTCGACAACTGATCAAAAATGCTTCTCTAAAATTGGTTTCCCTGTGTATCGGCTAGATTAGCATTTCTCTTTCTTTTGTCGTCCCTCTGCTTCTCCTGTTTGCTCTTTAGGCGATTGGCCTCCTCTGCATTGGCCTTCTTATGTGCCCTATCTAACATTTCCTGAACAGACTTGGGAGGTTTCTCCACAAATTCTGTGTACAGCTTTTGTAGTCGCAACCCATTAATAAAGGCTGCCATGACCACTTTATCGTCCCTGATCTCGTACTTAGAGAGACTTGTTGTTAAATCGTACCATGTACTTTCATAACGATTATTCGAGTCGTTGCCGAACTGCCACCAAATGAGCAGTATTCTTAGAGAATGCCCGTGATAAAATGAACTGAGCAATAAAAAACTAAGCTAGCTGCCCAAAAGACCAAATTGATGTGACGACCCCACCTCTCCCTAGGACGTACCCCAAAGGTTAGCGGACAGCCTGCATAACTCTCGTCAAGACTCATTCACTAAACAGGAAACTCCAAAATTCACTAAGTATTAACTCCAAAACTAACTCCAAAATAGGCAGGAAACTCCCCAATAAATATTACAAACCATCCAACTTTCCAAAATATCCATACTTATGTGCACAACTAAACAGATCGAAATATAAGTAGTTCAATCAATTCACTAAGTATAAATACGATGGCAATTACTTAAAATGGGGACTACAACTTTCGAACTCACTATTCTTTGGATACCAAATGAATAACACTAAAATTTTTCAATATAACATTTACATGCTACAAATCGTACAAAATATATAAATCAAAGTACAAGTCAAAAGATAAGAACTTGAACAACTAGTGCCATAATACAGGACTAACCAAATACAAGTTTAAGATTTCCTATTCCAAACTAGTACTATTCTTGTCTCTCTCATCCCCGCACCCTGTTAAGAAAAAACAAATAAAGGGATGAGTTAGAAGCCCCGTGAGGTTCCAAGAAAACATGCAGTCAAATTGACTAGATATCAATCACATATATCGAAATCTTTTAACTAAGATTGTAAACAATTACAGACAGAGTCATTAATAGTTTACATATTCAAATAAGCAATTTAACACCAGTAACAAAAGGATACGGTACTGATACGACGGCTTCCGCCAGATTCTAGGTAGAGCACTCAGGATTCAAACGTTGATACAATTGATACGGTGCTCCTGCCAAATTTCAAGTGTAGCACTTAGTCCCATACAGTGTTTCACTTGCAGCCAATTCCACAATAGCATTTTCCAAACTCATTGACACTCCGTCAACGTTTGAAATATAGTAACAAGTCCAGTTGATTACCACCTTACTTTGACGCCTCCACTTCTCCTAAGAGCGAACCCGAGGATATCGGCGAGACGCCTGCCTAGCTCGCGCCATGACTCGATACTCTAAAACTAGAAAATAGATTCATGCCAAAAGAAAGTTTGGTTTAAACGATTACATCTTCAAAAGTTGCATAAACTAGTATATCAAGGCATACATACCACGAGCACCAGAAAGTAAATCCTAGAAAAGCTGGTAACTACAACCACCATGACAACTATATACATCTTACTCGTCAAGTTATAACAAGTACAAGTTCAACTCGTCTATAATCAAAACACTAAACACCTTCCCAAGTGATCCCCGCGTCGACCCCCTGCTAAGGAAAACAAATAGAATGGGGTAAGCTATATGCTTAGTGAATAACCAGAGGTAAAAATGTAAACTCACATAATTGAACAAGTAAATCAGGATATTTCACATCAATAACAGAAAAGTAACATCACAATGGTAGGATACGGGTGGCTCTAAAACCAATTCAATTCCCCGAGCTTGAACGCCTGTTAACACTCCGTCAACTAAAATACTCATGGTCCGTAGACTCCACTTAACTTTCTCCGTTCACCTTATCAACCCCCGCTAGCCAATCAACATCACACAGCAGCTCAAACGAAACAAAATAACTTAACTTTCGTCAAAACTTTAACAAAAAACTAAATCCCAAGTTTAGCATGGAACTATCTTTGACTAAGCCCCGGCTGGCTCGAATAATTCGTCTCCCTTTGGAACTGGGCTGGAACCAAGACCTGAGATATCCGATCTCTCAATAGATGGTATCTCTCAACAAAGTACTTACCCCAAACAGCACACAGCAAATGGGGTTCAATTCAAGTCATGTAATCACCCCCATCAGCACACAGCAAAAGGGTGATACTCAAGTCATGTAATCACCCTCATCAGCACACAGCAAAAAGGTGATACTCAACATAAAGCATGTATTCTCACATAGGAAATCAAAACAAAGGATGGGCTTAGGTCGAGTGAGATAAAGTACACCCTCGCCTAAGTACCCATTTAACATATACAAAGCACTTTAACAATTCCACAACAATAACAATCCAATTACTCACTTGATAAAGTTTGGCACGAAAAATGATACAATTCACTGCGGTTGACCGTCACCGTCAAAAGTCTCACAGTCTGTATTGACAGATTCTATACACACATAAGTGAAACGGCCATACAATAACAATTTATAACTTAAACGAGCGAATACGGTCGAAAACGGTAAAAAATGACATTAAGGCCAAAAGAAAGTCAAAATTGGCCGAAACGGCTGGAATGGAAACAAAATAACAAAGTAATCCTAAATGGTCCAAAATGGCAAAAACGGTTGAGAAATGCACGTGCCCGTGCGCGGAAATGAAAATGGTACAAAATGGGTTACACGATTTTTTACCATAACTAGAGCTGTGGTTATCGAATCAAAATGTACTAGGTAGTGTCTCGAAACTTAAACAAAAGGTTACAACTTCCATGAAGACACCTCGACCCAGTTTTTTAGTGTATTCAAGTCACATTTGTAAAATACAGAACTAGAACTCCAAAGGTTAGGTTAGTTCTCTAGTGAAACTTTGGCGGCATGTCCCTTGTGTTTACCTATTTTCCAGCCATTTATGGCTTCAATATTTTCCTCAAACAGTCCCAAAGTCACACATAAAATAACCTCATTTTAATAGCCGTTCAATAGGCTCAAAGTCATACAAATACAAAATTAAACTAGGTATATGTCCGGAAATGAAATTGTTTATTTATTGTAATACAGATAATGCATATATGATCAGAGGCATATGTAGTTAAGGACCGGTTATAATTGTACACATAGTCTTTAAGTTAAATTGAGTTATACAATAATCTGGGAAATAAGATTTTACCCTTTCTTAGAATCTTAAATTAAAACCAAAAAAACCTCTTACCAAGCATTTCCGAAAAATACTCATTTATTTTTATTATATATAATAAATATTATTATGTTAAACATATCTTAAATGAGACCAAAAAGACGAAATGGGCAGAAAATTGTGTAGATCAATCGACGAAATAATGATGTGGAAAACAAAACAGTAATTTTATACAATGAGACTGTAGAATAATGGAAGGGATGTGGCGCAGCTTGGTAGCGCGTTTGTTTTGGGTACAAAATGTCACGGGTTCAAATCCTGTCATTCCTACCTATTACTGCTCCTTTGAGCAGTAACGAGGGATCGACTGAGATCGATTCGAATTGGATATAATCTTTCATTTTTGTGTTTATGATACTATCCATACAAAAAGTATTGGGGTTATAAAAAAATCCTTTTCTTTACAGCCTTATCTGTTCGGATAAAAAAGCGCTCTTAGTTTAGTTCGGTAGAATGTGGGTCTCCAAAACCCGATGTCGTAGGTTCAAATCCTACAGAGCGTGGTTTTTTTATTCTTAGATCTGAACTAGATTCAGTAACAACTTGGACATCAATTAGGAATTTGACCCCCTATGGATTAAATAAAAGGAAAAGAGGAGGTCAATCAAAAAAAGATATATTAATTAATCAAAGGTCCAACTGATCACCACGCCTGTATTGTAAATATGCAGTTACGAATAATCCAGCCAAAGTAATAGGAATTAGACCTAACATGATTCCAAATAGAAAAACTTCAATCATTTCAATTTATTTGAAAATAAAAAGAAGTAATATCTATACCTAAATATTAATCCGAATTGACATGAATCTCACTGATTGGGAATTGACAATTGAGGCAGTAAGTGTAACTATAGAATGTGCAAAATTGGTTTCTTTTTATGAATCGTTCATTTCAAATATTAATTTTAAATAAGTCGTATTTTGTTCAAACCAATAAATAGAGCTGAGGTTATAGTTAAAGCTGCTAGTAGAAAACCAAAATAACTTGTTATAGTAAGCATGAAGGGGCTAAATGAAATTTGTTTTTTATACATATGTTTATAAAACACTTACCTAAGTTTCAATTTTTGCTAATAGGATACACAAAAATATCAATTGAAAGAATAAGTTCAATTGAAAATTTGTTATTCATCTATCATTATATACGGCGCTAATAAAGATAAAGTATAAAGTAAGAGGTATATAAAATCAATTTATCGTCTGTAACATCTACCTATTCTGCGATTTCAACCAACCCACTCATTGAGTAACTCTTAGGTAAACTAATAAAAAGAACCGGCTCATGTAACTTCATTCAAAAATGAAACTATGTTTGAATTATTATGGAATAAAATTCGAAAATAGTTTCATTTTTTATCATTTCTTCTATTTTTAAATTTATCGAATCTATTCTTGATTTTAGAGCAAAGAATAAGCATATAAACTAAACCTTTTTACTTTGCTTTAAGTTTAACTCATTAGATTTGGTAATAGGTTCATTCACATAATATCTTGAACAACTGAGAATAAAAATGTTATTACCGAATCACTCAAAAAAAGATTTTTTTGATTCAACTAAGTTTTAAAACTAATCATTTTTCTTTTTTTTTTTTTATAAGTTCCACATTTTATCTTTCCATATTCTAAAGCATCATCCTTGTAACTAAATCCTTCGACTTTGCTCAAATATAAGAAAGCATTACAATTCTTTCTCTAAAATAAAAAATTCCTTCAACAACTACGAAAAAGGAATTTTTAGATCTCACATCTACTTACAAAAAAAATAAAGTGTGGGAATATAATAATCTCTTTCATTGGAAGAATTTTCTATTGAATGAGGCATCATTTTACATCAACTAAAGAAAAAGTAAAGCAAAAACAAAAAAGAAATTATTTAACACTTCCTTTCGATACTGATTAAAATTGCGTTGCTGTGTCAGAAGAAGGATAGTTATACTGATTCGGTATACTTTAAAGACGCCTTCAGTACAATATTGACGATCTCACAAAAAAATTTCAGTGAATTGACATTTACTGATCTCATTTTTTACGGAATCGATCCCCTTTGACTGTACAAGAATATGTGGAGCTCGGCATATCTGGAAGCACAGGAGAACGTTCTTTTGCTGATATTATTACCAGTATTCGATACTGGGTCATTCATAGCATTACAATACCTTCCCTATTCATTGCTGGTTGGCTATTCGTCAGCACCGGTTTAGCTTATGATGTGTTTGGAAGCCCTCGGCCAAACGAGTATTTCACAGAAAGCCGGCAGGGAATTCCATTAATAACTGGCCGTTTTGATCCTTTGGAACAACTTGATGAATTTAGTAGATCTTTTTAGGAGGCCCTAATGACTATAGATCGAACCTATCCAATTTTTACAGTACGATGGTTGGCTGTTCACGGCCTAGCTGTACCTACCGTCTTTTTTTTAGGATCAATTTCAGCAATGCAGTTCATCCAACGATAAAACTACATCCGAATTATAGAGCTATGACACAATCAAACCCGAACGAACAAAATGTTGAATTCAATCGTACCAGTCTATACTGGGGGTTATTACTCATTTTTGTACTTGCTGTTTTATTTTCCAATTATTTCTTCAATTAAGAAAAGGAAAGAGAATAAATAATCATTATAGGCATTCTCTTAACGCATTCGGAAGGATCTCATCTCATAATTATCCATGACTGTTTATGTCTCTAGCACGAACACTTGATGAAATGTGGAGGGAAGTGGGTTAAATGGCCGATACTACTGGAAGAATTCCTCTTTGGATAGTAGGTACTGTAACTAGTATTCTTGTGATCGGTTTAATAGGTGTTTTCTTTTATGGTTCATATTCCAGATTGGGTTCATCCCTATAGTAATCGAATGAATTAAGTTGTAGACATGAAAGTGTAAGAACTTGGCGGGATTCCCTTCTTTCTTTGGCTGATTCGAAGGGGGAGGACCCGTTGAGTTCTTAAGAATCATACTTTTTTTCGTCTAAATGACAAAATAGATTTCCCTTTCTACTGTTTCAAAAACTTCATTTCTTTTTTTTTTTCTGATGATGTTTTTGAAAAATGAATTTCATTAAGTGATTCAGAACACTCGCCCCTTGACAGTATCTATCGGTACTTTCATTTCAAAGTTAGAAGAAAGAAGGAATCACTCAATTTCTTGGATGATAGAATATATATTTTTGTAGATTAGATATTTGCAAATACTTTCTATACTAATAGAACTTTATTCTATTTATTTTAATATCTCATCCAATTTGAAAATTTTTATAAAAAGTTCTATTTAATCAATAAAACCCCTCTTGTTTTTTTATTTATACATCTGGAAAAATTGAAAGTAAGACTAGAAATCTTTAAAGAACAGGATCAAGAATCGTTACTCTTTTGACACAAAAAAGGGTTTAGAAAATTCCCTTTCTTGTGTCGAAGACTAGGAAGACGAATAATCTCTTCTAGAAGAGATTGTTTGTTTCCCATATATCCCTTCTATTACCCGATTACTTCTGTCAGGTATCTAATCCAATTGGATTCTATTTAGAATCTAAAACTATTGATCCATTTTATAACATTGAAATCGGGCAATAGTAACATAGCCCCATCGCCCCAATTTGACTAAAAAAATAAAGAAATAGGGTGAAAGTCAAATAGGATTCTTCAAAATTTACATACTATGACTAGCAATGCGGTAAAAGAAATTCCCAGCATCTCGTAGAAAAAGTATAAACAAGCAACCGCAAGTCTAGAAATTCATTTCGGCCAATTGAACCTTCTCGAACTGTTTCTTTTTAAGAACCAAAATGATTTGTGCGAAAATAACAGATGCCAAGAAGAACAAAAGGCCTTGGACACGTAATGGATCTTGAAGTACTATTTTTGCATCTCCTTGACCAAATCCGCCCACATTGGGGTTACTCGTTAATGGTTAATCCAATTTGATGTATTCGCCCTCTGAAACAAGAAGTTCTGGTCCTGGGGGGATAATATCAACCACTTGACGTCCATCCGTATCTGTTATGGTTATTTCATATCCCCCTTTTTCTTTTCGTATAATTTTGCTTACTATACCTGCTCCTGTAGCATTATAAACTGTATTGTTACTCTTGCTCCTGTCGAGATAAATCTGATCACTTCCCCTGTTCCCGCCTACGTATATAGGATATTTTAAGAAGTGAACATCCTTCTTAGTAGTGGGGTCGGGGGAAAGAATAGGAAAGGTTATTTCGCTATATTTCTGACCGGGGATAGGTCCTATGACAAGAATATTTTTTTATTAGGGCGATAGCTCTGAAAAGACAAATTGCCTATCTTTTCTTTAATCTCGGGAGAAATACGATCGGGGGGAGCTAATTCAAACCCCTCCGGTAAAATAAGAACAGCCCCTACATTCAAACCACCCTTTTTACCATTAGCAAGAACTTGTTTTAGTTGCTTATCATAAGGAATTCGAACAACTGCTTCAAATACAGTATCAGGAAGTACCGCCTGTGGAACCTCAATATCTACGGGCTTATTAGCTAAATGGCAATTGGCACATACAATACGCCCAGTTGCTTCGCGTGGATTTTCATAACCCTGTTGTGCGAAAATGGGATATGCATTTGAAACGGCTATTCGAGTTATGATATATATCATGAGAGATACAGAAATAGATCGAGTAATCTGTTCCTTTATCCAAGAAAAAATATTTCTAGTTTCCATGGTCCAATCGTTGATCCCAAAATTTCTACAATAGACAATAAGTGGGGGTAAGTCGCTAGCATAGTTCCCTATCCACGATTCTGCTAGTTACTGGAATAAATTTAATGGAATAATATTTTACTGGAATATAATTATAGGATGAATCCCCCAGATGGGTCTAAATAGAAAGCGTAAGTAGGACTTGCAATGTTTTGTTTATGTACAACTACAAAGTAACAAAGGTTCTGGTTGGATTAGATTAATATCAGTGGATCTTTTATCAGTCATTCATTGAATGATAAATAACTACATGTGAAGGAGATACACGATTTAAATAACGGAAAATCCAATATTTAAAAATTGTATCAAGAATGACTGGAAAAGTGGAAACAAGACCAAATATAATTTGATCATTATGAACAAATCCAAGATCTTTGTAGACAGAGCCAACCATTAGTTCCCAACCATGAGGTGAATGGAATCCAATACATAAATCCGTTAATAAAAGAATAGAAAAAGCTTTGACTGTGTCGCTTAATTTATATAGGAATTTCTGGGTCCAAGAGTTAAGAATAACAAGTTCTTCATTACCCAAAATAGAAAAACCTCTTAGAATAACAACACAGATTATATTTGTCGAGAAGTGCAAAATCGTATGGATCCGACCCTCGTTGTATATGTTGATTAATTGGATCGCTTCTTTTTGGATTCCTATACGAAATTTTTGTAGATGTGTCTCCGAGTATTCCTCGATCAATTCGTCTAAGACGAGGAGTTCCTCTAATTCTATGAATTTTTCTAGAATACTCTTTTCTTGAATATCATTCAAAAAAATTTCGGATTGCCCAGCATTCCACCAATTATTAACCCAAGATTCCAGACTTTTATTAAATGAGAGAGAAAGCCACCAGGGCAAAAATACTATAGATACAAGATATAAAAGGGGAGTGAATGCTTTCTTTTTTGTCATTTTTCATCTGTGAATTGTTAATCAACCCACCTCATTCATCGACTCTATGCAATCTAATATTTCTTTCACACATGAGTTCTATACAAAGTATGAAACCTATAAATCTATTTTCTTTGCGGTTATTGAATCTAGAAAGAATAGAGAAATCAATTAAGAATCCACTTTGAATGAAGAAATATTAAAAAATAACCTTTCCCGATATCTCAATCGGTCAACAAAACAAGTGTCTTTTTTCGATGAATGATCGAAAGAACCACTTTAATTTAAGTAATGAATATTAGTTAAATTTTGAGACGAAAGAACTCCTTTTCTCTCAATATCAAAATATCCAATATTTCAAAACAAATTTACTGATTACCCACAGTCAGGAATAAAATAATTGAGGGAAGGAGATTGCGATAATTAAAGTGGCAAAACAAGATAGAAATTGGCTAGTTATCATTATTAAAAAATCTAATTGTTATTTTTGTATTGGTCATTAAGGAACGCAAAAGAAAGGAGAAGAAAAACGTCGATTGACAAAAAAGATAATTTATAAAATAGGATTTATCTGTATCAATTCCAACTAAATATTGAACTTAAAAAGAAGATTAATTTCTTTATACCGAAATAGTTTGATATATGAGATGAATATTTTATTTCGATTTGTTACTTGTTTAATTTTAGTTGCGTGGATTTGCATACGTATAAAAAACCACAAAAAAAGTTTCCATTTATGGTTGTTCCGCCCGCTTTAGATTGAACAAACCTTCTGATGAAACTTCACACTTAAGTTATGTTATAGGAAAAAAGATTCTTGTATTTTTCCCTCTTGTTGAAAAAGCATCTATTTTTCCACGCATTTCTCAAAATACTTCAATTGGTACACGCAAGAAATAGGCCAATTCAGTAGCCTTTTGTTCAATTTCTCGTGGAGTCAAATTTTCATCAGTACGAGTTAAGGGAAAGGTCCCCTGGCCTCGAATTTCCATATAAAGGACACGGCGTGCAAAAATACCCTCTTTAACTTCTATTCGAATGGATTGAATATCTTTTATAAGGAATCGGAGGAATATGCGACGATTTTTTCCAGGAAATCCCCAACGAAAAATACACACTATGCCTTCCTTTCTATCGAATCGATCATAACCATTGCCTACATTCCAGGAAATTGTGCACCACAAATATGAGCTAATAAAGAGACCCGCGATTCCGTAGAAACACATGACGATCCCTTGTGGAAAAAAAACGATTTGCTGAGACGGAAAAAAAGATATCAAATTTCTACCAAGATAACTGGAAATTCCAACCAATAAGAATCCTACTGAACCTACAAAAAGGATAAAGGCCCAGCAGAAATTACTTATTTTTCGAGACCCCTTTATAAGTTCTATCCATATATGCTCTGATCGCAAACTCATACTTGATCCGATTACATTTTATTAGAATTGAGAGAATACTTCAAATTTTTTTGACTTTACTTTTTTTGTTTCCGAAGTAACTCTCATCAACTAGCACTAGTTTGGTGTGAACCTTTAGGAGTAATTCATCAAATTGATTAAATCTAAAATAATAGCATACTCTTCATATGATCCCACTATACATACAGATCCGCTGACTTTCTATTTCAGCCATCCGGTGATCCTGATCGATTTGAAAACAGCTAGAATTCATTTAACCATATATCGTGTTTATGCAGGCATAAGAGTTCTTTTGTGACCGCCCCACCTTCCCCTAAGGCGAACCAAAGAGGTTAGCGGACTGCCTGCCCAACTCTCGCCAGGACTAACGGATCAGTGTACGTCGATCTAATACGTTCCGGAACATACCCACGCGCGCAAACAAGTCAAAATCACAAAATAAAATAAAATAGAAAAAAAAATGAAAAACGCGCCGACGAAGAACAATGCCGGACACGTCAGAATCCGGAGTTCAACCATACATCAATCCAACATATACATATATTGAAATTCAACATTTACAACCAAATGGCATGCCACAAAAACCATTCATCATGAATATACATGTTTGGTTTGCCAATCAAAAGAAAACGAACCCAATACACATTAGGGTTTCATTCAAAGAGCTATTCAAAAGATACATTTACATGAGCTCAACTTGCTAGTACAACCTTTCCAAAAGTGATCCATTTCCTGTAAGGAAAATAAATGGAACGGAATGAGCTTAAGCCTAGTGAGTTACTACCACATAAGCAACAAAGAGCATATAGCATGTCCTTTCAATTAAAGTACACAATTAAGGAATGAAACAAAACGGTAAAAGGATACGGACGGCTCTCAAGAGCCCATTTCCTCGCTTATATTCTTGATCCAACCTCATTGACCCTCCGTCAATGTTAAAAGTACCAAACCGTAGACCTCACTTTACTTCCATTCCTTCCACCCAACATACCCCAACCGGGCCCGCACTCCAAGCAGTAACTTTAGGTGATACTCGAGTACACCGGAACCAAGGGTCTCATTACCACCAGATTCCCATTTCAGTCCCAGTGGCTAGTCAATTTTCACGACCAAGCCCTCGCTGGCTCGATTCAAGTGACTACCAACGGGGTCGAGCTCAGTAATACAGTAGGGCCGTTGGATACTCGTCCAACCGACACCCAAACAATATCCCATGAATGGAATCCAATAACTCATATAGCAAGTACAGTAATACAGTGAAACGGTAAACAGTCATTCACAGGAATAAAAGGAATGAGGGCGGTCAAGTACACCCTCACCCTAATCATTTCCAATAGCCAAACAAGCCTTCAAGGCATCACAATCACATATAGCAAAGCCACATTATAAACATCCAAGTGAGTAGTATACTCACCACTCACGTAGGTGAGGTTTCATGCACCACCGTCCAAAGTACGTCGTGCACTAACGTCACGCCCTAGAACACGTAAACAAATACCATGAGACTCAATAACGAGTCATAAAGTCATGCCAATCACAACCCCAATAGGGTTTCATATACATATATAAGCATGATAGCAAACCAGAAAATCAGGAAATGTAACTATATTAGCCCTAACAACAAAACAGTTTTGGCCTCCTTATGCGGTAATGGCACAAAATGCGCTACGCTTATCGGATGAGGGTGTAAGACCCACCATCTCGAAGCTAAAAGACAGGGATACAACAATGTAGAAGGCCACTCAGTCCAAATCCTAGCACAACTAGGTCAAAAATGCAGAATACCAAACCAGAACCGTAATTGCAGGTTTACAAATCACACTATGCTGTAATTAGTCCAACTCAGTCTATACAGGTCCAAATGCATTGATTCCAAAGGCATGCGGTAGCCAAGACATCCAGCTACATTTCATCAGAAGACACCAACATCCAAATCCAAAGCAATTCCAGTCAAAACAGACGATTACAAGTGCAGTTCGCACATTCTGATCAACCCAGCAACAGTAAAATCGACATATCTCACTCTACACTACTCCAAATGACCTGAAATTTTACAGGCACCTCAAACACATCAATACCTACAACTTTCATGTTTTAAGTAAAGTCCAATTCGGTCTCTAACCATATGATACAAAACCGGACAGAAAAGGGGGTTATGAAACCCTAACTTCCTCTAATTCCAAAATTGGTTGCAATTACCAATCATTTACACCTACTAGAGTCATTACCCCTCATTACCAACCATCATAAATAACCACAATATCATGATAATATTAAATCAGAAAATTCATCAATAAAATAAAAACTTCACCAATTCATCTCAAACCAAGAAATAAATCACAAATTTCAGCACTTTAGCCACCACTAGGCACAAATTAAGCATCATTAGGTGTAGGAGGAAGTTCAAGCACCACTTACCTAGTAAACAAGAGAAAAGGAGTTGTAGAACACCTTAGCTTCCTTGAACACTTCCACAAAAACACTTACTAGCACCAAAGGGAGGGATTTTATGGAGTAGAAACTAGTTTATGTGATTGGTTTTGGAAGATTGAGCTAAATGGAAGCTAAAATGTTGAAGAGTTTCTTTCTTCTTTGCTCAAGAGAGAACCGGCCATGGAGGAGAAGAAAAGAGTGAATTTTAGTGATTTTTTTGGAGATATTTAACTCAATGGTAAAAAGTCAAAAAGGGTGAATAGTGTCCAACAAAGTCTAACCAAGGATATAGTGACACTTGGCACTTCATAAATGCATCTTTATCACTTGGTTCCTTCTCACATCAATCAAATCACCTCCTCTTCTTATCTCTTAACACCCGATAAATTTCACACAGTATCCGGAATTTAACCTAATTGGCCGAATTTTTGCGAACTTTTCGCACTAGTGGGTCCCACGTCCATTATATACTCTTAATTTTTCAAAAACTCTCCAATACTAGAAAAATCATCTAAAAACTATAATTACTCATAAAATTTACCAGGAGAATTTTCCTAAGCCAGAAAATGCAAAAATTATGCCTTTAAATGGGAAAAATCCTAAGAAAATTATTAGGGATTTACGGGTTCTCACATCTTTCCTTTATGTTCGGCAAAAATTACATGTTATACCATATTCTACTAAATATATGTCCGTGCTATGATACAAATCTAAGTTTTGAAAAAATGGAAGATATTGGGTCCCATCGGATCTAAATAATCTTATTTTTTTGAACATGAAGAGATAAAGAAGCCATTGCAATTGCCGGAAATACTAGGCCTACTAAAGGCACAAAAATAGAGGGAAAGCTGAAAGTTATCATAGAATGGGTGCCTCGATTTATTATTTGTACCTGTTATTATTATTTATAAATAAAGATATCTTACAATAATTATAATTAAGAATTTGAATTCTTATGAATTTTAAATTTATATTTTATTATTAATTTAATTCAATTTTAAATTCTGAGTATAGATCTAAGTATCTATATATCTATATTTAAATATCTAAGTAAATATATAGAATAACCACAAGGAGTGTAGAAGGAAAAAAATTCATTTATTTATCTTTTTTATCTTTTGAATCTTTCTTTTTATTCTACACGAAGGGAAAGGTATGTATGATAATCTATTTTTTCTTTTCTTTGTCTTTTATTCTTGTATTCTAATTTAATAAAGAAAGAGTTTGTTGCACATTATCGAAAGATTCGTTAGAATCCGAACCAACAGAGATTTTTAGCTAAATAAGGGATTTTGGGGAAATGGAAATAGAGAAAAATAAAAAAAAAACTCTTTATTTTTTATATTTTATTTGATACGTAAGATAAAATAAGAAATTTGTTTTGTTTGCCTAATTTGAAGAATTCAATCTTTTTTTTAATAGAGACTTCTTAATAAAAATTTGAATTAAGAATCAGAAATAAGAAATATAAGTAAAAAAGAATTATCCACAACTTTTGATTTGTTCTACAATTTGAACTTATGCCACCAAAGAAAATTCCATTCTTATTTCCTTTGATTCCGATAAACTAACTACTCGTTTATTACAAATAACAAATAATTGTTGAACTTAGTGCTCTGTTTCATTTTGATTCAAAGGAACGAAAGCATGGAACTGAAATAACTCACTAAGAACGCTTTTTAAAAGATTACGCGGTACGATTAGGTCGAATAAACCCTTCTGGAATAAATATTCAGCGGCTTGTGAACCTTCAGGTACTGTTGTATTCAATGTTTGTTCAATTACTCTTTTACCTGCAAATGCAATATAGGCGTTGGGTTCGGCAATAATGATATCACCCAACATACCAAAACTGGCTGTTACTCCGCCAGTAGTAGGAGATGTAAGGATTGATACATAAAATAACTTTTTATTTGATTGATAATCATATAAAGCAGACGAAATTTTAGCCATTTGCATCAAGCTCAAACTTCCTTCTTGCATGCGTACCCCCCCCCCCCCCCCGAAGCACATACTATAATAAGAGGTAGCAACTTTTTGGTAGCGTATTCAATCAAACGGGTTATTTTTTCCCCAACTACGGATCCCATACTACCCCCCATAAACTGAAAATCCATAACCCCAACTGCTACAGGAATGCCATTTAGTTGGCCTATGCCTGTTTGAACAGCCTCGGTTAATCCTGTCTTCTTTTGATAAGAATCAATACGATCTTTATAAGGTTCCTCCTCCGAATGAAATTCAATGGGATCCAGAGAGGCCATGTCTTCATCCATAGGATCCCAAGTACTAGGATCGATCGAAAGTTCGATTCTTTCTGAACTATTCATTTTCAAACGATATCCACATTGTTCACAAATATTCATTTTTGATTTCAAAAATTTCTTATAATTTAATCCATAACAATTTTCACATTGAACCCACAAATGCCTATATTTTTGAGTTACATCGAGATCATTAGAACTTTCTATTATAGTAAAATCGCTCCCCTTCACGTGGGTTTGTATATCCGAAACCTCTCCTTCACTATTATTTCTACTTTCACCACAAATGGAACTATAGATGTAACTATCGCTGTAATTATCCCCTCCACTTACAATGGAAGTCTCAATCCAAATTTGAGACTGAAGATAACTGTCAATGCAACTATTAATATGATTATTCCAACTATATTGAGTATCATACATGTAATGATTATAGTAGGTATCTTCGCTTGTAGATCCATTATTCAGATAACTAGAATTCCAATAAGTATTTTTTAGTTCACTCCGAAACGAATGATTGTTGTCAATCTCAAAAATTTTATTTTCAATATCAAAATATATGGAAAAATTGTCTCCATTACTATCCTTAACTAAAAAAGTGTCATCGGAAATGAAATTCCGAATGTCTTTAACGACGAATAAATGATCAACCTTACTGTAACTAGAATCGTCACGACCCCCCCAACTCTGAATGTTTTTAGTCCTATCTTTTATATCCGGCTCATCACCTTCACTGGCATTTTCAATAGAACCAAGACTTTCCGTTGATTTATTTAGCCCACACCGCATTCGAACTCCTTCTTAAACAACATCGAATTAAACCACCATCTTTCCATAGACTTTTCTTGCCTCCTATTTGCATGAAAATACAATAGATGAATAGTCATTCGATCCAAAATTTATTTATTTGAATTTGAATATTTTATTTCCTATGTAAAATAAACATAGAAATCCAATCACTAGAATTTTTTTAGTAACTAATAAAATAGGGAGTTTGAGTATTGAAAAAAATTCTTTTTGTTTTGTGGAAATTCAGGGGTAATATGTCACTATACATGAATATAATATGATGGAACCCCTCTTCATTATAAATATCATGATAAAGAGTACTTTCTCCTATGTCGTGTCAAATTCGCATCGAAAAAAAAAAATATTTGTTTTATTCTATAAATCTTTTTTTCGTAAAATCTCGTCTAATAACTAACTAATAATAAGTAATAACTTAAGGTTTTATTCCATCAATAGGGAACGAAAAGGACAATATACGGGATAGGTATAAAACGGCTTGCTTGGGGGAAACTGCAGAATATAAAAGAATATGCCAACCCTAAGGATCCAGAGGATTAATTGTGGATCCAAGACAGTAATAGAAAGATTTTATTCTTAGATTTTTTATTTAATTTAAAATATTCTTTATCTAGATAAGTATGTATTTATCTAAAATAGATGCAATAGAATCTTTGCATTCGGCTCAATCTTTTAATAAAAGATTGGGCTGAGTTTAATTGAAATTTAACTAAGAGAAAAAAGGTAATTACAAATCTTTCTCTTTATCCAATTTATCCATCGCTTCAAAATTAAATCGGATTTCCTTCCATACCTCACAAGCAGCAGCTAGTTCAGGACTCCATTTACTAGCCTCGCGGATAATTTCATTACCCTCAGCAGCAAGATCACGCCCTTCATTACGAGCTTTTACACATGCTTCTAGAGCTACTCGATTCGCTACAGCACCTGGCGCATTACCCCAAGGGTGTCCTAAAGTTCCTCCACCGAACTGTAGTACAGAATCATCCCCAAAAATCTCGGTCAGAGCAGGCATATGCCAAACGTGAATACCTTCTGAAGCCACGGGTATAACACCTGGTAGAGAGACCCAATCTTGAGTGAAATAAATACCGCGGCTTCGGTCTTTTTCAATAAAATCATCATGCAGTAAATCAACAAAGCCCAAAGTGATATCTCTTTCCCCTTCAAGTTTACCTACTACGGTACCAGCGTGAATATGATCTCCACCAGACATACGTAACGCTTTAGCTAGTATGAGGAAATGCATACCATGATTCTTCTGTCTATCAATAACCGCATGCATTGCGCGGTGGATGTGAAGAAGTAGGCCATTATCTCGGCAATAATGGGCCAAGCTAGTATTTGCAGTGTTGACTGGAGGGAGGTCATATTGACACTGAACTTCATAAGAAGATTCAGGAAAATTTTATGTCAATCCGGAATAATTATTTGAAAACTCTAATAGTTGCTTCATGGGTAATAGAAAAGTTTCGCATGAATATATAAGAGTTTTATTTAGTTCCATTTAACATATACTAAATGGATCCCATTTAGCATGTGGAATAGCAAGTCAGGTTTTTATGTATTCATGTGGAATTTTTTTCATTGATTCTGGACCAACTACTAAATATGCCAAGTAGCCATTTCGGACTGACATAAGAATTTCTCGAAGATTCACAGAGCAGGTTTGAAATTTCAGCTTTGCAACTTCTGGGTGTAAAAATGCAACATGCAGAGAAAGATCTACGAGCATCAAAAATACGTCTACGAGTTCATCTGTCTTTATATGAAAATAAAGAATAAAACAATTGACTCATATAGCCTAAGACATGTATTCTTGCAATCCACATTTGTACAGAAAAAATATTCAACAAAATAAAAAAATGTGTTAAATGACTTTAATTTTACTCTAAATACAAAAGCAGCAAGTGTGCACATAGTTTTGACTTTCATAGATACATTTCTAGCACTCGCGAAAAAATTCACTGGCAAATCTGGAAATTGTTTGCCTAGCCCCTAACTCGGCTGAGCTGGAGGTTTTTCCTGGTTGATGAGTCCTTTCCTTCAAGGGTTTATGGTATCAGGCATTAAAATTCTCTTCGATTACCAAAATTGGCCACAAACATATTACTAATTTATTAAATATGGAGGAGACAAGGAGGAGTTGTGGCTTCTGTTGCCACTGTTTGTTTCTAGAAAGAAACCATGTTGTCCAAACAAATCTCTTTATTTTTTTTATTTTATTTTTGCATAAAACCGTAAGATTTTGTTGAAGAAACTTAGAAAATTTACACTTGTGTAAAAAGGCGGTCATCACTATAACCTGCTCTTACAAAGCAAAACAGAACATTTTGCCAAACAACTGGTGGCTGCAGCTCCATTCAAGAGCAATGTCCCATTTTGCTTGGTTCTTCTCCAACCACTCCAGGAGCAAACCCATTTTGTATATTAGATACAATAGCGTGAAGCAGTTCGGCAATCCGAAGCAGGACTCTTTAGTAGTTTTGCAATTCTAGCTTTTTAAATACGATACACGGTCAGGACAAACATCCATCATGAAACAATCAAATCAGTAGTCTTTTGGAGGATATTTACATGAGAACGACTGTATTTTGCTTCATATGAAGAATACCATTCCTATTTCTTTTTTTCTTTTTTTTGTATACAATATTATACAGCCCTGAGATCCCTGAGCTAATCACCCTCAAGGACAAAAAGAATTTGAGTACCAAAAAACCCCTACTAACTCGGCTTCATCTTCATTTACAATCGCACTCAGGCTTGCTGAGTACCCCTGCTTGAAATGCTATTCTATGTACCTTGATGTATTGACACCTTTAACTATAAACAAAAGGAAGAGAAGTTTATGAAGGCAAAATTACTGCAAAATGGGACTGCGACAGCCATTGTCCATCTGTGGATGGCAATTGCTTTTAAGGCCAAACTCTTGGAAACTTTTGCTGGATGGCATGCTTATCTGATCAGTGTCTGGCCATTCAAGGACGTCTACCTGGAGTTAGTAGAAGATAGTGAAGTACTGCATATAGCCTTAGCTGTCTTCTGTGAATGCTTTGAATACAAAGTCACGGAAGCGTCTTGAATATTGTCTGGGGTCAACAGCTGAGATTGAAGTAGGATCAAATTGGATTGATTTGTATGCATGCTCAAGCTTCTTGCTAATGTCATAATCTTGTAGTATATCTATGATACCGAAAATGAGTACAATGTCATAGAATTCTCCTGTAGGTTCTCCAATCAACTCAAAATCGTTTTTTCTGACTGTTGCCTCCGCACGTGCTGGCATACTAATGCCTAATCTAATGGAAGCACACCTGCCAAGCAAGTCAGTACACGATTATTGTTCAGTAAAGGATCTTACTGCTTATCAACCAGAAAGGAAGGCATGGACAACAAAACTAATTACTGAAGCTTAATGATGGTTGAACAGACCTCAAGCTCAAAAAACCAAAACTACAGAGATAGACACACTTATAAGCAGAATAAAATGCTGTGAATGTGAAGAGAAGAATTAAGACAAAGAGGAAAAGCATGATATAGGGGATTAATCCGATGGATTAGAACTTAAATCGACATGACAAAATAAACTAAGCTGAAAAGACTGCGGTTCACTTTGTCAGAATGTTTTACCTAGAAGGATCAAAAAGCAGATCCATGTCTGCCTTGGAAAGCCGAGGAGTTGCTCCTTCACCATTTAGGTCTCCTGCAAGCAAATTCAAGCATACAGCTTACAGAAAGTCTTCAAAAACGAAGAAGTTTTCATATGAAAGTTGGACATTTACCAGGAGTATTCCCTGCTCTAGAACTTCGAGCCTCACATGTCAGTGGCTCCCCAGATTGTGAAACTTCTCGAAAGTGGACACCTACTAAAAGACTGTAATCCATGATTCTCTCCTGCTCAAGAAAATCACAGTCCCTGTCCACTTGCCTGCATAAAAGAAACTGCAGCTGATGCAATCAAATAAATCTAATGTGTATTTAGTAGCATTTATTAGCCGAATGTTCAGTCTGCAAATGCATCTCTGCCTATATCAAAACAATCATCATGTAAACCTTGTCTGCAATAAACAGATTTATATGCACTTACTAAATTAGAGTGTCAAATTCTTGCACCAAAACAGGTCTAAAGGTAAACTGCTTGTAACCACAGTTCCCCAAAATCCAACAAATGTAATGTTTTGAAACTGATGAAACAGTTCATATGGTGCTTTTGGAATGATACATAGGTAATTATCACAGTAAGCAAACTTTTTATCCCACATCCAGTACTTCAGCTGTTTATGTTTAGTACACGATTGGACATACTCATAATATATGCAAGAGTAAACCATTCTCTAGTTCAGAATCCCATTTGATGGTTTTCGAGATGTTTTACAGTGTCCCCTTAGACAGATCTGCAATAGTTCTCAAATTACAAGAATCAAATCTTTACGCACCAAAGTCAATTAATAGTTCTGCATGAACAGGGTTCAAGTTTAAATAATCAAACAGAGAGTATTCGCCTTGAAAATTTACAAGAATCTCAATCAGAAAGTATTCAACTTGAAATTTATCTTTCATTCCTTTCCTAATGTAGGTAAGACATGTGGAAAAAATTATTATTTTTAATATAAATCTTTAATCAGATAACTTTTCCTTATTGATGTAGGTAAGTCATGTGAAACTGGATTTGTATATCTTTCACTCTTAAAACTATCGTGACTTTTCCTAAATAGAAAATTCTCTTACATTACTGTTAGTTTAGCAACACAGTGTAAGAATAGAAAATGATCACCTGCAGAACTCTTGGAACCAGATCTTCTGCAGTCGAAAGATGAAGTTAAGATCAAGGTCTTTGAGGGTAGTTGTTGAATCAATTTCAGATTCAGGTTTATCAGTTAAGCGGCCATGGGAAGAACCTTTCAAGTCAAAACGCCGGTGAATTGCATACTCTGTGCAGAACAAATTCCCCATTATGACAAACCGCACCTGCACATTAAATCCACTGTGTAACCGAAAGCATAGGAGTTTGTTGTTCACACCAGATATTAGCATTGACAACACCTGAAGATTACCTTCTTCTGTGCAGATCCCGTTAACTTTACGCAATGCAGGCCATAGAATTTTGCAATTAGGGTGTTCTCAAAGGCTCGAACATGATTGTAATAAGCTGGAAGCATCCTTAAAAGTACCTGTTTCAGCAGTTGTCAACTAAGACAAAGCTGCTATTTACAATCATCTTAAATCTAAAAGCTCGTGATTACTTTTCACAATGTCACAATAAATTTTCCCATAAAAGGTATGATCTGATACTGGTAAACAAAGACACAAAAGTGATGCCAACAAATTAAGAAAAACAAAGTATTTGTGTTTTCCATATTTGAAGCAGAAAAATGAACTCACTTTTACTTCTGCCTTCTTCATGGTCTTTATCATGTACTTGTCATCATTGGTAAGGTAAAAAAAGCTTCCACTTTTTCCAGGGGAGGAGAGCTCCCGCAGAGCATCATTTCCACAAATAGATATCATGTAATCTGCTGGATCCACCTTAAATAGCTTCCTCAGAGTCCTGCAAGTAGATTTGGCTCTAATCATGCTTGGAAGTCAGTGAAAACGCTACTGCACTATGACCAAAAAAATGACTAAGTATTTCCCTCCCACCACCTCTCCAATTCTCTATCACCTTTGTATGCTTTTCCAAAGGATTCAAATTCAGATAAGTTATGGATGTCATGAGTTGAAATATCTGTAAAATAAATCTCAATAATTAAAAATTTGTTTCTCTTTCTAAAATAAGACTTCATAAAGCTCCTTGGAAACTCAATCAGAAGTGCAGTGAACCCAGAGGATATCTTTAAATACTTGAGTGACACTTTTATCTTTTGGAATTTTAAAGTACAGAAACTGAAGAGGTTTGAGAATGCATAGGAATTCCAATTCAAAAGTAAATGACATATAAAACAACAGAGAATTTAGAACATCTTTGTCAACAAAATCCAGCACATAATAGCAATCAAATAAAGGGAAAATACAGTTGAGCCTTTCCAGTAGAAATACCCAACTAAAGGAAAACAAAAATATGATTGTGGGCCTTTCATGATTTCTATGAAACAGTTGCCATCATCCCACAGCTTTACTTTCTTGTTAGAGGCCGTACTAAAGATTGGAAGTTGAAATGTAAAATCATGATGTCAGAGCATCTAGATTCAAAACAAACTTACCAAGAGCTCACCTGAAAACCAATGGGCAGTAATCCTTCCATCTAAAATCACAAGATTGATGTGGTGGTGTATATTTTGATCCTTCTGGAGGAAATTTAGTCCAAAGCTTTTCCCTTGTGTCAAATGCTGTAGTTCTTAGATCAAGTGATTGGGCAGGAGCAGGCCTGCCCACTGAATGCCTAGAATGACATCATATATCAGGTATAAGCATGTACACAAGGGAAAAGAAATAAAGATCTACTTAAAAATTATCAATGCAATCTTTCGCATTAAAGAAATGATGGTGGACATGTTATTGGATATTAAATAATTTGATTAATTGTCAACTTTCATGTCGCCAATCATCCCCAGAACATCTTTATCGGTGAGCTGTGTTTATTTAAGTAAAGAGCTCCATATCTTGCTGTAAAAACATGGGTAGAAATGCAGCCATATAGGAGGTAAGCTGGAAGTGTATAATAGATCGTTATACATAGCAGAAATCCAGGAGATATTACAGGAAGATGCTTTTTGACTAGAAGAACCAATTTACATATACTCTCTTCGAAATAGGAATCCATATTTAAACTGGTGATAGTTTAAGTCCAGCAGAAAGAAAGTAATGTTAATGTCACTAAAGTGTCCTGCGACTCAGTTTGTATTCTTTTTAAGGGGACAAGATAAAGGCTTTATTCTTCTTCTCTGCATCACCTACAATTTTAGCATCATCTAGTGTGGTTAGAACAAATAAGTGATCAAAGCACAATTTTCCACTCTAAATTCAAAACCAGTACCAGTATTTCTTCTGTAATACAATTATTTTAGGGCGAGAGACATTCTGTTCATATTGTTCTAACAAGTTCATTATAATGAGACCAAATGGAGAAGCAGATAAGATGGTTGCAATCCAAGTTCTATGCGCCAATCACAAACTAACTGAACAACTGAAAATGAAAAGAGAAGGCATTGAACATTAAGACAATCTATCTGCAGGTTGCCAATATGTGAGAGATTAAATCTTTCATTCTCTTGCCATACTATTACGATGCCTAAAGAATCACTAAAACCATAAAGCAAAAGCTTGGAAACCATATTACCTCAAAATTTTCAAAAGGTTCTATTATAACAGCATCCTTTTGCTAACTATCACAACAGAAACATCAACTAGATAGCAAAAATGGATTCAAATAAAAAAGCATGAAACAGGACACCTTTCATAGCCACCAGGAAAACAGGGTGTGGGGCGGAAGGACAACCAAATTTACCTTATTCCAAGCTGCAAATTGAGCATCAGTTCATAATTTCTATGGCCTTTTGTTATTGTCCTTCCTTGCCTTTTTGTTGGCTGTATTCTGATATGGTGATGTCTTTTTCTTTTTGATGTATCTCCATCATCAGACCTTAAGCTCCCAAAACCTTCATCATCTTCTCTCCCTCGTCCCATTTGTCCATTCATTTCAGACCCGAAATCAGATTCAGAACCCCAACTAGTGCCACCTGCACTGCTTAATCTCCCATCTGCAGATGCTCGCCTTGTCCTTGCATCATTTACTCTCGAGTTCTTCAATGTTGGCTGCTTCTGCAAGAATTCTCCTTCACAGGGCCAATTAACCATTTTTTGTGAAGGAAATACTGATATCTTCTCACCTCGACTAATCCTGCAATCCTTCAAATAATTTATATACACCTCCTGAGGATCCCAATCAAAATGACCTATCTGTGAATTTGAAGGATAATAAGTCCCAGTCATCTCTTTAGGGTCCTGACTCCATACTCCCACATAAAAGCTCCCATCCAACCATCTATACGTCCCATTCCCTTTTGGCAATCCATCCTCCCAACAACCGTCATACCTATTCCCGCTTGCCCAAATCATGGTACCACTGCCATTCATCTTTCCATTCCTCCATTGCCCAATATACTGATTCCCATTGTTCCATTGGTACCTCCCCTGCCCATCAGGCCGGCCGCGGCGCCAATTCCCATCATAATGATCACCATTGGTGTAATTCTTTGTCCCTCTCCCATGTTTCATGTTAAATACCCAAGAACCTCTGTATGTGTCGTTTGAACAACCTATGTAGGTCCCTTCACCATCCATATACCCATTCTTGAATTGACCCTCATAGGTAGCACCTGAAGGCCAGCTAAACTTTCCTTTACCATTTGTCTTTCCTCTAACCCATTCACCAACATACATACAACCATCTGACCACAAATATTTGCCATGGCCATTGGGGCAATTATCAGCCCACTGCCCAGTATACATATCTCCATTGGAGAAGACTTTCTCTGCATGATAGACCTCACCTGGATTGTCTAGATCATCATCAACATGGGCCACTGACATTGTTCCAAAAATGCTGACTCCCGCCCTTTTCTTCTTTGCAGCCGCTTGTGCTTTTCTCACCTTAGATTCCCAACCCTTCACAATGCCATGGAGTTCTTTGCTCATTCTCCCCCAGAAATCAATCCTCCTCCCTCCTTTCTTTCTTCGTCAGCTCCAAAACCAACTTCTTTTCAAGGATCAAACAGTCTCTTCTATGTCAAAACCAACTTCTTTTCACGGATCAAACAGTCTCTTCTGTCACCGACGTGACCTTCAATACAAGACCAACAACCATATCTTCCTCAAAAAAGCCACCCTCAGAACAGTCACCAATCGAATTCTGTGCTGCCCAAAAAAGATAACAGCAAAAACTGAACATCAAGGATTAAAAACAATCTTCTCTTTTATGGACCATTTGCTGCAATGGCTGCATCCATTTGAAGAACGACAGCTAAAACCCCAGAATCAAGAATCAGTTCTGCAATGTGATCCTGAATTGAAATGTTCCTCTATTGATTTTTCTGATAATGGGAATTGTTTCCTTTTTTCTTTTTTGTGTCTTTTTCTGAAATGGGTGTCTAGTGTTTGGAGAAACAGGAACTGTTGGATTGAGAGGAAAGCAAAAGAGCGGAATAATCCAATTAGCGTCTTTTTCTTTTGGTTGAGAAATACATTCTTTTGTTTTTTTTGACCTTTTTCTTTTCTTCATCCATTTTCTTTTTTTTTTTTAATATCCCTTTTCTTTTTTTCCTGAACAACAATTCTCTGCCTCCGGGTTTGCCTCCTAAATCTACTGACAGACCCAACATATGGAAGGTTGAGACTACGAGGAGAGACATGGTGACTGTGATGTCTTCGTGTCTGGCATTTTTGATGTCTCAACTGGACCGACATCCTACTTCCCTTAACTAGCCCTTGTTCACGTATAAGTTGACGTTTACTACAGGGTATCTACTATCTACTGATAGTACGACACGTCTATTCATGATAGTACTAGTATAATGATGTCCAGATGAAAATTTTTTTTTTTTTTTTTTTTTGGGTATTATAAGGTAAGCACTCCAATGATTGAGAATCCAGATCTTGCGCTGCACTGCAATCCCCAAAAACAAATTAGTTGCTCTTTTTCTTTAGGGATAATTGCAGAAACCTCTTCTGAGATTTTTGACATTTGCACTGATCTTCCCTCTAGGTTTAGAAATTGCATTCACCTCCCCTGAACAGTAACAATTTGTTGCAGAAACCTCCCTGACAGCTTTTGTAGAAGTGAGATAAGAAATTTCTTCCAATTTTGCCCTCTTCTTGCTTGACAATTATTATTTGCTGGACAATTGCTTAACTAATTATCTAATTAGTTAATAGTTAAACTAATTAACTATTAACTAATTATTTGATTAATTATTAACTAATTAACTAATTAATTAATTAACTAATTAACTAATTTCTATTTATCTAATTAACTAATTAACTAAAGCTATTGTCTGTCCAAAACTAACAAACTATTTGCATGTTAAACTAATTAACTAATTAACTGCTTAACTAATTAACAAACTATTTGCATGTTAAACTATATGCAGTACGCATTACCTATAAAGAGCCGATACTTTAAATAGGTAATGCGTACTGCATATAGTTTAACATGCAAATAGTTTGTTAATTAGTTAGTTAATTAATTAGTTAATTAGTTTAACATGCAAATAGTTTGTTAGTTTCAGACAGATAATAGCTTTAGTTAATTAGTTAATTAGATAAATAGAAATTAGTTAATTAGTTAATTAATTAATTAGATAATTAGTTAGTTAATTAGTTAAGTAGTTAATTATTTAATTAGTTTAACATGCAAATAGTTTGTTAGTTTCGGACAGACAACAGCTTTAGTTAATTAGTTAATTAGATAATTAGTTGATTAGTTAATTTGATAAACAGAAATTAGTTAATTAGTTAATTAATTAATTAGATAATTAGTTAGTTAAGTAGTTAATTATTTAATTAGTTTAACATGCAAATAGTTTGTTAGTTTCGGACAGACAACAGCTTTAGTTAATTAGTTAATTAGTTACGCAGTTAATTAGTTAATTAGTTTAACATGCAAATAGTTTGTTAGTTTTGGATAAACAACAACATTAGTTAATTAGTTAATTAGATAAATAAAAATTAGTTAATTAATTAATTGGATAATTAGTTAGTTAATTAGTTAAGCAGTTAATTAGTTAATTAGTTTAACATGCAAATAGTTTTGTGAGAACCCAGAAAAAAAAAATTTATTATTTATTTATTTATTATTTTATTCCTGTGCACCGTTTTCTTGTATTTTCTTTATTATATTACTTTTATTAACATTTTATCAGTAAATATAGTTTTTAAATCATTTTTCTAGTATAAGGTAGTTCGTGAGAAATTTGGAACGTATTTTGGACGTGGGACCCGCTAGTGCATTTAGTGAGAGAAATTCGACCAATTCGGTTAAATTGTTCATAAAGGGATTTCATTACTAGGTGTTAGGAGATGATTAGAGGTTACCTAGATGGATTAACTCTGGAGGGACAAGAGGATAACACTAAACAAAACAAGGTGCCACGTGTCCAAATGTGGTTGGACCAAGCTTACCTAACTTTGCCTAACTTTCTTTGTCATTACATAAAAGTCCAAATTTGACCAAAACCTCTTCATTCTTCACCTCCTCATAGCCGAACCTCTCCAGCCAAGAAGGAAAAACATTCTTCAACCTTTCATCTCCAAATCCTTGCTCAATCTTGAAAATCAACCGATTGTTTCTTGAATTAGTCCGTAGAATCATCTTGCTAGGAGGGTTTGAAGACCTTGGTGGTGTTGTTTTGGAAGAAAACTCTCTAAGCTTCAACCTTTCTTGAAGAACTAAGGTATATTGCTTGGAACTCATCTTTTGTTTCTAATTTTGGCCAAGTGGTGCCTTATAGTAGCTATATACGTGATTGTACGGAAGATTTGGTGGATTGGAGTGAAGTTTCCTAATTTTCTGATTTTTCTTGGAATTTTTCTGGTTTCATATGATGGATATGATTGGGTTTGATTTGGTGGTTCCAAATGGTGTTTTATAGCTCACTTGTGCGTTAATTGTAGTTAATTGCGGAAAATTGCCGCTTATGCGGAAAATTTCAGATTTAGGGTTTCAATTGGGGCTTTGCTATGGTTGATTGTTGAGCTTCTAATTGGCTAGTATTGAGGGGTATTGTGACCCTAATGAAGTATATTGAATGCCTTATGAAGTGTTTGGGTGCTTGTGGTTGTGTTGGATGGTTTTTATTGGTGTCTTGTAGGTTGGAAAAGCTGAAATTTTAGGGGAAATGCTGTCCGAGTGTCTAGGGCATTGGATCCTTGTGAGTTGGGTTGAGATTGACTAGAAATGAATAATTTTAGGGTTGTTTCTACTTTTAACCCTAAATATTATGTATTTTTCATTTCCAAGCTATATTTGGGTTTTACCTTAATAGTTCCTATTAAAAGGTATTCGACTCGTGTTTGAGTCTTAATTGTACTTTCTTGATTATTATAGGGCGTGCCGGTGATCCGAGGCTCACGTCGGGCGAAAACTTGTGAAATTTCTTTGTTTGACTTGGTGAGTGTACTACTCACATATTTGTTATTCCGTGGCTTTCTTGTACTTGAATTCTGTGTTTTGGACTAGTTGTGATGATTGTTTGGACTAGGTGAGGCGAGGGTGTACTTTACCACTCTCGTACTCTCTGGCCTACTTGTTTGGTTATGATATAACTTGAATACTCTTGACTGTGTTTGATTTGGTGTCGCTTGGATGCCGATCCTTAATGTAACTCTGGATCTGTACTGTTTACTTTGAGCTCTACCTCATTGGAAGTCAATGGACTCGAGCCAGTAAGGACTTGGTCGGGGACATTTGACAAGCCATGGGGACTGTATTTGAGAATCTTTGGGTATGAGACCCTAGATTCCGGTTTACTCGAGTAATACCAATTCTGTACTGTGTGGTGTTCGGGCCCGGTAAGGGGAAAGTGAGGTGGACGGATAATTGGAGTAAAGAGGGGTCTACGGTCATGATTACCTGGTATACATTGACGGAGAGTCAATGAGATGAGATCAAGTATGGCAAAAGAGGAAAAGGGCTCTTGAGAGCCATCCGTATCCTTTTATTCCTTACATTTGGGTGTTATTGCTTTTACTTACTTGACGAACGTATTTGGACTGAATGCTCTTGAGTTTATGTGATCTGGGTATATGTACGTGACTGTACCTCATTGGGCGAAAGCTCACTTCGTGAACTTTGTTTTCCTTACAGGGAATTATCTTTTGGACTTTTGACTGTGATGAGTAAGTTGAGTGGAGCTAGTCGAGAGATTTTGTATAGCTCCTCAATAGTTGGAACCTTTGTTGTACTTGGATTTAAATGCTTTCTTTTGGCTTGTAACCATACAAAAGTGGTTTGTAATAGGGTGTATTCCTATCCAATGGATTGTACTTGGCTTGTATATACTCTTTTCAGTGATTGTTGGAAATTTCTTGTAATCAATGGGATCTTGGCGGATTGTGACGTGGCAGCCACTATTCGCTTTACGTTTTGCCTTTTGTTTTCCCGTTTCTCATTTATTGGGTTGATTAAGCGCGCCAATATTTTCCCGAACGACTTGAGTTAGTGTTTGACCGTTTTAGTAGTCCTGGCGAGAGCTGGGCAGGCAGTCCGCTAACTCCTTTGGTACGCCTTAGGGGAAGGTGGGGCTGTCACAAGTGGTATCAGAGCCTAGGCTAGAAATAACCTGGGCGAACCAGAAACCTGTTTCTTAGAACTCTTGGGGTTTGTGTTTAGACACCATTAAGTGTGAAATATTGTTTAAGCTATAAACCTTTGCTATCTTTGTAGGTTATGGCCGGTACCAGTGGTGCAGGCGGAGGCGAGCCACCTCAGAGGCGCCCCCGAGTCATCGATTATCAGGAGAGACCCGGAGGTCCGATCCGGCTGTGGTATACCGCTAGTCGGACCCGCCGCTGTAGGCGTTGCCAGTTTTACTCCTACGCGGACCACGTGGTTGAGGCGGTACTTGCCGAGCGGCGGAGGCTGAGATGTGACGCCGCCAGGGAGCGCACTGAGACCCTTAGGCTTAGAGGCATCATGCGGATGCAGGCCGATAGGATTGGAGAGCTCCAGGGGGACGTGGCCATGGAGCAGGAGAGGACGGACGCTCTGCGAGAGCAGTTGCAGGTGGTTAACGACCGCCTTACTCGCGTAGTCCGGGAGGTGAGAGACCGATCCGGCGCGATTATCGATGAGTGTGGGGCGCTGATCCAGGAGGTGATTGGCGCCAATGCGCCAGGGGGAGCTCCAGGTGGCGGAGCTCCAGGTCAGGGAGGCGCCCCTAGCCCTAGCCCTAGCTCTAGCTCTGGGGGGGAGTCGGTTGGCTCCGTCGAGGACTAGATTAGGGTTTTGAGCCTTATTTTGATCCCGTGTGAGGGATACCTAGGAAAAGCTTTGGTTAGTTGTTTTGTACTTTTGAGACCTAGGTTGTATAGTGTATTTTGGCAGACCCTCTTTTGGCTTCACGGGAGTACTTTGTATATATTTGCTTGACTGCTTATGTATGACTGTTTGACACAGTTATGTGTTCCATGTATAAATGTGCTATGTGTATACGTGCCTTATGTGGTGTTTACTTTTAATTTTGTTCATGCTTATATGACTATATTGATATGCCTTTTGATATTAGTTTGTGCCTCGATTTTAGAGTGACCTAGAGAATGGAAGGCACTCGTAGTGGACGAGGCCGTGGCCGCGGGGTTAGGCAACCCACAACTGACGAGGGTATTAGGGATACCTCAACTGAACCAAACCCTGAACCTAGGGTTGACCCTAATGCCCAGATAGCCGCTGCTATGCAGCAAATGACTGACCTGTTAGCCCACGTAGTGCAACAGCAGGGCCAACCTCCTATCCAGCAACCTGGGAACCCTGGCCATGTAGTGGAAAGTGAAGATCGGGCCCTGGAGAGATTTCAGAAGTTCTCTCCGCCAAAATTTCTAGGCGGGCCAGATCCGGACGTGGCCGAAAAGTGGTTAGAGAAAATGATAGATATTTTTGCCGCCCTACACTACTCAGAGGAGAGACAGGTTACTTTCGCTGTCTTTCAATTGGAAGGAGCCGCGCGTTCTTGGTGGAATGTGATACGCATGAAATGGGACCGGGAACAAACCCCAAGAACATGGGTAAATTTTGTGAGGGACTTCAACGCAAAATACTTTCCCCCTCTAGTCCAAGAAAAAAGGGAGGACGAGTTTATTAGGCTCCGCCAAGGGACTCAATCAGTGGCTGAGTACGAGAGCCAGTTTACTCGTTTATCCAAGTTTGCCCCTGAACTCATTCTGACGGAGCAAAGGAGAGTTCGGCGTTTTACTCAGGGGCTCAATGTGGAAATTCAAAAGGATCTGGCGGTAGCCCAGATCCACACTTTTAGTGACGCCGTGGAGAAAGCTTTGCGAGTTGAAAATGCAAGGCTTCAAGTAAGGAATTTTCAGGTGAAAAAACGGGGGTTCTCTGCGAGTAGTTCGACCCAAGGGGATAAAGGGACCCCTCCCAAGTTTGGAAGAGGAGCCGGTGGAGGAAGGCAACCGGGGATGACACGAGGGACTCCGCCGAGGGGTGGTCACAATGGACGGGGCCCGCAGAAGAGCACCTCACAAGGAAGTTCGGCCTCAGTTGCACGTGGACCTTGTGGATTTTGTGGAAAACCAAACCACACTGAGGACAACTGTTGGAGGAAGGAGAGAAGATGCTTGCGCTGCGGGAGTGCAGAGCATCAAATAGCTAACTGCCCAGTGTTACCTCGGGAGACGAGAGCAACCACTCAGTCGTCGAAGGCCAACTCGGGACAGTCCAAGGTAGAAGGGACAAAGCCAAAGGTGCCAGCTCGGGTTTACTCCCTTGAGCAACAACAAGTCCCTGATTCCTCTGGGGTTGTAGAAGGTACGATCCCTGTTTTCCATCGTCTAGCTAGGATTTTGATAGACCCTGGTGCTACCCATTCCTTTGTTAACCCCGATTTTATGTGCGGTATTGATATAAAACCCGTTAGCTTGCCTTATGACTTAGAGGTTAGTACTCCTACGGGGAACCAACATTTGATTACTGGTTTGATGTATGCGAATTGTGAAATATGGGTAGGAGAGAGAAAGCTTTTAGGGAATCTTATAAGTTTGGCCATTAAGGGGTACGACGTTATATTGGGTATGGACTGGCTAGCTAAGTACGATGCACAGCTCGATTGTAAGAGAAAAGTAGTGGAATTTCGTATACCGGGGGAGGCGACCTTAAGGCTAGATGTAAGAGGTAGTTTAGCCTCATCTGCATTGATTTCGGGTATTCGGGCTAGAAAATTTTTGTATAGAGGGGCCCAAGGGTTTCTAGCTTTTCTTATAAATACTCCCACTGATAAGCTGAGGGTTGAAGATGTGCCTATTGTAAGTGAATATCCGGATGTGTTTCCTGATGAATTAGTAACTTTACCTCCGGAGAGAGAGATAGAGTTTAAGATTGACCTATTGCCAGGAGCGTCACCTATCTCTAAGACCCCCTATCGAATGGCACCTGCTGAACTCAAGGAGCTGAAGTTGCAGTTGCAAGACCTGTTGGAGCGTGGGTTTATTCGTGAGAGTGGATCTCCTTGGGGGGCTCCGGTACTATTTGTTAAGAAGAAGGATGGAACGTTAAGACTGTGTATCGACTATCGGGGACTAAACAACATGACCATTAAGAACAAATACCCACTTCCCCACATCGATGAACTGTTCGACCAGCTACAAGGCGCAGTGGTCTTTTCAAAGTTAGATCTCCGACAGGGTTACTACCAGTTGCTAATTAAGCAAGAAGATGTACCCAAAACTGCTTTCAATTCTAGATATGGGCATTTTGAGTTTGCGGTCATGCCTTTCGGGTTGACCAATGCCCCTGCCGCCTTTATGGATTTGATGCATCGAGTTTTCAAACCCTACCTGGACCGATTCGTTGTCGTGTTCATTGACGACATTTTGGTCTATTCTAAAACCCGTGAGGAACATGAGCAACATTTGAAGTTAGTGTTACAAACCCTGAGAGATCATCAGCTATACGCCAAATTTAGTAAGTGTGAATTTTGGCTGGAGAAAATCTCTTTCTTAGGACATGTGATTTCAAAAGAAGGTATTACAGTAGACCCCGCGAAAGTAGAGGCGGTGGCTGAATGGAAGAGGCCAGAAAATCCCACTGAAATTCGCAGTTTCTTAGGGTTGGCTGGGTACTATAGACGCTTTATTAAAGACTTTTCTAAACTGGCCGGCCCTTTAACAGACCTGACGAAGAAAAACGGTCGTTTCGTGTGGGATACTAGGTGTGAAACCAGTTTTCAGGAGTTAAAGCGAAGGTTAACCAGAGCTCCTGTTTTGGCCTTGCCTAGTGGGAAGGACAGTTTCACTGTTTATACCGATGCTTCGAAGGAAGGTTTGGGGTGTGTGTTAATGCAAAATAAGAATGTGATTGCCTTTGCCTCTAGGAAACTAAAAACCCATGAACAAAACTACCCTACCCATGACTTGGAGTTAGCTGCTGTGGTCTTTGCTTTGAAAAAGTGGAGACACTATCTTTACGGGATTACCTTTGAGGTTTATTCAGACCATAAGAGTCTTAAGTACCTGTTCTCCCAAAAAGAGTTGAATATGCGGCAACGTCGGTGGATGGAACTCTTAGAGGATTATGACTGCACGATCAACTACCATCCTGGTAAGGCTAACGTAGTAGCGGACGCCCTAAGTCGGAAGGCTCAAGTAGCCGGGTTGATGGTCAAGGAGTGGGAGATGTTAGGAGCAGCTAGTGAGTGGAACCCTAGATTGGGATGTAAGAAAATAACTTTTGGGAATATTCGGGTAACCTCTACTATTCTTGATCGAATTAAAGAAGCCCAAGAGAAGGATCCGATGGTACAAAAGTGGAAGGAAAAAGTAGAAAAGGAAGCATTACCTGATTTCAATTTGGGTCCCGAAGGGATTTTAAGATATAGGAATCGAGTAGTGGTGGCCAATGATGAAAACCTGAAAAGAGAAATTTTGGAGGAAGCCCATCGATCAAAATACACGATCCATCCTGGTAGTAATAAGATGTACCAAGATTTGCGACGGTTGTACTGGTGGGATAAAATGAAGAGGGAGATTGCTCAATATATCCAAACCTGTCTGATTTGCCAGCAAGTCAAGGCTGAACACCAAAAACCCTCTGGACTGTTACAACCTCTTGAGATACCCGAATGGAAGTGGGAAAATATCACGATGGACTTTGTTTCTGGATTGCCAAGAACTCAAAAAGGACATGATGCCGTTTGGGTGATCGTTGATCGGTTGACCAAATCGGCCCATTTCTTACCTGTAAATGTGAAAGATTCCCTGGATAAACTGGCTCGGTTGTACCTGAATGAAATTGTGAGGTTACATGGGGTTCCAGTGAGTATAGTTTCAGACCGAGATCCTCGTTTTGTATCAAGGTTTTGGCAAAAATTTCAGGAGCACTTAGGGACCAAAATTAACCTTAGTACAACTTATCACCCCCAGACGGATGGACAGTCGGAGCGAACAATTCAAACCCTCGAGGATATGTTACGAACGTGTATTCTAGATTTTGGGGGTAATTGGGGCCAACATATGACTTTAGTAGAGTTTGCCTATAATAATAGTTTCCATTCGTCCATTCAAATGGCACCATACGAAGCTCTCTACGGACGAAAGTGTCGTTCGCCCATTTATTGGGATGAAGTGGGGGAAAAGAAAGTTCTAGATCCAACAACCATTCCTTGGATGGAGGATGCGCAAGAAAAGGTTAAATTGATCCGTCAAAGACTCCAAACAGCTCAAAGCCGACAAAAGAGCTACGCAGATAACCGAAGGAAAGATTTGGAGTTCGAAGTTGGAGACCGTGTCTTCCTTAAGATCACGCCACTACGAAGTGTCACTGCGGGTAGAGGAAAGAAACTTCAACCACGGTTCGTGGGGCCATACAAAATTCTCCAACGAATTGGGAAAGTAGCGTACCGACTCGAGTTGCCGCCAAGTTTATCTCGGATTCATGACGTTTTCCATGTTTCGATGCTGAAAAAGTACTATCCTGACCCAACCCACGTTGTGCGACCAGAAGAGATTGAGTTAAATGAGGCACTCACCTACGAAGAGAGACCTGTACAAGTACTCGATCGAAGGATTAAGGAACTGAGGAATAAGCAAATCCCATTAGTGAAGGTTATGTGGAGGAATCATGGTTTAGAGGAGGCAACTTGGGAATTGGAGGAAGAGATGCAAAAGAAATACCCTGAGCTGTTTAGTAACCCAGGTGAGCAATTTCGAGGGCGAAATTTTTTTTAGGGGGAGAGGATGTGAGAACCCAGAAAAAAAAAAAATTTTTATTTATTTATTTATTATTTTATTCCTGTGCACCGTTTTCTTGTATTTTCTTTATTATATTACTTTTATCAATATTTTATCAGTAAATATAGTTTTTAAATCATTTTTCTAGTATAAGGTAGTTCGTGAGAAATTTGGAACGTATTTTGGACGTGGGACCCGCTAGTGCATTTAGTGAGAGAAATTCGACCAATTCGGTTAAATTGTTCATAAAGGGATTTCATTACTAGGTGTTAGGAGATGATTAGAGGTTACCTAGATGGATTAACTCTGGAGGGACAAGAGGATAACACTAAACAAAACAAGGTGCCACGTGTCCAAATGTGGTTGGACCAAGCTTACCTAACTTTGCCTAACTTTCTTTGTCATTACATAAAAGTCCAAATTTGACCAAAACCTCTTCATTCTTCACCTCCTCATAGCCGAACCTCTCCAGCCAAGAAGGAAAAACATTCTTCAACCTTTCATCTCCAAATCCTTGCTCAATCTTGAAAATCAACCGATTGTTTCCTGAATTAGTCCGTAGAATCATCTTGCTAGGAGGGTTTGAAGACCTTGGTGGTGTTGTTTTGGAAGAAAACTCTCTAAGCTTCAACCTTTCTTGAAGAACTAAGGTATATTGCTTGGAACTCATCTTTTGTTTCTAATTTTGGCCAAATGGTGCCTTATAGTAGCTATATACGTGATTGTACGGAAGATTTGGTGGATTGGAGTGAAGTTTCCTAATTTTCTGATTTTTCTTGGAATTTTTCTGGTTTCATATGATGGATATGATTGGGTTTGATTTGGTGGTTCCAAATGGTGTTTTATAGCTCACTTGTGCGTTAATTGTAGTTAATTGCGGAAAATTGCCGCTTGTGCGGAAAATTTCAGATTTAGGGTTTCAATTGGGGCTTTGCTATGGTTGATTGTTGAGCTTCTAATTGGCTAGTATTGAGGGGTATTGTGACCCTAATGAAGTATATTGAATGCCTTATGAAGTGTTTGGGTGCTTGTGGTTGTGTTGGATGGTTTTTATTGGTGTCTTGTAGGTTGGAAAAGCTGAAATTTTAGGGGAAATGCTGTCCGAGTGTCTAGGGCATTGGATCCTTGTGAGTTGGGTTGAGATTGACTAGAAATGAATAATTTTAGGGTTGTTTCTACTTTTAACCCTAAATATTATGTATTTTTCATTTCCAAGCTATATTTGGGTTTTACCTTAATAGTTCCTATTAAAAGGTATTCGACTCGTGTTTGAGTCTTAATTGTACTTTCTTGATTATTATAGGGCGTGCCGGTGATCCGAGGCTCACGTCGGGCGAAAACTTGTGAAATTTCTTTGTTTGACTTGGTGAGTGTACTACTCACATATTTGTTATTCCGTGGCTTTCTTGTACTTGAATTCTGTGTTTTGGACTAGTTGTGATGATTGTTTGGACTAGGTGAGGCGAGGGTGTACTTTACCACTCTCGTACTCTCTGGCCTACTTGTTTGGTTATGATATAACTTGAATACTCTTGACTGTGTTTGATTTGGTGTCGCTTGGATGCCGATCCTTAATGTAACTCTGGATCTGTACTGTTTACTTTGAGCTCTACCTCATTGGAAGTCAATGGACTCGAGCCAGTAAGGACTTGGTCGGGGACATTTGACAAGCCATGGGGACTGTATTTGAGAATCTTTGGGTATGAGACCCTAGATTCCGGTTTACTCGAGTAATACCAATTCTGTACTGTGTGGTGTTCGGGCCCGGTAAGGGGAAAGTGAGGTGGACGGATAATTGGAGTAAAGAGGGGTCTACGGTCATGATTACCTGGTATACATTGACGGAGAGTCAATGAGATGAGATCAAGTATGGCAAAAGAGGAAAAGGGCTCTTGAGAGCCATCCGTATCCTTTTATTCCTTACATTTGGGTGTTATTGCTTTTACTTACTTGACGAACGTATTTGGACTGAATGCTCTTGAGTTTATGTGATCTGGGTATATGTACGTGACTGTACCTCATTGGGCGAAAGCTCACTTCGTGAACTTTGTTTTCCTTACAGGGAATTATCTTTTGGACTTTTGACTGTGATGAGTAAGTTGAGTGGAGCTAGTCGAGAGATTTTGTATAGCTCCTCAATAGTTGGAACCTTTGTTGTACTTGGATTTAAATGCTTTCTTTTGGCTTGTAACCATACAAAAGTGGTTTGTAATAGGGTGTATTCCTATCCAATGGATTGTACTTGGCTTGTATATACTCTTTTCAGTGATTGTTGGAAATTTCTTGTAATCAATGGGATCTTGGCGGATTGTGACGTGGCAGCCACTATTCGCTTTACGTTTTGCCTTTTGTTTTCCCGTTTCTCATTTATTGGGTTGATTAAGCGCGCCAATATTTTCCCGAACGACTTGAGTTAGTGTTTGACCGTTTTAGTAGTCCTGGCGAGAGCTGGGCAGGCAGTCCGCTAACTCCTTTGGTACGCCTTAGGGGAAGGTGGGGCTGTCACAAGTGGTATCAGAGCCTAGGCTAGAAATAACCTGGGCGAACCAGAAACCTGTTTCTTAGAACTCTTGGGGTTTGTGTTTAGACACCATGAAGTGTGAAATATTGTTTAAGCTATAAACCTTTGCTATCTTTGTAGGTTATGGCCGGTACCAGTGGTGCAGGCGGAGGCGAGCCACCTCAGAGGCGCCCCCGAGTCATCGATTATCAGGAGAGACCCGGAGGTCCGATCCGGCTGTGGTATACCGCTAGTCGGACCCGCCGCTGTAGGCGTTGCCAGTTTTACTCCTACGCGGACCACGTGGTTGAGGCGGTACTTGCCGAGCGGCGGAGGCTGAGATGTGACGCCGCCAGGGAGCGCACTGAGACCCTTAGGCTTAGAGGCATCATGCGGATGCAGGCCGATAGGATTGGAGAGCTCCAGGGGGACGTGGCCATGGAGCAGGAGAGGACGGACGCTCTGCGAGAGCAGTTGCAGGTGGTTAACGACCGCCTTACTCGCGTAGTCCGGGAGGTGAGAGACCGATCCGGCGCGATTATCGATGAGTGTGGGGCGCTGATCCAGGAGGTGATTGGCGCCAATGCGCCAGGGGGAGCTCCAGGTGGCGGAGCTCCAGGTCAGGGAGGCGCCCCTAGCCCTAGCCCTAGCTCTAGCTCTGGGGGGGAGTCGGTTGGCTCCGTCGAGGACTAGATTAGGGTTTTGAGCCTTATTTTGATCCCGTGTGAGGGATACCTAGGAAAAGCTTTGGTTAGTTGTTTTGTACTTTTGAGACCTAGGTTGTATAGTGTATTTTGGCAGACCCTCTTTTGGCTTCACGGGAGTACTTTGTATATATTTGCTTGACTGCTTATGTATGACTGTTTGACACAGTTATGTGTTCCATGTATAAATGTGCTATGTGTATACGTGCCTTATGTGGTGTTTACTTTTAATTTTGTTCATGCTTATATGACTATATTGATATGCCTTTTGATATTAGTTTGTGCCTCGATTTTAGAGTGACCTAGAGAATGGAAGGCACTCGTAGTGGACGAGGCCGTGGCCGCGGGGTTAGGCAACCCACAACTGACGAGGGTATTAGGGATACCTCAACTGAACCAAACCCTGAACCTAGGGTTGACCCTAATGCCCAGATAGCCGCTGCTATGCAGCAAATGACTGACCTGTTAGCCCACGTAGTGCAACAGCAGGGCCAACCTCCTATCCAGCAACCTGGGAACCCTGGCCATGTAGTGGAAAGTGAAGATCGGGCCCTGGAGAGATTTCAGAAGTTCTCTCCGCCAAAATTTCTAGGCGGGCCAGATCCGGACGTGGCCGAAAAGTGGTTAGAGAAAATGATAGATATTTTTGCCGCCCTACACTACTCAGAGGAGAGACAGGTTACTTTCGCTGTCTTTCAATTGGAAGGAGCCGCGCGTTCTTGGTGGAATGTGATACGCATGAAATGGGACCGGGAACAAACCCCAAGAACATGGGTAAATTTTGTGAGGGACTTCAACGCAAAATACTTTCCCCCTCTAGTCCAAGAAAAAAGGGAGGACGAGTTTATTAGGCTCCGCCAAGGGACTCAATCAGTGGCTGAGTACGAGAGCCAGTTTACTCGTTTATCCAAGTTTGCCCCTGAACTCATTCTGACGGAGCAAAGGAGAGTTCGGCGTTTTACTCAGGGGCTCAATGTGGAAATTCAAAAGGATCTGGCGGTAGCCCAGATCCACACTTTTAGTGACGCCGTGGAGAAAGCTTTGCGAGTTGAAAATGCAAGGCTTCAAGTAAGGAATTTTCAGGTGAAAAAACGGGGGTTCTCTGCGAGTAGTTCGACCCAAGGGGATAAAGGGACCCCTCCCAAGTTTGGAAGAGGAGCCGGTGGAGGAAGGCAACCGGGGATGACACGAGGGACTCCGCCGAGGGGTGGTCACAATGGACGGGGCCCGCAGAAGAGCACCTCACAAGGAAGTTCGGCCTCAGTTGCACGCGGACCTTGTGGATTTTGTGGAAAACCAAACCACACTGAGGACAACTGTTGGAGGAAGGAGAGAAGATGCTTGCGCTGCGGGAGTGCAGAGCATCAAATAGCTAACTGCCCAGTGTTACCTCGGGAGGCGAGAGCAACCACTCAGTCGTCGAAGGCCAACTCGGGACAGTCCAAGGTAGAAGGGACAAAGCCAAAGGTGCCAGCTCGGGTTTACTCCCTTGAGCAACAACAAGTCCCTGATTCCTCTGGGGTTGTAGAAGGTACGATCCCTGTTTTCCATCGTCTAGCTAGGATTTTGATAGACCCTGGTGCTACCCATTCCTTTGTTAACCCCGATTTTATGTGCGATATTGATATAAAACCCGTTAGCTTGCCTTATGACTTAGAGGTTAGTACTCCTACGGGGAACCAACATTTGATTACTGGTTTGATGTATGCGAATTGTGAAATATGGGTAGGAGAGAGAAAGCTTTTAGGGAATCTTATAAGTTTGGCCATTAAGGGGTACGACGTTATATTGGGTATGGACTGGCTAGCTAAGTACGATGCACAGCTCGATTGTAAGAGAAAAGTAGTGGAATTTCGTATACCGGGGGAGGCGACCTTAAGGCTAGATGTAAGAGGTAGTTTAGCCTCATCTGCATTGATTTCGGGTATTCGGGCTAGAAAATTTCTGTACAGAGGGGCCCAAGGGTTTCTAGCTTTTCTTATAAATACTCCCACTGATAAGCTGAGGGTTGAAGATGTGCCTACTGTAAGTGAATATCCGGATGTGTTTCCTGATGAATTAGTAACTTTACCTCCGGAGAGAGAGATAGAGTTTAAGATTGACCTATTGCCAGGAGCGTCACCTATCTCTAAGACCCCCTATCGAATGGCACCTGCTGAACTCAAGGAGCTGAAGTTGCAGTTGCAAGACCTGTTGGAGCGTGGGTTTATTCGTGAGAGTGGATCTCCTTGGGGGGCTCCGGTACTATTTGTTAAGAAGAAGGATGGAACGTTAAGACTGTGTATCGACTATCGGGGACTAAACAACATGACCATTAAGAACAAATACCCACTTCCCCACATCGATGAACTGTTCGACCAGCTACAAGGCGCAGTGGTCTTTTCAAAGTTAGATCTCCGACAGGGTTACTACCAGTTGCTAATTAAGCAAGAAGATGTACCCAAAACTGCTTTCAATTCTAGATATGGGCATTTTGAGTTTGCGGTCATGCCTTTCGGGTTGACCAATGCCCCTGCCGCCTTTATGGATTTGATGCATCGAGTTTTCAAACCCTACCTGGACCGATTCGTTGTCGTGTTCATTGACGACATTTTGGTCTATTCTAAAACCCGTGAGGAACATGAGCAACATTTGAAGTTAGTGTTACAAACCCTGAGAGATCATCAGCTATACGCCAAATTTAGTAAGTGTGAATTTTGGCTGGAGAAAATCTCTTTCTTAGGACATGTGATTTCAAAAGAAGGTATTACAGTAGACCCCGCGAAAGTAGAGGCGGTGGCTGAATGGAAGAGGCCAGAAAATCCCACTGAAATTCGCAGTTTCTTAGGGTTGGCTGGGTACTATAGACGCTTTATTAAAGACTTTTCTAAACTGGCCGGCCCTTTAACAGACCTGACGAAGAAAAACGGTCGTTTCGTGTGGGATACTAGGTGTGAAACCAGTTTTCAGGAGTTAAAGCGAAGGTTAACCAGAGCTCCTGTTTTGGCCTTGCCTAGTGGGAAGGACAGTTTCACTGTTTATACCGATGCTTCGAAGGAAGGTTTGGGGTGTGTGTTAATGCAAAATAAGAATGTGATTGCCTTTGCCTCTAGGAAACTAAAAACCCATGAACAAAACTACCCTACCCATGACTTGGAGTTAGCTGCTGTGGTCTTTGCTTTGAAAAAGTGGAGACACTATCTTTACGGGATTACCTTTGAGGTTTATTCAGACCATAAGAGTCTTAAGTACCTGTTCTCCCAAAAAGAGTTGAATATGCGGCAACGTCGGTGGATGGAACTCTTAGAGGATTATGACTGCACGATCAACTACCATCCTGGTAAGGCTAACGTAGTAGCGGACGCCCTAAGTCGGAAGGCTCAAGTAGCCGGGTTGATGGTCAAGGAGTGGGAGATGTTAGGAGCAGCTAGTGAGTGGAACCCTAGATTGGGATGTAAGAAAATAACTTTTGGGAATATTCGGGTAACCTCTACTATTCTTGATCGAATTAAAGAAGCCCAAGAGAAGGATCCGATGGTACAAAAGTGGAAGGAAAAAGTAGAAAAGGAAGCATTACCTGATTTCAATTTGGGTCCCGAAGGGATTTTAAGATATAGGAATCGAGTAGTGGTGGCCAATGATGAAAACCTGAAAAGAGAAATTTTGGAGGAAGCCCATCGATCAAAATACACGATCCATCCTGGTAGTAATAAGATGTACCAAGATTTGCGACGGTTGTACTGGTGGGATAAAATGAAGAGGGAGATTGCTCAATATATCCAAACCTGTCTGATTTGCCAGCAAGTCAAGGCTGAACACCAAAAACCCTCTGGACTGTTACAACCTCTTGAGATACCCGAATGGAAGTGGGAAAATATCACGATGGACTTTGTTTCTGGATTGCCAAGAACTCAAAAAGGACATGATGCCGTTTGGGTGATCGTTGATCGGTTGACCAAATCGGCCCATTTCTTACCTGTAAATGTGAAAGATTCCCTGGATAAACTGGCTCGGTTGTACCTGAATGAAATTGTGAGGTTACATGGGGTTCCAGTGAGTATAGTTTCAGACCGAGATCCTCGTTTTGTATCAAGGTTTTGGCAAAAATTTCAGGAGCACTTAGGGACCAAAATTAACCTTAGTACAACTTATCACCCCCAGACGGATGGACAGTCGGAGCGAACAATTCAAACCCTCGAGGATATGTTACGAACGTGTATTCTAGATTTTGGGGGTAATTGGGGCCAACATATGACTTTAGTAGAGTTTGCCTATAATAATAGTTTCCATTCGTCCATTCAAATGGCACCATACGAAGCTCTCTACGGACGAAGGTGTCGTTCGCCCATTTATTGGGATGAAGTGGGGGAAAAGAAAGTTCTAGATCCAACAACCATTCCTTGGATGGAGGATGCGCAAGAAAAGGTTAAATTGATCCGTCAAAGACTCCAAACAGCTCAAAGCCGACAAAAGAGCTACGCAGATAACCGAAGGAAAGATTTGGAGTTCGAAGTTGGAGACCGTGTCTTCCTTAAGATCACGCCACTACGAAGTGTCACTGCGGGTAGAGGAAAGAAACTTCAACCACGGTTCGTGGGGCCATACAAAATTCTCCAACGAATTGGGAAAGTAGCGTACCGACTCGAGTTGCCGCCAAGTTTATCTCGGATTCATGACGTTTTCCATGTTTCAATGCTGAAAAAGTACTATCCTGATCCAACCCACGTTGTGCGACCAGAAGAGATTGAGTTAAATGAGGCACTCACCTACGAAGAGAGACCTGTACAAGTACTCGATCGAAGGATTAAGGAACTGAGGAATAAGCAAATCCCATTAGTGAAGGTTATGTGGAGGAATCATGGTTTAGAGGAGGCAACTTGGGAATTGGAGGAAGAGATGCAAAAGAAATACCCTGAGCTGTTTAGTAACCCAGGTGAGCAATTTCGAGGGCGAAATTTTTTTTAGGGGGAGAGGATGTGAGAACCCACAAAAAAAAAAAATTATTTATTTATTTATTATTTTATTCCTGTGCACCGTTTTCTTGTATTTTCTTTATTATATTACTTTTATCAACATTTTATCAGTAAATATAGTTTTTAAATCATTTTTCTAGTATAAGGTAGTTCGTGAGAAATTTGGAACGTATTTTGGACGTGGGACCCGCTAGTGCATTTAGTGAGAGAAATTCGACCAATTCGGTTAAATTGTTCATAAAGGGATTTCATTACTAGGTGTTAGGAGATGATTAGAGGTTACCTAGATGGATTAACTCTGGAGGGACAAGAGGATAACACTAAACAAAACAAGGTGCCACGTGTCCAAATGTGGTTGGACCAAGCTTACCTAACTTTGCCTAACTTTCTTTGTCATTACATAAAAGTCCAAATTTGACCAAAACCTCTTCATTCTTCACCTCCTCATAGCCGAACCTCTCCAGCCAAGAAGGAAAAACATTCTTCAACCTTTCATCTCCAAATCCTTGCTCAATCTTGAAAATCAACCGATTGTTTCTTGAATTAGTCCGTAGAATCATCTTGCTAGGAGGGTTTGAAGACCTTGGTGGTGTTGTTTTGGAAGAAAACTCTCTAAGCTTCAACCTTTCTTGAAGAACTAAGGTATATTGCTTGGAACTCATCTTTTGTTTCTAATTTTGGCCAAGTGGTGCCTTATAGTAGCTATATACGTGATTGTACGGAAGATTTGGTGGATTGGAGTGAAGTTTCCTAATTTTCTGATTTTTCTTGGAATTTTTCTGGTTTCATATGATGGATATGATTGGGTTTGATTTGGTGGTTCCAAATGGTGTTTTATAGCTCACTTGTGCGTTAATTGTAGTTAATTGCGGAAAATTGCCGCTTATGCGGAAAATTTCAGATTTAGGGTTTCAATTGGGGCTTTGCTATGGTTGATTGTTGAGCTTCTAATTGGCTAGTATTGAGGGGTATTGTGACCCTAATGAAGTATATTGAATGCCTTATGAAGTGTTTGGGTGCTTGTGGTTGTGTTGGATGGTTTTTATTGGTGTCTTGTAGGTTGGAAAAGCTGAAATTTTAGGGGAAATGCTGTCCGAGTGTCTAGGGCATTGGATCCTTGTGAGTTGGGTTGAGATTGACTAGAAATGAATAATTTTAGGGTTGTTTCTACTTTTAACCCTAAATATTATGTATTTTTCATTTCCAAGCTATATTTGGGTTTTACCTTAATAGTTCCTATTAAAAGGTATTCGACTCGTGTTTGAGTCTTAATTGTACTTTCTTGATTATTATAGGGCGTGCCGGTGATCCGAGGCTCACGTCGGGCGAAAACTTGTGAAATTACTTTGTTTGACTTGGTGAGTGTACTACTCACATATTTGTTATTCCGTGGCTTTCTTGTACTTGAATTCTGTGTTTTGGACTAGTTGTGATGATTGTTTGGACTAGGTGAGGCGAGGGTGTACTTTACCACTCTCGTACTCTCTGGCCTACTTGTTTGGTTATGATATAACTTGAATACTCTTGACTGTGTTTGATTTGGTGTCGCTTGGATGCCGATCCTTAATGTAACTCTGGATCTGTACTGTTTACTTTGAGCTCTACCTCATTGGAAGTCAATGGACTCGAGCCAGTAAGGACTTGGTCGGGGACATTTGACAAGCCATGGGAACTGTATTTGAGAATCTTTGGGTATGAGACCCTAGATTCCGGTTTACTCGAGTAATACCAATTCTGTACTGTGTGGTGTTCGGGCCCGGTAAGGGGAAAGTGAGGTGGACGGATAATTGGAGTAAAGAGGGGTCTACGGTCATGATTACCTGGTATACATTGACGGAGAGTCAATGAGATGAGATCAAGTATGGCAAAAGAGGAAAAGGGCTCCTGAGAGCCATCCGTATCCTTTTATTCCTTACACTTGGGTGTTATTGCTTTTACTTACTTGACGAACGTATTTGGACTGAATGCTCTTGAGTTTATGTGATCTTGGTATATGTACGTGATAGTACCTCATTGGGCGAAAGCTCACTCCGTTAAATTTTGTTTTCCTTACAGGGAATTATCTTTTGGACTTTTGACTGTGATGAGTAAGTTGAGTGGAGCTAGTCGAGAGATTTTGTATAGCTCCTCAATAGTTGGAACCTTTGTTGTACTTGGATTTAAATGCTTTCTTTTGGCTTGTAACCATACAAAAGTGGTTTGTAATAGGGTGTATTCCTATCCAATGGATTGTACTTGGCTTGTATATACTCTTTTCAGTGATTGTTGGAAATTTCTTGTAATCAATGGGATCTTGGCGGATTGTGACGTGGCAGCCACTATTCGCTTTACGTTTTGCCTTTTGTTTTCCCGTTTCTCATTTATTGGGTTGATTAAGCGCGCCAATATTTTCCCGAACGACTTGAGTTAGTGTTTGACCGTTTTAGTAGTCCTGGCGAGAGCTGGGCAGGCAGTCCGCTAACTCCTTTGGTACGGCTTAGGGGAAGGTGGGGCTGTCACAACTTGCTTACCAATCCAGCAGAGACCTGAGGCAGCAAAAAGTTAGAGATCCAAAATCGGTCCGGGATACAACATAAAGGACTCCAAAAACTTTTGGAAGCAGATAAGTGCCAATTGCAACTCAAAGTTAAAGCCCAGTATCAAAAGCAACAGAAAGTGGAAATTGAGGCTCCAATTCTAGCTCATCCTCCAACCTCAACTTCAAATTTGAAATAGCATGTAAGGCAATTTCAAATTTAAAATAAATAATAAAATGCAATAGGGGAAACGAAACTACGTACAAGACGGGATTATAAAAATGTCCCAAGTGCTTCAATAGAATAGCGTCCGCAAGATGTTCATGTCAACTTGTGATTGTCACCTATTGTACAAAAATATTTCTTTAACAACTAGAGCAAAAAATCTGAATGGTTCCCAAATTATTAAATTAGTCAACTTTTAACCCTCTACTCTTGCCTGTGGAACTTGTAAAAAGACTAGTAGAGGTAGGCTGTGCATGCCTATTAGGATGTACTCATTGCTAGTAAAGAGTCTGGAAATCTGAGTTGCAGAATAATGAGATGAAAGATACAAAAATGAAGCATTAAACATTCATGCAAAGAAGCATATTACAAAGCCAACAAATAACTGAATAAGTAACTAAATAGAAGAGCAATGCAGACAAGAGTTCACCAAGCAACAGGAAAAGGAGAAGCTGCACACTTTGTGTTCCCTATTTTATGGAAATGACCAGGAAGGAAGCTATGAGAAAAGAACAAATGAATAAAAACTTGTGAGCTTTAATCTGCTTTGTCAAATGTACCTTTCTTCTTTAATGTTATGAAAAATCATCTTAAAAAGTAGTAAATAGTAAGTAAACTATTCTATTGAATTATGGTCCAAAGTTAAGCAAAGATATCAAAATTATTTTTAAAAAGTGAAAAAACTCTATTGAATTATGGTCCAAAGTTAGTTGCTTCTAGTCATAATACTACTGTGTATCATATGGTCCAAAGTTAGCTGCTTCTAGTCATAATTGTGAGACCCCGGTCGGTCCTTAATTTTGATATTATTTGAATAAGGAGTGTGTTATCGCTATTTTGCTATAAAATTTGGTTTTAAGGTTGGTGGTAATACTTTAAAAGGTTATTTCATCTATATACTATGAAAACCCTAATTTGGGTTATTACTAAACCCTAGCTTTTGTATTAATCATAAGTTCGAGTGGTGATTAAAGTTAGTTATCGTAGTGTGTGTTTTAGTACAGGTAAGTATAAGATTTGATCCATTTTAGATAGGTTAAGTGAGTTTAAAAGTTAGGAAAATCCTAAACTAGAAAAGTTTCTAGTGATATGATTTGTTAGAATTCTAAGTTGGGTTTAAAACCCTTAATACTACCCATGACAAAAAGGTCGTTGTTTAATTGCTTTTATGTGGGATTAAGTACGATTAAGTATAGGTGATTAAGATAGGAAGGTGATTAGTGAAGCAATTAAGTGTGATTACATGTTTTGGACTAGATTAAGTTATAACCTATGGAGTTAATTGAAAGATTATAAAATGTTTGAGGGAAAAGGAGTAAGAAAGAGAAAAAAAATGTTTAAGGGCTAGAGTTGATTTAATGTAAAGTTGGAGTGCAAGGGGCTAAAAGGGCAATTGAGGAACTTTTATGTGATTGGTTAGGATGGAAAATATCCTCAATGGCTTTGACTTATATGTATCATCTTCTTATGCAAGATAATCATAAGAAACAAAACAAAATAAACTAAGGGAGAGAGAGAGAGGGAAAACCATGAGAGAGAGAAGGAAAAAGAGAGAGAAAAATTTCTGTTTCTTGCATTTGTTTCCTTTAATCTTGAGCTTGGATCTTGGAAGAGCCACTTGGAGCTTGAGTTTGGAAGATCAACCTAGGAAAACTTGCAACTAGAAGGTAAATCATCCTCTTTGAAAGCTAACTCTTGGTGCTTAAGGCTTGAGACCATGTGAAGTGATGCTTTTGTTGTGGTTGGAACTTGTTATGGAGAATATATGATGGTTATAGAGATGTTTCCATGGTTTATATTGGTGGTTTATTGCTCCAAAACTTTTGGTTATGGCTGCCCTATTTAAGGTTTAATGATATACATGTGAATTAGTTCTACTCTTGTGTTATTTAGCTTGCAATTGATGTGTTTGTTGATTTGCCTCATTTGTTTGGTTGCTTCCTAGCAAAAATCTGGTTTGGACCATGAAGCCCTAGTCTTCATTAGGTTAGTTTAGCTTGGCTAGAGTTTAGTTGGTTAGGGTTTGGTTAGTTGGATGTTGGATTAAGTTCATTGGTGCAAATGAAGTTAGGTTAGGGATTATGGTTAGTATTTGGTAATTTTGTATTGACTTGAGAGGGGAAATTTCTGACCATTAGTAGGCCATGTAGAAGCTGGTATATGTGTGTTTATTTGGAATGAATTTGGTTAGAAAATTTGCATGAGAATCATAGAGCGGACCATGCGTTTGCGGCGCGCAAAACCGGCAAATCTGGAAAAACAGGGCAGTCCACAAATCTGAACTTGAGTTCCATTTTTCTTTATGCTTCATGCTGATTCAGAAGTTTCTCAAAACATGAAAGTTGTAGCCTATTAAGTCCTGAATATTCCTACAAAATTTCAGATCAAACGGATCAGTGTAACCCAAGTTATAGCCAAAATACTTGCACCTATTTTGTACACTGGATTGTGTTACGTTTTTTAATTTTGCTTCTGACCATGCTCTGTCCGTTTTGATAACGTGCGAACTGGGTGTTGACCTCTTTATAAGAAATGTAGATCTTGGTCTTAGCTTCGAAATGGTATAAAGTGTATCCAAATCCAAGTTCCGTAGCTCCAGTTATGACCAAAACAATATCGGTTGTCAGAACTGCCTTCGAATTTGGACAGTTCTGACAGGGACTTTGGACCCATTTTTCCCCATGCTCTGTGTTGATTCAGCTTTTGGTCCAAACATGAAAGTTATAGCCTTATGAATAAGGTTTCTAATGCCTCTGGAATTTCTTGATTCCGATTTCTGAATCGTAAGTTACGATCTTTCAAACAGGGCCTGTTTGGTAACCCGAAATGAAATGGCTAGAACTATTTTGTGCATTTTTGACCAATACCTATTGAGATCTGGGTTGAGATGTCTAAATAAAAGTTGTAGCCCTTCCTCGTAGCTTCAAAACAGTGTCTCACCCACCTTGATCCGACATTCCTAGCCTGACTTTTGATCAAAACGGTTTGGGATGGCAAATCTGGCCGTTTCCGTTTCCGTGTCCGTCTCCATTTCCGTGTGCCGTTTCCGCACTTGCGTATGCCAATTTTGCCGTTTTACTTGAGTTATGCGTGTTAGTGGCCGTTTGTGATATATTGTGATGCAATCTTCTATTTCAGACGGTGACGGGCTAGACGGTGCCGGTGGGGCCTACTAGTTATATACGTGACGTGATCCTTGCATTTTTTGCTATACGTATCTTTGGAGTAAGTATTCAGGCCGTTTATGTGTATAAATTGCTTATGTGTTTTGATGTGAATAAAAGGGAGACTTAGGCGAGAGTGTACTTTATCACACTCGACCTAAACCCTAGTTTGTACCTATGATTCTTCATGAGATGTGTATACATGAATTATTTTGGTGCTGAACCCCTTGAGCTTGGAGCTCGGAGTAACTTTCGTGAATTTGTGAAAATGAAGTTGTGGGCTCGATCTCAAGATCTAGACAGACTATTCGAGCCGACCGGGCCTTGGTCGAAGCTAGTCCAACCTAGTCTTGAGGTCACCAAGTTCGTAGGTTCCAGTTGTGAACCAAGTTTGTGACCGGAGCTTGTGACTCAAGCTCAAGTTTGTGATTTCGTTCGCTCGAGCAAGTTTGTGAGGTGACTGGCTAGTGAGAGTGATAAGGTATTAGGTGGAAGTACAAGTGGAGTTCTACGGACCTTATATGTGGTCGACGGAGTGTCGGCAGGAGGTCACGCATGGCCAATGACTTGGCTTTGGAGCCAACCTATATCCTTACTTGTGTGTTGTTATTTATATATTTTGATTTCACATTTTGTGACATAATTGTTTATTTTAATGTGAAATTTACGTGTTTACCCCTGTTTACTTACTAAGCATATAGTTTACCCATTTCCTTTTATTTTCCTTAGCAGGGAACGATGCGGGGATCTCCTTGGCACATTCACTAGTATAGTTAGGTGTGCTTGTTTTAGTTAGACGTTTAAGGTGTTTCTTCTTGTTTTGGTGGCTTGTATAAGAACCCCTTTATCGGGTCTACTTTACATATTTGGCGATAGCATATGGTGATATAGTAATCTGAACATCTATCATGGAGGATGTAATTAGAACTCTTTTGGGATTGTATATATTGTATATAGTACTCTTTTGGTTTATTTAGCTTTTATTGCTTTACGTTTTGAGTCCTGGCGCGAGTTAGGCAGGCGGCCCGCTGATACCCTTGGGTTCGCCCTTGGGAGAAGTGGGGTCGTCACAATAATACTACTGTGTATCGTGACCCCATGAATTTTGGATTAAGTAATGGATCATAACACAGTTTGTATATACACTTTCAAGAATCCAAAGCCAAAAAGGAAAAAATATATATAATGATTGGTTCCATTATATATACTAATAACTAATGGAGGTGAGAGCAACAATCATTTGAATATGTAAGAAGTAAATTGTTTAAAGAAAGTTAGAAGACTAATAAAAGGGAGAAAGGAGAATTAAGCATACAAATTCATCATCTGAGTAAAATAACAAAGAGTTTAGAAACTAAGAATCACTGGTTCAATATTAACATCTTTTCTACTTTCCCCATTGCCAAGTAACTCAAGAGACAGTCATAAACCTTCTAGTAGTGCTATACCCTAGACAACTATAAATTGAAATACTGACTACCCACTAATTAGATTGCTAACTTGCATTTACATAAATTTCATCAGGTTCTTTAGGAGGACGCCATCATAAAGGATCCTAATCATTGATATGAAATTTGGGAACATCTTTCGTGATCTTCATTTGGGATTGCTATCAAAATTTGACCACCAACCGCAGCGGGTTTGATAGTATTGTTCTTCACTGTCTTTTTGTCCTTGGATTTTCCAAATTAAAAGTATGGATGAAGCAAACCATTGTAACCTCTTCAACATAAGAGGCTAGTTTAGCAAAATGTGTAGCATCCTTAATTTCAGACGATACAATTTCCAACTGCAATGCAATACAGCCTTCTACAATCTAAAACTAAGGCAAGATTCTAAAATTTTAACAGATAAGCAGATAGGTTAGATAAAAATAACTTATTAAAGCATAAAGAGTCATTTTTTTATGGCAGCCTCATTCAAAAACCAAATAGCATCATTTTCAAGGTCGTAAATGACTAAAAATGACTGATTCACAAAGCTTTTGTCCTGCTTCAATTTCTCAAGGAACTATCTCTGGCAGGAAAATTACAATAGTCAAAATGCTAGAAAAAGATCTATTAGGCACGCGTGAAGCAAAAGAAAATAGAGAGCAAATAAAGGTCTTGAGTTTATCAGCACATATTTAGGCTTCAACAGATTGAGTAAAATTTTGCTTTCCGGAAATTGAAAAGAAATACAAATCAGACATGTAATTCAATAATCAGGGAAATGAACCCTTTGATATATGTGATAATGCAAAATGGGAGCATTCATGAAACATGAAGTTGAGGCAAATCTTCAGCCAACCTGAAGTTTCAATTTTGCTATTCAAAATCATCCCCTATAGAAATTTAAGAACTTCCATTGTTCATCTGAAAATGCCTCTTATTCAACCAAACAAACATTAAGATCATCTATTCTGCTGCTGACTACCAATGCAAAACTTCTGATCCATAAATATAGGGAGGGGCAAAATCAAGGACTTGAAGTGCAAGAGATTGTATATCCTTTAGTTAAGCAACACAATCAAATAAAGTATTCCCTACTTCGTTCCAAAAAGAAACGAGCACTGAAGGACTTTTATTGCCATTGACTTGAAAGGCAAGAAAATCAAATTTGCATTGAATCCTTCCTACATATCATTCAGAAAGAAGGGGAAAAAATCAGATTACGCAACGATCCTACTTGAAAAATCAATAACAAAAGGTTAGATGCCTAAGAAATTGAAGCTACACCTCCATTACAAGTAAAGAATTTTTATCACCACACCAATGTTGGAGAAAATGAACATCAGGTTCAATCTTTAAACTCCAATGAGGGCAAATTACTATAAAAGGTTCCTGCAAAATTGATCTATTCAAAAAAAAGGGGAGGGAGAGACAAACAGAGAGAGAGAGAGAGGTTTGAGTACGGGCAGCTCCAATAGTGCCATCCTAATTAAAACATGAAGCTCATCCTTGCAGAGTATCTTATTGAAAGAACTCCAAGATGTTTTGATTTGACAACTAAACTTCAATATTTCCAACATAGATACTGCTTTAAGCATCTAAAGAAAAGTATCTTACAGTAACTCGAGTGAATGAAGTACAGAGAACAAAAAGAGCCACTTCTCATTTAAGAAATCCATGAAAGTAAATAGTGGTTGACTAGAATAAAGCTGCACAGATAAATAGAGTGTGGGAGGTAAAACACAATTTGATTGTTCTGTACATGAATATAATCAGTTTTCAAAACATATATTGAACTAAAATACCTTGTCTTGCTGCTGCTTGCATAACCATTCAGGTATAACATTTAAAAAAGCAACTAACTCTTCAGCAACAGAAGAAATAATAAAGATGGGAACCTGAAAGAAATGTATTGGATTTTGCACAAACATGTCCACTGTACCAAAACTTCATAAATAGATTTGATATTTTGCAGCTCCCTATAATAGTTTAGCCATAAAACTACATCTTGAAAATTGTTTGCATAACAGTAAACAGTAAAAGAAACAACCATCAAAATCATTTAAAGATTCATTCTCCATGTTGGCACCAAAATCTATTAGCAATTGCCATACAAAACTAAAAATTTTCTCTTCTCATATACATGTCGCGCCCCATTTTTTTGAAAAAATAAAATCATAGTCTCTTCGAAGAATGAGTTTTTGATTTTTTAAAAAAAAATGATTTTTTTGATTAAAAGATAAAGAAAATAAAATAAAAGAAAAAGGACCTAATATGGGATTTAAAATATGCAACGGTTTTGGTCCAAAATAATAGTCTAAAAATGATTTTTAGAAAAAAATAGGAGCTGTCACTTGGTATTGAATTTAGGTGTACCAAATCTCCCAAAATATATTTTTAAATAAATAAATAATAAAACCCCTTTTAGACGACTCCAGGTCTTTGAAAATAAGAGAAAAGGGTTCGACAGTCACAGTTGAAGAAAGGAAAGACAAAGATTTGATAAACTCAAATTCAGGATACCCTTTCAACCTATCCAAGACTGGTTGCGAGATTTAGTAAAAAAATTTTCTTATCTAACTTATAAACTTATCACATTATGGTGTTTCTATATGGATACAAATCTAGACATAGAGAGTATCGAAAGAGGTAAGATGTCTCTTCAAAACTTAATTGGTGCTAGTCACATTAATTGTGAAATCCAAAACAATTCTTTGGAGAGGTCACGAAGAATGCAAAGGATAAGACTCGAAAAAGAAAAATTATAATGTATAGATAAATATATATGACCTAGAAAAAGGGAATGCAAAATAATGGGTATGGGGACTAAGATTCATGACTCAATTTTTCTTTTTATAGAGGGGATACAAGCGTGTTAAGACTAAGAAACTATATTCGTTCATTTCCCATATTTGAAGGGTGACTCTCCTAACTTAGTCAAGCAAATGGACTAGCCTTCTTCTAATTTCCTAAATGAAATGCAATTCTAAATGATATGGTCCAAACATATAGGAGGTAAGGGAATAATAAGAGTAGGGGAAATGTCATGTAAATGAAAATAACCTAAAATAGGAAAAGATGCATGAGATGCAATAAATTGTCACGCGAAGGTATGAATCTAGGGCAAAAATGACCTAAAAGGTTTAATATTGGACTAGTCCATGTCTATAAGTTCTCACTAGTGTTGGACTAGTGGAAAAATGGAAAGAAAGACCACAACTAGCGTTGGACTAGTGTGGTGATATCACGCATTTATTATAAATAAATAAATCATATAAAACATAATTAAAGCAAGTAAACACATAAAGTACATAGAGCACGTAACACACAAGCATAATATCTAGATGCAAAACTCTAAAGAAAGCGAATAAATACATAAACACACAAGCATGCAAGCACACAAGTAAAGAAACATGTATAAAGACCTAACTATTACATTTATTTAACTAATTACATTTTGACAAAATTAAAACCTATCTATTACATAGCTTAGCTAAAATATATATCTTGAGCATCTATCTATTACAACTTGGCATTTAAATGCCTCTCAAATAATCATCAAAATTAAATAGAATAATGAAACTTAAAATGAATAAAATGAGTAATTAAAAGAAAAAACACTCAAAATGTGCAATTACACATAAAAAAACACATAGGAGCACATAAGAGGATTTAAAATAATAAAAGAAGATACCTCCCTTGAAGTAGTGGTTAAATGAGGTTGGATTTGTCCTATTTATACCTCAACATTAACAAAATAATCAAAACATCAATTTAATTAACAAATAAATTATAAAGAAGTAGAAATAATCATGAAATGTACCAATTAAAAGCATTTGAATGAAGTATAATTAACAATTAAGAAAGATAGACAAATTATTCTTAAGAAATCAAAACTATTAGAGATCTAATTGCAAAAAAAGAGAAAATTTTGGGGTCAAATTATAATTTTTACAAAGATTAGGGGTCAAAATAAAAGAAAATAAATTTTAGGAACCAAAGTACTATTAAATTAGGGATCCAATTGAAAAAAATTCAAAGTTTTTAGGACCATAATGCAAATACTCAAAAGAACAAGGGCCAAATTGCAATTTTTGTATCAGATTTCTTAAGTAACTAGGCCACTAGGCCATTTTTCTTTTCCTTGGGCCGACGATTCCCTTAGCCCACTGAAAATCCAAATGAGAAGGAATGGATCAGCCCATTCTTTTGGCCGAGAAAAAAACAACCAAAATGTTTGGGCTTTAGCCTTCCAGCTCATGCCATAACTCAAAGGAAATAAGCCAACAATCCATTTGTTAAACCCAACCAAATAATCCTTAACCCAAATCTAAACTTATTTTTCAAAACCCAATGAATGAAAAAACAAGTTCATATAGAAAAATAAATCTACCAAAATTATTAAACATTAATTATGCCCTCAAATCCGGAAATAATATGCTCAATAACATGTTTAAAATATATAAAAGAAGATCAAAACTTGAAAAGGGCAGATTTGCTTTGTTTTCACAAACTTTTGGGCCTTAGTGTAATTATGCAAAAGTCAGGGAGCCAAACTGCAATTTTTCTGAAGATTCATGCAAGCCATTCGAAACATCTTTTGCAACTTCTTCTCTTTTTAGTTCATCAAACGTAGCAACTTTGCCAAGGGAAAAACCAAGAATTCAGACCCAAAAATACAAACCTATGTGACCTAAGATCCATAGGCAAAGTTCAATGCAACATTAACAAGGAAATCTGATCTACTACTACGAAATAAGTAGAAAAACTATAGAAAAATGAAAGAAAATAGGAAACAAGTTTGGCAAGAATTTTTGACAAGTTTGATGCAAATCTACGCTTAGATGAAACGGGAAAAGACGAAATACATCACCTTTGGCGCTTTAAAACGATGAAACAATGTGTTGAACCTCAAAAGAAACGAATCCAAGCACAAGAATTTGAAGATTGAAGCTTCCTGGAACGGGCTTCAAGGACTGATGAAGTAGTGGTTTCAAGCCCGAATTCAACATGCTTAGAGATGTTTGTGAACAAAAGTTGTCCCTCTATTACCGTGTATGGTGCAGAAATGAAGAAATTGTTGAATTCAAAGCCTAAATTGTAGACTTTTTCAAGTCACGATTGTCGAATTTGTAGCATCAATTTCTATCCCACATCGGTGGGATTATTAGTAGAAGCTTGGTTTGAAAGCTATAAATAGCTCTCAAAGTCCTCCAAATTGAAATGTACCAAAAACACTAACAAAAGAATTACCCAAAAAGGATTTTGTAATTCTTTTATAAATCTTTCTTCTCCTAAATTATAAAAGCAGACTGCTTGAGTGGTGCTCGGAAAATAGGCAAAATTGGTCGAACTCCGTTATCAATTTTCGGGTGCGTTCTTTCCTTATCTCTTTTTATTTATTCCGCATTTGTTTACTAGTTTCTTTTCTATTGTAGTATAATATTCAATATATTTGTCGGGTTTATTTGTAGTGTTTTATACAATTCATTTGGGTGTATTTTCTTATTCGTGTGTACGTAATATTTATGTATACATGGGTCTAGTTGTGATAATACACCGTGCACGTAAGTTCTGTCTAGGAGACTGGGTTTTAAGTGGGACCGCTTGTGACCCCTCCAGCCTTTCCTGAGAATTTACTTGGAATGGTAATTCTGTCTAAGGAGATTGTTTTAACATTTTTTTTTTAGGAATTACTGAATCGGTTTAATCACTAGTTGTATTTTTTGAGTGGAAAATTACCCGATTTCCCCAACAAGTGGTATTAGAGCCGAAGGTTCGTCCTTTGGCTTGTTTGTAGTTTGTTATATTGAATACTGTCATTTGAATCTGTAATGGCATATGATAATTCCACGTCAAGAATTATATCTGGGGCATCGGCTTTCCCGTCCACATGGTCGAGAATTCCAATGTCAAGTTTGAAAGCTGGCGGTGGAGACATTTGACGGTACTGGCCATTTCGGCATGTGGCAAGGCGAGGTCATGGATTCTCTTTTCCAACAAGGTCTTGATATTGCCATTGAAGAAAAGAAACCAGATGACATAGAAGAGAAGGAGTGGAGTACCATAAATCGGTTGGCATGCGGAACTATTCGATCGTGTTTGTCCAGAGAGCAAAAATATGCTTTCAAGAACGAGACTTCTGCATAGAAATTGTGGAGGTCATTGGAGGAGAAATTTCTGAAGAAGAGTGGTCAGAATAAACTCCTAATGAAGAAAAAATTGTTTCGATTCGATTACCAATCAGGTACTACTATGAATGAACACATCATTATGTTTAATCAGTTAGTAGCAGACCTATTAAATTTAGATGTAAATTTTGAAGATGCGAGATGGAATTCATAAAGTAACTTCGGGAGCACTTGTGATGTTGAAAGGTGTGAGGAAGAATAATCTATATTACTACCAAGGTAGTACAGTTGTTGGGACAGCAGCAGCAACAACATCTTCCAGAAGCAAGAAGGATGCGGAGGCAACAAAGTTGTGGCACACGCGATTGGGACATGCTGGTGAAAAATCCTTGCAAAATCTTATCAAAAAAGGATTATTGAAAGGTACGAAAGTTTACAAATTAGAATTTTGTGAACATTGTATTCTGGGAAAACAAAGAAGAGTGAAATTTGGCACTGGTATCCATAATACCAAGGATATTTTGGATTATGTGCACTCAAATGTGTGGGGACCTGCCAAGACTCCATCTCTTGGTGGCAGGTATTATTTTGTCACTTTTATTGATGATTTTTCCAGAAGACTTTGGGTGTTTACTATGCAGAGCAAGGATGAAGTGCTAGGGATTTTCCTTAAATGGAAAGCTCAGGTTGAAAGCCAAACGGGAAGAAAGATCAAGATTCTCCGAATAGACAACGGTGGAGAATACAAGAGTGATCCCTTCCAGAAGATATGCCAAGAGTGTGGCATAGTTCGGCACATCACAGTTAGAAGAAAACCGCAGCAGAATGGGGTGTCAGAGCGTATGAACAAGACACTAGTGGAGAAAGTACGTTGCATGCTGTCTAATGCTGGGTTAGACAGAAAGTTTTGGGTTGAGACTGTGACATACGCTCAACATCTCGTTAATCGCTTACCATCATATGCAATCGATGGCAAGACTCCATTAGAGGTATGGTTTGAAAAACCTGCAACAGATTATGATTCTTTGCGTATTTTTGGTTCTACTGCATATTATCATGTAAATGAATCAAAATTGGATCCACGTGCAATGAAGGCTTAGTTGAGTAAATAGTTCGAGATGAAAGATTTGGGAGAAGCCAAGAAGATTCTCGGCATGGAGATAAGCCAGGATAGAACGAGCAGCAAGCTTTGTCTGACACAGAAGCAGTATTTGAAGAAGGTACTACAACGTTTTGCCATGAATGGAGATTCAAAATCTGTAAGTACTCCGCCTGCTCCTCATTTGAAACTTAGTAGCCTATTATCTCCAAAAACGAATAAAGAGCGAGCATACATGGCGAAAGTCCCGTATGCTAATGCAGTTGGTAGTTTAATGTATGCAATAGTGTGTACGAGACCTGATATTTCATAGGCAGTTGGTGTGGTAAGTAGGTTTATGCATGATCCGGGAAAGGGTCATTGGCAAGTTATGAAATGGATTCTACGATATATCCAAAATACCGTAGATGTTGGATTAGTATTTGAGCAGGATAAATCACTTGGATAATGTGTAGTTGGATATTGTGATTCTGACTATGCAGGTGATTTGGATAAGCGACGTTCTACAACTGGTTATTCGTTTACGTTTGCTAAGCTCCAGTTAGGTGGAAGTCTACTTTGTAGTCAACGGTGGCTTTGTCTACAATGGAGACGGAATACATGGCGATTACAGTAGCTGTGAAGGAGGCAATTTGGCTTCAAGGATTGCTTGAAGACTTGGGGGTTGGTCAAAAAGACATTGACGTGTTTTGTGACAGTCAAAGTGCTATTCACTTAGCAAAGAACCAGGTCTTTCATGCAAGAACGAAGCACATTGATGTTCGCTATCACTTTGTGCGGAAAATTCTCGAAGAAGAGGAGATTTTTCTCCAGAAGATTCGGACTACGGAAAATCCTGCAGATATGCTGAGCAAGGTGATTACAAAAATCAAGTTTGAACATTGTTTAAACTTGGTTAACATCCTGCACATTTGAGTTGGCGCCTGACGGCGCAAATTTGGAGGTACCGCTAGGGCCATTTGTTATTTGTTTGAGGGAGAAGTTTTGTATTTTTGGGTGGGATTAGAAATTATGCCAAGGTGGAGATTTGTTGAATTCAAAGCCTAAATTGTAGACTTTTTCAAGTCACAATTGTTGAATTTGTGGCATCAATTTCTATCCCACATCGGTGGGATTATTAGTAGAAGCTTGGCTTGAGAGTTATAAATAACTCTCAAAATCCTCCAAATTGAAATGTACCAAAAACACGAACAAAAGAATTACCCAAAAAGGATTTTATAATTCTTTTGTAAATCTTTCTTCTCCTAAATTATAAAAGCAGGCTGCTTGAGTGGTGGTTGGAGAGTAGGCAAAATTGGCCGAACTCCGTTATCAATTTTCGGGTGCATTATTTCCTTATCTCTTTTTATTTATTCCACATTTGTTTAGTAGTTTCTTTTCTATTGTAGTATAGTATTCAATATATTTGTCTATATTTGTCGGGTTTATTTGTAGTGTTTTATACGATTCATTTATGTGTATTTTCTTATTCGTGTGTACGTAATATTTTTGTATACACAGGTCTAGTTGTGATAATACATCATGCACGTAAGTTCTGTTTAGAAGACTGGGTTTTAAGTGGGACCGCTTGTGACCCCTCCAGCCTTTCCCGAGAATTTACTTGGAATGGTAATTCTATCTAAGGAGATTGTTTTAATGATCTTTCCTAGGAATTACTGAATCGGTTTAATCACTAGTTGTATTTTTTGAGTGGGCTTGTGACCCCTCCAGCCTTTCCTGAGAATTTACTTGGAATGGTAATTCTGTCTAAGGAGATTGTTTTAACGATCTTTCCTAGGAATTACTGAATCGGTTTAATCACTAGTTGTATTTTTTGAGTAGGAAATTACCCAGTTTCCCCAACGGAAATCCTCTAAAAGACTAACGTTGGGATAGGATTTTGCTCACGAAGGAGGCCAGATGCTCAACCTTGGTTCAAGTTTTTTTTTTCACAAAATTTTTCTGCTCTTTCCCTTCTTTTTTTCTCTCTATTTTCTCTCCTTTCTCTCTTTTTCCTTTTTTCCGCCACCTTTCCTATCTTTTTCTTACCCTAATCCTCGCGTTTTGTTCCATTTGCATGAGACAAGGGTTGCTGAAACCTCATCTCAATGGTTCATATGAAACCCAAGTTTTGCTGCAATCTTTTGAGCCATTTGATGGCTATCTTCCAGAATGTTCTTGGCCAAATTTGTAATGGTGATGTGGCTCCTTGTACCAGCAACACATTGGAGGGAAAACAAAGGAAAAAAATGCCAACAAAATTCCTCCAAAATGCCAGTTGCATCGCCTGTACTATTATGCTTCTTGTACGAAGCTAGGGAAGATGCACAGTTCCTTTTTTTTTTTTTTTTTAAAGAATCTGATTTTGCTGTCCTTTTCTTTTTTTTTCTTTTCTTTCTAATTTTGCTAAAAATGAATTGAAATGATTTTCTTTAGAAAAAGTAAGAAATAAAAATAAAATATCATGAAATGAATAAATAGATAAATAAATAATAAAAAATAAAATAAGAATAAATACAAATTTTCGTGTCTACAATACAGACGCGAAACATGCAGTTAGAATGGAAATCCTACAAAAACATACCAAATATTGAAGCCTAGTAAGAAGACAAGATAGAATGACTTTACAATGAATGGAAAACCTACAAAAGAAAAATTATAGAATCACAATCATAATCAGTTCCCAAAATCATTTACTCAAGAACATGCTCTATTGTCCACCGCACAGTGAATTCATATTTGAAAAAATAATTGTTACATGTTGAGACTCTTTAAGAGTACTATCCGTTGCTAATAGCCAGTGACTGTAGTTGTATCAGTTGCTATAATTCAGTTGAGAAGCAAATTAGATTCAATTTGTATGATATATAAGTAGAGAATCTATGGACTTAGACTAATCATTTCCTAACTTTATTTTATGAAGAAATGCTTAGTTTCCTATTTGATTAAATTGGTTAACTCAAGCATGCTAACTTTAAAACTCTTGCTTCAAACTAAGTTTTAACATCCTCATAAGTATAGAGAAAAAAAACAGCAGGAACAAAAATTAATAGAAGTACCAAAACTTTTTTGTCAATGCTGGAGAGTAGGCAAGTAAATAGCAAGAAAACTTGAATAGGGCAATTCTTTTGTTCAAAGAACCTTCTCAAGAGATCCCAAAAACATCTAGATTTAACTTAACATTTGCAATCAACCTAAGAACTAATTATTTGAAGTTTCAATAGACATTTCATCAAACAGTTGGTAGTCATGGGTTTCTAAGATTTCACATAGTCAACCCTCTTCTTATCAGTCTTATAAGCTAAAGGCAACGTCATACTAAAATCATGTCTCAAGATAATGAAGCAAACAGTAAGCAATTACCAGGATCATAAGCAATCTTAGACACACAAGATACCCAACAAGTGGTGTGCTTCAGACCTTCCTTCTATGTTGAGGGCCTCCAAGACAATCAACAACAACAACTATAAACATGAAAAGGACAAGAAAAAAATAAACAGGGAATATAAAGAGATAGATCTTACCAAATAGGTAAACAAAATGCTACAAAGCATAATGGCTTTTTTATGCCTCTTCATTGGCATCCGAAAAGAAGGGAGCAGTAACCTCTACACCTTTCTTCTTCCCTTTGGAAGAAAAATTCTAAATTATTGATAAATCAGAGAAAAGCGTAGATGACATAAATCAATATGTTGCTATAATTGTCACAGAAATCATTGGAAAGCATTTAACATTCAGACAACATTTATAACATTCCACATAGTCATTTAAAGCACACACTTGCAAGGAACACTCACCAAATGATTTACTGCTTATCAATGTCACACTCAGACCCTACACCCTGGTTACTCCCGAAATCTGCGAGTGAATGTCACATAGCAAGATGCAATCAACAAGGTTTCAAAATGCCCAACTTGTCTTGTCAATATCAAAGGAAAGATTCATGTAAAAATAACCCACAAGACTTAGCAAAACATAGGTGAGGTATATTCACAACTTTGGAAGAAAACCAATTATAGTTTTCAAGTTACAATTGGATACAAGTTACTAGAAACCATCATTTTCCTTCCTTATGCAAAAGCACGATTTTAGTACAAAGAAAATGCTGCTTATGACTCAAACAAGGCGAATTCAAGCAACTTTAAATGAGATTAGGCCAAACCAACCTAAATCCACACCACGTCCCTCATTTTTACTCACCTACACTATATGAAAGAAAGCGGACAGCACCTTCCCTTGTTTTGCCCTAACTTTTCCCTCAAATTTCAAAGCTACACTCCATGGCCAAACAACTCAAGTCAAGTCCACAAGTTTTACTAGGCCATTAAACTCACTAAATTAGACATTTACATAGTATATATCCATCACATACTCAAGTTGACAAATTAAATCCTACACTGGAAATTCACCAACAAGGCTAGAAATTCCTCAAGTAATGCCAAAATTACATGTATAAGCTGGAAAATCTTTATGGCAGGTTTACAACTCAAAGTAAAGCTGACAATACTCAACAAAAGCTGGAATAACCAAGAAAAACTGGAAATAATAGCTCACAACTTAAAACCACAAAATCAGCCACAAAACCTACTATAAACAAGCCAAAACTCCAACCAAATGCAAGATTAAGGAGATAAAGTAACTCTCAACCAAGAATACCTTCAATCCTCAGGATGAGCAGCAAAATACAGCCTGCTTTCTCTCAAAACAACTCCACTCCAGCCCACCTTCCTTCCTTGTAGCAACTCTCTATGGATTGGTTTAAGACCGACATGATGCATTCCTTTAAGACATGTATATTTCTATAATTATTTTATCATTTTCCTCTTCTTAAAGACTCATATTTTTGCATTATTTGCGACCTCTCCAAAGGGTCATTATTGGGCATCACAATTAATGTGATTGGTACCAAATAAACTTTAAAGATACATTTCGACCCCTCGATACCCTCTTAGGTTTAGGGATTGCATTCATATAGCATGTCCAAATGTGATAAATCTTTTTGGTTAAAATAAGAAAATCCTTGACTAAATCACGCAACTAGCCTTGGCTAGGTTGAAAGGGTTCCTCGGATTTTTATCCTTGCCTTCCCTTTCTTCAAATGTGACTCCCGAACCTTTTTCTTTGATTTACGTAGATTTGGAGTCGTTTAAAAAGGGTTTTCCATTTTTTCTTTAAAATTTCATTTTAGTTGACTTGGTACACCTTAACTCTATATCAAGTGGCGACTCCAATTTTTCATTCAAGAAACCCTTTTTAAACTATATTTTGGGTTGAATCGTCGCATTTGCAAGTCCCATTTAGATCCACATGTTTTTCATTTTCTTTTTAAATCAAAAAATTCATTTTCCTAAACTAATTTATTTTCTTATAAAAAATGGGGCGCGACAAAGACCTAGGGCTCGAACAAACCCAAAAGCCCTTCTTATAATTATCCCAAACCAAACCAAACTCGAAGAAATCCAACATTTCCAAAATTTGGATAGCATATCCCCTGCATTTCCTTACTTTTCCATCCTACAATCAATACCAATTCATCTCAAATCAACCATATACAAATCATAGACTATAAAACACACCTTTCAGAACAATAACCACAACTGAAACTACACTTGTCAGATTAAAACAAATTTTATGGCGTTTCGAAGCAAAGACATATACCTACATTTCTTATGAAGACCTCCAAAGCCAAATCATGCATTTTTAGGGTAAAAAATGGAAATCTCCACGAAATAGAAAACTGTCCGCGAAACAGGGCTTATGGGCAGTCAAGGGTATTTCCGTCATTTCACATGCTACAGTGCTCCGATTGAGTTGAAATTTTACAGGTAGCTAGCTAACTCAATTACCAACAACTTTCATGTTTTGGGTAAGGGCTCATTCTGTGACGCCCCCACTTCTCCCAAGGGCGAACCCAAGGGTATCGGCGAGATGCCTACCCAACTCTCGCCAGGATTCGGTACAATCCATAATTCAAAACTAGGAATATTTCAAATAACTTCGATATATATATTTAAAGTATTCCAAAACACTTCATACTTACAATAGTCAGCTCTCAAGCTTAATACAACCCAAAAGAATATTTACTATGGCCACCAGCTGTAATACAACTTAAAGTTTTCAAAAGAGAACAATCTAGTACTATTCATGAGCACCATTGGTCTCGAATCCTATTAAGGAAAACAAAAACGTCGAATGAGTTACACAGTCCAGTGAGGCTCCAAGACACTCTAGCAGTTCTAATAAATCAAGTAATTTGAGCATACCCAATGTATGATTTAAGGTTGCATATTGGCATATTAACATGAGATAGTTATCATTGTACAAATAATTTGAGCATATCACAAGTATAGCTCAGGGTCGCACGTTGGCACATTAGCACGAAACAGTTATCATTATGTAAAATAAACACACATTGAAGGATACGGTGTTCCAGTGGAACCATTTTGGTCAATTGCACCTTATAACTTCAGAATCCCCTCGGTTTGTCTGGCCATCACCTTATCCCTCCTGTGGTAGTACTCGAGTATATCGAAACGAACCCAGTCCTGGCTCAAGTAGGTTAGTAACCAAGGGCAGGGCCCAGTTCAGTTTAGAGCTTACAACATGCACAAGTAATCAAATAAATCGGTGAACAGTAAAAATTTATCATTTTAGTAGGTCGAGTGAGATAAAGTACACACTCGCCTCAACATGATGGATAATTTCATATGAGCAATTATTAGTAACATTTAACACATAAACATGTAAGCAATATGCGGTAATTTCATATGAACATATAATTTACGGTAATCAAGTAATCAAGTAGGTAGGTAATCAAGTAAGCAGGTAATCACGTAGGTAGGTAATCAAGTAGGTTGGTAAACGGTAAGTAATTACGGTTAACGGTTTACGGTAAGTAAGTACGGTTAATTGGCAGATATTTGCCATTTTAATAGGCCGTCATTGGCCATTTCCCACTTTTACCACTTAAGAGTCGAGGAGATTCACTCCAGCCGACTTATGCAGTGATAGCATAATTAATCATTTAAACACTTCACGTAAATATGCAATTCAAGTATTTCATGTCGAGTAATTCAAGTATACCTTACTTCAATATGCATGAGTGTGGTAAATACTTGACATGTAGCATTTAACACTTAAAGATCATGGAATAAGCATGTTATAGACTTATTCAAATTATGTACTTCTATATGGAACACTCACCTAGTTAAAACAAGTGAGTAAGCGCCCAAACAAGTGTTTAGGCGTCCGCTCTGAGTCCCTCTTGAAGGTCCCATTGAGCGCCTGAGCAAGTAATAATTAACTTTACTTAAAATCATGCATTTACCAAGAAGGATGCACACTCGATTAGACTAAATCAAAGTCTTAAAAGAAAGCTTCAATTCTTTTTACTCGAGGTTCAAGAGCGGAGTTTTAAAGTTCAAAGAGAGTCTAACATCGTTCATGAAATCTCAAAACGTTCAACCTATATCGAGAAAAGAAGTCAAGGTTCTGAAATTGCATTTTCTAAGGAATTGGCAAAATTCAGTTTTGTGTGTCAAATTTAGAAAAATCATATCTTGCACTAAGTAGGTCCTGTAACAGCCCCACCTTCCCCTAAGGCGAACCAAAGGGGTTAGCGGACTGCCTGCCCAGCTCTCGCCAGGACTACGGATCAGTTCACGTCGATCTAATACGTTCCGGAACTTACCATTGCGCGCAAACAAGTCAAAATCACAAAATAAAAAAAAACGAAAACGAAGCCGAAAGGAATAGTGCAGTACACGTCAGAATCCGGCCGGAATCTGGCCGGATTTCCGGCCGGATTCTCGGCCGGATACAAGGCCGAGAGCATCCAATTTTTTCAAAATTTCACCTCAATCCGGCCGGCAATCCGGCCAAGATTCCGGCTGGATTGTCTGGCCGGATACCGGCCAGAGAGCAACTGGCCGGATTTCATTTTTTCCTCAGGCAATCCGGCCTGCAATCCGGCCAGTTTCTGGCCGGATTCGGCACTGTTCATCTTCGGCAAAATTTTTCCTTTTCCGTTTGAAAGTCGTGTCACTCCGAAATTCATCCAAACATCATCCAACATATATATACATTGAATTTCAACATTTACAACCATGGTGGCATGCCAAAATCATTCATTAAGGAGGTACACATTCAATGAGCCTATCAAAAGGAAATGAACCCGTTATACATTAGGGTTTCACTTCAAGAGCAATACAAAAGTCATTTACATGCTCAATTCAGCAAAAGACTATCCAATCTATTCTCAAAAGTAGTTATACCCCTGTAAGGAAAACAAATAACACGGAATGAGCTAAAGCCCAGTGAGTTACTACCACATAAGCAGTAAAGATCACATAAGCATAATCTTTCATTTCAAGTACACACTTAAGAAGTAAACAAGTTGGTAAAAGGATACGGATGGCTCTCAAGAGCCCGTTTCCACGCTTACATTCTTGATCCAATCTCATTGACCCTCCGTCAATGTTTAAGAATACCCGACCGTAGATCTCACTTCACTCCATTCCTTCCACCAAACATACCCCAACCGGGCCCGCACTCCAATTCAGTAGCTTTTGGTAATACTCGAGTATACCGGAACCAAGGATCTCATTACCACAAGGTTCCCCAGTACAGTCCCCGTGGTATGTCACTTATCACGACCAAACCCTTGCCGGCTCGATCCAAATGACCACCAAACGGGGTTGAGCTCAGTAATACAGTGAGGTCGTTGGACATCGTCCAAACAACACCAAATCAGTTTTCCAAGATTGCAATTCAATAACTCATATAGCCAGTGCAGTATTTCAGTATAACAGTAAGCAGTCATGAATGAAATCACAAGGGGTGAGGGCGGTCAAGTACACCCTCACCTCAATCACTTCCAATAACCAATTAAGCCTTCAAGGCATCAAATACACATAGAGCAAAGCCATATTATAACAAGTAAGTGAGTAGTATACTCACTAAGCAATTAAGTGCTATGTCATGCACTTCCGTCAGGAGAGTGTCGTGAACCACCGTCACGCCCTAGAACACGTAAACAAATGCAATGAGACTCGATAACGAGTCACAAAACAATGCCAATCACAACCCCAATAGGGTTTTGCAAACATATATAAGCATCATAGGAAACTAGAAATTAGAAAATGGCTTTAGCTTAGGCCTTGATAAGAAAACCGATTTTGACGTCATAATACGGTAATGGCGTAACTCTCACTACAATAATCGGATGGGGGTGTAAGACCCACCGTTTCGAAGCTAAGAAACAGGGCTACAACATTGTAGAAGACCACTCAATCCAGTTCCTAACACAACTAGGTCCAATATGCAAAATACTATACCAGAATTCCCAAAACAGGTTTGCAAAACACAGAAAACTGTAATCGGTATATCTCAGTCCATACAAGTCCAAATGACGAAATTCCAAAGGCATAAGTTAGCTAAGACATCCAGATACATTTCATCAGAAGACACCCACTTCAAAATCCAAACCAATTCCAGTCAAAATGGCCAAATACAAACGCAGTTTTCGCATTCTGTCCAAAGCAGAACAGCTACAGTAATTTCGTCATAACTCACTCTACACTAATCCAAATGCCCTGAAATTTTACAGGTACCTCTAACACATCAATACCTACAACTTTCATGTTTTGAGCAAAGTCAAATTCGGCCTCTAACCCAGTGATCTAAAACCGGACAGAATTGGGGATTTTAAGAACCCTAACTTTCCATTTTCCATCCAAATCCAAAATTAGTTGCATTTAACCACAATTCACACCCACTAGAGTCATTATAGGCCATTTCCATTCATCATACAAGGCCACAACATCAAGATCATATTAAACCAGAAAATTCATCATAAATTGGAAAACTTTATCAAATCACTTCAAACCAAGAAATAAATCATATATTCCTTCCCTCATGCCACTTCTAAGCACAAAATAAGCATCATTAGAGGTAGTAGGGTGTTCAAGCATCACTTACCAAGAAATCAAGAGAGAGAGGGATGTTGGCCACCTTAGACCTTCAAACAAACTTCACTAATCAACTTACTAACACCTAATGGAAGGATAATATGGAGTAGAATCTAGTATAAGCAATTTATTTTGGTGGATTGAACCATATGGAAGCTTGAGAGTTGATGAAATTCTTCCTTCTTGAGCTTGAGAGAGGGCCGGCCATAAGAGGTAAGAAAATGGCAATTTTTGTGCATTTTTTTGATATTTAATCCTTTGGTCAAAAAAGTCAAGAAAGTGAATAGTAATTCTTAAAGTCCAACCAATGAGAATGTGACACTTGTCACCTCATTAAATGCATTCCTATCTTTCTTTTCTCTCTCACATCAATCACTTCACACCCACTACTTATCTCTTAACACCCGATAAATTTTTCACAGTATCCGAAACTTAACCTTATTGGCCGAATTTTCCCGAACTTTTCGCACTAGTGGGTCCCACGTCCAATATATATTCTTAATTTTTAAAAAACTCACCAATGCTAGAAAAATCATCTAAAAACTTTAATTGCTCATAAAATTCACCCAGAAAATATTTCTAAGCCAGAAATACGAAAATTATGCAATTAAAGGAACTAAAACCCTAGGAAAAATAATTAGGGTTTTACGGGTTCTCACACTCTCTCCCCCTTAAAAGAATTTCGTCCTCGAAATTCCTTATCATTGACTACTCCGGGATTAAAATGAGCTTTATACTTTGCTAACAAATCTGTGCTCCTTCACTGGCCAGGTTCAGTAAATTCTTACCTTCCACGTCCTCTAATGGGTCAAAGACTTGATGTTCTTCTAAGGAGTACACCCGAGAGGACACTTTCGATCCATCCTTGTCTCCCTTCGACTGGTCAGGGCGAGTCGTGGTTGGTGGCAGAGTCCCTTGCCACTCGCGCAGGCGAGCTGGACAGTTAGCAATTTGATGTTCGGCACTCCCACAGAGCAAGCATTTTCCTCCTTTCCTCCAGCAATTGTCCTCCAAGTGGTTTAATTTTCCGCAATACCCGCAGGGTCCACGTGTTGCAGAAGCTGAGCCTCCTCTTGACGGCCTCTCTGGTGACATTTCCGGCATCCTCACTCCTCCCGTTCCTCGTCCAAATTTGGGAGGGATATTTTCATCTTCCTGTCCCGAATTGTTTCCAGGAAATCCTCTCTTTTTCGCCTGAAATTTTTTCACCTGGAGCCTAGCATTTTCTACCCGTTGTGCCTTTTCCACTGCTTCACTGAAGGCGTTAATTTGGGCTGCCGCGAGGTCCTTCTGGATTTCTACGTTCAGGCCCTGGACAAATCGCCGTATTCTTCGTTGCTCGGTCAAGATCAACTCAGGCGCAAACTTGGATAAGCGGGTAAATTGACTTTCATATTCCGCCACAGTTTGAGCCCCTTGGCGGAGCCTAATGAACTCGTCCTCCTTCCTCTCCTGAACTAGAGGAGGGAAAAACTTGGCATTAAATTCTCGGATGAAGTTCACCCAAGTCCTAGGCGTCTGCTCCCGCTCCGATTTCTGTCTAATTACGTTCCACCAGGAACGGGCTGCCCCCTCAAGTTGAAATACGGCAAAAGTCACTTGCCGTTCGTCTGGGTAATGTAGAGCTGCAAAAATGTCTACCATCTTCTCAAGCCATTTCTCAGCAACATCAGGGTCGGGTCCCCCAACGAACTTTGGCGGGGAAAACTTTTGAAAACGTTCGAGAGCTCTATCCTCGCTCTCGATATGATGGCCAGGGTTTCCGGGGTTTCCAGGGTTAAAGTTTGGGTTCTGGGCTTGTTGATGCACTACTTGTGCTAGCAGGTCTGTCATTTGCTGCATAGCAGCAGCTATTTGCACATTAGGGTTTACTTGCGGTTCCAGATTGGGTCCAGTAGAGGTTTCCCCCGTACCCCTAACTGGTGTAGGTTGTCTAGTTCTGCGTCCACGGCCTCGACCACTTCGGGTGCCTTCCATCAATCTAAGTCAATCTAGGTCATCAAATAAATATACTGTTAAAGGGCACCTAACCCTCCTTTCCGTAGCACCAGACAGGAACAATGAAACAAGAATAAGCAACTCAAACATTTACTGCGAAGAGCATTTAAACACATAACACGTATACATAGATCACATAACCAGGTTAAGCAATCATACGGAACAGTCAGTCAAGCACATATGAAGTCATTGCATGAAACAATAGGGTCCTCAAAAGTACTTTAAACAACTAGGTCACAAGTGCAAAAGAACTCACGAAAATCTTTTTTCCCTTCTAGGGCTTCGTCTAAATATTTATATCTTAATCAAGGTCGATCACGCTTAACTACACCCGAACAAACCACACGAAGTTCCATAGAATCGCCTTTCTAGTTCACCAAATCCTTTCTAACCTAGGCCTTCATATCTTTCGTATCCGGGCGCAAGAATCTCGTCTAAAATAATTCACATCTCGAGCCGGCCGGTCCCAAGAGTAAACCATCCTTGTTAAAGATTCCTACCCGACATACATACCTAGCTTCCTCGAGTCCCATAATAATGATTCATACACTTATCACATGCCCGGTTCATAACTTACGCTCAAACGAGCACTTAGACATATTCATGAAATTAGGACCACAACACCACTTGGCCCAGTCTCACTCCGCGCAGAGACCACGCGACGTGGCTCTGATACCACTTGTAACAGCCCCACCTTCCCCTAAGGCGAACCAAAGGGGTTAGCGGACTGCCTGCCCAGCTCTCGCCAGGACTACGGATCAGTTCACGTCGATCTAATACGTTCCGGAACATACCATTGCGCGCAAACAAGTCAAAATCACAAAATAAAAAAAAACGAAAACGAAGCCGAAAGGAATAGTGCAGTACACGTCAGAATCCGGCCGGAATCTGGCCGGATTTCCGGCCGGATTCTCGGCCGGATACAAGGCCGAGAGCATCCAATTTTTTCAAAATTTCACCTCAATCCGGCCGGCAATCCGGCCAAGATTCCGGCCGGATTGTCTGGCCGGATACCGGCCAGAGAGCAACTGGCCGGATTTCATTTTTTCCTCAGGCAATCCGGCCTGCAATCCGGCCAGTTTCTGGCCGGATTTCTGGCCGGATTCGCCACTGTTCATCTTCGGCAAAATTTTTCCTTTTCCGTTTGAAAGTCGTGTCACTCCGAAATTCATCCAAACATCATCCAACATATATATACATTGAATTTCAACATTTACAACCATGGTGGCATGCCAAAATCATTCATTAAGGAGGTACACATTCAATGAGCCTATCAAAAGGAAATGAACCCGTTATACATTAGGGTTTCACTTCAAGAGCAATACAAAAGTCATTTACATGCTCAATTCGGCAAAAGACTATTCAATCTATTCTCAAAAGTAGTTATACCCCTGTAAGGAAAACAAATAACACGGAATGAGCTAAAGCCCAGTGAGTTACTACCACATAAGCAGTAAAGATCACATAAGCATAATCTTTCATTTCAAGTACACACTTAAGAAGTAAACAAGTTGGTAAAAGGATACGGATGGCTCTCAAGAGCCCGTTTCCACGCTTACATTCTTGATCCAATCTCATTGACCCTCCGTCAATGTTTAAGAATACCCGACCGTAGATCTCACTTCACTCCATTCCTTCCACCAAACATACCTCAACCGGGCCCGCACTCCAATTCAGTAGCTTTTGGTAATACTCGAGTATACCGGAACCAAGGGTCTCATTACCACAAGGTTCCCCAGTACAGTCCCCGTGGTATGTCACTTATCACGACCAAACCCTTGCCGGCTCGATCCAAATGACCACCAAACGGGGTTGAGCTCAGTAATACAGTGAGGTCGTTGGACATCGTCCAAACAACACCAAATCAGTTTTCCAAGATTGCAATTCAATAACTCATATAGCCAGTGCAGTATTTCAGTATAACAGTAAGCAGTCATGAATGAAATCACAAGGGGTGAGGGCGGTCAAGTACACCCTCACCTCAATCACTTCCAATAACCAATTAAGCCTTCAAGGCATCAAATACACATAGAGCAAAGCCATATTATAACAAGTAAGTGAGTAGTATACTCACTAAGCAATTAAGTGCTATGTCATGCACTTCCGTCAGGAGAGTGTCGTGAACCACCGTCACGCCCTAAAACACGTAAACAAATGCAATGAGACTCGATAACGAGTCACAAAACAATGCCAATCACAACCCCAATAGGGTTTTGCAAACATATATAAGCATCATAGGAAACTAGAAATTAGAAAATGGCTTTAGCTTAGGCCTTGATAAGAAAACCGATTTTGACGTCATAATGCGGTAATGGCGTAACTCTCACTACAATAATCGGATGGGGGTGTAAGACCCACCGTTTCGAAGCTAAGAAACAGGGCTACAACATTGTAGAAGACCACTCAATCCAGTTCCTAACACAACTAGGTCCAATATGCAAAATACTATACCAGAATTCCCAAAACAGGTTTGCAAAACACAGAAAACTGTAATCGGTATATCTCAGTCCATACAAGTCCAAATGCCGAAATTCCAAAGGCATAAGTTAGCTAAGACATCCAGATACATTTCATCAGAAGACACCCACTTCAAAATCCAAACCAATTCCAGTCAAAATGGCCAAATACAAACGCAGTTTTCGCATTCTGTCCAAAGCAGAACAGCTACAGTAATTTCGTCATAACTCACTCTACACTAATCCAAATGCCCTGAAATTTTACAGGCACCTCTAACACATCAATACCTACAACTTTCATGTTTTGAGTAAAGTCAAATTCGGCCTCTAACCCAGTGATCTAAAACCGGACAGAATTGGGGATTTTAAGAACCCTAACTTTCCATTTTCCATCCAAATCCAAAATTAGTTGCATTTAACCACAATTCACACCCACTAGAGTCATTATAGGCCATTTCCATTCATCATACAAGGCCACAACATCAAGATCATATTAAACCAGAAAATTCATCATAAATTGGAAAACTTTATCAAATCACTTCAAACCAAGAAATAAATCATATATTCCTTCCCTCATGCCACTTCTAAGCACAAAATAAGCATCATTAGAGGTAGTAGGGTGTTCAAGCATCACTTACCAAGAAATCAAGAGAGAGAGGGATGTTGGCCACCTTAGACCTTCAAACAAACTTCACTAATCAACTTACTAACACCTAATGGAAGGATAATATGGAGTAGAATCTAGTATAAGCAATTTATTTTGGTGGATTGAACCATATGGAAGCTTGAGAGTTGATGAAATTCTTCCTTCTTGAGCTTGAGAGAGGGCCGGCCATAAGAGGTAAGAAAATGGCAATTTTTGTGCATTTTTTTGATATTTAATCCTTTGGTCAAAAAAGTCAAGAAAGTGAATAGTAATTCTTAAAGTCCAACCAATGAGAATGTGACACTTGTCACCTCATTAAATGCATTCCTATCTTTCTTTTCTCTCTCACATCAATCACTTCACACCCACTACTTATCTCTTAACACCCGATAAATTTTTCACAGTATCCGAAACTTAACCTTATTGGCCGAATTTTCCCGAACTTTTCGCACTAGTGGGTCCCACGTCCAATATATATTCTTAATTTTTAAAAAACTCACCAATGCTAGAAAAATCATCTAAAAACTTTAATTGCTCATAAAATTCACCCAGAAAATATTTCTAAGCCAGAAATACAAAAAATTATGCAATTAAAGGAACTAAAACCCTAGGAAAAATAATTAGGGTTTTACGGGTTCTCACAGGTCCAAAAATGGAAAACTTAGTACCGTTGGAAACTAGTTTCGAAGTACTAAATGTTCCTAGAAAACACTTTTCTAAGATTCAAAATGGAAGACACTCAAATTTTGGATTAAGGTGGCTGACTTGGACTCCCAAGACAGATTCCGGTTGGTTTTTGGCAAATTTTGAAAATTCGAAAAAATTCACACAATGCGAACTAAACTCCAAAATTTGGAACTCAATTAGAGTTCAATCAAAGTTTAAAACAAAATAAACGGAACAAGAACCGAAATTTTGAGCGCCAAGATATAGCAGCTCAAATTTGACCAAAAATTCCTCATTGATCAAGAATTTCCATATTTGAAACATGAACTTTGGGACTTTAGTTGGACATTGAAATAGACTCGGAATGGCACAAAATTTGGTAGTATTACTCTACCATATAAGGGTTATTCCTCTGTCAAATTTCATATAAAAATTCGTTCGGAAAATTAGTTAACAAAGCCACTAAACTTCCAAGAATTTCCAAGGCAATTCTGCCTTGTATTTCAATTTTCCTTTTTAAAAGCTTTGTTCCACACAATCAACTTCAATTAATTCAAATATTGAAACTAATGTTCCATAAATATGCAATAAGTAATTTAGAAGTAATTGACATCAAGGTTTTCGAAATATAACTTTCCAAATCAGATTTGACCATTTGGCCAAGAGAAAAGGAAAAGTTTTCCAGATTCGAAAAGCAATTTTGGGACATCATTTGTATATCGAAATGGTCTTATATTGACACCAAAATTGGTACAATTCAACTTCCATATGAGGACTACTCCTCTATGAAATTTCATTTGAAAATTCACACGGGAAGGTAGTGAACTAAACTACCAAAGTTCAAGAAAATCCCAAGACCAATCTGTCTTTTGCTTCCTTCTTCATTTTCAAACATTTTTCCCAATGAAAGTGATTCAAATCTGGTCCATTTATGAAAACAAAGTTTAAAAAACATCTTATATACATTTGATAAGTGATTGACACCAAAATTTTCAAAATAACAAGTCCCAAACAAGATAGGCCATTGATCAGTCAAAAATGAGGGTTTTTCATCACTGAGTCAGTTTCGAAGTTCAGCCACAACTCCCTCAATTCAAATTGGAATTAAGCATGGTTGATGGCGTTGAAAACTAGATTCATAAAGTTACAATTTCTTAGAAGAAATTGTTTTCAAAATCTATCCACAGCTAGCTCATATTTGAGCATCAATTTGCTGCTCAAAACAGAGCTCCCAGTGTAGATGAGAAACAGGATAGTCATGTTAAAATGATTGGTATGGACTATTCAGGTGGAATCAGAATGTGAATTTTATACCGTTGGAAAACTGGGAATGTCTAGTTTCCAGTGCCATAAATAGCACTCGATTTTGACTTTGGAGCAAAAACTTATAGCCGTTTGAAAAATACTGCCAGAGCAGTTATGGTAAAATTTCCAGTTTTAATAGACTTCCGAAAACACATCATTTGGCCAACCAAATCATAAAAGTTTTTGATGAAACTTTCTACATAACCCACACAACATGTATACATCATAAAAAAGTCATTAGAACCACAAAAAATTGCTCTAAGGGCCACGGCATGTACAGGGGCAGAAATGGAAAAATTCTCCCCTTCCCTTCCTTTGGGCTTTCCTTCAACAATACAACCTATTTCCACTAGATTAAACACTAATCCAACATTAATAATTCCAAACACAACAAATCAGTCCATCAAGACATAGTGGGAGTTCATAGAGCCCACACACCAATTTTCCAACATAAATAAAGCTACCCATGAGAATCCAAGAGCTCATGGGTGTAATATAACTTCCACAAACTAAGATTTTGGTAGTTGATCGTTGTTTACCTCTCTTGATGAACAAAGCAGAAATTTTCAGCCTCTTGAAGCTCAACAAAACCATGGAAAGCAAGCTTTCTTCCTAGCTTGAGGTGGTCTCCAAGTGATTTACAAGTTGTAGATAAAATTTGGGGTGATTTGGGTGAGGATTTTGTGAAGAAATGGTGAAGAGGTTTGGAGAGCTTTGAGTTGTTTTCCTTCCCTTGGTGGCTGGTTGGAATGAGAGCAAGAGAGAGAGTGTTTTGATCAAAATGAAGCTTCCAAGAGAAGCTTTAATGTGTGGCTACAATTCATTCAAAAGTCAACCCTCTCCCACGCGCACATTCGCGTGTTTCGTGCTCGATTTCTCTCGAGTTTGTTTCACTTGTGCACTATACCTCTAATGTATTTCCAATCATATTATTATTATTCACTCTTAATAGTCTAAAAATAAAAGTCTAAAGTCCCTCAATTAAATCGCGCACGCAAAACGCGTGCCTCCGATTTGTGCGCGGTAAAGTGAAATTTTCAAGAAATTCTTATAACGATAGTATCACTAATTAATATTTAAATACTTAAGTATAAAATACCTATTTTACGACTGATGTACAAGTCTCCAATTTTCCAACCTCATTGTCCCCTCGAATCGATTATTGTCTCCAACGCACATTCACTATTCTCACTAAATGAGCTTCCAAAAATTGATTTTCGTAACAAGTCATTTTAAAAATACATGCAAGGCAAAATAAATTATTTAGAGAAAACGGATGAGTAAATAATTAATTAAACCAGTAAAATAAAATAAAATAAGAAAAATTCGGGTCCTCACAGATTCGGCTTCCTTCAAGGACGAACATGCAGTGCAAAATCAGGGCAGATTACTAACCCTAATCTAGAATTTCTGAACAAATTCTGAAGTTTTCTACAAACAACTACAACTAACACACAAATGCTTCATTTCACACCATATCAAGCTATCATTCATGGCCAACCACTAATTATCATATAAAATCAGAAAAATCACCAATAAAATCTGAAATTTAGCTAACTCTTCCTCAAACTATAAAATCTTCCATAAAATAGTATATTTGGCTACTAAAACCCACTAATTTGACATTAGCAAGAACAAAGAGGAAGTTTCCAAGCAAGGTACCTTGACACTTCAAAAAAGATGATAGCTTAGGGTTTTCCCTTCACAAATCCCTCCACTAGAAGCTTTAATCCTCCTTAGTAAGCAACTTGGATGGTGTAATTTGATAATTCAACGGTTGAAACTCAAGATTTGAGCAAGAATTGAAGTTGAAGTCGAAGAAATTCTCTTGGTTTTTTCCTCACAAGATTCGGCCAAGGCACAAGAAAAATGAAGAAGGTTTGGTCAATTTTTGGTATTTAGTAAAGGTGAAAATCGGTCAAAGTCCAACCTCTATTAGTTTCATGACACTTGGCCCTATTATGGTTTGATCTAATCCTCTTATCTTCCAATGGTTAAGCTATCTAGCTAATCTCTAATTGCTTCCTAGCACCTTGTAAAATAATATTTCTTAATACAAAACTTCAATTAATCGGCAAAACTTTATCACACTTAGCGCACTAGCGGGCCTCATATCCATAATACGCTTCAAACTTAATATGAACTAACTTAAACTAGGAAAATGATTTAAAAACTTTACTCACTTATAAAAATCTTTGAAAAATCAATATAATAGGGTATAATGAAAAAAATGCATGCGAGAAACTAAAATAAAATATTATGAAATAAAGAAAATGTACGGGTCCTCACACTCTCTCCCCCTTAAAGAAATTTCGTCCTCGAAATTTTCCTACCACCAGGATCTATAAAATCTAAACGTAAATGGCGGATCGTACCTTCTACGTCCTCAGACCGGTCAGGGGCTTGATGTGATTCTAGGGAATACACCCGAGCCGACACCTTTGGTCCAGTCCCTTCCCCCTTCGACTGGTTAGAGTTGGTCTTGGTTGATTGTCGATTCCCACTCCCTTCTCGAGATCGGCCTGGGCAATTAGCGATTTGATGATCTGCATTTCCACAACGTAAACATTTTCTTCCTTTCTTCCAGCAGACATCCTCCGTGTGATTCGGCTTTCCACAGTACCCACAGAGACCATGGGAAGTAGAGCCTGAGCCTCTCTGTGAAGCATCACTTGACATTCCAACAAATCTTAACCCTCCAGTTCCCTTTCTGAGCTTGGGAGGTGTACTCGTATCTTCTTTCCCATGCTACTTTCAGGAATAACTTTTTTTCTCGCCTGAAAGGTTCTAACTTGTAACCTTGCGTTTTCAACTCGTTGAGTTTTTTCCACGACGTCACTGAAGGCATTCAGTTGGGCTACAGCCAGATCTTTCTGACTCTCAACATTTAAGCTCTGGACAAAACGCCTTATCCTTCTTTGCTCAATCACAAGTAGCTCGGGAGCAAACTTAAACAACCTAGTGAACTGGCTCTCATGTTCAGCAACAGTCTGAGCTCCCTGGCGAAGCCTAATGAACTCGTCTTCCTTCTTTTCTTGAATTAGGGATGGGAAATACTTCGCGTTGAACTCTATCAGGAAGTTCGCCCACATCCTCGGTGTTTGTGCGCTTTCCCATTTCAATCTTATTACATTCCACCAAGAACAGGCTGCTCCCTCCAGTTGGAAGACGGCAAATGTCACCTGTCTCTCCTCAATATAATGCAACGCCGCAAAAATATCAATCATCTTCTCTAGCCACCGCTTGGCCACATCAGGGTCTAGTTCTCCAAGGAATTTCGGTGGGGAGAACTTCTGAAATCGTTCGAGGGCCCTATCCTCTCCCTCTATATGGTTACCAGGGTTTCCAGGCTGAGGAATAGGGTTTTGGCCCTGATACTCTACTACGTGAGCTAAAAGATCAGTCATGTGCTGGATAGCTGCAGCTACCTGAACGTTAGGATCCACTCTAGGTTTAACATTGGGTTCAAGCATTGATTCCCGATTTCCCCCTTCATTTGAGGGTTGCCTACGTCCACGGGCCTGGCCTCGTCCACTACGAGTTCCTTCCATTTGATTAACTAATCTATGCTCGAGGCGAATACAATATACAAACTAGCAAGGTCAGTCAGTCAAATATAAGTCCGCATCAATTCAAAAGCAAATATATATATAACACGACTATATCAAACAAATCACACAGTAACAGTCAGCCAGATACAAGCAAAGGAAATCATATGGAAGTAAGGGGGTCATTCAATAATACATACTATGAACTAGACTAAGAGTACAAAAGTAACTAACGAAAAGCTTCCCCCTCTCCCTTAGGATTCCATCCGTAATCTACAAGAAATCACAATTTATCTCTTAGGTAGGGTTAATCATCCACACATCATATACAGTTCCCTAGAATCAGATTTCTAATTCGCCCAAGTCCTTTCTAACCTAGGCTTTCATCTCGTTTCGTATTCAGGTACAAGAATCCAAAATAAGATAATTCACCACTCGAGCTGGCCAGTCCCAAGAGTAAATCATATATATTTGTAATTCCTACCGGACATACATCTATTGTCTCCAAGTACCACGATAAAGGTCAGAAACCTATCACATTTCATAATTCATAACTTATGCTCAAAAGCACATAGTCCTTTACACCCGTTCACATGATTGAGACCATAACACCACTTGGCCCCAAGCTTACTCCATACAGAAACCGTGCGAAACGGCTATGATACCACTTGTGACAGCCCTATCTTACCCTAAGGCGAACCAAAGGGTTCGGCGGACCACCTGCCCAGCTCTCGCCGGGACTACGGATCCGGAAAAAACGTAAACCCTACCAAACGCTCAAAAGAAATTCGAGAAGATAGACTTTCAAAACCCAATTGAGCCGAACTAAAAGACACAATAAATCTTGGGTACAACGTTCCCATGAAAAATCAAAATGAAAAAGATATGCCGTTGCCACGTCACAATCCAACCAAGTACAAGTAACTTTGTCTAACATGAGAGAATGTACATTCCCAAATTTATGTCACATAAACATGAGAAAACACTTCAAAATATACATAGTAGTAAGTTTATAAACCAAAAGGAAACATTGTATTAAGATACATTTAGGGTTTCCAAATTGTCGAGGAGTTATACCAAAAGAACAAAAGAATTTCTAACTAGCTCAACTCATTCTTCAAAACATCGAAGTTCCAAAAGATTGTACCCTATAAGGAAAACAAGGATAAAGGAACGGGATGAGATAGAAGCTCAATGAGGTACCAAAAGTATAAACAGTAGAAATCATGAGAAAACACTTTTAGAACACATATACACGTCAAATAATAGAACTTAATGAACACCACCAATTAAAGGATACAGGTGGCTCTCAGGAGCCAAATCCCCGTTGCAATACTTGATCCAACCTAGTTGACCCTCCATCAACATTTAATGTAACACACATGTCCGTAGACCACGCTTACGCCAAAATCCCAATCACCAAACATACCCCTTACTGGGCTCGAACGCCAAACAGGAACAGGATGGTAATACTCGAGTATACCGGAAATCCAGAGTCTCCAATACCCATAGATTCCCCAGGAACAGGCACCCATGGATTGTCAATTTTCTCGACCAAGCCCTTGTTAGCTCGATTCAATTAACTCCCCATGAGGTTGAGCTCAGATTTAACAGGAAGGTTGTTCGATACACTTCCAAACGACCTTATAACAGGCGCAGGTAACAGATTCAAGTATATACAGGAAACAAGTCACACAGGCCAGAGAACGAATGTGATAAAGTACATACTCATCTCGTATAAAACAAACAGTCGGGAAAGACATTCAAATAGCAATTTGCAAGTACAGATAACTAATTTAGCAATAATTCAGGGGAGTAGTACACTCACCAGTTAAAGCAAGGATACTTCAAAAGTTTCAACCAAAGTAGGGCTCTAATCACCTAGAAACCCTAGAATAACTAAGGTAAACAATTATGGTTCCCATAGCCACAAATCCAGTAAATAAAATGCTCAAATGAGGCTCGACTACAAGTCATAGATCTCGCCAAACAACTACTAATGCAAGGGTGCAAAACATGATTTTGGGAACGAAAAGGTAACATGAAGACCTAGGGCTCGAACAACCCCTAAAGCCCTTCTTATAATTATCCGAAACCAAACCAAACTCGAAAAAATCCAACATTTCTAAAATTTGGAGAGCATATCCCCTACATTTCCTTACTTTTCCATCCTACAATCAACACCAATTCATCTCAAATCATAGACTATAAAACACACCTTTCGGCACAATAACCACAACTAAAGCTACACTTATCAGATTGAAACGAATCTTATGGCGTTTTGAAGTCAAGACATATACCTACATTTCTTATGAAGATCTCCAAAGCCAAATCATGCATTTTCAGCGTAAAAAATGGAAATCTCCACAAAAACAGAAAACTGTCCGCAAAACAGGGCTTATGGGCAGTCAAGGGTATTTCGGTTATTTCACATGTTACAGTGCTCCAATTGAGCCAAAATTTCACAGGTAGCTAGTGTAGACACCAAATTTTTAAATATTTTGTATCTCATTCCTAATTTGATTCCATGATTTTAGTTTTAGATTTTTGGTATGTCTCAAATTATTATGGTCTATTATTTTGATTTTGATTTTGATTTTTATGTTAGTTTTACTTTGTATTCGTTTTTACCCTTTTAACTACTTATTTTTATTACAAGATTGTTTTTAGCATAAGATTTGTCAAATGAGAAAAAATTATTCTTAAAAATATGTTTTATTTTCCTTTTCACTATTTAATTGAAAAAAAAGAAAAAAAGAAAGAAAAAAAAGGAGAAAAAATCATTAATCAAACATAATTTGTTGTTAGGCATTTTATTTTCTATCTTTTATTCCGAGTTTTGTTCTTATTATCTGATTTTTATTTAAAATATTATTTTTGTATTATTATTATTAAAAAAAAAATGAGCCGCACATTGCAGCGGCCTGAATATCATTTTCAAGGAGAAAATATGGCTGAGGGATCGGATGGCTGGGGTTAATGTAGAGACAAACCCTTCATCCTCACCTTTGAGGTGAGGGTTTAGGGGATATAGGTCCCATATAAAGGCAAGGAAACGGCAAGAATGAGGGAGGTTTTTTTTAGTTGGCGGCGGTAGGAAAAAGGCAGAGAAAGCTTTGGACGAGAAAGAAACCAGAAAAGCTACGGAGAAAGTTTGAGGGAGAGCATAAGGCGTGACGGCTAAGGCTGAGAGTGAAAAGGAAAAGAGGCAAAAGGAGAGTTTGTGAGGGCGGAAAAAGGAGTGGAGGATAGAGAAAGCAAAAGAGGATCTTCGGCTGGAAGTTGCAGGAGGGAATCGACCGGACCTTCATCCATCATCGTTTGACCTTCCTTCGAGCAGCTAAAAGAATCATTTGAGTTTTTTCTGAAAGAGTCATCCCACGTTCCTTTCCTTGATTAAGGTATTGTTGAAAGCTGCTTTCTTTCGCTGTTTGTTTGCATTCTTTGGCTGTTTACTGGTTCTGTTTCGGTCAATATGACTGATGGTTTTTATTTGTGTAATGAAAAATCTGGGGCTTGGGTAATGAATTGGTGACTTGCATGATTTTGTCTTAGCCGAGAGATTGCAGAAAGTTTACAGCTTTGGCCGTTCTATGCTTTCATCATGTATAGATCTAAAGTTGGTTTTTGAAAGATAGAAATCCAGGATTTTCTTTAGGGGTTGGTTACTTTCATTCTGCCGTCTTTCATATCAGAATAATGTTTAGCATGTGTTTGTCATAAGTTACCGAAGTTCTCTTGGACTGAGGAAAGAAAAGCTTCCGTTTTTTGTGCATTGTTGAGTCGGTTTTTCATGAACATGTCGCCTGAATTTTGTTTTGCCTCTACGCCAAATTTTGGACAGTGCCCTCGCCTTCCTTTAGATTATTCTGGTTCAGATTTTCATTTGAAATGTTGGGTTCCCTTTGTAGTTTGATAGGTATACTACCTATGCATTCACCCCAAGCTGTCTTATTGTTGTCCAGTAGTGTGATTGATTTCTTTTTGGGTATAGGCCGTTGCATGTGCTAACAACATGGGTTGGAAGTTTTTGGCCTTTGGGGTTGGTAGATAAGAGATGGCCGAGAAATCTTGCTGCATTTTCTTTTATCTGTCGGTCAATTCAAATTCTTGGTTTGAATTTTGCATCAAAATTTTGTGTTTGATTGAGTTGATGATGGATAGTGAAGGTCTTGGTATTTGGTGAATTCGTTTGCATGATGAAATGATGGAAGGTTGTAGCTGAAGTTTGCAAAGAAACAAACCAACGAATGAAGAACAAAGCTTTCGTGCAAACTTGCATGCAGAAATGGGTTTCAAGAATTGCACTTTAATCCCTGAATCCTTAACTAATTCTTCTATGGACCAAAAAAATTGGAAAATCAATCAAATTGGTCCTCGTAACTTCATTAATTGCTTCAAATTGGGTCCTAAAAATGCAAGTTGAACCACTCTTTGACCCTTACTTACTCTTGGACCCTTGAAGTTCCATAATGTTTGATCGGATTTGAGAGATTGTTAATGTTTGCAAATGAGTCATTAGTGGTGTTTACTTTAGAATTTGATTGGTAATCTATCTTTCTTGGTAACCGTGCATTATTTGATTACATTTTGAGATGGATTTGATGATTGATTGGTCTAACTTGTTTTGTTTGATTATGTTTTACTATTAAATTGGTGCATTAATGTGACAGCCCCACTTTCCCCTAAGGCGAACCAGAAGGGTTAGCGAACTGCCTGCCTAACTCTCGCCAGGACTTCCGGGTCACTACTAGGCGATCTAAAATGTTTCGGAACATACAAGCGTGCCTTAATGAGTTAGAATCCCAAAGTAAGAGAAATGAAAATCAGAGCCGATCATGAATAGTAATCGACTCGTCAAAATCCGGCTGAAATTCAACTAAACATTAATCAAACAAATATACCCTGAATTTAACTGTTTACAAACCAAAATAGCATACAAAGGTCATCCACAAGTTTATACACATAAGTTTCGCAAATTACAATTCCACAAAGGGATGAAATCAAAATACACTTAGGGTTTTTCCCCAAAAGGAGCTATCAAAATATACATTCACATAAGCTCGACCCTGCAACCCATTTTCATAATCTTTTCAAAAGTTCTCAATTTCCTGTAAGGAAAACAAAAGGAAAAGGGTGAGCTTACGCCCAGTGAGCTACTATCACATAACATAGGTTTCAAGTAGACACAAGTCCAACCATTACAATTCAACCAATAAAACCAATTGCAATCACGTATTAAACAAGTAGTGGAAGGATACGGTCGGCTCTCAAGATCCCTTTTCCTCGCTTGTCATTCTTGATCACAGCTCATTGACCCTCCGTCAATGCATAACGTAACCAACCGTAGGCTCCACTTTACTTCCATTCCTTCCACCCAACATACCCCTACCGGGCACGAACTCGAAACAGTATGCAATATCGGTAATACTCAAGTATACCAGAACCATGAGTCTCATACTCGATGATTCATTATAACAGTCCCCATGGCCCGTCAATTTTCACGACCAAGCCCTTGCCGGCTCGATTCAATCGACGACCATTGGAGTAGGGTTCAATAGTAACAGTAATGGCCGTTGGATACGTGTCCAATCGATCCCAAACCAAGTATTTGCATTGAACACTCATTTATACAATAATCAGTCATATAACGAAAAGGCGGAGAGTGATCAAGTACACCCTCACCTCAATCAGGGTCAACAATACAATCAAGCGATCAATTTATCAATTTCACATATAACAAAGCCACATAGTAACAATCAAGTGAGTAGTATACTCACCAATCACGCAAATGATATTTCATAAACTTTTGCCCAGCCTTCAATCACCGTCACGACCTAAAATATGCAAATAAGCTCAATAAGACTCGATTACAAATCACCAACTACTTTTACATATTACCAATCACACATACCATAAAATATCCAATTAGGTTTCAATATCCCTCAAGTGTACATTTGGGCAGCACGCCCTTTGTGTTTACCTATTTTCCAGCCATATATGGCTTCATTATCTTCCTCAATCAGACCCAGAGTCACACACAATATAAACAAATACGATGAGACTCGATAACGAGTCATAATCCAATGCCAAATACTATCAAAATAGGGTTCCATAAAGATACATAAGCATTAGAAAAACCAGAAAATTCAAAAGTGCAATTTAGCCTTGACCCTACAAAAACAGTTTCGACCTCAATTTACGGTAATAGCACCAAATGCACCACGATTATCGGATGGTGGTGTACGATACACTGTTTTGAAGCTAAAAGACAGGGCTACAACATTACAGAATGTCACTCAACCCCGTTTTGAGTGCAACCATGTTAAAAATGCAAGATACTACACCGAACTGGAAAAACAGATTCACAAAACGCATTCTGGTATAAATATCATAAAACAGGCTACCGAAGTCCAAATCCAGAAATTCCAAAGCCATCCGAAAGCTTAGAAATAGGGATACATTTCATCAGAAGACCTCAACATCAAATTCTGTGGCCTTCCCAATCATATTAACCACTTAACCAGGCTGATCAGAAATTCCTGACCAACCAGGGCAGCGATAGTATATCAGGCTTATCTCCGGCTACGCTACTCCGATTGACCTGAAATTTTACAGACATATCCTACTCATCATTACCTACAACTTTCATGTTTTGGCCCAAAGCCAATTCGGCCTCTAACCCTAAGCTACAGTGCCGGCCAGAATGTTCCCACAACAAACCCTAACTTTCTAAAATTCCTTCCAAACTAGAAATTGGTTGCATTTACTTACTTATTCCACCTCCTAGAATCATTAAACACCATTCCCAATCATCATAGATAGCCACAACATAATAATCCTATTAAATCAGAAAATTTATGATTAATTAGAAAATATCATCAATCTCAACCAAAATCATGTAATAATCCATAACATCACCTCATAAGGTATCACAAGCCACAATTTTAACATCATTAGACATAAAAGAAGAATTCTTCCACTACTTACCTTGAAATCTCAAGAGGGGAAGCAACCAATCACCTATTCTTTCCAAACAACTTCACCTATCAACTCACCACCACCAAAAGAAGGATTTTTATGGAGCAATTCTAAGTTTAATTGGTTGGAATGGAAGATTGAGCTAGTTTGAAGCTTGAAAATTAGAGAAGTTTTCTTTCTTTTCCTTGCAAGAAGGTTCGGCCATGAGAGAGGGAAATGGAGAGGAATTTAGCTATATTTTTTTGTTTTTTGGTAAAGACATGAATAGTAGTCAAAGGTAGGAACCAATCCCTAAGTGACATGTGTCACTTCCTTTAATGCATAGTTATCTTTTTACTCCTCTCATACCAATTCAAATAATCTCCTCTAATTATCTCCTAACACCCGATAATTTTAACCCAGTATCCAAATCTTAATTTAATTGGCCAAATTTTACCGAACTTTTCGCGCTAGTGGGTCCCACGTCCGGTACACGCTCTTAAATTCTCAAATTCTAACCAATACTAGAAAAATCATCTAAAAATCATCTTTACTGATAAAAATTACTTGGAAAATTTTCTAATACAGAAAATACAGGAAAATGAACAATTAATTAAAATAAAACCTAGAAAATAAGAAAAGTTACGGGTTCTCACAATTAATCCCTTGCTTTGATGATTTTAGCCCAAGTTATCTCTTTCTTTGGTGACTTTAGCCCAAGTTAAGTTTTGATCACTTTACTAGCATCACAAACGAGGAGGTATCACTTCTTTTATCCTTTTTTGTCTCTCCTCTATGTGATCCAACGTGCTAAGTGAGAATTGCATGTCTACTTTGCTTTCCTTGTTTTTCCTTAATTACCTTCATTTATTTCATTTACTTTTGCTTTTATTAAGTTATTCTTTTATGGGGTATGTGTTCACCTCTTGGCTTGTAATAGATAGGGCTTGGAGAGCATTTTTATTCATTTTTCCTCTTCCCCATTTGTTTTAGCTAGCAAATGTAATAGGTTCATTAGCTTGGTTGCTTGCTTTTGTTGCTATGTGTTAATTTGCTTTATTAGGCTCTTGCATTTAGTCGAGCATGCTAAGTGTTAAGTGCTACGTGTTTATAGGTGATTGGCATGTCTACTTACTTTCTATAGTCATAGATGAATGTGATGGATGAATGCGTCACCGTGGCTAGTCCAACGCTGGCCATGGTCTTTCCCCTCGAGCTCTCGCAAGTCCAATGCTTGTGAGAGAATTTTAGAAAAGGGTTAGTCCAATGCTAGACCCAATAGATTGTCCCCTCTCGTTAGTACATACTTGCATGTCTCACTACATTTCATGCATTTTTCTTAGTTTTCTAGCATTTGGCATGCCCCTCCAACCCTTTCCCTTTCATTTTAGGCTTTTTGCATCCTCATGCTAGTTATAGGGTACATTTGCTTGAGAGTCCCCTTTCGGTAAGGGAAACGAGCGAGTGTGGCTGCAAAATAGCCTTAGCACGCTAGTTCTTCCTTCTAATCAAAGGGAAAATTAAAATCACAAAGTTAAGAGTCATTCTCGTACCCGACTTGATGCATTCCTCTAGGTTCATACACTCTCATTTTTATCATATCACTTTCTCACCTTCTTTATCCACATTCTTTTACTACTTATATTTTTTCTCAATCCACATGCCATGTTCACACATTTCTCTTCTTTCCCTATCACTTATTTATTTTCTACCTTACAAATTGCACCCAATTGTACTTATGCATTTACTACTATTATACCATATTTTCATCCACTTGCACACAAACACCTTTATTTTCTCAATTGGCACACATGCACTTTTCTTACATTTGCACACATGCACTTTTCTTACATTTGCACACTTGCACTTACATTTGTATTTGTATTTTTATTTTATTTTGCATTCTTCTTACATTTTCACACTTGCACTCATATTTGGGTCTTCATTTGCATTACCCGTGATCTCTATGAGAGTTTTCCTTATTGCCCATCACAACTCATGTGATTGGGACCAAAAAGTCTCATAAGAGACATTTAGATTTAGGATTGCATTTTTTTCATATCCATTAGTCACATCCAACATGCAACACATATTTTGGGTAGAAGAATTAGGAAAAGAAGGACTAAGTCACGCAACTAGCTTTGGCTAGGGTAAGGGAGTGCCTTAAGCTTTGCCTTTGCCTTCTCCCTTATCAAATGTGACTCCCGATCCCTTTCTTTGGTTACGTAGACCTAAAAATTCTTTAAAAAGGGTTTGTTTACTTTTCTTTCCAAAATAAATCACTTTTTGGGTGACTTGGTACACCCTAACTCTATACCAAGTGGCGACTCCTTTTCTATCTAAAACCCTTTGTTTGGCCAAACCGTTGCATTTCACAATCCCACGGCCTTTTATTTTCACTTTCACACACGTTCACATACATATGCCACACACTACTTTCACACCTCAAAAAGTGGGGCGCGACAGCTAGCTAACTCAATTACCAACAACTTTCATGTTTTGGACAAGGGCTGGTTCGGCCTCCTTCAAGGACGAATATGCAGTGCAAAATCAAGGCAGATTACTAACCCTAAACTGGAATTTCCGCACAAATTCTGAAATTTTCCGCAAACAACTACAACTAACACACAAATGCTTCATTTCACACCATATCAAGCTATCATTCATGGCCAACCACTAATTATCATATAAAATCAGAAAAATCACCAATAAAATCTGAAATTTAGCTAACTCTTCCACAAACTATAAAATCTTCCATAAAATAGCATATTTGGCCACTAAAACCCACTAATTTGACATTAGCAAGAACAAAAAAGAAGTTTCCAAGCAAGGTACCTTGACACTTCAAGAAAGATGATAGCTTAGGGCTTTCCCTTCACAAATCTCTCCACTAGAAGTTTTAATCCTCCTTAGTAAGCAACTTGGATGGAGTAATTTGATAATTCAATGGTTGAAACTAAAGATTTGAGCAGGAATTAAAGTTGAAGTTGAAGAAACTCTCTTGGTCTCCTCACAAGATTTGGCCAAGGCACAAGAAAAATGAAGAAGGTTTGATCAATTTTTGGAGTAAAGCTGAAAATTGGTCAAAGTCCAACCTCCATTAGTTTCATGACACTTGGCCCTATTAGGGTTTGATCTAATCCTCTTATCTTCCAATGGTTAAGTTATCTAGCTAACCTCTAATTGTTTCCTAGTACTTTGTAAAATAATATTTCTTAATACAAAACTTCAATTAATCGGCAAAACTTTATCGCACTTAGCGCACTAGCGGGCCCCACATCCATAATACGCTTCAAACATAATATAAACTAATTTAAACTAGAAAAATGATTTAAAAACTCTACTCACTTATAAAAATCTCTGAAAAATCAATATAATAGGGTATAATAAAGAAAATGCATGCGAGAAACTAAAATAAAATATTATGAAATAAAGAAAATGTACAGGTCCTCACACCCGCTCTTATCCACCAAATTAGTACACACACCTCACCAATTGATCACACTATCACAATGCATCAAAACCCTAACTTACACTAACTATAAAAGTAAAAGTAAAACTCCCAACTCTATTATTTGTTATACCTACTAAGGCAAGTAATTTAGTATTAAGGAAATTATAAATTAACTTATTCAAGAATAAAGGAAATTATAAGAAAATATAAATGAATTTGCAAGTCCTCACACTACTCCTGGAATTGAATGCTAGGAAAGAGCAATGATGCTACACCTCTTTCTCTCACCTAAAGTGAACGAGAAGATGGTAAACTCACATCTTCAGTTACCCTCAACTCGTAGAGCCCTTGAGGGCAAGCAAGAGATCTTTCCAAAAAGTGATTAGTATCTGACTCTCTGTTGGTGGAAATTTATGGCTTTACTTGTTTTTTGAAGAGCCATTAGGAAGAGGTTTCTAGGGCAGACAAAGCAAAGCTTCAACAAACAACCAATTTTTGTTTTCAATTTTGCTTCTTATGGAGAGGGGCCTGTAATCCTAAAAGAAAAGGGGTCTATATTAGCACTGGGCTAGTGAGAGTAACCCTACGATTCTGTCTTTGTTAAATTAACCCTATTTAGAGTTGAAAGGAGATTGCATAAGCAGGGAAAAGAATCATGAAGAAAGCATGTAGAAAGAGTTCTTGGCCCATTGAAGTGAAGTAAGAATGAAAGTCATGATTTTGTGATGGGAAAGACCCCAACTTTCAATTTAGTTCAGTATGTAGCTACCATTGTTTCCCTTGGCCATGTCATCATTTTGGTAAGATGAGAAATCATTCATCAGCTACTTTGTTCAATAATGGCTTCTTCCTATTAAGGCATAGTATATCCAAGGTTTGCAAAATCAGGATCCTATGTAGGACCGATTTTAATTTCATAGGATCAGATCGTAGGATTGTAAGATCCTACCCAAAGCTCCTAAATTTACTAAATTAATGAATTTGAAATTCATATGCCATTTTGTACATCCTAAAAGATATCAAATAAATAAGTTACTTATAAACATATAGCATTTTTAACCTACTGTTTGACAAATAATAAAGAAGAAGAACATAAATAGTTATAAATTATGCTTTCAAGTCTTAAAACCAAATGCTTTACAGTTTACACAGTAATAATTTGAAATATAAGATAATCATAAACCTCCACAAACACTAAAAAGCCAAAACATCCAAATCCAACATTTTCAATGTCAAAATTAACTACTAAAATGCCATCTATCAATTTTAAACAAACATGAAAAACTAAAAGGTAAAATAGTAACAATTCACCATTTTCAAGCATCATAACAATTCAAAAATACATTAATTTATAACCAATCATTTTCATCAAATTCATCATCCCCATAACCCATATTATCAAAATTATTATTTTCCCAATCATCTTCACCATCCCAATTCTATTGGGATCCATCTTTGACATTATCTTCATCTCCATTCAAGTTAATATCCAATCATTAATTCCTATTTGAACATCATTTTCGGGAACCATATCAAGGTAATCATCATCTTGACTGTCAAATTTTGCTGAAGGCCCATCATCCTCATCAATAACATGAATCTCTTTCATTTTATTAATTTGTCTTCGACGGGCATGGGTTTCATGATCTTTATGATCATCTAAATAAACAAACAATAACAATGAAAGTCACCAAAAAATAAGAAAGCCTACAAAATAAATCTATGCAAACTAAAAAAATGATAAAATTTATACTTAAATTGGAACAAAGAAAGAAACTTACAAGCTCTCTGCACATTTCTTGTAAGTATTTCAATTTCATCATCTCCATTTCTCTCTTCATTTGAAGTGTCACATTTGGGATTATCATCTAGAAGTTGCAACCACCTATTTTTTCTTGGAAGAGTTGGATTTTCTTTCTCTGTCACCCATTCATCATCTGAAGACAAATCCTCAAAAGAAATTTCTTCATTAACATGTTACCTTAATTTTTGTCTCTCTCTCAATTTCAAGTTGTACATCACAAATATAAGATCATTCATTCTTTTTTCGGCCAAACGGTTTCTTCTCTTGGAATGTACCTATTGAAATTGAAAGAATTTATACTACGAACTTAAATTCAAATGCTAAACAAAATATTATACTGAATAAAATGTGACAGCCCCACCTCCTCCTAAGGCGAGCCAAAGGGTTCGGCGGACCGCCTGCCCAACTCTCGCCGGGACTCACTACAGTTCTCAAATAAATATGAAAAACATTAGACCATAAGAACAAGTGCAACAATAATTCCAAACTTAAAACATATACTTATATACATTTCTATCTCAAAAGGAATACAACTCAAATACACAAAGGTTCTCAATTCTTCATACATCCAACCCTTGCCAAGCGCTAGGGCGAGAACCATTACAAAAATTCAAAAGAACTAGACTAGGCTAGTCTGTACAGATCTCTCGTCCTTGCTCGCATCCCCTGTTAAGGAAAACAAAACTAACGGAATGAGCTAAAAGCTCAGTGAGGTTCCAGACACATAATCAACTTAAACAAGGACATTAGTCATGTAATAACAAGTAATCCAGGAAACATTTACAATATAAAGTAATGATAACACATTCATTAAAAGGATACATGCTCACATGGAGCCTTTCATTCTTTCATTCACCTTTTATTTCCTTATTCCTCCAATCATTTTCAAATGCATTTTGTAATTGAAAACCCCTCCATTGACATTGTCACTCGTTCATTCCTTTCATTCTTCCCCCTTTTGGACATTGGCCAGACTCCACCCGAAAACATGGTAATACTCGAGTATACCAAACTTTCACCCAGGGTCACCAAATCGCCCGACCGAGCCGCTTCTGGCTTGAGTCGACCGGCAATGAAGGGCAAGGGCCCAGTTCAGCCAAAAGGCTTACATTCATGCACAACTAACATTTAATCACTTAAACATTGAAAATGTCACATTTCATTTAGGTCGAGTGCGATAAAGTATGTGACGCCCCGAAAAGAATGAGTTTGAGAACCCGGAAATTTTCTACTTTTCTAGGGTTTATTTTTTTTTAATCGCCAGCCTTTTCTACATTTTCTTGATTAGAAAAATTCCTCAGATAAAGTTTATGAGCAAAGATAGTTTTAAAATGATTTTTCTAGTATCGGTTAGTTTTTGAGAAATTAAGAGCGTATTATGAACGTGGGACCCGCTAGTGCGGTAAATGCGATTGTTTTTTTTCAACTAGTTGGTGAATCATGAAGTTAATTGCAAAGATTAAAAGTTATTGGGGCCATAGTGTGAGACTTAGCAAAGTAAGATATTAGTAATCTTGAAGCTTCTAAGGTCTTCCTAAGCTTAAATTTGATTGGTGGAGGAAAAGTGACCTTTGACCCAAGTGAAGACTAAGTCATCTTAAAGCCATCTTGGAGCTTCATTCTTCTCCATTTTTTTTTAGCTTGTTGGCTGAACACAAGAGAGAGAGTGAGCAAGAGAGAAACTTCATTTGTTCTTCAATTTCTTGCCCAATCTTGATTTCTAACCATTAAAAGTGAAGATTACTCCATCAAAGTTACTTATTAAGGAGGATTAAAGCTTCTAGTGGAGTTGTTTTGGAAGAAAAATTCCTAAGTCATCACCTTTCTTGATATTTGAAGGTATCATGTCTAGCCATCCTTCCTTTGTTCTTGATTATGTTAAATTAATGACTTGTGATAGCTAAAGAAATGTTTTAGTGGAAAATTTCTGACTTGAATGCAAAAATTTCCAGTTAGGGTTTCATTTCCTCAATTCTGCCCGTTTCTATTTGACCAGGTTAGAGGCCGAATTAGCCTTAGCACAAAACATAAAAGTTGTAGAGAATGATGTTTTATAGTTATCTGTAAATTTTCAGCTCAATCTGAGCTCGGTAGCCTGTGAAAGACCGAAATACCCCTGCTATCCTGTTTCTATCCGAGAATAGTAATCAGCTTTGGTAATTGGGTAGTTTGACTGGGAATACTACTGATTTGGTTGTTGATGTCTTCTTAATAATTATAGCCTTGTATCTTAGCTTTTAAATGGCTTTGGAATCACTTGAATTGGAGTTGTATATGCTGAGATAATTGGGAAATACCCAGACTGGTCTAGGTAGGAGTTCAGCGAACAGGGTTGTCTTTTCACCCAATCGGACCGTGACTTTTCACCATGATCCTTACCGAATTAGATTTTGGCCAAAACATGAAAGTAGTAGCCAATGGTATAAACTAGTAGCCTAAAAAATGGCACCTTGATCCGACCACTGTAGCATGTGAAATGACCGAAATACCCTTAACTGTCCATGAAACCTGTTTCGCGCCCAGAATTCTGTTTTTGTGTAGTTTTCCATTTTTGATCATGAAAATGCATGATTTGGCCATGTAGGTCTTCATAAGAAATGTAGGGTTGTGTTTTAGCTTCGAAACACCATAAGATACACTTCAATCGGACTTCGGTAGCCTGAATTATTGCTGTTTAACAATTGTGCGGTTAGCCAACCTGTTTGTGAGATTCTGGTTTCATATATGTCAATTTTGACCTAGTTGTACTATGAACTGGACTGAGCGACCTTCTGTAACATTGTAGCCCTATCTCTTAGCTTTGAAACGGTGGGTCTTACAACTCCATCCGATAATCGTAGTGCCAATGGTGCCAAAACCGCTAATGACATCAAATCTGTTTTGGGTTTTAGGGCTTGGATTCGGACAAGATAATGATATATGATGGATGGTTTCTGAGCCATGGAGGTGAGTGACCTCAAACTATTTCTAAAGTTATTTATGAACCGTTTCCTGCATTATTTACTTTTGAACTGTTTCCAGAGTTACTTTTGAACCGTTTTCTTGCATTATTTACCTTTAAACTGTTTCCAGAGTTACTTTTGAACTGTTTTCTTGCATATCATGCGTGCTTGCATGTGAGTGTTTCTTATTTACTATATTTTCTTGACTTCATGACTTGTATTATTGATTGATAACGTGTTAAGTGCTTTGAATGATTTCCAAAACGAGCTTTCTAGGCGAGTGTGTACTTTATCGCACTCGACCTAAATAACTGTGCAGTTTTCAAGGATTTAATTATTGAAATGCTAGTTGCGCATGAATGTAAGCCGTTTGGCTGAATTGGCCACTGCCCTTTGTTACCGATCGACTCGAGCCAGAAGCGGACTCGGTCGGGCGATATGGTGACCCTGGGTGAATTTGGTATACTCGAGTATTACCTTGTAGTCCGGCTACGTCCGGATGGGTGGAGTCCGGCCAATGGTCGGATGGGATGAACGAACAAAAGGATGAACGAGGGATTCTACTTACAAAAAAATGTATTTTCAAACGATTGGAGGAATAAGGGGAAATGTCAGGGGAACGAACGAACAAACGAATAACTCCATGTGAGCTCGTATCCTTTTAATGAATGTTACTATCGCTTTCCATTGTAAATGTTCCTTGAATTATTGATACTCCATTTTAATGTATTGTAAATGTTCATTTGGTTTATGACATCATTGAAATGAACTATTGTGAAACCGATTTGATTACTGATTTTAATGGTTACTCGCTGAGTTTCTAGCTCACCCCAAAAATATTTTATTCCCCTCCACAGGGCTCGTGGCGAAGGAAGGACTTCTAGTACTTGTTCACGTGACTGGATGGCATATATCTTGTATAATTTGGATTTGGAATCATTTTATGTATAGTTGAGAATCGTTTTCGCTTCGCTTATGACATGTAATTATTGGAGACTAGGATGTATGTTTGTGAACCATTGTAATATTTGAGGTTTATTCTTGTAATTCATTTGAGGATTGTAGTGAACGACTGAGTCTCGGCGAGAGCTGGGCAGGCGACCCGCCGAACCCTCTGGTTCGCCTTAGGGGAAGGTGGGGCCGTCACAAAGTACACACTCGCCTAGCAAAATTCATTTTTAACAAACATTTATCATGTTATCAAATATCTACTACAACTAATCATATAGTTAATGGAAACATAACAAACAAAGAACACTCACCTATTTAAGCAAAATAACGACCAAAGTATCCTTCCGGATAATACCCTCAATCACCAAGGAACCCTAATAATAACCAAGGAAACATATTACGGTTAAACCATCCAAAGTTTAGGTGAACCAAAGAAAATCCGAATAACTACTAGTACAAAGTATAAATGTGGTTTCGGAAGTGGAAAGAGTACATGTAAACCAAAGGACATGAGTAAAATATTTGTAAAACTTATGCTCGCTCGTAAAACTTTGAAATCTCCATTTGAGCCGAAGTGACAAAGAAAACGTATTTCTATTAGTCATAAATTTCATTTTTCCAAGGGTACAAGTTTTGGCCGAATTCTAACTTATATACCTCGATAAAAGAAGACGCAAATATCCTAAATGGTTCAAGTGGCATTCGTCCTCAAATTCTTACCTAGTCCTCGAGTGTAAATTTGGGCAGCACGCCTTTTGTATTTACCTATTTTCCAGCCATTTATGGCTTCATTATTTTCCTCAATCAGTTCCAAAGTCACACACAGATAATCTCATTACAATAGCCGTTCAATAGGCTCAACAATCATCCAAGTACAACACAAGTATAACACAAGTATAATAATCCAATCGGAAATCATGTTTTGAAGGCAAAGGGCTAAATGGCAGATTCGACATCTTATAACATTTTAGTCACAAATGGAGCAACGATTATTGGATTAAGGTAAAATATATACCGTTACAAAGTTAAGACAAAGGGCTACAAACTTTCATGAAGACCACTCAACTCAGTTCATAGTGTCTCTGGGTCAAATTTACAAATTATAGAACCAGAATTTCACCATTAGGCTGGTTAACAGCACTGTGTTCAAATGCCAATAACTCAGGCTACAAAAGTCCGATTGAGACATTTTGAGGTACGTTGGAAAGCTAAAACATAGCACTAAAACTTTTGTGTTTTGGCCAAATACTAATTTAGTACATATCAGGGTGAAAAAATGCGGCCAGAATCATGAAATGTCAAAACTGTCCACAGAGCTCTACCTATTGCAGTCAAGGGTATTTTTATCTTTTCACATGCTACAGTGACTGTATTGAGCTGAAATTTTACAGGCAACTATAAAACATCATTTCCTACAACTTGCATGTTTTGAGCTAAGGCTAATTCAGCCTCTACCATGGTCGACTGATCATGGTCAGAACAGGGCAGTATAAGAACTTAAATCTGAAATTTCTATAAGGAAGCTAATAACATATATAAAAGCCGGAAGAAAAATCACATGGCAGGGCTCATAATTCATAGGAAATCTGATTTAGCATATTAAAACTGAAATTCCTCAACTAAAGCTGGAAATTTTGATTCACCACACAAACCATGAAATTTTCCATGACATCTCCCAAGATCGAACTTTAAATCCACTCATGTGCAAGTAATAAAAGAATAGATGGTTTTCTTGATATGGTTACTTTGAAACCTTATGAAGATATGGCAACCAAATGCTTCCTTCTCCAAAATCTGTCCACCCAAGCCCTTAATCCTCCCTAAAGATCAACTTCTATGGAGTGACTTGCAAGATTATGGTGAAGTCTCATGATTCAAGCATGGAAAGGTGGTTGAAGTTGAAGCTTATTTTCCTCTTTTCTCTTCTCTCTCTCTCTCGGCCAAGAGGTAAGAAAATGGAATGGTATTGTATCAAAAAAGAAAGACAAGTTTTAAAGAAAGCTTAGTCAATGGTAGCCTTGATTTTTCTCTCTCTATAATCTGGCCACCAAGAAGGAAAAGAGAAAAAAAAATGAAAGAAGATGGAACAAGTTGGTGCATGAAATAGTTTTCCTTGGTCAAACATTTCGGCCAAGATAGGAGATATTTCCTCTCCATGGCCGGCCAAAAGGTAAGAAGGGAATGAAATGTTTTGGTCAAATTTTGCTCCCAAGGTGAAACTAAAACTAGTCTTGGTCAAAGTCAAATATCCAATAATTTCAAAACAAATGTTTTGCCAATTAACCCTTCATTTCCACTCAAATATAGTTTGCACAACCAAATAAACTTGACTAGTTCAATTAAACACTTACAAATGATTTTAAAATTACCCGACGGAAACGAGAAGGTACAAAAATCATTTATAAATCATTTTCCATAACTCGCACGTACTAGGGTTTTCACTTATAATTCACTAACTTATTATTATTACTTCTAATTATACACGTTTTCTTATCTAAAACTCACTCTTAATCACCAAATTTAGTATACACACTGTACCGATTTCTCATACTACGAAATGACGTAAAAACCCTACTTTATCGTAACGATGAAAGTAAAAAGGAAACCCTTGTTTCTATATTTATTTGTAGCTATTGGGGAAATGAATATGTAGTAAAGCTACTGTAAAGTAATAAATTCCAAAATAAAGGAAATTTTAAGAAAAATATAAGAGATTTTACAACTCCATAGATTAAAATTAGGGTTTTGAGTAAAATCTGAAGGATTTAAGAAAAACTTGTTAGTTACAAGTAATACTAGGGTTTTGAGTACAAGTAGGGTTTCTACTCTTTAAAACAAAATGATGTCTTAAAACAAAAATAAAATATAGAAACCGTAATATCCCAAAAGTCGGGATATCATAAACTCCACTCTTTAAAAGAATTTCGTCCTCGAAATTCATACATTTATTCATAAATTCATATATTTATTTGTAAATAAGTATAAGCAAAATAAAATATCTATACGGTTCAATAAAAGCATTTTCAAATTATAAAACGAAAACTAATAAAACACATCGAAAATAACATACTTTCTTTATATACATATCATAGCAATTCACACATCCTACGGGACATTAACCCTAGGTATTGTTTAGGCACTATACTTAATCAAAACTTGATGAAATACAACCAAGTACGTACGCATGAATAATCAGGGTCCCCAATCTCACTAATATACTCAATATATCCTAAGTCCAGACTATTCGCATCCCCCATGCATTGGCTTTTGCCATTCACACTTACTCTCATATGACTCGGGATATCGACTTATCATAAAGGTATCGCATTTTGGTATTCGGGTACAAGAATCAGAAAATATGATAATTCACCACTCGAGTTAGCTAGGCTCAAAAGGAAATCAACCACTTTTGAGATTCCTACCCAACATACATATTTAAGATCCCCAACAATAGACATTTGTTTCACACTTAACAAGCCAATCCCCACAGTCCGAGAACCCTCTCCCAGCACGAGCTCGATAGGAGCTCTGATACCACCTGTGACAGCCCCACCTCCTCCTAAGGCGAGCCAAAGGGTTCGGCGGACCGCCTGCCCAACTTTCGCCGGGACTCATTACAGTTCTCAAATAAGTATGAAAAACATAAGACCATAAGAACAAGTGTAACAATAATTCCAAACTTAAAACATATACTTATATACATTTCTATCTCAAAAGGAATACAACTCAAATACACAAAGGTTCTCAATTCTTCATACATCCAACCCTTGCCAAGCGCTAGGGCGAGAACCATTACAAAAATTCAAAAGAACAAGACTAGGCTAGTCTGTACAGATCTCTCGTTCCTGCTCGCATCCCCTGTTAAGGAAAACAAAACTAACGGAATGAGCTAAAAGCTCAGTGAGGTTCCAGACACATAATCAACTTAAACAAGGACATTAGTCATGTAATAACAAGTAATCCAGGAAACATTTACAATATAAAGTAATGATAACACATTCATTAAAAGGATACATGCTCACATGGAGCCTTTCATTCTTTCATTCACCTTTTATTTCCTTATTCCTCCAATCATTTTCAAATGCATTTTGTAATTGAAAACCCCTCCATTGACATTGTCACTCGTTCATTCCTTTCATTCTTCCCCCTTTTGGACATTGGCCAGACTCCACCCGAAAACATGGTAATACTCGAGTATACCAAACTTTCACCCAGGGTCACCAAATCGCCCGACCGAGCCGCTTCTGGCTTGAGTCGACCGGCAATGAAGGGCAAGGGCCCAGTTCAGCCAAAAGGCTTACATTCATGCACAATTAACATTTAATCACTTAAACATTGAAAATGTCACATTTCATTTAGGTCGAGTGCGATAAAGTACACACTCGCCTAGCAAAATTCATTTTTAACAAACATTTATCATGTTATCAAATATCCACTACAACTAATCATATAGTTAATGGAAACATTGTAGACACCAAATTTTTGGTGTAATTTCATTTTACTGTTTATTTTTAGTTTTTTATTTGTCGTGTTAGTTTTATTCGATTTTTAGTTTTTAGTTTATAGTTTTAGTTTTATTTTTAAGTTTTTAGTATAGAATTTCTTGAAAAAAAGAGAAAGAGGAAAGTCATAAAAAAAAAAAGAGAGAAAAGAGAAAAATCATGAAAAAAGAAAAATCATAAAGAAAAAGAAAAAAAGGAAAAAGGAAAAAATAGCAATTTTGTTTTATTTGGTTTTATTTATCTATTTTAGTCATTTCCACTTAATTTATCTTTTATTTTTGTTTGGTTCATTTAGGGAAAAAGAAAAAAAACAATGAAAAATGGAAAATGAAAAAAAAGGAAAATGGAAATTGCATTTTGTTGTTTCTAGTTTATTTATTTTTCATCCAATGTTAATTAAATTGTTTTGTTATTTATTTTTATTATTTTTAATTTTTGTTTAATTAATTAAAAAAAAAAAAAAAAAGCTCGCGGCATGCAAGCTGCATTTTGCCGCAGCTTGCAAAGGGATCATCGAGCGGCTCCTTAGCTGCAAATACAGGGAAAGTTGCTAGAGTTTTAGGGTTGGAGTTTGCTCATATAAAAGCCAAGAGAAAGGGGAGCCGCAGGGGAGGAGGATAGAGGGGAGAGAGTTTTTAACGGCAAGAAAAGAAAAAGGAATTGGAGAGGAGTGCTGCAGCGGAAGAGAAAAAACAAAGAAAAACGTTCAACCACCACTACCAAATTTCCGACAACCTCAACCGCTGCCACCATCTTCAACTCCCCATAGCATATTCAATAAATTCCCCAATTAATCATACCTGCCGCCTGGTGCCGCCTTGGTCCACCAGAATTCCGCTATGCACAACCATCGGTCTCCTTCGCGGACAGCGTCGAAATCACCACCGCCATACTCTCAGTGTAACGGCCCCACCTCTCCCTAGGGCGAACCAGAGGGTTCGGCGGACCGCCTGCCCAGCTCTCGCCGGGACTCAGTCGCTCACTACAGTCCTCAACCCAATTACAATATAAATCTCAAAATTTCATCAAATTCGCCAATAATTACATATCACAAATACAGCGGAAACTGATTCCAATCATGGAACGTATACTTACATCCATATCAAATTCAAATATTTATACAAGACCAACTCGTACATAAAATAGATCCAAACTTAAACTGTACACGATATAAGCCATCCAGTCACGTGAATAAGCACTCCAAGCTTTTCTTCGCCTTGAGCCCTGTGGGGGGGGAAATAAAACATTTTTGGGGTGAGCTAGAAGCTCAGCGAGTAACCATTAAAATCAGTAATCAATTCAGTTTCATAGTCGTTCATTTCGGTGATGTCATGATTTCAAGATCAAATGTACACTTATTGCTCTCGTGAGCCAGCGAAATCATTGTACTTAAACACCCAACGCTCCAAACAAACATTAAACAGTAAACAGTCAGTGGGGAGCCATTTGCTCCAGATGAACAGTACACAGAGGTGGAGACGTTGGTGTTCAGCACACGAATTCCAAGCACTCATTTAAGCCAAAACATGTCATGGGCCACATGCAAGCACTCATGATATGCAATCAAGTAAATAGTGCAAGAAACGGTTCATAAGAAGCTTTAACAATAGTTTGGGGTCACTCACCTCCACGGCTCAGAAACCATCCATCATGTATCATTGCCTTGCTCAACTCCAAGCCTTAGATCACAAACCCAATGCAAACAAGTCCCTTCAAAGTTCGGACAGCACTTCCCCTACATTTGCTAACTTTTCCAGCCATCATGGCTTCATTATTACACCAGCCAGTCCCAAAGTCACACAAATAAGTTCATCTAATATCCATTCAGCAAGCTCCAAGTAGTACAAAGACAAGTCAAGCTAGGGAAAAGTCCGGAAATGAAGGTTAAGCTCAAAACCAGAAAAACAGTTTTGACGTCATAATGCGGTAATGGCACAACTCTCACTACAATTATCGGTTGGGGGTGTAAGACCCACCGTTTCTAAGCTATGAAACAGGGCTACAACAATGTAGAAGGTCACTCAATCCAGTTCCTAGCCCAACTAGGTCGAAAATGCCAAACACTAAACCAGAATCACCAAAACAGGTTTGCAAAACACAGAAAACTGTAATCGGTATATCTCAGTCCATACAAGTCCAAATGCCGAAATTCCAAAGGCATAAGTTAGCTAAGACATCCAGCTACATTTCATCAGAAGACACCAACAACAAAATCCAAACCAATTCCAGTCAAAATGGCCAAATACAAACGCAGTTTTTACATTCTGTCCAAAGCAGAACAGCTACAGTAATTTCGTCATATCTCATTCTACATTAATCCAAATGACCTGAAATTTTACAGGCACCTCAAGCACATCAATACCTACAACTTTCATGTTTTGAGCAAAGTCCAATTCGGCCTCTAACCCTATGATCTAAAACCGGACAGAATTAGGGATTTATGAACCCTAACTTTTCAATTTTCACACCAAATCCAAAATTGGTTGCATTTAGCAACAATTCACACCTACAAGAGTCATTATAGTCCATTGCCAATCATCCAAGATAGCCACAACATCCCATTCATATTAAACCAGAAAATTCATCATAAAATGGAAAACTTCACCAAATCACTTCAAACCAAGATAAAAACCAGAAATTTCAGCACCTTAATCACTAATAAGCATAACTTAGGCTTCATAAGGTGTAAGAGAGTGTTCAAGCTTCACTTACCAAGAAACAAGAGAGAGGAGGATGTTGGACACCTTAAACCTTCAAACAAGCTTCACTACAACACTCACTAACATCAACTAAAGAGATTTTATGGAGTAAAATAGATGGAATCAAGTATTTTTGGGTGATTTGAGCTAGTTGGGACTTGAAAATTGAAGAAGTTTTCTTCCTTCCTTAGCACAAGAGGGCCGGCCATCCAAGAGTGAAAAATGGTGATTTTTGGGCAATTTTTGGATATTTAATCCTTTGGTCAAAAAGTCAAAAATTGGAATAGTAAATCTTAAAATTCACCCAATGAGAAAGTGACACTTGTCACCTCATTAAATGCATTCCTATCCTTTCTTTCTTCTCTCACATTAATCATTTCACACACTCTACTTATCTCTTAACACCCGATAAATTTTACACAGTATCCGAAACTTAACATTCTTGGCCGAATTTTTCCGAACTTTTCGCACTAGTGGGTCCCACGTCCATTATATACTCTTAATTTTCCAAAAACTCTCCAAGGCTAGAAAAATCATCTAAAAACTATAATTACTCATAAAAATTCCTCAGGAAAATTTCCTAAGCCAGGAAATGCAGAAAACATGCTATTAAAGGAAATAAAACCCTCGGAAAAGATTAGGGTTTTTACGGGTTCTCAAACTCTTTTTTTCGGGGCGTCACAATCTCCCCTCCTTAAAAGAATGTCGTCCTCGACATTCCCTCTTGTACTAATCAAGTCAAGTCAACCCGCAAGAATCACTAATATTTCAAACCAAGCCCACAGTCCGGCATCCTAAACTTCAAGTCTAGGATACACTACAGAGATCTGAAGCCTAAGCTCTGATACCAACTGTAACGGCCCCACCTCTCCCTAGGGCGAACCAGAGGGTTCGGCGGACCGCCTGCCCAGCTCTCGCCGGGACTCAGTCGCTCACTACAGTCCTCAACCCAATTACAATATAAATCTCAAAATTTCATCAAATTCGCCAATAATTACATATCACAAATACAGCGGAAACTGATTCCAATCATGGAACGTATACTTACATCCATATCAAATTCAAATATTTATACAAGACCAACTCGTACATAAAATAGATCCAAACTTAAACTGTACACGATATAAGCCATCCAGTCACGTGAATAAGCACTCCAAGCTTTTCTTCGCCTTGAGCCCTGTGGGGGGGGAAATAAAACATTTTTGGGGTGAGCTAGAAGCTCAGCGAGTAACCATTAAAATCAGTAATCAATTCAGTTTCATAGTCGTTCATTTCGGTGATGTCATGATTTCAAGATCAAATGTACACTTATTGCTCTCGTGAGCCAGCGAAATCATTGTACTTAAACACCCAACGCTCCAAACAAACATTAAACAGTAAACAGTCAGTGGGGAGCCATTTGCTCCAGATGAACAGTACACAGAGGTGGAGACGTTGGTGTTCAGCACACGAATTTCAAGCACTCATTTAAGCCAAAACATGTCATGGGCCACATGCAAGCACTCATGATATGCAATCAAGTAAATAGTGCAAGAAACGGTTCATAAGAAGCTTTAACAATAGTTTGGGGTCACTCACCTCCACGGCTCAGAAACCATCCATCATGTATCATTGCCTTGCTCAACTCCAAGCCTTAGATCACAAACCCAATGCAAACAAGTCCCTTCAAAGTTCGGACAGCACTTCCCCTACATTTGCTAACTTTTCCAGCCATCATGGCTTCATTATTACACCAGCCAGTCCCAAAGTCACACAAATAAGTTCATCTAATATCCATTCAGCAAGCTCCAAGTAGTACAAAGACAAGTCAAGCTAGGGAAAAGTCCGGAAATGAAGGTTAAGCTCAAAACCAGAAAAACAGTTTTGACGTCATAATGCGGTAATGGCACAACTCTCACTACAATTATCGGTTGGGGGTGTAAGACCCACCGTTTCTAAGCTATGAAACAGGGCTACAACAATGTAGAAGGTCACTCAATCCAGTTCCTAGCCCAACTAGGTCGAAAATGCCAAACACTAAACCAGAATCACCAAAACAGGTTTGCAAAACACAGAAAACTGTAATCGGTATATCTCAGTCCATACAAGTCCAAATGCCGAAATTCCAAAGGCATAAGTTAGATAAGACATCCAGCTACATTTCATCAGAAGACACCAACAACAAAATCCAAACCAATTCCAGTCAAAATGGCCAAATACAAACGCAGTTTTTACATTCTGTCCAAAGCAGAACAGCTACAGTAATTTCGTCATATCTCATTCTACATTAATCCAAATGACCTGAAATTTTACAGGCACCTCAAGCACATCAATACCTACAACTTTCATGTTTTGAGCAAAGTCCAATTCGGCCTCTATCCCTATGATCTAAAACCGGACAGAATTAGGGATTTATGAACCCTAACTTTTCAATTTTCACACCAAATCCAAAATTGGTTGCATTTAGCAACAATTCACACCTACAAGAGTCATTATAGTCCATTGCCAATAATCCAAGATAGCCACAACATCCCATTCATATTAAACCAGAAAATTCATCATAAAATGGAAAACTTCACCAAATCACTTCAAACCAAGATAAAAACCAGAAATTTCAGCACCTTAATCACTAATAAGCATAACTTAGGCTTCATAAGGTGTAAGAGAGTGTTCAAGCTTCACTTACCAAGAAACAAGAGAGAGGAGGATGTTGGATACCTTAAACCTTCAAACAAGCTTCACTACAACACTCACTAACATCAACTAAAGAGATTTTATGGAGTAAAATAGATGGAATCAAGTATTTTTGGGTGATTTGAGCTAGTTGGGACTTGAAAATTGAAGAAGTTTTCTTCCTTCCTTAGCACAAGAGGGCCGGCCATCCAAGAGTGAAAAATGGTGATTTTTGGGCAATTTTTGGATATTTAATCCTTTGGTCAAAAAGTCAAAAATTGGAATAGTAAATCTTAAAATTCACCCAATGAGAAAGTGACACTTGTCACCTCATTAAATGCATTCCTATCCTTTCTTTCTTCTCTCACATCAATCATTTCACACACTCTACTTATCTCTTAACACCCGATAAATTTTACACAGTATCCGAAACTTAACATTCTTGGCCGAATTTTTCCGAACTTTTCGCACTAGTGGGTCCCACGTCCATTATATACTCTTAATTTTCCAAAAACTCTCCAAGGCTAGAAAAATCATCTAAAAACTATAATTACTCATAAAAATTCCTCAGGAAAATTTCCTAAGCCAGGAAATGCAGAAAACATGCTATTAAAGGAAATAAAACCCTCGGAAAAGATTAGGGTTTTTACGGGTTCTCAAACTCTTTTTTTCGGGGCGTCACAATCTCCCCTCCTTAAAAGAATGTCGTCCTCGACATTCCCTCTTGTACTAATCAAGTCAAGTCAACCCGCAAGAATCACTAATATTTCAAACCAAGCCCACAGTCCGGCATCCTAAACTTCAAGTCTAGGATACACTACAGAGATCTGAAGCCTAAGCTCTGATACCAACTGTAACGGCCCCACCTCTCCCTAGGGCGAACCAGAGGGTTCGGCGGACCGCCTGCCCAGCTCTCGCCGGGACTCAGTCGCTCACTACAGTCCTCAACCCAATTACAATATAAATCTCAAAATTTCATCAAATTCGCCAATAATTACATATCACAAATACAGCGGAAACTGATTCCAATCATGGAACGTATACTTACATCCATATCAAATTCAAATATTTATACAAGACCAACTCGTACATAAAATAGATCCAAACTTAAACTGTACACGATATAAGCCATCCAGTCACGTGAATAAGCACTCCAAGCTTTTCTTCGCCTTGAGCCCTGTGGGGGGGGAAATAAAACATTTTTGGGGTGAGCTAGAAGCTCAGCGAGTAACCATTAAAATCAGTAATCAATTCAGTTTCATAGTCGTTCATTTCGGTGATGTCATGATTTCAAGATCAAATGTACACTTATTGCTCTCGTGAGCCAGCGAAATCATTGTACTTAAACACCCAACGCTCCAAACAAACATTAAACAGTAAACAGTCAGTGGGGAGCCATTTGCTCCAGATGAACAGTACACAGAGGTGGAGACGTTGGTGTTCAGCACACGAATTCCAAGCACTCATTTAAGCCAAAACATGTCATGGGCCACATGCAAGCACTCATGATATGCAATCAAGTAAATAGTGCAAGAAACGGTTCATAAGAAGCTTTAACAATAGTTTGGGGTCACTCACCTCCACGGCTCAGAAACCATCCATCATGTATCATTGCCTTGCTCAACTCCAAGCCTTAGATCACAAACCCAATGCAAACAAGTCCCTTCAAAGTTCGGACAGCACTTCCCCTACATTTGCTAACTTTTCCAGCCATCATGGCTTCATTATTACACCAGCCAGTCCCAAAGTCACACAAATAAGTTCATCTAATATCCATTCAGCAAGCTCCAAGTAGTACAAAGACAAGTCAAGCTAGGGAAAAGTCCGGAAATGAAGGTTAAGCTCAAAACCAGAAAAACAGTTTTGACGTCATAATGCGGTAATGGCACAACTCTCACTACAATTATCGGTTGGGGGTGTAAGACCCACCGTTTCTAAGCTATGAAACAGGGCTACAACAATGTAGAAGGTCACTCAATCCAGTTCCTAGCCCAACTAGGTCGAAAATGCCAAACACTAAACCAGAATCACCAAAACAGGTTTGCAAAACACAGAAAACTGTAATCGGTATATCTCAGTCCATACAAGTCCAAATGCCGAAATTCCAAAGGCATAAGTTAGATAAGACATCCAGCTACATTTCATCAGAAGACACCAACAACAAAATCCAAACCAATTCCAGTCAAAATGGCCAAATACAAACGCAGTTTTTACATTCTGTCCAAAGCAGAACAGCTACAGTAATTTCGTCATATCTCATTCTACATTAATCCAAATGACCTGAAATTTTACAGGCACCTCAAGCACATCAATACCTACAACTTTCATGTTTTGAGCAAAGTCCAATTCGGCCTCTATCCCTATGATCTAAAACCGGACAGAATTAGGGATTTATGAACCCTAACTTTTCAATTTTCACACCAAATCCAAAATTGGTTGCATTTAGCAACAATTCACACCTACAAGAGTCATTATAGTCCATTGCCAATAATCCAAGATAGCCACAACATCCCATTCATATTAAACCAGAAAATTCATCATAAAATGGAAAACTTCACCAAATCACTTCAAACCAAGATAAAAACCAGAAATTTCAGCACCTTAATCACTAATAAGCATAACTTAGGCTTCATAAGGTGTAAGAGAGTGTTCAAGCTTCACTTACCAAGAAACAAGAGAGAGGAGGATGTTGGATACCTTAAACCTTCAAACAAGCTTCACTACAACACTCACTAACATCAACTAAAGAGATTTTATGGAGTAAAATAGATGGAATCAAGTATTTTTGGGTGATTTGAGCTAGTTGGGACTTGAAAATTGAAGAAGTTTTCTTCCTTCCTTAGCACAAGAGGGCCGGCCATCCAAGAGTGAAAAATGGTGATTTTTGGGCAATTTTTGGATATTTAATCCTTTGGTCAAAAAGTCAAAAATTGGAATAGTAAATCTTAAAATTCACCCAATGAGAAAGTGACACTTGTCACCTCATTAAATGCATTCCTATCCTTTCTTTCTTCTCTCACATCAATCATTTCACACACTCTACTTATCTCTTAACACCCGATAAATTTTACACAGTATCCGAAACTTAACATTTTTGGCCGAATTTTTCCGAACTTTTCGCACTAGTGGGTCCCACGTCCATTATATACTCTTAATTTTCCAAAAACTCTCCAAGGCTAGAAAAATCATCTAAAAACTATAATTACTCATAAAAATTCCTCAGGAAAATTTCCTAAGCCAGGAAATGCAGAAAACATGCTATTAAAGGAAATAAAACCCTCGGAAAAGATTAGGGTTTTTACGGGTTCTCAAACTCTTTTTTTCGGGGCGTCACACTCAGCTATCTCAAATCCTTTCTAGACCGTCTCTTCTCCGTCATCATGGTTTCAAATTCAATAACAGAGGACGCTCTTCAAATTCAATCCATTCCAAACTCCGGTCCTCCGCCGTTTGATCCAAAAGAACCTACAATTCCAATCTCCTATCCTTTCAAAACGATGGAAAAGCTCCAGTTCAGGTCCTACTTCGCCTCCTTCCTTTTCTACTTCAATAAGTCCAGGTTGAAGTTGCAGCAGTAGCAGTCTTCGGCTGCGGCCTTGCTGCAACAGCGAAAGATGCTGGGGAAGTCAACGTAAAGAGGAAGACAGCGAAGCAATCAGGGGGGATACTTCCGAAAGGGAAACAGGAGCGGATGAAGGAAAACAAACAGAGAAGAGAAAACAGAGGAAAATAAAAGATGAGGAGCCAGAAGAATAAAGGCGGCGGACGAGATGAAGACAACGCAAAAGAAAGCGACTGAGGGATTGAGACTGCTACCATCTCGTAGGAGCCCTTCACCGCCATCAGCAAATTGCCGCCGCACACGCAAGAGCTCTGTAAGTTGACCCTTTTTCCTTGAATTTCAGTTTCTTCCCAAGCTCTCTAAGCATGCCGGCAGTGGTTTTGTTTCATTGCAATTGTTCCGCTGATTGTTCAAAATTAGCATACGTATGTTTTATATGACGATTGGACTGAATTTCCTTGATTTTCTGACAAATTTTTGGGGCTAGTTATACTGCAATTTAAGCCAAAATCTGGTGAAAATTTTAATGTCTATTTAATGGTCGATGAAATGCCGGATTGAAAATTCTTCCTGAAAAATGATTCATCTGTATTTTTGTGAGAAGGCGTATAAGTCCGTGAGCTTACTTCCTTGCGTTTTGAGAAATCTTGATGAATTGCTGTTTTGTTTTGTTTCTCTGTTTCTTGCTCCAATCCGAATCAGTGATAGGAGATGAATTTGTTTTTGCATGTTTTGGGTGGATTGCGTTGGTTTGGGATTGAAACAAGTTTCTGGTATTGTCTATCAATAACAACGGGAATGTTAACTGGTGATTGCCTCAGTTTCTCGGTAAAGAAGATGATAACATTCAAAAATCTTGATCAGGCCCTAAAAACTTTTAATTTCTTTCAATTGGGTCCCTATTTTGTTGTGACTGAACCCCAAGTTCCCCCTTATTCTGATATGGCCCAAAATCTGGGAAAATTGAACTAATTTTACCTTTTTTTAGTTTAATCCTCTGTTTGCACATTTTATGTGACTTTTTGGATAACTTAATTCTTGATTTTAGGTCATAATTGTGGCTTAATAATTCTGGTTGATTTGCTTATGTTGATTGGGCTTAGTATTATGGTTTAGGTTTTGGGTAATTATATCTGATCGGGTTTGTGAGGATGGGTTTGATTTATTTTGTTTAAGGTTTTTTTTTTGGTTTGGGCTAGAGGGTCAAGGCCCATCTATTTGGTTGGCTAATTTTTGGCCAAAATAACATACAAGCCCACTTGTTTTTTCCTTGGACTTTCGATTGGGCCAAGTGATCTTGGCCCAAGAAAAGTGAAAATGGCCCATTCCCTTTTGTTTTGGATTTTCGATTGGGCCTGGAAGGTTTTGGCCCAAGCAAATAAGGAAAATGGCCCAATGGTTTGGTCCATTAAGAAACCAGAAAACGATTTTGCAAATCAGTCCCTGAATTTCCCCTTGACTGTACTGTGGCCCTGGATATCTTCAACTTCTTTCAATTCGGTCCTTACTTTAATTGCAAATAAGTCCTTGAATTTTGTTTTTCTTTAATTTTGGCCCCAAAATTTTGTCAATCTTTGCAATCAAGTCCTTTCTTCTCTTGACTTCTTAAATGTGGTTTGTTGACATGATTTAATTGATTCAAATTCATGTTTATTTTTATCCTTTGTGATTATTTGTCAAATAAAGTGGTACCTTGACCTTTTTATTATTTTGGAGGGTAAATAAGTTGATTTCACTCCATTAGAGCTTCATTTCAAGGGAGGTATAATTTCTTTTATCCCTTTCGTCTCTCCTATGTGATCCAATGTGCTAAGTGTGAATCGCATGCCTAATTTGCTTTCATTACCATTATTTCATTCATTCTTGCTTTTATTAAATTATTCTTTTAAATGGGGTATGTGTACACCTCTTGGCTTGTAATAGATAGGGCTTGTGAGCTTTCTTGTCCATTTTTCCTTTCCCCCCTTTTGTTTTAGTTAGCAAATGTAATAAGTTCATTGCTTGCTTTCGTTGTTACGTGTTTAATCGCTTTATTAGGTCCTTGCATCTAGTCAAGCATGCTAAGTGTTATGTGCTACGTGTTTATAAGTGATTTGCATGTCTACTCGCTTTTTATAGTCATGAATGAATGTGATGGATGAATGGACGTCACCACACTAGTCCAATGCTAGTTGTGGCCCCCTTTCTCGTCACCACACTAGTCCAACGCTAGCTGTGGTTCATTGTTCCGTTCCCACTAGTCCAATGCTAGTAGAAATCCATAGAAAGGGCTAGTCCAACGCTAGACCCAATAGGCTTTTTCCTTTCTTTTCATTAGTGCATCATTTGCTTGTTCACCACATATCATACAACTTTCTTTAGTTTTATCATTGGGCATGTTCCTCAAACCCCTTCCCCTTCACTTTAGGACTTGCATCTCATGCTAGTTAGGGTTCATTTGCGTGAAAATCCCCTCTTGATAAGGGAAACGAGCGAGTGTGGCTACTCGATAGCCTTAGCACGCTAGTTTTACCTTCTAATCCGAGGGAAAATCGAAGTCGAAAAGTTAGGAGTCAACCCCCGTACCCGACCTGATGCATTCCTTTAGGTTCATTCATTCTCAATTTTTCACTTGCTTTTTCAATTCACATTTCCTCATTACTTTTCCTTTCCTTATTGTTCAATTTTGGTTTCTACTTCACAAAATTGTACTTAATTACGATCTATATACACTTATCACTATATTTCATACACTTGCACACAAACACTTGGATTTCCATACAATTGCACACATGCACCTTTTTATACACTTGCACACTTGCACTTGAATCATCATTTGCATTAATCGACCTCTGTAAGGTTTTCCTTTATTGGCCGCCACAATTCATGTGGTTGGGACCAAAAACCTTACAAGAGACATTTTAGAATTTAGATTTGCATTTTTTTCTTTTCTTTTGCATTCATGTAGTGCATCCAAATGTAATAAATTCTTTGGTTAAAACAAGAAAAACTTTGATTAAATCACGCAACTAGCCTTGGCTAGGTCGAAGGGGTGCCTTGGATTTTTATCCTTGCCTTCCCCTTCGTCAAATGTGACTCCCGAACCTTTTTCGTTGGTTTACGTGGACTAGGAGTTGTTTAAAAGGGGTTCTTACTATTTTTTCCTATTTTTCCTTTAAAAAACTCATTTTTTAGGTGACTTGGTACACCTTAACTCATTACCAAGTGGCGACTCCAATTTTATTATTCCAAAAACCCTTTTTAAACTACAATTTTGGGTCAAATCGTCGCATTCTCAAACCCCCATTTAGGCCCACTTTTCTTTTAAATCACAATTCATTTTTTCAATCACAAAAAATACATTTTTTAAAACCATTTATTTATTTATCAAAAAATGGGGCGCGACAGTTGGCGACTCCACTGGGGACTTTCGAGAGTCCGAGCAAATTTGATTTAATCAACCTTTTTCTTCTTTTAACCTTTTCATATATCACATTTGGGTGTTTTAGGGTTGCATTTTTTCCTTTTTTAGGATTTTGCATTTCACGCATGTCCAACTAATCCCTCGACTCATGAATGTATGTTTGAATGAATGTTTACTTGTTATCTCGCGCTTGCATTGCATTTTGGGAGGTATGGGTCACCCTAGAGTCTCGCGTGGGTTCTTGACCCTTCCCCTCCAAACGAGCACTAGCATACGAGCATACGCTTTACTTCTTTTATCCCTTTTATTTTTCTTTAGTGGCTTGTCACGCCACTCCACCCCATTAGGATTAGGTGACTCACTTGGCCATGTGATCACGACACGATGTGTGTGTAGCATGTTCCAATGGGTCACTCAATCTTCCGCTTAAAGCTATTGGTTGATAGCCTTTAGCTTTTGGTCGAAGATTGAGGTTTTGATAGATTCACTCAAACACGTAGCCGTGACACGATGTGTGCGTAGCGGTGTTTGGGGAATCGCTCGAGCCACCGACAAAGAACCTTGGGATTGATGACCTTTGGTTTCTAAGTCTGAAGGCTCGGGGACCTGAGCTTATCGAGTCTAGATGCATTAGCGAACCCCAGCCTCATGCATCCATATTAGAATTGCCTAGGGTAGAGTCGGCCTTATCCTGAGCTAGGGACACTATTCACGAGGGGAGGGGTCCAACCCCTTTCTCCCTTTTATTGCTTTATTTCTTTGTATTGATTTCGTTGCTACAATGTGTTATGTGTATTTATCTGGCTGAACTAACTTTTCTTGGTTTTATGTCCCCATTGCATTCACAAACCCTATCAAATAAGAGGTCTGGCATGACCTTCTTTTAGAACCTACCCTCGTAGATAGGTTATTGCACGTTTAAGGATTTTGGTATATTGCATGCATAGATTTTGGTAATTGCATAGCATTTTAGGCCTACCCTGGCAAATAAAGGGTTCCTTAGGTCACGTTTCATTTCGAATTGCACATTTTATCGTTTTAATAAATGGCATCATGCATTAAACCTTAAAAAGGGAATGCCATTTAGGGGATCCCGTGTTAGGAATAAACCACCTTGCGTCTCGGATACGTAATCCAACGAGACCTGCACGTTTACATTTTGTACCATCCAAAGGGGTAGTGCACAAGGTAAGGTGGGATCCGATCATTTTCATAGAGTGATCTTTGGAATATGAGCATCTAATAATCACTTTTTGGCCATTTTATCAAAAATTGGTAAAAATCCCTTGCGTGAAGGACATTAATTTGAAGAAATTCACAAATGATTCCTTTTGTTGAGACGATGAATAAATTGAGGCCAAACCGTGATTTTAGAAGGCTCATAGACTAATTTTTTGAAACCATTAATGGCCGGCCGATTCAATCGATCCATTTTGTCAATTCATAATCAATTTTGAATAAACCGTCAATTCATTTGACCAATTTACCCTTTTTGGGGTCGTTTGACCAATTTACCCTCTTTAGGGTCATCTGGTCGATTTTGAATAAACCGTCAATTCATTTGACCAATTTACCCTTTTTAGGGTCGTTTGACCAATTTACCCTTTTTAGGGTCATTCGGTTGATTTTGAATAAATCGTCAATTCATTTGACCAATTTACCCTTTTTAGGGTCATTTGACCAATTTACCCTTTTTAGGGTCATCCGGTCAATTTTGAATAAATCGTCAATTCATTTGACCAATTTACCCTTTTTAGGGTAATCCGGTCGATTTTAAATAAATGGTCAATTTCATTTGACCAATTAGGGTTTCAATGTCGGATTTCAAAACTTAGTCGATTTTTGAGAAAATCATCCATTGCATCCAGCCATTTGATCAGTTGGGGTTTTTCACTGAAACAATTTGGTCAACGAATTCCAATCTCTTCGATAGGAAATTCGTCAAAGTCAAACCCGTGCGTTTTTGCAAACTCTTGTATCGATCAAAAGTGATCAATCCCTTCGGACGAGGTCCTCTTTTTGACAAAGTGTCTTTCGTCTCTCCAATTGACCAAATTCTTCAAAATTATTTTTCACTCAATGAATTGATCAGATCCATCAGGTATTGTATAGTGCCTACTCTAGCGGATTGCATTTTCATGCTAGGCCTACCCTTGGCACAAAAAGGGTTCCCCCATAGGACATGCATACCGATTTTGCAGTTTTGCCTACTAACTCTGGGTATTTTTCTTTTGTTTTCCCCCTCCCCTGCATTCATAAAAATGTTTCAATAAGACGAAAATATTCTTCTATATCTGATGCTAATTTTAATCTCATAAAGTTTGAAGATTACAAGTGTTATTTGATTCTTGGGCAGATCCTACGATTAAAACATAAATGATCCATCTGGAAGCTCTACGCTAAAGCCTCTGAGAGATGTCGTAATTGTTTTCCAAAGGGAAATTCTCTTTTATTTGATTTGTTAAATTTTGTTCCAAAAGAAAAGGAAACAATAAATTCTCTTCTCATTTGTATCATAATTGAACGAGAAATTTTGTTTCAAATTGTTTTTCAGCAATAAAATTTTTGGACATTTATTGTTTTGTGTATATTTATGTACATTTCATTCTTTATTCTTACTCATTGGAGATTTCATGATGAATTTTGAGAAATAAGACCAAATTGAGATTTTTTCAACCTCCAGTCTAAAAATTCGCAAGTGTATGCTTTCTAACTCTTGTATACACTAGATTGGTCGCTCAAAAGGTCTCATGAAATACCTTTTCTCTTTCACTGTACAATTCATATTTTTGCCCACCTCTATTGACCCCAAAATAAAATCAGTCACATTGATTGATAATTTGCAAACTGGGGCAACCTCTGCTTCGAAATGTCCGTTGTGTCTAATTATATCTAACTCACATCTAAGTGAAAGCAAAAATGTGCATTATTCTTGTTTGTTTTGAGAATTTGGAATGATACTTTGAGCATTCGTTTCTCTACCTATACACATTTTATCATTTGCTCTTCCATTTGAGCCTTTGAAAGAGTAATTTTGTTTCAAATAAGAACCCTAATGATCACTACCCTTCATTGGAAAATTTTCAAATATCAGAAAGGGGAATGGATTTTCAATGACCATTCCGTTACTTTGATTGTCATGAGGTGTAAGAATGATGCTTTGGCCATCGTTTCTACAACTTAAACACTACTTTATCCCTTGCATCCTCATTTGAGCTAAAAATTGGTGGTTCTTTTCGAATGCACATATGATCGCCCCCCACATTGGGGAAGGAGATTGGGGAATTTTGAAAAAAAAAAGAAAAAAAAAAGAAAAAGAAAGAAAAAGGGAAAAGCAAAAAATGCTTGAATAAGGAGGGAACCGCAAATTGGGGAAATTTGATTCCACTTGGGGTCCAATTTTGAAAAAGAGAAAGAGAAAGAAGAGTTTTGTCCGCGTGGATCGCCTATGTTTCACAAATATGGATGAACAAGGGTCTTCTTCAGTCAGTTAATTCAGACACATGCCAGAAGTTTCGCATTAATGAAAGTTTCCTTTCAGAGTTATTGCAAGGGACGGAGCAAAAGTCAGGCCCTCTTCTTTTCCGATCGGACATTCTATCCCTAGTTATCCCTTTTGAGCCTTCAGAATAAAATACTTCATTTGGCAACCCCTGAGAATCGCAAACCCCACACTGGGGCAAGTTTGAGTTGAAAAAGAAAAAGTTTCAAGAAATGAAAAGTGACAATGCAACAAAGTCAAAAGGAAAAGAGAAAAGAGAACCTCAGTTCAAAAAATAAACTGGGGCAGATTTTGTGAAAGTTCAAAAATGGCAGAAAGCCGAAAAATCAAAAGAATAAAGAAAATGAAAGAGAAAAAGCCTCAATTGAGCATAAACTGGGGCAAATTCTGATTTAACCCTAAAATTGGGTTGGCGCAACAATGCGATCTCAGATTCTTCAATCCACTTTTGAAATCCGCTTTCAAGCCTTAACTTTTCTAAACACCCCACCTGACCCCATTACAAAAGCCGAAAGTCCTGACTTCTGTTATTTGCAATGGCCCTGTCAAGAAAATTTCTGATGCCGGAAAATTTTAGCTGTATTTCTGAATTGCTTGGGTATGGGGTTGACGCTACTCACCATGTGAAAACCCACCAGATCAAAGAAAAGAAAATGGAAAAGCAAAAAGGAAAAATGAAATACAAAAGATTCGATGGTGAAGTCCCTTTTGAGTGATCAAACAAAGTTCAGAATCTTCGGGTTCAAAATAGGGGCAATTTTGGAAAAATGCGATCTGTGGTGCAATGTCCTTGAAAGTCTTATCCTTCAACTATCGTTTCAAGCCACATTACAAGCTAACAAAGTCCATCGTTGACTTATTCCTTCATGACAATCCAAAGTGAGGATTATGCTCGTAAGAAATCCATCAATCATTTGTGATCATAGGGGTATAACCATTTTTCACTGGTTTAGCTATCGCTTCTACCCATATTGTTGCAAGCCTATAAAGCTTACACGTTGACTAAGTTTTCTTAAGAAATAAGAGTGACAAACTCTTTGCTTTCACTAAGATGTGGTATTGAAAGAATTACAATTTTGGGCACAAGAACCAAACAAATCTTGACTTCTCATTTCCCTTAACCCCTCAAAAATCAGAAATAAGATCACTGGATTGCTCCTGAAAAATGAGCCAATAAGGATTGGTGACCCATCACCCAAAGCATTGATGCTAAAGTGGGAAAAATCTTTCGTAATTTGGCATTATTTTGAAATTCATCATGAAATTTCCTGTATGAGTTAAGCAAGACATTCAATTTCCTTCACATTGTATAGGAAACACAGTTTCTTACTTGGAAGGGCATCCAAATCAATTTTTGCAATCAAATGGGCCCACACTGGGGCAAAATTTTTATTTGCAAGATTGCGTAAAATAAACCCACACTGGGGCAAATTTTTTCAGTCACGCTACTCTTTCTATGAATAGTAGTTGCAATTTTTTGAAATTCAAGTGCATGTCATAGTGAGCCCCTGTGCAGGTATTCATAGTTGAAATCGACGAAAAAGCATCTGGTGATGTGGGAGGCCGATGCCGAAGAAAGAGAAGAAAGAAGGGAAAAGGGCCATACGCTGGGGGCAAATTATTTTGAAAAAGATTCTCTCGAAAAATCAGAAAAATTCAAAAGTCAAAAAATCAAAAATCAAGTTCAAATTCTTGTTTCTTGGAAAATCAAATTTAATTTCTAGTTTTTGACAAATCAAGTTCAATTTCTTGACCAATATTGGCAGGACCGGGTCTAATCCCGCTGACCAAGTGAATGGCAGGACCGGGTTTTATTCCGCTGACCGCTTATTTTCGGCAGGACCGGGTTTTATCCCGCTGACCGCTTACCTCGGCAGGACCGGGTTTTATCCCGCTGACCGCTTACCTCGGCAGGACCGGGTTTTATCCCGCTGACCGCTTACCTCGGCAGGACCGGGTTCTATCCCGCCGACCGTTTTTATCTACGTTGGGACCGGGTTTTATCCCGCCAATCTCGGCAGGACCGGGTTCTATCCCGCTGACCGTCCACACCCCGTCAGGCTCAGATGTTATCCCACCGACCAATTAATCACACTGGGGCAAATTTTTAGATAATTTTTCAAACAAGTCTTATACAGTTCTTCATTTTACATTTTCTGTTCGGGTCTATCCCGTGGGTCTATCCCATTTAAATTTCTGTCTGGGTCTATCCCATTTACATTTCTGTCTGGGTCTATCCCATTTAAATTTCTGTTCGGGTCTATCCCGTGGGTCTATCCCATTTAAATTTCTGTCCGGGTCTATCCCGTTTGCATTTTCTGTTCGGGTCTATCCCGTGGGTCTATCCCATTTAAAATTCTGTCTGGGTCTATCCCATTTTACATTTTCTGTTCGGGTCTATCCCGTGGGTCTATCCCATTTAAATTTCTGTTTGGGTCTATCCCATTTTACATTTTCTGTTCGGGTCTATCCCGTGGGTCTATCCCATTTTACATTTTCTGTTCGGGTCTATCCCGTGGGTCTATCCCATTTTACATTTTCTGTTTGGGTCAGTCCCGTTTTTAATTTTATGTTTGGGTCAGCCCCATTTTAGAATTCTTGTTCGTTGGAATCATTCTTGCAGCCAAATAATGCAGGTAAGTATTTGGTGTCTACTTCTTTGTCTCAAGTTTTTTGAAAACTCAGACAAAGAGGGGCAAACTGTAGACACCAAATTTTTGGTGTAATTTCATTTTACTGTTTATTTTTAGTTTTTTATTTGTCGTGTTAGTTTTATTCGATTTTTAGTTTTTAGTTTATAGTTTTAGTTTGATTTTTAAGTTTTTAGTATAGAATTTCTTGAAAAAAAGAGAAAGAGGAAAGTCATAAAAAAAAAAAAGAGAGAAAAGAGAAAAATCATGAAAAAAGAAAAATCATAAAGAAAAAGAAAAAAAGGAAAAAGGAAAAAATAGCAATTTTGTTTTATTTGGTTTTATTTATCTATTTTAGTCATTTCCACTTAATTTATCTTTTATTTTTGTTTGGTTCATTTAGGGAAAAAGAAAAAAAACAATGAAAAATGGAAAATGAAAAAAAAGGAAAATGGAAATTGCATTTTGTTGTTTCTAGTTTATTTATTTTTCATCCAATGTTAATTAAATTGTTTTGTTATTTATTTTTATTATTTTTAATTTTTGTTTAATTAATTTAAAAAAAAAAAAAAAAAAAGCTCGCGGCATGCAAGCTGCATTTTGCCGCAGCTTGCAAAGGGATCATCGAGCGGCTCCTTAGCTGCAAATACAGGGAAAGTTGCTGGAGTTTTAGGGTTGGAGTTTGCTCATATAAAAGCCAAGAGAAAGGGGAGCCGCAGGGGAGGAGGATAGAGGGGAGAGAGTTTGAAACGGCAAGAAAAGAAAAAGGAATTGGAGAGGAGTGCTGCAGCGGAAGAGAAAAAACAAAGAAAAACGTTCAACCACCACTACCAAATTTCCGACAACCTCAACCGCTGCCACCATCTTCAACTCCCCATAGCATATTCAATAAATTCCCCAATTAATCATACCTGCCGCCTGGTGCCGCCTTGGTCCACCAGAATTCCGCTATGCACAACCGTCGGTCTCCTTCGCGGACAGCGTCGAAATCACCACCGCCATACTCTCAGCTATCTCAAATCCTTTCTAGACCGTCTCTTCTCCGTCATCATGGTTTCAAATTCAATAACAGAGGACGCTCTTCAAATTCAATCCATTCCAAACTCCGGTCCTCCGCCGTTTGATCCAAAAGAACCTACAATTCCAATCTCCTATCCTTTCAAAACGATGGAAAAGCTCCAGTTCAGGTCCTACTTCGCCTCCTTCCTTTTCTACTTCAATAAGTCCAGGTTGAAGTTGCAGCAGTAGCAGTCTTCGGCTGCGGCCTTGCTGCAACAGCGGAAGATGCTGGGGAAGTCAACGTAAAGAGGAAGACAGCGAAGCAATCAGGGGGGATACTTCCGAAAGGGAAACAGGAGCGGATGAAGGAAAACAAACAGAGAAGAGAAAACAGAGGAAAATAAAAGATGAGGAGCCAGAAGAATAAAGGCGGCGGACGAGATGAAGACAGCGCAAAAGAAAGCGACTGAGGGATTGAGACTGCTACCATCTCGTAGGAGCCCTTCACCGCCATCAGCAAATTGCCGCCGCACACGCAAGAGCTCTGTAAGTTGACCCTTTTTCCTTGAATTTCAGTTTCTTCCCAAGCTCTCTAAGCATGCCGGCAGTGGTTTTGTTTCATTGCAATTGTTCCGCTGATTGTTCAAAATTAGCATACGTATGCTTTATATGACGATTGGACTGAATTTCTTTGATTTTCTGACAAATTTTTGGGGCTAGTTATACTGCAATTTAAGCCAAAATCTGGTGAAAATTTTAATGTCTATTTAATGGTCGATGAAATGCCGGATTGAAAATTCTTCCTGAAAAATGATTCATCTGTATTTTTGTGAGAAGGCGTATAAGTCCGTGAGCTTACTTCCTTGCGTTTTGAGAAATCTTGATGAATTGCTGTTTTGTTTTGTTTCTCTGTTTCTTGCTCCAATCCGAATCAGTGATAGGAGATGAATTTGTTTTTGCATGTTTTGGGTGGATTGCGTTGGTTTGGGATTGAAACAAGTTTCTGGTATTGTCGATCAATAACAACGGGAATGTTAACTGGTGATTGCCTCAGTTTCTCGGTAAAGAAGATGATAACATTCAAAAATCTTGATCAGGCCCTAAAAACTTTTAATTTCTTTCAATTGGGTCCCTATTTTGTTGTGACTGAACCCCAAGTTCCCCCTTATTCTGATATGGCCCAAAATCTGGGAAAATTGAACTAATTTTACCTTTTTTTAGTTTAATCCTCTGTTTGCACATTTTATGTGACTTTTTGGATAACTTAATTCTTGATTTTAGGTCATAATTGTGGCTTAATAATTCTGGTTGATTTGCTTATGTTGATTGGGCTTAGTATTATGGTTTAGGTTTTGGGTAATTATATCTGATCGGGTTTGTGAGGATGGGTTTGATTTATTTTGTTTAAGGTTTTTTTTTTGGTTTGGGCTAGAGGGTCAAGGCCCATCTATTTGGTTGGCTAATTTTTGGCCAAAATAACATACAAGCCCACTTGTTTTTTCCTTGGACTTTCGATTGGGCCAAGTGATCTTGGCCCAAGAAAAGTGAAAATGGCCCATTCCCTTTTGTTTTGGATTTTCGATTGGGCCTGGAAGGTTTTGGCCCAAGCAAATAAGGAAAATGGCCCAATGGTTTGGTCCATTAAGAAACCAGAAAACGATTTTGCAAATCAGTCCCTGAATTTCCCCTTGACTGTACTGTGGCCCTGGATATCTTCAACTTCTTTCAATTCGGTCCTTACTTTAATTGCAAATAAGTCCTTGAATTTTGTTTTTCTTTAATTTTGGCCCCAAAATTTTGTCAATCTTTGCAATCAAGTCCTTTCTTCTCTTGACTTCTTAAATGTGGTTTGTTGACATGATTTAATTGATTCAAATTCATGTTTATTTTTATCCTTTGTGATTATTTGTCAAATAAAGTGGTACCTTGACCTTTTTATTATTTTGGAGGGTAAATAAGTTGATTTCACTCCATTAGAGCTTCATTTCAAGGGAGGTATAATTTCTTTTATCCCTTTCGTCTCTCCTATGTGATCCAATGTGCTAAGTGTGAATCGCATGCCTAATTTGCTTTCATTACCATTATTTCATTCATTCTTGCTTTTATTAAATTATTCTTTTAAATGGGGTATGTGTACACCTCTTGGCTTGTAATAGATAGGGCTTGTGAGCTTTCTTGTCCATTTTTCCTTTCCCCCCTTTTGTTTTAGTTAGCAAATGTAATAAGTTCATTGCTTGCTTTCGTTGTTACGTGTTTAATCGCTTTATTAGGTCCTTGCATCTAGTCAAGCATGCTAAGTGTTATGTGCTACGTGTTTATAAGTGATTTGCATGTCTACTCGCTTTTTATAGTCATGAATGAATGTGATGGATGAATGGACGTCACCACACTAGTCCAATGCTAGTTGTGGCCCCCTTTCTCGTCACCACACTAGTCCAACGCTAGCTGTGGTTCATTGTTCCGTTCCCACTAGTCCAATGCTAGTAGAAATCCATAGAAAGGGCTAGTCCAACGCTAGACCCAATAGGCTTTTTCCTTTCTTTTCATTAGTGCATCATTTGCTTGTTCACCACATATCATACAACTTTCTTTAGTTTTATCATTGGGCATGTTCCTCAAACCCCTTCCCCTTCACTTTAGGACTTGCATCTCATGCTAGTTAGGGTTCATTTGCGTGAAAATCCCCTCTTGATAAGGGAAACGAGCGAGTGTGGCTACTCGATAGCCTTAGCACGCTAGTTTTACCTTCTAATCCGAGGGAAAATCGAAGTCGAAAAGTTAGGAGTCAACCCCCGTACCCGACCTGATGCATTCCTTTAGGTTCATTCATTCTCAATTTTTCACTTGCTTTTTCAATTCACATTTCCTCATTACTTTTCCTTTCCTTATTGTTCAATTTTGGTTTCTACTTCACAAAATTGTACTTAATTACGATCTATATACACTTATCACTATATTTCATACACTTGCACACAAACACTTGGATTTCCATACAATTGCACACATGCACCTTTTTATACACTTGCACACTTGCACTTGAATCATCATTTGCATTAATCGACCTCTGTAAGGTTTTCCTTTATTGGCCGCCACAATTCATGTGGTTGGGACCAAAAACCTTACAAGAGACATTTTAGAATTTAGGTTTGCATTTTTTTCTTTTCTTTTGCATTCATGTAGTGCATCCAAATGTAATAAATTCTTTGGTTTAAACAAGAAAAACTTTGATTAAATCACGCAACTAGCCTTGGCTAGGTCGAAGGGGTGCCTTGGATTTTTATCCTTGCCTTCCCCTTCGTCAAATGTGACTCCCGAACCTTTTTCGTTGGTTTACGTGGACTAGGAGTTGTTTAAAAGGGGTTCTTACTACTTTTTCCTATTTTTCCTTTAAAAAACTCATTTTTTAGGTGACTTGGTACACCTTAACTCATTACCAAGTGGCGACTCCAATTTTATTATTCCAAAAACCCTTTTTAAACTACAATTTTGGGTCAAATCGTCGCATTCTCAAACCCCCATTTAGGCCCACTTTTCTTTTAAATCACAATTCATTTTTTCAATCACAAAAAATACATTTTTTAAAACCATTTATTTATTTATCAAAAAATGGGGCGCGACAAACATAACAAACAAAGAACACTCATCTATTTAAGCAAAATAACGACCAAAGTATCCTTCCGGATAATACCCTCAATCGCCAAGGAACCCTAATAATAACCAAGGAAAAATATTACGGTTAAACCATCCAAAGTTTAGGTGAACCAAAGAAAATCCGAATAACTACTAGTACAAAGTATAAATATGGTTTCGGAAGTGGAAAGAGTACATGTAAACCAAAGGACATGAGTAAAATATTCGTAAAACTTATGCTCGCTTGTAAAATTTTGAAATCTCCATTTGAGTCGAAGTGACAAAGAAAGCGTATTTCTATTAGTCATAAATTTCATTTTTCGAAGGGTACAAGTTTTGACCGAATTCTAACTTATATGCCTCGATAAAAGAAGACGCAAATATCCTAAATGGTTCAAGTGGTATTCGTCCTCAAATCCTTACCTAGTCCTCGAGTGTAAATCTGGGCAGCACGCCCTTTGTATTTACCTATTTCCCAGCCATTTATGGCTTCATTATTTTCCTCAATCAGTTCCAAAGTCACACACAGATAATCTCATTACAATAGCCGTTCAATAGGCTCAACAATCATCCAAGTACAACACAAGTATAACACAAGTATAATAATCCAATCGGAAATCATGTTTTGAAGGCAAAGGGCTAAATGGCAGATTCGACATCTTATAACATTTTAGTCACAAATGGAGCTACGATTATTGGATTAAGGTAAAATATATACCGTTACAAAGTTAAGACAAAGGGCTACAAACTTTCATGAAGACCACTCAACTCAGTTCATAGTGTCTCTAGGTCAAATTTACAAATTATAGAACCAGAATTTCACCATTAGGCTGGTTAACAGCACTGTGTTCAAATGCCAATAACTCAGGCTACAAAAGTCCGATTGAGACATTTTGAGGTGCGTTGGAAAGCTAAAACATAGCACTAAAACTTTTGTGTTTTGGCCAAATACTAATTTAGTACATATCAGGGTGAAAAAATGCGGCCAGAATCATGAAATGTCAAAACTGTCCACAGAGCTCTACCTATTGCAGTCAAGGGTATTTTTATCTTTTCACATGCTACAGTGACTGTATTGAGCTGAAATTTTACAGGCAACTATAAAACATCATTTCCTACAACTTGCATGTTTTGAGCTAAGGCTAATTCAGCCTCTACCATGGTCGACTGATCATGGTCAGAACAGGGCAGTATAAGAACTTAAATCTGAAATTTCTATAAGGAAGCTAATAACATATATAAAAGCCGGAAGAAAAATCACATGGCAGGGCTCATAATTCATAGGAAATCTGATTTAGCATATTAAAACTGAAATTCCTCAACTAAAGCTGGAAATTTTGATTCACCACACAAACCATGAAATTTTCCATGACATCTCCCAAGATCGAACTTTAAATCCACTCATGTGCAAGTAATAAAAGAATAGATGGTTTTCTTGATATGGTTACTTTGAAACCTTATGAAGATATGGCAACCAAATGCTTCCTTCTCCAAAATCTGTCCACCCAAGCCCTTAATCCTCCCTAAAGATCAACTTCTATGGAGTGACTTGCAAGATTATGGTGAAGTCTCATGATTCAAGCATGGAAAGGTGGTTGAAGTTGAAGCTTATTTTCCTCTTTTCTCTTCTCTCTCTCTCTCGGCCAAGAGGTAAGAAAATGGAATGGTATTGTATCAAAAAAGAAAGACAAGTTTTAGTGGTGATTTACTTGGATTTTTAATTATTTAATTGGATTTTTACCACGAGGAATATTTTCTAGTCTTATTAGACCTAAATACATGATAATATAATTTCGTTATATTTTTAAAGTGACTCGTCTCAAAAAATAATTTCCTGGAGTGCGTTTAGTAAAAATAGTGAATAGTGCTCGGAGATTTTACCGCGTAGGAGCACAATAAGTTTGGAATATTGGAGACTTGTACTATGGTCCTAAAATAGGTAATCTTATGAATAAATACTCAAGTGATAGTTAGTAGTTCAATCGTTATAAGAATTTTTTGGAGGTTTCGCGTTATAGCGTTAAAATTGACGGTACGCGTTTTCACACGCGCGATTTTATTTGAGGGACTTTAGACCCTTATTTTGGGACAATCAAGAGTGAATAATATTTACATGTATATAAGTGCATTAGAGGTTTAGTGCACTAGTGAACCAAACGCGCGAGAAATCGAGCCCTAATCGCGCCAAACGCCCCCTAATGTGAGTTAACTAATGGGTGATTTGTGGCCACAAGTTAGTATCTTCTCTTGGAAGCTTAAAAATCTGATCACTCTCTCTCTCTTCCTTCTCAAGATTGCCGACCAGCCCTCTCTCCCTCTCTAACTCCATTGTTTCAAAAAATTTCTTCACCAAATCAACCACAAAACTCCAACCAATCTTCACCAAACTTGTAGAGCAACTAGCAAACTACTTGGAGGTTGGATCTAGCTAACCAAAGGGCTGCATTTCACGATTTCTTGGAGCCTCTTGAGAACCTAAAATTTCTGATCTAAAGCACTAAGGAGGTATAACATGATCCATCACCTTAAATTTGATTTATAGTAGTAGATATGCATCTCTAAGTACTTGCATGAAAGTTGATGACTTGATATTGTTAGAAAATGTGAAAGTGGGCTCTATGAACTCCCACTCTTGGGTTGTTGCTGATTTGATGACTGATGGTGGATATATTGTTCGTTTAGTGGTTAAAATGATGGATTAATGGTGTGTAATTGATAGAAATTTCATTGGGTGCAAGAAGCAAAAGTTTCCAATTTTGCCCCTGCCTTGTTCGGCCATTTTAAGGCCAATTTTTAATGATCTAATGGCTTGAATCTGATGTTTATATGACGTATTAGATGTGTGAAAAATTTCATTGAAAAATAATGAGGTTTGGTTGGGCAAATGAATTTTTTTTGTGAAACTAGCAAATCTGGAAACTGTTCACGTATGGCTCTGACCAGCGGTGGTGTTTCGGACATAACTCCGTCCTCGGATGTCGAAATCATGTGCCGTTGGTGGCGTTGGAAACTAGACATTCCAGGCGTTAATTTGAGATAAAATTCACATTCTGATTCTTTGTGAGTGAGCCGAACCAAACGTTTTAAGATCGCTGTCCTGTTGCTCTGTTCAACTGGAATGAAGTGATAAGGCAGCAAATTGATGGCCGATTTTGAACTAGTTGGGTGCCAAATTTTGAAATGATTTCTTCTGTGATATTATAGCCCTATGAATGTATTTTTCAACGACATAAACCATGCCCCATTCTGAGTTAAATTGACTGAGTTGTGACCAAAACAAGAGGACTGCTCTGTTTTTGAAAAACCGTAATACTTGGACTGGTTTGGGACAAAACCTGGGAGTGATCTTATTAATTGAAGTTCTTGATGCTAAACACTTACCAAAGGTATCATGGATGTATCTTAGACCTTTATTTCACAAATGAACCATGGTTGGATAGCTTTCTTGATTAAACGATTTGAATTGGGAAATGAAGTCAAAAGACAGGTTGCCTTAGAAATTTTCCTGAACTTTGGATGATTAATTAACTATCTTTCCGAAGGTATTTTTCCCTGAAATTTGATAGAGCGGTACCTTTCATATAGGAGTAACATACTACAAAATTTTATACCAATCCAAGTTCGTTTTGACACTTAGCTAAGGTTCCAATTTTGGAAACTCAAATCTGGAAATTGTTCACCAGACTTGAATTTTCCCAACTTCGAGCTACCGTATCTCGGTGCTCGAAAGTCCAATTCTCAATCCGCTTGTTCTGTCCTAAACCTTACTTGTACCTGTAATTGAGTTATAAATTTCAAGGGCTAGTTTGCAACGAGTGAATTCTGCCAAATTTCCAAAGTTAGCGAAAAACCAACCCCAGCTCAATCCTGAACATTCTGGAACAGTGATTTCAAGCTCATTTTTGAATACTTTCCACTTAGATTCATGAAAAAGTGTCTTCTAAGAACTTTTAAAACATTCCAAAAGGTTTCCAATGGTATAAAGGATTCTAATTTTGGGCTTATATCGAGAGAGATACGAATTTTCAAAGATTTATACTAAAACTGAAAATTTTTAATTTTCAAGGCAAAGGAGTTTTTCCAAAACTCTTAATTCTCTTAGTATTATTCAAACGTTTTGCCCTCGATTTTCATGATAAAAACTCAAATAATATTGTACTTAATAAAATGCAAGTTGAACCTCGATTTACGAGTAATTGAGGTTCATTTTTGTGAAATATTCTTTAGATTGTACTAGTGTACAATCTTCCTTGATAATTGGGATATTTGAGTGATTATCCACTATTAATTGCCAAGCGCACAAGGAGACCTTCAAGAGGATCTTACAATGGACACTTGAACTTCCAGAAAATAATTCTTATTGAATTGCTTGGTGAGTGTCAAGTGTGTGAATCCTTGATACCTGCTTATTTGTTGTAATTTTTGGAGATTTTAAAAATGAAGGCGGGTGTGTACTTTACCACACTCGTTCTAATTTCGAATGAATGAATGAAATATATCGAATGAATGAATGAAATGCAATGGTATGTTATAACTACATACGTTGTTGGAGTGAATCTCCTCGACTTTCAAATGAATGGGGGACGCCCAAACTCATAGGCCGACCTTGGACTCGAGCCGGCAATGGGCTTGGTCGGGAACCTGGGCGAGCCATGAGATATATAAGCTCGACCTAATGGGAGGTCTTGCTTGGCATACTCGTGGAGTATCGCCTTATAAATGACTTATGGGCCCTGGAGGTGTACGGTGGACGGAGGGAAGTAAGTGGTGATCTACGGAAATGGAAATACCGACCCGGTTGACGGAGGGTCATCGCGGGAAGGTATACGAATGGCATCGGCAGAGCGAGTGGAACTTAGCTCTTGAGAGCTACTATATCCTTGAATTGTTTCTGATTACTTTTCCTGCACGAATGGTTGATTATTGAAATATCACGGTTTTATTTAATAAATTTGGGATTGCTATTTGAACAATGTGCTTGCATGTGTGTTCTTGGCCTCACGAGCGTTTAGCTCACCCTATAGTTTTGTTTTCCTTAACAGGACCGAATCTCGGAGAAGTATGGAGAAACCCTTCGTTGTTCTTTTGTTTAGGATTTCTACTATATTTTGGCTATGCCCTGGTTTGGGTTGTACTTTTGGAATTGAAATGTAAAAATTTGGGCCCTGACGTGTATTTGGAATTTAAGTCGTATTATGATTACCCGATGTACTGGTTACATGTTAAGTGACTTGTTAAGTTTGAACGCTTCCGCATTATTTGTATTCATGTTGCTCTCTTCGAAATGTTCGGTTTGGTTTTAAGTTGAATGGAATTGCTTGAGTCCTGGTGAGAGCTGGACAGGCGTCCCACGGATACCCTTTGGTTCGCCTTAGGGAGATGTGGGGGTGTCACATATAGTTAATGGAAACATAACAAACAAAGAACACTCACCTATTTAAGTAAAATAACGTCCAAAGTATCCTTCCGGATAATATCCTCAATCACCAAGGAACCCTAATAATAACCAAGGGAAAATATTACGGTTAAACCATCCAAAGTTTAGGTGAACCAAAGAAAATCCGAATAACTACTAGTACAAAGTATAAATATGGTTTTGGAAGTGGAAAGAGTACATGTAAACCAAAAGACATGAGTAAAATATTTGTAAAACTTATGCTCGCTTGTAAAATTTTGAAATCTCCATTTGAGTCGAAGTGACAAAGAAAGCGTATTTCTATTAGTCATAAATTTCATTTTTCCAAGGGTACAAGTTTTGACCGAATTCTAACTTATATACCTCGATAAAAGAAGACGCAAATATCCTAAATGGTTCAAGTGGTATTCGTCCTCAAATCCTTACCTAGTCCTCGAGTGTAAATCTGGGCAGCACGCCCTTTGTATTTACCTATTTCCCAGCCATTTATGGCTTCATTATTTTCCTCAATCAGTTCCAAAGTCACACACAGATAATCTCATTACAATAGCCGTTCAATAGGCTCAACAATCATCCAAGTACAACACAAGTATAACACAAGTATAATAATCCAATCGGAAATCATGTTTTGAAGGCAAAGGGCTAAATGGCAGATTCGACATCTTATAACATTTTAGTCACAAATGGAGCTACAATTATTGGATTAAGGTAAAATATATACCGTTACGAAGTTAAGACAAAGGGCTACAAACTTTCATGAAGACCACTCAACTCAGTTCATAGTGTCTCTAGGTCAAATTTACAAATTATAGAACCAGAATTTCACCATTAGGCTGGTTAACAGCACTGTGTTCAAATGCCAATAACTCAGGCTACAAAAGTCCGATTGAGACATTTTGAGGTGCGTTGGAAAGCTAAAACATAGCACTAAAACTTTTGTGTTTTGGCCAAATACTAATTTAGTACATATCAGGGTGAAAAAATGCGGCCAGAATCATGAAATGTCAAAACTGTCCACAGAGCTCTACCTATTGCAGTCAAGGGTATTTTTATCTTTTCACATGCTACAGTGACTGTATTGAGCTGAAATTTTACAGGCAACTATAAAACATCATTTCCTACAACTTGCATGTTTTGAGCTAAGGCTAATTCAGCCTCTACCATGGTCGACTGATCATGGTCAGAACAGGGCAGTATAAGAACTTAAATCTGAAATTTCTATAAGGAAGCTAATAACATATATAAAAGCCGGAAGAAAAATCACATGGCAGGGCTCATAATTCATAGGAAATCTGATTTAGCATATTAAAACTGAAATTCCTCAACTAAAGCTGGAAATTTTGATTCACCACACAAACCATGAAATTTTCCATGACATCTCCCAAGATCGAACTTTAAATTCACTCATGTGCAAGTAATAAAAGAATAGATGGTTTTCTTGATATGGTTACTTTGAAACCTTATGAAGATATGGCAACCAAATGCTTCCTTCTCCAAAATCTGTCCACCCAAGCCCTTAATCCTCCCTAAAGATCAACTTCTATGGAGTGACTTGCAAGATTATGGTGAAGTCTCATGATTCAAGCATGGAAAGGTGGTTGAAGTTGAAGCGTATTTTCCTCTTTTCTCTTCTCTCTATCTCTCTCGGCCAAGAGGTAAGAAAATGGAATGGTATTGTATCCAAAAAGAAAGACAAGTTTTAAAGAAAACTCAGTCAATGGTAGCCTTGATTTTTCTCTCTCTATAATCTGGCCACCAAGAAGGAAAAGAGAAAAAAAAATGAAAGAAGATGGAACAAGTTGGTGCATGAAACTTGTAGTAGTTTTCCTTAGTCAAACATTTCGGCCAAGATAGGAGATATTTCCTCTCCATGGCCAGCCAAAAGGTAAGAAGGGAATGAAATGTTTTGGTCAAATTTTGCTTCCAAGGTGAAACTAAAACTAGTCTTGGTCAAAGTCAAATATCCAATAATTTCAAAACAAATGTTTTGCCAATTAACCCTTCATTTCCACTCAAATATAGTTTGCACAACCAAATAAACTTGACTAGTTCAATTAAACGCTTACAAATGATTTTAAAATTACCCGACGGAAATGAGAAGGTACAAAAATCATTTATAAATCATTTTCCTTAACTCGCACGTACTAGGGTTTTCACTTATAATTCACTAATTTATTATTTTTACTTCTAATTACACACTTTTTCTTATCTAAAACTCACTCTTAATCACCAAATTTAGTATACATTCCATACCGATTTCTCATACTAGGAAAAGACGTAAAAACCCTAGTTTATCGTAACGACGAGAGTAAAAAGGAAACCCTTGTTTCTATAATTATTTGTAGCTATTAGGGAAGTGAATGTGTAGTAAAGTTGCTGTAAAGTAATAAATTCTAAATTAAAGGGAATTTTAAGAAAAATATAAGAGATTTTACAACTCCATAGATTAAAATTAGGGTTTTGAGTAAAATCTGAAGGATTTAAGAAAAACTTGTTAGTCACAAGTAAAACTAGGATTTTGAGTACAAGTAGAGTTTCTACTCTTTAAAACAAAATGATGTCTTAAAACAAAAATAAAATATAAAAACCGTAATATCCTAAAAGTCGGGGTATCACATAAAATATTATATTATATGAAAACGTTACTACCAATTCAAATGCACTCCAATTTCACTCACATCCAGAAGAGTTACAAGTTAAACTGAGAATTCAAACAACAAAATTTTTCAACTCTGGACGTTCATCCCCATAAGATTCCCACCAATCAGTTGTAGGAAATTAAAATTAACAATAAACTAATAAAGGTTTTAAAAGTAACACGTCAATGAGGGTTGGCACCAGCGTCCATTTTTTTTTAAAAAAAAGTTTTTAAAAGTAAAAAACATGTAAGTTCAAATAGTAACTAACCAGGAGATTTCTTATTTCTTATTAGTACAGCATTCTCATGGTCACATAATCCATTTGCATGCCAGAAATCATCTAATTGTGGATCAATATTCACCTTTTCACTAGATTTGGGAACTATCTTAGCAATACAATCATAATGGCCACGTTTTATTTTGCATCGGATTAAAAATCTGAACTATATTGAAATTGCGGATTCAAATAGTAATTCATGGCATGTAAAGGATGACTCAATTGATCTTCCCATCTTTTATCAATGATAGCAAATGCTGATTCATATCTAGCATATAAACATGAGTTTAGTAAAAAATTAACTAAAATAAAATCATTCTACTATCCAATATAGAAATTATAAATGAATTCATAATTAATATGGCAACTTATTTAAAATTTACCTCTTTCGGCCATTGTTCACATTTTGTTTGATTTTTTTGTTTGATCAATAGCTTTTCAGAGAAAATCCATGGTGGGTTTTTCATCAGAATCCACCATCCTTAATACTTTGATGAGAGGTGAAGCTATCTTTAAACATAGCTCCACATTAGGCTAAAATTGTTGATTATAAAAAATTATGCTTCCAATTTTTTTCACTTTCTTCTCCTAGCATACGTACTTGTTTTCCACTTATCCAAAGAGAAAAAGGTAAACAAACTCCCTCTCAACTCGCTTAGACATCTCATGGTCAAGTATGGACTAGCAAAGCAAGTAACTCCAGGTCTAATCAACTCCTTGCCATTGGTGAACTGTTTCATCCAATTAATAACTGTACCCGATGAATAAATATATGTTGTGAGGACTCACAAAAGTTTATTATTTTAAATTTCATTTCGAGTTTATTTAAAATTTAATTGCCCATTTATTCCGAATATTATTTTCTAACCTCTTTAGACTTAATTACCTGGATTTATAGCTTCGTTATATTTTTAAAGTGACTTGTTTCAAAATTTAATTTTTGAAAACTTGATAAGTGAAAATAGCGAATACGCGATTGGAGTCAATAATCGATTCGAGGATACAATAAACTTAGAAAATTAGAGGCTTGCACAATGGTCTTGAAATAGGTATTCTTGTGCTTAAATACTCAAGTGATAGTTATTAGTACTATCGTTATAAGAATTTCTTGAAAATTTCACTTTATCGCGCTTAAAATGAAAATACGCGTTTTCACATGCGTGATTTAATTGAGAGATTGTAGACCCTTATTTTGGGACAATTATGAGTGAATAATATTTATATGAATATAAGTGTATTGGAGGTCTAGTGCACTAGTGAAATAAACTCGAGAGAAATCGAGCACAAAACGTGCTCGCTCGCGCGCGAAGAAGGGTTGACTTTTGGGCAACTTTAGACCACACTCTAAAGCTTCCTTTGGAAGCTTCATTTCAGATCAGAATTCCCTCTCTCCTAGCTCCATTTCCAGCGTGCAATTCCAAGGAAAAGAACCCTACTTGCTCCTTCAATTTTCTTCTCCATTTCCCTCACCAAACTTGCACCATTTTGCACCAAAATTTAACTATACTTAGCTTATTACTTGAAGATTATATTAAGCTACAAAATGGGGGAGCTTTTCACGGTTTTCTTGGCCAAGGAGAGGACCAAAAATTCTGATCTTGCACACCAAGTGAAGTAGGTAACGATCTAACCTTCAAAACTTGGTTTATGGAACTTCTAGTGCCCTTATATACTCATGCATGTTCATGGGTAGCTTGTTTATGGTGGAAAAATGGTTGTGTGGGCTCTATGAACTCCCACCTTGGATATATGGACTGATTGGTGGTGTTTTGATGGTAATAATGTTTATTTAGTGCCTAAACTAGTGGGTTAATGTTGGGTTGTTGATAGAAACTCAAGGATGGTGCAATAACCAAAAGTGACCATTTTGTCCTTGCTTTGTTCGAGCACTATGGTGTGAAATTTTGAGGTTCTAATGGTTGTTTACATTGCTTACATGTTATATTGAGTGTGTAAAAAGTTTCATTGAAAAATAACTTGATTTGGTCACCCAAATGTTGGAATTTCGGAAGCTTAGAAATCTGGAATTGGTTCCCATCACTGCCCAGGCAGTCATCTTATTTTGGCTATAACTCATCACTCCGATGTCGGAATTGAGTGCTGTTTGTGGCACTGGAAACTAGACATTCCCAGATTTCTGTTGGTATAAAATGCTTGTCTTGGCTCCACTTGAACAAGCCAAACCATTCATTTGAAATTAGCTGTCCTGTTTCGTTGCTTCCTGGAAGGCAGCACATGAGCTGTAACTTGATGCTCACGAACGAGCTAGTTATGGACAGATTTTGAAAATGGTTTCTTCTGAGAAAATGTAGCCTTATCAGTCTATTTTCCAATGCCACTAACTATACTCAATTCTGAGTTGAATTGAGTAATATATGATCAAAATTCGAATCTGGTCTTGTGAAGGAATACCATGCTTTTGGACAGATTTGAAACTAACAATGATTTGGGACTTGTTATCCGAAGCTTCATAGTGTAAATCACCTATCGAATGTACCTTGGACATATATTAGACATTACCTACTGGAATGGACCATGTCTAAGATGTTTGTTGACAAAATGTTTGGAAACGGCAAAACGGAAGTTCAAAGGCAGCTTAGCCTTAGAATTTCTTGTGATTTCAACGGTCTCGTTAACCGATTTCCGTACATATTTTTATATGAAATTTGCCAAAGGAGTGGCCCTTATATGGTAGTATATTTATACCAAATTTGGTGCCATTCCGAGTCCATTTCAATACTCGAACAAAATCCCAAAATTGATGCTTTAAACCTGGAAATTTCATAACTGCCTCAAATGTCCAGCAACTTTGAGCTACTATATCTTGGTGGTCAAAACCCCGATTCTTATTCTGCTTATTGTGTTTTAAAATTTTATTGTAACTCTAATTGAGTTTCAAATTTGAGAGGCTAGCTCCAATTCTGTGAAATTTACCGAATTTCCAAAGTTGGCGAAAAACCAACCTCGAAACTGCCTCGATAGTCCAAAATAGTGACTTTGGGCCAAATTTTGAATACCTTCCATTTGGAATCATAGAAAAATATATTCTAAGAACTTTTAGTTCTTTGAAAGATGTTTCCAATGGTATCAAGTTTTCCAATTTTGGACTTGTAAAGAGTGAGATACAATTTTTCAAAGATCTCATATCAAAACTAAAATTTCCGAATCTTAAGGAAATGGAGTTCTTTCGAATTTTCTCGTTTCCTTTGATATTACATGATCATTTTACCCTTGATTTCAAAGATGGAGATCAGATTTCACTTGTGTTTTAAAACCCCACTTTTGAGCCTCGATTTACGAATAAGTATGGCTCATTTTCGTGAAATTTTCTGAGATCACACAAGTGTACAATCTTTGTTAATAATTAGGGTTTATAAGTAATTGTTCATTATTAATTACTCAGGCTCGCACGAGGACCTTCAAGAGGATCCCACGGTGGACACCTGAACTTCCAGTGAAACTTCTTCTTTTGTTTACTTGGTGAGTGTCAAGTGTGTGACTACTTGAACTCCTGTGAGCTTTGTACATGCTTGTTTACTATTGAGGACTTGAGATTTTGGAAAAATGGAGCGGAGTGTGTACTTTATCGCACTCGTTCTAATTTGAATTGAATTACTCATGCTTGAAATGTTTTAATATGCCAAATGCTCGAAAGTTCAAATGCTTGAATGTATCAAATGCTTGAATTACATGAAATAAGTATGCTATGGCTGCATACGTCGTTGGAGTGAACCTCCTCAACACTCAAATGTACATGGGGAACGCCCAAACTCATAGGCCGACCTTGGGACTCAAGCCAACATGGGCTTGGTCGGGAACCTCGGTGAGCCATGAGAATCACATGATAAGCTTGATCTATTGGAGAGATCTTGCTTGGCATACTCGTTGAGTATCGCCTTATAAATGTCATGCAGGCCCGGTGTAGTATGTACGGTCGACGAACCTGAGAAATAAGTGGAGGTCTATGGATTGGAAATACCGACCCGGTTGACGGAGAGTCATCGCGGGAAGGTATACGAATGACATTGACAAAGCATGTGGAACTTAGCTGCTAAGAGTTATCATATCCTTGAATTGTTTCTGGTTACATTTCATTGAAATTGTTAACTACTCGCACTTTATCATTTGACCTGTTATTTGGGCTTGCCACTTGGACTATGTGCTTGTATGTGTGTTCTAGGCCTCACGAGCGTTTTGCTCACCCTGTAGATTTATTTTCCTTAACAGGATTGGATACAGAGTAAACTTGGAAAAAATCTCCTTTTGATGTATCTTGTATTAGGGTTTCAAGTACTTTGGCTTGACCCCTTTTGGTTGTACTTTTGGAATTTTAATGTATTATTTGGATATGTGATGTATATTTTGGGATTTAAGATGTACTATGGACACTCGATGTGTGGGTTGCAAAATGGATGAATATTGTAAGGTTGAACGCTTCCGCACTAATTGCATTCATATTAACTGGTTGTGACGTCTAGTACCGCTATAAGCTTGATCGTAAATTTCTTGAGTCCTGGTGAGAGTTGGGCAGGCGTCTCGTGGATACCCTTTGATTTGCCTTAGGGAGAAGTGAAGCGTCATATATGTAACCACTGATTTCGCTTTTTCTATGATGATTTTGTGGAGAGAATCAAACTTTTGAAAATCTAACATTAGGTCAATGTAATGAGCAGCACAAAGGGTCCAAACGATCTTTTCTCATTTCCATCAATATTTTTCTAACTGTCTTATAATTAGAAGCATTATCGGTGATGACCTGCACAACATTATCCTCTCCAATTTTTTCCACAATACCATCTAACAATTTAAACCAGTATCAGCTGGACTATTCACAAGGAAATTGTTCATTGTCTCTTTCTTTGGTCAGACCACCCATTGGACATAATGGTACAACTACTTATAGTACCGCTATAAGGTTGAATGTAAATTGTTTGAATCCTGGCGAGAGCTGGACAGGCATCCTGCGGATACCCTTTGGTTCGCTTTAGGGAGAAATGGGGCGTCACAGTTGGTATCAGAGCACTAGGTTAGAGATCTATATGGGAGACATATTAGATACTCTACCCTTAAGACCTGAGACCGGATAATTAAGTTATACCTTAAGAGGTACTTGGGGCAAACTAGTGATTGGGTTAGGCATGCATAAGCGATATCCGAACTAGAAAGTGATTTAATTTCTAATCCAAAAATGTGTGATTATTTTGCAGGGATGGAAAACGGAAATGGAAGCCCGGCAGCTATCAGGAATGGCCATGCTAATGGTCATGTAGAATCTCCTAGTTCTATTTACTATCGATCCCTAGGTGAGGGAACTCGTGTACGCTACTCGCCTGCTACTCGATACCCCCGATGTGCTTGTAGGGTAACCTTTGCTTACCCAAACCATGTTGTGCTGGTCTTGGATGACGAGCATCGTCAGTTGGTGGATCTTAATCGGGATTTACAGGTTGAGGTAGATGAGTTTAGATAGATGGTAGGTGCTTAGGACGAGAGGATCGCTGAGCTCAATGAGGTATTAGAGGGTGAGGTGGCTACATCTGCCGTGGTTCGTGAGGAACTCCAGAGTACTAGGGCTCGACTTACTAGCTTGAGAGAGGAGATCCGTGATAGGGCTTCCGGGATCTTGGCTGATGCAACTAGGCTAGTGGATGAGGTGATGGATGTAGTCCAGAGCCCAGAGGAGGAGAAGGATTCGGAGGAGGATCCTGAGGAGGAGATTCCTCCTGATAGTCCTACTGTGGACTAGGTCTAGACTGATTGATCTTTCTTTTGACCCTTTTAACTAGTACAGCTAGGATTAGCAGGGGTGATGCTAAGTGTTTAGGCCATTGTATTTTGCATGACTATGTGGCCTACTTTTGAGGCACTTGCTTTTACTTTAGTTTTCTGTGACTAAAAGTACTCTTGTGGCACCTGTGTGCTATATTTTTGTGACTACCCCATGACTTACTAATTGTATGAACTTGACATGTTAATGAATGTAAATTATTATCATTTCCAATGTTTTCTTGATTGGTTCCTGCTTTCTTCTTTGTATTGCACAATTGATTTATTTCTTGTACTATTATGGAAGGACTAAGAGGTGGTCGAGACCGTGGGCGAGGGACTAGACAAGCCCCACCTCATAGTGATGACCAGGGTTCGGCAACTGGACCGACCCAAAGCCAGGAAAACATTGAGGCTAATCAAGTGGCTACTGTCATTAATAGGATGACTGATATTCTGGAGCGCTTAGCTGATAGACAAGGTCCTGGACCGTTTAACCAACCTAGGGGATAGGATAGAGGAGAGGATAGAGCATTAGAGAGATTCTTAAAGTTCAACCCGCCTAAGTTTCTTGATGAACCCGACCCTAAGATAGCGAAGAATTGGCTAGAGAGAATGACCAATATATTCGCCGCTTTAGACTACACTAAGGATAGGCGAGTGAATTTTGCTGCTTTCCAGTTTGAGGGAATAGCTTGCGCTTGATGGGATGTGATAAAAGTGAAATGGGAGAGATCTCAGACCCCTTGGACTTGGGAGAATTTCATGAGGGAGTTTAATGAAAAGTTTCTTCCACCCTTAATCCAAGAAAAGAGGGAGGATGAATTTATCAAGTTGAAACAAGGGACCTTTAGTGTAGTTGAGTACGAAGGGAAGTTTACTAAACTTTCTAAGTACGCTCCTGAGTTGGTGATCAATGAACAGAGGAGGATAAGACGGTTCGTACAGGGGCTTAATGTGGAAATCCAGGAGGGATTGGCTACAACTCAAATCTCTACTTTCACCAAGACCCTAGAGAAAGCATAAAGGGTTGAAAATGCGAGAATGCAAGTTAAAGACTTTCAGAATAGGAAGAGAAACTTTTCTAGTCATATATCTGGATAGACTAGTAAGAGTTCACAACCTTCTAAAATGGGATGAGAAGCGGGAGGAACGAGGACTGCTGGAGCTTCTAAGGAACCTCTATCTAGAGGAGGTCGTGGTAGGTGTGACGACCCCACTTCTCCCAAGGGCGAACCCAAGGGTATCGGCGGACCGCCTGCCTAGCTCGCGCCAGGACTCAAAACTTAAAGTTCGAAAGACCTCTAAATACAATATATACAATCCCAAAAGAGTTATAATTACATTCTCCAAAAGTATTGAGTCAAACCACCAAAACAGAAAAAAACATCCTAACTGTTCAACTATTACAAGCCAAACTAACTATACTAGTATACGAGCCAAAAGTCCCCGCGTCGGCCCCTGCTAAGGAAAACAAAAAGAATGGGGTAAGCTATATGCTTAGTAAGTAAACAGGGGCGAAAGCGTAAATTCATGTAGCAACAATTACACAATAAGAGTAAAGCAAAAGCAGAAAAGAACAACATCATATAATAAGGATACGGGTGGCTCCAAAGCCAATTCATGTGCCATGCATGATCTCCTGCCGACACTCCGTCGACCGCAAATAATAGTCCGTAGAACTTCACTTGTACACCCACCGACACCTTATCACCCTCACTGGTCAGTCACCTCACAAACTTGCCCGGGCGAACGAAATCACAAACTTGAGCTTGAGTCACAAGCTCGGGTCACAAACTTGGTCACCTTCTCGGTGAACCGGATTCACAAAATTGGTTCATAACATGAACCTACAAACTTGGTGACCTCAGACTAAGTTGGACTGACTTCGACCAAGCCCTAACCGGCTCGAATAGTCCAACCAGGTCAAGAGTTCGCCCCAAACTCACAAACTTCACAAAATTATTCAAAATCACAAACTTCACAAACTTTATTCGAAAGTCGCCCCGAGCCACAAGCTCAAGGGTTTTGGTTCCAAAAGGTTCATATACATATGCCAAATACAATTATACATTCAAATTAGGGTTTAGGTCGAGTGCGATAAAGTACACCCTCGCCTAAGTACCCTTTTCACATATCTCAAACACATAGCAAAGAAAACACACCAAACTGGCCTGAATACTTACCCAAAATACAAAAGTAGTACTAAAGCAAAATCGCTTCGCGCGTGTTCGCTAGTAGTGGGCCCCACCGGCTCCGCCTAACTCACCACTGTCTGAAATAGAAGATTGTGTCACAATATATCACAAACGGCCACTAACGTACTTAAAACAAGCAAAACGGCAAAATTGGCACGCGCCAGTGCGGAAACGGCAAACGGGACGACCAGATCTGCCATCTCAAACCGTTTTGGTCAAAAGTTAGGCTAGGAGTGTCGGATCAAGGTGGGTGAGACACCGTTTCGAAGCTAAAAGGAAGAGCTACAATTTTAATTTAGGTATCTCAACCCAGATCTCAATAGGTATAGGTCGAAAATGCATGAAACAGTGCCAGCTGTTTCATTGCGGTTTACCAAACAGGCCCTGTTTGCAAGGCCGTAACTCACGGCTCAGAAATCGAAATCAAGAAATTCCAGAGGCGTTAGAAAGTTGAAACATAAGGCTAAAACTTTGATGTTTTGGCCAAGATCTGAATCCACTCAGAATAGAACGAAAATCGAGTGCCAAAATACCCGTCAGAACTGTCCAGATACAAGGCAGTTCTGACGATCTATATTGTTTGGGTCATAACAGAAGCTACGGAACTCGGATTCCGACGTACTTTATACCGTTTCGAAGCTGAGACCAAGATCTAAATTTATTATGAAGGAGTTGACACCCAGATCGAATGGGATCAATACGGAAAAACCCACGGTCAGAAACTGAAATTCAAAACGTACACAAACGAACGTCTAAAACAGGCCTGATGGTTTTGTCCATAACTCAGGATACACTAATCCATTTGACCTGAAGTTTTACAAGTAGATTCAGGACCTAAGAGGCTACAATGTTGAAGAAGGCCACTCAATCCAGTTTCGAGTGTAACTAGGTCAAAAATGCAAGATACTACACCAGTATCGCAAAAATAGATTCACAAAATGTATTCTAGCACAAACATCATAAAATAGGATACCTAAGTCCAAATTCCGAGATTCCAAAGCCATATGAAAGCTAAGATTTAAGGCTACATTTCATCAGAAGACCATAACAACCAATTCAGAAGCAATCCGAACCAAAACAACCAATTACAATCGCAGTTCTTACATTCGGCCAAAACCAGAACAGCAAGGGTAAATTCGACTTTTCTCACTCTACGCTACTCCGATTGACCTGAAATTTTACAGGCACCTCAAACACATCAATACCTACAACTTTAATGTTTTGAGCAAATTCCAATTCAGCCTCTATCTATGACCTAAAATTTCGGACAGAATGTTCAACCAAGAACCCTAATTTTCCAGAAATTCTTCCAAATTCAAAATTGATTGCAATTTCCTATCAAATGCACCTACTAGAGCCAAAGCCCCTTATTACCAACCATCAAAAACAACCACACCATCAAGATCATATGAAACCAGAAAATTCCAAAAAAAAAATAAAAACTCACCCAATTCATTCCAAACCATGAAATAAACCACAATTTCTAACACAATAGCCACCATTAGGCATAAATTCAACATCATTAGATATAGGAGGGTGTTCATATACCACTTACCAAGTAACCAAGAGAGAGGAAGATGTTGGACACCTTAAGTCTTCAAACAAACTTCAATAGACCACTCACAAGCACCCAAAGGATAGATTTTATGGAGTAGAATCTAAGTTATGTGGTTGGTTTTGGAAGATTGAGTGAAATGGAAGCTTGAAAGTTGAAGAATTTCTTTCTTCTTGAGCTTGAGAGGTTCGGCCATCAAGAGGTGAAAAATGGTGTTTTTTTTTGTGAATTTTTGGAGATATTAACTAATTTTGGTCAAAAGTCAAAAATGTGAATAGTAAACCATAAAGTCCAACCAATCATATTGTGACACTTGTCACACTCATTAATGCATTCTTATCTTTCTTTTCCCCCTCACATCATTCACTTCTCACTCTCAACTTATCTCTTAACACCCGATAAATTTTACACAGTATCCGGAATTTAACCTAATTGGCCGAATTTTTCCGAACTTTTCGCACTAGTGGGTCCCACGTCCGATATACGTTCTTAATTTCTCAAAAACTAACTAATACTAGAAAAATCATCTAAAAACTCTATTTACTCAATAAAAATTATCTGAGGCATTTTCTAATAAAGAAAATGTAGGAAAACGGGTTTTCAATCTTAACCGGAACTTAGGGTTTAAATCTTAATCCCTACTTAGGGTTTTCGAAATACTCCCAAAACCAAACGTTACCGCCCAATTAATGAATATATCAACGTAGAACGAACTGGGGCCTCACAATCTCCCCCACTTAGGACAATTCCGTCCTCGAAATTGCAATCAACGAGCTAAGGGTTGAAAAACTCGAAATAATCAAAAGATCAAAAGGTGTACATATATATACAAGTCACGCCAAAATGTACGCAATATAATGCACCATATACACCAAGAGACATTTCAAGTTAGACAAAGTCAAGTGCAGCAAGTACTATAGATGCAGGTATTAACATACCACAAGTAAATGACATGTAGGGACAATACAAGGGCAAATGAAAGAAACGCGACTTGTCGTCCCACACTCAGTGAAAACCACCCTCGTCCGGTTTCTTACTCCACTTCCCAAAGTGCCCGTTGATCTCTTGTACTCACTCTAGCCAGACAAAGCTTGTTCATGTTCCCCAAAATGCAAATCTCAAGTACTTAGCAGCGCCTCAACTCTGGAGTACTCAGGCACAAGAATCCGAAATAAGATAATTCACATCTCAAGCTGCAGTCCCAAGAGTAAACTATCTACAATCGAAATTCCTACCTGACGAACCTACCTATGGTCCTCAGATACCATGAGAAAGATTTAAGGCCTATGACATTTATGATCCATAACTTATGCTTGACCGAGCATCTAGTCCTTCATATTTATTCACCACTTCATTCAGGCTCACCCCGCGCAGAGACCACGCGAAGCAGCTATAGGTTTTATCCCTCAATTGCTTAACTTTCAAATAAAATCAAATCCCACAGTCCGGCATCCTAAACTTTCAGCCTAGGATACACTACAGAAATCTGAAGCCTAAGCTCTGATACCAACTGTGACGACCCCACTTCTCCCAAGGGCGAACCCAAGGGTATCGGCGGACCGCCTGCCTAGCTCGCGCCAGGACTCAAAACTTAAAGTTCGAAAGACCTCTAAATACAATATATACAATCCCAAAAGAGTTATAATTACATTCTCCAAAAGTATTGAGTCAAACCACCAAAACAGAAACAAACATCCTAACTGTTCAACTATTACAAGCCAAACTAACTATACTAGTATACGAGCCAAAAGTCCCCGCGTCGGCCCCTGCTAAGGAAAACAAAAGGAATGGGGTAAACTATATGCTTAGTAAGTAAACAGGGGCGAAAGCGTAAATTCATGTAGCAACAATTACACAATAAGAGTAAAGCAAAAGCAGAAAAGAACAACATCATATAATAAGGATACGGGTGGCTCCAAAGCCAATTCATGTGCCATGCATGATCTCCTACCGACACTCCGTCGACCGCAAATAATAGTCCGTAGAACTTCACTTGTACACCCACCGACACCTTATCACCCTCACTGGCCAGTCACCTCACAAACTTGCCCGGGCGAACGAAATCACAAACTTGAGCTTGAGTCACAAGCTCGGGTCACAAACTTGGTCACCTTCTCGGTGAACCGGATTCACAAAATTGGTTCATAACATGAACCTACAAACTTGGTGACCTCAGACTAAGTTGGACTGACTTCGACCAAGCCCTAACCGGCTCGAATAGTCCAACCAGGTCAATAGTTCGCCCCAAACTCACAAACTTCACAAAATTATTCAAAATCACAAACTTTGCAAACTTCACAAACTTTATTCGAAAGTCGCCCCGAGCCACAAGCTCAAGGGTTTTGGTTCCAAAAGGTTCATATACATATGCCAAATACAATTATACATTCAAATTAGGGTTTAGGTCGAGTGCGATAAAGTACACCCTCGCCTAAGTGCCCTTTTCACATATCTCAAACACATAGCAAAGAAAACACACCAAACTGGCCTGAATACTTACCCAAAATACAAAAGTAGTACTAAAGCAAAATCGCTTCGCGCGTGTTCGCTAGTAGTGGGCCCCACCGGCTCCGCCTAACTCACCACTGTCTGAAATAGAAGATTGTGTCATAATATATCACAAACGGCCACTAACGTACTTAAAACAAGCAAAACGGCAAAATTGGCACGCGCCAGTGCGGAAACGGCAAACGGGACGACCAGATCTGCCATCTCAAACCGTTTTGGTCAAAAGTTAGGCTAGGAGTGTCGGATCAAGGTGGGTGAGACACCGTTTCGAAGCTAAAAGGAAGAGCTACAATTTTAATTTAGGTATCTCAACCCAGATCTCAATAGGTATAGGTCGAAAATGCACGAAACAGTGCCAGCTGTTTCATTACGGTTTACCAAACAGGCCCTGTTTGCAAGGCCGTAACTCACGGCTCAGAAATCGAAATCAAGAAATTCCAGAGGCGTTAGAAAGCTGAAACATAAGGCTAAAACTTTGATGTTTTGACCAAGATCTGAATCCACTCAGAATAGAACGAAAATCGAGTGCCAAAATACCCGTCAGAACTGTCCAGATACAAGGCAGTTCTGACGATCTATATTGTTTGGGTCATAACAGAAGCTACGGAACTCGGATTCCGACGTACTTTATACCGTTTTGAAGCTGAGACCAAGATCTAAATTTATTGTGAAGGAGTTGACACCCAGATCGAATGGGATCAATACGGAAAAACCCACGGTCAGAAACTGAAATTCAAAACGTACACAAACGAACGTCTAAAACAGGCCTGATGGTTTTGTCCATAACTCAGGATACACTAATCCATTTGACCTGAAGTTTTACAAGTAGATTCAGGACCTAAGAGGCTACAATGTTGAAGAAGGCCACTCAATCCAGTTTCGAGTGTAACTAGGTCAAAAATGCAAGATACTACACCAGCATCGTAAAAACAGATTCACAAAATGTATTCTAGCACAAACATCATAAAATAGGATACCTAAGTCCAAATTCCGAGATTCCAAAGCCATATGAAAGCTAAGATTTAAGGCTACATTTCATCAGAAGACCATAACAACCAATTCAGAAGCAATCCCAACCAAAACAACCAATTACAATCGCAGTTCTTACATTCGGCCAAAACCAGAACAGCAAGGGTAAATTCGACTTTTCTCACTCTACGCTACTCCGATTGACCTGAAATTTTACAGGCACCTCAAACACATCAATACCTACAACTTTAATGTTTTGAGCAAATTCCAATTCAGCCTCTATCTATGACCTAAAATTTCGGACAGAATGTTCAACCAAGAACCCTAATTTTCCAGAAATTCTTCCAAATTCAAAATTGATTGCAATTTCCTATCAAATGCACCTACTAGAGCCAAAGCCCCTTATTACCAACCATCAAAAACAACCACACCATCAAGATCATATGAAACCAGAAAATTCCAAAAAAAAAATAAAAACTCACCCAATTCATTCCAAACCATGAAATAAACCACAATTTCTAACACAATAGCCACCATTAGGCATAAATTCAACATCATTAGATATAGGAGGGTGTTCATATACCACTTACCAAGTAACCAAGAGAGAGGAAGATGTTGGACACCTTAAGTCTTCAAACAAACTTCAATAGACCACTCACAAGCACCCAAAGGATAGATTTTATGGAGTAGAATCTAAGTTATGTGGTTGGTTTTGGAAGATTGAGTGAAATGGAAGCTTGAAAGTTGAAGAATTTCTTTCTTCTTGAGCTTGAGAGGTTCGGCCATCAAGAGGTGAAAAATGGTGTTTTTTTTTGTGAATTTTTGGAGATATTAACTAATTTTGGTCAAAAGTCAAAAATGTGAATAGTAAACCATAAAGTCCAACCAATCATATTGTGACACTTGTCACACTCATTAATGCATTCTTATCTTTCTTTTCCCCCTCACATCATTCACTTCTCACTCTCAACTTATCTCTTAACACCCGATAAATTTTACACAGTATCCGGAATTTAACCTAATTGGCCGAATTTTTCCGAACTTTTCGCACTAGTGGGTCCCACGTCCGATATACGTTCTTAATTTCTCAAAAACTAACTAATACTAGAAAAATCATCTAAAAACTCTATTTACTCAATAAAAATTATCTGAGGCATTTTCTAATAAAGAAAATGTAGGAAAACGGGTTTTCAATCTTAACCGGAACTTAGGGTTTAAATCTTAATCCCTACTTAGGGTTTTCGAAATACTCCCAAAACCAAACGTTACCGCCCAATTAATGAATATATCAACGTAGAACGAACTGGGGCCTCACAATCTCCCCCACTTAGGACAATTCCGTCCTCGAAATTGCAATCAACGAGCTAAGGGTTGAAAAACTCGAAATAATCAAAAGATCAAAAGGTGTACATATATATACAAGTCACGCCAAAATGTACGCAATATAATGCACCATATACACCAAGAGACATTTCAAGTTAGACAAAGTCAAGTGCAGCAAGTACTATAGATGCAGGTATTAACATACCACAAGTAAATGACATGTAGGGACAATACAAGGGCAAATGAAAGAAACGCGACTTGTCGTCCCACACTCAGTGAAAACCACCCTCGTCCGGTTTCTTACTCCACTTCCCAAAGTGCCCGTTGATCTCTTGTACTCACTCTAGCCAGACAAAGCTTGTTCATGTTCCCCAAAATGCAAATCTCAAGTACTTAGCAGCGCCTCAACTCTGGAGTACTCAGGCACAAGAATCCGAAATAAGATAATTCACATCTCAAGCTGCAGTCCCAAGAGTAAACTATCTACAATCGAAATTCCTACCTGACGAACCTACCTATGGTCCTCAGATACCATGAGAAAGATTTAAGGCCTATGACATTTATGATCCATAACTTATGCTTGACCGAGCATCTAGTCCTTCATATTTATTCACCACTTCATTCAGGCTCACCCCGCGCAGAGACCACGCGAAGCAGCTATAGGTTTTATCCCTCAATTGCTTAACTTTCAAATAAAATCAAATCCCACAGTCCGGCATCCTAAACTTTCAGCCTAGGATACACTACAGAAATCTGAAGCCTAAGCTCTGATACCAACTGTGACGACCCCACTTCTCCCAAGGGCGAACCCAAGGGTATCGGCGGACCGCCTGCCTAGCTCGCGCCAGGACTCAAAACTTAAAGTTCGAAAGACCTCTAAATACAATATATACAATCCCAAAAGAGTTATAATTACATTCTCCAAAAGTATTGAGTCAAACCACCAAAACAGAAACAAACATCCTAACTGTTCAACTATTACAAGCCAAACTAACTATACTAGTATACGAGCCAAAAGTCCCCGCGTCGGCCCCTGCTAAGGAAAACAAAAGGAATGGGGTAAACTATATGCTTAGTAAGTAAACAGGGGCGAAAGCGTAAATTCATGTAGCAACAATTACACAATAAGAGTAAAGCAAAAGCAGAAAAGAACAACATCATATAATAAGGATACGGGTGGCTCCAAAGCCAATTCATGTGCCATGCATGATCTCCTGCCGACACTCCGTCGACCGCAAATAATAGTCCGTAGAACTTCACTTGTACACCCACCGACACCTTATCACCCTCACTGGCCAGTCACCTCACAAACTTGCCCGGGCGAACGAAATCACAAACTTGAGCTTGAGTCACAAGCTCGGGTCACAAACTTGGTCACCTTCTCGGTGAACCGGATTCACAAAATTGGTTCATAACATGAACCTACAAACTTGGTGACCTCAGACTAAGTTGGACTGACTTCGACCAAGCCCTAACCGGCTCGAATAGTCCAACCAGGTCAATAGTTCGCCCCAAACTCACAAACTTCACAAAATTATTCAAAATCACAAACTTTGCAAACTTCACAAACTTTATTCGAAAGTCGCCCCGAGCCACAAGCTCAAGGGTTTTGGTTCCAAAAGGTTCATATACATATGCCAAATACAATTATACATTCAAATTAGGGTTTAGGTCGAGTGCGATAAAGTACACCCTCGCCTAAGTGCCCTTTTCACATATCTCAAACACATAGCAAAGAAAACACACCAAACTGGCCTGAATACTTACCCAAAATACAAAAGTAGTACTAAAGCAAAATCGCTTCGCGCGTGTTCGCTAGTAGTGGGCCCCACCGGCTCCGCCTAACTCACCACTGTCTGAAATAGAAGATTGTGTCATAATATATCACAAACGGCCACTAACGTACTTAAAACAAGCAAAACGGCAAAATTGGCACGCGCCAGTGCGGAAACGGCAAACGGGACGACCAGATCTGCCATCTCAAACCGTTTTGGTCAAAAGTTAGGCTAGGAGTGTCGGATCAAGGTGGGTGAGACACCGTTTCGAAGCTAAAAGGAAGAGCTACAATTTTAATTTAGGTATCTCAACCCAGATCTCAATAGGTATAGGTCGAAAATGCACGAAACAGTGCCAGCTGTTTCATTGCGGTTTACCAAACAGGCCCTGTTTGCAAGGCCGTAACTCACGGCTCAGAAATCGAAATCAAGAAATTCCAGAGGCGTTAGAAAGCTGAAACATAAGGCTAAAACTTTGATGTTTTGGTCAAGATCTGAATCCACTCAGAATAGAACGAAAATCGAGTGCCAAAATACCCGTCAGAACTGTCCAGATACAAGGCAGTTCTGACGATCTATATTGTTTGGGTCATAACAGAAGCTACGGAACTCGGATTCCGACGTACTGTATACCGTTTCGAAGCTGAGACCAAGATCTAAATTTATTATGAAGGAGTTGACACCCAGATCGAATGGGATCAATACGGAAAAACCCACGGTCAGAAACTGAAATTCAAAACGTACACAAACGAACGTCTAAAACAGGCCTGATGGTTTTGTCCATAACTCAGGATACACTAATCCATTTGACCTGAAGTTTTACAAGTAGATTCAGGACCTAAGAGGCTACAATGTTGAAGAAGGCCACTCAATCCAGTTTCGAGTGTAACTAGGTCAAAAATGCAAGATACTACACCAGCATCGTAAAAACAGATTCACAAAATGTATTCTAGCACAAACATCATAAAATAGGATACCTAAGTCCAAATTCCGAGATTCCAAAGCCATATGAAAGCTAAGATTTAAGGCTACATTTCATCAGAAGACCATAACAACCAATTCAGAAGCAATCCCAACCAAAACAACCAATTACAATCGCAGTTCTTACATTCGGCCAAAACCAGAACAGCAAGGGTAAATTCGACTTTTCTCACTCTACGCTACTCCGATTGACCTGAAATTTTACAGGCACCTCAAACACATCAATACCTACAACTTTAATGTTTTGAGCAAAGTCCAATTCGGCCTCTATCTATGACCTAAAATTTCGGACAGAATGTTCAACCAAGAACCCTAATTTTCCAGAAATTCTTCCAAATTCAAAATTGATTGCAATTTCCTATCAAATGCACCTACTAGAGCCAAAGCCCCTTATTACCAACCATCAAAAACAACCACACCATCAAGATCATATGAAACCAGAAAATTCCAAAAAAAAAATAAAAACTCACCCAATTCATTCCAAACCATGAAATAAACCACAATTTCTAACACAATAGCCACCATTAGGCATAAATTCAACATCATTAGATATAGGAGGGTGTTCATATACCACTTACCAAGTAACCAAGAGAGAGGAAGATGTTGGACACCTTAAGTCTTCAAACAAACTTCAATAGACCACTCACAAGCACCCAAAGGATAGATTTTATGGAGTAGAATCTAAGTTATGTGGTTGGTTTTGGAAGATTGAGTGAAATGGAAGCTTGAAAGTTGAAGAATTTCTTTCTTCTTGAGCTTGAGAGGTTCGGCCATCAAGAGGTGAAAAATGGTGTTTTTTTTTGTGAATTTTTGGAGATATTAACTAATTTTGGTCAAAAGTCAAAAATGTGAATAGTAAACCATAAAGTCCAACCAATCATATTGTGACACTTGTCACACTCATTAATGCATTCTTATCTTTCTTTTCCCCCTCACATCATTCACTTCTCACTCTCAACTTATCTCTTAACACCCGATAAATTTTACACAGTATCCGGAATTTAACCTAATTGGCCGAATTTTTCCGAACTTTTCGCACTAGTGGGTCCCACGTCCGATATACGTTCTTAATTTCTCAAAAACTAACTAATACTAGAAAAATCATCTAAAAACTCTATTTACTCAATAAAAATTATCTGAGGCATTTTCTAATAAAGAAAATGTAGGAAAACGGGTTTTCAATCTTAACCGGAACTTAGGGTTTAAATCTTAATCCCTACTTAGGGTTTTCGAAATACTCCCAAAACCAAACGTTACCGCCCAATTAATGAATATATCAACGTAGAACGAACTGGGGCCTCACAATCTCCCCCACTTAGGACAATTTCGTCCTCGAAATTGCAATCAACGAGCTAAGGGTTGAAAAACTCGAAATAATCAAAAGATCAAAAGGTGTACATATATATACAAGTCACGCCAAAATGTACGCAATATAATGCACCATATACACCAAGAGACATTTCAAGTTAGACAAAGTCAAGTGCAGCAAGTACTATAGATGCAGGTATTAACATACCACAAGTAAATGACATGTAGGGACAATACAAGGGCAAATGAAAGAAACGCGACTTGTCGTCCCACACTCAGTGAAAACCACCCTCGTCCGGTTTCTTACTCCACTTCCCAAAGTGCCCGTTGATCTCTTGTACTCACTCTAGCCAGACAAAGCTTGTTCATGTTCCCCAAAATGCAAATCTCAAGTACTTAGCAGCGCCTCAACTCTGGAGTACTCAGGCACAAGAATCCGAAATAAGATAATTCACATCTCAAGCTGCAGTCCCAAGAGTAAACTATCTACAATCGAAATTCCTACCTGACGAACCTACCTATGGTCCTCAGATACCATGAGAAAGATTTAAGGCCTATAACATTTATGATCCATAACTTATGCTTGACCGAGCATCTAGTCCTTCATACTTATTCACCACTTCATTCAGGCTCACCCCGCGCAGAGACCACGCGAAGCAGCTATAGGTTTTATCCCTCAATTGCTTAACTTTCAAATAAAATCAAATCCCACAGTCCGGCATCCTAAACTTTCAGCCTAGGATACACTACAGAAATCTGAAACCTAAGCTCTGATACCAACTGTGACGACCCCACTTCTCCCAAGGGCGAACCCAAGGGTATCGGCGGACCGCCTGCCTAGCTCGCGCCAGGACTCAAAACTTAAAGTTCGAAAGACCTCTAAATACAATATATACAATCCCAAAAGAGTTATAATTACATTCTCCAAAAGTATTGAGTCAAACCACCAAAACAGAAACAAACATCCTAACTGTTCAACTATTACAAGCCAAACTAACTATACTAGTATACGAGCCAAAAGTCCCCGCGTCGGCCCCTGCTAAGGAAAACAAAAGGAATGGGGTAAGCTATATGCTTAGTAAGTAAACAGGGGCGAAAGCGTAAATTCATGTAGCAACAATTACACAATAAGAGTAAAGCAAAAGCAGAAAAGAACAACATCATATAATAAGGATACGGGTGGCTCCAAAGCCAATTCATGTGCCATGCATGATCTCCTGCCGACACTCCGTCGACCGCAAATAATAGTCCGTAGAACTTCACTTGTACACCCACCGACACCTTATCACCCTCACTGGCCAGTCACCTCACAAACTTGCCCGGGCGAACGAAATCACAAACTTGAGCTTGAGTCACAAGCTCGGGTCACAAACTTGGTCACCTTCTCGGTAAACCGGATTCACAAAATTGGTTCATAACATGAACCTACAAACTTGGTGACCTCAGACTAAGTTGGACTGAGTTTGACCAAGCCCTAACCGGCTCGAATAGTCCAACCAGGTCAAGAGTTCGCCCCAAACTCACAAACTTCACAAAATTATTCAAAATCACAAACTTTGCAAACTTCACAAACTTTATTCGAAAGTCGCCCCGAGCCACAAGTTCAAGGGTTTTGGTTCCAAAAGGTTCATATACATATGCCAAATACAATTATACATTCAAATTAGGGTTTAGGTCGAGTGCGATAAAATACACCCTCGCCTAAGTGCCCTTTTCACATATCTCAAACACATAGCAAAGAAAACACACCAAACTGGCCTGAATACTTACCCAAAATACAAAAGTAGTACTAAAGCAAAATCGCTTCGCGCGTGTTCGCTAGTAGTGGGCCCCACCGGCTCTGCCTAACTCACCACTGTTTGAAATAGAAGATTGTGTCATAATATATCACAAACGGCCACTAACGTACTTAAAACAAGCAAAACGGCAAAATTGGCACGCGCCAGTGCGGAAACGGCAAACGGGACGACCAGATCTGCCATCTCAAACCGTTTTGGTCAAAAGTTAGGCTAGGAGTGTCGGATCAAGGTGGGTGAGACACCGTTTCGAAGCTAAAAGGAAGAGCTACAATTTTAATTTAGGTATCTCAACCCAGATCTCAATAGGTATAGGTCGAAAATGCACGAAACAGTGCCAGCTGTTTCATTACGGTTTACCAAACAGGCCCTGTTTGCAAGGCCGTAACTCACGGCTCAGAAATCGAAATCAAGAAATTCCAGAGGCGTTAGAAAGCTGAAACATAAGGCTAAAACTTTGATGTTTTGACCAAGATCTGAATCCACTCAGAATAGAACGAAAATCGAGTGCCAAAATACCCGTCAGAACTGTCCAGATACAAGGCAGTTCTGACGATCTATATTGTTTGGGTCATAACAGAAGCTACGGAACTCGGATTCCGACGTACTTTATACCGTTTTGAAGCTGAGACCAAGATCTAAATTTATTGTGAAGGAGTTGACACCCAGATCGAATGGGATCAATACGGAAAAACCCACGGTCAGAAACTGAAATTCAAAACGTACACAAACGAACGTCTAAAACAGGCCTGATGGTTTTGTCCATAACTCAGGATACACTAATCCATTTGACCTGAAGTTTTACAAGTAGATTCAGGACCTAAGAGGCTACAATGTTGAAGAAGGCCACTCAATCCAGTTTCGAGTGTAACTAGGTCAAAAATGCAAGATACTACACCAGCATCGTAAAAACAGATTCACAAAATGTATTCTAGCACAAACATCATAAAATAGGATACCTAAGTCCAAATTCCGAGATTCCAAAGCCATATGAAAGCTAAGATTTAAGGCTACATTTCATCAGAAGACCATAACAACCAATTCAGAAGCAATCCCAACCAAAACAACCAATTACAATCGCAGTTCTTACATTCGGCCAAAACCAGAACAGCAAGGGTAAATTCGACTTTTCTCACTCTACGCTACTCCGATTGACCTGAAATTTTACAGGCACCTCAAACACATCAATACCTACAACTTTAATGTTTTGAGCAAAGTCCAATTCGGCCTCTATCTATGACCTAAAATTTCGGACAGAATGTTCAACCAAGAACCCTAATTTTCCAGAAATTCTTCCAAATTCAAAATTGATTGCAATTTCCTATCAAATGCACCTACTAGAGCCAAAGCCCCTTATTACCAACCATCAAAAACAACCACACCATCAAGATCATATGAAACCAGAAAATTCCAAAAAAAAAATAAAAACTCACCCAATTCATTCCAAACCATGAAATAAACCACAATTTCTAACACAATAGCCACCATTAGGCATAAATTCAACATCATTAGATATAGGAGGGTGTTCATATACCACTTACCAAGTAACCAAGAGAGAGGAAGATGTTGGACACCTTAAGTCTTCAAACAAACTTCAATAGACCACTCACAAGCACCCAAAGGATAGATTTTATGGAGTAGAATCTAAGTTATGTGGTTGGTTTTGGAAGATTGAGTGAAATGGAAGCTTGAAAGTTGAAGAATTTCTTTCTTCTTGAGCTTGAGAGGTTCGGCCATCAAGAGGTGAAAAATGGTGTTTTTTTTTGTGAATTTTTGGAGATATTAACTAATTTTGGTCAAAAGTCAAAAATGTGAATAGTAAACCATAAAGTCCAACCAATCATATTGTGACACTTGTCACACTCATTAATGCATTCTTATCTTTCTTTTCCCCCTCACATCATTCACTTCTCACTCTCAACTTATCTCTTAACACCCGATAAATTTTACACAGTATCCGGAATTTAACCTAATTGGCCGAATTTTTCCGAACTTTTCGCACTAGTGGGTCCCACGTCCGATATACGTTCTTAATTTCTCAAAAACTAACTAATACTAGAAAAATCATCTAAAAACTCTATTTACTCAATAAAAATTATCTGAGGCATTTTCTAATAAAGAAAATGTAGGAAAACGGGTTTTCAATCTTAACCGGAACTTAGGGTTTAAATCTTAATCCCTACTTAGGGTTTTCGAAATACTCCCAAAACCAAACGTTACCGCCCAATTAATGAATATATCAACGTAGAACGAACTGGGGCCTCACAATCTCCCCCACTTAGGACAATTTCGTCCTCGAAATTGCAATCAACGAGCTAAGGGTTGAAAAACTCGAAATAATCAAAAGATCAAAAGGTGTACATATATATACAAGTCACGCCAAAATGTACGCAATATAATGCACCATATACACCAAGAGACATTTCAAGTTAGACAAAGTCAAGTGCAGCAAGTACTATAGATGCAGGTATTAACATACCACAAGTAAATGACATGTAGGGACAATACAAGGGCAAATGAAAGAAACGCGACTTGTCGTCCCACACTCAGTGAAAACCACCCTCGTCCGGTTTCTTACTCCACTTCCCAAAGTGCCCGTTGATCTCTTGTACTCACTCTAGCCAGACAAAGCTTGTTCATGTTCCCCAAAATGCAAATCTCAAGTACTTAGCAGCGCCTCAACTCTGGAGTACTCAGGCACAAGAATCCGAAATAAGATAATTCACATCTCAAGCTGCAGTCCCAAGAGTAAACTATCTACAATCGAAATTCCTACCTGACGAACCTACCTATGGTCCTCAGATACCATGAGAAAGATTTAAGGCCTATGACATTTATGATCCATAACTTATGCTTGACCGAGCATCTAGTCCTTCATATTTATTCACCACTTCATTCAGGCTCACCCCGCGCAGAGACCACGCGAAGCAGCTATAGGTTTTATCCCTCAATTGCTTAACTTTCAAATAAAATCAAATCCCACAGTCCGGCATCCTAAACTTTCAGCCTAGGATACACTACAGAAATCTGAAGCCTAAGCTCTGATACCAACTGTGACGACCCCACTTCTCCCAAGGGCGAACCCAAGGGTATCGGCGGACCGCCTGCCTAGCTCGCGCCAGGACTCAAAACTTAAAGTTCGAAAGACCTCTAAATACAATATATACAATCCCAAAAGAGTTATAATTACATTCTCCAAAAGTATTGAGTCAAACCACCAAAACAGAAACAAACATCCTAACTGTTCAACTATTACAAGCCAAACTAACTATACTAGTATACGAGCCAAAAGTCCCCGCGTCGGCCCCTGCTAAGGAAAACAAAAGGAATGGGGTAAACTATATGCTTAGTAAGTAAACAGGGGCGAAAGCGTAAATTCATGTAGCAACAATTACACAATAAGAGTAAAGCAAAAGCAGAAAAGAACAACATCATATAATAAGGATACGGGTGGCTCCAAAGCCAATTCATGTGCCATGCATGATCTCCTGCCGACACTCCGTCGACCGCAAATAATAGTCCGTAGAACTTCACTTGTACACCCACCGACACCTTATCACCCTCACTGGCCAGTCACCTCACAAACTTGCCCGGGCGAACGAAATCACAAACTTGAGCTTGAGTCACAAGCTCGGGTCACAAACTTGGTCACCTTCTCGGTGAACCGGATTCACAAAATTGGTTCATAACATGAACCTACAAACTTGGTGACCTCAGACTAAGTTGGACTGACTTCGACCAAGCCCTAACCGGCTCGAATAGTCCAACCAGGTCAATAGTTCGCCCCAAACTCACAAACTTCACAAAATTATTCAAAATCACAAACTTTGCAAACTTCACAAACTTTATTCGAAAGTCGCCCCGAGCCACAAGCTCAAGGGTTTTGGTTCCAAAAGGTTCATATACATATGCCAAATACAATTATACATTCAAATTAGGGTTTAGGTCGAGTGCGATAAAGTACACCCTCGCCTAAGTGCCCTTTTCACATATCTCAAACACATAGCAAAGAAAACACACCAAACTGGCCTGAATACTTACCCAAAATACAAAAGTAGTACTAAAGCAAAATCGCTTCGCGCGTGTTCGCTAGTAGTGGGCCCCACCGGCTCCGCCTAACTCACCACTGTCTGAAATAGAAGATTGTGTCATAATATATCACAAACGGCCACTAACGTACTTAAAACAAGCAAAACGGCAAAATTGGCACGCGCCAGTGCGGAAACGGCAAACGGGACGACCAGATCTGCCATCTCAAACCGTTTTGGTCAAAAGTTAGGCTAGGAGTGTCGGATCAAGGTGGGTGAGACACCGTTTCGAAGCTAAAAGGAAGAGCTACAATTTTAATTTAGGTATCTCAACCCAGATCTCAATAGGTATAGGTCGAAAATGCACGAAACAGTGCCAGCTGTTTCATTGCGGTTTACCAAACAGGCCCTGTTTGCAAGGCCGTAACTCACGGCTCAGAAATCGAAATCAAGAAATTCCAGAGGCGTTAGAAAGCTGAAACATAAGGCTAAAACTTTGATGTTTTGGTCAAGATCTGAATCCACTCAGAATAGAACGAAAATCGAGTGCCAAAATACCCGTCAGAACTGTCCAGATACAAGGCAGTTCTGACGATCTATATTGTTTGGGTCATAACAGAAGCTACGGAACTCGGATTCCGACGTACTGTATACCGTTTCGAAGCTGAGACCAAGATCTAAATTTATTATGAAGGAGTTGACACCCAGATCGAATGGGATCAATACGGAAAAACCCACGGTCAGAAACTGAAATTCAAAACGTACACAAACGAACGTCTAAAACAGGCCTGATGGTTTTGTCCATAACTCAGGATACACTAATCCATTTGACCTGAAATTTTACAAGTAGATTCAGGACCTAAGAGGCTACAATGTTGAAGAAGGCCACTCAATCCAGTTTCGAGTGTAACTAGGTCAAAAATGCAAGATACTACACCAGCATCGTAAAAACAGATTCACAAAATGTATTCTAGCACAAACATCATAAAATAGGATACCTAAGTCCAAATTCCGAGATTCCAAAGCCATATGAAAGCTAAGATTTAAGGCTACATTTCATCAGAAGACCATAACAACCAATTCAGAAGCAATCCCAACCAAAACAACCAATTACAATCGCAGTTCTTACATTCGGCCAAAACCAGAACAGCAAGGGTAAATTCGACTTTTCTCACTCTACGCTACTCCGATTGACCTGAAATTTTACAGGCACCTCAAACACATCAATACCTACAACTTTAATGTTTTGAGCAAAGTCCAATTCGGCCTCTATCTATGACCTAAAATTTCGGACAGAATGTTCAACCAAGAACCCTAATTTTCCAGAAATTCTTCCAAATTCAAAATTGATTGCAATTTCCTATCAAATGCACCTACTAGAGCCAAAGCCCCTTATTACCAACCATCAAAAACAACCACACCATCAAGATCATATGAAACCAGAAAATTCCAAAAAAAAAATAAAAACTCACCCAATTCATTCCAAACCATGAAATAAACCACAATTTCTAACACAATAGCCACCATTAGGCATAAATTCAACATCATTAGATATAGGAGGGTGTTCATATACCACTTACCAAGTAACCAAGAGAGAGGAAGATGTTGGACACCTTAAGTCTTCAAACAAACTTCAATAGACCACTCACAAGCACCCAAAGGATAGATTTTATGGAGTAGAATCTAAGTTATGTGGTTGGTTTTGGAAGATTGAGTGAAATGGAAGCTTGAAAGTTGAAGAATTTCTTTCTTCTTGAGCTTGAGAGGTTCGGCCATCAAGAGGTGAAAAATGGTGTTTTTTTTTGTGAATTTTTGGAGATATTAACTAATTTTGGTCAAAAGTCAAAAATGTGAATAGTAAACCATAAAGTCCAACCAATCATATTGTGACACTTGTCACACTCATTAATGCATTCTTATCTTTCTTTTCCCCCTCACATCATTCACTTCTCACTCTCAACTTATCTCTTAACACCCGATAAATTTTACACAGTATCCGGAATTTAACCTAATTGGCCGAATTTTTCCGAACTTTTCGCACTAGTGGGTCCCACGTCCGATATACGTTCTTAATTTCTCAAAAACTAACTAATACTAGAAAAATCATCTAAAAACTCTATTTACTCAATAAAAATTATCTGAGGCATTTTCTAATAAAGAAAATGTAGGAAAACGGGTTTTCAATCTTAACCGGAACTTAGGGTTTAAATCTTAATCCCTACTTAGGGTTTTCGAAATACTCCCAAAACCAAACGTTACCGCCCAATTAATGAATATATCAACGTAGAACGAACTGGGGCCTCACAGTAGGCCAACTCAAGTTAGAGGTGCGCTTCTAGTGGTTCGGTAGTGACCCCTCAAGTCACTTGTGGTTATTGCAGAAAACCCAACCACTCCGAGAATGATTGTTGGAGGAAATCTGGGAAGTGTTTGGCGTGTGGTAGTACGGACCACCAACTCGCGAACTGTCCAAACAAAATGAAGATGGGAGGTAACACTCAAAGGCCTGAAAAGTCAACCTCTAAGCAGACCAGTGTGGGAGGAAGCGACCTAAGCTACCTGCTAGGGTTTATGCACTGGATCACCGACAGATACCTAATGCGACTGAGGTGGTTGAAGGTACGATTCCTGTCTGTCACCGCTTAGCTAGGGTTTTAATCAATCCGGGTACAACTCACTCTTTTGTAAACCCTAATTTCATGAATGGAATAGATTTGAAGCCAAATAAGTTACCGTATGACTTGGAGGTTAAAACGCCAACTGGGGACCAAAGTCTAATCGCTAACTTGTTGTATAGAAATTGTGAAATTTGGATTGGGGAACGAAGACTTGGAGGTTAAAACGCCTACTGGGGACCAAAGTCTAATCGCTAACTTGTTGTATAGAAATTGTGAAATTTGGATTGGGGAACGAAAACTATTGGCCAATTTGATAGGTTTAACGATCAAGGGATATGATATGATCCTAGGAATGGATTGGCTAACCCGTTATATTGTCCAATTTAACTACAGGACAAAGATTGTAGAATTGTGCATTCCAGGAGAGGCGACCCTAAAATTGGATGTAAGGGGTAGATTAGTCTCATCAGCACTTATCTCAGGAATTAGAGCTAGAAAAATGTTAAGTAAGGGATTTCGGAGATATTTGGCCTTTCTAATCAACACCCCTAGTGATAAGGTAAGATTGGAGGACATACCTGTAGTGGAAGATTATCCGGACGTTTTTGCTAAAGAGTTAGAGTCTTTACCCCCGGAAAGGGATATAGCCTTTAAGATTGATGTGATTCCGAGAGTAGCCCCTATCTCTAACACACCATATCGGATGGTTCTAGCTGAGTTCAAAGAATTGAAATTACAACTATAGAATTTGTTGGAATGGAATTTTATAAAGGAAAGTGATTCACCATGGGGAGCCCCGGTTTTATTTGTTAAGAAAAAGGTTGGGAGTTTGAGACTATGTATAGACTACAGAGGCTTGAATGATATCACGATTAAGAATAAGTACCCGTTGCCCCACATTGATGAGTTGTTTGACCAATTGCAAGGGGCGGTGGTATTCTCGAAATTGGATTTGAGGCAGGGTTATTATCAATTGAGGATTTTGGAGAAGGATATACCCAAGACTGCTTTTAACTCGAGGTATGGACACTTTGAGTTTGCAGTAATGCCATTTGGATTGACTAATGCACCTGCTACTTTCATGGATTTAATGCATAGGATTTTTAAACCTTATTTAGACCAATTTGTGGTGGTCTTTATTGATGATATTTTGGTGTACTCTAAAAATGTGAAGGATCATGAGAGGCACCTAAGAATTGTTTTGCAAACCCTGAGGGAACACAAACTGTAGCTAAGTTTAGCAAGTACGAATTTTGGTTGAAAGAAATGACATTCTTGGGGCACATAATTTCTAAAGATGGGATTAAGGTGGATCTGACTAAGGTTGAAGCTGTCGCGAAGTGGAAACGACCGGAAAACCCTACTGAGGTTCGAAGTTTGATTGGACTACCAGGGTATTACCGGAGATTTATCAAGAACTTTTCTAGAATTGCTGGACCCATGACCGAGCTGACTAAGAAAAGTGGGAAGTTTATTTGGAGTCCTAAGTGCGAAGAGAGTTTCCAGGAATTAAAGAGACGTTTGACGAGAGCACCCAAATTAACTCTACCGAATGAAAATGATAGCTTTGTGGTTTATACAGATGCATCAAAGGAAGGATTGGGATGTGTTCTGATGTAAAATGACAAAGTGATGGCATATTGCCTCTAGGAAATTGAAATCACATGAGGGAAATTACCCGACTCATGACTTGGAGTTGGCAGCGGTGGTATTTGTTTTAAAGAAATGGAGACATTACCTGTATGGAGTGACATTTGAGGTTTTTACTGATCACAAAAGCCTTAAGTATTTGTTTTCTCAAAAGATGCTGAATTTGAGGCAACGTAGGTGGATGAAATTTTTGGAAGACTATGATTGTACAAGTAAGTACCATCCAAGAAAAGCCAACGTAGTGACTGATGCTTTGAGTCGTCAAGTGCAAATAGATGGATTGATGATCAAAGAATTTCATTTGTTAGAAGAAGTTAGTTATTGGAATTCTCGACTAGAACCGAGGAAAGTAATTTTGGGAAATATTATAGTGAATTCCACTCTGATGGAACGTATCAAGGAATCCCCGGAAAAGGATGCCGAAGTACAGAAATGGTTGGAAAAAATCAAAAAGGAAGACAAGTCGGATTTTAACTTAGGATCAAATGGTGTATTGAGATTTCAGAATCAGATAGTGGTGCTAAAAGATGAGGAGCTTAAGAAGGAAATTTTAAAAGAGGCACACTGATCGAAGTTTACAGTACACCCTGTAGGGAATAAAATGTACTAAGATTTGAAAAGTTTGTATTGGTGGGATAATATGAAAAGAGAAATTGTCCATTTCGTCCAGACTTGTTTAGTTTGTCAACAAGTTAAGGTTGAACATAAAAAACCATCGGGACTTTTACAACCATTGGAGATACCTGAATGGAAATGAGAGAACATTACTATGAATTTTGTATCAGGATTACCGAGGACACAGAAGGGCTATGATGCTATCTGGGTAATAGTGGATAGACTGACCAAATCAACTCACTTTATGCCGATTAATATGAAGTACCCACTGGAGAAGTTGGATAAGTTTTATTTGGATGAGATCATTAGGTTATATGGAATCCCTGTCAGTATTGTGTCCAATAGAGATCCAAAATTTGTTTCGAGATTTTGGCAAAATATGCAAGAAGTGTTGGGGACTAAACTAAATTTTAGTACCACTTACTATCCTCTGACTGATGGACAGTCTGAGAGGACAAATCAAACCCTTGAGGACATGTGTTCTAGATTTTGGGGAAAGTTGGAGTAAGTTTTTTACTTTGGTGGAATTTGCTATAAAAATAGTTTCCACTCCTCTATACAAATGGCTCCATATGAAGCATTTTATAGTCAGAAATGTAGGTCTCCAATTTGTTGGGATGAAATAGGTGAACGAAAGATTTTAGACCCGACTACGGTGTCGTGGATTGAGGAAGCTAATGAGAAAGTGAAGTTAGTCCGCCAGAGAATCCAAACCGCACAGAATCGTCAAAAGAACTATGCAGATAATTGGAGGAAGGATTTGGAATTTTCAGTTGGAGATCTAGTCTTTCTTAAGATTACACCTTTGAAGCAAGTTTGATGTCTGGAAAGGGGAAGAAACTACAACCGAGGTTTGTGGGACCTTATAAGACTATCCAGTGCGTGGGGAATGTGGCATATAAGTTGGAGTTGCCGCCGAGTTTATCCCGAATCCATAACGTATTCCATGTGTCCATGCTTAAGAAGTATCATCCAGACCCCTCTCACATTTTGCAACCGGAAAATATTGAAATTCATGAAACTTTGACCTATGAGGAGAAACCAGTGAAGTTTCTGGATAGGAAAGTGAAGAAGTTGAGAAATAAACAGATACATTTGGTTAAAGTTCTTTGGAGGAACCATGGGTTAGAGGAAGCGACTTGAGAAGTCAAACAAGCAATCCGAGAAAAGTATCCAGACCTGTTCACCAACCAAGGTAAATTTCGAGGATGAAATTTTCTTAAGGTGGAGAGGATGTGAGGACTCACAAAAGTTTATTATTTTAAATTCTATTTCGAGCTTATTTAAATATTTAATTGCCCATTTATTCCGAATATTATTTTCTAACCTCTTTAGACTTAATTACCTGGATTTATAGTTTCGTTATATTTTTAAAATGACTTATTTCAAAATTTAATTTTTGAAAGCTCGCTAAGTGAAAATAGTGATTACGCGATTGGAGTCAATAATCGATTCGAGTATGCAATAAGCTTGGAAAATTAGAGGCTTGTACAATAATTTTGAAATAGGTATTTTTGTGCTTAAATACTCAAGTGATAGTTATTAGTACTATCGTTATAAGAATTTTTTGCAAGTTTCATTTTATCGCGCTTAAAATGGAAATACGCGTTTTCACACGCGCGATTTAATTGAGGGACTCTAGACCCTTATTTTGGGACAATTAAGACCCTTATTTTGCCCCTGCTTTGTTCGAGCGCTTTGGTGCAAAATTTTGAAGTTCCAATGGCTTGTTTATATTGTTTACATGTTATATTGAGTGTGTAAAAGGTTTCATTGAAAAATAATTTGATTTGATCACCCAAATGTTGGAATTTCGGAAGCTTAGAAATCTGGAATTGGTTCCCATCACTGCCCAGGCAGTCATCTTGTTTTGGCTATAACTCATCGCTCCGATATCGGAATCGGGTGCTGTTTATGGCACTAGAAACTAGACATTCCCAACTTTCCATTGGTATAAAATTCTTGTCCTGGTTCCATTCGAGCAAGCTAAACCATTCATTTGAAATTAGCGGTCCTGTTTCATTGCTTCCTGGAAGGCAGCACATGAGATGCAACTTGATACGCACGAACGAGCTAGTTATGGACAGATTTTGAAAATGGTTTCTTCTGAGAAAATGTAGCTTTATAAGTCTATTTTCTAACACACCAACCATGCTCAATTCTGAGTTGAATTGAGTGATATATGGTCAAAATTCGAATCTGGTCTTGTGAAGGAATACCATGCATTTGGACAGATTTGAAACTAACAATGATTTGGGACTTGTTATTCGAAGCTTCTTAGTGTAAATCACCTATCGAATGTACCTTGGACATATCTTAGACATTACCTACTGGAATGGACCATCTCTGAGATGTTCCTTGACCAAATGTTTGGGAACCGCAAAACGGAAATTCAAAGGCAGCTTAGCCTTAGAATTTCTTGTGATTTCAATGTTCTCGTTAACCGATTTCCGTACATATTTTTCTATAAAATTTGGCAAAGGAGTGGCCCTTATATGGTAGTTTATTCATACCAAATTTGGTGCCATTTCGATACTCGAACAAAATTCCAAATTTGGTGCTTTAAAGTTGGAAATTTCATAACTACCTCAAATGTCCAGCAGTTTTGAGCTACTATATCTTGGTGCTCAAAACTCCGATTCTTATTCTGATTATTGTGTTTTAAAATTTTATTACAACTATAATTGATTTTTAAATTTGATACGTTAGCTCCAACTCTGTGAATTTTGCCGAATTTTCAAAGTTGGCGAAAAACCAACCTCGAAACTGCCTTGATAGTCCAAAACAATAACTTTGGGCCAAATTTTGAATACCTTTCATTTCGAATCATAGAAAAATGTCTTCTAAGAACTTTTAGTACTTTGAAAGATGTTTCCAACGGTACCAAGTTTTCCAATTTTGAACTTATAAAGAGTGAGATATGATTTTTCAAATATCTCATATCAAAACTAAAATTTCCGAATCTTAAGGAAATGGAGTTCTTTCGAATTTTCTCGTTTCCTTTGATATCACATGATCGTTTTACCCTCGATTTCAAAGATGAAAATCAGATTTTGCTTGTGTTTTAAAACCCTAATCTGGAGTCTCGATTTACGAATAATTAAGGCTCATTTTCATGAAATTTTCTGAGATCGCACAAGTGTACAATCTTTCTTAATAATTGGGTTTATAAATGATTGTTCATTATTAATTACTCAGGCTCGCACGAGGACCTTCAAGAGGATCCCGCGGTGGACACCTGAACTTCCAGTGAAACTTCTTCTTTTGTTTACTTGGTGAGTATCAAGTGTGTGACTACTTGAACTTCTGTGAGCTTTGTACATGCTTGCTTACTATTGAGGACTTGAGATTTTGGAAAAATAAAGTCGAGTGTGTACTTTATCACACTCGTTCTAATTTGAATTGAATTACTCATGCTTGAAATGTTTTAATATGCCAAATGCTCGAAAGTTCAAATGCTTGAATGTATCAAATGCTTGAATTACATGAAATAAGTATGCTATGGCTGCATACGTTATTGGAGTGAACCTCCTCGACACTCAAATGTACATGGGGGTCGCCCAAACTCATAGGCTAACCTTGGGACTCGAGCCGGCATGGGGTTGGTTAGGAATCTCGATGAGCCATGAGAATCACATGATAAACTTGATCTATTGGAGAGATCTTGCTTGGCGTACTCGTTAAGTATCGCCTTATAAATGTCGTGCGGGTCTGGTGTGGTATGTACGGTGGACGGACCTGAGAAGTAAGTGGAGGTCTATAGATTGGAAATACCGACTCGGTTGACGGAGAGTCATCGCGGGAAGGTATACGAATGACATTGACAAAGCAAGTGGAATTTAGCTCCTGAAAACTACCATATCCTTGAATTGTTTCTGGTTACATTTAATTGAAATTGTTAACTGCTCGCACTTTATTATTTGACCTGTTATTTGGGTTTGCTTCTTGGACTATGTGCTTGCATGTGTGTTCTTGGCTTCATGAACGTTTTGCTCACCCCGTAGATTTGTTTTCCTTAACAGGATTGGATACGGAGTAAACTTGGAAAAAATCTCCTTTTGATGTATCTTGTATTAGGGTTTCAAGTATTTTGCCTTGACCCTTTTTGGTTGTACTTTTGGAATTTTAATGTATTATTTGGATATGTGATGTATATTTTGGGATTTAAGATGTACTATGGACACCCGATGTGTGGGTTGCAAAATGGATGAATATTGTTAAGGTTGAACGCTTCCACACTAATTGTATTCATATTAACTGGTTGTGTCATCTAGTACCGCTATAAGCTTGAACGTAAATTGGTTGAGTCCTGGCGAGAGTTGGGCAGGCGTTTTGCGGATACCCTTTGGTTTGCCTTAGGGAGAAGTGAGGCGTCACATATGTAACCACTAATTTCGCTTTTTCTATGGTGACTTTGTGGAGAGAATCAAACTTTTGAAAATCTAACATTAGGTCAATGTAATGAGCAGCACAAGGGGTCCAAACGATCTTTTTCTCTTTTCCATCAATATTTTTCTAACTGCCTTATAATTAGAAGCATTATCGGTGATGACCTGCACAACATTATTCTCTCCAATTTTTTCCACATTACCATCTAACAATTCAAACCAGTATCAGTTGAACTATTCACAAGGAAATTGTTCATTGTTCTCTTCCTTTGGTCAGACCACCCATTGGACATAATAGTACAACTAGTTTTTTTCCACATTTTTTTTGCATGTATTGAGAAAATTCAATGTCTCTTGCACCTTTTTTTTCAAAAAAGTCACTCTCATTTCATGGTATGAAGGTTCTCCCAATTTCCTAATCATTAAAGGAAACAATGGGTTATTTATGGCATTAAATGGAATGGCACTTGTATAGTGTGACAGCCCCACCTTCCCCTAAGGCGAACCAAAGGGGTTAGCGGACTGCCTGCTCAGCTTTTGTCAGGACTAACGGGACAGTTCAATATGATCTAAGACGTTCCGGAACATACAAGCGCACTTAAACAAGTCACAATCGCAAAATAAAAAAAAATGAAAATCGGAGCCGGCCAAGAATAGTACCGGTCACGTCAGAATCCGGCCACACATCACGCAAACATACACATCTTGAAATTCAACATTTACATACCAAAATGGCATACCAAATTATCCCATAAGTTTATACATGTACGGTTGCAAATTACAATTCAACGATGGGTTGGGTCAAAATGAGTTTAGGGTTTTGTCCAAAAGAGCTATCCAAAATATATATATACATAAGCTCAACTCGGCAATCCATATTCATCGCCTTTCCAAAAGTATTCAATTTCCTATAAGGAAAACAAACGGAATAGAGTGAGCTTATGCCCAGTGAGATACTATCACTCAAGCAACCAAGTTCATATAAGCATAAAGCTCTTCATTTCAAATCATCAAAAGTAAACCAAGAGCACACATTAATAGAGTTGATAAAAGGATACGGACGGCTCTCAAGAGCCCCTTTCCTCGCTTGCATTCTTGATCGAACCTCATTGACCCTCTGTTAATGTTTAAGAGTAACCAACCGTAGGCTCCACTTTACTTCCACTCCTTCCACCCAACATACCCCTACCAGGCCCGAACTCCACACAGTATAAATTTGGTAATACTCGAGTATACCAGAATCAAGAGTCTCACTACTACAAGATTCCATATAACAGTCCCCATGACTCGTCAACTTTCACAACCAAGCCCTCGCTGGCTCGATTCAATCGACTACCCATGGGGTTGAGCTCAGTAGTAACAGTAATGGCCGTTGGATACTCGTCCAAACGACACCAAATCCAGTATATCAGGTATCATTTAAATACCATAGTGAAACAGTAAACAATCGTATATAGTACCAAAAGGGGTGAGGGCGATCAAGTACGCCCTCACTTTAATCAGTTTCAATGGCAAATAGGCCCTCAAGGCATCAAGTTCAAGTATAGCAAAGCCACATTGTAAACAAACAAGTGAGTAGTACACTCACCAAGCAAGCAAGTGAGATTTCATCAACTTCTGCTCAAAGAGCGTCTTGGACCACCGTCACGTCCTAAAACATTCAAATAAGCATAATAAGACTCGATTACAAGTCATAACCAAATCCACATACCACCAAAACAAGGTTCCACTAGAATGTATAAGTACCAGAGTAAACTAGGGAAAAGTCCGGAAATGAAGTTAAGCTCTAATCCCAAAAAAATAGTTTTTGACATAATTTTACGGTTTTGGTACCATTGGCACTACGATTATCGGATGGAGGTGCAAGATACACCGTTTTGAAGCTAACAAATAGGGCTACAATGTTCCAGAAGGTCACTCAGTCCAGTTCATAGTGCAACTAGGTAAAAAATGCAGGATACTAAACAAGAACCGTAAAAACGGGTGAACAAACCGCGTTCTGGTTAACGAACTGTAATTCAGGCTACCTAAGTCTAAATCAAGTGATTTCAAAGCCATCCGAAAGCTAAGACATCAGGCTACATTTCTTCAGAAGACCTCAACAACCAAATCAGAAGTATTCCCAACCAAATTAACCAATTACAGAAGCAATTCTCAAGTTCGGGTAAAAACAGGGTAGCAGGGGTATTTCAGTCTTTTCACAAGCTACGCTACTCCGATTGGCCTGAAATTTTGTAGGCAACTCTAAAATATCATTACCTACAACTTTCATGTTTTAACCCAAGGCTAAATCGGCCTCTAACTATGATGAACAGTGCCGGGCAGAATGAAGGAAATGAAACCCTAACTTTCCAAATTTCCTTCCAAAACAGAAATTTTCTGCAATTAACCACACTTTCCACCTTTTGTGAGAACCCGTAATTTTCTCATTTTCTAGGTTTTATTCTCTTTAATGGCTTGTTTTCTGCATTTCTTTTATTAGGAAATTTTCCAGATAATGTTTATGAGTAAATATAGTTTTTGGATGATTTTTCTAGTATTGGTTAGTTTTTGAGAAATTAAGAGCGTATACCGGACGTGGGACCCACTAGTGCGGAAAGTTCGAAAAAAATCGGCCAACTAGGTTAAGTTTTGGATACTGGGTTTAAATTACTGGGTGTTATGGGATAATTAGAGGTTGCTATTTGGATTGGTGTGAGAGGAAACAAAGAGATAGAGATGCATTAATGAAAGTGACAAGTGTCACTTAGAGATTAATTCTCACTTTTTGACTACTATTCATTCTTTTACCATTTTACTAAATAAACCAAAAATTGATCAAAAATCAATTCATCTCCAAGCTCATAGTGGCCGGCTCTCTTCAACAAAAAGAAAGGAAAAAGCTCTCCAAGTCTTGCTTCAATCTTGCTCAAATCCAACAAACTAACCATTTAATCTTGCATTTGTTCCATAAAAACCCTTAAGTGAGTGGTTGTGAGGTGTTTAGTGGAGTTGTTTGGAAGGCTAAGGTGATTAGTTGCTTCCTCTCTTGTGTTGCTAAGGTGAGTAGTGAAAGAACCCATCTCCTCCATCTAATGATGTTTAATTCATGATTGGTGGTAGTTTAAGATGTAATTTTATGGATTATATCTTGATTTTTGGTTGAATTGGTGAAGTTTTATAATTATTGGTGATTTTTCTGTTTTCATATGATTATTATTATGTGGTCATGTATGATGATTGGAAATGATATTTAAGGAAGCTAGAAGGTGGAAAAAGTGGTTGATTGCAGGAAATTTCTGTTTTGGAAGGAAAATTGGGAAGCTAGGGTTTCATGTCCTACATTCTGCCTGGAACTGTTCATCATGGTTAGAGGCCGAATTAGCCTTGTGTTAAAACATGAAAGTTGTAGGGAATGATATTTTAGAGATGCCTACAAAAGTTCACCTTAATCGGAGCAACGTAGCCTGTAAACAGACTGAAATACCTCTGCTGCCCTGTTTCTACCTGAACTTGATAATTGCTTCTGTAATTGGCTAATTTGACCAGGAATAATACTGATTTGGGTTTTAATGCCTTCTTAAGAAATGTAGCCTGGACTCTTAGCTTTCGGATGGCTTTGGAATCACCTGAATTGGATTTTTGTAGCCTGAATTATGGATGTTTAACCAGAATACGGTTTGTTAACCTGTTTTTGCGGTTCTGGTTTAGTGTACTGAATTTTTGACCTAGTTGCACTACAAACTAGACTGAGTGGCCTTCTTGAACATTGTATCCCTTCCTCTTAGCTTCGAAACAGTATAAATTACACCCCAGTCCGACAATGATAGCTTCAGTTGTGTTAATTCCGCTAAATGACGTCAAAACTGTCTTTTGGTTTTAAGGTTTATACTTGGGACTTTTCTAGGGTTTCTTTGTTGAGCTACCATTTGGTTGTATTGAAGGGTATTGTGGCTCTAATTGAAGGTGTTTGATAGTTTGTGATTGGGTGTTGAGGTTTGGTTGGAAAAGTAAAGAAAGACAAGGGGAAGTGCTGTCCAAATGGTTGCAGGAGCTTCCGCCCAGTCTCGGGAGATTTGCTATATCTTGATGTAGGAATGTCAGAATTGTATTCTGTTTGTTGAGTTTTAAACTAGATTCATAGGGCTATAAACTGTGTAAATTTTAGACCCTGTTTATCTCTGTGCCATTTATGGTGATTTTTTCGAAGTTGACTAAAATATTGTACCTGTTCTGTCTTCCACTGGATAAAGCAGCAACTTGCGGCTTGAATTCGATTGACTTGCATTCCGAATCTTACCATGGTGTTTCCTGGAAAGTTATAGCCCTTTGAATGTATTTTCCAACGGTATAACTTTTACTAATTTTGGAGTTACAAAACTTGAGATATGATTTTTTATATAGGGTTGCGCGAAACTGGAAAAATCCTGTTTTTCTAGTATTGACCTTACTTTCATTTTCTACTTCAAATTTGGAGTTGGTCAATCATTATAGGTAGAGTTTTGAGGTTATTCATGCCTATAGGACTAATTGTTACCTTTTACTCCGAGGTCACCTCTTTGCTTTGCATTAATGGTTCTTTTGGCTAGGCATATGGCTCGTAACCGAGTCTCACTTGCGAATTCTACACTAGGTCTTGGAGTCAAGTCTTAAGTGTTTGCCTTGATTGTTCTAGGAGGTGTCGACGATTAAAGCCACACTTGGGAAGGAAACTTTTGAAGTTATCCTTATTTGAACTGTGAGTACACCACTCCCCTGAGTTATTGCTAAACTGGTTTTCTGTACTTGCAACTTGCTATTTGAATATCTTTCCTGACTGTTTATCTTGTATGAGACGAGGGTGTACTTTATCACACTCGTTCTCTTGCCTGTACTGAACAAACTGGAATCTATTACTTGTACTTGTTATGTACTTGAACTTGTTACTTGCACTTGTTATGAGATCGTTTGGAAGTGTGTCCAACGATCGTCCTGTTAAACTTGATCATCCTGTTAAACCTGAGCTCAACCTCATGGGGAGTTAATTAAATCGAGCCATGCAAGGGCTTGGTCGAGGAAATTGACAATCCGTGGGTGCCTGTTTTTATGGAATCTTTGAGTATTGAGACTCTTGATTCCGGTATACTCGAGTATTACCATTCCTGTTCCTGTTTGGCGTTTGGCCCGGTAAGGGGTATGTTTGGTGAACGGGGTTTCGGTGTTAAAGTGGTGTTCTACTGGACTGGTTTTCTTATTTGAAAGTTGACGAAGGGTCAACGTAGTTGGATCAAGTACTGCAACGGGGAATTTGGCTCCTGAGAGGCACTTGTATCCTTTTATTTTAGTTGTCTGGTTCCTCTTCTTATTTGATACACCTATGTGATTAATTGAGCATGAAATTCCTTGGTTCTTGACTGTTATTATTTTGGTACCTCACTGAGCTTCTAGCTCACCCCGTTTTGTTATCCTTGTTTTCCTTACAGGAAACCACTTTTGGAGACTCTGATATTTTGAAGCATGAGTTGAGCTAGTTTTAGTATTCTTTTGTATGGCTTCTCGATGGTTGGAAAACCTTAAATGTATTTTGACTAAACAATTCCCTTTTGAATTGTAAATTTGTAACCATGTGTATATAAAAGTATTTAGCCATGTTCCTCAGTTGATTGGGTTTGGAAATGTTCTTTTCTAGGGTTATCTAAAGTTGTTGTGCTTGTTTGGGTTTCGGATAGTGAATGTTAACTTCTTGAAGTTCTTTTGAGTGGTCGGTAGGGTTTATGCTCGTTCCAGATCCGTAGTTCCGGCGAGAGCTGGGCAGGCGGCCCGCCGAACCCTTCGGTTCGCCTTAGGGGGAGGTGGGGCTGTCACACCTTCTAGCTTCCTTCAATATCATTTCCAACCATCACACATGGCCACACAACATTAATCATATGAAAATAGAAAAATCATGAATAAATAGAAAATGTCATCAATCTCAACCAAAATCATGAAATAACACCAAATATCATCCCTTAGGCTACCACAAGTCATGAATTAAACATCATTAGATGGAGGAGAGGGGTTCCTTCACTACTCACCTTAGTAATACAAGAGAGGGAGCAACTAATCACCTTAGCCTTCCAAACAACTTCACTAAATACCTCACAATCACTAAGTGAAGGGGTTTTATGGAACAAATGCAAGATCAAATGGTTGTTTTGATAGATTTGAGCAAGAGTAGAGCTAGGAATTTGGAGAGTTTTCCTTTCTTTCTTCCTTGGAGAGGGCCGGCTATGAGCTTGCAAATTTTGATGATTTTTCAGTCAAATTTTGATTTATTGGTAAAAGATGAATAGTAGTCAAAAGTAACAACAACTCTCTAAGTGACACTTGTCACTATAATTAATGCATGCATATCACTTTGTTTCCTCTCACACCAATCCACTTGGTAACCTCTAATTATCTCTTAGCACCCGATAATTTAAACCCAGTATCCAAAACTTAACCTAGTTGGCCGAATTTTTCCGAACTTTCTGCACTAGCGGGTTCCCACATCCGGTATATGCTCTTAATTTCTCAAAAACTAACCGATACTAGAAAAAAATCATCTAAAAACTATATTGACTCATAAAAATTATCTAGAAATTTTCCTAATAAAGAAAATGCAGAAAACATGCCATTAAAGAGAATAAAACCTAGAAAATGAGAAAATTACGGGTTCTCACATATAGAACCACCTAGCCATGATTTGACAAACTTCATCTCTATCTTGTTTCTTCCATTTCTCATTATGGTTGTTTGTCTGCATTCGACCCCTCAGGTCCTCTCACAACAAAGTTTTCCATAGAACATTTTTTAGCCCGTTACTTAGCTTCTCCTTCTTTTTCTTCTAAATCATATATGGTACTAACCCTTTGTTTTTTTTTCCTTGATTCCTCAGAGTTTGCACTTCGTAAATCAAACATTTGTGTTCTAACATCTTCAGGAACTCTGGAACATTGTTCAACATTTACATGTGTACAAGTTAAATGATGCTTAAGCCTATACACACCACCTGCTCAAGTAATCCCACAGTATTTACACAAAACTTATTTTTTATTAGCATCAATTTCAATTCCATGATCCCACCTGAGATCCAATCGAGCACCCGGTGCATTTTTTCTACTTTGTTTCTTTGAAGTGACCGAAGACATTTAAGCACTGCCAAATATGTTAGAATATTCATATGGAGCTAGCCATGATATTCGGATCAAACATGTTACATGCATCAAATTTAGGAAGTCATTCTAAGAAAGTCAAACTAATAATAAAGGTACAAGTGCACATATACTTAAAGAAACACCAAAAAATAAGGACAATGATTATTTCATAGTTAGGCAACAAAATAAATTTTGAACACCCTTAATCATAGTGATGACAAGTTAACAACCCAAGAAAAATCTTGTCTGGAAACTTTAATAGTGACTTCATCCAACCATTATATATTCTAACTAGTAACCACCAATTTTTGTCACCAAGAACTACCTCTACCTCCTAGGTGTTCTTAATTATTCAAGAACCACATTTCCTAGGTGATACTTCTGTTACTGACTTATTATTGTATGTTTTCTCTTTTTTTTTATAGCCAAATTAAATCTAAAATACTAAATAATTCTGTTGTCGCTAATCATTCATTTCATTCATTTATTAACAATTTGCGAGCACCAACATAAATTTCCAATCAAGCCAGTACCCTCACCCTATCATTACAATAAGCTGGTAACAACATGACTTTTTAATTAATTGCCAAAGAAGAGAAAATAATGGCAGAATTCTAGGAATTACTGCCTTTTCCTCCATGTTTTTTTTTAAACTCTCTTTAATCTTGTTTTCTAGTTATGGATCTAACACTGGACTATGAATATGATGATAATCATACGTTGGTTATTCCTAAATCCTCAACTTTTTGTCAAGCACTATATATTCCATATATAAAACGGATTTTGACTAGTAAGTATAAACTCTTGGAATATAATGGTTTGAATTTATCAGGTTCAGGCTGCATGAGTGTAACAAGTAAAGACTAACGGCACTTGGTTGTTAGTGAATAGCGGGACAAATGAAGCAAATTTTGCATATCTCAGAAACTAATAGGCATGGGTGTGTATATAATAACAATCTCTGCCTCAAGTTTTAAATTTATAACTTCCTAATTACCCCACAGACAACTGCAAGTATATAGGTCATGTTTCAGTATAGGGTATTAAGGGTCGATCCCATAGGGAAGACTGATCAATTTCCGATGCTAATCGAACTCCTTTATTATTTAGATGCTCATAAATGCAAGTCACGTAAATTTAAGCTGCACACATAGGAAAAAATGAAGTGAAAACTATAATAAGAAGCTCCTAGGGAATGGAATTCCTAACCACTCTTAGCTAGCAAGATTACTTGGGTAATTGAATACTACTACCTCAGTTAGTTATGGCGTAATTTTCTTATGTATGTAAAACCTACTCTCGTAGTAAATCAACTATATTTGTAACTAATACATACTTACTCTCGTGGTTATGAAATTAGCTACAAGTTCATGAACTTCTATGAAATTACTATAAATAAGTCATAAAGGTGCACCTCTACTTTCGTGAGTGCACTACCCTAAGTTTAGCACTTTCTTGAACTAATATTGAATTGCAACTATCATTGATAATCCAATATCTTCAAATAATCAGAACTAATGGCCTGATAGGTCGCAATTTTGTTATTTATTTTATAATTAATTTCCCCTATTACCTTAACAAATGCGGATTAATTGTCAGATTTCATCATTTTTGCCATTTGTGCTTATCGCAAGAAGTTGGAGCAAAATGTGGTAAAAAAAGTGTGAATATCGTACTGCAAATACTGCTTGGCGTGGTCGTGTCAACCCAAGTCTTAACATGTCCAGAAGGTTCGGGAGAGACGTGCAACTCCGACTCTCACTTGGAAATGCAACGAAAGGAGTCAAATTGGGATTAGGACTCCTATCTTTTTGGTAGCTTTTGGAGAGCCAGCCGCAGAGGAAGTCAAGGGAGACTAGGAGTCTTCCCTTTTACTCCTTGTTGGTAGCCGAATAGGAAGTAGAGAATATATAGGAATTAGAGAGAAAAAGTAGCCGCATTCCTGACTCCTTTTTGGGGAGTTTGACTTTTTCATCTTTTGTGTCTCTCATTTTCCTTCGTAGGGAGAATCCAGAGAAGAAAACAATTTTAGTCATCTTTTGACTCGGCAGTTTTTTTCATTATTATCATTCTTATTCCATCATTTCTTTCTCTCGAATTGAGGAAAATGTACGCTGCAACTGTCTTTGCAATTTTGCATGGATTTTTCTCAACGGAGATGAACTAAGTCTATACTTCTAGTCAAGGAATAATAGAGGATTTGGTTTGACTTCAATTGTGAGATCTAACTGATTTTAGTTTTCTTATTATTTTCTGGTATTCGTATATTTCCTGCTTTATTTTCTTATGGTTGTTGTATTATTCAATTGTCCCGAGTCTGGATGTTAGATTAATTTAAAAACCTAGAGCCAATTAGAATAATTAAATCCATAATTGTTTGATTGTTCTAAATTAGTGGCAACTGGCATAATCGGGGTTATGTCAGAGAAATATACTGGCTAATTTGTAAACAACTCTCATAGCATATTGTTTGGTTAAAACAGGGTTTCTCTAAATCTTAAAGCAATTGTGAAATTTAATTCTATGGTCATACCTATGATTATTTTGCAATTAGGGCAATAACTGACGGTCGTACCTTAGCTATCCATAATTACAGAGAAATTAATTGTCAGCGTTTGTTTGACAATTATAATTTGTTTATCAGTTTATATGTGGAGTTATTCTTGCATCGATGATCAACTAGAAAAACCATTTTCGAAGTTGCTTACTATTTGAATTTTTACCTTAGTGCTATTTAATTTTTATTTAGTTTAACTGCAATATTTGATTAGTATAGTTTATTGCTAATTTTCCTAAAAACCATTGTCAATTTGAACTTCAAAGAGACAAATATCCCCAGTCCCTGAGGATACGACCCTACTTGCCCTGTATACAAATTAATAAGATTTTGTTAATAAATTTTGATATATCGGATTAAACAAACTCTTCGGAGTCAGGGTGAATCCAGTAACTCATTGCACATCCAGAATCCCTACTCCAATACTAGAATTGACTCGACACTGCTTTTGTTGGCAACTAAGATTTTCATTATTATTATTATTGCATAGGCATCGACAACCTATCAATTTTTGGCGCCGTTGCCGGGGACTGACGTTAATTAATTTGTTTTTTTTAAGTTCATTTTTGTTCTAATTTTCTAGTATCTTTTCTAGTTTATGCCTCGTTCCTCTCGTACAAGCGAATTAATTTTCGACCCTGAAGTAAAGAAGACCGAGCACCGAACGCGAAAAGAGACCAGACAGCTCAGGGAAGAGCAATCTAGTGCTGCGTCTCGGAGACCTGATCTAGAGGTTGAAGCAACAAGTTCACTTGGCAATACTTCAAGTGACCCGGATCGAGAAGAAGTCATTATGGCTAATGCACAGACATTAAGGGAGTTGGCTGCTCTTAATTTAAATCAACTGCCTTTAGGCATTACTTTTCCACATTTAAATGATAACACACCTTTTGAGTTAAAATCCGGCCTAATTCATCTTTTAGCATCTTTTCATGGTTTACCAGGTGAGAAGCCTCATATGCGTTTGAAAGAGTTCGATGTGGTTTGCAACAGTATGAAGCCCTGGGAAATTATGGAAGAACAGATAAAAATAAGGGCATCCTCCTTCTCTCTCAAGAACTCAACAAAAGACTGGTTGTACTACTTACCTCTTGGTAGTATCACCACTTGGGAGCAATTGAAGAAAAAATTCTTGAAAAAATATTTTCCTGCATCTCGAGCTGCAAGTCTAAGGAAGGAAATATGTGGTATCAAGCAGCATCCAGGAGAGTCGCTCTATGATTACTAGGAGCGATTCAAGAACTTATGCATTAAGTGTCCTCAGCACCAAATAAGTAAGTAATTGCTCATCCAGTATTTTTACGAGGGGCTACTTTTTAGACACAGGAATATAATTGATACTGCAAGTGAAGGGGCGCTGGTGAACAAGACTCCTCGAGAGGCATGGGAGTTGATCGAAGGGATGGCTGAAAACTCGCAGCAATTCGGTACAAGAGTGGATGTTCTGATACACAGAGTGAATGAGGTAGAAACATCCTCTATCCAATAGTAGTTGACGGAGTTAACGTCCTTTGTTAGGCAATTGGCTGTAGGAAATGCACCACAATCTTGTAAAGTTCATAATACAGGGTCAAGTTATATAACACCATTTAAGCTTAAATTCAACACACAACATGATAAAATGAATCAAAGCGGTCTAGCCAACAAGGAGAATCAAAACAGTCTGATACCTTGCCAAAACAACCACTTTACTTGCTCCATTTCACCTTAACTCACACATAAGCTTAAACCAATGTTTAGTCAAGTTTCTCAAGCTTAACTAAGGTTCAATAAGTCAAAAAGATCAAGGGGAAACCTCCACTCCGTGGTGGACAACAAGGAGAAAAGAAAACAGTCCCCAAGTTCACATTCAACCCCAACCTCCATCCTTTCACTATTTTTAACTTAAACAACATTCCAAGAGTTATTTCTAACTTTAAGAGGGTTCATAACATGTTAAGACATCAAGGAAAATCATAAACAAAGCTTAGGCAAAGAATCAAACACATGGCATGCCATACATCCAACGCTATTTCCACATACTTAGCTCAAGGAGTTTAACCACAAATAACATCAACCCAATTTCTAGTTTGTCATCAATACCTTAAACACTTGATATTACACAATAAAGCTAAGTTTTAAGGATAATTCACCTTTCTTAAGTGAAGCTTGAATCACCCAAAAGTCTACCAAAACAAGAGCTTCAAGCTTGAATCACACACAAGCCTTGAAGATAGTTTACTCAACTAACTAAGGTTCCTTTTGTTTTGGTTTTTGCTCAAGGTTCAAGCTAGGGCTTCAAGCAAGAAAATGGAGTTTTTTTTCTTCTCTCTTTGGAGCATGAGAGAGTCGGCCAACACAAGGAAAAAAAATGGAGCCAAAAGGTTTAAATTTTGCTAATTTCCTTGGTCAAATGAGTTGAATGGTTAGGGCATTGCCACTTGTCTCAATCTTGGCCATTTCTTCCTTTAAGCTTTGCCAAATAACGTTCTTCACTCCAAGTGATTCAAATGTCTAATTAGCACCTTTAAACTCTCACATAAGGTCTCAAACACAATTAAAAAGGTATTTGGTCCTAATGCATATAGTGAAATAAAATGATACCTCTTCAAGGAGATGTTACAATTCATGTAGAAGGCAATGCAAGGAAATGTTATAATTTATTTAGTCTTAGGGCAATGCAAGTGATTTAGGAGAATTTATATTTTTAAGTGAGGGTTCTCAGATAGGGAGGGAATAGAGAGGCCTGTTCACTTAAGACAGGGAATAGGATTTTCATTCAAGAATTCCCTATTGAGAAAAGAGAGTCACTAGACTAAACTTGACACAAGGCCACCTATCGATAAGGAAAGAGTTGCCTCATTTTATTATAAGGAAGTTTTTTTAATATTATAGAGGCATCATTAAGGACTTTTCAAAGTGCAGAATCCTAAAATGGAATCATTATAGAAGAAAGTAAAGCAACTCCAACTTCCATTGAAAATGGATTGGCTAGCGAAAATGGATAAAAGCCCACATGGAAGGTGTTAACAATAGCAAAAAAGAAATATGCTAAATAAAATAAAGAAAATGAGGTATCTATTTTATCAAAGCATGCTGACTTGAACTAGCTTTCTCATACAAGAACAAAGTACTTTCACTGGCTGTAAGCTTTCCTTCTCACAAAAGATTTAGGAGAGCACTAGAAAAAATGCAAGCTGCAATTTCTAGTATAAAGAAATTGGTTGAAATAGCTGAAGTCCCAAGAAGATTTCCCCTAGCTTTCCTTGTTAGCCTAAGATCCATCCTTCAAAACCAATTGCTGTTATGGGACTTTGGAATAAGTCACTTATTTTTAAAAGACACAGAGACAAGAACTTAAGCTGGCTTTAAAGAAATTTGTATGTTAAACTTAAATTGCTTCTTCTTTAGCCTAGCCTATCATTGAAGGCAAATGGCCTTCCTTTTGCAATTGGATGTACAACTCTTTTCTTTTTGCTATGAAAAGTCATTCTATTAGGTCTAAGCTGCCTATAAATAAAAATGGGAAGGAAAAAGAGGCCTCAGGACCATGGGGTATAGGGACGAAGGCTAGAGCTATTTATTTCCCACTGATACTTTGACTATTGGGTGAATACTTCACTAGGGATAGCAATTCTTGCCACTAGCTCACTTGGAAGATAACTGGTTCAAAATGCCCACCCATTTTCTACAATTACTAAAAAGAAAAATATCCCATAGACTGGCTAGGAAAGGGCATTGATAAGTGTGTATTTTACATGTTTTAAGTGTGTCTTATTATTTACATTTTGGTGTGTTTTAGTCATTTTTATAGTTAAATAACTAGGTTTTTAGTGAAGTTTGCATTTTGTGGTCCAATTGTGAAAAATTACACTTGTGAGAACCTTGGAATATATATATATATATATATACATGTCGCATTTGCATTTTAGACTCCTAATAACCTTTACTATCGTTGGTTCTTAAATACGTATGTAAAAACGATTTTTAAGGTTGCAAATAAGTTAATTGTGCAAAGTATTAGATTATTTGAATTTTTGCCAAGTTAAGTTAATATTTCTTGACGTAGAGTATTTTATTGTTTTAATATTAATTCTTTGAATTTCGATAGCTAATTTTAAGTGTTAAAAACGTTAAGTGTCAACGGGACCCTAGAATTAAGATGAAAGCAATTTAGGTCAAAACCCTTATAATTACACTTAGGACGTTGAATCTCGATAATTGAATTCTCACGAGTTTAGTACACTAGTAGGCTATCGAATTTCATTTGGGGTAAGATTTTGGAATTAGTTTACGAGTGAGAACCTAAGTAGAAGGTCGAACCAGTTGTTAAAAGACCAAATTAGCCTTCCTACATTTCAAATTCACCATGCAGCCATGGAACAATTCTTGAACAAGCTTCAATTCCAAACAATTCCAATTTCTGCTGGTTCCATTTTCCACTCTTCATTCCAGCACCTACCATCCTTAATGCCGACTTAGCCACTTAAAACACTCCATTATATACATTCCACTACACACACACTTCACAATATCAACTGCATTCCACCACAACAACACTCCAATCCTATTCCTTCCTCCTGCCATGAGCCGAGAGTGGAGTGAGAGAGAGAGGGAGCCGAGTTCTTCATTTTCCTTTCTTTCTGTCCGCTAGCTATAAAAGAAAAGTGAGACCTGCTGATTTTCCCCATTTCAACCGTGAGCTGGTGAAGAGACCGAGAGCCAAATTTCCTCCATTCTAGTCGCAAGCTTGAGCAAGGGAGAGGGAGAGCTAGAGCGCTGCATTTCTGGACTGCCGAGAGGAGAGAAATATTGCAGCTACTAAGTCGTGTGTGTTGAGCTTCAAACTGATGTAAGTTCTGGACTTAGACTAGTTGTTTATTGGTTGATGAAGCTGTTTAGGGGCATGCATGGGAGAGTTGTGCGGTTGGATGAAGAATTAAGTTACAAGAAATCTGGTTTTGAATGAATTTGGGTTTGCCGAGAGCTTGGGCTGGATATTACAGCTTGAATTGGCCAATTTGTGGTGATCTGAGTTTAATTATGTATTTAGCCAACTAAAAACTAGATGATTATGCCTTGCATGAGGTTAATCAGTTGTGAGAAAGCAAGAAAATTGAGGGAATTCAAAATCTGCTTGCATGCAAGCCAACCGAGAGCTGACTTGGATGAATTCCTGGTTGGTTAGTGATTTTGATGTTGTCCGAACTTGGTTTTGGAGCAAATCTGATAGATAGCTGTTTTTTTTGGTCATGCATGTAGCTGATGAGTCGTGGTTTAAAAAAAAAGAGAATAGAAAACTGAAGTTGTGGCCGAGAGGGGGGGATTGAGCATTTGACTGGTTTTCCTTCGAATTTTAGGTAAGATTTTTATACTGGGTATTTAAGATTAGTTTGTAGCTGGTTAATCACCTTTTGCATGTTGAGTTGAAGTAAAAAAAATTGAAGGAAGTTATGGACAAAACACTATAAGTTAATTTGTTATATTGCTGGAATTTGTACCTGGTTGCTAGCCGTACTAGTTGAAACTTTTGGTGAGATTATCAAATAATAATACAAGTCATGAAGTCAAGAAAATATAGCAAACAAGGAACACTCACATGCAAGCACACATGATATGCAATCGAGTAAATAATGCAAGAAAACAGTTCAAAAGTAACTTTGGAAACAGTTTAGGGTCACTCACCTCCACGGCTCAGGAACCAACCATCATATATCAGTGTCTTGCTCAAATCCAAGTCTTAGATCACAAACTCAATGCAATCAAGTCCTTTCAAAGTTCGGACAGCACTTCACTAAATTGGCTTACTTTCCAGCCGTCAAGGCTTCATTATTTCCTCAACCAATCCCAAAGTCACACAAATAAGTTCATTCAATAACCGTTCAATAAGCTCCAAGTAGTACGAGTACAATTCAAGCTAGGGAAGAGTCCGGAAATGAAAGTTAAGCTCTAAACCATAAAAACAGTTTTTGACATCAGTTTGCGGTTTCGGCCCCATTGGCACTACGATTATCGGATGGAGGTGTAAGATACACCGTTTCGAAGCTAAGAGATAGGGGTACAATATTACAGAAGGTCACTCAGTCCAGATCATAGTGTAGCTAGGTCAAAATTGACATATATGAAACCAGAATCTCACAAACAGGTTGGGTAACCGCACAATTGTTAAACAACAATAACTCAGCCTAACGAAGTCCGATTGAAGTGTATATTATGGTGTTTCGAAGCTAAAACACAACCCTACATTTCTTATGAAGACCTCCATGGCCAAATCCTGCATTTTCATGATCAAAAATGGAAAACTACACAAAAACAGAATTCTGGGCGCGAAACAGGTTTCATGGACAATCAATGGTATTTCAGTCATTTCACATGCTACAGTCATCGGATCAAGCTGAAATTTTAGAGACTACTATGTCATACCATTGGCTACAACTTTTATGTTTTGGCCAAAATCTAATTCGGTACGGATCATGGTTAAAAGTCAAGGTCAGATTGGGTGAAAAGACAACCCTGTTCACTGAATTCCTACCTAGACCAGTCTGGGTATTTCCGTCTTATCTCAGGCTACCCAGCTCGGATTGGGCTAAAACTTTTCAGGCAACTAGAAAACATCATTATATACAACTTTCATGTTTTGTTCCAAGGCCAATTCGGATTCTAACCTGGTCGAACAGAAACGGGCAGAAAGGGGAAAAAAATGGAACCCTAATCTGGAAATTCATGCATTCATGTGCCAATTCTTCCAAAAAATCACATCTATAACCAACATAAACCATTAATTTGACATTAGCAAGATCAAAGAAAGAATTCCCTAGTTACTCACCTTGCAAGCTCAAGAAAGTAAGCAACTTAGCACCCATTTCTTCCAAACAACTCCACAACCAACCTCAATATCACCAAACTAAGAAGTTCTATGGAAAAATTTGAAGATTAAACGGTTGAATTGAAAGATTGGGCAAGATTGGAGCTTGAAAATTGAGAGAGTTTTCTTTCCTTTGTTCCTAGCAAGAAATTCGGCCCAGAGCTTCAAAATAAGAAGAATTTTGGGTCAATTTTGGTTTAAATGGTAAAGGCGTGAATAGTGGTCAAAAGGTCAAAAAGGTAAGAATAAATCCTCAAGTGACACATGTCCTCTTCATTAATTTCTTGCCTAACTTTTTGTCTCTCTTACACCAATCCACTTGGCAACCTCTAAATATCTCATAACACCCGGTAAACTAAACCCAGTATCCAAAACTTAACCGAACTGGCCGAATTGTTTCGAATTTTCCACACTAGCGGGTCCCACGTCCGGTATATACCGGTATATGCTCTTAATTTCTCAAAAACTAACCGATACTAGAAAAATCATCTAAAAACTATATTTACTCAATAAAATTATCTGGGAAAATTTTCTAATAAAGAAATTGTCAAAAAGGCGGGCGATCAATAAAATAAACCCTAGAAACTTAGAAAATTTTCGGGTTCTCGCACTCATTCTTTCGGGGCGTCACAAATGTACCACACCTTAGGGTGGGAGGGCCTCTTATCCTGACCTGGTAACCACTTGTGTGACGTCGTTGGGTGAATCCCTCGACTAGTCTATAAAAAGGTATACTCGAGTAATACCAAATTCTCTCGTGAGAAGAACGGGCCCGGTGGGAGTAAGTTGGTTGGAGCGTGTTAAGGTAAAAAAAAATAATGAATCTACATGGACCTTAGGTAGTGAAAGTTGACGGAGGGTCAGCTGCGGCTAATTTGGATCAAGTTCGAGGAAAATGGCTCCTGAGAGCCCCTGTATCCTATCCTGTGCTGTTAAACGTTTTCCTACTTGTTGAATTTCAGCTTGGAGTTATTAATTGCTGGTTGTTTTATGTGATTGCATGTTTCGGGCACCACTGAGCATTAGCTCACCCCACGCAATTTGTTTTCCTTAACAGGTTTTGGCATTTGAGGAACTTGAAGCCTGCTCTTAGCTTTGTAAATTTTGTTTTCGAATCGGACTATGTATCTTTTGTTTCGGGTTGCCACTTGAAGCTGGAAAAGTGCAAACCCTAAATTTTTGGCTTGTATGAATGTATTTGGATTTTTTTTTTATGATTTCACTTTGTGGTTTGTAAAGTATAAGTGTAGTTTGTGTTAAACTGGTTGGAGGTGTACTTAAGAGTGAATGTTCAGATGCCAGGGGCCATGTTATCTCTGAAGTTAATGTGTTTCTAGTATTTTGGATGTTTAAAGGATTGACTTGTTCGGTGACGAATTTTGTTTTGATTAAAGTTATACGTCGAAAGGGTTTAGTCGGTTTCCTTGTGTGAGTCCTGGCGAGAGCTAGGCAGGCGACCCACCAACCCTCTGGTTCACCTTAGGGGGAAGTGGGGTCGCCACAGGTGGTATCAGAGCCTAGGTTAGAAAAATTATTTGAACGATTTATTAGAGGTGTTAGAAACCCTGAACCTTTTTAGAGTTAAGAAGCGAGATAATTAGACATATTCTAAGTAGTACTTGAGCAAGTTAGCTATTTAAGCATTAACTTTTGGATGTTTGGTTATTTTGCAGGTATGGAAAATGGAAACGGACATGCTAATGGTAACGGAGTGGCTAACGGACATGTAGAGCCTCTTAGGTCCATCTCCTATAGGCCACGAGACGGAGGATCTCGTATACGTTATACACCAGCTGATAGGTACCCTCGATGCCAGTGTAAGGTCACGTATGCCTACCCTAATGAGTTAGTGCTGTCCTTAGATGACAAGCGTCGCCAGCTGAGGGACGCTAATCACATTCTGACCCAGGACGTCGAGGAGTTGAGCATCATGGTTGATACTCAGCTCGATCGCATAGCTGAGCTCGAGCAGAGGTTAGCAGCCGAGAGGGCTAGGTCAGAGGCCGCTCGTGAGAAGTTAGGAAGACATAGGTCTCGATTGACTCGAGTAGCTGAGGAGGTACGAGATAGGAGTGCGGGTATTAAGGTTGGCGCCACTATGATGATAGATGAGGTTATGGGTATTATTCAGGGTACTGCTCAGGCAGGGGTTGAGGAGGATCCGGAGGAGGATCCTGAGGAGGACGTCGCTCCTGGTAGCCCTGCTAAGGGTTAGACTAGGTTTGTTTTGCCTGTAAATAGGTATCCAAGGTTAGTTAGGGTGACACTAGTCTAGATCATAGCATTTTGTCTAGTTAGATGGCCTACTTTTGAGGCACTATATCCCTATTTTTGGTTTAAGGGATTGTTTGTATATATTTGCTAAACTTGTGTGCCATACTTTCGGAAGGCACCCTAACCTGCTATTTGTATGAACCTTGGTATGTGAATATATGTGTTAAGCATTTTAATTCTCTTTTCCTTAATATTCATGCTGATTTTACTTACAAAAGAAATATATATATAATAACAATAAGTAAATAAATAACAATATTTCCGCTTAATTGCTTTATTTATATCATTAGGCATAACTGGGCTATGGATCGACGAGTTAGAGGTAGAGAACGTGGGAGATCAACTAGACAACACCCCGAGGTTGGTGGTGATAGGGAACCTGAGGTCAATCAAGACCATGGTCAGGGGAGCGTGGCCGGAGACCCAGTGGCCACCGCGATTAATAGAATAACTGATGTCTTGGAGCTCAAGACTGAGCACCAAGCCCATGGAGCAGTGCATCACCAAGGAGGCCCAATCGATACTGAGGATCGGGCATTAGAGAGATTCTTGAAGTTTGGACCTCCTAAGTTCTATGGAGGCCTAGAACCTGAGGTAGCAGAAGGTTGGTGGGAGAGGATCTCTGACATTTTTGCAACTCTAAATTATACGGAGGAGAGACAAGTGACTTTTACAACATTCCAGTTTGAGGGAACTGCTCGTTCCTGGTGGAACCTAATTAGGGTTAATTGGGACAGGAACCATATTCCTAGGACCTGGGCGAACTTCACTCGGGAGTTCAACGCCAAGTTTCTACCTCCTCTTATCCAAGAGAAAAGAGAGGATGACTTCATCAAGTGTAGGCAGGGGGCGGTGAGTGTCGCCGAATATGAGATTCAATTCACAAAATTGTCCCGTTTTGTTCCTGAATTGGTAGCCACGGAGCAAAGGCGTATAAGGAGGTTTGCGTAGGAACTAAACGTGGAAATCCAGGAGGGATTAGCTGCTGTTCGGATAGACACTTTTGCTGATGCCGTAGAGAGAGCTCAGAGGGTTGAAGTTGCCAGAGCTCAAGTAAAATCCTTCCAGGCTAAGAAAAGATTTGTACCTAGCAGCAGTTGTGAGCCGACTTATCCAAATACTCCACCGGCCAAAGTGGGTCGAGGAACGGGTGGAGTAAATTGTGAGAACCCGTAAAAACCCTAATCATTTTCCTAGGATTTTAGTTCCCTTAATTGCATAATTTTTGCATTTCTGGCTTAGAAATATTATCTGGGTGGATTTTATGAGTAGTTATAGTTTTTAGATGATTTTTCTAGCATTGGTGAGTTTTTAGAAAATTAAGAATATATATTGGACGTGGGACCCACTAGTGCGAAAAGTTCAGAAAAATTCGGCCAATTAGGTTAAATTCCGGATACTGTGTAAAATTTATCGGGTGTTAAGAGATAAGTAGAGTGTGTGAAATGATTGATGTGAGAGAGAAAAGAAAGATAAGAATGCATTTATGGAGGTGACAAGTGTCACCTTCTCATTTGTTGGACTTTAAGAAACACTATTCACTTTCTTGACTTTTTTGACCAAAGGATTAAATATCAAAAAAATGCACAAAAATCACCATTTTCTTACCTCTTATGGCCGGCCCTCTCCTTGCAAAGAAGAAAGGAATTTCTCCAACTTTCAAGCTTCCATAAGCTTCAATCTTCCATAAACAAAAGCTTAGACTAGATTTCACTCCATAAAAATCCTATCTTCTAGTGCTAGTAAGGGTTGTAGTGAAGTTTGTTTGAAGAGCTAAGTGTCCAACACCTCTCTACATCTCTTGTTTCTTGGTAAGTTATGCTTGAACACCCTACTACACCTAATGATGGTATTATTATGCTTAGAAGTGGCTTGAGTGTTGGAATATGTGATTTATCTCTTGATTTGGCTTGTTTTGGTGAAGTTTTTATTTTATTGGGAATTTTTCTGGTTTAATATGAAATGAATGTTGTGGCCATCTTTGATGATTGGCAATGGACTATAATGGCTCTAGTAGGTATGTTTGATAAGTATTTGCAATGAATTTTGGATTTGGATGGAAAAATGGAAAATTAGGGTTCATAAAACCCCAATTCTGTCCGGTTTTAGATCATAGGGTTAGAGGCCGAATTAGACTTTGCTCAAAACATGAAAGTTGTAGGTATTGATGTGTTTGAGGTGCCTGTAAAATTTCAGGTCATTTGGATTAGTGTAGAGTGAGATATGACGAAATTACTGTAGCTGTTCTGCTTTGATCAGAATGCGAAAACTGCGATAGTAATTGGCCATTTCGACTGGAATTGGTTTGGATTTTGGAGTTGGTGTCTTCTGATGAAATGTAGCTGGATGTCTTAGATAACTTATGCCTTTGGAATTTCGGCATTTGGACTTGTATGGACTGAGATCTACCGATTACAGTTTTCTGTGTTTTGCAAACCTGTTTTGGTGATTCTGGTTTAGTGTTTGGCATTTTTGACCTAGTTGGGTCAGGAACTGGATTGAGTGACCTTCTACATTGTTGTAGCCCTGTCCCATAGATTCGAAACGGTGGGTCTTACACCCCCATCCGATAATTGTAGTGAGAGTTGTGCCATTACCGCATTATGACGTCAAAACCGGTTTTCTTATCAAGGCCTAAGTTAAAGCCCTTTTCCTAATTTCTGGTTTCCTATGATGCTTATATATGTTTGCAAAACCCTATTGGGGTTGTGATTGTCATTGTTTTGTGACTCGCTATCGAGTCTCATTGCATTTGTTTACGTGTTCTAGGGCGTGACGGTGGTTCACGACATTCTCCTGACGGAAGTGCATGACATAGCACTTAATTGCTTAGTGAGTATACTACTCACTTACTTGTTATAATGTGGCTTTGTTCCATGTGTATTTGATGCCTTGAAGGCTTAATTGGTTATTGGAAGTGATTGAGGTGAGGGTGTACTTGACCGCCCTCACCCCTTGTAATTTCCTTCATGGCTATTTACTGTTTTACTGAAATACTGCAATTGTTATATGAGATACTGAATTCCATGCATGGAAACTGATTTGGTGTCGTTTGGACGAGTATCCAACGGCTTTACTGTATTACTGAGCTCAACCCCGTTCGGTAGTCAATTGGATCGAGCCGGCGAGGGCTTGGTCGTGAAAATTGTCATGCCACGGGGACTGTACTGGGGAACCTTGTAGTAATGAGACTCTTGGTTCCGGTATACTCGAGTATTACCAAAAGCTACTGAATTGGAGTGCGGGCCCGGTTGGGGTATGTTGGGTGGAAGGAATGGAAGTAAAGTGAGGTCTACGGTTTGGTACTCTTAACATTGACGGAGGGTCAATGAGGTTGGATCAAGATTGCAAGCGTGGAAATGGGCTCTTGAGAGCCGACCGTATCCTTTCACTGATTTGCTTTACTTCGAAATTGCATACTTGAATTGAATGGTTATGCTTATGTGATCTTAACTGTTATTGTGGTAGTTGCTCACTGGGCTTTAACTCATTCCGTGTTATTTGTTTTCTTTACAGGGATATAATTACTTTTGGGAATGGATTGGATAGTTAATTGCCAAGTTGAGCATGTAAATGTCTTTTGTATAGCTCTTGAAATGAAACCCTAATGTGTAACGGGTTCATTTCCTTTTGATAGGCAAACCGAATATGTACTTCCTTAATGAATGGTTTTGGCCTGCCACTATGGCTTGTAAATGTTGAATTGATGTATATATATATGTTTGGTTGATGTTTGGTTTGATTTTGGATCAATGCGATTTTCAAACGAAAAGGAAAAAAATTTTGGCGCGAATGAACAGTACCAAATCCGGCCAGAAACTGGCCGGATTGAAGGCCGGATTGCCTGAGAAAAATTGGAAATCCGGCCAATTGCATTCGGCCTGATATCCGGCCAGACAATCCGGCCGGAATCTTGGCCGGATTGCCGGCCGGATTGCGAGGGTGTAACGACCCCACCTCCCCCTAAGGCGTACCAGAGGGTTCGGGGGGCCGTCTGCCCAGCTCTCGCCGGGACTCAAACGCTCACTACAGTTCTCAACCCAATTACAATATAAATCTCAAAATTACATCAAATTCTCCAATGATTACATATTACAAATGCAGCGGAAACTGATTCCAATCGTGGAACGTATACTGACATCCATATCAACTTCAAATATTTATACAAGACCAACTCGTACAAAAATAAATCCAAACTTAAACTGTACACGAAATAAGCCATCCAGTCACGTGAATAAGCACCCCAAGCTTTTCTTCGCCACGAGCCCTGTGGAGGGGAATTAAAACATTTTTGGGGTGAGCTAGAAACTCAGCGAGTAACCATTAAAATCAGTAATCAAATCGGTTTCACCATAGTTCATTTCAATGATGTCATATAGCAATGATGTCATAAATCAAATGATAAATCCGAAAACAACTACAACATTTGCAAAACAGTAAATATGATTATCAATAATTCAAGAAACATTTACAATGGAAAGCGATAGTAACATTCATGAAAGGATACATTCGTTCTCCTGACATATCCTCGCTCATTTGGTCATTCATTTCATTTCATTCACCCCGTCCCTGGCTTTTGGCCAGGCTCCACCAACCTACATAGGTAATACTCGAGTATACCAAACGTTCACCCAAGTTCCTAATCGCCTGACCGAGTCCGCTTCTGGCTCAAGACGACCGGTAACAAGGGGCAATGGCCAGTTCAGCCCAAAAGGCTTACATTCATGCGCAAGTAACATTTCAATCGAAAATTTCACATTTATCGAGGTCGAGTGCGATAAAGTACACACTCGCCTCGAAAACTCGTTTTGGAAATCATTATAAGCGCTTAACACGTTATCAACCAAAATACAAATCATGAAGTCAAGAAATATAGCAAACAAGGCACACTCACATGCCAGCACGCATGATATGCAAGAAAACACTTCAAAAGTAACTTTGGAAACATTTCAAAAGTAAATAATGTAAGAAACGGTTCATAAATAACTTTAGAAGTAGTTTGAGGTCACTCACCTCCACGGCTCAGAAATCATCCATCACATAACATTGCCTTGCTCAAATCCAAGTCTTAGATCACAAACTCAATGCAAACAAGTCCTTTAAAACTTCGGATAGCACTTCCCCTAAATTTGCTTACTTTCCCATCCATCATGGCTTCATTATTTCTTCAGCCAGTCCCAAAGTCACACAAATAAGTTCATCTAATATCCATTCAGCAAGCTCCATGTAGTACTAGTACAAGTCAAGCTAGGAAAAAGTCCGGAAATGAAGGTTAAGCTCAAAACCAGAAAAACAGTTTTGACGTCATTTTGCGGTAATGGTGTCAATTTCACTATGATTATCGGATGGGGGTGTAAGACCCACCGTTTCGAAGCTATGAAACAGGGATACAACAATGTAGAAGGCCACCCAATCCAAATCCTAGCACAACTAGGTCAAATATGCCAAATACTACACCAGAACCACCAAAAACAGGTTTACAAATCGGACAATGCTGTAATGAACATAACTCAGTCTATACAGGTCGAAATGCCGAAATTCCAAAGGCATATGTTAGCTAAGACATTCAGATACATTTCATCAGAAGACACCAACAACAAAATCCAAACCAATTCCAGTCAAAATGGCCAATTACTAGCGCAGTTTTCGCATTCTGATCAACCCAAAACAGCAACAGTAAAATCGACATATCTCACTCTACACTAATCCAAATGACCTGAAACTTTGCAGGCACTTCAAACTCATCAATACCTACAACTTTCATGTTTTGAGCAAAGTCCAATTCGGCCTCTAACCCTATGATCTAAAACCGGACAAAATTAGGGGTTTATGAACCCTAACTTTTCACAATTCATTCCAAACCCAAAATTGATTGCAAATATCAACAATTCACACCTACTAGTGTCATTATAGGCCATTGCCAATCATCATAAACAACTACACCATCATAATCCAATTAAACCAGAAAAATCATCAATAAAATAAAAACTTCACCAAATCACTTCAAACCAAGATGAAAACCAGAAATTTCAGCACTTTAATCACTAATAAGCATAACTTAAGCTTCATTAAGTGCAAGAGGGAATTCACACACCACTCACCTAGTAACCAAGAGAGATAGAGATGTTGGACACCTTAGCTCTTCAAACAAACTTCACTAAACTACCTACTAGCACCCAAGGAAGGAATTTTATGGAGTAAAAACTAATTTAGGCAAGTAGTTTGGATGATTTGAGCTAGGAATTTGCCAAGATGTTGAAGAGTTTTGTCTTTCTTCTTGCTAGAGAGGGCCGGCCATCCAAAGGTAAGAAATGGTGATTTTTGGGCAATTTTTAAGATATTAAACCTTTGGTCAAAAAAAAAGTCAAAAATTGGAATAGTAAATCTTAAAGTAAAACCAATAAGAGGGTGACACTTGTCACCTCATTAATGCAATCTTATCACTTCTTTTTCCTCTCACATCAATCAAATCTCACTCTCTACTTATCTCTTAACACCCGATAAATTTTACACAGTATCCGAAACTTAACCTTATTGGCCGAATTTTTCCGAACTTTTCGCACTAGTGGGTCCCACGTCCATTATACACTCTTAATTTTCCAAAAACTCTCCAATACTAGAAAAACCATCTAAAAACTATAATTACTCATAAAAATTCATCAGGAAAATTTCCTAAGCCAGGAAATGCAGAAAACATGCTATTAAAGGAAATAAAACCGTCGGAAAAGATTAGGGTGTTTACGGGTTCTCAAACTCTCTTTTTTTTTCGGGGCGTCACAATCTCCCCTCCTTAAAAGAATGTCGTCCTCGACATTCCACTTGTACTAATCAGGTCGAGATATCCCGCAAGAATCACTAATATTTCAAGCCAAGCCCACAGTCCGGCATCCTAAACTTCAAGCCTAGGATACACTACAGAGATCTAAAGCCTAAGCTCTGATACCACTTGTAACGACCCCACCTCCCCCTAAGGCGTACCAGAGGGTTCGGCGGGCCGTCTGCCCAGCTCTCGCCGGGACTCAAACGCTCACTACAGTTCTCAACCCAATTACAATATAAATCTCAAAATTACATCAAATTCTCCAATGATTACATATTACAAATGCAGCGGAAACTGATTCCAATCGTGGAACGTATACCGACATCCATATCAACTTCAAATATTTATACAAGACCAACTCGTACAAAAATAGATCCAAACTTAAACTGTACACGAAATAAGCCATCCAGTCACGTGAATAAGCACCCCAAGCTTTTCTTCGCCACGAGCCCTGTGGAGGGGAATTAAAACATTTTTGGGGTGAGCTAGAAGCTCAGCGAGTAACCAATAAAATCAGTAATCAAATCGGTTTCACCATAGTTCATTTCAATGATGTCATATAGCAATGATGTCATAAATCAAATGATAAATCCGAAAACAACTACAACATTTGCAAAACAGTAAATATGATTATCAATAATTCAAGAAACATTTACAATGGAAAGCGATAGTAACATTCATGAAAGGATACATTCGTTCTCCTGACATATCCTCGCTCATTTGGTCATTCATTTCATTTCATTCACCCCGTCCCTGGCTTTTGGCCAGGCTCCACCAACCTACATAGGTAATACTCGAGTATACCAAACGTTCACCCAAGTTCCTAATCGCCTGACCGAGTCCGCTTCTGGCTCAAGACGACCGGTAACAAGGGGCAATGGCCAGTTCAGCCCAAAAGGCTTACATTCATGCGCAAGTAACATTTCAATCGAAAATTTCACATTTATCGAGGTCGAGTGCGATAAAGTACACACTCGCCTCGAAAACTCGTTTTGGAAATCATTATAAGCGCTTAACACGTTATCAACCAAAATACAAATCATGAAGTCAAGAAATATAGCAAACAAGGCACACTCACATGCCAGCACGCATGATATGCAAGAAAACACTTCAAAAGTAACTTTGGAAACATTTCAAAAGTAAATAATGTAAGAAACGGTTCATAAATAACTTTAGAAGTAGTTTGAGGTCACTCACCTCCACGGCTCAGAAATCATCCATCACATAACATTGCCTTGCTCAAATCCAAGTCTTAGATCACAAACTCAATGCAAACAAGTCCTTTAAAACTTCGGATAGCACTTCCCCTAAATTTGCTTACTTTCCCATCCATCATGGCTTCATTATTTCTTCAGCCAGTCCCAAAGTCACACAAATAAGTTCATCTAATATCCATTCAGCAAGCTCCATGTAGTACTAGTACAAGTCAAGCTAGGAAAAAGTCCGGAAATGAAGGTTAAGCTCAAAACCAGAAAAACAGTTTTGACGTCATTTTGCGGTAATGGTGTCAATTTCACTATGATTATCGGATGGGGGTGTAAGACCCACCGTTTCGAAGCTATGAAACAGGGATACAACAATGTAGAAGGCCACCCAATCCAAATCCTAGCACAACTAGGTCAAATATGCCAAATACTACACCAGAACCACCAAAAACAGGTTTACAAATCGGACAATGCTGTAATGAACATAACTCAGTCTATACAGGTCGAAATGCCGAAATTCCAAAGGCATATGTTAGCTAAGACATTCAGATACATTTCATCAGAAGACACCAACAACAAAATCCAAACCAATTCCAGTCAAAATGGCCAATTACTAGCGCAGTTTTCGCATTCTGATCAACCCAAAACAGCAACAGTAAAATCGACATATCTCACTCTACACTAATCCAAATGACCTGAAACTTTGCAGGCACTTCAAACTCATCAATACCTACAACTTTCATGTTTTGAGCAAAGTCCAATTCGGCCTCTAACCCTATGATCTAAAACCGGACAAAATTAGGGGTTTATGAACCCTAACTTTTCACAATTCATTCCAAACCCAAAATTGATTGCAAATATCAACAATTCACACCTGCTAGTGTCATTATAGGCCATTGCCAATCATCATAAACAACTACACCATCATAATCCAATTAAACCAGAAAAATCATCAATAAAATAAAAACTTCACCAAATCACTTCAAACCAAGATGAAAACCAGAAATTTCAGCACTTTAATCACTAATAAGCATAACTTAAGCTTCATTAAGTGCAAGAGGGAATTCACACACCACTCACCTAGTAACCAAGAGAGATAGAGATGTTGGACACCTTAGCTCTTCAAACAAACTTCACTAAACTACCTACTAGCACCCAAGGAAGGAATTTTATGGAGTAAAAACTAATTTAGGCAAGTAGTTTGGATGATTTGAGCTAGGAATTTGCCAAGATGTTGAAGAGTTTTGTCTTTCTTCTTGCTAGAGAGGGCCGGCCATCCAAAGGTAAGAAATGGTGATTTTTGGGCAATTTTTAAGATATTAAACCTTTGGTCAAAAAAAAAGTCAAAAATTGGAATAGTAAATCTTAAAGTAAAACCAATAAGAGGGTGACACTTGTCACCTCATTAATGCAATCTTATCACTTCTTTTTCCTCTCACATCAATCAAATCTCACTCTCTACTTATCTCTTAACACCCGATAAATTTTACACAGTATCCGAAACTTAACCTTATTGGCCGAATTTTTCCGAACTTTTCGCACTAGTGGGTCCCACGTCCATTATACACTCTTAATTTTCCAAAAACTCTCCAATACTAGAAAAACCATCTAAAAACTATAATTACTCATAAAAATTCATCAGGAAAATTTCCTAAGCCAGGAAATGCAGAAAACATGCTATTAAAGGAAATAAAACCGTCGGAAAAGATTAGGGTGTTTACGGGTTCTCAAACTCTCTTTTTTTTTCGGGGCGTCACAATCTCCCCTCCTTAAAAGAATGTCGTCCTCGACATTCCACTTGTACTAATCAGGTCGAGATATCCCGCAAGAATCACTAATATTTCAAGCCAAGCCCACAGTCCGGCATCCTAAACTTCAAGCCTAGGATACACTACAGAGATCTAAAGCCTAAGCTCTGATACCACTTGTAACGACCCCACCTCCCCCTAAGGCGTACCAGAGGGTTCGGCGGGCCGTCTGCCCAGCTCTCGCCGGGACTCAAACGCTCACTACAGTTCTCAACCCAATTACAATATAAATCTCAAAATTACATCAAATTCTCCAATGATTACATATTACAAATGCAGCGGAAACTGATTCCAATCGTGGAACGTATACTGACATCCATATCAACTTCAAATATTTATACAAGACCAACTCGTACAAAAATAGATCCAAACTTAAACTGTACACGAAATAAGCCATCCAGTCACGTGAATAAGCACCCCAAGCTTTTCTTCGCCACGAGCCCTGTGGAGGGGAATTAAAACATTTTTGGGGTGAGCTAGAAGCTCAGCGAGTAACCAATAAAATCAGTAATCAAATCGGTTTCACCATAGTTCATTTCAATGATGTCATATAGCAATGATGTCATAAATCAAATGATAAATCCGGAAACAACTACAACATTTGCAAAACAGTAAATATGGATTATCAATAATTCAAGAAACATTTACAATGGAAAGCGATAGTAACATTCATGAAAGGATACATTCGTTCTCCTGACATTTCCTCGCTCATTTGGTCATTCATTTCATTTCATTCACCCCGTCCCTGGCTTTTGGCCAAGCTCCACCAACCTACATAGGTAACACTCGAGTATACCAAACGTTCACCCAAGTTCCTAATCGCCTGACCGAGTCCGCTTCTGGCTCAAGACGACCGGTAACAAGGGGCAATGGCCAGTTCAGCCCAAAAGGCTTACATTCATGCGCAAGTAACATTTCAATCGAAAATTTCACATTTATCGAGGTCGAGTGCGATAAAGTACACACTCGCCTCGAAAACTCGTTTTGGAAATCATTATAAGCGCTTAACACGTTATCAACCAAAATACAAATCATGAAGTCAAGAAATATAGCAAACAAGGCACACTCACATGCCAGCACGCATGATATGCAAGAAATATTTCAAAAGTAACTTTGGAAACAGTTCAAAAGTAAATAATGTAAGAAACGGTTCATAAATAACTTTAGAAGTAGTTTGAGGTCACTCACCTCCACGGCTCAGAAATCATCCATCACATAACATTGCCTTGCTCAAATCCAAGTTTTAGATCACAAACTCAATGCAAACAAGTCCTTTAAAACTTCGGATAGCACTTCCCCTAAATTTGCTTACTTTCCCAGCCATCATGGCTTCATTATTTCTCCAGCCAGTCCCAAAGTCACACAAATAAGTTCATCTAATATCCATTCAGCAAGCTCCAAGTAGTACTAGTACAAGTCAAGCTAGGAAAAAGTCCGGAAATGAAGGTTAAGCTCAAAACCAGAAAAACAGTTTTGACGTCATTTTGCGGTAATGGTGTCAATTTCACTATGATTATCGGATGGGGGTGTAAGACCCACCGTTTCGAAGCTATGAAACAGGGATACAACAATGTAGAAGGCCACCCAATCCAAATCCTAGCACAACTAGGTCAAATATGCCAAATACTACACCAGAACCACCAAAAACAGGTTTACAAATCGGACAATGCTGTAATGAACATAACTCAGTCTATACAGGTCGAAATGCCGAAATTCCAAAGGCATATGTTAGCTAAGACATTCAGATACATTTCATCAGAAGACACCAACAACAAAATCCAAACCAATTCCAGTCAAAATGGCCAATTACTAGCGCAGTTTTCGCATTCTGATCAACCCAAAACAGCAACAGTAAAATCGACATATCTCACTCTACACTAATCCAAATGACCTGAAATTTTGCAGGCACTTCAAACTCATCAATACCTACAACTTTCATGTTTTGAGTAAAGTCCAATTCGGCCTCTAACCCTATGATCTAAAACCGGACAAAATTAGGGGTTTATGAACCCTAACTTTTCACAATTCATTCCAAACCCAAAATTGATTGCAAATATCAACAATTCACACCTACTAGTGTCATTATAGGCCATTTCCAATCATCATAAACAACCACACCATCATAATCCAATTAAACCAGAAAAATCATCAATAAAATAAAAACTTCACCAAATCACTTCAAACCAAGATGAAAACCAGAAATTTCAGCACTTTAATCACTAATAAGCATAACTTAAGCTTCATTAAGTGCAAGAGGGAATTCACACACCACTCACCTAGTAACCAAGAGAGATAGAGATGTTGGACACCTTAGCTCTTCAAACAAACTTCACTAAACTACCTACTAGCACCCAAGGAAGGAATTTTATGGAGTAAAAACTAATTTAGGCAAGTAGTTTGGATGATTTGAGCTAGGAATTTGCCAAGATGTTGAAGAGTTTTGTCTTTCTTCTTGCTAGAGAGGGCCGGCCATCCAAAGGTAAGAAATGGTGATTTTTGGGCAATTTTTAAGATATTAAACCTTTGGTCAAAAAAAAAGTCAAAAATTGGAATAGTAAATCTTAAAGTAAAACCAATAAGAGGGTGACACTTGTCACCTCATTAATGCAATCTTATCACTTCTTTTTCCTCTCACATCAATCAAATCTCACTCTCTACTTATCTCTTAACACCCGATAAATTTTACACAGTATCCGAAACTTAACCTTATTGGCCGAATTTTTCCGAACTTTTCGCACTAGTGGGTCCCACGTCCATTATACACTCTTAATTTTCCAAAAACTCTCCAATACTAGAAAAACCATCTAAAAACTATAATTACTCATAAAAATTCATCAGGAAAATTTCCTAAGCCAGGAAATGCAGAAAACATGCTATTAAAGGAAATAAAACCGTCGGAAAAGATTAGGGTGTTTACGGGTTCTCAAACTCTCTTTTTTTTTCGGGGCGTCACAATCTCCCCTCCTTAAAAGAATGTCGTCCTCGACATTCCACTTGTACTAATCAGGTCGAGATATCCCGCAAGAATCACTAATATTTCAAGCCAAGCCCACAGTCCGGCATCCTAAACTTCAAGCCTAGGATACACTACAGAGATCTAAAGCCTAAGCTCTGATACCACTTGTAACGACCCCACCTCCCCCTAAGGCGTACCAGAGGGTTCGGCGGGCCGTCTGCCCAGCTCTCGCCGGGACTCAAACGCTCACTACAGTTCTCAACCCAATTACAATATAAATCTCAAAATTACATCAAATTCTCCAATGATTACATATTACAAATGCAGCGGAAACTGATTCCAATCGTGGAACGTATACTGACATCCATATCAACTTCAAATATTTATACAAGACCAACTCGTACAAAAATAGATCCAAACTTAAACTGTACACGAAATAAGCCATCCAGTCACGTGAATAAGCACCCCAAGCTTTTCTTCGCCACGAGCCCTGTGGAGGGGAATTAAAACATTTTTGGGGTGAGCTAGAAGCTCAGCGAGTAACCAATAAAATCAGTAATCAAATCGGTTTCACCATAGTTCATTTCAATGATGTCATATAGCAATGATGTCATAAATCAAATGATAAATCCGGAAACAACTACAACATTTGCAAAACAGTAAATATGGATTATCAATAATTCAAGAAACATTTACAATGGAAAGCGATAGTAACATTCATGAAAGGTGGGGCAGGCAGTCCGCTAACCCCTTTGGTTCGCCTTAGGGGAAGGTGGGGCTGTTACATAAATAGTCCTGGAGCACCACGAGGCGCTCTAGCGAGAGGAGTTGGGGCAAGAGGTGCTGGGGGAAGAGAAATCGGCGCTAGAGGTGGACCAAGTAGAAGGGGTCAACCTAGAAATGCTTCACAAGGAGGCATTGTGACAACACCTCAGGTAACTTGTGTGTGACGGCCCCACCTCACCCTAGGGCGTACCAAAGAGTTCGGCGGGTCGCCTGCCCAACTCTCGCCAGGACTCACTCACTCGTATCATGTATATACATCCATAGACAATAGATGCTCAAGTAAAAGATAAGAAACTTCTACACACCAGAAGTCTTCAAAGTTTTTACCTAATTTTCCAGCCATTTATGGCTTCATGATTTTTCTCAGCCAATCCCAAAGTCATGTACACCACAAACTCATCATAATAGCCATTTCATAGGCTCAAGACAATATAAGAACAAAAATTAAGGTAATAACAAGTGCGGAAATGCAATTTGACAAAAGACAGTTTTGACGGGTTCATGTATAACGGTCACAACCGGAGTTACACTTATCGGATTGGGATGAAACTTATGCCGTTTCGAAGCTAAGACACAGGGCTACAATGTTGAAGACGTCCACTCAGTCCAGTTTACCCTGTATCTAGGTTGAATTTATCAAAATGATCCCAGATTTTCTAGTTCAAGGTTTACTGTGGTAGTCTTGATTCATCCACTCTGATCTCAGCACACATAACTCCAAATCCAGTAATTTCAAAGCCATATGAAAACTATGACAAATGTATACAATTCTCATGAAGATGACTCAGTCAGATTTACAATGCAATCTAGTCAAATTCCCACTTTACAGATTCAAAATCCAACTAGTCGGTTAATTAACCGCACTGCATTCAAATGACCATATCCCAGTCTACCGAGGTCCGTTTAAGACGTTCTTGGTGGGGTTGAAAAGCTAATACAGGGTACTAAAACTTTCATGTTTTGACAATTGGCTAAATCTGAACGGATTGTAGTGATCAAACACAACCAAAGAGACTGAACTGTCCACGCGGAATTCTGGAAAGTAACCAAGATCAGTGAGGGTATTTTCATCTTTTCACAAGCTACGTTGCTCCGATTGAGCTGAAATTTTGTGGGAAACTATAAAATACCATTCTCTACAACTTTCATGTTTTGACCTAAGGCCAATTCGGCCTCTAACAGGAAGAAACAAAACCGGACAGAAAGGGGAAAGAAATTTCCAGAAATCTGGAATTTTTTATTGTTAATGGAACCTTTCTTGATTTCTTTCTCCCATCATCACTACAACCACTTATCTAAGCTTAGATACAACATAGATCATCCATATAGCAAGTATAGACAGCACATACCTCAAAACAAAGCTTGCAAGAGTACCACTTCATTTCCTCTTGAAAATTTTAGCTTCCCTAGCTTCCCAAGATCACAATTCACACTTTAATCGGTTTAGAATTTGTTTCTTGCACTTGGATGGTGCAAATCAAGAAGAAATTTTGTTTTCTCTTGCTCTCCCTTTCCTCTCTCTCCTAGCCCAGCTATGCAGCAGAAAATTGGGGAAGAATGAAGCTTAATTGGTCTTATAAGAAGACAAGAAGATTAGAACAAATTGTGTCCACAAGTTTAGCCAACACTTGGCTTGATTTCCACCACAAAATTTTCTCTTTCCTTTCTTGCATTTTAGCCCTTTAATTTCGGCCAAGATGTCATCATGAGAGAGGAGATATTTTGCTCCATTAGTAATAAACTTGTATGGCAAGAAAGTGGTGGTCAAGTGGTGGTTCAATCGGTAGTGCACGGTACACGTCGGTGTGACGCGTTTTCTCTTAAATCGCACGTACTAGGGTTTTTCTCTTCCAATTCACTAACTTTTTATCATTGCTTCTAATCACATATTATTTCTCACTTAAAAGTCACTCTTAAGCACCAAATTTGATCCTTACTCGGTATCGGATAATTATACTGCGGTTACACGAAAAAATCCGATTTCACCTTAAATTGAAAACGAATAGGAAAACCCCAATTTCCTATGGTCATTGGCACTTTTCTAGGGTGATTGAACTATGGATAACATGAAATAATAATTTCCAAATAATTTTCAAATAAAAGGGAATTTTTGAGAAATATGTAAGGAATTTGCGAGTCCTCACACTCTCTCCCCCTTAAAAGAATTTCGACCTCGAAATTCCAACTTGCATTAATCAGATCAAAAATAGCTCTCGAAAGTTGATCACGTACTAAGAATCATTTCAATCTCACCACAAGGATCTTTTGGGTTACAATATTTTCCAGACTCAGCTAAGATGACCCTGTCCGGTCTCTCACGTCACTTCCTAGTCACTAGATGTCCATAGATTTCTTATATTCATTTTAGTCGGACAAAGCCTGTTCATGTTCCAAAATACAAGTCTCAAGTACCTAGTAGCTAGCATCGCCTCAACTCTGGAGTACTCGGGCACGAGAATCCGAAATAAGGTAATTCACAACTCAAGCCGGCCGGTCCCAAGAGTATATCACCAAATTCGAGATTCCTACCCAACATACATATCAAATTTTCTCCAAGCATCAAGATAAAGGTTTTTATACCTATCGCATCTATGATCCGCAGCTTCACTCTAGAAGAGCACTTAACCCTTTTTCTCATCCATATGATAAGGACCATAACACCACTTGGTCCTATCTTTCTCCTTTGTAGAGACCACGTGAAGTGGCTCTAAATTACATCGCTACAAGCAATCATTTAACTTTCAAGCCAGTCCCATAGTTTGGCATCCTAAACATCAGCCTAGGATACACTACAAAAATCTGAAGCCTAAGCTCTGATACCACCTGTGACGGCCCCACCTCACCCTAGGGCGTACCAAAGAGTTCGGCGGGTCGCCTGCCTAGCTCTCGCCAGGACTCACTCACTCGTATCATGTATATACATCCATAGACAATAGATGCTCAAGTAAAAGATAAGAAACTTCTACACACCAGAAGTCTTCAAAGTGTTTACCTAATTTTCCAGCCATTTATGGCTTCATGATTTTTCTCAGCCAATCCCAAAGTCATGTACACCACAAACTCATCATAATAGCCATTTCATAGGCTCAAGACAATATAAGAACAAAAATTAAGGTAATAACAAGTGCGGAAATGCAATTTGACAAAAGACAGTTTTGACGGGTTCATGTATAACGGTCACAACCGGAGTTACACTTATCGGATTGGGATGAAACTTATGCCGTTTCGAAGCTAAGACACAGGGCTACAATGTTGAAGAAGTCCACTCAGTCCAGTTTACCCTGTATCTAGGTCGAATTTATCAAAATGATCCCAGATTTTCTAGTTCAAGGTTTACTGTGGTAGTCTTGATTCATCCACTCTGATCTCAGCACACATAACTCCAAATCCAGTAATTTCAAAGCCATATGAAAACTATGACAAATGTATACAATTCTCATGAAGATGACTCAGTCAGATTTACAATGCAATCTAGTCAAATTCCCACTTTACAGATTCAAAATCCAACTAGTCGGTTAATTAACCGCACTGCATTCAAATGACCATATCCCAGTCTACCGAGGTCCGTTTAAGACGTTCTTGGTGGGGTTGAAAAGCTAATACAGGGTACTAAAACTTTCATGTTTTGACAATTGGCTAAATCTGAACGGATTGTAGTGATCAAACACAACCAAAGAGACTGAACTGTCCACGCGGAATTCTGGAAAGTAACCAAGATCAGTGAGGGTATTTTCATCTTTTCACAAGCTACGTTGCTCCGATTGAGTTGAAATTTTGTGGGAAACTATAAAATACCATTCTCTACAACTTTCATGTTTTGACCTAAGGCCAATTCGGCCTCTAACAGGAAGAAACAAAACCGGACAGAAAGGGGAAAGAAATTTCCAGAAATCTGGAATTTTTTATTGTTAATGGAACCTTTCTTGATTTCTTTCTCCCATCATCACTACAACCACTTATCTAAGCTTAGATACAACATAGATCATCCATATAGCAAGTATAGACAGCACATACCTCAAAACAAAGCTTGCAAGAGTACCACTTCATTTCCTCTTGAAAATTTTAGCTTCCCTAGCTTCCCAAGATCACAATTCACACTTTAATCGGTTTAGAATTTGTTTCTTGCACTTGGATGGTGCAAATCAAGAAGAAATTTTGTTTTCTCTTGCTCTCCCTTTCCTCTCTCTCCTAGCCCAGCTATGCAGCAGAAAATTGGGGAAGAATGAAGCTTAATTGGTCTTATAAGAAGACAAGAAGATTAGAACAAATTGTGTCCACAAGTTTAGCCAACACTTGGCTTGATTTTCACCACAAAATTTTCTCTTTCCTTTCTTGCATTTTAGCCCTTTAATTTCGGCCAAGATGTCATCATGAGAGAGGAGATATTTTGCTCCATTAGTAATAAACTTGTATGGCAAGAAAGTGGTGGTCAAGTGGTGGTTCAATCGGTAGTGCACGGTACACGTCGGTGTGACGCGTTTTCTCTTAAATCGCACGTACTAGGGTTTTTCTCTTCCAATTCACTAACTTTTTATCATTGCTTCTAATCACATATTATTTCTCACTTAAAAGTCACTCTTAAGCACCAAATTTGATCCTTACTCGGTATCGGATAATTATACTGCGGTTACACGAAAAAATCCGATTTCACCTTAAATTGAAAACGAATAGGAAAACCCTAATTTCCTATGGTCATTGGCACTTTTCTAGGGTGATTGAACTATGGATAACATGAAATAATAATTTCCAAATAATTTTCAAATAAAAGGGAATTTTTGAGAAATATGTAAGGAATTTGCGAGTCCTCACATTGTGGGTATTGCAGGAGGGCTGGCCATACTGAGGACGGATGCTGGAGGAAAGAAGGAAAGTGCTTGAGGTGCGGAAGCAGCGAGCACCAGATTGCCGGTTGTCCAAAAATACAAGAAGGTGGTACCCCGAGTGCTAGACAAGCCACTTCTGGAGGAAATAGGCCGAAAGTTCCTGCCAGGGTGTACGCTATAGATGATCAACCTCTACCTGAATCCTCGGAGGTCGTGGAAGGTACTCTTCCAATCTTTCACCGATTAGCTAGAGTACTAATTGATCCTGGCGCAACTCATTCATTTGTGAATCTAATTTTTATGTCCGAAATCGATGTACAATCTGTTAAGTTACCCTTTGATCTTGAAGTTAGGACACCCATGGGTAGTAAAAGTATAATCACTAGCCTGGCCTATAAGAACTGCGAATTCTGGGTTGGAGAGCGTAAGATGCTAGTAGACCTAGTCAGTTTGGACATAAAAGGGTATGATGTTATCATAGGAATGGATTTCCTAGCTCATTACCATGCTAAGCTTGATTGTAGAGCAAAAGTGGTAGAATTTTGGATTCCCAGGGAAGCAACCCTGAAATTGGATGTAAAAGGTAGATTAGCATCATCTGCTATGATTTCGGGAGTTCGGGCAAGGAAAATGTTGTATAGAGGAGCGCAAGGTTTCTTAGCTTTCCTGATTAACGTTCCCAGTGACCAAGTAAAGTTGGAGGATGTACCAGTGGTAAGGGAATTTCCAGATGTGTTTCCCGAAGAATTAAAAACGTTACCTCCGGAAAGAGAAGTGGAGTTCAAGATTGAACTAATGCCGGGAATGGCCCCGATTTCTAGGACTCCGTACCGAATGGCTCCTGCAGAGCTAAAAGAATTGAAGATCCAATTACAGGATTTATTGGAGAGAGGTTTTGTTCGAGAAAGTGATTCGCCATGGGGAGCACCTGTTCTATTTGTTAAGAAAAATAATGGAAGTTTGAGGTTATGTATTGATTATCGAGGATTAAATGTAGGTACAATTAAAAACAAGTACCCTTTACCATTGATTGACAGTTTATTTGACCAGTTGCAAGGATCAATAGTTTTCTCCAAGCTGGATTTGAGGCAAGGGTATTATTAGTTGAAAATTAAGAAGGAAGACATACCTAAGACTGCTTTTAATACAAGATATGGACACTTTGAATTTACAGTCATGCCATTTGGGTTAACCAATGCACCAACTGCCTTCATGGACTTAATGCAGAGAGTCTTTAAAAAGTACTTGGATCAGTTTGTAGTGGTTTTTATTGACGATATCCTAGTATTTTCTAAGACTCGAGAAGAACATGTTAAACACTTAGAGACAGTTCTGCAGATCTTAAGAGAGCATAAATTGTATGCTAAATTTAGCAAGTGTGAGTTTTGGCTGGATGAAATTTCTTTTCTGGGGCATAAAGTTTCTAAAGATGGGATTGCCGTGGATCCGGCAAAAGTTGAAGCGGTCACAATATGGAAGCAGCCAGAAACTACAACTGAGGTTAGAAGTTTCTTGGGTCTAGCAGGTTATTATAGGCAGTTCATCAAGGACTTTTCGAAGATTGCTGGACCTATGACAGAGTTGACAAAGAAAAATAATAAGTTCATTTGGACTCCAAAGTACGAGTCAAGCTTTCAAGAGTTAAAGAAGCGCTTAACATCAGCTCCTGTTTTGGCATTGCCTGATGGAGTAGAAGGTTATGTCATATACTCTGCTGCCTCTAGGGAAGGTCTAGGATGCGTACTAATGCAAAAGGGGTAAGGTAGTTGCCTATGCCTCTAGAAAATTGAAGCCTCACGAACAAAATTACCCAACGCATGACCTAGAACTGGCTGCAGTGGTCTTTGCCTTAAAGAAATGAAGACATTACTTGTACGGTGTGACCTTTGAAGTTTATACGGGCCACAAGAACCTTAAGTACTTGTTTTCCCAAAAGGAATTGAATTTGAGACAAAGCCGATGGGTAGAATTTTTGGAGGATTATGATTGTTCAATAAACTACCACCCAGGAAAAGCCAACGTGGTGGCAGATGCTTTAAGTAGAAAGGCCCAAGTAGCGGGGTTAATGGTAAAAGAATGGGACATGTTAGAAGAGATTAGCATTTGGAACCCTTGCTTGGAGAAGTTGAAGATTTTATTTGGGAACTTGTCGTTAAAGTCACCATTATTGGAGCGTATTAAGGAGGCACAGAAAACAGATCCTATAATCCAGAAAAAGTTGGAGAAAGTGCAAAAAGGAAAAACCCTAGACTTTAAATTAGGGTCTGAAGGAGTGTTAAGATTTCGAGATTGAATTGTGGTTCCAGTTGATGAAGGATTAAGGAAAGAAATTCTAGAAGAATCACATCGGTCGAGGTATACTATACACCCAGGAGTGAATAAAATATATCACGACGTGAAAGAGTTATACTGGTGGGACGGTTTGAAAAAGGACGTGGCAAAGTTTGTACAAAAATATTTGATCTGCCAACAAGTAAAAGTTGAACATCAGAAATCCTCTGGTCTATCGCAGCCACTAGAAATCCCTGAGTGGAAGTGGGAACACATAACCATGGATTTTGTAACGGGATTGCCTCGAAGTCAGAAAGGATTGGATGCGGTTTGGGCGATAGTTGACAGGCTTACCAAGCCCGCACATTTTCTACCTGTGAGTATGAGTTTTTCTTTGAAAAAATTAGCCAAGTTATACACAGAAAAGATTATGAGATTGCATGGTATTCCTATAAGTATTGTGTCTGATCGAGATCCAAGGTTTGTCTCACGTTTTTGGCAAAGATTTCAAGAAACATTGGGAACCAAATTGAAGTTTAGTACCGCTTATCATCCCCAAACAGACGGGCAGTCAGAAAGGACAATCCAGATTTTGGAGGATATGCTGAGGTCGTGTATATTGGATTTTGGAGGTAAATGGAGTCAGTATATGGCCTTAGTAGAATTTGCATATAATAATAGCTATCACGCTTCAACTCAAATGGCACCATATGAAGCATTGTATGGGAGAAGGTGTCGATCCCCGATTCATTGGGATGAAGTAGGAGGAAAGAAAATTTTAGACCCAACGGTTATACCTTGGATGGAAGAAGCTCATGAGAAAGTGAAAGTAATTAGGGAAAGGCTTCAAACTACTCAGAGTCGACAAAAGAGCTACGCCGATACAAGGAGAAATTATTTGGAATTCGAAGTAGGAGATCGAAGAGTTAAACCCTTGAAGGGCGGAGTAGGGTCCAAAAGGGGTAAAAAGCTTAAGCCGAGATATATTGGACCTTTTGAAATTTTGAAACGAATCGGAAAGGTGGCGTATCAACTGCAGTTGCCTTCGAGCATGGCCAAGATTCACAATGTATTTCATGTTTCTATGCTCAAGAAATATCACCCCGACCCAAGCCATGTATTGCAATTGGAATGAATTGAGGTGGATGAGTCATTAACTTATGAGGAAGGACCAGTTAAGATTTTGGAAAGAGAAGTAAGAAAATTCCTTTGGTGAAGATTCTATGGAAAAATCATGGAATAGAGGAAGCAACTTGGGAACTGGAAGAAGATATGCAGAGGAAATACCCCGAATTATTTCATTAGAAGGTGAGAATTTTGAGGACAAAATTCATTCAAGGGGGGAGGATGTGAGAACCTTGGAAAAATATATATATAGATATATATATACATGTCGCATTTGCATTTTAGACTCCTAATAACCTTTACTATCGTTGGTTCTTAAATAAGTATGTAAAAATGATTTTTAAGGTTGCAAATAAGTTAATTGTGCAAAATATTAGATTAGTTGAATTTTTGCCAAGTTAAGTTAATATTTCTTGACGTAGAGTATTTTATTGTTTTAATATTAATTCTTTGAATTTCGATAGCTAATTTTAAGTGTTAATAATGCTAAGTGTCAACGGGAACCTAGAATTAAGATGAAAGCAATTTAGGTCAAAACCCTTATAATTACACTTAGGACGTTGAATCTCGATAATTGAATTCTCACGAGTTTAGTACACTAGTAGGCTATCGAATTTCATTTGGGGTAAGATTTTGGAATTAGTTTACGAGTGAGAACCTAAGTAGAAGGTTGAACCAGTTGTTAAAAGACCAAATTAGCCTTCCTACATTTCAAATTCACCATGCAGCCATGGAACAATTCTTGAACAAGTTTCAATTCCAAACAATTCCAATTTCTGCCGGTTCCATTTTCCACTTTCATTCCAGCACCTACCATCCTTAATGCCGACTTAGCCACTTAAAACACTCCATTATATACATTTCACTACACACACACTTCACTATATCAACTGCATTCCACCACAACAACACTCCAATCCTATTCCTTCCTCCTGCCGTGAGCCAAGAGTGGAGTGAGAGAGAGAGGGAGCCGAGTTCTTCATTTTCCTTTCTTCCTGTCCGCTAGCTATAAAAAAAAGTGGGACCTGCTGATTTTTCCCATTTCAACCGTGAGCTGGTCAAGAGACCGAGAGCCAAATTTCCTCCATTCTAGTCGCAAGCTTGAGCAAGGGAGAGGGAGAGCTAGCGGGCTGCATTTCTGGACTGCCGAGAGGAGAGAAATATTGCAGCTGCTAAGTCGTTTGTGTTGAGCTTCAAACTGAGGTAAGTTCTGGACTTAGACTAGTTGTTTATTGGTTGATGAAGCTGTTTAGGGGCATGCATGTGAGATTTGTGCGGTTGGATGAAGAATTAAGTTACAAGAAATCTGGTTTTGAATGAATTTGGGTTTGCCTAGAGCTTGGGCTGGATATTACAGCTTGAATTGGCCAATTTGTGGTGATCTAAGTTTAATTATGTATTTAGCTAACTAAAAACTAGATGATTATGCCTTGCATGAGGTTAATCAGCTGTGAGAAAGCAAGAAAATTGAGGGAATACAAAATCTGCTTGCATGCAAGCCAACCGAGAGCTGACTTGGATGAATTCCAGGTTGGTTAGTGATTTTGATGTTGTCCGAACTTGGTTTTGGAGCAAATCTGATAGATAGCTGTTTTTTTTTGGTCATGCATGTAGCTGATGAGTCGTGGTTAAAAAAAAAAGAGAATAGAGAACTGAAGTTGTGGCCGAGAGGGGGGGGATTGAGCACTTGACTGGTTTTCCTTCGAATTTTAGCTAAGATATTTATACTGGGTATTTAAGATTAGTTTGTAGCTGGTTAATCACCTTTTGCATGTTGAGTTGAAGTAAAAAAAATTGAAGGAAGTTATGGACAAAACATTATAAGTTAATTTGTTATATTGCTGGAAATTGTACCTGGTTGCTAGCCGTACTAGTTGAAACTTTTGGTGAGATTATTTTCTGGATTTGTGTGTTATTTGTTTTAGTTTAGGTTGGATAGATTATAAGCCATATGCTTAGTGTTTCTCGCAAGTAAAAGATGGAGATTTAATGGATATGTTGAATTAACATTTGCTGGAATTTTTCTTGACTATCGAAACAAGAAAGGAAAATCTGAAATTCTAGAGTTAGTTGTGTGTAAGCTAGCCGTGACTTATCTTCTATGTTTGAGTTAAATTTCTAGTTGATTGTTGCAAGGAATGATTGTTTGTCGTCAAGAGCTAATGATTGATGAAGCCCTAGTGAAATTGATGTTTGAATTGTGATTTGGCTATTTTGGCAACTGGGAATACAATGTGCAAATGAATTGAAATCGTGAAGTCCGTTTTGGTCTGTTGAATTTGAGTACTTTTAAATCAAGCTTTGTGGAATTATTTTATCTTAATATCAAGTTATAGAGGTTGAGAATAGCACGTTAATATTAAAATTTAAATGACGGGACTTTTAAAACCTTGCTAACTAGTTAATTCTTTTCTTTGCTTAAACTAGCTTTATTACTTTTAGGAAATAATTGTATTAACTTCTAAACTTTAAGTTTTTCGTAAAATTATTCCTAGCTAGTTGTTTTGAGGAAAATTGTTAAAAACATGAGATTTTAATAATTTTAAAAAGAAAGGCTTAGAAAACTTGTTCGGCAAGAAAATTTGTTTGAATTAATTTGGTTTTAGTTGCACCTCTAGAAAGAAAAATAGCTTTAAAGGAATCATACGAAATATTTTATATATAAACCAAGAGTTTGCATAGTAAAACTTATAGTTTTTAAAACTTGGTTTTCTAGGGTTTAGCGAGGGCGTGGACTTCGATTCCCAACTTGACTTTTGAGCTTCACTTTTGGTGAGTGTCTGTGCTTGTTTTGTGACTAATGTGTTAAAGTGCTTTCTTGACTTGTTATGTGATACTTGGAAAGTGGATTTTCTGATCCATCAAAGTGGACAGTGTGTACTTTATCGCACTAGTTATTTCGAGTGCTGAGTTATTTGAAATGTTTTCTCGAATATCTTGTGCGCACTAGTTAAGTACTGAGTGGGGGAATGTACCACACATGAGGGTGGGAGGGCCTCTTATCCTAACTCAAGTACCAAAATCTTGCAATTGTTGACTGGAGCGTGGACTCATCAACTAATCCACCAGGCAGGGGAATGTACCACACCTTAGGGTGGGAGGGCCGCTTATACTGACCTGGTAACCACTTGTGTGACGTCGTTGGGTGAATCCCTCGACTAGTCTATAAAAAGGTATACTCGAGTAATGCCGAATTCTCTCGTGAGAAGAACGGGCCCGGTGGGAGTAAGTTGGTTGGAGCGTGTTAAGGTAAAAAAAAAATAATGAATCTACATGGACCTTAGGTAGTGAAAGTTGACGGAGGGTCAGCTGCGGCTAATGTGACCGCCCCATCTTCCCCTAAGGCGAACCAAAGGGGTTAGCGGACTGCCTGCCCAGCTCTCGCCAGGACTAACGGTGCAGTTTAGAGCGATCTATTGTGTTCCGGAACTTACAAACGCGCGTAAACAAATCAAAATGTCAAAATAAAAAAAATAAATCCGGAGTCGGCCATGAGTAGTTACCGACCCGTCAGAACCCAACCAAATATCAAGCAAACATTCACATCTTGAACTTTAGTATTTACAATCCAAAGTGGCATACAAAAGTATTCAAAAGTGGATACATGTATGGGTTGCCAAAACAATAGAGAAACGGACCCAAAAGTACATTTAGGGTTTCAATAAATGAGCTATACAAAAGATATGTCCAACTAACTCAATTCGTCAACCAAATATCAATTGCAGTCCAAAAGCATTTATTTTCCTGTAAGGAAAACAAAAGGAATAGAGTGAGCTAATTGCCCAGTGAGATAATACTACTCAAGCAACCAAGTTCATAGATGCATCAAGCTTTTCAGCCCAATTCATCAAAAGTAAATAAAGACACACTTCAATAATGATGATAAAAGGATACGGGCGGCTCTCAAGAGCCCTTTTCCTCGTTTGCATTCTTGATCGGATCTCATTGACTCTCCGTCAATGCTTAAAAGTAACCAACCGTAGATTTTACTTTACTTCCATCCCTTCCACCTAACATTCCCCTACCGGGCCCGAACTCCAAACACTTGCACTGTGGTATTACTCGAGTATACCGGAATCGAGAGTCTCTCATACTACAAGATTCCATAACAGTCCCCAAGGTTTATTAATTGGCACGACCAAACCCTTGCCGGCTCGATTTAATCAACTACCAATGGGGTTGAGCTCAATGGGAACAATCATGGTCGTTGGATACTCGTCCAAACGACACCAAGTCAAGTACTTTCATTTCATGTAACGTTCCAATAACATGATAAGCAATAAGTGAGAGTGATAAAGTACGCTCTTACTTCAATCATTTAACATTCAACGCATCAAGTTCAAGTATCAAAGCCATATAGTAACACACAAGTGAGTAGTACACTCACCAAGCTTGCAAATGGTGTTTCATGTACTTCCGTCAAAAGAACGTCGTGAACCACCGTCACGCCCTAAAACATGAAAAAAAAAGTACAATGAGACTCGATAACGAGTCATAAACCAATGTCAATACGACCCCAATAGGGTTCCATAAGCATATACAAGCATTAGAGGAAACCAAAAAATCCCGGAAATGGAATTAGCTTTAGCCCTGAAAAAACAGTTTTTGACCTCATTTTGCGGTAATGGCACCAAAGGCACTACGATTATCGGATGAAGGTTCAAGACCACCGTTTCAAAGCTAAGAGATAGGGCTACAATGTTCCAGAAGGCTACTCTGTCCAGTTTCGAGTGTAACAAGGTCAAAAATGCAAGATACTACACCAGAACCGGAAAAATAGATTCACAAAACGCATTCTGGTGTAAACATCATAAAACAAGCTACCTAAGTCCAAATCCAGTAATTCCAAAGCCATCCGAAACCTTAGAAACAGGGCTACATTTCATCAGAAGACCTCAATAACCAATTCTGAAGCCTTCCTAACCAATATAACCAATTACAGACGCAATTCTCAAATTCGGGTAAAACCAGGACAGTAAGGGTAATTTCGACCTTTCTCAAGCTACGCTAATCTGATTGACCTGAAATTTTGTAGGCACCCCTAAAATGTCATTCCATACAACTTTAATGTTTTAACCCAAAGCCAATTCAGCCTCTAACCATGAGCTACAAAACCGGGCAGAATGTATAACTTTGAAACCCTAGTTTTTCAATTTTCTTCCAAAACAGAAATTGCTTGAAATTATCCACTTTTTCCACCTCCTAGATCCCTTACATACCATTTCCAATCATCATACATAGCCACACAATCATATTCATATTAAAACAGAAAAATCAGCAATAATTATAAAACTTCACCAATTCAACCAAAAATCAAAATATAATCCATAAAGTTGCATCTTATACCACCACTAATCATAAATTAAGCATCATTAGAGGGAGGAGAGTGGTTCTTCACAACTCATCTTAGAAACAAGAGAGAGAGAGCAACTAATCCTCTTAGCTTTCCAAATAACTCCACAAAACACCTCACTATCACTCCCTTAATGTTTTCTATGGAGCAAAAACAAGATTCCATGGTTGATTTGGTAGATTTGAGCAAGATTGAAGGTAAGAAAATGGAGTAGTTTTTCTTCTTTTTGCTTGAGAGAGAGCCGGCTTCAAGAGCTTGAAATGAAGCTAATTTTTGGTGATTTTTGGTTTATTTGGTTATTTGGTCAAATGGTCAAAAAAAATAAATAGTTGTCATAACTCAAGACTTAATCATAGGGTGACACTTGTCACCCTATTTAATGCATCAATATCCTTTTGTTCCCACTCACTCTAATCCATAAGGTATCCTCTAATTATCTCTTAGCACCCGATAAATTAAACCCAGTATCCGAAACTTAATCTAATTGGCCGAATTTTTCCTAACTTTCCGTACTAGCGGGTCCCATGTCCGATATACGCTCTTAATTTCTCAAAAACTATTCGATACTAGAAAAATCATCCAAAAACTATATCTGCTCATTAAAAATATCTAGAAATTTTTTTAATCACGAAAATGCAGAAAACAAGCCATGAAAGATAATAAAACCTAGAAAATGGGAAAAAATTATGGGTTCTCACACTCTCTCCCCCTTAAAAGAATTTCGCCCTCGAAATTTCTCACCTCAACTCACGAAAAGCTCAGGGTACTTCTTTCGCATTTCTTCTTCCACTTCCCAGGTAGCTTCCTCTACCCCATGATTTCTCTACAGTATCTTTACCAACGGAATCTGCTTGTTTCTTAGCTCTTTGACTTTCCGGTCAAGCACTTGGACAGGTTTTTCTTCATAAGCAAGCGATTTGTCCACGTCGATCTCCTATGGTTGTAAGATATGGGAGGGGTCGGGATAGTACTTCTTGAGCATCGAGACGTGGAAGACGTCGTGAATTCTCGAGAGACTTGACGGCAGCTCTAGTCTATATGCTACCACGCCTATCCTCTACAGGATCTTGTAAGGTCCGACGAACCTCAGTTGTAATTTCTTTCCTTTACCCGCCGTGACACTCCGCAACGGTGTAACCCTGAGGAAAACACGGTCTCCAACTTCGAACTCCAAGTCTTTCCTTCGATTGTCCGCATAGCTCTTTTGTCGGCTTTGAGCAGTTTGGAGTCGTTGCTGTATTAACTTGACCTTTTCTCGAGCCTCTTCCATCCATGGAATAGTGGTTGGATCTAATGCCTTCCTCTCGCTAACTTCATCCCAGTAAATTGGTGACCGGCATTTTCGTCCATATAATGCTTCATATGGAGCCATTTGAATCGACGAATGGTAGCTGTTGTTGTATGCAAACTCTACTAAGGTCATGTGTTGACCCCAGTTGCCTCCAAAATCCAGAATGCAAGTCCGTAGTGTGACGCCCCGAAAAAAAAGAGTTTGAGAACCCGTAAAAAACCCTAATCTTTTCCGAGGGTTTTATTTCCTTTAATAGCATGTTTTCTGCATTTCCTGGCTTAGGAAATTTTCCTGAGGAATTTTTATGAGTAATTATAGTTTTTAGATGATTTTTCTAGCATTGGTGAGTTTTTAGAAAATTAAGATTATATATTGGATGTGGGACCCACTAGTGCGAAAAGTTCGGAAAAATTCGGCCAATAAGGTTAAGTTTTGCATACTGTGTAAAATTTATCGGGTGTTAAGAGATAAGTAGAGAGTGAGATTTGATTGATGTGAGAGGAAAGAGAAAGATAAGATTGCATTTATGAAGGTGACAAGTGTCACCACTACATTGGTTTTAACTTAAGAGTTACTATTCACCTTTTTGACTTTTGACCCATTTGAGTAAATATCTTCAAAAATTGCCCAAAAATCACCATTTTTCACCTCTTGTTGGCCGGCCCTCTTAGCTCAAGAAGGAAGAAAGCTTCTTCAATTTTCAAGCTCCCAATTAGCTCAAATCAACCAAAACAATTGCCTAAATTAGATTCTACTCCATAAAATCCTTTCATTTGGTACTAGTGAGTGTTGTGGTGAAGTTTGTTTGAAGAGCTAAGGTGTCCAACATCTTCCTTTCTCTTGTTTCCTAGGTAAGTGATGGTTGAACCTCCTACTACACCTAATGATGCTTAAGTTATGATTAGTAGTGATTAAAGTGCTGAAATTTCTGGTTTTATCTTGGTTTGAAGTGATTTGGTGAAGTTTTGATTTTATTGATGATTTTTCTGGTTTAATTGGATTATGGTGTTGTGGTTGTTTATGATGATTGATAATGAGGGGTTATGACTCTAGTGGATGGAAATGATTGATATTTGCAACCAATTTTGGATTTGGAATAAATTTTGGAAAGTTAGGGTTCATGAAGCTACATTCTGCCCGAATTTATTGCACCATGTTAAAGGCCAAATTGGACTTTGCTCAAAACATGAAAGTTGTAGGTATTGATGAGTTTGAGGTGCCTGTAAAATTTCAGGCCATTTGGCTTAGTGTAGAGTGAGTTATGTCGGAATTACTGTAGCTGTTCTGCTTTGGACAGAATGCGAAAACAGCGTTGGTATTTGGCTATTTTGGCTGGAATTGGTTTGGATTTTGAAGTTGGTGTCTTCTGATTAAATGTAGCTGGATGTCTTAGCTACCATATGCCTTTGGAATTTCGGCATTTGGACCTATATAGACTGAGTTATAGTAATTACAGTTTTGTGTGATTTGCAAACCTGTTTTGGTCATTCTGGTTTAGTATTTGGCATTTTTGACCTAGTTAAGCTAGGAACTGGACTGAGTGACCTTCTACATTGTTGTAGCCCTGGTTCTTAGCTTCGAAACGGTGGGTCTTACACCCCCATCCGACAATCGTAGCGCCTTTGGTACCATTACCGCAAAATGACGTCAAAACTGTTTTTCTAGTTTTGAGCTTAACCTTCATTTCCGGACTTTTCCCTAGCTTGACTTGTCTTTGTACTACTTGGAGCTTGCTGAATGGATATTAGATGAACTTATTTGTGTGACTTTGGGACTGGCTGAAGTAATAATGAAGCCATGATGGCTGGAAAAGTTAGCAAATGTAGGGGAAGTGCTGTCCGAACTTTGAAGGGACTTGTTTGCATTGGGTTTGTGATCTAAGCCTTGGATTTGAGCAAGGAAATGTTATATGATGGATGGTTTCTGAGCCGTGGAGGTGAGTGACCCCAAACTATTGTTAAAGCTTCTTATGAACCGTTTCTTGCACTATTTACTTGATTGCATATCATGAGTGCTTGCATGTGGCCCATGACATGTTTTGGCTTAAATGAGTGCTTGGAATTCGTGTGCTGAACACCAACGTCTCCACCTCTGTGTACTGTTCATCTGGAGCAAATGGCTCCCCACTGACTGTTTACTGTTAAATGTTTGTTTGGAGCGTTGGGTGTTTAAGTACAACGATTTCGCTGGCTCACGAGAGCAATAAGTGTACATTTGATCTTGAAATCATGACATCACTGAAATGAACGACTGTGAAACTGAATTGATTACTGATTTTAATGGTTACTCGCTGAGCTTCTAGCTCACCCCAAAAATGTTTTATTTCCCCCCCCACAGGGCTCAAGGCGAAGGAAAGCTTGGAGTGCTTATTCACGTGACTGGATGGCTTATATCGTGTACAGTTTAAGTTTGGATCTATTTTATGTACGAGTTGGTCTTGTATAAATATTTGAAATTGATATGGATGTAAGTATACGTTCCACGATTGGAATCAGTTTCCGCTGCATTTGTAATATGTAATCATTGGAGAATTTGATATAATTTTGAGATTTATATTGTAATTGGGTTGAGGACTGTAGTGAGCGACTGAGTCCCGGCGAGAGCTGGGCAGACGACCCGCCGAACCCTCTGGTTCGCCTTAGGGGGAGGTGGGGCCGTTACACGTAGCATGTCCTCGAGAGTTTGGATTGTTCATTCCGATTGTCCATCCGTCTGAGGGTGATAGGTCGTGCTCAAATTGAGTTTCGTCCCTAGCGTCTCTTGGAATTTCTGCCAGAATCGAGATACGAAACGTGGATCTCGATCGGAGACGATACTGACTGGAACGCCGTGTAGCCTTACGATCTCGTTCATGTACAGCTGGGCCAACTTGTCCATGGAATATTTCATGTTTACCGGCAGGAAATGGGCCGATTTGGTTAACCGGTCGACGATTACCCAAACGTCATCGTGTTCTCGTTGCGTTCGTGGCAAACCTGAAATGAAGTCCATGGTGATGTTTTCCCACTTCCACTCGGATATCTAAAGGATTGTAACAAGCCCGATGGTTTTTGATGTTCCGCTTTCACCTGTTGGCAAACAAGACATTTTTGCACGTACAGAGCAATTTCCTTCTTCATATTGTCCCACCAATAGGTTCCTTTCTGGTCCTGATACATCTTGCTACTACCCGGATGAATTGTATACTTGGATCGATGGGCTTCCTCTAGAATCTCCGTTTTCAACCCTTCATCCTTCGGCACCACTATTCGGTTTCGGTATTTTAAAATACTCTCAGGACCAAAATTGAAATCAGTGGTTTCTCCTTTTCCCACTTTCTCTCCCCATTTCTGCACTAGTGAATCTTCCTTTTGAGCTTCTTTAATTCTCTCTAAGAGGGTGGAAGTCACTTTAATATTGCCAAAAATCACCTTATGGCTCCCAAGGCAGGGTTTCTACTCATAAACCGACTTGAGTAAATCCGCTCTTTAATCATTAACCCGGCTACTTGCGCCTTGCGACTCAAAGCATCGGCCACTACGTTCGCCTTTCCTGGATGGTAGTTGATGGTACAGTCGTAATCCTCCAAAAATTCCATCCATCGTCGCTGCCTCATGTTCAATTCCTTCTGTGAGAAGAGGTACCTCAGGCATTGTGATCGGAGTAAACCTCGAAGGTTACTCCATATAGGTAATGTCTCCACTTTTTAAGAGCGAAAACAACGGCAGCTAGCTCCAGATCGTGGGTTGGATAGTTCTGCTCGTGGGGTTTCAACTTCCTAGAAGCAAAAGAGATCACATTATTGTTCTGCATTAACACGCAACCCAGGCCTTCTCGTGAGGCATCAGTATACACAGTAAATCCGTCCACTCCGTTTGGCAAGACTAGCACTGGAGCCATGGTCAATCTTTTCTTTAGTTCGTGAAAACTCGTCTCGCTTCGGGCATTCCAAAGGAATCGACCATGTTTCTTTGTCAAGTCGGTTAAGGGACCGTCCAGTTTGGAAAAGTCCTTGATGAAACACCTGTAATATCCAGCCAGCCCTAGAAAGCTACGGACCTCGGTGGGATTTTCTGGCCTCTTCCAATTAGTCACAGCCTCTACTTTCGCCGGGTCAACTGAAATACCCTCTTGAGAAATTACGTGTCCCAGAAAAGAAATTTTCTCCAGCCAAAATTCGCACTTACTGAACTTGGCGTACAGTTGATGGTCTCTTAGGGTTTGTAAGACAATCCTCAAGTGCTGCTCATGCTCTTCACGTGTCTTGGAATAGACCAGAATATCGTCGATGAAGACAACTACAAATCGATCCAGGTAGGGCTTAAAAACCCTATGCATTAAATCCATGAAGGCGGCAAGAGCATTGGTTAATCCAAAGGGCATAACTGCAAACTCGTAATGCCCATATCTCGAGTTAAAGGCAGTTTTCGGAATATCCTCCTTCCTGATTAATAACTGGTAATACCCTTGGCGGAGATCTAGTTTTGAGAAAACCACCGCTCCTTGCAACTGGTCAAACAACTCATCTATGCGGGGCAGTGGTGTAACAGCCCCACCTTACCCTAAGGCGAACCAAAGGGTTCGGCGGACCGCCTGCCCAGCTCTCGCCAGGACTAACGGAACAAATTAGAGCTATCCATTTCATTCCGGAGCTTACAAACGCGCGTAAACAATCAAAATAGTAAAACAACCCAAAATAAAATAAAATGAAATCCGGAGTCGGCCATGAATAGTAACCGACCCGTCAGAACCCAATCGAAAGAGCACGCAAACATTCACATCTGAACTTTAGCGATTACAATCTAAAATGACATACAAAAGTTTTCAAAAGTTGAAACATATACACGGTTTGCCAAATCAAAAGAGAAAACGCCCCAAAAGTACACTTACGGTTTTAATACATGAGCTATACAAAAGATATGTTCCACTAGCTCAATTTGGCAGCCATTTGTCAAATCCAGACCAAAAGTGTTTATTTTCCTGTAAGGAAAACAAAAGGGACAGAAAGGGGTGAGCTTGCGCTCAATGAGGTACCAAACAGATAGCATTAAAATCATGGCATTTCACATTTAACAAATCAGATACACATGTCAGATATAAAGCAAAGAAACCAATGATTCAAATCAGAAGGATACGGGTGGCTCTCAGGAGCCAAATTTCCAGCGCAGTACTTGATCCAAACCGGTTGACTCTCCGTCAACGTATATAGAACCAACGCGTCCGTAGACCCCTCTTAACACCGAATTCCGTCCACCAAACACCCCTTTACCGGGCCCGCTCACCTCAAACGAACAAAATGGTAATACTCGAGTATACCCGGAATCAAGGGTCTCAATACCCAAAATTCCCGAACAGACTACCGTGGTTCGTTATCTAATCGTCCAGGCCCTTGCCGGCCCGACTCGAATAACTTAGCCACAGGACTGAGCTCATAAGTCATAGAAATCCGAACAGATGCAGACACAGATAACAGATTCAAATTTTGCATAGTAAATTGGCATATGAACAGACAAGAGAACGAGTGTGATAAAGTACACCCTCGTCTCAAACAAATAAACAGATTGTAGAGCAGAAATCAAGTTAAACAACAGTGGAGGGGAGTGGTACACTCACCGGCTCAACTTCAAAAGTTTTTACTTCAGATTGGCCTTAATCGCCAAGAAACCCTAAAATAATCAAAATAAACCAATTGAAGGTTTCACATCCATAATCGAATAAACGGAATGCACAAATGAGGCTCGGCTACACGTCGTACGCCTTGCCAAAGAAATACTAATGCAAGGGTGGAAAACATGATTTTCTTGGAAACGAAAAGGTAACATGAAGACTTAGGCGCAAACAACCCAAAAGCCTTTCATTTCCACCAAAAGGCAAATCAAACTTAATGGAACCAAACGGCCTAGAAAATCGGGCAGTACCTCCCCTAAAATTCTTACTTTTCCAGCCATTAAGGCTTCATTATTTCTTCAAATCAGTCCCAACATTTCACACAAAAGTCATCTCATTTACCAAAAGCCGTTCCCTAGGCTCAAAGTAGTACAAGTACAAAAGTTAGCTAGGAAATGACCGGAATGAGAGCGAGCCCTAAAACATGCAAACAAGTACATGGAGACTCGATAACGAGTCATAAACCAATGCCAATTATGACCCCAATAGGGTTCCATGAACATATACAAACATTAGAGCAAACCAGAAAATTCGGAAATGCAATTAGCTTTGGCCTTGAAAAACAGTTTTTGACCTCTTTTTGCGGTAATGGCACCAAATGCCCTATGATTATCGGATGAAGGTGTAAGACCCACCATCTCGAAGCTAAAAGACAGGGCTACAACAATGTAGAAGGACACTCAGTCCAAATCCTAGCACAACTAGGTCAAAAATGCAGAATACCAAACCAGAACCGTAATTGCAGGTTCACAATTCACACAATGCTGTAATTAGTCCAACTCGGTCCATACAAGTCCAAATGCATTGATTACAAAGGCATATGGTAGCTAAGACATCCAGCTACATTTCATTAGAAGACACCAATATCCAAATCCCAAGCAATTCCAGTCAAAACAGACGATTACAAGCGCAGTTCGCACATTCTGATCAACCCAGAACAGCAACAGTAAAATGGACATATCTCACTCTACACTACTCCAAATGACCTGAAATTTTGTAGGCACCTTTAAAATCTCATTACCTATAACTTTCATGTTTTGAGCCAAGGCCAATTCGGCTTCTAACTAGGTGTTAAAAATTCAGACAGATTGTGCAACCCAAAACCCTAACTTGCTGAAATTCCTTCCAAACCCAAAATTGGTTGCAATTATCAATCATTTACACCTACTAGAGTCATTACCCCTCATTACCAACCATCATAAATAACCACAACATCATGATCACATTAAACCAGAAAATTCCTCAATGAAATAAAAATTTCACCAATTCATCTCAAACCAAGAAATAAACCACAAATTTCAGCACTTTAGCCACCACTAGGCACAAATTAAGCATCATTAGGTGTAGGAGAAAGTTCAAGCACCACTTACCTAGTAAACAAGAGAGGGAGAGTTGTAGGACACCTTAGCTTCTCCAAAAAACTTCACCAAATCACTCACTAGCACCAAATGAAGGGATTTTATGGAGTAATTGCAAGATCAAATGGTTGGATGGTTCACCTTGAGCAAGATTGGAGCTAAAACTTGAAGAGTTTCTTGCTTCCTTTTGGAGAGAGAGGGCCGGCCACATTAGGAGAGAAAATGGAGATATTTTGGTGGTTTTTGGATCATTTTTGGTTTATTTAAGTCAATGGTAAGAAAGTCTTAAAGTAAGCCCAATCAAATGGTGAAACTTGTCACCTAATTTAATGCAAGTCTATCACTTTGTTTCCTCTCACATCAATCCAAATTTGCAACCTCTAAATATCTCATAACACCCGATAAATTAATTCCAGTATCCAAAACTTAATTTAGTTGGCCGAATTTTCCGAACTTTTCGCACTAGTGGGTCCCACGTCCGGTATTCACTCTTAATTTCTCAAAATCTATTTGATACTAGAAAAATCATCTGAAAATTATATTTACTCATAAAATTTATCTAGAAAATTTTTCAGATACAGAAAGTGCAGAAAACAAGCCATGAAAAATGCGAAAACCTAGAAAATGCAAATTACGGGTTCTCACACTCTCTCCCCCTTAAAGAAATTTCACCCTCGAAATTTTCTCACCAACGAACTATTTATTTATTTTTTTTAAATCTAGGGTACCTAACGGATTGTACCTTCTCCGCTCTCAGACGAGTCAGGGACCTGATGATGCTCCAGGGAATATACTCGAGTCGGTACCTTCGCTCCAGTCCCTTCTCCTTTCGACTGTCCAGGGTTGGTCTTAGCTGGTTGCTGAGAGTTAGTCTTGGGTGGTGGCGGAGTCCCTCTCCCTTCGCGCAGTCTTGCTGGACAGTTAGCAATTCGATGTTCGGCGCTACCACAGCGCAGGCATTTTCCTTCTTTCTTCCAACAATTTGCCTCCGTGTGTTTTGGCCCTCCGCAATATCCACAGGGACCTCGAGTAGCAGTGACCGATCCTCCCGGTGAGACACCACTGGCCACCCCCGGTTGTCGTATTCTCCCGTTCCCTTTTCCACTCTTAAGGGGTGTGCTCTTATCTTCCTGTTCCGAGCCGCTCCCAGGAAAGCCCCTTTTCTTGGTTTGGAAGTTTCTAACTTGTAGCCTCGCATCTTCAACCCGTTGAGCTTTCTCCACAGCGTCACTAAAGGTACTAAGTTGAGCTAAAGCCAAATCCTTTTGAATCTCAACATTTAGCCCCTGAATAAAACGCCTTATCCGTCTTTGTTCGGTTATAATCAGTTTAGGCGCAAACTTAGACAACCGAGTGAATTGATTCTCATACTCGGCTACGGTTTGTGTTCCCTGGCGAAACCGAATGAATTCATCTTCCTTCTTTTCTTGGATGAGAGGAGGGAAAAACTTGGCATTAAATTCTCTCATAAAGTTCGCCCACGTCCTCGGGGTTTGTTCTCTTCACCATTTCATTCGAATGACATTCCACCAGGAACGGGCGGCTCCCTCTAGTTGAAAGACAGCAAATGTCACCTGTCTCTCCTCGGTATAGTGTAAGGTAGCAAAAATATCGATCATCTTCTCCATCCACTTCTCAGCTACGTCAGGATCAGGGCCTCCAAGAAATTTGGGTGGGGAGAACTTCTGAAATCTCTCAAGGGCTCTATCCTCGCCCTCCATGTGATTACCAGGATTCCCAGAGTTAGGGTTAGGGTTTTGACCTTGTTGGTGCACCACTTGGGCTAGCAAAGCAGTCATTTGCTGCATGGCAGCAGCTATTTGGACATTGGGGTCAACCCTAAGTTCAGGGTTTGGTCCAGATGAGGTTTCCCCAGTACCCCTTTCAGGTGTAGGTTGCCTATTTCCACGCCCACGGCCCCGTCCACTCCATGTACCTTCCATGAGTTTTACTTGGTCTAGGCAATAATACTAAACCAAAATAAGCACGATGCATGTAAGTAACACTCAAAACTTTTATGATAACAGACATTTATACATTCCAAACAAGATCAAAGCATATATATACAAGCCGGTCAAAGATTAGGCCGCACACATACATACAGCCAGTTAAGTCAAGTACAAACATAGACGATGCACCGAGGAAAGGCATTTCTAGTTCACCAAATCCTTTCTAACCTAGGCCCTCACATCTTTCGTATCCGGGCGCAAGAATCCCATCTAAGATAATTCACAACTCGAGTCGGCCGGTCCCAAGAGTAAACCATCCTTATTAAAGATTCTTACCTGACATACATACCTAGCTTCCTCGAGTCCCATGATAATGATTCGTACACTTATCACATGCCCGGTTCATAACTTACGCTCAAACGAGCACTTAGACATATTCATGAAATTAGAACCACAACACCACTTGGCCCAGTCTCACTCCGCGCAGAGACCACGCGAAGTGGCTCTGATACCACTTGTAACAGCCCCACCTTACCCTAAGGCGAACCAAAGGGTTCGGCGGACCGCCTGCCCAGCTCTCGCCAGGACTAACGGAACAAATTAGAGCTATCCGTTTCATTCCGGAGCTTACAAACGCGCGTAAACAATCAAAATAGTAAAACAACCCAAAATAAAATAAAATGAAATCCGGAGTCGGCCATGAATAGTAACCGACCCGTCAGAACCCAATCGAAAGAGCACGCAAACATTCACATCTGAACTTTAGCGATTACAATCCAAAATGACATACAAAAGTTTTCAAAAGTTCAAACATATACACGGTTTGCCAAATCAAAAGAGAAAACGCCCCAAAAGTACACTTAGGGTTTTAATACATGAGCTATACAAAAGATATGTTCCACTAGCTCAATTTGGCAGCCATTTGTCAAATCCAGACCAAAAGTGTTTATTTTCCTGTAAGGAAAACAAAAGGGACAGAAAGGGGTGAGCTTGCGCTCAATGAGGTACCAAACAGATAGCATTAAAATCATGGCATTTCACATTTAACAAATCAGATACACATGTCAGATATAAAGCAAAGAAACCAATGATTCAAATCAGAAGGATACGGGTGGCTCTCAGGAGCCAAATTTCCAGCGCAGTACTTAATCCAAACCGGTTGACTCTCCGTCAGCGTATATAGAACCAACGCGTCCGTAGACCCCTCTTAACACCGAATTCCGTCCACCAAACACCCCTTTACCGGGCCCGCTCACCTCAAACTAACAAAATGGTAATACTCGAGTATACCCGGAATCAAGGGTCTCAATACCCAAAATTCCCGAACAGACTACCGTGGTTCGTTATCTAATCGTCCAGGCCCTTGCCGGCCCGACTCGAATAACTTAGCCACAGGACTGAGCTCATAAGTCATAGAAATCCGAACAGATGCAGACACAGATAACAGATTCAAATTTTGCATAGTAAATTGGCATATGAACAGACAAGAGAACGAGTGTGATAAAGTACACCCTCGTCTCAAACAAATAAACAGATTGTAGAGCAGAAATCAAGTTAAACAACAGTGGAGGGGAGTGGTACACTCACCGGCTCAACTTCAAAAGTTTTTACTTCAGATTGGCCTTAATCGCCAAGAAACCCTAAAATAATCAAAATAAACCAATTGAAGGTTTCACATCCATAATCGAATAAACGGAATGCACAAATGAGGCTCGGCTACACGTCGTACGCCTTGCCAAAGAAATACTAATGCAAGGGTGGAAAACATGATTTTCTTGGAAACGAAAAGGTAACATGAAGACTTAGGCGCAAACAACCCAAAAGCCTTTCATTTCCACCAAAAGGCAAATCCAACTTAAAGGAACCAAACGGCCTAGAAAATCGGGCAGCACCTCCCCTAAAATTCTTACTTTTCCAGCCATTAAGGCTTCATTATTTCCTCAAATCAGTCCCAACATTTCACACAAAAGTCATCTCATTTACCAAAAGCCGTTCCCTAGGCTCAAAGTAGTACAAGTACAAAAGTTAGCTAGGAAATGACCGGAATGAGAGCGAGCCCTAAAACATGCAAACAAGTACATGGAGACTCGATAACGAGTCATAAACCAATGCCAATTATGACCCCAATAGGGTTCCATGAACATATACAAACATTAGAGCAAACCAGAAAATTCGGAAATGCAATTAGCTTTGGCCTTGAAAAACAGTTTTTGACCTCTTTTTGCGGTAATGGCACCAAATGCCCTATGATTATCGGATGAAGGTGTAAGACCCACCATCTCGAAGCTAAAAGACAGGGCTACAACAATGTAGAAGGCCACTCAGTCCAAATCCTAGCACAACTAGGTCAAAAATGCAGAATACCAAACCAGAACCGTAATTGCAGGTTCACAATTCACACAATGCTGTAATTAGTCCAACTCGGTCCATACAAGTCCAAATGCATTGATTCCAAAGGCATATGGTAGCTAAGACATCCAGCTACATTTCATTAGAAGACACCAACATCCAAATCCCAAGCAATTCCAGTCAAAACAGACGATTACAAGCGCAGTTCGCACATTCTGATCAACCCAGAATAGCAACAGTAAAATGGACATATCTCACTATACACTACTCCAAATGACCTGAAATTTTGTAGGCACCTTTAAAATGTCATTCCCTACAACTTTCATTTTTTGAGCCAAGGCCAATTCGGCTTCTAACTAGGTACTAAAAATTCGGACAGATTGTGCAACCCAAAACCCTAACTTGCTGAAATTCCTTCCAAACCCAAAATTGGTTGCAATTACCAATCATTTACACCTACTAGAGTCATTACCCCTCATTACCAACCATCATAAATAACCACAACATCATGATCACATTAAACCAGAAAATTCCTCAATAAAATAAAAACTTCACCAATTCATCTCAAACCAAGAAATAAACCACAAATTTCAGCACTTTAGCCACCACTAGGCACAAATTAAGCATCATTAGGTGTAGGAGAAAGTTCAAGCAGCACTTACCTAGTAAACAAGAGAGGGAGAGTTGTAGGACACCTTAGCTTCTCCAAAAAACTTCACCAAATCACTCACTAGCACCAAATGGAGGGATTTTATGGAGTAATTGCAAGATCAAATGGTTGGATGGTTCACCTTGAGCAAGATTGGAGCTAAAACTTGAAGAGTTTCTTGCTTCCTTTTGGAGAGAGAGGGCCGGCCACATTAGGAGAGAAAATGGAGATATTTTGGTGGTTTTTGGATCATTTTTTGTTTATTTAAGTCAATGGTAAGAAAGTCTTAAAGTAAGCCCAATCAAATGGTGACACTTGTCACCTAATTTAATGCAAGTCTATCACTTTGTTTCCTCTCACATCAATCCAAATTTGCAACTTCTAAATATCTCATAACACCCGATAAATTAATTCCAGTATCCAAAACTTAATTTAGTTGGCCGAATTTTTCCGAACTTTTCGCACTAGTGGGTCCCACGTCCGGTATTCACTCTTAATTTCTCAAAATCTATTTGATACTAGAAAAATCATCTGAAAATTATATTTACTCATAAAATTTATCTAGAAAATTTTCCAGATACAGAAAGTGCAGAAAACAAGCCATGAAAAATGCAAAAACCTAGAAAATGCAAATTACGGGTTCTCACAAGTGGATACTTATTTTTCACTGTGATATTATTCAGGCCCCGATAATCGATACACATCCTCAACCCCCCGTCCTTTTTCTTGACAAACAGGACAGGAGCTCCCCAAGGAGACCCACTCTCTTGAATGAATCCCCGCTCCAGAAGGTCCTGTAATTGCATCTTTAGCTCCTTGAGCTCAGCAGGACCCATTCAGTATGGTATTTTTGAGATAGGTGAGGATCCCGGTAGCAGGTCTATTTTGAATTCAATCTCTCTTTTCGGAGGCAGAGCTACTGGCTCATCAGGAAATACGTCCGGAAATTCCTTCACTATGGGTACGTCATCCACTTTCAACTTATCCGTGGGGGTATTAATCAGAAAGGCTAAAAATCCTTGCGCCCCTCTACTTAGCAGTTTCCTAGCCCGAATGCCCAAAATCAAAGCAAATGAGGCTAACCTACCCCTTATATCCAACCTTATGGTTGCCTCACCAGGGATGCGGAATTCTACCAGTTTCGTTTTACAGTCCAGTTGGGCATTATACTTGGCTAACCAGTCCATACCCAAAATTACATCATATCCTTTGAGGACTAAGCTTATCAAGTCTCCTAACAATCTCTTCTCTCCTACCCACACTTCACAATCCTTATAAACCATACTAGTGACCAAACGTTGATTCCCCGTAGGTGTACTACTAGGTCGTATGGTAAACTAGCAGGTTTTATATCGATGCCACACATGAAATCAAGGTTAACGGAGGAATGAGTGGCACCAAGATCAATTAAAACTTTGGCAAAGCGGTGGAAAATAGGGATCGTACCTTCTACGACCTCCGAGGAATCTGGGACCTGTTAGGGCTCTATGGAATACACTCGAGCTGGCACCTTAGGTTTGGACCCATCTCCCCTAATTAGTCCAGCATTGGTCTTTGGCACAGTTTGAGCCCCCTTTCCGTCTTGCTTTAAAAGTGGGCAGGTAGCAAGCTGGTGGTCTGCGCTTCCGTAACGCAGACATTTGCCCCCTTTCTTCCAGCAACTATCTTCGGAGTGATTCGGCTTTCCGCTGTAGACACCAAATTTTTGGTTTCGAACTTTATTTATTTAATTAGTTTAATTTTAGATTTATTTGTTTCAATTTTAGGTTTATTTTAGTTTATTCCTATTTCGTGTCTCTTATTTTTATTTTAATTAGTTTACGAACATTTATTTTTATTTACCAATTTAATTAAAAAAAGAAACGAAAAAAAGAAAGGAAAAAAAAAGCAAGCTCACGTCGGTGAGCTGTACAGGATCCAAACTCTCTCTATGTATCTCATTCAGACACAAACAAAATGGCATCAGCTTCCGGGGGATTCTAGCAAAAATTATCAAATGGCTCTAAAGAAAGCAGGAGAAAATGCAACTTCATCCGATACCCTTGTTGTGAGGGTTTGAAGTTGTGGGTTGGGTATAAATAGAACAAAGGAAAGACGCAGCTAGGAGGGGTTTTTTTGGGATGGCAAAAAGAAAGAAACGAAGGGAGGACATGACGGCTGGTTGAGAGAGAGGAACGACTAGGGTTTTAGAAGAAAAAGAACGCAGCTTTGTGGCGGCTGGGAAAAGAGATAAAGTGAGAGATTGAGGGAGGAGACCGAGAGCTGAGAGGGAAGTGTGTGACGGCTAGACAGAAACCAGAAAAGAGAGGAGCTTTTTTATGACGGCTGAGGTTTGAGGGGTTGAGATATAGAGTAGAAGATAGAAAGAGCCGAGAAAAAAATAAAGAGGGGAGGATAATCTGGAGCGGCAGCTAGGGTTTTGGCATGAAAGCTTCGGAGAAAGTGTGGGGAAAAAGAACAGAGAAAGAGGAGAGAAAGCTGAGAATGTGAGAGGGCTTGAAGGCTGAGAAAGCTTGAAGGGGGAGGAGAACCAAGAAGGTCACGGCTGGGCAAAGCTTTGAGGTCTCTGGTCAAATCAAAAAGAACGAAGGAGGTTGCTACTCAAGTTTTTTTTGCTGTTAAAATCCATCAGAAAACAGCGCTGTAAGGTTCCTTCTTGGCATTGTCCTATGGACAATCTTTGTTACTAAGTCTGTGCCTATGAAAGTCAGGGGTTTACTTGATGTTTCTATTTGTTTCTCTTGGTTTTGAGTCCGTGAGTATGGAAAAGCCTGGATTGCGGTAGCTATTTCCTTACCGTTAGTTGTAAAGCTGCGGTTTTTTGTTCTTAGGTTGCATGATATACTTTTTTGGTTTCCAAATCTGTTCGACGTTGTTATGTTGTTCCTAGGTTGCATTTTAATAGCAAGATGTCATCTTTGAAAGGAAAGGACATCTATATGGCCAGTTCCTCTGAAAATGTATCTGAGTTCGTGCGTTGGATGGATTGCAAGAAGTTCCCAGCTAATGTTTTATTTTGATTTTGTTATGTTGACTTTTGCGTGTGCCAAACAGGGAGAATGTTTGAGTTTTGTATTGCCTAGGATTAGGTGGTTTTAGTTGCAGTTTGTACGTAGGACTTTGCTGCAACAAGTTCGAAGAATTTCGACTTGTTACAGTAATGTTGGCAAGCTTTTTTTTGGGATGACTGGGGTTTTGGTTGGCATGATTGTGTTGTCTGGTAGCTCAGCTATGGAATGTGGTTGCTGCACTTTATGATTGCTGCATGTGCATATCAACTAGCTACAACAAGCTTGAAGTTCTGGCTTGTTGCAGTAGAAGTAGAGTTTACTTTGTTAATGGTTGAAACTTCTGTTTGCTCCAAGTTCAGTTTCGTTGCTGATTTTTTATAGCTCCCTTACTTGATCTTTGTGGAGTAGACAACTGCATTTGGTTAATGTTAATAACATGGGTGGAAGCCATAGCATTGGGCTGGGGTAAGCTTCACTTCGCATAAGCAAGTTTTGGTTGCATGAAAATTACAAGAAATTTTCCAGATTTCGCACGGCCTTTCTGTCCTATCATTTTGTTTGTTTTTTCTTTTGGCTTAGATACTCTTTGTTGAATCTGCTAAAGCTGGGCAAACCATGTTTGAGGTTATGTTAAAATTGATTATGTGAGTTTGGGGCTGATGAGATAACAGCTTTGGCTAGAGTTTCTTTACGAATAGAACCACACGGAATGAACTACAAAGTTTGCAGCAGAGCAAAGGCTACTACATCTGTTTTGCTATGTTCCATTTCCGTGACCATTCACCAGGCTTTAGCCTCTTCTAGTTTGTTAGTTAGCCTGGTGTGGAAAGGGGGCAGGGGAAGATTGTTTTGAGTTTGCATGTTCAAGTCCTTAAAACACTTGAAGCATGTCCAATTGTTTGCTGGAAAATGTATTTCAGTTTGCCGGATAAAACATTTTATGGTCTTGCTCTTTTGATTGTCATTCCTTTTCGGTCCCAAGTTATGGTGTTTTGTTTAGATAATAATTCCAGCATGTTTCGTCTTGGTTGCTTGCATGAATGCATTTAAATTGAATAAGGAAATGGCATGAGCATGGTTGCGGGAAAGAAATTTGCTGAAGTTACAGAAAAGTTGCAGCAGTTCATTTGTAAAATGTTTATACGATGGGATGCAACCAAGTACAAAAGAAGAAAACTTTGACAGTTTTGACACATTTTGGTATTTCGACTATATCGTGAGGTACAAAAATTGGATTGAGATGATTCTTAAACCATTTTGAAACCAAAACATATACCTACAATTTGTATAAGATATCAAAATCTAGTTCATGCATTTTCCTACCCAAAAGGTAAAAATACCATCATGCATTTTTGCTTTTGAAAGCTAAAATACGGGATTGACTAGTCAAGGGTATTTTTGTAATTTCACTACCTACAGACATCCAAATGGGATGATTATTGATGCATTGACAAGCTAATAAAAGACCACAACTTTTGTGTTTTGTGAAAGAGCTAATTTAGCTACCATCATTGAGGAAATTTGATGCGAGACGCGGAAGCTACTTCGGATCTAGAGGAACACGAGGAAGATTTGATGGAGTTGAACCCGAACTTGGACCACTCAAGAACAGATTTAACGGTAGAGGACGCCACAATCAAGTATGTGTGCTTGATTGATAAGTCAAGAACAACCTAGGATCAGCTCTAGGATGTTCAACTTAGCTTTCACAAGCTAAGAGAATTTGCCACAAGGAATGGATGAAATTCTGGAAATTTTATTCAATACTCTCAAAAATTGATTTATTCATTGAATACCTAAAACCATTGGAAATGTGGGCTATTTATAGCCTTACATAGAGATGAAAAACTAAATAATGTGGAACTAGTCTTAGAATTGTGGGCTTGACTAAGACTAAGAATTGTAGGCTTGATTATTTCCATAAGACTAAGAATTGTGGGCTTGACCAAACCTTATGAGGTCATCCCTTAGGTAAATAACCTTATGAGGTCGTCCCTTAGGTAAATAAAGCAAGGCTATGGACCATTAAACCCTTATTACAATGACATAACTAAAACAGCAAATGTGACTTAACTGCGGCTCAGCGAGACCCCCGTACGGCTCAGTGAGGGTACTTAACTGCGGCTCAGCCCGCCGTTTGGAGCTTGAACACTTACACCTTCAATTGTAAGCAGCATTTTAGTAGTTGTGCAAGGATCTTCCAACTCAATTCCTTCAATGCCCTATTTCTCTTGGGCTTGGACGGCACGGACCAAGGTTTGGAGGGACTGCTTGAATCTCTTAGCTCGTGCTCGTGTCACTGGGCCTTGGGGCACCTTCACAGGGTCTACTTGAACACCATGTGCCTCGTGCTCAACCGCATCATTCCCCTCCTCTTGAAAAGGATTTACCCTCAAATCGTACTCGTCCCCGGGCAATAAATGGACTTAGATCAGCAACATTGAATGTAGCACTAACATTATACTCACCAGGCAGATCTAAGCGGTATGCATTGTCGTTGATGCGTGATGTGGGACGGATCTAGACGAACACCAAGTTGGGATGATTTGCGGAACTTTGACCCTTCTAGAATCACAAGCCACGAACTAAGGAAATTCCTTAACCCAAGACTAGCAAATTTAGTGAACCAAAGGTATAGATAGAAGAACGCCACAATCAAGGTGACTACTTGATTGATAACTTCGATGAACAACTTGAGATTAATTCTCAAGTATTCAAAGGAAATTCTCTTGAGGCAAGAGAGAGTGAATAAACTCACAAATATTTTGTAAAAATCTGAATTCCCTTCATGAATGAATACCTAGGCTATATATAGCCTTACAAGACAAAACCCTAGACCGCCAATGGACGATCTTGCCCTTCATTAAGGGTGTAATTGTCCAAGTTGTATTAACTTAAGGTGATTTTTGAGATATTTATTCACTTGGTAAGAAAAGTCAAAAAGGTGAATAGTTGGAGACAAAGTCCAACCAATGGGATAGTGACACTTGTCACTTCATTAAATGCAATTCAATCCTTTGGTCACCTCTCACATCAATCACCTCACACTCCTTTACTTATCCATTAACACCCGATAAATTTTTCACAGTATCCGGAACTTAACTTAATTGGCCGAATTTTTCCGAACTTTTCGCACTAGTGGGTCCCACGTCCAATATACGTTCTTATTTTCTCAAAAGCTAACCGATACTTGAAAATCATCTAAAACCCATATTTACTCATGAAAATTATCCTGGAGATTTTCTAATAAAGAAAATGCGGGAAAAAGAAAACGGGCGATAACTAAAACTCCACTTAAACTTTCTAATATTGCAACACTAGAGGTTTGCTAATCATTCAAACTTACTAAACCTTTGTAATTAAAACAAATCCTATATTTACTTACGTCAAGGCACACACTAGAATACCGAATATAAATTATAGCTTGAACCTTATAATAATAATACGTAAACTAGGATTTCCAAACTTAACCGAATTAGGGTTTCCTTCCTAGCCATAAAACCCTATTTTTTCCATATCGAATATCAAATAACCCTAATATCGACTTACGATCGGACTGGGGCCTCACAATCTCCCCCACTTAGGACAATTTCATCCTCGAAATTAATTCGTTGGTCAAAGCGTACCTTCGAAACCTGCCGAAGGATTAGTCACTTCCGGTTGACCCATTGCATAGACTCTGGCTGGCCCTTTGGGTCGATTTTCCCCTGCATTTGACGGCTTAGCTGTAGTCCCTTCAGTCGGTGGCTTAGGTTTCTCCTTTTGTGACTTAGGGCACTGGGCGATCAGATGTTCTGCACTACCACACTTATAGCATCTTCGGATCGAACTGTTCTTCCAACAGTTTTCGTCAGTGTGATTGGCCCCACAGAAACCACAGATTGGCTTAACGCCTGCACTTGGCCCTCCACGCTGGGCACTCCTCTGGGGCTCTTGCCCTACTCGACCTCTTCCATAATTACCCTGGTTTAGGGTTCCTGCGGGTCGGGGACCATCTGTTCCATGACTCTTCTTAGAAGGTAACTCACTTTGCGAGCTTCGTCCAGTCACAAAATGGCTCGAATCAGGTTGTCTTCGTTTCCTCTCATGAAAGGATTTTACCTGTCCCCTAGCTGTCTCAATCCGCTGTGTCTTTTCTAGTGCCTGGCCAAACGTGTCCAACTGAGCAGCTGCCAGTGCCTCCTGGATCTCCACATTTAAACCTTGAACGAAGCGGCGGATTCGTTTTCGCTCCGTTAGCACCAATTCCGGGGCAAAACGGGAGAGCTTTGTGAACTGGGTCTCGTACTCCGCTACACTAAATGCACCTTGCCGCAGGCGGATAAAATCATCTTCCTGTTTCTCTTGCACGATGGGCGGCAAATACTTCTCATTAAATTCTCGGGTAAAATTGATCCAGGTCCAGGGGGTTTGTTCGCGCTCCCACTTAGTTTTAATCACGTTCCACCAGGCTCGAGCGGCTCCTTCAAACTGGAACACAGCAAAAGATATCTGCCGCTCTTCCGAATACCTAAGCGCGGCAAATATATCGAGCATACGGTCCATCCAGGTTTCTGCTAAATCAGGATTAGGTCCTCCTATGAACTTAGGAGGTGCAAACTTTTGGAACCGTTCTAAGGCACGGTCCTCGCCCTCATGATTATGTCCAGGGTTTCCAACAGCATTCCCGTGGCCCTGAGCCTGTTGGTCAATCATACGCTCCATCAAGTCAGCCATTCGCTGGATGGCTGTAGCTACTTGGTCTGGCTCGTGTTCATGTTCCATTTCAGGGCCTCGTCCTCGCCCTCTACCTCCACCTCGAGTACCGGAGGCCATCTAGTGTACAAGTCTATAATTCGGAACAATACGTATGCTTATTTTCCAGACCATGAGCAAAAGAATAGACACAAAACTTACGCACAAAAGACACACAAAAGATAAGTTCAAAATTTTATTCAAATATATACACATACTTACAAAGTCACACCAAAAGATTTACACATTACCCGACCTCCAGTCGGTACAAAACCCAATATACACGAGCACTCCGGCTCCAAAATGTAGTCAATCACCGGGTAACAAAAGAAACCAGGCATACTGGTTATAACAAAATAAACATGGCAGATATAACAAAATAAACATATCAGATAGTCAAAAGGAAATCCCATCAACGGCCCTACGCGCCTCCCCTACGGAACCTACCTAATCCACTAGCACCGCCCCGGCGGCCTTAGGGTGCAAACCTAAAGAATAGGTCCAAATAGCTAACTTCAATATTAAGTAAGAACCAAATCGATTCACACTGGGACTGGCCATCTCCAAGTGCAATCAACTCAATCCCCACTTTGCCTTATGGAAACATTACAAAAGTCAATATCAAAATCTTAGCATTCAATATTTACCTTAATAGCCAAGTATCCCACAGTCCGGCATCCTAAACTTCAAGCCTAGGATACACTACAGAGATCTGAAGCCTAAGCTCTGATACCAACTGTGACGACCCCACTTCTCCCAAGGGCGAACCCAAGGGTATCGGCGGGCCGCCTGCCTAGCTCGCGCCAGGACTCAAAACTTAAAGCAATCAAACGAGATAGATCGAAAGAGCACTATATACAATATATACAATCCCAAAAGTTATATTTACATCTTCAAAAGTCTCGAGTCAAACCACTCTAATATACTACAACCACAACCAGCAGAAGATAGACCCTAAGATGGGTCCTTATACAAACCACCAAAACAAAAACAACCATCCTAACTGTTCAACTATTACAAGCCAATCTAACTATACTAGCATACGAGCCAAAAGTCCCCGCGTCGGCCCCTGCTAAGGAAAACAAAAGGAAAGGGGTAAGCTATATGCTTAGTAAGTAAACAGGGGCGAAAGCATAAATTCACGTAGCAACAATTACCCAATAAGAGTAAAGCAAAAGCAGAAAAGAACAACATCATATAATAAGGATACGGGTGGCTCCAAAGCCAATTCATGTGCCATGTATGATCTCCTGCCGACACTCCGTCGACCGCAAATAATAGTCCGTAGAACTTCACTTGTACACCCACCGACACCTTATCACCCTCACTGGCCAGTCACCTCACAAACTTGCCCGGGCGAACGAAATCACAAGCTTGAGCTTGAGTCACAAGCTCGGGTCACAAACTTGGTCACCTTCTCGGTGAACCGGATTCACAAAATTGGTTCATAACATGAACCTACAAACTTGGTGACCTTAGACCAAGTTGGACTGACTTCGACCAAGCCCTAACCGGCTCGAATAGTCCAAACAGGTCTTAGATCGGGCCCACGAACTCACAAACTTCACAAACTTCACAAAACTTTACTCGAAAGTCGCCCCGAGCCACAAGCTCAAGGGTTTTGGTTCCAAAAGGTTCATATACATATGCCAAGTACAATTATACATTTAAATTAGGGTTTAGGTCGAGTGCGATAAAGTACACCCTCGCCTAAGTACCCTTTTCACATATCTCAAACACATAGCAAAGAAACACATCAAACCGGCCTGAATACTTACTCAAAATACCGAAAGTAGTACGAAAGCAAAATCGCTTCGCGCGTTCGCTAGTAGTGGGCCCCACCGGCTCCCCCTAGCTCTCCGCTGTCTGAAATAGAAGATTTTATCACAAACGGCCACTAACATGCCCAAAACAAGTAAAACGGCAAAACGACACGCGCGCACGTAAATATGACGGACGGAAACGGAAACGGCAGATTTGATACTCATTTCTAGTTTACCCATAATTTGAGCTACGAATATCGGATTAAGGCGTATGAGATGCCAAATCGAAGCTTAAAGGATGAACAACAACTGTTATGAAGACATCCAGAATTGAAACTAGAGGCTTCAGTCCCAAATGAACCAAACACAATCACTTACGAAATCTTACGAAATCTGGCCAATGCACAAATGGTCAGTTTTGAGTGCGAACTGTTTTCTATGCTACACATGGTAAAAAGAGCTGAAAATTGGCAGTTAGATAGTTCATTCCAAATGGAACAACTTTCATGAAGGTCGGAAATCCAAATTCGGAACGAAAATTGGTCATCAGGACCAAAACAGATCTGACCAGAAAATGGTCATTTTCACGGGCAGGCCTTGTTTGCTCGGCTATATCTCAGGTTTTATAAATCCGATTCATGAAATTCCAAGGGCGTTAGAAAGGTCTGATATAGGGCTATAAGTTTAGTGTTTTGGTCGCAAGCCCAAACAGCTTGTAACCCAGTCAAATGTGAAGCCAAAGTTCCAGTCATAAACTGTCCAAAAACGTAACAGAATTTGACGGTCAAAACAGGTCTGAGTATTTCGTTTATAGTTCAGGATATACTACTCCGTTTAACCTGAAAATTTACAGGGATATCCAGGACTTAAGGGGCTACAATGTTGAAGAAGGAATCTTTGTCCAATTTTGAATGTAACAAGGTCAAAAATGCAAGACACTATACCAGAATTGCAAAACAGGATCACAAACCGTATTTGACCTTAATATGCGGTAATGGCATGAAATTCACTACGATTATCGGATGGGGGTGTAAGACCCACCATTTCGAAGCTATGGAACAGGGATACAACAATGTAGAAGGTCAGTCAGTCCAAATCCTAGCACAACTAGGTCAAATATGCAAAATACGAACCCAGAATTATCAAAACAGGTTTACAAATCACACAAAACTGTAATCGGTATAACTCAGTCTATACAAGTCCAAATGCTGAAATTCCAAAGGCATATGATAGCTAAGACATCCAGCTACATTTCATCAGAAGACACCAACATCCAAATCCAAAGTGATTCCAGCCAAAATAGCCAAATACCAACGCAGTTTTCGCATTCTGACCAAAGCAGAACAGCTACAGTAATTCCGACATAACTCACTCTACACTAATCCAAATGACCTGAAATTTTGTAGGCACCTCAAACACATCAATACCTACAACTTTCATGTTTTAAGCCAAGGCCAAATCGGCGTCTAACATGGTGCAATAAATTCGGGCAGAATGTAGCTTCATGAACCCTAACTTTCCAAAATTTATTCCAAATCCAAAATTGGTTGCAAATATCAATCATTTCCATCCACTAGAGTCATAACCCCTCATTATCAATCATCATAAACAACCACAACACCATAATCCAATTAAACCAGAAAAATCATCAATAAAATTAAAATTTCACCAAATCACTTCAAACCAAGATAAAACCAGAAATTTCAGCACTTTAATCACTACTAATCATATCTTAAGCATCAATAGGTGTAGGTGGAAGTTTAAGCTTCACTTACCAAGTAAACAAGAGAGGGGAAGATGTTGGAAACCTTAGCTCTTCCAAAAAACTTCACCAAAGCACTTACTAACACCAAATAGAGAGGTTTTATGGAGTGGAATCAAGGTTGGATGGTTGAGTAAGTTGATTGAAGCAAGATTGAACCCAAAATCTTGAAGAGTTTTCTTCCTTTTGTTGCTCAAGAGATTCGGCCACAATCGAGAGGAAAAGAATGAATTTTTGGTGATTTTTGAGATATTTATTCACTTGGTAAGAAAAGTAAAAAAGGTGAATAGTTGGAGACAAAGTCCAACCAATGGGATAGTGACACTTGTCACTTCATTAAATGCAATTCAATCCTTTGGTCACCTCTCACATCAATCACCTCACACTCCTTTACTTATCCATTAACACCCGATAAATTTTTCACAGTATCCGGAACTTAACTTAATTGGCCGAATTTTTCCGAACTTTTCGCACTAGTGGGTCCCACGTCCAATATACGTTCTTATTTTCTCAAAAGCTAACCGATACTTGAAAATCATCTAAAACCCATATTTACTCATGAAAATTATCCTGGAGATTTTCTAATAAAGAAAATGCGGGAAAAAGAAAACGGGCGATAACTAAAACTCCACTTAAACTTTCTAATATTGCAACACTAGAGGTTTGCTAATCATTCAAACTTACTAAACCTTTGTAATTAAAACAAATCCTATATTTACTTACGTCAAGGCACACACTAGAATACCGAATATAAATTATAGCTTGAACCTTATAATAATAATACGTAAACTAGGATTTCCAAACTTAACCGAATTAGGGTTTCCTTCCTAGCCATAAAACCCTATTTTTTCCATACCGAATATCAAATAACCCTAATATCGACTTACGATCGGACTGGGGCCTCACAGTTTAACCACTGAAGCTTGTAGGGACGGGGGTGCTCACTAGTTGGCAAGTTTAGTTTCTCCACCATCAATGCACTAGCAACATTAGTGCAACTTTCGGGGTCAATTACCAAACTGCATACCTTGTTGGTCACATGGCACCTCGTGTAAAAGATGTTGTCACGTTGAAGCTCATCTTTACTAGCTTGAGTAGCTAGTGCTCTCCTTGCTACCAATCCAACTTTGTCTTGAGTTGAAACTTCCTCTATCTCATCTTCCTCTTCAACCAAGGGAGGCATGTCTTTGTAATCCTCCTCTTCATCATCAGTGACAATGTCTCCATTTGGTAGGACAAGCATGGCCCTTGGGTTTGGACATTGGCTTGCAATATGCCCAATTCCTTGACATCTCCAACATTTGGTGTCACGATTCCTAGATTTTGAAGTTTCAATTGTTGGCTTTGAAACAACCTTGGAGTCGGTTTTGGTAAAAGGTGGCCGTGAGCTTGACCCTTGATCTTGCTTCGGCTTTGGAGTGTTCCAAACGTTCGGACCTCTCTCCTCCCTCCTGGGCTGGAATGGTTGAGTAAATGGTTGTGGATTAGTGTTATAATTTCTGGTGGTACCCCTCCGCTTGAGCCTTTGCTCAATCTTGATAGCCTTGTCCACCATATCGTCTATCTCCACATAGTATTGAAGCTCAAGTTGATCGGCTATTTCAACCCTTAGACCACTGAGAAATCTTGCCATTGTAGCCTCTCAATCTTCTTGAATATCAGCTCGTAACATGGAGATTTCCATGTCCTTGTAGTAGTCCTCAACTGAGCGTTGACCTTGCGTCAAGGTTTGAAGTTTTTGGTACATGTCTCTATGGTAGTGACTTGGTACAAATCGCTTCTTCATAAGTCTCTTGAGCTCAGTCCAAGTGGTTATAGGTGGCTCACCACACCTTCTCCTGCTGGTAGCCACTTGTTCCCACCAAACTATGGCATAGTCGGTGAATTCTACTATGGCAAGTCTCAATTTTTGTGCATCGGTGTAGTCATTACAATCGAATACTAGCTCTACCCGACTCTCCCATTCAAGGTATGTATCCGGATCGGATTTGCCTTGGAATGGAGGAATCTTCATCTTAATCCCTTTGATTGCATCACCAATTGCTCTTGTGTTTCTCTTCGGTCTCCCTTGCCCGTATGCCTCACGGTCCGAATCGGCATTGGAGTCACTAGATTCCTCCAGGGTGGATTTTCCCCTAGATTTCCTAGAAGAAACCCTAGATGAACTTAGTTGATCAATCTGCTCATGGATCGTTTCTAGTCTTTGGTCAAATCTCCTCTGCATTTCCTTCCACATAGCATCCATTTTAAGTGATAACTGAGCAATGGTAAGTTCATTTTCCTGAGACATGGTGAAACCTGCAAAACTTGACAAATTGTTAGTAGAAAATGCCTCACTCGCTCCCTTAAGTGTTGCACTCCTCTCGTGTTTTCACTCAAGTGTTTATGGCACTCTAATGCTCTTACCGATTCACTCCTCAAGCCACTTGATTGTTTCCTTTGAAGAAATCAGAAATTTCTCAAGGAAATTCAATCAAACTTGAATCAGATAGCTCCCAATTGTATCAAAAGAACAAGGAACAAAAGTAGAAACGGAAAACTCAAGTAATGAATTTTGACAAGGAATGGAACGAGGAAAGAATTGATGTAAAAAAATGTCCACGTAGAATGATGGAGTTTCCCAAGTGTTTTACTTAATTTTCTAATTGATTTTTGGAAACAAGTTAGGTGTTGTACTTATTTGGAAATTTCCTTAAAGTCGTCTAACCAAATCAGAATTGTTACCAAAAAAATACCAGATTTCCTTTCTCTTTAACCTTCCTAAAGTCGGCTGCTAACCAAGTGCCAAACAAATTTTTTTTTTTTGGCAGTTTCCTATTCTAACCGAAACTATCCTCTGAAAATTCCAGAATTCCTCTTCTTAAATCCCTCTCAAAGTCGGCTAGAACTTCCTAAAAATTTTCCAGATTTGGTAGCTTCCTCACCTCTAAAATTTTCCAGAATTTCCTCTTCTTAAAGCCAACCCTTGCCCCTCAAAATTTTCGTCCCTTACTCTCCTTTAAGAACAAACAATTCGGCCCCCTCCTCTTTACTCCACACAAGGACAGTTTCAACTCTTGGTTCTAAACAATGGCTTCACAAGTTGATACAAGCGACGTCAATCAAGAATTCCCCAAGCGGCCTGCTCAAAAAATTCCCAAGAGGTTTACTCCTAAGCCAAGGAAGCCCCGTATGGATGCAAGGATGTACAAGAAACTTTTTATACGAAGAAAGGTGCAAATCTTCAAGAATCAAGATTGTCAAGATCCTCACAAGTCTCAACGTGTGATACAAGTGATCAAGGCTCAAGGTGCTCAAGATTTTCAAGAAGAAGTTGGTCAGAATTTTTAAACCCTTCCTTTGCCTTAAATTTCTGTTTTTGCGGATCAAATTCAAGGAACAAAGTGTAGCAAATCAGGTCTTGGCAATAAAGAATCAAGTTCCTTCTTTTCTTTCTTGTTCGGCCTTGTCCTAGCCGATTGTGTGTTTCCTTTTTTTTTCTTTTTTTTTTTGACTCTACGAACACACAATTACTCGGCTGTTTTTGGGTAAAATTCCAGAATTTAATGTCACTCCAATGTTCTCCTTCAATCCTCCAATAACTATCAAGACATGTATCAAAAGTTTGAGACTTCAAGATTAGTTTCAAGAAACTCAAGAATCCCTAGATTATTGTAGTCCCTCTTCAAGATTCCAACCCCAAACAAGTTTAACCACAGAATCAGTTTAGGAAATTAACTAGAACAACTTGGCGGAGTAAACTTAAAGTTTGGACAGATTTGGCAAGACTTGCGCCCAAGGAAAAACCTAGTTGCAAGTGAAAACCCTAGCCGTCGAAATTTTTTTTTTTTTGATATTTAAACAGAATATGCAAGGAACAAAACACGGCTACACTTGAAGGTAGATTTTAAGAGAAAATTCACACACCAAGTAATGCACGAAGTGGACACGAAGCAAAAGAAAACAAAGAGCGACGCAACAAGAACAAACAAAGGCGGACAGAATTTTTTTTTTTGTAATAATAATCGGACTTGACACAAAGAGAGACACAACCAGTTTTGCAAGATAAAATTTACTAGAAAGCTTACGAAACAAACTCAACGGGATATACTTGATGTCGTCGACTAGCTCTAGATACCAACTGATGTGAGACGGATCTAGACGAACACCAAGTTGGGATGATTTGCGGAACTTTAACCCTTCTAGAATCACAAGCCACGAACTAAGGAGATTCCTTAACCCAAGACTAGCAAATTTAGTGAACCAAAGGTATAGATAGAAGAACGCCACAATCAAGGTGACCACTTGATTGATAAGTTCGATGAACAACTTGAGATTAATTCTCAAGTATTCAAAGGAAATTCTCTTGAGGCAAGAGAGAGTGAATAAACTCACAAATATTTTGTAAAAATCTGAATTCCCTTCATGAATGAATACCTAGGCTATATATAGCCTTACAAGACAAAACCCTAGACCGCCAATGGACGATCTTGCCCTTCATTAAGGGTGTAATTGTCCAAGTTGTATTAACTTAATATCTAACAACTAATTAACTAATCTAAGACTCAGAATTCGGCCAAAGGTAAAGTGTAATTGATCGAAATTATTTAATGCTAACAAACAACTAATAATGATAACTAAAAACCTAATTAACAAGCTAGTGATCCACAACTAGTCTTCGCTTGATTCTTCCACTTGAAGGAAAATGTATAAAGTAGTTTCTCCATGGTGTAATCCTTCAATGGTCCTCAAGTCATCCCCAATTCGTTCTTGAATCGTGCAAACAAGAGCTTGAAGTGATTCTTGGATTTTTCTAGTGCGCGCTCGTGTAGTTGGGCCACTTGGTATTTGCATGACTTGGGCACTAGAAGTTCGAGCAGCCGTGAGCCCCCCCTCATTAATGCGCTCAATGACTTGAAAAGGCCCATCTCGTCTTGGTGACAGCTTGCTTTGCTGTTGTTTTGGTAATCTCTCCTTGCGCAAATGTAACCAGACCCAATCACCCGGTTCAAAGACAAGCTTGCGCCTGTGCTTATTAGCTTGTTGGACATATTGGGCCGTCCTCCTCTCGATGTTGGTACGAACCTTGTCATGTAATGATCTCACGAACTCAGCTTTCTTCTTGCCATCTAAGTTCATATGCTCAGAAGAAGGTAATGGCAACAAATCTAAGGGAGTTAAGGGGTTAAAACCATACACAACTTCAAAAGGCGAGAATTGTGTAGCACTATGCACAGCCCTATTGTATGCAAACTCAACACGAGGTAGACACTCCTCCCATGACTTGATATTTTTCTTTCTGATTGCATGTAGGAGTGTGGATAAAATCCTATTGACTACCTCAGTTTGTCCGTCCGTTTGAGGATGACTAGAGCTAGAGAACAACAGTTTGGTTCCCAACCGACCCCATAAAGATTTCCAAAAATAGCTCAAAAACTTGACATCTCTATCGGATACTATAGTCCTAGGTATGCCATGCAAATGAACAACCTCTTTAAAAAATAAGTCAGCAATGTGTAAAGCATCATCCGTCTTATGACATGCAATAAAGTGAGCCATTTTGGAGAACCTATCTACCACAACAAATATAGAGTCATGGCCCTGCTTAGAACGAGGTAAACCAAGCACGAAATCCATGAAAATATCTACCCAAGGTTGGTGAGGTATGGGTAAAGGAGTATACAAACCATTTGGGTTGACCCGAGACTTAGCTTTGTGGCACACGCCACATCTTTCAACAATCCTCTCCACGTCCTTGCACATGCGAGGCCAATAGAAGTGTTCCTGCAATACAGCTAATGTCTTGGTGACACCAAAGTGTCCCGTTAGTCCACCACTATGTGACTCCTGAATAAGTAAGTCACGTATCGGCCCTCGGGGAATGCATAACTTGGTAAGATAAAATAAGAATCCATCATGCACAAAGAATTTTTCAAAGTCAGATTTTCCCCAATTCGCATAAGCGTTCGCAAAATCCAAGTCATCCTTATACAACTCTTTCATGAGCTCAAAGCCTAAGAGTTTAGCATCTAAAGCAGTGAGCAAAATGTGTCTACGAGATAAAGCATCAGCTACTATATTAGACTTACCTGTTTTGTATTTGATGACGTATGGAAAAGACTCGATGAAGGCTACCCATCGGGCATGCCGTTTGCTCAGCTTTTGTTGTCCTTTTAGGTGCTTGAGAGACTCATGGTCAGTTTTGATGACGAATTCCCGGGCACGTAGGTAGTGTTGCCCTGTCTCCAAAGTACGTACGAGGGCAAACATCTCCTTGTCATAAGTTGAATAGTTGATGACCGCGCCATTTAATTTCTCACTAAAGTAGGCGATCGGTCTCCCACCTTGCATGAGTATGGCTCCTACTCCTACACCTGATGCATCGCATTCCATTTCAAAAATGAGATCAAAGTTAGGTATTGCAAGTAGTGGTGCATGTGTGAGTTTGTGTTTCATGTGACAGCCCCACCTTCCCCTAAGGCGAACCAAAGGGGTTAGCGGACTGCCTGCCCAGCTCTCGCCGGGACTCATTCGTAACTTCATTAAAATCGGAAGAAAACTTCACGAATCAAATTGAATTGGACGGGCCGCTGCCACGTCATCATCCAACCAGGTACAAGCAATCATTATGTGACATGAGAGAATGTACATTCCCAAATACAAATTTCAATTCAACATGAGGAAACACTTTAATATATACATAGTAGTAAGTTTACAAACCAAAAGGAACCATTGTATTCAAATACATTTAGGGTTTCCAACTTTCAAGGAGCTATACAAACTAGTAGTTATATAAGCTCAATTCGTTCTTCAAAATGATCATTGGTCCAAAAGACGATTTCCTGTAAGGAAAACAAGGATAACGGGACGGGGTGAGCTAGAAACTCAATGAGGTACCAAAACTATGAACAGTAGAAATCATGAGAAAACATTTATAGGTCACATATCCACATCAAGTAAAAGAAATGAACGAACATCACACTTTAAAGGATACAGATGGCTCTCAGGAGCCAGATTTCCATTTGCAGTACTTGATCCGAACCCGTTGACTCTCCGTCAACGTAAATAGAACCAACATGTCCGTAGACCCCACTTTACACCAATTCCGTCCAACAAACATACCCCTACCAGGCCCGCACACCGAACAGAGCAGAAGTGGTAATACTCGAGTATACCCGGAATCAAGGGTCTCAATACCCAAAGATCCCAAAACAGACTACCGTAGTTCGTTATCTAATCGACCAAGCCCTTGCCGGCCCGACTCGAATAACTAGGCACAGGGGTTGAGCTCAGAGGTCACAGAAAGGTCGTTGGATACAAGTTCCAAACGATGTCCGAACAGATACAGATACAGATGACAGATACAGATACAGATTCAGATTCGCACCAAAATTGGCATATGAACAGACAAGAGAACGAGTGTGATAAAGTACACCCTCGTCTCAAACAAAATAAACAGATAGTGCAGTCATTTAACTCACAGATGGCAGGCCAGAAATCAAGTTAAACAGCAATTGAGGGGAGTGGTACACTCACCGGTTCAAATACAGACACTTCAAAAGTTTTCACTTCAGATTGGCTTTAATCGCCAAGAAACCCTAAAATCATCAAAGTAAACCAATTGAAGGTTTCACATCCAAAATCAAGTAAACGGAATGCATAAGTAAAGCTCGACTAGATATCGTATGCTTTCCCAGGTTAAGTACTAATATAGAGTAAAAAGATAACAGTTGGTCCTAGGGTTATAAACAACCCCTAAAACCCTTCATTTGTACTAAGATCAACTCTATTGAAGGAAATCACATAACCCTAAAATTTTGGGCAGCATGCCCTTTGTGTTTACCTATTTTCCCAACCACTAATGGCTTCGTTATTTTCCTCAAATCAGTCCCAACATCTCATACAGAATAATCTCATTTCCAAAAGCCGTTCACTAGGCTTAAAGTCATTCAAGTACAAAATTTAGCGAGGAAAGTGACCGGAAAGGAAAGTCAAGCCCTAAAATATTCCAATAAGCACAATAAGACTCGATTACAAGTCATAAACCAATGCCAAATACTACCGAAATAGGGTTCCATAAGCATATACAAGCATTAGAGGAAACCAGAAAAATCCGGAAATGGAATTAGCTTTAGTCCTGAAAAAATAGTTTTTTGACCTCATTTTGCGGTAATGGCACCAAAGGCACTACGATTATTGGATGAAGGTACAAGACCCACCTTTTCGAAGCTAAGAGATAGGGCTACAACATTACAGAAGGTCACTCAACCCAGTTTTGAGTGCAACCAGGTCAAAAATGCAAAACACTACATCAAAATCGTAAAAACAGATTCACAAAATGCATTCTGGTGTAAATATCATAACTCAGCCTACACAAGTCCAAATCCAGAAATTCCAAAACCAGCTGAAATCTAAGAAACAGGGCTAAATTTAATCAGAAGGCCTCAACAACCAATTCGGAAGCAATTCCAGCCAAAACAACCAATTACAGGCGCAATTCTTCATTCGGGTAAAACCAGAATAGCAATAGTAATTTCTACTTTTCTCATTCTACACTACTCCGATTGACCTGAAATTTTGTAGGTACCTCTAAAACGTCATTCCCTACAACTTTAATGTTTTAAGACAAGACCAATTCGGCCTCTAACTAGGAGCTAAAAATTCGGGCAGAATGCTCCCTCAAGAACCCTAATTTTCTGAAATTTCTTCCAAACCAGAAATTGGTTGCAATTAATCACTTTTTCCACCTCCTAGAGTCATTATATACCATTTCTAATCATCATAGATAGCCACACAATCATGCTTATATTAAAACAGAAAAAAAATCCCCAAAAATAATAAAACTTCATCACTTCAACCACAAATCAAGAAATAACCCATAAACTTGCATCTCATACTACCACTAAGCATGATTTAAGCATCAATTAAGGGAGGAGGGTGGTTCTTCACAACTTACCTTAAAACAAGAGAGAGAGAGCTATTGGACACCTTAACTTTCCAAATAACTTCACACAACAACTCACCAACACCTCCTTAAGTGGTTTTATGGAGCAAAATCAAGGTTGGATGGTTGGTTTTGATGATTTGGAACAAGCTTGAAGAGTTTTCTTCCTTGCTTAGAGTAAGAGAGAGAGAAAGAGAGAATGAGAGAGCCGACCAAGATGGAGAAGAAAAGAGTGAATTTTTGGTAATTTTTGAGATATTTTAACCAAATGGTAAAAGCATGAATAGTAGTCAAAAGTTGCAACCACTCACAGAGTGACACTTGTCACTTCATTAAAGCATCTCTATCCTTTTGTTTCCTCTCACATCAATCACATATCATCCTCTAATTATCTCTTAACACCCGATAAATTTAACCCAGTATTCGAAACTTAACCTAGTTGGCCGAATTTTTCCGAACTTTTCGCACTAGTGGGTCCCACGTCCGGTATACGCTCTTAATTTCTCAAAAACTATTCGATACTAGAAAAATCATCTAAAAACTATATTAACTCATAAAATTATCTGGAAAATTTTCCTACTAAAAAAAATGCAGAAAAGCATGCGATTAAATAAAAACTAAAGCCTAGGAAAAATGAAGAAAGTACGGGTTCTCACATTTCAGCAATTGGAAAGCCTTATCTAGGGCTTCCCCCCAAAAGAACTTCTCGTTCTTCTTTATGACCGTGGTAAGAGGTACAGCAATGGTGCTAAAATCCTTCACAAAACGACGGTAGAATCTTGCTAATCCATGAAAGCTGCGCACATCACTTATAGAGGTAGGTGTTGGCCACTCTTAGATGGCCTTAATCTTCTCTTCATCTACATGAATGCCCTACGCACTTACAACATATCCTAGAAACACAACACGATCAGTGTAAAATGTGCACTTTTTAAGGTTGGCATATAGCCTTTCCCTTCGAAGTACTTCAAAGATGGCTTTGAGGTGCTCAAGGTGTTCCTCTAAGCTTCTATTATAAATTAGAATATCATCAAAGTAAACCACTACAAATTTCCCAAGAAAAGGTCTCAAAACATGGTTCATTAAACGCATGAAGGTACTAGGTGCATTAGTTAAGCCAAATGGCATTACTAACCACTCGTATAGACCGTGTTTAGTTTTGAAAGCGGTTTTCCACTCATCTCTCTTTTTCATTCTTATTTGGTGGTAACCACTTTTCAAATCAATTTTAGTAAAGATAATGGCTCCATGCAATTCATCTAACATATCATCCAACCTAGGGATAGGGTGACGATATTTTACCATGATTGCATTGACTGCTCGACCGTTGGTGCACATTTTCCATGCTCCATCTTTCTTTGGCACGAGAATCACTGGTACAGCGCATGGACTTAGACTTTCTCTAGCCCAACCTTTCCTTAGCAATTCCTCCACTTGCCTTTGCAATCCCTTTGTTTCCTCAGGACCCATTCTATAGGCCGATTTGTTAGGCAATGGTGCTCCAGGAATGAAATCAATTTGGTGCTCGATTCCCCTTAGCGGTGGTAGTCCATCAGGTACATCCTCAGGAAATATGTCCTCGAATTCCTGCAAGAGAGGTAAAATAGTAGAAGGCAAGGAGTCAGAAGGTATGGATGAAGTGACCAACTCTTCTTTGCACACAAGCATAAGTAAGAGTTGGTTGGAAGACAAAGCTCACCTTACATCTTTGGCTTTTGCTAGCAAGTTTAGCTTCCCCTTATTTTCTTCTCTCATAGCCGACCCACTTGTTGCCTTTTTCTTCCTTAGGGGTTCGGCCCTACTCTCTCCTTTTTCTTCCTCACTTTTCTCTCGCTTTTTCCTCTCAAGTTCTAGCTCATACTCCTTTTGGAGCGTCATTTGATCTTCATACACTTGTTTTGGGGTGAGAGGTACAAGTGTCACCTTTCTATTGCAATGAGTAAAGACATATTTATTAGCTCTTCCCTTGAATTCGACGTCGCGATCATATTGCCAACACCGTCCAAGAATGAGGTGACTTACTTGCATTGGCACGATATCACAAGTAACCTCGTCTTCGTACTTGCCAATTCGGAATGGCACTTTTACTTGTCTAAACACACGGACTTCCCCTTCATTGTTCAACCATTGAAAGCGATAAGGTCTTGGATGTTTGATAACTGGGAGCCCTAGCATTTCTACCATAAGTAGACTAGCTACATTGGTACAACTCCCACTATCAATAACAACACTACATACCTTATCCTTGATATGACATCTTGTGTAGAAAAGATTGTCTCGTTGTACCTCCATTTCTTCCTCCTTGGAGCGGGTAGTGAGAACCTTTCGAACCACTAGGCATCCAATCTCCTCATGTGTAGGTATCTCCTCACTCGATTCATTCTCTTCCTCCTCTAAAGGCGGCATCCCCTCGTACTCCTCTTTCTCGTCCGATACAATTTCCCCATTTGGCAACATGAGCATGGTCCTTTGGTTGGGGCATTGAGAAGCGATGTGGCCAAATCCTTGACACTTAAAGCACTTGGTGTCTCGACCACGCGGTTTGGAAGTTCCATTATTAGCCTTAAAGTCAGGCTTGGCCATTGCCTTGGAAGGGAGGCCATTCGGCCTTGGAGGGTGAGAAGGAGCTGCAGCCTTCTCCTCCCTTTTTGGTTGAGAAGTGCGCCAATTTCCAACTTGATAAGTAGTGCTTTGTCGCACACTACCCCTCCTCTTGAGGCATCGTTCAACTGTGACCGCCTTCTCGAGCATTTCATTCATGTCGAGGTAGTGTTGGAGTTCCACTACTTCAGCAATCTCGGATCTCAACCCATGTAGAAAATGAGCCATAGTGGCCTCTCCATCTTCACGTAAATCTGCCGTCATGATGGCCATTTCCATCTCCTTATAATAATCCTCAACTGACATGGACCCTTGGTTGAGAGCTTGTAGCCGACGGTGTAGATCTCGGCTATAGTAGCTTGGAACGAACCTTTTTCTCATCAGGCTCCTCATTTCATCCCAAGTTTCCACAGGTCTCTCACGATTTCTCCTTCGGCTTAGTCTAAGTTGGTCCCACCAAATAGAGGCGTAGTCAGTGAATTCTACGGCTGCTAGTTTCTCCTTTTGCTCCTCCGTATAGGCGTTGCATTCATAGACTAACTCAATTTTCCGTTCCCATTCCAAGCACGCCTCGGGGTCCGACTTGCCTTGGAACGAGGGAATCTTGAGTTTGACATCTTTAATGGTGTCGTCTCCTCGACGTTGGAACCTTTGATCATGTTGGTACCTTCCCTCAAACGCTTCCTCTTCATCATTTGAGCATGTCGATTCTTTGCCCTTACCCGAGGTAGGTGGAGGTCTCGAGTTCTCCAACTAATCAATCCGGTCATGCAATGGCTCAATTTCATTCTTAAGCAATCGCTTGAACTCCGCCATCATGGCTTCCAAATGTAGTTTGACGGCTATGGTTTGGTTACCCACTCCACTAGACATATTTAGTTCACCTGTAAAACAAATAAACAAACAAGTTCCTCTCTCTCTCTCTGTTTTTTTTATACAATGTATAGGCACTCACACTCGTGTTTCACTCAAGTGTATCACTCGCTAATAATCTTACCAAGCAATTCCTTGGCTTGCTAGTTGCTCGGGTTGAACAAATTAGGCGTCACCGCAATGTACGTTCTTGACTAGTCAACAAGTGACACACAAGCTAGTAGTAATAAATGGAGATGAATGAATGAAGACCTAGACACGACTCAAGACTCAGAATATAGCTGGACAATAACTAACGACTCAAAAGAAAGCAAGACAATTAACTTGAATGCTGAAATTTTGAAAATCCTAGATAACTCTACCCGAAACCCAATTTTCTGGAATTTGTTGAGCTGCTGGTCCGTGGTCTTTTTGGTAAGGGTTTTGCATCAAATTTGGTAAAACTTGTAGGCTGTCAAGAATAGGAAACTTAGGATTTCTTTGATCTTTGTTGTAGCCAATTTTTTTTTTTGGCTGGTCAAGAATTGGAGGTTGTTCAGATTTGGAAGTCCAAGTTTGAATTAGATTTGGTGGCTTGAAGGCTAACCAAGACTAGGGCTATTCAGATTTGGAAGTCCAAGTTTGAATCAGATTTGGTAAAACTTGTAGGCTGGTCAAGAATTAGAAACTAGAGCCGTCTTTCTTGAATTTTTTTTTTTGACTTCTGTTGGGGTGTTTTCACACAATAGTCAGCCAGTTCAGCCAGTTTAGACCACAATCTCACAGCAATTAACGTAAACAACTTGGACAGATTTGGTTTCAAGATCAAAGTTCCATGAGAACAAGAACACGGTTGAAGGGATTTGGTTTCAAGATCAAAGTTCCATGAAAACAAGAACACGGTTGAAGGTTTATTTCAGGTTTCAAGACTGCCAAGATTAACTTCTTGGTGATCCAAGAAGCTCAAGACTTCCCCAATAAGGTTTTGATGTTCAAGTTTTACAAGGCAACAACACAAAGGTTCAAGAAACAAGTGCAAACAGATTCGTGAGCTATGAATTTAAAAGACTAAAACAGATCTAAAAACAATAAAAGGGATATTCGTGATACCTCTAACTAGCTCTGATGCCAGTTGATGCGAGACGTGGAAGCTACTTTGGATCTAGAGGAACACGATGAAGATTTGATGGAGTTGAACCCGAACTTGGACCACTCAAGAACAGATTTAATGGTAGAGGACGCCACAATCAAGTATGTGTGCTTGATTGATAAGTCAAGTGTGATGCCCCACATCTCCCTAAGGCGAACCAAAGGGTATCCGCGGACGCCTGCCCAGCTCTCGCCAGGACTCAATCCATTCGATTTGAAACCGGACTAACACTTTAAAGAGAGCAACATGAATACAATAATGCGGAAGCGTTCAAGCTTAACAAGTCACTTAACATGTAACCATTACATCGGTAATCATAATACGACTTAAATTCAAAATACACGTCAGGGCCCAAACTTTTCAAGTTTACAATTTCCAAAAGTACAACCCAAACCAGGGCCTAGTCAAAATATATAGCAGGAGTCTTAACAAAAGTACAACGGATGGTTTCTCCATATTTCTCCAAGATTCGGTCCTGTTAAGGAAAACAAAACTACAGGGTGAGCTAAACGCTCGTGAGGCCAAGAACACACATGCAAGCACTTTGTTCAAATAGCAATCCCAAATTCAATAAATAAAACCATGTCCTTTCAATAATCAATCATTCGAACAGGAAAAGTAATCAGAAACAATTCAAGGATATAGTAGCTCTCAGGAGCTAAGTTCCACTCGCTCTGCCGATGTCATTCGTATACCTTCCCGCGTTGACCCTCCTGTCAACCGGGTCGGTATTTCCATTCCCGTAGATCACCACTTACTTCCCTCCGTCCACCGTACACCCCAAGGGCCCACAAGTCTTTTATAAGGTAATACTCCATGAGTATGCCAAGCAAGACCTCTCATTAGGTCGAGCTTATATATATCTCATGGCTCGCCCAAGTCCCCGACCAAGCCCATTGCCGGCTCGAGTCTAAGGTCGGCCTATGAGTTTGGGCGTCCCCCATTCATTTGAAAGTCGAGGAGGTTCACTCCAACGACACATGTATTCATGACATAACATTGTATTTCATTCATCCATTCAATACATTTCATTCATTCATTAGAAATTAGAACGAGTACGATAAAGTACGCACCCGCCCTTTTTCTTAAAACTTCCAACAATTACCACAAATAAGCAAGTATCAAAATTCACACACTTGACACTCACCGAGCAATTCAATAAGAATTGTTTTCTGAGAGTTCAAGTGTCCACTGTGAGATCCTCTTGAAGGTCTCCTTGTGCGCCTGGCAATTAATAGTGGATAATCACACAATTAACCCACTTATCAAGAAGATTGTACACCAGTACAATCTAAGGATTATTTCGCAAAAGGAACCTCAATTACACGTAAATCGAGGTTCAACCTGCCTTTTATTATGTACAATATTATTTGAGTTTTTATCATGAAAATCGTGAGCAAAACGTTTAAGAATATCAAAAGAATAAAGAGTTCTTGAAAAACTCTATTTCTTTGAAATTGGAAAATTTTCAGTTTTATTATGAATCTTTGAAAAATCGTAACTCGCTCGGCATAAGTCGAGAATTGGAAAACTTTATACCGCTGGAAACCTCTTAGAAAGTATTATAAGTTCCTAGAAGACACTTTTCCATGAATCGAAGTGAAAAGTGTTCAAAAATGAGCTTGAAGATGCAGGGTTGGTTTACAAGGCAGAATTAAGTTGGATTTCGGCCAACTTTGGAAACTCGGCACAATTCACACGTTGCAAACCGGTCTCTGAAATTTGCAGCTCAATTAGTGTTACAAGTGAGGTTTATAACAAAAACAAGCGGATCAAGAATCGGAGTTTCGAGTACCGAGATACGGTAGCCCGAAGTTGGGGAAATTCAAGACTGGAGAAGAATTTCCAGATTTGAACCTCCAACACTAGAAATTTAATTAGGTATCGAAACGAACTTGGATTGGTACCAAAATTGGCAGTATTTTACTCCCATATGAAAGGTACCGCTCTATCAAATTTCAGGGAAAAATACCTTCGGAAAGATAGTTAATTAGTCAACCAAAGTTCAGGAAAAATTCTAAGGCAATCTGCCTTTTGACTTCCATTTCCAAATTCAAATCGTTTAACCATGAAAACTATCCAACCATGGTTCATTTGTGAAATAAAGGTCTAAGATACATCCATGATACCTTTGGTAAGTGATAAGCATTAAGAACTTCAATTAATAAAATCATTCCCAAGTTTTGCCCCAAATCAGTCCAAATACTACGTTTTTCCAAAACAGGGCAGTCCTCTTGTTTTAGTCCCAACTCAATCAATTTAACTCAGAATGAGGCATGGTTTATGGCGTTAGAAAATACATTCACAGGACTAAAAGTTCACAGAAGGAAATGTTCTGAAATTCGGCAAGCAACCAGCTCAAAATTGAGCCTCAAGTTGCTGCCTCTACAAGCCATTCCAGCAAATCCGAGAGACAGGACAGCTGACTTAAAACGTTTGGTTCGGATCACTCACAAAGAATCAGAAAGTGCATTTTATCTCAAATTAAATCCAGGAATGTCTAGTTTCAAACGCCACCAACGGCACTTGATTTCGACACTCGAGGACAGAGTTATGGCAAAAATGCTACTGCTGGACAGAGTTACCCGAAAATAATTTTCCAGCTTGCATAGGTCACGAATAAATTCATTTGCCCATCCAAACGTTAATGTTTTCCAACGAAAATTTTTACACATATAATATAACATATAAACATCAGGTTCATGCCAATAAATCACTAAAAATGGGCCTTATCGTGGCCGAACAAAACAGGGGCAGTTTCAGAAATTTCTTGTCATGACCTCTACTTTGAGTTTCCAACAATAATACTCCATGAATCCATCATTATAACCATTAAACTACCATTAAATCCAACATTAATCCTCTAATCAGCAACAACAACCCAAGTGTGGGAATACAAAGAGCCCACTTTCACATTTTACAACCATATCAAGCTAACCAAATGCATGCATGAACTTAACAAGGTAAGATAGCTTCCAAACTTCAAGTTTCCAAGAGTGGATCATGACTTACTTTGGTTTGATGTTCAAGCAGAATTTTCAGCCCTCTTTTACCCCAGAAAAACCGTGATTTTGCAGCCTTTTTGTTAGCTAAATCCAACCTCCAAGTAGTTTGCTAGATGATCTCCAAGTTTGGTGAAGATTGGTTGAGGTTTTGGGTTGATTTAGTGAAGAAATTTGTGAAGCAAGAGAGTGAGTGAGAGGGAGATGTTGGCCGGCTGTCTTGGTGAGAGAAGGTGGAGAGTGATCAGATTTCTTTTAGCTTCCAAGAGAAGATTAAATGAGTGGTGTAAATTCACCCAAAAGTCAACTCTCATTAGGGGCCGTTTGGTGCGATTACGGCTCGATTTTCTCGCGTGTTTGGTTCACTAGTGCACTAAACCTCCAATGCATTTATATTCATGTAAATATTCTTCACTCTTAATTGTCCCGAAATAAGGGTCTAAAGTCCCTCAAATAAAGTCGCGCGTGTGAAAACGCGTACCGTCAAATTTAACGTTATAACGCGAAACTTCCGAGAAATTCTTATAACGATTGCACTACTAACTATCACTTGAGTATTTATTCATAAGATTACCTATTTTAGAACCATAGTACAAGTCTCCAATATTCCAAGCTTATTGTGTTACTACGCGGATAAAATCTCCATGTACTATTCACTATTTTTACTAAACGCACTCCAGGAAATTAATTTTCGAAACGAATCATTTTAAAAATATAACGAAGTTATATTACCATGTATTTAGGTCTAATAAGACTAGAAAATATTCCTTGGAAATAAAATCCAATTAAATAATTTATTAAGCCATAAATTAGGCATAAAATAATAGTTTTTGCGAGTCCTCACATCAAGAATAGCTTAGGATCAGCTCTAGGATGTTCAACTTACCTTTCACAAGCTAAGAGAATTTGCCACAAGGAATGGACAAAATTCTAGAAATTTTATTCAATACTCTCAAAAACTGATTTATTCATTGAATACCTAAAACTATTGAAAATGTGCGCTATTTATAGCCTTACATAGAGATGAAAAACTAAATAATGTGGAACTAGTCTTAGAATTGTGGGCTTGACTAAGACTAAGAATTGTAGGCTTGACTATTTCCATAAGACTAAGAATTGTGGGCTTGACCAAACCTTATGAGGTCATCCCTTAGGTAAATAACCTTATGAGGTCATCTCTTAGGTAAATAAAGCAAGGCTATGGACCATTAAGCCCTTATTACAATGACATAACTAAAACAGCAAATGTGACTTAACTGCGGCTCAGCAAGACCCCGTACGGCTCAGCGAGGGTACTTAACTGCGGCTCAGCCCGCCATTTGGAGCTTGAACACTTGCACCTTCAATTGTAAGCAGTATTTTAGTAGTTGTGCAAGGATCTTCCAACTCAATTCCTTCAATGCCCCGTTTCTCTTGGGCTTGGACGGCACGGACCAAGGTTTGGAGGGACTCCTTGAATCTCTTAGCTCGTGTCACTGGGCCTTGGGGCACCTTCACAGGGTCTACTTGAACACCATGTGCCTCATGCTCAACCGCATCAAAATTGCAATTGAACTTGGTCCAAAAATAGAGCAATATTGAAGATTAAGCAAAACAGTGCAAACCTGCTGTAACTTGCAAGAGCAAGTTGTAGACATTTCACACAAGTTTTTTTGACCAATTTTTCTACAAGAAAAATGGCTGGATCTGTAACAGCCCCACTTTCCCCTAAGGCGAACCAAAGGGGTTAGCGGACTGCCTGCCCAGCTCTCGCCAGGACTAACGGTTCAGTTTACGTCGATCTATTACGTTCCGGAACATCCCATTGCACGTAAACAAGTCAAAATCACGAAAATAAAAAAAATAAAAAAAATGAAAATCGAAGCCGAAGATGAATAGTGCATGACCCGTCGGAATCCGGCCGGAATCTGGCCGGATGTCCGGCCGGATTCCTGGCCGGATACCAGGCAGAGAGTTGCCAATTTTTTTTCAAATTCTCCAAGCAATCCGGCCGGCAATCCGGCCAGTTTCTGTCCAGTGCCTTTTGTTCAAAATTTTCCTTTGGCCGTTTGAAACGTGAATCAGTCCGAAGTTCAACCAAACATCAATTTAACATACATACATTGAAATTCAACATTTACAACCACATTGGCATGCCAAATACCATTCATCATGAACGTACAAGATCGATTCGCCAATCAAAGGAAAACGAACCCATGACACATTAGGGTTTCATTAGAGGGCCATACAAAAGACATGTACATGAGCTCAACTTGTCATTCAATTATCACAACCTTTTCCAAAAGTGTTCATTTGCCTGTAAGGAAAACAAATGGAACGGAATGAGCTAAAGCTCAGTGAGCAACTATCACGTAAGCATCTAAAATCACATAAGTGTAACCTTTCAGTTCAAGTATACAATTAAGAGTAAATCACACCAGTAAAAGGATACGGAGGGCTCTCAGGAGCCCGTTTCCTCGCTTGTAGTCTTGTTCCAACCTCATTGACCCTCCGTCAATGTTAAAGAATAACCAACCGTAGACAACTCTTTACTTCCATTCCTTCCACCCAACATCCCCCCAACCGGGCCCGCACTCCATTCAGTCATTTTGGTAATACTCGAGTATACCGGAACCAAGGGTCTCATTACCACAAGGTTCCCCAGTACAGTCCCCGTGGCAATTCAATCTTCACGACCAAGCCCTCGCCGGCTCGATTCAATTGACCACCGAACGGGGTTGAGCTCAGTAATTCAGTAAAGCAGTCGGACAATCGTCCAAACAACACCAATTCAGTTTCCATGCATGGAATTCAGTATCTCATATATCAAATGCAGTATTCCAGCAAAACGGTGAATAGCCATGAATAAAATCACAAGGGGTGAGGGCGGTCAAGTACACCCTCACCTCAATCATTTCCAATAACCAATTAAGCCTTCAAGGCATCAAATACACATATCACAAAGCCACAATATAACAAGTAAGTGAGTAGTATACTCACAAAGCAATTAAGTGCTATGTCATGCACTTCCGTCAGGGGAAAGTCGTGAACCACCGTCACGCCCTAGAACACGTAAGCAAGTACTATGAGACTCGATACCGAGCCGCAAAACAATGCTAAACACAACCCCAATAGGGTTTTCATAAACATATACAAGCATGATAGCAAACCAGAAATTAAGAAAGGGCTTTAACTTAGGCCTTAATAAGAAAATCGGATTTGACCTCATAATGCGGTAATGGCACAACTCTCACTACAATTATCGGATGGGGGTGTAAGACCCACCGTTTCGAAGCTATGAAACAGGGATACAACAATGTAGAAGGTCACTCAATCTAGTTCCTAGCTTAACTAGGTCAAAAATGCCAAATACTAAACCAGAATTACCAAAACAGGTTCGCAAATCACACAAAACTGTAATGACTATAACTCCGTCTATACCAGTCCAAATGCCGAAATTTCAAAGGCATATGTTAGCTAAGACATCCAGCTACATTTCATCAGAAGACACCAACTTCAAAATCCAAACCAATTCCAGTCAAAATGGCCAAATACAAGTACAGTTTTCGCATTCTGTCCAAAGCAGAACAGCTACAGTAATTACGCCATAACTCGCTCTACACTAATCCAATTGCCCTGAAATTTTGCAGCCACCTCAAACACATCAATACCTACAACTTTCATGTTTTGAGCAAAGTCAAATTCGGCCTCTAACCCAATGATCTAAAACCGGACAGAATTAGGGATTTATGAACCCTGACTTTTCAATTTTCACACCAAATCCAAAATTGGTTGCATTTAGCAACAATTCACACCTATAAGAGTCATTATAGTCCATTGCCAATCATCCAAGATAGCCACAACATCCCATTCATATTAAACCAGAAAATTCATCATAAAATGGAAAACTTCACCAAATCACTTCAAACCAAGATAAAAACCAGAAATTTCAGCACTTTAATCACTAATAAGCATAACTTAAGCTTCATAAGGTGTAAGAGGGTGTTCAAGCTTCACTTACCAAGAAACAAGAGAGAGAAGGATGTTGGACACCTTAAACCTTCAAACAAGCTTCACTAAAGCACTCACTATCACTAAAAGGTAAGATTTTATGGAGCAAAAACTAAGTTAAACACTTGATTTGGTGGATTTGGACTTGTTAGAAGCTTGAATGTTGAAGAGTTTTGTCTTCCTTGGAGCTTGAGAGGGCCGGCTATGGTGGAGAGAAAAATGAGGAAATTTTAATGAATTTTGAAGATATTTAACCTTTGGTCAAAAAAGTCAAGAAAGTGAATAGTATTTCTTAAAGTTCATCCAATGAGGAGGTGACACTTGTTACCTCCATAATTGCATTCTTATCTTTCTTTCTTCTCTCACATCAATCAAATCTCACATTCTACTTATCTCTTAACACCCGATAAATTTCACACAGTATCCGGAATTTAACCTAATTGGCCGAATTTTTCCGAACTTTTCGCACTAGTGGGTCCCACGTCCAATATATATTCTTAATTTTCTAAAAATTCTCCAATACTAGAAAAATCATCTAAAAACTATAATTGCTCATAAAATCCACTAAGAAAATATTTCTAAGCCAGAAAATGCAAAATTTATGCAATTAAGGGGAAATAAACCCTAGGAAAAATATTAGGGCAATACGGGTTCTCACAGGATCTAGCTAGATTTGTTTTGAAAAAGTTAAGGACAACTTTACAACCACATTATAAGCACATTTTACCCTCCGAAAATATCTATCATTACCTCTTGAATCTCATTGATTAGAAAATGAGAGGACGGTAGAAAGAGCTAAATAGTTGTAGCTTAGAAAATAGAACCGAGAAGTTGTGAGAGCAAAATGTGAGATTTTCTTTGTAGAAAAATTGCTATGTTGTTGTGAACTTGAAGATCAAGGGTGTAAAAGTGAAGTTTGAAGAGCTTGTTTCATTCAATTGAATAAGATTTCATCTACCTTTACTCTTTCTTGTTTATTTCATGTTTCATTTCAGAGTTTTATGAGATTCAACTCCATGCTTAGCTAAACTCTTACAGCCTAGGGAAGAGATGAACTTGTAGTCTCTTGACCATATGATAACTTGAGTTGATTTTTGTCCATTTGTGAACTGGTTAGTTCATATATTTGCATCTCATACTTGTAGTCGATTGATCACCAACTATAATCATTCAAGCATGTGTTTGTGCACTTAAACTTACCTTGCGTGTGTAGTTCAAAGTATATGAACTCTAGATTACATCTTCACATTAGAAGGAGGTGGATTAGATGGAAACAAGCTTATAACTCATTGAATTTCATGAACTCATGCTAAGTTAGTTTATTATACAAATAAATAAAGGCTTGGTATAAGTATTCTTGTTTATTTGTGAAAACTGCGAGGACCCGAAAAATTTTCTGTCACGCCCCATTTTTTAAAAAGAAAAATAAAAGGCGAGTTTAGAAAAATAGCTTTTGATTCAATTTTTTATTGGAAAATGAATTTTTGATTTAAAAAGAAAATGAAAAAACATGGGTCTAAATGGGACTTGAAAATGCGACGATTTGACCCAAAATACAGTTTAAAAAGGGTTTTTTGAATGACAAATAGAGTCGCCACTTGGTATAGAGTTAAGCTGTACCAAGTCACCAAAAAATGAATTTTTAAAGAAAAAAGTAGAAAACCCTTTTTAAACGACTCCAAGTCTACGAAAATTAGAGAAAAAGATTCAGGAGTCACATTTGAAGAAAGGGAAGGCAAGGATAAAAATCCAAGGCACCCTTTCGACCTAGCCAAGGCTAGTTGCGTGATTTAGTCAAAAATTTTCTTATTTTAACATAAGAATTTATCACATTTGGATGTACTATATGAATGCAAACCCTATCGGGGGGTCAAAATTTATCTTCAAAGCTTAATTGGTGCCAATCACATTAATTGTGATGCCCAATACAGACTCTTTCGAGAGGTCACGAATAATACAAAAATATGAGACTCTAAGAAAAGAAAAGACAAATAAAAAGGAAAATAAAAATAACTATACAAATATACGTGACCTAAACGAATGTATCATGTCGGGTGTGGGGGACTAATGTTCGTGACTCCATATTCCCTTTAATAGAGGGAATACGAGCGTGCTAAGGCTAGAGAAGCCAAACTCGTCCGTATCCCATATCCAAGGGGTAATTTTCCTAGTCTAATCATGCAAATGTACTAGCCTAGTTCTAATACTTAAATGGAAATGCAAGTCTAATGTCATGTTTTCATACAAAGGGATAAGGAATATACATATAAGGGGAAATACGGGATAAGGGCTATAGATATAAGGAAAGTGTTATGCAAATGGTAAAGCCCTAAAAAAAATGCATGAGATGAAGTGATTTTATCACACAATCATGATTTAACGTGCGGATGGTCCCTAAGGGTCTAGCATTGGACTAGCCCTTACTGTGAGGACTCGCAAATTTCTCATATTTTTCTCAAAAATACCCTTTTATTTGGAAATTATTATTTATTAAAACCCTACTACCCAATTATTCCACAATAAGTGTAAATAAACCTAGAAAATAGGGTTTCACTTTTGGTTTCAAGATTGGAGCAAAATTAGGGTTTTCGCGATTTTCCGCCGGATGAATTTTCGGTACAGAGCAAGGACCAAATTTGGTGATTAAAAGTGACTTTTAAGTGAGAAATAATATGTGATTAGGAGCAATGATAAAAAGTTAGTGAATAGGAAGTAAAAACCCTAGTACGATTTAAGGAAAAACGGCGCGAACCGACGGGTACCGCGCACCACCGATTGAACGCACCACTTGACCATCATTTTTTATATACTTAACCTCTTTAATATTAGAGCCAAACATCAGCTATAAAGCTGAGCAAGCTGGCTGAATTTTTTGACCAAAAACAACAAGGAAAAGGAAAAAAAAATTAAGAACCAATCTTGAAGCAACAAGTGGTAGTCTTCCCTTAGTTGGTTGACTAATGAATTTACCTCATATTTATCCCTAAAACCAACTCCAAAACTCTTCATTTCTGCACCATCACAGCCGAGAGAGAGAGAGAAAAGGGAGAGCAAGAAAAACAACCATTTCATCTTGAGTTTGATCAACCAAGTGAGAAAGAAAGGAAACTAAACCGATCAAAGAGTGAGTTGTGAGTTGGAAAGCTAGGGGAACTAAAAATTTCCAAAGGAGGTGGAGTATCACTCTTTCAAGCTTTGTTTTTGAGGTATAAAGTCTGATTTATGGCTTTGATTCTTTTATTTTGGTTTAAGATGCTATCTAGTTCCTGTTTTGGCTTGATTACAAGATATGCAAGTTGTTGTGATGAATTTTGGATGATATAAGCAAGTTAGGGTTTGATTAATTTCTGCCTACACTTGATGTATAATTGCATATGTTGAATATAAGATTATATAAGGGGATTTGGTAGTGATTGGAACAAGGAATTTAAGAAAGTTTCATTGAAGACCAAAAATTCCAGATTTCTGGAAATTTCCTAATTCAGTTCTGCCCGGTTTTAATACTCATAGTTAGAGGCTGAATTATGCTTGGCCTAAAACATTAAAGTTGTATAGAATGGTATTTTATAGATGCCTACAAAATTTCAGCTCAATTAGAGCAACGTAGCTTGTGAAAAGATGAAAATACCCTCACTGTTCTAGGTTAAATTCCAGTGTTCCGCGTGGACAGTTTAGTCTTCTTGGTCGTGTTTATTCACTATGATCCGTTCGGATTTAGTCATTTTACAAAAGATGAAAATTTTATTACTCTGTTTTACCTTTTAAATGCCTCTAAGAACACCTTAAACAGACCTTGGTAGCCTGAGATATGACCATTCTAGTGCAGTGCAGTTAATTAGCCGTATAGCTGGAAGTTGGCTCTGTAATTTGGGAATTTGACCAGGTTACGCTGGAAATTGGACTAAGTGTTCTTCATGAACATTGTAGCCCTATGTCTTATCTTCGAAACTGTATAAGTTTCATCTCAATCCGATAAGCATAGTATCATTTATGTCATTTCCGTAAAAACATGTCAAACCTGTCTTTTGCTAGGTTACAATTCCGCACTTGTTATCACTTTGATTTTTGGTCTTATATTGTTATGAGCCTATGGAATGGCTATTTACTTGAATCTATGATATGTATGACTTTGGGGTTGAATGAGAAAAATAATGAAGCCAAAATGGCTGGAAAATTTGGTAAACACAAAGGGCATGCTGCCCAAATTCACGTTCGAAGACTAGAGAGATACACTTACGACTTGGGTAAGGTTGACAAACGAATATCACTTGAACCATCTAAGACTTTTGCTACTTTGGTTATCGTGGGTTATACGTTAGAACCTAGCCGAACTTGTACCCCTAGGGAAGGTGGTATTAATCACTATAAATCTATTTTCCTTGCACTTTCGACTTAAAAGCTATTTTCAGGTATAATTGATACCAAAGTTTACCATTTGAAAAGCGAGCGAGTGATCTACGGATATTTTCCAAACAAATTTCAATTTCTTAATTATTATTGAACGAAACGTCTAAGTTTCGAACCTTGCATGATTTTCCAAGTTCTTAAGCAACTTTTCTCGCAGATCTGGACTCCAAGCTAGGAGTATCATCTGGACGAGACCACTAAAAACACTATACTTGTTTTGGTGAGTGCTTTCAAATATCGAATTGCACTTAATACTTGTATTTGATACGTGACCAATGTGATTACATGTTATATACGTGAAATTTTAGGGCAAGAGTGTACTTTATCGCACTTGCCCTAATCAAAATTGCTATTGTTCCATGATTTCACTTGAAATGCTATACTTGCATACAAATTTCATCTTGTCTGGAATTCCAGAAACCCTAAGGCTAGCTAATCGAGTCGAGCCGGCAAGGGCCTGGTCGATTAGATAACGAACCCTGGGTAACTAGTAATGTCGAGTGGAGTGTATCTCCTCGGCAGAACGGTATACTCGAGTATTACCACCCGTGTCTCGTATGGCGTGCGGGCCCGGAAAAAGGGGTTGATTGGTGGATGGAGACTGGAGTGAAGTGGGGTATTATTGTTGGACTAGTTATGACTTGAAAGTTGACGGAGTGTCAACTACCGACCGATCAAGCTGGAATGGAACCGAGAGATGAGTTACTGTATCCTTATATGTGAACGTGAACTTGATATTTCTTGACTAGTTGAAGTAATATTTCTCTGATTTGATTTGTTTGCTCGATATATTACTATTACTCTGCTATCACTTGAGTTGTTGACCAATTTGATATTTGGAACTTCACTGAGTTTTGGCTCACCCTGTTAGTTTTGTTTTCCTTACAGGAGTACGAGCGAGGCGTGAGACACGTAAAGGCTAGCGTAGACTAGTTGTTTGTGACTTTTGACTTTTGACCTGTACTCGCGCTATTCCTTGAATAGAATGTTTTGTACTGGGATTGTATACACTTTAAGCTAGTTTATATTGAGACTTTGTACCTTAATTTGTACCAATGTAAATTATAAGTTTGAATTGTGTATGTTATTCATGGGTCATGGATGTATGCACGTGCTATGAGTGAGTGAGTGAGTCCTGGCGAGAGTTGGGCAGGCGGTCTGCCGAACCCTTTGGTACGCCTTAGGGGGAGGTGGGGTCGTCACAGGTGGTATCAGAGCCTAGGTTGTGAATTGATCTGGATAGATTAAGCGCTTGACATGATAGGCTAGGGTTTTATTCTTGAGCTTAGCCTTGTTTTCTACGTGTCGTGTACTTACTGTTTCCATGTTACTTGTAAACCTAGGTTATGGCGGGTACTAACGCCTCTGGGAGTGCTAGGCCGTCCCAGCCTGTGCCTACGGACGTACCGACTGATGTAAAGACTGACGCGCCTACAGACGCTCCTATCGACGAGGCACATCTGGAGGGTCCCGTTTGCCGTGTGATTTCATACCAGGAGAGCCCTGGTGGGCCATTACAGCGATGGTCCCCAGCGCGCAAGATCCGGCACTGCGACTGCTGGAAGACCTACTCCTACCCCGATCGGGTAGTGCTCGCTGTGGACGACGAGCGGAGACGATTGGCGCTAGACGGAGATTGAGCGTCTCCGGGCTACTCTCCGAGATCAGGGGACAAGGATCCGAGAGCTGGAGGCCTCGGTATTGGAGGAGCAGCAGCGGACGGATACCTTCCGCGAGCAGGCTCAGGCGACGACAGGACGCCTGATGCGAGTGGTTGTGGATATTAGAGACCGGACTGGCCACATCCTGACTGAGTGCGAGGCACTAGTGGAGGATGTACTTCAGGACTTGGCCGGAGAGGGTCAAGCGCCTGCAGTTCCTGGCGCTCCTGGTGTTCCTGGGGAGGATCCAGAGGAGGATCTTGAGGAGGACTCGGAGGAGGAGCCGAGTGCATCCTCAGAGTCAGTTGGGTCGGCGTCTAGCCGGGCGACTTCTTAGGATTGAGGTTGAGGAGATTTTTGTGGGATAGATAGGAACATAGTGGGACGACACGTCTTGAGGATTGAGGTTGAGGAGATTTTTGTGGGATAGATAGGAACATATTTGAACGCGACAATCAAGGAGACTACTTGATTGATAAGTTCGATGAACAACTTGAGATTAATTCTCAAGTATTCAAAGGAAATTCTCTTGAGACAAGAGAGAGTGAATAAACTCACGTGTAATTTATAAAATCTGAAAACTGTCCTAATGAATGAAAACCTAGGCTATATATAGCCTTACAAGACAAAACCCTAACTCGGCTAGGCTAGGCCTTTGGCCCGATTCCACTACTCAAATCCACTATCTAATGGTCAGCTTATAATTGATCCAATGAAGGCTTTAAGCTGGCCCAACATAACCCAATAAAAGCTAATTAACCAACTTAAGTTATAGTGAGCCTAGACTCTATAAATCGGATCCAACTGAACATGAGGTCTTGGACCGAATTTATTCCTAGCAAATAAAATAGAAATCTAGAAAATAAACTACTAACTATTACTAAAAGATTCAATCTCTTGTAGCCCAAAACATGGCCCATAAGCGGCCCATATTTCGATCCAATATTTGAACGGGTCGCTCTTCATAGGTTAAGGACTCGTCGACGGTTACAATCTCTCACCCAAGGTTCCTTGTCAGTCGAGGATTATTATAAAGAGATGGAGATGGCCATTATGAAGGCAGACTTGCGTGAGGATGGAGAAGCCACTATGACTCGATTTTTGCATGGTTTGAGGCCCGAGATTGCCGAAGTAGTGGAACTCCAACACTACCTCGACATGAATGAAATGTTAGAGAAGGCGGTTACAGTTGAACGACGCCTCAAGAGGAGGGGAAGTACACGGTCTAGCACCACGTACCAAGCTGGAAATTGGCGTACCCCTCAACCAAAGAGGGAGGAGAAGGCCACAGCTCCGTCTCAACCACCAAGGCCGAATGCCTTTCCACTCAAGGCAACGGCCAAACCTGAATTTAAGGCTAATAATGGAGCTTCTAAGCCGCGTGGCCGAGACACTAAGTGCTTTAAGTGTCAAGGCTATGGTCATATCGCATCTCAATGTGCCAACCAAAGGGCTATGCTACTATAGCCAAATGGCGAGATTGTGTCCGATGAAGAGGAGGAATACGAAGGGATGCCACCTCTAGAGGGTGAAGGGGATGATTCCAGTGAGGAGGTACCCACACATGAGGAGATTGGATGCTTGGTGGTTCGAAAGGTCCTCACCACCCGCGCCAAGGAAGAGGAAATAGAGGTACAATGGGATAACCTTTTCTACACGAGATGTCATATCAAGGATAAGGTTTGTAGTGTTGTTATTGATAGTGGGAGTTGTGCCAATGTAGCTAGTCTACTCATGGTAGAGAAGCTAGGGCTCCCAGTCATCAGACATCCTAGACCTTATCGCCTTCAATGGTTGAACAATGAAGGGGAGGTCCGTGTATTTCGACAAGTGAAAGTGCCATTTCGAATTGGCAAGTATGAAGATGAAGTCACTTGCGACGTAGTGCCAATGCAAGCAAGCCATCTCATTCTTGGGCGACCTTGGCAATATGACCGAGATGTGGAGTTCAAAGGGAAAGCCAACAAATACGTCTTTACTCATTGTAATCGAAAAGTGACTCTTGTACCTGATGAGCAACCCTAGGGGAAGACCCTCCTAGAACCTCCCAACCTTGTAATTATCAGAGTTAGATCTTTTCTCCCAATGGAAATTGAACTCGATTGTTCTCATGAACTCAAGACCTCTGACACACAAAGGCAATCAGCAACCTTAAGCAAATAAAGATGGATGAAGAGACACCACGATTAGGGAACAAACTAATCGATAAAGTCAGATTTGAATCCTAAGCAATGAACTCAAGAATTCAAGAGTAAGTTCGATTAAGAACTTGAAAGGAAAATTCCTCACGATTTCTGGTTGTAAAATATCCTCCTTTTACTCATACAAGAGGTGCCTTTTTATAGGCTAAAACTAGGGCAAAATCCGGCCCACATAAACCTGGAAGAAATTCGGTCCGCATAAAGAGCTTAAAGAGCCAGCTCTTTAAGGTTTTCCGATAAGGCCCAATAAGTAATAAAATACTCAACGCCTAACAACTACTAAACTAGACAGTCTTAACACAACTACTAATTAATCTACCAAGTAGGAGATCATTCTTGCACTTCAAATGTACAAGTGAGCAAGGTAACTTCATGGTCGATCGATTCTTCAAACTTAGCCTGCTCCTTGATGGTATGGTGAATAATCAAGGCTCTTAAAGCTTCCTTCACCTTCTTGGATCTTGATCTTGTCATCGGACCGTCAATGTTGTCCTTGACCCAAGGTTGAAGTGGTTACGCACCCGTATCTGCATCAGTACCCCTCACACCAAAGCAAGTGTATGAAGATCAAATGAAACTCCAAAGGGAGTATGAGCTAGAACTTGAGAAAAAAAAGCAAGAAAAAAGTGAGGAGAAAAAAATTGAGAGTGTGGCCGAACCCGTAGGGAAGAAAAAGGCTACAAGTGAGTCGGCCATGAGAGGAGAAAGTAAGGGGAAACTAAGCTTGCTAGCAAAAGCCAAAGATGTAAAGCAAGTTTTGTCTTCTAACCAACTCTTACTTGTACTTGTGTGCAAAGAAGAGTTGGTCATCTCATCCATACCTACTGACTCTTTACCTCCTTGTATCTTGTCTCTTTTACAGGAATTTGAGGACATTTTTCCTGAGGATGTGCCCGATGGACTACCACCCTTAAGGGGAATCGAGCACCAGATTGACCTCATTCCCGGAGCTCCATTACCTAACAAACCGGCCTATCGCATGGGCCCTGAGGAAACTAAGGAGTTGCAAAGGCAAGTGGAGGAGTTACTAAGGAAAGGTTGGGCTCGCGAAAGTCTAAGTCCGCGTGCTGTACCTGTGATTCTCGTGCCTAAGAAGGATGGAACTTGGAGAATATGCACTGACTGTAGAGCAGTCAACGCGATCACGGTAAAGTATCGTCACCCTATTCCTAGGTTAGATGATATGTTAGATGAACTGCATGGTGCCATTATCTTTACTAAAATTGATCTGAAAAGTGGTTACCACCAAATAAGAATGAAAGAAGGTGATGAGTGGAAAACTGCTTTCAAAACTAAACATGGTCTATACGAGTGGCTAGTGATGCCTTTTGGCTTAACTAATGCCCCTAGTACTTTCATGCGACTGATGAACCATGTTTTGAGATTTTTTCTTGGGAAAATTGTAGTGGTTTACTTTGACGATATCTTGATCTATAGCAGGAGCTTAGAGGAGCACCTTGAGCACCTCAAAGCTGTTTTTGATGTCCTTCGAAAGGAAAGGCTATACGCCAACCTTAAGAAGTGCACATTTTGCACTTACCGTGTTGTGTTTCTAGGATATGTGGTAAGTGCGCAGGGCATTCATGTGGATGCAGAAAAGGTCAAGGCCATCCAAGAGTGGCCAACGCCTACCTCTGTAAGTGAAGTGCGCAGCTTCCATGGCCTAGCAAGCTTCTACCGCCGCTTCGTGAAGGATTTTAGCACCATTGCTGCACCTCTTACCACGGTCATGAAAAAGCATGAGAAGTTCTTTTGGGGGGAAGCACAAGATAAGGCCTTCCAATTATTAAAACACAAACTCACACATGCACCACTTCTTGCACTACCTAATTTTGATCTTACTTTTGAAGTGGAATGTGATGCATCAGGTGTTGGAGTAGGAGCCGTACTAATGCAAGGTGGCAAGCCAATCGCCTATTTCAGTGAAAAGCTAAGTGGCGCGGCTCTCAACTACTCTACATATGACAAGGAGTTGCTCGCCCTTGTACGTGCCTTAGAGACCTGGCAACACTACCTCCGCGCCAGGGAATTTGTCATCCAAACTGACCATGAGTCCCTCAAGCACCTCAAGGGACAACAAAAATTAAGCAAAAGGCATGCCCGATGGGTAGCCTTCATCGAGTCATTTCCATTCGTCATCAAGTACAAGACAGGTAAGTCTAATGTAGTGGCTGACGCTTTATCTCGTAGACACATCTTGCTCACTGCTTTAGATGCAAAACTCCTAGGGTTTGAGCTTATGAAAGACTTGTATACAAGTGACCCTGACTTTTCAAATGCCTATGGGAATTGTGGGAGGGCTAACTTTGAAAAATTCTATGTGCATGATGGTTTCTTATTCTATCTTACTAAGTTATGCATTCCCCAAGATTCTATTCGTGACTTACTTGTCCATGAGTCACACAATGGTGGACTAATGGGACACTTTGGTGTCACCAAGACTTTAGCTATGTTGCAGGATCACTTCTACTGGCCACGCATGCGCCGGGATGTGGAGAGGATTGTTGAACGGTGTGGTGTGTGCCACAAAGCTAAGTCTCGGGTCAATCCAAACGGTTTGTATACCCCTTTACCTATACCTCACCAACCTTGGGTTGACATTTCCATGGATTTCGTACTTGGTTTACCTTGATCTAAACGTGGTCATGATTCCATATTTGTTGTGGTAGACAGGTTTTCCAAAATGGCTCACTTTATTGCATGTCATAAAACGGATGATGCTTTGTACATTGCTGACTTATTCTTTAAAGAAGTTGTTCGTTTGCATGGCATACCTAGGACTATCGTGTCTGATAGAGATGTCAAGTTTTTGAGCTATTTCTGGAAATCTCTATGGGGTAGGTTGGGAACCAAACTGTTGTTCTCTACTTCTAGTCATCCTCAAACGGATGGACAAACTGAGGTAGTGAATAGGACATTATCCACGCTCCTACGTGCAATTATAAAGAAAAATCTCAAGTCATGGGAGGAGTGTCTACCTCAAGTCATGCAGATTTTTTATCTCTTTCTCATGCTCAGTAGCTGACTTTTTCCCCTCATTATTCTCAACCTCTTTCTCCTTTTCAACTCCCTCGAATTTTACCTCTTCAGTCACAATTCTCTCCTCCAACTCTTTCTTCATACTATAACGCTCATGCTCACTCTTCATGTATGCTAGATCAATACAAAGTTGCTTAGAGTTAAGCGACACAAGCCTGGTACGACGGCCATTAAATGTGAAGGAATACTTATTAGTATATCCATCATATTTGACTTCTCGATTAAACATCCACCATTGTCCCAACAGTACATGCGTCACTTGAATGGGAACCACGTCACACAACACCTCATCCACGTATTGACCAATACGAAAAGGAACAAGTGTGTGCTTAGTAATCCAAATATCACCACTATCACTTTGCAACTTGTAAGGTCGAAGATGATCAATGGTTGGAAGATTCAATTTCTCAACCAAGACAGTACTTGCGAGATTAACCTCACAACCCTTATCAATGGCTAAGCTGCAAACTTTATCCTTGATATGGCAACGTGTATAAAACCAATCATTTTTTTGAGCTTTGATGATTTCCAATTGCTCAGTTATCTCACGCAATGCCACAGTATTTACTCCTTTAGGCACAAGATGGTGAAGCTCCAGTTGAGCATTCGTTTGTCTCATACTTTTATTACCTGCAAAACTCAACAAAAATTAGTAGAACAGTCCTCACTCGCTCCCTTAAGTGTTTCACTCCTCTCGTGTTTTCACTCAAATGCCTATGTCACTCTAATGCTCTTACCAATTCACTCCTCAAGCCAATTGATTGTTTCCTTTGAAGAAATCAGAAATTTCTCAAGGAAATTCAATCAAACTTTAATCAAGTAGCTCCCAATTGTAGCAAAGGAACAAGGAACAAAAGTAGAAACGGAAAGCTCAAGTGTTTACTTAATTTCCTAATTGAATTTTGGAAACAAGTTAGGTGTTGTACTTATTTGGAAATTTCTTTAAAGTCGACTAACCAAATCAGAATTGTTACCAAAAAAGAATTTCCAGATTCCGTACCCCTTAACCTTCCTCAAAATCGGCTATTCCAAATCAGGGTTATTTCCAAAAATTTTCCAGAATTTCCTTTTCTTAAATCCCTCTCAAAGTCGGCTAGAACTTCCTAAAAATTTCCCAGATTTCCTTTCTCTTTAACCTTCCTAAAGTCGGTTGCTAACCAAGTGCCAAACAGATTTTGGGAAACTGAATTGGTTAATATATGGGCGGAGGAGGTCGGTGGATGGAGGGTTTGGGAAATGAGTTGGTGTGGTGGCCGAATGTGAGACAGAATTTGGGAAACTGATTTGTTTATTGAATTGGTTATATGTGGGCGGTGGAGGTCGGTTGATGGAAGACTGGCTGGTGTATTAAGTGGGCTGGTGAGTCGGTGAAGGCTTTGGGAATGATTGGGTGTGATGGCCGGTGGTGTGTTGGAAAACTGAATTGGTTAGTTTGTGCGGCTGTTTATGTCGGTCAAGGCTTTGGGGAATGGTTTGGTGTTTGGCCGAATGGAAGACTGAATTGGTGATTATATGGGCAGTGGAGGTCGGTTGGAGGGAAGCGGTTGGAGGGAAGCTTGGGCCTTGGCCAATGTTCTTGGCAGCTATTAATCCCAACAAAGGCAGGATTAGTTGGAGTCAAAGGTGGGACTTGGTTTTCCCAAGTAGGAAACCTTAAGAGCCGGATCTTTCCCTTTTTTTTTTTGGCTCAAACTAATGTTTCCAAGTACGTAATGTCAGTCCCAAGGACTCCTCTAGTTCGGATCAATATGCAAGGTGGCCAAGAAAGAGAAATCCCCTTCCCTCGGTCAAAATTTGCCCAAATCAGTCTTGGTTGCCCAAGAACTTCAAGATTTTTGATCAAGAAGCTCAAGAACTACCCAAGTTAGGTTTTGGTGCCCAAGATTGCAAGAACTAATCACAAATAATCAAGGTTTAATAGCAAAACTGGGTCGGCAGCCCCCAACAAGACAATTCCAGCCGCGATTCCCGAACAATAAGGTATGTGACCCTCTACTCACTTTTTTTTTGACTTTTGCTGGGTTGTCTGCAAGACTCGAACAACACAACAACACACCAGATTTCAGACCACAAATGAGACAAACTATAGCAAATAGCGGGAAACAACTATCTGGACAGGTTGCTACAAACGCAAGATACGACAAGGAGGGAAAGGAACCCTAGCTGCCGCAAGGTCTTTTTTTTTTTTTTGTAATAATAATCGGACTTGACACAAAGATAGACACGACCAGATTTGAAGACAAATACTAGAAAACTTACGAAGAAAAGAAAAGGAGAAAAACAAAGAACCTCAACGGGATATACTTGATGTCGTCGACTAGCTCTGATACCAACTGATGTGAGACGGATCTAGACGAACACCAAGTTGGGATGATTGGCGGAACTTTGACCCTTCTAGAATCACGAGCCACGAATTAAGGGGATTCCTTAACCCACGACTAGCAAATTTAGTGAACCAAAAGTATAGATAGAAGAAAGCCACAATCAAGGAGACTACTTGATTGATAAGTTCGATGAACAACTTGAGATTAATTCTCAAGTATTCAAAGGAAATTCTCTTGAGACAAGAGAGAGTGAATAAACTCACGTGTATTTTATAAAATCTGAAAACTGTCCTAATGAATGAAAACCTAGGCTATATATAGCCTTACAAGACAAAACCCTAACTCGGCTAGGCTAGGCCTTTTGCCCGATTCCACTACTCAAATCCACTATCTAATGGTCAGCTTATAATTGATCCAATGAAGGCTTTAAGCTAGCCCAACATAACCCAATAAAAGCTAATTAACCAACTTAAGTTATAGTGAGCCTAGACTCTATAAATCAGATCCAACTCAACATGAGGTCTTGGACCGAATTTATTCCTAGCAAATAAAATAGAAATCTAGAAAATAAACTACTAACTATTACTAAAAGATTCAATCTCTTGCATCCCAAAACATGGCCCATAAGCGGCCCATATTTCGTATCAAGCTATAAAGCTGAGCAAGCTGGCCGAATTTTTTGACCAAAAACAACAAGGAAAAGGAAAAAAAAAATTAAGAACCAATCTTGAAGAAACAAGTGGGAGTCTTCCCTTGGTTGGTTGACTAATGAATTTACCTCATATTTATCCCTAAAACCAACTCCAAAACTCTTCATTTCTGCACCATCACAGCCGAGAGAGAGAGAAAAAAGGGAGAGCAAGAAAAACAACCATTTCATCTTGAGTTTGATCAACCAAGTGAGAAAGAAAGGAAACTAAACCGATCAAAGAGTGAGTTGTGAGTTGGAAAGCTAGGGGAACTAAAAATTTCCAAAGGAGGTGGAGTATCACTCTTTCAAGCTTTGTTTTTGAGGTATAAAGTCTGATTTATGGTTTTGATTCTTTTATTTTGGTTTAAGATGCTATCTAGTTCCTATTTTGGCTTGATTACAAGATATGCAAGTTGTTGTGATGAATTTTGGATGATATAAGCAAGTTAGGGTTTGATTAATTTCTGCCTACACTTGATGCATAATTGCATATGTTGAATATAAGATTATATAAGGGGATTTGGTAGTGATTGGAACAAGGAATTTAAGAAAGTTTCATTGAAGACCAAAAATTCCAGATTTCTGGAAATTTCCTAATTCAGTTCTGCCCGGTTTTAATACTCATAGTTAGAGGCTGAATTAGGCTTGCCCTAAAACATTAAAGTTGTAGAGAATGGTATTTTATAGATTCCTACAAAATTTTAGCTCAATCAGAGCAACGTAGCTTGTGAAAAGATGAAAATACCCTCACTGTTCTAGGTTAAATTCCAGTGTTCCGCGTGGACAGTTTAGTCTTCTTGGTCGTGTTTATTCACTATGATCCGTTCGGATTTAGTCATTTTCCAAAACATAAAACTTTTAGTACTCTGTTTTAGATTTTAAACGCCTCCAAGAACAGCTTAAACGAACCTTGGTAGCCTGAGATATGACCATTCTAGTGCAGTGCAGTTAATTAGCCGTATAGCTGGAAGTTGGCTTTGTAATTTGGGAATTTGACCAGGTTACGCTGGAAATTGGACTAAGTGATCTTCATGAACATTATAGCCCTATGTCCTATATTTGAAACGGTATAAGTTTCATCTCAATCTGATAAGTATAGTATCGGTTTTATCATTTCCGTAAAAACACGTCAAACCTGTCTTTTGCTAGGTTACAATTCCGCACTTGTTATCACTTTGATTTTTGGTCTTATGTTGTTATGAGCCTATGGAACGGCTATTTACTTCAATCTATGATATGTATGACTTTTGGGTTGAATGAGAAAAATAATGAAGCCAAAATGGCTGGAAAATTTGGTAAACACAAAGGGCATGCTGCCCAAATTCACGTTCGAAGACTAGAGAGATACACTTACGACTTGGGTAAGGTTGACAAACGAATATCACTTGAACCATCTAAGACTTTTGCTACTTTGGTTATCGAGAGTTATACGTTAGAACCTAGCCGAACTTGTACCCCTAGGGAAGGTGGTATTAATCACTATAAATTTGTTTTCCTTGCACTTTCGACTTAAAAGCTATTTCCAGGTATAATTGATACCAAAGTTTACCATTTGAAAAACGAGCGAGTGATCTACGGATATTTTCCAAACAAATTTCAATTTCTTAATTATTATTGAACGAAATGTCTAAGTTTCGAACCTTACATGATTTTCCAAGTTCTTAAGCAACTTTTATCACAGATCTGGACTTCAAGCTAGGAGTATCATCTGGACGAGACCACTAAAAACACTATACTTGTTTTGGTGAGTGCTTTCAAATATCGAATTGCACTTAATACTTGTATTTGATACGTGACCAATGTGATTACATGTTATATACGTGAAATTTTAGGACAAGAGTGTACTTTATCGCACTTGCTCTAATCAAAATTGCTATTGTTCCATGATTTCACTTGAAATGCTATACATGCATACAAATTTCATCTTCTCTGGAATTCCAGAAACCCTGAGGCTAGTTAATCGAGTCGAGCCGGCAAGGGCCTGGTCGATTAGATAACGAACCCTGAGTAACTAGTAATGTCGAGTGGAGTGTATCTCCTCGGCAGAGCGGTATACTCGAGTATTACCACCCGTGTCTCGTGTGGCGTGCGGGCCCTGAAAAGGGGGTTGATTGGTGGACGGAGACTGGCGTGAAGTGGGGTATTATTGTTGGACTAGTTATGACTTGAAAGTTGACGGAGTGTCAACTACCGACCGATCAAACTGGAATGGAACCGAGAGATGAGTTACTGTATCCTTATTTGTGAACGTGAACTTGATATTTCTTGACTAGTTGAAGTAATATTTCTCTGATTTGACTTGTTTGCTCGATATATTACTATTACTCTGCTATCACTTGAGTTGTTGACCAATTTGATATTTGGAACTTCACTGAGATTTGGCTTACCCCGTTAGTTTTGTTTTCCTTACAGGAGTACTAGCGAGGCGTGAGACACGTAAAGGCTAGCGTAGACTAGTTGTTTGTGACTTTTGACTTTTGACTTGTACTCGCGCTATTCCTTGAATAGAATGTTTTGTACTGGGATTGTATACACTTTAAGTTAGTTTGGGTATATTGAGACTTTGTACTTTGATTTGTACCAATGTAAATTATAAGTTTGAATTCTGTATGTTATTCATGGGTCATGGATGTATGCACGTGCTATGAGTGAGTGAGTGAGTCCTGGCGAGAGCTGGGTAGGCGGTCCACCGAACCCTTTGGTACGCCTTAGGGGGAGGTGGGGTCGTCACACTTACTAATTCTCTCTCACAAGCATTGGACTTGTGTGGAGTCGAGAAAGGGGCCACAACTAGCGTTGGACTAGTGTGGTGACGCCACACATGAATTATAAGTAACCAATCATATAAAACATAATAAAAGCATGTAAACACATAATATCACATACACACATAACACATAATCATGATAGCTAGATGCAAGGCCCTAAGAAAGCGGTAACACATAGCACATAGACATGCAAATCACACATAAGGCAAATAAACAAATAGAGCCCTAACTATTACATTCAGGGATTCCTACTACAATCTAAGGGGAATGAATTAAATAAAATGATATAATAACCTAACTATTACAATTGCGGCATTCAGGTGCCTTTCAAATGATCAAAATTGAACTAAAATAAGTATACAAAACTAAAGCCAATAAATTGAATAAACAAATAAATGAAATAAATAAATAAATAAAACATTCAAGAGGCATGCAATTAAACACGTAAAGTCACATAGAGCACGTAGGGTTACATAAAGTAAGAAATAAGGGATAGGGTGTACCTCCCTTGAAGTAGGGCCCTAATAGAGTGAAATTATTTATTTACCCTCCAAAAACAAAGAAAGGGGTCAAGGCATCACTTTAATTAACAAATAATCATAAAAGATGAAAAAAAAATAGGAAATTGAATCAATTAGGTTATGTAAACAATCTACCTTCAAGAAATTAAAACAAGTGAGGACTTAATTGCAAGAATTAACAAAGTTTTGGGGGTCCAATTACCAGTATCACAAACATTTGAGGTCAAATATTAAAGGAAAATAAAGTTTAGGGACTCATTTGCAATTAAAGTAAGGACCCAATTGAATGAAATTGAAAGTTTGTAGGGCCATAATGAAATTAGACAGAAATTGAGGGGTTAAATTGCAATTTTTCAGATTTATTCATGTATGCTCTTCGCAGAAAGCATTTTCTTCACAGAAACTCTTCTTTATCACCAATTTCTATAATTTTGCAGCATATACAACCGAGGCAACCTAGGCCATCTCAAACCAAATCATCAAATTCATTAACCCATTTCATTAAGCTCCAAAACACAACACAGCAGGCAGGAGACAAACCCTTGAAGGTCAATCAAAGAACAAAATGGAAGAGCATGCAATCAGGACATTTTCTGCAACAATACTTCTTATGAAATTCATGCTAGACGCAAACAACATTCAATCACACATCAAACATTCAAACCAAAACAACAAGACCTTACAACTTTAATCATTGAAATTTAACCAAGATGCAAGCTACAGAGACCCATCGAAAGGATGCAAAAACAGGAACGAAAGTAGCAAAATTTTTTGGCAATTTGGGCAAATAGTCATCTTCTCCACTGAGCTAACATCAGTTATTATCTCAGCTTTCTTCGGTCAACAATACCAGGAATTTGATTTCAACTCCAACAATTCTCAACAGACAATGAACCCACAAGAATTTCCCATCCCAACCTTAATTCAAATCATATGATGGAAACGAAAGGAATAGCAAAATTGTAAGGCAGCAATGCATGGAAAATTCTCAAATGTGAGAAAAGGAATTGGCCGACTTAGCCGGTTTCCTCACACGGAAATGCAGACAATCATCTTTTTAATTAGAAATTTCAATCAGGCATTTCACCGAACACTGAATGGGCATTAAAATTTCACTGATTCCTTTACTCAATTGAAACTATAATTGGCCCCCAAAATTGTTAAAAACACATATTTCAGTCCAATCAACCCCAAAACATGCATATTTCACAATCGTGAATAACCCCAACAAGAAAAAAACTGCCATAAACCAAATCACGGAAGGACAGGCTTCGAAAATTTGAAGAGAACTAAAACTTAAAGGAATAGGACAGCTTACCGTACTCCCTTTCTAGGTGAAGGTTCGCCGATGATGGAAGATTCCGGTGGTGGTGGTGGCTCCGGTTCTTGGGCAGGCAGTTGGCCACTTGTTGGTCACGCTGGAGAAGAAAGGTTGTGGCTGCCTGGTGGCCGCGATGGAGGTTGCGCGCGGTGGTACGATGGCGGACAGCAGCAATAGCGGATGCGGACTGGAGGTGGCTTGGGCAGATAGCATGAGGAGGAGAGGAGATCTGGGGTGGGCGGCGGTGTGCGAAAGAAGGAAAGGGAGAAAACAGGGGCAGCCTCTTCTTCTCGTTTTTCTCTTTCCTCGAAAATTTCCTCCTGCCCGAGCTTCTTCTTCCTCCTTGCTAACCCTTTGTCCGCCACCATAGCTTCCCTCTGTTTTCCTTTTAGCCGACCTCCTGCCTTTGTTTTTTTTTTATTATTTTTCTTTGTCTTTTGTCGTTGCTCCGTTTCCTTGTTCCTTTTTTTTTTCTCTTTGTCCGTCCAACCCCCTTTTCCCTTAGCCCCCATTCCTTATTTTCCAAACAAATCCTATCCTACCAGTGTCTAGACACCTTACCATCTAGGTGAGGTGTTGTCAAATACAAAAAGGGACACTTGTCCCTATGCATGATCCCCACTTGTGTAGCATGCACACTTCCACTTATTTTCCTTATATATTTTTTGTTTTTGTGTTTTGTTCTTTTTTCTTCTTTTTTTCCTTTTTTGTTTTTGTTGTTTTTTTCTTAAACAAACAAAATTAGATAAATAAGAACGAATGCTAATAATAAAGCAAGAAATTAAACTAAAAAAACAAAATAAAGTTAAAAATTGAACTGAGAAAAATTCGGTGTCTACAGTTTGCCCCTCTTTGTCTGAGTTTTGGAAAAACTTAAGACAAAGAAGTAGACACCAAATACTCATTTGTGTTATTCGGCTGCAAACTACTAAAACGACTGACGCTTTTGAAAATTAGGACTGACCCCTTTAATAAAAAATTAAAAATGGGAGTGACACAGACGAGAAATTTAAAACGAGACTGACCCGATCAGGAATTTAAACGGGACTGACTCCAACAGGACATTTAAAACGGGACTGACTTAAACAGAAAATTTAAACGAGACTGACCCAAACAGAAAATTTAAACATGGGACTGACCCGAACAAGAAATTTAATCATGGGACTGACCCGAACGAAAATTTAGCGGCAATGAAAATGAAATGCACACTAGTGGGACTGACCCATGTTTAGTGGCAATGAAAATGAAATGCACACGAGTGGGACTGACCCATGTTTAGTAGCAGTGAAAAATAAAATACACGCCAATGGGACTGACCCATGTTTGGCGGCAATGAAAATGAAATGCTCACTAGTGGGACTGACCCATGTTTAGTGGCTATAGAAAATAAAATGCACGCTAGTGGGACTGACCCATGTTTAGTGGCAATAGAAAATAAAATACATGCTAGTGGGACTGACCCATGTTTAGCGGCAATGAAAACGAAATGCTCACTAGTGGGACTGACCCATGTTTAGTGGCAATGCAAAATGAAATGCTCACTAGTGGGACTGACCCACGGCTAGTGGTGGTGCAAATGAAATGCTTACTAGTGGGACTGACTCACGGCTAGTGGCGGTGCAAAATTAAATGCTCACTAGTGGGACTGACCCACGGCTAGTGACGGTGCAAAATAAAATGCTCACTAGTGGGACTGACCCACGGCTAGTGGCGGTGCAAATGAAAATGCACACTAGTGGGACTGGCCCATGTTTAGCGGCAATGAAAATAAAATGCACACGAGTGGGACTGACCCATGTTTAGTGGCAGTGAAAAATAAAATACACGCCAGTGGAACTGACCCATGTTTGGCGGCAATGAAAATGAAATGCTCACTAGTGGGATTGACCCATGTTTAGTGGCAATAGAAAATAAAATGTACGCTAGTGGGACTGACCAATGTTTAGCGACAATGAAAATGAAATGCTTATTAGTGGGACTGACCCATGTTTAGCGGCAATGAAAATGAAATGCTCACTAGTGGGACTGACCCATGTTTAGTGGCAATGCAAAATAAAATGCTCACTAGTGGGACTGACCCACGGCTAGTGGCGGTGCAAATGAAATGCTTACTAGTGGAACTGACTCACGGCTAGTGGCGGTGCAAAATGAAATGCTCACTAGTGGGACTGACCCACGGCTAGTGACGGTGTAAAATAAAATACTCACTAGTAGGACTGACCCACGGCTAGTGGCGGTGCAAATGAAAATGCTCACTAGTGGGACTGACCCGCGCCTAGTAGCAGTGTAAATGAAAAATGCTCACTAGTGGGACTGACCCATGGCTAGTGGCATTTTAAATGAAAATGCTTTGACAATCGGTCAGTGGGATTAAACCCGAGCCTGCCGTGAAAAAACTTGATTTGATTTTTGATTTTTTTGTGATTTTTTTTTTATTTTTTTGAATCTTTAAAAAAAGAATTTGCTCCAATATAATGAATTGGTCAGTAGGATTAAACTTGAACCTGCCATGAAAATTAGCCAATGGGATTAAATCCGAGCCTGTCATGATAATCGGTCAGTGGAATAACACCCGAGCCTGCTTTGGTTGCACAAAATCCAGACCCAACGGGATGTTGGCTGTGACGACCCCACTTCTCCCAAGGGCGAACCCAAGGGTATCGGCGGGCCGCCTGCCTAGCTCGCGCCAGGACTCAAAACTTAAAGCAATAAAACGAGATGGATCGAAAGAGCACTATATACAATATATACAATCCCAAAAGTTATATTTACATCTTCAAAAGTCTCGAGTCAAACCACTCTAATACACTATAACCACAACCAACAGAAGATAGACCCTAAGAAGGGTTCTTATACAAACCACCAAAACAAAAACACACATTCTAACTGATCAACTATTACAAGCCAATCTAACTATACTAGTGTACGAGCCAAAAGTCCCCGCGTCGGCCCCTGCTAAGGAAAACAAAAGAAAAGGGGTAAGCTATATGCTTAGTAAGTAAACAGGGGCGAAAGCATAAATTTCACATAACAGTTACACAGTAAGAGTAAAGCAAAAGCAGAAAAGTAACATCACATAATAAGGATACAGGTGGCTCCAAAGCCAATTCATATGCCATGCGTGATCTCCTGCCGACACTCCGTCGACCACACTCAATGGTCCGTAGAACTTCACTTGTACACCCATCGACACCTTATCACCCTCATTGGCCAGTCACCTCACAAACTTGCCCGGGCGAACGAAATCACAAACTTGAGCTTGAGTCACAAACTCGGGCCACAAACTTGGTCACCTTCTCGGTGAACCGGATTCACAAAATTGGTTCATAACATGAACCTACAAACTTGGTGACCTCAGACTAAGTTAGACTGACTTCGACCAAGCCCTAACCGGCTCGAATAGTCCAAACAGGTCTTAGATCTGGCCCACGAACTCACAAACTTTGCAAACTTCACAAACTTTACTCGAAAGTCGCCCCGAGCCACAAGCTCAAGGGTTTTGGTTCCAAAAGGTTCATATACATATGCCAAGTACAATTATACATTCAAATTAGGGTTTAGGTCGAGTGCGATAAAGTACACCCTCGCCTAAGTACCCTTTTCACATATCTCAAACACATAGCAAAGAAAACACACCAAACTGGCCTGAATACTTACTCAGAAACTGAAATAGCAAAAGTACGAAGTCGGATCGAAATGAACAGCTAGTAGTGGGCCCCACCAGTTCCGCCCAACTCACCACCGTCTGAAATAGAAGATTGTGTCACATAATATCGCAAACGGCTACTATCGTGCCTAAAACAAGCAAAACGGCAAAACGACACGCGCGCACGTAAATATGACGAACGGAAACAGAAACGGCCGTTAGCGGAAACGGCAGACTTGACACTCATTTCTAGTTTACTCATAAGTTGAGCTACGAATATCGGATTAAGGCGTATGAGATGCCATATCGAAGCTTAAAGGATGAACAACAACTGTTATGAAGACATCCAGAACTGAAACAGGAGGTTTCAGTCCCAAATGAACCAAACACAATCACTTACGAAATCTGGCCAATGCACAAATGGTCAGTTTTGAGTGCAAACTGTTTTCTATGGTACACATGGTCAAAAGAGATGAAAATTGGCAGTTAGATGGTTCATTCCAAATGGAACAACTTTCATGAAGGTCAGCAATCCAAATTCGGAACGGAAATTGGTCATCAGGACCAAAACAGATCTGACCAGAAAATGGTCATTTTCACGGGCAGCCCTTGTTTGCTCGGCTATATCTCAGGTTTTATAAATCCGATTCATGAAATTCCAAGGGCGTTAGAAAGCTCTGATATAGGGCTATAAGTTTGGTGTTTTGGTCGCAAGCCCAAACAGCTTGTAACCCAGTCAAATGTGAAGCCAAAGTTCCAGTCATAAACTTTCCGAAAAAACGTAACAGAATTTCACGGTCAAAACAGGTCTGAGTATTTTGTTTATAGCTCAGGATATACTAATCCGTTTAACCTGAAAATTTACAGGAATATCCAGGACTTAAGGGGCTACAATGTTGAAGAAGGAAACTTTGTCCAATTTTGAATGTAACAAGGTCAAAAATGCAAGACACTATACCAGAATCGCAAAACAGGATCACAAACCGTATCTGACCTCAATATGCGGTAATGGCACCAAATTCACTACGGTTATCGGATGGGGGTGTAAGACCCACCGTTTCGAAGCTAAGAAACAGGGCTACAACAATGTAGAAGGCCACTCAGTCCAAATCCTAGCACAACTAGGTCAAATATGCAAAATACGAAACCAGAATTACCAAAACAGGTTTGCAAATCACATAATACTGTAATGAGTCCAACTCAGTCTATACAAGTCCAAATGCATTGATTCCAAAGGCATATGGTAGCTAATACATTCTTCTATATTTCATCAGAAGATACTAACATCCAAATCCAAAGTAATTCCAGTCAAAATAGCCAAATACAAACGCAGTTCTGCCATCCTGATCAACCCAAAACAGCCACAGTAAAATCGACATATCTCACTCTACACTAATCCAAATGACCTGAAATTTTACAAGCACCTCCAAAACATCAATACCTACAACTTTCATGTTTTAAGAAAAGTCCAATTCGGCCTCTAACCCTATGATCCAAAACCGGACAGAATAAGGGGTGATAAAACCCTAACTTTCCACAATTCAATCCAAACCCAAAATTGGTTGCAATTATCACTAATTCACACCTACTAGAGTCTTTCCCCCCCATTATCAACCATCATAGATGACCACAACAACACATTCATATTAAACCAAAAAATTCCTCAAAAATATAAAAACTTCACCAATTCATCACAAATCAAGAAATAATTCACATAATCCATCACTTTAGCCCACATTAGGCACAAATTAACCATCATTAAGTATAGGAGAAAGTTTAAGCATCACTTACCTAGTAAACAAGAGAGGGGAAGTTGTAGGACACCTTAGCTCTCCAAGAAAGCTTCACCAAATCACTCACTAGCACTAACTAAAGGGATTTTATGGAGTGAAATCAAGTTTAGTTGGTTGAGTTGTTGAATTGGAGCAAGATGAAATCAAAACTTGAAGAGGTTTTCTCCCTTCTTGAGCTCAAGGTGGCCGGCCAACAAGAGGTAAGAAATGGTAATTCTTTTGTGAATTTTAAAGATATTTAATCAAATGGGTCAAAAGTCAAAAAAATGAATAGTGCTCCATAAGTCAAATCCAATGATATAGTGACACTTGTCACTCTCATAAATGCAATCTTATCTTTTCTTTTCCTCTCACATCAATCAATTCACACTCTCTACTTATCTCTTAACACCCGATAAATTTCACACAGTATCCGGAATTTAACCTAATTGGCCGAATTTTTCCGAACTTTTCGCACTAGTGGGTCCCACGTCCAATATATATTCTTAATTTCTCAAAATCTAACCGATACTAGAAAAATCATCTAAAAACTATATTTACTCATAAAAATTATCTGGGGAACTTTTCTAATAAGGAAAATGTGGAAAAAGGCGGGCGATAAATAAAACTCCACTTAAGCTTTCTAATATAGTAACACTAAAGGTTTGCTAATCATTCAAACTTACTAAATCTTTGTAATTAAAACAAATCCTATATTTACCTATGTCAAGGTACACACTGGAATACCGAGTATAAATTATAGCTTGAACCTTATAATCATAATACGTAAACTAGGATTTTCAAGCTCAACCGAATTAGGGTTTCCTTCCTAGTCATAAAACCCTGACTTTTCAATACCGAATATCAAATAACCCTAATATCGACTTGCGAACGGACTGGGGCCTCACAATCTCCCCCACTTAGGACAATTTCATCCTCGAAATTAATTCGTTGGTCAAAGCGTACCTTCACAACCTGCCGAAGGGTCAATCGCCTCCTGTTGACCCATTGCATACACTCTTGCTAGCCCTTTAGGTCGATTGTCCCCTGCATTTGACGGCTTAGTTGTGGTCCCTTCAGTCGGTGGCTTAAATCCTCCCTTTTTCATCTTAGGACACCGGGCAATCAGGTGTTCGGTGCTACCACATCTGAAGCATTTGCGTACCGAACTATTCTTCCAACAATTGTCATCGGTGTGATTGCCCCCACAGAAACCACAGGTTGACTTGGCGGCTGTACTTGCCCCTCCACGCTGGACACTCCTCGGCCCCTCTTGCACTACCTGACCCCGCACGAAGTTATTCGGGGTCCCTGCAGGTCGTGGACCATCCGTACCTTTATTTATCTTGGCAGGTGGCTCGTTTCGCGAGCTTTGTCCGACCATGGAATCATTTGAGTTAGGTTGCCTCCTTTTCCGATCATGGAAGGCTTTAAACTGTCCCCTCGCGGTCTCAATCCGCTGTGCCTTTTCTAGCGCTTGGCTAAACATGTTCAACTGAGCAGCTGCTAGCGATTCCTGGATTTCCACATTTAAACCTTGAACGAATCGACGGATTCGTTTCTGCTCCGTTAACACCAGCTCTGGGGCAAAGCGAGAAAGTTTAGTGAACTGGGTTTCGTACTCTGCCACACTAGATGCACCTTGACGCAGGCGGATAAAATCATCTTCCCGTTTCTCTTGCACGATGGGCGGCAAATACTTCTCATTAAATTCTCGGGTAAAATTGATCCAGGTCCAGGGGGTTTGTTCGCGCTCCCACTTAGTTTTAATCACGTTCCACCAGGCTCGAGCGGCTCCTTCGAACTGGAACACAGCAAAAGATATCTGCCGCTCTTCCGAATACCTAAGTACGGCAAATATATCAAGCATACGGTCCATCCAGGTTTCTGCTAAATCAGGATTAGGTCCTCCTATGAACTTCGGAGGTACAAACTTTTGGAACCGTTCTAAGGCACGGTCCTCGCCCTCATGATTATGTCCCGGATTATTTCCCGGGTTTCCAGCAGCATTCCCATAGCCCTGACCCTGTTGGTTAACCATACGTTCCATCAAGTCAGCCATTCGCTGGATGGCTGTAGCTACTTGGTCTGGCTCTTGTTCATGTTCCATTTCAGGGCTTCGTCCTCGCCCTCTACCTCTTCCTCGAGTACCGGAGGCCATTTAAATGCCAAAAGTCTATGGACCCAAGCATAACGTGTATTTAGTATTCAAACTAGAAACAAAACAAAAACACAAAACAGATACACGAAAGGCACGCAAAGGATAGGTGCAAAAGATAATACTCGAATATATACATTTATTTACAAAGTCACACCAAAAGATATACAAATTACCCGACCTCCAGTCAGGTCAAAACCCAATATACACGAGCACTCCGGCTCCAAAATCTAGTTAGTCGGCCAAGTAACAAAAGGAATTAGTCGAATTAGTTCTAACAAAAGTCATACACTAGCTAAACAAAAGTACAAAAGCGACCCTAATCGCCTCCCCTAGGGCCCAGGTTCCCAACGGAACCTAACGTGTCCACCTCGTCCATCCTCTTTGGACCGGTGGCCCGGGGCGGTGCCTCTGTGGCTAGATCTAGTAGGAGCTCGCAGTCGACCGACATACTCCGAGCCCTATCCCTCAGCTGCCTCTTCATAGCGAAGAGGTGCTGGTGTGTGTCCTGAAGCTGACGGTGCAAAGCATCCGTCCTCTCCCTCTCCTCTCGGAGACCCCGCTCCAAGTATCCCATGCGCCTCGCCTGCTCACGGCCAACCGCTCTAGCCTCGTCGAGCTGCACCCTCAGAGTCTCGACCGTCCTGTCGAGGTAATAACGCTCGTCATCCAATGCTATGACTACCTCGTCGGGATAGCCATACGTATACCAACACGCGCAGGGTCGGCGCGACACTTGGCCGAAGGGGGAGTACAACGTGTAAGGCTCTCCCAGCCTCTGCCTATAACGGATCGCCCGCTTACGCAGCGCTCGATCCTCTGGGCCCCTCCTACTCGGAGGTCTCGGTCCCACACCACTGGGTCCCACATCACTCGAACCGCCCGGATACATACCTACAAAACATTAAGTCGTCAGTCAACCGGCATTTCAGCTTAAAAGATATCATTCAACTTAAAATGGTCAAATATGCCTAGTGCCTATCGCGTATGTCCCACTTGCCCAAGTCCTCTAACCTGGCTCTGATACCAACTGTGACGACCCCACTTCTCCCAAGGGCGAACCCAAGGGTATCGGCGGGCCGCCTGCCTAGCTCGCGCCAGGACTCAAAACTTAAAGCAATAAAACGAGATGGATCGAAAGAGCACTATATACAATATATACAATCCCAAAAGTTATATTTACATCTTCAAAAGTCTCGAGTCAAACCACTCTAATACACTATAACCACAACCAACAGAAGATAGACCCTAAGAAGGGTTCTTATACAAACCACCAAAACAAAAACAAACATTCTAACTGATCAACTATTACAAGCCAATCTAACTATACTAGTGTACGAGCCAAAAGTCCCCGCATCGGCCCCTGCTAAGGAAAACAAAAGGAAAGGGGTAAGCTATATGCTTAGTAAGTAAACAGGGGCGAAAGCATAAATTTCACATAACAGTTACACAGTAAGAGTAAAGCAAAAGCAGAAAAGTAACATCACATAATAAGGATACAGGTGGCTCCAAAGCCAATTCATATGCCATGCGTGATCTCCTGCCGACACTCCGTCGACCACACTCAATGGTCCGTAGAACTTCACTTGTACACCCACCGACACCTTATCACCCTTACTGGCCAGTCACCTCACAAACTTGCCCGGGCGAACGAAATCACAAACTTGAGCTTGAGTCACAAGCTCGGGTCACAAACTTGGTCACCTTCTCGGTGAACCGGACTCACAAAATTGGTTCATAACATGAACCTACAAACTTGGTGACCTCAGACTAAGTTGGACTGACTTCGACCAAGCCCTAACCGGCTCGAATGGTCCAAACAGGTCTTAGATCGGGGCCACGAACTCACAAACTTTGCAAACTTCACAAACTTTACTCGAAAGTTGCCCCGAGCCACAAGCTCAAGGGTTTTGGTTCCAAAAGGTTCATATACATATGCCAAGTACAATTATACATTCAAATTAGGGTTTAGGTCGAGTGCGATAAAGTACACCCTCGCCTAAGTACCCTTTTCACATATCTCAAACACATAACAAAGAAAAAACACCAAACTGGCCTGAATACTTACTCAGAAACTGAAATAGCAAAAGTACGAAGTCGGATCGAAATGAACAGCTAGTAGTGGGCCCCACCAGTTCCGCCCAACTCACCACCGTCTGAAATAGAAGATTGTGTCACATAATATCGCAAACGGCTACTATAGTGCCTAAAACAAGCAAAACGGCAAAACGACAAGTGCGCACGTAAATATGACAAACGGAAACAGAAACGGCCGTTAGCGGAAACGGCAGACTTGACACTCATTTCTAGTTTACTCATAAGTTGAGCTACGAATATCGGATTAAGGCGTATGAGATGCCATATCGAAGCTTAAAGGATGAACAACAACTAATATGAAGACATCCAGAACTGAAACAGGAGGTTTCAGTCCCAAATGAACCAAACACAATCACTTACGAAATCTGGCCAATGCACAAATGGTCAGTTTTGAGTGCAAATTGTTTTCTATGGTACACATGGTCAAAAGAGCTGAAAATTGGCAGTTAGATGGTTCATTCCAAATGGAACAACTTTCATGAAGGTCGGCAATCCAAATTCGGAACGGAAATTGGTCATCAGGACCAAAACAGATCTGACCAGAAAATGGTCATTTTCACAGGCAGGCCTTGTTTGCTCGGCTATATCTCAGGTTTTATAAATCCGATTCATGAAATTCCAAGGGCGTTAGAAAGCTCTGATATAGGGCTATAAGTTTGGTGTTTTGGTCGCAAGCCCAAACTGTGACGGCCCCACCTCTCCCTAGGGCGTACCCCAGGGTTCGGCGGGCCGCCAGCCCAGCTCTCGCCGGGACTCAGTCGCTCACTATAGTTCTCAAATAAATACAAGATAAATCTCAAATATTACAATGTAAATCTCCAATATACATCAAATTCTCCAAAATTTACATATCAAAAGCGAAGCGGAAACAATTCCCAACTATACATAAAATGATTCCAAATCCAAAATTGTACAAAGTTTAGGCCATCTATACAAAGTTTAGTACAAATAAAATAGTTTTTGGGGTGAGCTAAAAACTCAGCGAGTAACCAGAAAATCATTAATCAACTCGGTTTCACAATAGTTCATTTCAATGATGTCATATAGCAATGATGTCATAAATTAAATGATAAATCCGGAAACAACTACATCATTTGCAAAACAGTAAATATGGATTATCAATAATTCAAGAAACATTTACAATGAAAAGCGATAGTAACAATCATGAAAGGATACATTCATTCTCCTGACATTTTCTCGCTCATTTGGTCATTCATTTCATTTCATTCACCCCGTCCCTGGCTTTTGGCCAGGCTCCACCAACCTATTTAGGTAATACTCGAGTATACCAAACGTTCACCCAAGTTCCTAATTGCCTGACCGAGTCCGCTTCTGGCTCAAGACGACCGGTAACAAGGGGCAATGGCCAGTTCAGCCCAAAAGGCTTACATTCATGCGCAAGTAACATTTCAATCGAAAATTTCACCTTTATCGAGGTCGAGTGCGATAAAGTACACACTCGCCTCGAAAACTCGTTTTGGAAATCATTATAAGCGCTTAACACGTTATCAACCAAAATACAAGTCATGAAGTCAAGAAATATAGCAAACAAGGCACACTCAAATGCCAGCACACATGATATGCAAGAAAATATTTCAAAAGTAACTTTGGAAACAGTTCAAAAGTAAATAATGTAAGAAACGGTTCATAAATCACTTTAGAAGTAGTTTGAGGTCACTCACCTCCATGGCTCAGAAATCATCCATCATATAACATTGCCTTGCTCAAATCCAAGTCTTAGATCACAAACTCAAAGCAATCAAACCCTTTAAAACTTCGGACAGCACTTCCCCTAAATTTGCTTACTTTCCCAGCCATCATGGCTTCATTATTTCCTCAGCCAGTTCCAAAGTCACACAAATAAGTTCATCCAATAGCCATTCAGCAAGCTCCAAGTAGTACTAGCACAAGTCAAGCTAGGGAAAAGTCCGGAAATGAAAGTTAAGCTCAAAACCAGAAAAATAGTTTTGACGTCATTTTACGGTAATGGTACCAAAGGCGCTACGATTGTCGGATGAAGGTGAAAGACCCACCGTTTCGAAGCTAAGAGTCAGGGCTACAATATTACAGAAGGTCACTCAACCCAGTTTCGAGTGCAAACAGGGCAAAAAGGCAAGATACCACATCAAAAACGTAAAACAGATTCACCAAAACGCATTCTAGCGGAAACATCATAACTTAGGCTCTACAAGTCCAAATCCAGAAATTCCAAAGGTATATGGTAGCTAATACATCAAGCTACATTTCATCAGAAGACCTCAAAGGCCAAATCGTGCATTTTCATGATCGAAAATGGAAGACTACACGAAAACAAAAATCTGGGCGCGAAACAGGTTTCAAAAACAGTCAAGGGTATTTCGGTCATTTCACATATTGCAGTGGTTGGATCAAGCTGAAACTTTACAGGCAACTATTTTATAGCCTTGGCTACAACTTTCATGTTTTGGCCAAAATCTAATTCGGTGAGGATCAGGGTGAAAAGTCACGGTCAAATTGAGTGAAAAGGCAACCCTGTTCGCAGCACCCCTTCCCAGACCAGTCTCAGTATTTCCGACTTTTCTCACTCCACACTACTCCAATTTCCCTGAAATGTTACAGGCACCTTTAAAACATCAATACCTACAACTTTCATGTTTTAAGCCAAGGCCAATTCGGCCTCTAACCATGAGATAAAAAACCAGACAGAATTGGGGATATAAAACCCTAACTTTCTCAAATTCCTTCCAAACCCAAAATTGGTTGCAATTACCAATCATTTACACCTACTAGAGTTATTAAACATCATTTCCAACCATCATGGACAGACACAACATCATGATCAAATTAAACCAGAAAAATCATCAATAAATCAAAAACTTCACCAATTCATCTCAAACCAAGAAATAAACCACAAATTTCAGCACTTTAGCTCCCACTAGGCATAACTTAAGCTTCGTTAAGTGTAGGAGGAAGTTCAATCACCACTCACCTTCACAATAGAAGAGAGAGAACAACTAGGCACCTTAACCTTCCAAATAACTCCACCAAGAGCACCAATCTTCCTTAGCTAGCAAGTTTTACGGAGTGATTTGCAATTTAATCGGTTGGAACTCAAGATTTGAGCAAGAATTGAAGTTGAAGTTGAAGAAACTCTCTCTTGTTCTTTCCTCACCAAAAATTTCGGCCAAGACAATAAAAATGGAAGAAATTGGGTCAAAATTTGGTTTAGTAAAGGTTAAGACAAGTCCAAGTCAAAGTCAAGGTCCAATAGTTAGGTGACAAATGCTCCTCTAGGATTTTAATCTTATCCTTTTGTCTCTCCAAGATTAAACCATCTAAGTAACCTCTAATTATCTCTTAGCACCTTGTAAAATAATATCACTTAATACAAAATTCCAACAAATTGTCAAAAATATAATGCATTTACCGCACTAGCGGGTCCCACGTCCAAAATAGGCTCTTAATTTCTCAAAAACTAACCGATACTAGAAAAATCATTTTAAAACTATTTTTGCTCATAAACTTTATCTGGGAAATTTTTCTAATCAAGAAAATGTAGAAAAGGCGGGCGTTAAAAAATAAACCCTAGAAAATTAGAAAATTTCCGGGTTCTCAAACTCTTTTTTTTCGGGGCGTCACACAAACAGCTTGTAACCCAGTCAAATGTGAAGCCAAAGTTCCCGTCATAAACTTTCCAAAAAAACGTAACAGAATTTGACGGTCAAAACAGGTCTGAGTATTTCGTTTATAGCTCAGGATATACTAATCCGTTTAACCTGAAATTTACAGGAATATCCAGGACTTAAGGGGCTACAATGTTGAAGAAGGAAACTTTGTCCAATTTTGAATGTAACAAGGTCAAAAATGCAAGACACTATACCAGAATCGCAAAACAGGATCACAAACCGTATTTGACCTCAATATGCGGTAATGGCACCAAATTCACTACGGTTATCGGATGGGGGTGTAAGACCCACCGTTTCGAAGCTAAGAAACAGGGCTACAACAATGTAGAAGGCCACTCAGTCCAAATCCTAGCACAACTAGGTCAAATATGCAAAATACGAAACCAGAATTACCAAAACAGGTTTGCAAATCACATAATACTGTAATGAGTCCAACTCAGTCTATACAAGTCCAAATGCATTGATTCCAAAGGCATATGGTAGCTAATACATTCTTATATATTTCATCAGAAGATACTAACATCCAAATCCAAAGTAATTCCAGTCAAAATAGCCAAATACAAACGCAGTTCTGCCATCCTGATCAACCCAAAACAGCCACAGTAAAATCGACATATCTCACTCTACACTAATCCAAATGACCTGAAATTTTACAAGCACCTCCAAAACATCAATACCTACAACTTTCATGTTTTAAGAAAAGTCCAATTCGGCCTCTAACCCTATGATCCAAAACCGGACAGAATAAGGGGTGATAAAACCCTAACTTTCCACAATTCAATCCAAACCCAAAATTGGTTGCAATTATCACTAATTCACACCTACTAGAGTCTTTCCCCCCCATTATCAACCATCATAGATGACCACAACAACACATTCATATTAAACCAAAAAATTCCTCAAAAATATAAAAACTTCACCAATTCATCACAAATCAAGAAATAATTCACATAATCCATCACTTTAGCCCACATTAGGCACAAATTAACCATCATTAAGTATAGGAGAAAGTTTAAGCATCACTTACCTAGTAAACAAGAGAGGGGAAGTTGTAGGACACCTTAGCTCTCCAAGAAAGCTTCACCAAATCACTCACTAGCACTAACTAAAGGGATTTTATGGAGTGAAATCAAGTTTAGTTGGTTGAGTTGTTGAATTGGAGCAAGATGAAATCAAAACTTGAAGAGGTTTTCTCCCTTCTTGAGCTCAAGGTGGCCGGCCAACAAGAGGTAAGAAATGGTAATTTTTTTGTGAATTTTAAAGATATTTAATCAAATGGGTCAAAAGTCAAAAAAATGAATAGTGCTCCATAAGTCAAATCCAATGATATAGTGACACTTGTCACTCTCATAAATGCAATCTTATCTTTTCTTTTCCTCTCACATCAATCAATTCACACTCTCTACTTATCTCTTAACACCCGATAAATTTCACACAGTATCCGGAATTTAACCTAATTGGCCGAATTTTTCCGAACTTTTCGCACTAGTGGGTCCCACGTCCAATATATATTCTTAATTTCTCAAAATCTAACCGATACTAGAAAAATCATCTAAAAACTATATTTACTCATAAAAATTATCTGGGGAACTTTTCTAATAAAGAAAATGTGGAAAAAGGCGGGCGATAAATAAAACTCCACTTAAGCTTTCTAATATAGTAACACTAGAGGTTTGCTGATCATTCAAACTTACTAAACCTTTGTAATTAAAACAAATCCTATATTTACCTATGTCAAGGCACACACTGGAATACCGAGTATAAATTATAGCTTGAACCTTATAATCATAATACGTAAACTAGGATTTTCAAGCTCAACCGAATTAGGGTTTCCTTCCTAGTCATAAAACCCTGATTTTTTCTATACCGAATATCAAATAACCCTAATATCGACTTGCGAACGGACTGGGGCCTCACATTGGCGGCACAAAGTCCATGCAGTTCTCTCTCTCCCCCACTTGGCCCTCACTACATTCCACCAGGCCCTAGCTGGCCCCTCAAACTGAAATACAGCGAATTGGACTTGTCTCTCCTCCGTATAGTTTAGGGCAGCAAAAAAATTTATCATGGCCTCCAGCCATTTCTCAGCCTCATACGGGTCTGGCCCTCCTAAAAACTTGGGTGGAGAGAACTTCTGGAATCTCTTCAAGGCCCTATCTTGTCCATTACCAGGGTCCCTAGGTTGATTTACAGGGACTTGACCCTGTTGTTCCACTAAATGGGCCAGAATATTGGTCATTTGCTGGATGGCAGTTGTCACTTGATCTCCCCCTGTAGCTTGGGGTTCAGGTTGTGGCTCAACCGTTGCCTCTCTTTCCTCTCTCGGTTCTCGTACCGGTTCCTGGGCTTGTCTACCCCCACGGCTACGACTAGGACCGCGTCCTCGATTAGTTCCCCTAGCTTGACTTCTTCTACCCTCCATGGTTCGTAGCGAATCAACTATAACAATATAACCAACTAATCAATAATAGAATATAGCCACTAAGTAACTATATAAATATCAACAGCACAAAACAGAATAATGCAAATCATAAACCCCTCTAAATCATAAAACAAGGCAATACAACACATTCAATCAAAACAAGTCACATAACTTATAAAGCATTAACCCTAGGTATCGCTCAGGCACTAAACTTAATCAAGGCTCGAAACACGTGAATAAAAAGGATCCCAAATCCCATGAATATCTTCAATAAATTTCAAGTCCATACTATTCGCATTCCCCGTGCCTTTGCTTTCGCAATCCAAACTTATCCCAATATTACGCGAGATCTCAACTGATCGTAAAGGTGTTACTCCTTGGTATTTGGGGACAAGAATCCAAAAATAAGATAATTCACCACTCAAGCTGGCCAGGCTCAAGAGCAAATCACCCGTATTAGAGATTCCTACCCAACATACATATCTAAGGTCCCCAACAATAAACAATTGTTTCACACTTAACAAACCAATCCCCACAGTCCGAGAACCCTTTCCCGGCACGAGCTCAATAGGAGCTCTGATACCATCTGTGACGACCTACCCCACCTCCCCCTAAGGCGTACCAGAGGGTTCGGCGGACCGCCTGTCCAGCTCTCGCCAAGACTCACTCACTCGAATCACGTGCACACCACCATGAACCATAGATAACATTCACAATTCAAGCTTATAATTTACATTGATCGAAATCAGGGTACAAAGTCTCGATATACTTAAACTAGTTCAAAACGTATACAATCCAAATACAAAACATTCTATTCGAGGAATAGCGCGAGTACAAGTCAAAAGTCAAAAGTTAAAACAACTAGACTACGCTAGTCTTTACATGTCTCATGTCTCGCTCGTATCCCCTGTAAGGAAAACAAATAGCGTGGTATGAGCTAAAAGCCCAGTGAGGTTCCAAATAGCAAATTGACCATTATTTATAAGTACAAGTTTTCGATCTAGCAAAGTAACGAGCATGAAGAGTTCATAAACGTGAGCAATAACACGTCAAATAGAAATCTCAAAATAAGCGAGTGTAAAAGTTTTTCAAAATCAACAATAATCCAATAAGCAATAATCATTCCATAGCATAAGGATACGGATGGCTCTCAGGAGCCAACTGCCCATTTCATCATCAGGAGCTTGGTCACGTAATAGTTGACACTCCGTCAACTTACAAGTAAAGGAACCAATCCAGTAGAGCACCACTTACACGACTCTCCGTCCACCATTCACACCCCCTACTGGGCCCAAAATCCTCAATAAACACGGGTGGTAATACTCGAGTATACCGGATTGCCGAGGAGATAACACTCTACTCGACCTTACTAGTGACCCAGTGTTTGTTATCTAATCGACCAGACCCTTGCCCGCTCGACTCAATTAACTAGCCACAGGGTTTCTAGAATTCCAGGAAGTGCGCGCATCATAAACAAGTATGTCAAGTCAATTGCAACAATAAACAAGTACATATCATGTAAGGGCAAGTGCGATAAAGTACACTCTTGCCCTAACAATTCACGCATGTAGCATGTAATCATATTGGTCACGTATCAAGTACAAGTATCAAGCTCAATTCAGTATTTGAAAGCACTCACCAAAAGATATAGTGCCTTTACTGGTCACTTTCAGGTTATACTCCGGGTTCGGAGTCCAAATCTGCGATAAAACTCAATTTGAGAACTTTGAAACATGACTAGAATTCGAAACTTAAACGTTTCGTTCAATAAGAATCAATAAATGGAAATTCACTTGGAGAGTACTCGTGAAATACTTGCTCACTTTTTCAATGATAAAACTTTGTAACATTTATACTTGAAATTGTCATGCGAGTCGAAAGTACAAGGAAAACGTACTTCGAGCCATCATTATTTCATTTCTGTGACGGCCCCACCTCACCCTAGGGCGTACCAAAGAGTTCGGCAGGTCGCCTGCCCAGCTCTCGCCAGGACTCACTCACTCGTATCATGTATATACATCCATAGACAATAGATGCTCAAGTAAAAGATAAGAAACTTCTACACACCAGAAATCTTCAAAGTGTTTACCATTCAAGTACAAACATCGAATATACGAGGGTTCTCATTCCTCATACAACCAGCCCGTGCCAAGCACTAGGGCGAGAACCATTGCAAGGCCAAAGAACTAGATCAACTAGACTATACAGAACTCTCGTCCTTGCTCGCCTTCCCCTGCTAAGGAAAACAATTTACGTGGTATGAGCTAAAAAGCCCAGTGAGGTTCTATATATATAAACAAGTAATTAAACAAGGAACATTAGTCATGTAATAACATTTAATCCAGAAAACATGTCCAATATAAAGCAATGATAAAACATTCATTAAAAGGATACAGGCTCACAAGGAGCTATTTGTTCGTTCGTTCGTTCGTTCCCTTGACATTTCCCCTTATTCCTCCAATGATTTGAGAATTTCCTTTTTGAGAAGTAAAACCCTCGTGCCTGCGTTCGTTCATTCATCCCTTTCCGGACGTTGGCCGGACTCCACCCATCCGGACGTTGGCCGGACTCCACCCATCCGGACGTTAGCCGGACTACAAGGTAATACTCGAGTATACCAAATTCACCCAGGTCACCATATCGCCCGACCGAGTCCGCTTCTGGCTCGAGTCGATCGGTAACAAAGGCAAGGGCCCCGTTCAGCCAAAAAGGCTTACATTCATGCACAACTAGTATTTCAACATTTAATCACCGAAAATTTCATATTTATTTAGGTCGAGTGCGATAAAGTACACACTCGCCTAGCAAAAGTTTATTTTAGAAATCATAGAAAACAATTAACATTTAATCAAATATTCACAAATAACCACATAGTCACAACAATCCACATAGTCATAGAAACAAAACGTATATAGAACACTCACCTATTTACGCACAACAACGTGCAAAATATCCTTCCGGATATTATCTTTAGTCACTGAGAAAACCTAAAATTAAATGAAAAGAATATTACCACTCATTTATCACAAACAATTAGGTGCAATCAAAGAAGCTCGACAAATGATGAGTAGAACGTATAAAAGACTTTAAAGTGGAACGAGGACATTTGGACTTGTGGACAAAAATAACTAGGGTTTCCTAGACCATACGTAAAACCAAACTCAAAAGGGTTATAAAATTTTCTAATGGAAACACTTGAACTAAAGACAAGTCAAAATCCAACTAGATAGACTAAGAAATACTGTTTTCGGAATCGTTTATATGGTTGAAACTTATCTCATTTTCAAGTAGATATTATAGACTAATTGTCTTAATGAAATTCATGAAAAAGAAAGGACAAAATACTCAAGAAAATCCTAAACCACTCCTCTTTATTTGGTAAGAGTAAGTAAACATTTGGAGTTTCCAATTGAAGAAGGATCATGTTTTTAAGATGGAAAAACGGTCATAGTATTATACAAGTTCAAATAGAACTTAGCTTTCGGGCGAAAATTTGGGCAGCATGCCCTTTGTGTTTACCTAATTTTCCAGCCATTTATGGCTTCATGATTTTTCTCAGCCAATCCCAAAGTCATGTACACCACAAACTCATCATAATAGCCATTTCATAGGCTCAAGACAATATAAGAACAAAAATTAAAGTAATAACAAGTGCGGAAATGCAATTTGACAAAGGACAGTTTTGACGGGTTCATGCATAACGGTCACAACCGGAGTTACACTTATCGGATTGGGATGAAACTTATGCCGTTTCGAAGCTAAGACACAGGGGTACAATGTTGAAGAAGGCCAGTCAGTCCAGTTTACCCTGTATCTAGGTTGAATTTATCAAAATGATCCCAGATTTTCTAGTTCAAGGTTTACTCTGGTAGTCTTGATTCATCCACTCTGATCTCAGCACACATAACTCCAAATCCAGTAATTTCAAAGCCATATGAAAACTAAGACAAATGTATACAATTCTCATGAAGATGACTCAGTCAGATTTACAATGCAATCTAGTCAAATTCCCACTTTACCGATTCAAAATCAAACTAGTTGGTTAATTAACCGCACTGCATTCAAATGACCATATCCCAGTCTACCGAGGTCCGTTTAAGATGTTCTTGGTGGCGTTGAAAAGCTAATACAGGGTACTAAAACTTTCATGTTTTGACAATTAACTAAATCTGAACGGATTATAGTGATCAAACACAACCAAAGAGACTGAACTGTCCACGCGGAATTCTGGAAAGTAACCTAGATCAGTGAGGGTATTTTCATCTTTTCACAAGCTACGTTGCTCCGATTGAGCTGAAATTTTGTGGGCAAGTATAAAATACCATTTTCTACAACTTTCATGTTTTGAACTAAGGCCAATTCGGCCTCTAACATGAAGAAACAAAACCGGACAGAAAGGGGAAAGAAATTTCCAGAAATCTGGAATTTTTGATTGTTAATAGAACCTTTCTTGATTTCTTGCTCCCATCATCACTACAACCACTTATCTAAGCTTAGATACAACATAGACCATCCATATAGCAAGTATAGACAGCACATACCTCAAAACAAAGCTTGCAAGAGTACCACTTCATTTCCTCTTGAAAATTTTAGCTTCCCTAGCTTCCCAAGATCACAATTCACACTTTAATCGGTTTAGAATTTGTTTCTTGCACTTGGATGGTGCAAATCAAGAAGAAATTTTGTTTTCTCTTGCTCTCCCTTTCCTCTCTCTCCTAGCCCAGCTATGCAGCAGAAAATTGGGGAAGAATGAAGCTTAATTGGTCTTATAAGAAGACAAGAAGATTAGAACAAATTGTGTCCACAAGTTTAGCCAACACTTGGCTTGATTTCCACCACAAAATTTTCTCTTTCCTTTCTTGCATTTTAGCCCTTTAATTTCGGCCAAGATGTCATCATGAGAGAGGAGATATTTTGCTCCATTAGTAATAAACTTGTATGGCAAGAAAGTGGTAGTCAAGTGGTGGTTCAATCGGTAGTGCACGGTACACGTCGGTGTGACGCGTTTTCTCTTAAATCGCACGTACTAGGGTTTTTTTCTTCCAATTCACTAACTTTTTATCATTGCTTCTAATCACATATTATTTCTCACTTAAAAGTTACTCTTAAGCACCAAATTTGATCCTTACTCGGTACCGGATAATTATACTGCGGTTACACGAAAAAATCCGATTTCACCTTAAATTGAAAACGAATAGGAAAACCCTAATTTCCTATGGTCATTGGCACTTTTCTAGGGTGATTGAACTATGGATAACATGAAATAATAATTTCCAAATAATTTTCAAATAAAAGGGAATTTTTGAGAAATATGTAAGGAATTTGCGAGTCCTCACAATTTCTCAAGGGTACAAGTTCGGCCAAGTCCTAACATATAACCCTCGATAAACAAGTAGCAAAGGTCCTCGATAGTTCAAGTGATAATCACTTCTAACCGTTACTCAAGTTGCAAGTATAGTTTTCTAGTCCTCGAGCGTAAATTTGGGCAGCATGCCCTTTGTGTTTACCTAATTTTCCAGCCATTTAAGCTTCATTATTTTCCTCAGCCAAATCCCAAAGTCACACATATCAGCAATTCAAGTCAAAAGCCGTTCCATAGGCTCACAACATCATAGGAATAAGAATCACAATAATAACAAGTGCAGAAATACACTCTAGCAAAAGACAGATTTGACGTGTGGATGCGGAAATAACATATCTGAGGGTACACTTATCGGATTGAGGTACAACCTATGCCGTTTCGAAACTAAAACACAGAGCTACAATGTTCAAGAAGGTCACTTAGTCCAGTTCCTAATGTAACTTAGTCAAATCCTCAAATTACTAAACCAGAAACCAATTCGTCGGCTATATAACCGCATTACCCTGTAATGGTCATATCTCAGAGTAAAAAAGTCCGAATCAGGTGTTCTTAGAGGCATTTGAAAGCTAAGTCAGAATACTACAACTTTCATGTTTTGGCTAAAAGCTAAATCAGTACGAATCCTAGTCACAAAACGTGATAAATTGGACAAACGGATCACACGGACTGCTGGGGAAAAACTTAAAATAGTAAGGGTATTTTGGACTTTTCATGACTTACGTAGCTCCGATTGAGCTGAATTTTTGTAGGCACCTATAAAATACTATTATCTACAACTTTTCTTCTTTGTCCTAAGGCCAATTCGGCCTCTAACATACAGTTACAAATTCGGACAGAATGTTGGGGAAAAATTTCCAGATTCTGGAATTTTTAGTTTTTAGTGCAACTTTCCTTAATTTCTTGGTATAATCACTACCAAAGCCTCTCTTATAACCTTAATTTCAACATATATACATCATACAACAAATTTGGCAGAAATTCCTCAAGCCCTAGTTCATCATATAAAAAGGGGAAAACTTCCAAAACATGATAATATCCATGATTCCACCACAAAATCAAGTTGCTAAGCTTAATTTAACAAGATTGAAAGTAAAATTTAGAGAGATAAGCTTTCTTACCTTGACTAGAGTTCACTAAGTGTAGCCCAAGCTTTCTCTTTCAAAAATCTCACCACAAATCACTAACTAATCACTCAAAGGTAAGTTTAATCGGTTTGTTTTGTTTGATTTCTCACTTAGTTGTTGGATTCAAGAAGAAATGGAGTGTTTTGCCTTGGTGTTTTTCTTCTCCTTCCTCTCGGCCAAGCAGCTGCAAAATGAAGAGGAAAGTTGCTGAATTTTGGTGTTAAATAGATGGTCTTGGTCTTGGGTCAAGAAGCCTTGAGGTGGCGACAAGTGTCGCCACCACCACCTTTCTTTTTTTCTCTTTCTTTCTTGCTATTTTCTAGCCTCAATTTCGGTCAAGCTTGCTGCCAAGAGAGAAGATATTTTGCTCAAGTTCAATAAATTTGTTTGGTAAGCAAAAATGGTGGTCAAGTGGTGCGTTCAAACGGTAGTGCGCGGGACCCGCCGGTTCGCGCCGTTTTTCTTAAAACCACATGTACTAGGGTTTTTACTTCCCATTCTCTAACCTTATATCATTGCTCCTATTCACATATTATTTCTCACTTGAAAAACACTTTTAATCACCAAATTTGATCCTTGGTCCGTACCGAAAATTTATCCGGCGAAAAATCGCGAAAACCCTAATTTTGCTCAAATCTTGAAACCGAAGAATAAAACCCTATTTCCAGGTTCATCTGCACTTATTGTTGAACAATTGGATAGTAGGGCCTTAATAAATAATAATTTTCAAATAAAAGGCATTTTTGAGGAAAAATGTAGGAAATTTGCGGGTCCTCACACCCTCTCCCCCTTAAAAGAATTTCGACCTCGAAATTCATACATGCACTTCGAAATGACGTAGGGTATTTTCCCTATATATTCGTTTCCAGATGTTAGGTCTCATTATAGCCAAACTTAGTTAAACAATAAAAATTACGAATCGTACCTTCTACTATCTCTGTTGGTTCAGGTACTGCCTGTTGGTTCAAGGCATACGCTCTAGCTGGCACTCTTGGCTTAGTTCCTCCTACACTTGCTTGTTCAGGGTTTAGGCGTGATCTACGAGGACAGGTTGTAAGCTGGTGTTCGGTGCTACCACACCATAAACATTTTCCCGCCTTTCGCCAACAATCACTCTCCACGTGATTGGCCTTCCCACAGTACCCGCAAGGTACATGAGGGGTTGAGGTCTAACCTCCTTGTGAGGCACCTCTTGGTTGGCCCCAGCCACGCGAAGCTCCTCTTGGAGTACTTTCCTTAGCCGTCCTTCAAATTTTCTCACTACCATCTTCTCGACCTATCTTAGAAGGTGGCATATCTAAATCACTTTATCCTTGCCTTTGACTTCCACCAGGCGCACCTCTCCTTTTTGCATGAAAAGCTCTCACTTGTGCCCTAGCAGTCTCTATCCTTAGGGCCTTCTCTAGAACCTCCGTGAATGTATTAATTTGGACTGCCGCTAAAACTTCTTGTAACTCCACATTCAGCCCTTGCACAAACCCCCGTATTTTTCTTTGCTCCGTGGCTATCAGTTCGGGAGCAAATTTAGACAACTTTGTAAACTGAGTCTCATACTCAGTTACACTCAACATTCCCTGACGGAGTTTAATGAAATCGTCCTCTTGCTTCTCTTGGACGATAGGAGGAAGATATTTCTCGTTGAAATCCCGTACAAAGTTTAGCCAAGTCCATGCAGTTCTCTCTCTCCCCCACTTGGCCCTCACTACATTCCACCAGGCCCTAGCTGGCCCCTCAAACTGAAATACAGCGAATTGGACTTGTCTCTCCTCTGTATAGTTTAGGGCAGCAAAAATATTTATCATGGCCTCCAGCCATTTCTCAGCCTCATACGGGTCTGGCCCTCCTAAAAACTTGGGTGGAGAGAACTTCTGGAATCTCTCCAAGGCCCTATCTTGTCCATTACCAGGGTCCCTAGGTTGATTTACAGGGGCTTGACCCTGTTGTTCCACTAAACGGGCCAGAATATTGGTCATTTGCTGGATGGCAGTTGTCACTTGATCTCCCCCTGTAGCTTGGGGTTCAGGTTGTGGCTCAACCGTTGCCTCTCTTTCCTCTCTCGGTTCTCGTACCGGTTCCTGGGCTTGTCTACCCCCACGGCTACGACTAGGACCGCGTCCTCGATTAGTTCCCCTAGCTTGACTTCTTCTACCCTCCATGGTTCGTAGCGAATCAACTATAACAATATAACCAACTAATCAATAATAGAATATAGCCACTAAGTAACTATATAAATATCAACAGCACAAAACAGAATAATGCAAATCATAAACCCCTCTAAATCATAAAACAAGGCAATACAACACATTCATTCAAAACAAGTCACATAACTTATAAAGCATTAATCCTAGGTATCGCTCAGGCACTAAACTTAATCAAGGCTCGAAACACGTGAATAAGAAGGATCCCAAATCCCATGAATATCTTCAATAAATTTCAAGTCCATACTATTCGCATTCCCCGTGCCTTTGCTTTCGCAATCCAAACTTATCCCAATATTACGCGAGATCTCAACTGATCGTAAAGGTGTTACTCCTTGGTATTTGGGGACAAGAATCCAAAAATAAGAAAATTCACCACTCAAGCTGGCCAGGCTCAAGAGCAAATCACCCGTATTAGAGATTCCTACCCAACATACATATCTAAGGTCCCCAACAATAAACAATTGTTTCACACTTAACAAACCAATCCCCACAGTCCGAGAACCCTTTCCCGGCACGAGCTCAATAGGAGCTCTGATACCATCTGTGACGACCTACCCCACCTCCCCCTAAGGCGTACCAGTGGGTTCGGCGGACCGCCTGCCCAGCTCTCGCCAGGACTCACTCACTCGAATCACGTGCACACCACCATAAACCATAGATAACATTCACAATTCAAGCATATAATTTACATTGATCGAAATCCGGGTACAAAGTCTCGATATACTTAAACTAGTTCAAAACGTATACAATCCAAATACAAAACATTCTATTCGAGGAATAGCGCGAGTACAAGTCAAAAGTCGAAAGTTAAAACAACTAGACTACGCTAGTCTTTACTTGTCTCATGTCTCGCTCGTATCCCCTGTAAGGAAAACAAATAGCGTGTGTCGCGCCCCATTTTTTGAAAAAATAAATAAATGGTTTTAAAAATGTATTTTTGATTTAATTTGTGATTGGAAAATGAATTGTGATTTAAAAGAAAAATGGGTCTAAATGGGGGTTTGAAAATGCGACGATTTGACCCAAGAAAAATAGTTCAAAAAGGGTTTTTTTATATGAAAAATGGAGTCGCCACTTGGTATAGAGTTAGGGTGTACCAAGTCACCCAAAAAGTGAATTTTTTTAAGGGAAAAAAAAGTAAGAAACCCTTTTGAACGACTCCTAGTCCACGCAAACAAAGAAAAAAATTCGGGAGTCACATTTGACGAAGGGGAAGGCAAGGATAAAAATCCAAGGCACCCCTTCGACCTAGCCAAGGCTAGTTGCATGATTTAATCAAAGATTTTCTTGTTTTAACCAAAAAATTTATTACATTTGAATGCACTACATGAATGCCAAAAGAAGGAAAAAATGCAAACCTAAATTCTAAAATGTCTCTTGTAAGGTTTTTGGTCCCAACCACATGAATTGTGGCGGCCAATAAAGGAAAACCTTATAGAGGTCGATTAATGCAAATGATGGCTAGAGTGCAAGTGTGCAAGTGTATAAAAAGGTGAACGTGTGAAATTGTATAAAAAATCCAAGTGTTTGTGTGCAAGTGTATGAAAATAGAATAATGGATATATAAGGTAAAGTGGAATTCCATTTGTGAGGTGAAAATGAGCGCGTGATAGGAAAAATGTAGTGAGAAAGTATGGTTTTGAGAAATGTGAAAAAATGTGGTTAAAAGAGTATGTAGATGATGAAAATGAAAGTATGACCCTAGAGGAATGCAACAAGTCAGGTACGGGGGGTTGACTCCTAACTTTCGACTTCTATTTTCCCTTTGATTAGAAGGCGAAACTAGCGTGCTAAGGCTATCGAGTAGCCACACTCGCTCGTTTCCCTTATCAAGAGGGGATTTTCACGCAAATGAACCCTAACTAGCATGAGATGCAAGTCCTAAAGTGAAGGGGAAGGGGTTTGAGGATCATGCCAAATGATAAAACTAAGGAAAATGCGTGATATGTGGTGAACAAGCAAATGATATACTAACGAGGAAAATCCCTAAGGGTCTAGCGTTGGACTAGCCCATTCTATGAATTCCGACTAGCGTTGGACTAGTGGAAACGATAAAATAAGCCACAACTAGCGTTGGACTAGTGTGGTGACGTACATTCATCCATTCCATTCATCCACACTATAAAAAAAACGAGTAGACATGCGAATCACTTATAAACACGTAGCACATAACACTTAGCATGCTTGACTAGATGCAAGGACCTAATAAAGCAAGTAAACACGTAGCACGTAAGCATGCAAGTCACACAAAGCAATTAAGGCCCTAACTATTACATTTGCTAGCTAAAACAAAGGGGAAAGGGGAAATGGACCAAATTACTTGCTACGCCCTATCTATTACAAGCCAAGAGGTGTACACATACCCCATAAATAAAATAAAAGAAAGACTTAAAATGAAAGAAATTAAAGCAAATTTAAGAAAGCCAAGTAGACATGTAATTCTCAGTTAGCACATTGGATCACATAGGGAGAGGCAAAAAAGGATAAAAGAAACTTATACCTCCCTTGCTTGTGAAGCTGGTAAATGAAAAAGGTTCTAATGGGGTGAAGTCACTTATTTATCCTCCAAAAATAAAAGAAACGGTCAAGGTACCAATTTATTTTAAAAAAAAATTAAAGAAGAAAAAAAAAATGCAAACACAAGCTTACTTGGACACAAAGTTCTTAAGTTCATGCATTAAGAACAATTTAAATAAAGCGAAGTGGCTAATTGAATCAAACAAACAATGTAATTGCCAAAGTTAAAACTACTAAGGACCAAATTGATGAAAATATTCAATTGATTAGGCCTTAGTGGAATTAAGGGAGAATTGGGGGATCAAAGTGCAATGTTTATGAAAACTTGCATGCATGCATACGGCACTTTCTTTGTTTCTGCTGATTTCTTCTTTCTGCAATTTTGCAGCTCATTCAGCTGAGATGTACTTGTACAGAGTAACCCAAAGGATCCAACAACTCAACTTAAACCAAACAACAAGATTTCTTACGTATCCTTTTAGCATGAACGGACATCAAGAAAATGAACTAGACTACCCAACTCTTGCCAACAAAACTTCTGTGGAGCAGGAAAGAAACAAATAATGAGAAAAAAAAAACATGTTAACATTTACAATGAAACATCCTAGTGCTTACTCTTTACCCAAAATCGAACCTAGAACATGAAATCAACGTTGCACCCTAAACTATCGCTTGTGAACCTCAAATTTCTGCAAATCAAAACTTGCAGCCAAACAGAAAAACAAAACAAAACCAAAGTAGCTATAGCTGCAAAATAAAAACCAGTATTGCGCCCAGTATTGCAGCCTGGCATTGTGCCCCTTGTTTCTTCTTTTAAATGCCAGCAAGCATATCATAACACACCACTTAAAATGCAAGAACAGATCTCAAACAACCAATGCTGGCCAAGACAACCTCTCAAGACAACAGCTACTTAAGCAAATGGACAAACAGGAATGATGGGAAGGAAGACAGTATAACAAAAAGTTGCAGGCCCGGAACGCGACAAGTAACGTGAGCTATCAGCATTGCTGCAACATTTTTAGTTGCTCAGATTGATGCTAATATTTTTAACTAGAAACCATGAAAAGAAAAACAAAATAACCCAAAACATGCCATGACTTATTGATACACATGAATCTGGGACAAAAGGGAGTGGGAAGGTTCAACAAGGTCTCGAAACATGATAATGCAGCAAAGACTCTTCATTTTCGTGCGTAGGCTTCAGCCTCAATCACAAACCTTGAGCACCATTTAACCAACATCACAAGAACCAACATCATAAGCTTTTAGATTGCTAGCAAGAAAACAACATCCAATATTTCAACATACAAAAATCCATTCCATAAATTCCATACTTCTTCAGCAACTTTATTCGTCAAAACAGCCATGAAGGAATAGAATACCAGGCGTGTATGATAAAAAAACACTCAAACAAGTCTAATTTTTCCGACAAACAATCTCTAAATCTCCAATCCCAACTTCCAGAAAGCAAACCCAGAACATCACAACAAGATAAACACATCATATCAAAACATGTCAAACCTGCAACTTCCTACCGTGATCTTGCGGATCAGATTAAAGATTGTGAAAATCTAATGGAAAAAAGAAAGACTATACAATCTGCTGGGCTTGCTAGAAGATATGAAGTAAAGGGATTACCTTTAGCACCGTATGGGATCCCGTGAACCAAGCAGAAATCGAAGAACTTGCGTGAGGATGTCGACTTCAACGCCACAGATTTCTGGTGAAGAAATTTCTGGAACTCAGCAACGTTTCTTCTTGTTCAGCTGCCGCTCCCCTCTTCTTTTTCCTTTACCGTAAGTTTCCTTTCTCTACTTCACTCTTGCTCAGTTTCTTTCTTTTGTCGTTTTCCAGATTTTTACAGCCGCCCCCTCTCAAGCTTTTCCTTTTCTTGCCGTTTCTCTACCTCTCCTTTTCTTTTCCTCACAATCTCAGCCGCCACCCCCCTTGCTCTCTCTCTCCTTTGCGGCTGTCCCCTCTCTTTCACTCTCTCTTAGCCTTTCTTTCATTCAGCCACCAACTCCAGCTCTCTCTGGTTTTCTCTTCCCAGCCCCCCTTAGCCGTTACTTTTCATCCCCACTAGCTCTCTCCAGAAAACCACTCTTGCGTTTTTTTTTCTTGATCCTTTCTTTTCAGTTTTTTCAGCCGCCGCACCACTTTCTTCTCTGGTTTTTTCTTTTGCCGTTCGTTCGTTCCTTCCCTTTTTCTTTTTCCGTTTACTCTCTCCTTCTCCCCTTTCTTGTTCTCTCGTTTCAGCCGTCAAGAAAAAACCTCCCCCCCTTGCGGCTGCTTGATCTCCATCTTTTTATACCAGAAAACATCCTCCTAAACCCTTGAACATTCCCACATATTTGCAGCTTAAGGAGCCGCACAAGTCCTCCTTTGCAAGCTGCAAAAATTGCAGCTTGCCGTGACTAGCACCCTTTTTTTTTTTTTTTTTTTTAACTTAACCCTTAATAAATACAGAAATGATAAAATATAAATAATAATAATAATAACAAATTGACAAAAATCAGGTAATAATAATAATAATGAAAATAATTTAAAAACTAAAAACAACAAAAATGGCAATTTTTCCATCTTTTTTTTTGTTTCATTTTTCATTTTTATCATTTTTTCATTTTTTTCCAAGAAAACATTGAATTAAAACATATATTTTTTTTTTGAATGCTTTTCTTTTCATTTTGAGAAATTCTATGCTAAAAACTTAAAAATAATAAAACTATAAACTAAAAACTAAAAATCGAATAAAACTAACACGACAAAATAAAAAACTAAAAAAACTAAAAATAAATAGTAAATGAAATTACACCAAAAATTTGGTGTCTACAGTTTGCCCCTCTTTGTCTGAGTTTTGAAAAAATTTGAGACAAAGAAGTAGACACCAAATACTTACCTGTTTTATTCGGCGGCGAACGTCACGAACGGTGGACGTTTTAAAAATGGGGACTGACCCCTTTGACAAAAATTTAAAATGGGATTGACCCAAACAGAAATTTAAATTTGGGATAGACCCACGGGATAGACCCGGACAGAAATGTAAAAATTAGATGAATTGAAGTGAGATGGAGTGTTGGTGGGATGAAAACACGCACATTAGTGAGATAGGCTCGATGCTAACGGCGGTAGGATGAAAACGCGCACGTTAGTGAGATAGACTCGATGCTAACGGCGGTAGAAATGAAACACGCACGTTAGTGAGATAGACTCGATGCTAACGGCGGTTGAAATGAAACACGCACGTTAGTGAGATAGACTCGATGCTAACGGCGGTTGAAATGAAACACGCACGTTAGTGAGATAGACTCGATGCTAACGGCGGTTGTAATGAAACACGCACGTTAGTGAGATAAACTCGATGCTAACGGCGGTTGTAATGAAACACGCACGTTAGTGAGATAAACTCGATGCTAACGGCGGTTGAAATGAAACACGCACGTTAGTGAGATAGACTCGATGCTAACGGCGGTTGAAATGAAACACGCACGTTAGTGAGATAGACTCGATGCTAACGGCGGTTGAAGTCAGTAAATTAAAATGTGGTTGTCAAGAAAAGAGGTATAAGGGTGCGCGGCGGACGCTAAACTTTGCCAACAAGAAATGAAAAATGGATTTTCAAGAAATAGGAATTTGAATTTGATTTGATTTTGATTGATTTTTTTTCTGATTTTTTGATTTTTCGTTCTTTCTTTTTCTGATTTTTTGATTTTTCCTTCTTTCTTTTTCTGATTTTTTGATTTTTTGATTGAGAGAGACTTGTGGAAATAATTTGCCCCAGTGATGAATTGGTCAGTGGGATTAACCGGAGCCTGCCCAATGAAATTTTTGAGATGTTGGCGGCACCAGGTCCAGACCCAATAGGATTTTGGCGGCACGAAATCCGGGCCTAACGAGATTTTTGAGATGTTAAGAGAAGGGGGGAAATAGAATGATGCGCGGCGTGCATTGAAGCTTCGCCCACAAGAAATCAAATTTGATTTTTCAAGAAACAGGAATTTAAACCTGATTTTTGACTTTTTTTAATTGATTTTTTTTTTTTTTTTTTTTTTGAGAAAGAATTTTTCAAAAATAATTTGCCCCAGTATGGTGAATTTTGCAAATTGAACCCATAGTTGATGCTGTTGCACCTTTTGATCAACTTTGCTTGCAAACATTTTCGATCTGCCTTTGTTCATTGGAGGACTCTTTCCGACACCGATTCCAGTGCGAGGCGTGGTTGCTTTCATCTGTGCATGCAATTTTTCCTGTGAAAGAGAAAAAACAAAGAAATTGCCACCACCATTTGATCCATTTTCCTTTGTGAATCGTGTAAACATGAGTTTTTCGATGCCCGTATCAACTTTTGCTGCGGCAGCCGATTGAGTTGGATTTTTCACCCTGAGGCTTTTCTGATTTTCAAACTGACCAGGTATGTGCTTTGCTATATTGTGAAGTCTGTGTAGCTGGCTTGGCTGAATTTCAACTGTTCTCAAAAGATGACTGAATCCAAGCATACTTTTTGCAATAAACCACGGGGATTGTCATTCACCACAATTCAATGATAAAGAATGAGGTATGCAAGAAAATTCACATGTCATGTAAAAATGAATATACACGAGAATGTACACCTAACCATTTGTGCTTAAATTCTACAAAAATGCCATGAATGCAAGTAATGGAAAAAATGAGTTTCCTAAGAATGTATTTGCAAAAGAATGTTTTACAAAATGACAGCTTTGGCCAACGGATGTCATATTCGAATCTCTGGGTATCCTTGTTCTGGGATTCAATGTTGCCAGAGGTATGACAAAAATGAGAAGAAATCTAAATGGACCAAACCACCAGTTGTTCTTCTTTGTGCTTGCTCATTGCAGAAACCTACCTTGGCGCCCATTCGGGTTTTCACCAAGGTTGCCCCCCACCCTTTTTGTTGGTTTTTCTTTTCTCTTTCTTCTTTTTTTTTTTCTTGAGGTGCCCTTGTGGGTTTTTCACCTAATGAAATAATGGAAGAGCTCAACCATAGTCGACTCAGGAATGTAAGTTGAAAATTGCTGGCATCAGTAAAAATGCGCTTCCCTTATAGACTTAATGAAGGCATTATGGACATCACGTGCCAGTTGATTAGCAAAATCCCTAATAGAAATGCAGCAAGTGACGAAAGCCAGGACTTTTGGGCTTTTGTAATGAGGTCAGGTGGGGTGTTTTTCAAGAAAAGTTAAGGCTTGAAAGCAGGTTTGATGAAAGGTGTGAAATAACCTGAAATTGCATCATTTTGAAATCATCTCCAATTTTTGAACGAAACCGAGGAAAATTTGCCCCAGTTTGATTGGATTTTTCTTTCTTTGTATTTTTCATTGCATTTTCTTCTCTTTTGCATTTTTCTTTGAAAACTAAATTTGCCCCAGTGTGGGGTTCTTTCTTCCTTTTCATTTTTCTTTCAAAAATAAATTTGCCCCAGTGTGGGGTTTTCCTTTTCTTTCTGATTACTTTTCAAAATGAATTTGCCCCAGTGTGGGGTTTGCAATTCTCAGGGGTTGCCAAACGAAAATTATTGTTCTGATAGTTCAAAGGGGATGACTAGGGATGAAATGTTTTGATTGGAAAGGAAGATGGCCTGACTTTTGCCTCGCTCTTTGCATGATTTCCTAAAAGAAACTTTGCATAATCAAATAAAGAACATCTTACACATGTCCGAGTTGATAGGTTGAGGGAATGTCCATCCTTCCATCTCACCCAATAAGCTTTGTCAATTTGAAGCAAATTTGCCTTCGACTTCGTCTTTCATCGCTTTAGCACTTTGTTTCCTTTTTCAGAAGATCGGTGACGGATCCTTTTGTTATGAACAGAGGTCATGCGTTTTGACAACGTTGGTCATGGCACATAGCATTCAACTGCTTTCATTAATCAGAATCAATCGTTAATGACACTGCTTTAATCAATCAGCTTACAACCTGGCAGGAAAGGGATTTTCTCAATGAAGGAATTTCTCCATGAAGGTTTTTTTTTTTTTATGAAGGCTTTCTCCATGAAGGGGTCTCTCAAAGAAGAGATTTCTCAATGAAGGGATTTTTAATGGAGGGGTTTTCAATGGCTTTCTCAATGAAGGCTTTCCCAAGGAAGGGATTTTCAACGAAAGGATTTTTAACGAAGGGGTTTTCAATGAAGGGATTTTTAATGGAGGGGTTTTCAATGAAGGGCTACATCAGATTCCAAAACAGTGATATTCAAAGGATCAAATAATTTCATCTTTGGCCATCTCAAAGAATTAACAAAAATTCAGGACAATAATCAAATAAACAAATTGTGCATTTCATGAAACTTCAAATCAAAGCAGAAATAAGACAAAACTCAATTGCAAAAGATGCTTTCGTTAAGCTATTCACATATGCAAGAAAAAGTTTTCGTGAATTTTAGTAAATGACAACCCCTAGATTCATCGAAATTCCCTTCGAGAGGGAGGATAATCAGCCATCCAAATTGTGCAGAGCTCCTTCAGGATTTTTAAGTTTTGTCATTGGAGGTGGATGCCTCAAAGGTGTCCTTGTATTCAGAAAAAGGATTCGTACTTATGTTCGGTCCTTGTTCTTCCCTTTTCCTTAACACTATATTTCCTGCTTCGATCATATCCTGGATCTTATGTTTTAGTACCCAACATTTACTGGTCGAATGACCGGGCGCTCCAGAATGGTAGGCACACGCGGCTTGAGGGTCGTATCCAGAAGAGAGACCTCGACGAGAGTAGTTTGGAGGAGGTATGTCATCTATTTTACCGGCAGCCTTCAATTGCTCATACAACTGGTCCAACGGTCTGCCTAGATTAGTAAAAGTGCGATTGCGGTTTTGCCTTTGAGGTTCAGTGGGTTGAGGGTAGTTGTAGGTGAGTCTATTTGGTGGAGGAAGCTGTTGATTGTAAGAGGGCCGGGATCGAATTTGTTGAAAATTAGGGTGAGTTATTTGAAAAGGGTCTACAGGTGGATTAGGATAGCTTGGGCGAGGTCAAGGGTGGTGGATGTTGGTGTGATAAACAGGATGAGAGTTTGGATAATGAGGGTAAGGGTTGGAGTAGGCAGGGTATCGTCGAAATCTGGGTTTTGGGGTAGGGTTTTGATCCCAGACAAAAGCAGTTTCCCCCTCTTGCTTTTTGAGTTGTTGCTTCTTCCCATTGCTACTTTGACTTTGCAAAACTTCCACTTGAGTTTTCAGGGCAGACACATTAACAATCTTTCCAGCTTTCACGAAGTCATCATATTCCTCCAGCTTATTGACAATAGCGGCAAATGAGCATCCAGTCATGCGAAAAATTTCCTCAAAGTACGGGGGGTCGTGTGCCTTAATGAAAGCTCGTATGATTTCGTCTTCAGTCATCGATGGCTCGACTTTTGCAGCTATTTTCCTCCATCTCTTGGCATAAGTCTTGTGATCCTCGGAGGGTCTTCTTTTCGTTCCTTCCAATGTGGTTCGCGTCGGAGCCAACTCGCAATTATACTCGTATTGCCTTATAAATGCATTGGACAGGTCCAGCCAGGTCTTTGCTTCTTCGGGTTTCAGCTTGGAATACCAGTCGAGTGCGTCACCTTCTAAGCTTTCGGGAAACAAACGAACTGGTAGATTCTCGTCATCTATTGGTTTGCCCAACTTGTTGGCAAACATTCGGAGATGCGTCTTGGGATTGCCTGTGCCATTGTATTTGTTAAATTTAGGGGTTTTGAACCCCTCAGGCAACTGTACACTTGGAAAGAGACAAAGCTCATCGTAATCCAGCACTCCTTGTTTGTTCAACCCCTGACTTTTCCTCATAAACTCATCGAAACGGTCAAGGCGTTTGAGAAGCTTCGTATCAACAGGAGCAGAACATTTTCCTATCTCCGGCTTGTTTTGAATGGTATGGTCTGGCAAGAAAGGCTCAGCAGCAGCGTGGTAAAAAGTGTGTGACTCAGGTGGTATATTTGAGGTGATGTGAGGTTGTGGACCTTGCATGTAAGCGGGGAAAAATGAAGGATCAGGAGGGTAAGTGTATGGCAAATGTATGGTGGGGTATGTGAAAGTTCCTTCGGTTGGAATAGGGAAAGATGGAGCAACAGTGGCTTGAGTCGGAGGGAAGACAAATGGTTCAGATTCCGATTGTTTGATGGGCGCCAGTTCGGGCTGCACTCCGCTACTAACGAGCTCGTCGATTAACTTCTTTTGCGTTGCCATTTCAGATGCTATTTCACCAAACTTAGTAAGCATCTCAGTCAACTGAACCCCCAAACTCGCAGTCTCGGGTTGAGCGGTAGTAGTAGACCTATCTGCTTGTTCCGGTTGTGAACTCATGTTTACACGACTCCTCTGAGCTTGACTACGGGATCGTGTTATGATGGGGCTTCGACGAGAAGCTATGTTTAAATATTACCTGAGAATTTTTGAAAAGATTGCCTTTAGATTTAACTCTTGCTTAGTTATTCCAATAAAAATAAAGAAAAGAAAAAGAAAAAGGCAAGAGTTAGTAGATTTCCAGGAAATTCGGATGCATGTCCTATGGGGGAACCCTTTTTGTGCCAAGGGTAGGCCTAGAATGAAAATGCAATCCTCTAGGGTAGGCACTATACCATACCTGATGGATCTGATCAACTCATTGAGTGAGGAGTAATTTTGAAAAATTTGGTCAATTGAAGTGAGAAGAGACGTTTATCAAAATGAGGATATCGTCCGAAGGGATTGATTGCTTTTGATTGATACAAGAATTTGCAAAAACGCACAGGTTTGACCTTGACGAACTTCCGATCGAAGAGATTGGAATTCGTTGACAAAATTTCTTCAGTAAAGCGCGAGTGAAAACCCCAACTGATCAAATGGCTGGATGCTATGGATGGTTTTTCTCAAAATCGACTAGGTTTTCCATTTTGAAATTCGACATTGAAATCCTAATTGGTCAAATGAAATTGACAATTTATTAAAAATCGACCGGATTACCCAAAAAAGGGAAAAAGGTCAAATGAATTGAATGAAATTTATGAATTGACCGAACGACCCTAAAAAGGGTAAATTGGTCAGATGAATTGAATAAAATTGATTTATTCAAAAATTGATCGAATCACCCTAAAAAAGGGTGGATTGGACAAATGGACTAAATGAAAACTTGACTTATTCAAAATTGGTTCGATCGCCCTACCAATGGGTGAATTGGCCAAATGAATGAAAGTGATTTATTCAAAAATCGACCGGATGACCCTAAAAAGGGTAAATTGGTCAAATGACCCTAAAAAGGGTAATTTGGTCAAATGAATTGACGGTTTATTCAAAATCGACCAGATGACCCTAAAAAGGGTAAATTGGTCAAATGACCCTAAAAAGGGTAATTTGGTCAAATGACCCTAAAAAGGGTAAATTGGTCAAAATGAATTGACGATTTATTGAATGAATTGGCAAAATGGATTGGTTGAATTGTCCGGCCATTGGTTATTTCAAATTTTTATTGCGATGCATTAGCATATGAGCCTTCTAAAATCAAATTTTGGCCTCAATTTATTTATCGTCTCAATAGGAGAAATCACTTGTGAATTTTCTTCAAATTAATGTCCTTTTACGCAAGGGAATTTTACCAATTTTGATAACATGGCCAAAAAGTGATTATTAGATGCTCATATTCCAAAAATCGCTCTTATGAAGACGATCGGATCCTACCTTACCTTGTGCACTACCCCTTTGGATGGTACAAAATGTAAACGTGCAAGTCTCTTTGGATTAAGTATCCGAGACACAAGGTGGTTTATTCCTAACACGGGATCCCCTAAATGGCATTCCCTTTCTAGGGTATAATGCATGATGCCATTTATTAAAACAATGTAAATATGCAACAAATATGGCCTAAAGGGCATAAATAATGCATCGAGGGGAAGAGGTCTAAAATGAAATGTACTTATTAAAAATTAAGCATAATGACTGAAACTTAAACATGTGAGCTATCTAGTGGGTAAGTCACTAAAAGAGTGCCAAAGAGGCCTCTTATTGCTAAGGCACATGAATGCAAGCCAAGAAAACAAAAAGAATGGTTAGTGCAATTGATAGTACACATAACACATTGGGAGCAATTAAGAAAAGAAATACAAAGAAAAACAAGTAAAAGGGGTGGAACCCCTTCCCTCGTGCCTAATGTGCTTAAAAAAGGTGAGGCCGACTCTACCCTAGGCGAGTCTAATATGGATGCATGAGGCTGGGGCTTACTAATGCAACTAGACTCGATAAGTCTCGGCTCCCAAGCCTTCAGACCTAAAGGCGAAGGGTCATCACTCCCAGGGCCTTTGGTCGGTGGCTCGAGTGATCCCTTAGGTAGCGCTATGGGCGCAGAGCACACCATCCGCCTACCCAAGGCAATCGGTCCTAGTCCTACAAGGCGGTGTGGGATGGCGCCCACGAAAATAAAATAAAATGGAATAACAATAAGTAAACGTGCACGTATGAAGTGTTCCCTATTTTGAGGGAAGGGGTTGAGAACCATGCGAGGCTCTAAAGGTGACACACACCCCCCTCAAATGCAATGCATAGCGCGAAATCATACATAAATAAATCATCCATCCATCCAAACAGTCGTAGGCGAATGTGTGAGGAAGTGAGTTGATATGCGAAATGCAAAAATCCTAAAAAAAAGGAAAAATGCAATCCTAAACATCCAATGTGATAAACGAAAAGGTTAAAAGAAGAAAAGAATTGACTAAATCGATTGCTCGGACTCTCAAGTCCCCAGTGGAGTCGCCAACTGTCGCGCCCCATTTTTTGAAAAAATAAATAAATGGTTTTAAAAATGTATTTTTGATTTAATTTGTGATTGGAAAATGAATTGTGATTTAAAAGAAAAATGGGTCTAAATGGGGGTTTGAAAATGCGACGATTTGACCCAAGAAAAATAGTTCAAAAAGGGTTTTTTTATATGAAAAATGGAGTCGCCACTTGGTATAGAGTTAGGGTGTACCAAGTCACCCAAAAAGTGAATTTTTTTAAGGGAAAAAAAAGTAAGAAACCCTTTTGAACGACTCCTAGTCCACGCAAACAAAGAAAAAAATTCGGGAGTCACATTTGACGAAGGGGAAGGCAAGGATAAAAATCCAAGGCACCCCTTCGACCTAGCCAAGGCTAGTTGCATGATTTAATCAAAGATTTTCTTGTTTTAACCAAAAAATTTATTACATTTGAATGCACTACATGAATGCCAAAAGAAGGAAAAAATGCAAACCTAAATTCTAAAATGTCTCTTGTAAGGTTTTTGGTCCCAACCACATGAATTGTGGCGGCCAATAAAGGAAAACCTTATAGAGGTCGATTAATGCAAATGATGGCTAGAGTGCAAGTGTGCAAGTGTATAAAAAGGTGAACGTGTGAAATTGTATAAAAAATCCAAGTGTTTGTGTGCAAGTGTATGAAAATAGAATAATGGATATATAAGGTAAAGTGGAATTCCATTTGTGAGGTGAAAATGAGCGCGTGATAGGAAAAATGTAGTGAGAAAGTATGGTTTTGAGAAATGTGAAAAAATGTGGTTAAAAGAGTATGTAGATGATGAAAATGAAAGTATGACCCTAGAGGAATGCAACAAGTCAGGTACGGGGGGTTGACTCCTAACTTTCGACTTCTATTTTCCCTTTGATTAGAAGGCGAAACTAGCGTGCTAAGGCTATCGAGTAGCCACACTCGCTCGTTTCCCTTATCAAGAGGGGATTTTCACGCAAATGAACCCTAACTAGCATGAGATGCAAGTCCTAAAGTGAAGGGGAAGGGGTTTGAGGATCATGCCAAATGATAAAACTAAGGAAAATGCGTGATATGTGGTGAACAAGCAAATGATTTACTAACGAGGAAAATCCCTAAGGGTCTAGCGTTGGACTAGCCCATTCTATGAATTCCGACTAGCGTTGGACTAGTGGAAACGATAAAATAAGCCACAACTAGCGTTGGACTAGTGTGGTGACGTACATTCATCCATTCCATTCATCCACACTATAAAAAAAACGAGTAGACATGCGAATCACTTATAAACACGTAGCACATAACACTTAGCATGCTTGACTAGATGCAAGGACCTAATAAAGCAAGTAAACACGTAGCACGTAAGCATGCAAGTCACACAAAGCAATTAAGGCCCTAACTATTACATTTGCTAGCTAAAACAAAGGGGAAAGGGGAAATGGACCAAATTACTTGCTACGCCCTATCTATTACAAGCCAAGAGGTGTACACATACCCCATAAATAAAATAAAAGAAAGACTTAAAATGAAAGAAATTAAAGCAAATTTAAGAAAGCCAAGTAGACATGTAATTCTCAGTTAGCACATTGGATCACATAGGGAGAGGCAAAAAAGGATAAAAGAAACTTATACCTCCCTTGCTTGTGAAGCTGGTAAATGAAAAAGGTTCTAATGGGGTGAAGTCACTTATTTATCCTCCAAAAATAAAAGAAACGGTCAAGGTACCAATTTATTTTAAAAAAAAATTAAAGAAGAAAAAAAAAATGCAAACACAAGCTTACTTGGACACAAAGTTCTTAAGTTCATGCATTAAGAACAATTTAAATAAAGCGAAGTGGCTAATTGAATCAAACAAACAATGTAATTGCCAAAGTTAAAACTACTAAGGACCAAATTGATGAAAATATTCAATTGATTAGGCCTTAGTGGAATTAAGGGAGAATTGGGGGATCAAAGTGCAATGTTTATGAAAACTTGCATGCATGCATACGGCACTTTCTTTGTTTCTGCTGATTTCTTCTTTCTGCAATTTTGCAGCTCATTCAGCTGAGATGTACTTGTACAGAGTAACCCAAAGGATCCAACAACTCAACTTAAACCAAACAACAAGATTTCTTACGTATCCTTTTAGCATGAACGGACATCAAGAAAATGAACTAGACTACCCAACTCTTGCCAACAAAACTTCTGTGGAGCAGGAAAGAAACAAATAATGAGAAAAAAAAAACATGTTAACATTTACAATGAAACATCCTAGTGCTTACTCTTTACCCAAAATCGAACCTAGAACATGAAATCAACGTTGCACCCTAAACTATCGCTTGTGAACCTCAAATTTCTGCAAATCAAAACTTGCAGCCAAACAGAAAAACAAAACAAAACCAAAGTAGCTATAGCTGCAAAATAAAAACCAGTATTGCGCCCAGTATTGCAGCCTGGCATTGTGCCCCTTGTTTCTTCTTTTAAATGCCAGCAAGCATATCATAACACACCACTTAAAATGCAAGAACAGATCTCAAACAACCAATGCTGGCCAAGACAACCTCTCAAGACAACAGCTACTTGAGCAAATGGACAAACAGGAATGATGGGAAGGAAGACAGTATAACAAAAAGTTGCAGGCCCGGAACGCGACAAGTAACGTGAGCTATCAGCATTGCTGCAACATTTTTAGTTGCTCAGATTGATGCTAATATTTTTAACTAGAAACCATGAAAAGAAAAACAAAATAACCCAAAACATGCCATGACTTATTGATACACATGAATCTGGGACAAAAGGGAGTGGGAAGGTTCAACAAGGTCTCGAAACATGATAATGCAGCAAAGACTCTTCATTTTCGTGCGTAGGCTTCAGCCTCAATCACAAACCTTGAGCACCATTTAACCAACATCACAAGAACCAACATCATAAGCTTTTAGATTGCTAGCAAGAAAACAACATCCAATATTTCAACATACAAAAATCCATTCCATAAATTCCATACTTCTTCAGCAACTTTATTCGTCAAAACAGCCATGAAGGAATAGAATACCAGGCGTGTATGATAAAAAAACACTCAAACAAGTCTAATTTTTCCGACAAACAATCTCTAAATCTCCAATCCCAACTTCCAGAAAGCAAACCCAGAACATCACAACAAGATAAACACATCATATCAAAACATGTCAAACCTGCAACTTCCTACCGTGATCTTGCGGATCAGATTAAAGATTGTGAAAATCTAATGGAAAAAAGAAAGACTATACAATCTGCTGGGCTTGCTAGAAGATATGAAGTAAAGGGATTACCTTTAGCACCGTATGGGATCCCGTGAACCAAGCAGAAATCGAAGAACTTGCGTGAGGATGTCGACTTCAACGCCACAGATTTCTGGTGAAGAAATTTCTGGAACTCAACAACGTTTCTTCTTGTTCAGCTGCCGCTCCCCTCTTCTTTTTCCTTTACCGTAAGTTTCCTTTCTCTACTTCACTCTTGCTCTGTTTCTTTCTTTTGCCGTTTTCCAGATTTTTACAGCCGCCCCCTCTCAAGCTTTTCCTTTTCTTGCCGTTTCTCTACCTCTCCTTTTCTTTTCCTCACAATCTCAGCCGCCACCCCCCTTGCTCTCTCTCTCCTTTGCGGCTGTCCCCTCTCTTTCACTCTCTCTTAGCCTTTCTTTCATTCAGCCACCAACTCCAGCTCTCTCTGGTTTTCTCTTCCCAGCCCCCCTTAGCCGTTACTTTTCATCCCCACTAGCTCTCTCCAGAAAACCACTCTTGCGTTTTTTTTCTTGATCCTTTCTTTTCAGTTTTTTCAGCCGCCGCACCACTTTCTTCTCTGGTTTTTTCTTTTGCCGTTCGTTCGTTCCTTCCCTTTTTCTTTTTCCGTTTACTCTCTCCTTCTCCCCTTTCTTGTTCTCTCGTTTCAGCCGTCAAGAAAAAACCTCCCCCCCTTGCGGCTGCTTGATCTCCTTCTTTTTATACCAGAAAACATCCTCCTAAACCCTTGAACATTCCCACATATTTGCAGCTTAAGGAGCCGCACAAGTCCTCCTTTGCAAGCTGCAAAAATTGCAGCTTGCCGTGACTAGCACCCTTTTTTTTTTTTTTTTTAACTTAACCCTTAATAAATACAGAAATGATAAAATATAAATAATAATAATAATAACAAATTGACAAAAACCAGGTAATAATAATAATAATAAAAATAATTTAAAAACTAAAAACAACAAAAATGGCCATTTTTCCATCTTTTTTTTTGTTTCATTTTTCATTTTTATCATTTTTTCATTTTTTTCCAAGAAAACATTGAATTAAAACATATATATATTTTTTTTGAATGCTTTTCTTTTCATTTTGAGAAATTCTATGCTAAAAACTTAAAAATAATAAAACTATAAACTAAAAACTAAAAATCGAATAAAACTAACACGACAAAATAAAAAACTAAAAAAACTAAAAATAAATAGTAAATGAAATTACACCAAAAATTTGGTGTCTACAGCGTGGTATGAGCTAAAAGCCCAGTGAGGTTCCAAATAGCAAATTGACCATTATTTATAAGTACAAGTTTTCGATCTAGCAAAGTAACGAGCATGAAGAGTTCATAAACGTGAGCAATAACACGTCAAATAGAAATCTCAAAATGAGCGAGTGTAAAAGTTTTTCAAAATCAACAATAATTCAATAAGCAATAATCATTCCAAAGCATAAGGATACGGATGGCTCTCAGGAGCCAACTGCCCATTTCATCAACAGGAGCTTGATCAGGTAATAGTTGACACTCCGTCAACTTACAAGTAAAGGAACCAATCCAGTAGACCACCACTTACACGACTCTCCGTCCACCATTCACACTCCCTACTGGGCCCAAAATCCTCAATAAACACGGGTGATAATACTCGAGTATACCGGATTGCCGAGGAGATAACACTCCACTCGACCTTACTAGTGACCCAGGGTTTGTTATCTAATCGACCAGACCTTTGCCCGCTCGACTCGATTAACTAGCCACAGGGTTTCTAGAATTCCAAGATGTGCGCGCATCATAAACAAGTATGTCAAGTCAATTGCAACAATAAACAAGTACATATCATGTAAGGGCAAGTGCGATAAAGTACACTCTTGCCCTAACAATTCACGCATGTAGCATGTAATCATATTGGTCACGTATCAAGTACAAGTATAAAGCTCAATTCAGTATTTGAAAGCACTCACCAAAAGATATAGTGCCTTTACTGGTCACTTTTAGGTTATACTCCGGGTTCGGAGTCCAAATCTGCGATAAAACTCAGTTTGAGAACTTTGAAACATGACTAGAATTCGAAACTTAAACGTTTCATTCAATAAGAATCAATAAATGGAAATTCACTTGGAGAGTACTCGTGAAATACTTGCTCACTTTTTCAATGATAAAACTTTGTAACATTTATACTTGAAATTGTCATGCGAGTCGAAAGTACAAGGAAAACGTACTTCGAGCCATCATTATTTCATTTCTCAAGGGTACAAGTTCGGCCAAGTCCTAACATATAACCCTCGATAAACAAGTAGCAAAGGTCCTCGATAGTTCAAGTGATAATCACTTCTAACCGTTACTCAAGTTGCAAGTATAGTTTTCTAGTCCTCGAGCGTAAATTTGGGCAGCATGCCCTTTGTGTTTACCTAATTTTCCAGCCATTTAGGCTTCATTATTTTCCTCAGCCAAATCCCAAAGTCACACATATCAGCAATTCAAGTCAAAAGCCATTCCATAGGCTCACAACATCATAGGAATAAGAATCACAATAATAACAAGTGCAGAAATACACTCTAGCAAAAGACAGATTTGACGTGTGGATGCGGAAATAACATATCTGAGGGTACGCTTATCGGATTGAGGCGCAACCTATGCCGTTTCGAAGCTAAGACACAGAGCTACAATGTTTAAGAAGGTCACTTAGTCCAGTTCCTAATGTAACTTAGTCAAATCCTCAAATTACTAAACCAGAAACCAATTCATCGGCTATATAACCGCATTACCCTGTAATGGCCATATCTCAGAGTAAAAAAGTCCGAATCAGGTGTTCTTAGAGGCATTTGAAAGCTAAGTCAGAATACTACAACTTTCATGTTTTGGCTAAAAGCTAAATCTGTGAGGCCCCAGTCCGATCGTAAGTCGATATTAGGGTTATTTGATATTCGGTATAGAAAAAAAATCAGGGTTTTATGACTAGGAAGGAAACCCTAATTTGGTTGAGCTTGAAAATCCTAGTTTGCGTATTATGATTATAAGGTTCAAGCTATAATTTATATTCGGTATTCCAGTGTGTGCCTTGACATACGTAAATATAGGATTTGTTTTAATTGCAAAGGTTTAGTAAGTTTGAATGATTAGCAAACCTCTAGTGTTACAATATTAGAAAGTTTAAGTGGAGTTTTATTTATCGCCCGCCTTTTTCCACATTTTCTTTATTAGAAAAGTTCCCCAGATAATTTTTATGAGTAAATAGAGTTTTTAGATGATTTTTCTAGTATTGGAGAGTTTTTGAAAAATTAAGGATAAACAACGGACGTGGGACCCACTAGTGCGAAAAGTTCGAAAAAATTCGGCCAATAAGGTTAAGTTTCGGATACTGTGTGAAATTTATCGGGTGTTAAGAGATAAGTAGAGAGTGAGATTTGATTGATGGGAGAGGGAAAAGAAGAGATAGGAATGCATTAATGGTGGTGACAAGTGTCACCATTTCATTGGAGAAGACTTATGAATTACTATTTCATTTTTTGACTTTTGACCACATTGGTTAAATATCTAAAAAATTAACCAAAAATCACCATTTTTCACCTCTTGATGGCCGGCCCTCTCTAGCAAGAAGAAAGACAAAACTCTTCAACATCTTGGCAAATTCCTAGCTCAAATCATCCAAACTCCTTGCTTAAATTAGTTTTTACTCCATAAAATCCTTCCACTTGGTGTTAGTGAGTGTTTTGGAGAACTTAAGGTGTCCAACATCTTCTTCTCTCTTGTTTACTTGGTAAGTGGTGATTGACTACCCTCCTATACCTTATGAAGCTTAAGTTATGCTTATTAGTGATTAAAGTGCTGAAATTTCTGGTTTTTATCTTGGTTTGAAGTGATTTGGTGAAGTTTTTATTTTATTGATGATTTTTCTGGTTTAATTGGATTATGATGGTGTGGTTGTTTATAATGATTGGCAATGGCCTAGAATGACTCTAGTAGGTGTGAATTAGTGATAATTGCAACCAATTTTGGATTTGGATTGAAATGTGAAATGTTAGGGTTTCAAAACCCCTAATTCTGTCCGGTTTTGGATCATAGGGTTATAGGCCGAATTGGACTTTACTCAAAACATTAAAGTTGTAGGTATTGATGAGTTTGAAGTGCCTGCAAAATTTCAGGTCATTTGGATTAGTGTAGAATGAGATATGTCGATTTTACTGTTGCTGTTCTGGGTTGATCAGAATGCGAAAACTGCACTTGTAATTGGCCATTTTGACTGGAATTACTTTGGATTTGGATGTTGGTGTCTTCTGATAAAATATAGAGGAATGTCTTAGCTACCATATTCCTTTGGAATCAATGCATTTGGACTTGTGTAGACTGAAATAGACTAATTACAGCATAGTGCGATTTGGGAACCTGCAATTGCGGTTCTGGTATGGTAATCTGCAATTTTTGACCTAGTTGTGCTAGGATTTGGACTGAGTGGCCTTCTACATTGTTGTAGCCCTGTTTATTAGCTTCAAAATGGTGGGTCTTACACCCCCATCCGATAATCGTAGTGAATTTGGTGCCATTACCGCATATTGAGGTCAAATACGGTTTGTGATCCTGTTTTGCGATTCTGGTATAGTGTCTTGCATTTTTGACCTTGTTACATTCAAAATTGGACAAAGTTTCCTTCTTCAACATTGTAGATCCTTAAGTCCTGGATATTCCTGTAAATTTTCAGGTTAAACGGATTAGTATATCCTGAGCTATAAACGAAATACTCAGACCTGTTTTGACCAGCAAATTCTGTTACGTTTTTAGAAAGTTTACGACTGGAACTTTGGCTTCACATTTGACTGGGTTACAAGCTGATTGGGCTTGCGACCAAAACACCAAACTTATAGCCTTATATCAGAGCTTTCCAACGCCCTTGGAATTTCATAAATCGGATTTATAAAACCTGAGATATAGTCGAGCAAACAAGGCCTGCCGGTGAAAATGACCATTTTCTGGTCAGATCTGTTTTGGTCCTGATGACCAATTTCCGTTCCGAATTTCGATTTCTGACCTTCATGAAAGTTGTTCCATTTAGAATGAACTATCTAACTACCAATTTTCAGCTCTTTTGACCATGTGTAGCATAGAAAACAGTTCACACTCAAAACTGACCATTTGTGCATTGGCCAGATTTCGTAAGTGATTGTGTTTGGTTCATTTGGGACTGAAGCCTCCAGTTTCAGTTCTGGATCTCTTCTTAACAGTTGTTGTTCATCCTTTAAGCTTCGATTTGGTATCTCATACGCCTCAATCCGATATTCGTAGCTCAACTTATGAGTAAACTAGAAATGAGTGTCAAATCTGCCGTTTCCGCTAACGGCCGTTTCCGTTTCCGTTCGTCATATTTACGTGCGCGCGTGTCGTTTTGCCGTTTTACTTGTTTTAAGCACGATAGTAGCCGTTTGCGATATTATGTGACACAATCTTCTATTTCAGACGGTGGTGAGTTGGGCGGAACTGGTGGGGCCCACTACTAGCTGTTCATTTCGATCCGACTTCGTACTTTTGCTATTTCAGTTTCTGTGTAAGTATTCAGGCCAGTTTGGTGTGTTTCCTTTGCTATGTGTTTGAGATATGTGAAAAGGGTACTTAGGCGAGGGTGTACTTTATCGCACTCGACCTAAACCCTAATTTGAATGTATAATTGTACTTGGCATATGTATATGAACCTTTTGGAACCAAAACCCTTGAGCTTGTGGCTCGGGGCGACTTTCGAGTAAAGTTTGTGAAGTTTGCAAAGTTTGTGAGTTCGTGGGCCCGATCTAAGACCTGTTTGGACTATTCGAGCCGGTTAGGGCTTGGTCGAAGTCAGTCCAACTTAGTCTGAGGTCACCAAGTTTGTAGGTTCATGTTATGAACCAATTTTGTGAATCCGGTTCACCGAGAAGGTGACCAAGTTTGTGACCCGAGCTTGTGACTCAAGCTCAAGTTTGTGATTTCGTTCGCCCGGGCAAGTTTGTGAGGTGACTGGCCAGTGAGGGTGATAAGGTGTCGGTGGGTGTACAAGTGAAGTTCTACGGACCATTGAGTGTGGTCGACGGAGTGTCGGCAGGAGATCATACATGGCACATGAATTGGCTTTGGAGCCACCCGTATCCTTATTATATGATGTTGTTCTTTTCTGCTTTTGCTTTACTCTTATTGTGTAATTATTGTATGTAGTGCTCTTTCGATCTATCTCGTTTGATTGCTTTAAGTTTTGAGTCCTGGCGCGAGCTAGGCAGGCGGCCCGCCGATACCCTTGGGTTCGCCCTTGGGAGAAGTGGGGTCGTCACAGTTGGTATCAGAGCGCCTAGGTTAGAGGGCTTGGGCAAGTGGGACATACGCGATAGGCACTAGGCATATTTGACCATTTTAAGTTGAATGATATCTTTTAAGCTGAAATGCCAGTTGACTGACGACTTAATGTTTTGTAGGTATGTATCCGGGAGGTTCGAGTGATGCGGGACCCAGTGGTGTGGGACCGAGACCTCCGAGTAGGAGGGGCCCAGAGGATCGAGCGCTGCGTAAGCGGGCGATCTGTTACAGGCAGAGGCTGGGAGAGCCTTACACGTACTCCCCCTTCGGCCAGGTGTCGCGCCGACCCTGCGCGTGTTGGTATACGTATGGCTATCCCGACGAGGTAGTCATAGCATTGGATGACGAGCGTTATTACCTCGACAGGACGGTCGAGACTCTGAGGGTGCAGCTCGACGAGGCTATAGTGGTTGGCCGTGAGCAGGCGAGGCGCATGGGATACTTGGAGCGGGGTCTCCGAGAGGAGATGGAGAGGACGGATGCTTTGCACCGTCAGGTTCAGGACACACACCAGCACCTCTTCGCTATGAAGAGGCAGCTGAGGGACAGGGCTCAGAGTATGTCTGTTGACTGCGAGCTCTTACTAGATTTAGCCGCAGAGGCGCCGCCACGAGCCACCGGTCCAGAGGGGATGGACGAGGTGGATACGTTAGGTTCCGTTGGGAACCTGGGCCCTAGGGGAGGCGATTAGGGTCGCTTTTGTGCTTTTGTTCGCTGGTGTATGACTTTTGTTAGAACTAGCATGACTACTTTCTTTTGTTATCTGGTTGACTGATTAGATTTTGGAGCCGAAGCTCATGTGTACATTGGGTTTTGACCCGACTGGAGGTCGGGTAATTTGTATATCTTTTGGTGTGACTTTGTAAATAAATGTATATATTCGAGTATTATCTTTTGCACCTATCCTTTGCGTGCCTTTCGTGTATCTCTTTTGTGTTTTGTTTTGTTTCTAGTTTGAATACTATGTACACGTTATGCTTGGGTCCATAGACTTTTGGCATTTAGATGGCCTCCGGTACTCGAGGTGGAGGTAGAGGGCGAGGACGAGGCCCTGAAATGGAACATGAACAAGAGCCAGACCAAGTAGCTACAGCCATCCAGCGAATGGCTGACTTGATGGAACGTATGGTTAACCAACAGGGTCAGGGCTATGGGAATGCTGCTGGAAACCCGGGAAATAATCCGGGACATAATCATGAGGGCGAGGACCGTGCCTTAGAACGGTTCCAAAAGTTTGCACCTCCCAAGTTCATAGGAGGACCTAATCCTGATTTAGCAGAAACCTGGATGGACCGTATGCTCGATATATTTGCCGCGCTTAGGTATTCGGAAGAGCGGCAGATATCTTTTGCTGTGTTCCAGTTCGAAGGAGCCGCTCGAGCCTGGTGGAACGTGATTAAAACTAAGTGGGAGCGCGAACAAACCCCTGGACCTGGATCAATTTTACCCGAGAATTTAATGAGAAGTATTTGCCGCCCATCGTGCAAGAGAAACGGGAAGATGATTTTATCCGCCTGCGTCAAGGTGCATCTAGTGTGGCAGAGTACGAAACCCAGTTCACTAAACTTTCTCGCTTTGCCCTAGAGCTGGTGTTAACGGAGCAGAAACGAATCCGTCGATTCGTTCAAGGTTTAAATGTGGAAATCCAGGAATCGCTAGCAGCTGTTCAGTTGAACACGTTTAGCCAAGCGCTAGAAAAGGTACAGCGGATTGAGACTGCGAGGGGACAGGTTAAAGCCTTCCATGATCGGAAAAGGAGGCAACCTAGCTCAAATGATTCCATGGTCGGACAAAGCTCGTGAAACGAGCCACCTGCCAAGATAAATAAAGGTACGGATGGTCCACGACCTGCAGGGACCCCGAATAACTTCGTGCGGGGTCAGGTAGTGCAAGAGGGGCCGAGGAGTGTCCAGCGTGGAGGGGCAAGTACAGCCGCCAAGTCAACCTGTGGTTTCTGTGGGGGCAATCACACCGATGACAATTGCTGGAAGAATAGTTCGGTACGCAAATGCTTCAAATGTGGTAGCACCGAACACCTGATTGCCCGGTGTCCTAAGATGAAAAAGGAAGGATTTAAACCACCGACTGAAGGGACCACAACTAAGCCGTCAAATGCAGGGGACAATCGACCTAAAGGGCCAGCAAGAGTGTATGCAATGGGTCAACCCGAAGTGACTGACCCGTCGGCGGGTTTCGAAGGTACGCTTTGACCAAAGAATTAATTTCGAGGACGAAATTATCCTAAGTGGGGGAGATTGTGAGGCCCCAGTCCGATCGTAAGTCGATATTAGGGTTATTTGATATTCGGTATAGAAAAAAAATCAGGGTTTTATGACTAGGAAGGAAACCCTAATTCGGTTGAGCTTGAAAATCCTAGTTTACGTATTATGATTATAAGGTTCAAGCTATAATTTATATTCGGTATTCCAGTGTGTGCCTTGACATACGTAAATATAGGATTTGTTTTAATTGCAAAGGTTTAGTAAGTTTGAATGATAAGCAAACCTCTAGTGTTACAATATTAGAAAGTTTAAGTGGAGTTTTATTTATCGCCCGCCTTTTTCCACATTTTCTTTATTAGAAAAGTTCCCCAGATAATTTTTATGAGTAAATAGAGTTTTTAGATGATTTTTCTAGTATTGGAGAGTTTTTGAAAAATTAAGGATAAACAACGGACGTGGGACCCACTAGTGCGAAAAGTTCGGAAAAATTCGGCCAATAAGGTTAAGTTTCGGATACTGTGTGAAATTTATCGGGTGTTAAGAGATAAGTAGAGAGTGAGATTTGATTGATGGGAGAGGGAAAAGAAGAGATAGGAATGCATTAATGGTGGTGACAAGTGTCACCATTTCATTGGAGAAGACTTATGAATTACTATTTCATTTTTTGACTTTTGACCAAATTGGTTAAATATCTAAAAAATTAACCAAAAATCACCATTTTTCACCTCTTGATGGCCGGCCCTCTCTAGCAAGAAGAAAGACAAAACTCTTCAACATCTTGGCAAATTCCTAGCTCAAATCATCCAAACTCCTTGCTTAAATTAGTTTTTACTCCATAAAATCCTTCCACTTGGTGTTAGTGAGTGTTTTGGTGAAGTTTTTTGGAGAACTTAAGGTGTCCAACATCTTCCTCTCTCTTGTTTACTTGGTAAGTGGTGATTGACTACCCTCCTATACCTTATGAAGCTTAAGTTATGCTTATTAGTGATTAAAGTGCTGAAATTTCTGGTTTTTATCTTGGTTTGAAGTGATTTGGTGAAGTTTTTATTTTATTGATGATTTTTCTGGTTTAATTGGATTATGATGGTGTGGTTGTTTATGATGATTGGCAATGGCCTAGAATGACTCTAGTAGGTGTGAATTAGTGATAATTGCAACCAATTTTGGATTTGGATTGAAATGTGAAATGTTAGGGTTTCAAAACCCCTAATTCTGTCCGGTTTTGGATCATAGGGTTAGAGGCCGAATTGGACTTTGCTCAAAACATGAAAGTTGTAGGTATTGATGAGTTTGAAGTGCCTGCAAAATTTCAGGTCATTTGGATTAGTGTAGAATGAGATATGTCGATTTTACTGCTGCTGTTCTGGGTTGATCAGAATGCGAAAACTGCACTTGTAATTGGCCATTTTGACTGGAATTACTTTGGATTTGGATGTTGGTGTCTTCTGATAAAATATAGAGGAATGTCTTAGCTACCATATGCCTTTGGAATCAATGCATTTGGACTTGTGTAGACTGAAATAGACTAATTACAGCATAGTGCGATTTGGGAACCTGCAATTGCGGTTCTGGTATGGTAATCTGCAATTTTTGACCTAGTTGTGCTAGGATTTGGACTGAGTGGCCTTCTACATTGTTGTAGCCCTGTTTCTTAGCTTCGAAATGGTGGATATTTCACCCCCATCCGATAATCGTAGTGAATTTGGTGCCATTACCGCATATTGAGGTCAAATACGGTTTGTGATCCTGTTTTGCGATTCTGGTATAGTGTCTTGCATTTTTGACCTTGTTACATTCAAAATTGGACAAAGTTTCCTTCTTCAACATTGTAGATCCTTAAGTCCTTGATATTCCTGTAAATTTTCAGGTTAAACAGATTAGTATATCCTGAGCTATAAACGAAATACTCAGACCTATTTTGACCAGCAAATTCTGTTACGTTTTTAGAAAGTTTACGACTGGAACTTTGGCTTCACATTTGACTGGGTTACAAGCTGATTGGGCTTGTGACCAAAACACCAAACTTATAGCCTTATATCAGAGCTTTCCAACGCCCTTGGAATTTCATAAATCGGATTTATAAAACCTGAGATATAGCCGAGCAAACAAGGCCTGCCGGTGAAAATGACCATTTTCTGGTCAGATCTGTTTTGGTCCTGATGACCAATTTCCGTTCCGAATTTGGATTTCCGACCTTCATGAAAGTTGTTCCATTTGGAATGAACTATCTAACTGCCAATTTTCAGCTCTTTTGACCATGTTTAGCATAGAAAACAGTTCGCACTCAAAACTGACCATTTGTGCATTGGCCAGATTTCGTAAGTGATTGTGTTTGGTTCATTTGGGACTGAAGCCTCCAGTTTCAGTTCTGGATCTCTTCTTAACAGTTGTTGTTCATCCTTTAAGCTTCGATTTGGTATCTCATACGCCTCAATCCGATATTCGTAGCTCAACTTATGAGTAAACTAGAAATGAGTGTCAAATCTGCCGTTTCCGCTAACGGCCGTTTCCGTTTCCGTTCGTCATATTTACGTGCGCGCGTGTCGTTTTGCCGTTTTACTTGTTTTAAGCACGATAGTAGCCGTTTGCGATATTATGTGACACAATCTTCTATTTCAGACGATGGTGAGCTGGGCGGAACTGGTGGGGCCCACTACTAGCTGTTCATTTCGATCCGACTTCGTACTTTTGCTATTTCAGTTTCTATGTAAGTATTCAGGCCAGTTTGGTGTGTTTCCTTTGCTATGTGTTTGAGATATGTGAAAAGGGTACTTAGGCGAGGGTGTACTTTATCGCATTCGACCTAAACCCTAATTTGAATGTATAATTGTACTTGGCATATGTATATGAACCTTTTGGAACCAAAACCCTTGAGCTTGTGGCTCGGGGCGACTTTCGAGTAAAGTTTGTGAAGTTTGCAAAGTTTGTGAGTTCGTGGGCCCGATCTAAGACCTGTTTGGACTATTCGAGCCGGTTAGGGCTTGATCGAAATCAGTCCAACTTAGTCTGAGGTCACCAAGTTTGTAGGTTCATGTTATGAACCAATTTTGTGAATCCGGTTCACCGAGAAGGTGACCAAGTTTGTGACCCGAGCTTGTGACTCAAGCTCAAGTTTGTGATTTCGTTCGCCCGGGCAAGTTTGTGAGGTGACTGGCCAGTGAGGGTGATAAGGTGTCGGTGGGTGTACAAGTGAAGTTCTACGGACCATTGAGTGTGGTCGACGGAGTGTCGGCAGGAGATCATATGTGACGACCCCACCTCCCCCTAAGGCGTACCAAAGGGTTCGGCGGACCGCCTGCCCAGCTCTCGTCAGGACTCACTCACTATCTCTATCGAATAATGTACACACAACCATGAACCATAAATAACAATCCCAATTCAAGCTTATAATGTACATTGATAGAAATCGAGGTACAAAGTCTCAATATACTCAAACTGGTTCAAGGCGTATACAATCCAAATACAAAACATTCTATTCGAGGAATAGCACGAGTACAAGTCAAAAATCAAACAACTAGTCTATGCTAGACCTTACATATCTCGCACCTCGCTCGTACCCCTGAAAGGAAAACAAATGGAGTGGAATGAGCTAAAAGCCCAGTGAGGTTCCAAATAGCAAATCGACCATTATTTATAAGTACGAGTTTTCGATATAGCAAAGTAACGAGCATAAAGTGTTCATAAATGTGAACAGTAACACGTCAAGTAGCAATCTTGAAATGAGCAAATGTAGAAGTTTTTCAAAAGAAACAATAATCCAATAAACAATAAGTATTCCAAATCATAAGGATACGGATGGCTCTCAGGAGCCAAATTCCCCTTTTCATTACCAGGAGCTTGATCACGTAGTAGTTGACACTCCGTCAACTTTCAAGTAAGTAACCAATCCAGTAGAACACCACTTAAACGACTCTCCGTCCACCGTTCAACCCCCAGCTGGGCCCAAAATCCTCAAGAACATGGGTGGTAATACTCGAGTATACCGATTAGTCGAGGAGATATCACTCCACTCGACAATACAAGAGACCCAGGGTTCGTTACCCAATCGACCAAGCCCTTGCCGGCTCGACTAGAGTAACTCGCCACAGGGTTTCTGGAATTCCAGGAAGTGCGCGCATCATAATCAAGTATATCAAGTCAATTGCAACAATAAACAAGTATATCACGTAAGGGCAAGTGCGATAAAGTACACTCTTGCCCTATCAATTCACGTATATAACATGTACTCATATTGGTCACGTATCAAGTTCAAGTATCTAGTGCAATTCGGTATTTGAAAGCACTCACCAAAAGATATAGTGCCTTTACTGGTCACTTTCAGGTTATACTCCGAGTTCGGAGTCCAAATCTGCGATAAAACTCAATTTGAGAACTTTGAAACATGATTAGAGTTCGAAACTTAGACGTTTCGTTCAATAAGAATCAAGAAATGAAAATTCACTTGGAGAATACTCGTGAAATACTCGCTCACTTTTTAAATGATAAAACTTTATAACATTTATACTTGAAATGGTCATGCGAGTCGAAAGTACAAGGAAATCGTACTTTGAACAATCATTATTTCATTTCTCAAGGGGTACAAGTTCGGCCAAGTCCTTATTTATATATCTTGGGACAAGAAGACTTAAGTACTCTAGATGGTTCAAGCAGTAATCACTCTTAACTCATACTCAAGTTGCAAAGATAGTTTTCTAGACCTCGAGTAAAAATTTGAGCAGCATGCCCTTTGTGTTTACCTAATTTCCAGCCATTTAGGCTTCATTATTTTTCTTCAACAACATCCCAACATCATACAAATCAGAAATTTATGTCAAGAGCCGTTCCATAGGCTCACAATATCATAATAACAAGAATCGCATTAAGTACAAGTGCAGAAATTCACTGTGGCACAAGACAGATTTGACGTACCAAATGCGGAAATAACATATCCAAGGCTATGCTTATCGGATTGAGGCGTAACCTATGCCGTTTCGAAGCTAAGACTCAGGGCTACAATGTTCATGAAGGTCACTTAACCCAGTTTCGAGTGTAACCAGGTCAAAAATGCAAGATACTATACCAGGATCACAAAAACAGATTCACAAAATGCATTTTAGCGGAAACATCATAACTCAGGCTCTCCAAGTCCAAATTCCAAAATTCCAAAACCATCTGAAAGCTAAGAAACAGGGTTACAATGTTCATGAAGATCACTTAGTCCAGTTTCTAATGCAACTTAGTCAAATCCTCAAATTACAGAACCAAAATCCAATTCATCGGCTATTTATCCACACTGCACTGGAATGGACATAACTCAGTGTAAAAAAGTCCAATTCAGGTGTTCTTAAAGGCATTTTAAAGATACTTCAGAACACTACAACTTTCATGTTTTGGCCCAGAGCTAAATCAGAATGGATCCTGGTCAAAAAACGTGATTAACTGGACAAACTGAACACACGGACTGCTGAGGAAAAACTTAAAACAGTAAGGGTATTTCGGACTTTTCACGACCTACGTTGCTCCGATTGAGCTGAAATTTTACAGGCACCTACAAAATACAATTCTCTACAACTTTCCTTCTTTGACCCAAGGCCAATTCGGCCTCTAACACACCAATACAAATTCGGACAGAATGCTTGGGAAATTTTCCAGAAATCTGAAATTTTTAGCTCTAAGTGTAATTTCCTCAAATTTCTGGTTCTAATCACCACTAAACAACCTTATATAACCTTAATTGCAACATTTACACATCATACATCACATTGAGCAGAAAATCAGAACCCCTAGTTCATCAAATAAATTGGGGAAAACCTCTAAATCATGCTAATCATCCATGATTCCACCACTATAATCAAACTACTAACTTAATTTAACAAAATCAAAAGCAAACTTAGAGAGATGAGTTCTCTTACCTTGGTTAGAAGTCTCTAAAAGCAGCCCCAAGCTTTCCTTTTCCAAACTTTCACCACCAAACACTAACTAACCACTCAAAGACAAGATTAATCGGTTTCTTTTGTTTGATTTCTCACTTAAAAGTCACTTTTAATCATCAAATTGATCCTCGGCCAGTACCGGAAATTTATCTGGCGGAAAAATCGCAAAACCCTAATTTTGCTCAAATCTTGAGACCGAAGTATAAAACCCTATTTCCAGGTTCATCTGCACTTATTGTTGAACAATTGGGTAGTAGGGCCTTAATAAATAATAATTTTCAAATAAAAGGAAATTTTTTAAGAAAACGTGAGGAATTTACAATTTCAATAATTAACATTAGAATCTCTAGTAAAATATGAAAGATTTAAGAAACCGTTTAGTCACAAGTAAACTAGGGTTTTTTGATTAAAACATTAGGGTTTCTAGTCGTTTAAAACGAAATAAGGTTTTAAATCAAACCCGAAGAAATATACTTTAATATTTTCTTCACAAACAACCTCCTAATATTCGGGATGTTACATCATACATGGCACATGAATTGGCTTTGGAGCCACCCATATCCTTATTATATGATGTTGTTCTTTTCTGCTTTTGCTTTACTCTTATTGTGTAATTGTTGCTACGTGAATTTATGCTTTCGCCTCTGTTTACTTACTAAGCATATAGCTTACCCCTTTCCTTTTGTTTTCCTTAGCAGGGGCCGACGCGGGGACTTTTGGCTCGTATGCTAGTATAGTTAGATTGGCTTGTAATAGTTGAACAGTTAGGATGTTTGTTTTTGTTTTGGTGGTTTGTATAAAGACCCTTCTTAGGGTCTATCTTCTGTTGGTTGTGGTTATAGTGTATTAGAGTGGTTTGACTCGAGACTTTTGAAGATGTAAATATAACTTTTGGGATTGTATATATTGTATATAGTGCTCTTTCGATCTATCTCGTTTGATTGCTTTAAGTTTTGAGTCTTGGCGCGAGCTAGGCAGGCGGCCCGCCGATACCCTTGGGTTCGCCCTTGGGAGATATGGGGTCGTCACAAAATCAGTACGAATCCTAGTCACAAAACGTGATAAACTGGGCAAACGGATCACACGGACTGCTGGGGAAAAAATTAAAATAGTAATGGTATTTTGGACTTTTCACGACCTACGTTGCTCCGATTGAGCTGAATTGTTGTAGGCACCTATAAAATACTATTCTCTACAACTTTGCTTCTTTGTCCTAAGGCCAATTCGGCCTCTAACATACAGTTACAAATTCGGACAGAATGTTGGGGAAAAATTTCCAGATTCTGGAATTTTTAGTTTTTAGTGCAACTTTCCTTAATTTCTTGGTATAATCACTACCAAAGCCTCTCTTATAACCTTAATTTCAACATATATACATCATACAACAAATTGGGCAGAAATTCCTCAAGCCCTAGTTCATCATATAAAAAGGGGAAAACTTCCAAAACATGATAATATCCATGATTCGACCACAAAATCAAGTTGCTAAGCTTAATTTAACAAGATTGAAAGTAAAATTTAGAGAGATAAGCTTTCTTACCTTGACTAGAGTTCACTAAGTGTAGCCCAAGCTTTCTCTTTCAAAAATCTCACCACAAATCACTAACTAATCACTCAAAGGTAAGTTTAATCGGTTTGTTTTGTTTGATTTCTCACTTAGTTGTTGGATTCAAGAAGAAATGGAGTGTTTTGCCTTGGTGTTTTTCTTCTCCTTCCTCTCGGCCAAGCAGCTGCAAAATGAAGAGAAAAGTTGCTGAATTTTGGTGTTAAATAGATGGTCTTGGTCTTGGGTCAAGAAGCCTTGAGGTGGCGACAAGTGTCGCCACCACCACCTTTCTTTTTTTCTCTTTCTTTCTTGCTATTTTCTAGCCTCAATTTCGGTCAAAATTGCTGCCAAGAGAGAAGATATTTTGCTCAAGTTCAATAAATTTGTTTGGTAAGCAAAAATGGTGGTCAAGTGGTGCGTTCAAACGGTAGTGCGCGGGACCCGCCGGTTCGCGCCGTTTTTCTTAAAACCACATGTACTAGGGTTTTTACTTCTCATTCTCTAACCTTATATCATTGCTCCCATTCACATATTATTTCTTACTTGAAAAACAATTCTAATCACCAAATTTGATCCTTGGTCCGTACCGAAAATTCATCCGGCGAAAAATCGCGAAAACCCTAATTTTGCTCAAATCTTGAAACCGAAGTGTAAAACTCTATTTCCAGGTTCATCTGCACTTATTGTTGAACAATTGGGTAGTAGGGCCTTAATAAATAATAATTTTCAAATAAAAGGCATTTTTGAGGAAAAATGTAGGAAATTTGCGGGTCCTCACAGTAAGCAAAATTGTAAAATTGGTATGCATGTCCTACGGGGGAGCCCTTTTATGCAAGGGTTGACCTAGCATGAAAATGCAATCCTCTAGGGTAGGCATCATTGTCGCGTCCCATTTTTTGATAAGAAAAATAAATGGTTTGAGAAAGATGTTTTTGATTCAATTTTGATTGGAAAATGATTTTGTGAGTTGAAAAAGATATGGGTCTAATATGGGACTTGAAAAAGCGACAATTTGACCCAAAAAATAGTTTTTTTAAAAAGGGTTTTTGAATGACAAATTGGAGTCGCCACTTGGTAATGATTAAGGTGTACCAAGTCACCTAAAAAATAAATTTTTAAAGACAAAGTAGTAAAACCCTTTTTTAAAAAACGACTCCTAGTCCACGTAAGCCAAAGAAACAGGTTCGGGAGTCACGTTTGACAAAGGGGAAGGCAAGGATAGAATCCAAGGCACCCCTTTGACCTAGCCAAGGCTAGTTGCGCGACTTAACCTTACCTTTCCTAATTTTCTACCCAATTTATGTATCGCATGTTGGATATGACTATATAAATGCAAAACGGAAAGGAAAATGCAATCCTAAATTCTACGATGTCTCTTGTGAGGCTTTTGGTCCCAAACCACATGAATTGTGGCGGCCAACAAAGGAAAACCTCATAGAGGTCGATTAATGCAAATGAGAGTTCAAATTCAAGTGTGCAAGTGTGAAAGTGTATGAAAGATGCAAGAAAATGTAAGTGCCAGTGTGCGAATGTATAAAAAGGTGATTGTGTGAAATTGTATAAAGTTCAAGTGTTTTTTGTGTGCAAGTGTATGAAAATAGAATAATAGATAAATAAGGTAAAGTGGAATTTCATTTGTGAAGTGAAAATAAGCGAGTGATAGGTGAAATGTAGTAAAAAAGTATGGTTTGAGAAATGTGCAAAATTGTGATTAAAAGTGTATGGATGTGATAAAATGAAAGTATGACCCTAGAGGAATGCAACAAATCGGGTACGGGAAGGACTCCTAACTTTTCGACTTCGATTTTTCCTTTGATTAGAAGGCGAAACTAGCGTGCTAAGGCTATCGAGTAGCCACACTCACTCGTTTCCCTTATCGGAAGGGGACACTCAAGCAAAATGAACCCTATAGCTAGTATGGGATACAAAACCTAAAATGAGGGGAAAAGGGGTTCGAGGATCATGCCAAATGATAAAACTAAGGAAAATGCGTGATATGTGGTGAACAAGCAAATGATGTACTAACGAGGGGAAATCCCTAAGGGTCTAGCGTTGGACTAGCCCTTTCTATGAATTTCTACTAGCATTGGACTAGTGGAAACGGAACAATGAACCACAACTAGCGTTGGACTAGTGTGGTGACGGGAAAGGGGGCCACAACTAGCATTGGACTAGTGTGGTGACGTCCATTCATCCATCACATTCATTCATGACTATAAAAAGCGAGTAGACATGCGAATCACTTATAAACACGTAGCACATAACACTTAGCATGCTTGACTAGATGCAAGGACCTAATAAAGCGATTAAACACGTAGCAACGAAAGCAAGCAATGAACTTATTACATTTGCTAACTAAAACAAAGGGGGGAAAGGGAAAATGGACAAGAAAGCTCGCCAAGCCCTATCTATTACAAGCCAAGAGGTGTACACATACCCCATAATGAATAACTTAAATAAAAGTAAAAGTAGATGAAATAAATGCAAGGAATTAAGGGAAGGCAAGAAAAACGAAGTAGACATGCATATTCACATAACACGTAGGAGCACGTAGGAGAGACACAAAAAGGGATAAAAGAAATTATACTGCCCCCTTTGAATGGTGTCCAAATGAAAGAGAAATGGCTTCAAAACAATAAAAAGGTCACGGTACCTTAAATAGTAAAGTATAACAAAGTCACCAAATCTCTCCTAATTGCCATTTAAATGAATTCAAATATACATAGCTTCCAATAAAGGGATCCACCAAAGACCCAATTGCAAGCATTACTCAACCATGCAAAGACAATTGAAACATTTTAGAAAACTTTGAAAGTCAAAGAGCAAGAAAAAGGCCAAAGCCCATTTATTTCAGAAAATTCAAGAAAATAGGCGAACACAAGCTCATTTGAACACAAAGTTCTTAAACTCTTGTATTAAGCATCACCTTAGCAAAACATGGTAACTAATGAAGGTAAACAAGCAATTGAATTGAAACATTAATGCTACCGAAGACTCAATTGTGAACACTTAACCAAGCATTCAAGCTCAATCAAACACTTTTAGGAACTTCAAAGGTCCAAAGGCAAAGAGAAGGTGGAGGAATGGTTCAATTTGCAAATACTTTAAGACTCAATTGCAAGAAATTAAAACATAATTGGGCCTTTGTAACATTGCTTCGAAATCAAAAGGACCAAATTGATTAGTTTTTTCAATTACTTGGGCCATAGTGAGTCAGGGGGGAACTTGGGGGAGTTAAGAGGCAATTTTTGAAGAGTTATTTCATGCATGCACGAAGGCTGAAGCAGTTTTTCTTCATTTTTCTTTTTGCTGGTTTCGGCCAAAGCTTCCTATGGGCTTAAGCATACAACAATCCTTAGGCAGCCAATATCAATCCTCAAACCCAAAAGAAACAACGAGATCAGCAACTAAAATCCATTAGTAATCATCTCATCAACAATTAATGAACATCCTAACATCAAACAACCATTGAAAACCCAAGCAAAGAGAAAAATGAGGACAAACGGAAATGCATTTTGCATCTGATGAAACCAGTGGGGATTTTACCAGGAGCACAAGAAAGTTTTCAATCACATCACTCAAACCATCAAACATCAAACCCTTTCTAATCCTTGTGAGCAATATTAAGCCACTAAAAACCAGTTTGCAAAACATGAAAAGCAAACGAAAATTAAGACAAACAGAGAAAGAAAAGAAAAAGCTCTAAACTCCGGATTCATTCACAAGTTTCTGGGTTCCTTTATCAAACATTTAAATCATGCCAACCAACCTCTAAGCTAAAGAAAGCTTGCAATTTACTCCATTTAACACCAAAACCTAACATTAGAATTGCACCAACACAAAAACAGCAACCGGGGAAACATCAAGACAGCAAATCATGATGAAAAATCAAGGAACTAAACCAGCCGCAAAATGCCACAGGATTCATGCCTTTTGGATTTGGATTCTCATGGAAACAGTGTTAAAGAAAGAAAGGGAGAAGCAAGGGTTACCTCAGAATGTTTGTGGCATCGAACCAATGTGAAATCTCCAAGAAATGGCGTGCCGACTCTTGAAATGAAGCAAAAGGAACTTTGCCGCAAAAATTCAGCGATGATGAACTTTGGGTCCTGATTTGGGAGGGCTATGGATGTTGCTTTAGGGAGATTCCTAAATGAAGTTCTTGTTTTGCTTGCCAAGATGGTGCAGAAATCAAGAGCTCTTCCATAAAGCTAAGAGCTTTTCAGAAATTGGTCATGAAATCAAGCTGGTTCGTCAGCCGAGTGATGAATTTTTCTCTTTTTTGCTAGCAGCCATCCTTTCTTGCTTTCTTCAGCCGTGGAAAACTCTCAAGCTCTCATTTTTCCTCAAGCTTTTACCTCTCTCAAAGCCCTAACCTTTTACCATAGCCGAACTTCCTCTGTTTTCTCTTCCAGCTGTCTCCTTTTCACTTTCTTTCCTTCTCCGCCACCCAGCTCTAAATTCTCAGCCTTCACTAGCTTCCTTGTTTTTTTTCAGTTTTCTTTTTCGTCAGACCTCTCACTCCTCTCTACCCTCCCCTCTTGCGGCTGTCAACCTCTCTTTCTTTTCTCACTTCCAACCCTCGCCAAGCTGCCTCTTTTCCAAAAAGCCGTTGTTGATCTCCTGATTTTTCCCGTCACCCTCTCAATCTTTTTTTTTCTCTCCAAGCCAGCCGTCAACTCCTAGATGAAGCCCCCTCTTGTTTGCGGCTGTTATCCCTTTTATATGGAACCTCTAATCCATAAACCCTCACCCGAATGGTGAGGATGAAAGGTTTTCTCACCTGCAAAATCCAGCCATCCGATGGCTGTCCTTGCAAGCTGCGGTAATACGCAGCTTCATGCTAGTTTTCTCTCTTTTTTTTTTCAAAATAACTTAATAAAATAAAATGCCAAAAAGTTGAATTTAAAAGAAATAAACATATATTGTGAGAAAATTTCTTTTTTTTTTTTACTTTTTTCACCTTTTTTATTATTTTTTTAAGAAAACATTGAATTTAAAACAAAAACGACTAAAGCATATTCTTGAATGTTTTTCCTTTTCCTTTTTGAGAAATTCTATGCTAAACTTAAAAAAGAGCAAAACTAAAAACTAAAACTAAAACTAACACCAAAATGACAAATAAAAATAAATAGCAAATGAACTAGACAAACTAAAAAAGCAAAATGAACAAAACTAAAATAAAATAACAACTAAAAGTGCGAAACAAACAATAATGAACTAAAATGCAAACAATCTGAAACAAAAATCATGAATTAGATGCAACATACAAATTATTTAAAATTTGGTGTCTACAGTTTGCCCCTCTTTGTCTGAGTTTTGAAAAAACTTGAGACAAAGAAATAGACACCAAATACTTACCTGCATTATTCGGCTGCAAAAAGATTCCAACGATCAAAAATTCTAAAATGGGACTGACCCAAACATGAAATTAAAACGGGACTGACCCGAACAGAAATTTAAAAACGGGACTGACCCGAGCAGAAATGTAAACGGGACTGACCCGAGCAGAATTTTAAAATTGGATGAATCGAAGTAAAATGGAGTGTTGGTGGGATTGAACCCATGTTTATTGGTGATGCAAATGAAAGAAGCGAAATTAAGTGTTAATGGGACTGACCCATGTTTATGGCTGTGCAAATGAGAGGCACACTAGTGGGACAAACCCAACGGCTAGTGGCGAATGCAAATGGAAGGCTCACTAGTGGGGCTGACCCACGGCTAGTGGCTAAGCAGAATGAAATGCACACTAGTGGGACTGACCCACGGCTAGTGGCAGACGAAAATAAAATGCGCACTAGTGGAACTGACCCACGGCTAGCGGCAGAACAAAAGGAAATGCTCACTAGTGGGACTGACCCACGGCTAGCGGCGGTACAAAATAAAATGCGCACTAGTGGGACTGATCCACGGCTAGTGGCAGAACAAAAGGAAATGCTCACTAGTGGGACTAACCCACGGCTAGTGGCAGACGAAAATAAAATGCGCACTAGTGGGACTAACCCACGGCTAGTGGCTAAACAAAATGAGATGCGCACTAGTGGGACTAACCCACGGCTAGTGGCTAAACAAAATGAAGTGTTTGACAATCGGGCAGTGGGATTAAACCCGAGCCTGCCGAGGTCGGAGGGATAAAACCCATGCCCAACGAAAATAAAAGCGGTCAGTGGGATAAAACCCGAGCCTGCTGAGGTCGGAGGGATAAAACCCATGCCCAACTAGAATAAAAACGGTCAGTGGGATAAAACCCGAGCCTGCCGAGGTCGGAGGGATAAAACCCATGCCCAACGAAAAAGCGGTCAGTGGGATAAAACCCGAGCCTGCCGAAGTCGGAGGGATAAAACCCATGCCCAACGCAAATAAAAGCGGTCAGTGGGATAAAATCCGAGCCTGCCGAGGTCGAAGGGATAAAATCCATGCCGAACTAGAATAAAAACGGTCAGTGAGATAAAACCCAAGCCTGCCGAGGTCGGAGGGATAAAACACATGCCCAACGCAAATAAAAGCGGTCAGTGGGATAAAACCCGAGCCTGCCGAAGTCGGAGGGATAAAACCCGTGCCCAACGAAAGTAAAAGCGGTCAGTGGGATAAAACCCGAGCCTGCCGAGGTCAGAGGGATAAAACCCGTGCCCAACGAAAGTAAAAGCGGTCAAGAAATTGAATTTGATTTTCCAAGAAACAAGAATTTGAACTTGATTTTTGATTTTGACTTTTGAATTTTTCTGATTTTTGGAGAAAACCTTTTTCAAAAATAATTTGCCCCCATTATAGGGCCGCTTTTTCCTTCTTTCTTCTCTTTCTTCGGCATCGGTCTTCCACATCACTAGATGCTCTTTCGTCGATGTCAACTATGAATACCTGCACAGGGGGCTTACATGCACTAAAATTTTCATGAAAAGGGCAGCGTGATTGATTTGAAAAATGCATTATTTGATTCTTTGAACGAAATTCTCAATTGGACTACAAAAATATTTGCCCCTGTGTGGGCTTATTTTGCGAAATTTTGCAAATAAAAATTTTGCCCCAGTGTGGGCCCATTTGATTGCAAAAATTGGTTTGGATGCTTCTCCATTTATTTGAACAGGGTAAGCAATTGCTTTTCCTAACATATCATGTGAAGAAAATTGAATGTCTTGCTTAAACTCATATAGCACATTCCATCATGAATTTCTTGAAATAACACCAAATTCAAGAAGATTCCTTCCTCACTTTTAGCATTGGTGCTTAGGGTAACGGGTCACCACTTCTGGTTGGCTCATCTTTCAGGACCAATCAAGTGACTTTATTTTTAAAATGGCTAAGGAACTGGGAGGTCAGAATTTGTCTTATTTTGTTTTGCCCAAAACTGTATGTAATCCCTTCAATACCACATCTTAGTGAAAGCAGAGAGTTTGTCACCCTTATTTCTTAAGAAAATTGAGTCAACATATAAGATTTATAGGCTTGAAACAATATGGATAACGATAGCTAAACCTGTGAAAACTGGTTATACCCCCATGATCACAAATGATTGATGGATTTCTTACGAGCATAATCCTCACTTTGGATTGTCATGAAAGAATAAGTCAACGATGGACTTCGTTAGCTTGTAATGTAGCTTGAAAACGATAGCTAAAGAAATAAGATTTTAAGGACATTGCACCGAAAATCGCATTTTTCTCAAAATTGCCCCTACGTTGGAACTCAAAGATCTCAGACTTTGATTGCATTTTTCTTATCATTCACCAGGGACTTCAGCGTCAAATTTTCTGCATTTTCCTTTCTTGCTTTTCTTGCTTTGCTTTCTGCCTCTTTTTTCTTTCCCTCAACTTGGTGGGTTTTCACATGGTGAGTAGCGTCAACCTCATACTCAAGCAATTCAGAAATACAGCTAAAACTTTCCGGCATCAGAAATTTTCTTGACAGGGCCATTGCAAAGAACAGAAGTCAGGACTTTCGGCTTTTGTAATGGGGTCTGGTGGGGTGTTTAGAAAAGTTAAGGCTTGAAGGCAGATTTCAAGAGTGGTTTAAAGAATCTGAGATCGCATTGTTGCGCCAACTCTATTTTAGGGTTAAATCAGAATTTGCCCCAGTTTATGCTCAATTGAGGCTTCTTCTCTTTCATTTTTCTTTCTTTTTTTGATTTTTCGGCTTTCTGCCATTTTTGAAATTTTCACAAAATTTGCCCCAGTTTATTTTTGAACTGAGGTTCTCTTTTCTTCTTTTGTCTTTTGATTTTGTGGCTTTGCCTTTTTCACTTCTTGAAACTTTTTCCTTTTCGATTCAAACTTGCCCCCAGTGTGGGTTTTGCGATTCTCAGGGGTTGCCAAACGAAATAATTTATTCTGATGGCTCAAAAGGGATAACTAGGGATAGAATACTTGATCGGAAAAGAAGAGGGCCTGACTTTTATTCCATTCCTTACAATAACTCTGAAAGGAAACTTTCATTAATGCGAAATTTCTGGCATGTATCTGAATTAATGGACTGAGGAAGACTCTCCATAAGTGGTTCTTCGGACAGAACCCTTCCTTTTTCCCTTTTTCCAAAATTGAAGCCCAGATAGATTCAAATTTCTCCAATTTGTGATTCCCTCTTTTCTTTTCTTTTGGCATTTTTGCTTCTTTTTCTCTTTCTCTCTTTTTTTTTCAAAATTCCCCAATGTGGGGGGCGATCATATGTGCACTCGAAAAGAACCACCAATTTTTAGCTCAAATGAGGATGCAAGGGATAAACGGTGTTTAGGTTGTAGAAACGACAGCCAAAGCATCATTCTTACACCTCATGACAACCAAAGTAACGAAATGGTCATTGAAAATCCATTCTCCTTTTTGATGTTTGAAAATTTTCCAATATAGGGTAGTGATCATTAAGGCACTTATTTGAAACGAAATTATTCTTTCAAAGGCTCAAATGGGAGAGCAAATGATAAAATGTGTATAGGTAGAGAAACGAATGCTCAAAGTATCATTCCAAATTTTCAAAACAAACAAGAATAATGCACATTTTTGCTTTCACTTAGATGTGAATTGAATCTAATTAGACACAATGGATATTCTTCAAGGAAAAAAAAAATTGCCCCAATTTGCAATTTATCAATCAATGTGACTGATTTTATTCTGAGCCAATAGAAGTGGACAACAATATGAATTGTACAATGAAGGAGAAAAGGTATCTCATTGGGTCTTTTGAGTGACTATTCACTTCTTTTCCTGAGCATTCTTATTGTATAGCTCGGATCACCAACTTAGTGTACATGAGGATTTTAGAGAGTATACACTTGTGAAATTCAGACTATAGGTTGAAAAAAATCTCACTTTGGTCTTATTTCTCAAAATTCATCATGAAATCTCTAAAGAATGAAATATACATAAATATACACAAAACAATGATTGTCAAAAAAAAAAAATTTTTATTGCTGAAAAAGTTTGAAACAAAAATTCTCATTCAATTATGATACAAATGAGAAGAGAGAAACTTGTAAAGAGCTCCACATATACACTTTTTGTTTCCTTTTCTTTTGACACAAAAATATATTAACAAGTCAAATGTATAGAATTTTCCTTGAAAACAATTATGAAATCTCTTAGAAGCTCTTAGCCTAGAGCTTTCAGATGGGTCTTTCAGGTTTCCATTATTGGATCTGCCCAAGAATCAAATAATACTTGTGATTTTCAAACTTTATTAGATCAAAATTATCATCAGATATAGAAAAATATTTTTGCCTTATTGAAATATTCTTATGAATGCAGGGGGGAAGGGGGAAAACAAAAGGAAAATACCCAGAGTTAGTAAGAAAGAATATAAAATCAGTATGCATGTCCTATGGGGGGACCCTTTTTGTGCCATGGGTAGGCCTAGCATGAAAATGCAATCCTCCAGAGCAGGCACTATACAATACCTGATGGATCCGATCAGCTTATGGAGTGAAAAATAATTTGAAAAATTTGGCCCATTGGAATGAGAAGAGACGTTTGTCAAAATGAGGTCAACGTCCGAATAGATTGATCACTTTTGATTTGCAAGACGCATGGGTTTGACCTTGACGAACTTCCTATAGAAGAGATTGGAATTCGTTTTGACAACTTTTCTCAGTGAAGCACAGGTCAAAAACTCCAACTGATCAAATGTCTGGATGCAATGGATGGTTTTTTCAAAATCGACTAGGTTTCCCAATTTGAAATTCGACATTGAAATCCTAATTGGTCAAATGAAATTGACAATTTATTAAAAATCGACCGGATTACCCTAAAAGGGGAACAGGTCAAATGAATTGAATGAAATTTAATTCAAAAACAGCAACCGGGGAAACATCAAGACAGCAAATCATGATAAAAAATCAAGGAACTAAACCAGCCGCAAAATGCCACAGGATTCATGCCTTTTGGATTTGGATTCTCATGGAAACAGTGTTAAAGAAAGAAAGGGAGAAGCAAGGGTTACCTCAGAATGTTTGTGGCATCGAACCAATGTGAAATCTCCAAGAAATGGCGTGCCGACCCTTGAAATGAAGCAAAAGGAACTTTGCCGCAAAAATTCAGCGATGATGAACTTTGGGTCCTGATTTGGGAGGGCTATGGATGTTGCTTTAGGGAGATTCCTAAATGAAGTTCTTGTTTTGCTTGCCAAGATGGTGCAGAAATCAAGAGTTCTTCCATAAAGCTAAGAGCTTTTCAGAAATTGGTCACGAAATCAAGCTGGTTCGTCAGCCGAGTGATGAATTTTTCTCTTTTTTGCTAGCAGCCATCCTTTCTTGCTTTCTTCAGCCGTGGAAAACTCTCAAGCTCTCATTTTTCCTCAAGCTTTTACCTCTCTCAAAGCCCTAACCTTTTACCATAGCCAAACTTCCTCTGTTTTCTCTTCCAGCTGTCTCCTTTTCACTTTCTTTCCTTCTCCGCCACCCAGCTCTAAATTCTCAGCCTTCACTAGCTTCCTTGTTTTTTTTCAGTTTTCTTTTCCGTCAGACCTCTCACTCCTCTCTACCCTCCCCTCTTGCGGCTGTCAACCTCTCTTTCTTTTCTCACTTCCAACCCTCGCCAAGCTGCCTCTTTTCCAAAAAGCCGTTGTTGATCTCCTGATTTTTCCCGTCACCCTCTCAATCTTTTTTTTTCTCTCCAAGCCAGCCGTCAACTCCTAGATGAAGCCCCCTCTTGTTTGCGGCTGTTATCCCTTTTATATGGAACCTCTAATCCATAAACCCTCACCCGAATGGTGAGGATGAAAGGTTTTCTCACCTGCAAAATCCAGCCATCCGATGGCTGTCCTTGCAAGCTGCGGTAATACGCAGCTTCACGCTAGTTTTCTCTCTTTTTTTTTTTCAAAATAACTTAATAAAATAAAATGCCAAAAAGTTGAATTTAAAAGAAATAAACATATATTGTGAGAAATTTTTTTTTTTTTCACTTTTTTCACCTTTTTTATTATTTTTTTAAGAAAACATTGAATTTAAAACAAAAACGACTAAAGCATATTCTTGAATGTTTTTCCTTTTCCTTTTTGAGAAATTCTATGCTAAACTTAAAAAAGAGCAAAACTAAAAACTAAAACTAAAACTAACACCAAAATGACAAATAAAAATAAATAGCAAATGAACTAGACAAACTAAAAAAGCAAAATGAACAAAACTAAAATAAAATAACAACTAAAAGTGCGAAACAAACAATAATGAACTAAAATGCAAACAATCTGAAACAAAAATCATGAATTAGATGCAACATACAAATTATTTAAAATTTGTATATAAATTATCAGAGTTTCAGCATTTCATCTTGATTTGCACCATCCAAGTGAGGAACCAAAATTCTAAACCGATTAAATTGTGAGTTGTGACTTTGGGAAGCTAGGGGAACCAAAAATTTCAATAGGAAGTGAAGTATTACTCTTGAAAGCTTCATTTGTTGAGGTATAAGGTCTAACCCATGGCTTTGGTTCTTTTATTTTTTATTAAGATGTTATATAATTCATGTTTTGGTTAGATTAGTTGTGATACAAGTTGTTGTGATGATTTTTAAGGTGATACATGTAATTTAGGGTTTGATGATTTCTACCTATACTTGCTATATGGAGGATATATGTTGTATCTAAGCTTATATAGGAGGTTGTGGTGGTGGATTGAGGCAAGAAATGAAGAAAGTTTCATTGAATCCCAAAAATTTCCAGATTTCTGGAAAATTTCAGCCTTATTCTGTCTGGTTTTATTGAATCATGTTAGAGGCTGAATTAGACTAAGAATAAAACATGAAAATTGTAGATAATGATATTTTATAGGTACCTACAAGATTTCAGCTCAATCGGAGCAACGTAGCCTGTGAAAAGACCAAAATACCCTTGCTGCCCTAGGATATTTCCAGTGACCCGTTTTAGACAGTTCATCCAATTGACCGTGTCTATTCACTATGATCCGTGCTGATTTAGCCATTTTTCAAAACATAAAAGTTTTAGTACTCTGTCTTAGCTTTTAAACCTTCAAAGAACACCTTAAACGGACTTTGGTAGCTTGAGATATAGCCATTTGAAGGTAGCACGGTTAATTGACAGGTTAGTTGGAATTTGGTTCTGTGATTGGGGATTTTGACTGGGTTACCTTGGAATTTGGACTAAGTGGTCTTCATCAAAATTGTAGGCCTTTGTGTTTTTTTCAAAACGGTATAAGTTTCATCCCAATTCAATAAGCGTAGCTTCAGTTGTGACCGTTACGCAAAAACACATCAAATCTGTCTTTTGTTAAATCTCATTTCCGCACATGTTGTTAACTTGATTTTGTACTCATATGACTTTGAGCCTATTGAATGGCTATTGTGTTGATTTTATATTGTGTATAACTTTGGGATTGGCTGAGAAAAATAATGAAGCCATAAATGGCTGGAAAATTAGATAAAAACAAAGGGCGTGCTGCCCAAATTTACGCTCGAGAACTAGAGAACTATACTTGCAACTTGAGTAAGGGCTAAGAGTGAACATCACTTGAACCATCTAGGATATTTGAATCTTCTTTTACCAAGGTATATAAGTAAGGACTTGACCGAACTTATACCCTTGAGAAATAAAATAATGACTGCTTGGAGTACATTTTCTTTGTCACTTCGACTTAAATGGAGATTTCAAAGTTGTACGAACAAGCATAAGTTTTACAAATATTTTACTCATAGCCTTTGGTTTAAATGTACTCTTTTCACTTCCATAACTATACTTATACTTTGTACTAGTAGTTATTCAGATTTTCTTTGGTTCACTTAAACTTTGGAGGGGTTTAACTATAATATTTTCTCTTGGCTATTATTAGGGTTCCTTGGTGATTGAGAGTGTTATCCGGGAGGATACTTTGGACATTATTTTGCTTAAATAGGTGAGTGTTCTATATACATTTTGTTTCTATGACTATGTGGATTGTTGTGACTATGTGATTATTTGTGAATATTTGATTAAATGTTAATTGTTTTCTATGATTTCTAAAATGAACTTTTGCTAGGTGAGTGCGTACTTTATCGCACTCGACCTAAATAAATATGAAATTTTCGGTGATTAAATGTTGAAATATTCGTTGAGTATGAATGTAAGCCTTTTGGCTAAACTGGGCCCTTGCCCCTGTTACTGATCGACTCGAGCCAGAAGCGGACTCGATCGGGCGATTCGGTGACCTGGGTGAACGTTTGGTATACTCGAGTATTACCTTGTTGTCGGGTGGAGTCCGGCCAACGTCCGGATGTGGGTGAAAAGCCTGGCCAACGTCCAGGAGGAGGTGAATGAAAATGAACAAATGAACGTAAAAAACGAGGGATTTTACTTACAAAAATGCATTTTTAAAAGAATTGGAGGAATAAGGGAATGAATGGGGAACGAACGAACGAATTGCTCCTTGTGAGCCTGTATCCTTTTAATGAATGTATTATCATTGCTTTATATTGGACATGTTTTCTGGATTATTTGTTATTACATGATTAATGTCCTTGCTTAATTACTTGTTTTTGTGTATAGAATCTCACTGAACTTTTAGCTCATCCCTTTAGTTTTGTTTTCCTTAACAGGGGAAGGCGAGTAAGGACGAGAGCTCTATATAGTCTAGCTTGGTCTAGTTTTTTGGTTTTGTAATGGTTCTCGCCCTAGTGCTTGGCACGGGCTGGTTGCTTGGTGAATTGAGAACCTTTGTATATTTGACGTTTGTACTTCCTTTTGAGAGAGCAATGTATATAAGTTTCGCTTTAAGTTTCCGATTTTTGCTATATGAATTCTTGTGGTTGTATTCCGGATTGATTGAAGTGAACGACTGAGCCCCAGCAAGAGTTGGGTAGGCGGTCCGCCGAACCCTGTGGCTCGCCTTAGGGGGAGGTGAGGCTGTCACAGAGAGTGTATTAATTTTGAAAAATAAGAATGATCAATAGTAGATTAAGAAAAGTCGTAAGAACTCGTAAAAATGTATTTATTTTAAAATCCTGTTACGAGCTTATTTAAATATTTCATTGCCTGTTTGCCCCGAATATTATTTTCTAACCTTTTTAGACCCAATTACATGGAACTATGACTTACATGTATTTTTAAAATGACATGTTATGAAAATTAATTTTTGAAAGCTCGTTAAGTAAGGATAGCGAATACACGTTTTCGAGACAGTGATCGATTTGGGGATACAATGTGTGATGTCTCGCAAAAATTTATTTACTTTTAAAATCCATTCCGAGCATATTTAAATATTTAATTGCCCATTTACTCTGATTATTATTTTCTAACCTCTTTAGACCTAATTACATGGATTTATAGCTTCGTTATATTTTTAAAGTGACTCGTTTCAAAATTTAATTTCTGGAAGCTTATTAAGTGAAAATAGTGAATACGTGATTAGGGATTTTTGTTGATTTAGAAATACCATAAGTTGGGAAAATTGGAGACTTGTATAGCAGTCCTAAAATAGGTATTTCTACGTTTAAGTATTCAAGTAATAGTTATTAGTACTATCCTTATAAGAATTTCTTGGAAGTTTCGCTTTATCGCGCTTAATTTGGAGATACGCGTTTTTACACGCGCGATTTAATTGAGGGACTTTAGACCCTTATTTTGGGACAATTAAGAGTAAATAATATTAATATGATTATAAGTACATTGGAGGTTTAGTGTACTAGTGAAATAAATTCGAGAGGAATCGAGCACAAAACACGCGCCTACGCGCACTATTGGAGAGTTGACTTTTGTACACTTGAAACCCACAATTGCTAAACTTCTCACAAAAGCCTCACCATCAGCAAACACTCTCCATTTCTCACCTCAACAACCGAACAGCAAGGGAAAGAAGAACCAGCCTAGCTCTATCACTTTCTACTCTAAATTCTTGCACCAAATCTCAACCAAATCAAACCAAAATTGAACTACACCTAGTTGAACACTTGGGGATGGTATCTAGCTAAAAAGGGGGAGCTTTTCACGGTTCATTTTGACGCAAGGAGGGGCCAAAAATTCAGTCTTGTCCACCAATACAAGTAAGTGACGATCAATCCTCAAATTCTTAGCCTATGGAAGTTGATTTACACTTATGAGCTTAGATATTCATGTGGGTGGCTTGTTATTGTTGGAAAATTTTGAATGTGGGCTCTATGAACTCCCACTCTTGGATTGATGGCTGATGTGATGATTGATGATGGATTTAATGTTGGTTTAGTGCTCAAATTGGTAGATTAGTGGTGCATAGTTAGTATAAACTTCAAGGTGTGCATGGATGTAAAGTTTCCAATTCCGCCCCTGTTATGATCGTGCCTCTTTTTGCGGAATTTTGAGGTTTTAATGACTTGTATATGATTTTTATTTGTTGTATGGATGGTGTATAAAGTTTCATTGGAAAATATTGAGGTTTGGTTGGTCAAATGGATTAATCTCACAAAGCTAGCAAACCTAGAAACATTTTCCCGTAATGCTCAAACAGCCTTCTTGTTTCGGCCATAACTTTGTGCTCCAAAGTCAAAATCAAGTACCGTTAGTGGAAACTATACATTCCCAGCTTTCCAATGGTATAAAATGCAACCCCTAATTCCACCTGAGGATTCCATACCAACCATTTAAAGATGACTGTCCCGTTTCTCTGTTTTCCTGGAACGAAGTTCAGAAGTTACAACTTGAGGCTCGAATTTGAGATAGTTGTGTGCTGAATTTCAAAACAATTTCTTCTATGAAATTATATTTTTATGAATTTATTTTCCAACGCCACCAACCATGGTCAATTCCAAGTTGAATTGAGTGATTTGTGATCAAAATACGAAACCTGCCCTGTTCTTGAAAACCCTAAATTTTGGGCAGAATTGATGCTAGACTTGGTGTGGACTTGCCAATTGAATCTCTTGGAGTTGAAACACTTACCAAATGTACCATGAATGTTCCTTAGACTTTTCCTACACAAATGAGCCATGTTTGAAGGATTTTCCTTGGCCAAAAAGTTCAATGCAGTTTTGCCTTAGGATTTTTCGAAACTTTGGATGTTTGGTTGACTACCTTCCCGAAGGTATTTTTCCATGAAATTTGATAGAGGGATACCCTTTATATAGGAGTATTATGTTGTCAAACTTGGTGCCAATCCGAGTCCATTTTACTGCTCGACTAAATTACCAAAGTTCATGACTCGAGTTTGGAAAACCCTTGTTTCACAAGGGAACTTTGGTAACTTTGAGTTGCCATATCTTAGTGCTCAAAACTCCGTTTCTCGTTCCGCTTGTTTTGTTGTAAAATTGCATTGTGACTCTAATATATTTTCAAATTTCACAGGCTAGTTCCAATCAAGTGAATTTTGCTGAATTTTCAAAGTTGGCCAAAAATCAACTTAAATTTGCCTTATGAACCAAAACAGAGACTTTGAGCTTATTTTTGAATGTTTTCCATTTGGAATCTTAGAAAGGTATATTCTAGGAACTTTTAGTAATTTGGAAGAGGTTTCCGACGGTGCCAAGTTTTCCAATTTTCGACATGTGGAATGTGAGATACGATTTTTCAAAATATCGTATCAAAACTGAAATTTTCTGAATTTCAAGGAAATGGAGTTTTTCAAGTATTCCTTATTCCTTCGATAGTACTTGAACGTTTATGCTCGATTTTCAAGACAAAAAGACTCGATTGCTCTTGTACTTTAAGAAACTCCACTTGAACCTTGATTTACGAGTAATTGAGGTTCATTATCATGAAATTTTCCTAGATTGTACTAGTGCACAATCTTCCTCGATATTTGGGATGTGTGAATGATAATTCACTATTATTTGCTCAGGCGCACACGAGGACCTTCAAGAGGATCCTACGGTGGAAGCTTGAACCTCCAAGTGACACTTTTGCTATAGACTCACTGTGAGTGTCAAGTGTGTGTATTATGTGATATATCTGCAAAGTGATAAGTGTTATATAAATTGAGATTTTAAAACATTTGAGTCGAGTGTGTACTTTATCGCACTCGTCCTCATTTAAACGAAGTGAAGTGCTTATTTGTTTAAGTAACTTGTTAAGTGAATATATGTGGAGTGTTTAAGTGATTATTTATGCTGTGATTGCATAAGTCGTTGGAGTGAACCTCCTCGATACAAAAGTGTAAAAGTGGGGGACGCCCAAACTCTCTTATTGGCTAGCATTGGACTCGAGCCAGCATGGGCTTGGTCGAGCTCCTCAGTGAACCATGAGATTTCATAAGCTCGACCTATTGAGAGGTCTTGCTTGGCATACTCGCTGAAGTATCGCCTCATAAATGTATTGCGGGCCCGATGTGGTATGTAAGGTTGAGAAGGGGAAGTGTAAGTGATGTTTCTACGGATTAAACCTACCCGGTTGACGGAGTGTCAACGCGTGGAGGTTCGTGATCGTGCAAGTGGAAAAGATCCTAAGATCTCCCATATCGTTGAATTATTTCTATTTACTTTTCAGTAAAGTGCTCTTTATCGAATGGTTATGGTTTTAAATTGATTAATTTGGGAGTGTTACTTGAACTACGTGCTTGCATGTGTGTTCTTGGCCTCACGAGCGTTTTGCTCACCCTATAGTTTTGTTTTCCTTAACAGGAGTGGGCATGGGTTGAGACATGGAAGAACCCTTTTTGGTGATATTTTGTAATAGGGCCCAGTGTTAGTGGCCAAGCTTTATGGCTACGAAAATTTTTGGTATTTGGGATGTATTTTGGAAACCCATCGTAAGGATTGAATAATGGTTATGTGTTGTTAAGTTTGAAAACTTTCGTACTATTTGCAATTACTTTATCTGGTTGTAATTTAGTGTTGTATTAAGTTTGAATGGGTTTTTGCGTGAGTTCTGGCGAGAGCTCGACAGACGTTCCGCGGATACCCTTTGGTTCGCCTTAGGGAGAAGTGGGGGCGTCACAGTTGGTATCAAAGCGCTAGGTTAGAGATCTATATGGGAGACATATTAGATACTCTACCCTTAAGACCTGAGACCGGATAATTAAGTTATACCTTAAGGGGTACTTGGGGCATACTAGTGATTGGGTTAAGCATGCATAAACGACATTCGAATTAGATAGTGATTTAATTTCTAACCCGAAAAGTGCAATTATTTTGCAGGAATGGAAAACGGAAATAGAGTTCCGGCAGCTAACGGAAATGGCCATGCGAATGGTCATGTAGTGCCTCTTAGGCCTATCTACTACCGAGCGCTGGTTGGGGGAGCTCGAGTACGCTATTCTCCATCTGACAGATATCCCCGATGTTCATGTAGGTTGACCTTCGCCTACTCGAACCACCTCGTGCTAGCTTTGGACGACGAGCGTCGTCAGTTAGTGGATATTAATGGGGATTTACAGGTAGAGGTGGACGAGCTTAGACAGATGGTTAGCGCTCAGGGAGAGAGGATTGTGGAGCTTGAGGAGGTACTAGAGGATGAGGTGCCCACATCTGCAGTGGTTCGTGAGGAGATTCATAGTGCTAGGGCTCGACTTACTAGGTTGAGAAAGGAGGTCCGTAGTCGGGCTTTCGACATCGTGACTGATGCTATTAGGCTAGTGGATGAGGCGATGGAGGTAGTCCAGAGCCTTGAGGAGGAAGAGGACCCGGAGGAGGATCCTGAGGAGGAGATTCCTCCTGATAGTCCTATTGTGAACTATGTCTAGATTGATTGACCGTTCTTTTGACCCTTTTGACTAGTACAGCTAGAATTAGCAGGGGTGATGCTAAGTGCTGAGGCCATTGTATTTTGCATGACTGTGCGGCTTACTTTTGAAGCACTTGCTTTTACTTTAGTCCTCCGTGACTAAAAGTACTTTTGTGGCACTTGTGTGCTATATTTTTGTGACTACCCCATGACTTGCTAATTGTATGAAACTTGACATGCTAATGAATGTAAATTATTGTTATTTCTAGTATTCGCTTGATTGGCTCCTGTTTCAAGTATCTCCCCATTTAATGAATTTATTTCTTGCACTAGGCACATTTAGTATTATGGAAGGACTGAGAGGTGGTTGAGGTCGTGGGCGAGGGGCTAGGCAGGCCGGATGACCAGGAATCGACAACTGGACCGACCCAAGGTCAGGAAAATATTGAGGGTAATCAAGTGGCTACTGTCATTAATAGGATAACTGATATCCTAGAGCGCTTAACTGATAGACAAGGTCCTGGACTGTTTACCCAACCTGGTCAGGAAAGAGGAGAGGATAGAGTCTTAGAGAGATTTTTAAAGTTCAATCTGCCTAAATTTCTTGGAGAACCAGATCCTGAAATAGCAGAGAATTGGTTACAGAGGATGACCAACATATTCGCTGCTCTAGACTATTCTGAAAATAGGCGAGTGAATTTTGCTGCCTTTCAATTTGAGGGAGTAGCCCGTGCTTGGTGGGATCTGATAAAAGGAAAATGGGAAAGAACTCAAACCTCTTGGACTTGGGAGAATTTCACGAAGGAGTATACTGAAAAATTTCTTCCACCCTTGATTCAAGAAAAGAGGGAGGATGAATTTATCAAGTTGAAACAAGGGACCCTTAGTGTAGTGGAGTATGAAGGAAAATTCACTAAGTTTTCAAAGTACGCTCCCGAATTGGTGACCAATGAACGGAAAAGCATAAGGCGGTTTATATAGGGGTTGAATGTGGAAATTCAGGAGGGTTTGGCTGCTGCCCAAATCCCTTCATTTACTGAGGCTATAGAGAAAGCGCAAAGGGTTGAAAGTGCAAGAATGCAAGTGAGGGACTTCCATAATAGAAAAAGGAATTTTTTTCTTCCCGTAATTCTGGACAGACTAGTAAGAGTGCACAACCTTCCAAAATGGGAAGAGGAATGGGAGGAATAAGGACCACTGGAGCTTCTAGGGGAGCTTTATCCAGAGAAGATCGCAGTGGACCGGCTCAGGCTAGAGGAGCACCTTCTATTGGTTCGGCCGTGACTCCTCAAGTCTCTTGTGGGTACTATGGTAAATATAACCACTCTGAGAGTGATTGTTGGAGGAAGTTAGGGAAATGTCTCTATTGCGGGAGTGCTGATCACTAACTCGCAAGTTGTCCAAAGGCACATAAGTTGGGAAGTAATCCTCAGAAGCCAGAGAAGTCAACTTCTAAGCAGACTAGTACTGGAGAGAGCCGACCAAAGGTACCGGCTAGGGTTTATGCACTGGAGCACCAGCAAATACCTAATGCAACTGAGGTGGTTGAATGTACAATTTCTGTTTTCCACCGTCTAGCCAAGATTTTAATTGATCTGGGTGCTACTCATTCTTTTGTAAACCCTAATTTCATGAATGGGGTAGACTTGAAGCCAATTAAATTACCCTATGACCTGGAAGTTAAAATGCCTACTGGGGACCAAAATTTAATTGCCAATTTGATGTATAGGGACTGTGAGATCTGGGTTGGAGAACGCAAATTGTGGGCTGATCTGATAGGATTAGCAATTAAGGGATATGATGTAATGTTAGGCATGGATTGGTTAGCCCGTTACACTGCTCAGATGAACTGTAAAACAAAAATTGTAGAATTGTACATCCCGGGAGAGACGACCCTAAAATTGGATGCAAGGGGTAGATTAGCTTCATATGCGCTTATCTCAGGGATTCGAGTTAGAAAAATATTAAGTAAGGGAGCTCAGGGATATCTGGCTTTTCTTATCAACACTTCTAGTGATAAGGTGAATCTGGAGGACATGTCGGTGGTAAAAGACTTTCCAAATGTTTTTCCTGATGAATTGGAGTCTTTACCCCCGGAACGGGAAATAACTTTTAAGATCGATATAACTCCCGGAGTAGCACCTATCTCTAAGACACCATATCGAATGGCCTCAGCGGAATTGAAGGAGTTGAAATTACAATTGAAAGACTTGTTGGAACGGGATTTTATACGGGAAAGTAATGCTCCGTGGGGAGCCCCAGTTTTGTTCGTAAAGAAAAAAGATGGGAGTTTAAGACTATGTATAGATTTGAATGATGTCACAATTAAGAATAAATACCCATTGTCCCACATTGATGAATTGTTTGACCAATTGCAAGGGGCGATAGTATTTTCGAAATTGAATTTGAGACAGGGGTACTATCAATTGAGGATTTTGGAGAAGGATATACCCAAGACTGCTTTTAACTCGAGGTATGGGCACTTTGAGTTTGCAGTGATGCCATTTGGGTTAACTAATGCTCTTGCAGCTTTCATGGATCTAATGCATAGGGTTTTTAAGCCTTATCTAGACCAATTTGTGGTGGTTTTCATTGATGACGTTTTAATGTATTCTAAGAATGTGAAAGATCATGAGAAACATTTGAGAATTGTTTTACAAACCCTGAGAGAGCACCAGTTATATGCTAAGTTTAGCAAGTGTGAGTTTTGGTTAAAAGAAATGACTTTTTTGGGACACGTAATTTCTAAGGATGGGATTAAAGTGGATCCAGTTAAAATTGAAGCTGTTTCGAAATGGAAACGACCGGAAAACTCTACCGAGATTCGGAGTTTTATTGGATTAGCAGGGTATTACCGGAGATTTATCCAAGACTTTTCTAGAATTGCTGGACCAATGACCGAGCTGACCAAGAAAAATGGGAAGTTTACATGGAGTCTTAAGTGTGAAGATAGTTTCCAGGAATTGAAAAGACGGTTGACAAGACAAAGTGATAGCATATGCCTCTAGGAAATTGAAACCGCATGAAGGGAATTACCCGACTCATGACTTAGAATTAGCGGCTGTAGTCTTTGTTTTGAAGAATTGGAGACATTATCTGTACGGAGTGACATTTGAGATTTTTATAGACTACAAAAGTCTTAAGTACTTATTTTCTCAAAAGGAGCTGAATTTGAGGCAACGTAGATGGATGGAATTTCTGGAAGATTATGATTGCACGATCAAGTACCATCCAGGAAAGGCCAATGTAGTGGCCGATGCTTTGAGTCGTCAAGTGCAAATGGCTGGATTGATGATCAAGGAATTGCAATTGTTGGAAGAAGTTAGTTATTGGAATTCTCGACTGGGACCAAGGAAAGTAATTTTGGAAAATATAGTAGTGAATTCCACCTTATTGGAACACATCATGGAATCTCAAAGAAAGGACACTGAAGTGCAAAAATGGGTGGAAAAGGTTAAAAAGGGAGACAAGACGGATTTTAATTTGGGGTCAAATGGAATATTGAGATTTCGGAATCGGATAGTAGTGCCAAAGGATGAAGGACTTAAGAAGAAAATTTTGGAAGAGGCACATCGATCAAAGTTTACGGTACATCCTGGAGGGAATAAAATGTACCAGGACTTGAAAGTATTTATTGGTGGGAAAACATGAAGAAGGAAATTGCCCAATTTGTCCAGACATGCTTGGTTTGTCAACAAGTTAAGCCTGAACATCAGAAACCATCGGGACTTTTACAACCCCTAGAGATACCTGAATAGAAATGGGAAAACATTATTATGGATTTTGTATCGGGTTTATCTAGGACACAAAGAGGCCATGATGGTATTTGGGTAATAGTGGATAGACTGACCAAATCGGCTCATTTTCTGCCGATTAATATGAAATACCCATTAGACAAGTTGGCCACGTTGTATTTGGATGAGATTATCAGACTGCACGGAATTCCCGTGAGTATCGTGTCCGACAAAGACCCGAGATTTGTTTTGAGATTCTGGCAGAAGATGCAAGAAATGTTGGGAACTAAGTTGAACTTTAGTACCACCTATCATCCTCAAACCGATGGACAATCTGAAAGGACAATTCAAACTCTTGAGGACATGCTAAGGGCCTGTGTTCTAGATTTTGGTAATAGTTGGAGTAAGTTCTTGACTCTGGTAGAGTTTGCTTATAACAATAGTTTTTACTTTTCTATTCAAATGGCTCCGTATGAAGCGCTTTATGGTTGGAAGTGTAGGACCCGATTTGTTGGGATGAAGTGGGTGAACAGAAAATCTTAGACCCGACCACAGTGCCCTGGATTGAGAAAGCGAATGAGAAGGTAAAAATTGGTACGTCAAAGGATTCAAACGACGTAGAGTTGTCAGAAGAGCTATACAGATAATCGGAGAAAGGATTTGGAATTCTCCATTGGAGATTTAGTGTTTCTTAAAATCACACCGCTGAAATCGAGCTTGATGTCTGGGAAAGGAAAGAAGTTACAACCGAGGTTTGTAGGACCTTACAAGATTATCCAACGCGTGGGGAATGTGGCATACAAGTTGGAATTGCCGCTGAATTTATCCCGAATTCATAATGTATTCCATGTGTCCATACTTAAGAAGTATCATCCGGACCCTTCTCACATTTTGCAACCAGAAAGTATTGAAATTGATGAAAATTTGACCTATGAGGAGAAACCAGTGAAACTACTGGATAGGAAGGTAAAAAAATTGAGAAATAAACAGATACCGTTGGTGAAAGTTCTTTGGAAGAACCACGGTCTAGAGGAAGCGACTTGGGAAGTCGACGAAACAATTTGAGAAAAGTATCCAGACCTGTTCATCAATCAAGGTAAATTTCGAGGATGAAATTTTCTTAAGGGGAAGAGGATGTGATGTCTCGCAAAAATTTATTTACTTTTAAAATCCATTCCGAGCATATTTAAATATTTAATTACCCATTTACTCTGATTATTATTTTCTAACCTCTTTAGACCTAATTACATGGATTTATAGTTTCGTTATATTTTTAAAGTGACTCGTTTCAAAATTTAATTTCTGGAAGCTTATTAAGTGAAAATAGTGAATACGCGATTAGAGATTTTAGCTGATTTGGAAATACCATAAGTTGGGAAAATTGGAGACTTGTATAATGGTCCTAAAATAGGCATTTCTACGTTTAAGTATTCAAGTGATAGTTATTAGTACTATCATTATAAGAATTTCTTGGAAGTTTTGCTTTATCGCGCTTAATTTGGAAATACGCGTTTTTACACGCGCGATTTAATTGAGGGACTTTAAACCCTTATTTTGGGACAATTAAGAGTAAATAATACTAATATGATTATAAGTATATTGGAGGTTTAGTGCACTAGTGAAATAAACTCGAGAGAAATCGAGCACAAAACGCGCACATACGCGCACTGTTAGAGAGTTGACTTTTGTACACTTGAAACCCACAATTGCTAAGCTTCTCACGGAAGCCTCACCATCAGCAAACACTCTCCATTTCTCACCTCAACACAACCGAACAGCAAGGGAAAGAAGAACCAGCCTTGCTCCATCACTTTCTACTCCAAATTCTTGCACCAAATCTCAACCAAATCAAACCAAAATTGAACTACACCTAGTTGAACTCTTGGGGATTGTATCTAACTAAAAAGGGGGAGCTTTTCTTGGTTCATTTTGAAGCAAGGAGCGGCCAAAAATTCAATCTTGTCCGCCAATACAAGTAAGTGACGATCAATCCTCAAATTCTTAGCCTATGGAAGTTGATTTACACTTATGAGCTTAGATATTCATGTGGGTGGCTTGTTATTGTTGGAAAATTTTGAATGTGGACTCTATGAACTCCCAGTCTTGGATTGATGGCTGATGTGATGATTGATGATGGATTTAATGGATTGGTTGGATTCAAGGCATCTATCCTATATTTTGCTAAAACAAGAAAGAAAAGGAAGTTTTAGACCTGTACCTTCCAAAACACTTGAAGAAAGTGAAGAACCAAGCTATTTCTTTCCAAACAACTCCACAACAAGCTTTCTTAGCTCCTTGGTGCTAGTTTAATCGGTTTAGATTTTGAGGTTTCAACTCAAACAAGGGTAAATCAAGATGAAGTTGGAAGTTCTCCTCTCTTGTTTTTCTCTCACTTTCGCCCAACACAAGAAAGGAATGAAGATGATACGAAATATGGGCCGCTTATGGGCCATGTTTCGGGCTGCAAGAGATTGAATCTTTTAGTAACAGTTTAGTAGTTTATTTTCTAGATTTCTATTTTATTTGGTAGGTATAAGTTCGGTCCAAGACCTCATGTTGAATTGGATCCGATTTATAGACTCTAGACTCACTATTATTTAAGTTGGCTAATTAGCTTTTATTGGGTTATGTTAGGCCAGCTTAAAGCCTTCATTGGGTTGATTATAAGCTATCCATTAGTTAGCCTTGACTGTGATTAGTGAGTCATTAGTTTAGTTGTCAAGTCGAATAAGGAAACTTGCATTGTTTCCAACTTAGATTAGGTTTGCTTCTTTGTAAGGCTATAAATACCCAAGCTTATGATAATTTTAGTAGTTAGACAATTAAGAATGAAAATTGACAGTTTCATCTCTTTCTTGTTCCTTGGGAGCGTCTCTTGATACAAAGTGAGTCGAATCTCCCTTGTTCAAGTCCTAGCTTATCAAGCAAGAATCACACTTGCTCGTGGCACCATTCTACCAACACCAAAAGTTCCTTTAATTTTTTCTTGAGGGTTAAGAGTCATTCTTAGTTCTCATACAAGAGATTCTAAGGGGGTTTAGGGTTCCACACAAACAAACCTTGGAGTCACGTGTCTAGATCCTGTTTGTTGGAATATGAGTTCGCCAAGCACGGTTGGGTTCGTATCATCTGGTAATCAGAGCTAGTTGACAACTTCTAGGTTATATCCTCTTAATTCCAGCCTTTTCGTGTCATATTTTTTTTATTCCTAGTCGTGTTTGTGTCTTGTTCTTATTTGGTTCTCATCCAGCCGAAAAAAAAGGTTACTGTTCACTGATACTATTCACGTCACTGTTCACCGTACTGTTCATCTGAACACAAAAAAAATCTGTTTGTGTGTTATCTTTCTTTTTGTGTGTTTTGTGTCTAGTCCAAAAGGAAAAAAAAATCTTGAGTCGTTAGGGTTTTTTGTTGATCTTGCTGTCGTGTCTTTCGTTGGTCAAGTGATACAATCTGTCCGAATTGTTTCTTTCTTGTTTGTGGTTGTTTCTTGTTCCAACAACTTGTTATATTTCTGTTCTCATGGTTAAGTCGAAATCTAAGTAAAAAAAAACAAAAACAGAAATTTGTTTGGTCGTTAGGAGTGTCTAGCCATCAACTTGTTCTTGTTGTTGCATTAAAAAAAAAATAAGGGGAAGAAGACAGCGGCTAACCTCATTAAATTCTTGGAAATCTAGATCAAGACTTCAGTTTCTTGGAATTCTTGGTTGATTACACAACAATCTTGAAATTGTTAACGCTTTGGTTGAGATTCTTGAAACCTTGAAACCCTAAAATCTGCCTTGAACCAAAACCCGTGGGATCTTGGACTGTTGGGTGTGAGAAAACATCTTCAAATTGTGTTCTTGAAATCTGGAAATTAACTCCTCAAATTCTTGAACAAATCTTGAAGTTTGTTGGGGTTTGGAAACCAAATCTTGAACAAAACAAAGCTGCCAAAAGAAATTCCAGCCGCAAACCTAGTCTTTTTCAAGTTCTTGGCAGTGTCGCGCCCCATTTTTTTGATTAAATAAATAAATGGTTTAAAAAATGTATTTTTTGATTCAATTTGTGATTGGAAAATGAATTGTGATTTAAAAGAAAAATGGGTCTAAATGGGGGTTTGAAAATGCGACGATTTGACCCAAAATTATAGTTTAAAAAGGGTTTTTGAAAAAATGGGAGTCGCCACTTGGTAATGAGTTAAGGTGTATCAAGTCACCTAAAAATGAATTTTTTAGGAAAAAGTTATAAGAAACCCCTTTTAAACGACTCCTAGTCCACGTAAACCAATGAAAAAGGTTCGGGAGTCACATTTGACGAAGGGGAAGGCAAGGATAAAAATCCAAGGCACCCTTTCGACCTAGCCAAGACTAGTTGCATGATTTAATCAAAGATTTTCTTGTTTTAACCAAAGAATTTATTACATTTGGATGTGCTACATGAATGCAAACCCTAGACCTAGGGGTATTGGGGAAATTTCTCTTCAAAGGTTGAGTGGTGCCAATCACATTAGTTGTGAAGCCCAATAACGATCCTTTGAAGAAGTCACGAATAATGCGAGTGGGATGCAAATGAATGGAATGCATGTATGCAATGTGAGGACATGAGTTTGAAAAAGTAGTAATAAAAGACAATAAATATGTAAATGAAAATGTGCACGTGAGTGGGCAAAGTACGGTATGTGAAATGATAATATGAAGTGCATGTGTGCAAGTAATGACGAAAGTGCTCGTGTGCAAATGAAAATATAAGGGTGCACATGTGCAAGATGGGAGGAAAAAAATGAAAGTGTGATAAGAGTATAAAATGGTAGAGTGAATGCATGATCCTAGGGAATGTATGCATATTGGGTACGGGGAGACCTAAATCGTGACTCAATTTGCCATTTTATAGAGGGAATACAAGCGTGCTAAGGCTTAGAAAAAGCCACACTCGTCTATATCCCATATTTAAGGGGACTCTCAAGCGAATGAACCCTATAACTAGCATGAAATGCAAAAATCCTAAAATGGAGGGAAAAGGGGTTCGAGGGGCATGCAAAATGATAAAACTAAAAAGAATGCATGACATGTAATGAACATGCAAACATGTACTAACGAGGGGAAATCCCTAAGGGTCTAGCGTTGGATTAGCCCATTCTATGAATTCCGACTAGCGTTGGACTAGTGGAAACGTACATTCATCCATTCCATTCATCTACACTACAGAAAGCTAGTAGACATGCCAAACACTCATAAACACGTAGCACGTAACACTTAGCATGCTCGACTAGATGCAAAACCTAATAAAGCAAGTAACACGTAACACATAGGCATGCAACCAAACTAATGAACTTATTACATTCACTAACTAAAACAAAAGGGGAAGGGGAAAATGGACCAAATTGCTCGCCAAAGCCCTATCTATTACAAGCCAAGAGGTGTACACATACCCCATTAAAAGAATAACTTAATGAAAATGAAAGTAAATGACATAAATGAAAGGAATTAAGGAAAGGCTAGGAAAGCAAAGTAGACATGCAATTCTCACTTAGCACGCTGGATCACATAGGAGAGACACAAAAAGGGATAAAAGAAATTATACCGCCCCCTTTGAACGATGTCCAAATGAAAGAAAAATGGCTTCAAAACAATAAAAAGGTCAAGATACCACTTTATTTGGGAAGATTAAAGAAAATAAACAAACACAAGCTCGCTTGATCATAAAGTTCACAAATTCATGTATTAAGTACCACCTAAACAAATGAAAGCAAACGAGCAGTCGAATTGCAAAGTTGAGGCTACCAAGGACTCAATTGCAAACACTAACCAAGCACTCGAGCCTAATCAAACACTTTTAGGAACTTCAAGGGTCCAGGGGCAAAGAAAAGGGCAAGTAATAGTTCAAATGCAAATATCTTAGGACTTAATTGCAAGAACATGGAATGTAATTGGGCCATAATGCATTGCTGCAAAAATCACAGGGACCCAATTGATTAGTTTTCTCAATTTTGTGGGTCATAATGGCATAAGGGGAAACTTGAGGGGTTAAAATGTAAACTTTAGAACACATTGCATGCATGCTACGTAGAAAAACTGAAATCTTCTTTACTTCTGCAAATTCCTGCCGCAAGCTTGGATAGCTTCAAAACATACATATTTCATACCAGAAAAAAACACAAAAACTCATTTGTTTGCCAACCCAAACTCACATGAAATCTAAATTGCCAACCCAAGCATGATTGCCTATCACTATATGATCTAATGAAGAGTATCCCAAGCAAGAAAAACAAGGAAAGAAACAGAAGAAATTCCAAACCTTGCTCAAAACATCAAACCAGACCATCCAAATAAACATGCTAAAGCCTAGACCATAAAGCAACCAAAATACTAGACATTTGTACAAGAATCCTTAAGGCAAGGTCCTGCAATTTACATGAATGATACACTTCTGCAACTAAAAATGAAGCATGCTTTCTTTTGTTTTCAAGTTTGCTACAAGTTTTTCAACCGCAGCTTTTCTTTTCATTTTCATCATGCAAACCAGATTTTTGATTCAAACTCACAGCTTTGATTAGATATTCCTCATTTCAATATCACAACTTTACTGAATAACAAACTACATGATGATCACAATCAAATGACCAGAAACTTGGAAAGATATAATACGCAAATTCTGGAAAAAGAATGCAGAAAAAGAGAAACAAAAACTCTCTTATCATCTCATCAACATAGGCTGAATACCAGAATTTTGGCTTGGGCATGCATATGGTGTAAGAACTGAGCAACAAACCACATCATTACCATCATCCAAGCAGGCAGAAAACTTAGAAATATCCCATGCAAAATTCTGGGCAAGTATGCAAACATTTGATGAACAAAACTGCTGCAATTTTTTACCCACTCAGCCGAGAAAGCCTTCATGAAAACGATTCAACGCATTTCCCATCATTCAAACCCAACATACGAAGACTTAAAACAAATGTAGGGGAAATATCTAACCAGCTTTCGAACAAAACAAAAAAAAATGGAATGACATGATTTGAAAACATATTGACTTTGAAGAAAAACAAGAATTTCTGCAGCTTTTCTTTGCAAATTCAGCATGTCTACAAACATTTACATGACCCAAGGAAACCTGGAAATGCCTTACTCAATGACCCAGAACTTCAACCCAATCTACCTTAGATTAAACAGCAAAATCATAAGTTCCATCCCTGCCTTCCTCCCCCCAGAAAATCCAAAAGCAAAAGATGCAAACTTTAGCTATTTTTCTGCAGTAAACTTCGGACTGTGCATTCCCAGATTTAAACGTAAGCATAATCATTGAACAACAACCAAGAACATGCAGCCTGCTAACCAGATTCTACAACATTTAAGTAAGCAACAAAAAACAAAACCATGATACAAACAAACAGCAGCAAAAGGCGACAGCTTTGGACAATGAAAAGGACCGCACAAAAATAGCATCTGTCTAGCAACCAAATCCATAACGCATGAGTACAGAATCTCTGGTTTACTAAGCTTGAAGCTTTAGGGAAATGACACAAGACTAACTAAAGGAAAGGATGGATTTACCTGAGGATGCTAGCGTAATCAACGAAGGTGAGGTATTTCAGGGAAATCACGAAAGCTGCCAGGACGAACCCAGAAATTATGCTGCAGCGATTTCCCGTAATGCAGAACCCGTTACTTCAAGCTTCAATCTATTGGCCTGGGAGATAATTTCAGTCGCCTAGTGTTGACCAAAGCTTGTTCCTTCTCTGGTTTCTTTTCACTCTCGAAGCTTTCCCTAACTCTTTCTAATTTCTGGTTCCTCTTTTTCTTTGTTTCTCTCTCGATCTCTTTTCTCTCCTCTGGTTTTCTTCCCTAGCCGCTGTCTTGATTGATGGTGTCGCGCCCCATTTTTGAATAAATAAATAAATTGATTTAAAAATATATTTTTTGATTCAATTTGTGATTGGAAAATGAATTGTGATTTAAAAGAAAAATGGGTCTAAATGGGGGTTTGAAAATGCGACGATTTGACCCAAAATTATAGTTTAAAAAGGGTTTTTGAAAAAAAATGGGAGTCACCACTTGGTAATGAGTTAAGGTGTACCAAGTCACCTAAAAATGAATTTTTTAAAGAAAAAATGGGAAAGAGTAGTAAGAAACCCTTTTAAACGACTCCTAGTCCACGTAAACCAACGAGAAAAGGTTCGGGAGTCACATTTGACGAAGGGGAAGGCAAGGATAAAATCCAAGGCACCCCTTCGACCTAGCCAAGGCTAGTTGCGTGATTTAATCAAAGTTTTTCTTATTTTAACCAAAGAATTTATTACATTTGGATGCACTACATGAATGCAAAAAGAAGGAAAAAATGCAAACCTAAATTCTAAAATGTCTCTTGTAAGGTTTTTGGTCCCAACCACATGAATTGTGGCGGCCAATAAAGGAAAACCTTATAGAGGTCGATTAATGCAAGTGAGAGTTCAAATTCAAGTGTGCAAGTGTCGCACCCCATTTTTTGATAAGAAAAATAAATTGTTTGAGAAAGATGTTTTTGATTCAATTTTGATTGGAAAATGATTTTTGTGAGTTGAAAAAAGATATGGGTCTAATATGGGTCTTGAAAAAGCGACGATTTGACCCAAAAAAAATAGTTTTAAAAAGGGTTTTGAAATGAAAAGTTTGGAGTCGCCACTTGGTAATGATTTAAGGTGTACCAAGTCACCTAAAAAATGAGTTTTAAAGTCAAGTAATAATAAACCCTTTTTAAAACGACTCCTAGTCTACGTAAAACAAAGAAAAAGGTTCGGGAGTCACGTTTGACAAAGGGGAAGGCAAGGATAGACTCCAAGGCACCCCTTTGACCTAGCCAAGGCTAGTTGCGTGACTTAACCCTAACTTTCCTAACTTTCTACCCAGGGTATATATTGCATGTTGGATTATGCCTATATGAATGCAAAAACGAAAAAATGCAATCCTAAATTCTACGATGTCTCTCGTGAGGTTTTTGGTCCCAGACCACATGAATTGTGGCGGCCAATAAAGGGAAACCTCATAGAGGTCGATTGATGCAAATGGTGACTCAAGTGCAAGTGTGCAAGTGTATAAAGGGTTCATGTATGAAATGGTGTAAAAACAAAGTGTTTGTGTGCGCATGTGTAAAGAAAGTTCACGTGTGAATTTGGATGAAAAATCAAGGTATTAGTGTGTGAGTGTGTAAAGAAAGTGCACGTGTGAATTTGGATGAAAAATCAAGGTATTAGTGTGTGAGTGTGTAAAGAAAGTGCACGTGTGAATTTGGATGAAAAATCAAAGTATTAGTGTGTGCAAATGAATGAAGATAGAATAGTACATATATAAGTGAAACTTGAATTTCATTTGTGAAGTAAAGTAAATAAATGATAAGGAGGTAGTGAAAAAATATGGATTTGAGAAATGTAAGAGAAATGTGATTAAAAGAGTATGGAAGTGATAAAAATGAAAGTATGACCCTAGGGGAATGCAACAAGTCGGGTACGGGGGTGACGCCTAATTTTCGACTTTGATTTTCCCTCGGATTAGAAGGTAAAACTAGCGTGCTAAGGCTATCGAGTAGCCACACTCGCTCGTTTCCCTTATCAAGAGGGGATTTCCACGCAGATGAACCCTAACTAGCATGAGATGCAAGTCCTAAAGTGAAGGGAAAGGGGTTTGAGGAACATACCAAATGATAAAACTAATGAAAAATGCATGATATGTGGTGATCATGCACTTAAATGAAAAAAAGGAAAAACCTATTGGGTCTAGCATTGGACTAGCCCATCCTATGAATTCCGACTAGCGTTGGACTAGTGGAAACGATAAAAGAAGCCACAACTAGCGTTGGACTAGTGTGGTGACGTACATTCATCCATTCCATTCATCTATACTACAAAAAGCGAGTAGACATGCGAATCACTTATAAACACGTAGCACATAACACTTAGCATGCTTGACTAGATGCGAAATCCTAATAAAGCATTTAACATATAACACATAGGCATGCAACCATTACATTTGCTAACTAACACAAAAGGGAAAGGGAAAATGGACCAAATTACTTGCTACGCCCTATCTATTACAAGCCAAGAGGTATACACATACCCCATTAAAAGAATAACTTAATGAAAACAAAAAGTAAATGACATAAGTAAAAGTAATTAAAGAAAAGCTAGGAAAGCGAAGTAGACATGCAATTCACTTAGCACATTAGATCACATAGGAGAAACAAAAGAAAGATAAAAGAAAGTTATACCTCCCCCGTTCGTGAAGCTAGTAAAAGGAAAAGGTCCTAATTTGGGCTAAAACCATCGAACAAAGGATTAATGCACCAATTTAGTGATAAGATATAAACTAAACAATTTGAATCCACCAAAACATCAAACTTTCCCTCAATTGCAACTCAATGAAGTCAAAACTACTTAAAGACCAAGGCAAAAGGCATGATCATCCAATCCCCAAGCATAACATCTACTAAAGACCCAAAAAGCAAGCACTACTCAATCATTTGAACCTAATAAATCGTTTAAGCACTTCAAAGATTCCAAAAAATAAAAAATAAAAAATAAATAAATAAAAAAAAATAATAATAAAAAAAAAGCCAAACAATGATTGAAGTTGCAATGATTTTAGGACTTAATTACAAGATACTAAAACATGCTTGGGCTATTGTGACACAAAGAGAAACTTAGAGGGATCAAATTGATTAGATGTTCCAATTACTTGGGCCATAGTGGCTTAAGGAGAGACTTGGGGGGTCAAAAATGAAATTTGTGAAAATTATCATGCATGCAAACGAAGGCTTCTCAGAAAAACAGGTTCTGTTTCTGTATTTCTGATATAGCTTCATCCGAAAAAAAAAAAAAAAACTCTGCAAATGCAAAACAGGATTCCCATGACATTTTGAGCTCAACTTAGCTAACACAACTCATTACTTATTAATGAATGAAACATACTAAAACAAACCATTTCCCATTACATATCATGCAAGTTCTTATGAGAGGCTACATGAGAAACATGCTACAGCCAAACTTCACAAAACATTGAAGCTAACAGTCAAGCTATGCTACACAAGGTTCGGCAACTTTTCTATTTAGCCCAGATGCACTTGTACAAAGCAAACCAATGGATTCAACAACTCCGCTTGAACACAACAAACTAGGAGGGGGGAAGAGGAAGAAAATGGACAGAAGTTTCAAACCAAAACCAGATAAAGGCAACTGATAGCTACTTGTCCTAAAAAAATTTCAAACACACGCATGCTTTTTGAAGGAAAACAGCCACCAGAAATTTCACTTAATGTTAACACACCTCAAAATCTTTCAAACAATCTGTTGAACAACCTCCTATGACCACACCAGAAATGCAATGACGACAACTACTTAGAACAGCCGAACGAACAGAAAACCAAGAGGAAAAAAAAAAATGCAGACAGTACAATGAAAGTTATCAGGCATGCATTACTACTGATTGCTGTTTTAGATTGCAGCATATGTGTGCATAATATATCAATCAAGCTACAAATGAACATCAAATTTCTGTCCCTCAGCCTAGGTCATGACCACGAATTTTCCAGCCAAAAACAGAAAAAGAGAGAAAAAAAAAAAACGAAAACTTCCTTGAATAACAAGATTCAGCCATACAATAGAGAGTGTTTAGATGGAATGCAACAGAAGACAGATATGATTGGACTCTTGGGTGAAAACAGATTTTGGAACCAAGTAATAAGAGCAGAGAAACCATCCAACATGCGAGGGAAAACGCAAAAGCAACAACAACAGATTCAATCTCAAAAGTACTGGCAAACATTCAAACCAGATTCACATGACCAACGATCAAATCCCATAAGAATCACATCCCCATCAAAAATCCTCACAACATCATGAAATTAGTGCCTCAAATCTCCCATTCCCAGATAAAATTATCCATCGAAATGCCAAGCAATAAAAACCCAAAAGGCACAGATTTCATGTATGCTACTTCGTTCAGGAATTAGAATGAATAAGAAATGGAGTTATGATTACCTGATGATGGATTCTTGGGCAGATTTGAGTTCAAAGAAAACGAACAGAGGTTTGTCTCTGAAGACCCTCCTGGTTTCGTCCTTTCTTTTTTACCCGTATCCTCCTTCCTCGGTTCTCCTTCTAGCCCTCCTGCCGACGAACACTCTCGTTGATTTCTTAGCCTTTTTCTTTCCTTTCTTTTGCTTGTTTCTGATTTTTCCCTTTAGTCTACAGCCGACAACCTTTGTCTCTCTCTTCTCAGTTTTCCTTAGCCGTTCCACTCTCTCCCCACCAGCTCTCTCTCTCGATTGTCCTCCCTCTTTCTTCCTAGCTCTGCCCCTTTTCCCTCATGCTCTCAGTTCTGCCGTTCACTCCCTTCTCTCCCCAGATTTTGCAGCTGTTCCTTTCTCTCTAACCCTCCTCCTGCGGCTGCTGCTTCTCTATCTATTTATATGGGCATTTCCAATCCCTAAAACCCAGTCCTTTCTCCAGTAATTGCAGCCAAGGAGCCGTCCCAGATTTCTTTTGCAAGCTGCGTAAGTCCGCAGCTTTCATGCTGCGGCAACTTTTTTTTTTTTTTTTTTTTCAGCTAATTAAAACAGAAATTAATAACAATAAAATTAAATGATAATAACAAAAATTTATAATAACAGAAATTAATATTGAACAGCAAATTACAACTTCCATTTTTCATCCATTTTCTTTTTTCCTCTTCTTTGTTTTTTTCTTTTTTTTTTTTCCTTTTCTTTACTTAAATAACAATAAAATGCAATCAAAAACACAAATGCTTGTAACCTGAAATAATAATATATATTTTTCTCTTTTCTTTGAAAAACAATTAAAATGTATCAAAAAGTAAATAATGCCTATTACGCTAAAAACTTTTCCTTCAAATTTCAAACCTTTCACTTTTTTTCAAAAATAGGCCAGTATGCATTAAACCATTTTTCCCTTTTCTTTTTCCCCTTTTTCATTTTTCCAATCCATCTAAAACCTATTTTTTTCGAATTTTTCTTCTTTTCCTCTTTTTCTTTAATTTCTTTTTTCTCCTTTTTATGATTTTGCATTTTCATTTTTCTTTCAAGAAAGCATTGAATAAAAACAAAATGACTAAAATGATTTTTCTTTTCTTTCTAAAAACTCTATAAACTTAAAAACTAAAAACTAAAAACTAAAATCTAAAACTTAAAAGTGATTAAAAACCTAAAATGACAAAACAAAAATGAATAGACAAACTAAAAGGGCAAAATGACTAAAACTAAAATAAAATAAAAAAAATAACTAGAAATGCAAAACACACAGCAATGAACTAAATGCAAGCGGTCTAAAATAAAATAAAAATCATGAAGTAGATGCCACATACAAATTATTCAAAATTTGGTGTCTACAGTTTGCCCCTCTTTGTCTGAGTTTTGAAAAAACTTGAGACAAAGAAGTGGACACCAAATACCTACCTGTGTTATTGGGCTGCAAAAAATTCCGACGAACAGGAATTCTAATACGAGGCTGACCCGAACATGAAAAATAAGACGGGACTGACCCGAACAGGAATTTAAACGGGACTGACCCGAACAGGAATTTAAACGGGACTGACCCGAACAAAAATTTAAACGGGGCTGACCCGAACAAGAATTTAAACGGGACTGACCCGAACAGGAATTTAAAACGGGACTGACCCGAACAGAAATTTAAAACGGGACTGAGCCGAACAAAAATTTAAACGGGACTGACCCGAACAGGAATTTAAACGGGACTGACCCGAACAAAAATTTAAACGGGGCTGACCCGAACAGAATTTAAAACGGGACTGACCCGAACAGAAATTTAAACGGGACTGACCCGAACAGGAATTTAAACGGGACTGACCCGAACAAAAATTTAAACGGGGCTGACCCGAACAAGAATTTAAACGGGACTGACCCGAATAGGAATTTAAAACGGGACTGACCCGAACAGAAATTTAAACGGGACTGACCCGAACAGGAATTTAAACGGGACTGACCCGAACAAGAATTTAAACGGGGCTGACCCGAACAAGAATTTAAACGGGACTGACCCGAACAGGAATTTAAACGGGACTGACCCGAACAGGAATTTAAAACGGGACTGACCCGAACAGGAATTTAAACGGGACTGACCCGAACAAAAATTTAAACGGGGCTGACCCGAACAGAATTTAAAACGGGACTGACCCGAACAGGAATTTAAACGGGACTGACCCGAACAGAAATTTAAACAGGACTGACCCGAACAGGAATTTAAACGGGACTGACCCGAACAAAAATTTAAACGGGACTGACCCGAACAAAAATTTAAACGGGGCTGACCCGAACAGGAATTTAAACGGGACTGACCCGAACAGGAATTTAAACGGGACTGATCCGAACAGGAATTTAAAACGGGACTTCACTGGAGATGTTTAAACAATAAATTGAGTTTTACCTGAAAGTAGTTCACACTTTTGCAGCAAAAGGGAGTTTTGATTTTTGTGACTGAAACGATAACTGATGTCGTTCTTTATGCTCAAACTTCGTCAACAACTTTATCACTTCACCGTTGCTTACTGGGGAGCCAGTTCTGACGTTGAGTGCGAGAAATAGAATATTTGCAATGTTCCTGCAAGAAAAGAAGAAATAATGGACTTGCCACCATTATTTGATCCGATTAGCCTTGAGAATCGTGTAAACATGAGTCTTGTGATGCTTTTGCCTCTAGTTTGCGGCGTACACCTTAGTCGAGCTTGCAACTTTGAAACCTTTCAGATTCTGAGACTGATAAGCACGTGTTTACTACTTCACCCAAATCCGTGTAGCAGTCGTGTTACTTTTAACCACTGCGATAGATGACCGAATTCCCCATCTTTGAACAAACCTTAGGGTTTATCATTCGTACGAATTCAATGGTGAAAGAATGATGCATGAAAATGTCATATGAAACAATGATATATGCAAAATGAATTTCCTATGTCAGGCAAAAATGAGAATCCAAAAGAATACAAACAATCACAAACAGTCGAACACAAATAATTGAATTGAGAGGAACCAAAAGATTTATAAGAGTACATTTTGTAAAAGAATGTTTGTACAAGTTTGGCCAAACAATGTTATATTCGAAACTTGGGGTATATCTGTTTCGGAATTCGATACTGGCAGAAATATCACAAACATGAGGAAAAGTCTAAATGAACCAGGTCACCAGCTGTCCCTTATCGTGCTCATCCGTTGCGAAAAACCGACCTTGGCGCCCTTTCGGGTTTTCACCAAGGTTGCCCCCACCCCTTTTTGATTGATTTTGTTTTTTTTATTTTTTATTTTTATTTTTATTTTTATTTTTTAATTGAGGCGCCCTTTCGGGTTTTCACCTAAAGAACAACGAAATCTCTTGACCACAGTTGACTCAGAAATATGCATTAAAGATTCTAGCATCAGTAAAATGCACTTCCCTTGAGAAATTGGGCGAAGGCATTACGGACATCACCTGCCAGTTGGTTAACAAATTTTCTAGTAGAAATGCAGCAAGTGACGAAAGCCAGGACTTTGGGCTTTTGTAACGAGGTCAAGTGGGGTGTTCTCAAGAAAAGTTCAGGCTTAAAAGCAGATTTTGATAAGAGGTGTGAAATGAACTGAGATTGCACCATTTTGAAATGAAACCGAGGAAAATCTGCCCCAGTTTAATTGGATTTTCTCTTTTGCATTCTTTCATTGCATTTTTCCTCACTTTTGCATTTTTCTTTAAAACTAAATTTTGCCCCAGTGTGGGGTTTTCTGCTTTCTTTTCTTTTCATCTCTCTTTCAAAATAACTTTGCCCCAGTGTGGGGTTTGCAATTCTCAGGGGCTGTCAAATGAAAATTTGTCAATTCTGGTGGCTCAAAGGGGACAAGTAGGGATAAAATGTTTTATAAGTGTAAAAGAAGATGGCCTGACTTGTATTTCGCCATTTGCATGAATTTCTGAAGAAAATTTGCATTATCAAATGAAAAACTTTTTGCACATATCTGAGTTGATGGGTTGAGGGAATGCTCGTCCATCCATTTCTGCTAAAATAAGGGCTCCGCCAGGTAATACCTTTTGGACAATGAATGGCCCTTGCCAATTCGGAGCAAATTTGCCTTTAGCTTCATCTTGCATCGACAAAATTCGCTTTAGCACTTTGTCACCTTCTTCAAATGCACGCCGATGGACCTTTTTGTTATAAGCTCGGGCCACCCGTTTCTGATAGCACTGACCATGACAGATAGCGTTGAATCGCCTTTCATCGATCAACGTCAATTGCTCATGGCGCTGCTTTATCCAGTCAGCCTCCTCCAATTTAGCTTCCATAAGGATTCGTAGCGACGGGATCTCAACCTCAGCTGGCAAGACAGCTTCCATTCCATACATAAGTGAATACGGCGTTGCCCCAGTTGATGTTCGGATAGAAGTCCGATATGCCATTAGTGCATAAGGCAGCTTCTCATGCCAATCACGATGCCTTTCAGTCATTTTGCGTATAATCTTCTTCAAATTTTTGTTCGCAGCTTCCACGGCTCCATTCATCTGAGGCCTATAAATAGCAGAATTACGGTGTCTGATTTTGAACTGCTCACATAGTCCATCTACCATGTCATTGTTCAGATTTTTGGCATTGTCTGTAATCAGCGTCTCGGGTACTCCGAAGCGACAAATGATGTGATCCCTCAAGAAATTGGCCACTACTTTCTTCGTTACATGTTTGAGTGACTCCGTTTCAACCCATTTGGTAAAGTACTCGATTGCCACCAATATAAATCGATGCCCATTTGAAGCAAGCGGGTCAATCATGCCAATTACGTCCATGCCCCACATTGAACAGGGCCACGGGGCGGTCATGCTATGCAACTCAGTGGGTGGAGCGCGTATAATGTCACCGTACATTTGGCATTTTATACATCTCCGGACAAAGTCTATACAATCATGCTCCATGGTAAGCCAGAAGTATCCGGTTCTCATGATTTTCTTCGCCAGCAAATGGCCATTCATGTGAGGTCCACAAACACCACTGTGCACTTCTTTCATCATATACTGAGCTTCATCCTCATCAATGCACCTTAAAAGGTTCAAATCTGAGGTTCTTTTGTACAACACTTCTCCACTTAAGAAAAACTTGGAAACCATTCTGCGCAAAAAACTCTTATCCTTTGAACTAGCATGCTGAGGGTAAGACCCCGTTTTGAGAAATTCCTTAATATCCTTATACCAAGGCATGTTATCAGAGGACTCGTCTGCAACCCAACAGTGGGCAGGTTTGTCTTGAAGTTGAATTTGGATTGGTTCGATTTTCAATTCGTCTGGATACTGGATCATAGAGGCTAGAGTGGCCAAGGCATCAGCAAATGCATTACGGGCTCGCGGGAGATGTCTGAACTCTAAATTTTGAAATTGCTTGGCCAAAGTGAGCAAACTACAATGGTAAGGAAGAATTTTCGAATCCTTGATTATCCACTGCTTCAAAGTCTGGTGTACGAGCAAATCTGAATCACTGAAAGCTATCAACTCTTTGATTTCCATTTCTAACGCCATTTTGAGACCAAAAATGCAAGCTTCATATTCGGCCATATTGTTTGTGCAAGCGAATTGCAATTTGGCAGCGGCAGGGTAATGTTTCCCTTCGGGTGAAACCAGAACAGCCCCAATTCCAGCTCCGAGAGAATTCGAAGCTCCATCGAAGAAAAGCCTCCATTCAGAACTTTGTTCACTTATATCATCTGCAGCGCCTACAAATAGGACCCTCTCGTCAGGGAAATAAGTACGGAGTGGTTGATAATCATCATCTCTTGGATTTTCCGCCAAATGATCAGCTATAGCTTGCCCCTTGACAGCTTTCTGTGAAGTGAAAACAATATCGAACTCTGAGAGAATTATCTGCCATTTCGCCAGACGCCCAGTCAATATCGGCTTCTCCAAAAGATACTTCAAAGGATCAGACCGGGAAATAAGATACGTGGTATGGCTCAACAGATAGTGTCTCAACTTCTGGGCTGCCCAGGCCAATGCACAGCAGCTTTTCTCAATGAATGAATAATTAGCCTCGTACTGCGTGAACTTCTTGCTTAGATAGTAGATGGCTTGCTCCTTCCTTCCAGATTCATCATGTTGACCTAGAACACATCCAACTGCTCCTTCAAGCACGGATAGGTACATGATTAATGGTCGACCGGGCTTCGGTGGTACCAAGACTGGCGGATGCAACAAATAATCTTTAATCTTGTCGAAAGCCCTTTGACACTCCTCATTCCAATACAACGGTACATTCTTCCTCAACAATTTGAACAATGGCTCACAGGTGGCAGTTAATTGGCCAATGAACCTCCCGATAAAATTGATCTTCCCTAAAAAGCTTTTCACGTCCTTCTGAGTTTTTGGCACTGGCATATCTCGAATTGCTTTGATTTTTGCTGGATCTATCTCTATGCCTCTCTTACTGACTATAAATCCCAACAGCTTACCCGCAGGTGCTCCGAAGGCGCATTTTGCAGGATTTAACTTCAAATTGTACTTCCGTAGTCTCTCGAACAATTTTTTCAGATCAACCAAGTGGTCCTCTGTCCTTTTAGACTTGATTATAATGTCATCCACGTAGACCTCCATTTCTCGGTGGATCATATCATGAAATAGGGTTGTCATGGTCCTCTGATATGTTGCTCCGGCATTCTTTAAACCGAAAGGCATAACTCGGTAGCAAAAGGTACCCCAAGGGGTAATAAAAGCAGTCTTCTCCCTATCCTCCTCTGCCATCAAAATTTGGTGGTAGCCAGCAAAACAATCGCAAAAGGTTTCAATCTCATGTCCGGCAGTATTGTCTAAGAGAATGTGAATATTTGGTAGAGGAAAATCATCTTTAGGACTGGCTTTATTAAGGTCTCTATAGTCAACACAAACTCTCACCTCTCCACTCTTTTTTGGAATAGGGACTGGGTTTGAAAGCCAAATTGGGTAATGGGAAACAATGATAATGTTGGTTTTGAGTTGTTTTTCAATTTGCTCTTTTATTTTGAGGCTCATATCTGGTTTGAATTTTCGGGGTTTTTGTTTTACGGGTGGAAAAGTAGGGTCTGTGGGTAACCGGTGCACTACCACATCAGTTGAAATGCCAATCATATCATCATAGGACCATGCAAAGACATCCTGGAACATGGTCAAGAATTCAAGCATCTCCTTTCTCTGCCTTTCATTCAAATGAATACTGATCTGCACCTCCTTAACTTCATCCTTAGTGCCAATATTAACCTTTTCTGTTTCTTCCAGGTTCGGTTTTGGTTTTTCCTCATATTGTTCAAGGTCCTTTGCAAAAGAATCGAATACCTCCTCATTATCACTCTCACTTTGGAGTTCGGATTCACAGACCTCCAAGTCGTGAGTGATATAGAAATTGCCATTATCATATTCCAGAACTGTGATATCCAAAGGGTCAAATAATTTTATTTTTGGCCATCTGAAAGAATTAACGAATGTGGGATAATAAGCAAATAAGCATACAACAAACAAATGAACAAACCACATGAATATAGACAACACAACATGACAAGAACAACTTGTGCATTTTCATAAAGACCTTTGATTGAAAGCAAGTGAAAATGAAAATTTAACAATATTTACATGCGCAAAAGGAAAATTGTTTTCATTGGCTATTTACAGATGCAAAAGTATTTTTCATGAATTCATATGAATGATAAACCCCTTTCAGTTTACCGAAACTCTTTCCGAATAGGCAGAAATTCAGCTGTCCAATTGGAAATCGACCCTTCAGGGATGTCAGGAAATTCGGCCTCGTTCAGGAAATTGTCTTCAAATATTGCCCCAATGAACAGTTGGGACAAACTATCCTCGATTTCTTCAGTTGAATTACCCTCTGATGTGATTATTTCAGCTGGCCGGGGAAAAGTATACCGTAGCGGTGGAATATCGAAAACCCTTTGCCAGCCCTCTTTTTCTGCTCTTTTACGCTCCTTCATCTCCTTGAAATCCTTGGCAGTTGGTCTGAAACCCAAACCGAAGGTATCCCTCTTTTCTACTATCTTCACTGGCTTCAGGATCCCTTGCAGTTCACGCCCCAACCCCTTGTCGAATTCGTATCCTCCACGAATCATTTCTCTGGCCATCATTACACTGGCCTTTGAGAGAGTTTGTTCCTCCGTGGTTATCCAACTTACGAAGACTATATCGGATGTGCTGTGAGGGGACATGGTAACACTTTGACTACCCTCCTCTTTAACTCCAGAATCGGTGATCACCAGGCAGTCCTCTTCAGCAAAGATAGTGATTAGTTTGTCATTTACCACGAACTTGAGCAATTGATGCAACGAAGACGGCACAGCCCCGACTTGTGAATCCATGGCCTTCCAAGTAAAATATTGTAAATGCTCGGGAAGTGCATTACTTGGCAAGTTATTTGAAATTGGGCGGGCCCCATCTCGATTACTAAATCTGCCTCTCCTATTGGCTCCCTCTGCGCTCCATCAAACCCTCGAACGATAGTCCCTGAAGGCCTCAGTTTGATGTCTTGCAATCCTAGTTTCTCTACGGTACTCCAAGGACAAATATTCAGTACGGATCCATTATCGATTAATACTTTTGGCAGTATTTTCCCGTTGCACCTCACGGTTATGTACAACGCCCTATTTTGTCCGATGCCTGCCGTCGGCAATTCATCATCAGAAAAAGCAATTTGCTTGTTGAATAACACGCTCCCCACCACGTTTGAAAAATTATCAACAGAAATGTCCCTCGGAATTTGAGCTCTTGTTAATACGTCGATCAATGCATCCCTATGCACGTCTGAAGAGAAAAGTAGGTCCAACATGGTTATCTGGGCAGGTGATTTGCTTAGCTTTTCCACTATGTTGTATTCACTTCTCTGAAGTCGTTTAAGGAAATCCACGGCTTCTTTCTCGGTGATTGTTGGCTTAATGGGTGGTTCGGAATTAGCTTGAATCGGAATAGTAGTTTCAAATGGACTTACAGTCTTCCCCGATCTGGTAACCACTGACACCTCTTTCTTTGCAGTTGAATTTTCCCCGATCTGTATGCTAGGCTTATCGTAATTCCACGGCACTTGTTGCAGACTTAATACGGGCTCCTGCTTCGGGAATTCGATGACTACTGGTTTCAAAGCTTCATTCTCCGCTGGCGTGAGATCTAAGACAAAAGGCTTGTTATCTTCTTCGAATGGCAACTCTATGACAAACGGTTGGTCCGTGACCCCAAACACTTCAGCTTCTATTGCCAATTTCTCGATTTGTTCCTCGTACTCCGCATCGTCCATAATAACCCCAACATGCTCTGGTAAGGGGTTTTGATTTACGTTTGGCCCTTGCGGCTCCCTCTTTCTGATCACGATTTCTCCAGACTCAACCATATCCTGAACTTTATGCTTTAGCGCCTTGCAATCCAAAGTTGCATGCCCAGGTGCCCCCGAATGATATGCGCAAACAGCTTGCGGGTTATACCAAGCGGGCATGCCATACGGATAGGTAGGAGGTGGTACTGTACCAATTTTTCCGGAGGCCCTTAACTGGTCGTACAGTTGGTCTAAAGGCCTACCTAAATTGGTAAAAGTACGGCTTGGGGGTCGGTTGTAGGGTTCAGTGGGTTGAGGATAGTTGTAAGCAGGTCTATTTGGAGGAGGAAATCTTGGGTTAAATGGAGGTCGAGGTCGGTTTTGGGGTGGATTTGGTTGAGAAATTTGAAAAGGGGCTGAAGGTGGGTTAGTATAGTTTGGGCGAGGTCGAGGGTGGTGGATGTTGGTAGTATATACAGGGTTTGGGCTTGAATAGTAGTAAGGGTAAGGTTGCTGGTAGGCTGGGTCGTGTTGGTATCGGGGTCTGGGTGAGGGGTTGTGGTTCCAAACAAAGGTTGTATCTCCTTCTTTCTTTTTGAATTGTGGTTTCTTTTCACTGCTTCCTCGCCCTTGCAAAGCTTCCACTTGCGATTTCAGGGCGGATACATTAACAATTTTTCCGGCTCGTACAAAGTCGTCAAATTCTTCAAGTTTATTTACAATTGCCGCGAATGAACATCCGGTCATACGGAAAATCTCTTCAAAGTATGGAGGATCATGGGCCTTGATGAAAGTACGGATGATTTCTTCCTCGGTCATTGGAGGCTCCACCTTGGCAGCTATCTTTCTCCACCTCTTTGCATAAGTCTTATGATCTTCGGAGGGTTTTCTTTTAGTTCCTTCCAATGTGGTTCTAGTCGGTGCCAACTCACAATTATACTCATATTGCCTTACGAAAGCCTTGGACAAGTCAATCCAGGTTCTTACGTCTTCAGGTTTCAGATTTGAATACCAGTCAAGTGCGTCCCCTTCCAGACTTTCAGGGAACAACCTTAGAGGCAAGTTTTCATCGTTCACAGGCTTTCCCAATTTGTTTGCAAATAGTCGGAGGTGCGTCTTGGGATTACCTGTCCCATCGTACTTGTTAAACTTAGGAGTCTTGAACCCCTCAGGCAGTTGCACATTCGGAAAGAGACACAACTCATCGTAATCCAAAACTCCTTGCTTGTTCAGCACCTGACTCTTCCTCATGAATTCATCGAAACGGTCCAGGCGTTTTAATAACTTCACATCAATGGGAGCAGAGGATCCTCCCACCTCTGGTTTGGTTTGAATAAAATGGTCTGGCAGATAAGGCTCAGTGGTGGGGTAATAAAAAGCTTGTGTCTCAGGTGGTATATTTGCAGTGACTTGAGGTTGTGGGCCTTGCATATGAGTAGGGAAAAATGAAGGATTAGGAGGGTAAGTGTATGGCAGATGAACGGTGGGGTAGGTGAAAGTCCCTTCGGGTGGACCTTGCATGGGATCAGTAGTTTGAACTGTAGGAATAACAAAGGGTTCAGATTGCAGTTGTATTACGCGCGGAAGCTCCGGCTGTACCCGGCTACTGACAAGCTCATCTATTAATTTCTTTTGGGTGGCCATTTCAGAGGCCATTTCCCCAAACTTAGCAAGTAACTCGGCCAACTGGACTCCAGGACTCGTGACTTCCGGCTGTGTAGTCACTGTAGTCTTATCGGATGGTTCTGGTTGAATATTCATGTTTACACGATTCCTTTGGGCTCTACTTCGGGATCGCGTAATAATGGGGCTTTTCCGAAAAGCTATTTTGAAAAATTTTACCTGAGAAGGCAAAAGACTGCTTTAGATAAACCAATCATTATTGAATTTCTGCAATTTATTCAAAAGAAAAAAAGAAAAAGACATGAGTTAGTAACTATTTGAACAATTCGGATGCATGTCCTATTTGGGGGGCCCTTTTGTGCCAAGGGTAGGCCTAGCATGATGCAAGCCTTCGGGGTAAAATCCCATTTTCAAACCTGTAAGTGAATATAAAAGCAGGAATTCTCATTAAAATACGGATAAACTCAGTCCTTCTTTACAACTTCATTGATGGTTCGGCCGACCATTCTTACAAAATCTTCATGCCTGACTAGTCTAGTGTGTTGGGATTCCCTAGAACTCCCAATACTAAGCTTTCGAATTTCATCTTGGATTTTATCAAATGCACTCAATGCCTTTTCCAACTTCTCGGTCTTCCTTGCCTCTTTCCTCAATTGTGTGCAGGCGTCTTCCAATGCTTGATCGGCCACCATGATCTGCAACTGATGCTCCTCTAATTCTTTCCTTAGATTCCCATTCTGCTCTTCAAGACCAACGGTAACCAACGGTATCCTTTCTCTTCCTTGTTCCATCATTGATTTGATCCATTCGTTGTACTCCAAGACGATCCTAGGCTCTTCTTTATTCACTTGGTCCAAATGCAGGTTGTCCAAACTACACAAATTCCCCCAAGCTTCCAACACCATAGTCCGGCACTCAGTGATTGTATTGAGTTCGATGCCTCCCACTTCTTGTATGGTTGGCACTCTCTGCGGGTACCCAAACTGTCTCATAACTCGTTGTGGAATGTACCTAACCAACCCACTGGTGCTTGCTAACGGAATGAAATCAAACCGTATAGTCTTGAAAGCCGGATCCCTTACTTTCGTCCAATCGAGAACCCACTGGACCTTATCCGAAGTTAAGGCATTGAATTCCTGGCTGAACACACTAGGAGATGCTACTCGATAGTATCTTATAACCCTTTCTCGGTGCGACTCAACCCAATTTGCTGTTGAAAGACATGAACCTAACGGATTTAGCGCCCTTTTTGCCAGATGTTCCATTGCCCACATTTGAAGCACTAGGTTGGATGCATAGAAGAACCCTCTCCTCTTTCGGTATTCCGTAATAGCGGCGAAGATGTTAGCAATGATAATGGGTACTAGGGTGGGAGTTTTCCCTTTAATTCCCACAAACACACTCTGAACCATGTTGATCGTTGAGAAAATAACTTTTCCATGCTTTTGCGGAAACAGGAGTAGATTAATCAGGGCTATCCCAAAGGCTTGTACTCGTTTCTCTTCCCACTGCTCTTTACTAATGAAGAAATCCTCGCGGTGATGATCATAGGCTTCCTTTCCCCCAAATCGCTTGTATAAGAACTCGAGTGGACATGACTTTACGTCCGGGTGTGGATTCATGCTAAATTGTTTCAACCCTAAGAACCTACAAAATTGTTCTCGGGTGCCATTCATTGGGTATACCATAGGGTGTCCTTTCCCAGGTACTTGGAACAATCCTTCTATCTCCTCCAAGGTTAGGGTTAATTCGCACTCTCCAAACCGGAAAACAGAGTCGTCCGGATCCCAGAACTCGAGCAAAGCTTCGACAATGGCTACATTCGGAGTTATGTTTAGAAGACTAGGTAAATGTCCTATATACGGGAAAAGTTTGTTCACTTCATGTGCCATGTTGTTCTTCCAATCAATCAGCTCACGAGGTATATGGTCTAACATTCGACACGGAGCCATCTGAAGGAGCAATTCACTTTTTAGTACCTTACCCTGGGATTTTACCCCTTAGGTAATACAGAAATAGTAAACGTGTAAGTCCCATTGGATTAAATATCCGAGACATATGGCGGCTTATTCCTAAACACGGGATCCCCTACGTGGCATTCCCTTTCTATGGTTTATGCGTGATGCCAGTTTATTAAAAGCAGTAAAATATGCAATTCGAAATGAGACGTGACCTAAGGAACCCTTTATCTGCCAGGGTAGGCCTAAAATGGTATGGCATTATTAATTTATGAACGAAATATGCCACAAACTTTAAACGTGTAAAAGCCTATCTACAAGGGTAGGTCCTAAAAGAAAGGTCATGCCAGACCTCTCATTTCCTAACGTTTGTGAGTGCGAAGGCAAGAAACAATGAAAGTTAGTTCAACACATAATCACATAACACGTTGGACAATTAAATGATATAAAAAGCAGGAAAAGTACATAAGGAAAAGGGGTGGGACCCCCTCCCTCGTGCCTAGTGTTCCTAGTTCAGGATGAGGTCGACTCTATCCTAGGTAATTCTAGTATGGATGCATGAGGTTGGGGTTCACTAATGCATCTAGACTCGATAAGTCTCGGCTCCCAAGCCTTCAGACCTAAAGGCGAAGGGTCATCACCCCCAGGGCCCTTGGTCGGTGGCTCGAGTGATCCCTTAGGTAGCGCTATGGGCGCAGCGCACACCAGCCGCCTACCCAAGGCGATCGATCCTAATCCTACAAGGCGGTGTGGGAAACGTCCACGAAAAAATAAAATAAAGTGGGATAACAATAAGTAAACGTGCACGTATGGAGTGTTCCCTATTTTGAGGGAAGGGGTCGAGAACCAATCGCAAGGCTCTAAGGGTGACACACACCCCCCCAAATGCAATGCAAGCGCGAGATAAAAAGTAAACATTCATTCAAACATACATTCGTGAGTCGAGCGATTGGTTTGATTACGTACATAAGACAAAAGGTCCTAAAAAATGAAAAATGCAATCCTAATATCCACATGCCATGCATAGAAAGGGTAGAAAAAAGGAAACAAATGGTTAAGTCAAAATGCTTGGACCCACTTAGGAAGTCCCCAGTGGAGTCGCCAACTGTCGCACCCCATTTTTTGATAAGAAAAATAAATTGTTTGAGAAAGATGTTTTTGATTCAATTTTGATTGGAAAATGATTTTTGTGAGTTGAAAAAAGATATGGGTCTAATATGGGTCTTGAAAAAGCGACGATTTGACCCAAAAAAAAATAGTTTTAAAAAGGGTTTTGAAATGAAAAGTTTGGAGTCGCCACTTGGTAATGATTTAAGGTGTACCAAGTCACCTAAAAAATGAGTTTTAAAGTCAAGTAATAATAAACCCTTTTTAAAACGACTCCTAGTCTACGTAAAACAAAGAAAAAGGTTCGGGAGTCACGTTTGACAAAGGGGAAGGCAAGGATAGACTCCAAGGCACCCCTTTGACCTAGCCAAGGCTAGTTGCGTGACTTAACCCTAACTTTCCTAACTTTCTACCCAGGGTATATATTGCATGTTGGATTATGCCTATATGAATGCAAAAACAAAAAAATGCAATCCTAAATTCTACGATGTCTCTCGTGAGATTTTTGGTCCCAGACCACATGAATTGTGGCGGCCAATAAAGGGAAACCTCATAGAGGTCGATTGATGCAAATGGTGACTCAAGTGCAAGTGTGCAAGTGTATAAAGGGTTCATGTATGAAATGGTGTAAAAACAAAGTGTTTGTGTGCGCATGTGTAAAGAAAGTTCACGTGTGAATTTGGATGAAAAATCAAGGTATTAGTGTGTGAGTGTGTAAAGAAAGTGCACGTGTGAATTTGGATGAAAAATCAAGGTATTAGTGTGTGAGTGTGTAAAGAAAGTGCACGTGTGAATTTGGATGAAAAATCAAAGTATTAGTGTGTGCAAATGAATGAAGATAGAATAGTACATATATAAGTGAAACTTGAATTTCATTTGTGAAGTAAAGTAAATAAATGATAAGGAGGTAGTGAAAAAATATGGATTTGAGAAATGTAAGAGAAATGTGATTAAAAGAGTATGGAAGTGATAAAAATGAAAGTATGACCCTAGGGGAATGCAACAAGTCGGGTACGGGGGTGACGCCTAATTTTCGACTTTGATTTTCCCTCGGATTAGAAGGTAAAACTAGCGTGCTAAGGCTATCGAGTAGCCACACTCGCTCGTTTCCCTTATCAAGAGGGGATTTCCACGCAGATGAACCCTAACTAGCATGAGATGCAAGTCCTAAAGTGAAGGGGAAGGGGTTTGAGGAACATACTGTAGACACCAAATTTTGAATAATTTGTATGTGGCTTCTACTTCACGATTTTTATTTTAGATCGCTTGCATTTAGTTCATTGTTGAGTGTTTTGCATTTTTAGTTGTTATTTTATTTTAGTTTTATTCATTTTGCCCTTTTAGTTTGTCTATTCATTTTTATTTTGTCATTTCAGGTTTTAATCACTTTTAAGTTTTAGATTTTAGTTTTTAGTTTTTTAGTTTTTAAGTTTATAGAGTTTTAGAAAGAAAAGAAAAACCATTTTAGTCATTTTGTTTTATTCAAGGCTTTCTTGAAAAGGAAAAAAGAAGAAAAAAAAGCAAAGAACAAAAATGAAAGTGGAAAATAAAAATGAAAGCGAAAAGTAGAAAATAGCAGTTTTGCCGCTTTTTATTTTTAGTTTATTCATTTTTACTTGACGATTAATTAAATTACTTTTTTTTTTACTTTATTTTACCATTTCATCTATTAATTTGAAAAAAAAAAAAAAAAAAAAAGGGGTCGCGGCCTGCAAGCTGCATTTTTGGCAGCTTGCAAAGGGTTAGCTTCGTACGTGCCATCGAAGGGCAAGATGAAGGCAGAGGCTGGCTTTCATCCTGACCATTCAAGGAAGGGTTTAGGAGATTTGGAAGGGGATATAAAAGAAAAAAGAAAAGCATCAGCCGTAAGAAGGATTTTGGAGGGAGAGCATCGGCAAGCTAAGAGAAAAACTGAGCAAGGTTTTTGGGCTGGAGAGGGAGGAACTAGAACTTACGGGCTGTAGAGAGATTGGTGATGGCTGACTGAAGGATAGAGAGGAACCAGAAAAGGGACGGAGGAAAATCAGAGAAAAGTCGGACGGCTTGGAAAACTAAGAGAGTTTTAGAGAGAGTTGGGGGACGGAGAGCGAGAAAAAGGGAAACAAAGGAGCGAGCGATTGGTGAAGAGCGAAGGCAGAGGAGAGAAAAGGCTACGGGCAAGGAGAGCAAAAAGGTCTTCGGGGAAGAAAACAAAGCATAGGAAAGCTGCAAATTGAAGGAATCAGAAAGGAATCGCAGACTTTCTTGGGTTCACGAATTCACCATCATCATCGACACAACTTTGTAAGCTATTTGTCTGCCTTCAAATTCCAGTATTAAATACGGATGACTGAGGTTCTTGGCTGTGTTGTAGAGCAATTTATTTGGTGGAATTCCCATGTTGTTTCTGAAAAATTGCTGCTTTGTGCGTTGTCTAAGTTGCTTTGAATTTTTCAAATCATGTTGCTGCTAAAACATAGAGCCATCTCCGCCTGTTTTCTTTTACATTTCATTTGACCATCTTTGAGTCTATGCCTGGTCTCTGTCGTGCGTAGAAGATTAAGCTCTATGGTTGTTGGGGCTGGTAAATCCGTAAGTTGAGCCTGGGTTTGGGAGAATTGAAGTGCGGGGTTTCATTACATGAACTTCTTCTTTGTGCACGCATGTTTTGTGTCCTGTCTTCGTGATTTCATTTCTGGTTCAGTGTAGAGACCCGTTGGGTAACTCATTTTGGCTCTATATCTCTGTGTTTGAATCATATATCTTTCTAGCTCATGAAACTCAGGGTATAGGAATCTTTTGCTAGCTTTTTTAGTCAGTAATTTGATCCTCGGATCTGCCGAGAGAAGATTGTAAGAATCTTCTGGACTTTTGCAAGCACTTTTCCTCTGATTTTTGTATCTTAAACATGAGGATTTTGTGGTCAAAAATGGAAAGAATGCTGAGTAATCTTGTTGTTTGAATCCAAGTTTTGTTGGTTTGGTCATTAGATATGATAGGATTGCATTTGAGAAACCTGGTAAGGAACCAGCAGAAACGCATGCCTGATGTCTTTCACTGTGCTGCCCGCATTTTTTTTTCCTTTTCCACCGGTTCGTTCAGCTGTTTAAGCATTTGTCTCCCTTGCATTACTGCATGGTCATATGGAGGTTGTTCAATAGATTGTTTGGAAGGTTTTTGGGTGTGATAACATCAAGTGAAACGTTTGGTGGCTGTTTGCCTTCACAAAGCGCGCTTGTGTTCATTGCATTAGGGATAGGTAGCCATCAGTTTCTTTATCTTGTTTTGGTTTGTCTTCTTGGAAATCTGATCGAGGCAAATGATCATGGAACTTTGTTGTGATCTTTTCACTTCCTTCCTCTCCCCCTTCTCCCCAGTTGTTGCATTCAATTTGAGTTGTTGAATCCCTTGGGTTGCTTTGCACAAAGTGCGTCTGGGTTAAATGAAATATTGCAGAAGGGAAATGTTGGCTGAAAAGTTTGCAGAAGCTTGTTTCTTACTACCTTGCATAGAACTTGTATGATTTCCTTATAAGTTGGGCTGGTTAGGATATAAAATATATGTGTTTTGCTGTGTAGTTCAAGTTTCTTTGAAGATTAGATGAGAAGTTGTGATCAAAGAGCTCCTGAATTCTTCATTTGAAACCAGAAATTGCCGCACCTGTTGCATAAAGCTCTCCAGTGTTTGAGTGATTTTTATGTGTTTTGGTTTGTTTGGAAGTTGAATTTGTGTGTCATGCTGCTTAGATTAAGTTCCTGGCTACGTTGGTTGAGAAGCTTTGATCAAAGTGGTGGTTAATGTTGAAACCTGCATGAAAAATGGAAGTAGAGGTTGCGTTTTTAGTTGCAGGAAGCTTTCAGCAGAAATTCTTGTTGCAGAATGCGTGTTTCACGTTCTTGCATGTTTTGCATGAAAAAAAAGCTTTTCAAAATTTGCACCTTGACCCCCCAAGTTCCCCTTATGCAACTATGACCCAAAAATTGGGAAAACTAATCAATTTGATCCTTCTAAGTTTCTCTTTGTGCCACAAAAGCCCAAGCATGTTTTAGTATCTTGTAATTAAGTCCTAAAATCATTGCAACTTCAATCATTGTTTGGCTTTTTCTCTATTTTTGGAATCTTTGAAGTGCTTCAACGATTTACTTGGGTTCAAATGATTGAGTAGTGCTTGCTTTTGGGTCTTTAGTAAATGCTATACTTGGGATTTGAATAGGTCATTCCGATTTCTTGGTCTTTAATTAACTCTTGACTCCATGAAGTTGAAATTGAGGAATGATTTGCTGATTTTGGTGGGTTTAGCTTGTTTAGTTTATATCTTATCATTAAATTGGTGCATTAATCTTTTGTTTTTGGTGATTTTAGCCTAAATTAGTCTTTTCTTGGGTGACTCTAGCCAAGTTGAGTTTGTTTACTTCCTTAGTATCACCAACGGGGAGGTATAATCTCTTTTACCCCTTTTGTTTCTCTCCTATGTGGACTAATGTGCTAATTGAAATTTGCATGTCTACTTGCTTTCCTAGCCTCTCCTTATTTCTTTTCAGTTATTTCATTTACTTTTTATTTTTATTAATGGGGTATGTGTACACCTCTTGGCTTGTAATAGATAGGGCGTAGTAAGTAATTTGGTCCATTTTCCCTTTCCCTTTTGTTTTAGTTAGCAAATGTAATGGTTGCATGCCTATGTGTTATATGTTAAATGCTTTATTAGGATTTTGCATCTAGTCAAGCATGCTAAGTGTTATGTGCTACGTGTTTATAAGTGATTCGCATGTCTACTCGCTTTTTATAGTGTGGATGAATGAAATGGATGAATGTACGTCACCACACTAGTCCAACGCTAGTTGTGGCTTCTTTTATCGTTTCCACTAGTCCAACGCTAGTCGGAATTCATAGGATGGGCTAGTCCAATGCTAGACCCAATAGGTTCTTTTTTTTTCATTAAGTGCATGATCACCACATATCACGCATTTTTCCTTAGTTTATCATTTGGCATGTTCCTCAAGCCTCTTCCCCTTCATTTTAGGATTTGCATCTCATGCTAGTTAGGGTTCATTTGCGTGAAAATCCCCTCTTGATAAGGGAAACGAGCGAGTGTGGCTACTCGATAGCCTTAGCACGCTAGTTTTACCTTCTAATCCGAGGGAAAATTAAAATCATAAAACTAGAGGTCATCCCCGCACCCGACTTGATGCATCCCTCTAAGTTCATACATTTTCATTTTTTTATTATTCTCCTCATTAAATTTTTTTAATCCATATGCCATATTCACACACCTATTCACTTCTTTATTTTTCACCTCACACATTGCACCTATCTTTTTCTTATATATATTTACTATTTTTGCTCATTTGCACACGAGCACTTTGGGGCGCGACAGTTGGCGACTCCACTGGGGACTTCCTAAGTGGGTCCAAGCATTTTGACTTAACCATTCGTTTCCTTTTTCTACCCTTTTTATGCATTGCATTTGGATATTAGGGTTGCATTTTCTATTTTAGGACTTTTTCGCCTCGCGCGCGTATCAAACTATTCCCTCACTCACGTGTGTATGTTTGGTTGATTGGATGTATGTATCTCGCGCTTGCATTGCATTTGGGGGGGTGTGTGTCACCTTTAGAGCCTCGCGTGGTTCTCACCCCTTTCCCTCAAAATAGGGAACACTTCATACGTGCACGTTTACTTGCTTTTATCCCATTTTATTTTGTTTTTCGTGGGCGTTTCCCACACCGCCTTGTAGGATTAGGATCGATCGCCTTGGGTAGGCGGCTGGTGTGCTCTGCGCCCATAGCGCTACCTAAGGGATCACTCGAGCCACCGATCAAAGGCCCTGGGAGTGATGACCCTTCGCCTTTAGGTCTGAAGGCTTGGGAGCCGAAGCTTTATCGAGTCTAGGCATTAGTGAACCAAACCTCATGCATCCATATTAGAATAACCTAGGGTAGAGTCGGCCTCACCTTTTCTTAAGCACATTAGGCACGAGGGAAGGGGTTCCACCCCTTTTACCTGCTTTATTGTATTTCTTTTCCTTAATTGCTCCCAATGTGTTATGTGTACTATCGATTGCACTAACCATTCTTTTGTTTTCTTGGATTGCATTCATGTGCCTTAGCAATAAGAGGCCTTTTGGCACTCTTTTAGTGACTTACCCACTGGTTAACTTACATGTTTAAATTTCAGTTATTGCATTTGATTTTCAATAAATACATTTCATTTTTAGACCTTTTTCCCCCGATGCATTATTCATGTCCTTTAGGTCATATTTGTCGCATATTTACATCGCTTTAATAACTGGCATCATGCATAAACCATAGAAAGGGAATGCCACGTAGGGAATCCCGTGTTTAGGAATAATCCGCCACATGTCCCGGATATTTAATCCGATGGGACTTACACGTTTACTATTTCTGTATTACCTAAGGGGTAAAATCCTGAGGTAAGGTACTAAAGTGAATTTCTTCCCCAGATGGCTCCGTGTAGAATGCTCAATCAGATACCTCGTGAGCTAGTGGATTGGAAGAACAACATGGCACATGAAGTGAACAGACTTTTCCCGCATATAGGACATTTATCTAGTCTCTTGAACATAACTCCGAATGTAGCCATTGTCCAAGCTTTGCTCGAGTTCTGGGACCCGGACAGCTCTGTTTTCCGATTTGGAGAGTGCGAATTGACACCAACCCTGGAGGAGATAGAAGGATTGTTACAAGTGCCTGGGAAGGGTCACCCTATGGTATACCCAATGAATGGCACCAGAGAACAATTTTGTAAGTTCTTAGGGTTGAAACAGTGTAGCATGAGTCAACACCCGGACGTAAGATCATGCCCGCTGGAGTTCTTATACAAGCGATTCGGGGAAAAGGAATCCTATGATCATCACCACGGGGATTTTTTCGTTAGTAGAGAACAGTGGGAAGAGAAACGAGTACTAGCTTTTGGGATAACTCTGATTAATCTACTCCTGTTTCCGAAAAAGCATGGGAAAGTTACGTTTTCAACGGTCAACATGGTTCAGAGTGTGTTCTTGGGAATTAGAGGAAAAACTCCCACCCTAGTACCCGTTATCATTGCTGACATTTTCGCCGCTATTACTGAATGCCAAAAGAAGAGGGGGTTTTTCTATGCATCCAACCTAGTACTTCAAATGTGGGCCATGGAACATCTGTCAAAAAGAACGCTGAATCCGTTGGGATCATGCCTTCCAACAGCAAATTGGGTTGAGTCGCACCGAGAGAGGGTTAGAAAATACTATCGAATAGAGTCTCCGAGTTTGTTTATTCAAGAATTCAATGCTTTGACTTCGGATCAGATACAATGGGTTCTTGATTGGACGAAAGTAAGGGATCCAGCTTTCAGGACAACACAACTTGATTTTATCCCGTTAGCAAGCACTGGTGGATTGATTGCGTATGTACCACAACGAGTTATGAGACAGTTTGGGTATCCGCAGCGAGTGCCGACCATACAAAGGATGGGGAACATCGAACTCAATACAGTCACCGAATGCCAGACCATGGTGCTGGAAGCTTGGGGGAATCTGTGTAGTCTGGACAACCTGCATTTGGACCAAGTGGATAAAGCAGAGCCTAAGGTCGTCTTAGAGTACAACGAATGGATCAAATCAATGATGGAACAAGGAAGAGAAAGGGCATCGTTGGTCCCCCTTAGTCTTGAGGAGCAGAATGAAAAGTTGAGGAAAGAGTTGGAGAATCATCAGTTGCAGATCATGGTAGCCGATCAAGCATTGGAAGACGCCCGCTTACAATTGAAGAAAGAGGCCAAAAAGACCGAGAAATTGGAAAAGGCATTGAGTGCATTTGGTAAAATCCAAGATGAAATTCGGAAACTCAGTATCGGGAGTTCTAGGGAATCCCAACATACTAAATTAGCTAGACATGAGGACTTTGTAAGAATGGTTGGTCGAACCATCAATGAAGTTGTAAAGAAGGACTGAGTTTGTCCATATTTTAATGAGAAATTCCGCTTCTATATTCACTTACAGGTTTGGAAATGGGATTTTACCCCGAAGGTTGCATCATGCTAGGCCTACCCTTGGCACAAAAGGGCCCCCCAAATAGGACATGCATCCGAATTGTTCAAATAGTTACTAACTCATGTCTTTTTCTTTTTCTTTTTCTCTTTTGAATGAATTGCAGAAATTCAATAACGATTGGTTTATTTAAAGCAGTCTTTTGCATTCTCAGGTAAAATTTCCAAAAATAGCTTTCCGGAAAAGCCCCATTATTACGCGATCCCGAAGTAAAGCTCAAAGGAATCGTGTAAACATGAATATTCAACCAGAATCATCCGACAAGACTACAGCGACTACACAGCCGGAAGTCACAAGTCCTGGAGTCCAGTTGGCCGAGTTACTTGCTAAGTTTGGGGAAATGGCCTCTGAAATGGCCACCCAAAAGAAATTAATAGATGAGCTTGTCAGTAGCGGGGTACAGCCGGAGCTTCCGCGCGTAATACAACTGCAATCTGAACCCTTTGTTATTCCTACAGTTCAAACTACTGATCCCATGCAAGGTCCACCCGAAGGGACTTTCACCTACCCCACCATTCATCTGCCATACACTTACCCTCCTAATCCTTCATTTTTCCCTACTCATATGCAAGGCCCACAACCTCAAGTCACTGCAAATATACCACCTGAGACACAAGCTTTTTATTACCCCACCACTGAGCCTTATCTGCCGGACCATTTTATTCAAACCAAACCAGAGGTGGGAGGATCCTCTGCTCCCATTGATGTGAAGTTATTAAAGCGCCTGGATCGTTTCGATGAATTCATGAGGAAGAGTCAGGTGCTGAACAAGCAAGGAGTTTTGGATTACGATGAGCTGTGTCTCTTTCCGAATGTGCAACTGCCTGAGGGGTTCAAAACTCCTAAGTTTAACAAGTACGATGGGACGGGTAATCCCAAGACGCACCTCCGACTATTTGCAAACAAATTGGGAAAGCCTGTGGACGATGAAAACTTGCCTCTAAGGTTGTTCCCCGAAAGTCTGGAAGGGGACGCACTTGACTGGTATTCAAATCTGAAACCTGAAGACGTAAGAACCTGGATTGACTTGTCCAAGGCTTTCGTAAGGCAATATGAGTATAATTGTGAGTTGGCACCGACTAGAACCACCTTGGAAGGAACCAAAAGAAAACCCTCCGAAGATCACAAGACTTATGCCAAGAGGTGGAGGAAAATAGCTGCCAAGGTGGAGCCTCCGATGACCGAGGAAGAAATCATCCGTACTTTCATCAAGGCCCATGATCCTCCATATTTTGAAGAAATTTTCCGTATGACTGGATGTTCATTCGCGGCAATTGTAAATAAACTTGAAGAATTCGACGACTTTGTACGAGCCGGGAAAATTGTTAATGTGTCTGCCCTGAAATCGCAAGTGGAAGCTTTGCAAGGGCGAGGAAGCAGTGAAAAGAAACCACAATTCAAAAAGAAAGAAGGAGATACAACCTTTGTTTGGAACCACAATCCTTCACCCCGACCCCGATACCAGCACAACCCAACCTACCAGCAACCTTACCATTACTACTCAAACCCACACCCTGTATATACTACCAACATCCACCACCCTCGACCTCGCCCAAACTATACTAACCCACCTTCAGCCCCTTTTCAAATTTCTCAACCAAATCCACCCCAAAACCGACCTCGACCTCCATTTAACCCAAGATTTCCTCCTCCAAATAGACCTGCTTACAACTATCCTCAACCCACTGAACCCTACAACAGACCCCCTGGCCGTACTTTTACCAATTTAGGCAGGCCTTTAGACCAATTATATGACCAGTTAAGGGCCTCTGGAAAAATTGGTACAGTACCACCTCCTACCTACCCGTATGGCATGCCCGTTTGGTATAACCCGCAAGCTGTTTGCGCATATCATTCGGGGGCCCCTGGGCATGCAACTTTGGATTGCAAGGCGCTAAAGCATAAAGTTCAGGATATGGTTGAGTCTGGAGAAATCGTGATCAGAAAGAGGGAGCCGCAAGGGCCAAACGTAAATCAAAACCCCTTGCCAGAGCATGTTGGGGTTATTATGGACGATGCGGAGTACGAGGAACAAATCAAGAAATTGGCAATAGAAGCTGAAGTGTTTGGGGTCACGGACCAACCGTTTGTCATAGAGTTGCCATTCGAAGAAGATAACAAGCCTTTTGTCTTGGACCTCACGCCAGCAGAGAATGAAGCTTTGAAACCGGTAGTCATCGAATTCCCGAAGCAGGAGCCCGTATTAAGTCTGCAACAAGTGCCGTGGAATTACGATGAGCCTAGCATACAGATCGGGGAGAATTCAACCGCAAAGAAGGAAGTGTCAGTAGTTACCAGATCGGGGAAGACTGTAAATCCATTTGAGACTACTACTCCAATTCAAGCCAATAGTTCTGAGCCACCCATCAAACCAACAATCACCGAGAAAGAAGCCGTGGATTTCCTTAAACGACTCCAGAGAAGTGAATACAACATAGTGGAAAAGCTAAGCAAATCACCTGCCCAGATAACCATGTTGGACCTACTTTTCTCTTCGGACGTGCATAGGGATGCATTGATCGACGTATTAACAAGAGCTCAAATTCCGAGGGACATTTCTGTTGATAATTTTTCAAACGTGGTTGGGAGCGTATTATTCAACAAGCAAATTGCTTTTTCTGATGATGAATTGCCGACGGAGGGCATTGGACATAATAAGGCGTTGTACATAACAGTGAGGTGCAACGGGAAAATGCTGCCGAAGGTGCTAATTGACAACGGGTCCGCACTTAATATCTGTCCTTGGAGTACCTTGGAGAAGCTAGGATTGCAAGACATTAAGCTGAGGCCTTCAGGGACTATCGTTAGAGGGTTTGATGGAGCGCAGAGGGAGCCAATAGGAGAGGCAGATTTAGTAATCGAGATGGGGCCCGCCCAATTTCAAATAACTTGCCAAGTCATGAACTTCCCGAGCATTTATAATATTTTACTTGGAAGGCCATGGATTCACAAGTCTGGGGCCGTGCCGTCTTCGTTGCATCAATTACTCAAGTTCGTGGTAAATGACAAACTAATCACTATCTTTGCTGAAGAGGACTGCCTGGTGATCACCGATTCTGGAGTTAAAGAGGAGGGTAGTCAAAGTGTTACCATGTCCCCTCACAGCACATCCGATATAGTCTCCGTAAGTTGGATAACCACGGAGGAACAAACTCTCTCAAAGGCCAGTGTAATGATGGCCAGAGAAATGATTCGTGGAGGATACAAATTCGACAAGGGGTTGGGGCGTGAACTGCAAGGGATCCTGAAGCCAGTGAAGATAGTAGAAAAGAGGGATACCTTCGGTTTGGGTTTCAGACCAACCGCCAAGGATTTCAAGGAGATGAAGGAGCGTAAAAGAGCAGAAAAAGAGGGCCGGCAAAGGGTTTTCGATATTCCACCGCTACGGTATACTTTTCCCCGGCCAGCTGAAATAATCACATCAGAGGGTAATTCAACTGAAGAAATCGAGGATAGTTTGTCCCAACTGTTCATTGGGGCAATATTTGAAGACAATTTCCCGAACGAGGCCGAATTTCCTGACATCCCTGAAGGGTCGATTTCCAATTGGACAGCTGAATTTCTGCCTATTCGGAAGGAGTTTCGGTAAACTGAAAGGGGTTTATCATTCATATGAATTCATGAAAAATACTTTTGCATCTGTAAATAGCCAATGAAAACAATTTTCCTTTTGCGCATGTAAATATTGTTAAATTTTCATTTTCACTTGCTTTCAATCAAAGGTCTTTATGAAAATGCACAAGTTGTTCTTGTCATGTTGTGTTGTCTATATTCATATTGTTTGTTCATTTGTTTGTTGTATGCTTATTTGCTTATTATCCCACATTCGTTAATTCTTTCAGATGGCCAAAAATAAAAATATTTGACCCTTTGGATATCACAGTTCTGGAATACGATAATGGCAATTTCTATATCACTCACGACTTGGAGGTCTGTGAATCCGAACTCCAAAGCGAGAGTGATAATGAGGAGGTATTCGATTCTTTTGCAAAGGATCTTGAACAATATGAGGAAAAACCAAAACCGAACTTGGAAGAGACAGAAACAGTAAACATTGGCACTAAGGATGAAGTTAAAGAGGTGCAGATCAGTATTCATTTGAATGAAAGGCAGAAAAGGAGATGCTTGAATTCTTGACCATGTTCCAGGATGTATTTGCGTGGTCCTATGATGATATGACTGGCATTTCAACTGATGTGGTAGTGCATAGATTGCCCACAGACCCTTCTTTTCCACCCGTAAAACAAAAACCCAGAAAATTCAAACCAGATATAAGCCTCAAAATAAAAGAGCAAATTGAAAAACAACTCAAAACCAACATTATCATTGTTTCCCATTACCTAATTTGGCTTTCAAATCCAGTCCCTGTTCCAAAAAAGAGTGGAGAGGTGAGAGTTTGTGTTGACTATAGAGACCTTAATAAAGCCAGTCCTAAAGATGATTTCCCTCTACCAAATATTCACATTCTCTTAGACAATACTGCCGGACATGAGATTGAAACCTTTTGCGATTGTTTTGCTGGCTACCACCAAATTTTGATGGCAGAGGAGGATAGGGAGAAGACTGCTTTCATTACCCCTTGGGGTACCTTTTGCTACCGAGTCATGCCTTTCGGTTTAAAGAATGCTGGAGCAACATATCAGAGGACCATGACAACCCTATTTCATGATATGATCCACCGGGAGATGGAGGTCTACGTGGATGATATTATAATCAAGTCTAAAAGGGCAGAGGACCACTTGGTTGATCTGAAGAAATTATTCGAGAGGTTACGGAAGTACAATTTAAAGCTAAATCCTGCGAAATGCGCCTTCGGAGCACCTGCGGGTAAGCTGTTGGGATTCATTGTTAGCAAGAAGGGCATAGAAATAGATCCGGCGAAAATCAAAGCAATTCGAGACATGCCAGTGCCAAAAACTCAGAAGGACGTGAAAAGCTTTTTAGGGAAGATCAATTTTATCGGGAGGTTCATTGGCCAACTAACTGCCACATGCGAGCCGTTGTTCAAATTATTGAGGAAGAACGTGCCGTTGTATTGGAATGAGGAGTGCCAACAGGCTTTTGACAAGATTAAAGATTATTTGTTGCATCCACCAGTCTTAGTGCCGCCCAAACCGGGCCGACCTTTGATTATGTATTTATCCGTGCTTGAAGGAGCAGTAGGGTGTGTTCTAGGTCAGCACGATGACTCTGGAAGGAAAGAACAAGCCATTTACTATCTAAGCAAAAAGTTCACGCAGTACGAGGCTAATTATTCATTCATTGAGAAAAGCTGCTGTGCATTGGCCTGGGCAGCCCAGAAGTTGAGACACTATCTGTTGAGTCATACCACGTATCTTATTTCCCGGTCTGATCCTTTGAAGTATCTTTTGGAGAAGCCAATGCTGACTGGGCGTTTGGCGAAATGGCAGATAATTCTCTCAGAATTCGATATTGTTTTTACCTCACAAAAGGCGGTCAAGGGGCAAGCTATAGCTGATCATTTGGCGGAAAATCCAAGGGATGATGATTATCAACCACTCCGTACTTTGCAATTCGCTTGCACGAATAACATGGCTGAATATGAAGCCTGCATTTTTGGTCTCAAAATGGCTTTGGAGATGGAAATCAAGGAGTTGATAGCTTTTAGTGATTCAGATTTGCTCGTACACCAAACTTTGAAGCAATGGATAACCAAAGATTCGAAAATTCTACCCTACCATTGTAGTCTGCTCACTTTGGCCAAGCAGTTTCAAAATTTGGAGTTTAGGCATCTCCCGAGAGCCCGAAACGCATTTGCTGATGCTTTGGCCACCTTGGCTTCCATGATCCAATATCCAGATGAATTGAAGATCGAACCAATCCAAATTCAACTTCAAAACAAGCCAGCCCACTGCTGGGCTGCAGACGAGTCCTCGGATACTACTCCTTGGTTTAATGATCTTAAAGAGTTTCTCAAAACTGGGTCCTACCCTCAGCATGATGGTACAAAAGACAAGAGTTTTCTGCGTAGAATGGCTTCAAAATTTTTCTTAAATGGAGAAGTGTTGTACAAAAGAACCTCGGATCTGAACCTTTTAAGGTGCATTGATGAAGATGAAGCTCAATATATGATGAAAGAAGTGCATAGTGGCGTTTGTGGACCTCACATGAATGGCCATTTGCTAGCGAAGAAAATCATGAGAACCGGATACTTCTGGCTTACTATGGAGCATGATTGTATAGATTTTGTCCGGAAATGTATAAAATGCCAAATGCACGGTGACATTATACGCGCTCCACCCACTGAGTTGCATAGCATGACCGCCCCGTGGCCCTGTTCAATGTGGGGTATGGACGTGATTGGTACAATCGATCCTCCTGCTTCAAATGGACATCGATTTATATTGGTGGCGATCGAGTACTTCACCAAGTGGGTTGAAGCGGAGTCGTTTAAACATGTGACGAAGAAAGTAGTTGCCAATTTCTTGAGAGATCACATCATCTGTCGATTTGGGGTGCCTGAAACGCTTATCACTGACAATGCCAAGAATCTGAACAATGACATGGTGGATGGACTATGCGAGCAGTTCAAGATCAGACACCGCAACTCCGCCATTTATAGGCCTCAGATGAACGGAGCTGTAGAAGCCGCGAATAAGAATTTGAAGAAGATTATCCGCAAAATGACTGAAAGGCATCGCGATTGGCATGACAAGTTGCCTTATGCACTAATGGCGTATCGGACTTCTATCCGGACATCGACTGGGGCAACGCCATATTTACTGATGTATGGAATGGAAGCTGTATTACCAGCCGAAGTTGAAATTCCTTCGTTGCGAATCCTTATGGAGGCTAAATTGGAGGAGGCTGACTGGATAAAGCAGCGCCATGAGCAATTGACGTTGATCGATGAAAGGCGATTCAACGCTATTTGTCATGGTCAGTGTTATCAAAAGCGGGTGGCCCGAGCTTACAACAAAAAGGTCCATCGGCGTGCATTTGAAGAAGGTGACAAAATGCTAAAGCGAATTTTGTCAATGCAAGATGAAGCTAAAGGCAAATTTGCTCCGAATTGGCAAGGGCCGTTCATTGTCCAAAAGGTATTACCTGGCGGAGCCCTTATTTTAACAGAAATGGATGGACGAGCATTCCCTCAACCCATCAACTCAGATATGTGCAAAAAGTTTTTCATTTGATAATGCAAATTTTCTTCAGAAATTCATGCAAATGGCGAAATGCAAGTCAGGCCATCTTCTTTTACACTTAAAATATGTTATCCCTACTTGTCCCCTTTGACCCATCAGAATTGACAAAATTTTCGTTTGATAACCCTTGAAAATTGCAAACCCCACACTGGGGCAAATTTATTTCGAAAAAAAAAAAAAAGAAGAGAAGAAAGAACCCTTACACTGGGGCAAATTTAGTTTTCAAAGAAAAATGCAAAAAGTGAGGGAAATGCAATGAAGAAAATGCAAAGAGTGAAAATCCGATCAAACTGGGGCAAATTTTGCCCGGTTTCGTTCAAAATCGGAAATGATTTCAGAATAGAGCAATCTCAGTTTATTTTACCCCTGGCATCGAATTTGCTTTCAAGCCTTAACCTTTCTGGGAAAACACCCCACCTGACCTCATTACAAAGCCCAAAGTCCTGGCTTCCGTCATTTGTTGCATTTCTATTAGCAAAATTTGATAATCAACTGGCAAGTGATGTCCGTAATGCCTTCGCCTAATCTATAAGGGAAGTGCATTTTACTGATGCCTGAAACCTTTAACTCATATTTCTGAGTCGATCATGGTCGAGACGTGTCTTTATTCTTTAGGTGAAAACCCGAAAGGGCGCCTTGTAAAAAAAAAAAAAAAAAAAATCAAAAAGAAAAAGAAAAAGCAAAAACAAAAAGGGTAGGGTCAACCTTGGTGAAAACCCAAAAGGGCGCCAAGGCGGGTCTTTCACAACAGACAAGCGCGGGGAGGAACAGCTGGTGACCTGGTTCATTTGGACTTTTCCTCATATTTGTGATACTTCTGCCAATATCGGATTCCGAGGAGAAAATATCCGAAGTCTCGAATATGATATTCGTTGGCTAAATTTGTATTGTTCTTTACAAATATTCTTTTGCAAAATGTATCTTTATGAATCTTTTGGTTGTTTTCAATTATTTGTGTATGACTGCTTATGATTGTCTACATTCTTTCGAATGCTCATCTTTGCCCGACATAGGAAATAATCTTGCATGTACATTGATCGTTATATGACAAATTTTCACGCATCATTCTTTTACCATTGAATTCAAATGAGTGATAAACCCAAAGGTTTGAGCAAAAATAGGGGATTCAATCATCAGATACAGGGAGTAACATGCAACAAAGCTACCACCTGGATTGGGTGACGTGGTCAATCCGTATTTTATCAGTCTTAGAATTTGCAAAGTCACAAGTTCGACCAAGACGGATGCCGCGGAACAGAGGCAAAAATAGTACAAGACTCATGTTTACACGATTCTCAAGGCAAACCGGATCAAATAATGGTGGCAAATCCATTATTATTTATTCTTTTCTTGCAGGAACACTGCGTTCACAAATGACAGCGATCATTCTCTTTTTCAAACCTAAAGCAATGTTATTTGCAAAGTTGGGTTTTAAGGATCAACATCGGCCATCGCTTCAACTACAGAGATCCAATCTCTCTCTAGGTACAAAAATTTGAACTACTCTCAGGTAAAAATTCAATTCATTGTCTCAAACTTCCCCAGTGAATCCCGTTTTAAATCTTGTTCGGGTCAGTCCCGTTTAAATTCCTGTTCGGGTCAGTCCCGTTTAAATTCCTGTTCGGGTCAGTCCCGTTTTATTTTTCATGTTCGGGTCAGTCCCGTTTAAATTTTTTGTTCAGGTCAGTCCCGTTTAAAATTTCTGTTCGGGTCAGTCCCGTTTAAATTTCTGTTCGGGTCAGTCCCGTTTAAATTCCTGTTCGGGTCAGTCCCGTTTAAATTCTGTTCGGGTCAGTCCCGTTTTAAATTCTTGTTCGGGTCAGTCCCGTTTAAATTCTTGTTCGGGTCAGTCCCGTTTAAACTCTTGTTCGGGTCAGTCCCGTTTAAATTCCTGTTCGGGTCAGTCCCGTTTAAAATTCTGTTCGGGTCAGTCCCGTTTAAATTCCTGTTCGGGTCAGTCCCGTTTTAAATTCCTGTTCGGGTCAGTCCCGTTTTAATTTCATGTTCGGGTCAGTCCCGTTTAATTTCTGTTCGGTTCAGTCCCGTTTAATTTCTGTTCGGGTCAGTCCCGTTTAAATTCCTGTTCGGGTCAGTCCCGTTTAAATTCTGTTCGGGTCAGTCCCGTTTAAATTTCTGTTCGGGTCAGTCCCTTCCAAATTCTGTTCGGGTCAGTCCCGTTTAATTTCTGTTCGGGTCAGTCCCGTTTAAATTCCTGTTCGGGTCAGTCCCGTTTAAAATTCTGTTCGGGTCAGTCCCGTTTAAATTCTGTTCGGGTCAGTCCCTTCCAAATTCTGTTCGGGTCAGTCCCGTTTAATTTCTGTTCGGGTCAGTCCCGTTTAAATTCCTGTTCGGGTCAGTCCCGTTTAAAATTCTGTTCGGGTCAGTCCCGTTTAATTTCTGTTCGGGTCAGTCCCGTTTAAATTCCTGTTCGGGTCAGTCCCGTTTAAAATTCTGTTCGGGTCAGTCCCGTTTAAATTCTGTTCGGGTCAGTCCCGTTTAAATTTCAGTTCGGGTCAGTCCCTTCCAAATTCTGTTCGGATCAGTCCCGTTTAAATTCTGTTCGGGTCAGTCCCGTTTAAATTCTGTTCGGGTCAGTCCCGTTTAAATTTCTGTTCGGGTCAGTCCCTTCCAAATTCTGTTCGGATCAGTCCCGTTTAAATTCTTGTTCGGGTCAGTCCCGTTTAAATTCTGTTCGGGTCAGTCCCGTTTAAACTCCTGTTCGGGTCAGTCCCGTCTTATTTTTCATGTTCGGGTCAGTCCCGTATTAGAATTCTTGTTCATTGGAATCTTTTGCAGCCCAATAACACAGGTAAGTGTTTGGTGTCCACTTCTTTGTCTCAAGTTTTTTCAAAACTCAGACAAAGAGGGGCAAACTGTAGACACCAAATTTTGAATAATTTGTATGTGGCTTCTACTTCACGATTTTTATTTTAGATCGCTTGCATTTAGTTCATTGTTGAGTGTTTTGCATTTTTAGTTGTTATTTTATTTTAGTTTTATTCATTTTGCCCTTTTAGTTTGTCTATTCATTTTTATTTTGTCATTTCAGGTTTTAATCACTTTTAAGTTTTAGATTTTAGTTTTTAGTTTTTTAGTTTTTTAGTTTTTAAGTTTATAGAGTTTTAGAAAGAAAAGAAAAACCATTTTAGTCATTTTGTTTTATTCAAGGCTTTCTTGAAAAGGAAAAAAGAAGAAAAAAAAGCAAAGAACAAAAATGAAAGTGGAAAATAAAAATGAAAGCGAAAAGTAGAAAATAGCAGTTTTGCCGCTTTTTATTTTTAGTTTATTCATTTTTACTTGACGATTAATTAAATTACTTTTTTTTTTTACTTTATTTTACCATTTCATCTATTAATTTGAAAAAAAAAAAAAAAAAAAAAGGGGTCGCGGCCTGCAAGCTGCATTTTTGGCAGCTTGCAAAGGGTTAGCTTCGTACGTGCCATCGAAGGGCAAGATGAAGGCAGAGGCTGGCTTTCATCCTGACCATTCAAGGAAGGGTTTAGGAGATTTGGAAGGGGATATAAAAGAAAAAAGAAAAGCATCAGCCGTAAGAAGGATTTTGGAGGGAGAGCATCGGCAAGCTAAGAGAAAAACTGAGCAAGGTTTTTGGGCTGGAGAGGGAGGAACTAGAACTTACGGGCTGTAGAGAGATTGGTGATGGCTGACTGAAGGATAGAGAGGAACCAGAAAAGGGACGGAGGAAAATCAGAGAAAAGTCGGACGGCTTGGAAAACTAAGAGAGTTTTAGAGAGAGTTGGGGGACGGAGAGCGAGAAAAAGGGAAACAAAGGAGCGAGCGATTGGTGAAGAGCGAAGGCAGAGGAGAGAAAAGGCTACGGGCAAGGAGAGCAAAAAGGTCTTCGGGGAAGAAAACAAAGCATAGGAAAGCTGCAAATTGAAGGAATCAGAAAGGAATCGCAGACTTTCTTGGGTTCACGAATTCACCATCATCATCGACACAACTTTGTAAGCTATTTGTCTGCCTTCAAATTCCAGTATTAAATACGGATGACTGAGGTTCTTGGCTGTGTTGTAGAGCAATTTATTTGGTGGAATTCCCATGTTGTTTCTGAAAAATTGCTGCTTTGTGCGTTGTCTAAGTTGCTTTGAATTTTTCAAATCATGTTGCTGCTAAAACATAGAGCCATCTCCGCCTGTTTTCTTTTACATTTCATTTGACCATCTTTGAGTCTATGCCTGGTCTCTGTCGTGCGTAGAAGATTAAGCTCTATGGTTGTTGGGGCTGGTAAATCCGTAAGTTGAGCCTGGGTTTGGGAGAATTGAAGTGCGGGGTTTCATTACATGAACTTCTTCTTTGTGCACGCATGTTTTGTGTCCTGTCTTCGTGATTTCATTTCTGGTTCAGTGTAGAGACCCGTTGGGTAACTCATTTTGGCTCTATATCTCTGTGTTTGAATCATATATCTTTCTAGCTCATGAAACTCAGGGTATAGGAATCTTTTGCTAGCTTTTTTAGTCAGTAATTTGATCCTCGGATCTGCCGAGAGAAGATTGTAAGAATCTTCTGGACTTTTGCAAGCACTTTTCCTCTGATTTTTGTATCTTAAACATGAGGATTTTGTGGTCAAAAATGGAAAGAATGCTGAGTAATCTTGTTGTTTGAATCCAAGTTTTGTTGGTTTGGTCATTAGATATGATAGGATTGCATTTGAGAAACCTGGTAAGGAACCAGCAGAAACGCATGCCTGATGTCTTTCACTGTGCTGCCCGCATTTTTTTTTCCTTTTCCACCGGTTCGTTCAGCTGTTTAAGCATTTGTCTCCCTTGCATTACTGCATGGTCATATGGAGGTTGTTCAATAGATTGTTTGGAAGGTTTTTGGGTGTGATAACATCAAGTGAAACGTTTGGTGGCTGTTTGCCTTCACAAAGCGCGCTTGTGTTCATTGCATTAGGGATAGGTAGCCATCAGTTTCTTTATCTTGTTTTGGTTTGTCTTCTTGGAAATCTGATCGAGGCAAATGATCATGGAACTTTGTTGTGATCTTTTCACTTCCTTCCTCTCCCCCTTCTCCCCAGTTGTTGCATTCAATTTGAGTTGTTGAATCCCTTGGGCTGCTTTGCACAAAGTGCGTCTGGGTTAAATGAAATATTGCAGAAGGGAAATGTTGGCTGAAAAGTTTGCAGAAGCTTGTTTCTTACTACCTTGCATAGAACTTGTATGATTTCCTTATAAGTTGGGCTGGTTAGGATATAAAATATATGTGTTTTGCTGTGTAGTTCAAGTTTCTTTGAAGATTAGATGAGAAGTTGTGATCAAAGAGCTCCTGAATTCTTCATTTGAAACCAGAAATTGCCGCACCTGTTGCATAAAGCTCTCCAGTGTTTGAGTGATTTTTATGTGTTTTGGTTTGTTTGGAAGTTGAATTTGTGTGTCATGCTGCTTAGATTAAGTTCCTGGCTACGTTGGTTGAGAAGCTTTGATCAAAGTGGTGGTTAATGTTGAAACCTGCATGAAAAATGGAAGTAGAGGTTGCGTTTTTAGTTGCAAGAAGCTTTCAGCAGAAATTCTTGTTGCAGAATGCGTGTTTCACGTTCTTGCATGTTTTGCATGAAAAAAAAGCTTTTCAAAATTTGCACCTTGACCCCCCAAGTTCCCCTTATGCAACTATGACCCAAAAATTGGGAAAACTAATCAATTTGATCCTTCTAAGTTTCTCTTTGTGCCACAAAAGCCCAAGCATGTTTTAGTATCTTGTAATTAAGTCCTAAAATCATTGCAACTTCAATCATTGTTTGGCTTTTCCTCTATTTTTGGAATCTTTGAAGTGCTTCAACGATTTACTTGGGTTCAAATGATTGAGTAGTGCTTGCTTTTGGGTCTTTAGTAAATGCTATACTTGGGATTTGAATAGGTCATTCCGATTTCTTGGTCTTTAATTAACTCTTGACTCCATGAAGTTGAAATTGAGGAATGATTTGCTGATTTTGGTGGGTTTAGCTTGTTTAGTTTATATCTTATCATTAAATTGGTGCATTAATCTTTTGTTTTTGGTGATTTTAGCCTAAATTAGTCTTTTCTTGGGTGACTCTAGCCAAGTTGAGTTTGTTTACTTCCTTAGTATCACCAACGGGGAGGTATAATCTCTTTTACCCCTTTTGTTTCTCTCCTATGTGGACTAATGTGCTAATTGAAATTTGCATGTCTACTTGCTTTCCTAGCCTCTCCTTATTTCTTTTCAGTTATTTCATTTACTTTTTATTTTTATTAATGGGGTATGTGTACACCTCTTGGCTTGTAATAGATAGGGCGTAGTAAGTAATTTGGTCCATTTTCCCTTTCCCTTTTGTTTTAGTTAGCAAATGTAATGGTTGCATGCCTATGTGTTATATGTTAAATGCTTTATTAGGATTTTGCATCTAGTCAAGCATGCTAAGTGTTATGTGCTACGTGTTTATAAGTGATTCGCATGTCTACTCGCTTTTTATAGTGTGGATGAATGAAATGGATGAATGTACGTCACCACACTAGTCCAACGCTAGTTGTGGCTTCTTTTATCGTTTCCACTAGTCCAACGCTAGTCGGAATTCATAGGATGGGCTAGTCCAATGCTAGACCCAATAGGTTCTTTTTTTTTCATTAAGTGCATGATCACCACATATCACGCATTTTTCCTTAGTTTATCATTTGGCATGTTCCTCAAGCCTCTTCCCCTTCATTTTAGGATTTGCATCTCATGCTAGTTAGGGTTCATTTGCGTGAAAATCCCCTCTTGATAAGGGAAACGAGCGAGTGTGGCTACTCGATAGCCTTAGCACGCTAGTTTTACCTTCTAATCCGAGGGAAAATTAAAATCATAAAACTAGAGGTCATCCCCGCACCCGACTTGATGCATCCCTCTAAGTTCATACATTTTCATTTTTTTATTATTCTCCTCATTAAATTTTTTTAATCCATATGCCATATTCACACACCTATTCACTTCTTTATTTTTCACCTCACACATTGCACCTATCTTTTTCTTATATATATTTACTATTTTTGCTCATTTGCACACGAGCACTTATATTTTCATTCATTTGCACACAAACACTTTCAAATTGCACACATGCCCTTCTCTACACTTTGCACACTTACACTCTTATTTGAGTCCTCATTTGCATCATTCACGATTTTCTATGAGGTCTTTCTTATTGGCCTTCACAATTCATGTGAATGGGACCACAAGCCTCATAAGAGACATTTCTTAGATTTAGGATTGCATTTCTCATTCATTAGTTTTGTCCAAATTGCAAATATATACTTTGGGTAGGAAAAAATTAGGAAAATAAGGGTTAAATCACGCAACTAGCCTTGGCTAGGTCGAAGGGGTGCCTTGGATTTTTATCCTTGCCTTCCCCTTCGTCAAATGTGACTCCCGAACCTTTGTTCTTTGTTTGCGTAGACTAGGAGTCGTTCAAAAGGGTTTCTTACTTTTTTCCTTAAAAATTCACTTTTTGGGTGACTTGGTACACCCTAACTCTATACCAAGTGGCGACTCCATTTTTCATATAAACCCTTTTTGAACTATTTTTCTTGGGTCGAATCGTCGCATTTTCAAAAAGTCCCATTTAGACCCATTTTTATTTTTATCAAAAATTCACTTTTTCCAAACCAATAAAATCCAAAAAACAATCATTTTATTTATCAAAAAAAATGGGGCGCGACACATACCAAATGATAAAACTAATGAAAAATGCATGATATGTGGTGATCATGCACTTAAATGAAAAAAAGGAAAAACCTATTGGGTCTAGCATTGGACTAGCCCATCCTATGAATTCCGACTAGCGTTGGACTAGTGGAAACGATAAAAGAAGCCACAACTAGCGTTGGACTAGTGTGGTGACGTACATTCATCCATTCCATTCATCTATACTACAAAAAGCGAGTAGACATGCGAATCACTTATAAACACGTAGCACATAACACTTAGCATGCTTGACTAGATGCGAAATCCTAATAAAGCATTTAACATATAACACATAGGCATGCAACCATTACATTTGCTAACTAACACAAAAGGGAAAGGGAAAATGGACCAAATTACTTGCTACGCCCTATCTATTACAAGCCAAGAGGTGTACACATACCCCATTAAAAGAATAACTTAATGAAAACAAAAAGTAAATGACATAAGTAAAAGTAATTAAAGAAAAGCTAGGAAAGCGAAGTAGACATGCAATTCACTTAGCACATTAGATCACATAGGAGAAACAAAAGAAAGATAAAAGAAAGTTATACCTCCCCCGTTCGTGAAGCTAGTAAAAGGAAAAGGTCCTAATTTGGGCTAAAACCATCGAACAAAGGATTAATGCACCAATTTAGTGATAAGATATAAACTAAACAATTTGAATCCACCAAAACATCAAACTTTCCCTCAATTGCAACTCAATGAAGTCAAAACTACTTAAAGACCAAGGCAAAAGGCATGATCATCCAATCCCCAAGCATAACATCTACTAAAGACCCAAAAAGCAAGCACTACTCAATCATTTGAACCTAATAAATCGTTTAAGCACTTCAAAGATTCCAAAAAATAAAAAATAAAAAATAAATAAATAATATAAAAAAAATAAAAAAAAAAAGCCAAACAATGATTGAAGTTGCAATGATTTTAGGACTTAATTACAAGATACTAAAACATGCTTGGGCTATTGTGACACAAAGAGAAACTTAGAGGGATCAAATTGATTAGATGTTCCAATTACTTGGGCCATAGTGGCTTAAGGAGAGACTTGGGGGGTCAAAAATGAAATTTGTGAAAATTATCATGCATGCAAACGAAGGCTTCTCAGAAAAACAGGTTCTGTTTCTGTATTTCTGATATAGCTTCATCCGAAAAAGAAAAAAAAAAAACTCTGCAAATGCAAAACAGGATTCCCATGACATTTTGAGCTCAACTTAACTAACACAACTCATTACTTATTAATGAATGAAACATACTAAAACAAACCATTTCCCATTACATATCATGCAAGTTCTTATGAGAGGCTACATGAGAAACATGCTGCAGCCAAACTTCACAAAACATTGAAGCTAACAGTCAAGCTATGCTAAACAAGGTTCGGCAACTTTTCTATTTAGCCCAGATGCACTTGTACAAAGCAAACCAATGGATTCAACAACTCCGCTTGAACACAACAAACTAGGAGGGGGGAAGAGGAAGAAAATGGACAGAAGTTTCAAACCAAAACCAGATAAAGGCAACTGATAGCTACTTATCCTAAAAAAATTTCAAACACACGCATGCTTTTTGAAGGAAAACAGCCACCAGAAATTTCACTTAATGTTAACACACCTCAAAATCTTTCAAACAATCTGTTGAACAACCTCCTATGACCACACCAGAAATGCAATGACGACAACTACTTAGAACAGCCGAACGAACAGAAAACCAAGAGGAAAAAAAAAATGCAGACAGTACAATGAAAGTTATCAGGCATGCATTACTACTGATTGCTGCTTTAGATTGCAGCATATGTGTGCATAATATATCAATCAAGCTACAAATGAACATCAAATTTCTGTCCCTCAGCCTAGGTCATGACCACGAATTTCCCAGCCAAAAACAGAAAAAGAAAGAAAAAAAAAAACGAAAACTTCCTTGAATAACAAGATTCAGCCATACAATAGAGAGTGTTTAGATGGAATGCAACAGAAGACAGATATGATTGGACTCTTGGGTGAAAACAGATTTTGGAACCAAGTAATAAGAGCAGAGAAACCATCCAACATGCGAGGGAAAACGCAAAAGCAACAACAACAGATTCAATCTCAAAAGTACTGGCAAACATTCAAACCAGATTCACATGACCAACGATCAAATCCCATAAGAATCACATCCCCATCAAAAATCCTCACAACATCATGAAATTAGTGCCTCAAATCTCCCATTCCCAGATAAAATTATCCATCGAAATGCCAAGCAATAAAAACCCAAAAGGCACAGATTTCATGTATGCTACTTCGTTCAGGAATTAGAATGAATAAGAAATGGAGTTATGATTACCTGATGATGGATTCTTGGGCAGATTTGAGTTCAAAGAAAACGAACAGAGGTTTGTCTCTGAAGACCCTCCTGGTTTCGTCCTTTCTTTTTTACCCGTATCCTCCTTCCTCGGTTCTCCTTCTAGCCCTCCTACCGACGAACACTCTCGTTGATTTCTTAGCCTTTTTCTTTCCTTTCTTTTGCTTGTTTCTGATTTTTCCCTTTAGTCTACAGCCGACAACCTTTGTCTCTCTCTTCTCAGTTTTCCTTAGCCGTTCCACTCTCTCCCCACCAGCTCTCTCTCTCGATTGTCTTCCCTCTTTCTTCCTAGCTCTGCCCCTTTTCCCTCATGCTCTCAGTTCTGCCGTTCACTCCCTTCTCTCCCCAGATTTTGCAGCTGTTCCTTTCTCTCTAACCCTCCTCCTGCGGCTGCTGCTTCTCTATCTATTTATATGGGCATTTCCAATCCCTAAAACCCAGTCCTTTCTCCAGTAATTGTAGCCAAGGAGCCGTCCCAGATTTCTTTTGCAAGCTGCGTAAGTCCGCAGCTTTCATGCTGCGGCAACTTTTTTTTTTTTTTTTTTTCAGCTAATTAAAACAGAAATTAATAACAATAAAAATGAAATAAATGATAATAACAAAAATTTATAATAACAGAAATTAATATTGAACAGCAAATTACAACTTCCATTTTTCATCCATTTTCTTTTTTCCTCTTCTTTGTTTTTTTCTTTTTTTTTTTTTCCTTTTCTTTACTTAAATAACAATAAAATGCAATCAAAAACACAAATGCTGTTCTCTTTTCTCTTTTCTTTGAAAAACAATTAAAATGTATCAAAAAGTAAATAATGCCTATTACGCTAAAAACTTTTCCTTCAAATTTCAAACCTTTCACTTTTTTTCAAAAATAGGCCAGTATGCATTAAACCATTTTTCCCTTTTCTTTTTCCCCTTTTTCATTTTTCCAATCCATCTAAAACCTATTTTTTTCGAATTTTTCTTCTTTTCCTCTTTTTCTTTAATTTCTTTTTTCTCCTTTTTATGATTTTGCATTTTCATTTTTCTTTCAAGAAAGCATTGAATAAAAACAAAATGACTAAAATGATTTTTCTTTTCTTTCTAAAAACTCTATAAACTTAAAAACTAAAAACTAAAAACTAAAATCTAAAACTTAAAAGTGATTAAAAACCTAAAATGACAAAACAAAAATGAAAAGACAAACTAAAAGGGCAAAATGACTAAAACTAAAATAAAATAAAAAAAACAACTAGAAATGCAAAACACACAGCAATGAACTAAATGCAAGCGGTCTAAAATAAAATAAAAATCATGAAGTAGATGCCACATACAAATTATTCAAAATTTGGTGTCTACAGCAAGTGTGAAAGTGTATGAAAGATGCAAGAAATGTAAGTGCAAGTGTGCGAATGTATAAAAAGGTGCATGTGTGAAATTGTATAAAATTCAAGTGTTTTTTGTGTGCAAGGGTGTGAAAATAGAATAATAGATATATAAGGTAAAGTGGAATTCCATTTGTGAGGTGGAAATGAGCACGTGATAGGAAAAATGTAGTGAAAAAGTATGGTTTGAGAAATGTGAAAAAATGTGGTTAAAAGAGTATGTAGGTGATAAAAATGAAAGTATGACCCTAGAGGAATGCAACAAGTCGGGTACGGGGGGGGGGTTGACTCCTAACTTTTCGACTTCTATTTTCCCTTTGATTAGAAGGCGAAACTAGCGTGCTAAGGCTATCGAGTAGCCACACTCGCTCGTTTCCCTTATCGGAAGGGGACACTCAAGCAAAATGAACCCTATAGCTAGTATGGGATGCAAAACCTAAAATGAGAGGAAAAGGGGTTCGAGAATCATGCCAAATGATAAAACTAAGGAAAATGCGTGATATGTGGTGAACAAGCAAATGATGTACTAACGAGGGAAAATCCCTAAGGGTCTAGCATTGGACTAGCCCATTCTATGAATTCCGACTAGCGTTGGACTAGTGGAAACGATAAAAGAAGCCATAACTAGCGTTGGACTAGTGTGGTGACGTACATTCATCCATCACATTCATTCATGGCTATGGAAAGCGGGTAGACATGCCAAACATTTTTAAACACATAGCACATAACATTTAGCATGCTCGACTAGATGCAAGGCCCTAACAAAAGCAAATTAACACTTAACACGTAGGCATGCAATCAAGCTAATGAACCTATTACATTCACTAACTAAAACAAAAAGGGAAAGGGAAAATGGACCAAATTGCTCGCCACAACCCTATCTATTACAAGCCAAGAGGTGTACACATACCCCATTAAAAGAATAACTTAATGAAAACAAAAAGCAAATGACATAAATAAAAGGAATTAAAGAAAAGCTAGGAAAGCAAAGTAGACATGCAATTCACTTAGCACGTTGAGTCACATAGGAGAGACACAAAGATAAAAGAAGTTATACCTCCCTTGAATTGTGTCCAAATGAAAGAAAAATGGCTTCAAAACAATAAAAATGTCACGGTACCTCAAATAGTAAAGTATAACAAAGTCACCAAAACTCTCCCAATTGCAATTTAAATGAAATCAAACTATACATAATTTCCAATCAAGGAATCCACCAAGGACCCAATTGCAAGCATTAATCAACCATGCAAAGCCAATTGAAACATTTTAGAAACTTTGAAAGTCAAAGAGCAAAAAAAGCCAAAGCCCATTTATTTCAGAAAATTCAAGAAAATAGGCGAACACAAGCTCATTAGAACACAAAGTTCTTAAACTCTTGCATTAAGTACCACCCAAACAAATGAAAGCAAATGAGCAATCGAGTTGCAAAGTTGAGGCTACCAAGGACTCAATTGTGAACATTAACCAAGCACTCAAGCCTAATTAAACATTTTAGGAACTTCAAGGGCCCAAGAGCAAAGAAAAGGTCAAGTAAAGGTTAAAATGCAACTACTTCTAGGACCAAATTGCAAACTACTAGAACTCAATTGAGTCTTTGCAGCATTGCTGCAAAATTACAAGGACCAAATTGATTAATTTTTCCAATTTCTGGGTCATAGTGGCATAAGGGGAAACTTGAGGGGGTTAAAGTGCAATTTCCAGAAATCCTTTCATGCAAAAGCATGCAAAGGTTACGAAGAGAATGTTTCTGCAACGTTTCTTATGCTCTCAAACTTCAGCAACTTTGCCTGACAAATCCACACAACCATCTCAAACCCAAAACCAACATCAAACTCCTACCAAACTTATCATACATGCCATAACCAGAATGAAGAAGATTTGCATGCAAATTTCATGTGACAAATGAGAAACATTCCAGCAACAAGAGAACCTTCAGGCCAAAAAGTTTTTTTTTTAAACTTCAGCTAGCAAATACTTTTGCTTCAGCCCCTTACATGGCAAATGCATTCAATCATCTCAAACCACCCCAAAACATGCAAACCCAGCTAGCAAAAATGGATGGCCGAAACTTAATCAGGAAATGCAGGCAAAAGAAACAGCCAGGCATGAGATGCAGCAAAAGAGAAAGGTGAAGCTTGCGGCAATATTCATCCAGAATTTTTGCAACTTCAAGCTTTCAAATGCAAGTTTCAAGCAAACTTCAAACAAAACCAGCAAAGACTATCACTTGACCTCATTTAACATCTGGACACTTTGATTAACACAACGAAACTGAATATGCAACAAAAAGAGCAGCAAACAAGCAAAAAAAACATGACAAAAACTGATGCAAATTTCTTGGAAACTTTCATGCAAAATGATCCAGCTACCTATTGTCTATGTGGCCAGCAAACATTCAATTCCAACTCAAATATATTTGAACACAAACACCCAAAACCAATCTAAGTGTAATAACACCCATTTCAACATTCGAACTAACCAAAACATAAAAAAAACATGCAAAAGCTGGAAAATTCTGGGCAAAAGGTTCGGCAATCCTGACTAGTTTATTTTCAACAAAACATTCGACCATAGCTCAAGTGTTTTTGGAATTCAAACATGCAAACTGAAGCCAATCTTCTACTGCTCATTTTCACACAAGACTAACTAGCAAATTAGGATAGCTAAAGCTTGTGAGTGTTTGCGGAAAAGAAAAGAAAGCAAAACGGGTTGCTGCAAACTATGCTCTGCTGCAAATTCTGCAGCCAACAGTTTCATGTCTTCCTTACCCAGTTCAAGGGTATTCATGCACAAGTCTAAACATTTCCTAAACTGGACAGACATAGCCATGGTAGTTCTAAACAAACAACGGCAAAAAGAAGGAAAATGCAGTCTGGCCGAATTGATAACATACAGCCGAATTTCTTAGACCCAACTTGTACACACAAACAAAAACCAAAAATGCGACCTTTAGAACATCAGCCTACATATATAGGAAAACATTATCTGTTCATGGCTCCTAAACTGAATTCATGCTCTCAGATGCACATTAAATGAACAAAAAGACTAACACCAAGCCTTGTCAACAGCACAGCAAAGTCACCAAACGTAACCATAGTCATAGTCATTAGGCATAGGTAACGACGAAAACTTAAACAAAAGAAGGAAATCATGCGCAAGGGACTTCAATCCATATGAAGATTATGTTAAACTAACATTGAGAAGAATCCGTTATACCTGAGAGCCCTTAGACTACTAAAGGGACAAGAATGACCCAAAGAAATTGAACGGTTCTGGAAATCGATGAACTGAGTTGAAGGAGATTCCAGCGCTGATGTGGGCAATACCAACCGAAGATCCCTTCTTTTTCCTTTTCTGATTTCCCTCTTCTTAAACTCCTTGCTGCCGGAGCTTTTCCTTCTTCCTCGCTTTTGTTTCTTTTCAGCTCTTCCTCAACCAACCGTCAACTTTTCTTTCGTCAGTCGTTACCCAAAGCCTTCTCCGTTACCCTCTCTTCTCCTCTCAGATCGTTCTAGCAGTCTTCCTCTATTTTTGTTCGCTCTTTTCTAGCTTTTTTCGGCTTCTTTTCCTCTGTAGCTTTTCTCTCTTTTTCTTTCTTTTTGCCGTTCACTCCCTTTTTTCTTCTTTGCTGTTTTCCTTTTGGTTTTGCAGCCGTCACTTGATGCCTATTCTCTCTGATTTCTGTTTTTCTTCAGAATTTTCCTTTCAGCCGTGCTCCCTATCCTTCCTCCTCCTTGCGGCTGCTGATTCTTGTTCCTTTTATATGAGCTCCAATCCGTAAACCCTCTCTCGGATGGTGAGGATGAAGAGCTTATCCTCCCTCTTCCATCCAGCCATCCGATGGCTATTGAAGTTGTACCTTGCACGCTGCAATTTTTTGCAGCGTGCATGCTGCGGTAAATTTTTTTTAATTTTAATTAATTTTTTTTAAAACAACTTGATAATTACAGAAATGATAAAATAAAATATAAATAATAATAATAACAAAATTACACAAACCAGGTAATAATAATAATAACAAAACAAAAATAATTTTAAACAAAAAACTAAACAAAAATGGCCATTTTTAATTTTTCTTTTTCATTTTTTCAAAATAAATTAACAAAAATAAACAAAATGCCAAAAGATTGAATTTAAGAGAAATAAACGTATTTTTGTGAACCATTTTCTTTTTCCCCCTTTTTTTCATTTTTTCAATTTTTCATTCATTTTTCTTTTTCCCTTCCTTTTCTTTTTTCTAAAAACTCTATGCTAATCTTAAACTTAAAAGCTAAAACTAAAAACTAAAACTAAAAGTAAATAAGAATAAAAAGCAAATGAAATAGGTCAACTAAAAGGGCGAAAATGAATAAAACTAAAATATCATAACAACTTATAGTGCAAAACATACAATAACGAACTAAAATGCAGGCAATCTAAAATGAAAATCATGAAATAGATGATACATACAAATTATTCAAAATTTGGTGTCTACAGTTTGCCCCTCTTTGTCTGAGTTTTGAAAAAACTTGAGACAAAGAAGTAGACACCAAATACTTACCTGTGTTATTCGGTTGCAAAAATGATCCGAACGGACAGGAATTCTAAAAATGGGACTGACCCGAACATAAATGTAAAAATGGGATAGACCCATAGGATAGACCCGAGCAGAAAATGTAAACGGGATAGACCCGAGCAGAAAATGTAAAATTGGGATAGACCCACGGGATAGACCCGAACAGAAATTTAAACATGGGATAGACCCACGGGATAGACCCGGACAGAAATTTAAAATTGGGATAGACCCACGGGATAGACCCGGACAGAAATTTAAACTTGGGATAGGCCCACGGGATAGACCCGGACAGAAATTTAAATGGGATAGACCCACGGGATAGACCCGAACAGAAAATGTAAAATGAAGAACTGTATAAGACTTGTTTGAAAAATTATCTAAAAATTTGCCCCAGTGTGATGAATTGGTCGGTGGGATAACATCTGAGTCTGACGGGGTGTGGACGGTCAGCGGGATAAAACCCGGTCCTGCCGAGGTTGGCGGGATGAAACCCGGTCCCAACGTGATAAAAGCGGTCAGCGAGATAGAACCCGGTCCTGCCGAGGTTGGCGGGATAAAACCCGGTCCCAACGTGATAAAAAGCGGTCAGCGGGATAGAACCCGGTCCTGCCGAGGTTGGCGGGATAAAACCCGGTCCCAACGTAGATAAAAACGGTCAGCGGGATAGAACCCGGTCCTGCCGAGGTGAACTTGATTTGATTTTTGACTTTGATTTTTGATTTTTGATTTTTGATTTTTTGATTTTTTTTTTTTTTTGATTTTTTGATTTTTGATTTTTGATTTTTTGATTTTTCCCTTTTGATTTTTCTCTTTCCTTTCGGATTTTTCCGAGAGAATTTTTCAAACTAATTTGCCCCAGAGTCGGGTCCATTTTTCCCTCCTTCTTCTCGCTTCTCTTTGCAGTATCGGCCTTCCGTCTCACTGGATGCTTTTCGTTATTTTGAACCATGAATACCTGTACAAGGGGTTCATCAAAATATGACATGCATTCAAATCTCTTATTTGGAAAGAACAGCGTGATTGGTTTGACATCCTCAAATGTATTACAAAAATTTTTGCCCCAGTGTGGGCTATTTTGCAAAATCTCTCACATGAAAATTTGCCCCAGTGTAGGCCTATTTAATTGCAAAAAAAATTTGTTTGAATGACCCTCCATTTATTTGAACCAAGTAAGCAATTGCTTTTCCTAACATATCATGTGAAGGAAATTGAAATGTCTTGCTTAAACTCATACAGGTAATTTCATGATGAATTTCTCAAAATAGTGCCAAATTATGAAAGATCAATGCTTTGGATAATGGATCACAATTTATTGGCTCATTTTTCAGGAGCAATCCAGTGATCTTATTTCTGATTTGGCTAAGGAAATGGGAGGTCAGAATTTGTCTCATTTTTGTGCCCCAGTTGTATGTAACCCATTCAATGTCACATCTTAGTGAAAGCAAATAGTTTGTCACCTTCATTTCTTAAGAAAATTGAGTCAACATATAAGCTTTAAGTTTGCAACAACTGGGTAAGAACGATAGCTAAACATGCGAAAACTGGTTATACCCTTATGATCACAAATGATTGATGGATTTTCTTATGAGCATAATCCTCACTTTGGGCTGTCATGAAGGAATAAGTCAACGATGGACTTTATTAGTTTGTAATGTGGTTTGAACACGATAGTTGAAGGATAAGTCAAGGACATTGCACCACAGATCGCATTTTTCCAAAATTGCCCCTATTTTGAACTCGAAGATTCTGAACTTTGTTTGATCACTCAATAGGGACTTCACCATCGAATCTTTTGTATTTCATTTTTCCGTTTTGCTTTTCCGTTTTCTTTTCTTTGATCTGGTGGGTTTTCCATGGTGAGTAGCGTCAACCCCATACCCAAGCAATTCAGAAATACAGCTAAAATTTTTCAGCATCAGAAATTTTCTTGACAGGGCCATTGCAAAGAACAGAAGTCAGGACTTTCGGCTTTTGTAATGGGGTCAGGTGGGGTGTTTAGAAAAGTTAAGGCTTGAAAGCGGATTTCAAAAGTGGATTGAAGAATCTGAGATCGCATTGTTGCGCCAACCCTATTTTAGGGTTAAATCGGAATTTGCCCCAGTTTATGCTCAATTGAGGCTTTTTCCCTTTCATTTTCTTTCTTCTCTTGATTTTTCGGCTTTCTGCCATTTTTTTTGAACTTTCACAAAAAATCTGCCCCAGTTTATTTTTTGAACTGAGGTTCTCTTTTCTCTTTTCCTTTTGATTTTGTTGCATTGTCACTTTTCATTTCTTGAAACTTTTCCTTTTTCAACTCAAACTTGCCCCAGTGTGGGGTTTGCGATTCTCAGGGGTTGCCAAATGAAGTATTTTATTCTGAAGGCTCAAAAGGGATAACTAGGGATAGAATGCTTGATTGGAAAAGAAGAGGGACTGACTTGTATTCCGTTCCTTACAATAACTCTGAAAGGAAACTTTCGTTAATGCGAAAATTTTTTGCATGTATCTGAATTAACTAACTGAGGAAAACTCTTGCTTATTCATATCTATGAAACATAAGTGATCCACCGGACAGAACTTGTACTTTTCCCCTTTTCTTTTCTTTTCAAAATTGAAACCCAAGTAGAATCAAAATTTCCCAATTTGTGGTTCCCTTTCCCCTTTTTCTTTTTCCTATTTCAAAATTTCCCAATCTCCTTCCCCAATGTGGGGTGCGATCATATGTGCACTCGAAAAGAACCACCAATTTTAGTTCAAATGAGGATGCAAGGGATGATCAGTGTTTAGGTTGTAGAAACGACGGCCAAAGTATCATTCTTATACCTCATGACAACCAAAGTAACAAAATGGTCATTGAAAATCCATTCCCCTTTTAAATATTTGAAAATTTTCCAATAGAGGGTAGTGATCATTAAGGCGCTCATTTGAAACGAAGTTATTCTTTCAAAGGCTCAAATGGGAGAACAAATGATAAAATGTGTATAGGTAGAGAAACGAATGCTCGAAATATCATTCCAAATTTTCAAAACAAACAAGAATAATGCACATTTTTGCTTTCACTTAGATGTGAATTGAATCGGTTAAACACAATAGATATTTTCAAGCAAAGATAGCCCCAATTTGCAATTTATCAATCAATGTGACTGATTTTATTTTGGGGTCAAATGAAGGAGGAAAGGAATCTCATAGGGCCTTTTGAGTGATCTCTTTTAATTCTGAGCACTCTTATTGTGTAATTCAGATCACCAATCTAGTGTATACAAGAGTTTTAGAAAGCATACACTCGCAAATTTTCAGGCTGGAGGTTGAAAAACCTTAATTTGGTTTCATTTCTCAAAATTCATCATGAACTCTCCAAGGAGTAAGAATAAAGAATGAAATGTACATAAATATACACAAAACAAAGAATTGTCCAAAAATTTTATTGCTGAAAAAAAAATTCTCATTCAATTATGATACAAATGAGAAGAGAGAAACTTATAAAGAACTCAAAATATACACTTTTGTCTCCTTTTCTTTTGGAACAAAATGTATTAACAAATCAAATAAACAGAATTTCCCTTTGGAAAATAATTACAAAATCTCTCAGAGGCTTTAGCGTAGAGCTTCCAGATAAATCATTTATGTTTTCATTGTAGGATCTGCCCAAGAATCAAATAACACTTGTAATCCTCAAACTTTATTGGATTAAAATTACCATCAGATATAGAAGAATATTTTCGTCTTATTGAAACATTTTATGAATGCAGGGGAGGGGGAAAACAAAAGAAAAATACCCCGAATTAGTAGGCAAAACTGCAAAATCGGTATGCATGTCCTATGGGGGAACCCTTTTTATGCCAAGGGTAGGCCTAGCATGAAAATGCAATCCGCTAGAGTAGGCACTATACAATACCTGATGGATCCGATCAACTCATGAAGTGAAAAATAATTTGAAAAATTTGGCCCATTGGAATGAGAAGAGACGATGGTCAAAATGAGGACCTCGTCCGAAGGGATTGATCACTTTTGATCGATGCAAGAATTGGCAAAAACGCGCGGGTTTGACCTTGACGAACTTCCTATCGAAAAAATTGGAATTCGTTTTGACAGCTTTTCTCAGTGAAGCACGGGTCAAAACTCCAACTGATCAAATGGCTGGATGCAATGGATGTTTTTCTCAAAATCGACTAGGTTTTTGAAATTCGACATTGAAATCCTAATTGGTCAAAATGAAATTGACAATTTATTAAGAATCGACCGGATTACCCTAAAAAGGGAAACAGGTCAAATGAATTGAATGAAATTTAATTTATCCAAAATTAATCAGATCACCCTAAAAAGGGTAAATTGATCAAATAGATTGAACGAAACTTGATTTATTCAAAATCGGCTCGGTTGCCCTAAAAATGGGTAAATTGGTCAAATGAATGAAATTGAATTAGTGATTTATTCAAAAATCGGCCGAATGACCCTAAAAAGGGTAAATTGGTCAAATGAATTGACGATTTATGCAAAAATCGACCGGATGACCCTAAAAAGGGTAAATTGGTCAAAAGATGGTTTATTCAAAATTGATTATGAACTGACAAAATGGATCGGCCGGCCATTGGTGGTTTCAGAAAATTAGTCTATGAGCCTTCTAAAATCACGATTTAGCCTCAATTTATTCATCGTCTCAACAAGAAGAATCATTTGTGAATTTTCTTCAAATTAATGTCCTTTTACGCAAGGGAATTTTAAAATGACCAAAAAGTGATTATTAGACGCTCATATTCCAAAGATCGCTTTATGAAAATGATCGGATCCTACCCTACCTTGTGCACTACCCCTTTGGATGGTACAAAATGTAAACGTGCAAGTCTCTTTGGATTAAGTATCCGAGACACAAGGTGGTTTATTCCTAATACGGGATCCCCTAAATGGCATTCCCTTTCTAGGGTTTATGCATGATGCCATTTTTATCAAAGCAAGAAAAAATGTAATTCGAAATGAAACATGACCTAAGGAACCCTTTATCTGCCAGGGTAAGCCTAAAATGCTATGCAATTACCAAAATCTATGAATGCAATATACCAAAATCTTTAAACGTGCAATAACCTATCTACGAGGGTAGGTTCTAAAAGAAGGTCATGCCAGACCTCTTATTTGATAGGGTTTGTGAATGCAATGGGGACATAAAACCAAGAAAAGTTAGTTCAGCCAGATAAATACACATAACACATTGTAGCAACGAAATCAATTCAAAGAAATAAAGCAATAAAAGGGAGAAAGGGGTTGGACCCCTCCCCTCGTGAATAGTGTCCCTAGCTCAGGATAAGGCCGACTCTACCCTAGGCAATTCTAATATGGATGCATGAGGCTGGGGTTCGCTAATGCATCTAGACTCGATAAGCTCAGGTCCCCGAGCCTTCAGACTTAGAAACCAAGGGTCATCAATCCCAAGGTTCTTTGTTGGTGGCTCGAGCGATTCCCCAAACACCGCTACGCACACATCGTGTCGCGGCTACGTGTTTGAGTGAATCTATCAAAATCCTCAACCTTCGACTAAAAGCTAAAGGCTATCAACCCATAGCTTAAAGCAGAAGATTGAGTGACCCATTCGATCATGCTACACACACATCGTGTCGTGATCACATGTCCAAGCGAGTCACCTAATCCTAATAGGGTGGAGTGGCGTGACAAGCCACTAAAAGAAAAATAAATAAAGGGTGAAAAAATTAAAGCGTATGCTCGTATGCTAGTGCTCGTTTGGAGGGGAGGGATCAAGAACCAACGCGAGGCTCTAGGGTGACACCCCCCCCCCTTAAATGCAATGCAAGCGCGAGATAAACAAGTAAACATACATCCAATCAACGAATCATACATGCGTGAGTGAGGGAGTAATTGGACACGCGTGAAATGCAAAATCCTAAAAAAGGAAAAAATGCAACCCTAAAACACCCAAATGTGATATATGAAAAGGTTAAAAGAAGAAAAAGGTTGATTAAATCAAATTTGCTCGGACTCTCGAAAGTCCCCAGTGGAGTCGCCAACTGTCGCGCCCCATTTTTGAATAAATAAATAAATTGGTTTAAAAATGTATTTTTTGATTCAATTTGTGATTGGAAAATGAATTGTGATTTAAAAGAAAAATGGGTCTAAATGGGGGTTTGAAAATGCGACGATTTGACCCAAAATTATAGTTTAAAAAGGGTTTTTGAAAAAAAATGGGAGTCGCCACTTGGTAATGAGTTAAGGTGTACCAAATCACCTAAAAATGAATTTTTTAAAGAAAAAATGGGAAAGAGTAGTAAGAAACCCTTTTAAACGACTCCTAGTCCACGTAAACCAACGAGAAAAGGTTCGGGAGTCACATTTGATGAAGGGGAAGGCAAGGATAAAATCCAAGGCACCCCTTCGACCTAGCCAAGGCTAGTTGCGTGATTTAATCAAAGTTTTTTTTATTTTAACCAAAGAATTTATTACATTTGGATGCACTACATGAATGCAAAAAGAAGGAAAAAATGCAAACTTAAATTCTAAAATGTCTCTTGTAAGGTTTTTGGTCCCAACCACATGAATTGTGGCGGCCAATAAAGGAAAACCTTATAGAGGTCGATTAATGCAAGTGAGAGTTCAAATTCAAGTGTGCAAGTGTGAAAGTGTATGAAAGATGCAAGAAATGTAAGTGCAAGTGTGCGAATGTATAAAAAGGTGCATGTGTGAAATTGTATAAAATTCAAGTGTTTTTTGTGTGCAAGTGTGTGAAAATAGAATAATAGATATATAAGGTAAAGTGAAATTCCATTTGTGAGGTGGAAATGAGCACGTGATAGGAAAAATGTAGTGAGAAAGTATGGTTTGAGAAATGTGAAAAAATGTGGTTAAAAGAGTATGTAGGTGATAAAAATGAAAGTATGACCCTAGAGGAATGCAACAAGTCGGGTACGGGGGGGGTTGACTCCTAACTTTTCGACTTCTATTTTCCCTTTGATTAGAAGGCGAAACTAGCGTGCTAAGGCTATTGAGTAGCCACACTCGCTCGTTTCCCTTATCGGAAGGGGACACTCAAGCAAAATGAACCCTATAGCTAGTATGGGATGCAAAACCTAAAATGAGAGGAAAAGGGGTTCGAGGATCATGCCAAATGATAAAACTAAGGAAAATGCGTGATATGTGGTGAACAAGCAAATGATGTACTAACGAGGGAAAATTCCTAAGGGTCTAGCGTTGGACTAGCCCATTCTATGAATTCCGACTAGCGTTGGACTAGTGGAAACGATAAAAGAAGCCATAACTAGCGTTGGACTAGTGTGGTGACGTACATTCATCCATCACATTCATTCATGGCTATGGAAAGCGGGTAGACATGCCAAACACTTTTAAACACATAGCACATAACATTTAGCATGCTCGACTAGATGCAAGGCCCTAACAAAAGCAAATTAACACTTAACACGTAGGCATGCAATCAAGCTAATGAACCTATTACATTCACTAACTAAAACAAAAAGGGAAAGGGAGAATGGACCAAATTGCTCGCCACAGCCCTATCTATTACAAGCCAAGAGGTGTACACATACCCCATTAAAAGAATAACTTAATGAAAACAAAAAGTAAATGACATAAATAAAAGGAATTAAAGAAAAGCTAGGAAAGCAAAGTAGACATGCAATTCACTTAGCACGTTGAGTCACATAGGAGAGACACAAAGATAAAAGAAGTTATACCTCCCTTGAATTGTGTCCAAATGAAAGAAAAACGGCTTCAAAACAATAAAAATGTCACGGTACCTCAAATAGTAAAGTATAACAAAGTCACCAAAACTCTTCCAATTGCAATTTAAATGAAATCAAACTATACATAATTTCCAATCAAGGAATCCACCAAGGACCCAATCGCAAGCATTAATCAACCATGCAAAGCCAATTGAAACATTTTAGAAACTTTGAAAGTCAAAGAGCAAAAAAAGCCAAAGCCCATTTATTTCAGAAAATTCAAGAAAATAGGCGAACACAAGCTCATTAGAACACAAAGTTCTTAAACTCTTGCATTAAGTACCACCCAAACAAATGAAAGCAAATGAGCAATCGAGTTGCAAAGTTGAGGCTACCAAGGACTCAATTGTGAACATTAACCAAGCACTCAAGCCTAATTAAACATTTTAGGAACTTCAAGGGCCCAAGAGCAAAGAAAAGGTCAAGTAAAGGTTAAAATGCAACTACTTCTAGGACCAAATTGCAAACTACTAGAACTCAATTGAGTCTTTACAGCATTGCTGCAAAATTACAAGGACCAAATTGATTAATTTTTCCAATTTCTGGGTCATAGTGGCATAAGGGGAAACTTGAGGGGGTTAAAATGCAATTTCCAGAAATCCTTTCATGCAAAAGCATGCAAAGGTTACGAAGAGAATGTTTCTGCAACGTTTCTTATGCTCTCAAACTTCAGCAACTTTGCCTGACAAATCCACACAACCATCTCAAACCCAAAACCAACATCAAACTTGTGACGCCCCACATCTCCCTAAGGCGGACCAAAGGGTATCCGCGGACGCCTGTCCAGCTCACGCCAGGACTCAAGCAATTCCATTCAATTTCAAACCGAACTAATCACTTCGATGAGAACAACATGAATACAATAATGCGGAAGCGTTCAAGCTTAATAAGTCACTTAATGTATAACCAGCACATCGGGTAATCATGAAACGACTTAAATTCAAAGTACACATCAGGGCCCAAACTTTTCAAGTTTACAATTTCCAAAAGTACAACCCAAACCAGGGCCTAGTCAAAATATATAACAGGAGTCTTAACAAAATTACAACGGATGGTTTCTCCATATTTCTCCAAGAGTCGGTCCTGTTAAGGAAAACAAAACTATAGGGTGAGCGAAACGCTCGTGAGGCCAAAAACACACATGCAAGCACTTAGTCAAATAACAAACCCAATTTAATAAATAAAATCATGTCTTTTCAATAATCAATTATTCAAACAGGAAAAGTAATCAGAAACAATTCAAGGATATAGTAGCTCTCAGGAGCTAAGTTCCACTTGATCTGCCGTTGTCATTCGTATACCTTCCCGCATTGACCCTCCTGTCAACCGGGTCGGTATTTCCATTTCTGTAGACCACCACTTACTTTCCTCCGTCCACCGTACACCCCAAGGGCCCACAAGTCTATTATTGGGCGATACTCTACGAGTATGCCAAGCAAGACCTCTTATTAGGTCGAGCTTATGTGTATCTCATGGCTCGTCCAAATCCCCGACCAAGCCCATTGCTGGCTCGAGTCTAAGGACGGCCTATGAGTTTGGGCGTCCCCCATTCATTTGAAAGTCGAGGAGGTTCACTACAACGACATAAGCATTCATGACATAACATTGCATTTCATTCATTCATTCAATACGTTTCATTCATTCATTTGAAATTAGAACGAGTGCGATAAAGTACGCACCCGCCCTTATTTTTAAAACTTTCAACAAATACCACAAATAAGCAATTATCAAAATTCACACACTTGACACTCACCGAGCAATTCAATAAGAATTATTTTCCGGAAGTTCAAGTGTCCACGGTGAGATCCTCTTGAAGGTCTCCTTGCGCGCCTGGCAATTTAATAGTGGATAATCACACAATTAACCCACTTATCAAGGAAGATTGTACACTAGTACAATCTAAGAATTATTTTGCAAAAAGGAACCTCAATTACACGTAAATCGAGGTTCAACTTGCCTTTTATTAGGTACAATATTATTTGAGTTTTTATCATGAAAATCGAGGGCAAAACGTTTGAATAATACTACGAGAATTAAGAGTTTTGGAAAAACTCCTTTGCCTTGAAATGTGAGAATTTCAGTTTTATCCTAAATCTTTGAAAAATCGTAACTCGCTCGGTATAAGTCGAGAATGGGAAAACTTTATACCGTTGGAATCCTCTGAGAGAGTGCTATAAGTTCCTAGAAGAGACTTTTCCATGAATCGAAGTGAAAAGTGGTCAAAAATGGGCTTGAAGACGCAGGGTTGGTTTTCATGGCAGAATTAAGTTGGATTTCGGCCAACTTTGGAGATTCGGCACGATTCACACGTTCCAAACCGGCCTCTGAAATTTTCAGCTCAATTAGTGTTGCAAGTGAAGTGTATGACAAAATAAGCGGATCAAGAATCGGAGTTTCGAGCACCGAGATACGGTAGCCCGAAGTTGAGCAAATTCAAGACTGGGTGAGAATTTTCCAGATTTGAACCTCTAACTTTAGTAATTCAATTGGGTATCGAAACGAACTTGAATTGGCACCAAAATTGGCAGTATTTCAATACTATATGGAAAGTATCCCTATATCGAATTTCGGGGAAAAATACCTTCGGCAAGGTAGTTAATTAGCCAACCAAAGTTCAAGAAAAATCCTAAGGCAATCTGCCTTTGACTTTCATTTTCCAAATTTCCAATCGTTTAACCAAGAAAGTTATCCAACCATGGTTCATTTGTAAAATAAGGGTCTAAGATACACCCATAATATCTTTGGTAAGTGTTTAATATCAAAAACATCAACTAACAAGTTCACTCCAAGATTTGGTTCCAAACCAGTCCAAACATTAGGGTTTTCCAAAACAGAGCAGTCCACTTGTTTCAGTCACAACTCAGTCATTATAGCTCGAAATCGAGCATGGCTTACGCCGTTGGAAAATACATTCATAGAGTTAAAATATCACAGAAGAAATCGTTACCAAATTCGGCACCCATCTGGTTCAAATTCGGGCATCAAGTTACTGCCTGAACACCTCATTCCAGATGAACAGAGTAACAGGGCAGCGAACTTAAAACATTTCGTTCGGCTTGCTCACAAAGAATCAGAACGTGCATTATATACCAAATTAAATCTAGGAATGTCTAGTTTCAAACGCCACCGACGGCACATGATTTCGACATCCGAGGACAGAGTTATAGCCAAAATACTACTGCTGGTCAGAGCATACGCGAATCAGTTTTCCAGATTTGCTGGTTTCTAAAAAAAATTCATTTTCCCATTCAAACCTCATTATTTTTAAGTGAAATTTTTCACACATCTAATACATCCTACCAACATCCAATTCAAGCAATTAAACCATTAAAAATTGGCCTGGAAATGGCCGAACATGGCAGGGGCAAAATTGGAAATTTTAGCTTCTTACACCCAATGAAGTTCCTACTAATTACCCACCACTAATGCATCATTATAACCACTAAACCAACAATATAATCACCATCAATCATCAAATCAGCAACAACAACCCAAGTGTGGGAATTCCAAGAGCCCACAATCACATTTTTACACCATAATCAAGTAACTAAGTGCATGCATGAGCTTAATCTTGCCATATAATCTCCAAAAGATAAGAATCCAAGGGTTGATCATTACCTACTCCTTTGGTTTGCAAGGTCAGAATTTTCGGCCCTCTTAAAGCTCCAAGAAACCGTGATTTCCAGCCCTTGTTTGCAGCTCAAGATGATCCTCAAGTGTCAAGCTAGGTGTGGTGCAAGTTTGGTTAAATTTGGAGATGATTTGGGGTGGTTTTGAGTGAGATTAGTGAGCAGAATTTTTGAAGCAATTGTGTTAGAGAGAGGAGGGAGTTTGGTCGGCTGTGAGGAGAGAGAAAATGGAGGGAAATCTGACTTCCTTTATGTGAGAACCCGTAATTTTTCCATTTTCTAGGTTTTATTATATTTCCAGGTTTTCTTATTTTCAATGGTTTGTTTTCTGCACTTTCTGTATCCGGAAAATTTTCTAGATAATTTTTATGAGTAAATATAAGTTTTATATGATTTTTCCTAGCATTGGGTAGTTTTTGAAAATTAAGGATATAGAAAGGAAGTGGGACCCACTAGTGCGGAAAGTTCGGAAAAATTCGGCCAATAAGGTTAAGTTTCGGATACTGTGTAAAATTTATCGGGTGTTAATAGATAAGTAGAGGAGTGTGAAGTGATTGATGTGAGAGGTGACTAAAGGATTGAATTGCATTTAATGAGATGCCATGTGTCATTTTCCCATTGGTTAGGACTTAAGACTACTATTCATGGTTTTGACCTTTTGACTTATGGAGTAAATATCTTCAAAAATTCACAAAAAATAACCATTTTTCATTCTATGTTGGCCGACTCTTGAGAGCTCAAGAAGGAAGAAACTTGCTTCAAATTTCAAGCTCCCAACTAGCTCAATCTTCCAAACTATTTGCCTAAATTAGTTTTTACTCCATAAAATCCTTCCACTTGGTGTTAGTGAGTGTTTTGGTGAAGCTTTTTGGAGAACTTAAGGTGTCCAACATCTTCCTCTCTCTTGTTTACTTGGTAAGTGATGATTGAACATTTTCTTATAGCTAATGATGTTGAATTTATGCCTAATGGTGGCTATTGTGTTAGAAATTGTGGATTATTTCTTGGTTTGAAGTGATTTGGTTGAGTTTTTTATTTTTTGAGGAATTTTCTGGTTTCATATGATCTTGATGGTGTGATTGTTTTTTATGGTTGGTAATAAGGGGCTTTGGCTCTAGTAGGTGCATATGATAGAAAATTGCAATCAATTTTGGATTTGGAAGAATTTCTGGAAAATTAGGGTTCTTGGTTGAACATTCTGTCCGAAATTTTAGGTCATAGATAGAGGCCGAATTGGACTTTGCTCAAAACATGAAAGTTGTAGATATTGATGATTTTGAAGTGGCTACAAAATTTCAGGGAATTTTGAGTAGTGTAGAGTGAGTTATGCCGTTTTTACTGTTGCTGTTCTGGGTGAACAGAATGTGCGAACTGCGATAGTAATTGTCTGTTTTGACTGGAATTGGTTTGGATTTTGTTGTGGGTGTCTTCTGATGAAATGTATCTTGATGTCTTAGCTTTCATGTTCCTTTGGAATCAATGCATTTGGACCTGTGTAGGCTGAGATAGACGTATTCCAGTTTTGTGTGATTTGGGAACCTGCAATTACGGTTCTGGCTTGGTTTTCTGCAATTTTGACCTAGTTGTGCTAGGATTTGGACTGAGTGACCTTCTACATTGTTGTAGCTCTGTCTTTTAGCTTCGAGATGGTGGGTCTTACACCCTCATCCGATAAGCGTATTGCATTTTGTATCATTACCGCATACGGAGGCCAAAACTGTTTTTGTTGATTGATCAAATGAGTTATATTTCCTGATTTTCTGGTTTGCTATTATGCTTATATATGTATATGAAACCCTATTGGGGTTGTGATTGGCATGGCTTTATGAAACCCTATTGGTTGGCATGGTTTTAAGGCTTACTCTTATTCCGGTCATTTTCTAGCTAACTTTTGTACTTGTACTACTTTGAGCCTAGTGAACGGCTTTTGGGAATGAGATGACTTTTGTGTGAGGTGTTGGGACTGATTTGAGGAAATAATGAAGCCTTAATGGCTGGAAAAGTAAGAAATTTAGGGGGAGTGCTGCCCGATTTTCTAGGCCGTTTGGTTCTTTAAGTTGGATTTGCCTTTTGATGGAAATGAAGGGCTTTTGGGTTGTTTGCGCCTAGGTCTTGATGTTATCTTTTTGTTTTCAAGAAAATCATGTTTTTGCACCCTTGCATTAGTATGTCTCGCTTGTGAATTCCGTTTATTCGATTTTAGATATGAAACCTTCAATTGGTTTATTTTGATTATTTTAGGGTTTCTTGGCGATTAAGGTCAATCTGAAGTGAAACTTTTGAAGTTGAATCGGTGAGTGTACCACTGCCTGCTACCCTTTATGTGAAATATCTGAATATCTGAATACTTGACTTATGACTATTGAAGCCAAGTACTGCTTTGATAAAGTGGAGGCGAGGGTGTATTTTATCACACTCGTTCTCTGGTCTGTTCATATTCCAATTCTGAACGTCTATCTGAATCTGTTATCTGTATCTGTATCTGAAACTGTACTGAATCTGTTATCTGTATCTGAAACTGTATCTGTTCTGACGTCGTTTGGAAGCTTGTGTCCAACGACCTTTCTGTGACCTATGAGCTCAAATCCTGTGGCTAAGTTATTCAAGTCGGGTCGGCAAGGGCCTGGACGATTAGATAACGAACCACGGTAGTCTGTTCGGGGATCTTTGGGTATTGAGACCCTTGGGTTCCGGTATATTCGAGTATTACCATTTCTGTTACTGATACAGTGAGCGGGCCCGGTAAAGGGGTGTTTGGTGGACGGAATTTGGAGTGAAGAGGGGTCTACGGACGCTTTGGTTCTATATACGTTGACGGAGGGTCAACCGGTCTGGATCAAGTACTGCGCTGGAAATTTGGCTCCTGAGAGCCACCCGTATCCTTCTGATTTGAATCAGTGGTTCCGTTGCTTTATATCTGGCATGTGTATCTGATTTGTTAAACATGAAATGCCATGATTTTATTGCTATCTGTTTGGTACCTCATTGAGCGCAAGCTCACCCCTTTCTGTTCCCTTTTGTTTTCCTTACAGGAAAATAATCACTTTTGGGAGCTCATACGTGTTGGTTGCCAAATTGAGCCATGTATATGTCTATTTTGAATAGCTCATCTCATGAAACCCTAATGTGTATTGGGTTCATCTTCTGAATGGCAAACCGAATATGTGTATACCATATGTATAGTTGTTGACATGCCAAGTGTGGTTGTAAATGTTGAATTGCTATGTATTACTGTTTGGTGGGTTCTCGGTTTCCCCTATTCCAGGCACTATTCATCGTTTTCCTTTTGCTTATTATTTTGTTATTTTGGTTCTTGTGGCTTGTCCGAGCGCACTTTTGCATTTCCGAAACGTTTTAGAACGCGTGTAACCGCTCCGTAGTCCTGGCGAGAGCTGGGCATGCAGTCCGCTAACCCCTTTGGTTCGCCTTAGGGGAAGGTGGGGCTGTTACACTTTAGCTTCCAAGAGAAGGTGAAATAAGTGGTGGTAATTCACCCAAAAGTCAACTCTCATTAGGGGCCGTTTGGTGCGATTACGGCTCGATTTTCTCGCGCGTTTGGTTCACTAGTGCACTAAACCTCCAAGGCATATATATTCATGTAAATATTATTCACTCTTAATTGTCCCGAAATAAGGGTCTAAAGTCCCTCAATTGAAGTCGCGCGCGTGAAAACGCGTACCGTCAAATTTAACGCTATAACGCGAAACTTTCGGAAAATTCTTATAATGATTGCACTACTAACTATCACTTGAATATTTATTCATAAAATTACCTATTTTAGGACCATAGTACAAGTCTCCAATATTCCAAGCTTATCGTGCTACTACGCGGATAAAATCTCCAAGTACTATTCACTATTTTTACTAAACGCGCTCTAGGAAATTAATTTTCGAAACGAATCATTCTAAAAATATAACGAAGATATACTACCACTTATTTAGGTCTAATAAGACTAGAAAATATTCCTTGGAATTAAAACCCAATTAAATAATTTATTAAGCCATAAATTAGACATAAAATAATAGTTTTTGCGAGTCCTCACAAAACTCCTACCAAACTTATCGTACATGCCATAACCAGAATGAAGAAGATTTGCATGCAAATTTCATGTGACAAATGAGAAACATTCCAGCAACAAGAGAACCTTCAGGCCAAAAAGTTTTTTTTTTTAAACTTCAGCTAGCAAATACTTTTGCTTCAGCCCCTTACATGGCAAATGCATTCAATCATCTCAAACCACCCCAAAACATGCAAACCCAGCTAGCAAAAATGGATGGCCGAAACTTAATCAGGAAATGCAGGCAAAAGAAACAGCCAGGCATGAGATGCAGCAAAAGAGAAAGGTGAAGCTTGCGGCAATATTCATCCAGAATTTTTGCAACTTCAAGCTTTCAAATGCAAGTTTCAAGCAAACTTCAAACAAAACCAGCAAAGACTATCACTTGACCTCATTTAACATCTGGACACTTTGATTAACACAACGAAACTGAATATGCAACAAAAAGAGCAGCAAAGAAGCAAAAAAAACATGACAAAAACTGATGCAAATTTCTTGGAAACTTTCATGCAAAATGATCCAGCTACCTATTGTCTATGTGGCCAGCAAACATTCAATTCCAGCTCAAATATATTTGAATACAAACACCCAAAACCAATCTAAGTGTAATAACACCCATTTCAACATTCGAACTAACCAAAACATAAAAAAAACATGCAAAAGCTGGAAAATTCTGGGCAAAAGGTTCGGCAATCCTGACTAGTTTATTTTCAACAAAACATTCGACCATAGCTCAAGTGTTTTTGGAATTCAAACATGCAAACTGAAGCCAATCTTCTACTGCTCATTTTCACACAAGACTAACTAGCAAATTAGGATAGCTAAAGCTTGTGAGTGTTTGCAGAAAAGAAAAGAAAGCAAAACGGGTTGCAGCAAACTATGCTCTGCTGCAAATTCTGCAGCCAACAGTTTCATGTCTTCCTTACCCAGTTCAAGGGTATTCATGCACAAGTCTAAACATTTCCTAAACTGGACAGACATAGCCATGGTAGTTCTAAACAAACAACGACAAAAAGAAGGAAAATGCAGTCTGGCCGAATTGATAACATACAGCCGAATTTCTTAGACCCAACTTGTACACACAAACAAAAACCAAAAATGCGACCTTTAGAACATCAGCCTACATATATAGGAAAACATTATCTGTTCATGGCTCCTAAACTGAATTCATGCTCTCAGATGCACATTAAATGAACAAAAAGACTAACACCAAGCCTTGTCAACAGCACAGCAAAGTCACCAAACGTAACCATAGTCATAGTCATTAGGCATAGGTAACGACGAAAACTTAAACAAAAGAAGGAAATCATGCGCAAGGGACTTCAATCCATATGAAGATTATGTTAAACTAACATTGAGAAGAATCCGTTATACCTGAGAGCCCTTAGACTACTAAAGGGACAAGAATGACCCAAAGAAATTGAACGGTTCTGGAAATCGATGAACTGAGTTGAAGGAGATTCCAGCGCTGATGTGGGCAATACCAACCGAAGATCCCTTCTTTTTCCTTTTCTGATTTCCCTCTTCTTAAACTCCTTGCTGCCGGAGCTTTTCCTTCTTCCTCGCTTTTGTTTCTTTTCAGCTCTTCCTCAACCAACCGTCAACTTTTCTTTCGTCAGTCGTTACCCAAAGCCTTCTCCGTTACCCTCTCTTCTCCTCTCAGATCGTTCTAGCAGTCTTCCTCTATTTTTGTTCGCTCTTTTCTAGCTTTTTTCGGCTTCTTTTCCTCTGTAGCTTTTCTCTCTTTTTCTTTCTTTTTGCCGTTCACTCCCTTTTTTCTTCCTTGCTGTTTTCCTTTTGGTTTTGCAGCCGTCACTTGATGCCTATTCTCTCTGATTTCTGTTTTTCTTCAGAATTTTCCTTTCAGCCGTGCTCTCTATCCTTCCTCCTCCTTGCGGCTGCTGATTCTTGTTCCTTTTATATGAGCTCCAATCCGTAAACCCTCTCTCGGATGGTGAGGATGAAGAGCTTATCCTCCCTCTTCCATCCAACCATCCGATGGCTATTGAAGTTGTACCTTGCACGCTGCAATTTTTTGCAGCGTGCATGCTGCGGTAAATTTTTTTTAATTTTAATTAATTTTTTTTTAAAACAACTTGATAATTACAGAAATGATAAAATAAAATATAAATAATAATAATAACAAAATTACACAAACCAGGTAATAATAATAATAACAAAACAAAAATAATTTTAAATAAAAAACTAAACAAAAATGGCCATTTTTAATTTTTCTTTTTCATTTTTTCAAAATAAATTAACAAAAATAAACAAAATGCCAAAAGATTGAATTTAAGAGAAATAAACGTATTTTTGTGAACCATTTTCTTTTTCCCCCTTTTTTTCATTTTTTCAATTTTTCATTCATTTTTCTTTTTCCCTTCCTTTTCTTTTTTCTAAAAACTCTATGCTAATCTTAAACTTAAAAGCTAAAACTAAAAACTAAAACTAAAAGTAAATAAGAATAAAAAGCAAATGAAATAGGTCAACTAAAAGGGCGAAAATGAATAAAACTAAAATATCATAACAACTAATAGTGCAAAACATACAATAACGAACTAAAATGCAAGCAATCTAAAATGAAAATAATGAAATAGATGATACATACAAATTATTCAAAATTTGGTGTCTACAGATGGGAATGTTGTAGCTTGATGATGAAGAGGACGATAGGGCTTTGATGGCCACCCAGATGAATTGCGGCGGCCCTCCTTTTCCTTAGCTCTGCTTTTTCTCCTCTGAAATCCCTCCAGCCGTCTCCCTCATTCTTTTTTCTTTTCTGCCGTCATTCTCTATCTCCCCCTCAAACTGCGTTTCTGCTCTATTTATACCAGGAACCTTACTCTCAAACCGTCACCTGAAAGGTGAGGATCAGAGTGGAGGTTTTACTGGGCAACTTAGAGCCCTCCGATGGGCACACTCGACTATATTTCCGCAGCTTGCATGGAATTCTTCCCTTTTTTTTTAAGAATAATATAAATAACAATAAAAACAATAATAAGTCAAACAAACTTAAACTTAAATAAAATGTACAAAATTAGCAACCAAAAGAAAAAAAAAAGAAAAAATAATAATAATAATAATAAAAACTAAGATTTTCCTCTTTTTCTTCTTTTTTCCATTTTCATTCATTTTCCCCCTTTTTTTTAAAAAAAAAATTCTATGCTAAAATGGCTAAAAAAACTAAAACTAAAAGTAAATAAAACTAATTGTGACAAATAAAAATAGAACAAATAAAAAAAATGAATAGTAAATAAATAAATAATAAAACACCAAAAATTTGGTGCCTACAGGCAGATTACAAAAAAAAAAAGGAAAAAAAAGAAAAAGAGAGGAACCATCAGCCACAAAATTGTCTTGTAAAACTCCAGAATTGAGAATTGAGTGAAACCAAAACACCCCAAATGGCTGAAACCACAAAACAGCCTTCAACCTAATCCAAGTCCAAGTAGGATTGACTAGTTTAATCCGAATTGGACAAGCTGTCCAAGTTTCTTTCCAATTTCGTTTTTGACAGCCTACAAATCCTTATTGGGATGGAAAAAGGGGGTTAACATCAAATTAGACCAAGAATTTTCCACTGTTCATTATTTCCAAATTGCTACAACAAGAACGAGTAATCAGTAAGCTCTTTAGGTGATTGTTCTTGAGTCCAATCTCTATAGTTTTCTTGAGTCAATTGTTTAGCCTATATTTTCCAGAAATTCCAGCCATAAAAATTTGTCTTAAGGTCCAGGTTTAGTATCCCAAATTTCCAGATTTTAGTGTCGGTCAATTTGTGACAGCCCCACCTCACCCTAAGGCGAACCAAAGGGTTCGGCAGACCGCCTGCCCTGCTCTCGCCAGGACTACAGAGTCGAATCACACAAACCCAATATAGCACGTGCGATAGGACCCAAAGAAAACGAACAAATAAAACCACCAAGCTCCAATATCACTTACCAAATCTAATGGTGAAACAGGACATCGATTAAACATTCACCAAAGCCAAAGAAGCGTAACATCTCACTGAATACACTTAATAGACAAGGGTACACACTTACACATATATTTACATCGGAGTCTTTGGCAAATTAACTAAACTAAAGAACAAGTCAACGAATTCATGCACTTAAAAATATGATTCGGGTTTCGGTTGCAAAAGAGCTTAACAAAATACTAATTACACTAGCTCGCTCCTTTCTTCCAAGATCATGGATTCAAAATTTGGTTCCCTGTAAGGAAAACAAAGATAACGGGAAGGGGGTGAGCTTACACTCAATGAGGTACCAAAATAGTAGCATGTAAGAATCATGGATCTTCATATTCAATTAGTCACATATGCAAATCAAATAAAGAAATGAACAAACACCCTAGATAGAAAGGATACGGGTGACTCTCAGGAGCCAAATTTGCGTTGCAGTGCTTGATCCCAACCCGATGACTCTCCGTCAACGTATATAGAACCAACATGTCCGTAGACCCCACTTTACACCAGATTCCGTCCACCAAACATACCCCCTACCAGGCCCGAACACCTCAACAGAAATAGAAATGGTAATACTCGAGTATACTGGAATCAAGAGTCTCAATACCCAAAGATTTCCAAAAACAGACTACCATGGTTTGTTATCTAATCGATTAGACTCTTACCGGCTCGACTCGAGTAACTAGCCACAGGTTTTGAGCTCAGAGGTTGCAAACTTATACAGAGAACAGATACAGAGAGCAAATACAGACTTATACAGTATGCAAGAAACAAGTAATCAGACGAGAGAAACGAGAGTGATAAAGTACACCCTCGTTTCATACAGAATATACAGAAGTCACAGATAGCCAGATAAGCAACAAATTAGGGAAGTGGTACACTCAACAGTTCCAGTACAGATACTTCAAAAGTTTGTACCCAAAGTGGCGTTAATCGCCAAGAAATCCTAAAATAATCAAGATAAAACAATTATAGTTTGCACATCCACAAACCCAGTAAATGGAACGCATAAATGAGGCTCGACTACATGTCGTATGCCTTTCTAGATTAAATACTAGTACAAAAGAATAAAAATATGACTTTTGAGCAAAAAAATAACAGTTGGTTCTAGGGTTACAAACAACTCCCAAAACCCATCATTTTTACCAAGATTAACTCAACTTGAAGGAATTGCGTAGCCCTAAAATTTTGGGCAGCATGCCCTCTGTATTTTCCTATATTCCAGCCATTTATGGCTTCATTGTTTTCCTCAATAAATCCCAAAGTCACACACAAAATAATCTCGTTTCAGTAGCCGTTCACTAGGTTCAAAGTCGTACCAGTACAAATTCAAGCTAGGAAAATGTCCGGAAATGAAGTTCAAGTCAGAAAACAAAAGATAGATTTGACGTTGTTTTACGTAACGGACAGAATTGAGGCTATGCTTATCGGATTGGAATGCAATTTATACCGTTTCGAAGCTAAACAAAGGCCTACAACTTTGATGAAGACCACTCAGTTCAGTTCGTAGTATAGCTAGGTCAAAATTGCAATATACAAAACCAGAATCTTACCAACAGGTTAGTTAACCACACTATGGTGAAACGACAATAACTCAGGCTACCGAAATCCGATTGAGGTGTATCTTATGGTGTTTCAAAAATAATACATATACCTACATTTCTTATGAAGGCCTCCAAAGCTAAATCATGCATTTCAGAGTCAAAAAATTGAAATCTCCACGAAGACAGAAAACTGTCCACGAAACAGGGCTTATGGGCTGTCAAAGGTATTTTGGTCATTTCACATGCTACAGTACTCCCATTGATCTGAAATTTTACAGACAGCTATAAAAATTCATTTCCTACAACTTTCAAGTTTTGTGCTAACCCTAATTCGGCCTCTAACATGGTCGAACAGGACCGGGCAGAATAGGGTATCTTCAAAACCGAAAACTGGAATTTTTCATGCAGTCCAATGCTAATTTTCTTATTTCTGACTTGATTCACTACCTCAACTTCCTATACAAGATTATAACCATCATATACCATTTATAAATATAGTTGAAAACCTCAACCCTAACTCAAGAACATGCACCATGTCCATCCAAACCATCATAACAAAAATTTAAAACATCAAAACTGGAAATTTGTATCACTTGCTAGAATTTTCTATAACCACTACTACAATCAAGAAATCTACCTAAACAAGCCATAACTTTCACTTGTAAACCAATAAAGAACACCAACATGAACTAATACCAACCTTACCTAGCATTAGAGAAGCACAACAACCCCTTGGAAGCTTGAACCACCAAAACACTCCACCCCAAGATGGCAATCCACCTTCCTAAGCAAATTCTATGGGTTATTCAGTGAAGCTATCGATTAGTTTGCAAGATTGAGCAAGAAATCAAGAATCCAAAGTTGAAACTTTTCCTCTTGAATCTCCCATAGAGCTCTCGACCCTCTCTCTCTCTTTTTTCCTCTTAATTTGTGGCTTTATTTTTCATTTACTAACAATAGAAGATATTTAAGCCAATGGTCAACTTGGACTTTTTCTCCACCAATCAAATTTAAGCTTGGGAAGATCTTAGAAGCTTTGAGGTTACTAAAGATCTTACTTTGCTAATCCTCACACTATGACCCCAACTTCTTTTAATCTTTACAATTAACTCCATAGATCACTAACTTAATGAAATCCACAAGCTTAATTATACCTCATTAATCTACTAACCACCCAACCATTATAATTACCTATAATAAAATATGCATTGTCATACATAAACTCAATTACATAATAACCTTTTAGTCACAAGTAAAACTAGGGTTTTGATTTAAATTTAAAGTGTCCAAATAAAAAAAAACATAATGTTTGTCAAACAAAACAAAAGAAATAAATCAAAATTTTAAAAGAACGAGGGAAAACATTGTCTTAAAATTCGGGGTATCACACAATTGCTCATTGTTGTGTCATACAACTCATACTTCTTGAGTCAATCATTTAAGCACTCTTCAGCAAAATTTCCAGCTTTATTTGTTCCATTTTCTAGCCTCAATTACTTCACTCCAAATCTGATTGAGCCACACTTGAGTGGGTTCTTATGTGAAGCAAGTCGACTTTTGGGGAAATTCTTCTAATTTCTTCAAGGGAAGCAAGCGGGTCCTTGAGGACAAATTTGTGAGGACTATTTGAGTGAAAGATTAGAGTGAATACACGAGTGACGAGTGCATACACGTGAGCTTGTGTGTTGTGAGGAATTTCTTCTCTTTGCTAACCAATTTTGCAGGTCACTTAACCATGCCTCGTGGAGTTGCATCTCATTCATATCATCAAGAATTCTTAGAGAACAAGCCTCTTAAGAGGAAGGGTTCCAAGCGAACTACTTCCAAGAGCATTCACAACATGAGTTTCATTCACTTTGGGAGGAAATGGATCATTTTCGTGCTTTGTGCGTATATGAAAGATATAAGTATACTTGTAATGAGTATGAGGAGGAGCAAAGGAGTTTGCGTCGAGCATCTAAGCCGAGGTCTACAACAAGCATATGAGCATCATCTAAGGAGTGTTGTGATAATCGAGTCATGAATTCTCTAATTGAATCAAAATCTCATGAATCAAAGGCTGATTTCCGAAGCCGGACTAAAGAATTGGTTGACTCTATGATGGGAGAAATTGGCCAAGTGCTGAATTCATATTTTGAGCAACTTACTCATGTGTCAACCAATGGTGGTAAAGAAGATGTTCCTTCTAGTCCGCCATTGATTGAAGAAGTATCTATGAATGCTGGCAATAAACTTGAGATTGAAAACCTAGAAGTCCCATCTACACAAGTTAGTTGCCACGAACTAGTTGAGAAGGAAGACAAGAGAAAAAATGAGCTGACTTTGGGCAACAATGCGAGGGCTTATTTTTCTAACGAACTTACCTTTGTTTTGTTTAGTTTTTCTTCTTTTATGCAGGTTAAGCAAGAAGAGATTGAGTTGATCATGGCATGTTCTATTGGTGAATATCAAAATTTTCATGGAGTTTGTGTGAGAACCCTGAAAAATAGACATATAAATATCAGTGCATATTTTATTTGCATTTTAATTCTTTAATAAATTTTAGCACGAAGTCAAATTGTTTCTAAATAAGTATGTAGAATTAAACGTTATGTACAAAATAAAAGAATTGTGCTAAACTACTAAACTTCGTGGTTTTGTTACATTAACTTCATATTTCGATGGTAAACTATTTCATTGATCTAATCATTAATTTCTTCGAATTCTAGAATGGTAATTAATTGTTTTGAAATAAAAGTGTAGAGATAATTTTTAAGTAATAAATAATATAATTGTGCCAATATTGAATTATTCGGTTTTGCTATATTAAATTAATATTTCTTGAGTTAGATTAATTTATCGCCTTAAAATAAAATACTAAAATACTTAGTTTTCTTAATGTTGAAAATTAATGTTACCTGAGTAGATTAAGTATATAAAATTTCTTGAATTTCTATAACTATTTCTAAATTAGTGAATAACGTTAAACACTAATAAGAATGTTCACTATGGGACAAAGCCTATAAATTTTAGATAAACATGATACAAGTATACTAAACATAATTAAGGTGTGAAAAATTCGATAATTAAAGCCTTGCAAGATTAGCATATTACTAGGCGATCAAATTATACTTGGGGATAAATTTTGGAATTAAGTTAGAACTAAGGTCTTGAGTGGAGATTAGGAAGAGAAGTGAAAAGACTAAAATGCCCTTCACAATCCACAAAATCCCCACTACACCACAACCATCACCATGCACGGCCAAACACCCCTTCTGACAGCATTTCCATCACCGCCCAAATTGTCCAATCCCATTCTCTCCAATTCCATACGTAAACCATTTCCTTTCCGTTTCATATCACAAAACCGCGATACCATCCCACTCCACCTTCATTCCTATATCACAAAATATCATTCACACTACACCACAATATCACAACTTCAATTTCCTTTCTGCCGTGAGAGTGAGAGAGCAGCTACATAGGATTTAACGACGGGAGAGAGAGTGAGCCGAGCTTCCTATTTCTTTTCTTTTCTGTCCGTAAACCAGAGAGGGAAGAGAGGGACTTGTGATCCGGTCTGTCTTCCATCCGTGAGCTGGTGCAGAGCTTGAGACCAGAGTTCCTTCATCCAGCCGCAAGCCAGAGCAAGGGAGAGAGGAAGAGAGAACTAGCGGTCTGCATTTTTTCTGGACAGCTGAGAGTGAGAATTGTTGCAGCTGCTAGTCGTGTGTTTTAGGCTTCAAGCTAAGGTAAATTCTAGACTTAGATGAATTGTTTATGGGTTGATGAAGTTGTCTATAAGCATGCATGTGATCTTGTGAGGTTAGATGAGGAATTGAGACTTAAGAAATCTGGTTTGGAAAGAATTGAAGTTGCCGAGAGCTTAATCTAGAAATGCAGCTTTAAATTTGTTCATCTGAGGTAATCTGAGATTAGAAATGTATTTAATTAACTGAAAACAAGATGTTTAAACCATGCATGAAGCTAATTAGCCGGATTATGCTAGAAGATAAAAATGAAACAGGAATCTGTTGCATGCAATCTAGCCGAGAGAAGCTGAACAAATTGCTGGTTGAAATACTTCATAGGATTTCTTTCTTTCTAGAGGTGCAAACCAAATTTGGACTGGAAATGCTAGCTAATTAGTTCAGTAGTTGTGCATGTGAGATTTAAGTGCCAAATACAAGGTTTTAACCGAAGGAAAATTCTGTTTAGGACTGACTAAAAGCTGAAAAAAAACTGTGTGATGGCCGAGAGAGCAGAGCTGGAATTGTAGCTTGTTATCAGAATTTTCTTTGTGAGAATTATGCTAGGAAAGAGGGCTGCTATCCACGGTTGTCTTGAGCATCTAATGACCGAAATTTCTGACTTCATCATCTAATCAAGTAGATGTTAATCCAATACTTAAATCTTGCTTTATGAAGATCATCTTACATGTTTAAGGTAGTAATTGCATTTGGGCAGCTTTAAATTCTTGGAAAAATTGGAAAGTGGGCTCTATGAACTCCCACTCTTGGGTTGCTGCTGATTTTGTGGTTGATGATAATTATAATGTTGGATTAGTGTTTGAAATGGTGGATTAATGGTGTATAATTAGTAGAAATTTCAAGGGATGTGTAGTTCAAAAATGTTCAGATTTGCCCTGTTTTAATCGCACCCTTTTTGCAAAATTTTGAGAGTTTCATGACTTGTATATCATGTTGATATGTTGAATATGTGGTGTACAAAGTTTCATTGAAAAATATCGAGGTTTGGTTGGTCAAATAAATCGATTTAACAAAGCTAGTAAATCTGGAACTATTTTCGAAATGCTCTGACCAGCTTTCGTATTTCGGCCATAATTTTGAACTCCGATGTCGAAATCGAGTGCCGTCAGCGGCATTTGAAACTAGACATTCCAACCTTTCCGACGATATGAAATTCACATTCTGGTTCCATGTATGTGAGCCAAACCAACTATTTTAAGTCGGCTGTTCTGTTTCTCTGCTTTACAAGAACAAAATGCTGAGGCTGCAACTTGTGACTCGAATTCGAGCTAGTTGTGTGCCGAATTTCAAAATGATTTCTTCTATGAAATTATAGTTCTATGAATGTGTTTTCCAACGCCTTAAACCATGCCAAATTCCGAGTTAATTTGAGTGATCTGTGATCAAAATATGAAACCTGCTCTGTCCTTGAAAACCCTGATTTTTTAGACAGATTTGATACAAGGTTTGGCAAAGACTTGCTAACTGAATATTTTGATGCTAAACACTTACCAAATGCACCATGAACGTTCTTTAAGTTTTGCCTAAACAAATGAACCAGGTTTGGAGGAATTTTCTTTGACCAAATGTCTGAAATGGAAAAACAAAATGTTCAAGGCAGTTTTGTCTTAGTATTTGCGAAATTTTAGGTGTTTGATTGACCACCTTTCCGAAGTTATTTTTCCATGAAATTTGGTAGAGGAACAACCCTTATATGGTAGTATTATACTGCTAATTATGGTGTTATTCCGAGACCGATTCATGGGTCAAATAAATTACCAAAGTTCGAGACTTGATTTTGGAAAACCCTTGTTGAACAAGAAAATTTTAGTAACTTTGAGCTACCGTATCTTGGTGCTCAAAACTCCGTTCCTCATTCCGTTTGTTTTGTTATACTCTTGAACTACAACACTAATAGAGTTGCAAATTTCAAAAGCCATTTCCAAACAAGTGAATTTTGCCGAATTTCCAAAGTTGGCCAAAAACCAACTTAAATCTGCCTTATGAACCAAAACAGTAACTTTGAGCCATTTTGACTATCTTCCATTTAGAATCATGAAAAAGTGTATTCTAGGAACTTTTAGTATTTTGAAGGAAGTTTCCAACGGTACCAAGTTTTCCAATCTTTGACATGTAAAAGGTGAGCTATGATTTTTCAAAGTATTGCATCAAAACTGAAATTTTCCGTATTCCAAGGAAATGGAGTTTTTTTCAAGGACTCCTTATTCCTTCGATAATATTCAAATGTCTTATCCTTGAATTTCATGATGTAGACTTAATTTCTCTTGTACCTTGAAACCCCGCTTGAGAATTTAGATTTAGGATAATTAAGACTTGTTCACGAGATTTTTCCTAAATTTGTATTATGACACGATTTTCAACAATAGTAGGGATTGTAAATGATAGACTATTACTATTCGTTCAGGCGCACGCGAGGACCTTTAAGAGGATCCGACAGAGGACGCTTGAACTTCAAATTGAACCTATTGCCCTTGTTTGACTAGGTGAGTGTTCCATATAGGAATACGTAATTGAGTAAGTCTAGGACATGCTCATCTCATGATCGTTAAGTATTTACCATACTCGTGTCTATTTAAGAAATATATATGCATTACATATCGACATGAATTGGTTAAATGATTAACCCTGTCAAATAATCTTGTAAACTCAATATGTGCTTAGCCTGCTTATTTTATGCTTATTCGGTTAAAGTGCTCTTGTAACTCGTTATGTGACAATTTGGAAAATGAGTTCCGATCCATCGAAGTGCGCAGTGTGTACTTTATCACACTAGCCGTTCGAGTGGTGAAGTGTGTGAAATATTTTCTAATGAATCCGTGAATCTAAATGTAGTTGCGTCGTTGGGTGAATCCCTCGACATGTGAATCCAACTACCAACATATGAATCTGTGAATCTAAATGTAGTTTCGTCGTTGGGTGAATCCCTCGACATGTGAATCAACTACCATAACTAATGAATCTGTGAATCTAAATGTGGTTGCTTCGTTGGGGTGAATCTCCTCGACTCTTACGTGGTAAAAGTGCAAAACGGCCAATGGCGGCCTATTAAAATGACATATGTCTACCAATTAACCGTAATTACCACCGTTTACCGTTTACCGTTTATCGTTTACCATTTATCGTTTACCGTTTACCGTGTTTACCTACCGTTTTCTAGTATATGTGGTTACTGATTTCTTGATTGTCATAAATTATATGCTCATATGAAGTTGTCCATCATTGTTAGGCGAGTGTGTACTTTACCTCCCTCGACCTATTTAAATGATGAATTTTACTTTTGTCGAATTACTTTGTTACCTGTGCATGTTGTAAGCTATAAGCTGAACTTGGGCCCCGCCTCGGTTACTGACCTACTCGAGCCAGGACTGGGCTCGGTCGGGTAGGTTGGAACCCTGGACAACCGTTTCGATATACTCGAGTATTACCACTGGAGGGATAAGGTGATGGCCAGTCAACCGTGGGGATCCGGGAGTTATAAGGTGCAGATGACCGACAAAGTTCCACTGGAACACCGTATCCTTTTGTGTTTGCTTTGCTATTAATAATGTTATTGCTCTCCTAGTTGGCATTCTCGGGTAAGACTCCTCATGAGCATTAACCTCTGAGATGAAGCAATCCTTGTAATGTCCTTCTAGTCGGACGAGCCACTATTTGTTTGACTGAAAATTTATATATGGCCATTCATTCCAAAAGTACTAGTTCTACATGTGTTTTCAAAGTAGCAATTACCCTTGTAATGATTATCACCTCATGGTAACATGCCATTGTGTAATCTAGAATCATGCATACGATATGCATAACTTACTTGACCTATTTGAACTATTTGAGCGTCTTGGAACCTCACTGGGCTGTGTAGCTCATCCCACGTTGTGGTTTTCTTTTACAGGTTCTGACAACTGAGGAAGACTTGAGATCTACTTGTATTTTAAGCATGTAGTTTGAATTAAACAATGTAGCTTTTGCTTCGGGTTGCCACTTGAAGCTGGAAATGTGTAAACCCTGGATTTGTATGTGGCTTGTATGAAATTTGTTACTTGGCTTATAAGGATGTATTTGAATTATATGTTTTGTTTCTAGGGTTGTAATCGGGAAGGTATTTTAAGAATCGACGTTGGCTATCTTAAGGCACTGTTATCTCTGAAGTTAATGTGATTCTAGAAACCGGCCTATTTGGAGGGAAACGATGTTGTAATAGATTAGGTTATACTTCGGAAGGACTTTTGCTAGTTGCTTGTGTGAGTCCTGGCGAGAGCTGGGCAGACGGCCCGCCAACCCTCTGGTTCGCCTTAGGGGGAAGTGGGGTCGCCACAGTTTGCATCTTAAGTGTTGTATCCCTTTACTATACATTGATATTCAACTTCACCTATGAGCCTGCTTTGCTTGTTGGGAGGAGTAATGAAGTTTCAAAGGGAGTTCTTGCACTTGAATCTTGTCCTTTGCCTCCTTACCATTTTGCAACAAGTGTTCCAAGTGATGATCAACCTAATGAAGTTGATCATGTTCAAAGTGTTCTTCATTTTGTCAGTTACATTATGGATGATCCAAGAAGATGTGACCTTGCTGCCGATGAACCATACATTGTACCTTGCATCATGGAACCAAAGCTATATGGTTATTGATGAGCAACCCTAGGGGAAGACCCTCCTAGAACCTCCCAACTTTGTAATATCAGAGTTGGACCTTTTCTCCCAATGGAAATTGAACTCGATTGTTCTCATGAACTCAAGACCTCTGACACACGAAGGTAATTAGCAACCTTAAGCAAATAATGATGGATGAAGAGACACCACGATTAGGGAACAAACTAATGGATTCTAATTTGAATTCTAAGCTATGAACTCAAGAATTCAAGAGTAAGTTCGATTAAGAACTTGAAGGAAAATTCCTCACGATTTCTGGTTGTAATATTCCATCCCTTTACTCATACAAGAGGAGTCTTTTTATAGGCTAGAACTAGGGCAAATCCGTTACAAGTAAGGATTGACAACTCACCTACCTAAACTAGGAATAGGAATTTGGCCCACATTAAGAGCCAACTCTTTATGGCTTCTCGATAAGGCCCAATAATTAATAAAATCTACTAAAAGGATTAAACTCAGCGACAACATGTCCTTTGTGCGATTAACAACTACTAAACTCGTGAGAACCCGTAAATTTTCTCATTTTCTAGGTTTTATTCTCTTTAATGGCATGTTTTCTGCATTTTCTTTATTAGGAAATTTTTTTTTCCAATAATTTTTATGAGTAAATATCATTTTTAGATGTTTTTTCTAGTATCGGTTAGTTTTTGAGAAATTAAGAGCGTATACCGGACGTGGGACCCGCTAGTGCGGAAAGTTCAGAAAAATTCGGCCAATTAGGTTAAGTTTTAGATACTGGGTTTAATTTACCGGGTGTTATGAGATAATTAGAGGTTAGTATATGGATGAGAGTTGTGACAGCCCCACCTCCCCCTAAGGCGAACCAAAGGATTCGGCGGACCGCCTGCCCAACTCTCGCCGGGACTCACTACAGTCCTCAAATAAAATACATCACTCACATCCAATAACATAGGGTACAACCTCAAGAATAAACGAAATAACATTTTTCAAACTTAGAACAAAATAAGATACATTACAAATCTCAAGTAAGGGTATCATTCCTCGAATAAGACAAAAGTCCTCAGTTCTCAAATAATTACAATTGCACTATCAGTCCCAAATATTACACCAAATACTTATCAAGTGAATCAAATTCAAATTATATATGAGATATCCCTCAGACACTAATAACTCAATACAAGCACTTCCTTTGGTCTCGAGTCCTGTGGGAAGAAAATTATTTTTGGGGTTCACTAATTAAGCCTCAGAACTTCCACTTCCAAGCCTGTTAAGGAAAACAAATTGGGGTGAGCTAACGCTCAGTGAGGCCAAGGGAAAAACATGCAAACATGCGAGCAAAGACACAATATAAAGCAATAAGTTGAGTAACAAGTAACTACGAAACATTAAGCAAGTAGGGAATTTAATCACAATAAAAGATACGGGAGCTCTCAGGAGCTAATCCACGCGCGATCCAAGCTCAGGTAGTTGACCCTCCGTCAACTTTCATAGTTATCCATGTAGAACTCCACTTACTACCTCCAGCCACCATGACACCCTCTTGGATCCGTAACCAAACAAGCATGTAGGTGGTATCACTTAACAAGTATACCTAGCAAGACCCCTTATTTGGATCAAGCTATAACACTTCCCAAGGTTTACCAAGTTCCTCGACCAAGCCCTTGCCGGCTTGAGTTACAAGGCTAGCCAATGGGTTGGGGCGTCCCCCCCCCATTCACTTTTAGGTCGATGAGACGAAGCTCCAATCGACAAGATTTGGTCATAGCATTGAGACGAGATGAGCGGTACCTCCTACCCTAAAAGGGCATGATACATTCTGCCGCTCAATGCTCACGAAACTACTTTCATTTGCATTCACATGTAACACGTATCACTTATCAAGCAAGCAATTTTATGAAAGAGAGGACAAGGGCGATAAAGTACACCCTAGCCTCATTAACTAGCAAGTACGAGTAACATTTCATTTAAACACTTCACATGCACTTGATACTCACCAAAAGTCGTGAGAGAGAGAAAAAAATGAAGAGGCTAAACCAGTTCTTCGGAGTTCTCGTATTCACCTGAGACATGTATAATCGCGATCATTCACGTGCATATTCAAGGCTAAGCAAAAATGTCCAAGTCATTTTCATGTTTATTGTAAAAATCAGGAAACTGGAGGTTTATGGCAGAAACCTTTAGAAAATCGTAACTTAATATTTACAAGTCCAAAATTTACATGGTTGATACCATTGGAAACCTAATTGAAAGGACTAAAACTTTGTAGAAGACACCTTGATGAGATTCCATACGGATATTGCCCAGTTTTTCCGTCAATAGACTGCTACAGTAAAAATGCAGGGCAGGGAAAATTCTGTTTTTCCAGCGGACTTGGAAAAATCACTAAAAATCACAGAAAATGAGTTAGCCCCTGAAATTTACATGGATTGTAGCCTTATGTGTCTAGTTCAAACCAAGCAAACAGGACTTGATTTGGAGTAGTATACTCCAAAAGATAACCTTTTTCCCAAAACTGGCCTGATGTTCCAGAAAGCAAATTTCCAGTTTTCACTTTAACAAGTTCACTCCTTTCTTTTCCTTTGAAGAGCTAATCGGTTTAATCAACCCAAATACACTTAAAATCCATTATTTTGGCAAAACTTTAACTCAAATAAAAGCTCCAAAAATCTGAAATTTTGTCCCACAAATTTCGGCCAACATAAAAGATTCAAAACAGAAATTTTTCCCCTTACTGTACTTAAACACACACAAGTTCATCCATCCAAATTAAGGAATACCTTGCAATAATTAACAAGCCAAACATGTAATAAAACAAGATTTATCACATATATACATCCAATCACATATCACACATCCAATATCGAAATATTGATACCTAGATCGAGTGCGACCAAGTACACCCCCGTCTAAGTCTCATTTAATCACATTTAATCACATAAGGCAGCTAATACAATAAATCCCAATTGCTCAAATCAAACACATGTCCTTAGGTGAGTGCGATAAAGTACACACACACCTTATAAAGAAAATACAGTTCACAAATCCATTTAGCAAACCCTTTTAGTAAACGGCAAATACATTTAAATAACCAAAGGGGCACATTTAACTAAAATACTTGAGGAAAGATTTTAACAAATAAGGAACACTCACCAATCACCGCTCATGATCCCCATTCACCACAATTGATTATTGTCCAAATCCAATTCCAAAGACACAAAGTTCAATATCACATATCACTGTCACCTTTTAGCAATTTAAGCACAACTCGAGCTACACTTATCGAATTGAAACAAAAAATATACCGTTTCGAAGCTAAGACATAGCTATACAATTCTCATGAAGACATCGCAACTCAGGTCCCACCCTAACCTAGCCAAATTTACCCAAATAACCCCCAGAGTTTCCAGTTCGAAGCTCACTGACACAATTACTGACAGTCCTGATTCAGTTAATCATAACTCAGCACACACAACTCCGATTCAGGTGATTCCAAAGCCATTTGAAAGCTAAGATACAAGGCTACAATTCTTAAGAAGGCATCAAAAACTAATTCATTCATCTTCCCAGCCAAACGAAGCAATTACAGAGGCAGACTATCATTTTTGATAGAAACAGGGCAGCAGGGGCAATTTTGTCATTTCACAAGCTACCCTGCTTCGATTGAGCTGAAAATTTACAGGCATAATTTAAACTCAATTCTCTACAACTTTCATGTTATGTGCTAAGGCTAATTCAGCCCCAAACATTTTCGAATAATCACAAAAGGTTTGGACTGTACTCTCCCTTTCTCCCGATTTCTGTCAAGGTTCTTCCCTTCCAAAGTTCAAGCCACAACTCCAAATATTCACACATATACCAATAAAAATCATGCTAGCAACCAAGATCATACATTTGTGGGAATCCCAAGAGCCCGTACATTAACCAAATCCAACAAGAATTCAACCCAATGAAGTTTCAGGATTCACTCTTCAAGAGATAACATGAAAGCTCTAGCTTTTGGGTTAGAGAACTACCTCAGGTTCTAGCTGATTTTCCCAAGGCTAGGATGTCCAATCTTCACCACGAAGAGATCTCTTTCCTTCTCCAAGAATCTGGCCAGCCACCACAAGGAGCTCCTCTCGGTTTCTCCCTCTGTTTCTCTCGGCTAGGAGATGGAGTGAAGCTAGCAGTTGGTTGGTCATGGAGTTTGAGTTGAGGAAGAAGAAGATAGAGCTTTGGCTAGAAAGAGGGAGAGAGTGTGTGAGGGTGGTCGGCTGATAAGGGAAGAAGAAAAGGAATGAAAGGTTTGAAAAATTGGGAGCATTATATTGGGAAGAGAAGGATAGGACTTAAAGCCCTATTTTAAGGATCATGTCCCCTCTTGCATATTAATGTCTTAAGAGTAAATTTAGTGGGGATGAAAGTGATTATCTTGGCTAATGAGGGAGGGGGATTCTCGACTATAATAAGGAAGAAAGGAAAAGAAATTGAAGTGAATTGGAGGAAATTAAATGGAAGAAACAATGGCAAGATTAAAACTTAGTTTTAGCAGAAATTGTCCAACTTTGACCAATGCTTATTTTCCACTTAAATTTGTCCACTACACATTTCTTATCTATATTAGTTCTATCTCATTTATAATTCTTTAAAAGCTACTCATAGTCTAATCTTTCACCAAAGTTAAATTCCTCGACACGGCTCAAAAACTAAACTTAGCACTGGTCGGTCAAACATTGGAATTTTGTTCGAATGAAAATCATTCAATTATGAAAATGTGAACTATGCACATAAAGATCATGTAATTGTATATAAATACATAATATAGTTATTTTCACATTTATTATTTAACTTTTCAAAAAAATATATATATATATATAAAATAAATAAAATAAATAAAATAAATAAATGAAATAGTAATAATAATAATAATATTATTAAAATAAAAAATTTTGAGGCCCTCACAAGAGTGGAGGAGAAAAAGGGATGTGCATGCATTAAATATGGTGACAAGTGTCACCATATGATTAAATCTTGCATTTTGACTACTATTTACCTTTTTACCAATTGACCAAATAAACCAAAAATTACCAAAATCATCTTCATTTCAAGCTCCTTGTAGCCGGCTCTCTCCAAGCAAAAGAAAGGAAAAAGCTCTCCAAGTTCTTGCTTCAATCTTGCTTAAATCCAACAAATCAACCATTTAATCTTGCTTTTGTTCCATAAAAACCCTTAAGTGAGTGATTGTGAGGTGATTAGTGGAGTTGTTTGGAAGGCTAAGGTGATTAGTTGCTCCCTTTCTTGCATTACAAGGTGAATAACTAAGGGACTTCTCTTTTCTTTTCAATAATGCTTAATTAGTGACCTATGTGGTTTGAGGTGATGATATTAGGGGTTATATCATGATTTTTGGTTGAATTTGGTGAAGTTTTATAATTATTTATGATTTTTTTATTTTCAAATGATTAATGTTGTGTGGCTATGTATGATGGTTGGAAATGATATGGAAGGAAGCTAGAAGGTGTAAAGTGTGGTTAATTGCAGAAAATTCCTGCTTTGGAAAGAAATTTTGGAAGTTAGGGTTTTATTTCCCCTCATTCTGCCTGGTACTGTTCATCATAGTTAGAGGACGAATTAGTCTTGGGTTAAAACATAAAAGTTGTAGGGAATGATATTTTGGAGATGCCTACAAAATTTCAGGCCAATCGGAGTAGCGTACCTTGTGAAAAGATCGAAATACCCCTACTACCCTGTTTCTACCCGAACTTGAAAATTGCTTCCGTAATTGGTTAATTTGGTTGGGAATACTTCTGATTTGGTTGTTTACATCTTCTTAAGAAATGTATCCTGGTATCTTAGCTTTTGGATGGCTTTGGAATCACTTGATTTGGACTTAGGTAGCCTGAATTACGGTTCGTTAACCAGAATGCGGTTTGTTCACCTATTTTTGCGGTTCTGGTTTAGTATACTGAATTTTTGACCTAGTTGTGCTATGAACTGGATTGAGTGACCTTCTACAACATTGTAACCCTAGCTGTTAGCTTCGAAATGGTGTACCTTGCACCTCCATCCGATAATCGTAGTGCCAATGGTGCCAAAACTGCTAAATAAAGTCAAAAACTGCTTTTAGGGTTTAGAACTTAACTTCATTCCCGGATTTCCCTAGTTACTCTAGTACTTATACATTCTAATGAAGCCTTATTTTTGTATTATGTGGAATTGGTTTATGACTTGTAATCGAATCTTATTGTGCTTATTTGAATATTTTAGGGCGTGACGGTGATTAAAGACGCTCTTTGGGCGGAAGTTTATGAAATTCTACTTGCTTGCTTGGTGAGTGTACTACTCACTTGTTTGTTACTATGTGGCTTTGTTATATTTGAACTTGATGCCTTGAATGCTTATTTGCACTGTTGAAACTGATTAAAGTGAGGGTGTACTTGATCGCCCTCACCCTTTTTGGTATTATATACGACTGTCTACTGTTTCACTGTGGTACTTGAAATGTACATGGAAAACTGGATTTGGTGTTGTTTGGACGAGGATCCAACGGCTTTTACTGTTACTACTGAGCTCAACCCTATTGGTAGTCGATTGAATCGAGCCAGCGAGGGCTTGGTCGTGAAAGTCGACGAGCCATGGGGACTATTATATGGAATCTTGTAATAGTGAGACTCTTGATTCCGGTATACTCGAGTATTACCAAATTTCTACTGTTTGGAGTTCGGGCCCGGTAGGGGTATGTTGGGTGGAAGGAATGGAAGTAAAGTGCAGCCTACGGTTGGTTACTCTTAAACATTGACGGAGGGTCAATGAGGTCCGATCAAGAATGCATGCGAGGAAAGGGGCTCTTGAGAGCCGCCCGTATCCTTTTATCAACACTATTGATGTGTGCCTTGGCTTACTTTTGATGTATTGGAATGAGAAGCTTGATGCTTATATGAACTTTGCTGCTTGAGTGATAGTATCTCACTGGGCGTAAGCTCACTCTTTTCCTTTTTGTTTTCCTTATAGGAAATTGAATACTTTTGGAAAGGCGATGAATATGGATTGCCGAGTTGAGCTTATGTATATATATATTTTGAATAGCTCCTTTTGGGCAAAACCCTAAATGTATTTTGATCTAATTATCTCGCTTTTGTTTTGTAAATTACAAACGTATGTATATAACACTGCTTAACCCTGTTTATGGGTCCTATTTGGTTTGGAAATATTTTTCCGAGTTATATGATATGGCACCTACTACTCACCAACGATTTGATTTGCGTTTGGCTATCTTGCGATTCCGGCTTGTGTGAGCACGTTTTATTTTCCCGGAACGTCTTAGATCGTGTTTGCCTGCATCGTTAGTCCTGGCGAGAGCTGGGCAGGCAGTCCGCTAACCTCTTTGGTTCGCCTTAGGGGAAGGTGGGGCCGTCACAGGTGGTATCAGAGCCACTTCGCGTGGTCTCTGCGCGAAGAGAGATTGGGCCAAGTGGTGTTATGGTCCTGCTTTCGTGAATGCGTCAAAAGGTATAAGTGCTATTTTGAGCGTAAGCTATGAACTGTGCATGTCATAAGTGTTAGGATCATTATCATGGGACTTAAGGAAGCTAGGTATGTATGTCGGGTAGGAATCTTTAATATGGATGATTTACGCTTGGGACCGGCCGGCTCGAGTTCTGAATCATCTTAGATGGGATTCTTGCGCCCGGATACGAAAGAGATGAGAGCCTAGGTTAGAAAGGATTGGGCGAACTAGAAATGCGATTCTATGGAATTTCGTGTGGTTTGTTCGGGTATGGTTAAGCGTGATCAACCTTGATTCAGATATAAACGGTATTGTTCTTGTAGATTATGGACGGAGCCCTAGAGGGGGAAAAGCTTTTCGTGAGTTCTTTTGTACTCGTGACCTAGTCTGTCTATAGTACTTTTGTAGACACCAAATTTTAAATAATTTGTATGTTGCATCTATTTCATGATTTTTGTTTTAGATTGTTTGCATTTTAGTTCATTATTGTTTGTTTTGCACTTTTAGTTGTTATTTTATTTTAGTTTTATTCATTTTACCTTTTTAGTTTGTCTAGTTCATTTGCTATTTATTTTTATTTGTCTTATTCATTTTTAGTTTTAGTTTTTAGTTTTTAGTTTTGTTTTTTTTAAGATTTTAAGTTTAGCGTAGAGTTTCTAGAAAAAGAAAAAAAAAAGAAAAAGGAAAACATTCAAAAAAATATGTTTTAATCATTTTTGTTTTATTCATTGCTTTCTTGGAAAAATGAAAAAACGATGAAAATGGAAAATGAAAAAGAGGAAATTGGAAATTGCATTTTTTGTTGTTTCTAGTTTATTTATTTTTCATCCAATATTGATTAAAGTGTTTTTTGTTATTTTTAATTTTGTTTCAAAAAAAAAATTAGGATCGCGGCATGCAAGCTGCGTTTTGGTCGCAGCTTGCAAGGGAACTTTGAGGCAGCTCCTTCAGCTGCATATAGAGAAGAAAGGACAGAGGGTTTAGGGTGTTTGATTCCAGTATATAAAGAAAGAGATGGCAAGAAAAGAGGGAGAGGGATTGACAGCCGCAAATGAGGAGAGGATCGGAAAGAAAGAAAAACAGAGGAGGAAGTTTGGTCACAAGGGCTGAGAGTCTGTGACGGAGGTTTGAGAAAAGAGTGGGCTGAAGGAAAAAAACAAAAGGCTAGAGCATACAGAGAGAGAGAGGAGGCGACTGCATCGGAGGGGGGAGTTGACGGCGGAAAGAAAAATTGAGCGACCGAGGGAGAGGCAAGGGTGACAGCCGCAACTTGAAAAAAATAGAAAGCTACGAAGAGGGAGTAAGAGAGTAGCCAGCCGAAAAAGAGTGAAAAAATCTGAGCCAAAATTCGAGAGAGAGGTTGGCGGCTGCCAAAACAAAAGGAAAAAGAAAAACAGAAGGGATAGAGAGAAGAGGGAAACGTTGAGCAAGAAAAATTGAGAAGGAAATCAGAGACCTGGTTTTCGACCGTGAAAGATAGGAAAGGGATAGACCGAGAGCAAAGGAAAAAGGGCTACGGTTTCTAAGGAGACCTGGAAGAAAGAGAAGCAGCTGCAAAAGAGGCGGAGAACAAAGGCTTCATCTTTGGATTATATCAAGCTTTGATTAGAAGCTAAAGGTATCATTTTTACTCTGGAATTTGTTCATAAGTTGCTGCGTTGTGTTTGATTGCTGAAAGTTTGATCCTTTACACTTGTTTTCGCTCTTCATGTGAGTCATATCTGCACTTTGTTGCAAATGAGAAGACCAGATATGAAGTACGATTAGATTCAGGCTCCTTAGTTACGCTTGTTTGTCGTCTTCGTTGTTTTCACGTCTGTTTTGTCATGATCACTGGTTTATCCGAGAGGTTGTTGTCTTCAAATTGAGGTCATAGGTTGTTATTGATATTTTGAATGATTTTGCTAGGAGCTTTAGTTGAATCTTGACTTGTTTGCTGTGGTTTTTCCTCACGGTGACAAATTTGCAAATGGTTGGTTGGTTGAATGAAATGTTTTAGGGAACCAGAAAAGTTTTTCAAAGCAGTATGAAATTGCAGAAATGAAACCAGTTATGAGGAAAGGTAGATGATGGCGTTTTGGTGAGGATAATGACATTGGGTTGTTAAATTAGTGGAGTTTGTTTGAGTTCTCATGCACAAACATGTCCAGGCCCAAGTAGAAAAGGCTGTTACATTCGGTTTTATCCTTTGCTGTTTTCTTTCCTGCATTTGTCTCACCAAATTTCGGCCATCCAACTTGATGCATGATCTTATATGGAGAGAGGAATTGGATGGGTGAATATTGGTTTGAGTTTATATGATTTGAGTCCTTAAAACATTTGAGCTATGGTCAAACACTTTGTTGGAAGAATGGACAAATCTGGTTACCGAATGCTGGCTGGAATTTTCTCCAGCATTGGTGTGATTTTCCTTCCATTGCTTTGGTTTGTTGAGATGTTGAATTTGCATCATGAAGCTGCGTTTTCTTTTCTTTCTCATTATCCCAAATCCTCTCAGTTTTTTTTTTTGAGTTGAGTCGCTAACCTCATAATCCCTTCCCCATTGCATGATTGTGTCAAAGCTGATTAAAAATGCAGCAAGTTGTTGCAGCAGTTTCATCCGTAGGCTTGCACAAAAATTTTAAGAGTTTGCATGGTTTCTTTTTATGCTTGTTGTTTGATTGAGTTCTGGCAATGTTGTGGCTTTATCTTAATTCAAAGTTTTGATGTTTGATTGATAAATATCTGATTCTTTCTTGGCTGCCGAAAGCTTCATAACCTATTGAAAATATTGCTGCAGCATGTTTTCTCACGTTCTTGCATGGAGATTGCATGAGATAACTTTCTAAAATTGCACTTTGACCCTTTGGCTTCTAAATAATGCTACTTTGACCCAACCAATTGAATAATGTCTTCAATCTGGTCCCTGGTAGCTTTAGTTTTTGCGATTTCATTGCTTGCTTTTCTTCAATTAACTACCATGCCTTGTCAAATGCACTTAAGTCATGACTTTAGGGGCTTTATGACCGAATGTGCTCGTGTTTGCCTATTTTCTTTAATTTCTTCAAATAAATTGGTACATTGACCATTTCTTTTATTGTGGAAGATAAATAAGTGATTTCACTCCATTTAAGGCACCATTCCAAGGGAGGTATAATCTCTTTTATCTTTTGTCTCTCCTATGTGATTCAATGTGTTAAGTGAGAATCGCATGTCTAACTTGCTTTCCTAGCTTTTCTTTAGTTCATTCATTTTATTCACTTTTGCTTATTAAATTATTCTTTTAATGGGGTATGTGTACACCTCTTGGCTTGTAATAGATAGGGCGTAGCAAGTAATTTTGTCCATTATCCCCTTCCCCTTTTGTTCTAGTTAGTGAATGTAATAGGTTCATTAGCTTGATTGCTTATTTATATGCTATGTGTTAATTGCTTTATTAAGCCCTTGCATCTAGTCGAGCATGCTAAGTGTTATGTGTTATGTGTTTATGAGTGTTTGGCATGTCTACTTGCTTTCTATAGGCGTAGATGAATGTGATGGATGAATGTGCGTCACCACACTAGTCCAATGCTAGTTGTGGCTCATTATCCCTTAGAAATTCATAGAAAGGGCTAGTCCAACGCTAGACCCTTAGGGATTTCCCCTCGTTAGTACATATTTGCGTGTTCACTACATGTCATGCATTTTTGTTAGTTTTATCATTTGGCATGTTCCTCGAATCCCTTTTCCCCTCATTTTAGGTTTTGCATCTCATACTAGCCATAGGGTACATTTTGCTTGAGTGTCCCCTTCCGATAAGGGAAACGAGCGAGTGTGGCTACTCGATAGCCTTAGCACGCTAGTTTTGCCTTCTAATCAAAGGGAAAATCGAAGTCGAAAAGTTAGGAGTCATTCCCATACCCGACCTGATGCATTCCTTTAGGTTCATTCATTCTCATTTATTACTTACTCATTTTTTCAATTCACATTTCCTCATCACTTTTCCTTATTGTTCATTTTGGTTTCTACTTCACAAAATTGCATTTAATTACACCTATATGCACTTATCACTATATTTCATACAATTGCACACAAACACTTGGATTTTTCATACAATTTCACACATGCACCTTTTCATACACTTGCACACAAACACTTGGATTTTTCATACAATTTCATACATGCACCTTTTTATACACTTGCACACTTGCACTTTAGCCATCATTTGCATTAATCGACCTCTATAAGGTTTTCCTTTATTGGCCGCTACAACTCATGTGGTTGGGACCAAAAACCTTACAAGAGACATCTTAGAATTTAGGTTTACAATTTTCCTTTCTTTTTGCATTCATCTAGTCAAATCCAAGCATGCAATACATATTTTTGGTAGAAAAGTTAGGAAAAGTAGGGTTAAGTCACGCAACTAGCCTTGGCTAGGTCAAAGGGGTGCCTTGGATTTTTATCCTTGCCTTCCCCTTTGTCAAATGTGACTCCCGAACCTTTTTTCAATGGTTTACGTGGACTAGGAGTCGTTTAAAAATGGGTTTTACTACTTGTCTTTAAAAATTCATTTTTTAGGTGACTTGGTACACCTTAAATCATTACCAAGTGGCGACTCCCATTTTTCATACAAAAAAAAAACCCTTTTGAACTTTACTTGACCAAAACCGTCGCATTGCACAATCCCACGGTCTTTTCTTTCACTTCTACACACGTTCACACACACCACACACACTACTCACACCAATTTCAAAAAGTGGGGCGCGACAACTTGGCGACTCCACTGGGGACATCCTAAGTGGGTCCAACCATTTGATTTAGCCATTCTTTTCCTTTTTCTACCCCTTTTATGCATTGCATTTTGGATATTAGGGTTGCATTTTCCTTTTTAGGACCCTTTGCCTCCCTCGCTCACGAATGTATGATTGGTTTATTGGATGTATGTTTACTTGTTTATCTCGCGCTTGCATTGCATTTGGGTGGGGGACATCACCTTAGAGCCTCGCGTTGGTTCTCGATCCCTCCCCTCCAAACGAGCACTAATATACGTGCATACGCTTTAATTTTTTCACCCTTCATTTATTTTTCTTTTAGTGGCTTGTCACGCCACTCCACCCTATTAGGATTAGGTGGCCCACTTGGACGTGTGATCACGACACGATGTGTGTGTAGCACGATCCGATGGGTCACTCAATCTTCCGTTTTAAGCTTTGGGTTGATAGCCTTTAGCTTTTAGTCGAATGTTGAGGATTTTGATAGATTCACTCAAACACGTAGCCGTGACACGATGTGTGCGTAGCGGTGTTTGGGGAATCGCTCGAGCCACCGACAAAGAACCTTGGGATTGATGACCCTTGGTTTCTAAGTCTGAAGGCTCGGGGACCTGAGCTTATCGAGTCTAGATGCATTAGCGAACCCCAACCTCATGCATCCATATTAGAATTGCCTAGGGTAGAGTCGACCTTACCCTATTAGGGACACCATTCACGAGGGGAGGGATCCCACCCCCTTTCCTTATATATCTTTGTTACTTTATATTATCTAAATTGTCCAAAGTGTTATGTGGTTATGTGTTGAACTAACTTTCCTTGTCTCTTGTCTTTTGCATTCACAAACATTAAGGGATAAAAGGTCTGGCATGACCTCCTTTTAGGACCTACCCTTGTAGATAGGTTATTGCACGTTTGAAAATTGTGGCATATTTTGTTCATAAATTAATAATGCCATACCATTTTAGGCTTACCCTGGCAAATAAAGGGTTCCTTAGGTCACATTTTACATTTTAATAAATGGCATCATGCATAACCCTAGAAAGGGAATGCCATTTAGGGGATCCCGTGTCAGGAATAAACCACCTTGTGTCTCGGATACTTAATCCAAAGAGACTTGCACGTTTACATTTTGTACCATCCAAAAGGGTAGTGCACAAGGTAAGGTAGGATCTGATCGTCTTCATAAGAGCGATTTTTGGAATATGAGCGTCTAATAATCACTTTTTGGCCATTTTATCAAAATTGGTAAAAAATCCCTTGCGTAACGGACATTAATTTGAAGAAATTCACAAATAATTCCTCCTATTGAGACGATAAATAAATTGAGGCCAAAATTTGATTTTAGAAGGCTCATAGACTAATTTTTTGAAACCATCAATGGCCGGACGATTCAATCGATCCATTTTGTTAATTCATAATCAATTTTGAATAAACCATCCAATTTACCCTTTTTAGGGTCACCTGGTCGATTTTGAATAAATCGTCAATTCATTTGACCAATTTACCCTTTTTAGGGTCACCTGGTCGATTTTGAATAAATCGTCAATTCATTTGACCAATTTACCCTTTTTAGGGTTATTCGGTCAATTTTTGAATAAATCGTCAATTCATTTGACCAATTTACCCTTTTTAGGGTTATCCGATCAATTTTTTAATAAATCGTCAATTCATTTGACCAATTTACCCTTTTTAGGGTCATCCGGTCGATTTTTGAATAAATCATTAATTCAATTTCATTCGTTTGGCCAATTTACCCATTTTTAAAGCAGCCGAGCCGATTTTGAATAAATCAAATCTCGCTCAATCTATTTGAGCAATTTATCCTTCTAGGGCGATCTAGTCAATTTTGAATAAATTTTCGATTTTCATTCAATTCATTTGACCAATTTTATTTTTTAGGATGATCTGGTCCATTTTGAATAAATTTCTCAATTTCATTCGATCAAATTCCTTTTTTAGGATGATTCGGTCAATTTCGAGTAAGTTTTTAAATTTCACTCAATCCATTTGACCCGTTTCCCTTTTTAGGGTAATTCAGTCGATTTTAAATAAATTGTCAATTTCATTCAACCCATTTGACCAATTGGGATTTCAATGTCGAATTTCAAATTGGAAAACCTAGTCGACTTGTAGAAAAACATCCATTGCATCCAGCCATTTGATCAGTTGGGGTTTTGACTCGTGCTTCACGGAGAAAATTTGTCAACGAATTTCAATCTCTCCGATAGGAAGTTCGTCAAGGTCAAACCCGTGCGTTTTGCAAATTCTTGTATCGATCAAAAGTGATCAATCCATTCGGACGTTGTCCACATTTAGGACAAATGTCTCTTCTCACTCCAAATTGGCCAAATTTTTCAAATCATTTTTCACTCAATCAATTGATCGGATTCATCAGGTATGGTATAGTGCCTACCCTAGAGGATTGCATTTTCATGCTAGGCCTACCCTTGGCATAAAAGGGCTTCCCCATAGGACATGCATCAGAATTTTTTGAATATTTACTAACTCTTGTCTTTTTCTTTTCCTTTTCTTTATTTCATTGGAATAACTAAGCGATGGTTAAATCTAAAGGCAATCTTTCAAAAATTCTCAGGTAATATTTAAACATAGCTTCTCGTCGAAGCCCCATCATAACGCGATCCCGTAGTAAAGCCCAAAGGAATCGTGTAGACATGAGTACTCGGCCAGAATCGTCCGATAAGGCCACTGCAACTACCCAGCCGGAAGCCACAAGTCCCGGGGTTCAGTTGACTGAATTACTCGCCAAATTTGGGGAAATGGCAGCGCAAAAGAAGTTGATCGACGAGCTCATTAGTAGAGGAGTGCAGCCCGAGCTTGCGCCCATCAAACAACCGGAATCCGAACCATTCGTCATTCCTCCAATTCAAAACACTTTTGATGGAGTTCTCAACCCACAGTATACGTATACTCAAAATTCTCCGTTCTATCCCCCCTATGGGCAAGGATTTTAGCCTCCAGGTGGTCCAAACATGCCTCTGAATCCACACACCTTTTATCATGCTGCTGCTGAGCCTTTCTTGCCAGACCATACCATTCAAAACAAGCCAGAGATGGGAGAATCTTCTGCTCCCATTGATACGAAGCTTCTCAAACGCCTAGACCGTTTCGATGAGTTTATGAGGAAAAGTCAGGGGTTGAACAAATAAGGAGTATTGGATTACGATGAGCTTTGCCTTTTCCCGAATGTGCAATTGCCTGAGGGGTTCAAAACTCCGAAGTTTAACAAGTATGATGGGACAGGCAATCCCAAGACACACCTCCGATTGTTCGCCAACAAGTTGGGTAGGCCAACAGATGATGAAAATCTGCCTTTGAGGCTATTCCCAAAAAGTCTGGAGGGGGATGCGCTCGACTGGGATTCCAAGCTGAAACCCGAAGAGATAAAGACTTGGTTGGATCTGTCCAATGCATTTGTAAGACAATACGAGTATAATTGCGAGTTGGCGCGAACACGGACCACACTGGAAGGAACAAAAAGAAAACCCTCCGAGGATCACAAGACCTATGCCAAGAGGTGGAGGAAAATAGCTGCCAAAGTCGAGCCACCAATGACTGAGGACGAAATCATACGAACTTTCATTAAGGCACATGATCCGCCGTACTTTGAAGAAATTTTCCGCATGACTGGATGCTCATTTGCCGCTGATGCGACTGCCGAAGTGAAGATCCGAGCTGAGCTGGGGCTCGCGGAACGATATGATTAAGCGCCCGACCTGCACGTAAGCGGACTGCGGGGATAGGTCCCCTGAAACAACTCCGATGATCAAGTCAGAACAAGTCTTCGGGCAGAAGAGTAGAGATTGTGTTATGAATAGCGTACCTTGTGCTTCTCTTTCGTGTAGTATTTATAGAGGCTCAGGTAGTAGCTTCCTGGTAGAACAAGGAGTCCCTATTGGAGTGAATGGCCCCTAGGGCTCCATAGCACAGACCTAAGGATGCGGACCTCGCAGCCCATCAGGTCCATATGCCTGAGAGGCGGCGCCCACACAGACCGGCGGGCCGACCTGAACCCACGGCCCAGCACCTCCTATCCTTGCTCGTGGGTTGGACTGATGTGTTCGTGGCCCGGGCCGATGTGCGCCTGGGCCCCACTACACTAGCCCCCCTAGTCTAGAGTCATCGAACGTGCGCGTGAGTCTAGCCGTCTTTCCAGCATCGTGTCAGCTCGGTGTGGGGCCCCTGTCAGAGAGTGGTGCACGCAACCGTCGCGTCTGTTCGCGTCAGTCACCTCGATCGTCACGTCCGCCAGCTGCGACGGTTAGGAACGGTTCCCCATAACGGTTCAATAAATGCACGTCCCTTCATCTTCCCGCCTTGTGAATTGCCTATAAATAAGCTCCTTGGGCGTCATTTTCACACCCCTTTCTTCATTTTGTCAGTTCGCTCCTCCCATCCTTAGTTCGCTGCTTCATCTTCTTTCTTCCAAGAGCACGTCGGGTCGCCCAGCCTTAGGAGCCCAGAGTCAGTTCGCGCAATCCTTAGATCAGTCTTTCATCCGACCTCCTCTCATCAGTAAGTTTCCCTTTCCTTTTTATGTCTTCTTACAGTTCCGATAGTTCTGACGTCACCAGTTCAGCCCCTAGGCATAGAGCAGCTAGTCCCATAAACATAGATAGCAGCCCTTCAGATCCCTCTAGTTCTTCTCTTTCTATTTCGTCCGGGCCAGAAGTCGTGGCTTCCCCTGCTTTATCTCCTGTTAGGGCAATGAGTCCGGCCGAGCGACCTGTCCAGCCTCTAGCTGAAGCTGCCGAACGAGCAGCTCCAGCTCAGACGGCGGCAGGGACCTCGGGGAGAACTAGTGGCGGCTTCGGGGAAGTCGATACCATCTCCCCAGCCCTGGAACAAAAAGATGTGGACTCGCTAGTGGAAAAGTACGAAATCCCGGCCCTCTTTGAACCCAGGGCAGCCCATCCAGGAGAGGTCGCCAGCCGACCTCCTCCTGGGTTCGTGGCGATCTACAGGGACCAGCTGATAGCTGGTCTCCGCCTGCCTATCCCCGACTTCTTCTTCTTCATCCTCACCTTCTGGGGTATCCGGATAACCCAAGTCATACCCAACGGTGTTCGTTCCATCATAGGTTTTTTTATCCTTTGCCGAGCCCTAGAAATTCCCTTTTCTCATGACTTGTTCCAGGCCTTCTTCCAGATGAACGTCAGTGGGAAGGTGCCTGGATGGTTCTATTTTGCCCGCAGAAGTGGGGTAAAAACCCCCACCCGCGAGGTGTTCACGGGAGCCCCTTCCTCAATCAAGGATTGGAAGCGTTATTTCTTTTTTATGAAGAACCTGGGTTTTCCCCCTCTGACCTGGAGGGCGGAGACTCAGGTTTCGGATCCACTTCCGTCCCCGCTCCCTGTGGCCGAGCTCAACCGCTTACTCAGCTCGGACGAGAAGCTGGAGGTGAAAGAATTCAGCAATGCCCAGCTTTGGGCGGCGGGGCTGATCCGAGCTAATCCCTCAGATCCCTCGCCAGAAAATAAGCCATTATCGCCGGACGAGCTGACCACCTGTAATCGACCTGGCCCTCCTTCCTCCCTTTCTGACTTCTTTTCATTCATGTATCTACTGACCTTCTGGCCTTCTGTTTTTGCAGTGAAAATATTTTCTTCCCTTCTGACCATCGGGGGTGCCAGCAATCAGGGTGCTACCACGCAACCTTCCTCAGCTATCCCAGCCAGCTCGGCGCCAGTTCCCCCGCTTCAGCCAGCTCCTGCCCAGTCCTCTAAGCCTGTTGAGGCTGGAAACAAGAAGAAGAAGAAAACGACCGCCAAGAGAGCTAGGGTGGAGACGACCTCGTCCCCAGCTCAGGAAGAGAGGTCGACGCCTGAGCCTGGTCAGGGCGGCCACTACGGTGTGAATACCGCCGAGGAACAAGCCCGGGCTGAAGCTCCTCCTAACCTGTGGCAACGCCAGAGCTCTACCCTGCTCTTCGACCCCCAAACTCGTCTAGTCACGCATACGCACCCCATGCACTTCTGCCCCCAGTGGAAGCTCTCCATAAATGACCGAGCTCAATTTCCCGAGGCGGCCCGGGAACTCGCCCATGGGGCCATCCTCCCACGAGACCACAACTTGGTCAAGGCCATGGGCTTCTCCGACCTCCTTGATTATTACTACACGGGCGCGGCTCAAGGGAACTTGATCGGGTCCGAGCTAGCCCAGCGCTATGGGAGCCTGCTGCCCTTGATGAGCGAAACGAAAGCAGCCAACGAGAAACTACTCGGCCAAAACAAAGCGGCTGCGACCGAAATTGAAGGCCTGAAGAAGCAGCTCGCCTCAGCCCACTCAAACTTCGAGCTGGAGCTTAAGAAGAACTCCGAGTTGGCCGCCCAGCTGAAAGGGGAGCAGGAAAAGAGCGCCGAGCTGTCTGCTCGGGCAGAGGCGGCTAAGGCCGAGGGATGCCAGGAGGGCGTGCGAGCCTTCCTCAGGTCGGAGGACTTTAGGGGCGACCTGGCCATCCTGAATACACCAGTGCTGCAGCATGGGTACTCCCAAGCCCTGGAAGAAGTGCAAAGGCTGGGTCTGCCCGGGTTTGAACTGAGCAAGTCTCCCAGCTACAACCCCCTGGCCGTGGAGCAGCTCGACCGTCTGGTGGAGGGCTATACGCACGGACGGAAGCTAGTCGACCTGGTTGCCGATCCTCTGCTTCCGGTGACCACCCCTGAATCCGAGCAAGAGGAAGAGGAAGGCGAGAACTAGAGCAGGGTCTTTGGAGTCCGAACTGTTAGTAGGCAGTTCGTTTTTTGGGAGCTCGGCCCTTCCTAGGCTTAGTTCTTTTTGTACGAGCTCGACCCCTTGTATAGTTTTACTGAATTCAATGAAAATCCTTTCTTTTGCTTCATACTTAGTCGCATTTGCAAAATTTCTTGTCATAAGCCACATCAGTTCGGCCCTATGCCAACATAAATGAACTACTCCCTAAAACAAAATAAACAAATACATCAATATTAATAAAAGGTCTCGACCTTGAAACAATCTAACGCGCGCGAGCTTAACGAAAGATCCTCAATTTGGAATTGTGCCAGGTACGCGGGACTTCTTCCCCACTGAGGTGAGTTAACTTGCAGTATCCAGCCCGATCCGCTTCTCTTACCACATAGGGGCCTTCCCAATTTGGATCTAGTTTGCCCGTGCCCTGAAGCCGACTCACGCTATTCTTTCTTAATACCAGGTCTCCTGGCTTGAAGGACAGAGGCCTTACCCTAGCATTGTAGTGTCGCGCGATCTGCCCTTTATACTTAGCCATACGTATAGCCGCCTCTTCTCTCCTTGCTTCCAGCAGGTCCAAGTTAAGACGTAACTCTTCCTTATTGTCCCGAGCTATGAAATTCTGAACCCTACCCGAAGGAACTCCTATCTCCGCAGGGATCACCGCCTCTGCTCCGTAGGTCAGAACAAAAGGAGTCTCCTGGGTAGCAGTTCGGGGAGTGGTTCGTAAGCCCACAGTATGGCTGGCAGCTCTTCCAACCACCCAGTTCGAGCGAACTCCATCCGTGTCTTCAAGCCGTGCAGGATGGTCCTGTTGACGTTCTCCACCTGGCCATTGGCTTGAGGGTGGCCTACCGAGGTGAAGTGCTGCCAGATCCCGAGCTCCGAACACCAGCCTTGAAGAGCACTATCAGTGAACTGGCGTCCGTTATCTGAGACCAGGACACGGGGTATACCAAATCGGCAAACGATGTTTTTCCAGAGGAACTTTTGCATCGACCTGCTGCTAATGGTGGTAAGGGGCTCGGCCTCCACCCATTTGGTGAAATAATCTACAGCCACCACTATATGCTCATAACCCCCCGGAGCTCGGGGAAAAGGACCTAACAGGTCGATTCCCCATTGGAAAAAAGGCCAAGGGCTCTGGAGAGGAATCATCTCCTGAGTTGGGGCGTGATGGATCGGCGCGTGCAGCTGGCAGGACTTACACCGAGCTACCAGCTCGGCTGAATCCAAGAACATGGTCGGCCAATAGTACCCGGACAGCATTCCCTTCTTGGCCAAAACCCTTCGGCCGACGTGGTTTCCACAGATGCCCTCGTGTAGCTCACGCAGGATATAGTCTCCCTCTTCCGGAGTGATGCACCTCAGCCACGGGCGTAGGTAAGATTTCTTGTAAAGTACCCCATTCGAGAGCTCGTACCCCCGCGACCTAAGGAGAACCCTCCGTGCCTCTACTCGGCTTGGGGGGAGCTCTCCACCAGCCAGGTACCGTACTATGGGATCCATCCACGAGCTTATTACCTGAATAACAGCTGCATCGAGCTGGTCATACGCCCGATTTCTGACAACCTCCACCAGGACCTCTCAGCTCAACGTGCCGACCGAGGTGGAAGCTAGCTTGGACAGAGCATCCGCCCTCTTATTCTGGCATCGCGGGACCTGCTTAAGCGTGAATGCCTTGAACTGGGTTCTCAGCTCATGTACCTTGGCGACGTATCTCCTTAAGGGCTCCTCTTTAACTTCGTAACTTCCCCCTACTTGGTTGACTATCAGTTGCGAGTCGTTGTAGACTTCTATTGACTCGGCCCCCAATTTCCGAGCTATCATCATTCCCGCGACCAAGGCCTCGTATTCGGACTCGTTGTTAGAGGCCCTGAAATCAAACCTCAGAGCGTAGGCCAGCTCATCCCCCATGGGGCTAGTCAAAAGAAGCCCGACTCCGCATCCTTTCTTGCTTGAAGATCCATCCACGAACAGTGTCCAGGTCGGGATGGGCTGAGTTACCCTTCCGGTGGCCTGGCCGTCCTCCCCAGCACTTCCGACCCATTCGGCCTCCACTGTGCTTCCGCTCAGCCTGTCCTTAGCTTCCTTAGTGGCCTGTATGACCTCGGCAGGTTCCCTGGCCTGCTCGGCCTCGACTGCACCTATGGTCTGTTCGGCCTTGGAAGTCTTAGTGCCTTCCTGGACCTCGGCAGCCTCTCCGGCCTGCCTGGCCTCAGCTGCGTCTTGGGTCGGGTCGGACTTGGTGACCTGCACGGCCTCAACAGCTCCTCCGACCAGCTCGGCCTCGGCTGCGTCTCTGGTCAGCTTGACCTTGGACTCCTGTTGCCCAAAGGAGACTCCTTCGGCTATAAAGTCTGCTAATGCTTGGGCCTTGATGGCCGTTCGGGGCTGGTAATTGAGATCGTACTTGGACAGCTCCACGGCCCATCTTACCATTCTTCCTGATGCATCGGGCCTGGAGAGAATTTGCTTGAGGGGCTGGTCGGTCATGACCACCACGGGATGGGCCTGAAAATACGACCTGAGCTTCCGGGCCGTGTGAACTAATGCCAAAACATACCTCTCAATCAGGGTATACCTAGGCTCCGCACCCTGCAGAGCTCGGCTGACATAGTACACAGGCTTCTGGATTTTGCCTTCTTCCCGAACTAACACCGCACTGATTGCCTCCTCCCCTACTGCCAGATAGACAAATAAGGTCTCTCCTTGTGCGGGAGAGGTCAAGGCCGGCAAGCGAGCGATGTGTGCTTTTAGTTCGTCAAACGCTTGCTGGCACTCGGGGGTCCACTCAAACTGGGGGCCTTTTCGCAGAGCTCTGAAGAAGGGAGATCCCTGAACTGCAGACTTCGACAAGAACCTGTTCAGGGCCGCCATCCTGCCAGCTAGCCGTTGGACCTCTTTTATATTTCGGGGAGGAGCCATGTCCATAATAGCTTTTACCTTGTCGGGATTAGCTCTTACCCCGTCCTTTGATATCATGTATCCCAAGAATTTCCCCGACCTGACCCCGAAAGTACATTTCTTGGGGTTCAGCCGCATCCGCGAGCTCCGTAGGACGTCAAAGATCTCTCTGAGGTCGTTAATGAACTGCTCCTGAGTTCGGCTTTTCACCAGCATGTCATCTACGTACACCTCCATATTTCAGCCGATCTGGTTTTTAAACAACTTGTTGACCAGCCGCTGATAGGTCGCGCCTGCATTTTTCAAACCAAATGGCATGGTGGTATAACAATACGTACCGTATTCGGTGATGAAAGCAGTCTTCTCTTGGTCCTCCTCGTCCAGAGCTATCTGGTGATACCCTTTGAAGGCATCCAGAAAGCAGAAGATCTCGTACCCAATTGTTGAGTCGACCAGCTGGTCGATGCGAGGGAGAGGGTAACAATCCTTCGGACAAGCCTTATTCAGGTCGGTGAACTCCACACACATCCTCCAGGCCCTGTCCTCTTTTTTGACCAGCACAGGGTTGGCCAGCCAGGTCGGGTAGTAGATCTCCTTCACAATTTTGGCCTCCAACAGCTTGCCTACCTCTTCCTTGACGACCTCGTTGCGCTCGGGAGCGAAGTTCCTCTTCTTTTGCTTCACTGGCCGGATGTTTGGGTCAACGTGCAACTTGTGAACTGCCAGCTCGGGAGGGACTCCAGGCATGTCATCAGCACTCCACGCAAAGATCTCGGCATATTCCTCCAGCAGGGACTCCAGAGCTCTCCGTGTCAGCTCGCTCAGGCCAGCTCCGGCTTTTACCACGCGATCAGGTCGCTCGGGACAGATGGGCAATTCGACCAGACTCTCATCCGTCTCCAACCTTTCCTCTTTTTCAGCAGGCTCCCAGGGCTCCAGACAGGTCGTTTGGGCCACCAGCTTCTCCTTACCTTTGAGGGTTGCAATGTAACAGGCCCGAGCTACCTCCGGGTCCCCCAGCACCTCGGCCACCCCATCAGGCGTCAGGAACTTCATGCTAAGGTGTAGGGTCGAGCAGACAGCTCGGAGAGCGTTGAGGGTTGGTCGCCCTAGTATCATATTGTAGGAAGACAGCTCCTTTACTACCGCGAAATTCACCGGGACAGTTCGGCACTTCGGTGACTCCCCTACCGTGACCATGAGGGTTATCATTCCCTCTGGTCTAACCGGCGGACCTGCAAAACCTATCAAGGGAGTCTGAACTGGGATGAGCTGCTTGTCTTCCAACTGCAATTCCTTGAAGGTTTTGTAATACAGCACATCGATGGCACTCCCATTGTCGATGTACACCTTCTTTACCTTGTAGTTGCACGTGATAACTTCTATCACGATTGCTTCATGGTTATTAGAGGCTAAGGGTACCGCGTCCTCTGGTCCGTAGATGATTTCCTCGTACATCTTCAAACGTTTGCTCGAGCTTTCCCCGCTAGGGGGAGGTCGGTTGTTTCGTCGAGCCGTGTGGCTATCTCCTCCAGCAGGCCCCCCTGCAATAGTGTTGATTACTCCAGCTAGGTTCTGAACCCCCTGCTCCGGAGTCCGATCACGGGGACCTCGAGGTCGGTCGTGCGAACTGGTCGTCCGATCTCGCTTGAACCCTCATGGCTTCTGACCCGTTCGCCCGTCACGGACGAACTGCCTTAGGTGACCCCTTCGTATCAGCTTCTCGATCTCCTTTTTGAGGTGTCGACAGTCCTCAGTATCGTGCCCGATGTCCCTGTGATAAGCACAGTACAAGCCCTGGTCGCGCTGGTTTTTGTCTCTACCCAGCGGCCGAGGAGGGCGGGAGAGCCCTTTTTGTTCCATTACGGCGAGGACCCGAGCTCTGGGCGTTGTGAGCGAAGTCCAGGCTTTCTCTTTCTCCCATGGTCGACCCCGAGGCAAGCGCTCGGGTACATTCTTCCGCCCTTGGACTGGTCGGGACTCCCCCAGGTCGGCGCCCTTCCGTCGCTTGTCATCCCGCAATCTCTCCTGAGCGCCCTTCAACCGATTGGCCTCCTCGGCATTCGCCTTCTCATGAGCCCGATCTAACATCTCTCTGACGGATTTAGGAGGTCTTTCCACAAACTCCGTATACAACTTCTGCTTGCGTAATCCATTGACAAAGGCAGCCATCACAACCTTGTCATCTCGGTCACGCACCTGAAGGGATTCATTGTTGAAGCGTACCATATACTCGCTCAATGACTCCTCGGGACCTTGATGAACAGTCATCAGATGAGCCGTGGTTTTGGAATAGGCGCGCGAGGAGACAAACTGGGCAGCGAACAGCCGCGCGAGCTGGCTAAACGATCGAACTGACCTGGGAGGCAAACCTTGAAACCACTGTCGGGCTTTTCCTTCCAGGAACATCGGAAAGGTCTTGCACCTGACCGCATCAGCAGCTGTCTGGAGGCGCATCTGGGTCAGGAATGCAAACAAGTGATCCTCTGGATCTGTGGTCGAGTCGTAGGACTTCATGAACAGTATTTTAAACTTGGCAGGCAGAGGATAATCCTCGATATCCGGCACGAAGGGAGAGGCAGTATACCTATCCGCCTCTGGATCCAGCAGGAGGTCCAGTTCGTCCCGGATCAGGTATTCCTCCTTCCTGGGAGGAACCTCCACCCGTGAAGGCCTCAGGACGGGCTCCGGGTGGCTAGTTCGGGAGTTCCTGTGAGAGGGTTCCGGAACATGAACCTGCTCGCGGGTGAGCTCCTTCCGAGCCTTCTTCGACCGAGGGCTAGGGCTTCCAGATCGGGATTCCGAACTCCCTGCTCCGCCCGCTTTCCACGTCCGACGCTCCGGACTGGGAAGGCCTCCGGATTGTCCCTTCAAGTACGTCACAATAGCCTCAAAAGTAGGCAGGTTTGCGGCTACTGACTGCACCAGCTGTTCCGGTGAGATCTGCGAGAGCTCGATCCTTTCATTTCCTACGACGGTATCCTGGTGGGCGCGCTGAGGGTCACCCTGACCATTCCCTTCAGGGCCATCCACATTCCTCTAGGATCTAGTCTTCGGCATGTTGTTCGCGAAAGAAGAGAGAATCTTCCCACAGACGGCGCCAATTGATGCGACTGCCGAAGTGAAGATCCGAGCTGAGCTGGGGCTCGCGGAACGATCTGATGAAGCGCCCGACCTGCACGTAAGCGGACTGCGGGGATAGGTCCCCTGAAACAACTCCGATGATCAAGTCAGAACAAGTCTTCGGGCAGAAGAGTAGAGATTGTGTTATGAATAGCGTACCTTGTGCTTCTCTTTCGTGTAGTATTTATAGAGGCTCAGGTAGTAGCTTCCTGGTAGAACAAGGAGTCCCTGTTGGAGTGAATGGCCCCTAGGGCTCTATAGCACAGACCTAAGGATGCGGACCTCGCAGCCCATCAGGTCCATATGCCTGAGAGGCGGCGCCCACACAGACCGGCGGGCCGACCTGAACCCACGGCCCAGCACCTCCTATCCTTGCTCGTGGGTTGGACTGACGTGTTCGTGGCCCGGGCCGATGTGCGCCTGGGCCCCACTACAGCCGCTATTGTCAATAAACTTGAGGAGTACGATGACTTCGTGAAAGCTGGGAAGATTGTTAATGTCTCTGCCCTCAAGTCCCAGTTGGATGCTTTGCAAAGCCAAGGTAGTAATGGGAAGAAGCAACAGTCCAAAAAGCAAGAGGAGGAAACTACTTTTGTTTGGGATCAAAACCCTATCCCAAGACCTAGACCTCGACCACACTTTACCTACTCGAACCCTTACCCTTACTATTCAAGCCCTCAATCTGTTTACCACACCAATACCACTCATCCTCGACCTCGCCTTAATTACAACAACTCGCCTATGGCCCCTTTTCAAATATCTCAACCTCACTTCCAACAAGTTCGACCCCGACCTCCTTACAATCAACAATTTCCTCCACCAAATAGACCCACCTATAATTACCCTCAATCCATTGAACCCCAAAGTCGAAATCGTTCTCGCACCTTCAATAACCTTGGCAGGCCTCTGGACCAATTGTATGAACAATTAAAAGCCGCTGGTAGAATCAGCGTACTTCCTCCTCCAGCTCACCCTCATGGTGTTCCTGCCGAATACAATCCGCAATCCACTTGTGCCTATCATTCGGGAGCACCTGGACACTCAACCGCCGATTGCAGAGCCCTTAAGCACAGAGTTCAAGACATGATTGAGGCAGGGGAAATAGTGTTAAGGGGAAAAGGTGAACATGGACCAAATGTAAATACAAACCCCTTTCCCAAACACAAGGACACCTTTGAAGCATCCACTACAAATGACGAAATTTGAAAATCCTGAAGGAGCTCTGCGCAATTTGGATGGCTGACTATCTTCCCTCACGAAGGGAATTTCGATAAATCTAGGGGTTGTCATTTACTAAAGTTCACGAAAACTTTTTCTTGCATATGTAAATAGTTTCATGAAAGCGTTTTTTTTTTTGCAATCAAGTTTTGTTTTGTTTCTGCTTTGATTTGGAGTTTCATGAAATGCTCATTTTGATTATTTGTTCGTCTGATTATGATTCTGATTTTTGAGATGGCCAAAGGTGAGGTTATTCGACTCTTTTAATATCACTATTCTGGAATTTGATGAAACCCTTTATTGAAAATTCCTCCATTAAAAGCCCTCATTGAGAAATTCCTTCATTGAGAAAGCTTTCATTGAGAAAACCCATTGAAAAATTCCTTCATTGAAAATCACTTCGCTGGAAAAATCCCTTCATTGATGAATCCCTTCACTGGAAAAATCCCTTCATTTGGAAATTCCTTCATTGATAAATCCCTTCATTTGAGAAAATCCCTTTCCAGCCAGGTTCAAAGTTGATTGGTTAAAGCAGTATCATTAACGATTGATTCTGATTGATGAAAAGCAGTTGAATGTTATGTGCTATGACCAACGTTGTCAAAACGCATGGCCTATGTTCATAACAAAAGGATCCGCCACCGATCTTCTGAAGAAGGAAACAAAGTGCTAAAGCGATGAAAGACGAAGTCGAAGACAAATTTGCTTCAAATTGACAAAGCTTATTGGGTGTTCAAAGGAGAGATGGAAGGACAGACATTCCCTCAACCTATCAACTCGGACATGTGTAAGATGTTCTTTATTTGATTATGCAAAGTTTCTTTTAGGAAATCATGCAAGAGACAAGGCAAAAGTCAAGCCATCTTCCTTTCCAATCAAAACATTTCATCCCTAGTCGTCCCTTTTGAGCTATCAGAACAATAATTTTTTCGTTTGGCAGCCCCTGAGAATTGCAAACCCCACACTGGGGCAAATTCATTTCTGAAAAAGATGATCAGGGAAAAAACCCTATACTGGGGCAAATTTATTTTGAAAAGAGAGATGAAAAGGAAAAGAGAACTCCACACTGGGGCAAATTTAGTTTTTTGAAGAAAAATGCAAAAAGTGAGAAAAATGCAATGAAGAAAATGCAAAGAAAAAAAATCCAAGCAAGCTGGGGCAAATTTTCCTCGGTTTCGTTCAAAAATTAGAGATAATTTCAAAATGATGCAATCTCAGTTTATTTCACACCTTTCATCAAGCCTGGTTTCAAGCCTCAACTTTTCTTGAAAAACGCCCCACCTGACCTCATTACAAAAGCCCAAAAGGGGCACCATGTTAGAGTACTTTCATTTCTGGACTTTTCCCTAGCTTTACTTGTCTTTGTACTACTTGGAGCTTGCTGAATGGCTATTGGATGAACTTATTGTTGTGTGTGTACCTTTGGAACTGGCTGAGGAAATAATGAAGCCATGATGGCCGGAAAAGTTAGCAAATTCAGGGGAAGTGCTGTCCGAACTTTGAAGGGACTTGTTTGCATTGGGTTTGTGATCTAAGGCTTGGATTTGAGCAAGACAATGTTATATGATGGATGGTTTCTGAGCCGTGGAGGTGAGTGACCCTAAACTATTTCTAAAGTACTTGTGAAATGTTTCTTGCATTATTTATTCGATTGCATATCATGCGTGCTTGCATGTGGATTCATGACATGATTTGGCTTCAATGAGTTCTGGGAAAGTCTTGTGCTGGACACCAACGTCTCCACCTTGTTTATGGTTCATGTTCATGTTTATCTGGAGCTCAAAAAGGGGCTCCCTCTTCATGTTAATGCTAGTGTTAAATGATCTATTTGAGCGTTGAGTGTTCAAGTGCTATGATTTCACTGGCTCACGAGAGCACTAAACGGACATTTGATCTCTGAATCATGACATCATCGAAATGATCGAAATGCAACATTGTGAAATATATTTGTTTAATGATTTTCCTGGTTACTCGCTGAGCTTCTAGCTCACCCCAAAAATATTTTATTCCCCACCACAGGGCTCAAGACGAAGGAAGGACTTGTTGTGCTTATTCACGTGAATGGATGGCCTATATTTTGTACAATTGGATTTGGAATCATTTTATGTATAGTTGGGAATTGTTTCCGCTGCATTTGTGACATGTAATTATTGGAGACTTGGATGTATATTTGTGGACCATATGATATTTTTTTGAGATTTATATTGTAATCTGTTTGAGGAATGTAGTGAGCGACTGAGTCCCGGCGAGAGCTGGGCAGGCGGTCCGCTGACCCCTCTGGTTCGCCTTAGGGGGAGGTGGGGCCGTCACAACCCGCCTATCCAAATTTGCGCCCGAACTCATCATGACCGAGCAACGAAGAATACGGCGATTTGTCCAGGGCCTGAACGTAGAAATCCAGAAGGACCTCGCGGTAGCCCAAATTAACGCCTTCAGCGATGCAGTGGAAAAGGCGCAACGAGTAGAGAATGCTAGGCTATAGGTGAGAAACTTCCAGGCGAAAAAGCGAGGATTTCCTGGAAGTAGTTCCGGGCAGGGGAATGAGAGTACCTCTCCCAAGTTTGGGCGGGGAACGGGAGGAGAAAGGATGCCGAGAGTATCACGAGAGGGCCCGTCACGAGACGGCCAAGTGGGGAGAGGCCAGAGAGGAGGGTCGGCTTCTGCAGCACGCGGACCTTGCGGGTATTGTGGAAAGTCAAACCACTCGGAGGACAATTGCTGGAAAAAGGAGGGAAAATGTTTGCGCTGTGGAAGTGCAAACCATCAACTCGCCACTTGTCCAGTCCTATCACGAGATGGAAAGGGGAGTCAGCAATCGACGAGGACTAATTCCGAACCGGCCAAGGTTGAAGGGACCAAACCTAAGGTAGCAGCTCGAGTGTATTCACTGGAACCACAACAGGTCCCCGATTTTTCTGAAACTGAGGAAGGTACGATTTCGGTATTTCACCGATTTGCGAAAATCTTAGTAGATCCCGATGTTACTCATTCATTTGTCAAGCCCAATTTTATGTACGGAATAGATACAAAACCTACTCGTCTACCCTACGACCTGAAAGTAGTACTCCTATGGGGAAACATCGTTTGAGCACTGGTATGGTTTATAAGGATTGCCGCGTTTGGGTAGGAGAGAAGGTTTGGGGTGTGTGTTGACGTAAAACCAGAATGTGATATCTTTTGTCTCTAAGAAATTGAAACCCCACGAACAAAAACTATCCAACCCACGATCTGGAGTTAGTCGCAGTTGTTTTCGCTCCGCTCGGGAAAAGTGGAGAAATCATGGGATAGAAGAGGCTACCAGGGAAGTGGAAGAAGAAATGCAAAAGAAATACCTTGAACTTTTCATGCGTTAAGGTGAGAAATTTCGAGAGCGAAATTTTCATGTTAGGGGGAGAGAGTGTGAGAAACCATAAATTTTCTCATTTTCTAGGTTTTATTCTCTTTAATGGCATGTTTTCTGTATTTTCTTTATTAGGAATTTTTTTTCCAATAATTTTTATGAGTAAATATCACTTTTAGATGTTTTTTCTAGTATCGGTTAGTTTTTGAGAAATTAAGAGCGTATACCGGACGTGGGACCCGCTAGTGCGGAAAGTTCGGAAAAATTCGGCCAATTAGGTTAAGTTTTGGATACTGGGTTTAATTTACCGGGTGTTATGAGATAATTAGAGGTTAGTATATGGATGAGAGTGGAGGAGACAAAGGGATGTGCATGCATTAAATATAGTGACAAGTGTCACTATATGATTAAATCTTGCATTTTGACTACTATTCACCTTTTTACCAATTGACCAAATAAACCAAATATTACCAAAATCATCTTCATTTCAAGCTCCTTGTAGCCGGCTCTCTCCAAGCAAAAGAAAGGAAAAAGCTCTGCAAGTTCTTGCTTCAATCTTGCTTAAATCCAACAAATCAACCATTTAATCTTGCTTTTGTTCCATAAAAACCCTTAAGTGAGTGATTGTGAGGTGATTAGTGGAGTTGTTTGGAATGCTAAGGTGATTAGTTGCTCCCTTTCTTGCATTATAAGGTGAGTAACTAAGGGACTTCTCTTTTCTTTTCAATAATGCTTAATTAGTGACCTATGTGAGTTGAGGTGATGATATTAGGGGTTATATCATGATTTTTGGTTTAATTTGGTGAAGTTTTATAATTATTTATGAATTTTCTGTTTTCATATGATTAATGTTGTGTGGCTATGTATGATGGTTGGAAATGATATGGAAGGAAGCTAGAAGGTGTAAAGTGTGGTTAATTGCAGAAAATTTCTGCTTTGGAAAGAAATTTTGGAAGTTAGGTTTTTATTTCCCCTCATTCTGCCTGGTACTGTTCATCATAGTTAGAGGCCGAATTAGCCTTGGGTTAAAACGTGAAAGTTGTAGGGAATATATTTTAGAGATGCCTACAAAATTTCAGGCCAATCGGAGTAGCGTAGCTTGTGAAAAGACCGAAATACCCCTGCTGCCCTGTTTCTACCCGAACTTGAAAATTGCTTCTGTAATTGGTTAATTTGGTTGGGAATACTTCTGATTTGGTTGTTGACATCTTCTTAAGAAATGTATCCTGGTATCTTAGCTTTCGGATGGCTTTGGAATCACTTGATTGGGACTTAGGTAGCCTGAATTACGGTTCGTTAACCAGAATGCGGTTTGTTCACCTGTTTTGCGGTTCTGGTTTAGTATACTGAATTTTTGACCTAGTTGCGCTATGAACTGTATCGCGCCCCATTTTTTAAAATAAGAATAAATAAAAGACGAGTTTAGAAAAATGGCTTTTGATTCAATTTTGATTGGAAAAAAATTTTTGATTTTAAAAGAAAATGAAAAAACATGTGGGTCTAAATGGGACTTGAAAATGCGACGATTTGACCCAAAATATAGTTTAAAAAGGGTTTTTTGAATGAAAAATGGAGTCGCCACTTGGTATAGAGTTAAGGTGTACCAAGTCACCTAAAAAATGAATTTTTAAAGAAAAAGTAAAAAACCCTTTTTAAACGACTCCAAGTCTACGAAAATCAGAGAAAAAGATTCGGGAGTCACATTTGAAGAAAGGGAAGGCAAGGATAAGAATCCAAGGTACCCTTTCAACCTAGCCAAGGCTAGTTGCGCGATTTAGTCAACGATTTTCCTATTTTACCCTCAAGATTTATCACATTTGGATGTACTATATGAATGCAAACCCTAGATCTAGGAGGGTATCGGGGGTCGAAATGTATCTTCAAAGCTTACTTGGTACCAATCACATTAATTGTGACGCCCAATAAAGACTCTTCGAAGAAGTCACGAATAATGCAAGCCATGAGACTCAAAAGAAAGAAAAAGTAAGGAAAATAATAATATACAAATGTGCCTGACCTAAAGGAATGCATCATAATGGGTGTGGGGAAACTAATGCTTGTGACTTAATTTTCCCTTGAATAGAGGGAATACGAGCGTGCTAAGGCTAGAAAAGCCAAACTCGTTCATATCCCATATCCAAGGGTTTTTCCTAGTCTAATCAAGCAAATGTACTAATCTAGTTCTAATACTTAGATGAAATGCAAGTCTAATGTCATGTTTCATACAAAAGGGGTAAGTAATATACATATAAGGGAAAATACGGGAAAGGGATATACGTATAAGGAGGGATGTCATGCAAAAATGATAAAAGATCCTAAAACGTGAAAAAATATGCATGAGAATTTAATGTAGTCATGCAAACATGATCTAGCATTGGAGGTCCCTAAGGGTCTAGCATTGGATTAGCCCATATCTAACGCTCTCTCACAAGCATTGGACTTGTGAGGGCTCGAAGGGAAGGCCATGACTAGCATTGGACTAGCCACGGTAACATGCATTTGCATTCACCATATATATACAAGTAAGTAGGCATAGTTAAAGCAAGTAAGCATGTGAGCACGTAATTCACATAACACATACGCATGCATATCTAGATGCAAAGGCCTAGGAAAACGATAAACACATAGGCACACACAAGCACATAGCACATAAGCCCTATCTATTACAAAGGGGGGATGCCTACTACAATCTAAAGAGGGGTAGACTTAGAAAAGTAAATTCTAACTATTACATTGGCTAGCTAAAACATGTGTTCAAGAGAGGCACCAAGACCTAGCTATTACAAATTGGGGTTCAAATGCCCTCAAAATGACTTGCCAATTAAAAAGGCGAAATAAAAAGAAAGCGAAACAGGCAATTAAACATAAAATGAAAAGCGAGTTAAAGCATGCATATTCACACAAAACACATAGGAGCACGTAGGAGAAATAAAATCAAGGAGATAGAGATTACCTCCCTTGCAATGGTAATGAAATGAAGGAAATATTAGCTTCAAAACCCTCCGAAAAATAATGAAAGGGTCAAGGCACCTTAAATAACCAAATAAATATGAAGTTGAACCGTTGAAAGCATTTAAATAACTAAACAGTCCATATTCCCAAAATTAAGATCCAATTGAAAGGAAAAAGAATGTTTAAGGGATCAATTTGATTAATTTTTCAATTGCTTGGGCCATAGTATAATTAGACAAGAGGCAAGGGGTTGGAATTCAATTACTGGAAACTTTTCATGCAATCCATGCAATCCACGAAGGAAAACAAGATTCTGCAACCCATTCTACACTCTAGCAACCGAAAAGAAACCTGCTGCACTTTTCCTCAAACCCAGATTTCTTAAACACAACCAACATCACAAATTCAAACTAAACAACCAACTTCATAGTCACCACCATTCGAGCAAAATAGAAAACTTAGCAATCTAGTGCAAAAAAAAACTGGAAAAACATGCAAAAATGGTTCAGCAACCTGGTTGTTTATTATTATTTTTTAGCAAGTATTCAAACATGCTTCAAGTGTTTTAAAGACTCAAACATGCAAACTCAACACCAATCAATCACTGCCCCTTTCCACACCAAATTAACTATCAAATTAAGATGGCCAAAGCTTGGTGAGTGGTCACGGAGAAGAAAACAGCAAAACAGATGCAGCAGCCTTTGCTCTGCTGCAAATTTTGTAGCTTCATACCAGCATGGATGAAATGCCGAGAGCATTGTGCAAAACTTCATCAATCCTAACATAGCTTAAAGATGGATGCCTACCCCTAACTATCCCAAACGAGATGATCCAGGCCCCAAAAAACAAGAATAACAAAAATGCAGCAAAGAATATTAGTAGAAACATATGTTCATGCCATTTTAGTAACATGTTCATGCATGCATTGAATGAAGCTTTCTTCATTTCTGGTTGCTGGGTTTCTGCAAATGCTTCTTACTAGTCACTCAAACATCTTAAACAAGGCTTCAAACTCAACATTTATTAGCTTCCTTAAGACCATCATCACGCACAAAAGACTAATCATGCAAAATGAAAGGGAACAAAGCAGAGAGTGGCCATAAGATCAGATTTCTTGCTGCAATTTTCTGCAACTGATGACATTCAGTACATACGCGGCTAACAAAATCCAAACACAACAAAACTTTTCAAACCGAAGCAACATTTTATGGATCATATCATTAAAATGCAACCTCATTCTATGCATTCCCAAGAATTCTCCAACCCAGATTACGCACAAAGACAACCAAAGAAGCAGCCGCGAACTCACACAAACCCATCAGCTAAAACCTACGGATTTCTCAGACCAAATAGAAGTAAAACTCAACCTTCTTCGAATAACAAGACCCAGACTCGAAACCAGAGTGTGTCGAATGAAATGCAAAAGAAAACAAACAGATTTGGCTCTATATTTTAGAAAACAAAAAGGGTAAGAAAAACAAGAGCCATCAAACCTGGCTATACTCAAACACAAAAGGAATAGCCAAGAAAGAAACAACTTTGGCCTGTATGATGCAAGGGAACGCACGAAAACAGCATACTATCTAGCAATCAAATCCACAACGTAAGAGCCCAGAATCTCTGGTTACGCAGACCAGATTTCATATGAAATGAAAATAGACAAGAAAAGGGGTTGAAGGCTACCTGTTCACCGCCTTTGGATTTGAAGCTTCAGCCTGGGTGCGATGAAGAGATCAACTGCAGAGCAGACTCCAATGAAGAAACCAGAAACTGAGTTTTCAACCTTGGATCTCCTCTGTCCTTTGTTCTTCCTCGGATCCCTCAGTTCCTCAGCCAACTCTTTTGCTTGCTCCACTCTCCCCGCTGCCCTTCTCTTTGGTTTCTAACCACCAGCCGAAGGCTCTCCTATTCTCTTTTCGTTCCTCTTCTAATACCCTAGCCGCCTCTCCTCTTTTCTGTTTTTCGTTTGTCCAGCCCTCCCGTTTCTGATTCCCTTCAAAACTGCGTTCTTTCTTTTCCCTAAACCTTAGCCGTTGCTGGATTCTCAGCCACCAGCCTCATTCTTAGTTTCTGTTCTCGATTTCCTTTTTCTTTCTGCCCGAAAAACCCAGTCTTTCTAGCCGTCACTCCTTGCTCTCTAGCTTTCTAGAAATCTTTCCGTAGCTTTCTGTGTTTTTCTCTCTACCCACAGCCGCCAATGAGCTTCTCCCTTTTCTTGCCGTCTGGTTTTCCTTTTATATGGGAATCCCAGGTTCCTAAAACCCTCAAAGTTCATCTTGATGGCTCCAAATGACTCCAACACCCCAGCCCCCCTCCTAGCCATTGATCATGGCTTTTAATAGACAAAATGCAAGAAACCGCAGAAGCTCTCTTTTTCTTTTTTCATTTTCATCATTCATTTTCTCTTTTTTTTTAATTTAATTAATAATAAACAAAAATATAAAGAAAAATAACTAATTAAGAAAGATCGAATAAAAAGATTGAAACTAGGCATACAAAGATAAAAATGAAGTGCTAATTAATAATAATAAATTTTTTTAATTAAATAACAATGAACTTAAATCTAAAATAACTAAAGCATATTTTTGTGAATGCTTTTCTTTTTTCTACGCTAAAATGGCTTAAAATAAAAAAACTAAAAGACTAAAAGTAAAAATAAATAGTAAATGAAATTACGCTAAAAATTTGGTGTCTACAAACTGGATTGAGTGACCTTCTGCAACATTGTAACCTTAGCTGTTAGCTTCGAAACGGTGTATCTCGCATCTCCATCCGATAATCATAGTGCCAATGGTGCCAAAACCGCTAAATGATGTTAAAAACTGTTTTTAGGGTTTAGAACTTAACTTCATTCCCGGATTTCCCTAGTTACTCTAGTACTTATACGTTCTAATGAAGCCTTATTTTGGTGGAACGTGAAATTGGTTTATGACTTGTAATCGAGTTTTATTGTGCTTATTTGAATATTTTAGGGCGTGACGGTGATTAAAGACGCTCTTTGGGCGGAAGTTTACGAAATTCCACTTGCTTGCTTGGTGAGTGTACTACTCACTTGTTTGTTACTGTGTGGCTTTGTTATATTTGAACTTTATGCCTTGAATGCTTATTTGCACTGTTGAAACTGATTAAAGTGAGGGTATACTTGATCTCCCTCACCCCTTTTGGTATTATATACGACTGTCTCCTGTTTCACTGTGGTACTTGAAATGTACATGGAAAGCTGGATTTGGTGTCGTTTGGACGAGGATCCAACGGCTTTTACTGTTACTACTGAGCTCAACCCCATTGGTAGTCAATTGAATGGAGCCAGCGAGGGCTTGGTCGTGAAAGTCGACGAGCCATGGGGACTGTTATATGGAATCTTGTAGTAGTGAGACTCTTGATGTGAGAACCCGTAATTTTCATTTTCTAGATTTCTCGTATTTTTATGGCTTGTTTTCTGCATTTTCGTGATTAGAAAAATTTCTAGATAATTTTAAGGAGCAGATATAATTTTTAGATGCTTTTTCTCGTATCGAATGGATTTTGAGAAATTAAGAGCGTATACCGGACGTGGGACCCACTAGTGCGAAAAGTTCGAAAAAATTCGACCAACTAGGTTAAGTTTTAGATACTGGAGTTAATTTATCGGGTGTTAAGAGATAAGTAGAGGTTGCAATTTGGATTGATATGAGAGAGACAAGTTAGGTAGGTATTTAATAAAAGGTGACAAGTGTCACTTGGCTATTGGTTGGACCATTTGACTACTATTGCATGTCTTACCAATTGACTTAAATATCTTAAAAATTCACCAAAAATCCCTCATTCTTCTCTTCCTCTTGGCCGAATCTCTTAAGCAAGGAAAGAAAGAAAACTCTTCAAGATTTTGGCTTCCATCTTGCTTCAATCAACTTACTCAACCATCCAACCTTGATTTTGCTCCATAAAACCACTTAAGGAAGTGTTGGTGAGTTGTTGTGTGGAATTATTTGGAAAGCTAAGGTGACCAATAGCTCTCTCTCTCTCTTGTTTTAAGGTAAGTTGTGAAGAACCACCCTCCTCCTTTAATTGATGCTTAAATCATGCTTAGTGGTAGTAGAAGATGCAAGTTTATGGATTAATTCTTGATTTGTGGTTGAAATGATCAAGTTTTATTATTTTTGGGGATTTTTCTGTTTTAATATAAGCATGATTGTGTGGCTATCTATGATGATTGGAAATGGTCTATAATGACTTAAGGAGGTGGGAAAAGTGATTAATTGCAACCAATTTCTGGTTTGGAAGAAATTTCAGAAAACTAGGGTTCTTGAGGGAGCATTCTGTCCGAAATTTTAGGTCCTATATAGAGGCCGAATTGGCCTTGGCTTAAAGCATGAAAATTGTAGGGAATGACATTTTATAGGTGCCTACCAAATTTCAGGTCAATCGGAGTAGTGTAGAATGAGACAAGTCGAAATTACTATTGCTGTTTTGGTTTTACCCGAATTGGAGAATTGCGCCTGTAATTGGTTGTTTTGGCTGGAATTGCTTCCGAATTAGTTTTTGAGGCCTTCTGATGAAATTTAGTCCTGTTTCTTAGCTTTCATCTGGTTTTGGAATTTCTGGATTTGGACTTGTAGAGCCTGAGTTATGATGTTTCCGCTAGAATGCGTTTTGGTGAATCTGTTTTACGTTTTTGATGTAGTATCTTGCATTGTTGACCTGTTTGCACTCAAAAATGGGTTGAGTGACCTTCTGTAATGTTGTAGCCCTATCTTTTAGCTTCGAGATGGTGGGTCTTGCACCCTCATCCGATAATCGTAGTGAAATTGGTGCCATTACCGCAAAATGAGGACAAAAACTGTTTTTTAGGGCCAAAGTTGATTGCATTTCCGAATTTTCTGGTTTCCTCTAATGTTTGTATATGCTTAGGGAACCCTGTTTTGGTAGTAGATAGAATTGGTTTATGACTTGTAATCGAGTATTATTGTGGTTATTTGAATAGTTTAGGGCTTGACTTTCATATCCGAACATTTCTTAGTTAAATTTTGTACTTAAATGCCATTAAGCCTAGTGAACGGCTTTTGGGAATGAGATTCTTTTGTACGAGATGTTGGGACTGATTTGAGGATATAATGAAGCCATGATGGCTGGAAAATAGGTAAAAACAAGGGATATGTTGCCGAAATGTTTCTTGAGGGCTAGTTGGATTTACTTGTGATTTGAACGAAGGGCTTTTGGGTTGTTGAGCCTAGGTCTTCATGTTACCTTTTCGTTACCAAAAATCATGTTTTGCACCTTGCTTTAGTAATTATTTGGCGAGGCATACGACTGGTAGTCGAGCCTCACATGTGCATTCTGTATACTCAATTTTGAAAGTGGAACCTTCAATTGTTTTCCTTGGATTATTTTAGGGTTTATTGGTGATTAAAGCTCTCTTTTAGGAGGTATCTGCACTGACCCTGGTGAGTGTACTACTCACTTGTGTGTTACTATATGGCTTTGAATGTAACTTGCTTGAAGTGAATTGAATGTGACTTGATTGCAGTGAAAGTGTACTTTATCACTCTCACTTATATGCCTTATATCATTGTTGTCATGTTATTGTAATGTTACATGAAATGAAAGTACTCGACTTGGTGTCAATTGGGCGAGTATCCAACGACTACAAATGTTATCAATGAGCTCAACCCTATTGGTAGTTGATTGAATCGAGCCGGCGAGGGCTTGGTCGTGCCAATTAATGAACCTTGGGTAAAGTTATATGGAATCTTGTAGTATGCGAGACTCTCGATTCCGGTATACTCGAGTAATACCAAAGTGCAAGTGTTTGGAGTTCAGGCCCGGTAGGGGGATGTTAGGTGGAAGGAGTGGAGGTAAAGTGGAGTCTACGGTTGGTTACTTTTGAACATTGACGTCGGGTCAATGACGTCCGATCAAGAAATGCAAACGAGGAAAGGGCTCTTGAGAGCCATCTGTATCCTTTTATCACCATATTTGAAGTGTGCCTTTGCTTATTTTACTAAATTGAATGAAAGCTTGATGCTTATATGCACTTGGGTGCGTAAGTGATAGTATCTCACTGGGCAATTAGCTCACACCGTTCTTTTGTTTTCCTTACAGGAATATGACTCTTTTTGGAATGAATCTTGATAGATGGTTACCAAATGAACTAGATGTATATTTCTTTTGTATTGTATATGAAGGGAAACCCTAAATGTATCTTTAGGGCCGATTTCACTTTCAATTTGGCAAACCGTGTATATATTCACTTTTGAAAACTTTTGTATGCTACTTTGGGTTGTAATCGCTCAAATTCCATATGTGAATGTTTACTTGATAGTTGGTTGGGTTCTGACGGGTCGATTACTATTCATGGCCGACTCCGAATTTCATTTTTTTATTTTGGGTTATTTTGCCCTTTTGCCTTGTTTACGCGCGTTATAAGTTCCCGAACAAAATAGATCGCTCTAAACTGCACCGTTAGTCCTGGCGAGAGCTGGGCAGGCAGTCCGCTAACCTCTTTGGTTCGCCTTAGGGGAAGGTGGGGCTGTCACACTTGATTCCGGTATACTCGAGTATTACCAAATTTCTACTGTTTGGAGTTCGGGCCCGGTAGGGGTATGTTGGGTGGAAGGAATGGAAGTAAAGTGGAGCCTACGGTTGGTTACTCTTAAACATTGACGGAGGGTCAATGAGGTCCGATCAAGAATGCAAGCGAGGAAAGGGGCTCTTGAGAGCCGCCCGTATCTTTTTATCAACACTATTGATGTGTGCCTTGGCTTACTTTTGATGTATTGGAATGAGAAGCTTGATGCTTATATGAACTTTGCTGCTTGAGTGATAGTATCTCACTGGGCGTAAGCTCACTCTTTTCCTTTTTGTTTTCCTTACAGGAAATTGAATACTTTTGGAAAGGCGATGAATATGGATTGCCGAGTTGAGCTTATGTATATATATATATATATATTGAATAGCTCCTTTTGGGCAAAACCCTAAATGTATTTTGATCTAATTATCTCGCTTTTGTTTTGTAAATTACAAACGTATATATATAACACTGCTTAACCCTATTTATGGGTACTATTTGGTTTGGAAATGTTTTTTCGAGTTGTATGATATGGCACCCACTACTCACCGACGATTTGATTTGCGTTTGGCTATCTTGCGATTCCGGCTTGTGTGAGCACGTTTTATTTTCCCGGAACGTCTTAGATCGTGTTTGCCTGCACCGTTAGTCCTGGCGAGAGATAGGCAGGCAGTCCGCTAACCTCTTTGGTTCGCCTTAGGGAAGGTGGGGCTGTCACAAAACTAGGCAGCTTTAAAACAACTACTAACTAAGCTAACAAGTATGAGATCATTCTTTCACTTCAAACATACAAGTGAACAAGGTAACTTCATGGTCCATCAAATCTTCAAACTTAGCATGCTCATTGCTTGTATAGTGAATGATCAAGGCTCGTAAGGCTTCCTTCACCCTCTTGGATCTTGATCTTGTCATCGGACCACCAATGTTGACCAAAAGATCCTTGACCCAAGGTTGAAGTTGTTGCGCACCCGTATCTACAGCATTCCCTCTCTCCTCGAAAGGATTCGTCCTCGAATCTTCAAAGTCTCCTTTTGAAAGTGATTTGTCCACTAATTGACGGTGCACTTAAAGGACAGCAATGTTGGAAATAGATGAGTGACTACGAGCCATGTTGCATGTCATTTGGTCAGTTTCAGGAAGCTCTCTGTGACAGACCATCTCCCCCTAAGGCGAACCAAAGGGTTCGGCGGATCGCCTGCCCAACTCTCGCCAGGACTACTAAGCCGAACACAAGAGGTGCAAACCATTCCAAAGGATAGCACCGCGATCAAACGCTTTAACGAAACAAAGAAAGAAGAATGAAAATGAAAATTAAAATGAAAAGCTGTGGCCACGTCACAATCCGGCCAAGACTTGGCCGGATATCGGACAGGATTCCGTGAACAGTTTTCTCGCCAAATTTTTTTTCTCTCCTCGTTCAAACTTCACACTCATCCAAAATCCCCAACGAATACCAGAAGTGTTCACCAAAGCCAAGTAGAAGTACTATCTCAAACAAGTACACTTAATTTACATGGTTAAAAACTTTAAGATATATACAATGAAAGGTTTAAAATTTTAACTAGCAATATAAGTCGGAATATTCACAAGTGATCAAAGTACAATTAGGGTTTTCTTGTGCAGAGGAGCATAATCAAAAGGGATGTCTATCACTAGCTCTACTCTTTTCCTCAAAATCATGGTTTCCAACACGTTAAACCCTGTAAGGAAAACAAAGGTAACGGGAAGGGTGAACTTACGCTCAATGAGGTACCAAAAATACAAGCAATTAAGAATCATGGAGATTTGCTTTTAATCAATCAAATATACACTCCCAATAAGGAAATAAATAAATATCTCAATTAGAAAGGATACAGGTGGCTCTCAAGAGCCAAATTTCCGTTGCAGTACTTGATCTAAACTCGTTGACCCTCCGTCAACATTTAATGAAACAAATATGTCTGTAGACCTCTTTTATGCCAAATCCCGTTCACCAAACACACCCCTTGCCAGGCCCGAGCACCAAACATGAACAAGAATGGTAATACTCGAGTATTCCGGGAATCCAGAGTCTCCAATACCCAAAGATTCCCCAGGAACAGTGTGACGCCCCGAAAAAAATGAGTTTGAGAACCCGGAAATTTTCTAATTTTCTAGGGTTTATTTTTTTTTAATCGCCCGCATTTTCTACATTTTCTTGATTAGAAAAATTCCCCAGATAAAGTTTATGAGCAAAGATAGTTTTAAAATGATTTTTCTAGTATCGGTTAGTTTTTGAGAAATTAAGAGCGTATTTTGAACGTGGGACCCGTAAGTGCGGTAAATGTAATATATTTTTGATAACTTGTTGGAGTTTTGTGCTAAGTGATATTTTTCTACAAGGTGTTAAAAGAGATATTTATGGATTGGTGTGAGAGGGAACAAAGAGATAGAGATTCATTATTCAAGTGACAAGTGTCGCTTGGCCATTGGGTGGAATTTTTGACTTTTATGCCATGTCTTACCATTTGACTTAATAAACTAAAACTTTATCAAAAATTTGCTCCATTTCCAAGCTTCATGGCCGAACCTCTCTCAAGAAAGGAAGAAAGGAAAGCTTTCATCTTACTTCTTCATTTCTTGCTCCAATCAAACAATTTAACCGATTAAACTTGGATTTGCTCCATAAAAACCTTTCTCTTGGTAGTATTAAGGTGTGTAGTGAAGTGGTTTGAGAAGCAAAGGTGCTAAGTTGGGTCTTTTCTTGGGTTTGTAAGGTAAGTGACTAAGGGACCTTTCCTTTGATCTTGATAATGTTCAATTAGTGATTGGTGGTGGATGAATAAGTGATTTTATGGTTGATTTCCTGATTTTGGTTGAAAATGATGAAGTTTTATTATTTTTGGGGATTTTTCTGTTTTCATATGGATATGATTGTGTGGCTATATATGATGATTGGAAATGATGTTTAAGGACTCTATGAGGTGGAAAAAGTGATTAATTGCAATCAATTTCTGTTTTGGAAGAAATTTCAGAAAATCAGGGTTTTGTGATGAACATTCTGTCCGAATTTTTAGGTCCTAGATAGAGGCCGAATTGGCCTTTCCTTAAAACATGAAAGTTGTAGGGAATGACATTTTAAAGGTGCCTACAAAATTTCAGGTCAATCGGAGCAGTGTGGAATGAGAAAAGTCGAAATTACTATTGCTGTTCTGGTTTTACCCGAACTTGAGAAGTGCGTCTGTAATTGGTTGTTTTGGTCTGGATTGCTTCCGAATTAGTTGTTGAGGCCTTCTGATGAAATTTATCCATGTTTATTAGCTTTCAGCTGGTTTTGGAATTGCTGGATTTGGATTTGGAGAGCCTGAGTTATGATGTTTCCGCTAGAATGCGTTTTGTGAATCTGTTTTTGTGATTCTGGTGTGGTATCTTGCATTTTTGACCTGGTTACACTCGAAACTGGGTTGAGTGACCTTCTGCAATATTGTAACCCTATCTCTTAGCTTCGAAACGGTGTATCTTGTACCTTCATCCGACAATCGTAGTGCCTTTGGTACCATTACCGTAAAATGACGTCAAAACCTGTTTTTCTGGTTTTGAGCTTAACTTTCATTTCCGGACTTTTCCTAGCTTGACTTGTCTTTGTACTACTTGGAGCTTGCTGAATGAATATTGGATGAACTTGTTGTTGTGTGTGTACCTTTGGGACTGGCTGAGGAAATAATGAAGCCATGATGGCTGGAAAAGTAAGCAAATTTAGGGGAAGTGCTGTCCGAACTTTTAAAGGGTTTGATTACTTTGAGTTTGTGATCTAAGACTTGGATTTGAGCAAGGCAATGATACATGATGGATGGTTTCTGAGCCGTGGAGGTGAGTGACCCTAAACTGTTTCCAAAGTTACTTTTGAAATGTTCCTTGCATTGTTTCTTTGGTTTGCATATCATGTGTGCGCGCATACGAGTTCTTGACATGGTTTGGCTTTAATGAGTTCTTGAGGAGTCTTGTGCTGGACACCAACGTCTCCACCACTTTCGTGAGTTTGTGATATGATCTGGAGCACCGATGCTGCTCCCCTTTAATGTTTATGGTTTCGTGATCTGTTTAAGCGTTGGGTGTTTAGTTTCAATGATTTCACTGGCTCACGAGAGCAAAAATACGTGCATTTGATACTTGAATCATGACATCACGACATCATCGAAATGCATTATTGTGAAAGATATTTGATTACTGGTTTTATTTGGTTACTCGCTGAGCTTTTAGCTCACCCCAAAAATGTTTTATTCCCCCCCACAGGGCTCAAGGCGAAGAAAAGCTTGGAGTGCTTATTCACGTGACTGGATGGCTTATATAGTGTACAGTTTAAGTTTGGATCTATTTTATGTACGAGTTGGTCTTGTATAAATATTTGAAATTGATATGGATGTAAGTATACGTTCCACGATTGGAATCAGTTTCCGCTGTACTTGTGATATGTAATTATTGGAGAATTTGATGTATATTTGCGATTTATATTGTAATTCATTTGAGGATTGTAGTGAACGACTGAGTCCCGGCGCGAGCCGGGCGGGCGGCCCGCCGAACCCTCTGGTTCGCCTTAGGGGGAGGTGGGGCCGTCACAAACAGTCCCCATGGTTTGTCAATTTTCCTTGACCAAGCTCTTATTGGCTCGATTCCATTGACTCCCTATGGGGTTGAGCTCAGGTTTAACAGGAAGGTCATTGGATACATACCCAAACAACATCAGGTCAGGCACAGTAACAAGTTCAAGCATATAACAGGCACGAGTAACAAGTCCAAACATATACAGTGACTCAACAAGTAAACAAGAGAGACGAGTGTGATGAAATACACCCTCGTCTCGTCTAGAATTAAGCAGGTGTTGTAGTCATTCAAGTCACACATTGCAGGTACAAGTAAAACAGTTAAGCAACAAGTCATGCGAGTGGTACACTCACCAGTTTAAACAAGGATAACTTCAAAAATTTCTTCCAAGGGATGCCTTGGATCACCGACACGTCCTAGAACAACCAAGGAAAACCATTGAGACTCGAGTACGAGTCGTATTCCTATAGTACGTAACAGGGTGCTAAAGGTAGCAAGATACAAATTTGCCTTTCAAACCAGAATTTTCGCAACAATGAAACAAGTGAAATCATGAAGTTGTTCACCTCCTAATCGAAATAGTTTTTACTCAAATTCAAGTACACAGGTTTAACCAAGCATCTTAAGAAAGTTTATCACCAAATCGACCCAAACTTGAAGGAATCAAGTAGCCCTAAAATTTTGGACATCATGCCCTTTGTATTTCGCTATTTTCCAGCCATTTATGGCTTCATTATTTTCCTCAACTCAGCCTAAATTCTTAACACAATAGCCCTTCAACTAGGCTCAATTTCATCCAAATACAAGGCAAGTCTAGGAATGCAACCGGAAACCAAGTTTTAAGGACAAAAGCTAAATAGCAGGTTTGACGTCTCTTGGCATTTCGGTCACAGCTGAAGTTACGTTTATCGGATTGATGTACACTTTATACTGTTTTGAAGCTAAGACAAAGGGTTACAACTTTCATGAAGACAAGTGAACCCAGTTTGTAGACACCAAAATTTTAGTGTAATTTCATTTACTATTTATTATTTAGTTTTTATTTGTCGTGTTAGTTTTATTCACTTTTTAGTTTTTAGTTTTTTAGTTTTTTTATTTTATTATTTTTATTTTTATTTTTATTTTTAGGTTTTTAGCATAGAATTTCTCGAAAAAAAAAAAGAAAAAAAAAGCATTCAGAAATTATGCTTTAGTTGTTTTTGATTTAAATTCAATGTTTTCTTAAAAAAAAAGGGAAAAGAGCCGCATGCAGCAGCGTGAAAACCAGACCATTTGCTGGTAAATCGGATGGCTGAGGATATGGGGGGGAACCAACCCTTCATCCTCACCTTTGAGGTGAGGGTTTAGTGTAACAGCCCCACTTTCCCCTAAGGCGAACCAAAGGGGTTAGCGGACTGCCTGCCCAGCTCTCGCCAGGACTACGGATCAAATTAGAGCTATGCTTCACTCCGGAACTTACAAACGCGCGTAAACAAGTCAAAATGGTAAAATAACCCAAAATAAAAAAAAGAAATCCGGAGCCGGCCATGAATAGTAACCGACCCGTCAGAACCCAACCGAAATAGTTAACAAACATTCACATCTGAACTTTAGCGGTTACAAATCAAAATGACATACAAAAGCTTTCAAAAGTTAATACATATACACGGTTTGCCAAATCAAAAGAGAAAACGCCCCAAAAGTACACTTAGGGTTTTAATACATGAGCTATACAAAAGATATGTTCATCTAGCTCAATTTGGCAGCCATTTGTCAAATCCAGACCAAAAGGGTTTATTTTCCTGTAAGGAAAACAAAAGGAACGGAAAGGGGTGAGCTTGCGCTCAATGAGGTACCAAACAAATAGCATTAAAATCATGGCATTTCACATTTAACAAATCAGATACACATGTCAGATGTAAAGCACAGAAACCAATGATTCAAATCAGAAGGATACGGGTGGCTCTCAGGAGCCAAATTTCCAGCGTAGTACTTGATCCAAACCGGTTGACTCTCCGTCAACGTATATAGAACCAATGCGTCCGTAGACCCCTCTTTACTCCGAATTCCGTCCACCAAACACCCCTTACCGGGCCCGCTCACCGTAACCGAACAGAAATGGTAATACTCGAGTATACCCGGAATCAAGGGTCTCAATACCCAAAATCCCCGAACAGACTACTGTGGTTTGTTATCTAATCGTCCAGGCCCTTGCCGGCCCGAGTCGAATAACTTAGCCACAGGATTGAGCTCATAGGTCATAGAAATCCGAACAGATGCAGACACAGATAACAGATTCAGATACAGATACAGGATATCCGATTCAGATAGCAGATTCAGACGGCAGATTTAGATAGGCACTCAAAATTGACATATGAACAGATAGAAAACGAGTGTGATAAAGTACACCCTCGCCTCCATTTTATCAAAATAGTATTTGGCTTCAATAGTCATAAATCAAGTATTCAGATATTCAGATATTTCATATAATGGGTAGCAGGTAGTGGAACACTCACCGGCTGAACTTCAAAAGTTTTCACTTTAGATTGGCCTTAATCGCCAAGAAACCCTAAAATAATCAAAATAAACCAATTGAAGGTTTTACTTCCAGAATCGAGTAAACACAATGCACATGAGGCTCGACTACTAGTCATATGCCTCGCCAAATAATTACTAATGCAAGGGTGGAAAACATGATTTTCTTGGAACGAAAAGGTAACATGAAAACTTAGGCGCAAACAACCCAAAAGCCTTTCATTTCCACCAAAAGGCAAATCCAACTTAAAGGAACCAAACGGCCTAGAAAATCGGGCAGCACCTCCCCTAAAATTCTTACTTTTCCAGCCATTAAGGCTTCATTATTTCCTCAAATCAGTCCCAACATTTCATACCAAAGGTCATCTCATTTCCCAAAAGCCGTTCAGTAGGCTCAAAGTAGTACAAGTACAAAAGTTAGCTAGGAAATGACCGGAATGAGAGCGAGCCCTAAAACATGTAAACAAGTACATGGAGACTCGATAACGAGTCATAAAGCAATGCCAATCATAACCCCCAATAGGGTTTATATGCATAAATAAGCATCATAGGTAACCAGAAATTAAGAAAAGGCTTTAGCTTAAGCCTTAACAAAGAAACCGTATTTGACCTCAATATGCGGTAATGACACCACATTCACTACGGTTATCGGATGGGGGTGTAAGACCCACCGTTTCGAAGCTATGAAACAGGGTTACAACAATGTAGAAGGCCACTCAATCCAAATCCTAGCACAACTAGGTCAAATATGCTAAATACTAAACCAGAACCACCAAAAACAGGTTTACAAATCACCCAATGCTGTAATCAGTACAACCCAGTCTATACAAGTCCAAATGCATTGATTCCAAGGGCATATGATAGCTAAGACATCCATCTACATTTCATCAGAAGACACCAACAACAAAATCCAAACCAATTCCAGTCAAAATGGCCAATTACAAGTGCAGTTTTCGCATTTTGATCAACCCAGAATAGCAACAGTAAAATCGACATATCTCACTCTACACTAATCCAAATGACTGGAAATTTTGTAGGCACCTCAAACACATCAATACCTACAACTTTCATGTTTTGAGCAAAGTCCAATTCGGCCTCTAACCCTATGATCCAAAACCAGACAGAATTAGGGGTTTATGAACCCTAACTTTTCACAATTCATTCCAAACCCAAAATTGATTGCAATTATCAACAATTCACACCTACTAGTGTCATTATAGGCCATTGCCAATCATCATAAACAACCACACCATCATAATCCAATTAAACCAGAAAAATCATCAATAAAATAAAAACTTCACCAAATCACTTCAAACCAAGATAAAAACCAGAAATTTCAGCACTTTAATCACTAATAAGCATAACTTAAGCTTCATAAGGTATAGGAGGGTAGTCAATCACCACTTACCAAGTAAACAAGAGAGAGAAAGATGTTGGACACCTTAAGTTCTCCAAAAAGCTTCACCAAAACACTCACTAACACCAAGTGGAAGGATTTTATGGAGTAAAAACTAATTTAAGCAAGTAGTTTGGATGATTTGAGCTAGGAATTTGCCAAGATGTTGAAGAATTTTTCTTCCTTTTGTGCTAGAGAGGGCCGGCCATCAAGGAGGTGAGAAATGGTAATTTTTGTGCAATTTTTAAGATATTTAACCTCTTGGTCAAAAGGTCAAAAATTGGAATAGTAAGTCATAAGCCTTACCCAATGAAATGGTGACACTTGTCACCTCAATTAATGCATTCCTATCCTTTCTTTTCTCTCTCACATCAATCATTTCACACACTCTACTTATCTCTTAACACCCGATAAATTTTACACAGTATTCGGAATTTAACCTAATTGGCCGAATTTTTCCGAACTTTTCGCACTAGTGGGTCCCACGTCCATAATATATTCTTAATTTTCTAAAAACTCTCCAATACTAGAAAAATTATCCAAAAACTATAATTACTCATAAAATCCACCAAGAAATATTCCTAAGCCAGAAAATGCAGAAAACATGCAATTAAAGGAAATAAAACCCTCGGAAAAGATTAGGGTTTCTACGGGTTCTCACACTCTCTCCCCCTTAAAAGAATTTCGTCCTCGAAATTCCTTATCATTGATTACTCCGGGATTAAATTGAGCACTATACTTAGCTAACAGATCGGTACCCCTTTCAGGTGTAGGTTGCCTATTTCCACGCCCACGGCCCCGTCCACTCCGTGTACCTTCCATGAGTTTTACTTGGGCTAGGCAATAATACTAAACCAAAATAAGCACGATGCATGTAAGTAACACTCAAAACTTTTATGATAACACACATTTATACCTTCCAAACAAGATCAAAACATAAATATACAAGCCGGTCAAAATTAAGCCACACACATACATACATCCAGTTAAGTCAAGTACAAACATAGACGATCCACCGAGGAATGGCCGTTCTAGTTCATCAAATCCTTTCTAACCTAGGCCCTCATATCTTTCGTATCCGGGCGCAAGAATCCCATCTAAGATAATTCACAACTCGAGCCGGCCGGTCCCAAGAGTAAACCATCTTTATTAAGGATTCCTACCCGACATACATACCTAGCTTTCTCGAGTCCCATAATAATGATTCGTACACTTATCACATGCCCGGTTCATAACTTACGCTCAAACGAGCACTTAGACATATTCATGAAATTAGGACCACAACACCACTTGGCCCAGTCTCACTCCGCGCAGAGACCACGCGAAGTGGCTCTGATACCACTTGTAACAGCCCCACTTTCCCCTAAGGCGAACCAAAGGGGTTAGCGGACTGCCTGCCCAGCTCTCGCCAGGACTACGGATCAAATTAGAGCTATGCTTCACTCCGGAACTTACAAACGCGCGTAAACAAGTCAAAATGGTAAAATAACCCAAAATAAAAAAAAAGAAATCCGGAGCCGGCCATGAATAGTAACCGACCCGTCAGAACCCAACCGAAATAGCTAACAAACATTCACATCTGAACTTTAGCGGTTACAAATCAAAATGACATACAAAAGCTTTCAAAAGTTAATACATATACACGGTTTGCCAAATCAAAAGAGAAAACGCCCCAAAAGTACACTTAGGGTTTTAATACATGAGCTATACAAAAGATATGTTCATCTAGCTCAATTTGGCAGCCATTTGTCAAATCCAGACCAAAAGGGTTTATTTTCCTGTAAGGAAAACAAAAGGAACGGAAAGGGGTGAGCTTGCGCTCAATGAGGTACCAAACAAATAGCATTAAAATCATGGCATTTCACATTTAACAAATCAGATACACATGTCAGATGTAAAGCACAGAAACCAATGATTCAAATCAGAAGGATACGGGTGGCTCTCAGGAGCCAAATTTCCAGCGCAGTACTTGATCCAAACCGGTTGACTCTCCGTCAACGTATATAGAACCAATGCGTCCGTAGACCCCTCTTTACTCCGAATTCCGTCCACCAAACACCCCTTTACCGGGCCCGCTCACCGTAACCGAACAGAAATGGTAATACTCGAGTATACCCGGAATCAAGGGTCTCAATACCCAAAATCCCCGAACAGACTACAGTGGTTTGTTATCTAATCGTCCAGGCCCTTGCCGGCCCGAGTCGAATAACTTAGCCACAGGATTGAGCTCATAGGTCATAGAAATCCGAACAGATGCAGACACAGATAACAGATTCAGATACAGATACAGGATATCCGATTCAGATAGCAGATTCAGACGGCAGATTTAGATAGGCACTCAAAATTGACATATGAACAGATAGAAAACGAGTGTGATAAAGTACACCCTCGCCTCCATTTTATCAAAATAGTATTTGGCTTCAATAGTCATAAATCAAGTATTCAGATATTCAGATATTTCACATAATGGGTAGCAGGTAGTGGAACACTCACCGGCTCAACTTCAAAAGTTTTCACTTCAGATTGGCCTTAATCGCCAAGAAACCCTAAAATAATCAAAATAAACCAATTGAAGGTTTTACTTCCAGAATCGAGTAAACACAATGCACATGAGGCTCGACTACTAGTCATATGCCTCGCCAAATAATTACTAATGCAAGGGTGGAAAACATGATTTTCTTGGAACGAAAAAGTAACATGAAAACTTAGGCGCAAACAACCCAAAAGCCTTTCATTTCCACCAAAAGGCAAATCCAACTTAAAGGAACCAAACGGCTTAGAAAATCGGGCAGCACCTCCCCTAAAATTCTTACTTTTCCAGCCATTAAGGCTTCATTATTTCCTCAAATCAGTCCCAGCATTTCATACCAAAGGTCATCTCATTTCCCAAAAGCCGTTCAGTAGGTTCAAAGTAGTACAAGTACAAAAGTTAGCTAGGAAATGACCGGAATGAGAGCGAGCCCTAAAACATGTAAACAAGTACATGGAGACTCGATAACGAGTCATAAAGCAATGCCAATCATAACCCCCAATAGGGTTTATATGCATAAATAAGCATCATAGGTAACCAGAAATTAAGAAAAGGCTTTAGCTTAAGCCTTAACAAAGAAACCGTATTTGACCTCAATATGCGGTAATGACACCACATTCACTACGGTTATCGGATGGGGGTGTAAGACCCACCGTTTCGAAGCTATGAAACAGGGTTACAACAATGTAGAAGGCCACTCAATCCAAATCCTAGCACAACTGGGTCAAATATGCCAAATACTAAACCAGAACCACCAAAAACAGGTTTACAAATCACCCAATGCTGTAATCAGTACAACTCAGTCTATACAAGTCCAAATGCATTGATTCCAAGGGCATATGATAGCTAAGACATCCAGATACATTTCATCAGAAGACACCAACAACAAAATCCAAACCAATTCCAGTCAAAATGGCCAATTACAAGTGCAGTTTTCGCATTCTGATCAACCCAGAACAGCAACAGTAAAATCGACATATCTCACTCTACACTAATCCAAATGACCTGAAATTTTGTAGGCACCTCAAACACATCAATACCTACAACTTTCATGTTTTGAGCAAAGTCCAATTCGGCCTCTAACCCTATGATCCAAAACCGGACAGAATTAGGGGTTTATGAACCCTAACTTTTCACAATTCATTCCAAACCCAAAATTGATTGCAATTATTAACAATTCACACCTACTAGTGTCATTATAGGCCATTGCCAATCATCATAAACAACCACACCATTATAATCCAATTAAACCATAAAAATCATCAATAAAATAAAAACTTCACCAAATCACTTCAAACCAAGATAAAAACCAGAAATTTCAGCACTTTAATCACTAATAAGCATAACTTAAGCTTCATAAGGTATAGGAGGGTAGTCAATCACCACTTACCAAGTAAACAAGAGAGAGTAAGATGTTGGACACCTTAAGTTCTCCAAAAAGCTTCACCAAAACACTCACTAACACCAAGTGGAAGGATTTTATGGAGTAAAAACTAATTTAAGCAAGTAGTTTGGATGATTTGAGCTAGGAATTTGCCAAGATGTTGAAGAATTTCTCTTCCTTTTGTACTAGAGAGGGCCGGCCATCAAGGAGGTGAGAAATGGTAATTTTTGTGCAATTTTTAAGATATTTAACCTCTTGGTCAAAAGGTCAAAAATTGGAATAGTAAGTCATAAGCCTTACCCAATGAAATGGTGACACTTGTCACCTCAATTAATGCATTCCTATCCTTTCTTTTCTCTCTCACATCAATCATTTCACACACTCTACTTATCTCTTAACACCCGATAAATTTTACACAGTATTCGGAATTTAACCTAATTGGCCGAATTTTTCCGAACTTTTCGCACTAGTGGGTCCCACGTCCATAATATATTCTTAATTTTCTAAAAACTCTCCAATACTAGAAAAATTATCTAAAAACTATAATTACTCATAAAATCCACCAAGAAATATTCCTAAGCCAGAAAATGCAGAAAACATGCAATTAAAGGAAATAAAACCCTCGGAAAAGATTAGGGTTTCTACGGGTTCTCACATTTAGGGGGTATGGTTCCCCATATAAAAGAAAAAGGACGCCGTAATAGGAGAGGAGGGGATAAGAGCAAGGGGTCGGATGAGCAGAAAGAAAAACTGACGGGATAGCTTGCTCTGAGGAAAAATTTTCTACTTAGATCTCTGGCTGTTGAAGGGTGACTGAAATCATCTCCAAGTCCAATAGATCGAAGCTTAAAGTCATAGGTTCTCCATTACCAGAAACCGCTGCGGCAAAATTTCTGGGTTTCGTTCCAGCAATCCCCATGACTTCCTTGAAATACCTTGCCTTCATTTGAGCACGCTAGCACCCTCAGTTCGGTCGGATCGCAGTTGCAAGTTCCAGACTAGCCGAGGCAGAAATTTCTGCTACGAAGTTTCTTTGGTTTGTTCCGGCGAATGTCGAGCCCACCTTGGGGAATTTCCACGTTCGTTTGAGGCCCAAAGCCGTTGAAAGGTATCCCATGTTTCCCTTTTTCCTCATCGATTCTTGACAGTGTAACAAGCATGCCAAAATGTCTTTTCATTTGTTCTTGCCGTTTGCATTTCTCTTGCTGTTCCATCTAGAGATTTTCTCCGTGTTTTCTTGTGATTGCATGTGATATTTGAGTAAATAAGAATTGGGCATCATTGGAAGTTGCATTATGATTTCATTTTGTTTCTGAACTTGGCTATTTGGATGGAAAATTTTGTTGGAAACTAACCCGAAAGAAAGCTTGTAGAAGGTTTTTGAAGTTACGAACATTTGCCAGATTTCTGTACGCTATCTTGTTCTGAATTTTTGTGGCTTTTGTGTTGAGAGCTCAAAACATTTTTTTGGTGATATGGCTGCATAGGCCAGTTTTCGTTTGGTTGAAGTTCAAGAGCACAATGGCTGCTACAACAAGCATGAAGCACTCAGCTTGTTGCAGCAGTACGTGCGGACAGATTGTGTGCCTTTTGGTTTGCTGAAATGGTGGCTCGGATAACATGATTCCTTTTGGCTTATTGTTTGGTTGAGATGAATAAACTGTCAAACCTTTTCTTTTGCCGCTGGTCTATTTGAGCCTGTTCTGCAGCTTTGATATGTTTGTTTTTAGATGATTCATTTGCCATTGTTTCTTTTTTCCTGTCTTGCGTAACTTGGGCAACAGTTTTGAAATTAAAAATCAGATGTATGATGTGGCTTGGATTTCATTTCTTTTCGGTTTACGCTTGGGTAGAACCAATCTAGGAGCTGCAATATTCGAGATGGAAGGGTAAAATCCATAGGCTTTATTTGCATGAATATGCTTCAGCTGAAGGAGAAATGTTGTAGAAATAATGATGGCTGGAATTTACAGAATGCATGAGCTTCTTCATGTCTATTTGCGCGATGTCCTCCTGTGTCTTTGCTAGGTTGGATGTCCAAGTTATGTTTGTGTTGTTTAGTTTAAAGGTTTGGATGTTAGATCAAGGAAGCTTTGGTTAAGGCATGTGATTAAATCTGAAGTTGGTGTTTGCCAATGAAACAAAAAATGCAGTAGTCTTGTTTGTTTCTTTATTGCAGAAAGCCTTCTACATGTGTAGACACCAAATTTTGGTGTAATTTCCTTTACTATTTATTTTTTTTAGGTTGTGCTCGTTTTATTTATTTTTTAGTTTTTAGTTTTTTAGTTTTTTGTGTTATTATTATTATTTTTAAATTTTTAGCATAGAATTTCTCGAAAAGAAAAGAAAAGCGTTCAAAAAATATGTTTTCTTGGAAAAATGGAAAAATGAGAATGAAAATGAAAAATGGAAAAAGAAGAGAAAAAGAAGGGAAATGGTTCACAAAATACGTTCATTCCTCTTAAATTCAATCTTTGGCATTTTGTTTATTTTCGTTATTTTATTTTTGAAAAGGAAAAAAAGAAAAAGAAAAAAAAAGCAGAAGAATGAAAAATGAAAAAAAGGAAAAATGGAAAGTTGCATTTTTGTTGTTTATCTAATGTTAATTAAGTTGTTTTCGTTATTAATTATTATTATTTTTATTATTAGGTAATTAGTTATCTATATTAATTAATTAGATTTAAAAAAAAAAAACAAAACAAAACAACGTCGCGGCATGCACGCTGCAATTTTTTGCAGCGTGCAAAGGACACTCACGGAAGATCCTTTGGATGGCTGGATGTGAAGGAAGGACAGGCCCTTCATCCTCACCATTGGGGTGAGGGTTTAGTAGCCTTAAGTTCCATATAAAAGGTAAGAAAACATCAGCCGCAAGGAGGTTGGGATGGAGAGCACGGCTGAAAGAAAAATTCTGAAGGAAACCAGAAAAAGAGAGATGAGGGAATGACGACTATGCCTGGAGGCCGAGAGATAGAGAGAGCATAGAATCTGGATGGCGGAGGTTTAGAAAAGAAAAAACAGATTGACGGTTAGAAGAAAAAGGGAGCCCGGAGAGAGAGTTTCAGACGGCTAAGAGAAAGAAAGCAAGGCTGAGAAAGAATTGAAGGGTATTAGGGAGGAGAGATTACAGAGAGTCGGAAGAACAGCAAAAAGGAAAACCACGAGGGAAGGAAAGGCAGAGTGTTCTCATCTGGAGAGCTTGAGAGGAGAGCAACAAAGGAGCATCGAGGATTTTATCATCAAAACATTGGCTGAGGTGGTGGCGCTGCCGTTGCTGGTGCTGCTATTTTTCTACCGCCGTTGGGCCTGTCGCTGAGAGTACGGGTTAAACAGCCTAAGCTAGTCTTTTCTTGGGTGATTCTAGCCAAGTTGAGTTTGTTTACTTCCTTAGTATCACCAACGGGGAGGTATAATCTCTTTTACCCCTTTTGTTTCTCTCCTATGTGGACTAATGTGCTAAGTGAAATTTGCATGTCTATTTCGCTTTCCTAGTTTTATTTTCATTACTTTCATTTATTTCATTTACTTTTGCTTTTTATTTAAGTTATTCTTTATGGGGTATGTGTACACCTCTTGGCTTGTAATAGATAGGGCTGTGACGAGCAATTTGGTCCATTTTCCCTTTCCCCTTTTGTTTTAGTTAGTGAATGTAATAGGTTCATTAGTTTGGTTGCATGCCTACGTGTTAAGTGTTTAATCGCTTTATTAGGTCCTTGCATCTAGTCAAGCATGCTAAGTGTTATGTGCTACGTGTTTATAAGTGATTCGCATGTCTACTCGCTTTTTTATAGTGTGGATGAATGGAATGGATGAATGTACGTCACCACACTAGTCCAACGCTAGTTGTGGCTTCTTTTATCGTTTCCACTAGTCCAACGCTAGTCGGAATTCATAGAATGGGCTAGTCCAACGCTAGACCCTTAGGGATTTTCCTCGTTAGTATATCATTTGCTTGTTCACCACATATCACGCATTTTCCTTAGTTTTATCATTTGGCATGATTCTCGAACCCCTTTTTCCCTCATTTTAGGTTTTGCATCCCATGCTAGCAATAGGGTTCATTTTGCTTGAGTGTCCCCTCCGATAAGGGAAACGAGCGAGTGTGGCTACTCGATAGCCTTAGCACGCTAGTTTTTGCCTTCTAATCAAAGGGAAAATCGAAGTCGAAAAAAGTTAGGAGTCATTCCCATACCCGACCTGATGCATTCCTTTAGGTTCATTCATTCTCAATTTTTCACTTACTCACTTTTTCAATTCACATTTCCTCATTACTTTTCCTTTCCTTATTGTTCAATTTTGATTTCTACTTCACAAAATTGCACTTAATTACGATCTATATACACTTATCACTATATTTCATACACTTGCACACAAACACTTGGATTTTTCATACAATTTCACACATGCACCTTTTCATACACTGGTACACAAACACTTGGATTTTTTATACAATTTCACATGTGCATCTTTTTATACACTTGCACACTCACACTTTAGCTATCATTTGCATTAATCGACCTCTATAAGGTTTTCCTTTATTGGCCGCCACAATTCATGTGGTTGGGACCAAAAAACCTTACAAGAGACATTTTAGAATTTAGGTTTGCATTTTTTTCTTTCTTTTGCATTCATGTAGTGCATCCAAATGTAATAAATTCTTTGGTTAAAACAAGAAAATCTTTGATTAAATCATGCAACTAGCCTTGGCTAGGTCAAAGGGGTGCCTTGGATTTTATCCTTGCCTTCCCCTTTGTCAAATGTGACTCCCGAACCTTGTTCTTTGGTTTACGTGGACTAGGAGTCGTTTAAAAGGGGTTTCTTACTACTTTTTCCTATTTTTTCTTTAAAAAATTCATTTTTTGGTGACTTGGTACGCCTTAACTCATTACCAAGTGGCGACTCCAATTTTTATTTCAAACCCTTTTTAAACTATAATTTTGGGTCAAATCGTCGCATTCTCAACCTCCCATTTAGGCCCACTTTTCTTTTAAATCACAATTCATTTTTTCAATCACAAAAATACATTTTTTAAACCATTTATTTTATTTATCAAAAAATGGGGCGCGACAGTTGGCGACTCCACTGGGGACATTCGAGAGTCCGAGCAAATTTGATTTAATCAACCTTTTTCTTCTTTTAATCTTTTCATATATCACATTTGGGTGTTTAGGATTGCATTTTTTCCTTTTATTAGGATTTTTGCATCTCACGCATACCAACCCCCTCACTTACGTATGTATGATTGGATGTATGTTTACTTGTTTATCTCGCGCTTGCATTGCATTTGGGGGGGTGTCACCTTTAGAGCCTCGCATGGTTCTCAACCCCTTCCCTCAAAATAGGGAACACTTCATACGTGCACGTTTACTTATCGTTATCCCATTTTATTTTATTTTTCGTGGGCGCTATCCCACACCGCCTTGTAGGATTAGGATTGATTGCCTTGGGTAGGCGGATGGTGTGCACTGCGCCCATAGCGCTACCTAAGGGATCACTCAAGCCACCGATCGAAGGCCTTGGGAGTGATGACCCTTTGCCTTTAGGTCTGAAGGCTTGGGAGCCGAAGCCTTATCGAGTCTAGTTGCATTAGTGAGCCCCAGCCTCATGCATCCATGTTAGACTTGCCTAGGGTAGAGTCAACCTTACCCTATTAAGCACATTAGGCACGAGGGAAGGGGTTCCACCCCTTTTATTTGCTTTTATTGTATTTCTTTTATTGCTCCCAATGTGTTATGTGTACTATCAATTGCACTAACCATTCTTTTGTTTTCCTGACTTGCATTCATGTGCCTTAGCAATAAGAGGCGCCTTGGGCACTCTTTTAGTGACTTACCCACTAGATAACTCACATGTTTAAATTTCAGTCATTACACTTAATTTTCAGTAAGTACATTTTTCATTTTTAGACCTTTTTCCCCCGATGCATTATTTATGTCCTTTAGGCCATATTTGTGACATATTTACATCGCTTTAATAAATGGCATCATGCATCCACCTTAGAAGGGAATGCCACATAGGGAATCCCGTTTTAGAAATCAGCCACCCCATGTCTCGGATACTTAATCCAAAGAGACTTGCACGTTTACATTTTGTACCATCCAAAGGGGTAGTGCACAAGGTAAGGTAGGATCCGATCGTTTTCATAAGAGCGATTTTTGGAATATGAGCATCTAATAATCACTTTTTGGCCATTTTATCAAAATTGGTAAAATTCCCTTGCGTAAAAGGACATTAATTTGAAGAAAATTCACAAGTGATTTCTCCTATTAAGACGATAAATAAATTGAGGCCAAAATTTGATTTTAGAAGGCTCATATGCTAATGCATCGCAATAAAAATTTGAAATAACCAATGGCCGGACAATTCAACCAATCCATTTTGCCAATTCATTCAATAAATCGTCAATTCATTTTGACCAATTTACCCTTTTTAGGGTCATCTGGTCGATTTTGAATAAATCGTCAATTCATTTGACCAATTTACCCTTTTTAGGGTCATTCGGCCGATTTTTGAATAAATCACTAATTCAATTTCATTCATTTGATCAATTTACCCTTTTAGGGCGATCTGGTCAATTTTGAATAAATTCTCAATTTCATTCAATTCATTTGACCAAGTTCTTTTTTTTAGGGCGATCCGGTCAATTTTGAATAAAATTCTCAATTTCATTTAGTTCATCCGATCAAGTTCCTTTTTTAGGATGATTCGGTCAATTTTGAGTAAGTTTTAAATTTCACTCAATTCATTTGACCCGTTTCCCTTTTTAGGGTAATCCGGTCGATTTTTAATAAATTGTCAATTTCATTTGACCAATTAGGGTTTCAATGTCGGATTTCGAATTGAGAAACCTAATCAATTTTGAGAAAATCATCCATTGCATCCAACTATTTGATCAGTTGGAATTTTGATCCGCGCTTCATTGAGAAAATTTGTCAGCGAATTCCAATCTCTTCGATAGGAAGTTCGTCAAGGTCAAACACGTGCGTTTTTGCAAAATCTTGTATCGATCAAAAGTGATCAATCCGTTCGAACGTTGACCTCATTTTTAACAAATGACTCTTGCCATTCCAATTGATCGAATTTTTCAAAATTGTTTTTCAATCAAGGAGTTGATCAGATCCATCAGGTATTGTATAGTGCCTACTCTAGTGGATTGCATTTTCATGCTAGGCCTACCCTTGGCACAAAAAGGGTTCCCCCATAGGACATGCATCCGAATTTCTTGGATATCTACTAACTCTTGCATTTTTCTCTTTCTTTTCTTTATTTTTATTGTAATAACTAAGCGAGGGTTAAATCTAAAGGTAATCTTTCAAAAATTCTCAGGTAATATTTAAACATAGCTTCTCGTCAAAGCCCCATCATAACACGATCCCGTAGTCAAGCTCAGAGGAGTCGTGTAAACATGAGATCACAACCGGAACAAGCAGATAGGTCCACTACTACCGCTCAACCCGAGACTGCAAGTTTGGGGGTTCAGTTGACTGAGATGCTTACTAAGTTTGATGAAATAGCATCTGAAATGGCAGCGCAAAAGAAGTTAATCGACGAGCTCGTTAGTAGCGGAGTGCAGCCCGAACTAGCGCCCATCAAACAATCGGAATCTGAACCATTTGTCATCCCTCCGACTCAAGCCATTGTTGCTCCATCTTTCCCTATTCCAACCGAAGGAACTTTCACGTACCCCACCATACATTTGCCATACACTTACCCCCCTGATCCTTCATTTTTCCCCGCTTACATGCAAGGTCCACAACCCCAACCTACTTCAAACATACCACCAGAGCTACATACTTTCTATCACACTGCTGCTGAGCCATTCCTACCTGACCATATCGTTCAAACCAAGCCAGAAATGGGGGAATCTTCTGCTCCCGTTGATATAAAGCTGCTCAAACGCCTTGACCGTTTTGATGAGTTTATGAGGAGGAGTCAGGGTTTGAACAAACAAGGAGTGCTGGACTATGATGAACTTTGCCTTTTCCCGAATGTGCAATTGCCTGAGGGGTTCAAAACTCCAAAATTCAACAAGTATGATGGAACGGGCAATCCCAAGACACACCTCCGATTGTTCGCCAATAAGTTGGGTAGGCCAACAGATGATGAAAATCTGCCTTTGAGGCTATTCCCAGAAAGTCTGGAGGGGGATGCACTCGACTGGTATTCCAAGTTGAAACCCGAGGAGGCAAAGACCTGGCTTGATCTGTCCAATGCATTTGTAAGACAATACGAGTATAATTGTGAGCTAGCTCCAACACGGACTACACTGGAAGGAACAAAAAGAAAACCCTCCGAGGATCACAAGACCTATGCTAAGAGATGGAGGAAAATAGCCGCAAAAGTCGAGCCACCAATGACTGAGGATGAAATCATACGCACCTTCATTAAGGCACATGATCCGCCACACTTTGAAGAAATTTTTCGAATGACTGGGTGTTCATTTGCCGAGATCGTTAATAAATTAGAAGAATATGATGAGTTTATAAGGGCAGGAAAGATCATTAACGTATCGGCTCTGAAATCGCAATTGGAAGCAATGCAAAATCAAGGCAGCGGTAACAAGAAATCCCCATTCAAAAAGAGAGAAGAGGAGGCTTCATTTGCCTCGAATCGAGACCCTGTTCCCCAACCGAGATACCGACAGAACTCCACCTATTCACCCCGTTACCCGTACCAATCACACTTTCAACCTGTGCACCATACCATTGGTAACCACCCTCGACCTCGACCAAATTACCCAAACACACCCACAACACCATTTTATATCTCCCCACATAACTTTCAAACTAGACCTTGCTCTCCTTATCATCCAAGACCAATCTTACCCATCAACCATAACTACAACTATCAACAGACCGCTGGCACCCGAGACCCGGCCCGATATAGAACTTTTACCAATCTAGGTCGGCCCCTCGATCAACTATATGAGCAGCTCAAGGCCGCGGGGAAAATTGGTGCAATACCTCCTAAAGTCTATACTAAAGGAGTTCCCCCTGGTTATAATCCTCAATCTTTTTGTGCTTATCATTCTGGAGCTCCTGGGCACTCTACCACCAATTGTTGGGTACTTAAACACAAAATCCAAGACATGATTGAGGCCGGAGACATAATTTTGAAAGGGAGGGAAGAACAAGGACCAAATATAAAAACAAATCCTTTTCCTAAACACAAGGACACCTTTGAGGCATCCACCTCCAATGACGAAATTTGAAGGTCTTGAAAGAGCTCTGCACAATTTGGATGGCTGACTATCTTCCCTCTCGAAGGGAATTTTGATAAGTCTAGGGGTTGTCATTTGCTAAAATTCATGAAAACTTTTTCTTGCATATGTGCATAGCTTAATGAAAGCGTCTTTTGCAATTGAGTTTTGTTTTGTTTCCGCTTTGATTTGGAGTTTCATGAAATGCACAATTTGATTATTTGTTTATTTGTTTATTGTTCTGGTTTTTGTTAATTCTTTGAAATGGCCAAAGGTGAAGTTATTTGACTCTTTGAATATCACTGTTCTGGAATTTGATAAAACCCTTCATTGAAAATTCCTACATTAAAAAGCCCTCATTGAGAAATTCCTTCCTTGGGAAAGCCTTCATTGGGAATGCCTTCATTGAGAAATCCTTCATTGAGAAAACTTTCATTGACAAAAATTGTGACAGCCCCACTTTCCCCTAAGGCGAACCAAAGGGGTGAGCGGACTGCCTGCCCAGCTCTCGCCAGGACTAACGATGCAGACCAGAACTATCTATAGCGATCCGGAACTTACGAACGAGCGTAAACAAGTCAAAATGGTAAAATAACCCAAAATAAAAAAAATGAAATCCGGAGTCGGCCATGAATAGTAACCGACCCGTCAGAACCCAACCGAAATAGCTAACAAATATTCACATCTGAACTTTAGCGTTTACAAATCAAAATGACATACAAAAGTTTTCAAAAGTTAATATATACACATGGTTTGCCAAATCAAAAGAGAAAACGCCCCCAAAAGTACACTTAGGGTTTTAATACATGAGCTATACAAAAGATACGTTCGACTAGCTCAATTTGGCAGCCATTTGTCAAATCCAGACCAAAAGGGGTTTATTTTCCTGTAAGGAAAACAAAAGGAACAGAAAGGGGTGAGCTTGCGCTCAATGAGGTACCAAACATATAGCAGAAAAATCATGGCATTTCACATTTTACAAAATCAGATACACATGCTAGATGTAAAGCAAAGGAACCAATGATTCAAATCAGAAGGATACGGGTGGCTCTCAGGAGCCAAATTTCCAGCGCAGTACTTGATCCAGACCGGTTGACTCTCCGTCAACGTATATAGAACCAAACGTCCGTAGACCCCTCTTTACACCGAATTCCGTCCACCAAACACCCCTTTACCGGGCCCGCTCACCGTAACCGAACAGAAATAGTAATACTCGAGTATACCCGGAATCAAGGGTCTCAATACCCAAAATCCCCGAACAGACTACCGTGGTTCGTTATCTAATCGTCCAGGCCCTTGCCGGCCCGACTCGAATAACTTAGCCACAGGATTGAGCTCATAGGTCATAGAAATCCGAACAGATGCAGACATAGATAACAGATTCAAATTTTGCATAGTAAATTGGCATATGATCAGACTAGAGAACGAGTGTGATAAAGTACACCCTCGTCTCGAACAAATAAACAGATTGCAGAGCAAAATCAAGTTAAACAACAATGAAGGGGAGTGGTACACTCACCGGCTCAACTTCAAAAGTTTTCACTTCAGATTGGCCTTAATCGCCAAGAAACCCTAAAATAATCAAAATAAACCAATTGAAGGTTTTACTTCCAGATTCGAGTAAACAGAATGCACATGTGAGGCTCGACTACTAGTCGTATACCTCGCCAAATAATTACTAATGCAAAGGTGCAAAACATGATTTTTTTGGAAACGAAAAGGTAGCATGAAGACCTAGGCGCAAACAACCCAAAAGCCTTTCATTCTACCAAAAGGCAAACCCAACTTAAAGGAACCAAACGGCCTAGAAAATCGGGCAGCACTTCCCCTAAATCTCTTACTTTTCCAGCCATTAAGGCTTCATTCTATCCTCAAATCAGTCCCAACATCTCATACAAAATTCATCTCATTTCCCAAAAGCCGTTCACTAGGCTCAAAGTGGTGCAAGTACAAAAGTTAACTAGGAAACAACCGAAATGAAAGCAAGCCCTAAAAGAGACTCGATAACGAGTCATAAACCAATGCCAACCACAACCCCAATAAGGCCTCATATGCATAAGTGAGCCTAATAGCAAACCAGAAATTAGAAAATGGCCTTAGTCTTGGCCCCAAATAGAAAACTGTTTTGCCCTTATTATGCGGTAATGGTGTAAAATTCTCTACGGTTATCGGATGGGGGTGCAAGACCCACTGTTTCGAAGCTATGAAACAGGGCTACAACAATGTAGAAGGTCACTCAATCCAGTTCCTAGCTTAACTAGGTCGAAAATGCCAAATACTAACCCAGAATTCCCAAAACAGGTTTGCAAAACACAGAAAACTGTAATCGGTATATCTCAGTTCATACAAGTCCAAATGCCGAAATTCCAAAGGCATATGTTAGCTACGACATTCAGCTACATTTCATCAGAAGACACCAACTCAAAAATCCAAACCAATTCCAGTCAAAATAGCCAATTACTATCGCAGTTTTCGCATTCTGTCCAAAGCAGAACAGCTACAGTAATTTCGTCATAACTCATTCTACATTAATCCAAATGACCTGAAATTTTGTAGGCATCTCAATCACATCAATACCTACAACTTTCATGTTTTGAGCAAAGTCAAATTCGGCCTCTAACCCTATGATCCAAAACCGGACAGAATTGGGGATTTAAGAACCCTAGCTTTTCAATTTTCACACCAAATCCAAAATTAGTTGCATTTATCCACATTTCACATCCACTAGAGTCATTTCCAACCACTACAATTCATCATACAAGCCCCCAACATCAAGATCATATTAAACCAGAAAAATTCCCAATAAAATAAAAACTTCACCAAAACAAGCCAAATCAAGAGATAAATCACATTTTCAAACACTCAAGCCACTTCTAAGCATCATATAACCATTATTAGAGGTAGTAGGGTGTTCAAGCAACACTTACCAAGAAATCAAGAGAGAGGAAGATGTTGTGCACCTTAGTTCTTCAAACAAAGTTCACCAAACAACTTACTAGCACTAGAAGGAAGAATTTTATGGAGCAAATCTAAGTTTAATTGGTTGGAATGGAAGATTGAGATAGTTTGAAGCTTGTAAATTGAAGAAGTTTTTCTTCCTTGTCCAAGAGGGAGAATCGGCCAACAAGAGGTAAGAAAGAATGAATTTTTAGTCAATTTTTGAGATATTTAATCCATGGTAAGAAAAGTCAAAAATGTCCAACAAGTGGACCAATCACATAGTGCCACTTGGCACTTCATTTAATGCCTTCCTATCACTTGGTTCCTCTCACATCAATGCCATGTCACCCTCTACTTATCTCTTAACACCCGATAAATTTCCACCAGTATCCGAAACTTAACCTTATTGGCCGAATTTTTCCGTACTTTTCGCACTAGTGGGTCCCACATCCAAAATATATTCTTAATTTTCTAAAAACTCACCAATACTAGAAAAATCATTTAAAAACTATAATTACTCATAAAATCTACCAGAAAAATATTCCTAGGCCCGAAAATGCAGAAAACATGCAATTAAGGGGGAAATAAACCCTAGGAAAAATATTAGGGCAAAACGGGTTCTCACAAAAATCATTAAAAATCCCTTCATTGAAAAATCCCTTCATTTGCGAAATCCCTTCATTGAAAAATCCTTTCATTTGAGAAAATCCCTTTTCGGCCAGGTTGGAAGCTGATTTGTTAAAGCAGTGTCATTAACGATTGATTCTGATTGATGAAAAGCAGTTGAATGCTATGTGCCATGACCAACGTTGTCAAAACGCATGACCTCTGTTCATAACAAAAGGATCCGCCACCGATTTTCTGAAACAGGAAACAAAGTGCTAAAGCGATGAAAGACGAAATCGAAGGCAAATTTGCTTCAAATTGACAAAGCTTATTGGGTGTTCAAAGGAGAGATGGAAGGATAGACATTCCCTCAACCTATCAACTCGGACATGTGTAAGATGTTCTTTATTTGATTATGCAAAGTTTCTTTTAGGAAATCATGCAAGGGGCGAGGCAAAAGTCAGGCCATCTTCCTTTCCAATCAAAACATTTCATCCCTAGTCATCCCCTTTGAACTATCAGAACAATAATTTTCGTTTGGCAACCCCTGAGAATTGCAAACCCCACACTGGGGCAAATTCATTTTGAAAAGTGATCAGAAAGAAAAGGAAAACCCCACACTGGGGCAAATTTATCTTTGAAAGAGATATGGGAAAAAGAAAGAACCCTACACTGGGGCAAATTTATTTTTGAAAGAAAAATGAAAAGGAAGAAAGAACCTCACACTGGGGCAAATTTAGTTTTTGAAGGAAAATGCAAAAAGTGAGAAAAATGCAAAGAAAGAGAAAATCCAATCAAGCTGGGCAAATTTTCCTCGGTTTCGTTCAAAATTAGAGATAATTTCAAAATGATGCAATCTCAGGTTATTTCACACCTTTCATCAAACCTGCTTTCAAGCCTCAACTTTTCTTGAAAAACACCCCACCTGACCTCATTACAAAAGCCCAAAGTCCTGGCTTTCGTCACTTGCTGCATTTCTATTAGGGATTTTGCTAATCAACTGGCAGGTGATGTCCATAATGCCTTCGTTTAAGTTTATAAGGGAATTGCATTTTACTGATGCCAGCAATCTTCAACTTACATTCCTGAGTCGACTATGGTTGAGCTCTTCCATTATTTCATTAGGTGAAAACCCACAAGGGCACCTCAAGAGAGAAAAAAAAAAGAAGAAGAAAAAAAGAAAAAGAAAAAAAAAGAAAAACCAACAAAAAGGGTGGGGGGCAACCTTGGTGAAAACCCGAATGGGCGCCAAGGTAGGTTTCTGCAATGAGAAAGCACAAAGAGGAACAACTGGTGGTTTGGTCCATTTAGATTTTCTTCTCATTTTTGTCATACCTCTGACAACATTGAAATCCGGAGCTAAGATATCCAAAGATTTGAATATGACATCTGTTGGCCAAAAGCCGTGTCATTTTGTAAAAAATATTCTTTTGTAAATACATTCTTAGGAAACTCGTTTTTTTCCAAATTACTTGCATTCATGGCATTTTTTGTAGAATTTAAGCACAAATGGTTAGGTGTACATTCTGGTGCATATTCATTTTTACATACCATGTGAATTTTCTTGCATACCTCATTCTTTATCATTGAATTGTGGTGAATGACAATCCCCGTGATTTATTGCAAAAAGTATGCTTGGATTCAGTCATTTTTGGAAATAGTTGAAATTCAGCCAAGCCGGCTACACAAACTTCATAATAGGGCAAAGCACATACCTGGTCAGTTTGAAAATCGGAAGAGTCTTAGGGTGAGAAATCCAACTCAATCGGCTGCCGCAGCAAAAGTTGATAAAAGCGTCGAAAGACTCATGTTTACACGATTCTCAAAGGAAAACGGATCAAATGGTGGTGGCAATTTCTTTGTTTTTCTCTTTTGCAGGAAAATTGCATGCACAAATGAAAGTAGTCACACCTCGCACTGGAATCGGTGTCGGAAAAGTCCTCCGGTGAACAAAGGCAGATCAAAAATATTGCAAGCAAATCTGATCAAAAGGTGCAACAACATCAACTATGGACCCAAAATTGCAGAAAATTCACCATACTGGGGCAAATTTTTGGGATTTCGTGAAGCACGAATCTTACGAATCAAGGGCTCAAGGAGGAGCAACCATAATACAAATCAATTGATCGGTTGCACAAATTGGGGGAGACTGGGACAAATTATTTTGACAAGATTCTCTCAATCAGGATTTCTGGAAAAATCAAATTCAATTTCTTGTTTTTTGAAAAATCACATTGAATTCTTGTTGGCGATATCTCAGCGCCCGCCGCGCTCTCTTCTATCTTCCCCTTTTGACAATCACGCTCAATTTCTTGACCAATTGGATGGCAGGACCGGGTTTTATCCCGCTGACCGCTTACTTCGGCAGGACCGGGTTTTATCCCGCTGACCGCTTATCTCGGCAGGACCGGGTTTTATCCCGCTGACCGCTTACCTCGGCAGGACCGGGTTTTATCCCGCTGACCGCTTACCTCGGCAGGACCGGGTTCTATCCCGCTGACCGCTTTTTATCACGTTGGGACCGGGTTTCATCCCGCCAATTCCCTCGGCAGGACCGGGTTTTATCCCGCTGACCGCTTATTTCGGCAGGACCGGGTTTTATCCCGCTGACCGCTTACCTCGACAGGACCGGGTTTTGTCCCGCTGACCGCTTACCTCGGCATGACCGGGTTTCATCCCGCCAATTCCCTCGGCAGGACCGGGTTTTATCCCGCTGACCGCTTATTTCGGTAGGACCGGGTTTTATCCCGCTGACCGCTTACCTCGGCAGGACCGGGTTTTATCCCGCTGACCGCCAACCTCGGCAGGACCGGATTTTATCCCGCTGACCGCTTTATCTACGTTGGGACCGGGTTTTATCCCGCCAACCTCGGCAGGACCGGGTTCTATCCCGCTGACCGCTTTTATCACGTTGGGACCGGGTTTTATCCCGCCAACCTCGGCAGGACCGGGTTCTATCCCGCTGACCGTCCACACCCCGTCAGGCTCAGATGTTATCCCATCGACCAATTCATCACACTGGGGCAAATTTTTTAGATAATTTTTCAAACAAGTCTTATACAGTTCTTCATTTTACATTTTCTGTTCGGGTCTATCCCGTGGGTGTATCCCAATTTTAAATTTCTGTTAGGGTCTATCCCGTGGGTCTATCCCAATTTAAAGTTTCTGTTATCCCGTGGGTCAGTCCCGCTTTAAGTTCCTGTTTGGGCCAATCCCGTCTTTAAATTTCGTTCGGGTCAATCCCGCTTTAAATTTCCTGTATAAGTCAATTCCATTTTAAAAGTTTTGCCAAAAGGGGTCAGTCCTTATTTCTAAAACGTCCACCGTTCGTGACGTTTGCCACCGAAGAAAGCAGGTAAGCATTTGGTGTCTACTTCTTTGTCTCAAGTTTTTCCAAAACTCAGACAAAGAGGGGCAAACTGTAGACACCAAATTTTGGTGTAATTTCCTTTACTATTTATTTTTTTTAGGTTGTGCTCGTTTTATTTACTTTTTAGTTTTTAGTTTTTTAGTTTTTTGTGTTATTATTATTATTTTTAAGTTTTTAGCATAGAATTTCTCGAAAAGAAAAGAAAAGCGTTCAAAAAATATGTTTTCTTGGAAAAATGGAAAAATGAGAATGAAAATGAAAAATGGAAAAAGAAGAGAAAAAGAAGGGAAATGGTTCACAAAATACGTTCATTCCTCTTAAATTCAATCTTTGGCATTTTGTTTATTTTCGTTATTTTATTTTTGAAAAGGAAAAAAAGAAAAAGAAAAAAAAAGCAGAAGAATGAAAAATGAAAAAAAGGAAAAATGGAAAGTTGCATTTTTGTTGTTTATCTAATGTTAATTAAGTTGTTTTCGTTATTAATTATTATTATTTTTATTATTAGGTAATTAGTTATCTATATTAATTAATTAGATTTAAAAAAAAAAACAAAACAAAACAACGTCGCGGCATGCACGCTGCAATTTTTTGCAGCGTGCAAAGGACACTCACGGAAGATCCTTTGGATGGCTGGATGTGAAGGAAGGACAGGCCCTTCATCCTCACCATTGGGGTGAGGGTTTAGTAGCCTTAAGTTCCATATAAAAGGTAAGAAAACATCAGCCGCAAGGAGGTTGGGATGGAGAGCACGGCTGAAAGAAAAATTCTGAAGGAAACCAGAAAAAGAGAGATGAGGGAATGACGACTATGCCTGGAGGCCGAGAGATAGAGAGAGCATAGAATCTGGATGGCGGAGGTTTAGAAAAGAAAAAACAGATTGACGGTTAGAAGAAAAAGGGAGCCCGGAGAGAGAGTTTCAGACGGCTAAGAGAAAGAAAGCAAGGCTGAGAAAGAATTGAAGGGTATTAGGGAGGAGAGATTACAGAGAGTCGGAAGAACAGCAAAAAGGAAAACCACGAGGGAAGGAAAGGCAGAGTGTTCTCATCTGGAGAGCTTGAGAGGAGAGCAACAAAGGAGCATCGAGGATTTTATCATCAAAACATTGGCTGAGGTGGTGGCGCTGCCGTTGCTGGTGCTGCTATTTTTCTACCGCCGTTGGGCCTGTCGCTGAGAGTACGGGTTAAACAGCCTAAGCTAGTCTTTTCTTGGGTGATTCTAGCCAAGTTGAGTTTGTTTACTTCCTTAGTATCACCAACGGGGAGGTATAATCTCTTTTACCCCTTTTGTTTCTCTCCTATGTGGACTAATGTGCTAAGTGAAATTTGCATGTCTATTTCGCTTTCCTAGTTTTATTTTCATTACTTTCATTTATTTCATTTACTTTTGCTTTTTATTTAAGTTATTCTTTATGGGGTATGTGTACACCTCTTGGCTTGTAATAGATAGGGCTGTGACGAGCAATTTGGTCCATTTTCCCTTTCCCCTTTTGTTTTAGTTAGTGAATGTAATAGGTTCATTAGTTTGGTTGCATGCCTACGTGTTAAGTGTTTAATCGCTTTATTAGGTCCTTGCATCTAGTCAAGCATGCTAAGTGTTATGTGCTACGTGTTTATAAGTGATTCGCATGTCTACTCGCTTTTTTATAGTGTGGATGAATGGAATGGATGAATGTACGTCACCACACTAGTCCAACGCTAGTTGTGGCTTCTTTTATCGTTTCCACTAGTCCAACGCTAGTCGGAATTCATAGAATGGGCTAGTCCAACGCTAGACCCTTAGGGATTTTCCTCGTTAGTATATCATTTGCTTGTTCACCACATATCACGCATTTTCCTTAGTTTTATCATTTGGCATGATTCTCGAACCCCTTTTTCCCTCATTTTAGGTTTTGCATCCCATGCTAGCTATAGGGTTCATTTTGCTTGAGTGTCCCCTCCGATAAGGGAAACGAGCGAGTGTGGCTACTCGATAGCCTTAGCACGCTAGTTTTTGCCTTCTAATCAAAGGGAAAATCGAAGTCGAAAAAAGTTAGGAGTCATTCCCATACCCGACCTGATGCATTCCTTTAGGTTCATTCATTCTCAATTTTTCACTTACTCACTTTTTCAATTCACATTTCCTCATTACTTTTCCTTTCCTTATTGTTCAATTTTGATTTCTACTTCACAAAATTGCACTTAATTACGATCTATATACACTTATCACTATATTTCATACACTTGCACACAAACACTTGGATTTTTCATACAATTTCACACATGCACCTTTTCATACACTGGCACACAAACACTTGGATTTTTTATACAATTTCACACGTGCATCTTTTTATACACTTGCACACTCACACTTTAGCTATCATTTGCATTAATCGACCTCTATAAGGTTTTCCTTTATTGGCCGCCACAATTCATGTGGTTGGGACCAAAAAACCTTACAAGAGACATTTTAGAATTTAGGTTTGCATTTTTTTCTTTCTTTTGCATTCATGTAGTGCATCCAAATGTAATAAATTCTTTGGTTAAAACAAGAAAATCTTTGATTAAATCATGCAACTAGCCTTGGCTAGGTCAAAGGGGTGCCTTGGATTTTATCCTTGCCTTCCCCTTTGTCAAATGTGACTCCCGAACCTTGTTCTTTGGTTTACGTGGACTAGGAGTCGTTTAAAAGGGGTTTCTTACTACTTTTTCCTATTTTTTCTTTAAAAAATTCATTTTTTGGTGACTTGGTACGCCTTAAATCATTACCAAGTGGCGACTCCAATTTTTATTTCAAACCCTTTTTAAACTATAATTTTGGGTCAAATCGTCGCATTCTCAACCTCCCATTTAGGCCCACTTTTCTTTTAAATCACAATTCATTTTTTCAATCACAAAAATACATTTTTTAAACCATTTATTTTATTTATCAAAAAATGGGGCGCGACAACATGATTGCATGGAACTTACATGAAATAACTCTCTGGATTGCACTTTGGCCTCCCAAGTCTTCCCTTGTTTCACTATGGCCCAACTATGGGCTAATCTCTTGCAATTAAGTCCTAAGTTGATTGCAATTTGAACCGTTATTTGGCCTTTTATTATTTTTGAAACCTTTGAAGTTCTTAAATGTTTTAATTGGGCTTGAATGATTGGTTAATGTTTGCAATTGGGTCCTTGGTAGTTTTCTTTTTCTAGAAATTTGATTCACAGTTTACTTTTCTTGGAAATTATGAATTATTTGGTTTCATTTAAGTCGCGATTAGGGAAGGATTTGGTGGTTTGTTAGTACCCCTTTTGAAGTTTCTAAGGGGTTCTGAGTTTCCTTTTGCCTTTTATTATACTTATCTTTAAAGTGGTGCATTAATCCCTTACTTTGATGGTTTTAGCTCAAGTTATCTCTTTCTTTGGTGACTCTAGCCCAAGTTAAGTCTTGTTCACTTTACTAACACTACAAACGGGGAGGTATAACTTCTTTTATCCTTTTTTTTTGTCCCCCCTCTATGTGATCCAACGTGCTAAGTGAGAATTGCATGTCTACTTTGCTTTCCTTGCCTTTCCTTAATTCCTTTCATTCATTTCATTTACTTTTGCTTTTATTAAGTTATTCTTTTATGGGGTATGTGTACACCTCTTGGCTTGTAATAGATAGGGCTTGGAGAGCATTTTTATTCATTTTTCCTCTTCCCCATTTGTTTTAGTTAGCAAATGTAATAGGTTCATTAGCTTGATTGCTTGCTTTTGTTGCTACATGTTAATTTGATTTATTAGGCTCTTGCATTTAGTCGAGCATGCTAAGTGTTATGTGCTACGTGTTTATAGGTGATTGGCATGTCTACTTGCTTTCTATAGTCATAGATGAATGTGATGGATGAATGCGTCACCGTGGCTAGTCCAACGCTGGCCATGGTCTCTCCCCTTGAGCTCTCGCAAGTCCAATGCTTGTGAGAGAATTTTAGAAAAGGGCTAGTCCAATGCTAGACCCAATAGGTTGTCCCCTCTTGTTAGTACATACTTGCATGTCTCACTACATTTCATGCATTTTTCTTAGTTTTCTAGCATTTGGCATGCCCCTCCAACCCTTTCCCTTTCATTTTAGGCTTTTTGCATCTCCATGCTAGTTATAGGGTACATTTGCTTGAGAGTTACCCCTTAAATATGGGATATAGACGAGTGTGGCTTTTCTAAGTCTTAGCACGCTTGTATTCTCTCTATCAAAGGGAAAATTAAAATTACAAAGTTAGGAGTCATTCCCGTACCCGACTTGATGCATTTCTCTAGGTTCATACACTCTCATATCACTTCCTCACCTTCTTTATCCACATTCTTTTACTACTTATATTTTTTCTCAATCCACATGCCATGTTTGTACATTTTTCTTTCCCTATCACTTATTTATTTTCTACCTCACAAATTGCACCCAGTTGCACTTATATGCATTTATTACTATTATACCATATTTTCCTCCACTTGCACACAAACACCTTTATTTGCTCAATTGGCAAACATGCACTTTTTCTTACATTTGCACACATGCACTTTTCTTACATTTGCACACTTGCACTTACATTTGTATTTTTATTTTTATTTTATTTTGCATTCCTCTTACATTTTCACACTTGCACTCATATTTGGGTCTTCATTTGCATTACCCGTGACCTCTATGAGAGTTTTCTTTATTGGCCATCACAACTCATGTGATTGGGACCAAAAAGCCTCATAAGGGACATTTTAGATTTAGGATTGCATTTCTTTTCATATCCATTAGTCACATCTAACATGCAACACATACTTTGGGTAGAAGAATTAGGAAAAGAAGGGCTAAGTCACGCAACTAGCTTTGGCTAGGGTAAGGGAGTGCCTTAGGCTTTGCCTTTGCCTTATCCCTTATCAAATGTGACCCCCGATCCCTTTCTTTGGTTACGTAGACCTAAAAAATTCTTTAAAAAGGGTTTGTTTACTTTTCTTTCCAAAAACAAAATCACTTTTTGGGTGACTTGGTACACCCTAACTCTATACCAAGTGGCGACTCCTTTTCTATCTAAAACCCTTTGTTTGGCCAAACCGTCGCATTTCACAATCCCACGGCCTTTTATTTTCACTTTCACACACGTTAACATACATATCCTACACACTACTTTCACACCTCAAAAAAGTGGGGCGCGACACAGTTCATAGTTGATCTAGGTCGAATTTGCAGATTACAGAACCATAATTTCATTGTCAGTCTGGTTATCAACACTGGATTTAAGTGATAATAACTCAAACTACAAAATTCTGATTGAGGCGTTTTCAGATGCGTTGGAAATCTAAAACATAGGGCTAAAACTTTCATGTTTTGGCCAAAGGCTGATTTGATACGAATCAAAGTGAAAAATGAAGCCAAACATGTGAAATCTCAAAACTGCCCGCGGAAACGAACATTTGGCAGTCAGGAGTATTTCAGTTATTTCACATGCTACAGTGCTCTGATTGAGTTTTAATTTTACAAAAATCTATATAACATCATTTCATACAACTTTTATGTTTTGAGCTAAGCCTGATTCAACCTCTAACATGGACAAATGAAGCTGGTGAGAAGCAGGGCAGTTTACCCTTAAAGCTGGAAATTTGATGAATTCAAGGTTTACATTCTCATTCATGTCTTGAACCACCGTCCCAACTCCCTATCCAAGCTTATAGACATCATATGCTATCTAAACAACAAGAAATACAACTGAACAACTCAACTCTAACTCAAAAATCCACCATAACCATCAAAACTACTTAAATAACCATCATTAGCCAAGAGTATAAGTTGCTATACAAACTTAAACAAGATTAAGGGAAAGAAAAAGGAAAAACAGCCTTAATACCTTGCCAAAGATGTTTGCAAGAGAAACCTCAACCTTTCCTTCCAAACTTTTAGCACACCAAGCTTCCCAAGTTCCCAAATAAGAGGTTAATCGGTTTAGATTTTCGGTTTTCACTCAACTAAGCTAGAAATCAAGATTGAATTAAGTGGTTTTTCTCCCTCAAGTCTTAGCCACAATGAAAGAAATGAGGCAGAAATGGAGCTCCAAGAAAGGATAAGAAGCTAAGACTTGAGTTGGTCAAAGATGGTTGGATGACTTCCAAGTGTCACCACAAGATTTCATCTTGAATTTTTCGTCTTTTTCCTCTCTTTTTAGTCAAGAATTTTGGCTCGCTCTCTAGGGTAATTAGGGCTGATAGTTTTGCACTAATGACAATGAAATTAAGTTAATAAAGTGGTGGTCAAGTGGTGTGTTCACTCGGTAATAAACGGTACCCGTCGGTTCACACCGTTTTTCCTTAACTCGCAACGTACTAGGGTTTTTACTTACCATTCACTAACTTATTATTATTACTTCTAATCACATATTTTTTTTATCTAAAACTTACTGTTAACCACCAAATTTAGTACACACTCCGTACCGAATAATCACATACCAAAAGACATAAAAAATCCTAGTTTACCCGAACGATGAAAGTAAAGGGAAAACTCTTAATTCTATTCTTTATTCCAACCACTGGGGAGGTAAATGAGTAGTATAGCTATTATAAAAGTAATTTAATCAAAATAAAAGGGTATTTTAAGAAAATATGAGCAAATTTTCCAGTCGTCACACCCTTTCCTCTTACACAAAAATTCGGGGTATCACACTCTCAAACAAGGACATGCATCAAGGTAGGAAAGAGCTTGTGTAAGGCATGTGAAAATCCCAAGTGGCAATCCAAAACTCTCTAATTAGCCTTTTGTGACGCCCCCACTTCTTCCAAGGGCGAACCCAAGGGTATCCGCGGGATACCTACCCAACTCTCACCAGGACTCGGGACAATTCCAATTCAAACCTAGTCTAATACTAACAATGAAAGTCGGAATAAAGTACGAAGTTATTTCCATACATAAATATCCAGTCTTACATCACAATTTCAAATTTACAATCACTTTTCCCAGAATATACAACATCCAAAAATGTCTAGTCGATTACAATCAAAACACTAATACAAAAGTGTCTCAAGTCGGCATTTCCTTAACTCCTTCCAATCGAGTTCCTGTTAAGGAAAAACAAACTAATGGGATGAGCTGACGCTCAGTGAGGCCAAGAAAATCATGCAAGCAGGTAATTCAAGTAACAATAAAGCCGGTACGAGAGATAAAGCTATTACATTCAAGCAATTCCTGAATATTCACAAAACACATTCAAGAAGAATTCGGGAACTCTTAGGAGTTCATTTCCATTTGCTTTGCCAAAATTCAATCCAATAGTCCGTAGAACTTTACTTATCCCGTTTATGATTCTGAGTCGAATGAGAGATACCTCCCACCCGAATCGGTGTGGTACTTATTATCGCTCAGTGGTCGATGAGACATCGCTCCAATCGACTTATACTTTGCTTATAGTTCTGAGTCGAATGAGAGGTACCTCCTACCCAAATTGGTGTGGTACATGCTATCGCCCAATAGTTGATGAGACATTGCTCCAATCAACTTAGGATGGCTTATGATTTTGAGACGACATGAGAGGTACCTCCTACCCGGATCGGTGTAGTACATGCTATAGCTCAAAGAACCAATCATTTATTTAGGGTTTTGAACCGACATGAGAGGTACCTCCCACCCAAATTGATGTGGTACATGCTATCGCTCAGAGACCCGATTATATGATTATAATTATAAGGGTTGATGACATTCAGTCCAATCGACAAATACCGTTATAGGCCGATAAGCAATGCTCAAACTGACGATTCCAAATAAGAATCACAAATACGAATCACATCCACATTACTATGTAAAAGTTGAATATGAATTCACATAGCAAAATACAAATATAATTTTGTTCGAAAGAGAACGAGTGCGGTAAAGTACACACTCGTCTCAAAATTTCAAATTCACATAACGGATAAGAAACAGTTAACCACTTAGCAACAAATTCATGCACTTGAGACTCACCAATTGAAACAGGAGAGTAAGTTCGTAAACAAGCCTTTAGGTGTTCTCCTCGAGATCCTCTGGAAGGTCTCCTTGAGCACCTGAGCAAACAATAGTTGTCTATTACACACTATCACTTAAAACCCCTAATTTTCAAGGAAGATTGTACTCTTATACAATCTAAGAAAACATCACAAAAATGAGTCTTAATTTCTTATAAATCGAGACTCAAAAGTAGGGTTTAAATAAACAAGAAAAATCCAATTTTCATCTTTGAAATCATTGGACGGAAACGAGCAGTGTAGGAATCGAAGACAACCTAAGAAGGGGGTGAATTAGGTGGTTTAAAAACTAGCCAAGATGTGAGTAACTTTTTCTCGAACTTGCCCTCTTTTTCTAAAGGATCTCACAAAAGAACAATTTATGATAAAGCAGAAGTGATTATGAGTAGAAGAAATAAGCAGTTTATATTGCAAGACAGTAAGTAAAGAGATGGAATAGCAAACCAAGTTTCAAACTTGACTTGAGTTTGAATATCATTTTATATTGCAAGTTTCTTCAAGTTGATCAACTTACAACCAATCTCTTGTGTACAAAGGAAGGATCACTTCCTCCTTGCCTCAAGTCTCACTTGATCAAGCAAGGAAGTTTTATAATCACTCGGATAATCCTCACAAAGCTACACTATTGAAGAAATTGACACACACTTGAAAAGTTTATTGAAAACTACACAACTAAGAGTACAAATCTTCTTTTTGGAGTATTCTCACACTTGAATCACTCAAGATCTGATGTAGTCTCAATGTGCAAAAGTGATTCTGAAGTGGTTGACTTTTTCTATTTATAAGATACCAAAAAGTAATAAATGCTGTCAACGGATATAAAGGCAGTTGAAAAGTCAACTACCCATTGGTGGTGTCGGACGTCCGGTAGGCAGGTTTTCCGTGTCTGATCACAAGTAGTGAGTTCAAGAAGTTTTTCTTGAAATGCTTAGGACGTCTGGTGTTTCAATACTTTGCATCCGAAGTGTCGAACCGTTTGTCGGACGTCTGGTACTCAGGTATTATTCGTCCGAACGAAATAAGTGAGTTTAGAGAGCTAGGTTCATTTTCTTCGGACGTCCGAAAGTGAGTTCCTTATGCGTCCGAAATTGCTCGAAGGTTGTTAGACGGTTGATACAGACTTTTTGTGCATGTTTCAACATTTGTTAGCCAGTTTTGCTCCAAATCTGAAAATATCTATTTTAGGGAATATTAGTGTTATCCATTTGTTTTGTCATTATCAAAAAATACGGACTGAGATGAACAATCTCCCTCTTTTTGATGATGACAAAACAATGAATGGAGCAAAAGAAATTTTAAGTATGGCTCCCCCTTACACATACTGCCCCTTACATAATGCATCTCCTTCTTTACATCTCCCTTTAGCTCAGAAGAGGTTGACTCCCCCTCACATAGAGAGTTCATATTCAATCCATTTCTCCTCCTTTTTGTCATCATTAAATCAACCATGGCCATATTAAATCAACCATGCTCAACACATCATGAGTCAACAAATCATAGGAATACCAAATTCATTACTGACCAACAGACATTCATCCAGAATGTTTTCCAACAAATTCAAATCCAGAATATTGTTTAACAAACAGTTCAGACAATCATAAAAAAAAACATAGGAATAACAAGTAATAAGTTCAAAGCACACAAAAATATCCAAATATTCTTACAAACCAGCAGTGAAAGAGAAAGTAGAAGTCTTAATACAAAACACATAAATTTTGAAATGCAAAGGATGCCAAGAACTAAGCATGAACTACCATGAGGTGCATGTGTCTAGGGGTGCCTAAAATGTGATCTTGGAGGATCCAGACATTCTTCTAGCCAGACGAAACTGAGCAGGGTCTTCTTCCTCAGTGTCCTCATCCTCATCATCGTCATCCTCTTCTTCAGTTTCTTCTTCAATTGTCGGAGTTTTTCCCTTGTCTTGCAGTTGATAACTGGAGGCACGGTACTCTGGGGTGGCCTCAGTGGTTGGCTCAGTTTTAGGCTCCTTTCAGTGTGCATTTTCATTTTCAGGAGGAATGAGAGGTACAAGCAGATTCCTTTTGGCAACAAAAGTAGCTTGTTGATCAGAAGTCATGGTTATCATCAAGCCATCTTCAAGAAGCAAGATATGTTGTTTGAGGTCCTCAAGCAGAGTGAGTCATGGTTATCATCAAGCCATCTTCAAGAAGCAAGATATGTTGTTTGAGGTCCTCAAGCAAAGTGATGACCTCAAGGTTGGATGAAGGAAATTTAGAGGCTAATTTTCTGGTATGAATGGTGAAGGGTATCACATACATTGACTGGTCACGAGGAGTTTTAGGAGTGACAAGGGTTTCATGAAGATTTTTTCTCCTAGACTCAGAGACAGTTTCTTTGTAGCACCAGTGACCTTCAAAAAATTTCAAATTTTTCCTCTCAAAGTAAGCCTTTGAAAACACAATTGATGCACACTCTTTTGGGGATTTGCCAGAAAAAGGAATTTCAAAATGATTGAAAATAGGAGTCAGAAATTTTCCATAGGACAGTTTCCTACGGCTGTTGTCGCGCCCCATTTTTTGATAAATAAATAAAATGGTTTAAAAAATGTATTTTGTGATTGGAAAATGAATCGTGATTTAAAAGAAAAATGGGTCTAAATGGGGGTTTGAAAATGCGACGATTTGACCCAAAAAAAATAGTTCAAAAAGGGTTTTTATATATGAAAAATGGAGTCGCCACTTGGTATAGAGTTAGGGTGTACCAAGTCACCCAAAAAGTGAATTTTTTAAGGAAAAAAGTAAGAAACCCTTTTTGAACGACTCCTAGTCCACGCAAACAAAGAAAAAGGTTCGGGAGTCACATTTGACGAAGGGGAAGGCAAGGATAAAAATCCAAGGCACCCCTTCGACCTAGCCAAGGCTAGTTGCGTTGATTTAATCAAAGATTTTCTTGTTTTAACCAAAGAATTTATTACATCTGGATGCACTACATGAATGCAAACCCTAGACCTAGGGGTATTGGGGGAAATTTCTCTTCAAAGGTTGAATGGTGCCAATCACATTAATTGTGAAGCCCAATAACGATCTTTTGAAGAGGTCACGAATAATGCGGGTGGGATGCAAATGAATGGAATGCATGTATGCAATGTGAGAACATGAGTTTGAAAAAGTAATAAAGAACAATAAATACGTAAATGAAAATGTGCAAGTGAGTAGGCAAGGTACGGTATGTGAAATGATAATATGAAGTGCATGTGTGCAAGTGATGCTAAAAGTGTTCGTGTGCAAGTGAAGGGATAAAAAAAATGCATATGTGCAAAATGGGACAAAAGTGTTCGTGTGCAAGTGAAGGGATAAAAGGTGTACGTGTGCAAATGGGAGAAAAAAAATGAAAGTGTAATGATAGAGTGGATGCATGAACCTAGGGAATTCATGCATAATGGGTACGGGGAGACCTAAATCGTGACTCAATTTGCCCTTTTATAGAGAGGATACAAGCGTGCTAAGGCTTAGAAAAAGCCACACTCGTCTATATCCCGTATTTAAGGGGACTCTCAAGCAAATGAACCCTATAACCAGCATGAAATGCAAAAATCCTAAAAATGGAGGGAAAAGGGGTTCGAGGGGCATGCAAAATGATAAAACTAAAAAGAATGCATGACATGTGATGAACATGCAAACATGTACTAACGAGGGGAAATCCCTAAGGGTCTAGCGTTGGACTAGCCCATTCTATGAATTCCGACTAGCGTTGGACTAGTAGAAACGTATATTCATCCATTCCATTCATTCATGGCTATGAAAAGCGAGTAGACATGCCAAACACTCATAAACACATAGCACATAACATTTAGCATGCTCGACTAGATGCAAGGCCCTAATAACGCAAATTAACACTTAACACATAGGCATGCAACCAAGCTAATGGACCTATTACATTCACTAACTAAAACAAAAGGGGAAAGGGAAAATGGACCAAATTGCTCGCCACAGCCCTATCTATTACAAGCCAAGAGGTGTACACATACCCCATTAAAAGAATAACTTAATGAAAACAAAAAGTAAATGACATAAGTAAAAGGAATTAAAGAAAAGCTAGGAAAGCAAAGTAGACATGCAATTCACTTAGCACATTGGATCACATAGGAGAGACAAAAAGATAAAAGAGATTATACCGCCCCCTTGGAATGGTGTCCAAATGAAAGAAAAATGGCTTCAAAACAATAAAAAGGTTACGGTACCTCAAATAGTAAACTATAACAAAGTCACCAAATCTCTCCTAATTGCAACTTGAATGAACTCAAAAGGTGCTTAAAGACCAAGAAAAAAGGAATAACCTGTCCAATTTCCAAGTATAGCATCTACTAAAGACCCAAAACAAGCATTACTCAAACATTCAAGTCCAATTGAAACTTTTAAACACTTCAAAAATCCCAAAAATCAAGAAAAAAGTCAAATAATGATTGAAGTTGCAATGATTTTAGGACTTAATTACAAGATACTAGAACATGCTTGGGCTTTTGTGGAACAAAGAGAAACTTAGAGGGATCCAATTGATTAAATGTTCCAATTACTTGGGCCTTAGTAGAATAAAGAGAAACTTGAGGGGCCAAAGTGTAATTTTTAGAAAGTATTTTCATGCAAATTTTCATGCAATCTACGTGAATGACTTCTGCAACCCAAAAACATTTCTGCAGCCAAGACATTACCGCAACTTCCATTTTTCGTAAGCAACTATCGATCTCAACATAAATTGGATCAAAATCCTTTCAACCAAACATGCAAAACATGACAGACAAATCTAACATTCAACAAACCCAAACATAGAAAAACAAAATCATGCAAATGTTGGAGAGTTTTATGCAAAAGATTCGACATTTTTCATCCGCAAGTTCTTGCAGCTTGTGTTCATTCTAATGCAACTTTTCCAATCCCAACTTAGCTAGACTCTTAAACAAACATCACCACCTTGACCTTAACAACAAAATCACCAAAACTCAACATCCAAATAAACTAAAAGACTTAGCATAAAGAAGGCAACTCCGGCAAATTTTTTGCTGCAATTTTTGCAGCCCAAACTTCACGTCAACTTCATGCCAAAAGAAAATCTCAAACCATTTGGCCAACAGAAACAAGACAAGGATATGCAAGGGCGAGGGAATGGGAAAGGAACTTCTGCAAATTCTGGGTTCATACAATGAAGATGATCATCAATGATATAAGCAAACAACAAAAACAGCAATAGAGGAAAAAGGAAAAGTGCCGCAAGTTTTCGGCAACCTAAAGTGAAGTTTGCAGCATTATGTTTCCAAACAAGTTCATCAAAACCAGAAATTGTCGACTAAATCAAAATGTGAACCTTTGTTTGCAAAATCAAAGTGGTAAACCTGGTTTGATCGAAAAACAAAAGAAAGAAGAAAAGCTGCAGCAAGATTTCGGACATAAGCTAGCAAAAAGCATCACTCAACATCACTTAACATATAAGCACTTTCATTCGTAGAGTCCATTCATGAACCGTGAACCATTTAAGATCAAATGGAGGCAAATGATGAACCAAATGGAAGACATGTGCAGTGATAGAAAAGTAAATCTAGCCTTGTGATTTCTTGAAATGAAATTTCATCACCCAATAAAGAGTCTCATATGAAAAAGCTCAAACAGATTCTACCATTATCTATTCCGGAAAATCCAATCAAAGCAACAGGACAAAATACAGCAAAGGAAACCGTAGAGCATAAGGACAAATGCAGCTTATCATCATGCAACCCAGAATTTCAGACATCATCTTGACAGATTCCCAAGTTAAAACATTCCGTGGGGCCTTAGCAAAATTCTGAAACCTATTTGATTCTTGGATGTTTAGCAAACACACGTAACAGCCACGAATCTTAACGGCAACAAGGAGGCAATCATTAAAAATCAAGTCTTTAAAGCATCAGGAATCATTAAAGGAGGAAAACACAAACTGATAGCCTTTTAGTTGACAGAATCCCAATCAAACATGTTCAACAAACAATGCATTCTGCAGACAAATCATGTATTCTAATGGCCTAGATACTAGTTGTGAGGACTCGCAAAAACTATTATTTTATGCCTAATTTATGGCTTAATAAATTATTTAATTGGATTTCATTTCCAAGGAATATTTTCTAGTCTTGTTAGACCTATATAAGTGGTAGTATATCTTCGTTATATTTTTAAAATGATTCGTTTCGAAAATTAATTTCCTAGAGCGCGTTTAGTAAAAATAGTGAATAGTACTTGGAGATTTTTATCCGCGTAGTAGCACAATAAGCTTGGAATATTGGAGACTTGTACTATGGTCCTAAAATAGGTAATTTTATGAATAAATATTCAAGTGAAAGTTAGTAGTGCAATCGTTATAAGAATTTTTCGAAAGTTTCGCGTTATAGCGGTAAAACTGACGGTACGCGTTTTCACACGCGCGACTTCATTTGAGGGACTTTAGACCCTTATTTCGGGACAATTAAGAGTGAGTAATATTTACATGAATATATATGCCTTGGAGGTTTAGTGCACTAGTGAACCAAACGCGCGAGAAAAATCGAGTCCAAACGCATCCTAATTACACTATTTTAAGTTGACTTTGAGATGTATTTTGCACCACACAATGAGTCTTCCTTAGGAAGCCACAATTGAACCAAAACCCCTTCTCTCCTCACTTCACTTGGCCGAGCAACAAGAGAGGAGAAGAGCTCTCCTTTGTTCTTCATTTTTCATCTTCAATTCATGCACCAAAATTCATCCAAATCACACCAAACTTGGAGACCACTTAGCAAACCCCTTGGAGATTATATCTAGCTAAGGAAGAGGGGAGCTTTCACGGTTTCTTGGAGCTTCAAGAGGGCCGAAAATTCTGACCTTGCAAACCAAAGGAGTAGGTAATGATCAACCCTTGGATTCTTATCTTTTGGAGATTATATGACAAGATTAAGCTCATGCATGCACTTGTTACTTGATTATGGTGTAAAAAAATGTGATTGTGGGCTCTTGGAATTCCCACACTTGGATTGTTGTTGCTGATTTGATGATTGATGGTGATTATATTGTTGGTTTAGTGGTTATAATGATGCATTAGTGGTGGGTAATTAGTAGGAACTTCATTGGGTGTAAGAAGCTAAACTTTCCAATTTTGCCCCTGCCATGTTCGGCCATTTCCAGGCCAATTTTTAATGGTTTAATGGCTTGAATTGGATGTTTGTAGGATGTATTAGATGTGTGAAAAATTTCATTGAAAAATAATGAGGTTTGAATGGGCAAATGAATTTTTTTTAGAAACCAGCAAATCTGGAAAACTGATTCGCGTATGCTCTGACCAGCAGTAGTATTTTGGCTATAACTCTGTCCTCGGATGTCGAAATCATGTGCCGTTGGTGGAGTTTGAAACTAGACATTCCTAGATTTAATTTGGTATATAATGCACGTTCTGATTCTTTGTGAGCAAGCCGAACCAAATGTTTTAAGTTCGCTGTCCTGTTACTCTGTTCTTCTGGAATGAAGTGTTCAGGCAGCAACTTGATGCCCGAATTTGAACTAGATGGGAGCCAAATTTGGAAACGATTTCTTCTGTGATATTTTAAATCTATGAATGTATGTTCCAACGGCATAAGCCATGCTCGATTTCGAGCTATAATGACTGAGTTGTGACTGAAACAAGGGGACTGCTCTGTTTTGGAAAACCCTAATCTTTGGACTGGTTTGGAACAAAATCTTGGAGTGAACTTGTTAGTTGATGTTTTTGATATTAAACACTTACCAAAGGTATCATGGGTATATCTTAGACCCTTATTTCACAAATGAACCATGGTTGGATAACTTTCTTGGTTAAACGGTTGGAAATTTGGAAAATGAAAGTCCAAGGCAGATTGCCTTAGGATTTTTCTTGAACTTTGGTTGGCTAATTAACGACCTTGCCGAAGGTATTTTTCCCCAAAATTCGATAGAGAGATACCTTCCATATAGTATTGAAACACTGCCAATTTTGGTGCCGATTCAAGTTCGTTTCGATACCCAATTGAATTACTAAAATTAGAGGTTCAAATCTGGAAAATTCTCATCCAGTCTTGAATTTGCTCAACTTCGGGCTACCGTATCTCGGTGCTCGAAACTCCGATTTTTGATCCGCTTATTTTTTCCTACACTTCACTTGCAACACTAATTGAGCTGAAAATTTCAGAGGCCGGTTTGCAACGTACGAATCGTGCCGAATTTTCAAAGTTGGCCAAAATCCAACTTCATTCTGCCTTGTGAACCAACCCAGCATCTTCAAGCTCAATTTTGACCACTTTTCACTTTGATTCATGGAAAAGTGTCTTCTAGGAACTTATAGTACTCTCTAAGAGGTTTCCAACGGTATAAAGTTTTCCAATTCTCGACTTATGCCGAGCGAGTTATGATTTTTCAAAGATTTATCGTAAAACTGAAAAAATTTTCCAACTTCAAAGAAATAGAGTTTTTCAAGAACTCTTTATTCTTTTGATATTCTTAAACGTTTTGCTTACGATTTTCAAGATAAAAACTCAAATAATATTGTACCTAATAAAAGGCAAGTTGAACCTCGATTTACGTGTAATTGAGGTTCCTTTTTGCAAAATAATTCTTAGATTGTACTAGTGTACAATCTTTCTTGATAAGTGGGTTAATTGTGTGATTATCCACTATTAAATTGCCAGGCGCGCAAGGAGACCTTCAAGAGGATCTCACCGTGGACACTTGAACTTCCGGAAAATAATTCTTATTGAATTGCTCGGTGAGTGTCAAGTGTGTGAATTTTGATACTTGCTTATTTGTGGGATTTGTTGAAAGTTTTAAAAATAAGGGCGGGTGCGTACTTTATCGCACTCGTTCTAATTTCAAATGAATGAATGAAATGTATTGAATGAATGAATGAAATGTATTGAATGAATGAATGAAATGCAATGTTATGTCATGAATGCTTATGTCGTTGGAGTGAACCTCCTCGACTTTCAAATGAATGGGGGACGCCCAAACTCATAGGCCGTCCTTAGACTCGAGCCAGCAATGGGCTTGGTCGGGGATTTGGACGAGCCATGAGATACAAATAAGCTCGACCTAATAAGAGGTCTTGCTTGGCATACTCGTTGAGTATCGCCCAATATTGGCCATTGTGGGCCCTTGGGGTGTACGGTGGACGGAGGGAAGTAAGTGGTGATCTACGGAAATGGAAATACCGACCCGGTTGACAGGAGGGTCAATGCGGGAAGGTATACGAATGACAACGGCAGATCAAGTGGAACTTAGCTCCTGAGAGCTACTATATCCTTGAATTGTTTCTGATTACTTTCCTGTTTGATTGATTGATTATTGAAAGGACATGGCTTTGTTTATTAAATTTGGGATTGTTATTTGACTAAGTGCTTGCATGTGTGTTCTTGGCCTCACGAGCGTTTAGCTCACCCTATAGTTTTGTTTTCCTTAACAGGACCGACTCTTGGAGAAATATGGAGAAATCATCCGTTGTAATTTTGTTAAGACTCCTGTTATATATTTTGACTAGGCCCTGGTTTGGGTTGTACTTTTGGAAATTGTAAACTTGAAAAGTTTGGGCCCTGATGTGTACTTTGAATTTAAGTCGTTTCATGATTACCCGATGTACTGGATATACATTAAGTGACTTATTAAGCTTGAACGCTTCCGCATTATTGTATTCATGTTGCTCTCGTCGAAGTGTTTAGTTCGATTTTAAATTGAATGGATTTGCTCGAGTCCTGGCGTGAGCTGGGCAGGCGTCCGCGGATACCCTTTGGTCCGCCTTAGGGAGATGTGGGGCGCCACAGTTGGTATCAGAGCACTAGGTTAGAGGTCTGTATGGGAGACATATTAGATACTCTACCTTTAAGACTCGATATGGGATGACTTAATCCTACCCTAAGTGATACTTGAGGCGAGCTAGCAACTAAGTTAGTCCTACCTCAAGTGACGGATGGGATGAACCAACGACTAAGATAGGCATGCATTGCAGGATATTGGAACTGAGTGGTGATTTAAGTTTCTAACCTGAAAAATATTATTATTGTTATCATTTTGCAGGGATGGCTGATGGAAACGGAGCCCCGACAGCTAACGGGAATGGCCATGCGAATGGTCATTATGAGCCTCTTAGGACTATATTCTACCGACCTCTAGCGGGAGGAGATCGAGTACGCTACTCACCGTATGATAGATACCCTCGATGTTCGTGTAGGTTGACTTTCGCCTACCCGGACCATGTGGTGCTTGCTTTGGACGACGAGCGTCGTCAGTTGGTGGATGCCAACCGCGATCTACAGGCTGAGGTAGACGCGCTTAGGCAGATGGTTAGCGCTCAGGGTGAGCGGATTGCCGAGCTTGAGGAGGTGCTGGAGGGTGAGGTAGCCACATCTGCAGTGGTTAACGAGGAGCTTCGGGATACTAGGGCTCGACTCATTAGGTTAGGACGGGATGTCCGTACTCGGGCTTCCGAGATCCTGGTTGATGCTACTAGTTTGGTTGAGGACGCTGCTGCGGTGATTCCTGATGATGAGGAGGAGGATCCAGAGGAGGATCCTGAGGAGGAGGTTCCTCCTGATAGCCCTGCTATGGACTAGGATCTTGGTCGTTGACCCCTTTTGACTTTTGACTGGTACAGTTAGGACTAGTTAGGGTGACGCGAGTGCTGAGGCCATTGTATTTTGCATGCTTGTGTGGCCTACTTTTGGGCACTTGTTCTTACTTTAGTCTTCTGTGACTAAAAGTATACTTGAGCACCTTTGTGCTATATTTTGTGAATTGTCCCTAACTTGCTAATTGTACAAACTTGACATGTTTATGAATGTAAATTATTGTTAATTTCAATGCTTTCTTGGTTAGTTCTAAATTTGATATAATTCTTGTTTTCTGCTTAAATTAATTTATTTCTTGCACTAGGCACGTTTAGACTAATGGAAGGATTAAGGAGTGGTCGAGGCCGTGGGCGAGCGTCTAGACAGGCCCAACCTCAGGGGGATGACCAGGGATCGGCAACTGGACCGACCCAGGGACAGGAAAACGTTGAGGGTAACCAAGTGGCTACTGCCATCAATAGGATGACTGATATCCTAGAACGTCTAGCGGAGAGACAGGGTCCTGGACCATTTAACCAACCTGGGGGCCAGGATAGAGGAGAGGATAGAGCTCTGGAAAGATTCCTAAAGTTTAACCCGCCTAAGTTTATGGGTGAACCTGACCCCGAAGTAGCGGAGAATTGGTTAGAAAGGATGACCAACATATTCGCCGCTCTAGACTATACTGAGGATAGGCGAGTGAACTTTGCTGCTTTTCAATTTGAGGGAGTAGCCCGTGCTTGGTGGGATTTGATAAAAGGAAAATGGGAAAGAGCTCAAACCCCTTGGACTTGGGAGAATTTCGCAAGGGAGTTTAATGAAAAGTTTCTTCCGCCCTTAATTCAAGAGAAGAGGGAGGATGAATTTATTAAGTTAAAACAAGGAACCCTTACTGTAGCAGAGTATGAAGGGAAGTTCACTAAACTTTCCAAATATGCTCCTGAGCTAGTGGCCAATGAACGGAGAAGGATTAGAAGGTTCATACAGGGACTTAATGTGGAACTTCAGGAGGGCCTGGCTGCAGCCCAAATCTCTATTTTTACTGAGGCTTTAGAGAAAGCGCAAAGGGTTGAGAATGCAAGATCTCAAGTGAGGGATTTCCACAATAGAAAAAGGAATTTCCCTAGTCGCACTACTGGGCAGACCAGTAAGTTTGTACACCCTTCTAAAAAGGGAAGAGGGGAAGGAGGAACGAGAACTGCTGGAGCTTCTAGGGGAGCTCTATCTAGGGGAGGTCGTAGCGGGACAACTCAAGCTAGGGGAGTACCATCTGTAGGATCGACTGTGACCCCTCAAGTTACTTGTGGGTATTGTGGTAAATCCAACCACTCTGAGAATGACTGCTGGAGAAAACTGGGAAAATGCTTGCTGTGTGGGAGCACTGAGCATCAAATCGCGAATTGTCCGAAATCGTTGAAGACAGGGGGAAGCCTGCAGAGGCCTGAAAAATCAACCTCTAAGCAGACCAGTGCCGGAGGGAGTCGACCGAAAGTACCGGCTAGGGTCTACGCATTGGACTATCCACAAGCTCCAGATGCGACCGAAGTGGTCGAAGGTACAATTCCAATCTTTCACCGCCTAGCTAGGGTTTTAATTGATCCGGGTGCAACGCACTCTTTTGTAAACCCTGATTTCATGAGTGGAATAGACTTGAAGCCAATTAAGTTACCATATGACTTGGAGGTTAAAACACCCACTGGGGACAAAAGTCTAATTGCTAATATGGTGTATAAGAATAGTGAAATTTGCGTGAGGGAAAGAAAATTGCTGGCCGATTTGATAGGCTTAGCGATTAAAGGATATGATGTGATCCTAGGGATGGATTGGTTAGCCCGTTATAATGCCCAACTGAATTGTAGGACGAAAATTGTAGAATTGTGTATTCCAGGGGAGGCAACCTTGAAATTGGATGTGAGGGGTAAGTTAGCCTCGTCTGCACTTATTTCGGGAATTCGGGCTAGAAAGTTGTTAAGTAAAGGAGCTCAAGGGTATTTGGCTTTTCTTATTAATACCCCTAACGATAAGGTGAATCTGGAGGACACACCGGTAGTAAAAGAATTTTCTGATGTTTTTCCTGAAGAATTGGAGTCTCTACCTCCGGAACGGGAAATAGCTTTTAAAATTGATTTAGCTCCGGGAACATCACCTATATCAAGGACACCATACAGGATGGCTCCGGCTGAGTTGAGGGAGTTGAAGTTACAATTACAGGATTTGTTGGAACGGGGTTTTATACGAGAGAGTGATTCTCCGTGGGGAGCCCCAGTTTTGTTTGTAAAGAAGAAAGATGGGAGTCTGAGGTTATGTATAGATTATCGAGGTTTAAATGATGTTACGGTTAAGAATAAATACCCACTACCCCACATTGATGAACTATTTGACCAACTGCAAGGGGCGGTAGTGTTTTCAAAGTTGGATCTAAGGCAAGGTTACTATCAATTGAGGATTTTGGAGAAGGATATACCTAAGACTGCTTTTAACTCGAGGTATGGGCACTTCGAGTTTGCAGTAATGCCTTTTGGGTTAACCAATGCACCTGCCGCTTTCATGGATTTAATGCATAGGGTTTTTAAGCCTTACTTGGATCAATTTGTGGTGATTTTCATTGATGACATTTTGGTGTATTCTAAGAATGTGAAAGATCATGAGAAACATTTGAGAATGGTTTTACAAATCTTGAGGGAACATCAGCTATATGCTAAGTTTAGCAAGTGTGAATTCTGGCTGAAGGAAGTGACTTTCCTAGGGCATATAATTTCTAAGGATGGGATTAAAGTGGATCCAGCTAAAGTGGAAGCTGTTTCGAAATGGAAACGACCGGAAAATCCAACGGAAGTTCGGAGTTTTATAGGATTGGCAGGGTATTACCGGAGATTCATCCAGGATTTTTCGAAAATCGCTGGACCTATGACTGAGTTGACCAAGAAAAATGGAAAATTTATTTGGAGTTCTAAGTGTGAAGGAAGTTTTCAGGAGTTGAAAAAACGGTTGACTAGAGCGCCTGTTCTAGCTCTACCAAATGGACATGATAGTTTTGTGGTTTACACAGATGCATCTAAGGAAGGTTTGGGATGTGTTTTGATGCAAAATGATAAGGTGATAGCTTATGCCTCTAGAAAATTGAAGCCGCATGAAGGGAACTATCCGACCCATGATTTGGAGTTAGCGGCTGTGGTCTTTGCTTTGAAGAAATGGAGACACTATTTATACGGAGTGACATTTGAGGTTTTTACAGATCACAAAAGCCTTAAGTACTTATTTTCTCAGAAGGAACTGAATTTGAGGCAACGTAGATGGATGGAATTTCTGGAAGATTATGACTGCATTATTAAGTACCATCCTGGGAAGGCCAATGTAGTGGCCGATGCTTTGAGCCGTCAGGTACAAATGGCTGGATTGATGGTTAAGGAATTTCGATTGTTGGAGGAAGTTAGCTATTGGAATCCTCGATTACAACCAAGGAAAGTGATTTTGGGGAATATTGTGATAACCTCCACTTTATTGGGACGTATTAAGGAATCTCAGGAAAAGGACCCTGAAATGCAAAAGTTGGTGGAGAAAGTCAAGATGGGAGACCAGACCGATTTCACTTTGGGATCAGATGGAATATTAAGATTTCGAAATCGGGTGGTTATGCCAAAGGATGAAGGGCTTAGAAAAGAAATTTTGGAAGAGGCACACCGATCAAAGTTTACAGTACATCCAGGAGGGAATAAAATGTACCAAGACTTGAAGAGTCTATATTGGTGGAAAAATATGAAGAAGGAAATTGCCCAATTTGTTCAGACATGCTTGGTTTGTCAACAGGTTAAAGCCGAGCATCAGAAACCATCTGGGCTTTTGCAACCTCTAGAAATACCTGAGTGGAAATGGGAAAATATTACCATGGATTTTGTATCAGGCTTACCAAGGACACAGAGAGGCCATGATGCCATTTGGGTGATAGTAGATAGGTTGACTAAATCGGCTCATTTTCTGCCGATTAATATGAAATATCCATTGGAGAAGTTGGCCAGAATGTACTTGGATGAGATCATCAGACTACATGGTATACCTGTGAGTATTGTGTCGGATAGGGATCCAGGATTTGTTTCGAGGTTTTGGCAAAAGATGCAAGAAGTGTTGGGGACTAAGTTGAACTTTAGTACCACCTATCATCCCCAGACTGATGGACAATCTGAAAGAACAATTCAAACTCTTGAGGACATGTTGAGGACTTGTGTACTGGACTTTGGAGAGAATTGGAGTAAGTTCTTGACTTTAGTGGAATTTGCCTATAACAATAGTTTCCACTCTTCTATTCAAATGGCTCCGTATGAGGCACTTTATGGTCGGAAGTGTAGATCCCCAATTTGTTGGGGAGAAGTAGGTGAACGGAAAATCTTAGACACGACTACTGTATCTTGGATCGAGGAGGCTAATGAAAAGGTGAAATTGGTACGGCAAAGAATTCAAACCGCTCAGAGTAGACAAAAGAGTTATGCCGACAATCGGAGGAAGGATTTGGAGTTCACTGTTGGAGATATGGTATTTCTCAAGATTACGCCTTTAAAAGCAAGTTTGATGTCTGGAAAAGGGAAGAAACTACAACCAAGGTTTGTAGGGCCTTATAAGATTATTCAGCGAGTTGGGAATGTAGCCTATAAGCTGGAATTACCACCGAGTTTATCTCGTATCCATAACGTGTTTCATGTGTCCATGCTTAAGAAGTATCATCCAGACCCCTCTCATGTTTTACAACCGGAGAATATTGAGATCGATGAAACCTTAACCTATGAGGAGAGACCGGTAAAACTTCTGGATCGAAAGGTGAAGGAATTGAGGAACAAGCAGATACCACTAGTGAAAGTTTTATGGAAGAACCATGGAGTAGAGGAAGCAACATGGGAAGTTGAAGAGACAATCAGAGAGAAGTATCCAGACTTGTTCACCGACCAAGGTAAATTTCGAGGACGAAATTTTCTTAAGGGGGAGAGGATGTGAGGACTCGCAAAAACTATTATTTTATGCCTAATTTATGGCTTAATAAATTATTTAATTGGATTTCATTTCCAAGGAATATTTTCTAGTCTTGTTAGACCTATATAAGTGGTAGTATATCTTCGTTATATTTTTAAAATGATTCGTTTCGAAAATTAATTTCCTAGAGCGCGTTTAGTAAAAATAGTGAATAGTACTTGGAGATTTTTATCCGCGTAGTAGCACAATAAGCTTGGAATATTGGAGACTTGTACTATGGTCCTAAAATAGGTAATTTTATGAATAAATATTCAAGTGAAAGTTAGTAGTGCAATCGTTATAAGAATTTTTCGAAAGTTTCGCGTTATAGCGGTAAAACTGACGGTACGCGTTTTCACACGCGCGACTTCATTTGAGGGACTTTAGACCCTTATTTCGGGACAATTAAGAGTGAGTAATATTTACATGAATATATATGCCTTGGAGGTTTAGTGCACTAGTGAACCAAACGCGCGAGAAAAATCGAGTCCAAACGCATCCTAATTACACTATTTTAAGTTGACTTTGAGATGTATTTTGCACCACACAATGAGTCTTCCTTAGGAAGCCACAATTGAACCAAAACCCCTTCTCTCCTCACTTCACTTGTCCGAGCAACAAGAGAGGAGAAGAGCTCTCCTTTGTTCTTCATTTTTCATCTTCAATTCATGCACCAAAATTCATCCAAATCACACCAAACTTGGAGACCACTTAGCAAACCCCTTGGAGATTATATCTAGCTAAGGAAGAGGGGAGCTTTCACGGTTTCTTGGAGCTTCAAGAGGGCCGAAAATTCTGACCTTGCAAACCAAAGGAGTAGGTAATGATCAACCCTTGGATTCTTATCTTTTGGAGATTATATGACAAGATTAAGCTCATGCATGCACTTGTTACTTGATTATGGTGTAAAAAAATGTGATTGTGGGCTCTTGGAATTCCCACACTTGGATTGTTGTTACTGATTTGATGATTGATGGTGATTATATTGTTGGTTTAGTGGTTATAATGATGCATTAGTGGTGGGTAATTAGTAGGAACTTCATTGGGTGTAAGAAGCTAAACTTTCCAATTTTGCCCCTGCCATGTTCGGCCATTTCCAGGCCAATTTTTAATGGTTTAATGGCTTGAATTGGATGTTTGTAGGATGTATTAGATGTGTGAAAAATTTCATTGAAAAATAATGAGGTTTGAATGGGCAAATGAATTTTTTTTAGAAACCAGCAAATCTGGAAAACTGATTCGCGTATGCTCTGACCAGCAGTAGTATTTTGGCTATAACTCTGTCCTCGGATGTCGAAATCATGTGCCGTCGGTGGCGTTTGAAACTAGACATTCCTAGCTTTAATTTGGTATATAATGCAGGTTCTGATTCTTTGTGAGAAAGCCGAACCAAATGTTTTAAGTTCGCTGTCCTGTTACTCTGTTCTTCTGGAATGAAGTGTTCAGGCAGCAACTTGATGCCCGAATTTGAACCAGATGGGAGCCAAATTTGGAAACGATTTCTTCTGTGATATTTTAACTCTATGAATGTATGTTCCAACGGCATAAGCCATGCTCGATTTAGAGCTATAATGACTGAGTTGTGACTGAAACAAGGGGACTGCTCTGTTTTGGAAAACCCTAATCTTTGGACTGGTTTGGAACAAAATCTTGGAGTGAACTTGTTAGTTGATGTTTTTGATATTAAACACTTACCAAAGGTATCATGGGTATATCTTAGACCCTTATTTCACAAATGAACCATGGTTGGATAACTTTCTTGGTTAAACGGTTGGAAATTTGGAAAATGAAAGTCCAAGGCAGATTGCCTTAGGATTTTTCTTGAACTTTGGTTGGCTAATTAACGACCTTGCCGAAGGTATTTTTCCCCGAAATTCGATAGAGAGATACCTTCCATATAGTATTGAAACACTGCCAATTTTGGTGCCGATTCAAGTTCGTTTCGATACCCAATTGAATTACTAAAATTAGAGGTTCAAATCTGGAAAATTCTCATCCAGTCTTGAATTTGCTCAACTTCGGGCTACCGTATCTCGGTGCTCGAAACTCCGATTTTTGATCCGCTTATTTTGTCCTACACTTCACTTGCAACACTAATTGAGCTGAAAATTTCAGAGGCCGGTTTGCAACGTACGAATCGTGCCGAATTTTCAAAGTTGGCCAAAATCCAACTTCATTCTGCCTTGTGAACCAACCCAGCATCTTCAAGCTCAATTTTGACCACTTTTCACTTTGATTCATGGAAAAGTGTCTTCTAGGAACTTATAGTACTCTCTAAGAGGTTTCCAACGGTATAAAGTTTTCCAATTCTCGACTTATGCCGAGCGAGTTATGATTTTTCAAAGATTTATCGTAAAACTGAAAAAATTTTCCAACTTCAAAGAAATAGAGTTTTTCAAGAACTCTTTATTCTTTTGATATTCTTAAACGTTTTGCTTACGATTTTCAAGATAAAAACTCAAATAATATTGTACCTAATAAAAGGCAAGTTGAACCTCGATTTACGTGTAATTGAGGTTCCTTTTTGCAAAATAATTCTTAGATTGTACTAGTGTACAATCTTTCTTGATAAGTGGGTTAATTGTGTGATTATCCACTATTAAATTGCCAGGCGCGCAAGGAGACCTTCAAGAGGATCTCACCGTGGACACTTGAACTTCCGGAAAATAATTCTTATTGAATTGCTCGGTGAGTGTCAAGTGTGTGAATTTTGATACTTGCTTATTTGTGGGATTTGTTGAAAGTTTTAAAAATAAGGGCGGGTGCGTACTTTATCGCACTCGTTCTAATTTCAAATGAATGAATGAAATGTATTGAATGAATGAATGAAATGTATTGAATGAATGAATGAAATGCAATGTTATGTCATGAATGCTTATGTCGTTGGAGTGAACCTCCTCGACTTTCAAATGAATGGGGGACGCCCAAACTCATAGGCCGTCCTTAGACTCGAGCCAGCAATGGGCTTGGTCGGGGATTTGGACGAGCCATGAGATACAAATAAGCTCGACCTAATAAGAGGTCTTGCTTGGCATACTCGTTGAGTATCGCCCAATATTGGCCATTGTGGGCCCTTGGGGTGTACGGTGGACGGAGGGAAGTAAGTGGTGATCTACGGAAATGGAAATACCGACCCGGTTGACAGGAGGGTCAATGCGGGAAGGTATACGAATGACAACGGCAGATCAAGTGGAACTTAGCTCCTGAGAGCTACTATATCCTTGAATTGTTTCTGATTACTTTCCTGTTTGATTGATTGATTATTGAAAGGACATGGCTTTGTTTATTAAATTTGGGATTGTTATTTGACTAAGTGCTTGCATGTGTGTTCTTGGCCTCACGAGCGTTTAGCTCACCCTATAGTTTTGTTTTCCTTAACAGGACCGACTCTTGGAAAAATATGGAGAAATCATCCGTTGTAATTTTGTTAAGACTCCTGTTATATATTTTGACTAGGCCCTGGTTTGGGTTGTACTTTTGGAAATTGTAAACTTGAAAAGTTTGGGCCCTGATGTGTACTTTGAATTTAAGTCGTTTCATGATTACCCGATGTACTGGATATACATTAAGTGACTTATTAAGCTTGAACGCTTCCGCATTATTGTATTCATGTTGCTCTCGTCGAAGTGTTAGTTCGATTTTAAATTGAATGGATTTGCTCGAGTCCTGGCGTGAGCTGGGCAGGCGTCCGCGGATACCCTTTGGTCCGCCTTAGGGAGATGTGGGGCGCCACACTAGTCACGCTAATCAAACAAGAAAACCCACGTCTAGTTTTAGAAGAAACAAAACAAAGCAGAGTTTAAGACTTCCTCTTTTCTGTCTTTTGGAATCAAAAGACCGTGGATATGCTAGGATGAGCAGAACTTCACCGAAATCAACTCGCAAACTCTGATGGAGGGCTGTGCGTCTCCAGTCTTCAGGTCTTCAACCTCCTCCTTTTCTCCCGTAGCCTTCCTCTTGTATCCTTTCTCTGCAGTTTCCCTTCGCAAGCTCTCCCCGCAACCCTCTGTTCTTTGTTCTCTTTCCGTAGCTAGTGTCTTGCCCTAGCTGCCCAAACGAAGCTCTCTCCTTTCTTAGTTTCTTCTGTTGCTATCCTCTAAAACCTCAGCCCTTTTGCCGTGCGTTTCTTTTTTTTTCTTTCCCCCAAATTCCAGATTTCCTTTGTCTCTTCCGTTGCTCTGTTTCTTTCTTTTCGCCGACCGTCTCTCTCGTAACCTCTCTCTCTCTGATTTCAAACGCCAGTTCCCTTTCCTCCGCTCACTTTCCCAAAACCCTCACCAAAATCTCAGACCCCAGCCAATGCCCTAAAACCTCTCAGCCGTCACTTAGTTTTCTTTTGTCTCTTTCCTCCCCCCGCTGTTTGTTTTCTTTTTTCTTCTGCTCATCCCCATCCCCCCTTGCGGCTGCCCACTCTCTTGGCTATTTATATGGAACTTCAACCCTAAAACTCAGCAATCCTCTACATTTGCAACTAAGGGCTGCCCGAGCCCCTTTCTTGCAAGCTGCGACAACACGCAGCTCTTGCATGCTGCGTTTTTTATTTTTATTTTTTTATTATTTTTTTTAACTAATAATTTTACAAAATTGATAATAAAACTAAGTAATAAAAAACAACAATTTAAGTAATATCGCATCGAAATAAACAAATTAAAAACAAAGTTGCCATTTTTCAAATTTTTCTTTCATTTCTATTTTCATTTTTTCATTTTTTCTTTTCTTTTCTTTTTTTCTTTTCATTTTTTTAAGAAAACATTGAATTAAATCAAAACAATTAAACATATTTTTTTGAATGCTTTTCCTTTTCTTTTCCGAGAAATTCTATGCTAAAACTTAAAAATAAAAACTAAAAACTAAAAGGTGAATAAAACAGTCATGACAAGTAAATGAAAACATACTAAAATTTTGGTGTCTACAGTTTGCCCCTCTTTGTCTGAGTTTTGAAAAAACTTGAGACAAAGAAGTAGACACCAAAAACTTACCTGTGTTACTTGGCGGCAAAATGATCTCAACGAACTAGAATTCTAAAATGGGACTGACCCAAACAGAAATTTAAACGGGACTGACCCGAACAGGAATTTAAACGGGAATGACCCGAACAGAAATTAAACGGGACTGACCCGAACATATTTTAAACGGGACTGACCCGAACAGGAATTTAAACGGGACTGACCCGAACAGAAATTAAACGGGAATGACCCGAACAGAAATTAAACGGGACTGACCCGAACATATTTTAAACGGGACTGACCCGAACAGAATTTAAACGGGACTGACCCGAACAGAAATTAAACGGGACTGACCCGAACAGGAATTTAAACGGGACTGACCCGAACAGAAATTAAACGGGACTGACCCGAACAGAAATTTAAACGGGACTGACCCGAGCAAGAATTTAAACGGGACTGACCCGAACAGAAAAATTAAAATTGGGACTGACTAGAGCGGGAAATTCAAATCATGGGACTGGCCCGAACAAGCTTTAATCGCGGGACTGACCCGAATAAGCTTTGAATCGCGGGACTGACCCGAACAGGCTTTGAATTGTGGGACTGACCCGCATAAGCTTTGAATCGTGGGACTGACCCGAATAAGTTTTGAATCGTGGGACTGACCCGAAAATGCTTTTGATCGTGGGACTGACCCGAATAAGATTTTAATCGCGGGACTGACCCGAACAGGCTTTGAATCACGGGACTGACCCGAATAAACTTTGAATCGTGGGACTGACCCCCGAATAAGCTTTTGATCATGGAACTGACCCGAAAATGCTTTTGATCATGGGACTGACCTGAAAATGCTTTTGATCGTGGGACTGACCCGAATAAGCTTTTGATCATGGGACTGACCCGGATAAGCTCTTGATCGTGGGACTGACCCGAAAATGCTTTTGATCATGGGACTGACCCGAATAAGCTTTTGATCATGGGACTGACCCGGATAAACTCTTGATCGTGGGACTGACCCGAAAATGCTTTTGATCATGGGACTGACCCGAAAATGCTTTGACAATCGGTCAGTGGGATTAAGCCCAAACCTGCCGTGATGAAACTTGATTTGATTTTGATTTTGATTCTTTTCTTTTCTTTTTTTTCTGATTTTTTTTTGATTTTTTTTTATTTTTTATGATTTTTTTGGTTTTTTGATTTTTTGATTTTTTTGATTTTTTTTTTGATTTTTTTTGATTTTTTTGAAAAACTTCCCAAAATAATTTGCCCCAGTATGATGAATTGATTAGTGGGATTACACCCAAGCCTGCCTTGGTTGCACTGGCGGCACAAATTTCAAACTCAATAGGATGTCGGCGGCACAAAGTCCAGGCCCGACGTGATTTTTGGAGGGTTGGCGGCACGAAATCCAGGCCCAACTTGATTTTTGGAAGGTTGGCGGCACGAAGTCCAGGCACGAAGTCCAGGCCCAATGTGATATTTGTGAATGGCCAGTGGGATAACACCCAGTCCTGCCACCCAATTGGTCAAGAAATTGAATTTGATTTGTCAAGAAACAAGAAATTTGATTTTCCAAGAAACAAGAATTTGAACTTGATTTTTGATTTTTGAGTTTTGAATTTTTTCTGATTTTTCGAGAGAATCTTTTTCAAAATAATTTGCCCTCAGTGTAGGGCCCTTTTTCCCTTCTTTCTTTTCTTTCTTCGGCGTCTGCTTTCCACATCACCAGATGCTCCTTCGTCGATTTCAACTATGAATACCTGCACAGGGGCTTACCAAAATATGACATGCACTTGAATTTCATGAAAAGAAACAGCGTGTTTGATTTGAAAAATGCATTATTTGATTCTTGGACGAAATCCTCAAATGAACTATAAAAATTTTTGCCCCAGTGTGGGCTTATTCTGTGAAATCCCATGAATAAAATTTTGCCCCAGTGTGGGCACAATTTGCGAAATCTTGTAAATGAAAATTTGCCCCATTATGGGCCTATTTTGCAAAATCCCTCAAATGAAAATTTGCCCCAGCGTGGGCTTATTTAATTGCAAAAAATTTGTTTGGATGACACTCCATTTATTTGAACAATGTAAGAAACAAAGATTTCTTTCCCACTTTAGCATAAATGCTTAGGGTAATGGATTACCACTTCTCATCTTTCAGGACCAATCAAGTGGGTGTTAATTTTGATTTTGAGGTGGCTAAGAAAAATGAGAAATCAGGATTTGTCTTGTTTTTGTGCCCCCAATCGTATGTAATCCATTCAATATCACATCTTAGTGAAAGCAGAGAGTTTGTCACCCTTATTTCTTAAGAAAACTAAGTCAACGTATAAGCTTTGTAGGCTTGCAACAAAATGGGTAGGAGCGATAGCTAAACCTGTGAAAACTGGTTATACCCCCATGATCACAAATGATTGATGGATTTCTTACGAGCATAATCCTCACTTTGGATTGTCATGAAGGAGTAAGTCAACGATGGACTTTATTAGCTTGTAATGTGGCTTGAAACGATAGTTGAAGAATAAAACTTTCAAGGACATTGCACCGAAGATCGCATTTTTCAAAATTGCCCCTATTTTGAACTCAAAGATCTCAGATTTTGTTTGCATTTTTCTCATCACTCACCAGGAACTTCAGCGTCGAATTTTTTTCTGCATTTTCTTTTCATTTACTTTTCTTGCTTTGCTTTTTGCCTCTTTTCTTTTACCTCGAGCTGATGGGTTTTCACATGGTGAGTAGCGTCAACCTCATACTCAAGCAATTCAGAAATACAGCTAAAATTTTCCGTCATCAGAAATTTTCTTGACAGGGCCATTGCAAAGAACAGAAGTCAGGACTTTCGGCTTTTGTAATGGGGTCTGGTGGGGTGTTTAGAAAAGTTAAGGCTTGAAGGCAGATTTCAAGAGTGGTTTAAGTAATCTGAGATCGCATTGTTGTGCCTACCCTATTTTAGGGTTAAATCAAAATTTTGCCCCAGTTTATGCTCAATTGAGGCTTTTTCTCTTTCATTTTCTTTCTTCTTTTGATTTTTCAGCTTTTTGCCATTCTTTTGAACTTTCACAAAAATCTTTCAGATTTTTCTTTCAATTGTCACTTTTTCACTTCTTGAAATTTTCCTTTTCAACTCCAACTTGCCCCAGTGTGGGGTTTGCGATTCTCAGGGGTTGCCAAATGAAGTAATTCATTCTGAAGGCTCAAAAGGGATAACTAAGGATAGAATGTTCGCTTGGAAAAGAAGAGGGCCTGACTTTATTTCTGTTCCTTACAATAACCCTGAAAGGAAATTTTCATTAATGGAAAATTTCTGGCATGTATCTGAATTAATTGACTGAGGAAGACTCTCCATAAGTGGTTCGTCGAACAAAACCCTTCCTTTTCTTTTCTTTTTTCAAAATTGTACCCCAAGTGGAATCAAATTTCCCCAATTTGCGGTTCCCTTTCCCCTTTTTCTAGCATTTTTGCTTTTCCTCCTTCTTTTTTTCAAAAATTCCCCAATGTGGGGTGCGATCATATGTGCACTCGAAAAGAATCACCAATTTTTAGCTCAAATGAGGATGCAAGGGATGATCAGTGTTTAGGTTGTGGAAACGACGGCCAAAGTATCATTCTCACACTTCATGACAACCAAAGTAACCAGATGGTCATTGAAAATCCATTCCCCTTCTTGGATATTTGAAAATTTTCCAATATAGGGTAGTGATCATTAGGGCTCTTATTTGAAACGAAATTATTCTTTCAAAGGCTCAAATGGGAGAGCAAAATGATAAAATGTGTATAGGTAGAGAAAAGAATGCTCGAAGTATCATTCCAAATTTTCAAAACAAACAAGAGTAATGCACATTTTGCTTTTACTTAGATGTGAACTGAATCGGTTAAACACAATGGATATTTTCAAGCAAAGATGGCCCCAATTTATCAATCAATGTAACTGATTTTATTTTGGGGTTAAGTGAAGGAGAAAAGGTATCTCATTGGGCCTTTTGAGTGACCTCTTTTAATTTTGAGCACTCTTATTGTGTAGCTTGGATCACCGATCTAGTGTATACAAAAGTTAGAAAGCATACACTTGTGAAATTCAGGCTATAGGTTGAAAAATCTCAAATTGGATCTTATTTCTCAAAATTCATCATGAAATCTCCACTGAGTAAGAATAAAGAATGAAATGTACATGAATATACATATAAAACAATAATTGTCTGAATAAAAGCTTCATCAATGCCAATGTTTGAAAAATTTAAAAGCAATACATATGACAAAAATTCTACAAAAATCCTTTGCACATGTATACACATTTTCCCTCTTAATATCCCCTTTTTCTTTGAGCAATGAAATCCCTTAGATGTTTTGCACGAGCGCTTTCAAATGAATTTTCGACTTCAGATTGTATGGTCTGCCTAAGAATCAAGTATTTTTCAAATTTTATCAGATCAGAATTGTTTTCACACTTTATTTCATGTTTTCACGTTTTATGAAATTTTTATGAATGCAGGGGAGGGGGAAAACAAAAGAAAAATACCCAGAGTTAGTAGACAAAACTGCAAAATCGGTATGCATGTCCTATGGGGGAACCCTTTTTGTACCAAGGGTAGGCCTAACATGAAAATGCAATCCGCTAGAGTAGGCACTATACAATACCTGATGGATCCGATCAACTCATGGAGTGAAAAATAATTTTTAAAAATTTGGCCCATTGGAATGAGAAGAGACGTTTGTCAAAATGAGGATCTCGTCCGAAGGGATTGATTACTTTTGATTGATACAAGAATTTGCAAAAACGCACAGGTTTGACCTTGACGAACTTCCTATCGAAGAGATTGGAATTCGTTTTGACAACTTTTCTTAGTGGAGCACGGGTCAAAACCCCAACTGATCAAATGGCTGGATGCAATGGATGGTTTTCTCAAAAATCGACTAAGTTTTGAAATCCGACATTGAAACCCTAATTGGTCAAATAAAATTGACAATTTATTAAAAATCGACCGGATTACCCTAAAAAGGGAAACGGGTCAAATGAATTGAATGAAATTTATCCAAAATTAATCAGATCACCCTAAAAAGGGTAAATCGATCAAATAGATTAAACGAAACTTGATTTATTCAAAATCGGCTCGGTTGCCCTAAAAATGGGTAAATTGGCCAAATGAATGAAATTGAATTAGTGATTTATTCAAAAATCGGCCGAATGACCTTAAAAAGGATAAATTGGTCAAATGAATTGACGATTTATTCAAAATCGACCAGGTGACCCTAAAGAGGGTAAATTGGTCAAATGACCCTAAAAAGGGTAAATTGGTCACATGACACTAAAAAGGGTAAATTGGTCAAATGAATTGACGATTTATTCAAAATCGACCAGGTGCTAAAAAGGGTAAATTGGTCAAATGACCCTAAAAAGGGTAAATTGGTCAAATGAATTAACGATTTATTCAAAATCGACCAGGTGACCCTAAAGAGGGTAAATTGGTCAAATGACCCTAAAAGGGGTAAATTGGTCAAAATGAATTGACGATTTATTCAAAATCGACTTGATGACCCTAAAAAGGGTAAATTGGTCAAATGACCCTAAAAAGGGTAAATTAGTCAAATGAATTGACGATTTATTCAAAATCGACCAGGTGACCCTAAAGAGGGTAAATTGGTCAAATGACCCTAAAAAGGGTAAATTGATCAAATGAATTGACGATTTATTCAAAATCGACCAGATGACCCTAAAAAGGGTAAATTGGTCAAATGACCCTAAAAAGGGTAATTTGGTCAAATGAATTGACGATTTATTCAAAATCGACTGGATGACCCTAAAAAGGGTAAATTGGTCAAATGAATTGATTGAAATTGATGATTTGTTCAAAAATCGACCAAATCACCCAAAAAAGGATAAATTAGTCAAATTGATGATTTATTGAATGAATTGGCAAAATGGATTGGTTGAATTGTCCGGCCATTAGTTATTTCAAAATTATTGAGGTGCATTAGTCTATGACCTTCTAAAAATCAAATTTTGGCCTCAATTTATTTATCGTCTCAATAGGAGGAATCATTTGTGAATTTCTTCAAATTAATGTCCTTCACGCAAGGGATTTTTACCAATTTTTGATAAAATGGCCAAAAAGTGATTATTAGATGCTCATATTCCAAAGATCACTCTATGAAAATGATCGGATCCTACCTTACCTTGTGCACAACCCCTTTGGATGGTACAAAATGTAAACGTGCAAGTCTCACTGGATTAAGTATCCGAGACACAAGGTGGCTTATTCCTAAACACGGGATCCCCTAAATGGCATTCCCTTTCTAGGGTTTAGTGCATGATGCCAGTTATTAAAGCAGGAAAAAAAATGCAATTTGAAATGAAACGTGACCTAAGGAACCCTTTATCTGCCAGGGTAGGCCTAGAATGATATGCAATCATTAATCTATGGATGCAATATACCAAAATCTTTAAACGTGCAATAGCCTATCTACAAGGGTAGGTTCTAAAAGAAAGTCATGCCAGACCTCTTATTTGCTAGGGTTTGTGAATGTAAAAGACAAGAGACAAGGAAACGTGAGTTCAACACGTAATCACATAACACATTGGACAATTAAGCAACAAAGACAGATAAGGAAAAAGGGTTGGGACCCCTCCCCTCGTGAAATAGTGTTTCCTAATTTAGGGTAAGGTCGACTCTACCATAGGCAATTCTAATATGGATGCATGAGGTTGGGGTTCACTAATGCATCTAGACTCGACAAGCTTCGGTTCCCAAGCCTTCAGACTTGGAAACCAAGGGTCACCAATCCCAAGGTTCCTTGTCGGTGGCTCGAGCGATTCCCCAAACACCGCTACGCACACATCGTGTCGCGGTTACGTGTTTGAGTGAATCTATCAAAATCCTCAACCTTCGACTAAAAGCTAAAGGCTATCAACCCATAGCTTAAAGCGGAAGATTGAGTGACCCATTGGATCATGCTACACACACATCGTGTCGTGATCACATGTCCAAGTGGATCGCCTAAAATCCTAATAGGGTGGAGTGGCGTGACAAGCCACTAAAAGAAAAATAAATGAGGGGTAAAAATAATTAAAGCGTATGCACGTATGCTAGTGCTCGTTTGGAGGGGAGGGATCAAGAACCAACGCGAGGCTCTAAGGTGAAGTCCCCCACCCAAAATGAAATGCAAAGCGCGGAATCACATACATAAACCATTCATCAATCAAAACAATCGTACGCCAAATGAGTAAGTGAAGGAGTTGGTACGCGTGAAATGCAAAAATCCTAATAAAAGGAAAAATGCAATCCTAAACACCCAAATGTGATATATGAAAAGATTAAAAGAAGAAAAAGGTTGATTAAATCAAATTTGCTCGGACTCTCGAATGTCCCCAGTGGAGTCGCCAACTGTCGCGCCCCATTTTTTGATAAATAAATAAAATGGTTTAAAAAATGTATTTTGTGATTGGAAAATGAATCGTGATTTAAAAGAAAAATGGGTCTAAATGGGGGTTTGAAAATGCGACGATTTGACCCAAAAAAAATAGTTCAAAAAGGGTTTTTATATATGAAAAATGGAGTCGCCACTTGGTATAGAGTTAGGGTGTACCAAGTCACCCAAAAAGTGAATTTTTTAAGGAAAAAAGTAAGAAACCCTTTTTGAACGACTCCTAGTCCACGCAAACAAAGAAAAAGGTTCGGGAGTCACATTTGACGAAGGGGAAGGCAAGGATAAAAATCCAAGGCACCCCTTCGACCTAGCCAAGGCTAGTTGCGTTGATTTAATCAAAGATTTTCTTGTTTTAACCAAAGAATTTATTACATCTGGATGCACTACATGAATGCAAACCCTAGACCTAGGGGTATTGGAGGAATTTTCTCTTCAAAGGTTGAATGGTGCCAATCACATTAATTGTGAAGCCCAATAACGATCTTTTGAAGAGGTCACGAATAATGCGGGTGGGATGCAAATGAATGGAATGCATGTATGCAATGTGAGAACATGAGTTTGAAAAAGTAATAAAGAACAATAAATACGTAAATGAAAATGTGCAAGTGAGTAGGCAAGGTACGGTATGTGAAATGATAATATGAAGTGCATGTGTGCAAGTGATGATAAAAGTGTTCGTGTGCAAGTGAAGGGATAAAAAAAATGCATATGTACAAAATGGGACAAAAGTGTTCGTGTGCAAGTGAAGGGATAAAAGGTGTACGTGTGCAAATGGGAGAAAAAAAATGAAAGTGTAATGATAGAGTGGATGCATGAACCTAGGGAATTCATGCATAATGGGTACGGGGAGACCTAAATCGTGACTCAATTTGCCCTTTTATAGAGAGGATACAAGCGTGCTAAGGCTTAGAAAAAGCCACACTCGTCTATATCCCATATTTAAGGGGACTCTCAAGCAAATGAACCCTATAACCAGCATGAAATGCAAAAATCCTAAAAATGGAGGGAAAAGGGGTTCGAGGGGCATGCAAAATGATAAAACTAAAAAGAATGCATGACATGTGATGAACATGCAAACATGTACTAACGAGGGGAAATCCCTAAGGGTCTAGCGTTGGACTAGCCCATTCTATGAATTCCGACTAGCGTTGGACTAGTAGAAACGTATATTCATCCATTCCATTCATTCATGGCTATGAAAAGCGAGTAGACATGCCAAACACTCATAAACACATAGCACATAACATTTAGCATGCTCGACTAGATGCAAGGCCCTAATAACGCAAATTAACACTTAACACATAGGCATGCAACCAAGCTAATGGACCTATTACATTCACTAACTAAAACAAAAGGGGAAAGGGAAAATGGACCAAATTGCTCGCCACAGCCCTATCTATTACAAGCCAAGAGGTGTACACATACCCCATTAAAAGAATAACTTAATGAAAACAAAAAGTAAATGACATAAGTAAAAGGAATTAAAGAAAAGCTAGGAAAGCAAAGTAGACATGCAATTCACTTAGCACATTGGATCACATAGGAGAGACAAAAAGATAAAAGAGATTATACCGCCCCCTTGGAATGGTGTCCAAATGAAAGAAAAATGGTTTCAAAACAATAAAAAGGTTACGGTACCTCAAATAGTAAACTATAACAAAGTCACCAAATCTCTCCTAATTGCAACTTGAATGAACTCAAAAGGTGCTTAAAGACCAAGAAAAAAGGAATAACCTGTCCAATTTCCAAGTATAGCATCTACTAAAGACCCAAAACAAGCATTACTCAAACATTCAAGTCCAATTGAAACTTTTAAACACTTCAAAAATCCCAAAAATCAAGAAAAAAGTCAAATAATGATTGAAGTTGCAATGATTTTAGGACTTAATTACAAGATACTAGAACATGCTTGGGCTTTTGTGGAACAAAGAGAAACTTAGAGGGATCCAATTGATTAAATGTTCCAATTACTTGGGCCTTAGTAGAATAAAGAGAAACTTGAGGGGCCAAAGTGTAATTTTTAGAAAGTATTTTCATGCAAATTTTCATGCAATCTACGTGAATGACTTCTGCAACCCAAAAACATTTCTGCAGCCAAGACATTACCGCAACTTCCATTTTTCGTAAGCAACTATCGATCTCAACATAAATTGGATCAAAATCCTTTCAACCAAACATGCAAAACATGACAGACAAATCTAACATTCAACAAACCCAAACATAAAAAACAAAATCATGCAAATGTTGGAGAGTTTTATGCAAAAGATTCGACATTTTTCATCCGCAAGTTCTTGCAGCTTGTGTTCATTCTAATGCAACTTTTCCAATCCCAACTTAGCTAGACTCTTAAACAAACATCACCACCTTGACCTTAACAACAAAATCACCAAAACTCAACATCCAAATAAACTAAAAGACTTAGCATAAAGAAGGCAACTCCAGCAAATTTTTTGCTGCAATTTTTGCAGCCCAAACTTCACGTCAACTTCATGCCAAAAGAAAATCTCAAACCATTTGGCCAACAGAAACAAGACAAGGATATGCAAGGGCGAGGGAATGGGAAAGGAACTTCTGCAAATTCTGGGTTCATACAATGAAGATGATCATCAATGATATAAGCAAACAACAAAAACAGCAATAGAGGAAAAAGGAAAAGTGCCGCAAGTTTTCGGCAACCTAAAGTGAAGTTTGCAGCATTATGTTTCCAAACAAGTTCATCAAAACCAGAAATTGTCGACTAAATCAAAATGTGAACCTTTGTTTGCAAAATCAAAGTGGTAAACCTGGTTTGATCGAAAAACAAAAGAAAGAAGAAAAGCTGCAGCAAGATTTCGGACATAAGCTAGCAAAAAGCATCACTCAACATCACTTAACATATAAGCACTTTCATTCGTAGAGTCCATTCATGAACCGTGAACCATTTAAGATCAAATGGAGGCAAATGATGAACCAAATGGAAGACATGTGCAGTGATAGAAAAGTAAATCTAGCCTTGTGATTTCTTGAAATGAAATTTCATCACCCAATAAAGAGTCTCATATGAAAAAGCTCAAACAGATTCTACCATTATCTATTCCGGAAAATCCAATCAAAGCAACAGGACAAAATACAGCAAAGGAAACCGTAGAGCATAAGGACAAATGCAGCTTATCATCATGCAACCCAGAATTTCAGACATCATCTTGACAGATTCCCAAGTTAAAACATTCCGTGGGGCCTTAGCAAAATTCTGAAACCTATTTGATTCTTGGATGTTTAGCAAACACACGTAACAGCCACGAATCTTAACGGCAACAAGGAGGCAATCATTAAAAATCAAGTCTTTAAAGCATCAGGAATCATTAAAGGAGGAAAACACAAACTGTTAGCCTTTTAGTTGACAGAATCCCAATCAAACATGTTCAACAAACAATGCATTCTGCAGACAAATCATGTATTCTAATGGCCTAGATACTAGTCACGCTAATCAAACAAGAAAACCCACGTCTAGTTTTAGAAGAAACAAAACAAAGCAGAGTTTAAGACTACCTCTTTTCTGTCTTTTGGAATCAAAAGACCGTGGATATGCTAGGATGAGCAGAACTTCACCGAAATCAACTCGCAAACTCTGATGGAGGGCTGTGCGTCTCCAGTCTTCAGGTCTTCAACCTCCTCCTTTTCTCCCGTAGCCTTCCTCTTGTATCCTTTCTCTGCAGTTTCCCTTCGCAAGCTCTCCCCGCAACCCTCTGTTCTTTGTTCTCTTTCCGTAGCTAGTGTCTTGCCCTAGCTGCCCAAACGAAGCTCTCTCTTTTCTTAGTTTCTTCTGTTGCTATCCTCTAAAACCTCAGCCCTTTTGCCGTGCGTTTCTTTTTTTTTCTTTCCCCCAAATTCCAGATTTCCTTTGTCTCTTCCGTTGCTCTGTTTCTTTCTTTTCGCCGACCGTCTCTCTCGTAACCTCTCTCTCTCTGATTTCAAACGCCAGTTCCCTTTCTTCCGCTCACTTTCCCAAAACCCTCACCAAAATCTCAGACCCCAGCCAATGCCCTAAAACCTCTCAGCCGTCACTTAGTTTTCTTTTGTCTCTTTCCTCCCCCCGCTGTTTGTTTTCTTTTTTCTTCTGCTCATCCCCATCCCCCCTTGCGGCTGCCCACTCTCTTGGCTATTTATATGGAACTTCAACCCTAAAACTCAGCAATCCTCTACATTTGCAACTAAGGGCTGCCCGAGCCCCTTTCTTGCAAGCTGCGACAACACGCAGCTCTTGCATGCTGCGTTTTTTATTTTTATTTTTTTTATTATTTTTTTAACTAATAATTTTACAAAATTGATAATAAAACTAAGTAATAAAAAACAACAATTTAAGTAATATCGCATCGAAATAAACAAATTAAAAACAAAGTTGCCATTTTTCTAATTTTTCTTTCATTTCTATTTTCATTTTTTCATTTTTTCTTTTCTTTTCTTTTTTTCTTTTCATTTTTTTAAGAAAACATTGAATTAAATCAAAACAATTAAACATATTTTTTTGAATGCTTTTCCTTTTCTTTTCCGAGAAATTTTATGCTAAAACTTAAAAATAAAAACTAAAAACTAAAAGGTGAATAAAACAGTCATGACAAGTAAATGAAAACATACTAAAATTTTGGTGTCTACAGCTGTCAGAACTTATCTTGAGCAGAAACTTACATGTGACAAAGCCAAAATCAATTCGGATTTTTTCCAGAAAACAGTAGAACAAGTAAAGTTCTATTTTATTTGCATCAGTTTGGTGGCCATCAGTGGGCACCAACAAGTTTGAAATTATGGTGAAAATAATCAGATTTTGAGGGTTCAGATCCTTCAATCTAGCCTCAGTAGGAGTATTAAAATGAGATTGCAAGTAGGTCATTAATTTTGCAACATGAAAGTGATGGTATGCAGAGGAAAATTCCTCGTATGAAAAGAAGTTTGCAATTTTGCCTTTAAAACCACTATCAATTTTGGTTTCCAAAACAGAGTTAATAATGTCAAGATTCAGTTCAATGTTAACAAAGTTGACACGAGAAATGAGATCAGTATGTGATCTGCCTTTCCTAAGATTGGTAAAAAACTGATGGAGCATGTCAGGATAGTATGTATTTGGAATAGTTAACAGATGGGTCTATTTTTGGAATTCAAACAGGTTGAGAACAGGTTCAAGATCAAGTTTACGGAATTCGTAAGGGATAATGGTCCTCTGGGTGATGAAGCCCTTCTGCGAAATCCATTCGAACCTGTCTTTGGCTTCATCGTCGATGAACTTGGGTAGAGGAGTGATTTCAGTAGCAGTTTGAGTCTCAGGCTGCTCAGGACGCTTTCTTTTTCCACTGCGCTGAGCAGATTGTGCAGCACTTTGGACACCAGACCTTGTCCTTGGTGATTTCTTGGTAGATAGTTCCTCATTTTGCTGATCCTCAGTAGTTTTTTCTGCATTCTACTGATCCCCAGAAGGATCAACAGTTTGCTTTTCCTTAGGCTGAGCAATGCTCTTCCTTTTTGCAGTCCTTGTACCCTTCCTGGGTGATTTGGTCACAGTTACATCTGCATTGGTGGGCTGTGCTGGTTCCTCTTCGTTGTCACTCACTGGATGCTCCTCAGATTGTTGTTCCTCCATCTGCTCAATAGATGGTTCAGCAGATATCTCTCTGGTCTGCACATTCTATTTTTTTCTTGCAAACTATTTCGTTTTTCCACCATAATTTCCAGTTTTCTTCTTGGGTGATTTGATGGAAATATTTTTCCTAGGGTTTATTCCTCCTTAATTGCTTGTTTTTGCATTTTCTGGCTTAGAAATATTTTCTGAGAGGATTTTATGAGCAGTTATAGTTTTAAGATGATTTTTCTAGCATTGGAGAAATTTTAGAAAATTAAGAGTAAATGGTGGACGTGGGACCCACTAGTGCGATAAGTTCGGAAAAATTCGGCCAATAAGGTTAAGTTTCGGATACTGTTAAAAATTTATCGGGTGTTAAGAGATAAGTGGTGTGTGTGATGTGATTGATGTGAGAGAGAAAAGAAAGATAGGAATGCATTTATGGAGGTGACACATGTCACTTTCTTATTGGTTACCTTTTAAGAAATACTATTCACAAATTTGACTTTCTTGACCAAAGGTTAAATATCTCAAAAAATTACAAAAAACTCACTCTTCTCTCTTCCCTCTTGGCCGGCCATCCCAAGCTCCACAAGGAAGAAAGCTCTTCAAATTTTAAGCTTCCACTTGGTGCAAATCAACCAAAATCAATTGTTTCCATCCATTTCACTCCATAGGAACTTTGCTTCTAGTGTTAATAAGTGTATTGGTGAGGTTTGTTTGAAGATCAAAGGTGTCCAATATCCCTCTCTCTCTTGTTTCTTGGTAAGTGAAGCTTGAAACACCCTACTACCTCTAATGATGCTTAATTAGTGCTTAATGGAGGCATGAGAGTTGAAATATATGATTTGTTTCTTGATTTGGTTTGTTTTGGTGAAGTTTTTATTTTATTGGGAATTTTTCTGGTTTAATATGATCTTGATGTTGGGGGCTTGTATGATGAATTGTAATGGTTGGAAATGGCTCTAGTGGATGTGAAATGTGGTTAAATGCAATCAATTTTGGATTTGGTGTGAAATTGGAAAAGTTAGGGTTCTTGAACCCCAAATCTGTCCGGTTTTAGATCACTGGGTTAGAGGCCGAATTAGACTTTGCTCATAACATGAAAGTTGTTGGTATTGATGTGATGTAGATGCCTGTAAAATTTCAGGTCATTTGGATTAATGTGGAATGAGATATGACAAAATTACTGTAGCTGTTCTGATTTGGACAGAATGCGAAAACTGCGATAGTAATTGGCCATTTTGACTGGAATTGGTATGGATTTTGGATTTGGTGTCTTCTGATGAATTGTAGCTGAGGGTCTTAGCTAACATATGCCTTTGGAATTTCAGAATTTTGACTTGTATGGACTGAGATATACCGATTACAGTTTTCTGTGTTTTGCAAACCTGTTTTGGTAATTCTGGTATAGTATTTGGCATTTTCGACCTAGTTAAGCTAGGAACTGGATTGAGTGGTCTTCTACATTATTGTAGCCCTGTTCCATAGCTTCGAAACGGTGGGTCTTACACCCCCAACCGATATTTGTAGTGAGAGTTGTACCATTACCGCATAATGAGTGTAAAACAGTTTTCTATTTGGGGCCAAGACTAAGGCCATTTTCTAAATTCTGGTTTGCTATTATGCTCCTTTATGTATATGAAACCCTACTGGGGTTGTGTTTAGCGTTGCTATATGACTCGTTATCGAGTCTCATTGTATGTGTTATATGTTCTAGGGCTTGAAGGTAGTGCACGACGGCTTGGTGATCGTGGTACATGAAATACCACTTACTTGCTTGGTGAGTATACCACTCACTAAATTGTTACTATGTGGCTTTGTTAAATGTTTATGTGATGCCTTGAAGGCTTACTTGCATATTGGAATTGATTAAGGTGAGGGTGTACTTGACCGCCCTCACCTCTTTTGATATTGTCACTGAATGGCTACCGTTTTATTGCATTACTGAACTTGATATATTGGTTGATGAATTCCATTTCATGGAAACTGAATTGATGTCGTTTGGATGATGTCCAACGGCCTTATTGCATTACGGAGCTCAACCCCGTTTGGTAGTCAATTGGATCGAGCCGGCAAGGGCTTGGTCGTTAAGATTGAATTGCCACGGGGACTGTACTGGGGAACCTTGTGGTAATGAGACCCTTGGTTCCGGTAAACTCGAGTATTACCAAAATATTACTGAATGGAGTGCGGGCCCGGTTGGGGTATGATAGGTGGAAGGAATGGAAGTAAAGTGTGGTCTACGGTTTGGTACTTTTAACATTGACGGAGGGTCAATGGGGTTGGATCAAGATTTCAAGCGTGGAATTGGGCTCTTGAGAGCCAACCGTATCCTTTTACCGTTTTGCTTTATCGCTTATTTGCGTACTTCAAATGAAAGTTCATGCTTATGTGACTTTGATCGCTTATTGGGTGGTATACCACTGGGCTTTAGCTCATTCCGTGTTATTTGTTTTCCTTACAGGCAAATGAGCACTTTTGGAAAGGTCATGATAGTTGAATGCAAGTTGAGCTCTTGTACATGTATTTTGATTAGCTCCTTGAGGGTGTTAACCCTAAGTGTATGGTTTCCCTTAATGGATGGCTTGTATTGGCCTAAATGCACTTGTATGATCTTATGAGATAACTTGTACGCCATTTGGCTTGTAAATGCTGATTTCCAATGTATATATATGTTTGGATGATGTTTGGTTGGATTTCGGAGTGCCACGACTTTCGTTTTTTTTTATTTTGTGATTTTGGCTTATTTGCGGGCATTGCAATGTTCGGAACGTTATAGATTGACGTAAACTGTACCGTTAGTCCTGGCGAGAGCTGGGCAGGCAGTCCGCTAACCCCTCTGGTTCGCCTTAGGGGAAGGTGGGGCTGTCACAGGTGGTATCAGAGCCTAGGTTTGAATTAGCCTGGGTGTTATAGGAATGCTTGATCTGAGGGTTTATTGTTTATGGTTTTTAAGCTTATTGATTCTTATTTTTACACTTTTGGTGTAGGATGGACTGTTCCAGTGGACCTAGTGATGGCCCTGCGGCCAAGCGACCCCGTGTAGCGCTTCCGATGATTAAGTACCAGATCCGGCCAAAGGGGGCCGTTATTCGTTGGAGCCCGTTTAACCGTCTTCGGCGGTGCGCGTGTAAGGAGAAGTATGCTTACCCGAATGCCCTTGTTTTGGCAGTTGTGAAGGAAAGAAAGGAGCTGGCAAAAGCTAATGCCAAGCTTGAGGTTGAGGTGAATCAATTAAAGGCGGCCAATGAGGGGCAAGCCAAAAGGATTGAGGATCTGAAGTACGATGTACTAGAGGCGGAGGATAGAGTCGATGACCTCTGTGCCCAGCTAAGGGAGGCGCGTGAGAGCGAGTCTAAGAGGGCTCGGAAGGTGAGGACTCGAGCCGCTGCAATCCTAAACCTCTGTGCCGAGGTGGTGGAAGGAGTGAGCGACAAGGACTCCTGTGCGGGGTCTGAGGCTAGGGTTGGATCCACTCCGTCGAGTGGGTCTCATAGCTCATCTTCGGGCTAGGTTATGACTTCTAGAGTTGTTATAGATAGTTTTGGTCTTGTGTATAGGGCGGATAGGGATAGAGCCTTAGCTAACCGTTTTGGATGTAGAGTTAGCTACGTGTAAATTTCTTTTGATAGGCCTATCCTCAGGTGGATCTTTTGTGTACGTACGTGCTTTGGCCGTACTTGACTGACTGCTTGTATATATGTTTGGCTTGTATATATGTGTGCTTGTGATCTTGTTTGAAATGCATCGTTATGTGTTAAGTGGAAGTTTATTTGTTACTTACATGCTTTGTTACTGCTTTGGTTTAGTAATTTTGCCTAGACCAAGTGTACCGTATGGAAGGAACACGGAGTGGTCGGGGACGTGGGCGCGGTATTAGGCAACCCACACCAGTTAGAGAAACGGGAGAAGCTTCTACTGAACCGAATCCTGAACCCCAGATAAACCCCAATGTTCAAATAGCTGCTGCTATGCAGCAAATGACCAACCTACTTGCACAAGTAGTGCAACAACAGGGCCAAAACCCAAACCCCAACCCCGGAAACCCTGGACATCATAATGAGAGTGAAGATAGAGCACTAGAACGTTTCCAAAAGTTCTCTCCGCCAAAGTTTATTGGGGAACCCGACCCTGACGTCGCCGAGAAGTGGCTTGAGAAAATGGTTGATATATTCGCGGCCCTACACTACCCGGACGAACGGCAGGTGACTTTTGCCGTTTTCCAACTCGAGGGAGCTGCCCGTTCCTGGTGGAACGTAATTAGACAGAAATGGGAGCGAGAGCAGACACCAAGGACGTGGGTGAACTTCATTCGGGAATTTAATGCCAAGTTTTTCCCTCCTCTAGTCCAGGAGAGGAAGGAGGACGAGTTTATCCGGCTCCGGCAAGGGGCTCAGACTGTGGCGGAGTACGAGAGCCAGTTTACCCGCCTGTCCAAATTCGCGCCTGAATTAATCATGACTGAGCAACGACGCGTGAGGCGCTTTATTCAGGGCTTGAACGTTGAGATCCAGAAGGACCTTGCGGCGGCTCAAATTACCACGTTTAGCGAGGCTATGGAAAAAGCCCAACGAGTGGAAAGTGCACGGCTACAGGTCCGAAACTTCCAGGCCAAGAAGCGTGGCTTTCCTGGGAGTACGTCTGGACAGGGTGAGAAGAGCACTCCCTCTAAGTTTGGACGGGGCATGGGTGGTGGTCGACAGTCCGGATCAGGCAGAGGGACTCCGTTCAGGGGTGGTCAAGCTGGGCGAGGACCGAGGGGAAACGTTCAGAGTAGCTCGGCTTCTGCACCTCGCGGTCCCTGTGGGCACTGTGGAAAGACAAACCACACCGAGGACAATTGCTGGAGGAAACTGGGGAAATGCCTGCGGTGTGGAAGTGCGGACCATCAACTGGCTACATGTCCGGTCCTGAAACAAGACGGAAAGGGGAGCCAACTACCGTCGAGGACCAATACTGGACCGGCCAAGGGAGACGGATCCAAACCAAAAGTTCCGGCTAGGGTATATTCCTTAGAGCCCCACCAGATCCCAGAGTCTTCCGAGGTGGTGGAAGGTACGATCCCTATATTCCACCGCTTTGCCAAAGTTTTAATTGATCCGGGTGCCACTCATTCGTTTGTTAACCCTAATTTCATGTGTGGCATCGATATAAAACCTGCTAGCTTACCATATGACTTAGAGGTTAGTACACCTACGGGGAACCAACGTTTGGTGACTAGTATGGTTTATAGGGATTGCGACGTATGGATAGGTGAAAGGAGGTTTTTAGGGGACTTGATTAGTTTATCCATTAAGGGGTACGACGTGATTTTGGGTATGGACTGGTTAGCTAAATATAACGCCCAACTGGACTGTAAAACGAAAATAGTTGAATTTCGCATTCCTGGCGAGGCAACGTTAAGGTTAGATATAAGGGGTAGGTTAGCCTCATCTGCTCTCATTTCGGGCATTCGAGCTAGGAAATTGATAAGTAGAGGGGCGCAAGGATTTTTGGCCTTCTTAATTAATACCCCTACGGATAAGTTAAAAGTGGAAGACGTGGCCGTAGTGAGGGAATTTCCGGATGTGTTTCCTGATGAGTTAGTGGCCTTACCTCCGGAAAGGGAGATAGAATTCCGAATAGATCTTTTACCTGGAACCGCACCTATCTCCAAAACCCCTTACCGAATGGCACCCGCAGAACTAAAGGAGCTTAAGTTGCAATTGCAAGACCTTTTGGAGCGGGGATTCATCCACGAGAGTGAGTCTCCTTGGGGAGCTCCGGTCTTATTTGTGAAGAAAAAGGACGGAACGTTGAGGATGTGTATTGATTATAGGGGGTTGAACAACGTTACGATCAAGAACAAGTATCCACTGCCCCACATCGATGAGTTGTTTGACCAGCTGCAAGGAGCAGTGGTCTTCTCGAAGTTGGATCTCCGACAGGGATACTATCAGTTATTGATAAAGAAGGAGGACATCCCGAAAACTGCTTTCAACTCGAGATACGGGCATTACGAGTTCGCCGTTATGCCCTTTGGATTGACTAATGCTCCCGCCGCCTTCATGGACCTAATGCATAGGGTTTTCAAACCCTACCTGGACCGATTTGTCGTGGTGTTTATTGACGACATTTTGGTCTACTCTAAGTCACGCGAGGAGCACGAGGAGCATTTGAGAGTGGTGTTGCAGACATTGAAGGAACATCAGCTATACGCCAAGTTTAGCAAATGCGAGTTCTGGTTGGAGAAAGTGGCATTTCTAGGGCACGTGATCTCCCACGAAGGTATTGCAGTGGACCCGGCGAAGGTTGAGGCCGTGACAAATTGGAAGAGGCCAGAAACCCCCACGGAAATTCGTAGCTTCCTAGGGCTAGCGGGGTACTACCGAAGGTTCATTAAGGATTTTTCCAAACTGGCAGGACCTTTAACTGACTTGACAAAGAAACATGGCCAGTTTATTTGGAACGGCCGATGCGAAACGAATTTTCAGGAATTAAAGAAAAGATTGACCATGGCTCCAGTACTGGTCTTGCCAAATGGAGTGGACGGGTTTGCGGTATATGCGGACGCGTCGCGAGAGGGATTGGGATGTGTTTTGATGCAGAACCGGAATGTGATTGCTTTTGCCTCTAGGAAGTTGAAGCTTCACGAGCAGAACTATCCGACTCATGACCTAGAATTAGCCGCTGTTGTGTTTGCTTTGAAAAAGTGGAGGCACTACCTATATGGGGTGACCTTCGAAGTGTTTTCGGATCACAAGAGTCTTAGATATCTTTTCTCCCAGAAGGAACTAAACATGAGACAACGGCGATGGATGGAATTTCTGGAGGACTACGATTGTACAATCAACTACCACCCGGGAAAGGCAAATGTGGTAGCAGATGCCTTGAGTCGTAAAGTGCAAGTGGCAGGGCTAATGATCAAGGAATGGGATTTGCTAGAATCCGTGTGCGAGTGGAAACCCTGTCTTGGGAGCCATAAGGTGATATTTGGCAATATTAGGGTTACATCCACTCTACTGGAACGTATAAAAGAGGCGCAAGGCAAGGATTTGATGGTGCGGAAGTGGAGAGAGAAATTGGAAAAGGGAGAAACAACGGACTTCAATTTGAGTCCTGAGGGTCTTTTGAGATATCGGAACCGAATCGTAGTACCGAAGGAAGAGGTCTTGAAAGAGGAAATTCTGGAGGAAGCTCATAGGTCTAAGTATACAATCCATCCGGGTAGCAGCAAGATGTATCAAGACCTGAAGGGAACTTACTGGTGGGATAATATGAAAAGGGAAATCGCGCAGTACGTGCAGAAATGTCTTATTTGCCAGCAAGTGAAGGCAGAGCATCAAAAACCATCGGGTCTGTTACAACCCTTGGAGATACCCGAGTGGAAATGGGAAAACATCACAATGGACTTCGTATCCGGTTTACCGAGGACGCAAAGAGGACACGATGCCGTTTGGGTGATCGTGGATCGATTAACCAAGTCGGCCCATTTCTTGCCGGTGAACATGAAATATTCAATGGATCAATTGGCCCGACTGTACATGGACGAAGTAGTAAGACTACACGGTGTTCCTGTGAGCATCGTTTCCGATCGGGATCCACGGTTTGTGTCGCGATTTTGGCAGAAGTTCCAAGAAACCCTGGGGACGAAACTTAATTTGAGCACAACCTATCACCCTCAGACGGATGGCCAGTCGGAACGGACAATTCAGACGCTAGAAGACATGCTGCGAACTTGCATTCTGGACTTTGGAGGCAGTTGGGGTCAGCACATGACCTTGGTGGAGTTCGCGTACAACAATAGCTTCCATTCGTCAATTCAAATGGCTCCGTACGAAGCTCTCTACGGACGCAAGTGCCGCTCACCGATTTACTGGGATGAGGTTGGCGAAAAGAAGGCACTGGACCCGACAACTATTCCATGGATGGAAGAGGCTCACGAGAAGGTCAAGTTGATAAGGCAACGACTTCAAACCGCCCAGAGTCGCCAAAAGAGCTACGCGGATAACCGAAGGAAGGATTTGGAATTTGAAGTTGGAGATCAAGTATTTCTTAAGATCACACCCTTACGAAGTCTTACAGCGGGGAAAGGAAAGAAACTCCAACCACGGTACGTTGGACCCTACAAGATCCTTCAGAGGGTTGGAGCGGTCGCGTATCGATTGGAGCTACCGTCCAGTCTTTCTCGAATCCACGATGTATTTCACGTCTCGATGCTAAAGAAGTACCATCCTGACCCATCTCATGTTTTACAACCGGAAGATATCGAAGTAGATGAATCACTGGCCTATGAGGAGAAACCGGTTCAAGTACTCGATCGAAAAGTCAAAGAACTCAGAAACAAGAAGATTCCGTTAGTGAAAGTGCTTTGGAGAAACCACGGAGTGGAGGAAGCTACATGGGAGATGGAAGAGGAAATGCGAAAGAAATACCCAAACCTTTTCGGGAATTAAGGTGAGAAATTTCGAGGACGAAATTCTTTTAAGGGGGGGAGAGTGTGAGAGCCCGTAAAACCCTAATATTTTTCCTAGGGTTTATTCCTCCTTAATTGCTTGTTTTTGCATTTTCTGGCTTAGAAATATTTTCTGAGAGGATTTTATGAGCAGTTATAGTTTTAAGATGATTTTTCTAGCATTGGAGAAATTTTAGAAAATTAAGAGTAAATGGTGGACGTGGGACCCACTAGTGCGATAAGTTCGGAAAAATTCGGCCAATAAGGTTAAGTTTCGGATACTGTTAAAAATTTATCGGGTGTTAAGAGATAAGTGGTGTGTGTGATGTGATTGATGTGAGAGAGAAAAGAAAGATAGGAATGCATTTATGGAGGTGACACATGTCACTTTCTTATTGGTTACCTTTTAAGAAATACTATTCACAAATTTGACTTTCTTGACCAAAGGTTAAATATCTCAAAAAATTACAAAAAACTCACTCTTCTCTCTTCCCTCTTGGCCGGCCATCCCAAGCTCCACAAGGAAGAAAGCTCTTCAAATTTTAAGCTTCCACTTGGTGCAAATCAACCAAAATCAATTGTTTCCATCCATTTCACTCCATAGGAACTTTGCTTCTAGTGTTAATAAGTGTATTGGTGAGGTTTGTTTGAAGATCAAAGGTGTCCAATATCCCTCTCTCTCTTGTTTCTTGGTAAGTGAAGCTTGAAACACCCTACTACCTCTAATGATGCTTAATTAGTGCTTAATGGAGGCATGAGAGTTGAAATATATGATTTGTTTCTTGATTTGGTTTGTTTTGGTGAAGTTTTTATTTTATTGGGAATTTTTCTGGTTTAATATGATCTTGATGTTGGGGGCTTGTATGATGAATTGTAATGGTTGGAAATGGCTCTAGTGGATGTGAAATGTGGTTAAATGCAATCAATTTTGGATTTGGTGTGAAATTGGAAAAGTTAGGGTTCTTGAACCCCAAATCTGTCCGGTTTTAGATCACTGGGTTAGAGGCCGAATTAGACTTTGCTCATAACATGAAAGTTGTTGGTATTGATGTGATGTAGATGCCTGTAAAATTTCAGGTCATTTGGATTAATGTGGAATGAGATATGACAAAATTACTGTAGCTGTTCTGATTTGGACAGAATGCGAAAACTGCGATAGTAATTGGCCATTTTGACTGGAATTGGTATGGATTTTGGATTTGGTGTCTTCTGATGAATTGTAGCTGAGGGTCTTAGCTAACATATGCCTTTGGAATTTCAGAATTTTGACTTGTATGGACTGAGATATACCGATTACAGTTTTCTGTGTTTTGCAAACCTGTTTTGGTAATTCTGGTATAGTATTTGGCATTTTCGACCTAGTTAAGCTAGGAACTGGATTGAGTGGTCTTCTACATTATTGTAGCCCTGTTCCATAGCTTCGAAACGGTGGGTCTTACACCCCCAACCGATATTTGTAGTGAGAGTTGTACCATTACCGCATAATGAGTGTAAAACAGTTTTCTATTTGGGGCCAAGACTAAGGCCATTTTCTAAATTCTGGTTTGCTATTATGCTCCTTTATGTATATGAAACCCTACTGGGGTTGTGTTTAGCGTTGCTATATGACTCGTTATCGAGTCTCATTGTATGTGTTATATGTTCTAGGGCTTGAAGGTAGTGCACGACGGCTTGGTGATCGTGGTACATGAAATACCACTTACTTGCTTGGTGAGTATACCACTCACTAAATTGTTACTATGTGGCTTTGTTAAATGTTTATGTGATGCCTTGAAGGCTTACTTGCATATTGGAATTGATTAAGGTGAGGGTGTACTTGACCGCCCTCACCTCTTTTGATATTGTCACTGAATGGCTACCGTTTTATTGCATTACTGAACTTGATATATTGGTTGATGAATTCCATTTCATGGAAACTGAATTGATGTCGTTTGGATGATGTCCAACGGCCTTATTGCATTACGGAGCTCAACCCCGTTTGGTAGTCAATTGGATCGAGCCGGCAAGGGCTTGGTCGTTAAGATTGAATTGCCACGGGGACTGTACTGGGGAACCTTGTGGTAATGAGACCCTTGGTTCCGGTAAACTCGAGTATTACCAAAATATTACTGAATGGAGTGCGGGCCCGGTTGGGGTATGATAGGTGGAAGGAATGGAAGTAAAGTGTGGTCTACGGTTTGGTACTTTTAACATTGACGGAGGGTCAATGGGGTTGGATCAAGATTTCAAGCGTGGAATTGGGCTCTTGAGAGCCAACCGTATCCTTTTACCGTTTTGCTTTATCGCTTATTTGCGTACTTCAAATGAAAGTTCATGCTTATGTGACTTTGATCGCTTATTGGGTGGTATACCACTGGGCTTTAGCTCATTCCGTGTTATTTGTTTTCCTTACAGGCAAATGAGCACTTTTGGAAAGGTCATGATAGTTGAATGCAAGTTGAGCTCTTGTACATGTATTTTGATTAGCTCCTTGAGGGTGTTAACCCTAAGTGTATGGTTTCCCTTAATGGATGGCTTGTATTGGCCTAAATGCACTTGTATGATCTTATGAGATAACTTGTACGCCATTTGGCTTGTAAATGCTGATTTCCAATGTATATATATGTTTGGATGATGTTTGGTTGGATTTCGGAGTGCCACGACTTTCGTTTTTTTTTATTTTGTGATTTTGGCTTATTTGCGGGCATTGCAATGTTCGGAACGTTATAGATTGACGTAAACTGTACCGTTAGTCCTGGCGAGAGCTGGGCAGGCAGTCCGCTAACCCCTCTGGTTCGCCTTAGGGGAAGGTGGGGCTGTCACAGTGTTTTTCATCCATAATAGTCGAGCACAACATGCACCAGTAGCAACATATTCAGCCTCAGTTGTAGACAGTAAAATAGTATTCTGTTTTTTGCTAAACCAAAACACTAAACAATTTCCAAGAAAGTTACATATACCTGTTGTATTTTTTCTATCTACCCTACAGCCACTAAAGTCAGCATCAGAGAATTCACATAGAGGAAGTTCATGACACTTAGGATACCAAAGGCCAAAATTCAAAGATTCCTTTAAGATATCTAAGAATCCTTTTTACTGCATTCAAATATGATTCCTTTGGACAAGATTGAAAGCGAGCACATAGGCACACAGCAAACATAATATCAGGTCTACTAGCAATTAAGTAAAACAAACTACAAATCATACCTTTATGTTTCTTTTCATCAACTTTTGTACCTTTTTCATCCTTGTTAAACTTGGTAGATGTGCACATAGGTATACCAACTTGCTTTGAATCCTCCATTCCAAATTTTTTTAGCAGCTCCATAGTGCATTTGGCTTTATTGATGAATATTCCATCTCGGGTTTGAACCACTTGGAGTCCAAGGAAAAAATTTAATTCTCCCATCATGCTCATTTCAAACTCTTTTTGCATGATATTATAAAAATCCTTGCACAAGCTCTCATTAGTAGCACCAAATATGATATCGTCCACATATATTTGCACAATTAAAAGATCTCGTGAATTTTGTTTAGTGAAAAGGGTAGTATCCACAATGCCTCTTTTAAAACCATTTTCAATCAAGAAACCACTCAAACGTTCATACCATGCTCTTAGAGCTTGTTTCAATCCATACAAGGCTTTTGAAAGTTTAAAAACATAATTTGGATAAAATTCATTTTCAAAACCAGGAGGTTGATCAACATAAAATTCTTGATCAATAAATCCATTTAAGAAAACACTTTTAACATCCATTTGAAATAATTTAAAGTTCTTGAAGCATACGAAGGCCAAAAACATTCTAATTGATTCTAGCCTAGCTACGGGTGCAAATGATTCATCAAAATCTATTCCTTCTTCTTGATTGTATCCCTTACCTACCAGTCTGGCCTTATTTCTTACTACCTCACATTTGTCATTCATTTTGTTTCTAAAAACCCACTTGGTACCAATGATGGGATGACCTTGTGGTCTAGCAACTAATGTCCAGGCCTTGTTTCTTTCAAATTGATTTAACTCCTCTTCCATAGCTAAAATTCAGTTCTCATCTTTCAATGCATCAACAATATTTTTGGGCTCAAAATGTGAGACCAATGCAAAATTATCTATTAGTTGTCTGGAGGAGGAACGTGTTCTGACCTTTTCGGATGGATCACCAATAATGAGTTCCTTAGGATGATTTTGGACAAATTTCCGGACTCTTGGAAGATCATCAGGATTAGTAGAGTCTCAGTCATTGTTTTCTCTAGTTGGACTGTCTTGAGTTTCATCTTCCTTTGAATCATTTTCTGGTGAAGCAGTGCCTTGGTCACTGATTGTTAGCCTCTTTAGTTCTTCTTGAACACCTGCATCATCATCTTCACCACACCTCATGGAGATGTCACCATTAGATTCATCAAAAGTAATGTGTATAGCTTCCTCTATAACTCCTACGATTATAGACTCTAAAACCTCTCTTATTCTCATAATATCCCAAGAAGATTCCCTCATCATATTTTTTATCAAACTTTCCAAGGTGTTCTTTGATATTTAGAATGAAGCATTTACAACCAAAGACTTTAAAATATCTAACAACAGGCTTTTATCAAACATCAGCTCACTAGAAGTTTTGTTCAAAATTGGTCTTAAAAAAACTCTGTTCATGGTATAGCAGGCTGTGTTTACAGTTTCAGCCTAAAAATACTTTGGTAAATTACATTCACTAAGCATGGTTCTAGCAGTCTCTTGGAGAGTTCTATTTTTTCTTTCAACAACCCCATTTTGTTGGGGGACTCTTGCAATAGAAATTCATGTGTAATACCATTGTTATCACAAAATTCTAAAAAATCACAGAAACAAAATTTTGAGCTATTGTCACTCCTTATTTTGATGATTTTCAAACCAATCAGATTTTGAACTTTTGCAAATAGTGAAATAAAGTTTTTGAAAGTATCATCCTTGTGTGCAAGGAATATCACCCAAGTGTATCTAGAATAATTATTAACCATAACAAGATAAAATCTTTTGCCACCTAGGCTTGTGGTTTGAGTAGAACCAAATAGATTAAGATATAAAAGTTCTAGAGGCTTTGAAGTAGAAACACATTTCTAGGTTTAAAAGATATCTTGACTTGTTTTCCAAATTGGCAAGCATCACAGATTTGGTCTTTTTTCGAATTTGATTTTTGGAAGCCCTCTGACAAGTTTCTTTTTAGAAATTTCTTTTAGTAAATCCATATTGAAATGACAGAGCCTTCTATGCCACAGCCAGGAGTCCTCATTTGCTGCTTTGAGACAACTAAGGCTAGAGGAATCAACCTTTTCAAGGATAACTGTATAGATGTCATTTACTCTTTTTCCTTTGAAAATAGTGTTGAACTTTGAATCAAGAATAAAGCATTCATACTTTTTAAATAACACAAACAGATTCCTATCACACAATTGACTAACACTTAGCAAATTGTAACTCAAATTTTTAACTAAAAGAACATTGTGAACAAAGGTTTGACCATCCTTACCAATATCACCAATACCAATAGTTTTGGCTTTGTTGTCCTTTCCAAAAATCACTTTTCCGCTTGCTTTTGGCTTGAGCTTGATGAACTGTGATGTATCACCAGTCATATGTCTTGAGCATCCACTATCTATGAACCACTTTGATTTCTTAATAGTGTTCACCAGGTTCACCTACATAGAGATCCACAAGATAATTTTTGGTACCCTTTATTTTTTGGGTCCTTGAGAGTTAGCATTATGTCTGACCATCCACATGCATCTCATGCCATTTCTCATATTTTTCCTTATATAACAATTGCTTTTTATGTGGCCAAATTGACAACAGAAGCTACATTCAGTTAAAGAGTTATTCACATGAACGGGTTTAATAAATCTGACTTGCCTTTTCCTATGGATAACAAGCTCATTTGCATTTTGATTCAGTCTTATCTGATGAGTGCCAAAATGAGGTTTTGTGTCATTCTTTTGAAACCAATTTTGTTTCTTATGTTGAAGCATATGACTAAGATCATCCATTTTTCTTTTCAAGTTGCTTTGTTCATTTCTGAGCATGTTACAGAGGTTTGTTTTTCTATCAAGTTCAGCATGCAAATCATTTTTAATCCTTTTCAGGATCTCATTTTCATTTCTCAGACATTTGTATTGTTGAAAAAGACTTGCATTGTCTTGTATCAGAAAGTTAAATTTTCTGTTTTAGTTTCTTGTTCCTAACATAGGATTCTTTCAAATTGTTGTGCATTTTTTTCAAAAATGAATTAACATCATCATCGGATTCACTATCACTATCAGTTTGAGAGTTGCATGTGGCTACCTCTTCATCACCAATGGCCATGAAAGCTACTGGGGCAGATTCCTCTTTTTCTTCGACTTCACCTTCTGAATTGCAGTCATTCCAGGTGATTTGAAAATTGTTGAACTTTGGTTTTTGTTCAACCTTGCTCTTTTTCTTTTTCTTCATTGGACACTCATTTGCATAGTGTCTAGGTTGGCCGCATTCAAAGCACTTATCAGTTTGTTTTTGTTGAATTCTGACTTTTCTTTGTTTCTTAAGTTATTGAACTGATTTGGAAAGGAATTACTAGGTCCACTTTTTTTGAATCTTCTCTTGTTGAGTATTCTTTTGAAACCTCGTGTGATGAATGCAATATCACTGTCATTACCTTCCATGTCATCTCCATCCAGGGAGGTTGCATCATTTTCATCTCGTGAGGCCTTCAGAGCAATACTCTTTCTCATCTTTATGTCTTCTTCTTCCTGTACCTTGGACTTGAGTTTTAACTCATAAGAAGTTAGTGAATTAATAAGAGATTCGCTAGATAATGTATTTAGATCTTTGGCTTCCTCAATGGCAGTCACTTTACTCTCCCAATCCTTCAATAAGGCATTCAGAATTTTTCTGTTTTTCTCACCTAAAGAGTAATCCTTCTCAAGCACTTCTAAATCCTTAATAAGGTCATTGAATCTGCAATACATCTTGTCAATGTTTTCATGAGGTTCCATGTTAAAAGATTCATAGTTAGTGACCAGAATGGACTTCTTCTGTTCTCTCACATTCTCACTTCTTTCATGGATTTCTCTAAATTTATCCCAAACCTCTTTTGCAGATTTGCAGCCCTTGACTCTAATAAATTCATTTGAATCTAAAGCACTATATAGAACATTCATCATCTTGGCATTTAGAGTGAGTTGAGTTCTATCTTCAGCAGTCAGCTCACTTCTTGCCTTTTGGTCTCGGCCTGTTTGTATCTTCATCAATAATGGAAGCATCATATGGACCCCCATTGACAATAAACCACAGTTCAATATCAATAGACTGTAGAAAAATAATCATCCTTTCCTTCCAACTCACATAATTTGATCCATTGAACATTGGAGGTCTAGTGACTGATTGTCCCTCAAAGAAAATGGCATTGTTGGTTGTCATTTTTAATCAAAAGCCGATTGCGCTTAATCTCTAGGAGACCAAACTCTGATACCAAATGTAAGGATCGAAGACAACTTAAGAGGGGGGTGAATTAGGTGGTTTAAAAATAAGCCAAGATATGAGTCATTTTTTCTCGAACTTGCCCTCTTTTTCTAAAGGACCTCACAAAGAAACAATTTATGATAAAGCAGAAGTGATTGTGAGTAGAAGAAATAAGTAGTTTTTATTGCAAGACAGTAAGTAAAGAGATGGAATAGCAAACCAAGTTTCAAACTTGACTTGAGTTTGAATATCACTTTATATAGCAAGATTCTTCAAGTTGATCAACTTACAACCAATCTCTTGTGTACAAAGGAAGGATCACTTCCTCCTTGCCTCAAGTCTCGCGTGATCAAGTAAGGAAATTTTATAATCACTCGGATAACCCTAACAAAGCTACACTATTGAAGAAATTGACACATACTTGAAAAAATTATTGAAAATTGCATAACTAAGAGAACAAATCTTCTTTTTAGAGTATTCTTACACTTGAATCACTCAAGATCTGATGTAGTCTCAATGTACAAAAGTGATTCTGAAATGGTTGACTTTTTCTATTTATAAGATACCAAAAAGTACTCCAATAAATGCTATCAACGGATAGAAGGCAGCTAAAGAGTCAACTAGCCGTTGGTGGTGTCGGATGTCTGGTAGGCAGGTTTTCCGCGTCCGATCGCAGGTAGTGTGTTCAAGAAGTTTTTTTTCAAATGCTTAGGACGTCCGATGCTTCAATACTTTGCGTCCGAAATGTCGCACCGTTTGTCGGACGTCCGGTACTCAAGTATTGTTCGTCCGAACGAAGTCAGTGAGTTTAGAGAGCTAGGTTCATTTTCTTCGGACGTCCGAGAGTAAGTTCCTTATGCGTTCGAAGTTGTTCGAACATTGTCGGATGGCCGATGCAGACTTTTTGTGCATGCTTCAACATTTGTTAGACAATTTTGCTCCGAATCTGAAAATATCTATTTTGGGGAATATTAGTGTTATCCATTTGTTTTGCCATCATAAAAAGATACGGACTGAGATGAACAAGTAGGTATAAATCATTTTTTTCAAACGAACGATTGAAGATGGACTGTAGAAGCCACGTCACCAGCCGAATTCAAGCCAGTGAGGATCCAAAATTTTTTCCAATTTTTACCACCAATCAAGCCAACTATCTGGCCAAGAACTGGATGGATATACGGTTGGATTTTTTGAAAATGTTCCCGCGCTAAAATTTTACAAAAATGGCTAAGAATTATCGAATTTAGAGGCATTCTTGGAAAAATCATAACTCACTCTCTGAAAGTCCAAAATTAGAAAACTTAGTACCGTTGGAAACTACTTCCAAAGTACTAAAAGTTCATAGAAGGCACCTTTCCATAATTTCAAATGGAAGACATTGAAATTTTGGGTCCAACAGGCTGTTTTGGAATACCAAGACAGTTTTGGGTTGATTTTTGGTAAAGTTTGAAAATTCGGCAAAATTTACATAATGTGAACTAGCCTCTGAAAGTTGGAACTCAATTAGAATTACAATCAATGTTTAAAACATAACAAGTTGAACAAGAATCGGAGTTTTGAGTACCAAGATATAGCGGCTCAAAGTTACTGAAATTTTGTGACAGCCCCACCTTCCCCTAAGGCGTACCAAAGGGGTTAGTGGACTGCCTGCCCAACTCTTGCCAGGACTAACGGGGCAATTAAATACAATTTAAAACGTTTCGGAAGAGAAAAGCGCGCTCAAACAAGTCAAAAATGACAAAACGGAAAAACGAAAATCGGAGTCGAACATGAACAGTGACGACCATGTCACAATCTAGCTGGATACCGGCCAGAGAGCAACTGGCCGAATCAATTTTTTTCCAAGGCAATCTGACCATCAATCCGGCCAAGTTTCGGCCGAATTTCTGGTCGGATTCGCCTCTAACCATTCCCACCAAATTTTTTTTTCTTTTGCCGTTTGAAGTCTGAACCTGTCCGAAATCCATCTAAACACCAACAAATCATAAAACCTTGAAATTAGACATGTACAAGGCCAATTAACATACAAACATTACCAAAGACATTTAGACAAGTAAGGTTCAAATTTACAATTCAAAAGAGGAGGTTGAATCCAAATACAATTAGGGTTTTATCCATTGAGGAGCTATACAAAAGAATAGTTAAACTCGCTCAACTCAGCAACCAATTATCATAGCCTTTCAAAAGGTGTTCAACTCCCTGTAAGGAAAACAAAAGTAATAGGGTGAGTTTTCGTCCAATGAGGTACCGTCACCCAAACAACAAAGTTCACATAAGCATGGAGCCAATCTATCCAAGTTCATTCATTAAGGAAATTAATTAAAACCACAATTCCATAAAAATTGGTAAAAGGATACGGACGGCTCTCAAGATGTGAGAACCCGTGAATTTTCTTATTTTCTAGGCTTTATTTTATTTAATTATACGCCTTTTATGCATTTTCTTTATTAGGAAAAAAATTTTCTAAATAATTTGTATGAGTAAATAGGGTTTTTAAATTATCTTTCTAGTATAAGTTAGTTCATGAGGTTTTAAGAGTATATACCGGATATGGGACCCACTAGTGCGTTAAGTGCGGTTAATTCGGTCAATTAGGTTAAGTTTTGCATTAAGAGATTCATTTACCACGTGTTAGGAGATGATTGGAGGTTAGTTAGATTAATTTGTAAGGAGAGACAAAAGAATGAGATCAAGCATAGGAATGGACAAGTGTCAAGTAACTATTGGAGGATAACTTTGACCTATTATTCATCACCTTTACTAAATACCAAAAATTGACCAAAATCATCTTCATTCTTCTAGAATCTTGGCCAAATTCTTGAGGAGGAAAAACAAGAAGAAAGCCTTCAACTCCAACTCCATTTTCTTGCTCAATCTTGTGAATCAACCATTAAAATTCCAAATTCCTCCATAAAAGTCACTTGCTTAGGAAGATTGAAGGTAGTGGTGGAGTGATTAGAGAAGGGAAAGGACTAATGTGAGGCCCCAGTCCGTTCGTAAGCTGATATGAGGGTTATTCGTTGATCGGTGGGGTGGAATTAGGGTTTTAAGGCTAAGGAGAAAACCCTAACCTCGATTAGGATTGAAAACCCTAGTTCATTTTAGTAGAAAGCTTAAGTGGAGTTTGATTGTTCACCCGTCTTTTGATATTTTCTTTATTAGAAAATTCCCCAGATTAATTTTTATGAGTAAATATGGGTTTTAGATGATTTTTCATGTATCGGTTAGCTTTTGAGAAAATAAGAATATATATTGGACGTGGGACCCACTAGTGCGAAAAGTTCGGAAAAATTCGGCCAATAAGGTTAAGTTTCGGATACTGTGTAAAATTTATCAGGTGTTAAGAGATAAGTAGAGAGTGAGATTTGATTGAAGCGAGAGAGAAAAGAAAGGATAGGAATGCATTTATGGTGGTGACAAGTGTCACTATCTCATTGGTTTTACTTTAAGATTTACTATTCACCTTTTGACATTTTTTTTGACTTTTGACCCAATTAAGTAAATATCCTAAAAATTCACCATTTTTCCTCTCCTTGTGGCCGGCTCTCTTCCTTGCAAAGAAGAAAGAAATTCTTCAACTTTCTAGCTTCCATTTCACTCAATCTTCCACAACTAATCACCTAGATTAGATTCTACTCCATAAAAACCTTTCTTCTAGTGCTAGTAAGTAGTTTGGTGAAGTTTGTTTGAAGAGCTAAGGTGTCCAACATCTCTCTCTCTCTTGATTTCTTGGTAAGTGATGCTTGAACACTCTACTACACCTAATGATGTTCATGTTATGCTTAGAAGTAGCTTGAGTGATGGAATATGTGATTTATTCCTTGATTTGAAGAGTTTTGGTGAAGTTTTCCATTTTATGATGAATTTTCTGGTTTAACATGAATGGGATGTTGTGGCCTTGTATGATGAATGGTAATGGTTTAAAATGACTCTAGTAGGTGTGAATTGTTGATAAATGCAATCAATTTTGGATTTGGATGGAAAAATGGAAAGTTAGGGTTCATAATCCCCTAATTCTGTCCGGTTTTAGATCATAGGTTAGAGGCCGAATTGGACTTTGCTCGAAACATGAAAGTTGTAGGTATTGATGTGTTTGAGGTGCCTGTAAAATTTCAGGTCATTTGGTTTAGCGTAGAGTGAGTTATGTCGGAATTACTGTAGCTGTTCTGCTTTGGTCAGAATGCGAAAACTGCGTTGGTATTTGGCTATTTTGGCTGGAATCACTTTGGATTTGGATGTTGGTGTCTTCTGATGAAATGTAGCTGGATGTCTTAGCTATCATATGCCTTTGGAATTTCGGCATTTGGACTTGTATACACTGAGTTATACCGATTACAGTTTTGTGTGTTTTGCAAACCTGTTTTGGTAATTCTGGTTTAGTATTTTGCATATTTGACCTAGTTGTGTTAGGATTTGGACTGAGTGACCTTCTACAGTGTTGTAGCCCTGTTTCTTAGCTTCGAAACGGTGGGTCTTACACCCCCATCCGATAACCGTAGTGAATTTGGTGCCATTACCGCATATTAAGGTCAAATACGGTTTGTGATCCTGTTTTGCAATTCTGGTATAGTGTCTTGCATTTTGACCTTGTTACATTCAAATTTGGACAAAGTTTCCTTCTTCAACATTGTAGCCCCTTAAGTCCTGGATATTCCTGTAAATTTTAAGGTTAAACGGATTAGTATATCCTGAGCTATAAACGAAATACTCAGACCTGTTTTGACCAGCAAATTCTGTTACGTTTTTGGAAAGTTTACGACTGGAACTTTGGCTTCACATTTGACTGGGTTACAAGCTGTTTGGGCTTGCGACCAAAACATCAAACTTATAGCCCTATATCAGAGCTTTCTAACGCCCTTGGAATTTCATGAATCGGATTTATAAAACCTGAGATATAGCCGAGCAAACAAGGCCTGCCCGTGAAAATGACCATTTTCTGGTCAGATCTGTTTTGGTCCTGATGACCAATTTCCGTTCCGAATTTGGATGGCCGACCTTCATGAAAGTTGTTCCATTTGGAATGAAATATCTAACTGCCAATTTTCAGCACTTTTGACCATGTGTAGCATAGAAAACAGTTTGCACTCAAAACTGACCATTTGTGCATTGGCCAGATTTCGTAAGTGATTGTGTTTGGTTCATTTGGGACTGAAGCCTCCAGTTTCAGTTCTGGATGTCTTCATAACAGTTGTTGTTCATCCTTTAAGCTTCGATATGGCGTCTCATATGCCTTAATCCGATATTCGTAGCTCAGCTTATGAGTAAATTAGAAATGAGTGTCAAATCTGCCGTTTCCGCTAACGGCCGTTTCCGTTTCCGTTCGTCATATTTACGTGCGCGCGTGTCGTTTTTGCCGTTTTGCTTGTTTTAGGCACGATAGTAGCCGTTTGCGATATTATGTGACACAATCTTCTATTTCAGACGGTGGTGAGCTGGGCGGAACTGGTGGGGCCCACTACTAGCTGTTCATTTCGATCCGACTTCGTACTTTTGCTATTTCAGTTTCTGAGTAAGTATTCAGGCCAGTTTGGTGTGTTTTCTTTGCTATGTGTTTGAGATATGTGAAAAGGGTACTTAGGCGAGGGTGTACTTTATCGCACTCGACCTAATCCCTAATTTGAATGTATAATTGTACTTGGCATATGTATATGAACCTTTTGGAACCAAAACCCTTGAGCTTGTGGCTCGGGGCGACTTTCGAGTAAAGTTTGTGAAGTTTGCAAAGTTTGTGAGTTCGTGGGCCCGATCTAAGACCTGTATGGACTATTCGAGCCAGTTAGGGCTTGGTCGAAGTCAGTCCAACTTAGTCTGAGGTCACCAAGTTTGTAGGTTCATGTTATGAACCAATTTTGTGAATTCGGTTCACCGAGAAGGTGACCAAGTTTGTGACCCGAGCTTGTGACTCAAGCTCAAGTTTGTGATTTCGTTCGCCCGGGCAAGTTTGTGAGGTGACTGGCCAGTGAGAGTGATAAGGTGTCGGTGGGTGTACAAGTGAAGTTCTACGGACCATTGAGTGTGGTCGACGGAGTGTCGGCAGGAGATCACGCATGGCATATGAATTGGCTTTGGAGCCACCTGTATCCTTATTATATGATGTTGTTCTTTTCTGCTTTTGCTTTACTTTTATTGTGTAATTGTTGCTACGTGAATTTATGCTTTCGCCCCTGTTTACTTACTAAGCATATAGCTTACCCCTTTCCTTTTGTTTTCCTTAGCAGGGGCCGACGCGAGGACTTTTGGCTCGTACACTGGTATAGTTAGATTGGCTTGTAATAGTGGAACAGTTAGGATGTTTGTTTTTGTTTTGGTGGTTTGTATAAGGACCCTTCTTAGGGTCTATCTTCTGCTGGTTGTGGTTATAGTGTATTAGAGTGGTTTGACTCGAGACGTTTGAAGATGTAAATATAACTTTTGGGATTGTATATATTGTATATAGTGCTCTTTCGATTTATCTCGTTTTATTGCTTTAAGTTTTGAGTCCTGGCGCGAGCTAGGCAGGCGGCCCGCCGATACCCTTGGGTTCGCCCTTGGGAGAAGTGCGGTCGTCACAGTTGGTATCAGAGCGCCTAGGTTAGAGGACTTGGTCAAGTGGGATATACGCGATAGGCACTAGGCATATTTGACCATTTTAAGTTGAATGATATCTTTTAAGTTGAAATGTCGGTTGACTGTGAGCTCCTACTGGATCTAGCCGCAGAGGCACCGCCTCAAGCCACCGGTCCAGAGGGGATGGACGAGGTGGATACGTTAGGTTCCGTTGGGAACCTGGGCCTTAGGGGAGGCGATTAGGGTCGCTTTTGTGCTTTTGTTCGCTGGTGTATGACTTTTGTTAGAACTAGCATGACTACTTTCTTTTGTTATCTGGTTGACTGATTAGATTTTGGAGCCGAAGCTCTTGTGTACATTGGGTTTTGACCCGACTGGAAGTCGGGTAATTTGTATATCTTTTGGTGTGACTTTGTAAATAAATGTATATATTTGAGTATTATCTTTTGCACCTATCCTTTGCGTGCCTTTCGTGTATCTGTTTTGTGTTTTTGTTTTGTTTCTAGTTTGAATACTAAGTACACGTTATGCTTGGATCCATAGACTTTTGGCATTTAAATGGCCTCCGGTACTCGAGGCAGAGGTAGAGGGCGAGGACGAGGCCCCGAATTGGAACATGAACAAGAGCCAGACCAAGTGGCTACAGCCATCCAGCGAATGGCTGACTTAATGGAACGTATGATTGACCAACAGGGTCAGGGCCATGGGAATGCTGCTGGGAACCCTGGACATAATCCGGGCAATCACGAGGGAGAGGACCGTGCTTTAGAACGGTTCCAAAAATTCGCACCCCCCAAGTTTGTAGGTGGATCTAACCCTGATCTAGCAAAAAACTGGATGGACCGTATGCTAGATATATTTGCCGCACTTAAGTATTCGGAGGAGCGACAGATATCTTTTGCTGTTTTCCAGTTTGAGGGGGCCGCTCGAGCCTGGTGGAATGTGATCAGAGCTAAGTGGGAGCGGGAACAGACCCCCTGGACATGGATCAACTTTACACGAGAGTTTAATGAAAAATATTTACCTCCCATCGTACAAGAGAAACGGGAAGATGATTTTATCCGTTTGCGTCAAGGGACACTGAGTGTAGCGGAGTACGAGACCCAGTTCACAAAGCTCTCCCGTTTTGCCTCGGAATTGGTGCTAACGGAGCGAAAACGAATCCGCCGCTTCGTTCAAGGTTTAAATGTGGAGATCTAGGAGGCACTTGCAGCTGCTCAGTTGGACACGTTTGGCCAGGCGCTAGAAAAAGCACAGCGGATTGAGACAGCTAGGGGACAGGTAAAATCCTTTCATGAGAGGAAACGAAAACAACCCGATTCGAGCCATTTTGTGACTGGACAGAGCTCGCAAAGTGAGACACCTTCTAAGAAGAGTCAAGGAACAGATGGTCCCCGACCCGCAGGAACCCTAAACCAGGGTAATTTTGGAAGAGGTCGAGTAGGGCAAGAGCCCCAAAGGAGTGCCCAGCGTGGAGGGCCAAGTGCAGGCGTTAAGCCAATCTGTGGTTTCTGTGAGGCCAATCACACTGACGAAAACTGTTGGAAGAACAGTTCGATTCGAAGATGCTATAAGTGCGGTAGTGCAGAACATCTGATCGCCCAGTGCCCTAAGTCACAAAAGGAGAAACCTAAGCCACTGACTGAAGGGACTACAGCTAAGCCATCAAATGCAGGGGACAATCGACCTAAAGGGGCAGCAAGAGTGTATGCAATGGGTCAACAGGAGGCGATTGACCCTTCGGCAGGTTTTGAAGGTACGCTTTGACCAACGAATTAATTTCGAGGACGAAATTGTCCTAAGTGGGGGAGATTGTGAGGCCCCAGTCCGTTCGTAAGCTGATATGAGGGTTATTCGTTGATCGGTGGGGTGGAATTAGGGTTTTAAGGCTAAGGAGAAAACCCTAACCTCGATTAGGATTGAAAACCCTAGTTCATTTTAGTAGAAAGCTTAAGTGGAGTTTGATTGTTCACCCGTCTTTTGATATTTTCTTTATTAGAAAATTCCCCAGATTAATTTTTATGAGTAAATATGGGTTTTAGATGATTTTTCATGTATCGGTTAGCTTTTGAGAAAATAAGAATATATATTGGACGTGGGACCCACTAGTGCGAAAAGTTCGGAAAAATTCGGCCAATAAGGTTAAGTTTCGGATACTGTGTAAAATTTATCAGGTGTTAAGAGATAAGTAGAGAGTGAGATTTGATTGAAGCGAGAGAGAAAAGAAAGGATAGGAATGCATTTATGGTGGTGACAAGTGTCACTATCTCATTGGTTTTACTTTAAGATTTACTATTCACCTTTTGACATTTTTTTTGACTTTTGACCCAATTAAGTAAATATCCTAAAAATTCACCATTTTTCCTCTCCTTGTGGCCGGCTCTCTTCCTTGCAAAGAAGAAAGAAATTCTTCAACTTTCTAGCTTCCATTTCACTCAATCTTCCACAACTAATCACCTAGATTAGATTCTACTCCATAAAAACCTTTCTTCTAGTGCTAGTAAGTAGTTTGGTGAAGTTTGTTTGAAGAGCTAAGGTGTCCAACATCTCTCTCTCTCTTGATTTCTTGGTAAGTGATGCTTGAACACTCTACTACACCTAATGATGTTCATGTTATGCTTAGAAGTAGCTTGAGTGATGGAATATGTGATTTATTCCTTGATTTGAAGAGTTTTGGTGAAGTTTTCCATTTTATGATGAATTTTCTGGTTTAACATGAATGGGATGTTGTGGCCTTGTATGATGAATGGTAATGGTTTAAAATGACTCTAGTAGGTGTGAATTGTTGATAAATGCAATCAATTTTGGATTTGGATGGAAAAATGGAAAGTTAGGGTTCATAATCCCCTAATTCTGTCCGGTTTTAGATCATAGGTTAGAGGCCGAATTGGACTTTGCTCGAAACATGAAAGTTGTAGGTATTGATGTGTTTGAGGTGCCTGTAAAATTTCAGGTCATTTGGTTTAGCGTATAGTGAGTTATGTCGGAATTACTGTAGCTGTTCTGCTTTGGTCAGAATGCGAAAACGGCGTTGGTATTTGGCTACTTTGGCTGGAATCACTTTGGATTTGGATGTTGGTGTCTTCTGATGAAATGTAGCTGGATGTCTTAGCTATCATATGCCTTTGGAATTTCGGCATTTGGACTTGTATACACTGAGTTATACCGATTACAGTTTTGTGTGTTTTGCAAACCTGTTTTGGTAATTCTGGTTTAGTATTTTGCATATTTGACCTAGTTGTGTTAGGATTTGGACTGAGTGACCTTCTACAGTGTTGTAGCCCTGTTTCTTAGCTTCGAAACGGTGGGTCTTACACCCCCATCCGATAACCGTAGTGAATTTGGTGCCATTACCGTATATTAAGGTCAAATACGGTTTGTGATCCTGTTTTGCAATTCTGGTATAGTGTCTTGCATTTTGACCTTGTTACATTCAAATTTGGACAAAGTTTCCTTCTTCAACATTGTAGCCCCTTAAGTCCTGGATATTCCTGTAAATTTTAAGGTTAAACGGATTAGTATATCCTGAGCTATAAACGAAATACTCAGACCTGTTTTGACCAGCAAATTCTGTTACGTTTTTGGAAAGTTTACGACTGGAACTTTGGCTTCACATTTGACTGGGTTACAAGCTGTTTGGGCTTGCGACCAAAACACCAAACTTATAGCCCTATATCAGAGCTTTCTAACGCCCTTGGAATTTCATGAATCGGATTTATAAAACCTGAGATATAGCCGAGCAAACAAGGCCTGCCCGTGAAAATGACCATTTTCTGGTCAGATCTGTTTTGGTCCTGATGACCAATTTCCGTTCCGAATTTGGATGGCCGACCTTCATGAAAGTTGTTCCATTTGGAATGAAATATCTAACTGCCAATTTTCAGCGCTTTTGACCATGTGTAGCATAGAAAACAGTTTGCACTCAAAACTGACCATTTGTGCATTGGCCAGATTTCGTAAGTGATTGTGTTTGGTTCATTTGGGACTGAAGCCTCCAGTTTCAGTTCTGGATGTCTTCATAACAGTTGTTGTTCATCCTTTAAGCTTCGATATGGCGTCTCATATGCCTTAATCCGATATTCGTAGCTCAGCTTATGAGTAAATTAGAAATGAGTGTCAAATCTGCCGTTTCCGCTAACGGCCGTTTCCGTTTCCGTTCGTCATATTTACGTGCGCGCGTGTCGTTTTTGCCGTTTTGCTTGTTTTAGGCATGATAGTAGCCGTTTGCGATATTATGTGACACAATCTTCTATTTCAGACGGTGGTGAGCTGGGCGGAACTGGTGGGGCCCACTACTAGCTGTTCATTTCGATCCGACTTCGTACTTTTGCTATTTCAGTTTCTGAGTAAGTATTCAGGCCAGTTTGGTGTGTTTTCTTTGCTATGTGTTTGAGATATGTGAAAAGGGTACTTAGGCGAGGGTGTACTTTATCGCACTCGACCTAATCCCTAATTTGAATGTATAATTGTACTTGGCATATGTATATGAACCTTTTGGAACCAAAACCCTTGAGCTTGTGGCTTGGGGTGACTTTCGAGTAAAGTTTGTGAAGTTTGCAAAGTTTGTGAGTTCGTGGGCCCGATCTAAGACCTGTATGGACTATTCGAGCCAGTTAGGGCTTGGTCGAAGTCAGTCCAACTTAGTCTGAGGTCACCAAGTTTGTAGGTTCATGTTATGAACCAATTTTGTGAATTCGGTTCACCGAGAAGGTGACCAAGTTTGTGACCCGAGCTTGTGACTCAAGCTCAAGTTTGTGATTTCGTTCGCCCGGGCAAGTTTGTGAGGTGACTGGCCAGTGAGAGTGATAAGGTGTCGGTGGGTGTACAAGTGAAGTTCTACGGACCATTGAGTGTGGTCGACGGAGTGTCGGCAGGAGATCACGCATGGCATATGAATTGGCTTTGGAGCCACCTGTATCCTTATTATATGATGTTGTTCTTTTCTGCTTTTGCTTTACTTTTATTGTGTAATTGTTGCTACGTGAATTTATGCTTTCGCCCCTGTTTACTTACTAAGCATATAGCTTACCCCTTTCCTTTTGTTTTCCTTAGCAGGGGCCGACGCGGGGACTTTTGGCTCGTACACTGGTATAGTTAGATTGGCTTGTAATAGTGGAACAGTTAGGATGTTTGTCTTTGTTTTGGTGGTTTGTATAAGGACCCTTCTTAGGGTCTATCTTCTGCTGGTTGTGGTTATAGTGTATTAGAGTGGTTTGACTCGAGACGTTTGAAGATGTAAATATAACTTTTGGGATTGTACATATTGTATATAGTGCTCTTTCGATTTATCTCGTTTTATTGCTTTAAGTTTTGAGTCCTGGCGCGAGCTAGGCAGGCGGCCCGCCGATACCCTTGGGTTCGCCCTTGGGAGAAGTGGGGTCGTCACAACTAAGCCATCACCTTTCTTGAGATTTCAAGGTATCATGTCTAGCAATCCTTTCTTTGTTCTTAATAATGTGAAATTAATGACTTGTGTTACTCATAGAGTTGGTTTTGTGCAAGATTTTGTGATTTTTGGTGGAGATGGGTGAATTTTCATAATTATTCATGATTTTTCTATTTTTATATATTTAATATCGGTTGGCCATGGATGATGGCTTGGAATGGTCTAGAATGAAAGCTTTGATGCGTAAATTGTAGCTATTTGCGGAAAATTTCCGCTTTGTACCGAAATTTCCAGATTAGGGTTTCAACTAACCCCTGTTCTGCCCGGTTCTGTTCGGCTAGGTTGGAGGCCGAATCAGCCTTAGGTTAAAATATGAAAATTGTAGAAATGATGTTTTATAGTTGCTTGTAAATTTTCAGCCCAATCCGAGCTCCGTAACCTGTGAAAAGACAGAAAAACCCCCAGATTGCCCTAGGTAGAATCCGGTGGACAGAGTTGACACTTCATCCAATCTGACCGAGACGTTTCATCCTAAGCCTTATCGAATTAGAATTTGTCCAAAACACAAAAGTTGTAGTGCTGTGTCTTAGCTTTCCAACGGCCCTAGAAACACCTCAATTGGACTTCAGTAGCCTGAGTTATGGTCGTTTTACCATAATGCGGTTAGCTAACCTGTTTGTGTGATTCTGGTTTGGTATATTGCAATTTTGACCTAGCTACAATATGAACTGGACTGAGTGGTCTTCATCAGAGTTGTAGGCCTTTGTCTTAGCTTCGAAATGGTATAAATTGCACCTGAATCTGATAGGTGTAGCTTCAGTTGTGTTCGTTTCGCTAAACAACATCAAATCTGTCTTTTGTTTTCCAACCTAAACTTCATTTCTGGACATTGTCCTAGTTTCAATTTGTACTTGTACCACTTTGAGCCTATTGAATGGCTATTAAAATGAGATTATTTTGTGTGTGATTTTGGGATTGATTGCGGAAAACAATGAAGCCATAAATGACTGGAAAATAGGTAAATACAGAGGGCATGCTGCCCAAAATTTTAGGGCTACGTGATTCTTTCAAGTTGAGTTGATCTTGGTAAAAATGATGGATTTTGGGAGTTGTTTGTAACCCTAGCACCAACTGTTATCCTTTTTGCTCAAAAGTTATATTTTATTCTTTTGTACTAATACTTAACCTGGAAAGGCGTACGACATGTAGTCGAGCCTTATTTATGTATTCCATTTACTGGATTTGTGACTGTGGGAACCATAATTGTTTACCTTGGTTATTCTAGGGTTTATTGGTGATTAGAGCCCTACCTTGGTTGAAACTTTTGACGTATCCTTGCTTTAATTGGTGAGTGTACCACTCCCCTGAATTATCGTTAAATTGGTTTTCTGTACTTGAAAATTGCTATTTGAATGTCTTTCCTGACTATTTATCTTGTATGAGATGAGGGTGTACTTTATCACACTCATTCTCTTGCCTGTACTGAATGAACTGGAATCTATTACTTGTACTTGTTATGTACTTGAATTTGTTACTTGCACTTGTTATGAGATCATTTGGAAGTGTGTCCAATGATCGTCCTGTTAAACTTGAGCTCAACCTCATGAGGAGTTAATTAAATCAAGCTAGCAAAGGTTTGGTCGAGATAATTGACCATCCATGGGTACCTGTTCCTGGGGAATCTTTGGGTATTGAGACTCTTAATTCCGGTATACTCGAGTATTACCATTCCTGTTCCTGTTTGGCGTTCGGGCCTGGTAAGGGGTATGTTTGGTGAACGGGGTTTTGGCATTAAAGTGGTGTTCTATTGGACTATTTTCTTTATTTGAACGTTGATGGAGGGTCAACGAGGCTGGATCAAGTATAGCAACGGGGATTTGGCTCCTAAGAGCCACCTCTATCCTTTACATTGTGATGTTCAATCATTTCTCGTATTTGATGTGAATATATGCCTCCAAAGTGCTTTCTCATGAATTCTACTAATTCTACTGTTTATACTGTTGGTACCTCATTGAGCTTTTCGCTCACCCCGTTCCGTTATCCTTGTTTTCCTTACAGGGAACCATCTTTTGGAACTTCAATGTTTTGAGGAATGAGTTGAGCTAGTTAGAAATTCTTTCGTTCTTTTGGTATAGCTCCTCGACAATTTGGAAATCCTTAATGTATCTTAATACAATGTTTCGTTTTGGATTTGTAAACTTACTAATATGTATATTTTAAAGTGTTTCCTCATGTTTATGTAACATATGTATTTGAGAATGTACATTCTTTCATGGCAAACAAAGTTTACTTGTATTTGGTTGGATCTTGCACAGCGGCGGCCATTCCACTTCGTTTTGATTCTTGTAGTTTTAACCCGGTTTTGATGGAGGTATGACTGAGTCCCGGCGAGAGTTGGGCAGGCGGTCTACCGAACCCTTTGGTTCGCCTTAGGGTGAGGCGGGGCTGTCACACAAGAGCCTTTTTTCTTCGCTTGCCATACTTGATCTCACCCTTCGTCAATGTACAAAGAGTGACCAATACTGTAGACTCTATTTTACTTCCATTTCCATCCACCTCTCATACCCCTACCAGGCCCGAACTCCAATCAGTTCATAAATGGTAATACTCGAGTATACCGGAATCAAGAGTCTCATACTCAAGAATTCCACATAACAGTCCCCATGGCTTGTCAATTTTCTCGACCAAACCCTTGCCGACTCGATTCAATTGACCACCAATGGGGTTGAGCTCAGTGGTGACAGTAGTGGTCGTTGGATACACGTCCAAATGACACAAGTTCAAGTATATTCAAATGGCATTTCATATATACAGTAAACAGTCACATAAGACATAAAGGGCAAGAGTGATAAAGTACACCCTTGTCTCAATCCATCTCAACAGTAAACACAAGCATTCAAGTCATAGTTTTCAAGTATATTAAAGCCATGAAGTAACAATCACGTGAGTAGTACACTCACCAAGCAAACAAAGAGAGTTTCACAAATTTCCACCCGACGAGCGTCTCGCGTCATCGTCACGCCCTAAAACATTTAATAAAGCACAATGAGACTCGATTACGAGTCATAACCCAAACCGCATATCACTAAGGTAAAACTGTAATAACTTGAAAATAATATAAAGTGCACTTGGTGCTAAAGGTTTAGACAACCCTAGGGTCACCAATTAACCCCTAAAGCACCCCCAATCCAAGAAAGCATATGATCCTACAATTGGACAGCATTTCCCCTTATAAAGTCAAAGTTCCAACCTATAATCGTTCACCCATGTTTCCCAAACACAACCACCATTACCATTACAAGTCATAGGCCATCCAATACAACTTATTAGAGTCACAAAACCCATTAAACAAAGCCAATTCAAGTGTTCCATAGCAATCCTATAAAAGCCCCAAATACAAACCCTAAATCTGAAATTTTCCGTACAAAGCGGAAATTTTCCGCAAATAGCTACAATTTACGCACTATACCTTCATTCTAGACCATTCCAAGCCATCATCCATGGCCAACCAATATTAAACATATAATAACAGAAAAATCATGAATAAATACAAAAATTCACCAATCTCTACCAATAGTCATGAAATATCACATAAAACCATCTCTTTAACTCACACAAGCCACTAATTTAACATTACCAAGACCAAAGAAAGAACTCCTTAGCTACTCACCTTGCAACCTCAAGAAAAGAGCCAACTTAGCACCACTTTCTTCCAAACCACTTCACCAACAACCTCACTACTACTAAATTAAGGGTTTTTATGGAGGAATTTCAAGTTTAATCGGTTGGTTTGATAGATTGAGCAATATTGAGAGCAAAGAAAGTTGAAGGTTTCTTTTCTTTTTTTTCTAGAGAGGGCCGGCCAAAGAAGCTTGAAATGAAGATAATTTTGGGTCAATTTTTGATTAATTGGTAAAGTTAATGAATAGTGGTCAAAGTCCAAGATTAAATCACAAAGTGACACTTGTCACCCTTTTAATGCAAAGCTATCCTTTTGTCTCTCCAGCACTCATCCATGTGGTAACCTCTAATTATCTCTTAATACCTACTAAATTAATCCCTGTATACAAAACTTAACCTAATTGGCCGAATTTTATTGAACTTACCGCACTAATGGGTCCCACGCCCGGTATACACTCCTAAAATCTCAGGAACTAACTTATACTAAAAAAATGATTTAAAAACCATATTTACTCATAAAAATCATCTAGAAATTTTCCTAGTAAAGAAAATGTATAAAAGGCATGTAATTAAATAAAATAAAGCCTAGAAAATAAGAAAATTCACGGGTTCTCACAAATTTTCTTACAAACCAAGGGTTTTCCAGATTTAAAATGGGAACTTTAAGATTTTTATTGAACATCGAAATGGACTTCGAATGGCACCAAATTTGGTAGTATTATCCTACCATATGAGGGCTATTCCTCTGCCAAATCTCATACAAAAATTCGCACGGGGAGTCATGTGACAGCCCCACCTCCCCCTAAGGCGAACCAAAGGGTTCGGCGGACCGCCTGCCCAACTCTCGCCGGGACTCAGTCGTTCACTCAAACAAATCAGAGATAAAACCTCAAGAAAGAGCAAACCAGGGTCCAATTCATTACAGTCCTCAATCAAAACCAGAATTCAACCACAGAAATACAAAGTACACGAATCCAAAACTTAAAGCGGAACTTATATACATTTCTATCTCAAAGGAATTACAAAATCAAAGGGACAAAAAGTTCTCGACTCATCATATATCCGACCCTTGCCAAAAGCTAGGGCGAGAATTATAACAAAAGAAAACCAAGAGTTAGACCCAGCTAGTCCATACAGGCTCTCGTCCTTGCACGCCTTCCCCTGTTAAGGAAAACAAAACTAAAGGGATGAGCTGGAAAGCTCAGAGAGGTTCCGAACACATAGGCAAACAAGAAGTTCATTGCATTCATTACACGTAACCAATAATTCAAGATACAAAGATAAGATAAAGCGATAAACACATTCATTAAAAGGATACGTGCTCACAGGGAGCCATTCGTTCATTCGTTCGTTCATTCATTCTCTTTTCGTTTCCTTATACCTTCAATCATTTGAAAATGCATTTTTTTATAAGTAAAACCCTCATTCATTCATTCATTCATTCACCCCCTTCCCTGACCATTGGTCAGGCTCCACCAGACTTCAAGGTAATACTCGAGTATACCAAAACGTTCACCCAGGTCCCTAATCACCCGACCGAGTCCGCTTCTGGCTCGAGACGACCGTTAAGAAGGGATAGTGGCCAGTTCAGCCAAAAGGCTAACATTCATGCACAAATAACATTTCAATCGTTCAATCATTGAAAACTTCACAATCATTTAGGCCAAGTGCGATAAAGTACACACTTGCCTAGAAAACTCATTTTAACAATCATTGAAAGCATTTAACATGTTATCAATCATTCATACCAGCCATGTAATCATGTAACATAACAAACAAGGAACACTCACCAGACAAGCAAGTGAAATTTCATAAACTTTCGCCCAAAGAGCGTCTTTAATCACCGTCAAGCCCTAAAATATTCAAACAAGCACAATAAGACTCGATTACATATCATAACCAAGTCCACATACCACCAAAAGAAGGTTCCACAAGAAGATATAAACACTAGAGTAAACCAGGAAAATCCGGAAATGGAATTAGCTTTAGCCCTGAAAAAAAACAGTTTTTGACCTCATTTTCCGGTAATGGCACGAAAGGCACTACGATTATCGGATGAAGGTGCAAGACCCACCGTTTCAAAGCTAAGAGATAGGGCTACAATGTTACAGAAGGAAACTCTGTCCAGTTTCGAGTGTAACATGGTTAAAAATGCAAGATACTACATCAGAACCGGAAAAACAGATTCACAAAACGCATTCTGGTGTAAACATCATAAAACAAGCTACCTAACTCCAAATCCAGAAATTCCAAAGCCATCCGAAAGCTTAGAAACAGGGCTACATTCATCAGAAGACCTCCACAACTAATTCCAAAGCAATTTCAGCCAAAACAACCAATTACAGGCGCAATTCTTACATTCGGGTAAAACCAGGACAGCAAGGGTAATTTTGACTTTTCTCATTCTACGCTACTCCGATTGACCTGAAATTTTGTAGGCACCTCTAAAATATCATTCCCTAAAACTTTCATGTTTTAATAGAAGGCCAATTCAGCCTCTAACTAGGAGCAATAAAACCGGGCAGAATGAAGAACATTGAAACCCTAACTTTCCAATTTTTCTTCCAAACAGAAATTGCTTGCAATTATCCACTTTTTCCACCTCCTAGATGCTTTAAATACCATTTCCAATCATCATATATAGCCACACAATCATATTCATATGAAAACAGAAAAATCCCCAATAATTAGAAAACTTCATCAATTCAACCAAAAATCAAGATTTAATCTATAAAATTGCATCTCATACCACCACTAGTCATGATTTAAGCATCATTAGAAGGAGGAGAGTGGTTTTTTCACAACTCACCTTATAAGACAAGAAAGGAAGCAATTCAACACCTTAGCCTTCCAAACAACTTCACCAATCACTTTACAAGTACTAAACTAAGAGGTTTTATGGAAGGAATTCAAGATTAAACGGTTAGTTTGTGAGATTGGAGCTTGAAAATTGAGAGAGTTTTCTTTCCTTTGTGCTTCAGAAGGGCCGGCCACAAGCTTGGAGATTTTGGAAGATTTTTGGTCAATTTTTGGTTTTATTTAGTAAATGGTAAAAGGATGAATAGTAAGTCAAATGTAGGAATTAATCTCTAAGTGACACATGTCACTTTCATTAATTGCTTGCCTAACTTTTGTCTCTCTCACAACAATCCACTTGGCAACCTCTAAATATCTCATAACACCTGGTAAATTAAATCAGCATCCAAAACTTAACCTAACTGGCCGAATTTTTCCGAACTTTTCGCACTAGCGGGTCCCACGTCCGATATATGCTCTAAATTTTTCAAAAACTATCCGATACTAGAAAAATCATTTAAAAACTAACTTTACTCATAACAATTATGTTTAAAAATTTTCCGAATAAAAAAAATGTGGAAAAACGTGCAATTAAAAGAAAATAAAACCCTAAAAATTAAGAAAATTCCGGGTCCTCACACTCTCTCCCCCTTAAAGAAATTTCGTCCTCAATTTTTACCTTCACTAGCCTCAGACGAGTCCGGAACTGGTTGGTTATCCAACGCATACACCTTTGCCGGTACACTTGTTCGGTTTCTCTTTTCATTTGCTTGTTTTGATTTGGCTCCATCCCGTTGCGGAGTACTACTTTCACGTGACTATCTCCTCGGACAGTTGCTAATTTGATGCTCACCACTTCCGCAGATTAAACACTTCCGCCCTTTCCGCCAACAAGCATCCTCGGTGTGGTTGGCCTTTCCACAATAGCCACAAGTCAAGTGGGGAGTCATCTTTTGGCTATCCTGCGAAATCTCCTCAGGTCCGATTTGGCTTCCTTTAGTAGACCTTTCACCTACCGCCCCTAATGTCCATGGTGGCTGGAATAAAGGAGTCACTTTCTGCACTTTCGGAGGTGCTATTGTTTCACTAAGTGCCTCACTCATACTACCAGCTGCACCTCTTTTCCGAGCTTGGGAGGCTTTTACTTGTACCTTTACGTTCTCAATTCGTTGGGCCTTCGCAAGGGCCTCCGTAAATGTATTCACTTGCTGTGACGGCCCCACGTCCCCCTAAGGCGAACCAGAGGGTTCGGCGGGTCGCCTGCCCAGCTCTCGCCGGGACTCAGTCGTTCACTACAATCTTCAAATGAATTACAATATAAATCTCAAATATACATCACATGGTCCACAAACATACATCCAAGTCTCCAATAATTACATGTCATAAGCGAAGCGGAAACGATTCTCAACTATACATAAAATGATTCCAAATCCAAATTATACAAGATATATGCCATCCAGTCACTTGAACAAGTACTACAAGTCCTTCCTTCGCCACGAGCCCTGTGGAGGGGAATAAAATATTTTTGGGGTAAGCTAGAAGCTCAGCGAGTAACCATTAAAATCAGTAATCAAATCGGTTTCACAATAGTTCATTTCAATGATGTCATAAATGAAATGATAAGTCCAGAAACAATTACAACATTTACAATACATTAAAATGGAGTATCAATAATTCAAGGAACATTTACAATGGAAAGCGATAGTAACATTCATTAAAAGGATACGGGCTCACATGGAGCTATTCGTTTGTTCGTTCGTTCCCCTGACATTTCCCCTTATTCCTCAAATCGTTTGAAAATACATTTTTTGTAAGTACAATCCCTCGTTCATCCCCTTTTCCGGATGTTGACCGGACTCCACCCATCCGACCATTGGCCGGACTCCACCCATCCGGACGTAGCCGGACTACAAGGTAATACTCGAGTATACCAAATTCACCCAGGGTCACCATATCGCCCGACCGAGTCCGCTTCTGGCTCAAGTCGATCGGTAACAAAGGGCAGTGGCCAATTCAGCCAAACGGCTTACATTCATGCGCAACTAGCATTTCAATAATTAAATCCTTGAAAATTGCACAGTTATTTAGGTCGAGTGCGATAAAGTACACACTCGCCTAGAAAGCTCGTTTTGGAAATCATTCAAAGCAATTAACACGTTATCAATCAATAATACAAGTCATGAAGTCAAGAAAATATAGCAAATAAGGAACACTCACATGCAAGCACGCATGATATGCAAGAAAACAGTTCAAAAGTAACTTTAGAAATAGTTTAAAGGTAAATAATGCAAGAAAACGGTACAAAAGTAACTTTGGAAACAGCTCAAAAGTAAATAATGCAGGAAACGGTTTATAAATAACTTCAGAAATAGTTTGAGGTCACTCACCTCCATGGCTCAGGAACCATCCAGCATATATCATTACCTTGTCCGAATCCAAGCCCTTCAATCACAAACTCAATGCAAACAAGTCCTTTAAAAGTTCGGACAGCATTTTCCCTAAATTTGCTTATTTTCCCAGCCATCATGGCTTCATTATTTCTTCAGCCAGTCCCAAAGGTACACACACAACAACAAGTTCATCCAATAGTCATTCAGCAAGCTCCAAGTAGTACGAGTACAATTCAAGCTAGGGAAAAGTTCGGAAATGAAAGTTAAGCTCAAAACCAGAAAACAGTTTTGACGTCATTTTACGGTAATGGTACCAAAGGCGCTACGATTGTCAGATGAAGGTTCAAGACCCACCGTTTCGAAGCTAAGAGACAGGACTACAATATTGCAGAAGGTCACTCAACCCAGTTTCGAGTGTAACCAGGTCAAAAATGCAAGATACTACACCAGAATCACAAAAACAGATTCACAGAACGCATTCTAGCGGAAACATCATAAATCAGTCTACCTAAGTCCAAATCCAGAAATTCCAAAACCAGCTGAAATCTAAGATACAGGGCTAAATTTCATCAGAAGGCCTCAACAACCAATTCGGAAGCAATTCCAGCCAAAACAACCAATTACAGGCGCAATTCTTACATTCGGATAAAACCAGAACAGCAATAGTAATTTTGACTTTTCTCATTCTACACTACTCTGATTGACCTGAAATTTTGTAGGCACCTCTAAAATGTCATGCCCTAAAACTTTCATGTTTTAAGCCAAGGCCAATTCGGCCTCTAACTAGGAGCTAAAAATTCGGGAAGAATGAAGAACATCAAACCCTAACTTTCCAAGATTTCTTCCAAAACAGAAATTGTTTGCAATTAACCACTTTTTCTACCTCATAGAGTCCTTAAACATCATTTCCAATCATCATATATAGCCACACAATCATGTTCATATTAAAACAGAAAAATCCCCAATAATTATAAAACTTCACCAATTCAACCAAAAATCACAATATAATCCATAAAGTTGCACCTTATACCACCACTAATCATCAATTAGGCATCATTAGAGGGAGGAGAGGGGTCCTTCACAACTCACCTTAGCAATACAAGAGATAGAGCAACTAGCCACCTTAGCTTTCCAAACAACTCCACAAAACACCTCAAGACCACTTAGCAAAGAGATTTTATGGAATAATTTGGAGTTTTATTGGTTGGATTTGAAGATTGAGCAAGAAATAGAAGGAAGAAATTGATAGCTTTTCTTTCTTTTGCTCTCCAATAAATTCGGCCAAGAAGCTTGCAAAATGAAGAGATTTTTGGCCAATTTTAATTAAATGGTAAAGTTATGAATAGTAGTCAAACTCAAGACTAAATCTTATGGTGACACTTGCCACCTTTTGGTTCAAAACTTATCTTTTTGTCTCTCCAATACAAATATCTTAACACTTTGTAAAATAATATCACTTAATACAAAATTCCAACAAGTTGTCAAAAATATAATGCATTTACCGAATTGGCGGGTCCCACGTTCAAAATACGCTCTTAATTTCTCAAAATCGAACCGATACTAGAAAAATCATTTTAAAACTATCTTTGCTCATAAACTTTATTTGGGGAATTTTTCTAATAAAGAAAATGTAGAAAAGGCGGGCGATTAAAAAAAATTAAACCCTAAAAAATTAGAAAATTTCTGGGTTCTCACTCTCATTCTTTTCGGGGCGTCACACTTGCGCTGCTGCCAATGCCTCCTAGATGTCCAAATTTAGTCCCTGTATAAATTGTCTTACTCTTCGCCGTTCAGTGGCTACCAGTTCAGAAGCAAACTTGGATAACCTGGTAAATTTTGTCTCATATTCGGCCACACTTAATGTTCCCTGGCGTAGCCCAATAAACTCCTCCTCCCTCATTTCTTGAACTAAAGGTGGGAGGTACTTCTCGTGAAATTCTCTTAGGAAGTTCGCCCATGTCCAGATAGTCTGTTCTCTTTCCCACTTTACTCTAATTACGTTCCACCATGATCGAGCCGGTCCCTCAAATTGAAACACTGCAAAGTTCACTTGCCTTTGCTCAGTGTAGTTTAGGGCTGTGAAGATATTAACCATGGTTTCTATCCATTGTTCAGCTATGTCCGGATCAGGCCCTCTAGCGAATTTTGGAGGTGCAAACTTCTGGAACCTCTCAAGAGCCTTATCCTCGCCCATCTCAGGGTTCCGGGTTTGGTTTACGGGTATTTGGCCTTGTTGATCCACTAATCTTGCTAAGATATCCGTCATTTGTTGCATTGCAGTCGTCATTTGGTCTCCGGTTGCAACTCTCGGTCCTTGTTCTTGCTCGACTGACGTTTCCCATTCCGCTCTTGGTTCTGGGGTCCGTTTAGTTCCACGGCCTCGACCACGTCCCTGACTATGCCTCCCGTCCATATATATATATTTTTCTCCTTCTCTCTTTTCTTTTCCAAAGGTAATTTAATGAATAAAGGCGATAAAATAACTAGAGTAACAAAAATCGAGATACCAAGTATACAAATAAACATATGTGCACATAACACTCCACTTATCGAGAGAATAGAGGATCAATTACACAAGTACGGATCAAGTTAGGCAACTATTCATATACACATTTACATCAATGGACGTCATGTACTAAAAAGATACGGGCGAATCAAACGAGGAGGTGATGTGTGTCCCAGTCTCAGCTAAGGTAACCCCGTCCGGTCCCTCACGTCACTTACTATTCAAACCAGATATCCCTTAACCTCTCGTACTCACTCCAGTCGAACAAAGCTTGTTCATATTCCCACAATACAAGTCTCAAATACTTAGCACTACCTCAACTCTGAAGTACTCGGGTACGAGAATCCAAAATAAGATAATTCACCTCTTGAGCTGGCCATTCCCAAGAGTAAACAATCTACAATCGGAATTCCTCCCAAACGTACCTATCTATGGTCCTCAGATTCCACAGGAAAATTTAAGGCCTATAACGTTTACAACTCATAGCTTATGCTCGAACGAGCACTTAATCCTTCATACCTATTCACCACTCAATCCAGGCTCACACCGCGCAGAGACCACGTGAAACAGGCTCTGATACCAACTGTGACAGCCCCACCTCCCCCTAAGGCGAACCAAAGGGTTCGGCGGACCGCCAGTCCAGCTCTCGCCGGGACTCAGTCGTTCACTCAAACAAATCAGAGATAAAACCTCAAGAAAGAGCAAACCAGGGTCCAATTCATTACAGTCCTCAATCAAAACCAGAATTCAACCACAGAAATACATAGTACACGAATCCAAAACTTAAAGCGGAACTTATATACATTCCTATCTCAAAGGAAATACAAAATCAAAGGGACAAAAAGTTCTCGAGTTATCATACATCCGACCCTTGCCAAAAGCTAAGGCGAGAACTATAACAACAGAAAACCAAGAGTTAGACCCAACTAGTCTATACAGGCTCTCGTCCTTGCACGCCTTCCCCTGTTAAGCAAAACAAAACTAAAGGGATGAGCTGGAAAGCTCAGTGAGGTTCCGAACACATAGGCAAACAAGAAGTTCATTGCATTCATTACACGTAACCAATAATTCAAGATATAAAGATAAGATAAAGCGATAAACACATTCATTAAAAGGATGCGTGCTCACAGGGAGCCATTCGTTCATTCGTTCGTTCATTCATTCTCCTTTCGTTTCCTTATACCTTCAATCATTTGAAAATGCATTTTTTTATAAGTAAAACCCTCATTCATTCATTCATTCACCCCCTTCCCTGACCGTTGGCCAGGCTCCACCAGACTTCAAGGTAATACTCAAGTATACGAAAACGTTCACCCAGGTCCCTAATCGCCCGACCGAGTCCGCTTCTGGCTCGAGACGACCGGTAACAAGGGACAGTGGCCAGTTCAGCCAAAAGGCTTACATTCATGCACAACTAACATTTCAATCGTTCAATCATTGAAAACTTTACAATCATTTAGGCCAAGTGCGATAAAGTACACACTTGCCTAAAAAACTCATTTTAACAATCATTGAAATCATTTAACATGTTATCAATCATTCATACCAGCCATGTAATCATGTAACATAACAAACAAGGAACACTCACCAGACAAGCAAGTTAAATTTCATAAACTTTCGCCCAAAGAGCGTCTTTAATCACCGTCAAGCCCTAAAATATTCAAACAAGCACAATAAGACTCGATTACATATCATAACCAAGTCCACATACCACCAAAAGAAGGTTCCACAAGAAGATATAAACACTAGAGTAAACCAGGAAAATCCGAAAATGGAATTAGCTTTAGCCCTGAAAAAACAGTTTTTGACCTCATTTTGCGGTAATGGCACGAAAGGCACTACGATTATCGGATGAAGGTGTAAGACCCACCGTTTCAAAGCTAAGAGATAGGGCTACAATGTTACAGAAGGTAACTCTGTCCAGTTTCGAGTGTAACAAGGTTAAAAATGCAAGATACTACATCAGAACCGGAAAAACAGATTCACAAAACGCATTCTGGTGTAAACATCATAAAACAAGGTACCTAAGTCCAAATCCAGAAATTCCAAATCCATCCGAAAGCTTAGAAACAGGGCTACATTTCATCAGAAGACCTCCACAACCAATTCTGAAGCAATTCCAGCTAAAACAACCAATTACAGGCGCAATTCTTACATTCGGGTAAAACCAGGACAGCAAGGGTAATTTCGACGTTTCTCATTCTATGCTACTCCGATTGACCTGAAATTTTGTAGGCACCTCTAAAATATCATTCCCTACAACTTTCATGTTTTAATAAAAGGCCAATTCGGCCTCTAACTAGGAGCAATAAAACCGGGCAGAATGAAGAACATTGAAACCCTAACTTTCCAATTTTTCTTCCAAACAGAAATTGCTTGCAATTATCCACTTTTTCCACCTCCTAGATGCCTTAAATACCATTTCCAATCATCATATATAGCCACACAATCATATTCATATGAAAACAGAAAAATCCCCAATAATTAGAAAACTTCATCAATTCAACCAAAAATCAAGATTTAATCTATAAAATTGCATCTCATACCACCACTAGTCATGATTTAAGCAACATTAGAGGGAGGAGAGTGGTTTTTTCACAACTCACCTTATAAGACAAGAAAGGAAGCAATTCAACACCTTAGCCTTCCAAACAACTTCACCAATCACTTTACAAAGTACTAAACTAAGAGGTTTTATGGAAGGAATTCAAGATTAAACGGTTAGTTTGTGAGATTGGGCAAGATTGGAGCTTGAAAATTGAGAGAGTTTTCTTTCCTTTGTGCTTGAGAAGGGCCGGCCACAAGCTTGGAGATTTTGGAAGATTTTTGGTTTTATTTAGTAAATGGTAAAAGGATGAATAGTAAGTCAAATGTAGGAATTAATCTCTAAGTGACTGTGACGCCCCGAAAAGAATGAGTTTGAGAACCCGGAAACTTTCTAATTTTCTAGGGTTTATTTTTTTTAAATCGCCCGCCTTTTCTACATTTTCTTGATTAGAAAAATTCCCCAGATAAAATTTATGAGCAAAGATAGTTTTAAAATGATTTTTCTAGTATCGGTTAGTTTTTGAGAAATTAAGAGCGTATTTTGAACGTGGGACCCGCAAGTGCGGTAAATGCATTATATTTTTGACAACTTGTTGGAATTTTGTATTAAGTGATATTATTTTACAAGGTGTTAAGATATTTGTATTGGAGAGACAAAAAGATAAGTTTTAAACCTAAAGGTGACAAGTGTCACTTTCTTACTCAAGGGTGGACTTTGACCGTTTTACTACCTTTACTAATTGATTAAAAACTTGACCCAAAATTCATCTTCTTCATAAGCTCCATGGCCGAACCTCTTGGAGACAAAAAGAGAGAAAAGCTTCCAATTTCTTCCTTCTATTTCTTGCCCAATCTCACAAACCAACCGTTAAAACCGTGATTTGCTCCATAAAAACCTTTCTCTTGGTGGTATTAAGGTGTGTGGTGAAGTGGTTTGAGAAGCAAAGGTGCTAAGTTGGGTCTTTCCTTGGGTTTGCATGGTAAGTGACTAAGGAACCTTTCCTTTGATCTTGATAATGTTCAATTAGTGATTGGTGGTGGTTGAATAAGTGATTTTATGGATGATTTCATGATTTTGGTTGAAATTGGTGAAGTTTTATATTTAATTAGGAATTTTCTGTTCTCATATGATTGTTATTATGTGGTTATGTATGATGATTGGAGATGATAGTTGAGGAAGCTAGGAGGTGGAAAAAGTGATTAATTGCAAGAAATTTCTGTTTTGGAAGGAAATTGAAAAAACTAGGGTTCTTGAGGGAGCATTCTGTCCGAAATTTTAGGTCTGAGATAGAGGCCGAATTTGTAACGACCCCACTTCTCCCAAGGGCGAACCCAAGGGTATCGGCGGGCCGCCTGCCTAGCTCGCGCCAGGACTCAAAACTTAAAGTTCGAAAGAGCACCAAAAACAATATATACAACCCCAAAAGAGTTATAATTACATTCTCCAAAAGTATCGAGTCAAACCACCAAAACAAAAACAAACATCCTAACTGTTCAACTATTACAAGGCAATCTAACTATACTAGTATACGAGCCAAAAGTCCCCGCGTCGGCCCCTGCTAAGGAAAACAAAAGGAATGGGGTAAGCTATATGCTTAGTAAGTAAACAGGGGCGAAAGCGTAAATTCATGTAGCAACAATTACACAATAAGAGTAAAGCAAAAGCAGAAAAGAACAACATCATATAATAAGGATACGGGTGGCTCCAAAGCCAATTCATGTGCCATGCATGATCTCCTGCCGACACTCCGTCGACCGCAAATAATAGTACGTAGAACTTCACTTGTACACCCACCGACACCTTATCACCCTCACTGGCCAGTCACCTCACAAACTTGCCCGGGCGAACGAAATCACAAACTTGAGCTTGAGTCACAAGCTCGGGTCACAAACTTGGTCACCTTCTCGGTGAACCGGATTCACAAAATTGGTTCATAAAATGAACCTACAAACTTGGTGACCTCAGACTAAGTTGGACTGCCTTCGACCAAGCCCTAACCGGCTCGAATAGTCCAACCAGGTCAAGAGTTCGCCCTAAACTCACAAACTTCACAAAATTATTCAAAATCACAAACTTTTCAAACTTCACAAACTTTATTCGAAAGTCGCCCCGAGCCACAAGCTCAAGGGTTTTGGTTCCAAAAGGTTCATATACATATGCCAAGTACAATTATACATTCAAATTAGGGTTTAGGTCGAGTGCGATAAAGTACACCCTCGCCTAAGTGCCCTTTTCACATATCTCAAACACATAGCAAAGAAAACACACCAAACTGGCCTGAATACTTACACAAAGTACAAAAGTAGTACAAACGTGAAAATCACTTCGTGCGTGTTCGCTAGTAGGGCCCACCAGCTCCGCCTAGCTCACCACGATCTGAAATAGAAGATTACATCACATGATGTCATAAACGGCCACTAACGTGCCCAAAACAAATAAAACAGCAACATCGGCACACGCAAGTACGGAAAGGGCACACGCACGCGTGCGGAAACGGCAAACGGCAGATTTGATACTCATTTCTAGTTCACCCATAAGTTGAGCTACGAATATCGGATTAAGGCGGATGAGATGCCAAATCGAAGCTTAAAGGATGAAAAACAACTGTTATGAAGACATCCAGAACTGAAACTGGAGGCTTTAGTCCCAAATGAACCAAACACAATCACTTACGAAATCTGGCCAATGCACAAATGGTCAGTTTTGAGCGCAAACTGTTTTCTATGCTACACATGGTCAAAAGAGCTGAAAATTGGCAGTTGGATAGTTCATTCCAAATGGAACAACTTTCATGAAGGTCGGCAATCCAAATTCGGAACGGAAATTGGTCATCAGGACCAAAACAGATTTCTGGTCATTTTCACGGGCAGGCCTTGTTTGCTCGGCTATATCTCAGGTTTTATAAATCCGATTCATGAAATTCCAAGGGCGTTAGAAAGCTCTGATATAGGGCTATAAGTTTGGTGTTTTGGTCGGAAGCCCAAACAGCTTGTAACTCAGTCAAATGTGAAGCCAAAGTTCCAGCCATAAACTTTCCAAAAACGTACCAGAATCACAAACCGTATTTGACCTCAATATGCGGTAATGGCACCAAATTCACTACGGTTATCGGATGGGGGTGTAAGACCCACCGTTTCGAAGCTAAGAAACAGGGGTACAACAATGTAGAAGGCCACTCAGTCCAAATCCTAGCACAACTAGGTCAAATATGCAAAATACGAAACCAGAATTACCAAAACAGGTTTGCAAAACACAGAAAACTGTAATCGGTATATCTCAGTCCATACAAGTCCAAATGCCGAAATTCCAAAGGCATATGTTAGCTAAGACATCCGGCTACATTTCATCAGAAGACACCAACTTCAAAATCCAAACCAATTCCAATCAAAATGGCCAATTACCAGTACAGCTTTCGCATTCTGTCCAAAGCAGAACAGCTACAGTAATTTCGTCATATCTCATTCTACACTAAACCAAATGACCTGAAATTTTACAGGCACCTCAAACACATCAATACCTACAACTTTCATGTTTTGAGCAAAGTCAAATTCGGCCTCTATCTATGACCTAAAATTTCGGCAGAATGTTCAACCAAGAACCCTAATTTTCCAGAAATTCTTCCAAATTCAAAATTGATTGCAATTTCCTATCAAATGCACCTACTAGAGCCAAAACCCCTTATTACCAACCATAAAAAAACAACCACACCATCAAGATCATATGAAACCAGAAAATTCCAAAAATAAAAATAAAAACTCAACCAATCATTCCAAACCATGAAATAAACCACAATTTCTAACACAATAGCCACCATTAGGCATAAATTCAACATCATTAGATATAGGAGGGTGTTCATATACCACTTACCAAGTAAACAAGAGAGAGGAAGTTGTAGAACACCTTAGCTCTCCACAAAAACTTCACCAAAGCACTCACTAGCACCAAGTGGTAGGATTTTATGGAGTAGAAACTAATTTAGGTGAATGGTTTTGGAAGATTGAGCTAAATGGAAGCTAAAATTGTTGAAGAGTTTCTTCTTCTTTGTCCAAGTGAGAGCCGGCCATGGAGTAGGAGGAAATGGTGATTTTTTAGCAATTTTTTCAAGATATTTACTCAATTTGGTCAAAAGTCAAAAGTGTGAATAGTTGCCACAAAGTCTAACCAATGGTTGTGTGACACTTGTCACTCCATTAATGCAATCTTATCACTTCTTTTTCTCTCTCACATCAATCATTTCACACACTCTACTTATCTCTTAACACCCGATAAATTTTACACAGTATCCGGAATTTAACCTAATTGGCCGAATTTTTCTGAACTTTTCGCACTAGTGGGTCCCACGTCCGATATACGTTCTTAATTTCTCAAAAACTAACTAATACTAGAAAAATCATCTAAAAACTATATTTACTCATAAAAATTATCTGGGGAATTTTCTAATAAAGAAAATGTAGAAAAAAAACGGGTTTTCAATCTTAACCGGAACTTAGGGTTTAAATCTTAATTCCTACTTAGGGTTTTCGAAATACTCCCAAAACCAAACGTTACCGCCAAATTAATGAATATATCAACGTAGTACGAACTGGGGCCTCACAATCTCCCCTCCTTAAAAGAATTTCGTCCTCGAAATTCCAACTTGCACTAATCAGATCAAATAATCCTCAAAAGCAGTCAAGTACACAACAGGCAATGCCTCAAAAGTTCAACCACTCGAGTAGTAGCCGGTCTACAACCACACAAGTACGAATAAGTTCAAAAGCCGGGTTCAAACAAATAAGCTCAAAAGATTATACTCAAATATACATATTTTTACAAAGTCACACTAAAAATATACAAGTTATCCGACATCCGGTCGGTGCAAAATCCATTATTTACGTGAGCACTACGGCTCCAAAAATGTAGTCAATCACTGGGTAACAAAAGAAGACAGGCATACTGGTTATAACAAAATAAACATGGCAGATATAACAAATTAAACATATCAGATAGTCAAAAGGAAATTCCATCAACGGTCCTACACGCCTCCCCTACGGAACCTACCTAATCCACCAGCACCGCCCCGGCGGCCCTAGGGTGCAAACCTAAAGAATAGGTCCAAATAGCTAACTTCAATATTAAGTAAGAACCAAATCGATTCACACTGGGACTGGCCATCTCCAAGTGCAATCAACTCAATCCCCACTTTGCCTTATGGAAAATTACAAAAGTCAATATCAAAATCTTAGCATTCAATATTTACCTTAATAGCCAAGTATCCCACAGTCCGGCATCCTAAACTTCAAGCCTAGGATACACTACAGAGATCGAAAGCCTAAGCTCTGATACCAACAGTAACGACCCCACTTCTCCCAAGGGCGAACCCAAGGGTATCGGCGGGCCGCCTGCCTAGCTCGCGCCAGGACTCAAAACTTAAAGTTCGAAAGAGCACCAAAAACAATATATACAACCCCAAAAGAGTTATAATTACATTCTCCAAAAGTATCGAGTCAAACCACCAAAACAAAAACAAACATCCTAACTGTTCAACTATTACAAGCCAATCTAACTATACTAGTATACGAGCCAAAAGTCCCCGCGTCGGCCCCTGCTAAGGAAAACAAAAGGAATGGGGTAAGCTATATGCTTAGTAAGTAAACAGGGGCGAAAGCGTAAATTCATGTAGCAACAATTACACAATAAGAGTAAAGCAAAAACAGAAAAGAACAACATCATATAATAAGGATACGGGTGGCTCCAAAGCCAATTCATGTGCCATGCATGATCTCCTGCCGACACTCCGTCGACCGCAAATAATAGTCCGTAGAACTTCACTTGTACACCCACCGACACCTTATCACCCTCACTGGCCAGTCACCTCACAAACTTGCCCGGGCGAACGAAATCACAAACTTGAGCTTGAGTCACAAGCTCGGGTCACAAACTTGGTCACCTTCTCGGTGAACCGGATTCACAAAATTGGTTCATAAAATGAACCTACAAACTTGGTGACCTCAGACTAAGTTGGACTGCCTTCGACCAAGCCCTAACCGGCTCGAATAGTCCAACCAGGTCAAGAGTTCGCCCTAAACTCACAAACTTCACAAAATTATTCAAAATCACAAACTTTTCAAACTTCACAAACTTTATTCGAAAGTCGCCCCGAGCCACAAGCTCAAGGGTTTTGGTTCCAAAAGGTTCATATACATATGCCAAGTACAATTATACATTCAAATTAGGGTTTAGGTCGAGTGCGATAAAGTACACCCTCGCCTAAGTGCCCTTTTCACATATCTCAAACACATAGCAAAGAAAACACACCAAACTGGCCTGAATACTTACACAAAGTACAAAAGTAGTACAAACGTGAAAATCACTTCGTGCGTGTTCGCTAGTAGGGCCCACCAGCTCCGCCTAGCTCACCACGATCTGAAATAGAAGATTACATCACATGATGTCATAAACGGCCACTAACGTGCCCAAAACAAATAAAACAGCAACATCGGCGCACGCAAGTACGGAAAGGGCACACGCACGCGTGCGGAAACGGCAAACGGCAGATTTGATACTCATTTCTAGTTCACCCATAAGTTGAGCTACGAATATCGGATTAAGGCGGATGAGATGCCAAATCGAAGCTTAAAGGATGAAAAACAACTGTTATGAAGACATCCAGAACTGAAACTGGAGGCTTTAGTCCCAAATGAACCAAACACAATCACTTACGAAATCTGGCCAATGCACAAATGGTCAGTTTTGAGCGCAAACTGTTTTCTATGCTACACATGGTCAAAAGAGCTGAAAATTGGCAGTTGGATAGTTCATTCCAAATGGAACAACTTTCATGAAGGTCGGCAATCCAAATTCGGAACGGAAATTGGTCATCAGGACCAAAACAGATTTCTGGTCATTTTCACGGGCAGGCCTTGTTTGCTCGGCTATATCTCAGGTTTTATAAATCCGATTCATGAAATTCCAAGGGCGTTAGAAAGCTCTGATATAGGGCTATAAGTTTGGTGTTTTGGTCGGAAGCCCAAACAGCTTGTAACTCAGTCAAATGTGAAGCCAAAGTTCCAGCCATAAACTTTCCAAAAACGTACCAGAATCACAAACCGTATTTGACCTCAATATGCGGTAATGGCACCAAATTCACTACGGTTATCGGATGGGGGTGTAAGACCCACCGTTTCGAAGCTAAGAAACAGGGGTACAACAATGTAGAAGGCCACTCAGTCCAAATCCTAGCACAACTAGGTCAAATATGCAAAATACGAAACCAGAATTACCAAAACAGGTTTGCAAAACACAGAAAACTGTAATCGGTATATCTCAGTCCATACAAGTCCAAATGCCGAAATTCCAAAGGCATATGTTAGCTAAGACATCCGGCTACATTTCATCAGAAGACACCAACTTCAAAATCCAAACCAATTCCAATCAAAATGGCCAATTACCAGTACAGCTTTCGCATTCTGTCCAAAGCAGAACAGCTACAGTAATTTCGTCATATCTCATTCTACACTAAACCAAATGACCTGAAATTTTACAGGCACCTCAAACACATCAATACCTACAACTTTCATGTTTTGAGCAAAGTCAAATTCGGCCTCTATCTATGACCTAAAATTTCGGACAGAATGTTCAACCAAGAACCCTAATTTTCCAGAAATTCTTCCAAATTCAAAATTGATTGCAATTTCCTATCAAATGCACCTACTAGAGCCAAAACCCCTTATTACCAACCATAAAAAAACAACCACACCATCAAGATCATATGAAACCAGAAAATTCCAAAAATAAAAATAAAAACTCAACCAATCATTCCAAACCATGAAATAAACCACAATTTCTAACACAATAGCCACCATTAGGCATAAATTCAACATCATTAGATATAGGAGGGTGTTCATATACCACTTACCAAGTAAACAAGAGAGAGGAAGTTGTAGAACACCTTAGCTCTCCACAAAAACTTCACCAAAGCACTCACTAGCACCAAGTGGTAGGATTTTATGGAGTAGAAACTAATTTAGGTGAATGGTTTTGGAAGATTGAGCTAAATGGAAGCTAAAATTGTTGAAGAGTTTCTTCTTCTTTGTCCAAGTGAGAGCCGGCCATGGAGTAGGAGGAAATGGTGATTTTTTAGCAATTTTTTCAAGATATTTACTCAATTTGGTCAAAAGTCAAAAGTGTGAATAGTTGCCACAAAGTCTAACCAATGGTTGTGTGACACTTGTCACTCCATTAATGCAATCTTATCACTTCTTTTTCTCTCTCACATCAATCATTTCACACACTCTACTTATCTCTTAACACCCGATAAATTTTACACAGTATCCGGAATTTAACCTAATTGGCCGAATTTTTCTGAACTTTTCGCACTAGTGGGTCCCACGTCCGATATACGTTCTTAATTTCTCAAAAACTAACTAATACTAGAAAAATCATCTAAAAACTATATTTACTCATAAAAATTATCTGGGGAATTTTCTAATAAAGAAAATGTAGAAAAAAAACGGGTTTTCAATCTTAACCGGAACTTAGGGTTTAAATCTTAATTCCTACTTAGGGTTTTCGAAATACTCCCAAAACCAAACGTTACCGCCAAATTAATGAATATATCAACGTAGTACGAACTGGGGCCTCACAGAATTGGCCTTATCTTAAAACATGAAAGTTGTAGGGAATGACATTTTAGAGGTTCCTACAAAATTTCAGGTCAATCGGAGTAGTGTAGAATGAGAAAAGTCGAAATTACTATTGCTGTTCTGGTTTTACCCGAATATAAGATTTGCGCCTGTAATTGGTTGTTTTGGCTGGAATTGCTTCCGAATTGGTTGTTGAGGCCTTCTAATGAAATTTAGCCCTGTTTCTTAGCTATCAGCTGGTTTTGGAATTTCTGGATTTGGACTTGGAGAGCCTGAGTTATGATGTTTCCACTAGAATGCATTCTGTGAAGCTGTTTTTGTGATTCTGGTGTAGTTTCTTGTGTTTTTGACCTGGTTACACTCGATATTGGGTTGAGTGACCTTCTGCAATATTGTAACCCTGTCTCTTAGTTTCGAAACGGTGGGTCTTGTACCTTCATCCGACAATCGTAGTGCCTTTGGTACCATTACCGCAAAGTGACGTCAAAACCTGTTTTTCTGGTTTTGAGCTTAACTTTCATTTCTGAACTTTTCCCTAGCTTGACTTGTACTAGTACTACTTGGAGCTTGCTGAATGGCTATTGGATGAACTTGTTGTTGTGTGTGTACCTTTGGGACTGGCTGAGGAAATAATGAAGCCATGATGGCTGGGAAAGTAAGCAAATTTAGGGGAAGTGCTGTCCGAAGTTTTAAAGGGCTTGTTTGCATTGAGTTTGTGATCTAAGTGTCGCGCCCCATTTTTTATAAATAAATATAAATGGTTTGAGAAAGATGTTTTTGATTCAATTTTGATTGGAAAATGATTTTTTGTGAGTTGAAGAAGATATGGGTCACAATGGGACTTGGAAAGCGACGATTTGACCCAAAGAATAGTTTTAAAAAGGGTTTGAAAAGAAAAGTTTGGAGTCGCCACTTGGTAATGATTTAAGGTGTACCAAGTCACCTAAAAATGAGATTTAAAGTCAAGCAGTAATAAACCCTTTTTAAAACGACTCCTAGTCCACGTAAGCCAAAGAAAAAGGTTCGGGAGTCACGTTTGACAAAGGGGAAGGCAAGGATAGAATCCAAGGCACCCCTTTGACCTAGCCAAGGCTAGTTGCGCGACTTAACCTTACCTTTCCTAATTTTCTACCCAATGTATGTATTGCACTTTGGATATGACTATATGAATGCAAAACGGAAAGGAAAATGCAATCCTAAATTCTACGATGTCTCTTGTGAGGCTTTTGGTCCCAAACCACATGAATTGTGACGGCCAACAAAGGAAAACCTCATAGAGGTCGATTAATGCAAATGAGATTTCAAATTCAAGTGTGCAAGTGTGAAGGTGTATGAAAGATGCAAGAAATGTAAGTGCAAGTGTGCGAATGTATAAAAAGGTGCAGGTGTGAAATTGTATAAAATTCAAGTGTTTTTTGTGTGCAAGTGTGTGAAAATAGAATAATAGATATATAAGGTAAAGTGGAATTTCATTTGTGAAGTGAAAACAAGCAAGTGAGAGGTAAAATGTAGTAAAAAAGTATGGTTTTGAGAAATGTGAAAAAATGTGGTTAAAAGAGTATGTAGATGATAAAAATGAAAGTATGACCCTAGAGGAATGCAACAAGTCAGGTACGGGGGGTTGACTCCTAACTTTTCGACTTCTATTTTCCCTTTGATTAGAAGGCGAAACTAGCGTGCTAAGGCTATCGAGTAGCCACACTCGCTCGTTTCCCTTATCAAGAGGGGATTTTCACGCAAATGAACCCTAACTAGCATGAGATGCAAGTCCTAAAGTGAAGGGGAAGGGGTTTGAGGAACATACCAAATGATAAACTAAGGAAAAATGCGTGATATGTGGTGATCATGCACTTCATGAAAAAGGAAAAAAACCTATTGGGTCTAGCATTGGACTAGCCCCTCCTATGAATTCCGACTAGCGTTGGACTAGTGGAAACGATAAAAGAAGCCACAACTAGCGTTGGACTAGTGTGGCGACGTACATTCATCCATTCCATTCATCCACACTACAAAAAGCGAGTAGACATGCGAATCACTTATAAACACGTAGCACATAACATTTAGCATGCTTGACTAGATGCAAAATCCTAATAAAGCATTTAACATATAACACATAGGCATGCAACCATTACATTTGCTAACTAAAACAAAAGGGAAAGGGAAAATGGACCAAATTACTTGCTACGCCCTATCTATTACAAGCCAAGAGGTGTACACATACCCCATTAATAAAAATCAAAAGTAAATGAAATAACTGAAAGGAAATAAGGAGAGGCTAGGAAAGCAAGTACACATGCAAATTTCAATTAGCACATTAGTCCACATAGGAGAGAAACAAAAGGGGTAAAAGAGATTATACCTCCCCCTAATGGTAAGCAAATGAAGGAAAATGGCTTCAAAACAATAAAGGGGTCAAGGCATCAATTTAAAAGTAAAGTATAAGCAAAAACACCAAACCCACCTAATTGCAACTTGAATGAGCCCAAAAAATGCTTAAAGACCAAGAAAACGGAATAGCCCGTTCAATTTCCAAATATAGCAGCTACTAAAGACCCAAAACAAGCATTACTCAAGCATTCAAGTCCAAATAAATCGTTTAAGCACTTCAAAGATTCCAAAAATAAAGAAAGAGTCAAACAATGATTGAAGTTGCAATGATTTTGAGACTTGATTACAAGATACTGAAACATGCTTGGGCTATTGTGGCACAAAGAGAAACTTAGAGGGATCAAATTGATTAAATGTTCCAATTACTTGGGCCTTAGTAGAACAAAGGGGGATTTGAGGGGTTGAAATGCAAATTTCTGAAGACATTTCCATGCAATCATCGAAGCAAGCTTTCTTTTCTTCTTCGCTACTGATTTCTGGTTTCTGCAAATTCATGGAGTGTATGATGCCAACTTCCCTTTTGCTAAACAGAACCAGAGTCCCAACCAAACATCTAGCTTTGATTTTTAATAGCAATATTACAGAAATCCAACATCTAAACATGCAAATCTTCTAAAAAAAAAAAAAAAAAAAAAAAACTCTGCAACTTTCCGGGTTTGCTTGTTACAAAATCAGCCATGAACTTCAAGTAAAACGCATAGATTCATCAGATAAAACCTCATAACAAAACGCCCAAAACCATTTTCTTAACAAGTTTCGTCCCACGGATTCCTACCGAATCAGAAACAATCGAACAAATAACATAGCGAAGTTATGAAATTAGCAACAGCTCAAATCAGCAGCAAACATTCAAAAACTCACGTCCGATAGATCTACCTTTCATAAAAAAAATGCCAAAACCACAAGGATAAGAGTCAGTTTACCTAAGAGCACTCACGTTGTCAATTAATTGTGAAAAATGCTGGGAAACGTGCGCTGATAAGAAAGAAACCAAGCATTTCGGTGCCGAAAATTTCAGCAATGGTGAAACCGCCAGTTTGTGGCCAGATTTGACGATCTTCCTGTTGTTATTCACGACCAGTTTCTGAACAAGAAACCCTCCCCTTACTCCCCACTTGGTGCAGAAACAAAAATCTGCTCAAGTTAAGCAATCAGGAAGGAGATAATCAATCCTCAAAGTGTGCTGCAAATCAGCCCACCTGACGAAATTTCTGCAGCAAAAACAATTCTCCGTCTCCCTGCTTTTCTAATTTTTCTAGATCCTTCCCAGGTTTCCCCCACTTTTATTTTTTGTTGCTGCCTTTTCCTCCTTTCTTTCCCTTAGTCGTTCTCCCCCCCAAAAACTTCACAGCTGAAGCCCTTTCTTCCATTGCTGTTTCTTCTCCTGAAGCTTCCCCCTGAAACTTCCCCAGCCTTTCCTCTAATATTTTCCTGTCTTCACTCTCCCTCGGCTTTCAACTCTCTGGTCTCTTTCCTAGCCGTCCCAGCCTTTATCAGTTAGTATCCCCTTAATCTTCCCAAAACCCCTACTCTCTCTCTCTCTGTTCTTCTCTCAAGCTCCCTGCCGTCCATTTGGATCCTTCCCCTTTGCTCAGTTTCTTTAGCCGCCGACTACACCCCAGTCCCTCCACAATATCTCAGCCGTCCCCTTTTTCATATCCTCTCCAGATTTTCCGCTGTTTTTCTCCCTCTCTATCTTCCAACCGTCCCCCCCGATCTCTTGCCTTGATTCCTTTCCAGCGGCCTTTCCTTTTCCTTGCTATAGCCTGAAACTCCTTGTTTCTCCGTGGGTTTTGTCTCCTCCGTGTGTTGTTTTTCTATCTTTCCTCCTTCTCGGCTTCCCCCTCTTCTATCCTTTTCTCCTAACCGTGCACCTCTGGTTTTTCTCTGCTCAGCCGCAACTCTCCCTTTCTATCTCTGGTATTTCTTTTCTTGTCTCCTCCTCCGATGTGCAGCCGCCACTTTTCTTTTTCTCTCTTTTCTTTCTTTCACTTCCCCCGTAACCCTCTCCTCTCTCTTGCTCAATACCCTAGCCGTTTATTTTCTGGTTCCTTTCTATCCCTTAGGCAGCCGCCAACCTTCCCTCTTTCGCTGTTTTTCATTTCCTCTCAAAACCAGCCGTCATCTATCCTTTTTTTTTTCCTGCGTTTCCTTCTTTTCTATTTATACCAAACACTACAACTTCAAACCCTCACAGCAAGGGTATCCGCTGAAGTTGCATTTTCTCCTCTTTTTTTTAGAGCCGTTTGATGACTTTTGCTAGAATCCCATATTGCCGCTGCATGTGCGGCTCTTTTCTTTTCTGTTTTTCTTTTCTTCTTTTTTTTTTCAACTTAATAATTTAACAAAAATGATAGTAAAACAATTTTAAGTATAATTACATCAAAATAAACAAACTAAAAACAACAAAGTTACCATTTTCAATCTTTTTCTTTCATTTTTCATTTTTCATCATTTTTCACTTTTTTTCTTTTTTCATTTTCAAGAAAGCATTGAATTTAAATTACAAACGACTAAATCATATTTTTGAATGCTTTTTTTTTCCTTTTTTTCTCTTTTCAAGAAATTCTATCATAAAACTTAAAAATAAAAATAAACTAGAAACTAAAAGCTAAAAAAAAACGAATAAAACTAACACTACAAAATAAAAAACTAAAAATAAAAAGTACATGAAATTACACCAAAAATTTGGTGTCTACAGTTTGCCCCTCTTTGTCTGAGTTTTGAAAAAACTTGAGACAAAGAAGTAGACACCAAATACTTACCTGTGTTATTTGGCTATGAAAACGTCTCGAACGACTGCTGTTATTGACATGAGGACTGACTCCTTTTAATGAGACTGACTTGGACGAGAAATTTAAAACAGGATAGACCCGAACTGGAAGTTTAAAGACGGGATTGGCCCAAACAGGAACTTAAAACGGGACTGACCCGAACAGGAATTTAAAACGGGACTGACCCGAACATGGATTGAAAACGGGACTGACCCGGACAGGAATGTAAATGGGATAGACCCACGGAATAGACCTGAACAGAAATTTAAATGGGATAGACCCAGACAGAAATTTAAATGGGATAGACCCAGACAGAAATTTAAAATTGGGATTGATCCGAACAGAAAAATTAAAATTGGGACTGACTAGAGAGGGAAATTCAAATCATGGGACTGGCCCGAACAAGCTTTAATCGCGGGACTGACCCGAATGAGTTTTGAATCGCGGGACTGACCCGAACAGGCTTTGAATTGTGGGACTGACCCGAAAATGCTTTTGATCGTGGGACTGACCCGAATAAGATTTTAATCGCGGGACTGACCCGAACAGGCTTTGAATCGCGGGACTGACCCGAATAAACTTTGAATCGTGGGACTGACCCGAATAAGCTTTTGATCATGGGACTGACCCGAAAATACTTTTGATCGTGGGACTGACCCGAATAAGATTTTAATCGCGGGACTGACCCGAACAGGCTTTGAATCGCGGGACTGACCCGAATAAACTTTGAATCGTGGGACTGACCCGAAAATGCTTTTGATCATGGGACTGACCCGAAAGTGCTTTTGATCATGGGACTGACCCGAAAATGCTTTTGATCGTGGGACTGACCCGAATAAGCTTTTGATCATGGGACTGACCCGGATAAGCTCTTGATCATTGGACTGACCCGAAAATGCTTTTGATCGTGGGACTGACCCGAATAAACTCTTGATCGTGGGACTGACCCGAAAAATGCTTTTGATCATGGGACTGACCCGAAAATGCTTTTGATCGTGGGACTGACCCGAAAATGCTTTTGATCATAGGACTGACCCGAAAATGCTTTTGATCATGGGACTGACCCGAAAATGCTTGTGATCGTGGGACTGACCCGAATAAACTTTTGATCATGGGACTGACCCGAAAATGCTTTTGACCATGGGACTGACCCGGATAAACTTTTGATCATGGGACTGACCCGAAAATGCTTTTGACCATGGGACTGACCCGGATAAGCTCTGACAATCGGTCAGTGGGATTAAACCCGAGCCTGCCGTGATAAAATTTGTGTTGATTTTTGATTGATGATTTTTCCTTTGCTCTTCTTTTTGATTTTGAAAATCTTTCCAAAAAATTAATTTGCCCCAGTATGATGAATTTTTGCAATGTGAGTCCAGAGTTGATTCTGTATCGCCATGCTGTTGCATTTTTGATGAAATTTGCTTGCGACATTTTCAATCTGCCTTTGTTCACCGGAGGACTCTTTCCGACACCGATTCCAGTGCGAGGTGTGCTTACTTTCGTCTGTGTATGCAATTTTTCTGCAAAACAGAGAAAAAACAAAGAAATTGCCACCATCATTTGATCCGTTTTCCTTTGAGAATCGTGTAAACATGAGTCTTTGGACGCCTTTATCAACTTTTGCTGCGGCAGTCGATTGAGTTGGATTTCTCACCCTAAGGCTTTTCCGATTTACAAACTGATCAGGTATGTGCTTTGCCATATTGCGAAGTCTGCGTAACTGACTTTGCTGAATTTCAACTATTCCCAAAAAATGACTGAATCCAAGCATACTTTTGAAATAAATCACTGGGATTGTTATTCACCAAAATTCAATGATAAAGAATGGGGTATGCAAGAAAATTCACATGTCATGTAAGAAAGAATATGCACCAGAATGCACACATAACCATTTGTGCTTAAATTCTACAAAAATGCCATAAATGCAAGTAATTTGAAAAAAAATGAGTTTCCTAAGAATGTATTTGCAAAAGAATGTTTTTTACAAAATGACACAGCTTTAGCCAACGGATGTCATATTCGATTCTCTGGACATCTTTGCTCTGGAATTCAATGTTGGCTGAGGTATGACAAAAATAAGGAGAAAATCCAAATGAACCAAGTCATCAGCTGTTCCTTTTCATGCTTGCTTGCTGCCAAAAACCTGCCTTGGCGCCCTTTCAGGTTTTCACCAAGGTTGCCCTCACCTTTTTTTTTTTTTTTTTTCCTAAAGAACAAAGAAATATCTCGACCATGATCGACTTAGAAACATGATTTGAAGATTTCTGGCATCAGTAGAATGTACTTCCCTTATGAGATTAGGCGAAAACATTACGGACATCACCTGCCAGTTGATTAGCAAATTTTCTTGATAGAAATACAGCAAAGAACGAAGGCCAGGACTTTTGGGCTTTTGTAATGAGGTCAGGTGGGGTGTTTCAAGAAAAGTTAAGGCTTGAACGCAATTTGTTCTTATGAGAGGTGAAATAACCTGAGATTACATCATTTGAAATCATCTTCAATTTCGAACGAAATTGAGGGAAATTTGCCCCAGTTTGATTGAATTTTCTCTCTTTGCTTTTTCCATTGCATCTTCCTCACTTTTTGCATTTTTCTTCAAAGCTAAATTTGCCCCAGTGTATGGTTTTCTGCTTTTTATTTCTCTTTCAAAATAAATTTGCCCCAGTGTAGGGTTTTCTTTTCTTTTGATCATCGCTTTTCCAAAATAAATTGGCCCCAGTGTGGGGTTTGCAACTCTCAGGGGCTGCCAAACGAAAATTACTGTTCTGATGGCTCAAAAGGGATAACTAGGGATGAAATGTTTTGATTGGAAAGGAAGATGGCCTGACTTTTACCTCGTCCCTTGCATGATTTCCAAAAGAAATTTGCATAATCAAAAATAAAGACTTCTTACACATGTCGGATTTGATAGGTTGAGAGAATGTTTACCCATCCATCTCTTCAGGGATAAGTGCTCCACTCGGTGGCACCTTTTTGAATGACAAATGTCCTTACCAGTTTAGATCAAATTCGTCTTTGACTTTGATCTTTGTCCTCCTTTTCTAAAGGCTCGGAGGCGGACCTTTTTGTTATGAACACAGGCCACGCACTTTGATAACATTAGCCATGGCACAAGGCGTTCAGCTGCTTTTCATCCATCAAAATCAATTGTCGGTGACGCTGCTTTAATCAATCAGCTTCGAACTTGGCAAGGAAGGGATTTTCTCAATGAAGAGATTTTTCAATGAAGGCTTCCTCAATGAACGAATTCTCAATGAAGGAATTTCTCAATGAAGACTTTCTCAATGAAGGAATTTCTCAACGAAGGGATTTTTGGCATTTTCAAACGAAGGGATTTGTGGCCTTTTCAAACGAAGGGATTTTTGGCCTTTTCAACAAAGGAATTTTTCACGAAGAAAATTTTTTAATGAATGGTATTATCGGAATCCAGAACAGTGATATTCAAATGGTCAAATAATTCCATCTTTGGCCATCTAAAAGAATTAAAAATTCGGGACAATAATCAAATAAACAGAAAAAACAAATTATGCATTTGATGGAAAAACTAATCAAAACAGAAACAAGACAAAAACTTAGTTGCAAAAGATGTTTTCATTAAGCTATTCACATATGCAAGAAATGTTTTTCGTGAACCTTAGTAAATAACAACCCCTAGATTTACCGGAATTCCCTTCGAGAGGGAAGATACTCGGCCATTCAAATTATGCAAAGCTCCTTCAGGATTTTCAAATTTCGTCATTGGAGGTGGATGCCTCGAAGGTGTCCTTATGTTCAGGGAAAGGATTTGTACTTATGCTCGGCCCTGGTTCACCTCTTTTCCTTAGCATTATTTCCCCTGCCTCGATCATGTCTTGGACTTTGTGCTTGAGTGCTCTGCAATCGACGGTTGAGTGACCAGGTACTCCCGAATGATAGGCACAAATAGCATGTGGATTGTACCCAGCAGGCATGCCATGAAGGTAAGTTGGAGGGGGAATCACGCCTATTTTGTTGGCAGCCTTCAATTGCTCATACAATTGGTCCAAAGGCCTGCCTAGGTTGGCGAAGGTTCGGGTACGGCTTTGATTGTAGGTTTCAGTGGGTCGGGGATAGTTGTAGGTGGGTCTATTTGGTGGGGAAAATCTTTGGTGGTAAGGGGGTCGAGGATGAGTTTGTTGAAAGCTTGGTTGAAATATTTGGAAAGGAGTTGTAGGCGGGTTGGCATAATTTGGGCGAGATCGAGGATGGGTGATATTGGTGTGGTAAACAGGATGAGGGCTTAAATAGTAAGAGTAAGGGTTTGAGTAGGTAGGGTATTGTTGAGGTCTGGGCCTTGGGACAGGGTTTTGACTCCAGGTGAAGATAGTTTCCCCCTCTTGCTTTTTGAATTGTTGCTTCTTCCCATTACCTCCTTGGCTTTGCAAAGCTTCCACTTGAGTTTTTAGGGCAGACACATTGACAATTTTTCCAGCCTTCACGAAATCATCAAATTCCTCAAGCTTATTAACAATTGCGGCAAATGAGCATCCAGTCATGCGAAAAATTTCTTCAAAGTACGGCGGATCCTGTGCCTTAATGAAAGTGCGTATGATTTCGTCCTCAGTCATCGGTGGCTCGACTTTGGCAGCTATTTTCCTCCATCTCTTGGCATAAGTCTTGTGATCTTCAGATGGCTTCCTCTTTGTCCCTTCCAACGTGGTTCGTGTTGGAGCCAGCTCGCAATTATACTCATACTGCTTTACAAACGCATTGGACAGGTCCAGCCAGGTCTTTGCTTCTTCAGGTTTCAGCTTGGAATACCAGTCAAGTGCATCCCCCTCCAGACTTTCTGGGAATAGCCTCAAAGGCAGATTTTCATCATCTGTTGGCCTACCCAATTTGTTGGCGAACAATCGGAGGTGTGTCTTGGGATTGCCTGTCCCATCATACTTGTTAAACTTCGGGGTTTTGAACCCCTCAGGCAATTGCACATTTGGAAAGAGACAAAGCTCATCATAGTCCAGCACTCCTTGTTTGTTCAAACCCTGACTCCTCCTCATAAACTCATCAAAACGGTCCAGGCGTTTGAGCAGCCTTATATCAATGGGAGCGGAAGATTCCCCCATTTCTGGCTTGGTTTGAGCAGCGTGGTTTGGTAGGAATGGCTCAGCAGCAGTGTGACAAAAAGTATGTAGCTCTGGTGGTATGTTTGAAGTAAGTTGGGGTTGTGGGCCTTGCATATGAGCAGGGAAAAATGAAGGACCAGGAGGGTAAGTGTATGGCAAATGTATGGTGGGATATGTGAAAGTTCCTTCGGGTGGAGTAACGGTGGTTTGAGTTGGAGGGATGATGAATGGTTCGGATTCCGGTTGTTTGATGGGCGCAAGTTCGGGCTGCACTCCGCTACTAACGAGCTCGTCGATTAACTTCTTTTGCGATGCCATTTCAGATGCCATTTCACCAAACTTAGTAAGCATCTCAGTCAACTGAACCCCCAAACTCGCAGTCTCGGGTTGAGCGGTAGTAGTAGACCTATCTGCTTGTTCCGGTTGTGAACTCATGTTTACACGACTCCTCTGAGCTTGACTACGGGATCGTGTTATGATGGGGCTTCGACGAGAAGCTATGTTTAAATATTACCTGAGAATTTTTGAAAGATTACCTTTAGATTTAACCCTCGCTTAGTTATTACAATAAAAATAAAGAAAAGAAAGAGAAAAAGGCAAGAGTTAGTACATATCCAAGAAATTCGGATGCATGTCCTATGGGGGAACCCTTTTTGTGCCAAGGGTAGGCCTAGCATGAAAATGCAATCCACTAGAGTAGGCACTATACAATACCTGATGGATCTGATCAACTCCTTGAGTGAAAAACAATTTTGAAAAATTCGATCAATTGGAATGGCAAGAGTGTGAGGCCCCAGTTCGTTCTACATTGATATATTCATTAATTGGGCGGTAACGTTTGGTTTTGGGAGTATTTCGAAAACCCTAAGTAGGGATTAAGATTTAAACCCTAAGTTCCGGTTAAGATTGAAAACCCGTTTTCCTACATTTTCTTTATTAGAAAATTCTCCAGATAATTTTTATTGAGTAACTAGAGTTTTTAGATGATTTTTCTAGTATTAGTTAGTTTTTGAGAAATTAAGAACGTATATCGGACGTGGGACCCACTAGTGCGAAAAGTTCGGAAAAATTCGGCCAATTAGGTTAAATTCCGGATACTGCTTAAAATTTATCGGGTGTTAAGAGATAAGTAGTGTGTGTGAAGTGATTGATGTGAGAGAGAAAAGAAAGATAGGAATGCATTAATGGTGGTGACAAGTGTCACCATTTCATTGGAGAAGACTTAAGAATTACTATTCATATTTTTGACTTTTTTGACCAAAGGTTAAATATCTTCAAAATTCATTAAAATTTCCTCATTCTTTCTTCACCATGGCCGGCTCTCTCCTCTCTCTCTTTCTCTCTCTCTTGCTCCAAGTACAAAGAAGAAACACTTCAATCTTGTTCCAAATCATCAAACCAACCATCCAACCTTGATTTTGCTCCATAAAACATCTTCAAGTGGTGGTTGTGAGTTGTTTTGTGGATTTGTTTGGAAGAGCTAAGGTGGTCTACAACTCCTCTTCTCTTGTATACTAGGTAAGTGATGATTTAACATACTCTTGCACTTAATGAAGCTTAAGTTATGCTTATTAGTGATTAAAGTGCTGAAATTTCTGGTTTTATCTTGGTTTGGAGTGATTTGGTGAAGTTTTCCATTTTATGATGATTTTTCTGGTTTAATTGGATTATGATGGTGTGGTTGTTTGTGATGATTGGTAATGGACTATAATGGCTCTAGTGGATGTGAAATGTGGATAAATGCAACCAATTTTGGATTTGGTGTGAAAATTGCAAAGCTAGGGTTCTTAAATCCCCAATTCTGTCCGGTTTTGGATCATAGGGTTAGAGGCCGAATTTGACTTTGCTCAAAACATGAAAGTTGTAGGACTTGATGTGATTGAGATGCCTGCAAAATTTCAGGTCATTTAGATTAATGTAGAATGAGTTATGACGAAATTACTGTAGCTGTTCTGCTTTGGACAGAATGCGAAAACTGAGATAGTAATTGGCCATTTTGACTGGTTTGGGTTTGGATTTTGAAGTTGGTGTCTTCTGATGAAATGTAGCAGGATGTCTTAGCTAACATATGCCTTTGGAATTTCGGCATTTGGACTTGTATAGACTAAGTTATAGTAATTACAGTTTTGTGTGATTTGCAAACCTGTTTTGGTAATTCTGGTATAGTATTTGGCATTTTCGACCTAGTTAAGCTAGGAACTGGACTGAGTGGCCTTCTACATTGTTGTAGCCCTGTTTCTTAGCTTCGAAATGGTGGGTCTTACACCCCCATCCGATAACCGTAGTGAATTTGGTACCATTACCGCATATTGAGGTCAAATACGGTTTGTGATTCTAGTACGTTTTTGGAAAGTTTATGGCTGGAACTTTGGCTTCACATTTGACTGAGTTACAAGCTGTTTGGGCTTCCGACCAAAACACCAAACTTATAGCCCTATATCAGAGCTTTCTAACGCCCTTGGAATTTCATGAATCGGATTTATAAAACCTGAGATATAGCCGAGCAAACAAGGCCTGCCCGTGAAAATGACCAGAAATCTGTTTTGCTCCTGATGACCAATTTCCGTTCCGAATTTGGATTGCTGACCTTCATGAAAGTTGTTCCATTTGGAATGAACTATCTAACTGCTAATTTTCAGCTCTTTTGACCATGTGTAGCATAGAAAACAGTTCGCACTCAAAACTGACCATTTGTGCATTGGCCAGATTTCGTAAGTGATTGTGATTGGATCATTTGGGACTGAAGCCTCCAGTTTCAGTTCTGGATGTCTTCATAACAGTTGTTGTTCATCCTTTAAGCTTCGATTTGGCATCTCATACGCCTTAATCCGATATTCGTAGCTCAACTTATGGGTAAACTAGAAATGAGTAGCAAATCTGCCGTTTCCGTTTCCGTCCGTCATATTTACGTGCGCGCGTGTCGTTTTGCCGTTTTGCTTGTTTTGGGCATGTTAGTGGCCGTTTGTGATAAAATCTTCTATTTCAGACAGCGGTGAGCTAGGCGGAGCCGGTGGGGCCCACTACTAGCCAACACACAAAGTGAATTCCGCCTTTGTACTACTTTTGGTATTTTGAGTAAGTATTCAGGCCAGTTTGGTGTGTTTTCTTTGCTATGTGTTTGAGATATGTGAAAAGGGCACTTAGGCGAGGGTGTACTTTATCGCACTCGACCTAAACCCTAATTTGAATGTATAATTGTACTTGGCATATGTATATGAACCTTTTGGAACCAAAACCCTTGAGCTTGTGGCTCGGGGCGACTTTCGAATAAAGTTTGTGAAGTTTGCAAAGTTTGTGATTTTGAATAATTTTGTGAAGTTTGTGAGTTTGGGGCGAACTCTTGACCTGGTTGGACTATTCGAGCCGGTTAGAGGTTGGTCGAAGGCAGTCCAACTTAGTCTGAGGTCACCAAGTTTGTAGGTTCATGTTATGAACCAATTTTGTAAATCCGGTTCACCGAGAAGGTGACCAAGTTTGTGACCCGAGCTTGTGACTCAAGCTCAAGTTTGTGATTTCGTTCGCCCGGGCAAGTTTGTGAGGTGACTGGCCAGTGAGGGTGATAAGGTGTCGGTGGGTGTACAAGTGAAGTTCTACGGACTATTATTTGCGGTCGACGGAGTGTCGGCAGGAGATCACGCATGGCACATGAGTTGGCTTTGGAGCCACCTGTATCCTTATTATGTGATGTTACTTTTCTGCTTTTGCTTTACTCTTATTGTGTAACTGTTACGTGAAATTTATGCTTTCGCCCCTGTTTACTTACTAAACTTATAGCTTACCCCATTCCTTTTGTTTTCCTTAGCAGGGGCCGACGCGGGGACTTTTGGCTCGTATACTAGTATAGTAAGATTGGCTTGTAATAATTGAACAGTTAGGATGTTTGTTTTTGTTTTGGTGGTTTGACTCGATACTTTTGGAGAATGTAATTATAACTCTTTTTGGGATTTGTATATAGTATGTAAGGTACTCTTTTGGATTTTCTGGTTTTTATCGCTTTAAGGTTTGAGTCCTGGCGCGAGCTAGGCAGGCGGCCCGCCGATACCCTTGGGTTCGCCCTTGGGAGAAGTGGGGTCGTCACAGTTGGTATCAGAGCTTAGGCTTCAGATTCCTGTAGTGTATCCTAGGCTTGAAGTTTAGGATGCCGGACTGTGGGATTCGATTTGATTTGAAAGTTAAGCAATTGAGGGATAAAACCTATAGCTGCTTCGCGTGGTCTCTGCGCGGGGTGAGCCTGAATGAAGTGGTGAATAAGTATGAAGGACTAGATGCTCGATCAAGCATAAGTTATGGATCATAAATGTTATAGGCCTTAAATCTTTCTCATGGTATCTGAGGACCATAGGTAGGTTCGTCAGGTAGGAATTTCGATTGTAGATAGTTTACTCTTGGGACTGCAGCTTGAGATGTGAATTATCTTATTTCGGATTCTTGTGCCTGAGTACTCCAGAGTTGAGGCGCTGCTAAGTACTTGAGATTTGCATTTTGGGGAACATGAACAAGCTTTGTCTGGCTAGAGTGAGTACAAGAGATCAACGGGCACTTTGGGAAGTGGAGTAAGAAACCGGACGAGGGTGGTTTTCACTGAGTGTGGGACGACAAGTCGCGTTTCTTTCATTTGCCCTTGTATTGTCCCTACATGTCATTTACTTGTGGTATGTTAATACCTGCATCTATAGTACTTGCTGCACTTGACTTTGTCTAACTTGAAATGTCTCTTGGTGTATATGGTGCATTATATTGCGTACATTTTGGCGTGACTTGTATATATATGTACACCTTTTGATCTTTTGATTATTTCGAGTTTTTCAACCCTTAGCTCGTTGATTGCAATTTCGAGGACGAAATTGTCCTAAGTGGGGGAGATTGTGAGGCCCCAGTTCGTTCTACGTTGATATATTCATTAATTGGGCGGTAACGTTTGGTTTTGGGAGTATTTCGAAAACCCTAAGTAGGGATTAAGATTTAAACCCTAAGTTCCGGTTAAGATTGAAAACCCGTTTTCCTACATTTTCTTTATTAGAAAATTCTCCAGATAATTTTTATTGAGTAACTAGAGTTTTTAGATGATTTTTCTAGTATTAGTTAGTTTTTGAGAAATTAAGAACGTATATCGGACGTGGGACCCACTAGTGCGAAAAGTTCGGAAAAATTCGGCCAATTAGGTTAAATTCCGGATACTGCTTAAAATTTATCGGGTGTTAAGAGATAAGTAGTGTGTGTGAAGTGATTGATGTGAGAGAGAAAAGAAAGATAGGAATGCATTAATGGTGGTGACAAGTGTCACCATTTCATTGGAGAAGACTTAAGAATTACTATTCATATTTTTGACTTTTTTGACCAAAGGTTAAATATCTTCAAAATTCATTAAAATTTCCTCATTCTTTCTTCACCATGGCCGGCTCTCTCCTCTCTCTCTTTCTCTCTCTCTTGCTCCAAGTACAAAGAAGAAACACTTCAATCTTGTTCCAAATCATCAAACCAACCATCCAACCTTGATTTTGCTCCATAAAACATCTTCAAGTGGTGGTTGTGAGTTGTTTTGTGGATTTGTTTGGAAGAGCTAAGGTGGTCTACAACTCCTCTTCTCTTGTATACTAGGTAAGTGATGATTTAACATACTCTTGCACTTAATGAAGCTTAAGTTATGCTTATTAGTGATTAAAGTGCTGAAATTTCTGGTTTTATCTTGGTTTGGAGTGATTTGGTGAAGTTTTCCATTTTATGATGATTTTTCTGGTTTAATTGGATTATGATGGTGTGGTTGTTTGTGATGATTGGTAATGGACTATAATGGCTCTAGTGGATGTGAAATGTGGATAAATGCAACCAATTTTGGATTTGGTGTGAAAATTGCAAAGCTAGGGTTCTTAAATCCCCAATTCTGTCCGGTTTTGGATCATAGGGTTAGAGGCCGAATTTGACTTTGCTCAAAACATGAAAGTTGTAGGACTTGATGTGATTGAGATGCCTGCAAAATTTCAGGTCATTTAGATTAATGTAGAATGAGTTATGACGAAATTACTGTAGCTGTTCTGCTTTGGACAGAATGCGAAAACTGAGATAGTAATTGGCCATTTTGACTGGTTTGGGTTTGGATTTTGAAGTTGGTGTCTTCTGATGAAATGTAGCAGGATGTCTTAGCTAACATATGCCTTTGGAATTTCGGCATTTGGACTTGTATAGACTAAGTTATAGTAATTACAGTTTTGTGTGATTTGCAAACCTGTTTTGGTAATTCTGGTATAGTATTTGGCATTTTCGACCTAGTTAAGCTAGGAACTGGACTGAGTGGCCTTCTACATTGTTGTAGCCCTGTTTCTTAGCTTCGAAATGGTGGGTCTTACACCCCCATCCGATAACCGTAGTGAATTTGGTACCATTACCGCATATTGAGGTCAAATACGGTTTGTGATTCTAGTACGTTTTTGGAAAGTTTATGGCTGGAACTTTGGCTTCACATTTGACTGAGTTACAAGCTGTTTGGGCTTCCGACCAAAACACCAAACTTATAGCCCTATATCAGAGCTTTCTAACGCCCTTGGAATTTCATGAATCGGATTTATAAAACCTGAGATATAGCCGAGCAAACAAGGCCTGCCCGTGAAAATGACCAGAAATCTGTTTTGCTCCTGATGACCAATTTCCGTTCCGAATTTGGATTGCTGACCTTCATGAAAGTTGTTCCATTTGGAATGAACTATCTAACTGCTAATTTTCAGCTCTTTTGACCATGTGTAGCATAGAAAACAGTTCGCACTCAAAACTGACCATTTGTGCATTGGCCAGATTTCGTAAGTGATTGTGATTGGATCATTTGGGACTGAAGCCTCCAGTTTCAGTTCTGGATGTCTTCATAACAGTTGTTGTTCATCCTTTAAGCTTCGATTTGGCATCTCATACGCCTTAATCCGATATTCGTAGCTCAACTTATGGGTAAACTAGAAATGAGTAGCAAATCTGCCGTTTCCGTTTCCGTCCGTCATATTTACGTGCGCGCGTGTCGTTTTGCCGTTTTGCTTGTTTTGGGCATGTTAGTGGCCGTTTGTGATAAAATCTTCTATTTCAGACAGCGGTGAGCTAGGCGGAGCCGGTGGGGCCCACTACTAGCCAACACACAAAGTGAATTCCGCCTTTGTACTACTTTTGGTATTTTGAGTAAGTATTCAGGCCAGTTTGGTGTGTTTTCTTTGCTATGTGTTTGAGATATGTGAAAAGGGCACTTAGGCGAGGGTGTACTTTATCGCACTCGACCTAAACCCTAATTTGAATGTATAATTGTACTTGGCATATGTATATGAACCTTTTGGAACCAAAACCCTTGAGCTTGTGGCTCGGGGCGACTTTCGAATAAAGTTTGTGAAGTTTGCAAAGTTTGTGATTTTGAATAATTTTGTGAAGTTTGTGAGTTTGGGGCGAACTCTTGACCTGGTTGGACTATTCGAGCCGGTTAGAGGTTGGTCGAAGGCAGTCCAACTTAGTCTGAGGTCACCAAGTTTGTAGGTTCATGTTATGAACCAATTTTGTAAATCCGGTTCACCGAGAAGGTGACCAAGTTTGTGACCCGAGCTTGTGACTCAAGCTCAAGTTTGTGATTTCGTTCGCCCGGGCAAGTTTGTGAGGTGACTGGCCAGTGAGGGTGATAAGGTGTCGGTGGGTGTACAAGTGAAGTTCTACGGACTATTATTTGCGGTCGACGGAGTGTCGGCAGGAGATCACGCATGGCACATGAGTTGGCTTTGGAGCCACCTGTATCCTTATTATGTGATGTTACTTTTCTGCTTTTGCTTTACTCTTATTGTGTAACTGTTACGTGAAATTTATGCTTTCGCCCCTGTTTACTTACTAAACTTATAGCTTACCCCATTCCTTTTGTTTTCCTTAGCAGGGGCCGACGCGGGGACTTTTGGCTCGTATACTAGTATAGTAAGATTGGCTTGTAATAATTGAACAGTTAGGATGTTTGTTTTTGTTTTGGTGGTTTGACTCGATACTTTTGGAGAATGTAATTATAACTCTTTTTGGGATTTGTATATAGTATGTAAGGTACTCTTTTGGATTTTCTGGTTTTTATCGCTTTAAGGTTTGAGTCCTGGCGCGAGCTAGGCAGGCGGCCCGCCGATACCCTTGGGTTCGCCCTTGGGAGAAGTGGGGTCGTCACAGTTGGTATCAGAGCTTAGGCTTCAGATTCCTGTAGTGTATCCTAGGCTTGAAGTTTAGGATGCCGGACTGTGGGATTCGATTTGATTTGAAAGTTAAGCAATTGAGGGATAAAACCTATAGCTGCTTCGCGTGGTCTCTGCGCGGGGTGAGCCTGAATGAAGTGGTGAATAAGTATGAAGGACTAGATGCTCGATCAAGCATAAGTTATGGATCATAAATGTTATAGGCCTTAAATCTTTCTCATGGTATCTGAGGACCATAGGTAGGTTCGTCAGGTAGGAATTTCGATTGTAGATAGTTTACTCTTGGGACTGCAGCTTGAGATGTGAATTATCTTATTTCGGATTCTTGTGCCTGAGTACTCCAGAGTTGAGGCGCTGCTAAGTACTTGAGATTTGCATTTTGGGGAACATGAACAAGCTTTGTCTGGCTAGAGTGAGTACAAGAGATCAACGGGCACTTTGGGAAGTGGAGTAAGAAACCGGACGAGGGTGGTTTTCACTGAGTGTGGGACGACAAGTCGCGTTTCTTTCATTTGCCCTTGTATTGTCCCTACATGTCATTTACTTGTGGTATGTTAATACCTGCATCTATAGTACTTGCTGCACTTGACTTTGTCTAACTTGAAATGTCTCTTGGTGTATATGGTGCATTATATTGCGTACATTTTGGCGTGACTTGTATATATATGTACACCTTTTGATCTTTTGATTATTTCGAGTTTTTCAACCCTTAGCTCGTTGATTGCAATTTCGAGGACGAAATTGTCCTAAGTGGGGGAGATTGTGAGGCCCCAGTTCGTTCTACGTTGATATATTCATTAATTGGGCGGTAACGTTTGGTTTTGGGAGTATTTCGAAAACCCTAAGTAGGGATTAAGATTTAAACCCTAAGTTCCGGTTAAGATTGAAAACCCGTTTTCCTACATTTTCTTTATTAGAAAATTCTCCAGATAATTTTTATTGAGTAACTAGAGTTTTTAGATGATTTTTCTAGTATTAGTTAGTTTTTGAGAAATTAAGAACGTATATCGGACGTGGGACCCACTAGTGCGAAAAGTTCGGAAAAATTCGGCCAATTAGGTTAAATTCCGGATACTGCTTAAAATTTATCGGGTGTTAAGAGATAAGTAGTGTGTGTGAAGTGATTGATGTGAGAGAGAAAAGAAAGATAGGAATGCATTAATGGTGGTGACAAGTGTCACCATTTCATTGGAGAAGACTTAAGAATTACTATTCATATTTTTGACTTTTTTGACCAAAGGTTAAATATCTTCAAAATTCATTAAAATTTCCTCATTCTTTCTTCACCATGGCCGGCTCTCTCCTCTCTCTCTTTCTCTCTCTCTTGCTCCAAGTACAAAGAAGAAACACTTCAATCTTGTTCCAAATCATCAAACCAACCATCCAACCTTGATTTTGCTCCATAAAACATCTTCAAGTGGTGGTTGTGAGTTGTTTTGTGGATTTGTTTGGAAGAGCTAAGGTGGTCTACAACTCCTCTTCTCTTGTATACTAGGTAAGTGATGATTTAACATACTCTTGCACTTAATGAAGCTTAAGTTATGCTTATTAGTGATTAAAGTGCTGAAATTTCTGGTTTTATCTTGGTTTGGAGTGATTTGGTGAAGTTTTCCATTTTATGATGATTTTTCTGGTTTAATTGGATTATGATGGTGTGGTTGTTTGTGATGATTGGTAATGGACTATAATGGCTCTAGTGGATGTGAAATGTGGATAAATGCAACCAATTTTGGATTTGGTGTGAAAATTGCAAAGCTAGGGTTCTTAAATCCCCAATTCTGTCCGGTTTTGGATCATAGGGTTAGAGGCCGAATTTGACTTTGCTCAAAACATGAAAGTTGTAGGACTTGATGTGATTGAGATGCCTGCAAAATTTCAGGTCATTTAGATTAATGTAGAATGAGTTATGACGAAATTACTGTAGCTGTTCTGCTTTGGACAGAATGCGAAAACTGAGATAGTAATTGGCCATTTTGACTGGTTTGGGTTTGGATTTTGAAGTTGGTGTCTTCTGATGAAATGTAGCAGGATGTCTTAGCTAACATATGCCTTTGGAATTTCGGCATTTGGACTTGTATAGACTAAGTTATAGTAATTACAGTTTTGTGTGATTTGCAAACCTGTTTTGGTAATTCTGGTATAGTATTTGGCATTTTCGACCTAGTTAAGCTAGGAACTGGACTGAGTGGCCTTCTACATTGTTGTAGCCCTGTTTCTTAGCTTCGAAATGGTGGGTCTTACACCCCCATCCGATAACCGTAGTGAATTTGGTACCATTACCGCATATTGAGGTCAAATACGGTTTGTGATTCTAGTACGTTTTTGGAAAGTTTATGGCTGGAACTTTGGCTTCACATTTGACTGAGTTACAAGCTGTTTGGGCTTCCGACCAAAACACCAAACTTATAGCCCTATATCAGAGCTTTCTAACGCCCTTGGAATTTCATGAATCGGATTTATAAAACCTGAGATATAGCCGAGCAAACAAGGCCTGCCCGTGAAAATGACCAGAAATCTGTTTTGCTCCTGATGACCAATTTCCGTTCCGAATTTGGATTGCTGACCTTCATGAAAGTTGTTCCATTTGGAATGAACTATCTAACTGCTAATTTTCAGCTCTTTTGACCATGTGTAGCATAGAAAACAGTTCGCACTCAAAACTGACCATTTGTGCATTGGCCAGATTTCGTAAGTGATTGTGATTGGATCATTTGGGACTGAAGCCTCCAGTTTCAGTTCTGGATGTCTTCATAACAGTTGTTGTTCATCCTTTAAGCTTCGATTTGGCATCTCATACGCCTTAATCCGATATTCGTAGCTCAACTTATGGGTAAACTAGAAATGAGTAGCAAATCTGCCGTTTCCGTTTCCGTCCGTCATATTTACGTGCGCGCGTGTCGTTTTGCCGTTTTGCTTGTTTTGGGCATGTTAGTGGCCGTTTGTGATAAAATCTTCTATTTCAGACAGCGGTGAGCTAGGCGGAGCCGGTGGGGCCCACTACTAGCCAACACACAAAGTGAATTCCGCCTTTGTACTACTTTTGGTATTTTGAGTAAGTATTCAGGCCAGTTTGGTGTGTTTTCTTTGCTATGTGTTTGAGATATGTGAAAAGGGCACTTAGGCGAGGGTGTACTTTATCGCACTCGACCTAAACCCTAATTTGAATGTATAATTGTACTTGGCATATGTATATGAACCTTTTGGAACCAAAACCCTTGAGCTTGTGGCTCGGGGCGACTTTCGAATAAAGTTTGTGAAGTTTGCAAAGTTTGTGATTTTGAATAATTTTGTGAAGTTTGTGAGTTTGGGGCGAACTCTTGACCTGGTTGGACTATTCGAGCCGGTTAGAGGTTGGTCGAAGGCAGTCCAACTTAGTCTGAGGTCACCAAGTTTGTAGGTTCATGTTATGAACCAATTTTGTAAATCCGGTTCACCGAGAAGGTGACCAAGTTTGTGACCCGAGCTTGTGACTCAAGCTCAAGTTTGTGATTTCGTTCGCCCGGGCAAGTTTGTGAGGTGACTGGCCAGTGAGGGTGATAAGGTGTCGGTGGGTGTACAAGTGAAGTTCTACGGACTATTATTTGCGGTCGACGGAGTGTCGGCAGGAGATCACGCATGGCACATGAGTTGGCTTTGGAGCCACCTGTATCCTTATTATGTGATGTTACTTTTCTGCTTTTGCTTTACTCTTATTGTGTAACTGTTACGTGAAATTTATGCTTTCGCCCCTGTTTACTTACTAAACTTATAGCTTACCCCATTCCTTTTGTTTTCCTTAGCAGGGGCCGACGCGGGGACTTTTGGCTCGTATACTAGTATAGTAAGATTGGCTTGTAATAATTGAACAGTTAGGATGTTTGTTTTTGTTTTGGTGGTTTGACTCGATACTTTTGGAGAATGTAATTATAACTCTTTTTGGGATTTGTATATAGTATGTAAGGTACTCTTTTGGATTTTCTGGTTTTTATCGCTTTAAGGTTTGAGTCCTGGCGCGAGCTAGGCAGGCGGCCCGCCGATACCCTTGGGTTCGCCCTTGGGAGAAGTGGGGTCGTCACAGTTGGTATCAGAGCTTAGGCTTCAGATTCCTGTAGTGTATCCTAGGCTTGAAGTTTAGGATGCCGGACTGTGGGATTCGATTTGATTTGAAAGTTAAGCAATTGAGGGATAAAACCTATAGCTGCTTCGCGTGGTCTCTGCGCGGGGTGAGCCTGAATGAAGTGGTGAATAAGTATGAAGGACTAGATGCTCGATCAAGCATAAGTTATGGATCATAAATGTTATAGGCCTTAAATCTTTCTCATGGTATCTGAGGACCATAGGTAGGTTCGTCAGGTAGGAATTTCGATTGTAGATAGTTTACTCTTGGGACTGCAGCTTGAGATGTGAATTATCTTATTTCGGATTCTTGTGCCTGAGTACTCCAGAGTTGAGGCGCTGCTAAGTACTTGAGATTTGCATTTTGGGGAACATGAACAAGCTTTGTCTGGCTAGAGTGAGTACAAGAGATCAACGGGCACTTTGGGAAGTGGAGTAAGAAACCGGACGAGGGTGGTTTTCACTGAGTGTGGGACGACAAGTCGCGTTTCTTTCATTTGCCCTTGTATTGTCCCTACATGTCATTTACTTGTGGTATGTTAATACCTGCATCTATAGTACTTGCTGCACTTGACTTTGTCTAACTTGAAATGTCTCTTGGTGTATATGGTGCATTATATTGCGTACATTTTGGCGTGACTTGTATATATATGTACACCTTTTGATCTTTTGATTATTTCGAGTTTTTCAACCCTTAGCTCGTTGATTGCAATTTCGAGGACGAAATTGTCCTAAGTGGGGGAGATTGTGAGGCCCCAGTTCGTTCTACGTTGATATATTCATTAATTGGGCGGTAACGTTTGGTTTTGGGAGTATTTCGAAAACCCTAAGTAGGGATTAAGATTTAAACCCTAAGTTCCGGTTAAGATTGAAAACCCGTTTTCCTACATTTTCTTTATTAGAAAATTCTCCAGATAATTTTTATTGAGTAACTAGAGTTTTTAGATGATTTTTCTAGTATTAGTTAGTTTTTGAGAAATTAAGAACGTATATCGGACGTGGGACCCACTAGTGCGAAAAGTTCGGAAAAATTCGGCCAATTAGGTTAAATTCCGGATACTGCTTAAAATTTATCGGGTGTTAAGAGATAAGTAGTGTGTGTGAAGTGATTGATGTGAGAGAGAAAAGAAAGATAGGAATGCATTAATGGTGGTGACAAGTGTCACCATTTCATTGGAGAAGACTTAAGAATTACTATTCATATTTTTGACTTTTTTGACCAAAGGTTAAATATCTTCAAAATTCATTAAAATTTCCTCATTCTTTCTTCACCATGGCCGGCTCTCTCCTCTCTCTCTTTCTCTCTCTCTTGCTCCAAGTACAAAGAAGAAACACTTCAATCTTGTTCCAAATCATCAAACCAACCATCCAACCTTGATTTTGCTCCATAAAACATCTTCAAGTGGTGGTTGTGAGTTGTTTTGTGGATTTGTTTGGAAGAGCTAAGGTGGTCTACAACTCCTCTTCTCTTGTATACTAGGTAAGTGATGATTTAACATACTCTTGCACTTAATGAAGCTTAAGTTATGCTTATTAGTGATTAAAGTGCTGAAATTTCTGGTTTTATCTTGGTTTGGAGTGATTTGGTGAAGTTTTCCATTTTATGATGATTTTTCTGGTTTAATTGGATTATGATGGTGTGGTTGTTTGTGATGATTGGTAATGGACTATAATGGCTCTAGTGGATGTGAAATGTGGATAAATGCAACCAATTTTGGATTTGGTGTGAAAATTGCAAAGCTAGGGTTCTTAAATCCCCAATTCTGTCCGGTTTTGGATCATAGGGTTAGAGGCCGAATTTGACTTTGCTCAAAACATGAAAGTTGTAGGAATTGATGTGATTGAGATGCCTGCAAAATTTCAGGTCATTTAGATTAATGTAGAATGAGTTATGACGAAATTACTGTAGCTGTTCTGCTTTGGACAGAATGCGAAAACTGAGATAGTAATTGGCCATTTTGACTGGTTTGGGTTTGGATTTTGAAGTTGGTGTCTTCTGATGAAATGTAGCAGGATGTCTTAGCTAACATATGCCTTTGGAATTTCGGCATTTGGACTTGTATAGACTAAGTTATAGTAATTACAGTTTTGTGTGATTTGCAAACCTGTTTTGGTAATTCTGGTATAGTATTTGGCATTTTCGACCTAGTTAAGCTAGGAACTGGACTGAGTGGCCTTCTACATTGTTGTAGCCCTGTTTCTTAGCTTCGAAATGGTGGGTCTTACACCCCCATCCGATAACCGTAGTGAATTTGGTACCATTACCGCATATTGAGGTCAAATACGGTTTGTGATTCTAGTACGTTTTTGGAAAGTTTATGGCTGGAACTTTGGCTTCACATTTGACTGAGTTACAAGCTGTTTGGGCTTCCGACCAAAACACCAAACTTATAGCCCTATATCAGAGCTTTCTAACGCCCTTGGAATTTCATGAATCGGATTTATAAAACCTGAGATATAGCCGAGCAAACAAGGCCTGCCCGTGAAAATGACCAGAAATCTGTTTTGCTCCTGATGACCAATTTCCGTTCCGAATTTGGATTGCTGACCTTCATGAAAGTTGTTCCATTTGGAATGAACTATCTAACTGCTAATTTTCAGCTCTTTTGACCATGTGTAGCATAGAAAACAGTTCGCACTCAAAACTGACCATTTGTGCATTGGCCAGATTTCGTAAGTGATTGTGATTGGATCATTTGGGACTGAAGCCTCCAGTTTCAGTTCTGGATGTCTTCATAACAGTTGTTGTTCATCCTTTAAGCTTCGATTTGGCATCTCATACGCCTTAATCCGATATTCGTAGCTCAACTTATGGGTAAACTAGAAATGAGTAGCAAATCTGCCGTTTCCGTTTCCGTCCGTCATATTTACGTGCGCGCGTGTCGTTTTGCCGTTTTGCTTGTTTTGGGCATGTTAGTGGCCGTTTGTGATAAAATCTTCTATTTCAGACAGCGGTGAGCTAGGCGGAGCCGGTGGGGCCCACTACTAGCCAACACACAAAGTGAATTCCGCCTTTGTACTACTTTTGGTATTTTGAGTAAGTATTCAGGCCAGTTTGGTGTGTTTTCTTTGCTATGTGTTTGAGATATGTGAAAAGGGCACTTAGGCGAGGGTGTACTTTATCGCACTCGACCTAAACCCTAATTTGAATGTATAATTGTACTTGGCATATGTATATGAACCTTTTGGAACCAAAACCCTTGAGCTTGTGGCTCGGGGCGACTTTCGAATAAAGTTTGTGAAGTTTGCAAAGTTTGTGATTTTGAATAATTTTGTGAAGTTTGTGAGTTTGGGGCGAACTCTTGACCTGGTTGGACTATTCGAGCCGGTTAGAGGTTGGTCGAAGGCAGTCCAACTTAGTCTGAGGTCACCAAGTTTGTAGGTTCATGTTATGAACCAATTTTGTAAATCCGGTTCACCGAGAAGGTGACCAAGTTTGTGACCCGAGCTTGTGACTCAAGCTCAAGTTTGTGATTTCGTTCGCCCGGGCAAGTTTGTGAGGTGACTGGCCAGTGAGGGTGATAAGGTGTCGGTGGGTGTACAAGTGAAGTTCTACGGACTATTATTTGCGGTCGACGGAGTGTCGGCAGGAGATCACGCATGGCACATGAGTTGGCTTTGGAGCCACCTGTATCCTTATTATGTGATGTTACTTTTCTGCTTTTGCTTTACTCTTATTGTGTAACTGTTACGTGAAATTTATGCTTTCGCCCCTGTTTACTTACTAAACTTATAGCTTACCCCATTCCTTTTGTTTTCCTTAGCAGGGGCCGACGCGGGGACTTTTGGCTCGTATACTAGTATAGTAAGATTGGCTTGTAATAATTGAACAGTTAGGATGTTTGTTTTTGTTTTGGTGGTTTGACTCGATACTTTTGGAGAATGTAATTATAACTCTTTTTGGGATTTGTATATAGTATGTAAGGTACTCTTTTGGATTTTCTGGTTTTTATCGCTTTAAGGTTTGAGTCCTGGCGCGAGCTAGGCAGGCGGCCCGCCGATACCCTTGGGTTCGCCCTTGGGAGAAGTGGGGTCGTCACAGTTGGTATCAGAGCTTAGGCTTCAGATTCCTGTAGTGTATCCTAGGCTTGAAGTTTAGGATGCCGGACTGTGGGATTCGATTTGATTTGAAAGTTAAGCAATTGAGGGATAAAACCTATAGCTGCTTCGCGTGGTCTCTGCGCGGGGTGAGCCTGAATGAAGTGGTGAATAAGTATGAAGGACTAGATGCTCGATCAAGCATAAGTTATGGATCATAAATGTTATAGGCCTTAAATCTTTCTCATGGTATCTGAGGACCATAGGTAGGTTCGTCAGGTAGGAATTTCGATTGTAGATAGTTTACTCTTGGGACTGCAGCTTGAGATGTGAATTATCTTATTTCGGATTCTTGTGCCTGAGTACTCCAGAGTTGAGGCGCTGCTAAGTACTTGAGATTTGCATTTTGGGGAACATGAACAAGCTTTGTCTGGCTAGAGTGAGTACAAGAGATCAACGGGCACTTTGGGAAGTGGAGTAAGAAACCGGACGAGGGTGGTTTTCACTGAGTGTGGGACGACAAGTCGCGTTTCTTTCATTTGCCCTTGTATTGTCCCTACATGTCATTTACTTGTGGTATGTTAATACCTGCATCTATAGTACTTGCTGCACTTGACTTTGTCTAACTTGAAATGTCTCTTGGTGTATATGGTGCATTATATTGCGTACATTTTGGCGTGACTTGTATATATATGTACACCTTTTGATCTTTTGATTATTTCGAGTTTTTCAACCCTTAGCTCGTTGATTGCAATTTCGAGGACGAAATTGTCCTAAGTGGGGGAGATTGTGAGGCCCCAGTTCGTTCTACGTTGATATATTCATTAATTGGGCGGTAACGTTTGGTTTTGGGAGTATTTCGAAAACCCTAAGTAGGGATTAAGATTTAAACCCTAAGTTCCGGTTAAGATTGAAAACCCGTTTTCCTACATTTTCTTTATTAGAAAATTCTCCAGATAATTTTTATTGAGTAACTAGAGTTTTTAGATGATTTTTCTAGTATTAGTTAGTTTTTGAGAAATTAAGAACGTATATCGGACGTGGGACCCACTAGTGCGAAAAGTTCGGAAAAATTCGGCCAATTAGGTTAAATTCCGGATACTGCTTAAAATTTATCGGGTGTTAAGAGATAAGTAGTGTGTGTGAAGTGATTGATGTGAGAGAGAAAAGAAAGATAGGAATGCATTAATGGTGGTGACAAGTGTCACCATTTCATTGGAGAAGACTTAAGAATTACTATTCATATTTTTGACTTTTTTGACCAAAGGTTAAATATCTTCAAAATTCATTAAAATTTCCTCATTCTTTCTTCACCATGGCCGGCTCTCTCCTCTCTCTCTTTCTCTCTCTCTTGCTCCAAGTACAAAGAAGAAACACTTCAATCTTGTTCCAAATCATCAAACCAACCATCCAACCTTGATTTTGCTCCATAAAACATCTTCAAGTGGTGGTTGTGAGTTGTTTTGTGGATTTGTTTGGAAGAGCTAAGGTGGTCTACAACTCCTCTTCTCTTGTATACTAGGTAAGTGATGATTTAACATACTCTTGCACTTAATGAAGCTTAAGTTATGCTTATTAGTGATTAAAGTGCTGAAATTTCTGGTTTTATCTTGGTTTGGAGTGATTTGGTGAAGTTTTCCATTTTATGATGATTTTTCTGGTTTAATTGGATTATGATGGTGTGGTTGTTTGTGATGATTGGTAATGGACTATAATGGCTCTAGTGGATGTGAAATGTGGATAAATGCAACCAATTTTGGATTTGGTGTGAAAATTGCAAAGCTAGGGTTCTTAAATCCCCAATTCTGTCCGGTTTTGGATCATAGGGTTAGAGGCCGAATTTGACTTTGCTCAAAACATGAAAGTTGTAGGAATTGATGTGATTGAGATGCCTGCAAAATTTCAGGTCATTTAGATTAATGTAGAATGAGTTATGACGAAATTACTGTAGCTGTTCTGCTTTGGACAGAATGCGAAAACTGAGATAGTAATTGGCCATTTTGACTGGTTTGGGTTTGGATTTTGAAGTTGGTGTCTTCTGATGAAATGTAGCAGGATGTCTTAGCTAACATATGCCTTTGGAATTTCGGCATTTGGACTTGTATAGACTAAGTTATAGTAATTACAGTTTTGTGTGATTTGCAAACCTGTTTTGGTAATTCTGGTATAGTATTTGGCATTTTCGACCTAGTTAAGCTAGGAACTGGACTGAGTGGCCTTCTACATTGTTGTAGCCCTGTTTCTTAGCTTCGAAACGGTGGGTCTTACACCCCCATCCGATAACCGTAGTGAATTTGGTACCATTACCGCATATTGAGGTCAAATACGGTTTGTGATTCTAGTACGTTTTTGGAAAGTTTATGGCTGGAACTTTGGCTTCACATTTGACTGAGTTACAAGCTGTTTGGGCTTCCGACCAAAACACCAAACTTATAGCCCTATATCAGAGCTTTCTAACGCCCTTGGAATTTCATGAATCGGATTTATAAAACCTGAGATATAGCCGAGCAAACAAGGCCTGCCCGTGAAAATGACCAGAAATCTGTTTTGCTCCTGATGACCAATTTCCGTTCCGAATTTGGATTGCTGACCTTCATGAAAGTTGTTCCATTTGGAATGAACTATCTAACTGCTAATTTTCAGCTCTTTTGACCATGTGTAGCATAGAAAACAGTTCGCACTCAAAACTGACCATTTGTGCATTGGCCAGATTTCGTAAGTGATTGTGATTGGATCATTTGGGACTGAAGCCTCCAGTTTCAGTTCTGGATGTCTTCATAACAGTTGTTGTTCATCCTTTAAGCTTCGATTTGGCATCTCATACGCCTTAATCCGATATTCGTAGCTCAACTTATGGGTAAACTAGAAATGAGTAGCAAATCTGCCGTTTCCGTTTCCGTCCGTCATATTTACGTGCGCGCGTGTCGTTTTGCCGTTTTGCTTGTTTTGGGCATGTTAGTGGCCGTTTGTGATAAAATCTTCTATTTCAGACAGCGGTGAGCTAGGCGGAGCCGGTGGGGCCCACTACTAGCCAACACACAAAGTGAATTCCGCCTTTGTACTACTTTTGGTATTTTGAGTAAGTATTCAGGCCAGTTTGGTGTGTTTTCTTTGCTATGTGTTTGAGATATGTGAAAAGGGCACTTAGGCGAGGGTGTACTTTATCGCACTCGACCTAAACCCTAATTTGAATGTATAATTGTACTTGGCATATGTATATGAACCTTTTGGAACCAAAACCCTTGAGCTTGTGGCTCGGGGCGACTTTCGAATAAAGTTTGTGAAGTTTGCAAAGTTTGTGATTTTGAATAATTTTGTGAAGTTTGTGAGTTTGGGGCGAACTCTTGACCTGGTTGGACTATTCGAGCCGGTTAGAGCTTGGTCGAAGGCAGTCCAACTTAGTCTGAGGTCACCAAGTTTGTAGGTTCATGTTATGAACCAATTTTGTAAATCCGGTTCACCGAGAAGGTGACCAAGTTTGTGACCCGAGCTTGTGACTCAAGCTCAAGTTTGTGATTTCGTTCGCCCGGGCAAGTTTGTGAGGTGACTGGCCAGTGAGGGTGATAAGGTGTCGGTGGGTGTACAAGTGAAGTTCTACGGACTATTATTTGCGGTCGACGGAGTGTCGGCAGGAGATCACGCATGGCACATGAGTTGGCTTTGGAGCCACCTGTATCCTTATTATGTGATGTTACTTTTCTGCTTTTGCTTTACTCTTATTGTGTAACTGTTACGTGAAATTTATGCTTTCGCCCCTGTTTACTTACTAAACTTATAGCTTACCCCATTCCTTTTGTTTTCCTTAGCAGGGGCCGACGCGGGGACTTTTGGCTCGTATACTAGTATAGTAAGATTGGCTTGTAATAATTGAACAGTTAGGATGTTTGTTTTTGTTTTGGTGGTTTGACTCGATACTTTTGGAGAATGTAATTATAACTCTTTTTGGGATTTGTATATAGTATGTAAGGTACTCTTTTGGATTTTCTGGTTTTTATCGCTTTAAGGTTTGAGTCCTGGCGCGAGCTAGGCAGGCGGCCCGCCGATACCCTTGGGTTCGCCCTTGGGAGAAGTGGGGTCGTCACAGTTGGTATCAGAGCTTAGGCTTCAGATTCCTGTAGTGTATCCTAGGCTTGAAGTTTAGGATGCCGGACTGTGGGATTCGATTTGATTTGAAAGTTAAGCAATTGAGGGATAAAACCTATAGCTGCTTCGCGTGGTCTCTGCGCGGGGTGAGCCTGAATGAAGTGGTGAATAAGTATGAAGGACTAGATGCTCGATCAAGCATAAGTTATGGATCATAAATGTTATAGGCCTTAAATCTTTCTCATGGTATCTGAGGACCATAGGTAGGTTCGTCAGGTAGGAATTTCGATTGTAGATAGTTTACTCTTGGGACTGCAGCTTGAGATGTGAATTATCTTATTTCGGATTCTTGTGCCTGAGTACTCCAGAGTTGAGGCGCTGCTAAGTACTTGAGATTTGCATTTTGGGGAACATGAACAAGCTTTGTCTGGCTAGAGTGAGTACAAGAGATCAACGGGCACTTTGGGAAGTGGAGTAAGAAACCGGACGAGGGTGGTTTTCACTGAGTGTGGGACGACAAGTCGCGTTTCTTTCATTTGCCCTTGTATTGTCCCTACATGTCATTTACTTGTGGTATGTTAATACCTGCATCTATAGTACTTGCTGCACTTGACTTTGTCTAACTTGAAATGTCTCTTGGTGTATATGGTGCATTATATTGCGTACATTTTGGCGTGACTTGTATATATATGTACACCTTTTGATCTTTTGATTATTTCGAGTTTTTCAACCCTTAGCTCGTTGATTGCAATTTCGAGGACGAAATTGTCCTAAGTGGGGGAGATTGTGAGGCCCCAGTTCGTTCTACGTTGATATATTCATTAATTGGGCGGTAACGTTTGGTTTTGGGAGTATTTCGAAAACCCTAAGTAGGGATTAAGATTTAAACCCTAAGTTCCGGTTAAGATTGAAAACCCGTTTTCCTACATTTTCTTTATTAGAAAATTCTCCAGATAATTTTTATTGAGTAACTAGAGTTTTTAGATGATTTTTCTAGTATTAGTTAGTTTTTGAGAAATTAAGAACGTATATCGGACGTGGGACCCACTAGTGCGAAAAGTTCGGAAAAATTCGGCCAATTAGGTTAAATTCCGGATACTGCTTAAAATTTATCGGGTGTTAAGAGATAAGTAGTGTGTGTGAAGTGATTGATGTGAGAGAGAAAAGAAAGATAGGAATGCATTAATGGTGGTGACAAGTGTCACCATTTCATTGGAGAAGACTTAAGAATTACTATTCATATTTTTGACTTTTTTGACCAAAGGTTAAATATCTTCAAAATTCATTAAAATTTCCTCATTCTTTCTTCACCATGGCCGGCTCTCTCCTCTCTCTCTTTCTCTCTCTCTTGCTCCAAGTACAAAGAAGAAACACTTCAATCTTGTTCCAAATCATCAAACCAACCATCCAACCTTGATTTTGCTCCATAAAACATCTTCAAGTGGTGGTTGTGAGTTGTTTTGTGGATTTGTTTGGAAGAGCTAAGGTGGTCTACAACTCCTCTTCTCTTGTATACTAGGTAAGTGATGATTTAACATACTCTTGCACTTAATGAAGCTTAAGTTATGCTTATTAGTGATTAAAGTGCTGAAATTTCTGGTTTTATCTTGGTTTGGAGTGATTTGGTGAAGTTTTCCATTTTATGATGATTTTTCTGGTTTAATTGGATTATGATGGTGTGGTTGTTTGTGATGATTGGTAATGGACTATAATGGCTCTAGTGGATGTGAAATGTGAATAAATGCAACCAATTTTGGATTTGGTGTGAAAATTGCAAAGCTAGGGTTCTTAAATCCCCAATTCTGTCCGGTTTTGGATCATAGGGTTAGAGGCCGAATTTGACTTTGCTCAAAACATGAAAGTTGTAGGAATTGATGTGATTGAGATGCCTGCAAAATTTCAGGTCATTTAGATTAATGTAGAATGAGTTATGACGAAATTACTGTAGCTGTTCTGCTTTGGACAGAATGCGAAAACTGAGATAGTAATTGGCCATTTTGACTGGTTTGGGTTTGGATTTTGAAGTTGGTGTCTTCTGATGAAATGTAGCAGGATGTCTTAGCTAACATATGCCTTTGGAATTTCGGCATTTGGACTTGTATAGACTAAGTTATAGTAATTACAGTTTTGTGTGATTTGCAAACCTGTTTTGGTAATTCTGGTATAGTATTTGGCATTTTCGACCTAGTTAAGCTAGGAACTGGACTGAGTGGCCTTCTACATTGTTGTAGCCCTGTTTCTTAGCTTCGAAACGGTGGGTCTTACACCCCCATCCGATAACCGTAGTGAATTTGGTACCATTACCGCATATTGAGGTCAAATACGGTTTGTGATTCTAGTACGTTTTTGGAAAGTTTATGGCTGGAACTTTGGCTTCACATTTGACTGAGTTACAAGCTGTTTGGGCTTCCGACCAAAACACCAAACTTATAGCCCTATATCAGAGCTTTCTAACGCCCTTGGAATTTCATGAATCGGATTTATAAAACCTGAGATATAGCCGAGCAAACAAGGCCTGCCCGTGAAAATGACCAGAAATCTGTTTTGCTCCTGATGACCAATTTCCGTTCCGAATTTGGATTGCTGACCTTCATGAAAGTTGTTCCATTTGGAATGAACTATCTAACTGCTAATTTTCAGCTCTTTTGACCATGTGTAGCATAGAAAACAGTTCGCACTCAAAACTGACCATTTGTGCATTGGCCAGATTTCGTAAGTGATTGTGATTGGATCATTTGGGACTGAAGCCTCCAGTTTCAGTTCTGGATGTCTTCATAACAGTTGTTGTTCATCCTTTAAGCTTCGATTTGGCATCTCATACGCCTTAATCCGATATTCGTAGCTCAACTTATGGGTAAACTAGAAATGAGTAGCAAATCTGCCGTTTCCGTTTCCGTCCGTCATATTTACGTGCGCGCGTGTCGTTTTGCCGTTTTGCTTGTTTTGGGCATGTTAGTGGCCGTTTGTGATAAAATCTTCTATTTCAGACAGCGGTGAGCTAGGCGGAGCCGGTGGGGCCCACTACTAGCCAACACACAAAGTGAATTCCGCCTTTGTACTACTTTTGGTATTTTGAGTAAGTATTCAGGCCAGTTTGGTGTGTTTTCTTTGCTATGTGTTTGAGATATGTGAAAAGGGCACTTAGGCGAGGGTGTACTTTATCGCACTCGACCTAAACCCTAATTTGAATGTATAATTGTACTTGGCATATGTATATGAACCTTTTGGAACCAAAACCCTTGAGCTTGTGGCTCGGGGCGACTTTCGAATAAAGTTTGTGAAGTTTGCAAAGTTTGTGATTTTGAATAATTTTGTGAAGTTTGTGAGTTTGGGGCGAACTCTTGACCTGGTTGGACTATTCGAGCCGGTTAGAGCTTGGTCGAAGGCAGTCCAACTTAGTCTGAGGTCACCAAGTTTGTAGGTTCATGTTATGAACCAATTTTGTAAATCCGGTTCACCGAGAAGGTGACCAAGTTTGTGACCCGAGCTTGTGACTCAAGCTCAAGTTTGTGATTTCGTTCGCCCGGGCAAGTTTGTGAGGTGACTGGCCAGTGAGGGTGATAAGGTGTCGGTGGGTGTACAAGTGAAGTTCTACGGACTATTATTTGCGGTCGACGGAGTGTCGGCAGGAGATCACGCATGGCACATGAGTTGGCTTTGGAGCCACCTGTATCCTTATTATGTGATGTTACTTTTCTGCTTTTGCTTTACTCTTATTGTGTAACTGTTACGTGAAATTTATGCTTTCGCCCCTGTTTACTTACTAAACTTATAGCTTACCCCATTCCTTTTGTTTTCCTTAGCAGGGGCCGACGCGGGGACTTTTGGCTCGTATACTAGTATAGTAAGATTGGCTTGTAATAATTGAACAGTTAGGATGTTTGTTTTTGTTTTGGTGGTTTGACTCGATACTTTTGGAGAATGTAATTATAACTCTTTTTGGATTTGTATATAGTATGTAAGGTACTCTTTTGGATTTTCTGGTTTTTATCGCTTTAAGGTTTGAGTCCTGGCGCGAGCTAGGCAGGCGGCCCGCCGATACCCTTGGGTTCGCCCTTGGGAGAAGTGGGGTCGTCACAAAGAGTCATTTGTTAAAAATGAGGTCAACGTTCGAACGGATTGATCACTTTTGATCGATACAAGATTTTGCAAAAACGCACGTGTTTGACCTTGACGAACTTCCTATCGAAGAGATTGGAATTCGCTGACAAATTTTCTCAATGAAGCGCGGATCAAAATTCCAACTGATCAAATAGCTGGATGCAATGGATGATTTTCTCAAAATTGATTAGGTTTCTCAATTCGAAATCCGACATTGAAACCCTAATTGGTCAAATGAAATTGACAATTTATTAAAAATCGACCGGATTACCCTAAAAAGTGAAACGGGTCAAATGAATTGAGTGAAATTTAAAACTTACTCAAAATTGACCGAATCATCCTAAAAAAGGAACTTGATCGGATGAACTAAATGAAATTGAGAATTTTATTCAAAATTGACCGGATCGCCCTAAAAAAAAGAACTTAGTCAAATGAATTGAATGAAATTGAGAATTTATTCAAAATTGACCAGATCGCCCTAAAAGGGTAAATTGATCAAATGAATGAAATTGAATTAGTGATTTATTCAAAAATTGGCCGAATGACCCTAAAAAGGGTAAATTGGTCAAATGAATTGACGATTTATTCAAAATCGACCAGGTGACCCTAAAAAGGGTAAATTGGTCAAATGACCCTAAAAAGGGTAAATTGGTCAAATGAATTGACGATTTATTCCAAATTGACCGGATGACCCTAAAAAGGGTAAATTGGTCAAATGAATGGTTTATTCAAAATTGATTATGAATTGACAAAATGGATCGATTGAATCGGCCGGCCATTGGTGGTTTCAGAAAATTAGTCTATGAGCTTTCTAAAATCACTATTTGGCCTCAATTTATTTATCGTCTCAATAGGAGGAATCATTTGTGAATTTCTTCAAATTAATGTCCTTCACGCAAGGGATTTTTACCAATTTTTGATAAAATGGCCAAAAAGTGATTATTAGATGCTCATATTTCAAAGATCACTCTACGAAAATGATTGGATCCTACCTTACCTTGTGCACTACCCCTTTGGATGGTACAAAATGTAAACGTGCAAGTCTCGTTGGATTAAGTATCCGAGACACAAGGTGGCTTATTCCTAACACGGGATCCCCTAAGTGGCATTCCCTTTCTAGGGTTTATGCATGATGCCAGTTATTAAAGCAGGAAAAAATGCAATTCGAAATGAAACGTGACCTAAGGAATCCTTTATCTGCCAGGGTAGGCCTAGAATGATATGCAATCATTAATCTATGAATGCAATATACAAAAATCTTTAGACGTGCAATAGCCTATCTACAAGGGTAGGTTCTAAAAGAAAGTCATGCCGGACCTCTTATTTCCTAATGTTTGTGAATGCAAAAGACAAGAGACAAAGAAACGTGAGTTCAACACATAACACATAACACATTTGGACAATTAGATAATATAAAAGGCAATAAAGATAAATAAGGAAAAAGGGTTGGGACCCCTCCCCTCGTGAATAGTGTCCCTAGTTCAGGATAAGGCTGACTCTACCCTAGGCAATTCTAATATGGATGCATGAGGCTTGGCTTACTAATGCATCTAGACTCGATAGGTCATAGGCCCCCGAGCCTTCAGACTTAGAAACCAAGGGTCATCAATCCCAAGGTTCTTTGTCGGTGGCTCGAGCGATTCCCCAAACACCGCTACGCACACATCGTGTCACGGCTACGTGTTTGAGTGAATCTATCAAAACCTCAATCTTCGACCAAAAGCTAAAGACTATCACCCAATAGCTTTAAGCGGAAGATTGAGTGGCCCATTGGAACATGCTACACACACATCGTGTCGTGATCACATGTCCAAGTGAGTCACCTAATCCTAATAGGGTGGAGTGGCGTGACAAGCCACTAAAGAAAAATAAAAGGGATAAAAAGAAGTAAAGCGTATGCTCGTATGCTAGTGCTCGTTTGGAGGGGAAGGGTCAAGAACCAACGCGAGGCTCTAGGGTGACCCATACCTCCCAAAATGCAATGCAAGCGCGAGATAACAAATAAACATTCATTCAAACATACATTCGTGAGTCGAGGGATTGGTTTGATTACGTATATAAGACAAAAGGTCCTAAAAAATGAAAAATGCAATCCTAATATCCACATGCCATGCATAGAAAGGGTAGAAAAAGGAAACGAATGGTTAAGTCAAAAATGCTTGGACCCACTTAGGAAGTCCCCAGTGGAGTCGCCAACTGTCGCGCCCCATTTTTTATAAATAAATATAAATGGTTTGAGAAAGATGTTTTTGATTCAATTTTGATTGGAAAATGATTTTTTGTGAGTTGAAGAAGATATGGGTCACAATGGGACTTGGAAAGCGACGATTTGACCCAAAGAATAGTTTTAAAAAGGGTTTGAAAAGAAAAGTTTGGAGTCGCCACTTGGTAATGATTTAAGGTGTACCAAGTCACCTAAAAATGAGATTTAAAGTCAAGCAGTAATAAACCCTTTTTAAAACGACTCCTAGTCCACGTAAGCCAAAGAAAAAGGTTCGGGAGTCACGTTTGACAAAGGGGAAGGCAAGGATAGAATCCAAGGCACCCCTTTGACCTAGCCAAGGCTAGTTGCGCGACTTAACCTTACCTTTCCTAATTTTCTACCCAATGTATGTATTGCACGTTGGATATGACTATATGAATGCAAAACGGAAAGGAAAATGCAATCCTAAATTCTACGATGTCTCTTGTGAGGCTTTTGGTTCCAAACCACATGAATTGTGACGGCCAACAAAGGAAAACCTCATAGAGGTCGATTAATGCAAATGAGATTTCAAATTCAAGTGTGCAAGTGTGAAGGTGTATGAAAGATGCAAGAAATGTAAGTGCAAGTGTGCGAATGTATAAAAAGGTGCAGGTGTGAAATTGTATAAAATTCAAGTGTTTTTTGTGTGCAAGTGTGTGAAAATAGAATAATAGATATATAAGGTAAAGTGGAATTTCATTTGTGAAGTGAAAACAAGCAAGTGAGAGGTAAAATGTAGTAAAAAAGTATGGTTTTGAGAAATGTGAAAAAATGTGGTTAAAAGAGTATGTAGATGATAAAAATGAAAGTATGACCCTAGAGGAATGCAACAAGTCAGGTACGGGGGGTTGACTCCTAACTTTTCGACTTCTATTTTCCCTTTGATTAGAAGGCGAAACTAGCGTGCTAAGGCTATCGAGTAGCCACACTCGCTCGTTTCCCTTATCAAGAGGGGATTTTCACGCAAATGAACCCTAACTAGCATGAGATGCAAGTCCTAAAGTGAAGGGGAAGGGGTTTGAGGAACATACCAAATGATAAACTAAGGAAAAATGCGTGATATGTGGTGATCATGCACTTCATGAAAAAGGAAAAAAACCTATTGGGTCTAGCATTGGACTAGCCCCTCCTATGAATTCCGACTAGCGTTGGACTAGTGGAAACGATAAAAGAAGCCACAACTAGCGTTGGACTAGTGTGGTGACGTACATTCATCCATTCCATTCATCCACACTACAAAAAGCGAGTAGACATGCGAATCACTTATAAACACGTAGCACATAACATTTAGCATGCTTGACTAGATGCAAAATCCTAATAAAGCATTTAACATATAACACATAGGCATGCAACCATTACATTTGCTAACTAAAACAAAAGGGAAAGGGAAAATGGACCAAATTACTTGCTACGCCCTATCTATTACAAGCCAAGAGGTGTACACATACCCCATTAATAAAAATCAAAAGTAAATGAAATAACTGAAAGGAAATAAGGAGAGGCTAGGAAAGCAAGTACACATGCAAATTTCAATTAGCACATTAGTCCACATAGGAGAGAAACAAAAGGGGTAAAAGAGATTATACCTCCCCCTAATGGTAAGCAAATGAAGGAAAATGGCTTCAAAACAATAAAGGGGTCAAGGCATCAATTTAAAAGTAAAGTATAAGCAAAAACACCAAACCCACCTAATTGCAACTTGAATGAGCCCAAAAAATGCTTAAAGACCAAGAAAACGGAATAGCCCGTTCAATTTCCAAATATAGCAGCTACTAAAGACCCAAAACAAGCATTACTCAAGCATTCAAGTCCAAATAAATCGTTTAAGCACTTCAAAGATTCCAAAAATAAAGAAAGAGTCAAACAATGATTGAAGTTGCAATGATTTTGAGACTTGATTACAAGATACTGAAACATGCTTGGGCTATTGTGGCACAAAGAGAAACTTAGAGGGGTCAAATTGATTAAATGTTCCAATTACTTGGGCCTTAGTAGAACAAAGGGGGATTTGAGGGGTTGAAATGCAAATTTCTGAAGACATTTCCATGCAATCATCGAAGCAAGCTTTCTTTTCTTCTTCGCTACTGATTTCTGGTTTCTGCAAATTCATGGAGTGTATGATGCCAACTTCCCTTTTGCTAAACAGAACCAGAGTCCCAACCAAACATCTAGCTTTGATTTTTAATAGCAATATTACAGAAATCCAACATCTAAACATGCAAATCTTCTAAAAAAAAAAAAAAAAAAACTCTGCAACTTTCCGGGTTTGCTTGTTACAAAATCAGCCATGAACTTCAAGTAAAACGCATAGATTCATCAGATAAAACCTCATAACAAAACGCCCAAAACCATTTTCTTAACAAGTTTCGTCCCACGGATTCCTACCGAATCAGAAACTATCGAACAAATAACATAGCGAAGTTATGAAATTAGCAACAGCTCAAATCAGCAGCAAACATTCAAAAACTCACGTCCGATAGATCTACCTTTCATAAAAAAAATGCCAAAACCACAAGGATAAGAGTCATTTTACCTAAGAGCACTCACGTTGTCAATTAATTGTGAAAAATGCTGGGAAACGTGCGCTGATAAGAAAGAAACCAAGCATTTCGGTGCCGAAAATTTCAGCAATGGTGAAACCGCCAGTTTGTGGCCAGATTTGACGATCTTCCTGTTGTTATTCACGACCAGTTTCTGAACAAGAAACCCTCCCCTTACTCCCCACTTGGTGCAGAAACAAAAATCTGCTCAAGTTAAGCAATCAGGAAGGAGATAATCAATCCTCAAAGTGTGCTGCAAATCAGCCCACCTGACGAAATTTCTGCAGCAAAAACAATTCTCCGTCTCCCTGCTTTTCTAATTTTTCTAGATCCTTCCCAGGTTTCCCCCACTTTTATTTTTTGTTGCTGCCTTTTCCTCCTTTCTTTCCCTTAGTCGTTCTCCCCCCCAAAAACTTCACAACTGAAGCCCTTTCTTCCATTGCTGTTTCTTCTCCCGAAGCTTCCCCCCGAAACTTCCCCAGCCTTTCCCCTAATATTTATCTGTCTTCACTCTCCCTCGGCTTTCAACTCTCTGGTCTCTTTCCTAGCCGTCCCAGCCTTTATCAGTTAGTATCCCCTTAATCTTCCCAAAACCCCTACTCTCTCTCTCTCTGTTCTTCTCTCAAGCTCCCTGCCGTCCATTTGGATCCTTCCCCTTTGCTCAGTTTCTTTAGCCGCCGACTACACCCCAGTCCCTCCACAATATCTCAGCCGTCCCCTTTTTCATATCCTCTCCAGATTTTCCGCTGTTTTTCTCCCTCTCTATCTTCCAACCGTCCCCCCCGATCTCTTGCCTTGATTCCTTTCCAGCGGCCTTTCCTTTTCCTTGCTATAGCCTGAAACTCCTTGTTTCTCCGTGGGTTTTGTCTCCTCCGTGTGTTGTTTTTCTATCTTTCCTCCTTCTCGGCTTCCCCCTCTTCTATCCTTTTCTCCTAACCGTGCACCTCTGGTTTTTCTCTGCTCAGCCGCAACTCTCCCTTTCTATCTCTGGTATTTCTTTTCTTGTCTCCTCCTCCGATGTGCAGCCGCCGCTTTTCTTTTTCTCTCTTTTCTTTCTTTCACTTCCCCCGTAACCCTCTCCTCTCTCTTGCTCAATACCCTAGCCGTTTATTTTCTGGTTCCTTTCTATCCCTTAGGCAGCCGCCAACCTTCCCTCTTTCGCTGTTTTTCATTTCCTCTCAAAACCAGCCGTCATCTATCCTTTTTTTTTTCCTGCGTTTCCTTCTTTTCTATTTATACCAAACACTACAACTTCAAACCCTCACAGCAAGGGTATCCGCTGAAGTTGCATTTTCTCCTCTTTTTTTTAGAGCCGTTTGATGACTTTTGCTAGAATCCCATATTGCCGCTGCATGTGCGGCTCTTTTCTTTTCTGTTTTTCTTTTCTTCTTTTTTTTTTCAACTTAATAATTTAACAAAAATGATAGTAAAACAATTTTAAGTATAATTACATCAAAATAAACAAACTAAAAACAACAAAGTTACCTTTTTCAATCTTTTTCTTTCATTTTTCATTTTTCATCATTTTTCACTTTTTTTCTTTTTTCATTTTCAAGAAAGCATTGAATTTAAATTACAAACGACTAAATCATATTTTTGAATGCTTTTTTTTTCCTTTTTTTCTCTTTTCAAGAAATTCTATCATAAAACTTAAAAATAAAAATAAACTAGAAACTAAAAGCTAAAAAAAAGCGAATAAAACTAACACTACAAAATAAAAAACTAAAAATAAAAAGTACATGAAATTACACCAAAAATTTGGTGTCTACACTAAGACTTGGATTTGAGCAAGGCAATGTTATATGATGGATGATTTCTGAGCCATGGAGGTGAGTGACCTCAAACTATTTCTAAAGTTATTTATGAACCGTTTTTTTGCATTAGTTACCTTTAAACTGTTTCCAATGTTACTTTTGAACTGTTTTCTTGCATATCATGCATGCTTGCATATGAGTGTTCCTTGTTTGCTATATTACTTGATTTATTGGCTTGTTATTATTGATTGATAATATGTTAAGTGCTTTCAATGATTGTTAAAACGAGTTTTCTAGGCGAGTGTGTACTTTATCGCACTCGACCTAAATAAATATGAAATTTTCAATGATTAATGATTAAATGCTAGTTGCGCATGAATGTAAGCCGTTTGGCTGAATTGGGCCCTGCCCTTCGTTACCGATCGACTCGAGCCAGAAGCGGACTCGGTCGGGCGATATGGTGACCCTGGGTGAATTTGGTATACTCGAGTATTACCTTGTAGTCCGGCTACGTCCGGATGGGTGGAGACCGGCCAACGTCCGGAAAAAAAAAAGATGAACGAGGGATTATTTATAAAAAAATGAACGTATCCTTTTCATGAATGTTACTCTCGCTTTCCATTGTACATGTTTCTTGAATTATTGATACTCCATATTTAATGTTTTGTAAATGCTGTAATCGTTTCTGGACTTATCATTTGATCTATGACATCATTGATTTATGACATCATTGAAAAGAAATATTGTTAAACCGATTTGATTACTGATTTTCTGGTTACTCGCTGAGCTTCTAGCTCACCCCAAAAATATTTTATTCCCCTCCACAGGGCTCAAGGCGAAGGCAGGACTTGTTGTGCTTATTCATGTGAATGGATGGCCTATATCTTGTACAGTTTTGGATTTGGAATCATTTAATGTATAGTTGGGAATTAGTTTCCGCTGCATTTGTGACATGTAATTATTGGAGACTTGGATGTATATTTGTGGACGATGTGATGTATATTTGAGGTTTATTCTTGTAATTCATTTGAGGACTTTAGTTAACGACTGAGTCCCGGCGAGAGCCGGGCAGACGGCCCGCCGAACCCTCTGGTTCGCCTTAGGGGGAAGTGGGGTCGTCACAGTTGGTATCAGAGCTTAGGCTTCAGATCTCTGTAGTGTATCCTAGGCTTGAAGTTTAGGATGCCGGACTGTGGGTTTGATTTGACTCTTGAGAGATTTGTGCGGGATGTTTTGACTTGATTGGTACAAGAGGAAATGTCGAGGACGACATTCTTTTAAGAAGGGGAGATTGTGACGCCCCGAAAAGAATGAGTTTGAGAACCCGGAAATTTTCTAATTTTCTAGAGTTTATTTTTTTTAATCGCCCGCCTTTTCTACATTTTTTTGATTAGAAAAATTCTCCAGATAAAGTTTATGAGCAAAGATAGTTTTAAAATGATTTTTCTTGTATCGGTTAGTTTTTGAGAAATTAAGAGCGTATTTTGAACGTGGGACCCGCAAGTGCGGTAAATGCATTATATTTTTGACAACTTGTTGGACTTTTGTATTAAGTGATATTATTTTACAAGGTGTTAAGATATTTGTATTGGAGAGACAAAAAGATAAGTTTTAAACCTAAAGGTGACAAGTGTCACTTTCTTACTCAAGGGTGGACTTTGACCGTTTTACTACCTTTACTAATTGATTAAAAACTTGACCCAAAATTCATCTTCTTCATAAGCTCCATGGCCGAACCTCTTGGAGACAAAAAGAGAGAAAAGCTTCCAATTTCTTCCTTCTATTTCTTGCCCAATCTCACAAACCAACCGTTAAAACCGTGATTTGCTCCATAAAAACCTTTCTCTTGGTGGTATTAAGGTGTGTGGTGAAGTGGTTTGAGAAGCAAAGGTGCTAAGTTGGGTCTTTCCTTGGGTTTGCATGGTAAGTGACTAAGGAACCTTTCCTTTGATCTTGACAATGTTCAATTAGTGATTGGTGGTGGTTGAATAAGTGATTTTATGGATGATTTCATGATTTTGGTTGAAATTAGTGAAGTTTTATATTTAATTAGGAATTTTCTGTTCTCATATGATTGTTATTATGTGGTTATGTATGATGATTGGAGATGATAGTTGAGGAAGCTAGGAGGTGGAAAAAGTGATTAATTGCAAGAAATTTCTGTTTTGGAAGGAAATTGAAAAAACTAGGGTTCTTGAGGGAGCATTCTGTCCGAAATTTTAGGTCTGAGATAGAGGCCGAATTGGCCCTGTCTTGAAATATGAAAGTTGTAGGGAATGACATTTTAGAGGTGTCTACAAAATTTCAGGTCAATCGGAGTAGTGTAGAATGAGAAAAGTCGAAATTACTATTGCTATTCTGGTTTTACCCGAATGTAAGATTTGCGCCTGTAATCTGTTGTTTTGGCTGGAATTGCTTCCAAATTGGTTGTTGAGGCCTTCTAATGAAATTTAGCCCTGTTTCTTAGCTATCAGCTGGTTTTGGAATTTCTGGATTTGGACTTGGAGAGCCTGAGTTATGATGTTTCCGCTAGAATGCATTCTGTGAAGCTATTTTTGTGATTCTGGTGTAGTTTCTTGTGTTTTTGACCTGGTTACACTCGATATTGGGTTGAGTGACCTTCTGCAATATTGTAACCCTATCTCTTAGTTTCGAAACGGTGGGTCTTGCACCTTCATCTGACAATCGTAGTGCCTTTGGTACCATAACCGTAAAGTGACGTCAAAACCTGTTTTTCTGGTTTTGAGCTTAACTTTCATTTCCGAACTTTTCCCTAGCTTGACTTGTACTAGTACTACTTGGAGCTTGCTGAATGGCTATTGGATGAACTTGTTGTTGTGTGTGTACCTTTGGGACTAGCTGAGGAAATAATGAAACCATGATGGTTGGGAAAGTAAGCAAATTTAGGGGAAGTGTTGTCCGAAGTTTTAAAGGGCTTGTTTGCATTGAGTTTGTGATCTAAAACTTGGATTTGAGCAAGGCAATGTTATATGATGGATGATTTCTGAGCCATGGAGGTGAGTGACCTCAAACTATTTCTAAAGTTATTTATGAACCGTTTTTTTCCAATAGTTACCTTTAAACTGTTTCCAATGTTACTTTTGGACTGTTTTCTTGCATATCATGCGTGCTTGCATATGAGTGTTCCTTGTTTGCTATATCACTTGATTTATTGGCTTGTTATTATTGATTGATAATATGTTAAGTGCTTTCAATGATTGTTAAAACGAGTTTTCTAGGCGAGTGTGTACTTTATCGCATCGACCTAAATAAATATGAAATTTTCAATGATTAATGATTAAATGCTAGTTGCGCAAGAATGTAAGCCGTTTGGCTGAATTGGGCCCTGCCCTTCGTTACCGATCGACTCGAGCCAGAAGCGGACTCGGTCGGGCGATATGGTGACCCTGGGTGAATTTGGTATACTCGAGTATTACCTTGTAGTCCGGCTACGTCCGGATGGGTGGAGTCCGGCTACGTCCGGATGGGTGGAGACCGGCCAACATCCGGAAAAAAAAAGATGAATGAATAAAACGATGAACGAGGGATTATTTATAAAAAAATGAACGTATCCTTTTCATGAATGTTACTCTCGCTTTCCATTGTACATGTTTCTTGAATTATTGATACTCCATATTTAATGTTTTGTAAATGCTGTAATCGTTTTTGGACTTATCATTTGATCTATGTCATCATTGAAAAGAAATATTGTTAAACCGATTTGATTACTGATTTTCTGGTTACTCGCTGAGCTTCTAGCTCACCCCAAAAATATTTTATTCCCCTCCACAGGGCTCAAGGCGAAGGCAGGACTTGTTGTGCTTATTCACGTGAATGGATGGCCTATATCTTGTACAGTTTTGGATTTGGAATCATTTAATGTATAGTTGGGAATTAGTTTCTGCTGCATTTGTGACATGTAATTATTGGAAACTTGGATGTATATTTGTGGACCATGTGATGTATATTTGAGGTTTATTCTTGTAATTCATTTGAGGACTTTAGTGAACGACTGTGTCCCGGTGAGAGCCGGGCAGGCGGCCCGCCGAACCCTCTAGTTCGCCTTAGGGGGAGGTGGGGTCGTCACAGATGGTATCAGAGCTTAGGCTTCAGATCTCTGTAGTGTATCCTAGGCTTGAAGTTTAGGATGCCGGACTGTGGGTTTGATTTGACTCTTGAGAGATTTGTGCGGGATGTCTTGACTTGATTGGTACAAGAGAGAATGTCGAGGACGACATTCTTTTAAGGAGGGGAGATTGTGACGCCCCAAAAAGAATGAGTTTGAGAACCCGAAAATTTTCTAATTTTCTAGGGTTTTTTTTTTTTAAAATCGCCCGCCTTTTCTACATTTTCTTGATTAGAAAAATTCCCCAGATAAAGTTTATGAGCAAAGATAGTTTTAAAATGATTTTTCTAGCATCGGTTAGTTTTTGAGAAATTAAGAGCGTATTTTGAACGTGGGACCCGCAAGTGCGGTAAATGCATTATATTTTTGACAACTTGTTGGAATTTTGTATTAAGTGATATTATTTTACAAGGTGTTAAGATATTTGTATTGGAGAGACAAAAAGATAAGTTTTAAACCTAAAGGTGACAAGTGTCACTTTCTTACTCAAGGGTGGACTTTGACCATTTTACTACCTTTACTAATTGATTAAAAACTTGACCCAAAATTCATCTTCTTCATAAGCTCCATGGCCGAACCTCTTGGAGACAAAAAGAGAGAAAAGCTTCCAATTTCTTCCATCTATTTCTTGCCCAATCACACAATCCAACCGTTAAAACCGTGATTTGCTCCATAAAAACCTTTCTCTTGGTGGTATTAAGGTGTGTGGTGAAGTGGTTTGAGAAGCAAAGGTGCTAAGTTGGGTCTTTCCTTGGGTTTGCATGGTAAGTGACTAAGGAACCTTTCCTTTGATCTTGATAATGTTCAATTAGTGATTGGTGGTGGTTGAATAAGTGGTTTTATGGATGATTTCATGATTTTGGTTGAAATTAGTGAAGTTTTATATTTAATTAGGAATTTTCTGTTCTCATATGATTGTTATTATGTGGTTATGTATAATGATTGGAGATGATAGTTGAGGAAGCTAGGAGGTGGAAAAAGTGATTAATTGCAAGAAATTTCTGTTTTGGAAGGAAATTGAAAAAACTAGGGTTCTTGAGGGAGCATTCTGTCCGAAATTTTAGGTCCTAGATAGAGGCCGAATTGGCCTTGTCTTAAAACATGAAAGTTGTAGGGAATGATATTTTAGAGGTGCCTACAAAATTTCAGGTCAATCGGAGTAGTGTAGAATGAGAAAAGTCGAAATTACTATTGCTGTTCTGGTTTTACCTGAATGTAAGATTTGCGCCTGTAATTGGTTGTTTTGGCTGGAATTGCTTCCGAATTGGTTATTGAGGCCTTCTAATGAAATTTATCCCTGTTTCTTAGCTATCAGCTGGTTTTGGAATTTCTGGATTTGGACTTGGAGAGCCTGAGTTATGATGTTTCTGCTAGAATGCATTCTGTGAAGCTGTTTTTGTGATTCTGGTGTAGTTTCTTGTGTTTTTGACCTGGTTACACTCGAAACTGGGTTGAGTGACCTTCTGTAATATTGTAACCCTATCTCTTAGTTTCGAAACGGTGGGTCTTGTACCTTCATCCGACAATCGTAGTGCCTTTGGTACCATTACCGCAAAGTGACGTCAAAACCTGTTTTTCTGGTTTTGAGCTTAACTTTCATTTCCGAACTTTTCCCTAGCTTGACTGGTACTAGTACTACTTGGAGCTTGCTGAATGGCTATTGGATGAACTTGTTGTTGTGTGTGTACCTTTGGGACTGGCTGAGAAAATAATGAAGCCATGATGGTTGGGAAAGTAAGCAAATTTAGGGGAAGTGCTGTCCGAAGTTTTAAAGGGCTTGTTTGCATTGAGTTTGTGATCTAAGACTTGGATTTGAGCAAGGCAATGTTATATGATGGATGATTTCTGAGCCATGGAGGTGAGTGACCTCAAACTATTTCTAAAGTTATTTATGAACCGTTTTTTTTGCATTAGTTACCTTTAAACTGTTTCCAATGTTACTTTTGAACTGTTTTCTTGCATATCATGCGTGCTTGCATATGAGTGTTCCTTGTTTGCTATATCACTTGATTTATTGGCTTGTTATTATTGATTGATAATATGTTAAGTGCTTTCAATGATTGTTAAAACGAGTTTTCTAGGCAAGTGTGTACTTTATCGCACTCGACCTAAATAAATATGAAATTTTCAATGATTAATGATTAAATGCTAGTTGCGCATGAATGTAAGCCGTTTGGCTGAATTGGGCCCTGCCCTTCGTTACTGATCAACTCGAGCCAGAAGCGGACTCGGTCGGGCGATATGGTGACCCTGGGTGAATTTGGTATACTCGAGTATTACCTTGTAGTCCGGCTACGTCCGGATGGGTGGAGACCGGCCAACGTCTGGAAAAAAAAAGATGAACGAATAAAAAGATGAACGATGGATTATTTATAAAAAAATGAACGTATCCTTTTCTTGAATGTTACTCTCGCTTTTCATTGTACATGTTTCTTGAATTATTGATACTCCATATTTAATGTTTTGTAAATGCTGTAATCATTTCTGGACTTATCATTTGATCTATGACATCATTGATTTATGACATCATTGAAAAGAAATATTGTTAAACCGATTTGATTACTGATTTTCTGGTTACTCGCTGAGCTTCTAGTTCACCCCAAAAATATTTTATTCCCCTCCACAGGGCTCAAGGCGAAGGCAGGACTTGTTGTGCTTATTCACGTGAATGGATGGCCTATATCTTGTACAGTTTTGGATTTGGAATCATTTGATGTATAGTTGGGAATTAGTTTCCGCTGCATTTGTGACATGTAATTATTGGAGACTTGGATGTATATTTGTGGACCATGTGATGTATATTTGAGGTTTATTCTTGTAATTCATTTGAGGACTTTAGTGAACGACTGAGTCCCGGCGAGAGCCGGGCAGGCGGCCCGCCGAACCCTCTGGTTCGCCTTAGGGGGAGGTGGTCGTCACTGTGACACATGTCACTTTCATTAATTGCTTGCCTAACTTTTATCTCTCTTACAACAATCCACTTGGCAACCTCGAAATATCTCATAACACCTGGTAAATTAAACTCAGTATCCAAAACTTAACCTAACTGGCCGAATTTTTCCGAACTTTTCACACTAGCGGGTCCAACGTCCGATATATGCTCTTAATTTTTCAAAGACTATCCGATACTAGAAAAATCATTTAAAAACTAACTTTACTCATAACAATTATGTTTAAATATTTTCCGAATAAAGAAAATGTGGAAAAACGTGCAATTAAAAGAAAATAAAACCCTAAAAATTAAGAAAATTCCGGGTCCTCACAAGTCAGTTAACAAAATCATTAAACTTCCAAGAATTTCCAAGGCAAAATTGCCTTGTGCATTCATCTCCCTTTTCTCAAACATTTGGCCAATGAAATCTTTTCAAACATGGTCCAATTATGAAGGCAATGTCTAAGAAACATTCAAAATGTGTTTGATAGGTGATTAACACCAAGAGTTTCGAAATAACAACTCCCAAATCAAGATTAGCTATAAATCAGTCCAGAATTAGGGTTTTCTTTCACGAAGACAGCTCTGAAATCCAGACACAACTTACGCAATTTAACTCCAAATTGAGTGTGGTTGGTGGTGTCGAAAACTACATTCATAAGGCTACAATTTCTCAGAAGGAATCTTTTTAAAATTCTATCCATAACTAGCTCAAATTTGAGCATGAAGTCGCAGCTCAAAACAGGGCTTCCAGTACATATGAGAAACAGCATAGGCAACTTTACAGGGTTGGTACGGCTCACTCAGATGGAATCAGGGCATACATTTTATACCGTTGGAAAACTGGAAGTGTCTAGTTTGTAATGACACAAATGGCACTCGATTTTGAAGTCGGAGTAAAGAGTTATGGCCGAAATTGTGATACCCCAACTTTTAGGATCATTTTTGTTTAGTCTCAAAGAGGATATTACGGTTTCTTTAGTTTATTTTTATTTTAAAAACATTATTTTGTTTTAAAGAAGAAACTAAAGTTATTTCTTTGGGTTTGATTTAAAACCTTGTTTTATTTTAAAAGACTAGAAACCCTAAACGTCTAATCAAAACCCTAGTTTCACTTGTGACTGACCATTTTTCAAATTTCTCATATTTCAATCGAAACCCTAAATTCAATTTATGGAATTGTAAAACCCCTCACATTTTTCTTAAAAATCCCTTTTTATTTGGAACTTATGATTTTATAATAGCCCTACTACCCAATCACACAACAATAAGTGTAAATGAACCTAGAAAATAGGGTTTCACGTTTCAATTTTAAGTTAGCACGAATTAGGGTTTTCACATTTTTCCGTAGTGTGACTATTCGGTATAGAGTGAGGATCAAATTTGGTAGCTAAGAGTGACTTTTTGATGAGGAAATATTATATGATTAGAAGTGATAATAATAAGTTAGTGATTAAAAGGTAAAAACCCTAGTATATACGATTTAAGAAAAATCAGCTCAAACCGATGGGTATCGATCACTACCGATTAAACCCACCACTTGACCACCACTTTCTTACGAACACATACCCTTGATATTTGTGCAAAATATCCGCCCTCATCCTCAGCCATGTGACAGAAATATGTGGCCCAAAATGTAAGGAAAAGAAAGCAAAAACTTGGAAGGCTTTGGTGGTGACAAGTGTCAACCACCTATGGTTTCTTAACCAAGCCAAGTCTCACCTTCTTATCTTCCATTTGAGTTCATCTTTCCTCATTTTATTCCTGTTTTGGCTGTGAGCTAGGAGGAGCAAGAGAGTGAAGAAAGTTCAATCTTCTACCTTGAATCCAACCTTTTGAGTACAACCAAGAAAAACTAAACCGATTAATCACTAGTTGGAAGCTTGGGAAGCTTAAGGAACCAAGAATTTCAAGGAGAGGTGAAGGATCATCCTAGCAAGCTTGTGTCTTGAGGTATAATGGCTGATCAACCATTCTTTCTCTATTAATCATGATTAAGTTGGGTATTAATGTCGGTGTTGTGTTTGTAATGCTTGTTTCAAGTAATTTTGATGGTTAGATGGATGACTTTTGAGTTAGGGTTTCTTGTGGGTTAGGTGTGGTATGATGTATATATGTGGTATATGATCTTGTGAAGGTGATAGTAGTGGTAGTTTCAAGGTGAAAATGTGAATTATAGCTTGAAATAACAAAAAATTCCAGATTTCTGGAAAATTTAGCTTCAGTTCTGTCCGGTTCCATTTCATCATGTTAGAGGCCGAATTAGGCTTAGCACAAAACATGAACGTTGTACAGAATGATGTTTTATAGTTGACTACAAAATTCCAGCTCAATCAGAGTTATTTATCTTGTAAAAAGACAAAAATACCCCTGACTCTCATAGGTTTAGTCCAGTGGACAATTTTGATATTTCACAACACTAACCGTGTCTGTTCACCTTGATGTGTACTTAATTAGCCTTTTTCCAAAACACAAAAGTTGTAGTGCTATGTCTTAGCTTTCCAACGCCCCTAGAATCATCTCGATTGGACTTTGGTACCCTAAGTTATTGTCGTTTAAACATAGCGCAGTTAACTGACCTGTTTGTACGATTTTGGTTTAGTAATTTCAAATTTTGACCTAGATACACTATGAACTGAACTTGGTGATCTTCATAAAAGTTGTAGCTCTCTTCCATAGCTTTGAAACAGTATAAATTGCACCCCAATCTGATAAGCATAGCTTCAGTTGTGTCCGTTATGTAAAACAACGTCAAATTTGTCTTTTGTTTCTTGACACAAACTCCATTTCCGCAGATATTCCTAGCTTGATTTTGTACTTGTATGACTTGGAGCCTATGGAATGGCTATTGAAATGAGATGATTTTGTATATAACTTTGGGTTTGATTGAGGAAAAGAATGAAGCCATAAATGGTTGGAAAATAGGTAAATACAAAGGGCGTGCTGCCCAAATTTACGCTCGAGAACTAGGTCGATATACTTGTGACTTGAGTAAGACTTGAGAGTGAATATGTGACGCCCCACATCTCCCCAAGGCGAACCAAAGGGTATCCGCGGACGCCTGCCCAGCTCTCGCCAGGACTCAAGCAATTCCATTCAATTTAAAACTGAACTAAACACTTCGAAGAGAGCAACATGAATACAAACAATGCGGAAGCATTCGAACTTACCAAGTCACTTAACATGTAACCAGTACATCGGGTAATCATAATACAACTTTAAATCCTAAATACACGTCAGGGCCCCAAGCTTTTACATTTCAATTCCAAAAGTACAACTCAAACCAGGGCCTAGTCAAAATATAGTAGGAATCCTAAACAAAAGTACAACGAAGGGTTTCTCCATACTTCTCCGAGATTCGGTCCTGTTAAGGAAAACAAAACTATAGGGTGAGCGAAAAGCTCGTGAGGCCAAGAACACACATGCAAGCACATTGTTCAAATAGCAATCCCAAATTTATTGCATAAAACCGTGCTATTTCAATAATCAACCATTCGAGCAGGAAAAGTAATCAGAAACAATTCAAGGATATAGTAGCTCTCGGGAGCTAAGTTCCACTCGCTCTGCCGATGTCATTCGTATGCCTTCCCGCGTTGACCCTCCTGTCAACCGGGTCGGTATTTCCATTTCCGTAGATCACCACTTACTTCCCTCCGTCCACCGTGCACCTCAAGGTCCCACAAGTCATTTATAAGGCGATACTCCATGAGTATGCCAAGCAAGACCTCTCATTAGGTCGAGCTTATATATATCTCATGGCTCGCCCAAGTCCCCGACCAAGCCCATTGCCGGCTCGAGTCTAAGGTCGGCCTATGAGTTTGGGCGTCCCCCATTCATTTGAAAGTCGAGGAGGTTCACTCCAACGACATATATAATCATAACATAACATTGCATTTCATTCATTCATTCAATACATTTCAATCATTCATTTGAAATTAGAACGAGTGCGATAAAGTACGCACCCACCCTTATTTTTAAAACTTCCAACAATTACCACAAATAAGCAAGTATCAAGGATTCACACACTTGACACTCACCGAGCAATTCGATAAGAATTGTTTTCTGGGAGTTCAAGTGTCCACAGTAAGATCCTCTTGAATGTCTCCTTGTGCGCCTGACAATTAATAGCGGATAATCACTCAAATAACCCACTTATCAAGGAAGATTGTACACCAGTACAATCTAAAGATTATTTCACAAAAGGAACCTCAATTACTCGTAAATCGAGGTTCAACTTGCCTTTTACTATGTACAATATTATTTGAGTTTTTATCATGAAAATCGAGGGCAAAACGTTTGAATAATACTAAGAGAATTAAGAGTTTTGGAAAAACTCCTTTGCCTTGAAAATTGAGAAATTTCAGTTTTATCCTAAATCTTTGAAAATTCGAATCTCTCTCAATATAAGCCCAAAATTGGTAAACTTTGAAGTTGGAGACTACGTATTTCTCAAGATCACACCCTTACGAAGTCTTACAGCGGGTAAAGGAAAGAAGCTTCAAGCGCGGTACGTCGGACCCTACAAGATTCTTCAGAGGGTTGGAGCGGTCGCATATCGATTGGAACTGCCATCCAGTCTCTCTCGAATCCACGATGTGTTTCACGTCTCAATGCTAAAGAAGTATCATCCTGACCCATCCCATGTCTTACAACCGGAGGAAATTGAAGTGGACGAATCGCTTGCCTATGAAGAGAAACCAGTCCAAGTGCTTGATCGGAAAGTCAAAGAGCTCAGAAACAAGCGGATTCCGCTAGTGAAAGTACTATGGAGGAACCATGGGGTAGAGGAAGCTACCTGGGAAGCGGAAGAGGAAATGCGAAAGAAGTATCCAAACCTTTTCGGGAATTAAGGTGAGAAATTTCGAGGACGAAATTCTTTTAAGGAGGAGAGAGTGTGAGAACCCGTAAAACCCTAATATTTTTCCTAGGGTTTATTTCCCCTTAATTGCATGTTTTCTGCATTTTCTGGCTTAGGAATATTTTCCTGGTGAATTTTATGAGTAATTATAGTTTCTAGATAATTTTTCTAGTATTGGAGAATTTTTAGAAAATTAAGAATATATATTGGACGTGGGACCCACTAGTGCGAAAATTTCGGAAAAATTCGGCCAATAAGGTTAAGTTTCGGATACCGTGTAAAATTTATCGGGTGTTAAGAGATAAGTAGAGAGTGAGATTTGATTGATGTGAGAGGAAAAAGAAGTGATAAGATTGCATTAATGAGGTGACAAGTGTCACCCTCTTATTGGTTTTACTTTAAGATTTACTATTCCAATTTTTGACTTTTTTTTTACCAAAGGTTAAATATCTTAAAAATTGCACAAAAATCACCATTTTCTTTCACCTTGTGGCCGGCCCTCTCTCTTGCAAGAAGGAAGGGAATTCTTCAACATTTCAAGCTTCCAACTAGTCCAAATTCACCAAACCAAGTGTTTAAATTGGTTTTTACTCCATACAATCCTTCCTTTTAGTGATAGTGAGTGCTTTAGTGAAGCTTTTTGGAAGAGCTAAGGTGTCCAACATCTTCCTCTCTCTTGTTTTCTTGGTAAGTGATGCTTGAACACCCTACTTCACTTAATGATGCTTAAATGGTGCCTAATGGGACCTAAAGTGATGGATTATGTGATTTATTTCTTGATTTGAAGTGATGTAGTGAAGTTTTTATTTTTTTGAGGAATTTTCTGATTTAATATGAATGTGATGTTGTGATCATCTATGATGGTTGATAATGAGGGGGAAAGACTCTAGTAGGTGTGAATTAGTGATAATAGCAACTAATTTTGGCTTTGGAGTGAATTGTGAAATGTTAGGGTTTCAAAACCCCTAATTCTGTCCGGTTTTGGATCATGGGGTTAGAGGCCGAATTGGACTTTGCTCAAAACATGAAAGTTGTAGGTATTGATTATTTTGAAGTGCCTCCAAAATTTCAGGTCATTTGGATTAGTGTAGAGTGAGATATGTCGATTTTACTGTTGCTGTTCTGGGTTGATCAGAATGCGAAAACTGCACTTGTAATTGGCCATTTTGACTGGAATTTATTTGGATTTAGGTGTTGGTGTCTTCTGATGAAATGTATCTGGATGTCTTAGCTACCATATTCCTTTGGAATTTCGGCATTTGGACCTGTATAGACTGAGTTATAGTAATTACAGCATTATGTGATTTGTAAACCTGTTTTTGGTGGTTCCGGTTGAGTATTTGGCACATTTGACCTAGTTGTGCTAGGATTTGGAGTGAGTGGCCTTCTACATTATTGTAGCCCTGTTCCATAGCTTCGAAACGGTGGGTCTTACACCCCCATCCGATAATCATAGTGAAATTGACGCCATTACCGCAAAATAAGGGCAAAACAGTTTTTCTATTCGGGGCCAAGACTAATGCTATTTCTAATTTCTGGTTTGCTATCATGCTTATTTATGCATATGAGACCCTATTGGGGTTGTGTTCAGCATTGTTTTATGACTCGTTATCGAGTCTCATTGTATTTGCTTGCTTGTTCTAGGAGGAAACGGTGGTGCACGACGTTCGTTTAACGACGGTGCATGAAACATCATTTTCTCACTTGGTGAGTATACTACTCACTTAAATGTTATTATGTGGCTTTGTTATATGTGGCTGTGTTGCCTTGAAGGCTTATTTGGATATTGTAATTGATTAAGGTGAGGGTGTACTTGACCGCCCTCACCCCTTTTGATAGTATCACTGATTGTCTACTGTTTCACTATTTTACTGAACTTGATATATGAGTTATTGCATTCCATTTCATGGAAGCTGATTTGGTGTTGTTTGGACGAATGTCCAACGACCTTACTGTATCACTGAGCTCAACTCCGTTAGGTAGTCAATTGGATCGAGCCGGCGAGGGCTTAGTCGTGATAATTGACATGCCACGGGGACTGTACTGGGGAATCGTGTGGTAATGAGACCCTCGGTTCTGGTATACTCGAGTATTACCAAAATGACTGAATGGAGTGCGGGCCCGGTTGGGGAATGTTGGGTGGAAGGAATGGAAGTAAAGAGTTGTCTACGGTTGGTTATTTCTTTACATTGACGGAGGGTCAATGAGGTTGGATCAAGAATATAAGCGAGGAAATGGGCTCTTGAGAGCCGTCCGTATCCTTTCACTGATTTGATTTACTTCTTATTTGCATACTTGAACTGAACGGTTATGCTTATGTGATCTTAGCTGCTATGGTGGTTGTATTCTCACTGGGCATATAGCTCACCCCGTTTCTTTTGTTTTCCTTACAGGAATATGACTCTTTTGGAATGAATTTTGTTAAATCGTTGTCGAATGTACTAGATGAATGCCTCTTTTGTATTGCATATAAAATGGGACCCTAAATGTATCATTAGGGTCGTTTTCACTTTTGTTTTGGCAACCCACATATGTAGTGACTTTTGTATCACTTTTAAAGGCCATTGTGGCTTGTAAATGGTAAATGTTATGTTGTATATGTATTTCGATGTTTGGTTGGGTTTCGGACGGGTCGGTTACTATTCATGGCCAACTCTGGATTTCATTTCTTTTATTTTGGGTTATTTTGCCCTTTTGCCTTGTTTGCGCGCATTATAAGTTTCAGAACGTGATAGATCGCTTTATACTGCACCGTTAGTCCTGGCGAGAGTTGGGCAGGCAGTCCGCTAACCTCTTTGGTTCACCTTAGGGGAAGGTGGGGCTGTCACAGGTGGTATCAGAGCCTAGGTTTGAATTAGCCTGGGTATAATAGAAGTGCTTGACTTGAGGATTCTATTGCTTATGCCTATTAAGTGTATTCATGTTATTTCTTCCTTTGCTATAGGATGGATGCGAGTGGTGACCCTAGTGCTAGTCCTTCGGGAGTGAGACCTCCCAGAGCACTCCCCGTGATCCCATATCAGATACGACCAGGCGGGGCCGTTATTCGTTGGAGCCCGTCTAACCGTCTCCGATGGTGCGCGTGTAAAGAGAAGTATGCCTATCCGAACGCACTAGTATTGGCGGTAGCAAAGGAGCGTAAGGAGCTTGCTAAGGATAACACTAAGTTGGAAGTTGTGGTTGCTACGTTGGAAGCTGAGGTGACTCAGGTTAGGGCAACCAACGAGAAGCAGGCGGCACGTATCAAGGAACTAGAATATGACGTGCTCGAGGTCGAGGACAGAGTTGATGACCTATGCGACCAATTAAGGGATGCACGCGAGCGCGAGGTTAAGCGAGCTCGCAAAGTCAGGGGTCGTGCTGAGGCGATCGTTAATCTGTGTGACGACGGGCTCGAGGAGTCTAGCGATGAGGCCTCATATGCGGGGGCCGAGGCTGGGGAGGAGTCTACCCCATCGCCTGGGTCCCAGACCCCGGCGACCGACTAAGCCTTGATATCTAGGCCTCTTTTGGATAGTTGGTGGGTTTGTATGTACATAGGGATAGGGATAGAGCCTTAGCTAACCGTTTTGGATGTTGGGTTAGCTACGTGTAAATCTCTTTTGATAGGCCAATCCTCGGGGGGATCGTTTATGTTAGTACGTGCCTTGGCCGTACTTGACTTGACTGATTGTATATATGTATATGGCTTGATCTTGTTTGGCTTGTATATATGTGTGTTTGTGATTATGTTTGGAATGTATAAAATGTGTGTTATTGTGAAAGTTTAAGTGTTACTTACATGCTTTGTACTTTTGGTTTAGTATTCTTGCCTAGACCAAGTAAACCTTATGGAAGGTACACGAAGTGGTAGGGGTCGTGGGCGCGGAACTAGACAACCCACACCGGTTAGGGAAACGGGGGAAACCTCTACTGGACCCAATCCTGGACCGCAAATAGATCCGAATGTGCAAATAGCTGCTGCTATGCAGCAAATGACCAATTTACTAGCACAAGTAGTGCAACAACAGGGCCAGAACCCAAACCCTAACCCCGGAAACCCTGGCCATCATATTGAGAGCGAAGATAGAGCTCTAGAACGTTTTCAAAAGTTTTCCCCGCCAAAGTTTGTTGGGGGACCCGACCCTGACGTTGCTGAGAAATGGCTCGAGAAGATGGTTGATATATTTGCAGCTCTACATTACCCAGACGAACGGCAGGTGACTTTTGCCGTGTTTCAACTCGAGGGGGCTGCCCGTTCCTGGTGGAACGTAATTAGGCAGAAATGGGAGCGGGAGCAGACGCCTAGGACTTGGGTGAACTTCATCCGAGAATTTAATGCAAAGTTTTTCCCTCCTCTAGTCCAGGAGAGGAAGGAGGACGAGTTTATCCGGCTCCGGCAAGGGGCTCAGACTGTGGCGGAATATGAGAGTCAGTTCACCCGCCTGTCTAAATTCGCGCCTGAGCTAATCATGACTGAGCAACGACGGGTTAGGCGCTTCATTCAGGGTTTGAACGTTGAGATCCAGAAAGACCTCGCGGCGGCTCAAATCACTACGTTTAGCGAGGCAATGGAAAAAGCCCAACGAGTTGAAAGTGCACGGCTGCAGGTCCGAAACTTCCAGGCTAAGAAGCGTGGTTTTCCTGGGAGTACGTCTGGACAGGGTGAAAAGAGCACTCCCTCTAAATTTGGACGAGGTACGGGTGGTGGTCGACAATCTGGCTCAGGCAGAGGGACTCCATTCAGGGGTGGTCAAGCTGGACGAGGACAAAGGGGCAATGTTCAGAGTGGCTCGGCTTCGGCACCTCGCGGTCCCTGTGGGCACTGCGGGAAAGCAAACCACACCGAGGATAACTGCTGGAGGAAACAGGGTAAATGTCTGCGGTGTGGAAGTGCGGACCATCAATTAGCTACTTGTCCGGTCCTGAAACAAGATGGAAAGGGGAGCCAACCATCGTCGAGGGCCAATACTGGACCAGCGAAGGGAGATGGGTCCAAACCTAAGGTGCCGGCTAGGGTGTATTCCTTAGAGCCCCATCAGGTTCCAGAATCTTCTGAGGTTGTAGAAGGTACAATCCCTATTTTCCACCGCTTTGCCAAAGTTTTAATTGATCCTGGTGCCACTCATTCGTTTGTTAACCCTGATTTCATGTGTGGCATCGATATAAAACCTGCTAGTTTACCATATGACCTAGAAGTTAGTACACCTACGGGGAATCAACGGTTGGTGACTAGTATGGTTTATAGGGATTGCGATGTATGGGTTGGTGAAAAGAGATTTTTAGGAGACCTGATTAGCTTGTCCATTAAGGGGTACGATGTGATTCTGGGTATGGACTGGCTAGCCAAATATAACGCCCAACTGGATTGTAAAACGAAAATAGTAGAATTTCGCATTCCTGGCGAGGCAACCTTAAGATTAGATATAAGGGGTAGGTTAGCCTCGTCCGCTCTAATTTCGGGCATTCGAGCTAGGAAACTGATAAGTAGAGGGGCGCAAGGATTTTTGGCCTTTTTGATTAATACCCCTACGGATAAATTAAAGGTGGAAGATGTGGCCGTAGTGAGGGAATTTCCGGATGTTTTTCCTGATGAGTTAGTAGCCTTACCTCCGGAAAGAGAGATAGAATTTCGAATAGACCTGTTGCCTGGAACCGCACCTATCTCGAAAACCCCTTACCGAATGGCGCCTGCAGAACTTAAGGAGCTTAAGTTGCAGTTACAAGACCTTTTGGAGCGGGGATTCATTCACGAGAGTGGGTCTCCTTGGGGAGCTCCTGTTTTATTTGTGAAGAAAAAGGATGGAACTTTGAGGATGTGTATTGACTATAGGGGGCTGAACAACGTTACGATCAAGAATAAGTATCCACTGCCCCACATCGACGAGTTGTTCGACCAGCTGCAAGGAGCAGTGGTCTTCTCGAAGTTGGACCTCCGACAAGGATACTATCAGTTGTTAATTAGGAAGGAGGACATTCCGAAAACTGCTTTCAACTCAAGATACGGGCATTACGAGTTCGCCGTTATGCCCTTTGGACTGACCAATGCTCCCGCCGCCTTTATGGACCTAATGCATCGGGTTTTTAAACCCTATCTAGACCGATTTGTCGTGGTGTTCATTGATGACATTTTGGTCTACTCTAAGACACGCGAGGAGCATGAGGAGCATTTGAGAGTGGTGTTGCAGACATTGAGGGAACATCAGCTGTACGCCAAGTTTAGTAAATGCGAGTTCTGGTTGGAGAAAGTAGCGTTTCTAGGGCACGTGATCTCCCACGAAGGTATTTCGGTGGACCCGGCGAAGGTAGAGGCCGTGACAAATTGGAAGAGGCCAGAAAACCCCACGGAAATTCGCAGCTTTCTAGGGTTAGCTGGGTACTACCGAAGGTTCATTAAAGATTTTTCCAAACTAGCAGGACCTCTAACTGACCTGACGAAGAAGCATGGCCAATTTATCTGGAACGGCCGATGCGAAACAAGTTTTCAGGAATTAAAGAGAAGATTGACCATGGCTCCAGTGCTAGTTTTGCCAAATGGAGTGGACGGGTTTGCGGTTTATGCGGACGCGTCGCGAGAAGGCCTAGGGTGCGTTTTGATGCAGAACCGGAATGTGATTTCTTTCGCTTCTAGGAAGTTAAAGCTTCACGAGCAGAACTATCCGACTCACGATCTGGAACTAGCCGCAGTTGTCTTTGCACTGAAAAAGTGGAGGCATTACCTATATGGGGTGACCTTCGAAGTGTACTCGGATCACAAAAGTCTTAGGTACCTTTTCTCCCAGAAGGAACTGAACATGAGGCAACGAAGGTGGATGGAATTCCTGGAAGATTACGACTGTACAATCAATTACCATCCGGGAAAGGCAAATGTGGTAGCAGATGCCTTGAGTCGTAAGGTGCAAGTAGCAGGGTTAATGATTAAGGAGTGGGATTTATTAGAATCCGTGTGCGAGTGGAGACCCTGTCTTGGGAGCCATAAGGTGATATTTGGCAATGTTAGGGTGACCTCCGCTTTACTGGAACGCATAAAAGGGGCACAAGGCGACGATTTGATGGTACAGAAATGGAGAGAGAAAGTGGATAAGGGAGAAACTACGGACTTCAATTTGAGTCCTGAGGGCATTTTGAAATATCGAAACCGAATAGTGGTACCGAAGGAAGAGTCGATGAGAATGGAGATTCTGGAGGAAGCTCATCGGTCCAAGTATACAATCCATCCGGGCAGCAGCAAGATGTATCAAGACCTGAAAGGAACTTATTGGTGGGACAATATGAAGAAGGAAATCGCTCAGTACGTGCAGAAATGTCTCATTTGCCAACAGGTGAAAGCAGAACATCAAAAACCATACAACCCTTGGAGATACCCGAATGGAAGTGGGAAAACATTACAATGGACTTCGTTTCAGGTTTACCGAGGACGCAAAGAGGACACGATGCCGTTTGGGTGATCGTTGATCGATTAACCAAATCGGCCCATTTCTTGCCAGTGAACATGAAGTATTCAATGGACAAATTGGCCCGACTGTATATGGACGAGATAGTAAGACTACACGGTGTTCCTGTGAGCATCGTCTCCGATCGGGATCCACGGTTCGTATCTCGGTTTTGGTAGAAGTTTCAAGAAATTCTGGGGACTAAACTCAATTTGAGCACGACCTATCATCCTCAGACGGATGGCCAGTCAGAACGGACAATTCAAACTCTCGAGGACATGCTACGAACGTGCATTCTGGACTTTGGAGGCAACTGGGGTCAGCACATGACCTTGGTAGAGTTTGCTTACAACAATAGCTTCCATTCGTCGATTCAGATGGCTCCGTACGAAGCTCTCTACGGACGCAAGTGCCGGTCACCGATTTACTGGGACGAAGTTGGCGAAAAGAAAGCACTGGACCCGGCAACTATTCCATGGATGGAAGAGACTCAAGAGAAGGTCAAGTTGATAAGGCAACGGCTTCAAACAGCCCAAAGCCGACAAAAGAGCTACGCTGATAATCGAAGAAAAGACTTGGAGTTTGAAGTTGGAGACTACGTATTTCTCAAGATCACACCCTTACGAAGTCTTACAGCGGGTAAAGGAAAGAAGCTTCAACCGCGGTACGTCGGACCCTACAAGATTCTTCAGAGGGTTGGAGCGGTCGCATATCGATTGGAACTGCCATCCAGTCTCTCTCGAATCCACGATGTGTTTCACGTCTCAATGCTAAAGAAGTATCATCCTGACCCATCCCATGTCTTACAACCGGAGGAAATTGAAGTGGACGAATCGCTTGCCTATGAAGAGAAACCAGTCCAAGTGCTTGATCGGAAAGTCAAAGAGCTCAGAAACAAGCGGATTCCGCTAGTGAAAGTACTATGGAGGAACCATGGGGTAGAGGAAGCTACCTGAGAAGCGGAAGAGGAAATGCGAAAGAAGTATCCAAACCTTTTCGGGAATTAAGGTGAGAAATTTCGAGGACAAAATTCTTTTAAGGAGGAGAGAGTATGAGAACCCGTAAAACCCTAATATTTTTCCTAGGGTTTATTTCCCCTTAATTGCATGTTTTCTGCATTTTCTGGCTTAGGAATATTTTCCTGGTGAATTTTATGAGTAATTATAGTTTCTAGATAATTTTTCTAGTATTGGAGAATTTTTAGAAAATTAAGAATATATATTGGACGTGGGACCCACTAGTGCGAAAAGTTCGGAAAAATTCGGCCAATAAGGTTAAGTTTCGGATACCGTGTAAAATTTATCGGGTGTTAAGAGATAAGTAGAGAGTGAGATTTGATTGATGTGAGAGGAAAAAGAAGTGATAAGATTGCATTAATGAGGTGACAAGTGTCACCCTCTTATTGGTTTTACTTTAAGATTTACTATTCCAATTTTTGACTTTTTTTTTACCAAAGGTTAAATATCTTAAAAATTGCACAAAAATCACCATTTTCTTTCACCTTGTGGCCGGCCCTCTCTCTTGCAAGAAGGAAGGGAATTCTTCAACATTTCAAGCTTCCAACTAGTCCAAATTCACCAAACCAAGTGTTTAAATTGGTTTTTACTCCATACAATCCTTCCTTTTAGTGATAGTGAGTGCTTTAGTGAAGCTTTTTGGAAGAGCTAAGGTGTCCAACATCTTCCTCTCTCTTGTTTTCTTGGTAAGTGATGCTTGAACACCCTACTTCACTTAATGATGCTTAAATGGTGCCTAATGGGACCTAAAGTGATGGATTATGTGATTTATTTCTTGATTTGAAGTGATGTAGTGAAGTTTTTATTTTTTTGAGGAATTTTCTGATTTAATATGAATGTGATGTTGTGATCATCTATGATGGTTGATAATGAGGGGGAAAGACTCTAGTAGGTGTGAATTAGTGATAATAGCAACTAATTTTGGCTTTGGAGTGAATTGTGAAATGTTAGGGTTTCAAAACCCCTAATTCTGTCCGGTTTTGGATCATGGGGTTAGAGGCCGAATTGGACTTTGCTCAAAACATGAAAGTTGTAGGTATTGATGATTTTGAAGGGCCTCCAAAATTTCAGGTCATTTGGATTAGTGTAGAGTGAGATATGTCGATTTTACTGTTGCTGTTCTGGGTTGATCAGAATGCGAAAACTGCACTTGTAATTGGCCATTTTGACTGGAATTTCTTTGGATTTAGGTGTTGGTGTCTTCTGATGAAATGTAGCTGGATGTCTTAGCTACCATATTACTTTGGAATTTTGGCATTTGGACCTGTATAGACTGAGTTATAGTAATTACAGCATTATGTGATTTGTAAACCTGTTTTTGGTGGTTCCGGTTGAGTATTTGGCACATTTGACCTAGTTGTGCTAAGATTTGGACTCAGTGTCCTTCTACATTGTTGTATCCCTGTTCCATAGCTTCGAAACGGTGGGTCTTACACCCCCATCCGATAATCATAGTGAAATTGACGCCATTACCGCAAAATAAGGGCAAAACAGTTTTTCTATTCGGGGCCAAGACTAATGCTATTTCTAATTTCTGGTTTGCTATCATGCTTATTTATGCATATGAGACCCTATTGGGGTTGTGTTCAGCATTGTTTTATGACTCGTTATCGAGTCTCATTGTTCAGCAAAAATGGAGACTCTACGGTTGGTTATTTCTTTACATTGACGGAGGGTCAATGAGGTTGGATCAAGAATATAAGCAAGGAAATGGGCTCTTGAGAGCCGTCCGTATCCTTTCACTGATTTGATTTACTTCTTATTTGCATACTTGAACTGAACGGTTATGCTTATGTGATCTTAGCTGCTATGGTGGTTGTATTCTCACTGGGCATAAAGCTCACCCCGTTTCTTTTGTTTTCCTTACAGGAATATGACTCTTTTGGAATGAATTTTGTTAAATGGTTGCCGAATGAACTAGATGAATGCCTCTTTTGTATTGCATATAAAATGGGACCCTAAATGTATCATTAGGGCATTTTTCACTTTTGTTTTGGCAACCCACATATGTAGTGACTTTTGTATCACTTTTAAAGGCCATTGTGGCTTGTAAATGGTAAATGTTATGTTGTATATGTATTTCGATGTTTGGTTGGGTTTCGGACGGGTCGGTTACTATTCATGGCCGACTCTGGATTTCATTTCTTTTATTTTGGGTTATTTTGCCCTTTTGCCTTGTTTGCGCGCATTATAAGTTTCAAAACGTGATAGATCGCTTTATACTGCACCGTTAGTCCTGGCGAGAGCTGGGCAGGCAGTCCGCTAACCTCTTTGGTTCGCCTTAGGGGAAGGTGGGGCTGTCACAAAATTCGGCAAGCAACCAGCTCGAAATTGAGCCTCAAGTTGCTGCCTCTACAAACCATTCCAGCAAATCCGAGAGACAGGACAGCTGTCTTAAAATGTTTGGTTCGGCTCACTCACAAAGAATCAGAATGTGTATTTTATCTCAAATTAAAGCCGGGAATGTCTAGTTTCAAACGCCACCAACGGCACTTGATTTCGACACCCGAGGACAGAGTTATGGTCAAAATGCTACCGCTGGACAGGGTTACCCGAAAATAATTTTCCCTTTTGCCTAGTTCACGAATAAATTCATTTGCCCATCCAAACGTTAATGTTTTCCAATGAAAATATTTACACATATAATATAACATATAAACATCAGGTTCATGCCAATAAATCACCAAAAATTGGCCTTATAGTGGCCGAACAAAACAGAGGCAGTTTCGGAAATTTCTTGTCATGACCTCAACCTTGAGTTTCCAACAATAATACTCCATAAATCCATCATTTTAACCACTAAACTACCATTAAATCCAACATTAATCCTCTAATCAGCAACAACAACCCAAGTGTAGGAATTCAAAGAGCCCACTATCACATTTTCCAACCATATCAAGCCACCCATACACATGCAATAGCTTAAAGATGCATTACTACCATCATAATCCAAGTTTAAAGTGTAGGGTGAAGTTATACCTCCTTAGTGCCTTAACCCAGAAATTTTCGGTCCTCAAGAGCTCCAAGAAACCGTGAAATGCAGCCCTTTTGTGACGACCCCACTTCTCCCAAGGGCGAACCCAAGGGTATCGGCGGGCCGCCTACCTAGCTCGCGCCAGGACTCAAAACTTAAAGTTCGAAAGAGCACTAAATACAATATATACAACCCCCAAAGAGTTATAATTACATTCTCCAAAAGTATCGAGTCAAACCACCAAAGCAAAAACAAACATCCTAACTGTTCAACTATTACAAGCCAATCTAACTATACTAGTATACGAGCCAAAAGTCCCCGCGTCGGCCCCTGCTAAGGAAAACAAAAGGAATGGGGTAAGCTATATGCTTAGTAAGTAAACAGGGGCGAAAGCATAAATTTCACGTAACAGTTACACAATAAGAGTAAAGCAAAAGCAGAAAAGTAACATCACATAATAAGGATACAGGTGGCTCCAAAGCCAACTCATGTGCCATGCGTGATCTCCTGCCGACACTCCGTCGACAGCAAATAATAGTCCGTAGAACTTCACTTGTACACCCACCGACACCTTATCACCCTCACTGGCCAGTCACCTCACAAACTTGTCTGGGCGAACGAAATCACAAACTTGAGCTTGAGTCACAAGCTCGGGTCACAAACTTGGTCACCTTCTCGGTGAACCGGATTCACAAAATTGGTTCATAACATGAACCTACAAACTTGGTGACCTCAGACTAAGTTAGACTGCCTTCGACCAAGCCCTAACCGGCTCGAATAGTCCAACCAGGTCAAGAGTTCGCCCCAAACTCACAAACTTCACAAAATTATTCAAAATCACAAACTTTGCAAACTTCACAAACATTATTCGAAAGTCGCCCCGAGCCACAAGCTCAAGGGTTTTGGTTCCAAAAGGTTCATATACATATGCCAAGTACAATTATACATTCAAATTAGGGTTTAGGTCGAGTGCGATAAAGTACACCCTCGCCTAAGTGCCCTTTTCACATATCTCAAACACATAGCAAAGAAAACACACCAAACCGGCCTGAATACTTACTCAAAATACCAAAAGTAGTACGAAAGCAAAATCGCTTCGCGCGTTCGCTAGTAGTGGGCCCCACCGGCTCCGCCTAGCTCACCGCTGTCTGAAATAGAAGATTTTATCACAAACGGCCACTAACATGCCCAAAACAAGCAAAACGGCAAAACAACACGCGCGCACGTAAATATGACAGACGGAAACGGAAACGGCAGATTTGATACTCATTTCTAGTTCATCCATAAGTTGAGCTACGAATATCGGATTAAGGCGGATGAGATGCCAAATCGAAGCTTAAAGGATGAACAACAACTGTTATGAAGACATCCAGAACTGAAACTGGAGGCTTCAGTCCCAAATGAACCAAACACAATCACTTACGAAATCTGGCCAATGCACAAATGGTCAGTTTTGAGTGCTAACTATTTTCTATGCTACACATGGTCAAAAGAGCTGAAAATTGGTAGTTAGATAGTTCATTCCAAATGGAACAACTTTCATGAAGGTCGGCAATCCAAATTCGGAACGAAAATTGGTCATCAGGACCAAAACAGATTTCTGGTCATTTTCACGAGCAGGCCTTGTTTGCTCGGCTATATCTCAGGTTTTATAAATCCGATTCATGAAATTCCAAGGGCGTTAGAAAGCTCTGATATAGGGCTATAAGTTTGGTGTTTTGGTCGGAAGCCCAAACAGCTTGTAACTCAGTCAAATGTGAAGCCAAAGTTCCAGCCATAAACTTTCCAAAAACGTACCAGAATCACAAACCGTATTTGACCTCAATATGCGGTAATGGCACCAAATTCACTACGGTTATCGGATGGGGGTGTAAGACCCACCGTTTCGAAGCTAAGAAACAGGAGTACAACAATGTAGAAGGCCACTCAGTCCAAATCCTAGCACAACTAGGTCAAATATGCAAAATACAAATCCAGAATTACCAAAACAGGTTTGCAAATCACATAAAATGGTAATGACTATAACTTAGTCTATACAAGTCCAAATGCCGAAATTCCAAAGGCATATGGCAGCTAAGACGTCAAGCTACATTTCATCAGAAGACACCAACATCCAAATCCAAACCAATTCCAGTCAAAATGGCCAATTACCAGTACAGTTTTCGCATTCTGTCCAAAGCAGAACAGCTACAGTAATTTCTTCATATCTCATTCTACATCAATCAAAATGACCTGACATTTTACAGGCACCTCAAACACATCAATACCTACAACTTTCATGTTTTGAGCAAAGTCAAATTCGGCCACTAACCCTATGATCCAAAACCGGACAGAATTGGGGTTTTATGAACCCTAGCTTTTCATTTTCCAATCCAAATCCATAATTGGTTGCATTTATCCACAATTCACACCCACTAGAGTCATTATAGTCCATTACCATTCATCATACAAGGCCACAACATCCCATTCATATTAAACCAGAAAAATTCCCAATAAAATAAAAACTTCACCAAAACTCTTCAAATCAAGAAATAAATCATATATTCCATCACTCAAGCCACCATTAAGCACAAAAAAACCATCATTAAGTATAGGGGAAAGGTTGAAGCATCACTCACCTAATAACAAGAGAGAGGAAGATGATGGACACCTTAGCTCTTCCAAAAAGCTTCAATAAACCAACCAATATCACCAAAAGGAAAGATTGTATGGAGTAAAACTAACTTAAACTCTTGATTTGGTGGATTTTGGTCCAATTGGAAGCTTGAAAGTTGAAGAATTTCCTTCTTCTTTGAGAGAGAAAGGGCCGGCCAACACAAGGAAGAAAATGGTGATTTTTGAGCAATTTTTGGATATTTAATCTTTTGGTCAAAAAAGTCAAGAAAGTGAATAGTAATTCTTAAGTCTTCTCCAATGAAATGGTGACACTTGTCACCACCATTAATGCATTTCTATCCTTTCTTTTCTCTCTCACATCAATCATATCTCACTCTCTACTTATCTCTTAACACCCGATAAATTTTACACAGTATCCGGAATTTAACCTAATTGGCCGAATTTTTCCGAACTTTTCGCACTAGTGGGTCCCACGTCCGATATACATTCTTAATTTTCTCAAAATCTAACCAATACTAGAAAAATCATCTAAAAACTATATTTACTCATAAAAATTATCTGGGGAATTTTCTAATAAAGAAAATGTAGAAAAAACGGGTTTTCAATCTTAACCGGAACTTAGGGTTTAAATCTTAATCCCTACTTAGGGTTTTCGAAATACTCCCAAAACCAAACGTTACCGCCCAATTAATGAATATATCAACGTACAACGAACTGGGGCCTCACACCTTTAGTTAGCTAAATCCAACCTCCAAGTAGTTTGCTAGATGATCTTCAAGTTTGGTGAAGATTGGTTGATTTGATGAAGGAATTTGTGAAGCAAGAGAGTGAGAGAGAGGGAAGGTTGGCCAGCTGCTTGGTGAGAGAAGATGGAGTGAATTTTGATCAAAGTTAGCTTCCAAGAGAAGATTAAATGAGTGGTGCACATTCACTCCAAAGTCAACCCTTATTAGGGCTCGTTTGGCACGTTTTAGGCTCGATTTTCTCGCACGTTTGGTTCACTAGTGCACTGAACCTCCAATGCATTTATATTCATGTAAGTATTATTCACTCTTAATTGTCCTGAAATAAGGGTCTAAAGTCCCTCAAATAAAGTCGCGCGTGTGAAAACGCGTACCATCAATTTTGACGCTATAACGCGAAACTTTCAATAAATTCTTATAACGATTGCACTACTAATTATCACTTGAGTATTTATTCATAAGATTACCTATTTTAGGACCATAGTACAAGTCTCCAATATTCCAAGCTTATTGTGCTACTACGCGGATAAAATCTCCAAGTACTATTCACTATTTTTACTAAACGTACTCCAGGAAATTAATTTTTGAAACGAGTCACTTTAAAAATATAACGAAGTTATATTACCATGTATTTAAGTCTAATAAGACTAGAAAATATTCCTCGTGGTAAAAATCCAATTAAATAATTTATTAAGCCATAAATTAGGCTTAAAATAATAGTTTTTGCGAGTCCTCACATCCTCTCCCCCTTAAGAAAATTTCGTCCTCGAAATTTACCTTGGTTGATGAACAAGTCTGGATACTTCTCTCTGATTGACTCTTCAACTTCCCATGTTGCCTCCTCAACTCCATGGTTCTTCCATAGAACTTTCACTAGTGGTATCTGCTTGTTCCTCAAGATAAATTTCTGTCTAGGTCTATCCCATTTAAATTCTTGCCATATTGTGAAGTCTGTGTAGCTGGCTTGGCTGGATTTCAACTGTTCCCAAAGGATGACTGAATCCAAGTATACTTTTTGAAATAAACCACAGGAATTGTCATTTACCATAATTCAACGATAAAAAAAATGAGGTATGCAAGAAAATTCACATGTCATGTAAGAACGAATATGCACAAGAATGCACGCATAACCATTCATGCCTAAATTCTACAAAAATGCCATGAATGAAAGTAATTTGGAAAAAATGAGCTTCCTAAGGATGTATTTACAAAAGAATATTTTTACAAAATGACACAGCTTTTGGCCAACAGATGTCATATTCAAATCTCTGGATATCTTAGCTCTGGAATTCAATGATGCCAGAGGTATGACAAAAATGAGAAGAAATCTAAATGGACCAAACCACCAGTTGTTCCTCTTTGTGCTTGCTCATTGCAGAAACCTACCTTGGCGCCCATTCGGGTTTTCACCAAGGTTGCCCCCCACCCTCTTTGTTGGTTTTTTCTTTTCTTTTTTTTTCTCTTTTTTCCTCTCTTGAGGTGCCCTTGTGGGTTTTCACCTAATGAAACAATGGAAGATCTCACCCATAGTCGACTCAGGAATGTAAGTTGAAGATTGCTGGCATCAGTAAAATGCGCTTCCCTTATAGACTTAAACGAAGGCATTATGGACATCACCTGCCAGTTGATTAGCAAAATCCCTAATAGAAATGCAGCAAGTGACGAAAGCCAGGACTTTGGGCTTTTGTAATGAGGTCAGGTGGAGTGTTTTTCAAGAAAAGTTGAGGCTTGAAAGCAGGCTTGATGAAAGGTGTGAAATAAACTGAGATTGTATCATTTTGAAATTATCTCTAATTTTGAACGAAACCGAGGAAATTGCCCCAGTTTGATTGGATTTTCTCTTTCTTTGCATTTTCTTCATTGTATTTTTCTCACTTTTTGCATTTTCCTTCAGAAACTAAATTTGCCCCAGTGTGGGGTTCTTTCTTCCTTTTCATTTTTCTTTCAAAAATAAATTTGCCCCAGTGTAGGGTTCTTTCTTTTTCCCATATCTCTTTCAAAGATAAATTTGCCCCAGTGTGGGGTTTTCCTTTTCTTTCTGATCATTTTTCAAAATGAATTTGCCCCAGTGTGGGGTTTGCAATTCTCAGGGGTTGCCAAACGAAAATTATTGTTCTGATAGTTCAAAGGGGATGACTAGGGATGAAATGTTTTGATTGGAAAGGAAGATGGCCTGACTTTTGCCTCGTCTCTTGCATGATTTCCTAAAAGAAACTTTGCATAATCAAATAAAGAACATCTTACACATGTCCGAGTTGATAGGTTGAGGGAATGTCTGTCCTTCCATCTCTCCTTTGAACACCCAATAAGCTTTGTTAATTTGAAGCAAATTTGCCTTCGACTTCGTCTTTCATCGCTTTAGCACTTTGTTTCCTTCTTCAGAAGATCGGTGGCGAATCCTTTTGTTATGAACACAGGCCATGCATTTTGACAAAATTGGTCATGGTATATAGCATTCAACTGCTTTTCATCAATCAGAATCAATCGTTGATGACACTGCCTTAACCAATCAACTTTCAACCTGGTCGGAAAGGGATTTTCTTAAATGAAGGAATTTCTCAAATGAAGGGATTTTCAAGTAAAGGGATTTTTCAAATGAAGGGATTTCTCGATGAAGAGATTTTTCAAATGAAGGAATTTTTCAATGAAGGAATTCTCAAAGAAGGGATTTCTCGATGAAGGAATTTTCAATGAAGGGATCATCGGATTCCAGAACAATGATATTCAAAGGGTCAAATAATTTCATCTTTGGCCATCTCAAAGAATAATCAAATAAACAAATTATGCATTTCATGAAACTCCAAATCAAAGCAGAAACAAGACAAAACTCAATTGCAAAAGATGCTTTCGTTAAGCTATTTACATGTGCAAGAAAAAGTTTTCGTGAATTTTAGTAAATGACAATCCCTAGATTCATCGAAATTTCCTTCGAGAGGGAGGATAATCAGCCATCCAAATTGTGCAGAGCTCCTTCAGGATTTTCAAATCTCGTCATTGGAGGTAGATGCCTCAAAGGTGTCCTTGTGTCTGGGAAAGGGGTTTGTACTTATACTTGGTCCTTGTTCTTCTCTCCCCCTCAACATTATGTCTCCGGCCTCAATCATGTCTTGGATCTTGTGTTTAAGTACCCGACAATTGGCAGTAGAATGTCCAGGAGCTCCGGAATGATAGGCACAAAAGATTGAGGATTATAATCAGGAGGAAATCCTTTAGCATAGGCTTTAGGAGGTATTGTACCAATTTTCCCTGCGGCCTTGAGCTGCTCATATAGTTGATCCAAGGGCCGACCTAAATTGGTAAAAGTTCTATATCGGGCCGGGTCTTGGGTGCCAGCGGTTTGTTGATAGTTGTAATTATGGTTGACGGGTAATGTGGGTCTTGGATGATAAGGAGAGCGAGGTCTAGTTTGAAAATTATGTGGAGAAATATGAAATGGTGTTGTAGGTGTGTTTGGGTAATTTGGTCGAGGTTGAGGATGAGGGGTATTAATGTGATAAACAGGATGAGGGTTTGAATAGTAAGGGTAAGGGTTCGAGTAGGTAAAGTGTGGTCGAGGTCTAGGTCTTGGGGTAGGGTTTTGATCCCAAACAAAAGTAGTTTCCTCCTCTTGCTTTTTGGACTGTTGCTTCTTCCCATTACTACCTTGGCTTTGCAAAGCATCCAACTGCGATTTGAGGGCAGACACATTAACAATCTTTCCTGCCTTCACGAAATCATCGTACTCCTCAAGCTTATTGACAATGGCAGTGAACGAGCATCCAGTCATGCGGAAAATTTCTTCAAAATACGGCGGATCATGTGCTTTGATGAAAGTGCGTATGATTTCATCCTCAGTCATCGGTGGCTCGACTTTGGCAGCTATTTTCCTCCACCTCTTGGCATAGGTCTTGTGATCCTCGGAGGGTTTTCTTTTTGTTCCTTCCAGTGTGGTCCGCGTTGGCGCTAGCTCGCAATTGTACTCATATTGCCTTGTAAAGGCATTGGACAGGTCCAACCAGGTCTTTGCCTCTTCGGGTTTCAGCTTGGAATACCAGTCGAGTGCATCCCCCTCCAGACTTTCTGGGAATAGGCTCAAAGGCAGATTTTCATCATCTGTTGGCCTACCCAATTTGTTGGCGAACAATCGGAGGTGTGTCTTGGGATTGCCTGTCCCATCATACTTGTTAAACTTCGGAGTCTTGAACCCCTCAGGCAATTGCACATTCGGGAAAAGGCAAAGTTCATCGTAATTCAGGACTCTTTGCTTGTTCAACCCCTGATTCTTCCTTATAAACTCATCAAAACGGTCAAGGCGTTTGAGCAGCTTTATATCAACGGGAGCGGAGGATTCCCCCATTTCTGGCTTGGTTTGAATGGTATGGTCTGGTAAGCAAGGCTCAGCTGTATCATGATAAAAGGCATGCGGCTTAGGGGGTATATTCGAAGTGATTTGGGGTTGTGGGCCTTGCACGTAAGTAGGGAAGAATGAAGGATCAGGAGGGTAAGTGTATGGCAAATGTATGGTGGGATATGTGAAAGTTCTTTCGGGTGGAATAGGTAAAGATGGAATAACGGTGACTTGAGTTGAAGGGATGACAAATGGCTCTTGCTCAGCCTGCTTGACGGGTATAGGTTCAGGTTGAACTCCGCTGCTGATTAGCTCGTCAATCAATTTCCTTTGGGCCGCCATCTCAGTGGTCATCTTGTCGAACTTAGTGAGCATCTCAGTCAACTGAACCCCCAAACTCATGGTCTCGGGTTGAGCGGTAGTAGCAGACCTATCTGATTGTTCCGGTTGTGAACTCATGTTTACACGACTCCTCTGAGCTTGGCTACGGGATCGTGTTATGATGGGGCTTCGACGAGAAGCTATGTTTAAATATTACCTGAGAATTTTTGAAAAGATTGCCTTTAGATTTAACCCTTGCTTAGTTATTACAATAAAAATAAAGAAAAGAAAGAGAAAAAGGCAAGAGTTAGTAGATATCCAGGAAATTCGGATGCATGTCCTATGGGGAAACCCTTTTTGTGCCAAGGGTAGGCCTAGCATGAAAATGCAATCCTCTAGGGTAGGCACCATACCATACCTGATGGATCTGATCAACTCATTGAGTGAAAGTAATTTTTTGCAAAATGAGGTCCATGTCCGAATGGATTGATCACTTCTGATCAATACAAGATTTTTGCAAAAAACGCATGGGTTTGACCTTAACGAACTTCCTATCGAAAAAATTTGAATTCGTTGACTAGATTTCTCAGTGAATCACGGGTCAAAACTCCAATTGATCAAATGGCCGGATGCAATGGATGTTTTTCTCAAAATCGACTAGGTTTTCCATTTTGAAATCCGACATTGGAATCCTAATTGGTCAAATGAAATTGACAATTTATTAAAAATCGACCGGATTACCCTAAAAAGGGAAACAGGTCAAATGAATTGAATGAAATTTAATTTATCCGAAATTAATCAGATCACCCTAAAAAGGGTAAATTGATCAAATAGATTAAACGAAACTTGATTTATTCAAAATCGGCTCGGTTGCCCTAAAAATGGGTAAGTTGGCCAAATGAATGAAATTGAATTAGTGATTTATTCAGAAATCGGCCGAATGACCCTAAAAAGGGTAAATTGGTCAAATGAATTGACAATTTATTCAAAATCGACCGGATAACCCTAAAAAGGGTAAATTGGTCAAATGAATTGACGATTTATTCAAAATCGACCAGGTGACCCTAAAAAGGGTAAATTGGTCAAATGAATGGATAATTTTTCAAAAATTGACCGGATGACCCTAAAAAGGGTAAATTGGTCAAATGAATGGTTTATTCAAAATTGATTATGAATTGACAAAAATGGATCGATTGAATCGTCCGGCCATTGGTGGCTTCAAAAAATTAGTCTATGAGCCTTCTAAAATCACGATTTGGTCTCAATTTATTTATTGTCTCAATAGGAGGCATTATTTGTGAATTTCTTCAAATTAATGTCCTTTACGCAAGGGATTTTTACCAAGTTTGATAAAATGGCCAAAAAGTGATTATTAGACATTCATATTCCAAAAATCACTCTATGAAAATGATTGGATCCTACCTTACCTTGTGCACTACCCCTTTGGATGGTATAAAATGTAAACGTGCAAGTCTCGTTGGATTAAGTATCTGAGACACAAGGTGGCTTATTCCTAACACGAGATCCCCTAAATGGCATTCCCTTTCTAGGGATATGCATGATGTCATTTATTAAAGCGATGTAAATATGTGACAAATATGGCCTAAAGGACATGAATAATGCATCGGGGGGGGGAAAAGGTCTAAAATGAAATGTATTTATTGAAAATTAAGTGTAATGACTGAAATTTAAACATGTAAGCTATCTAATGGGTAAGTCACTAAAAGAGTGCCAAAGAGGCCTCTTATTACTAAGGCACATGAATGCAAGCCAAGAAAACAAAAGAATGGTTAGTGCAATTGATAATACACATAACATATTGGGAGCAATTAAGAAAAAGAAATACAATAAAGCAAGTAAAAGGGGTGGAACCCCTTCCCTCGTGCCTAAAGTGCTTAAAAGAGGGTGAGGCTGACTCTAACCTAGGCAAATGCTAACATGGATGCATGAGGCTGGGGCTCACTAATGCAACTAGACTCGATAAGGCTTCGGCTCCCAACCCTTCAGACCTAAAGGCAAAGGGTCATCACTCCCAAGGCCTTCGATCGATGGCTCGAGTGATCCCTTAGGTAGCGCTATGGGCGCAGTGCACACCATCCGCCTACCCAAGGCAATCAATCCTAATCCTACAAGGCGGTGTGGGATAGCGCCCACGAAAAATAAAATAAAATGGGATAACAATAAATAAACGTGCACGTATGAAGTGTTCCCTATTTTGAGGAAAGGGGTTGAGAACCACGCGAGGCTCTAAAGGTGACACACACCCCCCCAAATGCAATGCAAGCGCGAGATAGACAAGTAAACATACATCCAGTCAACCAATCATACATGCGTGAGTGAGGGAGTAATTAATACGCGCGAAATGCAAAATCCTAAAAAGGAAAAATGCAACCCTAAAACACCCAAATGTGATATATGGAAAGGTTAAAAGAAGAAAAAGGTTGATTAAATCAAATTTGCTCGGACTCTCAAATGTCCCCAGTGGAGTCGCCAACTGTCGCGCCCCATTTTTTGATAAATAAATAAATGGTTAGAAAAATGTATTTTTTGATTCAATTTGTGATTTGGAAAATGAATTGTGATTTAAAAGAAAAAATGGGTCTAAATGGGGGTTTGAGAATGCGACGATTTGACCCAAAATTATAGTTTAAAAAGGGTTTTTTTTGAAATAAAAATTGGAGTCGCCACTTGGTAATGAGTTAAGGTGTACCAAGTCACCAAAAAATGAATTTTTAAAGGAAAAATAGGAAAAAGTAGTAAGAAACCCCTTTTAAACGACTCCTAATCCACGTAAACCAAAGAAAAAGGTTCGGGAGTCACATTTGACAAAGGGGAAGGCAAGGATAAAATCCAAGGCACCCCTTTGACCTAGCCAAGGCTAGTTGCATGATTTAATCAAAGATTTTCTTGTTTTAACCAAAGAATTTATTACATTTGGATGCACTACATGAATGCAAACCCTAGACCTAGGGGTATTGGGGGAAATTTCTCTTCAAAGGTTGAGTGGTGCCAATCACATTAATTGTGAAGCCCAATAACGATCCTTTGAAGAAGTCACGAATAATGCGAGTAGGATGCAAATGAATGGAATGCATGTATGCAATGTGAGGACATGAGTTTGAAAAAGTAATAAAAGACAATAAATATGTAAATGAAAATGTGCACGTGAGTGGGCAAGGTACGGTATGTGAAATGATAATATGAAGTGCATGTGTGCAAGTGATGATAAAAGTGTTCGTGTGCAAGTGAAGAAACATAAAGGTGCACGTGTGCAAAATGGGAGGAAAAATGAAAGTGTTATGAGGGTATAAAATGGTAGAGTGGATTTAAAAAATGCATGAGCCTAGGGAATTCATGCATATTGGGTACGGGGAGACCTAAATCGTGACTCAATTTGCCTTTTTATAGAGGGAATACAAGCGTGCTAAGGCTTAGAAAAAGCCACACTCGTCTATATCCCATATTTAAGGGGACTCTCAAGCAAATGTACCCTATAACTAGCATGAATATGCAAAACCTAAAGTGAGAGGGAAGGGATTAGAGGGGCATACCAAATGATAGAAAAAACTAGGAAAAATGCGTGAAATGAAGTGAAACACGCAAATATGCACCTACGAGAGAAATCCCTAAGGGTCTAGCGTTGGACTAGCCCATTCTATGAATTCCTACTAGCGTTGGACTAGTGGAAACGTACATTCATCCATTCCATTCATCTACACTATGAAAAGCGAGTAGACATGCGAATCACCTAAAACACGTAGCACGTAACACTTAGCATGCTCGACTAGATGCAAAAATCCTAACAAAGCATTTAACACATAACATATAGCAAGCAACCAAACTAATGAACTATTACATTTGCTAGCTAGGCACACGTCTTCAATAGGTCTTCATCGGATGCTCCTCCAAGCCCTATCTATTACAAGCCAAGAGGTGTACACATACCCCATTAAAAGAATAACTTAATGAAAGCAAAAGTAAATGACATAAATGAAATGAATTAAGGAAAGGCTAGGAAAGCAAAGTAGACATGCAATTCTCACTTAGCACGTTGGATCACATAGGAGAGACACAAAAAGGGATAAAAGAAATTGTACCGCCCCCTTGGAATGGTGTCCAAATGAAAGAAAAATGGCTTCAAAACAATAAAAAGGTCAAGGTACCACTTTAATTGAGAAAAATTAAAAGAAATGCGCAAATCCAAAGCTCACTTGATCGTAATGCCCCCTAAAGTCATAGCTTAAGTGCAATTGACAAAGCATGGTAGTTAATGGAAGCAAAGCAAGCAATGAAATCGCAAAAACTAAAACTGCCAAGGACCAAATTGAAGACATTATTCAATTCGTTGGGTCATAGTGAAATGAAAGGAGACTTGGGGGGTCAAAATGCTAAATTCAGAAGTATTTGCATGCATGCATACGTAGGAAACAAAATTTTCTGCAATGAACATCTTCTTGGAATTAAAACAATCGCTGGCTGCATTTCCATCTCATACGCAAATTCTAAGCAACTTTGACTAACCCTTTCATCTATCCAAACTTTGGATTAAGCAACAAAACAAACAAGTTCCACATCTAACAAGCAAAACATGGAAGGAAATTATACAAAACACTTATGAAGCCTTTAGGCAAGATGGAAGAAGATTGCTGCAATTTTCAGTCATGACTTTATTTGCTTCATTATGCAAACAGGTTGATCAAATACTAGGACTTCACCTACCAACTACCAACTAAATGAAATGTCAACTCTTATTGCAGAATTGTAATAAAACATTTGAGTTAGCCAATATCAAAAGAAAAAGAGAGAAATGCAGCATGAAGCTTAAGAAATGACACGCATGAAAAGGCCTTGCAAGCATCAAAACTTCATGATGCAACGGAATGTAAAATCACAGCAGCGAACAATTTAAGCTCCCGGCAAACATGTTCATCATATGTCAATGGAACAGCAAAGATCATTCCCTAACTTTGATCAAGTCAAAAACATTCAGCAACAAAGGAAAAATCTGCTGCTGCGACAAGATAAAAAAACTCCAATTTGTTGCAGCAAAATCTCGGCTCCTCCTACCAGCTTTGGTATATGTGACCCAAACGGACAAGTTTACTTACCCCAAAATCCAATAAACTTCAGCACTAATACAATCCTACGGCAAGAACTCAGTCATTGCAAGTCAAATGGAAAAAACCGAATGGGCAATATAGAAAACAACAACCAAATTTCTGGGTTCTCAATGCAAATGCACAGGCTTCTCTCTGCCACAACTACAAATCTGAATCAAACATCATTCTCCAATTTTAAACAACAAAATTTACAGCAGCTTTACATTTACACACACATACAGGATCCTTTTGCAGCAATTTCCAGAAGATCTAACCATGCCGCTGATCACAGAAATTGTCAATCATCCCTTTTGACATTACTCAAACATGGCTGCCTATCTTTATCAGAAACTAACCTTCTAACAAGAACATCACTACCCAAAACTGGTAAACAAAGAAAAATCCAGGGCAGGAACATGCAAATCTGGTTTGACCGATATCAAAGAAAGAAGAAGAAAAAAAATGCAGCAAAGATCTTTCTACAACTTCGTACCACCTGCTACGAAGTTGCAGTTTATCAAAACACAATCAAATCTCCTGCCGAAAACTTCAAAAACAAGTTCACAAGACAAGAACCTAAGACCCGAACACACTCAGAGTAAACATCTCTCCAAGTTCACGGATGGAAACAAGATGACACCTTGGGTTTGTTCATTCAAGCACAATAGAATCAGCCATGAATATCAAACAAGAGCACAGCTAAACGCAAACCCTTTCTCCAAAACCCAGCCAGATTTACAGACAGGACTCGCATGGAGGACGCAATCAAGTGTAAAAGCCAAGACTTTCAGCATTCTAACATGACCCAACAATCTTATAAACAAATCCAGAGTGAAAACGTTACCTTTAGTTCTTGACCGAAGCTTGATGTACTCCAAAAGATGAAGTCTTTGTTTCTCCGTCTCTCCCATAGCCACTCCTCTTGATCCTTTTCCTTTGCTCCAACGAAACCAAACCCTTCCTTCCTTTCTTTGCTGCCCAGATTTTTCGGGAGCCCTCGTTTTCCTGGTTTCTAGCTGTCTCATACCTCTACTCTCGGCTGCCAAACCCAGGTTCCATTTTACTCTCCAACCTTCCAGCCGCCACTTTCTTGCTTCATCAGCCTTCCCGCAGCTCTCTCTTGTTTAGTTTCCTTGGCCGTTGTTCACTCCCTCTCTCGTCAGGCCCTTGCTGTCTTTTTCCCTTCAGCCGCCAAATGGTCTCTTTTTCTGAACGTCACTACCTCCCTCTTATGCAGCCGCCATCAAAACCTCCCCTTTTGGTTCAGCCCTCAAGCTCTCGTTGGTTCTCTCCAGCTCTCTCTTTTCTCTCCCTGTCGCCGTTTTTGATTTTGTAGCCGTCAGCTCCCTCTGTAATCTCTCTCCCCTTGCGGCTGTTACTTCTTTTTCTATTTATATGGGAGCCCCCCAACCCTAAAACAACTCAGTCCTCTTTCCATATTTGCAGCCAAGGGCTGCCCCAATACTTCCTTGCAAGCTGCGACCAAAACGCAGCTTGCATGCCCGCAAGACCCCTTTTTTTTTATAACTTAATTAAACAAAATTGAAAATAGTAAAAATAAATAACAAAACAAATTAATTAACATTAGAAACAACAATGTGCAATTTTCAATTTTCATTTTCCATTTTCATTTTTCCTTTTTCTCTTTTTTTTCTAAATGAACCAAACGAAAATAAAATAAAAGATAAATAAAGTAGAAATGACTAAAAATAGATAAATAAAGCCAAATAAAACAAAATTGCTATTTTTCTTTTTCCCTTTTTTTTCTTTTTTATGATTTTTCTTTTTTTCTCTTTTTTTTTCATGATTTTTCCTTTTTCTCTTTTTTTTTTTCAAGAAATTCTATGCTAAAAACTTAAAAATAAAAATAAAACTATAAACTAACAATCGAATAAAACTAACACGATAAATAAAAAACTAAAAAATAAACAGTAAATGAAATTACACCAAAAATTTGGTGTCTACATCCAGCTTATAGGCTACATTCCCAACTCGTTGAATAATCTTATATGGCCCTACAAACCTTGGTTGTAGTTTCTTCCCTTTTCCGGACATCAAACTTGCTTTTAAAGGCGTAATCTTGAGAAATACCATATCTCCAACGGTGAATTCCAAATCCTTTCTTCGATTGTCGGCATAACTTTTTTTGTCTACTCTGAGCGGTTTGAATCCTTTGCCGTACCAATTTTACCTTTTCATTCGCCTCCTCAATCCAAGATACGGTAGTCGGGTCTAAAATTTTTCGTTCACCTACTTCATCCCAACAAATTGGAGACCTACATCTCCGACCATAAAGTGCTTCGTATGGAGCCATTTGAATAGAAGAGTGGAAACTATTATTATAGGCAAATTCCACTAAAGTCAAAAACTTACTCCAACTCTCTCCAAAATCCAGTACACAAGTCCTCAACATGTCCTCAAGGGTCTGAATTGTTCTCTCAGATTGTCTATCAGTCTGAGGATGATAGGTGGTACTAAAGTTTAACTTAATCCCCAACACTTCTTGCATCTTTTGCCAAAACCTCGAAACAAATCTTGGATCCCTATCTGACACAATACTCACAGGTATACCATGTAGTCTAATGATCTCATCCAAGTACAACCTGGCCAACTTCTCCAATGGATATTTCATATTAATCGGTAGAAAATGAGCCGATTTAGTCAATCTATCCACTATCGCCCAAATGGCATCATGACCTCTCTGTGTTCTTGGTAAGCCTGATACAAAATCCATGGTAATATTTTCCCATTTCCACTCAGGTATTTCTAGAGGTTGTAAAAGTCCTGATGGTTTTTGATGCTCGGCTTTAACCTGTTGACAAACCAAGCATGTCTGAACAAATTGGGTGATTTCTTTCTTCATATTCTCGCACCAATATAGACTTTTCAAGTCTTGGTACATTTTATTCCCTCCAGGGTGTACCGTAAACTTCGATCGGTGTGCTTCCTCCAAAACTTCCTTCTTAAGTGTTTCGTCCTTTGGTACTACCATCCGATTTCGAAATCTCAATATTCCATCTGATCCCAAATTGAAATCCGTCTGGTCTCCCATCTTAACTTTCTCCACCAACTTTTGCACTTCAGGGTCCTTTTCCTGAGATTCCTTAATGCGTTCCAATAAAGTGGAGGTTATTAAAATATTCCCCAAAACTACTTTCCTTGGTTCTAATCGAGGATTCCAATAGCTAACTTCTTCTAACAATTGAAATTCCTTAACCATCAATCCAGCCATTTGTACCTGACGGCTCACAGCATCGGCCACTACATTGGCCTTCCCTGGATGGTACTTAATCGTACACTCATAATCTTCCAGAAATTCCATCCATCTACGTTGCCTCAAATTCAGCTCCTTCTGAGAAAATAAATACTTAAGGCTTTTGTGATCTGTAAAAACCTCAAATGTTACTCCGTACAAATAGTGTCTCCATTTCTTCAAAGCAAAGACCACAGCCGCTAACTCCAAATCATGGGTCGGATAATTTCTGTAACAGCCCCACTTCCCCCTAAGGCGAACCAAAGGGGTTAGCGGACTGCCTGCCCAGCTCTCGCCAGGACTACGGATCAGTTTACGTCGATCTATTACGTTCCGAAACATGCTAAAGCGCGCCAACAAGTCAAAATCACAAAATAAAAAAATGAAAACCGAAGCCGAAGATGAACAGTAGCGGCCACGTCAGAATCCGGCCGGAATCTGGCCGGATTTCCTGCCGGATTCTCAGTCGAATACAAGGCCGAGAGCAATTTCAAAAATTTCAATTTTCCCTCGCAATCCGGCCGGCAATCCGGCCAAGATTCCGGCCGAATTGTCTGGCCGGATATCAGGCCGAATGCACTTGGCCGGATCTCCAATTTTCCTCAGGCAATCCGGCCTTCAATCCGGCCAGTTTCTGGCCGGATTCCTGGCCGGATTTGGTACTGTTCACTCAAGCCAAAATTTTTCCTTTTCCGTTTGAAATGCATTTTGATCCGAAATCCATCTAAACATCAACCAAGCATATAGATACATTGAAATTCAACTTTTACAACCATAGTGGCATGCCAAAAACCATTTATCATGGATATACATACTCGGTTTGCCAATCAAAGAAAATGAACCCAATACACAATAGGGTTTCATTCAACAAGCTAAACAAAAGCCATTTACACAAGCTCAACTTGGCAATCGACTATCCAAATCAGTCCCAAAAGTAATTATATCCCTGTAAGGAAAACAAATGGAACGGAATGAGCTAAAACCCAGTGAGCAACTATCACAATAACAGTTAAGATCACATAAGCATAACCATTCAATTCAAGTATGCAATTTCGAAGTAAAGCAAATCAGTGAAAGGATACGGTCAGCTCTCAAGAGCCCATTTCCACGCTTGCAATCTTGATCCAACCTCATTGACCCTCCGTCAATGTTAAGAGTACCAAACCGTAGACCTCACTTTACTTCCATCCCTTCCACCCAACATACCCCAACCGGGCCCGCACTCCATTTCAGTAGCTTTTGGTAATACTCGAGTATACCGGAACCAAGGGTCTCATTACCACAAGGTTCCCCAGTACAGTTCCCGTGGCATGACAATTTTCACGACCAAGCCCTCGCCGGCTCGATCCAATTGACTACCAAACGGGGTTGAGCTCAGTGATACAGTAAAGCCGTTGGATACTCGTCCAAACGACACCAAATTAGTTTCCATGAATGGAATGCAGTATCTCATATAACCAGTGCAGTATTTCAGTAAAACAATTAATAGCCATGAATGGAATCACAAGGGGTGAGGGCGGTCAAGTACACCCTCACCTCAACCACTTCCAATAACCAATTAAGCCTTCAAGGCATCACATACACATAGAACAAAGTCACATTATAACAAGTAAGTGAGTAGTATACTCACTAAGCAATTAAGTGCTATGTCATGCACTTTGGTCAGGGGAATGTCGTGAACCACCGTCACGCCCTAGAACACATAAGCAAGTACAATGAGACTCAATAACGAGTCATAAAGCAATGCCAATAACAACCCCAATAGGGTTTCATAAGCATATACAAGCATTATAGCAAACCAGAAATTCAAACAATGGCTTTAGCCTTGGCCCTGAAAATAAAACTGTTTTGTCCTTACTTTGCGGTAATGGCGTCAATTTCACTACGATTATCGGATGGGGGTGTAAGACCCACCGTTTCGAAGCTATGAAATAGGGCTACAACAATGTAGAAGGTCACTCAATCCAGTTCCTGACCCAACTAGGTCAAAAATGCCAAACACTAAACCAGAATCACCAAAACAGGTTTGCAAAACACAGAAAACTGTAATCGGTATATCTCAGTCCATACAAGTCCAAATGCCGAAATTCCAAAGGCATAAGTTAGCTAAGACATCCAGCTACATTTCATCAGAAGATACCAACTCCAAAATCCAAACCAATTCCAGTCAAAATGGCCAATTACTATCGCAGTTTTCGCATTCTGATCAAAGCACCTCAAACACATCAATACCTACAACTTTCATGTTTTGAGCAAAGTCTAATTCGGCCTCTAACCCTATGATCTAAAACCGGACAAAATTGGGGTTTTATGAACCCTAATTTTCCATTTTTCCATCCAAATCCAAAATTGATTGCAAATACTTATCAAACATACCTACTAGAGCCATTATAGTCCATTGCCAATCATCAAAGATGGCCACAACATTCATTTCATATTAAACCAGAAAAATTCCCAATAAAATAAAAACTTCACCAAAACAAGCCAAATCAAGAGATAAATCACATATTCCAACACTCAAGCCACTTCTAAGCATAATAATACCACCATTAGGTGTAGTAGGGTGTTCAAGCATAACTTACCAAGAAACAAGAGATGTAGAGAGGTGTTGGACACTTAGCTTTTCAAACAAACTTCACTACAACCCTTACTAGCACTAGAAGATAGGATTTTATGGAGTGAAATCTAGTCTAAGCTTTTGTTTATGGAAGATTGAAGCCTATGGAAGCTTGAAAGTTGGTGGAATTTCCTTCTTCTTTGCAAGGAGAGAGCCGGCCACAAGGAAGAGAAAAATGGTGAATTTTGGGCATTTTTTTGATATTTAATCCTTGGGTCAAAAAAAGTCAAAAATGTGAATAGTATTTCTTAAAGTCCACCCAATCATATTGTGACACTTGTCACACTCATTAATGCATTCTTATCTTTCTTTTTCCCTCTCACATTAATCACTTCACACATTCTACTTATCTCTTAACACCCGATAAATTTCACACAGTATCCGAAACTTAACCTTATTGGCCGAATTTTTCCGAACTTTTCGCACTAGTGGGTCCCACGTCCACTATTTACTCTTAATTTTCTAAAATTTCTCCAATGCTAGAAAAATCATCTTAAAACTATAATTGCTCATAAAATCCACAAAGAAAATATTTCTAAGCCAGAAAATGCAGAAAACATGCAATTAAGGGAACTAAAACCCTAGGAAAAATAATTAGGGTTTTACGGGTTCTCACACTCTCTCCCCCTTAAAAGAATTTCGTCCTCGAAATTCCTTATCATTGACTACTCCGGGATTAAATTGAGCTTTATACTTTGCTAACAAATCTGTGCCCCTTCACTGGCCAGGTTCAGTAAATTCTTACCTTCCACGTCCTCTAATGGGTCAAAGCCTTGATGTTGTTCTAAGGAGTACACCCGAGAGGACACTTTTGATCCATCCTTGTCCCCCTTCGACCGGTCAGGGTGGGTCATGGTTGGTGGTAGAGTCCATTGCCGCTCGCGCAGGCGAGCTGGACAGTTAGCAATTTGATGTTCGGCACTCCCACAGAGCAAGCATTTTCCTCCTTTCCTCCAGCAGTTATCCTCTGAGTGGTTTAATTTTCCGCAATACCCGCAGGGTCCGCGTGCTGTAGAAGCCGAGCCTCCTCTTGACGGCCTCTCCGGTAACACTCCCGGCATCCTTACTCCTCCCGTTCCTCGTCCAAACTTGGGAAGGGTACTTTCATCCCCCTGCCCCGAACTATTTCCAGGAAATCCACGCTTCTTAGCCTGGAAGTTTCGAACCTGCATTCGTGCACTTTCAACTCGTTGGGCTTTTTCCATTGCCTCGCTAAACGTAGTGATTTGAGCCGCCGCGAGGTCTTTCTGGATCTCAACGTTCAAACCCTGAATGAAGCGCCTAACCCGTCGTTGCTCAGTCATGATTAGTTCAGGCGCAAACTTGGACAGGCGGGTAAATTGACTCTCATATTCCGCCACAGTTTGAGCCCCTTGGCGGAGCCTAATGAACTCGTCCTCCTTCCTCTCCTGGACTAGGGGAGGGAAAAACTTGGCATTAAATTCTCGGATGAATTTCACCCAAGTCCTAGGCGTCTGCTCCCGCTCCCATTTCTGTCTAATTACGTTCCACCAGGAACGAGCAGCCCCCTCGAGTTGAAACACGGCGAAAGTGACCTGCCGTTCGTCTGGGTAATGTAGAGCTGCAAAAATGTCTACCATCTTCTCAAGCCATTTCTCAGCAACATCAGGGTCGGGTCCCCCAACGAACTTTGGCGGAGAAAACTTTTGAAAACGTTCTAGCGCTCTATCTTCGCTCTCGATATGATTACCGGGGTTTCCGGGATTAGGGTTTGGGTTCTGGCCCTGTTGTTGCACTACTTGTGCGAGTAGGTTTGTCATTTGCTGCATAGCAGCAGCTATTTGAACAGTGGGTCGGCTTGTGGTTCAGGATTGGGCCCAGTAGAGGTTTCCCCCGTACCCCTAATCGGTGTGGGTTGTCTACCCCTGCGTCCACGGCCTCGACCACTTCGGGTGCCTTCCATCAATCTAAGTCAATCTAGGTCATTAAATAAATACACTGTTAAAGGGCACCTAACCCTTCCTTCCGTAGCACCAGTCAGGAACAATGAAACAAGAATAAGCAACTCAAACATTTACTGCGAAGAGCATTTAAACACATAACACGTATACATAGATCACATAACCAGGTTAAGCAATCATACGGAACAGTCAGTCAATTACATACGAAGTCATTGCATGAAACAATAGGGTCCTCAAAAGTACTTTGAACAACTAGGTCACAAATGCAAAAGAACTCACGAAAAGCTTTTCCCCCTCTAGGGATTCGTCCAAATATTTATATCTTAATCAAGGTCGATCACGCTTAACCACACCCAAACAAACCACACGAAGTTCCATAGAATCACCTTTCTAGTTCACCAAATCCTTTCTAACCTAGGCCTTCATATCTTTCGTATCCGGGCGCAAGAATCTCGTTTAAGATAATTCACATCTCGAGCCGGCCGGTCCCAAGAGTAAACCATCCTTATTAAAGATTCCTACCCGACATACACACCTAGCTTCCTCGAGTCCCATGATAACGATTCGTACACTTATCACATGCCCGGTTCATAACTTACGCTCAAACGAGCACTTAGACATATCCATGAGATTAAGACCACAACACCACTTGGCCCAGTCTCACTCCGCGCAGAGACCACGCGACGTGGCTCTGATACCACTTGTAGCAGCCCCACTTCCCCCTAAGGCGAACCAAAGGGGTTAGCGGACTGCCTGCCCAGCTCTCGCCAGGACTACGGATCAGTTTACGTCGATCTATTACGTTCCGAAACATGCTAAAGCGCGCCAACAAGTCAAAATCACAAAATAAAACAATGAAAACCGAAGCCGAAGATGAACAGTAGCGGCCACGTCAGAATCCGGCCGGAATCTGGCCGGATACAAGGCCTAGAGCAATCTCAAAAATTTCAATTTTCCCTCGCAATCCGGCCGGCAATCCGGCCAAGATTCCGGCCGGATTGTCTGGCCGGATATCAGGCCGAATGCACTTGGCCGGATCTCCAATTTTCCTCAGGCAATCCGGCCTTCAATCCGGCCAGTTTCTGGCCGGATTCCTGGCCGGATTTGGTACTGTTCACTCGTGCCAAAATTTTTCCTTTTCCGTTTGAAATGCGTTTTGATCCGAAATCCATCTAAACATCAACCAAGCATATAGATACATTGAAATTCAACTTTTACAACCATAGTGGCATGCCAAAAACCATTTATCATGGATATACATACTCGGTTTGCCAATCAAAGAAAATGAACCCAATACACAATAGGGTTACATTCAACAAGCTAAACAAAAGCCATTTACACAAGCTCAACTTGGCAATCGTGTGACGGCCCCACCTCCCCCTAAGGCGAACCAGAGGGTTTGGCGGGTCGCCTGCCCAACTCTCGCCAGGACTACGGATCAGATTAGAGCTATCTATTGCGATCCGGAACTTACAAACGAGCGTAAACAGGTCAAAATGGTAAAATAACCCAAAATAAAAAAATAAAATGAAATCCGGAGTCGGTCATGAATAGTAACCGACCCGTCAAAACCCAACCGAAAGAGCACGCAAACATTCACATCTGAACTTTAGCGATTACAATCCAAAAGGACATACAAAAGTTTTCAAAAGTTAATACATATACACGGTTTGCCAAATCAAAAGAGAAAACGCCCCAAAAGTACACTTAGGGTTTTAATACATGAGCTATACAAAAGATATGTTCAACTAGCTCAATTTGGCAGCCATTTGTCAAATCCAGACCAAAAGGGCAAAATTTTCCTGTAAGGAAAACAAAAGGAACAGAAAGGGGTGAGCTTGCGCTCAATGAGGTACCAAACAGATAGCATTAAAATCATGGCATTTCACATTTAACAAATCAGACACACATGTCAGATGTAAAGCAAAGGAACCAATGATTCAAATCAGAAGGATACGGGTGGCTCTCAGGAGCCAAATTTCCAGCGCAGTACTTGATCCAAACCGGTTGACTCTCCGTCAACGTATATAGAACCAACGCGTCCGTAGACCCCTCTTATCACCGAATTCCGTCCACCAAACACCCCTTTACCGGGCCCGCTCACCTCAAACGAACAAAATGGTAATACTCGAGTATACCCGGAATCAAGGGTCTCAATACCCAAAATCCCCGAACAGACTACCGTGGTTCGTTATCTAATCGTCCAGGCCCTTGCCGGCCCGACTCGAATAACTTAGCCACAGGATTGAGCTCATAGGTCATAGAAATCCGAACAGATGCAGACACAGATAACATATTCAAATTTTGCATAGTAAATTGGCATATGAACAGACTAGAGAACGAGTGTGATAAAGTACACCCCCGTCTCGAACAAATAAACAGATTGCAGAGCAGAAATCAAGTTAAACAGCAATGGAGGGGAGTGGTACACTCACCGGCTCAACTTCAAAAGTTTTTACTTCAGATTGGCCTTAATCGCCAAGAAACCCTAAAATAGCCAAAATAAACCAATTGAAGGTTTCACATCCATAATCGAGTAAACAAAATGCACATGAGGCTCGACTACCAGTCGTATGCCTCGCCAAATAATTACTAATGCAAGGGTGGAAAACATGATTTTCTTGAAAACGAAAAGGTAACATGAAGACCTAGGCACAAACAACCCAAAAGTCCTTTGCTCAAATCACAAGTAAATCCAATAAAATTTCGGCAGCATAACCCTTGTGTTTACCTAGTTTCCAGCCATCATGGCTTCATTATTTCCTCAATTCAGTCCCAACATCTCACACAAAATTCATCTCATTTCCCAAAAGCCGTTCACTAGTCTCAAAGTAGTACAAGTACAAAAGTTAGCTAGGAAATGATCGGAATAAAAACAAGCCCTAAAACTATTCAAATAAACACAATAAAATTTGTTTACAAGTCATAAACCAAGGCCAAGTATTACCAAAATAAGGTTCCATAAGAATATATAAGCATTAAAGGAAATCAGAAAAATCCGGAAATGGAAATAAGCTTTAACCCAAGAAAACAGTTTTTGACGTCATTTTGCGGTTTTGGCACCAAAGGCACTACGATTGTCGGATGAGGGTGCAAGACCCACCATTTCGAAGCTAAAAGACAGGGCTACAACATCACAGAAGGTCACTCAGCCCAGTTTTGAGCGCAAACAGGTCAAAAATACAAAATACTACATCAAAACCGCAAAACAGATTCACCAAAACGCATTCTAGCGGAAATATCATAACTCAGGCCCTACAAGTCCAAATCCAGAAATTCCAAAACCATATGAAAGCTAATAAACAGGGCTAAATTTCTTCAGAAGGCCTCAACAACTAATTCGGAAGCAAGACAGACCAAAACAACCAATTACAGAAGCAAATCCCAATTTCGGGTAAAACCAGAACAGCAATAGTAATTTCGACTTTTCTCATTCTACACTACTCCGATTGACCTGAAATCTTGTAGGCACCTCTGAAATGTCATTCCCTGCAACTTTCATGTTTTGAGCTAAGGCCAATTCGGCCCCTATCTAGGACCTAAAATTTCGGACAGAATGCTCCACTTAAGAACCCTAGGTTTTCAATTTTCTTCCAAAACAAAAATTGGTTGCAATTAATCACTTTTCCCACCTCCTTGAGTCATTAGAGACCATTTCTAATCATCCTAGATAGCCACACAATCATGCTTATATTAAAACAGAAAAATCCCCAAAAATAATAAAATTTCATCATTTCCACCACAAATCAAGAAATAATCCATAAACTTGCATCTTCTACTTTCACTAAGCATGATTTAAGCATCAATTAAAGGGGGGTGGTTCTTCACAACTTACCTTTAAAACAAGAGAGAGAGAGCTATGGGTCACCTTAACCTTCCAAATAACTTCACACAACAACTCACAACCACTACTTGAAGGTGTTTTATGAAGAAAAATCAAGGTTGGATGGTTGGTTTTGGTGATTGAAGCAAGATTGAAGCCAAAACTTGAAGAGGTTTTCTTTCTTCCTTTGAGAGAGAGGGCCGGCACTTGAGAGGAGAAAATGGTGCAATTTTTGGTTAATTTTGTGATTTATTTGGTCAATGGTAAGACATGGAATAGTAGTCTTAAAGGTAACCCAATCAAATGGTGACACTTGTCACCTAATTTAATGCAAGTCTATCACTTTGTTTCCTCTCACATCAATCCAAATTTGCAACCTCAAAATATCTCATAACACCCGATAAAATAATTCCAGTATCCAAAACGTAATTCAGTTGGCCGAATTTTTCCGAACTTTTCACACTTGTGGGTCCCACGTCCGGTATACGCTCTTAATTTCTAAAAATCTATTTGATACTAGAAAAATCATCTGAAAATTATATTTATTCATAAAATTTATCTAGAAAATTTCCGGATACAGAAAGTGCAGAAAACAAATCATTGAAAATAAGAAAACCTAGAAATATAATAAAACCTAGAAATTGGAAAAATTACGGGTTCTGACACTCTCTCCCCCTTAAAGAAATTTCGCCCTCGAAATTTTACCTTCAAAATTTAAAGTAACCAGACCTAGTCCCAGACCCAATTAAAATAACCCCGTCCGATCCCTCACGTCACTTACTATGCAAACTAGATATCCAATAACCTCTTGGACTCATTCCAGCCGAACAAAGCCCATTCATGTTCCCAAAATGCAAATCTCACATACTTAACACCGCATCAACTCTGGAGTACTCAGGCACAAGAATCCGAAATAAGACAATTCACCTCTCGAGCTAGCCAGTCCCAAGAGTAAACCATCTACAATCGAAATTCCTACCAGACGTACCTATCTATGGTCCTCAATTACCACGAAAAGTTTTAAGGCCTATAACGTTCACAATTCAGAGCTTAGGCTCAAACGAGCACTTATTCCTTCATACCAATTCACCACTTAGTCCAGGCTCACTCCGCGCAGAGACCACGCGAAGCAGGCTCTGATACCACCTGTGACGGCCCCACCTCCCCCTAAGGCGAACCAGAGGGTTTGGCGGGTCGCCTGCCCAACTCTCGCCAGGACTACGGATCAGATTAGAGCTATCTATTGCGATCCGGAACTTACAAACGAGCGTAAACAGGTCAAAATGGTAAAATAACCCAAAATAAAAAAATAAAATGAAATCCGGAGTCGGTCATGAATAGTAACCGACCCGTCAAAACCCAACCGAAAGAGCACGCAAACATTCACATCTGAACTTTAGCGATTACAATCCAAAAGGACATACAAAAGTTTTCAAAAGTTAATACATATACACGGTTTGCCAAATCAAAAGAGAAAACGCCCCAAAAGTACACTTAGGGTTTTAATACATGAGCTATACAAAAGATATGTTCAACTAGCTCAATTTGGCAGCCATTTGTCAAATCCAGACCAAAAGGGCAAAATTTTCCTGTAAGGAAAACAAAAGGAACAGAAAGGGGTGAGCTTGCACTCAATGAGGTACCAAACAGATAGCATTAAAATCATGGCATTTCACATTTAACAAATCAGACACACATGTCAGATGTAAAGCAAAGGAACCAATGATTCAAATCAGAAGGATACGGGTGGCTCTCAGGAGCCAAATTTCCAGCGCAGTACTTGATCCAAACCGGTTGACTCTCCGTCAACGTATATAGAACCAACGCGTCCGTAGACCCCTCTTATCACCGAATTCCGTCCACCAAACACCCCTTTACCGGGCCCGCTCACCTCAAACGAACAAAATGGTAATACTCGAGTATACCCGGAATCAAGGGTCTCAATACCCAAAATCCCCGAACAGACTACCGTGGTTCGTTATCTAATCGTCCAGGCCCTTGCCTGCCCGACTCGAATAACTTAGCCACAGGATTGAGCTCATAGGTCATAGAAATCCGAACAGATGCAGACACAGATAACATATTCAAATTTTGCATAGTAAATTGGCATATGAACAGACTAGAGAACGAGTGTGATAAAGTACACCCCCGTCTCGAACAAATAAACAGATTGCAGAGCAGAAATCAAGTTAAACAGCAATGGAGGGGAGTGGTACACTCACCGGCTCAACTTCAAAAGTTTTTACTTCAGATTGGCCTTAATCGCCAAGAAACCCTAAAATAGCCAAAATAAACCAATTGAAGGTTTCACATCCATAATCGAGTAAACAAAATGCACATGAGGCTCGACTACCAGTCGTATGCCTCGCCAAATAATTACTAATGCAAGGGTGGAAAACATGATTTTCTTGAAAACGAAAAGGTAACATGAAGACTTAGGCACAAACAACCCAAAAGTCCTTTGCTCAAATCACAAGTAAATCCAATAAAATTTCGGCAGCATAACCCTTGTGTTTACCTAGTTTCCAGCCATCATGGCTTCATTATTTCCTCAATTCAGTCCCAACATCTCACACAAAATTCATCTCATTTCCCAAAAGCCGTTCACTAGTCTCAAAGTAGTACAAGTACAAAAGTTAGCTAGGAAATGATCGGAATAAAAACAAGCCCTAAAACTATTCAAATAAACACAATAAAATTTGTTTACAAGTCATAAACCAAGGCCAAGTATTACCAAAATAAGGTTCCATAAGAATATATAAGCATTAAAGGAAATCAGAAAAATCCGGAAATGGAAATAAGCTTTAACCCAAGAAAACAGTTTTTGACGTCATTTTGCGGTTTTGGCACCAAAGGCACTACGATTGTCGGATGAGGGTACAAGATCCACCATTTCGAAGCTAAAAGACAGGGCTACAACATCACAGAAGGTCACTCAGCCCAGTTTTGAGTGCAAACAGGTCAAAAATACAAAATACTACATCAAAACCGTAAAACAGATTCACCAAAACGCATTCTAGCGGAAATATCATAACTCAGGCCCTACAAGTCCAAATCCAGAAATTCCAAAACCAGATGAAAGCTAATAAACAGGGCTAAATTTCTTCAGAAGGCCTCAACAACTAATTCGGAAGCAAGACAGACCAAAACAACCAATTACAGAAGCAAATCCCAATTTCGGGTAAAACCAGAACAGCAATAGTAATTTCGACTTTTCTCATTCTACACTACTCCGATTGACCTGAAATCTTGTAGGCACCTCTAAAATGTCATTCCCTGCAACTTTCATGTTTTGAGCTAAGGCCAATTCGGCCCCTATCTAGGACCTAAAATTTCGGACAGAATGCTCCACTTAAGAACCCTAGGTTTTCAATTTTCTTCCAAAACAGAAATTGGTTGCAATTAATCACTTTTCCCACCTCCTTGAGTCATTAGAGACCATTTCTAATCATCCTAGATAGCCACACAATCATGCTTATATTAAAACAGAAAAATCCCCAAAAATAATAAAATTTCATCATTTCCACCACAAATCAAGAAATAATCCATAAACTTGCATCTTGTTATTCTTGGTTTTGATGATCACAAAAGTTTGTTTATACAAACCAAGAAAGTGAACACTTTGATCAGGCCTGATGAAACAAAGAAAGCATATGTTTAATTGACTTCAGTCTACGATGCTTTGGATGTGGCAAACAAGATTGAAATAATATGAATGAATTTAGTCATTGTTTTGTTCCAATCAAAGATACTGTCTTGTTAGTACGTCAAGTGTGTTATTCTTGGTACTTTGAAATGTTTATCTAACTTTCTGCAAATATGAGTGTTTGTGTTTAGAATCAGGTTCGAATGTGTCATGAAATGCAAAACAATCAAAAGGAGAAGCAAAAACAGGACAAACAGGTCGGACGGCCGAAAGGAAACTGTCGGACGTCCGAAAGGAGAAAGAACATCAAAAAGGAAACAGGACACTCATGTCGGACGTCCGAAAGAAGTAAGAACATCAAGAAGGAAGCTATGTCGGACGCTCATAAAGAGCCATCGGACGTCCGGAAGGTTCGGACGCACACCTCGGACGCACATCAACCGCATCGGACGTCCGAGAAATTCCAAATTAACTTGCCAACTCTCGGCCTAAGCTCGGACGCTGTACTGTCGGACGATAAACACTCATCGGACGTCCGAACGTCAAACTTGCTGTTTTCGGACGATTGGTTCGGACGATGATTTGTTCGTCGGACGTCCGACAGCTCCAACAGCTAGTTGACTCTTCAGCTGCCTTCTATCCGTTGGAAGCATTGATGAAGCCCATTTCTGGTTCTCTTTAAAATCAAACTGGTCAGAACCAAGTAGGGACTTTTGCACACTTTGTTTACAAGATCTAGTGAGATATTTTAGCTAGAAAATAGTCTCCAAAGCTGATTTGTTTTAAGGTGGTGTGAATTTCTGTTGAGCATTTCTTTAGTGGTTGAAAGGATCTTTAGTGTAGCTTTGTTGAGGGTTTTCTGAGTGATTGTAAAATTTCCTAGCTTGACTAAGTGAGGCTTAGGGCAAGGAGGAAGTGCTCCCTCCATTGTACATCTAGTTGATCTTCGTTCATCAAAGAGAAGTTGCTCTTCCTAGTGTTTGGTCTTCAAGTTTGGGTAAAGCTTGGTAGACACTTGGTTTGTTTCCCTATTTTAATTTTCTGTTTAATAAAATTCTCATTGCTTTTCTATACTTGTTTTTCTGATCAATATTGCTCCTGTCTTCTAATCTACTTGGCAAATCATTACTAGAAAAGAAGGTAAATTTCAATTAAAGGAAAAGTGCATAAATTTGGTTAGAATTTTAAATCAACCCAATTCACCCCCCCTCTTGGTTGTATTTGGGACTTACAATTGGTATCAGAGCTTGGTCTCCTTGAGATTAAGCTCTAACGGCTTGGAGTAAAGATGACAACCAGTCATGCTATGTTTGTTGAGGGGCAATCTGTTACTAGGCCTCCCATGTTCAGTGGCTCTAACTATGTTAGCTGGAAAGAACGGATGATTATCTTTTTGCAATCTATTGATATTGAACTATGGTTTATTGTGAGTGAAGGACCGCATGAAGCTAACTTTCTTGATACAGATACAGGGTTGCTTCGGCCAAAAACGAGAGCTGAAATGAATGCTCAAGATAGGACTAACCTCACATTGAATGCCAAGGCCATGAATGTTCTTTATAGTGCCCTAGATTCAAATGAATCAATCAGAGTAAAAGGCTGCAAATCGGCTAAAGAAATGTGGGATAAACTAAGAGAAATCCATGAGGGTGGTGACAATGTGAAAGAACAGAAAAAAGCCATCTTGGTCACAAAATATGAATCATTTAAAATTGAACCTCTTGAGGATATTGACAAAATGTATTGCAGGTTCACTGACTTGATCAAAGATCTCGAGGCGTTGGGCAAAGAGTACACCTTGGGAGAGAAGAACAGGAAAATTCTCAATGCTTTGGGCAAAGAATGGGAAAATAAAGTGACTGCAATAGAAGAGGCTAAGGATTTAAGTTCTGTGCCTATTGAATCTATCATTAACTCATTAACCTCTTATGAGTTGAAACTGAAATCTAAAGTGCAGGAGGAAGAGGATGCTAGAGCAAAGAGAAACATTGCTCTAAAGACTACTCAAGGTGAAGATGATACAGCTCACTTGGATGATGAAGACTCAGATGGTGATGATAATGATCTTGCTCTCATCACTAGAGGCTTCAAGAGAATCTTGAATAAAAGAAAGTTTAGAAGGGGAGGACCTAGCAATCAATTCCAGAATCAGCCATCTATCACAAAGTATAAAGGTAAACAAGATTTCAACAAGAAACAGTTGGACAAATGCTTCGAATGTGGACAGATTGGACATTATGCAAACGAATGCCCCATGAAGAAGATGAAAGATGGAAAAGCTGATCGAAAGCCAAGATTCAACAATTTTCAGATTACTTGGAATGAATGCAACTCCGAAGGAGAAGTTGAAGAAGAAGAAGAATCTGCTCAAATGGCCTTCATGGCTATTGGAAATAATGAGGTAACTTCCACACACTCTCAATCTGAAAGTGATAATGATGAAGATGATGATCTTGAATCTTTTGTTGAAAAGCTGCATAATGCCTTGAAGGAATCTTATGATAAAAACAAGCAGTTAAAACAGAAAATGGCTTTTCTCATTCAAGAAAATGCAAGTCTTTTTCAACAAAATAAACAACTAAAGACCGACAATGAAAGTCTTGTAAGAGCTGGATGTAATGTTCAAGATGAGCTTGATAGAAAGACAAATATTTGTGAAATGCTGAAGGAAAGACAGGGTGATTTGAAAAAAAGGATGGACAACTTGGATGAGACTCTGAAAGCAAGAAAGCAGGAGTTTAGCAAAAGGAACATGTTATTTACCCATCCTACTACTTTTCAAAGAACATTTGCACACAACAAAATTGCACATGGGTTCACAACATATAGAAGAGGTGGATTGAGATATATCAAACCAGTACATGTTAAGGACTCTTCCATTTTGTGTGGTTTTTGTTGTCAAAGAGGGCATTTGAAAGGTAATTGCTATGTGAAAAGAAATCTGAACAAAGGGATGAAGTGCATGTGGTTAGTTAGATACAATGCTAACTATTATGGACCCAAAAATTAAAAAGGGGTACCAAAAACCCTTTCTTTTCAGGAAAAATGCTCAAACAAGTCCAAATGGTTCATTGATAGCGGTTGCTCAAGGCACATGACCGGTGATCCTTCCTTGTTCATAAAGCTGAAATCAAAATCAAGTGGAAAGGTAACATTTGGTGATGATGTGAAAGCTAAGACAATTGGAATAGGTGATGTTGGTAAGGATGGTGAAACTTTTGTTCATAATGTGCTCTTGGTTGATAACTTAGGTTATAACTTGCTTAGTGTTAGTCAATTGTGTGATAAAGACTTGTATGTGTTGTTTAAAAAGCTTGAATGCATTGTACTTGATTCCAAATATAATGTTGTGTTCAAAGGAAAGAGGTTTAATGACATATATATTGTGATTCTTGATAAAGTTGATTCTTCTAGCTTAAAATGTCTTAAAGCTTCAAATGAAGATCCTTGGTTGTGGCATAGAAGACTTTGTCATTTTAACATGGACTTACTAAAGGAAATTTCGAAAAAGGAACTAGTTAGAGGCTTGCCAAAAATCAGTTTTGAAAAGGATAAAATATGTGATGCATGTCAATTTGGTAAGCAAACAAAAGTTTCTTTTAAAACAAAGAAGTGTGTATCTACTTCAAAACCCTTAGAACTCTTGCATCTTGACTTATTTGGCCCTACTCAAATCTCTAGCTTGGGTGGTAAGAAATACTGTTTTGTGATTGTGGATGATTATTCTAGATACACTTGGGTGATATTTCTTGCTCATAAAGATGATGCCTTCAAGAATTTTACTTTATTGTTTGCTAAAGTGCAAAATCTGCTTGGTTTAAAAATTGTTAGAATTAGAAGTGATAATGGAACCGAATTCAAATTTTGTGGTTTTCCAGAATTTTGTGATTATAATGGTATAACTCATGAGTTTTCTATTGCAAGGACTCCACAGCAAAATGGTGTTGTAGAAAGGAAAAACAGGACTCTCCAAGAGGCTGCTAGAACTATGTTGAATGAATGTAGATTGCCTAAATACCTTTGGGCTGAAGCGGTAAACACTGCATGTTATGTGATGAATAGAATTCTCTTGAGACCTATTTTGAAGAAAACTCCTTATGAACTGATTTTTGATAAGAAACCTACGGTTGGTTACTTCAAAGTATTTGGTTGTAAATGCTTTATTTTGAATCTAAAGGAACATCTTGGCAAGTTTGATAAAAAATCTGATGAAGGAATATTTTTGGGATATTGTGAAAATAAAAGAGGATATAGAGTTTTTAATAGAAGGACTCTTGTGATTAAAGAAGCTATACATATAACATTTGATGAAGCCAATGATGATAATTCCAAAAGTTTGGGTGAGGATGATGATGTAGGTGTTCGAGAAGGAATGGAAAAGCTATCAATTGGGAATGAAGGAAGTTCTAAACCAGCAGCAACTGAAATGGAAAATGAAGTTCATAATGATCAAGAAGTGGAAGATGAAGACAAAAATGATGATCCACTCAAAGATCTTCCCAAGGCTTGGAAATTCAGCCAAAATCATCCAAAAGAACTTATAATTGGTGATCCATCCGAGAAGGTAAACACTCGTTCCTCATCTAGAAAATTGATTGATAATTTTGCTTTAGTTTCTCTTTTTGAACCTAAAAATATCAATGATGCTTTAAAGGATGAAAACTGGATTTTGGCTATGCAAGAGGAACTTAATCAATTTGAGAGAAATGAAGTTTGGACACTTGTTGTTAGACCTCAAAATCAGCCTATCATTGGCACAAAGTGGATTTTTAGAAATAAGTTGGATGATAAAGGTGTTGTTGTAAGAAATAAAGCCAGATTAGTTGCTAAAGGATATGCACAAGAAGAAGGAATTGATTTTGATGAAACATTTGCTCCCGTAGCAAGATTAGAATCTATTAGAATGCTTCTTGCTTTTGCTTGCTTCAAAGGTTTCAAATTGTTTCAAATGGATGTTAAAAGTGCCTTTTTAAATGGTTTTATTGATCAAGAAGTGTATGTGGATCAACCCCCCGGTTTTGAAAATACAAAATTTCCAAGTCATGTGTTTAAACTTTCTAAAGCTTTATATGGTTTAAAACAGGCTCCAAGAGCTTGGTATGAAAGATTAAGTGGGTTCTTGATTGAAAAAGGTTTCAAAAGAGGTATTGTGGACACCACACTTTTTACTAAGCATGTGTTGAATGACCTTCTCATTGTGCAAATATATGTTGATGATATTATCTTTGGTGCTACTAATGAGTATCTATGTAAGGAGTTTTCCACCACTATGCAAAATGAATTTGAAATGAGTATGATGGGAGAATTAAATTTCTTCCTTGGACTTCAAATACATCAAACTCTTGAGGGAATTTTTATCAATCAAGCAAAGTATACCAAGGAATTACTGAAAAGGTTTGGCATGGAGGACTCAAAGCAAGTTGGAACTCCAATGTGCACTTCTACAAAGCTTGACAAAGATGAAGAAGGTAATCATGTGGATGAAAAGCATTATAGAGGTATGATCGGAAGCTTACTCTATTTAACTGCAAGTAGACCTGATATTATGTTTGCTGTTTGCTTGTGTGCTAGATTTCAATCGTGTCCAAAAGAATCACATTTGAATGCTGTAAAAAGAATTTTTAGGTATTTGAAAGGTACATTAGACTATGGTCTTTGGTATGCTAAATCTAGTGAGTTTGCACTATATGGTTATTCGGATGCTGATTTTGGAGGGTGTCGTGTAGATAGAAAGAGTACTAGTGGATCTTGTCACTTTCTTGGAAATTCTTTAGTCTCTTGGTTTAGCAAGAAACAAAATGCAATCTCATTGTCTACAACCGAAGCAGAATATATTGCCGCTAGTGCATGTTGTGCTCAACTTTTATGGATGAAGCATACCCTGAATGACTATGGATTGTTGTATGACTGCATGCCTGTATTCTGTGATAATACTAGTGCTATAAATTTGACCAAAAATCCTATTCAGCATTCTAGGACAAAGCATATTGAAATAAAGCACCACTTTATTCGTGATCTTGTTCAAAAAGGTGAAATTTGTGTAAATTATGTTTGTTCTAAAGATCAATTTGCTGATATTTTTACAAAAGCTTTGCCATTAGATCAATTCATTCATCTAAGATCAAAATTAGGAATGTTCGAAAAATCATCATAAATTTTTCATTGCCTTCGGACGTCCGAAAGAGGATGAACGGACGTCCGATGATGTTCTTCAGCCATTTTCCAGATTGCACCTGTTCGGACGCAGCTGTCGGACGCACAACTTCGTTCGGCCGTCCGACAGTGCAACGGCTCATTTTTTTTTAAAACTACTTTCTTCCTCATTTGCTTCAAACCTTTCCTATTCTATTTCCTCTCGGACGAAAACCCTCTCATCTCTCACTCTCAAATTCACATCATTCTGAGACCCTCATTTCAAAATTGACTCAACCAAAACAGTTCCTGATCAATTGCGAGTCATTTTTCCTGATCATTTCAAAGAATCATCTATCATTTCACAAATTCCCAAATTTTCCTCTAAACCCTACATTCTTATAACCGCTCTGACAAATCTTGTTCAAACCCTGTTTTGTCCAAAAATTTCTGTGCGATTCACTTCCTTACTACTGTGTGCATCATTTGCATCCTGCATTCCATACATTTCACACAATGGTGAATCTTAGAGGAGGAAAAGTTACTGCCGGACGCAAGCATCCACTCAGGGATGAAGATAAGGATCTTCCTACTGTCAAACGGACATCCAAACGCTTCAAAAGGGGAGCTATCAAGGGTCAAATGTCACGGCCTACACCACAACCCACATCTCAGCCTGAATCTGGACAGGGGACCTCCTCTCAACCGCCTCCAAAATCAGTCCCTCTCCCTCCATTCTTTGATGATGCTGCAAAAGACAAATACGCCTGGATATCACAGAAGGGTGTCATCCCTCAAAGAACCGTAAACCCCTCTGAATTTCGTTCCATAGGTTTAGAATCCATTCTAAGTCTATTTGATTTCCAGAAATGGTCGCATCTCATTTCCATGCCCAATGTCTACTATCCTGATATGCTGCATCAATTTTTTGCTAACCTTAGGAAAGGAACTGACCAAACTGAGATCATGTCTAGGGTAAATGGGGTAGACCTAATCTTTGATTCTGATACTGTGAATTCCATTTTAAAGACTACCATTGAACGTTTGTGCAAAGATAAGGTTGCTAATTTCTTTTCTTATGAAGAGCTTCCTACTGCTGCAAATCATTTTGATGGGACAAAAATGTTAACTTATTTCAAAAGAAGTTTTTCTTCACCTGCTGATGCTAAGTTGAATGATCTGGCTCCTGTGAATTTGATTGCCTTTTCTATCATTTCAAACTTGCTTGTGCCCACTGATGGCCATAGAACTGATGCAAACAAAATGGAGCTGTATCTTTTTTATTGTTTTCGAGAAAAAATTCGGATTGATTTTGGCTTTGTCATGTGCAAGTTTTTACTTCGCTATGCTACTGACTCTCGAAGAAAACTATCCTATGGGAAGTTTCTTCAAAAGATTTTTGAATTTTACAAAGTTCCAATTCTAGGTGTTTGTCCCAAAGAAGCATCTTCTTATGCTTTTACCAGAGCATATTTTGAAAGGAAAAATCTTATTTTTAAAGATAATCTGTGGGCATATAAGGGGGCATCATCTAGTGAACAAAGATCTAAGACTGTACATGATTCTTCACCCATTTCACTCACTCCCATTCACCCTAGGAAGTCTACCACTAAAGCATCTTCCTCTTCCAGTAATGAGGTAATTGAGCTTCTTCATGAACTCAAACAGCATGTTCTTCTTCTAGAACATGGCCTAATGCTCACCATGTCTTCTGAGCAACAAGCTGCCTTTCTTGATAAAAAGAACCTTCTTTTTTCTCCACCTATGGTTGAGGAAGTCTCACATGACAAAGAACCTCGAACCACTGATCCAGGTTCATCAGTTCCAGATCCGAATCCATCAACTCCTGTGACTCCTCATGGCCCTTCCACATCAGACAAAGGCAAGGCACCAATTGAAGAAGCTGCTGAAGATGATGAACAAACTGATGAGGAAGACCTCTCTCAATATCAGCTCTCTCGGAGGACTCCTGGATCCACTTAGTTCATCATTTAGGACATTTGCATTCTGTTTGTCTCTTTTATGTGTTTGTGGTATTCAACAATGAATATGTATTGTAATGGATATTTTAAGTTTCTTTTGGTATGATCTGGTGGATGTTTAAGTACTGTTTTGATGGATGTCTAAATATTTTGATGAATGATTGTCTATTCTGCTTGTGTGAATGTAGTGAATTTGTGGATTATATGATTGTCTATTTTAAGTACTGTTTTGATGGATGTGTTGGATGGTGTCACCAGGATGTTGATTTGTGAACTTGTGTAAATTTGTGACTGTGTGGATGACAAAAAGGGATGTTGATGTTGATGTGATTGGTTGCCCTTTTGTGATGACAAAAAGGGGGAGTTAATGATTGGATTGAGTGATGATTGGTGATTGATGATTAGTGATGTTAGGATATGTTGGATTGATTGTTTAAATTTGGATTGGCTGATATGCTTAATTGTTTAATGCTTAATTGTTTAACTCGTATGGGCAGCCAAGTGAGGGGGAGTTTTTCAAAATTTTTAAATTTTAGGATTCACTAAGACAGGGGGAGTTTTCATTACAATCATCAATTTCATTTCAAACTTTTGTTTTGTCATCATCAAAAAGGGGGAGAATGTTATTCTTGGTTTTGATGATCACAAAAGTTTGTTTATACAGACCAAGAAAGTGAACACTTTGATCAGGCCTGATGAAACAAAGAAAGCATATGTTTAATTGACTTCAGTCTACGATGCTTTGGATGTGGCAAACAAGATTGAAATAATATGAATGAATTTAGTCATTGTTTTGTTCCAATCAAAGATACTGTCTTGTTAGTACGTCAAGTGTGTTATTCTTGGTACTTTGAAATGTTTATCTAACTTTCTGCAAATATGAGTGTTTGTGTTTAGAATCAGGTTCGAATGTGTCATGAAATGCAAAACAATCAAAAGGAGAAGCAAAAACAGGACAAACAGGTCGGACGGCCGAAAGGAAACTGTCGGACGTCCGAAAGGAGAAAGAACATCAAAAAGGAAACAGGACACTCATGTCGGACGGCCGAAAGGAATCTGTCGGACGTCCGAAAGAAGTAAGAACATCAAGAAGGAAGCTATGTCGGACGCTCATAAAGAGCCATCGGACGTCCGGAAGGTTCGGACGCACACCTCGGACGCACATCAACCGCATCGGACGTCCGAGAAATTCCAAATTAACTTGCCAACTCTCGGCCTAAGCTCGGACGCTGTACTGTCGGACGATAAACACTCATCGGACGTCCGAACGTCAAACTTGCTGTTTTCGGACGATTGGTTCGGACGATGATTTGTTCGTCGGACGTCCGACAGCTCCAACGGCTAGTTGACTTTTCAGCTGCCTTCTATCCGTTGGAAGCATTGATGAAGCCCATTTCTGGTTCTCTTTAAAATCAAACTGGTCAGAACCAAGTAGGGACTTTTGCACACTTTGTTTACAAGATCTAGTGAGATATTTTAGCTAGAAAATAGTCTCCAAAGCTGATTTGTTTTAAGGTGGTGTGAATTTCTGTTGAGCATTTCTTTAGTGGTTGAAAGGATCTTTAGTGTAGCTTTGTTGAGGGTTTTCTGAGTGATTGTAAAATTTCCTAGCTTGACTAAGTGAGGCTTAGGGCAAGGAGGAAGTGCTCCCTCCATTGTACATCTAGTTGATCTTCGTTCATCAAAGAGAAGTTGCTCTTCCTAGTGTTTGGTCTTCAAGTTTGGGTAAAGCTTGGTAGACACTTGGTTTGTTTCCCTATTTTAATTTTCTGTTTAATAAAATTCTCATTGCTTTTCTATACTTGTTTTTCTGATCAATATTGCTCCTGTCTTCTAATCTACTTGGCAAATCATTACTAGAAAAGAAGGTAAATTTCAATTAAAGGAAAAGTGCATAAATTTGGTTAGAATTTTAAATCAACCCAATTCACCCCCCCTCTTGGTTGTATTTGGGACTTACAATTGGTATCAGAGCTTGGTCTCCTTGAGATTAAGCTCTAACGGCTTGGAGTAAAGATGACAACCAGTCATGCTATGTTTGTTGAGGGGCAATCTGTTACTAGGCCTCCCATGTTCAGTGGCTCTAACTATGTTAGCTGGAAAGAACGGATGATTATCTTTTTGCAATCTATTGATATTGAACTATGGTTTATTGTGAGTGAAGGACCGCATGAAGCTAACTTTCTTGATACAGATACAGGGTTGCTTCGGCCAAAAACGAGAGCTGAAATGAATGCTCAAGATAGGACTAACCTCACATTGAATGCCAAGGCCATGAATGTTCTTTATAGTGCCCTAGATTCAAATGAATCAATCAGAGTAAAAGGCTGCAAATCGGCTAAAGAAATGTGGGATAAACTAAGAGAAATCCATGAGGGTGGTGACAATGTGAAAGAACAGAAAAAAGCCATCTTGGTCACAAAATATGAATCATTTAAAATTGAACCTCTTGAGGATATTGACAAAATGTATTGCAGGTTCACTGACTTGATCAAAGATCTCGAGGCGTTGGGCAAAGAGTACACCTTGGGAGAGAAGAACAGGAAAATTCTCAATGCTTTGGGCAAAGAATGGGAAAATAAAGTGACTGCAATAGAAGAGGCTAAGGATTTAAGTTCTGTGCCTATTGAATCTATCATTAACTCATTAACCTCTTATGAGTTGAAACTGAAATCTAAAGTGCAGGAGGAAGAGGATGCTAGAGCAAAGAGAAACATTGCTCTAAAGACTACTCAAGGTGAAGATGATACAGCTCACTTGGATGATGAAGACTCAGATGGTGATGATAATGATCTTGCTCTCATCACTAGAGGCTTCAAGAGAATCTTGAATAAAAGAAAGTTTAGAAGGGGAGGACCTAGCAATCAATTCCAGAATCAGCCATCTATCACAAAGTATAAAGGTAAACAAGATTTCAACAAGAAACAGTTGGACAAATGCTTCGAATGTGGACAGATTGGACATTATGCAAACGAATGCCCCATGAAGAAGATGAAAGATGGAAAAGCTGATCGAAAGCCAAGATTCAACAATTTTCAGATTACTTGGAATGAATGCAACTCCGAAGGAGAAGTTGAAGAAGAAGAAGAATCTGCTCAAATGGCCTTCATGGCTATTGGAAATAATGAGGTAACTTCCACACACTCTCAATCTGAAAGTGATAATGATGAAGATGATGATCTTGAATCTTTTGTTGAAAAGCTGCATAATGCCTTGAAGGAATCTTATGATAAAAACAAGCAGTTAAAACAGAAAATGGCTTTTCTCATTCAAGAAAATGCAAGTCTTTTTCAACAAAATAAACAACTAAAGACCGACAATGAAAGTCTTGTAAGAGCTGGATGTAATGTTCAAGATGAGCTTGATAGAAAGACAAATATTTGTGAAATGCTGAAGGAAAGACAGGGTGATTTGAAAAAAAGGATGGACAACTTGGATGAGACTCTGAAAGCAAGAAAGCAGGAGTTTAGCAAAAGGAACATGTTATTTACCCATCCTACTACTTTTCAAAGAACATTTGCACACAACAAAATTGCACATGGGTTCACAACATATAGAAGAGGTGGATTGAGATATATCAAACCAGTACATGTTAAGGACTCTTCCATTTTGTGTGGTTTTTGTTGTCAAAGAGGGCATTTGAAAGGTAATTGCTATGTGAAAAGAAATCTGAACAAAGGGATGAAGTGCATGTGGTTAGTTAGATACAATGCTAACTATTATGGACCCAAAAATTAAAAAGGGGTACCAAAAACCCTTTCTTTTCAGGAAAAATGCTCAAACAAGTCCAAATGGTTCATTGATAGCGGTTGCTCAAGGCACATGACCGGTGATCCTTCCTTGTTCATAAAGCTGAAATCAAAATCAAGTGGAAAGGTAACATTTGGTGATGATGTGAAAGCTAAGACAATTGGAATAGGTGATGTTGGTAAGGATGGTGAAACTTTTGTTCATAATGTGCTCTTGGTTGATAACTTAGGTTATAACTTGCTTAGTGTTAGTCAATTGTGTGATAAAGACTTGTATGTGTTGTTTAAAAAGCTTGAATGCATTGTACTTGATTCCAAATATAATGTTGTGTTCAAAGGAAAGAGGTTTAATGACATATATATTGTGATTCTTGATAAAGTTGATTCTTCTAGCTTAAAATGTCTTAAAGCTTCAAATGAAGATCCTTGGTTGTGGCATAGAAGACTTTGTCATTTTAACATGGACTTACTAAAGGAAATTTCGAAAAAGGAACTAGTTAGAGGCTTGCCAAAAATCAGTTTTGAAAAGGATAAAATATGTGATGCATGTCAATTTGGTAAGCAAACAAAAGTTTCTTTTAAAACAAAGAAGTGTGTATCTACTTCAAAACCCTTAGAACTCTTGCATCTTGACTTATTTGGCCCTACTCAAATCTCTAGCTTGGGTGGTAAGAAATACTGTTTTGTGATTGTGGATGATTATTCTAGATACACTTGGGTGATATTTCTTGCTCATAAAGATGATGCCTTCAAGAATTTTACTTTATTGTTTGCTAAAGTGCAAAATCTGCTTGGTTTAAAAATTGTTAGAATTAGAAGTGATAATGGAACCGAATTCAAATTTTGTGGTTTTCCAGAATTTTGTGATTATAATGGTATAACTCATGAGTTTTCTATTGCAAGGACTCCACAGCAAAATGGTGTTGTAGAAAGGAAAAACAGGACTCTCCAAGAGGCTGCTAGAACTATGTTGAATGAATGTAGATTGCCTAAATACCTTTGGGCTGAAGCGGTAAACACTGCATGTTATGTGATGAATAGAATTCTCTTGAGACCTATTTTGAAGAAAACTCCTTATGAACTGATTTTTGATAAGAAACCTACGGTTGGTTACTTCAAAGTATTTGGTTGTAAATGCTTTATTTTGAATCTAAAGGAACATCTTGGCAAGTTTGATAAAAAATCTGATGAAGGAATATTTTTGGGATATTGTGAAAATAAAAGAGGATATAGAGTTTTTAATAGAAGGACTCTTGTGATTAAAGAAGCTATACATATAACATTTGATGAAGCCAATGATGATAATTCCAAAAGTTTGGGTGAGGATGATGATGTAGGTGTTCGAGAAGGAATGGAAAAGCTATCAATTGGGAATGAAGGAAGTTCTAAACCAGCAGCAACTGAAATGGAAAATGAAGTTCATAATGATCAAGAAGTGGAAGATGAAGACAAAAATGATGATCCACTCAAAGATCTTCCCAAGGCTTGGAAATTCAGCCAAAATCATCCAAAAGAACTTATAATTGGTGATCCATCCGAGAAGGTAAACACTCGTTCCTCATCTAGAAAATTGATTGATAATTTTGCTTTAGTTTCTCTTTTTGAACCTAAAAATATCAATGATGCTTTAAAGGATGAAAACTGGATTTTGGCTATGCAAGAGGAACTTAATCAATTTGAGAGAAATGAAGTTTGGACACTTGTTGTTAGACCTCAAAATCAGCCTATCATTGGCACAAAGTGGATTTTTAGAAATAAGTTGGATGATAAAGGTGTTGTTGTAAGAAATAAAGCCAGATTAGTTGCTAAAGGATATGCACAAGAAGAAGGAATTGATTTTGATGAAACATTTGCTCCCGTAGCAAGATTAGAATCTATTAGAATGCTTCTTGCTTTTGCTTGCTTCAAAGGTTTCAAATTGTTTCAAATGGATGTTAAAAGTGCCTTTTTAAATGGTTTTATTGATCAAGAAGTGTATGTGGATCAACCCCCCGGTTTTGAAAATACAAAATTTCCAAGTCATGTGTTTAAACTTTCTAAAGCTTTATATGGTTTAAAACAGGCTCCAAGAGCTTGGTATGAAAGATTAAGTGGGTTCTTGATTGAAAAAGGTTTCAAAAGAGGTATTGTGGACACCACACTTTTTACTAAGCATGTGTTGAATGACCTTCTCATTGTGCAAATATATGTTGATGATATTATCTTTGGTGCTACTAATGAGTATCTATGTAAGGAGTTTTCCACCACTATGCAAAATGAATTTGAAATGAGTATGATGGGAGAATTAAATTTCTTCCTTGGACTTCAAATACATCAAACTCTTGAGGGAATTTTTATCAATCAAGCAAAGTATACCAAGGAATTACTGAAAAGGTTTGGCATGGAGGACTCAAAGCAAGTTGGAACTCCAATGTGCACTTCTACAAAGCTTGACAAAGATGAAGAAGGTAATCATGTGGATGAAAAGCATTATAGAGGTATGATCGGAAGCTTACTCTATTTAACTGCAAGTAGACCTGATATTATGTTTGCTGTTTGCTTGTGTGCTAGATTTCAATCGTGTCCAAAAGAATCACATTTGAATGCTGTAAAAAGAATTTTTAGGTATTTGAAAGGTACATTAGACTATGGTCTTTGGTATGCTAAATCTAGTGAGTTTGCACTATATGGTTATTCGGATGCTGATTTTGGAGGGTGTCGTGTAGATAGAAAGAGTACTAGTGGATCTTGTCACTTTCTTGGAAATTCTTTAGTCTCTTGGTTTAGCAAGAAACAAAATGCAATCTCATTGTCTACAACCGAAGCAGAATATATTGCCGCTAGTGCATGTTGTGCTCAACTTTTATGGATGAAGCATACCCTGAATGACTATGGATTGTTGTATGACTGCATGCCTGTATTCTGTGATAATACTAGTGCTATAAATTTGACCAAAAATCCTATTCAGCATTCTAGGACAAAGCATATTGAAATAAAGCACCACTTTATTCGTGATCTTGTTCAAAAAGGTGAAATTTGTGTAAATTATGTTTGTTCTAAAGATCAATTTGCTGATATTTTTACAAAAGCTTTGCCATTAGATCAATTCATTCATCTAAGATCAAAATTAGGAATGTTCGAAAAATCATCATAAATTTTTCATTGCCTTCGGACGTCCGAAAGAGGATGAACGGACGTCCGATGATGTTCTTCAGCCATTTTCCAGATTGCACCTGTTCGGACGCAGCTGTCGGACGCACAACTTCGTTCGGCCGTCCGACAGTGCAACGGCTCATTTTTTTTTAAAACTACTTTCTTCCTCATTTGCTTCAAACCTTTCCTATTCTATTTCCTCTCGGACGAAAACCCTCTCATCTCTCACTCTCAAATTCACATCATTCTGAGACCCTCATTTCAAAATTGACTCAACCAAAACAGTTCCTGATCAATTGCGAGTCATTTTTCCTGATCATTTCAAAGAATCATCTATCATTTCACAAATTCCCAAATTTTCCTCTAAACCCTACATTCTTATAACCGCTCTGACAAATCTTGTTCAAACCCTGTTTTGTCCAAAAATTTCTGTGCGATTCACTTCCTTACTACTGTGTGCATCATTTGCATCCTGCATTCCATACATTTCACACAATGGTGAATCTTAGAGGAGGAAAAGTTACTGCCGGACGCAAGCATCCACTCAGGGATGAAGATAAGGATCTTCCTACTGTCAAACGGACATCCAAACGCTTCAAAAGGGGAGCTATCAAGGGTCAAATGTCACGGCCTACACCACAACCCACATCTCAGCCTGAATCTGGACAGGGGACCTCCTCTCAACCGCCTCCAAAATCAGTCCCTCTCCCTCCATTCTTTGATGATGCTGCAAAAGACAAATACGCCTGGATATCACAGAAGGGTGTCATCCCTCAAAGAACCGTAAACCCCTCTGAATTTCGTTCCATAGGTTTAGAATCCATTCTAAGTCTATTTGATTTCCAGAAATGGTCGCATCTCATTTCCATGCCCAATGTCTACTATCCTGATATGCTGCATCAATTTTTTGCTAACCTTAGGAAAGGAACTGACCAAACTGAGATCATGTCTAGGGTAAATGGGGTAGACCTAATCTTTGATTCTGATACTGTGAATTCCATTTTAAAGACTACCATTGAACGTTTGTGCAAAGATAAGGTTGCTAATTTCTTTTCTTATGAAGAGCTTCCTACTGCTGCAAATCATTTTGATGGGACAAAAATGTTAACTTATTTCAAAAGAAGTTTTTCTTCACCTGCTGATGCTAAGTTGAATGATCTGGCTCCTGTGAATTTGATTGCCTTTTCTATCATTTCAAACTTGCTTGTGCCCACTGATGGCCATAGAACTGATGCAAACAAAATGGAGCTGTATCTTTTTTATTGTTTTCGAGAAAAAATTCGGATTGATTTTGGCTTTGTCATGTGCAAGTTTTTACTTCGCTATGCTACTGACTCTCGAAGAAAACTATCCTATGGGAAGTTTCTTCAAAAGATTTTTGAATTTTACAAAGTTCCAATTCTAGGTGTTTGTCCCAAAGAAGCATCTTCTTATGCTTTTACCAGAGCATATTTTGAAAGGAAAAATCTTATTTTTAAAGATAATCTGTGGGCATATAAGGGGGCATCATCTAGTGAACAAAGATCTAAGACTGTACATGATTCTTCACCCATTTCACTCACTCCCATTCACCCTAGGAAGTCTACCACTAAAGCATCTTCCTCTTCCAGTAATGAGGTAATTGAGCTTCTTCATGAACTCAAACAGCATGTTCTTCTTCTAGAACATGGCCTAATGCTCACCATGTCTTCTGAGCAACAAGCTGCCTTTCTTGATAAAAAGAACCTTCTTTTTTCTCCACCTATGGTTGAGGAAGTCTCACATGACAAAGAACCTCGAACCACTGATCCAGGTTCATCAGTTCCAGATCCGAATCCATCAACTCCTGTGACTCCTCATGGCCCTTCCACATCAGACAAAGGCAAGGCACCAATTGAAGAAGCTGCTGAAGATGATGAACAAACTGATGAGGAAGACCTCTCTCAATATCAGCTCTCTCGGAGGACTCCTGGATCCACTTAGTTCATCATTTAGGACATTTGCATTCTGTTTGTCTCTTTTATGTGTTTGTGGTATTCAACAATGAATATGTATTGTAATGGATATTTTAAGTTTCTTTTGGTATGATCTGGTGGATGTTTAAGTACTGTTTTGATGGATGTCTAAATATTTTGATGAATGATTGTCTATTCTGCTTGTGTGAATGTAGTGAATTTGTGGATTATATGATTGTCTATTTTAAGTACTGTTTTGATGGATGTGTTGGATGGTGTCACCAGGATGTTGATTTGTGAACTTGTGTAAATTTGTGACTGTGTGGATGACAAAAAGGGATGTTGATGTTGATGTGATTGGTTGCCCTTTTGTGATGACAAAAAGGGGGAGTTAATGATTGGATTGAGTGATGATTGGTGATTGATGATTAGTGATGTTAGGATATGTTGGATTGATTGTTTAAATTTGGATTGGCTGATATGCTTAATTGTTTAATGCTTAATTGTTTAACTCGTATGGGCAGCCAAGTGAGGGGGAGTTTTTCAAAATTTTTAAATTTTAGGATTCACTAAGACAGGGGGAGTTTTCATTACAATCATCAATTTCATTTCAAACTTTTGTTTTGTCATCATCAAAAAGGGGGAGAATGTTATTCTTGGTTTTGATGATCACAAAAGTTTGTTTATACAGACCAAGAAAGTGAACACTTTGATCAGGCCTGATGAAACAAAGAAAGCATATGTTTAATTGACTTCAGTCTACGATGCTTTGGATGTGGCAAACAAGATTGAAATAATATGAATGAATTTAGTCATTGTTTTGTTCCAATCAAAGATACTGTCTTGTTAGTACGTCAAGTGTGTTATTCTTGGTACTTTGAAATGTTTATCTAACTTTCTGCAAATATGAGTGTTTGTGTTTAGAATCAGGTTCGAATGTGTCATGAAATGCAAAACAATCAAAAGGAGAAGCAAAAACAGGACAAACAGGTCGGACGGCCGAAAGGAAACTGTCGGACGTCCGAAAGGAGAAAGAACATCAAAAAGGAAACAGGACACTCATGTCGGACGGCCGAAAGGAATCTGTCGGACGTCCGAAAGAAGTAAGAACATCAAGAAGGAAGCTATGTCGGACGCTCATAAAGAGCCATCGGACGTCCGGAAGGTTCGGACGCACACCTCGGACGCACATCAACCGCATCGGACGTCCGAGAAATTCCAAATTAACTTGCCAACTCTCGGCCTAAGCTCGGACGCTGTACTGTCGGACGATAAACACTCATCGGACGTCCGAACGTCAAACTTGCTGTTTTCGGACGATTGGTTCGGACGATGATTTGTTCGTCGGACGTCCGACAGCTCCAACGGCTAGTTGACTTTTCAGCTGCCTTCTATCCGTTGGAAGCATTGATGAAGCCCATTTCTGGTTCTCTTTAAAATCAAACTGGTCAGAACCAAGTAGGGACTTTTGCACACTTTGTTTACAAGATCTAGTGAGATATTTTAGCTAGAAAATAGTCTCCAAAGCTGATTTGTTTTAAGGTGGTGTGAATTTCTGTTGAGCATTTCTTTAGTGGTTGAAAGGATCTTTAGTGTAGCTTTGTTGAGGGTTTTCTGAGTGATTGTAAAATTTCCTAGCTTGACTAAGTGAGGCTTAGGGCAAGGAGGAAGTGCTCCCTCCATTGTACATCTAGTTGATCTTCGTTCATCAAAGAGAAGTTGCTCTTCCTAGTGTTTGGTCTTCAAGTTTGGGTAAAGCTTGGTAGACACTTGGTTTGTTTCCCTATTTTAATTTTCTGTTTAATAAAATTCTCATTGCTTTTCTATACTTGTTTTTCTGATCAATATTGCTCCTGTCTTCTAATCTACTTGGCAAATCATTACTAGAAAAGAAGGTAAATTTCAATTAAAGGAAAAGTGCATAAATTTGGTTAGAATTTTAAATCAACCCAATTCACCCCCCCTCTTGGTTGTATTTGGGACTTACAATTGGTATCAGAGCTTGGTCTCCTTGAGATTAAGCTCTAACGGCTTGGAGTAAAGATGACAACCAGTCATGCTATGTTTGTTGAGGGGCAATCTGTTACTAGGCCTCCCATGTTCAGTGGCTCTAACTATGTTAGCTGGAAAGAACGGATGATTATCTTTTTGCAATCTATTGATATTGAACTATGGTTTATTGTGAGTGAAGGACCGCATGAAGCTAACTTTCTTGATACAGATACAGGGTTGCTTCGGCCAAAAACGAGAGCTGAAATGAATGCTCAAGATAGGACTAACCTCACATTGAATGCCAAGGCCATGAATGTTCTTTATAGTGCCCTAGATTCAAATGAATCAATCAGAGTAAAAGGCTGCAAATCGGCTAAAGAAATGTGGGATAAACTAAGAGAAATCCATGAGGGTGGTGACAATGTGAAAGAACAGAAAAAAGCCATCTTGGTCACAAAATATGAATCATTTAAAATTGAACCTCTTGAGGATATTGACAAAATGTATTGCAGGTTCACTGACTTGATCAAAGATCTCGAGGCGTTGGGCAAAGAGTACACCTTGGGAGAGAAGAACAGGAAAATTCTCAATGCTTTGGGCAAAGAATGGGAAAATAAAGTGACTGCAATAGAAGAGGCTAAGGATTTAAGTTCTGTGCCTATTGAATCTATCATTAACTCATTAACCTCTTATGAGTTGAAACTGAAATCTAAAGTGCAGGAGGAAGAGGATGCTAGAGCAAAGAGAAACATTGCTCTAAAGACTACTCAAGGTGAAGATGATACAGCTCACTTGGATGATGAAGACTCAGATGGTGATGATAATGATCTTGCTCTCATCACTAGAGGCTTCAAGAGAATCTTGAATAAAAGAAAGTTTAGAAGGGGAGGACCTAGCAATCAATTCCAGAATCAGCCATCTATCACAAAGTATAAAGGTAAACAAGATTTCAACAAGAAACAGTTGGACAAATGCTTCGAATGTGGACAGATTGGACATTATGCAAACGAATGCCCCATGAAGAAGATGAAAGATGGAAAAGCTGATCGAAAGCCAAGATTCAACAATTTTCAGATTACTTGGAATGAATGCAACTCCGAAGGAGAAGTTGAAGAAGAAGAAGAATCTGCTCAAATGGCCTTCATGGCTATTGGAAATAATGAGGTAACTTCCACACACTCTCAATCTGAAAGTGATAATGATGAAGATGATGATCTTGAATCTTTTGTTGAAAAGCTGCATAATGCCTTGAAGGAATCTTATGATAAAAACAAGCAGTTAAAACAGAAAATGGCTTTTCTCATTCAAGAAAATGCAAGTCTTTTTCAACAAAATAAACAACTAAAGACCGACAATGAAAGTCTTGTAAGAGCTGGATGTAATGTTCAAGATGAGCTTGATAGAAAGACAAATATTTGTGAAATGCTGAAGGAAAGACAGGGTGATTTGAAAAAAAGGATGGACAACTTGGATGAGACTCTGAAAGCAAGAAAGCAGGAGTTTAGCAAAAGGAACATGTTATTTACCCATCCTACTACTTTTCAAAGAACATTTGCACACAACAAAATTGCACATGGGTTCACAACATATAGAAGAGGTGGATTGAGATATATCAAACCAGTACATGTTAAGGACTCTTCCATTTTGTGTGGTTTTTGTTGTCAAAGAGGGCATTTGAAAGGTAATTGCTATGTGAAAAGAAATCTGAACAAAGGGATGAAGTGCATGTGGTTAGTTAGATACAATGCTAACTATTATGGACCCAAAAATTAAAAAGGGGTACCAAAAACCCTTTCTTTTCAGGAAAAATGCTCAAACAAGTCCAAATGGTTCATTGATAGCGGTTGCTCAAGGCACATGACCGGTGATCCTTCCTTGTTCATAAAGCTGAAATCAAAATCAAGTGGAAAGGTAACATTTGGTGATGATGTGAAAGCTAAGACAATTGGAATAGGTGATGTTGGTAAGGATGGTGAAACTTTTGTTCATAATGTGCTCTTGGTTGATAACTTAGGTTATAACTTGCTTAGTGTTAGTCAATTGTGTGATAAAGACTTGTATGTGTTGTTTAAAAAGCTTGAATGCATTGTACTTGATTCCAAATATAATGTTGTGTTCAAAGGAAAGAGGTTTAATGACATATATATTGTGATTCTTGATAAAGTTGATTCTTCTAGCTTAAAATGTCTTAAAGCTTCAAATGAAGATCCTTGGTTGTGGCATAGAAGACTTTGTCATTTTAACATGGACTTACTAAAGGAAATTTCGAAAAAGGAACTAGTTAGAGGCTTGCCAAAAATCAGTTTTGAAAAGGATAAAATATGTGATGCATGTCAATTTGGTAAGCAAACAAAAGTTTCTTTTAAAACAAAGAAGTGTGTATCTACTTCAAAACCCTTAGAACTCTTGCATCTTGACTTATTTGGCCCTACTCAAATCTCTAGCTTGGGTGGTAAGAAATACTGTTTTGTGATTGTGGATGATTATTCTAGATACACTTGGGTGATATTTCTTGCTCATAAAGATGATGCCTTCAAGAATTTTACTTTATTGTTTGCTAAAGTGCAAAATCTGCTTGGTTTAAAAATTGTTAGAATTAGAAGTGATAATGGAACCGAATTCAAATTTTGTGGTTTTCCAGAATTTTGTGATTATAATGGTATAACTCATGAGTTTTCTATTGCAAGGACTCCACAGCAAAATGGTGTTGTAGAAAGGAAAAACAGGACTCTCCAAGAGGCTGCTAGAACTATGTTGAATGAATGTAGATTGCCTAAATACCTTTGGGCTGAAGCGGTAAACACTGCATGTTATGTGATGAATAGAATTCTCTTGAGACCTATTTTGAAGAAAACTCCTTATGAACTGATTTTTGATAAGAAACCTACGGTTGGTTACTTCAAAGTATTTGGTTGTAAATGCTTTATTTTGAATCTAAAGGAACATCTTGGCAAGTTTGATAAAAAATCTGATGAAGGAATATTTTTGGGATATTGTGAAAATAAAAGAGGATATAGAGTTTTTAATAGAAGGACTCTTGTGATTAAAGAAGCTATACATATAACATTTGATGAAGCCAATGATGATAATTCCAAAAGTTTGGGTGAGGATGATGATGTAGGTGTTCGAGAAGGAATGGAAAAGCTATCAATTGGGAATGAAGGAAGTTCTAAACCAGCAGCAACTGAAATGGAAAATGAAGTTCATAATGATCAAGAAGTGGAAGATGAAGACAAAAATGATGATCCACTCAAAGATCTTCCCAAGGCTTGGAAATTCAGCCAAAATCATCCAAAAGAACTTATAATTGGTGATCCATCCGAGAAGGTAAACACTCGTTCCTCATCTAGAAAATTGATTGATAATTTTGCTTTAGTTTCTCTTTTTGAACCTAAAAATATCAATGATGCTTTAAAGGATGAAAACTGGATTTTGGCTATGCAAGAGGAACTTAATCAATTTGAGAGAAATGAAGTTTGGACACTTGTTGTTAGACCTCAAAATCAGCCTATCATTGGCACAAAGTGGATTTTTAGAAATAAGTTGGATGATAAAGGTGTTGTTGTAAGAAATAAAGCCAGATTAGTTGCTAAAGGATATGCACAAGAAGAAGGAATTGATTTTGATGAAACATTTGCTCCCGTAGCAAGATTAGAATCTATTAGAATGCTTCTTGCTTTTGCTTGCTTCAAAGGTTTCAAATTGTTTCAAATGGATGTTAAAAGTGCCTTTTTAAATGGTTTTATTGATCAAGAAGTGTATGTGGATCAACCCCCCGGTTTTGAAAATACAAAATTTCCAAGTCATGTGTTTAAACTTTCTAAAGCTTTATATGGTTTAAAACAGGCTCCAAGAGCTTGGTATGAAAGATTAAGTGGGTTCTTGATTGAAAAAGGTTTCAAAAGAGGTATTGTGGACACCACACTTTTTACTAAGCATGTGTTGAATGACCTTCTCATTGTGCAAATATATGTTGATGATATTATCTTTGGTGCTACTAATGAGTATCTATGTAAGGAGTTTTCCACCACTATGCAAAATGAATTTGAAATGAGTATGATGGGAGAATTAAATTTCTTCCTTGGACTTCAAATACATCAAACTCTTGAGGGAATTTTTATCAATCAAGCAAAGTATACCAAGGAATTACTGAAAAGGTTTGGCATGGAGGACTCAAAGCAAGTTGGAACTCCAATGTGCACTTCTACAAAGCTTGACAAAGATGAAGAAGGTAATCATGTGGATGAAAAGCATTATAGAGGTATGATCGGAAGCTTACTCTATTTAACTGCAAGTAGACCTGATATTATGTTTGCTGTTTGCTTGTGTGCTAGATTTCAATCGTGTCCAAAAGAATCACATTTGAATGCTGTAAAAAGAATTTTTAGGTATTTGAAAGGTACATTAGACTATGGTCTTTGGTATGCTAAATCTAGTGAGTTTGCACTATATGGTTATTCGGATGCTGATTTTGGAGGGTGTCGTGTAGATAGAAAGAGTACTAGTGGATCTTGTCACTTTCTTGGAAATTCTTTAGTCTCTTGGTTTAGCAAGAAACAAAATGCAATCTCATTGTCTACAACCGAAGCAGAATATATTGCCGCTAGTGCATGTTGTGCTCAACTTTTATGGATGAAGCATACCCTGAATGACTATGGATTGTTGTATGACTGCATGCCTGTATTCTGTGATAATACTAGTGCTATAAATTTGACCAAAAATCCTATTCAGCATTCTAGGACAAAGCATATTGAAATAAAGCACCACTTTATTCGTGATCTTGTTCAAAAAGGTGAAATTTGTGTAAATTATGTTTGTTCTAAAGATCAATTTGCTGATATTTTTACAAAAGCTTTGCCATTAGATCAATTCATTCATCTAAGATCAAAATTAGGAATGTTCGAAAAATCATCATAAATTTTTCATTGCCTTCGGACGTCCGAAAGAGGATGAACGGACGTCCGATGATGTTCTTCAGCCATTTTCCAGATTGCACCTGTTCGGACGCAGCTGTCGGACGCACAACTTCGTTCGGCCGTCCGACAGTGCAACGGCTCATTTTTTTTTAAAACTACTTTCTTCCTCATTTGCTTCAAACCTTTCCTATTCTATTTCCTCTCGGACGAAAACCCTCTCATCTCTCACTCTCAAATTCACATCATTCTGAGACCCTCATTTCAAAATTGACTCAACCAAAACAGTTCCTGATCAATTGCGAGTCATTTTTCCTGATCATTTCAAAGAATCATCTATCATTTCACAAATTCCCAAATTTTCCTCTAAACCCTACATTCTTATAACCGCTCTGACAAATCTTGTTCAAACCCTGTTTTGTCCAAAAATTTCTGTGCGATTCACTTCCTTACTACTGTGTGCATCATTTGCATCCTGCATTCCATACATTTCACACAATGGTGAATCTTAGAGGAGGAAAAGTTACTGCCGGACGCAAGCATCCACTCAGGGATGAAGATAAGGATCTTCCTACTGTCAAACGGACATCCAAACGCTTCAAAAGGGGAGCTATCAAGGGTCAAATGTCACGGCCTACACCACAACCCACATCTCAGCCTGAATCTGGACAGGGGACCTCCTCTCAACCGCCTCCAAAATCAGTCCCTCTCCCTCCATTCTTTGATGATGCTGCAAAAGACAAATACGCCTGGATATCACAGAAGGGTGTCATCCCTCAAAGAACCGTAAACCCCTCTGAATTTCGTTCCATAGGTTTAGAATCCATTCTAAGTCTATTTGATTTCCAGAAATGGTCGCATCTCATTTCCATGCCCAATGTCTACTATCCTGATATGCTGCATCAATTTTTTGCTAACCTTAGGAAAGGAACTGACCAAACTGAGATCATGTCTAGGGTAAATGGGGTAGACCTAATCTTTGATTCTGATACTGTGAATTCCATTTTAAAGACTACCATTGAACGTTTGTGCAAAGATAAGGTTGCTAATTTCTTTTCTTATGAAGAGCTTCCTACTGCTGCAAATCATTTTGATGGGACAAAAATGTTAACTTATTTCAAAAGAAGTTTTTCTTCACCTGCTGATGCTAAGTTGAATGATCTGGCTCCTGTGAATTTGATTGCCTTTTCTATCATTTCAAACTTGCTTGTGCCCACTGATGGCCATAGAACTGATGCAAACAAAATGGAGCTGTATCTTTTTTATTGTTTTCGAGAAAAAATTCGGATTGATTTTGGCTTTGTCATGTGCAAGTTTTTACTTCGCTATGCTACTGACTCTCGAAGAAAACTATCCTATGGGAAGTTTCTTCAAAAGATTTTTGAATTTTACAAAGTTCCAATTCTAGGTGTTTGTCCCAAAGAAGCATCTTCTTATGCTTTTACCAGAGCATATTTTGAAAGGAAAAATCTTATTTTTAAAGATAATCTGTGGGCATATAAGGGGGCATCATCTAGTGAACAAAGATCTAAGACTGTACATGATTCTTCACCCATTTCACTCACTCCCATTCACCCTAGGAAGTCTACCACTAAAGCATCTTCCTCTTCCAGTAATGAGGTAATTGAGCTTCTTCATGAACTCAAACAGCATGTTCTTCTTCTAGAACATGGCCTAATGCTCACCATGTCTTCTGAGCAACAAGCTGCCTTTCTTGATAAAAAGAACCTTCTTTTTTCTCCACCTATGGTTGAGGAAGTCTCACATGACAAAGAACCTCGAACCACTGATCCAGGTTCATCAGTTCCAGATCCGAATCCATCAACTCCTGTGACTCCTCATGGCCCTTCCACATCAGACAAAGGCAAGGCACCAATTGAAGAAGCTGCTGAAGATGATGAACAAACTGATGAGGAAGACCTCTCTCAATATCAGCTCTCTCGGAGGACTCCTGGATCCACTTAGTTCATCATTTAGGACATTTGCATTCTGTTTGTCTCTTTTATGTGTTTGTGGTATTCAACAATGAATATGTATTGTAATGGATATTTTAAGTTTCTTTTGGTATGATCTGGTGGATGTTTAAGTACTGTTTTGATGGATGTCTAAATATTTTGATGAATGATTGTCTATTCTGCTTGTGTGAATGTAGTGAATTTGTGGATTATATGATTGTCTATTTTAAGTACTGTTTTGATGGATGTGTTGGATGGTGTCACCAGGATGTTGATTTGTGAACTTGTGTAAATTTGTGACTGTGTGGATGACAAAAAGGGATGTTGATGTTGATGTGATTGGTTGCCCTTTTGTGATGACAAAAAGGGGGAGTTAATGATTGGATTGAGTGATGATTGGTGATTGATGATTAGTGATGTTAGGATATGTTGGATTGATTGTTTAAATTTGGATTGGCTGATATGCTTAATTGTTTAATGCTTAATTGTTTAACTCGTATGGGCAGCCAAGTGAGGGGGAGTTTTTCAAAATTTTTAAATTTTAGGATTCACTAAGACAGGGGGAGTTTTCATTACAATCATCAATTTCATTTCAAACTTTTGTTTTGTCATCATCAAAAAGGGGGAGAATGTTATTCTTGGTTTTGATGATCACAAAAGTTTGTTTATACAGACCAAGAAAGTGAACACTTTGATCAGGCCTGATGAAACAAAGAAAGCATATGTTTAATTGACTTCAGTCTACGATGCTTTGGATGTGGCAAACAAGATTGAAATAATATGAATGAATTTAGTCATTGTTTTGTTCCAATCAAAGATACTGTCTTGTTAGTACGTCAAGTGTGTTATTCTTGGTACTTTGAAATGTTTATCTAACTTTCTGCAAATATGAGTGTTTGTGTTTAGAATCAGGTTCGAATGTGTCATGAAATGCAAAACAATCAAAAGGAGAAGCAAAAACAGGACAAACAGGTCGGACGGCCGAAAGGAAACTGTCGGACGTCCGAAAGGAGAAAGAACATCAAAAAGGAAACAGGACACTCATGTCGGACGGCCGAAAGGAATCTGTCGGACGTCCGAAAGAAGTAAGAACATCAAGAAGGAAGCTATGTCGGACGCTCATAAAGAGCCATCGGACGTCCGGAAGGTTCGGACGCACACCTCGGACGCACATCAACCGCATCGGACGTCCGAGAAATTCCAAATTAACTTGCCAACTCTCGGCCTAAGCTCGGACGCTGTACTGTCGGACGATAAACACTCATCGGACGTCCGAACGTCAAACTTGCTGTTTTCGGACGATTGGTTCGGACGATGATTTGTTCGTCGGACGTCCGACAGCTCCAACGGCTAGTTGACTTTTCAGCTGCCTTCTATCCGTTGGAAGCATTGATGAAGCCCATTTCTGGTTCTCTTTAAAATCAAACTGGTCAGAACCAAGTAGGGACTTTTGCACACTTTGTTTACAAGATCTAGTGAGATATTTTAGCTAGAAAATAGTCTCCAAAGCTGATTTGTTTTAAGGTGGTGTGAATTTCTGTTGAGCATTTCTTTAGTGGTTGAAAGGATCTTTAGTGTAGCTTTGTTGAGGGTTTTCTGAGTGATTGTAAAATTTCCTAGCTTGACTAAGTGAGGCTTAGGGCAAGGAGGAAGTGCTCCCTCCATTGTACATCTAGTTGATCTTCGTTCATCAAAGAGAAGTTGCTCTTCCTAGTGTTTGGTCTTCAAGTTTGGGTAAAGCTTGGTAGACACTTGGTTTGTTTCCCTATTTTAATTTTCTGTTTAATAAAATTCTCATTGCTTTTCTATACTTGTTTTTCTGATCAATATTGCTCCTGTCTTCTAATCTACTTGGCAAATCATTACTAGAAAAGAAGGTAAATTTCAATTAAAGGAAAAGTGCATAAATTTGGTTAGAATTTTAAATCAACCCAATTCACCCCCCCTCTTGGTTGTATTTGGGACTTACAATTGGTATCAGAGCTTGGTCTCCTTGAGATTAAGCTCTAACGGCTTGGAGTAAAGATGACAACCAGTCATGCTATGTTTGTTGAGGGGCAATCTGTTACTAGGCCTCCCATGTTCAGTGGCTCTAACTATGTTAGCTGGAAAGAACGGATGATTATCTTTTTGCAATCTATTGATATTGAACTATGGTTTATTGTGAGTGAAGGACCGCATGAAGCTAACTTTCTTGATACAGATACAGGGTTGCTTCGGCCAAAAACGAGAGCTGAAATGAATGCTCAAGATAGGACTAACCTCACATTGAATGCCAAGGCCATGAATGTTCTTTATAGTGCCCTAGATTCAAATGAATCAATCAGAGTAAAAGGCTGCAAATCGGCTAAAGAAATGTGGGATAAACTAAGAGAAATCCATGAGGGTGGTGACAATGTGAAAGAACAGAAAAAAGCCATCTTGGTCACAAAATATGAATCATTTAAAATTGAACCTCTTGAGGATATTGACAAAATGTATTGCAGGTTCACTGACTTGATCAAAGATCTCGAGGCGTTGGGCAAAGAGTACACCTTGGGAGAGAAGAACAGGAAAATTCTCAATGCTTTGGGCAAAGAATGGGAAAATAAAGTGACTGCAATAGAAGAGGCTAAGGATTTAAGTTCTGTGCCTATTGAATCTATCATTAACTCATTAACCTCTTATGAGTTGAAACTGAAATCTAAAGTGCAGGAGGAAGAGGATGCTAGAGCAAAGAGAAACATTGCTCTAAAGACTACTCAAGGTGAAGATGATACAGCTCACTTGGATGATGAAGACTCAGATGGTGATGATAATGATCTTGCTCTCATCACTAGAGGCTTCAAGAGAATCTTGAATAAAAGAAAGTTTAGAAGGGGAGGACCTAGCAATCAATTCCAGAATCAGCCATCTATCACAAAGTATAAAGGTAAACAAGATTTCAACAAGAAACAGTTGGACAAATGCTTCGAATGTGGACAGATTGGACATTATGCAAACGAATGCCCCATGAAGAAGATGAAAGATGGAAAAGCTGATCGAAAGCCAAGATTCAACAATTTTCAGATTACTTGGAATGAATGCAACTCCGAAGGAGAAGTTGAAGAAGAAGAAGAATCTGCTCAAATGGCCTTCATGGCTATTGGAAATAATGAGGTAACTTCCACACACTCTCAATCTGAAAGTGATAATGATGAAGATGATGATCTTGAATCTTTTGTTGAAAAGCTGCATAATGCCTTGAAGGAATCTTATGATAAAAACAAGCAGTTAAAACAGAAAATGGCTTTTCTCATTCAAGAAAATGCAAGTCTTTTTCAACAAAATAAACAACTAAAGACCGACAATGAAAGTCTTGTAAGAGCTGGATGTAATGTTCAAGATGAGCTTGATAGAAAGACAAATATTTGTGAAATGCTGAAGGAAAGACAGGGTGATTTGAAAAAAAGGATGGACAACTTGGATGAGACTCTGAAAGCAAGAAAGCAGGAGTTTAGCAAAAGGAACATGTTATTTACCCATCCTACTACTTTTCAAAGAACATTTGCACACAACAAAATTGCACATGGGTTCACAACATATAGAAGAGGTGGATTGAGATATATCAAACCAGTACATGTTAAGGACTCTTCCATTTTGTGTGGTTTTTGTTGTCAAAGAGGGCATTTGAAAGGTAATTGCTATGTGAAAAGAAATCTGAACAAAGGGATGAAGTGCATGTGGTTAGTTAGATACAATGCTAACTATTATGGACCCAAAAATTAAAAAGGGGTACCAAAAACCCTTTCTTTTCAGGAAAAATGCTCAAACAAGTCCAAATGGTTCATTGATAGCGGTTGCTCAAGGCACATGACCGGTGATCCTTCCTTGTTCATAAAGCTGAAATCAAAATCAAGTGGAAAGGTAACATTTGGTGATGATGTGAAAGCTAAGACAATTGGAATAGGTGATGTTGGTAAGGATGGTGAAACTTTTGTTCATAATGTGCTCTTGGTTGATAACTTAGGTTATAACTTGCTTAGTGTTAGTCAATTGTGTGATAAAGACTTGTATGTGTTGTTTAAAAAGCTTGAATGCATTGTACTTGATTCCAAATATAATGTTGTGTTCAAAGGAAAGAGGTTTAATGACATATATATTGTGATTCTTGATAAAGTTGATTCTTCTAGCTTAAAATGTCTTAAAGCTTCAAATGAAGATCCTTGGTTGTGGCATAGAAGACTTTGTCATTTTAACATGGACTTACTAAAGGAAATTTCGAAAAAGGAACTAGTTAGAGGCTTGCCAAAAATCAGTTTTGAAAAGGATAAAATATGTGATGCATGTCAATTTGGTAAGCAAACAAAAGTTTCTTTTAAAACAAAGAAGTGTGTATCTACTTCAAAACCCTTAGAACTCTTGCATCTTGACTTATTTGGCCCTACTCAAATCTCTAGCTTGGGTGGTAAGAAATACTGTTTTGTGATTGTGGATGATTATTCTAGATACACTTGGGTGATATTTCTTGCTCATAAAGATGATGCCTTCAAGAATTTTACTTTATTGTTTGCTAAAGTGCAAAATCTGCTTGGTTTAAAAATTGTTAGAATTAGAAGTGATAATGGAACCGAATTCAAATTTTGTGGTTTTCCAGAATTTTGTGATTATAATGGTATAACTCATGAGTTTTCTATTGCAAGGACTCCACAGCAAAATGGTGTTGTAGAAAGGAAAAACAGGACTCTCCAAGAGGCTGCTAGAACTATGTTGAATGAATGTAGATTGCCTAAATACCTTTGGGCTGAAGCGGTAAACACTGCATGTTATGTGATGAATAGAATTCTCTTGAGACCTATTTTGAAGAAAACTCCTTATGAACTGATTTTTGATAAGAAACCTACGGTTGGTTACTTCAAAGTATTTGGTTGTAAATGCTTTATTTTGAATCTAAAGGAACATCTTGGCAAGTTTGATAAAAAATCTGATGAAGGAATATTTTTGGGATATTGTGAAAATAAAAGAGGATATAGAGTTTTTAATAGAAGGACTCTTGTGATTAAAGAAGCTATACATATAACATTTGATGAAGCCAATGATGATAATTCCAAAAGTTTGGGTGAGGATGATGATGTAGGTGTTCGAGAAGGAATGGAAAAGCTATCAATTGGGAATGAAGGAAGTTCTAAACCAGCAGCAACTGAAATGGAAAATGAAGTTCATAATGATCAAGAAGTGGAAGATGAAGACAAAAATGATGATCCACTCAAAGATCTTCCCAAGGCTTGGAAATTCAGCCAAAATCATCCAAAAGAACTTATAATTGGTGATCCATCCGAGAAGGTAAACACTCGTTCCTCATCTAGAAAATTGATTGATAATTTTGCTTTAGTTTCTCTTTTTGAACCTAAAAATATCAATGATGCTTTAAAGGATGAAAACTGGATTTTGGCTATGCAAGAGGAACTTAATCAATTTGAGAGAAATGAAGTTTGGACACTTGTTGTTAGACCTCAAAATCAGCCTATCATTGGCACAAAGTGGATTTTTAGAAATAAGTTGGATGATAAAGGTGTTGTTGTAAGAAATAAAGCCAGATTAGTTGCTAAAGGATATGCACAAGAAGAAGGAATTGATTTTGATGAAACATTTGCTCCCGTAGCAAGATTAGAATCTATTAGAATGCTTCTTGCTTTTGCTTGCTTCAAAGGTTTCAAATTGTTTCAAATGGATGTTAAAAGTGCCTTTTTAAATGGTTTTATTGATCAAGAAGTGTATGTGGATCAACCCCCCGGTTTTGAAAATACAAAATTTCCAAGTCATGTGTTTAAACTTTCTAAAGCTTTATATGGTTTAAAACAGGCTCCAAGAGCTTGGTATGAAAGATTAAGTGGGTTCTTGATTGAAAAAGGTTTCAAAAGAGGTATTGTGGACACCACACTTTTTACTAAGCATGTGTTGAATGACCTTCTCATTGTGCAAATATATGTTGATGATATTATCTTTGGTGCTACTAATGAGTATCTATGTAAGGAGTTTTCCACCACTATGCAAAATGAATTTGAAATGAGTATGATGGGAGAATTAAATTTCTTCCTTGGACTTCAAATACATCAAACTCTTGAGGGAATTTTTATCAATCAAGCAAAGTATACCAAGGAATTACTGAAAAGGTTTGGCATGGAGGACTCAAAGCAAGTTGGAACTCCAATGTGCACTTCTACAAAGCTTGACAAAGATGAAGAAGGTAATCATGTGGATGAAAAGCATTATAGAGGTATGATCGGAAGCTTACTCTATTTAACTGCAAGTAGACCTGATATTATGTTTGCTGTTTGCTTGTGTGCTAGATTTCAATCGTGTCCAAAAGAATCACATTTGAATGCTGTAAAAAGAATTTTTAGGTATTTGAAAGGTACATTAGACTATGGTCTTTGGTATGCTAAATCTAGTGAGTTTGCACTATATGGTTATTCGGATGCTGATTTTGGAGGGTGTCGTGTAGATAGAAAGAGTACTAGTGGATCTTGTCACTTTCTTGGAAATTCTTTAGTCTCTTGGTTTAGCAAGAAACAAAATGCAATCTCATTGTCTACAACCGAAGCAGAATATATTGCCGCTAGTGCATGTTGTGCTCAACTTTTATGGATGAAGCATACCCTGAATGACTATGGATTGTTGTATGACTGCATGCCTGTATTCTGTGATAATACTAGTGCTATAAATTTGACCAAAAATCCTATTCAGCATTCTAGGACAAAGCATATTGAAATAAAGCACCACTTTATTCGTGATCTTGTTCAAAAAGGTGAAATTTGTGTAAATTATGTTTGTTCTAAAGATCAATTTGCTGATATTTTTACAAAAGCTTTGCCATTAGATCAATTCATTCATCTAAGATCAAAATTAGGAATGTTCGAAAAATCATCATAAATTTTTCATTGCCTTCGGACGTCCGAAAGAGGATGAACGGACGTCCGATGATGTTCTTCAGCCATTTTCCAGATTGCACCTGTTCGGACGCAGCTGTCGGACGCACAACTTCGTTCGGCCGTCCGACAGTGCAACGGCTCATTTTTTTTTAAAACTACTTTCTTCCTCATTTGCTTCAAACCTTTCCTATTCTATTTCCTCTCGGACGAAAACCCTCTCATCTCTCACTCTCAAATTCACATCATTCTGAGACCCTCATTTCAAAATTGACTCAACCAAAACAGTTCCTGATCAATTGCGAGTCATTTTTCCTGATCATTTCAAAGAATCATCTATCATTTCACAAATTCCCAAATTTTCCTCTAAACCCTACATTCTTATAACCGCTCTGACAAATCTTGTTCAAACCCTGTTTTGTCCAAAAATTTCTGTGCGATTCACTTCCTTACTACTGTGTGCATCATTTGCATCCTGCATTCCATACATTTCACACAATGGTGAATCTTAGAGGAGGAAAAGTTACTGCCGGACGCAAGCATCCACTCAGGGATGAAGATAAGGATCTTCCTACTGTCAAACGGACATCCAAACGCTTCAAAAGGGGAGCTATCAAGGGTCAAATGTCACGGCCTACACCACAACCCACATCTCAGCCTGAATCTGGACAGGGGACCTCCTCTCAACCGCCTCCAAAATCAGTCCCTCTCCCTCCATTCTTTGATGATGCTGCAAAAGACAAATACGCCTGGATATCACAGAAGGGTGTCATCCCTCAAAGAACCGTAAACCCCTCTGAATTTCGTTCCATAGGTTTAGAATCCATTCTAAGTCTATTTGATTTCCAGAAATGGTCGCATCTCATTTCCATGCCCAATGTCTACTATCCTGATATGCTGCATCAATTTTTTGCTAACCTTAGGAAAGGAACTGACCAAACTGAGATCATGTCTAGGGTAAATGGGGTAGACCTAATCTTTGATTCTGATACTGTGAATTCCATTTTAAAGACTACCATTGAACGTTTGTGCAAAGATAAGGTTGCTAATTTCTTTTCTTATGAAGAGCTTCCTACTGCTGCAAATCATTTTGATGGGACAAAAATGTTAACTTATTTCAAAAGAAGTTTTTCTTCACCTGCTGATGCTAAGTTGAATGATCTGGCTCCTGTGAATTTGATTGCCTTTTCTATCATTTCAAACTTGCTTGTGCCCACTGATGGCCATAGAACTGATGCAAACAAAATGGAGCTGTATCTTTTTTATTGTTTTCGAGAAAAAATTCGGATTGATTTTGGCTTTGTCATGTGCAAGTTTTTACTTCGCTATGCTACTGACTCTCGAAGAAAACTATCCTATGGGAAGTTTCTTCAAAAGATTTTTGAATTTTACAAAGTTCCAATTCTAGGTGTTTGTCCCAAAGAAGCATCTTCTTATGCTTTTACCAGAGCATATTTTGAAAGGAAAAATCTTATTTTTAAAGATAATCTGTGGGCATATAAGGGGGCATCATCTAGTGAACAAAGATCTAAGACTGTACATGATTCTTCACCCATTTCACTCACTCCCATTCACCCTAGGAAGTCTACCACTAAAGCATCTTCCTCTTCCAGTAATGAGGTAATTGAGCTTCTTCATGAACTCAAACAGCATGTTCTTCTTCTAGAACATGGCCTAATGCTCACCATGTCTTCTGAGCAACAAGCTGCCTTTCTTGATAAAAAGAACCTTCTTTTTTCTCCACCTATGGTTGAGGAAGTCTCACATGACAAAGAACCTCGAACCACTGATCCAGGTTCATCAGTTCCAGATCCGAATCCATCAACTCCTGTGACTCCTCATGGCCCTTCCACATCAGACAAAGGCAAGGCACCAATTGAAGAAGCTGCTGAAGATGATGAACAAACTGATGAGGAAGACCTCTCTCAATATCAGCTCTCTCGGAGGACTCCTGGATCCACTTAGTTCATCATTTAGGACATTTGCATTCTGTTTGTCTCTTTTATGTGTTTGTGGTATTCAACAATGAATATGTATTGTAATGGATATTTTAAGTTTCTTTTGGTATGATCTGGTGGATGTTTAAGTACTGTTTTGATGGATGTCTAAATATTTTGATGAATGATTGTCTATTCTGCTTGTGTGAATGTAGTGAATTTGTGGATTATATGATTGTCTATTTTAAGTACTGTTTTGATGGATGTGTTGGATGGTGTCACCAGGATGTTGATTTGTGAACTTGTGTAAATTTGTGACTGTGTGGATGACAAAAAGGGATGTTGATGTTGATGTGATTGGTTGCCCTTTTGTGATGACAAAAAGGGGGAGTTAATGATTGGATTGAGTGATGATTGGTGATTGATGATTAGTGATGTTAGGATATGTTGGATTGATTGTTTAAATTTGGATTGGCTGATATGCTTAATTGTTTAATGCTTAATTGTTTAACTCGTATGGGCAGCCAAGTGAGGGGGAGTTTTTCAAAATTTTTAAATTTTAGGATTCACTAAGACAGGGGGAGTTTTCATTACAATCATCAATTTCATTTCAAACTTTTGTTTTGTCATCATCAAAAAGGGGGAGAATGTTATTCTTGGTTTTGATGATCACAAAAGTTTGTTTATACAGACCAAGAAAGTGAACACTTTGATCAGGCCTGATGAAACAAAGAAAGCATATGTTTAATTGACTTCAGTCTACGATGCTTTGGATGTGGCAAACAAGATTGAAATAATATGAATGAATTTAGTCATTGTTTTGTTCCAATCAAAGATACTGTCTTGTTAGTACGTCAAGTGTGTTATTCTTGGTACTTTGAAATGTTTATCTAACTTTCTGCAAATATGAGTGTTTGTGTTTAGAATCAGGTTCGAATGTGTCATGAAATGCAAAACAATCAAAAGGAGAAGCAAAAACAGGACAAACAGGTCGGACGGCCGAAAGGAAACTGTCGGACGTCCGAAAGGAGAAAGAACATCAAAAAGGAAACAGGACACTCATGTCGGACGGCCGAAAGGAATCTGTCGGACGTCCGAAAGAAGTAAGAACATCAAGAAGGAAGCTATGTCGGACGCTCATAAAGAGCCATCGGACGTCCGGAAGGTTCGGACGCACACCTCGGACGCACATCAACCGCATCGGACGTCCGAGAAATTCCAAATTAACTTGCCAACTCTCGGCCTAAGCTCGGACGCTGTACTGTCGGACGATAAACACTCATCGGACGTCCGAACGTCAAACTTGCTGTTTTCGGACGATTGGTTCGGACGATGATTTGTTCGTCGGACGTCCGACAGCTCCAACGGCTAGTTGACTTTTCAGCTGCCTTCTATCCGTTGGAAGCATTGATGAAGCCCATTTCTGGTTCTCTTTAAAATCAAACTGGTCAGAACCAAGTAGGGACTTTTGCACACTTTGTTTACAAGATCTAGTGAGATATTTTAGCTAGAAAATAGTCTCCAAAGCTGATTTGTTTTAAGGTGGTGTGAATTTCTGTTGAGCATTTCTTTAGTGGTTGAAAGGATCTTTAGTGTAGCTTTGTTGAGGGTTTTCTGAGTGATTGTAAAATTTCCTAGCTTGACTAAGTGAGGCTTAGGGCAAGGAGGAAGTGCTCCCTCCATTGTACATCTAGTTGATCTTCGTTCATCAAAGAGAAGTTGCTCTTCCTAGTGTTTGGTCTTCAAGTTTGGGTAAAGCTTGGTAGACACTTGGTTTGTTTCCCTATTTTAATTTTCTGTTTAATAAAATTCTCATTGCTTTTCTATACTTGTTTTTCTGATCAATATTGCTCCTGTCTTCTAATCTACTTGGCAAATCATTACTAGAAAAGAAGGTAAATTTCAATTAAAGGAAAAGTGCATAAATTTGGTTAGAATTTTAAATCAACCCAATTCACCCCCCCTCTTGGTTGTATTTGGGACTTACAATTGGTATCAGAGCTTGGTCTCCTTGAGATTAAGCTCTAACGGCTTGGAGTAAAGATGACAACCAGTCATGCTATGTTTGTTGAGGGGCAATCTGTTACTAGGCCTCCCATGTTCAGTGGCTCTAACTATGTTAGCTGGAAAGAACGGATGATTATCTTTTTGCAATCTATTGATATTGAACTATGGTTTATTGTGAGTGAAGGACCGCATGAAGCTAACTTTCTTGATACAGATACAGGGTTGCTTCGGCCAAAAACGAGAGCTGAAATGAATGCTCAAGATAGGACTAACCTCACATTGAATGCCAAGGCCATGAATGTTCTTTATAGTGCCCTAGATTCAAATGAATCAATCAGAGTAAAAGGCTGCAAATCGGCTAAAGAAATGTGGGATAAACTAAGAGAAATCCATGAGGGTGGTGACAATGTGAAAGAACAGAAAAAAGCCATCTTGGTCACAAAATATGAATCATTTAAAATTGAACCTCTTGAGGATATTGACAAAATGTATTGCAGGTTCACTGACTTGATCAAAGATCTCGAGGCGTTGGGCAAAGAGTACACCTTGGGAGAGAAGAACAGGAAAATTCTCAATGCTTTGGGCAAAGAATGGGAAAATAAAGTGACTGCAATAGAAGAGGCTAAGGATTTAAGTTCTGTGCCTATTGAATCTATCATTAACTCATTAACCTCTTATGAGTTGAAACTGAAATCTAAAGTGCAGGAGGAAGAGGATGCTAGAGCAAAGAGAAACATTGCTCTAAAGACTACTCAAGGTGAAGATGATACAGCTCACTTGGATGATGAAGACTCAGATGGTGATGATAATGATCTTGCTCTCATCACCAGAGGCTTCAAGAGAATCTTGAATAAAAGAAAGTTTAGAAGGGGAGGACCTAGCAATCAATTCCAGAATCAGCCATCTATCACAAAGTATAAAGGTAAACAAGATTTCAACAAGAAACAGTTGGACAAATGCTTCGAATGTGGACAGATTGGACATTATGCAAACGAATGCCCCATGAAGAAGATGAAAGATGGAAAAGCTGATCGAAAGCCAAGATTCAACAATTTTCAGATTACTTGGAATGAATGCAACTCCGAAGGAGAAGTTGAAGAAGAAGAAGAATCTGCTCAAATGGCCTTCATGGCTATTGGAAATAATGAGGTAACTTCCACACACTCTCAATCTGAAAGTGATAATGATGAAGATGATGATCTTGAATCTTTTGTTGAAAAGCTGCATAATGCCTTGAAGGAATCTTATGATAAAAACAAGCAGTTAAAACAGAAAATGGCTTTTCTCATTCAAGAAAATGCAAGTCTTTTTCAACAAAATAAACAACTAAAGACCGACAATGAAAGTCTTGTAAGAGCTGGATGTAATGTTCAAGATGAGCTTGATAGAAAGACAAATATTTGTGAAATGCTGAAGGAAAGACAGGGTGATTTGAAAAAAAGGATGGACAACTTGGATGAGACTCTGAAAGCAAGAAAGCAGGAGTTTAGCAAAAGGAACATGTTATTTACCCATCCTACTACTTTTCAAAGAACATTTGCACACAACAAAATTGCACATGGGTTCACAACATATAGAAGAGGTGGATTGAGATATATCAAACCAGTACATGTTAAGGACTCTTCCATTTTGTGTGGTTTTTGTTGTCAAAGAGGGCATTTGAAAGGTAATTGCTATGTGAAAAGAAATCTGAACAAAGGGATGAAGTGCATGTGGTTAGTTAGATACAATGCTAACTATTATGGACCCAAAAATTAAAAAGGGGTACCAAAAACCCTTTCTTTTCAGGAAAAATGCTCAAACAAGTCCAAATGGTTCATTGATAGCGGTTGCTCAAGGCACATGACCGGTGATCCTTCCTTGTTCATAAAGCTGAAATCAAAATCAAGTGGAAAGGTAACATTTGGTGATGATGTGAAAGCTAAGACAATTGGAATAGGTGATGTTGGTAAGGATGGTGAAACTTTTGTTCATAATGTGCTCTTGGTTGATAACTTAGGTTATAACTTGCTTAGTGTTAGTCAATTGTGTGATAAAGACTTGTATGTGTTGTTTAAAAAGCTTGAATGCATTGTACTTGATTCCAAATATAATGTTGTGTTCAAAGGAAAGAGGTTTAATGACATATATATTGTGATTCTTGATAAAGTTGATTCTTCTAGCTTAAAATGTCTTAAAGCTTCAAATGAAGATCCTTGGTTGTGGCATAGAAGACTTTGTCATTTTAACATGGACTTACTAAAGGAAATTTCGAAAAAGGAACTAGTTAGAGGCTTGCCAAAAATCAGTTTTGAAAAGGATAAAATATGTGATGCATGTCAATTTGGTAAGCAAACAAAAGTTTCTTTTAAAACAAAGAAGTGTGTATCTACTTCAAAACCCTTAGAACTCTTGCATCTTGACTTATTTGGCCCTACTCAAATCTCTAGCTTGGGTGGTAAGAAATACTGTTTTGTGATTGTGGATGATTATTCTAGATACACTTGGGTGATATTTCTTGCTCATAAAGATGATGCCTTCAAGAATTTTACTTTATTGTTTGCTAAAGTGCAAAATCTGCTTGGTTTAAAAATTGTTAGAATTAGAAGTGATAATGGAACCGAATTCAAATTTTGTGGTTTTCCAGAATTTTGTGATTATAATGGTATAACTCATGAGTTTTCTATTGCAAGGACTCCACAGCAAAATGGTGTTGTAGAAAGGAAAAACAGGACTCTCCAAGAGGCTGCTAGAACTATGTTGAATGAATGTAGATTGCCTAAATACCTTTGGGCTGAAGCGGTAAACACTGCATGTTATGTGATGAATAGAATTCTCTTGAGACCTATTTTGAAGAAAACTCCTTATGAACTGATTTTTGATAAGAAACCTACGGTTGGTTACTTCAAAGTATTTGGTTGTAAATGCTTTATTTTGAATCTAAAGGAACATCTTGGCAAGTTTGATAAAAAATCTGATGAAGGAATATTTTTGGGATATTGTGAAAATAAAAGAGGATATAGAGTTTTTAATAGAAGGACTCTTGTGATTAAAGAAGCTATACATATAACATTTGATGAAGCCAATGATGATAATTCCAAAAGTTTGGGTGAGGATGATGATGTAGGTGTTCGAGAAGGAATGGAAAAGCTATCAATTGGGAATGAAGGAAGTTCTAAACCAGCAGCAACTGAAATGGAAAATGAAGTTCATAATGATCAAGAAGTGGAAGATGAAGACAAAAATGATGATCCACTCAAAGATCTTCCCAAGGCTTGGAAATTCAGCCAAAATCATCCAAAAGAACTTATAATTGGTGATCCATCCGAGAAGGTAAACACTCGTTCCTCATCTAGAAAATTGATTGATAATTTTGCTTTAGTTTCTCTTTTTGAACCTAAAAATATCAATGATGCTTTAAAGGATGAAAACTGGATTTTGGCTATGCAAGAGGAACTTAATCAATTTGAGAGAAATGAAGTTTGGACACTTGTTGTTAGACCTCAAAATCAGCCTATCATTGGCACAAAGTGGATTTTTAGAAATAAGTTGGATGATAAAGGTGTTGTTGTAAGAAATAAAGCCAGATTAGTTGCTAAAGGATATGCACAAGAAGAAGGAATTGATTTTGATGAAACATTTGCTCCCGTAGCAAGATTAGAATCTATTAGAATGCTTCTTGCTTTTGCTTGCTTCAAAGGTTTCAAATTGTTTCAAATGGATGTTAAAAGTGCCTTTTTAAATGGTTTTATTGATCAAGAAGTGTATGTGGATCAACCCCCCGGTTTTGAAAATACAAAATTTCCAAGTCATGTGTTTAAACTTTCTAAAGCTTTATATGGTTTAAAACAGGCTCCAAGAGCTTGGTATGAAAGATTAAGTGGGTTCTTGATTGAAAAAGGTTTCAAAAGAGGTATTGTGGACACCACACTTTTTACTAAGCATGTGTTGAATGACCTTCTCATTGTGCAAATATATGTTGATGATATTATCTTTGGTGCTACTAATGAGTATCTATGTAAGGAGTTTTCCACCACTATGCAAAATGAATTTGAAATGAGTATGATGGGAGAATTAAATTTCTTCCTTGGACTTCAAATACATCAAACTCTTGAGGGAATTTTTATCAATCAAGCAAAGTATACCAAGGAATTACTGAAAAGGTTTGGCATGGAGGACTCAAAGCAAGTTGGAACTCCAATGTGCACTTCTACAAAGCTTGACAAAGATGAAGAAGGTAATCATGTGGATGAAAAGCATTATAGAGGTATGATCGGAAGCTTACTCTATTTAACTGCAAGTAGACCTGATATTATGTTTGCTGTTTGCTTGTGTGCTAGATTTCAATCGTGTCCAAAAGAATCACATTTGAATGCTGTAAAAAGAATTTTTAGGTATTTGAAAGGTACATTAGACTATGGTCTTTGGTATGCTAAATCTAGTGAGTTTGCACTATATGGTTATTCGGATGCTGATTTTGGAGGGTGTCGTGTAGATAGAAAGAGTACTAGTGGATCTTGTCACTTTCTTGGAAATTCTTTAGTCTCTTGGTTTAGCAAGAAACAAAATGCAATCTCATTGTCTACAACCGAAGCAGAATATATTGCCGCTAGTGCATGTTGTGCTCAACTTTTATGGATGAAGCATACCCTGAATGACTATGGATTGTTGTATGACTGCATGCCTGTATTCTGTGATAATACTAGTGCTATAAATTTGACCAAAAATCCTATTCAGCATTCTAGGACAAAGCATATTGAAATAAAGCACCACTTTATTCGTGATCTTGTTCAAAAAGGTGAAATTTGTGTAAATTATGTTTGTTCTAAAGATCAATTTGCTGATATTTTTACAAAAGCTTTGCCATTAGATCAATTCATTCATCTAAGATCAAAATTAGGAATGTTCGAAAAATCATCATAAATTTTTCATTGCCTTCGGACGTCCGAAAGAGGATGAACGGACGTCCGATGATGTTCTTCAGCCATTTTCCAGATTGCACCTGTTCGGACGCAGCTGTCGGACGCACAACTTCGTTCGGCCGTCCGACAGTGCAACGGCTCATTTTTTTTTAAAACTACTTTCTTCCTCATTTGCTTCAAACCTTTCCTATTCTATTTCCTCTCGGACGAAAACCCTCTCATCTCTCACTCTCAAATTCACATCATTCTGAGACCCTCATTTCAAAATTGACTCAACCAAAACAGTTCCTGATCAATTGCGAGTCATTTTTCCTGATCATTTCAAAGAATCATCTATCATTTCACAAATTCCCAAATTTTCCTCTAAACCCTACATTCTTATAACCGCTCTGACAAATCTTGTTCAAACCCTGTTTTGTCCAAAAATTTCTGTGCGATTCACTTCCTTACTACTGTGTGCATCATTTGCATCCTGCATTCCATACATTTCACACAATGGTGAATCTTAGAGGAGGAAAAGTTACTGCCGGACGCAAGCATCCACTCAGGGATGAAGATAAGGATCTTCCTACTGTCAAACGGACATCCAAACGCTTCAAAAGGGGAGCTATCAAGGGTCAAATGTCACGGCCTACACCACAACCCACATCTCAGCCTGAATCTGGACAGGGGACCTCCTCTCAACCGCCTCCAAAATCAGTCCCTCTCCCTCCATTCTTTGATGATGCTGCAAAAGACAAATACGCCTGGATATCACAGAAGGGTGTCATCCCTCAAAGAACCGTAAACCCCTCTGAATTTCGTTCCATAGGTTTAGAATCCATTCTAAGTCTATTTGATTTCCAGAAATGGTCGCATCTCATTTCCATGCCCAATGTCTACTATCCTGATATGCTGCATCAATTTTTTGCTAACCTTAGGAAAGGAACTGACCAAACTGAGATCATGTCTAGGGTAAATGGGGTAGACCTAATCTTTGATTCTGATACTGTGAATTCCATTTTAAAGACTACCATTGAACGTTTGTGCAAAGATAAGGTTGCTAATTTCTTTTCTTATGAAGAGCTTCCTACTGCTGCAAATCATTTTGATGGGACAAAAATGTTAACTTATTTCAAAAGAAGTTTTTCTTCACCTGCTGATGCTAAGTTGAATGATCTGGCTCCTGTGAATTTGATTGCCTTTTCTATCATTTCAAACTTGCTTGTGCCCACTGATGGCCATAGAACTGATGCAAACAAAATGGAGCTGTATCTTTTTTATTGTTTTCGAGAAAAAATTCGGATTGATTTTGGCTTTGTCATGTGCAAGTTTTTACTTCGCTATGCTACTGACTCTCGAAGAAAACTATCCTATGGGAAGTTTCTTCAAAAGATTTTTGAATTTTACAAAGTTCCAATTCTAGGTGTTTGTCCCAAAGAAGCATCTTCTTATGCTTTTACCAGAGCATATTTTGAAAGGAAAAATCTTATTTTTAAAGATAATCTGTGGGCATATAAGGGGGCATCATCTAGTGAACAAAGATCTAAGACTGTACATGATTCTTCACCCATTTCACTCACTCCCATTCACCCTAGGAAGTCTACCACTAAAGCATCTTCCTCTTCCAGTAATGAGGTAATTGAGCTTCTTCATGAACTCAAACAGCATGTTCTTCTTCTAGAACATGGCCTAATGCTCACCATGTCTTCTGAGCAACAAGCTGCCTTTCTTGATAAAAAGAACCTTCTTTTTTCTCCACCTATGGTTGAGGAAGTCTCACATGACAAAGAACCTCGAACCACTGATCCAGGTTCATCAGTTCCAGATCCGAATCCATCAACTCCTGTGACTCCTCATGGCCCTTCCACATCAGACAAAGGCAAGGCACCAATTGAAGAAGCTGCTGAAGATGATGAACAAACTGATGAGGAAGACCTCTCTCAATATCAGCTCTCTCGGAGGACTCCTGGATCCACTTAGTTCATCATTTAGGACATTTGCATTCTGTTTGTCTCTTTTATGTGTTTGTGGTATTCAACAATGAATATGTATTGTAATGGATATTTTAAGTTTCTTTTGGTATGATCTGGTGGATGTTTAAGTACTGTTTTGATGGATGTCTAAATATTTTGATGAATGATTGTCTATTCTGCTTGTGTGAATGTAGTGAATTTGTGGATTATATGATTGTCTATTTTAAGTACTGTTTTGATGGATGTGTTGGATGGTGTCACCAGGATGTTGATTTGTGAACTTGTGTAAATTTGTGACTGTGTGGATGACAAAAAGGGATGTTGATGTTGATGTGATTGGTTGCCCTTTTGTGATGACAAAAAGGGGGAGTTAATGATTGGATTGAGTGATGATTGGTGATTGATGATTAGTGATGTTAGGATATGTTGGATTGATTGTTTAAATTTGGATTGGCTGATATGCTTAATTGTTTAATGCTTAATTGTTTAACTCGTATGGGCAGCCAAGTGAGGGGGAGTTTTTCAAAATTTTTAAATTTTAGGATTCACTAAGACAGGGGGAGTTTTCATTACAATCATCAATTTCATTTCAAACTTTTGTTTTGTCATCATCAAAAAGGGGGAGAATGTTATTCTTGGTTTTGATGATCACAAAAGTTTGTTTATACAGACCAAGAAAGTGAACACTTTGATCAGGCCTGATGAAACAAAGAAAGCATATGTTTAATTGACTTCAGTCTACGATGCTTTGGATGTGGCAAACAAGATTGAAATAATATGAATGAATTTAGTCATTGTTTTGTTCCAATCAAAGATACTGTCTTGTTAGTACGTCAAGTGTGTTATTCTTGGTACTTTGAAATGTTTATCTAACTTTCTGCAAATATGAGTGTTTGTGTTTAGAATCAGGTTCGAATGTGTCATGAAATGCAAAACAATCAAAAGGAGAAGCAAAAACAGGACAAACAGGTCGGACGGCCGAAAGGAAACTGTCGGACGTCCGAAAGGAGAAAGAACATCAAAAAGGAAACAGGACACTCATGTCGGACGGCCGAAAGGAATCTGTCGGACGTCCGAAAGAAGTAAGAACATCAAGAAGGAAGCTATGTCGGACGCTCATAAAGAGCCATCGGACGTCCGGAAGGTTCGGACGCACACCTCGGACGCACATCAACCGCATCGGACGTCCGAGAAATTCCAAATTAACTTGCCAACTCTCGGCCTAAGCTCGGACGCTGTACTGTCGGACGATAAACACTCATCGGACGTCCGAACGTCAAACTTGCTGTTTTCGGACGATTGGTTCGGACGATGATTTGTTCGTCGGACGTCCGACAGCTCCAACGGCTAGTTGACTCTTCAGCTGCCTTCTATCCGTTGGAAGCATTGATGAAGCCCATTTCTGGTTCTCTTTAAAATCAAACTGGTCAGAACCAAGTAGGGACTTTTGCACACTTTGTTTACAAGATCTAGTGAGATATTTTAGCTAGAAAATAGTCTCCAAAGCTGATTTGTTTTAAAGTGGTGTGAATTTCTGTTGAGCATTTCTTTAGTGGTTGAAAGGATCTTTAGTGTAGCTTTGTTGAGGGTTTTCTGAGTGATTGTAAAATTTCCTAGCTTGACTAAGTGAGGCTTAGGGCAAGGAGGAAGTGCTCCCTCCATTGTACATCTAGTTGATCTTCGTTCATCAAAGAGAAGTTGCTCTTCCTAGTGTTTGGTCTTCAAGTTTGGGTAAAGCTTGGTAGACACTTGGTTTGTTTCCCTATTTTAATTTTCTGTTTAATAAAATTCTCATTGCTTTTCTATACTTGTTTTTCTGATCAATATTGCTCCTGTCTTCTAATCTACTTGGCAAATCATTACTAGAAAAGAAGGTAAATTTCAATTAAAGGAAAAGTGCATAAATTTGGTTAGGATTTTAAATCAACCCAATTCACCCCCCCTCTTGGTTGTATTTGGGACTTACAAAATCCTGGATAAATCTCCGGTAATACCCTGGCAATCCTATAAAACTCCGAACTTCCGTTGGGTTTTCCGGTCGTTTCCATTTCGAAACGGCTTCAACTTTGGCTAGATCCACTTTAATCCCATTCTCAGAAATTATATGCCCTAAGAAAGTCACATCTTTTAGCCAGAATTCAACTTGCTAAACTTAGCATATAACTGATGTTCCCTCAAGATTTGTAAAACAATTCTCAAATGTTTCTCATGATCTTTCATATTCTTAGAATACACCAAAATATCATCAATGAAGATCACCACAAATTGATCCAAGTAAGGCTTAAAAACCCTATGCATTAAATCCATGAAAGCGGCAGGTGCATTGGTTAACCCAAAAGGCATTACCGCAAACTCGAAGTGTCCATACCTCGAGTTAAAAGCAGTTTTAGGTATGTCCTTCTCCAAAATCCTCAATTGATAGTAACCTTGCCTTAGATCCAACTTTGAAAACACTACCGCCCCTTGCAATTGGTCAAACAGTTCATCAATGTGGGGTAGCGGGTATTTATTCTTAGTCGTAACATCATTTAAGCCTCAATAATCTACATATAACCTCAAACTCCCATCTTTTTTCTTTACAAATAAAACTGGGGCTCCCCACGGGAAATCAGTCTCTCGTATAAAACCCCGTTCCAACAAATCCTGTAATTGTAACTTCAACTCCTTCAATTCAGCTGGAGCCATCCTATCTGGTGTCCTTGATATAGGTGCTGTTCCCGGAGTTACATCAATTTTAAAAGCTATTTCCCATTCCGGGGGTAGAGACTCCAATTCTTCAGGAAAAACATCGGAAAATTCTTTCACTACCGGTGTGTCCTCCAGATTCACCTTATCACTAGGAGTATTAATAAGAAAAGCCAAATATCCTTGAGCTCCCTTATTTAACAATTTTCTAACCCGGATTCCTGAAATAAGTGCAGACAAAGCTAACTTACCCCTCACATCCAATTTCAGGGTTGCTTCCCCTGGAATACACAATTCTACAATTTTCGTCCTACAATTTAGTTGGGCATTATAACGGGCTAACCAATCCATTCCTAGGATCACATCATACCCTTTAATCGCTAGGCCTATCAAGTCGGCCAGCAATTTTCTTTCCTTCACGCAGATTTCACTATTCTTATACACCAGATTAGCAATTAGACTTTTGCCCCCCAGTGGGTGCTTTAACCTCCAAGTCATAAGGTAACTTAATTGGCTTCAAGTCTATTCCCTCGAATTGGAAAGCAGAAAAGTTCACTCGCCTATCCTCAGTGTAGTCTAGAGCGGCGAATATATTGGTCATCCTTTCTAACCAATTCTCTGCTACTTCGGGGTCAGGTTCACCCATAAACCTAGGTGGGTTAAACTTTAAGAATCTTTCCAAGGCTCTATCCTCTCCTCTATCCTGGCCCTAGGTTGGTTAAATGGTCTAGGACCCTATCTCTCCGCTAGACGTTCTAGGATATCAGTCATCCTATTGATGGCAGTAGCCACTTGGTTACCCTCAATGTTTTCCTGTCCCTGGGTCGGTCCAGTTGCCGACCCCTGGTCATCCCCCTGAGGTTGGGCCTGTCTAGACGCTCGCCCACGGCCTCGACCACTCCTTAATCCTTCCATTAGTCTAAATGTGCCTAGTGCAAGAAATAGGTTAATTTAAGCAGAAAAGAAGAAATATATCAAAATTAGAACCAACCAAGAAAGCATTGAAATTAACAATAATTTACATTCATAAGCATGTCAAGTTCGTACAATCAGCAAGTTAGGGACAATTCACAAAAATATAGCACACAGGTGCTCAAAAGTATACTTTTTAGTCACAGATGACTAAAGTAAGAACAAGTGCCCAAAAGTAGGCCACACAAGCATGCAAAATACAATGGCCTCAGCACTCGCGTCACCCTAACTAGTCCTAGCTGTACCAGTCAAAAGTCAAAAGGGGGTCAACTGCTAAGATCCTAGTCCACAGCAGGGCTATCAGGAGGAACCTCCTCCTCGGGATCCTCCTCGGGATCCTCCTCCTCCTCAGCATCAGGAATCACCTCAGTAGCGTCCTCAACCAATCTAGTAGCATCAGCCAGGATCTCGAAAGCCCGGTTACGGACATCCCGTCCTAGCCTAGTAAGTCGAGCCCTAGTATCCCGAAGCTCCTCATTAACCACTGCAGATGTGGCTACCTCACCCTCAATCACCTCCTCGAGCTCGGCAATCCGCTCACCCTGAGCGCCAACCATCTGCCTAAGCTCGTCTACCTCAGCCTGTAAATCGCGGTTGGCATCCACCAACTGACGACGCTCGTCGTCCAGAGCAAGCACTATATGGTTCAGGTAGGCGAAAGTCAACCTACACGAACATCGAGGGTATCTATCATACGGTGAGTAGCGTACTCGAGCTCCTCCCGCTAGAGCTCGGTAGAAGATAGTCCTAAGAGGCTCATAATGACCATTCGCATGGCCATTCCCGTTAGCTGCCGGGGCTCCATTTCCATCAGCCATCCCTGCAAAATAATAATACTTTTTAGGTTAGAAACTTAAATCACTACCTAGTTCCAATATCCCACAATACATGCCTAACTTAATCGTTGGCTCATCCCAATTGTCACTTGAGGTAGGACTAACTTAGTTGCTAGCTCGCCTCAAGTATTACTGAGGGTAGGATTAAGTCATCCCATATCGAGTCTTAAGGTAGAGTATCTAATATGTCTCCCATATAGACCTCTAACCTAGTGCTCTGATACCAACTGTGACAGTTCTCAGGGTCACATCACGGGGTACCTATCAGCTTGCCACCGGCACGCGGGCATCCCCTACGGAGAGTTTCGCTTCGTGACTCTTCATGAACGAGAGGCTCGGGGCTTTTCCAGACGAAGGACTTAAAGTCCCAACTGTCGGCATATGGCTCTGATACCAACTGTGACGCCCCACATCTCCCCAAGGTGAACCAAAGGGTATCCGCGGACGCCTGCCCATCTCTCGCCAGGACTCAAGCAATTCCATTCAATTTAAAACTGAACTAAACACTTCGAAGAGAGCAACATGAATACAAACAATGCGGAAGAGAGCAACATGAATACCGTTCCTACCCTCTAGAGGATCTTGTAGGGTCCAACGAACCTCGATTGGAGCTTCTTTCCTTTGCCGGTTGTGACGCTCCGAAGGGTGTGATCTTGAGGAACACGTGATCTCCAACTTCGAATTCCAAGTCCTTCCTTCGATTATCCGCGTAGCTCTTTTGTCGGCTTTGAGCTGTTTGGAGTCGCTGCCGTATCAACTTGACCTTTTCTCGCGCCTCTTCCATCCATGGAATAGTTGGTGGGTCTAGTGCCTTTCTTTCGCCAACTTCGTCCCAGTAGATCGGTGACCGGCATTTTCGTCCATATAGTGCCTCGTATGGAGCCATTTGAATCGACGAATGGTAGTTGTTGTTGTACGCAAACTCTACTAAGGTCATGTGTTGACCCCAGTTGCCTCCAAAATCCAGAATACAAGTTCGTAGCATGTCCTCGATGTCGCGCCCCATTTTTTTGATAAATAAATAAATGGTTTAAAAATGTATTTTTTGATTCAATTTGTGATTGGAAAATGAATTGTGATTTAAAAGAAAAATGGGTCTAAATGGGGTTTTGAGAATGCGACGATTTGACCCAAAATTATAGTTTAAAAAGGGTTTTTTGAAATAAAAAATCGGAGTCGCCACTTGGTAATGAGTTAAGGTGTACCAAGTCACCTAAAATGAATTTTTAAAGGAAAAATAGGAAAAAGTAGTAAGAAACCCTTTCTAAACGACTCCTAGTCCACGTAAACCAAAGAAAAAGGTTCTGGAGTCACATTTGACAAAGGGGAAGGCAAGGATAAAATCTAAGGCACCCCTTTGACCTAGCCAAGGCTAGTTGCATGATTTAATCAAAAATTTTCTTGTTTTAACCAAAGAATTTATTACATTTGGATGCACTACATGAATGCAAACCCTAAACCTAGGGGTATTGGGGGAAATTTCTCTTCAAAGGTTGAGTGGTGCCAATCACATTAATTGTGAAGCCCAATAACGATCCTTTGAAGGAGTCACGAATAATGCAAGTGGGATGCAAATGAATGGAATGCATGTATGCAATGTGAAGGCATGAGTTTGAAAAAGTAATAAAAGACAATAATGTGTAAGTGAGAGTGTGCACGTGAGTGGGCAAGGTGCGGTATGTGAAATGATAATATGAAGTGCATGCGTGCAAGTAATGACAAAAGTGCTCGTGTGCAAGTGAAAATATAAAGGTGCACGTGTGTAAAATGGGAGGAAAAATGAAACTGTGGTGAGGGTATAAAATGGTAGAGTGGATTTAAAAATGCATGAGTCTAGGGAATTCATGCATATTGGGTACGGGGAGACCTAAATCGTGACTCAATTTGCCCTTTTATAGAGGGAATACAAGTGTGCTAAGGCTTAGAAAAAGCCACACTCGTCTATATCCCATATTTAAGGGGACTCTCAAGCAAATGAACCCTATAACTGGCATGAAATGCAAAAATCCTAAAATGGAGGGAAAAGGGGGTTCGAGGGGCATGAAAAATGATAAAAACTAAAAAGAATGCATGACATGTAATGAACATGCAAACATGTACTAACGAGGGAAAATCTCTAAGGGTCTAGCGTCGGACTAGCCCATTCTATGAATTTCGACTAGCGTTGGACTAGTGGAAACGTACATTCATCCATCACATTCATTCATGGCCATGGAAAGCGAGTAGACATGCCAAACACTCGTAAACACATAGCACATAACATTTAGCATGCTCGACTAGATGCAAGACCCTAACAAAACAAATTAACACGTAGCAACTAAGCATGTAAGACACATAAGACAATTAAAGCCCTAACTATTACATTTGCTAGCTAGGCACATGACTTCGATAGGTCTTCATTGAATGCTCCTCCAAGCCCTATCTATTACATTAGGGAGACCCTACTACAATCTAAAAGGGGGAAAAGGAATAAAATAATTAAATCCCTAACTATTACAAGCCAAGAGGTGTACACATACCCCATAAAGAATAAATTAAATAAAAAGCAAAAGTAAATGACATAAGTAAAAGAAATTAAAGAAAGGCTAGGAAAGCAAAGTAGACATGTATTTCTCACGTAGCACGTTGGTTCACATAGGAGAGACCAAAAAGATAAAAGAAGTTATACCTCCCTTGAGTTGATGCCTTAAATGGAGTGAAATCACTTATTCATCCTCAAAAATAAAAGAAATGGTCAGGGTACCAATTTATTTGGGAAAAATTAAAAGAAATGCGCAAAACAAAGCTCACTTGATCATAAAGCCCCTAAAGTTATGATTTAAGTGCAATTGAAACAAAGCATAGTAATTAATTGAAACAAACAAGCAATGAAGTTGTAAAATTAAAGTTGCCAAGGACCCAAATGATGAAATCATTCAATTAATTGGGCCCTAGTTGAGTTATCCAAGAAACAAGGGACTAGACTGCAAATTTTAGAATATTTTCATGCAGGTTTTCATGCAAAACACGCAGAATGCTTCCTTTCTCATTGCTGGTTTCTGCAAATTTCAGTTACAACCTTTCAATCCATTTCATCATGCAAACGAATTCACCAAACCAAGATTTTAACTATCAAGTATCAACTAAATCAAACACAAGATTCAAATGTACAAACAAAATGACGAAACCAACTTGTAAGCTGTTGCCGAATGAAACATGAAACTAATGCAGCAAAACCACGCGAGAAAAGCTTCTGCAATTTTCTTTGTTCATCCAAGACAATTTTTATTCAAAGTAACTCAAGTGAGTTTTAACCCATTACACTACCAGACGCGAGAACTTGAAATCAGGGAGAGAGAAAAGTTCCAACAATCTTCCGAACACAAAAATGCAATAAAGGGACCTGACCATCTGCTCAACTTCAAACCAAAATTGCAGCAGAAAGACCGAGCAACTAAACAATGCAGAAAACTGTCCGTGAAGGGAAGCTAATGGTTTTTGTCCATAAACTCTCATCAAAAAAGATCGTAAACACAGCTTGATATCAATCCACAAGACTTAACATGATAAACCGTGGGAGAAAGAATCAGAAGAAATGCTAGGACTCAACTTGTTTCGAAATTCTGGTTTGACAAACTCTTGCAAAGGAAAAACCACTTCAATCACTCACCCCTTACCCAAACACTGACCCCAAAGTAATAGAAAGGAGAAATGCAACCCAGAAATAGCAAACAAACCCAAAAGTTCAAACAAACCCAGATCATAGACTCCAAGCTACGGGTGAAAACTTCAAACCTCACTGCTGCAGCAAGCCGAGACCTCTAAGTTTGTTGCAGCAGCAGATTTTATGCTCAAAACTCCAACCAAACGGAAACTGACTCATGAAACCCTATTGCCAAATATTGTTTTCAACTCACAGCATCAAATCCCCAGGATTTAAGCACAAAAAGTTCAGACCAAAAAGAGCATACAGAAACCTGGAAAAATTTTCTGCACTTCACGGGTTAGTTTGCGGCAAACATTTTTATCCAAATAGCCGAGTTCAGAAACAAAATGGGATCATGATGCAACTTCCAATAATGCCCAATTCTTCAAAAATCATATATAATCAAAAGACAACACGGAGAAAATCTCCGGATGGCAACAGCAAGAGAAATACAAACGGCAAGAACAAATGAAACATTTTGGCATGCTTGTTGCACTGTCAGAAATCGATGAGGGAAAAGGGAAACGTGGGATACCTTTCAATGGCTTTGGACCTCAAACGAACGTGGAAATTCCCCAAGGTTGGCTCGACGTTTACTGGAACGAACCAAAAACTTTGCAGCAGAAATTTCTACTTCGGCTAGTCTAGAATTTGCGACTGCGATCCGACCGAACTGAGGGTATGGTTTCTGCAATCTTGAGGACCTTAAGATCAGATGTATGACGACCCGTGAGATTGACAGACGATCGACCTCCTCAAAAGATCTGCTGCAACCTTGAACTTCCTATGTTTCTCCGTTTGGTTTCAGCCGAAGCCCTCCTCCCAGCTCTCTTTCTTGGCTTTCTTTTCTTCTTTTAGCCCTTCCCCCTCTCCCATTGCTCTCTCTCACTCTATATCTTTTGCAGCCGACACCAAGCTGCCTTTTTTTTCTTCTAAAACCCTAATCCTATCCCTTCTGTATTTTCTCTAGCCGTCTCAAGCCCCCCAGTCTTCTGTTTCTTTTCTGCCCTCTCACCAGAAACCCCCAGTCGTAACTCTTCTATCCCTTCCTTTTTGTTTTCCGGTTTTTTCCCCCTTGCGGCTGCTGTCCCTCTTTTCTATTTATACGGAACCTCCCCCTCAAACCCTCAAACACTTCTTCTATATTTGCAGCCAGAGGGCTCCCTTGACCCTTTCTTGCAAGCTGCGAAAATACGCAGCTTGCATGCCGCGACTTATCTCTTTTTTTTTTTTTTTGAACCAAAAATTGATAAAAATAGAAATAAATAACAAAAACAAATTAATTAACATTGGATAAAAAATAAACACTAGAAATAAACGACAACAAAATTGCAATTTTCCATTTTTCTTTTTCTCTCTTTTTTCATTTTTCATTTTCATTCTCATTTTTTCCATTTTTTTCCAAGAAAACATTGAATTTAAATCAAAACAATTAAAACATATTTTTTTTGAATGCTTTTCTTTTCTTTTCGAGAAATTCTATGCTAAAAACTTAAAAATAATAATAATAACACAAAAAACTAAAAAACTAAAAACTAAAAAGTGAATAAAACGAGCACAGACTAAAAAAAAATAGTAAATGAAATTATACCAAAATTTGGTGTCTACAGTTTGCCCCTCTTTGTCTGAGTTTTGGAAAAACTTGAGACAAAGAAGTAGACACCAAATGCTCACCTGTGTTATTCGGCTACGAGCGTCTCGAACGATGGACGCTTTAGAAATGGGGACTGACCCCTTTGACAAAAATTTAAAATGGGATTGACCCAAACAGAAAATTTTAAAATTGGGACTGACCCGAACAGAAATTTAAAACGGGACTGACCTGAACAGGAATTTTGAAATCAGGACTGACCCGAACAGCAATTTAAAATTGGGATAGACCCACGGGATAGACCCGGACAGAAATGTACAATTGGGATAGACCCGGACAGAAATGTAAAATTGGGATAGATCCAAACATAAATTTAAATGGGATAGACCCACGGGATAGACCCGGACAGAAATGTAAAATTGGAATAGACCCAAACAGAAATTTAAATGGGATAGACCCACGGGATAGACCCGGACAGAAGTGTAAATGGGATAGACCCAAATAGAAATTTAAATGGGATAGACCCACGGGACAGACCCGAACAGAAAACATAAATGGGATAGACCCAGACAGAAATATAAATGGGATAGACCCAGACAGAAAATTTAAAATGGGATAGACCCGAACAAGAAATTTAAAAATCATGGGACTGGCCTGAATAAAATAAAAATCATGGGGCGCACGCTAGTGGGACTGACCCACGGCTAACGGCGGGGTAAATGAAATGCTCACTGGTGGGACAAACCACACGCTCCAGCGGCTGTGAAAATGAAGTGCTCACTGGCGGGACTAACCTCAGCTCCAGTGGCTATGAAAATGAAATGCTCACTGGCGGGACAAACCACACGCTCCAGTGGCTATGAAAATGAAATGCTCACTGGCGGGACTAACCTCAGCTCCAGTGGCTATGAACATGAAATGCTCACTGGCGGGACAAACCTCAGCTCCAGTGGCTATGAACATGAAATGCTCACTGGCGGGACTAACCTCAGCTCCAGTGGCTATGAACATGAAATGCTCACTGGCGGGACAAACCTCAGCTCCAGTGGCTATGAACATGAAATGCTCACTGGCGGGACAAACCTCAGCTCCAGTGGCTATGAAAATGAAAAAGCTCACTGGCGGGACAAACCTCAGCTCCAGTGGCTATGATCATGAAATGCTCACTGGCGGGACAAACCTCAGCTCCAGTGGCTATGAAAATGAAAAGTTGGTATGCATGCAGAAACTGTATAGAGTTTACTTGGAGAATTATCCAAAAATTTACTCCAGTGTGTTGAATTGGTTAGTGGGATTAAACCCAAAGCCTGCCCAATAGGAAGTTGGCGGCATGAAAGCCTGCCCAACGGGATGTTGTGAAGTTGGCGGCATGAAGTCTAGGCCCAACGGGATGTTGTGAAGTTGGCGGCACGAAATCCAGGCCCAAGTTGATCTTTGGAATGTTGGCGGCACGAAACTCAGGCCCAACTTGATTTAGTGAAGTTGGCGGCATGAAGTCTAGGCCCAACGTGATTTTTTGGAATGTTGGCGGCACAAAATCCAGGCCCAACGTGATTTTTGGAATGTTGGCGGCACGAAACTCAGGCCCAACTTGATTTTTGGAATGTTGGCGGCACAAAATCTAGGCCCAACGTGATTTTTGGAATGTTTGCGGCACGAAACTCAGGCCCAACTTGATTTTTGAAATGTTGGCGGCACTAAATCCAGGCCCAACTTGATCTTTGGAATGTTGGCGGCACGAAACTCAGGCCCAACTTGATTTTTGGAACGTTGGCGGCACAAAGTCCAGGCCCAACGTGATTTTTGGAATGTTGGCGGCACGAAACTCTGGCCCAACTTGATTTTTGAAATGTTGGCACTAAATCCAGGCCCAACGTGATCCTGTGAAGTTGGCGGCACGAAGTCCAGGCCCAACGTGAACTTGCGAACAAGAAATTGAATTTGATTTGTCAAGAAGCAAGAAGTTAAACTTGAGTTTTTTTATTTTTGACCTTTCTGATGATGATTTTTTTTTATTTTTTTTTCTTTCTTTTTCTGATTTTCTTTTCTTTTGATTTTTTCCTTCCTTTCGGATTTTTCCGAGAGAATTTTTTCAAAATAATTTGCCCCAGTGTCGGGTCCATTTTTCCCTCCTTCTTCTTGCTTCTCTTTGCAGTATCGGCCTTCCGCCTCACTGGATGCTTTCGTCATTTTGAACCATGAATACCTGCACAGGGGGGCTTAACAAAGTATGACATGCACTCAAATTTCTTATTTGGAAAGAACAGCGTGATTGGTTTGACATCCTCAAATGTATTACAAAAATTTTGCCCCAGTGTGGGTTATTTTGCAAAATCTCTCACACGAAAATTTGCCCCAATGTAGGCCTATTTAATTGCAAAAAATTTGTTTGAATGACCCTCCATTTATTTGAACAAAGTAAGCAATTGCTTTTCCTAACATAGCATGTGAAGAAAATTGAAATGTCTTGCTTAAACTCATATAGCGAATTTCATGATGAATTTCTCAAAATAATGCCAAATTACGAAAGATTTCTTCCCCACTTTAGCATCAATGCTTTAGGTAATGGGTCACTATTTCTTGTTGGTTCATCTGTCAGGACCAATCAAGTGACTTTATTTTTTATTTGGAAGTGGCTGAAGGAAATGGGAGGTCAAGATTTGTCTTATTTTGGTGTTCAAAACTATAATCGATTTAACATCACATCTTAGTGAAAGCAGAAAGTTTGATTGGAAAAGAAGAGGGCCTGACTTTTATTCCGTTCCTTACAATAACTCTGAGAGGAAACTTTCATTAATGCGAAATTTTTGGCATGTATCTGAATTAATTGACTGAGGAAAACTCTCCATAAGTGGTTCGTCGGACAAAACCCTTCCTTTTCTTCTTTTTTTCCGAAAATTGGAACCCAAGTGGAATTAAATTTCCCCAATTCGCGGTTCCCTTTCCCCTTTTCTTTTTTTCTTTTTCAAAATTTCCCAATCTCCTTCCCCAATGTGGGGTGCGATCATATGTGCACTCGAAAAGAACCACCAATTTTAGCTCAAATGAGGATGCAAGGGATGATCAGTGTTTAGGTTGTAGAAACGATGGCCAAAGTATCATTCTTACACCTCATGACAACCAAAGTAACGAAATGGTCATTGAAAATCCATTCCCCTTTTAGATATTTGAAAATTTTCCAATAAAGGGTAGTGATCATTAAGGTGCTCATTTGAAACGAAATTATTCTTTCAAAGGCTCAAATGAGAAAGCAAATGATAAAATGTGTATAGGTCGAGAAACGAATGCTCGAAGTATCATTCCAAATTTTCAAAACAAACAAGAATAATGCACATTTTTGCTTTCACTTAGATGTGAATTGAATCGGTTAAACACAATGGATATTTTCCAGCAAAGATAGCCCCAATTTGCAATTTATCAATCAATGTGACTGATTTTATTTTGGGGTTAAGTGAAGGAGAAAAGGTATCTCATTAGGCCTTTTGAGTGACCTCTTTTAATTCTGAGCACTCTTATTGTGAATTTTCAGGCAGGAGGTTAAAAAAAAAATCCCAATTTAGTCTTATTTCCTAAAATTCATCATGAAATCTCCAATGACTAAGAATAAAGAATGAAATGTACATAAATATACACAAAACAATGATTGTCCAAAAATTTTATTGCTGAAAAAAGTTTGAAACAAAAATTCTCATTCAATTATGATACAAATGAGAAGAGAGAAACTTGTAAAGAGCTCCACATATACACTTTTTGTCTCCTTTTCTTTTGACACAAAAATATATTAACAAGTCAAATATACAGAATTCTCCTTGAAAACAATTATGAAATCTCTTAGAATCTCTTAGCCTAGAGCTTTCAGATGGATCTTTCAGGTTTCCATTGTTGGATCTGCCCAAGAATCAAATAATACTTTCCAAACTCTATCGGATCAAAAATTGTTATCCAATATAGGGAAATATTTTCATCTTATTGAAACCTTTTTTATGAATGCAGGGGAGGGGGGAAACAAAAGAAAAATGCCCCGAGTTAGTAAACAAGAATATAAAATCGGTATGCATGTCCTATGGGGGAACCCTTTTATGCCAAGGGTAGTGTGACGCCCCGAAAAAAAAAATGAGTTTGAGAACCCGGAAATTTTGTAATTTTCTAGGGTTTATTTTTTTAATCGCCCGTTTTTCTACATTTTCTTGATTAGAAAAATTCCCCAGATAAAGTTTATGAGCAAAAATAGTTTTAAAATGATTTTCCTAGTATTGGAGAGTTTTTAGAAAATTAAGAATATATAACGGACGTGGGACCCACAAGTGCGAAAAGTTCGGAAAAATTCGGCCAATTAGGTTAAATTCCGGATACTGTGTAAAATTTATCGGGTGTTAAGGGATAAGTAGAGGATGTGAATTGATTGATGTGAGAGGAAAAAGAAAAGATAAGATTGCATTTATGGAGGTGACAAGTGTCACCATTGTATTGGAAATAGCTTATGACTTACTATTCATTTTCTTGACTTTTTGACCAATTGCTTAAATATCTTAAAAATCACACAAAATTCATTCTTGTCTTCAACCTCTTGGCTGATTCTCTCTCTAGCAAAGAAGGAAGAAAAAACCTCTTCAAAGTTTGGCAATTATCTAGCTCAAATCCTCCAAAACACTTGCTTGATCTAGTTTCTACTCCATAAAACCTCTTCTTTTAGTGATAGTGAGTTGTTTGGTGAAGTTGTTTGGAAGCTTAAGGTGACAAGTAGCTCTCCCTCTTGTTTTGCTAAGGTAAGTGGTGGATGAACACCTCTCCTTCCTCTAATGATGTTCAATTCATGATTAGTGGTGTTATAAGATGCAATTTCATGGATTATTTCTTGAGTTTGGTTGAATTGGTGAAGTTTTATTATTTTTGGGGATTTTTCTGTTTTCATAGGGATATGATTGGCTGGCCATGTATGATGATTGGAAATGATGTTTAATGACTCTAGGAGGTGGAAAAAGTGATTAAGTGCAATCAATTTCTGTTTTGGAAGAAATTTCAGAAAATTAGGTTTTGTAGTTCTTCATTCTGCCCGAATTTATTTCACCATGTTAGAGGCCGAATTGGACTTTTCTCAAAACATGAAAGTTGTAGGTATTGATGAGTTTGAAGTGCCTGTAAAATTTCAGGTCTTTTGGATTAGTGTAGAGTGAGATATGCCAATTTTACTGTTGCTGTTCTGGGTTGATCAGAATGCGAAAACTGCACTTGTAATTGGCCATTTTGACTGGAATTGCTTTGGATTTAGGTGTTGGTGTCTTCTGATGAAATGTATCTGGATGTCTTAGCTACCATATTCCTTTGGAATTTCGGCATTTGGACCTGTATAGACTGAGTTATAGCAATTACAGCATTATGTGATTTGTAAACCTGTTTTTGGTGTTTCCGGTTGAGTATTTGGCACATTTGACCTAGTTGTGCTAGGATTTGGACTGAGTGGCCTTCTACATTGTTGTAGACCTATCTCTTATCTTCGAAACGGTGGGTCTTGCACCTTCTTCCGACAATCATAACGCCTTTGGTACCATTACCGCAAAATGACGTCAAAACTATTTTTCTGGTTTTGAGCTTAAGTTTCATTTCCGGATTTTTTTCCCCCTAGCTTGACTTGCACTAGTATTACTTGGAGCTTGCTGAATGACTATGGATGAACTTGTTGTTGTGTGTGTACCTTTGGGACTGGCTGAGGAAATAATGAAGCCATGATGGTTGGAAAAGTTAGCAAATGTAGGGTAAGTGCTGTCCGAACTTTTAAAGGATTTGTTTGCATTGAGTTTGTGATCTAAGACTTGGGTTTGAGCAAGGCAATGATACATGATGGATGATTTCTGAGCCATTGAGGTGAGTGACCTCAAACTATTTCTGAAGTTACTTTTGTACCGTTTTCTTGCATTATTTACTTTTAAACTATTTCCAAAGTTACTTTTGAACTGTTTTCTTGCATATCATGCGTGCTTGCATATGAGTGTTCCTTGTTTGCTGTAATTCTTGACTTATTGGCTTGTTATTATTGATTGATAATGTATTAAGTGCTTTCGATGATTGTTAAAACGAGTTTTCTAGGCGAGTGTGTACTTTATCGCACTCGACCTAAATAAATATGAAATTTTCAATGATTAATGATTAAATGCTAGTTGCGCATGATGTAAGTCTTTGGGCTGAATTGGCCACTGCCCTTTGTTACCGATCGACTCGAGCCAGAAGCGGACTCGGTCGGGCGATATGGTGACCCTGGGTGAATTTGGTATACTCGAGTATTATCTTGTAGTCCGGCTACGTCCGGATGGGTGGAGTCCGGCCAACATCGGATGGGTGGAGTCCGGTCAACGTCCGGAAAAGGGGATGAACGAATAAAAAGATGAACGAGGGTTTATTTATAAAAATGAAATTTTCAAATAATTGGAGGAATAAGGGGAAATGTCAGGGGAACGAACAAATGAATAGCTCCATGTGAGCGGTATCCTTTTAATGAATATGTTACTATCGCTTTCCATTGTAATTGTTTCTTGAATTATTGATTATTGATGGTTAATGTGTTGGCTTTGTTATGAAATTTCATGTTCGGAACCTTATTGAGATTTTAGCTCATTGAGCTTTGTGGAATTACCATGTGGTGTCATTTTCTGCTTTTGTTTTACTCTCACTGTGCAAATGTTGACCTGTAACAAAATTACATTTTTACCCCCGGTTACTTATTAAACTTCTAAAACATTACAATGATTTCACTGGCTCACGAGAGCAAAAATACGTACATCTGATTTCTGAACCATGACATCAATGAAATGAATTTTTGTGAAAACTATTTGATTACTGATTTTACTGGTTACTCACTGGGCTTTTAGCTCACCCCAAAAATGTTTTATTTCCCCCCCACAGGGCTCAAGGCGAAGGAAGGGCTTGTTGTGCTTATTCACGTGACTGGATGGCTTATATCGTGTACAGTTTAAGTTTGGATCTATTTTATGTACGAGTTGGTCTTGTATAAATATTTGAAATTGATATGGATGTAAATATACATTCCACGATTGGAATCAGTTTCCGCTGCATTTGTGACATGTAATTATTGGAGACTTGGATGTATGTTTGTGGACCATGTGATGTATATTTGAGATTTATATTGTAATTCATTTGAGGATTGTAGTGATCGACTGAGTCCCGGCGAGAGCTGGGCAGGCGGCCCGCCGAACCCTCTGGTTCTCCTTAGGGGGAGGTGGGGTCGTCACAGGTAGGCCTAGCATGAAAATACAATCCTCTAGGGTAGGCACCATACAATACCTGATGAATCCAATCAACCGCTAGAGTGAAAAATGATTTGGAAAAATTTGGCCAATTGAAGTGAAAAGAGACATTTGTCCTAAAATGAGGGAAAAGTCCGAATGGATTGCTGCTTTGATCGACGCATGAAATAATGTGTAAAAGAGATTGCAATATCTCAAATAATTTATTCGGTGACCCTTAGACTTAAACCCTAAAAAGGGAAAAAACGGGTCAAATAGATTGGATAAAATTGATGATTTATTTAAAAATGACCGAATTGCCCTAAAAATAGGTAAACTGGTCAAATGAATTAAATGAAATTTGATTTATTCAAAAATTGATCGAATCACCCTAAAAAAGGGTAGATTGGTCAAATGAATGAAACTTGAAAATCGACCGGATGACCCTAAAAAGGGTAAATTGGTCAAATGAATGGTTTATTCAAAATTGATTATGAATTGACAAAATGGATCGATTGAATCATCCGGCCATTGGTGGCTTCAAAAAATTAGTCTATGAGCCTTCTAAAATCACGATTTGGCCTCAATTTATTCATCGTCTCAATAGGAATCATTTGTGAATTTCTTCAAATTAATGTCCTTTGCGCAAGGGATTTTTACCAACTTTGATAAAATGGCCAAAAAGTGATTATTAGACGCTCATATTCCAAAGACCGCTCTATGAAAATGATCGGATCCTACCTTACCTTGTGCACTACCCCTTTGGATGGTACAAAATGTAAACGTGCAAGTCTCACTGGATTAAGTATCTGAGACACAAGGTGGCTTATCCCCTAACACGGGATCGCCTAAATGGCATTCCCTTTCTAGGATGGATGCATGATGCAATTCGGAATGAAACGTGATCTAAGGAACCCTTTGTCTGCCAGGGTAGGCCTAAAATGGTATGACGTTATTAATTTATGAACGAAATATACCAAAACTGCTTAAACGTGCAATATCCTATCTACACGGGTAGGCTTCTAAAAGAAGGTCATGCCAGACCTCTTATTTGCTAGGGTTTGTGAATGCAACGGGGACACAAAACCAAGAAAGGTTAGTTCAGGCAGAGAAATACACATAACACATTGTAGCAACAAGATAAAACAAACAATACAAAGCAATAAAAGGGAAAAAGGGGTTGGATCCCCCCCTCGTGAATAGTGTCCCTAGCTCAGGATAAGGCCAACTCTACCCTAGGCAATTCTAAAATGGATGCATGAGGTTAGGGTTCACTAATGCATCTAGACTCGATAAGCTCAGGTCCCCGAGCCTTCAGACTTAGAAACCAAAGGTCATCAATCCCAAGGTTCTTTGTCGGTGGCTCGAGCGATTCCCCAAACACCGCTACGCACACATCGTGTCGCGGCTACATGTTTGAGTGAATCTATCAAGATCCTCAACCTTCGACTAAAAGCTAAAGGCTATCAACCCATAGCTTAAAGCGGAAGATTGAGTGACCCATTGGATCATGCTACACACACATCGTGTCGTGATCACATGTCCAAGTGGGTCGCCTAATCCTAGTAGGGTGGAGTGGCGTGACAAGCCACTAAAAGAAAAATAAATGAAGGGATAAAAAATAAAGCGTATGCTTGTATGCTTGTGCTCGTTTGGAGGGGAGGGATCAAGAACCAACGCGAGGCTCTAGGGTGACACACCCCCCCCTAAATGCAATGCAAGCGCGAAATAAGCAAGTAAACATACATCCAATCAACCAATCATACATTCGCGAGTGAGGGAGTAGTTGGACACGCGTGAAATGTAAAATCCTAAAAAAAGGAAAAAATGCAACCCTAAAACACCCAAATGTGATATATAAAAAGGTTAAAAGAAGAAAAAGGTTGATTAAATCAAATTTGCTCGGACTCTCGAAAGTCCCCAGTGGAGTCGCCAAACTGTCGCGCCCCATTTTTTTGATAAATAAATAAATGGTTTAAAAATGTATTTTTTGATTCAATTTGTGATTGGAAAATGAATTGTGATTTAAAAGAAAAATGGGTCTAAATGGGGTTTTGAGAATGCGACGATTTGACCCAAAATTATAGTTTAAAAAGGGTTTTTTGAAATAAAAAATCGGAGTCGCCACTTGGTAATGAGTTAAGGTGTACCAAGTCACCTAAAATGAATTTTTAAAGGAAAAATAGGAAAAAGTAGTAAGAAACCCTTTCTAAACGACTCCTAGTCCACGTAAACCAAAGAAAAAGGTTCGGGAGTCACATTTGACAAAGGGGAAGGCAAGGATAAAATCTAAGGCACCCCTTTGACCTAGCCAAGGCTAGTTGCATGATTTAATCAAAAATTTTCTTGTTTTAACCAAAGAATTTATTACATTTGGATGCACTACATGAATGCAAACCCTAAACCTAGGGGTATTGGGGGAAATTTCTCTTCAAAGGTTGAGTGGTGCCAATCACATTAATTGTGAAGCCCAATAACGATCCTTTGAAAGAGTCACAAATAATGCAAGTGGGATGCAAATGAATGGAATGCATGTATGCAATGTGAAGGCATGAGTTTGAAAAAGTAATAAAAGACAATAATGTGTAAGTGAGAGTGTGCACGTGAGTGGGCAAGGTGCGGTATGTGAAATGATAATATGAAGTGCATGCGTGCAAGTAATGACAAAAGTGCTCGTGTGCAAGTGAAAATATAAAGGTGCACGTGTGTAAAATGGGAGGAAAAATGAAAGTGTGGTGAGGGTATAAAATGGTAGAGTGGATTTAAAAATGCATGAGCCTAGGGAATTCATGCATATTGGGTACGGGGAGACCTAAATTGTGACTCAATTTGCCCTTTTATAGAGGGAATACAAGCGTGCTAAGGCTTAGAAAAAGCCACACTCGTCTATATCCCATATTTAAGGGGACTCTCAAGCAAATGAACCCTATAACTAGCATGAAATGCAAAAATCCTAAAATGGAGGGAAAAGGGGGTTCGAGGGGCATGAAAAATGATAAAAACTAAAAAGAATGCATGACTTGTAATGAACATGCAAACATGTACTAACGAGGGGAAATCTCTAAGGGTCTAGCGTCGGACTAGCCCATTCTATGAATTCGGACTAGCGTTGGACTAGTGGAAACGTACATTCATCCATCACATTCATTCATGGCCATGGAAAGCGAGTAGACATGCCAAACACTCGTAAATACATAGCACATAACATTTAGCATGCTCGACTAGATGCAAGACCCTAACAAAGCAAATTAACACGTAGCAACTAAGCATGCAAGACACATAAGACAATTAAAGCCCTAACTATTACATTTGCTAGCTAGGCACATGACTTCGATAGGTCTTCATTGAATGCTCCTCCAAGGACATGATTTCAACATCCGAGGACAGAGTTATAGTCGAAATACCACAGCTGGTCTGAGCCATACGGGAACAGTTTCCAGATTTGCTAGTTTCCCAAAAAAAATTCATTTGCCCAACCAAACCTTATTATTTTTCAATGAAACTTTTCACACATCTAATATAACATATAAGCATCAGGTTCATGCCAATAATTCACCAAAAATTGGCCTTATAGTGGCCGAACAAAATAGGGGTATTTTCGGAAATTTTTGCTTCTTGCACCCAATGAAGTTTCTATCAATTACCCACCACTAATCCATCATTTTAACCACTAAACCAACAATATAACCACCATCAATCATCAAATCAGCAACAACCCAAGTGTGGGAATTCATAGAGCCCACTTTTCAAATTTTACACCAATGTCAAGACACCCATACACATGCAATAGCTTAAAGATGCATTTCTACCATCATAATCCAAGTTTAAGGTGTAGGATGAGGTTATACCTCCCTGTTGCTTTAAACCAGAAATTTCGGTCCTCAAGATGCTCCAAGAAACCGTGAAAATCTCCTCCTTGTGCTAGCTAGATGAACTCTCCAAGCATCAAGCTAAGTGTAGTTCAAATTTGGTGTCAATCTATGAAGGTTTTGTGCAAGAATTGAAGATGAAAATGGCAACTTTGTGTTGTGTTTTTGCTGCAGAGAATTCGGCCAAGAGAGAGACTAAGAGAGAGAGTGTTTGGTCCAAATTTAGCTTCTTAAGGAAGACACAATGTGTGGTGCAAATTATCCCCAAAGTCAACTCTCATTAAGGCTCGTTTGGCACGTTTTAGGCTCGATTTTCTCGCGCGTTTGGTTCACTAGTGCACTAAGCCTCTAATGCATATATATTCATGTAAATATTCTTCACTCTTAATTGTCCCGAAATAAGGGTCTAAAGTCCCTCAAATGAAGTCGCGCGTGTGAAAACGCGTACCGTCAATTTTAACGCTATAACGCGAAACCTTCGAGAAATTCTTATAACGATTGTACTACTAACTATCACGTGAGTATTTATTCATAATATTACCTATTTTAGAACCACAGTACAAGTTTCCAATATTCCAAACTTATTGTGTTTCTACGCGGTAAAATCTCCAAGCACTATTCACTATTTTTACTAAACGCACTCCAAGAAATTAATTTTTGAAACGAGTCACTTTTAAAATATAACGAAGTTATATTATCATGTATTTAGGTCTAATAAGTCTAGAAAATATTTCTCGTGGCAAAAATCCAATTAAATAATTTATTAAGCCATAAATTTAGGTTTAAATAAAATAATAGTTTTTACGAGTCCTCACATGAGTCGAGTATTAACTCCTCAAATCTCCAATAGTTGTATCCATACATCTTTTGGAAAACTATCCACGCGTGAGTAGTATATGCTCACTTAGAACTTATTCACCTTTAATTCTCGATTAACTTTTCTTAATCTGCTATTGTCCGTTCTTAATTTCCCAGGATAATCATACTTTCGAATATAATATCACCTTGAAACACTCGTGTTCACTATTTCTCGCCTAACCAATTCTTCCGAAAATTGAAGTTGTTAACAGGACATTTTAAAAACATAATGAAGACATTATTCCATACGAATGGATTTAAAATGGTCGTAATAAATTATTTGGGGAAAACAGGTGGATAAATACTTAATTAAACCATTAATATTCGATAAAATAAGAAATTTTTCGGGTCTTCACACATCCAGATGAGGGCTAGGAGAGGGGCACGGTGATATAAAAGGATAAGGAGAGAATTTGGATTGAGGAGGACGGATGAGAGAAGGAGGGATGGAAGATTGACGGCAAAAGAAAAAACAGAGAGACCGACGGGGTAGGGAAAAACTTCAAGGAAGCGGCAGGAAAAATGGAGAGAAGGGAATAGAGGCTACAGGCTAAGAGAGCAAAAGAAAGAACGAGAGAGAGAGCTAGAAGGAGGGTTTCGGCTGCAAACCAGAAAGGGAAAAGGAAGGTTTTTTCTGTTGGCATCGTCTGCATCATCGCTGGAGTTTTGCAACCCAGTTCGTGGATTTCAATCTCCATGACGTTCGTGGATTTCAATCGCTAGAGTTCTCTCAGGAGACAGGAGGTTCATTGGTGGCCCTGGGGAGAGGAAAAACACAGAAGGCTACGCGGGATAGCTGAGAGAAAACAAGAAAGGGAAGCAGAAATTTCTGCAAAGTTTCGGCGGAACGGGCTGATTTTCGGCACCCTTTACGGCATGGTTATCTCCTTTCTAGTTGCTAAAATCTATTGGATTCTGGTTTCTGCATAAACTATGAAGTCAGGGGAGGAACTCTTGTTCAGAAATGGTTCACATAAAGCACCTGGAAAGCCCTTGAATCTGGCCCCCAAATCATCAACTTGGCTTCGCTGATGCGGGTTCGAAATCGCAATGAAGCAAATCCAGCAGCTTTTCACGGCAGTTCCTGACCTGATCTTGATCCAAAAGGCTTCATTAGGTACTCTTCTGAACTAGTCTTATAGCTCCTCCCTCTGTCATTTGTTGGTATAATCATTTACAGCTTTCTTTCGTTCCATTTTGCTGCATTTCATGTCCGAGAGCCTCGTTGAATTTTTCCTCTTCCCCTTGTCCCGGATTCTTGCAGTCGGTTGTTGAATGAGTTGGGATTTGTTTAAGTTAGGTTGCATCAATGTATTCCGGTTGAATGAGGAAAGTTGCAGCCAGGTTTTGTTTTCCATGATTTGCACCCCATAAGAAGGAAACTGCGAAGGAAATATTGTTGTTTTGCCTTCATTTAGCTCACTTGCTGTTTTATACGGTTCAATAGGCTGCTAAGAGGATTACATTCCTGTGACTGCATTTATTTACTTGTTTGGATGATAAATTAATGAGCTTTTGTTGGAATTTTGCACGAAATATTGGTGTTGGCATGATCTGCAAAATTAGCGGCAAGACAAAAGGCTGTTACATTTTTCTGTGCTGTTTTCTTTTTCTTGGCTGCCCATTGAGTTTCACACTTAAGTTGCATGCTTAATCTTATGTTGAATGGAAGAAATGGAATGATTTTGCATTAGGTTTGCACGCTTAAGGGCTGAAATGCTTGAATCATGTTCAAATGCCTGATGAAAAAGTAAATTCCAGGTTGCTAAGCCACTGTCACACGAATGTTTTGTCCAGATTTTTTTTGCACCAATTTCTGCTATGTTTTCTTGTTTGTTTGGATGACAGAGCCGAGTGTTTTTGTTGTTTAGTTTAAAAACTATGATCTTGGTTGAAAATTGTTGAGCAAGCTGCGTTCAGATTTTTGTTTTGGCCACCAAGAGCTTAAGAGCAAAGAGTTGCGGAAGCAACCTTGGCTGGAATTTGCAGAATGCATGAGTTTCTTCGTGACCTTTTTGCATCAGTTCTTTCTATGTTTCTTGTTTGTTTGGATGTCAAAGTCATGTCTTGTTTGTTTAGTTCAAAGTTTGGATGTTAGATCAAGAAAACTTCGGTTAAATTATGCGTTTGGAGTCTGAATTTGGTATTGGAAAGTAAAAATGCAGCAGGCCTGCACTTTCGGTTGTTGAAGCTCCAGTTTAATTGAAATTTATGGTTTTATTGATATGCCATGTACATGATCACACTGAGTTTCCTACTTTTGTATCTTTGCTGCATTTTTTACACACGAGCACTTTATGTGAATATCTAAAATGTTGCTTTGTTCAAGCAAATAGCCAAAGGTTGCTGCAATTTCATACCAATAAGAAAGCTGCATTTTCATTCTCATGTTTTGCTGCTTTTCCCTGGTCCCGTAACAACTCCTAAAGTTGGTTTTCCTCAACTTGTTTTGCATGGTCAATCTTATGTCCATAATAGTTGTAGAGAGATTGATGAGGTTTGGGTTTAGTTACAACTTTGGCCATTTTTCTGGGTTGTTAACAAGCTGCAAAATGGTGAAAACAAGAAAACTTTGATTGACCGAAACCTTCAATGCTTCAAGTTCATCTTCTTTTGCTGATTTCGTACCCAATTCCCTGTTTGATTCTGTGAGAACCCATAATTTTTCCAATTTCTAGGTTTTATTATATTTCTAGGTTTTCTTATTTTCAATGATTTGTTTTCTGCACTTTCTGTATCCGGAAAATTTTCTAGATAAATTTTATGAGTAAATATAATTTTTAGATGATTTTTCTAGTATTGAATAGGTTTTGAGAAATTAAGAGTGAATACCGGACGTGGGACCACTAGTGCGAAAAGTTCGGCAATTTTCGGCCAACTAGGTTAAGTTTTGGATACTGGATTTAATTTACCAGGTATTAAGGGATAAGTAGAGGATGTTATTTGGATTGGTGTGAGAAGGAACAAAGAGATAGAGATTCATTAATTAGGTGACAAGTGTCACCATTTGGTTGGATTGACTTGTATGACCACTATTCATGTCTTTACCAAATCAATATCAAAATTGACCAAAAATTTCCTTATTTTCTTCTCTCCTTGGCCGATTCTCTTCAAGCAACAAAAGGGAAAGAAAAACTCTCCAAACTCTTGCTTCAATCTTGCCAAATTCAACCAATCAACTGTTTAATCTTGTTTTTGTTCCATAGAAACCCTTAAGGGAGTGATAGTGAGTTGTTTTGTGAAGTAATTTGGAGGATTTAAGTTCAAGGTTGCTCCATTCCTTTGGGTATCAAGGTGAGTAGTGAAGAAACTCCTTTTCTCTTTCCAACAATGCTTAATGAGCAACCTAAGTGAGTTAAAGTGATGATCTTTGGTGTTATTTCATGATTTTGGTTGAGATTGATGACACTTTCTATTTAATTAGGATTTTTCTGTTTTCATATGATTATTATTATGTGGTTATGTATGATGATTGGAAATGATATTTGAGGAAGCTAGGAGGTGGAAAAAGTGATTAATTGCAAGAAATTTCTGTTTTGGAAGAAAATTGAAAAAAACTAGGGTTCCTTGTTCTTCATTCTGTCTGAAATTTTAGGTCCTAGTTACAGGCCGAATTGGCCTTGGCTTAAAACATGAAAGTTGTAGGGAATGACATTTTAGAGGTGACTACAAAATTTCAGGTCAATCGGACTAGTGTAGAGTGAGATAAGTCCAAATTACTATTGCTGTTCTGGTTTTACCCGAAATCGAGATTTGCGACTGTAATTGGGTGTTTTGGTCTGAATTGCTTCCGAATGGGTTGTTGAGGCCTTCTGATGAAATTTAGCCCTGTTTCTTAGCTTTCAGCTGGTTTTGAAATTTCTGGATTTGGACTTGTAGAGCCTGAGTTATGATGTTTCCGCTAGAATTCATTTTGGTGAATCTGTTTTACGTTTTTGATGTGGTATCTTGCATTTTTGACCTGTTTGCACTCAAACCTGGGTTGAGTGACCTTCTGTGATGTTGTAGCCCTGTCTTTTAACTTCGAAATGGTGGGTCTTACACCTTCATCCAATAATTCTAGGGCATTTGGTGCCATTACCGTAAAAAGAGGTCAAAAACTGTTTTTTCAAGGCCAAAGCTAATTGCATTTCCGAATTTTCTGGTTTTCTCTAATGTTTGTATATGTTTATGGAACCCTATTGGGGTCATATTTGGCATTGATTTATGATTCATTATCGAGTCTCATTGTACTTGTTTACATGTTTTAAGGCTTACTCTTATTCCGGTCATTTCCTAGCTAACTTTTGTACTTGTACTACTTTGAGCCTAGTGAACGGCTTTTGGGAAATGAGATGAATTTTGTGTGAGATGTTGGGACTGATTTGAGGAAATAATGAAGTCATGATGGCTGGAAAATAGGTAAAAACAAGGGATATGCTGCCGAAATTTTACTTGAAGGCTAGTTGGATTTACTTGTGATTTGAGCAAAGGGCTTTTGGGTTGTTTGCGCCTAAGTCTTCATGTTACCTTTTCGTTTCCAAGAAAATCATGTTTTCCACCCTTGCATTAGTATTTATTTGGCAAGGCGTACGACGTATAGTCGAGCCTCACTTGTGCATTCCGTTTACTCGATTTTGGATATGAAACCTTCAATTAGTTTACTTTGATTATTTTAGGGTTTCTTGGCGATTAAGGCCAATCTGAAGTGAAAACTTTTGAAGTTGAGCCGGTGAGTGTACCACTCCCCTCCATTGCTGTTTAACTTGATTTCTGCTTTGCAATCTGTTTAATTTGTTTGAGACCAGGGTGTACTTTATCACACTCGTTCTCTTGTCTGTTCATATGTCAATTTTGGTGTCAATCTGAATCTGTATCTGTATCTGATATCTGTATCTGTATCTGTATTTGTTCGGACGTCGTTTGGAAACTTGTAACCAACGACCTTTCTGTGACCTATGAGCTCAAATCCTGTGGCTAAATTATTCGAGTCGGGCCGGCAAGGGTCTGGACGATTAGATAACGAACCACGGTAGTCTGTTCGGGGATTTTTGGGTATTGAGACCCTTGATTCCGGTATACTCGAGTATTACCATTTCTGTTTCTGTTGAGGTGAGCGGGCCCGGTAAAGGGGTGTTTGGTGGACGGAATTCGGTGTAAAGAGGGGTCTACGGACGCGTTGGTTCTATATACGTTGACGGAGAGTCAACTGGTTTGGATCAAGTACTGCGCTGGAAATTTGGCTCCGAGAGCCACCCGTATCCTTCTGATTTGAATCATTGGTTCCTTTGCTTTACATCTGGCATGTGTACTTGATTTGCTAAACGTGAAATGCCATGATTTTATTGCTATCTGTTTGGTACCTCATTGAGCGCAAGCTCACCCCTTTCTGTTCCCTTTTGTTTTCCTTACAGGAAAATAAACACTTTTGGACTGGATTTGACAAAAGGCTGCCAAATTGAGCTAGTTGAACATATCTTTTGTATAGCTCATGTATTAAAATCCTAAATATACTTTTGGGGCATTTTCTCTTTTGATTTGGCAAACCGTGTATATATATTAACTTTTGAAAACTTTTGTATGTCATTTTGATTTGTAAACGCTAAAGTTCAGATGTGAATGTTTGTTAGCTATTTCGGTTGGGTTCTGACGGGTCGGTTACTATTCATGGCCGACTCCGGATTTCATTTTTTTTATTTTGGGTTATTTTGACTTGTTTACGCTCGTTTGTAAGTTCCGGATCGCAATAGATAGCTCTAGTCTGCATCATTAGTCCTGGCGAGAGCTGGGCAGGCGACCCGCCAAACCCTCTGGTTCGCCTTAGGGGGAGGTGGGGCCGTCACAGATTCCCGGAATTAAATAATGACATTTGGATGATGTTAATAACATGGTTTCAAGGCCATTGCATGTGTGTTTGTTTTGGTTGGATTTATTCCATATCAATGCGTTTGGATTGAAAAAAAACTGCAGCAAACATGGCTTGTTCACTGTTGCAAAAAATGTTTCCCTCCATCCCTTAGTTGATTTTTCTGCATATTTTGCTCCAGAATTTCTGTTTACAAACACTAGGTAATTTGGTTGATGTCTTGGCAAATTATGTTAGAGGACTTGGATGGTTTTGATTGTTAGACTCGCAAGTTACAAAGTTGCAGCAATTCATTTATTTGTTTTGATTGCAGAAGTCTTCTCACGTAGTTGCATGAAGCTTGCATGCAAATGGCTTTCAAAAAATTGCCCTTTAACCCCTCTAATTCCCCTTTGTTTCACTAGGACCCAACCAATTGAATAATCTCTTCATTTTGGTCCTTGGTGGCTTTAATTTTACAACTTCATTGCTTGTTTGTTTCAATTAACTACCATGCTTTGTCAATTGCACTTAAGTCATAACTTTAGGGGCTTTACGATCAAGTGAGCTTTGTTTTGCACATTTCTTTTAATTTTTCATAATTAAAGTGGTACCTTGATCTCTTTATTGTTTTGAAGCCATTTTTCTTTCATTTGGACACCATTCCAAGGGAGGTATAATTTCTTTTATCTTTTTTGTCTCTCCCCTATGTGATCCGACGTGCTAAGTGAGAATTGCATGTCTACTTTACTTTGTTTTCCTTGCTTTTCCTTAATTCCTTTCATTTATTTCAATTCCTTTTGCTTTTATTAAAGTCATTCTTTTATTTATTTATGGGGTATGTGTACACCTCTTGGCTTGTAATAGATAGGGCTTGGAAAGCACTTGATGAAGACCTATTGAAGACGTGTGCCTAGCTAGCAAATGTAATAGGTTCATTAGCTTGATTGCTTGCTTTTGTTGCTATGTGTTAATTTGCTTTATTAGGTTATTGCATCTAGTCGAGCATGCTAAGTGTTATGTGCTATGTGTTTATGAGTGTGTGGCATGTCTACTTGCTTTCTATAGTCGTAGATGAATGTGATGGATGAATGTACGTCACCACACTAGTCCAATGCTAGTTGTGGCTCATTATTCCGTTAGGAATTCATAGAAAGGGCTAGTCCAACGCTAGACCCAATAGGCCGTCCCCCTTTCGTTAGTGCATACTTGCATCTTCACTACATTTCATGCATTTTTCTTAGTTTTTATCATTTGGCATGCCCCTCGAACCCTTTTTCCCCTCATTTTAGGTTTTTGCATCTCATGCTAGTTATAAGGTACATTTGCTTGAGAGTCCCCTTTCGATAAGGGAAACGAGCGAGTTTGGCTACAAAATAGCCTTAGCACGCTAGTTCTTCCTTCTAATCCAAGGGAAAATCAAAGTCGTAAAGTTAGGAGTCCTTCCCGTGCCCGACTTGATGCATTCCCTTAGGGTCATAAACTTGCATTCTTTTTATAACACCTCCTCACTCTTTTAGCCACATTTTCTCGCAACTTAGACTTTTTCTCAATCTACACTTTCTCACCACTTTCTTCCTATCACTTATTTATTTTTTCTATCTCACAAATGGCACCCAATTGCACTTATATGTATCTACTATCATATTTTCATTCATTTGCACACACAAACACCATTTTATTTTCTCACACTTGCACACTTACACTCGAGTTCTCATTTGCATTAACTACGACTTCTGTGAGAGCTTTCCCTATTGGCCACCACAATTCATGTGGTTGGGACCAAAAAGCCTCATAAGAAACATTTTAGATTTAGGATTGCATTTATCTTTCCTTTTCGCATCCATTAGTCATATCCAACATGCGATACATACCTTGGGTAGAAAAATTAGGAAAAGTGGGGCTAATTCACGCAACTAGCTTTGGCTAGGGTAAGGGAGTGCCTTAGGCTCCGCCTTTGCCTTCTCCCTTACCAAATGTGACCCCCGATCCCTTGCTTTGGTTACGTAGACCTAAAAGTTTTTAAAAAGGGTTTGTTTACTTTTTCATTCAAAAAACAAAAATCATTTTGGGTGACTTGGTACACCCTAACTCCGTACCAAGTGGCGACTCCATTCTTTTATCCAAAAACCCTTTTTTGAACTTTGTTTGGCCAAATCGTCGCATTTCACAATCCCACGGCCTTTTATTTTCACTTTCACACGTTCACATACATATCTCACACACTACTTCCACACTATTTCAAAAAGTGGGGTGCGACATTTAGCAAATACAATCCAAAGTGACATACAAAAGTTGTCAAAAGTGAATATATACACGGTTTGCCAAATTGAAAGTGAAAACGGCCCTAAAGATACATTTAGGGTTTCACTTCATATACCATACAAAAAAAATATACGTCTAGTTCATTCGGCAACCATCTATCAAGATTCATTCCAAAAAGAGTCATATTCCTGTAAGGAAAACAAAAGAAACGGTGTGAGCTAATTGCCCAGTGAGATACTATCACTTACGCAACCAAGTGCACATAAGCATCAAGCTTTCATTCAATATAATGAAATAAGCAAAGGCACACGTCAAAATGGTGATAAAAGGATACAGATGGCTCTCAAGAGCCCTTTTCCTCGTTTGCATTTCTTGATCAGACGTCATTGACTCTCCGTCAATGTTCAAAAATAACCAACCGTAGACCCCACTTTACTTCCATTCCTTCCACCTAACATTCCCCAACCGGGCCCGAAATCCAAACACTTGCATTGTGGTATTACTCGAGTAAACCGGAATCGAGAGTCTCTCATACTACAAGATTCCATATAACATTGCCCCAAGGCACATTAATTGGCACGACCAAGCCCTCGCCGGCTCGATTTAATAAATTACCAATGGGGTTGAGCTCAAAGATAACAATTGTCGTCGTTGGAGACTCGTCCAAACGACACCAAGTCATGTATTACATTTCATATAACATTCCAATCACTTTCCAATAACATGCAAAACAATAAGTGAGAGTGATAAAGTACACTCTCACTTCACTCAATTAACATTCAACACCTCAAGTTCAAGTATCAAAGCCATATAATAACACACAAGTGAGTAGTACACTCACCAAGCTCGCAAATGTGGTTTCATGCACTTCCGTCAAAAGAACGTTGTGCACCACGGTCACGTCCTAAAACATGCAAACAAATACAATGAGACTCGATAACGAGTCATAAACCAAGGCCAAACAAGACCCCAATAGGGTTCCATAAGCATATACAAACATTAAAGGAAACCAGAAATTTTGGAAATGTAACTAGCTTTGGCCCTGAAAAAAACAGTTTTTGTCCTCATTTTGCGGTAATGACACCAATTTCACTACGATTATCGGATGAGGGTACAAGACCCACCATTTCGAAGCTAAAAGACAGGGCTACAACATCACAGAAGGTCACTCAACCCAGTTTTGAGTGCAAACAGGTCAAAAATGCAAGATACTACATCAAAAACGTAAAACAGATTCACCAAAATGCATTCTAGCGGAAACATCATAACTCAGGCTCTACAAGTCCAAATCTAGAAATTCCAAAACCAGCTGAAAGCTAAGAAACAGGGCTAAATTTCATCAGAAGGTCTCAACAACCAATTCGGGAGCAATTCCAGCCAAAACAACCAATTACAGGCGCAATCCTTACATTCGGGTAAAACCAGAACAACAATAGTCATTTAGACTTTTCTCATTCTACCCTACTCTGATTGACCTGAAATTTTGTAGGCACCTCTAAAATATCATTCCCTACAACTTTCATGTTTTAATCTAAGGCCAATTTGGCCTCTAACTAGGAGCTAAAAATTCAGGCAGAATGCCCCCTCAAGAACCCTAATTTTCTGAAATTTCTTCCAAACCAGAAATTGGTTGTAATTAATCACTTTTTCCACCTCCTAGAGTCATTACATACCATTTCCAATCATCATAGATAGCCACACAATCATGGTCATATTAAAACAGAAAAATCCCCCAAAAATTATAAAAGTTCATCAATTCAACCACAACTCAAAATATAATCCATAAAATGGCATCTCATACTACCACTAAGCATGATTTCAGCATCAATATAGGGAGGAGAGGGATTCATACACCACTTACCTTCAGGATTTGGTTCAGACGTGGTGTCCCTAGTAACCCCGTCAGTTGTGGGTTGCCTAATACCGCATCCACGGCCTCGTCCACTACGAGTGCCTTCCATTGCTCTAATGTCAATCTAAAGTCGAGGCACAAAGTTAATATTAAAAGTGCATATAAATATAGTCATATAAGCATGAACAAAGAACCAAAAGTAAACACCACATAAGGCATGTATACACATAGAGCATTTATACATGGAACACATAACTGTGTCAAACAATCATACATAAGCAGTCGAGCAAATATATACAAAGGTACTCCCGTGAAGCCAAAAGAGGGTCTGCCAAAATACACTGTACAACCTAGGGCCCAAAAGTACCAAACAAGTAACCACAAGCCTCTCCTAGGTATCCCTCACACGGGATCAAAACAAGGCTCAGGGAACCCTAATCTAGCCTGTTTTATGATGTTTGTGCTAGAATACATTTTGTGAATCTGTTTTTGCGATGCTGGTGTAGTATCTTGCATTTTTGACCTAGTTATACTCGAAACTGGATTGAGTGGCCTTCTTCAATATTGTAGCCTCTTAGGTCCTGAATCTACTTGTAAAATTTTAGGTCAAACGGATTAGTGTATCCTGAGTTATGGACAAAACCATCAGGCCTGTTTTAGACGTTCGTTTGTGTACGTTTTGAATTTCAGTTTCCGACAGTGGGTTTTTCCGTATTTATTCCATTCGATCTGGGTGTCGACTCCTTCATAAGAAATTTAGATCTTGGTCTCAGCTTCGAAACGGTATAAAGTGCGTCGAAATCCGAGTTCCGTAGCTCCTGTTATGATCAAAACAATATCGATCGTCAGAACTGCCTTGTATTTGGACAGTTCTGACGGGTATTTTGGCACTCAAATTTTCGTTCTATTCTGAGTGGATTCAGATCTTGGCCAAAACATCAAAGTTCTATTCAGTTTCTGAGTAAGTATTCAGGCCAGTTTGGTGTGTTTTCTTTGCTATGTGTTTGAGATATGTGAAAAGGGTACTTAGGCGAGGGTGTACTTTATCGCACTCGACCTAAACCCTAATTTGAATGTATAATTGTACTTGGCATATGTATATGAACCTTTTGGAACCAAAACCCTTGAGCTTGTGGCTCGGGGCGACTTTCGAGTAAAGTTTGTGAATTTTGTGAAGTTTGTGAGTTCGTGGGCCCGATCTAAGACCTGTATAGACTATTCGAGCCGGTTAGGGCTTGGTCGAAATCAGTCCAACTTAGTCTGAGGTCACCAAGTTTGTAGGTTCATGTTATGAACCAATTTTGTGAATCCGGTTCACCGAGAAGGTGACCAAGTTTGTGACCCGAGCTTGTGACTCAAGCTCAAGTTTGTGATTTCGTTCGCCCGGGCAAGTTTGTGAGGTGACTGGCCAGTGAGGGTGATAAGGTGTCGGTGGGTGTACAAGTGAAGTTCTACGGACCATTGAGTGTGGTCGACGGAGTGTCGGCAGGAGATCACGCATGGCATATGAATTGGCTTTGGAGCCACCTGTATCCTTATTATGTGATGTTACTTTTCTGCTTTTGCTTTACTCTTACTGTGTAACTGTTACGTGAAATTTACGCTTTTGCCCCTGTTTACTTACTAAGCTTCCAGCTTACCCCGTTTCCTTTGTTTTCCTTAGCAGGGGACGACGCGGGGAACTTTGGGACTCTTACACTAGTGTAGTTAAGTTTGTTTGTAATAGTTGGACAGTTAGGATGTTTGTTTTTGTTTTGGTAGTTTATATAAGGACCCTTCTTAGGGTCTATCTTCTGCTGGTTGTGGTTGTAGTATATTAGAGTGGTTTGACTCGTTACTTTTGAAGATGTAAATATAACTTTTGGATTGTATATATTGTATTTAGTGCTCTTTCGAACTTTAAGTTTTGAGTCCTGGCGCGAGCTAGGCAGGCGGCCCGCCGATACCCTTGGGTCCACCCTTGGGAGAAATGGGGTCGTCACAGTTGGTATCAGAGCGCCTAGGTTAGAGGACTTGGGCAAGTGGGACATACGCGATAGGCACTAGGCATATTTGACCATCTTAAGTTGAATGATATCTTTTAAGCTGAAATGCCGGTTGACTGACGATTTAATGTTTTGTAGATATGTATCCGGGTGGTTCGAGTGATGCGGGACCCAGTGGTGTGGGACCGAGACCTCCGAGTAGGAGGGGCCCAGAGGATCGAGCGCTGCGTAAGCGGGCGATCCGTTATAGGCAGAGGCTGGGAGAGCCTTACACTTTGTACTCCCCCTTCAGCCAGGTGTCGTGCCGACCCTACGCGTGTTGGTATACGTATGGCTATCCCGATGAGGTTGTCATAGCATTGGATGACGAGCGTTATTATCTCGACAGGACAGTCGACTCTTTGAGAGCACAGCTGGAGGAGGCCAGAGAGGTTGGCCAGGGGCGGGCGTCACGCATTAGGCACTTGGAACGGAGTCTCCGAGAGGAGAGGGAGAGGACGGATGCTTTGCACCGTCAGCTCCAGGACACACACCAGCACCTCTTCGCTATGAAGAGGCAGCTGAGGGATAGGGCTCGGAGTATGTCGGTCGACTGCGAGCTCTTACTAGAATTAGCCGCGGAGGCTCCGCCACGAGCCACCGGTCTGGAGATGATGGATGAGGTGGATACGTTAGGTTCCGTTGGGAACCTGGGTCCTAGGGGAGACGCATAGGGTCGCTTTTGTACTTTTGTTTAGCTAGTGTATGACTTTCATGACTACACTCTTTTGTTATTTGGTTGGGCTAACTAGATTTTGGAGCCGGAGTGCTCGTGTATATTGGGTTTTGTACCGACTGGAGGTCGGGTAATGTGTAAATCTTTTGGTGTGACTTTGTAAATATGTGTATATATTTGAATAAAATTTTGAACTTATCTTTTGTGTGCCTTTTGTGCGTAAGTTTTGTGACTCTTCTTTTGCTCATGGTCTGGATAATAAGCATACGTATTGTTCCGAATTGTAGACTTGTACACTAGATGGCCTCCGGTACTCGAGGTGGAGGTAGAGGGCGAGGACGAGGCCCTGAAATAGAACATGAACAAGAGCCAGACCAAGTAGCTACAGCCATCCAGCGAATGGCTGACTTGATGGAGCGTATGATTGACCAACAGGCTCAGGGCCACGGGAATGCTGTTGGAAACCCTGGACATAATCCGGGACATAATCATGAGGGCGAGGACCGTGCTTTAGAACGGTTCCAAAAACTAGTCATGCAAAATGAAATGAAACAAAGCAGAAAGCAGCCATAGGATCAGATTTCTTGCTGCAAGTTTTTGCAACTAACTAGCTGCAATTTTCTCATAACTTGCAACTCTAACAAGCAAAGCCATCCAAATCCTCTAACATGATTTGCCAAAAACATCAACCAAATATCATTGTTTACCCCAAGAATCAAACAGAGGTTGGGTATGAAATCAGCACAAGAAAATGAACTTGGAGCATTGAACATAGCTGCAACAAAAAACTGCAGCAATAGATTTGAACAATCCAAAAGTTTCGATCATAGCTGCAATTGTTGTATTCAGTCTAATGCAATCCTTTTTGCTCAAATGAGGTCACAGTTGGCCCCAAAATTGGATAAAAACAGAAATATCAACTCAATCAACAAACAGAGCAGTAATCTTTCTCCAAACAATTGTAATGAAGAAACATATGCAGCCTACCAAGAAATTGTGATACAAAAACCAGAGATTTCAGGCGTCCATACTTAAAAGAAAAGACTGAAATTTGAAGGTACAGGACAACTTACGAAACTCTTGCTCGATAAAAATTCGCAGTTGATGGCGGGTTTGGTGCGGTGGAGGCTCCTTTCGTTTGGCCTCCTTCATCCAGCGAGCACGAGACTTTGAGTGAATCTTGGAAGGCTTCCTGATGATGAACCCGTCCTTGACCAGCTTTTCTTGTGTTTTGACGAAAATCAGTCATGGAGATTTTGTTGACTCCATTGGCTAGCCAGACCTTGCCTCTGCCGCACTGGAGGATGCTGGCGGCGAGTCTCTTCTGAAATTTCAGCGACACCTTCCCTTCGTCCATCGGTCCATTTCCTCTTCCTCTGGTTTTTCCTCAAACCCAGATTTCATGCTCCTCCAGTGAAGGCTTGCTGCAATTTCTGGGTTGGCACATCAGTCGCGTGGCTGGCAAAGCTTTCGACAATAATGGTGTTGATGAGTGCTTGTCCGTGGTTTTCCTTCCTAGCCTGTAGACTCTATCTCTCTCTCTCCATTGTTCCGCAGCTTCCTTGAAGTTCTTCCCAAAACCTAGCCGCCCTCTCTTTTCAGTTTTCCCAGCCGTGAGTCCTTCCCGTATGCTCTCCTCTCGGTCTCACTTGGCTGTAACTCTCTATCCCTCTCTCAAATCTTTCTCAACCATCAACTTCAATCACCTTCGTTGTCCTTGCTGTTCCCCAGAATCTCCCAAACACTCCCTGCTTTCTCTTTTTGTTTTTGCCGTCCAACTCTTTCCGTCCCATCCCCCTTGCGGCTCTCTTTCCTCTTTTTATTTATATCATCTCCCAATCTCCTAAACCTGCTCTCAATGGCCAGCAATCAACCTCCTCTCAGCCCCTTATCTTAGCCATCCGATGGGTATTGAGGTTGTGCCTTGCACGCTGCAAAAAAATGCAGCGTGCATGCTGCAGTAATCTTTTTTTTTTTTTTTTTTTTAAAGAATGCATATAAATAATAATAATAATAATAACAAAATGACAAAACCATGTAATAATAATAAGAACGAAAACAAATAAATAAAAATAAAAAAAACAAACTAAATAAAAACAACAAAATGTCCATTTTTCAAATTTTCTTCATTTTTCCTCTCTTTCTTTAATTTTCTCTTTTCTCCTTTTTTTTCTATAATTTTTCATTTTTCATTTTTCCTTCGAGAAAGCATTGAATAAAACAAAATGATTAAAACATATTTTTGATGTTTTCCTTTCTTTCTCTTTTTTTTTTTTCAAAAAACTCTATGCTAATCTTAAACTAAAGCTAAAACTAAAAACTAAAAGTAAAAGTAAATAAGAATAAATAGCAAATGAAATAGGTCAACTTAAAGGGCGAAAATGAATAAAATTAAAATATCATAACAACTAATAGTGCAAAACACACAATAACGAACTAAAATGCAAGCAATCTAAAATGAAAATCATGAAATAGATGCTACATAAAATTATTCAAAATTTGGTGTCTACAGGATTAATTGGGGGTTTTTTCTAATGGTGGCTCTTAAGCTTCTAATTAGCTTTTATTGAGGGATATTGTGGCCTAATTGGATATATTTCATTGCTTATTAACCGTATGTGTGATTGGTAATATATTGTAGGTTGGAAATGAAGTATTTATGGGGAAATGCTGTCGAACTTTGAGAATGTACGATTGCTTTGAGTTTGTGATTTAGGACTTGGACTCGGGTAAGGTAATGATATATGATGGATGGTTTCTGAGCCGTGGAGGTGAGTGACCCTAAACTGTTTCCAAAGTTACTTACGAAGTGTTTCTTGCATTATTTACTCGTTTGCATATCATGCGTGCCGGCATGTGAGTCCATGAAATGATTTAGCTTAAATGAGTTCTTGGGGAGTCTTGTACTGAACACCAATGTCTCCTCTACTATTTGCCTGGAGCCAACGTTTCCACCACTTTCGTGAGTTCATGACATGATCTGGAGCACCAATGTTGCTCCCTCTTACAGTTCAACGTTAACGTTAAAAGATCTTTTTGAGCGTTGGGTGTTTAAGTGCAATGATTTCACTGGCTCATGAGAGCAATAAACGTACATTTGATCTTTTACTCATGACATCATCAAAATGCATTATCTTGAAATATATTTGATTACTGATTTTACTGGATACTCACTGAGCTTTTAGCTCACCCCAAAACTATTTTATTCCCCTCCATAGGGCTCGTGGCGAAGAAAGGCTTGTAGTACTTATTCACGTGGCTGGATGGCATGTATCTTGTACAGTTTGGATTTGGAATCATTTTATGTATAGTTGGGAAATCTTTTCGCTTCGCTTATGACATGTAATTATTGAAGAAGTTGATGTATATTCGAGATTTATATTGTAATTCTATTTGAGAACTGTAGTGAACGACTAAGTCCCGGCGAGAGCTGGGCAGGCATTTTGTCGAACCCTTTGGTTCGCCCTAGGGTGAGGTGGGGCTGTCACAGTTGGAATCAGAACTTAGGCTTCAGATCTCTGTAGTGTATCCTAAGCATGAAGTTTAGGATGCCGGACTGTGGGTTTTGTTTGAAATATCAGAGATTCTTGTGGGATGTCTCGACTTGATTGGTACAAAATGGAACGTCGAGGACGACATTCTTTTAAGGAGAGTAGTTTGGACCGCCCCGAAAGAATGAGTTTGAGAACCCGATTTAAATTTCCTGTTGCGAGTCAATCCCGACTTATATGTCCTGTCTCGGGTCAGTCTCGATTTAAATCCCCTTGTTCGGGCCAGTCCCATGTTTAAAATTCCTTGTTTAGGTCAGTCCTTCGAGTAGTGGCAACCGAATGGCACAAGTAAGCATTTGGTGTCTACTTCTTTATCTCAAATTTTTTCAAAACTCAGACAAAGAGGGGCAAACTGTAGACACCAAATTTTTAGTGTATTTTTATTTACTATTATTTTATTTGTCATGTTAGTTTTTATTTGCTTTTAGTCTTTTATTTTTGTCATAGAATTTTTGAAAAAAAGGGGAAACCCGATAGCGGGTTTTAGGCAGTTTATTTAAGTATGAAAAAAAAATGAAAAAAAAGGGTCCATGCATGCGGCATCAGTACGAAAGGGATTGCAGCTCCATTTGGTTTCCATTCATTTTTTAATCTTTCTAGGACAACATCCATCGGATGGCCCTAGATGCCCATCAAACCTCCACTCTCATCCTCACCTTTGAGGTGAGGGTTTGAGAGTGGTGTCTTGGGTATAAATAGAACAGAAAACACAGCCGACTGGGGGGAAGGTTTTTTGGGAAAGCAAAAGAAAGAAACCGAGGGTCTGAAGTTGGCGGCTGGAGTCTTAGAGAAAAACTAGGAAGGCGGCGGATGAAAGAACAGCAAAGGGTCCAGTGACGGCTAAGGAGGGCTGGAAAAAGGAAACGGGAAGAGCGAAATCGAGACTGAGAGAGATTGAGAGTGAAAGAGAGAGAGCCGAGAGCGAGCGAGAGCTTGAGGGCTGAGAAAAGAGAGACCGAAAGGAAAAAAGGAAGAAAACCTGCAAGCGGGTTTTGGGCAGATTAAGCAGGCTAGAAGAGAGGATTAGGAGACGGCTGGAAAAATGCTCGGAGAAAGTCTGGAACAAGGAGGTTTTCTGGGCAGAGAAAAAAGGAAAAATCTGGGGGTGACGGCTAGGAAAAAACTAGAGAGAATAGAGGGAGGTTGGGAAAGAAAGCTAAGCCGAGAGCAAGAGGGGAACGACTAGGCACTGAGAGCCAGGAACAAAACTGGGAAAAGAAGAAGGGATGCAACTGGGGTTAGAAAGGGAAAAGCTGTCGGGCAAGCAACGGAAAGAGGAAAAGGCTGAAAAGGAAACGGAGGAAGGCTTCGGCTAACTGGAATCCACCGCCACCATCGCAACTCATCATCGCCACCGGCAGATCTTCACCGAGGTATTTCAGTCATGAATTCATGCCTAGTTTGTTTTTTTGTTGTTACTGTTTGGTTGATGATTGAGGAACGCATGGGGTTTTGACATGAGATTTTTAGGGACAGTGGTTTGAGCCTGTGAGTACAAGAAGACTTCCGATCACTGTTTTCTTTTTATTGGTATGGTTGATAGCTTAAAGCTAGGGTCTTTTGCTGTTATGTTGCATGACGGACATGTTAGGGATCGAAATCTGTTTGGTATTGTCCATTTTTGTTCCCAAGCTGTAGTCTAGTAGCAAAAGATATTAACTTTGAAAAAGAAAAGTGACATTTCCATGACTGGTTCAATCGAGAAAGCATCTGAGTTCGTATGTAGCAGAAATTTCTCAGTTTGTGCTTTTTTACTCTTATTCTTGTAAGCTGAAATCTCAAGGTTTCATGTTGGCAAAATGGAAGAACGTTCGAGGATCTTGTTGTTTGATTTTAGATGATTTACTTGAGGTTGTTGTGCGTAAATCGCTGCGAACAGGGTTGGAGCTCTTTGCAGCAATGCTGACAGATAGGAGCTCTATCCTTTGTTGCAGCAATGGTCATCTCATCGTTTCTGAATTTATTGCTTTGCATCTGTACTGAATTTTCGTATGAAGAAGCATTTTTGGACATGTTGAGAGTAGCTATGTGCATTTGTGTGTTGCTAACAATACTTTTGGGAAAGTTTCTGGTCAAGCGAAGCTGCTGCTAAACCTCACGTTGCTTTGCTGCATTTCATGCCTGGTTGCTTTGATTAGATCTCATGGGGAACGGATGATTATGTTTGGGAGATGTGTGTGGGTTTTGGTAACTAAATGTTGAGTTATTGCGCAATCTTTCATTTGCGTGAGCTGAAGCTGCAAATGTACAGCAGAGAAATTATTGTACAAAGCCTCCCTAGCTGCCGAATTTTTTTTTAGCAGAAAGTTTGGTTTGAATTCTAGATTGCATGAAAAATCTTTATCATTTCTGATTCTGCCATCCTCTTGCATGCATGATAAGCTTAATAGGAATTTGAGTTTGGGTTTGTGGTTTGAGATGCTTGAGTGCATCTGCCATGCGAAATGCTGAAGCTCAAAAGCATTGCTTGCTGAAGTTTAAAACCATTGATGTTTTGCTAAGTTTTCTGTTTGTTTGAATGAAGTTGCTAAGTTTTCTGTTTGTTTGGTTTGAATGCAGTTGGTTGGTTTGGAAAAATCTAATCAAGGTTGTGATTAAGAAATTTGAGTTTGAGAAGAAATTGCAGCAGATTTCATTTCGTTTGTTAGAGTACAGAAACATTGCAGAAACAAGTTTCTCATGTAGCTGCATGAATTTGCATGAAATCATTCTCTGAAAATTACACTCCAACCCCTTGGCTTCCAATTAATGCCGCTATGACCCAACCAATTGAATAATTTCCTCAATTTGGTCTTTGGCAGTTTTAATTCTACAACTTCATTACTTGTTTGTTTCAATTAATTACTATGCTTTGTTTCAATTGCACTTAAGTCATGACTTTAGGGGCTTTATGACCAAGTGAGCTTGTGTTTGCCTATTTTTTTTTAATTTTCCCAAATAAATTGGTACCTTTACCATTTCTTTTATTTTGGAGGATAAATAAGTGATTTCACTCCATTTAAGGCATCAACTCAAGGGAGGTATAACTTCTTTTATCTTTTTTGTCTCTCTCCTATGTGATCCAACGTGCTAAGTGAGAATTACATGTCTACTTTGCTTTCCTTATTTTTTTCTTAATTCCTTTCATTCATTTCATTTACTTTTTCTTTTATTAAGTTATTCTTTTATGGGGTATGTGTACACCTCTTGGCTTGTAATAGATAGGGCTTGAAAAGCATTTTTTTCCCCTTCCCCATTTGTTTTAGTTAGCAAATGCAATAGGTTCATTAGCTTGATTGCTTGCTTTTGTTGCTACGTGTTAAGTTGCTTTATTAGGCTCTTGCATTTAGTCGAGCATGCTAAGTGTTATGTGCTACGTGTTTATAGGTGATTGGCATGTCTACTTGCTTTCTATAGCCATGGATGAATGTGATGGATGAATGCACGTCACCACACTAGTCCAACGCTAGTTGTGGCTCATTGTTCCGTTTTCCACTAGTCCAATACTAGTAGGAGTTCATAGAAAGGGCTAGTCCAATGCTAGATCCAATAGGCCGTCCCTTTTGGTTAGTACATACTTGCATGTTTCACTACATTTCATGCATTTTTCTTAGTTTTCTAGCATTTGGCATGCTCCTCCAATCATATCCCCTTCATTTTAGGTTTTTGCATCCTCATGCTAGTTATAGGGTACATTTGCTTGAGAGTCCCCATTGGGTAAGGGAAACGAGCGAGTGTGGCTACAAAATAGCCTTAGCACGCTAGTTCTTCCTTCTAATCCAAAGGAAAATTGAAGTCGTGAAGTTAGGAGTCATTCCCGTACCCGACTTGATGCATTCCTCTAGGTTCATACACTTTCATTTCTATCATATCACCTCCTCACTTTTTATCCACATTTTCTCACTACTTATATTTTTCCTCACTCCACATGCCATGTTTGCACATTTTATTTCTTTTTCTATTACTTGTTTATTTCTCTACCTCACAAATTGCACCCAATTGTACTTATATGTATCTACTATCATATTTTCATCTATTTGCACACAAACACCTTTATTTTCTCAATTTGCACACATGCACTTGTCTTACATTTGCACACATGCATGTTTTCTTACATTTTCACACTTGCACTCATACTTGAGTCTTCATTTGCATCATTCGCGACCTCTATAAGGACTTTTCTTATTGGCCACCACAACTCATGTGGTTGGGACCAAAAGCCTCGTAAGAGACATTTTAGATTTAGGATTGTATTTCTTTTTCATATCCATTAGTCACATCCAAAATGCAACACATATTTTGGGTAGAAGAAATAGGAAAAGTGGGGCTAAGTCACGCAACTAGCTTTGGCTAGGGTAAGGGAGTGCCTTAGGCTTTGCCTTTGCCTTCTCCCTTATCAAATGTGACCCCCGATCCCTTTCTTTGGTTACGTAGACCTAAAAAATTCTTTAAAAAGGGTTTGTTTACTTTTCTTTTTCAAAAAAAAATCACTTTTGGGTGACTTGGTACACCTTAACTCTATACCAAGTGGCGACTCCTTTTCTATCTAAAACCCTTTGTTTGGCCAAACCGTCGCATTTCACAATCCCACGGCCTTTTTATTTTCACTTTCACACGTTCACATACATATCCTACACACACTCACACACCTATCCAAAAGCGGGGCGCGACAGATTGGCGACTCCACTGGGGACTTCCTAAGTGGGTCCAAGCATTTGATTTGGCTATTCTTTTCCTTTTTCTACCCTTGTTATGCGTAGCATTTGGATATTAGGGTTGCATTTTTCATTTTAGGACCTTTTGCCTCGCGCGCGTATCAAGCTACTCCCTCACTCACGTATGTATGATTGGTTGCTTGGATGTATGTTTTACTTGTTTTATTTCGCGCTTTGCATTGCATTTAGGGGGGGTGTGTCACCTTTAGAGCCTTGCGTTGGTTCTCAACCCCTTCCCTCAAAATAGGGAACACTTCATACGTGCACGTTTATTTACTGTTATCCCATTTTATTTTATTTTCGTGGCGCCATCCCACACCTCCTTGTAGGACTAGGATCGATTGCCTTGGGTAGGCGGATGGTGTGCTCTGCGCCCATAGTGCTACCTAAGGGATCACTCGAGCCACCGACCGAAGGCCCTAGGAGTGATGACCCTTCGCCTTTAGGTCTGAAGGCTTGGGAGCCGAAACCTTATCGAGTCTAGATGCATTAGTGAACCAAATGTAACAGCCCCACTTTCCCCTAAGGCGAACCAAAGGGGTTAGCGGACTGCCTGCCCAGCTCTCGCCAGGACTACGGATTAGTTCACGTCGATCTAATACGTCCCGGAACATACCCACGCGCGTAAACAAGTCAAAATTACAAAATAAAAAAATGAAAACGCGCCGATGATGAACAACGCCGGCCACGTCAGAATCCAGATACTAGGCCGAGAGTAGCCAAAATTTTCTTTTTGTCGTTTGAAATACGAGTTGATCCGAAATTCAACCAAACATACACACATTGAAATATAACATTTTCAAGCCAAAGCGGCATATCAAAACCATTCATTATAAATATACATGTTCGGTTTGCCAATCAAAAGAAAGTGAACCCAATACACATTAGGGTTTCATTCGAAGAGCTATCCAAAAGATACATTTACATGAGCTCAACTTGACAACCAACAAGTATAATCTTTCCAAAAGTGATCATTTTCCTGTAAGGAAAACAAATGGAACGGAATGAGCTTAAACCCAGTGAGTTACTACCACATAAGCAACAAGGATCATATAAGCATAATCTTTCATTTCGAATACACAATTAAGAATTAAAACAAGTCGGTAAAAGGATACGGATGGCTCTCAAGAGCCCATTTCCACGCTTACATTCTTGATCCAATCTCATTGACCCTCCGTCAATGTTTAAGAATACCCGACCGTAGACCTCACTTCACTCCATTCCTTCCACCAAACATACCCCAACCGGGCCCGCAGTCCAATTCAGTAGCTTTTGGTAATACTCGAGTATACCGGAACCAAGAGTCTCATTACTACAAGGCTCCCCAGTACAGTCCCCGTGACAAGTCAATTTTCACGACCAAACCCTCGCCGGCTCGATTCAATTGACCACCAACGAGGTTGAGCTCAGTAATACAGTAAGGCGGTTGGATATTCGTCCAAACGACACCAAATCAGTTTTCATGGAAGGAATTCAATATCTCATATATCAATTGCAGTATTTCATTAAACGGTAAACAGTCATGAATGAGATCACAAGGGGTGAGGGCGGTTACGTACACCCTCACCTCTATCAATTCCAATAGCCAAGTAAGCCTTCAAGGCATCAAATTCACATATAACAAAGCCACATTGTAACAATTAAGTGAGTAGTATACTCACCAATCAATTAAGTGCTATTTCATGCACTTCCGTCAGGAGAATGTCGTGAACCACCGTCACGCCCTAGAACACGTAAGCAAGTACAATGAGACTCGATAACGAGTCATAAAGCAATGCCAATCACAACCCCAATAGGGTTTTGCAAACATATACAAGCATTATAGTAAACCAGAAAATCAGGAAATGTAACTCATTTGACCCAACAACAAAAACAGTTTTGGCCTCCTAATGCGGTAATGGCACAAAATGCGCTACGCTTATCGGATGAGGGTGTAAACCCACCATCTAGAAGCTAAAAGACAGGGCTACAACAATGTAGAAGGCCACACAGTCCAAATCCTAGCACAACTAGGTCAAAAATGCAGAATACCAAACCAGAACCGTAATTGCAGGTTTACAAATCACACTATGCTGTAATTCGTACAACTCAGTCTATACAGGTCCAAATGCATTGATTCCAAAGGCATATGGTAGCTAAGACATCCAGCTACATTTCATCAGAAGACACCAACTGCAAAATCCAAAGCAAGTCCAGTCAAAATAGCCAAATACAAGTGCAGTTCTGCCATCCTGATCAACCCAGAACAGCAACAGTAAAAACGACATATCTCACTCTACACTACTCCAAATGACCTGAAATTTTACAGCCACCTCAAACTCATCAATACCTACAACTTTCATGTTTTGAGCAAAGGCCAATTCGGCCTTTAAGATTGAGATACAAAACCAGACGGAAAAGGGGGTTTTGAAACCCTAACATTTCACATTTCAATCCAAATCCAAAATTGGTTGCAATTATCAACAATTCACATCCACTAGAGTCATAACCCCTCATTATCAACCATCATAAACAACCACAACACCTTGATCACATTAAACCAGAAAATTCCTCAAAAAAATAAAAACTTAACCAATTCATCACAAATCAAGAAATAATTCACATAATCCATCACTTTAGCTTCCACTAGGCACCAATTAACCATCATTAAGTATAGGAGGGAGTTCATATACCACTTACCAAGTAAACAAGAGAGAGGGAGTTGTAGGACACCTTAGCTCTCCAAGAAAACTTCACTAATCAACTTACTAGCACCTAATGGAAGGATAATATGGAGTAGAAACTAATTTAGGTAAGTGGTTTGGATGATTTGTGCTAGTTGGGAGCTTGAAAATTGAAGATATCCTCTTCCTTCTTGAGCTTAAGAGAGCCGGCCATGGAGGAGTAAAAATGAGTGAATTTTGAGCAATTTTTAAGATATTTAACCTTTTGGTCAAAAAAGTCAAAAATTGGAATAGTAAATCTTAAGTCAAAACCAATGAAATGGTGACACTTGGCACTACCATTAATGCATTCCTATCCTTTCTTTTCTCTCTCACATCAATCATTTCACACACTCTACTTATCTCTTAACACCCGATAAATTTCACACAGTATCCGGAATTTAACCTAATTGGCCGAATTTTTTCGAACTTTTCGCACTAGTGGGTCCCACGTCCATTATATATCCTTAATTTTCCAAAAACTCTCCAAGGCTAGAAAAATCATCTAAAAACTATAATTACTCATAAAAATTCCTCAGGAAAATTTCCTAAGCCAGGAAATGCAGAAAACATGCTATTAAAGGAAATAAAACCCTCGGAAAAGATTAAGATTTTTACGGGTTCTCACACTCTCTCCCCCTTAAAAGAATTTCGTCCTCGAAATTCCTTATCATTGATTACTCCGGGATTAAATTGAGCACTATACTTAGCTAACAGATCGGTACCCCTAACCGGTGTGGGTTGCCTACCCCTGCGTCCACGGCCTCGACCACTTCGGGTGCCTTCCATCAATCTAAGTCAATCTAGGTCATCAAATAAATACACTGTTAAAGGGCACCTAACCCTTCCTTCCGTAGCACCAGACAGGAACAATGAAACAGGAATAAGTAACTCAAACAATTACCGCGAAGAGCATTTAAACACATAACACGTATACATAGATCACATAACCAGGTTAAGCAATTATACGGAACAGTCAGTCAAGTACATACGAAGTCATTCCATGAAACAAAAGGGTCCTCCAAAAGTACTATAGACACCTAGGTCACAAGTGCAAAAGAACTCACGAAAAGCTTTTCCCCTTCTGGGGTTTCGTCCAAATATTTATATCTTAATCAAGGTCGATCACGCTTAACCACACCCGAACAAACCACACGAAATTCCATAGAATCGCCTTTCTAGTTCACCAAATCCTTTCTAACCTAGGCCCTCATATCTTTCGTATCCGGGCGCAAGAATCTCGTCTAAGATAATTCATATCTCGAGCCGGCCGGCCCCAAGAGTAAACCATCCTTATTAAAGATTCCTACCCGACATACATACCTAGCTCCCTCGAGTCCCATGATAATGATTCGTACACTTATCACATGCCCGGTTCATAACTTACGCTCAAACGAGCACTTAGACATATTCATGAAATTAGGACCACAACACCACTTGGCCCAGTCTCACTCCGCGCAGAGACCAAGCGAAGTGGCTCTGATACCACTTGTAACAGCCCCACTTTCCCCTAAGGCGAACCAAAGGGGTTAGCGGACTGCCTACCCAGCTCTCGCCAGGACTACGGATTAGTTCACGTCGATCTAATACGTCTCGGAACATACCCACGCGCGTAAACAAGTCAAAATTACAAAATAAAAAAATGAAAACGCGCCGATGATGAACAACGCCGGCCACGTCAGAATCCAGATACTAGGCCGAGAGTAGCCAAAATTTTATTTTTGTCGTTTGAAATACGAGTTGTTCCGAAATTCAACCAAACATACACACATTGAAATATAACATTTTCAAGCCAAAGCGGCATATCAAAACCATTCATTACAAATATACATGTTCGGTTTGCCAATCAAAAGAAAGTGAACCCAATACACATTAGGGTTTCATTCGAAGAGCTATCTAAAAGATACATTTACATGAGCTCAACTTGACAACCAACAAGTATAATCTTTCCAAAAGTGGTCATTTTCCTGTAAGGAAAACAAATAGAACGGAATGAGCTTAAGCCCAGTGAGTTACTACCACATAAGCAACAAGGATCATATAAGCATAATCTTTCATTTCGAGTACACAATTAAGAATTAAAACAAGTCAGTAAAAGGATACGGATGGCTCTCAAGAGCCCATTTCCACGCTTACATTCTTGATCCAATCTCATTGACCCTCCGTCAATGTTTAAGAATACCCGACCGTAGACCTCAATTCACTCCATTCCTTCCACCAAACATACCCCAACCGGGCCGGGCCCGCAGTCCAATTCAGTAGCTTTTGGTAATACTCGAGTATACCGGAACCAAGAGTCTCATTACTACAAGGCTCCCCAGTACAGTCCCCGTGGCAAGTCAATTTTCACGACCAAACCCTCGCCGGCTCGATTCAATTGACCACCAACGAGGTTGAGCTCAGTAATACAGTAAGGCCGTTGGATATTCGTCCAAACGACACCAAATCAGTTTTCATGGAAGAATTCAATATCTCATATATCAATTGCAGTATTTCAGTAAACGGTAAACAGTCATGAATGAGATCACAAGGGGTGAGGGCGGTTACGTACACCCTCACCTCTATCAATTCCAATAGCCAAGTAAGCCTTCAAGGCATCAAATTCACATATAACAAAGCCACATTGTAACAATTAAATGAGTAGTATACTCACCAATCAATTAAGTGCTATTTCATGCACTTCTGTCAGGAGAATGTCGTGAACCACCGTCACGCCCTAGAACACGTAAGCAAGTACAATGAGACTCGATAACGAGTCATAATGCAATGCCAATCACAACCCCAATAGGGTTTTGCAAACATATACAAGCATTATAGTAAACCAGAAAATCAGGAAATGTAACTCATTTGACCCAACAACAAAAACAGTTTTGGCCTCCTAATGCGGTAATGGCACAAAATGCGCTACGCTTATCGGATGAGGGTGTAAACCCACCATCTAGAAGCTAAAAGACAGGGCTACAACAATTTAGAAGGCCACACAGTCCAAATCCTAGCACAACTAGGTCAAAAATGCAGAATACCAAACCAGAACCGTAATTGCAGGTTTACAAATCACACTATGCTGTAATTCGTACAACTCAGTCTATACAGGTCCAAATGCATTGATTCCAAAGGCATATGGTAGCTAAGACATCCAGCTACATTTCATCAGAAGACACCAACTTCAAAATCCAAAGCAAGTCCAGTCAAAATAGCCAAATACAAGTGCAGTTCTGCCATCCTGATCAACCCAGAACAGCAACAGTAAAAATGACATATCTCACTCTACACTACTCCAAATGACCTGAAATTTTGCAGCCACCTCAAACTCATCAATACCTACAACTTTCATGTTTTGAGCAAAGGCCAATTCGGCCTTTAAGATTGAGATACAAAACCAGACGGAAAAGGGGGTTTTGAAACCCTAACATTTCACATTTCAATCCAAATCCAAAATTGGTTGCAATTATCAACAATTCACATCCACTAGAGTCATAACCCCTCATTATCAACCATCATAAACAACCACAACACCTTGATCACATTAAACCAGAAAATTCCTCAAAAAAATAAAAACTTCACCAATTCATCACAAATCAAGAAATAATTCACATAATCCATCACTTTAGCTTCCACTAGGCACCAATTAACCATCATTAAGTATAGGAGGGAGTTCATATACCACTTACCAAGTAAACAAGAGAGAGGGAGTTGTAGGACACCTTAGCTCTCCAAGAAAACTTCACTAATCAACTTACTAGCACCTAATGGAAGGATAATATGGAGTAGAAACTAATTTAGGTAAGTGGTTTGGATGATTTGTGCTAGTTGGGAGCTTGAAAATTGAAGATATCCTCTTCCTTCTTGAGCTTAAGAGAGCCGGCCATGGAGGAGTAAAAATGAGTGAATTTTGAGCAATTTTTAAGATATTTAACCTTTTGGTCAAAAAAGTCAAAAATTGGAATAGTAAATCTTAAGTCAAAACCAATGAAATGGTGACACTTGGCACTACCATTAATGCATTCCTATCCTTTCTTTTCTCTCTCACATCAATCATTTCACACACTCTACTTATCTCTTAACACCCGATATATTTCACACAGTATCTGGAATTTAACCTAATTGGCCGAATTTTTCCGAACTTTTCGCACTAGTGGGTCCCACGTCCATTATATATCCTTAATTTTCCAAAAACTCTCCAAGGCTAGAAAAATCATCTAAAAACTATAATTACTCATAAAAATTCCTCAGGAAAATTTCCTAAGCCAGGAAATGCAGAAAACATGCTATTAAAGGAAATAAAACCCTCGGAAAAGATTAAGGTTTTTACGGGTTCTCACACTCTCTCCCCCTTAAAAGAATTTCGTCCTCGAAATTCCTTATTATTGATTACTCCGGGATTAAATTGAGCACTATACTTAGCTAACAGATCAGTACCCCTAATCGGTGTGGGTTGCCTACCCCTGCGTCCACGGCCTCGACCACTTCGGGTGCCTTCCATCGATCTAAGTCAATCTAAGTCATCAAATAAATACACTGTTAAAGGGCACCTAACCCTTCCTTCCGTAGCACCAGACAGGAACAATGAAACAGGAATAAGTAACTCAAACAATTACGGCGAAGAGCATTTAAACACATAACACGTATACATAGATCACATAACCAGGTTAAGCAATTATACGGAACAGTCAGTCAAGTACATACGAAGTCATTCCATGAAACAAAAGGGTCCTCCAAAAGTACTATAGACACCTAGGTCACAAGTGCAAAAGAACTCACGAAAAGCTTTTCCCCTTCTAGGGTTTCGTCCAAATATTTATATCTTAATCAAGGTCGATCACGCTTAACCACACCCGAACAAACCACACGAAATTCCATAGAATCGCCTTTCTAGTTCACCAAATCCTTTCTAACCTAGGCCCTCATATCTTTCGTATCCGGGCGCAAGAATCTCGTCTAAGATAATTCATATCTCGAGCCGGCCGGTCCCAAGAGTAAACCATCCTTATTAAAGATTCCTACCCGACATACATACCTAGCTCCCTCGAGTCCCATGATAATGATTCGTACACTTATCACATGCCCGGTTCATAACTTACGCTCAAACGAGCACTTAGACATATTCATGAAATTAGGACCACAACACCACTTGGCGCAGTCTCACTCCGCGCAGAGACCACGCGAAGTGGCTCTGATACCACTTCTAACAGCCCCACTTTCCCCTAAGGCGAACCAAAGGGGTTAGCGGACTGCCTGCCCAGCTCTCGCCAGGACTACGGATTAGTTCACGTCGATCTAATACGTCTCGGAACATACCCACGCGCGTAAACAAGTCAAAATTACAAAATAAAAAAATGAAAACGCGCCGATGATGAACAACGCCGGCCACGTCAGAATCCAGATACTAGGCCGAGAGTAGCCAAAATTTTCTTTTTGTCGTTTGAAATACGAGTTGTTCCGAAATTCAACCAAACATACACACATTGAAATATAACATTTTCAAGCCAAAGCGGCATATCAAAACCATTCATTACAAATATACATGTTCGGTTTGCCAATCAAAAGAAAGTGAACCCAATACACATTAGGGTTTCATTCGAAGAGCTATCCAAAAGATACATTTACATGAGCTCAACTTGATAACCAACAAGTATAATCTTTCCAAAAGTGGTCATTTTCCTGTAAGGAAAACAAATAGAACGGAATGAGCTTAAGCCCAGTGAGTTACTACCACATAAGCAACAAGGATCATATAAGCATAATCTTTCATTTCGAGTACACTAAAACAAGTCGGTAAAAGGATACGGATGGCTCTCAAGAGCCCATTTCCACGCTTACATTCTTGATCCAATCTCATTGACCCTCCGTCAATGTTTAAGAATACCCGACCGTAGACCTCACTTCACTCCATTCCTTCCACCAAACATACCCCAACCGGGCCCGCAGTCCAATTCAGTAGCTTTTGGTAATACTCGAGTATACCGGAACCAAGAGTCTCATTACTACAAGGCTCCCCAGTACAGTCCCCGTGGCAAGTCAATTTTCACGACCAAACCCTCGCCGACTCGATTCAATTGACCACCAACGAGGTTGAGCTCAGTAATACAGTAAGGCCGTTGGATATTCGTCCAAACGACACCAAATCAGTTTTCATGGAAGGAATTCAATATCTCATATATCAATTGCAGTATTTCAGTAAACGGTAAACAGTCATGAATGAGATCACAAGGGGTGAGGGCGGTTACGTACACCCTCACCTCTATCAATTCCAATAGCCAAGTAAGCCTTCAAGGCATCAAATTCACATATAACAAAGCCACATTGTAACAATTAAGTGAGTAGTATACTCACCAATCAATTAAGTGCTATTTCATGCACTTCCGTCAGGAGAATGTCGTGAACCACCGTCACGCCCTAGAACACGTAAGCAAGTACAATGAGACTCGATAACGAGTCATAAAGCAATGCCAATCACAACCCCAATAGGGTTTTGCAAACATATACAAGCATTATAGTAAACCAGAAAATCAGGAAATGTAACTCATTTGACCCAACAACAAAAACAGTTTTGGCCTCCTAATGCGGTAATGGCACAAAATGCGTTACGCTTATCGGATGAGGGTGTAAAACACACCATCTCGAAGCTAAAAGACAGGGCTACAACAATGTAGAAGGCCACTCAGTCCAAATCCTAGCACAACTAGGTCAAAAATGCAGAATACCAAACCAGAACCGTAATTACAGGTTTACAAATCACACTATGCTTTAATTCATACAACTCAGTCTATACAGGTCCAAATGCATTGATTCCAAAGGCATATGGTAGCTAAGACATCCAGCTACATTTCATCAGAAGACATCAACATCCAAATCCAAAGCAATTCCAGTCAAAATAGCCAAATACAAGTGCAGTTCCGCCATCCTGATCAACCCAGAACAGCAACAGTAAAAATGACATATCTCACTCTACACTACTCCAAATGACCTGAAATTTTACAGGCACCTCAAACTCATCAATACCTACAACTTTAATCTTTTGAGCAAAGGCCAATTTGGCCTTTAAGCCTGAGATACAAAACCGGACAGAAAAGGGGGTTTTGAAACCCTAACATTTCACATTTCAATCCAAATCCAAAATTGGTTGCAATTATCAACAATTCACATCCACTAGAGTCATAACCCCTCATTATCAACCATCATAAACAACCACAACACCTTGATCACATTAAACCAGAAAATTCCTCAAAAAAATAAAAACTTCACCAATTCATCACAAATCAAGAAATAATTCACATAATCCATCACTTTAGCTTCCACTAGGCACCAATTAACCATCATTAAGTATAGGAGGGAGTTCATATACCACTTACCAAGTAAACAAGAGAGAGGGAGTTGTAGGACACCTTAGCTCTCCAAGAAAACTTCACTAATCAACTTACTAGCACCTAATGGAAGGATAATATGGAGTAGAAACTAATTTAGGTAAGTGGTTTGGATGATTTGTGCTAGTTGGGAGCTTGAAAATTGAAGATATCCTCTTCCTTCTTGAGCTTAAGAGAGCCGGCCATGGAGGAGTAAAAATGAGTGAATTTTGAGCAATTTTTAAGATATTTAACCTTTTGGTCAAAAAAGTCAAAAATTGGAATAGTAAATCTTAAGTCAAAACCAATGAAATGGTGACACTTGGCACTACCATTAATGCATTCCTATCCTTTCTTTTCTCTCTCACATCAATCATTTCACACACTCTACTTATCTCTTAACACCCGATAAATTTCACACAGTATCCGGAATTTAACCTAATTGGCCGAATTTTTCCGAACTTTTCGCACTAGTGGGTCCCACGTCCATTATATATCCTTAATTTTCCAAAAACTCTCCAAGGCTAGAAAAATCATCTAAACCTCATGCATCAGCTAGAAAATTTCCTAAGCTAGGAAATGCAGAAAACATGCTATTAAAGGAAATAAAACCCTCGGAAAAGATTAGGGTTTTTACGGGTTCTCACACCAAACCTCATGCATCCATATTAGAATAACCTAGGGTAGAGTCGACCACACCCTTTTTAAGCACATTATGTGAGGCCCCAGTTCGTTCTACGTTGAGATATTCATTATTTGGGCGGTAACGTTTGGTTTTGGGAGTATTTCGAAAACCCTAAGTAGGGATTAAGATTTAAACCCTAAGTTCCGGTTAAGATTGAAAACCCGTTTTTCTACATTTTCTTTATTAGAAAATTCCCCAGATAATTTTTATTGAGTAAATAGAGTTTTTAGATGATTTTTCTAGTATTAGTTAGTTTTTGAGAAATTAAGAACGTATATCGGATGTGGGACCCACTAGTGCGAAAAGTTCGGAAAAATTCGGCCAACAAGGTTAAGTTTCGGATACTGTGTAAAATTTATCGGGTGTTAAGAGATAAGTAGAGTGTGTGAAATGATTGATGTGAGAGAGAAAAGAAAGGATAGGATTGCATTTATGAGAGTGACAAGTGTCACTTCCTTATTGGATTGAACTTAAGAAACAGTATTCACATTTTTGACTTTTTTGACCAAAGGATTAAATATCTCAAAAATCATTCAAAATTCACCATTTTTCTTTCTCCATAGCCGGCTCTCTCTCTCCCTTGCAAGAAGGAGAAAAAACCTCTTCAATCTTCAAGCTTTCCACTAGCAAATCATCTCAATCAAGCACATAAATTAGTTTCCTTTCCATACAACTTTTCTAGTTGGTGATAGTGGTTGGTTTAGTGAAGCTTTTTGGAAGAGCTAAGGTGTCCATCATCTCCATCTCTCTTGTTATTAGGTGAGTGATGCTTAAACTTCCCTCCTATACTTAATGATGGTTATTTTGTGCCTAATGGTGGCTTGAGTAATGGAATATGTGATTTATTTTTTGATTTGAAGAGTTTTGGTGAAGTTTTCCATTTTATGATGATTTTTCTGGTTTAATTGGATTATGATGGTGTGGTTGTTTATGATGATTGGTAATGGTCTATATAGACTCTAGTAGGTGCAAATTAGTGATAAATGCAATCAATTTTGGATTTGGATGGAAAAATGGAAAGTTAGGGTTCATAATCCCCTAATTCTGTCCGGTTTTAGATCATAGGGTTAGAGGCCGAATTGGACTTTGCTCAAAACATGAACGTTGTAGGTATTGATGAGTTTGAAGTGCCTGCAAAATTTCAGGTCATTTGGATTAGTGTAGAGTGAGTTATGTCAGAATTACTGTAGCTGTTCTGCTTTGGTCAGAATGCGAAAACTGCGTTGGTATTTGGCTATTTTGGCTGGAATCACTTTGGATTTGGATGTTAGTGTCTTCTGATGAAATGTAGCTGGATGTCTTAGCTATCATATGCCTTTGGAATTTCGGCATTTGGACTTGTATAGACTGAGTTGTGTTCATTACAGCGTTGTGTGTTTTGCAAACCTGTTTTGGTAATTCTGGTTTCGTGTTTTGCATATTTGACCTAGTTGTGCTAGGATTTGGACTGAGTGACCTTTTACATTGTTGTAGCCCTGTGTCTTAGCTTCGAAACGGTGGGTCTTACACCCCCATCCAATAACCGTAATGAATTTGGTGCCATTACCGCATATTGAGGTCAAATACGGTTTGTGATCCTGTTTTGCGATTCTGGTATAGTGTCTTGCATTTTTGACCTTGTTACATTCAAAATTGGACAAAGTTTCCTTCTTCAACATTGTAGCCCCTTAAGTCCTGGATATCCCTGTAAATTTTCAGGTTAAACGGATTAGTATATCTAAGGGATTTCATTGCTCAAAGAAAAAAGGGATATGTGTATACATGTGCAAAGGAGTTTTGTAGAATTTTTCTCATATGTATTGCTTTTAAAATTTTTCAAACATTGGCAATAATGAAGCTTTTGTTCAGACAATTATTTGTTTTGTATAATACTCGTGTACATTTCATTCTTTATTGAGCTCATTGGAGATTTCATGATGAATTTTAAGAAATAAGACTAAATTGGGATTTTTTTTCAACCTCCAGCCTGAAAATTCGCAAGGGTATGTTTTCTAAAATCGTTGTGTACACTAGATTGGTGATCCGAAATACACAATAAGAGTGCTCAGAATTAAAAGAGGTCACTCAGAAGGCCCATGAGATACCTTTCTCCTTCACTTAACCCTAAAATAAAAATCAGTCACATTGATTGATAAGTTGCAAATTGGGGCAACTTTTTGCTTGCAAATGTTCATTGTGTCTAATTATATTCAATTCACATCTAAGTGAAAGCAAAAAAATGTGCATTATTCTTGTTTGTTTTGAAAATTTGGAATGATACTTCGAGCATTTGTTTCTCTACCTATACAGATTTTTATCATTTGTTTTCCCATTTGAGCCTTTGAAAGAATAATTTCGTTTCAAATAAGAGCCTTAATGATCACTACCCTACATTGGGAAGATTTTCAAAAGGGAATGGATTCTCAATGAGCAATTCGTTTACTTTGGTTGTCATGAGGTGTAAAAATGATACTTTGGCCGTCATTTCTACAACCTAAACACTGATCATCCCTTGCATCCTCATTTGAGCTAAAAATTGGTGGTTCTTTTCGAGTGCACATATGATCGCACCCCACATTGGGGAAGGAGATTGGAGAATTTTGAAAAAGAAAAAAAAAAGAAAAAGGGAAAAGCAAAAATGCTAGAATAAGGAGGGAACCGCAAATTGGGGAAATTTGATTCCAATTGGGGTCCAATTTTGAAAAAAGAAAGAAAAAGAAGAGTTTTGTCAGCGTGGATCGCCTATGTTTCACAAATATTGATGAACAAGGGTCTTCCTCAGTCAGTTAATTCAGATACATGCAAAAAATTTCGCATTAGCGAAAGTTTCCTTTCAGAGTTATTGTAAGGGACGGAACAAAGGTCAGGCCCTCTTCTTTTCCAATCAAACATTCTATCCCTAGTTATCCCTTTTGAGCCATCAGAATAAATTATTTCGTTTGGCAACCCCTGAGAATCGCAAACCCCACACTGGGGGCAAGTTTGAGTTGAAAAAGGAAAAATTTCAAGAAGTGAAAAAGTGATAATGCCACAAAATCAAAAGAAAAGAGAAAAGAGAACCTCAGTTCAAAAATAAACTGGGGCAAATTTTATGAAAGTTCAAAAGAAGGGCAGAAGGCCGAAAAATCAAAAAAGAAAGAAAATGAAAGAGAAAAAGCCTCAATTGAGCATAAACTGGGGCAAATTCTGATTTAACCCTAAAATAGGGTTGGCGTAACAATGCGATCTCAGATTCTTTAAACCACTTTTGAAATCCGCTTTCAAGCCTTAACTTTTCTAAGCACCCCACCTGACCCCAAATCCAAAAGTCCTGACTTCTGTTCTTTGCAATGGCCCTGTCAAGAAAATTTCTGATGCCAGAAAATTTTAACTGTATTTCTGAATTGCCTGGGTATGGAGTTGACGCTACTCACCATGTGAAAACCCACCAAGTTGAGGGAAAGGAAAAAGAGGCAAAAAGCAAAGCAAGAAAAGTAAATGCAGAAAAATTCGACGCTGAAGTGCCTGGTGAATGATGAGAAGAATACAAACAAATTCTGAGATTTTTTTGAGTTCAAAATAGGGGCAATTTTGAAAAATGCAATCTTCGGTGCAATGTCCTTGAAAGTTTTATTCTTTAACTATCGTTTTCAAGCTACATTACAAGCTAACAAAGTCCATCGTTGACTTATTCCTTCATGACAATCCAAAGTGAGGATTATGCTCGTAAGAAATCCATCAATCATTTGTGATCATGGGGGTATAACCAGTTTTCACAGGTTTAGCTATCGCTTCTACCCATTTTGTTGCAAGCCTATAAAGCTTATACGTTGACTAAGTTTTCTTAAGAAATAAGAGTGACAAACTCTTTGCTTTCACTAAGATGTGGTATTGAAGGAATTACATACAATTTGGGCACAAGAATAAAAACAAGTCCCGACTTCTCATTTTCCTTAGCCACTTCCAAATTAGAAATAACGCCCCACTTGATTGGTCCTGAAAGAGAGCCAACAGGAAATGGTGACCCATTACCCAAAACATCGATGCTAAAGTGAGGAAAAATCTTTTAATTTGGCATTATTTTGAGAAATTCATCATGAAATTTCCTGTATGAGTTAAGCAAGACGTTCAATTTTCTTCACATTATATAGGAAACACAGTTTCTTACTTTGTTCAAATAAATGGAAAGGCATCCAAATCAATTTTTGCAATCAAATGGGCCCACATTGGGGCAAAATTTTTATTTGCAAGATTTCACAAAATAAACCCACACTGGGGCAAATTTTTTATAGTCCATTTGAGGATTTCGTCAAAGAGCCAAGTAATATACTTTCAAATCAATCACAGTGCTCTTTCTATGAATAGTAGTTACAATATTTTGAAATTCAAGTGCATGTCATACTTTGGTAAGCCCCTGTGCAGGTATCCATGGTTGAAATCGACGAAGGAGCGCAAGTCAAAATCTTACGAATCAAGGCCTCAAGGAGGAACAACCACGCCGTATGGCAAATCAATTGATCAGTTTAATAATTGGTGGAAACTGGGGCAAATTATTTTGAAAAGATTCTCTCGAAAAATCAGAAAAATTCAAAAAATCAAAAAATTAAAAATCAAAAAATTAAAAATCAAAAATCAAAAAATCAAAAATCAAAAAATTAAAAATAAAAAAAATCAAAAAATCAAATCAAGTTCATCACGGCAGGCTCGGGTTTGATCCCACTGTCCGATTGTCAAGACATTTCATTTACATCGCTACTGGAGCGTGAGTTAGTCCCGCCAGTAAGCATTTCATTTTACCGCCACTGGAACGTGGGTCAGTCCCGCCAGTAAGCATTTTCATTTATATCGCTACTGGAGCGTGGGTTAGTCCCGCCAGTAAGCATTTCATTTTTCACCGTTGCTGGAACGTGGGTCAGTCCCGCCAGTGAACATTTCATTTACATCGCTACTGGAGCGTGGGTTAGTCCCGCCAGTAAGCATTTCATTTTTCACCGCCACTGGAACGTGGGTCAGTCCCGCCAGTGAACATTTCATTTACATCGCCACTGGAGCGTAGGTTAGTCCCGCCAATGAGAATTTCATTTTCACAGCCACTGGAGCGTGGGTCAGTCCCGCCAGTGTGCATTTCATTTTCATCGCCATTAGCCGTTGGGTCAGTCTCACTAGTGCGCCTTTCATTTTCCCCCGCCGCTAGCCGTGGGTCAGTCCCACTAGTGTGCGTCCCATGATTTTAAATTTTGTTCGGGTCAGTCCCATGATTTTAAGTTTTGTTCGGCCCAGTCCCATGATTTAAATCTATTTGAGAACTGTAGTGAACGACTGAGTCCCAGCCAGAACTGGGCAGGCAGTCTGCCGAACCCTTTGGTTCGCCCTAGGGTGAGGTGGGGCTGTCACAGTTGGTATCAGAGGTTAGGCTTCAGATCTCTGTAGTGTATCCTAGGCTTGAAATTTAGGATGCTGGACTGTGGGTTTGGTTTGAAATATCAGAGATTCTCGTGGGATGTCTCGACTTGATTGGTACAAAAAGGAATGTCGAGGACGACATTCTTTTAAGGAGGGGAGTTTGTGACGCCCCGAAAGAATGAGTTTGAGAACCCGAAAATTTTTATATATTTTCTAGACATTATTTTGTTTCCTTCTCTGTAATTTTATGCCTTTATTCAATATATTAATTTCTTATACATTTTTACAAGGGAATATCGTTTTCCAATCATTTTTCTAGTATAAATTAGTTCCTGAGAAATAAAGAGTGTATGTTGGACATGAGACCCGCTAGTTGCGTTAAGTGCGATAAATTCGACCAATTAGGTTACGTTTTATATGCCGGGATTGTTATACTAGGTGTTAAGAGATAATTGGAAGTTGCTTAGATGGATTAATCTTGGAGAGACAAAGGGATAAGAATGACTTAAGAAGGTGCCAAAAGTCATGACCCTATTGCAAGTTGGACTTTTGACCATCATACCTGAACTTTACTAAAACCAAAATTTGACTAAAAAATCAAGCCATTTTCTCCTTCTTATGGCTGAAACTTTGAGAGCAAGAGAGAGAGAAAAACCTTCATCTTTCGCTCCAATTTCTTACTCCAATCTTGAGTTCTAACCGATAGAATTGCAAATTACTCCATCAAAGTTGTTTACTAAGGTAGATTAAAGGATTGAGTGGAGTGATTTTGAAGGGACAAGCTCCAAGCTACTACTTTTCTTGTGGTTTTAAGGTATTTTGCCAAGAACATCCTCTTTGCTTCAATTCATTGCTTATTAGTGGTTTTAGTTGTTTTAGATGTTGTTTTGTGGAGGATTAGCACTTGAATGCAAGAATTCCAGCTTGGATGATAACCTACCCTGCTTCTTCCCGGTTCAATTTCACCTTGTTCAAGGCCGAATTAGGCTTAGAAAAAATCATGAAAGTTGTAGAGAATGATATTTCATGATTGCCTGCAAAATTTCAGCTCAATCGGAGCAACGTTGCCTATGAAAAGATCAAATTACCCCAGCTGCCCTGTTTCTGTCCGGAAATGAAAATCAGCCTCTGTAAGTGGTTAGGTTGACCAGGAATATTACCGAATTGGTTGATGATGTCTTCTTAAGTATTATACCCTTGTATCTTAGCTTTCAAATGGCTTTGGAATTACCTAAATTGGAGTTGTGTGTGCTGAGATATGAGTGAATAAAGCAGGATTGCTAGTTGATTTCTGCAGTGAATTTCGAACTGGAAAATCTGGGAGTTATTTTGGTAAATTCGACCTAGTTAGGGTGAGAACTGGACTGAGTGGTCTTCATGAAAGTTGTAGGTCCTTGTCTTAGCTTCGAAATGGTATAAATTACATTCCAATCTGATAAGAGTAGCTTCACTTAGGGATATTGTGCCAAAAGGTGTTAAACGGAACTTTTATACGTTAACTGCGATCGTTGCGGAAAAGTTACGCTTGAGGGAATAAATTCCGGTTTCTAGGGTTTAATTGGGGGTTTTTCTAATGGTGGCTCTTAAGCTTCTAATTAACTTTTATTGAGGGATATTGTGGCCTAATTGGATATATTTCATTGCTTATTAACCGTATGTGTGATTGGTAATATATTGTAGGTTGGAAATGAAGTATTTATGGGGAAATGCTGTCCGAACTTTGAGAATGTATGATTGCTTTGAGTTTGTGATTTAGGACTTGGACTCGGGCAAGGTAATAATATATGATGGTTGGTTTCTGAGCCGTGGAGGTAAGTGACCCTAAACTGCTTCCAAAGTAACTTACGAAGTGTTTCTTGCATTATTTACTCGTTTGCATATCATGCGTGCCGGCATGTGAGTCCATGAAACGATTTAGCTTAATTGAGTTCTTGGGGAGTCTTGTGCTGAACACCAACGTCTCCTCTACTATTTACCTGGAGCCAACGTCTCCACCACTTTCGTGAGTTCGTGACATGATCTGGAGCACCAACGTTGCTCCCTCTTACTGTTCAACATTAACGTTAAAAGATCTTTTTGAGCGTTGGGTGTTTAAGTGCAATGATTTCACTGGCTCATGAGAGCAATAAACGTACATTTGATCTTTGACTTATGACATCATCGAAGTGCATTATCTTTAAATATATTTGATTACTGATTTTACTGGTTTCTCACTGAGCTTTTAGCTCATCCCAAAATTATTTTATTCCCCTCCACAGGGCTCGTGGCGAAGGAAGGCTTGTAGTACTTATTCACGTGGCTGGATGGCATGTATCTTGTACAGTTTGGATTTGGAATCATTTTATGCATAGTTGGGAATTGTTTCCGCTTCGCTTATGACATGTAATTATTGGAGAAGTTGATGTATATTTGAGATTTATATTGTAATTCTATTTGAGAACTGTAGTGAACGACTGAGTCCCGGCGAGAACTGGGCAGGCAGTCTGCCGAACCCTTTGGTTCGCCCTAGGGTGAGGTGGGGCTGTCACAGTTGGTATCAAAGCTTAGGTTTCAGATCTCTGTAGTGTATCGTAGGCTTGAAGTTTAGGATGCCAGACTGTGGGTTTGGTTTGAAATATCAGAGATTCTTGTGGGATGTCTCGACTTGATTGGTACAAAATGGAATGTCGAGAACGACATTCTTTTAAGGAGGGGAGTTTGTGACACCCCGAAAGAATGAGTTTGAGAACCCGAAAATTTTTATATATTTTCTAGACATTATTTTGCTTCCTTGTCTATAATTTTATACCTTTCTTCAATATATTAAATTCTTATACATTTTTATAAGGGAATATAGTTTTCCAATCATTTTTCTAGTATAAATTATTTCCTGAGAAATAAAGTGTATGTTGGACGTGGGACCCGCTAGTTGCGTTAACTTCGCTAAATTCGACCAATTAGGTTACGTTTTGTATACCGGGATTATTATACTAGGTGTTAAGAGATAATTAGAAGTTGCTTAGATGGATTAATCTTGGAGAGACAAAGGGATAAGAATGACTTAAGAAGGTGCCAAGTGTCATGACCCTATTGCAAGTTGGACTTTTGACCATCTTACCTCAACTTTACTAAAACCAAAATTTGACCAAAAATCAAGCCATTTTCTCCTTCTTATGGCTGAAACTTTGAGAGCAAGAGAGAGAGAAAAACCTTCATCTTTCGCTCCAATTTCTTACTCCAATCTTGAGTTCTAACCGATAGAATTGCAAATTACTCCATCAAAGTTGTTTACTAAGGTAGATTAAAGGATTGAGTGGAGTTATTCTGAAGGGATAAGCTCCAAGCTACTACCTTTCTTGTGGTTTTAAGGTATTTTGCCAAGAATATCCTCTTTATTTCAATTCATTGCTTATTAGTGGTTCTAGTTGTTTTAGATGTTGTTTTGTGGAGGATTCGCACTTGAATGCAAGAATTCCAGCTTGGATGATAACCTACCCTGCTTCTGCCCAGTTCAATTTCACCTTATTAGAGGCTGAATTTGGCATAGCACAAAACATGAAAGTTGTAGAGAATGATATTTCATCATTGCCTGCCAAATTTCACCTCAATCGGAGCAACGTAGCCTTTGAAAAGACTAAATTACCCCTGCTGCCCTGTTTCTGTCCGAAAATGAAAATCAGCCTCTGTAAGTGGTTAGGTTGACCAGGAATATTACCGAATTGGTTGATGATGTCTGCTTAAGAATTATAGCCTTGTATCTTAGCTTTCAAATGGCTTTGGAATTACCTGAATTGGAGTTGTGTGTGCTGAGATATGAGTGAATAAATCAGGATTGCTAGTTCATTTCTGCAGTGAATTTCGAACTGGAAAATCTGGGAGTTGTTTTGGTAAATTTGGCCTAGTTAGGGTGAGAACTAGACTGAGTGGTCTTCATGAAAGTTGTAGGTCTTTGTCTTAGCTTCGAAATGGTATGAATTGCATTCCAATCTGATAAGTGTAACTTCACTTATGGAAATTGTGCCAAAAGGTGTCAAACGGAACTTTTATACGTTAATTGCGATCGTTGCGGAAAAGTTACGCTTGAGGGAATAAATTCATGTTTCTAGGGTTTAATTGGGGGTTTTTCTAATGGTGGCTCTTAAGCTTCTAATTAGCTTTTATTGAGGGATATTGTGGCCTAATTGCATATATTTCATTGCTTATTAACCGTATGTGTGATTGGTAATATATTGTAGGTTGGAAATGAAGTATTTATGGGGAAATGCTGTCCGAACTTTGAGAATGTATGATTGCTTTGAGTTTGTGATTTAGGACTTGGACTCGGGCAAGGTGATGATATATGATGGATGGTTTCTGAGCCGTGTAGGTGAGTGACACTAAACTGTTTCCAAAGTTACTTACGAAGTGTTTCTTGCATTATTTACTCGTTTGCATATCATGTGTGCCGGCATGTGAGTCCATGAAATGATTTAGCTTAAATGAGTTCTTGGAGAGTCTTGTGCTGAACACCAACGTCTCCTCAACTATTTACCTGGAGCCAACGTCTCCACCACTTTCGTGAGTTCGTGACGTGATCGGGAGCACCAACGTTGCTCCTTCTTACTGTTTAACGTTAACGTTAAAAGATCTTTTTGAGCGTTGGGTGTTTAACTGCATTGATTTCACTGGCTCATGAGAGCAATAAATGTACATTTGATCTTTGACTCATGACATCATCGAAGTGCATTATCTTGAAATATATTTGATTACTGATTTTACTGGTTACTCACTGAGCTTTTAGCTCACACCAAAACCATTTTATTCCCCTCCACAGGGCTCGTTGCGAAGAAAGGCTTGTAGTACTTTTTCACGTGGCTGGATGGCATGTATCTTGTACAGTTTGGATTTGGAATCATTTTATGTATAGTTGGGAATTGTTTCCGCTTCGCTTATGACATGTCATTATTGGAGAAGTTGATGTATATTCGAGATTTATATTGTAATTCTATTTGAGAACTGTAGTGAACGACTGAGTCCCGGCGAGAGCTGGGCAGGCAGTCTGCCAAACCCTTTGGTTCGCCCTAGGGTGAGGTAAGGCTGTCATAGTTGGTATCAGAGCATAAGTTTCAGATCTCTGTAGTGTATCGTAGGCGTGAAGTTTAGGTTGCCAGACTATAGGTTTGGTTTCAAATATCAGAGATTCTTGTGGGATGTCTCGACTTGATTGGTACGAAATGGAATGTCGAGGACGACATTCTTTTAAGGAGGGGAGTTTGTGACGCCCCGAAAGAATGAGTTTGAGAACCCGAAAATTTTTATATATTTTCTAGACATTATTTTGTTTCCATCTCCATAATTTTATGTATTTCTTCAATATATTAATTTCTTATACATTTTTATAAGGGAATATAGTTTTCCAATCATTTTTCTAGTATAAATTAGTTCCTGAGAAATAAATAGTGTATGTTGGACGTGGGACCCTCTAGTTGCGTTATGTGCGAAAAATTCGACCAATTAGGTTACGTGTTGTATGCCGGGATTGTTATAATAGGTGTTAAGAGATAATTGGAAGTTGCTTAGATGGATTAATCTTGGAGAGACAAAGGGATAAGAATTACTTAAGAAGGTGCCAAGTGTCATGACCCTATTGCAAGTTGGACTTTTGACCATCTTACCTGAACTTTACTAAAACCAAAATTTGACTAAAAATCATGCCATTTTCTCCTTCTTATGGCTGAAACTTTGAAAGCAAGAGAGAGAGAGAAAAACCTTCATCTTTCACACCAATTTCTTACTCCAATCTTGAGTTCTAACCGATAGAATTGCAAATTACTTCATCAAAGTTGTTTACTAAGGTAGATTAAAGGATTGAGTGGAGTTATTCTGAAGGGATAAGCTCCAAGCTACTACCTTTCTTGTGATTTTAAGGTATTTTGCCAAGAATATCCTCTTTACTTCAATTCGTTGCTTATTAGTGGTTCTAGTTGTTTTAGATGTTGTTTTGTGGAGGATTCGCACTTGAATGCAAGAATTCCAGCTTGGATGATAACCTACCCTGCTTCTGCCCAGTTCAATTTCACCTTGTTAGAGGCTGAATTTGGCATAGCACAAAGCATGAAAGTTGTAGAGAATGATATTTCATCATTGCCTGCCAAATTTCACCTCAATCGGAGCAACGTAACCTTTGAAAAAATTACCCCTGCTGCTGCCCTGTTTCTGTCCGAAAATGAAAATCAGCCTCTGTAAGTGGTTAGGTTGACCAGGAATATTACCGAATTGGTTGATGATGTCTTTTCTTAGGAATTATAGCCTTGTATCTTAGCTTTCAAATGGCTTTGGAATTACCTGAATTGGAGTTGTGTGTGCTGAGATATGAGTGAATAAATCAGGATTGCTAGTTCATTTCTGCAGTGAATTTCGAACTGGAAAATCTGGGAGTTGTTTTGGTAAATTTGGCCTAGTTAGGGTGAAAACTAGACTGAGTGGTCTTCATGAAAGTTGTAGGTCTTTGTCTTAGCTTCGAAATGGTATAAATTTCATTCCAATCTGATAAGTGTAACTTCACTTTTGGAAATTGTGCCGAAAGGTGTCAAACGGAACTTTTAGACGTTAACTGCGATCGTTGCGGAAAAGTTACGCTTGAGGGAATAAATTCCTGTTTCTAGGGTTTAATTGGGGGTTTTTCTAATGGTGGCTCTTAAGCTTCTAATTAGCTTTTATTGAGGGATATTGTGGCCTAATTGGATATATTTCATTGCTTATTAACCGTATGTGTGATTGGTAATATATTGTAGGTTGGAAATGAAGTATTTATGGGGAAATGCTGTCCGAACTTTGAGAATGTATGATTGCTTTGAGTTTGTGATGTAGGACTTGGACTCGGGCAAGGTGATGATATATGATGGATGGTTTCTGAGCCGTGGAGGTGAGTGACACAAAACTGTTTCCAAAGTTACTTACGAAGTGTTTCTTGCATTATTTACTCGTTTACATATCATGCGTGCCGGCATGTGAGTCCATGAAATGATTTAGCTTAAATGAGTTCTTGGGGAGTCTTGTGCTGAACACCAACGTCTCCTCTACTATTTACCTGGAGCCAACGTCTCCACCACTTTCGTGACTTCGTGACATGATCTGGAGCACCAACGATGCTCCCTCTTACCGTTCAACATTAACGTTAAAAGATCTTTTTGAGCGTTGGGTGTTTAAGTGCAATGATTTCACTGGCTCATGAGAGCAATAAACGTACATTTGATCTTTGACTCATGACATCATCGAAGTGCATTATCTTGAAATATATTTGATTACTGATTTTACTGGTTACTCACTGAGCTTTTAGCTCACACCAAAACCATTTTATTCCCCTCCACAGGGCTCGTTGCGAAGAAAGGCTTGTAGTACTTATTCACTGGATGGCATGTATCTTGTACAGTTTGGATTTGGAATCATTTTATGTATAGTTGGGAATTGTTTCCGCTTCGCTTATGACATGTCATTATTGGAGAAGTTGATGTATATTCGAGATTTATATTGTAATTCTATTTGAGAACTGTTGTGAACGACTGAGTCCCGGCGAGAGCTGGGCAGGCAGTCTGCCAAACCCTTTGGTTCGCCCTAGGGTGAGGTAAGGCTGTCATAGTTGGTATCAGAGCATAGGTTTCAGATCTCTGTAGTGTATCGTAGGCGTGAAGTTTAGGATGCCAGACTAGAGGTTTGGTTTCAAATATCAGAGATTCTTGTGGGATGTCTCGACTTGATTGGTGCGAAATGGAATGTCGAGGACGACATTCTTTTAAGGAGGGGAGGTTGTGACGCCCCGAAAGAATGAGTTTGAGAACCCGAAAATTTTTATATATTTTCTAGACATTATTTTGTTTCCATGTCCATAATTTTATGCCTTTCTTCAATATATTAATTTCTTATACATTTTTATAAGGGAATATGGTTTTCCAATCATTTTTCTAGTATAAATTAGTTCCTGAGAAATAAATAGTGTATGTTGGACGTGGGACCCTCTAGTTGCGTTATGTGCGAAAAATTCGACCAATTAGGTTACGTGTTGTATGCCGGGATTGTTATAATAGGTGGTAAGAGATAATTGGAAGTTGCTTAGATGGATTAATCTTGGAGAGACAAAGGAATAAGAATTACTTAAGAAGGTGCCAAGTGTCATGACCCTATTGCAAGTTGGACTTTTGACCATCTTACCTGAACTTTACTAAAACCAAAATTTGACTAAAAATCATGCCATTTTCTCCTTCTTATGGCTGAAACTTTGAAAGCAAGAGAGAGGGAAAAACCTTCATCTTTCACTCAAATTTCTTACTCCAATCTTGAGTTCTAACCGATAGAATTGCAAATTACTCTATCAAAGTTTTTTACTAAGGTAGATTAAAGGATTGAGTGGAGTGATTCTGAAGGGACAAGCTCCAAGCTACAACCTTTCTTGTGGTTTTAAGGTATTTTGCCAAGAACATCCTCATTACTTCAATTCATTGCTTATTAGTGGTTTTAGTTGTTTTAGATGTTGTTTTGTGGAGGATTCGCACTTGAATGCAAGAATTCCAGCTTGGATGATAACCTACCCTGCCTCTGCCCGGTTCAATTTCACCTTGTTAGAGGCCGAATTTGGCTTAGCACAAAACATGAAAGTTGTAGAGAATATTATTTCATGATTGCCTGCAAAATTTCACCTTAATCGGAGCAACGTAGCCTATGAAAAGATCAAATTACCCCTGCTGCCCTGTTTCTGTCCGGAAATGAAAATCAGCCTCTGTAAGTGGTTAGGTTGACCAGGAATATTACCGAATTGATTGATGATGTCTTTTTAAGAATTATAGCCTTGTATCTTAGCTTTCAAATGGCTTTGGAATTACCTGAATTGGAGTTGTGTGTTCTGAGATATGATTGAATAAAGCAGGATTGCTAGTTCATTTCTGCAGTGAATTTTGAACTGGAAAATCTGGGAGTTGTTTTGGTAAATTTGGCCTAGTTAGGTTGAGAACTGGACTGAGTGGTCTTCATGAAAGTTGTAGGTCTTTGTCTTAGCTTCGAAATGGTATAAATTACATTCTAATCTGATAAGTGTAGCTTCACTTATGGATATTGTGCCAAAAGGTGTTAAACGGACCTTTATACGTTAACTACAATCGTTGCGGAAAAGTTACGCTTGAGGGAATAAATTCTGGTTTCTAGGGTTTAATTGGGGGTTTTTCTAATGGTGGCTCTTAAGCTTCTAATTTGCTTTTATTGAGGGATATTGTGGCCTAATTGGATATATTTCATTGCTTATTAACCGTATGTGTGATTGGTAATATATTGTAGGTTGAAAATGAAGTATTTATGGGGAAATGCTATCCGAACTTTGAGAATGTATGATTGCATTGAGTTTGTGATTTAGGACTTGGACTTGGGCAAGGTAATGATATATGATGGATGGTTTCTGAGCCATGGAGGTGAGTGACCCTAAACTGTTTCCAAAGTTACTTACGAAGTGTTTCTTGCATTATTTACTCGTTTGCATATCATGCGTGCCGGCATGTGAGTCCATGAAATGATTTAGCTTAAATGAGTTCTTGGGGAGTCTTGTGCTAAACACCAACGTCTCCTCTACTATTTACCTGGAGCCAACGTCTCCACCACTTTCGTGAGTTCGTGACATGATCTGGAGCACCAACGATGCTCTCTCTTACCGTTCAACATTAACGTTACAAGATCTTTTTGAGCGTTGGGTGTTTAAGTGCAATGATTTCACAGGCTTATGAGAGCAATAAACGTACAATTGATCTTTGACTCATGACATCATCGAAGTGCATTATCTTGAAATATATTTGATTACTGATTTTACTGGTTACTCACTGAGCTTTTAGCTCACCCCAAAACTATTTTATTCCCTTCCACAGGGCTCGTGGTGAAGGAAGGCTTGTAGTACTTATTCACGTGGCTGGATGGCATGTATCTTGTACAGTTTGGATTTGGAATCATTTTATGTATAGTTGGGAATTGTTTCCGCTTCGCTTATGACATGTAATTATTGGAGAAGTTGATTTATGTTCGAGATTTATATTGTAAATCTATTTGATAACTGTAGTGAACGACTGAGTCCCGGCTAGAGCTGGACAGGCAGTCTGCCGAACCCATTGGTTCTCCCTAGGGTGAGGTGGGGCTGTCACAGTTGGTATCAGAGTTTAGGCTTCAGATCTCTGTAGTGTGTCCTAGGCTTGAAGTTTAGGATTCCGGACTGTGGGATTGGTTTGAAATATCTGAGATTCTTGTGGGATGTCTCGACTTGATTAGTACAAAATGGAATGTCGAGGACGACATTCTTTTAAGGAGGGGAGTTTGTGACGCCCCGAAAGAATGAGTTTGAGAACCCGAAAATTTTTATATATTTTCTAGATATTATTTTGTTTTCTTGTCTATAATTTTATGCCTTTCTTCAATATATTAATTTCTTATACATTTTTATAAGGGAATATAGTTTTCCAATCATTTTTCTAGTATAAATTAGTTCCTGACGAATAAAGAGTGTATGTTGGACGTAGGACCCGCTACTTTCGTTAAGTGCGATAAATTCGACCAATTAGGTTCCGTTTTGTTTGCCGGGATTATTATACTAGGTGTTATGAGATAATTAGATATTGTTTAGATGGATTAATCTTGGAGAGACAAAGGGATAAGAATGACTTAAGAAGGTTCCAAGTGTCATGACCCTATTGCAAGTTGGACTTTTGACCATCTTACCTCAACTTTACTAAAACCAAAATTTGACCAAAAATCAAGCCATTTTCTCCTTCTTATGGCTGAAACTTTGAGAGCAAGAGAGAGAGAAAAACCTTCATCTTTCACTCCAATTTCTTACTCCAATCTTGAGTTCTAACCGATAGAATTGCAAATTACTCCATCAAAGTTGTTTACTAAGGTAGATTAAAGGATTGAGTGGAGTGATTCTGAAGGGACAAGCTCCAAGCTACTACCTTTCTTGTGGTTTTAAGATATTTTGCTAAGAACATCCTCTTTACTTCAATTCGTTGCTTATTAGTGGTTTTAGTTGTTTTAGATGTTGTTTTGTGGAGGATTCACACTTGAATGCAAGAATTCCATCTTGGATGATAACCTACCCTGCTTCTGCCCGGTTCAATTTCTCCTTGTTAGAGGCCGAATTTGGCTTAGTACAAAACATGAAAGTTGTAGAGAATGATGTTTTATGATTGCCTACAAAATTTGAACTCAATCAGAGCAACTTAGCCTATGAAAAGACCAAATTACCCTGCTACCCTGTTTCTGTCCGAAAATGAAAATCAGCCTCTGTAAGTGGTTAGTTTGACCAGGAATATTACCGAATTGGTTGATGATGTCTTCTTAAGAATTATAGCCTTGTATCTTAGCATTCAAATGGATTTGGAATCACCTGAATTGGAGTTGTGTGTACTGAGATATGAGCGAATAAAAACGGATTGTAGTTAATTTCGAACTGGAAAATCTGGGAGTTGTTTTGGGAAATTTCACCTAGTTAGGGTGAGAACTGGACTGAGTGGTCTTCATGAAAGTTGTAGGTCCTTGTCTTAGCTTCGAAATGGTATAAATTGTATTCCAATATGATAAGGTTAGCTTCACTTATGGATATTGTGCCAAAAGGTGTTAAACGAAACTTTTATACGTTAACTGCGATCGTTGCGGAAAAGTTACGCTTGAGGGAATTAATTCCAGTTTCTATGGTTTAATTGCGGGTTTTTCTAATGGTGGCACTTAAGCTTCTTATTAGCTTTTATTGAGGGATATTGTGACCTAATTGGATATATTTCATTGCTTATTAACCGTATATGTGATTGGTAACATATTGTAGGTTGGAAATGAAGCATTTATGGGGAAATGCTGTCCGAACTTTGAGAATGTATGATTGCTTTGAATTTGTGATTTAGGACTTGGATTCGGGCAAGGTAATGATATATGATGGATGGTTTCTGAGTCGTGGAGGTGAGTGACCCTAAACTGTTTCCAAAGTTACTTTCGAAGTGTTTCTTGCATTATTTACTCGTTTACATATCATGCGTGCCGGAATGTGAGTCCATGAAATGATTTAGGTTAAATGAATTCTTCGGGAGTCTTTGTTGAACACCAACGTCTTCTCTACTATTTACCTGGAGCCAATGTCTCACCACTTTCGTGAGTTCGTGACATGATCTGGAGCACCAACGTTGCTCCCTCTTACTGTTCAACGTTAACGTTAAAAGATCTTTTTGAGCGTTGGGTGTGTAAGTGCAATGATTTCATTGGCTCATGAGAGCAATAAACGTACATTTGATCTTTGACTCATGACATTATCGAAGTGCGTTATCTTGAAATGTATTTGATTACAGATTTTACTGGTTACTCACTGAGCTTTTAGCTCACCCCAAAACTATTTTATTCCCCTCCACAGGGCTCATGGCGAAGGAAGGCTTGTAGTACTTATTCACGTGGCTGGATGGCATATATCTTGTACAGTTTGGATTTGGAATCATTTTATGTATAGTTGGGAACAGTTTCCGCTTCGTTTATGATATGTAATTATTGGAGAAGTTGATGTATATTCGAGATTTATATTGTAATTCTATTTGAGGACTGTAGGGAACGACTGAGTCCCGGCAAGAGTTGGGCAGGCAGTCTGCCGAACCCTTTGGTTCGCCTAGGGTGAGGTGGAACTGTCACAGTTGGTATCAGAGCTTAGGCTTCAGATTTCTGTAGTGCATCATAGGCTTGAAGTTTAGGATGCCGAACTGTGGGTTTGGTTTGAAATATCAGAGATTCTTGTGTGATGTCTCGACTTGATTGGTACAAAATGGAATGTCGAGGACGACATTCCTTTAAGGAGGGGAGTTTGTGACGCCCCGAAAGAATTAGTATGAGAACCCGAATATTTTTATATATTTTCTAGACATTATTTTGTTTCCTTCTCTATAATTTTATGCCTTTCTTCAATATATTAATTTCTTATACATTTTTATAAGGGAATATAGTTTTCCAATCATTTTTCTAGTATAAATTAGTTCCTGACAAATAAAGAGGGTATGTTGGACGTGGGACCCGCTAGTTGCGTTAAGTGCAAAAAATTCGACCAATTAGGTTACGTTTTGTATGACGGGATTATTATACTAGGTGTTAAGAGATAATTAGAAGTTGCATAGATGGATTAATCTTGGAGAGACAAAGGGATAAGAATGACTTAAGACGGTGCCAAGTGTCATGACCCTATTGCAAGTTGGACTTTTGACCATCTTACCTCAACTTCACTAAAACCAAAATTTGACCAAAAATCAAGCCATTTTCTCCTTCTTATGGCTGAAACTTTGAGAGCAAGAGAGAGAGAAAAACCTTCATCTTTCACTCCAATTTCTTACTCCAATCTTGAGTTCTAGCCGATAGAATTGCAAATTACTCCATCAAAGTTGTTTACTAAGGTAGATTAAAGGATTGAGTTGAGTGATTTTGAAGGGACAAGCTCCAAGCTACTACCTTTCTTGTGGTTTTAAGGTATTGTTCCAAGAACATCCTCTTTACTTCAATTCATTGCTTATTAGTGGTTTTAGTTGTTTTAGATGTTGTTTTGTGGAGGATTAGCACTTTAATGCATGAATTCCAGCTTGGATGATAACCTACCCGGCTTTTTCGCGGTTCTATTTTAACTTGTTAGAGGCCGATTTTGGATTAGAACGAAACATGAAAGTTGTAGAAAATGATGTTCTATGGTTGCCTGCAAAATTTCAGCTCAATCGGAGCAACGTAACCTATGAAAAGACCAAATTACCCCTGCTGTCCTGTTTCTGTCCGGAAATGAAAATCAGCCTCTGTAAGTGGTCAGTTTGACCAGGAATATTACCGAATTGGTTGATGATGTCTTTTCTTAAGAATTATAACCTTGTATCTTAGCTTTCAAATGGCTTTGGAATTACTTGAATTGGAGTTGTGTGTGCTGAGATATGAGTGAATAAAGCAGGATTGCTAGTTGATTTCTGCAGTGAATTTCGAACTAGAAAATTTGGGAGTTGTTTTGGTAAATTTGACCTAGTTAGGGTGAGAACTGGACTGAGTGGTCTTCATGAAAGTTGTAGGTCCTTGTCTTAGCTTCGAAACGGTATAAATTGCATTCCAATCTGATAAGGGTAGCTTCACTTATGGATATTATGTCAAAAGGTGTTAAACGGAACTTTTATACGTTAACTACAATCGTTGCGGAAAAGTTACGCTTGAGGGAATAAATTCTGGTTTCTAGGGTTTAATTGGGGGTTTTTCTAATGGTGGCTCTTAAGCTTCTAATTAGCTTTTATTGAGGGATATTGTGGCCTAATTGGATATATTTCATTGCTTATTAACCGTATGTGTGATTGGTAATATATTGTAGGTTGGAAATGAAGTATTTATGGGGAAACGCTGTCCGAACTTTGAGAATGTATGATTGCTTTGAGTTTGTGATTTAGGACTTGGACTTGGGCAAGGTTCTGATATATGATGGATGGTTTCTGAGTCATGGAGGTGAGTGACCCTAAACTGTTTCCAAAATTACTTACGAAGTGTTTCTTGCATTATTTACTCATTTGCATATTATGTGTGCCGGCATGTGAGTCCATCAAATGATTTAGCTTAAATGAGTTCTTGGGGAGTCTTGTGCTGAACACCAACGTCTCATCTACTATTTACCTGGAGCCAACGTCTCCACCACTTTCGTGAGTTCGTGACATGATCTGGAGCACCAACGTTGCTCCCTCTTACTGTTCAACGTTAAAAGATCTTTTTGAGCGTTGGGTGTTTAAGTGCAATGATTTCACTGGCTCATGAGAGCAATAAACGTACATTTGATCTTTAACTCATGACATCATCGAAGTGCATTGTCTTGAAATATATTTGATTACTGATTTTACAGGTTACTCACTAAGCTTTTAGCTCACCCCAAAACTATTTTATTCCCCTCCACTGGGCTCGTGGCAAAGGAAGGCTTGTAGTACTTATTCACGTGGCTGGATGGCATGTATCTTGTACAGTTTGGATTTGGAATCATTTTATTTATAGTTGGGAATTGTTTCCGCTTCGCTTATGACATGTAATTATTGGAGAAGTTGATGTATATTCGAGATTCATATTGTAATTCTATTTGAGGACTCTAGTGAACGACTGAGTCCCGGCGAGAGCTGGGCAGGCAGTCAGTCGAACCCTTTGGGTTGCCCTAGGGTGAGGTGGGCTGTCATAGTTGGTATCAGAGCTTAGGTTTCAGATCTCTGTAGTGTATCCTAGGCTTGAAATTTAGGATTCCGGACTGTGGGTTTGGTTTGAAATATCAGAGATTCTTGTGGGATGTCTCGACTTGATTGGTACAAAATGGAATGTCGAGGACGACATTCTTTTAAGGAGGGGAGTTTGTGACGCCCCGAAAATTTAATATATTTTCTTGATATTATTTTGTTTCCTTGTCTATAATTTTATGGCTTTCTTCAATATATTAATTTCTTATACATTTTTATACGGGAATATAGTTTTCCAATCATTTTTCTAGTATATATTGGTTCCTGAGAAATAAAGAGTGTATGTTGGACGTGGGACCCGCTAGTTGCGTTAAGTGCGATAAATTCGACCAATTAGGTTACGTTTTGTATACCGGGATTATTATACTAGGTGTTATGAGATAATTAGAAGTTGCTTAGATGGATTAATCTTGGAGAGACAAAGGGATAAGAATGACTTAAGAAGGTGCCAAGTGTCATGACCCTATTGCAAGTTGGACTTTTGACCATCTTACCTCAACTTTACTAAAACCAAAATTTGACCAAAAATCAAGCCATTTTCTCCTTCTTATGGCTGAAACTTTGAGAGCAAGAGAGAGAGAAAAACCTTCATCTTTCACTCCAATTTCTTACTCCAATCTTGAGTTCTAACCGATAGAATTGCAAATTACTTCATCAAAGTTGTTTACTAAGGTAGATTAAAGGATTGAGTGGAGTGATTTTGAAGGGACAAGCTCCAAGCTTCTACCTTTCTTGTGGTTTTAAGGTATTTTGCCAAGAACATTCTCTTTACTTAAATTCATTGCTTATTAGTAGTTTTAGTTGTTTTAGATGTTGTTTTGTGGAGGATTAGCACTTGAATGCATGAATTCCAGCTTGGATGATAACCTACCCTGCTTCTGCCTGGTTCTATTTCACCTTGTTAGAGGCCGAATTATGCTTATCACAAAACATGAAAGTTGTAGAGAATGATGTTTTATAGTTTCCTGAAAAATTTCAGATCAATCGGAATAACGTAGCCTGTGAAAAGACCAAATTACCCCTGCTATCCTGTTTCTGTCCGAAAATGAAAATCAGCCTCTGTAAGTGGTTAGTTTGACCAGGAATATTACCGAATTGGTTAATGATATCTTCTTAAGAATTATGGCCTTGTATCTTAGCTTTCAAATAGCTTTGGAATTACCTAAATTGGAGTTGTTTGTGCTGAGATATGAGTGAATAAAATAGGATTGCTAGTTGATTTCTGCAGTGAATTTCGAACTGAAAAATCTGGGAGTTGTTTTGGTAAATTTGACCTAGTTAGAGTGAGAACTGGACTGAGTGGTCTTCATGAAAGTTGTAGGTCCTTGTCTTAGCTTCGAAATGGTATAAATTGCATTCCAATCTGATAAGGGTAGCTTCACTTATGGATATTGTGCCAAAAGGTGTTATACGGAACTTTTATACGTTAACTGCGATCGTTGCGGAAAAGTTATGCTTGAGGGAATAAATTCCGGTTTCTAGGGTTTAATTGGGAGTTTTTCTAATTGCGCCTATTCATGTTCCCAAAATCCAAATCTCCAATACTTAACACCGCCCCAACTCTGGAGTACTCGGGCACAAGAATCTGAAATAAGATAATTCACATCTCGAGCTGGCCCGTCCCAAGAGTAAACTATCTACAATCGAGATTCCTACCTGACGTACCTATCAATTGTCCTCAAATACCGGGAGAAAGATTTAAGGCCTAATAAGAAATCATGACTCCAAAGCTTAAGCTCAACGAGCACTTAATCCTTCATACTTATTCACAACTTAGCCCAAGTTCACACCGGGCAGAGACCACGCGAAGCAGGCTCTGATACCAACTGTGACAGCCCCACCTCCCCCTAAAGCGAACCAAAGGGGTCAGCGGACAGCCTGCCCAACTCTCGCCGGGACTCAGTCGTTCACTTCAATCCTCAACCAAAATCAGAATAAACCAAGAATAAACATAACAACAATCCAAAACTTAAAACAAAACTTATATATATTGCTAACTCAAAAGGCAGTACAAACATCGAATAGACAAAGGTTCTCAATTCACCATACATCTAGCCCGTGCTGAGCACTAGGGCGAGAACCATTACAAAATCAAAGAAACTAGTCTATGCTAGTCTCTACAGAGCTCTCGTCCTTACTCACCTTCCCCTGTTAAGGAAAACAAAACTAAAGGGATGAGCTAAAAGCTCAGTAAGGTTTCAAACACATAATCAAACAATCATTCCAATACATTAAACATAGAGTATCAATAGTTCAAGAAACATTTACAATAGAAAGCGATAATAACACATTCATTAAAAGGATACAGCTCACATGGAGCTATTCGTTCGTTCATTCGTTCATTCTCTTGTCATTCCCCTTATTCCTCCAATTATTTGAAAATGCATTTTGAGAAGTAAAACCATTCATTTCATTCATTGCCACTCGTTCATTCATTTCATTTCACCCCCTTCCGGACATTGGCCGGACTCCACCCGACAACAAGGTAATACTCGAGTATACCAACGTTCACACCTAGGGTCACCATATCGCCCGACCGAGTCCGCTTCTGGCTCGAGTCGATCGGTAACGAAGGGCAGGGCCCAGTTCAGCCAAAAGGCTTACATCATGCACAACTAGTGTATCAATCATTAAATCATTGAAAATTTCACGTTTCATTTAGGTCGAGCGCGATAAAGTACACGTTCGTCTAGAAAACTCGTTTTGAAAATTCTTGAAATCACTTAATACATTATCAAACAATAACACAAGCCATAAAGTCAAGGAAAATATAACAAACAAGGAACACTCACCTATTTAAGCAAAATAACGTCCAAAGTTTCCTTCCCGATACACCCTCGATCACCAAGGTATCCTAATAATCAAACGAACACATTATGCTTCAACCATCAAAGATATAAGTGAGTCAAAGACAAGTCAAATACGTACTAGTACAAAGTATAAATATGGTTTTGGTAGTGAAAAGAGTACATTGAAACCAAAGGACATAAGTAAAATATTTGTAAAACTTAGACTCACTTGTAAAACTTTAAAATCGCTATTTAAGTCGTAGTGACAAAGAAAATGGAAATACCCTAGATGGTTCACGTGGTATTCGCTCTCAAACCTTACTCAAGTCGCAAGTATATCGACCTAGTTCTCGAGCGTAAATTTAGGCAGCACGCCAGCCATTTATGGCTTCATTCTTTTTCTCAATCAAACCCAAAGTCATATACAAAATCATCTCATTTCACTAGCCATTCTGTGAGGACTCGCAAATTTCTTGTATTTTTCTCAAAAATACCCAATTATTTCACAATAAGTGTAAGTAAACCTAGAAAATAGGGTTTTACGCTTCGGTTTCAAGTTTGGAGCAAAATTAGGGTTTTCGCGATTTTTCGCCGGATGAATTTTCGGTACAGAGTAAGGATTAAATTTGAGGATTAAAAGTGACTTTTAAGTGAGAAATAATATGTGATTGGTAGCAATGATATAAGGTTAGTGAATGGGAAGTAAAAAAAACCCTAGTACGTGAGTTTTTAAGAAAAACGGCGCGAACCGGCGGGTCCCGCGCACTACCGATTGAACGCACCACTTGACCACCATTTTTCTCACCAAACAAATTTATTGAACTTGAGCAAAATATCTTCTCTCTTGGCAGCAAGGTTGACCGAAAATTAGTGGCTAAAATGACAAGGAAAGAAAGAGAAAAAAAGAAAGGTGGTGGTGGCGACACTTGTCGCCACCATAGAGCTTCTTAATTAAGACCAAGACCATCTATTTAAACACCAAAACTTAGCAACTTTCTTCTTCATTTTGTTGCTGCTGGCCAAGAGGAGCAAGAAGAAAAACAACAAGGGAAAACATTCCATTTCATCTTCAATCCAACAACCAAGTGAGAAATCAAACAAAATAAACCGATTAAACTTGTTCTTGAGTGACTAGTTAGTGAGTTGTGGTGAGTTTTTGAAGGAGAAAGCTTGGGCTACTCTTAGTGACCTCTAGTCAAGGTAAGAGAGCTTATCTCTCCAAGTTTTACTTTCAATCTAGTGAAATTAAGCTTAGCAACTTGATTTTGTGGTGGAATCATGGATGATTATCATGTTTTAGTAGTTTTTCCCTTTTTATTTCATGAACTAGGGTTTGGGGAAATTCTGCCCAATTTGTTGTATGATGCTTATATGTTGCAATTGAAGTGTTATAAGGTGTTGTGGTAGGAATTAGACCAAGAAATTAAGGAAAGTTGCACTAGAAACTCAAAATTCCAGAATCTGGAAAATTTCCCCAACTTTCTGTCCGAATTTATGTCTGTATGTTAGAGGTCGATTTGGCCTTAGGTCAAAGAAGAAAAGTTGTAGATAATGGCATTTTATAGGTGCCTACAAATGTTCAGCTCAATCGGAGCAACGTAGGACATGAAAAGTCCAAAATACCCTTACTGTTTTAAGTATTTCCTAAGCAGTCCGTGTGATCAGTTAAGTCCAGTTTATCCCATTTTTTGACTAGGATCCATTCTGATTTAGTGTTTTTCCAAAACATGAAAGTTGTAGCATTCTGAACTAGATTTCAAATGCCTCTAAGAACACCTGATTCGGACTTGTGTACTCTGAGTTATGTCCATTACAGTGTTCTGCATTTAAACAGCCGATGAATTGGTTTCTGGTTTAGTAATTCGAGAATTTGACCAAGTTACATTAGAAACTGGACTAAGTGACCTTCATGAACATTGTAGCCCTGAGTCTTAGCTTCGAAACGGCATAGGTTGTGTCTTAATCTAATAAGCGTAGCCTTGGATAAGTTATTTCCGCTTTCATACGTCAAATCTGTCTTGTGCTAAGTTGAATTTCTGCACTTGTGATTGTTGTAATTCTTATTCTTATGATATTGTGAGCCTATGGAATGGCTCTTGACTTTAATTGCTTATGTGTGATGTTGGGTTGTGGTTGAGGAAAAATAATGAAGCCAAAATGGCTGGAAAATTAGGTAAACACAAAGGGCGTGCTGCCCAAATTTTCGCCCGAGGGCTAGGTTTCTATTTGAACTTGTATACTTTTGTTAGGCCAATACCATGACCGGTTTTCCATTTTAAAACATTATTTTTCATCCTTGGGTTCAAACAACCCTCTTCTTACTTGAAAGTCATCTTTACACGTTTTACTCTTAATTAGTCGGGTTTCTTTCCTTCCCTTAAATGTTTTGCTCGATAAACTATAATAATGTTCTCTTGTTCAACCTTAGGTTTCATTGGTGATTAAGGGTAATATCCGGAAGGATATTTTGCACGTTATTTTGCATATCTAGGTGAGTGTTCCTTATTTGACTTTATGGCTTGTTGTTATCATTTGCTAATGTGTTAATTGCTTTTAATGATTTCCAAAACGAGCTTTCTAGGCGAGTGTGTACTTTATTGCACTCGACCTAAATAACTGTGCAATTTTCAAGGATTTAATGATTGAAATGTTACTTGCGCATGAATGTAAGCCTTTTGGGCTGAACTGGCCATTGCCCCTTGTTACCGGTCGTCTCGAGCCGGAAGCGGACTCGGTCGGACGATTAGGGACTTGGGTGAACATTTGGTATACTCGAGTATTACCCTGTAGGTTGGTGGAGACTGGCCAACGGCCAGGATGGGGGTGAATGAATGAATGAATGAACGAACGAACGAACGAGGGTTTATTGATAAACGAAAAATACATTTTCAAATGATTGGAGGAATAAGGGGAAATGTCAGGAGAACGAATGAACGAATGAACGAATTGCTCCTTGTGAGCCGTATCCTTTTAATGAATGTTACTATTGCTTTCCATTGTAAATGTTTCTTGAATTATTGATACTCCATGTTTAATGTATTGAATTGATTGTTTGATTGTTTGATTATCTGTTTGGAACCTCACTGAGCTTTTAGCTCACCCCTTTAGTTTTGTTTTCCTTAACAGGGGACGGCGAGCAGGATGAGAGCATAGACTAGCCTAGTCTAGGTCTTTTGTTTCTTTTGTAATGGTTCTCGCCCTAGTGCTTGGCACGGGCTAGTTGTATGGTGAAGTGAGAACCTTTGTACATTTGATGGTTGTACTTCCTTTTGAGATAGCAATGTATATAAGTTCCCCTTTATGTTTGGATTGCTGCCCTATTTATTCTTGTGATTTGTTCTGGATTTGATTAAAGAACGACTGAGTCCGGCGAGAGCTGGGCAGGCGGCCCGACGAACCCTCTGGTACGCCTTAGGGGGAGGTGGGGTCGTTACACATTCCATAGGCTCCAAGTCATACAAGTACAAAATCAAGCTAGGAGCATGTGTGGAAATGAAGTTTAAGGCCTAAAATCAAAAGCAGATTTGACGTCACTTAGCGTATCAAACACAACCGAAGCTACGCCTATCGGATTGGGATACAATTTATACCGTTTCGAAGCTGAGACAGAGAGCTACAACTTTGATGAAGACCACCTAGTCTAGTTTGTGACGGCTCCACCTCCCTCTAAGGCGAACCAAAAGGGTTTGAGGGATCGCCTGCCCAACTCTCGCCGGAACTCACTCACTTACTACAGCTCTTAAATGAAATCGGAATAAAATCACAAGAATAAGTAGGGCAACTATCCAAACTTAAAGCGGAACTTATATACATTTCCAACCCAAAAGAGAGTATAAACATCGAATATACAAAGGTTCTCAATCCTTCATACGTCCAGCCCGTGCCAAGCACTGGGGCGAGAACCATTACAAAAAAAAAAAAAAGAACTAGACTAGGCTAGTCTATGCTCTCATCCTGTTCGCCGTCCCCTGTTAAGGAAAACAAAACTAAAGGGGTGAGCTAAAAGCTCTGTGAGGTTCCGAACACATAATCAAATAATCATTTCAATACATGAAACATGGAATATCAATAATTCAAGAAACATTTACAATGGAAAGCGATAGTAATACATTCATTAAAAGGATACGGGCTCACAAGGAGCCATAAATTCGTTCGTTCGTTCGTTCTCCTGACATTTCCCCTTATTCCTCCATTCTTTTGAAGAATGTATTTTGTAATTAAAACCCTCGTTCGTTCTTTCGTTCGTTCATTCACCCCCTTCCCCGCCGTTGGCCAGGCTCCACCCATCCGGACGTTGTCCGGACTACAAGGTAATACTCGAGTATACCAAACGTTCACCCAGGGTCACCATATTGCCCGACCGAGTCCGCTTCTGGTTCGAGTCGATCGGTAACGAAGGGTAGGGCCCAATTCAGCCAAAAGGCTTACATCATGCACAACTAATATATTAATCATTAAAGCATTGAAAATTTCACGTTTCATTTAGGTCGAGCGCGATAAAGTACACGCTCGCCTGGAGAATTCATTTGGAAATCATTAGGCCTGTCAATCGGGCCTAATGAGCCGGGCTTTGATGAGTTCAAGCTCAGCTCATTTAATTTGAAACATTTTCGGGCTTCGGGCTATGAGTTTCGGATTCGTAAATGTGAAGCTCATACTCAGCTCACATAATATTCGGGTTGTGAGCCTTAATCGGGCTTAGCCCAAGCTCACTTATTACTCCTTAATTTTCTTAATATAATTACTATAACTATTAAGTTGTAAAACTAAGTTAACATTTACAAGACTATAATATTAAAACTAAACATGAACAAACAATAGTTCTTAAAAAGTATATAAACCAAAAATTTTTTCAACAATATTTATATTTAATCCATTTAAAATGCATGAAAAATAGTAATAAAACATGCGATCATAAGCCAATACATCTTTAAAAGTTGAAACTTTTTTTATAATCTTGTGATTTAAATCCAAATATGCTTGATGATTTTTGTGTTTGTAGACCAAAAAAAAATCAACCAATAATATGCCAATACAAAAATTTACTCAACCAATAAGAAAAATTAGAGATTTAGTTATGCATTACTAATATTGGCTCTCAAGAAATCTCATGAAAGAATCTTTAGATGTATTTTTGTGTTTTGTAATTTATATATATATTTAGTATTTAGTAAAAATATATTTGGATATATAAATATACATAATATCAAAATATAAATATTATATATATAGGTAATTAAAGGGCCGGGCCTATATCGGGTTTGAGCCTAATAAGGCCCAAGCTCAGCTCACATTTAATTCGGGCCTAATTTTTAGGCTCAAGCTCAGACCGGCTCACTAAATGATCGGGCTCATCGGGCTTTCTGTCGGGCCGAACGAGCCGAGCTCGGGCTGGCCCAGCCCCATTGACAGTCCTAGAAATCATTGGAAACATTTAACACATGATCAAACAATAAGAACAAGTCATGAAGTCAAGGGAGATATAACAAACAAGGAACACTCACCTATGTACGCAAAACAACGTGCAAAATATTCTTCCAGATATTATCCTTAGTCACCGAGAAAACCTAAAGTTAATGAGACAAAATATTACAGCTCATCTAGGATAAACAATTAGGTATTTAAAGTGAAACGAGGACAGTTAGACCCGTAGACAAAATAATTAGGGTTTTGTAGACCAAATGTAAAACCAAACTCAAAAAGATTATAAAATTTTCCAATGAAAACACTTGAATCAAAGACAAGTCGGAATTCAACTAGATAGGCTAAGAAATACTATTTTCAGTGTCGTTTATATGGTTCAAAATCATCTCATATTCAAGTAGATTTTATAAACTAAAGGTCTTAATGAAATTCATGTAAATAGGAGAACAAAGTACCCAAGAAAACCCTAAACCACTTCTCTTTATTTGGTAAGAGTAAGCAAACATTTGGAGTTTCCAATTGAAGAAGGACCATATTTTAAGATGGAAAAACGGTCATAGAAAATTAGTCCTTGAGCGAAAATTTGGGCAGCATGCCCTTTGTATTTACCTATTTTCCAGCCATTTATGGCTTCATTGTTTTCCTCAATCAATCCGAACATTACACACAACATAAACAACCACTCAATATACTCAAGACAATACAAGGACAAAAATTTAAGCTAACAACAAGTGTGGAAACGAAGTTTACAAAAGACAGTTTTGACGGGTTTTTATAAAATGGGCACATCTAAGGCTACGCTTATCGGATTGAGGTGTAACGTATACCATTTCGAAGCTACGATAGGGGGCTACAAGGTTGAAGAAGGCCACTCAGTCCAGTTTGCAATGTATCTAGGTCAAATTTATCAAAACAACTCCAAAATTTCCAATTCGAAGTTTACTATGGCAGTCCTGACTCCTTCAGTCATATCTCAAAATATACAACTCCAATTCAAGTGATTCTAAAGCCATTTGAAAGCTAAGATACAAGGCTATAAGTCTTAAGAAGACATCGAAAGCCAAATCAGTAGTATTCCTGGTCAAAACAACTAATTACAGAAGCTGATTAGTATGTTCGGATAGAAACAGGGTAGCAGGGGTATTTCGGTCTTTTCACAAGTTACGTTGCTCTGATTGAGCTGAAATTTTGCAGGCTACTATAAAATATCATTCTATACAAATTTCATGTTTTAACCCAAGGCTAATTCTGTGACAGCCCCACCTCACCCTAAGGCGAACCAAAGGGTTCGGCGGATCGCCTGCCCAGCTCTCGCCAGGACTACGGAGTCGATTCACGCAAACCCAACATACTATGTGCGATAAGATCCAAAGAAAACGAACAAGCGGAAACTACAAATATTTACATTGGAGTCTTAAACAAATTCAGATACAGTGCAATCCGAGATGTTCATACTACACAAAATACAATTAGGGTTTTGTTTTCAAAAGAACAAGTACAATTAGGGTTTCCAACCATTGAGGAGCTATACAAAATCTAAACTAGCTCAACTCATGCTTCAAAGTCACAGTTCCCAAAAGTGGTTCCCTGTAAGGAAAACAAAGGTAACAGAAAGGGGTGAGCTTACGCTCAATGAGGTACCAAACATATAGGGGTAAAATCATGGCCTTTCACGTTGAATCAATCAGATACATATACCAGATATAGAGGAAAGCATTTAAACACCGTGGTTCAAAGGGAAAAGATACGGGTGGCTCTCAGGAGCCAGATTTCCATTTGCAGTACTTGATTCGAACTCGTTGACTCTCCGTCAACGTAAATAGAACCAACATATCCGTAGACCCCACTTTACACCAATTTCCGTCCACCAAACAAACCCCTACCGGGCCCGAACTCCATACAGTACGGAAATGGTAATACTCGAGTATACCGGAATCAAGAGTCTGAATAGCCAAAGATTCCCAGAACAGACTACTGTGGTTCGTTATCTAATCGACCAAGCCCTTGCCGGCCCGACTTGAGTCACTAGCCACAGGTGTTGAGCTCAAAGGTCACAGAAAGATCGTTGGATACCAGCCTCCAAACGACATCCGAACAAATTCAGATACAGTTAACAGATTATACACAGTAAATAGGCATATGGACAGACAAGAGAGCGAGTGTGATAAAGTACACCCTCGTCTCAAACAGAATAAACAGACATTACAGTCATTCAGATCACAGATTGCAAGTGCAGAAATCAAGTTAAGTAACAAAACAAATAAGGGGAGTGGTATACTCACCGGTTTCAATACAGATACTTCAAAAGTTTTTTTGCCCAAAATAGAGCTTTAATCACCAAGAAACCCTAAAATAACCAAGGTGAAGCAATTATGCTTCCCACTTTCACAAATCCAGTACACGAAATGCATAAATAAGACTCAATTATAAGTCGTGTGCCTGATCAAATTAGCTACCAGTGCACAGAAATAACAATGTGATTTTGGAGTAAAAGGTAGTGATTGGTATCAAAGACATGAACAACCCTAAAACCCTTCGCTCAAGCCACAAGTAAATCCAACTAGCCTTCAAGTAAAATTTCGGGCAGCATATCCCTTGCGTTTACCTCTTTTCCAGCCATTAATGGCTTCATTATTTTCCTCAAATCAGTCCCAACATCTCATACAAAATAATCTCATTTCCAAAAGCCGTTCACTAGGTTTAAAGTCATATAAATACAAACATCAAGACATTTCCGGAAATGAAATCTAAGTTACGAAAGAAAAGGCAGATTCGCCGCTACTTAGCGTATCGGACCTAACCGAAAATACGTTTATCGGATTGAAGTGAAAGTTATACTGTTTCGAAGCTAAGACAGAGGGCTATAACTTTGATGAAGAATACTTAGTCCAGTTCTCATCCTAACTAGGTCAAAGTTACCAAAACAACCTCAGATTTTTCCAGTTCAAAGTTCACTGGCAGTCCTGATTCATTCAGTCATATCTCAGCATATACAACTCCAATTCAAGTGATTCCAAAGCCATTTGAAAGCTAAGATACACGGGTATAATTCTTAAGAAGACATCAACAACCAATTCGGTAGTATTCCTGGTCAGAACCAATTACAGAAGCTGATTCTCAGTTTCGGGTAACTACAGGGCAGCAGGGGTAATTCGGTCTTTTCACAGGCTACGTTGCTCCGATTGAGCTGAAATTTTGTAGGATACTATAAAACATCATTCTCTACAACTTTAATGTTTTAACCCAAGTCTAATTCGGCCTCTAACTATAAGGAACAGTACCGGGCAGAAAGGGGGTAATCGAAACCCTAACTTCCGAAATTTCCGTTCAATGCAGAAATTTTCCGCAAATAACTACAATTGACACATTAAGGTTTCATTCCAGATTATTTCCAATCATCATCCATGGCCACAACATATGAATCATATTAAATCAGAAAAATCATGATTAAATAGAAAATGTCATCAATCTCAATCAAAATCATGAAATAACACCCAATCTCATCCCTTAGGCTACCACAAGTCATTAATTAAACATCATTAGATAGAGGAGAGGGGTTCCTTCACTACTCACCTTGTAAACACTAGAGACAAGATAGCTTAGGATCTTTCCTTTCCAAACAACTCCACCAAGCACTTCTATCCTTCTTAGCAAGTCGGTTTTATGGAGAAATTTGGGAGATTAATGGTTGGGTTTCAAGATTTGGCAAGAAAAGGAAGCAAAAGTTGAAGAGTTTTCTTTCTTTTTTCTCCAAGAGTGGTCGGCCAAGAAGATGAGATTTTTGATGAATTTTTGGTCAATTTTTTGGTTATTTAGTAAAGGTAGTAAGAAGGTCAAAGTTCAAGGTCCAATGAAAATGCGACACCTAGCATCTCTTTTGGCTTATAATTATCCTTTTGTCTCTCCACCATTAATCCATTTAGCAACCTCTAGTTATCTCTTAACACCCGGTAAATTAAACCCAGTATCCAAAACTTAACCTAACTGGCCAAATTTTACCGAACTTTCCGCACTAGCGGGTCCCACGTCCGATATACGTTCTTAATTTCTCAAAAACTAACCGATACTAGAAAAATTATTTAAAAACTATATTTACTAATAAAAATTATGTTTTAAAATTTTTCAAATAAAGAAAATGTGGAAAAAAAGTGCAATTCAAAGAAAATGAAACCTAGAAATTAGGAAAAATTACGGGTCCTCACACTCTCTCCCCCTTAAAGAAATTTCGTCCTCGAAATTTTCTTATCAACGGAATCTATCAAAACGTAAGGTACCCAACGGATCGTACCTTCTACGTCCTCAGACGAGTCAGGGACCTGATGCTGCTCTAGAGAATATACCCGAGCTGGTGCCTTCGATCCAGTCCCTTCTCCTTTCGTCTATCCAGGGTTGATCTTGGCTGGTTGCTGAGAATTGGTCTTAGTTGGTGGTAGAGTCCCTCTCCGCTCACGCAGGCGAGCTGGACAGTTAGCAATCCGATGTTCGGTGCTTCCACAACGCAAGCATTTTCCTTCTTTCTTCCAGCAATTTGCTTCCGTATGATTTGGCCCTCCGCAATATCCACAGGTACCACGAGTAGCAGAGACTGATCCCCCCTGTGGAACACCACATGTCACCCCCGGTAGCCGTACTTCCCCATTTCCCTTTCGAACTGTAGGGGTTGTACTATTATCCGCTTGTTCTGAGCTGCTCCTAGGAAAGCCCCTTTTCTTGGTTTGAAAATTTCTAACTTGTAGCCTCGTATTTTCAACCCGTTGGGCTTTCTCCACAGCATCACTAAAGGTATTAAGTTGAGCTACCACCAAATCCTTTTGAATCTCAACATTTAGTCCCTGAATAAAACGTCTTATTCGTCTTTATTCGGTTACGATCAGTTCAGGCGCAAACTTAGACAACCGAGTGAATTGACTCTCATACTCGGCTACGGTTTGAGTTCCCTGGCGAAGCCGAATGAATTCATCTTCCTTCTTTTCTTGGATTAGAGGAGGGAAAAACTTGGCGTTAAATTCTCTCATAAAGTTCGCCCACGTCCTCGAGGTTTGTTCTCTTTCCCATTTCATTCGAATGACATTCCACCAGGAACGGGCGACTCCCTCTAGTTGAAAGACAGCAAATGTCACCTGTCTCTCCTCGGTATAGTGTAAAGCAGCAAAAATATCGATCATCTTCTCCAGCCACTTCTCAGCCACGTCGGATCAGGGCCTCCAAGAAATTTGGGTGGGGAGAACTTCTGAAATCTCTCAAGGGCTCTATCCTCGCCCTCTATGTGATTACCAGGGTTCCCAGGGTTGGGGTTATGGTTTTGACCCTGTTGGTGCATCACTTGGGCTAGCAAATTAGTCATTTGCTGCATGGCAGCAGCTATTTAGACGTTCGGGTCAACCCTAGGTTCAAGATTTGGTCCATATGAGGTTTCCCCAGTGCCCCTTTCAGATGTGGGTTGCCTAATTCCACGCCCACGGCCCCGTCCACTACGAGTGCCCTCCATTGGTCTAATCAATCTAGGGTCGAAGCAGGAATATAATATTAAACATAGGTAGGCAAAAGCAAGTAGCAAGAGGGACGCACAGATCAAAAGCATACATATATAACATAATTGTACTAAACAAGCCACACAGTAGCAATCAATTAGATACAAATATGAGAAATCCAATGAGAGTAGCGGGGTCATCCAAAAATACTACAGACAAACTAGGTCACAAGTACAAGAATAACTAACAAAAACTTTTCCCCTCTAGGGCTCCGTTCCTAATCTACGAGAACAACACCAATTATATCTTAATCAAGGTTGATCATGCTTAACAACACCCGAACAGACTGCGCAAAGTTCCATCGAATAACATTTCTAGTTCGCCCAAGTCCTTTCTAACCAAGGCTCCCATTTCTTTTTGTATCGGGCGCAAGAATCCCATCTACGATAATTCACAACTCGAGCCGGCTGGTCCCAAGAGTAAATCATTCATATTAAAGATTCCTACCCGATAAACATACCTAACTTCCTCAAGTCCCATGATAAAAATCTTTACACTTATGACATGCGCGGTTCATAGCTTATGCTCAAATGAGCACTTAGACCCATTCACGAAATCAGGACCATAACACCACTGGCCCAAGCTCACTCCGCGCAGAGACCACGCGAAGCAGCTCTGATACCACCTGTGACAGCCCCACCTCACCCTAAGGCGAACCAAAGGGTTCTGCGGGCCGCCTGCCCAGCTCTCGCCAGGACTACGGAGTCGATTCACGCAAACCCAACATAGTACGTGCGATAAGATCCAAAGAAAACGAACAAGCGGAAACTACAAATATTTACATTGGAGTCTTAAACAAATTCAGATACAGTGCAATCCGAGGTATTCATACTACACAAAATACAATTAGTGTGACAGCCCCACCTTTCTCTAAGGCGAACCAAAGTGGTTAGCGGTGATACGAAATATGGGCCGCTTATAGGCCATGTTTTGGGCTGCAAGAGAATGAATCTTTTAGTAATAGTTTAGTAGTTTATTTTTCAGATTTCTATTTTATTTGGTAGGAATAAGTTCGGTCCAAGACCTCATGTTGAGTTGGATCCGATTTATAGAGTCTAGGCTCACTATTACTTAAGTTGGTTAATTAGCTTTTATTGGGTTATGTTGGGCCAGCTTAAAGCCTTCATTGGGTCGATTATAAGCTGTCCATTATTTAGCCCTAGCTATGATTAGCGAGTCATTAGTTTAGTTGTCAAATCGAATAAGGAAACTTGCATTGTTTCCAACTTAGATTAGGTTTGCTTCTTTGTAAGGCTATAAATAGCCAAGCTTTGATAATTTAAGGTAGACATTTTTATGATAAAAATATTGAGAGAGTTTTCTCCATAGCTTTCGAGCAAACCTTGAACAACTTAGAGTTATACTCTAGTGTTCTTGTTCGACTTATCAATTCAAGAATCGCACTTGAATTGTGGCGCCTTCTACTCTTGCCTGAGGTTCACTAATTCGTTTGATTACGGGTTGAGATAGTATCAACAAGTTCGTAGTCACGGGGATTAGAGGGGTCGTAGGGTTTCCGCTGCCACCGTTTCTTGCAACCGACGTCAAATCCAACAGGCGATCTTGGGTCGCGTATCTCCTCTCCAACGAGATTCGTATCAAGCGGACTGCCTGCCCAGCTCTCGCCAGGACTAACGGTGCAGTTTAGAGCGATCTAATACGTTCCGGAACATACAAACGCGCATAAAAAAGTCAAAATCAAAATAATAAAAAAAAAGGAAACCGGAGCCGGTCATGAATAGTAACCGACACGTCAAAACCCGACCAAGCATCCATCAACATTTATATGTGGAAATTAAGCATATACAATCCAAAGTGGCATACAAAAGTTATTCAAAAGTTGATACATGTACGGTTTGCCAAATCAAAAGAGAAAACGGACCCCAAAAGTACATTTAGGGTTTCAATCAAGGAGCTATACAAAAGATATGTCCAACTAGCTCAATTCGGCAACCAAAGATCAAATCCAGTCCAAAGTAACCAACCGTAGGCTCCACTTTACTTCCATTCCTTCCACCCAACATACCCCTACCGGGCCCGAACTCCAAACAGTAGAAATTTGGTAATACTCGAATATACCAGAATCAAGAGTCTCACTACTACAAGATTCCAAATAACAGTCCCCATGGCTCATCGACTTTCACGACCAAGCCCTCGCTGGCTCGATTCAATCGATTACCAATGGGGTTGAGCTCAGTAGTGCAGTAAAGGTCGTTGGATACTCGTCCAAACGACACCAAAAATCAGTTTTCCATGTACATATCCAGTATCACAGTGAAACAGTAGACAATCAGTAATAATATCAAAAGGGGGTGAGGGCGATCACGTACACCCTCACCTTAATCAAATTCAATGGACAAATAAGCCTTCAAGGCATCACATTCACATATAGCAAAGCCACATTGTAAACAAACAAGTGAGTAGTACACTCACCACTCAAGCAAATGATATTTCATGCACTTTCGCCTAAGAGCGTCTTGTACCACCGTCACGTCCTAAAACATTCAAATAAGCATAATAAGACTCGATTACAATTCATAACCAAGTCCACATACCACCAAAATAAGGTTCCACGAGAATATATAAACACTAGAGTAAGCCAGGAAAATCCGGAAATGGCATTAAGCACTAAGCTAGAAAAATAGTTTTGACGTCATTATGCGGTTTTGGCACCATTGGCACTACGATTATCGGATGGAGGTGTCAGATACACCGTTTCGAACCTAAGAGATAGCGCTACATAGTTTCAGAAGGTCACTCAGTCCATTTTTGAGTGGAACCAGGTCACATTTGCGATATACTACACCAGAAACGTAAAAACAGGTCCACAAACCGCATTCTGGTTCAAACATCATAAGTCAGGCTACCTAAGTCCAAATCAGGTGATTCCAAAGCCATACAAAACCTAAGATACAAGGCTACAATTCATCAGAAGACATCAATAACCAAATCAGAAGCATTCCCACTCAAATTAACCAATCGCAGACGCAATAATCAAATTCGGGTAGAAACAGGGCAGCAGGGGTAATTCAGTCTTTTCACAAGGTACGTTGCTCTGATTGACCTGAAATTTTGTAGCCATCTCTAAAATATCATTCCCTAAAACTTTCATGTTTTAATCCAAGGCCAATTCGGCCTCTAACTATGAGGTACTGGGCCAGGCAAAATGTAAGACAATGAAACCCTAACTTTTCAATCTTTCTTCCAAACCAGAAATTTTCTGCAATTAACTACCATTCACACCAACTAGCTTCATTCTAGATCATTTCCAATCATCATACATAGCCACACCATAACAATCATATTAAAACAGAAAAATCACCCATAAATGTAAAACTTCATCAATTCAACCAAAAATCAAGAAATAACACCAAAAATCATCACTTCAACTACCTCAAGTCACAAATTAAACATCATTAGGTGGAGGAGAGGGGTTTCTTCACTACTCACCTTAGTAAAACAAGAGAGAGAGCAACTTGTCACCTTAGCTTTCCAAACAACTCCACCAAACACCTCACAATCACTCACTTAAGGGTTTCTATGGAACAAAAGCAAGATTAAGTGGTTGATTAGTTGAATTTGAGCAAGATGGAGGCAAGAATTTGAAGAGTTTTCTTTCTTTCTTTGCTTGAAGTGGCCGGCCAAGATGAAGGAGAAAATGGTGAATTTTTGGTAGTTTTTTTATTTATTTGGTCAAATGGTAAAAGGTGAATAGTTGTCCAAAAAGTAAAACCAATCATATGGTGACACTTGTCACCTCATTAAATGCATCTATATCTCTTTGTTTCCTTTCACATCAATCCATATAGTAACCTCTAATTATCTCATAACACCCGGTAATTTAAACCCAGTATCCAAAACTTAACCTAGTTGGCCGAATTTTTCCGAACTTTTCGCACTAGTGGGCCCCACGTCCGGTATACACTCTTAATTTCTCAAAAACTAACCAATACTAGAAAAATCATCTAAAAACTATATTTACTCATAAAATTTAACAGGAAAATTTTCCTAATAAAGAAAATGCAGAAAACATGCCATTAAAGAAAATAAACCCTAGAAAAATGAGAAAATTACGGGTTCTCACAATTAGGGCTTCGTTTTCAAAAGAACAAGTACAATTAGGGTTTCCAACCATTGAGGAGCTATACAAAATCTAAAAACTAGATCAACTCATGCTTCAAAGTCACAGTTCCCAAAAGTGGTTCCCTGTAAGGAAAACAAAGGTAACAGAAAGGGGTGAGCTTACGCTCAATGAGGTACCAAACATATAGGGGTAAAATCATGGCCTTTCACGTTGAATCAATCAGATACATATACCAGATATAGAGGAAAGCATTTAAACACCGTGGTTCAAAGGGAAAGGATACGGGTGGTCTCAGGAGCCAGATTTCCATTTGCAGTATTTGATCCGAACTCGTTGACTCTCCGTCAACGTAAATAGAACCAACATATCCGTAGACCCCACTTTACACCAATTTTCGTCCACCAAACATACCCCTACCGGGCCCGAACTCCATACAGTACAGAAATGATAATACTCGAGTATACCGGAATCAAGAGTCTCAATACCCAAGGATTCCCAGAACATACTACTGTGGTTCGTTATCTAATCGACCAGGTGTCGCGCCCCACTTTTTGAATTGGCGTGGAAGTAGTGTGTAGGATAAGTATGTGAACGTGTGTGAAAGTGAAAATAAAAGGCCGTGGGATTGTGAAATGCGACGGTTTGGCCACTGTGACAGCTCCACCTTCCCCTAAGGCGAACCAAAGAGGTTAGCGGACTGCCTGCCCAGCTCTCGCCAGGACTAACGGTGCAGTTTAGAGCGATCTATTTCGTTCCGGAACTTATAAACGCGCGTAAACAAGGCAAAAGGGCAAAATAACCCAAAATAAAAAAAAAGAAATTCGGAGTCGGTCATGAATAGTAACTGACCCGTCAAAACGCAACCAAATATCGAAGAAACATTCACATCTTGAACTTTAGCAAATACAATCCAAAGTGACATACAAAAGTTGTCAAAAGTGAATATACACGGTTTGCCAAATTGAAAGTGAAAACGGCCTTAAAGATACATTTAAGGTTTCACTTCATATACCATACAAAAAAATATACATCTAGTTCATTCGGTAACCATCTATCAAGATTCATTCCAAAAAGAGTCATATTCCTATAAGGAAAACAAAAGAAACGGTGTGAGCTAATTGCCCAGTGAGATACTATCACTTACGCAACCAAGTGCACATAAGCATCAAGCTTTCATTCAATATAGTAAAATAAGCAAAGGCACACGTCAAATATGGTGATAAAAGGATACAGATGGCTCTCAAGAGCCCTTTTCCTCGTTTGCATTTCTTGATCGGACGTCATTGACTCTCCGTCAATGTTCAAAAATAACCAACCGTAGACCCCACTTTACTTCCATTCCTTCCACCTAACATTCCCCAACCGGGCCCGAAATCCAAACACTTGCATTGTGGTATTACTCGAGTAAACCGGAATCGAGAGTCTCTCATACTACAAGATTCCATATAACATTGCCCCAAGGCACATTAATTGGCACGACCAAGCCCTCGCCGGCTCGATTCAATCAATTACCAATGGGGTTGAGCTCAAAGATAACAATCGTCGTCATTGGAGACTCGTCCAAACGACACCAAGTCATGTATTACATTTCATATAATATTTCATATAACATTCCAATAACATGCAAAACAATAAGTGAGAGTGATAAAGTACACTCTCACTTCACTCAATTAACATTCAACACCTCAAGTTCAAGTATCAAAGCCATATAATAACACACAAGTAAGTAGTACACTCACCAAGCTCGCAAATGTGGTTTCATGCACTTCCGTCAAAAGAACGTTGTGCACCACGGTCACGTCCTAAAACATGCAAACAAATACAATGACACTCGATAACGAGTCATAAACCAAGGCCAAACATGACCCCAATAGGGTTCCATAAGCATATACAAACATTAAAGGAAACCAGAAATTTTGGAAATGTAACTAGCTTTGGCCCTGAAAAAAAAAACAGTTTTTTTTTGTCCTCATTTTACGGTAATGGTACCAATTTCACTACGATTATCGGATGAGGGTAAAAGACCCACCATTTTGAAGCTAAAAGACAGAGCTACAACATCACAGAAGGTCACTCAACCCAGTTTTGAGTGTAAACATGTCAAAAATGCAAGATACTACATCAAAAACGTAAAACAGATTCACCAAAATGCATTCTAGCGGAAACATCATAACTCAGGATCTACAAGTCCAAATCCAGAAATACCAAATCCACCTGAAAGCTAAGAAACAGGGCTAAATTTTATCAGAAGGCCTCAACAACCAATTCGGAAGCAATTCCAGCCAAAACAACCAATTACGGGCGCAATTCTTACATTCGGGTAAAACCAGAACAGCAATAGTAATTTCGACTTTTCTCACTCTACACTACTCCGATTGACCTAAAATTTTGTAGACACCTCTAAAATGTCATTCCCTACAACTTTTATGTTTTAAGCCAAGGCCAATTCGGCCTCTAACTAGGAGCTAAAAATTCGGGCAGAATTGAAGGGTATGAAACCCTAGTCTTCCAAATTTCCCTCCAAACCAAAAAGTGCTTGCAATTAACAATTATTTACACCTACTAGCCTCATTTTAGGCCATTGCCAATCATCATACAAGGCCACACCATCAAATTCATATATAAACAGAAAAATCAGCAATAAATGGAAAACTTCACAACTTCATCCAAAATCAAGAAATAAACCACAAAATTCAACATTTTAACTACCACTAAGCACAAATTAAGCTTCATTAGGTGAAGGAGAAGGTTCATTCACTACTCACCTAGTAAAACAAGAGAGGGAGAGTTGCTTGTCACCTTAGCTTCCCCAAACACTTCACCAAACAACTCACTAACACCTAATGAAGAGGTTTTATGGAGTAGAAACAAGTTTAAGTGATTGTTTTGGAGGATTTGAGCTAGATGGAAGCCAAAACTTTGAAGAGTTTTCTTTCTTCCTTTGCTAGAGAAGGCCGGCCAAGATGGAGAAGAAAAGAGTGAATTTTTGGTAATTTTTGAGATATTTTAACCAAATGGTAAAAAGGTCAAAAGGTGAATAGTGTTCCAACAAGTGCAACCAATCACAAAGTGACACTTGTCACTCCATTTAAAGCATCTCTATCCTTTTGTTCCCTCTCACATCAATCACATCTCAACCTCTACTTATCTCTTAACACCCGATAAATTTCACCCAGTATCCGGAACTTAACCTAATTGGCCGAATTTTTCCGAACTTTTCGCACTAGCGGGTCCCACGTCCGATATATATCCTTAATTTTTCAAAAACTATCCAATACTAGAAAAATCATTTAAAAACTATATTTACTCATAAAATTCACCATGAAAATTTTTCCTAAGCCAGAAAATGCAGAAAATATGCCATTAAGGGGAAAAACCCTAGGAACAATATTAGGAGGAATTTACGGGTTCTCACAGCCACACAAAGGGTTTTAGATAGAAAAGGAGCCGCCACTTGGTATAGAGTTAGGGTGTACCAAGTCACCCAAAAAGTGATTTTTTGGAAAAGAAAAGTGAACAAACCCTTTAAAGAATTTTTTGGTCTACGTAACCAAAGAAAGGGTCGGGGGTCACATTTGATAAGGGAGAAGGCAAAGGCAAAGCCTAAGGCACTCCCTTACCCTAGCCAAAGCTAGTTGCGTGACTTAGCCCTTCTTTTCCTAGTTCTTCTACTCAAAGTATGTGTTGCATGTTGGATATGACTAATGGATGCGAAAAAAGAAAAATGCAATCCTAAATCTAAAATGTCTCTTATGAGGCTTTTTGGTCCCAACCACATGAGTTGTGATGGCCAATAAGGAAAACTCTCATAGAGGTCACGGGTAATGCAAATGAAGACCCAAATATGAGTGCAAGTGTGAAACTGTAAGAAGAATGCAAAATAAAATAAAAATACAAATGTAAGTGCAAGTGTGCAAATGTAAGAAAAGTGCATGTGTGCAAATGTAAGAAAATAAAGGTGTTTGTGTGCAAGTGGATGAAAATATGGTATAATAGTAGTAAATGCATATAAGTGCAACCGGGTGCAATTTGTGAGGTAGAAAATAAATAAGTGATAGGGAAAGAAGAGAAATGTGTGAACATGGCATATGGAGTGAGAAAAATATAAGTAGTGAGAAAATGTGGATAAAAAAAGTGAGGAGATGATATGATAGAAATGGAAGTGTATGAACCTAGAGGAATGCATCAAGTCGGGTACGGGAATGACTCCTAACTTCACGACTTTAATTTTCCCTTTGATTAGAAGGAAGGACTAGCGTGCTAAGGCTATTTTGTAGCCACACTCGCTTGTTTCCCTTACCGAAAGGGGACTCTCAAGCAAATGTACCCTACAACTAACATGAAGGTGCAAAAACCTAAAATGAAGGGGAAAGGGTTGGAGGGGCATGCCAAATGATAGAAAACTAAGAAAAATGCATGAAATGTAGTGAAACATGCAAGTATGTATTAACAAGAGGAGACGGCCTATTAGGTCTAGCATTGGACTAACCCTTATCTATGAATTCCTACTAGCGTTGGACTAGTGGAAAATCGAAACAATGAGCCACAACTAGCGTTGGACTAGTGTGGATTCGGGAAAAGGGGCCACAACTAGCGTTGGACTAGTGTGGTGACGTCACACATTCATTACAAATCAAATATGTGACAGCCCCACCTCCCCCTAAGGCGAACCAAAGGGGTTAGCGGACTGCCTGCCCAGCTCTCGCCAGGACTAACGGTACAGTTTACGTCGGTCTATAACGTTCCGGAACATATCGTTGCGCGCAAACAAGTCAAAATCACAAAAATAAAAGAACGAAAATCGAAGCCGAAATGAATAGTGCAGGCCACGTCAGAATCCGGCCAGAATCTGGCCGGATTTCCGGCCGGATTATCGGCCGGATACTAGGCCGAGAGCAAACCAAAAAAAAAAACATTTTTCCCTCGCAATCCGGCCGGCAATCCGGCCAAGATTCCGGCCGGATTGTCTGGCCGGATTCCAGGCCGAATGCAATCAGCCGGATTCCAAATTTTCCTCAGGCAATCCGGCCTGTAATCCGGCCAGTTTCTGGCCGGATTCCTGGCCGGATTTGCTACTGTTCATCCTCGCCAAAAATTTTTCCGTTTTCGTTTGAAGTCGTATCGATCCGAAATCCGTCCAAACATCGACCAAACACATAAATACATTGAAAATCAACATTTACAAGCCAAACGGCCTACCAAAGTATCCATTTAGTTCATACATTTCAATTACACACCAAACATTGGTGGAATCAAAGTACTTAGGGTTTTCACCCTCAAGGCTATTCAAAATACATATACATGAGCTCAACTTGCATTCAACTATCATGACCTTTCCAAAAGTGTTCATTTGCCTGTAAGGAAAACAAATAACACGGAATGAGCTAAAGCCCAGTGGTATACCACCCAATAAGCAATCAAAGTCATATCAGAATGAACTTTCATTTAAAGTGCACAAATAAGCAATGAAGCAGAACGGTAAAAGGATATGGTCGGCTCTCAAGAGCCCATTTCCACGCTTGCAATCTTGATCCAACCTCATTGACCCTCCGTCAATGTCAAAAGTATCAAACCGTAGACCACACTTTACTTCCACTTCCTTCCACCCAACATACCCCAACCGGGCCCGCACTCCATTCAGTAATATTTTGGTAATACTCGAGTTTACCGGAACCAAGGGTCTCATTACCACAAGGTTCCCCAGTACAGTCCCCGTAGCATGATAATTTTCACGACCAAGCCCTCGCCGGCTCGATCCAATTAACTACCATACGGGGTTGAGCTCATAAATGCAGTAAAGCCATTGGATACTCGTCCAACGACACCAAATCAGTTTCCATGAATGGAATGCAGTATTTCACATATCCAGTGCAGTGTTTCAGTAAAACAATCAATAGTCATGAATAAAGTCATGAGGGGTGAGGGCGATCAAGTACACCCTCACCTCAATCATTTCCAATAACCAAGTAAGCCTTCAAGGCATCAAATACACATAGCACAATGCCACGTTATCACAAGTGAGTGAGTAGTATACTCACCAAGTAAGAAAATGGTGTTTCATACACCGCGATCACCAAGGCGTCGTGAGCTACCGTCACGCCCTAGAGTCAAGCAACAACTGCAATGAGACTCGTTAACGAGTCATATAGCAATGCTAAACACAACCCCAGTAGGGTTTCATATACATAAATGAGCAAATAAATCATGTAAAGGCTAATAAAGCAAATAAACACATAAATCACATGTAACACGTAACACATAAGCATGGTATCTAGATGCCAAAACCTAAGAAAGCGATTAAACACATAGCACCTAAGCATGCAAAACACATAAGGCAATTAAGGCCCTAACTACTACATTTTTAGAGGGGAAGGCCTACTACAATCTAAAAGAGGAAACGGAAAATAAATGAAATAAACCTAACTATTACAACTTGGCATTCAAGTGCCTCCCAAATGATAAAATTGAACTAAAATTAAAGCAAAAACTACGCAACTAAAGAAATAAATAAAGTGAAAATGAAATAAACACTTAAAGTCATGCAATTGCACACATAAGACACATATACGCACGTAGGGTCAAATAACGTCAAAAATAAAGGATAGAGTGTACCTTCCCCGCAATGGTAAGCACATGAAGGGAAAATAGCTTCAAAATAATAAAAGGGTCAAGGCACCACTTTAATTAATGAATAATCACATGAAAATGGGGGATAGGCAAGAAATTGAGTCAATCCAAGGCGTTTTAAGGGAGGTGAACAACCCATGCAGCATTAAAACAAGTAATGACTTAAATTCGAAAACTAAAGACATTTGGAGGGGTCAAATTGATTGAATTTTTCAATTGCTTGGGCCATAGTGAAACAAAGGGAGACTTGGTGGGCCAAAGTGTAGTTTTAGAAAGTTATTTCATGCAATCTTCATGCAAGGACGTGAGAAACATTCTGCAATCAAGTTTCAGCAAGCTATGAAGCCTTCGGCAATTTCCAACTTTCTTGCTGCAGTTTCCTTAGCAATCTATTGAATACAGGTATTGATGCAATCAAATTAAATAACAAAAGGCTGATTGATTTGTTAACCAAACTGAAAATACTAGATCTTGGAGCCAAAAGAGAAACCACAGCATACATCCAGATAAGGCTTGCAACAAGGTAATGTTCATTTTTTCCAGCAAGCATTGAATCATGATTCAAGTGTTTTAGGGACTCAAACATGCAAACTGAAACCAATCTTCCACTGCCCCTTTCCACACAAGACTAACTAACAAATTAGAAGAGGCTAAAGCCTGGTGGATGGTCACGAAAAAAGAAAACAGCAAAGTAAGTGCGGCAACCTTTGCTCTGCTGCAATTTCTAACTTGATACTCGCATGGATGGAATGCCGAGAATGCCACACAAAATTCATCATTCATTAATCAAACTCACACACATCTTCAAATATGAATCTTAACATAGCTTAAGCATGACTGCCTATCCCCTAACCATTCCAACCAGTAGGAACCAAGCCAAGAAATGAGAAAACACAAAAGAAATGCAGCATGGTCCAAACTTTGCTTTCCTATTGCTGGTTTCTAGGTTTCAAAACTTTGCAGTTTGCTAGCAACCACAAAAGGTTTTGCTAGGTCTTTAAACACTACTTTGAAACCAAATTTCCATAAAACAAGCCCAACATACAAAATTAAACGTGCAAGCAAAGGAAACCTAAGATGATGAAGCTAGCAGGTTCGGAATACATTCACAAGTTTGTTGCAGTGATTTTTCTGCTATCAACTTACAACTTGTTCGAACATTTGCTCGTAATTTCAGACCCAAACCAGCAAGCTTACTTATCCCAAAATCCAATAAACTTCAACACTAATACAATCCTACTGCAAGAAGCCAGTTATTGCAAGTCAAACGGCAAAACCAAATGGGCAACATAGAAACAACAACCAGATATTCTGGGTTCTCACTGCAAATGCGCAAGCTTCTCTTTGCCACCACTAAAAATCTGAATCAAACATCTTTCTCTAATTTCAAGCAACAAAATTACAGCAGTTCGACATTTACACACACACACAGAATCCTTCTGCAGCAATTTTATCCAACCCAAGTCTACTCATGCGAAAAAGAAAAAAAACACAGACAACCCCACAGTAAACAAAACCCACTGTAATGGTTTCAGCCCATTTGTGATCACGTTATCCAAATAACATAGCCCATTTCCAGAAGGTCTAACTATGCCGCTAATCACAGAAAATGCAGACAAGGAAGAAACTTGCGGCCAAATCGAAACTGGATTCATCGAAAGTTACTGCTTTTCTAGCCAAATCATCTAATCATTGAACATTCAATTATCATAAAGCTTTTAAATGCTCACGAATTTCTCAAGGGCGTCAGAAACCATAGACAGATAAACTAACAGATGCACGTACAAGGAAAGAACAAGAAACAGACGTGATGAACTCAAACCCTCACAGGATTATGTTGAAATGATACGAAACAAAATGGGTTTACCTCAAAACAGCACGTTGTTTCCGGAAACGAAACCCCAAGAATTGCTTGTTGCAGGAACTTTTAACGCCGACGAAGTCGCTCCTCCTTTCTTGATTTCCTCTTGCTTGGTTTCTTCTCTTCAGATCCTAGCTCGTAGTTTCCACTTTCAGTCCTAACTCTCAGTCCCTCTCTTTTCTACCTTCGAAGTTCTCCCCTTTCCAAGTTTCCTTCTCTACTTAGCCGCCACACTCCTTATCCTTCCCTTTCTGTCCCAAACCCTCGGCTCTCCTTTTTCTAGATTTTCCAAGCCCTTTTCTTTCAGCTGTCATCCGACCCTAAGCTGCCTCTCTCACTTTTCACTCTTGTTCACGAAAGCTCCCTCCTTTCCCGTTGTTTCTTGCTATCTTCCATATCTCTTTCACTCTCGGTTTTTTTTTTCTTTTCCGTCACCCCCAGCCGTCATAAGACCTTTGCTGCCCCCCTTCTGGTTGTGTTTCCATCTATTTAAAGGCCCCAAAACCTACGATGAAAGGTTTAGATGGCCCTGCTAAAAAATGAGTTTATGTGGTTCGTTGCTGCCCCTTTGATCTTGTCCTTGAGTGATGAATTGGGTTGGTACTAGGAATGTTTGGAGAGAAAAAATTGGAAGAAAAGCCAGCTGCAATGTTGAGCTTTGTTGCTTCCTTTCGTATGAAATCCGGAGGATGATGACTACTGCACGTCCAAACATGCGCACGGGTTCTTTTCTTTTTCTGTAATTGATTTTTTTCTTTTCTGATTTTCTTTTCTTTGGAAAAACTCAGTTAATTAATAAAAATGGAAACAAAACAAACAAAAATAGCAATTTAAATAAAAATCGAATAAAACTAGAAATAAAACAAAATGCTAACATTTTTTGTGTTTGATTGATGATTTTCCTCTTTTTTCTTTTTCTTTTTTTTCAGTGGATTAGTTAATAAAAACAAAAACAATTTTCTTAACAAAAATTAGAGTGAGATAAACTAAACAAGAAATAATAATAATAAAAAAAAAATAAATAACAAAAAATTACCTAGAATAAATAAAAGGAAAGGCTAAAATTTTGGAGTCTATAGTTTGCCCCTCTTTGTCTGAGTTTTGAAAAAACTTGAGACAAAGAAGTAGACACCAAATACTTATCTGTATTATTTGGCCGCAAAATGATTCCAACGAACAAGAATTTAAAAAGAAACGGGACTGACCCGAACAAGGAATTTAAAACGGGACTGACCCGAACAGGAATTTAAAAAAATGGAATGCACACTAGTGGGACTGACCCATGGCTATTGACAGTGCTAGTGAAATGCCTTGACAATCGGTCAGTGGGATAAAACCCGAGCCTGCCGTGACAAAATTTGATTGATTTTTGATTTGATTTTTTTTTTGAGAAACTTTCCAAAGATAATTTGCCCCGGTATGATGAATTGGTCAGTGGGATTAAACCCGAGCCTGCCTCAGTTGCACAGAATCCAAGCCCAATCGGGATGTTGGCGGCATAAAGTCCAGGCCCAACGGGATCTTTGAGATGTTGGCGGCACGAAATCCAGGCCCAACGTGATCTTTGTGATGTTGGCGGCATGAAATCCAGGCCCAACGTGATGTTGTGGTGTTTGGGATGTTGGCGGCATGAAATCCAGGCCCAACGTGATTTTTGGAATGTTGGCGGCACAAAGTCCAGGCCCAACGTGATCTTTGCGATGTTGGCGGCACGAAATCCAGGCCCAACGGGATCTTTGGGATGTTGGCGGCACAAAGTCTAGGCCCAACTTGATATTTGGAATGTTTGGGATGTTGGCGGCACAAAGTCCAGGCCCAACGTGATGTTGGAATATTGGCGGCACGAAATCCAGGCCCAACTTGATATTTGGAATGTTAGCGGCACGAAATCCAGGCCCAACTTGATCTTTGGAATGTTTGGGATGTTGGCGGCGCAAAGTCCAGGCCCAACGTGATGTTGGAATGTTGGCGGCACAAAGTTCAGGCCCAACATGATTTTTGGAATGTTGGCGGCACGAAATCCAGGCCCAACTTGATATTTGGAATGTTGGCGGCACAAAGTCCAGGCCCAACGTGATCTTTGGGATCAGTAGGATAAGATCCAATCTCGCCATTCAATTGGTCAAGAAATTAAGCGTGATTGTCAAGACGGGGAGATAGAAGGGTGCGCATTTGAAGTTGAAATTCGCCAACAATAATTTAAAATCTGATATTGAAAATGATTTTTTTATGTTTCCTGTTTTTTCCTTTTCGTTTGGGAGAAACTTTTCAAGAAATAATAATTTTTTTTTCTTTTTTAACCTCAGTCTCCACCACTTATTGTGCAACCGATCATTTGATTTGTTTATGGCGGGGTTGCTCCTCCTTAAAACTTTGATTCACTTCTTCTTTGGTTCGAATCCCTCAGTCATATAAGAATTCTTGGGCGACATTCCTCAGTTCAAAAAGTTGCCCCAGTTTCGTCCTTTGAAATGCGTATGAACCTGCAAAAGAAAGAACAAATAATGCCACCACCATTCGATCAATTCCTCCTTCAAGAAATGTGTAAACATGAGTACTTTGATGTTTTCCCCTTGATACTTCGAAAACTCAACTATGCTCTGTGATCTGATCAAATTCCATTGACTTCCAATGCTAATAAGGCCCTTGGTATCCAGGGATTTTCAATAAATCAGGGGGATTGCCATCTGATGAACCTAAAGAGATAAATAAGAGTATGAAACTGATGAAAGAATATTCTATTTACACAACAGATGATGAAAATTTCTGTAACATGAAAACAATCATTTATTTTTTATTGAAAGAAAATTAATTTTAAAGAAATGAATCTATAAATTCGACAATTTACGCTTGAAAAGCCAAAGTATTCCGACTTCAAACAAAATGCCACGCTTGACCCTTTAGATATCATCCGCCCTGAGTTCAATGTTGGCAACAGAAAAAACCACAATGTGAGGAGGAATCCCAAATGAACCGAATCACTAGCTTTCTAATTCCAACCTCACTTTTTCTCATGAAACTCTACCTTAGCGCCCTTTCAGGTTTTCACTAAGGCTACTCCCACTTTTTTACTCTTTTTGCTTCATTTTGATTTTTTTTTTCATTCTTCATTCTTTTTGCTTTTCTTTTCTTTCTTTTCTTTTCTTCTTCTCTTTTCCCTTTTATTTTCAAAGGTGCCCTTTTCGGATTTTCACCTGATGAACAAATCTTGCCAATAGCCTTTATCAACTCAAAAATGTGTTTTAAGAAATAATGGCATCAGTGCGACAACCCATTCCCTTACAAAATGAGTGAAGGCGTATTGACATCATTTGCCATTTAGAAAATTTTCCTAAAAGAGGTGATGCCAAGAATGGAAGCCAGGACTTTTTGGCTTTTGTAATGGGGTCGGGTGAGGTGCTAGAAAAGGTTAAGGCTTGAAGGCAGACTTCAAAAAGTGGTTTAAATGATCTGAGATCGCATTTCCATGTTAACCCTATTTTAGGGTTAAATCAAAATTTGCCCCAGTTTATTCTCAACTGAGGTTCTCTTTTCTTTTATTTTCTCCCTTTTTCATTCATCTTTCACCTTTTTGAAAATTTGCCCCAGTTTATTTTTAATTGAGGCTTTCTTTTGTTCATTTCCTTTTCTTTCGACTTTCCTTAAAAAGTTGAATTTACCCCAGTGTGGGGTTTTCTCTCTTTTTCTTTTTCTTTTTTCAAACCTAAATTTGCCCTAGTATGGGGTTTGCGATTCTCAGAGGTTGCCAAACGAAATGATCTATTCTGAAGGCTCAAAAGGGATAACTAGGGATATAATGTCTTAATGGGAAAAGAAGAGGGCCTGACTTTCATTCCATTCTTCACATTAACTCTAAAAGAAAACTTTCATTTATCAGATGAAAGTTTCTTACACATCTCCGAATTGATTGATTGAGGGAACAAATGCTCCACCAGGCGATACCTTTTTGATGATAAGAGCACCTTACCAATTCGCGGCAAACTCTCCTTTTGGCTTCATTTTGTACTGACGAAAATCACCTTAATGCTTTGCCTTCTCGTCTGAATGATCCTGATTTGACCCTTTAAGCGTAATCACGGACCAATCCTTTCGATCATATTGACCATGATGGACAGTGTTTAACTGCTTCTTATTCCTAATCTCGATCCTGATTCTGCTTGAACTTCTTTTACTCCATTTAGGCTTCTTTGAAACATTTTCGAATGTCTCTTCCCCTACTCCTTTCATTTTGAAATTGAATTCACATTCGTGAGATCGCTGCCATCAAATTTCTGAACAGTGATATCCAAAGGGTCAGACGGTTTTATTCTTGGCCATCTGAAAAGAATGTGTAAGTCACAATATATAAAACTGTACATTTTATTGAATTTCCAGACAAAAACCAAACTTAATATTCATGAAACGTGTCTTTAGCAGTCACTTGATTGAAAACTATTTACAAAAAACATAGTTAAACAAAAGACACATGTATGAACGATTTTCATTGGTTTTAACTAAAACAACTCTCCAAATTTATCAAAACTCCCTTCGAGGGAGAGGAATCTCACTAATTCAGCCCCTTCCAGGATTCTCAAATTTCTTCATTGGGGGTGGATGCCTTGTGAGGACTCGCAAATTTCTTATATTTTTCTCAAAAATGCCTTTTTATTTAGAAATTATTCCTTTATTATAGCCCTACTACCCAATCATTCTCCAATAAGTGCAAATGAATCTAGAAAGTAGGGTTTCACTCTTCGTTTTCAAAATTGGAGCAAATTAGGGTTTTCACGATTTTCGCCGGATCATTTTTTGGTACGGAGCGAGGATCAAATTTGGTGATTAAAAGTGACTTTTAAGTGAGAAATAATATGTGATTAGGAGCAATGATATAAGGTTAGTGAATAGGAAGTAAAAACCCTAGTACGGGTGTTTTAAAGAAAAACGGTGTGAACCGACGTGTACCGCACACTACCGATTGAACACACCACTGGACCACCACTTTCTTACCACATGAGCTCATTGATATTCGAGCAAAATATCCCTTCATTTCCAGCTGCCTTTGACCGAAATTTGTGGCCAAAAATGTAAGGGAGAGAGAGAAAAATTTGCATGGCTTTGATGGCGCCAAGTGTCACCACCACATGGCCCCTTAATTAATTTTTTTTTCTTGCCTTTTTATCCTTCACTTCAGCCATCTTTCTTCTTCATTTTTTCTGGTCTTGGCCAAGCAAGAGAGAGAGAAAGGGAGAGCAAGAGAAAACAAGTTCCTTCTTGATTTACACCAACCAAGTGCTAAAATTGAATTCTAAACAAATTGATTGTAAGTTTGGAAGCTTGGGAAGCTAAGGGAACCAAAAACTTCAAGAAATAGTGGAGGATCACTCTTGCAAGCCTTCTTTTTGAGGTATAAAATCTGATCTATGGCTTTGATCCTTTTATTCTTGTTTAAGATGTTAAATAGTCCATGTTTTGGGTTTGATTACAAGTGATGCAAGTTGTTGTGGTGATTTTTGGATGAAATATGTAAGTTAGAGTTTGATTAATTTCTGCCTAAACTTGTTGTATAGTTAGTATATGTTGTATATAAGGTTATATAGGGGGTTTTGGTAGCAAGTGTAGCAAGAAATTAAGAAAACTATCATTGAAACCAAAAGATTTCAGATTTCTGGAAATTTTCATCCTATTCTGTCCGAATTTGAATCCCTATGTTAGAGGCCGAATTGGCCTTAGGTCAAAGAAGGAAAGTTGTATAGAATGGTATTTTATAGGTTTCTACAAAATTTCAACTCAATCGGAGCAACGTAAGACGTGAAAAGTCCAAAATACCCTTACTGTTTTAAGTATTTCCCAAGCAGTCCGTGTGATCAGTTAAGTCCAGTTTATCACGTTTTTCGACTAGGATCCATTCTGATTTAGCTTTTTGCCAAAACATGAAAGTTGTAGTATTCTGAATTAGCTTTCAAATACCTCTAAGAACACCTGATTCGGACTTGTGTACTCTGAGATATGTCCATTACAGTGTTCTGCATTTAAACAGCCGACGAATTGGTTTCTGGTTTAGTAATTTGAGAATTTGACTAAGTTACATTAGGAACTGGACTAAGTGACCTTCATGAATGTTGTAACTCTGTGTCTTAGCTTCGAAACAGCATAGGTTTTGTCTCAATCCGATAAGCGTAACTTCGGATATGTTATTTCCGCATTCGTACGTCAAATCTGTCTTGTGCTAAGTTGAATTTCTGCACTTGTGATTGTGGTAATTCTTATTCTTATGATATTGTGAGCCTATGGAATGGCTCTTGACTTGAATTGCTTATGAGTGATGTTGGGTTGTGGTTGAGGAAAAATAATGAAGCCAAAATGGCTGGAAAATTAGGTAAACACAAAGGGCGTGCTGCCCAAATTTTCGCTCGAGGGCTAGGTTTCTATTTGAACTTGTATACTTTTGTTTGGCCAATACCATGACCGGTTTTCCATTTTAAAACATGATTTTTCATCCTGGGGTTCAAACAACCCTCTTCTTACTTGAAAGTCATTTTTACACGTTTTACTCCTAATTAGTCGGGTTTCTTTGTTTCCCTTAAATGTTTTGCTCGATAAACTGTAATATGTTCTCTTGTTCAACCTTAGGTTTCATTGGTGACTAAGGGTAATATCCGGAAGGATATTTTGCACGTTATTTTGCATATCTAGGTGAGTGTTCCTTGTTTGTTATATTCTCCCGGACTTCATGACTTGTTGTTGTTGTTTGATAATGTGTTAAGTGCTTTCAAGGATTTCTAAAACGAGTTTTCTAGGCGAGCGTGTACTTTATCGCGCTCGACCTTAATGAAACGTGAAATTTTCAATGATTTAATGATGGAAACATTAGTTGCGCATGATGTAAGCCTTTTGGCTGAATTGGACCCTGCCCTTCGTTACCGATCGACTCGAGCCAGAAGCGGACTCGGTCGGGCGATATGGTGACCCTGGGTGAATTTGGTATACTCGAGTATTACCTTGTAGTCCGGCTACGTCCGGATGGGTGGAGTCCGGCCAATGGTCGGATGGGTGGAGTCCGGTCAACGTCCGGAAAAGGGGATGAACGAACAAAAGGATGAACGAGGGATTCTACTTACAAAAAATGTATTTTCAAACGATTGGAGGAATAAGGGGAAATGTCAGGGGGAACGACCGAACAAACGAATAGCTCTATGTGAGCCCGTATCCTTTTAATGAATGTTACTATCGCTTTCCATTGTAAATGTTTCTTGAATTATTAATACTCCATGTTTAATGTATTGAATTGATTGTTGATTATCTGTTCGGAACCTCACTGAGCTTTTAGCTCACCCCTTTAGTTTTGTTTTCCTTAACAGGGGACGGCGAGCAGGATGAGAGCATAGACTAGCCTAGTCTAGGTATTTTGTTTCTTTTGTAATGGTTCTCGCCCTAGTGCTTGGCACGGGCTGGTTGTATGGTGAAGTGAGAACCTTTGTACATTTGATGGCTGTACTTCCTTTTGAGATAGCAATATATATAAGTTCCGCTTTAAGTTTGGATTGCTGCCCTATTTATTCTTGTGATTTATTCTGGATTTGATTAAGGAACGACTGAGTCCCGGCGAGAGCCGGGCAGGCGACTCGCCAAACCCTTTGGTTCGCCTTAGGGGGAGGTGGGGCCGTCACAGGTGGTATCAGAGCTTAGGCTTCAGATTCCTGTAGTGTATCCTAGGCTTGAAGTTTAGGATGCCGGACTGTGGGATTTGATTTGATTCGATTTGACTTGAGAGTTAAGCGATTGAGGGATAAAACCTATAGCTGCTTCGCGTGGTTTCGGCGCGGAGTGACCCTGGACTAAGTGGTGAATAAGTATGAGGGATTAAGTGAAGCTATGAATTGCGAATGTTATAGGCCTTAAATCTTTCTCATGGTATCTGAGGATCATAGATAGGTATGTTAGGTAGGAATTCCGATTGTAGATAGTTTACTCTTGGGACTGCAGCTCGAGATGTGGATTATCTTATTTCGGATTCTTGTGCCTGAGTACTCCAGAGTTGAGGCGCTGCTAAGTACTTGAGACTTGCATTTTGGGAACATGAACAGGCTTTGTCTGACTAGAATGAGCGCAAGACGTTAGTAAGTGACGTGAGGGACATCTAATTTGGATAGTAAGTGATGTGAGGGACTGGACGGGCTGATACTGGGACGACTTCGCCTTTTCCTTTTGATTTACCTGTATATTGTTACTACATGACGTTAGTATACATGTGTGTACATGGTTATCTGTCCAACTTGATATGTATTTGTGTATTTGCTTATCCGTCTTCTTGATATGGCATGTTATGTGCGTATATGTTTATTGGTGTATTTGGAATGCTAGAATTTGTTACTGTAGTCAATTTACCGTGTTTATTTACTAAATTACCTTTTTGGGGAAAAGAAAAGAAAAGAAAGAGGGAAAACATATATATGGACGGGAGACGTAGTCGTGGACGTGGAACTAGTCGTGGCCGTAGAGCTAGGCAAGCTCAAGAACCGAGAGAAGAAAGAGAAACAGTGGCCGAGCAAGAACAGGGACCGAGGGTTGAGGCTGGAGATCAAATGGCTACGGCGATGCAACAAATGACAAATATCCTGGCACGACTGGTAGATCAACAGAGTCAAATGCCAGTGAATCAACCCCGAAATCCTGAGATCGGAGAGGATAAGGCTCTTGAGAGATTCCAAAAGTTTCTACCTCCGAAATTTCAAGGAGGGCCTAATCCGGATATAGCTGAGCAGTGGTTGGAGGCAATGATTAATATCTTCGCGGCTTTGAATTACATGGAGCAAAGACAAGTAAATTTTGCTGTATTTCAATTCGAAGGACCAGCCCGCGCGTGGTGGAATGTAATTAAAGCCAAGTGGGAAAGAGAACAGACGGTATGGACATGGGCGAACTTTGTAAAGGAATTTAACGAAAAGTATCTCCCACCTTTAGTCCAAGAAAGAAGAGAGGACGAATTTATTGGGTTGCGTCAGGGAACCCTAAGTGTGGCCGAATATGAGACCAAATTTACTAGACTGTCTAAATTCGCTTCCGAATTGGTGGTTACGGAGCGACGGAGAATAAGACGATTTATACAAGGACTAAATTTGGAAATCCAGGAGGCATTAGCGGCAGTTCAAGTTAATACGTTTACAGAGGCTCTTGAGAAGGCCCAAAGAATTGAGAATGTGAAAGCCCAAGTAAAAGCCTGTCAAACGCGAAAAAGAGATACATCCAACAGCACACCTGAGGAATCCAGAGAAAAGACAATGCTCTCCAAAGTGCAAAAAGTGAGCCATTCACCTCGCCCACCTTGGACATTAAGAGTATTAGATGAAAGGTCTATGAAAGGAAGTCAGATCGGATCAAAGGACATTTCTCGAGAAGATCCAACAGTAGCTCCTCGATTGGCCTGTGGATACTGTGGAAAGGCAAATCACACTGAGAATGATTGCTGGCGGAAAAGGGGAAAATGTTTGATTTGTGGGAGTAGCAATCATCAACTTAGCAATTGCCCGAAGAAACAGCCACGAGAGGGTAGTACTCAACAAGTGGAAGGAACCAAACTGAAACAACCTCATGAAAGAGGAAATCGAACAAAAGTATCAACACAAGTTTATGCCGTAGATCAGCAACAAGTTCTGGGGTCCTCCGAGGCGACGGAAGGTATGAATTTCGAGGTCGAAATTCTTTTAAGGGGGAGAGAGTGTGAGGACTCGCAAATTTCTTATATTTTTCTCAAAAATGCCTTTTTATTTAGAAATTATTCCTTTATTATAGCCCTACTACCCAATCATTCTCCAATAAGTGCAAATGAATCTAGAAAGTAGGGTTTCACTCTTCGTTTTCAAAATTGGAGCAAATTAGGGTTTTCACGATTTTCGCCGGATCATTTTTTGGTACGGAGCGAGGATCAAATTTGGTGATTAAAAGTGACTTTTAAGTGAGAAATAATATGTGATTAGGAGCAATGATATAAGGTTAGTGAATAGGAAGTAAAAACCCTAGTACGGGTGTTTTAAAGAAAAACGGTGTGAACCGACGTGTACCGCACACTACCGATTGAACACACCACTGGACCACCACTTTCTTACCACATGAGCTCATTGATATTTGACCAAAATATCCCTTCATTTCCAGCTGCCTTTGACCGAAATTTGTGGCCAAAAATGTAAGGGAGAGAGAGAAAAATTTGCATGGCTTTGATGGCGCCAAGTGTCACCACCACATGGCTCCTTAATTAATTTTTTTTTCTTGCCTTTTTATCCTTCACTTCAGCCATCTTTCTTCTTCATTTTTTCTGGTCTTGGCCAAGCAAGAGAGAGAGAAAGGGAGAGCAAGAGAAAACAAATTCCTTCTTGATTTACACCAACCAAGTGCTAAAATTGAATTCTAAACAAATTGATTGTAAGTTTGGAAGCTTGGGAAGCTAAGGGAACCAAAAACTTCAAGAAATAGTGGAGGATCACTCTTGCAAGCCTTCTTTTTGAGGTATAAAATCTGATCTATGGCTTTGATCCTTTTATTCTTGTTTAAGATGTTAAATAGTCCATGTTTTGGGTTTGATTACAAGTGATGCAAGTTGTTGTGGTGATTTTTGGATGAAATATGTAAGTTAGAGTTTGATTAATTTCTGCCTAAACTTGTTGTATAGTTAGTATATGTTGTATATAAGGTTATATAGGGGGTTTTGGTAGCAAGTGTAGCAAGAAATTAAGAAAACTATCATTGAAACCAAAAGATTTCAGATTTCTGGAAATTTTCATCCTATTCTGTCCGAATTTGAATCCCTATGTTAGAGGCCGAATTGGCCTTAGGTCAAAGAAGGAAAGTTGTATAGAATGGTATTTTATAGGTTTCTACAAAATTTCAACTCAATCGGAGCAACGTAAGACGTGAAAAGTCCAAAATACCCTTACTGTTTTAAGTATTTCCCAAGCAGTCCGTGTGATCAGTTAAGTCCAGTTTATCACGTTTTTCGACTAGGATCCATTCTGATTTAGCTTTTTGCCAAAACATGAAAGTTGTAGTATTCTGAATTAGCTTTCAAATACCTCTAAGAACACCTGATTCGGACTTGTGTACTCTGAGATATGTCCATTACAGTGTTCTGCATTTAAACAGCCGACGAATTGGTTTCTGGTTTAGTAATTTGAGAATTTGACTAAGTTACATTAGGAACTGGACTAAGTGACCTTCATGAATGTTGTAACTCTGTGTCTTAGCTTCGAAACAGCATAGGTTTTGTCTCAATCCGATAAGCGTAACTTCGGATATGTTATTTCCGCATTCGTACGTCAAATCTGTCTTGTGCTAAGTTGAATTTCTGCACTTGTGATTGTGGTAATTCTTATTCTTATGATATTGTGAGCCTATGGAATGGCTCTTGACTTGAATTGCTTATGAGTGATGTTGGGTTGTGGTTGAGGAAAAATAATGAAGCCAAAATGGCTGGAAAATTAGGTAAACACAAAGGGCGTGCTGCCCAAATTTTCGCTCGAGGGCTAGGTTTCTATTTGAACTTGTATACTTTTGTTTGGCCAATACCATGACCGGTTTTCCATTTTAAAACATGATTTTTCATCCTGGGGTTCAAACAACCCTCTTCTTACTTGAAAGTCATTTTTACACGTTTTACTCCTAATTAGTCGGGTTTCTTTGTTTCCCTTAAATGTTTTGCTCGATAAACTGTAATATGTTCTCTTGTTCAACCTTAGGTTTCATTGGTGACTAAGGGTAATATCCGGAAGGATATTTTGCACGTTATTTTGCATATCTAGGTGAGTGTTCCTTGTTTGTTATATTCTCCCGGACTTCATGACTTGTTGTTGTTGTTTGATAATGTGTTAAGTGCTTTCAAGGATTTCTAAAACGAGTTTTCTAGGCGAGCGTGTACTTTATCGCGCTCGACCTTAATGAAACGTGAAATTTTCAATGATTTAATGATGGAAACATTAGTTGCGCATGATGTAAGCCTTTTGGCTGAATTGGACCCTGCCCTTCGTTACCGATCGACTCGAGCCAGAAGCGGACTCGGTCGGGCGATATGGTGACCCTGGGTGAATTTGGTATACTCGAGTATTACCTTGTAGTCCGGCTACGTCCGGATGGGTGGAGTCCGGCCAATGGTCGGATGGGTGGAGTCCGGTCAACGTCCGGAAAAGGGGATGAACGAACAAAAGGATGAACGAGGGATTCTACTTACAAAAAATGTATTTTCAAACGATTGGAGGAATAAGGGGAAATGTCAGGGGGAACGACCGAACAAACGAATAGCTCTATGTGAGCCCGTATCCTTTTAATGAATGTTACTATCGCTTTCCATTGTAAATGTTTCTTGAATTATTAATACTCCATGTTTAATGTATTGAATTGATTGTTGATTATCTGTTCGGAACCTCACTGAGCTTTTAGCTCACCCCTTTAGTTTTGTTTTCCTTAACAGGGGACGGCGAGCAGGATGAGAGCATAGACTAGCCTAGTCTAGGTATTTTGTTTCTTTTGTAATGGTTCTCGCCCTAGTGCTTGGCACGGGCTGGTTGTATGGTGAAGTGAGAACCTTTGTACATTTGATGGCTGTACTTCCTTTTGAGATAGCAATATATATAAGTTCCGCTTTAAGTTTGGATTGCTGCCCTATTTATTCTTGTGATTTATTCTGGATTTGATTAAGGAACGACTGAGTCCCGGCGAGAGCCGGGCAGGCGACTCGCCAAACCCTTTGGTTCGCCTTAGGGGGAGGTGGGGCCGTCACATGCCTCAAAGGCGTCCTTGTGTTCGGAAAAGGGATTTGTACTTATGCTCTGTCCCTGTTCACCCTTTTTCCTTAGTACTATTTCTCCGAATTCGATCATATCCTGGATTTCATGTTTCAATGCTCGACAATCATTGGTGGAATGCCCGGGAGCTCCAGAATGATAAGCGCAGACTGCTTGAGGGTCATAGTCAGAAGGAAAGCGCTTAGAATAGATCTTAGGAGGTATAACACCAATTTTCCCGACAGCTTTCAATTGCTCATATAATTGGTCAACAGGCCGACCTAGATTGGTGAAGGTTCGGTGTGACGTTGAATTTTGGGTGTCACTGGTTTGTTGGTAGTAGTAATTTGGGCTAGGGGGTGGAATAGGTCTTGGGTTAAAAGGAGGGCGAGATCTAGTTTGGAGATTTGGTTGAGGATTTTGAAAGGGTGGTGTGAGTACATTTGGATAATTTGGTCGAGGTCGAGAATGGTTAATGGTAGTATGGTGGATAGGACGGGAGTTTGGGTAGTATGGATAGGGTGATGAATAAGCAAGGCGGTTTGAAAATCTAGGTCTGGCCGAGGGGCCCTGATCCCCAACAAAAGCAGTTTCCTCTTCCTTTCCCACTGTCATTCTAGCCTTGCAGAGCCTCTAGTTGCATCTTCAATGTTGACACATTAACAATTTTTCCGGCCTTCACAAACTCATCAAATTCTTCCAATTTATTGACAATTTCGGCAAAAGAACACCCGGTCATTCGAAAAATTTCCTCAAAGTAAGGCGGGTCATGAGCTTTGATGAACGTGCGAACAATCTCGTTTTCAGTCATAGGAGGCTCCACCTTGGCGGCCAATTTCCTCCATCTCTTCGCGTACATCTTGTGGTCCTCAGATGGTTTTCTTTTAGTCCCCTCAAGTGTGGCCCTCGTTGGAGCAAGCTCGCAATTGTATTCGTACTGCCTCATAAAAGCAGTTGACAAATCCATCCAAGATCTCATATCCTCAGGCTTCAAATTGGAATACCAATCCAACGCGTCGCCTTCTAGGCTCTCGGGAAATAAACGTACAGGTAAATTCTCATCATCTATCGGCTTTCCAAGTTTGTTTACGAACATCCGAAGGTGTGTTTTGGGATTGCCAGTTCCATCGTACTTGCTAAATTTTGGCGCTTTGAAACTCATTGGCAATTGCATATCCGGAAATAGGCACAGATCGTTGTAGTCTAGACCTCCTTGTTTGCTCAGACCTTGGTTTTTCCTTATGAACTCCTCAAACCGATCCAATCTTTTTACCAAATTCTTATCAACCGGTGCGGATGATTCCCCAGCTTCAGCCTTCCCTTGGGCGGTGGTATCTAAGGTGAATGGCTCAGCGGTGGAGTAATAATGTGGTCCTTGAGGTTCAAATGGCATGGTCATAGTGATTGGCGGATAATTCTAGGGGATTTGGGCATGAGAAGGGTTAATTTGGATGTGAGGTACATAAGTAGGTTGTGGGCCGTGAGTGGGATAAGTAAAGGCTTCCTCCGGTGGGTTTATGACTTGTGAAGTAACAGAGGCTTGAGTATAAGGTAAGAGTATTGGTTCAGATTGGCCGGGGGGTAAGGGTTCGTGTTGTTGCTCACCGCTAGCACCCCCAGTGACCAATTGGTCGATCACGCGCCGTTGGGCCATCATTTCAATGCTTAGTTCATTAAATTGGTTTAGAACTTCGCTCAGTTGAGCTCCTAGATTTGCCAAGTTAGTCGCTGATGTTGTTGCAGGCCTATCAGATGATTCGGGACGGGTACTCATGTTTACACTATCTCTTGAAGCTCGGCTATGTGATCGGGTAATAATGGGGCTTCTTCATGTAGCAATATTTGTAATTACTACCTGAGAACGTAGGAAAACCCCTATTAGATGCCCTTCTTGATTGACTGTTGTCAAAAAAGAAAAAGGAAAAGAAAAAGACAGGAGTTAGTAATAATTTAAGTAATTCGGATGCATGTCCTATTGGGGGACCCTTTTAGTGCCAAGGGTAGGCCTAGCATGAGAATGCAATCCTCTGAGGTAGGCACTATACCATACCTTGATGAATCCGATCAACTGATTGAGTGAAAAAATGATTTGAAAAATTTGGTCAATCGGAGTGAAGAGACATTTGCCCTAAAAATGAGGACTACGTTCCAAGTTGATTACTTGCTTTGATTGACGCATGATGTGCAAAAGAGCCTGCTTTTGAAAAGATTGCAATGTCTCGACTAATTTATTCAATGAACCTTAGATTTAAACCCTAAAAAGGAATGAACAAGTCAAATGAATAGGTTGAAATTGATGATTTATTCAAAAATCGACCAGATTACTTTAAAAAAGGTAAAATGGTCAAATGCATTGAATGAAATTTGATTATTTATTCAAAAATGACCAGATTGGTCAAATGAATTGATGGAAATTCAAAAATGGGTTGAATTGTCCACCCATTGGTAATTTTAAAAAATTCATTGCGATGCATTAGTCTATGAGCCTTCTAAAATCAAATTTTGGCCTCAATTTATTTATCGTCTCGATAGTGAGGAATTACTTGTGAATTTCTTCAAATTAATGTCCTTTAAGCAAAGGATTTTTACCAATTTTGATAAAATGGCCAAAAGGTGATTATTAGACGCCCATATTCCAAAGAACGCTCTTGAAAATGATCGGATCCTATCTTACCTCGTGCACTACCCCTTCGGATAGTACAAAAATATAAACGTGCAAGTCTCCTTGGATTAAGTATCCGAGACATAAGGTGGTTTTATTCCTAACACGGGATCCCCTAAATGGCATTCCCTTTCTAGAGTGGATGCATGATGCCATTTATTAAAGCGATGTAAATATGTGACAAATATGGCCTAAAGGACATAAATAATGTATCGGGGGGAAAAGGTCTAAAAGTGAAATGTACTTATTGAAAATTAAGTGTAATAACTGAAATTTAAACATGTGAGTTATCTAGTGGGTAAGTCACTAAAAGAGAGCCAAAGAGGCCTCTTATTGCTAAGGCACATGAATGCAAAAAAAAAACAACGAAATGGTTAGTGCAATTGATAGTACACATAACATATTGGGAGCAATTAAGAAAAGAAATACAATAAAAGCATGTAAAAGGGGTGGAACCTGATGCAGATACGGGTGTGCAGCAACTTCAATCTTGGGTCAACGATCCTTTGATCAACATTGGTGGTCCGATGACAAGATCAAGAACCAAGAAGGTGAAGGAAGTTTTACAAGCCTTGATCATTCACTATACAAGCAAGGAGCAAGCTAGGTTTGAAGATTTGATGGACCATGACATTACTTTGTTCACTTGTACGTTTGAAGTGAAGAAATGATCTCATACTTGTTAGTTTAGTTGGTAGTTGTTTTAAGACTGTCTAGTTTAGTAGTTGTTAGGCGTTGAGTATTTTATTACTTATTGGGCCTTATCGGAAAGCCTTAAAGAGCTGGCTCTTTAAGCTCTTTATGCGGACCGAATTTCTTTCAGGTTTATGTGGGCCGGATTTTGCCCTAGTTTTAGCCTATAAAAAAGGCACCTCTTGTATGAGCAAAGGGACAGAATATTACAACCAGAAATCGTGAGGAATTTTCCTTTCAAGTTCTTAATCGAACTTACTCTTGAATTCTTGAGTTCATTGCTTAGGATTCAAATCTGACTTTATCGATTAGTTTGTTCCCTAATCGTGGTGTCTCTTCATCCATCTTTATTTGCTTAAGGTTGCTGATTACCTTTGTGTGTCAGAGGTCTTGAGTTCATGAGAACAATCGAGTTCAATTTCCATTGGGAGAAAAGGTCCAACTCTGATAATTACAAGGTAGGGAGGGTCTTCCCCTAGGGTTGCCTTATCAGAACCCTTTCCCTCGTGCCTAATGTGCTTAAAAAGGGTGAGGTTGACTCTAACCTAGGAAAACTCTAACATGGATGCATGAGGCTGGGGCTCACTAATGCAACTAGACTCGATAAGATTTAAAAAGGTCCCTAAGCCTTCAGACCTAAGGGAATGGGTCATCAATCCCAAGACCCTCGGTCGTTGGCTCGAGCGATCCCCTAGGTACTGCTATGGGCACAGAGCACACCATCCACATACCTAGAGAAACCATTCCTAGTCCTACAAGGCGGTGTGGGAAAGAGCCCACGAAAATAAAATAAAATGGGATAACAGTAAATAAACGTGCACGTATGAAGTGTTCCCTATTTTGAGGGAAAGGGTTGAGACCCAACGCGAGGCTCTAAAGGTGACACACCCCCCCCCCCAAAATGCAATGCAAAGCGCGAGATAAAACAAGTAAAACATAAATCCAAGCAACCAATCATACATACATGAGTGAGAGTAGTTTGATACGCGCGCGAGGCAAAAGGCCCTAAAATGGAAAATGCAACCCTAATATCCAAATGCTACACATAACAAGGGTAGAAAATGAAAAAGAATGGCTAAATCAAATGCTTGGACCCACTTAGGATGTCCCCAGTGGAGTCACCAATCTGTCGCGCCCCACTTTTTGAATTGGCGTGGAAGTAGTGTGTAGGATAAGTATGTGAACGTGTGTGAAAGTGAAAATAAAAGGCCGTGGGATTGTGAAATGCGACGGTTTGGCCACACAAAGGGTTTTAGATAGAAAAGGAGCCGCCACTTGGTATAGAGTTAGGGTGTACCAAGTCACCCAAAAAGTGATTTTTTGGAAAAGAAAAGTGAACAAACCCTTTAAAGAATTTTTAGGTCAACGTAACCAAAAAAAGGGATCGGGGTCACATTTGATAAGGGAGAAGGCAAAGGCAAAGCCTAAGGCACTCCCTTACCCTAGCCAAAACTAGTTGCGTGACTTAGCCCTTCTTTTCCTAGTTCTTCTACCCAAAGTATGTGTTGCATGTTGGATATGACTAATGGATGCTAAAACAGAAAAATGCAATCCTAAATCTAAAATGTCTCTTATGAGGCTTTTTGGTCCCAACCACATGAGTTGTGATGGCCAATAATGAAAACTCTCATAGAGGTCACGGGTAATGCAAATGAAGACCCAAATATGAGTGCAAGTGTGAAAATGTAAGAAGAATGCAAAATAAAATAAAAATACAAATGTAAGTGCAAGTGTGCAAATGTAAGAAAAATGCATGTGTGCAAATGTAAGAAAAGTGCGTGTGTGCAAATGTAAGAAAATAAATGTGTTTGTGTGCAAGTGGATGAAAATATGGTATAATAGTAGTAAATGCATATAAGTGCAACTGGGTGCAATTTGTGAGGTAGAAAATAAATAAGTGATAGGGAAAGAAGAGAAATGTGTGAACATGGCATGTGGAGTGAGAAAAATATAAGTAGTGAGAAAATGTGGATAAAAAAAGTGAGGAGATGATATGATAGAAATGAAAGTGTATGAACCTAGAGGAATGCATCAAGTCGGGTACGGGAATGACTCCTAACTTCACGACTTTAATTTTCCCTTTGATTAGAAGGAAGGACTAGCGTGCTAAGGCTATTTTGTAGCCACACTCGCTTGTTTCCCTTACCGAAAGGGGACTCTCAAGCAAATGTACCCTACAACTAACATGAAGATGCAAAAACCTAAAATGAAGGGGAAAGGGTTGGAGGGGCATGCCAAATGATAGAAAACTAAGAAAAATGCATGAAATGTAGTGAAACATGCAAGAATGTATTAACAAGAGGAGACGGCCTATTAGGTCTAGCATTGGACTAACCCTTATCTATGAATTCCTACTAGCGTTGGACTAGTGGAAAATCGAAACAATGAGCCACAACTAGCGTTGGACTAGTGTGGATTCGGGAAAATGGGCCACAACTAGCGTTGGACTAGTGTGGTGATGTCACACATTCATTACAAATCAAATAAATCATGTAAAGGCTAATAAAGCAAATAAACACATAAATCACATGTAACACGTAACACATAAGCATGGTATCTAGATGCCAAAACCTAAGAAAGCGATTAAACACATAGCACCTAAGCATGCAAAACACATAAGGCAATTAAGGCCTTAACTATTACATTTTTAGAGGGGAAGGCCTACTACAATCTAAAAAGGGAAACGGAAAATAAATGAAAGAAACCTAACTATTACAACTTGGCATTCAAGTGCCTCCCAAATGATAAAATTGAACTAAAATTAAAGCAAAAACTACGCAACTAAAGAAATAAATAAAGTGAAAATGAAATAAACACTTAAAGTCATGCAATTGCACACATAAGACACATATACGCACGTAGGGTCAAATAACGTCAAAAATAAAGGATAGAGTGTACCTTCCCCGCAATGGTAAGCACATGAAGGGAAAATAGCTTCAAAATAATAAAAGGGTCAAGGCACCACTTTAATTAATGAATAATCACATGAAAATGGGGATAGGCAAGAAATTGAGTCAATCCAAGGCGTTTAAAGGGAGGTGAACAACCCATGCAGCATTAAAACAAGTAATGACTTAAATTCGAAAACTAAAGACATTTGAGGGGTCAAATTGATTGAATTTTTCAATTGCTTGGGCCATAGTGAAACAAAGGGAGACTTGGTGGGCCAAAGTGTAGTTTTAGAAAGTTATTTCATGCAATCTTCATGCAAGGACGTGAGAAACATTCTGCAATCAAGTTTCAGCAAGCTATGAAGCCTTCGGCAATTTCCAACTTTCTTGCTGCAGTTTCCTTAGCAATCTATTGAATACAGGTATTGATGCAATCAAATTAAATAACAAAAGGCTGATTGATTTGTTAACCAAACTGAAAATACTAGATCTTGGAGCCAAAAGAGAAACCATAGCATACATCCAGATAAGGCTTGCAACAAGCTAATGTTCATTTTTTCCAGCAAGCATTGAATCATGATTCAAGTGTTTTAGGGACTCAAACATGCAAACTGAAACCAATCTTCCACTGCCCCTTTCCACACAAGACTAACTAACAAATTAGAAGAGGCTAAAGCCTGGTGGATGGTCACGAAAAAAGAAAACAGCAAAGTAAGTGCGGCAACCTTTGCTCTGCTGCAATTTCTAACTTGATACTCGCATGGATGGAATGCCGAGAATGCCACACAAAATTCATCATTCATTAATCAAACTCACACACATCTTCAAATATGAATCTTAACATAGCTTAAGCATGACTGCCTATCCCCTAACCATTCCAACCAGTAGGAACCAAGCCAAGAAATGAGAAAACACAAAAGAAATGCAGCATGGTCCAAACTTTGCTTTCCTATTGCTGGTTTCTAGGTTTCAAAACTTTGCAGTTTGCTAGCAACCACAAAAGGTTTTGCTAGGTCTTTAAACACTACTTTGAAACCAAATTTCCATAAAACAAGCCCAACATACAAAATTAAACGTGCAAGCAAAGGAAACCTAAGATGATGAAGCTAGCAGGTTCGGAATACATTCACAAGTTTGTTGCAGTGATTTTTCTGCTATCAACTTACAACTTGTTCGAACATTTGCTCGTAATTTCAGACCCAAACCAGCAAGCTTACTTATCCCAAAATCCAATAAACTTCAACACTAATACAATCCTACTGCAAGAAGCCAGTTATTGCAAGTCAAACGGCAAAACCAAATGGGCAACATAGAAACAACAACCAGATATTCTGGGTTCTCACTGCAAATGCGCAAGCTTCTCTTTGCCACCACTAAAAATCTGAATCAAACATCTTTCTCTAATTTCAAGCAACAAAATTACAGCAGTTCGACATTTACACACACACACAGAATCCTTCTGCAGCAATTTTATCCAACCCAAGTCTACTCATGCGAAAAAGAAAAAAAACACAGACAACCCCACAGTAAACAAAACCCACTGTAATGGTTTCAGCCCATTTGTGATCACGTTATCCAAATAACATAGCCCATTTCCAGAAGGTCTAACTATGCCGCTAATCACAGAAAATGCAGACAAGGAAGAAACTTGCGGCCAAATCGAAACTGGATTCATCGAAAGTTACTGCTTTTCTAGCCAAATCATCTAATCATTGAACATTCAATTATCATAAAGCTTTTAAATGCTCACGAATTTCTCAAGGGCGTCAGAAACCATAGACAGATAAACTAACAGATGCACGTACAAGGAAAGAACAAGAAACAGACGTGATGAACTCAAACCCTCACAGGATTATGTTGAAATGATACGAAACAAAATGGGTTTACCTCAAAACAGCACGTTGTTTCCGGAAACGAAACCCCAAGAATTGCTTGTTGCAGGAACTTTTAACGCCGACGAAGTCGCTCCTCCTTTCTTGATTTCCTCTTGCTTGGTTTCTTCTCTTCAGATCCTAGCTCGTAGTTTCCACTTTCAGTCCTAACTCTCAGTCCCTCTCTTTTCTACCTTCGAAGTTCTCCCCTTTCCAAGTTTCCTTCTCTACTTAGCCGCCACACTCCTTATCCTTCCCTTTCTGTCCCAAACCCTCGGCTCTCCTTTTTCTAGATTTTCCAAGCCCTTTTCTTTCAGCTGTCATCCGACCCTAAGCTGCCTCTCTCACTTTTCACTCTTGTTCACGAAAGCTCCCTCCTTTCCCGTTGTTTCTTGCTATCTTCCATATCTCTTTCACTCTCGGTTTTTTTTTTCTTTTCCGTCACCCCCAGCCGTCATAAGACCTTTGCTGCCCCCCTTCTGGTTGTGTTTCCATCTATTTAAAGGCCCCAAAACCTACGATGAAAGGTTTAGATGGCCCTGCTAAAAAATGAGTTTATGTGGTTCGTTGCTGCCCCTTTGATCTTGTCCTTGAGTGATGAATTGGGTTGGTACTAGGAATGTTTGGAGAGAAAAAATTGGAAGAAAAGCCAGCTGCAATGTTGAGCTTTGTTGCTTCCTTTCGTATGAAATCCGGAGGATGATGACTACTGCACGTCCAAACATGCGCACGGGTTCTTTTCTTTTTCTGTAATTGATTTTTTTCTTTTCTGATTTTCTTTTCTTTGGAAAAACTCAGTTAATTAATAAAAATGGAAACAAAACAAACAAAAATAGCAATTTAAATAAAAATCGAATAAAACTAGAAATAAAACAAAATGCTAACATTTTTTGTGTTTGATTGATGATTTTCCTCTTTTTTCTTTTTCTTTTTTTTCAGTGGATTAGTTAATAAAAACAAAAACAATTTTCTTAACAAAAATTAGAGTGAGATAAACTAAACAAGAAATAATAATAATAAAAAAAAAATAAATAACAAAAAATTACCTAGAATAAATAAAAGGAAAGGCTAAAATTTTGGAGTCTATAGTTTGCCCCTCTTTGTCTGAGTTTTGAAAAAACTTGAGACAAAGAAGTAGACACCAAATACTTATCTGTATTATTTGGCCGCAAAATGATTCCAACGAACAAGAATTTAAAAAGAAACGGGACTGACCCGAACAAGGAATTTAAAACGGGACTGACCCGAACAGGAATTTAAAAAAATGGAATGCACACTAGTGGGACTGACCCATGGCTATTGACAGTGCTAGTGAAATGCCTTGACAATCGGTCAGTGGGATAAAACCCGAGCCTGCCGTGACAAAATTTGATTGATTTTTGATTTGATTTTTTTTTTGAGAAACTTTCCAAAGATAATTTGCCCCGGTATGATGAATTGGTCAGTGGGATTAAACCCGAGCCTGCCTCAGTTGCACAGAATCCAAGCCCAATCGGGATGTTGGCGGCATAAAGTCCAGGCCCAACGGGATCTTTGAGATGTTGGCGGCACGAAATCCAGGCCCAACGTGATCTTTGTGATGTTGGCGGCATGAAATCCAGGCCCAACGTGATGTTGTGGTGTTTGGGATGTTGGCGGCATGAAATCCAGGCCCAACGTGATTTTTGGAATGTTGGCGGCACAAAGTCCAGGCCCAACGTGATCTTTGCGATGTTGGCGGCACGAAATCCAGGCCCAACGGGATCTTTGGGATGTTGGCGGCACAAAGTCTAGGCCCAACTTGATATTTGGAATGTTTGGGATGTTGGCGGCACAAAGTCCAGGCCCAACGTGATGTTGGAATATTGGCGGCACGAAATCCAGGCCCAACTTGATATTTGGAATGTTAGCGGCACGAAATCCAGGCCCAACTTGATCTTTGGAATGTTTGGGATGTTGGCGGCGCAAAGTCCAGGCCCAACGTGATGTTGGAATGTTGGCGGCACAAAGTTCAGGCCCAACATGATTTTTGGAATGTTGGCGGCACGAAATCCAGGCCCAACTTGATATTTGGAATGTTGGCGGCACAAAGTCCAGGCCCAACGTGATCTTTGGGATCAGTAGGATAAGATCCAATCTCGCCATTCAATTGGTCAAGAAATTAAGCGTGATTGTCAAGACGGGGAGATAGAAGGGTGCGCATTTGAAGTTGAAATTCGCCAACAATAATTTAAAATCTGATATTGAAAATGATTTTTTTATGTTTCCTGTTTTTTCCTTTTCGTTTGGGAGAAACTTTTCAAGAAATAATAATTTTTTTTTCTTTTTTAACCTCAGTCTCCACCACTTATTGTGCAACCGATCATTTGATTTGTTTATGGCGGGGTTGCTCCTCCTTAAAACTTTGATTCACTTCTTCTTTGGTTCGAATCCCTCAGTCATATAAGAATTCTTGGGCGACATTCCTCAGTTCAAAAAGTTGCCCCAGTTTCGTCCTTTGAAATGCGTATGAACCTGCAAAAGAAAGAACAAATAATGCCACCACCATTCGATCAATTCCTCCTTCAAGAAATGTGTAAACATGAGTACTTTGATGTTTTCCCCTTGATACTTCGAAAACTCAACTATGCTCTGTGATCTGATCAAATTCCATTGACTTCCAATGCTAATAAGGCCCTTGGTATCCAGGGATTTTCAATAAATCAGGGGGATTGCCATCTGATGAACCTAAAGAGATAAATAAGAGTATGAAACTGATGAAAGAATATTCTATTTACACAACAGATGATGAAAATTTCTGTAACATGAAAACAATCATTTATTTTTTATTGAAAGAAAATTAATTTTAAAGAAATGAATCTATAAATTCGACAATTTACGCTTGAAAAGCCAAAGTATTCCGACTTCAAACAAAATGCCACGCTTGACCCTTTAGATATCATCCGCCCTGAGTTCAATGTTGGCAACAGAAAAAACCACAATGTGAGGAGGAATCCCAAATGAACCGAATCACTAGCTTTCTAATTCCAACCTCACTTTTTCTCATGAAACTCTACCTTAGCGCCCTTTCAGGTTTTCACTAAGGCTACTCCCACTTTTTTACTCTTTTTGCTTCATTTTGATTTTTTTTTTCATTCTTCATTCTTTTTGCTTTTCTTTTCTTTCTTTTCTTTTCTTCTTCTCTTTTCCCTTTTATTTTCAAAGGTGCCCTTTTCGGATTTTCACCTGATGAACAAATCTTGCCAATAGCCTTTATCAACTCAAAAATGTGTTTTAAGAAATAATGGCATCAGTGCGACAACCCATTCCCTTACAAAATGAGTGAAGGCGTATTGACATCATTTGCCATTTAGAAAATTTTCCTAAAAGAGGTGATGCCAAGAATGGAAGCCAGGACTTTTTGGCTTTTGTAATGGGGTCGGGTGAGGTGCTAGAAAAGGTTAAGGCTTGAAGGCAGACTTCAAAAAGTGGTTTAAATGATCTGAGATCGCATTTCCATGTTAACCCTATTTTAGGGTTAAATCAAAATTTGCCCCAGTTTATTCTCAACTGAGGTTCTCTTTTCTTTTATTTTCTCCCTTTTTCATTCATCTTTCACCTTTTTGAAAATTTGCCCCAGTTTATTTTTAATTGAGGCTTTCTTTTGTTCATTTCCTTTTCTTTCGACTTTCCTTAAAAAGTTGAATTTACCCCAGTGTGGGGTTTTCTCTCTTTTTCTTTTTCTTTTTTCAAACCTAAATTTGCCCTAGTATGGGGTTTGCGATTCTCAGAGGTTGCCAAACGAAATGATCTATTCTGAAGGCTCAAAAGGGATAACTAGGGATATAATGTCTTAATGGGAAAAGAAGAGGGCCTGACTTTCATTCCATTCTTCACATTAACTCTAAAAGAAAACTTTCATTTATCAGATGAAAGTTTCTTACACATCTCCGAATTGATTGATTGAGGGAACAAATGCTCCACCAGGCGATACCTTTTTGATGATAAGAGCACCTTACCAATTCGCGGCAAACTCTCCTTTTGGCTTCATTTTGTACTGACGAAAATCACCTTAATGCTTTGCCTTCTCGTCTGAATGATCCTGATTTGACCCTTTAAGCGTAATCACGGACCAATCCTTTCGATCATATTGACCATGATGGACAGTGTTTAACTGCTTCTTATTCCTAATCTCGATCCTGATTCTGCTTGAACTTCTTTTACTCCATTTAGGCTTCTTTGAAACATTTTCGAATGTCTCTTCCCCTACTCCTTTCATTTTGAAATTGAATTCACATTCGTGAGATCGCTGCCATCAAATTTCTGAACAGTGATATCCAAAGGGTCAGACGGTTTTATTCTTGGCCATCTGAAAAGAATGTGTAAGTCACAATATATAAAACTGTACATTTTATTGAATTTCCAGACAAAAACCAAACTTAATATTCATGAAACGTGTCTTTAGCAGTCACTTGATTGAAAACTATTTACAAAAAACATAGTTAAACAAAAGACACATGTATGAACGATTTTCATTGGTTTTAACTAAAACAACTCTCCAAATTTATCAAAACTCCCTTCGAGGGAGAGGAATCTCACTAATTCAGCCCCTTCCAGGATTCTCAAATTTCTTCATTGGGGGTGGATGCCTTGTGAGGACTCGCAAATTTCTTATATTTTTCTCAAAAATGCCTTTTTATTTAGAAATTATTCCTTTATTATAGCCCTACTACCCAATCATTCTCCAATAAGTGCAAATGAATCTAGAAAGTAGGGTTTCACTCTTCGTTTTCAAAATTGGAGCAAATTAGGGTTTTCACGATTTTCGCCGGATCATTTTTTGGTACGGAGCGAGGATCAAATTTGGTGATTAAAAGTGACTTTTAAGTGAGAAATAATATGTGATTAGGAGCAATGATATAAGGTTAGTGAATAGGAAGTAAAAACCCTAGTACGGGTGTTTTAAAGAAAAACGGTGTGAACCGACGTGTACCGCACACTACCGATTGAACACACCACTGGACCACCACTTTCTTACCACATGAGCTCATTGATATTCGAGCAAAATATCCCTTCATTTCCAGCTGCCTTTGACCGAAATTTGTGGCCAAAAATGTAAGGGAGAGAGAGAAAAATTTGCATGGCTTTGATGGCGCCAAGTGTCACCACCACATGGCCCCTTAATTAATTTTTTTTTCTTGCCTTTTTATCCTTCACTTCAGCCATCTTTCTTCTTCATTTTTTCTGGTCTTGGCCAAGCAAGAGAGAGAGAAAGGGAGAGCAAGAGAAAACAAGTTCCTTCTTGATTTACACCAACCAAGTGCTAAAATTGAATTCTAAACAAATTGATTGTAAGTTTGGAAGCTTGGGAAGCTAAGGGAACCAAAAACTTCAAGAAATAGTGGAGGATCACTCTTGCAAGCCTTCTTTTTGAGGTATAAAATCTGATCTATGGCTTTGATCCTTTTATTCTTGTTTAAGATGTTAAATAGTCCATGTTTTGGGTTTGATTACAAGTGATGCAAGTTGTTGTGGTGATTTTTGGATGAAATATGTAAGTTAGAGTTTGATTAATTTCTGCCTAAACTTGTTGTATAGTTAGTATATGTTGTATATAAGGTTATATAGGGGGTTTTGGTAGCAAGTGTAGCAAGAAATTAAGAAAACTATCATTGAAACCAAAAGATTTCAGATTTCTGGAAATTTTCATCCTATTCTGTCCGAATTTGAATCCCTATGTTAGAGGCCGAATTGGCCTTAGGTCAAAGAAGGAAAGTTGTATAGAATGGTATTTTATAGGTTTCTACAAAATTTCAACTCAATCGGAGCAACGTAAGACGTGAAAAGTCCAAAATACCCTTACTGTTTTAAGTATTTCCCAAGCAGTCCGTGTGATCAGTTAAGTCCAGTTTATCACGTTTTTCGACTAGGATCCATTCTGATTTAGCTTTTTGCCAAAACATGAAAGTTGTAGTATTCTGAATTAGCTTTCAAATACCTCTAAGAACACCTGATTCGGACTTGTGTACTCTGAGATATGTCCATTACAGTGTTCTGCATTTAAACAGCCGACGAATTGGTTTCTGGTTTAGTAATTTGAGAATTTGACTAAGTTACATTAGGAACTGGACTAAGTGACCTTCATGAATGTTGTAACTCTGTGTCTTAGCTTCGAAACAGCATAGGTTTTGTCTCAATCCGATAAGCGTAACTTCGGATATGTTATTTCCGCATTCGTACGTCAAATCTGTCTTGTGCTAAGTTGAATTTCTGCACTTGTGATTGTGGTAATTCTTATTCTTATGATATTGTGAGCCTATGGAATGGCTCTTGACTTGAATTGCTTATGAGTGATGTTGGGTTGTGGTTGAGGAAAAATAATGAAGCCAAAATGGCTGGAAAATTAGGTAAACACAAAGGGCGTGCTGCCCAAATTTTCGCTCGAGGGCTAGGTTTCTATTTGAACTTGTATACTTTTGTTTGGCCAATACCATGACCGGTTTTCCATTTTAAAACATGATTTTTCATCCTGGGGTTCAAACAACCCTCTTCTTACTTGAAAGTCATTTTTACACGTTTTACTCCTAATTAGTCGGGTTTCTTTGTTTCCCTTAAATGTTTTGCTCGATAAACTGTAATATGTTCTCTTGTTCAACCTTAGGTTTCATTGGTGACTAAGGGTAATATCCGGAAGGATATTTTGCACGTTATTTTGCATATCTAGGTGAGTGTTCCTTGTTTGTTATATTCTCCCGGACTTCATGACTTGTTGTTGTTGTTTGATAATGTGTTAAGTGCTTTCAAGGATTTCTAAAACGAGTTTTCTAGGCGAGCGTGTACTTTATCGCGCTCGACCTTAATGAAACGTGAAATTTTCAATGATTTAATGATGGAAACATTAGTTGCGCATGATGTAAGCCTTTTGGCTGAATTGGACCCTGCCCTTCGTTACCGATCGACTCGAGCCAGAAGCGGACTCGGTCGGGCGATATGGTGACCCTGGGTGAATTTGGTATACTCGAGTATTACCTTGTAGTCCGGCTACGTCCGGATGGGTGGAGTCCGGCCAATGGTCGGATGGGTGGAGTCCGGTCAACGTCCGGAAAAGGGGATGAACGAACAAAAGGATGAACGAGGGATTCTACTTACAAAAAATGTATTTTCAAACGATTGGAGGAATAAGGGGAAATGTCAGGGGGAACGACCGAACAAACGAATAGCTCTATGTGAGCCCGTATCCTTTTAATGAATGTTACTATCGCTTTCCATTGTAAATGTTTCTTGAATTATTAATACTCCATGTTTAATGTATTGAATTGATTGTTGATTATCTGTTCGGAACCTCACTGAGCTTTTAGCTCACCCCTTTAGTTTTGTTTTCCTTAACAGGGGACGGCGAGCAGGATGAGAGCATAGACTAGCCTAGTCTAGGTATTTTGTTTCTTTTGTAATGGTTCTCGCCCTAGTGCTTGGCACGGGCTGGTTGTATGGTGAAGTGAGAACCTTTGTACATTTGATGGCTGTACTTCCTTTTGAGATAGCAATATATATAAGTTCCGCTTTAAGTTTGGATTGCTGCCCTATTTATTCTTGTGATTTATTCTGGATTTGATTAAGGAACGACTGAGTCCCGGCGAGAGCCGGGCAGGCGACTCGCCAAACCCTTTGGTTCGCCTTAGGGGGAGGTGGGGCCGTCACAGGTGGTATCAGAGCTTAGGCTTCAGATTCCTGTAGTGTATCCTAGGCTTGAAGTTTAGGATGCCGGACTGTGGGATTTGATTTGATTCGATTTGACTTGAGAGTTAAGCGATTGAGGGATAAAACCTATAGCTGCTTCGCGTGGTTTCGGCGCGGAGTGACCCTGGACTAAGTGGTGAATAAGTATGAGGGATTAAGTGAAGCTATGAATTGCGAATGTTATAGGCCTTAAATCTTTCTCATGGTATCTGAGGATCATAGATAGGTATGTTAGGTAGGAATTCCGATTGTAGATAGTTTACTCTTGGGACTGCAGCTCGAGATGTGGATTATCTTATTTCGGATTCTTGTGCCTGAGTACTCCAGAGTTGAGGCGCTGCTAAGTACTTGAGACTTGCATTTTGGGAACATGAACAGGCTTTGTCTGACTAGAATGAGCGCAAGACGTTAGTAAGTGACGTGAGGGACATCTAATTTGGATAGTAAGTGATGTGAGGGACTGGACGGGCTGATACTGGGACGACTTCGCCTTTTCCTTTTGATTTACCTGTATATTGTTACTACATGACGTTAGTATACATGTGTGTACATGGTTATCTGTCCAACTTGATATGTATTTGTGTATTTGCTTATCCGTCTTCTTGATATGGCATGTTATGTGCGTATATGTTTATTGGTGTATTTGGAATGCTAGAATTTGTTACTGTAGTCAATTTACCGTGTTTATTTACTAAATTACCTTTTTGGGGAAAAGAAAAGAAAAGAAAGAGGGAAAACATATATATGGACGGGAGACGTAGTCGTGGACGTGGAACTAGTCGTGGCCGTAGAGCTAGGCAAGCTCAAGAACCGAGAGAAGAAAGAGAAACAGTGGCCGAGCAAGAACAGGGACCGAGGGTTGAGGCTGGAGATCAAATGGCTACGGCGATGCAACAAATGACAAATATCCTGGCACGACTGGTAGATCAACAGAGTCAAATGCCAGTGAATCAACCCCGAAATCCTGAGATCGGAGAGGATAAGGCTCTTGAGAGATTCCAAAAGTTTCTACCTCCGAAATTTCAAGGAGGGCCTAATCCGGATATAGCTGAGCAGTGGTTGGAGGCAATGATTAATATCTTCGCGGCTTTGAATTACATGGAGCAAAGACAAGTAAATTTTGCTGTATTTCAATTCGAAGGACCAGCCCGCGCGTGGTGGAATGTAATTAAAGCCAAGTGGGAAAGAGAACAGACGGTATGGACATGGGCGAACTTTGTAAAGGAATTTAACGAAAAGTATCTCCCACCTTTAGTCCAAGAAAGAAGAGAGGACGAATTTATTGGGTTGCGTCAGGGAACCCTAAGTGTGGCCGAATATGAGACCAAATTTACTAGACTGTCTAAATTCGCTTCCGAATTGGTGGTTACGGAGCGACGGAGAATAAGACGATTTATACAAGGACTAAATTTGGAAATCCAGGAGGCATTAGCGGCAGTTCAAGTTAATACGTTTACAGAGGCTCTTGAGAAGGCCCAAAGAATTGAGAATGTGAAAGCCCAAGTAAAAGCCTGTCAAACGCGAAAAAGAGATACATCCAACAGCACACCTGAGGAATCCAGAGAAAAGACAATGCTCTCCAAAGTGCAAAAAGTGAGCCATTCACCTCGCCCACCTTGGACATTAAGAGTATTAGATGAAAGGTCTATGAAAGGAAGTCAGATCGGATCAAAGGACATTTCTCGAGAAGATCCAACAGTAGCTCCTCGATTGGCCTGTGGATACTGTGGAAAGGCAAATCACACTGAGAATGATTGCTGGCGGAAAAGGGGAAAATGTTTGATTTGTGGGAGTAGCAATCATCAACTTAGCAATTGCCCGAAGAAACAGCCACGAGAGGGTAGTACTCAACAAGTGGAAGGAACCAAACTGAAACAACCTCATGAAAGAGGAAATCGAACAAAAGTATCAACACAAGTTTATGCCGTAGATCAGCAACAAGTTCTGGGGTCCTCCGAGGCGACGGAAGGTATGAATTTCGAGGTCGAAATTCTTTTAAGGGGGAGAGAGTGTGAGGACTCGCAAATTTCTTATATTTTTCTCAAAAATGCCTTTTTATTTAGAAATTATTCCTTTATTATAGCCCTACTACCCAATCATTCTCCAATAAGTGCAAATGAATCTAGAAAGTAGGGTTTCACTCTTCGTTTTCAAAATTGGAGCAAATTAGGGTTTTCACGATTTTCGCCGGATCATTTTTTGGTACGGAGCGAGGATCAAATTTGGTGATTAAAAGTGACTTTTAAGTGAGAAATAATATGTGATTAGGAGCAATGATATAAGGTTAGTGAATAGGAAGTAAAAACCCTAGTACGGGTGTTTTAAAGAAAAACGGTGTGAACCGACGTGTACCGCACACTACCGATTGAACACACCACTGGACCACCACTTTCTTACCACATGAGCTCATTGATATTTGACCAAAATATCCCTTCATTTCCAGCTGCCTTTGACCGAAATTTGTGGCCAAAAATGTAAGGGAGAGAGAGAAAAATTTGCATGGCTTTGATGGCGCCAAGTGTCACCACCACATGGCTCCTTAATTAATTTTTTTTTCTTGCCTTTTTATCCTTCACTTCAGCCATCTTTCTTCTTCATTTTTTCTGGTCTTGGCCAAGCAAGAGAGAGAGAAAGGGAGAGCAAGAGAAAACAAATTCCTTCTTGATTTACACCAACCAAGTGCTAAAATTGAATTCTAAACAAATTGATTGTAAGTTTGGAAGCTTGGGAAGCTAAGGGAACCAAAAACTTCAAGAAATAGTGGAGGATCACTCTTGCAAGCCTTCTTTTTGAGGTATAAAATCTGATCTATGGCTTTGATCCTTTTATTCTTGTTTAAGATGTTAAATAGTCCATGTTTTGGGTTTGATTACAAGTGATGCAAGTTGTTGTGGTGATTTTTGGATGAAATATGTAAGTTAGAGTTTGATTAATTTCTGCCTAAACTTGTTGTATAGTTAGTATATGTTGTATATAAGGTTATATAGGGGGTTTTGGTAGCAAGTGTAGCAAGAAATTAAGAAAACTATCATTGAAACCAAAAGATTTCAGATTTCTGGAAATTTTCATCCTATTCTGTCCGAATTTGAATCCCTATGTTAGAGGCCGAATTGGCCTTAGGTCAAAGAAGGAAAGTTGTATAGAATGGTATTTTATAGGTTTCTACAAAATTTCAACTCAATCGGAGCAACGTAAGACGTGAAAAGTCCAAAATACCCTTACTGTTTTAAGTATTTCCCAAGCAGTCCGTGTGATCAGTTAAGTCCAGTTTATCACGTTTTTCGACTAGGATCCATTCTGATTTAGCTTTTTGCCAAAACATGAAAGTTGTAGTATTCTGAATTAGCTTTCAAATACCTCTAAGAACACCTGATTCGGACTTGTGTACTCTGAGATATGTCCATTACAGTGTTCTGCATTTAAACAGCCGACGAATTGGTTTCTGGTTTAGTAATTTGAGAATTTGACTAAGTTACATTAGGAACTGGACTAAGTGACCTTCATGAATGTTGTAACTCTGTGTCTTAGCTTCGAAACAGCATAGGTTTTGTCTCAATCCGATAAGCGTAACTTCGGATATGTTATTTCCGCATTCGTACGTCAAATCTGTCTTGTGCTAAGTTGAATTTCTGCACTTGTGATTGTGGTAATTCTTATTCTTATGATATTGTGAGCCTATGGAATGGCTCTTGACTTGAATTGCTTATGAGTGATGTTGGGTTGTGGTTGAGGAAAAATAATGAAGCCAAAATGGCTGGAAAATTAGGTAAACACAAAGGGCGTGCTGCCCAAATTTTCGCTCGAGGGCTAGGTTTCTATTTGAACTTGTATACTTTTGTTTGGCCAATACCATGACCGGTTTTCCATTTTAAAACATGATTTTTCATCCTGGGGTTCAAACAACCCTCTTCTTACTTGAAAGTCATTTTTACACGTTTTACTCCTAATTAGTCGGGTTTCTTTGTTTCCCTTAAATGTTTTGCTCGATAAACTGTAATATGTTCTCTTGTTCAACCTTAGGTTTCATTGGTGACTAAGGGTAATATCCGGAAGGATATTTTGCACGTTATTTTGCATATCTAGGTGAGTGTTCCTTGTTTGTTATATTCTCCCGGACTTCATGACTTGTTGTTGTTGTTTGATAATGTGTTAAGTGCTTTCAAGGATTTCTAAAACGAGTTTTCTAGGCGAGCGTGTACTTTATCGCGCTCGACCTTAATGAAACGTGAAATTTTCAATGATTTAATGATGGAAACATTAGTTGCGCATGATGTAAGCCTTTTGGCTGAATTGGACCCTGCCCTTCGTTACCGATCGACTCGAGCCAGAAGCGGACTCGGTCGGGCGATATGGTGACCCTGGGTGAATTTGGTATACTCGAGTATTACCTTGTAGTCCGGCTACGTCCGGATGGGTGGAGTCCGGCCAATGGTCGGATGGGTGGAGTCCGGTCAACGTCCGGAAAAGGGGATGAACGAACAAAAGGATGAACGAGGGATTCTACTTACAAAAAATGTATTTTCAAACGATTGGAGGAATAAGGGGAAATGTCAGGGGGAACGACCGAACAAACGAATAGCTCTATGTGAGCCCGTATCCTTTTAATGAATGTTACTATCGCTTTCCATTGTAAATGTTTCTTGAATTATTAATACTCCATGTTTAATGTATTGAATTGATTGTTGATTATCTGTTCGGAACCTCACTGAGCTTTTAGCTCACCCCTTTAGTTTTGTTTTCCTTAACAGGGGACGGCGAGCAGGATGAGAGCATAGACTAGCCTAGTCTAGGTATTTTGTTTCTTTTGTAATGGTTCTCGCCCTAGTGCTTGGCACGGGCTGGTTGTATGGTGAAGTGAGAACCTTTGTACATTTGATGGCTGTACTTCCTTTTGAGATAGCAATATATATAAGTTCCGCTTTAAGTTTGGATTGCTGCCCTATTTATTCTTGTGATTTATTCTGGATTTGATTAAGGAACGACTGAGTCCCGGCGAGAGCCGGGCAGGCGACTCGCCAAACCCTTTGGTTCGCCTTAGGGGGAGGTGGGGCCGTCACATGCCTCAAAGGCGTCCTTGTGTTCGGAAAAGGGATTTGTACTTATGCTCTGTCCCTGTTCACCCTTTTTCCTTAGTACTATTTCTCCGAATTCGATCATATCCTGGATTTCATGTTTCAATGCTCGACAATCATTGGTGGAATGCCCGGGAGCTCCAGAATGATAAGCGCAGACTGCTTGAGGGTCATAGTCAGAAGGAAAGCGCTTAGAATAGATCTTAGGAGGTATAACACCAATTTTCCCGACAGCTTTCAATTGCTCATATAATTGGTCAACAGGCCGACCTAGATTGGTGAAGGTTCGGTGTGACGTTGAATTTTGGGTGTCACTGGTTTGTTGGTAGTAGTAATTTGGGCTAGGGGGTGGAATAGGTCTTGGGTTAAAAGGAGGGCGAGATCTAGTTTGGAGATTTGGTTGAGGATTTTGAAAGGGTGGTGTGAGTACATTTGGATAATTTGGTCGAGGTCGAGAATGGTTAATGGTAGTATGGTGGATAGGACGGGAGTTTGGGTAGTATGGATAGGGTGATGAATAAGCAAGGCGGTTTGAAAATCTAGGTCTGGCCGAGGGGCCCTGATCCCCAACAAAAGCAGTTTCCTCTTCCTTTCCCACTGTCATTCTAGCCTTGCAGAGCCTCTAGTTGCATCTTCAATGTTGACACATTAACAATTTTTCCGGCCTTCACAAACTCATCAAATTCTTCCAATTTATTGACAATTTCGGCAAAAGAACACCCGGTCATTCGAAAAATTTCCTCAAAGTAAGGCGGGTCATGAGCTTTGATGAACGTGCGAACAATCTCGTTTTCAGTCATAGGAGGCTCCACCTTGGCGGCCAATTTCCTCCATCTCTTCGCGTACATCTTGTGGTCCTCAGATGGTTTTCTTTTAGTCCCCTCAAGTGTGGCCCTCGTTGGAGCAAGCTCGCAATTGTATTCGTACTGCCTCATAAAAGCAGTTGACAAATCCATCCAAGATCTCATATCCTCAGGCTTCAAATTGGAATACCAATCCAACGCGTCGCCTTCTAGGCTCTCGGGAAATAAACGTACAGGTAAATTCTCATCATCTATCGGCTTTCCAAGTTTGTTTACGAACATCCGAAGGTGTGTTTTGGGATTGCCAGTTCCATCGTACTTGCTAAATTTTGGCGCTTTGAAACTCATTGGCAATTGCATATCCGGAAATAGGCACAGATCGTTGTAGTCTAGACCTCCTTGTTTGCTCAGACCTTGGTTTTTCCTTATGAACTCCTCAAACCGATCCAATCTTTTTACCAAATTCTTATCAACCGGTGCGGATGATTCCCCAGCTTCAGCCTTCCCTTGGGCGGTGGTATCTAAGGTGAATGGCTCAGCGGTGGAGTAATAATGTGGTCCTTGAGGTTCAAATGGCATGGTCATAGTGATTGGCGGATAATTCTAGGGGATTTGGGCATGAGAAGGGTTAATTTGGATGTGAGGTACATAAGTAGGTTGTGGGCCGTGAGTGGGATAAGTAAAGGCTTCCTCCGGTGGGTTTATGACTTGTGAAGTAACAGAGGCTTGAGTATAAGGTAAGAGTATTGGTTCAGATTGGCCGGGGGGTAAGGGTTCGTGTTGTTGCTCACCGCTAGCACCCCCAGTGACCAATTGGTCGATCACGCGCCGTTGGGCCATCATTTCAATGCTTAGTTCATTAAATTGGTTTAGAACTTCGCTCAGTTGAGCTCCTAGATTTGCCAAGTTAGTCGCTGATGTTGTTGCAGGCCTATCAGATGATTCGGGACGGGTACTCATGTTTACACTATCTCTTGAAGCTCGGCTATGTGATCGGGTAATAATGGGGCTTCTTCATGTAGCAATATTTGTAATTACTACCTGAGAACGTAGGAAAACCCCTATTAGATGCCCTTCTTGATTGACTGTTGTCAAAAAAGAAAAAGGAAAAGAAAAAGACAGGAGTTAGTAATAATTTAAGTAATTCGGATGCATGTCCTATTGGGGGACCCTTTTAGTGCCAAGGGTAGGCCTAGCATGAGAATGCAATCCTCTGAGGTAGGCACTATACCATACCTTGATGAATCCGATCAACTGATTGAGTGAAAAAATGATTTGAAAAATTTGGTCAATCGGAGTGAAGAGACATTTGCCCTAAAAATGAGGACTACGTTCCAAGTTGATTACTTGCTTTGATTGACGCATGATGTGCAAAAGAGCCTGCTTTTGAAAAGATTGCAATGTCTCGACTAATTTATTCAATGAACCTTAGATTTAAACCCTAAAAAGGAATGAACAAGTCAAATGAATAGGTTGAAATTGATGATTTATTCAAAAATCGACCAGATTACTTTAAAAAAGGTAAAATGGTCAAATGCATTGAATGAAATTTGATTATTTATTCAAAAATGACCAGATTGGTCAAATGAATTGATGGAAATTCAAAAATGGGTTGAATTGTCCACCCATTGGTAATTTTAAAAAATTCATTGCGATGCATTAGTCTATGAGCCTTCTAAAATCAAATTTTGGCCTCAATTTATTTATCGTCTCGATAGTGAGGAATTACTTGTGAATTTCTTCAAATTAATGTCCTTTAAGCAAAGGATTTTTACCAATTTTGATAAAATGGCCAAAAGGTGATTATTAGACGCCCATATTCCAAAGAACGCTCTTGAAAATGATCGGATCCTATCTTACCTCGTGCACTACCCCTTCGGATAGTACAAAAATATAAACGTGCAAGTCTCCTTGGATTAAGTATCCGAGACATAAGGTGGTTTTATTCCTAACACGGGATCCCCTAAATGGCATTCCCTTTCTAGAGTGGATGCATGATGCCATTTATTAAAGCGATGTAAATATGTGACAAATATGGCCTAAAGGACATAAATAATGTATCGGGGGGAAAAGGTCTAAAAGTGAAATGTACTTATTGAAAATTAAGTGTAATAACTGAAATTTAAACATGTGAGTTATCTAGTGGGTAAGTCACTAAAAGAGAGCCAAAGAGGCCTCTTATTGCTAAGGCACATGAATGCAAAAAAAAAACAACGAAATGGTTAGTGCAATTGATAGTACACATAACATATTGGGAGCAATTAAGAAAAGAAATACAATAAAAGCATGTAAAAGGGGTGGAACCTGATGCAGATACGGGTGTGCAGCAACTTCAATCTTGGGTCAACGATCCTTTGATCAACATTGGTGGTCCGATGACAAGATCAAGAACCAAGAAGGTGAAGGAAGTTTTACAAGCCTTGATCATTCACTATACAAGCAAGGAGCAAGCTAGGTTTGAAGATTTGATGGACCATGACATTACTTTGTTCACTTGTACGTTTGAAGTGAAGAAATGATCTCATACTTGTTAGTTTAGTTGGTAGTTGTTTTAAGACTGTCTAGTTTAGTAGTTGTTAGGCGTTGAGTATTTTATTACTTATTGGGCCTTATCGGAAAGCCTTAAAGAGCTGGCTCTTTAAGCTCTTTATGCGGACCGAATTTCTTTCAGGTTTATGTGGGCCGGATTTTGCCCTAGTTTTAGCCTATAAAAAAGGCACCTCTTGTATGAGCAAAGGGACAGAATATTACAACCAGAAATCGTGAGGAATTTTCCTTTCAAGTTCTTAATCGAACTTACTCTTGAATTCTTGAGTTCATTGCTTAGGATTCAAATCTGACTTTATCGATTAGTTTGTTCCCTAATCGTGGTGTCTCTTCATCCATCTTTATTTGCTTAAGGTTGCTGATTACCTTTGTGTGTCAGAGGTCTTGAGTTCATGAGAACAATCGAGTTCAATTTCCATTGGGAGAAAAGGTCCAACTCTGATAATTACAAGGTAGGGAGGGTCTTCCCCTAGGGTTGCCTTATCAGAACCCTTTCCCTCGTGCCTAATGTGCTTAAAAAGGGTGAGGTTGACTCTAACCTAGGAAAACTCTAACATGGATGCATGAGGCTGGGGCTCACTAATGCAACTAGACTCGATAAGATTTAAAAAGGTCCCTAAGCCTTCAGACCTAAGGGAATGGGTCATCAATCCCAAGACCCTCGGTCGTTGGCTCGAGCGATCCCCTAGGTACTGCTATGGGCACAGAGCACACCATCCACATACCTAGAGAAACCATTCCTAGTCCTACAAGGCGGTGTGGGAAAGAGCCCACGAAAATAAAATAAAATGGGATAACAGTAAATAAACGTGCACGTATGAAGTGTTCCCTATTTTGAGGGAAAGGGTTGAGACCCAACGCGAGGCTCTAAAGGTGACACACCCCCCCCCCCAAAATGCAATGCAAAGCGCGAGATAAAACAAGTAAAACATAAATCCAAGCAACCAATCATACATACATGAGTGAGAGTAGTTTGATACGCGCGCGAGGCAAAAGGCCCTAAAATGGAAAATGCAACCCTAATATCCAAATGCTACACATAACAAGGGTAGAAAATGAAAAAGAATGGCTAAATCAAATGCTTGGACCCACTTAGGATGTCCCCAGTGGAGTCACCAATCTGTCGCGCCCCACTTTTTGAATTGGCGTGGAAGTAGTGTGTAGGATAAGTATGTGAACGTGTGTGAAAGTGAAAATAAAAGGCCGTGGGATTGTGAAATGCGACGGTTTGGCCACACAAAGGGTTTTAGATAGAAAAGGAGCCGCCACTTGGTATAGAGTTAGGGTGTACCAAGTCACCCAAAAAGTGATTTTTTGGAAAAGAAAAGTGAACAAACCCTTTAAAGAATTTTTAGGTCAACGTAACCAAAAAAAGGGATCGGGGTCACATTTGATAAGGGAGAAGGCAAAGGCAAAGCCTAAGGCACTCCCTTACCCTAGCCAAAACTAGTTGCGTGACTTAGCCCTTCTTTTCCTAGTTCTTCTACCCAAAGTATGTGTTGCATGTTGGATATGACTAATGGATGCTAAAACAGAAAAATGCAATCCTAAATCTAAAATGTCTCTTATGAGGCTTTTTGGTCCCAACCACATGAGTTGTGATGGCCAATAATGAAAACTCTCATAGAGGTCACGGGTAATGCAAATGAAGACCCAAATATGAGTGCAAGTGTGAAAATGTAAGAAGAATGCAAAATAAAATAAAAATACAAATGTAAGTGCAAGTGTGCAAATGTAAGAAAAATGCATGTGTGCAAATGTAAGAAAAGTGCGTGTGTGCAAATGTAAGAAAATAAATGTGTTTGTGTGCAAGTGGATGAAAATATGGTATAATAGTAGTAAATGCATATAAGTGCAACTGGGTGCAATTTGTGAGGTAGAAAATAAATAAGTGATAGGGAAAGAAGAGAAATGTGTGAACATGGCATGTGGAGTGAGAAAAATATAAGTAGTGAGAAAATGTGGATAAAAAAAGTGAGGAGATGATATGATAGAAATGAAAGTGTATGAACCTAGAGGAATGCATCAAGTCGGGTACGGGAATGACTCCTAACTTCACGACTTTAATTTTCCCTTTGATTAGAAGGAAGGACTAGCGTGCTAAGGCTATTTTGTAGCCACACTCGCTTGTTTCCCTTACCGAAAGGGGACTCTCAAGCAAATGTACCCTACAACTAACATGAAGATGCAAAAACCTAAAATGAAGGGGAAAGGGTTGGAGGGGCATGCCAAATGATAGAAAACTAAGAAAAATGCATGAAATGTAGTGAAACATGCAAGAATGTATTAACAAGAGGAGACGGCCTATTAGGTCTAGCATTGGACTAACCCTTATCTATGAATTCCTACTAGCGTTGGACTAGTGGAAAATCGAAACAATGAGCCACAACTAGCGTTGGACTAGTGTGGATTCGGGAAAATGGGCCACAACTAGCGTTGGACTAGTGTGGTGATGTCACACATTCATTACAAATCAAATAAATCATGTAAAGGCTAATAAAGCAAATAAACACATAAATCACATGTAACACGTAACACATAAGCATGGTATCTAGATGCCAAAACCTAAGAAAGCGATTAAACACATAGCACCTAAGCATGCAAAACACATAAGGCAATTAAGGCCTTAACTATTACATTTTTAGAGGGGAAGGCCTACTACAATCTAAAAAGGGAAACGGAAAATAAATGAAAGAAACCTAACTATTACAACTTGGCATTCAAGTGCCTCCCAAATGATAAAATTGAACTAAAATTAAAGCAAAAACTACGCAACTAAAGAAATAAATAAAGTGAAAATGAAATAAACACTTAAAGTCATGCAATTGCACACATAAGACACATATACGCACGTAGGGTCAAATAACGTCAAAAATAAAGGATAGAGTGTACCTTCCCCGCAATGGTAAGCACATGAAGGGAAAATAGCTTCAAAATAATAAAAGGGTCAAGGCACCACTTTAATTAATGAATAATCACATGAAAATGGGGATAGGCAAGAAATTGAGTCAATCCAAGGCGTTTAAAGGGAGGTGAACAACCCATGCAGCATTAAAACAAGTAATGACTTAAATTCGAAAACTAAAGACATTTGAGGGGTCAAATTGATTGAATTTTTCAATTGCTTGGGCCATAGTGAAACAAAGGGAGACTTGGTGGGCCAAAGTGTAGTTTTAGAAAGTTATTTCATGCAATCTTCATGCAAGGACGTGAGAAACATTCTGCAATCAAGTTTCAGCAAGCTATGAAGCCTTCGGCAATTTCCAACTTTCTTGCTGCAGTTTCCTTAGCAATCTATTGAATACAGGTATTGATGCAATCAAATTAAATAACAAAAGGCTGATTGATTTGTTAACCAAACTGAAAATACTAGATCTTGGAGCCAAAAGAGAAACCATAGCATACATCCAGATAAGGCTTGCAACAAGCTAATGTTCATTTTTTCCAGCAAGCATTGAATCATGATTCAAGTGTTTTAGGGACTCAAACATGCAAACTGAAACCAATCTTCCACTGCCCCTTTCCACACAAGACTAACTAACAAATTAGAAGAGGCTAAAGCCTGGTGGATGGTCACGAAAAAAGAAAACAGCAAAGTAAGTGCGGCAACCTTTGCTCTGCTGCAATTTCTAACTTGATACTCGCATGGATGGAATGCCGAGAATGCCACACAAAATTCATCATTCATTAATCAAACTCACACACATCTTCAAATATGAATCTTAACATAGCTTAAGCATGACTGCCTATCCCCTAACCATTCCAACCAGTAGGAACCAAGCCAAGAAATGAGAAAACACAAAAGAAATGCAGCATGGTCCAAACTTTGCTTTCCTATTGCTGGTTTCTAGGTTTCAAAACTTTGCAGTTTGCTAGCAACCACAAAAGGTTTTGCTAGGTCTTTAAACACTACTTTGAAACCAAATTTCCATAAAACAAGCCCAACATACAAAATTAAACGTGCAAGCAAAGGAAACCTAAGATGATGAAGCTAGCAGGTTCGGAATACATTCACAAGTTTGTTGCAGTGATTTTTCTGCTATCAACTTACAACTTGTTCGAACATTTGCTCGTAATTTCAGACCCAAACCAGCAAGCTTACTTATCCCAAAATCCAATAAACTTCAACACTAATACAATCCTACTGCAAGAAGCCAGTTATTGCAAGTCAAACGGCAAAACCAAATGGGCAACATAGAAACAACAACCAGATATTCTGGGTTCTCACTGCAAATGCGCAAGCTTCTCTTTGCCACCACTAAAAATCTGAATCAAACATCTTTCTCTAATTTCAAGCAACAAAATTACAGCAGTTCGACATTTACACACACACACAGAATCCTTCTGCAGCAATTTTATCCAACCCAAGTCTACTCATGCGAAAAAGAAAAAAAACACAGACAACCCCACAGTAAACAAAACCCACTGTAATGGTTTCAGCCCATTTGTGATCACGTTATCCAAATAACATAGCCCATTTCCAGAAGGTCTAACTATGCCGCTAATCACAGAAAATGCAGACAAGGAAGAAACTTGCGGCCAAATCGAAACTGGATTCATCGAAAGTTACTGCTTTTCTAGCCAAATCATCTAATCATTGAACATTCAATTATCATAAAGCTTTTAAATGCTCACGAATTTCTCAAGGGCGTCAGAAACCATAGACAGATAAACTAACAGATGCACGTACAAGGAAAGAACAAGAAACAGACGTGATGAACTCAAACCCTCACAGGATTATGTTGAAATGATACGAAACAAAATGGGTTTACCTCAAAACAGCACGTTGTTTCCGGAAACGAAACCCCAAGAATTGCTTGTTGCAGGAACTTTTAACGCCGACGAAGTCGCTCCTCCTTTCTTGATTTCCTCTTGCTTGGTTTCTTCTCTTCAGATCCTAGCTCGTAGTTTCCACTTTCAGTCCTAACTCTCAGTCCCTCTCTTTTCTACCTTCGAAGTTCTCCCCTTTCCAAGTTTCCTTCTCTACTTAGCCGCCACACTCCTTATCCTTCCCTTTCTGTCCCAAACCCTCGGCTCTCCTTTTTCTAGATTTTCCAAGCCCTTTTCTTTCAGCTGTCATCCGACCCTAAGCTGCCTCTCTCACTTTTCACTCTTGTTCACGAAAGCTCCCTCCTTTCCCGTTGTTTCTTGCTATCTTCCATATCTCTTTCACTCTCGGTTTTTTTTTTCTTTTCCGTCACCCCCAGCCGTCATAAGACCTTTGCTGCCCCCCTTCTGGTTGTGTTTCCATCTATTTAAAGGCCCCAAAACCTACGATGAAAGGTTTAGATGGCCCTGCTAAAAAATGAGTTTATGTGGTTCGTTGCTGCCCCTTTGATCTTGTCCTTGAGTGATGAATTGGGTTGGTACTAGGAATGTTTGGAGAGAAAAAATTGGAAGAAAAGCCAGCTGCAATGTTGAGCTTTGTTGCTTCCTTTCGTATGAAATCCGGAGGATGATGACTACTGCACGTCCAAACATGCGCACGGGTTCTTTTCTTTTTCTGTAATTGATTTTTTTCTTTTCTGATTTTCTTTTCTTTGGAAAAACTCAGTTAATTAATAAAAATGGAAACAAAACAAACAAAAATAGCAATTTAAATAAAAATCGAATAAAACTAGAAATAAAACAAAATGCTAACATTTTTTGTGTTTGATTGATGATTTTCCTCTTTTTTCTTTTTCTTTTTTTTCAGTGGATTAGTTAATAAAAACAAAAACAATTTTCTTAACAAAAATTAGAGTGAGATAAACTAAACAAGAAATAATAATAATAAAAAAAAAATAAATAACAAAAAATTACCTAGAATAAATAAAAGGAAAGGCTAAAATTTTGGAGTCTATAGTTTGCCCCTCTTTGTCTGAGTTTTGAAAAAACTTGAGACAAAGAAGTAGACACCAAATACTTATCTGTATTATTTGGCCGCAAAATGATTCCAACGAACAAGAATTTAAAAAGAAACGGGACTGACCCGAACAAGGAATTTAAAACGGGACTGACCCGAACAGGAATTTAAAAAAATGGAATGCACACTAGTGGGACTGACCCATGGCTATTGACAGTGCTAGTGAAATGCCTTGACAATCGGTCAGTGGGATAAAACCCGAGCCTGCCGTGACAAAATTTGATTGATTTTTGATTTGATTTTTTTTTTGAGAAACTTTCCAAAGATAATTTGCCCCGGTATGATGAATTGGTCAGTGGGATTAAACCCGAGCCTGCCTCAGTTGCACAGAATCCAAGCCCAATCGGGATGTTGGCGGCATAAAGTCCAGGCCCAACGGGATCTTTGAGATGTTGGCGGCACGAAATCCAGGCCCAACGTGATCTTTGTGATGTTGGCGGCATGAAATCCAGGCCCAACGTGATGTTGTGGTGTTTGGGATGTTGGCGGCATGAAATCCAGGCCCAACGTGATTTTTGGAATGTTGGCGGCACAAAGTCCAGGCCCAACGTGATCTTTGCGATGTTGGCGGCACGAAATCCAGGCCCAACGGGATCTTTGGGATGTTGGCGGCACAAAGTCTAGGCCCAACTTGATATTTGGAATGTTTGGGATGTTGGCGGCACAAAGTCCAGGCCCAACGTGATGTTGGAATATTGGCGGCACGAAATCCAGGCCCAACTTGATATTTGGAATGTTAGCGGCACGAAATCCAGGCCCAACTTGATCTTTGGAATGTTTGGGATGTTGGCGGCGCAAAGTCCAGGCCCAACGTGATGTTGGAATGTTGGCGGCACAAAGTTCAGGCCCAACATGATTTTTGGAATGTTGGCGGCACGAAATCCAGGCCCAACTTGATATTTGGAATGTTGGCGGCACAAAGTCCAGGCCCAACGTGATCTTTGGGATCAGTAGGATAAGATCCAATCTCGCCATTCAATTGGTCAAGAAATTAAGCGTGATTGTCAAGACGGGGAGATAGAAGGGTGCGCATTTGAAGTTGAAATTCGCCAACAATAATTTAAAATCTGATATTGAAAATGATTTTTTTATGTTTCCTGTTTTTTCCTTTTCGTTTGGGAGAAACTTTTCAAGAAATAATAATTTTTTTTTCTTTTTTAACCTCAGTCTCCACCACTTATTGTGCAACCGATCATTTGATTTGTTTATGGCGGGGTTGCTCCTCCTTAAAACTTTGATTCACTTCTTCTTTGGTTCGAATCCCTCAGTCATATAAGAATTCTTGGGCGACATTCCTCAGTTCAAAAAGTTGCCCCAGTTTCGTCCTTTGAAATGCGTATGAACCTGCAAAAGAAAGAACAAATAATGCCACCACCATTCGATCAATTCCTCCTTCAAGAAATGTGTAAACATGAGTACTTTGATGTTTTCCCCTTGATACTTCGAAAACTCAACTATGCTCTGTGATCTGATCAAATTCCATTGACTTCCAATGCTAATAAGGCCCTTGGTATCCAGGGATTTTCAATAAATCAGGGGGATTGCCATCTGATGAACCTAAAGAGATAAATAAGAGTATGAAACTGATGAAAGAATATTCTATTTACACAACAGATGATGAAAATTTCTGTAACATGAAAACAATCATTTATTTTTTATTGAAAGAAAATTAATTTTAAAGAAATGAATCTATAAATTCGACAATTTACGCTTGAAAAGCCAAAGTATTCCGACTTCAAACAAAATGCCACGCTTGACCCTTTAGATATCATCCGCCCTGAGTTCAATGTTGGCAACAGAAAAAACCACAATGTGAGGAGGAATCCCAAATGAACCGAATCACTAGCTTTCTAATTCCAACCTCACTTTTTCTCATGAAACTCTACCTTAGCGCCCTTTCAGGTTTTCACTAAGGCTACTCCCACTTTTTTACTCTTTTTGCTTCATTTTGATTTTTTTTTTCATTCTTCATTCTTTTTGCTTTTCTTTTCTTTCTTTTCTTTTCTTCTTCTCTTTTCCCTTTTATTTTCAAAGGTGCCCTTTTCGGATTTTCACCTGATGAACAAATCTTGCCAATAGCCTTTATCAACTCAAAAATGTGTTTTAAGAAATAATGGCATCAGTGCGACAACCCATTCCCTTACAAAATGAGTGAAGGCGTATTGACATCATTTGCCATTTAGAAAATTTTCCTAAAAGAGGTGATGCCAAGAATGGAAGCCAGGACTTTTTGGCTTTTGTAATGGGGTCGGGTGAGGTGCTAGAAAAGGTTAAGGCTTGAAGGCAGACTTCAAAAAGTGGTTTAAATGATCTGAGATCGCATTTCCATGTTAACCCTATTTTAGGGTTAAATCAAAATTTGCCCCAGTTTATTCTCAACTGAGGTTCTCTTTTCTTTTATTTTCTCCCTTTTTCATTCATCTTTCACCTTTTTGAAAATTTGCCCCAGTTTATTTTTAATTGAGGCTTTCTTTTGTTCATTTCCTTTTCTTTCGACTTTCCTTAAAAAGTTGAATTTACCCCAGTGTGGGGTTTTCTCTCTTTTTCTTTTTCTTTTTTCAAACCTAAATTTGCCCTAGTATGGGGTTTGCGATTCTCAGAGGTTGCCAAACGAAATGATCTATTCTGAAGGCTCAAAAGGGATAACTAGGGATATAATGTCTTAATGGGAAAAGAAGAGGGCCTGACTTTCATTCCATTCTTCACATTAACTCTAAAAGAAAACTTTCATTTATCAGATGAAAGTTTCTTACACATCTCCGAATTGATTGATTGAGGGAACAAATGCTCCACCAGGCGATACCTTTTTGATGATAAGAGCACCTTACCAATTCGCGGCAAACTCTCCTTTTGGCTTCATTTTGTACTGACGAAAATCACCTTAATGCTTTGCCTTCTCGTCTGAATGATCCTGATTTGACCCTTTAAGCGTAATCACGGACCAATCCTTTCGATCATATTGACCATGATGGACAGTGTTTAACTGCTTCTTATTCCTAATCTCGATCCTGATTCTGCTTGAACTTCTTTTACTCCATTTAGGCTTCTTTGAAACATTTTCGAATGTCTCTTCCCCTACTCCTTTCATTTTGAAATTGAATTCACATTCGTGAGATCGCTGCCATCAAATTTCTGAACAGTGATATCCAAAGGGTCAGACGGTTTTATTCTTGGCCATCTGAAAAGAATGTGTAAGTCACAATATATAAAACTGTACATTTTATTGAATTTCCAGACAAAAACCAAACTTAATATTCATGAAACGTGTCTTTAGCAGTCACTTGATTGAAAACTATTTACAAAAAACATAGTTAAACAAAAGACACATGTATGAACGATTTTCATTGGTTTTAACTAAAACAACTCTCCAAATTTATCAAAACTCCCTTCGAGGGAGAGGAATCTCACTAATTCAGCCCCTTCCAGGATTCTCAAATTTCTTCATTGGGGGTGGATGCCTTGTGAGGACTCGCAAATTTCTTATATTTTTCTCAAAAATGCCTTTTTATTTAGAAATTATTCCTTTATTATAGCCCTACTACCCAATCATTCTCCAATAAGTGCAAATGAATCTAGAAAGTAGGGTTTCACTCTTCGTTTTCAAAATTGGAGCAAATTAGGGTTTTCACGATTTTCGCCGGATCATTTTTTGGTACGGAGCGAGGATCAAATTTGGTGATTAAAAGTGACTTTTAAGTGAGAAATAATATGTGATTAGGAGCAATGATATAAGGTTAGTGAATAGGAAGTAAAAACCCTAGTACGGGTGTTTTAAAGAAAAACGGTGTGAACCGACGTGTACCGCACACTACCGATTGAACACACCACTGGACCACCACTTTCTTACCACATGAGCTCATTGATATTCGAGCAAAATATCCCTTCATTTCCAGCTGCCTTTGACCGAAATTTGTGGCCAAAAATGTAAGGGAGAGAGAGAAAAATTTGCATGGCTTTGATGGCGCCAAGTGTCACCACCACATGGCCCCTTAATTAATTTTTTTTTCTTGCCTTTTTATCCTTCACTTCAGCCATCTTTCTTCTTCATTTTTTCTGGTCTTGGCCAAGCAAGAGAGAGAGAAAGGGAGAGCAAGAGAAAACAAGTTCCTTCTTGATTTACACCAACCAAGTGCTAAAATTGAATTCTAAACAAATTGATTGTAAGTTTGGAAGCTTGGGAAGCTAAGGGAACCAAAAACTTCAAGAAATAGTGGAGGATCACTCTTGCAAGCCTTCTTTTTGAGGTATAAAATCTGATCTATGGCTTTGATCCTTTTATTCTTGTTTAAGATGTTAAATAGTCCATGTTTTGGGTTTGATTACAAGTGATGCAAGTTGTTGTGGTGATTTTTGGATGAAATATGTAAGTTAGAGTTTGATTAATTTCTGCCTAAACTTGTTGTATAGTTAGTATATGTTGTATATAAGGTTATATAGGGGGTTTTGGTAGCAAGTGTAGCAAGAAATTAAGAAAACTATCATTGAAACCAAAAGATTTCAGATTTCTGGAAATTTTCATCCTATTCTGTCCGAATTTGAATCCCTATGTTAGAGGCCGAATTGGCCTTAGGTCAAAGAAGGAAAGTTGTATAGAATGGTATTTTATAGGTTTCTACAAAATTTCAACTCAATCGGAGCAACGTAAGACGTGAAAAGTCCAAAATACCCTTACTGTTTTAAGTATTTCCCAAGCAGTCCGTGTGATCAGTTAAGTCCAGTTTATCACGTTTTTCGACTAGGATCCATTCTGATTTAGCTTTTTGCCAAAACATGAAAGTTGTAGTATTCTGAATTAGCTTTCAAATACCTCTAAGAACACCTGATTCGGACTTGTGTACTCTGAGATATGTCCATTACAGTGTTCTGCATTTAAACAGCCGACGAATTGGTTTCTGGTTTAGTAATTTGAGAATTTGACTAAGTTACATTAGGAACTGGACTAAGTGACCTTCATGAATGTTGTAACTCTGTGTCTTAGCTTCGAAACAGCATAGGTTTTGTCTCAATCCGATAAGCGTAACTTCGGATATGTTATTTCCGCATTCGTACGTCAAATCTGTCTTGTGCTAAGTTGAATTTCTGCACTTGTGATTGTGGTAATTCTTATTCTTATGATATTGTGAGCCTATGGAATGGCTCTTGACTTGAATTGCTTATGAGTGATGTTGGGTTGTGGTTGAGGAAAAATAATGAAGCCAAAATGGCTGGAAAATTAGGTAAACACAAAGGGCGTGCTGCCCAAATTTTCGCTCGAGGGCTAGGTTTCTATTTGAACTTGTATACTTTTGTTTGGCCAATACCATGACCGGTTTTCCATTTTAAAACATGATTTTTCATCCTGGGGTTCAAACAACCCTCTTCTTACTTGAAAGTCATTTTTACACGTTTTACTCCTAATTAGTCGGGTTTCTTTGTTTCCCTTAAATGTTTTGCTCGATAAACTGTAATATGTTCTCTTGTTCAACCTTAGGTTTCATTGGTGACTAAGGGTAATATCCGGAAGGATATTTTGCACGTTATTTTGCATATCTAGGTGAGTGTTCCTTGTTTGTTATATTCTCCCGGACTTCATGACTTGTTGTTGTTGTTTGATAATGTGTTAAGTGCTTTCAAGGATTTCTAAAACGAGTTTTCTAGGCGAGCGTGTACTTTATCGCGCTCGACCTTAATGAAACGTGAAATTTTCAATGATTTAATGATGGAAACATTAGTTGCGCATGATGTAAGCCTTTTGGCTGAATTGGACCCTGCCCTTCGTTACCGATCGACTCGAGCCAGAAGCGGACTCGGTCGGGCGATATGGTGACCCTGGGTGAATTTGGTATACTCGAGTATTACCTTGTAGTCCGGCTACGTCCGGATGGGTGGAGTCCGGCCAATGGTCGGATGGGTGGAGTCCGGTCAACGTCCGGAAAAGGGGATGAACGAACAAAAGGATGAACGAGGGATTCTACTTACAAAAAATGTATTTTCAAACGATTGGAGGAATAAGGGGAAATGTCAGGGGGAACGACCGAACAAACGAATAGCTCTATGTGAGCCCGTATCCTTTTAATGAATGTTACTATCGCTTTCCATTGTAAATGTTTCTTGAATTATTAATACTCCATGTTTAATGTATTGAATTGATTGTTGATTATCTGTTCGGAACCTCACTGAGCTTTTAGCTCACCCCTTTAGTTTTGTTTTCCTTAACAGGGGACGGCGAGCAGGATGAGAGCATAGACTAGCCTAGTCTAGGTATTTTGTTTCTTTTGTAATGGTTCTCGCCCTAGTGCTTGGCACGGGCTGGTTGTATGGTGAAGTGAGAACCTTTGTACATTTGATGGCTGTACTTCCTTTTGAGATAGCAATATATATAAGTTCCGCTTTAAGTTTGGATTGCTGCCCTATTTATTCTTGTGATTTATTCTGGATTTGATTAAGGAACGACTGAGTCCCGGCGAGAGCCGGGCAGGCGACTCGCCAAACCCTTTGGTTCGCCTTAGGGGGAGGTGGGGCCGTCACAGGTGGTATCAGAGCTTAGGCTTCAGATTCCTGTAGTGTATCCTAGGCTTGAAGTTTAGGATGCCGGACTGTGGGATTTGATTTGATTCGATTTGACTTGAGAGTTAAGCGATTGAGGGATAAAACCTATAGCTGCTTCGCGTGGTTTCGGCGCGGAGTGACCCTGGACTAAGTGGTGAATAAGTATGAGGGATTAAGTGAAGCTATGAATTGCGAATGTTATAGGCCTTAAATCTTTCTCATGGTATCTGAGGATCATAGATAGGTATGTTAGGTAGGAATTCCGATTGTAGATAGTTTACTCTTGGGACTGCAGCTCGAGATGTGGATTATCTTATTTCGGATTCTTGTGCCTGAGTACTCCAGAGTTGAGGCGCTGCTAAGTACTTGAGACTTGCATTTTGGGAACATGAACAGGCTTTGTCTGACTAGAATGAGCGCAAGACGTTAGTAAGTGACGTGAGGGACATCTAATTTGGATAGTAAGTGATGTGAGGGACTGGACGGGCTGATACTGGGACGACTTCGCCTTTTCCTTTTGATTTACCTGTATATTGTTACTACATGACGTTAGTATACATGTGTGTACATGGTTATCTGTCCAACTTGATATGTATTTGTGTATTTGCTTATCCGTCTTCTTGATATGGCATGTTATGTGCGTATATGTTTATTGGTGTATTTGGAATGCTAGAATTTGTTACTGTAGTCAATTTACCGTGTTTATTTACTAAATTACCTTTTTGGGGAAAAGAAAAGAAAAGAAAGAGGGAAAACATATATATGGACGGGAGACGTAGTCGTGGACGTGGAACTAGTCGTGGCCGTAGAGCTAGGCAAGCTCAAGAACCGAGAGAAGAAAGAGAAACAGTGGCCGAGCAAGAACAGGGACCGAGGGTTGAGGCTGGAGATCAAATGGCTACGGCGATGCAACAAATGACAAATATCCTGGCACGACTGGTAGATCAACAGAGTCAAATGCCAGTGAATCAACCCCGAAATCCTGAGATCGGAGAGGATAAGGCTCTTGAGAGATTCCAAAAGTTTCTACCTCCGAAATTTCAAGGAGGGCCTAATCCGGATATAGCTGAGCAGTGGTTGGAGGCAATGATTAATATCTTCGCGGCTTTGAATTACATGGAGCAAAGACAAGTAAATTTTGCTGTATTTCAATTCGAAGGACCAGCCCGCGCGTGGTGGAATGTAATTAAAGCCAAGTGGGAAAGAGAACAGACGGTATGGACATGGGCGAACTTTGTAAAGGAATTTAACGAAAAGTATCTCCCACCTTTAGTCCAAGAAAGAAGAGAGGACGAATTTATTGGGTTGCGTCAGGGAACCCTAAGTGTGGCCGAATATGAGACCAAATTTACTAGACTGTCTAAATTCGCTTCCGAATTGGTGGTTACGGAGCGACGGAGAATAAGACGATTTATACAAGGACTAAATTTGGAAATCCAGGAGGCATTAGCGGCAGTTCAAGTTAATACGTTTACAGAGGCTCTTGAGAAGGCCCAAAGAATTGAGAATGTGAAAGCCCAAGTAAAAGCCTGTCAAACGCGAAAAAGAGATACATCCAACAGCACACCTGAGGAATCCAGAGAAAAGACAATGCTCTCCAAAGTGCAAAAAGTGAGCCATTCACCTCGCCCACCTTGGACATTAAGAGTATTAGATGAAAGGTCTATGAAAGGAAGTCAGATCGGATCAAAGGACATTTCTCGAGAAGATCCAACAGTAGCTCCTCGATTGGCCTGTGGATACTGTGGAAAGGCAAATCACACTGAGAATGATTGCTGGCGGAAAAGGGGAAAATGTTTGATTTGTGGGAGTAGCAATCATCAACTTAGCAATTGCCCGAAGAAACAGCCACGAGAGGGTAGTACTCAACAAGTGGAAGGAACCAAACTGAAACAACCTCATGAAAGAGGAAATCGAACAAAAGTATCAACACAAGTTTATGCCGTAGATCAGCAACAAGTTCTGGGGTCCTCCGAGGCGACGGAAGGTATGAATTTCGAGGTCGAAATTCTTTTAAGGGGGAGAGAGTGTGAGGACTCGCAAATTTCTTATATTTTTCTCAAAAATGCCTTTTTATTTAGAAATTATTCCTTTATTATAGCCCTACTACCCAATCATTCTCCAATAAGTGCAAATGAATCTAGAAAGTAGGGTTTCACTCTTCGTTTTCAAAATTGGAGCAAATTAGGGTTTTCACGATTTTCGCCGGATCATTTTTTGGTACGGAGCGAGGATCAAATTTGGTGATTAAAAGTGACTTTTAAGTGAGAAATAATATGTGATTAGGAGCAATGATATAAGGTTAGTGAATAGGAAGTAAAAACCCTAGTACGGGTGTTTTAAAGAAAAACGGTGTGAACCGACGTGTACCGCACACTACCGATTGAACACACCACTGGACCACCACTTTCTTACCACATGAGCTCATTGATATTTGACCAAAATATCCCTTCATTTCCAGCTGCCTTTGACCGAAATTTGTGGCCAAAAATGTAAGGGAGAGAGAGAAAAATTTGCATGGCTTTGATGGCGCCAAGTGTCACCACCACATGGCTCCTTAATTAATTTTTTTTTCTTGCCTTTTTATCCTTCACTTCAGCCATCTTTCTTCTTCATTTTTTCTGGTCTTGGCCAAGCAAGAGAGAGAGAAAGGGAGAGCAAGAGAAAACAAATTCCTTCTTGATTTACACCAACCAAGTGCTAAAATTGAATTCTAAACAAATTGATTGTAAGTTTGGAAGCTTGGGAAGCTAAGGGAACCAAAAACTTCAAGAAATAGTGGAGGATCACTCTTGCAAGCCTTCTTTTTGAGGTATAAAATCTGATCTATGGCTTTGATCCTTTTATTCTTGTTTAAGATGTTAAATAGTCCATGTTTTGGGTTTGATTACAAGTGATGCAAGTTGTTGTGGTGATTTTTGGATGAAATATGTAAGTTAGAGTTTGATTAATTTCTGCCTAAACTTGTTGTATAGTTAGTATATGTTGTATATAAGGTTATATAGGGGGTTTTGGTAGCAAGTGTAGCAAGAAATTAAGAAAACTATCATTGAAACCAAAAGATTTCAGATTTCTGGAAATTTTCATCCTATTCTGTCCGAATTTGAATCCCTATGTTAGAGGCCGAATTGGCCTTAGGTCAAAGAAGGAAAGTTGTATAGAATGGTATTTTATAGGTTTCTACAAAATTTCAACTCAATCGGAGCAACGTAAGACGTGAAAAGTCCAAAATACCCTTACTGTTTTAAGTATTTCCCAAGCAGTCCGTGTGATCAGTTAAGTCCAGTTTATCACGTTTTTCGACTAGGATCCATTCTGATTTAGCTTTTTGCCAAAACATGAAAGTTGTAGTATTCTGAATTAGCTTTCAAATACCTCTAAGAACACCTGATTCGGACTTGTGTACTCTGAGATATGTCCATTACAGTGTTCTGCATTTAAACAGCCGACGAATTGGTTTCTGGTTTAGTAATTTGAGAATTTGACTAAGTTACATTAGGAACTGGACTAAGTGACCTTCATGAATGTTGTAACTCTGTGTCTTAGCTTCGAAACAGCATAGGTTTTGTCTCAATCCGATAAGCGTAACTTCGGATATGTTATTTCCGCATTCGTACGTCAAATCTGTCTTGTGCTAAGTTGAATTTCTGCACTTGTGATTGTGGTAATTCTTATTCTTATGATATTGTGAGCCTATGGAATGGCTCTTGACTTGAATTGCTTATGAGTGATGTTGGGTTGTGGTTGAGGAAAAATAATGAAGCCAAAATGGCTGGAAAATTAGGTAAACACAAAGGGCGTGCTGCCCAAATTTTCGCTCGAGGGCTAGGTTTCTATTTGAACTTGTATACTTTTGTTTGGCCAATACCATGACCGGTTTTCCATTTTAAAACATGATTTTTCATCCTGGGGTTCAAACAACCCTCTTCTTACTTGAAAGTCATTTTTACACGTTTTACTCCTAATTAGTCGGGTTTCTTTGTTTCCCTTAAATGTTTTGCTCGATAAACTGTAATATGTTCTCTTGTTCAACCTTAGGTTTCATTGGTGACTAAGGGTAATATCCGGAAGGATATTTTGCACGTTATTTTGCATATCTAGGTGAGTGTTCCTTGTTTGTTATATTCTCCCGGACTTCATGACTTGTTGTTGTTGTTTGATAATGTGTTAAGTGCTTTCAAGGATTTCTAAAACGAGTTTTCTAGGCGAGCGTGTACTTTATCGCGCTCGACCTTAATGAAACGTGAAATTTTCAATGATTTAATGATGGAAACATTAGTTGCGCATGATGTAAGCCTTTTGGCTGAATTGGACCCTGCCCTTCGTTACCGATCGACTCGAGCCAGAAGCGGACTCGGTCGGGCGATATGGTGACCCTGGGTGAATTTGGTATACTCGAGTATTACCTTGTAGTCCGGCTACGTCCGGATGGGTGGAGTCCGGCCAATGGTCGGATGGGTGGAGTCCGGTCAACGTCCGGAAAAGGGGATGAACGAACAAAAGGATGAACGAGGGATTCTACTTACAAAAAATGTATTTTCAAACGATTGGAGGAATAAGGGGAAATGTCAGGGGGAACGACCGAACAAACGAATAGCTCTATGTGAGCCCGTATCCTTTTAATGAATGTTACTATCGCTTTCCATTGTAAATGTTTCTTGAATTATTAATACTCCATGTTTAATGTATTGAATTGATTGTTGATTATCTGTTCGGAACCTCACTGAGCTTTTAGCTCACCCCTTTAGTTTTGTTTTCCTTAACAGGGGACGGCGAGCAGGATGAGAGCATAGACTAGCCTAGTCTAGGTATTTTGTTTCTTTTGTAATGGTTCTCGCCCTAGTGCTTGGCACGGGCTGGTTGTATGGTGAAGTGAGAACCTTTGTACATTTGATGGCTGTACTTCCTTTTGAGATAGCAATATATATAAGTTCCGCTTTAAGTTTGGATTGCTGCCCTATTTATTCTTGTGATTTATTCTGGATTTGATTAAGGAACGACTGAGTCCCGGCGAGAGCCGGGCAGGCGACTCGCCAAACCCTTTGGTTCGCCTTAGGGGGAGGTGGGGCCGTCACATGCCTCAAAGGCGTCCTTGTGTTCGGAAAAGGGATTTGTACTTATGCTCTGTCCCTGTTCACCCTTTTTCCTTAGTACTATTTCTCCGAATTCGATCATATCCTGGATTTCATGTTTCAATGCTCGACAATCATTGGTGGAATGCCCGGGAGCTCCAGAATGATAAGCGCAGACTGCTTGAGGGTCATAGTCAGAAGGAAAGCGCTTAGAATAGATCTTAGGAGGTATAACACCAATTTTCCCGACAGCTTTCAATTGCTCATATAATTGGTCAACAGGCCGACCTAGATTGGTGAAGGTTCGGTGTGACGTTGAATTTTGGGTGTCACTGGTTTGTTGGTAGTAGTAATTTGGGCTAGGGGGTGGAATAGGTCTTGGGTTAAAAGGAGGGCGAGATCTAGTTTGGAGATTTGGTTGAGGATTTTGAAAGGGTGGTGTGAGTACATTTGGATAATTTGGTCGAGGTCGAGAATGGTTAATGGTAGTATGGTGGATAGGACGGGAGTTTGGGTAGTATGGATAGGGTGATGAATAAGCAAGGCGGTTTGAAAATCTAGGTCTGGCCGAGGGGCCCTGATCCCCAACAAAAGCAGTTTCCTCTTCCTTTCCCACTGTCATTCTAGCCTTGCAGAGCCTCTAGTTGCATCTTCAATGTTGACACATTAACAATTTTTCCGGCCTTCACAAACTCATCAAATTCTTCCAATTTATTGACAATTTCGGCAAAAGAACACCCGGTCATTCGAAAAATTTCCTCAAAGTAAGGCGGGTCATGAGCTTTGATGAACGTGCGAACAATCTCGTTTTCAGTCATAGGAGGCTCCACCTTGGCGGCCAATTTCCTCCATCTCTTCGCGTACATCTTGTGGTCCTCAGATGGTTTTCTTTTAGTCCCCTCAAGTGTGGCCCTCGTTGGAGCAAGCTCGCAATTGTATTCGTACTGCCTCATAAAAGCAGTTGACAAATCCATCCAAGATCTCATATCCTCAGGCTTCAAATTGGAATACCAATCCAACGCGTCGCCTTCTAGGCTCTCGGGAAATAAACGTACAGGTAAATTCTCATCATCTATCGGCTTTCCAAGTTTGTTTACGAACATCCGAAGGTGTGTTTTGGGATTGCCAGTTCCATCGTACTTGCTAAATTTTGGCGCTTTGAAACTCATTGGCAATTGCATATCCGGAAATAGGCACAGATCGTTGTAGTCTAGACCTCCTTGTTTGCTCAGACCTTGGTTTTTCCTTATGAACTCCTCAAACCGATCCAATCTTTTTACCAAATTCTTATCAACCGGTGCGGATGATTCCCCAGCTTCAGCCTTCCCTTGGGCGGTGGTATCTAAGGTGAATGGCTCAGCGGTGGAGTAATAATGTGGTCCTTGAGGTTCAAATGGCATGGTCATAGTGATTGGCGGATAATTCTAGGGGATTTGGGCATGAGAAGGGTTAATTTGGATGTGAGGTACATAAGTAGGTTGTGGGCCGTGAGTGGGATAAGTAAAGGCTTCCTCCGGTGGGTTTATGACTTGTGAAGTAACAGAGGCTTGAGTATAAGGTAAGAGTATTGGTTCAGATTGGCCGGGGGGTAAGGGTTCGTGTTGTTGCTCACCGCTAGCACCCCCAGTGACCAATTGGTCGATCACGCGCCGTTGGGCCATCATTTCAATGCTTAGTTCATTAAATTGGTTTAGAACTTCGCTCAGTTGAGCTCCTAGATTTGCCAAGTTAGTCGCTGATGTTGTTGCAGGCCTATCAGATGATTCGGGACGGGTACTCATGTTTACACTATCTCTTGAAGCTCGGCTATGTGATCGGGTAATAATGGGGCTTCTTCATGTAGCAATATTTGTAATTACTACCTGAGAACGTAGGAAAACCCCTATTAGATGCCCTTCTTGATTGACTGTTGTCAAAAAAGAAAAAGGAAAAGAAAAAGACAGGAGTTAGTAATAATTTAAGTAATTCGGATGCATGTCCTATTGGGGGACCCTTTTAGTGCCAAGGGTAGGCCTAGCATGAGAATGCAATCCTCTGAGGTAGGCACTATACCATACCTTGATGAATCCGATCAACTGATTGAGTGAAAAAATGATTTGAAAAATTTGGTCAATCGGAGTGAAGAGACATTTGCCCTAAAAATGAGGACTACGTTCCAAGTTGATTACTTGCTTTGATTGACGCATGATGTGCAAAAGAGCCTGCTTTTGAAAAGATTGCAATGTCTCGACTAATTTATTCAATGAACCTTAGATTTAAACCCTAAAAAGGAATGAACAAGTCAAATGAATAGGTTGAAATTGATGATTTATTCAAAAATCGACCAGATTACTTTAAAAAAGGTAAAATGGTCAAATGCATTGAATGAAATTTGATTATTTATTCAAAAATGACCAGATTGGTCAAATGAATTGATGGAAATTCAAAAATGGGTTGAATTGTCCACCCATTGGTAATTTTAAAAAATTCATTGCGATGCATTAGTCTATGAGCCTTCTAAAATCAAATTTTGGCCTCAATTTATTTATCGTCTCGATAGTGAGGAATTACTTGTGAATTTCTTCAAATTAATGTCCTTTAAGCAAAGGATTTTTACCAATTTTGATAAAATGGCCAAAAGGTGATTATTAGACGCCCATATTCCAAAGAACGCTCTTGAAAATGATCGGATCCTATCTTACCTCGTGCACTACCCCTTCGGATAGTACAAAAATATAAACGTGCAAGTCTCCTTGGATTAAGTATCCGAGACATAAGGTGGTTTTATTCCTAACACGGGATCCCCTAAATGGCATTCCCTTTCTAGAGTGGATGCATGATGCCATTTATTAAAGCGATGTAAATATGTGACAAATATGGCCTAAAGGACATAAATAATGTATCGGGGGGAAAAGGTCTAAAAGTGAAATGTACTTATTGAAAATTAAGTGTAATAACTGAAATTTAAACATGTGAGTTATCTAGTGGGTAAGTCACTAAAAGAGAGCCAAAGAGGCCTCTTATTGCTAAGGCACATGAATGCAAAAAAAAAACAACGAAATGGTTAGTGCAATTGATAGTACACATAACATATTGGGAGCAATTAAGAAAAGAAATACAATAAAAGCATGTAAAAGGGGTGGAACCTGATGCAGATACGGGTGTGCAGCAACTTCAATCTTGGGTCAACGATCCTTTGATCAACATTGGTGGTCCGATGACAAGATCAAGAACCAAGAAGGTGAAGGAAGTTTTACAAGCCTTGATCATTCACTATACAAGCAAGGAGCAAGCTAGGTTTGAAGATTTGATGGACCATGACATTACTTTGTTCACTTGTACGTTTGAAGTGAAGAAATGATCTCATACTTGTTAGTTTAGTTGGTAGTTGTTTTAAGACTGTCTAGTTTAGTAGTTGTTAGGCGTTGAGTATTTTATTACTTATTGGGCCTTATCGGAAAGCCTTAAAGAGCTGGCTCTTTAAGCTCTTTATGCGGACCGAATTTCTTTCAGGTTTATGTGGGCCGGATTTTGCCCTAGTTTTAGCCTATAAAAAAGGCACCTCTTGTATGAGCAAAGGGACAGAATATTACAACCAGAAATCGTGAGGAATTTTCCTTTCAAGTTCTTAATCGAACTTACTCTTGAATTCTTGAGTTCATTGCTTAGGATTCAAATCTGACTTTATCGATTAGTTTGTTCCCTAATCGTGGTGTCTCTTCATCCATCTTTATTTGCTTAAGGTTGCTGATTACCTTTGTGTGTCAGAGGTCTTGAGTTCATGAGAACAATCGAGTTCAATTTCCATTGGGAGAAAAGGTCCAACTCTGATAATTACAAGGTAGGGAGGGTCTTCCCCTAGGGTTGCCTTATCAGAACCCTTTCCCTCGTGCCTAATGTGCTTAAAAAGGGTGAGGTTGACTCTAACCTAGGAAAACTCTAACATGGATGCATGAGGCTGGGGCTCACTAATGCAACTAGACTCGATAAGATTTAAAAAGGTCCCTAAGCCTTCAGACCTAAGGGAATGGGTCATCAATCCCAAGACCCTCGGTCGTTGGCTCGAGCGATCCCCTAGGTACTGCTATGGGCACAGAGCACACCATCCACATACCTAGAGAAACCATTCCTAGTCCTACAAGGCGGTGTGGGAAAGAGCCCACGAAAATAAAATAAAATGGGATAACAGTAAATAAACGTGCACGTATGAAGTGTTCCCTATTTTGAGGGAAAGGGTTGAGACCCAACGCGAGGCTCTAAAGGTGACACACCCCCCCCCCCAAAATGCAATGCAAAGCGCGAGATAAAACAAGTAAAACATAAATCCAAGCAACCAATCATACATACATGAGTGAGAGTAGTTTGATACGCGCGCGAGGCAAAAGGCCCTAAAATGGAAAATGCAACCCTAATATCCAAATGCTACACATAACAAGGGTAGAAAATGAAAAAGAATGGCTAAATCAAATGCTTGGACCCACTTAGGATGTCCCCAGTGGAGTCACCAATCTGTCGCGCCCCACTTTTTGAATTGGCGTGGAAGTAGTGTGTAGGATAAGTATGTGAACGTGTGTGAAAGTGAAAATAAAAGGCCGTGGGATTGTGAAATGCGACGGTTTGGCCACACAAAGGGTTTTAGATAGAAAAGGAGCCGCCACTTGGTATAGAGTTAGGGTGTACCAAGTCACCCAAAAAGTGATTTTTTGGAAAAGAAAAGTGAACAAACCCTTTAAAGAATTTTTAGGTCAACGTAACCAAAAAAAGGGATCGGGGTCACATTTGATAAGGGAGAAGGCAAAGGCAAAGCCTAAGGCACTCCCTTACCCTAGCCAAAACTAGTTGCGTGACTTAGCCCTTCTTTTCCTAGTTCTTCTACCCAAAGTATGTGTTGCATGTTGGATATGACTAATGGATGCTAAAACAGAAAAATGCAATCCTAAATCTAAAATGTCTCTTATGAGGCTTTTTGGTCCCAACCACATGAGTTGTGATGGCCAATAATGAAAACTCTCATAGAGGTCACGGGTAATGCAAATGAAGACCCAAATATGAGTGCAAGTGTGAAAATGTAAGAAGAATGCAAAATAAAATAAAAATACAAATGTAAGTGCAAGTGTGCAAATGTAAGAAAAATGCATGTGTGCAAATGTAAGAAAAGTGCGTGTGTGCAAATGTAAGAAAATAAATGTGTTTGTGTGCAAGTGGATGAAAATATGGTATAATAGTAGTAAATGCATATAAGTGCAACTGGGTGCAATTTGTGAGGTAGAAAATAAATAAGTGATAGGGAAAGAAGAGAAATGTGTGAACATGGCATGTGGAGTGAGAAAAATATAAGTAGTGAGAAAATGTGGATAAAAAAAGTGAGGAGATGATATGATAGAAATGAAAGTGTATGAACCTAGAGGAATGCATCAAGTCGGGTACGGGAATGACTCCTAACTTCACGACTTTAATTTTCCCTTTGATTAGAAGGAAGGACTAGCGTGCTAAGGCTATTTTGTAGCCACACTCGCTTGTTTCCCTTACCGAAAGGGGACTCTCAAGCAAATGTACCCTACAACTAACATGAAGATGCAAAAACCTAAAATGAAGGGGAAAGGGTTGGAGGGGCATGCCAAATGATAGAAAACTAAGAAAAATGCATGAAATGTAGTGAAACATGCAAGAATGTATTAACAAGAGGAGACGGCCTATTAGGTCTAGCATTGGACTAACCCTTATCTATGAATTCCTACTAGCGTTGGACTAGTGGAAAATCGAAACAATGAGCCACAACTAGCGTTGGACTAGTGTGGATTCGGGAAAATGGGCCACAACTAGCGTTGGACTAGTGTGGTGATGTCACACATTCATTACAAATCAAATAAATCATGTAAAGGCTAATAAAGCAAATAAACACATAAATCACATGTAACACGTAACACATAAGCATGGTATCTAGATGCCAAAACCTAAGAAAGCGATTAAACACATAGCACCTAAGCATGCAAAACACATAAGGCAATTAAGGCCTTAACTATTACATTTTTAGAGGGGAAGGCCTACTACAATCTAAAAAGGGAAACGGAAAATAAATGAAAGAAACCTAACTATTACAACTTGGCATTCAAGTGCCTCCCAAATGATAAAATTGAACTAAAATTAAAGCAAAAACTACGCAACTAAAGAAATAAATAAAGTGAAAATGAAATAAACACTTAAAGTCATGCAATTGCACACATAAGACACATATACGCACGTAGGGTCAAATAACGTCAAAAATAAAGGATAGAGTGTACCTTCCCCGCAATGGTAAGCACATGAAGGGAAAATAGCTTCAAAATAATAAAAGGGTCAAGGCACCACTTTAATTAATGAATAATCACATGAAAATGGGGATAGGCAAGAAATTGAGTCAATCCAAGGCGTTTAAAGGGAGGTGAACAACCCATGCAGCATTAAAACAAGTAATGACTTAAATTCGAAAACTAAAGACATTTGAGGGGTCAAATTGATTGAATTTTTCAATTGCTTGGGCCATAGTGAAACAAAGGGAGACTTGGTGGGCCAAAGTGTAGTTTTAGAAAGTTATTTCATGCAATCTTCATGCAAGGACGTGAGAAACATTCTGCAATCAAGTTTCAGCAAGCTATGAAGCCTTCGGCAATTTCCAACTTTCTTGCTGCAGTTTCCTTAGCAATCTATTGAATACAGGTATTGATGCAATCAAATTAAATAACAAAAGGCTGATTGATTTGTTAACCAAACTGAAAATACTAGATCTTGGAGCCAAAAGAGAAACCATAGCATACATCCAGATAAGGCTTGCAACAAGCTAATGTTCATTTTTTCCAGCAAGCATTGAATCATGATTCAAGTGTTTTAGGGACTCAAACATGCAAACTGAAACCAATCTTCCACTGCCCCTTTCCACACAAGACTAACTAACAAATTAGAAGAGGCTAAAGCCTGGTGGATGGTCACGAAAAAAGAAAACAGCAAAGTAAGTGCGGCAACCTTTGCTCTGCTGCAATTTCTAACTTGATACTCGCATGGATGGAATGCCGAGAATGCCACACAAAATTCATCATTCATTAATCAAACTCACACACATCTTCAAATATGAATCTTAACATAGCTTAAGCATGACTGCCTATCCCCTAACCATTCCAACCAGTAGGAACCAAGCCAAGAAATGAGAAAACACAAAAGAAATGCAGCATGGTCCAAACTTTGCTTTCCTATTGCTGGTTTCTAGGTTTCAAAACTTTGCAGTTTGCTAGCAACCACAAAAGGTTTTGCTAGGTCTTTAAACACTACTTTGAAACCAAATTTCCATAAAACAAGCCCAACATACAAAATTAAACGTGCAAGCAAAGGAAACCTAAGATGATGAAGCTAGCAGGTTCGGAATACATTCACAAGTTTGTTGCAGTGATTTTTCTGCTATCAACTTACAACTTGTTCGAACATTTGCTCGTAATTTCAGACCCAAACCAGCAAGCTTACTTATCCCAAAATCCAATAAACTTCAACACTAATACAATCCTACTGCAAGAAGCCAGTTATTGCAAGTCAAACGGCAAAACCAAATGGGCAACATAGAAACAACAACCAGATATTCTGGGTTCTCACTGCAAATGCGCAAGCTTCTCTTTGCCACCACTAAAAATCTGAATCAAACATCTTTCTCTAATTTCAAGCAACAAAATTACAGCAGTTCGACATTTACACACACACACAGAATCCTTCTGCAGCAATTTTATCCAACCCAAGTCTACTCATGCGAAAAAGAAAAAAAACACAGACAACCCCACAGTAAACAAAACCCACTGTAATGGTTTCAGCCCATTTGTGATCACGTTATCCAAATAACATAGCCCATTTCCAGAAGGTCTAACTATGCCGCTAATCACAGAAAATGCAGACAAGGAAGAAACTTGCGGCCAAATCGAAACTGGATTCATCGAAAGTTACTGCTTTTCTAGCCAAATCATCTAATCATTGAACATTCAATTATCATAAAGCTTTTAAATGCTCACGAATTTCTCAAGGGCGTCAGAAACCATAGACAGATAAACTAACAGATGCACGTACAAGGAAAGAACAAGAAACAGACGTGATGAACTCAAACCCTCACAGGATTATGTTGAAATGATACGAAACAAAATGGGTTTACCTCAAAACAGCACGTTGTTTCCGAAAACGAAACCCCAAGAATTGCTTGTTGCAAGAACTTTTAACGCCGACGAAGTCGCTCCTCCTTTCTTGATTTCCTCTTGCTTGGTTTCTTCTCTTCAGATCCTAGCCCGTAGTTTCCACTTTCAGTCCTAACTCTCAGTCCCTCTCTTTTCTACCTTCGAAGTTCTCCCCTTTCCAAGTTTCCTTCTCTACTTAGCCGCCACACTCCTTATCCTTCCCTTTCTGTCCCAAACCCTCGGCTCTCCTTTTTCCAGATTTTCCAAGCCCTTTTCTTTCATCTGTCATCCGACCCTAAGCTGCCTCTCTCACTTTTCACTCTTGTTCACGAAAGCTCCCTCCTTTCCCGTTGTTTCTTGCTATCTTCCATATCTCTTTCACTCTCGGTTTTTTTTTTCTTTTTCGTCACCCCCCAGCCGTCATAAGACCTCTGCTGCCCCCCTCTTCTGGTTGTGTTTCCATCTATTTAAAGGCCCCAAAACCTACGATGAAAGGTTTAGATGGCCCTGCTAAAAAATGAGTTTATGTGGTTCGTTGTTGCCCCTTTGATCTTGTCCTTGAGTGATGAACTGGGTTGGTACTAGGAATGTTTGGAGAGAAAAAATTGGAAGAAAAGCCAGCTGCAATGTTGAGTTTTGTTGCTTCCTTTCGTATGAAATCCGGAGGATGATGACTACTGCACGTCCAAACATGCGCACGGGTTCTTTTCTTTTTCTGTAATTGATTTTTTTCTTTTCTTTGCAAAAACTCAGTTAATTAATAAAAATGGAAACAAAACAAACAAAAATCGAATAAAATTAGAAATAAAACAAAATGCTAACATTTTTTGTGTTTGATTGATGATTTTCCTCCTTTTTCTTTTTCTTTTTTTCAGTGGATTAATTTATAGAAACAAAAACAATTTTCTTAACAAAAATTAGAGTGAGATAAACTAAACAAGAAATAATAATAATAATAAAATAAATAAATAACAAAAAATTACCTAGAATAAATAAAAGGAAAGGCTAAAATTTTGGTGTCTACACCAGGCCCTTGCCGGCCCGACTTGAGTCACTAGCCACAGGTGTTGAGCTCAGAGGTCACAGAAAGGTCGTTGGATACCAGCCGCCAAACGACATCCGAACAAATTCAGATACAGTTAACAGATTATACACAGTAAATAGGCATATGGACAGACAAGAGAGCGAGTGTGATAAAGTACACTCTCGTCTCAAACAGAATAAACAGACATTACAGTCATTCAGATCACAGATTGCAAGTGCAGAAATCAAGTTAAGTAACAAAACAAATAAGGGGAGTGGTATACTCACCGGTTTCAGTACAGATACTTCAAAAGTTTTTTTGCCCAAAATAGAGCTTTAATCACCAAAAAACCCTAAAATAACCAAGGTGAAGCAATTATGGTTCCCACTTTCACAAATCCAGTACACGAAATGCATAAATAAGACTCAATTATAAATCGTGTGCCTGATCAAATTAGCTACCAGTGCACAGAAATAACAATGTGATTTTGGAGTAGTCATTAATTAAACATCATTAGATAGAGGAGAGGGGTTCCTTCACTACTCACCTTGTAAACACTAGAGACAAGATAGCTTAGGATCTTTCCTTTCCAAACAACTCCACCAAGCACTTCTATCCTTCTTAGCAAGTCGGTTTTATGGAGAAATTTGGGAGATTAATGGTTGGTTTCAAGATTTGGCAAGAAAAGGAAGAAAAAGTTGAAGAGTTTTCTTTCTTTTTTCTCCAAGAGTGGCCGGCCAAGAAGATGAGATTTTTGATGAATTTTTGGTCAATTTTTTGGTTATTTAGTAAAGGTAGTAAGATGGTCAAAGTCCAAGGTCCAATGAAAATGCGACACCTAGCATCTCTTTTGGCTTATAATTATCCTTTTGTCTCTCCACCATTAATCCATTTAGCAACCTCTAGTTATCTCTTAACACCCGATAAATTAAACCCAATATCCGAAACTTAACCTAACTGGCCAAATTTTACCGAACTTTCCGCACTAGCGGGTCCCACGTCCGATATACATTCTTAATTTCTCAAAAACTTACCGATACTAGAAAAATCATTTAAAAACTATATTTACTAATAAAAATTATGTTTTAAAATTTTCCGAATAAAGAAAATGTGGAAAAAAAACGTGCAATTCAAAGAAAATAAAACCTAGAAATTAGGAAAAATTACGGGTCCTCACAAATTCGGCCTCTAACATGGAGCACTAAAACCGGACAGAATGGGCTGAAATTTTCCAGAAATCTGGAATTTTCCGTTTTCAATGCAATCTTTCTTGATTTCTTGCTCCAATCATCACTACAACCACTTATATAAGCTTAGATACAACATATGTCATCCATATAGCAAGTATAGGCAGCACATACCTCAAACCCTAACTCACATATCTAAAATATATATATATACACTATCCACCCAAATCTTGATAATAGCTATCATCCACCACAAATTTAAGGTGCTAAGCCAATTTAAACAAGATCAAGAGTAAGAAATGGGGAAATCATCATCCTTACCTTGCTTAAGTGTTTACCAAGAGCAGCCCTAGCCTCCCCTTCAAAATTTCACCAACACCTCACCAAATAAACACTCAAGGATAGCTTTAATCGGTTTAGTTTTCTTTCTTTCTCACTTGGTGGCTAGATTCAAGAAGAAATGGAGCAGCTTTCTCTTGGTGTTTTTTCCTCTCTCTCTCTCTCTCAGCCAAGTAGTAGAAAAAACGAAGAAGAAAGATGTCTCCAAGTGATAAGAAATGCAAGAAAAAAAATCAACCAAAAAGCCATAGGGTGGTGACACTTGTCACCACCAAAGCCACACAATTTTCTTTCTCTCTCCCTTGCATTTTTGGCCCTAAATTTCGGTCAAAGCTAGCTGGAAATAAGGAGATATTTTGCTCAAGTATTAATGAGCTCATGTGGTAAGAAAGTGGTGGTCAAGAGGTGCGTTCAATCGGTAGTGCGTGGTACCCGTCGGTTCGCGCCGTTTTTCCTTAAATCACACGTACTAGGGTTTTACTTCCCATTCACTAACTTTATATCATTGCTTCTAATCACATATTATTTTTCACCTAAAAGTCACTCTTAAGCACCAAATTTGATCCTCGCTCCGTACCGGATAATTACACTACGGATACACGTGAAAACCCTAACTTGCTCCAACTTGAAAACGAAAAGTGAAACCCTACTTTCTAGGTTTATTTGCACTTATTGTGGAATGATTGGGTAGTAGGGCTATAATAAAATCATAAGTTCCAAATAAAAGGGAATTTTTAAGAAAAACGTGAGGCTTTTACAATTCCATAAATTTAATTTAGGGTTTCGGTTAAAATGTGAGAAATTTGAGAAAACGGTCAGTCACAAGTGAAACTAGGGTTTTGATTAGACTTTTAGGGTTTCTAGTCTTTTAAACAAAACAAGGTTTTAAATCAAACCCAAAGAAATAACTTTAGTTTCTTCTTTAGAACAAAATAATGTTTTAAAATAAAAATAAACTAAAGAAACCGTAATATCCTTTTTGAGACTAAACAAAAGGCAATCCTAAAAGTTGGGGTATCACACAGTTCGTAGTGTATCTAGGTCAAAAGTCCGGATTACATAACCAAAATATCACATTCAGACTAGTTAACTGCACTATGCGTACACGACAATAACTCAGGTTACCGATGTCCGATTGAGGTGTTTTCAGTTGCGTTGGAAAGCTAAAACATAGGGTTAAAAGGTTCATGTTTTGGCCAAAGACTGGTTTCGTACAGATCAAGATGAAAAATGCAGCCAACATGAGGAAATGTTAAAACTGTCTACTGGACGCTACCTAGGGCAGTCTCATGGGTATTTTGGTCTTTTAATGAGTATAGTACTCAGATTGGGCTAAAATTTTGTATACAACTATAAAACATCATTCTCTACAACTTTTATGTTTTGTGCTAAGTCTAGTTCGGCCTCTAACAGGGTCAAACAGTGCCGGTCAGAACAGGGGAGGTGCAAAACCGAAAATCCGGAATTTATGCCTACAAGTGCTAATCTTCATAATTCTAGCTTAAAACACTACCTCACCTCCTTATCTACACTTATCCCCATCATAATCCATCTAAACAAGAAGAAATATGGCTGATCAAAACAAACCCTAACTCACCAATTCTCCCAAAATCACCACAACCTCTTCCATAGCTACCAATTTAACCAAATCATGAGTTATATAACAACTTAAACAAAAGTAAAAGAACCAAAGATAAGGGCAGCCAAAATACCTCAAGAACAAGCTTTCAAAGGATATCCTCTACCTCTCTTTGAAATTTTTGGTTCCTTAAGCTTCCCAAACTCTCAAACTATTGATTAATCGGTTTAGATTTCTTGGTTTCTCACTTAAGTGGATCAAACTCAAGATAGATTATGGTTTCTTTCTCTTGGCTTTTCCCTCTCTTTCTCACGGTTCATATGGCAGAAATGGAGGCTGAAATAAAGTGCAATTGAAGCTTCAAGAAGGTTAAAAATGATAGAAATGAATTTGGGTCAAAGGTGACAAGTGTCACCTTGTGATTGGAAGTCAATTTTTTCTTTCTTTTCTCTTGTTTTCTTGGTCAAATATTGTGGCTGATGCATGAGATATTTTCAGGGTTAATTAGCTGAAATAAAATGAGAAGATTAAGGTAATAAAGTATGGGTCAAGTGGTGTGTTTACCCGGTAACAAACGGTACTCGTCGATTCAACCCGTTTTTTCTTAAATCGCGTATACTAGGGTTTTATCTTATAATTCCCTAACTTATTAGCATCACTTCTAATCACACACTTAATTGCATCTAAAACTCACTCTTAATCACTACATTTATCGCACTAATGGGTCCTACATCGATAATGCATTCCAAATTTAATGTACACTAACTCATACTAGGAAAATGAATTTAAAACTATACTTGTAAAAATGCATAGAAATTTTTAATATTTCCAAGGAAAGTATAAAATGTAGGCAAAGGAATAAAATAATGCTGAGAAAATGTGAAAATTTTTGGGTTCTCACATTCTTCAACTTCGTTGAAAATAGCCCCAAACAAACTTTCAGTCATGCGAAAGATCTCTTCGAAATATGGTGGATCATAGGTCTTAATAAACATGCAGACAATCTCCTCCTCTGTCATAGGTGGCTCTACTTTAGCAGCTAGTTTCCTCCAGCGTTTAGCATATCTCTTGTGATTCTCGGAGGGTTTTCTCTTAGTCCTTTCTAGCATTGTTCGCATAGGTTCAAGTTTGCAGTTATACTGATACTGCCTCACAAAAGATGTAGACAGGTCAACCAGATTTTCATTTCTTCTAGTTTCAAATTAGAATACCAATCTAGAGCGTCGTCCTCCAAACTTTCAAGAAATAATCACATTGGCAAACTTTCATCATCCACAGGTTTGCCAAGTTTGTTAGCAAATATTTGAAGATGCATTTTGTAATTTTCAGTTCCATCATACTTGCTAAATTTCAAAATTTTAAAACCCAAAAACAATTGCACATCAGGGAAAAGACACAGCTCATCATATCATAATCCAATCCTCCATGCTTGCTCAACCCTTGATTTTTCTTCATGAACTCATCCAACCGGTCTAATATCTTCAGCAAATTCTTATCAGTAGGGGTAATGTATTCATCCATTCCTATTTTCCCCAAAAAGCGGTGTCTAGCATGAAGGTTTTGTGGTAGGGGGTTGGGGTCCCTGAGGATTAGGTGGAATATTTGGATTGATCTATGGGTAATTTTAGAGAATTTGGATATTAATTGGGTTAACCAAAATATTACTTGGATATGTGTGTGAAAACTAGGATTGAAATAGGTGAAGACACCCGCTTGGAGATTTGTAAAAGGTGGAATGAATGAGATCTAAATGGTGAACATATGAGTTGGCAGGTTATCTAGCTCAGATTGATTGCCGTTATTAGGTATGTGGTCAGTTTGGACACCACTATGACTGCTTGAAATCAACTAATCAATCAGGCATCCTTTTGCCGCCATTTCTATACGTAACTCATTGAATTTGTTTAATATTTCACTCAATTGGGGCCCTAAAGATGCGGCATCTGATGAGATAATGATTGCAAATCTTTCTGACGATTCTGATATGAACTTATGCTTACACGGTTTCTCAAGGCTCTACTGCGAGATCTTGTAATAATGGGATTTCTACGTGTAACTATATTTGAAAGTACCTGGATGAAGAAAAATTTACTTAGAAGTTTGTTCTTTAATTAAACTGCTCCAATTCCTTGGAAAGAAAAGGTAAAAGAAAATGAAAAAGGACATGAGTTAGTAAATATTTAAATAATTTGGATGCATGTCCTATGAGGGTGCCACATTATGCCAAGGGTTGGCCTATAATATGATGCAATACTTTTAAAATGGGGCCCATTCATCAAACTCGTCTATCCATGATAACTTTTCAAAAGACAAAACTTATTTCACTGCCAAATTTGTGAAACTCATGTACATCAGCTACATTATTTCTTGAAAGCAATTTCATACAAAATCATTAAATTTCTTAAACCTATCTATTACAACATTTTTTGGCTCTCTAGAATAAGGATTCGTCATACGCTCAGATTGATCAAACAATTCACCATATTTTCTCTTCAACTCTTGGTGTTTTTTCTCGTATTTCCTCATATGACTTTTTGTTTTTCTCAGCCAGATCTTTGTTGACTTCTACAGATTGTCTCAATTGCACATTCTCTCTATCTTTTGTCTCAATAATAGCTATCAGCCTTTTGATTTTCTCGGATTGCTCCTTTTACGGCCTTTGAGCACCAAATCTCTAGCTTAATTTTTGTATTGTGGAGTGACTAAAATCATTTGTTTAAAGTCCGAAATGTAGGCAGTATTTTCATCATTGGACAACGTGTCCCAAGTCTCAATAATTGGTATGTTCATCGAAATTTCATTCGGACAGATTCCCTTATCCAAACTGATGGTAAATTCGATCAAATCAGGTGTGCGTAGCAATCTTTGAACACGTTCTAATTGTCTAAAAAATCTTTTGGAATATAAACCATGATGGCTTGAGTTCCTAGCAATGGGGATAAAATCTGATGACTTGGTACGAAAAGCAGGCTTGATACAGTCAGTCCAATCCAAAACTCACTTAATCCTTTGATCTGGTAATATTCTTAAGAAATTCAAATACTCTAACGCATTTCTCGATAGACTATTTCTGTTGACCCTTTTGTGATGAGTCACTATCCAATTGTACCCAATCAAGGGTAAACTATCAGAAGCAGGTAGTTGTCTTATAAAATGCTCTATAACCTATATATGCAGAATTAGATTCAAACTATGAAAGAATTATGCCCCTCTCTGGCAATTGGTACAGGCAACGAATATATTGGCTAATATGGTCGGCACTATAGAATACTATCAATTTTTAATCCTAAGAAAGAGGTCAAACATAAGTTTAGTGATTTTGAAAATGATCTTTTTATCCCTTCTCGGAAAGAGGTAAATTCCAGCCATAACGATTTCATATACCCACGGTCTCTTGCACTCTCACATTGTTTTAGATGTAAACGAAATGTTCTCTCGAACCCATCTCTTAGTGCAAATCTGTCAAATAAGAATTTTACATCCATACTCTAATCAGACCCTTGTATTACAAACTCTTTTAATCCAATGAAGTGACAAAACTCTGCCTTGCCGAAGGCAAATGGAAAAATTAATGTTGTACCATGCACTTACAAGTTAAGAAGACTGGCTGCCTCTTTGATTGTCACAGTCATTTCTCTGTTTCCTATTCTAAATGTCGAACAACTAGAATCCTATAATTGTATCAAAGCCTCTACCAAGTAATTGCCTGATTCAACATCCTTAAAATCTCCGATCGGTCCTAGGTGAGATGCCACTTAATGAATTTCACTAAACAAAAGAAGCACAAGCCACCTCCGAACCTCAATTGGAACTGCCAATAATTGTTTAATTCATTGAGAATTATCCATCTGAAACAAAAAGTTCAAGTTAAATACTTTATCTAGGGGCCTCACTTCTCTAGTTTTTGGCAAAAATTAAACATGAAAATCCCATAGAGGGTTAGATACCCAGGGGAAAAAGGTTGGCATAATCCTAAAAGTGAGATTCCCTAAATGGCATTCCCTCTAAGATTAATGCATGATACCAATTTATCAAAGAAAATAAATATGCAATAACAGAAATTAAACATGACCTAAAGGAACCCTTTCATATGACAGGGTAGGTTTAAAAATGATGTGCAATTACTAGGATACTAATGCAACAGACTGTTATTTAAACGTGTAATAATCAATCTACTAAAAGTAGACTCTTAAAAAGATTACCATGCCAAAACACTTATTTCTAAAGTTTGTGAATGTAAGAGAAGAAAAAAATAAAGAAAGGTTAGTTTAATCGTTAAATAATACATAACACGTTGGAGCAATAAAATGATACAGAAATATAAGGTAAAGAAAGAAGGGTAGAATCCCTTCCCTCGTGTTTAGCATTCCTAATAGGGTAAGGTTGACTCTATCCTAAACGATCTCTAACGTGGATGCATGATGTTGGGTTCACTAGTGCGTCTAAATTCGACAAGGTTTCATCCTCCCAAACCTTCAGACTATAGGGCGAAGGGTCATCAATCCTAAAACTCTTAGTCAGTGGCTTGAGTGATCTCCCAAGTATTGCTACGTGCACGTCGTGCCACAGGCACATGTCCAAGTGAATCTATTCTAATCCTAATAGGGAGGAGTGGTGTGACAACCACTAAAAGAAAAAATATGAAGAATTATATAAAAAGAATAACGTTTGCACGTATGAAGTGATCCTTTGAGTGGAGGGATTAATATTATTAAACATGCATGAAGGCTCTAGGGTGACATTTTCCTACCCCAAATGCAGAAGTGCAATAACATAAATGAAAGTAAATAAATTATTCATCACATATAGAGAGAGAGAGAGAGAGAGAGAGAGAGAGACGATTACACATGTGAAATGCAAAAAATTCTAAAAAAAATGAAAGAAAAAGAAAGATGCAACCTAAAACATCCTAATGTGATACATGAAAAAGGTTAGAAAAAGAAAAAGATCAACTAAACGAAGTGCTTGCTGTCGTGCCCCATTTTTTGGAATAAAAATGAAAGGGTGTTAGAAAAATGAGTATTTGATTTTATTTTAGAAAAATAAAGAAAGGAAAAAGGGTTTAAAATGGGACTTTTGAGTGCGACGGTTTGGCCTCAAAATAATATTCTAAAAAGGTTTTAGAAAAAAGTAGAGTCGCCACTTGCTGTTGAGTTTAAGTGTATCAAATCACCTAAAATATATTTAAAATGAAAAATGAATAAAACTCCTTTTAGATGACTCCAGATCTTTGAAAAAAAAAAAAAAAGAATTCGAGAGTCACAGTTGAAGAAAGGGAAGGCAAAGATTTGATAGATTCAAACTTAAGACACCTTTCAATCAAGTCAAAACTAGTTGCAAGATTTCAAAAATTTTCCTAACCCACCCTATAAAACTTATCACATTTGGATGTTTCTATGTGGATGCAAACCCAGACCTATGAGGTATCGAAAGGGATGAAATGTCTCTTTGAAATTTAATTGGTGCAAATCACATTAATTGTGAATCCCAAAACCTTTCTTGGAAAGGTCACGAATATGTAAAAAATGAGACTCGAAGAAAAGAAAATTATGCCATATAGATAAATATACGTAACTTGAAAGAGAAGAATGCAACATAAGAGATACAGGATGCTAAAATTCGTGACACAATCTTCCTTCTTATAGAAGGGGTAAGAGCATGCTAAAGTTAAGAAACCATACTCATTCATTTTTCATATTCGAAGAGTGACGCTTCTAATCTAGTCAAGTAAATGAATTAACTTACTTCTAATTTCCTAAAATGAGATGCAATTCTAAATGATATGGTCCAAACGCATAAAGGGTAAGGGAATAATAGTAAGAAAATATCATGCAAATGAAAATTACCTAAAAATGGAAAAAGATGCATGAGATGCATTAAATGTCACACCAAAACATGAATCTAGCGTATCGATGGCTTAAACATAAGCATACAAGCATCCAAATAAATAAGACCTAACTATTACATTTTGAGGGGCTTAACTACAATCTAAAAGGGGAGTTTTAAAAATAATAAACCTATCTATTACATTTATCAAACTAATTACATTTTCTTGAACAAAAGAAAAAAGAAAAACTAAACTATCTATTACAATTTGGCATTTAAATGCCTCCTAAATAAACATCAAAATTAAATAAATGAAAGGTTAAATGAATAAAAAGAGTAAATAAAAAAAATACTTAAAACATGCAATCACATAAAAATACATAGGAGCACATAAAAAAGAGATTAAGAAATAATAGAGGGTACCTCCCTTGAAATAGTGGCTAAATAAGGTAGAGTTTGCCCTATTTATACTCCAAAACCAACGAAATAGTCAAGGCACCAATTTAATTCATAATTTAAAAGAAAATGTAAACATATATCAAATTCACTTTATTATTTTAAAGAAATATGAATAAACATAAAATTTCTAAAATTTACTAATTAAATGAAACATGATTTTTTTTTAAACAATAATAATAACTTTTTATTCATAGAGGCATAATCTTACAACCCATAGCAGGGAGCACTGCTCTCATACTTCAATACACCGACCCTTGCCAACCCTAGTTCGAATAGATGGCACACCTAGTCTATCCAACCGTACTTCCCCTCGAGCCAATGAGGCCAGTTTGTGTGAGAACCCGAAAATTTTCGTATTTTTCAGGTTTTATTTTATTTAATCGCACGCTTTTCTATAATTTCTTTATTAGGAAAATTTTCTAAATCATTTTTATGGGTAAATATGGTTTTTTTTTAATTCTCTTCTAGTATGAGTTAGTTCATGAGATTTTAGAAGTATATACCGGACGTAGGACCCGCTAGCGCTGAAAGTTCGATAAAATTGGGCCAGTATGGTTAAGTTTTGTATACCGGGATTAATTTAGCAGGTGTTAAAAGATAACTAGAGGTTACTATATGAATTGGTATGAGAGGGACAAAGGGATAGTCATGTATTAATTAGGGTGACAAGTGTCACCTTCCTATTTCTTCTTGGACTTTGACCAATTTCTTACTTTACCAATTAAATCAAAATTGACCCAAAAATCATCCTCATTTGCAAGCTTCTTGGCCGGTCCTCTCTAAGGAGAAAAGAAAAGAAAACTTCAACCTTCATCTTCCATTTCTTGCACAAATCTTGTAATCCAACCATCCAAACTTGAAATTACTCCATAAAAACCCTTAGCTAGGTAGGAGTGAGGAAGTTGGTTGAGTTGTTTTGGAAGCAAGAGACCTAAACTACTACCTTTTGTGAGGTATCAAGGTATGGTGTGTAAAGATTCATTATTTGTTTCCAATAATGGTGAATTCATGACTTGTGGTGGCTAGTTATGTGATTATGTGGAAGATTTCATGATTCTTGGTAGAAATTGGTGAATTTTTATATTTATTCATGATTTTTCTGTTTTTATATGTTTAATATTGTTGGGCCATGGATGATGGCTTGGAATGGTTTAGAATGAAGCTTTAGAGCGTAAATTGTGGTTGTTCGCGAAAAATTTCCGCATTGGACGAAAAATTTCAGATTTAGGGTTTGGATTTGGGGCTTTTCTAGGGTTTCTATATAGCACTTGAATTGGCTTGGATTAAAGAGTTTTGTGACTCTAATAAGGTGTATTGAAGGGTTTATGACTTGTAACGGTTTTGGTGATTGTATTTGGAAAGTATGGGTGAATGCTTGTAGGTTGGAAACTTGGAATGTTAAGGGGAAATGCTGTCCAAATTGGGATTTCTTGTGTTTTATTGGACTTGGGTTGCTTTAGGGATAATTAGAGACCTTAGGGTTATCTAAACCCCTAGTGCCGAGTGTTTCTTATTTTATTTGCAAGTTTCTTTGATTTTACATTAGTGACTTGTAGCTTAGATTTATGACTCGTAATCGAGTCTCATTATGCTTGTTTGAATGTTTTAGGGCGTGACGGTGGTCCGAGACGCTCATCGGGTGGACAATAGTAAAAGTCTCTTTGCTTGCTTGTTGAGTGTACTACTCACTTGATTGTTACTATATGGCTTTGTTACACTTGAAATTGATGACTTGATTGCCTGTTTGCATTGTTGACATTGATTGAGGTGAGGGTGTACTTGATCACTCCCACCCTTCATGTCTTATATGGCTGTTTACTGTGTTACTTGAATGGTCCATGAATATACTTGAATTGGTGTCGTTTGGACGAGTATCCAACAGCCATTATTGTTATTACTGAGCTCAACCCCATTGGTGGTCAATTGAATCGAGCCGGCAAGGGCTTGGTCGTGAAAATTGACGAGCCATGGGGACTGTTATATGGAATCTTGGAGTATGAGACTCTCGATTCCTGTATACTCGAGTATTACCAATTCTAAACTGTTTGGAGTTCGGGCCCAGTTGGGGTATGAGAGGTGGAAGGAATGGGAGTAAAGTGGAGTCTACGTTTGGTTACTTTTTTGTACATTGACGGACGGTCAATGAGATACGATCAAGTATGGCAAGCGAGGAAAGGGGCTCTTGAGAGCCGCCCGTATCCTTTTACCACTTTCATTGATATGTAACTTCATTTAGCTTCCTTGTTGAATGAATCGAGAATGATCGACTCTATGCTTAATCGCACTTCCTTGCATGAGTGAAAGTACCTCATTGGGCGAAATCTCGCCCCATTCCTTTTGTTTTCCTTACAGGGATTTGAACATCTTTTGGTAGGCTTTGATACTTTGTTACCAAGTTGAGCTAGTTGTACATATTCTTTTGAATAGCTCCTCAATGGACAAAACCTTAAATGTATTCGGATCCAACTTTCTCGTTTGAATTGTAACCATGGAACCATTGGTGTATAAACTTGTTTACAACCTTTGGTTTGAGATTTTGGGCTTGTAATTATGTGATTTCTTGGTTTATATGCTTTTTGATGTTTGGACGGATTTCGGACAGATTCAGATTTCAAAAGGTGAGAGGAAAAAATTTTGGTGGGAAAGGACAGGGTCGAATCCGGCCAGTTTCTGGCCTGATTGCCCTGAGGAAAAATTAAATCCGGCCTTTGCTCTCTGGCTAGTATCCGGCCAAGAATCCGGCCGAAAATCCGGCCGGATTCTGACGGGTCCGGCACTATTCATGTCGGCTCCGATTTTTATTTTTTTTTATTTTGTGATTTTGTGTGAGAACCCGTTTTGCCCTAATTTTTTTCCTAGGGTTTATTTCCCCCTTAATTGCATGTTTTCTGCATTTTCGGGCCTAGGAATATTTTTCTGGTAGATTTTATGAGTAATTATAGTTTTTAGATGATTTTTCTAGTATTGGTGAGTTTTTAGAAAATTAAGAATATATTTTGGACGTGGGACCCACTAGTGCGAAAAGTACGGAAAAATTCGGCCAATAAGGTTAAGTTTCGGATACTGGTGGAAATTTATCGGGTGTTAAGAGATAAGTAGAGGGTGACATGGCATTGATGTGAGAGGAACCAAGTGATAGTAAGGCATTAAATGAAGTGCCAAGTGGCACTATGTGATTGGTCCACTTGTTGGACATTTTTGACTTTTCTTATCATGGATTAAATATCTCAAAAATTGACTAAAAATTCATTCTTTCTTACCTCTTGTTGGCCAATTCTCTCTCTTGGGCAAGGAAGAAAAACTTCTTCAATTTACAAGCTTCAAACTATCTCAATCTTCCATTCCAACCAATTAAACTTAGATTTGCTCCATAAAATCACTCCATTAGGTGCTAGTAAGTGACTTGGTGAAGTTTTTGGAGAAGCTAAGGTGTTCCACCACTATCTCTCTCTTGTTTACTAGGTAAGTGGTACTTGAACTTCCTCCTACACTTAATGATGTTTAATTTGTGCCTAATGGGAGCTAAAGTGATGGATTATGTGATTTATTTCTTGGTTTGTGATGAATTGGTGAAGTTTTTATTTTTTGAGGAATTTTCTGGTTTAATATGATCATGGTGTTGTGGTTGTTTATGATGGTTGATAATGAGGGGTAATGACTATGGTAGGTGTGAATGATAGATAATTGCAACCAATTTTGGATTTGGAAGGAAAAGTGAAAGTTAGGGTTCTATCATCCCCAATTTCTGTCCGGTTTTATATCATGTGGTTAGAGGCCGAATTAGACTCTACTCAAAACATGAAAGTTGTAGGTATTGATGTGTTTGAGGTGCCTGTAAAATTTCAGGTCATTTGGATGAGTGTAGAGTGAGTTATGCCGTTTTTACTGTAGCTGTTCTGCTTTGATCAGAATGCGAAAACTGCGATAGTAATTGGCCCTTTTGACTGGAATTGGTTTGGATTTTGAAGTTGGTGTCTTCTGATGAAATGTAGATGAATGTCTTAGCTAACATATGCCTTTGGAATTTCGGCATTTGGACTTGTATGGACTGAGATATACCGATTACAGTTTTCTGTGTTTTTCAAACCTGTTTTGGGAATTCTGGGTTAGTATTTGGCATATTTGACCTAGTTGTGTTAGGAACTGGATTGAGTGGCCTTCTACATTGTTGTAGCTCTGTTTCATAGCTTAGAAATGGTGCATCTTGCACCCCCATCCGATAACCGTAGTGAAAGTGGTGTCATTACCGCATTATGAGGTCAAATACGTTTTTTTTGTTAAGGCCTAAGTTAAAGCCATTTCTTAATTTCTGGTTACCTATGATACTTATTTATGCATATGAAACCCTAGTAGGGTTATAATTGGTATGGCTATATGACTCGTTATCGAGTCTCTTTTAGGGCTTGCTTTCATTTCGGTTGTTTCCTAGCTAACTTTTGTACTTGTACCACTTTGAGCCTAGCGAACGGCTTTTGGGAAATGAGATGACTTTTGTGTGAAATGTTGGGACTGATTTGAGGATATAATGAAGCCTTAATGGCTGGAAAAGTAAGAAATTTAGGGGAAGTGCTGCCCGATTTTCTAGGCCGTTTGGTTCCTTTAAGTTGGATTTGCCTTTTGGTAGAATGAAAGGCTTTTGGGTTGTTTGCGCCTAGGTCTTCATGCTACCTTTTCGGTTCCAAGAAAATCATGTTTTGCACCCTTGCATTAGTAATTATTTGGCGAGGCATACGACTAGTAGTCGAGCCTCACATGTGCATTCTGTTTACTCGATTCTGGAAGTAAAACCTTCAATCGGTTTATTTTGATTATTTTAGGGCTTCTTGGCGATTAAGGCCAATCTGAAGTGAAAACTTTTGAAGTTGAGCCAGTGAGTGTACCACTCCCCTCCATTGCTGTTTAACTTGATTTTTGCTCTGCAATCTGTTTAATTGTTGGAGACGAGGGTGTACTTTATCACACTCGTTCTCTTGTCTGTCCATATGCCAATTTTGAGTGCCTATCTGAATCTGCTATCCTGTATCTGTATCTGAATCTGTTATCTGTGTCTGCATCTGTTCGGATTTCTATGACCTATGAGCTCAATCCTGTGGCTAAGTTATTCGAGTCAGGCCGGCAAGGGCCTGGACGATTAGATAACGAACCACGGTAGTCTGTTCGGGGATTTTGGGTATTGAGACCCTTGATTCCGGTATACTCGAGTATTACCATTTCTGTTCGGTTACGGTGAGCGGGCCCGGTAAAGGGGTGTTTGGTGGACGGAATTCGGTGTAAAGAGGGGTCTACGGACGTTTGGTTCTATATACGTTGACGGAGAGTCAACCGGTTTGGATCAAGTACTGCGCTGGAAATTTGGCTCCTGAGAGCCACCCGTATCCTTCTGATTTGAATCATTGGTTCCTTTGCTTTACATCTGGCATGTGTATCTGATTTGTTAAATGTGAAATACCATGATTTTGCTGCTATATGTTTGGTACCTCATTGAGCGCAAGCTCACCCCTTTCTGTTCCCTTTTGTTTTCCTTACAGGAAAATAAACACTTTTGGTCTGGACTTGACAAATGACTGCCAAATTGAGCTAATTGAACATATCTTTTGTATAGCTCATGTATTAAAACCCTAAGTGTACTTTTGGGGCGTTTTCTCTTCTGATTTGGCAAACCGTGTATATGTATCAACTTTTGAAAACTTTTGTATGTCCTTTTGGATTGTAAACGCTAAAGTTCAGATGTGAATGTTTGCGTGCTCTTTCGGTTGCGTTCTGACGGGTCGGTTACTATTCATGGCCGACTCCGGATTTCATTTTTTTTTTTGGGTTATTTTACCATCTTGACTTGTTTACGCTCGTTTGTAAGTTCCGGATCGCTATTAATAGCTCTACTCTGATCCGTAGTCCTGGCGAGAGTTGGGCAGGCAGTCCGCTAACCCCTTTGGTTCGCCTTAGGGGAAAGTGGGGCTGTCACAAGTGGTATCAGAGCCACGTCGCGTGGTCTCTGCGCGGAGTGAGACTGAGCCAAGTGGTGTTGTGGTCCTAATTTCATGAATATGTCTAAGTGCTCGTTTGAGCATAAGTTATGAACCGGGCATGTGATAAGTGTACGAATCATTACCATGGGACTCGAGGAAGCTAGGTATGCATGTCGGGTAGGAATCCTTAATAAAGATGGTTTACTCTTGGGACCGGCCGGCTCGAGTTGTGAATTATCTTAGATGGGATTCTTGTGCCCGGATACAAAAGATATGAGGGCCTAGGTTAGAAAGGATTTGGTGAACTAGAAAGGCCATTCCTCGGTGGATCGTCTATGTTTGTACCTGACTTAACTGGCTGTATGTATGTGTGTGGCTTAATTTTGACCGGCTTGTATATACATGTTTTGATCTTGTTTGGAATGTATAAATGTGTGTTATCATAAAAGTTTTGAGTGTTACTTACATGCATCGTGCTTATTTTGGTTTAGTATTATTGCCTAGACCAAGTAAAACTCATGGAAGGTACACGGAGTGGACAGGGCCGTGGGCGTGGAAATAGGCAACCTACGCCTGAAAGGGGTACTGGGGAAACCTCATCTGGACCAAACCCTGAACTTAGGGTTGACCCCAATGTCCAAATAGCTGCTGCCATGCAGCAAATGACTGCTTTGCTAGCCCAAGTGGTGCACCAACAAGGTCAAAACCCTAACCCTAACCCTGGGAATCCTGGTCATCACATGGAGGGCGAGGATAGAGCCCTTGAGAGATTTCAGAAGTTCTCCCCACCCAAATTTCTTGGAGGCCCTGATCCTGACATAGCTGAGAAGTGGCTGGAGAAGATGATCGATATTTTCGCTGCCTTACACTATACCGAGGAGAGACAGGTGACATTTGCTGTCTTTCAACTAGAGGGAGCCGCCCGTTCCTGGTGGAATGTCATTCGAATGAAATGGGAAAGAGAACAAACTCCGAGGACGTGGGCGAACTTTATGAGAGAATTTAATGCCAAGTTTTTCCCTCCTCTCATTCAAGAAAAGAAGGAAGATGAATTTATTCGGCTTCGCCAGGGAACACAAACCGTAGCCGAGTATGAGAGTCAATTCACTCGGTTGTCTAAGTTTGCGCCTGAACTGATCATAACCGAACAAAGACGGATAAGGCGTTTTATTCAGGGGCTAAATGTTGAGATTCAAAAGGATTTGGCTGTAGCTCAACTTAGTACCTTTAGTGACGTTGTGGAGAAAGCTCAACGGGTTGAAGATGCGAGGCTACAAGTTAGAAACTTCCAAACCAAGAAAAGGGGCTTTCCTGGGGGCAGCTCGGAACAGGAAGATAAGAGCACACCCCCTAAGAGTGGAAAAGGGAACGGGGGAGTACGACAACCGGGGGTGGCCAGTGGTGTCTCATCGGGAGGATCGGGCACTGCTACTCGAGGTCCCTGTGGATACTGCGGAGGGCCAAAGCACACGGAGGCAAATTGTTGGAAGAAAGAAGGAAAATGCCTGCGCTGTGGTAGCGCCGAACATCGAATTGCTAACTGTCCAGCACGACTGCGCGAAGGGAGAGGGACTCCGCCACCAACCAAGACTAACTCTCAGCAACCAGCTAAGACCAACCCTGGACAGTCGAAAGGAGAAGGGACTGGAGCGAAAGTACCGGCTCGAGTATATTCCCTGGAGCATCATCAGGTCCCTGACTCGTCTGAGGACGTAGAAGGTACGATCCGTTGGGTACCTTAGATTTGATGGATTCCGCTGATAAGGAATTTCGAGGACGAAATTCTTTTAAGGGGGAGAGAGTGTGAGAACCCGTTTTGCCCTAATTTTTTTCCTAGGGTTTATTTCCCCCTTAATTGCATGTTTTCTGCATTTTCGAGCCTAGGAATATTTTTCTGGTAGATTTTATGAGTAATTATAGTTTTTAGATGATTTTTCTAGTATTGGTGAGTTTTTAGAAAATTAAGAATATATTTTGGACGTGGGACCCACTAGTGCGAAAAGTACGGAAAAATTCGGCCAATAAGGTTAAGTTTCGGATACTGGTGGAAATTTATCGAGTGTTAAGAGATAAGTAGAGGGTGACATGGCATTGATGTGAGAGGAACCAAGTGATAGGAAGGCATTAAATGAAGTGCCAAGTGGCACTATGTGATTGGTCCACTTGTTGGACATTTTTGACTTTTCTTATCATGGATTAAATATCTCAAAAATTGACTAAAAATTCATTCTTTCTTACCTCTTGTTGGCCGATTCTCTCTCTTGGGCAAGGAAGAAAAACTTCTTCAATTTACAAGCTTCAAACTATCTCAATCTTCCATTCCAACCAATTAAACTTAGATTTGCTCCATAAAATCACTCCATTAGGTGCTAGTAAGTGACTTGGTGAAGTTTTTGGAGAAGCTAAGGTGTTCCACCACTATCTCTCTCTTGTTTACTAGGTAAGTGGTACTTGAACTTCCTCCTACACTTAATGATGTTTAATTTGTGCCTAATGGGAGCTAAAGTGATGGATTATGTGATTTATTTCTTGGTTTGTGATGAATTGGTGAAGTTTTTATTTTTTGAGGAATTTTCTGGTTTAATATGATCATGGTGTTGTGGTTGTTTATGATGGTTGATAATGAGGGGTAATGACTATGGTAGGTGTGAATGATAGATAATTGCAACCAATTTTGGATTTGGAAGGAAAAGTGAAAGTTAGGGTTCTATCATCCCCAATTTCTGTCCGGTTTTATATAATGTGGTTAGAGGCCGAATTAGACTCTACTCAAAACATGAAAGTTGTAGGTATTGATGTGTTTGAGGTGCCTGTAAAATTTCAGGTCATTTGGATGAGTGTAGAGTGAGTTATGCCGTTTTTACTGTAGCTGTTCTGCTTTGATCAGAATGCGAAAACTGCGATAGTAATTGGCCCTTTTGACTGGAATTGGTTTGGATTTTGAAGTTGGTGTCTTCTGATGAAATGTAGATGAATGTCTTAGCTAACATATGCCTTTGGAATTTCGGCATTTGGACTTGTATGGACTGAGATATACCGATTACAGTTTTCTGTGTTTTTCAAACCTGTTTTGGGAATTCTGGGTTAGTATTTGGCATATTTGACCTAGTTGCTTTACTCTTATTGTGTAACTGTTACGTGAAATTTATTCTTTCGCCCCTGTTTACTTACTAAGCATATAGCTTACCCCATTCCTTTTGTTTTCCTTAGCAGGGGCCGACGCGGGGACTTTTGGCTCGTATACTAGTATAGTTAGTTTGGCTTGTAATAGTTGAACAGTTAGGATGTTTGTTTTTGTTTTGGTGGTTTGACTCGATACTTTTGGAGAATGTAATTATAACTCTTTTGGGATTGTATATATTGTTTTTAGTGCTCTTTCGAACTTTAAGTTTTGAGTCCTGGCGCGAGCTAGGCAGGCGGCCCGCCGATACCCTTGGGTTCGCCCTTGGGAGAAGTGGGGTCGTCACAGTTGGTATCAGAGCTTAGGCTTCAGATCTCTGTAGTGTATCCTAGGCTGAAAGTTTAGGATGCCGGACTGTGGGATTTGATTTTATTTGAAAGTTAAGCAATTGAGGGATAAAACCTATAGCTGCTTCGCGTGGTCTCTGCGCGGGGTGAGCCTGGATGAAGTGGTGAATAAGTATGAAGGACTAGATGCTCGGTCAAGCATAAGTTATGGATCATAAATGTTATAGGCCTTAAATCTTTCTCATGGTATCTGAGGACCATAGGTAGGTTCGTCAGGTAGGAATTTCGATTGTAGATAGTTTACTCTTGGGACTGCAGCTTGAGATGTGAATTATCTTATTTCGGATTCTTGTGCCTGAGTACTCCAGAGTTGAGGCGCTGCTAAGTACTTGAGATTTGCATTTTGGGGAACATGAACAAGCTTTGTCTGGCTAGAGTGAGTACAAGAGATCAACGGGCACTTTGGGAAGTGGAGTAAGAAACCGGACGAGGGTGGTTTTCACTGAGTGTGGGACGACAAGTCGCGTTTCTTTCATTTGCCCTTGTATTGTCCCTACATGTCATTTACTTGTGGTATGTTAATACCTGCATCTATAGTACTTGCTGCACTTGACTTTGTCTAACTTGAAATGTCTCTTGGTGTATATGGTGCATTATATTGCGTACATTTTGGCGTGACTTGTATATATATGTACACCTTTTGATCTTTTGATTATTTCGAGTTTTTCAACCCTTAGCTCGTTGATTGCAATTTCGAGGACGAAATTGTCCTAAGTGGGGGAGATTGTGAGGCCCCAGTTCGTTCTACGTTGATATATTCATTAATTGGGCGGTAACGTTTGGTTTTGGGAGTATTTCGAAAACCCTAAGTAGGGATTAAGATTTAAACCCTCAGTTCCGGTTAAGATTGAAAACCCGTTTTCCTACATTTTCTTTATTAGAAAATTCCCCAGATAATTTTTATTGAGTAACTAGAGTTTTTAGATGATTTTTCTAGTATTAGTTAGTTTTTGAGAAATTAAGAACGTATATCGGACGTGGGACCCACTAGTGCGAAAAGTTCGGAAAAATTCGGCCAATTAGGTTAAATTCCGGATACCGTGTAAAATTTATCGGGTGTTAAGAGATAAGTAGAGTATGTGAAATGATTGATGTGAGAGAGAAAAAGAAGTGATAAGATTGCATTAATGGAGTGACAAGTGTCACACAACCATTGGTTAGACTTTGTTGGCAACTATTCACACTTTTGACTTTTGACCAAATTGAGTAAATATCTTGAAAAAATTGCTCAAAAATCACCATTTCTTCTCCTCATATGGCCGGCCCTCTCTCTCCAAAAGGAAGCAAGAAACTCTTCAAGTTTTAGCTCCAATCTTGCTCAAGGTGAACCATCCAACCATTTGATCTTGCAATTACTCCATAAAATCCCTTTAGTTAGTGATAGTGAGTGATTTGGTGAAGCTTTCTTGGAGAGCTAAGGTGTCCTACTACTTCCTCTCTCTTGTTTTCTTGGTAAGTGATGCTCAAACTTCCTCCTACACCTAATGATGCTTAAGTTATGCTTAGTAGTGATTAAAGTGCTGAAATTTCTGGTTTTTATCTTGGTTTGAAATGATTTGGTGAAGTTTTTCTATTTTTGAGGAATTTTCTGGTTTAATATGATTTTGATGTTGGGGACTTGTATGATGAATTGTAATGGTGGAAAATGACTCTAGTGAGTGTGAATTGTTGATAAATGCAATCAATTTTGGATTTGGATGGAAAAATGGAAAGTTAGGGTTCATGAACCCCCAATTCTGTCCGGTTTTAGATCATAGGGTTAGAGGCCGAATTGGACTTTTCTCAAAACATGAAAGTTGTAGGTATTGATGTCTTTGAGGTGCCTGTAAAATTTCAGGTCATTTGGATTAGTGTAGTGTGAGTTATGTCGAAATTACTGTAGCTGTTCTGCTTTGGCCAGAATGCGAAAACTGCGTTTGTATTTGGCTATTTTGACTGGAATTGGTTGGGATTTTGAAGTTGGTGTCTTCTGATGAAATGTAGCTGGATGTCTTAGCTAACATATGCCTTTGGAATTTCGGCATTTGGACTTATATAGACTGAGTTATACCGATTACAGTTTTATTGGTTTTGCAAACCTGTTTTGGTAATTCTGTATTTGTATTTTGCATATTTGACCTAGTTGTGCTAGGATTTGGATTGGGTGACCTTCTACATTGTTGTAGCCCTGTTTAATAGCTTCGAAACGGTGGGTCTTACACCCCCATCCGATAACCGTAGTGAATTTGGTGCCATTACCGCATATTGAGGTCAAATACGGTTTGTGATTCTAGTACGTTTTTGGAAAGTTTATGGCTGGAACTTTGGCTTCACATTTGACTGAGTTACAAGCTGTTTGGGCTTCCGACCAAAACACTAAACTTATAGCCCTATATCAGAGTTTTCTAACGCCCTTGGAATTTCATGAATCGGATTTATAAAACCTGAGATATAGCCGAGCAAACAAGGCCTGCCCGTGAAAATGACCAGAAATCTGTTTTGGTCCTGATGACCAATTTCCGTTCCGAATTTGGATTGCCGACCTTCATGAAAGTTGTTCCATTTGGAATGAACTATCTAACTGCCAATTTTCAGCTCTTTTGACCATGTGTAGCATAGAAAACAGTTTGTACTCAAAACTGACCATTTGTGCATTGGCCAGATTTCGTAAGTGATTGTGTTTGGTTCATTTGGGACTAAAGCCTCCAGTTTCAGTTCTGGATGTCTTCATAACAGTTGTTGTTCATCCTTTAAGCTTCGATTTGGCATCTCATCCGCCTTAATCCGATAGTCGTAGCTCAACTTATGGGTGAACTAGAAATGAGTATCAAATCTGCCGTTTGCCGTTTCCGCAAGCGTGCGTGTGCCCTTTCCGTACTTGCGTGTGCCGATGTTGCTGTTTTATTTGTTTTGGGCACGTTAGTGGCCGTTTATGACATCATGTGATGCAATCTTCTATTTCAGATCGTGGTGAGCTAGGCGGAGCTGGTGGGCCCTACTAGCGAACACGCACGAAGTGATTTTCACGTTTGTACTACTTTTGTACTTTGTGTAAGTATTCAGGCCAGTTTGGTGTGTTTTCTTTGCTATGTGTTTGAGATATGTGAAAAGGGCACTTAGGCGAGGGTGTACTTTATCGCACTCGACCTAAACCCTAATTTGAATGTATAATTGTACTTGGCATATGTATATGAACCTTTTGGAACCAAAACCCTTGAGCTTGTGGCTCGGGGCGACTTTCGAATAAAGTTTGTGAAGTTTGCAAAGTTTGTGATTTTGAATAATTTTGTGAAGTTTGTGAGTTTGGGGCGAACTCTTGACCTGGTTGGACTATTCGAGCCGGTTAGGGCTTGGTCGAAGGCAGTCCAACTTAGTCTGAGGTCACCAAGTTTGTAGGTTCATTTTATGAACCAATTTTGTGAATCCGGTTCACCGAGAAGGTGACCAAGTTTGTGACCCGAGCTTGTGACTCAAGCTCAAGTTTGTGATTTCGTTCGCCCGGGCAAGTTTGTGAGGTGACTGGCCAGTGAGGGTGATAAGGTGTCGGTGGGTGTACAAGTGAAGTTCTACGGACTATTATTTGCAGTCGACGGAGTGTCGGCAGGAGATCACGCATGGCACATGAGTTGGCTTTGGAGCCACCTGTATCCTTATTATGTGATGTTACTTTTTTGCTTTTGCTTTACTCTTATTGTGTAACTGTTACGTGAAATTTATGCTTTCGCCCCTGTTTACTTACTAAGCATATAGCTTACCCCATTCCTTTTGTTTTCCTTAGCAGGGGCCGACGCGGGGACTTTTGGCTCGTATACTAGTATAGTTAGTTTGGCTTGTAATAGTTGAACAGTTAGGATGTTTGTTTTTGTTTTGGTGGTTTGACTCGATACTTTTGGAGAATGTAATTATAACTCTTTTGGGATTGTATATATTGTTTTTAGTGCTCTTTCGAACTTTAAGTTTTGAGTCCTGGCGCGAGCTAGACAGGCGGCCCGCCGATACCCTTGGGTTCGCCCTTAGGAGAAGTGGGGTCGTCACAGTTGGTATCAGAGCTTAGGCTTCAGATCTCTGTAGTGTATCCTAGGCTGAAAGTTTAGGATGCCGGACTGTGGGATTTGATTTTATTTGAAAGTTAAGCAATTGAGGGATAAAACCTATAGCTGCTTCGCGTGGTCTCTGCGCGGGGTGAGCCTGGATGAAGTGGTGAATAAGTATGAAGGACTAGATGCTCGGTCAAGCATAAGTTATGGATCATAAATGTTATAGGCCTTAAATCTTTCTCATGGTATCTGAGGACCATAGGTAGGTTCGTCAGGTAGGAATTTCGATTGTAGATAGTTTACTCTTGGGACTGCAGCTTGAGATGTGAATTATCTTATTTCGGATTCTTGTGCCTGAGTACTCCAGAGTTGAGGCGCTGCTAAGTACTTGAGATTTGCATTTTGGGGAACATGAACAAGCTTTGTCTGGCTAGAGTGAGTACAAGAGATCAACGGACACTTTGGGAAGTGGAGTAAGAAACCGGACGAGGGTGGTTTTCACTGAGTGTGGGACGACAAGTCGCGTTTCTTTCATTTGCCCTTGTATTGTCCCTACATGTCATTTACTTGTGGTATGTTAATACCTGCATCTATAGTACTTGCTGCACTTGACTTTGTCTAACTTGAAATGTCTCTTGGTGTATATGGTGCATTATATTGCGTACATTTTGGCGTGACTTGTATATATATGTACACCTTTTGATCTTTTGATTATTTCGAGTTTTTCAACCCTTAGCTCGTTGATTGCAATTTCGAGGACGAAATTGTCCTAAGTGGGGGAGATTGTGAGGCCCCAGTTCGTTCTACGTTGATATATTCATTAATTGGGCGGTAACGTTTGGTTTTGGGAGTATTTCGAAAACCCTAAGTAGGGATTAAGATTTAAACCCTCAGTTCCGGTTAAGATTGAAAACCCGTTTTCCTACATTTTCTTTATTAGAAAATTCCCCAGATAATTTTTATTGAGTAACTAGAGTTTTTAGATGATTTTTCTAGTATTAGTTAGTTTTTGAGAAATTAAGAACGTATATCGGACGTGGGACCCACTAGTGCGAAAAGTTCGGAAAAATTCGGCCAATTAGGTTAAATTCCGGATACCGTGTAAAATTTATCGGGTGTTAAGAGATAAGTAGAGTATGTGAAATGATTGATGTGAGAGAGAAAAAGAAGTGATAAGATTGCATTAATGGAGTGACAAGTGTCACACAACCATTGGTTAGACTTTGTTGGCAACTATTCACACTTTTGACTTTTGACCAAATTGAGTAAATATCTTGAAAAAATTGCTCAAAAATCACCATTTCTTCTCCTCATATGGCCGGCCCTCTCTCTCCAAAAGGAAGCAAGAAACTCTTCAAGTTTTAGCTCCAATCTTGCTCAAGGTGAACCATCCAACCATTTGATCTTGCAATTACTCCATAAAATCCCTTTAGTTAGTGATAGTGAGTGATTTGGTGAAGCTTTCTTGGAGAGCTAAGGTGTCCTACTACTTCCTCTCTCTTGTTTTCTTGGTAAGTGATGCTCAAACTTCCTCCTACACCTAATGATGCTTAAGTTATGCTTAGTAGTGATTAAAGTGCTGAAATTTCTGGTTTTTATCTTGGTTTGAAATGATTTGGTGAAGTTTTTCTATTTTTGAGGAATTTTCTGGTTTAATATGATTTTGATGTTGGGGACTTGTATGATGAATTGTAATGGTGGAAAATGACTCTAGTGAGTGTGAATTGTTGATAAATGCAATCAATTTTGGATTTGGATGGAAAAATGGAAAGTTAGGGTTCATGAACCCCCAATTCTGTCCGGTTTTAGATCATAGGGTTAGAGGCCGAATTGGACTTTTCTCAAAACATGAAAGTTGTAGGTATTGATGTCTTTGAGGTGCCTGTAAAATTTCAGGTCATTTGGATTAGTGTAGTGTGAGTTATGTCGAAATTACTGTAGCTGTTCTGCTTTGGCCAGAATGCGAAAACTGCGTTTGTATTTGGCTATTTTGACTGGAATTGGTTGGGATTTTGAAGTTGGTGTCTTCTGATGAAATGTAGCTGGATGTCTTAGCTAACATATGCCTTTGGAATTTCGGCATTTGGACTTATATAGACTGAGTTATACCGATTACAGTTTTATTGGTTTTGCAAACCTGTTTTGGTAATTCTGTATTTGTATTTTGCATATTTGACCTAGTTGTGCTAGGATTTGGATTGGGTGACCTTCTACATTGTTGTAGCCCTGTTTAATAGCTTCGAAACGGTGGGTCTTACACCCCCATCCGATAACCGTAGTGAATTTGGTGCCATTACCGCATATTGAGGTCAAATACGGTTTGTGATTCTAGTACGTTTTTGGAAAGTTTATGGCTGGAACTTTGGCTTCACATTTGACTGAGTTACAAGCTGTTTGGGCTTCCGACCAAAACACTAAACTTATAGCCCTATATCAGAGTTTTCTAACGCCCTTGGAATTTCATGAATCGGATTTATAAAACCTGAGATATAGCCGAGCAAACAAGGCCTGCCCGTGAAAATGACCAGAAATCTGTTTTGGTCCTGATGACCAATTTCCGTTCCGAATTTGGATTGCCGACCTTCATGAAAGTTGTTCCATTTGGAATGAACTATCTAACTGCCAATTTTCAGCTCTTTTGACCATGTGTAGCATAGAAAACAGTTTGTACTCAAAACTGACCATTTGTGCATTGGCCAGATTTCGTAAGTGATTGTGTTTGGTTCATTTGGGACTAAAGCCTCCAGTTTCAGTTCTGGATGTCTTCATAACAGTTGTTGTTCATCCTTTAAGCTTCGATTTGGCATCTCATCCGCCTTAATCCGATAGTCGTAGCTCAACTTATGGGTGAACTAGAAATGAGTATCAAATCTGCCGTTTGCCGTTTCCGCAAGCGTGCGTGTGCCCTTTCCGTACTTGCGTGTGCCGATGTTGCTGTTTTATTTGTTTTGGGCACGTTAGTGGCCGTTTATGACATCATGTGATGCAATCTTCTATTTCAGATCGTGGTGAGTTAGGCGGAGCTGGTGGGCCCTACTAGCGAACACGCACGAAGTGATTTTCACGTTTGTACTACTTTTGTACTTTGTGTAAGTATTCAGGCCAGTTTGGTGTGTTTTCTTTGCTATGTGTTTGAGATATGTGAAAAGGGCACTTAGGCGAGGGTGTACTTTATCGCACTCGACCTAAACCCTAATTTGAATGTATAATTGTACTTGGCATATGTATATGAACCTTTTGGAACCAAAACCCTTGAGCTTGTGGCTCGGGGCGACTTTCGAATAAAGTTTGTGAAGTTTGCAAAGTTTGTGATTTTGAATAATTTTGTGAAGTTTGTGAGTTTGGGGCGAACTCTTGACCTGGTTGGACTATTCGAGCCGGTTAGGGCTTGGTCGAAGGCAGTCCAACTTAGTCTGAGGTCACCAAGTTTGTAGGTTCATTTTATGAACCAATTTTGTGAATCCGGTTCACCGAGAAGGTGACCAAGTTTGTGACCCGAGCTTGTGACTCAAGCTCAAGTTTGTGATTTCGTTCGCCCGGGCAAGTTTGTGAGGTGACTGGCCAGTGAGGGTGATAAGGTGTCGGTGGGTGTACAAGTGAAGTTCTACGGACTATTATTTGCAGTCGACGGAGTGTCGGCAGGAGATCACGCATGGCACATGAGTTGGCTTTGGAGCCACCTGTATCCTTATTATGTGATGTTACTTTTTTGCTTTTGCTTTACTCTTATTGTGTAACTGTTACGTGAAATTTATGCTTTCGCCCCTGTTTACTTACTAAGCATATAGCTTACCCCATTCCTTTTGTTTTCCTTAGCAGGGGCCGACGCGGGGACTTTTGGCTCGTATACTAGTATAGTTAGTTTGGCTTGTAATAGTTGAACAGTTAGGATGTTTGTTTTTGTTTTGGTGGTTTGACTCGATACTTTTGGAGAATGTAATTATAACTCTTTTGGGATTGTATATATTGTTTTTAGTGCTCTTTCGAACTTTAAGTTTTGAGTCCTGGCGCGAGCTAGACAGGCGGCCCGCCGATACCCTTGGGTTCGCCCTTAGGAGAAGTGGGGTCGTCACAGTTGGTATCAGAGCTTAGGCTTCAGATCTCTGTAGTGTATCCTAGGCTGAAAGTTTAGGATGCCGGACTGTGGGATTTGATTTTATTTGAAAGTTAAGCAATTGAGGGATAAAACCTATAGCTGCTTCGCGTGGTCTCTGCGCGGGGTGAGCCTGGATGAAGTGGTGAATAAGTATGAAGGACTAGATGCTCGGTCAAGCATAAGTTATGGATCATAAATGTTATAGGCCTTAAATCTTTCTCATGGTATCTGAGGACCATAGGTAGGTTCGTCAGGTAGGAATTTCGATTGTAGATAGTTTACTCTTGGGACTGCAGCTTGAGATGTGAATTATCTTATTTCGGATTCTTGTGCCTGAGTACTCCAGAGTTGAGGCGCTGCTAAGTACTTGAGATTTGCATTTTGGGGAACATGAACAAGCTTTGTCTGGCTAGAGTGAGTACAAGAGATCAACGGACACTTTGGGAAGTGGAGTAAGAAACCGGACGAGGGTGGTTTTCACTGAGTGTGGGACGACAAGTCGCGTTTCTTTCATTTGCCCTTGTATTGTCCCTACATGTCATTTACTTGTGGTATGTTAATACCTGCATCTATAGTACTTGCTGCACTTGACTTTGTCTAACTTGAAATGTCTCTTGGTGTATATGGTGCATTATATTGCGTACATTTTGGCGTGACTTGTATATATATGTACACCTTTTGATCTTTTGATTATTTCGAGTTTTTCAACCCTTAGCTCGTTGATTGCAATTTCGAGGACGAAATTGTCCTAAGTGGGGGAGATTGTGAGGCCCCAGTTCGTTCTACGTTGATATATTCATTAATTGGGCGGTAACGTTTGGTTTTGGGAGTATTTCGAAAACCCTAAGTAGGGATTAAGATTTAAACCCTCAGTTCCGGTTAAGATTGAAAACCCGTTTTCCTACATTTTCTTTATTAGAAAATTCCCCAGATAATTTTTATTGAGTAACTAGAGTTTTTAGATGATTTTTCTAGTATTAGTTAGTTTTTGAGAAATTAAGAACGTATATCGGACGTGGGACCCACTAGTGCGAAAAGTTCGGAAAAATTCGGCCAATTAGGTTAAATTCCGGATACCGTGTAAAATTTATCGGGTGTTAAGAGATAAGTAGAGTATGTGAAATGATTGATGTGAGAGAGAAAAAGAAGTGATAAGATTGCATTAATGGAGTGACAAGTGTCACACAACCATTGGTTAGACTTTGTTGGCAACTATTCACACTTTTGACTTTTGACCAAATTGAGTAAATATCTTGAAAAAATTGCTCAAAAATCACCATTTCTTCTCCTCATATGGCCGGCCCTCTCTCTCCAAAAGGAAGCAAGAAACTCTTCAAGTTTTAGCTCCAATCTTGCTCAAGGTGAACCATCCAACCATTTGATCTTGCAATTACTCCATAAAATCCCTTTAGTTAGTGATAGTGAGTGATTTGGTGAAGCTTTCTTGGAGAGCTAAGGTGTCCTACTACTTCCTCTCTCTTGTTTTCTTGGTAAGTGATGCTCAAACTTCCTCCTACACCTAATGATGCTTAAGTTATGCTTAGTAGTGATTAAAGTGCTGAAATTTCTGGTTTTTATCTTGGTTTGAAATGATTTGGTGAAGTTTTTCTATTTTTGAGGAATTTTCTGGTTTAATATGATTTTGATGTTGGGGACTTGTATGATGAATTGTAATGGTGGAAAATGACTCTAGTGAGTGTGAATTGTTGATAAATGCAATCAATTTTGGATTTGGATGGAAAAATGGAAAGTTAGGGTTCATGAACCCCCAATTCTGTCCGGTTTTAGATCATAGGGTTAGAGGCCGAATTGGACTTTTCTCAAAACATGAAAGTTGTAGGTATTGATGTGTTTGAGGTGCCTGTAAAATTTCAGGTCATTTGGATTAGTGTAGTGTGAGTTATGTCGAAATTACTGTAGCTGTTCTGCTTTGGCCAGAATGCGAAAACTGCGTTTGTATTTGGCTATTTTGACTGGAATTGGTTGGGATTTTGAAGTTGGTGTCTTCTGATGAAATGTAGCTGGATGTCTTAGCTAACATATGCCTTTGGAATTTCGGCATTTGGACTTATATAGACTGAGTTATACCGATTACAGTTTTATTGGTTTTGCAAACCTGTTTTGGTAATTCTGGATTTGTATTTTGCATATTTGACCTAGTTGTGCTAGGATTTGGATTGGGTGACCTTCTACATTGTTGTAGCCCTGTTTAATAGCTTCGAAACGGTGGGTCTTACACCCCCATCCGATAACCGTAGTGAATTTGGTGCCATTACCGCATATTGAGGTCAAATACGGTTTGTGATTCTAGTACGTTTTTGGAAAGTTTATGGCTGGAACTTTGGCTTCACATTTGACTGAGTTACAAGCTGTTTGGGCTTCCGACCAAAACACTAAACTTATAGCCCTATATCAGAGTTTTCTAACGCCCTTGGAATTTCATGAATCGGATTTATAAAACCTGAGATATAGCCGAGCAAACAAGGCCTGCCCGTGAAAATGACCAGAAATCTGTTTTGGTCCTGATGACCAATTTCCGTTCCGAATTTGGATTGCCGACCTTCATGAAAGTTGTTCCATTTGGAATGAACTATCTAACTGCCAATTTTCAGCTCTTTTGACCATGTGTAGCATAGAAAACAGTTTGTACTCAAAACTGACCATTTGTGCATTGGCCAGATTTCGTAAGTGATTGTGTTTGGTTCATTTGGGACTAAAGCCTCCAGTTTCAGTTCTGGATGTCTTCATAACAGTTGTTGTTCATCCTTTAAGCTTCGATTTGGCATCTCATCCGCCTTAATCCGATAGTCGTAGCTCAACTTATGGGTGAACTAGAAATGAGTATCAAATCTGCCGTTTGCCGTTTCCGCAAGCGTGCGTGTGCCCTTTCCGTACTTGCGTGTGCCGATGTTGCTGTTTTATTTGTTTTGGGCACGTTAGTGGCCGTTTATGACATCATGTGATGCAATCTTCTATTTCAGATCGTGGTGAGTTAGGCGGAGCTGGTGGGCCCTACTAGCGAACACGCACGAAGTGATTTTCACGTTTGTACTACTTTTGTACTTTGTGTAAGTATTCAGGCCAGTTTGGTGTGTTTTCTTTGCTATGTGTTTGAGATATGTGAAAAGGGCACTTAGGCGAGGGTGTACTTTATCGCACTCGACCTAAACCCTAATTTGAATGTATAATTGTACTTGGCATATGTATATGAACCTTTTGGAACCAAAACCCTTGAGCTTGTGGCTCGGGGCGACTTTCGAATAAAGTTTGTGAAGTTTGCAAAGTTTGTGATTTTGAATAATTTTGTGAAGTTTGTGAGTTTGGGGCGAACTCTTGACCTGGTTGGACTATTCGAGCCGGTTAGGGCTTGGTCGAAGGCAGTCCAACTTAGTCTGAGGTCACCAAGTTTGTAGGTTCATTTTATGAACCAATTTTGTGAATCTGGTTCACCGAGAAGGTGACCAAGTTTGTGACCCGAGCTTGTGACTCAAGCTCAAGTTTGTGATTTCGTTCGCCCGGGCAAGTTTGTGAGGTGACTGGCCAGTGAGGGTGATAAGGTGTCGGTGGGTGTACAAGTGAAGTTCTACGGACTATTATTTGCAGTCGACGGAGTGTCGGCAGGAGATCACGCATGGCACATGAGTTGGCTTTGGAGCCACCTGTATCCTTATTATGTGATGTTACTTTTTTGCTTTTGCTTTACTCTTATTGTGTAACTGTTACGTGAAATTTATGCTTTCGCCCCTGTTTACTTACTAAGCATATAGCTTACCCCATTCCTTTTGTTTTCCTTAGCAGGGGCCGACGCGGGGACTTTTGGCTCGTATACTAGTATAATTAGTTTGGCTTGTAATAGTTGAACAGTTAGGATGTTTGTTTTTGTTTTGGTGGTTTGACTCGATACTTTTGGAGAATGTAATTATAACTCTTTTGGGATTGTATATATTGTTTTTAGTGCTCTTTCGAACTTTAAGTTTTGAGTCCTGGCGCGAGCTAGGCAGGCGGCCCGCCGATACCCTTGGGTTCGCCCTTGGGAGAAGTGGGGTCGTCACACAGATACAGATATCAGATACAGATACAAATTCAGATTGACACCAAAATTGACATATGAACAGACAAGAGAACGAGTGTGATAAAGTACACCCTCGTCTCAAACAAATTAAACAGATTGCAGAGCAGAAATCAAGTTAAACAGCAATGGAGGGGAGTGGTACACTCACTGGCTCAACTTCAAAAGTTTTCACTTCAGATTGGCCTTAATCGCCAAGAAACCCTAAAATAATCAAAGTAAACTAATTGAAGGTTTCATATCCAAAATCGAGTAAACGGAATGCACAAGTGAGGCTCGACTACACTTCGTACGCCTTGCCAAATAAATACTAATGCAAGGGTGGAAAACATGATTTTTTTGGAAACGAAAAGGTAACATGAAGACCTAGGCGCAAACAACCCAAAAGCCCTTTGCTCAAATCACAAGTAAATCTAACTAGCCTTCAAGTAAAATTTCGGCAGCATATCCCTTGTTTTTACCTATTTTCCAGCCATCATGGCTTCATTATTTCCTCAAATCAGTCCCAACATCTCACACAAAATTCATCTCATTTCCCAAAAGCCGTTCACTAGGCTCAAAGTAGTACAAGTACAAAAGTTAACTAGGAAATGACCGGAATAAGAGTAAGCCTTAAAACATGTAAACAAGTACAATGAGACTCGATAACGAATCATAAATCAATGCCAAATATGACCCCAATAGGGTTCCATAAACATATACAAACATTAGAGAAAACCAGAAAATTCGGAAATGCAATTAGCTTTGGCCTTGAAAAAACAGTTTTTGACCTCTTTTTGCGGTAATGGCACCTAATGCCCTAGAATTATCGGATGAAGGTGTAAGACCCACCATTTCGAAGCTAAAAGACAGGGGTACAACATCACAGAAGGTCACTCAACCCAGTTTTGAGTGCAAACAGGTCAAAAATGCAAGATACCACATCAAAAACGTAAAACAGATTCACCAAAACGCATTCTAGCGGAAACATCATAACTCAGGCTCTACAAGTCCAACTCCAGAAATTATAAAACCAGCTGAAAGCTAAGAAACAGGGCTAAATTTCATCAGAAGGCCTCAACAACCAATTCGGAAGCAATTCAGACCAAAACACCCAATTACAGTCGCAAATCTCGATTTCGGGTAAAACCAGAACAGCAATAGTAATTTTGACTTATCTCACTCTACACTACTCCGATTGACCTGAAATTTTGTAGGCACCTCTAAAATGTCATTCCCTACAACGTTCATGTTTTAAGCCAAGGCCAATTAGGCCTCTAACTATGACCTAAAATTTCGGACAGAATGAAGAACAAGGAACCCTAGTTTTTTCAATTTTCTTCCAAAACAGAAATTTCTTGCAAGTAATCACTTTTTCCACCTCCTAGCTTCCTCAAATATCATTTCCAATCATCATACATAACCACATAATAATAATCATATGAAAACAGAAAAATCCTAATTAAATAGAAAGTGTCATCAATCTCAACCAAAATCATGAAATAACACCAAAGATCATCACTTTAACTCACTTAGGTTGCTCATTAAGCATTATTGGAAAGAGAAAAGGAGTTTCTTCACTACTCACCTTGATACCCAAAGGAATGGAGCAACCTTGCACTTAAATCTTCCAAATTACTTCACAAAAACAAAAACAAGATTAAACAAAAACAAGATTAAACGGTTGATTGGTTGAATTTGAGCAAGATTGAAGCAAGAGTTTGGAGAGTTTTTCTTTCCCTTTTGTTGCTTGAAGAGAATCGGCCAAGGAGAGAAGAAAATAAGGAAATTTTTGGTCAATTTTGATATTAATTTGGTAAAGACATGAATAGTGGTCATACAAGTCAATCGAACCAAATGGTGACACTTGTCACCTAATTAATGAATCTCTATCTCTTTGTTCCCTCTCACACCAATCCAAATAACATCCTCTACTTATCCCTTAAAACCTGGTAAATTAAATCCAGTATCCAAAACTTAACCTAGTTGGTCGAAAATTGCCGAACTTTTCGCACTAGTGGGTCCCACGTCCGGTATTCACTCTTAATTTCTAAAAACCTATTCAATACTAGAAAAATCATCTAAAAATTATATTTACTCATAAAATTTATCTAAAATTTATCTAGAAAATTTTCCGGATACAGAAAGTGCAAAAAACAAATCATTGAAAATAAGAAAACCTAGAAATATAATAAAACCTAGAAATTGGAAAAATTACGGGTTCTCACACTCTCTCCCCCTTAAAGAAATTTCGCCCTCGAAATTTTCCCTTCAAAATTTAAAGTAACCAATGGCATGTACCTTCTCCGTCTTCAGAGTCAGAAGAAATGAGGTTCTTCATTTTAGTCCCTTCGCCACTTGACGGTCCAGGGTCGGTCTTGGTTGGCTGCTGGTTCCTTTCTTTTCGTGCAATAAACCCCGGGCAATTAGCAATCAGATACTCGGCGCTCCCACAGTGCAGACATCTCCTTCTCTTTTTCCAACAATCCACTTCAATATGATTGGATTTTCTACAATATCCACAAATTATCACACCACCCGTTCCACGGCCCTTCTTAGCAAATGATCTACCAGCTTTACCCTTTTTCTTTGCATGGAAGATCTTCAGTTGTGGCCTTGCAGTTCCCGTCCTTTGAGCTTCCTCTGGCGTCCCCATAGAAGTATTACCTTGTGCCATTGCTACGGTCTCCTTGGAAATCTCTTCGTATTTCCTCTTTAACTCCATGTTTTGGTGTAAGAGCTCAAGTTTCTCCGAATACTCTTGCTTCCATTGCCTTTCCCAGTACTCGGTCAGCCTCCTTTGAACCTCTATTTCATCTCGGAGAACCGAAATTTCCTGATACGGATCAACCCAATGTGTCATCTTACGGAAGTGCTGGAACTCGGGTACTAGCCTGTCGGGCAAAACAATGAGTCATAATACATTCCTAAGTACAAGTGGCATTCTCGGTCCTCGTCCAGTTATTGTTTCCCTTTTCTTCTCTTGATTCTTGGCCTCGCTTAGTTCCACGGCCACGACCACGTCCACGACTGCATATTCCTTACATATATATATTTATATTTTTTTTTCTCTCTTTTCTTTTTCCCCTTTTCCCAAGGTAATTCAACGCATAAATACAGTAAAGTGACAAAAGTAATCAAATTCTAGCACACCAATTACACCAATGACATATGCACATATAACACACCATGTATCAAGAAAACGGTTAATCAAATACACCAATACATGCCAAATTAGACAGATAATCCTATGCACAATACTCAAACCACTGTTATGTCATAGCGGTATCAAAGCAAATCAAGAGTAAAGGCGATATAGTCCCAGACCCAATTAAAATAACCCCGTCCGATCCCTCACGTCACTTACCATGCAAACTAGATATCCAATAACCTCATGGACTCATTCCAGCCAAACAAAGCCTATTCATGTTCCCAAAATGCAAATCTCACATACTTAACACCGTTTCAACTCTGGAGTACTCAGGCACAAGAATCCGAAATAAGACAATTGTGACGGCCCCACCTCCCCCTAGGGCGTACCAAAGGGTTCGGCGGGTCGCCTGCCCAGCTCTCGCCGGGACTCAGTCGTTCACTACAGTCCTCAATTAAATTACAATATAAAAATCAAATATGTATCAAATTCTCCAAGAATTACATATCACGAACCCACTTAAGTCCAAACGTTCATACAATCCCTAATAACAACTATTACACAAGATGAAATCCAAAACTCAAACCATACATGAGATAATCCATCCGGTCACATGAATACGTGCTACAAGCACTTCCTTCGTCTCGAGCCCTGTGGAGGGGAATAAAACATTTTGGGGGTGAGCTAAAAGCTCAGCGAGTAACCAATAAAATCGGTAAGCAAATCAGTTTCACAGTCGTTCATTTCAGTGATGTCATGATTCTAAGATCAAATGTACATTTATTGCTCTCGTGAGCCAGTGAAATCGTTGTACTTAAACACCCAACGCTCCAAACAAACATTTAACAGTAAACAGTCAGAGGGGGAGCCATTTGCTCCAGATGAACAGTACACAGAGGTGGAGACGTTGGTGTTCAGCACACAAATTCCAAGTACTCATTTAAGCCAAAACATGTCATGGGCCACATGCAAGCACTCATGATATGCAATCAAGTAAATAGTGCAAGAAACGGTTCATAAGTAACTTTGGAAAGAGTTTAGGGTCACTCACCTCCACGGCTCAGAAACTATCCATCATATATCATTACCTTGCCCGAGTCCAAGCTCTAAATCACAAACTCAAAGCAATCATACATTCTCAAAGTTCGGACAACATTTCCCCATAAATGCTTCATTTCCAACCTACAATATATTACCGATCACACATACGGTTAATAAGCAATAAAATATATCCAATTAGGCCACAATATCCCTCAATCAAAGCTAATTAGAAGCTTAAAAGCCACCACTAGAAAAACCCCCAATTAAACCCTAGAAACCGGAATTCATTCCCTCAAGCGTAAATTTGGGCAGCATGCCCTTTGTGTTTACCTAATTTCCAGCCATTTAGGCTTCATTATTTTTCCTCAACCAATCCCAAAGTCATATATATCATAAATGCAAGTCAATAGCCATTCCATAGGCTCATAACAATACAAGGACAAAATTTAAGCTAACAACAAGTGTGGAAACGAAGTTTACAAAAGATAGTTTTGACGGGTTTTTGCGGAATGGGTACATCTGAGGCTACGCTTATCGGATTGAGGTGAAACTTATACCGTTTCGAAGCTAAGACACAAGGATACAATGTTCATGAAGATCACTTAGTCCAGTTTCCAATGCAACCTAGTCAAATCCTCAATTTACAGAACCAAAATCTCACTCGTCGGCTGTCTAACCGCATTGTACTATAATGGTCATATCTCAGGTTACAAAGGTCCGATTCAGGTGTTCTTAGAGGCGTTTGAAAGCTAAGTAAGAATACTACAACTTTCATGTTTTGGTAAAAAACTAAATCAGTACGGATCCTAGTGGAAAAACGTGATAAACTGGATAAACTGACCAAACGGACTGCTGGGGAAAAACATAAAAGAGTAAGGGTATTTTGGACTTTTCACTACCTACGTTGCTCCGATTGAGCTGAAATTTTGTAGGTACCTATAAAATACCATTATCTACAACTTTCATGCTTTGACCTAAGGCCAAATCGGCCTCTAACATAGGGCTACAAAACCGGACAGAACAGAGCTGAAAATTTCCAGAAACCTGGAATTTTTGGGATTCAATGAAACTTTCTTCATTTCTTGATTCAATCATCACTACAACCACTTATATAAGCTTAGATACAACATATATCATCCATATAGAAAGTATAGGCAGCAAATACCTCAACAAATGAAGCTTGCAAGAGTAATACTTCACCTCCTCTTGGAATTCTTGGTTCCCCTAGCTTCTCAAGCTCACAACTCACACTTTAATCGGTTTAGAATTTTAATTCCTCACTTGGACGGCTCAACTCAAGAAGAAGGAAGTTGGTTTCTTGCTCTCTTTCTCTCCTCTCTTGTCTCAGCCAAGTAGCAGAAAAATGAAGAAGAAAGGTTGCCCAAGGTGATAAGAAGGTAAGACAAGTTGTCTTGGTCAAGGGCCCTTAGGTGGCCGACAAGTGTCCTCACCACCCTCCACTCATTTTTTTGTTTCTTTTCCTTGTTATTTTGGTCCATAATTTCGGTCAAAGCTAGCTGGAATTGAGGGGATATTTTGTTCAAATATTAATGAGCTCATGTGGTAAGAAAGTGGTGGTCAAGTGATGCGGTCAATCGGTAGTGATCGATACCCGTCGGTTTGCACCATTTTTCCTTAAATCACACATACTAGGGTTTTTACTTCCTATTCACTAACTTTATATCATTGTTTCTAATCACATATTATTTCTCACCCAAAAGTCACTCTTAAACACCAAATTTGATCCTCATTCGGTACCGAATAATTACACTACGGATACACGTGAAAACCCTAACTTGCTCCAACTTGAAAACGAAAAGTGAAACCCTACTTTCCAGGTTCATTTACACTTATCGTGGGGGTGATTGAGTAGTAGGGTCATAGTAAAAGAATAATTTCCAAATAAAAGGTCATTTTTGAGAAAATATAAGGAATTTGCGAGTCCTCACACTCAACCTTTCGGGGCGTCACAACAATTCACCTCTCGAGCTGGCCAGTCCCAAGAGTAAATCATCTACAATCGAAATTCCTACCAGACGTACCTATCTATGGTCATCAATTACCACGGAAAAGATTTAAGGCCTATAACATTCACAATTCAGAGCTTAGGCTCGAACGAGCACTTAATCCTTCATACCTATCCACCACTTAGTCCAGGCTCACTCCGCGCAGAGACCACGCGAAGCAGACTCTGATACCACCTGTGACGGCCCCACCTCCCCCTAAGGCGAACCAGAGGGTTTGGCGGGTCGCCTGCCCAGCTCTCGCCAGGACTAACGATGCAGACTAGAACTATCTATTGCGATCCGGAACTTACAAACGAGCGTAAACAAGTCAAAATGGTAAAATAACCCAAAATAAAAAAAAATGAAATCCGGAGTCGGCCATGAATAGTAACCGACCCGTCAGAACCCAACCGAAATAGCTAACAAACATTCACATCTGAACTTTAGCGTTTACAAATCAAAATGACATACAAAAGTTTTCAAAAGTTAATATATATATACACGGTTTGCCAAATCAAAAGAGAAAACGCCCCAAAAGTATATTTAGGATTTTAATACATGAGCTATACAAAAGATATGTTCAACTAGCTCAATTTGGCAGCCTTTTGTCAAATCCTGTAAGGAAAAGTGTTTATTTTCCTGTAAGGAAAACAAAAGGGAACAGAAAGGGGTGAGCTTGCGCTCAATGAGGTACCAAACAGATAGCAATAAAATCATGGCATTTCACGTTTAGCAAATCAAGTACACATGCCAGATGTAAAACAAAGGAACCAATGATTCAAATCAGAAGGATACGGGTGGCTCTCAGGAGCCAAATTTCCAGCGCAGTACTTGATCCAAACCAGTTGACTCTCTGTCAACGTATATAGAACCAACGCGTCCGTAGACCCCTCTTTACACCGAATTCCATCCACCAAACACCCCTTTACCGGGCCCGCTCACCTCAACAGAAACAGAAATGGTAATACTCGAGTATACCGCAATCAAGGGTCTCAATACCCAAAAATCCCCGAACAGACTACCGTGGTTCGTTATCTAATCGTCCAGGCCCTTGCCGGCCCGACTCGAATAACTTAGCCACAGGATTTGAGCTCATAGGTCACAGAAAGGTCGTTGGTTACAAGTTTCCAAACGACGTCCGAACAGATACAGATACAGATACAGATATCAGATACAGATACAGATTCAGATTGACACCAAAATTGACATATGGAGGGGAGTGGTACACTCACCAGCTCAACTTCAAAAGTTTTCACTTCAGATTGGCCTTAATCGCCAAGAAACCCTAAAATAATCAAAGTAAACTAATTGAAGGTTTCATATCCAAAATCGAGTAAACGGAATGCACAAGTGAGCCTCGACTACACGTCGTACGCCTTGCCAAATAAATACTAATGCAAGGGTGGAAAACATGATTTTTTGGAAACGAAAAGGTAACATGAAGACCTAGGCGCAAACAACCCAAAAGCCCTTTGCTCAAATCACAAGTAAATCTAACTAGCCTTCAAGTAAAATTTCTGCAGCATATCCCTTGTTTTTACTTATTTTCCAGCCATCATGGCTTCATTATTTTCTCAAATCAGTCCCAACATCTCACACAAAATTCATCTCATTTCCCAAAAGCCGTTCACTAGGTTCAAAGTAGTACAAGTACAAAAGTTAACTAGGAAATGACCGGAATAAGAGTAAGCCTTAAAACATATAAACAAGTACAATGAGACTCGATAACGAATCATAAATCAATGCCAAATATGACCCCAATAGGGTTCCATAAACATATACAAACATTAGAGAAAACCAGAAAATTCGGAAATGCAATTAGCTTTGGCCTTGAAAAAACAGTTTTTTACCTCTTTTTGCGGTAATGGCACCTAATGCCCTAGAATTATCGGATGAAGGTGTAAGCCCACCATTTCGAAGCTAAAAGACAGGGTTACAACATCACAGAAGGTCACTCAACCCAGTTTTGAGTGCAAACAGGTCAAAAATGCAAGATACCACATCAAAAACGTAAAACAGATTCACCAAAACGCATTCTAGCGGAAACATCATAACTCAGGCTCTACAAGTCCAAATCCAGAAATTCCAAAACCAGCTGAAAGCTAAGAAATAGGGCTAAATTGCATCAGAAGGCCTCAACAACCAATTCGGAAGCAATTCAGACCAAAACACCCAATTACAGTCGCAAATCTCGATTTCAGGTAAAACCAGAACAGCAATAGTAATTTCGACTTATCTCACTCTACACTACTCCGATTGACCTGAAAGTTTGTAGGAACCTCTAAAATGTCATTCCCTACAACGTTCATGTTTTAAGCCAAGGCCAATTAGGCCTCTAACTAGGACCTAAAATTTCGGACAGAATGAAGAACAAGGAACCCTAGTTTTTTCAATTTTCTTCCAAAACAGAAATTTCTTGCAATTAATCACTTTTTCCACCTCCTAGCTTCCTTGTGAGAACCCGTATTTTTCCTAATAATTTTCTTAGGGTTTTCCCATTTAAAGGCGTCATTTTTTGCATTTTCTGGCTTAGGAAAATTCTCCTGGTAAATTTTATGAGCAATTATAGTTTTTAGATAATTTTTCTAGTATTGGAGAGTTTTTGAAAAATTAAGGATAAATAACGGACGTGGGACCCACTAGTACGAAAAGTTCGGAAAAATTCGGCCAATTAGGTTAAATTCCGGATACTGTGTAAAATTTATCGGGTGTTAAGAGATAAGTAGAGAGTGAGATTTGATTGATGTGAGAGGAAAAAGAAAGATAAGATTGCATTTATGAAGGTGACAAGTGTCACCACTACATTGGTTTTGACTTAAGAGTTACTATTCACTTTTTTGACTTTTGACCCATTTGAGTTAAATATCTTCAAAAATCACTAAAAATTCACCATTTCTCCTCCTTGATGGCCGGCCCTCTCTCTTGCAAGAAGGAAGAAAACTCTTCAACATTTCAAGCTTCCAACTAGCTCAATCTTCCAAAATCAATCACATAAATTAGTTTCTACTCCATACAATCTTGCCTTTTTGTGTTAGTGGTGAGTTTGGTGAAGTTTTTGGAAGAGCTAAGGTGGTCTACAACTCCTCTTCTCTTGTTTCCTAGGTAAGTGATGGTTGAACATCCTACTACACCTAATGATGCTTAAATTGTGCCTAATGGTAGTGATAGTGAAGCCTTTTGTGGTTTATTTCTTGATTTGAAGTGATTTAGTGAAGTTTTTATTTTATTGGTGAATTTTCTGGTTTAATATGAATGTGATGTTGTGGTCATCTATGATGGTTGATGATGAGGGGGAATGACTCTAGTAGGTGTGAATTAGTGATAATTGCAACCAATTTTGGGTTTGGATTGAAAAATGAAAAGTTAGGGTTCATAAACCCCTAATTCTGTCCGGTTTTGGATCATAGGGTTAGAGGCCGAATTGGACTTTGCTCAAAACATGAAAGTTGTAGGTATTGATGAGTTTGAAGTGCCTACAAAATTTCAGGTCATTTGGATTAGTGTACAGTGAGATATATCGATTTTACTGTTGCTGTTCTGGGTTGATTAGAATGCGAAAACTGCACTAGTAATTGGCCATTTTGACTGGAATTGGTTTGGATTGTGTTGTTGGTGTCTTCTGATGAAATGTACCTGAATGTCTTAGCTATCATATGCCCTTGGAATCAATGCATTTGGACTTGTATAGACTGAGTTGTACTGATTACAGCATTGTGTGATTTGTAAACCTGTTTTTGGTGGTTCTGGTGTAGTATTTGGCATATTTGACCTAGTTGTGCTAGGATTTGGATTGAGTGGACTTCTACATTGTTGTAGCCCTGTTTCGTAGCTTCGAAACGGTGGGTCTGACACCCCCATCCGATAATCGTAGTGGACTTTGTACCATTACCGCAAAAGTATGACGAAAACTGTTTTTTTGTTAAGGCCTAAGCTAATGCCATTTCTTAATTTCTGGTTACCTATGATGCTTATTTATGCATATGAAACCCTATTATGGTTATAATTGGTATGGCTATATGACTCGTTATCGAGTCTCATTGCATTTGTTTGCATGTTCTAGGAAGTGACGTTGGTGCACGACGTTCGTTTAACGGCGGTGTATGAAGTATCACTTACGTGATTGGTGAGTATACTACTCACTTAAATGTTACAATGTGGCTTTGTTATATGTGAAATTGATGCCTTGAAGGCTTATTTGGCTATTGGAAGTGATTGAGGTGAGGGTGTACTTGACCGCCCTCACCCCCTTGTGATTTCATTCATGACTGCTTACTGTTTTACTGAAATACTGCACTTGTTATATGAGATACTGAATTCCATTCATGGAAAACTGATTTGGTGTCGTTTGGACGAATGTCCAACGGCTTTACTGTATCACTGAGCTCAACCCCGTTTGGTAGTCAATTGGATCGAGCCGGCGAGGGCTTGGTCGTGAAAATTGTCATGCCACGGGGACTGTACTGGGGAATCTTGTAGTAATGAGACTCTTGATTCCGGTATACTCGAGTATTACCAAAAGTTACTGATTGGAGTGCGGGCCCGGTTGGGGTATGTTTGGTGGAAGGAATGGAGTGAAGTGAGGTCTACGGTCGGGTATTCTTAAACATTGACGGAGGGTCAATGAGATTGGATCAAGAATGTAAGCGTGGAAATGGGCTCTTGAGAGCCGTCCGTATCCTTTTACCGACTTGTTTTACTTCTTAATTGTGTACTTGAAATGAAAGATTGTGCTTATGTGATCTTTGTTGCTTATGTGGTAGTAACTCACTGGGCTTAAGCTCATTCCGTTCCATTTGTTTTCCTTACAGGAAAATGATCACTTTTGGAAAGGTTGTACTAGCAAGTTGAGCTCATGTAAATGTATATTTTGAATAGCTCCTTGAGGGTGAAAACCCTAAGTGTTTGGTTTCAACCAATGGTTGGCTTGTAAGTGGCTAGTTGCACATGTATGAACTTTTCGATATTTTGGTATGCCGTTTTGGCTTGTAAATGTTGAATTTTAATGTTTATATATGTTTGGTTGGATTTCGGAGCGATACGCATTTCAAACGGAGAAGGAAAAATTTTGGCTACTCTCGGCCTAGTATCTGGATTCTGACGTGGCCGGTACTGTTCATCATCGGCTTCGATTTTCATTTTTTTTTATTTGTTTTTATTTGTGATTTTGACTTGTTTACACGCGTGGGTATGTTCCGGAACGTATTAGATCGACGTGAACTGATCCGTAGTCCTGGCGAGAGCTGGGCAGACAGTCCGCTAGCCCCTTTGGTTCGCCTTAGGGGAAAGTGGGGCTGTTACATTCCTCAAATATCATTTCCAATCATCATACATAACCACATAATAATAATCATATGAAAGCAGAAAAATCCTAATTAAATAGAAAGTGTCATCAATCTCAACCAAAATCATGAAATAACACCAAAGATCATCACTTTAACTCACTTAGGTTGCTCATTAAGCATTATTGGAAAGAGAAAAGGAGTTTCTTCACTACTCACCTTGATACCCAAAGGAATGGAGCAACCTTGCACTTAAATCTTCCAAATTACTTCACAAAACAACTCACTATCACTCCCTTAAGGGTTTCTATGGAACAAAAACAAGATTAAACGGTTGATTGGTTGAATTTGAGCAAGATTGAAGCAAGAGTTTGGAGAGTTTTTCTTTCCCTTTTGTTGCTTGAAGAGAATCGGCCAAGGAGAGAAGAAAATAAGGAAATTTTTGGTCAATTTTGATATTAATCTCGTAAAGACATGAATAGTGGTCATACAAGTCAATCCAACCAAATGGTGACACTTGTCACCTAATTAATGAATCTCTATCTCTTTGTTCCCTCTCACACCAATCCAAATAACATCCTCTACTTATCCCTTAAAACCTGGTAAATTAAATCCAGTATCCAAAACTTAACCTAGTTGGTCGAAAATTGCCGAACTTTTCGCACTAGTGGGTCCCACGTCCGGTATTCACTCTTAATTTCTCAAAACCTATTCAATACTAGAAAAATCATCTAAAAATTATATTTACTCATAAAATTTATCTAGAAAATTTTCCGGATACAGAAAGTGCAGAAAACAAATCATTGAAAATAAGAAAACCTAGAAATATAATAAAACCTAGAAATTGGAAAAATTACGGGTTCTCACATGACCTTCGCCGTCTTTCAGCTAGAAAGGGCGGTCCGTTCCAGGTGGAACGTTATTCGTCAGAAGTAGGAAGGGAGCAAACGCCCCGGACTTGGGTGAACTTTATGCGTGAGTTCAACGCTAAATTCTTCCCTTCTCTAGTCCAGGAATAGAAGGAATATGAGTTTATCCAACTTCACCAAGGGACCCAGTCTGTAGCGGAATATGAGAGTCAGTTCACCCGCCTATCCAAATTTGCCCCCGAGCTGATCATGACCGAGCAGCGATGGATAAGGCGCTTTATCCAGGGCCTGAACATAGAAATTCAGAAGGATCTCGCGGTGGCCCAGATTAATGCTTTTAGCGAGGCCGTGGAGAAAGCCCAATGGGTGGAAAGCGCTAGGTTGCAAGTACGGAACTTTCAAGCAAAGAAACGAGACTTTCTTGGAAGCAGTTCAGGGCAGGGGGATAAGGGTACCCCTCCCAAGTTCGGACAGGGAGCCGGAGGTGGACGACAGTCGGGAGTAGGCAGAGGGGCTCTGTCCAGGGGTGGCCCAGCTGGGAGAGGCCAGGGAGGACACTTCCCGAGGGGTTCAGGTTCGGCGTCCTATGGACCTTGTGGGTATTGCGGAAAGCCAAACCATTCTGAGGACAACTGCTGGAAAAAAGAGGAGAAATATCTGCGTTGTTGAAGTGCCGACCACCAGCTTGCCACCTGCCCAATCCTAAAGCAAGATGGAAAGGGAAGTCAACCACTGCCAAAGACCAACGCTGGACCAGCTAAGGGAGAGGGGACGAAACCTAAGGTTACGGTTCGAGCGTACTCATTAGAGCCATAGCAGGTCCCAGATTCCTCTGAGATCGTAAAAGGTACGATCCCTGTATTCCACCGCTTTGCAAAGGTTTTAGTAGATCCCGGTGCCACCTATTCCTTGTTAACCCTAATTTCATGTGTGGCATTGACATAAAACCTGCTAGTTTACCTTACGACCTAGAAGTTAGTATGCCTACGGGGAATCATCGTTTGGTTACTAGTTTGGTTTATAAGGATTGTGAAGTTTGGCTAGGAGAGAGGAGATTGTTATGGGACTTGATTAGCCTGTCCATTAAGGGGTATGACGTGATCTTGGGTATGGACTGGTTGGCCAGGTATAATGCCCAACTAGATTGTAAGAAAAAGGTGGTAGAATTCCGTATTCCTGTGAAGGCGACCCTAAGGTTGGATATAAGGGGAAGGTTAGCCTCATCTGCCCTGATCTCAAGTATTCGGGCTAGAAAACTGCTTCATAGAGGGGCGCAAGGATTTTTAGCCTTTCTAATCAACACCCCCACGGATAAATTGAAGGTGGAGGACGTGCCCATAGTAAGGGAATACCCGGATGTATTTCCTAATGAGTTAGTATCCTTGCCTCCAGAGAGAGAGATAGAATTCAAAATCAACTTGCTACTGGGAACCTCGCCTATCTCAAAAACCCCATATTGGATGGCTCCTGCGGAGCTTAAGGAGCTGAAATTACAGCTACAAGACCTTTTGGAGCGGGGGTTCATTCAAGAGAGTAGGTCTCCTTGGGGAGCCCCTGTACTGTTTGTGAAGAAAAAGAACGGCAGTTTAAGGATGTGTATTGACTATCAGGGCTTGAACAATGTCACGGTTAAAAATAAGTATTCATTGCCCCATATTGATGAGTTGTTTGACCAGTTGCAAGAAGCAGTGGTCTTCTCGAAATTGGATCTTCGCCAGGGGTATTATCAATTGTTGATCAGAAAAGAGGATATCCCGAAAACCGCTTTCGATTCGAGATACGGGCACTATGAGTTCGCAGTTATGCCCTTTGGACTGACCAATGCCCCTGCCGCTTTCATGGACTTAATGCATAGGGTTTTTAAACCCTACCTGGATCGATTTGTCATGATTTTTATCAACGACATCCTGGTTTACTCCAAGACGTGTGAGGAGCACGAGCAGCACTTGAGGACCATTCTACAAACCCTAAGAGAGCATCAATTGTACGCCAAGTTCAGCAAGTGTGAATTTTGGCTGGAGAAAATTTCCTTTCTAGGGCACGTAATTTCTCATGAGGACATCTCGGTTGACCCGGCGAAAGTAGAGGCCGTGACCAATTGAAAGAGGCCAGAAAACCCCACGGAAATTCGTAACTTTCTAAGGTTGGCTGGGTACTACTGGCGGTTTATTAAAGACTTTTCCAAACTAGTCGGTCCTTTAACCAACCTGACGAAGAAACATGGTCGGTTTGTGTGGAATGTCAAATGCGAAACGAGTTTTCAAGAGTTGAAGAAAAGATTAACCATGGCGCCAGTTTTAGTCTTGCCTAACGGGGTAGACGGGTTTGCCATTTATACCGACGCGTCGCGGGAAGGCCTAGGGTGTGTGCTGATGCAGAACCAAAATGTGATATCTTTTGCCTCTACGAAGTTAAAACCCCGCGAGCAGAACTACCCAATCCATGATATGGAGTTAGCCGCAGTTGTTTTCGCTCTGAAGAAATTGAGGCATTATCTATATGGAGTAACGTTTGAAGTGTACTCAGATCACAAGAGTCTTAGATATCTTTTCTCCCAAAAGGAATTGCATATGAGACAGCGAAGGTGGATGGAATTTTTAGAGGATTATAACTGCACTATTAACTACCATCCGGGGAAGGCGAATGTAGTAGTCGATGCCTTAAGTCGCAAGGCTCAGGTAGCAGGGTTAATAATCAAAGAGTGGAATTTATTAGAATCCGTTTGCGAGTGGAAACCCTGCCTTGGGAGTCATAAGGTGATTTTTGGTAATATTAAGGTAACATCCACCCTATTGGAGAGGATTAAAGGAGCCCAAAAGGAGGATTCGATGGGACGGAAATGGGGAGAGAAGGTGGAAAAAGAAGCATCAACTGACTTCAACTTTAGTCCTGAGGGTATTTTAAAATACCGGAACCGAGTGGTGGTGCCTAAGGATGAAACGTTAAAAACGGAGATCTTGGAGAAAGCTCATCAGTCCAAGTATATGATCAATCCGGGTAGTAGCAAGATGTATCAGGATCTAAAAGGAGCCTTTTGGTGGGACAATATGAAGAAAGAAATCGCTCTGTACGTGCAGAAATGTCTCGTTTGCCAACAAGTTAAGACGGAACACCAAAAACCATCAGGCCTACTACAACCTCTTGAGATACCCGAATGGAAGTGGGAGAACGTTACCATGGACTTCGTTTCAGGGTTGCCGCGAATGCAACGAGGACACAATGCCGTGTGGGTAATCGTTGATCGATTAACCAAATCAGCTCATTTCCTGCCAGTAAACATGAAGTATCCCATGGACAAATTGGCTCAGGTGTACATGGACGAGATCGTAAGGTTACACGGTGTTCCTATGAGTATCGTCTCCTACCGAGATCCCCGCTTCGTATCTAGGTTTTGGCAGAAGTTCTAAGAGACCCTGGGGACTAAACTCAATCTAAGCACCACCTATCACCCTCAGACGGATGGACAATCAGAACGAGCAATCCAAACTCTTGAGGATATGTTAAGAACCTGCATTCTGGATTTTGGAGGGAACTGAGGTCAACATATGACCTTAGTGGAGTTTGCGTACAATAACAGCTACCATTCGTCGATACAAATGGCTCCGTATGAGGCATTGTATAGGAGGAAGTGCCGGTCCCCGATTTACTGGGATGAAGTCGGTGAGAGGAAAGTCCTGGACCCAACGGCTATTCCGTGGATGGAGGAGGCACGAGAAAAAGTCAAATTGATACGGCAAAGACTCCAAACGGCTCAAAGCCGACAAAAGAGCTACGCGGACAATCGAAGAAAAGATTTGGAATTCGAAATTGGGGACCGTGTTTTCTTCAAGGTTACACTGTTACGGAGCATCACGGCGGGTAAACGAAAGAAATTGCAACCGAGGTTTGTCAGACCTTACCAGATTCTCCAGAGAATGGGTATAGTAGCGTATCGGCTAGAACGACCGCCAAGTCTCTCTAGAATTCACGACGTCTTCCACGTCTCGATGCTTAAGAAGTACTATCCCGACTCTTCTCATATCTTACAACCGGAGGAACTCGAGATAGATGAATCGCTCACTTATGAAGAGAAACCTGTACAGTTGCTTGACCGAAAAGTTAAAGAGTTGAGAAACAAACAGATTCCTTTGGTAAAGATATTGTGGAGAAATCATGGGGTAGAGGAGGCTACTGGGGAGGTGGAAGAAGAAATGTAAAAGAAATACCCTGAACTGTTCGTGAATCAAGGTGAGAAATTTCGAGGGCGAAATTCTTTTAAGGGGGAGAGAGTGTGAGAACGTGAAAATTTTCATATTTTCTAGGTTTTATTTTATTTAATCGCACGCTTTTCTATAATTTCTTTATTAGAAAAATTTTCTAAATCATTTTTATGGGCAAATATGATTTTTTTTTAATTCTTTTCTAGTATGAGTTAGTTCATGAAATTTTAGAAGTGTATACCGGGCGTGGGACCCGCTAGCACTAAAAGTTAGGTAAAATTGGACCAGTATGGTTAAGTTTTGTATACCGGAATTAATTTAACAGATGTTAAGAGATAACTAGAGGTTACTAGATGAATTGGTGTGAGAGGGACAAAGGGATAGCCATGCATTAATTAGGGTGACAAGTGTCACCTTCCTATTTCTTCTTGGACTTTGACCAATTTCTTACTTTACCAATTAAATCAAAATTGACCCAAAAATCATCTTCATTTGCAAGCTTCTTGGCCGGTCCTCTCTAAAGAGAAAAGAAAAGAAAACTTCAACCTTCATCTTCCATTTCTTACACAAATCTTGTAATCCAACCATCCAAACTTGAAATTACTCCATAAAAACCCTTAGCTAGGTGGGAGTAAGGAAGTTGGTGGAGTTGTTTTGGAAGCAAGAGACCTAAACTACTACCTTTTGTGAGGCATCAAGGTATGGTGTGTAGAGATTCATTGTTTGTTTCCAATAATGGTGAATTAATGACTTGTGGTGGCTAGTTATGTGATTATGTGGAAGATTTCATGACTCTTGGTAGAAATTGGTGAATTTTTATATTTATTCATGATTTTTCTATTTTTATATGTTTAATATTGTTGGGCCATGGATGATGGCTTGGAATGGTTTAGAATGAAGCTTTAGAGTGTAAATTGTGGTTGTTTGCGGAAAATTTCTGCATTGGACGGAAAATTTCAGATTTAGGGTTTGGATTTGGGCTTTTCTAGGGTTTCTATATAGCACTTGAATTGGCTTGGATTAAAGAGTTTTGTGACTCTAATAAGGTGTATTGAAGGGTTTATGACTTGTAACGGTTTTGGTGATTGTATTTGGAAAGTATGGGTGAATGCTTGTAGATTGGAAACTTGGAATGTTAAGGGGAAATGCTGTCCAAATTGGGATTTCTTGTGTTTTATTGGACTTGGGTTGTTTTAGGGGTAATTAGAGACCTTGAGATGCAAAGAAACTGGCCGGATTGGAGGCCGGATTGCCTTGAGGAAAAATGAAATCCGGCTTTTCTCTCTGGCCAGTATCCGGCCGAAAATCCGGCCAGATTCCGACGTGTCCGGCACTATTCATGTCAGCTCCGATTTTCATTTTTTTATTTTGTGATTTTGACTTGTTTAAACGCGTTTGTGTGTTCCGAAACGTTTTAAATCGCATGTAACTGTCTCGTTAGTCCTGGCGAGAGTTGGGCAGGCAGTTCGCTAACCCCTTTGGTTCGCCTTAGAGGAAGGTAGGGCTGTCACAGTTTGTCTAACGTGTCATAAATGTGCATGGGCTCATGAGGATGGACACCCCCACATTAGCTAATATGTCCACCACCTTATTCGAGTCTCGATAGCAATGCAAGAATCGAGAGTCCTCCGCCACCATTTCCCATATGCGCTCCACTATCCTCCAAATATTCCAAGGACAATGAAACCGTCGCTGTAAGATGCCAACCAAACTAGAGAAGTCTGATTGCACGAAGATTCGATCAAATCCCCTCTCAATGCACAAGTTGATACCTATCAAAACTGGCTGAGCTTCTACACATAGACTGGTCGACTCACCTAAAAAAGCTGAAAATACGCTAGAATGAGGCCTCCATCCAAATCCCTAAGTGCACCACCTGTGACAGCCCCACTTTCCCCTAGGGCGAACCAAAGGGGTTAGCGGACTGCCTGCCCAGCTCTCGCCAGGACTAACGATACAGACTAGAACTATCTATAGCGATCCGGAACTTACAAACGAGCGTAAACAGGTCAAAATGGTAAAATAACCCAAAATAAAAAAAAATGAAATCCGGAGTCGGCCATGAATAGTAACCGACCCGTCAGAACCCAACCGAAATAGCTAACAACCATTCACATCTGAACTTTAGCGTTTACAAATCAAAATGACATACAAAAGTTTTCAAAAGTTAATATATACACATGGTTTGCCAAATCAAAAGAGAAAACGCCCCCAAAAGTACACTTAGGGTTTTAAAACAGTGAGCTATACAAAAGATATGTCCAACTAGCTCAGTTCGGCAACCGATTATCAAATCCAGACCAAAAGTGTTTATTTTCCTGTAAGGAAAACAAAAGGAACAGAAAGGGGTGAGCTTGCGCTCAATGAGGTACCAAACAGATAGCATTAAAATCATGGCATTTCACGTTTAGCAAATCAAGTACACATGCCAGATATAAAGCAAAGGAACCAATGATTCAAATCAGAAGGATACGGGTGGCTCTCAGGAGCCAAGTTTCCAGCGCAGTACTTGATCTAAACCGGTTGACTCTCCGTCAACGTATAAAGAACCAACGCTGTCGCGCCCCATTTTTTGATAAATAAATAAATTGGTTTAAAAAAATGTATTTTGTGATTTGGAAAATGAATCGTGATTTAAAAGAAAAATGGGTCTAAATGGGGTTTTGAGAATGCGACGATTTGACCCAAAATTATAGTTTAAAAAGGGTTTTTAAAACTAAATACGGAGTCGCCACTTGGTAATGAGTTAAGGTGTACCAAGTCACCTAAAAAATGTATTTTTAAAGAAAAATAAGAAAAAGTAGTGAGAAACCCCCTTTTTAAACGACTCCTAGTCTACGTAAACCAAAGAAAAAGGTTCGGGAGTCACATTTGACAAAGGGGAAGGCAAGGATAAAATCCAAGGCACCCCTTTGACCTAGCCAAAGGCTAGTTGCGTGATTTAACCAAAATTTTTCTTATTTTAACCAAAGAATTTATTACATTTGGATGCACTACATGAATGCAAAAGGAAAGAAAAAAAATGCAAACCTAAATTCTAAAATGTCTCTTGTAAGGTTTTTGGTCCCAACCACATGAATTGTGGCGGCCAATAAAGGAAAACCTTATAGAGGTCGATTAATGCAAATGATAGCTAAAGTGTAAGTGTGCAAGTGTATAAGAAGATGCACGTGTGAAATTGTATGAAAAAATCCAAGTGTTTGTGTGCCAGTGTATGAAAAGGTGCATGTGTGAAATTGTATGAAAAATCCAAGTGTTTGTGTGCAAGTGTGTGAAAATAGAATAACAGATATATAAGGTAAAGTGGAATTCCATTTGTGAGGTGAAAATGAGCGCGTGATAGGAAAAATGTAGTGGGAAAGTATGGTTTTGAAAAATGTGAAAAAATGTGGTTAAAAGAGTATGTAGATGATAAAAATGAAAGTATGACCCTAGAGGAATGCAACAAGTTGGGTACGGGGGTTGACTCCTAACTTTTCGACTTCTATTTTCCCTTTGATTAGAAGGCAAAACTAGCGTGCTAAGGCTATTGAGTAGCCACACTCGCTCGTTTTCCTTATCGGAAGGGGACACTCAAGCAAAGTGAACCCTATAGCTAGCATGAGATGCAAAACCTAAAGTGAGGGGAAAGGGATTCGAGGAACATGCCCAATGATAAAACTAAAGAAAGTTGTATGATATGTGGTGAACAAGCAAATGATGCACTAATGAAAAGAAAGGAAAAAGACTATTGGGTCTAGCGTTGGACTAGCCCTTTCTATGGATTTCTACTAGCATTGGACTAGTGGAAACGGAACAATGAATCACAACTAGCGTTGGACTAGTGTGGTGACGGGAAAGGGGGCCACAACTAGCATTGGACTAGTGTGGTGACGTACATTCATCCATTTCATTCATTCACACTATAAAAAGCGAGTAGACATGCGAATCACTTATAAACACGTAGCACATAACACTTAGCATGCTTGACTAGATGCAAAAACCTAATAAAGCAAGTAACACGTAACACATAGGCATGCAACCAAGCTAATGAACCTATTACATTCACTAACTAAAACAAAAGGGGAAGGGGAAAATGGACCAAATTGCTCGCCAAAGCCCTATATATTACAAGCCAAGAGGTGTACACATACCCCATTAAAAGAATAACTTAATGAAAACAAAAGTAAATGACATAAGTAAAAGGAATTAAGGAAAGGCTAGGAAAGCAAAGTAGACATGCAATTCACTTAACACGTTGGATCACGTAGGAGAGAGACAAAAGGGATAAAAGAAATTATACCGCTCCCTTTGAATGATGTCCAAATGAAAGAAAAATGGCTTCAAAACAATAAAAATGTCACGGTACCACTTTAATTGAGAAAAAATTAAAGAAAATAGGCAATCACAAGCTCACTTGATCATAAAGTCCACAAAAGTCATGACTTAAGTGCAATTAAAACAAAGCATGGTAGTTAATTGAAGCAAAGCAAGCAATGAAATCGCAAAAATTAAAGCTGCCAAGGACCAAATTGAAGACATTATTCAATTAGTTGGGTCAAAGTAGCATTAGTTAGAAACTTGAGGGGGTAAAAAGATAATTTTCAGAAATATTTCATGCATGCATACGAGACAAGACTCTCATTTCTGGTTTCCTTTCCTCTGCAGCTTGCTCAACCGAATAGAACATCAACAAGTATCATCTTTTGAATCAAACAACCACAAGATACAACTCCCAATCATCAACTAAGCCAAATATTACACTTTTATTGCAGGATTAAGACAGAAAAACTGGATTGGTGACCGCCAAGGAACAAAAAGAAATAGCAGTAAAAAGAAAGAAACATAGTGCAGCAAAGTTTCAGCACGTTATGAGGCTTTCAATAACCAAGAATGAATCAGGATTTTCCCAACCAGACATCAAGAGTTCTAGATTAAGAAAGAGCTACGACAACACTATAGTTTAAGCAACAAGCATAAAAGAAACCATGCAAGCTTTTAAAAATTTATGCAGGCCTACGGATGACACTGCTGCAACAACTTGCTGCATTTTCATGCGAAGGAGAGAGGAGAATGAACTAGTGTGGACGCCTGTGGACTTGGGACAATGAGAAAGGAAAAACGCAGCTCCATGATCTAAGCAACATGGCACATGATTCTAACATCCCAACAAACCAAAACATAAAAGGAGGATCACAAATGCTGGAGAGAAAAATGCAGCAAGCATTCGGCAACCAGATTTTTCATTTTTTAGCAAGGTGTTTGATCAGTAGTTTAAGTATTATAGACCCCAAACGTACAAACTCAACATCAAAACTTTCTTTTTCTTTCCCCTCAAACCATACTTAGCATGCAACTGAAATGCAAACTCAGAGAGCAGCCAACAAAATTTAAGCAAACGGCAATGACAAATCCTATGAACTCTCATGAACCCAAACCATGAAAACAAATAAGATACTCAGAACACAGCTCACCATATAACTCATACGCATTCAGTTTCATAGGATGAAAAACCACACGCAAGTTGACATCTTTTGGTACATAGTCTAAGCAAAAAACCTGACCCTATGAAACCTGTAAATACCTCACTCAATGCTCCAAAACTTCAAACCAACTTACTTTAAATCAAACAGTGAAATCATAATTTTGATGACTGCCTTTCCCCCCCAGAAAAATCTGAAAAAAACAAAAGACGCAAATCTTGGCCATTTTCTGCAGCTTTTATCTGATATAACAAACCCAATGAATCAACAAAGCCCATAAAACCCAAGAGTTCCAATCCATTTTCTACTAAAATCTGGCGATAAGCACTCCATAAGCAAGGTCAAAACAAATAGAGACAACTGGAACCCTCCTAACTCATCAGCTATTGAAGCATGAACGGTAACATCAATAACGAACAGAAAAACAAACGCAAGAATATACCTGAAATTTTGAGTTTGGATTCGGGTGATCGATGGAGAAAACGTTGATAAGATTCCCCTCTGCTTCTCGTCCTCTTCCTTCGCTGGTGTTGTTTCGTTCTTCCGCCGTCACTGGAATGCTCTGTTTCCTTGCCCGATCGTTCTCTCTCTGTTTTCGGCTCTCACCTCAAGACTACTCCTCAAACTCAGCCGTCAAACTTGCCTTTTTAATCAGCCTTCAAACCCTCAATCCTGCCCCCAAAACCTTCTCAATCTCTCTTCGGTTCCTTTTTCTTTCTGCCCGAAAAAAAACAGTCTTTCTAGTCGTTTCTCCTTCTCACAGGCCCCTCAGCTCTCTCTCGATTGTTTTCAGTTTTTCCAATCTCTCTCACTCCCCAGATTTCTCTTAGCCGTCCACTTTCTCCCACCTCTCCTGTTTTGCTGTTTCCTTTTTCTTTTGCTTTTTGTTTTTGCAGCCGTCAATCCTCTCTGATGAAAAAACCTCCCTCGGTTGTTTCTTTCTTTCTTTCCCGTCGGCTTACTCTCCAAAATCTCTCTATCTTTTCTTCAGTTTTCACTCTTTCTTTGGTCTCCCTCCATTTGGCCCAGATTCTTCTCCCTTCGTAGCTTTTTCCTTCTCTCCTTCTTGCGTCTGTTTTTCTTTTGCCTATTTAGAGTTGCGGCTCTCCAATAAAAAACCCTCTTGCGGCTCTCTCCCTCTTTTGCTTATATATCAGACCCCTCACAACCCTAAACACTCCCAGCCATCTTCTGTATTTGCAGCCCAAGGAGCCGTCCCAAAACTTTCCTTGCAAGCTGCTACAAATGCAGCTTGCCGCGGCTATCCTTCCTTTTTTTTTTTTTTTAAAACAACTTGATAATTACAAAAATGATAAAATAAAAATAAAAATAATAAATTGACAAAAACCAGGTAATAATAATTGTCGCGCCCCATTTTTTTTTTTTTTTTAACACTTAATTTAAATCACAATAAAAATAATAATAATTCAAACCAACTTAAACTTAAATAAAAATGTACAAAAATAACCAACAGATAAAATAAAAAGCTAAGATTTTCCTTTTTTTTTTCTTCTTTTCCCTTTTTTCTTTTTTTCCTTTTTTCATTTTTCAATTTTTCATTTTTCCTTTTCATTTAAATAATGAAACTAAATCCAAAACAACTAAAACATATTTATTATTTTTTTTTTTTGAAAACTTTTCTTTTCCTTTGAGAAATTCTAGGCTAAAATGGCTAAAATAACTAAAACTAAAAGTAAATAAAACTAATTGTGACAAATAGAACAACTAAAAAAAACGAATAGTAAATAAAACACCAAAAATTTGGTGTCTACAGTTTGCCCCTCTTTGTCTGAGTTTTGAAAAAACTTGAGACAAAGAAGTAGACACCAAATACTTACCTGCAAACTGGCTGCAAATTATTCGAGCGACTGACGCTTTTGAAAATGAGGACTGACCTCCTTTAATGAAACTGACTCGGATGAGAAATTTAAAATGGACTGATTCAAACTGGCAGTTTAAAACGGGATTGGCTCGAACAGGAATTTAAAACGGGATAGACCCGAACAGGAAGTTTAAAACGGGATAGACCCGAACAGGAAGTTTAAAACGGGATAGACCCGAATAGGAATTTAAATGGGATAGACCCACGGATGTCGTGAAGTTGGCGGCACAAGGTCCAGGCCCAACGTGATCTTGTGAAGTTGGCGGCACGAAGTCCAGGCCCAACGTGATCTAAGCGGTCAGCGGGATAGAACCCGGTCCTGCCGAGGATAGAATAAAACACACGCGTTAGTGAGATAGACTCGATGCTAACGGTGGCAGGATGAAACACACACATTAGTGAGATGGACTCGATGCTAACGGTGGTAGGATGAAAACACGCACGCTAGTGAGATAGACTCGATGCTAACGGCGGTAGGATGAAACGCACACGTTAGTGAGATAGACTCGATGCTAACGGTGGTAGAATGAAACGCACACGTTAGTGAGATAGACTCGATGCTAACGGTGGTAGGATGAAAACACGCACGCTAGTGAGATAGACTCGATGCTAACGACGGTAGGATGAAAACACGCACGCTAGTGAGATAGACTCGATACTAACGGCGGTAGAATGAAAACACACACGTTAGTGAGATAGACTCGATGCTAACGGTGGTAGGATGAAACGCACACGTTAGTGAGATAGACTCGATGCTAACGGCGGTAGGATGAAAACACGCACATTAGTGAGATAGACTCGATGCTAACGGCAGTAGAAATGAAACACGCACGTTAGTGAGATAGACTCGATGCTAACGGCGGTAGAATGAAACACGATGCTAACGGCGGTAGAATGAAACACGCACGTTAGTGAGATAGGCTCGATGCTAACGGCGGTAGAAATGAAACACGCACGTTAGTGAGATAGACTCGATGCTAACGGTGGTAGAAATGAAACACGCACGTTAGTGAGATAGACTCGATGCTAACAGCGGTAGAATGAAACACGCACGTTAGTGAGATAGGCTCGATGCTAACGGCGGTAGAAATGAAACACGCACGTTAGTGAGATAGACTCGATGCTAACGGCGGTAGAAATGAAACACGCACGTTAGTGAGATAGACTCGATGCTAACGGCGGTAGAATGAAAACACGCATGTCAGTGAGATAGACTCGATGCTAACAGCGGTAGAATGAAACACGCACGTTAGTGAAATAGGCTCGATGCTAACGGCGGTAGAAATGAAACACGCACGTTAGTGAGATAGACTCGATGCTAACGGCGGTAGAAGTCAGTGAATTCAATGTGGTTGTCAAGAATGAGGAATGGAAGGATGCGCGGCGGGCGTTGAGATTTTGCAAACAAGAAATGAAAATTGGATTTTCAAGAAATAAGAAATTGATTGATTTTTTTATTTTTGTTTTTTTTTTGTTTTTTCTGATTTTTCTGACTTTTTCCCTTCTTTTTCCCTTCGTATTTTTCCGAGAGAATCTTTTTCAAAATAATTTGCCCCAGTGTCGGGTCCATTTTTCCCTCCTTCTTCTTGCTTCTCTTTGCAGTATCGGCCTCCCGCCTCACTGGATGCTTTTCGTCATTTTGAACCATGAATACCTGTACAAGGGGTTCATCAAAGTATGACATGCACTCAAATTTCCATGAAAAGAACAGCATGATTGATTTGAAAATTGCATTATTTGATTCTTTGGACGAAAATCTCAAATGTATTACAAAAAATTTGCCCCAGTATGGGCTTATTTCATGAAATCTCACAAATAAAATTTTGCCCCAGTGTGGGCTCCCTTGATTGCAAAAATTTGTTCAGATGATTTCCCATTCATTTGAACAAAGAGAAACCGCATTTTCTAAAATTTAGAAAAGAATGCACATATACAACAATGTGAAGAAACTTTAAACGTCAAGTTTGAACTTATGCAGAAATCTCATGATGAATTCCTCGAATTAACACCAAATTCAAGAAGATTTCTTCATCACTTTTAGTATTGATGCTTAGGGTAACGGGTCACCACTTCTGGTTGGCTCATCTTTCAGGACCAATCCAGTGACTTTATTTTTGAAATGGCTAAGGAAATGGGAGGTCAGAAGTTGTCTTAATTTTGTGCCCAAATGGTGTGTAATCCCTTCAATACCACATCTTAGTGAAAGCAAAGAGTTTGTCACCCTTATTTTTCAAGAAAATTTAGTCAACATACAAGCCTTTTAGGCTTGTAACGTATGGACAGAAGTGATAGCTAAACATGTGGAAACGGGTTATACCCTTATGATCACAAATGATTTGATGAATTTCTTATGAGCATGATCCTCACTTTGGATTGTCATGAAGGAATAAGTCAACGATGGACTTTATTGGCTTGTAATGTGGCTTGAAACGATAGTTGAAGGATAAGACTTTCAAGGATATTGCACCATAGATCGCCTTTTTCCAAAATTGTCCCTATTTTGAACTCAAAAGATTTCAGACTTTGTTTGGATTTTCTCATCATTCCCCAGGGACTTCAGCATCGAATTTTTCTGCATTTTCTTTTTTTGTTTTTCTTTCGCCTCTTTTCTTTTCCTCGAGCTGATGGGTTTTCACATGGTGATGTAGCGTCAACCCCATACCCAGGCAATTCAGAAATACAGCCAAAATTTTCCGGCATCAGAAATTTTCTTTGTCAAGGCCATTGCAAAGAACAGAAGTCAGGACTTTCGGCTTTTGTAATGGGGTCAGGTGTGGTGCTTAGAAAAGTTAAGGCTTGAAGGCAGATTTCAAGAGTGGTTTAAAGAATCTGAGATCGCATTGTTACGCCAACCCTATTTTAGGGTTAAATCAGAATTTGCCCCAGTTTATGCTCAATTGAGGCTTTTTCTCTTTCATTTTCTTTCTTCTTTGATTTTTCGGCTTTCTGCCATTTTTGAACTTTCACAAAATTTGCCCCAGTTTATTTGTGAACTGAGGTTCTCTTTTCCTCTTTTGCTTTTGATTTTGTGACTTTTCACTTTTTCACTTCTTGAAGTTTTCCTTTTCAACTCCAACTTGCCCCAGTGTGGGGTTTGCGATTCTCGGGGGTTGCCAAACGAAGTATTTTATTCTGAAGGCTCAAAAGGGAGAACTAGGGATAGAACGTTTGATTGGAAAAGAAGAGGGCCTGACTTTTATTCCATTCCTTACATTAACCTTGAAAGGAAACTTTCATTAATGGGAAATTTCTGGCATGTATCTGAATTAACTGACTGAGGAAGACCCTTGTTCATCCATATTTTGTGAAACATAGGCGGTCCGTGCGGACAAATCTCTTCCTTTTCTTTTTCAAAATTGGAACCCAAGCGGAATCAAATTTCCCCAATTTGCGGTTCCCTTTCCCCTTTTTTTCTTTCTTTTTCCTTTCTTTTTTTCTTTCAAAATTCCCCAATCTCCTTCCCCAATGTGGGGTGCGATCATATGTGCACTCGAAAAGAACCACCAATTTTAGCTCAAACGGGGATGCAAGGGATAAATGGTGTTTAAGTTGAAGAAACGATGGCCAAAGCATCATTCTTACATCTCATGACAACCAAAGTAATGAAATGGTCATTGAAAATCCATTCCCCTTTTTGATATTTGAAAATTTTTCAATGTAGGGTAGTGATCATTAGGGCTCTTATTTAAAACGAAATTATTCTTTCAAAGGCTCAAATGGGAGAGCAAATGATAAAATGTGTATAGGTAGAGAAAAGAATGTTCGAAGTATCATTCCAAATTTTCAACACAAACAAGAATAATGCACATTTTTTGCTTTCACTTAGATGTGATTTAAATATAATTAGACACAGTGGACATTTCTCAAGCAAAGATTGCCCCAACTTGCAATTCATCAATCAATGTGACTGACTTTATTCTGGGCTAACAGAAGTGGGCAAAAAAAAATATGAATTGTACAGTGAATTGTACAGTGAAGGAGAAAATGTATCTCATGAGGCCTTTGGAGTGACCATTCACCTTTTTCTGAGCACTCTTATTGTATAGCTCGGATCACCAACCTAGTGTACATGAGGATTTTAAAAAGCTTACACTTGTGAATTTTCAGGCTGGAGGTTGAAAAATCTCAAATTGGGTCTTATTTCTCAAAATTTACCATGAAATCTCCGATAAGTAAGAATAAAGAATGAAATGTACATAAATATACACAAAACAATAATTGTCCAAAAATTTTATTGCTGAAAAAGTTTGAAACACAATTTCTCGTTCAATTATGATACAAATGAGAATGGAAAACTTGTAAAGAGCTCAACATATACACTTTTATCTCTCTTTCCTTTGGAACAAAATGTACTAACAAATCAAATAAACAGAATTTCCCTTTTGAAAATAATTACAAAATCTCTCAGAGGCTTTAGCATAAAACTTCCAGATAGATCATTTATGTTTTCGTGGCAATGTCTGCCCAAGAATCAAGTAATACTTGTAATCTTCAAACTTTATTGGATCAAAATTATCAGATATAGAATAATATTTTCGCCTTATTGAAACATTTTTATGAATGCAAGGGAGGGGGGAAACAAAAGAAAAAATACCTTGAGTTAGTAAGAAAGAATATAAAATCGGTATGCATGTCCTATGGGGGGACCCTTTTTGTGCCAAGGGTAGGCCTAGCATGAAAATGCAATCCACTAGAGTAGGCACTATACAATACCTGATGGATCCAATCAGCTTATGGAGTGAAAAATAATTTGAAAAATTTGGCCCATTGGAATGAGAAGAGACGTTTGTCAAAATGAGGACTTCGTCCAAAGGGATTGATCACTTTTGATCGATACAAGAACTTGCAAAAACGCACGGGTTTGACCTTGACGAACTTCCTATCGAAGAGATTGGAATTCATTTTGACAACTTTTCTCAGTGAAGCACGGGTCAAAACCCCAACTGATCAAATGGCTTGACGCAATGGATGGCTTTCTCAAAAATCGACTAAGTTTCCCAATTTGAAATTGACATTGAAACCCTAATTGGTCAAATCGGTTAAATGAAATTGACAATTTATTTAAAAATCGACCGGATTACCCTAAAAAGGGAAACGGGTCAAATGAATTAAGTGAAGTTTAAAAACTTACTCAAAATTGACCGAATCATCCTAAAAAGGAATTTGATCGATTGAAATTGAGAATTTTATTCAAAACAGACCGGATCGCCCTAAAGGGTAAACTGGTCAAACAAATTGAATGGGAATTTGACAATTTACTCAAAATTGACCAGATCATCCGAAAAAGAAATTGGTCAAATGAGTTGAATGAAATCGAAAATTTATTCAAAATTGACCAGATCGCCCTAAAAGGGTAAATTGGTCAAATGAAATGAAATGAGGATTTATTCAAAAATCGACCAGATGACCCTAAAAAGGGTAAATTGGTCAAACGACCCTAAAAAGGGTAATTTGGTCAAATGAATTGATGATTTATTCAAAATCGACCAGGTGACCCTAAAAAGGGTAAATTGGTCAAATGACCCTAAAAAGGGTAAATTGATCAAATGAATTTGATTTATTCCAAAAATTGACCGGATGACCCTAGAAAGGGTAATTTGGTCAAATGAATTTGATTTATTCCAAAATCGACCGCACGACCCCTAAAAAAGGGTCAAATGAATTTGATTTAAAAATTGACCGAATGACCCTAGAAAGGGTAATTTGGTCAAATGAATTGATAATTTATTGAATGAATTGGCAAAATGGATTGGTTGAATTGTCCGGCCATTGGTTATTTCAAAATTATTGAGGTGCATTAGTCTATCACCTTCTAAAAATCAAATATTGGCCTCAATTTATTTATCGTCTCAATAGGAGGAATCATTTGTGAATTTCTTCAAATTAATGTCCTTCACGCAAGGGATTTTTACCAATTTTTGATAAAATGGCCAAAAAGTGATTATTAGATGCTCATATTCCAAAGATCACTCTATGAAAATGATCGGATCCTACCTTACCTTGTGCACTACCCCTTCGGATGGACAAAATGTAAACGTGCAAGTCTCGTTGGATTAAGTATCCGAGACACAAGGTGGCTTATTCCTAACATAGAAATTGCCTAAATGGCGTTCCTTCTAGGGTTTATGCATGATGCCATTTATTAAAGCGATGTAAACATGTGACAAGAATGGCCTAAAGGATATAAACAATGCATCGGGGGGAAAAGGTCTAAAATGAAATTTATTTATTAAGTGTAATGACTGAAATTTAAACATGTGAGTTATCTAGTGGGTAAGTCACTAGAAGAGTGCCAAAAGGCCTCTTATTGCTAAGGCATATGAATGCAAATGGAGGCAAAAAATCAAGAAAAGTTAGTTCAAACAGATAAAACACATAACACATTTGCACAACAAAGGTATAATCAGAAAAACAATAGAGGGTGGGATCCCTCCCCTCGTGAACGGTGTCCCTAATAGGGTAAGGCCGACTCTACCCTTAGGTAAACTACATGGATGCATGAGGTTGGGGTTCACTAATGCATCTAACTCGATAAGCTCAGGTCCTCAAGCCTTCAGACTCGTGGCCAAGGGTCATCAATCCCAAGGCCCTTCGTCGGTGGCTCGAGCGATTCCCCAAACACCGCTACGCATACATCGTGTCACGGCTACGTGTTTGAGTGAATCTATAAAAAAGCTCAACCTTCGACTAAAAGCTAAAAGGCTCTCAACCCATAGCTTAAAGCGGAAGATTGAGTGACCCATTGGATCATGCTACACACACATCGTGTCGTGATCACATGTCCAAATAGGTCACCTAATCCTAAAAAGGTGGAGTGGCGTGACAAGCCACTAAAAGAAAAATAAGAGAGGGATGAATAATAAAGCGTATGCGCGTATGATAGTGCACGTTTTGGAGGGAAGGGATCAAGAACCAACGCGGGGCTCTAAAGAGATATCCCCCCTCCCAAATGCAATGACAAGCGCGGTATATAAAACATCCATCAATCAATCACACATACGTGAGTGAGGGGGTAGTTTGATAAGCGTACGAGCCAAAATCCTAAAAAAAGGAAAAATGCACCCTAATATCCAAATGCAATGCATAAAAGGGGTAGAAAAAGGAAAAGAATGGTTAAATCAAAATGCTCGGACCCACTTAGGAATTCCCCAGTGGAGTCGCCAACTGTCGCGCCCCATTTTCTTTTTTTTTTTTTTTTTTTTTTTTTTGTCATATGGTGATGACTGTTGTGTTCGAATGGATTAAAGGTGTTGAGTTTGTATGTTCGGGGGGCTGAAATGCTGGGTTCATGTTCGAATGTTTTGCTGAACAAGTAAATTCCAGGTTGCTAAGTCACTGTCACACGAATGTTTTATCCAGATTTTCTGCACCAATTTCTGCTATGTTTTCTTGTTTGTTTTGGATGACAGAGCCGAGTGTTTTTGTTGTTTAGTTTAAAAACTATGATCTTGGTTAAAAATTGTTGAGCAAGCTGCGTTCAGATTTTTGTTTTGGCCACCAAGAGCTTAAGAGCAAAGAGTTGCGGAAGCAACCTTGGCTGGAATTTGCAGAAACCAGCAATGAGAAAGGAGGCAATCTGCGTGCTTTGCATGAAAATCTGCATGGAAATATTCTAAAAATTGCAGTCTAGTCCCTTGTTTCATGGATAACTCGACTATGGCCCAAGTAATTGGAACATTTAATCAATTTGATCCCTCTAAGTTTCTCTTTGTGCTACAATAGCCCAAGCATGTTTTAGTATCTTGTAATTAAGTCCTAAAATCATTTGCAACTTCAATCATTGTTTGACTCTTTCTTTATTTTGGAATCTTTGAAGTGCTTAAACGATTTATTAGGTTCAATTGATTTGAGTAGTGCTTGCATTTGGGTCTTAGTAGATGTTATGCTTGGGGATTGGATGATCATGCCTTTTGCCTTGGTCTTTAAGTAGTTTTGACTTCATTGAGTTGCAATTGAGGGAAATTTTGATGTTTTGGTGGATTCAAATTGTTTAGTTTATATCTTATCACTAAATTGGTGCATTAATCCTTTGTTTTTGGTGATTTTAGCCTAAGTTAGTCTTTTCTTGGGTGAATCTAGCCAAGTTGAGTTTGTTTACTTCCTTAGTATCACCAACAGGGAAGGTATAATCTCTTTTACCCCTTTTGTTTCTCTCCTATGTGGACTAATGTGCTAATTGAAATTTGCATGTCTACTTGCTTTCCTAGCCTCTCCTTATTTCCTTTCATTTATTTCATTTACTTTTAATTTTTATTAATGGGGTATGTGTACACCTCTTGGCTTGTAATAGATAGGGCATAGCAAGTAATTCGGTCCATTTTCCCTTTCCCCTTTGTTTTAGTTAGCAAATGCAATGGTTGCATGCCTATGTGTTAAATGCTTTATTAGGATCTTGCATCTAGTCGAGCATGATAAGTGCTACATGATTTAGATGATTCGCATGTCTACTCGCTTTCCATATCCTTAAATGAATGTGATGGATGAATGTACGTTTCCACTAGTCCAACGCTAGTCGGAATTCATAGAATGGGCTAGTCCAACGCTAGACCCTTAGGGATTTCCCCTCGTTAGTACATGTTTGCATGTTTCACTTCATTTCATGCATTTTTCTTAGTTTTATCATTTGGCATGCACCTCGAACCCCTTTTCCCTCCATTTTAGGATTTTTGCATTTCATGCTAGTTATAGGGTTCATTTGCTTGAGAGTCCCCTTAAATATGGGATATAGACGAGTGTGGCTTTTTCTAAGCCTTAGCACGCTTGTATCCTCTCTATCAAAGGGCAAATTGAGTCACGATTTAGGTCTCCCCGTACCCAATATGCATGCATTCCCTAGGTTCATGCATCCACTCTATCATTACACTTTCATTTTTTCCTCCCATTTGCACACGTACACCTTTTATCCCTTCATTTGCACACGTGCATCACCTTTTATTCCTTCACTTGCACATGAACACTTTTGTCCCATTTTGCACACGTACACCTTTTATTCCTTCACTTACACACGAACACTTTTATCATCACTTGCACACATGTACTTCATATTATCATTTCACACACCGCACCTTGCCCACTCACGTGCACATTTTCACTTACATATTATTGCCTTTTATTACTTTTTTTCAAACTCATGTCCTCACATTGCATACATGCATTCCATTCATTAGCATTCCACTTGCATTATTCGTGACTTCTTCGAAGGATCGTTATTGGGCTTCACAATTAATGTGATTGGCACCACTCAACCTTTGAAGGGAAATTTCCCCCAATACCCCTAGGTCTAGGGTCTGCATTCATGTAGTGCATCCAAATGTAATAAATTCTTTGGTTAAAACAAGAAAATCTTTGATTAATCATGCAACTAGCCTTGGCTAGGTCGAAGGGGTGCCTTGGATTTTTATCCTTGCCTTCCCCTTCGTCAAATGTGACTCCCGAACCTTTTTCATTGGTTTACGTGGACTAGGAGTCGTTTAAAAGGGGTTTCTTATAACTTTTTCCCAAAAAATTCATTTTTAGGTGACTTGGTACACCTTAACTCATTACCAAGTGGCGACTCCCATTTTTTCAAAAACCCTTTTTAAACTATAATTTTGGGTCAAATCGTCGCATTTTCAAACCCCCATTTAGACCCATTTTCCTTTTAAATCACGATTCATTTTTCAAATCACAAATTGAATCAAAAATACATTTATTTATTTATTTATCAAAAAATGGGGCGCGACAATAATAATAATGAAAATAATTTAAAAACTAAACAACTAGAAACAACAAAAATGGCCATTTTTCCATCTTTTTTCTACATTTTTCTTTTTCATAGTTTTTTTTCATTTTTCACCTTTTCTCTTTTTTTCTAAATGAATCAAACAACAATAAAAGATAAATTAAGTAGAAATGACTAAAATAAAGCTAAATAAAACAAAATTGCTATTTTTCTTTTCTTTTTCCTTTTTTTTCTTTTTTATGATTTTTCTTTTTTTCTCTTTTTTCATGATTTTTCCTTTTTCTCTTTTTTTCATTTCAAGAAATTCTATGCTAAAAACTTACAAATAAAAATAAAACTATAAACTAAAAACTAAAAATCGAATAAAACTAACACGACAAATAAAAAACTAAAAATAAACAGTAAATGAAATTACACCAAAAATTTGGTGTCTACAAACGCGTCTGTAGATCCCCCTTTACACCGAATTCCGTCCACCAAACACCCCTTTACCGGGCCCGCTCACCGTAACCAAACAGAAATGGTAATACTCGAGTATACCCGGAATCAAAGGTCTCAATACCCAAAATCCCCGAACAGACTACCGTGGTTCGTTATCTAATCGTCCAGGCCCTTGCCGGCCCGACTCGAATAACTTAGCCACAGGATTGAGCTCATAGATCATAGAAATCCGAACAGATGCAGACATAGATAACAGATTCAAATTTTGCATAGTAAATTGGCATATGATCAGACTAGAGAACGAGTGTGATAAAGTACACCCTCGTCTCGAACAAATAAACAGATTGCAGAGCAAAATCAAGTTAAACAACAATGAAGGGGAGTGGTACACTCACCGGCTCAACTTCAAAAGTTTTCACTTCAGATTGGCCTTAATCGCCAAGAAACCCTAAAATAATCAAAATAAACCAATTGAAGGTTTTACTTCCAGAATCGAGTAAACAGAATGCACATGTGAGGCTCGACTACTAGTCGTATACCTCGCCAAATAATTAATAATGCAAGGGTGCAAAACATGATTTTCTTGGAAACGAAAAGGTAGCATGAAGACCTAGGCGCAAACAACCCAAAAGCCTTTCATTCTACCAAAAGGCAAACCTAACTTAAAGGAACCAAACGGCCTAGAAAATCGGGCAGCACTTCCCCTAAATCTCTTACTTTTCCAGCCATTAAGGCTACATTCTATCCTCAAATCAGTCCCAACATCTCACACAAAATTCATCTCATTTCCCAAAAGCCGTTCACTAGGCTCAAAGTGGTACAAGTACAAAAATTAACTAGGAAACAACCGAAATGAAAGCAAGCCCTAAAAGAGACTCGATAACGAGTCATAAACCAATGCCAACCACAACCCCAATAAGGTTTCATATGCATATATAAGCATCATAGGTAACCAGAAATTAAGAAATGGCTTTAACTTAGGCCTTAACAAAAAAACGTATTTGACCTCATAATGCGGTAATGACACCACTTTCACTACGGTTATCGAATGGGGTGCAAGACCCACCGTTTCGAAGCTATGAAACAGAGCTACAACAATGTAGAAGGTCGCTCAATCCAGTTCCTGGCCCCAACTAGGTCAAAAATGCCAAACACTAAACCAGAATTACCAAAACAGGTTTGCAAAACACAGAAACCTGTAATCGGTATATCTCAGTCCATACAAGTCCAAATGCCGAAATTCCAAAGGCATAAGTTAGCTAAGACATCCAACTACATTTCATCAGAAGACACCAACTTCAAAATCCAAACCAAAACCAGTCAAAATGGCCAATTACTATCGCAGTTTTCGCATTCTGTCCAAAGCAGAACAGCTACAGTAATTTCGTCATAACTCATTCTACATTAATCCAAATGACCTGAAATTTTACAGGCACCTCCAACACATCAATACCTACAACTTTCATGTTTTAAGCAAAGTCTAATTCGGCCTCTAACCCAGTGATCTAAAACCGGACAGAATTGGGATTTTATGAACCCTAACTTTCCATTTTTCACACCAAATCCAAAATTGATTGCATTTAACCACAATTCACACTCACTAGAGTCATTTCCAACCATTACAATTCATCATACAAGCCCCCAACATCAAGATCATATTAAACCAGAAAAATTCCCAATAAAATAAAAACTTCACCAAAACAAGCCAAATCAAGAGATAAATCACATTTTCAAACACTCAAGCCACTTCTAAGCATCATATAACCATTATTAGAGGTAGTAGGGTGTTCAAGCAACACTTACCAAGAAATCAAGAGAGAGAGGGATTGTGGACACCTTAGCTTCTCCAAAAATTTCACCAAATCACTTACTAGCACCAACTAGAGGGAATTTATGGAGTAGAAACTAGTTTAAGTAATTTTCTTGGAAGATTTGAGCTAGTTTGAAGCTTGAAACTTGGAGAAGTTTTCTTCCTTTTCCTTGCAAGAGGTTCGGCCATGAGAGAGAGAAGAAATGGTGATTTTTGTGAAATTTTAAGATATTTAATCACTTGGTAAAAAAAGTCAAAAAGTGAATAGTGTCCAACCAATCAAATGGTGACACTTGTCACTTCATAAATGAATCTCTATCTCTTTGTTTCCCCCTCATACCAATCCAAATAACATCCTCTACTTATCTCTTAACACCCGATAAATTTTACACAGTATCCGGAATTTAACCTAATTGGCCGAATTTTTCCGAACTTTTCGCACTAGTGGGTCCCACGTCCACTATTTACTCTTAATTTTCTAAAATTTCTCCAATGCTAGGAAAATCGTCTTAAAACTATAATTGCTCATAAAATTCACTAAGAAAATATTTCTACGCCAGAAAATGCAGAAAACATGCAATTAAGGGGAAATAAACCCTAGGAAAATAATTAGGGTTTTACGGGTTCTCACACTCTCTCCCCCTTAAAAGAATTTCGCCCTCGAAATTCCTTATCATTGACTACTCTGAGATTAAATTGAGCATTATACTTAGCTAACAAATCTGTACCCCTTCTAGGGCTTCGTCCAATTATTTATATCTTAATCAGGGTCGATCATGCTTAACCACACCCGAACAAACCACACGAAGTTCCATAGAATCGCCTTTCTAGTTCACCAAATCCTTTCTAACCTAGGCCCTCATATCTTTCGTATCCGGGCGCAAGAATCCCATCTAAGATAATTCACAACTCGAGCCGGCCGGTCCCAAGAGTAAACCATCTTTATTAAGGATTCCTACCCGACATACATACCTAGCTTCCTCGAGTCCCATGATAATGATTCGTACACTTATCATATGCCAGGTTCATAACTTACGCTCAAACGAGCACTTAGACATATTCATGAAATTAGGACCACAACACCACTTGGCCCAGTCTCACTCCGCGCAGAGACCACGCGAAGTGGCTCTGATACCACCCGTGACAGCCCCACTTTCCCCTAGGGCGAACCAAAGGGGTTAGCGGACTGCCTGCCCAGCTCTCGCCAGGACTAACGATACAGACTAGAACTATCTATAGCGATCCGGAACTTACAAACGAGCGTAAACAGGTCAAAATGGTAAAATAACCCAAAATAAAAAAAATGAAATCCGGAGTCGGCCATGAATACTAACCGACCCGTCAGAACCCAACCGAAATAGCTAACAACCATTCACATCTGAACTTTAGCGTTTACAAATCAAAATGACATACAAAAGTTTTCAAAAGTTAATATATACACATGGTTTGCCAAATCAAAAGAGAAAACGCCCCCAAAAGTACACTTAGGGTTTTAAAACAGTGAGCTATACAAAAGATATGTCCAACTAGCTCAGTTCGGCAACCGATTATCAAATCCAGACCAAAAGTGTTTATTTTCCTGTAAGGAAAACAAAAGGAACAGAAAGGGGTGAGCTTGCGCTCAATGAGGTACCAAACAGATAGCATTAAAATCATGGCATTTCACGTTTAGCAAATCAAGTACACATGCCAGATATAAAGCAAAGGAACCAATGATTCAAATCAGAAGGATACGGGTGGCTCTCAGGAGCCAAGTTTCCAGCGCAGTACTTGATCTAAACCGGTTGACTCTCCGTCAACGTATAAAGAACCAACGCGTCCGTAGATCCCCCTTTACACCGAATTCCGTCCACCAAACACCCCTTTACCGGGCCCGCTCACCGTAACCGAACAGAAATGGTAATACTCGAGTATACCCGGAATCAAGGGTCTCAATACCCAAAATCCCCGAACAGACTACCGTGGTTCGTTATCTAATCGTCCAGGCCCTTGCCGGCCCGACTCGAATAACTTAGCCACAGGATTGAGCTCATAGATCATAGAAATCCGAACAGATGCAGACATAGATAACAGATTCAAATTTTGCATAGTAAATTGGCATATGATCAGACTAGAGAACGAGTGTGATAAAGTACACCCTCGTCTCGAACAAATAAACAGATTGCAGAGCAAAATCAAGTTAAACAACAATGAAGGGGAGTGGTACACTCACCGGCTCAACTTCAAAAGTTTTCACTTCAGATTGGCCTTAATCGCCAAGAAACCCTAAAATAATCAAAATAAACCAATTGAAGGTTTTACTTCCAGAATCGAGTAAACAGAATGCACATGTGAGGCTCGACTACTAGTCGTATACCTCGCCAAATAATTACTAATGCAAGGGTGCAAAACATGATTTTCTTGGAAACGAAAAGGTAGCATGAAGACCTAGGCGCAAACAACCCAAAAGCCTTTCATTCTACCAAAAGGCAAACCTAACTTAAAGGAACCAAACGGCCTAGAAAATCGGGCAGCACTTCCCCTAAATCTCTTACTTTTCCAGCCATTAAGGCTACATTCTATCCTCAAATCAGTCCCAACATCTCACACAAAATTCATCTCATTTCCCAAAAGCCGTTCACTAGGCTCAAAGTGGTACAAGTACAAAAATTAACTAGGAAACAACCGAAATGAAAGCAAGCCCTAAAAGAGACTCGATAACGAGTCATAAACCAATGCCAACCACAACCCCAATAAGGTTTCATATGCATATATAAGCATCATAGGTAACCAGAAATTAAGAAATGGCTTTAACTTAGGCCTTAACAAAAAAACGTATTTGACCTCATAATGCGGTAATGACACCACTTTCACTACGGTTATCGAATGGGGTGCAAGACCCACCGTTTCGAAGCTATGAAACAGAGCTACAACAATGTAGAAGGTCGCTCAATCCAGTTCCTGGCCCAACTAGGTCAAAAATGCCAAACACTAAACCAGAATTACCAAAACAGGTTTGCAAAACACAGAAACCTGTAATCGGTATATCTCAGTCCATACAAGTCCAAATGCCGAAATTCCAAAGGCATAAGTTAGCTAAGACATCCAACTACATTTCATCAGAAGACACCAACTTCAAAATCCAAACCAAAACCAGTCAAAATGGCCAATTACTATCGCAGTTTTCGCATTCTGTCCAAAGCAGAACAGCTACAGTAATTTCGTCATAACTCATTCTACATTAATCCAAATGACCTGAAATTTTACAGGCACCTCCAACACATCAATACCTACAACTTTCATGTTTTAAGCAAAGTCTAATTCGGCCTCTAACCCAGTGATCTAAAACCGGACAGAATTGGGATTTTATGAACCCTAACTTTCCATTTTTCACACCAAATCCAAAATTGATTGCATTTAACCACAATTCACACTCACTAGAGTCATTTCCAACCATTACAATTCATCATACAAGCCCCCAACATCAAGATCATATTAAACCAGAAAAATTCCCAATAAAATAAAAACTTCACCAAAACAAGCCAAATCAAGAGATAAATCACATTTTCAAACACTCAAGCCACTTCTAAGCATCATATAACCATTATTAGAGGTAGTAGGGTGTTCAAGCAACACTTACCAAGAAATCAAGAGAGAGAGGGATTGTGGACACCTTAGCTTCTCCAAAAATTTCACCAAATCACTTACTAGCACCAACTAGAGGGAATTTATGGAGTAGAAACTAGTTTAAGTAATTTTCTTGGAAGATTTGAGCTAGTTTGAAGCTTGAAACTTGGAGAAGTTTTCTTCCTTTTCCTTGCAAGAGGTTCGGCCATGAGAGAGAGAAGAAATGGTGATTTTTGTGAAATTTTAAGATATTTAATCACTTGGTAAAAAAAGTCAAAAAGTGAATAGTGTCCAACCAATCAAATGGTGACACTTGTCACTTCATAAATGAATCTCTATCTCTTTGTTTCCCCCTCATACCAATCCAAATAACATCCTCTACTTATCTCTTAACACCCGATAAATTTTACACAGTATCCGGAATTTAACCTAATTGGCCGAATTTTTCCGAACTTTTCGCACTAGTGGGTCCCACGTCCACTATTTACTCTTAATTTTCTAAAATTTCTCCAATGCTAGGAAAATCATCTTAAAACTATAATTGCTCATAAAATTCACTAAGAAAATATTTCTACGCCAGAAAATGCAGAAAACATGCAATTAAGGGGAAATAAACCCTAGGAAAATAATTAGGGTTTTACGGGTTCTCACACTCTCTCCCCCTTAAAAGAATTTCGCCCTCGAAATTCCTTATCATTGACTACTCCGAGATTAAATTGAGCATTATACTTTGCTAACAGATCTGTACCCCTTCTAGGGCTTCGTCCAATTATTTATATCTTAATCAGGGTCGATCATGCTTAACCACACCCGAACAAACCACACGAAGTTCCATAGAATCGCCTTTCTAGTTCACCAAATCCTTTCTAACCTAGGCCCTCATATCTTTCGTATCCGGGCGCAAGAATCCCATCTAAGATAATTCACAACTCGAGCCGGCCGGTCCCAAGAGTAAACCATCTTTATTAAGGATTCCTACCCGACATACATACCTAGCTTCCTCGAGTCCCATGATAATGATTCGTACACTTATCATATGCCAGGTTCATAACTTACGCTCAAACGAGCACTTAGACATATTCATGAAATTAGGACCACAACACCACTTGGCCCAGTCTCACTCCGCGCAGAGACCACGCGAAGTGGCTCTGATACCACCCGTGACAGCCCCACTTTCCCCTAGGGCGAACCAAAGGGGTTAGCGGACTGCCTGCCCAGCTCTCGCCAGGACTAACGATACAGACTAGAACTATCTATAGCGATCCGGAACTTACAAACGAGCGTAAACAGGTCAAAATGGTAAAATAACCCAAAATAAAAAAAATGAAATCCGGAGTCGGCCATGAATAGTAACCGACCCGTCAGAACCCAACCGAAATAGCTAACAACCATTCACATCTGAACTTTAGCGTTTACAAATCAAAATGACATACAAAAGTTTTCAAAAGTTAATATATACACATGGTTTGCCAAATCAAAAGAGAAAACGCCCCCAAAAGTACACTTAGGGTTTTAAAACAGTGAGCTATACAAAAGATATGTCCAACTAGCTCAGTTCGGCAACCGATTATCAAATCCAGACCAAAAGTGTTTATTTTCCTGTAAGGAAAACAAAAGGAACAGAAAGGGGTGAGCTTGCGCTCAATGAGGTACCAAACAGATAGCATTAAAATCATGGCATTTCACGTTTAGCAAATCAAGTACACATGCCAGATATAAAGCAAAGGAACCAATGATTCAAATCAGAAGGATACGGGTGGCTCTCAGGAGCCAAGTTTCCAGCGCAGTACTTGATCTAAACCGGTTGACTCTCCGTCAACGTATAAAGAACCAACGCGTCCGTAGATCCCCCTTTACACCGAATTCCGTCCACCAAACACCCCTTTACCGGGCCCGCTCACCGTAACCGAACAGAAATGGTAATACTCGAGTATACCCGGAATCAAGGGTCTCAATACCCAAAATCCCCGAACAGACTACCGTGGTTCGTTATCTAATCGTCCAGGCCCTTGCCGGCCCGACTCGAATAACTTAGCCACAGGATTGAGCTCATAGATCATAGAAATCCGAACAGATGCAGACATAGATAACAGATTCAAATTTTGCATAGTAAATTGGCATATGATCAGACTAGAGAACGAGTGTGATAAAGTACACCCTCGTCTCGAACAAATAAACAGATTGCAGAGCAAAATCAAGTTAAACAACAATGAAGGGGAGTGGTACACTCACCGGCTCAACTTCAAAAGTTTTCACTTCAGATTGGCCTTAATCGCCAAGAAACCCTAAAATAATCAAAATAAACCAATTGAAGGTTTTACTTCCAGAATCGAGTAAACAGAATGCACATGTGAGGCTCGACTACTAGTCGTATACCTCGCCAAATAATTACTAATGCAAGGGTGCAAAACATGATTTTCTTGGAAACGAAAAGGTAGCATGAAGACCTAGGCGCAAACAACCCAAAAGCCTTTCATTCTACCAAAAGGCAAACCTAACTTAAAGGAACCAAACGGCCTAGAAAATCGGGCAGCACTTCCCCTAAATCTCTTACTTTTCCAGCCATTAAGGCTACATTCTATCCTCAAATCAGTCCCAACATCTCACACAAAATTCATCTCATTTCCCAAAAGCCGTTCACTAGGCTCAAAGTGGTACAAGTACAAAAATTAACTAGGAAACAACCGAAATGAAAGCAAGCCCTAAAAGAGACTCGATAACGAGTCATAAACCAATGCCAACCACAACCCCAATAAGGTTTCATATGCATATATAAGCATCATAGGTAACCAGAAATTAAGAAATGGCTTTAACTTAGGCCTTAACAAAAAAACGTATTTGACCTCATAATGCGGTAATGACACCACTTTCACTACGGTTATCGAATGGGGTGCAAGACCCACCGTTTCGAAGCTATGAAACAGAGCTACAACAATGTAGAAGGTCGCTCAATCCAGTTCCTGGCCCAACTAGGTCAAAAATGCCAAACACTAAACCAGAATTACCAAAACAGGTTTGCAAAACACAGAAACCTGTAATCGGTATATCTCAGTCCATACAAGTCCAAATGCCGAAATTCCAAAGGCATAAGTTAGCTAAGACATCCAACTACATTTCATCAGAAGACACCAACTTCAAAATCCAAACCAAAACCAGTCAAAATGGCCAATTACTATCGCAGTTTTCGCATTCTGTCCAAAGCAGAACAGCTACAGTAATTTCGTCATAACTCATTCTACATTAATCCAAATGACCTGAAATTTTACAGGCACCTCCAACACATCAATACCTACAACTTTCATGTTTTAAGAAAAGTCTAATTCGGCCTCTAACCCAGTGATCTAAAACCGGACAGAATTGGGATTTTATGAACCCTAACTTTCCATTTTTCACACCAAATCCAAAATTGATTGCATTTAACCACAATTCACACTCACTAGAGTCATTTCCAACCATTACAATTCATCATACAAGCCCCCAACATCAAGATCATATTAAACCAGAAAAATTCCCAATAAAATAAAAACTTCACCAAAACAAGCCAAATCAAGAGATAAATCACATTTTCAAACACTCAAGCCACTTCTAAGCATCATATAACCATTATTAGAGGTAGTAGGGTGTTCAAGCAACACTTACCAAGAAATCAAGAGAGAGAGGGATTGTGGACACCTTAGCTTCTCCAAAAATTTCACCAAATCACTTACTAGCACCAACTAGAGGGAATTTATGGAGTAGAAACTAGTTTAAGTAATTTTCTTGGAAGATTTGAGCTAGTTTGAAGCTTGAAACTTGGAGAAGTTTTCTTCCTTTTCCTTGCAAGAGGTTCGGCCATGAGAGAGAGAAGAAATGGTGATTTTTGTGAAATTTTAAGATATTTAATCACTTGGTAAAAAAAGTCAAAAAGTGAATAGTGTCCAACCAATCAAATGGTGACACTTGTCACTTCATAAATGAATCTCTATCTCTTTGTTTCCCCCTCATACCAATCCAAATAACATCCTCTACTTAACTCTTAACACCCGATAAATTTTACACAGTATCCGGAATTTAACCTAATTGGCCGAATTTTTCCGAACTTTTCGCACTAGTGGGTCCCACGTCCACTATTTACTCTTAATTTTCTAAAATTTCTCCAATGCTAGGAAAATCATCTTAAAACTATAATTGCTCATAAAATTCACTAAGAAAATATTTCTACGCCAGAAAATGCAGAAAACATGCAATTAAGGGGAAATAAACCCTAGGAAAATAATTAGGGTTTTACGGGTTCTCACACTCTCTCCCCCTTAAAAGAATTTCGCCCTCGAAATTCCTTATCATTGACTACTCCGAGATTAAATTGAGCATTATACTTTGCTAACAGATCTGTACCCCTTCTAGGGCTTCGTCCAATTATTTATATCTTAATCAGGGTCGATCATGCTTAACCACACCCGAACAAACCACACGAAGTTCCATAGAATCGCCTTTCTAGTTCACCAAATCCTTTCTAACCTAGGCCCTCATATCTTTCGTATCCGGGCGCAAGAATCCCATCTAAGATAATTCACAACTCGAGCCGGCCGGTCCCAAGAGTAAACCATCTTTATTAAGGATTCCTACCCGACATACATACCTAGCTTCCTCGAGTCCCATGATAATGATTCGTACACTTATCATATGCCAGGTTCATAACTTACGCTCAAACGAGCACTTAGACATATTCATGAAATTAGGACCACAACACCACTTGGCCCAGTCTCACTCCGCGCAGAGACCACGCGAAGTGGCTCTGATACCACCTGTGACAGCCCCACTTTCCCCTAGGGCGAACCAAAGGGGTTAGCGGACTGCCTGCCCAGCTCTCGCCAGGACTAACGATACAGACTAGAACTATCTATAGCGATCCGGAACTTACAAACGAGCGTAAACAGGTCAAAATGGTAAAATAACCCAAAATAAAAAAAATGAAATCCGGAGTCGGCCATGAATAGTAACCGACCCGTCAGAACCCAACCGAAATAGCTAACAACCATTCACATCTGAACTTTAGCGTTTACAAATCAAAATGACATACAAAAGTTTTCAAAAGTTAATATATACACATGGTTTGCCAAATCAAAAGAGAAAACGCCCCCAAAAGTACACTTAGGGTTTTAAAACAGTGAGCTATACAAAAGATATGTCCAACTAGCTCAGTTCGGCAACCGATTATCAAATCCAGACCAAAAGTGTTTATTTTCCTGTAAGGAAAACAAAAGGAACAGAAAGGGGTGAGCTTGCGCTCAATGAGGTACCAAACAGATAGCATTAAAATCATGGCATTTCACGTTTAGCAAATCAAGTACACATGCCAGATATAAAGCAAAGGAACCAATGATTCAAATCAGAAGGATACGGGTGGCTCTCAGGAGCCAAGTTTCCAGCGCAGTACTTGATCTAAACCGGTTGACTCTCCGTCAACGTATAAAGAACCAACGCGTCCGTAGATCCCCCTTTACACCGAATTCCGTCCACCAAACACCCCTTTACCGGGCCCGCTCACCGTAACCGAACAGAAATGGTAATACTCGAGTATACCCGGAATCAAGGGTCTCAATACCCAAAATCCCCGAACAGACTACCGTGGTTCGTTATCTAATCGTCCAGGCCCTTGCCGGCCCGACTCGAATAACTTAGCCACAGGATTGAGCTCATAGATTATAGAAATCCGAACAGATGCAGACATAGATAACAGATTCAAATTTTGCATAGTAAATTGGCATATGATCAGACTAGAGAACGAGTGTGATAAAGTACACCCTCGTCTCGAACAAATAAACAGATTGCAGAGCAAAATCAAGTTAAACAACAATGAAGGGGAGTGGTACACTCACCGGCTCAACTTCAAAAGTTTTCACTTCAGATTGGCCTTAATCGCCAAGAAACCCTAAAATAATCAAAATAAACCAATTGAAGGTTTTACTTCCAGAATCGAGTAAACAGAATGCACATGTGAGGCTCGACTACTAGTCGTATACCTCGCCAAATAATTACTAATGCAAGGGTGCAAAACATGATTTTCTTGGAAACGAAAAGGTAGCATGAAGACCTAGGCGCAAACAACCCAAAAGCCTTTCATTCTACCAAAAGGCAAACCTAACTTAAAGGAACCAAACGGCCTAGAAAATCGGGCAGCACTTCCCCTAAATCTCTTACTTTTCCAGCCATTAAGGCTACATTCTATCCTCAAATCAGTCCCAACATCTCACACAAAATTCATCTCATTTCCCAAAAGCCGTTCACTAGGCTCAAAGTGGTACAAGTACAAAAATTAACTAGGAAACAACCGAAATGAAAGCAAGCCCTAAAAGAGACTCGATAACGAGTCATAAACCAATGCCAACCACAACCCCAATAAGGTTTCATATGCATATATAAGCATCATAGGTAACCAGAAATTAAGAAATGGCTTTAACTTAGGCCTTAACAAAAAAACGTATTTGACCTCATAATGCGGTAATGACACCACTTTCACTACGGTTATCGAATGGGGTGCAAGACCCACCGTTTCGAAGCTATGAAACAGAGCTACAACAATGTAGAAGGTCGCTCAATCCAGTTCCTGGCCCAACTAGGTCAAAAATGCCAAACACTAAACCAGAATTACCAAAACAGGTTTGCAAAACACAGAAACCTGTAATCGGTATATCTCAGTCCATACAAGTCCAAATGCCGAAATTCCAAAGGCATAAGTTAGCTAAGACATCCAACTACATTTCATCAGAAGACACCAACTTCAAAATCCAAACCAAAGCCAGTCAAAATGGCCAATTACTATCGCAGTTTTCGCATTCTGTCCAAAGCAGAACAGCTACAGTAATTTCGTCATAACTCATTCTACATTAATCCAAATGACCTGAAATTTTACAGGCACCTCCAACACATCAATACCTACAACTTTCATGTTTTAAGCAAAGTCTAATTCGGCCTCTAACCCAGTGATCTAAAACCGGACAGAATTGGGATTTTATGAACCCTAACTTTCCATTTTTCACACCAAATCCAAAATTGATTGCATTTAACCACAATTCACACTCACTAGAGTCATTTCCAACCATTACAATTCATCATACAAGCCCCCTAGAGTCATGGAGGATGCAAGTTTCCCTTGTAACTTTAAATTTTCATATTTAAATCTCAATTTTTGATGGATTGAAGTCATCTAAGACATTGCCTTAAATTTTAAGCGAGTGTACTTTCTTCCTTGAATAATAAGTGGTTGTGAATATATGTGAGTGATGGTTGGTTGCTATTTTTTCAGGCGCTCAAGAGGATTTTGAAGGGAATCTCGGAGCGGACAACTAAAGACCTTATTTGCTCACTTACTCACTTGTTTTGAATTGGTGAGTGTCAAGTGCATGAATTGTTGTTAAGTACTTGAATTACTTCTTGTCAACTAAGTAATTTGGAATTGTCAAGAAGAATGTATTTTATCGCACTCGTTCTCTTTTAAGTGAACTTATAATTGAATTGTGTGAAGTGAATTGATAATTGAATTAAGTGAATTGTTGCAATTGTAATCGTTCATCTGGGGCGCCCAAAACTTATCGGCCAACCTTACGCTCGAGTCGGCATAGGTTTGGTTGAGAAGCCTGGTGAACCATGAGAAAACAAAAAGCTTGATCTTTTGAGATCTTGTTTGGCATACTCGAGTAGTATTGCCCTCCCAGTGAGTGTTCGGTTACGGATCTGAGAGGGTGAAATGATGCATGGGGGAAAGTAAAGTGAAATTTCTACGGACTTAATACCTACCCAGTTGACGGAGTGTCATCACGTGGAGGTATTGGATTGAGTTTTGGCAAAGTAAGTGGAAATTAGCTCCTGAAAACTCCCGTATCTTTATTGAGTGTGTTTTATTGTTGTTTATGAATTACTTGAACTTTCTAGCTTTATTTCCTGTATAAGTGTTATTGTTACCTGAACTATGTGCTTGCATGATTTTTCTTGGCCTCGCTGAGCGTTAGTTCACCCCATTGTTTGTTTTCCTTAACAGCAGCTCGGAATGGAAAGAATTTTGGAGAAGCCGATTTTTACCTTTTGAGTAGAATTTTGGATCTAATCGATTAGTCGACTTATGGTGGTTGTATTTTTTTTGAAAAAATTGATGTACTTTTGAGAACTTGTGATGTAAGATTTGAATGTTTGTTTAAGGAAGCGACTTTTCCTTACTTTGACTTTTATTATTGGTGGTTATCATTAAATTTAAATTTGGCTTGTATCGAGTCCTGGCGAGAGTTTGACAGGCGTTCCGCAGATACCCTTGGGTTCGCCCTAGGGAGAAGTGAGGGCGTCACAAGGTTAGGTCCTTAAAATTACTGATGCCACTCAAAGATCTAATAAAAGATTTATCACGAATTTCTATGACCTAAAGTTCATGATTCAAAACTTCTAATACGATTCCAGATATTTCAAATCTAAAGCTCCGATACCAACTATGATGCCTCCACCTCTCTCTTGGGTGAACCCTAGGGTATCAGCGGGGCGCCTGCCCAACTCTCGTCAGGACTCACGCATTCATTCTAGCGTAATTGAGATCCACAAGTCAACCATAGACTTAGAATTAAAGGAATACTTCAAATATATAAGCCAAATTCTTCTAAGACTATCATTTACAATTACAATCCATAACCCCAAATATACACAAAGTTTATACTTCAATTATCTCAAATGTCATACAAAAGGATTACTAGTTTCAGCCAAAACCGCTAGCCTAGAGTTCCCAACTTTCAGTTCCAAAACCCGTTAAGGAATAACAACTTAGGGTGAGCTAACGCTTAGTGAGGTCAAGAAAATCAAGTAAGCAAGCAAGTACCACGAACTAAATCAATTAGCACACTTAAAAGCGATTTAACATGAATTTCATATAAGTGAGCAAGTAGAAAGTAAAACACAAGTAAAATGGATACAGAAGCTCTCAGGAGCTATTCCCATGTCGCGGTCGGTTCTAGCCATCTTTGGTTGACCCTCCGTCAACTTAAGTAGCAACACGTCCATAGAGCTCCACTTACTTCCTCCATCCACCATATCACCCACTCGGATCTGGAACCAAACAAGCACGGGGTGGCAATACTATTCGAGTATGTTAAGCAAGATCTCAAAAGATCAAGTTATAAAATTTCCTACGGTTCACCGAGCTTCTCGACCAAGCCCTTGTTGGTTCGAGTTATGAGGTCAGCCAATGGGTTGGGGCATCCCCATAAGTATAATTGGTCGATGAGACAACGCTCCAATCGACTTAGAATTGATCATAGCACTGAGTCGAGATGAGAGGCACCTCTCACCCAAATAGGGTGTGATACATGCTGCCGCTCAGTGCTCACGAGTTAAAACATGTTCGAGTACAAGTGCAAGTCACACGAATTCATATAACAAGTAGCGAATATTCAAGAGGGAGAGGACGAGAGCGATAAAGTACACATTCGCCTCAGCAAGTTTACAAATCACAAGAATCACATAGTGTGACGGCCCCACCTCCCCCTGAGGCGAACCAGAGGGTTCGGCGGGCCGCCTGCCCAGCTCTCGCCGGGACTCAGTCGTTCACTACAATCCTCAAATATATTACAAGAATAAACCTCAAATATTACAATGTAAATCTCCAATATTTACATATAAACAAAACGAAGCGGAAACTAATTCCAAGCGTGGAACGTATGTATACATCCGATCGATTCCAAACATTCATTACAATCCCTAATAATAACTATTACACAAAAGGAAATCCAAAATCAAACCATACACGAGATAATCCATCCATTCACATGAATAAGCACAACAAGTCCTGCCTTCGCCTTGAGCCCTGTGGAGGGGAATAAAATATTTTTGGGGTGAGCTAGAAACTCAGCGAGTAACCAAATAAAACCAGTAATCAAATATCTTTCACAATAATTCATTTCGATGATGTCATGATGTCATGATTCAAGTATCAAATGCACGTATTTTTGCTCTCGTGAGCCAGTGAAATCTGTTATTCTTGGTTTTGATGATCACAAAAGTTTGTTTATACAGACCAAGAAAGTGAACACTTTGATCAGGCCTGATGAAACAAAGAAAGCATATGTTTAATTGACTTCAGTCTACGATGCTTTGGATGTGGCAAACAAGATTGAAATAATATGAATGAATTTAGTCATTGTTTTGTTCCAATCAAAGATACTGTCTTGTTAGTACGTCAAGTGTGTTATTCTTGGTAGTGTGTTATTCTTGGTACTTTGAAATGTTTATCTAACTTTCTGCAAATATGAGTGTTTGTGTTTAGAATCAGGTTCGAATGTGTCATGAAATGCAAAACAATCAAAAGGAGAAGCAAAAACAGGACAAACAGGTCTGACGGCCGAAAGGAAACTGTCGGACGTCCGAAAGGAGAAAGAACATCAAAAAGGAAACAGGACACTCATGTCAGACGGCCGAAAGGAATCTGTCGGACGTCCGAAAGAAGTAAGAACATCAAGAAGGAAGCTATGTCGGACGCTCATAAAGAGCCATCGGACGTCCGGAAGGTTCGGACGCACACCTCGGACGCACATCAACCGCATCGGACGTCCGAGAAATTCCAAATTAACTTGCCAACTCTCGGCCTAAGCTCGGACGCTGTACTGTCGGACGATAAACACTCATCGGACGTCCGAACGTCAAACTTGCTGTTTTCGGACGATTGGTTCGGACGATGATTTGTTCGTCGGACGTCCGACAGCTCCAACGGCTAGTTGACTCTTCAGCTGCCTTCTATCCGTTGGAAGCATTGATGAAGCCCATTTCTGGTTCTCTTTAAAATCAAACTGGTCAGAACCAAGTAGGGACTTTTGAACACTTTGTTTACAAGATCTAGTGAGATATTTTAGCTAGAAAATAGTCTCCAAAGCTGATTTGTTTTAAAGTGGTGTGGATTTCTGTTGAGCATTTCTTTTGTGGTTGAAAGGATCTTTAGTGTAGCTTTGTTGAGGGTTTTCTGAGTGATTGTAAAACTTCCTAGCTTGACTAAGTGAGGCTTAGGGCAAGGAGGAAGTGCTCCCTCCATTGTACATCTAGTTGATCTTCGTTCATCAAAGAGAAGTTGCTCTTCCTAGTGTTTGGTCTTCAAGTTTGGGTAAAGCTTGGTAGACACTTGGTTTGTTTCTCTATTTTACATTTCTGTTTAATAAAATCTTCATTGCTTATCTATACTTGCTTCTCTGATCAATATTGCTATTGTCTTCTAATCTACTTGGTTGATCATTACTAAAAAGGAAGGTAAATTTTCATTAAAGAAAAAGTGCATAAACGTGGTTAAGATTTTAATCAAACCAATTCACCCCCCCTCTTGGTTGTCTGTGGGACTAACAAAATCATTGAAACTAAACACCCAACGCTCAAACAGATCACGAAACCATAAACATTAAAGGGGAGCAGCATCGGTGCTCCAGATCATATCACAAACTCACGAAAGTGGTGGAGACGTTGGTGTCCAGCACAAGACTCCTCAAGAACTCATTAAAGCCAAACCATGTCAAGAACTCGTATGCGCGCACACATGATATGCAAACCAAAGAAACAATGCAAGGAACATTTCAAAAGTAACTTTGGAAACAGTTTAGGGTCACTCACCTCCATGGCTCAGAAATCATCCATCATATAACATTGCCTTGCTCAAATCCAAGTCTTAGATCACAAACTCAAAGCAATCAAACCCTTTAAAAGTTCGGACAGCACTTCCCCTAAATTTGCTTACTTTTCCAGCCATCATGGCTTCATTATTTCCTCAGCCAGTCCCAAAGGTACACACACAACAACAAGTTCATCCAATAGTCATTCAGCAAGCTCCAAGTAGTACAAAGACAAGTCAAGCTAGGGAAAAGTCCAGAAATGAAAGTTACACTCAAAACCAGAAAAACAGTTTTGACGGCATTTTACGGTAATGGTACCAAAGGCGCTACGATTGTCGGATGAAGGTGCAAGATACACCGTTTCGAAGCTAAGAGATAGTTTTACAATATTTCAGAAGGTCACTCAACCCAGTTTCGAGTGTAACCAGGTCAAAAATGCAAGATACCACACCAGAATCACAAAAACAGATTCACAAAATGCATTCTAGCGGAAACATCATAACTCAGGCTCTCCAAATCCAAATCCAGCAATTCCAAAACCAGATGAAAGCTAAGAAACAGGGCTAAATTTCATCAGAAGGCCTCAACAACTAATTCGGAAGCAATTCCAGCCAAAACAACCAATTACAGACGCACTTCTCAATTTCGGGTAAAACCAGAACAGCAATAGTAATTTCGACTTTCCTCATTCCGCACTGCTCCGATTGACCTGAAATTTTGTAGGCACCTTTAAAATGTTATTCCCTACAACTTTCATGTTTTAAGCAAAGGCCAATTCGGCCTCTATCTAGTACCTAAAAATTCGGACAGAATGTTCATCACAAAACCCTGATTTTCTGAAATTTCTTCCAAAACAGAAATTGATTGCAATTAATCACTTTTTCCACCTCATAGAGTCCTTAAACATAATTTCCAATCATCATATATAGCCACACAATCATATCCATATGAAAACAGAAAAAACCCCAAAAATAATAAAACTTCATCATTTTCAACCAAAATCAGGAAATCAACCATAAAATCACTTATTCAACCACCACCAATCACTAATTGAACATTATCAAGATCAAAGGAAAGGTTCCTTAGTCACTTACCTTACAAACCCAAGAAAAGACCCAACTTAGCACCTTTGCTTCTCAAACCACTTCACTACACACCTTAATACTACCAAGAGAAAGGTTTTTATGGAGCAAATCCAAGTTTAATCGGTTAAATTGTTTGATTGAAGCAAGAAATGAAGAAGTAAGATGAAAGCTTTCCTTTCTTCCTTTCTTGAGAGAGGTTCGGCCATGAAGCTTGGAAATGGAGCAAATTTTTGGTAAAGTTTTAGTTTATTAAGTCAAATGGTAAGACATGGCATAAAAGTCAAAAATTCCACCCAATGGCCAAGCGACACTTGTCACTTAAATAATGAATCTCTATCTCTTTGTTCCCTCTCACACCAATCCATAAATATCTCTTAACACCTTGTAGAAAAATATCACTTAGCACAAAACTCCAACAAGTTATCAAAAATATATTACATTTACCGCACTTGCGGGTCCCACGTTCAAAATACGCTCTTAATTTCTCAAAAACTAACCGATACTAGAAAAATCATTTTAAAACTATCTTTGCTCATAAACTTTATCTGGGGAATTTTTCTAATCAAGAAAATGTAGAAAAGGCGGGCGATTAAATAAATAAACCCTAGAAAATTAGAAAATTTTCGGGTTCTCAAACTCATTTTTTTCCGGGGCGTCACAATCTCCACAAGATGGCACCTTTCTTCAAGTTAGAGTGAAACTCCAAGTGTTGTGTAGTTTGGTTGAGGATTTGCAAGCAAGATGGAAGCTAGAAGAATAGAGTTTTCTTTCCCCTTTTCCTTTCTTGAGTTTGGCCGAAATGAGAGAGAGAGAGAGAGAGGGTTTCTTGGTTTTGAATTTTTGTGGAAGAAATGTGTTGAGGAAGCTAACTTAAAGTTGTACCAAAAGTCAACTCTTAATAGTAGCTAAATAGTGTTGTGCACTACTACTTCCTCTCTTGTTTGATACACTTATACACTAATCCTCCAAGGTAATTCCTCTAACACTTTAATTACTCATACTTACGAGTCTAGTATTAAATCCTCAAATCTCCACTTAGTCATACCGGCATGACTTATGAGAAACTTTCGACGCGCACGCGATAAAATGAAATTTAAGGAAAAATTCATGCAATACTAGTATAATTAAATAACACTAGGGCAAATAATTATAAAAATGACTAAATTAAGAAATAAAACATGAGTCCTCACATTCTCTCCCCCTTAAAAGAATTTCGTCCACGAAATTCATACCTTGATTCGGGAATAGGTTTGGATATTTCTTTTGTATCTCCTTCTCTACTTCTCAAGTTGCTTCCTCTATTCCGTGATTCTTCCGTAGAACTTTTACCAAAGGGGCTCGCTTATTCCTTAGTTCGTTCACCTTACGATCCAGAAGTTTCACTGGTTTCTCTTCATAAGTCAGTGCCTCGTCCATCTCAATGTTTTCCGGTTGCAGTACATGGGAGGGATCTGGATGATACTTTTTGAGTATAGACACATGGAAAACATTATGAATTCGAGACAAATACGGTGGCAATTCCAACTTATAGGTCACGTTTCCCGCTCGTTGGAGAATCTTATAAGGTCCTACAAATCTAGGTTGCAACTTTTTTCCTTTTCCTTCCATCAAACTTACTTTTAGAGGAGTGATCTTAAGAAAAACTTGATCTCTAGCCACAAATTCTAAATTCTTCCTCCGGTTATCTACATAACTCTTTTGACGGCTCTGAGCTATTGGAATCCTTTGGCATATTAACTTCACCTTTTCTCGCGCCTCTTCAATCCATGGTACTGCAGTTGGGTCTAAAATCTTTCTTTCACCTATTTCACCCCAACAAATCGGAGATCTACACTTTCGGCCATAAAGAGCTTCATACGAAGCCATTTGAATGGATGAATGGAAGCTATTATTGTAAGTAAATTCCACCAATGTCAAGTATTTACTCCAAAACTCTCCAAAATCTAAAATACATGTCCTCAAGAGTCAAAATTGTCCTCTCTGACTGTCCATCAGTTTGGTGGTAGGTAGTGCTAAAACTCAATTTAGTTCCTAGTATTTCTTGCATCTTCAGCCAAAATTGAGAAACAAACTGAGAGTCTCGGTCAGATACAATACATATTGGTATTCCATGTAATCTTATAATGTCATCCAAATATAACTTAGCTAACTTCTCCAGTGAGTACTTCATACTAATCGACAAAAAATGAGCAGATTTGGTCAATCTGTCTACTATCACCCAAATAGCGTCGTGACCTCTTTGTTTCCTTGGCAATCCAGATACAACATTCATGGTGATATTCTCCCATTTCCACTCAGGCATCTCCAAAGATTGCAATAGGCCAGATGGTTTCTGATAATCGGCTTTAACCTACTGGCAAATCAAATAAGTCTGGACAAACCGAGCAATTTTCCTCTTCATGTTCTCCCACCAATACAGATTCTTCAAATCTTGGTACATTTTATTCCCTCTATGATGTACCGTATACTTAGAATGGTGCACTTCTTCTAAGATTTTCCTTTTTAGCTCTTCATCCTCTGGCACCACAATGCGATTTTGAAACCTTAGTATACCATTTACTCCCATATTAAAATCTGACTTTTCTTACTTTTTAACTTTCTCCAACCATTTTGTACTTCACAATCCTTCGCTTGTGCCTCCTTGATACGATCCAATAGACTGGATTCCACAACAATGTTCCCAAATGATCACTTTACTCGGTTCAAGACGAGGGTTCCAACTACTAACCTCTTCCAACTAGTGCAATTCTTTAATCATCAATCCTGTTAGCACTTGACGACTTCAAGCATCTGCCACTACATTAGCTTTCCCTGGGTGATAATTAATCGTGCAATCATAATCCTCTAAAAACTCCACCCTTCAACGTTGTCTCAAATTTAAATTTTTTAGGGAAAACAAGTACTTAAGGTTCTTGTGGTCGGTAAAAATCTCAAACGTCACTCCATATAGATAATGTCTCCACTTTTTCAATGCAAATACTACCGCTGCTAACTCCAAATCATGAGTTGGATAATTTCTCTCATGAGGTTTTAACTTTCTAGAAGCATAGGCAATCATCTTATCATTCTGCATCAATACACATCCCAAGTCTTCTTTTGAAGCATCTGTATAGACCACAAAGCTATCCTTTCCATTAGGTAACGCTAAAATAGGTGCCCTTGTCAAACGTTTCTTTAACTTCTGAAAACTTTCTTCACACTTAGGGCTCCATATAAATTTCTCACTTTTCATAGTCAACTCATTCATGGGTCCCGCAATCTTAGAAAAATTTTTGATAAATCTCCGGTAATACCCTGCTAACCCTAAGAAATTTCGAATTTCAGTAGGATTTTTCGGTTGCTTCCACTTAGAAACTGCTTCAACTTTAGTCGGGTCCACCTTAATTCCGTCTTTGGAAATTATATGACCTAAGAAAGTGATTTCGTTAAAATAAAATTCACATTTGCTAAATTTAGCATATAACCGATGTTCTTTCAAGGTTTGCAAGACAATTCTCAAATGTTTCTCATGATCCTCCAAAGTTTTAGAATACACCAGTATGTCATCAATGAACACTACCACAAACTGATCCAGATAAGGTTTAAAAATTCGGTGCATTAAATCCATAAAAACTGCAGGTGCATTAGTCAATCCGAACGGTATCACTGCAAACTCAAAGTGTCCGTACCTCGAGTTAATGGCAATCTTAGGTATTTCTTTTTCCAAAATCCTCAGTTGATAATAACTCTGCCTAGAATCCAACTTTGAGAATACTACCGCCTCTTGCAATTGGTCAAATAATTCATCAATGTGGGGTAAAGGGTACGTATTCTTGATGGTAACGTCATTCAAGCCTCGATAGTCTATGCACAACCTTAAACTCCCATCTTTATTTTTAACAAATAACACCGGAGCTCCCCATGGGGAATCACTTTCTCTTATAAAACCTCGCTCTAGAAGGTCCTGTAATTACCATTTCAGCTAAAGCCATTCCATAGGGCGTCTTAGAGATAGGCGCTACTCCTAGAGCCACATCAATTTTAAAGGCTATCTATCTTTCTGGTGGCAAAGACTTTAGTTTCTCAGGAAAAAAATCCGAATACTCCTCTACTACGGGCATATCTTTCAATCTCACCTTATCACTAGGAGTATTTATAAGAAAAATCAAATACCCTTGAGCTATCTTACTCAACATCTTTCTAACTTGAATTTATAAAATAAGGGCAGATGAGCCTAGTCTATCCCTTACATCCAATTTTAGGGTTGCCTCTCCCGGAACACACAGCTCTACCGTTTTCGTCTTATAATTCAACTGAGCATGGTAGCAAGCTAATCAGTCCATTCCTATGATAATATCATACTCCTTAATAACTAATCCATCAGATCGGCCAACAGTTTCCGCTTTCCAACCCATATCTCACAATCTCTATACACCAAGTTAGCAATTAAGTTTTGTTCCCCAATAGGCGTTCTAACCTTCAAGTCATAAGGTAACTTAATAGGTTTCACGTCTATCCCACTCATGAATTTAGGGTTTACAAAGGAGTGTATCGCACCTGAATCAATTTAAACCTTAGCTAAACGATGAAAAATAGAGATCGTACCTTCAACCACCTCAGTAGAATCGGGGATCTGTTGATGATCCAACGCGTAAACTCTAGCCGACACCTTAAGTCGACTCCCTCCAACACTGGACTACTTAGATGCTGACTTCTCCGGCCTTTGAGTACTACCTCTTTCTTTTGGTACACTCGGGCATTCAGAAATCTGGTGTCGTTACTGCCACAATACAGGCACTTTGCCAATTTCTTCCAACAATCATTCTCCTTGTGGTTGGACTTACCACAGTAGCAACAACCAACTTGAGAAGTCACGGCCTGACTACCAGAAGGTGTTCCTCTCGCTTGACCTTGCCCATTATGGCCTCCTCTTGATAAAGCCTCTCTTGGTGCTCCAGCAATCCTTACTCCTCCCGTTCCTCTTTCCATCTTAGGAGGTGGGGCACTCTTACTTGCTTGTCCAAAAGGATGACTAGGAGCGCCCCTTTTTTTGGTATGAAAATCTCTAACTTGCAGTATTGCACTTTCGACTCTCTGCACTTTTTCTAGAGATTCAGTGAACGTAGAGATTTGGGCTGCTGCTAACCCCTCTTGAACCTCCACATTAAGTCCTTGTACAAAGCGCCTTATCCTTCTCCGTTCATTAGCCACCAATTCCGGAGCATATTTAGAAAGGTTAGCAAATCGCTCCTCATAATCAGTCACACTAGAAGCCTCCTGTCTCAACTTTATGAATTCGTCCTCCCGTTTCACTTGAATCAAAGGCAGGAGAAACTTTTCATTAAACTCTCTTATAAAGTTTTCCCAGGTCCAAAGGGTTTGTACTCTTTCCTATTTTTCCCTTATCACATTCCATCAAGCATGCGCCGCACGCTTAAATTGAAAGGTAGCGAAGATCACTCGCCTCTCCTCAATATAATCTAAGGCGGCAAACATATTAGTTATTCTCTCCAGCCAGTTCTCCGCTAACTGAGGGTCAGGTCCTCCAATAAAGTTAGGCGGAGCAAATTTCAAAAATCGATCCAAGGCTCTATCCTCCCCTCTATCCTAAGTCTCGGGTTGGTTAACAGGTCCTGGACCCTGTCGCTCTGCCAACAACTCTAAAATATCCGTCATATGATTGATAGCAGTGGCTACTTGGTTATCTCCTTCGTTTACTTGTTCTTGGCTCGGTCCAGTAGCCGATCCTTGATCATTCGCTTGAGCTTGGGGTTACCGAACCTCACGCCCTCGACCCCTACCACTTTTTCGGCCATCCATGATCTTAATTATGTCTAAATGCAAGAATAAAATAATTACGTGAGAAAATACTTAAAAACAAAAGCCAACATGGAAAACACTAGAAATAACAATAACTAGTATATATTAATATTTAAAGGCTCATACACAATCAGCAAGTCATAGGCATTTACAAAAACATAGCACACATGTGCCACAAAAGTACAATTAGGCATGCAGTACAAGTCAAGAGCTTTACAAGCATCACCCCAGCTAATCCCAACTACAAAAGTCAAAAGATTCATCAATCCTAGCCTAGTTCGCATCCGAACCGCTAGCCTGGATCTCCTCCTCTGGGTCCTCCTCGAAAGGCTCCTCCTCAAGAGTGCCCGCATGAATCGGGCTCTTGACAGCGTCTATCACCTCCTTCATCAATATGATAGTGTCAGCTAAAATCCCAACGGCTCGATCCCAGATCTCTTCGACTATCCTAGCCAGTCGAGCCCTAATCCTCTGATCGTCACGAGCGGCCTCAGCCCTAGTCCTCTCATCTACCACTGTCCATTCGAGCTCCAAAATCCTAGCATCCTGGACATCCACCGTAGCGTTCAACTCCTCAATCTCCTAAAGTAATGCCCTTTTAGTAACCACCAACTGTCAGCATTCATCATCGATAGACAGCATCAGATCATTAGGGTAGGTATGCGTCTCCCTAAAAGGACAATGAGGGAACCTATTGGAAGATGAGTATTGGACGCGAGGTCCTCCACCCAGCACTTGATATCGAATAGGCATAAGAGACTCCATATGACCATTATCCTCTCCATTGCCGTTAGTAGCATGACCTCCATTTTTGTTCTCCATTCCTACAAAATAACCACAAACTCTAGATTAGAAACTTAAAGTTACTAATTCACTCAAACATCAACCTAAGATATAACTAAATTATCTAATCCCTATTCTCAAGAGTAAAGCCTCTAGAACATCTCTCAAATAGATCTCTAAAGCTAGGCTCTAATACCAACTGTGACGCCCCCACTTCTCCCTAGCGCGAACCCAAGGGTATCCGTGGAATGCCTGCCTAACTCTCACCAGGAGTCGATACAAGTCAAATTTAAACTTAACGATAACCACCAATAATAAATGTCAAAGTAAGGAAAAGTCGCTTCCTTAAACAAACATTCAAATCCTACATCACAAGTTCCCAAAAGTACATCAATTTTTTCAAAAAAAAAATACAACCACCATAAGTCGACTTATCGATTACATCCAAAATTCTACTCAAAAGGCAATCAAGTTGGCTTTTCCAAAATTATTTTCATTCCGAGCTCCTGTTAAGGAAAACAAACTAATGGGGTGAGCTAACACTCAGTGATGCCAAAAAAAATCATGCAAACACATAGTTCAGGTAACAATAACACTTATACAGGAAATAAAACTAGAAAGTTCAAGTAATTCATAAATAACAATAAAACACACTCAATAAGGAACGGGAGCTCTCAAGAGCTAATTTCCACTTGCTTTGCTGAGACTCGATCCAATACCTCCACGTGATGACACTCCGTCAACCAGGTAGGTATTAAGTTCGTAGAAACTCCACTTACTTCCCCCATCCATCATTTTACCCTCTCAGATCCGTAACCAAACACTCACTGGGAGGGCAATACTAGTCAAGTATGCCAACTAAGATCTCAAAAGATTAAGTTTTTTATTTTCTCATGGTTCACCAGACTTCTCGACCAAACCCATGCCGGCTCGAGTCGCAAGGTTGGCCGATGAGTTTTAGGCGTCCCCAGATGAACAATTACAATTGCAACAATTCATTCAATTCAATTATCAATTCACTTCACACAATTCAATTATAAGTTTACTTAAAAGAGAACGAGTGCAATAAAGTACACACTCGTCTCAACAATTCCAAATTACTTAGTTAACAAGAAGCAATTCAACTACTTAACAATAATTCATGAACTTGACACTCACCAATTCAAAACAAGTGAGTAAGTGAATAAATAAGATCTTTAGTTGTTTGCTCCGAGATTCCCTTTAAAATTCTCTTGAGCGCCTGAAGAAATAATGACCAACCATCACTCACATATACTCACAACCACTTATCATTCAAGGAAGAAAGTACACTCGCTTAAAATTTAAAGCAGTGTCTTAGAGGAGCTTCAATCCATCAAAAATAGAGATTTAAAGATGAAGATTTCAAGTTACAAGGGAAACCTGTAGCCTCCATAAGAACAAGTATAAAACGGTCTATCAATATCAAAAGAAAGTGGAAAGTTCTCAGAAGTTCATTTCCTCAGAAATCGGAAATTTTCAGCTTTACGCGACAAAGTTGGAAAAATCAGACCTTGAGTTTGATAAGTCCAAAAATGGAAACCTTTATACCGTTGGAAACTACATTCAAAGTACTAAAACTTCCCTGAAGACACTTTTCAAAGATTCTAACCAGCAAGCATCCAAATTTCAGCCCAAAATTGCAGTTTCAAGAAGACAGGACAGAACCAGTCTTGATTTTTCGGCAATGTTTGAAAATTCGGTAAAATTCACAAAAAGTGAATCAGTCTCTAAAATTTATAACACAATAAGAGTTCCAAACCAATTTTCAAATTCAACAAGTGAAACTAAATTCGGAGTTTTGAGCAACAAGATATAACAGTTTGAAGTTTACTGATTTTGGCAACCTGTTCATAAGATTTCCAGTCACCAAGCCTCAACACAGTTTTGAAATCAGACCATATCTAACTCTACATAAGTCCAAATTGAGAATGGTTTATGGCATTAGAAACTAGGTTCAAAATTCTACATTTTATCAGAAGACATCATTTCCAAAATCTTTTCACAAGTGGGACAAAATCGAGCCACAAGATGCAGCTTCCCAGTTTCTCTCTGACAAACAGGCAAAGCAGGATAGTCCACTTTGCCGATTCGCTACGGTTTACTCGAAACGAATTAGCAAGGAATTATTATACCTTTTGAAAGCTCTGAATGTCTAGTTTTGAATGCCACAAAAGATCTCAATTTTGACTTTTGTACAAAGAGTTATGTTCAGACAAAGAACCACTATTTGCTTCCCTGGTAAACAGTTTCCAGATTTTGAACTTTCTCCAAAACTCAAGTTTTATGTAACCATTTGAGACGATTTTTGAAAGACAACTTCCACACACATAACACAACATATATCAATTGTGAAGACTTGCAAATTCCTTATATTTTTCTTTAAAATGCCCTTTTATTTGGAAATTATTCATTTAATATGGCCCTACTATCCAATCATCCCACAATAAGTGCAAATGAACCTAAAAAGTAGGGTTTCCCTTTTCGTTTTCAAGAAAGAGCGAATTAGGGTTTTCACATTTTTTCGTAGTGTGACTATTCGGTACCGAGTGAGAATCAAATTTGGTAGCTAAGAGTGACTTTTGGATGAGGAAATATTATATAATTAGAAGTGATAATAATAAGTTAGTGATTAGAAGGTAAAAACCCTAGTATAAGTGATTTAAGAAAAATCGGTTCACACCGACGGGTATCGATCACTACCGATTGAACCCACCACTTGACCACCACTTCCCTACCACCACATACCCTTGATATTTTTGCAAAATATCCCCCCTCATCCTCAGCCATGTGACCGAAATATGTGGCCAAAATACAAGGAGAAGAAAGAGAAATTTTGGGTGGTTTTGGTGGTGACAAGTGTCACACACCTATGGCTCTTTGACCAAACCAATTGTCTTGCCTTTTTATCTTCCATTTAGCTTCATTCTTCCTCATTTTTTTTTCTGTCTTGGCTGAGAGCAAGGTGAGGTGAGAGAGTGAAGAAAGTTTTCAATTTCCAACCCTTGAATTCAATCTTTTGAGTGAAACCAAGAAAACTAAACCGATTGATTGTTAGTTTGGAAGCTTGGGAAGCTAAGGGAACCAAAAATTTCAAGAAATAGTGGAGGATCACTCTTGCAAGGCTTTGTCTTGAGGTATATTGACTGATCACCCCTTTCTTTCTCCATTAATCATAATCAAGTTGGTTGTTAAGCTTAGAATTGAGCTAGTGATACCTATTTTCAAGTGGTTGTGATTATTAGAGGATTGTAATTTGAGCTAGGGTTTTGATTTAGTTGCTTATAATTCTTGTGGGTTAGGTGTTATAATATATATTTATATGGTATATGATCTTTTAAAGGTGATAGTAGTGGTAGATTCAAGATAAAAATGTGAAGTATGGCCTTAAATATCAAAATTCCAGATTTTTGGAAAATTTAGTTTCAGTTCTGCCTGGTTCCATTTCTCTATGTTAGAAGCCGAATCAGGCTTGGCACAAAAACTAAAAGTTTTATAGAATGATATTTTATGGTTGTCTACAAAATTTCAGCCCAATTGGAGGAACGTATCCTGTGAAAAGACCAAAATACCCTCACTACCCTAGAATGCATCCAGTGATCCGTTTTAGACAGTTCATCCATTTGGCCGTGTCTATTCACTATGATCCGTGCTGATTTAGTCATTTTCCAAAACATGAAAGTTTTAGTACGTTGTCTTAGGTTTTCAACGCCTCCAAGAACGTCTTAAATGGACTTTGGTAGCCTGAGATATGACCATTCAAACGTAGTACGGTTAACTAGCCGGTTAGTTGGATTTTGGTTCTGTGAATTGGGAATTTGACTAGATTACACTGGAATTTGGACTAAGTAGTCTCATCAAAATTGTAGCCCTGTGTCTTAGCTGCAAAACGGTATAATTTGTACCTCAATCCGATAAGTGTAGCCTCGGATGTGTCCATTCCGCAAAAACCCGTCAAATCTGTCTTTTGTTAAACTTCATTTCCGCACTTGTTGTTAGCTTGATTTTTGTTCTCGTATTGTCTTGAGCTGATTGAACGGCTATTGAAATTAATTTGGGTTGTGAGTAACTTTAGGTTTGATTGAGGAAAAGAATGAAGCCATAAATGGCTGGAAAATAGGTAAATACAAAGGGTGTGCTGCCCAAATTTACGCTCGAGAACTAGGTCGATATACTTGCGATTTGAGTAAGGCTTGAGAGCGAATACCATGTGAACCATTTAGGGTATTTACGTTTTCTTTGCCACTTTGGCTTAAATAGCGATTTTAAAGTTTTACAAGTGAGTCTAAGTTTTACAAATATTTTACTTAGGTCCTTTGGTTTCAATGTACTCTTTTCACTATCCAAAACCATATTTATACTTTGTACTAGCACGTATTTGACTTGTCTTTGAATCACTTAAATCTTTGATGGTTGAAGCATAATGTATTCTTTTGATTCTATTAGGGTTCATTGGTGACTGATGGTATTATCCGGAAGGATATTTTGGATATTATTTTGCGTAAATAGGTGAGTGTTCCTTGTTTGTTATATCTTCCTTGACTTCATGACTTGTTGTTATTGTTTGATAATGTGTTAAATGTTTCCAATGATTTCCAAAACGAATTTTCTAGGCGAGCGTGTACTTTATCGCGCTCGACCTTAATGAAACGTGAAATTTTCAATGATTTAATGATTAATACATTGGTTGCGCATGATGTAAGCCTTTTGGCTGAACTGGGCCCTGCCCTTCGTTACCGATCAACTCGAGCCAGAAGCGGACTCGGTCGGGCGATATGGTGACCCTGGGTGTGAACGTCGGTATACTCGAGTATTACCTTGTAGGTTGGTGAAGCCTGGCCAACGTCTAGGAGGGGGTGAATGAAACGAAAGAACGAACGAGGGTTGTAATTACAAAATGCATTTTTCAAAAGAATGGAGGAATAAGGGGAAATGTCAGGAGAACGAACGAACGAACGAATTTGTGGCTCCTTGCGAGCGCGTATCCTTTTAATGTATGTGTTAATATCGCTTTCCATGGTAAATGTTTCTTGAATTATTGATGCTCTATGTTTAATGTATTGGATTGATTATTTGATTACGTGTTCGGAACCTCACTGAGCTTTTAGCTCATCCCTTTAGTTTTGTTTTCCTTAACAAGGGAAGGCACGCAAGGATGAGAGCTTGGTATAGACTAGCTTGGTCTAGCTCTTTGTTTTTGTAATGGTTCTCGCCCTAGCGCTTGGCACGGGCTGGTTGTATGGTGAAGTGAGAATTTTTGTACATTTGATGGTTGTACTTTCTTTTGAGATAGCAATGTATATATAAGTTTCACTTAAGTTTTGGATTGTTGTATGTTATTCCTTTGGTTGTATTCCGGATTTGAGTAAGGAACGACTGAGTTCCGGCGAGAGCTGGGTAGGCGGTCCGCCAAACCCTTTGGTTCGCCTTAGGGGGAGGTGGGTGTGACGGCCCCACCTCCCCCTAGGGCGTACCCCAGAGTTCAGCGGGTCGCCTGCCCGGCTCTCTCCGGGACTCAGTCGTTCCTTAATCAAATCCAGAATAAATCACAAGAATAAATAGGGCAGCAATCCAAACTTAAAGCGGAACTTATATACATTGCTATCTCAAAAGGAAGTACAACCATCAAATGTACAAAGGTTTTCACTTCACCATACAACCAGCCCGTGCCAAGCACCAGGGCGAGAACCATTACAAAAGAAACAAAATACCTAGACTAGGCTAGTCTATGCTCTCATCCTGCTCGCCATCCCCTGTTAAGGAAAACATAGCTAAAGGGGTGAGCTAAAAGCTCAGTGAGGTTCCGAACAGATAATCAACAATCAATTCAATACATTAAACATGGAGTATCAATAATTCAAACATTTACAATGGAAAGCAATAGTTACATTCATTAAAAGGATACAGGCTCACAGGGAGCTATTCGTTCTTTCGTTCGTTCCCCTGACATTTCCCCTTATTCCTCCAATTATTTGAAAATTTCCTTTTTGAGAAATAAAACCCTCGTGCCTTTGTTCGTTCATTCATCCCTTTCCGGACATTGACCGGACTCCACCCATCCGGACGTAGCCGGACTACAAGGTAATACTCGAGTATACCAAATTCACCCAGGGTCACCATATCGCCCGACCGAGTCCGCTTCTGGCTCGAGTCGATCGGTAACGAAGGGCAGGGCCCAATTCAGCCAAAAGGCTTACATCATGCGCAACTAATGTTTCCATCATTAAATCATTGAAAATTTCACGTTTCATTAAGGTCGAGCGCGATAAAGTACACGCTCGCCTAGAAAACTCGTTTTAGAAATCCTTGAAAGCACTTAACACATTATCAAACAACAACAACAAGTCATGAAGTCAAGGAGAATATAACAAACAAGGAACACTCACCTAGTTATGCAAAATAACGTGCAAAATATCCTTCCGGATATTACCCTTAGTCACCAATGAAACCTAAGGTTGAACAAGAGAACATATTACAGTTTATCGAGCAAAACATTTAAGAGAGACAAAGAAACCCGACTAATTAGGAATAAAACGTGTAAAGATCACTTTCAAGTAAGAAGAGGGTTGTTTGAACCCAAGGATGAAAAATCATGTTTTAAAATGGAAAGCCGGTCATGGTATTGGCCAAACAAAAGTATTCAAGTTCAAATAGGAACCTAGCCCTCGAGCGAAAATTTGGGCAGCACGCCCTTTTTGTTTACCTAATTTTCCAGCCATTTAGGATTCATTATGTGACGGCCCCACCTCTCCCTAGGGCGAACCAGAGGGTTCGGCGGGCTGCCTGCCCGGCTCTCGCCGGGACTCAGTCGCTCACTAAAGTCCTCAAATGAATTACAAGAATAAACCTCAAATATACATCACATGGTCCACAAATATACATCCAAGTCTCCAATAATTACATGTCACAAATGTAGCGGAAACTAATCCCAAATATACATAAAATAATTCCAAATCCAAAATTGTACAAAGTTTAGGCCATCCATACACGTGCACAAGTACTACAAGTCCTTCCTTCGCCACGAGCCCCGTGGAGGGGAATAAAATAGTTTTTGGGGTGAGCTAAAAGCTCAGCGAGTAACCAGAAAATCATTAATCAAATCGGTTTCACAATAGTTCATTTCAATGATGTCATATAGCAATGTTGTCATAAATTAAATGATAAATCCGGAAACAACTACATCATTTGCAAAACAGTAAATATGGATTATCAATAATTCAAGAAACATTTACAATGGAAAGCGATAGTAACATTCATGAAAGGATACATTCATTCTCCTGACATTTCCTCGCTCATTTGGTTATTCATTTCATTTCATTCACCCCGTCCCTGGCTTTTGGCCAGGCTCCACCAACCTACATAGGTAATACTCGAGTATACCAAACGTTCACCCAAGTTCCTAATCGCCTGACCAAGTCCGCTTCTGGCTCAAAACGACCGGTAACAAGGGGCAATGGCCAGTTCAGCCCAAAAGGCTTACATTCATGCAAGTAACATTTCAATCGAAAATTTCACATTTATCGAGGTCGAGTGCGATAAAGTACACACTCGCCTCGAAAACTCGTTTTGGAAATCATTATAAGCGCTTAACACGTTATCAACCAAAATACAAGTCATGAAGTCAAGAAATATAGCAAACAAGGCACACTCAAATGCCAGCACATATGATATGCAAGAAAACCTTTCAAAAGTAACTTTGGAAACAGTTCAAAAGTAAATAATGCAAGAAACGGTTCATAAATAACTTTAGAAGTAGTTTGAGGTCACTCACCTCCATGGCTCAGAATCATCCATCATATATCATTGCCTTACTCAAATCCAAGTCTTAGATCACAAACTCAATGCAAACAAGTCCTTTAAAAGTTCGGACAGCACTTCCCCCAAATTTGCTTACTTTTCCAGCCATCATGGCTTCATTATTTCCTCAGCCAGTCCCAAAGGTACACACACAACAACAAGTTCATCCAATAGCCATTCAGCAAGGTCCAAGTAGTACAAAGACAAGTCAAGCTAGGAAAAAGTCCGGAAATGAAAGTTAAGCTCAAAACCAGAAAAATAGGTTTTGACGTCATTTTACGGTAATGGTATAAAAGGCGCTACGATTGTCGGATGAAGGTACAAGATACACCGTTTCGAAGCTAAGAGATAGGGTTACAATATTACAGAAGGTCACTCAACCCAGTTTTGAGTGCAAACAGGTCAAAGATGCAAGATACCACATCAAAAATGTAAAACAGATTCACCAAAACGTATTCTAGCGGAAACATCATAACTCAGGCTCTACAAGTCCAAATCCAGAAATTCCAAAACCAGATGATAGCTAAGAAACAGGGCTAAATTTCATCAGAAGACCCCAACAACCAATTCGGAAGCAATTCCAGCCAAAACAACCAATTACAGGCGCAATTCTCCATTTCGGGTAAAACCAGAACAGCAATAGTAATTTCGACTTTTCTCATTCTACACTACTCCGATTGACCTGAAATGTTGTAGCCGCCTCTAAAATATCATTCCCTACAACTTTCATGAAGACCACTCAGTCCAGTTCTCACCCTAACTAGGTCAAATTTTCCAAAACAACTCCAGATTTTCCAGTTCGAAATTCACTGCAGAAATCAACTAGCAGTCCTGCTTTATTCACTCATATCTCAGCACACACAACTCCAATTCAGGTAATTCCAAAGCCATTAGAAAGCTAAGATACAAGGGTATAATTACTAAGAAGACATCAACAACCAAATCGGTAGTATTCCCAGTCAAACTACCCAATTACCAAAGCTGATTACTATTCTCGGATAGAAACAGGATAGCAGGGGTATTTCGGTCTTTTCACAGGTTACCGAGCTCAGATTGAGTTGAAAGTTTACAGGTAACTATAAAAAATCATTATCTACAACTTTCATGTTTTGTGCTAAGGCTAATTCGGCCTCAAACCTGGTCAAACAGAAATGGGCAGAATAGGGGTTAGTGAAAGCCTAATCTGGAATTCATGCATTCAAGTGCTAATCTTCCACAAAACAACATTTAAAACAACTAAAAACCACTAATAAGCAATTAATTGAAGTAAAGAGGATGTTCTTGGCAAAATACCTTAAAACCACAAGAAAGGTAGGAGCTTAGGCTTTGTCCTCCAAAAATCCTTCCATTCAAGTTCCTAATCTTCCTTAACTAGCACTTTGTATGGAGTAATTTGAGTTTCCAATGGTTGGAACTTAAGATTTGGCTTGGATTTGAAGTTGAAGATGAAAATTTTCCTCTCTTTCTTTCTCTCAAGTGTTCAGCCAAGAAAGAAGAAGAAATGGGATATTTTTGGTCAAATTTTGGTATTTAGTAAAGGTAAGAAAGTTAAGTCAAAGTCCAACTCCAATCGGGTCGCGACACCTAGCACCTTTTAATTGTAACACTTATCCTTTTGTCTCTCCATCATTAACCATCTAAGCAACCTCTAATTATCTCTTAACATCCGGTAAATTAAACCCAGTATCCAAAACTTAACCTAACTGGCCGAATTTTTCCGAACTTTTCGCACTAGCGGGTCCCACGTCCGATATACGCTTTTTATTTCTCAAAAACTAACCGATATTAGAAAAATCATTTTAAAACTATTTTTGCTCATAAACTTTATCTGGGGAATTTTTCTAATCAAGAAAATGTAGAAAAGGCGGGCGTTAAAAAAAATAAACCCTAGAAAATTAGAAAATTTCCGGGTTCTCAAACTCTTTTTTTTTCGGGGCGTCACACATTATTTTTCCTCAGCCAATCCCAAAGTCATATATATCATAAATGCAAGTCAATAGCCATTCCATAGGCTCATAACATCATAAGAATAAAAATCAAAGTCGTAACAAGTGTGGAAATACAATCTAGCAAAAGACAGATTTGACGTGTGGTTACGGAAATAACACATCCGAGGCTACACTTATCGGATTAAGGCACAACTTATACCATTTCGAAGCTAAGACACAGGGCTACAATGTTCATGAAATTCACTTAGTCCATTTTCCAATACAACCTAGTCAAATCCTCAATTTACAGAATCAAAATCTCACTCATCGGCTATTTAACCGCTCTGCACTGGAATGGTCATATCTCAGGTTACCAAGGTCCAATTAAGGTGTTTTTGGTGGAATTCAAAAGCTAAGACATAATACTAAAACTTTCATGTTTTGGAAAAAAGCGAAATCAGTACGGATCCTAGTGAATAAACGTGATAAACTGGATAAACTGACCAAAACGGAACACTGGAAATTTCCTAAAACAGTGAGGGTATTTTGGTCTTTTCATGGGCTACGTTTCTCCGATTGAGCTGAAATTTTGTAGGTACCTATAAAATACCATTCTATACAACTTTCATGTTTTATTCCAAGCCCAATTCGGCCTCTAACATAGGGCAATAAAAAGGGGCAGAACCTAGTGACAATTTTCCAGAAATCTGAAATCTTTTGGTTTCAATGATAACTTTCTTAATTTCTTACTCCACTTGCTACCAAAACCCCCTATATAACCTTGGATACAGCATATATTCATCATACATCAAGTTTAGGCAGAAATTAATCAAACTCTAACTTACATATTTCATCCAAAAATCACCACAACAACTTGCATCACTTGTAATCAAACCCAAAACATGGACTATTTAACATCTTAAACAAGAATAAAAGGATCAAAGCCATAAATCAGATTTTATACCTCAAAAAGAAGGCTTGCAAGAGTGATCCTCCACTATTTCTTGAAGTTTTTGGTTCCCTTAGCTTCCCAAGCTTCCAAACTTACAATCAATCGGTTTAGAATTCGATTTTAGCACTTGGTTGGTGTAAATCAAGAAGGAATTTGTTTTCTCTTGCTCTCCCTTTCTCTCTCTCTTGCTTGGCCAAGACCAGAAAAAATGAAGAAGAAAGATGGCTGAAGTGAAGGATAAAAAGGCAAGAAAAAAAAATTAATTAAGGAGCCATGAGGTGGTGACACTTGGCGCCACCAAAGCCATGCAAATTTTTCTCTCTCTCCCTTACATTTTTGGCCACAAATTTCGGTCAAAGGCAGCTGGAAATGAAGGGATATTTTGCTCAAATATCAATGAGCTCATGTGGTAAGAAAGTGGTGGTCCAGTGGTGTGTTCAATCGGTAGTGTGCGGGACCCGCCGGTTCGCGCCGTTTTTCTTAAAAACACACGTACTAGGGTTTTTACTTCCTATTCACCAACCTTATCTCATTGCTCCTAATCACATATTATTTCTCACTTAAAAGTCACTTTTAATCACCAAATTTGATCCTTACTCCATACCGAAAAATCATCCGGCGAAAATCGCGAAAACCCTAATTTGCTCCAATTTTGAAAACGAAGAGTGAAACCCTACTTTTTAGGTTCATTTGCACTTATTGGAGAATGATTGGGTAGTAGGGCTATAATAAAGGAATAATTTCTAAATAAAAAGGCATTTTTGAGAAAAATATAAGAAATTTGCGAGTCCTCACACTCTCTCCTCCTTAAAAGAATTTCGACCTCGAAATTCATACCTTCCGTCGCCTCGGAGGACCCCAGAACTTGTTGCTAATCTACGGCATAAACTTGTGTCGATACTTTTGTTCGATTTCCTCTTTCATGAGGTTGTTTCAGTTTGGTTCCTTCCACTTGTTGAGTACTACCCTCTCATGGCTGTTTCTTCGGGCAATTGCTAAGTTGATGATTGCTACTCCCACAAATCAAACATTTTCCCCTTTTCCGCCAGCAATCATTCTCAGTGTGATTTGCCTTTCCACAGTATCCACAGGCCAATCGAGGAGCTACTGTTGGATCTTCTCGAGAAATGTCCTTTGATCCGATCTGACTTCCTTTCATAGACCTTTCATCTAATACTCTTAATGTCCAAGGTGGGCGAGGTGAATGGTTCACTTTTTGCACTTTGGAGAGCATTGTCTTTTCTCTGGATTCCTCAGGTGTGTTGTTGGATGTATCTCTTTTTCGCGTTTGACAGGCTTTTATTTAGGCTTTCACATCCTCAATTCTTTGGGCCTTCTCAAGAGCCTCTGTAAACGTATTAACTTGAACTGCCGCTAATGCCTCCTGGATTTCCAAATTTAGTCCTTGTATAAATCGTCTTATTCTCCGTCGCTCCGTAACCACCAATTCGGAAGCGAATTTAGACAGTCTAGTAAATTTGGTCTCATATTCGGCCACACTTAGAGTTCCCTGACGCAACCCAATAAATTCGTCCTCTCTCCTTTCTTGGACTAAAGGTGGGAGATACTTTTCGTTAAATTCCCTTACAAAGTTCGCCCATGTCCATACCGTCTGTTCTCTTTCCCACTTGGCTTTAATTACATTCCACCACGAGCGGGCTGGTCCTTCGAATTGAAATACAACAAAATTTACTTGTCTTTACTCCGTGTAATTCAAAGCCGCGAAGATATTAATCATTGCCTCCAACCACTGCTCAGCTATATCTGGATTAGGCCCTCCAAGGCAACCCTGTATTCCCGAGAGAGATGAGGGATCAACGATCAGTCCGAACCAAAACCTAGGAATGAAAGAGATGATCAAGTGGCTACGGCCCTTAACCGTATAACTGATGTTCTTGAGTGTCTAGCTGAGAACCACGGCCCTGAGCCAGTCAACCAGCCTAGAAACCACGAGAGGGGTGAGGATAGATCCCTAGAGCATTTCCTGAAGTTCACCCCACCTAAATTTCACGGAGGATCTGATCTTGAAGTGGTAGAAAATTGGTTTGAAAGAATTGTAGAGATCTTTGCTGCCCTAAATTATGCCGAGGAGAGGCAGGTGAATTTTGCCGTTTTCCAGTTCGAGGGAGTGGCGCGCTTATGGTAGAATTTTATTAAGGCGAAATGGGAGAGAGAACAAACCTCCTGGATTTGGGCAAACTTTGAGAGGGAGTTTAACGCCAAGTTCCTCCCCCCAATGATACAAGAAAAGAGGGAGGACGACTTTATTAGGTTGAAACAAGGGTTGCTAAGTGTAACCGAGTATGAGGAACGATTCACCAAACTTTTCAAATTTGCCCCTGAGCTAGGGTCATAGAGCGCAAAAGGATAAAAAAATTCATTCAAGGATTAAATGTAAAAATCCAAGAGTCCCTAGCAACAACCCAGATCACCACTTTTACGGATGCCTTGGAGAAGGCACAGAGGGTAGAGAATGTTAAGTCCCAATCCAAAACCTTTCATGCTAGAAAGAAGGGCAACCCATTCTTTTGCAAATTCTGATTTTATGAAGGGTATAGATGTAAAGTGTGATTTCTTACCTTTTGATTTGGAAGTTAAGACTCTTACGGGGGACCAGTGCCTAATTGCTAGTGGGGTATATAGAAATTGTGAGATTTGGGTTGGCGAGAGGAAATTGTTGACAGACTTAATGAGTCTAGCAATTAAGCGATATGATGTGATACTTGGGATGAATTGGTTGGTTCGATACTATATTCAATTGGATTGTAAGATGAAATTAGTAGAGTTGCGCATCGCGGAGAAAGCAACTTTGAACTTAGAAGTAAGGGGTAGACTAGCATCGTCTGCTCTAATTTTGAGATTCGAACTAGGAAATTGTTGAGTAATGGGGCTAAAGGATACCTAGTCTTTCTTATAAATATACCTGGAGATAAAGTGAAGTTGGAAAATGTGCCAGTAGTGAAAGAATTCACCGATGTCTTTCCTGAAGAATTAGAGATGTTGCCTCAGAGAGAGAAATAGTGTTTAAAATTCATGTAATTCCGGGGACGGCACCTATCTATAAGACGCCCTATAGGATGGCTCCAATTGAATTAAAAAAAATTAAATTGCAGTTGCAAAATTTATTAGAAAGAGATTTCATTAGAGAAAGTGATTCACCATGGGGACCTCCAGTGCTCTTTGTTAAGAAGAAACATGGAAGCTCAAAACTATGCATAGACTATCGAGACTTAAACGACGTGACCATTAAGAACAAATACCTTTGCCTTACATAGATAAGTTATTTGATCAACTACAAGGGACCGTGGTATTTTCCAAGTTGGATTTGAGGTAGGGCTATTACCAGTTGAGGATCCTAGAAGTGGATGTACCTAAGACCGCTTTCAATTCGAGATATGAGCACTTTGAATTTGTAGTTATGCCTTTTGGGTTAACTAATGTGCCAGCAGCATTTATGGACTTGATGCATCGGGTCTTTAAGCCGTATTAGGATCAATTTGTGGTGGTATTCATAGATGATATATTGGTATACTCTAAGTCTCGAGAAGATCATGAATAGCACCTGAGCATAGTTTTGCAAACCCTGAAATAGCACCAACTTTTTACTAAGTTTAATAGGTGTGAGTTTTGGTTGGAAGAAGTAGCCTTTCTATGGCATATAATCTCTAAGAAAGGGATTATTGTGGATCCAGTTAAGGCAAAAGCCATTTCTAAGTGGAAACAACCAGAAAACGCTACCAAAGTTCGGAATTTCTTAGAGTTAGTGGGGTATTACCGCCGGTTTATCAAAGACTTTTCTAAGATCGTGAAACCCCCAATCGAGTTGACTAAGAAGTATGGCAAGTTCATATGGAATTCTAAATATGAGAAAAGGTTCTAGGAGTTGAAGAAGTATTTGACTGAACCACCTGTATTAGGATTGCCGAATGGAGGAGATCGTTTAATGGTTTATACAGATGCTTCAAAGGATGGTTTGGGATGCGTGTTAATGCAGAACAGAAAAGTAATTGCATATGCCTCCCATAAGTTGAAACCTCATGAGCAGAATTACCCGACCCATGACTTGGAGTTAGCGACAGTGATGACTTGGACTTTCGAGATTTTCACTGATCATAAGAGTCTTAAGTATTTATTCTCTCAGAAAGAGTTGAATTTGAGGCAACATAGATAAATGAAATTTTTGGAAGATTATGACTGTATGCTTAACTACCACCCTGGAACAGCTAATGTAGTGGCGGATACCCTCAGTCGTAAGGTACAAGTGGCTAGCCTAATAGTGAGAGAATGACACATGGTAGAGGAAGTTAGTATTTGGAACCCGCGTCTTGAGCCACAGAGAATGATTTTTGGGAATATCACCGTGAAGTCTACCTTGTTAGATCGAATTAAAGAAACTCAAAAAAAAGACCCTGAGGTACAAAAATGGATTGAGAAAATTCAAAAAAGGAAAAAGCCCGACTTTAATTTGGGGACCGATGGAGTGTTAAAGTTTAGATATCGCCTAGTGGTGCCAAAAGATGAAGGGCTAAAGAAGAAAATTTTGGACGAAACTCACCGTTCCAAGTATACGATGCATTTTGGAGGTAATAAAATGTATCAGGATTTGAAGAGCCTCTATTGGTGGAAAAATATGAAAAGAGAAATTGCCGAATTTGTTCGGACCTATCTCACTTGCCAACAAGTTAAGGCCAAGCATCAGAAGCCGTCTAGGTTATTACAGCCTTTGGAGATACTTGAATGGAAATGAAAAAATATCACTATGGATTTCGTATCAGAGTTACCCAAGACTCAGAAACACTATTTGAGTAATAGTGGATCTGTTGATCAAGTCTGCTCACTTTTTGCCGATTAGTATGAAGTACTCCTTGAAAAAAATGGCTAAGTTGTACTTGAACGAAATTATAAGGTTGCATGGAATACCAGTGAGTATAGTATCAGATCAAGACCCTAGTTTTGTGTCAAATTTTGGCAAAAGATGCAAGAAAGTCTAGGGACTAAGTTGAATTTTAGTACCACCTATCACCCGCAGACAAATAGACAATCAGAAAGAACGATCCAAACCCTAGAGAACATGTTGAGGTCTTGTACTCTGAATTTTGGAGAAAATTGTAGTCAGTACCTTACGTTGGTGGAATTTGCTTATAACAACAGTTTTCATTCCTCAATACAAATGGCTCCTTACGAAATTCTTTATGGTCAAAAGTGTCGGTCTCCGATTCACTGGGACAAAGTTGGAGAAAAGAAGATTTTGGACTCGACTACCGTGCCTTGGATTGAGGAAGCTTTTGAGAAGGTGAAGTTGATACGTCAAAGGATCCGAACGGCTCAAAGCCGCCAAAAAAATTATGTGAATAATCAGAGGAAAGATTTGGAGTTTGAAATCGGAGATAAAGTGTTCCTTAAGATTACACCTTTGAAAGCAAGCCTAATGGCGGGAAAAGGAAAAAAGTTACAACCAAAATTTGTAGGGTCCTATAAGGTTATCCAGTGCAAGGGTACATGGCTTACAAGTTGGAATTACCCTTGAGTTTATCCAAAATTCATGATGTCTTCCATGTCTCCATACTTAAGAAATATCATCCTGACCCATCCCATGTATTACGACCGGAAGAAGTGGATATTGACGAGAATTTGTCATATGAGGAAAGACCGGTAAACTCTTAGATCGAAATATGAAGGAGTTAAGACGCAAGCAAATCCGTCTAGTGAAGGTCTTATGGAGAAATCATGGAATCGAGAAAGCAACTTGAGAAGTCGAAAAGGGGATCCAAAAGAAGTATCCAGAGTTATTTGTAAATCAAGGTATAAATTTCGAGAATGAAATTCTTTTAAACGGGGAAGGGTGTGAGGACCCAAAATTCTCTTTTATTGGTTTATCTATTTATTTATTTATTCATTCGCTCCAATTAATCTATTCATTTAAATTGCATCTGCATGGTACATTGGTTCATTTTATATTTTTAACACATTTGCCCTTGAACTTAATTTTTCTGTCGCCCAATTAGTGAAAATTTGAGAAAACACATTTTTCGAGGCAATATTTGGTCTGAGAGTGCAGTGGTCTTGGAGAGTTAAGGGTGATCAATTGTAGACAAAGAAAAGTTAATTGAGGGATTAGATGTGAATGATTTGAATTAAGAGCATTAATGGACCACTATTCACATGTTGACTTTTGCACCATAAAAAGTGGCTTTATGTCACTCCTTTCCTTCACCCTTTCACATCACAAAAAAAAAAAAAAACCACTATCTCTTCCTTCCTCTCATGGCTGAACCCTTCCTCCTCCTTTAGCCAAGAAAATTTCATCTTCTTCCTCTCAATCTTGCTCACTAACCTTACTTACACCTTGGATCATCTTCAAGTTTGGTATAAGGCTTGGTGGAGGGAAGATTCTTGGAGGTTTAGTGATTGGTTTCATGAGATTTTGCTTGCTATCCTTGGAAGAAGGTAGCCTCTCCAAGCTCCAATTTTCTTTCATTTTTTAGTAATTTTTAGCTAGATAAACTTGGGGTTGTTGAAGGGTTCTATGAACCTTGACATTAGATAGCACGACTCGAGGATATTCTTGCTTTCTTGACTTGCTCTTAGGAAGATGCCTTAAGGAGGATTATTAGGTAGTGGACTTGAGGGTTTCTTGTATGTTGGTTGTTGTTATGGTGAATTCTAGCTTGATTTTGGTGTGAGAGTTTAGGAGGAAAATTTGGAAAGAAAGAAGCAAGGTTGCTGTCCGATTTTTTGCTGGAGTTTTTCCCTTGTTTTAATTTCTAAATTTGTGTTAAATTGATGAAAAAATGCTTGCTACATGTTGGGTTATGTGTGTGTAAATTATCTTCCAAAAATAACTTCATTTGAATGAGTTAAAGTTAAGTTTAAATGAGGAAAACAAACCTGAAAATTTTTTAGCAGGGCAGCCAACTAGTGTGCACTAAACAGAACGTAATTTATCGTATAGGAGTCAGAATCAAGTGCTGTTTCTGGCATGTGAAACTACACTCTGAGAGCTTTCTAACGGTATAAAATATATATGCTAGTTCATTTTCTATGAGTCGTAGTGAGCCAGCAAATTTGGCTGTTTTCTTTTACTGTTTTAACTGTGACACAAGAACAGCTACAGTTTGTAACTCTATTTCACTCCCCTTACGAAATGAATTTGAAGATAGTTTTTTCTAGTGATTTTTAGTATTTTGAATCTAGTTTTCGACATCATAAATCACACTAATTTTGGACTTGTGTAGCCTTAGTTATGATCTGAATTAGAAACTGCATTGGGCGTTCCAAAGCTGGAATTTCGTGTTTCAGGTTTCAAAAATCAGCCTTCAAAAAACTGTTGTATATTGGTGTAGAAAAATCCAAATTGAGTTCCATTTGTTGCGTTTGAAAATAGACTTGAAGTTCTTTCAGTGGTACAAATTTCAGGGGCTAGTTCGATTCCTATGAATTTTGATGAATTTTCAAATATCACTGAAATTCAAGACTGTTTTGCCCTATTCTTACTGAAGCAGTAATTTGGAATTAAGATTTGACTGATTTTTTATTTGAATATGAAAAAAGTGTCTTCTAAAGAGTTTTAGTTAATTGAATCTATTTTTCAACGGTATAAGATTTGCGATTTTTGGATCTATTAAACTCAAGTTATGATTTTTCAAAAAACATTACCAAAACTGAAATTTTCCTTATAAAGTGGCAAAAACTTAAAAGTGGTTTGGAAACATTTTCACGGTTCAAACCTAACCTTTTTGATAATTTTTGCACCCCTTTTATACTTGAAAAATGAATTTCACCGAGGACATGAGATTTCTCTTGTCTTGGATCGGAAAGTTTAATTGTTTGGAAGTTGGCCAAGTTTCAAGTAAAACTAGTATTGCTTCCTTTGGCTCCAAAATAAGATTTTTCACCTCCTAGTCTTATGCACTCGGTTTCCGTAAAAATGAACCATAAATTGAACGTTTTAACAAGAGTAATTCTTCAGGAATTTTACTAGCTTCACATTTGAAACTTGGAGCTTTTAGCTCCAATATTTGCTATGAAATAAGTGATGTTTTGGTGCATTTTGACTTCATTAGTTTAGAAAACGTGAACACTCACTTATATTCTAAAACTTGGGCATAGGATTAGAAATTTTAAAATATGAAAATATATTTCTTGTTCCTCGATTTTCGTGCCAAAAATTAAGCGTGGCACTCTCCTTTTGAAATCGAAAGTCCTTGCTACGACTTGACTCGAAAATGGCTTTTGAGTCCTCCTTGAGTATTTCAGTGATTAAGTGAAAAAAATTCTCTTCTAAGTTGAACTGAGCTTGAGGCTCTTGAGTGAGGGTAGCAAGGAAATTTTGTTTTCTTTTATTAGCCTTGGTTGAATACCAGGTAACCATGATTGTGCATGTCTCAGGTGATCACGTGGACACCGAGGAGCTCATCTTGTTTTGCTCTCTTTTGCACTTGACTTTGGTTAGTGTCAAGTGCATGCTTCATGTTACTTTGATTGAAATGATACTTGTACAAGTGCTATGTGATTCTTGTGATTTATAAACTTGTCGAGGCAAGAGTGTACTTTATCGCTCTCATCCTCTCCCTCTTGAATACCCGCCACTTGTTATATGAATTTGTGTGACTTGCACTAGTACTCGAACATGTTTTAACTCGTGAGCACTGAGTGGCAGCATATACCACACCCTATTCGGGTGGGAGGTGCCTCTTATCCCGACTCAGTGTTATGATCGATTATAAGTCAATTGAAGCGTTGTCTCATCGACCAATTATACTTATGAGGATGCTCCAATCCATTGGCTAACCTCATAACTCGAGCCAACAAGGGCTTGGTCGAGAAGCTTGGTGAACCGTAGGAAATTTTATAACTTGATCTTTTGAGATCATATTTGGAATACTCGAATAGTATTGCCACCTCGTGCTTGTTTGGTTCCGGATCTGAGCGAGTGATATGGTGGATGGAGGAAGTAAATGGAGCTCTACGGACGTGTTGCTACTTGAGTTGATGAGGGTCAACCAAAGCTGGCTAGAACTGACCGCGACATGGGAATAGCTCCTGATAGCTCCTATATCCATTTTACTTGTGTTTTACTTCCTACTTGCTCACTTATATGAAATTCATGTTAAATCGCTTTTAAGTGTGCTAATTGATTTAATTCGTGCTATTTGCTTGCTTGCTTGATTTTTTTGACCTCACTAAGCGTTAGCTCATCCTAAGTTGTTATTCCGTAACGGATTTTGGAAGTGGAAGTTGGGAACTCTAGACTAGCAGTTTTGGCTGAAACTAGTAATCCTTTTGTATGACATTTGAGACAATTGAAATGTAAACTTTGTTATATTTGGGGTTATGGATTGTAATTGTAAATGATAGCCTTAGAAGAATTTGGCTTGTATATTTGAAGTATTCCTTTAATTCTAAGTCTATGGTTGACTTGTGGATCTCGATTAAACTAGAATGAGTGCGTGAGTCCTGACGAGAGTTGGGCAGGCGCCCTACTGATACCCTAGGATTCGCCCTAGGAAGAGGTGGGGACGTCACAGTGTTCCTCAAAATGTCATCTAGAGGTAGCCTACGCATCAATAGTCGGAGCATGAAAAATGAGATTTTCAACGGAATACGATCATGCCAAATATGAAAGAGTATGTGAGAACCCTAACCTTTCACAATTTTCTTAGCTTTTTGTTTATTTTCCCTTCCTCCTTTTAAGTGAAAATTGGTTAACCATTTGTTTTAAACAAAGGAAGGTTTGTTGTTACGTATATTTGTGTATGAGATATGTATATATGTGTATGTGTTGGAAGTATGGTTGAGCGCGGCAATCAAACTTGGTAAAGAGGAAAATTTTTGTGAAAAAGCTGAAGGGCCAAATCCGGCCGCAAATCCGGCCAGTTCTTGGCTGGATTGCTAGCCAGATTGCTGAGGGTTTTTGAAAAAAATTGAGTTTGCCCACTGCCCTGTATCCGGCCAGGAATCCGGCCGGATTGTGACGTCATCTCCGTGAGTCAACTTTGACTGGCTGCTTTTTCTTCCTTCTTATCACCTTTTTGGGCCAGAATATCTTCATTTTTGCTTCTTGCCCAGCCGTGCTTCTTGAGAGAAAACAAGGAAACTTTTCATTCTTCAATTTCAACTTCTACTTCAATCTTGAGTTTTCACCGTCGGATTTTCGAACTACTCCGTACAAGTGCTAGCTAAGGTGGGTTAAATGTGACAGCCCCACCTTCCCCTAAGGCGTACCAAAGGAGTTAGCGGACTGCCTGCCCAGCTCTCGCCAGGACTACTAAAATGTCAAATCCTGACTCAAGTCGTTCGGGAAACTATTAGCGCGCTAAACCAACCCAACAATCGTAAAACGGACAACAAAAGTCAAAACGTAGGGTGAATAGTGACTGCCACGTCACCATCCGCCAAGACCCAATGGAATACAGGTAATCTAACATTCACTAAAAAGAATATATACAAGCCAAATATAATACACTGGACAAGAGTACGCTCACTATTACAAACCACATTCGTATGTTTACAAGCCAAAAGGAAGTATTAAATCCAAGTACAATTAAGGTTCCAACTATTGAGGAGCTATACAAAATCTCTTGACTAGCTCTACTCAACTCATTCTTCAAAATCAAAAGTCCAAAAGATAATTCCCTGTAAGGAAAACAAAATTAACGGAGTGAGCTTTCGCCCAATGAGGTACTATCACGTACATATACCAAGAGCACGTAAACACAAGAAATATTCAATCCAAATACGCATGTCAAGTAAGCAATAGTAACCACACCCAAGTGTAAGGAATAAAGGATACGGGTGGCTCTCAGGAGCCCTTTTCCGCTTTGCCATACTTGATCTCATTTCATTGACCCTCCGTCAATGTATATCAGGTAATCATGACCGTAGACTCCTCTTTACCCCAATTATCCGTCCACCTCACATTCCCCTTACCGGGCCCGAACACCAAACAGTACAGAATTGGTATTACTCGAGTATACTGGAATCAAGGGTCTCATACCCAAAGATTCCCAAATACAGTCCCCATGGCTTGTCAAATGTCCCCGACCAAGTCCTTACTGGCTCGAGTCCATTGACTTCCAATGAGGTAGAGCTCAGAGTGAACAGTAAAGGTTCAGAGATACAGTAAACAATGGTATCCAATCGACACCAAATCAGGTACATTCAAGGGTATTCAAGTGATATAATAAACAGTCAAGAGGCCAGAGAGTACGAGAGTGGTAAAGTACACCCTCGCCTCACCTAGTCCAAATCACAGAATTCAAGTACAAGAAAGCCACGGAATAACAAACATGTGAGTAGTACACTCACCAAGTCAAACAAAGAAATTTCACAAGTTTTCGCCCGACGTGAGCCTCGGGTCACCGGCACGCCCTATAATAATCAAAAAAGTACAATTAAGACCCAAACACAAGTCGAATACCTTTTAATAGGAACTATCAAGGCAAGACCCAAATATAGCTTGGAAATGAAAATACATAACATTTAGGGCTAAAGGTAGAAACAAACCCTATGACCGTTCATTTCTATCAAATCTCAACCCAACACATAAGAATCCAATACCCTAGACACTTGGACAGCATTTCCCCTAAAATTTCAGCTTTTCCAACCTACAAGACAACCAATAAAAGCCATCCAACACAACCACAAGCACCCAAACAATATATAAGCCATTCCATATGCGTCATTAGGGTCACAATACCCTTCAATTATAGCCAATTAGAAGTTCAACAATCAACAATAGAAAACCCCCAATTTGAAACCCTAAATCTGAAATTTTCGCCACAAGCGGAAATTTTCCGCAATTAACTACAATTAACGCACAAGAGAGCTATAAAACACCATTTAGAACCACCAAATCAAACTCAATCATATCCATCATAGGAAAACAGAAAATTCCAGAAAAAAATCCAGAAAAATCAGAAAATTAGGAAATTTCACTCCAATCCACCAAATCTTCCGTAAAATCGCATAAATAGCTACTATAAGGCACCAATTGGCCAAAATTAGAAACAAAAGATGAGTTTCAAGCAAGATACCTTAGATCTTCAAGAAAGGTTGAAGCTTAGAGGGTTTCCTTCCAAAATAACACCACCAAGGTCTTCAAACACTCCTAGCAAGATGATTCTACGGACTAATTCAAGAAACAATCGGTTGATTTTCAAGATTGAGCAAGGATTTGGAGAGAGAAGGTTGAGGAATTTTTCCTTTTCTTGCTAGAGGAATTTCGGCCAAGAAGGAATGAAGAATGAAGATGATTTGGTCCAATTTTTGACTTTTATGTAATGACAAGAAAGTTAGGCAAAGTTAGGTAGCTTGGTCCAATAACACTTTGACACTTGTCACTTTGTTTTGTTTAGAGTTATCCTCTTGTCCCTCCAGAGTTAATCCATCTAGGTAACCTCTAATCATCTCCCAACACCTAGTAATAAAATCCCTTTACGCAAAATTTAACCTAATCGGCCGAATTTCTCTCACTTAATGCAGTAGCGGGTCCCACGCCCAAAATACGTTCCTAATTTCTCGCGAACTCACTAACACTAGAAAAATAATTTAAAAGCTATATTTACTGATAAAATGCTGATAAAAGTAATATAATAAAGAAAATAAAAGAAAACGGTGCACAGGAATAAAATAATAAATAAATAATTTTTTTTCTTCTGGGTTCTCACATCCTCTCCCCCTTAAGAAATTTCGCCCTCGAAATTGCTCACCTGGGTTACTAAACAGGTCAGGGTATTTCTTTTGCATCTCTTCCTCCATCTCCCAGGTTGCCTCTTCTATTCCATGATTCCTCCATAAAACCTTCACTAATGGAATTTGTTTATTCCTCAGTTCCTTAATCCTTCGATCGAGCACTTGTACAGGTCTCTCTTCGTAAGTGAGTGCCTTATCTAACTCAATTTCCTCTGGTCGCACAATGTGGGTTGGGTCAGGATAGTACTTTTTCAGCATCGACACATGGAAGACGTCATGAATGCGAGATAAACTTGGTGGCAACTCGAGTCGGTATGCTACTTTCCCAACTCGTTGGAGAATTTTGTATGGCCCCACAAACCGTGGTTGAAGTTTCTTTCCTCTACCCGCAGTGACACTTCGTAGTGGCGTGATCTTAAGAAAAACACGGTCTCCAACTTCGAACTCCAAATCTTTCCTTCGGTTATCGGCGTAGCTCTTTTGTCGGCTTTGAGCTGTTTGGAGTCTTTGACGGATCAATTTAACCTTTTCTTGTGCATCCTCCATCCAGGGAATGGTTGTTGGATCTAAAACTTTCTTTTCTCCTACTTCATCCCAGTAAATGGGTGAACGACACTTCCGTCCGTAGAGAGCTTCATATGGTGCCATTTGAATAGACGAATGGAAACTATTATTGTAGGCAAACTCTACCAAAGTCATATGTTGGCCCCAATTACCCCCAAAATCCAGAATACATGTCCGTAACATATCCTCGAGGGTTTGAATTGTTCGCTCTGACTGTCCATCCGTCCGGGGGTGATAGGTGGTACTAAGGTTGATTTTGGTTCCTAAGTGCTCCTGAAACTTTTGCCAAAACCTCGATACAAAACGAGGATCTCGGTCGGAAACTATACTCACTGGAACCCCATGTAACCTCACAATTTCATTCAGGTACAATCGAGCCAGCTTATCCATGGAATCCTTCACATTCACAGGTAAGAAATGAGCCGATTTGGTCAACCGATCAACGATCACCCAAACGGCATCATGTCCTTTTTGAGTTCTTGGCAGTACAGAAACAAAATCCATCGTGATATTTTCCCACTTCCATTCGGGTATCTCAAGAGGTTGTAACAGTCCGGAGGGTTTTTGGTGTTCAGCCTTGACTTGCTGGCAAATCAAACAGGTTTGGATATATTGAGCAATCTCTCTTTTCATTTTATCCCACCAGTACAACCGTCGCAGGTCTTGGTACATCTTATTACTACCAGGATGGATCGTGTATTTCGATCGATGGGCTTCCTCTAAAATTTCCCTTTTCAGGTTTTCATCATTGGCCACCACTACTCGGTTTCTATACCTCAAAATCCCTTCAGGACCCAAATTGAAATCAGGTAATGCTTCCTTTTCTACTTTTTCCTTCCACTTTTGTACCATCGGGTCCTTTTCCTGGGCTTCTTTAATTCGATCAAGAATAGTAGATGTTACCCGAATATTTCCAAAAGTTATTTTCTCGCATCCCAAGCTAGGGTTCCACTCACTAGCTGCTCCTAACATCTTCCACTCCTTGACCATCAACCCTGCTACTTGAGCCTTCCGACTTAGGGCATCCGCTACTACGTTAGCCTTACCGGGATGGTAGTTGATCGTGCAGTCGTAATCTTCTAAGAGTTCCATCCACCGGCGTTGCCTCATATTCAACTCTTTTTGGGAAAAAAGGTACTTAAGACTCTTATGGTCTGAATAAACCTCAAAAGTAACCCCGTAGAGATAGTGTCTCCACTTTTTCAGAGCAAAGACCACAGCAGCTAACTCCAAGTCATGGGTCTGGTAGTTTTGTTCATGGGTTTTTAGTTTCCCAGAGGCAAAGGCAATCACGTTCTTATTTTGCATTAACACACACCCCAAACCTTCCTTCGAAGCATCGGTATAAACAGTGAAACTGTCCTTCCCACTAGGCAAGGCCAAAACAGGAGCTCTGGTTAACCTTCGCTTCAACTCCTGAAAACTAGTTTCACACCTAGTATCCCACACAAAACGACCGTTTTTCTTGGTCAGGTCGGTTAAAGGGCCGGCTTGTTTGAAAAAGTCTTTAATAAAGCGTCTATAGTACCCAGCCAACCCTAAGAAACTGCGGATCTCAGTGGCATTTTCTGGCCTCTTCCATTCAGCCACTGCCTCTACTTTCGCGGGGTCTACTGTAATACCTTCTCTTGAAATCACATGTCCCAAGAAAGAGATTTTCTCCAGCCAAAATTCACACTTACTAAATTTGACGTATAGCTGATGATCTCTCAGGGTTTGTAACACTAACTTCAAATGTTGCTCATGTTCCTCACGGGTTTTAGAATAAACCAAAATGTCGTCAATAAACACGACAACAAATCGGTCCAGGTAGGGTTTAAAAACCCGATGCATCAAATCCATAAAGGCGGCAGGGGCATTGGTCAACCCAAAGGGCATGACCGCAAACTCAAAGTGCCCATATCTAGAATTGAAAGCAGTCTTGGGTACATCTTCTTTCTTAATTAGCAACTGATAGTAACCCTGTCGGAGATCTAACTTTGAAAAGACCACTGCGCCTTGCAGCTGGTCAAACAGTTCATCGATATGGGGAAGTGGGTATTTATTCTTAATGGTCAAATTGTTTAATCCCCGATAGTCGATACATAATCTTAAAGTTCCATCCTTCTTCTTAACAAATAGTACCGGAGCCCCCCAAGGAGATCCACTCTCACGAATAAACCCACGCTCCAACAGGTCTTGCAACTGTAACTTCAGCTCCTTGAGTTCAGCAGGTGCCATTCGATAGGGGGTCTTAGAGATAGGTGACGCTCCTGGCAATAGGTCAATCTTAAACTCTATCTCTCTCTCCGGAGGTAAAGTTACTAATTCATCAGGAAACACATCCGGATATTCACTTACAATAGGCACATCTTCCACCCTCAACTTATCAGTGGGAGTGTTTATCAGTAAAGCTAGAAACCCTTGGGCCCCTCTATACAGAAATTTCCTAGCCCTAATACCCGAGATCAATGCAGATGAGGCTAAACTACCTCTTACATCTAGCCTTAAGGTCGCCTCCCCCGGTATACGAAATTCCACTACTTTTCTCTTACAATCGAGCTGTGCGTCGTACTTAGCTAGCCAGTCCATACCCAATATAACGTCGTACCCCTTAATGGCCAAACTTATAAGATTCCCCAAAAGCTTTCTCTCTCCTACCCATATTTCACAATTCGCATACATCAAACCAGTAATCAAACATTGGTCACCCGTAGGAGTACTAACTTCTAAATCATAAGGCAAGCTAACAGGGGTTATATTAATGCCGCACATAAAATCGGGGTTAACAAAGGAATGGGTAGCACCAGGGTCGATCAAAATCCTAGCTAGACGGTGTAGACACCAAATTTTGAATAATTTGTGTGTATCATCTATTTCATGATTTTCATTTTAGATTGCTTGCATTTTAGTTCGTTATTGTACGTTTTGCACTATTAGTTGTTATGATATTTTAGTTTTATTCATTTTCGCCCTTTTAGTTGACCTATTTCATTTGCTTTTTATTTACTTTTAGTTTTAGTTTTTAGTTTTAGCTTTTAAGTTTAAGATTAGCATAGAGTTTTTAGAAAAAGAAAAGGAAAACATCAAAAATATGTTTTAGTCATTTTGTTTTTATTCAATGCTTTCTTGGAAAAAAAAGAGAAAAAAGAAAAATCATAAAAAAAGGAAAAAAGAAAGAGAAAAAAGAAAAATCATAAAAAAAGAAAAAAGGAAAATTTGTTCACAAAAATATGTTTATTTCTTTAAATTCAATCTTTGGGCACTTTAGTTATTTTTATTAAGTTATTTTGAGAAAAAGAAAATGATAAAAAATGAAAAATTAAAAAATTAAAAAATGGCCATTTTTGTTTAGTTTTTTGTTTAAAATTATTTTTGTTTTGTTATTATTATTACCTGGCTTGTGTAATTTTGTTATTATTATTATTTTATTTTATCATTTCTGTAATTATCAAGTTTTTTTTTTAAAAAAAAAAAAAAAAAAAAACGTCGCGGCATGCACGCTGCAATTTTTTGCAGCGTGCAAAAGACACTCACGGAAGATCATTGGATGGCTGGATATAAAGGCAAGGGGTAAGCCTTCATCCTCACCATTGGGGTGAGGGTTTAGGAGATTGGGGGGTGGATATAAAAGGGAAGAGAAGGCTCAGCCGTGAGGGGTTTTTGGGGAGGACTCGGCTGAAAGAGAAAAATAAAAAAAAACAGAAACCAGGGAGGCTGAGAGATGGTAGAGTTTTTGGGACGGTTTGAGGGAAAACAAAAAAGGCTGAGATTAGAGAGAGTCGGTGGGCTAAGAGAAACAAGAGAGGAAACGAGCAAAAGAAGGAGGAGAATCCTGCAGAAATTTCGTAAAAATTTGGATGACGAATCAGTTTTCTTCCTGGCTGGTTTCTGACCTTTTTAGTCCGTATTTATGAGAGGTTGCTTGTCCTCACCTTCTTGGAACGTCTGAGAGCAACTTTCGTTTAGCAATCGTCGATTGAAAACATCCCCAACGCCGCTAAATTGAAGCTCCAATTTGTGGGTTCTCCACTGCTGAAAATTCTGCGTCGGAGGTCCTCGACTGCGATCCGTGAATCAGCGTGACCTGACTTCCATGATCATTTTACTTCACTAGGATTCTGAGGTAATCATGGTTTCTTCTCTTGTCTCTTTGGCAAAATCTTTCATCAGAATCTAAATCTGTGGAACATGAATCTTGGGCTGATATTGGTTCCACGGGTTGCAGAAAAATGAAGTCTTGATGAAACTTGTTCTTTGAATCTATGGGCTTTGCTTTATCTTTTCAGTTTTTGTTCTCTATGTTGAGGTGATTACCATTTTCTGGGTTGAGTTGGGAAGTTTGAAGCTCATCTGAGCTTGATAAAGCCGGGACTTTGAAACCTTGAGAATCCAGTTTTTGCTCTCGCTCGCATGCTTAGTGTTGAAACTTGATGATGTTTTAGCAGCCTGTCTAGAGGTTCTCTTTGTTCTTGATGAGTCCGTGAAGTCGAGATTGCGAAAAAACTGCAACGAGCTTGAAGTTTTTAGCTTGTTGCAGCAGTCCTTTGTTTTCCATTCTGATTTACCGAAATTTTGTTATCCGGTGTCAATAAGTTGTCTTGTGTCGTTTTTGTTGTGCACAATTGGCCCCAGAAGCCTAGTTCATCAGGTTTAGTACTTTAATCAAAGCTTGTTTTCTGATATTGGATAAGTAAAACGTTTTGTTTGTGGAGGGTAGTTACCTGGATTTCTCTACTTTGCAGTCAACAAAACTTTGATTTGTCTGTTTTGCTGGATTTTTATAACGGCTTGCTTGCTGCCTCTTTGTTGTTTGCTGTGTGACTGGATTTCCATGAAGCTGTTTGCTATCAAGGCTGTTAAGTTTTCATGTGAAAGTAAAAAAAATGAAAATTGCAGCGGATGAACACCACAAGTGTATCTAATCGTAGCTGAAAATTGTACAGCTTTATTGTTCGATGTTTGCATGATTTTTTGTATGCATTTCTGATGTTTAAACACAAGGGTCTTATGGTGAGAAATGAGATCAATGCTTAATGATTGTAGTGCATTAGTCGTTTAAGATAGCAAAATGTGGGTTGAGGTAATGAAATGGAAAGAATGCTACGGTAAAAAATTGCAAAAGAAAGAAACCAACAAAGTTGCAGAAAGTTTCTTTGTGTGCATGCATGAAATAATCCTGAAATTGCACTTTGACCCCCCCAAGTCCCTTTTTGTTCTACTAAGGCCCAAGTAATTGGAACATTTAATCAATTTGATCCTTCTAAGTTTCTCTTTGTGCCACAAAAGCCCAAGCATGTTTTAGTATCTTGTAATTAAGTCCTAAAATCATTGCAACTTCAATCATTGTCTTGGCTTTTTCTTTATTTTTTGGAATCTTTGAAGTGCTTAAACGATTTATTTGGACTTGAATGTTTGAGTAACGCTTGTTTTGGGTCTTTAGTAGATGTTATGCTTGGGGATTGGATGATCATGCCTTTTGCCTTGGTCTTTAAGTAGTTTTGACTTCATTGAGTTGCAATTGAGGGAAAGTTTGATGTTTGGTGGATTCAAATTGTTTAGTTTATGTCTTATCACTAAATTGGTGCATTAATCTTTTGTTTTTGGTGATTTTAGCCTAAGTTAGTCTTTTCTTGGGTGACTCTAGCCAAGTTGAGTTTGTTTACTTCCTTAGTATCACCAACGGGGAGGTATAATCTCTTTTACCCCTTTTGTTTCTCTCCTATGTGGACTAATGTGCTAATTGAAATTTGCATGTCTACTTGCTTTCTTAGCCGCTCCTTATTTCCTTTCATTTATTTCATTTACTTTCGATTTTTATTAATGGGGTATGTGTACACCTCTTGGCTTGTAATAGATAGGGCGTAGCAAGTAATTTGGTCCATTTTCCCTTTCCCCTTTGTTTTAGTTAGCAAATGTAATGGTTGCATGCCTATGTGTTATATGTTAAATGCTTTATTAGGATCTTGCATCTAGTCGAGCATGATAAGTGCTACATGATTTAGGTGATTTGCATGTCTACTCGCTTTTTGTAGTATAGATGAATGGAATGGATGAATGTACGTCACCACACTAGTCCAACGCTAGTTGTGGCTTCTTTTATCGTTTCCACTAGTCCAACGCTAGTCGGAATTCATAGAATGGGCTAGTCCAATGCTAGACCCAATAGGTTCTTTTTTTCCTTTTTTCATTAAGTGCATGATCACCACATATCACGCATTCTTTTTAGTTTTATCATTTTGCATGCTCCTCGAACCCCTTTTCCCTCCATTTTAGGATTTTTGCATTTCATGCTAGTTATAAGGGTTCATTCGCTTGAGAGTCCCCTCCGATAAGGGAAACGAGCGAGTGTGGCTACTCGATAGCCTTAGCACGCTAGTTTTGCCTTCTAATCAAAGGGAAAATCGAAGTCGAAAAAGTTAGGAGTCATTCCCACACCCGACCTGATGCATTCCTTTAGGTTCATTCATTCTCATTTATCACTTACCCATTTTTCAATTCACATTTCCTTATCACTTTTCCTTTCCTTATTGTTCATTTTGATTTCTACTTCACAAAATTGCACTTAATTACACCTATATGCACTTATCACTATATTTCATACACTTGCACACAAACACTTGGATTTTTCATACAATTTCACACATGCACCTTTTCATACACTGGCACACAAACACTTGGATTTCCATACAATTGCACACATGCACCTTTTTATACACTTGCACACTTGCACTTGAATCATCATTTGCATTAATCGACCTCTATAAGGTTTTCTTTCATTGGCCGTCACAATTCATGTGGTTGGGACCAAAAACCTTACAAGAGACATCTTAGAATCTAGGGTTTTGCATTTCATGTAGCACATCCGAATGTAATAAATTCTTTGGTTAAAACAAGAAAATCTTTGATTAAATCACGCAACTAGCCTTGGCTAGGTCAAAGGGGTGCCTTGGATTGTATCCTTGCCTTCCCCTTTGTCAAATGTGACTCCCGAACCTTTTTCCTTGGTTTACGTGGACTAGGAGTCGTTTAAAAGGGGTTTCTTACTAATTTTTTCTCATTTTTCTTAAAAAATTCATTTTTTAGGTGACTTGGTACACCTTAACTCATTACCAAGTGGCGACTCCGTTCTTCATTTCAAAAACCCTTTTTAAGCTATAATTTTGGGTCAAATCGTCGCATTTTCAAAACCCCATTTAGACCCATTTTTCTTTTAAATCACAATTCATTTTTCAATCACAAAAAAATACATTTTTTTAAAACCATTTATTTACTTATTCAAAAAATGGGGCGCGACAGTTGGCGACTCCACTGGGGACGTTTGAGAGTCCGAGCAAATTTGATTTAATCAACCTTTTTCTCCTTTTAACCTTTTCATTTATCACATTGGATGTTTAGGGTTGCATTTTTCCTTTTTTAGGATTTTTGCATGTCGCGTATCAACCCACTTCCTCACACATTCGCCTACGATTGTTTTGATGGATGGATGATTTATGTGATTCCGCGCTTTGCATTGCATTTGGGTGGGGAATACACCCTAGAGCCTTGTGATTGGTTCTTGATCCCTCCCCTCCAAAACGAGCACTAGCATACGTGCATTCACTTTATTATTTATCCCTTTTTATTTTTCTTTTAGTGGCTTGTCACGCCACTCCACCCTACTAGGATTAGGTGACCCATTTGGACATGTGATCACGACACGATGTGTGTGTAGCACGATCCAATGGGTCACTCAATCTTCCGCTTTAAGCTATGGGTTCTTGGCCTATAGCTTTTAGTCGAAGATTGAGGATTTTGATAGATTCACTCAAACACGTAGCCGCGACACGATGTGTGCGTAGCGGTGTTTGGGGAATCGCTCGAGCCACCGACAAGGAACCTTGGGATTGATGACCCTTGGTTTCTAAGTCTGAAGGCTCGGGGACCTGAGCTTATCGAGTCTAGATGCATTAGCAAACCCTAACCTCATGCATCCATTTTAGAATTGCCTTAGGGTAGAGTCGGCCTTATCCTGAGCTAGGGACACTATTCACGAGGGGAGGGGTCCAACCCCCTTTTTCCCTTTTATTGCTTGTATTGATTGTTTTATCTTGTTGCTACAATGTGTTATGTGTATTTCTCTACCTGAACTAACCTTTCTTGGTTTTATGTCCCCATTGCATTCACAAACCCTATCAAATAAGAGGTCTGGCATGACCTTCTTTTAGAACCTACCCTCGTAGATAGGTTATTGCACGTTTAAAGATTTTGGTATATTGCATTCATAGATTTTGGTAATTGCATAGCATTTTAGGCCTACCCTGGCAAATAAAGGGTTCCTTAGGTCACGTTTCATTTCAAATTGCACATTTTACCGCTTTAATAAATGGCATCATCCATAAACCCTAGAAAGGGAATGCCACTTAGGGGATCCCGTGTTAGGAATAAGCCACCTTGTGTCTCGGATACTTAATCCAACGAGACTTGCACGTTTACATTTTGTACCATCCAAAGGGGTAGTGCACAAGGTAAGGTAGGATCCAATCATTTTCATAGAGTGATTTTTGGAATATGAACGTCTAATAATCACTTTTTGGCCATTTCATCAAAGTTGGTAAAAATCCCTTGCGTAAAAGGACATTAATTTGAAGAAATTCACAAATGATTCCTCTTGTTGAGACGATGAATAAATTGAGGCCAAATCGTGATTTTAGAAAGCTCATAGACTAATTTTCTGAAACCACCAATGGCCGGCCGATTCAATCGATCCATTTTGTCAATTTATAATCAATTTTGAATAAACCATCATTTGACCAATTTACCCTTTTTTAGGGTCACCTGGTCGATTTGAATAAATCGTCAATTCATTTGACCAATTTACCCTTTTTAGGGTCATTTGACCAATTTACCCCTTTTAGGGTCACCTGGTCGATTTTGAATAAATCGTCAATTCATTTGACCAATTTACCCTTTTTAGGGTCATTTGACCAATTTACCCTTTTTAGGGTCATCCGGTCGATTTTGAATATATCGTCGATTCATTTGACCAATTTACCCTTTTAGGGCGATCTGGTCAATTTTGAATAAATTCTCAATTTCATTCAATTCATTTGACCAAGTTCCTTTTTTAGGATGATTCGGTCAATTTTGAGTAAGTTTCAAATTTCACTCAATTCATTTGACCCGTTTCCCTTTTTAGGGTAATTCGATCGATTTTAAATAAATTGTCAATTCCATTCAACCCGTTTGACTAATTAGGGTTTCAAGGTCGGATTTCAAATTGGGAAACCTGATCGATTTTGAGAAAAACATCCATTGCATCCAGCCATTTGATCAGTTGGGGTTTTGACCCATGCTTCATTGAGAAAATTTGTTAACGAATTCCAGTCTCTTCGATAGGAAGTTCGTCAAGGTCAAACCCATGCGTCTTGCAAATCAAAAGTGATCAATCTATTCGGGCGTTGTCCTCATTTTGACAAATCTCTCGTCACTGCAATTGACCAAAATTTTCAAAATTATTTTTCCACTCAATAAGTTGATCAGATCCATCAGGTATTGTATAGTGCCTACTCTAGCGGATTGCATTTTCATGCTAGGCCTACCCTTGGCACAAAAAGGGTTCCCCCATAGGACATGCATCCGAATTTCCTGGATATCTACTAACTCTTGCCTTTTTCTCTTTCTTTTCTTTATTTTTATTGTAATAACTAGGCAAGGGTTATCTAAAGGCAATTCCTTTCAAAATTCTCAGGTAATATTTAAATATAGCTTCTCGTCGAAGCCCCATCATAACGCGATCCCGTAGTCGAGCCCAGAGGAGTCGTGTAAACATGAGCTCACAACCGGAACAAGCAGATAGGTCTACTACTACCGCTCAACCTGAGACTACAAGTTTAGGGGTTCAGTTAACCGAAATGCTTACTAAGTTTGGTGAAATGGCATCTGAGATGGCGGCCCAAAGAAAATTGATTGACGAGCTAATCAACAGCGGAGTTCAACCTGAACCTATACCCGTCAAGCAGGCTGAGCCAGAATCGTTTGTCATCCCTTCAACTCAAGTCACTGTTACTCCGTCTTTACCTATTCCACCCGAGGAAACTTTCGCCTATCCCACCAAAAATTTGCCATACGCTTACCCTCCTAATCTTTCATCTTTTCTTACTCGCAGGCAAGGCCCACAACCCCAAGCTACTTCAAATATACCACCTGAGCCACATACCTTTTATTACCCTGCTGCTGAACCCTTCCTACCAGACCACACTGTTCAAACCAAGCCAGAAATGGGGGAATCTTTCGCTCCCATTGATATGATGCTGCTCAACCGCCTTGACCGCTTTGATGAGTTTATGGGGAAAAGTCAGGGGTTGAACAAGCAAGGAGTTTTGGATTACGATGAGCTCTGCCTTTTTCCGAATGTGCGGTTGCCTGAGAGGTTCAAAACCCCTAAATTTAACAAGTATGACAGGACGGGTAATGTCCCTGCCCTCAAATCGCAGTTGGATGCTTTGCAAGGACAAGGGAGCAGTGGGAAAAAGCAACAATTCCAAAAGGAAGAGGGGGAAATCATTTTTGTTTGTGATCGAAACCGTGTCCCAAGCTCCAGGCCTAGACAACACCCTACCTACTCAAACTCCTACCCTTATTATTCAAACCCTCATCCTGTTCATCACACTAATACCACTCATCCTCGACCTCGCCCGAAATACATCAACTCGTCTATAGCCCCTTTTCAAATATCTCAGCCTAACTTCCAACAAGTTCGACCCCGACCTCCCTATAATCAACAATTTTCTCCACCAAATAGACATACCTACAACTATCCTCAACACACTAAAACCTACAATCAAAGCCGTACCCGAACATTCACCAACCTAGGCAGGCCTCTGGACCAATTGTATGAACAATTAAAGGCTGCCGGTAGAATTGGCATAATTCCCCCTCCAACTTACTCTCATGGCGTCCCTGCCGGATACAATCCTCAGTACACTTGCGCCTATCATTCGGGAGCACCCGGCCACCCAACCACTGATTGTAGAGCACTTAAGCATAAAGTGCAAGACATGATCGAGGCAGGGGAAATAGTGATTAGAGAAGGGCCAGAACAAGCGCCAAATGTGGATAGGAACCCCCTGCCAGAATACGATAACACCATTGGGGTTATTATGGACAATACGGAATTTAAGGAGCCTGCTAAAAACTCATCAAGTGAGGCTGAAGTGTTTGGAAATGACGCAGAATTTCCCGATATCCCTGAGGGATCAATTTCCAATTGGACAGCCGAATTTCTACCCATTCAGAAGGAGTTTCGGTAAACCTAAAGGGGGTTTGTCATTCATGCGAATTCATGAGGAAAAAACTTTTGCATCTGTAATTAGCTAATGAAAACATCTTTACTTTTGACCAAAATTTGCGCATGTAAATACTTTTAAGTTTTCATTTCCGTTTGCTTTCAATCAAAGGTTTTATGAAAATGAACAAGTCATTCTTGTCATGTTATTTCGGTCATATTGCTTGTTCATTTGTTTGTTGTATATTTGCTTGCTTATTATTCTAAATTCGTTAATTCTTTCAAATGGCCAAAGATGAAATTGTTTGACCCTTTGGATATCACTTTTCTGGAATTCAATAATGGCAATCTCTATCTCACTCACGACTTGAGAATTTTGGAACCCAGATCTCAAAGCGAGAGTGATAAAGAGAAAGTATTTGATTCTTTTTCAAAAATCTTGAACAAAATGAGGAAAAATTCGAACCAAACCTAGAAGCCATAGCAATTGTTCACATTGGCACTGAGAATGAGGTCAAAAGGACATAAATCAGCATTCGTTTGGACAAAAGCAGAAAAGGAGATGATTAAGAGTTTGACTATGTGTCAAGGTGTACAGATGGTTGGAGGCAGTCTCGTTTGCAGTAGCAGAAATTCCATCTTTGCACACTCTAATGGGAGTTCAGCCAAGAATGCCGTTTGTCATGAAATGTTACAAACATGCTTGGTCTGAGCCTACGACAAGAAATTTCATCAGCATACATTTTGAGGAAGGCGACAAAGCACTCAAGCGAACTTTGCTAATACAAGACGAAGGCAGAGACAAGTTCGCTCAAAATCAGAAAGGGCCGTTCGTTGTCCAAAAGGTATTACCTGGCGGAACACTCATTTTGGCGGAAATGGATGGTCAAACATTCCCTCAACCCATCAAATCAGACATGTGCGAGAAGATTTTCATTTGATCATGCAAATTTTCCTTAGAAATTCATGCAAATAACGAAATGCAAGTCAGGCCCTCTTCTTTTACATTTAAAGCATTTTATCCCTACTTATCCCCTTTGAGCCATCAGAATTGACAAATTTTCGTTTGGCAGCCCCTGAGAAAGGCAAACCCCACACTGGGGCAAATTCATTTTGAAAAAAGATGATCGGAAAGAAAAGGAAAACCTCACACTGGGGCAAATTTATTTTTGAAAGAAAGATGGAAAAAGAAAGAACCTCACACTGGGGCAAATTTAATTTTTGAAGGAAAATACAAAAGTAAGAAGAATGCAATGAAGAAAATGCAAAGAGAGAAGAATTCAATCAAACTGGGGCAAATCTTTCTCGGTTTCGTTCAAAAATTGGAGATAGTCTCAAGATGGTGAAATCTCAGGTTATTTCACACCTTTCAGAAATTTTGCTTTCAAGCCTCAACTTTCTTTGAAAAGCACCCCACCTGACCTCATTACAAGAGCCCAAAGTCCTGGCTTTCGTCACTTGTTGTATTTCTGTTGGGATTTTTGCTAATCAACTGGCAAGTGATGTCCATAATGCCTTCGCCTAATCTTACAAGGGAAGTGCATTTTGCTGATGCCAGCAATCTTCAACTTACATTTCCGAGTCGATTTTGGTCAAGCTCTTCCATTGCTTACTTAGGTGAAATCCGGAAGGGCACCTCAAAAAAAAAAAAAAAAAAAAGGTGGGGGCAACCTTGGTGAAAACCAGAAAGGGCGCCAAGGCAGGTTTTTGCAACGAGCAAGCACGAGGAGGAACAGCTGGTGACTTGATTCATTTGAATTTCTTCTCATTTTTGTCATACTTCGGCCAATATTAAATTCTAGAACAAAGATATCCAGAGATTTGAATATGACATTTGTTGGTCAAACCTGTGTTGCTTTGTAAAAACATTCTTTTCCAAATACATCTTTTCTCATGTGCTTGTATTCATGGCATTTTATAGGATTAAACATAGTTGGATGTGTTTTACATTTTTTTGACATATTCATTCCATGCAGAACATAGGAAATCACCTTGCATATATTTTGATTTTTCATGCATCATTCTTTTACCATTGGATTCGGATGGATGATAAACCCTAAGGTTTGTGCAAGGATAGGGGATTCAATCATTTGTCAAAGTGGGTAAAATGCGACAAAGCTGCCACAGCGATTTGGTGACGTGGTAAGTGGGCATTTTATTGGTTTCCGAAATCAAAAGGTTTCAAAATTACAAATTCAACCAAGGCAGATGCCGCAGCAAAAGTTGGCAAAGGCATCAAAAGACTCATGTTTACACGATTCTCAAGGCAAGCCAGATCAAATGATGGTGGCAAGTCCATTATTTCCTCTTTTCTTGCAGGAATGCTACATCTACAAATAGAAACAACCACCATCTTTTCTCGCCCAAATTAATGTCAGAAAAAAACTCCCCCAGTGGACAAAGACGAATCAACAGTATTATTGGCAAGTGCAATCAGAAGAAACAATATGTTAAATCAAAATCAGCTATTGTTTCAGCTACAAGGATCAAATCTTCCCTCGATGCAAAACTTTTAGCTGTTCTCAGGTAAAAACTCAACTCATCGTTTTAAATCCCGAGAGTCTATCCCAATTTTAAATTTCTGTTCGGGTCTATCCCGTGGGTCTATCCCAAATTTTACATTTCTGTCCGGGTCTATCCCGTGGGTCTATCCCAAATTTAAATTTCTGTTCGGGTCTATCCCGTGGGTCTATCCCAAATTTAAATTTCTGTCCGGGTCTATCCCGTGGGTCCCAATTTTACATTTCTGTACGGGTCTATCCTGTGGGTCTATCCCAATTTTAAATTTCTGTTCGGGTCTATCCCGTGGGTCTATCCCAAATTTTACATTTCTGTCCGGGTCTATCCCGTGGGTCTATCCCAAATTTAAATTTCTGTTCGGGTCTATCCCAAATTTAAATTTCTGTCCGGGTCTATCCCGTGGGTCTATCCCAATTTTAAATTTCTGTCCGGGTCTATCCCAATTTTAAATTTCTGTTCGGGTCTATCCCGTGGGTCTATCCCAATTTTAAATTTCTGTTCGGATCTATCCCAATTTTACATTTCTGTCCGGGTCTATCCCGTGGGTCTATCCCAAATTTAAATTTCTGTTCGGGTCTATCCCGTGGGTCTATCCCAATTTTACATTTCTGTTCGGGCCTATCCCATGGGTCTATCCCAATTTTAAAATTTCCTGTTTGGGGTCAATCCCCATCATTTGAGTAATTCGCAGCCGAAGAATGCAGGTAAGTATTTGGTGTCTACTTCTTTGTCTCAAGTTTTTTCAAAACTCAGACAAAGAGGGGCAAACTGTAGACACCAAATTTTTGAATAATTTGTGTGTATCATCTATTTCATGATTTTCATTTTAGATTGCTTGCATTTTAGTTCGTTATTGTACGTTTTGCACTATTAGTTGTTATGATATTTTAGTTTTATTCATTTTCGCCCTTTTAGTTGACCTATTTCATTTGCTTTTTATTTACTTTTAGTTTTAGTTTTTAGTTTTAGCTTTTAAGTTTAAGATTAGCATAGAGTTTTTAGAAAAAGAAAAGGAAAACATCAAAAATATGTTTTAGTCATTTTGTTTTTATTCAATGCTTTCTTAGAAAAAAAAGAGAAAAAAGAAAAATCATGAAAAAAGGAAAAAAGAAAGAGAAAAAAGAAAAATCATAAAAAAAGAAAAAAGGAAAATTTGTTCACAAAAATATGTTTATTTCTTTAAATTCAATCTTTGGGCACTTTAGTTATTTTTATTAAGTTATTTTGAGAAAAAGAAAATGATAAAAAATTAAAAATTAAAAAATTAAAAAATGGCCATTTTTGTTTAGTTTTTTGTTTAAAATGATTTTTGTTTTGTTATTATTATTACCTGGCTTGTGTAATTTTGTTATTATTATTATTTTATTTTATCATTTCTGTAATTATCAAGTTTTTTTTTTTTAAAAAAAAAAGAAAAAAAAGTACCGCAGCATGCACGCTGCAATTTTTTGCAGCGTGCAAAGGACGGCCACGAAGCATCATCGGATGGCTGGAGGTGAGGGCAAGGACAGGCCCTTCATCCTCACCATTCGAGAGAGGGTTTTATAGATTGGAGTTCCATATAAAAGGCAACAAGAAGCAGCAGCCGCGGGAGGAAGAGTTTTCAGGGAGTGGAACGGCAAAAAGAAAGGGAGAAGAAACATCTGGAGCGAGAGAAAAAAGGGGACGAACGAACGGCAAAAGAGAAAAACAGAGAAAGAAGGGGCGGCGTGGGGTTTGACCAAGAGAAACCAGAGAAGAAAAACAAGAGATTGAGAGAGAGCTTCAAGACTGGCGGCTGAAATCAGAGAGAGAAAGAAAGAGATGTGAGTACGACGGAACAACGGGGAGTAAAAAAAAAGAAAGTCTACAGAGAGTTTGGGGGAGAGCTAGGGGGTAACGGCGGAGAGTAAGAAATAACAGGGCAAAGGGAAAAGGAAAAGGAGGACTGAGGGAAAGACTTCGGCTAAGGAAAAGCAGAGAACCAGGAGGCAGCGGCGGAGGAAAGCCAGAGAAGCTGGTTGCCGGAAAAGAAGGAGAACAAAGACCTCCTCTTTTGGTCGCATCAAGCATCAGCCGGAAAAACGAAACCCAAAGGTAACAGCCTTCTACTTTGGAGTGTGTTTATGAGTTGTTGAGTCATGCTAGAATGCAGAAAGTTTCGGTTTTTATACTCGCTTTCGTCCTCCATGTGAGCCCCGCTTGTGAAATCTGATTGGGGTGGGTTTGTGTTTAGCTGTGAGGATATATGATGAATCCGTGAGCTCTGACTTTTCACATGTCTGAATGAACAAAACCAGGAAAACTGTAAAAAAGCTTTTGGCTTTATGACTTTCGTTATGTTTGGATTCATAATGCTCCCATGGTTGTGGTTTCTTCTATGTGTTTGGGATGTTGATAATGAGTTTCAGTAACGAAAGGTTCAGATAACATGGGCTTGGATTGGTTTGCAAATGGGTTGGAATTTCTGGTTCCAAATTCTGCATTCTTTTACTGTTTTCTTTCCTGAAATAGTTCATACAAGTTTCGGTCATCATTCTTTGCTGGTTGGGTTTGTATGTTCGAGAGGTTGGAGTGTTGGTTGAGGTGAACTGGATGAGGAATGTGGGGTATGCTTGTTTGGGCACTAATGTGTTTGAATCATGTTAGAATGCTTTGCTGAAATTAGCCACCTTTTTGCCGAACCAGCTTCTGTTTTCTTTCTCAGAATTTTTGCATGATATTTTCCCAAGTTTTCTGGGCATTTGGACTGTAATCACCAGGTGATTTGTTACTTAGTTGAGAGTTGTGGTTTGGGGCTGATGAGATAATAGGTTGTTAGAGCTTTTATACGGACCCAACCACATGAGATGAGCCGCAAGGTTCACACCAGAAATTCTGCAGCAGTTTTGTCTTTTGGCCATACCGCATTTTCCTTCTTTTGCTGTTTTTCTTCTGAACTACCATGGCCACGGCTGTTTAGTTTAAAAAATGTCCAGTCTCGTGTTACTTTGCATGAATTTCTTCCAAACTATCTGCTTTGTTAAGGAATGTTCAGCCATGTTTTAGTTTGAAGTAGTTTCAAAGTTGTTATATGCATTTGGTTTGCTGAGATTGTGGTGATTGTGTATGATACTTGTAGCAAAAATTCGCAGAAAGTAAAAGGGCTTCAGGTCCTCGTGTATGCATGTTCTCATTCCAAAATATATGCTCATGAAACTAAATGAATTGGTTGATTTTTTTGGGTGATTATGTTAGAAGATTAGTATGTTTTCTTGCTCACATCTCAGATCATAAGTATTTAAGAATGGCAGGAGACAATGCTTCCGTAGCTTTGCATGGCATTTGCATGATTTTTCCTCTATGCTTTGGTTTAATTGAATGTTAAATTTGTTTTTTTTTTTGGTCATATTTTGGATGTTGTTTGAAAGGATTTTGATCAAGTTAGTGTTAAGGTTGACATATGTTTGCCGAAAATGGAAGCTGCATTAATGGTTTGGCTGCAGAAAGCTTTGGCCGAAATGCTTGTTTGCAGAATGCATTGTTTACGTTTGTTGCATGAATCTGCATGGAAAGTGTTTCCAAAAATTGCACTTTGACCCCTCAAATTTCCCTTTGGCTCACTATGGCCCAAGTAATTCGAATACTTAATCAATTTAATCCCTCAAGCTTCTCCACGTTCCACAAAAGCCCAAGCATGTTCTCATTTCTTTACAATTAGGTCCTAAGTTGGGTGTATTTTGAGTCATCATTTGGCCTTTCATTGTTTTTGGGACTTTTGAAGTTTTTAAATTTCTCAATTGGTTTTATTTGATTGATTAATGGTTGCTATTGAGTTTTCAAAATGCATATTCAAATCATTCATGGGCCTTTTGTTCATTCTTGGACCTTCGAAATTCCATAATGTTTGGATCTTGTTATTTACTTGGGGAACTTTTTGTGTTTTTAAATGTTTCAATTAGGTTCAATTGATTGAGTAATGCTTGCTTTTGGGTCTTTAGTAGATGTTATGCTTGTGGATTGGATGATCATGCATTTTGCCTTGGTCTTTAAGTAGTTTTGACTTCATTGAATTGCAATTGAAGGAAAGTTTGATGTTTTGGTGGATTCAAATTGTTTAGTTTATATCTTATCACTAAATTGGTGCATTAATCTTTTGTTTTTGGTGATTTTAGCCTAAGTTAGTCTTTTCTTGGGTGATTCTAGCCAAGTTGAGTTTGTTTACTTCCTTAGTATCACCAACGGGGAGGTATAATCTCTTTTATCTTTTTTTGTTTCTCTCCTATGTGAACTAATGTGCTAATTGAAATTTGCATGTCTACTTGCTTTCCTAGCCTCTCCTTATTTCCTTTCATTTATTTCATTTACTTTTGATTTTTGTTAATGGGGTATGTGTACACCTCTTGGCTTGTAATAGATAGGGCGTAGCAAGTAATTTGGTCCATTTTCCCTTTCCCTTTTGTTTTTAGTTAGCAAATGTAATGGTTGCATGCCTATGTGTTATATGTTAAATGCTTTATTAGGATTTTGCATCTAGTCAAGCATGCTAAGTGTTATGTGCTACGTGTTTATAAGTGATTCGCATGCCTACTCGTTTTTTATAGTGTGGATGAATGAAATGGATGAATGTACATCACCACATTAGTCCAACGCTAGTTGTGGCTTCTTTTATCGTTTCCACTAGTCCAACGCTAGTCGGAATTCATAGGATGGGCTAGTCCAATGCTAGACCCAATAGGTTCTTTTTTCCTTTTTCATTAAGTGCATGATCACCACATATCACGCATTTTTCCTTAGTTTATCATTTGGTATGTTCCTCAAACCCCTTCCCCTTCACTTTAGGACTTGCATCTCATGCTAGTTAGGGTTCATTTGCGTGAAAATCCCCTCCGATAAGGGAAACGAGCGAGTGTGGCTACTCGATAGCCTTAGCACGCTAGTTTTGCTTTCTAATCAAAGGGAAAATCGAAGTCGAAAAAGTTAGGAGTCATTCCCATACCCGACCTGATGCATTCCTTTAGGTTCATTCATTCTCATTTATCACTTACTCATTTTTTCAATTCACTTTTCCTTTCCTTATTGTTCATTTTGATTTCTACTTCACAAAATTGCACTTAATTACACCTACATGCACTTATCACTATATTTCATACACTTGCACACAAACACTTGGATTTTTTACAATTTCACACGTGCACCTTTTTATACACTTGCACACTTGCACTTTAGCCATCATTTGCATTAATCGACCTCTATAAGGTTTTCCTTTATTGGCCGCCACAATTCATGTGGTTGGGACCAAAAACCTTGCAAGAGACATTTTAGAATTTAGGTTTACATTTTTTCTTCATCTTGCATTCATGTAGTGCATCCAAATGTAATAAATTCTTTGGTTAAAACAAGAAAATCTTTGATTAAATCATGCAACTAGCCTTGGCTAGGTCAAAGGGGTGCCTTGGATTTTATCCTTGCCTTCCCCTTTGTCAAATGTGACTCCCGAACCTTTTTCTTTGGTTTTCGTGGACTAGGAGTCGTTTAAAAGGGGTTTCTTACTACTCTTTCCCATTTTTTCCTTTAAAAAATTCATTTTTAGGTGACTTGGTGGCGACTCCGTTTTTTATTTCAAAAACCCTTTTTAAACCATAATTTTTGGGTCAAATCGTCGCACTCTCAAAACCCCCATTTAGACCCATTTTCCTTTTAAATCACAATTCATTTTCCAAATCACAAATTGAATCAAAAAATACATTTTTTTAACCATTTATTTATTTTATCAAAAAATGGGGCGCGACAGACGGTGGAAAACAGGGATCGTACCTTCTACAACCCCAGAGGGATCAGGGACTTGTTGTTGCTCAAGGGAGTAAACCCGATCTGGCACCTTTGGCTTTGTCCCTTCTACCTTGGACTGTCCCGAGTTGGCCTTTGACGATTGGGTGGTTGCTCTCGCCTCCCGAGGTAACACTGGGCAGTTAGCTATTTGATGCTCTGCACTCCCGCAGCGCAAGCATCTTCTCTCCTTCCTCCAACAGTTGTCCTCAGTGTGGTTTGGTTTTCCACAAAATCCACAGGGTCCGCGTGCAACTGAGGCCGAACTTCCTTGTGAGGTGCTTTTCTGTGGGCCCCGTCCATTGTGACCACCCCTTGGCGGAGTCCTTCGTGTCATCCCCGGTTGCCTTCCTCCACCGGCTCCTCTTCCAAACTTGGGAGGGGTCCCTTTATCCCCTTGGGTCGAACTACTCGCAGAGAACCCCCGTTTTTTCACCTGAAAATTCCTTACTTGAAGCCTTGCATTTTCAACTCGCAAAGCTTTCTCCACGGCGTCACTAAAAGTATGGATCTGGGCTACCGCCAGATCTTTTTGAATTTCCACTTTGAGCCCCTGAGTAAAACGCCGAACTCTCCTTTGCTCCGTTAGAATGAGTTCAGGGGCGAACTTAGATAAACGAGTAAACTGGCTTTCGTACTCAGCCACTGATTGTGTCCCCTGACGGAGCCTAATAAACTCGTCTTCCTTCTTTTCCTGGACCAAAGGAGGAAAGTATTTCGCATTAAAGTCCCTCATAAAGTTTACCCATGTTCTTGGTGTTTGTTCCCGGTCCCACTTCATTCGTATCACGTTCCACCAAGAACGCGCGGCCCCTTCCAATTGAAAGACAGCGAAAGTAACCTGCCTTTCCTCTGAATAGTGTAGGGCGTCAAAAATATCTATCATTTTCTCTAACCACTTTTCGGCCACGTCCGGATCTGGCCCGCCCAGAAATTTTGGTGGAGAGAACTTCTGAAATCTCTCTAGGGCCCGATCTTCACTCTCTATTACATGGCCAGGGTTCCCAGGTTGCTGGATAGGAGGTTGGCCCTGCTGTTGCACTACGTGGGCCAACAGGTCAGTCATTTGCTGCATAGCAGCAGCTATCTGGGCACTAGGGTCAACCCTAGGTTCAGGATTTGGTTCAGTCGTGGTATCCCTAATACCCTCGTCAGTTGTGGGTTGCCTAACCCCGCGCCCGCGGCCTCGTCCGCTACGAGTGCCTTCCATTCTCTAAGTCAATCTAAAGTCGAGGCACAAAGTTAATATTAAAAGTGCATATAAATATAGTCATAGAAGCATCAACAAAGAACCAAAAGTAAGCACCACATAAGGCATGTATACACATAGAGCATTTATACATGGAACACATAACTGTGTCAAACAGTCATACATGAGCAGTCAAGCAAATATATACATGGGTACTCCCGTGAAGCCAAAAGAGGGTCTACCAAAATGCACTGTACAACCTAGGGCCCAAAAGGTACAAAACAACTAACCAAAAGCTTTTCCTAGGTATCCCTCACACGGGATCAAAACAAGGCTCAAAACACTAATCTAGTCCTCGACAGAGCCAACCGACTCCCCCCCAGAGCTAGAGCTAGGGGCGCCTCCCTGACCTGGAGCTCCGCCACCTGGAACTCCCCCTGGCGCATTGGCGCCAATCACTCCCTGGATGAGTGCCCCACACTCATCGATAATAGCGCCGGACCGGTCTCTCACCTCTCGGACTACTCGAGTAAGGCAGTCATTAACCACCTGCAGCTGCTCTCTCAGAGCGTTCGTCCTCTCCTGCTCCATGGCCACGTCCCCCTGGAGCTCTCTGATCCTATCGGCCTGCATCCGCATGAGGCCCCTAAGCCTAAGGGTCCCAGTACGCTCCCTGGCGGCGTCACATCTAAGCCTCCGTCGCTCGGCAAGTACCGCCTCAACCACGTGGTCCGCGTAGGAGTAAAACTGGCAACGCCTACAGCGGCGGGTCCGGCTAGCGGTATACCACAGCCGGATCGGACCTCTGGGTCTCTCCTGATAGTCGATGACTCGGGGGCGCCTCTGAGGTGGCTCGCCTCCGCCTGCTCCACTGGTACCGGCCATAACCTACAAAGATAGCAAAGGTTTATAGCTTAAACAATATTTCACACTTAATGGTGTCTAAACACAATCCCCAAGAGTTCTAAGAAACAGGTTTCAGGTTCGCCCAGGTTATTTCTAGCCAGGCTCTGATACCACTTGTGGCAGCCCCACCTTCCCCTAAGGCGTACCAAAGGAGTTAGCGGACTGCCTGCCCATCTCTCGCCAGGACTACTAAAATGTCAAATCCTGACTCAAGTCGTTCGGGAAACTATTAGCGTGCTAAGCCAACCCAACAATCGTAAAACGGACAACAAAAGTCAAAACGTAGGGTGAATAGTGACTGCCACGTCACCATCCGCCAAGACCCAATGGAATACAGGTAATCTAACATTCACTAAAAAGAATATATACAAGCCAAATATAATACACTGGACAAGAGTACGCTCACTATTACAAACCACATTCGTATGTTTACAAGCCAAAAGGAAGTATTAAATCCAAGTACAATTAAGGTTCCAACTATTGAGGAGCTATACAAAATCTCTTGACTAGCTCTACTCAACTCATTCTTCAAAATCAAAAGTCCAAAAGATAATTCCCTGTAAGGAAAACAAAATTAACGGAGTGAGCTTTCGCCCAATGAGGTACTATCACGTACATATACCAAGAGCACGTAAACACAAGAAATATTCAATCCAAATACGCATGTCAAGTAAGCAATAGTAACCACACCCAAGTGTAAGGAATAAAGGATACGGGTGGCTCTCAGGAGCCCTTTTCCGCTTTGCCATACTTGATCTCATTTCATTGACCCTCCGTCAATGTATATCAGGTAATCATGACCGTAGACTCCTCTTTACCCCAATTATCCGTCCACCTCACATTCCCCTTACCGGGCCCGAACACCAAACAGTACAGAATTGGTATTACTCGAGTATACTGGAATCAAGGGTCTCATACCCAAAGATTCCCAAATACAGTCCCCATGGCTTGTCAAATGTCCCCGACCAAGTCCTTACTGGCTCGAGTCCATTGACTTCCAATGAGGTAGAGCTCAGAGTGAACAGTAAAGGTTCAGAGATACAGTAAACAATGGTATCCAATCGACACCAAATCAGGTACATTCAAGGGTATTCAAGTGATATAATAAACAGTCAAGAGGCCAGAGAGTACGAGAGTGGTAAAGTACACCCTCGCCTCACCTAGTCCAAATCACAGAATTCAAGTACAAGAAAGCCACGGAATAACAAACATGTGAGTAGTACACTCACCAAGTCAAACAAAGAAATTTCACAAGTTTTCGCCCGACGTGAGCCTCGGGTCACCGGCACGCCCTATAATAATCAAAAAAGTACAATTAAGACCCAAACACAAGTCGAATACCTTTTAATAGGAACTATCAAGGCAAGACCCAAATATAGCTTGGAAATGAAAATACATAACATTTAGGGCTAAAGGTAGAAACAAACCCTATGACCGTTCATTTCTATCAAATCTCAACCCAACACATAAGAATCCAATACCCTAGACACTTGGACAGCATTTCCCCTAAAATTTCAGCTTTTCCAACCTACAAGACAACCAATAAAAGCCATCCAACACAACCACAAGCACCCAAACAATATATAAGCCATTCCATATGCGTCATTAGGGTCACAATACCCTTCAATTATAGCCAATTAGAAGTTCAACAATCAACAATAGAAAACCCCCAATTTGAAACCCTAAATCTGAAATTTTCGCCACAAGCGGAAATTTTCCGCAATTAACTACAATTAACGCACAAGAGAGCTATAAAACACCATTTAGAACCACCAAATCAAACTCAATCATATCCATCATAGGAAAACAGAAAATTCCAGAAAAAAATCTAGAAAAATCAGAAAATTAGGAAACTTCACTCCAATCCACCAAATCTTCCGTAAAATCGTATAAATAGCTACTATAAGGCACCAATTGGCCAAAATTAGAAACAAAAGATGAGTTTCAAGCAAGATACCTTAGATCTTCAAGAAAGGTTGAAGCTTAGAGGGTTTCCTTCCAAAATAACACCACCAAGGTCTTCAAACACTCCTAGCAAGATGATTCTACGGACTAATTCAAGAAACAATCGGTTGATTTTCAAGATTGAGCAAGGATTTGGAGAGAGAAGGTTGAGGAATTTTTCCTTTTCTTGCTAGAGGAATTTCGGCCAAGAAGGAATGAAGAATGAAGATGATTTGGTCCAATTTTTGACTTTTATGTAATGACAAGAAAGTTAGGCAAAATTAGGTAGCTTGGTCCAATAACAATTTGACACTTGTCACTTTGTTTTGTTTAGAGTTATCCTCTTGTCCCTCCAGAGTTAATCCATCAAGGTAACCTCTAATCATCTCCCAACACCTAGTAATAAAATCCCTTTACGCAAAATTTAACCTAATCGGCCGAATTTCTCTCACTTAATGCAGTAGCGGGTCCCATGCCCAAAATACGTTCCTAATTTCTCGCGAACTCACTAACACTAGAAAAATAATTTAAAAGCTATATTTACTGATAAAATGCTGATAAAAGTAATATAATAAAGAAAATAAAAGAAAACGGTGCACAGGAATAAAATAATAAATAAATAATTTTTTTTTCTTCTGGGTTCTCACATTAAAGGTGATAGTGGAGTTCTTTTTGGAGGGGAAGCCTTAAGTTTCTACTTTTCTTGAACTCATTAGGTGAGTGGTTAAGAACACCTTTTTTTTTGTTCTAAAAGTTGGTTAATTAGTGGTTTGTAAGGGTTAATCATGCCATATTGTGGATGATTTCATGGTTTTAGGTCAAGTTGGACCATTTTCTGATTTATTGGGGATTTTTTTGATTTTGTATGATAGTCATGGATTGGTCTTGGATTGATGGATTGAAATGGTGTTAATTGAAGCTTTCATGCGTTAATTACGATTGATTGCAGAAAATTTCCGCCTGTGGTGTAAATTTCCGGTTCTAGGGTTTAATTTGGAGATTTTCTATGGTTGGCTTTTAAGTTTCTCATTTGGCCTAATTGGAGGTGTTTTATTACTTAAGGACTGTATTTGTGCTTGTAGTTATGACAGCCCCACCTCCCCCTAAGGCGAACCAAAGGGTTCGGTGGACCACCTGCCCAGCTCTCGCTGGGACTCAGTCGTTCACTACAGTCCTCAAATAAATTACAATATAAGTCTCAAATATACATCAGATGTTCCACAAATTTACATATCATAAGCGAAGCATCCACACTTAGAATTAGTTTCCGCTTCATACATCCATGCGATCCTTAATACCAACTATTATACAGGAGGAAGTTCAAAATTCAAAGTACTCAAACATCCACTTCAATTTCAAATCTAAACTGTACAAGATATAAGCCATCCAACCACATGAATAAGTACTACAAGCCTTTCCTTCGCCTCAAGCCCTGTGGAGGGGAATAAAATAGTTTTGGAGTGAGCTAAAAGCTCAATGAGTAACCAATAAAATCAGTAATCAAATATATTTCACAATCGTTCATTTCAATGATGTCATGAATCAGTAATCAAATGTACATTTATTGCTCTCATGAGCTAGTGAAATCATTGTACTTAAACACCCAACGCTCAAATAGATTACTTAACGTTAAACAATAAGGGGGACCAACGTTGGTGCTCCACATCATGTCATGAACAATAAACAAGAGTGGAGACGTTGGTGTTCATCACAAGACTCCCCAAGAACTCATTTAAGCCAAATCATGTCATGAACTCACATGTGCGCACACATGATATGTAGTCGAGTAAATAATGCAAGAAACATTTCAAAAGTACTTTGGAAACAGTTTAGGGTCACTCACCTCCACGGCTCAAAACCATCCATCATATATCCTTATCTTACCTGAGTCCAAGCCCTAAATCACAACTCAAAGCAATCATACATTCTTAAAGTTCGGACAACATTTCCCCATAAATGCTTCATTTCCAACCTACAATATATTACCAATCACACATACAGTTAATAAGCAATAAAATATATCCAATTAGGCCACAATATCCTTCAATCAAAGCTAATTAGAAACTTAAGAGCCACCATTAGAAAAACCCCCCAATTAAACCCTAGAAATCGGAATTCATTCCCTCAAGCATAAATTTTCCGCAACGATCGCAATTAACGTAAAAAGTTCCGTTTAACACCTTTCGGTACAATATCTATAACTGAAGCTACCCTTATCAGATTGAAACGAATCTTATGGCGTTTCGAAGCCAAGACATAAAGCTACATTTCTTATGAAGACCTCCAAAGCCAAATCATGCATTTTCATGGTCAAAAATGAAAATTTCCACGAAACAGAAATCTGGGCGCGGAACAGGGTTTATGGATAGTCAAGGGTATTTTGGTCACTTCATATGTTACAGTGCTTGGATCGAGCTAAAATTTTGTAGGCAGATAGTTAACACCATTTTCTACAACTTTCATGTTTTAACCTAAACCTGATTCGGCCTATAACATGCTCGAATAAATCCTGTCAGAACAGGGCAAATGTAAACCCTAAACCTGGAATTTCGTATCAAACCAGAAATTTTCCGCAACCAACCTCAACTAACATATACAAGCTTCATTTTACACCATTACCAGCCATCATACCATGATCAAACCATGATCCTCATACAAAACAGAAAAATAACAATAATAAATCAAAATTCATCAAACCTTCACTTCCAACCATAAACAAACCATAATCACACCATATGTCATCATATTAACCACTAAAGCCACCAATTGAACATTATCAAAGCCAAAGGGAATAATTCTTAACAACTCACCTTGTAACCTCAAGACAACAAGCAACTTAGCACCTTTGCTTCTCAAACCACTTCACCACTCACCTTAATCCTACCATTTTATGGAGCAAATCAAAGTTTTAACGGTTGGTTTGTGAGATCAAGGCAAGAAATGGAGGAAAAAAGTTGAGAGCTTTCTTTTCTTTTCTTGTTGAGAGGGCTGGCCAAAGGAGCTAAAAATGAAGAAATAAATTGGCTAAAATTAGTTTTAAGAAAGCAAAAATATCTTGGTCAAAAGTCCAAGGATGAATTGAATGGTGACACTTGTCACCTTTTGCTTAAAGCTTATCTCTTTGTCTCTCTAATACTAATCCATATAGGTAACTTCTAATTATCTTTTAGCACCTTGTAAAATAATATCACTTAATACAAAACTCCAACAAGTTGTCAAAAATTTATCGCATTTACCGCACTAGCGGGTCCCACGTTGATAATACACTTCAAACTTAACGTGGACTAACTTGTATCAAGGAAATGATTTGAAAACTATATTCCCTTATAAAAATGTATAAGAAATTAATATATTGAAGAAAGGCATAAAATTATAGACAAGGAAACAAAATAATGTCTCGAAAATATATAAAACTTTTCGGGTTCTCACACTCATTCTTTCGGGGCGTCATAGTAGTTAATTGTATGAGATTGGATATTTGATTGTAGAGTGAAAATGAAGTTTTAGGGGGGAAATGCCGTCCATTTCTTTTCTTGTAAAGTGAGTGGGTTATAATGGTTTTGGAAGTGTGTTTTGTGTTAAGTTGGGCGTATTTCATGGAAAACTACTTTGGTGCTCTCAAAGGATGTTTGAGAAGCTATTTTCTATTTGAACCCCTATATTTCTGCTTGGTAAATACTATGATCGCTTTATTATTCTAAAACATGATACCTCTACTGTTTGAAACTCCAAATGTTTATTTACTCCTTCCCAAATAAAGAGGTATGAGTTAGGGTTTTCTCGGCCACAAGTGAACTACTTTCAAGTGAGGTTTTAAGTGTGGAAGTTAAGGTATTTTGTCCACCTTTTTACATTATTTTCATCAAAACATTTGGTCTATAATACCTACTTGAACATGAGTTGATCTCGAACCACATAAACGATCCCGAAAACAATATTTCTTAGTCTATATAGTTGGATTCTGACTTGTTTTTGGTTCAAGTGTTTTCCGTTGGAAATTTTATACCCCTTGTGAGTTTGGTTTTGTGTTTGGTTTATGAAACCCTAGTTATTTCTGTCCACCGGTCCAAATGCCCTCGTTTCACTTTAAAGTCATTTTTATACATTCTACTCATCATTTATCGGGTTTCTTCGATTTAACCTAATTGTTTGTGCTAGATGAACTGTAATATTCTTTCTTGTTTAATCTTAGGTTTTCTCGGTGACTGAGGGTAATATCCGGAAGGATATTTGCATGTTGTTTTGCATAAATAGGTGAGTGTTCCTTATTTGTTATATTTTTCTTGATTTCATGGCTTGTTGATGCTGTTCGACAACGTGTTAAGTGCTTTCAATGAATTTCAAAACAAGTTTTCTAGGCGAGTGTGTACTTTATCGCACTCGACCTAAATGAATGTGAAATTTTCAATGATTTAATGATTGAAACGTTACTTGCACATGATGTAAGCCTTTTGGCTGAACTGGGCCCTGCCCTTCATTACCGATCGACTCGAGCCAGAAGCGGACTCGATCGGGCGATATGGTGACCCTAGGTGAATTTGGTATACTCGAGTATTACCTTCTATTCTGGTAGAGCCTGGCCAACGTCCAAGAGGGGGTGAATGAAATGAACGAACGAACGAGGGTTTTACTTACAAAAATTGCATTTTCAAATGACTGGAGGAATAAGGGGAATGACAGGAGAACGAATGAACGAACGAATGAATGGCTCCCTGTGAGCCCGTATCCTTTTAATGAATGTGTTATTATCGCTTTCCATTATAAATGTTTCTTGAATTATTGATACTCTATGTTTAATGTATTGGATTGATTGTTTGATTACGTGTTCGGAATCTCACTGAGCTTTTAGCTCATCTCTCTAGTTTTGTTCTCCTTAACAGGGGAAGGCGAGTAAGGACGAGAGCTTCGTATCGGCTAGCCTAGTCAAGTTTCTTGAATTTTGTAACGGTTCTCGTCCTAGTGCTCAGCACGGGCTGGATGTATGGTGAATTGAGAACCTTTGTATATTCGAAGTTGTACTCCCTTTTGAGATAGCAATGTATATAAGTTTCGCTTAAGTTTTGGATTTTTGTTATATGAATTCTTGTGGTTTTATTTCGGATTTGCTTGAGGATTGAAGTGAATAACTGAGTCCCGGCGAGAGCTGGGCAGGCGGTCCGCCGAACCCTTTGGTTCGCCTTAGGGTGAGGTGGGGCTGTCACAGTTGGTATCAGAGCCTGCTTCGCGTGGTCTCTGTCGCACCCCATTTTTTATAAGAAAAATAAATGGTTTAAAAAAAAGTGAATTTTGATTTAAAAAGAAAATGAAGAAAAGTATGGGTCTAATGGGACATGAAAATGCGACGATTTGGCCCGAAATATAGTTTAAAAAGGGTTTATTAAATGAAAAATGGAGTCGCCACTTGGTATAGAGTTAAGGTGTACCAAGTCACCTAAAATGAGTTTTCAAAGGAAAAAGTGGAAAAAACCCCTTTTAAACGACTCCTAGTCTACGTAAATCAAAGAAAAAGGTTCGGGAGTCACATTTGACAAAGGGGAAGGCAAGGATGAAATCCAAGGCACCCCTTCGACCTAGCCAAGGCTAGTTGCGTGATTTAGTCAAAGATTTTCTTGTTTTAACCAAAGAATTTATCACATTTGGAATGTACTATATGAATGCGAACCCTAGACCTAGGAAGGTATCGGGAGGTCAAAATGTATCTTCAAATCTTATTTGGTACCAATCACATTAATTGTGACGCCCAATAAAGATTCTTCGAAGAAGTCACGAATAATGCAAGTCATGAGACTCGAAAGAAAAAGTAAAGAAAATAATAATATACAAATGTGTATGACCTGAAGGAATGCATCATGTCGGGTGCGGGGGATTAATGGTCGTGACTCAATGTTCCCTTTAATAGAGGGAATACGAGCGTGCTAAGGCTAGAGAAGCCAAACTCGTCCATATCCCATATCCAAGGGGTATTTCCCTATCTAATCAAGCAAATGTACTAATCTACCCCCTAATTTCCTAAATGAGATGCAAATCTAAATGTTATATATACATAGGGGTAAGGGATATTTTATTAGGGAAAATATTATGTAAAAATGGTAAAGATCCTAAAAAATGAAAAAATATGCATGAAGTGTAATGTAATCATACAAACATGATCTAGCGAGGGAGGTCCCTAAGGGTCTAGCATTGGACTAGCACATATCTATGAATTCCTACTGGCATTGGACTAGTGGAAAATCAAAATGAAGGACCACAACTAGCGTTAGACTAGTGTGGTGACGGGAAAAGGGGACCACGACTAGCGTTGGACTAGTGTGGTAACGTCACACATTCATTACAATCAAATAAATTATGTAAAGCCTAATAAACCAAATAAACACATAAATCACATATAGCATATAACACATAAGCATGATATCTAGATGCAAAGCCCTAAGAAAGCGGATAACACATAACACATAGGCATGCAAAAACACACAAGGCAAATAAAGCAAATAAGCCCTAACTATTACATTGGGGAATCCTACTACAATCTAAAAAGGTGAATAAAATAAATAATAAAAATAAATTCCTAACTATTACAAATTTGGCATTCAAGTGCCTTTCAACTAATAAATATACCAAAACTAAAGCCAAATAAAGCAAATAAATAAATAAGTGAAATAAATAAATAAACATTCAAGAGGCATGCAATTAAACACGTAAAGTCACGTAGGGCACATAGAGTCAAATAAAGTAAGAAATAAGGGATAGGGTGTACGTCCCTTGAATTGGAGCCCTCCAAAAACTACTTATTTACCCTCCAAAAACAAAGAAAGGGTCAAGGAACCACTTTAATTAATAACAATCATAAAAGGTAAAAATGAATCATAAAATTGAATCAATTAAATCATATAAACAACCCACATTCAAGAGGTCAAAAGAATAAAACACTTGATTGCAAACATTAGCAAAGTTTTGGGGTCAAAATTAAAGAGAAATAAAGTTTAGGGGCCTATTTGCAATTAAAACTGAGACCCAAATGAAAGAAATCTAAAGTTTGTAGGGCTGCAGCATAATTAAGGAAATGTTTGAGGACTAATTTGCAAATTCATTTTCTAGTTTCTTAGTGGAACAGGCCACTGGGCCATTGTCTTATTTGTTTTGGTCACAATCACTTGGCACAATCGGAAGTCCAAGGAAAAACAAGTGGGCTAGTATATTATTTTGGCCCAAATATTAGCCAACCAAACAGATGGGCCTTGACCCTCTAGCCCAAACCCAAAATAATAACTTCTCAACCCAAATCACCTTTTCACAAGCACCCCAACATGATAAAATCAACAAAAATTATTAAGCCACAATTACATCCTAAAAACAAGAATTAATCTAGTTAAAGGACTACTCATGCATATTAGAAGATGATTTAAAATCTAAAAGGGAGAAACAAGTTCACTTTTCCAATTTTCCGGGTCATTTCAGACCAAGGGGGAATTTGAGAGGCTCAATCACAACAAAAATAGGGATCTAATCAAAAGAATTATGAACATTTTTGGGGTCAAATTATGAAATCCTAAAACTTTGGGGTTAAATTACAAAGCAGAGGAAAATGTAAAACTGGCCAAGCAGTCGTCTTCTCCAATGGACTAGCCATCCGCTGCTGTTTTCCTACTATTTTGCAAACGAAGAAAAACTAGAAAGTTCAACTATGGCCACTCCAAATTCAAGCTCTTTCTTTACATAAATTCAAATTCGTACGAGGGGGAGCATACGGGAGTGAAAAGAACAGAGAAATGTAAGACACCAATACATCAAAATCTCCCAAGCACAAGGGAACGAACTTGCTAATTTATCCGGATTCTTCATACGCAAATTTGCAGACAAATCAGCTCTCAATTAGAATTCCCAATCACGCATTTCATCGAACAGTGAATAGGCATAAAAATTTCACCAGGTTTTGGTTCGAATTGAAGTATGACTAGCCCTAAAAATTTGTCAAAAAGTGTGAGAACTCGTAAAAACTATTATTTTATGCCTAATTTATGGCTTAATAAATTATTTAATTGGATTTTATTTCCAAGGAATATTTTCTAGTCTTATTAGACCTAAATACATGGTAATATAACTTCGTTATATTTTTAAAATGATTCGTTTCGAAAATTAATTTCCTAGAGCGCGTTTAGTAAAAATAGTGAATAGTACTTGAAGATTTTATCCGCGTAGTAGCACAATAAGCTTGGAATATTGGAGACTTGTACTATGGTCCTAAAATAGGTAATCTTATGAAAAAAAATTCAAGTGATAGTTAATAGTGCAATCGTTATAAGAATTTCTCGGAAGTTTCGCGTTATAGCGTTAAATTTGACGGTACGCGTTTTCACACGCGCGACTTCAATTGAGGGACTTTAGACCCTTATTTCGGGACAATTAAGAGTGGATAATGTTTACATGAATATATATGCCTTGGAGGTTTAGTGCACTAGTGAACCAAACGCGCGAGAAAATCGAGCCGTAATCGCACCAAACGGCCCCTAATGAGAGTTGACTTTTGGGTGAATTACCACCACTTATTTCACCTTCTCTTGGAAGCTAAAGGAAATCAGATTTCCCTCCACCTTCTCTCTCCTCATTTCCGACCAGCTCCCTCCTCTCTCTAACTCATTTGCAACAAAATTTCTGCTCACTAATCTCACTCAAAACCACCCCAAATCATCTCCAAATTTAACCAAACTTGCACCACACCTAGCTTGACACTTGAGGATCATTTTGCGCTGCAAACAAGGGCTGGAAATCACGGTTTTTCTGGGGTAATAGAGGGCCGAAAATTCTGCTAAACATCAACCCAAAGTAAGTGATGATCCACTCTTGAAAACTTGAAGTTTGGAAGCTATCTTACCTTGTTAAGTTCATGCATGCATTTGGTTAGCTTGTGTATGGTGTAAAAATGTGATAGTGGGCTCTTGGAATTCCCACACTTGGGTTGTTGTTGCTGATGTGATGATTGATGGTGATTATATTGTTGGTTTAGTGGTTATAATGATGCATTAGTGGTGGGTAATTAGTAGAAACTTCATTGGGTGTAAGAAGCAAAAACTTCCGATTTTGCCCCTGCCATGTTCGGCCATTTCCAGGCCAATTTTTAATGGTTTAATGGCTTGAATTGGATTTTTATAGGATGTATTAGATGTGTGAAAAATTTCATTGGAAAAAATTGAGGTTTGATTGAGCAAATGAATTTTTCTTGAGAAACTAGCAATCTGGAAAACTGTTCGCGTATGATTCTGACCAGTGGTAGTATTTTGGCTATAACTCTGTCCTCGGATGTTGAAATCATGTGCTGTTGGTGGCGTTGGAAACTAGACATTCCTGGCTTTAATTTGGTATATAATGCACGTTCTGATTCTTTGTGAGCAAGCCGAACCAAATGTTTTAAGTTCGCTGTCCTGTTGCTCTGTTCGTCTGGAATGAAGTGTTCAGGCAGCAACTTGATGCCCGATTTTGAACCAGATTGGTGCCGAATTTGGGAACGATTTCTTCTGTGATATTTTAACCCTATGAATGTATTTTCCAACGGCGTAAGCCATGCTCGAGTTCGAGTTAAATTGACTGAATTGTGACCAAAACAAGTGGACTGCTCTGTTTTGGAAAAACCCTAATGTTGGACTGGTTTGGAACAAGATATTGGAGTGAACTTGTTAATTGATGTTCTTGATACTAAACACTTACCAAAGGCATTATGGATGTTTATTAGGCCTTTATTTCACAAATGAACCATGATTGGATAGTTTGCTTGATTAAACGTTTTGAAATGGGTAATGAAAGTCTCAAGGCAGATTGCCTTATAATTTTCTTGAACTTTGGTTGACTAATTAACTATCTTAACGAAGGTATTTTTCCCTGAAATTTGGTAGAGTGGTACCTTTCATATGGGAGTAAAATACTGCCAATTTTGGTACCAATCCAAGTTCGTTTCGATAACCAATTAAATTCCTCATGTTGGAGGTTCAAATCTGGAAATTCTTCTCCAGTCTTGAATTTCCCTATCTTCGGGCTACCGTATCTCGGTACTCGAAACTCCGATTCTTGATCCGCTTGTTTTGTTATAAACCTCACTTGTAACACTAATTGAGCTGCAAATTTCAGAGGCCGGTTTTCAACGTGTGAATCGTTCCGAATTTCCAAAGTTGGCCGAAATCCAACTTAATTCTGCCATAAAAACCAACCCTGCGTCTTCAAGCTCATTTTTGACCACTTTTCACTTCGATTCATGGAAAAGTGTCTTCTAGGAACTTATAGTACTTTCTAAGAGGTTTCCAACGGTATAAATTTTTCCAATTCTCGACTTATACCGAGCGGGTTACGATTTTTCAAAGATTCATCGTAAAACTGAAAATTTTCCAATCTCAAAGAAATAGAATTTTCTCAAGAACTCTTTATTCTTTTAATATTTTTAAACGTTTTGCTCACGATTTTCATGATACAAACTCAAATAATATTGTACATAATAAAAGACAAGTTGAACCTCGATTTACGTGTAATTGAGGTTCCTTTTTGCAAAATAATCCTTAGATTGTACTAGTGTACAATCTTCTTGATGAGTGGATTAATTGTGTGATTATCCACTGTTAATTGCCAGGCACACAAGGAGACCTTCAAGAGGATCTCACAGTGGACACTTGTCCTCCCAGAAAATAATTCTTATTGAATTGCTCGGTGAGTGTCAAGTGTATGAATTTTTGATACTTGCTTATTGTGGTATTTGTTGAAGTTTTAAAAATAAGGGCGGTGCGTACTTTATCGCACTCGTTCTAATTTTAAATGAATGAATGAAATGTATTGAATGAATGAATGAAATGCAATGTTATGTCATGAATGCTTGTGTCGTTGGAGTGAACCTCCTCGACTTTCAAATGAATGGGGGACGCCCAAACTCATAGGCCGTCCTTAGACTTGAGCCAGCAATGGGCTTGGTCGGGGATCTGGGCGAGCCATGAGATACATATAAGCTCGACCTAATAAGAGGTCTTGCTTGGCATACTCGTCGAGTATCGCCTTATACTAGACTTGTGGGCCCTTGGGGTGTACGGTGGACGAAGGGAAGTAAGTGGTGATCTACGGAAATGGAAATACCGACCCGGTTGACAGGAGGGTTAATGCGGGAAGGTATACGAATGTCATCGGCAGAGCGAGTGGAATTTAGCTCCTGAGAGCTACGATATCCTTGAATTGTTTCTGATTATTTTTCCTGTTTGAATAATTGATTGTTGAAAAGACGTGATTTTATTTATTAAATTTGGGATTGTTATTTGACTAAGTGCTTGCATGTGTGTTCTTGGCCTCACGAGCGTTCAGCTCACCCTATAGTTTTGTTTTCCTTAACAGGACCGAATCTTGGAGAAATATGAAGGAACCATCCGTTGTACTTTTGTTAAGACTCCTGTTATATATTTTGACTAGGCCCTGGTTTGGGTTGTACTTTTGGATATTGTAAACTTGAAAAGTTTGGGCCCTGGTGTGTACTTTGAATTTAAGTCGTTTCATGATTACCCGATGTACTAGTGATACATTAAGTGTCTTGTTAAGCTTGAACGCTTCCGCATTATTGTATTCGTGTTGCTCTCATCCAAGTGTTTAGTTCGTTTTTAAATTGAATGGAATTGCTTGAGTCCTGGCGTGAGCTGGGCAGGCGTCCGCGGATACCCTTTGGTCCGCCTTAGGGAGATGTGGGGCGTCACAAAAAGAACCAAGGAAATTCAGTCCAATCAAGCACGTAGAACATATATGCCCAAACAGTTATGCCCAAACAGTTATGAACAACCACTGGAGAATTGCAATAAAACAAAGCCACGGTAGACATGCTCTGAGCTTGAGAAGAACTGAAATTTAAAGAGGAAAACTTACAGTGCTTACGATTTCTGAAGTTTAATTGCATCGAGATAGCGGTGGCGCTGGTGGTGGTCAAAGGAGGGAGCGGATGATCGGGTGGCTGTAGCTGCCATGGTAGCCGCGTTGGAGCTGGGCGCCAGTGGTGGGTGGCAACATGAAGTCGAGGAGCGACGGTCGCTATGTATTTTCTTTTTGTCCCCTCTGCCCTCAAAACCTCCAAGCTTCCCCTTTTTCGTTCCTTTTCCTTTTCTCCAGTTTGCCGCCCCTCTTCTCTTCAATCTTTATTGTCCCCCGTTCTTTGGAATGTGATAAATTCTTTGGTTAAAACAAGAAAATCTTTGACTAAATCACGCAACTAGCCTTGACTAGGTCGAATGGGTGCCTTGGATTTCATCCTTGCCTTCCCCTTCGTCAAATGTGACTCCCGAACCTTTTTCTTTGATTTACGTAGACTAGGAGTCGTTTGAAAGGGGTTTTTTCCACTTTTTCCTTTGAAAACTCATTTTAGGTGGCTTGGTACACCTTAATTCTATACCAAGTAGCGACTCCATTTTTCATTTAATAAACCATTTTAAAATAAATTTCGGGTCAAATCGTCGCATTTTCATGTCCCATTAGACCCATACTTTTCTTCATTTTCTTTTTAAATCAAAATTCACTTTTTTTTAAACCATTTATTTTTTTTATAAAAAATGGGGCGCGACAGTCTCTGCGCAGAGTGAGCCTAGACTGAGTGGTGAATAGGTATACAGGATTAAGTGCTCGTTCGAGCATAAGCTATGAATTGTGAATGTTATAGGCCTTAAATTTTCTTGTGGTATCTGCGGACCATAGATAGGTACGTCAGGTAGGAATCTCGATTGTAGATAGTTTACTCTTGGGACTTGCCATCTCGAGATGTGAATATTTCGGATTCTTGTGCCCGAGTACTCCAGAGTTGAGGCGGTGCTAAGTACTTGAGACTTGCCTTTTGGGAACATGAACAGGCTTTGTTTTGCTAGAATGAGTACAAGAGGTCAATGGGCATCTAATTTGGATAGTAAGTGACGTGAGAGACCGGATGGGGTTATTTAACTGAGTGTGGGATGACATATCGCCTTTTCTTTTGATTCGCCCTTATATTGTTACTACATGACGTTAGTTTGTGTATTTGTGTACATGGTTATCTGTCCAATTTGATATGTATTTGTGTATTTGACTATCTGTCTCCTTGATATGGTGTGGTACGTGCGTATATGGTTATTTGTGTATTTGGCACGTAGGATTTTGTTATTTTAGTCAATTTATTTCATTCATTCATTAAATTACCCTTTTGAAAAGAAAAGAAAGAGAAAGGAAAAAAAATATGGAGGGAAAACGTAGTCGCGGACGTGGTCGGGGCCGTGGCGCTAAGCGAGCCCAGGAACCAAGGACAGAAGTGGAAACACCGGCTGAACAAGCACAAGAACCGAGGGTTGAAGCCAGAGACCAGATGGCGACGTCAATTCAACAAATGACAAACATTTTAGCAAGGTTAGTGGACCAACAATGTCAAATACCTATGAATCAGCCTCAGAACCCTGAAATAGGAGAAGACCGAGCTTTTGAGAGGTTTCAGAAGTTTGCTCCTCCGAAATTCCTTGGAGGGTCTGATCCGGATGTCACACCCCATTTTTTTTATAAGAATAATAAATAAAAGACGACGAGTTTAGGAAAATGGCTTTTGATTCAAGTTTTGATTTAAAAATGAATTTTTGATTTAAAAAGAAAAAAACATGGGTCTAAATGGGACTTGAAAATGCGACGATTTGACCCAAAATATAGTTTAAAAAGGGTTTTTTGAATGAAAAATGGAGTCGCCACTTGGTATTGAGTTGAGGTGTACCAAGTCACCTAAAAAATGAATTTAAAAGGAAAAAATAGAAAACCCTTTTTAAACGACTCCAAGTCTACGAAAATCAGAGAAAAATATTCGGGAGTCACATTTAAAGAAAGGGAAGGCAAGGATAAGAATCCAAGGCACCCTTTCAACCTAGCCAAGGCTAGTTGCGCGATTTAGTCAAAGATTTTCTTATTTTAACCTAAAGATTTATCACATTTGGATGTACTATATGAATGCAAACCCTAGACCTAAGAGGGTATCAGGGGGTCAAAATTTCTCTTCAAAACTCAATTGGTGCCAATCACATTAATTGTGAAGCCCAATAAAGACTTTTCGAAGAAGTCACGAATAATGCAAATCATGAGACGCGAAAGAAAGAAAAAGTAATGAAAATAATAATACACAAATGTGTATGTCCTAAAGGAATGCATCATAATGGGTGCAGGGAACTTACACTCGCGACTTTCAATGTTCCCTTTAATAGAGGGAATACGAGCGTGCTAAGGTTAGAGAAGCCAAACTCGTCCATATCCCATACGCAAGGGGTTTTTCCTAGTCTAATCAAGCAAATGTACTACCCTAGGTCTAATGCTTAGATGAAATGCAAGCCTAATGTCATGTTTCATACAAAGGGGTAAGTAATATACATATAAGAGGAAAATATGGGGAAAGGGATATAAGTAGAAGGGAATATGGGATAAAGGATGTACATATATAAGAAAGTGTCATGCAACATGGTAAAACCCTAAAAAGTGAAAACATGCATGAGATGAAGTGATTTTATCACACAACCATGATCTAACGTTCGAGGGGCTCCTAAGGGTCTAACATTGGACTAACCCATGTCTACAATTTCCCACTAGCATTGGACTAGTGAGAAAAGTCGGAACAAAGGGCCACAACTAGTGTTGGACTAGTGTGGATTCGAGAAATTGACCACAACTAGCATTGGACTAGTGTGGTGACGTCACACATCGGTTACAATCAAATAAATCATGTAAGACCTAATAAAAACATGTAAACACGTAAATCACATAGAGCACACAACATATAAGCATGATATCTAGATGCAAGACCCTAGGAAAGCGAGTAACACATAACACATAGGCATGCAAAAACATACAAGGCAAATAAAGCAAATAAAGCCTTGACTATTACATTCAGGGAACCCTACTACAATCTAAAGGGGGAATAAGTAATAATAATAAATACCTAACTATTACAAACTTGGCATTCAACTGCCTTTCAAATGATCAAAATTGGACTGAAAGAAATATACAAAGCCAATAAAGAAAATGAATAAATAAATGAAATGAATAAAAAAACATTCAAGAGGCATACAATCAAACATGTAAAGTCACATAGGGCACATAGAGTCAAATATAGTAAGAAATAAGGGATTAGGGTGTACCTCCCTTGAATTGGGACCCCAATGGAGTGAAACCACTTATTTACCCTCCAAAATAATAAAAGAGTCAAGGCATCACTTTAATCAAGAAATAATCACAAAAGATAAAAGTAAACATGAAATTGAATCAATTAAATCATGTAGACAACCCACATTTAAGGAGCCAAAAGAAGAAAAGACTTGATTGCAAAAATTAACAAAGCTTTGGGGTCAAATTATAATCATCACAAAGATTTGGGGTCACAATTAAAGAAAAACAAAGTTTAGGGGGCCTATTTGCAATAAAATTAGGGACCCAATTGAAAGAAGGTGAAAGCTTTGAGGGCCATAGTAGAGTTAAGGAAAAACCCAGGGGCAAATTTGCAAATTCCATGACCAGATTCTTAACCAAACAGGTCATTGGACCATTTTATTTATTTCTTGGGCCGAAACTTTCCAAGCCTATTTTAAAATCCAAAGCAAATGGAATGGGCCAGCCTATTATTTTTAACTCAAAATTAGCCAATAAAACTGATGGGCCTTGACTCTATAACCCAACCATAACCCAAAAGAAAATAGAGTAAATCCACTTTTACAAACCCAAACAAATATAATTACCCAAACAAAACCCTAAACCATAATACTAAACCCAATAACATAAACAAATCAACAAAATATTAAGCCACTATTAAGATCTAAATTGCAGAATTAATCTGTCCAAAAAGTCACATAAAATATGTAAACAGAGGACAAAGCTTAAAAGGGTGAAATTAGTTTGATTTTTCCAGATTTTGGGTCACAGTAAATTTCAGCAAAAATTAAGGGTAAATTGCAATTTTCAGAACTTCGCCCATTCATGAATCGTGCAAACTTTCTTCTTCGGTGCAAATGAGAGGGCAAAGTTTCTGCAACTTCTGATGCTTCAGAAATCCAGTAAATTTACAAGGTAAAATCACACCACCATCATCCAACACAAAAGACAGCCAAGACTTATTCTTTTTGGTTCAAACTTCTCGTTCGGGCATCTTATCGAACAGGTGAAACGCATTGAAATTTCATCAGGCTTTTGCTCAATTTGGATGTAAATCAGCCCCCAAAATTGGTAAGAAACATAAAGACGTTCAGCCCCAATCAACACAGAAATCATGTATGCTCAAATTTACGCACAATCAGCACAACAATCACAATAAGCCATTCTCTCTTGAGAGTCTTATGGGCCTAAGCTTAAAGAGAAGATAGAATTTTTAAAGAGGAAAGATGACCTACCGCATCTGTTCGGTTGAAGATTTGCAGACGATGGATGTCCGATGAGGTGGTGATGGCCCGGAGAACGACGGCGGTTTCTGGAACGATGGCCTCAAGAATGGCAGCAGGGGATGAAAGCGGTGGCGGCGCTGCTGCTGCCATTTCTTTCTTAGTCTTTTGTTATCCGCATTTTCAGCCCCTCCATCCGAGAGCTTTCTCGGTTTTCTTCTTAGCTTTTCCAGCTCTTGTGCTGCCCCGATCACCAGCCTTAGCCGCCACCCTTCTCTTTTGGTCCGTGGTTCTTTTCTCCTCTATTTTCCCAATTTTCCTTCACTTTGCCGAAACCTCTTCCCTCTCTGGTTCTTTTGCCTCTGCCCGGAACTCTCCCTTGCTTCCTTCTTGTTTTTCCTGGCTTTTCTTCTCTACCTAGCCTCACGAAGCTCCCTCTTGCCCACATTCCTGTTTTCAGATTTTCTCCCTCAAAGCTCGTCTCTCGATTCTCTCAATTTTGCCCAGATTTTTCTTTCCCCTGTTCTTTCTTTGTTTCCTATTGCTCTGTTTTTCTTGTCTTTCGTTTAGCCGAAACCTCCCTCTCTATTTTCTTCTACGCTCTTGTCTCCAAAATTCCGCCGCCACTACCCTCTCCGCTCTCTCATTTCTATCCCCCTTCATTTTTCGCCTTCTCTCTCCCTTTTTCTTTTCTTTCCAAAATCCCTATCTTCCCAGTGTCTAAACTCCTTGTCACCTAGATGATGTGTTGTTAAAAAATAAGAAGGGACACTTGTCCCACATGCAAGTTTCCACTTGTCAATTTTTCTTTTCCTTTTTTTTCTTTTTTCTTTTTTCTTTTTTCTTTTGTTTTTCTGAAATTCAGTATGAAGACAAAAATAAATTAAATTAAAAATAAACTAAACTAAAATAAAATAAACTAGAACAAAAATAAAATAAAAGCTCTAGAATTGAAGCCAATAAATCTATTAAATTAATTAAACAAATAAAGTTAAAAATCCAAAAATTTGGTGTCTACAGTTTGCCCCTCTTTGTCTGAATTTTGGAAAAACTTGAGACAAAGAAGTAGACACCAAATACTTACCTGCAAACTGGCTGCAAATTACTCGAGCGACTGACGCTTTTGAAAATGATGACTGACCTCCTTTAACAAAAAATTTTTAAATGGGACTGACCCGAACAGAAAATTTAAAAGGGGACTGACCCCAACAGGAATTTAAATCGGGACTGACCCGAACAAACAATTTAAACATGGGACTGGCCCAAACAGGAAATTTAAAAGGGGACTGACCCCAACATGAAAATAAAATCGGGACTGACCCGAGGGGACTGACCCTAACATAAAATTTAAAATCGGGATTGACCCGAGGCAGAAATTTAAAATCGGGACTGACCCGAGACAGAAAATTTAAAATCGGGACTGATCCGAACAGGAAATTTAAAATCAAAATGCACACTAGTGGGACCTGACCCACGGCTAGTGGCAATGAAATGCTTTGACAATCGATCAGTGGGATTAAACCCGAGCCTGCCGTGAAAAAACTTGATTCGATTTTTTATTTTGATTTTTTGATTGATGATTTTTTCTTGATTTTTTGATTTTTTTTTTGGACTTTTTTTTCGATTTTTTTGATTTTTTTTTCTGAGAATCTTTCCAAAATAATTTGCTCCAGTACGATGAATTGATCAGTAGGATAACACCCGAACTTGCCTTGGTTGCATCGGCGGCATAAAGTCCAGGGCCAACGGAATGTTGGCGGCACAAACTCCAGACCCAATGTGATCTTTTTATGTTGGCGGGACAAAATCCAGACCCAACGGAATGTCTTGATGTTGGCGGGTGGCACCAAGTCCAAGCCCAACGCGATCTTCATTTTTGTTTGGCAAACTATTTTCACATCAAGCCACTTTGAGGCTTTCAATTTCTGACATTCCATTGAAACAAACTTCTTTGTCTGGAATCAAGATTATCAACTGTTTGTTGTTCCATTGTGCTTCCCAAGGATGAACAGATCCAATTGCGCTTTTAGTAAAGCAACAGATTGTCACTTGCCCAAATCCCATAATTATGATCATACACTGTGCAAAACCTTTGGCATGAAACGTCAGCCTTGGCCCTTCCAAATACCTCTGCTCCGGAGTTCGGTGTTGGCAAAAGCACTTAGTGCCCTTTTCGCTAAGGTCGCCTCCACCACTTTTGTTTTGTCTTGTGCTTCTTTCTTTCTTTTCCTTCCTTTTCCTTTGATTTTTCAATTTTTCCATTTGGGAGGATCTTCTCAAAAATAATTTGCCCCAATTTCCACCAATTATCGTGCAGCCGATCATTTGATTTGCGCTACGGCATGGTTGCTCCTCCTTAAGGTCTTGATTCGCAAGATTCTGACTTACGCTTCTTCATCAATTTCAAGCCATGAATTCCTGCACAAGGGGCTTACCAAAGTACAACATGCACTTAAACTAATGCAACTACTACTCATAGAAAAAGCAACGTGATTGATTCAAAAGTGCGTTACTTGATTCTTGGGTGAAAACTTGAAATGTATTACAAAAATTTGCCCAGTATGGAGCTTATTTCACGAAATCTCATAAACAAAAATTTGCCCCAGTACGGGCCCATTTGATTGAAAAATTTTGTTTGGATGACTCTCCATTTATCAAAGTACGAAACTGTGTTTCCTAACATATAATGTGAAGAAAAATCTAAGCGTCTTGTTTAAACTCATACAGAAAATTTCATGATAAATTTCTCAAAATAATACCAAATTACAAGTGATTCCTTCCTCACTTTAGCATTGATGCTCAGGGTAATGGTTACCACTTCTTGTTAGCTCATCTTTCAGGACCAATCAAGTGGGTATTTCTGATTTTGAGGTGGCTAAGGAAAATGAGAGGTTAGGATTTGTCTTATTCTTGTGCTCAAAATTGTATGTGATTCCTTCAATACCACATCTTAGTGAAAGCAAATAGTTTGTCACTCTTATTTCTTAAGAAAACTTAGTCAATACATAGGTTTTGTATGCTTGCAACAGAGGGGTAGAAACGATAGCTAAACATGCGAAAACTGGTTATACCCTTATGATCTCAAATGATTGATGGATTTTCTTATGAACATAATCCTCACTTTGGATTGTCATGAAGGATAAGTCAGCGATGGGCTTCATGAGATTGTAATGTGGCTTGAAAACGATAGTTAAAGAATAAGACTTTCAAGGACATTGCACCGAAGATCGCATTTTTTCAAAATTACCCCTATTTTGAACTCCAAGATCTCAGACTTTATTTGCATTTTTCTTATCATTCACCAGGGACTTCAGCGTTGAATTCTTCTGCATTTTTCTTGCATTTACTTTTCTTGCTTTGCTTTTGCTTCCTTTTCTTTTCCTCGACCTGGTGGGTTTTCTCATGGTGAGTAGCGTCAACCCCCATACCCAAGCAATTCAGAAATACAGCTAAAATTTTTCGGCATCAGAAATTTTCTTGACAGGGCCATTGCAAAGAACAGAAGTCAGGACTTTCGGCTTTTGTAATGGGGTCAGGTGGGATATTTAGAAAAGTTAAGGCTTGAAAGCAGATTTCTTAAAAGTGGTTCAAATGATCTGAGATCGCATTATTATATCAACCCTCTTTTAGGGTTAAATCATAATTTGCCTCAGTTTATTCTCAATTGAGGCTCTTTTTCTCTTTTTGCTTTTGATTTTTGTTTCGGCTTTCTGTCATTCTTTTGAACTTTTTCCAAAAATTTGCCCCAGTTTATACTCAACTGAGGTTCTCTTTTCTTTTCTTTTTCTCCTTTTCTTGGCCTTTTGCCATTCCTTTGAAATTTTCAAAATTGGCCCCAGTTTAACCGAGGTTCTCTTTTCTTCTTTTATTTTTTGATTTTGTTGCCTTATCACTTTTCACCTTTTGAGACTTTTCTTCTTTTTCAACTCAAACTTGCCCCAGTGTGGGCTTTGCGATTCTTAGAGGTTGCCAAACGAAGTAATTTATTCTGAAGGCTCAAAAGGGACAACTAGGGATAGAATGTTTGATTGGAAAAGAAGAGGGTCTGACTTTTAATCCGTTCCTTACATTAATTCTGAAAGGAAAATTTTCATTAATGCGAAAATTTTTTGCATGCATCTGAATCAATTAACCGAGGATGACTTCCATTCATCCATATCCGTGAAACATTAAGGATCCGCCGAACAACTTTTCTTTCTTTTCTCTTTCTCTCCTTTCTTTTCTCTCTTTTCTTTTTTCAAAATTGAAGCCCAGGTAGAATAAATTTTCCCATTCGGGGTTCTCTTTTTCTTTTAATTTTAGCATTTTACTTCTTCTCTTTTTTGGAAAAATTCTCCAATCTCCTTCCTCAATGTGGGGTGCGATCATAGGTGCTTTGAAAAGAACCACCGATTTTAGCTCAAATGAGGATGCAAGGGGTAAAACAGTGTTTGGGTTGTAGAAACGATGACCAAAGCATCATTCTTACACCTCATGACAACCAAAGTAATGAATTGTTTATTGAAAATCCATTTCCTTTTGATATTTGAAAATTTTCCAATGTAGGGTAGTGATCATTAAGGCTCTTATTTGAAACGAAATTATTGCTTTCAAAGGCTCAAATAGAAGAGCAAATGATAAAATCTGTATGGGTAGAGAAACGAACGCTCGAAGTATCATTCCCAAATTTCCAAAATAAACAAGGATAATGCACATTTTTGCTTTCACTTAGATGTGAATTGAATATAATTAGACACAGTGGACATTTTTCAAGCGAAGATTGCCCCAATTTGCAATTTATCAATCAATGTGACTGATTTTATTTTGGGGTTAAGTGAAGGAGAAAAGGTATCTCATTGGACCTTTTGAGTGACCGCTCACCTTCTTTTTTTTCTTTTAAACTCTGAGCACTCTTATTGTATAGCTCAGATCACCAATTGAGTGTACGTAAGGATTTTAGAAAGCATACACTCGTGAAATTTCAGGCTGGAGGTTGAGGAAATCTCAATTTAGCTTTATTTCCCAAAATTCATCATGAAATCTCCAATGAGCAAAAGAATGAAATGTACATGAATACAAAAATTATCCAAAACTTTATTGCTGAAAAAGTTTAAAACAAAATTTCTCGTTCAATTATAATACAAATGAGAAGAGAAAAACTTCTAAAGAGCTCTACATATGTACACTTTTTGTCTCCTTTTCTTTTGGGCCAAAAATGTATTAACAAGTCAAATATACAGAATTTTCCTTTGAAAAATAATTATAAAGTCTCTCAGAGACTTTAGCCTAGAGCTTTCAGATGGATCTTTCATGTTTTTAGCCTAGAGCTTTCAGATGGATCTTTCATGTTTTCATTGTAGGATCTGCCCAAGAATCAAGTAATACTTTTCAAACTTTATCGGATCAAAATTATTATCAAATATAGAAAAATATTTTCACCTTATTGAAACATTTTTATGAATGCAGGGGGAAGAGGAAAAAATAAAAGAAAAATACCCAGAGTTAGTAAGCCAAATTGTAAAGTCGGTATGCATGTCCTATGGGGGAGCCCTTTTTGTGCCAAGGGTAGGCCTAGCATGAAAATGTAATCCTCTAGGGTAGGCACTATACAATACCTGATGTATCAGATCAATTGATTGAGTGGAAAATGATTTGAAAAATTTGACCAATTGGAGTGAGAAGAGACATTTGTCCTAAAAAATGAGGACAAAGTTCGAATGGATTGCTTGCTTTGATTGACGCATGATGTGCCAAAAGGGGTAAAATGGTCAAATTCATTGAATGAAATTTGATTATTTATTGAAAATTGAATGGATAACCCTAAAAATGAATTAAACTAATCAAATGAATTGAATGAAATCAATTGATCAAACAGATCAAGTGAAATGAGGATTTATTCAAAATCGACCGAATTGTCCTAAAAATAGGTAAACTGGTCAAATGGATCGGACGAAATTGATGACTTATTCAAAATCAATAAGATTGCCCTAAAAATGGGTAAACCAATCAAATGAATTGAATGAAATTGATGATCTATTCAAATCGACTAGATTGCCTTAAGAATTGTTAAACTAGTCAAATGCTTTCTAAATCGACTATACTGCCCTAAAAATGAACAAATTGATAAAATGAACAAATTGATAAAATGAATAAAATGGGCCAATGGAGGGAATTGAATTGACAGCTTATTTGAAAATCAATCTATCCACTGGTGGTTTCAAAAATTTATTGCGATGCATTAGTCTATGAGCCTTCTAAAATCAAATTTTGGCCTCAATTTATTTATCGTCTCAATAGTGAGGAATTACTTGTGATAAAATGGCCTTTAAGCAAGGGATTTTTACCAATTTTGATAAAATGGCCAAAAAGTGATTATTAGACGCTCATATTCCAAAGAACACTCTTGAAATTGATCGGATCCTACCTTACCTCGTGCACTACCCCTTCGGATGGTGCAAAAATATAAACTTGCAAGTCTCCTTGGATTAAGTATCCGAGACACGAGGTGGTTTATTCCTAACACGGGATCCCCTAAATGGCATTCCCTTTCTAGGGTTTATGCATGATGCCAGTTTATCAAAGCCAGTAAACATGCAACACACAAATGAAACGTGTCCTAAAGGAACCCCTTTTTGTATGCCGGGGTGAGCCTAAAATAAAGTGTATTCATGCGATACATTGAATTTAAACGTGCTACATCAAATAGGGTAGGCTCCTAGAGAGTACCATGCCAGGACTCTTATTTTCTAGGGCTTATGAATGCAATTGGAGACAAAAACCAAGAAAAGTTAGTTCAATCAGATAAATACACATAACACATTGTAGCAAAGCAATAAGAAGATAAAGCAACAAAAGGAAAAGAGGGGTTGGATCCCTCCCCTCGTGAATAGTATTCCTAATTTAGGGTAAGGTCGACTCTACCCTAGGCAATTCTAAAATGGATGCATGAGGTTTGGCTTACTAATGCATCTAGACTCGATAAGGCTTCGGCTCCCAAGCCTTCAGACCTAAAGGCAAAGGGTCATCACTCTCAAGGCCTTCGGTCGGTGGCTCGAGTGATCCCTTAGGTAGCGCTATGGGCGCAAAGCACACCATCCGCCTACCCAAGGCAATCGATCCTAATCCTACAAGGAGGTGTGGGATAACGCCCATGATATTAAAAGAAAACTAGGGTGACTAAAACTATGCATGCACGTATGAAGTGCCTCGTTTGGAGGGGAGGGATCAAGAACCAATGCGAGGATCTAGGGTAAAATTCTCCCACCCAAATGCAATGCAAGGCGCGAGATTACATAAATAAACCATTCATCCATAAAATCGATCGTACACAAAGGGTGAGGGAGTGAGTTGATACGCACTAAATGCAAAAATCCTAAAAAGGAAAAATGCAAGCCTAAACATTCAAATGCGATATATGAAAAGGTTAAAAGATTTCCTAGGCACTACTAGGTCACTGCATTTGAAAGCCTAAACATTCAAATCACCATCTAGGCACTACTAGGTCACTGCACCTAAACCTAGGACTATAGTTCATCTTTTGCATTGCACTTTTGTACTAAGTGTTGAACACCTGGTCTGTACAACTGGATATTTTCTACTATTTATGAATGTTTTAACTAAGTGCTTGTTATGAATGCTTTGAATGGATGTTATGATTGGTTATATGTTTTTGAAATCTGCTCAATGAATGAATGTTTCTGTTTAACATCTGCTACATGATTGAGCCCAAATTGTGCTGTACATTGTAAATGAATACACTGATAATGTTTCTGATGGGACGTACTGCTGGTTCCAAAACTGATACTCAATCTTGTGATGACAAAATGGGGGAGAATTGGAATTGGATTTGGTTTAACACTGATAGTATAGAGTAACTAGTTAGGGGGAGACAGTCTCAGGGGGAGTTGAGCTGGATCAGCACTGATGATGTGGATTGCGCTTCTTCCTATATACTACTCATGCACTTCATTAGGGGGAGCTGTTATATTTTGTACTCTATCCAATTGTTTTGTCATCATCAAAAAGGGGGAGATTGTTTATCTCAATTCATATCTTTTGATGATTACAAAACAATTGGATGTTTCTAATACCTTTTGTAGAGATCCTTTTCAGAAATGAACCAAACAGGTCTGTGGATTTAAAGCAGAAAAAGAAGATCAAAAAAAGAATGAAGTCTGTTGAGGATGATGTCGGACGCACAAAAGGAGAGTATCGGACGTCCGACATTCTTTGAGTATTTTCGGACGAGTAAAGAACTCAGACTCGGACGTCCGAAGAAGACAAGCCAGGAGTTACTCGATTACTGATCAAGTTCAGACGCTCAACACCTATGTATCGGACGTCCGACAAGCGTTGCTGCTCTTCGGACGCAACACTCTGGACGCATCGGCCGTCCGAAGGAATTGAAGAAGAAAGTCCAAGTATTCATCCTACCCTCGGACGCATGATCGGACGTCCTAAGGGATTCAAGAAAACTTCCAGAATTCATTGATCTCGTTCGGACGCATAAAAACCAAACATCGGACGTCCGACAGCACCAACGGCTAGTTGACTCTTCAGCTGCCTTCTACCCGTTGACAGCATTAATTGAGGAACTCTCTGGTCTCCTATAAAAAGAACAAAGTCAACCACCTCAAGAGAACTTGGTACATCAAGCCTACATCAGATTGTGAGTGATTCGTGTGCTAGAATACTCAAAAGGAACATTTGTACTCCTTGCTTGTACAATCTTCGTGCAGTTTTTCAAGTGTGACATAGCTTCTTCAATAGTGTAGCATAGTGAGGGTTTGCGAGTGTTTGTAAAACTTCCTTGCTTGACCAAGTGTGGTTTGGGGCAAGAAGGAAGTGATCCCTTCCTTGTACACAAAAGATTGGTTGCAAGTCTGTTCAACTTGAAGTAACTTGGTATATAAAAGTGGTGTTCAACCCTCAGTTGTGTTTGAAGCCTGGTTTGTTTCTTTACTTTCTGATGAGCAACCCTAGGGGAAGACCCTCCTAGAACCTCCCAACCTTGTAATTATCAGAGTTGGACCTTTTCTCCCAATGGAAATTGAACTCGATTGTTCTCATGAACTCAAGACCTCTGACACACAAAGGCAATCAGCAACCTTAAGCAAATAAAGATGGATGAAGAGACACCACGATTAGGGAACAAACTAATCGATAAAGTCAGATTTGAATCCTAAGCAATGAACTCATGAATTCAAGAGTAAGTTCGATTAAGAACTTGAAAGAAAAATTCCTCACGATTTTTGGTTGTAAAATATTCTGTCTTTTACTCATACAAGAGGTGCCTTTTTATAGGCTAAAACTAGGGTAAAATCCGGCCCACATAAACCTGGAAGAAATTCGGTCCGCATAAAGAGCTTAAAGAGCCAGCTCTTTAAGGCTTTCCGATAAGGCCCAATAAGTAATAAAATACTCAATGCCTAACAACTACTAAACTAGACAGTCTTAAAACAACTACTAACTAATCTACCAAGTAGGAGATCATTCTTGCACTTCAAATGTACAAGTGAGCAAGGTAACTTCATGGTCCATCAATTCTTCAAACTTAGCCTGCTCCTTGCTTGTATGGTGAATAATCAAGGCTCTTAAAACTTCCTTCACCTTCTTGGATCTTGATCTTGTCATCGGACCGTCAATGTTGTCCTTGACCCAAGGTTGAAGTGGTTGCGCAGCCGTATCTGCATCATTCCCTCCCTCCTCGAAAGGATTCGTCCTCGAATCTTCAAAGTCTGTATCAAAGTCAAAAGGAGATAGGTCAGATACATTAAAAGATGCGCTTATGCCATACTCACTTGAAAGTTCCAATTTGTATGCATTGTCGTTGATCCTCTCTAGTATTCGAAAAGGTCCGTCGCCTCTTGGATGTAACTTGGTCCGTCGAGATGCTGGAAACCTTTCCTTCCTCATGTGCACCCAAACCCAATCACCGGGTTCGAATACAACATGTTTTCTACCCTTATTTGCATGTTGTGCATATTGCGCATTTTTCTTCTCAATTTGAGTTCGAACTCTCTCATGCAAGGTCCGAACAGCTTCTGCCTTTTTGACACCATCTGCGCTTAAACACTCATTAATAGGAATAGGTGATAAATCTAGAGGGGTTAGCGGCTGAAACCCGTAAACAATTTCAAAAGGGGAATGATTGGTAGTAGAATGAGTGGTTCGGTTATATGCAAACTCGGCAATAGGCAAACATTCTTCCCACTTCTTCAAGTTCTTTTGAACAATGGCTCGAAGTAGAGCACCAAGGGTTCGATTGGTTACCTCAGTCTGTCCATCCGTTTGGGGATGACTAGAAGTAGAAAACAGCAACTTAGTTCCCAACTTTCCCCAAAGTGATTTCCAGAAATAGCTTAAGAATTTCACATCCCTATCACTTACAATAGTACGCGGTACTCCATGCAATCTAACCACATCCTTGAAGAATAAATCAGCAACATGGCGCGCATCATTTGTTTTCCTACAAGGGATAAAATGAGCCATTTTAGAAAATCTATCCACTACAACAAAGATACTATCCATACCTGTAGAAGATCTTGGTAAACCAAGCACAAAATCCATGGATATGTCTGTCCAAGGAGCATGAGGTACGGGTAGAGGAGTATACAATCCATGAGGGTTACTCCTTGACTTTGCCTGCTTACACTTTAAGCACTTATCACAAATGTTAGCAATGTCACGCCTCATTTTAGGCCAATAGAAATTCTCATGCAAAATGTCAAGAGTTTTATCAATACCGAAATGCCCCATCAACCCTCCGCCATGGGCTTCTCTAACAAGTAATTCCCTAAGTGAACAGTTGGGAATACATAGGCGATTTTCTTTGAACAAGAAGCCTTCATGCCTATAAAACTTTTGAAATGCAGCATGTTCACAAGCTTGAAACACATTAGAAAAATCAGCATCATGTGCATACAAGTCTTTAATGTGCTCAAAACCAAGTAACTTAGTGCTCAGGTTAGTGATCAAAATATACCTTCTAGACAATGCATCTGCAACGACATTATCTTTTCCCTTCTTATACTTAATGATATATGGAAAGGAATCAATAAATGCAATCCATTTCGCATGTCTTTTATGCAACTTACCCTGCCCCTTAAGGAATTTAATTGATTCGTGATCAGTATGTATCACAAATTCCTTAGGCATAAGATAATGCTGCCACACTTCAAGAGCACGCACAACAGCATACAATTCTTTATCATAAGTAGGGTAATTAAGAGCTCCCCCACTCAACTTCTCACTAAAATATGCCAAGGGCCTATTATTTTGATGTAAAACAGCCCCGATGCCAATCCTACTAGCATCACATTCAACTTCAAACATCAAATCAAAATTAGGCAAAGCAAGAATAGGTGCTGAAGTTAACAAATTTTTAAGCTTATTAAACGACTCTTCTTGCTCTTTTCCCCATTGAAACTGTGACAGCCCCACCTTCCCCTAAGGCGAACAAAAGGGGTTAGCGGACTGCCTGCCCAGCTCTCGCCAGGACTAACGGTTCAGTTTACGTCGATCTATTACGTTTCGGAACTTACCATTGCGCGCAAACAATTCAAAATCACAAAAATAAAAAAAAATGAAAATCGAAGCCGAAATTTATCCAAACCACGGCCAAGCATATATGTACATTGAAAATCAACATTTGCAAGCCAAACGGCCTACCAAAATATCCATCTAGTACATACAAGTGCAATTAGGCCAATACAAGCCATCCATTAAAGAAGTACATATTCGGTTTGCCTATCAAAAGGAAATGAACCCGTTACACATTAGGGTTTCATTTCAAGAGCTATACAAAAGACATTTACAAGCTCAATTTGGCAAATGACTATCCAATCCATTCACAAAAGTAGTTATATCCCTGTAAGGAAAACAAATAACACGGAATGAGCTAAAGCCCAGTGGTATACTACTACATTAGCAACCAAAGTCACATAAGCATAACCAATCACTTAAAGTACACCATAAGCAATGGAGTAAAATGGTAAAAGGATACAGTCGGCTCTCAAGAGCCCATTTCCACACTTGCAATCTTGATCCAATCTCATTGACTCTCCGTCAATGTTACAAGTACCAAACCGTAGACCACCCTTTACTTCCACTTCCTTCCACCCAACATACCCCAACCGGGCCCGCACTCCATTTCAGTAGCTTTTGGTAATACTCGAGTATACCGGAACCAAGGGTCTCATTACCACAAGGTTCCCCAGTACAGTCCCCGTGGCATGACAATTTTCACGACCAAGCCCTCGCCGGCTCGATCCAATTGACTACCAAACGGGGTTGAGCTCAGTGATACAGTAAAGTCGTTGGACAATCGTCCCAAACGACACCAATTCAGTTTCCATACATGGAATTCAGTATCTCATATAACAAATGCAGTATTTCAGTAAAACGGTAAATAGCTATAAAGGAAATTACAAGGGGTGAGGGCGGTCAAGTACACCCCCACCTCAATCATTTCAAATAACCAAATAAGCTTTCAAGGCAACAATTCACATAGCACGAAGTCACATTGTAACAAATAAGTGAGTAGTATACTCACCAAGCAAGTAAATGGTGTTTCATGCACCACGATCACCAAGACGTCGTGAGCTACCGTCACGCCCTAGAACATGTAACACATATAATAAGACTCCACACCGAGCCATAAACAACACCAATTCACAACCCCAATAGGGTTTTATAAACATATACAAGCATGATAGCAAACCAGAAATTAAGAGAGGGCTTTAACTTAAGCCTTGATAAGAAAACCGGATTTGACCTCATAATGCGGTAATGGCACAACTCTCACTACAATTATCGGATGGGGGTGTAAGACCCACCATTTCGAAGCCAAGAAACAGAGCTACAACAATGTAGAAGGTCACTCAATCCAGTTCCTAACACAACTAGGTCAAATATGCAAAATACTATACCAGAATCACCAAAACAGGTTTGCAAAACACAGAAAACTGTAATCGGTATATCTCAGTCCATACAAGTCCAAATGCCGAAATTCCAAAGGCATAACTTAGCTAAGACATCCAGCTACATTTCATCAGAAGACACCAATTCCAAATTCCAAACCAATTCCAGTCAAAATGGCCAATTACTATCGCAGTTTTCGCATTCTGATCAAAGCAGAACAGCTACAGTAATTTCGTCATATCTCACTCTACACTAATCCAAATGACCTGAAATTTTACAGGCACCTCAAACACATCAATACCTACAACTTTAATGTTTTGAGCAAAGTCTAATTCGGCCTCTAACCCTATGATCTAAAACCGGACAGAATTGGGGATTTTCAAACCCAAACTTTTCACAATGCACTCCAAATCCAAAATTAGTTGTATTTATCCACATTTCACACCCACTAGAGTCATTATAGGCCATTTCCAATCATCATAATCAACCACACCATCATAATCCAATTAAACCAGAAAAATCATCAATAAAATAAAAACTTCACCAAATCACTTCAAACCAAGATAAAAACCAGAAATTTCAGCATTCTAATCACTAATAAGCATAACATAAGCATCATTAGGTGTAGTAGGGTGTTTCAAGCCTCACTTACCAAGAAACAAGAGAGATGAAGATGTTGGACACCTTAGCTCTTCAAACAAACTTCACCAAACAACTTACTAGCACTAGAAGAAAGGATTTTAAGGAGTGAAATCTAGTCTAAGCTTTTGTTTATGGAAGATTGAAGCTTATGGAAGCTTGAAAGTTGGAGAAATTCCTTTCTTCTTTGCAAGGAGAGGGCCGGCCATAAGAGGTAAGAAAATGGTGATTTTTGTGCATTTTTTTGATATTTAATCCTTTGGTCAAAAAAGTCAAGAAAGTGAATAGTGTTTCTTAAAGTCCAACAAATGAGAAGGTGACACTTGTCACCTCCATAAATGCATTCTTATCTTTCTTTTCTCTCTCACATCAATCATTTCACACACTCTACTTATCTCTTAACACCCGATAAATTTTACACAGTATCCGGAATTTAACCTAATTGGCCGAATTTTTCCGAACTTTTCGCACTAGTGGGTCCCACGTCCAATATATATTCTTAATTTTCTAAAAATTCTCCAATGCTAGAAAAATCATCTAAAAACTATAATTGCTCATAAAATCCACTAAGAAAATATTTCTAAGCCAGAAAATGCAGAAAACATACAATTAAGGGGAAATAAACCCTAGGAAAATAATTAGGGTTTTACGGGTTCTCACACTCTCCCCCCCTTAAAAGAATTTCGTCCTCGAAATTTCTCACCTTAATTCCCGAAAAGGTTTGGGTATTTCTCTCGCATCTCCTCTACCATCTCCCAGGTAGCTTCCTCCACTCCGTGGTTTCTCCATAGCACCTTCACTAGCGGAATTCGCTTGTTTCTGAGCTCTTTGACTTTTTGATCGAGCACTTGGACCGGTTTCTCTTCATAGGCCAGTGATTCATCTACTTCGATATCCTCCGGTTGTAAAACATGAGATGGGTCAGGATGGTACTTCTTTAGCATCGAGACGTGAAATACGTCGTTGATTCGAGATAGACTGGATGGCAGTTCCAATCGATACGCGACCGCTCCAACCCTCTGAAGGATCTTATAGGGTCCGACGTACCGCGGTTGAAGTTTCTTTCCTTTGCCCGTTGTAAGACTTCGTAAGGGTGTGATTTTGAGAAATACATGATCTCCAACTTCAAATTCCAAATCTTTTCTTCGGTTATCCGCGTAACTCTTTTGACGACTTTGGGCGGTTTGAAGTCGTTGTCGTATCAACTTGACCTTTTCCTGAGCCTCTTCCATCCATGGAATAGTTGCCTGGTCTAGTGCTTTCTTTTCACCAACTTCATCCCAGTAAATCGGTGAGCGGCATTTGCGTCCGTAGAGAGCTTCGTACGGAGCCATTTGAATTGACGAATGGAAGTTATTGTTATATGCAAATTCGACTAAGGTCATGTGCTGACCCCAGTTGCCTCCAAAGTCCAGAATGCACGTTCGTAGCATGTCTTCGAGAGTTTGAATTGTCCGTTCTGACTGGCCATCTGTCTGAGGATGATAGGTAGTGCTCAAATTGAGTTTAGTCCCCAAGGTTTCTTGAAACTTCTGCCAAAATCGAGATACAAATCGTGGGTCCCGGTCAGAGACAATGCTCACAGGCACTCCGTGTAGCCTTACAATTTCATCCATGTACAATCGGGTCAATTTGTCCATTGAGTACTTCATGTTCACCGGCAAGAAATGGGCCGACTTGGTTAATCGGTCAACGATCACCCAAACGGCATCGTGCCCTCTTTGCGTCCTTGGTAAACCGGAAACGAAATCCATTGTGATGTAAGGGGTTTTCGAGATAGGTGTGGTTCCAGGTAAAAGATCTATTCGGAATTCTATCTCTCTTTCCGGAGGTAAAGCCACTAACTCATCAGGAAACACATCCGGAAATTCCCTCACTACGGCCACGTCTTCCACTTTTAACTTATCCGTAGGGGTATTAATTAGAAAGGCCAAAAATCCTTGCGCCCCTCTACTTATCAGTTTCCTAGCTCGAATGCCCGAAATGAGAGCAGATGAGGCTAACCTACCCCTTATATCCAACCTTAAGGTTGCCTCGCCAGGAATGCGAAATTCTACTACTTTCGTTTTACAGTTTAGGTGGGCGTTATATTTGGCTAACCAATCCATACCCAGAATCACATCGTACCCCTTAATGGATAAGCTAATCAGGTCCCCTAAAAACCTCCTTTCACCTACCCACACATCGCAATCCCTGTAGACCATACTAGTCACCAAACGTTGATTCCCCGTAGGTGTACTAACCTCTAGGTCATATGGTAAGCTAGCAGGTTTTATATCGATGCCACACATGAAATCAGGGTTAACAAACGAATGAGTGGCACCAGGATCAATTAAAACTTTAGCAAAGCGGTGGAAAATAGGGATCGTACCTTCCACCACCTCGGAAGACTCTGGGACCTGATGGGGCTCTAAGGAATACACCCTAGCTGGAACTTTAGGCTTAGATCCGTCTCCCTTGGCTGATCCAGTATTGGTCCTCGACGGTAGTTGACTCCCCTTTCCGTCTTGTTTCAGGACCGGGCATGTAGCCAGTTGATGGTCCGCACTTCCACACCGCAGACATTTACCCTGTTTCCTCCAGCAGTTGTCTTCGGTGTGGTTCAGCTTTCCACAGTGCCCACAGGGCCCACGAGGTGCCGAAGCCGAGCCACCCTGAGCGTTTCCCCGTTGTTCTCGCCCAGCTTGGCCACCCCTGAACGGAGTCCCTCTGCCTGACCCAGAATGACGACCACCTCCAGTTCCTCGTCCAAACTTGGAGGGAGTGCTCTTCTCACCTTGCCCGGACGTACTCCCAGGAAAACCACGCTTCTTAGCCTGGAAGTTTCGGACCTGAAGCCGTGCACTCTCAACTCGTTGGGCTTTTTCCATAGCCTCACTAAACGTAGTGATTTGAGCCGCCGCGAGATCTTTCTGGATCTCAACGTTCAAGCCCTGAATAAAGCGCCTCACGCGTCGTTGCTCGGTCATGATTAATTCAGGCGCAAATTTGGACAGGCGGGTAAATTGACTCTCGTACTCCGCCACAGTCTGAGCCCCTTGCCGGAGCCGGATAAACTCGTCCGCCTTCCTCTCCTGGACTAGAGGAGGGAAAAACTTTGCATTAAATTCTCGGATGAAGTTCACCCAAGTCCTAGGCGTCTGCTCCCGCTCCCATTTCTGCCTAATTACGTTCCACCAGGAACGGGCAGCCCCTTCAAGTTGAAACACGGAAAAAGTCACCTACCGTTCTTCTGGGTAGTGTAGAGCTGCAAAAATGTTTACCATCTTCTCAAGCCATTTCTCAGCAACATCAGGGTCGGGTCCCCCAACAAACTTTGGCGGGGAAAACTTTTGAAAACGTTCTAGAGCTCTATCTTCGCTCTCAATATGATGGCCAGGGTTTCCTGGGTTAGGGTTTGGGTTCTGGCCCTGTTGTTGGACTACTTGTGCTAGTAAATTGGTCATTTGCTGCATAGCGGCAGCTATTTGTACATTCGGATCTAATTGCGGTCCGGGATTGGGTCCAGTAGAAGCTTCCCCCGTTTCCCTAACCGGTATGAGTTGTCTAATACCGCGCCCGCGTCCCCGACCACTTCGTGTTCCTTCCATAAGGTATACTTGGTCTAGGCAAGAATTCTAAACCACAGTAATAACAAGACATATAAGTAACACGTAAACTTTGCACAATAACACATTTATACAGTCCAAACATAAGCACAAACACACATATATACAAGTCAAACACATATATACAATCAGTCAGTCAAGTACGGCCAAGGCACGTACGTACATAAACGATCCTCCCGAGGATAGGCCTATCAAAAGAAATTTACACGTAGCTAACTCTACATCCAAAACGGTTAGCTAAGGCTCTATCCCTATCCCTATGTACATACCAAAACCACCACTATCCCAAAAGATGCCTAAAGATCAAGGCCTAATCGGTTGCCGGGGTCTGGGACCCAGGCGACGGGGTAGACTCCTCCCCAGCCTCGGCCCCAGCATACGAGGCCTCATCACTAGACTTCTCGAGTCCGTCGTTGCATAAGTTAAGGATCGCCTCAGCACGACCCCTGACCTTATGAGCTCTCTTAGTCTCACGCTCACGTGCATCTCTCAGTTGATCACATAGGTCATCGACTCGATCCTCGGCCTCATGCACGTCATACTCTAGTTCCATGATACGTGCGGCTTGCTTCTCATTGGTTGCCCTAGCCTGAGTCACCTCAGCTTCCAATGTAGCAACCGCAGCTTCCAGCTTAGTATTATCCTTAGCAAACTCCTCACGTTCCTTTGCCACCGCCAGCACTAGAGCGTTTGGATAGGCGTAGTTGCTACGGCACTCGCACTGTCGAACGCGGCTGGCCGGGCTCCAAAGCACCACGGCCCCCTTCTGCCTAAGTTGATACTTAATTGGCGGCAGCGTACTACGAGGACGATCTCCTGCCGGACGGTCACTCGGGTCACCACTCGCATCCATCCTATAGCAAAGGAAGAAATAATATGATTACACTTAATAGGCATAAACAATAGAATCCTCAAGTCAAGCATTCCTATAACACCCAGGCTAATTCAAACCTAGGCTCTGATACCACCTGTGACAGCCCCACCTTCCCCTAAGGCGAACCAAAGGGGTTAGCGGACTACCTGCCCAGCTCTCGCCAGGACTAACGGTTCAGTTTACGTCGATCTATTACGTTTCGGAACTTACCATTGCGCGCAAACAATTCAAAATCACAAAAATAAAAAAAAACGAAAATCGAATCCGAAATTTATCCAAACCACGGCCAAGCATATATGTACATTGGAAATCAACATTTACAAGCCAAACGGCCTACCAAAATATCCATCTAGTACATACAAGTGCAATTAGGCCAATACAAGCCATCCATTAAAGAAGTACATATTCGGTTTGCCTATCAAAAGGAAATGAACCCGTTACACATTAGGGTTTCATTTCAAGAGCTATACAAAAGACATTTACAAGCTCAATTTGGCAAATGACTATCCAATCCATTCACAAAAGTAGTTATATCCCTGTAAGGAAAACAAATAACACGGAATGAGCTAAAGCCCAGTGGTATACTACTACATTAGCAACCAAAGTCACATAAGCATAACCAATCACTTAAAGTACACCATAAGCAATGGAGTAAAATGGTAAAAGGATACAGTCGGCTCTCAAGAGCCCATTTCCACACTTGCAATCTTGATCCAACCTCATTGACTCTCCGTCAATGTTACAAGTACCAAACCGTAGACCACCCTTTACTTCCACTTCCTTCCACCCAACATACCCCAACCGGGCCCGCACTCCATTTCAGTAGCTTTTGGTAATACTCGAGTATACCGGAACCAAGGGTCTCATTACCACAAGGTTCCCCAGTACAGTCCCCGTGGCATGACAATTTTCACGACCAAGCCCTCGCCGGCTCGATCCAATTGACTACCAAACGGGGTTGAGCTCAGTGATACAGTAAAGCCGTTGGACAATCGTCCCAAATGACACCAATTCAGTTTCCATACATGGAATTCAGTATCTCATATAACAAATGCAGTATTTCAGTAAAACGGTAAATAGCTATAAAGGAAATTACAAGGGGTGAGGGCGGTCAAGTACACCCCCACCTCAATCATTTCCAATAACCAAATAAGCCTTCAAGGCAACAATTCACATAGCACGAAGTCACATTGTAACAAATAAGTGAGTAGTATACTCACCAAGCAAGTAAATGGTGTTTCATGCACCACGATCACCAAGACGTCGTGAGCTACCGTCACGCCCTAGAACATGTAACACATATAATAAGACTCCACACCGAGCCATAAACAACACCAATTCACAACCCCAATAGGGTTTTATAAACATATACAAGCATGATAGCAAACCAGAAATTAAGAGAGGGCTTTAACTTAAGCCTTGATAAGAAAACCGGATTTGACCTCATAATGCGGTAATGGCACAACTCTCACTACAATTATCGGATGGGGGTGTAAGACCCACCATTTCGAAGCCAAGAAACACAGCTACAACAATGTAGAAGGTCACTCAATCCAGTTCCTAACACAACTAGGTCAAATATGTAAAATACTATACCAGAATCACCAAAACAGGTTTGCAAAACACAGAAAACTGTAATCGGTATATCTCAGTCCATACAAGTCCAAATGCTGAAATTCCAAAGGCATAAGTTAGCTAAGACATCCAGCTACATTTCATCAGACGACACTAACTCCAAAATCCAAACCAATTCCAGTCAAAATGGCCAATTACTATCGCAGTTTTCGCATTCTGATCAAAGCAGAACGGCTACAGTAATTTCGTCATATCTCACTCTACACTAATCCAAATGACCTGAAATTTTGCAGGCACCTCAAACACATCAATACCTACAACTTTAATGTTTTGAGCAAAGTCTAATTCGGCCTCTAACCCTATGATCTAAAACCGGACAGAATTGGGGATTTTCAAACCCTAACTTTTCACAATGCACTCCAAATCCAAAATTAGTTGTATTTATCCACATTTCACACCCACTAGAGTCATTATAGGCCATTGCCAATCATCAAATTCAACCACACCATCATAATCTAATTAAACCAGAAAAATCATCAATAAAATAAAAACTTCACCAAATCACTTCAAACCAAGATAAAAACCAGAAATTTCAGCACTCTAATCACTAATAAGCATAACATAAGCATCATTAGGTGTAGTAGGGTGTTTCAAGCCTCACTTACCAAGAAACAAGAGAGATGAAGATGTTGGACACCTTAGCTCTTCAAACAAACTTCACCAAACAACTTACTAGCACTAGAAGGAAGGATTTTATGGAGTGAAATCTAGTCTAAGCTTTTGTTTATGGAAGATTGAAGCTTATGGAAGCTTGAAAGTTGGAGAAATTCCTTTCTTCTTTGCAAGGAGAGGGCCGGCCATAAGAGGTAAGAAAATGGTGATTTTTGTGCATTTTTTTGATATTTAATCCTTTGGTCTAAAAAGTCAAGAAAGTGAATAGTATTTCTTAAAGTCCAACAAATGAGAAGGTGACACTTGTCACCTCCATAAATGCATTCTTATCTTTCTTTTCTCTCTCACATCAATCATTTCACACACTCTACTTATCTCTTAACACCCGATAAATTTTACACAGTATCCGAAATTTAACCTAATTGGCCGAATTTTTCCGAACTTTTCGTACTAGTGGGTCCCACGTCCAATATATATTCTTAATTTTCTAAAAATTCTCCAATGCTAGAAAAATCATCTAAAAACTATAATTGCTCATAAAATCCACTAAGAAAATATTTCTAAGTCAGAAAATGCAGAAAACATGCAATTAAGGGGAAATAAACCCTAGGAAAATAATTAGGGTTTTACGGGTTCTCACAGAAACCCCACATTCTTTTTAACTATCTCATTCAAAGGTGCTGCAATAGTGCTAAAGTCTTTAACAAATCTCCTATAGAAGCTTGCAAGACCATGAAAAGACCTTACCTGAGACACATTGGTTGGAGTCGGCCACTCCATGATAGCCTTTACCTTGGCGGGATCAACACTTATGCCATTTGCACCAACAATATAACTAAGAAAGTTAACCTCAGGAGTGCAAAAGACACATTTTTCCAGGTTAGCAAATAACCTATTTTCACGCAAGGCACTTAAAACAAGTCGCAAATGCTCAACATGCTCTTCTAATGACTTGCTAAAGATCAATATATCATCAAAATAAACAACAACGAACTTTCCAAGAAAATGCCTTAAAACATGGTTCATTAATCTCATGAAAGTACTTGGGGCGTTTGTTAAGCCGAAAGGCATCACAAGCCACTCATAAAGACCATACTTCGTTTTGAAAGCAGTTTTCCATTCGTCACCTTCCTTTATCCTTATTTGATGATAACCAGATCTTAAGTCAATTTTAGTGAAAATGATTGCTCCATGCAATTCTTCTAACATATCGTCTAGCCTAGGAATGGGATGACGATACTTAACAATAATTTTATTAATTACACGACAATCTGTACACATTCTCCAAGTCCCTTCTTTCTTAGGTACTAAAATAACGGGAACTGCACAAGGACTAAGAGATTCACGAACCTGGTCCTTTTCAAGGAGGGAATCGACTTGCCTTTGGATTTCCTTTGTTTCCTCCGGATTTGCTCTATAGGCTGGTCGATTTGGTAGAATTGCTCCAGGAACAAAGTCGATTTGATGTTCAATACCTCGAATTGGAGGTAATCCTTTCTGTAGTTCCTCCGGAAACACATCCTTGAATTCCTGCAAAAGAGAGTAGATTGCACTAGGAAGAGAATCGGTTATGTCTAGTGTGTAAAAAGAAGAATAATCAGCTTCCCTGTACAGAAGTACTACGAGAAGACTTTGTGCATTCAAAGCCATATCTACCTCACGCACACTTGCATAGAAATTCCTTTTTTTCACCTTCAAGCTCTCGGCCTCACTGAGTTTTTTCCCACTCAAATTTCCTTTTTCACTCAACTCGGCCTCTACTTTCTTTTTTCCCTCATTCTCTCTCTCATTCGGCTTTTTCTTTGTTTCTTTCGGTTGCCTTTTCTCTCTCTCTTTTCTTAAACGCAATTGTTCTTCATACACTTGTGTAGGTGTCAATGGTGACAGAGTGATTTTGAGGTTGTCCATAATGAACTTATATTTATTGGTAAGTCCAATATGATCAGCCTGTCTATCATACTCCCAAGGACGTCCCAACAAGACATGACTAGCTTGCATAGGAATTACATCACATAAAACTTGGTCCTTGTACCGACCAATAGAAAAAGTGATTAAAGCTTGTTTGGTCACCTTGACTTCCCCCCCATCATTTAACCAAGATAGTCTATACGGTTTAGGGTGGTAAGTCCATGGAAGGTGTTTTTGTTCAACAAAGTCAGCAACTACGCAATTAGTACAAGAGCCACTATCAATGATCATGAGACATACCTCATCTCCAAATTTGCATCTTGTATGAAAAATGTTGGTCCGTTGGAGATCATCTTCTTGAGTTTGTGCATTTAGCACTCTCATAGTCACCATAGTTCAAGCCACGGGGTCCTCTTCTATTTCAACCAGGTCATCATCTTTCCCCTCTTCTTCAAGCGGTGGCATGTCCGCATATTCCTCCTCTCCTTCGCTTTGCCACATTCCCTCTTCATTCATATACATGATGCTTCGGTTAGGGCATTGAACCATGAGGTGGCCAATTCCCTTGCATTTGAAACATGCCTTTGGCTGGTTGGTAGATGTATTTGCTCCTGGAAGAGTCGACCGCGGGGTTGGTTTAGAAGAAGTTGCACTCGGATGGGACGGTTGTTCCATCCGCTTGTTTTCCCTCTCTCTATTACCTTGCCTTGGCCAAGCACTGGATGTTGGCAATTGATTTCTTTTCCAAGGGGTGGAAGAGGATGTAGTGGTTCGGCCACTAGGTGTCTTTAGAGGTAAGACTTGCTTTTCCACCTTCTCTGCATAAGACACCATTTGTTGAAGTTCAAAGTGGTCTTGAAGCTCAACCTTCTTCCTAATTTCAGGATTTAATCCATTAAGGAACCTCGCCATGGTTGCTTCCGGATCCTCTTGGACATTGGCCCTTATCATCACTACCTCCATTTGTTTGTGGTACTCATCAACCGAATTAGAACCTTGAGTGAGTCGTTGGAGCCGATTGTACAAGTCCGTGGTATAATAGAAGGGTACAAATCGTTTCCTCATCACTTGCTTCATTTCAGCCCAAGTGTCAATTGGTGGTTCCCTATTTCTCCTTCTTATGGCACATACTTGCTCCCACCAAATGGATGCATAATCTTCAAATTCAATAGCCGCAAGTTTCACCTTTTTCTCTTCAGAGTAGTTGTGGACTTCAAACACTTGCTCAACTCGCCTAACCCAATCCAAGTAAGTTTCAGGATCATTTTTCCCATGAAAGGTAGGCATCTTAATCTTGATGGAACCAAGATTGTCATCGGTTCTCCTAGGTCGGTCTCGACCTTCCCTCGCTTCCCTGTGGCTTTTCCTTGATCGGAATGAGGTGTTAGAATGATACCCCTCATCATCTGCATCATGCTCAACACTCTGAGCACTTGAAGCCCTATTGGGAATATCTCCAGTACCTCGCATCTCAATGGCAGCCAACCTGTCGGATAGTTGTGTCGTCACAAATTCTTGTCTCCCCACTTGTTTTTGAAGAGCTTGGAGCACCAGTTTGAGTGACACGTCGGTTTCAGACGGCTCAGGCATGTTCCCCTCTTGAGACATATTGTCAAACCTGCCAAAACAAGTGTATCCTAGTCTACCTCACAAAGCACTCGTGTATCACTCAAGGAAACACACTCACTCTCAATTTTCCTTCTCAAAGTTCTTAAAACAACTCAAACTCTCAAAAATTCCAGAATTAATTACCCTATAAGCAAGTAATAAGACACAAAGCAGAATTTTGTAAATCCTAGAAACACTACCCGAAGCTAGAACCTCTCTTTGTTTTTTTTTTTTTTGAGCGGCTGGTTTTGCTGAGTTTCTGGCCAGTATTTGGATGGTAAATGGTGTTTGTGGCAGTTTAGGTTTAGTTTTGGAAACTGATTTGGGGGTGTTTGGGGCTGGTTAGAATTCAATTAAGGTTGGAGACTCAAGAATTGGAAACCAATCAAGATTTGGAGACTCAAGTTTTGGGAAACCAATCAAGATTTGGAGACTATTCAAGAATTGGAAACCAATCAACAATTGGAAACTCAAGATTTGAGATACTTGATTTCCTTTGTGTGAGAGCCGATTCCTTCTCTTCTTTGTTTTTTTTTTTTTTTTTTTTGCTTCGACTCTTCAAGGAACACAAATTCAGGTCACACCAACAAGTTCAAGAAAAACGGATGAAAGGTTATGCAAATTTCAAGAAGGCCCTGATTCTTGATTTATTGTCCAAGAATTTTCAAAAGAAGACTTGATGGTCCAAGAACTTCAAGAATTTGTTCAAGAAGCTCAAGAACTTCCCCAAATTACGTTGTGGTGTTTAGGGTTTGCAAGAACAACAACCAATACTCAAGAAATAGGCAAAACAGAATTTCTGCAATACTCAAAAGAAAAATTCCAGCAATACTCTGGCAACTTGGACACTAAAAAAAATAATATAAGGTACGTGACTCCTTTTTTTTTTTTTTGTCTTTAAACCCTAACAACCCGAACAAAAGTATAACAGACTCAAGAACAAAAGTTGGACAGAAAACACAAAAAGACAATACCCAAACAGTTTTTTTTTTCGGATGAACAGTAACATGAACAGTACGCTACAGTAACGATGAATAGTAATCGCTACAGTTTTTTTTTTTGACAAAAGACACAAACTAATAAGATATGAACAACTTCAATTGAAAGAGAATTAACCTGATGCTCTGATACCAACTGATGAGCAACCCTAGGGGAAGACCCTCCTAGAACCTCCCAACCTTGTAATTATCAGAGTTGGACCTTTTCTCCCAATGGAAATTGAACTCGATTGTTCTCATGAACTCAAGACCTCTGACACACAAAGGCAATCAGCAACCTTAAGCAAATAAAGATGGATGAAGAGACACCACGATTAGGGAACAAACTAATCGATAAAGTCAGATTTGAATCCTAAGCAATGAACTCAAGAATTCAAGAGTAAGTTCGATTAAGAACTTGAAAGAAAAATTCCTCACGATTTTTGGTTGTAAAATATTCTGTCTTTTACTCATACAAGAGGTGCCTTTTTATAGGCTAAAACTAGGGTAAAATCCGGCCCACATAAACCTGGAAGAAATTCGGTCCGCATAAAGAGCTTAAAGAGCCAGCTCTTTAAGGCTTTCCGATAAGGCCCAATAAGTAATAAAATACTCAATCCCTAACAACTACTAAACTAGACAGTCTTAAAATAACTACTAACTAATCTACCAAGTAGGAGATCATTCTTGCACTTCAAATGTACAAGTGAGCAAGGTAATTTCATGGTCCATCAATTCTTCAAACTTAGCCTGCTCCTTGCTTGTATGGTGAATAATCAAGGCTCTTAAAACTTCCTTCACCTTCTTGGATCTTGATCTTGTCATCAGACCGTCAATGTTGTCCTTGACCCAAGGTTGAAGTGGTTGCGCACCCGTATCTGCATCACTTTCATTTACTGCTTTTCTACCTAAACTGTTCTTCTCTTCATCTCGCTAATACCTGTGCTCTTGTGTTATCTTGTTCATTGGGAGGTATTTGAGAAAAGAAAGGTTGTCTGTGAAAAAAATAGAATATATCTTAGCAGGTTTTTGAAAGCCTAATTCACCCCCCTCTTAGGTTGTCTTCGATCCTTACAATTGGTATCAGAGCTTGGTCTCCTAGAGATTAAGCTCAAGCGGCTTGGAGTAAGATGACAACCAGTCATGCTATGTTTTTTGAGGGGCAATCTGTTACTAGGCCTCCCATGTTTACTGGTTCCAATTATGTTAGTTGGAAAGAAAGAATGATTATCTTCTTGCAATCCATTGATATTGAGCTATGGTTTATTGTGAATGAAAGACCGCATGATGCTAACTTTCTTGATGCAGAAACAGGTTTGTTGCGGCCAAAAACGAGAGCTGAGATGAATGCTCAAGATAGAACCAATCTCACATTGAATGCCAAAGCCATGAATGTTCTTTACAGTGCCTTAGACTCAAATGAGTCAATTAGAGTAAAAGGGTGTAAATCTGCCAAAGAAATGTGGGATAAGCTAAGAGAAATTCATGAGGGTAGTGACAATGTAAGAGAACAGAAAAAGTCCATTCTGGTCACCAAATATGAATCTTTTAAGATGGAGCCTCATGAGAACATCGACAAAATGTATTATAAATTTAATGATCTGATCAAGAATTTAGAGGTGCTTGAGAAGGAGTACTCTCTAGGTGAAAAGAACAAAAAAATTCTGAATGCTCTATCAAAGGATTGGGAAAGCAAAGTGATTGCCATAGAGGAAGCCAAGGATCTAAATTCCTTATCCATTGAATCTCTGATTAACTCTCTAACCTCTTATGAACTGAAACTTAAATCTAAGTTGCAGGAAGAAGAAGACACAAAAGGAAGGAAGAGTATTGCTCTGAAAGTTTCACAAGATGAAGATGAAACAGCCTCACTGGATGAAAATGACTTGGAAGGTGATGACAGTGATATTGCACTCATCACAAGAGGCTTCAAAAGATTTCTCAATAAGAGAAGATTCAGGAAAGACGGATCCAGCAATTCCTTCCAGAATCAGACTAATGACTTCAGGAATAGAGGGAAACTAGAGTTCAACAAGAAGCAGAACGATAAATGTTTTGAATGTGGCCAACCTGGACATTATGCAAATGAGTGTCCAATGAAGAAAAAGAAGGAAAACAAGATTGAACGAAAACCAAAGTTCAACAATTTCCAGATTACCTGGAATGATTGCTACTCAGAAGGCGAAGTTGAAGAAGAAGAGGAATCTGCTCAAGTGGCTTTCATGGCTATTGGAGATGAAGAGGTAACACAATGCAATTCTCAAACCAATAGTGATAGTGAATCTGATGATGATATTAATTCTTTTCTAGAAAAAATGCATAACAGCTTGAAAGAATCCTATGTTAAAAACAAAGAACTGAAGCAAAAAATCAGCTTTCTAATACAAGACAATGCAAATCTTTTTCGACAAAACAAATGTCTTAAGCATGAAAATGATAACCTGAAAAGGACTGAAACTGATGTGCTTGCTGAACTTTACAAAAAGAAAAATTACTGTGACTTACTCAAAAGTGAGCAATGCAGCTTAAGAGAAAGAATGAAGAACATCAAGAAGGAAACTCTGTCGGACGCTCGTGAGGAAGCATCGGACGTTCGGAAGGATCGGACACACGCCTCGGACGCACATCGATCGCATCGGACGTACGAGAAATTTCGCAAAGATTTGATGACTCTCTGACGACGTTCGGACGCAGGGTTCGGACGTCCGACAGGTGGTTTGGACGCAGGGTTCGGACGTCCGACAGGTGGTTCGGACGTCCGACAGGCCAATGGCTAGTTTTAACAGCATTTAATATTTGACCGTTGAAGAGCCTTTTGGAGCCATTTATCACCTTCTATAAACACCCTAAAGCACAAGAAGACAGGGGACTTTTGCCAACACAAAATACAAGCTTACAAGTGAGATTTTTGAGTAGAAAGATTCTTTGTTGGTTGTATAAGGGGTTGGGGAAGTTGGGTTGTGAGGTTTGTGACGGCCCCACCTCCCCCTGAGGCGAACCAGAGGGTTCGGCGGGCCGCCTGCCCAGCTCTCGCCGGGACTCAGTCGTTCACTACAATCCTCAAATATATTACAAGAATAAACCTCAAATATTACAATGTAAATCTCCAATATTTACATATAAACAAAACGAAGCGGAAACTAATTCCAAGCGTGGAACGTATGTATACATCCGATCGATTCCAAACATTCATTACAATCCCTAATAATAACTATTACACAAAAGGAAATCCAAATTCAAACCATACACGAGATAATCCATCCATTCACATGAATAAGCACAACAAGTCCTGCCTTCGCCTTGAGCCCTGTGGAGGGGAATAAAATATTTTTGGGGTGAGCTAGAAGCTCAGCGAGTAACCAAATAAAACCAGTAATCAAATATCTTTCACAATAATTCATTTCGATGATGTCATGATGTCATGATTCAAGTATCAAATGCACGTATTTTTGCTCTCGTGAGCCAGTGAAATCATTGAAACTAAACACCCAACGCTCAAACAGATCACGAAACCATAAACATTAAAGGGGAGCAGCATCGGTGCTCCAGATCATATCACAAACTCACGAAAGTGGTGGAGACGTTGGTGTCCAGCACAAGACTCCTCAAGAACTCATTAAAGCCAAACCATGTCAAGAACTCGTATGCGCGCACACATGATATGCAAACCAAAGAAACAATGCAAGGAACATTTCAAAAGTAACTTTGGAAACAGTTTAGGGTCACTCACCTCCATGGCTCAGAAATCATCCATCATATAACATTGCCTTGCTCAAATCCAAGTCTTAGATCACAAACTCAAAGCAATCAAACCCTTTAAAAGTTCGGACAGCACTTCCCCTAAATTTGCTTACTTTTCCAGCCATCATGACTTCATTATTTCCTCAGCCAGTCCCAAAGGTACACACACAACAACAGGTTCATCCAATAGTCATTCAGCAAGCTCCAAGTAGTACAAAGACAAGTCAAGCTAGGAAGAAATCCGGAAATGAAAGTTAAGCTCAAAACCAAAAAAACAGGTTTTGACGTCATTTTGCGGTAATGGTACCAAAGGCACTACGATTGTCGGATGAATGTGAAAGATACACCGTTTCGAAGCTAAGAGATAGTTTTACAATATTACAGAAGGTCACTCAACCCAGTTTCGAGTGTAACCAGGTCAAAAATGCAAGATACCACACCAGAATCACAAAAACAGATTCACAAAACGCATTCTAGCGGAAACATCATAACTCAGGCTCTCCAAATCCAAATCCAGCAATTCTAAAACCAGATGAAAGCTAAGAAACAGGGCTAAATTTCATCAGAAGGTCTCAACAACTAATTCGGAAGCAATTCCAGCCAAAACAACCAATTACAGACGCACTTCTCAATTTCGGGTAAAACCAGAACAGCAATAGTAATTTCGACTTTTCTCATTCCACACTACTCCGATTGACCTGAAATTTTGTAGGTACCTTTAAAATGTCATTCCCTACAACTTTTATGTTTTAAGCAAAGGCCAATTCGGCCTCTATCTAGGACCTAAAAATTCGGACAGAATGTTCATCACAAAACCCTGATTTTCTGAAATTTCTTCCAAAACAGAAATTGATTGCAATTAATCACTTTTCCACCTCATAGAGTCCTTAAACATCATTTCCAATCATCATATATAGCCACACAATCATATCCATATGAAAACAGAAAAATCCCCAAAAATAATAAAACTTCATCATTTTCAACCAAAATCAGGAAATCAACCATAAAATCACTTATTCAACCACCACCAATCACTAATTGAACATTATCAAGATCAAAGGAAAGGTTCCTTAGTCACTTACCTTACAAACCCAAGAAAAGACCCAACTTAGCACCTTTGCTTCTCAAACCACTTCACTACACACCTTAATACTACCAAGAGAAAGGTTTTTATGGAGCAAATCCAAGTTTAATCGGTTAAATTGTTTGATTGAAGCAAGAAATGAAGAAGTAAGATGAAAGCTTTCCTTTCTTCCTTTCTTGAGAGAGGTTCGGCCATGAAACTTGGAAATGGAGCAAATTTTTGGTAAAGTTTTAGTTTATTAAGTCAAATGGTAAGACATGGCATAAAAGTCAAAAATTCCACCCAATGGCCAAGCGACACTTGTCACTTAAATAATGAATCTCTATCTCTTTGTTCCCTCTCACACCAATCCATAAATATCTCTTAACACCTTGTAGAAAAATATCACTTAGCACAAAACTCCAACAAGTTATCAAAAATATATTACATTTACCGCACTTGCGGGTCCCACGTTCAAAATACGCTCTTAATTTCTCAAAAACTAACCGATACTAGAAAAATCATTTTAAAACTATCTTTGCTCATAAACTTTATCTGGGGAATTTTTCTAATCAAGAAAATGTAGAAAAGGCGGGCGATTAAATAAATAAACCCTAGAAAATTAGAAAATTTTCGGGTTCTCAAACTCATTTTTTCCGGGGCGTCACAAGGTTGCTCAAGTGAAGGTTACTCTCTAGGAGGAGTAAAACCTTGGTGAAGGTGAACCTATCACTTGGAACATTCGGGGTGCTTCGAGCAAGGAGTCACTTCGTTATATTCGTAGCACTTGTAGATCACATAATATTAGGTTATTGGTTCTGTTGGAGCCTTTAGCCAATGTCACCCATTTGGAGAGTGTGCAGCTGTTCTTGGGTTTTGATTTTGCTCGGTCATTTGTGCATAACAAAATTTGGATATTCTGGTGTTCCGATGCTCGTTATTCTTTTGTTGAGGCTGTGGATCAATTAGTTCACATATATCTGACTTTCCCTTCGGGTTCTTCCTTTATTATTTCGGCTGTATATGCGAAGTGTACTAGAATTGGTAGGAGACGGCTGTGGGAGGAGTTGGAGCATTTTTCCACGTCTATTTCTTTTCCATGGATTGCCGTAGGGGACTACAACGTTGTTTCCTGTGCGGAGGAGAGGGTTGGAGGTTCATCTCTGAATATTCGTGATTTGGAGGAGTTTAACTCTGCTGTAACTCGGAGTGGTCTTTTTCCGGTTCAATTTGATGGGTCTGCATTCACATGGACCAATGGTCGCATGTGGCAGCGTCTCGATCGGGCATTCGTTAATGGCGTTTGGATGTCTGATGTTGACTTGACTCGGGTCGCTCATCTTCAGCGCGGTAGGTCAGATCATTGTCCGTTGCTGGTCAGTGGGGGAGGTACGACATCAAGGCGATCTTCCTTTCGCTTCCTTAATGTTTGGCGTGGTCATTCCAGTTTCCAACAAACAGTTAAGTCTGCGTGGGTACAGCCGGTTTCTGGAGTGGGAATGCAGAAATTTTTTAATAAGTTGCAGGTGGTTAAAGGAGCTCTAGCTAGATGGAACGTGGAGGTTTTTGGGAATGTCTCACAAAGGGTCCGTGTGGCAGCAGATATTTTGCTAGCCAAGGAGGCTTTGTATGATCAACATAGGGATGCGGTGTCGAGGACGGCTGTTCACGAGGCAAGGGCAGTTCATTCTCGGGAGCTTGCGATAGAAGGTGAATTTTGGAGACAAAAGGCAGCGATCAAATGGATCAAAGAGGGGGATGCTAATACCGCCTTTTTCCATGCTATGGTTAAGCACAAACGCAGCTCAAATTTTATTGCACGGATTCGGGGTTCAGGGGACAGTTGGCTGGATACGATTGGAGATATTAAGACGTCGGCGAGTGAATTTTTCTCTAAGTTGTTCACGGCAGACCGCAATGTTTGTTCTGGCTTCAGACCATCCCTTGATTTCCCCAAGCTAACGCAGGAGGAGAATGACATGTTGCTGAAATCACCTTCGACAGAGGAAGTGTATGAGGTAATTTGTTCGATGGACCATCAGAGTGCGGCGGGACCTGATGGATTCGGAGGGGGTTTTTATCAAGGTTGCTGGGAGTGTATCAAGGATGATTTCATGGATGCGGTGAATGAGTTTTTCGCTGGTGCCATGATGCCTCGCGGATTTACAAGTACCACGATCATTTTATTGCCTAAAAAGGAAGGTGCATGTGAGTGGAAGGATTTCCGACCAATCAGTTTATCTAACGTTAGTTCGAAGATCATTTCTAAAATTTTGTCTACCCGTATTAATCAGCTTCTCCCTAAGCTGATTTTAGAGTTTCAGACTGGTTTTATACCGGGCAGGGGTATACAGGATAATGTTCTGTTGGCTCAGGAATTAATTCTGGATTTGGACAAGAAGCTGCGCCATCCTAACGTGGTATTGAAATTGGATATGGAGAAGGCATATGACAGGGTGGAATGGGGGTTCTTATTATACATGCTTCGGGAGATTGGCTGTAAGGAAGGGGTAGTAGATCTGATTTTTCGTTTGATATCCAACGTCTGGTTTTCTGTGTTGATTAATGGGGAGCTCACGGGTTTTTTCAAATCGTCTAGAGGAGTTCGTCAGGGAGATCCATTATCTTCCACTCTTTTCCTCTTTGTAGCTGAATTTCTTGGAAGGGGACTACATCAGTTATTTTCTAGCAATAAGGGATTTAGATTTCTGTCCAAAGGAGGTCTGGTCCCATTTCTTGCGTTTGCTGATGACATGGTAATTTTCACGCGGGCGTCGCCGGATAGTCTGCAGGCGGTGTCCTCTTTATTACGGCAGTATGAGACTCTTTCCGGGCAGAGAGTTAATCTCGCCAAGAGTCGCTTCCTTTGTTCGGCGAAGCTTCCTTCGACTGTTATCAGTTTAATTCAGCAGCTAACAGGTTTTCAGCAGCAGTTTTGGCCTGTCAAATATTTGGGAGTTCCGCTTTACCTTGGCCGTAGTAAAACTATCCTGTTTGATGGAGTTCTTTCTTCCGTTAGAAATAAGCTCCATCATTGGAGTTCTCGGTTCCTTTCTGCTGGAGGAAAGCTCATCTTACTTCGTCATGTGTTGAGCTCAATGCCTCTATATCTGCTGCAGGTTACAAGACCAACCAAGGGGGTTTTGCTTAAGTTAGGCAGGCTGTTTAATGCATTTTTGTGGGATGGCAAGGATGGTAGATGGATTCACTGGGCTTCTTGGGAGAAATTATGTTTTCCAGTTGAAGAAGGGGGCTTAGGCTTTCGCTCTTTGTTGGACTTAGAGAGAGCCTTTGCAATGAAATTATGGTGGAGATTACGGCAAAATTCTTCTCCGTGGGCAAGGTTTATGCATCGTAAGTACGTTGGTGGCCAGCACCCCCTTTTGGCTGCAGCTGGTGTCGGGTCGGCTACATGGAAACGGCTCTGCTCGATTCGTGCTATATCTGAAGGCAATATTCGTTGGTGCATTGGTGAGGGGTTCGTTGATTTGTGGCATGATAGATGGCTTCTCGACGAACCGCTTCGGGGGCAGGTTGATGAAGTGCCTACTCATTTTTTAGTAGCTGAGTTTTATAGCTCTGAGGGGTGGAATACTGAGCGGCTTCTCCAGGTTCTTCCTCGATCTGTTGTTAATGTTATTTCCCAAACAATAGTGGACCCGACCCTTAAGGATGAATTGGTGTGGGCTCCTTCAGCGGATGGTAGGTTCACCGTGTCATCAGCCTGGGAGTTAATTAGACAACGGCGTAATCGGTCATTGGTTTGGCGTGGGATTTGGTGCCCTTTGCTGCCTTTAAAGATGTCTTATCTAGTTTGGCGGATTTTGGGTGATTTTCTCCCGCTGGACGACATGCTCCGGGGTAGAGGAATTTCTTTGGCTTCTAAGTGTAATTGTTGTGGGGTTGCAGCGGAGTCGTCGCAGCATATTTTTGTGCAGGGCAGGCTAGCAAGTACTGTTTGGCGGCATTTTTTTCTAGCTTGCGGCATCCCGTGGAGGTCCTTCTCATGTGTTTCTTCGCTGCTAGTGGTGTGGATACAGTCTTCGGGGACTGGGCGCTTGGATCATATTAGGTGTGTTATACCAGTGGTCGTGTTGTGGTTTCTGTGGCGGAGTAGAAATGATGCTCGGTTTGGTAATATCCCCTCAACCTGTGCTAAAGTTATCTTTAATATCAATGGGTGGTTGGCTGTAGCGGGGGCTGCACGTATGTTAAGCCGAGGTCAGTTGGAAGGGGATATGGATACGTATTTTGCGCGGTATTTTCGGATCAAACCAGTCAAAGCCTTATGTCCGAAGGTTATATCTTGGATGAAACCTCCTCGAGGGTCAGTCAAAATGAACACCGATGCTAGTGTGGTGAACGGGTTGGCTAAGGGCGGTGGAGTGATACGAGATTTTGAGGGGAAGATGCTTGGTGCTTTTTATAAGGAGTTCGGGGATTGTGAGGTGGTACAGGCGGAGGGGTTGGCAGTGTTGGCTGGTCTACAGTGGTGTGTTGGGGCAGGGTTGTCAGATATTTTAGTTGAGGTGGATTCTCTAGCGTTGGCTCGGCTGGTTACTGGACATTCGGTTGGTAAGTGGCCCTTGTGTTGTGTTTTAAGCCAAATTCGTTTGTTGCTATGCAAAGTGAAGGGGACCATTACACATATTTACCGCGAGGCGAATGCTGTGGCAGACAGTTTAGCAGCGTTATCTCTGGGGAGTTCACATGTTTCCTTCCAATCTTATCACATGCTTCCAAGTCGAACCCGGTCGTTGATTAATTTGGATGCGAACGGCTATCCATATATTCGCAACTTTAATTGTTAGGAATTGTTTCCTATCTTTGGTCTGTATTGACGGGTGGGGTTTTACCTCCGTCGGATAGTTTCGTTTTTAATAAAAGTTGGGGAGTTCTCCTTTAAAAAAAAAAAAAAAAAAAAAGTGTAGGTTGTTGAGGGTTAACTAGAATATTTTATATTAGGGTTTCAAATGTAATTGAGTAGACTTTTGGCTGTTGTATATTTTGGGAATTGATGTATCTTTTAGGGATCCTGATATAAGGATTGGGTAACTTTTGTATCGTGAACTTGTGGTGTAAGAAAGGATAATATTTATAGAAGTTTCCATACTTCTTTACTTTGTCTTATCGTTTTAGAAACTATTGTATTAAGCTTGAACGGAAGTTGCACCGAGTCCTGGCGAGAGTTGGGCAGGCGCCCCGCGGATACCCTTTGATTCGCCTTAGGGAGAAATGGGGGTGTCACAGTTGGTATCAGAGCTTAGGCTTCAGATCTCCGTAGTACATCCTAGGCTTGAAGTTTAGGATGTCGGACTGTGGAACTGATTTGGAAGTTAAGTGACCGCTTGTGGGGACAAAAATTTGAACCTTGGTTTGAATTAATGGACAATTGGGTGTCTCGACCTTGTAAGAGATATATGGGATAGTATGTGTGACGCCCCACAAGAATGAGGGTTCCATTTTATATATATGAGTGTGTGTTGTGTATATTAAGTGTAATTGTGTGAGGATGTGGGCTGCTTTGTTGGAAAACGGACGAGCGTGTCGTTTGAATTTGGAAAAAAGAAAATGTTTTAGAGGCAAAATTTTGTACCAAATCTGGCCGCATATCCGGCCAGTTCTTGGCCGGATTGTTCGCCGGATTGCGGTTGGATTTTGAAAAAAAATGGTTCGCCACTGCCTTGAATCCGGCCTGGAATCAAGACGGATTGTGACATGTCGCCTCAGCAGCCAGGTTTGATCAGCTATTTTTTCTTCATTCTTATCTTGTTTTGGTTGAAGTTGGTCTACATTTTTGCTCCCTCTTGCTCGGCTCTCTAGAGAGGAAAAACAAGAGAGATTTCTTCATTTTTGGTAGCTTCAATTTTTGCTCAAATCTTGAGATTTCACCGATGGTTTTCGAAACTACTCCATACAAGTGTATACTAAGGAGGTTTAAAGCTTTTGGTGGAGTGATTTCTGGAGAAGAAGCTCTAAGCTATTATCTTTCTTGAGTTGATAAGGTACCTTACTTGGAAAATTCCCTTTTTGTTCTAATAATGGTAGATTAGTGACTTATAGTAGCTAAATATGTGGCTTTGTGGATGATTTCATGATTTTAAGTAGAGTTGGACCAATTTTTGATTTATTGGAGAATTTTCTGATTTTATATGATTATTGTTAGTTGGTCATGGAATGATAGCTTGATATGGTATGTGTGAGGACCCGCAAATTTCTTATGTTTTTCCTCAAAAATGCCTTTTATTTGAAAATTATTATTTATTAAAGTCTCCTACCCAATTATTCCACAATAAGTGCAGATAAACCTAGAAAGTAGGGTTTCACTCTTCGTTTTCAAGATTGGAGCAAAATTAGGGTTTTCGCAATTTTTCGCCGGATGAATTTTCGGTATGGAGCAAGGATCAAATTTGGTGATTAAAAGTGACTTTTGGGTGAGAAATAATATGTGATTAGGAGCAATGATATAAAGTTAGTGAATGGGAAGTAAAAACCCTAGTACGTGTGTTTTTAAGAAAAACGGCGCGAACCGGCGGGTCCTGCGCACTACCGATTGAACGCACCAATTGACCACCACTTTCTTACCATACAAGTTTATTGATATTTGAGCAAAATATCCTCTTAATTGTCAGCTTGTTTGACCGAAAATTAGAGGCTAGAAATAGCAAGGAAAGAAAGAGAAAAATGAAAGGTGGAGGTGGCGAGACTTGTCGCCATCCTAGAGTTTCTTGGCCAAGTGAGTAACTAACCTTCTTAAACCAATTTTCTGCACCTTCCCATCATTATTTCTGCTCCATAGCCTACCAAAAAGAGAGAGAAAAGAGAGAACAAGAACAACTTTCTTCTTCTTGAATCTTAGCAATCCAAGTGACAAATCAAATTTTCAAATCGGTTAAAGTGCTAATTGTGAGTTGGGAAGCTAGAGGAACTAGAAATTTTCAAAGCAAGTGGAGTATCACTCTTCCAAGCTTTGTTTTTGAGGTACTAAATCTGATCATGGTCCTTGATCTTTTAAATCTTGCTTTAAGATGTTATTTAGCTTAAGTTTTGGCTTGATTTCAAGATGTGCAAGTAGTTGTGATGATTATTGGATGAGATATGCAAGTTAGGGTTTAATAACTTTCTGCCTAAACTTGTTATTCTTGGTTTTGATGATCACAAAAGTTCGTTGAAATGTTTATACAGACCAAGAAAGTGAACACTTTGATCAAGCCTGATGGAACAAGGAAAGCATATGTTTGATTGACTCCAGTCTACGATGCTTTGGATGTGGCAAACAAGATTGGAATAGTATAAACGAATTTAGTCATTGTTTTGTTCCGATCAAAGATACTGTCTTTTAAGTATGTCAATTTTGTTAGTCTTGGTTCTTTGAAAGGTTTATCTAACTCTCTTCAAATATAAGTGTTGTTGTCTATCAAAGAATCATGTACGAATATGTCGTGAAATGCAAAACAACCAAAAGAAGAAGCAAAAACAGGACACTCATGTCGGACGGCCGAAAGGAATCTGTCGGACGTCCGAAAGGATAAAGAAAATCAAGAAGGAAACTCTGTCGGACGCTCATAAGGAAGCATCGGACGTCCGGAAGGATCGGACGCACACCTCGAACGCATATCAACCGCATCGGACGTCCGAAAAATTCCAAGATGACTTGCCAACTCTCTGCCTACGATCAGACGCTGTGATGTCGGACGATCAAGACGCATCGGACGTCCGAACTTTAACTTGGCTGTCATCGGACGATTGGTTCGGACGATGATTTGATCGTCGGACGTCCGACAGCCCCAACGGCTAGTTGACTGTTCAGCTACCTTCTATCCGTTGGAAGCATTGATGAAACCCATTTCTGGTTCCCTTTAAAATAAAATTGGTCTGAACCAAGTAGGAACTTTTGCACACTTTGTTTACAAGATCTCAAGAGATATTTTAGCTAGAAAATAGTCTCCAAAGTTAGATTTGTTTTAAAGTGGTGTGAATTTCTGGTGAGCATTTCTTTTGTGGTTGAAAGGATCTTTAGTGTAGCTTTGTTGAGGGTTTTCTGAGTGATTGTAAAACTTCTTAGCTTGACTAAGTGAGGCTTAGGGCAAGGAGGAAGTGTTCCCTTCATTGTACATCTAGTTGATCTTCTTTCATCAAAGAGAAGTTGCTCTTCCTAGTGTTTGATCTTCAAGTTTGAGGATAGCTTGGTAGACACTTGGTTTGATTCCCTATCTTACTTTTCTGTTTAATAAAATTCTCATTGCTTGTCTATACTTGTTTTTCTTATCAATATTGTTCTTGTCTTCAAATTTACTTGGTTGATCATTACTAGAAAAGAAGGTAAATTTTTATTAAAGAAAAAGTGCATAAATTTGGTTAAGATTTTAATCAACCCAATTCACCCCCCCTCTTGGTTGTCTTTGGGACTTACAATTGGTATCAGAGCTTGGTCTCCTTGAGATTAAGCTCTAACGGCCTGGAGTAAAGATGACAACCAGTCATGCTATGTTTGTTGAGGGGCAATCTGTTACTAGGCCTCCCATGTTCAGTGGCTCCAACTATGTTAGCTGGAAAGAACGAATGATTATCTTTCTGCAATCTATTGATATTGAACTATGGTTTATTGTGAGTGAAGGACCGCATGAAGCTAACTTTCTTGATGCAGATACAGGGTTGCTTCGGCCAAAAACGAGAGCTGAAATGAATGCTCAAGATAGGACTAACCTCACATTGAATGCCAAGGCCATGAATGTTCTTTATAGTGCCCTAGATTCAAATGAATCAATCAGAGTAAAAGGCTGCAAATCGGCCAAAGAAATATGGGATAAACTAAGAGAAATCCATGAGGGTGGTAACAACGTGAAAGAACAGAAAAAGGCTATCTTGGTCACAAAATATGAATCATTTAAAATTGAACCTCTTGAGGATATTGACAAAATATATTGCAGGTTCACTGACTTGATCAAAGATCTTGAAGCATTGGGCAAAGAGTACACCTTGGGAGAGAAGAACAGGAAAATTCTCAATGCGTTGGGCAAAGAATGGGAAAACAAAGTGACTGCAATAGAGGAGGCTAAGGATTTAAGTTCTGTACCTATTGAATCTATCATTAACTCACTAACCTCTTATGAGTTGAAACTGAAATCTAAAGTGCAGGAGGAAGAGGATGCTAGAGCAAAGAGAAACATTGCTCTAAAGACTACTCAAGGTGAAGATGATACAGCTCACTTGGATGATGAAGACTCAGATGGTGATGATAATGATCTTGCTCTCATCACCAGAGGCTTCAAGAGAATCTTGAATAAAAGAAAGTTTAGAAGGGGAGGACCTAGCAATCAATTCCAGAATCAGCCATCTATCGCAAAGTACAAAGGAAAACAAGATTTCAACAAGAAACAGTTGGACAAATGCTTCGAATGTGGACAGCCTGGACACTATGCAAACGAATGCCCCATGAAGAAGATGAAAGATGGAAAAGCTGATCGGAAGCCACGATTTAACAACTTTCAGATTACTTGGAATGAATGCAACTCCGAAGGGGAAGTTGAAGAAGAGGAAGAATCAGCTCAAATGGCCTTCATGGCTATGGGAAATAATGAGGTAACTTCCACACACTCTCAATCTGAAAGTGATGATGATGAAGATGATGATCTTGAATCCTTTGTTGAAAAACTGCATAATGCCTTGAAGGAATCTTATGATAAAAACAAGCAGTTAAAACAGAAAATGGCTTTTCTCATTCAAGAAAATGCAAATCTTTTTCAACAAAATAAACAACTGAAGACTGACAATGAAAGTCTTGTAAGAGCCGGATGTAATGTTCAAAATGAGCTTGATAGAAAGACAAATATTTGTGAAATGCTGAAGGAAAGACATGGTGATTTGAAAAAAAGAATGGACAACTTGGATGAGACTTTGAAAGCAAGAAAACAGGAGTTTATCAAAAGGAACATGTCATCTACCCATCCTACTACTTTTCAAAGAACATTTGCACACAACAAAAATGCACATGGTTTCACAACATATAGAAGAGGTGGATTGAGATATGTCAAACCAGTACATGTTAAGGACTCTTCCATTATGTGTGGTTTTTGTTGTCAAAGAGGGCATTTGAAAGGTGATTGCTATGTGAGAAGAAATCTGAACAAAGGGATGAAATGTATGTGGTTAGTTAGATACAATGCTAACTATTGCGGACCCAAAAATTAAAATGGGTACCAAACACTCTATCTTTTCAGGAAAAAGGATCAAACAAGTCCAAATGGTTTATTGATAGCGGCTGCTCAAGGCACATGACCGGTGATCCCTCTTTGTTCATAAAGCTGAAATCAAAATCAAGTGGAAAGGTGACATTTGGTGATGATGTGAAAGCTAAGACAATTGGAATAGGTGATGTTGGTAAGGATGGTGAAACTTTTGTTCAGAATGTACTCTTAGTTGATAATTTAGGATATAACTTGCTTAGTGTTAGTCAATTGTGTGATAAAGACTTGTTTGTGTTGTTTAAAAAGCATGAATGCATTGTGCTTGATTCCAAATATAATGTTGTGTTCAAAGGTAAGAGGTTCAATGACATATATATTATGGTTCTTGATAGAATTGATTCATCTAGCTTAAAATGTCTTAAAGTTTCAAATGAAGATCCTTGGTTGTGGCATAGGAGACTTTGTCATTTTAACATGGATTTACTAAAGGAAATTTCGAAAAAGGAGCTTGTTAGAGGCTTGCCAAAAATCAGTTTTGAAAAGAATAAAATTTGTGATGCATGTCAATTTGGAAAGCAAACAAAAGTTTCTTTTAAACCAAAGAAGTGTGTATCTACTTCCAAACCTTTAGAACTCTTGCATCTTGACTTATTTGGCCCTACTCAAATCTCTAGCTTGGGTGGTAAGAAATACTGTTTTGTGATTGTAGATGATTATTCTAGATACACTTGGGTGATATTTCTTGCTCACAAAGATGATGCCTTCAAGAATTTTACTTCATTGTTTGCTAAAGTGCAAAATCTGCTTGGGTTAAAAATTGTTAGGATTCGAAGTGATAATGGGACGGAATTCAAGTATTGTGGTTTTCCAGAATTTTGTGATCATAATGGTGTAACACATGAGTTTTCTATTGCAAGGACTCCACAGCAAAATGGTGTTGTAGAAAGGAAAAACAGGACTCTCCAAGAGGCTGCTAGAACTATGTTGAATGAATGTAGGTTGCCTAAATATCTTTGGGCTGAAGCGGTAAACACTGCATGTTATGTGATGAATAGAATACTCTTGAGACCTATTTTAAAGAAAACTCCTTATGAGCTGATTTTTGATAAGAAACCTACGGTTGGTTATTTCAAAGTATTTGGTTGTAAATGCTTTATTTTGAATCTAAAGGAACATCTTGGTAAGTTTGATAAAAAATCTGATGAAGGAATATTTTTGGGGTATTGTGAGAATAAAAGAGGGTATAGAGTTTTTAATAGAAGAACTCTTGTGATTGAAGAAGCTATACATATAACATTTGATGAAACCAATGATGATAATTCCAAAAGTTCGTGTGAGGATGATGATGTAGGTGTTCGAGAAGGAATGGAAAAGCTATCAATTGGAAATGAAGGAAGCTCTAAACCAGCAGCCACTGAAATGAAAAATGAAGTTCATAATGATCAAGAAGAGGAAGATGAAGACAAAAATGATGATCCACTCAAAGATCTTCCCAAGGCTTGGAAATTCAGCCAAAATCATCCAAAAGAGCTTATAATTGGTGATCCATCCGAGAAGGTAAACACTCGTTCCTCATCTAGAAAATTGATTGACAATTTTGCTTTAATTTCTCTTTTTGAACCCAAAAATATCAATGATGCGTTAAATGATGAAAACTGGATTTTGGCAATGCAAGAGGAACTTAATCAATTTGAGAGAAATGAAGTATGGACACTTGTTGATAGACCTCAAAATCAACCTATCATTGGCACAAAGTGGATTTTTAGAAATAAGTTGGATGATAAAGGTGTTGTTGTAAGAAATAAAGCCAGATTAGTTGCTAAAGGATATGCACAAGAAGAAGGAATTGATTTTGATGAAACATTTGCTCCCGTAGCAAGATTAGAATCTATTAGAATGCTTCTTGCTTTTGCATGCTTTAAAGGCTTCAAATTGTTTCAAATGGATGTTAAAAGTGCTTTTTTAAATGGTTTTATTGATCAAGAAATATATGTGGATCAACCCCCCGGTTTTGAAAATACAAAATTTCCAAGTCATGTGTTTAAACTATCTAAATCTTTGTATGGTCTAAAACAGGCTCCAAGAGCTTGGTATGAAAGACTAAGTGGTTTTTTGATTGAAAATGGTTTCAAAAGGGGTGTTGTGGACACCACACTTTTTACTAAGCATGTGTTGAATGACCTTCTTATTGTACAAATATATGTAGATGATATTATTTTTGGTGCCACTAATGAGTATCTATGCAAGGATTTTTCCACCACTATGCAAAATGAATTTGAAATGAGTATGATGGGAGAATTAAATTTCTTCCTTGAACTTCAAATACATCAAGCTCTTGAGGGAATTTTTATAAATCAAGCAAAATACACCAAGGAATTGCTGAAAAGGTTTGGCATGGAGGACTCAAAACAAGTTGGAACTCCAATGTGCACTTCTACAAAGTTTGACAAAGATGAAGAAGGTAATCATGTGGATGAAAAGCATTATAGAGGTATGATCGGAAGCCTACTCTATTTAACCGCAAGTAGACCTGATATTATGTTTGCTGTTTGCTTGTGTGCTAGATTTCAATCTTGTCCAAAAGAATCACATTTGAATGCTGTAAAAAGAATTTTTAGGTATTTGAAAGGTACATTAGACTATGGTCTTTGGTATGCTAGATCTAATGAGTTTGCACTATATGGTTATTCGGATGCTGATTTTGGAGGGTGTCGTGTGGATAGAAAGAGTACTAGTGGAACTTGTCATTTTCTTGGAAATTGTTTAGTTTCTTGGTTTAGCAAGAAACAATGTGCAATCTCTTTGTCTACAACCGAAGCGGAATATATTGCCGCTAGTGCATGTTGTGCTCAACTTTTATGGATGAAGCACACTTTGAATGATTTTGGATTGTTGTATGACTGCATGCCTGTATTCTGTGATAATACTAGTGCTATAAATTTGACCAAAAATCCTATTCATCATTCTAGGACAAAGCACATAGATATAAAGCATCACTTCATTCGTGATCTTGTTCAAAAAGGTGAAATATGTGTAAATTATGTTTGTTCTAAAGATCAATTTGCTGATATTTTTACAAAAGCTTTGCCATTAAATCAGTTCATTCATCTGAGATCAAAATTAGGAATAATTGAAAAATCATCTTAATTTTTTTTGGGCTTCGGACGTCCGAAAGAAGATGAACGGACGTCCGATGATGTTCTTCAGCCATTTTCCAGATTGCACCTGTTCGGACGCAACTGTCGGACGTACAACTTCGTTCGGCCATCCGACAGTGCAATGGCTCATTTTTTAAAACAACTTTCTTCCTCATTTGCTTCAGACTCTTCCCATTTTATTTCCTCTCGGACGAAAACCCTCTTGTCTCTCACTCTCAAATTCATATCATTCTGAAGCCCCCATTCCCAAATTGACTCAACCAAAACAGTTCCTGATCAATTGCGAGTCATTTTTCCTGATCATTTCACAGAACCATCTATCACTTCGCACATTCCCAAATTTTCCTCAAAACCCTACCTCCTCATAACCGCTCTGTCAAATCTTGTACAAGGTCTTTTGTTCCAAAATTTTTGTTCGATTCACTTCCCTACTGCTGTGTGCATCATTTGCATTCTTCATTCCACACATTTCGCACAATGGTGAATCTGAGGGGAGGAAAGGTTACTGTCGGACGCAAGCATCCACTCAGGGATGAGGATGAGGATCTTCCTACTGTCAAACGGACATCCAAACGCTTCAAAAGGGGAGCTATCAAGGGTCAAATGTCACGGCCTACTTCACAACCCACTTCTCAACCAGAATCTGGACAGGGGACCTCTTCTCAACTGCCTCCTAAATCAGCCCCTCTCCCTCCATTCTTTGATGATGCTGCGAAAGAAAAATACTCCTGGATATCCCAGAAAGGAGTCATTCCTCAACGAACTGTAAACCCTTCTGAATTTCGCTCCATAGGTTTAGAATCCATTCTGAGTCTATTTGCTTTCCAGAAATGGTCACATCTCATTTCTATGCCCAATGTCTATTATCCTGACATGCTGCATCAATTTTTTGCCAATCTTAGGAAAGGAACTGACCAAACTGAAATCATGTCCAGGGTAAATGGGGTTGACCTAATCTTTGATTCTGATACTGTGAATTCCATTTTAAATACTACCATTGAACGTTTATGCAAAGATAAAATTGCTAATTTCTTTTCTTATGAAGAGCTCCCTACTGCTGATAATCATTTTGATGGGACAAAAATGTTAACGTATTTCAAAAGAAGTTTTTCCTCACCTGCTGATGCTAAATTGAATGATCTGGCCCCTGTGAATTTAATTGCCTTTTCTATCATTTCAAACCTGCTTGTGCCCACTGATGGCCACAGAACTGATGCAAACAAAATGGAGTTGTATCTCTTTTATTGTTTTCGAGAAAAAATTCGGATTGATTTTGGTTTTGTCATGTGCAAGTTTTTACTTCGCTATACCACTGACTCTCGAAGAAAACTATCCTATGGAAAGTTTCTTCAAAAGATTTTTGAGTTTTACAAAGTTCCAATTCTAGGTGTTTGTCCCAAAGAAGCATCTTCTTATGCCTTTACCAAAGCATATTTTGAAAGAAAAAATCTTGTTTTTAAAGATAATCTGTGGGCATATAAGGGGGCATCATCTAGTGAACAGAGGTCTAAGACTGTACATGATCCTTCATTCAGTCCACTCACTCCCATTCATCCTAGGAAATCTGCCACTAAGGCATCTTCCTCCTCCAATGATGGAGTGATTGAGCTTCTTCATGAACTCAAACAGCATGTTCTTCTTATAGAACATGGCCTAATGCTCACCATGTCCTCTGAGCAACAAACTGCCTTTCTAGACAAAAAGAACCTTCTTTTTCCCCTACCTGTAGTTGAGGAAGTCTCGCATGGTAAAGAGTCTCGTACCACTGATCCAAGTGCAGCAATTCCAGACCCTGGTTCATCAACCCTGTGACTTCTCATGGCACTTCTACATCAGATAAAGGCAAGGCACCAGTTGAAGAGGCTGCTGAAGATGATGAAGAAACTGAAGAGGAGGATCTCGACCAATATCAGCTCTCTCGGAGGACACCTGGATCCACATAGTTCATCACTTAGGACATTTGCATTGTGTTTGTCTTGTTTATGTGTTTGTGGTATTCAACAATGAATATGTAATGTAATGGATATTTTAAGTTTCTTTTGATATGTTTTGATGGATGTTTAAGTACTGTTTTGATGGATGTCTAAGTATTTTGATGGATGTTTGTTTGTCTATTCTCATTGTGTGAATGTAATGAATTGTTTTTGGTTTGCATTGATGAATGTGTTTGTGGATAAGATGGATGTGATTGATTGCCCTTTTGTGATGACAAAAAGGGGGAGAGGACTAGAATTGATGATTGATGATTGGTGTTGATAGGTGATTGATGATTGGTGATGTTGGATATGTTGGATTGATTGTTTAAATTTGGATTGATTGTTTAAAGTTGGTTTGGCTGATATGCTTAATTGTCATATTTTTGGAAAATTGTTTAACTCGGATGTGCAGCCAAGTGAGAGGGAGTTTTTCAAAATTTTATGGTTCACTAAATAAGGGGGAGATCGTGAGAAAGGGGGAGCTTGTACTGCAATCATCAAATTTCATTTCAAACTTTTGTTTTGTCATCATCAAAAAGGGGGAGAATGTTATTCTTGGTTTTGATGATCACAAAAGTTCGTTGAAATGTTTATACAGACCAAGAAAGTGAACACTTTGATCAGGCCTGATGGAACAAGGAAAGCATATGTTTGATTGACTCCAGTCTACGATGCTTTGGATGTGGCAAACAAGATTGGAATAGTATAAACGAATTTAGTCATTGTTTTGTTCCGATCAAAGATACTGTCTTTTAAGTATGTCAATTTTGTTAGTCTTGGTTCTTTGAAAGGTTTATCTAACTCTCTTCAAATATAAGTGTTGTTGTCTATCAAAGAATTAGGTACGAATATGTCGTGAAATGCAAAACAACCAAAAGAAGAAGCAAAAACAGGACACTCATGTCGGACGGCCGAAAAGAATCTGTCGGACGTCCGAAAGGATAAAGAAAATCAAGAAGGAAGCTCTGTCGGACGCTCATAAGGAAGCATCGGACGTCCGGAAGGATCGGACGCACACCTCGGACGCATATCAACCGCATCGGACGTCCGAAAAATTCCAAGATGACTTGCCAACTCTCTGCCTACGATCGGACGCTGTGATGTCGGACGATCAAGACGCATCGGACGTCCGAACTTTAACTTGGCTGTCATCGGACGATTGGTTCGGACGATGATTTGATCGTCGGACGTCCGACAGCCCCAACGGCTAGTTGACTCTTCAGCTGCCTTCTATCCGTTGGAAGCATTGATGAAGCCCATTTCTGGTTCCCTTTAAAATAAAACTGGTCTGAACCAAGTAGGAACTTTTGCACACTTTGTTTACAAGATCTCAAGAGATATTTTAGCTAGAAAATAGTCTCCAAAGTTAGATTTGTTTTAAAGTGGTGTGAATTTCTGGTGAGCATTTCTTTTGTGGTTGAAAGGATCTTTAGTGTAGCTTTGTTGAGGGTTTTCTGAGTGATTGTAAAACTTCTTAGCTTGACTAAGTGAGGCTTAGGGCAAGGAGGAAGTGCTCCCTTCATTGTACATCTAGTTGATCTTCTTTCATCAAAGAGAAGTTGCTCTTCCTAGTGTTTGGTCTTCAAGTTTGAGGATAGCTTGGTAGACACTTGGTTTGATTCCCTATCTTACTTTTCTGTTTAATAAAATTTTCATTGCTTGTCTATACTTGTTTTTCTGATCAATATTGTTCTTGTCTTCAAATTTACTTGGTTGATCATTACTAGAAAAGAAGGTAAATTTTTATTAAAGAAAAAGTTCATAAATTTGGTTAAGATTTTAATCAACCCAATTCACCCCCCCTCTTGGTTGTCTTTGGGACTTACAAAACTTGTTGTATAGTTAGTATATGTTGTATATAAGGTTATATAAGGGGCTTTGGTAGTGATTGGAACAAGAAATTTGAGAAAGTTTCATTGAAGACCAAAAATTCCAGAATCTGGAAAATTTGTTCCCCATTCTGTCCCGTTTTGTAGCCCTATGTTAGAGGCCGAATTGGCCTTGGCTTAAAACATGAAAGTTTTAGGAAATGACATTTTAGAGGTGCCTGCAAAATTTCAGGTCAATCGGAGTAGCGTAGCATGAGAACAGTCGAAATTACCCTTGCTATCCTGTTTCTACCCGAACCTGAGAACTGCGACTGTAATTGGTTATTTTGGGTTGGAATGCTTCGGATTTGATTGTTGAGGTCTTCTGATGAAATGTATCCCTGTATCTTAGCTTTCGGATGGCTTTGGAATTACTTGATTTGGACTTCGGTAGCCTGTTTTATGATGTTTACGCCAGAATGCGTTTTGTGAATCTGTTATTGCGGTTTTGGTGTAGTATATTGCATTTTTGACCTAGTTACACTCGAAACTAGATTGAGTGATTTTCTTCAATATTGTATCCCCTTAAGTCCTGAATATTCCTGTAAAATTTTAGGTCAAACGGATTAGTGTATCCTGAGTTATAGACAAAACACTCAGGCCTGTTTTTGACATTAGTTTGTGCTGCGTTTTGAAGTTAGCCTCTGACCGTGCATTTTTCCGTTTTGATCCCGTATGAACTGGGTGCTGATCCCTTCATAAGAAATTTAGATCTTGGTCTCAGCTTCAAAACGGTATAAAGTACATCGAAATCCGAGTTTCGTATCTCCCGTTATGACCGAAACAAGATTATCGTCAGAACTGCCTTTGAATCTGGACAGTTCTGACGGGTACTTTGGCACTCCATTTTCGTTCTGTTCTGAATAGATTCAGGTCTTAGCCAAAACATCAAAGTTTTAACCTTATGTCTCAGATTTCTAATGCCTTTGGAATTTCCAGATTTGGATTTGTGAACTGGGAGTTATGGTCCAGCGAACAACCCTGTTCGTCACCCTAAGACGTAAATTTCTGGTACTATTTTTCACAATTTCGACCTGCTTCCATTCAGATCTAGATTAAAGTGTCTTCATGAGATTTGTAGCTCTTTCTCATAGCTTCGAAACGGTATCTTGCTCACTTTGATCCGACATTTGTAGCCTAATCCTTGATCAAAACGGTTTGAGATGGCAGATTTGACCGTTTCCTTTTGCCGTTCCGCGCACTTGCATGTGCCAATTTTGCCGTTTCTGTACTTGAGTGTGTCGGCTTTTGCCGTTTTGCTTGTTTTAAGTATGTTAGTAGCCGTTTGTGATATATTGTGACACAATCTTCTATTTCAGACGGTGGTAAGCTAGGTGGAGCTGGTGGGGCCTACTAGCTACTTTTCGCGACGTGAATTTTGTCCTTTTGTTATCCTTGTTCGTTGAGTAAGTATTCAGGCCGCTCTTACGTGTTAGTTGCTTATGTGTTTCGATATGTATGAAAAGGGTACCTAGGCGAGGGTGTACTTTATCGCACTCGGCCTAAACCCTAGTTTGCGCACATATTTGTACATGACATATGTATATGAATCATTTTGGAACTAAACCCCTTGAGCTTGTGGCTCGTGGTGACTTTCGAATAAATTTTGTGAAGTTTGTGAGTTTGGGGCCCGATCTCAATACCTAGATGGACTATTCGAGCCGGTTAGGGCTTGGTCGAAGTCAGTCCAACCTGGTTTGAGGTCACCAAGTTTGTGAATTTGGTTCACCGAGTTATGAACCAAGTTTGTGACCCGAGCTTGTGACTCAAGCTCAAGTTTGTGATTTTGTTCGCCTGGGCAAGTTTGTGAAGTGACTGGCCAGTGAGGGTGATAAGGTGTTCGGTGGGTGTACAAGTGGAGCTCTACGGACCTTATTTGTGGTCGACGGAGTGTCGGCAGGAGATCATACACGACACATGAATTGGCTTTGGAGCCACCCGTATCCTTATTATGTGATGTTACTTTTCTGCTTTTGCTTTACTCTTACTGAGTAACTGTTGTTACGTGAAATTTACGCTTTTACCCCTGATTACTTACTAAGCATATAACTTACCCCTTTCCTTTTGTTTTCCTTAGCAGGGGGCCGACGCGGGGATCGCTCGGGAAGGTGTTTAGTGTTTTGATTATAGACGAGTGAACTTGTACTTGTTTTAGTTGACTAGTAAGATGTATATTTGAGTTTTATCTTGTAATTTATTTGAGGACTGTAGTGCTTGAGTGAGTCCCGGCGAGAGCTGGGCAGGCGACCCGCCGAACCCTTTGGTACGCCCTAGGGGGAGGTGGGGCCGTCACAGTATGAAATGGAGCCTTGGTGTTAGTTGTGGTTATTTGTGAAAATTTTCAGAATTTGTGCGGAAATTCCAATTTTAGGGTTTTAATTTGTGGCTTTCTTATGGTTGGTTCTTGAGCTCTTACTTGGTTAAGATTTAGGGTATTGTGGCCATAATTAGGTGTGTTTTATAGTCTATGAAGTGTACGTGTAATTATGATTGAATTGAGATGAATATTAGTGTTATTTACAGGATGAAAAATAAGAAAATTAAAGGAAAATGCTGTCCAATCTTTGAGATCATTTGATAGTTGTGTTATGTGAAATATTGATGTTATATGTGCTAGTTTCACTTGCCTTCGGAAATTCCAGCTTGTGTAGGTCAATATCAATGTTAGGGTTTCGATTTGGGACTTAATTATATTGGTTTTGGAGCTATCAATTGGCTCATACTGAAGGGGCATTGTGGCCTAATTAGATATGTGGTATATCTTATGATTTGTATGGGTAATTGTGGTTATATACAAAGGTTAGTTTAGAAGTGTAATTTCCGTTTTACCTTGTTTCTGGACTTAATTTGGACTGCAAATTTAGCCATGTTTTAGACCGAACCTGTGACGACCCTACTTCTCCCAAGGGCGAACCCAAGGGTATCGACGGGCCGCCTGCCTAGCTCGCGCCAGGACTCAAAACTTAAAACAATCAAAGCCAGAAAATTCAAAAGAGTACTATATACAACCCCAAAAGAGTTATAATTACATTCTCCAAAAGTATCGAGTCAAACCATCAAAACAAAAATAAACATCCTAACTGTTCAACTATTACAAGCCAATCTTACTATACTAGTATACGAGCCAAAAGTCCCCGCGTCGGCCCCTGCTAAGGAAAACAAAAGGAATGGGGTAAGCTATATGCTTAGTAAGTAAACAGGGGCGAAAGCGTAAATTCATGTAGCAACAATTACACAATAAGAGTAAAGCAAAAGCAGAAAAGAACAACATCATATAAGAAGGATACGGGTGGCTCCAAAGCCAATTCATGTGCCATGCATGATCTCCTGCCGACACTCCGTCGACCGCAAATAATAGTCCGTAGAACTTCACTTGTACACCCACCGACACCTTATCACCCTCACTGGCCAGTCACCTCACAAACTTGCCCGGGCGAACGAAATCACAAACTTGAGCTTGAGTCACAAGCTCGGGTCACAAACTTGGTCACCTTCTCGGTGAACCGGATTCACAAAATTGGTTCATAAAATGAACCTACAAACTTGGTGACCTCAGACTAAGTTGGACTGCCTTCGACCAAGCCCTAACCGGCTCGAATAGTCCAACCAAGTCAAGAGTTCGCCCCAAACTCACAAACTTCACAAAATTATTCAAAATCACAAACTTTGCAAACTTCACAAACTTTATTCGGAAGTCGCCCCGAGCCACAAGCTCAAGGGTTTTGGTTCCAAAAGGTTCATATACATATGCCAAGTACAATTATACATTCAAATTAGGGTTCAGGTCGAGTGCGATAAAGTACACCCTCGCCTAAGTGCCCTTTTCACATATCTCAAACACATAGCAAAGAAAACACACCAAACTGGCCTGAATACTTACTCAAAATACCAAAAGTAGTACGAAAGCAAAATCGCTTCGCGCGTTCGCTAGTAGTGGGCCCCACTGGCTCCGCCTAGTTCACCGCTGTCTGAAATAGAAGATTTTATCACAAATGGCCACTAACTTGCCCAAAACAAACAAAACGGCAAAACAACACGCGCACACGTAAATATGACAGACGGAAACGGAAACAGTAGATTTGATACTCATTTCTAGTTCACCCATAAGTTGAGCTACGAATATCGGATTAAGTCAGATGAGATGCCAAATCGAAGCTTAAAGGATGAACAACAACTGTTATGAAGACATCCAGAACTGAAACTGGAGGCTTCAGTCCCAAATGAACCAAACACAACCACTTACGAAATCTGGCCAATGCACAAATGGTCAGTTTTGAGTGCGAACTGTTTTCTATGCTACACATGGTCAAAAGAGCTGAAAATTGGCAGTTAGATAGTTCATTCCAAATGGAACAACTTTCATGAAGGTCGGCAATCCAAATTCGGAACGAAAATTGGTCATCAGGACCAAAACAGATTTCTGGTCATTTTCACGGGCAGGCCTTGTTTGCTCGGCTATATCTCAGGTTTTATAAATCCGATTCATGAAATTCCAAGGGCGTTAGAAAGCTCTGATATAGGGCTATAAGTTTGGTGTTTTGGTCGGAAGCCCAAACAGCTTGTAACTCAGTCAAATGTGAAGCCAAATTTCCAGCCATAAACTTTCCAAAAACGTACCAGAATCACAAACCGTATTTGACCTCAATATGCGGTAATGGCACCAAATTCACTACGGTTATCGGATGGGGGTATAAGACCCACCGTTTCGAAGCTAAGAAACAGGGGTACAACAATGTAGAAGGCCACTCAGTCCAAATCCTAGCACAACTAGGTCAAATATGGAAAATATGAAACCAGAATTACCAAAACAGGTTTGCAAAACACAGAAAACTGTAATCGGTATATCTCAGTCCATACAAGTCCAAATGCCGAAATTCCAAAGGCATAAGTTAGCTAAGACGTCCAGCTACATTTCATCAGAAGACACCAACATCCAAATCCAAACCAATTCCAGTCAAAATGGCCAATTACCAGTACAGTTTTTGCATTCTGTCCAAAGCAGAACAGCTACAGTAATTTCGTCATATCTCATTCTACATTAATCCAAATGACCTGAAATTTTACAGGCACCTCAAACACATCAATACCTACAACTTTCATGTTTTGAGTAAAGTCAAATTCGGCCTCTAACCCTATGATCCAAAACCGGACAGAATTGGGGTTTTATGAACCCTAGCTTTTCATTTTCCCCAATCCAAATCCATAATTGGTTGCATTTATCCACAATTCACACCCACTAGAGTCATTATAGTCCATTACCATTCATCATACAAGGCCACAACATCCCATTCATATTAAACCAGAAAAATTCCCAATAAAATAAAAACTTCACCAAAACTCTTCAAATCAAGAAATAAATCATATATTCCATCACTCCAGCCACCATTAAGCACAAAAAAAACCATCATTAAGTATAGGGGAAAGGTTGAAGCATCACTCACCTAATAACAAGAGAGAGGAAAATGATGGACACCTTAGCTCTTCCAAAAAACTTCAATAAACCAACCAATATCACCAAAAGGAAAGATTGTATGGAGTAAAACTAACTTAAACTCTTGATTTGGTGGATTTTGGTCCAATTGGAAGCTTGAAAGTTGAAGAATTTCCTACTTCTTTGAGAGAGAAAGGGCCGGCCAACACAAGGAAGAAAATGGTGATTTTTGAGCAATTTTTGGATATTTAATCTTTTGGTCAAAAAGTCAAGAAAGTGAATAGTAATTCTTAAGTCTTCTCCAATGAAATGGTGACACTTGTCACCACCATTAATGCATTCCTATCCTTTCTTTTCTCTCTCACATCAATCATATCTCACTCTCTACTTATCTCTTAACACCCGATAAATTTTACACAGTATCCGGAATTTAACCTAATTGGCCGAATTTTTCCGAACTTTTCGCACTAGTGGGTCCCACGTCCGATATACGTTCTTAATTTCTCAAAATCTAACCAATACTAGAAAAATCATCTAAAAACTATATTTACTCATAAAAATTATTTGGGGAATTTTCTAATAAAGAAAATGTAGAAAAAAATGGATTTTCAATCTTAACCGGAACTTAGGGTTTAAATCTTAATCCCTACTTAGGGTTTTCGAAATACTCCCAAAACCAAACGTTACCGCCCAATTAATGAATATATCAACGTAGAACGAACTGGGGCCTCACAGAACCAGCTGTTGCCCAAAACATGAAAGTTGTAGATATATGAGTTTTCTATCTACCTGCAAAATTTTAGATTGATTGGAATACTGTATCTTGTGAAATGACTGAAATACCCTTAACTGCCCTTAAACCCTATTTCACGGATTGTTACCATTTTTCTCTAAGATTTCGATTTTTGACCATGAATATGTATAATTTGGCTTTGGAGGTCTTCATAAGAAATGTTGGTATATGTCTTAGCTTCGTAACGCCATAAGATTTGTTTCAATCAGATAAGTGTAGCCTCAATTATGATTAAAATGCCAAAAGGTAATAGGGACTTGTTGCTTTTAGAATTTCCTTTGCTTGACTTGATATGTGTGATCTAGGGTTTGGACTTGAGCAAGGCAATGATATATGATGGATGAGGTTCATGAGCATGGTTGGTGAGTGATCTCCAAACTATTTGCAAAGTTACTTTTCGACTTAATTCTTGCATTGGTTACTCGATTGCATATCATTTGTGTTTGTGTGTGTGCCATGACATGATTTGGCTCCATTGAGTTCATGGAAATCTTGTGCTTAGAACCAACGTCTCCACCCCTGTTTACCTGGAGCCATGATGGCTCCCTTTTGCTATTTGACTGTTCATTGATCTGTTTGAGCGTTGGAATTCTAAGTACAATGACTTCACCGGCTCACGAGAACAAAATACGTACATTTGATCACTGATTCATAACATCATTTACATGCAATGTTGTGAAGCTTATTTGATTTCTAATTTTACTGGTTACTCGCTGAGATTCTAGCTCACTCCAAAATATTTTTCCCCTCCACAGGGCTCGAGGCAAAGGGAGCGAGTGCAATGAGTTATTAGTATGACTGGATAAACTGTCTCCTGTACCGTTTGAATTCAATTCACTTGATGAATATTCAATGTAATATTTGGGACTGATATTGTAGTTGTAATTGGTGAGATTTGAATGTCTGTAAGTATACGCTCTAAGCGTGGGAAATCTTATTTCGCTTATTATTGAGGTTGTACTCTATGTTCTTGGATGCGAGTGATGTAATTTATTTGAGAACTGTAGTGAGTGAGTGAGTGAGTCCCGGCAAGAGTTGGGCAGGCAGTTTGCCGAACCCTTTGGTTCATCTTAGGGGAAGGTGGGGCTATTACAGTTGGTATCAGAACTTAGGCTTCATATCTCTATAGTGTATCCTAGGCTAAAGTTTAGGATGCTAGACTGTGGGACTAGTTTTGAAAGTGGTAAGCATAAGATATGACTTGGTTGATTTACGCTTGGATGCGTACGGCTTAAGTTGTACAGTTTTTTAGTTTTGGATTCTTGTATTTGAGTACTCGATACTTTTTCTGAGGAAATGCCTGTGAATTTGGAAGGAACTTGGTCTAGTATATGATTATGTGAATAGGAATCATAAGTGAGTTTGAGATAAGTTATAATGGCATAGTTTAGAGTACAAAGGATTTCGTATTGTAGTCGACACTTAACCAAATGAAGAGATTGAAATAATGAATGCTCTCTTGGACTTGTCTAATAAGATTTTGGCTAGGGTATTGATAGATTGTGGTAGTGGCCGGAATTATTGAGAAAACTTGTGATTTTGCATCTTTCTTCTAGTCTTCTTGTTTGATTAAGGTTTGCACCACCCGATTTGTAAGTGTTGAGATTTGAGATACTTGAACTGCCTGAGACCGACTAACTTGAGATCACTTGAGACTTGAACTTGTTTAGACGAGTGTGCTCTTACGTACACTTAATGACCTGACTTGCCTGAAAATATATGGTATTTCATTTACGCATGAGTAAGTAGCTTGATTCGTATATGACGTGTAACTGGACTTGAATTTTGTGACTACTTAAGAATGTGAATTGTTGGGCATAGGCTAGGCGAGTGAGTTCTTATTCGTACTCGTGCACCATGAACTTGAAGTAATTGGCTCTGCTTTTGAATTTATTCGTACTCGTGTGGTTGTAGACCGGCTACTACTCTTCTGTAGCAGTTGAACTGAACCTCTCTAGCGAGGCATTGCCTGTTGTGTTATCAAGCACCGCCATTCTTCTGGTGAGGTATGCCTGTTGTGTTTTCAAGCACCGCCAGGGATGAACTTTTGAACTGAGCCTCTCTAGTGAGACATTGCCTGTTGTGTTATCAAGCACCGCCATTTTTCTGGCGAGGCATGCCTGTTGTGTTTTCAAGCACCGCCAGGGATGAAATGTTGAACTAAGGCTCTCTGGTGAAGTATAGCCATTGTGCTAACTTGTTGTGTTATCAAGCACCACCAGGGACAATTTCCTGAGACTCTCTGGTGAAGTATAGCTATTCTACTAGCTTGTTGTGTTTTCAAGCACCACCAGGGACAAATTCCTGAGACTTTCTGGTGAAATATAGCCGTTATGCTAGCTTGTTGTGTTGTCCAGCACCACCAGTGGTAAAATTTTCGATTTGAAGCTACGTCATGTCCTGAATTTTCTGAATATCTGGGACTTTATTGCCAACTCAGGGCTAGTTTGTGAGGGCTTGCAAATTCCTTGCATATTTCTCAAAAATTCCCTTTTATTTGAAAATTATTTGGAAATTATTATTTCATGTTATCCATGGTTCAATCACCCTAGAAAAGTGCCAATGACCATAGGAAATTAGGGTTTTCCTATTCGTTTTCAATTCAAGGTGAAATCGGATTTTTCGTGTAACCGCAGTATAATTATCCGGTACCGAGTAAGGATCAAATTTGGTGCTTAAGAGTGACTTTTAAGTGAGAAATAATATGTGGTTAGAAGCAATGATAAAAAGTTAGTGAATTGGAAGTAAAAACCCTAGTACGCGCGATTTAAGAGAAAACGCGTCACACCGACGTGTACCGCGTACTACCGATTGAACCACCACTTGATCACCACTTTCTTGCCATACAAGTTTATTACTAATGGAGCAAAATATCTCCTCTCTCATGATGACCTCTTGACCGAAATTTGTGGCTAAAATGCAAGGAAAGAAAGAGAAAATTTTGTGGTGGAAATCAAGCCAAGTGTTGCCTAAACTTGTGGTCCAAATTAATCCTAATCTTCTTGCTTTCTTATCTTACAAACTTAGCTCATTCTTCTTCATTTTTTCTTCTCCTTGGCCGAAATAAGAGAGAGAGAGAGAGAGACAAAGAGAGTTCATCTCATTCTCCTTCATTTCTTCTCCAAATCTTGAAAAGTTTCTTCTATTCGCGCAAATCTACTCCGATTAAGTTGTTATCTAGCTCAAGTGCTACCTACCGGTGTAATTTTCTTGAGGAACAAAGACCTTGAACACTTGTTTCTAGTTGCCTTGGAAAGGTATATATGCTAGAACCTTGATTCTCCGATTAAATGCATGATTAGTTGCTAAATATGTCACATATGGTTGAATTATTGAGGTATGTGGTGAAATAGAGGCTTGGGTCATGATTTTCCATTTTATTGGAATATTTTTCAGCTTTCCTATGATTTTTCTAGTGCTTAAAATTTGGGGCTTTGATGTTTAAAGTCTAATATGGGAAGTTAAGATGGTGAAGCAAGCCAAAAATAAAGAAATTAGCATTTGATTTCAAGAATTTCCAGATTCCAGGGACTTGAAAATTCAGTTCTGCCCGTTTCTATATCACCTAGTTAGAGGCCGAATTGGGCTTTGTATAAAACATGAAAGTTGTAGATAATGATATTTTATAGTTTCCCACAAAATTTCAGCTCAATCGGAGCAACGTAGCTTGTGAAAAGACGAAAATACCCTCACTGATCTAGGTTACTTTCCAGAATTCCGCGTGGACAGTTTAGTCTCTTTGGTTGTGTTTGTTCACTATAATCCGTTCAGATTTAGCCAATTGTTAAAACATGAAAGTTTTAGTGCCCTGTCTTAGCTTTCCAGTGCCACCAAGAACGCCTTAATCGGACCTCGGTAGACTGAGATATGGTCATTTGAATGCATTACGGTTGATTAGCCGAATAGTTGGAACCAGGTTATATGAATTGAGGAATTTGATTAGATTACACTGAAAATTTGATTAAGTGCTCTTCATGAAAATTGTAGACTTTTGTTTTAGCTTCGAATTGGTATAAGTTGCACCTCAATCCGATAAGCGTAGCCTCGGATGTGTTCTATACATGACCACACGTCAAATCTGTCTTTTGTAACTTCATTTCCGCACTTGATATTAGCTTAATTCTTGTTCTTGTATTGTTTTGAGCCTATGGAATGGCTATTGAATTGAAATTGTATTATAGATAATTTTGGGTTGGATTGAGTAAAAGAATGAAGCCTAAATGGCTGGAAAAGTAGGTAAACACAAAGGGCATGCTGCCCAAATTTTCGCTCGAGGACTAAGTTTTTATTTGAACTGGTATACTTACGTTTGGTCTATGAAACCCTAGTTATTTTGTCCACGGGTCTAAATGCCCTCGTTTCGCTTTAAAGTCTTTTATACATTCTACTCTATAATTGTCAAGTTTCTTGGATTGCACCTAATTGTTTGTGCTAGGTGAGCTGTAATATTCTTTTCGTTTAATCTTAGGTTTTCTCGGTGATTAAAGATAATATCCGGAAAGATATTTTGCCGTTGTTTTTCATACATAGGTGAGTGTTCTATATACGTTTTGTTTCTATGACTATGTGGATTGTTGGGTCTATGTGATTATTTGTGACTATTTGATTAAATGTTACTTGTTTTCTATGATTTCTAAAATGAATTTTTTTTCTAGGTGAGTGTGTACTTTATCGCACTCGACCTAAATAAATATGAAATTTTCAATGATTTAATGATGGAAACATTAGTTGCGCATGATGTAAGTCTTTTGGCTGAATTGGGCCCTGCCCTTCGTTACCGATCGACTCGAGCCAGAAGCGGACTCGGTCGGGCGATATGGTGACCCTGGGTGAATTTGGTATACTCGAGTATTACCTTGTAGTCCGGCTACGTCCGGATGGGTGGAGTCCGGCCAATGTCCGGATGGGTGGAGTCCGGTCAACGTCCGGAAAAGGGGATGAACGAACAAAAGGATGAACGAGGGATTCTACTTACAAAAAATGTATTTTCAAACGATTGGAGGAATAAGGGGAAATGTCAGGGGAACGAACGAACAAACAAATATTGAACATGTATCCTTTTAATGAATGTATTATCATTGCTTTATATTGAACATGTTTTCTGGATTAAATGTTATTACATGACTAATGTTCCTTGTTTAATTACTTGTTTATATATATAGAACCTCACTGGGCTTTTTAGCTCATACCACGTCAATTGTTTTCCTTAGCAGGGGAGGCGAGCAAGGACGAGAGTTCTGTATAGTCTAGTTGATCTAGTTCTTTGGCCTTGTAATGGTTCTCGACCTAGTGCTTGGCACGGGCTGGTTGTATGAGGAATGAGAACCTTCGTATATTCGATGTTTGTACTTGAATGGTAAAAACTTTGAAGACTTCTGGTGTGTAGAAGTTTCTTATCTTTTACTTGAGCATCTATTGTCTATGGATGTATATACATGATTTGAGTTCCATAGTGAGTGAGTCCTGGCGAGAGCTGGGCAGGCGACCCGCTGAACCCTGGGGTACGCCCTAGGGGGAGGTGGGGCCGTCACATAGTTGTTCGAATCGAGCCCTTTTGCATGTTCTCTTTGGTTCCTTGTTTAGCTGTCTTTTGGCTCATTACAAAGTGATAAGTGGGATTAGAGTGATCCTTAGTACGTGACTGACTTTCGAAGGCTATTTTGATCTGATTAGTACAAGTTGGAATGTCGAGGACGACATTCCTTTAAGAAGGGAGTTTGTAACGCCCCGCAAGAATGAGGGTTCCATTTTATATATATATGAGTATGTGTTGTGTATATTAAGTGTAATTGTGTGATGATGTAGGGCGCTTTGTTGGAAAAACGGACGAGCGTGTCGTTTGAATTTGGAAAAAATAAAATTTCTTGGAGTCAAAATTTTGTACCAAATCCGGCCGCATATCCGGCCAGTTCTTGCTCGGATTGTTGGCCGGATTGTGGTTGGATTTTGAAAAAAAAAATGGTTCGCCACTGCCTTGAATCCGGCCGGATTGTGACGTGTCGCCTCAGCAGCCAGGTTTGACCGGCTATTTTTTCTTCATTCTTATCTTGTTTTGGCTGAAGTTGGTCTTCATTTTTGCTCCCTCTTGCCTGGCTCTCTAGAGAGGAAAAACAAGAGAGATTTCTTCATTTTTGCTAGCTTCAATCTTTACTCAAATCTTGAGATTTCACTGATGGTTTTGGAAACTACTCCATACAAGTGCGTACTAAGGAGGTTTAAAGCTTTTGGTGGAGTAATTTCTGGAGAAGAAGCTCTAAGCTATTATCTTTCTTGAGTTGATAAGGTACCTTACTTGGAAAATTCCCTTTTTGTTCTAATAATGGTAGATTAGTGACTTATAGTAGCTAAATATGTGGTTTTGTGGATGATTTCATGATTTTAAATAGAGTTGGACCAATTTCTGATTTATTGGGGAATTTTCTGATTTTATATGATTATTGTTAGTTGGTCATGGAATGATAGCTTGATATGGTATGAAATAGGGCCTTTGTATGTTAGTTGTGGTTATTAGCAAAAAATTTCAGAATTTGTGCGGAAATTCCAGTTTTAGGGTTTTAATTTGGGGCTTTCTTATGGTTGGTTCTTGAGCTCTTACTTGGTTAAGATTTCGGGGTATTGTGGCCTTAATTAGGTATGTTTTATAGTCTATGAAGTGTACGTGTAATTATGATTGAATTGAGATGAATATTGGTGTTATTTATAGGATGAAAAATAAGGAAATTAAAGGAAAATGCTGTCCAATCTTTGAGAGCATTTGATAGTTGTGTTATGTGAAATATTGATGTTATATGTCCTAGTTTCACTTGCCTTCGGAAATTCCAGCTTGTGTAGGTCAATATCAATGTTAGGGTTTCGAATTGGGGCTTAATTATGATTGGTTTTGGAGCTATCAATTGGCTCATATTGAAGGGGGATTGTGGCCTAATTAGATATGTGGTATATCTTATGATTCGTATGGGCAATTGTGGTTATATACAAAGGTTAGTTTAGAAGTGTAATTTCCGTTTTACCTTGGTTCTGGACTTAATTTGGACTGCAAATTTAGCCATGGTTTAGACCGAACCAGCTGTTGCCCAAAACATGAAAGTTGTAGATATATGAGTGTTCTATCTACCTGCAAAATTTTAGATTGATTGGAGTACTGTATCTTGTGAAATGACCAAAATACGCTTAACTACCCTTAAACCCGGTTTCGCGGACAGTTTCTGTAACGACCCCACTTCTCCCAAGGGCGAACCCAAGGGTATCGGCGGGCCGCCTGCCTAGCTCGCGCCAGGACTCAAAACTTAAAGTTCGAAAGAGCACTAAATACAATATATACAATCCCAAAAGAGTTATAAATACATTCTCCAAAAGTATCGAGTCAAACCACCAAAACAAAAACAAACATCCTAACTGTTCAACTATTACAAGCCAATCTAACTATACTAGTATACGAGCCAAAAGTCCCCGCGTCGGCCCCTGCTAAGGAAAACAAAAGGAATGGGGTAAGCTATATGCTTAGTAAGTAAACAGGGGCGAAAGCATAAATTTCACGTAACAGTTACACAATAAGAGTAAAGCAAAAGCAGAAAAGTAACATCACATAATAAGGATACAGGTGGCTCCAAAGCCAACTCATGTGCCATGCGTGATCTCCTGCCGACACTCCGTCGATTGCAAATAATAGTCCGTAGAACTTCACTTGTACACCCACCGACACCTTATCACCCTCACTGGCCAGTCACCTCACAAACTTGCCCGGGCGAACGAAATCACAAACTTGAGCTTGAGTCACAAGCTCGGGTCACAAACTTGGTCACCTTCTCGGTGAACCGGATTCACAAAATTGGTTCATAAAATGAACCTACAAACTTGGTGACCTCAGACTAAGTTGGACTGCCTTCGACCAAGCCCTAACCGGCTCGAATAGTCCAACCAGGTCAAGAGTTCGCCCCAAACTCACAAACTTCACAAAATTATTCAAAATCACAAACTTTGCAAACTTCACAAACTTTATTCGAAAGTCGCCCCGAGCCACAAGCTCAAGGGTTTTGGTTCCAAAAGGTTCATATACATATGTCAAGTACAATTATACATTCAAATTAGGGTTTAGGTCGAGTGCGATAAAGTACACCCTCGCCTAAGTGCCCTTTTCACATATCTCAACCACATAGCAAAGAAAACACACCAAACCGGCCTGAATACTTACTCAAAATACCAAAAGTAGTTCGGAAGCAAAATCGCTTCGCGCGTTCGCTAGTAGTGGGCCCCACCGGCTCCGCCTAGCTCACCGCTGTCTGAAATAGAAGATTTTATCACAAACGGCCACTAACATGCCCAAAACAAGCAAAACGGCAAAACAACACGCGCGCACGTAAATATGACAGACGGAAACGGAAACGGCAGATTTGACACTCGTTTCTAGTTTACTCATAAATTGAGCTACGAATATCGGATTAAGGCGTATGAGACGCCATATCGAAGCTTAAAGGATGAACAACAACTGTTATGAAGACATCCAGAACTGAAACTAGAGGCTTTAGTCCCAAATGAACCAAACACAATCACTTACGAAGTCTGGCCAATGCACAAATGGTCAGTTTTGAGTGCTAACTGTTTTCTATGCTACACACGGTCAAAAGAGCTGAAAATTGGCAGTTAGATAGTTCATTCCAAATGGAACAACTTTCATGAAGGTCGGCAATCCAAATTCGGAACGGAAATTGGTCATCAGGACCAAAACAGATTTCTGGTCATTTTCACGGGCAGGCCTTGTTTGCTCGGCTATATCTCAGGTTTTATAAATCCGATTCATGAAATTCCAAGGGTGTTAGAAAGCCCTGATATAGGGCTATAAGTTTGGTGTTTTGGTCGGAAGCCCAAACAGCTTGTAACTCAGCCAAATGTGAAGCCAAAGTTCCAGCCATAAACTTTCCAAAAACGTACCAGAATCACAAACCGTATTTGACCTCAATATGCGGTAATGGCACCAAATTCACTACGGTTATCGGATGGGGGTGTAAGACCCACCGTTTCGAAGCTATGAAACAGGGATACAACAATGTAGAAGGTCACTCAATCCAGTTCCTAGCTTAACTAGGTCGAAAATGCCAAATACTATACCAGAATTACCAAAACAGGTTTGCAAATCACACAAAACTGTAATTACTATAACATAGTCTATACATGTCCAAATGCCGAAATTCCAAAGGCATATGTTAGCTAAGACATCCTGATACATTTCATCAGAAGACACCAACTTCAAAATCCAAACCAAAACCAGTCAAAATGGCCAATTACTATCGCAGTTTTCGCATTCTGTCCAAAGCAGAACAGCTACAGTAATTTCGTCATAACTTATTCTACATTAATCTAAATGACCTGAAATTTTGCAGGCATCTCAATCACATCAATACCTACAACTTTCATGTTTTGAGAAAAGTCAAATTCGGCCTCTAACCCTATGATCCAAAACCGGACAGAATTGGGGATTTAAGAACCCTAGCTTTGCAATTTTCACACCAAATCCAAAATTGGTTGCATTTATCCACATTTCACATCCACTAGAGCCATTATAGTCCATTGCCAATCATCACAAACAACCACACCATCATAATCCAATTAAACCAGAAAAATCATCATAAAATGGAAAACTTCACCAAATCAATTCAAACCAAGCTAAAAACCAGAAATTTCAGCACTCTTATCACTAATAAGCACAACATAAGCATCATTAGGTGTAGTAGGATGTTTCAAGCTTCACTTACCAAAAACCAAGAGAGAGGAAGATGTTGGACACCTTAAGTCTTCAAACAAACTTCAATAGACCACTCACAAGCACCCAAAGGATAGATTTTATGGAGTAGAATCTAAGTTATGTGGTTGGTTTTGGAAGATTGAGTGAAATGGAAGCTTGAAAGTTGAAGAATTTCTTTCTTCTTGAGCTTGAGAGGTTCGGCCATCAAGAGGTGAAAATGGTGATTTTTTTGTGAATTTTTGGAGATATTAACTAATTTTGGTCAAAAGTCAAAAATGTGAATAGTAAACCATAAAGTCCAACCAATCATATTGTGACACTTGTCACACTCATTAATGCATTCTTATCTTTCTTTTTCCCTCTCACATCAATCACTTCTCACTCTCTACTTATCTGTTAACACCCGATAAATTTTACACAGTATCCGGAATTTAACCTAATTGGCCGAATTTTTCCGAACTTTTCGCACTAGTGGGTCCCACGTCCGAAATACGTTCTTAATTTCTCAAAAACTAACTAATACTAGAAAAATCATCTAAAAACTATATTTACTCATAAAAATTATCTGGGGAATTTTCTAATAAAGAAAATGTAGAAAAAAACACGGGTTTTCAATCTTAACCGGAACTTAGGGTTTAAATCTTAATTCCTACTTAGGGTTTTCGAAATACTCCCAAAACCAAACGTTACCGCCAAATTAATGAATATATCAACGTAGTACGAACTGGGGCCTCACAATCTCCCCTCCTTAAAAGAATTTCGTCCTCGAAATTCCAACTTGCACTAATCAGATCAAATAATCCTCAAAAGCAGTCAAGTACACAACAGGCAATGCCTCAAAAGTTCAACCACTCGAGTAGTAGCCGGTCTACAACCACACAAGTACGAATAAGTTCAAAAGCCGGGTTCAAACAAATAAGTTCAAAAGATTATACTCAAATATACATATTTTTACAAAGTCACACTAAAAATATACAAGTTATCCGACATCCGGTTGGTACAAAATCCATTATTTACGTGAGCACTACGGCTCCAAAAATGTAGTCAATCACCGGGTAACAAAAGAAACCAGGCATGCTGGTTATAACAAAATAAACATGGCAGATATAACAAAATAAACATATCAGATAGTCAAAAGGAAATCCCATCAACGGCCCTACGCGCCTCCCCTACGGAACCTACCTAATCCACTAGCACCGCCCCGGCGGCCCTAGGGTGCAAACCTAAAGAATAGGTCCAAATAGCTAACTTCAATATTAAGTAAGAACCAAATCGATTCACACTGGGACTGGCCATCTCCAAGTGCAATCAACTCAATCCCCACTTTGCCTTATGGAAAAATTACAAAAGTCAATATCAAAATCTTAGCATTAAATATTTACCTTAATAGCCAAGTATCCCACAGTCCGGCATCCTAAACTTCAAGCCTAGGATACACTACAGAAATCTGAAGCCTAAGCTCTGATACCAACTGTAACGACCCCACTTCTCCCAAGGGCGAACCCAAGGGTATCGGCGGGCCGCCTGCCTAGCTCGCGCCAGGACTCAAAACTTAAAGTTCGAAAGAGCACTAAATACAATATATACAACCCCAAAAGAGTTATAAATACATTCTCCAAAAGTATCGAGTCAAACCACCAAAACAAAAACAAACATCCTAACTGTTCAACTATTACAAGCCAATCTAACTATACTAGTATACGAGCCAAAAGTCCCCGCGTCGGCCCCTGCTAAGGAAAACAAAAGGAATGGGGTAAGCTATATGCTTAGTAAGTAAACAGGGGCGAAAGCATAAATTTCACGTAACAGTTACACAATAAGAGTAAAGCAAAAGCAGAAAAGTAACATCACATAATAAGGATACAGGTGGCTCCAAAGCCAACTCATGTGCCATGCGTGATCTCCTGCCGACACTCCGTCGACTGCAAATAATAGTCCGTAGAACTTCACTTGTACACCCACCGACACCTTATCACCCTCACTGGCCAGTCACCTCACAAACTTGCCCGGGCGAACGAAATCACAAACTTGAGCTTGAGTCACAAGCTCGGGTCACAAACTTGGTCACCTTCTCGGTGAACCGGATTCACAAAATTGGTTCATAAAATGAACCTACAAACTTGGTGACCTCAGACTAAGTTGGACTGCCTTCGACCAAGCCCTAACCGGCTCGAATAGTCCAACCAAGTCAAGAGTTCGCCCCAAACTCACAAACTTCACAAAATTATTCAAAATCACAAACTTTGCAAACTTCACAAACTTTATTCGAAAGTCGCCCCGAGCCACAAGCTCAAGGGTTTTGGTTCCAAAAGGTTCATATACATATGTCAAGTACAATTATACATTCAAATTAGGGTTTAGGTCGAGTGCGATAAAGTACACCCTCGCCTAAGTGCCCTTTTCACATATCTCAACCACATAGCAAAGAAAACACACCAAACCGGCCTGAATACTTACTCAAAATACCAAAAGTAGTTCGGAAGCAAAATCGCTTCGCGCGTTCGCTAGTAGTGGGCCCCACCGGCTCCGCCTAGCTCACCGCTGTCTGAAATAGAAGATTTTATCACAAACGGCCACTAACATGCCCAAAACAAGCAAAACGGCAAAACAACACGCGCGCACGTAAATATGACAGACGGAAACGGAAACGGCAGATTTGACACTCGTTTCTAGTTTACTCATAAATTGAGCTACGAATATCGGATTAAGGCGTATGAGACGCCATATCGAAGCTTAAAGGATGAACAACAACTGTTATGAAGACATCCAGAACTGAAACTAGAGGCTTTAGTCCCAAATGAACCAAACACAATCACTTACGAAGTCTGGCCAATGCACAAATGGTCAGTTTTGAGTGCTAACTGTTTTCTATGCTACACACGGTCAAAAGAGCTGAAAATTGGCAGTTAGATAGTTCATTCCAAATGGAACAACTTTCATGAAGGTCGGCAATCCAAATTCGGAACGGAAATTGGTCATCAGGACCAAAACAGATTTCTGGTCATTTTCACGGGCAGGCCTTGTTTGCTCGGCTATATCTCAGGTTTTATAAATCCGATTCATGAAATTCCAAGGGTGTTAGAAAGCCCTGATATAGGGCTATAAGTTTGGTGTTTTGGTCGGAAGCCCAAACAGCTTGTAACTCAGCCAAATGTGAAGCCAAAGTTCCAGCCATAAACTTTCCAAAAACGTACCAGAATCACAAACCGTATTTGACCTCAATATGCGGTAATGGCACCAAATTCACTACGGTTATCGGATGGGGGTGTAAGACCCACCGTTTCGAAGCTATGAAACAGGGATACAACAATGTAGAAGGTCACTCAATCCGGTTCCTAGCTTAACTAGGTCGAAAATGCCAAATACTATACCAGAATTACCAAAACAGGTTTGCAAATCACACAAAACTGTAATTACTATAATATAGTCTATACATGTCCAAATGCCGAAATTCCAAAGGCATATGTTAGCTAAGACATCCTGATACATTTCATCAGAAGACACCAACTTCAAAATCCAAACCAAAACCAGTCAAAATGGCCAATTACTATCGCAGTTTTCGCATTCTGTCCAAAGCAGAACAGCTACAGTAATTTCGTCATAACTTATTCTACATTAATCTAAATGACCTGAAATTTTGCAGGCATCTCAATCACATCAATACCTACAACTTTCATGTTTTGAGAAAAGTCAAATTCGGCCTCTAACCCTATGATCCAAAACCGGACAGAATTGGGGATTTAAGAACCCTAGCTTTGCAATTTTCACACCAAATCCAAAATTGGTTGCATTTATCCACATTTCACATCCACTAGAGCCATTATAGTCCATTGCCAATCATCACAAACAACCACACCATCATAATCCAATTAAACCAGAAAAATCATCATAAAATGGAAAACTTCACCAAATCAATTCAAACCAAGCTAAAAACCAGAAATTTCAGCACTCTTATCACTAATAAGCACAACATAAGCATCATTAGGTGTAGTAGGATGTTTCAAGCTTCACTTACCAAAAACCAAGAGAGAGGAAGATGTTGGACACCTTAAGTCTTCAAACAAACTTCAATAGACCACTCACAAGCACCCAAAGGATAGATTTTATGGAGTAGAATCTAAGTTATGTGGTTGGTTTTGGAAGATTGAGTGAAATGGAAGCTTGAAAGTTGAAGAATTTCTTTCTTCTTGAGCTTGAGAGGTTCGGCCATCAAGAGGTGAAAATGGTGATTTTTTTGTGAATTTTTGGAGATATTAACTAATTTTGGTCAAAAGTCAAAAATGTGAATAGTAAACCATAAAGTCCAACCAATCATATTGTGACACTTGTCACACTCATTAATGCATTCTTATCTTTCTTTTTCCCTCTCACATCAATCACTTCTCACTCTCTACTTATCTGTTAACACCCGATAAATTTTACACAGTATCCGGAATTTAACCTAATTGGCCGAATTTTTCCGAACTTTTCGCACTAGTGGGTCCCACGTCCGAAATACGTTCTTAATTTCTCAAAAACTAACTAATACTAGAAAAATCATCTAAAAACTATATTTACTCATAAAAATTATCTGGGGAATTTTCTAATAAAGAAAATGTAGAAAAAAACACGGGTTTTCAATCTTAACCGGAACTTAGGGTTTAAATCTTAATTCCTACTTAGGGTTTTCGAAATACTCCCAAAACCAAACGTTACCGCCAAATTAATGAATATATCAACGTAGTACGAACTGGGGCCTCACAATCTCCCCTCCTTAAAAGAATTTCGTCCTCGAAATTCCAACTTGCACTAATCAGATCAAATAATCCTCAAAAGCAGTCAAGTACACAACAGGCAATGCCTCAAAAGTTCAACCACTCGAGTAGTAGCCGGTCTACAACCACACAAGTACGAATAAGTTCAAAAGCCGGGTTCAAACAAATAAGTTCAAAAGATTATACTCAAATATACATATTTTTACAAAGTCACACTAAAAATATACAAGTTATCCGACATCCGGTTGGTACAAAATCCATTATTTACGTGAGCACTACGGCTCCAAAAATGTAGTCAATCACCGGGTAACAAAAGAAACCAGGCATGCTGGTTATAACAAAATAAACATGGCAGATATAACAAAATAAACATATCAGATAGTCAAAAGGAAATCCCATCAACGGCCCTACGCGCCTCCCCTACGGAACCTACCTAATCCACTAGCACCGCCCCGGCGGCCCTAGGGTGCAAACCTAAAGAATAGGTCCAAATAGCTAACTTCAATATTAAGTAAGAACCAAATCGATTCACACTGGGACTGGCCATCTCCAAGTGCAATCAACTCAATCCCCACTTTGCCTTATGGAAAAATTACAAAAGTCAATATCAAAATCTTAGCATTAAATATTTACCTTAATAGCCAAGTATCCCACAGTCCGGCATCCTAAACTTCAAGCCTAGGATACACTACAGAAATCTGAAGCCTAAGCTCTGATACCAACTGTAACGACCCCACTTCTCCCAAGGGCGAACCCAAGGGTATCGGCGGGCCGCCTGCCTAGCTCGCGCCAGGACTCAAAACTTAAAGTTCGAAAGAGCACTAAATACAATATATACAACCCCAAAAGAGTTATAAATACATTCTCCAAAAGTATCGAGTCAAACCACCAAAACAAAAACAAACATCCTAACTGTTCAACTATTACAAGCCAATCTAACTATACTAGTATACGAGCCAAAAGTCCCCGCGTCGGCCCCTGCTAAGGAAAACAAAAGGAATGGGGTAAGCTATATGCTTAGTAAGTAAACAGGGGCGAAAGCATAAATTTCACGTAACAGTTACACAATAAGAGTAAAGCAAAAGCAGAAAAGTAACATCACATAATAAGGATACAGGTGGCTCCAAAGCCAACTCATGTGCCATGCGTGATCTCCTGCCGACACTCCGTCGACTGCAAATAATAGTCCGTAGAACTTCACTTGTACACCCACCGACACCTTATCACCCTCACTGGCCAGTCACCTCACAAACTTGCCCGGGCGAACGAAATCACAAACTTGAGCTTGAGTCACAAGCTCGGGTCACAAACTTGGTCACCTTCTCGGTGAACCGGATTCACAAAATTGGTTCATAAAATGAACCTACAAACTTGGTGACCTCAGACTAAGTTGGACTGCCTTCGACCAAGCCCTAACCGGCTCGAATAGTCCAACCAAGTCAAGAGTTCGCCCCAAACTCACAAACTTCACAAAATTATTCAAAATCACAAACTTTGCAAACTTCACAAACTTTATTCGAAAGTCGCCCCGAGCCACAAGCTCAAGGGTTTTGGTTCCAAAAGGTTCATATACATATGTCAAGTACAATTATACATTCAAATTAGGGTTTAGGTCGAGTGCGATAAAGTACACCCTCGCCTAAGTGCCCTTTTCACATATCTCAACCACATAGCAAAGAAAACACACCAAACCGGCCTGAATACTTACTCAAAATACCAAAAGTAGTTCGGAAGCAAAATCGCTTCGCGCGTTCGCTAGTAGTGGGCCCCACCGGCTCCGCCTAGCTCACCGCTGTCTGAAATAGAAGATTTTATCACAAACGGCCACTAACATGCCCAAAACAAGCAAAACGGCAAAACAACACGCGCGCACGTAAATATGACAGACGGAAACGGAAACGGCAGATTTGACACTCGTTTCTAGTTTACTCATAAATTGAGCTACGAATATCGGATTAAGGCGTATGAGACGCCATATCGAAGCTTAAAGGATGAACAACAACTGTTATGAAGACATCCAGAACTGAAACTAGAGGCTTTAGTCCCAAATGAACCAAACACAATCACTTACGAAGTCTGGCCAATGCACAAATGGTCAGTTTTGAGTGCTAACTGTTTTCTATGCTACACACGGTCAAAAGAGCTGAAAATTGGCAGTTAGATAGTTCATTCCAAATGGAACAACTTTCATGAAGGTCGGCAATCCAAATTCGGAACGGAAATTGGTCATCAGGACCAAAACAGATTTCTGGTCATTTTCACGGGCAGGCCTTGTTTGCTCGGCTATATCTCAGGTTTTATAAATCCGATTCATGAAATTCCAAGGGTGTTAGAAAGCCCTGATATAGGGCTATAAGTTTGGTGTTTTGGTCGGAAGCCCAAACAGCTTGTAACTCAGCCAAATGTGAAGCCAAAGTTCCAGCCATAAACTTTCCAAAAACGTACCAGAATCACAAACCGTATTTGACCTCAATATGCGGTAATGGCACCAAATTCACTACGGTTATCGGATGGGGGTGTAAGACCCACCGTTTCGAAGCTATGAAACAGGGATACAACAATGTAGAAGGTCACTCAATCCGGTTCCTAGCTTAACTAGGTCGAAAATGCCAAATACTATACCAGAATTACCAAAACAGGTTTGCAAATCACACAAAACTGTAATTACTATAACATAGTCTATACATGTCCAAATGCCGAAATTCCAAAGGCATATGTTAGCTAAGACATCCTGATACATTTCATCAGAAGACACCAACTTCAAAATCCAAACCAAAACCAGTCAAAATGGCCAATTACTATCGCAGTTTTCGCATTCTGTCCAAAGCAGAACAGCTACAGTAATTTCGTCATAACTTATTCTACATTAATCTAAATGACCTGAAATTTTGCAGGCATCTCAATCACATCAATACCTACAACTTTCATGTTTTGAGAAAAGTCAAATTCGGCCTCTAACCCTATGATCCAAAACCGGACAGAATTGGGGATTTAAGAACCCTAGCTTTGCAATTTTCACACCAAATCCAAAATTGGTTGCATTTATCCACATTTCACATCCACTAGAGCCATTATAGTCCATTGCCAATCATCACAAACAACCACACCATCATAATCCAATTAAACCAGAAAAATCATCATAAAATGGAAAACTTCACCAAATCAATTCAAACCAAGCTAAAAACCAGAAATTTCAGCACTCTTATCACTAATAAGCACAACATAAGCATCATTAGGTGTAGTAGGATGTTTCAAGCTTCACTTACCAAAAACCAAGAGAGAGGAAGATGTTGGACACCTTAAGTCTTCAAACAAACTTCAATAGACCACTCACAAGCACCCAAAGGATAGATTTTATGGAGTAGAATCTAAGTTATGTGGTTGGTTTTGGAAGATTGAGTGAAATGGAAGCTTGAAAGTTGAAGAATTTCTTTCTTCTTGAGCTTGAGAGGTTCGGCCATCAAGAGGTGAAAATGGTGATTTTTTTGTGAATTTTTGGAGATATTAACTAATTTTGGTCAAAAGTCAAAAATGTGAATAGTAAACCATAAAGTCCAACCAATCATATTGTGACACTTGTCACACTCATTAATGCATTCTTATCTTTCTTTTTCCCTCTCACATCAATCACTTCTCACTCTCTACTTATCTGTTAACACCCGATAAATTTTACACAGTATCCGGAATTTAACCTAATTGGCCGAATTTTTCCGAACTTTTCGCACTAGTGGGTCCCACGTCCGAAATACGTTCTTAATTTCTCAAAAACTAACTAATACTAGAAAAATCATCTAAAAACTATATTTACTCATAAAAATTATCTGGGGAATTTTCTAATAAAGAAAATGTAGAAAAAAACACGGGTTTTCAATCTTAACCGGAACTTAGGGTTTAAATCTTAATTCCTACTTAGGGTTTTCGAAATACTCCCAAAACCAAACGTTACCGCCAAATTAATGAATATATCAACGTAGTACGAACTGGGGCCTCACAGTTTCCATTTTTCTCTAAGATTTTGATTTTTGACCATGAATATGTATAATTTGGCTTTGGAGGTCTTCATAAGAAATGTTGGTATATGTCTTAGTTTCGTAACGCCATAAGATTTGTTTCAATCAGATAAGTGTAGCTGTCGCGCCTCATTTTTTGATAAATAAATAAATGGTTTAAAAATGTATTTTTTGATTCAATTTGTGATTGGAAAATGAATTGTGATTTAAAAGAAAAATGGGTCTAAATGGGGGGGTTTGAGAATGCGACGATTTGACCCAAAATTATAGTTTAAAAAGGGTTTTTGAAATAAAAAAATCGGAGTCGCCACTTGGTAATGAGTTAAGGTGTACCAAGTCACCTAAAAATGAATTTTAAAGAAAAAATATGAAAAAGTAGTAAGAAACCCCTTTTAAACGACTCCTAGTCCACGAAAACCAACGAAAAAGGTTCGGGAGTCACATTTGACGAAGGGGAAGGCAAGGATAAAATCCAAGGCACCCCTTTGACCTAGCCAAGGCTAGTTGCGTGATTTAATCAAAGATTTTCTTGTTTTAACCAAAGAATTTATTACATTTGGATGTACTACATGAATGCAAACCCTAGACCTAGGGGGACATGGGGGAAATTTCTCTTCAAAGGTTGAGTGGTGCCAATCACATTAATTGTGAAGCCCAATAATAACCCTTTGGAGAGGTCACACATAATCCTAAATGAAAAAAAAATGAGTGAAATGAATGCATGCCATGTGAAAATGTGAGTTTGTGTGAAGTGAAAAAAATGATAAAAACAAGAGTGTGTAAGTGGAAGTGTGCAAATGTATTTACAAGGTAAGGTGAGTAAAGAATGATGATGTGAAAATAACGTAAAGTGCATGTGTGCGAGTGATATGGTGCATGTGTGCACATGTAAGGAAAGTGTACGTGTGCCAAGTGAGAAAGTAAGAATGTTTGTGTGCAAATAGATGAAAATAGGGTATGATAGTAGTAAATAAGTGTAATGTGCGAGACATGTCATTTGAATTTAAAAAGGTATAAGTAGTGAAAAATGTGGATAAAAAGGTGAGGAAATGGTATGAGAATATATGAACCTAGAGGAATGCATCAAGTTGGGTACGGGGACTCCTAACTTTGTGACTTTAATTTTCCCTTTGATTAGAAAGGAGAACTAGCGTGCTAAGGCTCTTTTGGAGCCACACTCGCTCGTTTCCCTTATCGAAAGGAGACTCGTCAAGCAAATGTCCCTATAACTAGTATGAATATGCAAAACCTAAAATGAAAGGGAAAGGATCGGAGGAACATGCTAAATGCTAGAAAACTAAGAAAAATGCATGAAATAAAATGAAACATGCACGTATGGACTCACGAGAGAAATCCCTAAGGGTCTAGCGTTGGACTAGCCCATTCTATGAATTCCTACTAGCGTTGGACTAGTGGAAACGTACATTCATCCATCACATTCATTCATGGCTATGGAAAGCAAGTAGACATGCAAATCACCTATAAACACATAGCACATAACACTTAACATGCTCGACTAGATGCAAGAGCCTAATAAAGCAAATTAACACATAGCAACAAAAGCAAACAACCAAACTAATAAACCTATTACATTTGCTAGCTAGGCACACGTCTTCAATAGGTCTTCATCAAATGCTCCTCCAAGCCCTATCTATTACAAGCCAAGAGGTGTACACATACCCCATAAATAAAAGAATGACTTAATAAAAGTAAAAGTAAATGAAATAAAGGAATTAAAGAAAGGTAAAGAAAGCAAATTAGACATGCAATTCTCACTTAGCACGTTGGATCACATAAGAGAGGCAAAAAGGATAAAAGAAGTTATACCTCCCTTGAATTGGGGTCCCAATTGAGTGAAACCACTTATTTGCCCTCCAAAATAATAAAAGAGTCAAGGCATCACTTTAATCAAGAAATAATCACAAAAAGATAAAAGTAAACATGAAATTGAATCAATTAAATCATGTAGACAACCCACATTTAAGAGGTCAAAAGAAGAAAGGATTTGATTGCAAAAATTAACAAAGCTTTGGGGTCAAAATTTGAAGAAAAATAAAGTTCAGGGGTCTATTTGCAATTAAGTTAGGGACCCAATTGAAAGAAGTTGAAAATGTCCAGGGCCGCAGTACAGTTAAAGAGAAATTCAGGGACTGATGTGCAAAATCATTTTTTGGTTTCTTAATGGACCAAACCATTGGGCCATTTCCTCTATTTGTTTGGGCCCAAGCTTCCCAAATCCAAACGAAAGTCCCAACAAAACAAGCAGGCCAGCCTACTTTAGATCCAAGCAAAGCCCCACTAAAATATATGGCCTTTGCCCCTCAAGCCCATGTATAAAGACCCAAAAAAAAAAGTCATCAATCCATTTATCAAATCCAACCAAAAGAGTGGACTTTAGCATACCTAGCCCGGATCATAAACCCAAAATAAATAGAACGAAGCCCATTATCAAAAATCCAAACAAAACATCCCTCTAATCCAAAATATCAACAAATTAGCAACTCAACTAAAATTATTAAACCCCAATTATGATCTAAAACTAACGTTGATCTACAAGAACAAACTAATTAAGATATAAAAAGATGATTAAAACCCATAAATAAAAAAACTCAATTGAAAGAATTATGAAAGGTTCAATTCGAGGGGGGTTCCAATGTAGCAAAAACCAGGGACTTAATTGAAAGAATTATGAAAGGTTTGGGGCGAATTATTGAGTTCTGAAAATTCTGGAGGTGAATTACAAAACAAAATAAAAATGGAGGGACTGAAATTGCAGTTTTACACCAAAAGGTCTTCTCCCCCAACGGATCAGACGTCAATCTACCATTTCTATCTTTCTTTGTAGAGGAAGAACGTTCGAAGATTCAAATTCCAACTCACACGAATCTCATCTCATTCAAATTCATGCCATTAAATCAAGTTCGTGCAAAAGGAAATCTAAGAAAACGAAATTCTTCTAACTCTACTTTTTCATAAAAAAAACAATTATTCGGACAAGCATGGACTTCACTGACCATTTGTTTTCCCCACCCGCAAATGCAGATAAACTACCTTCCAATTAAATTTTCAAACAAGCATTTCATCGAACAGGAAATAGGCATTAAAATTTCACCAGATTTTTTGCTCGAATTGAAGTATAACTAGCCCAAAAATTTGTCAGCAAACCAAGGATTTCAATTCCAATCATTATGTATAACATACATACTCCAAATTCACAAATAGTCGACAGGAAATTGCTACAAACCAAGGCATGGAAAAAAAACAGGTTCCGGGAGCTTGAGGAAGGAATGAAATTTGAAAGAAAAGGGACAACTTACCGTATCCAGAATGGCGTCCCTTTCTCTTCGTCTCCTTCATTCTGGAATCGGCCATGGAGATTTCGTTGCCTTCATTGGGGTCCAACCAGACCTTGCCTAGTGTTTTCTTGGTGACATTTGCAGGCGGTGGTGATGCATTGACGGTGAGGTGGTAGTAGAAGCCTCTGCTGCTTCGACGGCTGCGGTGGCAGAGGTGGCAGCGTGGCGGAGCACTAGAAAGCGTCTGGCGGGCAGCAATCATCTGCTGCTGCTGGACCATGAAGTTGATAATGGTATGATCGGCAGCAGCCGACAGCGATGGCTTCGTTGACCTGAGCATCGCAGGGTTTGGGTTGGGGTGATCGGCGGCTAGCGATGAGGAAGCGGTCGGCGACGGTAATTGTAAGTCGTCCAAGAACGATTTTCAGCCGCTGTCTCTTTTATTTCTTGATTTTTCAGCCGACCTCCTTCCATACTTCTTTTTTCAGATTTCCTTTCTCTGTTTTTTCTTAATTCTTCCCTTTTCCTTCATTTCTTCGGAGCTTTCTGTCCCCCCCCCGAAACCCTTTTTCACTCTTTTTGTTATCTTTTTGTTCTCTCCAGCTCCTAGCCCAGCCGAAGCCTTACTCTTTTCCATTCGCTTTTCCAGATTTTCCGTTAGCCTTTTCGTAGCTCCCACTCCAGTTGTTCCCCCTGATCCTGCTCTCCTCCTTTTCTTTTCATCCGACCCCCTAAAACCTCTCCTCTCGGCTCTCTTTTCTTCTTCCTCTGTTTTTTCTGTTTTTTTGTTCTCAATGCCCGATAGCTCCTCTTTCGGTCTCTCTCTTTTCCTTCTGCCGCCCTCACTCTAGCTCCCTGATTTCTCTCTTGTCTGTCTAACCCCCAAAACCTCTCCTTTCAGCCGCCCCCTACCCTCTATCTCGGTTCCTCTCCCCCCTGTTTTCTTGCCCTTGTCCTTTTTTTCTTGTTTTTTCTTTTTCTTTCCAAAATTCTCTATCCTACAAGTGTCTTCTCCCCTTGCCACCCAAGTGATGTGTTGTTAGCAAATAAGAAGGGACACTTGTCCCACATGCAAGTTTCCACTTGTCAAGTTTCTTTTTTTTCTTCTTTTTTTTTCTGCAATTTAGTATAAGGACCAAAATAAACTAGAATAAAATAAAGTAAAAGACCTAAAAATAAATAAACTAAAAAAACCTAAAAATTGAACACATAAATCTAAACTTAAATCAATTAAATAAACAGAGTTGAAAAATAAAAAATTTGGTGTCTACAGTAGCCTCAATTATGATTAAAATGCCAAAAGGTAATAGGAACTTGTTGCTTTTAGAATTTCCTTTGCTTGACTTGATATGTGTGATCTAGGGTTTGGACTTGAGTAAGGCAATGATATATGATGGATGAGGTTCATAAGCATTGTGAGGACTCGCAAATTCCTTGTATTTTTCCTCAAAAATTTCCTTTTATTTGAAAATTAGTATTTATCAAAGGCCACTACCCAAATATTTCACATTAAGTGTAGATAAACCTAGAAAATAGGGTTTTACGCTTCGGTTTCAAGTTTGGAGCGAAATTAGGGTTTTCGCGATTTTCCGCCGAATGAATTTTCGGTACAGAGTAAGAATTAATTTGGGGATTAAAAGTGACTTTTAAGTGAGAAATAATATGTGACTAGTGGCAATGATATAAGGTTAGTGAATGGGAAGTAAAAACCCTAGTACGTGAGTTTTTAAGAAAAACGGCGCGAACCGGCGGGTCTCGCGCACTACCGATTGAACGCACTGCTTAACCACCATTTTTCCTTACCAAAAAAATTTATTGAACTTGAGCAAAATATCTTCTCTCTTGGCAACAAGCTTGACCGAATGTGAGGCTAGGAAATAACAAGAGAAAGAGAAAAGAAAGAAAGGTGGTGGTGGCGACACTTGTCGCCACCTTAAGGCTTCTTGACCCAAGACAATTATCATCCATTTAAGCACCAAAATTCAGCATTTTACCCCTTATTTCTGCTGCTGCTGGCCGAGAGAGAGAAGAGGGAAAACACCAAAGGAAAACATTTCATTTCATCTTCAATCCAACAACTTAGGAAGAAATCAAACAAAATAAACCGATTAAACTTGTTCTTGAGTGACTAGTTAGTGAGTTGTGGTGAGTTTTTGAAGGAGAAAGCTTGGGCTACTCTTAGTGACCTCTAGTCAAGGTAAGAGAGCTTATCTCTCCAAGTTTTACTTTCAATCTTGTGAAATTAAGTTTTACTTCCAGAGTGGGACCTTGTCTTTAACATCTCTTTTAGCTCGCTAGCTGATCAGCTAGTGGACATGGTGATTAGCTCTTCTGCTGGTTCGTTTTTCTTCTCTGCAATCTATGCCCGCTGCACCAGAGTTGCTAGACATCCACTCTGGGGGGCCATGGAGAATTTGGCCGCGTCAAGACTGGGGCCCTGGATGGTGGCTGGGGATTTTAATATCATTGCGGAGGCCTCAGAGCGGCTTGGGGGCGCACCACCGAATGCAAGAAACATGGAGGAGTTTAATCACACTCTGTTTAAGTGTGATCTTACCTCGGTGGAATTCGACGGCCCTCAATACACTTGGACAAACGGGAGGGTGTGGCAGCGCTTAGATCGGGCGTTGGTTAACAGGGAGTGGGCTGAACAGTTTGCAGTTTCCCGAGTGGTACATTTGGCGCGGGGGCGGTCTGACCATGCTCCCCTACTAATCCAATGTGGGTCAGGAAGGAAAGGGACATCATCATTCAGGTTCCTCAATGTGTGGCCTCGACATAATTCCTTTCTTGGGATTGTTCAGGAAGCATGGGGAAGGGGAGGCCCTTCGCATACGATGTCAGGGTTCTATAGAAAGTTGTTAGGGGTGCGGGACAAGCTGAGGGTATGGAATAAGGAAGTTTTTGGACATATTGGAAACCGGGTGGCGGACTTAGAAAAGGAAATGCGGACCGCGGAATTGCAGTATGACACGGAGAGGACAGTGGCGTCAAAGATTGCTTATCATGAGGCGCGGGCGACGTATATGCATCAATTGGCCGTTGAGTGTGGCTTTTGGCGTCAAAAATCGAGGATCAAATGGATTCAGGAGGGGGACGCGAATACGACTTTCTTCCATGCGGTGGTTCGGCAACGGAGGGCCTCAAATTACATCTCTAGGATTCGGGGTCCGACAGGGCAATGGCTTACTCAGGTTGAGGACATCAAGAGTTCGGCAGTATCTTTCTTCGAGTCTTTGTTCAGTTCAGATAGGGGTACTGATCGGCATCCCGTGCTGCCTTTTGACCTCCCACAGGTGACTTTAGGGGATAATGAGAAGCTACTGGCACTGCCAACATTAATTGAAGTGCGCGATGTGGTATTCTCGATATGTCCAGATAGTGCTGCTGGGCCAGACGGCTTTGGATCAGGTTTCTATCAGGCATGTTGGGAGATAATTAAGGAGGACTTGGTGGCTGCAGTACAGGATTATTTTAAAGGGGGATGGCTACCAAAAGGGGTGACAAGTACGTCAATCGTGTTAATACCGAAACTTCAGGGGGCTTCTCAGTGGCAGGACTTTCGGCCCATCAGCCTATGTAACGTTAGCTCCAAGATTATTTCTAAGCTAGTGTCCAATAGGTTGAATCAGCTCCTTCCCCGCCTGATCTCTCCTTGGCAGTCGGGCTTTGTGCCGGGGCGCCAAATAATGGATAATATCCTTGTGACGCAGGAGCATGCAAAGGATTTGGACCGTCGGTTGGAGGCTCCGAACCTCATGTTAAAACTGGATATGGAAAAAGCATATGACAGAGTTGAGTGGTCCTTTCTCCTATTCATGCTTAGATCGTTTGGCTTCCAGGAGCCAGTGGTGGATTTACTATTTCGTTTGGTCGCAAATAACTGGTTTTCTGTGCTTGTAAATGGGGAGCCGGCTGGATTTTTCAAATCGACGAGGGGGGTCAGACAGGGGGATCCAATCTCCCCGGGGCTCTTTGTATTAGTTACAGAGTATTTTGGCAAGGGCCTCTACTCCTTGTTTCGGCAAGGTCGACACAGGTTTTTTCAGGCAGGAGGAATGCGGGTACCATATCTGGCGTTCGCTGATGATGTCATTATTTTCACCAGGCTTTCACGGGAGACTTTACAAGCGATTAGTGCCTTCTTCAAGCAGTACCAGCAATACTCTGGACAGAAGATCAATGTGTCGAAGAGTGGTTTTGTGTGCTCGTCTGGGGTGTCGGCGGCACAAGTGGAGTTGGTGACTCGTATACTGGGGTTCCAGCGGCAATTTTTCCCGCTGGTCTATCTTGGTGTCCCCATTTCCCGGGGTCGGAGTTCCATTGTTGATTTCGATGGGATTATCGCAAAGGTGAGGGCGCGGGTCTACCACTGGAGTGCGAGGTTGTTATCTATGGGGGGGAAATTAATTCTTACAAAGCACGTCTTGAGTTCGATGCCTCTATACCTTTTACAAGTGCTTAAGCCCCCCAAGGCAGTCTTAGTGGCCTTGGGTCGAATTTTCAACTCCTTCTTATGGGATAAATCCCACGACGCTAAACGTACGCACTGGGCGTCCTGGGAGAGGTTGTGCTTTCCCACAGAGGAGGGTGGATTGGGGGTCAGGTTGTTGGAAGATATGGTCAAAGCTTTCTCTTATAAGCTGTGGTGGAGATTACGCCAAAGGGATTCCATATGGTCGGACTTCATGTATTCTAAGTACATTGGGGACCGACATCCGTTGCAGGCGGAGGTGGCTCGCCCGTCGGGGACATGGAAACGGCTAATCGGCATACGCGAGTTGGTGGAGGTACAGATCACATGGAGTCTGGGACCAGGAATGGTAGATTTCTGGTTGGACACTTGGTGTGAGCTGGGCCCCTTATATGCATTGGTTCCAACAGATGGAGACAGGCCGCACTTTTTGGTGGCTGAGTTTTTGGGGCGGGAAGGATGGAATAGGGACCGACTACTTCGCTGGCTCCCGGGTAATTTGGTGGATGTCATAGTGGAGACTCCATTCGACTTGGATGGGCATGATCAAATCCTGTGGGCGAAGTCGGCGACCGGGTTTTTTTCTTTAAACTCGGCTTGGGAGCTGTGCCGGCAACGTCGGGGCGGTTTAACTTTGGCTGGGATGATTTGGAATAAAGGTACACCATTGAAAATATCATTTTTTGCTTGGCGGCTGATGAACAATTTTGTGGCCTTGGATTCGGTGATGCGTAGAAGAGGGCTGCCCGTGGTGTCCAGGTGCTCCTGCTGCCTGGAGGAGGCAGAAACCTTGCCACATCTCTTCTCAATGGACCGGTGGCAAGAGAGGTTTGGGGGCATTTTGCAGGTATGTTTGGCATTATTCACTTGCCGTCGGATGATATTCAGCTCTTATGGAGGGAATGGGCCACATCGCTGATACGCATCCCCACTCATCATATTCGGTGTGTACTCCCGCTGGTGGTAACATGGTTTATATGGCAGGGAAGGAATAAGGCAAGGTTTGAAGGATAGGCTTTTTCGGCTCGGAAGGTCATTGTTGAGGTGAGCAATTTCTTGCATGACTTGGGAAGAGCAAAAAAGTTGGACAAGGCACAGTTCAACGGCGACCGGGACTGTGTATGGGCACGCTTCGTGTCCGACGGAACTCGTAAAAGACGTCCAGTGCTGGTGACTTGGGAGAAGCCACCGCCCCTGCGGTACAAATTAAACACGGATGCTAGTGTGGTCAACGGGAGGGCAAGTGGAGGAGGAGTGCTCCGGGATTCTTTTGGTAGGGTTATCCTGGCCTTTTACAAGGAGTTTGGGGAAAAAGGAGTTCTGCAGGCAGAGGCTCTAGCAGTATTAGAGGGGCTCCTTATATGTGCGGCAAAGGGGTTACGAGGGATTCTAGTGGAGGTGGACTCGGCAGTACTCGTATCGTTAGTCAACTCTTCGGCTCAGGGAGGCTGGTTGTTATGTAATGTGCTGCGGCGGATTCGGCGCCTTTTGGATCAAGTGGCTATGTCGTTTACTCACATATTCCGAGAAGCAAATGGGGTGGCAGATAGGCTAGCTGCTCTACAAGGGGGTATCAATCAAGTTTTTGATTCGCATCTGCAGCTTCCTAGGGAGGTGCGAGGTTGTATTGCTATGGATGCTGCCCAAATCCCGTCTTTTAGACTAGTGGCTCAGTAGGGGGAATAATCCTTCAATTATCTTGTATTTGGTTTGTTCACATCTTGAATAAATGAATATTTAAAAAAAAAAAAGTTTAGCAACTTGATTTTGTGGTGGAATCATGGATGATTATCATGTTTTAGTAGTTTTCCCCTTTTTATTTCATGAACTAGGGTTTGGGGAAATTCTGCCCAATTTGTTGTATGATGCTTATATGTTGCAATTGAAGTGTTATAAGGTGTTGTGGTAGGGATTAGACCAAGAAATTAAGGAAAGTTGCACTAGAAACTCAAAATTCCAGAATCTGGAAAATTTCCCCAACTTTCTGTCCGAATTTATATCTGTATGTTAGAGGTCGATTTGGCCTTAGGTCAAAGAATAAAAGTTGTATAGAATGGCATTTTATATGTGCCTAAAAATTTTTAGCTCAATCGGAGCAACGTAGGACGTGAAAAGTCCAAAATACCCTTACTATTTTAAGTATTTCCTAAGCAGTCCGTGTGATCAGTTAAGTCCAGTTTATCCCGTTTTTTGACTAGGATCCATTCTGATTTAGTGTTTCACCAAAACATGAAAGTTGTACCAGTCTGAATTAGCTTTCAAATGCCTCTAAGAACACCTGATTCGGAGTTGTGTACTCTGAGTTATGTCCATTACAGTGTTCTGCGTTTAAACAGCCGACGAATTGATTTCTGGTTTAGTAATTCGAGAATTTGACCAAGTTACATTAGAAACTGGACTATGTGACCTTCATGAACATTGTAGCCCTGAGTCTTAGCTTCTAAATGGCATAGGTTGCGTCTTAATCGGATAAGCGTAGCCTCGGATAAGTTATTTCCGTTTTCATACGTCAAATCTGTCTTTTGCTAAATTGAATTTATGCACTTGTTATTACTGTATTTCTTATTCTTATGATATTGTGAGCCTATGGAATGGCTCTTGACTTGAATTGCTTATGTGTGATGTTGGGTTGTGGTTGAGGAAAAATAATGAAGCCAAAATGGCTGAAAAATTAGTTAAACACAAAGGGCGTGCTGCCCAAATTTTCGCCCGAGGGCTAGGTTTCTATTTGAACTTGTATACTTTTGTTAGGCCAATACCATGACCGGTTTTCCATTTTAAAACATGATTTTTCATCCTTGGGTTCAAACAACCCTCTTCTTACTTGAAAGTCATCTTTACACGTTTTACTCTTAATTAGTCGGGTTTCTTTGTTTCCCTTAAATGTTTTGCTCGATAAACTATAATAATGTTCTCTTGTTCAACCTTAGGTTTCATTGGTGATTAAGGGTAATATCCGGAAGGATATTTTGCACGATATTTTGCATTTCTAGGTGAGTGTTCCTTATTTGATTCTATGGCTTGTTGTTATCATTTGCTAATGTGTTAAGTGCTTTTAATGATTTCCAAAACGAGCTTTCTAGGCGAGTGTGTACTTTATCGCACTCGACCTAAATAACTGTGCAATTTTCAAGGATTTAATGATTGAAATGTTACTTGAGCATGAATGTAAGCCTTTTGGGCTGAACTGGCCATTGCCCCTTGTTACCGGTCGTCTCGAGCCAGAAGCGGACTCGGTCGGGCGATTAGGGACTTGGGTAAACGTTTGGTATACTCGAGTATTACCCTGTTGGTTGGTGGAGACTGGCCAACGGCCAGGACGGGGGTGAATGAATGAATGAATGAACGAACGAATGAACGAGGGTTTATTGATAAACGAAAAATGCATTTTCAAATGATTGGAGGAATAAGGGGAAATGTCAGGAGAACGAATGAACGAAATAACGAATTGCTCCTTGTGAGCCGTATCCTTTTAATGAATGTGTTACTATCGCTTTCCATTGTAAATGTTTCTTGAGTTATTGATACTCCATGTTTAATGTATTGGATTGATTATCTGATTATGTGTTCGGAACCTCACTGGGCTTTTAGCTCATTCCTTTAGTTTTGTTTTCCTTACAGGGGAAGGCGAGCGAGGACGTGAGCTTGAGATAGACTAGCCAATCTAGTTTTGTTTCTTTTTTTTTTCTTTTGTAGTGGTTCTCGCCTAGTGCTTGGCACGGGCTGGACGTATGAAGGATTGAGAACCCTTGTATATTTGATGTTTATATTCTCTTTTGGGTTGGCAATGTATATAAGTTCCGCTTTAAGTTTGGATCAATGCCCTATTTATTCTTGTGATTTATTTCAATTTTTAATTGAGGATTGTAGCGAACGACTGAGTCCCAGCGAGAGCTGGGCAGGCGGCCCGCCGAACCCTCTGGTACGCCTTAGGGGGAGGTGGGGTCGTTACAAGCATGGTTGGTGAGTGATCTCCAAACTATTTGCAAAGTTACTTTTCGACTTAATTCTTGCATTGGTTACTCGATTGCATATCATTTGTGTTTGTGTATGTGCTATGACATGATTTGGCTCCATTCAGTTCTTGAAAATCTTGTGCTTAGAACCAACATCTCCACCCTTGTTTACCTGGAGCCATGATGGCTCCCTTTTGCTATTTGACTGTTCATTGATCTATTTGAGCGTTGGAATTCTAAGTACAATGACTTCACTGGTTCACGAGAGCAAAATACGTACATTTGATCACTGATTCATAACATCATTTACATGCAATGTTGTGAAGCTTATTTGATTTCTGATTTTACTGGTTACTCGCTGAGATTCTAGCTCACTCCAAAATATTTTTCCCCTCCACAGGGCTCGAGGCAAAGGAAGCGAGTGTAATGAGTTATTAGTATGACTGGATGAATTGTCTCCTGTACCGTTTGAATTCAATTCACTTGATGAATATTCAATGTAATATTTGGGACTGATATTGTAGTTGTAATTGGTGAGATTTGAATGTCTATAAGTATACGCTAAGCGTGGGAAATGTTATTTCGCTTATTATTGAGGTTGTACTCTATGTTCTTGGATGTGAGTGATGTAATTTATTTGAAAACTGTAGTGAGTGAGTGAGTCCCGGCAAAAGCTGGGCAGGCGGTCCGGCGAATCCTTTGGTTCGCCTTAGGGGAAGGTGGGGCTGTCACAGTATGAGATGACCAAATCTAGTTTATTCAGTATACTTGGACTCATTTAAGCTTTTAATTTTAATTATAAGTTACGGAAGGTAACGGTGGTATTGAACCGTCTCGGAGACGCCTTCCGGTGATCCGTTATTGAGAAATGCCTAGGAAAAATTCATTGGAGATATAATCCAACTGGCTGAACTAGGACCCTATGTGATTACTAGAGGACTTACTCGTACCCAAATAACAGAGTGTTACAGGGTTCAACGACTGGAGATGGCTATCCGAAGAAACAGGGGTAGTTCGAGAGGATATTCCAAAACTGAGGGTAATTGTGGATGCCTAGATTACTAGAATTCCTGAAGTGGAGACAGAGATACTTGAGGAGTAAGGAAAAGACAAAGGCTCCTAGTGGGCAGCTTCAAGAAGCTAAGAATCGGCTTGCTAGGGTAGTACACGAAATTAGAGACCGGACGGATAAGACGATGGCTGGGTGTATTACCTTGGTTGAACAAGTGAAGAATGACAAGATACTCAATAAGGGACATGAGATTAAAACTCCTAGTGGAGGAAATATAAATGATCCTACTGAAGTAACAGAGACTTCTGGCTCCACCAATCACTAAGGTCACTCTACTTTAACGGCTTTGTCAAAGATAGACGGGGTGGTGCTCGTTTAAAGGCCATTGCATTTTGTATTTTATTTTACTATGTTTCCTATCTTTTTGAAACAATTAAACGTTACTCATGAGATACTTGACTTTATTGCTTTATGATTTCAAATCTATGATTGGGTTGTGCACATTTATGATTATTTCGGTGTCTTCCCTTTTATTCTTGTATTTGGTTGGCATGATCAAAATGTCACTTTTCAAACTTCATTGATGTGCATTCATTTTATGTTATGCCTTTATAAATGTTAAATTTATGAGTGGCCAAAGAAGTGGAAAAAGACCGAGCGTGAGGGGTTAAGTAACCCCAAGCTCAAGGGATGGTTAGAGAACGACTACTAGACCGAACCAAAATCCTAGAAACGAAAGAAAACAATCACGTAGCTACTGCTATTGACTGTACGATTGATGTCCTAGCATGGTTGGTTGAGCACCAAAGCTTTAGACCAATAAGCCAACCTAAGAATCAAGAGAGGTGTGAAAGTGGAATGATTCTCGAAGTTCGCCTATCTAAGTTTCATGGAAGATCTATTCTCAAAATAGTAGAATTGATTTGAGGGAATAAAATAAGGTGCTAGTGAAAGCAAGAGGTTGGGGTATCTTCTCAAGCAACTTTGTAATTGAGTATGGAGAGTGAATTAGGGTGTGGAACTTTTAAGGAATAAGATCTCCGTATTTTGTTATGTTTAGAAGCAATGATAGTAATCTTGTAGAGACTCGAGAGCCCGTCCATGTTAAGCCGAGAACAGGTAAGATTTATAAGTTGAAGTAACCTATAAGTCAAATAATGAAAGAGTGGCATGGCCAGAGATTCCATTGTGGATAGCTACTTATTTTGATCCTTTGATTTACCTGGAAGGCTAGCATTTGATTTAAACCAACTGATAAGATGACAACTTTGGAAGAAATGCATAAGGAAATGGATATTCTTCGAAATGAGGTAGAATTTCAGAGGAAATTGGCTGACTATTGGGAAGGACGGTGCAAACAAGAATATACAGAGAAAACTGAGTTGCTAAACCAGAACGAGAACTGGAGAAGAAATACAAAGGAAAACCTCAAACTGGTCAAGCCGTCACTTCTCGCGCAAATGGTGGATACTGCGGAAAGATTAACCACGCTGAGACTGAGTGTTGGAGAAAACAAGGAAAATGTTTCATAAGTTTTCAAATTGTCTTAGAGTTTCTAAGAAAAGAGGAAAAACTCGGCAGTCTGTTGGATCTACTGCAAAGCAGTCGAGGGCCAGAAGAGGTGATTAATGCTAATGGCTATGAGAGAGACTCAAGTAATGGAAGTAATACGAGCGGGAATGGATTTGACTCTGTCCGAGAAATAGAGGTTATAGTTTACCTAGTCTAGACTGACACTTTAGAAGTGGCAATCTTTTGTAAAAAGGGAAAAATACTTTTGTTGTTTTGTATTTTGGTAACTCGGCACGTTCAGTTATGACCTTGTGGTTTCTCTTCTTCTTTTGAAATGATTTGATAGACCTATTCCAACTTGAAGTAACTATTATGATCTTTTATAACATATGGCAATTTATTTGCTTTTAAATGATTTCATGGCTTACAGGTATATTTAAACTTTACCCCACACCTTTAGTTTGGTGATAAGACATGGACAGTAGTAGACATGGTCGAGATTATAATTGAAAGCATAGGCAACCCCGAGATCTCAGAGATGACCAGGGATCGGTGAAAAAAAAATCGAGAACTTAGGGTTGAAGTTGGGACCCGATATTTGATTGCCAAATTGATATATTAAGGTTGTGAGGTTTGGGTTAGTGAAAGGAAATATTTGATAGATTGAATGAGTCTAACAATTAAGGGACAGGGTATAGTATCTGGGATGGAAGTTTGAGGCTATACATAGACTACTGAGACTTGAACAATATGACTATTAAGAACAATTGCCCTTTCGCCTCGTATAGATAAGAGTGTGATCAATTGCAAGGGCCGTGGAATTATTCAAGTTGGGTTTACAACAGAAGCTATTGCTAGTTGAGAATCCTGGAAACTAACGTATTCAAGATCACTTTTAATTTAAAACATGGCACTTCGAATTCACAGCTATGCCTTTTGGGTTGACTAATGCGCTAGCAGTAATTATGGACTTAATGCATCGATATTTTAAACCGTATTTGGATCAATTTATGGTGGCATTTATTGATGGTATATCAGTATGCTCTAAGGTTAGAGAAAATCATGAAAGACACCTGATGATAGTTTTACAAACCCCGAGGGGGCACCAATTTTTGTTAAATTCAATAAGTGTGAGTTTGAATGAAAGAAATAGGACTTGACGAGAATTTGACCTATGATAAAGGACCGGTAAAGATTTTAGATTGAAAAGTGAAGATCTTATTTGTATGGAATAACTTTTGAGTATTTCATGGATCACAAGAGTCTTAAGTACCTGTTTTCCCCAAAAGGAGTTGAACTTGAGATAACGAAGGTGGGTGGAGTTGGAGGACTATGATTGTACGATCAATTACCACCCATAGACTGATGGACAGTCCGAGAGGACAATTCAGGCCCTTAAGGACATGTATCTTGGATTTTTGGAGAAAGTTGGAATAAGTACTTAACACTGGTAGAATTTACTTAGCTAAGGTTCTATGTAACATCCCGAATATTAGGAGGTTGTTTGTGAAGAAAATATTAAAGTGTATTTCTTTGGGGTTTGATTTAAAACCTTATTTTGTTTTAAAAGACTAGAAACCCTAATTTTAATTTCTGAAGTTGTAAAACCCTCACGGTTTCTTAAAAATGCTCTTTTATTTGGAAATTATTATTTATTAAAGCTCTACTATCTAATTATTCCATAATAAGTGCAAATGAATCTAGAAAGTAGGGTTTTACTCTTTGTTTTCAAGATTTGAGCAAATTAGGGTTTTAGCGATTTTTCCGCCGGATGAATTTTCGGTACTGGCCAAGGATCAATTTGATGATTAAAAGTGACCTTTAAGTGAGAAATAATATGTGAATAGGAGCAATTATATAAGGTTAGTGAATGGGAAGTAAAAACCCTAGTAAGGGTGTTTTTAAGAAAAACGGCGCGAACCGGCGGGTCCCGCGCACTACCGATTGAACGCACCGTTTGACCACCATTTTTCTTACCAAACAAGCTTATTGACTTTTGTACAAAATATCTTCCTAATTTGCAGCTGGTTTGACCGAAATTATAAGGCTAGAAATGTAAGGGAAGAAAGAGAAAAATTTGTGGACAAGATTAGTCCAAGTGTTGGCCAAAAATTGTGGACACAATTAGCCTTAATCTTCTTACTTCCTTATAAGACAAGTTAAGCTCCATTTCCTTCATTTTTCTGCTCCATAACCGAAATAAGAGAGAGAGGGAAAGACCAAGAGAAAAACTTCTTCATTTCTTCTTGATTCAAGCTACAAAGTGAGAAATCCAAAGAACTAAACCGATTAATCTTGTCCTTGAGTGGTTAGTTAGTGTTTGGTGGTGAAAGTTTGGAAAGAGAAGGCTTGGGCTGCTCTTTGTAACCTCTATTCAAGGTAAGAGAGCTTATCTCTCTAAGTGTTGCTTTCAATTTTGTTAAATTAAGTTTAGTAGTTTGATTATAGTGGTGGAATCATGGATGATTAGCATGTTTTAGAGGTTTTTCCCCAATTTATTTGATGAACTAGGGCTTATGGAAATTCTGCCCAAATTGTTGTAAGATGCTTATATGTTGCAATTGAGGTTTCATAAGGTGTTGTGGGAGTGATTAGACCAAGAAATTAAGGAAAGTTCCACTAAAAACTAAAGATTTCAGATTTCTGGAAATTCTTGCTTACATTCTGTCCGAATTTTTATCTGTGTGTTAGAGGCCGAATTGGCCTTAGGTCAAAGAAGAAAAGTTGTAGATAATGACATTTTATAGGTTCCTACAAAATTTAAGCTCAATCGGAGCAATGTAGGATGTGAAAAGTCCAAAATACCCTTACTGTTTTAAATATTTCCCAGCAGTCCGTTTCATCAGTTAAGTCCAGTTTATCACGTTTTTGACTAGGAGCCGTACTGATTTAGCTCTGAGCCAAAACATGAAAGTTGTAGTGTTCTGAAGTAGCTTTAAAATGCCTCAAAGAACACCTGAATTGGACTTTTGTACACTGAGTTATGACCATTACAGTGTTCTGCGGTTAAACAGCCGACGAATTGGTTTCTGGTTTAGTAATTCGAGAATTTGACTGAGTTACATTAGGAACTGGACTAAGTGACCTTCATGAATGTTGTAGCTCTGTGTATTAGCTTCGAAACGGCATAGGTTTCGTTTTAAACCGATAAGCGTAGCCTCGGATATGTTATTTCCGCATTTGTACGTCAAATCTGTTTTGAACTAAATTGAATTTCTGCACTTGTACTTAATATGATTCTTGTTATTATGATATTGTGAGCCTATGGAACGGCTCTTGACATGAATTGTTGATTTATATAATGTTGGGTTGTGTTTGAGAAAAATAATGAAGCCTAAAAGGCTGGAAAATTAGGTAAACACAAAGGGCATGCTGCCCAAATTTACACTCGAGGACTAGAAAACTATATTAGCGACTTGAGTGAAGGTTAAGTACTTATTACTTGAACTAGCGAGAACCTTGGCCACTATGTTTCTTGAGTGTTATACGTTAGGACTTGGCCGAACTTGTACCCTTGAGAAATGAAATAATGATTGCTCGAAGTACGTTTTCCTTGTACTTTCAACTCGCATGACAATTTCAAGTATAAATATTACAAAGTTTTATCATTGAAAAAGTGAGCAAGTATTTCACGAGTACTCTCCAAGTGAATTTCTATTTATTGATTCTTATTGAACAAAACGTCTAAGTTTCGAATCTTAGTCATGTTTCAAAGTTTTCAAACTGAGTTTTATCGCAGATTTGGACTCCGAACCCGGAGTATAACCTGAAAGTGACCAGTAAAGGCACTATATCTTTTGGTGAGTGTTTTCAAATACCGAATTGAACTTGATACCTGAACTTGATACGTGACCAATATGATTACATGTTATATACGTGAATTGTTAGGGCAAGAGTGTACTTTATCGCACTTGCCCTTACGTGATATACTTGTTTATTGTTGCAATTGACTTGACATACTTGTTTATGATGCGCGCACTTCCTGGAATTCCAGAAACCCTGTGGCGAGTTACTCTAGTCGAGCCGGCAAGGGGCTTGGTCGATTGGGTAACGAACCCTGGGTCTCTTGTATTGTCGAGTGGAGTGATATCTCCTCGACTAATCGGTATACTCGAGTATTACCACCCGTGTTTCTTGAGGATTTTGGGCCCAGTTGGGGGTTTGAACGGTGGACGGAGAGTCGTGTAAGTGGTGTTCTACTGGATTGGTTACTTACTTGAAAGTTGACGGAGTGTCAGCTACTACGTGATCAAGCTTCTGGTAATGCAATGGGAATTTGGCTCCTGAGAGCCATCCGTATCCTTATACTTTGGAGTGATTATTGTTTATTGGATTATTGTTTCTTTTGAAAAACTTCTACACTCGCTCATTTTGAGATTGCTACTTGACGTGTTATTGCTCACATTTATGAACTCTTCATGCTCGTTACTTTGCTATATCGAAAACTTGTACTTATAAATAATGGTCAATTTGCTATTTGGAACCTCACTGGGCTTTTAGCTCATTCCACTCCATTTGTTTTCCTTTCAGGGGTACGAGCGAGGTGTGAGATATGTAAAGTCTAGCATAGACTAGTTGTTTTGACTTTTGACTTGTACTCGCGCTGTTACTCGAATAGAATGTTTTGTATTTGGATTGTATACGCCCTGAACCAGTTTGAGTATATTGAGGCTTTGTACCTCGATTTCTATCAATGTAAATTATAAGCTTGAATTGCGATGTTATTTATGGTCTATGGATGTCTGCACGTGATACGAGTGAATGAGTCCTGGCGAGAGCTGGGCAGGCGGTCCGCCGAACCCTCTGGTACGCCTTAGGGGGAGGTGGGGTCGTCACATTCTAAGTGACCACGGTATGACACATTCCTTTTGGAAACCCTAGATTCATGAGTAAGATAGATATGAGACCGATTAAGTTATCTTATGACTCGGAAGTTAAAATGCTTATTGGGGAAAAATCAAGGTTTGATTGCTAGTTGGATGAATAGAAATTTCGAAGTATGGGTTGGAAAATGTAAGTTAGTGATTGATCTGATAGGCTTAACCATTAAGGGAATGATATTGTCCTAAGTGTGAATTTCGAGAACGAAATTTCTTTTAAGGAGGGAAGGATGCGAAGACTTGAAAATTTTCTCATTTTATCTCATATTACTGCTTATCTAAATGTTTATTCACTTGTTTTCTCCGAACAATTTATTTCAACCCCTTAAATTCATTTTTATGGAACCATGTCTTATTTATACTTTTAAAACGTCTCGCTAACAAATTTAAATTTTTCGAAGGCTCGTTTATTAAGGAATAACAAATACACACCTTCGAGATGATAGTCGATCTGAGAGTACAATGATTTTGGAGAATTAATAATGAGAACATGAAGATTTGGATTCCCTTGAAATTCAAGGAAATTCAATTGATGGTTGATGGTGCAATCGGGTTCAAGAATCGTTGAAGATTTGTCATGCTTATTTCTTGTTATTTATTTAAGTAAGTTTCCAGCAATACTTGTTAGTTAGTCTTGAGTTATTAAGGGAAATAAAGGCTAAGATCATGTTGACCATAGTTAAGCCAATTGAGTCAGTTAGTTTCCTATTCTAATTGAATTAGAGTTTTAGGAAAGTAGTTAATTGCTTCCAAATTTATTTAGGAAGTTGTGTCAAGTCAAATAAAGAAACTTGTATTGTTTCCAATTTAGATTAGGGTTTTCAGTCTTGTAAGGCTATAAATAACCAACTTTATTTAACTATTCGGGGGATGATATTGAAGATGAATTAATAAAAAGAGAGTTGTCTCCTTTTATGAAGTTCCTTGATGGAACTGGAGTTTCTTCTTGAACAGTATCAAGTATTTAGCTTGGATACTTGTGGTGTTCAAGAACAAGATGATCACATTATCTTGTTCTTTCAAGCCAATAACCAATCCACTAGGTTTCTAGAGATAGGTTCTCTTTGGGTCTAGCAAGGTAGTTATTGTTCTATAACCTGATCAAGATAGATCCTTCCGCTGCCTGATCGATTCGGTTCTTCAAGACAGGTTCTTGCTGGGTCGAGTTCGTATCATCTGGTATCAGAGCTTCGGCTCTTGATTCAGGTTAATATCCTTTTCTTTTCTTTTTTTCTATTTATTTTTCTACCAAAACCCTAGCCGCCTTTTGATTTAAAAGAAACAAAAAAATAAATTTTGATTCTTGTTTTCTTGATTTTATCACTAGAGTCTAACCTATCCTGTGATTGATCGAGGTTGAAAATTTTTGGTGTGATTACGTTCTTGAAAACAGGTTTTTCAAGGGTTTAACTCCCATTAAATTCCTTCCAAGTGAAATTGTAACCTGGTGTTGAGTTATCAAAAGCAAAAAAAAAAAAAAAAATTTCAAAACTGTTCACGGCGATACTATTCATCGGGCAATGTTCATCCGATGCTACCGTAGCAGTACTGTTCATCCGAAATTTTTTTTTTTTTACCTTGTGTTTGTTTCTTGTAGTTGGTTTGGTAATTTCTTGAAGTTCTTGGATTGCATAGTGGGTTCTTGAAAAAAAAATCTTGATACTTTGAAAACCCTAAAAATCATCCTCTTGAATCTTGAAGTGCGGCTACCTTATTTTCTTGAATTGGCAAGTTAGAAAAACAAAAAAAGGAAGAAAGAAGGAAAAAAAAGGCAGCCTTGCCTTGAATGGTTTCCAAATCTTGATTGATATCTTGATTGATTTCCAAATCTTGATTGATATCTTGATTGATTGCCAAATCTTGATTGATTTTCAAATATTGGTTGACTTCCAAATTCTAACCAAGTACAATTGGGTGAAGATATTCTTGACAAATGGAACATGTGCAATGGTTCATATTCATAATCAAGTTGAGTTGGCGACATGGTTCTTGGATTGCATTTATCAAGACATTCTCCGAGTTACTCCTTTGTAAGCAAGCACTCGATTTGAGGACAAATCGTCTTTCAAGAGGAGGGGAATAATGAGAACATGAAGATTTGGATTCCCTTGAAATTCAAGGAAATTCAATTGATGGTTGATGGTGCAATTGGGTTCAAGAATCGTTGAAGATTTGTCATGCTTATTTCTTGTTATTTATTTAATTAAATTTTTAGCAATAATTGTTAGTTAATTAAAGTTAGTCTTGAGTTATTTTTGAGTCCTTAATAAGGGGAATAAAGGCTAAGGTCATGTTGACCATAGTTAATGTAACATCCCGAATATTAGGAGGTTGTTTGTGAAGAAAATATTAAAGTGTATTTCTTTGGGGTTTGATTTAAAACCTTATTTTGTTTTAAAAGACTAGAAACCCTAATTTTTTAGTCAAAAACCCTAGTTTACTTGTGACTAACCGGTTTTCCTAAATCTCTCCTATTTTAATTGAAACCCTAATTTTAATTACTGGAATTGGAAAAATTCCTCACGTTTTCTTAAAAAATTTCCTTTTTGTTGAAAATTATCATTTATTAAAGCCCTACTATCCAATTATTCCATAATAAGTGCAAATGAATCTAGAAAGTAGGGTTTTATTCTTCGGTTTCAGGTTTGGAGCAAAATTAGGGTTTTCGCGATTTTCCGCCGGATGAATTTTCGGTACGGAGCAAGGACCAAATTGGGTGATTAAAAGTGACTTTTAAGTGAGAAATAATATGTGAGTAGTAGCAATGATATAAGGTTAGTAAATGGGAAGTAAAAACCCTAGTACGTGAGTTTTTAAGAAAAACGGCGCGAACCGGCGGGTCCCGCGCCCTACCGATTGAACGCACCACTTGACCACCATTTTTGTTTACCAAACAAATTTATTGAACTTGAGCAAAATATCTTCCCCCTCTTAGCTCTCCTATTGGCCGAAATTTAAGGCAAAGAAAAAGCAAGGAAAGAGAAAATTTGTGTGGTTGAAATTAAACCAAGTGTTAGGCCAACTTGTGGCTACAATTAGTCCTAATCCTCTTGTCTTAATAACACCATATTAGCAGCCTTTCTTCCTCATTTCTGCACCTTCACAGCCGAGCAAGAGAGAGAGAAAAGGGAGAGCAAGAAACAACCATTTTCTTCTTGATTTACACCATCCAAGTGAGAAACAAAAATTCTAAACCGATTAAAGTGAGGGTTGTGAGTTGGGAAGCTTGAGGAACTAAGAAATTTCAAAGGGGGTGAAGTATATCTCTTCCAAGCCTTGTCTTTGAGGTAAAAGTCTGATCATGACCCTTGTTCCTTTAAATTTTGGGTTTAAGATGTTATTTAGGTCATGTTGTAGCTTGATTACAAGATAAACAAGATGTTGTGATGATTCTTGGAGGTTTCCCCTTTTTATATGATGAACTAGGGCTTGAGGAATTTCTGCCCAATTTGATGTATAATACTTATATGTTGCAATTGAGGTTGTATAAGGTGTTTTGGTAGTGATTGGACCAAGAAATTAAGGAAAGTTGCATTAGAAACTCAAAATTTCAGAATCTGGAATTTTTTGCTCAACATTCTGTCCGAATTTGTATCTGTATGATAGAGGCCGAATTGGCCTTAGGTCAAAGAAGAAAAGTTGTATATAATGGCATTTTATAGGTGCCTAAAAAATTTCAGCTCAATCGGAGCAACGTAGGATGTGAAAAGTCCAAATTACCCTTACTGTTTTAAGTATTTCCTAAGCAGTCCGTGTGATCAGTTAAGTCCAGTTTATCACGTTTTTTGACTAGGATCCCTTCTGATTTAGCTTTTTGCCAAAACATGAAAGTTGTATTATTCTGAATTGGCTTTAAAATGCATCTAAGAACACCTAATTCGGACTTGTGTACACTGAGTTATGTTCATTACAGTGTTCTGCATTTAAACAGCCGATGAATTGGTTTCTGGTTTAGTAATTCGAGAATTTGACTACGTTACATTAGGAACTGGACTAAGTGACCTTCATGAATATTGTATCTCTGTGTCTTAGCTTCGAAACGGCATAGGTTTCGTTTTAATCCGATAAGCGTAGCCTCGGATATGTTATTTCCGCATTTGTACGTCAAATCTGTTTTGAACTAAATTGAATTTCTGCACTTGTACTTAATACGATTCTTGTTATTATGATATTGTGAGCCTATGGAACGGCTCTTGACATGAATTGCTGATATGTATAATGTTGGGTTGTGTTTGAGAAAAACAATGAAGCCTAAAAGGCTGGAAAATTAGGTAAACACAAAGGGCATGCTGCCCGAATTTTTACTCGAGGACTAGAAAACTATATTAGCGACTTGAGTGAAGGTTAAGTACTTATTACTTGAACTAGCGAGAACCTTGGCCACTATGTTTCTTGAGTGTTATACGTTAGGACTTGGACGAACTTGTACCCTTGAGAAATGAAATAATGATTGCTCGAAGTATGTTTTCCTTGTACTTTCAACTCGCAAGACAATTTCAAGTATAAATATTACAAAGTTTTACTGTTTAAAAAGGCGAGCAAGTGTTTCACGACTACTGTCCGAGTGAATTTCAATTTCTTGATTCTTATTGAACGAAACGTCTAAGTTTCGAACTCTAGTCATGTTTCAAAGTTCTCAAATTGAGTTTTATCGCAGATTTGGACTCCGAACTCGGAGTATAACCTGAAAGTGACCAGTAAAAGCACTATATCTTTTGGTGAGTGCTTTCAAATACTGAATTGAACTTGATACTTGTACTTGATACGTGCCAATATGATTACATGCCACATGCGTGAATTGTTAGGGCAAGAGTGTACTTTATCGCGCTTGCCCTTGCATGATATATACTTGTTTATTGTTGCAATTGACTTGACATACTTGTTATGATGCGCGCACTTCCTGGAATTCCAGAAACCCTGTGGCAAGTTACTCTAGTCGAGCCGGCAGGGGCATGGTCGGTTGGGTAACAAGCCCTGGGTCTCTTGCTTTGTCGAGTGGAGTGATATCTCCTCGACTAATTGGTATACTCGAGTATTACCACCCGTGTTTATTGAGGATTTTGGGCCCAGTAGGGGGTGTGAATGGTGGACGGAGAGTAGTGTAAGTGGTGTTCTACTGGATTGGCTCCTTTACTTGAAAGTTGACGGAGTGTCAACTACTATGTGATCAAGCCCTGATGATGAATGGAAGTTGGCTCCTGAGAGCCATCCATATCCTTATGCTTTGGAATGATTATTGTTTATTGGATTATTGTTTCTTCTGAAAACTTTTACACTCGCTCATTTTGAGATTGCTCACTTTTATGAACTCTTCATGCTCGTTACTTTGCTATATCGAAAACTAGTACTTATAAATAATGGTCAATTTGCTATTTGGAACCTCACTGGGCTTTAGCTCACACCACGCTATTTGTTTTCCTTACAGGGGGTACGAGTGACGCGTGAGACTTGTAAAAGACTAGCGTAGCCTTTTGTTTTGACTTTTGACTTTTGGTCTTGTACTCGTGCTATTCCTTGAATGGAACATGTTGTACTTGGATTGTATACGTTTTGAACTAGTTTGGTGTATTAAGGCTTTGCACCTCGATTTCTATCAATGTAAATTATAAGCTTGAATTGCGGATATTTTTTATGGTTCATGGATGTGTGTACATGACTCGATCGAGATAGTGAGTGAGTCCTGGCGAGAGCTGGGCAGGCGGTCCGCCGAACCCTTTGGTACGCCTTAGGGGGAGGTGGGGTCGTCACAGTTAACCCCATTTGAGTTAGTTAATTTGCGATTCTAGTTGAGTTAGAGTTTTAGGAAGTAGTTAATTGCTTCCAAATTTGTTTAGAAAATTGTGTCAAGTTTAGAAGCCAAGTCAAATAAGGAAACTTGTATTGTTTCCAACTTAGATTAGGTTTTTGAGTTGTGTAAGGCTATAAATAGCCAAGGTTATGATATTTTCAATAGTAAGACAATTATGAATAAAATGTGAGAGTTTTCTCTTTCTTGTTCCTTTGGGAACGTCCCTTGATACAAAATGAGTCAAATCTCTTTTGTTCAAGTTTCGGCTTATCAATTCAAGATCATGTTGAATTGTGGCGCCATTCTACCGTTCTAAACAATCTCGAGCTGTCCTTGATTGGTTTAGAATCCGTCTTTTGTACCCATAACCTGATCAAGATAGATCCTTCCGCTGCTTGATCGATTCGATTTCTTCTCGAGTGCTCCTTGAAGAATCGAGTTTGCATCAATTAAGGATGATCAATAGGGGACTAAGAAGAGTTAATTGAGAGATTAGATGTGATAAAGTTAAATAAAGTTTTTATTACGCGTACGTCGATAATTTCTCGAAAGTCGTACCGCATGACAAATTGGAGACTTGAGAAATTAATACTAGACTCGTATGAGGACTCACAAATTTACTTATTTTAAATTCCTATTAATAGCTTATTTAAATATTTAATTGTCCGTTTGCTCTGAATATTATATTCCAACCTTTTTAGACCCAATTACATGGAACTATGGCTTACATGTATTTTTAAAATGACTTGTTACCAAATTTAATTTATAAAAGCTCATTTAGTGAGAATAGTGAAAGCGTGTTCGGAGATAATAATCGATTTGAGGGTACAATGAGTTTGAAAATTGAAGATTTAAACATTAGTTCTAAAATAGGTATTTTTATGATTAAGTACCCAAGTACTAGATAGTTATACCATCATTATAAGAATCCCTTAGAAATTTTGCTTTATCGCGTACAAATCGGAAGTACGCGTTTTCGCACGCGCAATTATTTTAGGGATATTAGACTCTTATTTTTAGACTATTAAGAGTGAATAATAATAGTATGAATGGAAGTGCATTAAAGGTTTAGGGCACAAGTGAAACAAATTCGAGAGGAAACGAGCACGAAACGCGCGTGCGCGCGCGTCCATTTATTTTTTTTAGTTAACTTGGAGTAATTTTGGGCCACAACTCCTAAGCTTCCTTTAGAAGCTAACTACATCAGATTTCACTCCCTCTCACACCCTCAAGTAGCCGAACAACAAGGAGGAAGAAGACCCAAAATTTTCTTCATCTCATCTCACTCAAACTTACACCAAATCATCTCAAATTTCTACCACACATTCAAAATCACTTGGAGATCATCTTGGGCTAGGAGAAGAGCTTCATTTCCATGGTTTTCTTCAGCTTCAAAGGACCGAAAATCTCTGGTCTTAACATCTAAGGAGGTATATGATCATCCACTCTTCAAATCTTAGTTTATGTAAGTTATATTGCACTTAAAAGCTTGTAGCTTCATGTGGGTAGCTTTGGATTGTTGGAAATCTTGTGAGTGGGTTCTATGAAATCCCACAATGGATTTGATGATCTGATTTGATGAGATTGGATGTTAATTGTGTTGATTAAGTGTTAATCTAGTAGAGCTAAGTGGTAAAAGTGAAAAGGAAATCAAAGGAAGTGTTGCATGTTGAAGGGCCGAATCTGCCCTGTCTTTGCCAAGCTCTTTGGTGCAATTTTTTGTGGTTAAATTGACTTGATTTTGATGTAGATATGTTGTATAGGTTGTGTGGAAAGTTTTCACCAAAAATTACTTGATTTGGTTGGGTAAATGTTTAAATTTCGAAATGGTTTCATGGCTGGAAAACTGTCCAGAGTTGCTCTGGCAGCGATTTTGAATCGACTATAACTCTTTGCTCCAACGTCAAAATTGAGTGCCATTTGTGGCATTAGAAACTCGACATTTCCAGTTTTCCAACAGTAAAAATTCATCCCCTGATTCCACTCGAGTGAACTGTACCAGCCTTTTTAAAGTCACCTGCCCTGTTTCTCGGCTGTGTTAGAAAGCCTATTACGTGCTAGAACTTGTTGCTTGAATTTGAGCTAGTTATTGACAGAATTTCAGAATGATTTCTTCTGAGAAATTATAGCCCTATAAATGTAGTTTCCAACACCACCAACCACACCCAATTCCAAGTTGAATTGAGTGAGTTGTGGCCGAATTTCAGAACTGCATTAGTGATTGAAAACCCTAATTTTGGGCTAGCCAATTGCTCATTTTGAATTGAGACTTGTTATTTTGAAACCCTTGGTGTTAATCACCTATCAAACACATTTTGGATGTTTCTTAGACATTGTCTTCACAAATGAACCATGTTTGAGATGTGGTCGTTGGCCAAATATTTGAGAAAGGAAAATTGAAGTACAAGGCATATTTGCCTTAGAAATTCTTGAAACTTTAGCGGCTTTGTTAACTGACTTCCCGTATGAATTTTTGTACAAAATTTGACAGAGGAATAGCCCTTATACGGTAGTGTAATACTACCAAATTTTGTACCATTCCGAGTCCATTTCGATGCCCAACTTAAAGGAAATTGAGTTTTCGAACTCTCTATTTTCCTTCGATATCGCTGGATCATTTTATACTTGATTTTAAAGATGAAAATCAGATTTCCTTGTATTACTAAAACCCCACTTTTGAGCCTCGATTCACGCGTAATTAAGGCTCATTTTCGCGATACCTTCTTAGATTGTACACTTGTGCAATCTTCTTCGATAATTAGGGGTTTTAAGTGATAGTGTGTAATAGTTTATTATTAATTGCTCAAGCATTCAAGAGGACCTTCAAGAGAATCCCACGGTAGACGCCTGAACCCTCGGGTGGACATTGCTCACTTGTTTCTTTTGTGATTGATGAGTGTCAAGTGTGTGAAATACGTGATACATGTTAAATGCTATTGATATCGAATATTTTGAAAATGCTGAGTCGAGTGTATACTTTATCGCACTCGTTCTCATTGAAGTGATGTGTACTTGAATTACTTGACATGAAATGCTTGAATTGGTTGAAATGACTTGTTAAGTTAATTAAGTGAAGTGTTTGAGTGATTATTTATGCTATGACTGCATAAGTCGTTGGAGTGAATCTCCTCGACTCATAAATGTTAAGTAGGGGACGCCCAACTCTCACTGGCCAACTTTGGACTCGAGCCGACATGGGCTTGGTCGGGCTCCCTGGTGAACCATGAGAAAATGTAAGCTCGACCTAGTGAGAGATCTTGCGTGGCATACTCGAGTAGTATCACCTCAAACAAATGACAGGCGGCCCCGGTGCAAGGGTATGTAATAGTAAACGGGGACATGATAAGTGAGATTCTACGAATTATAACCTACCCGATTGATGGAGTGTCAACTCGTGGAGGTTCTTGATCGTGCAAGTGGAAAATAGCTCCTGAAAGCTCCTATATCCTTGAATTGTTCCTGTTTATCTTTTCTTGCTCGAATTGTCATTTACTCGAATATTATTGCTTTACTCGTTAATTGGGAATGTTACTTAGACAACGTGATTGCATGTGTGTTCTTGTCCTCACGAGCAATCACTCACCTCGTAGATTTGTTTTCCTTAACAGGAATGGACAGAGTGAAACTTGGTGGAACCCTTTGGATGTACTTTTGTATTAGGGTTTCAAATGTAATTGACTAGACTTTTGGCTGTTGTATATTTTGGGAATTGATGTATCTTTTAGGGATCCTGATATAAGGATTGGGTAACTTATGTATCGTGAACTTGTGGTGTAAGAAAGGATAATATTTATAGAAGTTTTCCGCACTTCTATACTTTGTCTTGTCGTTTTAGAAACTATTGTATTAAGTTTGAACGGGACTTGTATCGAGTCCTGGTAAGAGTTGGGCAGGCATCTCGCGGATACCTTTTGGTTCGCCTTAGGGAGAAGTGGGGGCGTCACAACGAAGTTTTCGGGGGATCGATTTGTCGAATCTGAAAAAATTCCGGCTAAAATGGTCGGAATCTCAACGGAATTTATTTCCAAGGAGATTTAAGGTCGAATCTTGACATAAACATGCTCCCCACATTCCCATGAGTTAATTTAAACATCAAACAAACCCATTAAATATCATAAATCATGATAAAAATGAGATCTAAGATGCAAGCTTTTGAAAACTCATGAAATGGCTTAAAATTACATGCAAAACATAAATCAACCAAGGAAGGAATCTATGGTTACCTAAGGATGTTGTTGAACTCGAGTAGATGCAGGAAATTGCTAGAAACTGCGCGCAAATTCTGGAAACGAAGCAAAAAACTTCCTGTTGCAGAAGTTCAAGAGCTGATGAACTGGCAAATTCAGGCTTAAATTAGAGGGGTTTGGAGACATTTTTGTAGGAAATTTTCAAAACAAGAGTTTCTCTCCAAGCGTAGATGATGCAGAAACAAATATCTTGCCAATCGGAGTTCAGCTGAAGTCGAAAAATGTTGACAAATAGGGCTATCCAATCAGCCCTGGCTCAATTTTCTACAGGAAATTTTTCATAGAGGTGAGTTTGGGCTTTGATTTGAGGAATTTATGATGGTTATCAGAGAAACTTTTCAACATGAAAGTTATTACCCTAGGTCTTATGAATACTTAGGAAGAAGAATCACCACCTAAAAATAACCTATATCGAAAGAGAAAATTGTGTCTGAACCAAGCTGGTTCATCAATCCTTTTTCCAAAAAATCTTTGAAGAAAACTCTCTCTCTCTCTCCGTTTCTCCTTTTTATGGTTTTTTGTTTCCTTTTCACCATCTTCCACACTCTCTTGACCCTAAAAACTCTCTCTTAGCCTTTTAAATGAAACAAAACCAATTGAAACCCTAAGAACAAAGGCTTGGGTGAAGCCAAGTTTTTTTGGGTTTAGGTGGCTATTTCTTGTTCATTTGATGTTTTGACAGCTGTTGTTTCATGGATTTGTGGTGGTGAGGTGTCCCAAGTACTTGCTAAACTTGGAGGGGGAAAAATGGATCCAAATTGCCAAAGAAACCCAGCTGGCTTTTCTGGTTTCCTGTACTATTTTCTGGTTTCATTCATGAAGCTGAAATTTAAAAAAAAAAAAAAAAGAAATGGAAATGGGCCAGTGGGCCACTTTTCCTTCTCTCCTTTCCAGACTTTTGGTTGGATTTGCCTTGGGCTTTTGGGGTTTTTGCTTGGACTTTGTTTTGGTTTTGGCTTGGGTTTTGTGAAGTTTTTTTGGGGGGATTTTGATTGGATTTTGGGAGGAATTTTTGGTTGGGTTTTAAACAAAAGAAAATCTCTACTTTTTCTTTCAATTTTGAAATTCAATTTTCTTTTCTCTTTTTTCCTATAAAATAACACAAAAAATAAAAAATAAAAAAATGATTACTCAAACAATAAAAATACAAATAAAGATATGCAAAAATTATTGTTATTATTATTTTTGTGAAGAATTTGAAAAAATTTGGTGTCTACTATCACCTCAAAAGTTATATGGATTTTCAAGATTCAGGCTTTTGGGTTTCGGACTCATATTAAAAAGGCTTAATCTCAACTCACACTATTATACGAGTTTTGGGCTCAAATCAAGTTTGGGCCAAACTCATAATTAAATACATAATTATATATAATATATTTTTTATAATTATGAATTAATACAAATTTACAAATAAATTATTAACATTTTATGTCGTAATATGTACTAGTACTCAGGACACACACTAATGTGTGTGCAACTAATAGAAAAAAATATTTGTGAAATATTCCGAATATATTTATTAAAATCATTTTCAAGAAAATTGGTTTTGTATTTTGACAATACATATGTAAAAAAATTCACCAAAATAAAAGTTAAAAAAAATAGTTATTTGGTAGTTATTCAAAACCATAATTGGTAGTTGCTAATTAAAATTAAGATTTACTAAATAAGTTGAAAAATAGAATATGAAAAAATACATATTACTTGGCAAAAAATCATATTGGTAATGGGTAGTTATCAAAGATAGATAAATTCCTGTTTATACCAAAAGTTCCCTCTTCATCAAGAGTATATTTAGGAATTATGAAGTGATAAATTTTTGTTTATCCCAAACCCCCGTATTTCCCTTTATATATAGTATAGAGAATTATAAATTATAGATATTATTATATCTATTTTACATATATAATTGTACTCATATATGGGTCAGGTTTTAACCGACCTGAATCAAGTATGACTTAAATTCGGCTTTGTGACGACCCCACCTCCCTCTAGGGTGAACCCAAGGGTTTGACGGACCGTCTATTCAACTCTCGCCAGGACTCATGCACTCACTCAAATCAATTCACGATTTTCAAGCCAAACAATTTCTTAAAACCAAGAAAGTACTTGAATAACAACAGCCACAATCCTTAAGCAACAGCATTAACTATTACAACCATAATATTTCAAATTCAAATGAAATCTACACTTCCAAATGTCCAAAAGACACTCAGGGAATTGTAGACACCAAATTTTTGGTTTCGAATTTTGCTTGTTTAATTAGTTTAATTTTAGATTTGTTGTTTCAATTTTAGATTTGTCTTAGGGGTTTCCTGTTTCATGTCTCTTATTTTAATTAGTTTATGGACATTTATTTCATTTATGGATTCAAAAAGAAAAAATCATGAAAAAGAAGGGAAAAAGGAAAAAAAAATAGAAATTTTGTTTTATTTGGCTTTATTTATCTATTTTAGTCATTTCTGCTTAATTTATCTTTTATTTTTGTTTGGTTCATTTAGAAAAAAAGAAAAAAGATGGAAAAATTGAAAAATGAAAAAAATGGAAAAAAAGAAGAAAAAGAGGAAAATCTTAGTTATTTTTTATTATTTATTTTATTTTTATTTTTTATCTTTCGGTTGCTAATTTTGTACATTTTATTTAAATTTAAGTTTGTTTGAATTATTATTGTTTTTATTGTTATTTAATTAATCTTCAAAAAAAAAAAAGAGGAAACGCGGCATGCAAGCTGCGTTTTTACGCAGCTTGCAAACAAAGGCTCGGGAGCCCCTTAGGCTGCAAATATAGGAGAAAGGACTGAGTTTTAGGGTTGGAGGTTCCGATAAATAGAAAAGGGGATGGAGAGCCGCAAAGGGGAGAGAGGATTAAAAGATTGACGGTTGAAAATCTAAAAAGGGAAGAGGTTGAATGACGGCTGGGTTGAGAAAGGGAAAAAGAGAGCTACGGGCGGAGAATCTGGGGCTGATGGCTAAACAAAATGGTCTGGGGTTTAGCTGAAAGAAAATCTGGAAGGAAGAGCAAAAGAGATGGGGGGTTCGGTAACGGAGAAAAAGAAAAAACAGAAGGAGAAGGCAGCGGCAGTGAGGAGGTCTGAGTGACAACGGCAGAGATGATCGACTAGAAAATAAAAAGGAAGGAACGGGAAGAGTGAAGAAAATCTGGGGAAACAAAAGGGGAAAGAAAGAAACGAAGGGAAACAGAACTTCTGCAAAAACAACTTCTTTTGGAACCAAGCTGGATTTGCGTCACCTTGGGATGCGATTTTCTCCATCGAAGAGATCTCTTCTGGGATGCCTTAATTGATCTGGATAATCCACGGTGTTTGGGGGAATCTTTGTGTTACAAGTTTTTGGAAAAAGCCATTGGAGCGCTATTGAATCGAAGCCTGACCCTGCTGCAGTCGCAGCTCTTGCATCATCTGCGCCGAGCGTTTCTGCTTATAGCTGCGGTGCGTGGGTTCCTCTCCCTTCAAGTTTACAACATCATCTCGACTTCCTATAGCATTTAAGGTGATGTAGTTCGCTTTACTCTTCCCACTGAAGTTTAAATCTTGGTAGAACTTGTTTGAATCTAGCCTGCGTTATTCTCTTCTTTTGCTGTACTTTTCCTGCTTATCTTATGCGATGATAGCTCAGGTTTTATGGCACAAATTTGATATTAAATGTACCAAGATTGAATCTTGATGTTTGGGGCTCCTTAATCTTGTTGTTTTGGTCTGAAAGCCTGAAGTTTGGCTTGTATCTTGTTACCTGGGTTCGATACAAATAGCAACAAAATTGCAGCAGGAGCCTGCCAAGCCATAGAAAAATTAGGAAAAGAAAGTTGCATGTTCCGTTTTCTTCCTTTGCTTGCTCAGATGTTGAGGTTGTGTGTTTGGATGCATATATTTCGTGTTTTTCTTTTTATATCAGTTTGTTTTACGCTTAAGCTTGCGCATGAAATCTGTTGCAACAAGCTAAGCTCGAAGTTCACAGTTTGTTGCAGCTAGTTTTGTTGCTAAAGGTTGTTTGCTTGAATGTCGAATTTCAGTGGTCTTGATGTTTGAGATCATAGCTTTGCTGTTTGGTTGAGAGTTTGGCTGTGTTTAGATGAGAAAATCATATCGGATGAACACCACAAGTGTAGCTAACCGTAGCTAGGAAAATTGCACAGCTTTGTTATTTGATGCTTGCATGATCTTTTGAATGAATTTCTGGGTTTTAAACACAAAGATTTCATGATGAGAAGTGAGATGAATGCTTAGTAATTGTGTTGTATTAGTTGCTTGAGATATCAAAATGTTGGTTGTTTGAGGTAATGAAATGGAAAGGAGGCTACGGTAAAAATTGCAGTAGAAAGAAACCAGCAAAATTGCAGAAGGTTTCATCGTAAGCTTTGCATGGAAATGTTCTCAAAACTGCATTTCAGCCCCCCAAGTTCCCGAAAACTCTGTTATGGCCTAGAAACTTTGGAAATCAATCAATTTGGTCCTTGGCAGCTTTAGTTTTTGCAATTTCATTGTTTGTTTTGCTTCAATTAACTACCATGCTTTGTCAATTGCACTTAAGTCATGACTTTAGAGGCTTTACGATTAAGTGAGCTTTGTATTTGCGCATTTCTTTTAATTTTCCCCAATAAATTGGTACCTTGACCATTTCTTTTATTTTGGAGGATAAATAAGTGATTTCACTCCATTTAAGGCATCAATTCAAGGGAGGTATAATTTCTTTTATCTTTTTTGTCTCTCCTATGTGATCCAACGTGCTACGTGAAAATTGCATGTCTACTTGCTTCCCTTGTTTTTCTTTAATTCCTTTCATTTACTTCATTTACTTTTGCTTTTTATTTAAGTTATTCTTTATGGGGTATGTGTACACCTCTTGGCTTGTAATAGTTAGGGATTTAATTATTTTATTCCTTTTCCCCCTTTTAGATTGTAGTAGGGTCTCCCTAATGTAATAGATAGGGCTTGGAGGAGCATTCAATGAAGACCTATCGAAGTCATGTGCCTAGCTAGCAAATGTAATAGTTAGGGCTTTAATTGTCTTATGTGTCTTGCATGCTTAGTTACTACGTGTTAATTTGCTTTGTTAGGGCCTTGCATCTAGTCGAGCATGCTAAATGTTATGTGCTATGTGTTTATAAGTGTTTGGCATGTCTACTCGCTTTCCTTAGCCTGAATGAATGTGATGGATGAATGTACGTTTCCACTAGTCCAACGCTAGTCGGAATTCATAGAATGGGCTAGTCCAACGCTAGACCCTTAGGGATTTCCTCTCGTTAGTACATGTTTGCATGTTCATTACATGTCATGCATTCTTTTTAGTTTTATCATTTTGCATGCCCCTCGAACCCCTTTTCCCTCCATTTTAGGATTTTTGCATTTCATGCTAGTTATAGGGTTCATTTGCTTGAGAGTCCCCTTAAATATGGGATATAGATGAGTGTGGCTTTTTCTAAGCCTTAGCACGCTTGTATTCCCTCTATAAAAGGGCAAATTGAGTCACGATTTAGGTCTCCCCGTACCCAATATGCATGAATTCCCTAGGCTCATGCATTTTTAAATCCACTCTACCATTTTCTACCCTCATCACACTTTCATTTTTTCCTCCCATTTTGCACACGTGCACCTTTATGTTTCTTCACTTGCACACGAAACACTTTTATCATCACTTGCACACATGCACTTCATATTATCCTTTCACATACCGTACCTTGCTCACTCACGTGCACATTTTCACTTACATATTATTGTCTTTTATTACCTTTTTTCAAACTCATGTCCTCACATTGCATACATGCATTCCATTCATTTGCATCCCACTCGCATTATTCGTGACTTCTTCAAAGGATCGTTATTGGGCTCCACAATTAATGTGATTGGCACCACTCAACCTTTGAAGAGAAATTTCCCCCAATACCCCTAGGTCTAGGGTTTGCATTCATGTAGTGCATCCAAATGTAATAAATTCTTTGGTTAAAACAAGAAAATTTTTGATTAAATCATGCAACTAGCCTTGGCTAGGTCAAAGGGGTGCCTTGGATTTTATCCTTGCCTTTCCCTTTGTCAAATGTGACTCCCGAACCTTTTTCTTTGGTTTACGTGGACTAGGAGTCGTTTAAAAGGGGTTTCTTACTACTTTTTTCCTATTTTTTTCTTTAAAAATTCATTTTTAGGTGACTTGGTACACCTTAAGTCATTACCAAGTGGCGACTCCGATTTTTTTATTTCAAAAACCCTTTTTAAACTATAATTTTGGGTCAAATCGTCGCATTCTCAAACCCCCATTTAGACCCATTTTTCTTTTTAAATCACAATTCATTTTTTCAATCACAAATTGAATCAAAAAATACATTTTTAAAACCATTTATTTATTTATTCAAAAATGGGGCGCGACAGGAATCACACTAACTCTAGACAAAAGTTGGCTAGTCTAGTGCCTCCAATTCTTCACTTCAAATTCCTGTTAAGGAATAACAACTTAAAGGGATGAGCGAACGCTCAATGAGGCCAAGAAATCAAGCAAGCAAGTAGGGCAAGTACCATAATTCAACTCAAGTAGCACATAGATAGAATAACAACAATGGTTTCACATAAAGCCACAAAAGGACTAAAACACGTTCATTAAGAGGATACAAGAGCTCTCAGAAACCAATTTTCCGTTGCAGTAGCTTGATCCAAACCCATTGACACTCCGTTAACGTTTAAAGAAGTAAAAACAATAACCATAGATATCTAATTTACACCAATTTCCGTCCACGAAACATACCCTTTATCGGGGCTGAACACCAAATAAAAACAGTGGTGGTAGTACTCGAGTTTACCCAAGCAAGAACAAGTATGGTCGAAGAGAGAACACTCCAATCGACTTAATCAAGATAGAGGCACTGAGACGGGATAAGAGGTACCTCCCACTCGGATTGAGTGTTCTACATGCTGCCGCTCAGCGCTGGGTCGACGAGATAACTCTCCAATCGAGTTAATCAGGATAAAAGTACTGAGACGGAATGAGAGGCACCTCCCACTCGAATTGAGTGTGGTACATGCTACCACTTAGCACTTACAAGTCAAGCGCAAGCACAAACATAAATTCAGGTCAATCAAGCTCAAACAATTACAAGATCATTCAAGAAAGGGAGGACGAGTGTGATAAAGTACACTCTCGCCTCATCAAATTCAGTATTCAACACATAACACGTGGCAACATGTATCATTCAAATCAAGATATCAAAAAACATGCACTTGACACTCACCATGTAAAGCAAAGCTTAAACGTCTGCCTCGGGTGCAAATCGTGTGTTTACTTCCAAGTCCTAGAACCAAGTAATTAGAGTACAATGAGATTCACTACTCCAAACCACCATTTAATCAAAACTACTCCAAGTCCCAACTTAGAAGTCCCAAGATGTTCCTCAAGATTTCCATATTTTTACGTCCCTAAAAGTCTTCCAAAACACATGTTTTCAAGCTCAATTCAAAGGGAAAATCCATGTACATGTTAGGTCAATGGTTCAGGTATAATATGGAGTGAAAAATGTTAAATTGAACCAAGAAAAGTGAAGGAAAGAGTGCAAAGGAGAAGAATCAAAGTGACAGCATTGACACCTCTCGGCATTTTGATCATAATTGGAGGTACACTTATCGGATTGAGATGCATTTTATGGCGTTTCGAAACTAAAACATAGATCCATATTTTTTATGAAGACATTGAAATTCTTTTTGTGAGGACCCCGGAAATTGTATTTATTTTATCATATTTCTGTGAGCACATTTTCTTTACTTTACTTTATTACCTTAATTTCCTAGATATTTTTATAAATAAGTCAAGTTTTAACTCATTTTCTTGATATAAGTTAGTAAATGTTAAGTGTAAGAACCCTCACTTAAAAATATAAATTCTCCTAAATCACTTGCATTTCCCTAAGACTAAATCACTTATGACATTTCCTTGCATTGCATTTCATTACCTTTTACTTGAATTGTAACATTTCCTTGAGTTGCCATTATTTTATTTCACCACATGCATTATGACCAAATATCCCTTTTATTATGCGTAAGACTTTATCTAATGGTTTAAGGGTGTTAATTAAGTATTGGAACATTTGGAGGGTAGAAACTTGATTAGTAAAGATTAAAGGAAGAAATGGCCATGATTGAGACAAGTGGCCAAACCCTAACCATTCAACTTTTGACCAAAGGAATTAGAGCAAATTTAAACCATTCTTGGCTCCATTTTCTCCTCTTATGGCAGACCACTTTGAAGCTTCCAAGGGAAGAGAGAAAACTCCATTTTCTTGCTTATAAACTCTAGCTTGATCCTTGAGCAAAAATCAAAAGTGAAGAAACCTAGCTTAGTTGAGTTAACTACCTTCAAGCCTAGTGTGTGTTTCAAGCTTGGAGTTTTTGTTTTGGTGGCTTTTGGGTGATTCAAGCTTCACTTAAGAAAGGTAAATGATTTTTGAATCTTAGCTTTATAGTGTTATATCAAGTGTTTAAAGTTTTAATGGCAAACTAAGAGTTGAATGGATGATATTTGTGGTGAAACTTCTTGAACTAAACAAGTGGAAGTAGGGTTAGTTGTTTTGCATACCATGTGTTTGATATTTTGTCCAAGCATTGTGGTTTTACTTGATGTATTAACATGTTTTGGACCCCTTTTGAGCTAAGGACAACTCTTGGAATGATGCTTAAGTTAACTATAATGAAAGAATGGAAGTTGGTGATACAAGTGAACTAGTGGACTGTTTTGCTTTCTCTTGGCTGACCAGTTTTGGAGGGGAGGTTTCTCCTTGATTTTTTTGGTTCATTTGAACCTTAATTAAGCCTAAGAAACTTGGCTAAACATTGGTTTAAGGTTTGGTGTGAATTGATATGGAAATGAAGCAAGTAAAGTGGTTGTTTTAGGGCAAGTTAGTGGATTGTTTTAGTTTTCTTTGTTGGCTAGACTGTTTTAGTTCTTTTAATCATGTTGTGCATTGCATTTTAAGCTTCAATGGTGCTAGATAACTTGATCCCCTGTATATGAACTCTAGGAGGTTCAATTGGATAAATCTGAACCAAAACAAGTGAAGTTAGGAAGAAGAAGTAGGGCAACTTTATCATAGTATTGAGCTGATCAGAACTGAAAAATTAGCTGACTTCCCTGAATCCCTGGTACTAATAAGAGACGATCTAAAGTTTGAATTTTATACCGTTGGAAATTCTTTCGAGTCTAGTTTCCAATGCCACTAACAGCATATGATTTTGACATTCCTACAATGAGATATGGTCGTTTTCCCGAAACTGCGCGAGCGCGACTGTTTTACCCGCGAAGACTAGTTTGAACTTAAATGAGATTTTCCTTTTGCTCAACTTTCTTGCACTTGTTAAACTATTTTTCTTATGACCTTTTACTACATTTTGGGCCTAACTTTGATGGTAAATTGAGTAAATTTAACCACTCACTTGGTCACCTAATGAACTCACATTTGGGTTGGAAATGAACCTAGAATGTTAACGACTTTCACTCGTTGCCCTAGGATTTAGGAAGCGGAGGTGATAGTTATATGCTATATATATGCTTGATTTAGTGAGTTGTTGGCATGGTATGTATATGCTTGAGTTGAGGCTGTTTTATGGTAAGAATGAATCCTTGAATTGGCTGGAAAAAAAATTGGTAAACACAAAGGAAGTGCTGCTGAAAATTTGTCCGCAAGAAACCTTGGGCAGTCTTAGGAAATCTGTTATATCTTGGTGTAGAAAATTCAAAATTGAGTTCCGGTTGTTGTGTTTGAAACTAGATTCAAAATACCTTCTACCGTGCAAATTTCACACTTTTCTCAATTTCTATGAATATCTGTGATTTTTCAAAGTTGACTGATTTGCCATACCTGTTCTGTCTTTTGACTGGATGAAGCAGCAACTTGAGGCTGGAATTTGACTAACTTGTGGACTAAATCTTACAAATGTGTCTTCTAGGAAATTGTAACCCTTTGAATCCATTTTCTGATGGTATAAATTTTATAAATTTTGGACTTAAGAAACTTGAGATATGATTTTTCAAATAATATTGCGCAAAAACTAGAAAATTCTGTTCTCTTAGAACCATTTTTACTTTCATTTCCCCCTTTAAGGTTGGAGTTGGTAAATCATTTTGGGTATGGTTTATGAGTGGAATTGAGGTTTAAGTGAAATGAAATGAATTCTGAGAAACTTTAATTTCTTCATGTATTTTGGCTTTGTATTGCTAGCCTTTTTATATAATATATGACCACAGGACTCGAGAGAGTTCAAGAGGACGAACCAAGATTAAAGTGAAGGGTGGCAATTGATTGGTGAGTATTCCAAGTACATGAAAATATTTACATGGAATGTTTCCTTGCTTGAATAACATGCTTACTTGGTTAAAGTAATTGCTCTTGAATTGATAACATTTGGGACGAGCTTGTACTTTATCATACTCGATCATTTGTAGTTCATTTCGTGATATTGATATGAAATGAAATGTTTTGCTTGCACTTGACTTATTGGTCACTAGAGTGGTTATCCCACCGACTTACGTGTTACATGCTCATTGTTGTTAAACAATGCTAGGTACTTGATTTCTTGTCTCATAGGCAAGTGTGTACTTTATCGCACTTGACCTAACTCGATTAAATTTGTGAGATTTTGTTAAAACATGTGTTGTCGTTTTGTTACAACTGAAAAGTGGCCAGAATCCTACCACTTTTTGGTCGAATTTCTGGTCGGATTGTCCGACGGATTTGTGGTCGGATTTGCTGAGAAAATTTCTGATTTCTACAATCCTTATCGCACTCGGCCTCCCCTTCTTGAATGATCTTGTACTCGCTTGCACTTGATTGACCAGTACTTGTGTTTGTGCTAGTGCTTGACTTGTAAGTGCTGAGCGGTAGCATGTACCATACTCAATCCGAGTGGGAGGTGCCTCTTATCCCGTCTCAGTACTTTTATCCTAATTAAGTCGATTTGAAATTTATCTCATCGACACTAGTGCTGAGCGGTAGCATGTACCACACTCCATTCGAGTGGGAGGTGCCTCCCATCCTGTCTCAGTACCTCTATCCTATTTTGTCGAGTGGAGTGTTATCTCCTCGACTAATTGATATACTCGAATATTACCACCACTGTTTATTTCTGAATACGGAGCATTAAGTGACAACTAACGTCTCCAAGCTTTACTGTGTGAGCGTTGGATAACAACCAACGACTCTAATCTTGATTATCTGAATACTTGGAGCTATAAGTCATATCCTGAATTACCGAATATATAGGACTATAAGTCCAACCTAAAGTTAGTTGGTTGAATCGAGCCAGCAAGGGCTGGGTCGGGGAGAACGACGAACCTTGGGTACTTCTTTGGCGTTTGGGCCCGGTAAAGGGTATGTTTGGTGGACAAAAATTGGTGTAAAATGGAGATCTACGGACGGTATACTTTCGTGGTTAACGGAGAGTCAACAGACCTTGATTAAGCTACTGTGGAACTTGCTCTTGAGAGCAACCTATATCCTTTGCCATGAATGTGTTCCTTAATGTAACCTTTGCCATGTTTTATCTGGTTACTTGCGTAATTATATACTGAATTATAGTCTCATTGAAGTTGACTTGTTTCTCGATGTCTGGATATACTATCTTGTCTCGTATTTTACCTGCTTAGTGACTTGGAATCTCACTGGGCTTTTAGTTCATTCCACGCCATTTGTTTTCCTTACAGGGATGAGAACATGAGAGGTTGATTGAGGAAGGCCTCATTTTCTTCTAAGTTTGTTAGTTGCTCATGTGAGCACTGCATAGGTGTCTAGCCAACTTGTTTGGTTTGATTTTTTTTGCAAGTCCAACTCTCTAGCTGTATTATAGACTGGGTGGACATTGGAGATCCATGTATGTATCTATAATGATGGTTGTAATTGATATCATTTTATTTTGAGGTTCTATTTGTAAATTTTCGTGAATTGTGGCTGAGTTCTGGCGAGAGTTGGGCACGGTCCGCCAAATCCTTGGGTACGCCCTAGGGGGAGATGAGGCTGTCACACATTTCATGCATTTTCGTGGTAAAAAATAGCAATCACAGAGGCACAAGAAAGTTGTCACTCATATCAGGGTATTTGAGCAGTCTCGAAAAAATGGTTATAACTCAATGTAGAAAAATCGAAATCGAATGCCGTTGGTTGCATTTGAAAATAGACTCAAAGAGATTTCCAACGGTATAAAATTTAGACTCTAATTCATTGTCAATTAACTCCAAAAAATCTGACAACTTGACTGAAAATGCTCTCTGAGTTTCAGTCCATTTTGCAACTTTCCAACAAGAAAACAAGAAATTCATAGTTTTGGTTCAAATTCAACATACAAGTAAAGAGTGATGTGTTAACTAGTTTCTTGAACAAGAACTTGCCCACAATTATTAAGAAAAAGTGGAAATCAAGGCTGGAATATCTTCCCCTATTTTGGACAGCAAAGGCAGAATTTTTCTACAAGAATTTTCCAAACATTTCTCCATCAAATGTTCCCAATTTTCCCATAACAAATCCATGAACATATCAAACAATATATAGCCAAGATTGTTAGCAAGAAAAACCATGAAAATTTGCATATAAACAACCCTTAACAAAAGATCAAACACTTGATGGACATAGAGATTTCTTCCATTTTCACCAACAAATCACTAGAAATATAATTCAAATCCTCAAGGGTTTCGTCAATCATTAACCCTTGAATATCAAGAAACAACAATCCACAAATTCTTGGCCAAAATTTTCAAGATTCAAACATACAAGAGACTATCAAGCTTCTAGTACCAAAACTTCCATAAAAATTTCAAATCCACCATAGATCTTCCATGAAATCCTCCAATATCAAGTCATATGTGGATTAAATTGCAAAGTAAGAAGAAAAAGAGGGTTTCTTAGTATAATACCTCAAAATCCCAATATAAGATGCAAGACAAGAGGTTTCTTCCTCAAATAACTTCACCACAAGCTCACTTCCAAACTTGATGCAAGATTTGTCGGAGTAAATTTGAGTTTTCTCTTGTTTTCCCTCACTAATTGGACAAGAATCAAGGCTTGAACTTGGAGCTTTTCTCTCCCTTTCTCTTCTCACGTTTTTGGCCAAGACAAGCAAAAAAAGAAGATGATTTGGATGATATAAAACTTGGTTGGTCATATAAGGACTTGGTCTTAGTCAACTTTCCATGGATGATGGACATTTGGCGAGAAAAGGAGTAATATCTATCCATTTAGCTTCCTAACATCCAAATGCTCCAATTAGCTTGTAACAACTCTTGTCACATAATTTTTTTTTACACAAAACTCCTTCTAATCCTCCAAATTTATGATACACACTTCACACTAGTATTATGCACTATGAGATTTAACATGTATCACATGAAAAATGCACCAAGTAAAATAAGAAAATAGGTTAAAATCATGATTCAACTAATAAAACAACCAAGAATTTAAGGCAAGTAAGTTCAAATAAGAGCTATAAAGACAAGCAAAATGTCGGGCCTCACAGGTTCACATTTAATTCGGGCATAATGTTTAGGTCCAAGTTCTATCCAGTCCAATTAAATCTTAGGTTCAGTGAGCTTTTTTTGGACCGAACGAGTCGAGCTAGATTTGGCCCAACCCTATTGACAATCCTAGATCAAGCACATTATATTGAAAAATTACTAAAGAAATATAATTATGGTGATACTAAATATGTAAGTACACCATTTGATCCTAGTGTTCACTCATTTCGAACTGAAAATGAAAATGATGTGTACAACCAAAAAATATATGCTAGTATAATTGGAAGTTTATGTTATGCAACTAATTGCACAAACCAAATATTGCACATGTTGTAGGAGTACTTAGTAGAGTTACTAGCAAGCCAAATATTACTCATTGGCATGCACTTGAGTGTCTTATGAAATATTTAACTAAAACTAAATCTTATGGCTTATTCTATGCAAATTACCCTGCAGTCATTGAAGGATTTTGTAATGCAAATTGGAATACATTGTCTGGAGATTCATTATCTAGTACTGGGTATATTTTTACTTTAGCTGGTGGTGCAATATCTTGGAAATCAAAGAAGCAACAAATTATAGCAAAATACACAATGGAAGCTGAGTTAATTGCTTTAGCTTTTGCTAGTGAAGAACCAAGTTAGATACAAGATCTTATACATGCAATTTCTTTATAGGAAAAACTAGTGCTGCCAATATTAATACATTGTGATAGCACTGCAGCAATTGACAAGGTAAATAATCAATACTACAATGGAAAATCAAGAACAATAAAGAAGGAGGAACACTTTTGTTCAAGCAGGTATTGAAAATGGTACCATCAATGTGAATTATACAAGGTCAAGTGATAATATAGCTGATCCCTTGACAAAACCTCTAGCTAGAGAAAATGTTTGAAATACCTTGATAGGGATGGGATTAAAGTCCATAAATACATAAATCACATGTAAGGACACCCAATCTAATGATTGGAGATCCTAAGACTTAGGTTCAAAGGAAAAAATGAATTACATAGTGATTTGAATAAAAATATGCACAACTTTATATTAATATTCAATCGCTATCGTATATGTGCATATATCATGTAAAGTAAGTAAGGTTGAGCTTCGTTGCCCTTAATGAAATCTAAGTGATGCGGTCAGTCAAGCAATGCAGATGTTAGATGACTCAAGAGCGAATGCGATTAGAGTTCTAACAAGATTGATTACAAGAGCTCGTACGAAGAAAATGAAAGACGCATTGCAAGTGTTTGTTTGTGCAATACAAGATCAAGTGGGAGCTTGTCAAGTAATTGAAGGACTTGGAAATCAATGCTTAAGTGTTAATCTACTTCAAGTTATTGATGACACTGACCAAGGATCATGCTTTTTTGAAGCTAGGAAGAAGTTAGTGTAGCTTGTCATCAAAGCAAATGCACAGAAATGAAGAAAGAAGCGGATCCGCGACCTGGATCCGCGAGTTTTACATCTGTGCATGTTTATTTGAACATTTTTGCTTGATCTTCTGGCAATGTCCGGCGTGATGTCCAGTCCCATGTCCCGGGCTGTTCTTTGTCGAGTCAATTTTTCAGATTTTAAGCGATTTTCATAGTTTTTAAGTTGCTTTCTATTTCCCCGCATCCAAATAGTTCTAGTAAGCCTACTAAGGCATATCTATCATATGTAGCATGATAATTGTCTCTTGTTAGGGTTTAGGAGGATGTGTCTAGTTTAGAAGTCAAGTCAAATAGGGAAACTTGCATTGTTTCCATCTTGGATTAGGTTTTGCGCTTGTAAGGCTATAAATAAGACATAACTTTGGAACGTTTTCATTATTGATTCAATAAAGAAATTTTCCAGCAACTCTTGAGAGAATTCTCTTGGCTTCTCAAAACAACCTTCGAATACTTTAGAACAATTTCTTGGTAGTCAAACTTAGACTTATCAAACAAGAAACACACTTGTTTGTGGTGCCTTTCGAACAACATCCTGAATGTCTTTTCATCACTTATTGTGAATAAGGGTCAATTATTGGGTCACAATTAAGGGGTTTAAAGGTTTTAAGGATTCCACACCTTTCAAACTTGGGAAATCATCTTAGATTTTGGAACTTGTGGAATACGAGACTTCCTTCACGGTTGGGTTCATATCAGTTGGTATCCAAAACTAGTTGACATATTCAGGTTATATCCTTTTCTTTCTTAAGTGTTATTGTGTCAATTCTTATTTTTGTCAATTCGGTCTTAGAATATTTCTAGGGTTTCCTTGTTTTTGCAAGTCAAAAAATATATTTTCTGTTTCACCTTGTTCATTGAATGTTGGTGGCGGACTTTTTTTTTGTTATTCTTGAAGTATATTTTAGCTCTTGAAGTTCTTGGACCAATTCTTGAATTTCTTGAACCACCTAGATTACTTTCTTGAAAATCTTGAAGTTTTTGAATTTTAGTTTCGGGTTTCTTGAAGTTCTTTCGCTATATTTTGATGATTTTTTAAGTTCTTGAACAAAAGAAAAAAAAAATTGAGTCCTTGAATTCGGTGGGAGGGTGAAAACCGAATCTTGGAAGCTACAAAAAAAAAAGGGCAGCTTATCAATTCACCTTGCAAATAGTTTATAATAGTCACCTTGAAATCCTTCTACACTTGGAAAAGAGGTTGAACCTAGCTGAATCTGTCCAAAACAAGAATCCAAATCACAATTAGATTTGAATTTCAATTTATTCATCGGGTAGAGTAGCTTTTCTAGGATTCTAAACTTCAACCGAGTTCCACAAATTTTCAGCCACTAATTTGTAGTTGTTTGTGTCTAAATTCAGTCTAGTTGAGCCAAATTCATTACCACCAAAAGCTACATTAAAGTGTGACTCATTTGAAAGATAAATTTGATTACTCTTGGACTGTTCTAACTTCTTCAAGGGTGAAAGATAAATTTGCTTACTCTTGGACTGTTCTAATTTGAGAATATTTTGGTGAGATTCTTAGAGTGTTTGAGAGTAAACACGTAAGAGAGTGAGTAAGGAATATTCTTATTTTATTACTAATCTATTTTACAGTTTACTTCCAAGATGTCTAACAAAGGAGGAGAAAGCTCCCAATCTTTCGACTTCAAACTTTTTGCAGAATCTTTGAGGGGCGACATTGGACAAATCATGGACCAGAAATTGGAGGTGATTCATGAGAGGATTGATCAATTAGGATCCGCAATAAGTGCTAGCAAAGGAAGTCAAGGTAGAACACCATTACATGAATCTAAAAATTCCAATTCAGATGATGAAGTGGTGAGTAGACCGAGGAGGAACAAGAGGGATTCGAGGATTGAATTTAAAGCTATAAAAGGAATCAAAATAAAAATTCCCTCCTTTCAAGGAAGATCTGATCTGGATGCTTATCTTGAATGGGAGAAATGCGTAGAACTCATCTTTGATTGTAACTCCCACACTAATGAGCAAAAAATGAAACTTGCCATAATGGAGTTCACTGATTATGCCATCATTAGGTAGGATCAAGTCACTACCAATAGAAGAAGAAGTGGAGAATTACCAGTGACTACTTGGGTAGAATTAAAGGTTCTAATGAAGAAATGCTTTGTCCCTAGTCATTACCACCGCGACTTGTATGAAAAGTTGCAAAATTTGACTCAAGTGAATAGAAGTGTTGAGGACTATTACAAGGAGATAGAGGTCTCACTGCTTCGAGCCGACATTGTGGAAGATAGAAAGGCTACCATGGTGAGGTTTTTGAGTGGCTTACGACCAGAAATTGCAGACCAAGTTGAGATGCATCAATATGTTGAAATTGGTGACATGTTGGAAAAGGCAATCAAGGCTGGGAGGAGATTAAAGAGGAGTGGTCTAATGAAATCAACTCCTAGCCCTTCACCATCTTATTCAAGCACACCAAAGTTAGGTGTGATAAGAGAGCTTCAATCAGCAATACACCTTTCCCAAAACCAAGACATAATTCATCAAAAAGGGAAGCAAAGCCAATCATTAAGCCTCCTAATGAGACACTAAAACCAAGAAAAAGAGACATGAAGTGTTGGAGGTGCCAAGGGCTTGGACATATTACAAGTCAATGTCCTAATCAAAGAGCGATGCTTGTACTCCCAAGTGGTAAAATTGTGATAGACGATGAAGAAGAATATAAAGACATGCCTCCACTAGTAGAGTCACAAGAGGAAATTCCCACTGATGAAACGGTTGGTCTAGGCTTGGTTACAAGGCAAGCTTTGGTTGTACATGTTAAAGAGGAAGATGCTCAAAGGGAGAACATATTTTATACACGATGCCACATTGAGGACAAAATGTGCAGTCAAGTCATTGATCCGAGTAGCTGTGTGAATGTAGCAAGCATGTTGATGGTTGAGACGTTGGGCTTGGAGACCCATGAGCATTCTAAGCCTTATCGACTTCAGTGGCTTAACAACTGTGGTGACATTCACATATCACATTAGGTATTTGTTCTATTCAAAGTTGGTAGATATGAGGATGAAATACTTTATGATATTATACCTATGCAAGCTAGTCATTTTTTACTTGGTAGACCTTGGAAATCTGATAAAAATGCAAATCATGAGGGTCGAATCAATAAGTATAGCTTTGTGCATAATGGTAGAAAGATCACTCTTGTACCTTTATCACCTAAGCAAGTGTATGAGGATCAAGTACAATTGCAAAAAAAGTATGATGCAAACATTGAGAAAAGAAAAAGGGAGAGAGCTAAGAGAAAATCAGTAAAGGGATCCGAGAAAAATAAGAGGAAAAAGGCTATCAATGATTGGATCTTGACATAAAAACTGAGGGAAAACGAATTCTGATTGCAAAAGCCAAAGATGTGAAGGAGAGTATTTGCCATGGTCGAACCTGTGAGGCCCCAGTCCGTTTTACGTTGATATATTCATTAGTTGGGCGGTAACGTTTGGTTTCGGGAGTATTTCGAAAACTCTAAGTAGGGATTAAGATTTAAACCCTAGTTATGTATTGGTTACAAGTTCGAGTGGTGATTAAAGTTAGTAAAGTTAATGTGTGTCTTAGTGTGGATAAGTATAGGATTTAATCCATTTTGTATAGGTTAATTAAGTTTAAGAAGGGTAGAAACCCTAAGTGAGCAAAATCCCTAATTTTGCCCTTGACAAAAAGGTTCTTGTTTAATTATTTTTATGTGGGATAAAGCATGCTTAAGTGTAAGTGATTAAGATGAGAAAGTGATTAGTGAAGTAATTAAGTGTGATTACATGTTTTAAAAGAGATTAAGTTATGACTTATGGAGTAAATTGAAAGATTATCAAATGTGTGAGGGAAATTGTGTAAGAAAGAGAAAGTTAAAGTGCAAGGGTTTAAACAACAAATAAAGCATTTTTGTGATTGGTTAGCTATAAGAAATATCTCCCAAAGCTTTGACTATATGTTGTCTTACAACTTATAAGAAACAAGAGAAAACAAAACAAAACAAAACTAAGAAAAAAAGAAAGGAAGAGCCGAGAGAGAGAGGGAGAGAAAGTGAGAAAATTTCTTCAAAAATCTTCAAGTTTTAGCTTCCATCTTGGGTTTGAATCTTGGAGCAACAACTTGGGTGCTTGATTAGTGAAGGTTAATCATCTACAAAGCTTAATTGAAGGTATGCCTCTTACTTGAAAGATAAACTTTTGGGGTTTTGATCTTTAAGCCATGGAAATGATGTATTATGTTATGATTATGGACTTATATGGTTGATTTGATGTTTATATGGAAGTTTCATGGTTAATTTTAGTGTTATTTGGTTGCTGAAAATTCGGCCAAGAAGGGGGAAAATTTGGGTTTCTTGCTTAATGTTTTCCTTAGTTGCTTTGCTTGAGAATTGATGTGTAGTGGTTGTGTTTGATAGATTGCCTCACTTGATTTGGTTGGTTGCTAGCAAAAATCTTATTTGGGTTAAGAAACCCTAGACTCCATGAGGTTAGTTTAGTTTAGCCTAAGGCTTTTGGGTTAGGGTTTGGTTAGTGGGATGTTAGATCAAGTCTTTAGTGCATATGAAGATAGGTTAGGGAGTATGGTTTGTGTTTGGTAATTTTGTGGTAAAATAAGGAGAGAAATTCGGACCATTAATAGACCTTTTAGAAGCTGGTATAAGTGTGTTTCTTTGGTAGGAATTTGGTTGGAAACTAGTATAAGAACCATAGAAACGGACCGTGCGATTGTGACGCGCAAAGCCGGCAAATCTGGGAAAACAGGACAGTTCAACGACTGAACTTCGGCTTCATTTTTCTTAATGCTATGTACGGATTTAGGAATTCCTCAAAACATGAAAGTTGTAGCCTTGTAAGTCCTGAGTATGCCTGCAAAATTTCAGGTCCATCGGATTAGCGTAGCCTGCGTTATCGACGAAATGCTCAAGCCTGTTTTGACCCTTTGATTCTGCGCGTTTTTCTAGTTTAGCTTCTGCCGTGATTTTTCGGTTTTGATCCCATTCGATCTGGGTGTCGACTCCTTCATAAGAAATTTAGATCTTGGTCTCAGCTTCGAAATGGTATAAAGTACGTCGAAAACCGAGTTCCGTAGCTCCGGTTATGATCGAAACAATATCGATCGTCAGAACTGCCCGGTATTTGGACACTTCTGACGGGTACTTTGGCACTCGAATTTTGTTCTGTTCTGAATAGATTCAGGTCTTGGCCAAAACATGAAAGTTTTAGCCTTATGTTTCAGCTTTCTAATGCCTTTGGAATTTCTGAATTTCGATTTCTGTGCCGTGAGTTACGGCCTTGCAAACAGGGCCTGTTTGGTAACCCGCAAGGAAACAGCTGGCACTATTTCGTGCATTTTTGACCTATACCTAGTGAGATCTGGGTTGAAATGTCTTCACGGAAATTGTAGCCCTTTCTCTTAGCTTCGAAACGGTGTCTCACCCACTTTGATCCGACACTCCTAGCCTAATTTTTGACCAAAACGGTTTGAGATGGCCGATTTGGCCATTTCCGTTTGCCGTTCCGCGCGGACGTGTGCGGCCGTTTTGCCGTTTCCGCACTTGCGCGTGCCAATTTTGCCGTTTGGCTTGTTTTAAGTACGTTAGTTGCCGTTTGTGATATATTGTGACATAATCTTCGATTTCAGACAGTGGTGAGCTAGGCGGTGCCGGTGGGGCCCACTACTAGCCAACACACAAAGTGAATTCCGCCTTTATACTACTGTTGGTATTTTGAGTAAGTATTCAGGCCGCTCTTATGTGTTTCGTTATGCGTAAAAAGGGTACTTAGGCGAGAGTGTACTTTATCGCGCTCGACCTAAACCCTAATTTGCGCGCTTATTTGTACATGACATATGTATATGAGAAATTTTGGAACTAAAACCCTTGAGCTTGTGGCTCGGGGTGACTTTTGAATAATTTTGTGAATTTTGTGAGTTTGAGGTTGAACTCAATACCTAGATGGACTATTCGAGCCGGTTAGGGCTTGGTCGAAGTCAGTCCAACCTGGATTGAGGTCACCAAGTTTGTGACCCGAGCTTGCGACTCAAGCTCAAGTTTGTGATTTCGTTCGCCTGGGCAAGTTTGTGAGGTGACTGGCCAGTGAGGGTGATAAGGTGTCGGTGGGTGTACAAGTGAAGTTCTACGGACCTTATTTATGGTCGACGGAGGGTCGACAGGAGATCACGCATGGCAAATGACTTGGCTTTGGAGCCACCCGTATCCTTATTATGTGATGTTACTTTTCTGCTTTTGCTTTACTCTTACTGTGTAATTGATGCTACATGAAATTTACGCTTTTGCCCCTGTTTACTTACTAAGCTTTTAGCTTACCCCATTCCTTTTGTTTTCCTTAGCAGGGGCCGACGCGGGTACGTTTGGGCACACACACTAGTATAGTAGATTGGCTTGTAATAGTTGAACCATTAGGATGTTTGTTTTATTTCTGGTGGTTTGTATTACGATCCTTCTTAGGGTCTACATTTTGATTTTGGTTGTAATTATACGGATGTAATAGTAAGAGCAGGTACTTTTGGAGAATGTAATTATAACTCTTTTGGGATTGTAAATAGTATTCTTTTGGATTTTCTGGCTTTTATTGTTTTAAGTTTCGAGTCCTGGCGCGAGCTAGGCAGGCGGCCCGCCGATACCCTTGGGTTCGCCCTTGGGAGAAGTGGGGTCGTCACAGTTGGTATCAGAGCGCCTAGGTTAGAGGACTTGGGCAATTGTGGGACATACGCGATAGGCATTAGGCATATTGGATTCTTTTAAGTTGAATGATATCTTTTAAGTTGAAATGCCGGTTTACTGACGACTTAATGTTTTGTAGGTATGGACCCAGGCAGTTCGAGTAGGAGGGGCCCAGAGGATCGACCGCTGCGTAAGCGGGCTATCCGTTATCGACAGAGGCTGGGAGAGCCTTACACTTTGTACTCCCCCTTCGGCCAGGTGTCGCGCCGACCCTGCGCGTGTTGGTATACTTACGGCTATCCCGACGAGATAGTCTTAGCATTGGATGATGAGCGTTATCACCCCGACAGGACGGTCGAGACTCTGAGGGAGCAGCTTGAGGAGGCTAGACAGTTTAGCCGCTGGCAGGCGTTACGCGTTAGGGGCCTGGAGCGGGACCTCCGGGACACACACCAGCACCTCTTCTCTTTGAAGAGGCAGCTTAGGGAGAGAGCCCGGAGTATCACGTTTGACTGCGGGGTCTTGCTAGATATGGCCGCGGAGGCACCCCCGCGAGCTACTGGGCCAGAGCAGATAGGCGAGATTGGTACTTTAGGTTCCGTTGGGGACCAGGACCCTAGGGGAGGCGTTTAGGGTCGCTTTCGTCTTTTGATTAGCTGGTAGATTCCTTTTGTTAAAACTGGCATGACCACTTTCTTTCTTTATTTGGTTGGCCGACTAGATCTTGGAGCCGGAGTGCTCATGTGTACATTGGGTTTTGTACCGACTGGAGGTCGGTAATCAGAAAATCTTTTGGTGTGATTTTGTATATCTATGTATATATTTGAGTAGCATTTTGAATTTATCCTTTGTGTGTCTTTTGTTCATACGCTTTACGTCCGTACTTTTGCTCATAGTCCGCATAATAAGTTTATGTGTAATGTTCCGATCTATAGACGTTTGCACTTAAATGGCCTCCGGTACTCGAGGTGGAGGTAGAGGGCGAGCACGAAGCCCTGAAAGGGAACAAGGACCAGAGCAAGATCAAGTCGCTACAGCCATCCAGTGGATGGCCGATTTACTAGAGCAAATGACAAATCAACAGGGCCAAGGGAGCGGTATGGGGAATCCTGGACATAATCCGGGACATAATCCAGGCAATCACGAGGGTGAAGACCGTGCCTTGGAGCGATTCCAAAAATTCGTACCCCCAAAGTTTATCGGTGGGGCCGACCCTGACTTAGCGGAGGGTTGGCTAGACCGTATGTTAGACATATTTGCCGCGCTTAGGTATTCAAAGGAGCGGCAGATATCCTTTGCGGTCTTTCAGTTTGAAGGGGCCGCTCGAGCCTGGTGGAATGTAATCAAAGCCAAGTGGGAGCGCGAACAGACTCCTTGGACCTGGATCAACTTCACACGGGAGTTTAATGAAAAATACTTACCACCCATTGTGCAAGAAAAACGGGAAGATGATTTCATCCGCCTACGTCAAGGGGCATCGAGTGTGGCGGAGTACGAAACTCAGTTCACTAAACTTTCTCGCTTTGCCCCAGAGCTGGTGTTAATGGAGCAGAAACGAATCCGTCGATTCGTTCAAGGTTTAAATGTGGAAATCCAGGAATCGCTAGCAGCGGCTCAGTTGAATACGTTTAGCCAAGCGCTAGAAAAAGCACAGCGAATTGAGACTGCCAGAGGACAGGTTAAAGCCTTCCACGATCGGAAAAGGAGGCAGCCTAGCTCAAATGATTCCATGGTCGGACAAAGCTCGCGAAACGAGCCATCTGCCAAGATAAATAAAGGTACGGATGGTCCACGACCTGCAGGGACCCCGAATAACTTTGTGCGGGGTCAGGTAGTGCAAGAGGGGCCGAGGAGTGTCCAGCGTGGAGGGGCAAGTACAGCCGCCAAGTCAACCTGTGGTTTCTGTGGGGGCAATCACACTGATGAAAATTGCTGGAAGAATAGTTCGGTACGCAAATGCTTCAAATGTGGCAGCACCGAACATCTGATTGCCCGGTGCCCTAAGATGCAGAAGGATGGACTCAAACCACCGACTGGAGGGACCACCACAACTAAGCCGTCAACTACAGGGGAAAATCGACCCAAAGGGCCAGCAAGAGTCTATGCGATGGGTCAACCTGAGATGACAAATCCTTCGGTGGACTTTGAAGGTACGCCTTGATCAAACGAATCCATTTCGAGGACGAAATTGTCCTAAGTGGGGAAGATTGTGAGGCCCCAGTCCGTTTTATGTTGATATATTCATTAGTTGGGCGATAACGTTTGGTTTCGGGAGTATTTCGAAAACTCTAAGTAGGGATTAAGATTTAAACCCTAATTATGTATTGGTTACAAGTTCGAGTGGTGATTAAAGTTAGTAAAGTTAATGTGTGTCTTAGTGTGGATAAGTATAGGATTTAATCCATTTTGTATAGGTTAATTAAGTTTAAGAAGGGTAGAAACCCTAAGTGAGCAAAATCCCTAATTTTGCCCTTGACAAAAAGGTTCTTGTTTAATTACTTTTATGTGGGATAAAGCATGCTTAAGTGTAAGTGATTAAGATGAGAAAGTGATTAGTGAAGTAATTAAGTGTGATTACATGTTTTAAAAGAGATTAAGTTATGACTTATGGAGTAAATTGAAAGATTATCAAATGTGTGAGGGAAATTGTGTAAGAAAGAGAAAGTTAAAGTGCAAGGGTTTAAACAACAAATAAAGCATTTTTGTGATTGGCTAGCTATAAGAAATATCTCCCAAAGCTTTGAGTATATGTTGTCTTACAACTTATAAGAAACAAGAGAAAACAAAACAAAACAAAACTAAGAAAAAAAGAAAGGAAGAGCCGAGAGAGAGAGGGAGAGAAAGTGAGAAAATTTCTTCAAAAATCTTCAAGTTTTAGCTTCCATCTTGGGTTTGAATCTTGGAGCAACAACTTGGGTGCTTGATTAGTGAAGGTTAATCATCTACAAAGCTTAATTGAAGGTATGCCTCTTACTTGAAAGATAAACTTTTGGGGTTTTGATCTTTAAGCCATGGAAATGATGTATTATGTTATGATTATGGACTTATATGGTTGATTTGATGTTTATATGGAAGTTTCATGGTTAATTTTAGTGTTATTTGGTTGCTGAAAATTCGGCCAAGAAGGGGGAAAATTTGGGTTTCTTGCTTAATGTTTTCCTTAGTTGCTTTGCTTGAGAATTGATGTGTAGTGGTTGTGTTTGATAGATTGCCTCACTTGATTTGGTTGGTTGCTAGCAAAAATCTTATTTGGGTTAAGAAACCCTAGACTCCATGAGGTTAGTTTAGTTTAGCCTAAGGCTTTTGGGTTAGGGTTTGGTTAGTGGGATGTTAGATCAAGTCTTTAGTGCATATGAAGATAGGTTAGGGAGTATGATTTGTGTTTGGTAATTTTGTGGTAAAATAAGGAGAGAAATTCGGACCATTAATAGACCTTTTAGAAGCTGGTATAAGTGTGTTTCTTTGGTAGGAATTTGGTTGGAAACTAGTATAAGAACCATAGAAACGGACCGTGCGATTGTGACGCGCAAAGCCGGCAAATCCGGGAAAACAGGACAGTTCAACGACTGAACTTCGGCTTCATTTTTCTTAATGCTATGTACGGATTTAGGAATTCCTCAAAACATGAAAGTTGTAGCCTTGTAAGTTCTGAGTATGCCTGCAAATGTTCAGCTCCATCGGATTAGGGTAGCCTGAGTTATCGACGAAATGCTCAAGCCTGTTTTGACCCTTTGATTCTGCGCGTTTTTCTAGTTTAGCTTCTGCCGTGATTTTTCGGTTTTGATCCCATTCGATCTGGGTGTCGACTCCTTCATAAGAAATTTAGATCTTGGTCTCAGCTTCGAAATGGTATAAAGTACGTCGAAAACCGAGTTCCGTAGCTCCGGTTATGATCGAAACAATATCGATCGTCAGAACTGCCCGGTATTTGGACACTTCTGACGGGTACTTTGGCACTCGAATTTTGTTCTTTTCTGAATAGATTCAGGTCTTGGCCAAAACATGAAAGTTTTAGCCTTATGTTTCAGCTTTCTAATGCCTTTGGAATTTCTGAATTTCGATTTCTGTACCGTGAGTTACGGCCTTGTAAACAGGGCCTGTTTGGTAACCCGCAAGGAAACAGCTGGCACTATTTCGTGCATTTTTGACCTATACCTAGTGAGATCTGGGTTGAAATGTCTTCACGGAAATTGTAGCCCTTTCTCTTAGCTTCGAAACGGTGTCTCACCCACTTTGATCCGACACTCCTAGCCTAATTTTTGACCAAAACGGTTTGAGATGGCCGATTTGGCCATTTCCGTTTGCCGTTCCGCGCGGACGTGTGCGGCCGTTTTGCCGTTTCCGCACTTGCGCGTGCCAATTTTGCCGTTTGGCTTGTTTTAAGTATGTTAGTTGCAGTTTGTGATATATTGTGACATAATCTTCGATTTCAGACAGTGGTGAGCTAGGCGGTGCCGGTGGGGCCCACTACTAGCCAACACACAAAGTGAATTCCGCCTTTATACTACTGTTGGTATTTTGAGTAAGTATTCAGGCCGCTCTTATGTGTTAGTTGTTTATGTGTTTCGTTATGCGTAAAAAGGGTACCTAGGCGAGAGTGTATCTTATCGCGCTCGACCTAAACCCTAATTTGCGCGCTTATTTGTACATGACATATGTATATGAGAAATTTTGGAACTAAAACCCTTGAGCTTGTGGCTCGGGGTGACTTTTGAATAATTTTGTGAATTTTGTGAGTTTGAGGTTGAACTCAATACCTAGATGGACTATTCGAGCCGGTTAGGGCTTGGTCGAAGTCAGTCCAACCTGGATTGAGGTCACCAAGTTTGTGACCCGAGCTTGCGACTCAAGCTCAAGTTTGTGATTTCGTTCGCCTGGGCAAGTTTGTGAGGTGACTGGCCAGTGAGGGTGATAAGGTGTCGGTGGGTGTACAAGTGAAGTTCTACGGGACCTTATTTATGGTCGACGGAGGGTCGACAGGAGATCACGCATGGCAAATGACTTGGCTTTGGAGCCACCCGTATCCTTATTATGTGATGTTACTTTTCTGCTTTTGCTTTACTCTTACTGTGTAATTGATGCTACATGAAATTTACGCTTTTGCCCCTGTTTACTTACTAAGCTTTTAGCTTACCCCATTCCTTTTGTTTTCCTTAGCAGGGGCCGACGCAGGTACGTTTGGGCACACACACTAGTATAGTAGATTGGCTTGTAATAGTTGAACCATTAGGATGTTTGTTTTATTTCTGGTGGTTTGTATTACGATCCTTCTTAGGGTCTACATTTTGATTTTGGTTGTAATTATACGGATGTAATAGTAAGAGCAGGTACTTTTGGAGAATGTAATTATAACTCTTTTGGGATTGTAAATAGTACTCTTTTGGATTTTCTGGCTTTTATTGTTTTAAGTTTCGAGTCCTGGCGCAAGCTAGACAGGCGGCCCGCCGATACCCTTGGGTTCGCCCTTGGGAGAAGTGGGGTCGTCACAGAACCTTACTTGTGCGTTTAAGCAAGGAGGTCTTGGACACTACTAACGACACACGCTTCTTTGCCAAGTTCGATAGTGTCTCTTTTGCAGGAATTCTAAGATTTATTTCCTAAAAAAGCGCCAAGTGATTTATCACCAATTAGGGAAATCGAGCACCAAATAGACTTAATGTGACGCCCCCACTTCTCCTAAGGGTATCCGCGGAACGCCTGCTCAACTCTCGTCGGGGCTCACTACAATCCATAATTCAAAACTAGAAATACTTCAAATATTTTCAATATACATTGAAAGAACTCCAAAACACAATTAGTTAACTTTCAATTTAATACAACTCAAAAGAATATGTACTACAGTCGACTGCTATAATACAACTTAAAGTCTCCAAAAGAAAATAACTTAGTACTATTCGCGAGTACTCTTGGTCTTGAACCCTATTAAGGAAAACAAAAGCATGGAATGAGTTAAACAGTCCAGTGAGGTTCCAAAACACCTAAACAGTTCTAATAAATCAAGTAAATTGAGCATAACACATGTACGGTTCAAGATTTCACAATAGCACATTAAAATGAGACATTTATTATTTTACAGAAATAAATACACATTAAAAGGATACGATGCTCATGTGGAACCGTTTCGGTCAGCTACACCTTATAACCCCAATAATTCCCCCGGTTGTCTGGCCATCACCTTATTCCTCCAGTGGTAATATTCGAGTATACCAAAACGGTGACCCAGGGTTCCAACCTACTTGACCAAGCCCAGTCCTAGCTCGAGTAGGTTAGTAACCAAGGACAGGGCCCAGTTCAGCTTAGAGTTTGCAACATGCGCAAGTAATCAAGTAAATCGGTAAACGGTAGAAATTTGTTATTTTAGTAGATCGAGTGAAATAAAGTACACACTCACCTTAAATCGGTGAAAATTTTCATAGAAGCAATTATAAGTAGCACTTAACACTTAAACACATAAGAAACACTCACCAAAATCAAGAGTGTAAAACAAGAGCGAGGCAAGATCAAACGAGTTCCTCGGGATCCTTTTGATCACCTAAGACATGTACAATTACAATTCACCTAGGTATTCAGCCAAGGTCTAGTAGTATTCCGGCTACTCTCACTTAAGAGATAACGCATTCAAATCGAATGCAAATATCACTTAATAACTTAATCCACGAGGGTAGCATTTGAATATACCCAAGAATACATTGATCCAAGTCAAGTCATGTCCAGGATTCTCCAAGTTGAAGATTAAACAAATCTCTAAGTTTTGGCACGAAAATCGAGGAAGATGGATATATTTACTTGGAAGCTTGGCCAAAACATTCCAGGCATTACTAATTAAGTTCACAAGAAACCTTTCAAATCATTCTTTTAAAATACTTGTATAATTGCCAACTCTAGTACAGTTATCAAGGCCATAAGAATATGGGTTGAAGTCCCTAATTAAAGTACGAAGAGAAGTACCATTAACCAAGAGAGTTATATGACCAAGTAATTGCATCAAGAAAGGTTTAACCCTCGGAGACCAAGATTTGAAATGAAAGTTCAAAGTCCAAAGAGACCTTGTATTAAACCATGAAATCAAACTTAAAATAGTCCAACAATCACAAAGGAAGGTGGAAAGTTCTTAAAGGAGTAATTTGGTTGAAACAGAAATTTTCCAGTTTGGAGTGATATTACTTTGAAAAATCGTATCTTGAGTTTTGTAAGTCCAAAAATGGAAAAATTTATACTGCTGGAAACTAAATTCAGAATACTAAAAGTTCTCAAAAGACACTTTTCCATGATTCCAACTAGAAGGCATTCATAATTCAACTCAAAGTTTCAGTTCCAAGAAGACAGGTTTGAACCAGTCTTGGTTTTTCAGCAAACTTTGGAAATTTGGCATAATTCACAGAAAGTGAATCAGCCTTTGAAATTCATAACACAATAAGAGTTCTAAACAAGATTTCAAATACAACAAACAGAACTAAATTTGGAGTTTCGAGGATCGAGATACATTAGTTCAAAGTTGGTTGCGTTTTGCAAACTGTTCAATCATTTTCCAGATTTGAAAAGCTATCTTTGAAGTATCCTTTAGCCATCGAAATGGCATTGAAAATACACCAAATTTGGTACACTAAATCTTCCATATGTGACCTATATCTCTACCAAATTCACGTAAAACTCACGTGGGAAGACAGTTAACAAAATAGTCAAATTTCGGAAAAATTTCAAAGCAAATTTGCCGTCCATGGTTCTCTTTCCTTTTCAAACGTTTTGTCCCACACAATCAACCTCAATTAGCTCAAATGTTGAAATTAAGGTTCCATAAACATCCAATGAGCAATTTAGAGGTAATTGACATCAAAGTTTGTGAAACAAAACATTCCAAAACAAGTTTGACCATTCGGCCAGCAAGAGGGAAGAAACTTTCTAGTTTCCAGTTTTGCTGTAATTTAAAAATCAGGCCATATCTCACTCTATACAAACTCAAATAAAGAATGGTTGGTGGAGTTAGAAACTAGGTTCCAAAAGCTACATTTCATCAGAAGAAATAATTTCCAAAATCAGTTCACAAGTAGTTCAAATTCAAGTCACAAATTACAGCTTCTCATTTCCATTCGAATGAACAAGCGGAACAGAACAGCCGACTTCATCAGTTCACTGCAGTTCACACAAAATGAACTAGAGATTGATTTTTATGCCTTTTAAAGCTAAGAATGTGTAGTTTCAAATTCCACAAACGGCACTCGATTTCGACTTTTTTACAAAGAGTTATGTTCAATCAAAGATACACTGTTCAGGCCTTCAGATGACCATTTCCGGATTTCTTGCAGTTTCAAAAATTCTAGTTTTGATCAACCAAATAACATGATTTTCTGAAGGCATTTTGCACATACAATATACCACATATATACATCAGTTTCACAGTCAAACAACCAACAAAATTTTGAAATTCAATCAAGATAACAACATGATAGATTTGGCCAGCTTACTTCCTCTCACGGTTTTCTCTCTTTCTTTTTCCTCTTCTAGTTTCTTCTAGGAAAACTCATCACAAACACACTAACACACACATAGACATCATGGCAGCCCTCATTTAACCAAGGTGGGAGTTCATAGAGCCCACTTCAACCAACCAAATCCAAGCAACAACAACAAGAAGGAAGCTACACGCTTCAAAACCAAGAAATGAAACAAGAAAGTAAAAGCTTTGGTGGAGATGTTTATACCTTCAAAACTCAAGATGGAACCCTAGATGAAACCAGAAATTTTTAGCCGAAACTCTCCAGGAAAAGTCCTCAAGATGATGTCTTTCTCCAAGATGAAACTAATCTCCAAAGTGTTTAGGAGTTGGGTGAAGATTTAGAAGTGAAATGGTACAAGATTGAACAAGGTTTTGTGGAGCTTTCTTCCTTCTGTCTTCTTTCCTTTGGCTGGCCGAACAAGAGAGAGAGTGAGGGAGTGTTTTGTGGTTTGGTTTTCTTGGAGGGAAAGAATGAAATAGTAGCCATAAGTGTTGGGCAAAAAGTCAACTCTTAATAGTGCCCAAATGGTGTTTTGTACTACCACTTTCTCTTGGGTTTGATACACTCATATACTAATCCTCCAAGATACTTCCTTTAATATGGTAATTATTTACTCTTACTAGTCTAATATAAATTTCTTAAATTTCCACTTTTTCATTCCAAAGCGAAATACGCGAACTTACAACACGCGCACGAAAAATCAAAATTTAAGAAAAATTCATGCATTACTAGGGTAATTAAATATAACTGGGGAAAATAATTATAAAATTGACTATTTTAAGAATAAAACATGAGTCCTCACACTTAATTCCTGGGGTGCCATTACCTAATCAATGTGTTTATAGAAGCAATCTTGAGGAAACGAAGGAGCTTCAAAGGCAAGTTGAGGAGCTACTTGCAAAAGGTTGGGCGAGAGAGAGTTTAAGTCCGTGTGTTGTGCCAATTATACTCGTCCCCAAGAAGGATGGAACATGGAGGATGTGTACTAATTGGTCGTCAATTCAATTACGATAAAGTATTATCATTCTATTTCTCGTTTAGATGATATGTTAGATGAATTGCATGATGCATTCATCTTTTCAAAAATTGATCTCAAAAGTGGATATCATCAAATTCGTATTAAAGAGGGTGATGAATGGAAAACGGCATTTAAGACTAAGTATGGTTTGTATGAGTGGTTGGTTATGCCTTTTGGACTAACTAATGCACCTCGTACTTTTATGAGATTGATAAAACATGTGTTGCGTGCCTACTTAGGAAAATTTGTAGTCATTTATTTTGATGATATACTCATATACAACAAGAGTCTAGAAGAGCGCCATGAACATTTAAGACTTATACTTGAAGTACTTCGAAAGGAACAGCTTTATGCCAACCTTAACAAGTGCACGTTCTGTACTAATAAACTTGTGTTCCTAGGTTTTGTTGTTAGCTCACAGGGAATTCAGGTGGATGATAGTAAGATTAAGGCAATTCAAGAGTGGTCAGTTCCAAAAAATGTTAGAGAAACTTGTAGCTTTCATGGACTTGCGAGTTTCTACAAGCGATTTGTGAGAAATTTTAGCACAATTGCCGCCCCATTGACAGCAATCATTAAAAAGGATGAGAAATTCGTTTGGGGAGAAGCTCAACAAAAAGCTTTTGAATTACTTAAAGAACATCTCACACGTGCACCTGTTTTGTCATTACCTGATTTTACTAAAACATTTAAAATTAAATGTGATGTTTCAGGTATTAGCATTGGAGTGGTGTTGATGCAAGGGGATCATCCCGTCGCTTACTTTAGCGAGAAGCTAAGTGGTGCTTCTTTGAACTATTGCACTTATGACAAAGAGTTGTATGCTCTAGTTTGTACATTAGAGACATGGCAGTATTACTTGCAACCCAAGAAGTATGTAATTCATACCGACCATGAATCTTTGAAGTACCTTAGAGCTCAACATAAATTGAGCAAGCGACATGTGAGGTGGATTTCATTTGTTGAAACTTTTCCTTATGTTATCAAATATAAATCTGGTAAGACTAATGTAGTAGCTGATGCATTATCTAGAAGGTACGCCCTACTTACCTTTCTTGCTGCTGAGTTACTAGGATTTGATATGACTAAGGATTTATATGAGACTGAAATAAATTTTAAGGATGTTTATGCTTTGTGTTATTCTTGGTTTTGATGATCACAAAGTACTTTGAAATGTTTATCTAACTCTCTTCAAATATAAGTGCTTTTTGCCTATCAAAGAATCAGGTACGAATATGTCAAGAAATGAAAATTAACCAAAAGAAAAAGCAAAAACAGGACACTCATGTCGGACGTCCGAAAGGATAAAGAACATCAAGAAGGAAGCTCTGTCGGACGCTCATAAGGAAGCGTCGGACGTCCGGAAGGATCGAACGCACGCCTCGGACGCACATCAACCGCGTCAGACGTCCGAAAAATTCCAAGAAGACTTGCCAACTCTCTAACGACAATCGGACGCTGATGCTGTCGGACGATAAAAATGCATCGGACGTCCGAACTACAACTTAGCTGTTTTCGAACGATAGGTTCGGACGATGATTTGGTCGTCGGACGTCCGACAGCCCCAACGGCTAGCTGACTCTTCATCTGCCTTCTATCCGTTGGAAGCATTGATGAAACCCATTTTTGGTTCCCTTTAAAAACAAACTGTTCTGAACCAAGAAGGGACTTTTGCACACTTTGTTTACAAGATCTCAAGAGATATTTTAGCTAGAAAATAGTCTCCAAAACTAGATTTGTTCTCCAAGTGGTGTGAATTTCTTGTGAGCATTTCTCTTGTGGTTGAAAGTTTCATTAGTGTAGCTTTGTTGAGGGTTATCTGAGTGATTGTAAAACTTCTTAGCTTGACTAAGTGAGGCTTAAGGCAAGGAGGAAGTGCTCCCTCCATTGTACATCTAGTTGATCATCTTTTATCAAAGAGAAGTTGCTCAACCTAGTGATTGGTTTTCAAGTTTGAGGAAAGCTTGGTAGACAATCGGTTTGATATTCTATCTTATTCTTTTGGTTTAATAAAATTCCCATTGCTTATCTATACTTGTTTTTCTAATCAACATTGCTCTCTTCTTCTAATCTATTTGGTTGATCATTACTAGAAAAGAAGGTAAATTTTTATTAAAGAAAAAGTGCATAAATTTGATTAAAATTTTAATCAACCTAATTCACCCCCCCTCTTAGGTTGTCTTGGGCCTTACAATTGGTATCAAAGCCAGGTCTCCTAGAGATTAAGCTCAAGCGGCTTGGAGTAAAGATGACAACCAGTCATGCTATGTTTGTTGAGGGGCAATCTGTTACTAGGCCTCCCATGTTTAGTGGCTCCAATTATGTTAGCTGGAAAGAAAGAATGATTATCTTTTTGCAATCTATTGATATTGAGTTATGGTTTATTGTGAGTGAAGGACCGCATGAAGCTAACTTTCTTGATGCAGATACAGGTTTGCTTCGGCCAAAAATGAGAGCTGAAATGAATGCTCAAGATAGGACTAATCTCACATTGAATGCCAAAGCCATGAATGTTCTTTATAGTGCCTTAGATTCAAATGAATCAATTAGAGTAAAAGGCTGTAAATCGGGCAAAGAAATGTGGGATAAGCTAAGAGAAATCCATGAGGGTGGTGACAACGTGAGAAAATAGAAAAAGGCTATCTTGGTCACAAAGTATGAATCATTTAAAATTGAACCTCTTGAGAATATTGACAAAATGTATTGCAGGTTCAATGACTTGATCAAAGATCTCGAGGTGTTGGGCAAGAGTACAACTTGAGAGAGAAGAACAGGAAAATTCTCAATACATTGGGCAAAGAATGGGAAAATAAAGTGGCTGCAATAGAGGAGGCTAAGGATTTAAATTCTGTGCCTATTGAATCTCTCATTAACTCGCTAACCTCTTATGAGTTGAAATTGAAATCTAAAGTGCAGGAGAAAGAGGATGCTAGAGCAAAGAGAAACATTCCTCTAAAGACTACTCAAGGTGAAGATGATCCAACTCACTTGGATGATGAAGACTCGGATGGTGATGATAATGATCTTGCTCTCATCACAAGAGGCTTCAAGAGAATCTTGAATAAAAGGAAGTTTAGAAGGGGAGGACCTAGCAATCAATTCCAAAATTATTCATCAAATGCAAGGAACAAAGGAAAACAAGAATTCAACAAGAAGCAAGTGGACAAATGCTATGAATGTGGACAGCCTGGACACTATGCAAACGAATGCCCTATGAAGAAAATGAAAGATGGGAAAGCTGATTGAAAGCCAAGATTCAACAACTTCCAGATTACTTGGAATGAATGCAACTCCGAAGGGGAAGTTGAAGAAGAGGAAGAATCAGCTCAAATGGCCTTCATGGCTATTGGAGATAATGAGGTAACTTCCATACACTCTCAATCTGTAAGTGATGATGAAAAAGATGATGATCTTGAATCCTTTGTTGAAAAACTGCAAAATGCCTTGAAAGAATCTTTTGATAAAAACAAGCAGTTAAAACAGAAAATTACTTTTCTCATTCATGAAAATGCAAGTCTTCTTCAACAAAATAAACAACTAAAGACTGACAATGAATGTCTTGTAAGAGCCGGATTTGATGTTCAAAATGAGCTTGATAGAAAGACAAGTATTTGTGAAATGCTGAACGAAAGACATGGTGATTTGAAAAAAAGAATGGACAACTTGGATGAGACTTTGAAAGCAAGAAAGCAAGATTTTCTCAAAAAGAACATGTCATCTACCTTTCTTACTGCTCAACAAAGAATATTAGCACACAACAAAAATGCACATGATTTCACAACATATAGAAGAAATGGATTGAGATATGTCAAACCATTACATGTTAAGGACTCTTCCATTATGTGTGGTTTTTGTTGTCAAAAATGGCATTTGAAAGGAGATTGCTATGTGAAAAGAAATCTGAACAAAGGGATGAGATGCATGTGGTTAGTTAGACACAATGCTAACTATTGTGGACCCAAAAATTAAAAAGGGTACCAAACACTTTCTCTTTTCAGGAAAAAGGCTCAAACAAGTCCAAATGGTTTATTGATAGTGGCTGCTCAAGGCATATCACCGGTGATCCCTGTGACGGCCCCACCTTCCCCTAAAGCGTACCCCAGGGTTCGGCGGGCCGCCTGCCCGGCTCTCGCCGGGACTCAGTCGTTCACTAAAGTCCTCAAATGAATTACAAGAATAAACCTCAAATATACATCACATGGTCCACAAATATACACCCAAGTCTCCAATAATTACATGTCACAAATGCAGCGGAAACTAATTCCCAACTATACATCAAATGATTCCCAATCCAAAACTGTACAAGATATAGGCCATCCAGTCACGTGAACAAGTACTACAAGTCCTTCCTTCGCCACGAGCCCTGTGGAGGGGAATAAAATATTTTTGGGGTGAGCTAGAAGCTCAGCGAGTAACCATTAAAATCAGTAATCAAATCGGTTTCACAATAGTTCATTTCAATGATATCATATATCCATGATGTCATAAATCAAATGATAAGTCCAGAAACAACTACATCATTTGCAAAACAGTAAATGTGGATTATCAATAATTCAAGAAACATTTACAATGGAAAGCGATAGTAACATTCATGAAAGGATACATTCATTCTCCTGACATTTCCTCGCTCATTTGGTCATTCATTTCATTTCATTCACCCCGTCCCTGGCTTTTGACCAGGCTCCACCAACCTACACAGGTAATACTCGAGTATACCAAACGTTCACCCAAGTTCCTAATCGCCTGACCGAGTCCGCTTCTGGCTCAAGACAACCGGTAACAAGGGGCAATGGCCAGTTCAGCCCAAAAGGCTTACATTCATTCGCAAGTAACATTTCAATCGAAAATTTCACATTTATCGAGGTCGAGTGCGATAAAGTACACACTCGCCTCGAAAACTCGTTTTGGAAATCATTATAAGCGCTTAACACGTTATCAACCAAAATACAAATCATGAAGTCAAGAAATATAGCAAACAAGGCACACTCACATGCCAGCACGCATGATATGCAAGAAAACATTTCAAAAGTAACTTTGGAAACAGTTCAAAAGTAAATAATGTAAGAAACGGTTCATAAATAACTTTAGAAGTAGTTTGAGGTCACTCACCTCCATGGCTCAGAAATCATCCATCATATAACATTGCCTTGCTCAAATCCAAGTCTTAGATCACAAACTCAAAGCAATCAAACCCTTTAAAACTTCGGACAGCACTTCCCCTAAATTTGCTTACTTTCCCAGCCATCATGGCTTCATTATCCTTCTCATTCAAAACCAAAGGTACACACACAACAACAAGTTCATCCAATAGCCATTCAGCAAGTTCCAAGAAGTACAAAGACATGTCAAGCTAGGGAAAAGTCCGGAAATGAAAGTTAAGCTCAAAACCAGAAAAACAGGTTTTGACGTCATTTTGCGGTAATGGCACCAAAGGCTCTACGATTGTCGGATAAAGGTCCAAGATCCACCGTTTCAAAGCTAAGAGATAGGGTTATAATATTGTAGAAGGTCACTCAACCCAGTTTCGAGTGTAACCAGGTCAAAAATGTAAGATACTATACCAGAATCACAAAAACAGGTTTGCAAAACGCATTCTAGCGTAAACATCATAACTCAGCCTACACAAGTCCAAATCCAGAAATTCCAAAACCAGCTGAAATCTACGAAACAGGGTTACATTTCATCAGAAGACCTCAACAACCAATTCAGAAGCAATTCCAGCGAAACAACCAATTACAGTCGCAGATTTCCAATTCTGGGTAAACCAGAACAGCAATAGTAATTTCGACTTATCTCATTCCACGCTACTCCGATTGACCTGAAATTTTGTAGGTACCTCTAAAATGTCATTCCCTACAACTTTCATGTTTTAGGCCAAGGCCAATTCGGCCTCTAACATGGTGCAATAAATTCGGGCAGAATGTAGCTTCATGAACCCTAACTTTCCAAAATTTATTCCAAAACAGAAATTGGTTGCAATTTTCCACTTTTTCCACCTCATAGAGTCCTTAAACATCATTTCCAATCATCATATATAGCCACACAATCATATCCATATGAAAACAGAAAAATCCCCAAAAATTATAAAACTTCACCAATTCAACCAAAATCAAGTTTTGATCCATAAACTTGCATCTCCTACCATCACCAAGCATGAATTTAACATCATTAGAGGGAGGAGAGGTATTCATCCACTACTCACCTTAGTAAAACAAGAGAGAGAGCAACTAGGCACCATAACTTTCCAAACAACTTCACAACCAAGCTCAACTCCACCAAACTAAGAGGTTTTATGGAGTAATTTGCAATTTAATCGGTTGGAACTCAAGATTTGAGCAAGAATTGAAGTTGAAGTTGAAGAAACTCTCTCTTGTTCTTTCTCACCAAAAATTTCGGCCAAGACAATAAAAATGGAAGAAATTGGGTCAAAATTTGGTTTAGTAAAGGTTAAGACAAGTCCAAGTCAAAGTCAAGGTCCAAAATTAAATCACAAGGTGACACTTGTCACCTTTTGGTTCAAAACTTATCTTTTTGTCTCTCCAATACAAATATCTTAACACCTTGTAAAATAATATCACTTAATACAAAATTCCTACAAGTTTTCAAAAATATAATGCATTTACCGTACTAGCGGGTCCCACGTCCAAAATACGCTTTTAATTTCTCAAAAACTAACCGATACTAGAAAAATCATTTTAAAACTATTTTTTCTCATAAACTTTATCTGGGGAATTTTTCTAATCAAGAAAATGTAGAAAAGGCGAGCATTAAAAAAAATAAACCCTAGAAAATTAGAAAATTTCCGGGTTCTCAAACTCATTTTTTTCGGGGCGTCACAATCTCCCCTCCTTAAAAGAATGTCGTCCTCGACATTCCCTCTTGTACCAATCAAGTCAAGACATCCCGCACAAATCTCTCAAGAGTCAAATCAAACCCACAGTCCGGCATCCAAAACTTCAAGCCTAGGATACACTACAGAGATCTGAAACCTAAGCTCTGATACCAACTGTGACGGCCCCACCTTCCCCTAAGGCGTACCCCAGGGTTCGGCGGGCCGCCTGCCCGGCTCTCGCCGGGACTCAGTCGTTCACTAAAGTCCTCAAATGAATTACAAGAATAAACCTCAAATATACATCACATGGTCCACAAATATACACCCAAGTCTCCAATAATTACATGTCACAAATGCAGCGGAAACTAATTCCCAACTATACATCAAATGATTCCCAATCCAAAACTGTACAAGATATAGGCCATCCAGTCACGTGAACAAGTACTACAAGTCCTTCCTTCGCCACGAGCCCTGTGGAGGGGAATAAAATATTTTTGGGGTGAGCTAGAAGCTCAGCGAGTAACCATTAAAATCAGTAATCAAATCGGTTTCACAATAGTTCATTTCAATGATGTCATATATCCATGATGTCATAAATCAAGTGATAAGTCCAGAAACAACTACATCATTTGCAAAACAGTAAATGTGGATTATCAATAATTCAAGAAACATTTACAATGGAAAGCGATAGTAACATTCATGAAAGGATACATTCATTCTCCTGACGTTTCCTCGCTCATTTGGTCATTCATTTCATTTCATTCACCCCGTCCCTGGCTTTTGGCCAGGCTCCACCAACCTACATAGGTAATACTCGAGTATACCAAACGTTCACCCAAGTTCCTAATCGCCTGACCGAGTCCGCTTCTGGCTCAAGACGACCGGTAACAAGGGGCAATGGCCAGTTCAGCCCAAAAGGCTTACATTCATTCGCAAGTAACATTTCAATCGAAAATTTCACATTTATCGAGGTCGAGTGCGATAAAGTACACACTCGCCTCGAAAACTCGTTTTGGAAATCATTATAAGCGCTTAACACGTTATCAACCAAAATACAAGTCATGAAGTCAAGAAATATAGCAAACAAGGCACACTCACATGCCAGCACGCATGATATGCAAGAAAACATTTCAAAAGTAACTTTGGAAACAGTTCAAAAGTAAATAATGTAAGAAACGGTTCATAAATAACTTTAGAAGTAGTTTGAGGTCACTCACCTCCATGGCTCAGAAATCATCCATCATATAACATTGCCTTGCTCAAATCCAAGTCTTAGATCACAAACTCAAAGCAATCAAACCCTTTAAAACTTCGGACAGCACTTCCCCTAAATTTGCTTACTTTCCCAGCCATCATGGCTTCATTATCCTTCTCATTCAAAACCAAAGGTACACACACAACAACAAGTTCATCCAATAGCCATTCAGCAAGTTCCAAGAAGTACAAAGACATGTCAAGCTAGGGAAAAGTCCGGAAATGAAAGTTAAGCTCAAAACCAGAAAAATAGGTTTTGACGTCATTTTGCGGTAATGGCACCAAAGGCACTACGATTGTCGGATAAAGGTCCAAGACCCACCGTTTCGAAGCTAAGAGATAGGGTTACAATATTGTAGAAGGTCACTCAACCCAGTTTCGAGTGTAACCAGGTCAAAAATGTAATATACTATACCAGAATCACAAAAACAGGTTTGCAAAACGCATTCTAGCATAAACATCATAACTCAGCCTACACAAGTCAAAATCCTGAAATTCCAAAACCAGCTGAAATCTAAGAAACAGGGTTACATTTCATCAGAAGACCTCAACAACCAATTCAGAAGCAATTCCAGCGAAACAACCAATTACAGTCGCAGATTTCCAATTCTGGGTAAACCAGAACAGCAATAGTAATTTCGACTTATCTCATTCCACGCTACTCCGATTGACCTGAAATTTTGTAAGTACCTCTAAAATGTCATTCCCTACAACTTTCATGTTTTAAGCCAAGGCCAATTCGGCCTCTAACATGGTGCAATAAATTCGGGCAGAATGTAGATTCATGAACCCTAACTTTCCAAAATTTATTCCAAAACAGAAATTGGTTGCAATTTTCCACTTTTTCCACCTCATAGAGTCCTTAAACATCATTTCCAATCATCATATATAGCCACACAATCATATCCATATGAAAACAGAAAAATCCCCAAAAATTATAAAACTTCACCAATTCAACCAAAATCAAGTTTTGATCCATAAACTTGCATCTCCTACCATCACCAAGCATGAATTTAACATCATTAGAGGGAGGAGAGGTATTCATCCACTACTCACCTTAGTAAAACAAGAGAGAGAGCAACTAGGCACCATAACTTTCCAAACAACTTCACAACCAAGCTCAACTCCACCAAACTAAGAGGTTTTATGGAGTAATTTGCAATTTAATCGGTTGGAACTCAAGATTTGAGCAAGAATTGAAGTTGAAGTTGAAGAAACTCTCTCTTGTTCTTTCTCACCAAAAATTTCTGCCAAGACAATAAAAATGGAAGAAATTGGGTCAAAATTTGGTTTAGTAAAGGTTAAGACAAGTCCAAGTCAAAGTCAAGGTCCAAGATTAAATCACAAGGTGACACTTGTCACCTTTTGGTTCAAAACTTATCTTTTTGTCTCTCCAATACAAATATCTTAACACCTTGTAAAATAATATCACTTAATACAAAATTCCTACAAGTTTTCAAAAATATAATGCATTTACCGCACTAGCGGGTCCCACGTCCAAAATACGCTTTTAATTTCTCAAAAACTAACCGATACTAGAAAAATCATTTTAAAACTATTTTTGCTCATAAACTTTATCTGGGGAATTTTTCTAATCAAGAAAATGTAGAAAAGGCGAGCATTAAAAAAAATAAACCCTAGAAAATTAGAAAATTTCCGGGTTCTCAAACTCATTTTTTTCGGGGCGTCACAATCTCCCCTCCTTAAAAGAATGTCGTCCTCGACATTCCCTCTTGTACCAATCAAGTCAAGACATCCCGCACAAATCTCTCAAGAGTCAAATCAAACCCACAGTCCGGCATCCTAAACTTCAAGCCTAGGATACACTACAGAGATCTGAAACCTAAGCTCTGATACCAACTGTGACGGCCCCACCTTCCCCTAAGGCGTACCCCAGGGTTCGGCGGGCCGCCTGCCCGGCTCTCGCCGGGACTCAGTCGTTCACTAAATTCCTCAAATGAATTACAATAATAAACCTCAAATATACATCACATGGTCCACAAATATACACCCAAGTCTCCAATAATTACATGTCACAAATGCAGCGGAAACTAATTCCCAACTATACATCAAATGATTCCCAATCCAAAACTGTACAAGATATAGGCCATCCAGTCACGTGAACAAGTACTACAAGTCCTTCCTTCGCCACGAGCCCTGTGGAGGGGAATAAAATATTTTTGGGGTGAGCTAGAAGCTCAGCGAGTAACCATTAAAATCAGTAATCAAATCGGTTTCACAATAGTTCATTTCAATGATGTCATATATCCATGATGTCATAAATCAAGTGATAAGTCCAGAAACAACTACATCATTTGCAAAACAGTAAATGTGGATTATCAATAATTCAAGAAACATTTACAATGGAAAGCGATAGTAACATTCATGAAAGGATACATTCATTCTCCTGACGTTTCCTCGCTCATTTGGTCATTCATTTCATTTCATTCACCCCGTCCCTGGCTTTTGGCCAGGCTCCACCAACCTACATAGGTAATACTCGAGTATACCAAACGTTCACCCAAGTTCCTAATCGCCTGACCGAGTCCGCTTCTGGCTCAAGACGACCGGTAACAAGGGGCAATGGCCAGTTCAGCCCAAAAGGCTTACATTCATTCGCAAGTAACATTTCAATCGAAAATTTCACATTTATCGAGGTCGAGTGCGATAAAGTACACACTCGCCTCGAAAACTCGTTTTGGAAATCATTATAAGCGCTTAACACGTTATCAACCAAAATACAAGTCATGAAGTCAAGAAATATAGCAAACAAGGCACACTCACATGCCAGCACGCATGATATGCAAGAAAACATTTCAAAAGTAACTTTGGAAACAGTTCAAAAGTAAATAATGTAAGAAACGGTTCATAAATAACTTTAGAAGTAGTTTGAGGTCACTCACCTCCATGGCTCAGAAATCATCCATCATATAACATTGCCTTGCTCAAATCCAAGTCTTAGATCACAAACTCAAAGCAATCAAACCCTTTAAAACTTCGGACAGCACTTCCCCTAAATTTACTTACTTTTCCGGCCATCATGGCTTCATTATCCTTCTCATTCAAAACCAAAGGTACACACACAACAACAAGTTCATCCAATAGCCATTCAGCAAGTTCCAAGAAGTACAAAGACATGTCAAGCTAGGGAAAAGTCCGGAAATGAAAGTTAAGCTCAAAACCAGAAAAACAGGTTTTGACGTCATTTTGCGGTAATGGCACCAAAGGCACTACGATTGTCGGATAAAGGTCCAAGACCCACCGTTTCGAAGCTAAGAGATAGGGTTACAATATTGTAGAAGGTCACTCAACCCAGTTTCGAGTGTAACCAGGTCAAAAATGTAAGATACTATACCAGAATCACAAAAACAGGTTTGCAAAACGCATTCTAGCGTAAACATCATAACTCAGCCTACACAAGTCCAAATCCAGAAATTCCAAAACCAGCTGAAATCTAAGAAACAGGGTTACATTTCATCAGAAGACCTCAACAACCAATTCAGAAGCAATTCCAGCGAAACAACCAATTACAGTCGCAGATTTCCAATTCTGGGTAAACCAGAACAGCAATAGTAATTTCGACTTATCTCATTCCACGCTACTCCGATTGACCTGAAATTTTGTAAGTACCTCTAAAATGTCATTCCCTACAACTTTCATGTTTTAAGCCAAGGCCAATTCGGCCTCTAACATGGTGCAATAAATTCGGGCAGAATGTAGCTTCATGAACCCTAACTTTCCAAAATTTATTCCAAAACAGAAATTGGTTGCAATTTTCCACTTTTTCCACCTCATAGAGTCCTTAAACATCATTTCCAATCATCATATATAGCCACACAATCATATCCATATGAAAACAGAAAAATCCCCAAAAATTATAAAACTTCACCAATTCAACCAAAATCAAGTTTTGATCCATAAACTTGCATCTCCTACCATCACCAAGCATGAATTTAACATCATTAGAGGGAGGAGAGGTATTCATCCACTACTCACCTTAGTAAAACAAGAGAGAGAGCAACTAGGCACCATAACTTTCCAAACAACTTCACAACCAAGCTCAACTCCACCAAACTAAGAGGTTTTATGGAGTAATTTGCAATTTAATCGGTTGGAACTCAAGATTTGAGCAAGAATTGAAGTTGAAGTTGAAGAAACTCTCTCTTGTTCTTTCTCACCAAAAATTTCGGCCAAGACAATAAAAATGGAAGAAATTGGGTCAAAATTTGGTTTAGTAAAGGTTAAGACAAGTCCAAGTCAAAGTCAAGGTCCAAGATTAAATCACAAGGTGACACTTGTCACCTTTTGGTTCAAAACTTATCTTTTTGTCTCTCCAATACAAATATCTTAACACCTTGTAAAATAATATCATTTAATACAAAATTCCTACAAGTTTTCAAAAATATAATGCATTTACCGCACTAGCGGGTCCCACGTCCAAAATACGCTTTTAATTTCTCAAAAACTAACCGATACTAGAAAAATCATTTTAAAACTATTTTTTCTCATAAACTTTATCTGGGGAATTTTTCTAATCAAGAAAATGTAGAAAAGGCGAGCATTAAAAAAAATAAACCCTAGAAAATTAGAAAATTTCCGGGTTCTCAAACTCATTTTTTTCGGGGCGTCACAATCTCCCCTCCTTAAAAGAATGTCGTTCTCGACATTCCCTCTTGTACTAATCAAGTCAAGACATCCCGCACAAATCTCTCAAGAGTCAAATCAAACCCACAGTCCGGCATCCTAAACTTCAAGCCTAGGATACACTACAGAGATCTGAAACCTAAGCTCTGATACCAACTGTGACGGCCCCACCTTCCCCTAAGGCGTACCCCAGGGTTCGGCGGGCCGCCTGCCCGGCTCTCGCCGGGACTCAGTCGTTCACTAAAGTCCTCAAATGAATTACAAGAATAAACCTCAAATATACATCACATGGTCCACAAATATACACCCAAGTCTCCAATAATTACATGTCACAAATGCAGCGGAAACTAATTCCCAACTATACATCAAATGATTCCCAATCCAAAACTGTACAAGATATAGGCCATCCAGTCACGTGAACAAGTACTACAAGTCCTTCCTTCGCCACTAGCCCTGTGGAGGGGAATAAAATATTTTTGGGGTGAGCTAGAAGCTCAGCGAGTAACCATTAAAATCAGTAATCAAATCGGTTTCACAATAGTTCATTTCAATGATGTCATATATCCATGATGTCATAAATCAAGTGATAAGTCCAGAAACAACTACATCATTTGCAAAACAGTAAATGTGGATTATCAATAATTCAAGAAACATTTACAATGGAAAGCGATAGTAACATTCATGAAAGGATACATTCATTCTCCTGACATTTCCTCGCTCATTTGGTCATTCATTTCATTTCATTCACCCCGTCCCTGGCTTTTGGCCAGGCTCCACCAACCTACATAGGTAATACTCGAGTATACCAAACGTTCACCCAAGTTCCTAATCGCCTGACCGAGTCCGCTTCTGGCTCAAGACGACCGGTAACAAGGGGCAATGGCCAGTTCAGCCCAAAAGGCTTACATTCATTCGCAAGTAACATTTCAATCGAAAATTTCACATTTATCGAGGTCGAGTACGATAAAGTACACACTCGCCTCGAAAACTCATTTTGGAAATCATTATAAGCGCTTAACACGTTATCAACCAAAATACAAGTCATGAAGTCAAGAAATATAGCAAACAAGGCACACTCACATGCCAGCACGCATGATATGCAAGAAAACATTTCAAAAGTAACTTTGGAAACAGTTCAAAAGTAAATAATGTAAGAAACGGTTCATAAATAACTTTAGAAGTAGTTTGAGGTCACTCACCTCCATGGCTCAGAAATCATCCATCATATAACATTGCCTTGCTCAAATCCAAGTCTTAGATCACAAACTCAAAGCAATCAAACCCTTTAAAACTTCGGACAGCACTTCCCCTAAATTTGCTTACTTTTCCGGCCATCATGGCTTCATTATCCTTCTCATTCAAAACCAAAGGTACACACACAACAACAAGTTCATCCAATAGCCATTCAGCAAGTTCCAAGAAGTACAAAGACATGTCAAGCTAGGGAAAAGTCCGGAAATGAAAGTTAAGCTCAAAACCAGAAAAACAGGTTTTGACGTCATTTTGCGGTAATGGCACCAAAGGCACTACGATTGTCGGATAAAGGTCCAAGACCCACCGTTTCGAAGCTAAGAGATAGGGTTACAATATTGTAGAAGGTCACTCAACCCAGTTTCGAGTGTAACCAGGTCAAAAATGTAAGATACTATACCAGAATCACAAAAACAGGTTTGCAAAACGCATTCTAGCGTAAACATCATAACTCAGCCTACACAAGTCCAAATCCAGAAATTCCAAAACCAGCTGAAATCTACGAAACAGGGTTACATTTCATCAGAAGACCTCAACAACCAATTCAGAAGCAATTCCAGCGAAACAACCAATTACAGTCGCAGATTTCCAATTCTGGGTAAACCAGAACAGCAATAGTAATTTCGACTTATCTCATTCCACGCTACTCCGATTGACCTGAAATTTTGTAGGTACCTCTAAAATGTCATTCCCTACAACTTTCATGTTTTAAGCCAAGGCCAATTCGGCCTCTAACATGGTGCAATAAATTCGGGCAGAATGTAGCTTCATGAACCCTAACTTTCCAAAATTTATTCCAAAACAGAAATTGGTTGCAATTTTCCACTTTTTCCACCTCATAGAGTCCTTAAACATCATTTCCAATCATCATATATAGCCACACAATCATATCCATATGAAAACAGAAAAATCCCCAAAAATTATAAAAATTCACCAATTCAACCAAAATCAAGTTTTGATCCATAAACTTGCATCTCCTACCATCACCAAGCATGAATTTAACATCATTAGAGGGAGGAGAGGTATTCATCCACTACTCACCTTAGTAAAACAAGAGAGAGAGCAACTAGGCACCATAACTTTCCAAACAACTTCACAACCAAGCTCAACTCCACCAAACTAAGAGGTTTTATGGAGTAATTTGCAATTTAATCGGTTGGAACTCAAGATTTGAGCAAGAATTGAAGTTGAAGTTGAAGAAACTCTCTCTTGTTCTTTCTCACCAAAAATTTCGGCCAAGACAATAAAAATGGAAGAAATTGGGTCAAAATTTGGTTTAGTAAAGGTTAAGACAAGTCCAAGTCAAAGTCAAGGTCCAAGATTAAATCACAAGGTGACACTTGTCACCTTTTGGTTCAAAACTTATCTTTTTGTCTCTCCAATACAAATATCTTAACACCTTGTAAAATAATATCACTTAATACAAAATTCCTACAAGTTTTCAAAAATATAATGCATTTACCGCACTAGCGGGTCCCACGTCCAAAATACGCTTTTAATTTCTCAAAAACTAACCGATACTAGAAAAATCATTTTAAAACTATTTTTGCTCATAAACTTTATCTGGGGAATTTTTCTAATCAAGAAAATGTAGAAAAGGCGAGCATTAAAAAAAATAAACCCTAGAAAATTAGAAAATTTCCGGGTTCTCAAACTCATTTTTTTCGGGGCGTCACAATCTCCCCTCCTTAAAAGAATGTCGTCCTCGACATTCCCTCTTGTACCAATCAAGTCAAGACATCCCGCACAAATCTCTCAAGAGTCAAATCAAACCCACAGTCCGGCATCCTAAACTTCAAGCCTAGGATACACTACAGAGATCTGAAACCTAAGCTCTGATACCAACTGTGACGGCCCCACCTTCCCCTAAGGCGTACCCCAGGGTTCGGCGGGCCGCCTGCCCGGCTCTCGCCGGGACTCAGTCGTTCACTAAAGTCCTCAAATGAATTACAAGAATAAACCTCAAATATACATCACATGGTCCACAAATATACACCCAAGTCTCCAATAATTACATGTCACAAATGCAGCGGAAACTAATTCCCAACTATACATCAAATGATTCCCAATCCAAAACTGTACAAGATATAGGCCATCCAGTCACGTGAACAAGTACTACAAGTCCTTCCTTCGCCACGAGCCCTGTGGAGGGGAATAAAATATTTTTGGGGTGAGCTAGAAGCTCAGCGAGTAACCATTAAAATCAGTAATCAAATCGGTTTCACAATAGTTCATTTCAATGATGTCATATATCCATGATGTCATAAATCAAGTGATAAGTCCAGAAACAACTACATCATTTGCAAAACAGTAAATGTGGATTATCAATAATTCAAGAAACATTTACAATGGAAAGCGATAGTAACATTCATGAAAGGATACATTCATTCTCCTGACATTTCCTCGCTCATTTGGTCATTCATTTCATTTCATTCACCCCGTCCCTGGCTTTTGGCCAGGCTCCACCAACCTACATAGGTAATACTCGAGTATACCAAACGTTCACCCAAGTTCCTAATCGCCTGACCGAGTCCGCTTCTGGCTCAAGACGACCGGTAACAAGGGGCAATGGCCAGTTCAGCCCAAAAGGCTTACATTCATTCGCAAGTAACATTTCAATCGAAAATTTCACATTTATCGAGGTCGAGTGCGATAAAGTACACACTCGCCTCGAAAACTCGTTTTGGAAATCATTATAAGCGCTTAACACGTTATCAACCAAAATACAAGTCATGAAGTCAAGAAATATAGCAAACAAGGCACACTCACATGCCAGCACGCATGATATGCAAGAAAACATTTCAAAAGTAACTTTGGAAACAGTTCAAAAGTAAATAATGTAAGAAACGGTTCATAAATAACTTTAGAAGTAGTTTGAGGTCACTCACCTCCATGGCTCAGAAATCATCCATCATATAACATTGCCTTGCTCAAATCCAAGTCTTAGATCACAAACTCAAAGCAATCAAACCCTTTAAAACTTCGGACAGCACTTCCCCTAAATTTGCTTACTTTCCCAGCCATCATGGCTTCATTATCCTTCTCATTCAAACCAAAGGTACACACACAACAACAAGTTCATCCAATAGCCATTCAGCAAGTTCCAAGAAGTACAAATACATGTCAAGCTAGGGAAAAGTCCGGAAATGAAAGTTAAGCTCAAAACCAGAAAAACAGGTTTTGACGTCATTTTGCGGTAATGGCACCAAAGGCACTACGATTGTCGGATAAAGGTCCAAGACCCACCGTTTCGAAGCTAAGAGATAGGGTTACAATATTGTAGAAGGTCACTCAACCCAGTTTCGAGTGTAACCAGGTCAAAAATGTAAGATACTATACCAGAATCACAAAAACAGGTTTGCAAAACGCATTCTAGCGTAAACATCATAACTCAGCCTACACAAGTCCAAATCCAGAAATTCCAAAACCAGCTGAAATCTACGAAACAGGGTTACATTTCATCAGAAGACCTCAACAACCAATTCAGAAGCAATTCCAGCGAAACAACCAATTACAGTCGCAGATTTCCAATTCTGGGTAAACCAGAACAGCAATAGTAATTTCGACTTATCTCATTCCACACTACTCTGATTGACCTGAAATTTTGTAGGTACCTCTAAAATGTCATTCCCTACAACTTTCATGTTTTAAGCCAAGGCCAATTCGGCCTCTAACATGGTGCAATAAATTCGGGCAGAATGTAGCTTCATGAACCCTAACTTTCCAAAATTTATTCCAAAACAGAAATTGGTTGCAATTTTCCACTTTTTCCACCTCATAGAGTCCTTAAACATCATTTCCAATCATCATATATAGCCACACAATCATATCCATATGAAAACAGAAAAATCCCCAAAAATTATAAAACTTCACCAATTCAACCAAAATCAAGTTTTGATCCATAAACTTGCATCTCCTACCATCACCAAGCATGAATTTAACATCATTAGAGGGAGGAGAGGTATTCATCCACTACTCACCTTAGTAAAACAAGAGAGAGAGCAACTAGGCACCATAACTTTCCAAACAACTTCACAACCAAGCTCAACTCCACCAAACTAAGAGGTTTTATGGAGTAATTTGCAATTTAATCGGTTGGAACTCAAGATTTGAGCAAGAATTGAAGTTGAAGTTGAAGAAACTCTCTCTTGTTCTTTCCTCACCAAAAATTTCGGCCAAGACAATAAAAATGGAAGAAATTGGGTCAAAATTTGGTTTAGTAAAGGTTAAGACAAGTCCAAGTCAAAGTCAAGGTCCAAGATTAAATCACAAGGTGACACTTGTCACCTTTTGGTTCAAAACTTATCTTTTTGTCTCTCCAATACAAATATCTTAACACCTTGTAAAATAACATCACTTAATACAAAATTCCTACAAGTTGTCAAAAATATAATGCATTTACCGCACTAGCGGGTCCCACGTCCAAAATACGCTTTTAATTTCTCAAAAACTAACCGATACTAGAAAAATCATTTTAAAACTATTTTTGCTCATAAACTTTATCTGGGGAATTTTTCTAATCAAGAAAATGTAGAAAAGGCGAGCATTAAAAAAAATAAACCCTAGAAAATTAGAAAATTTCCGGGTTCTCAAACTCATTTTTTTCGGGGCGTCACAATCTCCCCTCCTTAAAAGAATGTCGTCCTCGACATTCCCTCTTGTACCAATCAAGTCAAGACATCCCGCACAAATCTCTCAAGAGTCAAATCAAACCCACAGTCCGGCATCCTAAATTTCAAGCCTAGGATACACTACAGAGATCTGAAACCTAAGCTCTGATACCAACTGTGACGGCCCCACCTTCCCCTAAGGCGTACCCCAGGGTTCGGCGGGCCGCCTGCCCGGCTCTCGCCGGGACTCAGTCGTTCACTAAAGTCCTCAAATGAATTACAAGAATAAACCTCAAATATACATCACATGGTCCACAAATATACACCCAAGTCTCCAATAATTACATGTCACAAATGCAGCGGAAACTAATTCCCAACTATACATCAAATGATTCCCAATCCAAAACTGTACAAGATATAGGCCATCCAGTCACGTGAACAAGTACTACAAGTCCTTCCTTCGCCACGAGCCCTGTGGAGGGGAATAAAATATTTTTGGGGTGAGCTAGAAGCTCAGCGAGTAACCATTAAAATCAGTAATCAAATCGGTTTCACAATAGTTCATTTCAATGATGTCATATATCCATGATGTCATAAATCAAGTGATAAGTCCAGAAACAACTACATCATTTGCAAAACAGTAAATGTGGATTATCAATAATTCAAGAAACATTTACAATGGAAAGCGATAGTAACATTCATGAAAGGATACATTCATTCTCCTGACATTTCCTCGCTCATTTGGTCATTCATTTCATTTCATTCACCCCGTCCCTGGCTTTTGGCCAGGCTCCACCAACCTACATAGGTAATACTCGAGTATACCAAACGTTCACCCAAGTTCCTAATCGCCTGACCGAGTCCGCTTCTGGCTCAAGACGACCGGTAACAAGGGGCAATGGCCAGTTCAGCCCAAAAGGCTTACATTCATTCGCAAGTAACATTTCAATCGAAAATTTCACATTTATCGAGGTCAAGTGCGATAAAGTACACACTCGCCTCGAAAACTCGTTTTGGAAATCATTATAAGCGCTTAACACGTTATCAACCAAAATACAAGTCATGAAATCAAGAAATATAGCAAACAAGGCACACTCACATGCCAGCACGCATGATATGCAAGAAAACATTTCAAAAGTAACTTTGGAAACAGTTCAAAAGTAAATAATGTAAGAAACGGTTCATAAATAACTTTAGAAGTAGTTTGAGGTCACTCACCTCCATGGCTCAGAAATCATCCATCATATAACAGTGCCTTGCTCAAATCCAAGTCTTAGATCACAAACTCAAAGCAATCAAACCCTTTAAAACTTCGGACAGCACTTCCCCTAAATTTGCTTACTTTCCCAGCCATCATGGCTTCATTATCCTTCTCATTCAAAACCAAAGGTACACACACAACAACAAGTTCATCCAATAGCCATTCAGCAAGTTCCAAGAAGTACAAATACATGTCAAGCTAGGGAAAAGTCCGGAAATGAAAGTTAAGCTCAAAACCAGAAAAACAGGTTTTGACGTCATTTTACGGTAATGGCACCAAAGGCACTACGATTGTCGGATAAAGGTCCAAGACCCACCGTTTCGAAGCTAAGAGATAGGGTTACAATATTGTAGAAGGTCACTCAACCCAGTTTCGAGTGTAACCAGGTCAAAAATGTAAGATACTATACCAGAATCACAAAAACAGGTTTGCAAAACGCATTCTAGCGTAAACATCATAACTCAGCCTACACAAGTCCAAATCCAGAAATTCCAAAACCAGCTGAAATCTACGAAACAGGGTTACATTTCATCAGAAGACCTCAACAACCAATTCAGAAGCAATTCCAGCGAAACAACCAATTACAGTCGCAGATTTCCAATTCTGGGTAAACCAGAACAGCAATAGTAATTTCGACTTATCTCATTCCACGCTACTCTGATTGACCTGAAATTTTGTAGGTACCTCTAAAATGTCATTCCCTACAACTTTCATGTTTTAAGCCAAGGCCAATTCGGCCTCTAACATGGTGCAATAAATTCGGGCAGAATGTAGCTTCATGAACCCTAACTTTCCAAAATTTATTCCAAAACAGAAATTGGTTGCAATTTTCCACTTTTTCCACCTCATAGAGTCCCTAAACATCATTTCCAATCATCATATATAGCCACACAATCATATCCATATGAAAACAGAAAAATCCCCAAAAATTATAAAACTTCACCAATTCAACCAAAATCAAGTTTTGATCCATAAACTTGCATCTCCTACCATCACCAAGCATGAATTTAACATCATTAGAGGGAGGAGAGGTATTCATCCACTACTCACCTTAGTAAAACAAGAGAGAGAGCAACTAGGCACCATAACTTTCCAAACAACTTCACAACCAAGCTCAACTCCACCAAACTAAGAGGTTTTATGGAGTAATTTGCAATTTAATCGGTTGGAACTCAAGATTTGAGCAAGAATTGAAGTTGAAGTTGAAGAAACTCTCTCTTGTTCTTTCCTCACCAAAAATTTCGGCCAAGACAATAAAAATGGAAGAAATTGGGTCAAAATTTGGTTTAGTAAAGGTTAAAACAAGTCCAAGTCAAAGTCAAGGTCCAAGATTAAATCACAAGGTGACACTTGTCACCTTTTGGTTCAAAACTTATCTTTTTGTCTCTCCAATACAAATATCTTAACACCTTGTAAAATAACATCACTTAATACAAAATTCCTACAAGTTGTCAAAAATATAATGCATTTACCGCACTAGCGGGTCCCACGTCCAAAATACGCTTTTAATTTCTCAAAAACTAACCGATACTAGAAAAATCATTTTAAAACTATTTTTGCTCATAAACTTTATCTGGGGAATTTTTCTAATCAAGAAAATGTAGAAAAGGCGGGCATTAAAAAAAATAAACCCTAGAAAATTAGAAAATTTTCGAGTTCTCAAACTCATTTTTTTCGGGGCGTCACAATCCCTCTTTGTTCATAAAGCTAAAATCAAAATCAAGTGGAAAGGTAACATTTGGTGATGATGTGAAAGCTAAGACAATTGGAATAGGTGATGTTGGTAAGGATGGTGAAACTTTTGTTCATAATGTGCTCTTAGTTGATAACTTAGGTTATAACTTGCTTAGTGCTAGTCAATTGTGTGATAAAGACTTGAATGTGTTGTTTAAAAAGCATGAATGCATTGTGCTTGATTCCAAATATAATGTTGTGTTCAAAGATAAGAGGTTTAACGACATATATATTGTGGTTCTTGATAAAATTGATTCAACTAGTTTCAAATGTCTTAAAGTTTCAAATGAAGATCCTTGGTTGTGGCATAGGAGACTTTGTCATTTTAACATGGATTTACTGTGAGGACTCGCAAAAACTATTATTTTATGCCTAATTTATGGCTTAATAAATTATTTAATTGGATTTTATTTCCAAGGAATATTTTCTAGTCTTATTAGACCTAAATACATGGTAATATAACTTCGTTATATTTTTAAAATGATTCGTTTCGAAAATTAATTTCCTGGAGCGCGTTTAGTAAAAATAGTGAATAGTACTTGGAGATTTTATCCGCGTGGTAGCACAATAAGCTTGGAATATTGGAAACTTGTACTATGGTCCTAAAATAGGTAATCTTATGAATAAATACTCAAGTGATAGTTAATAGTGCAATCGTTATAAGAATTTCTCGGAAGTTTCGCGTTATAGAGTTAAAATTGACGGTACGCGTTTTCACACGCGCGACTTTATTTGAGGGACTTTAGACCCTTATTTCGGGACAATTAAGAGTGAAGAATATTTACATGAATATATACGCATTGGAGGTTTAGTGCACTAGTGAACCAAACGCGCGAGAAAATCGAGCCGTAATCGCACCAAACGGCCCCTAATGAGAGTTGACTTTTGGGTGAATTTACACCACTCATTTCACCTTCTCTTGGAAGCTAACTTGGATCAAACCACACTCTCTCTTCTCTCTCCTCATTGCCGACCAGCCCTCCCCTCTCTCTAACTCCATTGCTTCAAAATTTCACCTCACAAATCTCACTCAAACCACCCCAAATCATCTCCAAATTCAACCAAACTTGCACCAGACTTAGCTTAATACTTGAGGATCATTTTGAGCTGCAAACAAGGGCTGAAAATCACGGTTTTTCTGGGGTAAAAGAGGGCTGAAAATTCTGCTTGAACATCAAACCAAAATAAGTGATGATCCACTCTTGGAAACTTGAAGTTTGGAAGCTATCTTACCTTGTTAAGTTCATGCATGCATTTGGTTAGCTTGATATGGTTGTAAAATGTGAAAGTGGGCTCTTTGTATTCCCACACTTGGGTTGTTGTTGCTGATTAGAGGATTAATGTTGGATTTAATGGTAGTTTAATGGTTATAATGATGGATTCATGGAGTATTATTGTTGGAAACTCAAAGTAGAGGTCATGACAAGAAATTTCCGAAACTGCCCCTGTTTTGTTCGGCCATGATAAGGCCCATTTTTGGTGATTTATTGGCATGAACCTGATGTTTATATGTTATATTATATGTGTAAAAATTTTCGTTGGAAAACATTAACGTTTGGATGGGCAAAAGAATTTATTCGTGAACTAGGCAAACTGGAAAATTATTTTCGGGTAGCTCTGTCCAGCGGTAGCATTTTGACCATAACTCTGTCCTCGGGTGTCGAAATCAAGTGCCGTTGGTGGCGTTTGAAACTAGACATTCCTGGATTTAATTTGAGGTAAAATGTACGTTCTGATTCTTTGTGAGTGATCCGAACCAAACATTTTAAGTTAGCTGTCCTGTCTCTCGGATTTGCTGGAATGGCTTGTAGAGGCAGCAACTTGAGGCTCAATTTTGAGCAGGTTTCTTGCTGAATTTCAGAACATTTCCTTCTGTGAACTTTTAGTCCTATGAATGTATTTTCTAACGCCACAAACCATGCCTCATTCCGAGTTAAATTTATTGAGTTGTGACTAAAACAAGAGGACTGCCCTGTTTTGGAAAAACGTAGTATTTGGACTGATTTGGGGCAAAACTTGGGAATGATTTTATTAATTGAAGTTCTTGATGCTCATCACTTACCAAAGGTATCATGGATGTATCTTAGACCTTTATTTCACAAATGAACCATGGTTGGATAGTTTTCTTGGTTAAACGATTTGAAATTGGGAAATGAAAGTCAAAAGGCAGATTGCCTTAGAATTTTTCCTGAACTTTGGTTGACTAATTAACTATCTTTCCGAAGGTATTTTTCCCTGAAATTTGATAGGTCGGTACCTTTCATATGGGAGTAAAATACTGCCAATTTTGGTACCAATCCAAGTTCGTTTCGATACCTAATTAAATTTCTAGTGTTGGAGGTTCAAATCTGGAAATTCTTCTCCAGTCTTGAATTTCCCCAACTTTGAGCTACCGTATCTCGGTACTTGAAACTCCGATTCTTGATCCGCTTGTTTTGTTATAAACCTCACTTGCAACACTACTTGAGTAACAAATTTCAGAGGCTGGTTTGCAACGTGTGAATCGTGCCGAATTTTCAAAGTTGGCCGAAATCCAACTTAATTCTGCCTTGTAAACCAATCCTGCATCTTCAAGCTCATTTTTGAAAACTTTCCACTGCTATTCATGGAAAAGTGTCTTCTAGTAACTTATAGTACTTTCTAAGAGGTTTCCAACGGTATAAAGTTTTCCAATTCTCGACTTATGCCGAGCTAGTTACGATTTTTCAAAGATTCATAATAAAACTGAAAATTTTCCAATTTCAAAGAAATAGAGTTTTTCAAGAACTCTTTATTCTTTTGATATTATTAAACTTTTTGCTCACGATTTTTATGATAAACCCTCAATTAATATTATACTTAATAAAACGCAAGTTGAACCTCGATTTACGAGTAATTGAGGTTCCTTTTGTGAAATAATCTTAAGATTGTACTAGTGTACAATCTTTCTTGATAATTGGATTATTGAGTGATTATCCACTATTAATTGCCAGGCGCACAAGGAGACCTCCAAGAGGATCTTACAGCGGATACTTGAATCTTCAAAGAATAATCCCTATTGAATTGCTCAGTGAGTGTCAAGTGTGTGAATTCTTGATACTTGCTTAATTGTGGTAATTGTTGGGAATTTTAAAAAAATAAGGGCGGGTGCGTACTTTATCGCACTCGTTCTAATTTCAAATGAATGATTGAAGTGTATTGAATGAATGAAATGTATTGAATGAATGAATGAAATGCAATGTTATGTTATGATTACATATGTCGTTGGAGTGAACCTCCTCGACTTTCAAATGAATGGGGGACGCCCAAACTCATAGGCCAACCTTAGACTCGAGCCGGCAATGGGCTTGGTCGGGGACTTGGGCGAGCCATGAGATATATATAAGCTCGACCTAATGAGAGGTCTTGCTTGGCATACTCGTGGAGTATCGCCTTATAAATGACTTGTGGGCCCTTGAGGTGTACGGTGGACGGAGGGAAGTAAGTGGTGATCTACGGTAATAGAAATACCGACCCGGTTGACAGGAGGGTCAACGCGGGAAGGTATACGAATGACATCGGCAGATCGAGTGGAACTTAGCTCCTGAGAGCTACTATATCCTTGAATTGTTTCTGATTACTTTTCCTGTTCAAATGATTGATTATTGAAGGGACATGGTTTTATTTATTAAATTTGGGATTGCTATTTGAACAAAGTGCTTGCATGTGTGTTCTTGGCCTCACGAGCGTTTTGCTCACCCTATAGTTTGTTTTCCTTAACAGGACCGAATCTCGGAGAAGTTTGGAGAAAACCCTTCGCTGTACTTTTGTTTTGAGGTTTTCTATTGTTAGTGGCTATGTCCTTTGTGGGGATTGTACTTGTGGAATTGAAGTGTAACTTTTGGGCCTGACGTATATTTTGGATTTAAGTTGTATCTTGAACGCCCTATTCATGGGTGGAGTAATGGATGATTTTATGCTTGAACGCTTCCGCATTTTTTGTATTCATGTTGTTCTCTTCGAATGTGTTTAGTTCGGATTTAAATTGAATGAAATTGCTTGAGTCCTGGCGAGAGCTGGGCAGGCGTTCGCGGATACCCTTTGGTCCGCCTTAGGGAGATGTGGGGCGTCACAGTTGGTATCAGAGCACTAGGTTAGAGGTCTATATGGGAGACATATTAGATACTCTACCTTTAAGACTCGATATGGGATGACTTAATCCTACCCTAAGTGATGCTTGAGGCGAGCTAGCAACTAAGTTAGTCCTACCTCAAGTGACGATTGGGATGAACCAACAATTAAGTTAGGCATGCATTGCAGGATATTGGAACTGAGTAGTGATTTAAGTTTCTAACCTGAAAAATATTATTATTATTATTTTGCAGGGATGGATGACGGAAATGGAGCCCCGACAGCTAATGGGAATGGCCATGCGAATGGTCATTACGAGTCTCTTAGGACTATCTTCTACCGAGCTCTTGCGGGAGGAGCTCGAGTACACTACTCACCGTATGATAGATACCCTCGATGTTCGTGTAGGTTGACTTTCGCCTACCCGAACCATATAGTGCTTGCTCTGGACGACGAGCGTCGTCAGTTGGTGGATGCCAACCGCGATTTACAGGCTGAGGTAGACGAGCTTAGGCAGATGGTTGGCGCTCAGGGTGAGCGGATTGCCGAACTCGAGGAGGTGCTGGAGGGTGAGGTAGCCACATCTGCAATGGTTAATGAGGAGTTTCGGGATACTAGGGCTCGACTCACTAGGCTAGGACGGGATGTCCGTACTCGGGCTTTCGAGATCCTGGCTGATGCCACTAGATTGGTTGAGGACGCTGCTGAGGTGATTCCTGACGGTGAGGAGGAGGATCCGGAGGAGGACCCCGAGGAGGAGGTTCCTCCTGATAGCCCCGCTGTGGACTAGGATCTTAGTTGTTGACCCCTTTTGACTTTTGACCGGTACAGTTAGGACTAGTTAGGGTGACGCGAGTGCTGAGGCCATTGTATTTTGCATGCTTGTGTGGCCTACTTTTGGGCACTTGTTCTTACTTTAGTCTTCTGTGACTAAATGTATACTTTTGAGCACCTGTGTGCTATATTTTTGTGAATTGTCCCTAACTTGCTAATTGTACGAACTTGACATGCTTATGAATGTAAATTATTGTTAATTTTAATGCTTTCTTGGTTGGTTCTAATTTTGATATATTTCTCCTTTTCTGCTTAAATTAATCTATTTCTTGCACTAGGCACATTTAGACTAATGGAAGGATTAAGGAGTGGTCGAGGCCGTGGGCGAGCGTCTAGACAGGCCCAACCTCAGGGAGATGACCAGGGATCGGCAACTGGACCGACCCAGGGACAGGAGAACATTGAGGGTAACCAGGTGGCTACTGCCATCAATAGGATGACTGATATCCTAGAACGTCTAACGGAGAGACAGGAACCTGGACCATTTAACCAACCTGGGGGCCAGGATAGGGGAGAGGATAGAGCCCTGGAGAGATTCTTAAAGTTTAACCCGCCTAAGTTTATGGGTGAATCTAACCCCGAAATAGCAGAGAATTGGTTAGAAAGGATGACCAATATATTCGCCGCCCTAGACTACACTGAGGATAGGCGAGTGAACTTTGCTGCTTTTCAATTTGAGAGAGTAGCCCGTGCTTGGTGGGATTTGATAAAAGGAAAATGGGAAAGGGCTCAAACCCCTTGGACTTGGGAGAATTTCACAAAGGAGTTTAATGAAAAGTTTCTTCCGCCCTTAATCCAAGAAAAAAGGGAGGACGAATTTATTAAGTTGAAACAAGGAACCCTTACTGTAGCAGAGTATGAAGGGAAGTTCACTAAACTTTCCAAATACGCTCCTGAGTTAGTAGCCAATGAACGGAGGAGAATTAGAAGGTTTGTGAGGACTCGCAAATTCCTTACATATTTCTCAAAAATTCCCTTTTATTTGAAAATTATTTGGAAATTATTATTTCATGTTATCCATAGTTCAATCACCCTAGAAAAGTGCCAATGACCATAGGAAATTAGGGTTCTCCTATTCGTTTTCAACTCAAGGTGAAATCGGATTTTTCGTGTAACCGTAGTATAATTATCCGGTACCGAGTAAGGATCGAATTTGGTGCTTAAGAGTGACTTTTAAGTGAGAAATAATATGTTATTAGAAGCAATGATAAAAAGTTAGTGAATAGGAAGCAAAAACCCTAGTACGTGCGATTTAAGAGAAAACGCGTCACACCGACGTGTACCGTGCTCTACCGTTTGAACCGACCACTTGACCGCCACTTACTTGTCACACAAGTTTATTACTAATGGAGTAAAATATCTCCTCTCTCATGATGACAGCTTGGCCGAAATTTGTGGCTAAAATGTAAGGAAGGAGAGAGAAAATTGTGTGGTGGAAATCAAGCCAAGTGTTGGCTAAACTTGTGGACAGAATTTGTTCTAATTTTCTTGTCTTCTTATAAGACCAAGTGAGCTTCATTCTTCCCCAATTTTTCTGCTGCATAGCCGAGCAAGGAGAGAGGAAAGGGAGAGCAAGAGAAAACCAAAATTTTTTCTTGATTTGCACCATCCAAGTGCAAGAAACAAATTCTAAACCGATTAAAGTGTGAATTGTGATCTTGGGAAGCTAGGGAAGCTAAAATTTTCAAGAGGAAGTGAAGTGGTACTCTTGCAAGCCTTGTTTCTTTTGAGGTATGTGCTGCTTATACTTGCTATATGGATGATCTATGTTGTATCTAAGCTTAGATAAGTGGTTATAGTGATGATGGGAGCAAGAAATCAAGAAAGGTTCCATTAGAAATCAAAATTCCAGATTTCTGGAAAATTTTCCCCCTTTTCTGCCCGATTTTATTTCTCCATGTTAGAGGCCGAATTTGGCTTGGCATAAAACATGAAAGTTGTAGATAATGGTATTTTATATATGCCTATAAAATTTCAGCTCAATCGGAGCAACGTAGCTTGTGAAAAGACGAACATACCCTCGCTGATCTAGGTTACTTTCCAGAATTCCGCGTGGACAGTTTAGTCTCTTTGGTTGTGTTTGTTTACTATAATCCGTTCAGATTTAGCCAATTGTCAAAACATAAAAGTTTTAGTACCCTGTATTAGCTTTTCAACGCCACCAAGAACGTCTTAAACGGACCTCGGTAGACTGGGATATGGTCATTTGAATGCAGTGCGGTTAATTGACCAACTAGTTGGATTTTGGATCTGTAAAGTGGGCATTTGACTAGATTGCACTGTAAATCTGACTAAGTCATCTTCATGAGAATTGTATACATTTGTCTTAGCTTTCATATGGATTTGGAATTATTGGATTTGGAGTTATGTGTGCGGAGATTAGAGTGGATGAATCAAGACTACCACAGTAAACCTCGAACTAGAAAATCTGGGATCATTTTGATAAATTTGACCTAGATACAGGGCAAACTGGACTGAGTGGCCTTCTTCAACATTGTAGTCCTGTGTCTTAGCTTCGAAACGGCTTAATTTTCATCCCAATCCGATAAGTGTAACTCCGGTTGTGACCGTTATGCATGAACCCGTCAAAGCTGTCTTTTGTCAAATTGCATTTCCGCACTTGTTATTCCTTTGATTTTGTTCTTATATTGTCTTGAGCCTATGAAATGGCTATTATGATGAGTTTGTGTTGTACATGACTTTGGGATTGGCTGAGAAAAATCATGAAGCCATAAATGGCTGGAAATTAGGTAAACACAAAGGGCATGCTGCCCAAATTTTCGCCCGAAAGCTAAGTTCTATTTGAACTTGTATAATACTATGACCGTTTTTCCATCTTAAAAACATGATCCTTCTTCAATTGAAAACTCCAAATGTTTACTTACTCTTACCAAATAAAGAGGAGTGGTTTAGGATTTTCTTGAGTATTTTGTCCACGGGTCCAAATGTCCTCGTTCCACTTTAAAGTCTCTTTTTATACGTTCTACTCATCATTCGTCGAGTTTCTTTGATTGCACCTAATTGTTTGTGATAAATGAGTGGTAATATTCTTTTCATTTAATTTTAGATTTTCTCAGTGACTAAAGATAATATCCGGAAGGATATTTTGCACGTTGTTGTGCGTAAATAGGTGAGTATTCTATATACCCGTGTTTTCTGTGACTACCTGATTACTTGACTATCTGTTTACTCGATTTCCAATTTATGTGATTACGTGATATCCGTGAATTACATGCTCCCATGAAATCAATTTGTATTGCTTACGTGCTAAGTGTCCACTTGATTACTTAATTATCATGAATCACATGCTATATGAAGTTGTCCATCATTGTTAGGCGAGTGTGTACTTTACCTCATTCGACCTATTCAATTGATGAATTTTACCATTTACCGTTTACCGATTTACTTGGTTAGTTGTGCATGTTGTAAGCTCTAAGCTGAACTTGGGCCCCGCCTCGGTTACCGACCTACTCGAGCCAGGACTGGGCTCGGTCGGGTAGGTTGGAACCCTGGACAACCGTCGGTATACTCGAGTATTACCACTGGAGGGATAAGGTGATGGCCAGTCAACCGTGGGGATCCGGAAGTTATAAGGTGCAGAGGACCGACAAAGTTCCACCGGAACACCGTATCCTTCAGTATATGGTTACCGTGTATCATGATAATTGTTCCATGCTAAAATGCCAACATGAAATCATGTGTTATACCTGTGATATGCTCCATACCTGTAATAAGTCCCAACCACTCATGAACTATACATAAAGTTTTCTGGATTAATTGTTATTACATGACTAATGTTCCTTGTTTAATTACTTGTTTATGTATATAGAACCTCACTGGGCTTTTTAGCTCATACCACGTCAATTGTTTTCCTTAGCAGGGGAAGGCGAGCAAGGACGAGAGTTCTGTATAGTCTAGTTGATTTAGTTCTTTGGCCTTGTAATGGTTCTCGCCCTAGTGCTTGGCACGGGCTGGTTGTATGAGGAATGAGAACCCTTGTATATTCGATGGTTGTACTTGAATGGTAAAAACTTTGAAGACTTCTGGTGTGTAGAAGTTTCTTATCTTTTACTTGAGCATCTATTGTCTATGGATGTATATACATGATTCGAGTTCCATAGTGAGTGAGTCCTGGCGAGAGGTGGGCAGGCGACCCGCTGAACCCTTTGGTACGCCCTAGGGGGAGGTGGGGCCGTGACAAGGTTCGTACAGGGACTTAATGTGGAACTTCAGGAGGGCCTGGCTGCAGCCCAAATCTCTACTTTTACTGAGGCTTTAGAGAAAGCGCAAAGGGTTGAGAGTGCAAGATCTCAAGTGAGGGATTTCCACAACAGAAAAAGGAATTTTCCTAGTCGCACTACTGGACAGACTACTAAGTTTGTACACCCTTCTAAAAAGGGAAGAGGGGAAGGAGGAACGAGAACTACTGGAGCTTCTAGGGAAGCTCTATCTAGGGGAGGTCGTAGCGGGACGACTCAAGTTAGGGGGGCACCATCTGTTGGATCGACTGTGACCCCTCAAGTTACATGTGGGTGTTGTGGTAAATCCAACCACTCTGAGAACGACTGCTGGAGAAAGTTGGGAAAATGCTTACTGTGTGGGAGCACTGAGCATCAAATCGCAAATTGTCCGAAATCGTCGAAAACAGGGGGAAGCCTGCAGAGGCCTGAAAAATCGACCTCTAATCAGACCAGTGCCGGAGGGAGTCGACCGAAAGTACCAGCTAGGGTCTACGCATTGGACTATCCACAAGTTCTAGAGGCGACCGAGGTGGTTGAAGGTACAATTCCAATCTTTCACCGCCTAGCTAGGGTTTTAATTGATCCGGGTGCAACGCACTCTTTTGTAAACCCTGATTTCATGAGTGGAATAGACTTGAAGCCAATTAAGTTACCATATGATTTGGAGGTTAAAACACCCACTGGGGGCAAAAGTCTAATTGCTAATCTGGTGTATAAGAATAGTGAAATCTGCGTGAAGGAAAGAAAATTGCTGGCCGATTTGATAGGCCTAGCGATTAAAGGATATGATGTGATCCTAGGGATGGATTGGTTAGCCCGATATAATGCTCAGTTAAATTGTAGGACGAAAATTGTAGAATTGTGTATTCCAGGGGAGGCAACCCTGAAACTGGATGTAAGGGGTAAGTTAGCCTCGTCTGCACTTATTTCGGGAATTCAGGCTAGAAAATTGTTAAAAAAGGGAGCTCAAGGATATTTGACTTTTCTTATTAATACCCCTAGTGATAAGGTGAATTTGGAGGACACACCGGTAGTGAAAGAATTTTCCGATGTTTTTCCTGAAGAATTGGAGTCCCTACCCCCGGAACGGGAAATAGCTTTTAAAATTGATGTGACTCCGGGAACAGCACCTATCTCAAGGACACCATATAGGATGGCTCCAACTGAGTTGAAGGAGTTGAAGTTACAATTACAGGATTTGTTGGAACGTGGTTTTATACGAGAGAGTGATTCCCCGTGGGGAGCCCCAGTTTTGTTTGTAAAGAAGAAAGATGGGAGTTTGAGGTTATGTATAGATTATCGAGGCTTAAATGATGTTACGATTAAGAATAAATACCCACTACCCCACATTGATGAACTGTTTGACCAATTGCAAGGGCCGGTAGTGTTTTCAAAGTTAGATCTAAGGCAAGGTTACTATCAATTGAGGATTTTGGAGAAGGACATACCTAAGACTGCTTTTAACTCGAGGTATAGGCACTTCGAGTTTGCGGTGATGCCTTTTGGGTTAACCAATGCACCTGCCGCTTTCATGGATTTAATGCATAGGGTTTTTAAGCCTTACTTGGATCAATTTGTGGTGATCTTCATTGATGATATTTTGGTGTATTCTAAGAATATGAAGGATCATGAGAAACATTTGAGAATTGTTTTACAAATCTTGAGGGAACATCAGTTATATGCTAAGTTTAGCAAGTGTGAATTCTGGCTAAAAGAAGTGATTTTCCTAGGGCATATAGTTTCTCAGGATGGGATTAAAGTGGATCCAGCTAAAGTTGAAACTGTTTCGAAATGGAAACGACCAGAAAACCCAACGGAAGTTCGGAGTTTTATAGGATTGGCAGGGTATTACCGGAGATTCATTCAGGATTTTTCGAAAATTGCTGGGCTTATGACTGAGTTGACCAAGAAAAATGGAAAATTTATTTGGAGTCCTAAGTGTGAAGGAAGTTTTCAGGAGTTGAAAAGACGGTTGACTAGAGCGCCTGTTCTAGCTCTACCTAATGGACAGGATAGTTTTGTGGTTTACACAGATGCTTCTAAGGAAGGTTTGGGATGTGTTTTGATGCAAAATGATAAAGTGATAGCTTATGCCTCTAGAAAATTGAAACCGCATGAAGGAAATTATCCGACCCATGATTTGGAATTAGCGGCTGTGGTCTTTGCTTTGAAGAAATGGAGACACTATTTGTACGGAGTAACATTTGAGGTTTTTACAGATCACAAAAACCTTAAGTATTTGTTTTCTCAGAAGGAGCTGAACTTGAGGCAACGTAGATGGATGGAATTTCTGGAAAATTATGATTGTACGATTAAGTACCACCCTGAAAAGGCTAATGTAGTGGCCGATGCTTTGAGCCGTCAGGTACAAATGGCTGGATTGATAGTTAAGGAATTTCAGTTGTTGGAGGAAGTTAGCTATTGGAATCCTCGATTAGAACCAAGGAAAGTAATTTTGGGGAATATTGTGATAACCTCCACTTTATTGGAACGTATTAAGGAATCTCAGGAAAAGGATCCTGAAGTGCAAAAATTGGTGGAGAAAGTTAAGATGAGAGACCAGACGGATTTCAATTTGGGATCGGATGAAATATTGAGATTTCGAAATCGGGTGGTTGTGCCAAAGGATGAAGGGCTTAGAAAAAAAATTTTAGAAGAGGCACACCGATCAAAGTTTACAGTACATCCAGGAGGGAATAAAATGTACCAAGACTTGAAAAGTCTATATTGGTGGAAAAATATGAAGAAGGAAATTGCCCAATTTGTTCAGACATGCTTGGTTTGTCAACAGGTTAAAGCCGAACATCAGAAACCATCAGGGCTTTTGCAACCTCTAGAAATACCTGAGTGGAAATGGAAAAATATTACCATGGATTTTGTATCAGGCTTACCAAGGACACAGAGAGGCCATGATGCCATTTGGGTGATAGTGGATAGATTGACTAAATCGGCTCATTTTCTACCGATTAACATGAAGTATCCGTTGGAGAAGTTGGCCAGGTTGTACTTGGATGAGATCATCAGACTACATGGTATACCTGTGAGTATTGTGTCAGATAGGGATCCAAAATTTGTTTCGAGGTTTTGGCAAAAGATGCAAGAAGTGTTGGGGACTAAGTTAAACTTTAGTACCACCTATCATCCTCAGACCGATGGACAATCGGAAAGAACAATTCAGACCCTTGAGGACATGTTAAGGACTTGTGTACTGGATTTTGGGGAGAGTTGGAGTAAGTTTTTGACTTTAGTGGAATTTGCTTATAACAATAGTTTCCACTCTTCTATTCAAATGGCTCCATACGAAGCACTTTATGGTCGGAAGTGTATATCCCCAATTTGTTGGGATGAAATAGGTGAACGGAAAATTTTAGACCCGACTACTGTATCTTGGATTGAGGAGACTAATGAAAAGGTAAAATTGGTACGGCAAAGGATTCAAACCGCTCAGAATAGACAAAAAAATTATGCCGACAATCAGAGAAAGGATTTGGAGTTCACTGTTGGAGATGTGGTATTTCTCAAGATTACGCCTTTAAAAGCAAGCTTGATGTCCAGAAAAGGGAAGAAACTACAACCAAGGTTTGTAGGGCCATATAAGATTATTCAACGAGTTGGGAATGTAGCCTATAGGCTGGAATTACCACCGAGCTTATCTCGTATTCATAACGTGTTTCATGTGTCCATGCTTAAGAAGTATCATCCAGACCTTTCTCATGTTTTACAACCAGAGAATATTGAGATCGATGAAACCCTGACCTATGAGGAGAGACCGGTAAAACTTCTGGATCGAAAGGTGAAGGAATTGAGGAACAAGCAGATACCACTAGTGAAAGTTCTATGGAAGAACCATAGAGTAGAGGAGGCAACATGGGAAGTTGAAGAGACAATCAGAGAGAAGTATCCAAACTTGTTCATCAACCAAGGTAAATTTCGAGGACGAAATTTTCTTAAGGGGGAGAGGATGTGAGGACTCGCAAAAACTATTATTTTATGCCTAATTTATGGCTTAATAAATTATTTAATTAGATTTTATTTCCAAGGAATATTTTCTAGTCTTATTAGACCTAAATACATGGTAATATAACTTCGTTATATTTTTAAAATGATTCGTTTCGAAAATTAATTTCCTGGAGCGCGTTTAGTAAAAATAGTGAATAGTACTTGGAGATTTTATCCGCGTGGTAGCACAATAAGCTTGGAATATTGGAAACTTGTACTATGGTCCTAAAATAGGTAATCTTATAAATAAATACTCAAGTGATAGTTAATAGTGCAATCGTTATAAGAATTTCTCGGAAGTTTCGCGTTATAGAGTTAAAATTGACGGTACGCGTTTTCACACGTGCGACTTTATTTGAGGGACTTTAGACCCTTATTTCGGGACAATTAAGAGTGAAGAATATTTACATGAATATATACGCATTGAAGATTTAGTGCACTAGTGAACCAAATGCGCGAGAAAATCGAGCCGTAATCGCACCAAACGGCCCTTAATGAGAGTTGACTTTTGGGTGAATTTACACCACTCATTTCACCTTCTCTTGGAAGCTAACTTGGATCAAACCACACTCTCTCTTCTCTCTCCTCATTGCCGACCAGCCCTCCCCTCTCTCTAACTCCATTGCTTCAAAATTTCACCTCACAAATCTCACTCAAACCACCTCAAATCATCTCCAAATTCAACCAAACTTGCACCAGACTTAGCTTAATACTTGAGGATCATTTTGAGCTGCAAACAAGGGCTGAAAATCACGGTTTTTCTGGGGTAAAAGAGGGCTGAAAATTCTGCTTGAACATCAAACCAAAGTAAGTGATGATCCACTCTTGGAAACTTGAAGTTTGGAAGCTATCTTACCTTGTTAAGTTCATGCATGCATTTGGTTAGCTTGATATGGTTGTAAAATGTGAAAGTGGGCTCTTTGTATTCCCACACTTGGGTTGTTGTTGCTAATTAGAGGATTAATGTTGGATTTAATGGTAGTTTAATGGTTATAATGATGGATTCATGGAGTATTATTGTTGGAAACTCAAAGTAGAGGTCATGACAAGAAATTTCCGAAACTGCCCCTGTTTTGTTCGACCATGATAAGGCCCATTTTTGGTGATTTATTAGCATGAACCTGATGTTTATATGTTATATTATATGTGTAAAAATTTTCGTTGGAAAACATTAACGTTTGGATGGGCAAAAGAATTTATTCGTGAACTAGGTAAACTGGAAAATTATTTTCGGGTACCTCTGTCCAGCGGTAGCATTTTGACCATAACTCTGTCCTCGGGTGTCGAAATCAAGTGCCGTCGGTGGCGTTTGAAAATAGACATTCCTGGATTTAATTTAAGGTAAAATACACGTTCTGATTCTTTGTGAGTGATCTGAACCAAACGTTTTAAGTTAGCTGTCCTGTCTCTCGGATTTGCTGGAATGGCTTGTAGAGGCAGCAACTTGAGGCTCAATTTTGAGCTGGTTGCTTGCCGAATTTCAGAACATTTCCTTCTGTGAACTTTTAGTCCTATGAATGTATTTTCTAACGCCATAAACCATGCCTCATTCCGAGTTAAATTGATTGAGTTGTGACTAAAACAAGAGAACTGCCCTGTTTTGGAAAACCGTAGTATTTGGACTGATTTGGGGCAAAACTTGGGAATGATTTTATTAATTGAAGTTCTTGATGCTCATCACTTACCAAAGGTATCATGGATGTATCTTAGACCTTTATTTCACAAATGAACCATGGTTGGATAGTTTTCTTGGCTAAACGATTTGAAATTGGGAAATGAAAGTCAAAAGGCAGATTGCCTTAGAATTTTTCCTGAACTTTGGTTGACTAATTAACTATCTTTCCGAAGGTATTTTTCCCTGAAATTTGATAGGGCAGTACCTTTCATATGGGAGTAAAATACTGCCAATTTTGGTACCAATCCAAGTTCGTTTCGATACCTAATTAAATTTCTAGTGTTGGAGGTTCAAATCTGGAAATTCTTCTCCAGTCTTGAATTTCCCCAACTTTGAGCTACCGTATCTCGGTACTCGAAACTCCGATTCTTGATCCTCTTATTTTGTTATACACCTCACTTGCAACACTACTTGAGTAACAAATTTCAGAGGCTGGTTTGCAACGTGTGAATCGTGCCGAATTTTCAAAGTTGGCCGAAATCCAACTTAATTCTGCCTTGTAAACCAATCATGCATCTTCAAACTCATTTTTGAACACTTTCCACTGCGATTCATGAAAAAGTGTCTTCTAGGAACTTATAGTACTTTCTAAGAGGTTTCCAACGGTATAAAATTTTCCAATTCTCGACTTATGCCGAGGGAGTTACGATTTTTCAAAAATTCATAATAAAACTGAAAATTTTCCAATTTCAAAGAAATAAAGTTTTTCAAGAACTCTTTATTCTTTTGATATTCTTAAACATTTTGCTCACGATTCTCATGATAAACCCTCGATTTACGAGTAATTGAGGTTCCTTTTGTGAAATAATCTTAAGATTGTACACTAGTACAATCTTCATTGATAATTGGATTATTGAGTGATTATCCACTATTAATTGCCAGGCGCACAAGGAGACCTCCAAGAGGATCTTACAGTGGATACTTGAATCTCCAAAGAATAATCCCTATTGAATTGCTCGGTGAGTGTCAAGTGTGTGAATTCTTGATACTTGCTTAATTGTGGTAATTGTTGGGAATTTTAAAAAAATAAGGGCGGGTGCGTACTTTATCGTACTCGTTCTAATTTCAAATGAATGATTGAAGTGTATTGAATGAATGAAATGTATTGAATGAATGAATGAAATGCAATGTTATGTTATGATTACATATGTCGTTGGAGTGAACCTCCTCGACTTTCAAATGAATGGGGGACGTCCAAACTCATAGGCCAACCTTAGACTAGAGCCGGCAATGGGCTTGGTCGGGGATTTGGGCGAGCCATGAGATATATATAAGCTCGACCTAATGAGAGGTCTTGCTTGGCATACTCGTGGAGTATCGCCTTATAAATGACTTGTGGACCCTTGAGGTGTACGGTGGACGGAGGGAAGTAAGTGGTGATCTACGGTAATGGAAATACTGACCCGGTTGACAGGAGGGTCAACGCGGGAAGGTATACGAATGACATCGGCAGATCGAGTGGAACTTAACTCCTGAGAGCTACTATATCCTTGAATTGTTTCTGATTACTTTTCCTGTTCGAATGATTGATTATTAAAGGGACATGGTTTTATTTATTAAATTTGGGATTGGTATTTGAACAAAGTGCTTGCATGTGTGTTCTTGGCCTCACGAGCGTTTTGCTCACCCTATAGTTTGTTTTCCTTAACAGGACCGAATCTCGGAGAAGTTTGGGGAAAACCCTTCGCTGTACTTTTGTTTTGAGGTTTTCTATTGTTAGTGGCTATGTCCTTTGTGGGGATTGTACTTGTGGAATTGAAGTGTAACTTTTGGGCCTGACGTATATTTTGGATTTAAGTTGTATCTTGAACACCCTATTCATGGGTGGAGTAATGGATGATTTTATGCTTGAACGCTTCCGCATTTTTTGTATTCATGTTGTTCTCTTCGAATGTGTTTACTTAGGATTTAAATTGAATGAAATTGCTTGAGTCCTGGTGAGAGTTGGGCAGGCGTCCGCGGATACCCTTTGGTCCGCCTTAGGGAGATGTGGGGCGTCACATTTACTAAAGGAAATTTCGAAAATGGAGCTGGTTAGAGGCTTGCCAAAAATCAGTTTTGAAAAGGATAAAATTTGTGATGCATGTCAATTTGGAAAGCAAACAAAAGTTTCTTTTAAACCAAAGAAGTGTGTATCAACTTCTAAACCTTTAGAACTCTTGCATCTTGACTTATTTGGTCCTACTCAAATCACTAGCTTGGGAGGTAAGAAATACTGCTTTGTGATTGTGGATGATTATTCTAAATATACTTGGGTGATATTTCTTGCTCATAAGGATGATGCCTTCAAGAATTTCACTTCATTGTTTGCTAAAGTGCAAAATCTGCTTGGTTTAAAAATTGTTAGGATTAGAAGTGATAATGGAACGGAATTCAAGTGTTGTGGTTTTCCAGAATTTTGTGATCATAATGGCATAACACATGAGTTTTCTATTGCAAGAACTCCACAACAAACTGGTGTTGTAGAAAGGAAAAATAGGACATTACAAGAGGCTGCTAGAACTATGTTAAGTGAATGTAGTTTGCCAAAATACCTTTGAGCTGAAGCGGTAAACACTGCATGTTATGTGATGAATAGAATCCTTTTGAGACCCATTTTGAATAAAACATCTTATGAATTGATTTTTGATAAGAAACCTACGGTTGGATATTTCAAAGTCTTTGGTTGTAAATGTTATATTTTAAATTTAAAGGAACATCTTGGTAAGTTTGAGAAAAAATCTGATGAAGGAATATTTTTGAAATATTGTGAGAACAAAAGAGGATATAGAGTCTTTAATAGAAGGACTCTTGTGGTAGAAGAAGCCATACACATAACATTTGATGAAACTAATGATTATAATTCCAAAAGTTCGTGTGAGGATGATGATGTAGGTGTTCGTGAAGGAATGGAAAAGCTAAAAATTGGAGATGGAGAAAACTCTAAACCGGAAGCAAAGGAAATGGAGAATGAAGCTCATGAAGATCAAGAAAGGGTAGATGAGGACAAAAATGATGATTCATTCAAAGATCTTCCCAAGACTTGGAAATTTAGCCAAAATCATCCAAAAGAACTTATAATTGGTGATCCATCCGAGAAGGTAAACACTCGTTTCTCATCTAAGAAATTGATAGACAATTTTGCTTTAGTTTCTCTTTTTGAACCTAAAAATATCAATGATGCCTTAAAGGATGAAAACTGGATTTTGGCAATGCAAGAGGAACTCAATCAATTTGAAAGAAATGAGGTTTGGACACTAGTTGATAGACCTCAAAATCACCCTATCATTGGCACTAAGTGGGCATTTAGAAATAAACTTGATAATAAAGGTGTAGTTGTAAGAAATAAAGCTAGATTAGTTGCAAAAGGGTATGCTCAAGAAGAAGGAATTGATTTTGATGAAACATTTGCTCCCGTAGCTAGATTAGAATCAATTAGAATGTTTCTTGCTTTTGCTTGCTTCAAATGTTTTAAACTGTTTCAAATGGATGTTAAAAGTGCCTTCTTAAACGGTTTTATTGATCAAGAAGTATATGTCGATCAACCCCCCGGTTTTGAAAATTCAAAATTTCCAAATCATGTGTTTAAACTCTCAAAAGCATTGTATGGGCTAAAACAAGCTCCAAGAGGTTGGTATGAAAGATTGAGTGGTTTCTTGATTGAAAATAATTTCAAAAGAGGAGTTGTGGACACCACACTGTTTACTAAGAAAGTGCTAAATGAACTCCTTATTGTGCAAATATATGTAGATGATATTATTTTTGGTGCTACTAATGAGTATCTATGCAAGGATTTTTCCACCATTATGCAAAGTGAATTTGAAATGAGTATGATGGGAGAATTAAATTTCTTCCTTGGACTTCAAATACATCAAGCCATAGAGGGCATTTTCATAAATCAAGCAAAATACACTAAGAAATTGTTGAAAAGATTTGGCATGAAGGACTCAAAGCAAGTTGGAACTCCAATGTGCAGTTCAACAAAACTTGACAAAGATGAAGAAGGTAAACATGTGGATGAAAAGCACTATAGAGGTATGATTGGAAGCTTATTTTATTTAACCGCAAGTAGACCCGATATTATGTTTGCTGTTTGCTTGTGTGCTAGATTTCAATCTTGTTCAAAAGAATTACATTTGAATGCTGTTAAAAGAATTTTTAGGTATTTGAAAGGTACGTTAGACTATGGTCTTTTGTATGTTAGATCTAGTGAGTTTGCACTATATGGATATTCGGATGCTGATTTTGGAGGTTGTCGTGTGGATAGAAAGAGTACTAGTGGAACTTGTCACTTTCTTGATAATTGCTTAGTCTCTTGGTTTAGCAAGAAACAAAATGCAATCTCTTTGTCTACAACCGAAGTGGAATATATTGCCGCTAGTGCATGTTGTGCTCAACTTTTATGGATGAAGCATACCTTGAATGATTTTGGATTGTCATATGACTGCATGCCTATATTCTGTGATAATACTAGTGCTATCAATTTGACCAAAAATCCAATTCAACATTCTAGGACAAAGCATATAGATATAAAGCACCACTTTATTCGCGATCTTGTTTAAAAAGGTGAAGTATGTGTAAATTACGTTTGTTCTAAAGATCAATTTACTGATATTTTTACAAAAGCTTTGCCATTAGATCAGTTCATTCATCTAAGATCAAAATTAGGGATAATCGAAAAATCATCTTAAAATTTTTCAAAGCCTTCGGACGTCCGAAAGAAGATGAACGGACGTCTGATAATGTTCTTCAGCTATTTTTTCCAGAATGCACCTGTTCGGACGAAACTGTCGGACGCACCACTTCGTTCGGCCGTCCGACAGTGCAACGGTTCACTTTTTAAAGTAACTTTCTTCCTCATTTGTTTCAAACTCTTCTTCTTCTATTTCCTCTCGAACGAAAACTCTCTCGTTTCTCAATCTCAAATTCGTACCATTCTGAAGCTCTCATTCCCAAATTGACTCAACCAAAACTTTTCCTGATCGATTGCGATTCGTTCTTCCTGATCATTTCACCGAATCGCATAACATTTCGCAAATTCCCAAATTTCCCTCAAAACCCTATTTTCTCATAACCACTCTGTCCAATCTTCTTCAAGGCCTTTTTGTCCCAAAATTTCTGTGTGATTCACTTCCATACTACTGTGTGCATCATTTTCATCCTTCATTCCACACATTTCGTACAATGGTGAATCTAAGAGGAGGGAAGGTCACTGCCGGACGCAAGCATCCACTCAGGGATGAGGATGATGATGTTCCTACGGTCAAACGATCATCCAAACGCGTCAAGAGGAGAGCTGTAAAGGGTCAAATGTCACAGCCTACACCACAACCCACCCCTCAGCCTGAATCTGGACAGGGAACCTCATCTCAACCGCCTCCAAAATCAACCACAGTCCCTACATTCTTTGATGATGCTGCAAAAGACAAACACTCCTGGATATCCCAGAAAGGTGTCATCCCTCAACGCACCGTAAATTCTTCTGAATTTCGCCAAATAGGTTTAAAATCCATTCTGAGTCTGTTTGCTTTCCAGAAATGGTCACATCTCATTTCTATGCCTAATGTCTATTATCCTGAAATGCTGTTTCAATTCTTTGCCAATCTTAGGAAAGGCACTGACCAAACTGAGATTATGTCCAGGGTTAATGGGGTAGACTTAGTCTTTGATTCTGAAATTGTGAATGATATTTTAAAAACTACTATTGAACCTGGATGCAAGAGTAAAATTACAAATTTCTTTTCCTATGAAGAGTATCCTACTGCTGATAATCATTTTGATGGGGCTAAGATGTTGACTTATTTTAAAAGAAGTTTTTCTGCCCCTGCTGATGCTAAACTGAATGATCTTGCCCCTGTGAATATAATTGCCTTTTCAATCATTTCAAACCTACTTGTGCCTACTGATGGCCATAGAACAGATGCAAACAAAATGGAGTTGTATCTCTTTTACTATTTTCGAGAAGAGATTCGTATTGATTTTGGTTTTGTCATGTGCAAGTTTTTATTTCGCTATGCCACTGATTCTCGCAGAAAATTATCTTATGGAAAATTTCTTCAAAAGATTTTTGAGTTTTACAAAGTACCAATTCTAGGTGTTTGTCCCAAAGAAGCATCTTCTTATGCCTTTACCAAAGGATATTTTGAAAGGAAAAATCTTGTCTTTAAGGATAATCTATGGGCTTATAAGGGGGCATCATCTAGTGAACCTAGGTCTAAGGCTGCACATGATCCACTACACACTCCTTCATCTGTTGCACTCACTCTCATTCATCCCAAGAAGTCTGCCACTAAGGCATCTTCCTCCTCTAATGATGAAGTGATTGAGCTCCTTCGTGAACTCAAACAGCATGTTCTTCTTCTGGAACATGGTCTAATGCTCACCATGTCCTCTGAGCAACAAACAGCCTACCTAGAGAAAAAGAACCTTCTTTTTCCCCCACCTGTGGTTGAGGAAGTTTTCCATGGCAAAGAGCCACGCCCCACTGATCCAAGTTCATCAATTCCAGACCCGAGCTCATCAACTCTCGTGACTTCTCATGGCCCTTCCACATCAGATAAAGGCAAGGCACCAATTGAAGAAGCTGCTGAAGATGATGAAGAAACTGAAGAGGAGGACCTCTCCCAATATCAGCTTTCTCGAAGGACACCTGGATCCACCTAGTTCACCATTTAGGATCACATAGGGTCATTTGCATTTTGTTTGACTATTTCATGTGTTTCTAGTGTTTGTGGTGTTCAACAATGGATATGTAGATGTAATGCTTATGTTTATGTTGTGTCCGTTTAGTACTTTTTGATGGATGATTATGGTTGTAATGGTTATGGATATGTGGATGGATGTTTACATATTTTGAATGATGAATGTGTGGATGTGATAAATGTTTTTGTTATTAGTTCTCCGTGATATATGTGATTGATTGGCCTTTTGTGATGACAAAAAGGGGGAGAGGATTGGATTGGATTGATTGATGATTTAATTGAAATTGAATTGGCTTGATGGATTGAATTGGTAAAATGTTGGATGTTGACTTTTTAATTGTTATGTTTTTGGATAATTGATTAATTCGGTAGGGTAGCCAAGTGAGGGGGAGTTTTTCAAATTTTTGCTCTATGATCCATTAAGTAAGGGGGAGTTTTTGTCAATTGAGAAAGGGGGAGCTTATATTGCAATCATCAAATCTCATTTCAAACCATTGTTTTGTCATCATCAAAAATGGGGAGAATGTTATTTTTGGTTTTGATGATCACAAAGTACTTTGAAATGTTTATCTAACTCTCTTCAAATATAAGTATTTTTTGCCTATCAAAGAATCAGGTACGAATATGTCAAGAAATGAAAATCAACCAAAGGAAGAAGCAAAAACAGGACACTCATGTCGGACGTCCGAAGGAATCTGTCGGACGTCTGAAAGGATAAAGAACATCAAGAAGGAAGCTCCGTCGGACGCTCATAAGGAAGCGTCGGACGTCCGGAAGGATCGGACGCACGCCTCGGACGCACATCAACCGCGTCGGACGTCCGAAAAATTCCAAGAAGACTTGCCAACTCTCTAACGACGATCGGACGCTGATGCTGTCGGACGATAAAAACGCATCGGACGTCCGAACTACAACTTGGCTGTTTTCGGACGATAGGTTCGGACGATGATTTGGTCGTCGGACGTCCGACAGCCCTAACGGCTAGCTGACTCTTCATCTGCCTTCTATCCGTTGGAAGCATTGATGAAACCCATTTTCGGTCCCCTTTAAAAACAAACTGTTCTGAACCAAGAAGGGACTTTTGCACACTTTGTTTACAAGATCTCAAGAGATATTTTAGCTAGAAAATAGTCTCCAAAGCTAGATTTGTTCTCCAAGTGTGAATTTCTTGTGAGCATTTCTCTTGTGGTTGAAAGTTTCATTAGTGTAGCTTTGTTGAGGGTTATCTGAGTGATTGTAAGACTTCTTAACTTGACTAAGTGAGGCTTAGGGCAAGGAGGAAGTGCTCCCTCCATTGTACATCTAGTTGATCATCTTTCATCAAAGAGAAGTTGCTCAACCTAGTGATTGGTCTTCAAATTTGAGAAAAGCTTGGTAGACAATCGGTTTGATATTCTATCTTATTCTTTTTGTTTAATAAAATTCTCATTGCTTATCTATACTTGTTTTTCTAATCAACATTGCTCTCTTCTTCTAATTTACTTGATTGATCATTACTAGAAAAGAAGGTAAATTTTTATTAAAGAAAAAGTGCATAAATTTGATTAAGATTTTAATCAACCTAATTCACCCCCCCTCTTAGGTTGTCTTTGGGCCTTACACTTTGTGTAAAGGAGCCGGACATGGCAAATACTACGTGTTGGATGGTTACTTGTTCTACATCGATAAGCTTTGTGTCCCTAATGGTTCTATTCGAGATTTGCTAGTGAAGGAATCTCATAGTGGGGGGTTAATGGGTCATTTTGGAGTGACTAAGACACTTAATATTTTGCAGGAACACTTTTTTTGGCCTCACATGAAGAAGGATGTTGAAAAGGAGGTATCACGATGCATACAATGCCGGAAAGCTAAGTTTAAGGTTAATCCGTATGGTCTCTACAGACATTTACCTATTCCTAGTGAACCTTGGGTAGATTTGTCTATGGATTTTATACTTAGTTTGTCTAGGACATGATTCTGTATTTGTGGTAGTTGATAGATTTTCTAAGATGTCTCATTTTGTTGCATGCCACAAAATTGATGACGCTTCACATATTGCGGACCTATTCTTTAAAGAGGTAGTTAGGTTGCATGGAATACCTCGTATTATTGTGTCTAATAGGGATGTTAAATTTCTTAACTATTTTTGGAAGACACTTTTGGTCTAAGTTAGGGACTAAATTGTTGTTTTTAACTACTAATCATCCTCAAACTGACGCCAAACTAAAGTTGTTAATTGAACTGCGTCTACCATGTTGTGTGCTTTAATTAAGAAGAATTTAAAAACATGGGAAGATTGTTTACCTCATATTGAGTTTGCTTATAATTGTTCTATACATTCTATACTCAGTTTTCACCCTTTGAGGTTATTTATGGTTTTAATCCGCTAAAACCTATGGATCTAATACCTTTACCTTTGAGTGAGCATGTTAGTCTAGATGGTAAAAAGAAAGCTGAGATGGTGTACAATCTACATGACAAAGTGCGCTTAAACTTCCTACACTTTACGTAAGTCACTAAGTTGGGGCATCGAACATAACAACTTAACAGAATTCCACTTATCTTCCCACATTTAATGAAAAAGTGATATTTTACACTCTTTCTCTATGGAACGTTCCAATTACATGCCAAAATCTCGTTTCCTAACTAAGATAAAATATCAATTAAAATATTAATCTCCAATCTCTTAACTAAGACATAAGTATAATACAAAGGAAAATACAATTAACATAAAATGTCAAAATGTTAATCCGGCGAACACCATTAGGTATGCCATTGTAGCCAACAAAAGTCAGAATTTCTTGTTTTCAGCTATCGATCTCCACACTCCAACTAGGCATGGCCACGGTTCCAGAACTGCCGGTTCTGGTTCTTCAAAGAGGTAGAACCAGAATCGTACCATCTAAGATGGTTCTGGTTCTGGTTCTAGTTCTGGTTCTGGTTCCTTATAGTTCTGATTTCGGTTCCTTCTGGTTTCGTATGATTGTATACAATTTTATTTAATTCATTATCCTTACCAATTTTAATACAAATATAACAATATATTTAAAATTTCAAATAGAATGTAAAAGATTAAATACAAAATAAAGATCATATTTTAATTTTATTATTATTCTACAAAGTACGAAGTAATAAATAGATAGTACAAATTTTATGAAAAGTACGTTACATTGTCAAATTAAAAAATACATTATACTATCAAATGGTAATCATTTTAAATGGAAAAGAAAATACATGATTTTTTCATTGAAATTGAGATGAAATATCAAAATAAACATTAATTATTTAATCTTCTTCATTGCTTGCGACGGCACTAGAATTAGTTGTATAATTGAATTCTTCTTCTTCATTTTTTTCCATTTCTTACTGTCTATATTCTGCTCTAGTCCAATCATCCATGCATGCTTGAATTTCTAGTGATTCTGGGCTTAATCTCGACTGTGTCTCACTACTTTCTTAAACTTTCTTAATTCTGGGCTTAAAATTTAAACTTTCTTAAAACCTATTAAGCACAACTAATTTTTTTCGAATTATCTCACTACTTATATTAATTATTTTTTAACGGTTCTGGAACCGGTGGTTCTGATTCTGGTTCTATTGTTTAGAGAACCAGAACCGAAACCTTTATCCAAGGTTCTACCACGGTTCTGGATCCACAGTTTTGGTTCCGGTTCTGGTCCGGTTCCAAACAGTCCGATTCCTGGTTCCAAATTGAACCATGGTCATGCCTAACTCGAACTCCAATACTCCTGGGCAAGCTCTGTTATTTTTTTTAATGCAAAATAGGCAAGTTCTATTATTGTTTTTCTTTAGAAGATTATTATTATGTTGTCAATATTTAATTATTCATTATTTAGAAGATAATTTTTTTTTAAAAAAAAAAGTAAAATCACTTATACTTTTCTAAATAGCAACAAATAATGATGTTTGTAATGTTTCGAATTTTGAATTTAAATTCATTATTTTTTTCTTCATTTTTCATTGTTTGTATTCCTATGATTGTTAACCCCAAGCAAAAATCCTGACTCCGTTTATGGCGACAATGGACTTTGGTGAGAATAGTTTGATAATGCACGCAAGTGACAGTGGGTTGATGTTTTAATAGCAATAGTCTCTCTTTCAATAATTTATTAACGCGACCCATCAAAATGGTACATAGGTTCAATTGCCCAGGCTACCTGTGGACCAAAATTATCCATAATCTTATTCCCAGTTACAGCATGTAATCTTCAGATTTTCCATTTTAGTTTTCAAAAGTTGAGTTTAATACAGCTGCACCATTTCAGAATTGCATAATAAAAAAGCACAATTGTAACTAGTGCAATCAAAACTCAGAACATTTCAGAGAAATGAAGGTAAATTGATCTCTTAATATTTTTGTTCAGTTGATCCAATGTACAATTTCCAAACAATTCGGCTGTACACTATACATGATGATCTTTTTACAAAAAGCATACTCAGTATACAAACTACATGGTCTATTACAAGTCTCTAGAACTATATACACTGTCCATCCAACTAAGAAGCGAGAATCGCAAACCTAAATATTCTTTTTTTCCTCAAGCACAACCAAAAAAAAAGTTAGCCTTGCAGTCTTTACCAGTTGTATCACCATAAACATGACATTCCTTGTACAGCATATGCTCAAGGAAATGATTTCAGCAAAAAATTACCAAGGTTCAGAGTTGTTGGAGAGGAAACTTGTGCGTTCTGAGGGTCTTGACCAATCCTCCTCCATCTTAATGAGCTTAAGGCGAATTATTAGTTTCTCTAGAGCTTCTTCCTCCAGATCACGGGAGGGATGGTATGATTTCTCCTGTTTGGAAGATTTCTGAAATAGGTAATAGATTAGTTGACAGATTCTCCTTTCGTTTTGGCCATAGGGGGGTGGGGTTTAGAAAGTTGCCATTAATCATGCAGCTGACTAATAACGAGAACTGTACCTGTATATCCTGAAACAACTTGAGATACTGGAGTGCCATCTCATAAAACCCACAGTGGTAAAGGAGAACTCCATAGTCTCTGAGCTCTATTGGGTCAGTTTCAAGAAGGATAAGACGTTCACATGCTGAATACAAAGGAATAGTACTTAGAAGTAAGCCAAAAGGTTTAAATTGGCAATTCTGATTCCAGAGAAACTTCAAATTTGAAGCTTAAGAAATGCTTCTAAGCAGTCAAGGACTTGATCATACAAAGAAAGGAGAGATTTACATAAGAAAAGGCCACCATCCTCATATATGAAATAAATTCTTATAGAACTTTCCCATTTTCCACGTTAGGCATAACGATAATATTCATATGCATGTGGGAAGGTAGAGGAAAAGAAATCAGGAATTACAAAGTTTTACTTATTTATCTTTTTTTTTTTTAAGTTTTATCTGTCATCAAAACTGGTAATCCAGAATCTTATTTGTCTCATCATCAAATGTGCTAATCTGGTTGTCCATTATTCTAGCTTGTTCTTGAAATTGAAGAGCGTTTCTATTCACATTTGTGAAGTCCTGTTGACCACTTTATTCTAATTTGTTTACCTTCATCTTTCCACTGCAAGATATTCCCTCACTTCGTAGTTGATTTTCTACTCTATCCACAAGAATGCATGTGTTTCAAAAGGTGCAGGAACTAGTTAAGTTTATTTAACTTCGTCAGGGCAAGTAAAAGCTTAGGCCTTTTTTTCTAACAAAGAAAAAAATATTTTAAAAATATAAAACGCCCCCAGAATGCTGATAAAAATAATATGGAAACTTCTCTCCATATTGATAACCTATACATTCTGTACCTCGAACAATTGATTAAAGGATAAGATAAATAAATGAGAAAATGTAAAGATCATAGATTCCTTTTGATGGAAATATACAGTAGTAATCTTCTATCAAAACAAGGTAGTGAAAACAGTAGGAAACAGGTTCTGGGATCTGAACCCCTTATGGGAGCATCACTATGAGCAGTGTTCAATTAAAAAACATACCTGCTCAATTATCATAGAGCTCTAAACCTTCTAACTGAGAACTCTCAGATTCCCACTCAAGTTCTTTAGAGGTCCCTAAAGAATTTGTTTTAACAACCATTGTGCTTTGAACTCCATTAACTTTGTAGTATTTGATATGTCACCTATCCTCTTGACCTAAGAACCAAGACCAGTTTAGAAAGCACTTTAAGATGAAAGCCAAAGAAGCCTCATACCAGCAAGTGCACGTCGCATATCCCCAAACTGAACACTAGTCCAAACACCTCGCAGTAGCCTATGCTGAGCAGCCTTTGCTGATGCAATCTTTAATGCACTGAATCAAACAAAACTAAAGCTTGAGGATGAGAAGGAAAATGGAATTTTGCAGGATTTCAGTCAAAGTATGCAAAATACCAAACCCTTCAACACAAGGAACTCTAAATTACATTGGATGGCAATGAAGTAGCAGAGGAAAAAATCGAACCTTTCTTCAACACTGTTGGATGTATCGCAATTAGCAGCTTGAGCTGCCCTGAAGAAAAGGCTCTTAGCAGGATCATGTTGAAAAGGCCAAAATGCATTTTTTAAGTCTTTCAAAATCTGCAAGCGAAACAGAACTAAACAACTGACCGCTCAATGTCCATATACATAATACAAGATTATATACAGTTTAAAATTGTAGCAGGGAACAGATTTTTTCCTCTCCTTTCAGATGAGTTACATTTGGACACATATAGATGAAATATTGCTTTATCAGAAGCAAAAGGCCACAAGTTTGTATACATGAGAATGTGAAATTAATGTGCGAATGCCCTTGAGGCCCCCCACATGAGAAGCGACAATAGAGATGCAAAATAGTATTTCTTTGTCAGAAAGACCACATTTGCTTTTCCATGAAAATCTGAAGTTTATGTCAGAACTGGTAGGCAACTACGAGCAAGCCAAACCGCCTCCCCGGGGAGAAATGACAATAAAGGTTCAGATGCATATAAAACAGAAATTTTGTTGCATCATAAATGTGTTCAATTTGCAGATATCTCAACCAGAATCAGACTTCCTTAATTATGTCTTTATTCATAATTGTTTCCTGGCAGACTTTGATGATGCAGCTGATCAATGAATTTGAAACTTGTTATAAAACTTTACCCAAAAGCAAAAACAGTGGATTAAGGGTGAAATCCACACAAATTACTTTCTTCCAGAGGTAGACCAATAAAAAATTAACCTGTTCTTTAGACTTTATGAAGTCTTAGAGATGGCACTCTAGCCAGTGATAGATGCTAATGATTGCAAAAGCATATTATAGAGAATAAAAATGCTTGTGGTCCTTGGCATTTACTAAGAGTGGACAGGACATTTGTCAGTAGTTCCTAGATATTTTGCTTCCTTTAGAATCAGCGGAGGGTTGGATGAAGATCCTAGAGCAGGGGCAAATCTTGAATAATTCTTTTCAGCATACAATGGTGACAAGGGACAGAAAAGCCAGAAGTAATTTTAAGACAAATGCATAATCACTCAGACTTTGATGCTTCCAGATGACTGCATGATGCAGGAGCATATTAGATATTAGATTTTGTTAGTTATGCTTTGTGCCAACTGTTGAAGTAGTTTTAGAAAGTGTTTAGTGTAGCTGATGCACAACTACTAGGCATGTGCCTCATTTGCCATAATTATCCATGACTGTTTAGGTCTCTCGCACAAACACTTGACGAAAAGTGGAGGAAAGTGGGGGAGCTAAATTGGCCAATAAAACTAAACTCCTGTCACTTTAGGGCAATAATATGTTTGGGGACGTAATAAGCATCCAGTCAGGGTACCGCAACCAGCAGTTTATACCACTAAATTACCTAAAATTTTATCAGCTATCTTATCTTTTTTTTTCTTTTTAATATGACAGTAGGGCCAGTTGGTAGGGAGATCAAGGCTTATCGGTCTCAGTTCAAATCAAATGACCCTGCTTGGGTCACTCTTTAACTTTTCATACTTCCTATTCACAGTGACTTGTACCTGTACTTACTAGGCTGTGGGAGATTCTATTTCTTCTATCATCATGGTTTTGTTGTCGTTCTGTGGCCTCTGCTTGCTGTAGATCTTTTACTAACATGCTGATTATAGGCCTTACTCATTTACAGCATCAAAGCAGAGGCTTTTTATTGATTGTAGTAGAAGTAGGAATCAATTCCAGGTTGGGTGACACTGTTTATTGATTGTCCCATGAGCTCTTGGGCTAGGATACGTATTTCTTTTAGCTTGAGACAATTGGTCATCTTAGAAGGGTTAGCTACGTCCCCTTGGGAACAATGAAGCAACTAACACCCTATCTCATACTCTGTATAATGAGATAGACATATTGCGAGATAATCTGCAACCTTAACGGCCCCCATACAGCCAGAAGCTAATTTCTTTCAAACATTTTGTTTTGTTTACTTCATCAATCCTAGTACTTCGTGCTGCTAGCTAAGATTCCCTTTTTATTTTCTGCACCGCTGTAGGAAGTCATGGTCTGGAACAAAATTTATATATTAAAGATACTTATTATTCCTTCTAAATATCACGTTTAAAGGTTCACTGTTTTTTATCCTTTCAGGCCATCACACAAGCATTTTATCCATTCAAGTGCATTTTGCAATTATTCAGTTCTAACAGCATTTATACTTTTATGCATCCTTTGATTTCCCTTCTACACATGAATTAAGAGCTTCAAACTCTTTGCTCCTTCATGTGCTTATGGGAGAAACTAGAGTTTCAGAAAAAATTTAACCGCATCACCACAGTTTCAGAATAACAAAATTTTACATAATGCATAAGATGTATTTAAGGATGAGATAAAAATACAGCATGTTACTTAAGCAAATTAAAACAGGAGATGCAGGGGACTAGATTTGTCAGGGGAAGATGAATAAATTAAAATTACATCATTGGAAATTTCATTCTTTTAAAACTTTGACTCCTGTATGGCAGAACTTTGAAGAATAACAATGGTAGAGAAAGGCATAACTTCATATCACATGAATTCAAAAGGATTCATGAACTCGGGATATAAAAATTCAAGAATTGAATTGTACAGCTGAGACTCTTCTAGTTGAGTCAACTTCTGCACAACATTTTTTAAACAATTAGATAGAAAGAGGTTACGAACTAATAAACTAAATTTAAGCCAAACATCTTTTGTGCGCATTTTGAGGCCCTGGAAAGTTTCGTTAGATGAAATTAAAAAGCGAACACATTTAAATGCCAGTATCTCAAATCATGTCACCATCCAGCCTAAAGAAAAGCATTGAAGCATCCAGTTTGATACAAACAGAGTTTTACGAAGTGTGAGAGACATATTATAACAAGTGAAGCAACCAAGCAGCATACTTAGCAAAACAGTATGAAGATGGCACTAGCCCAACTCATTTGAAGGAAGCCCCTGTTCAAGACAAATTTAAGTGGGCAGCAGAAGATGAGTTACCTCCACCAATAAAGATTGGGATGTCATAATATGTAATTGATCACCCTCCCTGCTTTTCTGTTTGTGATAGCCTCTTGGAGAACTATGAGAATCGTGAGGGAAGAAAACCTCTACATCAAAATTCACCATACCCCACAAGCGAAGCATTTTTAGGACCTCTGAATATATAAGTGACAGCATAGAAGCCGAACCTGAACGATGAGTCAAAACCTGACCCAAACAATAATGATTAAGCAAAGCAACATATGACATTCTTTAGCTTCGATCTAATTACTAAAGAAGGGAAAGACACATACTGAGTGCAGATAAAGAGAACGCTGCTCCACTTGACTATGTTTAGATCTCTGAAAACCCTGAAAAAGAGATGAAGACTCTAAAATTAGCTGCAACTCTAGCTGGCTAAAAGGAAGCACCAAGAAGATAGCTATGTAATCAACAAACGCAATCTCAAATATTATACTTGCTTTGTAGAAAAGCAGCATGGAACTCAGTCATTCAATATCATTGTCTCCTAAATGCTCCAATTTCGACAGTAATGGAAATAATTTCAAAACCCAGCCAAAAGAGAAGAAAACGGACTGATTATATTCATCCTACAAACTTGAGAAATATAATGGGAATGTGCTCAACAGGTGAAAACTTGGATAGGACTGACTTTTTTTTTTGTGATGATCAGGAAAGAGAGTGGAAAATCAAACAGCACAAGTTGAGCACAGGAGGTTTCTCCCTAGCATAACAACCACAATAAAGGGACATAATAATAGTTCCATAAGGTTCAGTAAAATGAAAACCAATAAGTGCATTTTTTTTTCACAAGTTAAATGCAAATTATCATAAAATGATTATAAGACTGACAAAACATATAGTTGCGACACATAAAGAAAATGGAACATCATCTGGAGGACTAATTTTGAGTTACGTAGCTTCTAAACCAGATTAGACCAAGGTGGTGTTTTCACCTTCAGCTCACAAAAAGTTTGACTGTAAACATACCAAACCAGCTGTACAAATTTAATATCTTGGTAGTCACTCTGCTACTGCAAATAAATCATGTACGATGTATATTGACAAACCGGTCAACAATTCTACAGGCACATAAAACACATGCACACACACTCCTATGCATCTAAACAAACACAAATGTCAGACACGTACATAACCACATATACATTTATTCACATTTACACAAACACGTCAGTATGCATATCAGAATGTAGAGGATATATTTCGACAAACTACAAAATCCAACTCAAATGTAATGCAGAGGTAAAGATGTAACATGTAGGAATATTGAGTTTTTCTTTGGTATTATTTGGTTATTTCGATGAAATGGTTAGGCAAATGATTTTACAGATCATAGCTAAGGGCATTATTGCATCGGCATGCTCTACTACAATGCCCAATTTGGGCACTTTGCTTCTGTTTCATGAAGGCTTTTATGGAATTATAACTCCAATTTGAAGTTAATTCTTGTAAGGTTCACCCCGTAACCCCATATTGTAATTCTGATAAACTTCAGAATTAAAAATAGAACAGAATGTTGCAAATAGCCTAAATGCCAAGCAATTCAGAGATATGAATTATCCTAAAAGAAATTCTCCCCATATTTATAGTTCTCCCAAATTGGACAAATCTCCTGCAATAGATAGACTGTTCAGACCAATTACGAAAGGCATCATGTCATTCAAGTAGAATATCCAATTCCATTACAGAAGAATAGTTCTCTTTTAGTAGGATTCACCAAACAATGCAATAAGACGATTTTCAATGAATAGAGATATGAATAAGTTTGATATAGCAAGTTAAATAGGCAAACAAAAAGGCCCAAAAGAGTTATTTTGCATCTGGAATCCTATTTTGGGGTAAATACTAAAGGCAAGGTGGAAAAGGCAGATGGCATCAATGAAAGGCCTATTCTAGCAATTTCATTGACCTATATTCTGCATAAGACAAAATTCTGTGTTCTTGCCCCCAAGAATTTTCCATGACTATTTATACTCCCAATAGGAGATTGGAAGATGTAAATATGAGCACATTTCTCTAATGTGACTAGATTAAATCCATACTGCACTGCCTTGTCATTGCAGTTTTGAACCAGAATGACACACAATCAGCCTAGCTAAAGAAAACAGATAATATACCAAATAAACTTACTTTATCTACGTACAAGTATCTATCCAAACACTCAAGAAATTTCTCAGGCGGGTATCTGAAGGAAGAGCCATAGTGCGAGCAGTAGCCCATAGAAAGGTCATCCAATCTGTCAATAAAATCATCAACCGGAAGTGGAACAGAAGAATGTGATATGAGGGAGTCATCCTCCGCTGCCACATGAAGAGCTGTCTTCCCCAAATCAACCACTCTATTTATACTAATGCTAGTTTCTCTTTCCACGTCAGTTAATTTTTGAATCTGCTGGCAGAAACCATTCCTTGCTGCCTGTTGGCAGTTTATAATGCATCAGGTCAACAGAAGTCTAGAGTAACTATGAATTGAAAATAGAAAATACAAATATAAAAATCACATGGCATGTTAATGGGTCGGATCCAACACAAACACAACATATTTGGGTAGTGTTTGGGTTTAATTTCTCAAACCTAGATCCTACCCAAACCCAGATCTTATAAGAGAGTTATGGGTCAGGGTAGGACCTGGTTTGGATCTCGGTTTTGGGTATGAATTATAGAAAACCAGACCCTACCCAAATCCATGTATAAATAATATATATACGCACACATACATACATATACATATACATACACACACACACACATATACATATACATACACACACACACACACATAAGTAAATTTCTAACATAATCTAATATTTTATGGCCATTAGACCAAATACAATAAGACTTCATAACTATTAGGTTAAAGAATACGCTCTTTGAGTTCATAATATTGCATTCAACTTCTTGAATGTTAATTTTATTATTTGAAAACAAAAATTGAATGGTATTTATTACTTTTTAACTCTATATATTTTCAAAATATTTTTACTCTAGTTCTTCACTGTATTTTTAGAAAAATACCCATCAATACCCATTGGAAACCTAAACCCATGAGGGTCCATGTTTGGGTTTACTTTTTCATATCCATAAGGATCTGGGTTTGGATCTAGGTGCAGGTCTAGGTATAACTAAATTTAATGGATCTAGATCTGAATCAGAGGGATCCAATTCAAACCCTACCCATTAACATAGCTAATCAAATCCAACATGTACTACAATAAAATGGACATAAAGCAGACAAAAAAGAAATTGAGAAAAAATGCCCAAGGTAAAGGAGATGAAAACTGAAACAAGAAACATAAACAACTTCCTAACATCAAAAGTCAACTTTAGGGTTTATTATCTCTATAATTTTGATGCATACTGCTTAATTCTTTCTACATTATTCTCGCACGTCTAGGCAACACGAAATTGATAGCTTTGAAGTGGATTAGACTTTGATTGTCCCTTTCTTTTATTTCTTTTAGAAGAATGATGTCTAAATTGCTAATAACATAAGTTAACAAGTTTGACTTAGCATAATGCAGTTTGCTTTAAGTTGAGTGCACAATGAAGGGAGAAGAAACAATCACATAATCCTTCTTCCTATGTCTTAATTGAACTTAGACAAGGCATGTATTTCATACTTATTTTACATAACTACAAATTTGGCATGCTAATAATCTGTTTGTGACATCCTCTTCGCACTTTTGAACCCAAAGACGAGAAAATAAGTCTTCACAGCAACAATGAGATTCATAGGATGTAAGAGTTGCTCAGCATGTCATTCTTATTGCTCTTAACTTCAAAAACTTTTAAACAACTTTAGCATTCAACTCGTATTGTCATAAAATTATGATAATACAATTGTCAACCCACAATTAGAAATGTAAAAGCCATAATTATCTACTTGTACTACAGACTTGGACACAAACTTCCCAAGTTCTGCCAAAGATGAAGTGAAGGAAAATGACATATGACTACTAAGCAACATCCAAGACAATTTTCGTCATGTGATGTCTCATACTACACCCTTCATTCTCCTCTTGGTTCCACAGCGCAAGTTTACAATGACTAATGTTATAGAATGTGATTCTCTTATACAGGATTTAATTTTCTAGAACCCGTTTCACAAGGATTATCTTCTAGAAAACAGTATTAGCAAGCTTTGAATGTATTCAATAGATTAGGTATAACGCAAGGAAAGCCACATACTATTACAAAATATTTTACATATCTCATTGGGCAGTCAAACCCACCACATAGGAGTGTCAATCAACTCTCAAACTGTGAGCTCATAAGCCGTTGGTACCACTCTCTCATATACATCATTTTACGATCTCTTTGTGATGGCTGGGTCTTGACTTAGCTGCCGAACTGACCTAATGAAATTATAGACGTGGCCAAAGGGGTTCAATCTTATATTACTCAGGGAGCGCTGTCCAACAAAAAAATCATTAGTTTTGAATCCTTGTATTCTGTCCGAGTAAGCAACTCAAAATTCCTATAGTTGAATTTCATCTCTGAGAGAGTAAACTGGCGAAAGGGCTAAGGCAATGTTTGGTTCTCTACCAGAATTGCACTTGTTACCTATTGAAATGTAGCCTTATATGAATATGATACAATTCCAATTCCAATCTAATCAAATCCTGGCAGAGAAGCAAAGAAATCCATTGTAATTTTCAAAACCTCACGAGGTAATAATAAGATTTTGAATGTAATTTTAATACAAAAAAAAACAGATGATAATTTGTTCAATCTTCGAAATTCCAAAAGAGCTTTATCAATTGTAATAATTCCAAACCGGCTGGTCGATTAAAACAAACCAAGAACTACTACGGTATTTAAAAAATAAAAAAAAAAAAAAAAAAAGGCACCAAATTACAACATCAAAATTGATAAATAGATGAATAAAAAGTTCGGTTATGAAAAAGCCATTGAAAACAGGAAATACATACTCGGGCATGCGTGGTGTCCAGGCCAGAAGATTGAAGGGCGTCATGAAGAACAAATTTGAGATCATTCGCTGGTAACGAAAATTTACAATATGCCGGGCGTCTTCTAGCGCTGCTACTGCATTGAGATTTATTTGGCGATTTTGAAGACTCGGCAGAATATGGCGTTGATGACAAAAGATTGAAAGTCCCAGCGATCCACGAAGAACTACCCATTCCAGCACCACTCATCTCTCTCCCCCTTGTTTAGCCTGCTGGGAATGATAACCCCTTTTATTTCGGCATAACATCAGAAACCTTGAGGTTTCTTCTAATATTACTTGGCACCCGTGAGGTTTTGAAAATATCATTTACCTCCCCTAATAATTGTAAATAGACTATATTAACCCTAACTTGATACATAATTGACATATCAAATAAATGGAAGTCAAAGAATTTAAAAAAATAAATAAAAGTCCTTTTCTTCTCTTTATCCTTTCTCCAACATTCTCTCTTACTCATTTTTTGGATGACTATGCGATTTTTTATTTGTAAATTATAGTAAATTGAATTTTGTTTATCTTTTATTTTTTGTGATTGTGATATATGGGATATGATTTCGTTATCTATTTTGACTTGATTTTTATAATGATTAGTACAATTTAAAAGCTTAAGCATGGATTGAAAAGAAATTGGAAAAAAACTATAAAATTCATAAGAAATCAATTTTAAGCATATAAAGTTAAATTGGTGCTAGTATATTTTTTGTAAGGATTAATCTTTCTTACACTGACAGTGTAAATATCTTTTTTATTTTTTAATTTATATTTTTATGAATTATAGCACATTGTGACGTGGTAGTACTACTAGAAATTATTTTTTAAATGATGATTTTCTTGTAGTAAACAAAGTAGTTTAGGAGTGCTTTTATTTAGCAAGCAAAATGGTAGTTTAGGATTTTTTAATATTTTGTTACACAAATATTAGAACTAAGAGAGGTAAGTGATATTTTTAAAATTTTAGAAGTAATAGGTGATATTAAGAGAAATCTCACAGGAAGTTTATGATATTATCCCTTTTTTGATGGGAGTATTTTTTTTCCACACATATGATATGTGTTTTGAAATTAAGGAAGGAAAACAGATAATCCTATTAAAAATGTTTAAATGCACTAAATGTGACGCCTCACATCTCCCTAAGGCGGACCAAAGGGTATCCGCGGACGCCTGCCCAACTCTCGCCAGGACTCAAGCAATTCCATTCAATTTAAATCCGAACTAAACATTTCGAAGAGAGAGAAACATGAATACAAATAGTGCGGAAGCGTTCAAGCTTAACAAGTCACTTAACATGTAACCATTACATCGGAAATCATAATACGTCTTAAATTCAAAATACACGTCAGGGCCCAAACTTTTACATTTCAATTCCAAAAGTACAACTCAAACCAGGGCCTAGTCAAAATATAGCAGGAGTCTTAACAAAAGTACAACGAAGGGTTTCTCCATACTTCTCCAAGATTCAGTCCTGTTAAGGAAAACAAAACTATAGGGTGAGCTAAACGCTCGTGAGGCCAAGAACACACATGCAAGCACTTTGTTCAAATAGCAATCCCAAATTTAATAAATAAAACCATGTCTTTTCAATAATCAATCATTCGAACAGGAAAAGAAATCAGAAACAATTCAAGGATATAGTAACTCTCAGGAGCTAAGTTCCACTCGCTCTGCCGATGTCATTCGTATACCTTCCCGCGTTGACCCTCCTGTCAACCGGGTCGGTATTTCCATTTCCGTAGATCACCACTTACTTCCCTCCGTCCACCGTACACCTCAAGGGCCCACAAATCATTTATAAGGCGATACTCCACGAGTATGCCAAGCAAGACCTCTCATTAGGTCGAGCTTATAAATCTCATGGCTCGTCCAAGTTCCCGAACAAGCCCATTGCCGGCTCGAGTCCAAGGACGGCCTATGAGTTTGGGCGTCCCCCATTCATTTAAAAGTCGAGGAGGTTCACTCCAACGACATATGTAATCATAACATAACATTTCATTTCATTCATTCATTTAATACATTTCATTCATTCAATACATTTCAATCATTCATTTGAAATTAGAACGAGTGTGATAAAGTACACACCCGCCCTTATTTTCTTAAAATTCCAACAATTACCACAAATAAATATGTATCAAGGATTCACACACTTGACACTCACCGAGCAATTCAATAAGAATTATTTATGGGAGTTCAAGTATCCACAGTAAGATCCTCTTGAATGTCTCCTTGTGCGCCTGGCAATTAATAGTGGATAATCACTCAACAATCCAATTATCAAGGAAGATTGTACACTAGTACAATCTAAAGATTATTTCACAAAAGGAACCTCAATTACTCGTAAATCGAGGTTCAACTTGCCTTTTATTATGTACAATATTATTTGAGTTTTTATCATGAAAATCGAGGGTAAAACGTTTGAATAATACTAAGAGAATTAAGAGTTTTGGAAAAACTCCTTTGCCTTGAAAATTGAGAAATTTCAGTTTTATCCTAAATCTTTGAAAATTCGAATCTCTCTCGATATAAGCCCAAAACTGGAAAACTTTATACCGTTGGAAACCTTTTGGAAAGTGCTAAAAGTTCTTAGAAGACACCTTTCCATGAATCTAAGTGGAAAGTACTCAAAAATGAGCTTGAAAATACAGACTCGGCGTACAAGGCAGAATTAAGTTGGATTTCGGCCAACTTTGAAAATTCGGCACGGTTCACACGTTGCAAACCAGCCTCTTAAATTTGTCAATCAAGTAGAGTTGCAAGTGAGGTTTATAACAAAACAAGCGGATCAAGAACCGGAGTTTCGAGTACCGAGATATGGTAGCTCGAAGTTGGGAAAATTCAAGACTGGAGAAGAATTTCCAGATTTGAACCTCCAACACTAGAAATTTAATTAGGTATCGAAACGAACTTGGATTGGTACCAAAATTGGCAGTACTTTACTCCTATATGAAAGGTACCGCCCTATCAAATTTCAGGGAAAAATACCTTCGGAAAGATAGATAATTAGTCAACCAAAGTTCAGGAAAAATTCTAAGGCAATCTGCCTTTTGACTTTCATTTCCCAATTTCAAATCGTTTAACCAAGAAAGCTATCCAACCATGGTTCATTGGTGAAATAAAGGTCTAAGATACATCCATGATACCTTTGGTAATGGTTTAGCATCAAAAACTTCAATTAATAAAATCATTCCCAAGTTTTGTCCCAAATCAGTCCAAATATTACGTTTTTCCAAAACAGGGCAGTCCTCTTGTTTTAGTCACAACTCAGTCAATTTAACTCAGAATGAGGCATGGTTTATGGCGTTAGAAAATACATTCATAGGACTAAAAGTTTACAGAAGAAAACATTCTGAAATTTGGCAAGCAACCAGCTCAAAATTGAGCCTCAAGTTGCTGCCTCTACAAACCATTCCAGCAAATCCGAGAGACAGGACAGCTATTTTAAAACGTTTGGTTCGGATCACTCACAAAGAATCAGAATGTGCATTTTATCTCAAATTAAAGCCAGGAATGTCTAGTTTCAAACGCCACTGACGGCACTTGATTTCGACACCCGAGGACAGAGTTATGGCCAAAATGCTACTGCTGGACAGCGTTACCCGAAAATAATTTTCCAGCTTGTCTAGTTCACGAATAAATTCATTTGCCCATCCAAACGTTAATGTTTTCCAACGAAAATTTTTACACATATAGTATAACATATAAACATCAGGTTCATGCCAATAAATCACCAAAAATTGGCCTTATAGTGGCCGAACAAAACAGGGGCACTTTCGGAAATTTCTTGTCATGACCTCAACTTTGAGTTTCCAACAATAATACTCCATAAATCCATCATTTTAACCACTAAACTACCATTAAATCCAACATTAATCCTCTAATCAGCAACAACAACCCAAGTGTGGGAATTCCAAGAGCCCACTTTCACAATTTCCAACTATATCAAGCCATCCATACACATGCAATAACTTAAAGATGCATTTCTACCATCATAATCCAAGTTTAAGGTGTAGGATGAAGTTATACCTCCTTAGTGCCTTAACCCAGAAATTTTTGGCCCTCAAGAGCTCCAAGAAATCGTGAAAATGCAGCCCTTTAGTTAGCTAAATCCCACCTCCAAGTAGTTTGCTAGATGATCTTCAAGTTTGGTGAAGATTGGTTGAGGTTTTGGGTTGATTTGATGAAGGAATTTGTGAAGCAAGAGAGTGAGTGAGAGGGGGGTGTTGGCCGGCTGCTAGGTGAGAGAAGATGGAGAGTGATCAGATTTCTTTTAGCTTCCAAGAGAAGATTAAATGAGTGCGCACATTCACTCCAAAGTCAACTCTTATTAGGGCTCGTTTGGCACGTTTTAGGCTCGATTTTCTCGCGCGTTTGGTTCACTAGTGCACTGAACCTCCAATGCATTTATATTCATGTAAGTATTATTCACTCTTAATTGTCCCGAAATAAGGGTCTAAAGTCCCTCAAATAAAGTCGCGCGTGTGAAAACGCATACCGTCAATTTTAACGCCATAACGCGAAACTTCCAATAAATTCTTATAACGATTGCACTACTAACTATCACTTGAGTATTTATTCATAAGATTACCTATTTTAGGACCATAGTACAAGTCTCCAATATTCCAAGCTTATTGTGCTCCTACGCGGATAAAATCTCCAAGCACTATTCACTATTTTTACTAAACGCGCTCCAGGAAATTAATTTTTGAAACGAGTCTCTTTAAAAATATAACGAAGTTATATTACTATGTATTTAGGTCTAATAAGACTAGAAAATATTCCTTGGGATAAAAATCCAATTAAATAATTTATTAAGCCATAAATTAGGCATAAAATAATAGTTTTTACGAGTCCTCACACTAAACACCCTCAACTTTAGCCTCGGTTGTTGATTGCTCCCTCAAACTCTTTTATGAGCACTTAACCCCTCATATTTTCTTAATTACATTTGTATCTAATTATGATGCCCCAAAACAAAATCTTATGAGGGTCTAGATCAACTACTTGGCAAGGCTAGTGGTTGGTTCTCATCAATGGAATACCTAATCTATTTTGAATTGTACTTAATACTCATTTTTTAAATTTCACTTATTCCTAGATTTTTTGAAAAACTATAAGAATTTAGCCTGAAAAAGGTGCACTAGTAGAGATTTAATTAATGAAAGATAGACATATAATTACAAGAAGCTACATATAGCTACCAAATTAGGATTTGACTTTAATACAAATTTTCTCTTTCTTATTAAGATGAGTGTATAAGTGGAGTGGAGGGAGTTTGGGTGTAGACACCAAATTTTTGGTGTAATTTCATTTACTGTTTATTTTTAGTTTGTTTATTTGTCCTGTTAGTTTTATTCGATTTTTAGTTTTTAGTTTATAGTTTTATTTTTATTTTTAAGTTTTTAGCATAGAATTTCTTGAAATGAAAAATAGAGAGAGAAAAAGGAAAAATGATGAAAAATGCAAAATGAAAGAAAAAGAATGAAAATGGCAAAAAATAGGTGGAAGTGTGCATGTGGAACAAGTGTACAAAACAATCATGGGACAAGTGTCCCTTTTGTTTAATTGACAACACAACATTTTGGTTTGCTTCTTCTGGGTTTATGATTTGGGCTTGGAAACTTGAGGCCCTTAATTTTGTATGAGCTAGATTAGTGAAAATGATGGGCTAGCCAGATTGTTTTCCTTGGACTTCCGTTTGGGCCGAATGATCTTTAGCCCAAACAAATAAATGAAATAGCCCAATAGCCTGGTCCATGAAGAAACCAGAAAACGATTTTTGTAAATCAGCCCCTGACTTTCTCTTTAACTATACTGTGGCCCTGGATGTCTTCAATTTCTTTCAATTCGGTCCTTACTTTAATTGCAAATGAGTCCCTGAACTTTATTTTTCTTTAATTTTGACCCCAAGACTTTATTAATTTTTGCAATCAAGTCCTTTCTTCTTGTGACTTCTTAAATGTGGTTTGTTGACATGATTTAATTGATTCAAATTCATGTTTATTTTTTATCCTTTGTGATTATTTGCCAAATAAATTGGTGCCTTGACCATTTCTTTTATTTTGGAGGATAAATAAGTTGATTTCACTCCATTAGAGCTTCATTTCAAGAGAGGTATAATTTCTTTTATCCCTTTTGTCTCTCCTATGTGATCCAATGTGCTAAGTGTGAATCGCATGCCTAATTTGCTTTCATTACCATTCTTTAGTTCCATTATTTCATTCCTTCTTGCTTTTATTAAATTATTCTTTTAAATGGGGTATGTGTACACCTCTTGGCTTGTAATAGATAGGGCTATGGCGAGCAATTTGGTCCATTTTCCCTTTCCCCTTTTGTTTTAGTTAATGAATGTAGTAAGTTCATTAGCTTGGTTGCATGCCTATGTGTTACTTGTTACTTGCTTTATTAGGGCCTTGCATCTAGTCGAGCCTGCTAAATGTTACGTGCTACGTGTTTATGAGTATTTGGTATATCTACTTGCTTTCCATAGTGTAGATGAATGGAATGGATGAATGTACGTCACCACACTAGTCCAACGCTAGTTGTGGCTTCTTTTATCGTTTCCACTAGTCCAACGCTAGTCGGAATTCATAGAATGGGCTAGTCTAACGCTAGACCCTTAGGGTTTTTCCCTCGTTAGCACATCATTTGCTTGTTCACCACATATCACGCATTTTCCTTAGTTTTATCATTTGGCATGATCCTCGAACCCCTTTTCCTCTCATTTTAGGTTTTGCATCCCATACTAGCTATAGGGTTCATTTTGCTTGAGTGTCCCCTTAAATATGGGATATAGACGAGTGTGGCTTTTTCTAAGCCTTAGCACGCTTGTATCCTCTCTATCAAAGGGCAAATTGAGTCACGATTTAGGTCTCCCCGTACCCATTATGCATGAATTCCCTAGGTTCATGCATCCACTCTATCATTACACTTTCATTTTTTCCTCCCATTTGCACACGTACACCTTTTATCCCTCCATTTGCACACGTACACCTTTTATCCCTTCATTTGCACACGTACACCTTGTATCCCTTCACTTGCACACGAACACTTTTATCCTCACTTGCACACATGCACTTCATATTATCATTTCACATACCGCACCTTGCCCACTCACGTGCACATTTTCACTTACATATTATTGTCTTTTATTACTTTTTCAAACTCATGTCCTCACATTGCATACATGCATTCCATTCATTTGCATCCCACTCGCATTATTCGTGACTTCTTCAAAAGGATCGTTATTGGGCTTCACAATTAATGTGATTGGCACCATTCAACCTTTGAAGGGAAATTTCCCCCAATACCCCTAGGTCTAGGGTTTGCATTCATGTAGTGCATCCAAATGTAATAAATTCTTTGGTTAAAACAAGAAAATCTTTGATTAAATCAACGCAACTAGCCTTGGCTAGGTCGAAGGGGTGCCTTGGAATTTATCCTTACCTTCCCCTTTGTCAAATGTGACTCCCGAACCTTTTTCTTTGGTTTACGTGGACTAGGAGTCGTTTAAAAGGGGTTTCTTACTACTTTTTCCTAATTTTTTCTTAAAAAATTCATTTTTGGGTGACTTGGTACACCCTAACTCTATACAAAGTGGCGACTCCATTTTTCATATAAAAAACCCTTTTTGAACTATTTTTCTTGGGTCAAATCGTCGCATTTTCAAAAGTCCCATTTAGACCCATTTTTTTCTTTTAAATCACAAATCCATTTTTCAAACCATTTATTTATTTCATCAAAAAATGGGGCGCGACATTGGGAAGAAAAAGAGAATAACAAGATAATAAGGAAGTAGAGAGAGAAGAAAAATGAAGAAGTCTATTTCTATGATATTTACTTTTAAGGTTGATCATTGTAAGATCAATTTTAGAGTTGATACTTTTTTTAAAAAGAATATGATCTCCATACTTTAAGATCCCCAAAAAAAATCAATAATTTTTTGATAAAAAGTATAATAAATATATCAATATTTATATAAATAATCCCAACTAATTAATTCAACTACTATTACTTTAGGAGAAGAGATGAGAAATAGCCATTCAAGTCTTTTGCCTTATTTTGATGTATTTGCCAAATTAAAGTTGTTATACTGCACTATAATCAATTCTAATAGAGTATCTAGTATACAAGAATGGGTTATTTACCTCAATTTTGTGGTCCTAAGTTGAAATTAGAGAAATATTTTCTTTTTTTATTTATTTTCTAGAAGTCAATTTCTATAAAATAGATTTTTAGAGTCGAGATTGGAGAGATCAACTTTTGATCATACCCCTCATATGAAATGCAAGAATGTCCAGAGTGGAAAGGTTGTTCCATCCGAAATATGTTTTTGCTCAGAATACTAGGGAGAAAATTTATGGTTCTAATGTCTATTACACAAGTCAAAATGGAATATTCATTCATTTTCTAATATTTGGTATAATCAATATTTAGAAATCAGAATGGAACATAATTATTACAAATTTAACTTGATTGCCCTTGATTTGTTTATAAGATATAACATGCTTAATTACTTTTGTTTTATTTGTTTTACTATGTTATTTGTTTATTCATGTATAATTTTGACATTGTTTTTCTTTCAGAGTAGTTGAGGATTGATATTAAAATTTTGCAATTGTAAAAAATCATTCATTCTAACATACAAATTTTCATATTGAAATTTTGCATCCGCTAGCAATATGATTAGCCATATCAAATATAAATTACATTAGTCCAACACAAGTGATAAATTTTTATTACATTTTCATTTTTATATGAAATTCAAAAAATTATGCATAATTATTCAAAAGCCAAAGAATGATGTATTTTGAATATTTTTTGTTAGTTAAAATGAAACATTTATATTAAATACAACAAAATTATGTATTATAAACAAATTTCCATTCAATTATTAATTGGGCTCACAAGTATCCTAAGATATAGATATATAATAAAAAGATTTATAAGGATAAACTTGACATTTTGCTATTTGGGGCAGTCTAGGATAAATTTGAAATGAACTTTCTCTAAGACCTTTTTGATAATCCAATTCAACACTTAAATTTAATGGATTTAGATCTTTTTGTGATAGGAAAGATCATTTCATTCAAATAAATTTGCACTAATGGCAAAAAATACATCAAACAAATATGACACAGATACATATAGATCTGAAATCACTAGATATAACAAATCTAAGAAAACAATACAAATAAAAATAACATTGATACTCCTATATATATCTTCCATCCGGATGAATCACTGTAACCCAATAATCAGTGCATATCTACTGACAATCAGATCTAATTAAAACTTTTTCAATTCCAAACAGAAATTTAGATCTAACAAGGGTGAGCCATCGTTGGTGATATCCCGTCAAGATATGATACAGATAGCAGCACCTTACTCTAACGCACTGGTTGGCAGATTTGCAGTAGGCCGCCCTTCCATGGAGATTATTCGCAAATTTATCGTTTCTTTGGGGCTGAGGGGTGAGTGTCCGATAGGCTTATTAGATTCCAAGCACATTCTTTTACGTCCATCCGTGGAGGAAGATTACACCAGGCTTTGGTGTCGCAAGTCTTGGTACATTGGCAAGTTTCATATGTCCCTGTCGAAATGGACAATCGATTTTAAACCAGGAGCAGAGTCATCAATTGCACCAGTTTGGGTCAATTTTCCGGGTCTTCCATTGCCGTTTTTCGAAAAGCAATTTCTGCTTAAGCTGGGTAACTTACTTGGCCGACCCTTAAAAGTGGATGAAGCTACGGCTTCACTAAAGCGTCCTTCTGTAGCCCGTATATTGTTGGAGGTCGATGTATTGCATTCTCCCAAATCCAGGATTTGGATTGGAGATGATCAGTGGGGTTTTTGGCAGAAAATTGAGTATGAAGAATATCCTTCTTATTGTGCTTTTTGCTCGTTGATTGGTCATACAGAAAATATCTGTCATAAAAAACATCCGGAATTGCGGCCTGTGCGCCGTTCTAGACCATCACCTAAGCCTCACGTCAGACAAGTCTTTCAACCAAAGGGGGTAACTGCTGTTGATGAATCTCTTCCTGTTGTGGATTCTGGGATTGTAATAGTCCCGAGAGTAAAAGAGCATGAAAACAGTACTTCTGCAACGGATGTTTCTACTTCTGTTATTCCATCATCGTCTTCTAACCCTATTAGAGGTAATTCTCCTCAAGCTAATGTACCTGTTCATGATCCTGTTCTCCCTAATACAACTCTGGGGGTTGATGCAGATACGCAGAATGTTATCTCTGTAGTCACCCTTGTTCTCCCAGATTCTTCTTCTCCGATTAAAGCTTTATCGGACAAAATCCCTACCTCCGCCCGGGATGACAATCTGTTGCCTATTCCGTCTGCGTCTTTAGTACCGCACCATGAGCGGAATTATTCTTCTCTCTCTCCTTGACGGTACCACGGTCATGTTCGACTGGTGCGGTCTAATTCCGAAGGCCAATCAGGGGTGCAAGGTCTTTCCTTGGTTGATTTAAAAAATTTTCATGATCGGCTGCCCAACAGAATCATTGCATCTAAGCTTTGCTGCGATCCGTTTGTTACTGGAGTATCTCTGGATGATACCGACACTCAATTACTGCAAAATTTGATCCAAGGCCGCAAGGGTCGTAGTAGACAGGCCAGGAAACGAGAAGGTATGACTTCATCTGCTCATTATAATCTTCGGTCTAATAATGTTAAATCCGATTAAGTTTATAGTGTGGAACATTCGTGGTGCTTCGAACAAGGAGTCATTACGGCATATTCATTTCACTTGTAGATCAAACAATATTCGTTTACTGATTCTATTGGAGCCATTAGCCAATGTCTCTCATTTGGAGAATGTGCAACTGTTCTTGGGTTTGATTTTGCTCGGTCCTTCGTGCACAACAAAATTTGGATATTCTGGTGTTCAGATGCTCGATATTCTTTTGTAGAAGCCTCGGATCAATTAGTTCATATATGCGAAGTGTAACAGAATTGGTAGGAGACGGTTATGGGAGGCTCTGGAGCAATTTTCCACGTCTATTACTCTTCCATGGATTGCCGTAGGGGACTACAACGTTATTTCTTCTGCGGAGGAAAGGATTGGAGGATCAGCCCCGAATATTCGTGATTTGGAAGAATTCAACTCTGCTTTAAATCGGAGTGGTCTATTTCCAGTTCAGTTCGATGGGTCTGCTTACACATGGACAAATGGTCGCATGTGGCAGCGACTTGATCGAGCGGTCGTTAATAGCGTTTGGCTGTCTGATATTGAGATGACTCGAGTTGCTCATCTTCAGAGAAGGCGGTCTGACCATTGTCTGTTGCTGGTCAGGGGAGGAAGTACGGCAACACGACGGTCTTCCTTTCGATTTCTTAATGTCTGGCGAGGTCATTCCAATTTTCAACAAACAGTAAGGTCTGCTTGGGCTCAGCCTGTTTCTGGAGTTGGAATGCAGAAATTCTTTAATAAATTGCAGGTGGTTAAAAGAGTTTTATCTAGATGGAATGTGGATGTATTTGGGAATGTCTCTCAAAGGGTCAAAGTGGCAGCGGATAATTTATTGGCCAAGGAAATTTTGTATAATCAAAACAGAGACACGTTGTCTAGGACGGCAGTTCATGAGGCAAGGGCAGTTCATTCTCGGGAGCTAGCGTTGGAATGTGAATTCTGGAGACAAAAGGCAGCGATCAAATGGATCAAAGAGGGCGACGCTAATACCTCTTTTTTTCATGCAGCAGTTAAGCAGAAACGCAGCTCTAATTTTATTGCACGAATTAGGGGCAACGGGGACAGTTGGTTTGATAGTGTCGAGGATATTAAGCTGACGGCGAGTGATTTTTTCTCCTTTTTGTTCACAGCAGACCGCGCTGTTTGCTCTGGCAGCAGACCATCACTTGATCTGCCCAAGCTTACGCAAGAGGAGAACGACATGCTGCTGAAATCACCATCGGTAGAAGAAGTTTATACGGTAATATGTTCGTTTGACCCTCAGAGTTCTGCGGGGCCTGATGGTTTTGGAGGGGGTTTTTATCAAAGTTGCTGGGAGTGTATAAGGGACGACTTCATGGACACGGTGAAGGATTTTTTCGCTGGTGCCACAATGCCCCGCAGATTTTCAAGTACAACGATCACATTACTGCCCAAAAAGGAAGGTGCATGTGAGTGGAAAGATTTCCGACCAATAAGCTTATCTAACGTTAGTTCAAAGATCATTTTTAAGATTTTGTCTACCCGCATTAATCAACTCATTCCTAAGTTGATTTTAGAGTTTCAGACTGGCTTTATCCCAGGTAGGGGAATACAAGATAATGTTCTGCTAGCTCAGGAATTAATTCTAGATTTGGACAAGAAACTGCGTCACCCTAACGTAATATTGAAATTGGATATGGAGAAGGCCTATGACAGGATGGACTGGTGGTTTTTATTATACATGCTTCGTGAATTTGGCTTTAAAGAAAGTGTGGTAGATCTGATTTTTCGATTAATATCCAACGTTTGGTTTTCTGTCATGGTTAATGGGGAGCTCACGAGCTTTTTCAAGTCGACTAGAGGGGTTCGTCAGGGGGATCCTTTATCTTCCACTCTTTTTCTTTTTGTCTCGGAATTTCTTGGAAGGGGCCTTCAGCAGCTGTTTACTAGCAATCCAGGATTTAGATTTTTGACTAAGGGAGGGCTGGTCCCGTTTCTTGCTTTTGCCAATGACGTGATTATTTTCACGCGGGCATCGTCTGAATGTCTGCAGGCTGTGTTGTCCTTTCTACGAGAATATCAAACTCTTCCTGGCCAAAAAATTAATCTCTCCAAGAGTCGTTTCCTTTGTTCGTCGAAGCTTTCTTCGGATGTTATCAACTTAATTCAGCAAGTAACGGGATTTCAAGGGCAGTCTTGGCCTGTCAAATATTTGGGAGTTCCACTTTCTCTTGGCCGTAGTAAAAGTGTCTTATTTGATGGAGTTATTGCTTCCGTTAGAGCAAAGCTTCATCATTGGAGTTCCCGGTTTCTTTTTGCTAGGGGGAAGCTCATCTTGCTTCGTCATGTGTTGAATTCAATGCCTCTTTACCTCTTGCAAGTTACTAAACCACCTAAGCGGATTTTTCTTAGATTGGGCAAGCTATTTAATGCATTCTTGTGGGATGGCAAGGATGGTAGACGGATTCATTGGTCTTCCTAGGAAAAATTATGCTTTCCAGTCGAAGAAGGGGGGTTGGGATTTTGATCACTGTTGGACTTAGAGAAGGCTTTTGCAATGAAATTATGGTGGAGAATACGTCAAAAGAGCTCTCCTTAGGCCAGATTTATGCACCGTAAGTACATTGGTGAACAGTACCCATTCTTGTCTGCGGTTGCTGTTGGGTCGGCAACATGGAAGCGGGTCTGTTCGGTTCGGGCTATAATTGAAGACAATATTCGTTGGCGGCTTGGTGAGGGATTCATCAATTTGTGGCATGATCGATGGCTATTCGACGAACCTCTTAGCAGACAGTTTGCTGGTGTGCCTCCTCATTTTTTAGTAGTTGAGTTTTATACCTCTACGGGGTGGAATACTGAACGTCTCCTCCAAGTTCTTCCTCGATCTGTTGTTAATATTATTTCACAAACACTTGTTGATCCGACCCTTAAGGATGAATTGGTTTGGGCTCCTTCAGCGGATGGTACATTCACTGTGTCGTCAGCCTGGGATTTAGTTAGACAGCGGCGTAACCTGTCATTGGTTTGGCGTGGAATTTGGTGTCCTTTGCTGCCTTTAAAAATGTCATACTTAGTTTGGAGGGTATTGGCTGATTTTCTTCCTCTGGACGACAAGCTCCGTTCTAGAGGAATTTCCATGGTTTCCAAATGTGATTGCTGGGGTAATGCAGTGGAGTCTTTGAATCATATTTTTTTGCATGGCAGGTTAGCAAGTGCTATTTGGCAGCACTTCTTTCTGGCTTGCGGAATTCCGTGGGGGTCATTCTCATGTGTTTCTTCGCTGCTAGTGGTGTGGTTTCAATCTTCTGGGAATGGGCGATTGGATCATGTTCGGTGTGTTATACCAGTTGTAGTGTTATGGTTTCTGTGGCGTAGTAGAAACGATGCTCGGTTTGGAAATATCCCCCCTGTCTATTCTAAAGTTATTTTCGATATCAATGGGTGGTTGGTTGCTACGGGGGCTGCACGCATGCTGAACAGATTTCAGTTGGAGGGGGATACGGATACGTATTTTGCACGTTACTTTCAGATCAAACCAGCTAAATCCTTATGTCCAAAGGCTATATCATGGATGAAGCCTCCTCGAGGGTCAATCAAACTTAACACTGATGCAAGTGTGTCAAATGGTTTGTCTAAAGGCGGTGGAGTGATACGAGATTTTGAAGGGAAGATGCTTGGTGCTTTTTATAAGGAATTCGGGGAATATGAGGTGGTACTTGTGGAGGGCTTAGCATTGTTAACTGGTCTACAGTGGTGTGTTGGAACAGGGTTGTCAGATATTTTGGTGGAAGTGGATTCACTAGCGTTGGTACGGTTGGTTACTAGTCAATCTGTTGGTAAGTGGCCGTTGTGTAGCGTCTTAAGTCAAATTCGATTGTTACTATGCAAGGTGAAGGGGACCATTACACATATTTATCATGAGGCGAATGCCGTGGCAGACAACTTAGCTGCTTTATCTCTGGAGAGTCCATATGTTACTTTCCAATCTCATCAGCAACTTCCAAGTAGAGCTCGGTCGTTGATTAATTTGGATGCAATAGATTATCCATATATTCGCAACTTTAATGTTTAGGAATAGTACTCCTAGTTCTCTGGCATGTATTGAAGGTTGGGACTTTTCCCTCCTTCGTATTTTTAGCGTTTGCAATTAATAAAAGTTGGGGAGTTTTCCCCTTTTGGAAAAAAAAAAAAGATCTACAAAATCTAAAATTTCACAGAGATAAAAATCTAAAAAACTCTCATAAGGAAAAATCCAGAAGAGAATAAAACTCTCACTAGAACAATTTAGGAGAGAAGAAACTCTTACTAGGAGATCCTAGAAGAGAAGAATCTCTCATTAGAAAATTTATTCAAATAAGAGAAACTAAAAACTATAAAAAGTACATCCTCCCATGAGGAAAGACCAGATTTAGTCTCCCTCTCATGAGAGAAATGAAGAAGATCTTGATTGGAAGAGTTCTAGAGAAAAATGAGAGAAAAGAGTTTTTTTTAATGGATTCAAATCTTTACATGTTTAGATACGTATAATAATCAAAAATTGAATATTTGAATTAATTAACTGGCATTGAATTTCCTAGGCAAAACTTGTTCCAAAAAATAAGTAATGAGTTATTTGCATATTACTTAATGTGATATACACTCAAATATCTCAGATTTTGTATTTAACAATTCATTAATTTAATGGGTTCGGATTTCATGTTTTAAATTTCAAATTTCAGATTTCAAAATTCAATTTTATCAAACGTACCTTAAGTTTTCTTGAAGAATGGAGATTTAAAGAAAAAGTTGAAGTAAGCATTCTACGAGGAAAGGGCTCTCGCACTTAAACGATCATGCCAAGTAGGGATGACAGTAAGGTGAGGGAACCCTCCTGCCCTCACTGCGAAACCCCAAAACTCCCTTTGTGCCCTGTCCTATCACCCACCACCCTTACCTCAACCACATCTCTCGCCTCACTCTGTTGCCTCCGTGGGTGCCCTCACCTGACCTCGATGCTATTTTCTTTTTATATTTTATTTTATTTTAATATGTATAACACTGATAATAAATCTACTAATCATTCTTTTGAATTTTCAGCAAAAATTTTAACATGAGAAAGTTTAGAAATTATTTTGATTATGTGAATCTGTTTCTCTATGTTTGATACTACACAAGATGTAAATCAATTATGATTTTTTTTATAAACTACATGCCATAAGAACAAAAAGTAAATTAACATAAAGAGATTATCATTTAACCACAAAAAAATTAACAAGAAGGATTATATCATTTTATCATTAGAAAATATCATATTATCAATTTAATATTATGTGTATATAATTAATTATATTATGTATTTTAAATTATATACATACATACATATATATATATGTGTGTGTGTATTTATGTATGTATATGTATGTATGTGTGTATGTATATAAAATTTAAGTAGGGGGCAGGACAGGGAATACTCCTATGCCGTTTAAAAGTGGAGAGAGTTTTCTCTCTCCGCCACTATCCCCACATTTCCCCCACCCCGCATTTTCCCACACCACATAGGCATCCGTCCTCATTGCCATTTTTAATACCAAACTCAAAATTGAATGGAAAAGTTGGAAGGATATTTCCCTTTTAGGCCATTCTTGCATACCGAACAGTGTAGAGTGTGAGTATCGACAACCAGAGTAGCTTTAATACGACCCGCTTCAAAGTTTTATGAAAGTAAGAGAGAGTTCTTCCTGCAATATTGGGAAGAATAGAAAGGAGCGCATTGTTTATAGGGTTGTTTCACTGTGTAGAACATTCTGAATCAATAATTTATTAGATTTATATCAGTGAATGCAATTTTAACCACTCTTCACACTTCTATAACCACAAATTCTTTTCAAGTTCTTTTCTTGCCTTTTTAAGCAAATTCCAATTTTAATAATGATCATTGTCTACAAGATATGCCAAATGGTTGGATCAAGCTGGACAAAATTGTACCTATTGATGCAAGCTATAATTCAATCTCTATTAATCCATTTTTTCATTACAAAGAATCTACTGCTTTCATAAGTATTATATGAGATAACTACGAAGGAGGAAGTAAGAAGAGAGTTTGAAAGCAAAGATAGAAGAAACTCTGTGAGAACCCGTAAATTTTCTTATTTTCTAGGGTTTTATTTTATTTAATCGCACGTTTTCTGTAATTTCTTTATTAGGAAAAATTTTCTAAATCATTTTTATGAGTAAATAGGGTTTTTAAATCAATTTTCTAATATAAGTGAGTTAATGAGATTTTAGAAGTGGATACCGGGCGTGGGACCCGCTAGTGCCGAAAGTTCGGTAAAATTTGGCCAGTTAGGTTAAGTTTCATCTACCGAAATTAATTTACTAGGTGTTAAGAGATAATTAGAGGTGACTAGATGGATTGGTATGAGAGGGACAAGAGGATAGCCATGCATTAATGGTGGTGACAAGTGTCACTTGGAGAGTAATTCTTACCTTTGACCACTATTCACTACTTTACCAATTAAATCAAAAATTGACTCAAAAATCACCCAAATTTCAAGCTTCTTGGCCGGCCATCTCCAAGGGAAAAGAAAGAAAAACTCTCAACTTTCTTGCTTCTCATCTTGCACAATCTCTCAATTTAACCGATTAAACTTGAGTTTCCTCAATAAAAACCCCTAATCTAGTGGTAGTAAGGTTGGTTGTGAAGTGGTTTGGAAGATTAAGGTGCTAAGTTGCTTCCTTTCTTGGGTTGGTAAGGTGAGTAGCTAAGGGACCTCTCTTTTCTTTCCAATAATGCTTAATTAGTGACCTTGTGACAGCCCCACTTTCCCCTAAGTCGAACCAAAGGGGTTAGCGGACTGCCTGCCAAACTCTCGCCAGGACTAACGGTGCAGTTCAGAGCGATCTATTGCGTTCCGAAACTTATAACGTGCGTAAACAAGGCAAAAGGGCAAAATAATCCAAAATAAAAAAAATGAAATTCGGAGTCGACCATGAATAGTAACCGACCCGTCAGAACGCAATCAAATATCAAACAAACTTTCATATCTTGAACGTTAGCAATTACAATCCAAAGTGACATACAAAAATTTACAAAAGTTAATATATACACGGTTTGCCAAATTGAAAGTGAAAACGACCCTAAAGATACATTTAGGTTTCACTTCATATACAATACAAAAGAGATATACATCTAGTTCTTTCGGCAATCATCTATCAAGATTCATTCCAAAAAGAGTCATATTCCTGTAAGGAAAACAAAAGGAACGGTGTGAGCTAATTGCCCAATGAGATACTATCACTTACGCAACCAAGTGCATATAAGCATCAAGCTTTCAATCAATATAATAAAAATAAACAAAGGCACACGTCAAATATGGTGAGAAAAGGATACAGATGGCTCTCAACAGCCCTTTCCTCGTTTGCATTTCTTGATCGGACGTCATTGACCCTCCGTCAATGTTCAAAAATAACCAAACGTAGACTCCACTTACCTCCACTCCTTCCACCTAACATTCCCCTACCGGGCCCGAACTCCAAACACTTGCACTTTGGTATTACTCGAGTATACCGGAATCGAGAGTCTCGCATACTACAAGATTCCATATAACTTTACCCAAGGTTCATTAATTGGCACGACCAATCCCTCGCCGGCTCGATTCAATCAACTACCAATGGAGTTGAGCTCATTGATAACATTTGTAGTCGTTGGATACTCGTCCAATCGACACCAAGTCGAGTACTTTCATTTCATGTAACATTTCATGTAACATTCCAATAACATAACAACAATGATATAAGGCATATAAGTGAGAGTGATAAAGTACACTTTCACTGCAATCAAGTCACATTCAATTCACTTCAAGCAATTTACATTCAAAGCCATATAGTAACACACAAGTGAGTAGTACACTCACCAGGGTCAATGCAGATACCTCCCAAAAGAGAGCTTTAATCACCAATAAACCCTAAAATAATCCAAGGAAAACAATTGAAGGTTCCACTTTCAAAATTGAGTATACAGAATGCACATGTGAGGCTCGACTACCAGTCGTATGCCTCGCCAAATTTACTAAAGCAAGGGTGCAAAACATGATTTTTGGTAACGAAAAGGTAACATGAAGACCTAGGCTCAAAAAAAAAACAACCCAAAAGCCCTTTGCTCAAAACACAAGTAAATCCAACTAGCCTTCAAGTAAAATTTCGGCAGCATATCCTTGTGTTTACCTATTTTCCAGCCATCATGGCTTCATTATTTCCTCAAATCAGTCCCAACATCTTGTACAAAAATAATCTCATTCCCAAAAGCCGTTCACTAGGCTTAATGGTATTCAAATACAAAATTTAGCTAGGAAATAACCGAATATGAAAGTCAAGCCCTAACTATTCAAATGAACACAATAAGACTCGATTACAAGTCATAAACCAATTCTATATACTACCAAAATAGGGTTCCCTAAGCATACACAAACATTAAAGGAAACCAGAAAATTCGGAAATGCAATTAGCTTTGGCCTTGAAAAAAAACAGTTTTTGTCCTCGTTTTGCGGTAATGGCACCAATTTCACTACGATTATCGGATGAGGGTACAAGACCCACCATCTCGAAGCTAAAAGACAGGGCTGCAACATCACAGAAGGTCACTCAACCCAGTTTTGAGTTCAAACAGGTCAAAAATGCAAGATACTAATAAAAAACGTAAAACAGATTCACCAAAACGCATTCTAGCGGAAACATCATAACTCAGACTCTCCAAGTCCAAATCCAAAAATTCCAAAACCAGCTGAAAGCTAAGGAACAGGGCTACATTTCATCAGAAGACCTCAACAACCAATTCGGAAGCAATTCCAGCCAAAACAACCAATTACAGGCTCAATTCTTGCATTCGGGTAAAACTAGAACAGCAATAGTAATTTTGACTTTTCTCACTCTATGCTACTCCGATTGACCTGAAATTTTGTAGGCACCTCTAAAATGTTATTCCCTACAACTTTTATGTTTTAAGCTAAGGCCAATTCGGCCTCTAACTAGGAGCTATAAATTCGGGCAGAATGTTCCTTCATGAACCCTAGGTTTTTCAATTTTCTTCCAAAACAGAAATTGGTTGCAATTAATCACTTTTTCCACCTTCTAGATGCCTTAAACATCATTTCCAATCATCATACATTGTCACACAATCATGCTTATATTAAAACAGAAAAATCCCCAAAAATAATAAAACTTCATCATTTCAACCACAAATCAAGAAATAATCCATAAACTTTCATCTTATACTCCCACTAAGCATGATTTAAGCATCAATTAAAGGAGGAGGGTGGTTCTTCACAACTTACCTTAAAAACAAGAGAGAGAGAGCTATAGGTCCTCCTAGCTTTCCAAATCACTCCACCAATCAACTTACTAACACTAATTGAAGAGGTTTTATGGAGTAAGTTCAAGTTTCAATGGTTGGTTTCGATGATTTTGAGCAAAATGGAAGCAAAACTTGAAGAGTTTCTTCCTTTCTTTTTGAGAGAGAGGGCCGGCCAACAAGGGAGAAGAAATGAAGAATTTTTGGTTGTTTTTTGATTTAATTAGTCAATTGGTAAGACCATGAATAGTGGTCTTAAAGGTAGACCACTCAAATGGTGACACTTGTCACCTTTTATTAAATATCTATCTAACTTGTCTCTCTCATATCAATCCAAATTGCAACCTCTACTTATCTCTTAACACCCAATAAATTAATTCCAGTATCCAAAACTTAACCTAGTTGGCCGAATGTTTTCGAACTTTTCGCACTAGTGGGTCCCACGTCCGGTATACGCTCTTAATTTCTCAAAACCTATTCGATACTAGAAAAATCATCTAAAAATTATATCTGCTCCTTAAATTCATCTAGAAATTTTTTTTCTAATCACGAAAATGCGGAAAACAAGCCACGGAAAATAATAAAACCTAGAAAATGGAAAAAAAATACGGGTTCTCACACTCTCTCCCCCTTAAAGAAATTTCACCCTCGAAATTTTACCTTCAAAATTTAAAGTAACCAATGGCCTGTACCTTCTCCGTCTTCAGAGTCAGAAGAAACAAGATTCTTCATTCCAGGTCCCTTCTCCACTTGACGGTCCAGGGTCAGTCTTGGTTGGTTGTTGGATTTCTTTCTTTTTACACGCTTTAATCGGGCAATGAGCAATTCGATGCTCGGCGCTCCCACAACGCAGACATCTCCTCCCCTTTCTCCAACAATCATTCTCAGTGTGATTGGCCTTTCCGCAATAGTCACAAGTCAAGTGGGAAGCCATCTTTTGCTTTCCGGAGAAGTCTCCCCCTGTCCGGTTTGGCTTCCTTTGATAAATCTTTTATCTACTGCCCCCAATGTCCATGGCGGCCAGAATAACTGGTTCACTTTCTGTACTTTAGAAGGTGCCATTGCTTCGCTAGGTTCCTCACTCACGCTACCCACTGCACCCCTTTTCCGTATTTGGAAAGCTTTCACTTGCGCCTTTGCATTCTCGATTCGTTGAGCCTTTTCAAGGGCCTCCTCGGAAATCCCTTCGTATTTCCTTTTTAGCTCTAAGTTCTTGTGCAAGAGCTCAATTTTCTCTGAATACTCGCGCTTCCATCGCCCTTCCCAGTATGCGACTAGTTTCTTTTGGACTTCTATCTCGTCTCGAAGAACCGCGATTTCCTTATATATCTCAACCCAACGTGCCATTTCACAGAATTGCTGGACCTCAGATGGTAGCCTGTCGGCAAAACAATGGGTCATAATAAAGTTTTGAATACAAGTGGCACTCTTGGTCCATGTTTGGTTCAGCTATTGTTTCCTCCCTTTCTTCTCTTGACTCTTGGTCTCGTTTTGTTTCACTGCTATGACCATGTCCGCGACTACGTCTCTTTTTTTTTTCCCTCTCTCTTTTCTTTCCAAAAGGGTACTTTAATGCATGAATGCAATAAATTGACTAAAATAACAAAATCTGTCATACCAATTACACAAATAACATATCGCACATAACACGCCATATTAAAAGACGGATAATCAAGTACACAAATACATATCAAGTTGGACAGATAACCACATATACAAGCACATATACAAGCACATATACTAACGTCAGGTGGTAGTAACATACGGACGAACCAAAAGGAAAAGGTGAAGTCGTCCCAGTATCAGCCCGTCTGGTCTCTCACGTCACTTACTATCCAAACTAGATGTCCATTGATCTCTTGTGCTCATTCTCGTCAGACAAAGCCTGTTCAAGTTTCCGAAATACAAGGCTTGTTTCCAAAATTCAAGGCTCAAATACCTAGTAGCTTGCATCGCCTCAATTCTGGAGTACTTGGGCACGAGAATCCGAAATAAGATAGTTCACATCTTGAGCTGGCCAGTCCCAAGAGTAAACCATCTACAATCGAAATTCCTACCCGACAAACCTATCTATGGTCCTCAGATACCATGAGAGAGATTTAAGACCTATAACATTCACAATTCAGAGCTTAGGCTCGAACGAGCACTTATTCCTTCATATCTATTCACCACTCAGTCCAAGCTCACTCCGCGCAGAGACCACGAGAAGCAGGCTCTGATACCACCTGTGACAGCCCCACTTTCCCCTAAGGCGAACCAAAGGGGTTAGTGGACTGCCTGCCCAGCTCTCGCCAGGACTAACGGTGCAGTTCAGAGCGATCTATTGCGTTCCGAAACTTATAACGCGTGTAAACAAGACAAAAGGGCAAAATAACCCAAAATAAAAAAAATGAAATTCGGAGTCGACCATGAATAGTAACCGACCCGTCAGAACGCAATCAAATATCAAACAAACACTCATATCTTGAACGTTAGCAATTACAATCCAAAGTGACATACAAAAGTTTTCAAAAGTTAATATATACACGGTTTGCTAAATTGAAAGTGAAAATGACCCTAAAGATACATTTAGGGTTTCACTTCATATACAATACAAAAGAGATATACATCTAGTTCATTCGGCAATCATCTATCAAGATTCATTCCAAAAAGAGTCATATTCCTGTAAGGAAAACAAAAGGAACGGTGTGAGCTAATTGCCCAATGAGATACTATCACTTACGCAACCAAGTGCATATAAGCATCAAGCTTTCAATCAATATAATAAAAATAAACAAAGGCACACGTCAAATATGGTGAGAAAAGGATACAGATGGCTCTCAACAGCCCTTTCCTCGTTTGCATTTCTTGATCGGACGTCATTGACCCTCCGTCAATGTTCAAAAATAACCAACCGTAGACTCCACTTACCTCCACTCCTTCCACCTAACATTCCCCTACCGGGCCCGAACTCCAAACACTTGCACTTTGGTATTACTCGAGTATACCGGAATCGAGAGTCTCGCATACTACAAGATTCCATATAACTTTACCCAAGGTTCATTAATTGGCACGACCAATCCCTCGCCGGCTCGATTCAATCAACTACCAATGGGGTTGAGCTCATTGATAACATTTGTAGTCGTTGGATACTCGTCCAATCGACACCAAGTCGAGTACTTTCATTTCATGTAACATTTCATGTAACATTCCAATAACACAACAACAATGATATAAGGCATATAAGTGAGAGTGATAAAGTACACTTTCACTGCAATCAAGTCACATTCAATTCACTTCAAGCAATTTACATTCAAAGCCATATAGTAACACACAAGTGAGTAGTACACTCACCAGGGTCAATGCAGATACCTCCCAAAAGAGAGCTTTAATCACCAATAAACCCTAAAATAATCCAAGGAAAACAATTGAAGGTTCCACTTTCAAAATTGAGTATACAGAATGCACATGTGAGGCTCGACTACCAGTCGTATGCCTCGCCAAATTTACTAAAGCAAGGGTGCAAAACATGATTTTTGGTAACGAAAAGGTAACATGAAGACCTAGGCTCAAAAAAAAAACAACCCAAAAGCCCTTTGCTCAAAACACAAGTAAATCCAACTAGCCTTCAAGTAAAATTTCGGCAGCATATCCCTTGTGTTTACCTATTTTCCAGCCATCATGGCTTCATTATTTCCTCAAATCAGTCCCAACATCTTGTACAAAAATAATCTCATTCCCAAAAGCCGTTCACTAGGTTTAATGGTATTCAAGTACAAAATTTAGCTAGGAAATAACCGAATATGAAAGTCAAGCCCTAACTATTCAAATGAACACAATAAGACTCGATTACAAGTCATAAACCAATTCTATATACTACCAAAACAGGGTTCCCTAAGCATACACAAACATTAAAGGAAACCAGAAAATTCGGAAATGCAATTAGCTTTGGCCTTGAAAAAAAAACAGTTTTTGTCCTCGTTTTGCGGTAATGGCACCAATTTCACTAAGATTATCGGATGAGGGTGCAAGACCCACCATCTCGAAACTAAAAGATAGGGCTACAACATCACAGAAGGTCACTCAACCCAGTTTTGAGTTCAAACAGGTCAAAAATGCAAGATACTACATCAAAAACGTAAAACAGATTCACCAAAACGCATTCTAGCGGAAACATCATAACTCAGACTGTCCAAGTCCAAATCCAAAAATTCCAAAACCAGCTGAAAGCTAAGGAACAGGGATACATTTCATCAGAAGACCTCAACAACCAATTCGGAAGCAATTCCAGCCAAAACAACCAATTACAGGCGCAATTCTTGCATTCGGGTAAAACCAGAACAGCAATAGTAATTTCGACTTTTCTCACCTGAAATTTTGTAGGCACCTCTAAAATGTCATTCCCTACAACTTTCATGTTTTAAGCTAAGGCCAATTCGGCCTCTAACTAGGAGCTATAAATTCAGGCAGAATGTTCCTTCATGAACCCTAGGTTTTTCAATTTTCTTCCAAAACAGAAATTGGTTGCAATTAATCACTTTTTCCACCTTCTAGATGCCTTAAACATCATTTCCAATCATCATACATTGTCACACAATCATGCTTATATTAAAACAGAAAAATCCCCAAAAATAATAAAATTTCATCATTTCAACCACAATCAAGAAATAATCCATAAACTTGCATCTTATACTCCCACTAAGCATGATTTAAGCATCAATTAAAGGAGGAGGGTGGTTCTTCATAACTTACCTTAAAAACAAGAGAGAGAGAGCTATAGGTCCTCCTAGCTTTCCAAATTACTCCACCAATCAACTTACTAACACTAATTGAAGAGGTTTTATGGAGTAAGTTCAAGTTTCAATGGTTGGTTTTGATGATTTGGAGCAAAATGGAAGCAAAACTTGAAGAGTTTCTTCCTTTCTTTTTGAGAGAGAGGGCCGGCCAACAAGGGAGAAGAAATGAAGAATTTTTGGTTGTTTTTTTATTTAATTAGTCAATTGGTAAGACCATGAATAGTGGTCTTCAAGGTAGACCACTCAAATGGTGACACTTGTCACCTTTTATTAAATATCTACCTAACTTGTCTCTCTCATATTAATCCAAATTGCAACCTCTACTTATCTCTTAACACCCGGTAAATTAATTCCAGTATCCAAAACTTAACCTAATTGGCCGAATTTTTCCGAACTTTTCGCACTAGTGGGTCCCACATCCGGTATACGCTCTTAATTTCTCAAAACCTATTCGATACTAGAAAAATCATCTAAAAATTATATCTGCTCCTTAAATTCATCTAGCAATTTTTTTTCTAATCACGAAAATGCGGAAAACAAGCCACGGAAAATAATAAAACCTAGAAAATGGTAAAAAAATACGGGTTCTCACAGACCTATGTGAGATGAAGTGATGATTTTAGGTGTTGTTTCATGATTTTTAGTTGAGTTTGGTGAATTTTCATATTTATTCATGATTTTTCTGTCCTTATATGTTTAATATTGTTGGGCCATGGATGATAGCTTGGAATGGTCTAGAATGAAGCTATAGTGCGTAAATTGTGGTTGTTTGCGGAAAATTTCCGCATTTGACAGAAAATTTCAGAATTAGGGTTTGAATTTGGGGCTTTTCTAGGGATTCTATATAGCACTTGTATTGGCTTGGATGGAAGGGTTTTATGGCACTAAAAAGGTGTATTGAAGGGTTTATAACTTGTAGTGGTAATGGTGGTTATGTTTGGAAAATATAGGTGAAGGTGTGTAAGTTGGAACTTAGAACATTAAGGGGGAAATGCCGTCCAATTGGAACTTCTTGTGTGTGATTGGGCTTGGGTTGTTTTAGGGATAACAAGAGACCTTAGGGTTGCTTAAACCCTTAGTGCCAAGTGTTTCTTCTTATATTTGCAAGTTTCCTTGGTTTACATTAATGGCTTGTAGCTTTGATTCATGACTCGTAATTGAGTCTCATTGTACTTATTTGAATGTTTTAGGGCATGACGGTGGTCTGAGACGTTCGTTGGGTGAACAAGTGTGAAAGTTATCTTTGCTTGCTTGGTGAGTGTACTACTCACTTGATTGTTACTATGTGGCTTCGTTATACTTGAAATCGATGATTTGATTGCCTAATTGCATTGTTGACATAGATGGAGGTGAGGGTGTACTTGATCACTCTCACCTGTTATATCTTATATGACTGTTTACTGTGTGACTGGAATGATACTTGAATATACTTGAATTGGTGTCGTTTGGACGAGTATCCAACGGCCATTATTGTGATCACTGAGCTCAACCCCATTGGAGGTCGATTGAATCGAGCCGGCAAGGGTTTGGTCGTGAAAATTGACGCGCCATGGGGACTGTTATGTGGAATCGTGGAGTATGAGACTTTCGATTCCGATATACTCGAGTATTACCAAATCCAAACTGTTTGGAGTTCGGGCCCGGTTGGGGTATGTGTGGTGGAAGGAAAGGGAGTAAAATGGAATCTACGTTGGGTTACACTTTGAACATTGACGGAGGGTCAATGAGATGTGATCAACTACGGCAAGCGAGGAAAGGGGCTCTTGAGAGCCGCCCGTATCCTTTTACCACTTATGGTGATATGTGGCCTTATTTAGCTTTCTTGTTGGATAAACTTGGAATGAATGAAGTGATGCTTAATTGAATCTCTATGCTTGAGTAAAAGTACCTCATTGGGCGATAGCTCATCTTATTCCTTTTGTTTTCCTTATAGGGATTTGAACCTTTTGGAAGGCCTTGATACGTGGTTACCAAGTTGAACTAAATGTATATATGCTTTTGAGTAGCTTTTCAATGTACAAACCCTAGTTGGATAGATCCGACCTTGCTTTCGATTTGTAAAATTGGAATCGTACATGTATAATGTGTTTGGTGTTTTATTTGGGCTTGCAGTTATGTGATTTCTTGGTTATATGCTTTGTTGATGTTTAAAAGGTTTTTGGGGTAGATTCGGATTTCAAACGGCAAAGGAAAAAAAAATTTGGCGAGAAAGGACAGGGTCGAATCCGGCCAGAAACTAGCCGGATTTGCGGCGGAATTGCCCTGAGGAAAATTGGAAATCCGGCCAGTGCTCTCCGGCCGGTATCCGGCCAGGAATCCGGCCGGAAATCCAGCCAGATTCCGGTCGGATTCTGACGTGCCAGGCACTATTCATGTTCGGCTCCGTTTTTCATTTTTTTTATTTTATGATTTCGACTCGTTTAAGCGCGCTTGTACGTTCCGGAACGTTTTAGATCGCATTGAACTTGTAGACACCAAATTTTTAGTGTAGTTTTATTCACTATTATTTTTGTTTTTTATGTTAGTTTTTATTTTACTTTGAGTCTTTTATTTTATTTTTAAGTCATTTTAGCATAGAATTTATCGGAAAAAAAAACAAGGAAAAAAAACAGAAAAATGTAGCAAAGGAATGCTTATCATCTGATTGCACTGTCAAACTAAAACATTCAAGAAAAAGTGCTAAAGCCCTGACCATGAAAACAAATAAGATACTCAGAACACAACTCACCACACACAAATCATACGCATTCAGTTTCATAGGAAGAAAACAACACGAAAGCTGACAGCTTTTTGGTTAACCAGTCTTCAGCCACACAAATTCCGAAACACAACTTTTAGTTCATAGGTTTTTTTTTTTTTACAAACGAAAAAATAAATTCCCGATAAACATGAAGCAGGAGTGAAGGAACAATGAGCAACGAAAACAGTTGTCCTAAGCAAACCCAAGGAGTACACGCTTAGAATGCTTCAAAAATCTGAACTTTAAAAGGAAACTGCAATTTAAAGGGAAAGGAGAGCTCACAAAGCTTTCTTTCAGTAAGGATTCGTGGGTGATGGTGGATTGGGGTGATTCTAACTCTGGTTCCTCCCGATTCTCGAAGAACAGCACCAGACCTTCTTCCTCCTCTGGTTTTTCTCCTTTTCCGTTCTTGCTTTCCCACGAAACTCTCTCTCAGTTGTTCCTCCCTTTTCTCTCTCTATCTTTCAGCCGTCATCTACCCTCCAAAAACCCCCCCTTTTTCATCCGCCGTTGTTCTCTCTCACTGACTCTTGCATTCTTAGCCCTCTCTTGTTCCCTCACTCAACCAGCCGTCAAAAACCTCCCCCTCGAAACCTTAGCTTTCCACAGCGTTTTATATCCGAAACTCCCTCCTGAAACCTAGCATCTAAGGCACGGAAAAACTCCATCTTGTTTTGCATTTTTTACAGCCTTAGATTTTCATGTTTTCTGATAAACCTTGGATCGAGCCAAGTGTCTTCTATTGGGATCATCAGACGGAGGAGAAAATTGAGTAAACAACGGAGCTGAAAAATTTGCCTTTTTGTATCTGCGTTTTTGCAGATGAAAATGTAGCTTTGATTGTATGCTTTTCAGGTGCATGAGCTCGCTTTTTTTTTTCACTTTTCCCTTCAAAGAATTATTTGAAACAAAATAATCAAAAATAACAATTTAAGTAAAAATCGAATGAAATAAACAACAAGAAATAAAAGATAAAAAACTAAGATTTGTTTTTTTTTTTGAGTGATGATTTTCCCTTTTCCTTTTTTTTAATTAAATAACAATAAATTTGAATCTAAAATAAAGCATATTTTTGTGAATGATTTTCTCTCTTTTTTTTCTTCCTTTTTTTTCGATAAATTCTATGCTAAAATGACTTAAAAATAAAATAAAAGACTCAAAGTAAAATAAAAACTAACATAAAAAACAAAAATAATAGTGAATAAAACTACACTAAAAATTTGGTGTCTACAGTTTGCCCCTCTTTGTCTGAGTTTTGGAAAAACTTGAGACAAAGAAATAGACACCAAATACTCACCTGTGTTATTTGGCTGCGAACGACTCGAACTATGGACGCTTTAGAAATTGGGACTGATCTCTTTGATAAAATTTTAAAATGGGACTGACCTAACAAGAAATTAAAAGGGGACTGACCCCAACAAGAAATTTAAAAGGAGGACTGACTCCAACAGGAAAATTTAAAGGGGATTGACCCTAACAGGAAATTTAAATCGGGGCTGACCCAAATAAGAAATTTAAATGGGACTGGCCCGAATAGAAAATTTAAATCGGGACTGACCCGAATAGGAAATTTAAATGGGACTAACCCGAATAAGAAAGGAAGTGCTCACTAGTGGGGCTAACCCATGTTTAGTGGCAATGAAACATGAAATGCACGCTAGTGGGGCTGACCCATGTTTAACGGCAATGAAAATGAAATGCACGCTAATGGGACTGACCCATGTTTAGCGGCAAAGAAAATAAAATGCTCCCTAGTGGGACTGACCCATGTTTAGTGGCAGTGAAAATTAAATGCGCACTAGTGGGACTAACTCATGTTTAGTGGCAATGAAAATGAAATGCACACTAGTGGGACTGACCCATGTTTAGCGGCAATGAAAATGAAATGCACGCTAGTAGGACTGACCTATGTTTAGTGAAACTGACCCAACGGCTAGTAGCAGTGTAAATGAAATGCACGCTAGTGGGACTGACCCATGTTTAGCGGCCATGAAAAAAAATGCACACTAATGGGACTAACCCATGTTTAGTGGCAAAGAAAACATGAAATGCACGCTAGTGGGACTGACCCATGTTTAACGGTAATGAAAATGAAATGCACGCTAGTGGGACTAACCCATGTTTAGCGGCAAAGAAAACATGAAATCCACGCTAGTGGGACTGATCCATGTTTAACGGTAATGAAAATGAAATGCACGCTAGTGGGACTGACCCATGTTTAGTGGCAATGAAAATGAAATGAACGCTAGTGGGACTGACCCATGTTTAGCGACAATGAAATGCAATGCTGGTATGTATGCAAAAACTGTATAAGACTTACCTGAAAAATTATCCAAAAATTTGTCCTAGTGTGACGTGTCGTCATTTTATTCGAAATTTTCCTGAACCTATCTTCACTAGGTCAGTGGGGTAACACCCAAGCCTGTCTTGAGAGTCGGTCAGTGGGATTAAACCCAATCCTGCCAAGGTTGGCGGGATAGAACCCAGTCCCAACGAGGTATGAACGGTCAGCGGGATAAAATCTGGTCCTGCCGAGGTTGGCGGGATAAAACCCGGTCCCAACGAGATATGAACGGTCAGCGGGATAAAATCCGGTCCTGCCGAGGTTGGCAACCCGGTCCCAACGTGATATAAGCTGTCAGCGGGATAAAACCCGGTCCTGCCGAGGTTGGCGGGATAGAACCCGGTCCTAACGTGATATAAGCGGTCAGCAGGATAAAACTCGGTCCTGCTGAGGTTTGCGGGATAGAACCCGGTCCCAACAAGGTATGAACGGTCAGCGGGATAAAAACCCGGTCCTGCCGAGATTGGCGGGATAAAACCCGGTCCCAATGTGATATAAGCGGTCAACGGGATAAAACCCGGTCCTGCCGAGATTGGCGGGATAAAATCGGTCCCAATGTGATATAAGCGGTCAGCGGGATAAAATCCGGTTCTGCCGAGGTTGGCGGGATGAAACTCGGTCCCAACATTCATTGGTCAGTGGGATAAAACCCGGTCCTGCCGTTCATTTAATCAAAAATTAAATGTGATTGTCAAGATGGGGATAGGAGGGTGCGTGGCAGACGTTAAAATTTCGCCAAAAAAGAAATTTAATTTAATTTTCCAAGAAACAAAAATTTAAACTTGATTTGATTGATTTTTTTGTTTTTTTTATTGATGATGATGATTTTTTTTGAATTTTTGATATTCGGAAGAATCTTTTCAAAAAAATGATTTGCCCCAATTTCCATTATTGTGTTACCGATCTTTCGATCTGCTTTATGGTATTATTGTTTTCCTCAAAACTTTGATTCAGTCCCTTTTCTCAGCTCAAATCATGAATATTCAATTCTTGGACGACATCTTACAGTTCAAAACTTGCCCCAGTTTCGTTATTTGAAACGAGCATGGACCTGCAAAAGAAATAAACAAATAATGCCACCACCATCCAATCAATTCCTCCTTCAAGAAATGTGTAAACATGAGTACTTTGATGTTTTCCCCTTGATACTTCGAAAACTCAACTTTGCTCTGTGATCTGATCAAACTCCATTGACTTCCAATGCTAATAAGGCCCTTGGTATCCAGGGATTTTCAATAAATCAGGGGGATTGCCATCTGATGAACCCAAAGAGATAAATAAGACCATGAAACTCATGAAAGAATATTCTATTTACACAACAAATGATGAAAATTTCTGTAACATGAAAACAATCATTTATTTTTATTGAAAGAAAATTAATTTTGAAAAAATGAATCTATAAATTCGGTAATTTACGCTTGAGAAACCAAAGTATTCCGACTTCAAACAAAATGCCACGCTTGACCCTTTAGATATCATTCGCCCGGAGTTCGATGTTGGCCACAGAAAAACCACAATGCGAGGAGGAATCTCAAATGAACCGAATCACCAGTTTTCTAATTCCAACCTCACTTTTTCTCATGAAACTCTACCTTAGCGCCCTTTCAGGTTTTCACTAAGGCTACTCCTACCTTTTTTTTTTCATTTTTCATTCTTTTTGCTTTTCTTTTCTTTCTTTTCTTTTTTCCTTTTCTTTTTTCCTTTTCTTTTCAAAGGTGCCCTTTTCAGATTTTCACCTGATGAACAAATCTTGCCAATAGCCTTTATCAACTCAAAAAATGTGTTTTAAGAAATAATGGCATCAGTGCGACAACCCCTTCCCTTACAAAATGAGTGAAGACGTATTGACATCATTTGCCATGTGATTTAGAAAATTTGCTTAAAAGAGGTTATGCCAAGAACGGAAGCCAGGACTTTTGGTTTTTGTAATGGGGTCTAGTGAGGTGTTAAGAAAAGGTTAAGGCTTGAAGGCAGATTTCTGAAAGTGGTTTAAATGACCTGAAATCGCATTATTGCACCATCCCTATTTTAGGGTTAAACCAAAACTTGCCCCAGTCTATTTTCAACTGAGATTCTTTGTCCTTTCATTTTCCTTCCTTTCTTCTGCCATTCCATTCATCTTTTGAAATATTCACAATTTGCCCCAGTTTATTTTTTAACTAAGGTTTTCTTTTATTCATTTCCTTTTCTTTCGGCTTTCTTTCGAATATTGAATTTGCCCCAGTATGGGATTTTTCTTTTCTTTTTCAAAACTACATTTGTCCTAGTGTGGGGTTTGCGATTTTCAGGGATTGCCAAATGAAGTAATTTATTCTGAAGGCTCAAAAGGGATGACTAAGGATAAAATGTCTCAATGGGAAAGGAAGAAGGCCTGACTTTCATTCCATTCTTTGCATTAACCCTTGAAAGGAAACTTTCATTTATCAGATGAAGAATTTCTTTCACACATATCTGAATTGATCGGTTGAGAGAAAATTTGTTCACTCCACTTCTGCGAGAACTAGTACTTTGCCATGCAACACCTTCTTGATAATAAAAGAACCTTGCCCATTCGCGGTGAACTCTTCTTTTGGCTTTATCTCATACCGACAAAAGCTACCTCAATGCTTTATTTCTTTGGGCCATTCTCTTTTGATAGCACTGACAAAGACAAATGGCATTCAGATGCTCCTTATCAAGTGACCACTGAAATCGTGATCCCACTTCAGCTTGAGTTTCTCTTTATACCATTTGTGTTCCTTTGAAACATTCTCTGATGTCTCTTCACTATTCCCCTCATTTTGAAATCCAAATTCACATTCATGAAATATCAAATTTTGGAACAGTGATATCCAAAGGGTCAGAGGATTTTATTCTTGGCCAATCTGAACCAATACTCTTACCTTATACTCAAGCCTCTGTTACTTCACAAGTTATGAATCCACCTGAAGAAGCCTTTACCTATCCCACTCACGGCCCACCACCTACTTATGCACCTAACATCCAAATTAACCCTTCTCATGCCCAAATTCCCCAAAGTTATCCGCCAATTGCTATGAGCATGCCATTCAAACCTCAGGGACCCCATTATTACTCTACCGCTGAGCCATTTACTCTAGATACCGCCGCCCAAGGAAAAGCTAAAGTTGGGGAATCATTCGCGCCAGTGGATAAAAACTTGCTAAAGAGATTGGATCGGTTTGAAGAGTTCATAAGAAAAAATCAAGGTTTGAACAAGTAAGGAGGTTTGGACCACAACGAGCTATGCTGGTTTTTTAGTTTGAATGTTTTAGTTTGACGGTGCAATCAGATGATAAGCATTCCTTTGCTGCATTTTTCTGTTTTTTTTCCTTGTTTTTTTTTTTTGACCCGGATCCTCTCTGTGGAAACCATTAAAGCTAGACAAACATGCTTGGGTTTTTTTTTTTTAAATTGATGAATTGAGGATCATGTGAGTTTGGGCTGATGAAATAATAGATTTGGTTTGAGTTTTTGTATGGACATAATTGCATGGAATGAGTTGCAAAATTGGCAGCGGTAATCTGATTTAATGGCCCTCTTTGCTCTAGATTTCCTTGGTTTGCATGGTTAGTTTTTGTGTGTGATGAAGGTTTTATGCAAGCTAATGAATGTTGGGCTTCATAGCAGCGTTTAAAGTCTTTGCAAAATTTCCTGTAGTTGCTAATAAGCCACAAAGTTGTAAAACCCAGAAACCAGCAAATAAGAAAGTAAAGCTTCGACCATGCTGCGTTTTTTGATGTTGAATGATTATGGCTATGGATTGCTAAGTCCTATCTGCGTTTTGTTGAAAATGGTAAGACAAGACATGTGAAATTTGACTAGATTTAGGTTCCTTAGCTAAGCTTGCTTGAGGTCTTCGTTGCATCTTCGTTGCTGCATTTTCTTTTCTCATGATTCACTGGTTTGTTCAATAGACTGTGTCTTCTAGTTGAGGTTGTGGATCTTTGTTAACATTTTGAACGATTTTGCTGGGATTTTTGAATGGGTCTTGATAGATTGTTTTACCTTTTGTGGTGATAAGTTGGCAAATGTTTGGCTAGTTCAATGGAATAATGTGGCTAACTAAAGAAGACAGCAAACTTTGTTGCAGAAAATTTCTTCGTAACCTTGCATGAAGATTGCATGAAAAACAAAAGGAAAAATTGCCTTTTAACCCCTTAATTTGTGTTTAATTCTACTATGGACCAGAAAATTGGAAAAATCAATCAAAGTGGCCCCTTTAACTTCTTTAATTGTTTCAATTGGGTCCTGGTTTGTTTCAATTTGATGAATATGAGTTGTTTAGTTTATTTGAATGCTTTGAGTGATTCAATTTCATGTTTATTTCCATTTCTTGTGATTATTTTGTTAATTAAAGTGATGCCTTGACTTTTTCTTTGTTTTTGGAGGGTAAATAAGTAATTTCATTTCATTAGGACATCCACTCAAAGGAGGTACACTCTATCCCTTATTTTGACTTCATTTGGTCTTACGTGCTCTTATGTGACTTTATGTGTTTAATTGCATGCCTATTGAAAGTGTTTTATATTTATTTTTATTATTATTTTACTTACTTATTGGCTTTATTTTTGTATATTTATTTTAGTTCAATTTTGATCATTTGAAAGGCACTTGAATGCCAAATTTGTAATAGTTAGGTATTTATTTTAATTATTTACTCATTTCCCCTTTTAGATTGTAGTAGGGCCCCCCAATGTAATAGTTAGGGCTTGTTTGCTTTATTTGCTTGGTATGTTTTGCATGCTTATGTGTTATGTGTTATCCGCTTTCTTAGAGTTTTGCATCTAGAAATTAATTTTTATGTGTTATGTGCTATACATGATTTATATGTTTTCATGCTTTTATAGGCCTTACATGATTTATTTGATTGTAATAAATGCATGGTGTCACCACACTAGTCCAACGCTAGTTGTGGCTCATTGTTCCGATTTTTCACTAGTCCAATGCTAGTAGGAATTCATAAATATGGGCTAGTCCAACGCTAGACCCTTAGGGATCTCCTACGCTAGATCATGTTTGTATGACTACATTACATTCTCATGCATATTTTTCACTTTTTAGGGTCTTTTATCATGACATCCCTCCTTATACGTATATCCCTTCCCCATATTTTCCCTTATATGTATATTCCTTACCCCTTTGTATGGAAACATAACATTAGACTTGCATTTCATTTAAGAAATAGAATTAGGGTAGTGCATTTGCTTGATTAGATAGGGAAATACCCCTTGAGTATGGGATATGAATGAGTTTGGCTTTCTAACCTTAGCACGCTCGTATTCCCTCTATAAAAGGGAAAACTGAAGTCACGAACATTAGATCCCCGTACCCGTTATGATGCCTTCCTTTAGGGCGTGTATATTTGTATAATTATGATTATTTTCCTTTTCTTAGAATCTCATATTTTTGCATTATTCGTGACCTCTTCGAAGAGTCTTTATTGGGCATTACAATTAATGTGATTGGTACCAAGTGAACTTTGAAGAGAAATTTCGATTCCCCCGATACCTCCTAAGGTCTATGGTTTGCATTCATATAGTACATCCAAATGTGATAAATCTTTAGGTTAAATTAAGAAAATCTTTGACTAAATCGCGCAACTAACATTGGTTAGGTTGAAAGGGTGCCTTGGATTCTTATCCTTGCCTTCCCTTTCTTCAAATGTGACTCCCGAATCTTTTTCTCTGATTTTCGTAGATTTGGAGTCATTTAAAAAGGGTTTTTCTACTTTTTCTTTAAAAATTCATTTTTAGGTGACTTGGTACACCTTAACTCGATATCAAGTGGGGACTCCGATTTTTCATTTAAACCCTTTTTAAACTATTATTTTGGGTCAAAATCGTCGTATTTTCAAGTCCCATTTAGACCCATGTTCTTCATTTTCTTTTTAAATCAAAAAATTTATTTTCCAATCAAAAAATTGAATCAAAAGCCATTTTTCTAAACTCGTCATTTATTTTTCTTTATTTTCAAAAATAGGGTGCGACAGAACTGTCCCGTTAGTCCTGGCGAGAGTTGGGCAGGCAGTCCGCTAACTCCTTTGGTTCGCCTTAGGGGGAGGTGGGACTGTCACAAACTCACAAATAGGTCTAGTTTAAAGGAAGTAACAAACCAAAGTTGATTTCTTAAAAAATCAATTTTAAAGTTAATTTTATAAAAGTTGATTTCCATGCTTATGTAAAACCAACAAAAAGGACAATTTTTCTTTTATTTTTTAAAAATCAAGTATTTTGGTAAACGGATTGAGTTTAGCATGCCTCTTTGGATGTTCATTATTCTACATATAAAGTAAGAATATATTCAAAATATCTCTTTATCTATACCAATGTGCAAGTTGGAGGATGTTTGAAATTTTTTGGTAATACTATCCTCACAGAAGGTATTAATGACTTTAATGTTCTTTCATACATGAATGTCTTTTTAAATATTGTTTAATCTACTTATGTAATTTTGACATTGAGCTTTTAAATTAGAAATATAACTTTTATTGAAGTAATCTTTCTTAATTTAATTGAGCAATCAAATTCTGAAACCAAAGGTGCTTGGGAGAAATTTTTTTTATACACATGAATGGAAGGAAATCTTTTGGATGATTAATGGATTAATCTTGTACACACTGACAATGTATACACTGTCATGATTGGATAAATGTCACATATGCTAAATTTGAATTTTAACTCTAAATTTCACTTATGTGACATTTATCTAATCATGATAGTGTATACACTCTCAGTATATATAAGATTTACTCATGATTAATATGTAAATTCTATCCTATCTTAGTGCCTAAGTTTCCTGATGGAAGTTTTCCTACATTTCCTATTTTCGATTGATTGATCCTAGCAAATGATAAATGTAAGTTAAAAGCACATGGCATCTAGAAGTTAGGAAGGCTAGAGGCATATGGGAGAATGTCAATAAATTTATGAGGTAGGGCACTTCCATCAACTACTTTATCATATAACATATTAGGAGTTAAGACAATGTTATCACTCTAGACTTGAATGTCATCCCAACATTATTGAGAGCATTGGTGCAAGGCAAGTGATATTGTCAGGGTAATTATCTTCCTGCCATAGCGCATTTTACTCAAATGCTAAGGTTACCCTCAATCAATCAACTTTATATATATTTATTGATTTTCCTATGATTCATTATGCATTAATTACTTCTCTTTTCTCTTTCCAATTAAGTATTTTCTATTAGGGTCTCTCACTTTTCTTCTTATTATTCTCATCTCTCTCTTTCTCACTCACACACTAATATATCTATTAATTTATAATTAAATAATGCAATTTTTAACTTAATCAATTCTAAAGTTTTATTTATGCATTTATTTATTTTTTGCAAATAGAACTTCGTTTAACTCCAACAAATTTCAATTTAAAATAATTATTATTATGATATCATTGTAACTCAATACTTAGCATGAAATTCTTTTGACATGCAACATGCATTTTTCCTTGGAGTTCTACTAGTTTATCATGCCTTTAAGCAACTAAAACTATTGAAACTTAACCATCTTTTCCTCTTTTATACTTGTCATATAAGTCTTGACTTTTATCTGTTATCAAATATCAAGTTTAACTTATATTACGTTATATATCTCATGAATGTTGAAGAGAAAGTAAGGCTATTTTTTGGGATTATTTTCATTTTCAATTATTATTTATTTTGACTTAAATTACATTGTATTTGAAAAAAGAATCTTTTCAGTAAAATTATAAAAATTAAAAAACTATAAGAGCATGTAGAATTAGTATACGAGAAATTATTAAATTCAAAACCAATTTAGTAAATCATGAAAATAATTGATGAATTAATGTGTGTGTGTGTGTGTGTGAGAGAGAGAGAGAGACAGAGAGAGAGAGAGAGATGTGAGTGAGTGAGTGAGTAGGAAAAAACTTTAAGTGGAGAGAAGAGAAGAGAAGTAATTAGTACTTAATGGATCTAAAAATAATCAAGAAGAATACATGGAATTGATTGATTGAGAGTAAAGTTAGCATTTAAGAAAAGTTTGCTTTGACACAAACATTATTGCCCTCGAAATAGCGCTACCATTAGTGTAATAGCGATTTTGAGATACTATTTTAGGAAGAAAATTTTGAGTAAAATATAATTTAAAATATAAAATGAAATTACATTAATGTTAATTTCTAAAAGGACATACAAATTAAACAAGGGAACCAAACTAGAAAAATTCGGCAAATACCTTTATAATTTGAATGTAGTTGCGATAATAAGGTTAACTAAGCACTACATAGTGTAGGTCATGCATTTGGTTGGCAATGCTGCTTTAAGAATCACGCTGGTCACTAGGGTTGCAATCAGATCTTTTTGATTCTCGAAGAATGAGGGTCAAAGATCTCTTGTTCTTATTATAAGATCCTGATTGGATCCGTATATGTTTGTTAAAGAGAATAATCTTCTCCTTTGAGAATAATAAAAAAATAGAAAGTGTTCAATTGGAACATGAAAATGTGACTAAAATGGTCCTAGTTATTGTACTTTTCGGGACGGAGTGGAAGAAGGGAGGGGATTCTTGAATACGGAAAGGGATCCAATGAACTCAAATGAATTGAACGAGGAGGTGAAAATCTCACGTACGGTTCTGTGAGTGGGAGTAAGGGTAGCTTATTTGTCAACTTTTTCACTATCACCCCCAAAAAACCAAACTCTGCCTTACTTAAAGTTGCCAGAGTATGATTAACCTCTAGATTTGAAATCACTGCTTATATACCTGGTATTGGCCATATTTTACAAGAATATTCTATAGTTTTAGTAAGAGGGGGAAGCATTAAAGATCTACCCGGTGTGAGATATCACATTGTTTGAGGAACCCTAGATGCTGTCGGAGTAAAGGATCGTCAACAACAGCATTCTAGTGCGTTGTAGATTCTTATCCAAGACTTATATCATTTGATGATGCTATGTGAATCGCTGGAAACATGTGAAGTTTTTTTGGACTTGGCGAGTTTATTTGGGATTTTACGGAAGCAAAAGACAAAAGGGGCCTTTTTTTATAAAATTTTATCAATTATTTGATAATTGTTAGTACCAATCTTAGTATTTTGATTACTCATAGTATTGATTTTGACCCAGGATTCAATATCGACCCTTTTTCTAAGAAAAATTAGTGAAAAATTAGCTTTTTATAATTACATCGTAAATAATCCAGCGAAAGGGAGATTATTCAGGGCAGGTTCCATGGATAACGGGGATGGAATAGCGATTAGATGGTTGGGACGGGAAATTTTTGTACATTGTATGCCTGCTTTTTTTTGAAATATTTCCAGTCGTTTGGGTAGATGGCGATGGAATTGTTAGAACTGATGTTCATTTTAGAAGGGCAAAATCAAAGTATAGTGTTGAACAAGTAGGTGTAACCGTTGAGTTCTACAGGTTAATAAAATGAATCACACTTTTACCGCTAAACTATACCCCCTGCAATGGAGTTATTGCATACAACTAAACTTTTTGTTGAATAGGGAAATTGGACATATTCAAGATAGGGTCATCAAAAAACCGACATAAAAAAACCATCACAATTAGAGTTTTGACCCTTTTTTTTTAATTCTGCAATAGTCCTTTCTTGTTCTTGCTTGAATATTTTTTATTTAATTTTCTATAATAATATATAGTTTGATTTTTAAATCAGATAAATCATCATTATTTATCTATAAATTTGTTCAACGAGTTGGTTCATTGAAATAAAATTATTCCTATGAGCTCCCTCACAAGAATTCTTTAAAACAGAAAACTAAAAGCAAAAGGGGGATATTTCAATCGATCTAATTGATATTTTTCCAATCGCGGATAAACAAAGCAACCTTTCGTCATTAATCTTCGAAGGTAAAGGTGAATTTCATATGAATTTTCCTGGTAAGGTTCTTCGCTTTGCATCGAATTAAACCACATGCTCCACCACTTGTGCGGGCCCCCATCAATTCTTTTGAGTTTCATTCTTGCGAACGTACTCCCTAGGCAGGATACTTAACGCGTTAGCTACAGCACTGCACGAGTCGATATGCACAGCGCCTAGTATCCATCGTTTACGATTAGGACTACTATGGTATCTAATCCCATTCACTCCCCTAGCTTTCGTCTCTTAGTGTCAATGTTAGCCCAGCAGAGTGCTTTCGGCATTGGTGTTCTTTCCGATCTCTACGCATTTCACCGCTCCACTAGAAATTCCCTTTGCCCCTACTGTACTCCATCTTGGTAGTTTCCACTACCTATCCAGGGTTGAGCCCTGGGATTTGACGACGGATTTAAAAACCACTTATAGACGCTTTACGCCCAATCATTCCAGATAACACTTGCATCCTCTGTCTTACCGTGACTGCTGGCACAAAGTTAGCCGATACTTATTCCCTAAATACAGTCATTGATTCTTCTTCAGGAAAAGAAGTTCACAACCCGTGGGCCTTCTATCTCCACGCGGCATTGCTCCGTCAGGCTTTCGCCTAACAGCATGACACTTGTATTGCTCTCCCACAGGCCACAACCTCGTTTTCATGGTTTAGGCTGCTCTCATTTCGTTCGTTGCTACTACAAGAATCACTTTTACTTTCTTTTCCTCAGGCTACTAAGATATTTCAGTTTGCCAAGTTGTCTCTTGACTGCCTATGGATTCAGCTAGGGGTGTAAATGAGCCGAACTCGAGTCGAGACTTGGTTAATCGAGCCGAGCTCGAGTTAATTTTGTGAAACTCGAACTCGAGCTCGAGCTTGATGAGCTCAAAATATCAAGCTCGAGCTCGAGCTCGACTCAAATTCAAGTCGAGTTCGAGCTCGAGCTCGAACTTAAAAAATAAAAAAATAATTATTATTATTTTATTTTTAAAAAATAAAAAATAATTATTTATTTTTAAAAATGAATAAAATAATAAGTTTTTTAACAAATAATAAAATATTAGGGATATATATATGTAATTTTATTATTAAAATAAAAAATAAAAAATATATATATAATTGAGCTCGCGAGCCGCTCGCGAACCAACGAGTGTAATGTTTTTGAGCTCGAGCTCGAGATCGACTTAATTAGCTCGAGCTCGACTCGAGTTCAATATTGACGAGCTCGAATCGAGCTCGTATTTGAGCCGCTCGCGAGCCGATCACGAGTCGCTCGATTCGCGAAACACCCCTAGATTCAGCAACGGTTCGAAAGGTTGCCCTGTTTGGGAATCTCTAGATCTATGGTTATTTTCAACTCTCTGAAGCATTTCATCAATTACTACGCCCTTTCTCGTCTCTGTGTGCCTAGGTATCCATCATAAGCCTCTCTTCGTTTGAACCTCGTCCTTCACTTTTATTTTGTACGCCATCCTACGATGCTGCTAAATGGATGGATCTTATCGGCGCTTGACCCTGAGATATGGATCATCCAAGGCACATTAGCATGGTATACTCCTATTCGAACTTGGGTTTGAAACCAAACCTCTTCTTGGGAGGATAGATGGGGCGATTCGAATGAGATCTAATGTAGATCCAACTTTCGATTCACTTATGAGATCCGAGCGGTTTAGGGGACCAACATGGTTCCTCTCTTCTCGAGAATCCATACATCCCTATGATCGAAGTTTTATACTCTATAATATAGGCCTTTTCCACACAAGTAATGGAGAACATACGAAAGCTTTGGAATATTATTTTTGAGCCCTAGAGCGAAACCCATTCTTATCACAAGCTTTTAATGATATGGCTGTCATCTGTCATTACATGCGACTATCTCCACTATAGAACGAAAAAAGAAAATCTACTAATAAAATAAATACTAGAAAAACTAGGCTTTCTACATATGTATCGTCTAAAACAATGATTTTTATCAGCAGTAGCAAAGAAACTTCATAGAAGACGAGAAATATGAAGAAATATATAATATGTCTAGTTACTTTTTCTATGGATAAAAAAGGATCTAATTGATATAGGAAACACCGTAAAGATCAATTAGCAAGGTTTTTAGCCAATACAATAATAACTGCGTACTTATGTCACGATCGGAGATATCACTCATCCCATGGTGTGAGATAAAAATTAGGAATCCACTTATGTAATGGAGTCGATCCACTAAGATTTTGAGCAGCGGTGTCGGATCAGATCCCAAAAATAGTAAGTCTTCACTTGTGAGTAGCTCGAGTCAGAGCTCAACTCAAGTTTGGTCAACACCAAGCTTGAGTTGAGCATTAATATATACGAGTCGAGCTCCAGCAGCCATTTATTAGGCTCGATTGCTTGGTGAGTTGGTCGAAAAGCTTGAATTGATGTGAAATTACAAAATGCCCCTACATCAATTAAAATCGAGTTGACTTCGAGCTCCTCACGAGCTAGAATGTCAAGCAAAACTTGAGTTGGCATCTCAAGCTACTCGCAAGCCAGAAAATCGAGTTAAGTTCGTGAACTAGAAACGAATTGAGATCGAACTTTCCTTTTTCTAAGTTGAGTCGAGTTCGAATTTCATTTTTTTGACTCAACAAGTTTGACCTTAAACTCGAGCTCGCACATTAACCAGTCTGGCTCGGGTCGATAAGTTCAAAACTCGATTCGACTCAATTCGTTTGCAGCTCTATTGGTCACCATGAGGCAACTTTTGTACAAGTAGTTAATATCTTAGCGCAATGTTTTACAGTCTCCCTTATAACATAGCACATAACTTGATACATGTTGTGGAAAAACTGCTTCCTCCTATATTAATGATATTGAGATATATTATCATATTAAAAGGAAAAGATATTAAGATATAATAGAACTGTACCAAAAGGAATGAAAAATTACCAAATGGTAACATACATGAATCTAACGTCTTTAATCTGAAGTTGTCTAACAAAAGTGAAGTTAGGATAATTTCTTGATAGGAAACCACAAAGTAGCTTAACATGCTTATTAAAGAAAAAGGAAAGAAAGAATGAACACAACTGGGGGTAACAGAGGAAAAGTTTGTAGAAGGGTACTCAAAATGATATTTATAATTGTCTATATTTGATTCAACAAGAAAAGTAACCATCAATTTTTCGCCATTAGCCCTTCCTAAGGCTAATTTTTCTAGCCATATATTAGTTTGAATGGCGTTAAATCAAAATAAAATCTGGATCTTATCCAATCATTTTAGCTAATCTTTTACCCTTTTACAAAACATGAAACAAAAGGGAGACAGGATCCAAGCTAATATATTCGCTGCTTAAATGTAATACTTTCTTTTGGCATTCTCATATGTGCTTTTATATGTTGGTCCTTGCACAAAATCTTGTTAACAAAATTTATTCATAAACATATTATCATTTATGACAAAATAATTAAATTTCCTGACTTATATTCAATTGGTTATTTACTTTGTTTGTCGTTCTGGTATTGACTAATTGAATGCATAAGATATCAAGTCTCTATCCTTGTATTTGCAATTTGCATAATCACTTCACACAGCCATAATAATTTTGCTATAATATACAATTTAAAACATTGCCCAAACCAATATTAATTATTGAAGTACGAAGACGCTACGAAACTGGCACGTCTTACAGCCAGCAAATACATCCTGTGCAAAGGGCAGCTTAAGAAGAGTAATCTCGTCAGTTAAGGTTACCATCCCACTTAGAAAGGACAGACAAATGTACACTTAGTATGCATACCTGCATTGCTGCAAACATCCAGGATTCAATTGTTTAGAGTGGCAATTTTCGATACGACCTAAAAATACGATACAAACTTAATATGAAATTAAACCTAACATGAAATTAAGGTTTCATGGATTTGAATCAAAATTTGCTCCAATCCTATAAACTTGAAAAAAAAATAGGTCAAATTCAAATCATCCACAGATTGACCCGATAACCCGTTTATAAATTAAAAAGAATTTAATAAATATAAAATTTTATCCAACTAAACTAAGTTATTCTTTTTTTCCCCAAAGTCATTAATCACTTAATCCTAAATGAATTTGTTTAATTTGTGTAAAGTTGAAATTATTATGTTTGGACAAATAATGTATTACATTATTTTCTACTTTTAGTGTCTTAATTTATTTTAGATTTGATTTGGAATAAAGTACTTTTACAATGTTTTAATTTATTTCAAATCTGATTTGAAATTGTTTGATCGAGATTTTTATTACTTGATTATGTAATTAGCCTTGTACAAAATTAATTCTATTAGAAACTACAGTGATCGAAATTGACCCGCCAACCTGAAATTGACCTACCAATCCGAAATTGACCCGCCAACCATAGTGCGAACTATAACTCGAAATTGACTCACCAACCATAAAATTTTAGGGTCAGGTCAAGTACCCTGACTTGTTGTAGGTTGGCGGATCGTGTATGGGTAAGTAGATTTCCTGTTATATCTGGGTTTCAATCTGACCTGCCAATCATTTCTGATCCGATTGCCACCCCAACTGCTTTAAGTTATCTCGTTCCATCAGTCATTTATCACCACTAAATTCAATCCTCCTAAAACGAACTAATTCCTAACCTAGCCACTGACTGCAGCGAGGTACCCACCTGAGGCTGTTACCTTTGCCTTCTGATATCGTTCATACACTGATATCGGCTCCTGTCACAAGGCTTAACTTGCCCCACTGAAATCGTCCATAAGATGGAAAAAGAATTTGAGATCCATCAGGTATTTGACATTTACAGTTTCCTTCATGCACATAATCAAGAAATTCATGGAAATGCCCTGATGCCACCCATATATGTTGCCTCAACATAAGCAGATCCTTCTCTTGAAAATTCATCCCATGAATCAGTTGATAGTACCACGAAATCTGCCAATTTTCCGGGAGATATTGATCCAACATCTTTATCGAGAAAACATCCATGAGCAGCCCATATGGTATATCTACATGAAAGAGATAAATTAGTATTACACTAAAATTGAGAAGAAGTTTTTGCGATCATTTGTAATTATAATCTGTCTGCATGAAAGCATTATAGGATAGAAAACCAAATCTCCTATTGAAAAGGGAGTAAAATCGAGCAAATTGCTTGATTCTGAGACAGGATGATGCATTCTGGAAAGTGGAAGTTTACATTAACATTTTCCCACTATACCAACTCATGCAATTCTTTTCTCAACCAGCTTCTTTTAGTTAAAAAAAGAGAAATAATATGGTAGCACAGAGAAGAACAAAATTGATACCAGTTTTTATGGCACCTAAAGAAGAGTATGAGTATATGATCTAGATTTTAGCAAAATGAATGCACATATCCTATGCGCAAAACATAGATAAATTGCTCGATAATATAGGAGAGGTGTCTTCTCCCTTGAAGGATGGTATATTAGCTTACACACACGTATTGTCCTATGTTCCCCAGGGATGGTGGACTTTAAACCCTGGACCTCACATATGGGAAGGAAACGTCAAGGATCTTCAGCACTTCTGCTAAAACTTATTCGTAATCCAAGAATGCAGCAAGTATGAGAGAAAGCAAGGCTCATAACATATGAAAGGAAAGCCAAGACAACCAATAGTCAAGTTGTAAAAAATGTCTGTGTCAATTTCCCAGCAGTGTGCTTCATTTAGCCATACTGTGCACATTGTCAATTATGGAGTTGAGTAATTTTGCATTCATTTTAAGTTAATTCAGACAATCAATTATGCTGAAACATCTTCAAAAGCAATAATTCAGCAATAAAAGTTTTCTTTTTAGCTAGGGCCAGCCAGAATCACTCTCACGTCGAGTTAAATCTTGCTCCAGTGATATCCCCCATTTCTATTTTGCTTTATATGCTAATATTCTACTTCAAATTATGCTGCAGAATTTTGTGTTTTGGAAAAGATTCAGCTTCACACTCGGGAGTTTATGATAGTAAGCTACTAATAAATCTTGAAGCAATTATAAGACAATCGATGCTTAAGGCAAAAGCAAAATAAGATAATTGAAATCAACAAGAAAAATCCTTGGTTTCTTTGACCTTAAATCCTGATAAAGGAAAGGTTCCATTGCCTTGAAGAAAAACGTAAATCATATCAAGGTTAAATATACAAATAACCAAAGTAAAGAGTTCGAAAATGTTTCTTACGCTTTTAATGCATCACTCAGATTCATGCACTCTGATGATGACCAAGCCTCGTGCCAACCAGAAGGTATTCTTTTCATTGCTGTCCTCATGCTTCCTAAAGGATTAATATCTGCAACCTGAAACAATCAAACAAGATGATTTGAGAATGCAACTTTCACTGAGATAAACAAGTCCAAGTATTTTGACTGAACCCATTGACAAGAACACAATAATAAATGTGGGATCTCAGCACAAAACTTGCTGGCAATAAATTCTCACTGGCCAATCAGAGCCAAATGCCAACTTTGTACCACTGGCAAGAAGTGACTGGAAAACATAAGATCCTTTTGTTGCTCTCTCTATCCCAAGTTTCTTTATTGCAGAATCAGCATCATCCAGCATGTGATCAGGCTGCAAGATATTGGAATTTAACTAAAACTACTAATGCAAAAATGTGGAAACATGCTTGTAAAAATAGCAGAGCGACGTGGATTCTGTGGCTGATCTTTTGTTGGAAATTACACAAAGTGAATGTAGAAAAGAAGAAGCAAAAAGCATGCGCACTGGAATATCCAAAAGGGGTTGCACCACAGGGTCTGGGGAGCAACTGGAATTCTCATTCCTCCCCCTAAATTTAAGGAAAGATGTTCGTCCATTATAGTGTTGTAAAGCTTTTATAAGAGCAAAAGGATCCACAGCTTTCCACTTACCCAGTCATCCACAATTTTTCTTTCAATGGATTTCAACTATTAACACCCATCCAAAATCCTGATACACGGTTTAATATGTATGAACCTTTGATTTTACTAATGCGTGTTTAGATAATGTTTCCAAGGATCACCTCGCATGTTCAACTTTTATTTATGAAACAACACACATGAGTTCTGAAGGTTCCAAATATTGGTAAAACACAACATAGATTTATTTAAGAATGATGATCTTCTCAGTTTACTAATAAAATAGTTGCTTATGCTTTAAAACTTACAAAGGAACAAATTGTTTGCTCTTCCATTAGGTTGTTCTAATGTGATACATCTTAGTTGTTCTCTTATACTTTCATTCTTTTTCTAAATTTTAATACATCATTCAAAGAGGCTTAGAAATTTAGATACAAAAATCCTGTTGTCGTAGATTGGAGATACACAATCATTTGATACTTTTCAAAGGCAAGGATTGACAGTCTTGGATCATTTTTTTCCCCAGCAAATGAATTATGTTAAACAAAGCAAAAAGAAAAGAAAATGGATGGGATCCAGTACTTACAACAGGAGCTAATATAGAAATATTGCAGACTCATCCAGTTAAGCCAAGGGGGACATTTTTCATCTGGAGTGTTTACATTAGACCATTCCAGTCAAAGAAGCTGTGCATTAAACGTGCAAAGCAAAGGGATGCATTTTACACACTATTCATTATGGCAGAAGTCTGGACAGTGTTTATGGTGTTGATTGCACAAAGCGAAGTTGTCAAAAGAGCATATTTGAATTTCAGGAGTTTATGAATGGAAGATAAAAAGAAACAGAATTTAATGAGGAAGAGTTAGTAAAGGGAATAAATTATTAAGTAGCATTAGCCAGCAGAAGTTGCGAGCTAGATTAATCCTGATGCAGCAGTGTTCTTTTTTTCTTTTATTTTTTTTTTCAAGTGCACGTGCGAGGGCCCGAAACTGGGACCTCTCACTTGCACTCCCTCCCCTGGAACCGCCCAACCGCATGCCCTGCCCCCCGCCCCCTGATGCAGCAGTGTTGAATGAGGTTAATGACAAAGGATTAGGATATATAGTAGTGCCGCAATTTTAAGCATGTAAGTGAGATACCTGAACTGAAGCAATAATAGCTTGTTCACTAAATCGGGATGCCATACCAGGCACCAAATGCTGAGCATGTTCAATCTGCAAGTACTCATTAGTATTGGAGATTCATCTTACTGAAGAAGAATAGTACCACAAATCAGGCAAGAAGAAAAATGAGAACCCCTATCTTGCACAAATTATAGGCCATCAGTTTTTAAGATTTACCCTAAACCTTCTGTCCCTGAACCCATTGTGAGAGACCACTGATGCATACATGTCCAATATCAAGGCATTTGCCTTGTCACCTATTGCATGTATGGCAACCTGGAAGGATGCAGAAGCAACATTGTCAATATCTTTAAACACGGAGAACTAAAAAAGAGGATCGGATCTATGCAACATGATATAAATCACCTGAAGGCCAGCTTTATCTGCTGAAACAGTCATTCCATGTAGACTATTAATATCTGCTACTTCTAGACCAGAATTATGAGGTTCATCAACATAAGGCTAGATAAAAAGTGGATATGTATTAGTATGATTGGGTAAACTCATAGCCCAAGAGGAAAATATGGCAAACAGAAGTTCACCTCCAAAAAGAAAGTTACTTTAGCGTAAGAAAATCATGCTTACCTCATGGAAAAGCGCACTACTTGACCCCAATGATCCATCAGCAAAAGCCTTTACGCCACCCAAGTATATCTTTTCACTAAGCTTAGGGCCTGCCTTATATTTTAAATCCTGGACAAGAAAATACAATCATTTAGGACGAAAATTAAAGGTCGTGAATTAAGTTAGCAACCCATGGTTTCACGCATTATACTCCAACTGGCCCAGATTGAATGTCTTTGTTTGACTGGGCACAGATTTCAAAGAGAGCTAAAGATATAATAATTGAGAATTCAGCAATATGGGGACTCCACCAAAGCAAGTTTATTAACATTTAAGGAGATAAAGGGAAACTTGCATCAGGCTTCTAACTTTCTTCATGTATATAACTGTTGAAAGAGAAGAAGGTATATGTTTCTAGCCAATAAAAGTAGCCATTATCTTGGGATGTACTTTAACAGCAAGTAGGAATTCAATTTGGATAATTGGTATTGATAGACCTTCTTGTTCAAGATTCAATAAAACACTGCAGCATTTTAAAAAATAGTTCAGTAAAGAGACAATTTATGGAGAAGTGAAGATACATGGTCTACCTCTTGTCCTAGAACTCCACAATAATTTCTAGAAATATCAGTATAAAAGTAACTCTTTTCTGTCCAAACCCTTAGAGCTGAATGGAAGGATGGTACTAAATTACCGGAGGCATAATTCCATCTCCTAAAACAGAAGAGCTTAATGATTGATTAGAAAATAGAGCATTCAGAGACATAATTCTAAGAGAATCAGAAACATCCTAGAATAGAGCACTCCAATAAACTGCCAATCATATCCGGTAGGTGTGCCTGGTTACCCATTTTACTAATAAACAACCTCCATAAATATAGTAGCATAAAAGAATCTCCATACTTTTTCATTCCACTTATCATGTTGATATTTGTGTAGCCTAATGTCATGCCCTGACCCTGCAGACCAAAGAAGCAACCTGAGAGTTCAGCTGTTTGGGCTCTGTACTCGCTAGCGCAAAATGCATATCCCAAGTTGGACTTGAGTGCTCAGACTTCTGGTATCACACTCAAACCCCCCCCCCCTTTCTCTTCTTCTTCTTCTTCTTAGGGCCCTTGCATCCTCACAAGGCCCAGCCATAACATCACTGTGCCTGGTTACCCATTTTACTAATAAACAACCTCCATAAATATAGTAGCATAAAAGAATCTCCATACTTTTTCATTCCACTTATCATGTTGATATTTGTGTAGCCTAATGTCATGCCCTGACCCTGCAGACCAAAGAAGCAACCTGAGAGTTCAGCTGTTTGGGCTCTGTACTCGCTAGCGCAAAATGCATATCCCAAGTTGGACTTGAGTGCTCAGACTTCTGGTATCACACTCAAACCCCCCCCCCCCTTTCTCTTCTTCTTCTTCTTCTTAGGGCCCTTGCATCCTCACAAGGCCCAGCCATAACATCACTGGTCCAGGCTAAATCCAATAATTACAAAATCCTTAGTATATACTCAAACCAAGTATTTTGCAGTCTGCTATAATTATGTTGTTGCCCCATTCAAAATATCGCCTCACTTAAGGTGACTAAGCACCTTTCATAAATATTTAAACAGATTTTGCCTTTCCCAATAATCTAAAAACAGACATGTATTGCTCCCAAAAAAAAAAACCATACACGTAAACGTGCCCATGTTTCTATTGGAAAGAATAAGCAGACTCTGATCAACATCTTTCCAACCAAATCAGCCCAAGTATACACATCTGCAATCATGAAAAAAGAGTAAACTGAGTTTATGCTGGATTGATATCCTCAATAGAGCACTCAAAGACATGCTTCACAAGTTCAATAGAACCAGACAAATGAGCTTTTAATTTGTTGGATCCATACACTTAAATTTTCAAATCAACTTGAAAGTAGAGATACCAATTTGGTTTCCCAATTATTGCATTTAGGCCTAATTACTAGCTTTCTTGGTCCTCTCCTAAGTGCTTTAGCTATTATCATAGCAATAGCAACACTGAAATATTCTAAGAACCTTTTTGTAACAATACATGATAACATGACATACATTCAAAGAAGAAGTCTCAATGACGAGCATGAAGCAAGAACCTGAAAAATCTTCCCATGAGGTTTCTGTTGATGAACCGGGAAAATATCTCCCAACATCAACAACTGTTGTCACACCCCTCATTAATGCAAGATTGCTAGCTCTCATAAGAGCTTCCCTTCTCACATCTACTGAGACTTCTGGAATGCATGACGTGATCAGTTTCATTGTAGAGTCAACCAATAAGCCTGTAGCTTCTGCAGTCAATTTCTCCGTTATGAGTAAAAGTAAAAAATAATAATAATAATACTAATAATAATAATAATAAATAAATAAAACAAAACAGTCTAACTTCTGTTTAGCAAGTTGAATCTTGCCATGAATTTGAAAACGGAAGTCAACATGTATGCTGTCTTAGAACTGTGGCAGTGTTCATAGGTGTTATAGTTGACAGGCATCTTAGAATTGCATTGTGAAGAAGATGGTATGCAGCCCGAAGTACTGAGGAGATGGAGCCACCATGTGATTAAAATTATGCCTAATAAGTTGCTGTTTGGTATTTATTGCTGTTTATCTATCAGTCTTTATTAGATACAATGAATCTCATTTTAAGATCAATGAGAAAATGGTTTTCTCAATCTCATTGACTGCTTGGGAGAAATGAAAGCTCTTTTGCAATGCTATAAACATTCACCGAATTGAAGCCTACAAGAGCACTGAGTTTGGGCTACCTTTAGAGAAAGACTCCAACAACTCAAAGTACATTCAATTACCTTATAAGTTTTTTAACAAAAAAGAAGTAAATTCATCCAAGCAAGTAAAGTCCCAGCCCAAATGCAATGACAGCAAGAGCACTTTTATTTGCACTAATTTCAAACTAGAATTCCCCTAAAAACTTTGAATAATACAAAGCATCTTTCCAGACCTAGATAACTCAGCAGTCATGAAAGGAACAGAACCATCTTATAACTGCAAATACCTCTCGAGTAGTTGGCTGAAGAATTCGCATGAAGTAGCATTTTCAACATTTTCCATTCCTACTTTCCTTCTCGTGACCAAACACACTAAGCATGCCTAATTCATCTCCTAAAAACATAAATACCTTGAAAAGTTGCAGAATCACTATACTGTTGCAATGTTAAATGTTACCAGAGGAAGCACGTACTGATATCTCTGAGAAAATCTTGGATAAACAGAAAAAAAAAAGTCATTTTAAAGAAAAACGATTGGATAGACAAAGCAATTTTTTTTTTTTAATAACATGAGAGTAAAACTGCAAACAGGTTACTATCTACTCTTTTAGGGGCCAGTTTATCCTGTATTTCCAAGCATAAATATTTTGTTAACCACTACGAAGAATCTTTCCTTGCTGCAAAGAATGGTGAGAATTAGATTAAGTCTAGTTTTGTGTGACTGCAGCTTATTGTTACTTGCATCTACTGAAGTCCACCCACTTGTCTTGACACAGACAATATTGCGATTTAAACTACCAACAACTTGGCCTCAGGATGAGAAGAGCTATTCTGGAGGAAAATTACAGCGTCTTGAAAACAAGAATAATTCATAGATAATTGTTCTTAACTGCACTCTTCAATAGACTTGTATTATTGGAGTCAAACTACTGATCCATCTAATCATTTCTTATGTAAAACAGAGAATGAATAACACTTTTTCTTTGACTACCTTTAGTATTAACTAAAGAGTAATTCTTCAATTGGAAAATTTTGCCCTCAAAATCACAAGCAAATGATAGACAAAATCGTAAGTTGAAATTACCCCCATTACTGTTTCTAATAATAGCTCCACCATCTGGATCATTCATGTAACTAGATGTCCCCGCAAGTTTTAGTGCTAAAGAGTTAGCCAAGCCCATGTGGCCATCTATCCTTGACAGCCAGACCTGCATAGAAGAATACATGAGCTTACAACAACAATACCTGCATCCCATAGTAATTCTCAAAGTGAAGTGCAAGCAACTTACAGGATTATGGGGTGTAATATCATCAATCCAAGAAGCCATTGGCAGTTCTCCTCCCCAGAAGTCATTATTCCATCCTCCACCCAATAACCAAGATCCTTGTTTCATATCTTTATAAGTTTTGGAAACAAAAAAGGGAGGGAGATGCTCTAAGTTGAGGCACAAATAAATGATAAAAAAGAAAAAGAAAATTTGTGCGGGCAGCAAAATAAAGGAAAACAAGAATCAGGAATATTCATAATTTGGTGCAACTGCACTGAAAGCCCTATGAGATAAGTACAGATCAATCTTCATGTTCTTTGAGTTATTAAACAGGTACAGGCAGCTTAGAAGATTTAGCCTACTGATAATCATGTTTTTTACTTCACAGTCGCAAAAACCAAAAATAGAATATATACATATCTCAGTTCTAATGGCAGAACAATGTACTCAACATCTGCGAGTGGTTGAGTACAGAATTTGGTGTTTCTACCGATCTGAGGAATATTGACACAACTCTCACACTCTTCTTCCTGTTTTTCTGGTTATTTTTCCTCAATCTTAAACGTCAACAGCTCAAAGGCTGAAATCAGCAACTATTCTGTCCTCAAGATCCTCTATTTTCAAGAGTTAATAAAGCCCATTCCATGACCAGCCTTTAGAACACCACATTTGAGATAATCAAACTAGAGTCCGATGAGAGAGAGAGAGAGAGTAGAATATAATACAACTATTGGACTTGTTATTCAAAGCCTAAAATCCACAAAATACATATATGCAGCAGCACATCAAATTTAGCTAAAAAGAAGACAACTCCATCATGGGAAAATTCATTTCAATAAATCAGAAAAGGTTACACCCTGTAATTACCATCATAGCCCTTCTCTCATATATTCTGATGCTTCAGATTTGAGACAACTTCTCCACCAGATAAGTTAATTTAGAGAAAGGTCAACTTAGAAAGTGATTCCTAATGCACCATCGGGCAATTTGAAGGCAATTTCTCATCTCACCTGGAGTAGATTAGGAGAATGAATCCTTTCAAATACAGTTATGGGGTGATCAACAGCTTTGACCTTGATATCACAAGTCTAGTACCTTGAAACCTTGTTAATGCCTAATGCGAACTAAGAACTTATCAGAGCTTCTCAATTAATAGAAACATAATTAGCAATAGGAGAGAAGTCAATAACATCACCAAATGGCATAACCTACGCAAATTATGTAAACAAGTATAGGGTAAAATACCAAAAACTCCCCTGTGATTTGCCTAATGTACACTTTACCCCCCTCTGGTTTGGAAACCTACAATTTAACTCCCTGCCGTTTCAACTAAAGTGAAAGTCTGATGGAAAACATCTAAACTAACATCTGAATGGAAAATGTCAAAATTGCCCCTCTATAAGTCAATCCTCTTTTCTTCCGGTCTCTTCTCATCACAGAAAAACCCAATTGGCCTCAAACAACTAAAATCCTCCCGTTTCTTCTCCTTCCCCTCTCCATCTCCAACCCCATCATCAACCAGTGAATCCCATCCATTTTTCTCCAAAGTACTACCAATAATATTATCTACTTCCACACCTAAATTATGCTCACCTTCCACCCTCTTTTCCACAGCATTAGCCCTGCATTTTTGTCTCCTCTTTTTCTTCTTTTCCCCAAAATTAACACCTAAATTCTCAACATTTCCATTTACCAAATTCTTCTCCTCCCCCTGTGCCACTACTTCACTATCTGCAGACTTGACAAAGCAAGGAGAAACAACTCGAACTTCCTTTTTTGCCTTCTTCCGACCACCCTCTTCGCCACTTTTTCTTTTCCTTGATGCAATCCCACCGTTATTTCCAGATCCATTTTCCAAATTCTTCTCCTCCCCTAATAACACTACTTCCTTCCCAACCATTTCTGTCCCATTCTTCAAATGACCCTGTTCCCTCTCCATTCTCTCATCCCTCCGTTTCATGATTTTTTCAGCACAAGGCCGACGAATTTGCCAACAGGAAGCACTGCTTTCAACTTTACTGCTCTTATAAACAAACTGTGAAAACAAATTATCTAGTGCAGTGTTCATCGAAACCGCCGAATCACCCGGAACATTATCCTGACTTCTGATTCCGGAGTCCATTTTCTCGCCAACACTGCTCCAGTTCCTCTTTGATTGGGTTGCTACATTAAACAAGTTGAGATTAGTCTTGTTGGCGGCATGTAAAGCGTGACCAATTCATTTTCACAGCAATCCAAGTGGTCGGAAGTGCTGTCCAAAATGGAGCCCTAATCTGCACTGCACACTTCTCTAGCACCAAAGGAATCCATGATCATTTGTCCACTTTTACTTGGGATAATCCTGAACTTGGTAGAGAGAATGCTTTCGATAAACACACGGCGGTATCTTTGGCAAGTGAAAATATTATCACAACCACAACTCTTAGCAGAAGTGCGTGGCACTCAAATACCGTTATTGTAGATGTTTTCCATCAGACTTTCACTTTAGTTGAAACGGCAGAGAGTTAAATTGTAGGTTTCCAAACCAGAGAGGGGTAAAGTGTACATTAGGCAAACCACAGGGGGGTTTTTGGTATTTTACCCAAAAGTATAACACTTTCCACCAACAAAATGCTGCATTAGGAAATCCACTGATATCAAAGCAGATTATAAACCCCAGCTTCAAAGATGTATTCCAAAAGCTTGAATGTCTATTCGTAAAACTATGGCACTTTGGATATTGAGATTCTTAAAATTGCCAAATCTCTTCCGGTGGCTGCTCTTCTCCTCCCCCGCCCCCGCCCCCCCCCCCCCCAAAGCCCCGGGCGATGTTCTTCGGCCAGCACATCTGTCAAGATAATGCTTTTGGCTAATAATACATCATAACTAATAGCATTCAAAGGCTACAAAACTAATCAGTTCATGCTGAAGGCAGAACATATATCCCATGCTTATGAGCTACTAAAATGCATACAAAGGATAAGCATTTTAAACATTTCCCTTTTAACTTTTAGACATGTTTTATATTTAATGCCTTGAAACAAGAAAGTTATAACCAGGTTGCTTTGTCCCCATAAAAGAACCTCTTTATTCAATCATCAGAGTTAACATAAAGACTTGAAATGACTAATAACTAAAACTTCATGGACATGTAACACAGACGTTGAATGACCAAGACTATTGCAATGATACAAGACCTCATATGAAAGCTACAGTAGTAGCATAATTGGTTGACTAAACACTTAAATCAGGCCCCAAGGACCAAGCTTACCATTTGAAACATTAAAAACACATAAAGACATAAGATGAAACATATCGGGTATGATATTCAATGTGTGGAAAAGAGTGATACAACCCCTTTGGAATTTTTAGTTTCATAACAAACAAATAACCATATGAGAGGGCATCAAAAAGAACATACTTGCTACAGCTTCCTTCACTTTGTCCACAAAATGATCTTTACTTTTTACATCATGAAGCTCTACACGTGCCATCTGTTTCCCATTTCAGGATCAAAGTTAGTATAGCAAACTTATGACATCTCCTAAGCACAGCAAGGGCCATTAATCTGGAAATTTACCCCTAACACTGTGGCTATTCTTCATTCGATTCCCAAACAAAAAAATAAGCAACCGAGGATGGAATAGAGTTCCAAGTGTGTATCCCCTATTTTATTGTCTTATGCAAGTACGAAGTTGAGTTAAATAAGTAAACCTTTTTGTACGAGCAAGATAACCCATATCAAAGCCTTTTATGTAATCCTTATATCAAGATCTTGGATGTAACAGATGCAATAACCTTCAATAATCAGTTGCATTGATGGTGAAGTGAACAAAAAAGATAAATTGCTTTTCTTTCAGACCTATGTGCTCAAGCATTTTAGTAGGCCTAGGTATGGGTTAAAAGGTAACAGAATCAGATTAAGTAGCAGCTAATTTACTCACTTCTTAGCTCTTTATATTGATGTAAGGTGCTTCATTCTTTTTATATTTCATCAACCAATATTAGAGCACAATGCTTTTGAATCTTTTACAATTAATGTTTCTAATAGTTTAACATTAATTGCCACATAAATATATTTGTAGCTTGTATTAAGCTCATATTTTGGGATCCCAACAATAGTTAAATTATTCTTATGATCTTGCTTAGGATAATAGTTAAAGGTGAAAGATCACAATAAGAAGCAAGAATTTCAACAGAATGGGAAGCAATAACCTTCTTTACTATAAAAGCCTAAAAGCAGCTCTAGTTAATGACCATCTAATTGAAGATAGGGATACACTTCAAAGATTAGAAGTAGATTATTTCCAGAGTAAAGGGAAACAATAAGAAACAAAAAAAAAAGGAAAAAAGAAGATATAAAAGAGAATTTTCTTGTCACTCAAGCCTGTGACAGCCTGCGACAATTAATTGTGGCATTCTTTTCTTCAAAAGAAGGTGTCTGTATTAAATAAAGCCGTATGGAGTTCGATAACCTGGTCTGCTGTTGAGAATGGAAAAATGACATTTTTAGTTAGATTGATCCAAAGCAATTGTAGCTTTTAGAATCAATCAAGAAGCCAATTTTCTACCAATTAGATATTAAGAGCCAAAATTTATTACAGTAGTTAGCTAAAGTACCTAAAAAATTGAAGCTTCAAGCTTTGGAAAATATAGCTACTGGTTATGACCATTTGTCAGGCAACTGTGAACAAGAAGGATATAGATGATCAATAGGACCCAGAGTATTTCCAGCAAATACTTAACAGAGCAATCTGTTGGCAAACTCTCCTAACCCCAAATTACCCCCACCCCCACCTGCCCAATTTATCACTTTTATCTCCTCTAGAGTCAAAGTGGCAAGTAGTCATCCTGCCCTACAGACATGAGTAATTTGATGACACAACTCATAGAAACATGTTAAACTTTGATCTCATAGGTCTCCACTAATGCCTAAAATTACCCTAATACTTGATGCCAGACAAATTAAAATAACTGTCATGCAAAAGGCTTATGTTAAATTCATGGAGCTCCAGAAAAAAAATATGTAATCACTTTATTTCATTACTTGTGCAGATTTTGTTCATACTGATTCTCCGAATGAGTACACGTGAGTTGGTTAGAAAGTTAGTTAGAAAGAGAATAAAATTCAGTTAGCCGAGTCTGCAAAACAGTTGACCAGTTATCACTTGTATATTGCTATAGCCGACTGTAGGAGTTGGGATCATGCTTGTACATTTCTGTGAATTTCTCTCCCCTCAATAAGAATTCTCCTGCTTCCCTTTCTCTCTCAATCTCTCTCTCTTCTTTCTCTCTGAGCCTCTCTTTACTATCTCTCTACCTTTTCTCTGATCATAACATCTGGTATCAGAGCTACTGATCCTCGGACCAGTAGATGTGATTCCTCCACAAAAAAAATGGCAGAAGGAACTCGATTGAAATCCCTTGAAGAACAGTTGAAGAAACAAGAAGGGAAAATTCAAGGATTAATGGATTCTACACAGGGTGCCATAAGATCATTAGAGGAGAAATTGGGGGCCAATTCGGGCAGCGTTGAATCATCAGTAGCAGAAATGAAGGGATTTATGGCAGCTCTCTCCAATCAATTCAATAATTTGATGAAATTAGCAAATACAGAAAGGGACTCTGGGCACTCCTGACAGAGTCTTACAGGGGGAAGGGACCTAGGTTTGGGGAAACTGGACGGGTGAATCAAGAAAGAATTTTGGCTTTACCAGGGGTTCCAAAAGGTGGAGTTTCCCCATTTCAATGGTCCGAATCCCAGAGAATGGTTGTGAAAATGTGAAAAATTCTTTCAGGTGTATCAGATTCCTGAATGTCAATTAATGAATCTAGCTAAATTACACTTGGGGAACAACAAGGCAGACATTTGGTTCCAGAGTTTCAAGTTAGATAAAGGGGAAATAAGCTGGAAGGAATTTGGGAATGAGTTGTACGGAAGGTTTGTAGAAGTGGGAGAAATGGATGGGATAGAAGCTTTCAAAAAGCTGCAACAGACCACCTCTGTGTTAGCCTACTAGGACAGATTTGAGGAACTTTGAGCCTGGTATGGATGAAAAATCCTGGCTGGAGTGTAACCTTTTTCATCTCCAGTCTCTTGAGTGGTTTGCAAGATGAGATCAATGCAGTGGTCAAGATGCATAAACCATTCTCACTTCAAGAAGCCTTTGAAACTGATAGGGGTCAAGAAATTGCTCTTGAAGCATTCTCCAAGAAATCCAAATCTTCCTTCAAGAATAGCATACATCAGCCTAGCTCTGGAGTTTTGTTTTTTTCTGGGAACAAGGGAGAAAGCAGTTCCAAGCAATCTGTAGGGTCCTTCTCTAACTCTGCATTCAAGAAGATGAAGACCACATGGTCTAGATGAACTTTTGTTTTGATGACTAACAAATAATGATGTGAAATACTAATGTTTGTGATTTGTTAGATGGCGTAAACTCAAGCTTGGAGCTCACAAAGTAGAATGTTCAAAAAGCTTCAAAAGAAAGTGCTCAAACATTTGGGAAAAGTAAAGATGAAAAATAAGAAGGAATAAAGATTGTCAGTTGATCGGACGTCCAAAGCACCAGAATGAAGATATTCCTTATTATCAGACAGAGCATTGGACGCATAATGAATGGTCGGCCGTCCGGACATTGAAGCAAATCACATCGGATGAAGTGTCAAACATTAACTCACTCCATCAGCTGCCCAAAAATTAAATGCAAAACTTGAAAAGCTACCGATCTCTCTCAGACACACAAATCACCTGTCAGCCGTCTAAAATTCCAAGAGAAAACAACCCACAATTTGATCGGATGCAGTATCGGATGAAGACGCAATCAATCAGACGTTTGAACCCTCCAATGACTAGTTTTTAACTAGTCATTTGACTGTTGGAGAGAAGTTTGGGGCAAAATTTCACTATCTATAAATACCTCCAAGTCTGAAAATTAAAAAAAAACTTTTGCCTACATAAATTACAAGCTTTGTAAGAGTGACTTTACAGAAAAATACTCTTTATGCGTGTACTTGTATTCGGTGTGTGAGGTTGAAAAGTGAGAAGAATTCTTCATGGTTGGGTGGGCATTCAATTGAAGCTTAGAAAGGATTGACTAGAGAGAGTTGTAAGACCATTTGGCTCAATTAGAGTAGGGAAACTTAGTGTGAGTAAAGGGTGAGACCTTCTTTGTACAAGTTGGTTTACTTCACCAACATTGAAAATAGCTCTTAGTGGATTCAACTCCAAGTTTGGAGATTTGGGAGTGGACGTAGGCACCAAGGAGGGTGGCCAAATCACTATGAATTGGTTTGTCTATCTTTTACTTTGTTTCTCTTTTCATTTGATTGTATTGTATGGATTAATTGTCATTCTTATTGCATTTCATTTGGTAGAAAATATTGGGTGAATTCGCTATCATTTGTGAAAATTTCTATCAACCTAATTCACAACCCCCCCCCCCCTTAGGTGGCTTTAGGCCTTACAAAAGATCACACCTGCAAAAAATCCATATAGGAAGTAGCATCATTTGTGTTTCAAATGTGGAAAGAAATTTGGTCCTGCTCATGTGTGCAAAAGCAAAGGTATTCACATGCTTCTAGTGGATGATGAAGATCAGAGTCAAATAGAGGAAGTTGAAGGCAAAATTATTGAATACAGTTGAAAGATCAGCAAGCAAGATGTGGAGCTGTGTGTCCATTCAATGACAGGAGAAATGGTTTCTAGTACAATCAAACTGATTGGACAGATGGAGGATACTGAGTTGGACATACTCTTGGATAGGGGCAGTACTCACTGTTTCTTGAAAACAGCAGTGACTGAAAACTTTATAGATCGATTCGAAGCCCACAGACCATTCAAAGTTAGAGCATCTTATGGAAAAGAACTAGTCTGCAGCAATTGGATTCCAAAGATGAGATGGTCTATGCAGAGCATACCTTTGAGCAGGATGTGCACATCTTGGATTTGGAACCATATGACCTGATTTTGGGGGTAGATTTGGATGAAGGCCTATAGTCCAGTTTCATTTGATTACAAAGAGTTGAAAATAGCATTTGACAAGGACGGAGAACAGGTGGTGTTGTTTGGGAAGAGGCAGCCAAGGTGTCGCAAAATTGGGCAGAAAATCCACTGAACAGCATTACAGGTCAAGGATGGCTAGAAGAGTCATGCAACAATGTAGCATGATCAAAGTCAACAACTCACAAGTAACCACGGATCTTGATTCTTTACATAAACTACTTGCTGAGTACAATGATGTGTTTGGACAACCTAAACAATTACAACCCACCAATCATTGGATCATCAAATTCCCTTAAAAGTTATGCCAAACCATTTAGGATACCACCTTATAGATACCCTCACCTGCAGAAATCTAAAATGGAAAAACAAGTCAAAGACATGTTGAAAAGTGGCATCATTTAACATAGTCATAGTTCATTTGCTTCAGTTGTTTTGTTAGTCAAACAAAAAAGGATGGAATATGCAGATTCAGTATTGACTACAGACAACTAAATAGCTTAACCATCGAGGATAAATTTCCAATCCCCATTATTGATGACTTATTTGATGAGTTATATGGAGCCAAAATTTTAGCAAATAAGACCTCAAATCTGGTTATCAGCAGATCAAAATGGATCAAAAGACATCCACAAAACAGCTTTCAAAACTCACCAAAGTCTATGAATTTATAGTCAAGCATTTTAGCTTGACTAATACCCCAGCCACCTTTCAAGCCTCGATGAACTCCATCTTTGAACCGTATAATAGGAAATTTGTCTACAAGCCAAACTTGAAACTCACAACACCTCAAACTTGTTTTAAATGTTCTCAGCACCAATTCTCTACTAGCCAAACTCTCCAAATGCTCTTTTAAAAAGTCAAGTAGAGTATCCAGGACATGTGGTTACAAGTGCAGGTGTGATGGCTTTGAAAGTATGCTTTCGTGGCCCAGGCCTATTGATGTCAAAAGTCTCAGGGGATTCTTGGATTGACACGGTATTACAGGAGGTTTATCAATTGCAATGGTTTAATTGCAAAACCATTAACTAATTTGTTGAGAAAGAATACTTATGAATGTTGTGAACAGGCCAATATAGCTTTTGAGCAATTGAAAAAGGCAATGAATAGTGCTCCTGTACTAGCTCTCCTTGATTTCAGTAAATAGTTTGTACTTTGAGACAGATGCTATCCACAAAGGTTTAGGGGCAGTGTTAATGCAACAAGGTCAACCTATAGCTTTTATGAGCCAAGCGTAGGGATTACAGAACCACTCTCTATTAATCTATGAAAAGGAACTACTGGCATTAATCACAGCAGCGAATAAATGGAGACATTATTTGCTGGGGAGTCACTTTGTTATTAAAACTGATCACCAGAGCCTTAAATTCCTATTAGAACAGAAGATTACTACACCCTTACAATAGAAGTGGCTTACCAAATTCATGGGACGGGATTATGAGATACAATACAAGAAGGGGAAAGACAATGTGGTTGCAGATGCTTTGTCTAGAATAGGAGTAAATGAGGGTGAAACTTGTGCAATCTTTACAGTTAACCCACTGTGGTTGACTGTTGTAGTGGATAGCTATAATGGTGATCCCAAAGCCAAAGAGTTGCTGGTTGCTTTGTCAACTAAAGCTGCTGACATGCCAAAATTCTCTTATAGTCAAAGATTAATCAAATATAAAGGCAGAATTTTCATAGGAACAAATGGCATTTTGATGCAGAACTTGTTATCTAGTATGCATGAGTCATGTTTAGGTTGTCATTCTGGAAATCAAGGAACTCATCAAAAATTGAAGAGCAATTTCTACTGGCCCGAACTCAAGAAAGAAGAGGAGTTTGTGCAGAAGTGTGAAGTTTTATAGTTGAAAAAGGGAGAGCATTGCAAGTATCCAGGATTGCTGCAACCATTAGCTGTCCCTGATCAAGCTTGGCAGCACATATCCATGGATTTCATAGAGGGGTTGCCTAAATCAGAGGCATGCAATGTGATACATGTGGTGGTGGATCGTTTCACTAAGTTGGCCCATTTCTTTACTATGACATCACATTTCACTGTCAAAGGAGTAGCATAGGTCTTCATCAGGTGTTTAGGTTACATGGACTACCTCTTAGCATTGTCTCTGACAGAGAAAGTTTTTACAAGCATATTCTGGAAAGAGTTGTTTTCCAAATTAGGAACACAACTGAATTTTTCATCAGCATGCCACCTCTAATTTGATGGACAAACAGAGGATTAACAGGTGTTTCAGAACATTTTTAAGGTGTATCTGTTTGCAACAACCACATAAATGCAGGAAATGTCTCACAGCTGTTGAATGGTGGTACAACACTAACTTCCGTACCACTTTGAAAAAGTCACCTTTCCAAGCACTATACGGCTATCAACTACCTCAGTTGAGTCTTAAGGGTGGATCCTCAGCAGTGGCTGCAGTTGATGACTGGTTGAATGAAAGGAGTTAACTGGAACATGTAACTGAAGGAGAACTTGCTCAAGGCACAAAATATGATGAAGCAAGCGGGGGATAAGAACAGGACAGAAAGGAGCTTTGCAGGAGAGTATGTATATATGAAGTTACAACCTTATAGGCAAACTTCTGTAGCATTAAGGAAAAATCTTAGACTGTCTTCAAAATATTATGGACCTTATAAGGCGCTGCAGAAGATTGGACAGGTGGCCTACAAAATAGAACTTCCTGTAGGGTCATCGATTCATCCAGTGTTCCATGTGTCCCTACTGAAGTCATCAACAAAAGGGAACGTTGTGCATACAGAATTGCCTCAATTCACAGAAGATGCAGCAATGAGGGTGGCACCAATTGCTGTATTGGATAAAGGGGTCAGTTAGAGGAACAATCAGAGTGTCGATCAGGTGCTAATTCATTGGGAGAATCTGGATTTAGCTGATGCAACTTGGGAAGATGTGCCTGTGATCAGGACTCAGTTTCCAAAATTTCAATCGTACACACTAGGATTAGTTTAATGGGGCAGTGATGCAATGATTTCATTTCATTACTTGTGCAGATCTTGTTCATACTGATTCACTGAATCAGTACACATCTGAGTTGGTCAGAAAGCTAGAAAGGGAATAAAATTCAGTTAGCTGAGTCAGCAAAACAGTTGAACAGTTATCGCTTGTATGTAACTACGGCCGACTGTATGAGTTGGGATCATGCTGGTACAATTCTGTGAATTTCTCTCTCCTCTATAAGAATTCTCCTGCTTCCCTATCTCTCTCAATCTCTCTCTGCTCCTTCTCTGAGTCTCTCTTCACTTTCCCTCTATCTTTTCTCTGATCATAACAAAATATAAGATAACATAATCCTGTATGTATAATATAGCCATTTCACAAGAGATACAGATTAAAAAGGTAATCACCCACAGCTGCAAGAATCATATCACCAAGCACACTTTATGTTTATCAAGACAGCAACTTATAAGCATATACACTTGAAAAGAGAAATGTTACAATTGGAAAAGTAGAATGCTGCGGAACCTGTAATCCTCCAGAAATTAAGTGCACGTGGGAATCAATAAATCCAGGAACCACCATTTTGCCCTCAAGATTTAACTCCCGAGTGCCCGGTCCAGCCAAATCCTGAGTGGACATAAACTCGGAATAAGAAAAAATAACAGTTAGCAATCTGTCATATAAAACAGCCATATAACCATTTTGCTTTATTTCTCGTTCCAAGAAAGGTGTCCATCATTCTACTTGGTAACAGACAAGATTCACATCAAAGTGCCTTTTCTTTCTATTCCTTCTTTTAAATGGCTTACGAGTTATGGAAGAACGAACCAAAAGAATAAACAGCTTTGAAAAAGCAGAAACTGCATCTGACTGATCTTGACATACATAACTGGAATTAAAACTTGAAATCTTGTGAAATTTCTAAGACTAATGCTTGCAACCGTCTCAAAGAAACTATATACCAGAAGCTGGGCAATTAAGTTCGGTTATTGGTCTTATTAAACATTAACCACTTGCATTTGGGAACGGGCAATAGCAACTAAAAATCTGTTACTGCCTACCAATTGGTAGAATCTTATTGCTTTTTGAATCCCATCACTTCTTTTGTTGTTTCAATTATCATCTTATTATTCCTTGTTTACTTCACAAATATTAACATCTATTAATAATATTATATATAAACTTAATTTCAAGAAATCCATCCAATTCAACAAAATTACATACAAAAATCTGCCGAACACCAAATGCAACAAATTTTCTCTAGGAACAGAGTCAAATTTTCTACCTTGCTAAGACATCATTAGTTTCCCCAATTAAAAAGAGTACTCAATCGAAATAAGTAAATATAAATTGAAGAAAAAACAATTGAGAACTGCGTGAAATAAGACCAGAAATCTAAAGCTAAAGACAGAGAAGAGTTGCAGTTTTACCTGGACAGAAGAGTAGTCACCAACTTGAATAATTCGACCGCTGCGAATGGCCATGGATTGAGCAAACGGCAGAGAATCATCACTGGTGAAAATGGTTCCATTGGTCACAATCAAATCTGCCACTCCTCTTTGTACAGTTTTACTTCGAAAAATCTTCAAAAAATCTAACAAAAACGGAAAATGTTCAATTGAAATGTAGACAAATGCTTCCTCACATAAAGAAAAAGGCAAAATAAAGAAAGATTATCACTTACTTGAGAAGGAGGAGGTGAAGGTGGTGTAATTATTAATGGTGTTTTGGGTAAGAAGAGGAAGGGAGGCTATGGAGAGAAGGATGGCCATTGTGGCTGAAACACTCAACCACCGTACTCTCATCTTTGTCTGATACTGAGTGTAAATTTCTGTATGATGGATGGTAGGCATTGGAGAAGCGAAGCATGATTTACTTTTATCTGTTGACATATTAAATGCAGCCTCAGCCTCATCAATCGAGCCTCGAACAATCGAAATGTTCTGCATTGGGCCTGTTTGAAAGGTGAATTTTTTTGGGTGTTTGTATAAAACTTTACTGTAGATCACTGTAGAAGTTGTAGAAAAACTTTTGTAAGAAAAATTATTATTTAACAGTTTTTGGGGTCTTTTTTTTGGATAGTTTTTTAATGTAATAATTCAAGCATGTAATCTTTTAGTGTTTGTTTCTTGTTTACCAAGTTATGTCTGATTCAAAAAAAAAATAATTATGTTTGATTAAAAGAGTTAGGTTGGATGATAATTAAAGAGAATTGTAACTTGTAAGTAGGAAGTTCTGAATTTAATACCTTCCATTTATCTGAAAAAATAAAAATTCATGTTTGATTATAAGTAAGGAGTATTGACATTATTTTTAGTTAGACTAAATGGTCCAAATAATCATTAAACTATTCAATAAAACATCAAAAATTTCTCCATCTCAAGTGTATTGTTATTTTTATTTATTTATTTTGAAAAAAATGATGAAAAAAACTGATTAAGTAATCATTTTAATTTTATTTTTGTAAGTTTGTGCGAAGAAAAGAAAGATAAGACAAGGAAAAAAATGAATGAAATTTCAAGAAAATCAACAAAAATAACCCATTTTCCTTGCCACCCTAAAACCCATTTCCTTAACCCTAAAAACAAAAAAGGATAAACATACCCAACAATAATCATAGGCAAAAGGAGATAAAAGGTCCATGCAAAACATATCAAATGAGAAGAGAAAAGGTTGAAAAAAGAGAACCAATTGGCTCATTCTTTTAGCTAGGAGTAGCCCTCCACATGGCGGCCCCTCATTAGCCGCCAGTGATGAGGCTGCCCCCAGCCTCACCTCTCACACCTCTGTCGAGAACATGTAAGTATGTAACTTCGATAAATTTTCTTCTGCTCCACGATCGATTTCATAAAAGCCCTTTCCTACTCAATTTTTCATCAATTTTGTTGCATTTTTTCAAAAATTTTGCCATAAACACACAATACCATCTCCCATCTATAATTTCCAGCTGATATTCATCTAGAATACCCACGAAATTCGCATGAAAAAGGGTCCCAAAAGATACTTGTCAACCTTTTCTAAACCTTTTTTCACCTCCCATTCTACACCATTAGATCTAGGTTTAGAGGTAGTTTTGATCGATTTTAATGCTACACACATACACTCAAACATCTTTTGGGGTTTTAGGGTTAGGGAGGAAGAAAGGAGTAAGGGAGCTGCAAAAGAGAGAGAAAAAAAGAGATTTTTCTAGAAAAATAGAGAAAAAAGTGTTGTCGAACCAGCCTTGTTCAACTACCTTTTTCTCCTTTGTTTAAAGTCCATCTGGAGTAGTTCTTGTTTCTGCATTTTGCTAGAATTATGGAGGAACAATTTCTCTATCAAAGTCTTTTGGGAATAATCATTCAAACCCTCCTCGAAATCGCACTTGAATTTGACCCTTTTTTAACTCTTAGAACTTCTAGGTTCTTCAAGGAAAAAGAGGAGTTACCTTCATTCAATCTTCACCTCCGATTCATCGCTTCTACAATCTTCAAGAAGCATCCAGGTAACTTTATCTACCTTCTTCCTTCTTTTAATGAAGATTAGATTCATGTTTGAGTAGAGGAACTTCTCTTATGTTTTCTTTTGGTTGCAAATGATAGATTTTGATGTGGTTGTTTTGAAACTAGAAACTTTAGCATATTGTACTCATCTTCTCAAGAATTTGAATATGTAATCTAGTTTGAGGTTTGTTGAGATTTGGCGTAGAAACATGGCATTGAAGTCTCTTTATGTTCTTGAGTTTTGGTCACTTTTTTCATGAGAATATGAAGTTTTTGGTCTGGATTTGATGATTTAGTCACGTTTCTAGCATCCCGTGGATTATTTTTGTGCAAAATGTGCATGTTAAAAATCATTGGATCGTTTTTCCAATAAAGATGGCTGGAAACCTTGCAAATTTTCGATGAACTTCACTGGTCAAGAACGAGTCAAAGTCATTTGACCCGAGTTGACCATTCCTTCTTGCTTTCCCCAAAACTATTGCTTTCATCTCTTGTTTCCAACTTTGTTGCACTTTCTTTTTCTATTTCTTTTCTTTCCTTTCGTTTCTTCTTCTTTTTTTTCTTTTTTTCCATGTGTGATGTAGATGAATTTATTTGTATTAGTTGTACTAGTTTTAGATTGTACCATGGAATGATTTGCATTCCTATGTCAGACCTACTTATTGTTTTACCTTGTCTTGTTTGTGAAGTTGTTCATGGACTGAAAATTGAGTTTGATTAGTTTGTAGAGAATAACTTTGTTAGGATTTAAGTTTGAGTTGCTTTAATTTTGAGTTGGACTTGTTAGTTCATTTTAGTTAGGCTACATGCATTCTATTAAAGTTACTTAGGTAGTCTCGTTTGGACCAACAGACATAGGCCTAATATCCAGATTTGTTATGTTAAAGGTTGAGTTAAGAAATATGGACCAAATTTTGTTTTATCTTTTCTTTATTTATCTTTTAATATGTAGTTTCAGATATTTTATGTGTTTTAGGCATTCTTTAATTTTTGGATAAAATATAGAAAATCCCCTTAAGGTAAAGTGAATATACAAAAAAACCCCCTATAGTTTCAAAACATACACTCCGATACCTCGTGGTATGAACTAATTTGAAAAAGTAATGAAAATTGTCAGAATTAATGGGTTTGAAATACATACGCTTCTTTTGCGAGTATTTGTACCAGAAATAAATAAATTTTCAGTTGATATACCTATTATATCCTTAAAGTTAATAATACAGAAAATCCCCCTATTGTGAGAACCCGTAAATTTTCCGATTTTCTAGGTTTGATTTTATTTAATTGTACACCTTTTATGCATTTTCTTTATTAGGAAAAATTTTCTAAATAATTTTTATGAGTAAATAAAGTTTTTAGATGATTTTTCTAGTAGCGGTTGGTTTTTGAGAAATTAAGAGCGTATACTGGACGTGGGACCCGCTAGTGCGGAAAGTTCGGTAGAATTCGGCTAGTTAGGTTAAGTTTTGGATACCAAGATTAATTTTACAGGGTGCTAAGAGATAATTAGAAGTTACCAATATGGATTAGTATTGGAGAGACAAAAGGATAAGTGTTAACCTTAAAAGGTGCCACGTGTCGATTTTTCATTCGAGTTTGGACTTTGACCATTATTTCTTACCTTTACTAATACTCAATTTTGACCCAAAAATCACACAAATTTTTGCAAGCTTGGCCGACCCTCCCTCAAGAAAGAAGAAAGGAAAAATCTCTCCAATTTCTTGCTCCAATCTTGCTCAATCTTCAATTCCAACCGTTTAATCTTGTATTTGCTCCATAAAAATCCTTAAGTGAGTGGTTGTGAGGTGATTAGTGAAGTAATTTGGAGGATTAAGGTGCTAAGTTGCTCCTTTTCTTGGGTTGTTAAGGTGAGTAACTAAGGGACCTTTCTTTCTTCTCAATAATGTTTAATTATTGACTTATGTGAGATGAAGTGATGGATTAAGGTGTTATTTTATGACTTTTGGTGGAATTTGGTGCATTTTTCTATTTAATCATGATTTTTCTGTTTTCATATGATTATTGTGGTGAGGCCTTGGATGATGTTTGGAAATGATCTAAAATGAAGCTAGAGGGTGTAAGTTGTGGCTATTTGCGGAAAATTTCCGCATTGAAAGGAAATTTTGGAAGTTAGGGTTTCATTTCCCCTCATTCTGCTCGGTACTGTTTCTCATAGTTAGAGGTCGAATTAGCTTTGGATTAAAACATAAAAGTTGTAGAGGATGGTATTTTATAGTTGCCTGCAAAATTTCAGGCCAATCGGAGTAGCGTAGCTTATGAAAAGACTGAAATACCCCTGCTACTCTGTTTCTACCCGAACATGCCAATCCGCTTCTGAAATTGGTTAGTTTGACCAAGAATACTACTGATTTGGTTATTGATGTCTTCTTAAGAATTATACCCTTGTATCTTAGCTTTCCAATGGCTTTGAAAGTACCTGATTTGGAGTTGTGTGTGCTGAGATATGACTGAATGAATCCAGACTGTCACAGTAAACTTTGAATTGGAAAATCTGGGGTTGTTTTGGTAAATTTGACTTAGATACATTGCAAACTGGACTGAGTGGCCTTCTTCAACATGGTAGACCTTTTTCTTAGCTTCGAAACAGTGTAAATTACACCTCAATCCGACAAGGATAGCTTCAGTTGTGCTAATTCTGCTAGGCAACCGCAAATCTGCCTTTTGTTTTCCAACCCAAACTTCGTTTCCGTATATGCCCTAGTTTGATTTTGCACTTATACGTTCCCTACGAATTTAGTCTAGTGATATGTAGACTCAGTTTATGACTCGTATTTGAGCCTTATTGTGGCTCTAATTAAAGGTGTTTGATAGCTTGTGATTTGTGGGTGTAGAGGTTTGGTTGGAAAGTAAAGAAAGACAAGGGAATGCTGTCCAGATTTTCGTGGAGCTTCTGCACAGTCTCGGGAAATTTACTATATCTGGATGTAGGAATGTCGGAACTGAGTTCCGTTTGTTGAGGTTTAAACTAGATTCGTAGGGCTATAAACCATGTAAATTTCAAACCTTGTTTCTATCTGTACAATTTCTGGTGATTTTTCAAAGTTGACTGAAATATTATACCTGTTCTGTCTTTCACTGGATAAAGCAGCAACTTGAGGCTTGAATTTGCCTGACTTGCGCTCTGAATCTTGTGAGGGTGTTCTCTGGAAAGTTATAGGCCATTGAATGTATTTTAAAACGGTATAACTTTACTCATTTGGACTTATAAAACTTGAGATATGATTTTTCATATAGGGTTGCGCGAAACTGAAAAATCCTGTTTTCCTAGTATCGATCTTACTTTTATTTTCTATTTCAAATTTGGAGTTGGTCAGTCATTGTAGGAAGGGTTTTGAGGTTGTTCATGCCTTTAGGACTCATCGTTATCTTTTCACTCCAAAGTCACCTTTTCGCTTTACATTAATGGTTTATTTGGATAGGCACCTGACTGGTGATCAAGTTTTACTTGCGAATTCCACTTATTAGGTCTTGGAGTCCAGTCTTGAGTGTTTACCTTAATTGTTCTAGGAGGTGCCGACGAGTAAAGCCATACTTGGGAAGGAAACTTTTGAAATTATCCTTGTTTAATCAGGTGAGTGTACCACTCCCCTCATTTGCTATTTAACCCGGTTTCTGCCTCTGCAATCTGCGATTTAAATAACTGCACTATCTGTTTATTTTGTTTGAGACGAGGGTGTGCTTTATCACACTCGTTCTCTTGTCTGTTCATATGCCAATTTTTGGTGCGAATCTGAATCTGTTATCTGTATCTATATCTGTATCTGTTCACACGTCGTTTGGAAGTTTGTATCGAACGACCTTTCTGTGACCTCTGAGCTCAACACCTGTGGCTAATTACTCGAGTCGGGCCGACAAGGGCCTGGTCGATTAGATAACGAACCACGGTAGTCTGTTTTGGGATCTTTGGTTATTGAGACCCTTGATTCCGGTATACTCGAGTATTACCACTTCTGTTTCTGTTTGGAGTTCAGACCCGGTAAGGGTAAATTTGGTGGACGAATTTTAGTGTAAAGTGGTGCTCTACTGGACGGGACTGGTTACTCTTTTTGGAAGTTAATGGAGTGTCAACTATTATTTCGATCAAGTTTCAGTGAAACAAGTGGGAATTTGGCTCCTGAGAGCCACCCGTATCCTTTCTATCTATGGTGTTTGTTCATTTCTTTATTTGATTTGCATATGTGACTAATTGAATATGAAGTTCCATGATTCTTACTTGCTATTATTTTGGTACCTCATTGAACGTAAACTCACCCCTTTCCCGTTATCTTTGTTTTCCTTACAGGGAACCACACTTTGAGCCGTGATTTTACAAAAAGGGTTGAGCGGGTGTAAAATGTTTATTTGATAGCTCTTGTGTAATCAAAACCCTAATTGTCTTTTAATGAAGTATTCCGCTTTTTGTTGTACAGTTTTCCATGAATCTATATAAGTGTTTCATCATGTACATTAAGTGTATTCATTTGAGATGGTATCTTACGGTGTAGATCTCATGCTTCTCAACTTAGTAGTCTTCGATTAATTGTTTTCTTGGGGATTCGTTTGTGCGCTATATCGGGTTTGCATGATTCGACTTCGTAGTCCTGGCGAGAGCTGGGCAGGCGGTCCGCCGACTCCTTTGGTTCGCCTTAGGGTGAGGTAGAGCTGTCACAGGTGGTATCAGAGTTGCTTCGCGTGGTCTCTACGTGGAGTGAGCTTGGACCAAGTGGTGTTATGGTCCCGATTCCGTGAATGTGTACGAATGTATAAGTGCTCTTTGAGCATAAACTATGGATCGTGAAGTGTTATAAGTTATAAACCTTTATCATGGTGCTTTGAGATAGTAGATCTGTAGGTCAGGTAAAAATCTCGATTGTAGATGAATTACTCTTGGGACTGGCCAGCCCGAGTTGTGAATTATCTTATCTTGGGATTCTTGTGCCCGACTTCTAAATAGACGAGAGCCTAGGAGAAATGACTTGGGCGGACTAGAAATTCGATTCTATGGAACGTCTTGTGATGTGTTAGGGTAAAACTACGGATGATTGACCCTGCCTAAGATATAAATCAGGTTATTCTCGTGGATCGTGCCTAGAACCCTAAAGAGGGACAGCTTTTCGTTGGTTGGTCTTGTACCATTGGTCTAGTTAGTAACAGTCATGACGGTTCCTTTTACTTGTATCTAAGCCTAGTTAGTGAAGGGGTACAACTTAGTTAGCTAAGTCTGATACTCAATTTGACTGTGAGATGGAAGTAGTAAAATTTTTGTATCCCGAAGAAGATGATGATAAGGAATTTCGAGGATGAAATTCTTTTAAAGGGGAGAGAGTGTGAAAACCCGTAAATTTTTCGATTTTCTAGGTTTGATTTTATTTAATTGTACGCCTTTTATGCATTTTCTTTATTAGAAAAAATTTTATAAATAATTTTTATGAGTAAATAAAGTTTTTAGATGATTTTTCTAGTAGCGGTTGGTTTTTGAAAAATTAAGAGCATATACTGGACGTGGGACCCACTAGTGCGAAAAGTTCGGTAGAATTCGGCCAGTTAGATTAAGTTTTGGATACCAAGATTAATTTTACAGGATGCTAAGAGATAATTAGAAGTTATCAATATGGATTAGTATTGGAGAGACAAAAGGATAAGTGTTAACCTTAAAAGGTGCCACGTGTCGATTTTTCATTCGAGTTTGGACTTTAACCATTATTTTTTACCTTTATTAATACTCAATTTTGACCCAAAAATCACCCAAATTTTTGCAAGCTTGGTCGACCCTCCCTCAAGAAAGAAGAAAGGAAAAAGCTCTCCAATTTCTTGCTCCAATCTTGCTCAATCTTCAATTCCAACCGTTTAATCTTGTATTTGCTCCATAAAAACCCTTAAGTGAGTGGTTGTGAGGTGATTAGTGAAGTGATTTGGAGGATTAAGGTGCTAAGTTGCTCCTTTTCTTGGGTTGTTAAGGTGAGTAACTAAGGGACCTTTCTTTCTTCTCAATAATGTTTAATTATTGACTTATGTGAGATGAAGTGATGGATTAAGGTGTTGTTTCATGACTTTTGGTGGAATTTGGTGCATTTTTCTATTTAGTCATGATTTTTCTGTTTTCATATGATTATTGTGGTGAGGCCTTGGATAATGTTTGGAAATGATCTAAATGAAGCTAGAGGGTGTAAGTTGTGGCTATTTGCGGAAAATTTCTGCATTGAAAGGAAATTTTGGAAGTTAGGGTTTCATTTCCCCTCATTCTGCCTGATACTGTTCCTCATAGTTAGAGGCCGAATTAGCCATGGGTTAAAACATGAAAGTTGTAGAGGATGGTATTTTATACTTGCTTACAAAATTTCAGGCCAATCGGAGTAGCGTCGCATATGAAAAGATTGAAATACCCCTGCTGCCCTGTTTCTACCCGAACATGCCAATCTGCTTCTGAAATTGGTTAGTTTGACCAGGAATGCTACTGATTTGGTTGTTGATGTCTTCTTAAGAATTATAGCCTTGTATCTTAGCTTTCCAATGGCTTTGAAACTACCTGATTTGGAGTTTTGTGTACTGAGATATGACTGAATGAATCCGGACTGTCACAGTAAACTTCGAATTGGAAAATCTGAGGTTGTTTTGGTAAATTTGACTTAGATACACTGCAAACTGGACTGAGTGGCCTTCTTCAACATGGTAAACCTTTCTCTTAGCTTCGAAACGGTGTAAATTACACCTCAATCCAACAAGGATAGCTTCAGTTGTGCTAATTCTGCTAAGCAACTGCAAATCTGCCTTTTGTTTTCCAACCCAAATTTCGTTACCGCATATGCCCTAGTTTGATTTTGCACTTATACGTTCCATACGAGTTTAGTCTAGTGATATGTAGACTCGGTTTATGACTCGTATTTGAGTCTTATTATGGCTCTAATTAAAGGTGTTTGATAGCTTGTGATTTGTGGGTGTAGAGATTTGGTTGGAAAGTAAAGAAAGACAAGGGAATGCTATCCAGATTTTCGTAGAGCTTCTGCACAGTCTCGGAAAATTTGCTATATCTGGATGTAGGAATGTCAGAATTGAGTTCCATTTGTTCCAGTTTAAACTAGATTCGTAGGGCTATAAACCACGTAAATTTTAGACCTTGTTTCTATCTGTACAATTTCTGGTGATTTTTCAAAGTTGACTAAAATATTGTACCTGTTCTGCCTTTCACTGGATAAAGCAGCAACTTGAGACTTGAATTTGACTGACTTGCGCTCTGAATCTTGTGAGGGTGTTCTCTGGAAAGTTATAGGCCGTTGAATGTATTTTAAAACGGTATAACTTTTACTCATTTGGACTTATAAAACTTGAGATATGATTTTTCATATAGGGTTGCGCGAAACTGAAAAATCCTGTTTTCCTAGTATCGATCTTACTTTTATTTTCTATTTCAAATTTGGAGTTGGTCAGTCATTGTAGGAAGGGTTTTGAGGTTGTTCATGCCTTTAGGACTCATCGTTATCTTTTCACTCCAAAGTCACCTTTTCGCTTTACATTAATGGTTTATTTGGATAGGCACCTGACTGGTGATCAAGTTTTACTTGCGAATTCCACTTATTAGGTTTTGGAGTCCAGTCTTGAGTGTTTACCTTGATTGTTCTAGGAGGTGCCGATGAGTAAAGCCATACTTGGGAAGGAAACTTTGAAATTATCCTTGTTTAATCAGGTGAGTGTACCTCTCTCCTCATTTGCTATTTAACCTGGTTTCTGCCTCTGCAATCTGCGATTTAAATGACTGCACTATCTGTTTATTTTGTTTGAGACAAAAGTGTATTTTATCACACTCGTTCTCTTGTCTGTTCATATGCCAATTTTTTGTGCGAATCTGAATCTGTTATCTGTATCTGTATCTGTATCTGTTCGGACGTCGTTTGGAAGCTTGTATCGAACGACCTTTCTGTGACCTCTGAGCTCAACACCTGTGGCTAGTTACTTGAGTCGGACCGGCAAGGGCCTGGTCGATTAGATAACGAACCACGGTAGTCTGTTTTGGGATCTTTGGGTATTGAAACCCTTGATTCCGGTATACTTGAGTATTACCACTTCTATTTCTGTTTGGAGTTCGGGCCCGGTAGGGGTAAGTTTGGTGGACGGATTTTGGTGTAAAGTGGTGCTCTACTGGACGGGACTGGTTACTCTTTTTGGAAGTTGACGGAGTGTCAACTATTATTTCGATCAAGTTTCGGTGAAGCAAGTGGGAATTTGACTCCTGAGAGCCACCCGTATCCTTTCTATCTATGGTGTTTGTTCATTTCTTTATTTGATTTGCATATGTGACTAATTGAATATGAAGTTTCATGATTCTTACTTGCTATTATTTTGGTACCTCATTGAGCGTAAGCTCACCCCCTTCCCGTTATCTTTGTTTTCCTTACAGGGAACCACACTTTAAGCCGTGATTTTGCAAAAAGGATTGAGCGGGTGTAAAATGTTTATTTGATAGCTCTTGTGTAATCAAAACCCTAATTGTCTTTTAATGAAGTATTCCGCTTTTAGTTGTACAGTTTTCCATGAATCTATATAAGTTTTTTATCATGTACATTAAGTGTATTCATTTGAGATGGTATCTTACGGTGTAGATCTCATGTTTCTCAACTTAGTAGTCTTCGATTGATTGTTTTCTTGGGGATTCGTTTGTGCGCTATATCGGATTTGCGTGATTCGATTTCGTAGTCCTGGTGAGAGTTGGACAGGCGATCCGCCGACCCCTTTGGTTCGCCTTAGGGTAAGGTGGGGCTGTCACACCTATGGCTAAGCAAATCTATAGAAAAAGTCCCATATGATTTCAAATCATACAATCCAGTATCTCGTGGTTTGAACTAATGTGAAAAATTGATAAAAATAATTTAAATTAACGAGTTTGAGGTTGCTTGACATGGAAATAATTTTTTAAATCAAATTTCTAGCTAATATACCTATTAAACCCCTAAGAACTCATAAAATTTTCAAAAACAACCCAAAACTCCCAAATACAACTCACCTTATTTCTATATATAAAATAAATAAATAAAAATTCTCAAATAAAACGCACCTTATTTATATACACAAAATAAATAAATAAATAAAAATTTTCAAAAACAACTTACCTTATTCTTATGCACAAAATAAATAAATAAAAGTAAAATGTAACCATAAGAGGCTTTTTCATAGTTTGGCTTAACCACAGGGGGTTTTTCCGTAAGTTTGCTTAATAGGATGATTATTAAAATGTCTTTTATTGCTTATATATATTAGGGTAATTGTGTCATTTCATCTACCTCCGTTAGTTTTGACGATTTCAGTTGACCATAAGGGGCTTTTCCGTAAGTTAGCTTAACCACATAGGGTTTTTTTTTTTTTGTATTTTACCCTTAATTTTTTGAAAATTTTGTTCATGCTGTTAGCCTGTTATGTTCGTTGATCTTCATTTGAGCCCATAAGAAATATTTACAATTTGACACCTCATTTTTTAATAATTATGCTAAGTCCCAAAAATAGTGAAGATGGATAAATTTCTCCTTTTTGGAGTCTTGGTCTTTCTTCATGGTGTTTATGCATGTTTTGGTGAATTAATTTTGACTTTTCAAGCATAATTAGGGTTTAAGTAAATTGATTGAATTTAGGATTTTTATTTGATAACTTTAAAAACTAGTAGAACAATCCTTGGTTTGTAGTTTGTAAATTAGTTTGGTAGTCTAATTAGTCTAAATTTGAGTATATTATGAATAAAAGATTAATAGAAACTTTTTTTTGCAAAATTTATATTTTAGCCCCTAGATTTTAAATTTTATATTTTTGCCCTAAAAAGTTTATTTTTCTTATTTTAATCCATGGAAATCCTTGTTGCCTTTGTCATTAGGATTGTCTTTGGCTCTTTAATGCTTCATTCATGTTTAGAAAGTTAGTTTATTATTTGTTTCGAGCAATGTTGTTAAAGTCGGACTGGATAGCGATTCGACTAAACTACTAGGTCGGGGATCAACTGGTCGAATCGGTCGGACTGTTCTAAAAAATGTGTTGACATTAGCATGATGTTATAATTATTTAATATTTTTATAAGTTTCAAAAATATTGAAATTAAATTCTTGGTTATATTTGGCCAATCATGAAAAATGTTCCAAAAATATTAGACTTGCAATCAAATATACACCTAATAATTATATATAAAAATGTAAATTCATGATTAAAATATGTCTATTCTCCAAAATTACTTGAAAAATTAAATTGAAACAAATTATTGCAAGTTGGAATCATTGATGCTAAATTAATAAGATCATAGGGATGAAAACACCTTGATTTAGAGATCATTTAGGAAAGCGAGTGATTTTGATATTTACACTAAATAGGTGACATTTTCTCATTCCTATTAATAAGTAAAAGTGTTACAATTTAGGTAACTCAAATTATGTTTGGAGGAAAAAATTATGTTTGGGGAAATAAAGAAAAAAAAAATTGAGAACCGGGTCAACCAGTCGAATCGGGTCATTGGTTTAGTCGATTTTTCATGGTTTTGACTGATTTTTTACCAAAACAATTTTATACTACAAATTAGTTCGAAACGGCCGATCCGATCCGGGTCGAACAACACTGATATTGGGACATTAGTGAGTTTCTTTTTTATGAATTAAGATTTTTATCTCTAATGATTAATTGTCAATTAAATTAGTGTTTTGATACTTTTATTACTTTTGAGTAATTAATAATTCTTTCTCCCCTCATTTAGCCACTACTTTAAAAAGGAAGTACCTATATAATCTCTATATTCTTGAAAATACGTGCTCTTATATGCCCCAATGTGTTAATATGCTTTATGTGTTTTTCTTTAAGCTTGTATTCATTTTTATGTTTATTTATTTAATTCAAGTCTTAAAATTATTTAAAGAGTACTTGAGTGCCCAAGATGCAATAAGTAGATTATATTTTCTTTTGTAAGAAATATAATTAATTAGATAGGTTTATTTTCTTAAATTTTATCCCTCTTAGATTGTAGTTAGTTCCCCAAAGTATTAAATATGTTTACTATGCTTATGTGGCTCATTTATTTACATGTTTTACTCACTTTTTTAGGATTTTGCATCTAGATATCATACTCATGTGCTACATGTTCTATGTGCTTTATGTGCTTATATGTGCTTACTCGCTTTTAATTTATACACTGTTGGTTTTATTATTATTATTGCAATATATGAATGTGTGACGTTACCACACTAGTCTAATGTTAGTTGTAGTTTCTCCCTCCATTTGTTTAGTAGTCCAATGCTAGTGAGAACTTGTAGAAATGGGTTAGTCCAATATTAGACCCTTAGATCATTCATGTGTTTTGCTATTCACTATACTTTTGATGCATTTTCCTAGTTTAACTTATTTTTCTCATTTGCATGATATTTTCTCTTATATTATTCCCTTATCCCTATATGCGTGAATCATATTATTAGACTTACATTTCATTTAAAAAATTAGAAAATAAGTTAGTTTATTTGCTTGGTTAGATTAGAAAAAATCACCCTTCGAATGTAGGAAATGGGTGAATATAGCTTTTTTAACCTTAACATGCAATTACCCCTCGATAAGAAGGAAAATTATGTTACAAATTTTAGTCCTCCATACCCATTATGTTGCATCTCCCATTTCTTTTACCACTTATATTTATACATTCAAGTTTTAATTTTCTTTTTTTCTTTGATTCTCATCTTTGCATTCTCGTGGCCTCTACAAAGCAGCATTCTTAGGTTTTATAATTAATGCGATTGGTACCAATTAAATCTTAAAGGAGCGAAAATATCCCATTTAAATTTAGACTTACGTTCATATAGAAACATCTAAATATGATAAATTTAAAGGTTATATTACAAAATTTTTTTATTAAACCTTGCAACTAGTGTGGGTTAGATTGAAAGAATGGCTTAAATTTAAATCTATCAAATCTTTGCCTTCCCATTTTTTCAACTATGGCTCCCAAATCATTTTCTCTTGTTTTCGAAGATCTGACGTCATCTAAAAGAGTTTCATTATTTTTTTACTATAAATATTTTTGTATGACTTGGTACACCTAAAGTCAATATCAAGTGGCAACTCCCTTTTTCTAAAAACATTTTTTAGACTGTTCTTTTAGACCCAACCTGTCGTATATTTTAAAATCTCATTTTAGACCCTTTTTCTTTTACTTTTTTAAAATAAAAAATTTCAATTTTTACATCTTTTTATTTCAAAAAAGGGGGCATGACAACTTAGCGATTCCACTGGAGATCACTAGCAATCACTAGTGAGTTTGAGTACTAGGTTTAGTCAATCTTTTTTTATTTAACCCTTTTAACATATCACATTTGAATGTCTTAGGTTGCATTCTTTTAGGATTTTTTTGCTTTTCACACCCATATCCATTTCTCACCCTCTGTGTGTGTAATAAATGATTTATTTATTTATTTGTACTATTTATCACCCTTTTACATTTGGGATTGGGGGTGATGTTACCCTAGAACCTTCATATGCATTTAATGGTATTAATCCTTCTCCTCAAAGGAGCACTTCATATCCACGTACGTTGTTTTTTTAAACCCTTCATTTTTTTTTAGTGGTTGTCATACCACTTTTTCCTATTAGAATAAGGATTGATCCACTTGAACATGTGGCCGTGGCACAATATACACATAGCAGTGTCTGAGAGATTACTCAAGCCACCAACTTGGAGTCTTGGAATTGATGGCCCTTTACCCTTTGGTCTAAAGGCCTGGGGACTTGAGACATTATCGAGTCCAACCTCATGCATCCATTTTAGAATTACTAGGATAGAGTGTCCTTACCTTGTTAGGAACACTAGGCATGAGGGAACAGATCTCACCCTTTTTCTTTACATTATGTTTCTATACCATTTGTTGCTCTAATGTGCTTATGTGTTATTTGTTAAATGAACTAACCTTATTCTCTTTTCTAACTTGTATGCATTCATAAGTCTTAGAGATAAGAATCCTAATATGGTACTTTTAGGAGAAACCACCTTTTTTAGATAGGTTATTGCGCGTTTAGTCTACTACATTAAAACTGCATATTTATTGGATATCATTTTTAGATTTATCCCAACATCCAAATGGGGTACCTTTAGGTCATCTTTTAATTGTCACGCTGCGTATTTACTCATTTTAATTGTTACATTACGTATTTAATAAATTGATATCATGCATTAGTGTATCTTAGAGAGAATGTCACTTAGAGAATCCCATTTTAGGAATATGCCAACCTTATCTTTCCCTAGGTATCTAACTATTTGTGAGATTTTTATGTTTAAATTTTAGTAAAACTAGAGAGATGATCCGTAAGTAAGGTATTTGACCCAGACTACATGCTCTGGATGGACAGAATTTTATGAGTTAAACAACTGTTGGTGGTTCCAGTGGAGGTTAAAAAATGGTTAAGACTTCTCTCATCTACTGAAATATGCCAAGTAGCATCTTACCACAGACTGATTGGGAACTTTAAAGACATTGAATCAGATCGATACTTGGTAGAGGTTTTGATTCAATTGTGGGATCCTAGCTATTCGACATTTAGGATAGGAAAAAAGGAGATGAGTATGACAATTGAAAAGGCAACCTGCCTTCTTAATTTGTCAGTAGAGGGCATAGTAGTGATGTTTCCAATCATTTTTGGCAAATTCTATCATTTCACTGGATTAAAAGAGTCCATACTGTAAGGATCACATCAAATTATAGATGCAAATTCTTATTTGATAGATGTAGTGAAAGATGGGTTTGACAAGCATTCCGAGAATATTTTGTTTACATTCAAGATAACGTGGCAACACAAGAGGCCATAAGTGTATGGACTTGTCATGGTGGAATTAACCTATTTCCAAGAACAAATAATTTGACCAGTTTCACTATCAATTTTGACAAAGGAAGCTGTCAAGGTGAAGTTCCAATGAAGATACTGATCGCTGAATCTTGGGAAATATTATCCAATGATGAAAATATTGCTCACATTCCAAAGTTTAAGTAGATGGCTTTAGTCACATCTCAGCACGAGAATTGGCTTAGAGATTTTGATATACAACAATCACAAGTAGTACAATCCGAGAAAGTCAAGAGACTGATGACTATCATTGACGCGAAAGACAAAGAGAATGTGCAGTTGAAACAATTAGCGAAAGTCAACAGAGATTTGATAAAGAAGGACAAAAGGTTGTATGAAGAAATGCAAGAAAAACACCAAGAATTAAAGAGGAAATGTGGTGAATTGTATGATCAAGTCGAATGCATGAAAAATCCTTATTCCAAAGAGTCAAAAAATGCTGTGATAGATAGATTGAAGAAATTTAATCACTTGTACGAAATTGCTTTTGAGAAATAATATAAATGATGTATATGGATGTTGAAGTTTGTCAACGAAATGGCCTTCATATTTTTGCAAAGTTATTATTAAAACACAGGTTTGATGAACGGGCACCACTTCAAAGGTATTGCATTATATCAGTCTAATTTTTGGGATAAAAGGGCTCTCCCATAGGATATGCATCCAAATTATCTAAATATTTACTAATTATTTTTTTCCTTTCCATTTTTTTCTTGAATAAAGTGTGATAGTTTAATCAAGAACGGACTTCTAAATGACTTCTCTTTTAAATTCAAGGTACTTTTAAACATAAGTTCATGAAGGAGCACTATCGTTATAAGGTTCTGCAGCAAAATCTTGAGAAACCATATAAACATGAATTCACAATCGAAATCATTAAAAAAATCCGCAATGATTATATCATCAGATTTTGTAGCTTTAGGGGCCCAATTAGGTGAGGTGTTAGGCAAATTCAACAAGTTAAGTGTAAAAATGGCAGTGCAAAGGCACATAATTAATCAATTTGTTTTGAATAGTAATGGTGATGTTCAAAATAACCATATACCTGTTGACAACAACTAACCTGAACCAAATAACCAACCACCACACACATCTAATATTCAAACCACATTCATTCCACCTTTTACCAATCCACATAAGGGTGCCTTCACCTATTTTAATCCTAGTTTTCCACACACACATCTGAACTATGTCTTGGCTAACCCAACTAATAACTAAATTCCCCAAATTAACCTACTAACCAATCCGAATATCTCACCTAATCATCAAAGACCCCACCACCCTACTATAGAGTTGTTCATACTGGATACTGCTTCCCAAATAAAGTCGAGAATGGATAAATATACTATACCTATTGACAAGGATTTGCTAAAAAATTAGGCGGATTTGATGAGTTCGTAAAGAAAAGTCAATGATTGAACAAGCAGAGAGGTTTGGACTATATGAGCTATGTATTTTTTCAAATGTGCAATTGCCATTGGGTTTTAAGACTCCAAAATTTAGCAAGTATAATGGAATCAAAAACCCAAAACACATCTCAAAATGTTTGTCAACAACCTTGGTAAATGATGGATGATGAGAGCTTATCGATGTGACTATTTCCTGAAAATTTGGAGGGCGATACTCTTCATTGGCATTCTAACTTGAAACCTAAAGAAGTTCAGACCTAGTTGAATTTGTCGATAGCCTTTGTAAGGTAATATGAGTTTAACTATGAACTGGCACCTATACGAATAACATTGGAAGGTACTAAGAGGAGGCAGTTAGAGGATCATAAGATCTATATTAAACAATGGAGAAAATTATCTGTCAAGGTGAAGCTTCCATGATTGAGGAGATTGTTTGCACATTTATTAAGGCCCTTGGGCCCTCGTATTTTGAAAAGATTTTTTGTTTGATTGAGAGTTCATTAGCAGAGATTTTTTCGAAGGACATGATGAATTTGTAAAAACAAGAAAAATTGTCAATGCATCAGTGCTGAAATTAGAGTTAAAGTCCCTACAAAACCAAAACAATAACAGGAAGAAGGTCCAATTTAAGAAAAAAGAAGGAGAACCTGCTTTTGTTTGGGATCGGGGCCTCCCACTTAGACCAAGATTCCAAAACTATCTTGCATACTCATCCTCTTACCTATACCATTCAAACCTCTAACCTATTTACTACGCCGCTATCAACTCTCCTTACCCTCGACTAAGCTACACAAATATCCCATCACTATTTCTAACTTGTCAACTCACCTTTTAAAGTTGTTCTCACCTTATTTATAATCTAAGACCAATTTCACCAAACAACCCAATGCAAAACTCTTCCCAAGCTAGTGGAGTCAAAATTCAAACCAATTTGAGGCTTAACCATTTTGGGTCAATCTATTGACCAACTATATGAGCAGGTTAAGGCAGCCAATAAAATCAGTATTGTATCTTCTAAGATTTATCCTAAGGGTTTTCCTACAGGTTATGACCCCCAAACTATTTGTACTTATCATTCTGAAAATCTAGATTACTCAAGTATCAATTATTGGGCTCTAAAGCCAAAAATTCAAAACATGATTGACGATAGATATATAATCTTAAGAAGAGGAGGTGAACAAGTGCCAAACATTAGCAAAAATCTTCTCTTTGAACATAAGGGCACTATTATAACTATTACCATCGATAAGAAGTTTAAATATACTGGGCAATATATTATAGATGAAACTGAAGTAGTAGCGAAAACTGAGAAGCTATTCATACTGAAAGAGGAACCTTTTGAGGCTGGTAATATTAGAGACCCTTTCATATTAGACTTGCTACCTTTTGAGTGGAATTGTTAGAACTTGTTGAGCTCAAATTTTTAGAGTAATAACTCATCAACAATCTGCAAGAAGTGCTATAGAACTACTGTGAACCCATCCTATTGATAGGAGACAAGGAGATGCCAAAAAGGGAGGTGGCTACTGTTACTAGATCTGGGAGAATTGCAGGCTATTTTGAAATCTATACTCAATCGAGAATCAAGAAGATTGACTTGCCGTCTAAACTGCCTGTGATTGAAAAAAAGCACTGAATTTCTTGAAAATGATAAAGAGAACAAGTACAAGATAGTAGAGCAGTTGGATAAAATGCCTATCCAAGTTTCTATTTTAGATATTCTTTTAACTTCTGAACAACATAGAGAAGCATTGCTTAAGGTTTTGAGTGATACTCAAATGCATAAGGATATCCTTATTGAGAAAATTTCCCATATTGTTGAAAATGTTCTTGCTTCCAATCACATCACTTTTTTGTGATGATTTTACTCCGAAAGGGATCGGACGCAATAGAATGTTATACATATTAGTGCATTATAATGAAAAATTGTTACCAAGGGTATTAATAGATAATGGATTGACGCGAAACATCTATCCATAGAACACTTTCACAAAGCTTGGATTTCTTAAGACCAGACTTTGTCCATGAATAATTGTAGTAAGAGGGTTCGATGGTACAAGGAGGGAACCCATGGGCGAAGTTGATCTAGTACCAGAAATAGGACCTACTCAATTTCAAATCACTTGCTAGATTATGGATTTTTCCAAAGTTTATAATTATCTCACTTCTAGCTTCTCTTCATTAGATATTGATGTTTGTTATGAATGACCAATTGATCACTGTGCTACTGAATATGATTGTACCATGATTGTTAATTCTGGATCCAAACGGAAAAACAACATAAAATCCTAATTCTATCTTATCATGTTGCTGATATTGTTTCAATAGGATGGACATCAAAAGAAATGTCATTCATTAAGTTAGGTCAGCTAGAAGCCAGTGTCATAATGGCCAAAGAGATTATCTGAGGAAGATATGATATAGAAAAGAGTCCTGGATGAAATTTGCAAGGAATCTCAAAACTCATAGAACTCTTTGTGCCAAAGAATCTATTTGGACTAGAGTTCCACCCGATTGTTAAGGGAAAAAAGAGATGCAATCCCACAAAAAGGCAAAAAAGAAAGGAATACAAATTGCCATGTATATCCCACCATTCCACTACATTTTTTCTCGTTCGTCGGGAATGTGATCATATCTGAACTAGATAAGGTGAATCCTCCAATAAGATTGAGGTGGGTTTATTCCAATTGTTCATTGAAGTTACTTATGGCGCTGATCCATCAGAAGATCTAGAATTCTTGATGATTTCTGAAGGAGTCATTTAAAATTGGACAACTGATTATCTTCCCTCTCAAAGGGAATTTTGATAAATTTAGAGAATTATTTTTGATTGGAACCCATGTCTAGACGGAGTCTTAGTTCAGAACTTTTATTAAAAGAAACTGCTTAGAAGAGATAGAATTTATTTCAAAAATTTTTGAACAATACAAGTAGAAGACCAAACCGAACTTAGAAAGGATAGAAATCATTAATATTGACACTAAAACGAAAAGTTAATGAAATCTAAATCATATTCATTTGAATATGAAGTAGAAGAAGGAAATGATTGAATTCTTAACTTTGTTTCAAGATATATTTGTATGGTCATATGATGATATGTCTAGAATTTCTACAGATATAGTGGTTCATAGATTATCAAGTGACCCAAGGCATAAGTTTCAAGATACAGGACCAGATTGTAAAATAGCTTTATGCTAGGTTTATTATGGCATTTCATTATCCTATTTGGCTTTCAAACCCTTTGTCTGTTCTCAAGAAGACTGGAGAAGTGCATATGTATGTTGACTACGGGGATCTATATAAAGTTAGCCCGAAAGACGATTTTTTTTACCAATATCCTTTTAGATAATGCTACTTGGCTCAAAATTGAATCTTTTGGTGAGTGTTTCATTGGATATCATCGAATTCTAATGACAAAAGAGGACAAAAAAATTACTTTTATCACTCTTTGAAAAATATTCTGTTATTGAGTAATGCTTTTTGATTTGAAAAATATTAGAGTTACTTATTAACAGACCGCAACCACTTTGTTTTATGATATGATCCACAAGTAGATGGGGATTCATGTGGATGATATTACAATCAAGTTTAAGAAGGCTAAAGATCATCGGTCGGTTTGAAGAAGCTGTTTGAAAGATTGAGAAAGTACAACTTGAAGTTGAACTCTACAAAATATTCTTTTGGAGCTCTTATTGGTAAATTATTAGGATTTATTGTTAGTAACAAGGGGCATAGAGATAGATCCATTGAAAATTAATGCAATCCGAGATATGCGTATGGAACAAGCCACCAAAAGACACAAAGGTATAACCCTACACTAGGGAGTTAACTCCCTAGGTTTAACACTTCCATGAACTAGTACTAAATCATAATGGTTAGTAATGGAACAACACCTTTAAATGATCACAACTAATGGCCAATTAATCGTGCTTGTAATTGTAAAAGTGCAAACTAACTTTCTCAAGAAATAAGCTCAAATAACCATGAAAACTTCACTTAACATTCATAGAAGTTCATCCACTCCCTAGGTTTACAAACTACCAAAACATAAAAGTTAAGAAAACAAGAACTAACCTTGTATTATAAATAAACATAAGAATCAATACAACAAATAAAGTGATAGAAGAGATGTCGCCATGTCACATGAGGTCCAAGCTCTCCATCTTTATCCTTAACTTCATCTATGTCTAGCTACATACAAGGATTGTAGGAAACTAACTATATTAAACTAAACTATACTATACTAATGAACTAGAAAGTTCTAGTGAAAGGCTATATTTTGTGTAGTTTCTCTAGGCTCCAAAGTTTAGCAAAAATGTATCTTGAAGGGCCTATTTACAGAAGATTAAAACTCCAATCAATCATGTTAAAGTTGGTGCAAATTAGTTCTTGGAATTGCTAAAAGTTGATTCTTAAAATCTCTATGATCTCCTTGAGCAATTCCCACCAAATTTGATCAGAAAACTGGTCCAATAAGGTTGTGAGAAAGGAGTGCAAGTTACAAAGAAATTTGTAGAGCCAAAATTAGGGATATGTGAGGTGGAAACGTGAGGTAGGTTTGCGTTTCCCCTTCTCTTGCAGGTTTTACACTTTTTGATCAATCTTCAACATTACTTTGTTTTTGTATTAAATTAAGCTGCAAATATCTCGATGATGGAAGCGAAAAAAGCTGTTATGCAAAATATAAAATTTCTTTGAATTAGCTTTCCAATGCTATAGCAGTCATGTCATTTGAACCTCTTAATACCGAGAAATGGTAGAAATACCCTTGAGTAGTCAAACTCCTATTTCAATCTTTGACAGCAAAATTGTACAACTATATTTCAGCTTTTTGACCATGAAAACTTACAAACTAGATTTTGATATCTTCACATGAAATGTAGATCTATGTATCAGCTTCAAAATAATTTAAGAATCATTTCAATACAATACTTGTATCTCAGGTTATAGCCAAAATACCAGACGGTGTCAAAGCTGTCATATTTTTCTTCTTTTGAACTTGATTGCATTTTACCCTTTAAACATTTTACACTTCATGCTCACTTTAAATCACTTCAAATCATCATCAATCATGAAAATATCTTCTTACTTTACTCCAATTCATGATTGAATCATTAAAATATACAAAAACATGAAGTTTTCACCAGTTTAATCTATAAAAAATGCAATTTTTCACACTTGAACCACAAAATGTAAATTCATTAGAAAACTAGTTATTTAGCTATTAAAATAACTAAACACATCAAAAACTAAGCTGTAAAATACAATAAACACTTATCAAACATAACTTCCCTTGAGTCTTAATGACCATGTCCCTAATTTCCACTATAACCATACCAATTAAAACCAACTTTCCAGAGTGACACTTGCTCAAAAAAACCTACTTATCACATCGCAGAAAATTCATATTCAAAAACTAAATACACCATTAAAAACTAGATTCAATTCTTATAAACTTCCATGCAGATCACATTTCGAGAATCAGTGAGCTTCACTCTCAAATTTTGATGTAAACCTCAGACAGCACTCTGTCTGAGGCTGGTTCTCTATCCAAATTTGAAACCCAGTATTTATTCATACAAAATTTGAATGCTTTTAAGCTTTTTATCACATAAACTAATGACTCTATAATTTAAAAAAAAAACAAATTTCATGCAAATCAAAGGTCTCTATCGAGACTTATGATTTTTCAAACATCAGCACTTAATCAACCTGTAGTGACGATTTCTAGATTTGCCAGAATGTATAAACCTTTAAAGAACAACAACCATACACACTGAAAAATCTTTAAATCTCTATAAATACACTAAATTTATTGTACTCTAAAATCATGATTCCATCTGAGAAAAGCACTTCAAAAAATTGTGCGGTTGTGACACAATTTTAATCATTTAAGTTTGTTTAGGGTTTTGATAGATTAGGCAAACAAGATTTCTTGATTCAAGAATCAGGTTTATAATGTCCATAAAATCCAAAAATCTTCATTATCTGACTCATGAATATGTACAAAACATCACCATAAAATTTTCTTAGAAAAACAAATTATCCAAATTCGTCTTCTTGCCAAAAATAACACTATAACCTGTCAAACTAGACCAGATTCAGAATGAAGTATAAAAACTAGGGTTAGATTTTGAATCTTCACATGAAGTTTTATACACATGTTATACACGTAGAACCACACAATTATGCAAATTCCATGCAATTTGGACCACTCTACAGCTGCCAGTAAAGTCAAGAAATTCAGTACTACACATAATCAAACCCAAACTAGTTTGCAAACAAAAATTCATAACTTGAGTTACATAACTAATTTTGCCGAAATTTTATACACATGCTCACAACATATGCAGATATAATTATAAAAAATTTCATGTAAAAAGAACAAATGAAGAACCAGATACAATTTTTAGAATTTGCTCAGCAACTAGAATCCTGTTTTCACCAGGCTTTCAATAATGACTGAACGCATATTATATCTTTCACCCTTGTTTCTTTTTAACAACTTATTAAGGACTCTTGGACATGATCATCACACTACAAGGTCAGAATTCAATACACAAAACCTTCTAAAATTTCATCAAGATAACCAGAATTGTACCTCTACTTTCTTGATACACCTCTCCTGCTTTAGCACCTTGACGTTGCCAATCCCTCCTTAAGTGTTGCCAATCTCCAGCCACAAAACTCAAACTTTCCTCTCATTTATGTGCTTTGAATTTTCCAGAAAACTATACAATCTAATGCCCCAAACTATTGGGATATTTCCTTACTTGAACTCGATTTGGAGCACAATCGAGCACTCCAATTCAAGCCTCCAAAAACTAAAAGAAATCCATAAAATATTTTCTGAAGAAATTTTTAAAAACTTTCAAAAACAAAATCTAAGGAGACTGGAAGATGCAAATATGAACATATTTGTGAGGAATTTCATATTTTTGTGTCATGTAAAAAATCAACAAGTTCATCCTCATACAATTTTTCAAAGAATTGACCGAACCTTATATTCAATAATAATAGCAATAAAATTACAATTTCTGTAGAAGTGATTATTACTAGAATAAATACATCATCACCTTGAATCTAGTGCTTTTCAATCTATCTCCTAATTTGCTTCCCCAATTCAGATTTCTCCAAAAATATGCCAGAAACCTCCCTTTTTGTGATATTGTCCATCTCTCCATATCCGTTGCTTGCTGCCGCTAATGTGACAGTAGAAGTTTACTCACCTTGGTTAATGGACTAATTATCTGGAATGATTACATGAAGGGAGAAAGGTTGAGTACAATCAGCGAGAAAGAGAAGATGAAGTAGCTTCTATTTACTAGAAGAATCATCAAAGAAATAAGCGAAAGAACAGAAGAGGTAGTCAGGTGGGTGGGTGCATATTGGAGAATAAGAGATTTAGAGTTGTAGTTATGTTGTGGAAGGGTTTAGAAGTAATTTCATAAATATAGAAAATATATATAACTTAATACTCAATAAGGCTCGCAAGTAAGTGATGCGGTATCTAGTTCATAATGGGATCATTCCAGTTTATAGGGCACAAGTTTAGTTGTTAGTTATATTATTTACTAGATGGTTAGTTAAGTAATTATTATTTGCTTGAATAAAGAATTCAGACCAAGCCTCAAGTACTTGTATCTGATTCTAGTTATAGTTGGTAGCCATTGTTTAAATCGTTGTTTTTGTTGTATTAGGAGACACTTCATTCTGCCAGATTAGGTAATTGCCTTAGGCGATTCAGTGTCCTAGTATAGGTAGGTTTCGGTCGTGTCAAAAGCCTATAAAAAGGCTCAAGTACTTGTTACCTTTTAGAGAAGTTAGATTTTAATAAAGAATTTCCAGATTTTTCTTTCTTGTGAGAAAGAGTTTTTTTGGCTTGTGAAAGCCACCCTCACTTGATTGTGGTGTCATTCTATCTATTTTATTCTTTTTTGAGCCGTCCAAGATTGATTTAGGACTTCCATCCCCAAACATTGAACCTTAATTCTAGATCCAGACTTGTGGTTCATGATCTTGATTCTTCTTGGAGGGTCGAGACTTATATCAGTTGGTATCAGAACTAGTTGAAAGGTATCAATGTTATATCCTTGTTTTTGTTAAATTCTAGGGTTTGTTCATAGTGTCTTAGTTTGTTCATCAATATCGTTCTTGCTGCAATCTGTCCGTGTCCTATTTGTCATTTATTTCTTCTTTGTTTCTGTCCAGAGTTTGGTGTTAATCCGTGTTGTTCATCGTGATATTGTTCTAGAAAATTCAAAAAAAAATTTGAGTCGCTAGGGTTTGTCACGTGGAATCCTTAGGGTTTCATCTTTTTGGTTGCTGTTCGAATTTGATCCCTCTTGTTTATCTTCATTTCTTATTTCCAGCATCTTGTGTTATTGTTGTTTCATGATTTAGTTGAAGTTTGAATGAAAAAAAAAATCTATTCATACCTAGGGTTTTTGAGTCATCGTCATAGTTTCCCAAAGAAAACCAATGTTGTCCTCTTATGTTCTTGTTGTTTGAGTTGCAAAAAAGGAAAAAGTTGACTGACCTTGTAAAATTTCTTGGAATCTGAAATAAAAACTTGGGTTTCTTGAAGTTCTTTATTGTTCAAAGCAACAACCCTGAAGTTCTTGAAGCTTTAGTTGAGAATTCTTGAAGCTTTGTTCAACCCCAAATCTGTCTTGTTCAAAACCAAGAAACCGTGGGCTGTTTGGGATAAATCTTCAAACCTTTTTCGTCTCTTGAATTCTGGAAAATACCTTCTTGAATTCTTGGGAGAATCTTGAAGAATTTATGGGTTTTGGGAACCAAAATCTTGTTCAAAACCAAGCTGCAAAATTCCAGCTGCTAAACATCTAGTCATCGAAGTTCTTGGATGTTGTATAAAAAATAAAATAGCACAGCCATGAATTTTGATTCATAAAGTGTCGGAGCCTTATTTGTCTTCTTGGATATCTTGAGTTGACTAAACAAAAAAGAAAAGGAAACAGCCGCATACACTAATCCAAATCCTATTCGGATTGCCTAGTTTCATGAAACCGACCATTGTTTGCCTAATTCTTTTGGAAACCCGTGAATCCAGCCACATAGTCCGTGGAATCCAGGCATATAGTCCTTGTTTTGTTGGGAAAAGGGTTTAATTCCAGATTATTCTAAGAATTTTTGCTGGTCACTTATTTCATAATCACTGCAACACATTCAAGTGTCAGTAAGGTCTTTTGCATTCGTCCTTGAGTCGTATCTTTTATAGTTTCTTGAGTCATTTGTTTCAACTCATTCTCCAGTAGTTCCAGCCATAAAATTCATCCTTAAAGTCCAGGGTTTAGTGTCCAAATTTCCCGTTCTTGTGTCAGGTTTTTACTAATTAGTTCTATCGTATCATAGTAGTTCATCATGGCATTTGTCTAAGTATACTTCCAACCAATTTCCAACTTTTGTTGTGTTCCGTTTTCCGGCATTCACATCGCGCAAACTTCTAGCATCTTTAGTGGTCTAAATTCTGAAAATTCTCAGCTCCATCTTGTCCGTGTTTAATTTTTGTTCTCGCTTTCCATCTGGCTGTACTACAATCTAGTAATTGTCACTGGTATGTAGAATTCCATCTAGAGGATCGCTCTAGTTTATTCAAGAGAAGCAAGTAGCATCCTTAAGAACCTGATTGTGAGCTCGTAAGAGTGTTGAGTGAAAACACTAGTGTCGAGAGTAAGCATCAAGGGAGTACGAGAGGTATTCCTTTGTTCCACTAACCATTCTTGCAGGTGGAAATACAATGTCAAACAAAGGTGTAGGGAGTTTCCAACAAGTTGAATTTAATCTTAGTATGGAATAAATGATGGGTGACTTTAAGCAAATTTTGTATGAAGCTTTTGAACCTCTTCAAAGACGCCTTGATCGAATGGTGAATAAGGATGTCAAGAGGAGGGTTCTACGCAATTTAGTTCCAATGTCCAATCTTCCTCTTGAAGGCCAACATATTTACGAAGAAAGGAGGAGGTACATTCGACAACTTCCAAGCCTAAGCATGTAGTTGAAGAAGGATTTGATCGCGTATGGGAGAGTTATCAAAACTTCTACGACAATAGCAAATGAAGAAGCTAGTTGTCTATAATTTTCAAGGATCATGTAAGGACCTTGCCACACCATTGGTTGAGAAGGATAACGTTGTTTTGCATCCAAGCTTTGATCATGAACAAGCTATGCTTGAAGTTCCATCTAAACTAGCTACTAGTCAAGAGCTAACTAGGGAGACACTTTGTGAAATGCAAAATGAGATTGTAAGCCATGAGGTAAAATTCAAGGAGAGCATCAAAGAAAATGAGAGTGAGCATTCAAAAGAGCTGAGTAAGAAAGAGAAAGAATAAGAGTTGAATTTGACTGAGCATAAGATTGAGGGCATGATTGTAAAATCTAAGGGAGTTAGTAAGAGAGCTTACTGTTTTACTAACGATCTTAACTTTGCTTTGTTTAGTGTTTCTTCTTGTGTGCAAGTTAAGCAAGGTGTTATTACCATGATCCTAAATTGTTCCGTCCCTATATCCATTAGAGAGTTAAAGAGTTTTCATGGAGTTTGTGTCTTAAGTATTGTATCTCTTTACTATCAACAAATGCTCAATTCCTCCCCTAGGGCAGATTGTGTGCCAAGAGATTATTTATGAAGTGAGTTCTTCTATGGTCCATACAATGACTATACTTATCTTCTATTGTATCCGAGTGATGCTCCAACTTTGCCAAATCAGTTTTTGACGTTTGGTTTCATGAAATATGCTTCTCACCGATTTAATGATCCTTATCTCATAGATACAAGTTTTAGTGTATTTTAATAAAATCTTAATTAGTTTTTGGCCAAATCTTTACAAGGAGTTACAATAGAATTTATTGGTGAGTTATGGGAATTATAATTGTGGGAGTTACATTGCATTTTGAATGGGGTTATTGTATAATTATTTGAATAAGAGTTACAAAAGAATTATTTGGTCAAATTGAGTCTTTATAACTCATTCAAATGTGAATTAATTTTTTTAAGTTACAAATTCTACCAATTAACTATAATTTAATATGAAAAAACCGTTACAAATTAGATTTTCAACCTCTTTTTTTTTAAGGTTTTGTAGCCTATAACTAGTGAAATTCTCTTTAGAATTTTATACACACTTCTCTCAACAAAAGATCATTCTAAAATACTATCCTCCTCACACTTATTTCTTTCTCCCTCATTCTGTTTTCGTTGGGCAAAGAAAGATATTGGGAAGTTTCTAATTCTCTTGATTGTGCAGATCAAAGGAAAGTAACAACTATAGAGTTAGGCTGTTGTACCGTGGAGGCTGTGAGGACTCGCAAATTTCTTGTATTTTTCTCAAAAATACCCTTTTATTTGAAAATTAGTATTTATCAAAGCCCACTACCCAATTATTTCACAATAAGTGTAAGTAAACCTAGAAAATAGGGTTTTACGCTTCGGTTTCAAGTTTGGAGCAAAATTAGGGTTTTCACGATTTTTCGCCGGATGAATTTTCGGTACAGAGTAAGGATTAAATTTGAGGATTAAAAGTGACTTTTAAGTGAGAAATAATATGTGATTGGTAGCAATGATATAAGGGTAGTGAATGGGAAGTAAAAACCCTAGTACGTGAGTTTTTAAGAAAAACGGCGCGAACCGGCGGGTCCCGCGCAGTACCGATTGAACGCACCACTTGACCACCACTTTCTTACCCTACAAGTTCATTGATACTTGAGCAAAATATCTTCTTATATTACAGCTAAGGCTGACCAAAACTAGTGGCTAGAAAAGAAGGAAAAGAAAGAGGAAAAAAAAGAAAGGTGGTGGTGACCTAAGAGCATCTTGACCAAGACACTTTGGCATCTTACTTAACCAATTTTTTCACCTTTCCTCTCCATATTTCTGCTGCTGGCCGAACCAAAGAGTGTGAGAAAGTGAGAGCAAGAAAAAAAACATTCCATCTTCTTGATTTGCTACAACTAAGTGAGGAATTCCAATTCCAAACCGATTAAAGTGAAGGTTATGAGTTGGGAAGCTTGAGGAACCAAGGAATTTCAAAGGGAGTGAACTATCACTCATCCAAGTCTTGCTTTAGAGGTACAAATCTGGTCATGATCCTTGTTGCTTAAATTTTGGGTTTAAGATGATTTTTAGCTTAAGTTTTGGCTTAATTTCATGATTATGCAAGTGGTTGTGATGAATTTTGGGATGAATAAGCAAGCTAGGGTTTCATAGCTCTCTGCCTAAACTTGTTGTATGATTGTAAATGTTGTAATTAAGGTTATATAAGGTTGTTTGGTGGTGATTAGAACCAGAAATTTGAGAAAATTCCACTAGAAACTGAAAATTTCAGAATTCTGGAAAATTGTTCTTCTATTCTGTCCGGTTTTGTAGCCCTATGTTAGAGGCCGAATTGGCCTTAGGTCAAAGAAGTAAAGTTGTAGAGAATGGTATTATATAGGTGCCTACAAAATTTCAGCTCAATCGGAGCAATGTAGGACATGAAAAGTCCAAAATACCCTTACTATTTTAAGTATTTCCCAAGCAGTCCGTGTGATCAGTTAAGTCCAGTTTATCACGTTTTTCGACTAGGATCCATTCTGATTTAGCTTTTTGCCAAAACATGAAAGTTGTAGTATTCTGAATTAGCTTTCAAATTCCTCTAAGAACACCTGATTCGGACTTGTGTACTCTGAGATATGTCCATTACAGTGTTCAGCATTTAAACAGCCGACGAATTGGTTTCTGGTTTAGTAATTTGAGAATTTGACTAAGTTACATTAGGAACTAGACTAAGTGACCTTCATGAATGTTGTAGCTCTGTGTCTTATTTTCGAAACGGCATAGGTTTTGTCTCAATCCGATAAGCGTAGCTTCGGATATGTTATTTCCGCATTCATACGTCAAATCTGTCTTGTGCTAAGTTGAATTTCTGCACTTGTGATTGTTGTAATTCTTATTCTTATGATATTGTGAGCCTATGGAATGGCTCTTGACTTGAATTTCTTATGTGTGATGTTGGGTTGTGGTTGAGGAAAAATAATGAAGCCAAAATGGCTGGAAAATTAGGTAAACACAAAGGGCGTGCTGCCCAAATTTTCGCTCGAGGGCTAGGTTTCTATTGGAACTTGTATACTTTTGTTTGGCCAATACCATGACCGGTTTTTCATTTTAAAAACATGATTTTTCATCCTGGGGTTCAAACAACCCTCTTCTTACTTGAAAGTCATCTTTACACGTTTTACTCCTAATTAGTCGGGTTTCTTTGTTTCCCTTAAATGTTTTGCTCGATAAACTGTAATATGTTTTCTTGTTCAACCTTAGGTTTCATTGGTGACTAAGGGTAATATCCGGAAGGATATTTTGCACGTTATTTTGTATATCTAGGTGAGTGTTCCTTATTTGACTTTATGGCTTGTTGTTATCATTTGCTAATGTGTTAATTGCTTTTAATGATTTCCAAAACGAATTTTCTAGGCGAGTGTGTACTTTATCGCACTCGACCTAAATAACTGTGTAATTTTCAAGGATTTAATGATTGAAATGTTACTTGCGCATGAATGTAAGCCTTTTGGGCTGAACTGGCCATTGCCCCTTGTTACCGGTCGTCTCGAGCCAGAAGCGGACTCGGTCGGGTGATTAGGGACTTGGGTGAACGTTTGGTATACTCGAGTATTACCCTGTAGGTTGGTGGAGACTGGCCAACGGCCAGGACGGGGGTGAATGAATGAATGAACGAACGAACGAACGAACGAGGGTTTATTGATAAACGAAAAATGCATTTTCAAATGATTGGAGGAATAAGGGGAAATGTCAGGAGATCGGATGAACGAATGAACGAATTGCTCCTTGTGAGCCGTATCCTTTTAATGAATGTTACTATTGCTTTTCATTCTAAATGTTTCTTGAATTATTGATACTCCATGTTTAATGTATTGAATTGATTGTTTGATTGTTTGATTATCTGTTTGGAACCTCACTGGGCTTTTTAGCTCATACCACGTCAATTGTTTTCCTTAGCAGGGGAAGGCGAGCAAGGACGAGCGTTCTGTATAGTCTAGTTGATCTAGTTCTTTGGCCTTGTAATGGTTCTCGCCCTAGTGCTTGGCACGGGTTGGTTGTATGGTGAAGTGAGAACCTTTGTACATTTGATGGTTGTACTTCCTTTTGAGATAGCAATGTATATAAGTTCCACTTTAAGTTTGGATTGCTGCCCTATTTATTCTTGTGATTTGTTCTGGATTTGATTAAAGAACGACTGAGTCCCGGCGAGAGCTGGGCAGGCGGCCCGCTGAACCCTCTGGTACGCCTTAGGGGGAGGTGGGGTCGTCACAGAGGCAGCGCGCTAGACCTGCTACATCGGTTTGAAAAGAACCGTGGGGGCGCATATCGTCTTAAAGAGAGCATTCTACGCGCCTCAGCCCTACCAAACTTTTTAGTAGCTGTCAATTCCAAGGTCGTTAGTTTTGAAGATAAGAAATTGTTCGTGTACTCTCCTCCAACAAGTGGACCAGATTTGGTTGATTGTGAAGTGTGGTTGGATCATAGGATTCAAGGTGCAAAACGAGGTCCTATCAAGATTCGCACGTGGTGGTTTCGTGTTGGAAGGTCTGTCAGGACTTGCAAATTCCTTATATTTTTCTTTAAAATGTCCTTTTATTTGGAAATTATTCATTTATTATGGTCCTACTACCCAATCACCCCACAATAAGCGTAAATGAATATAGAAATAAGGGTTTTTTTGTCCGTTTTCAAGTTAGAGCGAATTAGGGTTTTCACATTTTTCCGTAGTGTGACTATTCGGTACGGAGTGAGGATCAAATTTGATAGGTAAGAGTGACTTTTGGATGAGAAAATATTATATGATTAGAAGTGATAATAATGAGTTAGTGATTAGAAGTTAAAAACCCTAGTATATGCGATTTAAGAAATCGGCTCAAATCGACGGGTATCGATCACTACCAATTGAACTCACCACTTGATCACCACTTCCCAACCACCACATACTCTTGATATTGTTGTAAAATATCTCCCTCATCCTCAGCCTTATAGCCGAAATATTTGACCCAAAATGCAAGGAAAAAAAAATAAAATTTTAGTTGGTTTTAGTGGTGACAAGTGTTGGCCACCTATGGTTCCTTGACCAAGCCAAAGTCTCACCTTCTTATCTTCCATTTGAGTTCATTTTTCACCATTTTCTTTCTGTTTTGGCCGAGAGCAAGGAGAGGCAAGAGAGTGAAGAGAGTTTTCAATTTTTTACCTTGAATCCAACCTTTTGAGTGCAAACAAGAAAAACTAAACCGATTGATCACTGGTTTGGAAGCTTGGGAAGCTTGAGGAACCAAAATATTTCAAGGAGAAGTGGAGGATCCTTCTTGCTAGCTCTTGTCTTGAGGTATACTGGCTGATCAACCTTTCTTTCTCCATTAATCATGATTAAGTTGGGTATTAATGTTAGAATTGTGCTTGTGATGCTTGTTTCAAATGGTTTTGATGATTAGAGGGATGACTTTTGAGTTAGGGTTTCTTGTGGGTTAGGTGTTATATGATGTATATATATGGTATATAATCTTGTAAAGGAGAAAGTAATGGTAGTTTTAAGGTAAAAATGTGAATTATAGCTTGAATGTAACAAAATTCCAGATTTCTGGAAATTGTAGCTTCAGTTCTGCCCGGTTCCATTTCATTATGTTAGATGCCGAATTAGGCTTAGCACAAAACATGAAAGTTGTAGATAATGATATTTTATGGTTGTCTACAAAATTTCAGCTCAATCGGTACAACGTAGCCTATGAAAAGATGAAAATACCCTGACTGCCATAGGAGTAAAGTCAGTGGACAGTTTTGACAGTACACTAAGTTGGTTGCATTTGTTCACCTTCATACGTACTGAACTAGCTTTTAGTCAAAACATGAAAGTTTTAGTACTAGGTCTTAGCTTTCCAACGTCTCCAAGAACATCTTAAACGGACTTGGTAGCTTGAGATATGGCCATTTGAATGTAGTAAGGTTAACTGGCCAGTTAGTTGGAATTTTGTTCTGTGAACTGGGAATTTAACTGGGTTACATTGGAATTTGGACTAAGTGATCTTCATCAAAATTGTAGCCCTTTGTCTTAACTTCGAAACGGTATAAATTGCACCTCAATTCGATAAGCGTAGTTTCGGTTGTGTCCGTTACGCAACACCACGTCAAATCTGTCATTTTGCTAAACTTCATTTCCGCACATGTCGTTAGCTTGATTTTGTACTTGTATGACCTTGAACCTATTGAACGGCTATTGAAATGAGATTATTTTGTGTGTAAATTTGGGTTTGATTGAGGAAAAGAATGAAGCCATAAATTGCTGGAAATAGGAAAATATAAAGGGCGTGCCGCCCAAATTTACGCTCGAGGGCTAGGTAGACATACTTGCAACTTGAGTAAAGGTTAAGAGTGATTACTACTTGAATCATCTAGGATATTTGCGTCTTTTTTATCAAGGTATATAAGTCGGGATTTGGCCGAACTTGTACCCTTGAGAAATAAAATAATGACTGCTCGGAGTATGTTTTCCTTGTACTTTCGACTCAAATGGCATTTCCAAGTATAAATGTTACAAAGTTTTATAGTTTAAAAAGCGAACAAGTGTTTCACAACTACTCTCCAAGTGAATTTCAATTTCTTGATTCTTATTGAACGAAACGTTTATGTTTTGAACATTAGTTGATTTTCAAAGTTCTTAAATCAAGTTTTATTGTAGATGTGGACTCCAAACCCAGAGTACAACCCGGACGCGATCACTAAAGGTACTACTTTTGGTAAGTGCTTCCAAATATCTGATTGAACTTGATATTTGTGATTTATCTTTGACCAATGTGATTACATGATATATAAATGATTTGATAGGGTAAGAGTGTACTTTATCGCACTTGCCCTAACGAGATTTGTTCTTGTTCATCGATTTCAATTGACTTGCTCTACATGCGTATGAATTGTATCTTGCCTAGAATTCCAGAAACCCTGTGGCTAGTTAATCGAGTCGAACCGGCAAGAGGCTGGTCGATTAGATAATGAACCCTGGGTAATTAGTGATGTCGAGTGGAGTGTTATCTCCTCGGTTAATTGGTATACTCGAGTATTACCACCCGTGTCTCATCGGTGGATGGAGACTGGCGTGAAGTGGGGTTTTTCTGAACTCGTTTATTGCTTGAAAGTTGACGGAGTGTCAACTACCTATCGATCAATCTGTGATGGAGCCGAGATATGAGTCACTGTATCCTTACATGTGAAATGTGAACCAGTTATTCCTTGATTATATGAAGTGTTATCCCTCTGATTTGACTTGTTGCTCGCTATTTCACTATCACGCTGTTATTACTTTATTTGATGGCCAATTTGATATTTGGAACTTCACTGAATTTTGGTTCACTCCATTAGTTTTGTTTTCCTTACAGGGGTACGAGCGAGGTGTAAGATGTGTAAAAACTAGCGTAGCCTAGTTGTTTTTTACTTTTGACTTGTACTCGCGCTATCACTCGATTAGAATGATTTGTACTTGGATTGTATACACTTTAAACCAGTTTGGGTATATAGAGGCTTTGTATCTTGATTGTGCATCGATGTAAATTGTAAGTTTGAATTGCGATGTTATTTATTGCCTATGGATGTATGCACGTGATACGAGTGAGTGAGTCCTGGCGAGAGGTGGGCAGGCTGTTTGCCGAACCCTTTGGTACGCCTTAGGGGGAGGTGGGGTCGTCACAAGGTCTCTTTGCTCGTGACCATCACAAGTTTGACCCGACGGCATCCAACTTGTCTTGTAACCTGACGGCATCCAACTTGCCTTGTAATAATTCACATCTTCCCAACATTGCTATCATACAATGATTTGTGGATAAATCGCTTTCAGGAGGAAGGGAATGATATGATATCTAGTTCGTAATGGGATCATTCAAGTCTATGGAGCACAAGTTTAGTTGTTAGTTATATTATTTACTAGATGATTAGTTAAGTAATTATTAGTTGCTTGAATAAAGAATTCAGACCAAGCCTCAAGTACTTGTATCCGATTCTAGTTCTAGTTGGAAGCCATCGTTTAAGTCATTATTTTTGTTGCATTAGGAGACACTTCACTAGGCCAGATTAGGTAATTGCCTTAGCCGATTCAATTGTCCTAGTGTAGGTAGGTTTAGGTCGTGTCAAAAGCCTATAAAAAGGCTCAAGTACTTGTTACGTTTTAGAGAAGTTAAATTTTAATAAAGAATTTCCAAAATTTTCTTTCGTGTGAAAAAGAGTTCTTTTAACTTGTGAAAGACGCCCTTGAGCATTTTAGAGTAGTTCTAAGGTGATCTTTGACTTATTAATCAAGTAATCCCCTTGATTGTGGCATCGTTCTATCCGTCTTTATCTTTCTTGAGCAGTCCAAAATTGATTATGGACTTCCATCCCCAAATGTTGAACCTTAATTCCAAATTCGGGCTTGTGGTTCGCGATCTTGATTCTTCTTGGATAGTCGAGACTCGTATCAGTATTTGAGTCTAGTATTTTAGAACTTGAGCTCAACTCAATTTTGTTACTCAAGTTACTCGAACTGGAGATTGAGCTCAACAAAATCAAGTCGAGTCGAGCTATTTTTGAGTCGAGCACTGAACTACTCACAAGTAGTTTGGTTCACTTACACCCCTACTTCTTATTGATTAAAATCTCCCACATAAATCCTTTGTATTTTGGACTTATTTGGAAATTGGATGGAAATCATCCAAACCAACGGAATAATTTTAAATGTCTATATTACTCTTATCTTTTCATTTTTGTATTTTTTAAACATATTTAGCACTTTTCTTCAACTTTATTTTCTTTTATTTTCTTATTTTTGTCTTCTCCTTTCATTCATCTTCTGCAACCATGGCACATTTGCTAGCAACCCCACCGATTGCTGTCGCCTAGTAACGGCCACCACTTTGCATTAATTAACAAAATTTTATAAAATTTACACCTCTTACGCCATGTGGAACTCGATTCTGACTTTAGATTTGCAAAAAAGTGATTAAAAAAGTGTCAAATAACCCAAATCGAATTTGACCCTTCACCATCTCCTTCTCACACAACCACAAAAATCTTACATATTTATAAGGGAAAATCGTTCAAAACGTCCTCACATTTTGTAAAATAAATTTTTTCGTCCCTCACTTTTAAAACTATAATTTTGCGTCCCTTACAAATTCACATTGATTAAATTTGGTTCCTATCTAGATTTTTTACTAGTTTGGTCGAAATTCATTACGTACCTTGCATGCGATCATTTTTTAAAGGCAAAATTGTCAAATTAAATTTTACACAATTAGATCTATAGTCCCCTGTATTTCGCAAAATAAATTTTTTTGTCCCATACATCTAACAAAATGAATTTTTTCATCCCTCATATATTATGTGTATGAATAATTTTTTTTAAACTTATGTATGTATTTATTTGATTTTATCTGAACAATACGAATAGCATGTTTACAACTACAATTAACCTATTTGGACGAAATCAGATAAAGATATATTACATACTATTCATACTGTTTCGGTGATTCAATAAATATATACATGAATTTAAAAAAATTTGTTAGCTTTTCACTCATGTTCATTTTTTTTTACTCAAAAAATGAAAACAAAGAAGATATTTAATTCTAAATATTGTCGAGTGTTTATATTGAATTAAATTTGGACAAAAAAATAAACAAAGAAAAAATATGACAAAAAGAAATTAGGAATTGATATTTTCAAATTTTAAAACAATCACAAGGCAAATAATTCAACTTTTGGTCTTGAAGGTGGTGAGTAGTAATTTTAGATTTAAATTGCAATTTATTAACATGATTATAGAATTCGAATTATGGCCCATTAATTAGATGGTCTTATCATACAATTCAATAAATGAATTATTATTAAAAGAGAAAAGGTCACAAATATTAAACAAGTTCACATGGGAAAATCAAATAGATTTATACATGGGTTTAAAACAAAATTGTTAGTTTTAAACCTATGTATATATGTATTGAATAATATGTGTACAATTACAATTAACTTGTTTATAGGTGAAATCAAATAGAGATATATTACATGTTATTCGTTCTATTCAAGTGAAATCAAATAGATATATGTGGGTTTAAAAAAAAAGAAGCTATACATACATATAATTAATGAGAGGTAAAGAAAATTCATTTTGTGAAATGTAAGAGACGAAAAAATTTATTTTATGAAATTTGAGGGACTATAGATCGAATTATATAAAATTTGATTTGACAATTTTATCTCTAAAAAATAATCATGTACAAGACACGTGATAAATTTTGGTCAAAAATTAATTGAAAACTTAGATAGGGATCAAAATTGACCAATATAAATTTATAAGGGGGATAAAATTATATTTTTAAAAGTTAGTGACAAAAAAATTATTTTGTATCATGAGAACAACATTTTAAGCGATTGACCACAACTATTATAATTTTCCCCATCTGTAAATTTAGAGCTCCAATCCAAAAAAAAAAACCCACAACTATTATTGACCCAACAATCACTACCATACACTCTAATGCAGAAGAAGGTTGGTGGCTTCGAGGATGAGGATGACGAATCAGTCTCTGATCTCGTATGAAGGCAGCCACCAGATTTGAAATTCATCCAACGGTTTTAGGCAGATGAATTTGGTGCCGAGCCAGAAAGGAGGGCAGAGGAAATAAATGGAGATATTTGGTGCGCTGAAAAAAGAAGGAAAAGGTGAAAGAAAAAGAAAAGATTTTTTTTTTAATCTGTGGTTTGGGCAGATGATTTGAAAAAATGAAAAGATCTCCCGATACATCTTTATCTGATTCTTCAGGTTTAGATCAGAATCTGTTGATGCTTCAAGTTCAGATCAGAATCAAGTTACCCCATGGATGGATAAATGGATTCTTTTGAATCAGATTTGGGTACGAGGGATAATTCAAATTTTGGGTTAAGTAAACATATCATCTAACTCCTAGGGGCTGTATTTATGTCTTTCCATTTCGTGTGTATGTGAATTAGGTAGACGACACTCCACGAATCACGGGAACCACCTGCTTGCCAAAAACATGTTGGTGCGGTAGATTCCTCTGCTTTTGTATTAGAATAGATTAGACCTTTATATACCGTCTATTTAGTTCCTGCTCTCCTTTCTTTATACTTCCTCCGTTTCATTTTGATAGTTTTATTTCTTTTTTCACACAATTTAAGAAAAAGTAATTAACTTTGTTGGAAAAATAAATTTAGATTATTATTTTCCTAAAATACCCTCACATTAAATATGATACAACTTTATGGGAACTTAAATTGATGGTAAAAAAAAAAAATCAACTCTCATTAAATGGGGTAGGTTTATAATAACAACTACTTACATTGAATAAGGGTATTTTAGAAAAATTAAAATACAACTACATTCTTCAGTTGGAAAGTGGACTACAATTTGAGACAGATGAAAAAGGAATATAAGACTATCAAAGTACGGCGGAGGGAGTATTAGATTATAAAAATGTTATTGACGTAAAAAAATGGGTGCTTCAAAGAAAAAGGAAAAGAAAAGAAGGAGAGAAGATTTTGAAAAAAGAAAGAAGTTTGACTTTTTTCTAAAATGAAAACAACTTATTGTTAAAAATTTAATTTTTATCACATATTCTTGCACATAAGGCGAGTGTGCTATACTCTCCGTTATTTTGGATGGATTTCAATCCAAATTCCAAATAAGTCCAAAACACAAAAAGGTTATGTGATGATTTTTAAACAACAAGGAGGTATTATAACCAAATTCCAAATCACAAGGGGATTTTCTATATTTTATCCTATTATATTACTTGATGTCATTTTTAAAAATATTTTAACACCTACAAAAAACTTTCGACAAGGAGAAGTTTGGGATAAGAATGCGTGTGAAAAGCAAGATGAAGAAGCATGAAAAGGAGAACAAGGCTCCAACCCGGTTAGTCCAACTAGTTCTCAGGGGAAATTAGTCCCAATCGATTGGAACCACCTTTTAACTTTTTCTAGGTGAACTTTCATTTCCAATTCTAATTTTGACGTGGATCTGTTCGGGGCTATATACTCTGTTTTTAAATTCGGACCGGATTGGTCGGTTCGACCAGTCGAATCGGAAACCGGCCAGTTGGCCGCTCCGAGTTAATCCTAAAAATCGAAAAATCAAAAATTCGGTCAAATCAGGTCAAAACCTGGTTTGACTGGAAAAATGAACCTAATCTCTTTTTTTTTTTTTTTTTTTTTTTTTTTTTACTTTTTTTGAAAGGTCAGAATATTTTTAATATGATGTTTCTCCTTAAGTTGTTAAAAATTATTTACATACCTCAAATATATCATACTTTATAAATGTTGTCTTAAAGTTTGGTGTTATTTTTCAATTAAATCCATAATTTTAATTCTAAACTTGTCAATGCTTATTAAATAATATAAATTGCTACTTGATTGCTCTAATTTATTTGTATTTTCTTATTAAATATATTTGAAACATCAAATATATATGAATATGCCTTTATTAATATTAATATGTTATTAAGTATTTTATATATAATATTTTAATTTTTAAATAAATTTTATTTATGACGTCATCCGGTTCAACTCCTATCGAACCCGGTTAAACTCATTGACTCCTGACCCCTAACTTCGACCGAGTTGATGTCCGGTCCGGTTCTGAAAACATAGCCTATATATACTTCTTCATGATGGACGGGACATAATTTTAGGCATATTTTGGAGTCTATTGATAATGTAGATCTCCATTTAAAAACAATTTTTAGCTTAGTATAGGTTAAAGTAGTTTTTCTTCTAGTCCATCTTAGTTAGGGGTCTTACTGAAAATTAGAGAGAGAAAAAGGAATCTTGGATAATATTTTCTTTTCTCTTTCTTAATATTTAATAAATTCCACATATTTCTTTTCTTTTATTATTTTTGTCTTTAATTTAATTATGAGTAGTTAATTACTTGTTTCAGGTAGGGTCAGATGGATTCAATTACATCTTAATTCATGATGTTACTTTATTGATTGGTGAATCTTATGCATGCTATTTCATATATTTATTTTTCATCTGTATAATTAAAGATTCATTAGTTTTGAAGTATCTAAGATATCAATCTAAAGTTTTTAATTGATATTAATTGGCAAAGGTAAGAATTTTATTGTGTAACTCACGAAAGTAGAAATGGAGCAAATGAAGCTGAAGTTTGGAAAGGTATGTGGGGATTAAATATAAAGCACAAGATAAAGCACTTTATTTGGAAGTGCCTAAAAAATATTTTGCCAACCAATGAAGCAGTTAGCAGAAGAATTCGAAAAGGGGGAAGTTAACGTAAATGTTGTGGATGTGAAGTAGAAACAATTGAATATATGCTATTTTTTTTTGTGATCATGTACAGTTTGCATGGAAAGTATTTCCAATCCAGTGGGAAGGCCTTCAGGAGGAGAGAGGGAATTTCTGGAAATGGTGGGACAAATTGCAGTAGTCCAAGGAAAGAACTAACGGAGTAGCGTAACTGCCAACTTCCTCTTTCAGATTTGGAAAGCCAGGAACGATAGGAATTTCAATGATAGAACTTGTTCCTTTCAATTACTGGTCGACAAATCTGTCAGAGAATGGAGAGAGTTTAAAGATGCACAGAAAGAAGAAGATCCAACGAGAGGAATCAAGGACCAGAGAGAGCAAATGGAGATAAGGTGATCACCACCACCCTAAGATTTCATTAAAATCAACTCTGGTGCTGCAACCCAAATCTATCTGGATAAGACAGGCTTGGAAATTGTAGAAAGGAATCACTATGGAAAGATAGTAGCAATATGGGCGCATCAATTGAATGGTAGAATGGAAGCGGACCACATGGAAGCATGGGCACTAAGACTGGCGGTCTAAAAAACAAATCAAGAAGGGTGGCAGAAAGTAATTTTCAATCAGATTGTAAGCTACTAATAGATAGGAGTAACTCGGGCACAATAGATGGTAGCTATGTCAGTGTATTCTTACTAGATATTATTGGGTTGAAGGAGGGATTCCAAGAGTGTAAGTTCACTTTTGTTAGAACACAAGGTAATTAGGTCAGTCATACTGTGGCAAAATTTGCCTCTAAGTTGAAATATGATGTCTCGTGAAAACATTAATTAGTGTGTTTGGATAGGAGTTTATTTGAAATAATTACTATGGTATTTTTTGTGATGTGATGTATGTGAGATAAAAAGGTAATTGAAAAGAAAAAAAAGGTGTATTGAAATTTGTGAAACAAATTATTTTTTCTCAAATCATCCCAATCCAAACTTGATTATTGTTTCCCCCATGGCTTGAATCAAAGGCAAGGGATAATGTAAGGTTGTTACCCTAAAACAGTATAGCTTTTGATCAGTATATAATACAAATATTAGTCGTTTCGAAAAAATAATAACACTTTAACGTGTCTTTCATCATGAAAGTGGATTTAGGCTTGTTCATGAGGTAATTAATGAATTGCGAAAGTAGATATTATGAATTAAGAAAATTTACCGTAATTTTTGCACAAGAATGAATTAATTAACCAAGTTAAGATTTTCAACAAGGATAATTGAGGAAATGTAGACCTTAGAAATTGCGTCTTTGATAAGTTTAGTTTTAATTAATTTTGATTATTATTTGAAATCTTCATGCTCTTTTGTATTCTAAATAACAGAGGAATTTGGCAACATCAGTATTTAATTAAATCTTCTCTATAGGATACAACACCTAAATACTCACCCAACATGCATATGGTCTATGCACATACAGGTGATAAGTGGAGTTTAATTTAACTTTATATTAATTCTATTCATGTTTACAAAAAATTTTATAATCATGTTTTGTTTGCCTCCCTTCCATGTCAAGTGCTTAGACTCCATCATTGGACACAGGGACTTGTTATCTAAATGTTTATATTTTTTATTTTAGACGATGCATTGCATCGATTTCTTAGTGAAAAAAATCGAATTTTGAGAAATTGATTCTTCGAGGACCTTTTTCTTCTAAAATTTTTTGGTCAAGATATCGAATACAAGGTAAAGTGATTTTTCTGCTTTTATGTAGTTTGTTGATTTTGCTAGAGCGGGTGCCTGCTCAAGCGAACTAATCAATTTGGAATTAAAAAAATTGTTTTTTGTTAAAAACGTTGCCTGCTGAGGATTCACCCTCCCTCTTTCACTTCAGATTAAGCCTTCGGAGCAAATGGTTTGGAACTATAATGGGTTTCCCTATAGCTAATATCCATTAAAGATGGAAGATCATATGAATACTCTGCACAATTTGCAACTTGTTAGATTATATTGTATTTGGAAATTTGATTAGGGTTTTATTAGAACAAAGGATAGTCTTGGAGTACAGAATGAAATCAGTGATACAATAATCCAGAGTAGAATGCAAGTAGAGTTTGGATTGTAGAGATAGACCCTGCAAGAGCGAAGGGGGTGATAGGTGAAGCAGTGGCTATGGCAATGCAAGAATGAATATAATGGAAGGTATTTTAGCGAATATGCAACAGCAGATAAGAGGTTGCATATAGATAACGTGAATGAAACCCACATCATAGTGGTCTTCAAACACTAAGTATCGGAATCATTAATACTAACACCCATTCCTAGGCCCTTTACCAAACAGGTCCTAAAATGGCATTCAACCTTAAATTATTACTTGGACACTTGCCCATCCCATGAGCATACAAACAAGCTTGAACGCAACTAGAAAATCTGTCAATTAGAAAAGCACATCATTGCAGCTCAGAGAATTAGAACTTTCAATGGATGGGAAAAAAGGCGGGGGCATTTAAATCAGAACGTATGGTTAGTGTATGTCGACCAATTGTCCCCATTTGCCATAACCATTATTTTAATAATCTGATCAAGTCAATAATAGAAACTCCAAAACGTTGATGACTTCAGAAACAAGAAATCAAAAAGAGGACACTGGTTATTTTACTAACAAAATGTATTTCTACGAGAACTGGCCTCTATAGATTTCATATCCTGAAGTGGAGCCAGTTAAAGAACGAAATCTGATCGAGAAAGAGTATGGCACAGCAGGTACGAGATAATTCTTATGGACACTAGGAGACCAGCTATCATCTCCACCCAAGCCCATGTGTTTGTGGTCAAGATGCACCTGCAAGCAAAGGTTCAGAAGGATCATCACTGACTTTATTTTACCAGACATTGTAATTGCAAGATGATGCAGAAAGAGACAGGTAGAGAGAGAGAGATTTAAAAAAAGAAGAAAAAAACAGAAAAGGAAGAAACATCTACAACGAGAAATGAATTATATACACTTGCTGTGACTACTGCTTCATAAAGACAAGTATTTTAATTCATAAAAAACTGACTAAATCTAGATCATTGTTGAACATCAATTAACTAGAAAATATAACAGCTCAACAGCGCAGGATGACAGAAAACCTAAGAAAGGGCTTGTAAAAGGAAAAAACAGTTACTTTAGACTATGACATAAATCAGTAAAGTGATACTAGAAAGACTGACTACGCCCATCTGTCACAACTTTGAAGGAGGAAGGTTTCCCAAACTTTTCTCTTTGGGCAAGATGACACGAAATATAGAAGTGGAACAAGTCTTGTACATCACTATAGAAGTGGAACAAGTCTTGTACATCATCTTTATTTTCAACTATTGCACCTAACTCCAGCAGAACTACCTTCAATGTTAACTCTTTGTTTCTTTAAAATCCACAATATGACCTTAGACCTTTCTAGCTTCGAAAATTTCAATTTCCCTTCATCGCCCATTTCGGTGAAATCGCTGATCAGCATTCCTATATTAAGTTTCAAATTCCCCTTGAACTTTTTTTGCAGTTCTTCTTTTCCTCCTTGTTTTATCCGCATTTTTCTTTAGTTCCAATGCAGGATTCGTCCAGACACTCTTTTTTAAGGTGTTACAATTTTTGCCTTTATGTGCCAAATGTTAAATAGCCAAACTTTAGTTCTATCTCATATTCAAAAGGCTAATATTAGCATGTGAAGTTCTGAACTTGAAGCCAAGAGTTTATGGCAGTATTTGTTAGTGGCCAAGACTACCATACAGTTAAACTTAAGGCAGCTGCTCCAATGAGTACATCAATAGTGGGAGAAAACAGAAGGGTTTGAACAAGCTCTAATTATCATGATAAAACTTGGGAAACGGGCAACAATGAATCTCTCAGACTACTAACGAATTCTAACAAACTTGAGACAAGTTATAAACTGGGTTACTCTTAAAAACCTGGAATTAAAGCCAAGAAATAGTGTTACATGTTGAATCGACCAGTATATGCTCAAGTGAAAATGTTGCACCCTAAGCTCCACCTATCTAAATTAACAAGATTTTGAGACACACAAACTTTTTGAAATTCTCCAGTTTATTGTATTAAATGTGAATATTAGGGCTCAATATATCTAATAGGGCTTCCATTTCTACAATCTTCTCTCATTACTCTACAACTTTTACTTTGGCAATTAGCTGGCTTGAAATATTTTAATGCACCAAAGAAGTTTTTAGATAGATTACTCAAAACCATTTCTAAGAGAAGACAATTGTCGTACATGATGCATCAAATTAAACATCATGAAAAAGCTTCTAGTTTTGATATAATCATATTAAACCTTTGTGCCTTTTTCTAGAAATGGATCTATCTTGTTTCAAGAAATGTCACACTCAGGTAGGCAAATTAAATAAACTACTTACCTCAATGTTCTCCCCTTTTATAAGCTCCTCATTGTGTGTTGCCCTTTCAAGTTCAGCAGTGCTGTAGTAACTTGCATTAATTTGCATTGGTGGAGATCCACCATTTATCGAAGCATATATGCCATAGCCATCATTGTTTTGAAAAGTAACCCATCTAACATCAGCCCTACCTGAACATTCCCCAGGAACAATGTAAGGCACATGCATATCATTCACATTCTGCTCATACAGGCCTACATGGGCAGCAGCTTTTCTATCCGGATAACATTCAAATGGTCCTCGTCCATACCATCTGATCACTTCCATAGTCGTGTCCAGGTGAAATTCAACTCCCACACGTGGCAAAGGTGGAAGATGAGAACTTGGTTTTACATTGCATTCCAGCACAACATCACCAGACCCATAAAAAGAGTACAGCATATTAACCTTGAATAGAGCAGTTGACTTGTCTAACTCTGAAGATGTCTTGTCAACACATCTTGGCAGGCCCAGAAAAGCAACTGCTATTTCAACAAGAAAATCTGTCTTGTTTTGAATAGAGCAACTCTCAGCGAGAAAGATAAGTTTATCAATATTTGCAGCTGTCCACTTGGAGAGATAACTAACAGATCCTCCTCCTTTGTCATTATCTGTTGGTGCTCGCCAAAAGCATGGGACAATGCCTTCTTGCAACACTGAAACTCCGTGAACCTACAACTCACATCCACATCATGACACTTAAAGAGAATCAAAGGGAAAGCCCCACTTTTAGGGTACCAGTTCATTGCATCATATGCTTCAACAACCTTGACTTTTTCTTTGTTTATGCAATTAATTGCTTTGCATATGATATCATTTTGTGACGAAAGTAGTGAAATGGGCCGGATATTACCTTCCAACTCTCAATTGCACCAGTCTGTTTGTTGAAGTTTATCTCCTGCAGGTCCTGCTGGCTAAGTACAATTATGTTGTCCACCACCTCGCAACCAAATTTAATGTTTTCTGATTTAATGGTCTGGAGTCATCAAAAGTTGTTAGCTCATTGATCAGACCAGAAACAAGTTTCAGATAAATCACAAATATCTGGAGGGCCACTTACACGAGGAACAGTTTCTTCTCTTGCTGGTAACTGAACTTGTGTAGATGAAATTACATGACCAGGTTCAGCCCAGCGCGTGGGGCACACATGCTTTGAAGTTACTGTCAAATAAAATTCAACAGCATCTGAAGAACTCCACACAGAATACCATGGGCCAGACTTAAAATCAATTTCTAGACTTCTTTGTGGTTCTATTATTGGTAGAGGGAGGAGTCCTGAACCAAGTTCATGGCCATCACCATGAAGCATCCAGTTGAACTCAACTGCTTCCGTTGTATCAAAGAAGTGGACATTTCTGATCTACAAGACCAACTCAAGAATTTTATAGCCAGACAATCCATGAATAAATGGAAATGAGACAGTGATATTACCTTGACTACACCTTCAGTCAAGGAAACTTTGATTGGCTGGTATAAGAATTTAACCTCTAAAAACAACATTACCAGCACCAAGTGAATTTAACAACCATCTTGAACAACTCGTAATTCTGGAACTCATAGAGAGAGAGAGAGTTACCATGCACTGCAGGATGAGGACTTCGATCTGGCCACATAAGGCCATTTAGACAGAAGTTCAAGTCATTAGGGGTATCACCAAAATCACCCCCATAAGCCCAATGCTTTGTACCATCCACACCATCCTTGAGTAATCCCTATTTAAAAATAACAAAATACTGACCACCTTAAACTCGTACAAATATGGAGAAGCAAGTCAAAAACATTTTTAAAAAATGGTAAAGGCAGTAGCAACTAAACCATTAAACAGTTTCTGACAGGGGAAGAAAGGGTTAAAGAAGTTCATGGTAGAATGACCAAGGAGTAGCAGCGCTGTTACGACATTTTTACATGACATGTACTAGGGCATTCGTATATAGAAGTAATACCCCAGAAAAAACTAAAAAGGTAAAACATCAAGTATCCCAAGAGATTTGGTTCATTAACAGACCCATAAAACCTCAGACCCACACTTAGTCTTCCATCTAACATCCTACTTTAAGGAAAACAGAAAAAAAAAAAACATTTGTTTTTTACATTGTAAACTAAGAAAAAGGGAGAGAAAATACTCTTCTTCATATTTTTGGACTACACAATATACAAATATATATACACAAGTGTAACCTAATTTAGATCCTAAAATCATGCTAATCTAAATCAATTTACTACCTAATTAATATATGATACTATAATCAAATCTTTCCTAATATTTACAATATCAAATCTTTCCATAATATCATATCACATATCTTCAACACTCCCCCTCAAGATGGAACATAGATGTTAATCATGCCCATCTTGCCACAAATGTAATCAATTCTCGGACCATTTAGAGGTTTAGTGAAAATATCAGCTAACTGTTCTCCAGTTCTCACATGACTGGTTGAGATCAAGTTTTGCTGGATTTTTTTTTCACGAACAAAGTGGCAATCAATTTCGATATGCTTTGTTCTCTCCACTTGAAAAATAGTTTTGCATCTTCCCTTAGCCAAACCTTCTTTTCTTCCCTATCAACGGATGGGTCATCAGTGAGATGATCATCTCTATCGATGCTGCACAGATAAATCCGAATAGTTTTACTCCAATCCAAAAAATTTTTTCCACTCAATTTGTGTTCAGTAATTTTTGATGTTGTAAGAATAACATCAGAAATTACTGTTTTCATCTCTCTACTACTACCTTTCATATCTGCCATTATAATTCACACAAGAAAGACCTAAAAGTGACTCAATAGGATCACGTCAAAAGACAAACTGTTATATATCTGCCATTATAATTCACACAAGAAAGACCTAAAAGTGACTCAATAGGGTCACGTCAAAAGATAAACTGATAACAGAATCTGAAGCTCTGATACCATGTAAACTAAGAAAAAGGGAGAGAAAATACTCTTCTTCATATTTTTGGACTACACAATATACAAATATATATACACAAGTGTAACCTAATTTAGATCCTAAAATCATGTTAATCTAAATCAATCTACTACCTAATTAATATATGATACTATAATCAAGTCTTTCCTAATATTTACAATATCAAATCTTTCCATAATATCATATCACATATCTTCAACATACACATTAAAAATTCAATTTAAGTTCTAAAAGTGAAATATGTCTGCTATCAATTTACTGTCCTTTACATGAAGGCTGCAATTTTGACAAAGCATCTCAACAGCATTGAACTTCTTGCTTGTTAAATTGTATCAAGCAATATGATAAACCATAATATCTCAAACAAGGGCGTCCAAAACCTAGCCTACAGTAACTGAAATGTAAGAAAAAATAGATAGTCTTTCTCAGAAGATATCAAAAATTGCTGGACTGCAAAACTGCATTAGCAGATTCTATTTTTGTCCCAGCTGCTGCACTACTCTAGTTGACAAAAATGAACAGGGCAATCCAAACATGGCAACAGAACAACAGGAAGTGAGAGTTTAATATTACAGTGGTAGGAATAGCTTTCATACAATAATCTCACCAAACATGTTTTGGTAGTCCTATCATCTACGGGAGAATCAAATACATTATAGAAGTACCTTAATCCTGAAAGCTGTCAAATACTGGACTTTGTTTCCAGGATAGACAGGTATAGATGGTAAATGCACATCAAATAGACTAAACCATGACAAAGAAGCAGAAAATATAAATTCTTTTTTATCATATACGATGGCTCCCTATCACATGATTTTGGAGATAACAAAGCCTCAATGCAAAGTTATCACTAGGAAGATGGACATCTAAAGGTCCAGTTACATGGCATAAATCTAAATCTGGAGCTAGGTTTGCCTCTGTCCGCTTACTTGGCATAAACTGAATCTGGAACTAGATCTGTTACAGCAGAAACAATATTACTATCGTTTGTCAGGTAATCTGCTCTGGAAGAGAAGCAATTTCCAAAGAGAACATTTTAGAATCTTTGTTTAGCCTTTAGATTTAGTTGGCTGGAGGAAGGAGGACCAATGAAGCTTCCTGACTGAAAGCAACAAAGTCATCCACAACTGTTGTTTCCATATGAATTTTGACCGTTATCTTGGAAACTTGGACCCCAAAATTTAATGAAACCAAGTCCACGAAATAATAGATATTGCTATTGTGTCTGATATGAAGACCATAAATTATCAGTAACCTGCACAATACATGAAGAATTCTAAGGTTCAAACCTGATCAACCCAATCCCATATGAAACCTCCTTGAAGACCAAATGTGGTATCAATTGCTTCCCAGTACTCATGAAGATTACCATTGCTGTTTCCCATAGCATGAGAGTACCTTCCAGTTTTTTATGAAGCACGTATTAGTGGACCGCTTTGCTACTCGGAAGTAGCTATGATTCCTATAAGATGAAAGTAAAGAGGCAACATACTCGCACAATATCAGTGGCCGTGTTTCAGTTGGATCTTCGGCTATCTTTACCATCTCCCATACACGCATATACATAGGACAGACAATGTCTGTTGACGATGTCCTAGCACCACCACCTTCATAATGTAAAACCCTTGATGCATCCTTTTCTCGTACCCAACCTGAATGTATCACAGCTCACGAGTAAATACAGAAAGGAAAAAACTGTTGCACAAATTTTTGACAGCGTAATAGATGACAAGGTCAATGTGAAGGTTATGAATCAAGACCCAGAGTTTGGATGAGGACAAAAGATTTAATTAGATTCAGATTTTAGCCACCTATTACTTTTTAAATTTGTAGTCCTGTTGCTGTCCTCCAATTTTCATAGAAGTTAATTTTATTACATAGTCAGGGTAGTACTGATTCTCCTGAAAGCCCCATCAAATATGTGCTATAGCAAGGTGGTCATTATTAAAACTCAATCATGTTTGGATTCAGATTTTAGCCACCTATCACTCTTATAAATTTGTAGTCCTCTTGGTGTCCTCCAATTTTCATAGAAGTTAATTTTATTACCTAGGGTATTCCTGATTCTCCAGAAAGCCACATCAAATATGTCCTATAGCAAGAAAGTCATTGAAACTCGATCATGTATTCACTATCTGCTGTCCACTTTTAGCCAAGCAAGGCATGCTTCTTAAAGATGCTTGCAAAGATTCAATTCCAATTCTTTGGTCAGTGACCTATCCAAGCATCCGGTCCCTATTATCATCCAAAAATATCTGAACTGGCACCATAAAACGTAACAAAAATATTCAGAAAATACAAGGAATTAGCTTGTAGAGAGTGCAAATCAGATGCTCATGACAGGCATTATATTGGCTTTATATTCTCTTGATGCTTGGAATGCACCTGTCAGTTTAAACCAGAAACTCTAGCCGACAAACTACAAACAGTCCAACCACCATCCCATGAGCAACCCCAGAGAATAAACCACGCCTGCTTCTTATGATGCATAGCTATTTTACTTCTCCAAACATGAAGGGATGTTCTCCGAAGTATGTGATTTTTGTGCATTCACTGAATTAAATTTTAAAGTCTTGGACTCACTCCCAAAATGGACGCTGTGCCCACAACTACCAGCCACAACTTTCAAACAAGATTTCAAAACTTGAGACCTTTAACTAGTTTGATATCCAAAGTAAGGTGGAGATCTTTCTCAATTTTACACTTGAAAATAAACATATAAAGGTAGTAAAAAAATGTCATCCTTCCCTATACACGGGCCGCAAAAAACAAGTGACAGTTTTGTTCACTAGGAATACTTAAATGCTACAAGAGAATATGTGAGAAAAATGTTGTTTGCATTCCAAACAATATGGATTCTCATACCAGCAAGTGCAGCATGATTAGGTCCATAGGCTGACTCATTCCCAAGAGACCAAGATATGATGCAGGCATGATTTTTGTCCCTCTCAACCATGCCAATGACACGATCCAACATGCAAGAAGCCCAACTTGGTTCCTGTGTAGGATGCTTTACGTTTGTAAAGTCATGAAAACCATGTGTCTCGATATTGGCTTCATCAATCATGTACATCCCAAACAGATCACATAACTCGTACCATCGTTGATGTTGGGGATAATGGCTGTTTCTAACAGCATTGATATTGTTTTGCTTCATTAAGACCAAATCCTAAACAAATAGTACAAATTTATTAAGCAAAATCCTATCAGTAACTCAAAATTAAAGCATGCAGATAGATATTTAGCTTGAGGAGAAAGGTCGTGACGCATCACCTTAACCATGCAGGACTCCAAGTTTGTCTTCCCAAGGCGTGGATGGTGTTCATGTCTATTAACACCTCTTATTACCACTGGGTGCCCATTTACAAGCAGCTGTTTTGGGGCTTTTGATATTTCTCTTATACCTACTTGGCATGACTCACAATCGATTACATTTCCAGATGCATCTTTGAGGGTCACAACTAAAGTGTAGAGATTTGGCTGTCAACAAAGGCAAATTAACTGTGTAAGAGATCAATGAGAAACTGAAAATGCAAAACACTGCCTATTGACAAATCATTTGAACTCAAAGTTTGCAAAATCAAGGTCCTGATGCATGTGGACCACTTATCAAATTGGTTATGTGGCTTGTTCAACTAGTATGACTGGTCCAGTGACTGTCCAAGAAAAATGCAAAGAAATTGAAACCATTTTCAACCTGGTCTTTTCCCCTTTTGTCTGATTCGATCCATTCATGACCAGGTTTGTCTGATGGTTGGGAAAGCTCACCATCATTTCAGGATGGTATGGAAATTGAGCTGGTTCCCCATTGCAATGCAATGTAGTTGAGGTGAGTTCTGGTTAAAGAACTACAAAAGGAGGTAGTCCTTTTGTGATTGTACCAACTGGTCATTCAGCAGACAGTATTGAAAGCTATTCTTCTGCTTAGTTGCTTCAGATGTGATGTAATTTGCTTTCCATTTCTTTCGTATAGCTGTTGCTCATCCTGGCTCAGACTTATTTTGATATTTGTTTGAATACAAGAAGGACCATAAATTTTTAGACTTTAAAGGTGACAATTCAAAAGCTTGACACTTTATTGGACTTCTACTTTCTAGTTTATTTTATTAAGGGAAAGTTAATCAAGAAGTGGAGATATGTTTTCAATTTTTTATTACATTAACATTATAATTTGTACAATAAGTCAGAGAACTAAATTCTCGAATGTCCTAGGAGAGTTGAACTAGATTTCAACCATTTATAAAATGGAATTGCCATAGTCAGATTTGCCAAATTTCGGTATCTTCATCATACTCCAAGGAAACCTTCTCATCTCAGCCATTCAATTTGCATTTCAAGATACACATTCAAAATTTTCAAAAACTTAGAAATAAAATCTAAACATGCAGTATGTAGCATTGAAATACATGTACTTAGGAAATTATAACTACTTTTTCGAGCTTGCATGTACTTGCTCAATTGACAAGTGCACAATTGAGTATACCTATCTGACAAGAAAATTAGCTAACAAAACTATTATTAGCATTGAATTACTGATTCATCAGTACAAATGCTCTAACTGGAAGTTGCAGAGCACTTCCATGCAAGATGTCAAATTTGATCAGTACAAATGCCCTAACTGGAAGTTGCAGGGCACTTCCATGCAAGCTGTCGAAGAAACCACAACAAACAGCAGCTTACATTTTGGACATGTGCCTAACATCACTGCTGACCTTCAAGTAGTTACACAATTTGGATATGTGCCTAGGATCACAGAAACTGTGGACTGTTGATATGTGTGACATAGATCTTCAAATGTTACACGCATAGATCTTCAGGTCTATTAGATTTCAATGTAGAAATCATTAGAGCCTTAAGAAAGCTATATGCAGCAAATGATCAAGTTGGAAAATGGAATCTTACTTGCTCAGCTGACCAAAGCTTTGGCGAAAGCAATTTTCCCTTTAACATATACCCCATGAATCCAATATAATGATTTAGAGATGAATCCAGTTGTAAATGAGCCACACTACTAGAAAGCAGATCAGCACGAGCATTATGGTTGCCGCAATACCAACTCTCTGTATCAAATAAAGCACCTTCAATGGTGAAGTAACCTAGAATGTCCTCCTTTGGTATTTGATTTGAAGAATCAATTTGCACTTCAACCTAAATTTTAGACAGAAATATATTTAAGTTACATTATTTTTTGTATATCCACAAATCTGAAAAGTAGTGAATAACTTTAGCCAAAAAGAAAGCTTATGATATTAACATACAAATGACTTTCAGATCGACAACAATAAACACTTAAAAGAGGTAAGGAAACATCTATTTCCAATTACTCAATTATCTACCACATATTAATATAAATAACAAGGTTTAAAGTTGAGGAACGTAAGGTAAGGACACTGCAAGTTTGGGCATCTATGTAAAGGTGTTCTGTTTCACAATGTACTTTAAAAGAGGGGAGTTGATGGAAATCTTGCAAATTTCTCCTCTCTGTTAACTTAGTGGCCTCCCTGACAATGAAAATGAAGGAAGCAAATCAAGTTTTACCCCAGCTAAATTCAATTGGCAGGCAACTGCCTAGCTCTTGCTGTGATTCACTCACAACTACAAGCAATATAATTTACAAATAAAGCTAATAAAAAGATGATTTTTTAACCCATATCAAAATCCACAAAGGCAGTCACATCTAATTGTATTATACTTAAATCTTTAGAAATTAGCCACACATACATCTCTTTCACTATATATATGCAACTAGAAGTGTCAGCCATCCTCCATATTGCAGTTGCAACTCAAGTCTTGCAATAATTAATTGCATTCTGGTGTAAGCTCAGCAACTCAATGAGGTTTTGAGTATGCAAGTGTCATTCAAGCTGATATTGAGGTAGGAGCATATGCTATAGCACTTTTGTTAATTAAACACATCAAAAGAAAAAAAGGGTTGACTTCATCAGATTGTATTTATATAATTAGAATAAAAGTAGAACTAAGGCTAGTTGCATGCAAACTGCCTGACCATTAACTAAATCAATCCAATAATAGACTAAATGATACAGAAGACACCCTCTCAGGTATATTGTCTTTATATTACACTAAATATGGAGAAATTGTATCAGAGAGATCATGACAGTCAGCATGCTATTCATAGGTATCTGGAGAAATGGTGAGTCAGCATTGTGGCTACTCAAACTGGGTACATGACATATGTCAAGGATAGTAACATGTGCAGAAATGCGGACATGTGCAAAACTGCTGGTGAGAAGACTTTGGTCATTGCAATTTAGTGCCTCAAGTTCTAAAAGTGCTACTCAGGCAACAAAAAGATTAGTTAATTATCTCAATATTCATGGTATTTGGAAAGAGGCCAGGCTTTTCTTTCTTTCTTTTTTTTCTATTTGTCTCAATATTCATGATACTTAATGTCTTCCATGCCTTGTTTCTGTTGAATTGATGAAAACCACTTGACCCGAAATTGCTAGTACTTTTCAAATTTCTTCCAACCTTGTAGATACACCATTCTTCGCAGCTTAAATACTCTGGTAAGGTGGTTCCACCATACTTCAATCACCCAATCTCTTCATAGAAAATATGTCAGTCGGTTGGCTGCTTATAACTCGGCACAGTTGCCATTGTTGATGTTCAAAAGAAATGGCAGTGTTACACAAGATATTTGTTCTACTGTCTAGAGACAAAAAGTCTATTTCTCTTAAGCTTAAAACAATTAGTGAAGTTCATGAAATTCTAAAAGTCAATCAACAATAACTTTAAGAACTTCATAAGAGGGTAAAGCTTCATATAAGCACTTCAGATAAGTCAACTTCTCCCTGAGATGCCAAAAGCAAAGCAATTTGTCTCCTGGAGCAAAATATCCAAAATATCCTCTCTAAATCTGTTAATGCATTACAAGAACAAAACTGTTATAGGATGAACCATTGCTGAAGATGCAGTAGCACCTTGACCTTAAAAACATGAAACGTGCAATAATAAAATCGACATAGTATGAAGACACTTGTCTTTACAATATAGAAAAATGCTCCTCCACCACAAAGGTTAATGATATGAAGTAGACTAGAAACAAAGAATTAAGCTTCCAAAGCAATGAAAAAGATTCACTTTCTAGCGCATCTTGCCATAAAAAACAGGAAGCTTAAACAATGGTTACCTGTATATCTGCATAAGAAAAACCTTCAGCCAAGCTTGATTTGAAGAAATAATCAGCAATGAACACCTGTATATTTTCCAGCTTGGATTAGGAAATGTTGCTGTATGTTAACAAATTTGATTAGTTACTTATTCAAAAAGAAAAGGCCAGAATGGGTATGTTTCAGTTCTAAGTATCATGTCCAATACCAGATAGCAACTTTTGGATGATATCAGGATAAACTATATTCTGGTTGACATGCCGACAAGACATCCTATACATATATAAAAAGCACTTTGGATGGCAGTGTTCATAAGTTTCATCTGCCTCCTATATGGGTACTTCAGTAATTCCACATGTTCTTCTTAAATTGGTTATGAAAATTGTACAAGAAATATAATGCAAGGACATGAAGAAAATGACCATTTCACCCTTTATTTAGTCATTGAGTAATCTACATGTTGCATCATTAATAGATAGAATCTGTGTGAAATTAAGACAACTTTAATGTCCATAACAAGACTTAATTGTTACTTGTCCATTACAGTCATAACTACAAAGTGATTCGAATTCTTCTTCTTCAGTTTCCTATGCTTTAATATCGGGCAATCATAACTGCAATGTGATTGGAATTCTTCTTCTTCGGTCTCCTGTGCTTTAGAAGGCAGCAATTGTTCAATATTTTACTATTTCTTCTTCTGCTTTTCTTTTTTAGGCTCTAGGTAATTGATGGTTGATTATTTTGTCGTTGTTGTTTACAAATTTGTAGGTAATAATTTACTTTATAGAAAACGTGCTACTCCTTTTCGGTATGTGAGTTGTAATCTCTAAGAATTAGTCCAAAAATTGTACATCCAGCTATAGTTTGCTTCATTCCATGAGTACTAGTGTAAAAGAATGAGCATTCTTTCTTGTAGAACTGCCATTTTATGCTACATGTTTTTGTTCTAGACACTATCTAGAAGAATTAACCGGGGAAATTTGTAGCTGAAGAAAATTTCAAGGATGCTCCTAAACTATATTCATTCGCAACACATGCCAAGATAATTTTACACATAATGGTTGCATTAAGTGTCAAAATTTGTGTGAAATACTATGGTTAAAGATAGTTTTAAATTATGTGTTATTGTGCTATTATGTTAATAATTTCTCATATCCTTATGTTATTGTCTATTCTTATTTTCCTTCTACTAGGTGATTTTCATAAAATGAGTGCATTACAATTCTTCTTTACTACATAAGTTAGTTTCTATTATATTATCTTCCATTACGTTTCATCTCATATTTCTTTCACTTTCTTCTTAACTAGACATTGCAAATTCATTAATCACCTCTTCAATACTTTTTTCCACAACACACGTACCAATTCCCATGTGTTACGCAGGCCTCTCCCTAGTCTTGGACAATTGAAACATGGAACCAAGAAAACAAAAAGTAATTTCATGAGAGGGGGGGGGGGCGGAGGAGGGAATAGATGAAGAAAGATAAGTGGTTGGGAATCAGTACAAAATCCGCCGGTTGATACTTGCATGAGAGTGCACTATCTGCTCCCAAATTTATTGTGAATAGCAAAAATGTTCACAACAATCTAAAGAGGTTGGGTAAGTTTAAGGAAGTTTTCTGCATGGTTTTTTTGTCAACTGTGTTAAAGCTTCATTCTAGGGAAGAATGGTAGCTTTCCACCTATAGCACTGGGTATGATGGAGACTGCATGCATGGGGACAAAACAAGTTCCTGGAATAAATTGTTATTAAAAGGAATATTTTCCATGTATCCCAGCATAACTTTTAACTTTTAAGGCACGTATTAACTATTGATAGTGATAGAACTTGGAAATCTTACCACCTGTTTGGTTGGAGGGTTTAGGGGGTAGGCAATGGGTGTGACCATCAATGATTGTCATTGATAATGTTTGGAACACTGCAATGGTAATCAATCTATGATAATGGAAGGCCAAAAACTCTTCAATGGCCATTCCAGAGTAAATTGGGCCCTTTTGCCTTGGTTACCCACCAAACCACAAAAATAAAAGAAAAAAAACCTTACAAAAAACTCTCTCTCTCTCTCTCTCTCTCTCTCTCTCTCTCAACGCTTCTCTCACTCACATCCTCACCACCCAACACCCCTTGTTTCTATCTCCTTACCTAAGCTTTCCCTTAACCCATCAGCTCTAGATTCCTCCAACATAGGTCAACCATGGGATCCAAGCTAGAGATGGTTGAGTTTTCATCTTCTTCTTCTCCTGATTTCGCTGGTAATGGTCAGATGGTCAGATGTTGGGTATTCATGGTGAATTTTTTTTTTAATTAGCAATTGGTGGTGATGGTGGCGGGTTTTTAGATTTGTACAAACTAGGAAAAAATAGTTTGTTGAATTTCAATTGAAATTTTGTTTTCACTAAAATGCATGGAGATCATTTGAAGAATTTGCGATAAATTTGTGAAGTTTTGGGGACTACTATGCTTCATGATGTCATAGGCTGTGATTGTTGGCTGCTACATGGTGGTGCTTATGGAAGATCAGCCGATTCCATTATGAAGCAAGAAAAAATATTGAAGAAGAAAAAAAGGAAATCCATTATAGTAATAAAAAGAAAATGGAAAATATCTAATAGATTCCCATTGCAACGTAATTACGAAACGAGTGAAAAGGAATAGGCAAAACCTATTACCATTGAGGAACTTTTGATACTCATTGTCTTTGCCATTGTGAAATTCCAACCAAACGGGTGGTTAGTAGTTCAAGCAGATATAACCACTCCATGTAAAGATTTAGCAAGAGATTGAAGCAGCACCCATCCCATCTTGTTCATTAGGTACTACAACAGCTGAGAAATTAGGTCCTTGTTATCCTCATTTGGGTATCACGGGTGTTCTAGCCTTCAGGTTTACTTGCTCAAATAACTCTCCAGCTTTCTGAAATACTGTTTTATGACTTCTTTTTTGCATTTCATACAGCATAAAACAGTGTCGCATGACAGCAGTCTTGACTTTTTAAAGACCACTTCAATAGTAAATTAAAAAAAAAAAAAAAAGCAGAAACAACTGAATGTTGTGCCCTTCAGAAGAGGGATTCCCTCACTTGGGGCAGCAAAGACTTCAATTTGTCTTGTCAAGGTTATTGTATAATATACATCCTTAAAAAAATGAAAATGCATGGTGTACACCAAGACAATATTAGGGGATTGACAGCCACATTAGAGATTTTAACATCCTCCATCAATTGCGAAATATAAATATAAAAAGATCAAATCAACCAAATGAGGCAACATCTATGTAGAAGACTCTAGTTTTGAAAACCAAACTAGTTGAGATTCAGCCTAAAACCAGAAGGCGGTAGGCATGTTAAGGGAAGCACATTGCCAAGAAAAAGATTTAAAGATAAAAAAACAAAAAATTGCCAAAATTAAAAATATTAATCCCCGTCAAAAGAGGAGATGACGGTAAGAGAATGTTTCAATTTATTGAGTTCTATTCTTTGTATATTTTTGTCTGTCAATTTTGAGAACAAGATCATTTAGAAATTTCTGCAGTAAGTGTACTTATATTATCATTTAATCACTCTTAGTAACCACTACTTGTTTGGTAGTAAATGGCTTTGATCTTTATGAACGAGCGTTAACTACAAATGGAAAATGTTAAAGTAACAAATTGCATTTCAGTTTCACATAAACCTTATCAGGTATAAGCAACAGAGAAGTGCGAACTGACTCAGCCAGATACCAGTGTCAGATCTACCAGGAGATAGATAGTTTATGAGTTCATTCAAATGTTAACCAAACAAATTCTCTATTAAAATTTTTAATTCATCTCCAAATAATGCTCCCCACCCCCCACAAAAAAGAAAATTCCTTGATGACAGTAAACATGCTTATTTAGAATCAGGCAGTGGAAATAAAGCCAATTTACAAGGTTCTGTATGATGACATTTCATTGCAAACCTTGGGCTTGGCTAGAAGAAGCACATCACGATGGATGCCCGATAACCACCAGTGATCCTGATCCTCAAGGTAAGAACCATCACTCCATCGCATCACTTGCGCAGCTAGGGAATTTCTCTTGCCAGATCCACATGGATGACAAAAATCTGTGATCTCAAATTCACCAGGTAGTCTACTATCCTGACTGAATCAGGGAAAATCAAAATAAATAAAGTTAACATTTCATACCACATGAAAATGCACAAATATAGTCGGTATACATATGCAGCATCAATAGCTCCTGAAGGTTTAGGGCTTTCCAAATGTTTTAGGAGGCTTTAGGAGAGCTTTCATCATTTCAGTGTCATCCAACAAATGTGGAAAAAATTAATTCATCATCTACCAGGCTATGGTGCCAGAATATTTTTAAGCAACTGTCAATTAAGTGAAATTAACAAAAAGAAAATCTTCTTTGACATTAACCTTGGAATTGGGAACTTCAGCACAAGTTCAAAAATAAGTCAAGTGACTCAATGACTTTCCATTTACAATCAAACATTGACTGATTGAAAGGATCCACATATCCAACACGGTTCTCACTTTACCTCCTAGTGCAATACAACGTTCAATATTACGATGCATGTACAAATTCAACCAGAGATGTCATCCAAGGATGATTGCCGTGGGTACATTTTAGATGTTACGCGGAGAATGCAGTTTCCTATTTCATATAGACTCACATTAGGTATAGATTGTTGTGTCACACAATTAACGTGCACAGATGCCAGTACACTGGATTCCATTGGATACATTATGAGTAAAGCATGTTTGAAGGACGACAAGTATTACACCCACATTGCTAGAACTGTAATCTTAGCGAAAGTTAATTACTTTTATCGATCACATAGTAATAATTGCCCAACTTCAAAAGGATAACTTTCTAAGTAATTAAGCAGTTTCAGTAGCTTAATCAGAAATTATTATCTCTAAAATGACATATTCTGAAAAGTCATAAAATTCAGCAGGTGGCAAATATTCTACACATCACATTTTTGCCTTATTCTTTCGCATATTCGTCAAAAACAAAAGCATTATGTATACAGTTTACATCCGCGAAGTAAACAACATGCCAAATCATAATAGTCATGCTGTTATAAAAATTCTCAACGACAATAGCACTAAATCTGATTAGTTGGTCCATAACAACTGACATAGACATCTAAAAAGCAATGTAACATAACATATATGCCTACCATGGCCGAACATAGCTTTTATTTATTAGACAGGCTTGTGCATCTTAGGTGCTGTTTTATACAAGTAACAACTAAAATACAGCTCCATAAATGCTCAAAGGTAAACTCAGAAGCATAAAATCTTAATTTCTGTTCAAAATCTTTGGTCAAATCAAAAACCTGAAATTGAGCACTACACTTATCAATCACTTTGAGAATGGTTATAAGTTAAAAAGTGAAAACTATTTCTTTAATGATTTTCTTTTGAGGCGAACGGATGATAGACGAAGCAAGAAGGGGAAATGAGGATGGTCACAAATTGAACCTTTATCATAAAAAACCGCTTAAGCACTCTGCTATGCAACACCCTATTCTCGAATTTTTAACTATCTGACATTCATATTTTTTTCCCTCATCGCTTCCGTCCACAACATTGAATAATTACTCGTAGCCATGTTATCAAGAACAAAAAACATTACAAAGAGTATAGAGCTCAGCACTCATCCTTCATATTTTCTGGCCAGAAAAAGATGATTCAAAGCCTTCATGCATCAAGGCTGAATAGCAAATTAGGAACATATATACTCTGTTCATCTCCACATACACTATAATAAATAACTGTATAGATATGCATGTTTCCATACATAGATGTGCATATGTAATTCGTAACAGAAGCTTCACAAGTTAAAATTCTCATCTAGACTCACAGTCATTCTTTAATGACATGCAACAATGTCCTATGTTTGCGTCTCCAGTTTACATTTATACAATAAAATTTTGATCATATTGTTTATCTTATGTTATCAAGAAGAAAAATACATCACGAAGAGTTTAGAGCTGAGCGCTCATCCTTCAAATTTTCAGGCCGGAAAAAGATGATTCAAAGCCTTCATGCGTCAAGGCTGAATAGCAAATCAGGAACATATATACTCTATTCATCTCTGCATACACTGCAATAAATAACTATACAGCTATGCATGTTTCAGTACATAGATGTGCATGTGTGGTGTATAACAGAAGCTTCACAAGTTAAAGTTCCCACCCAGATCAACAAGTCTGTTTGCAATTCTTTAATGACAAGCAGAGATGTCCCATAGTTGCTACTCCAGTTTAGATTTATAGGATAAAAATTTCGCCATATTATTTATTTTATGTACACACCAGAATTATTTTCGTGGCATGCACATCTAAAAGTTACTACTGGAAAGTCATAATTAAGCTTTTCACATAGAGATGAGGAGTCTGCATCAACTTGAGGTGCAAAGTTGACTTGTGCAGCCTCTATAACATGTGGCTCTGCATGTATCAGCATTTACTTGTGCTTTGTGAAGTATGAAGCTCATCTGTCTTGCAGAGTTCAAATATGATGTTACTCCACCGACTCTCCAAGGTTCAATTTGCTGTAGTTGAGGATTTTGTTTTTGAACCGTTCTAATTGATATCATCAGTTTTGCAGGTTGAGTTTATCCTTGTGTTGGGCTTAGGAATATTTAATAGTCCAGTCACAAGGCTACTGCAGAACTTGGATTTCTCTTAAATTAGTATATTGACCTTTCATTATTAGAGTGGACTCAGATTCACTTTTGCTGTCTAAGTTTCTTTGCGGAAAAACACAGCTACTGCTGCCTTCTTGTTTCCTATCAGCAGCTGATTTATTTGTTTCTGTCAGCTGGTGTTGTATTCAAAATACTTGATATAACCTTTTCTAGTCTACTGCATCACAAAGTAAACATCATTGCCATTGGCCCAACTAGTTGCAGCACCATCTAGGGGAACCCAAGTCATTATGTAAAATATTTCACAATTAATCCGTGGCTTGTTTAGTTTTGAAATTTGAGTGCAGCCTTTTTTCAGGCTGTTTGTAGTTCAGATTTTCGTTCAATAGAAAGCATTGCAAGCACTTCAAACTCTAACAGTTCAACTATCAAAACCCAAAATCCAGCCCCAAATGTTGAAAACTGTTGAAATTATTTTATTATGAGTTTTAACTGTTAATAAGTAATACTGATTAATATCCTGTTAGTTGAGGGAATTGTCACAAATTACAAATTTTTATTGGTACAATCGGGAGACAGTATTTTCTCTCAAAATACTTTGAAATATGGTAGATCATTAGATTAAAATATGGACCCAAACATATTTGGTGATAGCAGAAAAGCAATCATGCCTCTAGAGTGAACAAACTTCTTAGTTCTGTCTTGAGAAATGTAAATGCTTCTGTCTTCATTTATCTCTTGAGAAGCCCAAACAACTTGGCACAAAATACTAGGACATCACTAAACTATTATGAGTCTCAAAGTTTGGCCACTCAACTAGTTTGAATCTTAAATAATCATCTAAACTGTTAAAAGCATGATCTTCAAGCTGGTCCAACTAAATACCTGTGCATTAGTTGGAAAAGGCACGTGCTTAATAGGTTAGATGCTTCCAAAAAAGTAGTTAGGACGCACCTCATTCCCTCCACAAACAACTTCCTCCAAAATCAACTTCCTTATTTTACCTGTGCACATGTCCTTTAGTTTTGTTTTACATCTGCAAATTATGCAGGTGAATGGGGTACGAGTTTCATTGTGGGCATTGGAAGGGAGGCTACCATCCATTGTCCAAAGGGGAAGGCCAAGGGGAAGGGAGATAGATTGGGATGAGGTGGCAGTGAGAGATGCAGATTGGTTCAGAGACATCAATAGGTGTTGGGATGATGAGCGGGAAGGTGGGAGTCAGAAGAGTTGAGAACAGTTTGTGGTAAAAGAGCTAGGGGGTCTGCATGGAGGCCGTGTTGAGAGAAAGGAGATATTTAGGATGAGGTAAATGCTGGGGGACAGGGACGCAGATTGGTCAGAGGCATTGGTAGGTGCTGAAAGTCATGCGAGCAGTGAGGGGGGCGGGAAGAGTTTACAGGCATGTTTTCTTTGGAGGTAGTAAGATCAGCATGGAGATTGGGTTGCTTTGTGTTGGCAGGGTGAAAACAGAAGTGAGGGGTGAGGCTGTTTCTTGTGAAATTGATGGGCATGTCAAGTGGGACAGGGATCGCAGATGTGAGCGTTTGGAAGGGGAAGCGGATGATGGTATTCTGGGTTGAGGTGCTGGGGGTGGCACAGGGATGCAATTGATAATGTTGACACAAAAAGTTTAATTACACTTGTGGATCTCAAGTATCTATATTTCTCTCTAACTAAATGGTTTAACTCGGTGAAAAGACTAAGGATCAATTGATTTATTTGAGATGCTAAAACCATATCATGAGGATAGTTTAATTGCACCCTAGGTTTGACACCCCATAACAGAAAAGGGTTTTTCAATTTATGGGCTTCTTCTTTCCTGACCATCCAAGATAGCATTCTGCATTCTGTGGGAGTTTGAGTGGTGGTAAACTTAGGTCTGGGAAAGAGTGGCCAATCTCTTACACAGGACCTGATAGTTCGCCACAGGAAGGATGCTGTTACTCCTGCAATATCCTCTCATGAGCAGCCCCTTGTGCACCAGTTACTGTTGCTCTCCACACACACACACACAGATGAAAGTAACTTAATTACTAAAAAACGGAGACAAAAAGAGAGCTACCTCGAATCTCTGCCCAACTGCTGGCTTTCTGGCTTTTTTCATGGATACTTAATCTATGTTCTCGTTGTTGAGAAAAGATTTTGGAATAAATTTTGTGGGTGTTTGGACTCACTTTAAGGGTAAACTTAAGTCGTAGTCCCACCTCGAGTCTGCCTGATTGGTTTCTATGTTCTTTTTGCTGAGAAAAGATTTGGTAAAAATTTTGTGGGTGTTTGAAACTTAAGCCCTGGTCCCACCTCGAGTCTGCCTGCTTGGTAGATCTCTGGCTATCTTCTACAAAACTAAATGTAAATCTGTGATCTGCTTTCAGAGGAAAAATTAAAATATGAATTTTCTCTGTTTTCGAAATGATTTAGAAGGTGGCCAAGTGGCGAGCCGCAATCGTTTTTTTGCTTTCCATTGGTGATCATCCGCCCATCTTCAGATAGATCCAATCTAGTATCCGTATTCGTTGCAGAAATTAAAGTGATGAAGTATATTCAAACAAAAAGTCCTACAGGAGGTGCCAGCAGCCGGTGGTGCGTGGCAGCTTGGGCGGCTGACCCACTGACCATGATAAAGGACCTTCTTTGAAAAAGAGATCTATTTTAGGGACTGAGTTGCAATTAATTTTTTAACTCTAGATGTAATTGAGACATTATTATGGAAATTTAACTACATGCCTCCTTTTTTTATAATTGACAAACAGAACCAATTTCTCCAAAAATAAATTTGCCAACAGTTATATCCTAATAACAAAAATCAAATCTTCTCCCTTATTCCTAATTCTCCCAAAAGTTTATGCTTCAACCATTTCTCATAGAGAGGACTAGTTAAGTACCAACCAAGATAAGATAAAGACAGCCTAAAGCAGGTTCTATACAACGTCAATAATAATAATAATCTCAACTTATGGGAAAAGTTTTGCATCACCGACCTGTATCCAACAGGTACACCATTCACCCAAGCAAAGAAGGCAGAATCAACAGCTTCAAAATGAAGAAATATCCTCCGACCTGTCCAACATTTTAGACATTGCATCATAACAATGAAAACGAATGAACAGATGCTTAGTTATATGTCATGTAATGATAAGAATCACAAAAGAATTTGAAAACTCAAAACAGTATTAATCAAGGCCAGAAAGTTCAAGGGCTAGAGACACATAATAGCCCAGTGGGAATACACTTGTATGTTACAGCCTTATGGGAGAAAATGCAAGTTCCCACAATGTGCACAGAAGTATGCAGGTTCCATATTTAGATATTTCTTTTTGGGTTGGGGGGGGGGGGGGTGGGAATCAGGAAAGAGAATGGTAAAGAGGATCATTAGATTGGTAGAATAATATTCAAGACATGCAAACATTAACGTCATTGTGAAGTGGGGAGTCTCTTTCAAATTAAGAAACAGCAGTAAGAAAGAATTACCAATAAAGGAAGAAAAGAATGCCTACTAAGTTCCTACCTTCTCTTTCTCCTTGTCTATCTCTGTCTCTCTCAAGTTTCAAAAGGCCACATTTTCAAATAAATGCTCAATATAATGTTGAACAATGAGTTCAATATCAAATGTTAAACTGTTCTCAAAATTTTGCTAGCTTGTTCATCTTGAGTAGACTTCAAGGATTGGATTCTATAACTTGATTGCTCTAATATCTCCATGATCCATTGGATTACTAGTCAGTGCATATGGTCAGAACAATAGATCTTCATAATTTGTATATAACCAATCTCCACATAAGTTTAGATAAAGCCAAATATGTGCTTCATGCAAAGTGTCTATCATTCAAGTTGTGAAGCTAACTGCCTGTACTATGTCAGCATTACCATGTAATGTATAACTAGCTATATGAAGTCATATGAAAGGGTTTCTACCATTGTCTAAAACCACCTAATATGAACCATGATACCTTATACTTTGGAGTTTAGCTATAAAGCTGGTTAGCAAAAGCAAATTATCAAACAAACAAAAGGAGAGAAGGAAAAAATGAATCTTCCAGCCACAAAAACTGCATTTTCTGCGTTGCTAAGCATAGTAGTTTTCGGTCAATCAGTCATTGATCCTTTCAGATTAGATACACAAAAATGGCCCTTGTGCAAGCAACGGTCTCCAGATCTAGCTGATAACAGAAGCTTCTTGAACAATGTTTTCCTTTTCGATTTTCGAGTGAAATTGCTATCAGGAGATCAAAAACCATCTATTCATGTCTTTGTTACAATTACGATCTTCCTTTGCAAAAGAGCATGGCATCAGAATTCATTTTCCAGGTTCATTCTAATCGTTTCTGTTCATTGATCCTTATCATGCAAGAACAAAGGCATAATATACTATGATACAATAAGTTGAGTAAAACGTATGTCATGATGATCCTAACAAGGCATTCAGTACAGCCACCAATCTAGGCCATGCCACATCAGCAAAGTGGGAGAAAATCTCTCATTTATTTCTTCCAAGGCCCATTTCCTTGCACTACTCCAACACTCTGACGTCCCTTTATTTTCCTCAGTATTATCCACTCCTCTGTTTCCTTTTTTTCCCCTTCAAATCTGTTAATTTTGTTCTTTTCTTTTAACATTCTTAAAATGACAAAAAAATCTAAGATTTTCTTCTTTTTTTCCCTTTTACTTTAGATGGATTTCTATAGTTCGATATTACAAAGTTACTGATTTATCAGTTAATATTAATTAAATATTTACTTGTTTTGTGTATAGCAAGAATATTTGCAATTACTTAAATAATTGACAAACTAGTAATTGAGTTATTCACATACAATGCAAGAACAGATCTCAGAAATAAAGGGATGTTAAGTGTTAAGAGTAGTGGAAGGAAGTGGCCTTGGAATAAATGAGAGAAATTTTCTCCCACTTTGCTGATTTGGCCTGGCTAGATTGGTGGCTATACTCAAAGCCATGTTAGGATCACCCTGGTATACTTTTTAGTCTAACCAACTGCCAAGCATTTTCTGTAAGTTGTCATGTGCTTGTAATGAGATTCAAAAGAGAGCTTTGACATCAACTATAAACAGAATTTAAATAGACTAAGAGCTCCATATGAGATTTGAATAACAAAAACTGTATGAAATTATAAAAGTCAATACAATCAACTTCCATCAATTAAAACACAGACTTTTCATGTTGGTTCTGTTAATATTTTGGTCCTCTATTTTCAAAAATTATACCAAATGTGAGAATCAGATATAGAGAAGCCTAAGCATGACCGTCATTTTGCCAATCCATCGGGTACACAACTCTTTAAGCACATTACCAATGCCAACACCCAAGGTAGTAGGCCTTATATTGAGGTACCAAAGGGAGTATATAGGTTGCCAGTATCCAATGAATGTCTAGCTCTTGGCTAACCAAATATCAGAATCAATAACAAATACTTCTATCTTTAGTTCAGTCCAGGTAGTAACTCTCTGATGATGGGGGAAATTAAACAACATCTCATCATAAGTCAAAACTGGCTAACCAAAAATGTGAAACGAACTAAATATAATTTCTATCTTGGATACATTTCTAGACACTAATTCATTAAGGGAAAAATGTAAACTAAAATACCTTCAAGTTAACTCGAGAAACTGAAGGTTCCACATGTTTTTTCTATACAAAACAATTGATTTGATGCATTCTTGGTAGACAGTTGTAAAAACTACCAGGGCGAAACCTTCTAAACGAGACAATATTCTAGGTCGGATGATTTTAAGCAACTAAAGCAGCATTATTAATTCTAATATTTGTATCACCTAAAACATCATTAATTGAACGAAAAAGCAGGGCATCAATCTCTTCAAATGCTCAGTGGTTTAGCCGCGATCCTAATGTGGTGCACTCAAGAAAGTCAAATGACATTATATTTAGTTTAACTATACACACATTTCAAATTACACATACTGAGAATGAAAGAACTCATTTAATAAATATTCGAAGTATATTATTCATTAGACATGGAAAACAATGAGCAACATGGATGCAGAGATAGCTACAGCAACCTTAACTTTTCAAGTCTTTGGTGCTAACTCACCTTCCCATTCTCTAGGAAGCAAGAAGTAAGTTCTGTAGCAGCCACACGGATTCTCCTCAGGTACTTTAGGTGGATTAAGTGGAAATGGATACATAACATTTGTATAAATAGGCCTATCAAAACCATGCATCTGCCAATTGGAAGGAACTGTTTCAATCAGGAAACAAAGACACATCAGAAATATTAGATGAATACTTTGATGGAGCAAGACAGTGACATGCATTCCAAAATACAATAGGTCCAAAATTTAAATATAAAGAAAATAATTTGAAAAGTCTAAGAAACAGATCAGTAAATCTCAAAAGCCTGTTATGGATTTGTATGTCTCCAGAGGCTGCATATTCCAGTAACTAAGAATAACCAGATCAGAATTTGATCAAACAGAAAGTGAATCCACTACATCAATTCTAGTGATATCAATCAGCCCAAAAATGTTTCACAATGGCACTATCCTAGAAGAAGCTTTTATAGACTTTTGTGTCTCTATATGCATCTAATAAGGCCATATGACATGCATAGAGGTGGCAATTTTAAATGGACTTGGATAACCACTTCACCAAGGTTTTATAGACTTATATGACTCCATTTGTCCATCCAAAGAAACCAAATTTAAATGGATTTGGATGACCAAAAAAGGATAATGACTTTAAAGGGATAACCATTTAAACCGAATTAAGTTGATGGATTTACATGGATAATCCATTTGATCCATATAATCCAATTATGAAAATAGAATGCAATGGGAACAGAAACAAAAACTCATTTGAACCCTACCTCCTCCTCCTACAATTCGAATGCACAGAACCTAGGACTCACACCTTTCCAGTATTAAGAGATGTTCTTATGGGTCCACAAAACTAGCTTTCGAAGACAGTACGTCATCGTTGAATACTTCTTGAACTCACAAGAAAGAACTGGAACTCGAAACAAATAGTCTTCATAACTGGCCCCTCCAATCTATTTAAATTTGAGAAGAATCTTTTTTTTTTTTGGTTATTGTCTTGTACTTTCTTTGATATATTTCCTTTTTTCTAGTGAATCCACTACCCTAGGTTGCTTAATGATCACATGTTCTGTCTTCTACTAAATCTATGCCAAGTACTAAACTCATCAATGTCAAATGTTTCAACTCAAGTTGCTTCTCTTTTTCTCATCTTTTTCTTTTTCAGTCAATTTTTTTAGTGAAATAGTTTGCTTAAATTTCTATCCAGACTGTAGAATGAAATTTTTATTGCCAAATCTTTTACACATCATGGAGAAGGGAAAAATCACTCTTTTTTTTTATTGGTTGTGGCTTAAGAAAAACTTTAAGCATCATGAATCAGAACTTTGCAGGAATAAACTTTAAATTGTGAAACATCATCCAGGAACCAGAAAAACCCGCAAAAAGAACAAAGTATAAACAACGAGAATTTTTATGCACTGAAATTCAAAAGAATACACCAAACAATACCAGCTACTCTACTAACTGGTTAAATGGACGGAATATGGTTTTGCATTATGCACTAAGATCCAATCCATTTATATCCATTTATTAAATGATTGTAATTGGATTGCATTAACTTTATCCCCTATCCATTAAAGAAGAACCATTTTATCAACCATTCATCCATTTTGCCACTTACAAACATGTGCATAACACAAAATAGTTATTACAAGTTAGTGACAGGCAATTTGCTTTGAGGTTTGCACACTTTTATCATGAATGGACTACATCCATGGACACAGAGATTAAAAAACAAAAAAATTCACCAACATGCACAAAAGTACAAGCTGAACTACAGTCTAACTCTTGTCCAGTTCCCAGAAACAATACAAATAACTGAAAGGGGCTTTCCTCAAATATTAACCAAGTCTTAATGTTCTCTTCCAAACAAGAGAAATGACATCTCTTCAACTTTTGAGAGGAGTCCAGAATAACTCCTCTCTATGCCAGGAACCCATAGAAAAATTCCAGAACAACCCCCAACACATAAAACTTATAATCTTGAATAAGAGTAAAAGAAGGTGTAAATGCATCTTTGAAACAAGTTAATCATTTGATTTGGACCAGCTGATCTACCTTTTACTTGCAACTGATATACACAAGGGCCCTTGGACCAACAGAGTACAAAATTTAAAAACTTCCAATTTTGCAGGTGACAGCTGCAGCTGACCAATTAACAATTGAATGACCACCTAGCTGATCCTTGCAAAGGTCAAAGCAAATGCTTAGCTTATGTAGCCAACTATAGCCTTTTAATCCGACTCAAGAGATCAACCCTCTACAAAGATAACTACTGCAAACAGAATTTACCCTATCCTGTGAGGACTGTAACATATCCCATCACCACCTTCACACGACAAAACAATCTCTTTTCTGGAACCCAGTATAACTAAGATATTAGATATCTCAGATACCAATAATTTTACAGATTTTTAGTGGCTAAGGGAGAAAAACAACACAGCTTTCTAATTACCAACAGCAGATAAAAGTTTCTAGTCTAACTTCCACAGTAATGCTGTTGAAAACCTATGTCCTCAATTATCCTGAAGAGATAACTTGGGCAACACCAAACAAGCAACCAATTAAAAAGTCAAACAATCTGGGACTTAATTGAGTTTACATGTCCGTTACTTTAAATCCAGTCACATGCAATAAGTATATTACTCTGGATTGCCAGGAATCTCAATTATGAGGATTTAACCATCTAGACAACATGTGACTATGGGCAAAATCTCAGAGAATGGTTTCATTCTAAGAAAATTACTCCTGTCTTGCTCAAACCAAAAACTGAGCAGAGGTCACACGGAAAGCTGCTAGTAGAAAATAAAAATAACCAATCATGCATGTTCTAGTGGAAGAAGCCATCACTTTCAAGTTGGGGTTAATGTGCTCAATTCACTACAACTGGGTTGGCTACAACTACAAGTCCACCACAGATAAACATCAATAAGTGAACAGAAGCAAGGAATAGTTAGTCTGCATAAGTAATAAGCAGTGATAGATGTTAAAGAGAGTAATTTGCTGGAAAAAAGTTCAAGTGAAGACTATACTACCTGGTATAGTACTCCATGTAGAGTCTTCAAAGGCGCTATCATGAAAGTTCACAGGACTTGTCTCAGGACTCTGAGCAAGTAGAAATTTCCAATAGCCCGACAAAGACTTGACAAAAGGCAAGCCCTTCACCCAAAAAGCAGCGCACTCTAGGGCCTCAGTTACCGCCCTATCATCCCAAACTGCCGATTTTGATACCAAAAAATCTACTTTGTTGCGCTCATACCAGTATCTAAGAGATCCTAAACAAATTGGCATACAATTTTTACAATCACCTTCTTTTGGGAGTAAAAACAAAAAAATAATAATAATAACAAAGCACAACGAAATCAAATCTGCCAGATAAAAAGTAACAGCTGAATATTTCTAGAAATGCTGCACTTACAGCCTCTATAAAAATGCTGCAGTTACTTAACGAGAGAGCAGAATTTTAAGCTATTAATTATAAAGGGCATTTTTATTGATCGATCTACGAAAATATACACATTTGCACGTACAGTACTAGTACATTTTCCAAAATTCAGTACAAAGACCCGTTCCAATAAATAGTTGCAAAGTTTGCCCTCTACAATCACGCCCTTCTGAATAATTACCCCGAGTAGTACAAAAATACATTACTTGCAGGAATTCAGTATAATCATTTACAGCTAGGATGCACACTGCTGCTAGTGATTGAGTGTAATAGACAATAATTAACACTCACCTTCAACTGATTCATGGCAGTGAAATGGAACATGAGCAGCTCTCTTTCTCCACTTGAAAAATGAGGGATCCTCCCACACCTTACAATTGTTATTCGGAGTACAAACAATTTGACTAAGCATGGAAGCCATCTCCAAATTAACGCTCAAAACTGCAGGGAACAAGCAACTAAAAAAGGGTTCTTATTAGTAACCAAGATATCATGAATCCGTGAAAATATATTTTACGTATGAATCAAATTAAAATCAAAACAGTGATCAGTGGTATGTAGCAGAAAATGTTGTGAACACCTCTATTCTTGGTGGGAGCGACTCTTTTCAATCTGAAATTGCAGGGAACAAACAATCCGGTGTCATATTATACTACCGACTGGGAATCAGTCACAGAGTTTATGGCACAGGAGGAATATGCTAAGAGCCCTCGAAGATTAAAGCAAGATAAAGTGGGATAAAGCGGGTTAGGCGTATGTAGACACATACACAGGTATATACGTACATATATACATCTATACAAATGTATATAAATAAATATAAAAAATTAATTTTTTCTATACTGACACTGTATACACATGTTAAAAATCAACAATGTAAAAATTTAAATTTGAAATTCAACTTTTGTACACATGTCATAAATTAAACGGTGATAGTGTATATATTATTAGTGTATATAAGATTTACTCATATATAAAAGAAAAAATATTTATGAAATTACTGATCCTTTAGGCTCAGAAATTCATAAAAAGTTAAAAAAATAACAAATAATACAATCTCAATTAGATAACATAGTAACTAGAATTCAATTTATAGTTAGTCAATTAGTTGAAAAATGTACAAATATACAAATAACTGGACAATTTAAAGGTGAATATAGTTTTTGTAAATAAATTTATACTCCCCAACGTTATGATGAATCAAAAAGGAGAACAAAAAAAGCAAAAAGATAAAAAACAAAAAATAAAGAAAAAATATTTCCTTAGAAGATCATTAGCTCGAAAACCATATTTAAATAAAGAAAAACATATCAGAAGATTCAATTCTAATGGATTTTTTTTGTTACTTGTGGAAGTACAGAACATTTATCTCGTGATTGTAATCGTAGAAAAAATATGCATAATAAGAATGCAATTCTAATAGAATGTGTAAATGAAGATGTTTTAGAAGTAGATGAATACATAGATGACACTGAATCTAGTTATATTATAGGGCCTGTTTGGAACCTAAGTTTTTTAGGAGTTTGTCTAAAATTTTACTGTAGTGCACTGTAGAAGTTTTTGAAAAAATTGTAGAAGTTTTTGTAAGGTGAAAAACTTTTTTGTAGAAATTTTTTTAAAGCGAAAAACTTTTTTTCCTTTTTTTTTCTTTCTCTTTCTTTTTCTTTTTCTTTCTTTCCTTTTTCTTTTCTTTTTTCTCTTCTTCTTCTTCTTCCTTCTCCCTCCCCCTTCCCTCCCCCGTTACCTCTGCCTTCTCAGTCCCAGCAGCCATGGCCCTTCCATTTTTTTTCTTTTCTTTCTTTTTCTCTCTCTTTTTCTTTTTCTTTCTTTCTTTCCTTTTTCTTTTCTCTCCTCTCCTCTTCTTCTTCTTCTTCCTTCCTTCCCCCTCCCTCTTCCCTCGCGGTACCAGACGACCAGCAGCCCCTCTCCCCAATTTTTTTTTTTCATTTTTTCTTCCCCTCTTCTCCTTCTCTGCTCCCCTATCCCCCTCTACTCCCCTTCACCATCCCCCTCTCCCTCCCGAAGCGGAGAACCAGCAGCCATGGCAGAATACAATTTTTTTTTTTGCTTTTTCTCTCCCCCTCTCCTCCATCTCCCTCTCCCCCTCCCTTTTTGCCCAATTCGATCGTTCGACCAGATCGCATAGCGTGCGACCAGAGAGGAAGCGGAAGCCTTTTGCCCAATTCGGTCTTTCGTGGTAGCGTGCGACCAGAGAGGAAGCGGGAGGGTGGCCAGGGAGGGGAGGGGAGGGAAAGAGAGGGGGAGGGGGAGAGGCCGGGAGAGGGAGAGGGAGAAGGAAAAAAAGGGGTAGGCCGGCGCCGGAAACAGCGGTGGAGGTGGTGGTGGCCGGCAGCGGAGGTGTGGTGGATAGGGGTGGGGGAGAAAGAAGAAGAAAATGGAAAGTTTTTTGTGTATTAGATATTTTAAAGTGTGTAGGTTAAAAAATTTGATAAGTTTTTTTGGGTTCCTGTAGCTAAAGTTGTTAAAAAACTAGTAGCTAAAAAACTTGGCCAAAAAACTTGATTCCAAACAGGGCCATAGTTTTTATAGGTGATAAGGAATTTCTAGAGAAAGAAGATAAAAATAGTGATGATGAGTTTACTAAAGATAGTTTAGAATCTGGTAGAAAAAATAAAGAGAATATATTATAGTAAGCTTGAAAAATTAGAAGAATTCAATGAAATATTATAAAATCTTGTAGAAACAACTTGTGAACACCAATTGATGAATAGAAGTGGATCTGATGATTATCATTGTAAATTTTATAACAAATACCCAGTCTTAGCATTAATATATAAATGTAAAATAAGCTCTATAGAAACTTGTAAGATATGTTTACAAAATCAAAATATAAATATACCACAAATAATAAATAGAATAGATAAACACCATGAAAATAAATTATATTTAGAAAAAAGAATATAAAATTAGAAAATAGATTAGATAACTTAGAAGAACAACTAAACCAAATAGATAAAGGCAAGAAATATTTTTATTTTGTTGTCCTATGTATTCGATTTCTGGTCCAACATTTATATTATCATTATAGAATTCATGTATTTTCTAATAAAATGATTCAAAATGAAAATTATCCACCCTTGGTCGCGATTGCTAACACGTGTCCCCAGTTTGATCGGCGAGGATCGCGACATGTAACACGAGAAAAATTACATAAATGCAGCTGAAATCGGAGATTTTCAGCCTCCTTTTTGCAACATGTCTATTTTCTAGAAGATTGATCGATACGCTTCGTTTTGAAGGGTTGTAAGTTAATTCGTAGGAGTACGGGTATGGCATCAGAAGAAATGGCAATTATTATGGACATGGCAGGATTCTTCAGAGTCGTGAAGGACTGTGGCATGAAGCACGTCGTGTTCCTGGGGATGTATTTTGCTCTTCGCATAGGGAGCATTCGATTCATTGCAGAATTGAACCGGCTGTTCAGGACAGTTGAGGAGATGAAGAGGACCCTGATGGAGTCAGGGATGATGCGGAGGACTCGTGCTCTTCTAGGAGCAGTTGAACTTGGTGCTGACATGTGGCCTTGCTTCGGTGGAAGAAATGGACCCCACACACATATGAAATACGTAGTGCAATGGCATAGTTATTACGCATTTGTACATAGGTAAGGATTTAATGCAGCAGTGCCACGTGTAATTAATATGCAACATCGAAATAAAAATACGTCAATCTATTTCATCTTGAAATAAAAAGCATACAAATTTGAAATCTGCTTCCGTGCAGTTAATCAAAACACGTGACAAGGAATTACACTTTAATTCTAGATTAATTGAACTTATGATGTCGTAATTACATAATTGGCTCATGACAAGATGTGACGACCCCATCTCCCCCTAAGGCGTACCAAAGGGTTCGGGGGATCGCCTGCCCAACTCTCGCCAGGACTCACTCACTAATTCACGCGAATCACGTACATACGCATCCATGAACCATAAATAATATCCATGATTCAAGTTTATAATATACATGGATAGGAAACAGGGTACAAAGTCTCGATATACTCAAACTAGTTCAAAGCGTATACAATCCAAGTACAAAACAATCCATTCGAGAAATAGCGCGAGTACAAGTCAAAATTCAAAACAAAACCAAGAGCAACTAGACTACGCTAGCCTTTACTCGTCTCACGCCTCGCTCGTACCCTTGTAAGGAAAACAAACTAACGGGGTGAGTCAAAACTCAGCGAAGTTCCCAAATATCAAATTGGTTAACAAATCAAGTGATAACAAAGTAATAGTGAAATAGCGAGCAAACAAGTCAAATCAGGAAAATAGTACTTCAGCTAGCCAAGTAATATCAGGTTCATATTCACATGTAAGGATACAGTAACCCATATCACGGCTCTATTCCAGCTTGGTCAAGAAGTAGTTGACACTCCGCCAACTTTCAAGTCATCACAAGTCCAAAATAAAACTCCACTACACGCCAATCTCCGTCCACCAATCAACCCCCTTTCCCGGGCCCGCACGCCACACGAAACATGGGTGGTAATACTCGAGTATACCGTTTAGTCGAAGAGATAGCACTCCACTCGACATTACTAGTGACCCAGGGTTCGTTATCTAATCGACCAGGCCCTTGCCGGCTCGACTCGATTAACTAGCCACAGGGTTTCTGGAATTCCAGACAAAACATATCTCAAGTACATGTAGAGCAAGTCAAGTGTAATCAATAGCAAGATCAAGTCATATTAGGGCAAGTGCGGTAAAGTATACCCTTGCCCTATCATTCATTTTCATGTAATCATACAATTCAAGTAAGGAACACATGTATCAAGTACAATCGGATATTTGGAAGCACTCACCAAAATATAGTGCTTCAAGTATTCATGTTCAATTATACTCCAGGTTTGGAGTCCAGATCTGCGATAAAAATTTTGTTTAAGAACTTTGAAACACGAGTAGGATTCGAAACTTAAACGTTTCGTTCATTAAGAATCGACCAATTGAAATTCATTTGAAAGACACTCGTGAAACACTTGCTCGCTTTTCAAATCGTAAGGTTTTTGTAGCATAGATACTTGGAAATAACACTTGAGTTGAAAGTACAAGGAAATACAAGTTTACATTGGCCATTATGTCTTTTCCTCAATGGTACAAGTTCGGTCAAGTCCTAACATATAACCCTCGATAAACAAAGTAGCAAAGGTCCTCGCTAGTTCAAGTGATAATCACTTAACCCTTACTCACGTTGCAAGTATAGTTTTCTAGTCCTCGAGCGTAAATTCGGACAGCATGCCCTTTGTGTTTACCTAGTTTTCCAGCCATTTAGGCTTCATTATTTTTCCTCAGCCATATCCCAAAGTCACACATCAGAAATTCAAGTCAAAAGCCATTCCATAGGCTTATAATGTAAGGATCGAAGACAACCTAAGAGGGGGGTGAATTAGGCTTTCAAAAAAAAAAACCTGCTAATATATATTCTACCTTTTTGAACAGACAGCCTTTCTTTTCTCAAATACCTCCCAATGAACAAGATAATACAAGAGCACAGGTATTCGTGAGATAGAGAGAAGAACAGTTTATATAGAAAAACAGTAAATAAGAGTAAAGAACCAAATCAAGCTTCAAACACAACTGAGATTTGAACACTACTATTATATACCAAGATACTTTAAGTTGAATAGACTTGCAACCAATCTTATGTGTACAAGGAAGGGACCACTTCCTTCTTGCCCCAAATCACACTTGGTCAAGCAAGGAAGTTTTACAAACACTTGCAAACCCTCACTATGCTACACTATTGAAGAAGCTATGTCACACTTGAAAACACTTCACGAAGATTGCACATGCAAGGAGTACAAATATTTCTTTTGAGTATTCTAGCACACGAATCACTCACAATCTGATGTAGGCTTGATGTACAAAGTTATTTTGAGGTGGTTGACTTTGTTTCTTTTATAGGAGACCAGAGAATTCCTCAATTAATGCTGTCAACGGGTAGAAGGCAGCTGAAGAGTCAACTAGCCGTTGGTGCTGTCGGACGTCCGATGTTTGGTTTTTATGTGTCCGAGGGTAGGATGAATACTTGGAAATTTCTTCTTCACTTCCTTCGGACGGCCGATGCGTCCAGAATGTTGTGTCCGAAGAGCAGCAACACTTGTCGGACGTCCGATACACAGGTGTTGAGCGTCCGAATCCTGATCAGTAATCGAGTAACTCCTGGCTTGTCTTCTTCGGACGTCCGAGTCTGAGTTCTTTACTCGTCCGAAGAAACTCAAAGAATGTCGGACGTCCGATACTCCCCTTTTGTGCGTCCGACATCATCCTCAGCAGACTTCATTCTTTTTTATCTTCTTTTTCTACTTTAAATCCACAGACCTGTTTGGTTCATTTCTGAAAAGGATCTCTACAAAAGGTATTAGAAACATCCAATTGTTTTGTAATCATCAAAAGATATGAATTGAGATAAACAATCTCCCCCTTTTTGATGATGACAAAACAATTGGATAGAGCACAGAATTTAACTGCTCCCCCTAACGAAGTGCATAAGTAGTATATCAGAAGAGGCGCAATCCACATCATCATTGCTGATCCATCTCAACTCCCCCTGAGATTGTCTCCCCCTAACTAGTTACTTTATACTATCAGTGTTAAACCAAATCCAATTCCAATTCTTCCCCTTTTTGTCATCACAAAATTGAGTATCAGTTTTGGAACTGGCAGTACGTCCCATCAGAAACATTATCAGTGTATTCATTTACAATGTACAGCACAGTTTGAACTCAATCATATAGCAGATGTTAAACAGAAACATTCATTCATTGAGCAGATTTCAAAAACTAATCATAACATCCATTCAAATCATTCATAACAAGCACTTAGTTAAAACATTCATAAATAGTAGAAAATATCCAGGTGTTCAGCACTTAGTACAAAAGTGCAATGCAGAAGATGAACTATAGTCCTAGGTTTAGGTGCAGTGACCTAGTAGTGCCTAGATAGTGATTTTAGATGATCCAGGCCTCCTCCTGGTCAGACGATACTGTTCAGGGTCCTCCTCTTCCTCAGTTTCCTCATCATCATCTTCAACTTCTTCCTCAGTTACTGGAGCCTTGCCTTTATCCTTGGGCTGAGAACTGGAAGCTGGAGTAGTCTCATCACCAGTGGTTGGCCTTGTGGGCTCAGATCTTGGTTCTTTCTGATGAGCAGTCTCATTTGTTTCAGGCATAGGGGGCATAAGAAGATTCCTTTTTTCAAGGAAAGAGGATTGTTGGGCAGAGGTCATGGTCATCATGAGACCATCTTCAAGAAATATAACATGCTGTTTGAGGTCTTCAAGCAGGGAGATGACCTCAGAGTTGGAAGAGAAGGACTTACTGGCAGACTTTCTAGGATGAATGGTGAAAGGAGACATATACCCTGACTGATCATGGGGAGTTCTAGGAGTGACAGGGGTTTCATGCAAATTTTTTCTTCTAGACTCGGCCACAGTCTCCTTGTAGCACCAATGACCCTCAAAAAATTTTAGGTTCTTTCTTTCAAAATAAGCTTTGGAGAAAACTGAAGAAGCACTGTCTTTTGAAGATTTGCCAGAAAAGGGTATGTCAAAATGAGTAAAAATGGGGGTCAGAAATCTGCCATAGGAAAGCTTCCTACGACTATCAGTGCTGATTTTGAGCAGAAATTTGCACATTACAAATCCAAAGTCAATTCGGATTTTTTCAACAAAGCAGTAGAAAAGATAGAGTTCCATTTTATTTGCATCTGTTCTGTGGCCATCAGTTGGCACCAACAGATTCGAGATGATAGTAAAGATGATCAGATTCTGAGGACTGAGATCATCCAATCTGGCCTCAGCAGGGGTGTTGAAATTGGTTTGAAAATAAGTCATGAGTTTAGCATTGTAAAAGTGATGATAGGCAGAAGGGAATTCCTCATATGAAAAGAAATTTGCAATTTTTCCCTTAAAACCAGGTTCAATATTAGTTTTTAGAATAGAATTCACAATGTCAGGAGTTAATATGATGTCTACAGAGTTGACCCTAGAGATGCGTTCAGTGTGTGATGTACCCTTTCTAAGATTAGTAAAAAATTGATACAGCATGTCAGGATAGAAAACATTAGGAATGGTCAAGAGATGATTCCATTTCTGGAATTCAAAGAGTTTGATGACAGGTTCAAGATCAAGCTTACGAAATTCAAAAGGAATGATGAGCCTTTGGGTGATGAACCCTTTTTGAGAGACTAACTCAAATCTGTCTCTGGCTTCATCATCGATGAACTTTGGTAGAGGAATGGGTTCAGATGCAGGCTGAGATACTGGATTCTTCCCAGAACGTGTCCCTTTAGAGGTTTGAGTGACAGATGCACCAGCATTTTGAGTCTCAGTCCTTGTCCTTGGAGACTTCCGGATGGAGGGTTCAGGTGTTGGTTGAATCTCAGTGATGTTTTCTTCATTCTGCTGATCAACAGAGGGATCAGCAGATTGCTTTTTCTTGGATTGAGGAGTTCTCTTCCCCTTTGCAGTCCTTTTTCTTTTACTGGAAGACCTTGTGACAGTTTTATCACCTTGGGTAGCCTGCTCTGGTTCCTCATTTCCACCAGCAATGTTCCCTTCAGAGATCTGCCCTTCCATTTGTTCATCAGATGATTCAGGAGATGAAGTAACTAATTTTCTTTGGGCAGTCTCCTTCACTATGCCCCTACGAGTCACTTTCTTTCTTTTTGGTGCCACAGGAGGTGGATCAACAATTTCAATGTTTTCATCCCTCAGTTTAAAAGACCGTCCGGCACTAGTAGATTCTCCCCTCATCCTAACCATGATGCAATGTGGATGTGATTTTTAATGCAGAGTGTTGTGTATAGAAGGAAAGAACAGTGAGAGTTAACAAGAGTGCACTATGATGCCGCAAGGAGAGGGTTATATGAGGTTAGGGTTTCGTATGTAAATTGGGAATTTTGGGGCAGTTGGGTGTTAGGAGTGCTTTTTATGAGTGGTTAATGAGCAATAGAGGTGTAATAGAGTTGGTTGAGTCAATTTCTCGAAACTTGGTTTGAGGAGAGAGGAATTTGAATTTCAAATTTTAGAGAAACTGAAAGGTCGCGTCCGAGACTGATGAAGGAAAATGAATTGAGAAGAGTCAGTAACTGCCTTATAGGACACATTTTTGAGTGTCGGACGTCCGAACGAAGTGATGCGTCCGACACAACCGTCCGAGCCAGGGATTTTTTGGACCTTGGATGAAGAACACTGTCGGACGTCCGTTTCCGATAAGGATTGACTAGAAATAAGACTCAGAACATTTTTTCTGTAACACCCAATTTAGTCCTCAAAGACACAAATTGATCTAGCGGAAGAGCTTTTGTGAGTATATCAGCGATCTGTTCTTTAGAACAAATAAACTCAACACGGATTATCCCCTTTGAGACAAGATCGCGAATGAAATGATGCTTAATATCAATGTGCTTAGTCCTAGAGTGTTGAATGGGATTTTTTGTTAGATTAATTGCACTGGTGTTGTCACAGTACATGGGTACACATTCATATACTAACCCGAAATCATTTAATGTGTTTTTCATCCATAACAATTGAGCACAACAAGCACCAGCAGCAACATATTCAGCTTCAGTAGTGGACAGTGAGATAGCATTTTGTTTTTTACTAAACCAAGAGACCAAGCAATTTCCAAAAAAGTTGCATATACCAGTAGTATTTTTTCTATCTATCTTACAACCTCCAAAATCAGCATCAGAGAATCCACACAAAGGAAGTTCATAACATTTTGGATACCACAAGCCAAAATTTAAGGTTCCTTTAAGATATCTCAAGATTCTTTTTACTGCATTCAAGTGTGATTCCTTTGGACAGGATTGAAATCGAGCACATAAACACACAGCAAACATGATGTCAGGCCTACTAGCAGTTAAATAAAGTAAACTTCCAATCATACCTCTGTACTTCTTCTCCTCAACTTTTGTACCTTCCTCATCTTTGTCTAGTTTGGTAGAGGTGCACATAGGTGTCCCAACAGGCTTTGAATCCTCCATTCCGAATTTTTTTAGCAACTCCTTGGTGTATTTTGTTTGATTTATAAACGTTCCATCTTGGTTTTGAACCACTTGGAGTCCAAGGAAGAAATTCAGTTGTCCCATCATGCTCATTTCAAATTCTTTTTGCATGATGGTGGAAAAGTCCTTGCACAATTTTTCGTTAGTAGCACCAAATATGATATCATCGACATATATTTGCACAATCAAAAGATCTTGTGAGCTTTGTTTTGTAAAAAGTGTAGTGTCTACAACGCCTCTTTTAAAACCATTTTCAATCAGAAATCCACTCAAACGTTCATACCATGCTCTAGGAGCCTGCTTTAATCCATATAAAGCTTTTGAGAGTTTAAACATGTGATCTGGATAGGATTCATTTTCAAAACTAGGAGGTTGGTCAACATAGACCTCTTGGTCTATAAATCCATTTAAAAAAGCACTCTTAACATCCATTTGAAATAATTTAAAGTTCTTGAAACATGCAAATGCTAAAAGCATTCTTATGGATTCCAGCCGGGCTACTGGTGCAAAAGACTCATCAAAGTCTATTCCCTCTTCTTGAGTGTATCCCTTAGCCACCAGTCTAGCCTTATTTCTAACAATCTCCCCTTTATCATTCAATTTGTTTCTAAAAATCCATTTTGTGCCAATGATAGGATGGCCTTGTGGTCTGGCAACCAGAGTCCAAACTTTGTTTCTTTCAAATTGGATTAACTCTTCTTTCATAGCTAAAATCCAGTGCTCATCATTCAAAGCATCAACAACATTTTTAGGTTCAATATGTGATACAAAAGCAAGATTATCTATCAAGTGTCTAGATGAGCGAGTTCTGACCTTTTCAGAAGGATCACCAATTATAAGCTCCCTGGGATGATTATGAGCAAATTTCCAGGCTCTTGGAAGATCATTAGGAGTAGTGGTAACTCCATTATTCACTTCTTCAACTGGACTGACCTGAGCATCATTATCCTTTGAATCAGTTTCTGGTGAGGCAGAGTCATGGTCATTAATTACTAGCTTCTTTAATCCTTCTTGAACACCTGTGTCATCATCTTCACCACAACTCATAGAAATGTCACCATTAGATTCATCAAAAGTAATGTGTATAGCCTCCTCTATAATCAATGTTCTACGATTATAAACTCTGAAACTTCTTTTGTTTTCACAATAACCCAAGAATATTCTTTCATCAGATTTCTTGTCAAACTTTCCAAGATGTTCCTTGATATTCAAAATGAAACATTTACAACCAAATACTTTGAAGTAGCTGACTACAGGCTTTTTATCATACATGAGCTCATAGGAAGTTTTGTTCAAAATTGGTTTTAAAAGAACTCTATTCATGGTATAACAGGCTGTGTTTATGGCTTCTGTCCAAAAATATTTTGGTAAATTGCATTCACTAAGCATGGTTCAGCAGCCTCTTGGAGAGTTCTATTTTTTTTTCTACAACTCCATTTTGTTGAGGAACTCTAGCAATAGAGAATTCATGGGTAATACCATTATGATCACAAAATTCTGGAAAACCACAGAACTTAAATTCTGTCCCATTATCACTTCTAATTCTAACAATTTTCAAGCCAAGCAAATTTTGTACTTTAGCAAATAATGAGGTAAAATTCTTAAAGGCATCATCTTTATGAGCAAGGAATATTACCCAAGTATATCGAGAGTAGTCATCAACAATCACAAAACAATATCTCTTACCACCAAGGCTTGCATTCTGTGTAGGACCAAACAGATCAAGGTGCAGAAGTTCAAGTGGTTTTGAAGTAGAAACACATTTCTTAGGTTTAAAAGAAACCTTGACTTGTTTTCCAAATTGGCAAGCATCACAGATTCTGTCTTTTTCAAATTTAATTTTTGGAAGACCTCTCACAAGTTCCTTTTTAGAAATTTCTTTCAGCAAATCCATATTGAAGTGACACAACCTTCTATGCCATAACCATGGATCCTCATTTGCTACTTTGAGACATTTGAGATGTGAGGAATCAATTTTTTCAAGAAACACTACATAGACATCATTAACCCTTTTTCCTTTGAAAACAATGTTAAATTTTGAGTCAACTATGAGACATTCAAGCTTTTTGAACAATACAAACAAATTCCTATCACACAATTGGCTAACACTTAACAGATTGTAGCTCAAATTGTCAACAAGAAGAACATTGTGGATAAAAGTTTGATCATTCTTACCAATATCGCCAATACCAACAGTCTTGGCTTTGTTATCATCTCCAAATGTTACCTTTCCACTTGCTTTCTGCTTGAGTTTGATGAATTATGATGCATCACCAGTCATATGTCTTGAACATCCACTATCAATGAACCATTTTGATTCTTTAGCAATGTAATCCTGGTTCACCTACACACAAACCCACAAGATAATACTTGGTAACCTTTACATGTTGGGTCCTTGAGAGTTAGTCTTATGTTTGACTATCCACATGCATCTCATGCCGTTCCTCATGTTTTTCTTAACATGACAGTTGCTATACATGTGACCAGATTGACAACAAAAGCTGCATATTGACATTGGATCAATCAAATGAACAGGTTTAATGAATCTGACTTGCCTTCTTCTGTGGATAGCAAACTCATTTGTAATTTGGTTCAGTCTTATTTGATGAGTATTAACATAAGATACAGTGTCATTCTTTTAAAGCTGATTTTGTTTCACATGATGTAACACTTTACATAAATCATCCATCCTTTTTCTTAATCTGCATTGGTCACTTTTGAGTAGGTCACAGTAATTTTTCTTCTTGTAAAGTTCAGCAAGCATATCAGTTTCAGTCCTTTTCAGGTTATCATTTTCATGCTTTAGACATTTGTTTTGTCAAAAAAGACTTGCATTGTCTTGTATTAGAAAGCTGATTTTTTGCTTCAGTTCTTTGTTTTTAACATAGGATTCTTTCAAGCTGTTATGCATTTTTTCTAGAAAAGAATTAACATCATCATCAGATTACTATCACTATTGGATTGAGAATTGCATTGTGTTACCTCTTCATCTCCAATAGCCATGAAAGCCACTTGAGCAGATTTCTCTTCTTCTTCAACTTCACCTTCTGAGTTGCAATCATTCCAGGTAATCTGGAAATTGTTGAACTTTGGTTTTCGTTCAATCTTACTTTCCTTCTTTTTCTTCATTGGACACTCATTTGCATAGTGTCCAGGTTGGCCACATTCAAAACATTTATCGTTCTGCTGCTTGTTAAATTCTAGTTTCCCTCTATTCCTGAAGTCATTAGTCTGATTCTGGAAGGAATTGCTGGATCCGCCTTTCCTGAATCTTCTCTTATTGAGAAATCTTTTGAAGCCTCTTGTGATGAGTGCAATATCACTATCATCACCTTCCAAGTCATTTTCATCCAGTGAGGCTGTTTCATCTTCATCTTGTGAAGCTTTCAGAGCAATACTCTTCCTTCCTTTTGTGTCTTCTTCTTCCTGCAACTTAGATTTAAGTTTCAGTTCGTAAGAGGTTAGAGAGTTAATCAGAGATTCAATGGATAAGGAATTTAAATCCTTGGCTTCCTCTATAGCAGTCACTTTACTTTCCCAATCCTTTGATAGAGCATTCAGAATTTTTCTGTTCTTTTCACCTAGAGAGTACTCCTTCTCAAGCACCTCTAAATCCTTGATCAGATCATTGAATCTACAATACATTTTGTCGATGTTCTCATGAGGCTCCATCTTAAAAGATTCATACTTGGTGACCAGAATGGACTTTTTCTGTTCTCTTACGTTGTCACTACCCTCATGAATTTCACTTAACTTATCCCACATTTCTTTGGCAGATTTACACCCTTTTACTCTAATTGACTCATTTGAGTCTAAGGCACTGTAGAGAACATTCATGGCTTTGGCATTCAATGTGAGATTGGTTCTATCTTGAGCATTCATCTCAACTCTCATTTTTTGCCGCAACAAGCCTGTTTCTGCATCAAGAAAGTTAGCATCATGCGGTCCTTCATTCACAATAAATCACAACTCAATATCAATGGATTGCAAGAAGATAATCATTCTTTCTTTCCATCTAACATAATTAGAACCAGTAAACATGGGAGGTCTAGTAACAGATTGCCCCTCAACAAACATAGCATGACTGGTTGTCATCTTACTCCAAGCCGCTTGAGCTTAATCTCTAGGAGACCAAGCTCTGATACCAATTGTAAGGATCGAAGACAACCTAAGAGGGGGGGTGAATTAGGCTTTCAAAAAAAAAAAACCTGCTAATATATATTCTACCTTTTTGAACAGACAGCCTTTCTTTTCTCAAATACCTCCCAATGAACAAGATAATACAAGAGCACAGGTATTCGTTAGATAGAGAGAAGAACAGTTTATATAGAAAAACAGTAAATAAGAGTAAAGAACCAAACCAAGCTTCAAACACAACTGAGGTTTGAACACCACTATTATATACCAAGATACTTCAAGTTGAATAGACTTGCAACCAATCTTATGTGTACAAGGAAGGGATCACTTCCTTCTTGCCCCAAATCACACTTGGTCAAGCAAGGAAGTTTTACAAACACTCGCAAACCCTCACTATGCTACACTATTGAAGAAGCTATGTCACACTTGAAAACACTTCACGAAGATTGCACATGCAAGGAGTACAAATATTTCTTTTGAATATTCTAGCACACGAATCACTCACAATCTGATGTAGGCTTGATGTACAAAGTTATTTTGAGGTGGTTGACTTTGTTCCTTTTATAGGAGACCAGAGAATTCCTCAATTAATGCTGTCAACGGGTAGAAGGCAGCTGAAGAGTCAACTAGCCGTTGGTACTGTCGGACATCCGATGTTTGGTTTTTATGCGTCCGAGGGTAGGATGAATACTTGGAAATTTCTTCTTCACTTCCTTCGGACGGCCGATGCGTCCAGAATGTTGCGTCCGAAGAGCAGCAACACTTGTCGGACGTCCGATACACAGGTGTTGAGCGTCCGAATCCTGATCAGTAATCGAGTAACTCCTGGCTTGTCTTCTTCGGACGTCCGAGTCTGAGTTCTTTACTCGTCCGAAGAAACTCAAAAAATGTCGGACGTCCGATACTCCCCTTTTGTGCGTCCGACATCATCCTCAGCAGATTTCATTCTTTTTGATCTTCTTTTTTTGCTTTAAATCCACAGACCTGTTTGGTTCATTTCTGAAAAGGATCTCTACAAAAGGTATTAGAAACATCCAATTGTTTTGTAATCATCAAAAGATATGAATTGAGATAAACACATAATATCATAAGAATAAGAATCACAATAATAACAAGTGCAGAAATACAATCTAGCAAAAGACAGATTCGACGTGTGGTTGCGGAAATAACACATCCGAGGCTACGCTTATCGGATTGAGGCGCAACTTATGCCGTTTCGAAGCTAAGACACAGGGCTACAATGTTCATGAAGATCACTTAGTCCAGTTTCTAATGCAACTTAGTCAAATCCTCAAATTACAGAACCAAAATCCTACTCGTCGGCTATTTAACCACACTGCACTGGAATGGTCATATCTCAGGTTACAAAGATCCGATTAAGGTGTTCTTGGAGGAGTTTAAAAGCTAAGTCAGAATAATAAAACTTTCATGTTTTGGAAAAAAGCTAAATCAATACGGATCCTAGTGAATAAATGTGATAAATTGGATAAACTGACCAAACGGACTGCTGGGAAAAATCTTAAAACAGTAAGGGTATTTTGGTCTTTTCATGACCTACGTTGCTCCGATTGAGCTAAAATTTTGTAGGAACCTATAAAATACCATTCTCTACAACTTTCATGTTTTGACCTAAGGCCAATTCGGCCTCTAACATGCAGCAACAAAACCAGGCAGAAAGGAAGAAAACTTTTCCAGAAATCTGGAATTTTCAGTTTTCAGTGTAACCTTCCTTGATTTCTTACTTCCAACACTACCAAAACCCCTTATATAACCTTAATTACAACATATATGCATCATACATCAAGTTGGCAGCAAGTCCTCAAACCCTAGTTCATAATATCAAAAGGGGAAAACCTCCAAAACATGATAGCATCCATGATTCACCACAAAATTGAGTTACTAAGCTTAATTTAAACAAGATTGAAAGTAAGAATTAGAGAGATCATCTTCCTTACCTTGATTAGTGTCCACCAAGTGTATCCCTAGCTTTCCCTTTCCAAAATCTCACCAATAATTCACTAACTAAACACTCAAAGGTGAGTTTAATCGGTTTATTTCTTTTGTTTTCTCACTTTGTGGTTTGATTCAAGAAGAAATGGAGAGATCTTCCCTTGGTGTTTTTCCCTTCTTCCTCTCGACCAAGGAGTGCAGAAATGAAGAGGAAAGTGTGAGAACCCTGAAAATAGATATATAAGCCAGTGCATATTTCATTTGCATTTCTTTTATTCCTTAATAATTTCTAGCATTACTTTTACTTGTTTGCAATTAAATACGTAAAAATAGGTTTATGTGAAAAATAATATAATTTTCCTAAGTTATGAAATTTCTTGGTTTTGCTAGATTAAATTAATATCTTTGGAGTTAGATTAAATCTTTCGCCTTAACATAAAATGTTAGAATACTTAAATTCCTTTATGCAAAATTAATGATACTTGAGCCGATTAATATTATTACTTTAAAATAAATTACTCGAAACTCAATGATTAATTCCAATTAGTTGCTAGCATTATAGGTTAAAAAGGAAATTTTCACGGTAAGACGAAATCAATGAATTTTAGATAAATATTATACAAATATGCGAAACTTACTCAAGGCATGAAGTTACGATAATTATAGTCTTATCCTTCTTTGTTTTCACAATAAGTGAGTAAAAATAATTTTTATGTGCAAACTGACACACTTGTATTAAATTATTATTTCACTTGATTTATTATACTAAATCGATAAATTTCGAGTTAGACTAACTCTAATTCTTGAGAAATAATAATTGGAAATTCTAATAGCTAATTTAATCGCTAAATAATGTAGGAACTACTAGGAACCTTAATATTAAAGTTTAATCGATAAGTATTCGATAAAAATGGTTTAGGTATATTATGGTATAATTAGGCGTTTAAATCACGCTTGGGGATAATTTTTAGAATTAAGTTAGAATTGAGAAATTAAGTTGAGGTTAGGGAGCAAAGTGAAAAAACTAAAATGCCCTTACCATTCCATGCAAACCAAACCAATCCTCTGACCGCAAGTTCAATTACCGCAACAATCACCAATTCTATACGCAATCGATTCTAATACACGAAACCTCTGCTCCTAAAACCGAGGCACCTTATACCATTACCTCCATTTCACATCTTAAACCACGGCACCACAATACTCTTAATATCACTCAATCCTTTCTCATATCACTTACCGCAAACCATTTCCTTCCTTCTTAATACCAGATACCGCCTCTTCACCAAGTCCATCTCCTCTGCACAACTCCACCGCAACCACTGCACTTCCTCTCTACAACCACACCTCACCTCTTCCTCTGCCTAGACCGAGAGTATACGAGAGAGAGAGAGGGTTACCTGGTGAGCTGCATCCGAGAGCAAGGGAGGAGGGAACGTGAGCTGTAAAAATTTTCTGGATTCTGCCGTGAACTGGAGTAAAACCAAAGAGAAATTTTCAGTGAAGCTTCACCATTCTGCGCCTCCATCTCCACCAACTCCAACCAACCGAACTCAAATCCACCAGCTGCAACCAATTCTCAGCCGCAACTCAGGAACCAAGACAACCGACCTGCACTTGAAGCCGAGAGCAAGGAGAGAAAATTCTGGAAATTTCGTGTGTGAGATTAGCTGGTATCTGAGGTAAATTCTGGACTTATTAGGTGGATTATTAGTAGAGGAAGCTATATCAGGGTTTGCATGTATGGATTGTGCAGTCGGATGATGAAATCAAACCATTAGAAAAATTTCTGTTTTGGTTAAAAGTTTCTGCCGAGGAGCTGGCTTGGGATTGTAGTTTTATTTCTGACTTCCTGCGATAATCTGAGCTCAATTAAGTGTTTAACCAACTAATAACAATAAGGTTAAGTCATCTAAGAACTTGCATGTGGGGGTTAGGCATACGGATGAGATTTTTAAGAAAAGAATTTCTGTTATGTGCTAGTATGGAAACTGCCGAGAGCTTAGCTTGATTTTTGCAGCCTGATTTGGTTTAATGTTGTAGTTTGAGCTTATAACCATAATTAGATAGTTAATAACAAGTTAATTAGGCTCTGCATGCAGCTAATTAGTTAGTTTAAACCAGAAAAATAAAATCAAAGTGCAAATCTGCCCATGCATGTTCATCCGAGCCAAGCAGGAAAATTTTTAGAAAATTTTGATGTTAATGGTTGTTGTTTGAACTCGATTTCTGAACTGGAAATGTTTATTTTCTAGCTAAGTAATTGCATGAGGGAGTTGAGAGTTTAAAAGCATGTTTTAACCCAGAAAATAAAATGAAAAAAGAACGTCTCTTCATGCATGTTCATCCGTGGCTGATGGACAAATTTCTGGATTTTTCTGGATGATTTTAGTTGTTGTGTGAATCTGGTTATGAAGTGGAAATCTTTAATAACTAGCTAAGTGTTTAAATGCTGAATTTGAGTACCTAACACCATGTTTAAACCAAGGGAAAATTTGATCTAAAGTATATTAGTTGCTGGAATTTCTTATGTGATAGTCAAAGGTTGAGTTGGAATCTCAGCTTGGTTTTTAAATTTTTTTTCCTTGAAACATGATGGATGGAAATGCCTAGAATATGTTGTCTTGGAGTTCTATAAGAAATGTATGGATGGTTGAATAAAAACATTTTGGTGTTAAAAGAGAAAAAGGAGTTTTCACAAGTGAAAAATGAAATTTCAGATTTTCGGATGTCCCTGACCAGTCTCAGTGAAATGTTTATATCTTGGAGTAGGAAAATCCGTTTAAGGCGCCGTCAGTGGCATTTGAAACTAGAATCATAGGCCTTTGTTCTGTAGAAATTTCATATTTTTCCTCCATGTGTACTGCTGTCTGTGAATCCTCAAAGTAGACTGTTTTGTATGAATGTCCTGTTTCTTGTGAAATTGAATTTAGATTTGGATCGAGCTTTTAGCTTACTTGTGGTTTAAATTCTTGATTGAATTGTGGTTGGAAGTGATTGATGTTGTCAAGGGCTAATGATTGATGAAGCCCTTGGCCATTTGAATGATTTTATAAGTATTACTGGGTGATGAAATTTAATTGCTGGAATTTCTTGGAGGCCTTACTTTCATTTTTATTTAGTTGAGTTGAGCTGGCTAAAACCAAGTGCTAATGATTGATGAAGCCTTGGCCATTTATTTTATTCTTGGTTTGATATGAACCTATTGAAACCTAGGGTTAATGATTGACGAAACCCTAGTGAGATTTCTATTGGAAATGTTGGTTTGTTATATTGATGGATCTGAAATATTACGTGCTTATAAATCGGAATCGTAGGAAATCCGTTTTAGTCCTGTGAACTTGAGAAAAGCTCTAAAACAATCTATTTACATATATTTTCACTCTAGTAGAGTACGATAAAAATCTAGCACCGTAGGTTAAAGTTAAAAACGTCATGCGGGGATTTTCTCAACCTTGCCAACTCGATATTTCTTCCTTTAAGTTTAAACTAGCCTTATTACCTTTGGAAAATGATTTCCCTAGTTTCTAAAACTCTAGCCTTGTTTTACTCCTTTTCTTTCCTATAAGAATGGTTCTTGGCTAGTTAACTATAGGAAAAGTTCCAAAATACGAGTTTTAATAATTTTAGTTAAAAGCATAGAAACTTGCTCGGCAAGAAACCTTATTTTTAGGTAAAATAGTTTTAGTAATAATTTTTGCAAGAACCATAGTTTTAAAGAAATGTTCAAAGTAACTTCCTAACGTGGATTTTAAGAGGTTTGTCGACTTATTTCAAGAAAATAATATTAGTTATCCTTTTATAAGGAAAAGTATCTTAAGGAAAACTATAATAAACATTTCTTCTACTTTTGTCAAGTTTCAACCTAAGTGGATTCTTAATTTTCTAAGGGAAGTTAACTAGTAGTATATTAGGTATATCTCGATGTGTATAAGCTTAAAAACTGAATAGAAACTTATAGTTTCAAAATTTGGTTTTTAGGATATTGCGAGGACGCGGAATTCGATTTCCAACTTGATATCTGAACTCCACTCTTGGTGAGTGTCCCTGCCTGTTCTATGCTTACCTCGTTAAAGTGCTTTCTTGACTCAATATGTGATAATTTGCAAAACTAGTTTTTGATCCATCGAAGTGAGCTGTGTATACTTTATCGCACTAGCCATTCGAGTGGTGACTTGCGTGAATCATTTTCTCGTGAATCCATAAATCTAAATGTAGTTACGTCGTTGAGTGAATCCCTCGACGCGTGAATCTAACTACCATAAATCTAAATGTAGTTACGTCGTTGGGTGAATCCCTCGACGCGTGAATCTAACTACCATAAATCTAAATGTAGTTACGTCGTTGGGTGAATCCCTCGACGCGTAAATCTAATTACAATAATGTCGTTGGGTGAATCCCTCGACCAATCATCTACGGGTATATCTCGAGTATACTGCGTCCTTAGTCGGTGAGCGGGCCCGGGACAGGGGTATGAATGGTGACGGGTTAGGATTAAAATGAGTGGATCTACATGGACTATAAGTAGTGAGAGTTGACGGAGGGTCAACTACGATGAATGGTGATCAAGCGAGGAAAATGGCTCCTGAGAGCCCCTGTATCCTACCTTGTGCTGTTATACGCTTTTCTAACTATTCAATTTGGTTAAGTTATTACTCGCTGTTGATTTATGTGACTGCATGCTTTGGGGCACCACTGAGCTTTGGCTCACCCCACGTTTATTTGTTTTCCTTGACAGGTTCTGGAAATTGAAAGTTTTGAAACTTATCCATGTTTCGTTTTGGGATGTATTTGTATACTATGACTATTTGTGTGGGCTGTAGTGTGTTAAAGTTGGATAATGTACTTTTATTTTGGATTGCCACTTGAAGCTGGAAAATGTGTAAAACTTAATTTTGGATGCTTGGCTTGATTGTTATATTTTGTTGTATGAATTTTCTTCTTAGTTGGGACGGTACGATTCTATTCCGCAGTTCACAACGCGTGACATGTGTAGGAGCCGTCGTTTGGCTATTTTAAATCACCGCTATCTCTGAAGTTAATGTGGTTTTAGTGACGGTCTTCTTCGGAGGAATTGTTTTGTAGTAGATTAGGTTATTCTTCGGAAGGTTTTGGGTTAGAATGCTTGCGTGAGTCCTGGCGAGAGTTGGGCAGACGGCCCGCCAACCCTTTGGTTCGCCTTAGGGGGAAGTGGGGTCGCCACAGAAAGTGCACAATTTTGGAGTTAAATAGAAAGTTCTTGTCTTGGTCAAGAAACTCTAGGGTGGCGACACTTGTCGCCACCACCACCTTTCATTTTTCTCTTTCTTTTCCTTGCATTTCTAGCCTTAGAATTCGGTCAAACCTAGCTGAACATGAGAGGATATTTTGCTCAAGTTTCAATAAGCTTGTATGGTAAGAAAGTGGTACTCAAGTGGTGTGTTCAATCGGTAGTGCGTGGGACCTGTCGGTTCGCGCCGTTTTTCTTAAAAACACACGTACTAGGGTTTTTACTTCCCATTCACAACCTTATATCATTGCTCCTAATCACATATTATTTCTCACTTAAAAGTCACTTTTAATCTCCAAATTTAATCCTTACTCTGTACCGAAAATTCATCCGGCGAAAAATCGCGAAAACCCTAATTTTGCTCCAAACTTGAAATCGAAGCGTGAAACCCTACTTTCTAGGTTTATTTACACTTAGTGTGGAATAATTGGGTAGTAGGGCTTTGATTAATAATAATTTCCAAATAAAAGGGTATTTTTGAAAAAAAAATATAAGAAATTTGCGAGTCCTCACACAAGAGCCCTGATTCTATTATTAATCCTACTGGGATTCACGTCTTTCAAGGACCAAGGAGTCCTGATCAGGAGCCGTGCCCATATCCTGGTGAGGTAGAGCCTCCCGCGGAGGTTATAATTTATCCGAATTAACACGGACCAAGTAGTTGGAGTGGTCTGGAATGTGGTAAAATGGAGGGGATCTTTCTGGAAGTTCCAAGAAAAACTTCTTTGTTGCATCAATGCTCAGAACACGATATCCCTTATTGCATTCATTGCGGTGAAGCAGGCAACAACCATATGCGAACCTAATTCTCCTGGTTTGCCTCTTCCTCTTGGACAGGTGCCGCCTAATCTTGAATTCTGGGGGCAAACAGAGGATTCTTCGATGAAGCAGAATGTAGCATTCTGCTTGGTCCAGGTAAGGAGATCATTACGATCCAATTCGCTTAAGTAGTCATGGTAGGAGCAATTGGCACAAGGATTGCAGAGTACGATTATGGAAATTAAGGATATTTAGAATTGAGAACCAATGTAGTTAGGTCTTCTGTTATTATGATAATGGACCCAGTGCAAAACCCATGTACATTTTAAGTGGTTCATTGGATCAATAAGTTGAGAATATTTTTAACGAGAATGGATTGGGTCTAGTGTGCACTAATTGGCTCAGTTGTCATTTAATTGACCCATTAGATGAAGAAATTGATAACATTTTCAACGAGAAATGGATTGGGCCTAGTGCGAGACCCAATTACAATTTAATTGGCTCAGTGGATCAAGAAGTTGAGAACATTTTCGTCGTGGATGGATTGGACCTGCTGCGAGACCTAGTTACCATTTGATTGGCCCATCTAATCAAGAAATTAGGAATATGTTAAGTCTGAGTATAAGTGGCCCACACATTGATAACCCTAATTCGATTCTCCCCGACAAGTGCAACGGTACACAGCTCCTCTGATCTGTGAGATGAGAATCTGCTCCGGTCGAATAGTTAGAAGCTTCCATTTTTCAGATAATCATCCTCTCATAAGGTATGATCTATGAGGATGGACAATTTACTTCGCATTTGCAGATTATGATCGAAACTCCATTACAGAGAGTATGAACGGGGTCGAAGACTTTCGGACCATAATTCCCCTAACTTACCTGCAAATTGAAGTAGGGAGTGGAGAAAGTTGGTATTTTCATTGAACTACTCCCATGTCCCTACTCTTGATGAAGATGAGATGATTGGGAAGGAAGTGTTTTGTGTTTTTTGGTGAAATCTTGAAGATTCAGTGAAGTGATATCGATGAGACATAGTGAGGAGCTCTACCTAGATAACATCACCCAACTCAACCTAATTACGTCACCCAACCCATTCCAAAGTATCTATCTATTAAGTAGATTGGATTGAGTACACGTGGTAGATTGGGAGTGATTGTATAATGAACCCTTTTAAGACCCCTTTTCCGAGTGTCTTATAATATTATAAAGACGCTCGGGATAGACATATGGATGGTCGGAAGGCCTTCACGTGTTGTCCATCCGAAAGATAGACGATCCAAATTGAATCTGATGAGGAGGGAAAATTAAAATTGGAAATTAAAAGAAATTTCCTTGACCCGTGGAGCTAGCTCCCATCCTCCCATGGACCGCCGTACTCTTTTGCCACATGGCTGAAGGCCACAGGCTGCTTTTGAAAGGTGGCCCCTTCATGGATGAACAAGGTAGAAAAAGAATCAAGTAGAGGCGACTACTGTTGAATTTTGAATTCAAATTCAAAATTCAAAATTTAAATTGGAAACTATCTCGCCTTGGTCACGATTGCTGACACATGTCCCCAATTTGATTGGCGAGACTCGCAACACGTGGCAAAAGAAGAGTTGCACAAATGTAACTAAAATCGAAGACTTTCAGCCTTCATTACGTAACACGCCCGTTTTCTAGAAGATTGCTCGACATGCTGCGGAGTGCAAGTGGCATCAGAAGAAATGACTACCATTAGGGACATGGCAAGATTTTTCAGGGTCGTGAGGGACTACGGCATGGAATGTGATACCCCAACTTTTAGGATACTATTGTTGTTTAGTCTCAAAAAGGATATTACGATTTCTTTATTTAAGACATTGTTTTGTTTAAAAAAAATGAGAAATCCTAAATTCTAAAAACCCTAAAATCTAATAAAAAATCCTAGTTTACTTGTGACTAATCGATTTTCTTAAATCTCTCATTTTGAATCGAAACCCTAATTTTAATCTATAGAATTGTAAAATCCCTCATATTTTCTTAAAATTCCTTTTTATTTGGCATTTATTCCCTTATAATAGCTATACTACTCATTTACATCCCCAATGTTTAGAATAAAGAATAGAATTAAGAGTTTTCTCTTTTGTATTCATCGTTAGGGTAAACTAAGATTTTTACGTCTATCCGTAGTGTGACTATTCGATACGGAGAGTGGATCAAATTTGGTGATTAAGAGTGAATTTTAGATGATATTAAGTGTGTGATTAGAAGTGATAATAATAAGTTAGTGAATTATAAGTTCAAACCCTAGTATACGCGATTTAAGAAAAATCGACCCGAACCGACGGGTATCGCTCACTACCGATTGAACACCCCACCTGACTACCACTTCCCTACCATCACATATCCTTGATATTATTGCAAAATATCTCCCTCATCCTTAGCTCTCTTGGCCAAAATTTTTGACCAAAAAATATAAGGAAAAGAAAAAAAAATTGAGATGGATTTTGGTGGCGACAAGTGCCGGCCATCCATGGCTTCTTGCCTAACTAATTTTCCTCCATATTTATCATCACAAAACACACAATTTCTCCTTATTTCTTCCTACCAGCCATGAGCAAGAGAGAGAGAGAGCAAGAGAAAACAACTTCAATTCATCTTGAGTTTGAACCATTTGAGTAAAAAAAAAAAGATTCTGAACCGATTAAATCCTTCTTTGAGCACTTGGAAAGCTTGGTGTGCAAGAGGTTTACAAGAGGAGATGGTGGATAACTCTTATAAGCATCTTTGAGAGGTATATGGGCTGACCATCACATTTATTTCCCTTAGTCTTGTCTAAGTTGAGTAGTAACTTGTAATCTTGCTTGTGATGCTTAATTCATGTGATTTTGGATGATTGTAGTGATGAATTTTGAGTTAGGGTTTTGAATGGTTCACTTAAAATTTCTATTTTTTGGATGGTATATAGTATATGTAAGCTTGTGTAAGAGGTTGTGATAGTGATTTAAGCAAGAAATGAAGAGATTTCCCTTTGAAACCCCAAATTCCGGATTTCAGTTTTCCAACTCCCTTGTTCTAACCGGTTCTGTTTGACTAGGTTGGAGGCTGAATTAGGCTTATCATAAAACATGAAAGTTATAGATAATAATGTTTTATAACTTCCTGTAAAGTTTCACCTCAATCCAAGCACTGTATCATGTGAAAAGACAAAAATACCCCTGACTATCATAGGTAGAACTTGAGGGACAGTTTTGACATTTCACCAATCTGACCGCATCTGTTCACCCTGATGCATACTGACTTGGTATTTAGCCAAAACATAGAAGTTATAGTGCTATGTCTTAGCTTTTCAATGCCCCTAAAAACGCTTCAATTGGACTTCGGTAGCCTGAGTTATTGTCGTTTAACCATAGTGCAGTTAGCTAACCTGTTTGTGAGATTCTGGTTTTGTACATTGAAATTTTGACCTAACTACACTACGAACTGGACTGAGTGGTTTTCATCAAAGTTGTAGCCCTTTATCTTAGCTTCAAAACGGTATAAATTATATCCCAATCCGATAAGCGTTAGCCTCAGTTGTGTCCATTACGCAAAACAACGTCAAATCTATCTTTTGTTTCTTGACTCAAACTTCATTTCCGCACATGTTCCTAGTTTGGTTTTATACTTGTATGATTTTGAACCTATTGAATGGCTATTGAAATGAGATTATTTTGCGTGTAATTTTGGGACTGATTTGAGGAAAATATTGAAGTCATAAATGGCTGGAAAATAGGTAAACACAAGGGATATGCCGCCCAAATTTTCACTAGAGGAACAAACTAGTCTTTAGAGTTCTAGTTCTATATTTTGCAAATTTGGCCTGTATCCACTAAAAACTGGGTCAAGTGTCTTCATGGAAGTTGTAACCTTTTGTCGTAGCCTCAAGACGCTACCTAGTACTCCTTGATCCGATAACCACAGCTTTGGTTATGGCCAAAACTATGTAACCTATCTTTATACCTTTTCATTTTTGCGCACACATATGTGCATTTCTCAACCAGTTTTTGCCGTTTTGAACCGTTTAGAACTATTTTTGTTATTTTGTTATCATTCCGGCCGTTTCGTCCGATTTCGACATTCTTTTGGCTTTAATGTCATTTTTGACCGTTTTCGATCGTTTAAGTTATAAATTGCTATTGTATGGCCGTTTCACTTATGTATGTATATAATCTGTCAATACAGACCGTGAGGCTTTTGACGGTGACGGTCAAACTCAGTGAACTGTATCGTTTTTCGTATCAAACTTTATCAAGTGAGTAATTGGGTTGTTTATTGATGTGAAATTGTTAAAGTGCTTTTGTATTTGTTAAATGGGTACTTAGGCGAGAGTGTATTTTATCTCACTAGAGTTAAACCCATCTTTTGTTTAGATTTCATATGTGAGAATACATGTCTTATGTCGCATATCACCCTTTTGCTGAGTGCTGATGGGGGTAATTGCATGACTTGAATTGAACCCGTTTTACTGTATGCTGTTTGGGGTAAGTATTTTGTTGTGTTCTTTGTTGAGAGATATCATCTATTGAGAGGACGGATATCTCAGGGTTTGGTTCCAACCCGATTCCAAGGATAGATGAACTATTCAAGCCAACCGAGGTTTGGTCGAAGTTAGTTCCATACTAACCTTGGGATTTAGTTCTTTGTTAAAACTTTGATTAAATCTAAGTTATTTTGTTCCGCTCGAGCTGCTATGTGCTGTTGACTGGTCAGCAGGGGTTAATAAGGTGAACGGGGAAAGTAAGTGGAGTTTACAGACTATGAGTACTTTGGTTGACGGAGTGTCAACAGGCGTTCAAGTTCGGGGAATTGAACTGGTTTGGAACCACCTGTATCCTACCATTGTGATTTTACCTTTCTGTTATTGATGTGAAATATCCTGATTTACTTGTCTATTTGGATGTAAGCTTATATGTTTTCCCCTGATTACTCGCTAAACATATAGTTTACCCCTTTCCATTTGTTTTCCTTAGTAGGGGGCCAACGCGGGGATCGCTCGGCAAGGTGTATAGACTTTTGTTTATAGAATAGTTGATTTGTACTTGTTATAAGTTGACTAGTAAGATATATATATAGTTGTCGTAGTGGTTGTAGTTATCAGCTTTTCTAGGGTTTACTTTCTGGTACTAGTGGTATGTAAGACTTGGTACTCGTGGTATATAAGACTTGATGTATTAGTTTATGCAACTTTTGAAACTGTAATAGAGTAAATAGCACTTTCTTTTAGCGTGAAATCTATTTTCTCATTTTAAATATTGAGTCTTGGCACGAGCTAAGCAGGCGTCCCGCCGATACCCTAGGGTTCACTCTTGGAAAAAGTGGGGGCGTCACAGGTGATATCGGAGCGCCTAGGTTAGAGGACTTGAACAGTTGAAAAATGTGTTATAGAACATATAAGTATTCGATTTTCTCTAAATTCAATCGTATCTCTTAAGATGAAATGCCGGAAAACTAATTAAGTGATATTTTGTTGTGTAGGTATGGAGGCTGGTGGACCTAGCGGCACAGGAGTACGAGCTACCGGTGTAAATGGTTTGGTGAATCGGGTGGTACGCCGACAAGTACTCAGATACCAGAGGAGGTCGGGGAACCCTATAGGCTATATTCCCCCTTCGGCCAGATGAGTCGATCGTGTGAGTGTCGACATACGTATGGATACGCTGACGAGGTGGTTATGGCTATAGATGATGAGCGTCGTCACCTAGGCAAGACGGTCGACACTTTGAGGGCACAGTTGGATGAGGTCAGAGGGGTGAGTCATGCACAGGCCATGTGCCTGCGTGACCTCGAGACGGGGTTACGAGTTGAGGAAGAGCGGATGCATACCCTTGGTCGTCAGCTCGAGGAGACCCACCGCCACCTCTTCGCTTTGAAGGGGCAGATGAAAGAGAGAGCCCGGGATATTATGTTAGACTATGAGGTTCTCTTGGATATGGCTGCCGAGGCGCCATCTAGGGCTGGCGGAGCGAGGCCGATGGATGTGATAGACTCTATAGGCTCCGTAAGGGATTTCTGCTAGGGCTGTTACTCTGAGTTGTTTTGGAGCCGGTGTGCTTATGAATGAACATGTTTTATACTGGCTGGATATTAGCTGCTATGTGAACTGAGATGTGTATATTTTTGGTGTGACTTGTATATATATGTACATTTTTGATCTTTTGATTATTTCATGCATTTTATAACTTTTCAACGCTTTGATCTCGTACCATATTTTGACCCAATTATAGAAGCTATAAAACAATCAAATGGAGACTCGTGGTGGGGATAGAGGACGAGGACAAGGAACCGAAGGAGTAACAAATGAAAATGCGAATATGCAAGCCAACACCGAAGTAGCTACAGCCATACAGCGAATGGCTGATTTGTTAGAACGCATGGTCAACCAATAGGGTCAAGGCCAAGTACAGCATCCTAGAAATCATGAGGGAGAGGACCGTGCCTTAGAATGGTTCCAGAAATTTCTACCACCAAAACTTTTGGGTGGACCTAGCCCTGATATAGCGGAGAGTTGGTTGGAGCGAATGTTAGACATTTTTACTGCGTTAGGATACCCAGAGGAATGGCAGATAGCTTTCGCCGTTTTTTAATTTGAGGGAACGGCTCGTGTCTGGTGAATGTAATTCGAGTCAAGTGGGATAGAGAACAAACCCCATGGATATGGGTTAATTTCACTCGTGAGTTTAATGAGAAATACCTACCGCCACTTGTTCAAGAAAGGCGAGAGGATGAATTCATACGACTATGTCAAGGGACTATGAGTGTGGCGGAGTACGAGACACAGTTTACCAAACTCTCTCGTTTTGCTCCAGAGTTAGTGTTGACAGACTAAAGGAGAATTCGTCGGTTTGTCCAGGGTTTGAATGTGGAGATTCAAGAGGCACTGGCAGCTGCTCAATTGGAGACTTATAGCCAAGCGATTGAAAAGGCACAAAGAATTGAAAGTACTAAGAGTCAAGTAAAGGTCTTTCATGATAAGAAAAGAAGACAACTGGATACAAGTAGTTATATTGATGAACAAAGCTTGAAGAGCGAGCTACCATCTAAAATGAGTCGAGGAATAAGTGGTCCACGATTTACAGGGATCCCAAATCAAGGAAATGTTGAGAAAAGTCAGGTAGGGAGAAAGACCCAAAGGGAGGAGGTCCGACATCAGGATCTAGAATGGTATGTGAATTTTGTGGGGCTGCTAACCATATGGAAGATAATTGTTGGAAGAAAGGATAAGTTCAAAAATGCTACCGATGTGGTAGTGTTGAGCACCTGATTGCTCAATGCCCTCACTTGCCAAAAGAAGGAAATTTGCCAAGGACAGAAGGGAACATGTCTAAACCGGCCAATGCCACGGGTAATCGACCGTAAGTGCCGGCAAGGACCTATGCAATGGGACATCAAGAGATGGCCGACCCATTGGCAAACATCGAAGGTACCCCCTATTTCCCATCGTATTGAGGTTTCTTCTATTCGTTTTAAAAAGATTACTGCTATTAAGGCCGATCTACGAGACATTTGAAGTTCATTAAAAAAAAAGACCATTGAGACTTTGAGATAAGGACTATACAGTTGGTTCTTGGATTGAAATACATAGAGTGATCAATTCTTGAGGTAATCCTTACCACTACTGATGAACTCGCTAATAAGTTATTCGAGTATTCCAAACCTTAGTTCGTTGATTGCAATTTCGAGGACGAAATTCTTTGAAGGAGGAGAGATTGTGATACCCCAACTTTTAGGATACTAATGTTGTTTAGTCTCAAAGAGGATATTATGATTTCTTTATTTAAGACATTGTTTTGTTTTAAAAAAAAAACAAGAAACCTTAAATTCTAATAAAAAACCCTAGTTTACTTGTGACTAACCGGCTTTCTTAAATCTCTCATTTTAAATCGAAACCCTAATTTTAATCTATGGAATTGTAAAATCCCTCATATTTTCTTAAAATTCCTTTTTATTTGGCATTTATTCCCTTATAATAGCTATACTACTCATTTACATCCCCAATGTTTAGAATAAAGAATAGAATTAAGAGTTTTTCCTTTTGCACTCATCGTTAGGGTAAACTAAGATTTTACGTCTATCCGTAGTGTGACTATCCGATACAGAGAGTGGATCAAATTTGATGATTAAGAGTGAGTTTTAGATGATATTAAGTGTGTGATTAGAAGTGATAATAATAAGTTAGTGAATTATAAGTTCAAACCCTAGTATACGCGATTTAAGAAAAATCGGCCCGAACCGACGGGTATCGCTCACCACCGATTGAACACCCCACTTGACTATCACTTCCCTACCATCACATATCCTTGGTATTATTGCAAAATATCTCCCTCATCCTTAGCTCTCTTGGCCGACATTTTTGACCAAAAAATATAAGGAAAAGAAAAAAAAATTGAGATGGATTTTGGTGGCGACAAGTGTCGGCCATCCATGGCTTCTTGCCTAACTAATTTTCCTCCATATTTATTATCACAAAACACACAATTTCTCCTCATTTCTTCCTACCAGCTGTGAGCAAGAGAGAGAGAGAGCAAGAGAAAACAACTTCAATTCATCTTGAGTTTGAACTATTTGAGTGAAAAAAAAAGATTCTAAACCGATTAAATCCTTTTTTGAGCACTTGGAAAGCTTGGTGTGCAAGAGGTTTACAAGAGGAGGTGGTGGATAACTCTTATAAGCATCTTTGAGAGGTATATGGGCTGACCATCACATTTATTTACCTTAGTCTTGTCTAAGTTGAGTAGTAACTTGTAATCATGCTTGTGATGCTTAATTCATGTGATTTTGGATGATTGTAGTGATGAATTTTGAGTTAGGGTTTTGAATGGTTCACTTGAAATTTCTATTGTTTGGATGGTATATGGTATATGTAAGCTTGTATAAGAGATTGTGGTAGTGATTTAAGTAAGAAATGAAAAGATTTCCTTTTGAAACCACAAATTCCAGATTTCAGTTTTCCACCTCCCCTGTTCTGACCGGTTCTGTTTGATTAGGTTAGAGGCTGAATTAGACTTATCATAAAACATGAAAGTTATAAATAATAATGTTTTATAAATTTTTGTAAAATTTCACCTCAATTCGAGCACTGTAACATGTGAAAAGACAAAAATACCCCTGACTATCATAGGCAGAACTTGAGGGACAGTTTTGACATTTTACCAATCTGACCGCGTCTGTTCACCCTGATGCGTACTGACTTGGCATTTGGCCAAAACATAGAAGTTGTAGTGCTATGTCTTAGCTTTTCAATGCCCCTAAAAACGCTTCAATCGGATTTCGGTAGCCTGAGTTATTGTCGTTTAACCATAGTGCAGTTAGCTAACCTGTTTGTGAGATTCTGGTTTTGTACATTGAAATTTTGACCTAACTACACTACGAACTGGACTGAGTGGTTTTCATCAAAGTTGTAGCCCTTTATCTTAGCTTCGAAACGGTATAAATTATATCCCAATCCGATAAGCGTTAGCCTCAGTTGTGTCCATTACGCAAAATAACGTGAAATCTATCTTTTGTTTCTTGACTCAAACTTCATTTCCGCACATGTTCCTAGTTTGGTTTTGTACTTGTATGATTTTGAACCTGTTTAATGGCTATTGAAATGAGATTATTTTGTGTGTGATTTTGGGACTGATTTGAGGAAAATATTGAAGTCATAAATGGCTAGAAAATAGGTAAACACAAGGGGTATGCCGCCCAAATTTTCACTAGAGGAACAAACTAGTCTTTGGAGTTCTAGTTCTATATTTTGCAAATTTGGCCTGTATCCACTAAAAACTGGGTCAAGTGTCTTCATGGAAGTTGTAACCTTTTGTCGTAGCCTCAAGACGCTACCTAGTACTCCTTGATCCGATAACCACAGCTTTGGTTATGGCCAAAACTATGTAACCTATCTTTATACCTTTTCATTTTTGTTCACGCATATGTGCATTTCTCAACCAGTTTTTGCCGTTTTGAACCGTTTAGAACTATTTTTGTTATTTTGTTATCATTCCAGCCGTTTCGTCCGATTTCGACATTCTTTTGGCTTTAATGTCATTTTTGACCGTTTTGATTATTTTGAACGTTTTCGATCGTTTAACTTATAAACTGCTATTGTATGGCCGTTTCACTTATGTGCGTATATAATCTGTCAATACAGACTGTGAAACTTTTGATGGTAACGGTCAAGTGAACTGTATCATTTTTCGTGCCAAGCTTATCAAGTGAGTAATTGGGTTGTTTATTGATGTGAAATTGTTAAAATGCTTTGTATTTGTTAAATGGGTACTTAGGCGAAGGTGTACTTTATCTCACTCGAACTAAACCCATCATTTGTTTTGATTTCATATGTGAGAATACATGTCTTATGTCACGTATCACCCTTTTGCTGAGTGCTGGTGAGGGTAATTACATGACTTAAATTGAACTCCTTTTGCTGTGTGCTGTTTGGGGTAAATATTTTGTTATGTACTTTGTTGAGAGATATCATCTATTGAGAGATCGGATATCTCAGGACTTGGTTTCAGCTCGGTTCCAAGGGTAGACGAACTATTCGAATCAGCCGTAGTTTGGTCGAAGTTAGTTCCATGCTAACCTTGGGATTTAGTTCTTTGCTAAAGTTTTGATTAAAGCTTAGTTATTTTGTTTCGCTCGAGTTGCTGTGTGCTGTTGACTGGTCAGCGAGGGTTGATAAGGTGAACGGGGAAAGTAAGTGGAGTCTACGGACCATGAGTACTTTGGTTGACGGAGTGTCAACAGGCGTTCAAGTTCGGGGAATTGAACTGGCTTGGAGCCACCTGTATCCTACCATTGTGATGTTACCTTTCTATTATTGATGTGAAATATCCTGATTTACTTGTCTATTTGGATGTGAGCTTATATGTTTACCCCTGATTACTCGCTAAGCATATAGGTTACTCCTTTCCATTTATTTTCCTTAGCAGGGGGCCGACGCGGGGATCGTTCGACAAGGTGTATAGACTTTTGGTTATAGAATAGTTGATTTGTACTTGTTATAAGTTTACTAGTAAAATGTATATAGTTGTTGTGGTGGTTGTAGTTATCAGTTTTTCTAGGATTTACTTTCTGGTACTCGTGGTATGTAAGATTTGATGTATTAGTTTATGCAACTTTTGAAGCTGTAATAGAGTAAATTGCACTTTCTATTAGCGTGAAATCTATTTTCTCATTTTAAGTATTGAATCTTGGCATGAGTTAGGCAGGCGTTCCACCGATACCCTAGGTTTCGCCCTTGGAAAAAGTGGGAGCGTCACATGGAACGCGTCGTGTTTCTAAGGATGTACTTCGCTCTTTGCATGGGGAGCATTCGATTCATCTCAGAATTGGACCGACTGCTCAGAGCAGTGGAGGAGATGAAGGGGACCCTGACGGAGTCAGCGGATGATGCGAAGGAATTGTGCTTTTTTAGGAGCAGTTGAACCTGGTGCTAACACGTGGCCTTGCATGTATAAAATACGTAGTGCAATGTAGAACAAGGCATGATTATTATGTATTTGTATGTAGGTAAGGATTTAATACAGTAGTGCCACGTGTAATCAATACACAACATCGAAATAAAAATATGTCAATCTATTTTATCTTCAAATAAAATGCGTACAAATTTGAATCTACTTCCGTGTAGTTAATCCAAACACGTGGCAAGAAATTACATGCTAATTTTATATTATTCAGACTTATGACACCGTAATTATATAATTGACTTATAATAAGAGCCCTGACCCTATTATTGATCCTATTGGGATCCACGTCTTTCAAGGACCATAGAGTCCTGATCAAGAGTTGTGCCCACATCCTGGTAAGGAGGAGCTTCCTACAAAGGTTGTAATTTATCCAAAATGACACCAACCAAGTGGTCAGAGTGATCTGAAACGTGGTGAAATGAAGAGGATCTTTCTGGAAGTCTCAGGAATAACTTCCTTGTTGCATTAATGCTGAGAATGTGGTGTCCCTTATTGCATTCATTGCGGTGGAGCAGGCGACAGCCATACACGAACCTAATTCTCCCAGTTCATCTATTCCTCTTGGACAGGTGGTGCTTGATCTTGTCTTCTGGGGGCGAATAGGGGCTCTTCGATGAAGCAGAATGCAGCATTCTGCTTCATCTAGGTGAGGAGATCATTGCGATCCGATTCGCTTAAGTCGTCGTGTTTGGAGGAATTGGCACAAGGATTGCAGAGCACAATTGTGGAAATTTTCCCTTTTATCTTCCTACTTTGGCATATTTACAATTGGATGATCAATCTCTTTGAGCCTCGATGAATTCCTTCCAGTGTTTGAAAGACTGAGGGTTAACATCATCGATCACATTATACTAGACGTTGTCACAGTGATGGACCAGGTCAATATGGTCTGCATAGTAATTGTGTGCTGAGGATTGAGGCTTATTGCCCAGCATGTTTTACCAGTTCATCTTGGGTCTTTTATTATTATAGACGCGGGCCTATGGGGCCTGGTTGTAGGTCCAGTTATATTTTGAGTGGCTGATTGAATCAAAAAATTGAGAATGCGTTGGACCTAAGAGAAAAGGGCCATGTATGATTTTGGTGGCTTCTGAAATATTGTGACGACCCCACTTCTCCTTAGGACAAATCCTATAGTTTCAGCGGGCCGCCTACCTATCTCTCGCTAGGACTCGATACAAGTCAAGATTATAACTAAGAATTAATCAACTAATAAGAAAACTAATATAAATAAGAAGTCGCTTCCTTCAAAAGTCATAAGATTCTACACCATAGTATTTTCAAAAATTACATCAAACCTCCTAAATTACAACTACCAAAAGGTCAGCTAAAACATTTACATCTATAATCAGACCAAAATATAACCAAGACCACCTTCTTCCAACCTTTCCACTTCAAGTTCCTGTTAAGGAAAACAAACTTATGGGAGCTAACTTCCAATGAGACCAAGAAAATAGGCAAGCAAGCAAGTACATATAGCATTAATAGCACAAGAAAAATAGCCATGATATTCATGTAAACTCACAAAAGAAAATAGAAACACAATCAATAAAGGATACAAAAGCTCTCAGGAACTAAATCCACACTGTTTCACCTATATCTTGATCTAAAATTTCCGAGTGTTGACACTCTGTCAACCGAGCAAGTAACAAGTCCGTAGAACCTCCCTTTTTACCAAATTTTCGTCCACCGTTACACCCCCTATCGGGTCCGAACATCAAACAAGTTGTAATATTACTCGAGTATATCAAAGCAAGTCAAGTACACGAGCCCAAAATTCAGCAAACTCCTCAACCAAGCCATTGTCGGCTTGAGTTGAATGGCTAACTATTGGGTTTTGGGACCCCCAAGTTCAATTATAAGTCGATGAGATTGATCTCAAATCAACGCTAAGTCAAGCACAAGCACAAGTATAATGGTAAAGTACGAGCGAGTCAATTATCAAGTCAAGCAAGAGAGGACGAGTGAGATAAAGTACATACTCTTCTCAACAAATTTAATTCACATAATCAACAAAAAGTGATCCAAGTATTATGCAACAAGTCATGCACTTGACACTCACCAAATTCAAAAGCAAGCAAGCAAGTATGTTCTTTAATTGTCCGCATCGGGATTCCTTTCAAGATTCTTGAACACCTGAAGAAATGTCAACCAACCATCACTAAATGAAAACCCCTTTAGGTCAATTTCCCCCCTTAATCCATCACTCATGTATACCCTAAGTCACTTAGTATATAAGGAAAAAATTCATTTGCTTAGGTAACCAAGACAACGCATCAAGAAAGGTTTAATCCTTTGAAACCCAAGATTCAAAATAAAAGTTTAAAGTCACAAAAGATCTTGTATCCATCTATGAAATCACGCTTCAAACGGACTAACAATCTCAAAGGAAAGTTGGAAGTCCTTAAAAGAACATTTTGTTTGAAACCAGAAAATTCCGGCTTTGTGTGACAATACTTGAAAAATCATATCTTGAGTTCTGTAAGTCCAAAGATTGGGAACTTTATACCGTTGAAAACTAAATTCAATGTGCTAAAACTTTCTAGAAGGCACTTTTTCTAGATTCAAATTAGAAGTCATTCAAATCTCAGCTCCAACTTGCCGCTTCATTAAAATAGGGCAAAACAGTCATGATTTTTAGTGAAATTTGAAAATTTAGTAAAATTCATAAGAATCGAATTGGCCTCTGAAATTTATAACACTGAAATAACTTCAAGTCTAGTTTCAAACGCAATAAGTGGAACTTAATTTGGATTTTTCTACACCAAGATACAATAGTTCTTCGAAAACTGATTTTTGAAACCAGGTTCACAGATTTTCAGCCTTGGAGCATCTGACATAGTTTCGAAATCAAGTTATAACTAAGGCTACACAAGTCCAAAATTAACGTGATTTATGGTGTTGAAAACTAGATTCAAAATAACAAAAATTACTAGAAGAAACCGTCTTCAAATTCGTTTCACAAGAGGAGTGAAAATGGGCTATAAAATGCAGCTATGCAGGTCTCTCAGTAAAATAGTAAGAGAAAATCAGTCAAATTTCCCGGTTCACTACAGCTCATAGAAAATGAATTAGCAGGGGTATTTTATACCGTTAGAAAGCCCTCGAAGTCTAGTTTGAAATTCCACAAACGGAACTTGATTTTGACTCCTATACAAAAAATTATATGCAGTTAAGTGTGCACAGGCAAGCTGCACTGATAAAAAATTCCCGATTTGATTTTTCTCTCTTTAGCCTAATTTTCACCCACTCAAATGAAATGATTTTTGAGAGATAATTTTACACACACAATCCAACATATAACAAGTATTTTTGCAGCAATTTAATAGCAAAATTCAAAAATAAATCAAGAGAAATAAATCAGCAAAAATTCGGACAGCACTTTCTCCTCTTTTCTTCAAATTTTATCTCCAACTTGCAAGCCCAAAATCAAGCTAGAAATCACTAAATATCAACCAAAGAAATAAGAAATCTTCAAGTCCACTTCCTAACAATCCAACTCAAGACATTTACCTAAGTATAAATCAAGAAGACAAGGGTTTTCTCAAGTCATCTAGCCTAACTTTGTTTAGGGTTTCAAATACCCTTTCATAATCAGCCATAGCTACTACTAAATCTTGCATGAACTAAAGATCAAGTGAAGTGAAGCTAGTTACCTCACCCAAGCTCTTTAACCCTAGTTAGATCCAAGCTTTGCACCACCAATCTACCAAGAAATCACCACAAGGTAGGAGTTTTCCTCTAACTTGATCAACTTTCAAAGGTTTGAGGGTTTTGGATAGGTTCTTGGAGCAAAACTTGTTGTTTGAAGGAAGAGTTTTCTACCCTTATTTTTGAGCTTCAATGGCTGGCCAAGTGAGAGAAAAAGAAGAATAGATGGAGCTTTGAATTGTGATGTGAAATTGAAAATAAAACTTACTTTTTGGTGGGTTAAAAGGTCAATTAGGAATAGTGACCAAATAGTGTCATGCACTACTAGTTTCTTTCTTGTTTTCTACTCTCTAATACTAACCTTCCAAGCTCTAAGATTTTTCGTTCACCTATTTCGTCCCAACAAATTGGAAACCTACATTTCCGACCATAAAGTGTCTCATACGGGGCCATCTGAATAGAAGAGTGGAAACTATTGTTATAGGCAAATTCCACTAAAGTCAAAAACTTACTCCAATTTTCTCCAAAATCTAGAACACAAGTCCTTAACATGTCCTCAAGTGTTTGAATTGTCCTTTCCGATTGTCCGTCGGTCTGGGGATGATAAGTGGTACTAAAGTTCAACTTAGTCCCAATACTTCTTGCATCTTTTGTCAGAATCTCGAAACAAATCTCGGATCCCTGCCGGACACGCACTACAAGAAAATTGTTCATCAGTGACAACACAAAGTCATCACAGAACATACAAATATCGTCACAAATACCTTTTATTGACGACTTTTTGATTGTCACAAAGTCGTCACTAAATCCCAGTCGGTAAAAGTAAATAGTGATGACCTAAAATGTCGTCACTAAATAGTTGTCATTAGTGACGACTTTAAGTAGAGCATTTTTGACAAAAGATCAAGTCATCAATAAAACACTTCCAGATTATCGTCACTAATGACAACTATTTAGTGACGACCTGAAATGTCGTCACTAAATAGTTGTCATTAGTGACAACAATCTGGAAGTGTTTTATTGACGAATTGACCTTTTGTCAAAAATGCTCTACTTAAGGTCGTCACTAAAAAGCACCGAAAGGCATTGTATATAACTATTTTACTGACAACAATTGTCGTCACAAATGTAGCTTAGATTTAGTGACAGTCTCTGTTGTGACAAGGAGTTTTTATTTTCTATTTTGTGACAACTTTTTTTGTCATTAGATAATTTCTCATTAGTGATAGCCTCCGAAGGTTGTCACTGAGCTTTGTTTTGAAGAGTTGAAATTAACCATTATGAATATAGCATTGTCATAGCAATTTCAACAAATTATAGTAGAACATTCAATTTGACAAAAGGCAAAATTCATGTAGAATGAAGCTACAAATTCATATATACAGCCATAAACATTTGTGAATTCATCAAAATAGAAGTTAACCAGAAATGTTGTGTCCCAAAACCCACATAATCAATTCAAGCACTAATGGCCAATATGCATCCTTCCCAAAAAATAGAGTACTAGCTTTCTAAACTAAAGCAAAGATTGCACCACCAATGTCAGACTTCAACCATCTCTATCATCATATCCAACAATCTCCTCGTGATCAATATCAAACTGGACTGCATTGAGAATAAAATATTATATGCATTAGAATAGACTTTAGTAAAAAAATATGCTATTACAACCTTACACAAGTTATCTAAGTACAAGAAGCAGTAAAAAAGTTGTGTATTATCTAAGTACAAGAAGTTAACAAGAAGTTTAGATTATAAGGACTAGAAACTGACAATGAATTGAGTTTCATACCATCTACATGCCATTTTAAATGATTCACAAGCATTATATTGTGATATTGGATATCTTCTTTATTAAAAAACTTGTTCAAATCACATTATGAGAACATCTAACTTTTTGATTATCAAAGTAATTGACTTCGAGGCCTGGAACAGCAAGTACTTTTGTCAGTGGACAAGGTTAGATCATATTGGGTGAGTTTGCATTGCTCCATAGTTGAAGTGATTTTACTTGAGTTCTGTCCACAAACTCTTTGGTTGTCACAATGAAGTAATCTCAATTAGCCAATACGGCATAAATATCCACTTGTGAAAATACATAAGGAGTTCCTCAAAAAATAGGTAATTTTGGAAATTTACTGATTGTTGCTAAGTGTGGTTCCTAGCACAGATCCACAGATGTACTCTTAGTGCTAGCTATGGTCCATCCCAAATTCGATAATCAGAAGCAACTCCAATCTATTACTTACTCACACAACCATCTAACAATCACAGGACTTCTGATAGTCATCAAATAACTGATGTTCTACTTCATGTACTGGTCATATCACTTATACCAATATCACCAAATCCTTTAAGCAAACAAGAAAACAAAAATAGATAACCAGCATGATAGCTGTTCTGAAGACAAATTTATAGTAACAAGGTCGGAATTTGTTTACCTGCTTGGATGAAACATCGTATTCATCTTCCCAACCAGTACAGGCCTTCTCTGATGAAGAAATCTTCCGAGACTTATCCTTTAACTCTCTCTACGTGGCATCTCCTTGGAAGATGAAAGAACCAATGAGGGAGCAAGAAGAGAGTAGAGATTTGCAGCAGATAATGAGAAATGTATATTGATCTGGAAGGTTGCCAAAGAGAAAATCATTATTGTCAAATGACCAGGATAAATGTTTCTTGGTATACCACTAGGAACATGATAAAAAAGATACAAAGATAAATGTTTACAAGTAAATCTTGGAAGCCCTTGGTAAGTGTCTTGGCAAGTCACATAATCATACCTGACCTAAAAAATATCATTTCATTTTACTGGTCACAAACCCATAGCAAGTTGAGAGGCAAAAATGCCACACCTCAATATCGTAGCTCAGTGAATCACACTTGCTTACGATATATATACTGCCCAATATGTAATAGAAAGAGACCTCCCCAACAAGTGAAAAAAAGTAATCAGACATCAAGAAAATTGATTGCGAGTAAGTATTTGGGGTCTGGAGATTACAAAAAGGAGCTTACACAGTCATTCAAACGTTACTTAAACTCATGATAGCAACAGACTGGCTGTATATTTCATGGCTAGAAACAGTAGCTAGTTTCAAGTACGAATTGGTACAAATGACCGTGATATCATGGACCAAAAGGTTTAAATTAAAAAAATCTTAAAGGTAGTTATGAGAATTAGAACAAGTCGTGTAGGTGCAACTAAAGACAAAGGACTTGATAAATAGACAAATAAAAAGAGATGGCCAAAAAGGTTCTTTCTGGAAAGATTACTGTAACTTTTTACAATTAGCTGCAATTTCAAATTGGAATGGTGAACTCCCTGCTACATCTGCCTACTCTGCCTATAAGCTGACTTTGACATGAATACTGAGCAAGTGAAAGAGAAACTGGACTTGGTTATGAAAATAACAGGACCTAACGATAAAGAGATCATAGCGATGGCAATTACTGCTAAAGCCAACCTAAATCCCAACTTTACAAAATAAAGAAAACCAAAGAATTCAATTCGCCAAGGATTCGAGCAAGGATATTGAGACTGAAGTACATATCCTTTCAGAATGCCCAAAAGCCTAATGGTCGGACAAATTTGTTAGCTCAGGAAGCTGCAAATGAACAAGATATGCTCAATTTACAAGAATGGGTAAGTGTGAATATGAAGGAAAAGCTAGAGATTAGGTCGGTGCTATCTGTTTCCTTTCTTTTAATTCTGGTAGCAATTAACTGGGAATGCTTTTGAATACTCATTTGCTTGGATAGTTGGACCATCAAACGTCAAAGCAGTAATCCATTCATTATATTTCTCCTAACCATTAACTAGCAGGGGAAACTAGACTGCTAAAGCGTACACACAAATATGATGAACTAGTAAAATTCGTATCAACAAACTAGATTGCTCAACTAATACCGGTAACTAGTGTTCAAATTCATATGTCTAAATAATTCTGGCAAAAGGAATTACCCTTGCTCGCACTAATGAGGAAGAACCCATCTAGAGTAATTAGGCTGTAAAACAAATCCACAACTAGACGAGAATGACCATGGCAAACAAGGGGAACATCACCCTTTTCTTATCCATTACTTAACCGATCCAGCAAAAAAGAAAAAAAAATGAAAGAAAATTATAACTTTTGGGAGCAGCAATCATAAAAGTACATTTGGAAGTAGCAGACACATGGGATGAGAAAAAGTAAACTGCAAGTTTTCATTTAAAACAACCGTTTATATCCAACTCCACAAAAGGATGAAAAGCAACAATCTTTCTTACTTTTACCAAAAAACCAAATCAAGACTGAAGCGTTCGCCTCTTAAAAATAACTCAGATTTCAGATTTTATGAAAAGCCAAAATGGATCAGCTCGTTCATTATTCTTAGCTATAAGAAATAGCACTTCCAAAGAGACCTGACGAATTTGACCAAATTTTGCTAGAACCCAAATCAAGATTCACAGCATTCTAGCCAAAAATCACTAACAAAGAATCAATTCATGAAAATCCAACAAATCTATAAGAACAGAACAGAAGGGATTCAAAACTTGTTGATGCTTAAATCAGAGACTAACAAGATTGAACCTAAAAACTAAATCTGACGAAACAGAGAAGGTGCAACTAGCCGTACCCACAAAAAATATATACCATGCATTGCAAAATCAGACACATAATATTGAAATTACCTCAAACTATACCTTCAATCCCTAACTTCTCATTTTTCCCAAGCTTCAAGCTCTAAACTCCAGCTTTCACCCAAATTTTCAAGCCCTAATTTTTTATTTCTTGCCACCAAGCCAGTGTAACAGCTGAATTAGGTATGTTGGTGGTGCGAACTTGATAAAGTTGCCTAAATTGATAACAATGGCAAACTTCAGTTCATGATGGATTTGCTAGTGCGAGCTTGAAAGAGAGGAGTTCATCTTCGGGGAAGTGAGAAGGACAAAGAGAAAGGGAAAAAGTGTTTGAAATTTTGGCTAAGTGTTTTGGACATAGAGTGCATACTAGTGAAGCAAACGATGTCGTTTCCTCAAAATTCCTTTGTCCGCCATGCCTCTTGAATTTTTTAGTTTGCCGCTCTTTGTTTTGTACGTATAAATAACACACATTCTTCCTATATAGATGCAAGAAAATCACACTTTGTTTGTCCTTACTCCTACCTCTCTCTTTTTTCTTTTTCTCATCTTTATGTAATTAAGTTTTTTTATTATTTTGAATTTTATTTTTTTTACTCTCAAGTTGTATTAAAATAATAGAATATGACAATTTAATGTGTTTGGGCAAAATTTTTTTAACATTTTTAACTAATATAGGACTTTTCTAATTTATTATACAATAAAATAATTTACAAACTAAAAATGTTGTTAGAAATATGTTTATGATTTGAAAAAAATAAACATTCTTTTATCAAAATCTTTTTGGTACTCATTTTATGGTGTTATCAATTATGTATGACTTGCAGTCTAACAAACCAGAGAACCAAATTAGTTGATCGAACAATCAAAATAGTTTATATTCAGTTTTATTGTTAAATTCTACCATTGACTACCTCTATTTTTAGATTATCATAATTATTTATTTTCCACCATGTTGCCATCAAGATAAATAGGAAATGTATGATTTTTTTTTATATTTATAACAAATTATTGTTAAATTGTTACATTACTACAAGTGATAAATGTACTTTTGTTCGTTTTCAAACATTTATTTTAATGTTTAATTTTGTTTAAAACTATTGTACTAGTATAGATTTGCAAGACAAAACTTAAGTTCTTAATAGTTAAAAAATTCATTACAAAGAAAACACAAAGTAGTAGTTGCAAAATGTGTATAAATTACAGATATTTTAATGTGTATAAATTACAGTTTATTTTAATGTTTAATTTTGTTTGAAACTATTTTACTAGTATAGATTTGCAAGACATAGATTTATGGGTAATTTCTTTTTTTTTTTCCTTTCACATATTTAATTTATGTTAAATACAAAACCTACCAGTTTCTCTTTCATAAAAATATTAGTGCAACACTTTTTGAATTTTACTTACAAACATTTATGTATTTAACATAAATTAAATGATTCAGAGTGAAATGCCCATAAAGAGCAGAATATTTGTTCATGTAATGGAGGAAACCCACAAAGAGTTGGTACTTTATGGGCCATTTCTTTTTTTTTAAAAAAATTAATTTATGTTGAAAAGATAACCTGCTAGTTTTCGTTTTGTAAGAAATCAGTGTAACACTTTTTGAATTTTACTTACAAACATTATAAATTTATCATAAATTATATGTTTGAGAGTAAAATGCCCATAAAAAGTTGGTACTTTGAATAGATAATGCTCATTTGCCCATAAACTACACTCCCTGAAGGCTATTTTGTTAATTACTTTGTAGTACTTTGTTATTCCTTTGCTAATACTACTTGGCATGTAGTACAAAGGATAAATCTGGCATAAATTTCTTATTTCATTGATAAAAAGACCTGTCTGCCTTATAACTATTGTAATGAAAGTTATATCTTTAGAGTTTATAACAAATTATTACTTAAGTTTGAGAAAATTATAAAATATTTATGCATAGTTTATCAAGATACCATTCGCAATTTCCTAATAAAAAAATAGGGGCTAAATTGTAAAAGCTAGGGTGCCATAATAGAAATAATAAAATTGGTGTATTACATATGGGGGTTAAATAGCAAAAGTTAGAGTGCCATAGTAGAATTAATGAAATTGGTGAATTATATATGGGGCTAAATTACAAAAGTTAGGGAGTAATAATAGAATTAAAGAAATCGGTGTACTACATATAGGGCTAAATTGTAAAAGTTAAGGTATCATAATGGAATTAATGGAATTTTTTACAACATTTGGGGCTAAATCGCAAAAGTTAGGGTGGCACAGTAGAATTAATGAAAGTGACTTAGAAATAAGTACTTTAAACAGTGACGATTAATTCTTGTCACTAAATCCGAATCGGTAAAGTGACAGTGACAATATTAGAAGTTGTCACTATATAGATCATTTTAGTGACAACGTTTTTCAAGGTCTCCTTGTCGTCACTAAGCAACCACGTTTTGTGACGACTTTTGTCGTCACTAGAAAACGTTGTCACTAATGACCATATTTCTTGCAGTGTAGTTTGTGACGAAAATAACAGGTCGTCACTAAACATTTAGTTACTTTGATGCAATTGTGACAACTTTAGGTGTCGCGACTAAAGAAGCTCCTTTTGTGACGACTTATTGTCATCATTACAAAATATTGTCACTAATAACTTTTTTTTAGTGATCAGTGACGACAACAAAAAGTCGTCCGTAAATAGGCCAAGCAATAGTGATGATGTTCTTAATGTCGTCACTATTGTGTGTTCTAAACACTCCCGCGCTCTTGCTAAATCTTGGCGGAAATTTACTGAGTTGGCTCCCATTAGAGGTTTGTGACGAGTTAGAAAGTCGTCAATAAAGGATCCACTTTTGTGACAACTTTTTTTCGTCACAGAGAAAAGTTGTCACTGATGACCAATTTTCTTGTAGTGACGATACTCACAGGTATGCCGTGCAACCTAATGATCTCATCCAAATACAACCTGGCCAACTTCTCCAACGGGTACTTCATGTTAATCGGCAGAAAATGGGCCGACTTGGTCAATCTATCCACTATTACTCAAATCGTATCATGGTCTCTCTGTGTTCTTGGTAATCCCGATACAAAATCCATAGTGATATTCTCCCATTTCCACTCAAGTATTTCTAGAGGTTGCAAAAGTCCTGATGGTTTCTGATGTTCGGCTTTAACCTGTTGACAAATTAAACATATTTGGACAAATTGGGCAATTTCCCTCTTCATGTTCTCCCACCAATACAGACTCTTTAAATCTTGGTACATTTTATTCCCTCCTGGATGTACCGTAAACTTTGATCGGTGTGTCTCTTCTAAGATTTTCTTTCTAAGCCCTTCATTCTTTGGCACAACTACCCGATTCCGAAATCTCAATATTCCATCTGATCCCAGATTAAAATCTGTCTTTTCTCCCATTTTAACCTTTTCCGCCCATTTTTGCACTTCCGTGTCCTTTTCTTGAAATTCCTTAATACGTTCCAATAAAGTGGAAGTTACTATAATATTCCCCAAAATTACCTTCCTTGGTTCCAATCGAGGATTCCAGTAGCTCACTTCTTCCAATAATTGAAACTCCTTAATCATCAATCCGGCCATTTGCACTTGACGGCTCAAAGTATCGGCCACTACATTAGCTTTCCCTGGATGGTACTTAATCGTACAGTCATAGTCTTCCAGAAATTTCATCCATCTACGTTGCCTCAAATTCAGTTCCTTCTGTGAAAATAAGTACTTAAGACTTTTGTGGTCTGTAAAAACCTCAAATGTTACTCCATACAAATAATGTCTCCATTTCTTCAAAGCAAAGACCACAGTCGCCAACTCCAAATCATGTGTCGGGTAATTCCCTTCATGCGGTTTCAATTTCCTAGAGGCATATGCTATTACTTTATCATTTTGCATCAAAACACATCCCAAATCTTCCTTAGAGGCATCCGTGTAAACCACAAAACTATCATTTCCGTTTGGCAAAGCTAACACAGGTGCCCTTGTTAACCTTCTTTTCAATTCCTAAAAACTTTCCTCACACTTAGGACTCCATATAAACTTTCCATTTTTCTTGGTCAATTCAGTCATGGGTCCAGCAATTTTCGAAAAATCCTGAATGAATCTCCGGTAATACCTGCTAATCCAATAAAACTCCGAACCTCGGTAGGATTTTCCGGTCGTTTCCATTTCGAAACAGTTTCAACTTTAGCTGGATGCACTTTAATTCCATCCTTAGAAATTATGTGTCCCAAGAAAGTCATTTTTTTTAACCAAAACTCACACTTGCTAAACTTAGCATACAATTGGTGTTCCCTTAAAGTTTGCAAAACAACCCTCAAGTGTTTCTCATGATCTTTCACATTCTTAGAATACACCAATATGTCATCAATACAAATCACCACAAATTGGTCTAGATAAGATTTAAAGACCCTATGCATTAAGTCCATAAAAGCAGTAGGAGCATTTGTTAACCCAAATGGCATCACGGCAAACTCAAAATGCCCATATCTCGAGTTAAAAGCAGTTTTGGGTATGTCTTTCTCCAAAATCCTCAACTGATAATAACCCTATCTCAAATTCAACTTAGAAAATACTACAACTCCTTGCAATTGGTCAAATAATTCATCAATGTAGGGCAAAGGGTACTTATTCTTAATTGTAACATCATTCAAGCCTCTATAATCTATACACAGCCTCAAACTTCCGTTCTTTTTCTTAACAAATAAAACTGGGGCTCCCCACGGCGAATCACTTTCTCGTACAAAACCCCGTTCTAACAAATCTTGTAATTACAATTTCAACTCCTTCAATTCGTCTGGAGCCATTCGATATGGCGTTCTAGAAATAGGGGCTACTCCCGGAATTACATCGATCTTAAAGGTTATTTCCCGATCCGGGGGTAGGGACTCCAATTCTTCAGGAAAAATATCAGGAAAGTCTTTCACTACAGGCATGTCCTCCAAATTTACCTTATCACTAGGGGTGTTAATAAGAAAAACCAAATACCCTTGAGCTCCTTTACTTAATAATTTTCTAGCCCGAATTCCTGAAATAAGTGCAGACGAAACTAATCTACCCTTTATATCCAGTTTCAGGGTTGCTTCTCCTGGAATACGCAACTCCACAACCTTCGTCCTACAGTTTAGCTGAGCATTATAATGGGCTACCAATCCATCCCTAAGATTACATCGTATCTCTTAATCATCAATCCCATCAAATCAGCCGATAATTTTCGTTCCCCAATACAGATTTCACAATCTTGATACACCAAATTAGCAATTAGACTTTGATCCCCAGTAGGCGTCTTAACCTCTAGATCATATGGTAACTTAAATGGTTCAAGTCTATCCCACTCATGAAATTAGGGTTTACAAAAGAATGTGTAGCACCTGGATCAATTAAAACCCTAGTTAAACGGTGAAAGATTGGAATCGTACCTTCTATCACCTCAGTTGCCTCAGAAATTTGTTGATAATCCAGTGCATAAACTCTGGCCGGTACTTTCGGTCGACTCCCTCCGGCACTGGTTTGCTTAGAGGCTGACTTTTCTGGTCTTTGAACATTTTCCCCTGTCTTTGGTGATTTTGGACAATTGGCGACTTGATATTCAGTACTACCACAAAATAAACATTTCCCCGACTTTCTCCAGCAATCGTTCTCAAAATGGTTGGATTTACCGCAGTATCCACATGTAACTTGAGGAGTCACAGCCGATCCAGTAGGAAGTGCTCCCCTAACTTGAGTTGTTCCACTACGACCCCCTCTAGTTAGAACTCCCCTAGAAGCTCCAACAGACTTCACTCCTCCAACTCCTCTTCCTATCTTGGAAGGTTGTGCACTCTTACTTGCTTGACCAGAGGTATGGCTAGGAAAGTTTCTTTTTCTACTGTAGAAGTCTCTCACTTGCATCCTTGCATTTTCTACCCTCTGAGCTTTCTCTAGTGCCTTCGTGAATGTAGAGATTTAGGCTGCAGCCAAACCCTCTTGTACCTCCACATTAAGTCCCTGAATAAACCGTCTAATCCTCTTTCGTTCATTGACCACTAGCTCAGGGGCATACTTGGAAAGCTTAGTGAATTTTCCTTCATACTCCGCTACACTAAGAGCTCTCTGTTTCAACTTGATAAATTTATCCTCCCTCTTCTCTTGGATTAAGGGCGGAAGAAACTTTTCATTAAATTCCCTTGTAAAATTCTCCCAAATCCAAGGGGTTTGAGTTCTCTCCCATTTTCCTTTTATCAGATCCTACCAAGCACTGGCTACTCCCTCAAATTGGAAATCAGCGAAATTCACTCGCCTATCCTCAGTGTAGTCTAAAGCAGCGAAAATGTTGGTCATCCTTTCCAACCAATTCTCCGCCACCTCAGGATCAGGTTCGCCAAGAAACTTAGGCGGGTTGAATTTCAAGAACCTCTCTAAGGCTCTATCCTCTCTTCTTCCCTGACCCCCAGGTTGGTTGAAAGGTCCAGGGTCTTGTCTATCTGTAACATCCCGAATATTAGGAGGTTGTTTGTGAAGAAAATATTAAAGTGTATTTCTTTGGGGTTTGATTTAAAACCTTATTTTGTTTTAAAAGACTAGAAACCCTAAAATTTTAGTCAAAAACCCTAGTTTACTTGCGACTAACCGGTTTTATTAAATGTCTCACATTTTAATAGAAACCCTAATTTTAATTTCTGAAATTGTAAAACCCTCACGGTTTCTTAAAAATGCTCTTTTATTTGGAAATTATTATTTATTAAAGCTCTACTATCTAATTATTCCATAATAAGTGCAAATGAATCTAGAAAGTAGGGTTTTACTCTTTGTTTTCAACATTTGAGCAAATTAGGGTTTTAGCGATTTTTCCGCCGGATGAATTTTCGGTACTGGTCAAGGATCAATTTGATGATTAAAAGTGACCTTTAAGTGAGAAATAATATGTGAATAGGAGCAATTATATAAGGTTAGTGAATGGGAAGTAAAAACCCTAGTAAGGGTGTTTTTAAGAAAAACGGCGCGAACCGACGGGTCCCGCGCACTACCGATTGAACGCACCGTTTGACCACCATTTTTCTTACCAAACAAGCTTATTGACTTTTGCACAAAATATCTTCCTAATTTGAAGCTGGTTTGACCGAAATTATAAGGCTAGAAATGTAAGGGAAGAAAGAGAAAAATTTGTGGACAAGATTAGTCCAAGTGTTGGCCAAAAATTGTGGACACAATTAGCCTTAATCTTCTTACTTCCTTATAAGACAAGTTAAGCTCCATTTCCTTCATTTTTCTGCTCCATAACCGAAATAAGAGAGAGAGGGAAAGACCAAGAGAAAAACTTCTTCATTTCTTCTTGATTCAAGCTACAAAGTGAGAAATCCAAAGAACTAAACCGATTAATCTTGTCCTTGAGTGGTTAGTTAGTGTTTGGTGGTGAAAGTTTGGAAAGAGAAGGCTTGGGCTGCTCTTTGTAACCTCTATTCAAGGTAAGAGAGCTTATCTCTCTAAGTGTTGCTTTCAATTTTGTTAAATTAAGTTTAGTAGTTTGATTATAGTGGTGGAATCATGGATGATTAGCATGTTTTAGAGGTTTTTCCCCAATTTATTTGATGAACTAGGGCTTATGGAAATTCTGCCCAAATTGTTGTAAGATGCTTATATGTTGCAATTGAGGTTTCATAAGGTGTTGTGGGAGTGATTAGACCAAGAAATTAAGGAAAGTTCCACTAAAAACTAAAGATTTCAGATTTCTGGAAATTCTTGCTTACATTCTGTCCGAATTTTTATCTGTGTGTTAGAGGCCGAATTGGCCTTAGATCAAAGAAGAAAAGTTGTAGATAATGACATTTTATAGGTTCCTACAAAATTTCAGCTCAATCGGAGCAACGTAGGATGTGAAAAGTCCAAAATACCCTTACTGTTTTAAATATTTCCCAGCAGTCCGTTTCATCAGTTAAGTCCAGTTTATCACGTTTTTTGACTAGGAGCCGTACTGATTTAGCTCTGAGCCAAAACATGAAAGTTGTAGTGTTCTGAAGTAGCTTTAAAATGCCTCAAAGAACACCTGAATTGGACTTTTGTACACTGAGTTATGACCATTACAGTGTTCTGCGGTTAAACAGCCGACGAATTGGTTTCTGGTTTAGTAATTCGAGAATGTGAATGAGTTACATTAGGAACTGGACTAAGTGACCTTCATGAATGTTGTAGATCTGTGTCTTAGCTTCGAAACGGCATAGGTTTCGTTTTAAACTGATAAGCGTAGCCTCGGATATGTTATTTCCGCATTTGTACGTCAAATCTGTTTTGAACTAAATTGAATTTCTGCACCTGTACTTAATATGATTCTTGTTATTATGATATTGTGAGCCTATGGAACGGCTCTTGACATGAATTGCTGATTTATATAATGTTGGGTTGTGTTTGAGAAAAATAATGAAGCCTAAAAGGCTGGAAAATTAGGTAAACACAAAGGGCATGCTGCCCAAATTTACGCTCGAGGACTAGAAAACTATATTAGCGACTTGAGTGAAGGTTAAGTACTTATTACTTGAACTTGCGAGAACCTTGGCCACTATGTTTCTTGAGTGTTATACGTTAGGACTTGGCCGAACTTGTACCCTTGAGAAATGAAATAATGATTGCTCGAAGTACGTTTTCCTTGTACTTTCGACTCGCATGACAATTTCAAGTATAAATATTACAAAGTTTTATCATTGAAAAAGTGAGCAAGTATTTCACGAGTACTCTCCAAGTGAATTTCTATTTATTGATTCTTATTGAACAAAACGTCTAAGTTTCGAATCTTAATCATGTTTCAAAGTTCTCAAACTGAGTTTTATCGCAGATTTGGACTCCGAACCCGGAGTATAACCTGAAAGTGACCAGTAAAGGCACTATATCTTTTGGTGAGTGTTTTCAAATACCGAATTGAACTTGATACCTGAACTTGATACGTGACCAATATGATTACATGTTATATACGTGAATTGTTAGGGCAAGAGTGTACTTTATCGCACTTGCCCTTACGTGATATACTTGTTTATTGTTGCAATTGACTTGACATACTTGTTTATGATGCGCGCACTTCCTGGAATTCCAGAAACCCTGTGGCGAGTTACTCTAGTCGAGCCGGCAAGGGGCTTGGTCGATTGGGTAACGAACCCTGGGTCTCTTGTATTGTCGAGTGGAGTGATATCTCCTCGACTAATCGGTATACTCGAGTAGTACCACCCGTGTTTCTTGAGGATTTTGGGCCCAGTTGGGGGTTTGAACGGTGGACGGAGAGTCGTGTAAGTGGTGTTCTACTGGATTGGTTACTTACTTGAAAGTTGACGGAGTGTCAGCTACTACGTGATCAAGCTTCTGGTAATGCAATGGGAATTTGGCTCCTGAGAGCCATCCGTATCCTTATACTTTGGAGTGATTATTGTTTATTGGATTATTGTTTCTTTTGAAAAACTTCTACACTCGCTCATTTTGAGATTGCTACTTGACGTGTTATTGCTCACATTTATGAACTCTTCATGCTCGTTACTTTGCTATATCGAAAACTTGTACTTATAAATAATGGTCAATTTGCTATTTGGAACCTCACTGGGCTTTTAGCTCATTCCACTCCATTTGTTTTCCTTTCAGGGGTACGAGCGAGGTGTGAGATATGTAAAGTCTAGCATAGACTAGTTGTTTTGACTTTTGACTTGTACTCGCGCTGTTACTCGAATAGAATGTTTTGTATTTGGATTGTATACGCCCTGAACCAGTTTGAGTATATTGAGGCTTTGTACCTCGATTTCTATCAATGTAAATTATAAGCTTGAATTGCGATGTTATTTATGGTCTATGGATGTCTGCACGTGATACGAGTGAATGAGTCCTGGCGAGAGCTGGGCAGGCGGTCCGCCGAACCCTCTGGTACGCCTTAGGGGGAGGTGGGGTCGTCACACTATCAGCCAAACGCTCTAGGATATCAGTCATCCTATTAATGGCAGTAGTCACTTGATTACCCTCAATATTTTCCTGACCTTGGATCGGTGCAGTTGCCGATCCCTGGTCACCCTTTTGAGGTTGGGCCTGTCTAGTCCCTCGTCCACGACCTGGACCACAGCCTCGACCACGGCCTCGATCACGGCCTCGACCACCTCTTAGTCATTCCATAACCTAAGCGTGCCTAGTGCAAGAATAAATAAATTATGCGATGCAAAGTAAAGAGTAGGAACAAATCAAGAAAACATTGGAATTAACAATAGTTTATATTCATTAACATATCAAGTTCATACAATTAGCAAGTCATGGGGTAGTCAAAAAAATATAGCACACAGGTGCCACAAGAGTACTTTTAGTCACAGAAGACTAAAGTAAAGCAAGTGCTTTCAAAAATAGGCCGCACAGTCATGCAAAATACAATAGCCTCAGCACTTAGCATCACCCCTACTAAAACTAGTTATACTAGTCAAAAGAGTCAGAGAGTGGTCAAACTGCCTAGACCTAGTCCACAGTAGGACTATCAGGAGGAACTTCCTCCTCAGGATCCTCCTCTGGATCCTCCTCCTCAGGACTAGGAGTTACCTCCATCGCATCCTCCACTAACCTAGTGGCATCAGCTACGATATCGGAAGCCCTACTACGGACCTCCTCCCTCAACCTAGTAAGCTGAGCCCTAGTACCCTGAAGCTCATCACGGACTACAGCAGACGTGGCTGCTTCACCCTCGATCACCTCCTCGAGCTCAACAATCCGCTCACCCTGAGCGCTAACAATCTGTTTAAACTCGTCCACCTCTGCCTGAAGATCCCTATTAAGATCCACTAGTTGACGACGCTCGTCGTTCAGAGCAAGCACAAGGTAGTTCGGGTAAGCAAAGGTGACGCTACAAGCACATCGGGGGTATCGAGTAGCAGGCGAGTAGCGTGCACGAGCTGCCCCACCTAAAACTCGATAGTAGATAGGCCTAGGAGGCACTACATGACCATTCGCATGGTCATTCCCGTTAGCTGCCGAAACTCCATTTCCGTTTTCCATCCCTGCAAAATAATAGTACCTTTCGGGTTAGAAATTTAACTCACTATCTAATTCAGATGTCGTTTATGCATGCCTAACCCAAGCTCTAGTATGCCCCAAATACCTCTTAAGGTATAACTAAATTATCCGGTTTCAGGTTTTAAGGGTAGAGTATCCAATATGTCTCCCATATAGATCTCTAACCTAGCGCTAACCTAGCGCTAACCTAGCGCTCTGATACCAACTGTGATGCCCCCACTTCTCCCTAAGGAGAACCAAAGGGTATCCGCGGGACGCCTGCCTAACTCTCGCCAGGACTCAAGCAATTCCATTCAGATTTATTATCGGACCACACAATACGATCAATAACCTAGATACAACAAATGCGGAAGCGTTCAAGTTTAATAAAAGTCATCCATTATCCAACCCGCACATCGGGTGTTCAACAACCATCATAAATCTCAAATATACATCATGCTCCAAAAGTTACATTCGGATTTCAAAAATACAACCTAAAAGCCAAGACATAGCCAAAAGTAATAGAAACCCTAAACAAAAGCGTATCATGAAGGTTTCTTCGATACCTTGCCAAGTTCAATCCTGTTAAGGAAAACAAATCTACAGGGTGAGCAAAAACGCTCGTGAGGCCAAGAACACACATACAAGCACATTGCTCAAACAACAATCTCAATTTACAAGTCAAGCAATCATATTTTAGTAATTAACAATTTACTGGAAATATAACCAGAAACAATTCAAGGATACTGGAGCCCTCAGGAGCTATATTCCACTTGCACATTCAATAACCTCCACGAATTGACACTCCGTCAATCGGGTAGGTTTAGTCCGTAGAACTCCACTTAACCTGTCCCCTTTCACCTTACATACCCCTAATCGGGCCCGCCTGTCATTTGTTTGTGGCGATACCACTCGAGTATGCCAAGCAAGACCTCTCACTAGGTCAAACTTATATATCTCATGGCTCGCCAAGGTTCCCGACCAAGCCCATGCCGGCTCGAGTCCAAGGTCGGCCAATGAGATTTGGGCGTCCCCATGTGCACTTGTGTGTCGAGGAGGTTCACTCCAACGATGTAGGCAACTATAGCATACCATTACATTTCATTCATTCATTCAATACATTTCAATCATTCATTCAAAGCATTTCAATCATTCATTCAATACATTTCAACCATTAATATTTCATTTCTAATGAGAACGAGTGTGGTAAAGTACACACTCGACTCCACTTTCAAGATTTCCAATCATTAATAACAATTAAACATGTAACAAGTTTACATACACCTGACACTCACCAAGTATTAGGTGTAAGTAAGGTCAAGGAAAGTTCAAGCGTCCACCGTGGGATCCTCTTGAAGGTCCTCGTGTGGAGCCCCCACTTCTCCCTAAGGCAAACCAAAGGGTATCCGCGGGACGCCTGTCTAGCTCTCGCCAGGACTCAAGCAATTCCATTCAACTTATATCCGGACCACACAATACAAATCGATAACTTAGATACAATAATTGCGGAAGTGTTCAAACTTAATAACAGTTATCCATTCTTCAAACCACCCGTCAGCATACATAATACATTTCGTCCAAAGGTTACATTTCCATACCAAAAGTACAATCCTAAGTCAAAGGCATAAACAAAAGTAATAGCAACCCTAAAACAAAAGCACATCAAGAGGGCTGCTCCATTTTACCTCCGAACTCAACCTGTTAAGGAAAACAAATCTACAGGGTGAGCAAAACGCTCGTGAGGCCAAGAACACACATGCAAACACATAGTTCAGATAACAAACCCAAATAACAATTCAGGTATTAGCTTGCAAGTAATTAATAACATCAATAAACTGTAACCAGAAACAATTCAAGGATATAGAAGCTCTCAGGAGCTAAGTTCCACATTTGCCGATATCATTTATATATCTTTCCGTGATGACTCTCCGTCAACCGGATTGATATTTTCATATCCGTAGTTCACCACTTACTTCCCATCCGTCCACCATACACCACTTCTGGCCCGCACTACATTTATAAGGTGATACTATACGAGTATGCCAAGCGAGATCTCTCAATAGATCAAGCTTATCATTTGAGTCTCATGGCTCACCGAGGTTCCCGACCAAGCCCATGCCGGCTCGAGTTCCAAGGTCGGCTTATGAGTTTGGGCGTCCCCCATTTGTCATGTAAATGTCGAGGAGATTCACTCCATCGACGTATGCAATCATAGCATACCATTTCATGTATTCAAGCATTTGATAGGTTTAAGCAGACATTTCAAGTCATGTAAACCAAGCAAATCATGTTAAGCATGAGTCATTCGTTTCAAATGAGAACGAGTGCGATCAAGTACACACTCGACTCCATTTTGTCAAAATCAGTTAAGCTAAGCATGAAATCAGGTGAATCAAGCATGAATCAAGATTTTAGGGTTCAAGTAGGCATACACTTGACACTCACCAAGTTATTCAAGCAAGTAAATTGGAGGAAGAGTTCAAACTTCCACAGTAGGGTCCTCTTGGAGGTCCTCGTGCGTGCCTGAGCAAATAATAGTGAATTATCACCCATATCCCAAATATCGAGGAATAATTCGTTCACTAGTATTACTCTAGGAAATTCCGTGAAAATGAACCTCAATTACTCGTAAATCGAGGTTCGAGAGAGGTTTGATAACATTCAACAATATTTAAGTCTTTATCTAGGAAATCGGGGATAAAACGTTTAGATAATATCAAAAGAATAAAGAGTTCTTGAAAAATTCTATTTCCTTGAAAGTTGGAAAATTTTCAGTTTTGTTATGAATCTTTGAAAAATCGTAACTCACTCGGCATAAGTCGAGAATTGGAAAACTTTATACCTTTGAAAACCTCTTAGAAAGTACTGCAAGTTCCTAGAAGACACTTTTCCATGAATCGAAGTGGAAAGTGCTAAAAATGAGCCTAAAGTTGCTGTTCCAAATCACCCAGGATTGAGCCAGGGTTGGTTTTTCGCTAACTTTGAAAATTCGGCAGAATTCACTCGTTGCAAACCAGCCCTTGAAATTTATAGATCAATTAGAGGTGCAAGTAAGGTTTAGGTCAGAACAAACAGATCGAGAATCGGAGTTTCGAGCACCAAGATATGGTAGCTCAAAGTTGGGAAAAATTCAAGACTGTTACAAAATTTCCAGATTTGGTTCCAACTTTGGACCTTTAGTTAAGTGCCGAAACGGACTTGGATTGACACCAAATTTTGCAGTATAATACTTCCATATGAAGGTTATCTCTCTATCAAATTTCACGGAAAAATACCCTCGGGAGCGGGGTCATTCAATCAACCAAAGTTTGGAAAAATCCTTAAGGTAATCTGTCCAAATCTAAGATTTTCAAAACGAGCAGTCGCTGTATTTTGATCATAACTCTCTCAATTTAACTCGGAATTGAAAATGGTTGATGGTTTTAGAAAATAAATTCATAGGGCTACAACTTCACAGAAGAAATCGTTTCAAGTTTCAGCATGCAACTGGTTCAAAATCAAGGCTCAAGTTGCAGCATCATCAAATCATTTCGGCAGAACGGAGAAACAGGACAGCCGACTTCAGATGAATGGTGTGGCTCACACACATAAAACCAGGACGTGCATTATACACCGATAAAAACATGGAAACGTCTAGTTTCAAATGCCGCTAACGGCACCTGATTTCGATTTCGGAGTACGGAGTTATGGACGAAATACAACCACTGGTCTGGATTACGGCGAAACCATTTTCCAGTTTACTAGTTTTTGAAATAAATTCGTTTGAGCAACCAAAACTCAATATTTTTCAACGAAATTTTGTACACAACTTCTACAACATGTAAACTACACAATCAAGCCATTAAATCCTCAATTTCTGCAATAAAATGACCGAACAGAGCAGGGGCAAAATGGTCAAGTTTGGCCCTTGCTCTCTACGTGAGTTTCCTGCAGTTTTTCTTCAACGAAACACTAACTTAAACACTAATCCATCATCATAAACTTCATTAAGCACAGAATCAGCAACAACCCAAGAGTGGGAATTCATAGAGCCCACTTTTTCCAACAATACAAGCTACTAAAGTAAAGATTCCAACTCAAATGCGTAAATCAAACTCCATAAACAAGTTTAAGAAGTTAGATGGCTACCTACTTTGATGGCTGTTCAAATCAGAAAATTTCGGTCCCTATGAAGCCTGAAGACAGCTGTGAAACTCCTCCCTTTTCCAGCCTAAGTTGTTGTCCAAGTGAAAAGCTAAACGAATGTGAAGTTTGGTGAGAATCTATGGAAGTTTTGGTAGGAATTTGGTTGAGTTTTAGAAGAAAAGAAATGGTGACTTTGGTTGTTCCTTTGTTGCAGTCTAGCCGGCCATTGTAGCAGAGAAAAGGAAATGAATTTCGGCTCTGTAGCCTTTGCGTACAAAAGACGCTTGACGTCAAATCCTTTGATACGTCAAATCAATTTTAACTAGTACCCTACGCGCGCGTTTTGTATCCGATTTCTCTTACATTTGTTGCACTAGTGCACTAAACCTCTAGGGCCCTTACATTCATATAAATATTATTCATTCTTAATTGTCCCAAAATAATGGTCCAAAGTCCCTCAATTAAGCGCGCACGTGAAAACACGTATTTCTAATTTAGGCGCAATAAAATTGAAACCTTTGAAAAATTCTTATAACGATTGTACCACTAGCTATTACTTGTGTGTTTAAACCTAAAATTGTCTATTTTAGGACCATTGTATATGTCTCAAATTTTGAGCTTATTGTACTCCCAATTGGCTAAAGTGTTTAGACACGTTTTTCACTTTTTCGCTAAATAAGCTTGTAAGAAAATATTTGTTTATTTATCTATATTTTTATTTTTTTTATTTATTTTTAAAATGAGACACTTTAGAAATATAACGAAACTATAAAACCATGTACTTAGGTCTGAAAAGGCTAGAAAATATTATTCGGAATAAATGGGCAATTAAATATACAATGAGCTCGAAATAGGAATTTAAAATAATAAATTTTGCGAGTCCTCACAGGAGTCTAATATTAATTCCTCAATTAACCTTTCTTAATCTACTATTGATCATTTTTAATTCTCCAATATTAATACACTCCTGATTCAAGTATAGCCTCGAAAACGTGTACTTGTTATTTCCAACTAAACGAATTTTTGAAAAGTGAATTTTCCAACAAAATGTTTTAAAATATAAAAGAGGCGTTGTTGCATATCAATGGATTTGTAAATGGTCGAAATGAATAATTCGGAGAAAATGAGTAAATAAATGCTTAAGTAAACTTGTAATATCCGATAAATAAGAAAATTTTTGGGTCCTCACACCTCGTGTGCGCCTGAGCAAATAATAGTGAATTATCATCCATATCCCAAATATCGAGGAATAATTCGTTCACTAGTATTAATCTAGGGGATTCCGTGAAAATGAATCTCAATTACTCGTAAATCGAGGTTCGAGAGGGGTTTGATAACATTCAAAAGTATTTAAGTCTTTATCTAGGAAATCGGGGATAAAACGTTTAGATAATATCAAAAGAATAAAGAGTTCTTGAAAAACTCTATTTCCTTGAAAGTTGGAAAGTTTCAGTTTTGTTATGAATTTTTGAAAAATCGTAACTCACTCGACATAAGTCCAGAATTAGAAAACTTTATACCGTTGGAAACCTCTTAGAAAGTAATACAAGTTCCTAGAAGACACTTTTTCATGAATCGAAATGAAAAGTGCTCAAAAATGAGCTTGAAGGTACTGACTTGGTTCACAAGACAGAATTAAGTTGGATTTTGGCCAACTTTGAAAATTCAGCACGATTCACACGTTGCGAATCGGCCCCTGAAATTTGTAACTCAATTAGAGTTGCAAGTGAGGTTTATAACAGAGCAAGCGGATCAAAAATCGGAGTTTCGAGTAATTGAGCATAGTTTATGGCATTAGAAAATACATTCATAGGGCTAAAAATTCACAGAAGAAATCATTATGAATTTCGGTACACAACTAGCTCGAAATCGAGCTTCAAGTCACAGCTCCTGTATTCCATTCCAGCAGAACAGAGAAACAGAACAGCTGAGTTCAGAAGAGTGGTGCGGTTCATACTGTAACAGCCCCACTTTCCCCTAAGGCGAACCAAAGGGGTTAGCGGACTGCCTGCCCAACTCTCGCCAGGACTACGGATCAGAGTAGAGCTATTAATAGCGATCCGGAACTTACAAACGAGCGTAAACAAGTCAAGATGGTAAAATAACCCAAAACAAAAAAAATGAAATCCGGAGTCGGTCATGAATAGTAACCGACCCGTCAGAACCCAACCGAAATAGCTAACAAACATTTACATCTGAACTTTAGCGTTTACAAATCAAAATGACATACAAAAGCTTTCAAAAGATAATACATATACACGGTTTGCCAAATCAAAAGAGAAACGCCCCAAAAGTACACTTAGGATTTTAATACATGAGCTATACAAAAGATATGTTCAACTAGCTCAAGTCGGCAACCGATTGTCAAATGCAGACCAAAAGGGTTTAATCTCCTGTAAGGAAAACAAAAGGAACGGAAAGGGGTGAGCTTGCGCTCAATGAGGTACCAAACAAATAGCATTAAAATCATGGCATTTCACATTTAACAAATCAGATACACATGTCAGATGTAAAGCAAAAGAACCAATGATTCAAATCAGAAGGATACGGGTGGCTCTCAGGAGCCAAATTTCCCAGCGCAGTACTTGATCCAAACCGGTTGACTCTCCGTCAACGTATATAGAACCAAAACGTCCGTAGACCCCTCTTTACACCGAATTCCGTCCACCAAACACCCCTTTACCGGGCCCGCTCACCGTAACCGAACAGAAATGGTAATACTCGAGTATACCGGAATCAAGGGTCTCAATACCCAAAAATCCCCGAACAGACTACCGTGGTTCGTTATCTAATCGTCCAGGCCCTTGCCGGCCCGACTCGAATAACTTAGCCACAGGATTGAGCTCATAGGTCATAGAAATCCGAACAGATGCAGACACAGATAACAGATTCAAATTTTGCATAGTAAATTGGCATATGAACAGACTAGAGAACGAGTGTGATAAAGTACACCCCCGTCTCGAACAAATAAACAGATTGCAGAGCAGAAATCAAGTTAAACAGCAATGGAGGGGAGTGGTACACTCACCGATTCAACTTCAAAAAGTTTCACTTCAGATTGGCCTTAATCGCCAAGAAACCCTAAAATAATCAAAATAAACCAATTGAAGGTTTTACTTCCAGAATCGAGTAAACAGAATGCACATGTGAGGCTCGACTACACGTCGTACGCCTTGCCAAATAAATACTAATGCAAGAATGCAAAAACATGATTCCCTTGGAAACGAAAAGGTAGCATGAAGACTTAGGCGCAAACAACCCAAAAGCCTTTCATTTCCACCAAAAGGCAAATCCAACTTAAAGGAACCAAACGGCCTAGAAAATCGGGCAGCACTTCCCCTAAATTTCTTACTTTTCCCAGCCATTAAGGCTTCACTATATCCTCAAATCAGTCCCAACATTTCACACAAGAGTCACCTCATTTCCCAAAAGCCGTTCACTAGGCTCAAAGCAGTACAAGTACAAAAGTTAGCTAGGAAACAACCGAAATGAAAGCAAGCCCTAAAAGAGACTCGATAACGAGTCATATAGCCATACCAATTATAACCCTACTAGGGTTTTATATGCATAAATAAGTATCATAGGTAACCAGAAATTAAGAAATGGCTTTAACTTAGGCCTTAACAAAAAAAACGTATTTGACCTCATAATGCGGTAATGACACCACTTTCACTACGGTTATCGGATGGGGGTGCAAGATGCACCGTTTCGAAGCTATGAAATAGAGCTACAACAATGTAGAAGGCCACTCAATCCAGTTCCTAACACAACTAGGTCAAATATGCCAAATACTAACCCAGAATTCCCAAAACAGGTTTGCAAAACACAGAAAACTGTAATCGGTATATCTCAGTCCATACAAGTCCAAATGCCGAAATTCCAAAGGCATATGTTAGCTACGAAATTCAGCTACATTTCATCAGAAGACACCAACTTCAAAATCCAAACCAATTCCAGTCAAAAGGGCCAATTACTATCGCAGTTTTCGCATTCTGATCAAAGCAGAACAGCTACAGTAAAAACGGCATAACTCACTCTACACTCATCTAAATGACCTGAAATTTTACAGGCACCTCAAACACATCAATACCTACAACTTTCATGTTTTGAGTAAAGTCTAATTCGGCCTCTAACCACATGATATAAAACCGGACAGAAATTGGGGATGATAGAACCCTAACTTTCACTTTTCCTTCCAAATCCAAAATTGGTTGCAATTATCTATCATTCACACCTACCATAGTCATTACCCCTCATTATCAACCATCATAAACAACCACAACACCATGATCATATTAACAAAAACTTCACCAAGTTACTTACTAGCACCTAATGGAGTGATTTTATGGAGCAAATCTAAGTTTAATTGGTTGGAATGGAAGATTGAGATAGTTTGAAGCTTGTAAATTGAAGAAGTTTTTCTTCCTTGTCCAAGAGAGAGAATCGGCCAACAAGAGGTAAGAAAGAATGAATTTTTAGTCAATTTTTGAGATATTTAATCCATGATAAGAAAAGTCAAAAATGTCCAACAAGTGGACCAATCACATAGTGCCACTTGGCACTTCATTTAATGCCTTCCTATCACTTGGTTCCTCTCACATCAATGCCATGTCACCCTCTACTTATCTCTTAACACCCGATAAATTTCCACCAGTATCCGAAACTTAACCTTATTGGCCGAATTTTTCCGTACTTTTCGCACTAGTGGGTCCCACGTCCAAAATATATTCTTAATTTTCTAAAAACTCACCAATACTAGAAAAATCATTTAAAAACTATAATTACTCATAAAATCTACCAGAAAAATATTCCTAGGCCCGAAAATGCAGAAAACATGCAATTAAGGGGTAATAAACCCTAGGAAAATAATTAGGGTTTTACGGGTTCTCACACTCTCCCCCTCTTAAAAGAATTTCGTCCCCGAAATTTCTTATTAACGGAATCTATCAAATCTAAAGTACCCAACGGACCATACCTTCTCCATCCTCAGATGAGTCAGGGACCTGATGCTGCTCTAGAGAATATACTCGAGCTGGTGCCTTCGATCCCGTCCCTTCTCCTTTCGTCTGTCCAGGGTTGCTCTTGGCGGGTTGCTGAGAATTGGGCTTGGTTGGTGGCAGAGTCCCTCTCCGCTCGCGCAGGCGAGCTGGACAGTTAGCAATCCGATGTTCAGCGCTTCCACAGCGCAAGCATTTTCCTTCTTTCTTCCAGCAATTTGTTTCCATATGACTTGGCCCTCCGCAATATCCACAGGGACCACGAGTAGCAGAGACCGTTCCTCCCTGAGGAACATCACGCGACACCCCTGGTTGTCGTACTCCTCCGTTTCCCTTTCCAATCTTAGGGGGTGTATTTGTACCTTCTTGTTCAGAGCTACTCCCAGGAAAGCCCCTTTTCTTGGTTTGGAAGTTTCTAACTTGTAGCCTCGCATCTTCAACCCGTTGAGCTTTCTCCACAGCGTCACTAAAGGTACTAAGTTGAGCTACAGCCAAATCCTTTTGAATCTCAACATTTAGCCCCTGAATAAAACGCCTTATCCGTCTTTGTTCGGTTATGATCAGTTCAGGCGCAAACTTAGACAATCGAGTGAATTGACTCTCATACTCGGCTACGGTTTGTGTTCCCTGGCGAAGCCGAATAAATTCATCTTCCTTCTTTTCTTGGATGAGAGGAGGGAAAAACTTGGCATTAAATTCTCTCATAAAGTTCGCCCACGTCCTCGGGGTTTGTTCTCTTTCCCATTTCATTCGAATGACATTCCACCAGGAACGAGCGGCTCCCTCTAGTTGAAAGACAGCAAATGTCACCTGTCTCTCCTCGGTATAGTGTAAGGCAGCGAAAATATCGATCATCTTCTCCAGCCACTTCTCAGCTACGTCAGGATCAGGGCCTCCAAGAAATTTGGGTGGGGAGAACTTCTGAAATCTCTCAAGGGCTCTATCCTCGCCCTCCATGTGATGACCAGGATTCCCAGGGTTAGGGTTAGGGTTTTGACCTTGTTGGTGCACCACTTGGGCTAGCAAAGCAGTCATTTGCTGCATGGCAGCAGCTATTTGGACATTGGGGTCAACCCTAAGTTCAGGGTTTGGTCCAGATGAGGTTTCCCCAGTACCCCTTTCAGGCGTAGGTTGCCTATTTCCACGCCCACGGCCCCGTCCACTCCGTGTACCTTCCATGAGTTTTACTTGGTCTAGGCAATAATACTAAACCAAAATAAGCACGATGCATGTAAGTAACACTCAAAACTTTTATGATAACACACATTTATACATTCCAAACAAGATCAAAACATGTATATACAAGCCGGTCAAAATTAAGCCACACACATACATACAACCAGTTAAGTCAGGTACAAACATAGACGATCCACCGAGGAATGGCCTTTCTAGTTCACCAAATCCTTTCTAACCTAGGCCCTCATATCTTTTGTATCCGGGCACAAGAATCCCATCTAAGATAATTCACAACTCGAGCCGGCCGGTCCCAAGAGTAAACCATCTTTATCAAGGATTCCTACCCGACATACATACCTAGCTTCCTCGAGTCCCATGATAATGATTCGTACACTTATCACATGCCCGGTTCATAACTTATGCTCAAACGAGCACTTAGACATATTCATGAAATTAGGACCACAACACCACTTGGCCCAGTCTCGCTCCGCGCAGAGACCACGCGACGTGGCTCTGATACCACTTGTAACAGCCCCACTTTCCCCTAAGGCGAACCAAAGGGGTTAACGGACTGCCTGCCCAGCTCTCGCCAGGACTACGGATCAGAGTAGAGCTATTAATAGCGATCCGGAACTTACAAACGAGCGTAAACAAGTCAAGATGGTAAAATAACCCAAAACAAAAAAAATGAAATCCGGAGTCGGTCATGAATAGTAACCGACCCGTCAGAACCCAACCGAAATAGCTAACAAACATTTACATCTGAACTTTAGCGTTTACAAATCAAAATGACATACAAAAGCTTTCAAAAGATAATACATATACACGGTTTGCCAAATCAAAAGAGAAACGCCCCAAAAGTACACTTAGGATTTTAATACATGAGCTATACAAAAGATATGTTCAACTAGCTCAAGTCGGCAACCGATTGTCAAATGCAGACCAAAAGGGTTTAATCTCCTGTAAGGAAAACAAAAGGAACGGAAAGGGGTGAGCTTGCGCTCAATGAGGTACCAAACAAATAGCATTAAAATCATGGCATTTCACATTTAACAAATCAGATACACATGTCAGATGTAAAGCAAAAGAACCAATGATTCAAATCAGAAGGATACGGGTGGCTCTCAGGAGCCAAATTTCCCAGCGCAGTACTTGATCCAAACCGGTTGACTCTCCGTCAACGTATATAGAACCAAAACGTCCGTAGACCCCTCTTTACACCGAATTCCGTCCACCAAACACCCCTTTACCGGGCCCGCTCACCGTAACCGAACAGAAATGGTAATACTCGAGTATACCGGAATCAAGGGTCTCAATACCCAAAAATCCCCGAACAGACTACCGTGGTTCGTTATCTAATCGTCCAGGCCCTTGCCGGCCCGACTCGAATAACTTAGCCACAGGATTGAGCTCATAGGTCATAGAAATCCGAACAGATGCAGACACAGATAACAGATTCAAATTTTGCATAGTAAATTGGCATATGAACAGACTAGAGAACGAGTGTGATAAAGTACACCCCCGTCTCGAACAAATAAACAGATTGCAGAGCAGAAATCAAGTTAAACAGCAATGGAGGGGAGTGGTACACTCACCGATTCAACTTCAAAAAGTTTCACTTCAGATTGGCCTTAATCGCCAAGAAACCCTAAAATAATCAAAATAAACCAATTGAAGGTTTTACTTCCAGAATCGAGTAAACAGAATGCACATGTGAGGCTCGACTACACGTCGTACGCCTTGCCAAATAAATACTAATGCAAGAATGCAAAAACATGATTCCCTTGGAAACGAAAAGGTAGCATGAAGACTTAGGCGCAAACAACCCAAAAGCCTTTCATTTCCACCAAAAGGCAAATCCAACTTAAAGGAACCAAACGGCCTAGAAAATCGGGCAGCACTTCCCCTAAATTTCTTACTTTTCCCAGCCATTAAGGCTTCACTATATCCTCAAATCAGTCCCAACATTTCACACAAGAGTCACCTCATTTCCCAAAAGCCGTTCACTAGGCTCAAAGCAGTACAAGTACAAAAGTTAGCTAGGAAACAACCGAAATGAAAGCAAGCCCTAAAAGAGACTCGATAACGAGTCATATAGCCATACCAATTATAACCCTACTAGGGTTTTATATGCATAAATAAGTATCATAGGTAACCAGAAATTAAGAAATGGCTTTAACTTAGGCCTTAACAAAAAAAACGTATTTGACCTCATAATGCGGTAATGACACCACTTTCACTACGGTTATCGGATGGGGGTGCAAGATGCACCGTTTCGAAGCTATGAAACAGAGCTACAACAATGTAGAAGGCCACTCAATCCAGTTCCTAACACAACTAGGTCAAATATGCCAAATACTAACCCAGAATTCCCAAAACAGGTTTGCAAAACACAGAAAACTGTAATCGGTATATCTCAGTCCATACAAGTCCAAATGCCGAAATTCCAAAGGCATATGTTAGCTACGAAATTCAGCTACATTTCATCAGAAGACACCAACTTCAAAATCCAAACCAATTCCAGTCAAAAGGGCCAATTACTATCGCAGTTTTCGCATTCTGATCAAAGCAGAACAGCTACAGTAAAAACGGCATAACTCACTCTACACTCATCTAAATGACCTGAAATTTTACAGGCACCTCAAACACATCAATACCTACAACTTTCATGTTTTGAGTAAAGTCTAATTCGGCCTCTAACCACATGATATAAAACCGGACAGAAATTGGGGATGATAGAACCCTAACTTTCACTTTTCCTTCCAAATCCAAAATTGGTTGCAATTATCTATCATTCACACCTACCATAGTCATTACCCCTCATTATCAACCATCATAAACAACCACAACACCATGATCATATTAAACCAGAAAATTCCTCAAAAAAATAAAAACTTCACCAATTCATCACAAACCAAGAAATAAATCACATAATCCATCACTTTAGCTCCCATTAGGCACAAATTAAACATCATTAAGTGTAGGAGGAAGTTCAAGTACCACTTACCTAGTAAACAAGAGAAAGATAGTGGTGGAACACCTTAGCTTCTCCAAAAACTTCACCAAGTTACTTACTAGCACCTAATGGAGTGATTTTATGGAGCAAATCTAAGTTTAATTGGTTGGAATGGAAGATTGAGATAGTTTGAAGCTTGTAAATTGAAGAAGTTTTTCTTCCTTGTCCAAGAGAGAGAATCGGCCAACAAGAGGTAAGAAAGAATGAATTTTTAGTCAATTTTTGAGATATTTAATCCATGATAAGAAAAGTCAAAAATGTCCAACAAGTGGACCAATCACATAGTGCCACTTGGCACTTCATTTAATGCCTTCCTATCACTTGGTTCCTCTCACATCAATGCCATGTCACCCTCTACTTATCTCTTAACACCCGATAAATTTCCACCAGTATCCGAAACTTAACCTTATTGGCCGAATTTTTCCGTACTTTTCGCACTAGTGGGTCCCACGTCCAAAATATATTCTTAATTTTCTAAAAACTCACCAATACTAGAAAAATCATTTAAAAACTATAATTACTCATAAAATCTACCAGAAAAATATTCCTAGGCCCGAAAATGCAGAAAACATGCAATTAAGGGGTAATAAACCCTAGGAAAATAATTAGGGTTTTACGGGTTCTCACACTCTCCCCCTCTTAAAAGAATTTCGTCCCCGAAATTTCTTATTAACGGAATCTATCAAATCTAAAGTACCCAACGGACCATACCTTCTCCATCCTCAGATGAGTCAGGGACCTGATGCTGCTCTAGAGAATATACTCGAGCTGGTGCCTTCGATCCCGTCCCTTCTCCTTTCGTCTGTCCAGGGTTGCTCTTGGCGGGTTGCTGAGAATTGGGCTTGGTTGGTGGCAGAGTCCCTCTCCGCTCGCGCAGGCGAGCTGGACAGTTAGCAATCCGATGTTCAGCGCTTCCACAGCGCAAGCATTTTCCTTCTTTCTTCCAGCAATTTGTTTCCATATGACTTGGCCCTCCGCAATATCCACAGGGACCACGAGTAGCAGAGACCGTTCCTCCCTGAGGAACATCACGCGACACCCCTGGTTGTCGTACTCCTCCGTTTCCCTTTCCAATCTTAGGGGGTGTATTTGTACCTTCTTGTTCAGAGCTACTCCCAGGAAAGCCCCTTTTCTTGGTTTGGAAGTTTCTAACTTGTAGCCTCGCATCTTCAACCCGTTGAGCTTTCTCCACAGCGTCACTAAAGGTACTAAGTTGAGCTACAGCCAAATCCTTTTGAATCTCAACATTTAGCCCCTGAATAAAACGCCTTATCCGTCTTTGTTCGGTTATGATCAGTTCAGGCGCAAACTTAGACAATCGAGTGAATTGACTCTCATACTCGGCTACGGTTTGTGTTCCCTGGCGAAGCCGAATAAATTCATCTTCCTTCTTTTCTTGGATGAGAGGAGGGAAAAACTTGGCATTAAATTCTCTCATAAAGTTCGCCCACGTCCTCGGGGTTTGTTCTCTTTCCCATTTCATTCGAATGACATTCCACCAGGAACGAGCGGCTCCCTCTAGTTGAAAGACAGCAAATGTCACCTGTCTCTCCTCGGTATAGTGTAAGGCAGCGAAAATATCGATCATCTTCTCCAGCCACTTCTCAGCTACGTCAGGATCAGGGCCTCCAAGAAATTTGGGTGGGGAGAACTTCTGAAATCTCTCAAGGGCTCTATCCTCGCCCTCCATGTGATGACCAGGATTCCCAGGGTTAGGGTTAGGGTTTTGACCTTGTTGGTGCACCACTTGGGCTAGCAAAGCAGTCATTTGCTGCATGGCAGCAGCTATTTGGACATTGGGGTCAACCCTAAGTTCAGGGTTTGGTCCAGATGAGGTTTCCCCAGTACCCCTTTCAGGCGTAGGTTGCCTATTTCCACGCCCACGGCCCCGTCCACTCCGTGTACCTTCCATGAGTTTTACTTGGTCTAGGCAATAATACTAAACCAAAATAAGCACGATGCATGTAAGTAACACTCAAAACTTTTATGATAACACACATTTATACATTCCAAACAAGATCAAAACATGTATATACAAGCCGGTCAAAATTAAGCCACACACATACATACAACCAGTTAAGTCAGGTACAAACATAGACGATCCACCGAGGAATGGCCTTTCTAGTTCACCAAATCCTTTCTAACCTAGGCCCTCATATCTTTTGTATCCGGGCACAAGAATCCCATCTAAGATAATTCACAACTCGAGCCGGCCGGTCCCAAGAGTAAACCATCTTTATCAAGGATTCCTACCCGACATACATACCTAGCTTCCTCGAGTCCCATGATAATGATTCGTACACTTATCACATGCCCGGTTCATAACTTATGCTCAAACGAGCACTTAGACATATTCATGAAATTAGGACCACAACACCACTTGGCCCAGTCTCGCTCCGCGCAGAGACCACGCGACGTGGCTCTGATACCACTTGTAACAGCCCCACTTTCCCCTAAGGCGAACCAAAGGGGTTAACGGACTGCCTGCCCAGCTCTCGCCAGGACTACGGATCAGAGTAGAGCTATTAATAGCGATCCGGAACTTACAAACGAGCGTAAACAAGTCAAGATGGTAAAATAACCCAAAACAAAAAAAATGAAATCCGGAGTCGGTCATGAATAGTAACCGACCCGTCAGAACCCAACCGAAATAGCTAACAAACATTTACATCTGAACTTTAGCGTTTACAAATCAAAATGACATACAAAAGCTTTCAAAAGATAATACATATACACGGTTTGCCAAATCAAAAGAGAAACGCCCCAAAAGTACACTTAGGATTTTAATACATGAGCTATACAAAAGATATGTTCAACTAGCTCAAGTCGGCAACCGATTGTCAAATGCAGACCAAAAGGGTTTAATCTCCTGTAAGGAAAACAAAAGGAACGGAAAGGGGTGAGCTTGCGCTCAATGAGGTACCAAACAAATAGCATTAAAATCATGGCATTTCACATTTAACAAATCAGATACACATGTCAGATGTAAAGCAAAAGAACCAATGATTCAAATCAGAAGGATACGGGTGGCTCTCAGGAGCCAAATTTCCCAGCGCAGTACTTGATCCAAACCGGTTGACTCTCCGTCAACGTATATAGAACCAAAACGTCCGTAGACCCCTCTTTACACCGAATTCCGTCCACCAAACACCCCTTTACCGGGCCCGCTCACCGTAACCGAACAGAAATGGTAATACTCGAGTATACCGGAATCAAGGGTCTCAATACCCAAAAATCCCCGAACAGACTACCGTGGTTCGTTATCTAATCGTCCAGGCCCTTGCCGGCCCGACTCGAATAACTTAGCCACAGGATTGAGCTCATAGGTCATAGAAATCCGAACAGATGCAGACACAGATAACAGATTCAAATTTTGCATAGTAAATTGGCATATGAACAGACTAGAGAACGAGTGTGATAAAGTACACCCCCGTCTCGAACAAATAAACAGATTGCAGAGCAGAAATCAAGTTAAACAGCAATGGAGGGGAGTGGTACACTCACCGATTCAACTTCAAAAAGTTTCACTTCAGATTGGCCTTAATCGCCAAGAAACCCTAAAATAATCAAAATAAACCAATTGAAGGTTTTACTTCCAGAATCGAGTAAACAGAATGCACATGTGAGGCTCGACTACACGTCGTACGCCTTGCCAAATAAATACTAATGCAAGAATGCAAAAACATGATTCCCTTGGAAACGAAAAGGTAGCATGAAGACTTAGGCGCAAACAACCCAAAAGCCTTTCATTTCCACCAAAAGGCAAATCCAACTTAAAGGAACCAAACGGCCTAGAAAATCGGGCAGCACTTCCCCTAAATTTCTTACTTTTCCCAGCCATTAAGGCTTCACTATATCCTCAAATCAGTCCCAACATTTCACACAAGAGTCACCTCATTTCCCAAAAGCCGTTCACTAGGCTCAAAGCAGTACAAGTACAAAAGTTAGCTAGGAAACAACCGAAATGAAAGCAAGCCCTAAAAGAGACTCGATAACGAGTCATATAGCCATACCAATTATAACCCTACTAGGGTTTTATATGCATAAATAAGTATCATAGGTAACCAGAAATTAAGAAATGGCTTTAACTTAGGCCTTAACAAAAAAAACGTATTTGACCTCATAATGCGGTAATGACACCACTTTCACTACGGTTATCGGATGGGGGTGCAAGATGCACCGTTTCGAAGCTATGAAACAGAGCTACAACAATGTAGAAGGCCACTCAATCCAGTTCCTAACACAACTAGGTCAAATATGCCAAATACTAACCCAGAATTCCCAAAACAGGTTTGCAAAACACAGAAAACTGTAATCGGTATATCTCAGTCCATACAAGTCCAAATGCCGAAATTCCAAAGGCATATGTTAGCTACGAAATTCAGCTACATTTCATCAGAAGACACCAACTTCAAAATCCAAACCAATTCCAGTCAAAAGGGCCAATTACTATCGCAGTTTTCGCATTCTGATCAAAGCAGAACAGCTACAGTAAAAACGGCATAACTCACTCTACACTCATCTAAATGACCTGAAATTTTACAGGCACCTCAAACACATCAATACCTACAACTTTCATGTTTTGAGTAAAGTCTAATTCGGCCTCTAACCACATGATATAAAACCGGACAGAAATTGGGGATGATAGAACCCTAACTTTCACTTTTCCTTCCAAATCCAAAATTGGTTGCAATTATCTATCATTCACACCTACCATAGTCATTACCCCTCATTATCAACCATCATAAACAACCACAACACCATGATCATATTAAACCAGAAAATTCCTCAAAAAAATAAAAACTTCACCAATTCATCACAAACCAAGAAATAAATCACATAATCCATCACTTTAGCTCCCATTAGGCACAAATTAAACATCATTAAGTGTAGGAGGAAGTTCAAGTACCACTTACCTAGTAAACAAGAGAAAGATAGTGGTGGAACACCTTAGCTTCTCCAAAAACTTCACCAAGTTACTTACTAGCACCTAATGGAGTGATTTTATGGAGCAAATCTAAGTTTAATTGGTTGGAATGGAAGATTGAGATAGTTTGAAGCTTGTAAATTGAAGAAGTTTTTCTTCCTTGTCCAAGAGAGAGAATCGGCCAACAAGAGGTAAGAAAGAATGAATTTTTAGTCAATTTTTGAGATATTTAATCCATGATAAGAAAAGTCAAAAATGTCCAACAAGTGGACCAATCACATAGTGCCACTTGGCACTTCATTTAATGCCTTCCTATCACTTGGTTCCTCTCACATCAATGCCATGTCACCCTCTACTTATCTCTTAACACCCGATAAATTTCCACCAGTATCCGAAACTTAACCTTATTGGCCGAATTTTTCCGTACTTTTCGCACTAGTGGGTCCCACGTCCAAAATATATTCTTAATTTTCTAAAAACTCACCAATACTAGAAAAATCATTTAAAAACTATAATTACTCATAAAATCTACCAGAAAAATATTCCTAGGCCCGAAAATGCAGAAAACATGCAATTAAGGGGTAATAAACCCTAGGAAAATAATTAGGGTTTTACGGGTTCTCACACTCTCCCCCTCTTAAAAGAATTTCGTCCCCGAAATTTCTTATTAACGGAATCTATCAAATCTAAAGTACCCAACGGACCATACCTTCTCCATCCTCAGATGAGTCAGGGACCTGATGCTGCTCTAGAGAATATACTCGAGCTGGTGCCTTCGATCCCGTCCCTTCTCCTTTCGTCTGTCCAGGGTTGCTCTTGGCGGGTTGCTGAGAATTGGGCTTGGTTGGTGGCAGAGTCCCTCTCCGCTCGCGCAGGCGAGCTGGACAGTTAGCAATCCGATGTTCAGCGCTTCCACAGCGCAAGCATTTTCCTTCTTTCTTCCAGCAATTTGTTTCCATATGACTTGGCCCTCCGCAATATCCACAGGGACCACGAGTAGCAGAGACCGTTCCTCCCTGAGGAACATCACGCGACACCCCTGGTTGTCGTACTCCTCCGTTTCCCTTTCCAATCTTAGGGGGTGTATTTGTACCTTCTTGTTCAGAGCTACTCCCAGGAAAGCCCCTTTTCTTGGTTTGGAAGTTTCTAACTTGTAGCCTCGCATCTTCAACCCGTTGAGCTTTCTCCACAGCGTCACTAAAGGTACTAAGTTGAGCTACAGCCAAATCCTTTTGAATCTCAACATTTAGCCCCTGAATAAAACGCCTTATCCGTCTTTGTTCGGTTATGATCAGTTCAGGCGCAAACTTAGACAATCGAGTGAATTGACTCTCATACTCGGCTACGGTTTGTGTTCCCTGGCGAAGCCGAATAAATTCATCTTCCTTCTTTTCTTGGATGAGAGGAGGGAAAAACTTGGCATTAAATTCTCTCATAAAGTTCGCCCACGTCCTCGGGGTTTGTTCTCTTTCCCATTTCATTCGAATGACATTCCACCAGGAACGAGCGGCTCCCTCTAGTTGAAAGACAGCAAATGTCACCTGTCTCTCCTCGGTATAGTGTAAGGCAGCGAAAATATCGATCATCTTCTCCAGCCACTTCTCAGCTACGTCAGGATCAGGGCCTCCAAGAAATTTGGGTGGGGAGAACTTCTGAAATCTCTCAAGGGCTCTATCCTCGCCCTCCATGTGATGACCAGGATTCCCAGGGTTAGGGTTAGGGTTTTGACCTTGTTGGTGCACCACTTGGGCTAGCAAAGCAGTCATTTGCTGCATGGCAGCAGCTATTTGGACATTGGGGTCAACCCTAAGTTCAGGGTTTGGTCCAGATGAGGTTTCCCCAGTACCCCTTTCAGGCGTAGGTTGCCTATTTCCACGCCCACGGCCCCGTCCACTCCGTGTACCTTCCATGAGTTTTACTTGGTCTAGGCAATAATACTAAACCAAAATAAGCACGATGCATGTAAGTAACACTCAAAACTTTTATGATAACACACATTTATACATTCCAAACAAGATCAAAACATGTATATACAAGCCGGTCAAAATTAAGCCACACACATACATACAACCAGTTAAGTCAGGTACAAACATAGACGATCCACCGAGGAATGGCCTTTCTAGTTCACCAAATCCTTTCTAACCTAGGCCCTCATATCTTTTGTATCCGGGCACAAGAATCCCATCTAAGATAATTCACAACTCGAGCCGGCCGGTCCCAAGAGTAAACCATCTTTATCAAGGATTCCTACCCGACATACATACCTAGCTTCCTCGAGTCCCATGATAATGATTCGTACACTTATCACATGCCCGGTTCATAACTTATGCTCAAACGAGCACTTAGACATATTCATGAAATTAGGACCACAACACCACTTGGCCCAGTCTCGCTCCGCGCAGAGACCACGCGACGTGGCTCTGATACCACTTGTAACAGCCCCACTTTCCCCTAAGGCGAACCAAAGGGGTTAACGGACTGCCTGCCCAGCTCTCGCCAGGACTACGGATCAGAGTAGAGCTATTAATAGCGATCCGGAACTTACAAACGAGCGTAAACAAGTCAAGATGGTAAAATAACCCAAAACAAAAAAAATGAAATCCGGAGTCGGTCATGAATAGTAACCGACCCGTCAGAACCCAACCGAAATAGCTAACAAACATTTACATCTGAACTTTAGCGTTTACAAATCAAAATGACATACAAAAGCTTTCAAAAGATAATACATATACACGGTTTGCCAAATCAAAAGAGAAACGCCCCAAAAGTACACTTAGGATTTTAATACATGAGCTATACAAAAGATATGTTCAACTAGCTCAAGTCGGCAACCGATTGTCAAATGCAGACCAAAAGGGTTTAATCTCCTGTAAGGAAAACAAAAGGAACGGAAAGGGGTGAGCTTGCGCTCAATGAGGTACCAAACAAATAGCATTAAAATCATGGCATTTCACATTTAACAAATCAGATACACATGTCAGATGTAAAGCAAAAGAACCAATGATTCAAATCAGAAGGATACGGGTGGCTCTCAGGAGCCAAATTTCCCAGCGCAGTACTTGATCCAAACCGGTTGACTCTCCGTCAACGTATATAGAACCAAAACGTCCGTAGACCCCTCTTTACACCGAATTCCGTCCACCAAACACCCCTTTACCGGGCCCGCTCACCGTAACCGAACAGAAATGGTAATACTCGAGTATACCGGAATCAAGGGTCTCAATACCCAAAAATCCCCGAACAGACTACCGTGGTTCGTTATCTAATCGTCCAGGCCCTTGCCGGCCCGACTCGAATAACTTAGCCACAGGATTGAGCTCATAGGTCATAGAAATCCGAACAGATGCAGACACAGATAACAGATTCAAATTTTGCATAGTAAATTGGCATATGAACAGACTAGAGAACGAGTGTGATAAAGTACACCCCCGTCTCGAACAAATAAACAGATTGCAGAGCAGAAATCAAGTTAAACAGCAATGGAGGGGAGTGGTACACTCACCGATTCAACTTCAAAAAGTTTCACTTCAGATTGGCCTTAATCGCCAAGAAACCCTAAAATAATCAAAATAAACCAATTGAAGGTTTTACTTCCAGAATCGAGTAAACAGAATGCACATGTGAGGCTCGACTACACGTCGTACGCCTTGCCAAATAAATACTAATGCAAGAATGCAAAAACATGATTCCCTTGGAAACGAAAAGGTAGCATGAAGACTTAGGCGCAAACAACCCAAAAGCCTTTCATTTCCACCAAAAGGCAAATCCAACTTATTTTATGGAGCAAATCTAAGTTTAATTGGTTGGAATGGAAGATTGAGATAGTTTGAAGCTTGTAAATTGAAGAAGTTTTTCTTCCTTGTCCAAGAGAGAGAATCGGCCAACAAGAGGTAAGAAAGAATGAATTTTTAGTCAATTTTTGAGATATTTAATCCATGATAAGAAAAGTCAAAAATGTCCAACAAGTGGACCAATCACATAGTGCCACTTGGCACTTCATTTAATGCCTTCCTATCACTTGGTTCCTCTCACATCAATGCCATGTCACCCTCTACTTATCTCTTAACACCCGATAAATTTCCACCAGTATCCGAAACTTAACCTTATTGGCCGAATTTTTCCGTACTTTTCGCACTAGTGGGTCCCACGTCCAAAATATATTCTTAATTTTCTAAAAACTCACCAAATACTTTCATTTTTTCTCACTTCCATGCTCTTTTGATCACTCTTTTTCCCACATTTCTCAATCCATATTTTTCACTATGTTTTACTCATCTTACTCCACAAGTAAAACTCAAATTTCACATATATATTTATAATCCTATCTTCATTCATTTGCACACACTAATACTTTGATTTTTCATCCAAATTCACACGTGCACTTTCTTTAACACATGCGAACACAAACACCTTGTTTTTTTTACACCATTTCATACATGAATCTTTTCATACACTTGCACACTCGCACATGAGTCACCATTTGCATCAATCGACCTCTATGAGGTTTCCCTTTATTGGCCACCACAATTCATGTGGTCTGGGACCAAAAACCTCACGAGAGACATCGTAGAATTTAGGATTGCATTTTTTCATTTTTGCATTCATATAGGTATAATCCAACATGCAATACATACCCTGGGTAGACAGTTAGGAAAGTTAGGGTTAAGTCACGCAACTAGCCTGGGCTAGGTCAAAGGGGTGCCTTGGAGTCTATCCTTGCCTTCCCCTTTGTCAAACGTGACTCCCGAACCTTTTTGTTTGTTTTACGTAGACTAGGAGTCGTTTTAAAAAGGGTTTATTACTACTTGACTTTAAAACTCATTTTTTAGGTGACTTGGTACACCTTAAATCATTACCAAGTGGCGACTCCAAACTTTTCATTTCAAAACCTTTTTTAAAACTATTTTTTTGGGTCAAATCGTCGCTTTCCAAGTCCCATTGAGACCCATGTCTTTTCAACTCACAAAAATCATTTTCCAATCAAAATTGAAACAAAAACTACATTTTCTCAAATCATTTATCTTTCCTATCAAAAATGGGGCGCGACAGTTTGGATTTGGAATCATTTGATGTATAGTTTGGGGAATCGTTTCCGCTTTGCTTATAACATGTAATTATTGGAGAATTTGATGTAATATTTGAGATTTATATTGTAATCTATTTGAGGACTGTAGTGAACGACTGAGTCCCGGCGAGAGCTGGGCAGGCGACCCGCCGAACCCTGGGGTACGCCCTAGGGAGAGGTGGGGCCGTCACAGTTGGTATCAGAGTTTAGGCTTCAGATCTCTGTAGTGTATCCTAGGCTTGAAATTTAGGATGCCGGACTGTGGGTTTGGTTTGCAATATTAGTGATTCTTGCGGGATGTCTTGACTTGATTAGTACAAGATGGAATGTCGAGAACGACATTCTCTTAAGGAGGGGAGATTGTGACGCCCCGAAAACTAGGAGTATGAGAAACCAAAAATTTTTATATATTTTCTCGACATTATTTTGTTTTCTTGTCTCTAAGTTTGTTTTCTTCAATATATTAATTTTTTTATATACATTTCTATAAGGAAATATAGTTTCCAAATCATTTTCTTGATCCAAGTTAGTCCACGTTAATTTTGAAGTGCGTTTTGAACGTGGGACCCGCAAGTGCGGTAAATGTATTATATTTTTGACAACTTGTTAGAATTTTATATTAAGTGATATTAGTTTACAAGGTGTTAAGATATTTGTCTTGGAGAGACAAGAAGGTAATCTCAAGCTTAAAGGGTGAAAAGTGTCACCTTGTTATTGAAGGTTGGACTTTGACATTTGACCATCTTACTACCTTTACCAAATAAGTACCAAATTGATCCAAAATCACCTTCATTCTTCATCATCTTGGCTGAGCTTCACAAGGAGAAAAGAAAGGAAAGCTTTCATCTTACTTCTTCATTTCTTGCTCCAATCAAACAATTTAACCGATTAAACTTAGATTTCCTCCATAAAACCTCTTAGTTTAGTGGTATTAAGGTTGGTTGTGAAGTGGTTTGGAAGACCAAGGTGCTAAGTTGCTTCCTTTCTTGAGTTGGTAAGATGAGTAGCTAAGGAACCTCTCTTTTCTTCTCAATCATGTTTAATTAGTGGCTTATGTGAGTTAAAGAGATGGTTTGATGGATTATATCTTGATTTTGGTTGAATTGGTGAAGTTTTATAATTATTGGGGATTTTTCTGTTTTAATATGAACATGGTTGTGTGGTGATATATGATGATTGGAAATGATGTTTAAGGACTCTATGAGGTGGAAAAAGTGGTCAATTGCAATCAATTTCTGTTTTGGAAGAAATTTCAGAAAATTAGGGTTCTTGAGGGAGCATTCTGTCCGAATTTTTAGCTCCTAATTAGAGGCCGAATTGGCCTTGGCTTAAAACATGAAAGTTGTAGGGAATGGCATTTTAAAGGTGCCTACAAAATTTCAGGTAAATCGGAGTAGTGTAGAATGAGAAAAGTCAAAATTACTATTGTTGTTCTGGTTTTACCCGAATGTAAGAATTGCGCCTGTAATTGGTTGTTTTGGCTGGAATTGCTTCCGAATTGGTTGTTGAGGCCTTCTAATGAAATTTAGCCCTATTTCTTAGATTTCAGCGGGTTTTGGAATTTCTGGATTTGGACTTGGATAGCCTGATTTATGATGTTTCCGCTAGAATACGTTCTGTGAATCTGTTTTTCCGGTTCTGGTGTAGTTTCTTGCATTTTTGACCTGATTACACTCGAAACTGGGTTGAGTGACCTTCCGTAATATTGCAGCCTGTCGAGGACGACATTCTTTTAAGGAGGGGAGATTGTGACGCCCCGAAAAAAATGAGTTTGAGAACCCGGAAATTTTCTAATTTTCTAGGGTTTATTTTTTTTAATGCTCGCCTTTTCTACATTTTCTTGATTAGAAAAATTCCCCAGATAAAGTTTATGAGCAAAAATAGTTTTAAAATGATTTTTCTAGTATCGGTTAGTTTTTGAGAAATTAAAAGCGTATTTTGGACGTGGGACCCGCTAGTGCGGTAAATGCATTATATTTTTGAAAACTTGTAGGAATTTTGTATTAAGTGATATTATTTTACAAGGTGTTAAGATATTTGTATTGGAGAGACAAAAAGATAAGTTTTGAACCAAAAGGTGACAAGTGTCACCTTGTGATTTAATCTTGGACCTTGACTTTGACTTGGACTTGTCTTAACCTTTACTAAACCAAATTTTGACCCAATTTCTTCCATTTTTATTGTCTTGGCAGAAATTTTTGGTGAGAAAGAACAAGAGAGAGTTTCTTCAACTTCAACTTCAATTCTTGCTCAAATCTTGAGTTCCAACCGATTAAATTGCAAATTACTCCATAAAACCTCTTAGTTTGGTGGAGTTGAGCTTGGTTGTGAAGTTGTTTGGAAAGTTATGGTGCCTAGTTGCTCTCTCTCTTGTTTTACTAAGGTGAGTAGTGGATGAATACCTCTCCTCCCTCTAATGATGTTAAATTCATGCTTGGTGATGGTAGGAGATGCAAGTTTATGGATCAAAACTTGATTTTGGTTGAATTGGTGAAGTTTTATAATTTTTGGGGATTTTTCTGTTTTCATATGGATATGATTGTGTGGCTATATATGATGATTGGAAATGATGTTTAAGGACTCTATGAGGTGGAAAAAGTGGAAAATTGCAACCAATTTCTGTTTTGGAATAAATTTTGGAAAGTTAGGGTTCATGAATCTACATTCTGCCCGAATTTATTGCACCATGTTAGAGGCCGAATTGGCCTTGGCTTAAAACATGAAAGTTGTAGGGAATGACATTTTAGAGGTACTTACAAAATTTCAGGTCAATCGGAGTAGCGTGGAATGAGATAAGTCGAAATTACTATTGCTGTTCTGGTTTACCCAGAATTGGAAATCTGCGACTGTAATTGGTTGTTTCGCTGGAATTGCTTCTGAATTGGTTGTTGAGGTCTTCTGATGAAATGTAACCCTGTTTCTTAGATTTCAGCTGGTTTTGGAATTTCAGGATTTTGACTTGTGTAGGCTGAGTTATGATGTTTATGCTAGAATGCGTTTTGCAAACCTGTTTTTGTGATTCTGGTATAGTATATTACATTTTTGACCTGGTTACACTCGAAACTGGGTTGAGTGACCTTCTACAATATTGTAACCCTATCTCTTAGCTTCGAAACGGTGGGTCTTGGACCTTTATCCGACAATCGTAGTGCCTTTGGTGCCATTACCGCAAAATGACGTCAAAACCTATTTTTCTGGTTTTGAGCTTAACTTTCATTTCCGGACTTTTCCCTAGCTTGACATGTCTTTGTACTTCTTGGAACTTGCTGAATGGCTATTGGATGAACTTGTTGTTGTGTGTGTACCTTTGGTTTTGAATGAGAAGGATAATGAAGCCATGATGGCTGGGAAAGTAAGCAAATTTAGGGGAAGTGCTGTCCGAAGTTTTAAAGGGTTTGATTGCTTTGAGTTTGTGATCTAAGACTTGGATTTGAGCAAGGCAATGTTATATGATGGATGATTTCTGAGCCATGGAGGTGAGTGACCTCAAACTACTTCTAAAGTTATTTATGAACCGTTTCTTACATTATTTACTTTTGAACTGTTTCCAAAGTTACTTTTGAAATGTTTTCTTGCATATCATGCGTGCTGGCATGTGAGTGTGCCTTGTTTGCTATATTTCTTGACTTCATGACTTGTATTTTGGTTGATAACGTGTTAAGCGCTTATAATGATTTCCAAAACGAGTTTTCGAGGCGAGTGTGTACTTTATCGCACTCGACCTCGATAAATGTGAAATTTTCGATTGAAATGTTACTTGCGAATGAATGTAAGCCTTTTGGGCTGAACTGGCCATTGCCCCTTGTTACCGGTCGTCTTGAGCCAGAAGCGGACTCGGTCAGGCGATTAGGAACTTGGGTGAACGTTTGGTATACTCGAGTATTACCTATGTAGGTTGGTGGAGCCTGGCCAAAAGCCAGGGACGGGGTGAATGAAATGAAATGAATGACCAAATGAGCGAGGAAACGTCAGGAGAATGAATGTATCCTTTCATGAATGTTACTATCGCTTTCCATTGTAAATGTTTCTTGAATTATTGATAATCCACATTTACTGTTTTGCAAATGATGTAGTTGTTTCTGGACTTATCACTTGATTTATGACATCATGGATATATGACATCATTGAAATGAACTATTGTGAAACCGATTTGATTACTGATTTTAATGGTTACTCGCTGAGCTTCTAGCTCACCCCAAAAATATTTTATTCCCCTCCACAGGGCTCGTGGCGAAGGAAGGACTTGTAGTACTTGTTCACGTGACTGGATGGCCTATATCTTGTACAGTTTTGGATTGGGAATCATTTGATGTATAGTTGGGAATTAGTTTCCGCTGCATTTGTGACATGTAATTATTGGAGACTTGGGTGTATATTTGTGGACCATGTGATGTATATTTGAGGTTTATTCTTGTAATTCATTTGAGGACTTTAGTGAACGACTGAGTCCCGGCGAGAGCCGGGCAGGCGGCCCGCCGAACCCTGGGGTACGCCTTAGGGGAAGGTGGGGCCGTCACAGTTGGTATCAGAGCTTAGGTTTCAGATCTCTGTAGTGTATCCTAGGCTTGAAGTTTTGGATGCCGGACTGTGGGTTTGATTTGACTCTTGAGAGATTTGTGCGGGATGTCTTGACTTGATTGGTACAAGAGGGAATGTCGAGGACGACATTCTTTTAAGGAGGGGAGATTGTGACGCCCCGAAAAAAATGAGTTTGAGAACCCGGAAATTTTCTAATTTTCTAGGGTTTATTTTTTTTAATGCTCGCCTTTTCTACATTTTCTTGATTAGAAAAATTCCCCAGATAAAGTTTATGAGAAAAAATAGTTTTAAAATGATTTTTCTAGTATCGGTTAGTTTTTGAGAAATTAAAAGCGTATTTTGGACGTGGGACCCGCTAGTACGGTAAATGCATTATATTTTTGAAAACTTGTAGGAATTTTGTATTAAGTGATATTATTTTACAAGGTGTTAAGATATTTGTATTGGAGAGACAAAAAGATAAGTTTTGAACCAAAAGGTGACAAGTGTCACCTTGTGATTTAATTTTGGACCTTGACTTTGACTTGGACTTGTCTTAACCTTTACTAAACCAAATTTTGACCCAATTTCTTCCATTTTTATTGTCTTGGCCGAAATTTTTGGTGAGAAAGAACAAGAGAGAGTTTCTTCAACTTCAACTTCAATTCTTGCTCAAATCTTGAGTTCCAACCGATTAAATTGCAAATTACTCCATAAAACCTCTTAGTTTGGTGGAGTTGAGCTTGGTTGTGAAGTTGTTTGGAAAGTTATGGTGCCTAGTTGCTCTCTCTCTTGTTTTACTAAGGTGAGTAGTGGATGAATACCTCTCCTCCCTCTAATGATGTTAAATTCATGCTTGGTGATGGTAGGAGATGCAAGTTTATGGATCAAAACTTGATTTTGGTTGAATTGGTGAAGTTTTATAATTTTTGGGGATTTTTCTGTTTTCATATGGATATGATTGTGTGGCTATATATGATGATTGGAAATGATGTTTAAGGACTCTATGAGGTGGAAAAAGTGGAAAATTGCAACCAATTTCTGTTTTGGAATAAATTTTGGAAAGTTAGGGTTCATGAAGCTACATTCTGCCCGAATTTATTGCACCATGTTAGAGGCCGAATTGGCCTTGGCCTAAAACATGAAAGTTGTAGGGAATGACATTTTAGAGGTACCTACAAAATTTCAGGTCAATCGGAGTAGCGTGGAATGAGATAAGTCGAAATTACTATTGCTGTTCTGGTTTACCCAGAATTGGAAATCTGCGACTGTAATTGGTTGTTTCGCTGGAATTGCTTCTGAATTGGTTGTTGAGGTCTTCTGATGAAATGTAACCCTGTTTCGTAGATTTCAGCTGGTTTTGGAATTTCTGGATTTGGACTTGTGTAGGCTGAGTTATGATGTTTACGCTAGAATGCGTTTTGCAAACCTGTTTTTGTGATTCTGGTATAGTATCTTACATTTTTGACCTGGTTACACTCGAAACTGGGTTGAGTGACCTTCTACAATATTATAACCCTATCTCTTAGCTTTGAAACGGTGGATCTTGGACCTTTATCCGACAATCGTAGAGCCTTTGGTGCCATTACCGCAAAATGACGTCAAAACCTGTTTTTCTGGTTTTGAGCTTAACTTTCATTTCCGGACTTTTCCCTAGCTTGACATGTCTTTGTACTTCTTGGAACTTGCTGAATGGCTATTGGATGAACTTGTTGTTGTGTGTGTACCTTTGGTTTTGAATGAGAAGGATAATGAAGCCATGATGGCTGGGAAAGTAAGCAAATTTAGGGGAAGTGCTGTCCGAAGTTTTAAAGGGTTTGATTGCTTTGAGTTTGTGATCTAAGACTTGGATTTGAGCAAGGCAATGTTATATGATGGATGATTTCTGAGCCATGGAGGTGAGTGACCTCAAACTACTTCTAAAGTTATTTATGAACCGTTTCTTACATTATTTACTTTTGAACTGTTTCCAAAGTTACTTTTGAAATGTTTTCTTGCATATCATGCGTGCTGGCATGTGAGTGTGCCTTGTTTGCTATATTTCTTGACTTCATGATTTGTATTTTGGTTGATAACGTGTTAAGCGCTTATAATGATTTCCAAAACGAGTTTTCGAGGCGAGTGTGTACTTTATCGCACTCGACCTCGATAAATGTGAAATTTTCGATTGAAATGTTACTTGCGAATGAATGTAAGCCTTTTGGGCTGAACTGGCCATTGCCCCTTGTTACCGGTTGTCTTGAGCCAGAAGCGGACTCGGTCAGGCGATTAGGAACTTGGGTGAACGTTTGGTATACTCGAGTATTACCTGTGTAGGTTGGTGGAGCCTGGTCAAAAGCCAGGGACGGGGTGAATGAAATGAAATGAATGACCAAATGAGCGAGGAAATGTCAGGAGAATGAATGTATCCTTTCATGAATGTTACTATCGCTTTCCATTGTAAATGTTTCTTGAATTATTGATAATCCACATTTACTGTTTTGCAAATGATGTAGTTGTTTCTGGACTTATCATTTGATTTATGACATCATGGATATATGATATCATTGAAATGAACTATTGTGAAACCGATTTGATTACTGATTTTAATGGTTACTCGCTGAGCTTCTAGCTCACCCCAAAAATATTTTATTCCCCTCCACAGGGCTCGTGGCGAAGGAAGGACTTGTAGTACTTGTTCACGTGACTGGATGGCCTATATCTTGTACAGTTTTGGATTGGGAATCATTTGATGTATAGTTGGGAATTAGTTTCCGCTGCATTTGTGACATGTAATTATTGGAGACTTGGGTGTATATTTGTGGACCATGTGATGTATATTTGAGGTTTATTCTTGTAATTCATTTGAGGACTTTAGTGAACGACTGAGTCCCGGCGAGAGCCGGGCAGGCGGCCCGCCGAACCCTGGGGTACGCTTTAGGGGAAGGTGGGGCCGTCACAGGGATCACCGGTGATATGCCTTGAGCAGCCACTATCAATAAACCATTTGGACTTGTTTGAGCCTTTTTCCTGAAAAGAGAAAGTGTTTGGTACCCTTTTTAATTTTTGGGTCCACAATAGTTAGCATTGTGTCTAACTAACCACATGCATCTCATCCCTTTGTTCAGATTTCTTTTCACATAGCAATCTCCTTTCAAATGCCATTTTTGACAACAAAAACCACACATAATGGAAGAGTCCTTAACATGTAATGGTTTGACATATCTCAATCCATTTCTTCTATATGTTGTGAAATCATGTGCATTTTTGTTGTGTGCTAATATTCTTTGTTGAGCAGTAAGAAAGGTAGATGACATGTTCTTTTTGAGAAAATCTTGCTTTCTTGCTTTCAAAGTCTCATCCAAGTTGTCCATTCTTTTTTTCAAATCACCATGTCTTTCGTTCAGCATTTCACAAATACTTGTCTTTCTATCAAGCTCATTTTGAACATCAAATCCGGCTCTTACAAGACATTCATTGTCAGTCTTTAGTTGTTTATTTTGTTGAAGAAGACTTGCATTTTCATGAATGAGAAAAGTAATTTTCTGTTTTAACTGCTTGTTTTTATCAAAAGATTCTTTCAAGGCATTTTGCAGTTTTTCAACAAAGGATTCAAGATCATCATCTTTTTCATCATCACTTACAGATTGAGAGTGTATGGAAGTTACCTCATTATCTCCAATAGCCATGAAGGCCATTTGAGCTGATTCTTCCTCTTCTTCAACTTCCCCTTCGGAGTTGCATTCATTCCAAGTAATCTGGAAGTTGTTGAATCTTGGCTTTCAATCAGCTTTCCCATCTTTCATTTTCTTCATAGGGCATTCGTTTGCATAGTGTCCAGGCTGTCCACATTCATAGCATTTGTCCACTTGCTTCTTGTTGAATTCTTGTTTTCCTTTGTTCCTTGCATTTGATGAATAATTTTGGAATTGATTGCTAGGTCCTCCCCTTCTAAACTTCCTTTTATTCAAGATTCTCTTGAAGCCTCTTGTGATGAGAGCAAGATCATTATCATCACCATCCGAGTCTTCATCATCCAAGTGAGTTGGATCATCTTCACCTTGAGTAGTCTTTAGAGGAATGTTTCTCTTTGCTCTAGCATCCTCTTTCTCCTGCACTTTAGATTTCAATTTCAACTCATAAGAGGTTAGCGAGTTAATGAGAGATTCAATAGGCACAGAATTTAAATCCTTAGCCTCCTCTATTGCAGCCACTTTATTTTCCCATTCTTTGCCCAATGTATTGAGAATTTTCCTGTTCTTCTCTCTCAAGTTGTACTCTTGCCCAACACCTCGAGATCTTTGATCAAGTCATTGAACCTGCAATACATTTTGTCAATATTCTCAAGAGGTTCAATTTTAAATGATTCATACTTTGTGACCAAGATAGCCTTTTTCTATTTTCTCACGTTGTCACCACCCTCATGGATTTCTCTTAGCTTATCCCACATTTCTTTGCCCGATTTACAGCCTTTTACTCTAATTGATTCATTTGAATCTAAGGCACTATAAAGAACATTCATGGCTTTGGCATTCAATGTGAGATTAGTCCTATCTTGAGCATTCATTTCAGCTCTCATTTTTGGCCGAAGCAAACCTGTATCTGCATCAAGAAAGTTAGCTTCATGCGGTCCTTCACTCACAATAAACCATAACTCAATATCAATAGATTGCAAAAAGATAATCATTCTTTCTTTCCAGCTAACATAATTGGAGCCACTAAACATGGGAGGCCTAGTAACAGATTGCCCCTCAACAAACATAGCATGACTGGTTGTCATCTTTACTCCAAGCCGCTTGAGCTTAATCTCTAGGAGACCTGGCTTTGATACCAATTGTAAGGCCCAAGACAACCTAAGAGGGGGGGTGAATTAGGTTGATTAAAATTTTAATCAAATTTATGCACTTTTTCTTTAATAAAAATTTACCTTCTTTTCTAGTAATGATCAACCAAATAGATTAGAAGAAGAGAGCAATGTTGATTAGAAAAACAAGTATAGATAAGCAATGGGAATTTTATTAAACCAAAAGAATAAGATAGAATATCAAACCGATTGTCTACCAAGCTTTCCTCAAACTTGAAAACCAATCACTAGGTTGAGCAACTTCTCTTTGATAAAAGATGATCAACTAGATGTACAATGGAGGGAGCACTTCCTCCTTGCCTTAAGCCTCACTTAGTCAAGCTAAGAAGTTTTACAATCACTCAGATAACCCTCAACAAAGCTACACTAATGAAACTTTCAACCACAAGAGAAATGCTCACAAGAAATTCACACCACTTGGAGAACAAATCTAGTTTTGGAGACTATTTTCTAGCTAAAATATCTCTTGAGATCTTGTAAACAAAGTGTGCAAAAGTCCCTTCTTGGTTCAGAACAGTTTGTTTTTAAAGGGAACCAAAAATGGGTTTCATCAATGCTTCCAACGGATAGAAGGCAGATGAAGAGTCAGCTAGCCGTTGGGGCTGTCGGACGTCCGACGACCAAATCATCGTCCGAACCTATCGTTCGAAAACAGCTAAGTTGTAGTTCGGACGTCCGATGCATTTTTATCGTCCGACAGCATCAGCGTCCGATTGTCGTTAGAGAGTTGGCAAGTCTTCTTGGAATTTTTCGGACGTCTGACGCGGTTGATGTGCGTCCGAGGCGTGCGTTCGATCCTTCCGGACGTCCGACGCTTCCTTATGAGCGTCCGACAGAGCTTCCTTCTTGATGTTCTTTATCCTTTCGGACGTCCGACATGAGTGTCCTGTTTTTGCTTTTTCTTTTGGTTAATTTTCATTTCTTGACATATTCGTACCTGATTCTTTGATAGGCAAAAAGCACTTATATTTGAAGAGAGTTAGATAAACATTTCAAAGTACTTTGTGATCATCAAAACCAAGAATAACACAAAGCATAAACATCCTTAAAATTTATTTCAGTCTCATATAAATCCTTAGTCATATCAAATCCTAGTAACTCAGCAGCAAGAAAGGTAAGTAGGGCGTACCTTCTAGATAATGCATCAGCTACTACATTAGTCTTACCAGATTTATATTTGATAACATAAGGAAAAGTTTCAACAAATGAAATCCACCTCACATGTCGCTTGCTCAATTTATGTTGAGCTCTAAGGTACTTCAAAGATTCATGGTCGGTATGAATTACATACTTCTTGGGTTGCAAGTAATACTGCCATGTCTCTAATGTACAAACTAGAGCATACAACTCTTTGTCATAAGTGCAATAGTTCAAAGAAGCACCACTTAGCTTCTCGCTAAAGTAAGCGACGGGATGATCCCCTTGCATCAACACCACTCCAATGCTAATACCTGAAACATCACATTTAATTTTAAATGTTTTAGTAAAATCAGGTAATGACAAAACAGGTGCACGTGTGAGATGTTCTTTAAGTAATTCAAAAGCTTTTTGTTGAGCTTCTCCCCAAACGAATTTCTCATCCTTTTTAATGATTGCTGTCAATGGGGCGGCAATTGTGCTAAAATTTCTCACAAATCGCTTGTAGAAACTCGCAAGTCCATGAAAGCTACAAGTTTCTCTAACATTTTTTGGAACTGACCACTCTTGAATTGCCTTAATCTTACTATCATCCACCTGAATTCCCTGTGAGCTAACAACAAAACCTAGGAACACAAGTTTATTAGTACAGAACGTGCACTTGTTAAGGTTGGCATAAAGCTGTTCCTTTCGAAGTACTTCAAGTATAAGTCTTAAATGTTCATGGCGCTCTTCTAGACTCTTGTTGTATATGAGTATATCATCAAAATAAATGACTACAAATTTTCCTAAGTAGGCACGCAACACATGTTTTATCAATCTCATAAAAGTACGAGGTGCATTAGTTAGTCCAAAAGGCATAACCAACCACTCATACAAACCATACTTAGTCTTAAATGCCGTTTTCCATTCATCACCCTCTTTAATACGAATTTGATGATATCCACTTTTGAGATCAATTTTTGAAAAGATGAATGCATCATGCAATTCATCTAACATATCATCTAAACGAGAAATAGAATGATAATACTTTATCGTAATTGAATTGACGACCAATTAGTACACATCCTCCATGTTCCATCCTTCTTGGGGACGAGTATAATTGGCACAACACACGGACTTAAACTCTCTCTCGCCCAACCTTTTGCAAGTAGCTCCTCAACTTGCCTTTGAAGCTCCTTCGTTTCCTCAAGATTGCTTCTATAAACACATTGATTAGGTAATGGCACCCCAGGAATTAAGTGTGAGGACTCATGTTTTATTCTTAAAATAGTCAATTTTATAATTATTTTCCCCAGTTATATTTAATTACCCTAGTAATGCATGAATTTTTCTTAAATTTTGATTTTTCGTGCGCGTGTTGTAAGTTCGCGTATTTCGCTTTGGAATGAAAAAGTGGAAATTTAAGAAATTTATATTAGACTAGTAAGAGTAAATAATTACCATATTAAAGGAAGTATCTTGGAGGATTAGTATATGAGTGTATCAAACCCAAGAGAAAGTGGTAGTACAAAACACCATTTGGGCACTATTAAGAGTTGACTTTTTGCCCAACACTTATGGCTACTATTTCATTCTTTCCCTCCAAGAAAACCAAACCACAAAACACTCCCTCACTCTCTCTCTTGTTCGGCCAGCCAAAGGAAAGAAGACAGAAGGAAGAAAGCTCCACAAAACCTTGTTCAATCTTGTACCATTTCACTTCTAAATCTTCACCCAACTCCTAAACACTTTGGAGATTAGTTTCATCTTGGAGAAAGACATCATCTTGAGGACTTTTCCTGGAGAGTTTCGGCTAAAAATTTCTGGTTTCATCTAGGGTTCCATCTTGAGTTTTGAAGGTATAAACATCTCCACCAAAGCTTTTACTTTCTTGTTTCATTTCTTGGTTTTGAAGCGTGTAGCTTCCTTCTTGTTGTTGTTGCTTGGATTTGGTTGGTTGAAGTGGGCTCTATGAACTCCCACCTTGGTTAAATGAGGGCTGCCATGATGTCTATGTGTGTGTTAGTGTGTTTGTGATGAGTTTTCCTAGAAGAAACTAGAAGAGGAAAAAGAAAGAGAGAAAACCGTGAGAGGAAGTAAGCTGGCCAAATCTATCATGTTGTTATCTTGATTGAATTTCAAAATTTTGTTGGTTGTTTGACTGTGAAACTGATGTATATATGTGGTATATTGTATGTGCAAAATGCCTTCAGAAAATCATGTTATTTGGTTGATCAAAACTAGAATTTTTGAAACTGCAAGAAATCCGGAAATGGTCATCTGAAGGCCTGAACAGTGTATCTTTGATTGAACATAACTCTTTGTAAAAAAGTCGAAATCGAGTGCCGTTTGTGGAATTTGAAACTACACATTCTTAGCTTTAAAAGGCATAAAAATCAATCTCTAGTTCATTTTGTGTGAACTGCAGTGAACTGATGAAGTCGGCTGTTCTGTTCCGCTTGTTCATTCGAATGGAAATGAGAAGCTGTAATTTGTGACTTGAATTTGAACTACTTGTGAACTGATTTTGGAAATTATTTCTTCTGATGAAATGTAGCTTTTGGAACCTAGTTTCTAACTCCACCAACCATTCTTTATTTGAGTTTGTATAGAGTGAGATATGGCCTGATTTTTAAATTACAGCAAAACTGGAAACTAGAAAGTTTCTTCCCTCTTGCTGGCCGAATGGTCAAACTTGTTTTGGAATGTTTTGTTTCACAAACTTTGATGTCAATTACCTCTAAATTGCTCATTGGATGTTTATGGAACCTTAATTTCAACATTTGAGCTAATTGAGGTTGATTGTGTGGGACAAAACGTTTGAAAAGGAAAGAGAACCATGGACGGCAAATTTGCTTTGAAATTTTTCCGAAATTTGACTATTTTGTTAACTGTCTTCCCACGTGAGTTTTACGTGAATTTGGTAGAGATATAGGTCACATATGGAAGATTTAGTGTACCAAATTTGGTGTATTTTCAATGCCATTTCGATGGCTAAAGGATACTTCAAAGATAGCTTTTCAAATCTGGAAAATGATTGAACAGTTTGCAAAACGCAACCAACTTTGAACTAATGTATCTCGATCCTCGAAACTCCAAATTTAGTTCTGTTTGTTGTATTTGAAATCTTGTTTAGAACTCTTATTGTGTTATGAATTTCAAAGGCTGATTCACTTTCTGTGAATTATGCCAAATTTCCAAAGTTTGCTGAAAAACCAAGACTGGTTCAAACCTGTCTTCTTGGAACTGAAACTTTGAGTTGAATTATGAATGCCTTCTAGTTGGAATCATGGAAAAGTGTCTTTTGAGAACTTTTAGTATTCTGAATTTAGTTTCCAGCAGTATAAATTTTTCCATTTTTGGACTTACAAAACTCAAGATACGATTTTTCAAAGTAATATCACTCCAAACTGGAAAATTTCTGTTTCAACCAAATTACTCCTTTAAGAACTTTCCACCTTCCTTTGTGATTGTTGGACTATTTTAAGTTTGATTTCATGGTTTAATACAAGGTCTCTTTGGACTTTGAACTTTCATTTCAAATCTTGGTCTCCGAGGGTTAAACCTTTCTTGATGCAATTACTTGGTCATATAACTCTCTTGGTTAATGGTACTTCTCTTCGTACTTTAATTAGGGACTTCAACCCATATTCTTATGGCCTTGATAACTGTACTAGAGTTGGCAATTATACAAGTATTTTAAAAGAATGATTTGAAAGGTTTCTTGTGAACTTAATTAGTAATGCCTGGAATGTTTTGGCCAAGCTTCCAAGTAAATATATCCATCTTCCTCGATTTTCGTGCCAAAACTTAGAGATTTGTTTAATCTTCAACTTGGAGAATCCTGGACATGACTTGACTTGGATCAATGTATTCTTGGGTATATTCAAATGCTACCCTCGTGGATTAAGTTATTAAGTGATATTTGCATTCGATTTGAATGCGTTATCTCTTAAGTGAGAGTAGCCGGAATACTACTAGACCTTGGCTGAATACCTAGGTGAATTGTAATTGTACATGTCTTAGGTGATCAAAAGGATCCCGAGGAACTCGTTTGATCTTGCCTCGCTCTTGTTTTACACTCTTGATTTTGGTGAGTGTTTCTTATGTGTTTAAGTGTTAAGTGCTACTTATAATTGCTTCTATGAAAATTTTCACCGATTTAAGGTGAGTGTGTACTTTATTTCACTCGATCTACTAAAATAACAAATTTCTACCGTTTACCGATTTACTTGATTACTTGCGCATGTTGCAAACTCTAAGCTGAACTGGGCCCTGTCCTTGGTTACTAACCTACTCGAGCTAGGACTGGGCTTGGTCAAGTAGGTTGGAACCCTGGGTCACCGTTTTGGTATACTCGAATATTACCACTGGAGGAATAAGGTGATGGCCAGACAACCGGGGGAATTATTGGGGTTATAAGGTGTAGCTGACCGAAACGGTTCCACATGAGCATCGTATCCTTTTAATGTGTATTTATTTCTGTAAAATAATAAATGTCTCATTTTAATGTGCTATTGTGAAATCTTGAACCGTACATGTGTTATGCTCAATTTACTTGATTTATTAGAACTGTTTAGGTGTTTTGGAACCTCACTGGACTGTTTAACTCATTCCATGCTTTTGTTTTCCTTAATAGGGTTCAAGACCAAGAGTACTCGCGAATAGTACTAAGTTATTTTCTTTTGGAGACTTTAAGTTGTATTATAGCAGTCGACTGTAGTACATATTCTTTTGAGTTGTATTAAATTGAAAGTTAACTAATTGTGTTTTGGAGTTCTTTCAATGTATATTGAAAATATTTGAAGTATTTCTAGTTTTGAATTATGGATTGTAGTGAGCCCCGACGAGAGTTGAGCAGGCGTTCCGCGGATACCCTTAGGAGAAGTGGGGGCGTCACATTAAGTCTATTTGGTGCTCGATTTCCCTAATTGGTGATAAATCACTTGGCGCTTTTTTAGGAAATAAATCTTAGAATTCCTGCAAAAGAGACACTATCGAACTTGGCAAAGAAGCGTGTGTCGTTAGTAGTGTCCAAGACCTCCTTGCTTAAACGCACAAGTAAGGTTCTGTGACGACCCCACTTCTCCCAAGGGCGAACCCAAGGGTATCGGCGGGCCGCCTGTCTAGCTTGCGCCAGGACTCGAAACTTAAAACAATAAAAGCCAGAAAATCCAAAAGAGTACTATTTACAATCCCAAAAGAGTTATAATTACATTCTCCAAAAGTACCTGCTCTTACTATTACATCCGTATAATTACAACCAAAATCAAAATGTAGACCCTAAGAAGGATCGTAATACAAACCACCAGAAATAAAACAAACATCCTAATGGTTCAACTATTACAAGCCAATCTACTATACTAGTGTGTGTGCCCAAACGTACCTGCGTCGGCCCCTGCTAAGGAAAACAAAAGGAATGGGGTAAGCTAAAAGCTTAGTAAGTAAACAGGGGCAAAAGCGTAAATTTCATGTAGCATCAATTACACAGTAAGAGTAAAGCAAAAGCAGAAAAGTAACATCACATAATAAGGATACGGGTGGCTCCAAAGCCAAGTCATTTGCCATGCGTGATCTCCTGTCGACCCTCCGTCGACCATAAATAAGGTCCCGTAGAACTTCACTTGTACACCCACCGACACCTTATCACCCTCACTGGCCAGTCACCTCACAAACTTGCCCAGGCGAACGAAATCACAAACTTGAGCTTGAGTCGCAAGCTCGGGTCACAAACTTGGTGACCTCAATCCAGGTTGGACTGACTTCGACCAAGCCCTAACCGGCTCGAATAGTCCATCTAGGTATTGAGTTCAACCTCAAACTCACAAAATTCACAAAATTATTCAAAAGTCACCCCGAGCCACAAGCTCAAGGGTTTTAGTTCCAAAATTTCTCATATACATATGTCATGTACAAATAAGCGCGCAAATTAGGGTTTAGGTCGAGCGCGATAAGATACACTCTCGCCTAGGTACCCTTTTTACGCATAACGAAACACATAAACAACTAACACATAAGAGCGGCCTGAATACTTACTCAAAATACCAACAGTAGTATAAAGGCGGAATTCACTTTGTGTGTTGGCTAGTAGTGGGCCCCACCGGCACCGCCTAGCTCACCACTGTCTGAAATCGAAGATTATGTCACAATATATCACAAACTGCAACTAACATACTTAAAACAAGCCAAACGGCAAAATTGGCACGCGCAAGTGCGGAAACGGCAAAACGGCCGCACACGTCCGCGCGGAACGGCAAACGGAAATGGCCAAATCGGCCATCTCAAACCGTTTTGGTCAAAAATTAGGCTAGGAGTGTCGGATCAAAGTGGGTGAGACACCGTTTCGAAGCTAAGAGAAAGGGCTACAATTTCCGTGAAGACATTTCAACCCAGATCTCACTAGGTATAGGTCAAAAATGCACGAAATAGTGCCAGCTGTTTCCTTGCGGGTTACCAAACAGGCCCTGTTTACAAGGCCGTAACTCACGGTACAGAAATCGAAATTCAGAAATTCCAAAGGCATTAGAAAGCTGAAACATAAGGCTAAAACTTTCATGTTTTGGCCAAGACCTGAATCTATTCAGAAAAGAACAAAATTCGAGTGCCAAAGTACCCGTCAGAAGTGTCCAAATACCGGGCAGTTCTGACGATCGATATTGTTTCGATCATAACCGGAGCTACGGAACTCGGTTTTCGACGTACTTTATACCATTTCGAAGCTGAGACCAAGATCTAAATTTCTTATGAAGGAGTCGACACCCAGATCGAATGGGATCAAAACCGAAAAATCACGGCAGAAGCTAAACTAGAAAAACGCGCAGAATCAAAGGGTCAAAACAGGCTTGAGCATTTCGTCGATAACTCAGGCTACCCTAATCCGATGGAGCTGAACATTTGCAGGCATACTCAGAACTTACAAGGCTACAACTTTCATGTTTTGAGGAATTCCTAAATCCGTACATAGCATTAAGAAAAATGAAGCCGAAGTTCAGTCGTTGAACTGTCCTGTTTTCCCGGATTTGCCGGCTTTGCGCGTCACAATCGCACGGTCCGTTTCTATGGTTCTTATACTAGTTTCCAACCAAATTCCTACCAAAGAAACACACTTATACCAGCTTCTAAAAGGTCTATTAATGGTCCGAATTTCTCTCCTTATTTTACCACAAAATTACCAAACACAAATCATACTCCCTAACCTATCTTCATATGCACTAAAGACTTGATCTAACATCCCACTAACCAAACCCTAACCCAAAAGCCTTAGGCTAAACTAAACTAACCTCATGGAGTCTAGGGTTTCTTAACCCAAATAAGATTTTTGCTAGCAACCAACCAAATCAAGTGAGGCAATCTATCAAACACAACCACTACACATCAATTCTCAAGCAAAGCAACTAAGGAAAACATTAAGCAAGAAACCCAAATTTTCCCCCTTCTTGGCCGAATTTTCAGCAACCAAATAACACTAAAATTAACCATGAAACTTCCATATAAACATCAAATCAACCATATAAGTCCATAATCATAACATAATACATCATTTCCATGGCTTAAAGATCAAAACCCCAAAAGTTTATCTTTCAAGTAAGAGGCATACCTTCAATTAAGCTTTGTAGATGATTAACCTTCACTAATCAAGCACCCAAGTTGTTGCTCCAAGATTCAAACCCAAGATGGAAGCTAAAACTTGAAGATTTTTGAAGAAATTTTCTCACTTTCTCTCCCTCTCTCTCTCGGCTCTTCCTTTCTTTTTTTCTTAGTTTTGTTTTGTTTTGTTTTCTCTTGTTTCTTATAAGTTGTAAGACAACATATACTCAAAGCTTTGGGAGATATTTCTTATAGCTAGCCAATCACAAAAATGCTTTATTTGTTGTTTAAACCCTTGCACTTTAACTTTCTCTTTCTTACACAATTTCCCTCACACATTTGATAATCTTTCAATTTACTCCATAAGTCATAACTTAATCTCTTTTAAAACATGTAATCACACTTAATTACTTCACTAATCACTTTCTCATCTTAATCACTTACACTTAAGCATGCTTTATCCCACATAAAAGTAATTAAACAAGAACCTTTTTGTCAAGGGCAAAATTAGGGATTTTGCTCACTTAGGGTTTCTACCCTTCTTAAACTTAATTAACCTATACAAAATGGATTAAATCCTATACTTATCCACACTAAGACACACATTAACTTTACTAACTTTAATCACCACTCGAACTTGTAACCAATACATAATTAGGGTTTAAATCTTAATCCCTACTTAGAGTTTTCGAAATACTCCCGAAACCAAACGTTATCGCCCAACTAATGAATATATCAACATAAAACGGACTGGGGCCTCACAATCTTCCCCACTTAGGACAATTTCGTCCTCGAAATGGATTCGTTTGATCAAGGCGTACCTTCAAAGTCCACCGAAGGATTTGTCATCTCAGGTTGACCCATCGCATAGACTCTTGCTGGCCCTTTGGGTCGATTTTCCCCTGTAGTTGACGGCTTAGTTGTGGTGGTCCCTCCAGTCGGTGGTTTGAGTCCATCCTTCTGCATCTTAGGGCACCGGGCAATCAGATGTTCGGTGCTGCCACATTTGAAGCATTTGCGTACCGAACTATTCTTCCAGCAATTTTCATCAGTGTGATTGCCCCCACAGAAACCACAGGTTGACTTGGCGGCTGTACTTGCCCCTCCACGCTGGACACTCCTCGGCCCCTCTTGCACTACCTGACCCCGCACAAAGTTATTCGGGGTCCCTGCAGGTCGTGGACCATCCGTACCTTTATTTATCTTGGCAGATGGCTCGTTTCGCGAGCTTTGTCCGACCATGGAATCATTTGAGCTAGGCTGCCTCCTTTTCCGATCGTGGAAGGCTTTAACCTGTCCTCTGGCAGTCTCAATTCGCTGTGCTTTTTCTAGCGCTTGGCTAAACGTATTCAACTGAGCCGCTGCTAGCGATTCCTGGATTTCCACATTTAAACCTTGAACGAATCGACGGATTCGTTTCTGCTCCATTAACACCAGCTCTGGGGCAAAGCGAGAAAGTTTAGTGAACTGAGTTTCGTACTCCGCCACACTCGATGCCCCTTGACGTAGGCGGATGAAATCATCTTCCCGTTTTTCTTGCACAATGGGTGGTAAGTATTTTTCATTAAACTCCCGTGTGAAGTTGATCCAGGTCCAAGGAGTCTGTTCGCGCTCCCACTTGGCTTTGATTACATTCCACCAGGCTCGAGCGGCCCCTTCAAACTGAAAGACCGCAAAGGATATCTGCCGCTCCTTTGAATACCTAAGCGCGGCAAATATGTCTAACATACGGTCTAGCCAACCCTCCGCTAAGTCAGGGTCGGCCCCACCGATAAACTTTGGGGGTACGAATTTTTGGAATCGCTCCAAGGCACGGTCTTCACCCTCGTGATTGCCTGGATTATGTCCCGGATTATGTCCAGGATTCCCCATACCGCTCCCTTGGCCCTGTTGATTTGTCATTTGCTCTAGTAAATCGGCCATCCACTGGATGGCTGTAGCGACTTGATCTTGCTCTGGTCCTTGTTCCCTTTCAGGGCTTCGTGCTCGCCCTCTACCTCCACCTCGAGTACCGGAGGCCATTTAAGTGCAAACGTCTATAGATCGGAACATTACACATAAACTTATTATGCGGACTATGAGCAAAAGTACGGACGTAAAGCGTATGAACAAAAGACACACAAAGGATAAATTCAAAATGCTACTCAAATATATACATAGATATACAAAATCACACCAAAAGATTTTCTGATTACCGACCTCCAGTCGGTACAAAACCCAATGTACACATGAGCACTCCGGCTCCAAGATCTAGTCGGCCAACCAAATAAAGAAAGAAAGTGGTCATGCCAGTTTTAACAAAAGGAATCTACCAGCTAATCAAAAGACGAAAGCGACCCTAAACGCCTCCCCTAGGGTCCTGGTCCCCAACGGAACCTAAAGTACCAATCTCGCCTATCTGCTCTGGCCCAGTAGCTCGCGGGGGTGCCTCCGCGGCCATATCTAGCAAGACCCCGCAGTCAAACGTGATACTCCGGGCTCTCTCCCTAAGCTGCCTCTTCAAAGAGAAGAGGTGCTGGTGTGTGTCCCGGAGGTCCCGCTCCAGGCCCCTAACGCGTAACGCCTGCCAGCGGCTAAACTGTCTAGCCTCCTCAAGCTGCTCCCTCAGAGTCTCGACCGTCCTGTCGGGGTGATAACGCTCATCATCCAATGCTAAGACTATCTCGTCGGGATAGCCGTAAGTATACCAACACGCGCAGGGTCGGCGCGACACCTGGCCGAAGGGGGAGTACAAAGTGTAAGGCTCTCCCAGCCTCTGTCGATAACGGATAGCCCGCTTACGCAGCGGTCGATCCTCTGGGCCCCTCCTACTCGAACTGCCTGGGTCCATACCTACAAAACATTAAGTCGTCAGTAAACCGGCATTTCAACTTAAAAGATATCATTCAACTTAAAAGAATCCAATATGCCTAATGCCTATCGCGTATGTCCCACAATTGCCCAAGTCCTCTAACCTAGGCGCTCTGATACCAACTGTGACGACCCCACTTCTCCCAAGGGCGAACCCAAGGGTATCGGCGGGCCGCCTGCCTAGCTCGCGCCAGGACTCGAAACTTAAAACAATAAAAGCCAGAAAATCCAAAAGAATACTATTTACAATCCCAAAAGAGTTATAATTACATTCTCCAAAAGTACCTGCTCTTACTATTACATCCGTATAATTACAACCAAAATCAAAATGTAGACCCTAAGAAGGATCGTAATACAAACCACCAGAAATAAAACAAACATCCTAATGGTTCAACTATTACAAGCCAATCTACTATACTAGTGTGTGTGCCCAAACGTACCCGCGTCGGCCCCTGCTAAGGAAAACAAAAGGAATGGGGTAAGCTAAAAGCTTAGTAAGTAAACAGGGGCAAAAGCGTAAATTTCATGTAGCATCAATTACACAGTAAGAGTAAAGCAAAAGCAGAAAAGTAACATCACATAATAAGGATACGGGTGGCTCCAAAGCCAAGTCATTTGCCATGCGTGATCTCCTGTCGACCCTCCGTCGACCATAAATAAGGTCCGTAGAACTTCACTTGTACACCCACCGACACCTTATCACCCTCACTGGCCAGTCACCTCACAAACTTGCCCAGGCGAACGAAATCACAAACTTGAGCTTGAGTCGCAAGCTCGGGTCACAAACTTGGTGACCTCAATCCAGGTTGGACTGACTTCGACCAAGCCCTAACCGGCTCGAATAGTCCATCTAGGTATTGAGTTCAACCTCAAACTCACAAAATTCACAAAATTATTCAAAAGTCACCCCGAGCCACAAGCTCAAGGGTTTTAGTTCCAAAATTTCTCATATACATATGTCATGTACAAATAAGCGCGCAAATTAGGGTTTAGGTCGAGCGCGATAAAGTACACTCTCGCCTAAGTACCCTTTTTACGCATAACGAAACACATAAGAGCGGCCTGAATACTTACTCAAAATACCAACAGTAGTATAAAGGCGGAATTCACTTTGTGTGTTGGCTAGTAGTGGGCCCCACCGGCACCGCCTAGCTCACCACTGTCTGAAATCGAAGATTATGTCACAATATATCACAAACGGCAACTAACGTACTTAAAACAAGCCAAACGGCAAAATTGGCACGCGCAAGTGCGGAAACGGCAAAACGGCCGCACACGTCCGCGCGGAACGGCAAACGGAAATGGCCAAATCGGCCATCTCAAACCGTTTTGGTCAAAAATTAGGCTAGGAGTGTCGGATCAAAGTGGGTGAGACACCGTTTCGAAGCTAAGAGAAAGGGCTACAATTTCCGTGAAGACATTTCAACCCAGATCTCACTAGGTATAGGTCAAAAATGCACGAAATAGTGCCAGCTGTTTCCTTGCGGGTTACCAAACAGGCCCTGTTTGCAAGGCCGTAACTCACGGCACAGAAATCGAAATTCAGAAATTCCAAAGGCATTAGAAAGCTGAAACATAAGGCTAAAACTTTCATGTTTTGGCCAAGACCTGAATCTATTCAGAACAGAACAAAATTCGAGTGCCAAAGTACCCGTCAGAAGTGTCCAAATACCGGGCAGTTCTGACGATCGATATTGTTTCGATCATAACCGGAGCTACGGAACTCGGTTTTCGACGTACTTTATACCATTTCGAAGCTGAGACCAAGATCTAAATTTCTTATGAAGGAGTCGACACCCAGATCGAATGGGATCAAAACCGAAAAATCACGGCAGAAGCTAAACTAGAAAAACGCGCAGAATCAAAGGGTCAAAACAGGCTTGAGCATTTCGTCGATAACGCAGGCTACGCTAATCCGATGGACCTGAAATTTTGCAGGCATACTCAGGACTTACAAGGCTACAACTTTCATGTTTTGAGGAATTCCTAAATCCGTACATAGCATTAAGAAAAATGAAGCCGAAGTTCAGTCGTTGAACTGTCCTGTTTTCCCAGATTTGCCGGCTTTGCGCGTCACAATCGCACGGTCCGTTTCTATGGTTCTTATACTAGTTTCCAACCAAATTCCTACCAAAGAAACACACTTATACCAGCTTCTAAAAGGTCTATTAATGGTCCGAATTTCTCTCCTTATTTTACCACAAAATTACCAAACACAAACCATACTCCCTAACCTATCTTCATATGCACTAAAGACTTGATCTAACATCCCACTAACCAAACCCTAACCCAAAAGCCTTAGGCTAAACTAAACTAACCTCATGGAGTCTAGGGTTTCTTAACCCAAATAAGATTTTTGCTAGCAACCAACCAAATCAAGTGAGGCAATCTATCAAACACAACCACTACACATCAATTCTCAAGCAAAGCAACTAAGGAAAACATTAAGCAAGAAACCCAAATTTTCCCCCTTCTTGGCCGAATTTTCAGCAACCAAATAACACTAAAATTAACCATGAAACTTCCATATAAACATCAAATCAACCATATAAGTCCATAATCATAACATAATACATCATTTCCATGGCTTAAAGATCAAAACCCCAAAAGTTTATCTTTCAAGTAAGAGGCATACCTTCAATTAAGCTTTGTAGATGATTAACCTTCACTAATCAAGCACCCAAGTTGTTGCTCCAAGATTCAAACCCAAGATGGAAGCTAAAACTTGAAGATTTTTGAAGAAATTTTCTCACTTTCTCTCCCTCTCTCTCTCGGCTCTTCCTTTCTTTTTTTCTTAGTTTTGTTTTGTTTTGTTTTCTCTTGTTTCTTATAAGTTGTAAGACAACATATAGTCAAAGCTTTGGGAGATATTTCTTATAGCTAACCAATCACAAAAATGCTTTATTTGTTGTTTAAACCCTTGCACTTTAACTTTCTCTTTCTTACACAATTTCCCTCACACATTTGATAATCTTTCAATTTACTCCATAAGTCATAACTTAATCTCTTTTAAAACATGTAATCACACTTAATTACTTCACTAATCACTTTCTCATCTTAATCACTTACACTTAAGCATGCTTTATCCCACATAAAAATAATTAAACAAGAACCTTTTTGTCAAGGGCAAAATTAGGGATTTTGCTCACTTAGGGTTTCTACCCTTCTTAAACTTAATTAACCTATACAAAATGGATTAAATCCTATACTTATCCACACTAAGACACACATTAACTTTACTAACTTTAATCACCACTCGAACTTGTAACCAATACATAACTAGGGTTTAAATCTTAATCCCTACTTAGAGTTTTCGAAATACTCCCGAAACCAAACGTTACCGCCCAACTAATGAATATATCAACGTAAAACGGACTGGGGCCTCACAGGTTCGACCATGGCAAATACTCTCCTTCACATCTTTGGCTTTTGCAATCAGAATTCGTTTTCCCTCAGTTTTTATGTCAAGATCCAATCATTGATAGCCTTTTTCCTCTTATTTTTCTCGGATCCCTTTACTGATTTTCTCTTAGCTCTCTCCCTTTTTCTTTTCTCAATGTTTGCATCATACTTTTTTTGCAATTGTACTTGATCCTCATACACTTGCTTAGGTGATAAAGGTACAAGAGTGATCTTTCTACCATTATGCACAAAGCTATACTTATTGATTCGACCCTCATGATTTGCATTTTTATCAGATTTCCAAGGTCTACCAAGTAAAAAATGACTAGCTTGCATAGGTATAATATCATAAAGTATTTCATCCTCATATCTACCAACTTTGAATAGAACAAATACCTAATGTGATATGTGAATGTCACCACAGTTGTTAAGCCACTGAAGTCGATAAGGCTTAGAATGCTCATGGGTCTCCAAGCCCAACGTCTCAACCATCAACATGCTTGCTACATTCACACAGCTACTCGGATCAATGACTTGACTGCACATTTTGTCCTCAATGTGGCATCGTGTATAAAATATGTTCTCCCTTTGAGCATCTTCCTCTTTAACATGTACAACCAAAGCTTGCCTTGTAACCAAGCCTAGACCAACCGTTTCATCAGTGGGAATTTCCTCTTGTGACTCTACTAGTGGAGGCATGTCTTTATATTCTTCTTCATCGTCTATCACAATTTTACCACTTGGGAGTACAAGCATCGCTCTTTGATTAGGACATTGACTTGTAATATGTCCAAGCCCTTGGCACCTCCAACACTTCATGTCTCTTTTTCTTGGTTTTAGTGTCTCATTAGGAGGCTTAATGATTGGCTTTGCTTCCCTTTTTGATGAATTATGTCTTGGTTTTGGGAAAGGTGTATTGCTGATTGAAGCTCTCTTATCACACCTAACTTTGGTGTGCTTGAATAAGATGGTGAAGGGCTAGGAGTTGATTTCATTAGACCACTCCTCTTTAATCTCCTCCCAGCCTTGATTGCCTTTTCCAACATGTCACCAATTTCAACATATTGATGCATCTCAACTTGGTCTGCAATTTCTGGTCGTAAGCCACTCAAAAACCTCACCATGGTAGCCTTTCTATCTTCCACAATGTCGGCTCGAAGCAGTGAGACCTCTATCTCCTTGTAATAGTCCTCAACACTTCTATTCACTTGAGTCAAATTTTGCAACTTTTCATACAAGTCGCGGTGGTAATGACTAGGGACAAAGCATTTCTTCATTAGAACCTTTAATTCTACCCAAGTAGTCACTGGTAATTCTCCACTTCTTCTTCTATTGGTAGTGACTTGATCCTACCTAATGATGGCATAATCAGTGAACTCCATTATGGCAAGTTTCATTTTTTGCTCATTAGTGTGGGAGTTACAATCAAAGATGAGTTCTACGCATTTCTCCCATTCAAGATAAGCATCCAGATCAGATCTTCCTTGAAAGGAGGGAATTTTTATTTTGATTCCTTTTATAGCTTTAAATTCAATCCTCGAATCCCTCTTGTTCCTCCTCGGTCTACTCACCACTTCATCATCTGAATTGGAATTTTTAGATTCATGTAATGGTGTTCTACCTTGACTTCCTTTGCTAGCACTTATTGCGGATCCTAATTGATCAATCCTCTCATGAATCACCTCCAATTTCTGGTCCATGATTTGTCCAATGTCGCCCCTCAAAGATTCTGCAAAAAGTTTGAAGTCGAAAGATTGGGAGCTTTCTCCTCCTTTGTTAGACATCTTGGAAGTAAACTGTAAAATAGATTAGTAATAAAATAAGAATATTCCTTACTCACTCTCTTACGTGTTTACTCTCAAACACTCTAAGAATCTCACCAAAATATTCTCAAATTAGAACAGTCCAAGAGTAAGCAAATTTATCTTTCACCCTTGAAGAAGTTAGAACAGTCCAAGAGTAATCAAATTTATCTTTCAAATGAGTCACACTTTAATGTAGCTTTTGGTGGTAATGAATTTGGCTCAACTAGACTGAATTTAGACACAAACAACTACAAATTAGTGGCTGAAAATTTGTGGAACTCGGTTGAAGTTTAGAATCCTAGAAAAGCTACTCTACCCGATGAATAAATTGAAATTCAAATCTAATTGTGATTTGGATTCTTGTTTTGGACAGATTCAGCTAGGTTCAACCTCTTTTCCAAGTGTAGAAGGATTTCAAGGTGACTATTATAAACTATTTGCAAGGTGAATTGATAAGCTGCCCTTTTTTTTTTGTAGCTTCCAAGATTCGGTTTTCACCCTCCCACCGAATTCAAGGACTCAATTTTTTTTTTCTTTTGTTCAAGAACTTAAAAAATCATCAAAATATAGCGAAAGAACTTCAAGAAACCCGAAACTAAAATTCAAAAACTTCAAGATTTTCAAGAAAGTAATCTAGGTGGTTCAAGAAATTCAAGAATTGGTCCAAGAACTTCAAGAGCTAAAATATACTTCAAGAATAACAAAAAAAAAGTCCGCCACCAACATTCAATGAACAAGGTGAAACAGAAAATATATTTTTTGACTTGCAAAAACAAGGAAACCCTAGAAATATTCTAAGACCGAATTGACAAAAATAAGAATTGACACAATAACACTTAAGAAAGAAAAGGATATAACCTGAATATGTCAACTAGTTTTGGATACCAACTGATATGAACCCAACCGTGAAGGAAGTCTCGTATTCCACAAGTTCCAAAATCTAAGATGATTTCCCAAGTTTGAAAGGTGTGGAATCCTTAAAACCTTTAAACCCCTTAATTGTGACCCAATAATTGACCCTTATTCACAATAAGTGATGAAAAGACATTCAGGATGTTGTTCGAAAGGCACCACAAACAAGTGTGTTTCTTGTTTGATAAGTCTAAGTTTGACTACCAAGAAATTGTTCTAAAGTATTCGAAGGTTGTTTTGAGAAGCCAAGAGAATTCTCTCAAGAGTTGCTGGAAAATTTCTTTATTGAATCAATAATGAAAACGTTCCAAAGTTATGTCTTATTTATAGCCTTACAAGCGCAAAACCTAATCCAAGATGGAAACAATGCAAGTTTCCCTATTTGACTTGACTTCTAAACTAGACACATCCTCCTAAACCCTAACAAGAGACAATTATCATGCTACATATGATAGATATGCCTTAGTAGGCTTACTAGAACTATTTGGATGCGGGGAAATAGAAAGCAACTTAAAAACTATGAAAATCGCTTAAAATCTGAAAAATTGACTCGACAAAGAACAGCCCGGGACATGGGACTGGACATCACGCCGGACATTGCCAGAAGATCAAGCAAAAATGTTCAAATAAACATGCACAGATGTAAAACTCGCGGATCCAGGTCGCGGATCCGCTTCTTTCTTCATTTCTGTGCATTTGCTTTGATGACAAGCTACACTAACTTCTTCCTAGCTTCAAAAAAGCATGATCCTTGGTCAGTGTCATCAATAACTTGAAGTAGATTAACACTTAAGCATTGATTTCCAAGTCCTTCAATTACTTGACAAGCTCCCACTTGATCTTGTATTGCACAAACAAACACTTGCAATGCGTCTTTCATTTTCTTCGTACGAGCTCTTGTAATCAATCTTGTTAGAACTCTAATCGCATTCGCTCTTGAGTCATCTAACATCTGCATTGCTTGACTGACCGCATCACTTAGATTTCATTAAGGGCAACGAAGCTCAACCTTACTTACTTTACATGATATATGCACATATACGATAGCGATTGAATATTAATATAAAGTTGTGCATATTTTTATTCAAATCACTATGTAATTCATTTTTTCCTTTGAACCTAAGTCTTAGGATCTCCAATCATTAGATTGGGTGTCCTTACATGTGATTTATGTATTTATGGACTTTAATCCCATCCCTATCAAGGTATTTCAAACATTTTCTCTAGCTAGAGGTTTTGTCAAGGGATCAGCTATATTATCACTTGACCTTGTATAATTCACATTGATGGTACCATTTTCAATACCTGCTTGAACAAAAGTGTTCCTCCTTCTTTATTGTTCTTGATTTTCCATTGTAGTATTGATTATTTACCTTGTCAATTGCTGCAGTGCTATCACAATGTATTAATATTGGCAGCACTAGTTTTTCCTATAAAGAAATTGCATGTATAAGATCTTGTATCTAACTTGGTTCTTCACTAGCAAAAGCTAAAGCAATTAACTCAGCTTCCATTGTGTATTTTGCTATAATTTGTTGCTTCTTTGATTTCCAAGATATTGCACCACCAGCTAAAGTAAAAATATACCCAGTACTAGATAATGAATCTCCAGACAATGTATTCCAATTTGCATTACAAAATCCTTCAATGACTGCAGGGTAATTTGCATAGAATAAGCCATAAGATTTAGTTTTAGTTAAATATTTCATAAGACACTCAAGTGCATGCCAATGAGTAATATTTGGCTTGCTAGTAACTCTACTAAGTACTCCTACAACATGTGCAATATTTGGTTTGTGCAATTAGTTGCATAACATAAACTTCCAATTATACTAGCATATATTTTTTGGTTGTACACATCATTTTCATTTTCAGTTCGAAATGAGTGAACACTAGGATCAAATGGTGTACTTACATATTTAGTATCACCATAATTATATTTCTTTAGTAATTTTTCAATATAATGTGCTTGATCTAGGATTGTCAATAGGGTTGGGCCAAATCTAGCTCGACTCGTTCGGTCCAAAAAAAGCTCACTGAACCTAAGATTTAATTGGACTGGATAGAACTTGGACCTAAACATTATGCCCGAATTAAATGTGAACCTGTGAGGCCCGACATTTTGCTTGTCTTTATAGCTCTTATTTGAACTTACTTGCCTTAAATTCTTGGTTGTTTTATTAGTTGAATCATGATTTTAACCTATTTTCTTATTTTACTTGGTGCATTTTTCATGTGATACATGTTAAATCTCATAGTGCATAATACTAGTGTGAAGTGTGTATCATAAATTTGGAGGATTAGAAGGAGTTTTGTGTAAAAAAAAATTATGTGACAAGAGTTGTTACAAGCTAATTGGAGCATTTGGATGTTAGGAAGCTAAATGGATAGATATTACTCCTTTTCTCGCCAAATGTCCATCATCCATGGAAAGTTGACTAAGACCAAGTCCTTATATGACCAACCAAGTTTTATATCATCCAAATCATCTTCTTTTTTTGCTTGTCTTGGCCAAAAACGTGAGAAGAGAAAGGGAGAGAAAAGCTCCAAGTTCAAGCCTTGATTCTTGTCCAATTAGTGAGGGAAAACAAGAGAAAACTCAAATTTACTCCGACAAATCTTGCATCAAGTTTGGAAGTGAGCTTGTGGTGAAGTTATTTGAGGAAGAAACCTCTTGTCTTGCATCTTATATTGGGATTTTGAGGTATTATACTAAGAAACCCTCTTTTTCTTCTTACTTTGCAATTTAATCCACATATGACTTGATATTGGAGGATTTCATGGAAGATCTATGGTGGATTTGAAATTTTTATGGAAGTTTTGGTACTAGAAGCTTGATAGTCTCTTGTATGTTTGAATCTTGAAAATTTTGGCCAAGAATTTGTGGATTGTTGTTTCTTGATATTCAAGGGTTAATGATTGACGAAACCCTTGAGGATTTGAATTATATTTCTAGTGATTTGTTGGTGAAAATGGAAGAAATCTCTATGTCCATCAAGTGTTTGATCTTTTGTTAAGGGTTGTTTATATGCAAATTTTCATGGTTTTTCTTGCTAACAATCTTGGCTATATATTGTTTGATATGTTCATGGATTTGTTATGGGAAAATTGGGAACATTTGATGGAGAAATGTTTGGAAAATTCTTGTAGAAAAATTCTGCCTTTGCTGTCCAAAATAGGGGAAGATATTCCAGCCTTGATTTCCACTTTTTCTTAATAATTGTGGGCAAGTTCTTGTTCAAGAAACTAGTTAACACATCACTCTTTACTTGTATGTTGAATTTGAACCAAAACTATGAATTTCTTGTTTTCTTGTTGGAAAGTTGCAAAATGGACTGAAACTCAGAGAGCATTTTCAGTCAAGTTGTCAGATTTTTTGGAGTTAATTGACAATGAATTAGAGTCTAAATTTTATACCGTTGGAAATCTCTTTGAGTCTATTTTCAAATGCAACCAACGGCATTCGATTTCGATTTTTCTACATTGAGTTATAACCATTTTTTCGAGACTGCTCAAATACCCTGATATGAGTGACAACTTTCTTGTGCCTCTGTGATTGCTATTTTTTACCACGAAAATGCATGAAATGTGTGACAGCCTCATCTCCCCCTAGGGCGTACCCAAGGATTTGGCGGACCGTGCCCAACTCTCGCCAGAACTCAGCCACAATTCACGAAAATTTACAAATAGAACCTCAAAATAAAATGATATCAATTACAACCATCATTATAGATACATACATGGATCTCCAATGTCCACCCAGTCTATAATACAGCTAGAGAGTTGGACTTGCAAAAAAAATCAAACCAAACAAGTTGGCTAGACACCTATGCAGTGCTCACATGAGCAACTAACAAACTTAGAAGAAAATGAGGCCTTCCTCAATCAACCTCTCATGTTCTCATCCCTGTAAGGAAAACAAATGGCGTGGAATGAACTAAAAGCCCAGTGAGATTCCAAGTCACTAAGCAGGTAAAATACGAGACAAGATAGTATATCCAGACATCGAGAAACAAGTCAACTTCAATGAGACTATAATTCAGTATATAATTACGCAAGTAACCAGATAAAACATGGCAAAGGTTACATTAAGGAACACATTCATGGCAAAGGATATAGGTTGCTCTCAAGAGCAAGTTCCACAGTAGCTTAATCAAGGTCTGTTGACTCTCCGTTAACCACGAAAGTATACCGTCCGTAGATCTCCATTTTACACCAATTTTTGTCCACCAAACATACCCTTTACCGGGCCCAAACGCCAAAGAAGTACCCAAGGTTCGTCGTTCTCCCCGACCCAGCCCTTGCTGGCTCGATTCAACCAACTAACTTTAGGTTGGACTTATAGTCCTATATATTCGGTAATTCAGGATATGACTTATAGCTCCAAGTATTCAGATAATCAAGATTAGAGTCGTTGGTTGTTATCCAACGCTCACACAGTAAAGCTTGGAGACGTTAGTTGTCACTTAATGCTCCGTATTCAGAAATAAACAGTGGTGGTAATATTCGAGTATATCAATTAGTCGAGGAGATAACACTCCACTCGACAAAATAGGATAGAGGTACTGAGACAGGATGGGAGGCACCTCCCACTCGAATGGAGTGTGGTACATGCTACCGCTCAGCACTAGTGTCGATGAGATAAATTTCAAATCGACTTAATTAGGATAAAAGTACTGAGACGGGATAAGAGGCACCTCCCACTCGGATTGAGTATGGTACATGCTACCGCTCAGCACTTACAAGTCAAGCACTAGCACAAACACAAGTACTGGTCAATCAAGTGCAAGCGAGTACAAGATCATTCAAGAAGGGGAGGCCGAGTGCGATAAGGATTGTAGAAATCAGAAATTTTCTCAGCAAATCCGACCACAAATCCGTCGGACAATCCGACCAGAAATTCGACCAAAAAGTGGTAGGATTCTGGCCACTTTTCAGTTGTAACAAAACGACAACACATGTTTTAACAAAATCTCACAAATTTAATCGAGTTAGGTCAAGTGCGATAAAGTACACACTTGCCTATGAGACAAGAAATCAAGTACCTAGCATTGTTTAACAACAATGAGCATGTAACACGTAAGTCGGTGGGATAACCACTCTAGTGACCAATAAGTCAAGTGCAAGCAAAACATTTCATTTCATATCAATATCACGAAATGAACTACAAATGATCGAGTATGATAAAGTACAAGCTCGTCCCAAATGTTATCAATTCAAGAGCAATTACTTTAACCAAGTAAGCATGTTATTCAAGCAAGGAAACATTCCATGTAAATATTTTCATGTACTTGGAATACTCACCAATCAATTGCCACCCTTCACTTTAATCTTGGTTCGTCCTCTTGAACTCTCTCGAGTCCTGTGGTCATATATTATATAAAAAGGCTAGCAATACAAAGCCAAAATACATGAAGAAATTAAAGTTTCTCAGAATTCATTTCATTTCACTTAAACCTCAATTCCACTCATAAACCATACCCAAAATGATTTACCAACTCCAACCTTAAAGGGGGAAATGAAAGTAAAAATGGTTCTAAGAGAACAGAATTTTCTAGTTTTTGCGCAATATTATTTGAAAAATCATATCTCAAGTTTCTTAAGTCCAAAATTTATAAAATTTATACCATCAGAAAATGGATTCAAAGGGTTACAATTTCCTAGAAGACACATTTGTAAGATTTAGTCCACAAGTTAGTCAAATTCCAGCCTCAAGTTGCTGCTTCATCCAGTCAAAAGACAGAACAGGTATGGCAAATCAGTCAACTTTGAAAAATCACAGATATTCATAGAAATTGAGAAAAGTGTGAAATTTGCACGGTAGAAGGTATTTTGAATCTAGTTTCAAACACAACAACCGGAACTCAATTTTGAATTTTCTACACCAAGATATAACAGATTTCCTAAGACTGCCCAAGGTTTCTTGCGGACAAATTTTCAGCAGCACTTCCTTTGTGTTTACCAATTTTTTTTCCAGCCAATTCAAGGATTCATTCTTACCATAAAACAGCCTCAACTCAAGCATATACATACCATGCCAACAACTCACTAAATCAAGCATATATATAGCATATAACTATCACCTCCGCTTCCTAAATCCTAGGGCAACGAGTGAAAGTCGTTAACATTCTAGGTTCATTTCCAACCCAAATGTGAGTTCATTAGGTGACCAAGTGAGTGGTTAAATTTACTCAATTTACCATCAAAGTTAGGCCCAAAATGTAGTAAAAGGTCATAAGAAAAATAGTTTAACAAGTGCAAGAAAGTTGAGCAAAAGGAAAATCTCATTTAAGTTCAAACTAGTCTTCGCGGGTAAAACAGTCGCGCTCGCGCAGTTTCGGGAAAACGACCATATCTCATTGTAGGAATGTCAAAATCATATGCTGTTAGTGGCATTGGAAACTAGACTCGAAAGAATTTCCAACGGTATAAAATTCAAACTTTAGATCGTCTCTTATTAGTACCAGGGATTCAGGGAAGTCAGCTAATTTTTCAGTTCTGATCAGCTCAATACTATGATAAAGTTGCCCTACTTCTTCTTCCTAACTTCACTTGTTTTGGTTCAGATTTATCCAATTGAACCTCCTAGAGTTCATATACAGGGGATCAAGTTATCTAGCACCATTGAAGCTTAAAATGCAATGCACAACATGATTAAAAGAACTAAAACAGTCTAGCCAACAAAGAAAACTAAAACAATCCACTAACTTGCCCTAAAACAACCACTTTACTTGCTTCATTTCCATATCAATTCACACCAAACCTTAAACCAATGTTTAGCCAAGTTTCTTAGGCTTAATTAAGGTTCAAATGAACCAAAAAAATCAAGGAGAAACCTCCCCTCCAAAACTGGTCAGCCAAGAGAAAGCAAAACAGTCCACTAGTTCACTTGTATCACCAACTTCCATTCTTTCATTATAGTTAACTTAAGCATCATTCCAAGAGTTGTCCTTAGCTCAAAAGGGGTCCAAAACATGTTAATACATCAAGTAAAACCACAATGCTTGGACAAAATATCAAACACATGGTATGCAAAACAACTAACCCTACTTCCACTTGTTTAGTTCAAGAAGTTTCACCACAAATATCATCCATTCAACTCTTAGTTTGCCATTAAAACTTTAAACACTTGATATAACACTATAAAGCTAAGATTCAAAAATCATTTACCTTTCTTAAGTGAAGCTTGAATCACCCAAAAGCCACCAAAACAAAAACTCCAAGCTTGAAACACACACTAGGCTTGAAGGTAGTTAACTCAACTAAGCTAGGTTTCTTCACTTTTGATTTTTGCTCAAGGATCAAGCTAGAGTTTATAAGCAAGAAAATGGAGTTTTCTCTCTTCCCTTGGAAGCTTCAAAGTGGTCTGCCATAAGAGGAGAAAATGGAGCCAAGAATGGTTTAAATTTGCTCTAATTCCTTTGGTCAAAAGTTGAATGGTTAGGGTTTGGCCACTTGTCTCAATCATGGCCATTTCTTCCTTTAATCTTTACTAATCAAGTTTCTACCCTCCAAATGTTCCAATACTTAATTAACACCCTTAAACCATTAGATAAAGTCTTACGCATAATAAAAGGGATATTTGGTCATAATGCATGTGGTGAAATAAAATAATGGCAACTCAAGGAAATGTTACAATTCAAGTAAAAGGTAATGAAATGCAATGCAAGGAAATGTCATAAGTGATTTAGTCTTAGGGAAATGCAAGTGATTTAGGAGAATTTATATTTTTAAGTGAGGGTTCTTACACTTAACATTTACTAACTTATATCAAGAAAATGAGTTAAAACTTGACTTATTTATAAAAATATCTAGGAAATTAAGGTAATAAAGTAAAGTAAAGAAAATGTGCTCACAGAAATATGATAAAATAAATACAATTTCCGGGGTCCTCACAAAAAGAATTTCAATGTCTTCATAAAAAATATGGATCTATGTTTTAGTTTCGAAACGCCATAAAATGCATCTCAATCCGATAAGTGTACCTCCAATTATGATCAAAATGCCGAGAGGTGTCAATGCTGTCACTTTGATTCTTCTCCTTTGCACTCTTTCCTTCACTTTTCTTGGTTCAATTTAACATTTTTCACTCCATATTATACCTGAACCATTGACCTAACATGTACATGGATTTTCCCTTTGAATTGAGCTTGAAAACATGTGTTTTGGAAGACTTTTAGGGACGTAAAAATATGGAAATCTTGAGGAACATCTTGGGACTTCTAAGTTGGGACTTGGAGTAGTTTTGATTAAATGGTGGTTTGGAGTAGTGAATCTCATTGTACTCTAATTACTTGGTTCTAGGACTTGGAAGTAAACACACGATTTGCACCCGAGGCAGACGTTTAAGCTTTGCTTTACATGGTGAGTGTCAAGTGCATGTTTTTTGATATCTTGATTTGAATGATACATGTTGCCACGTGTTATGTGTTGAATACTGAATTTGATGAGGCGAGAGTGTACTTTATCACACTCGTCCTCCCTTTCTTGAATGATCTTGTAATTGTTTGAGCTTGATTGACCTGAATTTATGTTTGTGCTTGCGCTTGACTTGTAAGTGCTAAGTGGTAGCATGTACCACACTCAATTCGAGTGGGAGGTGCCTCTCATTCCGTCTCAGTACTTTTATCCTGATTAACTCGATTGGAGAGTTATCTCGTCGACCCAGCGCTGAGCGGCAGCATGTAGAACACTCAATCCGAGTGGGAGGTACCTCTTATCCCGTCTCAGTGCCTCTATCTTGATTAAGTCGATTGGAGTGTTCTCTCTTCGACCATACTTGTTCTTGCTTGGGTAAACTCGAGTACTACCACCACTGTTTTTATTTGGTGTTCAGCCCCGATAAAGGGTATGTTTCGTGGACGGAAATTGGTGTAAATTAGATATCTATGGTTATTGTTTTTACTTCTTTAAACGTTAACGGAGTGTCAATGGGTTTGGATCAAGCTACTGCAACGGAAAATTGGTTTCTGAGAGCTCTTGTATCCTCTTAATGAACGTGTTTTAGTCCTTTTGTGGCTTTATGTGAAACCATTGTTGTTATTCTATCTATGTGCTACTTGAGTTGAATTATGGTACTTGCCCTACTTGCTTGCTTGATTTCTTGGCCTCATTGAGCGTTCGCTCATCCCTTTAAGTTGTTATTCCTTAACAGGAATTTGAAGTGAAGAATTGGAGGCACTAGACTAGCCAACTTTTGTCTAGAGTTAGTGTGATTCCTGTCGCGCCCCATTTTTGAATAAATAAATAAATGGTTTTAAAAATGTATTTTTTGATTCAATTTGTGATTGAAAAAATGAATTGTGATTTAAAAAGAAAAATGGGTCTAAATGGGGGTTTGAGAATGCGACGATTTGACCCAAAATTATAGTTTAAAAAGGGTTTTTGAAATAAAAAAATCGGAGTCGCCACTTGGTAATGACTTAAGGTGTACCAAGTCACCTAAAAATGAATTTTTAAAGAAAAAAATAGGAAAAAAGTAGTAAGAAACCCCTTTTAAACGACTCCTAGTCCACGTAAACCAAAGAAAAAGGTTCGGGAGTCACATTTGACAAAGGGAAAGGCAAGGATAAAATCCAAGGCACCCCTTTGACCTAGCCAAGGCTAGTTGCATGATTTAATCAAAAATTTTCTTGTTTTAACCAAAGAATTTATTACATTTGGATGCACTACATGAATGCAAACCCTAGACCTAGGGGTATTGGGGGAAATTTCTCTTCAAAGGTTGAGTGGTGCCAATCACATTAATTGTGGAGCCCAATAACGATCCTTTGAAGAAGTCACGAATAATGCGAGTGGGATGCAAATGAATGGAATGCATGTATGCAATGTGAGGACATGAGTTTGAAAAAAGGTAATAAAAGACAATAATATGTAAGTGAAAATGTGCACGTGAGTGAGCAAGGTACGGTATGTGAAAGGATAATATGAAGTGCATGTGTGCAAGTGATGATAAAAGTGTTTCGTGTGCAAGTGAAGAAACATAAAGGTGCACGTGTGCAAAATGGGAGGAAAAAATGAAAGTGTGATGAGGGTAGAAAATGGTAGAGTGGATTTAAAAATGCATGAGCCTAGGGAATTCATGCATATTGGGTACGGGGAGACCTAAATCGTGACTCAATTTGCCCTTTTATAGAGGGAATACAAGCGTGCTAAGGCTTAGAAAAAGCCACACTCATCTATATCCCATATTTAAGGGGACTCTCAAGCAAATGAACCCTATAACTAGCATGAAATGCAAAAATCCTAAAATGGAGGGAAAAGGGGTTCGAGGGGCATGCAAAATGATAAAACTAAAAAGAATGCATGACATGTAATGAACATGCAAACATGTACTAACGAGAGGAAATCCCTAAGGGTCTAGCGTTGGACTAGCCCATTCTATGAATTCCGACTAGCGTTGGACTAGTGGAAACGTACATTCATCCATCACATTCATTCAGGCTAAGGAAAGCGAGTAGACATGCCAAACACTTATAAACACATAGCACATAACATTTAGCATGCTCGACTAGATGCAAGGCCCTAACAAAGCAAATTAACACGTAGTAACTAAGCATGCAAGACACATAAGACAATTAAAGCCCTAACTATTACATTTGCTAGCTAGGCACATGACTTCGATAGGTCTTCATTGAATGCTCCTCCAAGCCCTATCTATTACATTAGGGAGACCCTACTACAATCTAAAAGGGGGAAAAGGAATAAAATAATTAAATCCCTAACTATTACAAGCCAAGAGGTGTACACATACCCCATAAAGAATAACTTAAATAAAAAGCAAAAGTAAATGAAGTAAATGAAAGGAATTAAAGAAAAACAAGGGAAGCAAGTAGACATGCAATTTTCACGTAGCACGTTGGATCACATAGGAGAGACAAAAAAGATAAAAGAAATTATACCTCCCTTGAATTGATGCCTTAAATGGAGTGAAATCACTTATTTATCCTCCAAAATAAAAGAAATGGTCAAGGTACCAATTTATTGGGGAAAATTAAAAGAAATGCGCAAATACAAAGCTCACTTAATCGTAAAGCCTCTAAAGTCATGACTTAAGTGCAATTGACAAAGCATGGTAGTTAATTGAAGCAAAACAAACAATGAAATTGCAAAAACTAAAGCTGCCAAGGACCAAATTGATTGATTTCCAAAGTTTCTAGGCCATAACAGAGTTTTCGGGAACTTGGGGGGCTGAAATGCAGTTTTGAGAACATTTCCATGCAAAGCTTACGATGAAACCTTCTGCAATTTTGCTGGTTTCTTTCTACTGCAATTTTTACCGTAGCCTCCTTTCCATTTCATTACCTCAAACAACCAACATTTTGATATCTCAAGCAACTAATACAACACAATTACTAAGCATTCATCTCACTTCTCATCATGAAATCTTTGTGTTTAAAACCCAGAAATTCATTCAAAAGATCATGCAAGCATCAAATAACAAAGCTGTGCAATTTTCCTAGCTACGGTTAGCTACACTTGTGGTGTTCATCCGATATGATTTTCTCATCTAAACACAGCCAAACTCTCAACCAAACAGCAAAGCTATGATCTCAAACATCAAGACCACTGAAATTCGACATTCAAGCAAACAACCTTTAGCAACAAAACTAGCTGCAACAAACTGTGAACTTCGAGCTTAGCTTGTTGCAACAGATTTCATGCGCAAGCTTAAGCGTAAAACAAACTGATATAAAAAGAAAAACACGAAATATATGCATCCAAACACACAACCTCAACATCTGAGCAAGCAAAGGAAGAAAACGGAACATGCAACTTTCTTTTCCTAATTTTTCTATGGCTTGGCAGGCTCCTGCTGCAATTTTGTTGCTATTTGTATCGAACCCAGGTAACAAGATACAAGCCAAACTTCAGGCTTTCAGACCAAAACAACAAGATTAAGGAGCCCCAAACATCAAGATTCAATCTTGGTACATTTAATATCAAATTTGTGCCATAAAACCTGAGCTATCATCGCATAAGATAAGCAGGAAAAGTACAGCAAAAGAAGAGAATAACGCAGGCTAGATTCAAACAAGTTCTACCAAGATTTAAACTTCAGTGGGAAGAGTAAAGCGAACTACATCACCTTAAATGCTATAGGAAGTCGAGATGATGTTGTAAACTTGAAGGGAGAGGAACCCACGCACCGCAGCTATAAGCAGAAACGCTCGGCGCAGATGATGCAAGAGCTGCGACTGCAGCAGGGTCAGGCTTCGATTCAATAGCGCTCCAATGGCTTTTTCCAAAAACTTGTAACACAAAGATTCCCCCAAACACCGTGGATTATCCAGATCAATTAAGGCATCCCAGAAGAGATCTCTTCGATGGAGAAAATCGCATCCCAAGGTGACGCAAATCCAGCTTGGTTCCAAAAGAAGTTGTTTTTGCAGAAGTTCTGTTTCCCTTCGTTTCTTTCTTTCCCCTTTTGTTTCCCCAGATTTTCTTCACTCTTCCCGTTCCTTCCTTTTTATTTTCTAGTCGATCATCTCTGCCGTTGTCACTCAGACCTCCTCACTGCCGCTGCCTTCTCCTTCTGTTTTTTCTTTTTCTCCGTTACCGAACCCCCCATCTCTTTTGCTCTTCCTTCCAGATTTTCTTTCAGCTAAACCCCAGACCATTTTGTTTAGCCATCAGCCCCAGATTCTCCGCCCGTAGCTCTCTTTTTCCCTTTCTCAACCCAGCCGTCATTCAACCTCTTCCCTTTTTAGATTTTCAACCGTCAATCTTTTAATCCTCTCTCCCCTTTGCGGCTCTCCATCCCCTTTTCTATTTATCGGAACCTCCAACCCTAAAACTCAGTCCTTTCTCCTATATTTGCAGCCTAAGGGGCTCCCGAGCCTTTGTTTGCAAGCTGCGTAAAAACGCAGCTTGCATGCCGCGTTTCCTCTTTTTTTTTTTTGAAGATTAATTAAATAACAATAAAAACAATAATAATTCAAACAAACTTAAATTTAAATAAAATGTACAAAATTAGCAACCGAAAGATAAAAAATAAAAATAAAATAAATAATAAAAAATAACTAAGATTTTCCTCTTTTTCTTCTTTTTTTCCATTTTTTTCATTTTTCAATTTTTCCATCTTTTTTCTTTTTTTCTAAATGAACCAAACAAAAATAAAAGATAAATTAAGCAGAAATGACTAAAATAGATAAATAAAGCCAAATAAAACAAAATTTCTATTTTTTTTTCCTTTTTCCCTTCTTTTTCATGATTTTTTCTTTTTGAATCCATAAATGAAATAAATGTCCATAAACTAATTAAAATAAGAGACATGAAACAGGAAACCCCTAAGACAAATCTAAAATTGAAACAACAAATCTAAAATTAAACTAATTAAACAAGCAAAATTCGAAACCAAAAATTTGGTGTCTACAATTCCCTGAGTGTCTTTTGGACATTTGGAAGTGTAGATTTCATTTGAATTTGAAATATTATGGTTGTAATAGTTAATGCTGTTGCTTAAGGATTGTGGCTGTTGTTATTCAAGTACTTTCTTGGTTTTAAGAAATTGTTTGGCTTGAAAATCGTGAATTGATTTGAGTGAGTGCATGAGTCCTGGCGAGAGTTGAATAGACGGTCCGTCAAACCCTTGGGTTCACCCTAGAGGGAGGTGGGGTGGTGGCTTTTCCATGGTGAGTAGCGTCAGCCCCCATTCTAAAGTAATTCAGAAATACAGCTAAAATTTTCCAACATCAGAAATTTTCTTGACAGGGCCATTGCAAAGAACAGAAGTCAGGACTTTCGGTTTTTGTAATGGGGTCAGGTGTGGTGTTTTAGAAAAGTTAAGGTTTGAAGGCAGATTTTAAAAATGGTTTGAAGAATCTGAGATCGCATTGTTGCGCCAACCCTATTTTAGGGCTAAATCAGAACTTTGCCCCAGTTTATGCTCAATTGAGGCTTTTTCTCTTTCATTTTCTTTCTTCTTTTGATTTTTTGGCTTTCTGCCATTTTTGAACTTTCACAAAATTTGCCCCAATTTATTTTTTGAACTGAGGTTCTCTTTTCTCTTTTCCTTTTGATTTTGTTGCATTGTCACTTTTCACTTCTTGAAACTTTTTTCCTTTTCATTTCAAACTTGCCCCCAGTGTGGGGTTTGCGATTCTCAGGGGTTGCCAAACGAAATAATTTATTCTGATGACTCAAAAGGGATAACTAGGGATAGAATGTTTGATTGGAAAAGAAGAGGGCCTGACTTTTGCTCCGTCCCTTACAATAACTCTGAAAGGAAACTTTCGTTAATGGGAAATTTTTTTTTGCATGTATCTGAATTAACTGTCTGAGGAAGACCATTGTTCATCCATATTTGTGAAACATAGGCGGTCCGTGCGGATAAATCATCTTCCTTTTCTTTCTTTTCAAAAATTGAAACCCAAGTGGAATCAAATTTCCCCAATTTTGTGGTTCCCTCCTTATTCTAGCATTTTTGCTTTTCCCCTTCTCTCATTTTCTTTTTCAAAAATCCCCAATCTCCTTCCCCAATGTGGGGTGCGATCATATGTGCACTCGAAAAGAACCACCAATTTTTAGCTCAAATGAGGATGCAAGGGATGATCAGTGTTTAGGTTGTAGAAATGACGGCCAAAGTATCATTCTTACACCTCATGACAACCAAAATAACGAAATGGTCCTTGAAAATCCATTCCCCCTTTTTGAAAATTTATATAGGGTAGTGATCATTAGGGCTCCTATTTGAAACGAAATTATTCTTTCAAAGGCTCAAATGGGAGAGCAAATGATAAAATGTGTATAGGTAGAGAAACGAATGCTCAAAGTATCATTCCAAATTTTCAAAACAAACAAGAATAATGCACAATTTTGCTTTCACTTAGATGTGAATTGAATCTGGTTAAACCAATGGGCATTTGCAAGCAAAAAGTTGCTCCAATTTGTAATTTATCAATCAATGTGACTGATTTTATTTTGGGGTTAAGTAAAGGAGAAAAGATATCTTATGGGGCCTTTTGAGTGACCTTTTTTCAATTTTTGAGCACTTTTATTGTATAACTCAGATCACCAATCTAGTGTAAGGATTTTAGGAAGCATACACTTGTGAATTTTCAAGCTGGAGGTTGAAAAAATCTCAATTTGGTTTTATTTCTCAAAATTCATCATGAAATCTCCAATGAGTAAGAATAAAGGATGAAATGTACATAAATATACACAAAACAATAATTGTCCAAAAATTTTATTGCTGAAACAGTTTGAAACAAAATTCCTCATTCAATTATGATACAAATGAGAAAAGAGAAACTTGTAAAGGGCTCCTCATATACACTTTTCATCTCCTTTTCTTTTGGAACAAAATGTATTAACAAATCAAATAAACAGAATTTCCCTTTGGAAGACAATTACAACATCTCTCAGAGGCTTTAGCATAGAGTTTCCAGATAAATCATTTATGTTTTCGTGGCAATGTCTGCCCAAGAATCAAGTAATACTTGTAATCTTCAAGCTTTATTGGATCAAAATTATCAGATATAGAAGAATATTTTCGCCTTATTGAAACATTTTTATGAATGCAAGGGAGGGGGGAAACAAAAGAAAAATACCCTGAGTTAGTAAGAAAGAATATAAAATCGGTATGCATGTCCTATGGGGGGACCCTTTTTGTGCCAAGGGTAGGCCTAGCATGAAAATGCAATCCTCTAGGATAGGCACTATACCATACCTGATGGATCTGATCAACTCATTGAGTGAAAAATAATTCTTTGAAAAATTTGGTCAATTGGAGTGACGAGAGACATTTGTAAAAATGAGATCAACGTCCGAATGGATTGATCACTTTTGATCTTTACAAGAATTTGTAAAAACGCACGGGTTTGACCTTGACAAACTTCCTATCGAAGAGATCGGAATTCGTTTGCAAATTTTTCAGTAAAGCACGGGTCACAACTCCAACTGATCAAATGGTTGGATGCAATGGATGGTTTTTTCAAAAAAAAATCGACTAGATTTCCCAATTTGGAATTCGACATTGAAACTCTAATTGGTCAAACGGGTTGAATAAAATTTATTTAAAATCGACCGTATTACCCTAAAAAGGGAAACGGGTCAAATGAATTGAGTAAAATTTAAAAACTTACTCAAAATTGACCGAATCATCCCTAAAAAGGAACTTGATCGAATGAAATTGAAAATTTTATTCAAAAATGGATCGGATCATCCTAAAAAGGAACTTGATCAAATGAATTGAATGAAATCGAGAATTTATTCAAAATTGACCAGATCGCCCTAAAAGGGTAAATTGGTCAAATGAATGAAATTGAATTAGTGATTTATTCAAAAATTGGCCGAATGACCCTAAAAAGGGTAAATTGGTCAAATGAATTGACGATTTATTCAAAATCGACCGGATGACCCTAAAAAGGGTAAATTGGTCAAATGACCCTAAAAATGGTAAATTGGTCAAATGAATTGACGATTTATTCAAAATCGACCGGATGATCCTAAAAAGGGTAAATTGGTCAAATGAATTGACGATTTATTCAAAATTGACCAGATGACCCTAAAAAGGGTAAATTGGTCAAATGACCCTAAAAATGGTAAATTGGTCAAATGAATTGACGATTTATTCAAAAATTGACCGGATGACCCTAAAAAGGGTAAATTGGTCAAATGAATTGATGATTTATTCAAAAATCGATCGGATGGCCCTAAAAAGGGTAAATTGGTCAAATGAATTCCAAATCGACTAGGTTGCCTTAAAAATGAACAAGTTGATAAAATGGACTGAATGAAATTGATGAATGAAATAGTCCAATGGATTGAATGGAATTGGGAGCTTATTAAGCTATCCACTGATAGTTTCAAAAAAATTATTACAATACATTAGCCTATGAGCCTTCTAAAATCAAATTTTGGCCTCAATTTATTTATCGTCTCAATAGGAGGAATCATTTGTGAATTTTCTTCAAATTAATGTCCTTTGACGCAAGGGAATTTTACCAATTTTGATAAAATGGCCAAAAAGTGATTATTAGACGCTCATATTCCAAAAATCGCTCTTATGAAAATGATCGGATCCTACCTTACCTTGTGCACTACCCCTTTGGATGGTACAAAATGTAAACGTGCAAGTCTCACTGGATTAAGTATCCGAGACACAAGGTGGTTTTATTCCTAACACGGGATCCCCTAAATGGCATTCCCTTTCTATGGTTATGCATGATGCCATTTATTAAAGCAATGTAAATATGTGACAAATATGGTCTAAAGGACATAAACAAAGCATCGGGGGAAAAGGTCTAAAAATGAAATGTACTTATTGAAAAATAAGTGTAATGACTGAAATTTAAACATGTGAGTTATCTAGTGGGTAGGTCACTAAAAGAATGCCGAAGAGGTCTCTTATTGCTAAGGCATATGAATGCAAGATAAGAAAACAATGAAATGGTTAGCACAATTGATAGTACACATAACACATTGGGAGCAAATAAGAAATAAAACAAGTAAAAGGGGTGGAACCCCTTCCCTCGTGCCTAATGTGCTTAAAAGAGGGTAAGGCTGACTCTAAACTAGGAAAATTCTAACATGGATGCATGAGGCTGGGGTTCACTAATGCAACTAGACTCGATAAGGCTTCGGCTCCCAAGCCTTCAGACCTAAAGGCAAAGGGTCATCACTCCCAAGGCCTTCGATCGGTGGCTCGAGTGATCCCTTAGGTAGCGCTATGGGCGCAGTGCACACCATCCGTCTACCCAAGGCAATCAATCCTAATCCTACAAGGCGGTGTGGGATAGCGCCCACGAAAAATAAAATAAAATGGGATAACAATAAGTAAACGTGCACGTATGAAGTGTTCCCTATTTTGAGGGAAAGGGTTGAGAACCACGCGAGGCTCTAAAGGTGACACACACCCCCCCCAAATGCAATGCAAGCGCGAGATAAACAAGTAAACATACATCCAATCAACCAATCATACATTCGTGAGTGAGGAAGTAATTAATACGCGCGAAATGCAAAATCCTAAAAAGAAAAAATGCAACCCTAAAACACCCAAATGTGATATATGAAAAGGTTAAAAGAAGAAAAAGGTTGATTAAATCAAATTTGCTCGGACTCTCAAACGTCCCTAGTGGAGTCGCCAACTGTCGCGCCCCATTTTTTGATAAATAAATAAATGGTTTTAAAAAATGTATTTTTTGTGATTGGAAAATGAATTGTGATTTAAAAGAAAAAATGGGTCAAAATGGGGGGTTGAGAATGCGACGATTTGACCCAAAATTATAGTTTAAAAAGGGTTTTTGAAATAAAAATTGGAGTCGCCACTTGGTAATGAGTTAAGGTGTACCAAGTCACCAAAAAATGAATTTTTAAAGAAAAAATAGGAAAAAGTAGTAAGAAACCCTTTTAAACGACTCCTAGTCCACGTAAACCAAAGCAAAAGGTTCGGGAGTCACATTTGACAAAGGGGAAGGCAAGGATAAAATCCAAGGCACCCCTTTGACCTAGCCAAGGCTAGTTGCATGATTTAATCAAAGATTTTCTTGTTTTAACCAAAGAATTTATTACATTTGGATGCACTACATGAATGCAAACCCTAGACCTAGGGGTATTGGGGAAAATTTCTCTTCAAAGGTTGAGTGGTGCCAATCACATTAATTGTGAAGCCCAATAACGATCCTTTGAAGAAGTCACGAATAATGCGAATGGGATGCAAATGAATGGAATGCATGTATGCAAGTGAGGACATGAGTTTGAAAAAGTAATAAAAGGCAATAATATGTAAATGAAAATGTGCACGTGAGTGAGCAAGGTACGGTATGTGAAATGATAATATGAAGTGCATGTGTGCAAGTGATGATAAAAGTGTTCGTGTGCAAGTGAAGAAACATAAAGGTGCACGTGTGCAAACTGGGAGGAAAAATGAAAGTGTGATGAGGGTATAAAATGGTAGAGTGGATTTAAAAATGCATGAGCGTAGGGAATTCATGCATATTGGGTACGGGGAGACCTAAATCGTGACTCAATTTGCCCTTTTATAGAGGGAATACAAGCGTGCTAAGACTTAGAAAAAAGCCACACTCGTCTATATCCCATATTTAAGGGGACTCTCAAGCAAATGAACCCTATAACTAGCATGAAATGCAAAAATCCTAAAATGGAGGGAAAAGGGGTTCGAGGGTCATGCAAAATGATAAAACTAAAAAGAATGCATGACATGTAATGAACATGCAAACATGTACTAACGAGGGGAAATCCCTAAGGGTCTAGCGTTGGACTAGCCCATTCTATGAATTCCGACTAGCGTTGGACTAGTGGAAACGTACATTCATCCATCACATTCATTCAGGCTATGGAAAGCGAGTAGACATGCCAAACACTTATAAACACATAGCACATAACATTTAGCATGCTCGACTAGATGCAAGGCCCTAACAAAGCAAATTAACACGTAGTAACTAAGCATGCAAGACACATAAGACAATTAAAGCCCTAACTATTACATTTGCTAGCTAGGCACATGACTTCGATAGGTCTTCATTGAATGCTCCTCCAAGCCCTATCTATTACATTAGGGAGACCCTACTACAATCTAAAAGGGGGAAAAGGAATAAAATAATTAAATCCCTAACTATTACAAGCCAAGAGGTGTACGCATACCCCATAAAGAATAATTTATTTATTTATTCAAAAATGGGGCGCGACAGGAATCACACTAACTCTAGACAAAAGTTGGCTAGTCTAGTGCCTCCAATTCTTCACTTCAAATTCCTGTTAAGGAATAACAACTTAAAGGGATGAGCGAACGCTCAATGAGGCCAAGAAATCAAGCAAGCAAGTAGGGCAAGTACCATAATTCAACTCAAGTAGCACATAGATAGAATAACAACAATGGTTTCACATAAAGCCACAAAAGGACTAAAACACGTTCATTAAGAGGATACAAGAGCTCTCAGAAACCAATTTTCCGTTGCAGTAGCTTGATCCAAACCCATTGACACTCCGTTAACGTTTAAAGAAGTAAAAACAATAACCATAGATATCTAATTTACACCAATTTCCGTCCACGAAACATACCCTTTATCGGGGCTGAACACCAAATAAAAACAGTGGTGGTAGTACTCGAGTTTACCCAAGCAAGAACAAGTATGGTCGAAGAGAGAACACTCCAATCGACTTAATCAAGATAGAGGCACTGAGACGGGATAAGAGGTACCTCCCACTCGGATTGAGTGTTCTACATGCTGCCGCTCAGCGCTGGGTCGACGAGATAACTCTCCAATCGAGTTAATCAGGATAAAAGTACTGAGACGGAATGAGAGGCACCTCCCACTCGAATTGAGTGTGGTACATGCTACCACTTAGCACTTACAAGTCAAGCGCAAGCACAAACATAAATTCAGGTCAATCAAGCTCAAACAATTACAAGATCATTCAAGAAAGGGAGGACGAGTGTGATAAAGTACACTCTCGCCTCATCAAATTCAGTATTCAACACATAACACGTGGCAACATGTATCATTCAAATCAAGATATCAAAAAACATGCACTTGACACTCACCATGTAAAGCAAAGCTTAAACGTCTGCCTCGGGTGCAAATCGTGTGTTTACTTCCAAGTCCTAGAACCAAGTAATTAGAGTACAATGAGATTCACTACTCCAAACCACCATTTAATCAAAACTACTCCAAGTCCCAACTTAGAAGTCCCAAGATGTTCCTCAAGATTTCCATATTTTTACGTCCCTAAAAGTCTTCCAAAACACATGTTTTCAAGCTCAATTCAAAGGGAAAATCCATGTACATGTTAGGTCAATGGTTCAGGTATAATATGGAGTGAAAAATGTTAAATTGAACCAAGAAAAGTGAAGGAAAGAGTGCAAAGGAGAAGAATCAAAGTGACAGCATTGACACCTCTCGGCATTTTGATCATAATTGGAGGTACACTTATCGGATTGAGATGCATTTTATGGCGTTTCGAAACTAAAACATAGATCCATATTTTTTATGAAGACATTGAAATTCTTTTTGTGAGGACCCCGGAAATTGTATTTATTTTATCATATTTCTGTGAGCACATTTTCTTTACTTTACTTTATTACCTTAATTTCCTAGATATTTTTATAAATAAGTCAAGTTTTAACTCATTTTCTTGATATAAGTTAGTAAATGTTAAGTGTAAGAACCCTCACTTAAAAATATAAATTCTCCTAAATCACTTGCATTTCCCTAAGACTAAATCACTTATGACATTTCCTTGCATTGCATTTCATTACCTTTTACTTGAATTGTAACATTTCCTTGAGTTGCCATTATTTTATTTCACCACATGCATTATGACCAAATATCCCTTTTATTATGCGTAAGACTTTATCTAATGGTTTAAGGGTGTTAATTAAGTATTGGAACATTTGGAGGGTAGAAACTTGATTAGTAAAGATTAAAGGAAGAAATGGCCATGATTGAGACAAGTGGCCAAACCCTAACCATTCAACTTTTGACCAAAGGAATTAGAGCAAATTTAAACCATTCTTGGCTCCATTTTCTCCTCTTATGGCAGACCACTTTGAAGCTTCCAAGGGAAGAGAGAAAACTCCATTTTCTTGCTTATAAACTCTAGCTTGATCCTTGAGCAAAAATCAAAAGTGAAGAAACCTAGCTTAGTTGAGTTAACTACCTTCAAGCCTAGTGTGTGTTTCAAGCTTGGAGTTTTTGTTTTGGTGGCTTTTGGGTGATTCAAGCTTCACTTAAGAAAGGTAAATGATTTTTGAATCTTAGCTTTATAGTGTTATATCAAGTGTTTAAAGTTTTAATGGCAAACTAAGAGTTGAATGGATGATATTTGTGGTGAAACTTCTTGAACTAAACAAGTGGAAGTAGGGTTAGTTGTTTTGCATACCATGTGTTTGATATTTTGTCCAAGCATTGTGGTTTTACTTGATGTATTAACATGTTTTGGACCCCTTTTGAGCTAAGGACAACTCTTGGAATGATGCTTAAGTTAACTATAATGAAAGAATGGAAGTTGGTGATACAAGTGAACTAGTGGACTGTTTTGCTTTCTCTTGGCTGACCAGTTTTGGAGGGGAGGTTTCTCCTTGATTTTTTTGGTTCATTTGAACCTTAATTAAGCCTAAGAAACTTGGCTAAACATTGGTTTAAGGTTTGGTGTGAATTGATATGGAAATGAAGCAAGTAAAGTGGTTGTTTTAGGGCAAGTTAGTGGATTGTTTTAGTTTTCTTTGTTGGCTAGACTGTTTTAGTTCTTTTAATCATGTTGTGCATTGCATTTTAAGCTTCAATGGTGCTAGATAACTTGATCCCCTGTATATGAACTCTAGGAGGTTCAATTGGATAAATCTGAACCAAAACAAGTGAAGTTAGGAAGAAGAAGTAGGGCAACTTTATCATAGTATTGAGCTGATCAGAACTGAAAAATTAGCTGACTTCCCTGAATCCCTGGTACTAATAAGAGACGATCTAAAGTTTGAATTTTATACCGTTGGAAATTCTTTCGAGTCTAGTTTCCAATGCCACTAACAGCATATGATTTTGACATTCCTACAATGAGATATGGTCGTTTTCCCGAAACTGCGCGAGCGCGACTGTTTTACCCGCGAAGACTAGTTTGAACTTAAATGAGATTTTCCTTTTGCTCAACTTTCTTGCACTTGTTAAACTATTTTTCTTATGACCTTTTACTACATTTTGGGCCTAACTTTGATGGTAAATTGAGTAAATTTAACCACTCACTTGGTCACCTAATGAACTCACATTTGGGTTGGAAATGAACCTAGAATGTTAACGACTTTCACTCGTTGCCCTAGGATTTAGGAAGCGGAGGTGATAGTTATATGCTATATATATGCTTGATTTAGTGAGTTGTTGGCATGGTATGTATATGCTTGAGTTGAGGCTGTTTTATGGTAAGAATGAATCCTTGAATTGGCTGGAAAAAAAATTGGTAAACACAAAGGAAGTGCTGCTGAAAATTTGTCCGCAAGAAACCTTGGGCAGTCTTAGGAAATCTGTTATATCTTGGTGTAGAAAATTCAAAATTGAGTTCCGGTTGTTGTGTTTGAAACTAGATTCAAAATACCTTCTACCGTGCAAATTTCACACTTTTCTCAATTTCTATGAATATCTGTGATTTTTCAAAGTTGACTGATTTGCCATACCTGTTCTGTCTTTTGACTGGATGAAGCAGCAACTTGAGGCTGGAATTTGACTAACTTGTGGACTAAATCTTACAAATGTGTCTTCTAGGAAATTGTAACCCTTTGAATCCATTTTCTGATGGTATAAATTTTATAAATTTTGGACTTAAGAAACTTGAGATATGATTTTTCAAATAATATTGCGCAAAAACTAGAAAATTCTGTTCTCTTAGAACCATTTTTACTTTCATTTCCCCCTTTAAGGTTGGAGTTGGTAAATCATTTTGGGTATGGTTTATGAGTGGAATTGAGGTTTAAGTGAAATGAAATGAATTCTGAGAAACTTTAATTTCTTCATGTATTTTGGCTTTGTATTGCTAGCCTTTTTATATAATATATGACCACAGGACTCGAGAGAGTTCAAGAGGACGAACCAAGATTAAAGTGAAGGGTGGCAATTGATTGGTGAGTATTCCAAGTACATGAAAATATTTACATGGAATGTTTCCTTGCTTGAATAACATGCTTACTTGGTTAAAGTAATTGCTCTTGAATTGATAACATTTGGGACGAGCTTGTACTTTATCATACTCGATCATTTGTAGTTCATTTCGTGATATTGATATGAAATGAAATGTTTTGCTTGCACTTGACTTATTGGTCACTAGAGTGGTTATCCCACCGACTTACGTGTTACATGCTCATTGTTGTTAAACAATGCTAGGTACTTGATTTCTTGTCTCATAGGCAAGTGTGTACTTTATCGCACTTGACCTAACTCGATTAAATTTGTGAGATTTTGTTAAAACATGTGTTGTCGTTTTGTTACAACTGAAAAGTGGCCAGAATCCTACCACTTTTTGGTCGAATTTCTGGTCGGATTGTCCGACGGATTTGTGGTCGGATTTGCTGAGAAAATTTCTGATTTCTACAATCCTTATCGCACTCGGCCTCCCCTTCTTGAATGATCTTGTACTCGCTTGCACTTGATTGACCAGTACTTGTGTTTGTGCTAGTGCTTGACTTGTAAGTGCTGAGCGGTAGCATGTACCATACTCAATCCGAGTGGGAGGTGCCTCTTATCCCGTCTCAGTACTTTTATCCTAATTAAGTCGATTTGAAATTTATCTCATCGACACTAGTGCTGAGCGGTAGCATGTACCACACTCCATTCGAGTGGGAGGTGCCTCCCATCCTGTCTCAGTACCTCTATCCTATTTTGTCGAGTGGAGTGTTATCTCCTCGACTAATTGATATACTCGAATATTACCACCACTGTTTATTTCTGAATACGGAGCATTAAGTGACAACTAACGTCTCCAAGCTTTACTGTGTGAGCGTTGGATAACAACCAACGACTCTAATCTTGATTATCTGAATACTTGGAGCTATAAGTCATATCCTGAATTACCGAATATATAGGACTATAAGTCCAACCTAAAGTTAGTTGGTTGAATCGAGCCAGCAAGGGCTGGGTCGGGGAGAACGACGAACCTTGGGTACTTCTTTGGCGTTTGGGCCCGGTAAAGGGTATGTTTGGTGGACAAAAATTGGTGTAAAATGGAGATCTACGGACGGTATACTTTCGTGGTTAACGGAGAGTCAACAGACCTTGATTAAGCTACTGTGGAACTTGCTCTTGAGAGCAACCTATATCCTTTGCCATGAATGTGTTCCTTAATGTAACCTTTGCCATGTTTTATCTGGTTACTTGCGTAATTATATACTGAATTATAGTCTCATTGAAGTTGACTTGTTTCTCGATGTCTGGATATACTATCTTGTCTCGTATTTTACCTGCTTAGTGACTTGGAATCTCACTGGGCTTTTAGTTCATTCCACGCCATTTGTTTTCCTTACAGGGATGAGAACATGAGAGGTTGATTGAGGAAGGCCTCATTTTCTTCTAAGTTTGTTAGTTGCTCATGTGAGCACTGCATAGGTGTCTAGCCAACTTGTTTGGTTTGATTTTTTTTGCAAGTCCAACTCTCTAGCTGTATTATAGACTGGGTGGACATTGGAGATCCATGTATGTATCTATAATGATGGTTGTAATTGATATCATTTTATTTTGAGGTTCTATTTGTAAATTTTCGTGAATTGTGGCTGAGTTCTGGCGAGAGTTGGGCACGGTCCGCCAAATCCTTGGGTACGCCCTAGGGGGAGATGAGGCTGTCACACATTTCATGCATTTTCGTGGTAAAAAATAGCAATCACAGAGGCACAAGAAAGTTGTCACTCATATCAGGGTATTTGAGCAGTCTCGAAAAAATGGTTATAACTCAATGTAGAAAAATCGAAATCGAATGCCGTTGGTTGCATTTGAAAATAGACTCAAAGAGATTTCCAACGGTATAAAATTTAGACTCTAATTCATTGTCAATTAACTCCAAAAAATCTGACAACTTGACTGAAAATGCTCTCTGAGTTTCAGTCCATTTTGCAACTTTCCAACAAGAAAACAAGAAATTCATAGTTTTGGTTCAAATTCAACATACAAGTAAAGAGTGATGTGTTAACTAGTTTCTTGAACAAGAACTTGCCCACAATTATTAAGAAAAAGTGGAAATCAAGGCTGGAATATCTTCCCCTATTTTGGACAGCAAAGGCAGAATTTTTCTACAAGAATTTTCCAAACATTTCTCCATCAAATGTTCCCAATTTTCCCATAACAAATCCATGAACATATCAAACAATATATAGCCAAGATTGTTAGCAAGAAAAACCATGAAAATTTGCATATAAACAACCCTTAACAAAAGATCAAACACTTGATGGACATAGAGATTTCTTCCATTTTCACCAACAAATCACTAGAAATATAATTCAAATCCTCAAGGGTTTCGTCAATCATTAACCCTTGAATATCAAGAAACAACAATCCACAAATTCTTGGCCAAAATTTTCAAGATTCAAACATACAAGAGACTATCAAGCTTCTAGTACCAAAACTTCCATAAAAATTTCAAATCCACCATAGATCTTCCATGAAATCCTCCAATATCAAGTCATATGTGGATTAAATTGCAAAGTAAGAAGAAAAAGAGGGTTTCTTAGTATAATACCTCAAAATCCCAATATAAGATGCAAGACAAGAGGTTTCTTCCTCAAATAACTTCACCACAAGCTCACTTCCAAACTTGATGCAAGATTTGTCGGAGTAAATTTGAGTTTTCTCTTGTTTTCCCTCACTAATTGGACAAGAATCAAGGCTTGAACTTGGAGCTTTTCTCTCCCTTTCTCTTCTCACGTTTTTGGCCAAGACAAGCAAAAAAAGAAGATGATTTGGATGATATAAAACTTGGTTGGTCATATAAGGACTTGGTCTTAGTCAACTTTCCATGGATGATGGACATTTGGCGAGAAAAGGAGTAATATCTATCCATTTAGCTTCCTAACATCCAAATGCTCCAATTAGCTTGTAACAACTCTTGTCACATAATTTTTTTTTACACAAAACTCCTTCTAATCCTCCAAATTTATGATACACACTTCACACTAGTATTATGCACTATGAGATTTAACATGTATCACATGAAAAATGCACCAAGTAAAATAAGAAAATAGGTTAAAATCATGATTCAACTAATAAAACAACCAAGAATTTAAGGCAAGTAAGTTCAAATAAGAGCTATAAAGACAAGCAAAATGTCGGGCCTCACAGGTTCACATTTAATTCGGGCATAATGTTTAGGTCCAAGTTCTATCCAGTCCAATTAAATCTTAGGTTCAGTGAGCTTTTTTTGGACCGAACGAGTCGAGCTAGATTTGGCCCAACCCTATTGACAATCCTAGATCAAGCACATTATATTGAAAAATTACTAAAGAAATATAATTATGGTGATACTAAATATGTAAGTACACCATTTGATCCTAGTGTTCACTCATTTCGAACTGAAAATGAAAATGATGTGTACAACCAAAAAATATATGCTAGTATAATTGGAAGTTTATGTTATGCAACTAATTGCACAAACCAAATATTGCACATGTTGTAGGAGTACTTAGTAGAGTTACTAGCAAGCCAAATATTACTCATTGGCATGCACTTGAGTGTCTTATGAAATATTTAACTAAAACTAAATCTTATGGCTTATTCTATGCAAATTACCCTGCAGTCATTGAAGGATTTTGTAATGCAAATTGGAATACATTGTCTGGAGATTCATTATCTAGTACTGGGTATATTTTTACTTTAGCTGGTGGTGCAATATCTTGGAAATCAAAGAAGCAACAAATTATAGCAAAATACACAATGGAAGCTGAGTTAATTGCTTTAGCTTTTGCTAGTGAAGAACCAAGTTAGATACAAGATCTTATACATGCAATTTCTTTATAGGAAAAACTAGTGCTGCCAATATTAATACATTGTGATAGCACTGCAGCAATTGACAAGGTAAATAATCAATACTACAATGGAAAATCAAGAACAATAAAGAAGGAGGAACACTTTTGTTCAAGCAGGTATTGAAAATGGTACCATCAATGTGAATTATACAAGGTCAAGTGATAATATAGCTGATCCCTTGACAAAACCTCTAGCTAGAGAAAATGTTTGAAATACCTTGATAGGGATGGGATTAAAGTCCATAAATACATAAATCACATGTAAGGACACCCAATCTAATGATTGGAGATCCTAAGACTTAGGTTCAAAGGAAAAAATGAATTACATAGTGATTTGAATAAAAATATGCACAACTTTATATTAATATTCAATCGCTATCGTATATGTGCATATATCATGTAAAGTAAGTAAGGTTGAGCTTCGTTGCCCTTAATGAAATCTAAGTGATGCGGTCAGTCAAGCAATGCAGATGTTAGATGACTCAAGAGCGAATGCGATTAGAGTTCTAACAAGATTGATTACAAGAGCTCGTACGAAGAAAATGAAAGACGCATTGCAAGTGTTTGTTTGTGCAATACAAGATCAAGTGGGAGCTTGTCAAGTAATTGAAGGACTTGGAAATCAATGCTTAAGTGTTAATCTACTTCAAGTTATTGATGACACTGACCAAGGATCATGCTTTTTTGAAGCTAGGAAGAAGTTAGTGTAGCTTGTCATCAAAGCAAATGCACAGAAATGAAGAAAGAAGCGGATCCGCGACCTGGATCCGCGAGTTTTACATCTGTGCATGTTTATTTGAACATTTTTGCTTGATCTTCTGGCAATGTCCGGCGTGATGTCCAGTCCCATGTCCCGGGCTGTTCTTTGTCGAGTCAATTTTTCAGATTTTAAGCGATTTTCATAGTTTTTAAGTTGCTTTCTATTTCCCCGCATCCAAATAGTTCTAGTAAGCCTACTAAGGCATATCTATCATATGTAGCATGATAATTGTCTCTTGTTAGGGTTTAGGAGGATGTGTCTAGTTTAGAAGTCAAGTCAAATAGGGAAACTTGCATTGTTTCCATCTTGGATTAGGTTTTGCGCTTGTAAGGCTATAAATAAGACATAACTTTGGAACGTTTTCATTATTGATTCAATAAAGAAATTTTCCAGCAACTCTTGAGAGAATTCTCTTGGCTTCTCAAAACAACCTTCGAATACTTTAGAACAATTTCTTGGTAGTCAAACTTAGACTTATCAAACAAGAAACACACTTGTTTGTGGTGCCTTTCGAACAACATCCTGAATGTCTTTTCATCACTTATTGTGAATAAGGGTCAATTATTGGGTCACAATTAAGGGGTTTAAAGGTTTTAAGGATTCCACACCTTTCAAACTTGGGAAATCATCTTAGATTTTGGAACTTGTGGAATACGAGACTTCCTTCACGGTTGGGTTCATATCAGTTGGTATCCAAAACTAGTTGACATATTCAGGTTATATCCTTTTCTTTCTTAAGTGTTATTGTGTCAATTCTTATTTTTGTCAATTCGGTCTTAGAATATTTCTAGGGTTTCCTTGTTTTTGCAAGTCAAAAAATATATTTTCTGTTTCACCTTGTTCATTGAATGTTGGTGGCGGACTTTTTTTTTGTTATTCTTGAAGTATATTTTAGCTCTTGAAGTTCTTGGACCAATTCTTGAATTTCTTGAACCACCTAGATTACTTTCTTGAAAATCTTGAAGTTTTTGAATTTTAGTTTCGGGTTTCTTGAAGTTCTTTCGCTATATTTTGATGATTTTTTAAGTTCTTGAACAAAAGAAAAAAAAAATTGAGTCCTTGAATTCGGTGGGAGGGTGAAAACCGAATCTTGGAAGCTACAAAAAAAAAAGGGCAGCTTATCAATTCACCTTGCAAATAGTTTATAATAGTCACCTTGAAATCCTTCTACACTTGGAAAAGAGGTTGAACCTAGCTGAATCTGTCCAAAACAAGAATCCAAATCACAATTAGATTTGAATTTCAATTTATTCATCGGGTAGAGTAGCTTTTCTAGGATTCTAAACTTCAACCGAGTTCCACAAATTTTCAGCCACTAATTTGTAGTTGTTTGTGTCTAAATTCAGTCTAGTTGAGCCAAATTCATTACCACCAAAAGCTACATTAAAGTGTGACTCATTTGAAAGATAAATTTGATTACTCTTGGACTGTTCTAACTTCTTCAAGGGTGAAAGATAAATTTGCTTACTCTTGGACTGTTCTAATTTGAGAATATTTTGGTGAGATTCTTAGAGTGTTTGAGAGTAAACACGTAAGAGAGTGAGTAAGGAATATTCTTATTTTATTACTAATCTATTTTACAGTTTACTTCCAAGATGTCTAACAAAGGAGGAGAAAGCTCCCAATCTTTCGACTTCAAACTTTTTGCAGAATCTTTGAGGGGCGACATTGGACAAATCATGGACCAGAAATTGGAGGTGATTCATGAGAGGATTGATCAATTAGGATCCGCAATAAGTGCTAGCAAAGGAAGTCAAGGTAGAACACCATTACATGAATCTAAAAATTCCAATTCAGATGATGAAGTGGTGAGTAGACCGAGGAGGAACAAGAGGGATTCGAGGATTGAATTTAAAGCTATAAAAGGAATCAAAATAAAAATTCCCTCCTTTCAAGGAAGATCTGATCTGGATGCTTATCTTGAATGGGAGAAATGCGTAGAACTCATCTTTGATTGTAACTCCCACACTAATGAGCAAAAAATGAAACTTGCCATAATGGAGTTCACTGATTATGCCATCATTAGGTAGGATCAAGTCACTACCAATAGAAGAAGAAGTGGAGAATTACCAGTGACTACTTGGGTAGAATTAAAGGTTCTAATGAAGAAATGCTTTGTCCCTAGTCATTACCACCGCGACTTGTATGAAAAGTTGCAAAATTTGACTCAAGTGAATAGAAGTGTTGAGGACTATTACAAGGAGATAGAGGTCTCACTGCTTCGAGCCGACATTGTGGAAGATAGAAAGGCTACCATGGTGAGGTTTTTGAGTGGCTTACGACCAGAAATTGCAGACCAAGTTGAGATGCATCAATATGTTGAAATTGGTGACATGTTGGAAAAGGCAATCAAGGCTGGGAGGAGATTAAAGAGGAGTGGTCTAATGAAATCAACTCCTAGCCCTTCACCATCTTATTCAAGCACACCAAAGTTAGGTGTGATAAGAGAGCTTCAATCAGCAATACACCTTTCCCAAAACCAAGACATAATTCATCAAAAAGGGAAGCAAAGCCAATCATTAAGCCTCCTAATGAGACACTAAAACCAAGAAAAAGAGACATGAAGTGTTGGAGGTGCCAAGGGCTTGGACATATTACAAGTCAATGTCCTAATCAAAGAGCGATGCTTGTACTCCCAAGTGGTAAAATTGTGATAGACGATGAAGAAGAATATAAAGACATGCCTCCACTAGTAGAGTCACAAGAGGAAATTCCCACTGATGAAACGGTTGGTCTAGGCTTGGTTACAAGGCAAGCTTTGGTTGTACATGTTAAAGAGGAAGATGCTCAAAGGGAGAACATATTTTATACACGATGCCACATTGAGGACAAAATGTGCAGTCAAGTCATTGATCCGAGTAGCTGTGTGAATGTAGCAAGCATGTTGATGGTTGAGACGTTGGGCTTGGAGACCCATGAGCATTCTAAGCCTTATCGACTTCAGTGGCTTAACAACTGTGGTGACATTCACATATCACATTAGGTATTTGTTCTATTCAAAGTTGGTAGATATGAGGATGAAATACTTTATGATATTATACCTATGCAAGCTAGTCATTTTTTACTTGGTAGACCTTGGAAATCTGATAAAAATGCAAATCATGAGGGTCGAATCAATAAGTATAGCTTTGTGCATAATGGTAGAAAGATCACTCTTGTACCTTTATCACCTAAGCAAGTGTATGAGGATCAAGTACAATTGCAAAAAAAGTATGATGCAAACATTGAGAAAAGAAAAAGGGAGAGAGCTAAGAGAAAATCAGTAAAGGGATCCGAGAAAAATAAGAGGAAAAAGGCTATCAATGATTGGATCTTGACATAAAAACTGAGGGAAAACGAATTCTGATTGCAAAAGCCAAAGATGTGAAGGAGAGTATTTGCCATGGTCGAACCTGTGAGGCCCCAGTCCGTTTTACGTTGATATATTCATTAGTTGGGCGGTAACGTTTGGTTTCGGGAGTATTTCGAAAACTCTAAGTAGGGATTAAGATTTAAACCCTAGTTATGTATTGGTTACAAGTTCGAGTGGTGATTAAAGTTAGTAAAGTTAATGTGTGTCTTAGTGTGGATAAGTATAGGATTTAATCCATTTTGTATAGGTTAATTAAGTTTAAGAAGGGTAGAAACCCTAAGTGAGCAAAATCCCTAATTTTGCCCTTGACAAAAAGGTTCTTGTTTAATTATTTTTATGTGGGATAAAGCATGCTTAAGTGTAAGTGATTAAGATGAGAAAGTGATTAGTGAAGTAATTAAGTGTGATTACATGTTTTAAAAGAGATTAAGTTATGACTTATGGAGTAAATTGAAAGATTATCAAATGTGTGAGGGAAATTGTGTAAGAAAGAGAAAGTTAAAGTGCAAGGGTTTAAACAACAAATAAAGCATTTTTGTGATTGGTTAGCTATAAGAAATATCTCCCAAAGCTTTGACTATATGTTGTCTTACAACTTATAAGAAACAAGAGAAAACAAAACAAAACAAAACTAAGAAAAAAAGAAAGGAAGAGCCGAGAGAGAGAGGGAGAGAAAGTGAGAAAATTTCTTCAAAAATCTTCAAGTTTTAGCTTCCATCTTGGGTTTGAATCTTGGAGCAACAACTTGGGTGCTTGATTAGTGAAGGTTAATCATCTACAAAGCTTAATTGAAGGTATGCCTCTTACTTGAAAGATAAACTTTTGGGGTTTTGATCTTTAAGCCATGGAAATGATGTATTATGTTATGATTATGGACTTATATGGTTGATTTGATGTTTATATGGAAGTTTCATGGTTAATTTTAGTGTTATTTGGTTGCTGAAAATTCGGCCAAGAAGGGGGAAAATTTGGGTTTCTTGCTTAATGTTTTCCTTAGTTGCTTTGCTTGAGAATTGATGTGTAGTGGTTGTGTTTGATAGATTGCCTCACTTGATTTGGTTGGTTGCTAGCAAAAATCTTATTTGGGTTAAGAAACCCTAGACTCCATGAGGTTAGTTTAGTTTAGCCTAAGGCTTTTGGGTTAGGGTTTGGTTAGTGGGATGTTAGATCAAGTCTTTAGTGCATATGAAGATAGGTTAGGGAGTATGGTTTGTGTTTGGTAATTTTGTGGTAAAATAAGGAGAGAAATTCGGACCATTAATAGACCTTTTAGAAGCTGGTATAAGTGTGTTTCTTTGGTAGGAATTTGGTTGGAAACTAGTATAAGAACCATAGAAACGGACCGTGCGATTGTGACGCGCAAAGCCGGCAAATCTGGGAAAACAGGACAGTTCAACGACTGAACTTCGGCTTCATTTTTCTTAATGCTATGTACGGATTTAGGAATTCCTCAAAACATGAAAGTTGTAGCCTTGTAAGTCCTGAGTATGCCTGCAAAATTTCAGGTCCATCGGATTAGCGTAGCCTGCGTTATCGACGAAATGCTCAAGCCTGTTTTGACCCTTTGATTCTGCGCGTTTTTCTAGTTTAGCTTCTGCCGTGATTTTTCGGTTTTGATCCCATTCGATCTGGGTGTCGACTCCTTCATAAGAAATTTAGATCTTGGTCTCAGCTTCGAAATGGTATAAAGTACGTCGAAAACCGAGTTCCGTAGCTCCGGTTATGATCGAAACAATATCGATCGTCAGAACTGCCCGGTATTTGGACACTTCTGACGGGTACTTTGGCACTCGAATTTTGTTCTGTTCTGAATAGATTCAGGTCTTGGCCAAAACATGAAAGTTTTAGCCTTATGTTTCAGCTTTCTAATGCCTTTGGAATTTCTGAATTTCGATTTCTGTGCCGTGAGTTACGGCCTTGCAAACAGGGCCTGTTTGGTAACCCGCAAGGAAACAGCTGGCACTATTTCGTGCATTTTTGACCTATACCTAGTGAGATCTGGGTTGAAATGTCTTCACGGAAATTGTAGCCCTTTCTCTTAGCTTCGAAACGGTGTCTCACCCACTTTGATCCGACACTCCTAGCCTAATTTTTGACCAAAACGGTTTGAGATGGCCGATTTGGCCATTTCCGTTTGCCGTTCCGCGCGGACGTGTGCGGCCGTTTTGCCGTTTCCGCACTTGCGCGTGCCAATTTTGCCGTTTGGCTTGTTTTAAGTACGTTAGTTGCCGTTTGTGATATATTGTGACATAATCTTCGATTTCAGACAGTGGTGAGCTAGGCGGTGCCGGTGGGGCCCACTACTAGCCAACACACAAAGTGAATTCCGCCTTTATACTACTGTTGGTATTTTGAGTAAGTATTCAGGCCGCTCTTATGTGTTTCGTTATGCGTAAAAAGGGTACTTAGGCGAGAGTGTACTTTATCGCGCTCGACCTAAACCCTAATTTGCGCGCTTATTTGTACATGACATATGTATATGAGAAATTTTGGAACTAAAACCCTTGAGCTTGTGGCTCGGGGTGACTTTTGAATAATTTTGTGAATTTTGTGAGTTTGAGGTTGAACTCAATACCTAGATGGACTATTCGAGCCGGTTAGGGCTTGGTCGAAGTCAGTCCAACCTGGATTGAGGTCACCAAGTTTGTGACCCGAGCTTGCGACTCAAGCTCAAGTTTGTGATTTCGTTCGCCTGGGCAAGTTTGTGAGGTGACTGGCCAGTGAGGGTGATAAGGTGTCGGTGGGTGTACAAGTGAAGTTCTACGGACCTTATTTATGGTCGACGGAGGGTCGACAGGAGATCACGCATGGCAAATGACTTGGCTTTGGAGCCACCCGTATCCTTATTATGTGATGTTACTTTTCTGCTTTTGCTTTACTCTTACTGTGTAATTGATGCTACATGAAATTTACGCTTTTGCCCCTGTTTACTTACTAAGCTTTTAGCTTACCCCATTCCTTTTGTTTTCCTTAGCAGGGGCCGACGCGGGTACGTTTGGGCACACACACTAGTATAGTAGATTGGCTTGTAATAGTTGAACCATTAGGATGTTTGTTTTATTTCTGGTGGTTTGTATTACGATCCTTCTTAGGGTCTACATTTTGATTTTGGTTGTAATTATACGGATGTAATAGTAAGAGCAGGTACTTTTGGAGAATGTAATTATAACTCTTTTGGGATTGTAAATAGTATTCTTTTGGATTTTCTGGCTTTTATTGTTTTAAGTTTCGAGTCCTGGCGCGAGCTAGGCAGGCGGCCCGCCGATACCCTTGGGTTCGCCCTTGGGAGAAGTGGGGTCGTCACAGTTGGTATCAGAGCGCCTAGGTTAGAGGACTTGGGCAATTGTGGGACATACGCGATAGGCATTAGGCATATTGGATTCTTTTAAGTTGAATGATATCTTTTAAGTTGAAATGCCGGTTTACTGACGACTTAATGTTTTGTAGGTATGGACCCAGGCAGTTCGAGTAGGAGGGGCCCAGAGGATCGACCGCTGCGTAAGCGGGCTATCCGTTATCGACAGAGGCTGGGAGAGCCTTACACTTTGTACTCCCCCTTCGGCCAGGTGTCGCGCCGACCCTGCGCGTGTTGGTATACTTACGGCTATCCCGACGAGATAGTCTTAGCATTGGATGATGAGCGTTATCACCCCGACAGGACGGTCGAGACTCTGAGGGAGCAGCTTGAGGAGGCTAGACAGTTTAGCCGCTGGCAGGCGTTACGCGTTAGGGGCCTGGAGCGGGACCTCCGGGACACACACCAGCACCTCTTCTCTTTGAAGAGGCAGCTTAGGGAGAGAGCCCGGAGTATCACGTTTGACTGCGGGGTCTTGCTAGATATGGCCGCGGAGGCACCCCCGCGAGCTACTGGGCCAGAGCAGATAGGCGAGATTGGTACTTTAGGTTCCGTTGGGGACCAGGACCCTAGGGGAGGCGTTTAGGGTCGCTTTCGTCTTTTGATTAGCTGGTAGATTCCTTTTGTTAAAACTGGCATGACCACTTTCTTTCTTTATTTGGTTGGCCGACTAGATCTTGGAGCCGGAGTGCTCATGTGTACATTGGGTTTTGTACCGACTGGAGGTCGGTAATCAGAAAATCTTTTGGTGTGATTTTGTATATCTATGTATATATTTGAGTAGCATTTTGAATTTATCCTTTGTGTGTCTTTTGTTCATACGCTTTACGTCCGTACTTTTGCTCATAGTCCGCATAATAAGTTTATGTGTAATGTTCCGATCTATAGACGTTTGCACTTAAATGGCCTCCGGTACTCGAGGTGGAGGTAGAGGGCGAGCACGAAGCCCTGAAAGGGAACAAGGACCAGAGCAAGATCAAGTCGCTACAGCCATCCAGTGGATGGCCGATTTACTAGAGCAAATGACAAATCAACAGGGCCAAGGGAGCGGTATGGGGAATCCTGGACATAATCCGGGACATAATCCAGGCAATCACGAGGGTGAAGACCGTGCCTTGGAGCGATTCCAAAAATTCGTACCCCCAAAGTTTATCGGTGGGGCCGACCCTGACTTAGCGGAGGGTTGGCTAGACCGTATGTTAGACATATTTGCCGCGCTTAGGTATTCAAAGGAGCGGCAGATATCCTTTGCGGTCTTTCAGTTTGAAGGGGCCGCTCGAGCCTGGTGGAATGTAATCAAAGCCAAGTGGGAGCGCGAACAGACTCCTTGGACCTGGATCAACTTCACACGGGAGTTTAATGAAAAATACTTACCACCCATTGTGCAAGAAAAACGGGAAGATGATTTCATCCGCCTACGTCAAGGGGCATCGAGTGTGGCGGAGTACGAAACTCAGTTCACTAAACTTTCTCGCTTTGCCCCAGAGCTGGTGTTAATGGAGCAGAAACGAATCCGTCGATTCGTTCAAGGTTTAAATGTGGAAATCCAGGAATCGCTAGCAGCGGCTCAGTTGAATACGTTTAGCCAAGCGCTAGAAAAAGCACAGCGAATTGAGACTGCCAGAGGACAGGTTAAAGCCTTCCACGATCGGAAAAGGAGGCAGCCTAGCTCAAATGATTCCATGGTCGGACAAAGCTCGCGAAACGAGCCATCTGCCAAGATAAATAAAGGTACGGATGGTCCACGACCTGCAGGGACCCCGAATAACTTTGTGCGGGGTCAGGTAGTGCAAGAGGGGCCGAGGAGTGTCCAGCGTGGAGGGGCAAGTACAGCCGCCAAGTCAACCTGTGGTTTCTGTGGGGGCAATCACACTGATGAAAATTGCTGGAAGAATAGTTCGGTACGCAAATGCTTCAAATGTGGCAGCACCGAACATCTGATTGCCCGGTGCCCTAAGATGCAGAAGGATGGACTCAAACCACCGACTGGAGGGACCACCACAACTAAGCCGTCAACTACAGGGGAAAATCGACCCAAAGGGCCAGCAAGAGTCTATGCGATGGGTCAACCTGAGATGACAAATCCTTCGGTGGACTTTGAAGGTACGCCTTGATCAAACGAATCCATTTCGAGGACGAAATTGTCCTAAGTGGGGAAGATTGTGAGGCCCCAGTCCGTTTTATGTTGATATATTCATTAGTTGGGCGATAACGTTTGGTTTCGGGAGTATTTCGAAAACTCTAAGTAGGGATTAAGATTTAAACCCTAATTATGTATTGGTTACAAGTTCGAGTGGTGATTAAAGTTAGTAAAGTTAATGTGTGTCTTAGTGTGGATAAGTATAGGATTTAATCCATTTTGTATAGGTTAATTAAGTTTAAGAAGGGTAGAAACCCTAAGTGAGCAAAATCCCTAATTTTGCCCTTGACAAAAAGGTTCTTGTTTAATTACTTTTATGTGGGATAAAGCATGCTTAAGTGTAAGTGATTAAGATGAGAAAGTGATTAGTGAAGTAATTAAGTGTGATTACATGTTTTAAAAGAGATTAAGTTATGACTTATGGAGTAAATTGAAAGATTATCAAATGTGTGAGGGAAATTGTGTAAGAAAGAGAAAGTTAAAGTGCAAGGGTTTAAACAACAAATAAAGCATTTTTGTGATTGGCTAGCTATAAGAAATATCTCCCAAAGCTTTGAGTATATGTTGTCTTACAACTTATAAGAAACAAGAGAAAACAAAACAAAACAAAACTAAGAAAAAAAGAAAGGAAGAGCCGAGAGAGAGAGGGAGAGAAAGTGAGAAAATTTCTTCAAAAATCTTCAAGTTTTAGCTTCCATCTTGGGTTTGAATCTTGGAGCAACAACTTGGGTGCTTGATTAGTGAAGGTTAATCATCTACAAAGCTTAATTGAAGGTATGCCTCTTACTTGAAAGATAAACTTTTGGGGTTTTGATCTTTAAGCCATGGAAATGATGTATTATGTTATGATTATGGACTTATATGGTTGATTTGATGTTTATATGGAAGTTTCATGGTTAATTTTAGTGTTATTTGGTTGCTGAAAATTCGGCCAAGAAGGGGGAAAATTTGGGTTTCTTGCTTAATGTTTTCCTTAGTTGCTTTGCTTGAGAATTGATGTGTAGTGGTTGTGTTTGATAGATTGCCTCACTTGATTTGGTTGGTTGCTAGCAAAAATCTTATTTGGGTTAAGAAACCCTAGACTCCATGAGGTTAGTTTAGTTTAGCCTAAGGCTTTTGGGTTAGGGTTTGGTTAGTGGGATGTTAGATCAAGTCTTTAGTGCATATGAAGATAGGTTAGGGAGTATGATTTGTGTTTGGTAATTTTGTGGTAAAATAAGGAGAGAAATTCGGACCATTAATAGACCTTTTAGAAGCTGGTATAAGTGTGTTTCTTTGGTAGGAATTTGGTTGGAAACTAGTATAAGAACCATAGAAACGGACCGTGCGATTGTGACGCGCAAAGCCGGCAAATCCGGGAAAACAGGACAGTTCAACGACTGAACTTCGGCTTCATTTTTCTTAATGCTATGTACGGATTTAGGAATTCCTCAAAACATGAAAGTTGTAGCCTTGTAAGTTCTGAGTATGCCTGCAAATGTTCAGCTCCATCGGATTAGGGTAGCCTGAGTTATCGACGAAATGCTCAAGCCTGTTTTGACCCTTTGATTCTGCGCGTTTTTCTAGTTTAGCTTCTGCCGTGATTTTTCGGTTTTGATCCCATTCGATCTGGGTGTCGACTCCTTCATAAGAAATTTAGATCTTGGTCTCAGCTTCGAAATGGTATAAAGTACGTCGAAAACCGAGTTCCGTAGCTCCGGTTATGATCGAAACAATATCGATCGTCAGAACTGCCCGGTATTTGGACACTTCTGACGGGTACTTTGGCACTCGAATTTTGTTCTTTTCTGAATAGATTCAGGTCTTGGCCAAAACATGAAAGTTTTAGCCTTATGTTTCAGCTTTCTAATGCCTTTGGAATTTCTGAATTTCGATTTCTGTACCGTGAGTTACGGCCTTGTAAACAGGGCCTGTTTGGTAACCCGCAAGGAAACAGCTGGCACTATTTCGTGCATTTTTGACCTATACCTAGTGAGATCTGGGTTGAAATGTCTTCACGGAAATTGTAGCCCTTTCTCTTAGCTTCGAAACGGTGTCTCACCCACTTTGATCCGACACTCCTAGCCTAATTTTTGACCAAAACGGTTTGAGATGGCCGATTTGGCCATTTCCGTTTGCCGTTCCGCGCGGACGTGTGCGGCCGTTTTGCCGTTTCCGCACTTGCGCGTGCCAATTTTGCCGTTTGGCTTGTTTTAAGTATGTTAGTTGCAGTTTGTGATATATTGTGACATAATCTTCGATTTCAGACAGTGGTGAGCTAGGCGGTGCCGGTGGGGCCCACTACTAGCCAACACACAAAGTGAATTCCGCCTTTATACTACTGTTGGTATTTTGAGTAAGTATTCAGGCCGCTCTTATGTGTTAGTTGTTTATGTGTTTCGTTATGCGTAAAAAGGGTACCTAGGCGAGAGTGTATCTTATCGCGCTCGACCTAAACCCTAATTTGCGCGCTTATTTGTACATGACATATGTATATGAGAAATTTTGGAACTAAAACCCTTGAGCTTGTGGCTCGGGGTGACTTTTGAATAATTTTGTGAATTTTGTGAGTTTGAGGTTGAACTCAATACCTAGATGGACTATTCGAGCCGGTTAGGGCTTGGTCGAAGTCAGTCCAACCTGGATTGAGGTCACCAAGTTTGTGACCCGAGCTTGCGACTCAAGCTCAAGTTTGTGATTTCGTTCGCCTGGGCAAGTTTGTGAGGTGACTGGCCAGTGAGGGTGATAAGGTGTCGGTGGGTGTACAAGTGAAGTTCTACGGGACCTTATTTATGGTCGACGGAGGGTCGACAGGAGATCACGCATGGCAAATGACTTGGCTTTGGAGCCACCCGTATCCTTATTATGTGATGTTACTTTTCTGCTTTTGCTTTACTCTTACTGTGTAATTGATGCTACATGAAATTTACGCTTTTGCCCCTGTTTACTTACTAAGCTTTTAGCTTACCCCATTCCTTTTGTTTTCCTTAGCAGGGGCCGACGCAGGTACGTTTGGGCACACACACTAGTATAGTAGATTGGCTTGTAATAGTTGAACCATTAGGATGTTTGTTTTATTTCTGGTGGTTTGTATTACGATCCTTCTTAGGGTCTACATTTTGATTTTGGTTGTAATTATACGGATGTAATAGTAAGAGCAGGTACTTTTGGAGAATGTAATTATAACTCTTTTGGGATTGTAAATAGTACTCTTTTGGATTTTCTGGCTTTTATTGTTTTAAGTTTCGAGTCCTGGCGCAAGCTAGACAGGCGGCCCGCCGATACCCTTGGGTTCGCCCTTGGGAGAAGTGGGGTCGTCACAGAACCTTACTTGTGCGTTTAAGCAAGGAGGTCTTGGACACTACTAACGACACACGCTTCTTTGCCAAGTTCGATAGTGTCTCTTTTGCAGGAATTCTAAGATTTATTTCCTAAAAAAGCGCCAAGTGATTTATCACCAATTAGGGAAATCGAGCACCAAATAGACTTAATGTGACGCCCCCACTTCTCCTAAGGGTATCCGCGGAACGCCTGCTCAACTCTCGTCGGGGCTCACTACAATCCATAATTCAAAACTAGAAATACTTCAAATATTTTCAATATACATTGAAAGAACTCCAAAACACAATTAGTTAACTTTCAATTTAATACAACTCAAAAGAATATGTACTACAGTCGACTGCTATAATACAACTTAAAGTCTCCAAAAGAAAATAACTTAGTACTATTCGCGAGTACTCTTGGTCTTGAACCCTATTAAGGAAAACAAAAGCATGGAATGAGTTAAACAGTCCAGTGAGGTTCCAAAACACCTAAACAGTTCTAATAAATCAAGTAAATTGAGCATAACACATGTACGGTTCAAGATTTCACAATAGCACATTAAAATGAGACATTTATTATTTTACAGAAATAAATACACATTAAAAGGATACGATGCTCATGTGGAACCGTTTCGGTCAGCTACACCTTATAACCCCAATAATTCCCCCGGTTGTCTGGCCATCACCTTATTCCTCCAGTGGTAATATTCGAGTATACCAAAACGGTGACCCAGGGTTCCAACCTACTTGACCAAGCCCAGTCCTAGCTCGAGTAGGTTAGTAACCAAGGACAGGGCCCAGTTCAGCTTAGAGTTTGCAACATGCGCAAGTAATCAAGTAAATCGGTAAACGGTAGAAATTTGTTATTTTAGTAGATCGAGTGAAATAAAGTACACACTCACCTTAAATCGGTGAAAATTTTCATAGAAGCAATTATAAGTAGCACTTAACACTTAAACACATAAGAAACACTCACCAAAATCAAGAGTGTAAAACAAGAGCGAGGCAAGATCAAACGAGTTCCTCGGGATCCTTTTGATCACCTAAGACATGTACAATTACAATTCACCTAGGTATTCAGCCAAGGTCTAGTAGTATTCCGGCTACTCTCACTTAAGAGATAACGCATTCAAATCGAATGCAAATATCACTTAATAACTTAATCCACGAGGGTAGCATTTGAATATACCCAAGAATACATTGATCCAAGTCAAGTCATGTCCAGGATTCTCCAAGTTGAAGATTAAACAAATCTCTAAGTTTTGGCACGAAAATCGAGGAAGATGGATATATTTACTTGGAAGCTTGGCCAAAACATTCCAGGCATTACTAATTAAGTTCACAAGAAACCTTTCAAATCATTCTTTTAAAATACTTGTATAATTGCCAACTCTAGTACAGTTATCAAGGCCATAAGAATATGGGTTGAAGTCCCTAATTAAAGTACGAAGAGAAGTACCATTAACCAAGAGAGTTATATGACCAAGTAATTGCATCAAGAAAGGTTTAACCCTCGGAGACCAAGATTTGAAATGAAAGTTCAAAGTCCAAAGAGACCTTGTATTAAACCATGAAATCAAACTTAAAATAGTCCAACAATCACAAAGGAAGGTGGAAAGTTCTTAAAGGAGTAATTTGGTTGAAACAGAAATTTTCCAGTTTGGAGTGATATTACTTTGAAAAATCGTATCTTGAGTTTTGTAAGTCCAAAAATGGAAAAATTTATACTGCTGGAAACTAAATTCAGAATACTAAAAGTTCTCAAAAGACACTTTTCCATGATTCCAACTAGAAGGCATTCATAATTCAACTCAAAGTTTCAGTTCCAAGAAGACAGGTTTGAACCAGTCTTGGTTTTTCAGCAAACTTTGGAAATTTGGCATAATTCACAGAAAGTGAATCAGCCTTTGAAATTCATAACACAATAAGAGTTCTAAACAAGATTTCAAATACAACAAACAGAACTAAATTTGGAGTTTCGAGGATCGAGATACATTAGTTCAAAGTTGGTTGCGTTTTGCAAACTGTTCAATCATTTTCCAGATTTGAAAAGCTATCTTTGAAGTATCCTTTAGCCATCGAAATGGCATTGAAAATACACCAAATTTGGTACACTAAATCTTCCATATGTGACCTATATCTCTACCAAATTCACGTAAAACTCACGTGGGAAGACAGTTAACAAAATAGTCAAATTTCGGAAAAATTTCAAAGCAAATTTGCCGTCCATGGTTCTCTTTCCTTTTCAAACGTTTTGTCCCACACAATCAACCTCAATTAGCTCAAATGTTGAAATTAAGGTTCCATAAACATCCAATGAGCAATTTAGAGGTAATTGACATCAAAGTTTGTGAAACAAAACATTCCAAAACAAGTTTGACCATTCGGCCAGCAAGAGGGAAGAAACTTTCTAGTTTCCAGTTTTGCTGTAATTTAAAAATCAGGCCATATCTCACTCTATACAAACTCAAATAAAGAATGGTTGGTGGAGTTAGAAACTAGGTTCCAAAAGCTACATTTCATCAGAAGAAATAATTTCCAAAATCAGTTCACAAGTAGTTCAAATTCAAGTCACAAATTACAGCTTCTCATTTCCATTCGAATGAACAAGCGGAACAGAACAGCCGACTTCATCAGTTCACTGCAGTTCACACAAAATGAACTAGAGATTGATTTTTATGCCTTTTAAAGCTAAGAATGTGTAGTTTCAAATTCCACAAACGGCACTCGATTTCGACTTTTTTACAAAGAGTTATGTTCAATCAAAGATACACTGTTCAGGCCTTCAGATGACCATTTCCGGATTTCTTGCAGTTTCAAAAATTCTAGTTTTGATCAACCAAATAACATGATTTTCTGAAGGCATTTTGCACATACAATATACCACATATATACATCAGTTTCACAGTCAAACAACCAACAAAATTTTGAAATTCAATCAAGATAACAACATGATAGATTTGGCCAGCTTACTTCCTCTCACGGTTTTCTCTCTTTCTTTTTCCTCTTCTAGTTTCTTCTAGGAAAACTCATCACAAACACACTAACACACACATAGACATCATGGCAGCCCTCATTTAACCAAGGTGGGAGTTCATAGAGCCCACTTCAACCAACCAAATCCAAGCAACAACAACAAGAAGGAAGCTACACGCTTCAAAACCAAGAAATGAAACAAGAAAGTAAAAGCTTTGGTGGAGATGTTTATACCTTCAAAACTCAAGATGGAACCCTAGATGAAACCAGAAATTTTTAGCCGAAACTCTCCAGGAAAAGTCCTCAAGATGATGTCTTTCTCCAAGATGAAACTAATCTCCAAAGTGTTTAGGAGTTGGGTGAAGATTTAGAAGTGAAATGGTACAAGATTGAACAAGGTTTTGTGGAGCTTTCTTCCTTCTGTCTTCTTTCCTTTGGCTGGCCGAACAAGAGAGAGAGTGAGGGAGTGTTTTGTGGTTTGGTTTTCTTGGAGGGAAAGAATGAAATAGTAGCCATAAGTGTTGGGCAAAAAGTCAACTCTTAATAGTGCCCAAATGGTGTTTTGTACTACCACTTTCTCTTGGGTTTGATACACTCATATACTAATCCTCCAAGATACTTCCTTTAATATGGTAATTATTTACTCTTACTAGTCTAATATAAATTTCTTAAATTTCCACTTTTTCATTCCAAAGCGAAATACGCGAACTTACAACACGCGCACGAAAAATCAAAATTTAAGAAAAATTCATGCATTACTAGGGTAATTAAATATAACTGGGGAAAATAATTATAAAATTGACTATTTTAAGAATAAAACATGAGTCCTCACACTTAATTCCTGGGGTGCCATTACCTAATCAATGTGTTTATAGAAGCAATCTTGAGGAAACGAAGGAGCTTCAAAGGCAAGTTGAGGAGCTACTTGCAAAAGGTTGGGCGAGAGAGAGTTTAAGTCCGTGTGTTGTGCCAATTATACTCGTCCCCAAGAAGGATGGAACATGGAGGATGTGTACTAATTGGTCGTCAATTCAATTACGATAAAGTATTATCATTCTATTTCTCGTTTAGATGATATGTTAGATGAATTGCATGATGCATTCATCTTTTCAAAAATTGATCTCAAAAGTGGATATCATCAAATTCGTATTAAAGAGGGTGATGAATGGAAAACGGCATTTAAGACTAAGTATGGTTTGTATGAGTGGTTGGTTATGCCTTTTGGACTAACTAATGCACCTCGTACTTTTATGAGATTGATAAAACATGTGTTGCGTGCCTACTTAGGAAAATTTGTAGTCATTTATTTTGATGATATACTCATATACAACAAGAGTCTAGAAGAGCGCCATGAACATTTAAGACTTATACTTGAAGTACTTCGAAAGGAACAGCTTTATGCCAACCTTAACAAGTGCACGTTCTGTACTAATAAACTTGTGTTCCTAGGTTTTGTTGTTAGCTCACAGGGAATTCAGGTGGATGATAGTAAGATTAAGGCAATTCAAGAGTGGTCAGTTCCAAAAAATGTTAGAGAAACTTGTAGCTTTCATGGACTTGCGAGTTTCTACAAGCGATTTGTGAGAAATTTTAGCACAATTGCCGCCCCATTGACAGCAATCATTAAAAAGGATGAGAAATTCGTTTGGGGAGAAGCTCAACAAAAAGCTTTTGAATTACTTAAAGAACATCTCACACGTGCACCTGTTTTGTCATTACCTGATTTTACTAAAACATTTAAAATTAAATGTGATGTTTCAGGTATTAGCATTGGAGTGGTGTTGATGCAAGGGGATCATCCCGTCGCTTACTTTAGCGAGAAGCTAAGTGGTGCTTCTTTGAACTATTGCACTTATGACAAAGAGTTGTATGCTCTAGTTTGTACATTAGAGACATGGCAGTATTACTTGCAACCCAAGAAGTATGTAATTCATACCGACCATGAATCTTTGAAGTACCTTAGAGCTCAACATAAATTGAGCAAGCGACATGTGAGGTGGATTTCATTTGTTGAAACTTTTCCTTATGTTATCAAATATAAATCTGGTAAGACTAATGTAGTAGCTGATGCATTATCTAGAAGGTACGCCCTACTTACCTTTCTTGCTGCTGAGTTACTAGGATTTGATATGACTAAGGATTTATATGAGACTGAAATAAATTTTAAGGATGTTTATGCTTTGTGTTATTCTTGGTTTTGATGATCACAAAGTACTTTGAAATGTTTATCTAACTCTCTTCAAATATAAGTGCTTTTTGCCTATCAAAGAATCAGGTACGAATATGTCAAGAAATGAAAATTAACCAAAAGAAAAAGCAAAAACAGGACACTCATGTCGGACGTCCGAAAGGATAAAGAACATCAAGAAGGAAGCTCTGTCGGACGCTCATAAGGAAGCGTCGGACGTCCGGAAGGATCGAACGCACGCCTCGGACGCACATCAACCGCGTCAGACGTCCGAAAAATTCCAAGAAGACTTGCCAACTCTCTAACGACAATCGGACGCTGATGCTGTCGGACGATAAAAATGCATCGGACGTCCGAACTACAACTTAGCTGTTTTCGAACGATAGGTTCGGACGATGATTTGGTCGTCGGACGTCCGACAGCCCCAACGGCTAGCTGACTCTTCATCTGCCTTCTATCCGTTGGAAGCATTGATGAAACCCATTTTTGGTTCCCTTTAAAAACAAACTGTTCTGAACCAAGAAGGGACTTTTGCACACTTTGTTTACAAGATCTCAAGAGATATTTTAGCTAGAAAATAGTCTCCAAAACTAGATTTGTTCTCCAAGTGGTGTGAATTTCTTGTGAGCATTTCTCTTGTGGTTGAAAGTTTCATTAGTGTAGCTTTGTTGAGGGTTATCTGAGTGATTGTAAAACTTCTTAGCTTGACTAAGTGAGGCTTAAGGCAAGGAGGAAGTGCTCCCTCCATTGTACATCTAGTTGATCATCTTTTATCAAAGAGAAGTTGCTCAACCTAGTGATTGGTTTTCAAGTTTGAGGAAAGCTTGGTAGACAATCGGTTTGATATTCTATCTTATTCTTTTGGTTTAATAAAATTCCCATTGCTTATCTATACTTGTTTTTCTAATCAACATTGCTCTCTTCTTCTAATCTATTTGGTTGATCATTACTAGAAAAGAAGGTAAATTTTTATTAAAGAAAAAGTGCATAAATTTGATTAAAATTTTAATCAACCTAATTCACCCCCCCTCTTAGGTTGTCTTGGGCCTTACAATTGGTATCAAAGCCAGGTCTCCTAGAGATTAAGCTCAAGCGGCTTGGAGTAAAGATGACAACCAGTCATGCTATGTTTGTTGAGGGGCAATCTGTTACTAGGCCTCCCATGTTTAGTGGCTCCAATTATGTTAGCTGGAAAGAAAGAATGATTATCTTTTTGCAATCTATTGATATTGAGTTATGGTTTATTGTGAGTGAAGGACCGCATGAAGCTAACTTTCTTGATGCAGATACAGGTTTGCTTCGGCCAAAAATGAGAGCTGAAATGAATGCTCAAGATAGGACTAATCTCACATTGAATGCCAAAGCCATGAATGTTCTTTATAGTGCCTTAGATTCAAATGAATCAATTAGAGTAAAAGGCTGTAAATCGGGCAAAGAAATGTGGGATAAGCTAAGAGAAATCCATGAGGGTGGTGACAACGTGAGAAAATAGAAAAAGGCTATCTTGGTCACAAAGTATGAATCATTTAAAATTGAACCTCTTGAGAATATTGACAAAATGTATTGCAGGTTCAATGACTTGATCAAAGATCTCGAGGTGTTGGGCAAGAGTACAACTTGAGAGAGAAGAACAGGAAAATTCTCAATACATTGGGCAAAGAATGGGAAAATAAAGTGGCTGCAATAGAGGAGGCTAAGGATTTAAATTCTGTGCCTATTGAATCTCTCATTAACTCGCTAACCTCTTATGAGTTGAAATTGAAATCTAAAGTGCAGGAGAAAGAGGATGCTAGAGCAAAGAGAAACATTCCTCTAAAGACTACTCAAGGTGAAGATGATCCAACTCACTTGGATGATGAAGACTCGGATGGTGATGATAATGATCTTGCTCTCATCACAAGAGGCTTCAAGAGAATCTTGAATAAAAGGAAGTTTAGAAGGGGAGGACCTAGCAATCAATTCCAAAATTATTCATCAAATGCAAGGAACAAAGGAAAACAAGAATTCAACAAGAAGCAAGTGGACAAATGCTATGAATGTGGACAGCCTGGACACTATGCAAACGAATGCCCTATGAAGAAAATGAAAGATGGGAAAGCTGATTGAAAGCCAAGATTCAACAACTTCCAGATTACTTGGAATGAATGCAACTCCGAAGGGGAAGTTGAAGAAGAGGAAGAATCAGCTCAAATGGCCTTCATGGCTATTGGAGATAATGAGGTAACTTCCATACACTCTCAATCTGTAAGTGATGATGAAAAAGATGATGATCTTGAATCCTTTGTTGAAAAACTGCAAAATGCCTTGAAAGAATCTTTTGATAAAAACAAGCAGTTAAAACAGAAAATTACTTTTCTCATTCATGAAAATGCAAGTCTTCTTCAACAAAATAAACAACTAAAGACTGACAATGAATGTCTTGTAAGAGCCGGATTTGATGTTCAAAATGAGCTTGATAGAAAGACAAGTATTTGTGAAATGCTGAACGAAAGACATGGTGATTTGAAAAAAAGAATGGACAACTTGGATGAGACTTTGAAAGCAAGAAAGCAAGATTTTCTCAAAAAGAACATGTCATCTACCTTTCTTACTGCTCAACAAAGAATATTAGCACACAACAAAAATGCACATGATTTCACAACATATAGAAGAAATGGATTGAGATATGTCAAACCATTACATGTTAAGGACTCTTCCATTATGTGTGGTTTTTGTTGTCAAAAATGGCATTTGAAAGGAGATTGCTATGTGAAAAGAAATCTGAACAAAGGGATGAGATGCATGTGGTTAGTTAGACACAATGCTAACTATTGTGGACCCAAAAATTAAAAAGGGTACCAAACACTTTCTCTTTTCAGGAAAAAGGCTCAAACAAGTCCAAATGGTTTATTGATAGTGGCTGCTCAAGGCATATCACCGGTGATCCCTGTGACGGCCCCACCTTCCCCTAAAGCGTACCCCAGGGTTCGGCGGGCCGCCTGCCCGGCTCTCGCCGGGACTCAGTCGTTCACTAAAGTCCTCAAATGAATTACAAGAATAAACCTCAAATATACATCACATGGTCCACAAATATACACCCAAGTCTCCAATAATTACATGTCACAAATGCAGCGGAAACTAATTCCCAACTATACATCAAATGATTCCCAATCCAAAACTGTACAAGATATAGGCCATCCAGTCACGTGAACAAGTACTACAAGTCCTTCCTTCGCCACGAGCCCTGTGGAGGGGAATAAAATATTTTTGGGGTGAGCTAGAAGCTCAGCGAGTAACCATTAAAATCAGTAATCAAATCGGTTTCACAATAGTTCATTTCAATGATATCATATATCCATGATGTCATAAATCAAATGATAAGTCCAGAAACAACTACATCATTTGCAAAACAGTAAATGTGGATTATCAATAATTCAAGAAACATTTACAATGGAAAGCGATAGTAACATTCATGAAAGGATACATTCATTCTCCTGACATTTCCTCGCTCATTTGGTCATTCATTTCATTTCATTCACCCCGTCCCTGGCTTTTGACCAGGCTCCACCAACCTACACAGGTAATACTCGAGTATACCAAACGTTCACCCAAGTTCCTAATCGCCTGACCGAGTCCGCTTCTGGCTCAAGACAACCGGTAACAAGGGGCAATGGCCAGTTCAGCCCAAAAGGCTTACATTCATTCGCAAGTAACATTTCAATCGAAAATTTCACATTTATCGAGGTCGAGTGCGATAAAGTACACACTCGCCTCGAAAACTCGTTTTGGAAATCATTATAAGCGCTTAACACGTTATCAACCAAAATACAAATCATGAAGTCAAGAAATATAGCAAACAAGGCACACTCACATGCCAGCACGCATGATATGCAAGAAAACATTTCAAAAGTAACTTTGGAAACAGTTCAAAAGTAAATAATGTAAGAAACGGTTCATAAATAACTTTAGAAGTAGTTTGAGGTCACTCACCTCCATGGCTCAGAAATCATCCATCATATAACATTGCCTTGCTCAAATCCAAGTCTTAGATCACAAACTCAAAGCAATCAAACCCTTTAAAACTTCGGACAGCACTTCCCCTAAATTTGCTTACTTTCCCAGCCATCATGGCTTCATTATCCTTCTCATTCAAAACCAAAGGTACACACACAACAACAAGTTCATCCAATAGCCATTCAGCAAGTTCCAAGAAGTACAAAGACATGTCAAGCTAGGGAAAAGTCCGGAAATGAAAGTTAAGCTCAAAACCAGAAAAACAGGTTTTGACGTCATTTTGCGGTAATGGCACCAAAGGCTCTACGATTGTCGGATAAAGGTCCAAGATCCACCGTTTCAAAGCTAAGAGATAGGGTTATAATATTGTAGAAGGTCACTCAACCCAGTTTCGAGTGTAACCAGGTCAAAAATGTAAGATACTATACCAGAATCACAAAAACAGGTTTGCAAAACGCATTCTAGCGTAAACATCATAACTCAGCCTACACAAGTCCAAATCCAGAAATTCCAAAACCAGCTGAAATCTACGAAACAGGGTTACATTTCATCAGAAGACCTCAACAACCAATTCAGAAGCAATTCCAGCGAAACAACCAATTACAGTCGCAGATTTCCAATTCTGGGTAAACCAGAACAGCAATAGTAATTTCGACTTATCTCATTCCACGCTACTCCGTGGAGCAAATCTAAGTTTAATTGGTTGGAATGGAAGATTGAGATAGTTTGAAGCTTGTAAATTGAAGAAGTTTTTCTTCCTTGTCCAAGAGAGAGAATCGGCCAACAAGAGGTAAGAAAGAATGAATTTTTAGTCAATTTTTGAGATATTTAATCCATGATAAGAAAAGTCAAAAATGTCCAACAAGTGGACCAATCACATAGTGCCACTTGGCACTTCATTTAATGCCTTCCTATCACTTGGTTCCTCTCACATCAATGCCATGTCACCCTCTACTTATCTCTTAACACCCGATAAATTTCCACCAGTATCCGAAACTTAACCTTATTGGCCGAATTTTTCCGTACTTTTCGCACTAGTGGGTCCCACGTCCAAAATATATTCTTAATTTTCTAAAAACTCACCAATACTAGAAAAATCATTTAAAAACTATAATTACTCATAAAATCTACCAGAAAAATATTCCTAGGCCCGAAAATGCAGAAAACATGCAATTAAGGGGTAATAAACCCTAGGAAAATAATTAGGGTTTTACGGGTTCTCACACTCTCCCCCTCTTAAAAGAATTTCGTCCCCGAAATTTCTTATTAACGGAATCTATCAAATCTAAAGTACCCAACGGACCATACCTTCTCCATCCTCAGATGAGTCAGGGACCTGATGCTGCTCTAGAGAATATACTCGAGCTGGTGCCTTCGATCCCGTCCCTTCTCCTTTCGTCTGTCCAGGGTTGCTCTTGGCGGGTTGCTGAGAATTGGGCTTGGTTGGTGGCAGAGTCCCTCTCCGCTCGCGCAGGCGAGCTGGACAGTTAGCAATCCGATGTTCAGCGCTTCCACAGCGCAAGCATTTTCCTTCTTTCTTCCAGCAATTTGTTTCCATATGACTTGGCCCTCCGCAATATCCACAGGGACCACGAGTAGCAGAGACCGTTCCTCCCTGAGGAACATCACGCGACACCCCTGGTTGTCGTACTCCTCCGTTTCCCTTTCCAATCTTAGGGGGTGTATTTGTACCTTCTTGTTCAGAGCTACTCCCAGGAAAGCCCCTTTTCTTGGTTTGGAAGTTTCTAACTTGTAGCCTCGCATCTTCAACCCGTTGAGCTTTCTCCACAGCGTCACTAAAGGTACTAAGTTGAGCTACAGCCAAATCCTTTTGAATCTCAACATTTAGCCCCTGAATAAAACGCCTTATCCGTCTTTGTTCGGTTATGATCAGTTCAGGCGCAAACTTAGACAATCGAGTGAATTGACTCTCATACTCGGCTACGGTTTGTGTTCCCTGGCGAAGCCGAATAAATTCATCTTCCTTCTTTTCTTGGATGAGAGGAGGGAAAAACTTGGCATTAAATTCTCTCATAAAGTTCGCCCACGTCCTCGGGGTTTGTTCTCTTTCCCATTTCATTCGAATGACATTCCACCAGGAACGAGCGGCTCCCTCTAGTTGAAAGACAGCAAATGTCACCTGTCTCTCCTCGGTATAGTGTAAGGCAGCGAAAATATCGATCATCTTCTCCAGCCACTTCTCAGCTACGTCAGGATCAGGGCCTCCAAGAAATTTGGGTGGGGAGAACTTCTGAAATCTCTCAAGGGCTCTATCCTCGCCCTCCATGTGATGACCAGGATTCCCAGGGTTAGGGTTAGGGTTTTGACCTTGTTGGTGCACCACTTGGGCTAGCAAAGCAGTCATTTGCTGCATGGCAGCAGCTATTTGGACATTGGGGTCAACCCTAAGTTCAGGGTTTGGTCCAGATGAGGTTTCCCCAGTACCCCTTTCAGGCGTAGGTTGCCTATTTCCACGCCCACGGCCCCGTCCACTCCGTGTACCTTCCATGAGTTTTACTTGGTCTAGGCAATAATACTAAACCAAAATAAGCACGATGCATGTAAGTAACACTCAAAACTTTTATGATAACACACATTTATACATTCCAAACAAGATCAAAACATGTATATACAAGCCGGTCAAAATTAAGCCACACACATACATACAACCAGTTAAGTCAGGTACAAACATAGACGATCCACCGAGGAATGGCCTTTCTAGTTCACCAAATCCTTTCTAACCTAGGCCCTCATATCTTTTGTATCCGGGCACAAGAATCCCATCTAAGATAATTCACAACTCGAGCCGGCCGGTCCCAAGAGTAAACCATCTTTATCAAGGATTCCTACCCGACATACATACCTAGCTTCCTCGAGTCCCATGATAATGATTCGTACACTTATCACATGCCCGGTTCATAACTTATGCTCAAACGAGCACTTAGACATATTCATGAAATTAGGACCACAACACCACTTGGCCCAGTCTCGCTCCGCGCAGAGACCACGCGACGTGGCTCTGATACCACTTGTAACAGCCCCACTTTCCCCTAAGGCGAACCAAAGGGGTTAACGGACTGCCTGCCCAGCTCTCGCCAGGACTACGGATCAGAGTAGAGCTATTAATAGCGATCCGGAACTTACAAACGAGCGTAAACAAGTCAAGATGGTAAAATAACCCAAAACAAAAAAAATGAAATCCGGAGTCGGTCATGAATAGTAACCGACCCGTCAGAACCCAACCGAAATAGCTAACAAACATTTACATCTGAACTTTAGCGTTTACAAATCAAAATGACATACAAAAGCTTTCAAAAGATAATACATATACACGGTTTGCCAAATCAAAAGAGAAACGCCCCAAAAGTACACTTAGGATTTTAATACATGAGCTATACAAAAGATATGTTCAACTAGCTCAAGTCGGCAACCGATTGTCAAATGCAGACCAAAAGGGTTTAATCTCCTGTAAGGAAAACAAAAGGAACGGAAAGGGGTGAGCTTGCGCTCAATGAGGTACCAAACAAATAGCATTAAAATCATGGCATTTCACATTTAACAAATCAGATACACATGTCAGATGTAAAGCAAAAGAACCAATGATTCAAATCAGAAGGATACGGGTGGCTCTCAGGAGCCAAATTTCCCAGCGCAGTACTTGATCCAAACCGGTTGACTCTCCGTCAACGTATATAGAACCAAAACGTCCGTAGACCCCTCTTTACACCGAATTCCGTCCACCAAACACCCCTTTACCGGGCCCGCTCACCGTAACCGAACAGAAATGGTAATACTCGAGTATACCGGAATCAAGGGTCTCAATACCCAAAAATCCCCGAACAGACTACCGTGGTTCGTTATCTAATCGTCCAGGCCCTTGCCGGCCCGACTCGAATAACTTAGCCACAGGATTGAGCTCATAGGTCATAGAAATCCGAACAGATGCAGACACAGATAACAGATTCAAATTTTGCATAGTAAATTGGCATATGAACAGACTAGAGAACGAGTGTGATAAAGTACACCCCCGTCTCGAACAAATAAACAGATTGCAGAGCAGAAATCAAGTTAAACAGCAATGGAGGGGAGTGGTACACTCACCGATTCAACTTCAAAAAGTTTCACTTCAGATTGGCCTTAATCGCCAAGAAACCCTAAAATAATCAAAATAAACCAATTGAAGGTTTTACTTCCAGAATCGAGTAAACAGAATGCACATGTGAGGCTCGACTACACGTCGTACGCCTTGCCAAATAAATACTAATGCAAGAATGCAAAAACATGATTCCCTTGGAAACGAAAAGGTAGCATGAAGACTTAGGCGCAAACAACCCAAAAGCCTTTCATTTCCACCAAAAGGCAAATCCAACTTAAAGGAACCAAACGGCCTAGAAAATCGGGCAGCACTTCCCCTAAATTTCTTACTTTTCCCAGCCATTAAGGCTTCACTATATCCTCAAATCAGTCCCAACATTTCACACAAGAGTCACCTCATTTCCCAAAAGCCGTTCACTAGGCTCAAAGCAGTACAAGTACAAAAGTTAGCTAGGAAACAACCGAAATGAAAGCAAGCCCTAAAAGAGACTCGATAACGAGTCATATAGCCATACCAATTATAACCCTACTAGGGTTTTATATGCATAAATAAGTATCATAGGTAACCAGAAATTAAGAAATGGCTTTAACTTAGGCCTTAACAAAAAAAACGTATTTGACCTCATAATGCGGTAATGACACCACTTTCACTACGGTTATCGGATGGGGGTGCAAGATGCACCGTTTCGAAGCTATGAAACAGAGCTACAACAATGTAGAAGGCCACTCAATCCAGTTCCTAACACAACTAGGTCAAATATGCCAAATACTAACCCAGAATTCCCAAAACAGGTTTGCAAAACACAGAAAACTGTAATCGGTATATCTCAGTCCATACAAGTCCAAATGCCGAAATTCCAAAGGCATATGTTAGCTACGAAATTCAGCTACATTTCATCAGAAGACACCAACTTCAAAATCCAAACCAATTCCAGTCAAAAGGGCCAATTACTATCGCAGTTTTCGCATTCTGATCAAAGCAGAACAGCTACAGTAAAAACGGCATAACTCACTCTACACTCATCTAAATGACCTGAAATTTTACAGGCACCTCAAACACATCAATACCTACAACTTTCATGTTTTGAGTAAAGTCTAATTCGGCCTCTAACCACATGATATAAAACCGGACAGAAATTGGGGATGATAGAACCCTAACTTTCACTTTTCCTTCCAAATCCAAAATTGGTTGCAATTATCTATCATTCACACCTACCATAGTCATTACCCCTCATTATCAACCATCATAAACAACCACAACACCATGATCATATTAAACCAGAAAATTCCTCAAAAAAATAAAAACTTCACCAATTCATCACAAACCAAGAAATAAATCACATAATCCATCACTTTAGCTCCCATTAGGCACAAATTAAACATCATTAAGTGTAGGAGGAAGTTCAAGTACCACTTACCTAGTAAACAAGAGAAAGATAGTGGTGGAACACCTTAGCTTCTCCAAAAACTTCACCAAGTTACTTACTAGCACCTAATGGAGTGATTTTATGGAGCAAATCTAAGTTTAATTGGTTGGAATGGAAGATTGAGATAGTTTGAAGCTTGTAAATTGAAGAAGTTTTTCTTCCTTGTCCAAGAGAGAGAATCGGCCAACAAGAGGTAAGAAAGAATGAATTTTTAGTCAATTTTTGAGATATTTAATCCATGATAAGAAAAGTCAAAAATGTCCAACAAGTGGACCAATCACATAGTGCCACTTGGCACTTCATTTAATGCCTTCCTATCACTTGGTTCCTCTCACATCAATGCCATGTCACCCTCTACTTATCTCTTAACACCCGATAAATTTCCACCAGTATCCGAAACTTAACCTTATTGGCCGAATTTTTCCGTACTTTTCGCACTAGTGGGTCCCACGTCCAAAATATATTCTTAATTTTCTAAAAACTCACCAATACTAGAAAAATCATTTAAAAACTATAATTACTCATAAAATCTACCAGAAAAATATTCCTAGGCCCGAAAATGCAGAAAACATGCAATTAAGGGGTAATAAACCCTAGGAAAATAATTAGGGTTTTACGGGTTCTCACACTCTCCCCCTCTTAAAAGAATTTCGTCCCCGAAATTTCTTATTAACGGAATCTATCAAATCTAAAGTACCCAACGGACCATACCTTCTCCATCCTCAGATGAGTCAGGGACCTGATGCTGCTCTAGAGAATATACTCGAGCTGGTGCCTTCGATCCCGTCCCTTCTCCTTTCGTCTGTCCAGGGTTGCTCTTGGCGGGTTGCTGAGAATTGGGCTTGGTTGGTGGCAGAGTCCCTCTCCGCTCGCGCAGGCGAGCTGGACAGTTAGCAATCCGATGTTCAGCGCTTCCACAGCGCAAGCATTTTCCTTCTTTCTTCCAGCAATTTGTTTCCATATGACTTGGCCCTCCGCAATATCCACAGGGACCACGAGTAGCAGAGACCGTTCCTCCCTGAGGAACATCACGCGACACCCCTGGTTGTCGTACTCCTCCGTTTCCCTTTCCAATCTTAGGGGGTGTATTTGTACCTTCTTGTTCAGAGCTACTCCCAGGAAAGCCCCTTTTCTTGGTTTGGAAGTTTCTAACTTGTAGCCTCGCATCTTCAACCCGTTGAGCTTTCTCCACAGCGTCACTAAAGGTACTAAGTTGAGCTACAGCCAAATCCTTTTGAATCTCAACATTTAGCCCCTGAATAAAACGCCTTATCCGTCTTTGTTCGGTTATGATCAGTTCAGGCGCAAACTTAGACAATCGAGTGAATTGACTCTCATACTCGGCTACGGTTTGTGTTCCCTGGCGAAGCCGAATAAATTCATCTTCCTTCTTTTCTTGGATGAGAGGAGGGAAAAACTTGGCATTAAATTCTCTCATAAAGTTCGCCCACGTCCTCGGGGTTTGTTCTCTTTCCCATTTCATTCGAATGACATTCCACCAGGAACGAGCGGCTCCCTCTAGTTGAAAGACAGCAAATGTCACCTGTCTCTCCTCGGTATAGTGTAAGGCAGCGAAAATATCGATCATCTTCTCCAGCCACTTCTCAGCTACGTCAGGATCAGGGCCTCCAAGAAATTTGGGTGGGGAGAACTTCTGAAATCTCTCAAGGGCTCTATCCTCGCCCTCCATGTGATGACCAGGATTCCCAGGGTTAGGGTTAGGGTTTTGACCTTGTTGGTGCACCACTTGGGCTAGCAAAGCAGTCATTTGCTGCATGGCAGCAGCTATTTGGACATTGGGGTCAACCCTAAGTTCAGGGTTTGGTCCAGATGAGGTTTCCCCAGTACCCCTTTCAGGCGTAGGTTGCCTATTTCCACGCCCACGGCCCCGTCCACTCCGTGTACCTTCCATGAGTTTTACTTGGTCTAGGCAATAATACTAAACCAAAATAAGCACGATGCATGTAAGTAACACTCAAAACTTTTATGATAACACACATTTATACATTCCAAACAAGATCAAAACATGTATATACAAGCCGGTCAAAATTAAGCCACACACATACATACAACCAGTTAAGTCAGGTACAAACATAGACGATCCACCGAGGAATGGCCTTTCTAGTTCACCAAATCCTTTCTAACCTAGGCCCTCATATCTTTTGTATCCGGGCACAAGAATCCCATCTAAGATAATTCACAACTCGAGCCGGCCGGTCCCAAGAGTAAACCATCTTTATCAAGGATTCCTACCCGACATACATACCTAGCTTCCTCGAGTCCCATGATAATGATTCGTACACTTATCACATGCCCGGTTCATAACTTATGCTCAAACGAGCACTTAGACATATTCATGAAATTAGGACCACAACACCACTTGGCCCAGTCTCGCTCCGCGCAGAGACCACGCGACGTGGCTCTGATACCACTTGTAACAGCCCCACTTTCCCCTAAGGCGAACCAAAGGGGTTAACGGACTGCCTGCCCAGCTCTCGCCAGGACTACGGATCAGAGTAGAGCTATTAATAGCGATCCGGAACTTACAAACGAGCGTAAACAAGTCAAGATGGTAAAATAACCCAAAACAAAAAAAATGAAATCCGGAGTCGGTCATGAATAGTAACCGACCCGTCAGAACCCAACCGAAATAGCTAACAAACATTTACATCTGAACTTTAGCGTTTACAAATCAAAATGACATACAAAAGCTTTCAAAAGATAATACATATACACGGTTTGCCAAATCAAAAGAGAAACGCCCCAAAAGTACACTTAGGATTTTAATACATGAGCTATACAAAAGATATGTTCAACTAGCTCAAGTCGGCAACCGATTGTCAAATGCAGACCAAAAGGGTTTAATCTCCTGTAAGGAAAACAAAAGGAACGGAAAGGGGTGAGCTTGCGCTCAATGAGGTACCAAACAAATAGCATTAAAATCATGGCATTTCACATTTAACAAATCAGATACACATGTCAGATGTAAAGCAAAAGAACCAATGATTCAAATCAGAAGGATACGGGTGGCTCTCAGGAGCCAAATTTCCCAGCGCAGTACTTGATCCAAACCGGTTGACTCTCCGTCAACGTATATAGAACCAAAACGTCCGTAGACCCCTCTTTACACCGAATTCCGTCCACCAAACACCCCTTTACCGGGCCCGCTCACCGTAACCGAACAGAAATGGTAATACTCGAGTATACCGGAATCAAGGGTCTCAATACCCAAAAATCCCCGAACAGACTACCGTGGTTCGTTATCTAATCGTCCAGGCCCTTGCCGGCCCGACTCGAATAACTTAGCCACAGGATTGAGCTCATAGGTCATAGAAATCCGAACAGATGCAGACACAGATAACAGATTCAAATTTTGCATAGTAAATTGGCATATGAACAGACTAGAGAACGAGTGTGATAAAGTACACCCCCGTCTCGAACAAATAAACAGATTGCAGAGCAGAAATCAAGTTAAACAGCAATGGAGGGGAGTGGTACACTCACCGATTCAACTTCAAAAAGTTTCACTTCAGATTGGCCTTAATCGCCAAGAAACCCTAAAATAATCAAAATAAACCAATTGAAGGTTTTACTTCCAGAATCGAGTAAACAGAATGCACATGTGAGGCTCGACTACACGTCGTACGCCTTGCCAAATAAATACTAATGCAAGAATGCAAAAACATGATTCCCTTGGAAACGAAAAGGTAGCATGAAGACTTAGGCGCAAACAACCCAAAAGCCTTTCATTTCCACCAAAAGGCAAATCCAACTTAAAGGAACCAAACGGCCTAGAAAATCGGGCAGCACTTCCCCTAAATTTCTTACTTTTCCCAGCCATTAAGGCTTCACTATATCCTCAAATCAGTCCCAACATTTCACACAAGAGTCACCTCATTTCCCAAAAGCCGTTCACTAGGCTCAAAGCAGTACAAGTACAAAAGTTAGCTAGGAAACAACCGAAATGAAAGCAAGCCCTAAAAGAGACTCGATAACGAGTCATATAGCCATACCAATTATAACCCTACTAGGGTTTTATATGCATAAATAAGTATCATAGGTAACCAGAAATTAAGAAATGGCTTTAACTTAGGCCTTAACAAAAAAAACGTATTTGACCTCATAATGCGGTAATGACACCACTTTCACTACGGTTATCGGATGGGGGTGCAAGATGCACCGTTTCGAAGCTATGAAACAGAGCTACAACAATGTAGAAGGCCACTCAATCCAGTTCCTAACACAACTAGGTCAAATATGCCAAATACTAACCCAGAATTCCCAAAACAGGTTTGCAAAACACAGAAAACTGTAATCGGTATATCTCAGTCCATACAAGTCCAAATGCCGAAATTCCAAAGGCATATGTTAGCTACGAAATTCAGCTACATTTCATCAGAAGACACCAACTTCAAAATCCAAACCAATTCCAGTCAAAAGGGCCAATTACTATCGCAGTTTTCGCATTCTGATCAAAGCAGAACAGCTACAGTAAAAACGGCATAACTCACTCTACACTCATCTAAATGACCTGAAATTTTACAGGCACCTCAAACACATCAATACCTACAACTTTCATGTTTTGAGTAAAGTCTAATTCGGCCTCTAACCACATGATATAAAACCGGACAGAAATTGGGGATGATAGAACCCTAACTTTCACTTTTCCTTCCAAATCCAAAATTGGTTGCAATTATCTATCATTCACACCTACCATAGTCATTACCCCTCATTATCAACCATCATAAACAACCACAACACCATGATCATATTAAACCAGAAAATTCCTCAAAAAAATAAAAACTTCACCAATTCATCACAAACCAAGAAATAAATCACATAATCCATCACTTTAGCTCCCATTAGGCACAAATTAAACATCATTAAGTGTAGGAGGAAGTTCAAGTACCACTTACCTAGTAAACAAGAGAAAGATAGTGGTGGAACACCTTAGCTTCTCCAAAAACTTCACCAAGTTACTTACTAGCACCTAATGGAGTGATTTTATGGAGCAAATCTAAGTTTAATTGGTTGGAATGGAAGATTGAGATAGTTTGAAGCTTGTAAATTGAAGAAGTTTTTCTTCCTTGTCCAAGAGAGAGAATCGGCCAACAAGAGGTAAGAAAGAATGAATTTTTAGTCAATTTTTGAGATATTTAATCCATGATAAGAAAAGTCAAAAATGTCCAACAAGTGGACCAATCACATAGTGCCACTTGGCACTTCATTTAATGCCTTCCTATCACTTGGTTCCTCTCACATCAATGCCATGTCACCCTCTACTTATCTCTTAACACCCGATAAATTTCCACCAGTATCCGAAACTTAACCTTATTGGCCGAATTTTTCCGTACTTTTCGCACTAGTGGGTCCCACGTCCAAAATATATTCTTAATTTTCTAAAAACTCACCAATACTAGAAAAATCATTTAAAAACTATAATTACTCATAAAATCTACCAGAAAAATATTCCTAGGCCCGAAAATGCAGAAAACATGCAATTAAGGGGTAATAAACCCTAGGAAAATAATTAGGGTTTTACGGGTTCTCACACTCTCCCCCTCTTAAAAGAATTTCGTCCCCGAAATTTCTTATTAACGGAATCTATCAAATCTAAAGTACCCAACGGACCATACCTTCTCCATCCTCAGATGAGTCAGGGACCTGATGCTGCTCTAGAGAATATACTCGAGCTGGTGCCTTCGATCCCGTCCCTTCTCCTTTCGTCTGTCCAGGGTTGCTCTTGGCGGGTTGCTGAGAATTGGGCTTGGTTGGTGGCAGAGTCCCTCTCCGCTCGCGCAGGCGAGCTGGACAGTTAGCAATCCGATGTTCAGCGCTTCCACAGCGCAAGCATTTTCCTTCTTTCTTCCAGCAATTTGTTTCCATATGACTTGGCCCTCCGCAATATCCACAGGGACCACGAGTAGCAGAGACCGTTCCTCCCTGAGGAACATCACGCGACACCCCTGGTTGTCGTACTCCTCCGTTTCCCTTTCCAATCTTAGGGGGTGTATTTGTACCTTCTTGTTCAGAGCTACTCCCAGGAAAGCCCCTTTTCTTGGTTTGGAAGTTTCTAACTTGTAGCCTCGCATCTTCAACCCGTTGAGCTTTCTCCACAGCGTCACTAAAGGTACTAAGTTGAGCTACAGCCAAATCCTTTTGAATCTCAACATTTAGCCCCTGAATAAAACGCCTTATCCGTCTTTGTTCGGTTATGATCAGTTCAGGCGCAAACTTAGACAATCGAGTGAATTGACTCTCATACTCGGCTACGGTTTGTGTTCCCTGGCGAAGCCGAATAAATTCATCTTCCTTCTTTTCTTGGATGAGAGGAGGGAAAAACTTGGCATTAAATTCTCTCATAAAGTTCGCCCACGTCCTCGGGGTTTGTTCTCTTTCCCATTTCATTCGAATGACATTCCACCAGGAACGAGCGGCTCCCTCTAGTTGAAAGACAGCAAATGTCACCTGTCTCTCCTCGGTATAGTGTAAGGCAGCGAAAATATCGATCATCTTCTCCAGCCACTTCTCAGCTACGTCAGGATCAGGGCCTCCAAGAAATTTGGGTGGGGAGAACTTCTGAAATCTCTCAAGGGCTCTATCCTCGCCCTCCATGTGATGACCAGGATTCCCAGGGTTAGGGTTAGGGTTTTGACCTTGTTGGTGCACCACTTGGGCTAGCAAAGCAGTCATTTGCTGCATGGCAGCAGCTATTTGGACATTGGGGTCAACCCTAAGTTCAGGGTTTGGTCCAGATGAGGTTTCCCCAGTACCCCTTTCAGGCGTAGGTTGCCTATTTCCACGCCCACGGCCCCGTCCACTCCGTGTACCTTCCATGAGTTTTACTTGGTCTAGGCAATAATACTAAACCAAAATAAGCACGATGCATGTAAGTAACACTCAAAACTTTTATGATAACACACATTTATACATTCCAAACAAGATCAAAACATGTATATACAAGCCGGTCAAAATTAAGCCACACACATACATACAACCAGTTAAGTCAGGTACAAACATAGACGATCCACCGAGGAATGGCCTTTCTAGTTCACCAAATCCTTTCTAACCTAGGCCCTCATATCTTTTGTATCCGGGCACAAGAATCCCATCTAAGATAATTCACAACTCGAGCCGGCCGGTCCCAAGAGTAAACCATCTTTATCAAGGATTCCTACCCGACATACATACCTAGCTTCCTCGAGTCCCATGATAATGATTCGTACACTTATCACATGCCCGGTTCATAACTTATGCTCAAACGAGCACTTAGACATATTCATGAAATTAGGACCACAACACCACTTGGCCCAGTCTCGCTCCGCGCAGAGACCACGCGACGTGGCTCTGATACCACTTGTAACAGCCCCACTTTCCCCTAAGGCGAACCAAAGGGGTTAACGGACTGCCTGCCCAGCTCTCGCCAGGACTACGGATCAGAGTAGAGCTATTAATAGCGATCCGGAACTTACAAACGAGCGTAAACAAGTCAAGATGGTAAAATAACCCAAAACAAAAAAAATGAAATCCGGAGTCGGTCATGAATAGTAACCGACCCGTCAGAACCCAACCGAAATAGCTAACAAACATTTACATCTGAACTTTAGCGTTTACAAATCAAAATGACATACAAAAGCTTTCAAAAGATAATACATATACACGGTTTGCCAAATCAAAAGAGAAACGCCCCAAAAGTACACTTAGGATTTTAATACATGAGCTATACAAAAGATATGTTCAACTAGCTCAAGTCGGCAACCGATTGTCAAATGCAGACCAAAAGGGTTTAATCTCCTGTAAGGAAAACAAAAGGAACGGAAAGGGGTGAGCTTGCGCTCAATGAGGTACCAAACAAATAGCATTAAAATCATGGCATTTCACATTTAACAAATCAGATACACATGTCAGATGTAAAGCAAAAGAACCAATGATTCAAATCAGAAGGATACGGGTGGCTCTCAGGAGCCAAATTTCCCAGCGCAGTACTTGATCCAAACCGGTTGACTCTCCGTCAACGTATATAGAACCAAAACGTCCGTAGACCCCTCTTTACACCGAATTCCGTCCACCAAACACCCCTTTACCGGGCCCGCTCACCGTAACCGAACAGAAATGGTAATACTCGAGTATACCGGAATCAAGGGTCTCAATACCCAAAAATCCCCGAACAGACTACCGTGGTTCGTTATCTAATCGTCCAGGCCCTTGCCGGCCCGACTCGAATAACTTAGCCACAGGATTGAGCTCATAGGTCATAGAAATCCGAACAGATGCAGACACAGATAACAGATTCAAATTTTGCATAGTAAATTGGCATATGAACAGACTAGAGAACGAGTGTGATAAAGTACACCCCCGTCTCGAACAAATAAACAGATTGCAGAGCAGAAATCAAGTTAAACAGCAATGGAGGGGAGTGGTACACTCACCGATTCAACTTCAAAAAGTTTCACTTCAGATTGGCCTTAATCGCCAAGAAACCCTAAAATAATCAAAATAAACCAATTGAAGGTTTTACTTCCAGAATCGAGTAAACAGAATGCACATGTGAGGCTCGACTACACGTCGTACGCCTTGCCAAATAAATACTAATGCAAGAATGCAAAAACATGATTCCCTTGGAAACGAAAAGGTAGCATGAAGACTTAGGCGCAAACAACCCAAAAGCCTTTCATTTCCACCAAAAGGCAAATCCAACTTAAAGGAACCAAACGGCCTAGAAAATCGGGCAGCACTTCCCCTAAATTTCTTACTTTTCCCAGCCATTAAGGCTTCACTATATCCTCAAATCAGTCCCAACATTTCACACAAGAGTCACCTCATTTCCCAAAAGCCGTTCACTAGGCTCAAAGCAGTACAAGTACAAAAGTTAGCTAGGAAACAACCGAAATGAAAGCAAGCCCTAAAAGAGACTCGATAACGAGTCATATAGCCATACCAATTATAACCCTACTAGGGTTTTATATGCATAAATAAGTATCATAGGTAACCAGAAATTAAGAAATGGCTTTAACTTAGGCCTTAACAAAAAAAACGTATTTGACCTCATAATGCGGTAATGACACCACTTTCACTACGGTTATCGGATGGGGGTGCAAGATGCACCGTTTCGAAGCTATGAAACAGAGCTACAACAATGTAGAAGGCCACTCAATCCAGTTCCTAACACAACTAGGTCAAATATGCCAAATACTAACCCAGAATTCCCAAAACAGGTTTGCAAAACACAGAAAACTGTAATCGGTATATCTCAGTCCATACAAGTCCAAATGCCGAAATTCCAAAGGCATATGTTAGCTACGAAATTCAGCTACATTTCATCAGAAGACACCAACTTCAAAATCCAAACCAATTCCAGTCAAAAGGGCCAATTACTATCGCAGTTTTCGCATTCTGATCAAAGCAGAACAGCTACAGTAAAAACGGCATAACTCACTCTACACTCATCTAAATGACCTGAAATTTTACAGGCACCTCAAACACATCAATACCTACAACTTTCATGTTTTGAGTAAAGTCTAATTCGGCCTCTAACCACATGATATAAAACCGGACAGAAATTGGGGATGATAGAACCCTAACTTTCACTTTTCCTTCCAAATCCAAAATTGGTTGCAATTATCTATCATTCACACCTACCATAGTCATTACCCCTCATTATCAACCATCATAAACAACCACAACACCATGATCATATTAAACCAGAAAATTCCTCAAAAAAATAAAAACTTCACCAATTCATCACAAACCAAGAAATAAATCACATAATCCATCACTTTAGCTCCCATTAGGCACAAATTAAACATCATTAAGTGTAGGAGGAAGTTCAAGTACCACTTACCTAGTAAACAAGAGAAAGATAGTGGTGGAACACCTTAGCTTCTCCAAAAACTTCACCAAGTTACTTACTAGCACCTAATGGAGTGATTTTATGGAGCAAATCTAAGTTTAATTGGTTGGAATGGAAGATTGAGATAGTTTGAAGCTTGTAAATTGAAGAAGTTTTTCTTCCTTGTCCAAGAGAGAGAATCGGCCAACAAGAGGTAAGAAAGAATGAATTTTTAGTCAATTTTTGAGATATTTAATCCATGATAAGAAAAGTCAAAAATGTCCAACAAGTGGACCAATCACATAGTGCCACTTGGCACTTCATTTAATGCCTTCCTATCACTTGGTTCCTCTCACATCAATGCCATGTCACCCTCTACTTATCTCTTAACACCCGATAAATTTCCACCAGTATCCGAAACTTAACCTTATTGGCCGAATTTTTCCGTACTTTTCGCACTAGTGGGTCCCACGTCCAAAATATATTCTTAATTTTCTAAAAACTCACCAATACTAGAAAAATCATTTAAAAACTATAATTACTCATAAAATCTACCAGAAAAATATTCCTAGGCCCGAAAATGCAGAAAACATGCAATTAAGGGGTAATAAACCCTAGGAAAATAATTAGGGTTTTACGGGTTCTCACACTCTCCCCCTCTTAAAAGAATTTCGTCCCCGAAATTTCTTATTAACGGAATCTATCAAATCTAAAGTACCCAACGGACCATACCTTCTCCATCCTCAGATGAGTCAGGGACCTGATGCTGCTCTAGAGAATATACTCGAGCTGGTGCCTTCGATCCCGTCCCTTCTCCTTTCGTCTGTCCAGGGTTGCTCTTGGCGGGTTGCTGAGAATTGGGCTTGGTTGGTGGCAGAGTCCCTCTCCGCTCGCGCAGGCGAGCTGGACAGTTAGCAATCCGATGTTCAGCGCTTCCACAGCGCAAGCATTTTCCTTCTTTCTTCCAGCAATTTGTTTCCATATGACTTGGCCCTCCGCAATATCCACAGGGACCACGAGTAGCAGAGACCGTTCCTCCCTGAGGAACATCACGCGACACCCCTGGTTGTCGTACTCCTCCGTTTCCCTTTCCAATCTTAGGGGGTGTATTTGTACCTTCTTGTTCAGAGCTACTCCCAGGAAAGCCCCTTTTCTTGGTTTGGAAGTTTCTAACTTGTAGCCTCGCATCTTCAACCCGTTGAGCTTTCTCCACAGCGTCACTAAAGGTACTAAGTTGAGCTACAGCCAAATCCTTTTGAATCTCAACATTTAGCCCCTGAATAAAACGCCTTATCCGTCTTTGTTCGGTTATGATCAGTTCAGGCGCAAACTTAGACAATCGAGTGAATTGACTCTCATACTCGGCTACGGTTTGTGTTCCCTGGCGAAGCCGAATAAATTCATCTTCCTTCTTTTCTTGGATGAGAGGAGGGAAAAACTTGGCATTAAATTCTCTCATAAAGTTCGCCCACGTCCTCGGGGTTTGTTCTCTTTCCCATTTCATTCGAATGACATTCCACCAGGAACGAGCGGCTCCCTCTAGTTGAAAGACAGCAAATGTCACCTGTCTCTCCTCGGTATAGTGTAAGGCAGCGAAAATATCGATCATCTTCTCCAGCCACTTCTCAGCTACGTCAGGATCAGGGCCTCCAAGAAATTTGGGTGGGGAGAACTTCTGAAATCTCTCAAGGGCTCTATCCTCGCCCTCCATGTGATGACCAGGATTCCCAGGGTTAGGGTTAGGGTTTTGACCTTGTTGGTGCACCACTTGGGCTAGCAAAGCAGTCATTTGCTGCATGGCAGCAGCTATTTGGACATTGGGGTCAACCCTAAGTTCAGGGTTTGGTCCAGATGAGGTTTCCCCAGTACCCCTTTCAGGCGTAGGTTGCCTATTTCCACGCCCACGGCCCCGTCCACTCCGTGTACCTTCCATGAGTTTTACTTGGTCTAGGCAATAATACTAAACCAAAATAAGCACGATGCATGTAAGTAACACTCAAAACTTTTATGATAACACACATTTATACATTCCAAACAAGATCAAAACATGTATATACAAGCCGGTCAAAATTAAGCCACACACATACATACAACCAGTTAAGTCAGGTACAAACATAGACGATCCACCGAGGAATGGCCTTTCTAGTTCACCAAATCCTTTCTAACCTAGGCCCTCATATCTTTTGTATCCGGGCACAAGAATCCCATCTAAGATAATTCACAACTCGAGCCGGCCGGTCCCAAGAGTAAACCATCTTTATCAAGGATTCCTACCCGACATACATACCTAGCTTCCTCGAGTCCCATGATAATGATTCGTACACTTATCACATGCCCGGTTCATAACTTATGCTCAAACGAGCACTTAGACATATTCATGAAATTAGGACCACAACACCACTTGGCCCAGTCTCGCTCCGCGCAGAGACCACGCGACGTGGCTCTGATACCACTTGTAACAGCCCCACTTTCCCCTAAGGCGAACCAAAGGGGTTAACGGACTGCCTGCCCAGCTCTCGCCAGGACTACGGATCAGAGTAGAGCTATTAATAGCGATCCGGAACTTACAAACGAGCGTAAACAAGTCAAGATGGTAAAATAACCCAAAACAAAAAAAATGAAATCCGGAGTCGGTCATGAATAGTAACCGACCCGTCAGAACCCAACCGAAATAGCTAACAAACATTTACATCTGAACTTTAGCGTTTACAAATCAAAATGACATACAAAAGCTTTCAAAAGATAATACATATACACGGTTTGCCAAATCAAAAGAGAAACGCCCCAAAAGTACACTTAGGATTTTAATACATGAGCTATACAAAAGATATGTTCAACTAGCTCAAGTCGGCAACCGATTGTCAAATGCAGACCAAAAGGGTTTAATCTCCTGTAAGGAAAACAAAAGGAACGGAAAGGGGTGAGCTTGCGCTCAATGAGGTACCAAACAAATAGCATTAAAATCATGGCATTTCACATTTAACAAATCAGATACACATGTCAGATGTAAAGCAAAAGAACCAATGATTCAAATCAGAAGGATACGGGTGGCTCTCAGGAGCCAAATTTCCCAGCGCAGTACTTGATCCAAACCGGTTGACTCTCCGTCAACGTATATAGAACCAAAACGTCCGTAGACCCCTCTTTACACCGAATTCCGTCCACCAAACACCCCTTTACCGGGCCCGCTCACCGTAACCGAACAGAAATGGTAATACTCGAGTATACCGGAATCAAGGGTCTCAATACCCAAAAATCCCCGAACAGACTACCGTGGTTCGTTATCTAATCGTCCAGGCCCTTGCCGGCCCGACTCGAATAACTTAGCCACAGGATTGAGCTCATAGGTCATAGAAATCCGAACAGATGCAGACACAGATAACAGATTCAAATTTTGCATAGTAAATTGGCATATGAACAGACTAGAGAACGAGTGTGATAAAGTACACCCCCGTCTCGAACAAATAAACAGATTGCAGAGCAGAAATCAAGTTAAACAGCAATGGAGGGGAGTGGTACACTCACCGATTCAACTTCAAAAAGTTTCACTTCAGATTGGCCTTAATCGCCAAGAAACCCTAAAATAATCAAAATAAACCAATTGAAGGTTTTACTTCCAGAATCGAGTAAACAGAATGCACATGTGAGGCTCGACTACACGTCGTACGCCTTGCCAAATAAATACTAATGCAAGAATGCAAAAACATGATTCCCTTGGAAACGAAAAGGTAGCATGAAGACTTAGGCGCAAACAACCCAAAAGCCTTTCATTTCCACCAAAAGGCAAATCCAACTTAAAGGAACCAAACGGCCTAGAAAATCGGGCAGCACTTCCCCTAAATTTCTTACTTTTCCCAGCCATTAAGGCTTCACTATATCCTCAAATCAGTCCCAACATTTCACACAAGAGTCACCTCATTTCCCAAAAGCCGTTCACTAGGCTCAAAGCAGTACAAGTACAAAAGTTAGCTAGGAAACAACCGAAATGAAAGCAAGCCCTAAAAGAGACTCGATAACGAGTCATATAGCCATACCAATTATAACCCTACTAGGGTTTTATATGCATAAATAAGTATCATAGGTAACCAGAAATTAAGAAATGGCTTTAACTTAGGCCTTAACAAAAAAAACGTATTTGACCTCATAATGCGGTAATGACACCACTTTCACTACGGTTATCGGATGGGGGTGCAAGATGCACCGTTTCGAAGCTATGAAACAGAGCTACAACAATGTAGAAGGCCACTCAATCCAGTTCCTAACACAACTAGGTCAAATATGCCAAATACTAACCCAGAATTCCCAAAACAGGTTTGCAAAACACAGAAAACTGTAATCGGTATATCTCAGTCCATACAAGTCCAAATGCCGAAATTCCAAAGGCATATGTTAGCTACGAAATTCAGCTACATTTCATCAGAAGACACCAACTTCAAAATCCAAACCAATTCCAGTCAAAAGGGCCAATTACTATCGCAGTTTTCGCATTCTGATCAAAGCAGAACAGCTACAGTAAAAACGGCATAACTCACTCTACACTCATCTAAATGACCTGAAATTTTACAGGCACCTCAAACACATCAATACCTACAACTTTCATGTTTTGAGTAAAGTCTAATTCGGCCTCTAACCACATGATATAAAACCGGACAGAAATTGGGGATGATAGAACCCTAACTTTCACTTTTCCTTCCAAATCCAAAATTGGTTGCAATTATCTATCATTCACACCTACCATAGTCATTACCCCTCATTATCAACCATCATAAACAACCACAACACCATGATCATATTAAACCAGAAAATTCCTCAAAAAAATAAAAACTTCACCAATTCATCACAAACCAAGAAATAAATCACATAATCCATCACTTTAGCTCCCATTAGGCACAAATTAAACATCATTAAGTGTAGGAGGAAGTTCAAGTACCACTTACCTAGTAAACAAGAGAAAGATAGTGGTGGAACACCTTAGCTTCTCCAAAAACTTCACCAAGTTACTTACTAGCACCTAATGGAGTGATTTTATGGAGCAAATCTAAGTTTAATTGGTTGGAATGGAAGATTGAGATAGTTTGAAGCTTGTAAATTGAAGAAGTTTTTCTTCCTTGTCCAAGAGAGAGAATCGGCCAACAAGAGGTAAGAAAGAATGAATTTTTAGTCAATTTTTGAGATATTTAATCCATGATAAGAAAAGTCAAAAATGTCCAACAAGTGGACCAATCACATAGTGCCACTTGGCACTTCATTTAATGCCTTCCTATCACTTGGTTCCTCTCACATCAATGCCATGTCACCCTCTACTTATCTCTTAACACCCGATAAATTTCCACCAGTATCCGAAACTTAACCTTATTGGCCGAATTTTTCCGTACTTTTCGCACTAGTGGGTCCCACGTCCAAAATATATTCTTAATTTTCTAAAAACTCACCAATACTAGAAAAATCATTTAAAAACTATAATTACTCATAAAATCTACCAGAAAAATATTCCTAGGCCCGAAAATGCAGAAAACATGCAATTAAGGGGTAATAAACCCTAGGAAAATAATTAGGGTTTTACGGGTTCTCACACTCTCCCCCTCTTAAAAGAATTTCGTCCCCGAAATTTCTTATTAACGGAATCTATCAAATCTAAAGTACCCAACGGACCATACCTTCTCCATCCTCAGATGAGTCAGGGACCTGATGCTGCTCTAGAGAATATACTCGAGCTGGTGCCTTCGATCCCGTCCCTTCTCCTTTCGTCTGTCCAGGGTTGCTCTTGGCGGGTTGCTGAGAATTGGGCTTGGTTGGTGGCAGAGTCCCTCTCCGCTCGCGCAGGCGAGCTGGACAGTTAGCAATCCGATGTTCAGCGCTTCCACAGCGCAAGCATTTTCCTTCTTTCTTCCAGCAATTTGTTTCCATATGACTTGGCCCTCCGCAATATCCACAGGGACCACGAGTAGCAGAGACCGTTCCTCCCTGAGGAACATCACGCGACACCCCTGGTTGTCGTACTCCTCCGTTTCCCTTTCCAATCTTAGGGGGTGTATTTGTACCTTCTTGTTCAGAGCTACTCCCAGGAAAGCCCCTTTTCTTGGTTTGGAAGTTTCTAACTTGTAGCCTCGCATCTTCAACCCGTTGAGCTTTCTCCACAGCGTCACTAAAGGTACTAAGTTGAGCTACAGCCAAATCCTTTTGAATCTCAACATTTAGCCCCTGAATAAAACGCCTTATCCGTCTTTGTTCGGTTATGATCAGTTCAGGCGCAAACTTAGACAATCGAGTGAATTGACTCTCATACTCGGCTACGGTTTGTGTTCCCTGGCGAAGCCGAATAAATTCATCTTCCTTCTTTTCTTGGATGAGAGGAGGGAAAAACTTGGCATTAAATTCTCTCATAAAGTTCGCCCACGTCCTCGGGGTTTGTTCTCTTTCCCATTTCATTCGAATGACATTCCACCAGGAACGAGCGGCTCCCTCTAGTTGAAAGACAGCAAATGTCACCTGTCTCTCCTCGGTATAGTGTAAGGCAGCGAAAATATCGATCATCTTCTCCAGCCACTTCTCAGCTACGTCAGGATCAGGGCCTCCAAGAAATTTGGGTGGGGAGAACTTCTGAAATCTCTCAAGGGCTCTATCCTCGCCCTCCATGTGATGACCAGGATTCCCAGGGTTAGGGTTAGGGTTTTGACCTTGTTGGTGCACCACTTGGGCTAGCAAAGCAGTCATTTGCTGCATGGCAGCAGCTATTTGGACATTGGGGTCAACCCTAAGTTCAGGGTTTGGTCCAGATGAGGTTTCCCCAGTACCCCTTTCAGGCGTAGGTTGCCTATTTCCACGCCCACGGCCCCGTCCACTCCGTGTACCTTCCATGAGTTTTACTTGGTCTAGGCAATAATACTAAACCAAAATAAGCACGATGCATGTAAGTAACACTCAAAACTTTTATGATAACACACATTTATACATTCCAAACAAGATCAAAACATGTATATACAAGCCGGTCAAAATTAAGCCACACACATACATACAACCAGTTAAGTCAGGTACAAACATAGACGATCCACCGAGGAATGGCCTTTCTAGTTCACCAAATCCTTTCTAACCTAGGCCCTCATATCTTTTGTATCCGGGCACAAGAATCCCATCTAAGATAATTCACAACTCGAGCCGGCCGGTCCCAAGAGTAAACCATCTTTATCAAGGATTCCTACCCGACATACATACCTAGCTTCCTCGAGTCCCATGATAATGATTCGTACACTTATCACATGCCCGGTTCATAACTTATGCTCAAACGAGCACTTAGACATATTCATGAAATTAGGACCACAACACCACTTGGCCCAGTCTCGCTCCGCGCAGAGACCACGCGACGTGGCTCTGATACCACTTGTAACAGCCCCACTTTCCCCTAAGGCGAACCAAAGGGGTTAACGGACTGCCTGCCCAGCTCTCGCCAGGACTACGGATCAGAGTAGAGCTATTAATAGCGATCCGGAACTTACAAACGAGCGTAAACAAGTCAAGATGGTAAAATAACCCAAAACAAAAAAAATGAAATCCGGAGTCGGTCATGAATAGTAACCGACCCGTCAGAACCCAACCGAAATAGCTAACAAACATTTACATCTGAACTTTAGCGTTTACAAATCAAAATGACATACAAAAGCTTTCAAAAGATAATACATATACACGGTTTGCCAAATCAAAAGAGAAACGCCCCAAAAGTACACTTAGGATTTTAATACATGAGCTATACAAAAGATATGTTCAACTAGCTCAAGTCGGCAACCGATTGTCAAATGCAGACCAAAAGGGTTTAATCTCCTGTAAGGAAAACAAAAGGAACGGAAAGGGGTGAGCTTGCGCTCAATGAGGTACCAAACAAATAGCATTAAAATCATGGCATTTCACATTTAACAAATCAGATACACATGTCAGATGTAAAGCAAAAGAACCAATGATTCAAATCAGAAGGATACGGGTGGCTCTCAGGAGCCAAATTTCCCAGCGCAGTACTTGATCCAAACCGGTTGACTCTCCGTCAACGTATATAGAACCAAAACGTCCGTAGACCCCTCTTTACACCGAATTCCGTCCACCAAACACCCCTTTACCGGGCCCGCTCACCGTAACCGAACAGAAATGGTAATACTCGAGTATACCGGAATCAAGGGTCTCAATACCCAAAAATCCCCGAACAGACTACCGTGGTTCGTTATCTAATCGTCCAGGCCCTTGCCGGCCCGACTCGAATAACTTAGCCACAGGATTGAGCTCATAGGTCATAGAAATCCGAACAGATGCAGACACAGATAACAGATTCAAATTTTGCATAGTAAATTGGCATATGAACAGACTAGAGAACGAGTGTGATAAAGTACACCCCCGTCTCGAACAAATAAACAGATTGCAGAGCAGAAATCAAGTTAAACAGCAATGGAGGGGAGTGGTACACTCACCGATTCAACTTCAAAAAGTTTCACTTCAGATTGGCCTTAATCGCCAAGAAACCCTAAAATAATCAAAATAAACCAATTGAAGGTTTTACTTCCAGAATCGAGTAAACAGAATGCACATGTGAGGCTCGACTACACGTCGTACGCCTTGCCAAATAAATACTAATGCAAGAATGCAAAAACATGATTCCCTTGGAAACGAAAAGGTAGCATGAAGACTTAGGCGCAAACAACCCAAAAGCCTTTCATTTCCACCAAAAGGCAAATCCAACTTAAAGGAACCAAACGGCCTAGAAAATCGGGCAGCACTTCCCCTAAATTTCTTACTTTTCCCAGCCATTAAGGCTTCACTATATCCTCAAATCAGTCCCAACATTTCACACAAGAGTCACCTCATTTCCCAAAAGCCGTTCACTAGGCTCAAAGCAGTACAAGTACAAAAGTTAGCTAGGAAACAACCGAAATGAAAGCAAGCCCTAAAAGAGACTCGATAACGAGTCATATAGCCATACCAATTATAACCCTACTAGGGTTTTATATGCATAAATAAGTATCATAGGTAACCAGAAATTAAGAAATGGCTTTAACTTAGGCCTTAACAAAAAAAACGTATTTGACCTCATAATGCGGTAATGACACCACTTTCACTACGGTTATCGGATGGGGGTGCAAGATGCACCGTTTCGAAGCTATGAAACAGAGCTACAACAATGTAGAAGGCCACTCAATCCAGTTCCTAACACAACTAGGTCAAATATGCCAAATACTAACCCAGAATTCCCAAAACAGGTTTGCAAAACACAGAAAACTGTAATCGGTATATCTCAGTCCATACAAGTCCAAATGCCGAAATTCCAAAGGCATATGTTAGCTACGAAATTCAGCTACATTTCATCAGAAGACACCAACTTCAAAATCCAAACCAATTCCAGTCAAAAGGGCCAATTACTATCGCAGTTTTCGCATTCTGATCAAAGCAGAACAGCTACAGTAAAAACGGCATAACTCACTCTACACTCATCTAAATGACCTGAAATTTTACAGGCACCTCAAACACATCAATACCTACAACTTTCATGTTTTGAGTAAAGTCTAATTCGGCCTCTAACCACATGATATAAAACCGGACAGAAATTGGGGATGATAGAACCCTAACTTTCACTTTTCCTTCCAAATCCAAAATTGGTTGCAATTATCTATCATTCACACCTACCATAGTCATTACCCCTCATTATCAACCATCATAAACAACCACAACACCATGATCATATTAAACCAGAAAATTCCTCAAAAAAATAAAAACTTCACCAATTCATCACAAACCAAGAAATAAATCACATAATCCATCACTTTAGCTCCCATTAGGCACAAATTAAACATCATTAAGTGTAGGAGGAAGTTCAAGTACCACTTACCTAGTAAACAAGAGAAAGATAGTGGTGGAACACCTTAGCTTCTCCAAAAACTTCACCAAGTTACTTACTAGCACCTAATGGAGTGATTTTATGGAGCAAATCTAAGTTTAATTGGTTGGAATGGAAGATTGAGATAGTTTGAAGCTTGTAAATTGAAGAAGTTTTTCTTCCTTGTCCAAGAGAGAGAATCGGCCAACAAGAGGTAAGAAAGAATGAATTTTTAGTCAATTTTTGAGATATTTAATCCATGATAAGAAAAGTCAAAAATGTCCAACAAGTGGACCAATCACATAGTGCCACTTGGCACTTCATTTAATGCCTTCCTATCACTTGGTTCCTCTCACATCAATGCCATGTCACCCTCTACTTATCTCTTAACACCCGATAAATTTCCACCAGTATCCGAAACTTAACCTTATTGGCCGAATTTTTCCGTACTTTTCGCACTAGTGGGTCCCACGTCCAAAATATATTCTTAATTTTCTAAAAACTCACCAATACTAGAAAAATCATTTAAAAACTATAATTACTCATAAAATCTACCAGAAAAATATTCCTAGGCCCGAAAATGCAGAAAACATGCAATTAAGGGGTAATAAACCCTAGGAAAATAATTAGGGTTTTACGGGTTCTCACACTCTCCCCCTCTTAAAAGAATTTCGTCCCCGAAATTTCTTATTAACGGAATCTATCAAATCTAAAGTACCCAACGGACCATACCTTCTCCATCCTCAGATGAGTCAGGGACCTGATGCTGCTCTAGAGAATATACTCGAGCTGGTGCCTTCGATCCCGTCCCTTCTCCTTTCGTCTGTCCAGGGTTGCTCTTGGCGGGTTGCTGAGAATTGGGCTTGGTTGGTGGCAGAGTCCCTCTCCGCTCGCGCAGGCGAGCTGGACAGTTAGCAATCCGATGTTCAGCGCTTCCACAGCGCAAGCATTTTCCTTCTTTCTTCCAGCAATTTGTTTCCATATGACTTGGCCCTCCGCAATATCCACAGGGACCACGAGTAGCAGAGACCGTTCCTCCCTGAGGAACATCACGCGACACCCCTGGTTGTCGTACTCCTCCGTTTCCCTTTCCAATCTTAGGGGGTGTATTTGTACCTTCTTGTTCAGAGCTACTCCCAGGAAAGCCCCTTTTCTTGGTTTGGAAGTTTCTAACTTGTAGCCTCGCATCTTCAACCCGTTGAGCTTTCTCCACAGCGTCACTAAAGGTACTAAGTTGAGCTACAGCCAAATCCTTTTGAATCTCAACATTTAGCCCCTGAATAAAACGCCTTATCCGTCTTTGTTCGGTTATGATCAGTTCAGGCGCAAACTTAGACAATCGAGTGAATTGACTCTCATACTCGGCTACGGTTTGTGTTCCCTGGCGAAGCCGAATAAATTCATCTTCCTTCTTTTCTTGGATGAGAGGAGGGAAAAACTTGGCATTAAATTCTCTCATAAAGTTCGCCCACGTCCTCGGGGTTTGTTCTCTTTCCCATTTCATTCGAATGACATTCCACCAGGAACGAGCGGCTCCCTCTAGTTGAAAGACAGCAAATGTCACCTGTCTCTCCTCGGTATAGTGTAAGGCAGCGAAAATATCGATCATCTTCTCCAGCCACTTCTCAGCTACGTCAGGATCAGGGCCTCCAAGAAATTTGGGTGGGGAGAACTTCTGAAATCTCTCAAGGGCTCTATCCTCGCCCTCCATGTGATGACCAGGATTCCCAGGGTTAGGGTTAGGGTTTTGACCTTGTTGGTGCACCACTTGGGCTAGCAAAGCAGTCATTTGCTGCATGGCAGCAGCTATTTGGACATTGGGGTCAACCCTAAGTTCAGGGTTTGGTCCAGATGAGGTTTCCCCAGTACCCCTTTCAGGCGTAGGTTGCCTATTTCCACGCCCACGGCCCCGTCCACTCCGTGTACCTTCCATGAGTTTTACTTGGTCTAGGCAATAATACTAAACCAAAATAAGCACGATGCATGTAAGTAACACTCAAAACTTTTATGATAACACACATTTATACATTCCAAACAAGATCAAAACATGTATATACAAGCCGGTCAAAATTAAGCCACACACATACATACAACCAGTTAAGTCAGGTACAAACATAGACGATCCACCGAGGAATGGCCTTTCTAGTTCACCAAATCCTTTCTAACCTAGGCCCTCATATCTTTTGTATCCGGGCACAAGAATCCCATCTAAGATAATTCACAACTCGAGCCGGCCGGTCCCAAGAGTAAACCATCTTTATCAAGGATTCCTACCCGACATACATACCTAGCTTCCTCGAGTCCCATGATAATGATTCGTACACTTATCACATGCCCGGTTCATAACTTATGCTCAAACGAGCACTTAGACATATTCATGAAATTAGGACCACAACACCACTTGGCCCAGTCTCGCTCCGCGCAGAGACCACGCGACGTGGCTCTGATACCACTTGTAACAGCCCCACTTTCCCCTAAGGCGAACCAAAGGGGTTAACGGACTGCCTGCCCAGCTCTCGCCAGGACTACGGATCAGAGTAGAGCTATTAATAGCGATCCGGAACTTACAAACGAGCGTAAACAAGTCAAGATGGTAAAATAACCCAAAACAAAAAAAATGAAATCCGGAGTCGGTCATGAATAGTAACCGACCCGTCAGAACCCAACCGAAATAGCTAACAAACATTTACATCTGAACTTTAGCGTTTACAAATCAAAATGACATACAAAAGCTTTCAAAAGATAATACATATACACGGTTTGCCAAATCAAAAGAGAAACGCCCCAAAAGTACACTTAGGATTTTAATACATGAGCTATACAAAAGATATGTTCAACTAGCTCAAGTCGGCAACCGATTGTCAAATGCAGACCAAAAGGGTTTAATCTCCTGTAAGGAAAACAAAAGGAACGGAAAGGGGTGAGCTTGCGCTCAATGAGGTACCAAACAAATAGCATTAAAATCATGGCATTTCACATTTAACAAATCAGATACACATGTCAGATGTAAAGCAAAAGAACCAATGATTCAAATCAGAAGGATACGGGTGGCTCTCAGGAGCCAAATTTCCCAGCGCAGTACTTGATCCAAACCGGTTGACTCTCCGTCAACGTATATAGAACCAAAACGTCCGTAGACCCCTCTTTACACCGAATTCCGTCCACCAAACACCCCTTTACCGGGCCCGCTCACCGTAACCGAACAGAAATGGTAATACTCGAGTATACCGGAATCAAGGGTCTCAATACCCAAAAATCCCCGAACAGACTACCGTGGTTCGTTATCTAATCGTCCAGGCCCTTGCCGGCCCGACTCGAATAACTTAGCCACAGGATTGAGCTCATAGGTCATAGAAATCCGAACAGATGCAGACACAGATAACAGATTCAAATTTTGCATAGTAAATTGGCATATGAACAGACTAGAGAACGAGTGTGATAAAGTACACCCCCGTCTCGAACAAATAAACAGATTGCAGAGCAGAAATCAAGTTAAACAGCAATGGAGGGGAGTGGTACACTCACCGATTCAACTTCAAAAAGTTTCACTTCAGATTGGCCTTAATCGCCAAGAAACCCTAAAATAATCAAAATAAACCAATTGAAGGTTTTACTTCCAGAATCGAGTAAACAGAATGCACATGTGAGGCTCGACTACACGTCGTACGCCTTGCCAAATAAATACTAATGCAAGAATGCAAAAACATGATTCCCTTGGAAACGAAAAGGTAGCATGAAGACTTAGGCGCAAACAACCCAAAAGCCTTTCATTTCCACCAAAAGGCAAATCCAACTTAAAGGAACCAAACGGCCTAGAAAATCGGGCAGCACTTCCCCTAAATTTCTTACTTTTCCCAGCCATTAAGGCTTCACTATATCCTCAAATCAGTCCCAACATTTCACACAAGAGTCACCTCATTTCCCAAAAGCCGTTCACTAGGCTCAAAGCAGTACAAGTACAAAAGTTAGCTAGGAAACAACCGAAATGAAAGCAAGCCCTAAAAGAGACTCGATAACGAGTCATATAGCCATACCAATTATAACCCTACTAGGGTTTTATATGCATAAATAAGTATCATAGGTAACCAGAAATTAAGAAATGGCTTTAACTTAGGCCTTAACAAAAAAAACGTATTTGACCTCATAATGCGGTAATGACACCACTTTCACTACGGTTATCGGATGGGGGTGCAAGATGCACCGTTTCGAAGCTATGAAACAGAGCTACAACAATGTAGAAGGCCACTCAATCCAGTTCCTAACACAACTAGGTCAAATATGCCAAATACTAACCCAGAATTCCCAAAACAGGTTTGCAAAACACAGAAAACTGTAATCGGTATATCTCAGTCCATACAAGTCCAAATGCCGAAATTCCAAAGGCATATGTTAGCTACGAAATTCAGCTACATTTCATCAGAAGACACCAACTTCAAAATCCAAACCAATTCCAGTCAAAAGGGCCAATTACTATCGCAGTTTTCGCATTCTGATCAAAGCAGAACAGCTACAGTAAAAACGGCATAACTCACTCTACACTCATCTAAATGACCTGAAATTTTACAGGCACCTCAAACACATCAATACCTACAACTTTCATGTTTTGAGTAAAGTCTAATTCGGCCTCTAACCACATGATATAAAACCGGACAGAAATTGGGGATGATAGAACCCTAACTTTCACTTTTCCTTCCAAATCCAAAATTGGTTGCAATTATCTATCATTCACACCTACCATAGTCATTACCCCTCATTATCAACCATCATAAACAACCACAACACCATGATCATATTAAACCAGAAAATTCCTCAAAAAAATAAAAACTTCACCAATTCATCACAAACCAAGAAATAAATCACATAATCCATCACTTTAGCTCCCATTAGGCACAAATTAAACATCATTAAGTGTAGGAGGAAGTTCAAGTACCACTTACCTAGTAAACAAGAGAAAGATAGTGGTGGAACACCTTAGCTTCTCCAAAAACTTCACCAAGTTACTTACTAGCACCTAATGGAGTGATTTTATGGAGCAAATCTAAGTTTAATTGGTTGGAATGGAAGATTGAGATAGTTTGAAGCTTGTAAATTGAAGAAGTTTTTCTTCCTTGTCCAAGAGAGAGAATCGGCCAACAAGAGGTAAGAAAGAATGAATTTTTAGTCAATTTTTGAGATATTTAATCCATGATAAGAAAAGTCAAAAATGTCCAACAAGTGGACCAATCACATAGTGCCACTTGGCACTTCATTTAATGCCTTCCTATCACTTGGTTCCTCTCACATCAATGCCATGTCACCCTCTACTTATCTCTTAACACCCGATAAATTTCCACCAGTATCCGAAACTTAACCTTATTGGCCGAATTTTTCCGTACTTTTCGCACTAGTGGGTCCCACGTCCAAAATATATTCTTAATTTTCTAAAAACTCACCAATACTAGAAAAATCATTTAAAAACTATAATTACTCATAAAATCTACCAGAAAAATATTCCTAGGCCCGAAAATGCAGAAAACATGCAATTAAGGGGTAATAAACCCTAGGAAAATAATTAGGGTTTTACGGGTTCTCACACTCTCCCCCTCTTAAAAGAATTTCGTCCCCGAAATTTCTTATTAACGGAATCTATCAAATCTAAAGTACCCAACGGACCATACCTTCTCCATCCTCAGATGAGTCAGGGACCTGATGCTGCTCTAGAGAATATACTCGAGCTGGTGCCTTCGATCCCGTCCCTTCTCCTTTCGTCTGTCCAGGGTTGCTCTTGGCGGGTTGCTGAGAATTGGGCTTGGTTGGTGGCAGAGTCCCTCTCCGCTCGCGCAGGCGAGCTGGACAGTTAGCAATCCGATGTTCAGCGCTTCCACAGCGCAAGCATTTTCCTTCTTTCTTCCAGCAATTTGTTTCCATATGACTTGGCCCTCCGCAATATCCACAGGGACCACGAGTAGCAGAGACCGTTCCTCCCTGAGGAACATCACGCGACACCCCTGGTTGTCGTACTCCTCCGTTTCCCTTTCCAATCTTAGGGGGTGTATTTGTACCTTCTTGTTCAGAGCTACTCCCAGGAAAGCCCCTTTTCTTGGTTTGGAAGTTTCTAACTTGTAGCCTCGCATCTTCAACCCGTTGAGCTTTCTCCACAGCGTCACTAAAGGTACTAAGTTGAGCTACAGCCAAATCCTTTTGAATCTCAACATTTAGCCCCTGAATAAAACGCCTTATCCGTCTTTGTTCGGTTATGATCAGTTCAGGCGCAAACTTAGACAATCGAGTGAATTGACTCTCATACTCGGCTACGGTTTGTGTTCCCTGGCGAAGCCGAATAAATTCATCTTCCTTCTTTTCTTGGATGAGAGGAGGGAAAAACTTGGCATTAAATTCTCTCATAAAGTTCGCCCACGTCCTCGGGGTTTGTTCTCTTTCCCATTTCATTCGAATGACATTCCACCAGGAACGAGCGGCTCCCTCTAGTTGAAAGACAGCAAATGTCACCTGTCTCTCCTCGGTATAGTGTAAGGCAGCGAAAATATCGATCATCTTCTCCAGCCACTTCTCAGCTACGTCAGGATCAGGGCCTCCAAGAAATTTGGGTGGGGAGAACTTCTGAAATCTCTCAAGGGCTCTATCCTCGCCCTCCATGTGATGACCAGGATTCCCAGGGTTAGGGTTAGGGTTTTGACCTTGTTGGTGCACCACTTGGGCTAGCAAAGCAGTCATTTGCTGCATGGCAGCAGCTATTTGGACATTGGGGTCAACCCTAAGTTCAGGGTTTGGTCCAGATGAGGTTTCCCCAGTACCCCTTTCAGGCGTAGGTTGCCTATTTCCACGCCCACGGCCCCGTCCACTCCGTGTACCTTCCATGAGTTTTACTTGGTCTAGGCAATAATACTAAACCAAAATAAGCACGATGCATGTAAGTAACACTCAAAACTTTTATGATAACACACATTTATACATTCCAAACAAGATCAAAACATGTATATACAAGCCGGTCAAAATTAAGCCACACACATACATACAACCAGTTAAGTCAGGTACAAACATAGACGATCCACCGAGGAATGGCCTTTCTAGTTCACCAAATCCTTTCTAACCTAGGCCCTCATATCTTTTGTATCCGGGCACAAGAATCCCATCTAAGATAATTCACAACTCGAGCCGGCCGGTCCCAAGAGTAAACCATCTTTATCAAGGATTCCTACCCGACATACATACCTAGCTTCCTCGAGTCCCATGATAATGATTCGTACACTTATCACATGCCCGGTTCATAACTTATGCTCAAACGAGCACTTAGACATATTCATGAAATTAGGACCACAACACCACTTGGCCCAGTCTCGCTCCGCGCAGAGACCACGCGACGTGGCTCTGATACCACTTGTAACAGCCCCACTTTCCCCTAAGGCGAACCAAAGGGGTTAACGGACTGCCTGCCCAGCTCTCGCCAGGACTACGGATCAGAGTAGAGCTATTAATAGCGATCCGGAACTTACAAACGAGCGTAAACAAGTCAAGATGGTAAAATAACCCAAAACAAAAAAAATGAAATCCGGAGTCGGTCATGAATAGTAACCGACCCGTCAGAACCCAACCGAAATAGCTAACAAACATTTACATCTGAACTTTAGCGTTTACAAATCAAAATGACATACAAAAGCTTTCAAAAGATAATACATATACACGGTTTGCCAAATCAAAAGAGAAACGCCCCAAAAGTACACTTAGGATTTTAATACATGAGCTATACAAAAGATATGTTCAACTAGCTCAAGTCGGCAACCGATTGTCAAATGCAGACCAAAAGGGTTTAATCTCCTGTAAGGAAAACAAAAGGAACGGAAAGGGGTGAGCTTGCGCTCAATGAGGTACCAAACAAATAGCATTAAAATCATGGCATTTCACATTTAACAAATCAGATACACATGTCAGATGTAAAGCAAAAGAACCAATGATTCAAATCAGAAGGATACGGGTGGCTCTCAGGAGCCAAATTTCCCAGCGCAGTACTTGATCCAAACCGGTTGACTCTCCGTCAACGTATATAGAACCAAAACGTCCGTAGACCCCTCTTTACACCGAATTCCGTCCACCAAACACCCCTTTACCGGGCCCGCTCACCGTAACCGAACAGAAATGGTAATACTCGAGTATACCGGAATCAAGGGTCTCAATACCCAAAAATCCCCGAACAGACTACCGTGGTTCGTTATCTAATCGTCCAGGCCCTTGCCGGCCCGACTCGAATAACTTAGCCACAGGATTGAGCTCATAGGTCATAGAAATCCGAACAGATGCAGACACAGATAACAGATTCAAATTTTGCATAGTAAATTGGCATATGAACAGACTAGAGAACGAGTGTGATAAAGTACACCCCCGTCTCGAACAAATAAACAGATTGCAGAGCAGAAATCAAGTTAAACAGCAATGGAGGGGAGTGGTACACTCACCGATTCAACTTCAAAAAGTTTCACTTCAGATTGGCCTTAATCGCCAAGAAACCCTAAAATAATCAAAATAAACCAATTGAAGGTTTTACTTCCAGAATCGAGTAAACAGAATGCACATGTGAGGCTCGACTACACGTCGTACGCCTTGCCAAATAAATACTAATGCAAGAATGCAAAAACATGATTCCCTTGGAAACGAAAAGGTAGCATGAAGACTTAGGCGCAAACAACCCAAAAGCCTTTCATTTCCACCAAAAGGCAAATCCAACTTAAAGGAACCAAACGGCCTAGAAAATCGGGCAGCACTTCCCCTAAATTTCTTACTTTTCCCAGCCATTAAGGCTTCACTATATCCTCAAATCAGTCCCAACATTTCACACAAGAGTCACCTCATTTCCCAAAAGCCGTTCACTAGGCTCAAAGCAGTACAAGTACAAAAGTTAGCTAGGAAACAACCGAAATGAAAGCAAGCCCTAAAAGAGACTCGATAACGAGTCATATAGCCATACCAATTATAACCCTACTAGGGTTTTATATGCATAAATAAGTATCATAGGTAACCAGAAATTAAGAAATGGCTTTAACTTAGGCCTTAACAAAAAAAACGTATTTGACCTCATAATGCGGTAATGACACCACTTTCACTACGGTTATCGGATGGGGGTGCAAGATGCACCGTTTCGAAGCTATGAAACAGAGCTACAACAATGTAGAAGGCCACTCAATCCAGTTCCTAACACAACTAGGTCAAATATGCCAAATACTAACCCAGAATTCCCAAAACAGGTTTGCAAAACACAGAAAACTGTAATCGGTATATCTCAGTCCATACAAGTCCAAATGCCGAAATTCCAAAGGCATATGTTAGCTACGAAATTCAGCTACATTTCATCAGAAGACACCAACTTCAAAATCCAAACCAATTCCAGTCAAAAGGGCCAATTACTATCGCAGTTTTCGCATTCTGATCAAAGCAGAACAGCTACAGTAAAAACGGCATAACTCACTCTACACTCATCTAAATGACCTGAAATTTTACAGGCACCTCAAACACATCAATACCTACAACTTTCATGTTTTGAGTAAAGTCTAATTCGGCCTCTAACCACATGATATAAAACCGGACAGAAATTGGGGATGATAGAACCCTAACTTTCACTTTTCCTTCCAAATCCAAAATTGGTTGCAATTATCTATCATTCACACCTACCATAGTCATTACCCCTCATTATCAACCATCATAAACAACCACAACACCATGATCATATTAAACCAGAAAATTCCTCAAAAAAATAAAAACTTCACCAATTCATCACAAACCAAGAAATAAATCACATAATCCATCACTTTAGCTCCCATTAGGCACAAATTAAACATCATTAAGTGTAGGAGGAAGTTCAAGTACCACTTACCTAGTAAACAAGAGAAAGATAGTGGTGGAACACCTTAGCTTCTCCAAAAACTTCACCAAGTTACTTACTAGCACCTAATGGAGTGATTTTATGGAGCAAATCTAAGTTTAATTGGTTGGAATGGAAGATTGAGATAGTTTGAAGCTTGTAAATTGAAGAAGTTTTTCTTCCTTGTCCAAGAGAGAGAATCGGCCAACAAGAGGTAAGAAAGAATGAATTTTTAGTCAATTTTTGAGATATTTAATCCATGATAAGAAAAGTCAAAAATGTCCAACAAGTGGACCAATCACATAGTGCCACTTGGCACTTCATTTAATGCCTTCCTATCACTTGGTTCCTCTCACATCAATGCCATGTCACCCTCTACTTATCTCTTAACACCCGATAAATTTCCACCAGTATCCGAAACTTAACCTTATTGGCCGAATTTTTCCGTACTTTTCGCACTAGTGGGTCCCACGTCCAAAATATATTCTTAATTTTCTAAAAACTCACCAATACTAGAAAAATCATTTAAAAACTATAATTACTCATAAAATCTACCAGAAAAATATTCCTAGGCCCGAAAATGCAGAAAACATGCAATTAAGGGGTAATAAACCCTAGGAAAATAATTAGGGTTTTACGGGTTCTCACACTCTCCCCCTCTTAAAAGAATTTCGTCCCCGAAATTTCTTATTAACGGAATCTATCAAATCTAAAGTACCCAACGGACCATACCTTCTCCATCCTCAGATGAGTCAGGGACCTGATGCTGCTCTAGAGAATATACTCGAGCTGGTGCCTTCGATCCCGTCCCTTCTCCTTTCGTCTGTCCAGGGTTGCTCTTGGCGGGTTGCTGAGAATTGGGCTTGGTTGGTGGCAGAGTCCCTCTCCGCTCGCGCAGGCGAGCTGGACAGTTAGCAATCCGATGTTCAGCGCTTCCACAGCGCAAGCATTTTCCTTCTTTCTTCCAGCAATTTGTTTCCATATGACTTGGCCCTCCGCAATATCCACAGGGACCACGAGTAGCAGAGACCGTTCCTCCCTGAGGAACATCACGCGACACCCCTGGTTGTCGTACTCCTCCGTTTCCCTTTCCAATCTTAGGGGGTGTATTTGTACCTTCTTGTTCAGAGCTACTCCCAGGAAAGCCCCTTTTCTTGGTTTGGAAGTTTCTAACTTGTAGCCTCGCATCTTCAACCCGTTGAGCTTTCTCCACAGCGTCACTAAAGGTACTAAGTTGAGCTACAGCCAAATCCTTTTGAATCTCAACATTTAGCCCCTGAATAAAACGCCTTATCCGTCTTTGTTCGGTTATGATCAGTTCAGGCGCAAACTTAGACAATCGAGTGAATTGACTCTCATACTCGGCTACGGTTTGTGTTCCCTGGCGAAGCCGAATAAATTCATCTTCCTTCTTTTCTTGGATGAGAGGAGGGAAAAACTTGGCATTAAATTCTCTCATAAAGTTCGCCCACGTCCTCGGGGTTTGTTCTCTTTCCCATTTCATTCGAATGACATTCCACCAGGAACGAGCGGCTCCCTCTAGTTGAAAGACAGCAAATGTCACCTGTCTCTCCTCGGTATAGTGTAAGGCAGCGAAAATATCGATCATCTTCTCCAGCCACTTCTCAGCTACGTCAGGATCAGGGCCTCCAAGAAATTTGGGTGGGGAGAACTTCTGAAATCTCTCAAGGGCTCTATCCTCGCCCTCCATGTGATGACCAGGATTCCCAGGGTTAGGGTTAGGGTTTTGACCTTGTTGGTGCACCACTTGGGCTAGCAAAGCAGTCATTTGCTGCATGGCAGCAGCTATTTGGACATTGGGGTCAACCCTAAGTTCAGGGTTTGGTCCAGATGAGGTTTCCCCAGTACCCCTTTCAGGCGTAGGTTGCCTATTTCCACGCCCACGGCCCCGTCCACTCCGTGTACCTTCCATGAGTTTTACTTGGTCTAGGCAATAATACTAAACCAAAATAAGCACGATGCATGTAAGTAACACTCAAAACTTTTATGATAACACACATTTATACATTCCAAACAAGATCAAAACATGTATATACAAGCCGGTCAAAATTAAGCCACACACATACATACAACCAGTTAAGTCAGGTACAAACATAGACGATCCACCGAGGAATGGCCTTTCTAGTTCACCAAATCCTTTCTAACCTAGGCCCTCATATCTTTTGTATCCGGGCACAAGAATCCCATCTAAGATAATTCACAACTCGAGCCGGCCGGTCCCAAGAGTAAACCATCTTTATCAAGGATTCCTACCCGACATACATACCTAGCTTCCTCGAGTCCCATGATAATGATTCGTACACTTATCACATGCCCGGTTCATAACTTATGCTCAAACGAGCACTTAGACATATTCATGAAATTAGGACCACAACACCACTTGGCCCAGTCTCGCTCCGCGCAGAGACCACGCGACGTGGCTCTGATACCACTTGTAACAGCCCCACTTTCCCCTAAGGCGAACCAAAGGGGTTAACGGACTGCCTGCCCAGCTCTCGCCAGGACTACGGATCAGAGTAGAGCTATTAATAGCGATCCGGAACTTACAAACGAGCGTAAACAAGTCAAGATGGTAAAATAACCCAAAACAAAAAAAATGAAATCCGGAGTCGGTCATGAATAGTAACCGACCCGTCAGAACCCAACCGAAATAGCTAACAAACATTTACATCTGAACTTTAGCGTTTACAAATCAAAATGACATACAAAAGCTTTCAAAAGATAATACATATACACGGTTTGCCAAATCAAAAGAGAAACGCCCCAAAAGTACACTTAGGATTTTAATACATGAGCTATACAAAAGATATGTTCAACTAGCTCAAGTCGGCAACCGATTGTCAAATGCAGACCAAAAGGGTTTAATCTCCTGTAAGGAAAACAAAAGGAACGGAAAGGGGTGAGCTTGCGCTCAATGAGGTACCAAACAAATAGCATTAAAATCATGGCATTTCACATTTAACAAATCAGATACACATGTCAGATGTAAAGCAAAAGAACCAATGATTCAAATCAGAAGGATACGGGTGGCTCTCAGGAGCCAAATTTCCCAGCGCAGTACTTGATCCAAACCGGTTGACTCTCCGTCAACGTATATAGAACCAAAACGTCCGTAGACCCCTCTTTACACCGAATTCCGTCCACCAAACACCCCTTTACCGGGCCCGCTCACCGTAACCGAACAGAAATGGTAATACTCGAGTATACCGGAATCAAGGGTCTCAATACCCAAAAATCCCCGAACAGACTACCGTGGTTCGTTATCTAATCGTCCAGGCCCTTGCCGGCCCGACTCGAATAACTTAGCCACAGGATTGAGCTCATAGGTCATAGAAATCCGAACAGATGCAGACACAGATAACAGATTCAAATTTTGCATAGTAAATTGGCATATGAACAGACTAGAGAACGAGTGTGATAAAGTACACCCCCGTCTCGAACAAATAAACAGATTGCAGAGCAGAAATCAAGTTAAACAGCAATGGAGGGGAGTGGTACACTCACCGATTCAACTTCAAAAAGTTTCACTTCAGATTGGCCTTAATCGCCAAGAAACCCTAAAATAATCAAAATAAACCAATTGAAGGTTTTACTTCCAGAATCGAGTAAACAGAATGCACATGTGAGGCTCGACTACACGTCGTACGCCTTGCCAAATAAATACTAATGCAAGAATGCAAAAACATGATTCCCTTGGAAACGAAAAGGTAGCATGAAGACTTAGGCGCAAACAACCCAAAAGCCTTTCATTTCCACCAAAAGGCAAATCCAACTTAAAGGAACCAAACGGCCTAGAAAATCGGGCAGCACTTCCCCTAAATTTCTTACTTTTCCCAGCCATTAAGGCTTCACTATATCCTCAAATCAGTCCCAACATTTCACACAAGAGTCACCTCATTTCCCAAAAGCCGTTCACTAGGCTCAAAGCAGTACAAGTACAAAAGTTAGCTAGGAAACAACCGAAATGAAAGCAAGCCCTAAAAGAGACTCGATAACGAGTCATATAGCCATACCAATTATAACCCTACTAGGGTTTTATATGCATAAATAAGTATCATAGGTAACCAGAAATTAAGAAATGGCTTTAACTTAGGCCTTAACAAAAAAAACGTATTTGACCTCATAATGCGGTAATGACACCACTTTCACTACGGTTATCGGATGGGGGTGCAAGATGCACCGTTTCGAAGCTATGAAACAGAGCTACAACAATGTAGAAGGCCACTCAATCCAGTTCCTAACACAACTAGGTCAAATATGCCAAATACTAACCCAGAATTCCCAAAACAGGTTTGCAAAACACAGAAAACTGTAATCGGTATATCTCAGTCCATACAAGTCCAAATGCCGAAATTCCAAAGGCATATGTTAGCTACGAAATTCAGCTACATTTCATCAGAAGACACCAACTTCAAAATCCAAACCAATTCCAGTCAAAAGGGCCAATTACTATCGCAGTTTTCGCATTCTGATCAAAGCAGAACAGCTACAGTAAAAACGGCATAACTCACTCTACACTCATCTAAATGACCTGAAATTTTACAGGCACCTCAAACACATCAATACCTACAACTTTCATGTTTTGAGTAAAGTCTAATTCGGCCTCTAACCACATGATATAAAACCGGACAGAAATTGGGGATGATAGAACCCTAACTTTCACTTTTCCTTCCAAATCCAAAATTGGTTGCAATTATCTATCATTCACACCTACCATAGTCATTACCCCTCATTATCAACCATCATAAACAACCACAACACCATGATCATATTAAACCAGAAAATTCCTCAAAAAAATAAAAACTTCACCAATTCATCACAAACCAAGAAATAAATCACATAATCCATCACTTTAGCTCCCATTAGGCACAAATTAAACATCATTAAGTGTAGGAGGAAGTTCAAGTACCACTTACCTAGTAAACAAGAGAAAGATAGTGGTGGAACACCTTAGCTTCTCCAAAAACTTCACCAAGTTACTTACTAGCACCTAATGGAGTGATTTTATGGAGCAAATCTAAGTTTAATTGGTTGGAATGGAAGATTGAGATAGTTTGAAGCTTGTAAATTGAAGAAGTTTTTCTTCCTTGTCCAAGAGAGAGAATCGGCCAACAAGAGGTAAGAAAGAATGAATTTTTAGTCAATTTTTGAGATATTTAATCCATGATAAGAAAAGTCAAAAATGTCCAACAAGTGGACCAATCACATAGTGCCACTTGGCACTTCATTTAATGCCTTCCTATCACTTGGTTCCTCTCACATCAATGCCATGTCACCCTCTACTTATCTCTTAACACCCGATAAATTTCCACCAGTATCCGAAACTTAACCTTATTGGCCGAATTTTTCCGTACTTTTCGCACTAGTGGGTCCCACGTCCAAAATATATTCTTAATTTTCTAAAAACTCACCAATACTAGAAAAATCATTTAAAAACTATAATTACTCATAAAATCTACCAGAAAAATATTCCTAGGCCCGAAAATGCAGAAAACATGCAATTAAGGGGTAATAAACCCTAGGAAAATAATTAGGGTTTTACGGGTTCTCACACTCTCCCCCTCTTAAAAGAATTTCGTCCCCGAAATTTCTTATTAACGGAATCTATCAAATCTAAAGTACCCAACGGACCATACCTTCTCCATCCTCAGATGAGTCAGGGACCTGATGCTGCTCTAGAGAATATACTCGAGCTGGTGCCTTCGATCCCGTCCCTTCTCCTTTCGTCTGTCCAGGGTTGCTCTTGGCGGGTTGCTGAGAATTGGGCTTGGTTGGTGGCAGAGTCCCTCTCCGCTCGCGCAGGCGAGCTGGACAGTTAGCAATCCGATGTTCAGCGCTTCCACAGCGCAAGCATTTTCCTTCTTTCTTCCAGCAATTTGTTTCCATATGACTTGGCCCTCCGCAATATCCACAGGGACCACGAGTAGCAGAGACCGTTCCTCCCTGAGGAACATCACGCGACACCCCTGGTTGTCGTACTCCTCCGTTTCCCTTTCCAATCTTAGGGGGTGTATTTGTACCTTCTTGTTCAGAGCTACTCCCAGGAAAGCCCCTTTTCTTGGTTTGGAAGTTTCTAACTTGTAGCCTCGCATCTTCAACCCGTTGAGCTTTCTCCACAGCGTCACTAAAGGTACTAAGTTGAGCTACAGCCAAATCCTTTTGAATCTCAACATTTAGCCCCTGAATAAAACGCCTTATCCGTCTTTGTTCGGTTATGATCAGTTCAGGCGCAAACTTAGACAATCGAGTGAATTGACTCTCATACTCGGCTACGGTTTGTGTTCCCTGGCGAAGCCGAATAAATTCATCTTCCTTCTTTTCTTGGATGAGAGGAGGGAAAAACTTGGCATTAAATTCTCTCATAAAGTTCGCCCACGTCCTCGGGGTTTGTTCTCTTTCCCATTTCATTCGAATGACATTCCACCAGGAACGAGCGGCTCCCTCTAGTTGAAAGACAGCAAATGTCACCTGTCTCTCCTCGGTATAGTGTAAGGCAGCGAAAATATCGATCATCTTCTCCAGCCACTTCTCAGCTACGTCAGGATCAGGGCCTCCAAGAAATTTGGGTGGGGAGAACTTCTGAAATCTCTCAAGGGCTCTATCCTCGCCCTCCATGTGATGACCAGGATTCCCAGGGTTAGGGTTAGGGTTTTGACCTTGTTGGTGCACCACTTGGGCTAGCAAAGCAGTCATTTGCTGCATGGCAGCAGCTATTTGGACATTGGGGTCAACCCTAAGTTCAGGGTTTGGTCCAGATGAGGTTTCCCCAGTACCCCTTTCAGGCGTAGGTTGCCTATTTCCACGCCCACGGCCCCGTCCACTCCGTGTACCTTCCATGAGTTTTACTTGGTCTAGGCAATAATACTAAACCAAAATAAGCACGATGCATGTAAGTAACACTCAAAACTTTTATGATAACACACATTTATACATTCCAAACAAGATCAAAACATGTATATACAAGCCGGTCAAAATTAAGCCACACACATACATACAACCAGTTAAGTCAGGTACAAACATAGACGATCCACCGAGGAATGGCCTTTCTAGTTCACCAAATCCTTTCTAACCTAGGCCCTCATATCTTTTGTATCCGGGCACAAGAATCCCATCTAAGATAATTCACAACTCGAGCCGGCCGGTCCCAAGAGTAAACCATCTTTATCAAGGATTCCTACCCGACATACATACCTAGCTTCCTCGAGTCCCATGATAATGATTCGTACACTTATCACATGCCCGGTTCATAACTTATGCTCAAACGAGCACTTAGACATATTCATGAAATTAGGACCACAACACCACTTGGCCCAGTCTCGCTCCGCGCAGAGACCACGCGACGTGGCTCTGATACCACTTGTAACAGCCCCACTTTCCCCTAAGGCGAACCAAAGGGGTTAACGGACTGCCTGCCCAGCTCTCGCCAGGACTACGGATCAGAGTAGAGCTATTAATAGCGATCCGGAACTTACAAACGAGCGTAAACAAGTCAAGATGGTAAAATAACCCAAAACAAAAAAAATGAAATCCGGAGTCGGTCATGAATAGTAACCGACCCGTCAGAACCCAACCGAAATAGCTAACAAACATTTACATCTGAACTTTAGCGTTTACAAATCAAAATGACATACAAAAGCTTTCAAAAGATAATACATATACACGGTTTGCCAAATCAAAAGAGAAACGCCCCAAAAGTACACTTAGGATTTTAATACATGAGCTATACAAAAGATATGTTCAACTAGCTCAAGTCGGCAACCGATTGTCAAATGCAGACCAAAAGGGTTTAATCTCCTGTAAGGAAAACAAAAGGAACGGAAAGGGGTGAGCTTGCGCTCAATGAGGTACCAAACAAATAGCATTAAAATCATGGCATTTCACATTTAACAAATCAGATACACATGTCAGATGTAAAGCAAAAGAACCAATGATTCAAATCAGAAGGATACGGGTGGCTCTCAGGAGCCAAATTTCCCAGCGCAGTACTTGATCCAAACCGGTTGACTCTCCGTCAACGTATATAGAACCAAAACGTCCGTAGACCCCTCTTTACACCGAATTCCGTCCACCAAACACCCCTTTACCGGGCCCGCTCACCGTAACCGAACAGAAATGGTAATACTCGAGTATACCGGAATCAAGGGTCTCAATACCCAAAAATCCCCGAACAGACTACCGTGGTTCGTTATCTAATCGTCCAGGCCCTTGCCGGCCCGACTCGAATAACTTAGCCACAGGATTGAGCTCATAGGTCATAGAAATCCGAACAGATGCAGACACAGATAACAGATTCAAATTTTGCATAGTAAATTGGCATATGAACAGACTAGAGAACGAGTGTGATAAAGTACACCCCCGTCTCGAACAAATAAACAGATTGCAGAGCAGAAATCAAGTTAAACAGCAATGGAGGGGAGTGGTACACTCACCGATTCAACTTCAAAAAGTTTCACTTCAGATTGGCCTTAATCGCCAAGAAACCCTAAAATAATCAAAATAAACCAATTGAAGGTTTTACTTCCAGAATCGAGTAAACAGAATGCACATGTGAGGCTCGACTACACGTCGTACGCCTTGCCAAATAAATACTAATGCAAGAATGCAAAAACATGATTCCCTTGGAAACGAAAAGGTAGCATGAAGACTTAGGCGCGAACAACCCAAAAGCCTTTCATTTCCACCAAAAGGCAAATCCAACTTAAAGGAACCAAACGGCCTAGAAAATCGGGCAGCACTTCCCCTAAATTTCTTACTTTTCCCAGCCATTAAGGCTTCACTATATCCTCAAATCAGTCCCAACATTTCACACAAGAGTCACCTCATTTCCCAAAAGCCGTTCACTAGGCTCAAAGCAGTACAAGTACAAAAGTTAGCTAGGAAACAACCGAAATGAAAGCAAGCCCTAAAAGAGACTCGATAACGAGTCATATAGCCATACCAATTATAACCCTACTAGGGTTTTATATGCATAAATAAGTATCATAGGTAACCAGAAATTAAGAAATGGCTTTAACTTAGGCCTTAACAAAAAAAACGTATTTGACCTCATAATGCGGTAATGACACCACTTTCACTACGGTTATCGGATGGGGGTGCAAGATGCACCGTTTCGAAACTATGAAACAGAGCTACAACAATGTAGAAGGCCACTCAATCCAGTTCCTAACACAACTAGGTCAAATATGCCAAATACTAACCCAGAATTCCCAAAACAGGTTTGCAAAACACAGAAAACTGTAATCGGTATATCTCAGTCCATACAAGTCCAAATGCCGAAATTCCAAAGGCATATGTTAGCTACGAAATTCAGCTACATTTCATCAGAAGACACCAACTTCAAAATCCAAACCAATTCCAGTCAAAAGGGCCAATTACTATCGCAGTTTTCGCATTCTGATCAAAGCAGAACAGCTACAGTAAAAACGGCATAACTCACTCTACACTCATCTAAATGACCTGAAATTTTACAGGCACCTCAAACACATCAATACCTACAACTTTCATGTTTTGAGTAAAGTCTAATTCGGCCTCTAACCACATGATATAAAACCGGACAGAAATTGGGGATGATAGAACCCTAACTTTCACTTTTCCTTCCAAATCCAAAATTGGTTGCAATTATCTATCATTCACACCTACCATAGTCATTACCCCTCATTATCAACCATCATAAACAACCACAACACCATGATCATATTAAACCAGAAAATTCCTCAAAAAAATAAAAACTTCACCAATTCATCACAAACCTAGAAATAAATCACATAATCCATCACTTTAGCTCCCATTAGGCACAAATTAAACATCATTAAGTGTAGGAGGAAGTTCAAGTACCACTTACCTAGTAAACAAGAGAAAGATAGTGGTGGAACACCTTAGCTTCTCCAAAAACTTCACCAAGTTACTTACTAGCACCTAATGGAGTGATTTTATGGAGCAAATCTAAGTTTAATTGGTTGGAATGGAAGATTGAGATAGTTTGAAGCTTGTAAATTGAAGAAGTTTTTCTTCCTTGTCCAAGAGAGAGAATCGGCCAACAAGAGGTAAGAAAGAATGAATTTTTAGTCAATTTTTGAGATATTTAATCCATGATAAGAAAAGTCAAAAATGTCCAACAAGTGGACCAATCACATAGTGCCACTTGGCACTTCATTTAATGCCTTCCTATCACTTGGTTCCTCTCACATCAATGCCATGTCACCCTCTACTTATCTCTTAACACCCGATAAATTTCCACCAGTATCCGAAACTTAACCTTATTGGCCGAATTTTTCCGTACTTTTCGCACTAGTGGGTCCCACGTCCAAAATATATTCTTAATTTTCTAAAAACTCACCAATACTAGAAAAATCATCTAAAAACTATAATTACTCATAAAATCTACCAGAAAAATATTCCTAGGCCCGAAAATGCAGAAAACATGCAATTAAGGGGTAATAAACCCTAGGAAAATAATTAGGGTTTTACGGGTTCTCACACATACACATGGAACCAGAACGTGAATTTGATACCGTTGGAAATAGGGGGATGTCTAGTTTCAAATGCCACCAACGGCACTCAATTTCGACATCGGAGGACAAAGTTACGGCCGAAATACGAACACTGGTCTGGTCATTACGAAAACAGTTTCCAGATTACTAGCTTTGGGAATAAATTCATTTGACCAACCAAAACTCAATATTTTTCAATGAAAATTTTTACACAACTATTACAACATAAAAATATCATATTTAAGCCATCAGATCTTCAAAAATTGGCCTTAAAATAACCGGACAGGTAGGGGCAAAATCGGAACTTTTTGCTTCAAGAGCTCAATGAAGTTTCTGGCAATAATGCACCTTTAATCTACTTCCTTAAGCACTAATTCAACAATAAAACCATCATCAAACATCATCACAGCCATCAACTCAAAGTGGGAGTTCATAGAGCCCATGTTTAACAATTTCCAACAATAATAAGCTACCCATAAGCATAATCAAGCTCTTAAGTGTGAGTTGGCCTTCATTGAACAAGAATTGAAGAGTGGATCATGGTTACCTTACTTGTGTGCTAAAAGGTCAGATTTTGGTGTCCCAAAAGCTCCAAGAAAATCCGTGAATGTGCAGCTCCTTCTTTGTCCAAGTGACTGTCCAAGTTGTCTTGAGCTTGTGTGGTGAATCTATGAAGGTTTGGTGGTGATTTGAGTGAGTTTGTAGAGGAAATGTTGGAAAAGTTTTCGGTTGTTTCTGCAGTTGCTAGCTGGCCATGGAGTTTGGAGAAATGAATTGTAGGTCTGACACTTTGGCGTATAAGGAACGCTACTCGTCTAATAGTTTAAGAGCAGAAAAGAATTAATTGCAAATAGTGTGCCTACGCGCGCGTTTTGTGCTCGGTTTCTCTTAAATTCGTTGCACTAGTGCACTAAACCTCTAGGCACTTACATTCATATAAATATTATTCATTCTTAATTGTCCCAAAATAATGGTCCAAAGTCCCTCAATTAAGCGCGCACGTGAAAACACGTATTTCCAATTTAGGCGCAATAAAATGAAATTTTTGAGAAATTCTTATAACGATCGTACCACTAACTATCACTTGAATCTTTAAACCTAAAATTGCCTATTTTAGGACCATTGTACATGTCTCCGAATTTTCGAGCTTATTGTACTCCCAATTGGCTAAATTTTTCAGACACGTTTTCACTTTTTTCACTAATTAGGCTTTTAAGAAAATAATTTTTTTTTTTGAAACGAGACACTTTAAAAATATAACGAAACTATAAAACCATGTACTTAGGTCTAATAAAGCTAGAAAAATATTATCCGTGGCAAGAATTCAAATAGATAATTAATTTAGCCAAAATTTGGGATTTTAAAATAATAAAATTTTCGAGTCCTCACACTCTAACCAAATGAATAACTTCAGAAATGGTCCATATAACCAATCATTGATGCAAAAAAATAAATTCAAAATATGATTTTTTTTGTTTAATAAAATAGGGATTTCAAATTCTTAGTTAACATTAATCCAAACAATGGATTTTATGAATGAATTTGAAATCCTTTTGTCAATATTTTTCTTGTTGAAACAATGTCATTCAATTTTGAAGGATTTGACATCCTTGGCTATGAAACCCATCCCTCTCAAATTCAAATCAGTCAATCCAAACACAGTCTAAAAAATTGAACATAATTTAATTTTACTTTATTTCTTTAGTTCATTAGAAATTCTTTGGTTTTATTCATTTTTAGACTTAAGCATTATAACTTTATATCATAATGGAATCCAGCAATATGTTAAAAACATCATATTAATACTTATTTCATAATTACTAAAATGATATCCATGTGGATTATACATAATTGGGCATATATTCTATTTTTCCACTGTGCAAGATGTTGTTTATGCCTTCTAGTTTTCAATTATTGCTTCGTAGATTTCTTGGGATAAATAAACGAAAGGTTTTGACAATGAAATTTATTATTTCACTGTGGTCAATAATATTTTACTCGTGACCCTTTTCTTTTGGTTTCAACTTTTCTTTTGGGAATGGACACATCATTGGAAGAGTTGGGTGTTATTGCTAGTTTATTATTTGAGGGTGATCTTTTTCCTTTTCTTTTAGTTATGCTGTGAATATTAGTTTAGTTTATTTTTTTGTCATTATCCAACTTAAAAAATGAAATATTTATTTTTCAACTTAAACATAAGTTATTAATAAATGCAAGATAGAGTTCTATGACATATGAAAAAAAAAACCTAGTCTAAGTATTTTCAATTCTAATTTATTCATTTTCTCTTTGAGACCAAGTGTAGGGTGAGGAGCAATATTAAACATGTTTCACGTCACAATTCACAATGAATGTCCAAAACATAATCATGAACCCTAGATAATATTTACGAAATGAACAATGTGCTTAAAGCCATGTCATCATATAAATTTGAGACGAGCATGGATTCAGAACATCAAAATTTGTAATTTTTAAATGAATTAAAAAAAAAAAAAAAAAGAACAGCTTAGCGAATGTGAAGAGAAAGGATAGGATATAATTTCACAATTATCTTCTCCTTTTAAACGATGAGGAATTTTAATAAACCTTGACACCAATTTTATATTTTGTGGGCCTCACATAGACGGTTTACTTTAATAAAATTTAGGATATAATTGCAAAATAAAATCATAGAATAAAAGGATATAACTATCCAAGAAATAAGTTCAACCCACCAAAACTAAATTGCTTTTTGAGTTGATAAGTTTAAAATTGTAAAAATAAGTATAATGTTCACATCACAAATTAATAATATAAAAAAGAATAATTCTTACCAAAAAAGGAAAAATAATATAAAAAACCAAAAGCACAAATATTAATTATGTTCACGTAGCGACAAAGGAGGATGTACTAATGAGATTAAGTAAAAACTATGGATATTAATTGGTCGGGTGTTACCATATATTCTTAAACTCAAACCGAACTGATTAAATAGATCGGTTGAACTGCGAATTGGCCGAACCTCCGGTCTGAGTTGATGGTAAAACTTGGAATGTTAAAGACCCAATCAATATCCCGATTTGACCATGTACCGCTTTAACCCAAAAAACAATTAAAAAATGCACCTTCAGAATTTCAAAATATAATGAATGATATATTCAACCATTATAGTTCATTTAGTATAGTCTATATTGATGATGTGTTAATATTTTCAGAATCATTAGAACAACATTTTAAACATCTAAATACATTTTTAAAAGTAGTTAAGAAAAATGGATTAGTAGTATCAGCATCTAAAATGAAATTATTTCAAACTAAAATAAGTACGATACCATGCCATTTTGTAATCCTGATAAGTAAATCCATCTGGAATGAATCTAACTGAAAAGGACTTTTTTTAATAAAGAGAAGTACATTCATTAGGAGAACAAACTTTATTTATGAACTACTTGCATCATTGTAATAATCATCTTCTGTACTTTGTTCTTTTTCATTTATTAATAATTTATTCATTTATTCATTATTTCTTCGTCTTCTGCATAGATTTCATTTATTTTTTCTTTTAATTTACATTTATTTGCTTTATGTCCTATTTTCCCACATTTATAGCAAACAATTTTCTTATTATAAAATTTTTTGTTTTTGTTTTTCTCATAATTTCCATTTTTATTGGATTTTTTATATCTTATGTATTTTTTATCTTTTTTACTTTTCTTTTTATGTGCTGATGGTGATTTAATTCTTTTTATACCGAATGCTTCACAAAATGATCATACTTTTTTTGTTTTGGAACCATACTTAATTTGAAGTTTTAATTCTGAACATAATATTAAACCTTTTTTTTCACAAAAGCAAATAATTGTCCAAAAGTAATATTTTCAAATGAAATAACATCTGTTCTCATTTCCTATTGTAAATTATCCATTATTCTTTGTGAAAATAAACTTGGTAATCCCGTAATAAATCTCTCTTTTCAAAATGAAACATTACAATCTGGTCTTCTTTATACATTTGTTAAAAAGATTGGCAAATGGTAAGCACTGGAAATTATTATCCAAGACCTAGTCCCCCAGATATTCAATATGAAGAAAAATCAAAATTTCATACTACTAAATATGATGGAGATTCAATTTATGAATGGAATATAGATGGAAGCAGAATATGAAGTATTAAATACTTTACAAGAAATGGGAATGGTTAGATTAGCTTATAAGATTAAAAATATTCAAGAAAGAAATATTGCAACATTATTAGTATCAGGATTTACATGACAATTAAAAAATTGATTCAGAACATAAATGTAAGTAGTTCAAAAGATGATTATTACAATGATGTAAGTAGTTCAGAAAGTGAAAAAGATTGTAATTGTTCAAGTAATCCAAAATATATAAATGTAATTACAAATTCAAAGTACATAAATGTAATTACAAAAAAGGAATGTGAGGACCTCAAAAATTTCATTATCCTCGGGAAAATTAAATCAAAATATTATTGAAAATATTAAAATTATCCAATAATATGTATTTATATGTAAATAATATTGTTTTCAATCATTCAAATGTTACATTTCAATTTATTTGAATTTTTAAGATTTAATTGACGGTTTGCGTTCGGCAAAGCCCTAAGTTGAATTTTCGCGCACCGACGCGCGAATTAGTCCTAAGTTGAAATGTAATATATGTAGAGGCTATAAAAAGGTATAATTAAGTTGGAGAAATGTTAGATGAGGAATGTGAGGACTCGTAATTTATTTCTTTTAAATTCCCATTCTGAGGTTATTTAATTAGTTAATTGTTCAATTATTTCGAATATTATTTTCTAGCCCTATTGGACCCAATTCTATAGCATTATAGCTCATGAGTAATTTTAAGGCAATTAGTTCGCAATTCAAGAATTGAAAGTTGTTAAGTGTGAATAGTGCCCGTAGGCTCAGGAATAGTAACTGACTTGAGAGTTCATGAGCCCGAATAATGGGAGATTTATACCCTAGTCTTAAAATAGGTATTTTTATGCCTAAATATCCATGTATTAGTTAGAAATGCCATCGTTATAAGAATTTCTCAAAAAATTTCACCTTATCGCGCATAAGTGGGAAATACGTGTTTTACGCGCGCGATTTATTTGAAGGACTTTAGAACCTTATTTTGAGGTCATTAAGAGTGAATGATAATTACACGAATATATGTGCATTAGAGGTTTAGTGCACAGTTAAAACAAACCTCAGAGGAAACGGGCGCAAAACGCGCGTGCGATACACCGTTCACCGTTGACTTGGGAGCACAAAAGTTGTACCACACTCAAGCTTCTGAAGGAAGCTTTCCATTTCAGATTTTTCCCTCCCTTTCCCCTCACCATAACCGCCGGTCTCTACTCTCTCTCACACTCCAAATTTCACAATTTTTCCTCCACCATTTTCTTGCTCCAATTCACACCAAATTCACCACACAAGCTCAAGACAACTTGGACAATCACTTGGACAAAGAAGGAGCTGCACATCCACGGATTTTCTTGGGGCTTTTGGGACACCAAAATCTGACCTTTTAGCACACAAGTAAGGTAACCATGATCCACTCTTCAATTCTTGTTCAATGAAGGCCAACTCACACTTAAGAGCTTGATTATACTTATGGGTAGCTTATTATTGTTGGAAATTGTTAAATGTGGGCTCTATGAACTCCCACTTTGAGTTGATGGCTGTGATGATGTTTGATGATAGTTTTATTGTTGAATTAGTGCTTAAGGAAGTAGATTAAAGGTGCGTTATTGCTAGAAACTTCATTGAGCTCTTGAAGCAAAAAGTTCCGATTCTGCCCCTGCCAAGACCGACCTTTTTCATGCGAAATTCTGAGGTTTTAACGGCTTGTATTTGATGTTTATGTGTTGTTGGAGTTGTGTGTAAAGTTTCATTGAAAGATATTGAGGTTTGGTTGACCAAAGGTCATGAATTCCAAAAACCAGCAAAATCTGGAAATTTTTCCCGTATGGCTCAGGCAGCCATTTTGTTTCGATCATAACTCTGCCCTCCGACATCGAAATTGAGTGCCGTTAGCACTATTAGAAACTAGACTCTTCCAGCTTTCCAACGGTGTAAAATTCACGTCCTGGTTCCACCTGAGTGAACCGTGGCAGTCTTTTAAAGTCACCTGTCCTGCTCCACTGGTTCACTGGAAGCCAGGATATGAGCTGCGTTTTGTTGCCAGATTTCGAGCTAGTTATGAGTAGAATTTTAAAACGATTTCTTCTGAAAACTTGTATCCCTATGAGTGTAGTTTCCAACGCTACCAACGATGCTCAAATCTAAGTTGAATTGAATGAGATGTGACCAAAATACGAAAACTGCTCTGCTGTTGAACCAAACTGTCCAAATTTTCCCAGTTTGTGTTCGAGTTTTTGATCTGATTCTTGACAAGAAATTGAGCTTCATGGATTGTGTAAATGTTAAGCTGAATGTCTATGGTCATTTGAGGGAAAATGCACCACTTTCGTAGTTGAAATGATGTTGAGGAATTGAAGGAAAAGGAAGGTATATGCTGTCCAAAAAAATTCTGGAAATTTTCCAGATTTTAGTCGAATTTTGGGGGTCAATTTTGACAAATTTTTGAACTACTTGGGCTGTATACATGTTAACCTATATGGGTAGTATTGTTTGGGTGAAAATGTAGCTTTTGGGTAATTGAAAAATTTTGGATAAATTGAAGGGGAAATGGACTACTTGCTACCGAATGCACCTGAAATTTTTCCAGCTTTGAATGATAATTGTGAACTGTTTTCACGATAACTGGAGCTCAAATGATTTGTGTATTAATTAAGGGGTTTGTATAGCTCAATTTGGGACAAAAATCTAGTAGAGGTTACGGCCAAAAAGTGGACCAAAATCTTATTCTTCAAGAAGATACCAAAACAGAATTTTTGTTTGAAATTAGAAATGGTTTGATGTTTGGATTTCATTGTGGGTAAATGTGGACCAAAGTTGTCCCGAAAATGTTTTCTAGCATTAACCGTTGTTACTAAGTCCACTTTGAGTTGATAACCTTGAATTTTATTAGACCAAATGCCCTATTTTGAGGAATTTGTCAAATCTGGAAATTTTCCTAAAAACTCAAGTTTTTGCCTTCATGAAAATCATTGGACTAAGTTGGTCGTGGAATTTGGCAAACTTAAGGAGTTTCTATTTTATAGAAATTCTAACGACTAGTTTTACTTGGTTGATATGATTGCCTCTTAAAGGAATTTCCCAAGATATGTTTGGGAAAAATTTGAGGGGAAAATTCCTCTAAATGGTTTAAATGTGATTTTTCTCAACTTGTGACACCAAATTGGTGTTAAATGGCTTATATGATTCTAGAACTTGGATGTTGGAATATTTGACGAATTTAGCAAGTTTTTGGGTTTTAAAGAAACCTCAAAATTTAATTTCACTCAATTTGTGGATTTCACTTTAAATCCTTTGAGAAAACGATTAATACTAGTTTGAGATTTTTGAGTGAAATTAAATGCTAGTTGACTCGAGTTAAATTCGCCAACTCAAAAGTAGAAATTTATGTGAATTATTTGTATGATTTTAGGAGTTGGTGAAGAGCACAATCTCGATCAAAGTTTGGAATTCTAGACACTACACTTGAGGTGAGTGTCTCTTGCATGAATCGTGTTTAACTGCTAGTTGAATTACTTGTTAAACGTACTTGCTAGTGAAATGTTATATCATGAAATGTTATATGCTATGTGATTACGTGAAATGCCACAAGTACAAGTGTTGCAATGTCGATTGGAGCGTGGTCTCGTCGACTAAATAAATCAAACGGATGCACGTACCACGCTCTATTAGAGTGGGAGGTACCTCTCTGCCGTCTTGATAAAAGTGCTTGCAATATTCGTGTTGGAGTCGGGTCCGAAAATAAGGGAGAAGACGTTGCTAGGAGATGTGTAGATTAGGGAAAATGTCTACATGGAGTTTAGGTAGTGAAAGTTGACGGAGTGTCAACTACTATAAATTTTCTGATCAAGTGCGTGGACTTTGGCTCCTGAGAGCCCTGTATCCTTTTCTTGTCATGTTATTTCGCTTTCTTAAATTGTTAAGTGCTTACTTGTCTATTTGTACTTGTTAAATTGCCTTATGTGAATTGCATGTTTCGAGGCACCACTGAGCTATTGGCTCATCCCTTCCAAATTGTTTTCCTTGACCGGTTCTGAAATGCATGAAGTCTTGGAGAACTAGAACAGAAATGTTATATTTTGAATGCCCACTTTTGTAATTGTATTTTTGGAAACGTTAGTATCTTTTGGATGATTTTTGTGTTTTTGGGAAAATGTGAATCCTGTAGTGCTTCTGTGCCCTGGATTAGGAACTTTAAATTGTAAATTAAGTTGAATTTAAGTATACTAAGCTTGACGTTTTCGTTGGTACTTGGAATTGTGTTTTGGGCTGTATAAGTTGAATTGTATGAATTATTTAAGTACGTGACTTGCTTGAGAAGTAAGGTTTATTTTCGATTTATATTTGATGAAATTAGTTACTAGAGTGCGTGAGTCCTAGCGAAAGCTAGGCAGGCGACCCGCCAACCCTTTGATTCGCCTTAGGGAGAAGTGGGGCCACCTCCCCCTAAGGCGAACCAGAGGGTTCGACGGGCCGCCTGCCCAACTCTCGTCGGGACTCGGTCGTTCACTACAGTTCTCAAATAAATTACAACATGAATCTCAAATATACATCAAATTCTCCAATACTTACATGTCATAAGCGAAGCGGAAACAATTCTCAACTATACATAAAATGATTCCAAATCCAAATGGCACAAGATATATGCCATCCAGTCACGTGAATAAGTACTACAAGCCCTTCCTTCGCCTCGAGCCCTATGGAGGGGAATAAAATAGTTTTGGAATGAGCTAAAAGTTCAGTGAGTAACCAATAAAATCAGTAATCAAATATATTTCACAATCGTTCATTTCAATGATGTCATGAATCAGTAATCAAATGTACGTTTATTGCTTTCATGAGCCAGTGAAATCATTGTACTTAAATATCCAACGCTCAAATAAATTACTTAACGTTAAACAATAAGGGGGAGCAACGTTGGTGCTCCAGATCATATCATGAACAATAAACAGGAGTGGAGACGTTGGTGTTCAGCACAAGACTCCCCAAAAACTCATTTAAGCCAAATCATGTCATGAACTCATATGCGCGTACACATGATATGCAGTCGAGTAAATAATGCAAGAAATATTTCAAAAGTACTTTAGAAACGGTTTAGGGTCACTCACCTCCACGAATCAGAAACCATCCATCATATATCATTACCTTGCCCGAGTCCAAGCCCTAAATCACAACTCAAAGCAATCATACATTCTCAAAGTTTGGACAGCATTTCCCCATAAATGCTTCATTTCCAACCTACAATATATTACCAATCACACATACGGTTAATAAGCAATAAAATATATCCAATTAGGCCACAATATCCCTCAATTAATCCCAAAGTCACACACAATATCATCTCATTCAATAGCCATTCCATAGGCTCAAAGCCATATAAGTACAAAAATCAAGCTAACAACATGTGCGGAAATGAAGTTTAACAAAAGACAGATTTGACGGGTTTTGCGTAACGGACACATCCGAAGCTACGCTTATTGGATTGGAATGTAATTTATACCGTTTCGAAACTAAGACAAAGGGCTACAATTGTGATGAAGACCACTTAGTCCAAATTCCAGTGTAACCTAGTCAAATTCCCAATTCCCAGAACCAAGTTCCAACTAATTGGCTAATTAACCGTACTACCTTTAAATGGCCATATCTCAGGATACCAAAGTCCGTTTAAGGTGTTCTTGGAGGTGTTGAAAATCTAAGACAAAGACCTACAACTTTCATGAAAACCACTCAGTCCAGTTCTCACCCTAACTATGTCAAATTTACCAAAACAACTCCAGATTTTCCAGTTCAAAATTCACTACAGAAATCAACTAGCAGTCCTACTTTATTCACTCATATCTCAGCACACACAACTCCAATTCAGATAATTCCAAAGCCATTTGAAAGCTAAGATACAAGGCTATAATTCTTAAGAAGACATCATCAACTAATTCGGTAATATTCCTGGTAAACTAACCACTTACAGAGGCTGATTTTCATTTTCGGACAGAAACAGGGCAGCAGGGGTATTTCGATCTTTTCACAGGCTACGTTGCTCCAATTGAGCTGAAATTTTGCAGGCAACTATAAAACATCATTCTCTATAACTTTTATGTTTTGTGCTAAGGCTAGTTTGACCTCTAACAAGGTGAAATAGAATTGGGCAGAAGCAGGGCAGGTTATCATCCAAGCTAGAATTTATGCATTCAAGTGCTAATCTTCCACAAAACAACATCTAAAGCAACTAAAAATCACTAATAAGCAATTAATTGAAGTAAAGAAGAGGTTCTTGGCAAAATACCTTATCTCCCTATGAAAGATGGTAGCTTAGGCTTTGTCCTCCAAAAATAACTCCACAAACACCTTGGAAACTACTTGGAAAGTAAGTTTTATGGAGTAGTTTGCAAATTAATCGGTTGAAACTCAAGATTTGGGCAAGAAATTGAAGTGGAAGATGAAGAACTCTCTTGGTTTCTCTCTCACTAATTTCAGCCAAAGGAGACAAGAAAATGAATGAATTTTGGTCAAAAATCTGATTTTAGTAAAGTTACCAATCTTGGTCAAAAGTCCAACTTCTAATAGCATAGTGACACTTGACTCCTTTTAGGGTTTTAAGCTTATCTCTTTGTCTCTCTAATACTAATCCATATAGGTAATTTCTAATTATTTCTTAGCACCTTGTAAAATAATATCACTTAATACAAAACTCCAACAAGTTGCCAAAATATATCGCATTTACCGCACTAGCAGGTCTCACGTCCAAAATACATTTCAAACTCGACGTACACTAACTCATACTAGGAAGATGATTTTAAAACTATACTTACTTGTAAAAATGCATAGAAAATTTAATATTTTCAAGGAAAGTATAAAATATAGTCAAAAAAATAAAATAATGTTGAGAAAATGTGAAAATTTTTGGGTCCTCACAAATTACATTTATATATTTTGGATTACTTGAACAATTACAATCTTTTTCACTTTCTGAACTACTTACATCATTGTAATAATCATCTTCTGAACTACTTACATTTATGTTTTGAATCAATTTTTTAATTGTCCTGTAAATCCTGATACTAATAATGTTGCAATATTTCTTTCTTGAATATTTTTAATCTTATAAGCTAATCTAACCATTCCCATTTCTTGTAAAGTATTTAATACTTCATATTCTGCTTCCATCTATATTCCATTCATAAATTGAATCTCCATCATATTTAGTAGTATAAAATTTTGATTTTTCTTCATATTGAATATCTGGGGGACTAGGTCTTAGATAATAATTTCCAGTGCTTACCATTTGCCAATCTTTTTAAGAAATGTATAAAGAATACCAGATTGTAATGTTTCATTTTGGAAAGAGAGATTTATTACGGGATTACCAAGTTTATTTTCGCAAAGAATAATGGATAATTTATAAAAGGAAATGGGAACAGATGTTATTTCATTTGAAAATATTACTTTTGGACAATTATTTGCTTTTGTGAAAAAAGAAGGTTTAATATTATGTTCAGAATTAAAACTTCAAATTAAGTATGGTTCCAAAACAAAAGAAGTAGAATCATTTTGTGAAGCATTCGGTATAAAAAGAATTAAATCACCATCAGCACATAAAAAGAAAAGTAAAAAAGATAAAAAATACATAAGATATAAAAAATCCAATAAAAATGGAAATTATGAGAAAAACAAAAACAAAAAATTTTATAATAAGAAAATTGTTTGCTATAAATGTGGGAAAGTAGGACATAAAACAAATAAATGTAAATTAAAAGAAAAAATAAATGAAATCTGTGCAGAAGACGAAGAAATAATGAATAAATTAATAAATTATTAATAAATGAAAAAGAACAAAGTACAGAAGATGATTATTACAATGATGCAAGTAGTTCATAAAGAAAGTTTGTTCTCCTAATGAATGGACTTCTCTTTATTCAAAAAAGTCCTTTTCAGTTAGATTCATTCCAGATGAATTTACTTATCAGGATTACAAAATGGCATGGTATCGTACTTATTTTAGTTTGGAATAATTTCATTTTAGATGCTGATACTGCTAATCCATTTTTCTTAACTACTTTTAAAAATGTATTTAGATGTTTAAAATGTTGTTCTAATGATTCTGAAAATATTAACGCATCATCAATATAGACTATACTAAATGAACTATAAGGGTTGTATATATCATTCATTATATTTTAAAATTCTGAAGGTGCATTTTTTAATCGTTTTTTGGGTTAAAGTGGTACATGGTCAAATCGGGATATTGATTGGGTCTTTAACATTCCAAGTTTTACCATCAACTCAGACCGGAGGTTCGGCCAATTCGTAGTTCAACCGATCTATTTAATCAGTTCGGTTTGAGTTTAAGAATATATGGTAACACCCGACCAATTAATATCCCTAGTTTTTACTTAATCTCATTAGTACATCCTCCTTTGTCGCTACGTGAACATAATTAATATTTGTGCTTTTGGTTTTTTATATTATTTTTCCTTTTTTGGTAAGAATTATTCTCTTTCCTTTTTGACTCCCTTGTTTTCGTTACATTTAATCAATATTTTCCTACTCTTTATTCATAAGTAGTTGGATATGAATGAAGCATTTCTTTATTTTTTTTGAATTATTCAACCATTCAAGCCACAATTTTTCTTTTTTACGTACTCGCGAATCACATAATATCTTATAATTCCTTTATCTATTTGTGATTAGAAATTATTTTATACATTTTATACAATTTCTACCATTTTATACATTTTTCTTTCTCTACTCCTATTGTTTGGCTCAATTTAACTATTACTTCTAAATCTTCAACTATTTTTATTAGTTGTTAAATTAGTCATTTGTTTCTTAATGATTTTTTTTGTATTTGATTCCATTCTTTTGCAATTTGACTCCATTCTTTTTGCACCTCATTAGAGACCAAAGCACACCTATATATGCACTTGTTTGGACAATTTCTTTAATAATTTTCCTTTTGAAATTGTTAAAATCATATAAGTCACTTATAAAATTATTTTGCTTTTCCAATTTCTTTTATTGTTTTACCAAATAAAAAATTTCTCTATACATTGTTCTGCTTTTGTTTAAGCTTTTATTCTTCAAGCAAATCAACTACAAGTGTATTTAGGTTCTATTATTGTTTCCTTTGAAGTACAGATTCAAATATCTTTTACTTTTAATTTTTTTCAATATTACATGCGTTCCAAAAAATTTAGAATATCCACCTTCTGAATTAAAATAATTAAATAAAGTATGTAAAAAATAAAAGAAGATAGAAGACTTTATTTTATAATTAGTCAATGACAAATCCATTACATTCTAATGAATAATCCAATCTCCAATTTAGGAAACTAAGGGAAAATATGTTTTCTTTCCTCAATGGGTCTATTTTTATTCACATTACATAGTGTTGATTTGGGCAGCTTTTTTGTTCTTTTTTCTTTTATATTCTTTTCCTTATTAAATTCATCTTTGTAATATTTTTAATTAAACAGTAATTACATACTTATAGATTTCATAATATGCCTCCTCTCATACCCCTAATATACCTCCTCGTCTTATCTTTTTTTATTTGAAACTTTTTACTTACACTAGTTTAAGTGTAAATGAGAGAGTTTAAATTCGAAACTTTTTACTTACACTAATTTCCTCCGAATCACCCAATCCATCCCTTCCATCTTCTCATCTTATCTTATATTTTAACTTGCCACCATAGGTCAATGTTTTTCTTATATTTGGTATCCCAATTTTTACAAAAAAATTGCTATTTTAATTCGTTTGTGTTCAACATTTATTTGAATGTTTACTTTTTGCAATAAAGAAATAGCCATGCAAATGGAATTGTCAATAATTAGTTTTTTTTTAATTTTGTAACCTACCAAAAAAAAAACTTTTCCCTTATCCTCTACTTTTCCAGCAAAAATTTACTTAGAAAATTGTAGAACAAAATTTGTCATTGAGCAATCGATAGACTAATTTGGACGGTCTTCCCTACAATATACATCGTATAGTCATGTAGTTTGTTCGGATTTTGTTTAAACTCATTTTTAACACATAGATTCTATTTGTCTTTCTCTTGTCATTTTTAACATATGGACTTTAAACCAACACGACCACATATCATGGCATTGTAACTAGTTTTTAATTAAATAAAAGGGTAATATCTAAGGATACTATGGTTCAATTAACTTTGTTAAACTAGTATATTTCTAATTTTCTTGCTAAAGAAGTGATATATTTATAGGTAACAATCATTCAAGAGATTAACAAAAATAAATGTTAATCCAAATTATCGAAAATACAGACACGTTGTGACAGCCCCACTTTCCCCTAAGGCGAACCAAAGGGGTTAGCGGACTGCCTGCCCAGCTCTCGCCAGGACTAACGGTGCAGTATAAAGTGATCTATCACGTTTTGAAACTTATAATGCGCGCAAACAAGGCAAAAGGGCAAAATAACCCAAAATAAAAGAAATGAAATCCAGAGTCGGCCATGAATAGTAACCGACCCGTCCGAAACCCAATCATACATTGAAATACATATACAACATAACATTAACCATTTACAAGCCACAATGGCATTTAAAAGTGATACAAAAGTCACTACATATGTGGGTTGCCAAAACAAAAGTGAAAACGGCCCTAATGATACATTTAGGGTCCCATTTTATATACAACACAAAAGAAGCATTCATCTAGTTCATTCGGCAACCATTTAACAAAATTCATTCCAAAAGGGGCACATTCCTGTAAGGAAAACAAAAGAAACGGGGTGAGCTATATGCCCAGTGAGAATACAACCACCATAGCAGCTAAGATCACATAAGCATAACCGTTCAGTTCAAGTATGCAAATAAGAAGTAAATCAAACCAGTGAAAGGATACGGACGGCTCTCAAGAGCCCATTTCCACGTTTACATTCTTGATCCAATCTCATTGACCCTCCGTCAATGTTTAAGAATACCCGACCGTAGACCTCACTTCACTCCATTCCTTCCACCAAACATACCCCAACCGGGCCCGCACTCCAATTCAGTAGCTTTTGGTAATACTCGAGTATACCGGAACCGAGAGTCTCATTACTACAAGGTTCCTCAGTACAGTCCCCGTGGTATGTCACGTATCACGACCAAGCCCTTGCCGGCTCGATCCAAATGACCATCAAACGAGGTTGAGCTCAGTAATACAGTGAGGTCGTTGGACATTGTCCAAACAACACCAAATCAGTTTTCCAGGATTGCAATTCAATAACTCATATAGCCAGTGCAGTATTTCAGTATAACAGTAGACAGTCATGAATGAAATCACAAGGGGGTGAGGGCGATCAAGTACACCCTCACCTCTATCAATTCCAATAGCCAAGTAAGCCTTCAAGGCTTCAAATTCATATATAACAAAGCCACATTGTAACAATTAAGTGAGTAGTATACTCACCAAGCAAGAAAGTGGTGTTTCATACACCGTGGTCACCAAGACGTCGTGAGCTACCGTCACGCCCTAAAACATGTAACACATACAATAAGACTCGAGAACGAGTCACCAAACAATGCTAAACACAACCCCGATAGGGTTTTATATGCATAAATGAACATGATAGCAAATCAGAAATTTAAAAGAGCATTAGTCTTGGCCCCGACTTGAAAAACTGTTTTGCACTCATTATGCGGTAATGGCGTCAATTTCACTACGGTTATCGGATGGGGGTGTAAGACCCACCGTTTCGAAGCTATGAATCAGGGCTACAACAATGTAGAAGGTCACTCAGTCCAGTTCCTAGCTTAACTAGGTCAAAAAATGCCAAATACTATACCAGAATTACCAAAACAGGTTTGCAAAACACAGAAAACTGTAATCGGTATATCTCAGTCCATACAAGTCCAAATGCCGAAATTCCAAAGGCATAAGTTAGATAAGACATCCAGCTACATTTCATCAGAAGACACCAACTCCAAAATCCAAACCAATTCCAGTCAAAATGGCCAATTACTATCGCAGTTTTCGCATTCTGATCAAAGCAGAACAGCTACAGTAATTTCGTCATATCTCACTCTACACTAATCCAAATGACCTGAAATTTTACAGGCACCTCAAACACATCAATACCTACAACTTTCATGTTTTGAGCAAAGTCAAATTCGGCCTCGAACCCTATGATCCAAAACCGGACAGAATTGGGGATTTAAGAACCCTAGCTTTTCAATTTTCACACCAAATCCAAAATTGGTTGCATTTATCCACATTTCACATCCACTAGAGCCATTATAATCCATTGCCAATCATCACAAACAACCACACCATCATAATCCAATTAAACCAGAAAAATCATCATAAAATGGAAAACTTCACCAAATCAATTCAAACCAAGATAAAAACCAGAAATTTCAGCACTCTTATCACTAATAAGCACAACATAAGCATCATTAGGTGTAGTAGGATGTTTCAAGCTTCACTTACCAAAAACCAAGAGAGAGGAAGATGTTGTGCACCTTAGTCCTTCAAACAAAGTTCACCAAACAACTTACTAGCACTAGAAGGAAGAATTTTATGGAGTGAAAACTAAGTTAAGCAAGTGGTTTAGTTGATTTGAGCTAGAAGTTTGCTAGAATGTTGAAGAGTTTTGTCTTTCTTCTTGCTTAGAGAGGGCCGGCCATAAGGAGGAGAAAAATGATGAATTTTGTGCAATTTTTGATATTTAATCCTTTGGTCAAAAAAGTCAAGAAAGTGAATAGTGTTTCTTAAAGTCCAACCAATGAGAAGATGACACTTGTCACCTCATTAAATGCATTCTTATCTTTCTTTTCTCTCTCACATCAATCACTTCACACACCCTACTTATCTCTTAACACCCGATAAATTTTACACAGTATCCGGAATTTAACCTAATTGGCCGAATTTTTCCGAACTTTTCGCACTAGTGGGTCCCACGTCCACTATTTACTCTTAACTTCCTAAAATTTCTCCAATGCTAGAAAAATCATCTTAAAACTATAATTGCTCATAAAATTCACCAGGAAATTATTTCTAAGCCAGAAAATGCAAAAAACATGCAATTAAGGGGACATAAACCCTAGGAAAAATATTAGGGTTTTACGGGTTCTCACACACGTTCTCATGTAAGTCCTTTTCTTTTATTAATTGATTAGAGATTGTAATCTAAATCTAAGTCTAAATCGTTTTCGTGACCAAAAACTCTTGCTTATTTGGCAAAACAAAAACATTCCTGCATGACTAACCTTGAACGCAATGTTTATAGATCATTAGACACAAAGCATTACCACATCAAATAAATATAATTACTTAACAATTCATTGTAATTTTGGGACCACTCCCATTTAAGATGATACATAGTAATAGAAATTAGAATTCTCCACAATGTAATGCAAATTCTAGCGGGAGACGACACGGCCCAACTACTTATCACATTTTTATTTCAATTAGATACTATAATAAACTTACACAATCAATTGAAATTCTCATTACAAATAAAAAACTAAAAGAAAAGACAAATTACAGAGAGTGTAAATGACCTACTGAAAATGAAATGTTTGTTTATGATGGTGGACCTGTTAATCAAATAGAGATCCCCCTAAGTACTAGCAACATGCAATCCCCAATTTTAAGCGGCAAAAAATACATAGGTGGAGGGATGGCTTAGAACCACCCGTCTTTGACTTGGTGGCCACCACCAAAGTATTAAAACTTGGTGGGGTGGGAGGCAAGGTTTGACAAGGGTTCAAACCTTACTTCCCAACTCTTGTCTCCCACCAATTGCCACATTAAGTGGCTTTGTTTAAAAATTTTAGGCGGGTGTGTAGTGCGCTCGTCTAATCCAGTGGTGGTTCAGTCTTTTTCGAGTTACACTTAGACCTCTTTAACTCCGCCTCTTTTTCCTAGTGTAGGATAGAATAGATTTATCATATCTGTAAAAACAAAAAAAAAAAAAAAGAGGGATGACTTAGATCATCTCTCCTTTTATATTTCATTTTTCTTAGAGTTAATTTTCAAGTTGCACCTTGTAACTATATCCCAAATTTTTCTTTGGTTTCTAAATTTTAAAATGAGACATCTTAATTGCTAAAATAAAAAATTCGTCTTATTTTAATATCTAAAATATAAAATTTATCCAACTTTATTCCCTATAGTATAATTTTTGTCCAATTCAAGTATAACTTCTGGTATAGGTGTTTTATATTTAAAATTTGAGGTATTTTTTATTATATAAATCATCTTGAAATTTTGATATACATAAAACTATTGATAAAATTTGATGCCTTGTAAGACCGTTGGTAAGTCCAGGGTAGGATGTTCCAGGCCTAGTGCTCGGTTGTTCCCGGTTAAGTAAAATTTAATTAAATATTAGACATGGCTGCATTCCTTAGACAATTAAAAATAGGATCTAATTCAAATCAAGATAATGTAGTACAAAGTCATGAATATCATATGCCCATAAATAATTCAGATTGGACTATTCCAGAAGAAAAAATAGAACACATTTACAGAATTGGCCCTTTAGATTTTAAAACTGCTCTATCAGTCAAAACACATGAAGAAACAATTTCCATCCAAGAAGAATATCAATCTATTCAACTATTAAATCATAGTACAATTCAAAAATATCTAAGTAAAGGATATCGATATATTCATATAGGTTTGATACAAATTGCAGTAAAATCTTTGTTTCATTTAGGAGTAGATGCTCCAATATATTTAGCATTAAGGGATACTAGACTCAAACGATATAAAACTTCTTTATTATCTATGATTCAAACAAATGTTTGTAATGGACCAATATATTTTAATTGTGCTCCAAATTTTTCAATAGACTTAACAGACCCACACATTCTGAATTCAGTTATATTAGATATTCATCTACAAGGAAATGAATTTGAAAAACATACGAAGAATTTTGCAATAATATATAGATTATATTATAGACCTTTATCTTCACATTTAAATCCAAAGTTTATAATGACTCCAACTCTTAAAGAAAAAATAACTTTATTACAAGTAGATGCAGATAAACCTACAACTTATACTCCAAAAAGACTAAAGTGGAATGAAATAACTATACCTAGTGAATTTGAAATTAAAAATCCACAAATAGCAAGAAATATAGAACAGACTACTGCAGAAGAAATTATAGAAAAATCATATGGAAGTACTTTAATAAGATTTTCATCCTTAAGAGAAATACCAGAATCATCACATTCATGGTTACCAGCTAGACGTTCAAATTATGAGTCAACTGAAGTTAATTTTCCTATGGAAAGTACCTCAAATTTTAAATATAAAACACCTATACCAGAAGTTATAAATCAAAATCAATCAGATTATTCCCCAACTCATTCACAAATGAAAGGAGAAATAAATGTTATAAGTAAACCATACAAAATAAATCATAAATATTTACAAGAAGATTTTGAAGATGAAAAAAACACAGAAAAAAGAATTTGATTTTTTCAATTAGATTCAGAGTATAAAGAAAAATTAATTCTAGAATGGAAAAATGAATTAGAAAAACAAAAGTTTGATTTTCTTTTTTTTACTTGGTTATCATTCTATACTTTAAAATTAGGAATAAATGATATATATAGTACACCCCAAATAAATGTTCAAACTAATTTATATAAAAAATGGAAATTAAAAGATGAACAAATTATAACCTCAATACACCCCCCATTACAAGAAGTAAAAATTAATATAGGACAGGGAGAAATTATAGCCTCACCTTTTAAGAAGGGAAGAGAAGCCGAATCAGCACAAGTAATTCAATAAATTTAGAGGATTTTAAAAAAGTTTATCAACAAAATAACTATACAAATCAAATCCTTCATACAATATCTCAACATATGGAAATATTAAATACTAAGATTGATAAAATAAAGAATCCAGAATTAAAATTCCCAAATGACATTTCAGCACCCCATTTTCAACCTAGAAGCCTGACAAGAGAAAAAGAACAAGATTTAGTACAAAATATTAATAATCAAAAAATAAACAATACAGATAATTTATTAAATAAAATATCTCAAGCGCTACAAAACTTAACCACAGAATCCAAACCTTCAACTCCAAGAATAAATACATTAGACCAAATAATAGAAGAAAACTCAACTGAAGAAATAGAAGATTTATCTGAAAAATCAATAGAATCAGATACAGAAGGAGAAGACATAATTGTACCAATAGAAAACCAATTTGAAGAAGAAATGAAATTCAAATGACAAGTCCCGAGCCTCTATAAATTGAATCAAGATTTCAGAATGAACGCATCGGCGAAAATTATCAGACTAGATATTGAAAAACCCTTGTAAACTCTCAACAACTCTCTCTTATTTTCAACCTACTCCCAACTACTCTCAACCACTCTTGTACTCAAATTATTGTATAATAAGAAGATTCAAGGATTATACATTCATCAAAGCTTCCGTGTGCAACTCAAAGTTTTATTGTAAGTCCAAATCTTTATGCTTATTACAAGTTATTATTGCCTGGGTAGAAGTGGTATCAGAGCCACACCCTCTGGTTGCCAAAAATACTTTTGAGGAAAGATTCTTTGGGTAATTTGATTAAATGTAGAATATAGAGGTACTTCTTGAAATCTGGTTAGAGTAATGTGTTGGGTAAATGGTTTTGTAAAATAAGTATTTTCTGTGGATTTTTCTGGGGTTTCAAAATTCATCAAGAACTCGAGAAGCGACTTCCAATGTCATTAGTTAGAGAATTCAAAGTTAAATGGTGGACAGGATTCAACCAAAAATTCGGAGATCAAGTAAATGTTATCAGATTCCTAACTACCGGAGATAAATTCAAATGGACCAAACCAACATCTACTCCAACAACTTTCATACCCACTACAACAAAGTCTTCACCAACTCCAACCACTACGGTACCAACTCCAACCACTACTCCAATAAAGAAAGAAAAAGAAAAAGACACCGAGATGGTATCCGAGGCAACTTCAAATGACTTTTTGATGGAAAAGATGATGCAAGACCCAAGGCTACTCAAAGAATATTTGGACTATTTGCAAAAGCAGGATAAGAAAGATGAAACCGATAAAATTGACGAGTCGGCAGAATCATCCGAATCAACTTTTGATCCATTCGGAGGACCATGCGGACAAGATCCAAACGACTTTTGAAAAAAGAGGACGATCACTATGTCGGCCATAAATAAAAAGAAGATGAAACTCAAATGAAGAAGAAATGAAATTCAAATGCAAAGTCCCGAGCCTCTATAAATTGAAGGAAGATTGCAGAATGAAGGCATCGGCAGAAAAACTATCAGAGCAAAAATCCCTTTGTATCAAAACCTCTCAACTACTCTTACCTACTCTTACCTACTCCTAACTACTCTCAATCACTCTTGTATTCAAGTTATTGTACAACATTCTCCAAGCAGAATTTTAATAAGAAAGTTCAAAGATTTCTGCATTCAACAAAGCTTCCGTACGCAACTCAAAGTTTGATTGTAAGTCCAAATTTTTATGCTTATTACGAGTTTATATTGCCTGGGTAGAAGTGGTATCAGAGCCACACCCTTCTGTTGGCATATGCACCTTTAAACTTTGTTTTACATTTTCTTTATTGAATTAAGTTTCTATTTAAGTTGGCTAGTTCATGCATTTATGTTTATATATTTCATTAAACTTTACTGAAAGCGTTGGTAAGACTTGATGCCTTGTAAGACCGTTGGTAAGTCCAGGATAGGATGTTCCAGGCCTAGTGCTCGGTTATTCCCGGTTAAGTAAAATTTAATTAAATATTAAACATGGCTGCATTCATTAGACAACTGAAAATAGGATCTAATTCAAGACAAGATAATGTAGTACAAAGTCATGAATATCATATGCCCATAAATAATTCAGATTGGACTATTCCAGCAGAAAAAATAGAACACATTTACAGAATCGGTCCTTTAGATTTTAAAACTGCTCTGTCAGTCAAAACACATGAAGAAACAATTTCTATTCAAGAAGAATATCAATCCATTCAATTATTAAATCACAATACAATTCAAAAATATTTAAGTAAAGGATACCGATATATTCATATAGGTTTGATACAAATTGTAGTAAAACCTTTATTCCATTTAGGAGTCGATGCTCCAATATATCTAGCATTAAGAGATACTAGACTCAAAAGATATAAAACTTCTTTACTATCTATGATTCAAACAAATGTTTGTAATGGACCAATATATTTTAACTGTACTCCAAATTTTTCTACAGACTTAACAGACCCACATATCTTGAATTCTGTCATATTAGATATTCATATGCAAGGAAATGAATTTGAAAAGCATACAAAGAATTTTACAATAATATATAGAATATATTACAGACCTTTATCTTCACATTTAAATCCTAAATTTATAATGACTCCAACTCTAAAAGAAGAAACAACTTTATTACAAGTAGATGCAGATAAACGTACAACTTATACTCCAAAAAGACTAAAGTGAAATGAAATAACTATACCTAGTGAATTTGAAATTAAAAATCCACAAATAGCAAGAAATATAGAACAAACTACGGCAGAAGATATTATAGAAAAATCAGATGGAAGTACTTTAATAAGATTTTCATCATTAAGAGAAAGACCAGAATCATCATATTCATGGTTACCAGCTAGACGTTCAAATTATGAGTCAACTGAAATTAATTTTCCTATGGAAAGCACCTCAAATTTTAAATATAAAACGCCTATACCAGAAGTTATAAATGAAAATCAATCAGATTATTCCCCAACTCATTCACAAATGAAAGGAGAAATAAACGTTATAAGTAAACCATATAAAATAAATCATAAATATTTAAAAGAAGATTTTGAAAATAAAAAAAACACAGAAAAGAGAATTTGGTTTTTCCAATTAGAATCAGAATATAAAGAAAAATTAATATTAGAATGGAAAGAAGAATTAGAAAAGAGAAAATTTGATTTTCCTTTCTTTACCTGGCTATCATTTTATATTTCAAAAATAGGAATAAATGATATTTATAATACTCCACAAATAAATGTTCAAACTAATTTATATAAAAAATGGAAATTAAAAGATGATCAAATATTAACATCAATACACCCCCCATTACAAGAAGTAAAAATTAATATAGGACAGGGAGAAATTATAGCCTCACCTTTTAAAAAGGGAAGAGAAGCAGAATCAAGTATGAATAATTCAATAAATTTAGAGGATCTTAAAAAGGTTTATCAACAAAATAATTATACAAATCAAATCCTACATACAATATCTCAACATATGGAAGTATTAAATACTAAGATAGATACAATAAAGAAACCAGAATTAAAATTCCCAAATGATATCTCAGCACCTCATTTTAAGCCAAGAAGCCTAACAAGAGAAAAAGAACAAGAATTAGTACAAAATATTAATAATCAAAAAATAAATAATACAGATAATTTATTAAATAAAATATCCCAAGCTCTGCAAAACTTAACCACAGAATCCAAACCTTCAACTCCAAAAATAAATACATTAGATACAATAATCGAAGAAAACTCAACTGACGAAATAGAAGAATCTGAAAAATCAGCAGAATCAGGAACAGAATAAGAAGATATGATTTTACCCATAGAAAATCAATTTGAAGAAACAGAAGGAAATCAGATAAATAGAATAAAAAGAAAAAACTATAATAACAACAGAAATAATTGGAAAATGGTAAGTTCAAAAAATTATTATCCTAAACCAAGTCCTTCAGATATTCAATATGAAGAAAGATCAAAATTTAGAACCACTAAATATGATGGAGATTCAATTTATGAATGGAACATAAATGGCAAAACTGAATATGAAGTATTAAATAATCTGCAAGAAATGGGAATGGCTAGATTAGCTTATAAAATTAAAAATATTCAAGAAAGAAATATTGCAACATTATTAGTTTCAGGATTTACTGGACAATTAAAAAATTGGTGGGATAATACTTTAACATTACAAGATAAACTATCAATATTAGATCATACACAAGAAATTGAAGATGATCAAGGAAACATCCAAATACAGTCAGATGCTGCAGAATTTCTAATAGTAACAATAGTCATGTATTTTATAGGAAATTCAAAAGAAGAATTGAATTCTAATAAAACTTTCTTAACAAATTTAAGATGTCCAACATTATCAGACTTTAGATGGTATAAAGATATGTTTTTAACCAATGTATTAAGAAGACCAGATTGTAATGCTTCATTCTGAAAAGAAAGATTTATAACTGGATTACCAAGTTTATTTTCACAAAGAATAATGGATAATTTACAAAAAGAAATGGGAACAGATGTAATTTCATTTGAAAATATTACTTTCGGACAATTATTTGCTTTTGTGAAAAAAGAAGGATTAATGTTATGTTCAGAATTAAGAATACAAATAAAATATGGATCAAAAAGAAAAGAAGTAGGATCATTCTGTGATGCATTTGGAATTAAAAGAATTAAATCACCATCAGCATACAAAAACAAAGTTAAAAAATATTCTAAGAAAATAAGATATAAAAAACCTAAGGAAAATGAACCAACTAAAAAGAGAAAATTTATTAAAAAGAAAATTGTTTGTTATAAATGTGGAAAAATAGGTCATAAAGCAAACAAATGTAAATTAAAAGAAAAAATTACAGAAATCTGTGCAAACGAAGAAGAAATTAAAAACAAAATAACAAATTTATTAATAAACGAAAAAGATCAAAGTTCTGAAGACAATTATTATGATGATATATCTAGTTCAGAAAGTAAAGAAAATTGTAATTGTTCAAATACTCCAAAATATATAAATGTTATAACTAAAAAAGAAGATAAAGAATTTTTATTAGATATAATAGAAAAAATAGAAGATCCAATAGCTAAAAAGGAATATTTAGAAAGATTAAAAAGTCTAATCATTCAAGAAGATAAAATGCCAAAAATAATAGAACCTTTTAGTATTTCGAAATTAATAGATAAATATCCAAATATAAATATAATGAAGAAAGAAACTACTAAAGATCTTCAATCAGAAATTAATAATCTAAAGATACAAGTGAAACAATTACAACAAGAAATTATAGAATTAAAAACAAAAGATTTAGAAATAGAAGCAAAAATAACATTAATAAATAATCAATCCTCAACCTCTAATTCTAAAACAGAAGAAATATCAATATCTAAAAAATCAGTAGAAGAAGATCAATATTTAAATACTATCGAAAGAATGACATTTCAAAAATGGTTTGCTTTAGTAACCATCACAGTAGAAGATTTCAAAGAAACATTTGTAGCTCTAATAGATAGTGGAGCTGATACAAGTTGTATTAAAGAAGGAATAATTCCCACTAAATATTGTGAAATAACAAATGAAAAACTAATGGCAGCAAATGGAGAAGATTTAAAAGTAAAATATAAATTTACAAAAGGATCAATATGTAATAATGAATATTGTATTAGACATAATTTTATAATTGTAAATAATATAAATCATGATGTAATATTAGGAACACCCTTTTTAATTCAAATATCCATTCTCAGTAAGTAATCAAGGAATTTCAGTAAATATCATGGAAAAAATTGTTATCTTTAAGTTCTTAACTCCAATAAGACAAAGGGAATTACAAACATTACAAACATTTTCAATATATAAAACAATAAATACTATTACTAAAGTACAACAACAAATAAGCTATATTAAAGAAGAAAAATCTTATTTAAAAATTGAAGAACAATTAAATGATATTAAAATACAAAAAAGAATAGCAGAAATAGAGGAATTATTACATAAGGAAATTTGTGCAGATATTCCTAATGTTTTTTGGGATAGAAAGCAACATATTATAGAATTACCTTATGAAAAAGATTTTAATGAAAAAAATATTCCAACAAAAGCTAGACCAATACAAATGAATTCTGAGTTACTAGAATTTTGTAAGAAGGAAATAAAAATATTAATAGAAAAAGGATTAATAACGCCTTCGAAATCACCTTGGAGTTGTGCTGCATTTTATGTTATGAATCAAGCTGAAAAAGAAAGAGGAGTTCCAAGATTAGTAATAAATTATAAACCTTTAAATAAAGTTTTACAATGGATTAGATATCATATTCCTAATAAAAAAGATTTGCTTGATAGATTGTTTAATGCAAAAATATTTTCAAAATTTGATTTAAAATCAGGATATTGGCAAATAATAATACACCCAAAAGACAGATATAAAACAGCATTTACAACACCTTTTGGACATTATGAATGGAAAGTTATGTCATTTGGATTAAAAAATGCACCATCAGAATTCCAAAATATAATGAATGATATTTTTAATCCTTATAGTTCATTCAGTATAGTCTATATAGATGATGTATTAATATTTTCAGAATCAATAGAACAACATTTTAAACATTTAAGCATATTTTTAAGAATAATTAAGAAAAATGGATTGGTGGTTTCTGCTCCAAAATGAAATTATTTCAAACAAAAATAAGATTTTTAGGACATAATATATATCAAGGAACAATAAAACCAATTAATAGAGCTTTAGAATTTGCTACTAAATTTCCAGATGAGATAAAAGATAAAAACCAATTACAAAGATTTTTAGGATGTTTAAATTACATAGCAGATTTCTTTCCTAAATTAAGACAAGAATGTTCCATATTATTTAATAGATTAAAGAAAAATCCAAAATCTTGGACAGATGAACATACACAAAAAATAAAATATTTAAAGGAAAAAATAGAATCATTACCATGTTTATGTCTACCTCATCCTAAAGCATTCATGATAGTTGAAACAGATGCATCAGAATTAGGATATGGTGGAATATTAAAACAAAGAATAGATAATAAAAATGAAGAGTTGGTTAGATTTCATTCAGGAACATGGTCTGACCCTCAGAAAAATTATTCAACAATCAAAAAAGAAATTTTATCCATAGTTTTGTGCATATCAAAATTTCAAGATGATTTATATAATAAAAAAATTTTTATTAGAATAGATTGTAAATCTGCAAAAAAAAATTTTACAAAAAGATGTTCAAAATATAATTTCAAAACAAATATTTGCAAGATGGCAAGCTATTTTATCTGTATTTGATTTTGAAATAGAATTTATCAAAGGAGAAAATAATTCTTTACCAGATTTTCTTACTAGAGAATTTCTACAAGGGCATGGATCGTGAATTGATGGCTCAACGAGAAGAACGAGAATATACCAATTATTTAAGAACTCAAAGGGATTCTCCCAAACTTCAAAACAAAGAAAAAGATATCCAATCCAGAGGATATCAATACTTTGCCCAAACCAGCTATGGCAGACAAAGTATTCCAGCCCATCAAATTCCCAAATATGACACCATATACATTCGAAAAAGCCCTTACGCTACTATCACTCCTCAAGAAAGAGCCTTTCTTATTCAAAGAGAGATTCAGAGAAATACCATTCGAATCAAAGTTATGAAAAGAATTGAGAGAAGTGAAGAATTTATTTAATATCACAGAAGACAAAATAAGCAATTATCTGACCAGTTTAAAGATATTGTTTATTAATATTGCAGGATTATGGATTCAAAAGCAGGAAATTCCAGGCCAAAGACTCCTCAAGATTATGAGATGAGTCTTACTCCTGTTACTCAAAACAGATTCCAACTTTTATCAGACTTTCCGGCACTGACTTATAGTCAAGCTGCTTGTACTCCAACTTCCTCTCAAATTAGACCAATTCAACAACTACCAAAATTCCCAGAAAAATTGGCAGAAAAACTATCATAGCAAAAATCCCTTTGTATCAAAACCTCTCAACTACTCTCACCTACTCTTACCTACTCCCAACTACTCTCAACCACTCTTGTATTCAAGTTATTGTACAACATTCTCCAAGCAGAATTTTAATAAGAAAGTTCAAAGATTTCTGCATTCAACAAAGCTTCCGTACGCAACTCAAAGTTTGATTGTAAGTCCAAATCTTTATGCTTATTACGAGTTTATATTGCCTGGGTATCTAAGTAAAGGATATCGATATATTCATATAGATTTGATACAAATTGCAGTAAAATCTTTGTTTCATTTAGGAGTAGATGCTCCAATATATTTAGCATTAAGAGATACTAGACTCAAACGATATAAAACTTCTTTATTATCTATGATTCAAACAAATGTTTGTAATGGACCAATATATTTTAATTGTGCTCCAAATTTTTCAATAGACTTAACAGACCCACACATTCTGAATCCAGTTATATTAGATATTCATCTACAAGGAAATGAATTTGAAAGACATACGAAGAATTTTGCAATAATATATAGATTATATTATAGACCTTTATCTTCACATTTAAATCCAAAGTTTATAATGACTCCAACTCTTAAAGAAAAAACAACTTTATTACAAGTAGATGCAGATAAACCTACAACTTATACTCCAAAAAGACTAAAGTGAATGAAATAACTATACCTAGTGAATTTGAAATTAAAAATCCACAAATAGCAAGAAATATAGAACAGACTACTGCAGAAGATATTATAGAAAAATCAGATGGAAGTACTTTAATAAGATTTTCATCCTTAAGAGAAAGACCAGAATCATCATATTCATGATTACCAACTAGACGTTCAAATTATAAGTCAACTGAAGTTAATTTTCCTATGGAAAGTACCTCAAATTTTAAATATAAAACACCTATACCAGAAGTTATAAATCAAAATCAATCAGATTATTCCCCAACTCATTCACAAATGAAAGGAGAAATAAATGTTATAAGTAAATCATACAAAATAAATCATAAATATTTACAAGAAGATTTTGAAGATGAAGAAAACACAGAAAAAAGAATTTGATTTTTTCAATTAGATTCAGAGTATAAAGAAAAATTAATTCTAGAATGGAAAAATGAATTAGAAAAACAAAAGTTTGATTTTCTTTTTTTTACTTGGTTATCATTCTATACTTTAAAATTAGGAATAAATGATATATATAGTACACCCCAAATAAATGTTCAAACTAATTTATATAAAAAATGGAAGTTAAAAGATGAACAAATTATAACCTCAATACACCCCCCATTACAAGAAGTAAAAATTAATATAGGACAGGGAGAAATTATAGCCTCACCTTTTAAGAAGGGAAGAGAAGCAGAATCAAGCACAAATAATTCAATAAATTTAGAGGATCTTAAAAAAGTTTATCAACAAAATAACTATACAAATTAAATCCTTCATACAATATCTCAACATATAGAAATATTAAATACTAAGATTGATAAAATAAAGATTCCAGAATTAAAATTCCCAAATGACATTTCAGCACCCCATTTTCAACCTAGAAGCCTGACAAGAGAAAAAGAACAAGATTTAGTACAAAATATTAATAGTCAAAAAATAAACAATACAGATAATTTATTAAATAAAATATCTCAAGCGCTACAAAACTTAACCACAGAATCCAAACCTTCAACTCCAAGAATAAATACATTAGACCAAATAATAGAAGAAAACTCAACTGAAGAAATAGAAGATTTATCTGAAAAATCAATAGAATCAGATACAGAAGAAGAAGACATAATTGTACCAATAGAAAACCAATTTGAAGAAGAAATGAAATTCAAATGACAAGTCCCGAGCCTCTATAAATTGAATCAAGATTTCAGAATGAAGGCATCGGCGAAAATTATCAGATTAGATATTGAAAAACCCTTGTAAACTCTCAACAACTCTCTCTTATTTTCAACCTACTCCCAACTACTCTCAACCACTCTTGTACTCAATGTGACAGCCCCACCTCACCCTAAGGCGAACCAAAGGGTTCGGCGGACCGCCTGCCCAACTCTCGCCAGGACTAACGATGCAGACTAGAGCTATCTATTGCGATCCGGAACTTACAAACGAGTGGAAACAAGTTAAAATGGTAAAATAACCCAAAATAAAAAAATGAAATCCGGAGTCGGCCATGAATAGTAACTGACCCGTCAGAACCCAATCGAAAGAGCACGCAAACATTCACATCTGAACTTTAGCGATTACAATCCAAAATGACATACAAAAGTTTTCAAAAGTTGATACATATACACGGTTTGCCAAATCAAAAGAGAAAACGCCCCAAAAGTACACTTAGAGTTTTAATACATGAGCTATACAAAAGATATGTTCCACTAGCTCAATTTGGCAGGCATTTGTCAAATCCAGACCAAAAGTGTTTATTTTCCTGTAAGGAAAACAAAAGGGACAGAAAGGGGTGAGCTTGCGCTCAATGAGGTACCAAACATATAGCAGAAAAATCATGGCATTTCACATTTTACAAATCAGATACACATGCCAGATGTAAAGCAAAGGAACCAATGATTCAAATCAGAAGGATACGGGTGGCTCTCAGGAGCCAAATTTCCAGCGCAGTACTTGATCCAAACTGGTTGACTCTCCGTCAACGTATATAGAACCAAAACGTCCGTAGACCCCTCTTCACACCGAATTCCGTCCACCAAACACCCCCTTTACCGGGCCCGCTCACCGTAACCGAACAGAAATGGTAATACTCGAGTATACCGGAATCAAGGGTCTCAATACCCAAAAATCCCCGAACAGACTACCGTGATTTGTTATCTAATCGTCCAGGCCCTTGCCGGCCCGACTCGAATAACTTAGCCACAGGATTGAGCTCATAGGTCATAGAAATCCGAACAGATGCAGACACAGATACAGATACAGAATAGCATATTCAGATAGCAGATTCAGACGGCAGATTCAGATAGGCACTCAAAATTGGCATATGAACAGACAAGAGAACAAGTGTGATAAAGTACACCCTCGTCTCAAACAAATTAAACAGATTGCAGAGCAGAAATCAAGTTAAACAGCAATGGAGGGGAGTGGTACACTCACCGGTTCAACTTTAAAAGTTTTCACTTCAGATTGGCCTTAATCGCCAAAAACCCTAAAATAATCAAAATAAACCAATTGAAGGTTTCACATCCAAAATCAAGTAAACGGAATGCGCAAGTGAGGCTCGACTACACGTCGTACGCCTTGCCAAATAAATACTAGTGCGAGGGTGGAAAACATGATTTTCTTGGAACAAAAAGATAACATGAAGACCTAGGCGCCAAACAACCCAAAAGCCTTTTATTTCTATCAAGAGGCAAATCCAACTTAAAGAACCAAACGGCCTAGAAAATTGGGCAGCACTTCCCCTGGATTCCTTACTTTTCCAGCCATTAAGACTTCATTATTTCCTCAAATCAGTCCCAACATCTCACACAAAAGTCATCTCATTTCCCAAAAGTCATTCACTAGGCTCAAAGTAAAAGTTAACTAGGAAATGATCGGAATAAAAGTAAGTCTTAAAACATACAAACAAGTACAATAAGACTCGATATCTGATCATAAATCAATGCCAAATATGACCCCAATAGGGTTCCATGAACATATACAAACAGTAGAGAAAACCAGAAAATTCGGAAATGCAATTAGCTTTGGCCTTGAAAAACAGTTTTTGACCTCTTTTTGCGGTAATGGCACCAAATGCCCTATGATTATCGGATGAAGGTGTAAGACCCACCATTTCGAAGCTAAAAGATGGGGCTACAACATCACAGAAGGTCACTCAGTCCAGTTTTGAGTGTAAACAGGTCAAAAATGCAAAATACTACATCAAAAACGTAAAACAGATTCACCAAAACACATTCTAGCGGAAATATCATAACTCAGGCTCTACAAGTCCAAATCCAGAAATTCCAAAACCAGATGAAAGCTAAGAAACAGGGCTAAATTTTTTAAGAAGGCCTCAACAACTAATTCGGAAGCAATCTAGACCAAAACAACCAATAACAGTCACAAATCCCAATTTCGGGTAAAACCAGAACAGCAATAGTAATTTCGACTTATCTCATTCTACACTACTCCGATTGATCTGAAATTTTGTAGGCACCTATAAAATATCATTCTCCACAACTTTCATGTTTTGAGCTAAGGCCAATTTGGCCTCTAACTATGAGATATAAATTCGGGCAGAATGAAGAATCAAGAACCCTAATTTTCCAATTTTTGGTTTTATTTAGTAATTGGTAAAAGGTTGAATAGTAAGTCAATTGTAGGATTTAATCTTCAAGTGACACATGTCAAGACACTTGTCCCTTTCATTAATGTCATGCCTAACCTTTTTGTCTTTCTCACACCTATGCACTTGGCACCTCTAAATATCTAATAACACCCGATAAATTAAACCCAGTATCCAAAACTTAACCGAACAGGCCGAATTTTTCCGAACTTTTCGCACTAGTGGGTCCCACGTCCGATATACACTCTTAATTTCTCAAAAACTAACCGATACTAGAAAAATCATTTTAAAAATTATATTTACTCATAAAATTTATCTAGAAAATTTTCCGGATACAAAAAGTGCAGAAAACAAACCATTGAAAATAAGAAAACCTGGAAATATAATAAAACCTAGAAAATGGAAAAATTACGGGTTCTCACACTCAAATTATTGTATAATAAGAAGATTCAAGGATTATACATTCATCAAAGTTTCCGTGTGCAACTCAAAGTTTTATTGTAAGTCCAAATTTTTATGCTTATTACAAGTTATTATTGCCTGGGTAGAAGTGGTATCAGAGCCACACCCTTTTATTTGCATACGCATATTTAAAACTTTGTTTTTACATTTTCTTTACTGAATTAAGTTTCTATTTAAATTGGCTAGTTCATGCATTTATGTTTAAATATTTCATTACACTTTTACTGAAATCGTTGGTAAGACTTGATGCCTTGTATGACCGTTGGTAAGTCCAGGGTAGGATGTTCCTAATATTACATCACAATTTATATTTTTTACAATTATAAAATTATGTCTAATACAATATTCATTGTTGCATATTGATCCTTTTGTAAATTTATATTTTACTTGTAAATTTTCTCCATTTGCTGCCATTAATGTTTCTTTTGTTTTTTCACAATATTTAGTAGGAATTATTCCTTCTTTAATACAGCTCGTATCAGCTCCACTGTCTATTAGAGCTACATATGTTTCTTTGAAATCTTCTACTGTTATGGTTATTGAAGCATACCATTTTTGAAATGTCATTCTTTCTATAGTATTTAAGTATTGAACTTCATCTGTTGGTCTTTCTGATATATTTATTTCTTTTGTTTTAGAATTGGAAGTTGAAGCTTGATTTTCTGTTAATGTTAATTTTGCTTCTATTTCTAAATCTTTTGTTTTTAATTCTATTATTTCTTGTTGTAATTGTTTTACTTGTATTTTTAAACTATTAATTTCTGTTTGAAGATCTTTAGTAGTTTCTTACTTCATTATATTTATATTTGGATATTTATCTATTAATTTCGAAATACTAAAAGGTTCTATTATTTTTGGCATTTTGTCTTCTTGAATAATTAAGCTTTTTAGTCTTTCCAAATAAAACTATAATTAAAAACTTCAAACTAAAGTCATCAAAAGATGAAATAAGTTCAATTCCATTGGAAATTGACAATGGCGGAGACATGAAAAAGAAACAAAGAAAATTGACAATTTAAGTTATTTCGAAAATCCTAAGCAACAACTAAACAAGAGCTGGGAAATTTGAGCATATAACATCTCGAGTGATAACCAATGCAATCTTGATTTTGAGCTCCAAGACTCCAAATGATCAAGTAGTATAGTATAGCATAAACTGAAAAGCATGAAACTTTTGCACTAAAAACCAAAGCCAACAGATGAGATAACTTATTTATGGCTTGGTTCCTAAGCTTAAATGACACCACAAATACAGCAATAATAAAAAATCAACTTTAATGTGCTCAAACTTCAAAGCTTGTGACGTCTGTGCAATCACTTAGTTGAAATTTTAGCTCAAAACACTATACAACGGAAAAGGAATAAGCAAAAGCACAAAAACACATAAAATCCGACATTTTAAAAGCAAAAAAAAAATAATCCATGGAATTAATGTTTGGAACCTTTTTTACGGCATGCAGTGCAGCTCCATGACCACTAACGCCAGCGCCAATAATGATGAGATCGTAATCAAAGGATTTGGGAGGGCTTCCATTATCATCCGAAGATGCAGAAACCTTCGTTGGACTCGCCTACGCTTTTCTCGGAAAAATTAGCCTCTTTGCTCGAATAAACTGGCCGCGCTTCAGCTGCGAGGGAACTGAAAACCCAGAGATTTCTAATATTTCACCTGCAAGATCTAAGCAGAAGAAAATAAAAAACATACTACGGGTAGGAAAGCAGATTTCTAATATTTCACCTACAAACTCAAAAGCATACTCAACAAGAAAATAAAAAACAGCAGATCTCTGGGTTTATAAATACTTCTGACTTTCGCTGCTTTTGGATGAAGATTTTACTACAGCTTTCTTTGTTTGCTCAAAGAAGGAGATGAAAAAATAGTATTTCAGACCTCTGGGTTATTAATCGAAAGATTAACAAATCTTAGCAGGAAAAATGTCTTTCTTTCTTGAATAAAGGAAACTGTAAAACTTTGAGGAAATATTGGAGCTTACCAGTTAAGATGATTTCTGTGTCTCATGCGTTTAGTAGCTTCATATCCAGACCAATTCTAACAAGGGAAAAAAATCAATTAGAATCATATAATTGAAAAAAGAGGAAAGAGAAGAAAGGAAAAAGGGGGGAGGGGGGAAACGGGAAGGAAAAACAGAGAAAAAAGGACCAAATAAAAACAACAAAAAGGAACAAAGAAAAGAAAAGAAAAGAAAAATGGAAGGGGAGAGGAGAGGAGCTCTGGAGAGCAACGAAGCGGCGGACATGAATGAGGGGAAAGAAAACAAGGGAAGCCCTAAAACAAAATTTTTGGCACGCGAGTCCCACGTGATTGACAACCAAATTCCAGCCAATAAAACCCAGCCACGTCAGCAAAACAACAACCACCCTTAACAATCCTATTCGCGCTTTTACTATATAGGTTGATTAGATACTATAATAAACTTACACAATCAATTGAAATTCTCATTACAAATAAAAAACTAAAAGAAAAGACAAATTACAGAGAGTGTAAATGACCTACTGAAAATGAAATGTTTGTTTATGATGGTGGACCTGCTAATCAAATAGAGATCCCCCTAAGTACTAGCAACATGCAATCCCCAATTTTAAGCGGCAAAAAATACATAGGTGGAGGGATGGCTTAGAACCACCCGTCTTTGACTTGGTGGCCATCACCAAAGTATTAAAACTTGGTGGGGTGGGAGGCAAGGTTTGACAAGGGTTCAAACCTTACTTCCCAACTCTTGTCTCCCACCAATTGCCACATTAAGTGGTTTTGTTTAAAAATTTTAGGCGGGTGTGTAGTGCGCTCGTCTAATCCGGTGGTGGTTCAGTCTTTTTTGAGTTACACTTAGACCTCTTCAACTCCGCCTCCTTTTCCTAGTGTAGGATAGAATAGATTTATCATCTTTGTGAAAAAAAAAAAGAGGGATGACTTAGATCATCTCTCCTTTTATATTTCATTTTTCTTAGAGTTAATTTTCAAGTTGCACCTTGTAACTATATCCCAAATTTTTCTTTGGTTTCTAAATTTTAAAATGAGACATCTTAATTGCTAAAATAAAAAATTCGTCTTATTTTAATATCTAAAATATAAAATTTATCCAACTTTATTCCATATAGTATAATTTTTGTCCAATTCAAGTATAACATGTCTCAGGGTGCGTTTGATAAAATTAAATTTTAAAAATTAAAATCTAAAATCTGAGGTGTGAAATCATTAAATTACTAAATGGTTAAATATTAAGGCCTTGTTTGATAACCCAATTCAGCATTTAAATTTAATAGATTCAGATCTTAATATATTCAGACGTATTTGATAACCAAAAATTGAATGTCTAAATTAATTAAATGGTACTGAATTTTCTGGGCAAAATTTGTTCGCAAAAATAAGTGATCAGTTGTTCATTTATCACTGAATGTGAAATACACTCAAATGTATTTGATTTAATACTTAACAATTTAATAATTTAATGGATTTAGATTTCATATTGAGTGAAGAGTGAAATCTGAAATCTAAATAATTTAATGATTTAATGGATTTAAATTTCATATTGAGTGAAGTGTGAAATCTGAAATTTAAATCTATTAAATTATTAAATTGGTCAATATGAAATTTAAATCCATTAAATTGTTAAGTATTAAATCAAATACATTTGAATGTATATCACATTAAGTGATAAGTGAATAACTTATCACTTATTTTTGGAGCAAGTTTTGCTTTGTTTAGGAGAATCAGTAGCACTTAATTAATTCATATGTTTTATTTTTTGTTTTCGAACGTATTTGAATATGTTAAAATTTGAACCCATTAAATTTAAATACTTTTTAAGTGTTGAATTGAATTATTAAATAGAACTTCACTTTCGTCAAACTATATTCCCTAAATTATATTTGATTTAAGTATAAGACGTGCCTTAGATTTGTCAATAAATTTATTTAAGTAAAATAAATTTTATATTTTAATAACTAAATTATAATATTTTAATGTTTAAAATTTGTTTTGGCTGACAACTATCTAGGGGGAGTCAGGGAGTTTAAAAGACACTTGTACAGAGGTGAACCAAACAAATGGAGAAGCACACTAATGTTTCTTATTGAGATGCATTAGATAGGATTTGATATCGACCGATCCCAAGAGAGAGACAAAGTTTTGAAGGGTTCTTCTTGACCATTTAACCAAGACCCAATTGTCATTTGAAAGTTTAAATTCTGAGAAAAAAAGAGAAAATTGGATTGTAGTTGATGGACGCGAAGTGAAACAAACCTTTTTTCTTTCCACTACATCTGCCTAAACACCTCAATGCCACCTCACGCTTATGCCATCTGTACTACTCTCTATGACTTCTCTTTTTACACCCTATGCGCTACAAGAATATCGGATTCTTTGAGGCCTAATTCAGTCATTTCACTTCTAGTTCGGCCTGTCCACACCCTGTACGAATCTAGTAAAGGAAAAAAGAAAAAAAAGGGGGAAAAAAGTTTCTAGTATCCAATCACTTTCATTGCATGCCCCGTAACGGAAGGAAAACAAATAAATAAATAAATAAAGGGAAGAAAAAAGAAAAGGAAAAAGTGATCAGAGTCTTTTACAAAACAACAAAAACCCCATTAATTGCTTCATTCAGTAGACTCTACAGTACAGACTACAGTACAACACACTAAACAACTCTCCCTGAAAAACTTCTCAAATTGCTCTCAACACTTCTGCTCTTCCTCTCCTTCCTCTCTACATTGTTAGGGTAATCTTTTCCTCCATTTTGGACTATTTTTTCGTGATTTAATTTGGTAATTATTTCTGGGTTCTCTTCTCAAGCGGTCAATACTAGCCTGACGTTACAATTTAGACATGTGTACGCCTTTTTCGTGTGCATTTGTGTGTGTTTCTGTGTTTTTTTTTAATATTTTTTCCTGTTATTGTGTTGCATTTTTGGCTTGTTAGTCTAAATGGGTTGTTAGGGTTGTTTGGGGAGGAGAGGTGTTTTGTTTGTTCATCTGTTTTTTTTTTCCTTATTTTATTTTCCATGCAGTAATTTGTTCGGGGGGTTAGGGGGCTTTCAACAACTGTTTATGGGTTTTTCATTTTCATGTTAAAACTGGGGTTTTGGTGTTTGTTTTTTAATTTTGGCTGGGTTTTGGGATTTTGCTTGTAGGATTTGTTTACATTTCTTTGGCCAACATTGGGCTGTGTTTGGTTGGTTGGATACTGGAAAAAATTTAGAATTTCTGTTGATGCATTTCGTATTAGCATGCGGTTTTTGCTGGAAACTTAGGCCTGTGTTTTTAGAAGAGAGAACGTGCGGAAACTTAGTCCCGTGTTGTTCGTATTTCAAAGGCTTGTTTTAATTATTTTGTAATTGTATGTACTTCAGTCTCGGTCATTGCTACTCCTTCCTTATTTTCCCCTATGGAGATTTTTTTTAATTATTTTATTTTATTGTTATTTTTTTTTGAGAAAGATAAGGGGGCTTTTGACTGCTTTCTGTGTTGCTTGGGAGTTCCTGATTCTAATTGAATGGTGTGAAGACATACTTTGGCATTTGCTTTACCAAGGTAAATTGATCCTAACCTGTGTCCCCATTTTATTGCACAAATTTTTTTTGATGTTTGGTTATGTTTTTAATTTGACAAATAAATTGATATTCTTTGAGTGGAAAGAACAATTATGATGGATTTTCCTTCCCTGCCACCTTTAAATATGTTTTGCATAGTCTAATTATCTCTGTCGAACCATTTTTTGCATGTTCTGGTGTTGATCTTCACATGATTTTTCTTGTGCCATTGGTACGAGTCTCACTTGCTGTTTCTTTTGCTAATTTTTCTATATATTGATTATAGTTGATAAATTAATAGGTTTCTATGTAATGTTTAATCGGTGAAGGACTATCTACATGCATTTTGATTTTGAGCATTTTGAAGAAGGTATCTTTGACTGATAGGACTTTAGTCAACTTTCTCAGTGATCTTTTGTTTGGTTGCTCCACAGACAGTAGATATGGCCACTGAGAATACTGAATAGGAAAGAACTGAAGATTTTCATTACAAAATTCCCATTACTCTGAACAAGAAAAAATTGGAATTCTCCTTCTGTTGAGCCTAATCTTGTAATAGCCACTGTATGCTTTTTCTTAAATTTGGTGATTTTTCACAGACATGAGCCATATCAATGAGAGAAATGTTGAAACATTCCAGCAAATGAGCTGAATCTGTATAGATATGAAAGTCTTCCGCGATGGTTTTCTTTTATTTGGTTGTATTGCTGTAGATGGAATTGTAGATTTAAAACAAAATTATATTTGCCTTTTCAATTCTACTGGAATTGGAGGCTCTGAAAATCAGCAGTATGCCTTTCAAATAGTTTCCAGACTAAGTTTTTCTTTGTATGATGCTTTTCTGGGAAATTAGAAGTGGCTTTTTTTGGTGTTTGATGTTATCAAAAAATCGAGTAAAGCTGCAATGATGCAAATTTTGGATTTGTTCTGGTTTATTTGGCAGTTATACGCGTCAAATCATTGTTGAGGTTCATTGACCGATACATCATTTCTTCATTGTTCAAAATGTTTGTCTTTAGCAGGTGTTTATTTCGGTCTCTCATTTTCTCAGGTGTGCTTTAAAATAGATGGAAGAAAGCCCAACCTCGACTTCATTTGGTGGGAAAATAACCAGAATTTCATTTAGTTTAGCAACTCAGCAAGAAATTGTAAGTCATGAAGGCTGTGTTTTTTGTTTTGGATGGAATATTTTTCTCCATGTACTCCACTTGCTGAAAGAAGATTGCTACAATGAGTCTGCTTTCTTAAGTTTGTGACTATCCTGTTGAACTTGAACAGAGGATCTTGATGGCCAAATATGATTGTAGCATGTTGGACTAGATATCTTCCCCTATCTAACACTCCCCCCCACCCCCCTGGCACGTGTGCAGAGAAAAGAAGAATAATATTTCATTTCTTCATCTTTTTTGCTAGTGCAAATCATCTATCAGTGACTGTGCCATAACGCATGCTAGCCAGCTTTCAAATCCTTTTCTTGGGTTGCCACTTGAAGCTGGAAAATGTGAATCCTGTGGTGCTTCTGAGCCTGGGCAGTGTGAAGGCATGCACTATTTTACCTTCTGGGCTGTTAATTGTCATATTGTATAATTTTGAAAGACCCTCCATTTCTTATTCATTTTCAATTGTTTGCTTTCAGGTCATTTTGGCTACATTGAGCTACCAATTCCTATATATCATCCTGATCATGTTCGTGAGTTGAAGAGATTGTTGAGCTTGCTGTGCTTGAAGTGCTTGAAGATTAGAAACAGGAAGGTATCACATCATTGTTCAAATTTGAAGAACTATATTATTAATTGCTTTAAGGTCAACATAAAGCATTCATTTTGAAAGGAAGGACTTGCTTTATATAGTGTGGCATAACATCCATATGCACCTCCATGTCAAGAGATTGACTATTATATAATTCTAATACCTGTTAATAACACCCTAAGAATCTAGTTTCAATACTAAGTCCCCCAAAATTAGTACCTTCTCATTGTTGCATTGCATCCTAATGTCTGCTGTTTGTTTTAGTTTCCTTACTTCCTTTTGTTTCTCTTTTTAATGTCAGTAAAAAGAGTAAATGATGTTGCAACTTAATCACAGCTTAAGAGGCTTCTATGTTTTTCTTTTATTGGTATACTTATGCGATGAATATTTGCATCTGATTTGATGGGAGTTTCCTTTGATGTGTTTTATCTTACTTGGTTAGTACATACAGTTTCAGGTCAAGAATGTTGGTGTCCTGGAAAGGATGTTATCCTCATGTTGTGAGGTAAGCATCCATTGCTATTTTGCGATTTCCTTTTCTTTACCTCCTGCAAAAACAGTTATATCCATGCCCTGCTGTTAATACAGTTTGTCACATTTGTTTGTCTAGTTATCTCCATGTATCAATGTATTTTCTTTGAAGTTGGACTAACAGGAAGCTTTGTTGAATTGATAATCTCAATTAAGAAAAAGTAATTTGATTTGAAATTAGGATGAAACTGAATATTGAGAGGTCCATTGCTGACCCTTAGTGCAGTATATATTTGGTTATACCAGGAGCTTTTAGTTGTCCTTAATTGAAACTGACACCTTTAGATTTTTTTACTTCAAAAGATGTGTGTATTATTTGATATGTGTGATTTGTTCTCTTCTTTTCCGTCCTGTAGGAGGCTTCGCAAGTGGCAATAAATGAGGCTAGAAATCCAGATGGTGCATTATACCTGGAACTGAAAGTACCATCGAAAATAAGACTGCAAGGAAATGTTTGGAGTTTCTTGGAAAAGTATGGATATCGTTATGATAAGAACCCTCGACCATTGCTTGCTTCTGAGGTTTGGCTTCTGTAAAGCTTCATGTTTAGCTTGTCATTGTTATGCTGCCTTGCTTGTCCTGCCTTAATCTGTCAAATACAGGGTGTGCATAGTTGCACTATTTATTTGGAGTATGAGCAACTACTTATAAAGAGAGTTAATCTTCTATTTTGGTGATTCATTCTTTTATTAATCGATTCATTCCGTGCATATCTAGTTTTTAGTAATTACCGTCAACTATATCTTTTGTCTCCTATGCAAAAAATTTTTCGAATTTTACCAAACGCATGATTTTGATACTATGAGACTATAATCAGTCATTACCTATGCCAACTATAATGCTTCTTACATAAAGTATGGTTGCACTGCAGCATTTAGGAGGTCAAAGTTAGCTTGTTTGGACTTCATTGTGATTGTTTTCTTGGAAGAAAATAATTTCCTTGGACCTTTTCCCATATAAGGTTTAGAATTTATGTGCATAAAAATAGAGTAAGTCATGTACAAATGTGAATTATTTGGAGAGACAAGTGCATGATTGTGTTGTGGAATGCGTCACAAAAATGATGGTGACTGGATCAACATCTGGATGCATAGGACCATGCTTATCAGAAGCCCAAATATGGCCTTTCTGGTATCCATGGGTAGAGATGGAGAAATTGGACAGATGGAAACATTTGGCGCAACCACAGGGTTTTAATAGGGCAAATGATTCTATTTTTCCCTTGTATTTATGTTATCTGTGGCAGCTTGTCTACTAGCCGGAAGCCCGTTCATGAAGATCTATCCCTCGAATGACAGTTTTTCCACTGTGTTTGAGCTGAGTTGATCTTGTTTTGTGGACTCCCAGAACATGTTTTGGGTGTGTTGGAGAGATTTTTCAAAATAGGAGAATGAGAATAGCAACCTGAATTTGTTGATCTACTCTATGCTTCAGCAAATGCCTCAGAGTTAGGCCAAATTCAAAAACACCTTACATCTTATCTCGATATTTATAGTGTTGAAGATCTAAAGGCAGTTTTTCTGCTTTAGTTGGCCTAGAAATGGTAATTGATCATTTGAAACCAAATGTTTCAGTCGTAGTTACTGGTCAAGGATTTGTGCATCCCTTGCCTGTGTTGCGGAGGCTGCTAGTGCAGGCTGAGTCTATTGCAGAGGTTTAGGGAATTCATGAATTATTTTTTGGAAACTTTAGATATGATTGCTGTAAAAAGCGACAGCTGATGCACAGTATTCCTGGAAGAGCCTAAAAGGAATATATTGATAAAGCAATGAGAGGCATAAAGTGAAATGCAAGTTAACCAAGACATGCAAAAAGACTGAAATAAATTGAAAAACTGCCTTTCACTGTTAAAGTCTTAAGAAGTTTACTAGCCACATACAGGGAATTAGTATAACAACAAGTCATGGAGGTCAACTGGAGCAGGCTACATTGGTAGTTGATGCTGTTATGAGGCTGAGGCTGACCTGATGAACCATGTTATTTGCTTCCCAAATTATATGACAGAACCACCTTTTTAAATGCAAGTTAACCAAGACATGCAAAAAGACTGAAATAATTTGAAAAACTGCCTTTCGCTGATAAAGTCTCAAGAAGTTTACGAGCCACATACAGGGAAGTAGTATAACAATAAGTCATGGAGGTCAACTGGAGTAGGCTACATTGGTAGTTGATGCTGTATGCTGCAGAGGCTGACCTGATGAACAATGTTATTTGCATCCCAAATTTTATAATGGAGCCACCTTTTGAACTTAGAGGAGGATGTTTAACTTCTAGCACAATATGAAACCTAACTTACTTCGTCTTGACTTTCACCTCAATCCATATGATGCATAACAGTCCATGGAGGCCTTGGAGATTACCTTGATACTAAACAGATTTCTTTTACTTTTTGCCTGGTATAGATCTGTAGTTCATGCTTTGATTGCTCAACACAAATGTCTGTCAGTCTTTTCCCACATTTTGCCTTTATTCTTTTTGGTTTTCAATCTTCTTTGCTTTGTAGCCTAACTTTGTAACCAGTGAAACTCAGTTAGCCAAATGGTTTAAAGTTCTGATGGTATAGCAGTATCTGAGGCTTCAGAAAAGAAATGCTTGAACACCTTTGCATGTTGTATATTGTACCTTAGTAATAGCATCGTGCAATGTTGAACATGAAAATTTTACCATGCTTCTGCCTTATTTTTGCTAAGTTAAACTTTGTGTTCTTATTGTTGTCATTGTATTTATTTTTGCTTTTTTTGTCTTGAGCAAACTGTTCTGCTATTTTCTTATTTGCAACAAGGTTATGGCTATGCTTAGAAGATTATCTTCAGACACAAAAAAGAAGCTTTCAGCTAAAGGATACTTTCCACAAGATGGATACATTCTTCAGTACTTGCCCGTTCCTCCAAACTGTTTGTCTGTGCCTGACATTTCTGATGGAACTAACGTTATGTCTAAGGTTAGCAATTCATGTTTCATCACTATTTGAATATTCATTATTGATAATTTTGTGTTGAGTAAATGAATTAAGTTTGCTATTGCAGGATCATTCATTGTCTTTGCTGAAAAGAGCGCTGAAACAAATAGAGGTCATAAAAAATTCAAGGTCTGGGATGCCCAATTTTGAGTCTCATCAGATTGAAGCTAATGATTTACAGATTTCTGTTGCGCAATATTTTGAGTTCCGTGGCACTGGAAAGGTATAATTTAGCTTTTTGGGAATAAGAGTAGAAAGGGTATTGGGGCCGGGAAGGCTGTTTGGCAGTTCAATCTATTTTACTTGTTACGTGCACCATCTACTTTCCTTTTATCTGGACATGTTTTGGTTTATTTGAACAATATAGGTTTTTCGCTTTAGTGGGTATCTTTAGATGGGAACGTAAAACTTGGCAAGAAACTTTGATGTTGTTTTTTATTTTTTTCCAAAAATATTTTGTTTGTGATTTTGATGTGTTTTTAGCTGTTTGGCAATTTTTGTTCATATCTGGGTTCTTTATTCTATTTTAATTTATTGTTTGTTAGGCTTCTCGTGATGTTGACCCTCGTTTTGGAGTCAGCAAAGAGTCCAATACTTCATCTACTAAAGCATGGTTAGAGAAAATGAAAACCTTATTCATCAGGAAGGGTTCAGGGTTTTCATCCCGTAGTGTTATAACTGGGGACCCATATAAAGGGGTGAATGAAATTGGTTTACCATTCGAAATAGCTCAGAGAATCACCTTTGAAGAGAGAGTCAGTCAGCACAACATGAACTACCTACAGAAATTGGTTGATGAAAAGTTGTGCTTAACATATAGGGATGGGATGTCTACCTATTCCCTAAGAGAAGGTTCGAAGGGTCATACTTTTTTAAGACCAGGTCAAGTTGTACACAGAAGGATTATGGATGGGGATATGGTTTTCATAAATAGGCCACCAACAACCCACAAGCATTCCTTGCAAGCGCTGTCAGTATATATTCATGATGACCACACCGTGAAAATCAATCCCCTTATATGTGGTCCCCTTAGTGCTGATTTTGATGGTGACTGTATCCATCTATTTTATCCCCAGTCCCTTGCAGCAAGATCTGAGGTCTTAGAGTTATTTTCTGTTGAAAAACAGTTGCTTAGCTCTCACACTGGAAACTTCAACTTGCAGTTGGCAACTGATTCCTTGTTATCTCTGAAGTTAATGTTCAAAAAGTATTTCTTTGATAGAGTAGCTGCTGAGCAATTAGCAATGTTTGTTCCAGCTGCATTGCCTATGCCTGCTGTAGTCAAGTATCGTAGTTCTGGTCCTTTTTGGACAGTTTTGCAGTTGTTACAGACTGCATTACCTGCTTCCTTTGAGTGTAGTGGAGAAAGATACTTGACTTACAGTAGCGAATTGGTCAAACTTGATTTTAATAGGGATCTATTGCAGTCTACTTTTATTGATGTTATTACATCTATTTTCTTCTCAAAAGGTCCTAAGGAGGTGTTAAGATTCTTCAATTTTTTGACACCCTTGTTGATGGAAAATCTGTATTCCGAGGGGTTTAGTGTGTGTTTGGAGGATTTTTATATCCCAAAGGCTATTATTGAGGGTGTCCAGCAAAGTCTTCAAGATGTTTCACCCTTGCTATATCATATGCGCTCAACTCAAAGTGAATCAATAAAATTACAGCTTGAAAATTTCTTGCGTGGTGTAAAATCTCCTGTTTCAAATTTTGTTCTTAAATCATCTGCAATGGGGTATCTGATTGACTCTAAAAGTGAGTCAGCTCTGAATAAGGTAGTCCAGCAAATTGGATTTTTGGGGATACAGATATCAGACAAGGGGAAATTTTATTCCAGCACATTGGTAAATGACCTGGCACAGCTCTTTAAGAAAAAGTATCCTTCTAGTGGTCACTATCCTTCTGAAGAATACGGTCTAGTTCGGAGCTGTCTCTTTTATGGACTGGACCCATATCAAGAGATGGTTCATTCAATCTCTAGTAGGGAAGTTATTGTTCGTTCAACCAGAGGATTAACAGAACCAGGAACACTTTTCAAGAACCTTATGGCAATCCTTCGTGATGTCATCATTTGTTATGATGGCACGGTCAGAAATATGTGCAGCAATTCAATCATCCAGTTTGAGTATGGAATGAACCACGGGATTTCCTTCCAAAGTGAGTTTGGTGCTGGTGAACCTGTTGGAGTATTGGCTGCAACTGCCATGTCCAATCCTGCATACAAAGCAGTCTTAGATTCTTCTCCAAGTAGTAACTCTGCTTGGGAGATGATGAAGGTGATTTTTATTTCTCAAATGCCGTTTCCATGCTCATTGGCTTTGAATTTCAGCTTTGTTTGTTTCAGATTCCTTGACGATATACTTGTCTGCTTTTCTGTACTTAGGAGATATTGCTCTGTGGAGTCAACTTCAAAAATGAGGTTTCTGACCGCCGCGTGATACTTTATCTGAATGATTGTGGTTGTGGGAGAAAATATTGCAGAGAAAATGCTGCATATGTTGTCAAAAATCAGTTGAGGAAAGTCAGTCTCAAGGATGTTGCATTTGAACTCTTGATAGAGTAAGCCTCCATTATTGCCTTTTTTTTCCTTTGTCACCATTATTTATTTTCCCTGTGGGGACATTAAGTTGCCAGTGGAATATAATTTTGATTTTTTTAGCAATGAATCATTGATAGAATGCACAACTTTTCTATATACACACACACACACACACACATGCATCTCAAACCATGTGCTTTGAAGTTCATGAGTTAGGTGGTCTGTAGTTGATTTTTGGACACTAGTATCATTTCTTTTCTTGGCATCTCATCTGTGTATTTCAGTATTCTATAAAAGGAAAATGTGAGCATTATGTAGCGTATAATTAAGTTACACAGGCATCCTGGTCCTGACCACAAATTAATTGTGAATATTTTGATGGGAAAGGACAACCAGTTTCCTATTAAATGTAGCAAAAAAAAAAAAAACATCATATTGTCTTTTCTCCTCTGGCTCTCTCCAAACTGGTTTGTCCACCATCTTCTTCTTGTTTCTCCTCTTTCTACCCAATAGTACCCCCCATTCTTATCTTTTTATGGCTAATCTGACGTGTTTCCAATAAAAAGTCTTTCATTTCTTCTTCTTCTTCTTTTCTTTTGTGGCGAAATATAGATTTACAGCAAAAAAGAGGCAGAAAGACTAACTAACTGAAGATGTGGAAGAAGAGCTTCAATATAATATTTCAAGTGTAAAAAATCTTTGGTAGTTTGGAGGAAACAATGGGGGTAATTGCAACCAAGAATGAAAATAAAAAATTGCTTGAAGAAGCAGATATGGAAGGGGGAGGCAGTAGATGGGGGCAGGTGAGGGATGAAAGAAATGGGAAAAAGAGTAAAAGAGTGGGGGTTCTGGGAGTGGGAAATCTGAATCATGAGTATTTATCTCCCAGGAATGAGAGGGTGAGTTTTAGGAGAGTGGCCAGCTAGTGGTGGAGTTAGTGGGGTAGTGAGGGTGGGGTTATAGGGGAAGAGGGAAGGTGGGAGAGAGGTGGTGAAGGCACAGAGTCATTGAAATAGAGGTGGGATGGAGATTGGAGATGGGGCTTTTTTGTAAGTTTGGATTAACTAAAGGAGTTTTCCAGAAATTAGTAATATTAGTAATTTAGCGAGTAAATCAGTTGCCACAGACATCTGTACTGTCTATGACCTTACCGCTGCTCGGTGTATAGTGAATATCTTTTGGGAATTTTATTGGTTATGATTCTCAATCCTTGTCCAAACACATAGGTCAAGTATTATTTTAGTTAAGTTTGTCCATCAAACTTGTCTTGTCCTGCTGCATAGATAAAGTGAATCAGGACATGTTAGCTGTTCAAGATTTTAGGCTGCTAAATCTAGAAAACTGATTCTTTAGAGGTGATTTCAGGCTATTGATGTCATTTACTAGTTTCATAAATGTTTTCCTGATTGGGCTAAAGTAGTTTACTTCTTTGAAAGGCTGAATAGGGGCTGGTGCTTCCTTTTCTATATTTTGAAGCCAATTGAACTGTAGGCATAAGTTGTTTGTGTATGCAGTTTGTTGCACTTACATTATCACCTCTTTTATGTTGATTTCATTAGTAAAAGATTGTTTCCATAAATTCTGTACCATTGACTTTTATTGCACTGTTTCCAAATGGTAGTATCCTGGATACGTTCTTGGTAATTTTTTTTTTTTTTGGTTGAAAAAGCAGCATTAGTCTCCGAGGAGTTTATGGAAATTTTTCATGTGTTAGTTTTCATTGACGCCATCTTTTGTTATTTACAGGTATAGACAACAATATTCAGTGTATGAGAGCTCTGAAACTGATACTGGCCTTGTAGGTCATATTCATCTCAATGAGGTCTGTGTATCTCTTTTGAGGATGTTTCAACTTTTGTTTTCTTTAGGTTTTGGGTTATTTTGTTTGTGCTTCTGTTCTTTGCTGATTGTAGTGATCTAATGCCCTGATAGGCAATGATGAAAAGTTCAAATATTACCATGAATGAGATTCTATCTAAATGTGAAGAAAGAATCATTTCCTACCAGAAGAGGAAAAAAGTTGGTTTTAAGTTCAAGGGAGTTCTTTTAGGAGTCAGGTTAGTCTATACATTGGGCATGGTACTGCAGTTAGTCAATTTCTCAATATTGTGATTGCTTTCTATCTGAATTTTGTGTCCGGATTCTTCTGCTTACACTTTCCAGGTTTCTCCTACCTTGCCTGACTTGTTTATCTAATAACATTTGATGTCATGGCAGTACACTTTTAGAACTTGGAAAGGAAAGATTCTCTACGTGTAATAACATGTCTTACTTGTTTGCAGTGATGATTGTTCTTTTCGGCAGTCTTCTGCAAGAAAGTTGGCAGAGACTCCATGCTTGAAGTTTATCTCTCGAGATGCAAGTGACTATCAATTAGAGCAAAGATCTCATGTTCTTGCTGAAACAATTTGCCCAGCTTTGTTAGAAACTGTAATTAAAGGTAGTTATTATTACTTTTTCAGATCCTTACGATGCAATTCGTCTGTTTGGTTAGTTCCAACTTTGGTTAAATTAGTCATTCTTGAGAAGATGTTTGAAACTTGACTTGTGTCTAGAAAGTTGAATCACATCAATATGGTGGACTCCGGGATTCCCTAAACTTACTGAAATGTTGGAGCAGAGGCATAAAATGTGATAAGGGGTTGGAAAAAGGGGGAGGAGCCCAAAAACTATGCACACCAAGCATTTATAAGTTGTGTTAAGACTCACCCCTTGTGCAGCCTGAATCCTGGAGGAGAAAATGAAGCCAATAAGTCTCCTACTGCTAACCTGCAAAAATTCTGCAAGACCTGATTCTTTGGCTTGGTTTACATTTAATTTTGGATTTTGGTTTATTTTGAGCTTGCATCATTATTGTGATGGAAAGCCTATCACTGTGGTACCAATATGAAAATAGGTCAGATTGCTTTTGGTGCTTGATGAATAGATTGCTTCATGCAGAAAAATAGCCATATTAAATTGTCTGCTGGCTCAAAGCTTATAGGCATCTTATTTTGTTTCAGCGAATACCGGCCAATTTTATGTGCCTTGAAGGTGTGATAATGCTGATTGATTCAGTATTCCTGAGGGTTTTTATTGTTTCGTATTTACCAGGATTTGGCTTCATAGCCAAATGAAAAAGAGATGAGGCAGGAGCGTCAAGAGTGGATTCTGTATGTTTAACTCACCCACGTTAAGATCCTGAGTAAAAAAATTTGAAATTTTGCTTGCTGCAACAGCATAGTCATGTTAGGCAATTATTTTGGCTACAATGCCTGTCTTTAACTTCTGTACTTTTTGATAGACATCAGTATCAATAATGCTTGTATAGTAAAAATTAGAGAAAAAGAGTGAGAATGTTCTGCTCTTTGAGGCATTTTTTCGAGTCAGTATAAGCAATGTAAACTTTGAGATCAAAGAATGTCCCCATTCTCAATCCTTGGTGGTAAGAATTGGGTGATATGCAGCACAAAAGGGAAAGCGGCTTACATCTAGTAAGGACTGGCTATTTATTTAATTCCATGAGGATGAATAACTGGTTATTTGATGATGTTTCTATTGACCCTCATGAGTATTGTTTGGTATTTTACTTGCTGATTTTCGCTGTAGTACTCATAAGTTTTCTTGCATTTGAGTCCTGAAACCAAACATCTCTCATTTCTGAGGTTAATTGGTACGACTGTATGTTGGATTGCTTGTTTCTGTTGAAATAGGCAGGTTGATAGATAATCACTGGCCTATGATTTACTGTCTTGCTCTTGCTAATAGAGTAATGACTCTGGATCTGTAAGCATCTCATCATTTTGAACAGTCGGGAGGGTGTTGAATAGACAATTCTTTCTGGTGTCTTGTTGGATGGCTTGTTTCTGTTGAAATAGGTAGGTTGATAGAAAATCACTGGCCTATGATTTACTGTCTTGCTCTTGGTAATAGAGTAATGACTCTGGATCTGCAAGCATCTTATCATGTTGAACAGTCAGGAGGGTGTTGAATAGACAATTCTTTCTGGTGTCTCGCAAGAAGGCATAGCAATTTCTTTTACCGTTTGTGTTTTTCAGAAAACAAGTGCAAAGAAAAGGTATTGTGTTGGACCTGGGAGTTTGTACATTCTTGCTCAGGGATTTGAAGCCTTGGTAGAGGATCTTTTGTTTAGGACCCAGACTGGCTAGTTTACTGGCTATCTCCACTGTAGTTGAGGAACTGTTAAGCTTCAGATAACTGCTAATTTGATATGCTGGTAGTCTTTGGCTTAGATACAGTAATTTGAAATTGAAGACGTTTGAATGGAGGAATAATTAATGGTTGTCCCCCAGTTTCTTTTTTTTTTTCTTTTTTCGAGAAACAGACTTTGAGATGTAGAGAACGTTCTGAAATTAGGAAAGTAGCGGAGGAGGATAAGAGAATAGTGAACTTAGGGCCACACATGAGAATGATACACAGAATCAAGGGAGGAATATTAGATTGTTGTGCTTACACTGATCTGCAGGAACACAGTTTGTTATGTAGAGAGTTCTGAAATTCAGCGAAGAAAGGGAGAGAACTTAAGGTCTGCACACAAGCGCCACAGAGAATGAACTACATTTCTTAAAATATCTCTATACTTCTGAGTAGATCTCAGGCATAGCACTTGGACATTAAAAAGTACTTGATATATACATGTAAAATGTTGGGGGGCAAATATCTGACAGCATCTTGCTGTCTGAAGTGCAGTATTATAGCTAGCTCTGGTCTATTATAAGACCTTGAAATTCAATTTTATTACAGAACCTAACTAGTGAATCTTTTGGACAAGCTACTATATTGGCTTAAAATCTACTCGAGTACATGAAGTATACCTAATTATGAAGTCATAGATCAGCTCCATATAGGAATTTCCAACTGGCCGCATTTGTTTTAGAATTCAGCTTCCCCCTTCTCTTGTTAAATGTTAGAAATCTTGTGCTTTCTACTGCTTCAGATCTTCTGCAGCCTCCCAAGTACCAATATTTTCTTCTTTTTATGTTTGTTGTGCACATTTCTGTTATTTTAGTGTTAGACTGCATGATCTGTGTCTCTATTTTGTTGCCAACTTTGAAAATAAATTTAAATGTGATACAGGGTATCCCCATACAAGGGTTGCAGGTACTGTTCAGATCTTGTTTGACCCCAGATATGCTCATATATTGCAGGTGATCCAAGGGTTTCAACTGTTAATATAATCTGGATTAGCCCTGATACATCAACTTGGATTAGTAGCCAATGCAAGAGCCAAAGGGGTGAACTGGCTTTGGATGTTGTTCTTGAGAAGGATGCGGTGAAGCAGACTGGTGATGCTTGGAGGGTTGTGATGGATGCCTGTCTTCCTGTCACCCAGTTGATAGATACAAACCGCTCTATTCCATATGCCATCAAGCAAGTCCAAGAATTGCTTGGAATTTCTTGTGCATTTGAGCAAGCTGTTCGGGTACTATGAGGATTCCGTCATTTTAATCTATTTTGTGAACTCTTATGAAATATTATATAAATGGATGTGAAACATGCCTCTTTGTTTAAAAGTAATGCTGGAAAACTTGAACACGTGACAACTAATGGTGCAGTGGATTTACTTGTGTGATTGTGTTTGAGTACGAGGAAAAAGAACTATTAATGTCTTGTAATGTTAAAATTGGTACTTCTTGTTTTCAAATTAAATGTAAGCTCTTATACATCGTGAAGAGTCTTCTGATTTCATTCATGATTGTTTTTTTGTTGGGTATATTCCCATTGTGAGATTGAGCTTGTGCTTGTAGGATATTAGAATTGAAGGAATCTCCATTTCTTCGATGGAGCTTCGGTGTTTCAACCTCACATGTTTTTTATCTGCATACTATTGTCAAAAAGTGTCATACTTCTACATGTGTATGCTTCCAGAATTTGATCAGCATAAGATCTGCTTCATGAACTAAATTTGGATTGTAAGACTTTTGAAAGGAATTAAAAAAAAAAAAGAGGTTTTGCATGAATATCCACCTGATTGATTGACGTATGTTGCAGTCCTAACTCATCCAAATGCTGAAATAGACAAATAAGAGAGCTTGTTTTGACATTTTTATGGGCTGAAGACATACTGGCTTTTTAATGTTTATTTGCATGTATGTAACGGCTAGTTGTATGCCATGATCTTGCACATTTTCCATGGTAATCGACTTAAATCAATTTGAGATGGATGAGACGCTTCAATCACTCTTACTGTGATTTATTTGCTTCATTCTGTTGTTGATGCATTACCTTCTTGCTTTAAGAAATCAAATATGTGAAGGTATAGTCAACTACTAAAGTTCTATAGCTTAGGGTACTAACCTTTTGGTTAGCGTTTTATTCTTTTTGGTATTTCTAAACCTTTTGGTTTATTTACAGCGCCTATCAACATCAGTAATGCTGGTTACAAAAGGTGTTCTCAAGGACCATCTTGTGTTACTGGCTAACAGTATGACATGTGCTGGTAACTTAATTGGCTTCAATATTGGAGGTATAAAAGCTTTGTCACGATCGCTAGATGTGCAAGTGCCTTTTACAGAAGCAACATTATCTGTAAGAACTTACCTTTTATGCAGACGATTTTTCTTTTCTATACTTTTATCCTTCTTTGTTTCATTTAAAACTTTTCCAGGCTCCAAGGAAGTGTTTTGAGAGAGCTGCTGAAAAGTGCCATGTTGACTCTTTGTCAAGTGTCGTAGGGTCTTGCTCCTGGGGTAAACATGTAGCTGTTGGTACAGGATCACCATTCGATATTCTTTTGGACACGAAAAAGGTTTGTCAACTGCTAATTTTTCCTGTTCTATGAAGTGTTTTAAAAGGTTCTTTAACTGTGTTTTCAATGAGTAATATTTCTAAAAGTTAGGTACCAGTAGGCTAAAATATTGATGTTTCTCTCTTCCTTTTGGTTAGTCAAAACGAAAGGGAAATCTTGTTTAAAATATATTGAACACCAACAGTGTTTTTATTATCTGCTTGAGATGCTAATTGCTGTCTATGCGTTCACCTATGAGTACATAGGTTGAACTCAACCAACCAGCTGGTATCGATGTGTATGATTTCCTTCAGTTGGTCAGAGGCAGCTCTGGCGGAGATGAAACAAACACCACTTGTCTTGGAGCAGAAATTGAGAATCTGGACTTGGAAGATGAAGCTATGACTTTTGACTTGTCTCCTGTTCGCGACTCTGATCAGCCAACTTTTGAAGATAGACATGAGCTTGAAAACAATTTAGCAAATCCAAGGTCCAAGGAGAGCATCCAGAGAGAATTGGGTTGGGAGAGGGATTCACCTCAAACTGCTGAACTAGGTGGTGGTTGGGAAAAGGCAAGCAAAGCCCAAAATACCAGTGCCAACGTGCTAGTGTCAGATTCTGCTTGGGCTAGTTGGGGTGGTGGTACAGTAGGCAAGGAGGACAACTTCTCCACGATGGCAAAAGAAGATTCACGCAGCTTTACTGACTGGAATTCTACACAACCTGGTAGTTTGAAGCAGTCAGGATCATCATCTGCGTGGGGGGAAATGGTTGATAATGAAAGGGATTCACCCCGTAGCAGCTGGGAGCAGGCAGCTGATAAATCTGGAAATGTTTGGACCGGCAAAAAAGTCTCAGATTCGGCTTGGTCCAGTTGGGGTAGTAGTTCAGTCGATAAGGAGGCCAGGTTCTCTAACGGCGTCCAAAAAAATTCTCCGAAGTATGGTGAGTGGGGTGCGAAGGAACCTCGAAGTACTGGCAAGCAATCAGAATCTTCGCCTGCCTGGAAGAAAATTGATTCTCTGGGGAATTTACCTTTAACTGCCAAAGCCAGTGGAGGTTGGGATCAGAAATTTGACAAGGACCAAAGGCATGCGGCCCAAACAACAGCACTGGATCCTGGTTGGTCCAGTTGGAATAATTGTGAACCAGTTGAAAGAGATAGCTTTTCTAAGAGGGTTCAAGAAAGATCTTCCAGTGATGGTGAATGGGGCAAAAAATCTCAAGATACTGCCAAGCAGTCGGGATCTTCATTTGGTTGGGGGAAGAAGTTTGAGGCTGGGAGTAATTCACCTTTAACTACAAACGGGAGTGCTTCATGTGGTAGTGGAGGTTGGGAGCTGGCACTTGACAAAGCCCAAAGGCTTGTTTCCCAAGCAACAGTTAGTGATCCTACTTGGTCCAGTTGGGGATCTGGTGAAACAAACAAGGAAGAGATAATATTAAACAGTGGGCAAGGAGATACTTCCAATGATCATAAATGGGGTGCAAAGGAATCTGAAAGCACAGGGAAGCTGTTAGGATTTTCATCTGGTTGGGGGACAAAGGTGTCTTCTAATGAGAATAAGACAGATGAAAACAAGGACCCAGTTACAGTCACTACAGAAAATTATAGTGATTGGTCCAAGATGAACACTGATGCAGTTCAAGGTGAACGTAGCTTGCCTACAAATTCTGAAGAAGGTTCTTGGAGATCTGGTGGAGCAGTTGGAATTGACACTGATGGAGAGAGGAACAAATCTACTGGCACACACGCGTGGGAGAATAAGAAAGATGCACATTCTCAGAGGGGTCCACGGAAATGGTTTAAAGGGAATGGAAATGTAAGTTCTCGAGGTTGGGGTTCACCCAGTAACGGAGATTGGAGAAACCAAAGAAATCGTCCTGCTAAGGCTGTTGACAATGTTGGTGCAAGTGGAACTTTCACATTAACAAAGCAGCGGCTGGATTCTTTCACAGCAGAGGAACAGGACATTCTTTCGGATTTCGAACAGATGATGCAGAACATCAGGCGAATAATCCATCAGACTGGGTAAGCTGCTATGATTTTTGGACAAAATAATCAGTTGAGGATTTTATATACTGTTACTTTCTGGAAACTAAAAAATTATGAATGAAAAATGATGCCCAATTAAGGAGATGAGTTGTTACTGAGGTTGACCATTATACACTGGAAAATTCTGTAATCAGTTTTCTAATATTTGACATACAAAAAGTAGCTTTAAGAGTGGTGTATGAATTTCCAGGATTAAGAAAGGTTGTTTTTGTATAAAGGTAAGTGCTCAAAAAGTGTGCAACATTTTGTTCATGTATGCCTATGTGCTATACATCCTTTATTTAGTTTTATTCAAGTTCCATGATTTGCAAACTACATTCCCCTATCTTGCAAATAAGTAATCTAAAAAAGTTTTAATTTCTATGCTAATTTCTAGTTTTATTGCTTGATTGTGAAAACGTTTGACATATTGCTGTAACCCTAAAATTTTGGTTGAAGGTACAATGATGGTGATCCTCTATCTGCTGATGATCAGTCATATGTTGTAGATAATGTCCTCAATTATCATCCAGAGAAAGTATTGAAGATTGGTGCTGGAATCAAATATATAATGGTATGCCCTAAGATCCTGAATCAGTTGCATAACATAGATCATTGTGGGATCATTTATCATGTATTACGTGCTTTAAACATAAGAGTCAACTTATTTTTTGGAGTGTTCTGTGCCATTTCTTTTGACTTTTTTAAGGGTGTAATTTGTGGTTCTTTAGCTTTTCTCTAACCTGAAGCTTATAGTAATAAGCTGTCTATAGGCTAATTGGGCTGGTTCTTTTGTAAGCTTCTAATCTTAAAAGTTTCAGTGGATATGCAAACATGATTTTTGGTGGACCATTTCCAACTAAGGCATTTATTGGATTTATGTTTTGCCTTATTTATCTTTGTTAATTTATTTATCCTATCTATGATACTTGAAGTTAAGTGTAGCCCGGGCTGTCAGTTGTCATCCTTGAGTTCTTTCTTGAGCATGCAGGACAGATTTAAGCTAAAGAGAGAATACAAAAAGTTGCGAGTCTTCAAAAATAGTGAAGTTGATTACGGTCCTCCTGGGAGCCTAGTTCCAGGAAACGATGGATGCTGTAGACAAAATGTGGAGTCTCAAATAATAAGTCAGAAATAAATACATTGAGGATGATGAATACATGATATATTAATAACTGTCCATCACCTATGACTCTTGTTTCCCTGGCGAAGAAAAACAATTTAGTTTTAACTAAAGTTAAGGTCGACAATACTAGCTCTGTTACACAACTAATGAACTGGATTTTCACAATGATCTCTAAGCTATTTCAATGCCATAATTCATTGTTACCCGAGAATAGGGGACTTCCATATCTTTGTGCTTTTAGGATATTGTTTTGGATATCACAGGCTTTACCATGCTAAATACTTATTAAGCAAGTTTCACATATTCTGGTGTTATCATTTTGACAAGGGAAAATGGTTCAGGTTGAAAATTTTCAAGAGTAGGACAAACTCATACTGTAGTAATTTGGCACTGGCACAGTATATTATTGACTTATAATTAAAATAATGATGATAGAGAGTCCAAGGACGGGGAAATAGCAAAGAAGAGAAATGGTACCACCTGCAAACTTTATAGGAAATCAGATCTTTTTAGGTCATTTTATTTGTTTCCCTTTGTATATCAGTAGAATTTTGGTTTCTTCTGTATAAAAGATGAATAATGATGCTGCGGTAGATGAACTTTGCATGCAAACTTTGAACACTGAATACAGAACTTCTTCATGACCAAAAATGGTCAATTGTAAGATCACACATTGGGTTTACAAGGAACTGCACCTGGTAACAAGATCTAACCCTTAAAAATTTGGCTTAAAACAACTCAATTGCTAGGATCTGAAAAAATAGATTTCTTTAGATTGTAGAAAAGCGCTCACCTTCAGAAAAGGTTTTCAGAAGGCATACAACATGAAGTATGCATGGTTTTTCTTGGCCTAAAGCCAATCTGGGCATAGAATTGGACCTTGGATCTGTCCAATGGTCCCTTGGGTTTTGGCCATATATAGTGGAATGAGCCACTATTCTTATACTTACCTTGAAGGGACAGGCTGCGGGGAACTTCAGATGCTTCTCTGTATCTCTTGAACATTTTGGGATATTACAAATTGGAGCTCCACCTACTTTTGAATAACATCTGGCCCCTTGTGACAAGTATGAAAATATTCAAGCTCTTGCTCTGAGTCCTCCTTAAGAAGCTTTGATTGGTAGGCAATAAAGTTCACGACCATGGTTCGCCATCGCAGGTCGCGGTCGCGGTCGCGTCGTGGTCTTGGTTGTTCCACATTTATCACGGCATATCGATTGAATATCGGGTGATACGCATATTATAGCATATGCAAGTTTTCAAAAATTTTGAAAAAATTACTAAAATTAGAAAATACGAAAAAAGACAATTTTAAAAAATATCTAAGTCGACTCCAAGTGACTCGGATATATCGGTCGATATCCTGCATCATGGATTCGAATCGGGCTAATATCAGCCGAGTTAGACCGAGTGATTCGGGGATCCGTATCGTACGGTCCCCTCCGTTCCGGTTATGACTCGGTCGATACGTATTGGTATCGGCCGATATTGCGAACCATGTTCATGACAGACCTTATAAAACTACTTGATGAGTTTTGAGGTTCTAGTTATATGAATGTTTTGTTGCATTGGAACATTTTCTATGTATCATTTTTCCTTGGAAAAACTGTGATGCTAAATTGTTACTATCATCTCTCTCTCTCTCTCTCTCTCCATAACGATTTTACCATAGAGGTTGAATATCAAGGGACATTGATGTTTATTTTTGTTTGGATACTATAGGTGAATACAAGGATGTTGTTCTTATCACCTATTTCATCAACTGATATTTCATCAAGTTATTCGATGAATTATAGTCGTTTGTGACCTGCAATTGCTGCATGTATCTGCATGCGATTTTCTTATTTATTCTCGTGCTATCATTGGAAATCCATCACTAGCCAAATGTTTTGGCAGTCTTAGGTTTGCACTGGTGCTAACCTCTGAATTTTTAACAGGTTTCTAAGCACGCAAGCTTTCAGGAGAGTAGGTGTTTTTATGTTGTCTCTACTGATGACCACAAGCAAGATTTTTCATATCGTAAAAGCCTGGAGAACTTTGCCAGGAAAAAGTATCCTGACAAGGCTGATGCTTTCCTGGCAAAGTATTTCAGCAGAAAGCCTCCCCGTCCTGGTTGGAGCAGAGACCATGCTTCTACTCCAGATGAAGCTGGAAGTCGGCAAGAACAGTAGTTCCTTTTTCCAGCTAACATCCTCCTAGTGACAGGAAGTTTGCTGCTCATTTTCCTCTAGAGCAGTCATTAATTAGTGTTTATCTTTGCTATTCCATCGAATCTGATATCCAACCTAGGAAAACTTTTGCTTCTTTATTGGCACTTCAGTTGTACAGTTGTACAGGCATCTAACTTAAATCAGGACTTGTGGTTGCTGGAAAGTCACTGTATCCACAGGGAAGTCTAGCTGTACATCCTTCTGCTGGGCAAAAGCCATTATCGGTTAATTAAAATCCTATCTTCTTCAGAATCATATTTTATGTATCAATATCGTTTGCAATTTGCATTTGCTTTTTACAGTGGATTGTTGATTTAATTTTGCTGGGCTTGATGGCATTTATGTAGAGTATGGCTGAGAGGACAAGATTTTCATCATGCTTTTTGGATAAAGGGTTTGACAGTACGGAAAACAGAACCTCTTTGCTTTGCTCAGTTGTTCTGGTCTCGTTTATTACCGTCTCGGTTAGCCTCAACTAAACAAAATCGTGGATTGGCTTGCGTCAAATTTTCTCTAATAAGGGTGCGTTTGATTCTAGAGAATTAGAATTGGAATTCTATGAATTGGAATTTCAAGTCATTCCAATTCTTGCGTTTGGAAAATGCATAGAATTGATACAGAATTTATTTGGAATTTCAAATTCTTTGTTTGCATGAGAGAAGAATTCATTAGGAATTAGAATTGTTTTCATGAAAAAACATTTGCTTACATATAATTTTTCTTTTTTTCATTTTTCTATATAATAATTTCTTTTTTCTTACATTTAGCTAATTTTTACTAAAGATTTAAAAGAAAAAACCAATTTATGCCTTTGATAATTTATTTTTTCCCACTCTCATATTAATTTCTTTGGTGAACATTTCCTTTAACATGTTTTGATCCATTATCCCTTTTTTTGTGAAGAAATATATCCCCATCTCAAATGTGGTATGTCAACTGTGTTTTGATATATTATAATAAAGCAAATTTCTTTCTTACTTCTAATACTTACACAAAATTCAAAAAAAATTTAGAGAGTTAGAACTTTCCCTGTGGCGCATGGAGCTAGCATGTATCAGATGGCAAAGACAATTGTACATAGGAATTGTTCAATTTGTGCAACATCCAATGTCGCTCGAGGGATGCACCAGAAACCATGTACCATAACCTATTCATCTGTAATTTATTAACTTGCAAGTTCGTTAGTTGCAACTACTACAAGTTCCAAGTCTCCATTTCACTCCCCATACTTCAAATTTTCTGCAATGTGTCACAATAGTCAAAAATTACTGATTACTCCAACACCAATGTGCTTAAGATTTAATTATGTGTAAAACCTCAACAGCAAAAATACCTAAAATACACATTCAGCGAGTGCAAAAACATAGAAATTACAGCAACTCAAGACTCCCAGATGCTCTTCCCCCAGTGACCTAAAAATACAACCGAATGAAAATGCTGAAGGCCAGCATCAAAATTTGGAAGCAAAATTTAAATGCCAACACAAGTATCATTTTCTGACTTGCATGTCCAATCAGAATAGATAAATAACACTTCTTAACCAATCTCTAATATGATGTGAAATGTGCTCAACAAGCATCTGGATAGCATGAAAAAAAATAAAAAAACAGCAGCATTGATCACCACATAGGTTCATGCAGCTCAAGGACAAGTCAGGTCATCAACATAGGCTGCTATGTTAATCTCAATACCTAAAATGCTAGTTCATCACACAAAAGATCCAATGTCCCATTCTTATCATCTCAAAAATTAGACAGAAAATAGCTGAAATATTTCCTAGAATCTTTCTATAATCTTGTTTTGATCCATTATATGAAAAACAAAAAACTCATCAGAATTTAAAAAGTCATGTGGATACACGATGGAGTAGTAACAGCTTCTGCTTTCTCTACTTGGCTTCCAGCAATATGCTCAACTTCTTCTCCCAACAGAAACAACTTCAAATGGAGGTTACCAAATAAAATCAATTACCAATGTGCATCAATAGCCAATCCTTTTTTAAGTCATCTCGGAGACCAAAAAAAGTGTCATACTTTGTCCTGTCATTCATAAGTAAATCGATACCCTTTAACAATTGAAATCTATCCAATTCAATTTCAGATAACTCATCTTCCACCATTTTAGTTGTAACTTTTGAACATTCTGAATTTAAGTACTTATCCAGTGAATCTGCCATTCGTCCCAACACCTGGTAAAGTGCTTGAGAGCTTGTTAGTTTCCTCTTTGTACCACGATCATTTGTTGAAGATGACGATTTTGATTTTGACCACTGTCGAGCTAGCAATGCATTCATAACTTCATCTTCTAAAGAACGTGAATCAGTCTCAAATGATTCCTCTACATTAGCAAACTATTCAACTTCAGTATCAACATTACCCTCAAAAGCAGTTTGGGCGCCCTCTCCATTTGCACGATCTTGTGAAAACAATGTACATATATCCTCCCAATTTTCAACCACTATTTTTTTTTCTATAAAGAACAATTTTTGGATTCTCACTTACTCGAGCATTCCATACATCCTCATCACAAACATCAATTCTACCTCTAGAGTAGTCCCATATTATCGCAGACCCAGAGTTATATGACTGGAGCAGTGGGTATAGGATGTCATAGTGTTTCTCCCATATCTTGAAACGAGATATAATATTAGCCTTTGTCACAGATATATTGAGCTTATCGAATAAAGCATTCATTACAGCGGTGTAGGCTGCCGTCTTCCATGCACATTTACCATCCAATTTGTTTCCTTGGTTCATTTGGTCAATAAAACAAGTGTCCATTACACGATCCATTTCAGGAGTCCAAGTGAAATACCCTTTGCCTTTCCCTTTTGACTGAGATGTTGCTTCAGATGCCATATCTGAGGCAAATATGCACCAGAAAACATCACAATGTCATGTTCTTAAGAACATATTTAATAGCTACTGCATTATAGAACTAAAAATGAAAGGCAAATATACACCTGAAAAATTCATACATATGTTAAATGAATTGACATTAAGCAGCATTGCTGACAACAACTCTTTTCCATTAGCTACCCAGAATTGGAATGTTTTGATTTCAGATGTCATAAATGCCAACAGATATGGGGGAAAGACATAGTGTTGCTGATCAAAGATGGTACCACATCAAGCAAGAGTGATGTGGAAGACATCCTTGTGAACCAAAAGGGGAACTAAACATTAGTCAAACACGAAAGAAAGTACACAACACTGTATTGTCTAACGGCTACTTTAGTTCCTATCAAGGAGTACTAAATAGCTTGAACTTAACTATTCAACTTAAACCTCAGAAGTGTGTGGTAATAAGTCCAAAGCTGATGTACATACATAGTCAAAAAGATATAAGTATTATTAAAAGAAAAATACATCTTAAAAAACCATTTTAAGGAAGACATACGAGATTAGCCCTTTAACTAACTGAATTAACTGAATTCAAACCCACTCTAGTCACAATAGAACAAATTAGTGAGAGGAAGCAGAAACAAAAGCAGGCCTTCAATCATTAAGAAATGCATAACTTGACCAGAAAGGTTAAAATATCAATTATCAAGATAACTAACAGCAATCTGCAGTAAGCAAAAAATAAGCCCATGGTCAAAAAACTTCAGAAGGTTTTCACCTCAAGCGAATTTCCTCCTTTACAGATTCTTTGGCATCATCTGCAGTAGTAAAAACGAAAAGCAGCTTGGATCTCACAGTATTCAGAACATGGATTCGAGTAGGAAGGAAGGAGCAGGAAAATGATAAAAAGTGTAGTACTCACTATATATTCTGATATATGAAGCTATAAAATGGAGTTTGTGAGAACCCGTAAAAACCCTAATTATTTTCCTAGGGTTTTAGTTCCCTTAATTGCATAATTTTTGCATTTCTGGCTTGGAAATATTATCTGGGTGGATTTTATGAGCAATTATAATTTTTAGATGATTTTTCTAGCATTGGTGAGTTTTTAGAAAATTAAGAATATATATTGGACGTGGGACCCACTAGTGCGAAAAGTTCGGAAAAATTCGGCCAATACGGTTAAATTTCGGATACTGTGTAAAATTTATCGGGTGCTAAGAGATAAGTAGAGTGTGTGAAATGATTGATGTGAGAGAGAAAAGAAGGATAGGAATGCATTAATGAGAGTGACAAGTGTCACTTTCTCATTGGGTGAATTTTAAGATTTACTATTCACAATTTTGACTTTTTGACCAAAGGATTAAATATCCAAAAATTGCCCAAAAATCACCATTTTTCACTCTTGGATGGCCGGCCCTCTTGTGCTAAGAAAGGAAGAAAACCTCTTCAATTTTCAAGTCCCAACTAGCTCAAATCACCCAAAATACTTGCTTCCATCTATTTCTACTCCATAAAATCTCTTTAGTTGATGTTAGTGAGTGTTGTAGTGAAGCTTGTTTGAAGGTTTAAGGTGTCCAACATCCTCCTTGTGAGAACCCAGAGAAAAAAAAAAAAATTATTTATTTATTTATTATTTTATTCCTGTGCACCGTTTTCTTGTATTTTCTTTATTATATTACTTTTATTAACATTTTATCAGTAAATATAGTTTTTAAATCATTTTTCTAGTATAAGGTAGTTCGTGAGAAATTTGGAACGTATTTTGGACGTGGGACCCGCTAGTGCATTTAGTGAGAGAAATTCGGCCGATTCGGTTAAATTTTGCATAAAGGGATTTTATTACTAGGTGTTAGGAGATGATTAGAGGTTACCTAAATGAATTAACCTTGGAGGGATAAGAGGATAACTCTAAGTGAAAACAAGGTGCCACGTGTCCAAATGTGGTTGGACCAACCATACCTAACTTTGCCTAACTTTCTTTGTCTTCACTTAAAAGTCAAAATTGGACCAAATCATCTTCATTCTTCAGCTCCTCATGGCCGAACCTCTCTAGCCAACAAAGGAAAGAAACCTTCAACCTTCTATCTTCAAATCTTGCTCCAATCTTGAGAATCAACCGATTATTTCTTGAATTAGTCCATAAAATCATCTTGCTACGGGTGTTTGAAGAACTTGGTGGTGTTATTTTGGAAGAAAACTCTCTAAGCTTCAACCTTTCTTGAAGATCTAAGGTATATTGCTTGGAACTCATCTTTTGTTTCTAATTTTGGCCAAATGGTGCCTTATAGTAGCTATATACGTGATTGTACGGAAGATTTGGTGGATTGGAGTGAAGTTTCCCAATTTTCTGATTTTTCTTGGAATTTTCTGGTTTCATATGATGGATATGATTGGGTTTGATTTGGTGGTTCCAAATGGTGTTTTATAGCTCACTTGTGCGTTAATTGTAGTTAATTGCGGAAATTGCCGCTTGTGCGAAAAATTTCAGATTTAGGGTTTCAATTGGGGCTTTGCTATGGTTGATTGTTGAGCTTCTAATTGGCTATTATTGAGGGGTATTGTGACCCTAATGAAGTATATTGAATGCCTTATGAATTGTTTGGGTGCTTGTGGTTGTGTTGGATGGTTTTTATTGGTGTCTTGTAGGTTGGAAAAGCTGAAATTTTAGGGGAAATGCTGTCCGAGTGTCTAGGGCATTGGATCCTTGTGAGTTGGGTTGAGATTGACTAGAAATGAATAATTTTAGGGTTGTTTCTACTTTTAACCCTAAATATTATGTATTTTTCATTTCCAAGCTATATTTGGGTTTTACCTTAATAGTTCCTATTAAAAGGTATTCGACTCGTGTTTGAGTCTTAATTGTACTTTCTTGATTATTATAGGGCGTGCCGGTGATCCGAGGCTCACGTCGGGCGAAAACTTGTGAAATTTCTTTGTTTGACTTGGTGAGTGTACTACTCACATATTTGTTATTCCGTGGCTTTCTTGTACTTGAATTCTGTGTTTTGGACTAGTTGTGATGATTGTTTGGACTAGGTGAGGCGAGGGTGTACTTTACCACTCTCGTACTCTCTGGCCTACTTGTTTGGTTATGATATAACTTGAATACTCTTGACTGTATTTGATTTGGTGTCGCTTGGATGCCGATCCTTAATGTAACTCTGGATCTGTACTGTTTACTTTGAGCTCTACCTCATTGGAAGTCAATGGACTCGAGCCAGTAAGGACTTGGTCGGGGACATTTGACAAGCCATGGGGACTGTATTTGAGAATCTTTGGGTATGAGACCCTAGATTCCGGTTTACTCGAGTAATACCAATTCTGTACTGTGTGGTGTTCGGGCCCGGTAAGGGGAAAGTGAGGTGGACGGATAATTGGAGTAAAGAGGGGTCTACGGTCATGATTACCTGGTATACATTGACGGAGAGTCAATGAGATGAGATCAAGTATGGCAAAAGAGGAAAAGGGCTCCTGAGAGCCATCCGTATCCTTTTATTCCTTACACTTGGGTGTTATTGCTTTTACTTACTTGACGAACGTATTTGGACTGAATGCTCTTGAGTTTATGTGATCTTGGTATATGTACGTGATAGTACCTCATTGGGCGAAAGCTCACTTCGTTAAATTTTGTTTTCCTTACAGGGAATTGTCTTTTGAACTTTTGACTTTGAAGCATGAGTTGAGTAGAGCTAGTTGAGAGATTTTGTATAGCTCCTCAATAGTTGGAACCTTTGTTTGTACTTGGATTTAAATGCTTTCTTTTGGCTTGTAACCATACAAATGAGGTTTGTAATAGGGTGTATTCCTATCCAATGGATCGTACTTGGCTTGTATATACTCTTTTCAGTGATTGTTGGAAATTTCTTGTAATCCATGGGATCTTGGCGGATTGTGACGTGGCGGTCACTATTCGCTTCACGTTTTGACTTTTGTTTTCCGTTTCTTATTTATTGGGTTGTTTAAGCGCGCCAATATTTTCCCGAACGACTTGAGTTAGTGTTTGACCGTTTTAGTAGTCCTGGCGAGAGCTGGGCAGGCAGTCCGCTAACTCCTTTGGTACGGCTTAGGGGAAGGTGGGGCTGTCACACTCCTCTCTCTTGTTTCTTGGTAAGTGAAGCTTGAACACCCTCTTACACCTTATGAAGCCTAAGTTATGCTTATTAGTGATTAAAGTGTTGAAATTTCTGGTTTTTATCTTGGTTTGAAGTGATTTGGTGAAGTTTTCCATTTTATTGATGATTTTCTGGTTTCATATGATCTTGATGGTGTGGTTGTTTTTGATGGTTGGTAATAAGGGGCTTTGGCTCTAGTAGGTGCATATGATAGAAAATTGCAATCAATTTTGGATTTGGAAGAATTTCTGGAAAATTAGGGTTCTTGGTTGAACATTCTGTCCGAAATTTTAGGTCATAGATAGAGGCCGAATTGGACTTTGCTCAAAACATGAAAGTTGTAGGTATTGATGATTTTGAAGTGCCTGAAAAATTTCAGGGCATTTGGAGTAGTGTAGAGTGAGTTATGCCGTTTTTACTGTTGCTGTTCTGGGTGAACAGAATGTGCGAACTGCGATAGTAATTGTCTGTTTTGACTGGAATTGGTTTGGATTTTGGAGTTGGTGTCTTCTGATGAAATGTAGATGAATGTCTTAGCTAACATATGCCTTTGGAATTTCGGCATTTGGACTTGTATGGACTGAGATATACCGATTACCGTTTTCTGTGTTTTGCAAACCTGTTTTGGGAATTCTGGGTTAGTATTTGGCATATTTGACCTAGTTGTGTTAGGAACTGGATTGAGTGGACTTCTACATTGTTGTAGCTCTGTTTCATAGCTTCGAAACGGTGGGTCTTTCACCCCCATCCGATAACCATAGTGAAAGTGGTGTCATTACCGCATTATGAGGTCAAATACGTTTTTTTTTGTTAAGGCCTAAGTTAAAGCCATTTCTTAATTTCTGGTTACGTATGATGCTTATATATGCATATGAAACCTTATTGGGGTTGTGGTTGGCATTGGTTTATGACTCGTTATCGAGTCTCTTTTAGGGCTTGCTTTCATTTCGGTTGTTTCCTAGTTAACTTTTGTACTTGTACCACTTTGAGCTTAGTGAACGGCTTTTGGGAAATGAGATGAATTTTGTGTGAGATGTTGGGACTGATTTGAGGATATAATGAAGCCTTAATGGCTGGAAAAGTAAGAAATTTAGGGGAAGTGCTGCCCGATTTTCTAGGCCGTTTGATTCCTTTAAGTTGGATTTGCCTTTTGGTAGAATGAAAGGCTTTTGGGTTGTTTGCGCCTAAGTCTTCATGCTACCTTTTCGTTTCCAAGGGAATCATGTTTTTGCATTCTTGCATTAGTATTTATTTGGCAAGGCGTACGACGTATAGTCGAGCCTCACATGTGCATTCTGTTTACTCGATTCTGGAAGTAAAACCTTCAATTGGTTTATTTTGATTATTTTAGGGTTTCTTGGCGATTAAGGCCAATCTGAAGTGAAAACTTTTGAAGTTGAGCCGGTGAGTGTACCACTCCCCTCCATTGCTGTTTAACTTGATTTCTGCACTGTAATTTGTTTAATTTGTTTGAGACGAGGGTGTACTTTATCACACTCGTTCTCTTGTCTGTCCATATGCCAATTTTGAGTGCCTATCTGAATCTGCTATTCTGTATCTGTATCTGAATATGTTATCTGTGTCTGCATCTGTTCGGATTTCTATGACCTATGAGCTCAATCCTGTGGCTAAGTTATTCGAGTCGGGCCGGCAAGGGCCTGGACGATTAGATAACGAACCACGGTAGTCTGTTCGGGGATTTTTGGGTATTAAGACCCTTGATTCCGGTATACTCGAGTATTACCATTTCTGTTCGGTTACGGTGAGCGGGCCCGGTAAAGGGGTGTTTGGTGGACGGAATTCGGAGTAAAGAGGGGTCTACGGACGCATTGGTTCTATATACGTTGACGGAGAGTCAACCGGTTTGGATCAAGTACTGCGCTGGAAATTTGGCTCCTGAGAGCCACCCGTATCCTTCTGATTTGAATCATTGGTTTCTGTGCTTTACATCTGACATGTGTATCTGATTTGTTAAATGTGAAATGCCATGATTTTAATGCTATTTGTTTGGTACCTCATTGAGCGCAAGCTCACCCCTTTCCGTTCCTTTTGTTTTCCTTACAGGAAAATAAACCCTTTTGGTCTGGATTTGACAAATGGCTGCCAAATTGAGCTAGATGAACATATCTTTTGTATAGCCCATGTATTAAAACCCTAAGTGTACTTTTGGGGCGTTTTCTCTTTTGGATTTGGCAAACCGTGTATATGTATTAACTTTTGAAAGCTTTTGTATGTCATTTTGATTTGTAAACGCTAAAGTTCAGTTGTGTATGTTTGTTAGCTTTTCGGTTGGGTTCTGACGGGTCGGTTGCTATTCATGGCCGGCTCCGGATTTCTTTCATTTTATCTTGGGTTGTTTTACTATTTTGATTTGTTTACGCTCGTTTGTAAGTTCCGGATCGCTATAGATAGCTCTAATTTTATCCGTAGTCCTGGCGAGAGCTGGGCAGGCAGTCCGCTAACCCCTTTGGTTCGCCTTAGGGGAAAGTGGGGCTGTTACAGAGTTAAACAAGAACAATGGGAAATAGAAGAAGGCAGAGAAAATTACATCACTAAATGAAAGGCTTCCAGAATTAAAGCTTTTGTTCAAGACGTATCTGTATCAAAATACGATTTAGAGGTGGAAGGATCCTTGCTGAAGGAATATTGTGGCAGATTTTGTCGAAATCCTCTCCTTGAACCCTGTTCTGAAATTCTTCGCGGATTGCCAACACTTTTTTGAGTGGTTCAATGAACCTCAATCCCTCGGGCCGGAATCATGGTTAATCTTTGACAGTAGTGAATCTCAAGACTAGAAAGATTTAGCCATAATGGCTCCTTTCTCCACCGCCCACTTCTCTAATACGAAAATATTAGGGTTGCAGGTGGATATGATGGTGGAGAGCAGAGCACTAGCGGCTGAGGAAAAATGGTGAGTTAGATAGGAAGAGAGGAGCGCCAATATCCTTGACCCGATTTTAATTTTTGACCCATACTAGATCCGCGTGGACCCGTTTAGTTTAGCTGTGGAATTAGAATTAGAATTCTTTTGATTTGGTAAAGAATTTAATTCATGGAATTGGACTCCTATAGAATCCAAACAATGGAATTAGAATTAGGGCCCCAATTCCAATTCTAAACCTCAATTCCATAGGAACCAAACATACCCTAAAATTTGTTTTGCAGTAGCGGCAAAAGTTATCAGGTTTATTAATGGGTTAATGGCACGATGCACACCTGAACTATTTGCAAATTAAACTTTCCACTCTAAACTTTAATTCCACAATCGACCACCTCGTATTTTTATTTTTTTCTTTGCATGACTAAAATCGTTAAATCCAATGGAAGCAAAAAGTGATGCAGTCGTTTTGCCTTTTGTGACCACCCCACTTCTCCCTAGGGCGTACCAAAGGGGTTAGCGGATCGCCTGCCCAACTCTCGTCAGGACTCACTCACTCGAAACTCGAAAAAATGACTTACATACATAGCAAATAAGTAACACAACAAGTTCAAACTTAATATATACATTGATGTTCAGATCCAGCTACAAGGCTTATACACGCCCAAATACATTAACGTGTTTACAATCCAAGTCCAAACGACCCTATTCGGGTGCTAGCGCGAGTACAATTCAAAATTTGCAACTAGACTACTCTGTACAAGTCTCACGCCTCGCTCGTACCCCCTACTAAGGAAAACAAATGGAACGGGGTAAGCTATATGCTTAGTGAATAATTGGGGTAAAATGTAACAACACGTTCAAATAAACATATAAATCCCAATATTTCACATCAATACAGAAATGTAACATCATAATGGTAGGATATGGGTGGCTTCAAAGCCAATTCAATTCCCCGAGTTTGAACGCTTGTTGACACTCCGTCAACCAAAGTACTCATAGACCGTAGACTCCACTTAACTTTCCCCGTTCACCTTATCAACCCCTGCTGGCCAGTCAACAGCACACAGCAGCTCGAGCGAAACAAAATAGCTTAACTTTCATCAAAGATTTAACAAAGAACTAAATCCCAAGGTTAGTATGGAACTACCTTCGACCAAACCTCGGTTGGCTCGAATTGTTCGTCTATCCTTGGAACCGGGTTGGAACCAAGCCCTGAGATATCCGATCTCTCAATAGATGATATCTCTCAATAAAGTACACAACAAAGTACTTACCCCAAACAACACACAGCAAAAGGGGTTCAATTCAAGTCGTGTAATCACCCCATCAGCACTCAGCAAAAGGGTGATACGCAACATAAGGCATGTATTCTCACATATGAAATCAAACAAATGATGGGTTTAGGCCGAGTGAGATAAAATACACCCTCGTCTAAGTACCCATTTAACATATACAAAGCACTTTGACAATTTCACATCAATAAACAACCCAATTACTCACTTGATACAGCTTGACACGAAAAATGATACAATTCACTGAGCTTGACCGTCACCGTCAAAAGCCTCACAATCTGTATTGACAGATTATATACACACATAAGTGAAACGGCCATACAATAACAGTTTATAACTTAAACGATCGAAAATGGTCAACAATAATAAAAAACGATCAAAACGACATTAAGGCCAAAAGAATGTCGAAATTGGCCGAAACGGCCGGAATGGTAACAAAATAACAAAAATAGTTCTAAACAGTCCAAAACGGCAAAAACAGTTGAGAAATGCACATACGCATGTGCGAAAATGAAAACGGTCGCGCGTCCGCACCCAAAGGCCCAAACGGACATTTCACAGGTTTGACACCTTTTACAGTTTTAATTACAACAGAAGTTGTGGTTTTCGGTTTAAGGTGTACGAGATATCGTTTCGAACCTAAGACAAAGGCCTACAACTTTGATGAAAACCACTTAGTCCAGTTCATAATGTATCCAGGTCAAAATTTCAAATTATAGAACCAGAATCTCACATTCGGGCTAGTTAACCGTACTATGTGTAACCGACAATAACTCAGGCTACCGAAGTCCGATTAAGGTGTTTTTAGGGCCGTTGGAAAGCTAAGACATAGCACTATGACTCCTGTGTTTTGGCCAAATGCTAATTCAGTACGGATCAGGGTGAACAGATGCGGTCAGATTGGTAAAATGTCAAAACTGTCCACAGAGCTCTACCTATGGCAGTCAGGGGTATTTTTGTCTTTTCATGAGCTACGGTGCTCGGGTTGGGCTGAAATTTGCAAAAAACTATAAAATATCATTCCCTACAACTTTCATGTTTTGTGCTAAGCCTAATTCGGTCTCCATCATGGTCGAACAGGACCGGGCAGAACAGGGTATCTTCAAAACTGAAAACTGGAATTCATGCAGTCCAATGCTAATTTTCTTATTTCTGGCTTGATTCACTACCTCAACTTCCTATACAAGATTATAACCATCATATACCATCTAACCAACAAGAAACACAGTTGAAAACCTCAACCCTAACACAAGAACATGCACCATATCCATCATAACAGAAATTTAAAGCATCAAAACTGGAAATTTGTATCACTTGCTGGCATTTTCTCAAACCACCATAGAAATCACCAAATCTTCCATACAAATCCACAAAAGTGATATATAAACTATCATTAACCCTTATTAGCATATTACAACATCAAAATCCATATTTCTACTCAATTGTTACAAGTTTTTACAAGAGTTCAAGGCTGCTTTACCTTCCAAAGGTTGGTTCACAAGGTTGCACTTCAAGAACCAAGTTCCTTAGCTTTCTTTTGCTCTAACTCCCAAGCTTGTTGGATGGGTTGCACACAACCAGAATTTTTTCTCTTGTTCTTCCTCTTGTTTCTCTCGATTTTTCCTTTCTTTTTTTCTCCCAAGAGCTGGCCGAAACTTACCTTGTTTCTTTGGCTTTGGTCTTGCTAAGTAGATTAATACTAAGTCCCTTGGTCAAAATCCACTACCTTTTTTTATTAGCCAATCAAAATTAAGCTTAGGAATCTCATGGAACCTTTAGGAAGTCTAGTAACTTGTGATTAACCAAAAGTCACACTATGGCCCAATTAAATTCACAATCCTACCAATTTACTCCACAATTTAAACTATGGCCCAAATAAATTCACAATCCTACCAATTTACTCCATAATTTACATACTTGATATATTTCAAAAACCTAATTACACCTCAATTACTCTACTAATCACCCAATCACTATAATGACCTATAAAAACATACTTCATCACACATGAACAAAGTTACACAATAAACTTTGAAATACACACACAATTAGGGGTTTTTTTAAAACAAAACAAAAGAAATAAATCGAAATTTTAAAAGAATGAGGGAAAAAGTATTGTCCTAAAATTCGGGATATCACACCTTTAATTAGGCTACCAACATTGCGTTATTACACTTCCCACCATTGGATTCTACGAACAATAGAGGTATAAATGATTTGAATTTAATTAAGTATCTCATGGATTTGCTCGGTCAAAACTAGAATTTAAATTCATGTTGATCAAGTTTAAACTTAAGTTCAACCAATACAAATAGCTTGACGAACTCGAGTTCAAGCTTAATATATGATGTTTGAAAGCTTGTCAAGCTTAATCGAACTTCACACATACACATACATATAAATTTTTAATTTTTAAGTTTATTAGTGTGAATTGTCTATTTTGTCCATTATTCAAAAATATATAAAATATAAATTTATATCGTTTAAACTCAATTAAATTGGATTGAGTATGAATTGAGCTCGATTGGACTTGATTTGATTGAGTTGGATTTAAGTTCGAGTAAGACTGAACGAAATCAGGTTTGAGCTCAAAATTTTCAATTCAAATTGAGTTTGACTAGTGTATTGATTGCAACCCCACCGAAAGTTGCTCAAAAAGCACCAATTTTGAGTTGTACTAAAAATTTTTTAATGTCCAAAAACTATATCCTTAAATTCAAAGAATTACTTTCATTAAACACATTAAAAGTACTTTTATCCTTCAAAAGTGCTTTTTTAGCAAAAGCACCATAATCCCAAATGGGTCTTTAGTATAGTTTCTTAACTTGCAATTAGTGGTGACAATTAATTCCTGAGTTGCAATGGCCTATCCATGTACAAAGAGTCCTTAGATGGGATGGATTGAAAGGATTTGAGCTTGGTTTTAATTGGGATTAGTTCAAAAAATTCTCAACAATAAATGAGAATATCCGGGGACTTAAGTGGATATTTGGGGACTCAAGTGGGAAGTGCTGAATAGTCAACCATTAGTATTGTTTCTTAAGTTACAACTACAAGTAGTGGTGGCAATTGATTCGAAATTTCAACGGGCTACTCACGCTCGGAGAGACTTTTCAAAGATGCGCTTAAAGAATTGAGTTTGATTCTTAATTTTGATTAGTCCCAAAAAACAACAAATAGAAATATTTGGATATTACTTGGGATCCCATTGGAATCCCTAACCAGATCTTTATTATTTTAATTGCTTTTTTTTCCACTTTAGGTCCACAGTCCACCGTCACCGATCCTACATCATTTCCCCATAAGATATAAAAATGAAAACGAAAGAGAGACATTAAGTATCTTCTTGGAGTCCGCTTAATTACTATCAGAAAAATTTTTTCACAGTATTGGAACATCCAAATGTTGAGAAACAAAATTTGTATTCGTTCCTTTTCTAACATATTATATGGTCTTATTATTTATCAAAGATTTGAAATTTCATATTTTTCACACATTTAAGAATTCTCATCAAAATATTTCTTTCAATTTTTCCACAACGTTTTGTTTTAATGTATTAAAAGTTTTTTTTAATTCAACATTGACTCAAAAAACCTTCATTTTGAACATTATTTGTAATAAAAATTAAAAGTGAGAAAAGAATTATGCCAATAAGTGGAAATTATACTTCAGAAGTATAATAGAAATTATTTGTTTGATAGGAATGAGGATTTTTTTAAAATTTCTTTTTGAAAGTTAGAAAGATTTTTTTTTCAGTGTAAGTAGGAGATCTCGAATTTGACTTACAATCCCTCCGCCCATACCACTCAACTCATCTCCCCACCCACTCTCACCCCCCAAAAAATTTGGAAAGGGTTATTTTACGATGAAGAATGCAACCCATGGACTTAAAATTTGTCTGTCATCGCTTCACAACTATTTCGTTGATTGTGGTAGTTATCCTAAGAGATGAACAACACCCACAACGACATATGATCTTTCCTTTGGTTCTCGTAGCATTGTCCTTTCATTATGAACAACAACTCTACGTTAATGTTTTGAGATTAATTAGACAAGGAAAATAATGAATGAAATTCAGTAAATAATATTTATTTTGCAAAATGGTTGCATGATAATTAAAAGGAAAATAGAATTTTTACAAAAAACAAAGAAATAAATGAAAAAAACAAAGCAATAAAAAAGAACCTTAATTGGAGCATTCCGAACACAAGAAATAAACGGGTTTAAAAAAATTTAAAAAGAAGTAAACTGAAATTTGTTGGGTGTATGAACGGTATTAAAATTGGACTAACCCATGTTAATCCCACCCATATTAATCTCATAATTCATCTGTGACTACTTAAGTATATGCCCATATTTTTGAGTCTTGTTTGAATCCCACCTATTAGCCATCGAAAGTTTACAAGATTTGGGATTGGACTCTGTGAGTGGTGCGGACTGACTCATTACTCCTGTTGCAATACCCTAGAGACATTAGCAAATCGCCTCCTCACATGAGGTCTATTTGAGATGTTATTTAGTAAGAATTTGTAGATTATATTGAACTTCCATCCTTTCCCTTCCTCCCAATACTCCGCCACCTTTTTCATTCTTTCTTCCTTAGAAATTTCAATAGTCCTTTAGGCTACTATCTCCTACCCATTTATCTATCTAGAAACTGATAAGCTGTCCGTTCCCTAGTCTCCATTTTGTTTCTGAGGCTATCAACTCACTCCCTAACCTAATGCTCCTCCATACTTGGGACTCCCCTACCTTCTTCGGTAGTATAATTTCTTCTTCTTTGATTTTGTACTTTGATTGTAGTACCCTTGCCCAAAGTTCATCCTTGCTCTTGTAGTATCTCCAACTCAACTTGGCAAGTGAACTTTATTTGCCACTTTAATTCTTCTTATTCCCAAACCTCCAAATATCCTGTGCTATGCAACTTTGTCCCAACCCAAATGGTGCATTCTCTTGCCACCCTCGGAATCACCCCAGAGGAACCCCTGATGTATTTTTTTTATTTTCTCAGCCACTGAGTTGGGGAGTTTAACGATCTGCATCATATAATTCGGGATAGTAGCTAGAACCGACTTGATAAGTGTGACCCTGACTACATAGGCTAAACATTTTTTCTTCCCTCTTGCCAACCTTGCATGAATTTTATCTAGTATCTCTGCATAAGTGGCTCACGTCTCCCTCTCATGTAAGATTGGCACACCCAAGTACTTTCCAAGATTAGTCGTTAAGGAAACATTCATCATTTTACTTATTCTCTTGGCCAACTCTTTGGGAGTATTCCCATAGCAGAAAAGCTTTGATTTCAACATAACTTTTCGGTCTGATATTGCACAGAACTTCTCCAACACCTTCCTGATTACCATTGCTTGTTCCTTCAATGCTTCTGCGAAAAAGATCAAGTCGTCAGCAACATAAGGTGAGAAATACTTAGTCCATTTCTTGCTGCCCTCACTGGTTTCCATTCTTCTTGTTGAACTATTTTAACTATTAGGTGGCTTTGCCTCTCCATACACAGGACAAATAGATAGGTTGAGAGGGGATCTCCTTATCTAAGCCTTCTTTTGGGAGTAATTGTCGGGGTCCTCTCTCCATTTCACAAGATTTCTGTTCTATTTACCTCCACATAACTCTTGATCAATTTCCTTACTTCTTCTGGTAATCCTACATCTTTCAGTGTGTTTTGAAGGAATTTCTAGCTTATCCAATCATATGCTTTCTCTAAATCTACTTTGACGATCATCACTCTTGATTTCCCCTTCCTTCTTTTAGTCGAATAAACTATCTCCTGTAGAACTATCACATTGTCCGAGGGCTGTCGTCTTGGGATGAAGCTACATTGCTTCTGGACAACTAGTTGCATCATTAATGGTCTGATCCTTTGAACTAGAATTTTGGTGATCACCTTATATGAAACATTACATAGGTATAAAGTGAGTCACTCTCTCGGGGTTCTCAACTTTAGGAATGAGAGATATTGTGGTTCCATTCACTTGTGGCGTAACTGCCTTATCGGTGAAGGCATCTTTGACAAATTTAACAATGTTCTCATTAATGATCTCCCATCCTTTCTAGAACATAAAGGCACTAATTATGTCAGGGGCAGGTGCTTTTGTGTCCTTGATACTAAATAGGGCTTGTTTGACTTCTTTTGGACATACCTGTGTGACCACTGATCTCAAATCTCTTTCCTCCACTTTTGGAAATTTGATCGAGCAACTATAATCAGTTGTGGTATCCCCTTCTATATAGAAGAAGTCTTAATAAAACTCAAACCACCATGTTCTTGAGTACTTCCTAATCTTGTTGCCACTTTCCCTGCTCATCCTTCAAGCATTCCACACAATTTCTCCTTCTTCTTATCATTGTTGATGTGTGAAAGTAACGTGTATTCCTCTTCCCATAATTCATCCAATTCACTCTTGATTTTTGGAACCATAAAAGCTCTTCTAGTTCCATAATCTGAATATACTCCTTAACAGGGTCCACCTCTAGGTTCTCCAAGAAGGGGTTATATTTGATTGCCAATGACTTTTGTATGCCTTCGATCCTTGCTAAACATCACTTTTTCCTTTGAAATATGTTCCCAAAAACCTTCTGATCCAATGTTGAGCATTTTCCTAGAGTTGGTTGTATTCTCCCATATCTTCTTATCTGACTCTCATAGAGACTTAAACATATCCCAGAAGCTTGGATGAGCAATCCAAGCCATCGATGTACAAAACTACCTTAGCCTTCCCCCGTTACTAACTCTATACAGAGTTACCAATAGTAGGTGGTGTTTAGAGTGGGTGCGTGGAAGGTGGCGAATACGGGTTTCAGGGAAGTGAATCCTCTATCGTTCATTACAGATTTTCTATCCAATCTCCTTTTTACATTGGCTCCTCCTTTACAAAAATTTGACTAGGTTAAGCTCGGTCCAGAGAACCCCAAGTCAATGAGGTGGCATCTATTCACAAACTCTTGTAAAGCATGGTTACTTTGTTTCCTTTAGGGGGTCCACCCATTTTTTCTTTGCTTGACGTTATTTCGTTGAAATCACCTACTACAAGCCAAGGCAAGTTGATGATTCTCCTATCCTCACTAGGTGGTTCCAAAGTTGCAATCTGGTTTGGTCGGTTGGTGATGCATAAATTGTTGAAAGCAGCCAAGTGCCTTCCTTTCCCTTCACTAGAACAATCATTACCTGATTGTCCTTAGTTATGACATCTAGACTTATTTCCTTATGATCCCGAAACATTCATATACTACCAGAAAAACCTTGCGCCTCCATACACCGATTCCTATTGTACCTGGATTTGTTCAAAATTGCCTATGCATTAGTGCTTGGTCCTGGTCTCCATTAGTATAAGGATACTCAAGATTTTGGCTCCTTAACCTTTTTAGCATATCTTTTAACCTGGGTGAAGTAGGAGCAGGAGGACTTATTGGAGATGAGATTGAAAAATAGAAACAAGGATTTTGTATAAATCTAAGCAAAACCACGAATGTGACCGCGGAGTTATGGGGTATGATAATTGGGCTGGAAAGAGCATGGGAAGCAGGATATAGAAAGGTGATTCTTGAATCAGATTCACTGACTAGCATCCTACTGGTGTGAGAAGGCAACAACAATAGTTCTCACTTCAATCTTATCAAGCAGATTAGAAAATGGAGGGACAAGGATTGTGATTGTAAGATCCATCATGTTTGGAGGGAAGGAAATGCATGTGTGGATTGTTTGGCCAAACTTAGCCTAAAGTGCAACCCGGTAGTGCAGTATTACGAGGAACCTCCAGAAATAGTAGGAAGCTTTTGACTAATGATGTAATAGGGATGGCAACCCCCCGTTTAGTTCCAGCTTAAATGGCCTTCGACCCTCCATAGAAACAAAAAAAAAAGCATTGATTGTAGCTTATTGAATCTTTAATATACAAACATCTGTTAAATGTATTATTTCATTGGTGGAAGGGAATAATGAGGATGTCAAGTTGACAGGGACATTTGTTAGTAAATTTGTGACTATTTCTCCTTGATTTTTGACCTAATATTGTATTAATTGGTAAATTCTACCCATATTTGGTAAATGGTGTTAATTGAAGGAATATGGAGCAAAAAGAAGTTAAAGGGTGATTTTCTAGAAGATTTCTATGTAGTTAGGCATGGGCGTGTTTGAAGGAAGACTGGAAAACTCGGGATTTTCTTGCGCATAGAAGTTTCCTAATTCAAGTTGAATTTCAAGCTGACGTTTTGTTGAAGATTGGACAGATTTCTTCCCTTTTTAGATAGAGTATTCAATTAGCAAATAATAGACATTATCTTTGGAGGATTTCCTTTCCAATAGGGATTATTCCTTATCTCAATAGTTATAAATTAGGAGATTTCTTAGGAACAAGAGGACAACTGGTTCTTAACTTTTTTTTTTTTTTTTTTTTCCATTTTCTAGCAAAAAACGTATACATCATTTTCTCTCTTTCTTTGTGAGAGTGACGGCTTTACAATTTTTCTATCTTTTGCGTTGGAATTTTTCTCCATGATGAACAACTAATTTTCTCTTGTAACCAAAGGTCAACTTGAAGATGTGGTTCCCAAAAATCTGAAAAAATATATACATCATTTTCTCTCTTTCTTTGTGGGAGTGACGGCTTTACAATTTTTCTATTTTTTGCATTGGAATTTTTCTCCATGATGAACAACTAATTTTCTCTTCTAGCCAAAGGTTAACTTGAAGACATGGTTCCTAAACATTTGTGAGATCGAATTGATTTTTAATTGTTTCTTTTAGATCATTGGTATTTGTACCATTTTTTATTTAATTTCTAATGATTCTTTTGTTATTTGAATGTCAAGGGCCTGATATTCGAATTAATCAAATAATCTATTACCATATTAACCAATTAAATACGTAATTGTTTAATTGGTTGGTACTAGTGATAACTAGTATAATTGGTTTCAAATTAAGAAAACATATGATATAAATTAAACAAACCCTCGTAGCATGTTTGTTGGTTATGATTGGGCTTTTCTAGTTTTTAATGCAATTAAAAAATTAAATCCTACGATTGTATTTAGCGTTATTTCTTGATTAGAGAAATAGTTAATGATCGTACCTTGACTATCGATAAAATAGGAAAAAGCTAGCTGTCTGAACTTATTAATGGCTATAACCAATCTATTAATTAGTAATTGAATTATTCTTGCATCAATAGTTGGTTGTGTGAATTGTATTTGGAAAGTTGTATATTTGGTTAGAGTCCTATCTATTGTTGATTTAATTCCTGTTTATTTCCGTGAATTGGTTTTATAATTAGTTAATTAGGTATTTTGAAAATTTCCAGAAACTCCCTCCATAAATTTCACTCTAAAAAGAAGCAAGTTTCTCCTCAATCCTTGTGGAGACGACCCTATTCACTGCTATATACAAAATTCATATTTTCTTGAGTACGGCTTTTATTATTGCATAGATTCGATACTTGTCAGAAGCAGAATATAGGATTACTATATATAGCCAAATCAAGAAAACAAAAAACTTTTTATTTCCTTCAATCCAAAGCAAAATATGAAAATTATCTTTAATCAAACTCCACGGTCATAGTACTAACCGGTCAACCACACATTATGATTTCCATTATGCAGAATAGAAAGAAGGGTTTTTAAGTACACATATTAAATTCTAGGAGACAGAAGAACTTTTTCAATCATCTTATCCGGATTGAAGTAGGAACATCCACCAAGTTTTATTGCTTCTTCAGCTTTGTTCTTCAACTCTAATACCCTTTTCTTAATTTCCTTGTCCTTTTCTCCCTCCATTAACTCTCTACTACATTCTCCACCTCTATTCTGTTGACATTCCTATCTATCTCCAAGCCAACATCCCAGTAACTAAAAGTTACATAGGCAATTAGTCAGTTAATCAGCGAAAAACGGCCAGCAAATCATTAGTACTCCAGCAGACAAACTTTCAAGAATAGAATTCCACACGCAGTGTATTAAAAATATACCGACTGATGGAAGATTGAGTACAACTTCTTGATTACACCAAGTAGATAACATCCCTCTTTTGATGTGAATCCCGTCAATGGACGACACCCATATACGATCAGCCCAGGATCTGTAGACACCAAATTTTTTAAAAATATGGTCATGTGTCAGAAAATTTCCCTATATGCTGCATTTTGAATGATTATAAGTGTGGATGAAATCGAATGCAAGTGTGGCATTAGAAAAATGGCAAACACAAGAGATGTGATTGGATTATTCAGGGTCGTGAGGAACTATGACATGAAACACGTTGTGTTCCTGGAGATATATTCTACTTAATCCAATTGAGGAGATCACTGTCCGGTGAACTTATGCAGTCATGATAGGAGTTGAGGTTGAGATTGCATAGCATAATTGTTGAAATTTCTCGTTTTACCCTTCTAAATTTAGCATATTTACAATTGGAGAATCAATATCAACTCGGGTCTTCTATTATTATGGACATGGGCCTTTGGAGTTTATTGTCAGGCCCAAATACAAATTGAGTGGCCTATTGGATCAAGAAGTTGGAAACATTTTGTACATGGGCCAGTGGAGCCTACTATTATGTCCAATTACATTTTGAGTGATCCAATGGATCCAAAAGTTAAGAACATTTTGTACATGGGTCTAGGTGGTCTAGTGTCAAGTCCAGGTATGTTTTGAGTGGCCTATTAGATCAAGAAATTAAAAACATGTTGTACATGGACCTCTGGGCCTGCTGTTAGGCCTAGTTGCACTTTGAGTGGCCCATTAGATTTGCTCCGCAGAAATATTATAGCTCACATTGCTCTGGAGGCCCAGTTGGAAAGTCAATGGACCAAGATCAGATCCAGTGTCTAATCTATCGTGCTGAAACCCAAACCTAATATCATATGTAACTACAAAAATCGGAGCCAAAGAATTGTCTGGCCCAATTAGGAACTGAGGTGTAGTGGACTTGATCGTTGCTGATGTGGATCGACAAAGTGCAGGCTGCTTGGGGGAATAGTTGCAATGGCACAAGTCTATATCTTTCTCGGTGAACTAATCGAAGAATATGTACAACCTTGATGGCCGGAATTCAATCTTGTCTGGTACGTTAGCGGTGGCCAACTTCATGTAGGTATTGATCTTGTTAAAATTGATCTTTGTTTTGATGTTGCAATCTTCCAACTTGTACTTAACTACCCATGGACACCTCTCATCGTTATTGGGATCCAAGTTCTTCAAGGACCAAGGAGTCTTGAGTCGGATCCGTACCCATATTTTATTAAGGTGTAGCCTTCTCCGAAGATTGTAATTTGTCAAAATTGATACCGATCAAATAGTCAATGTGATCTGAAATGTGGTGAAATGGAGGGGATCTTTCTTGACCTCCTTAAAAATAACATCCTTGTTCTATTAAGGTTGAGAACATAGTGCCCCTTGTCGCATCCATTGCAGTATAGCAAGTAGCAGCCACAGATGAACCTAATTCCCTTATTGTACATTGATTTTTGAACAAGTGGTGTTTGATCCTCATTTCTGGTGGTGAATAAGAGCTCTTCAAGGAAGTAGAGTATTGCATTCTATTTAGTCAAGTTGAGGAGATCATCGCGATTCGGTGCACTTAAATAGTCATGAGAGGAGGAGTTGTGACCAGGATTGTTTAGCACGATTGTTAGAAATCCCCATTTAACCTTCTAGATTTGACATATTTACAATTGGAGGATCAATCTCGACTTGGTCCTTCTATTATTATGGACATGGGCTTTTGGGGTCTAATGTCAGACCAATTTATAATTTGATTGGTCTACTGGATCAATTGATTGAAAATATTTTGTACATAGGTTTATGGGGTCTTGTGCAAGGCCAATTATAATTTAATTGACCCATTGAATCAAGAAGTTGGGAATATTTGTACATGGGCCTAGGGGTTAGGGATCAGACCTAATTACGTTTTGATTGACCTATTAGATTAATCAATTGGGAACATTATTGGTTTTAGGGAAATTGGGTCTATATGGCTCGGGTGGATTTTAGAATATTCTATCCAGATTGTTGGACATCTTGCCATAGTAAATGATGAATAACTGAGAATCGCCTTTCTTGATGACATCCAGTGCCACTTCCTTATCATTTTTTACAAGCGCAGCTGCATATACTTCCTCTAATTTGTCAACTGAGAATGTATTTCGACCATTTAGTCGAAAGTTACCCTATTCGATGAAATTTTCATATTTAGAGATATAATCCCTAATCGCAAATGAACTCCTTACACCTTGCATGTTTGGATGGAATACGGAATGTGAATTCAATTGGAGGTCAAAGAATTTTGAGTTTTCTGTGCAAAACTTGCTTTGAATTGAAATAGGCAGTGGAAATGAGGAGACCCACTCTTATAGATTCCTGAACAACGCTGATGTAAATGGAAGGAATAGAGAATCGAAAATTTCTAATTGAATATAATATTTGATTTTTAGTAAGAACACACCTACGATAAGTGAAGAAAATATTTTTTACGTTGATGAGGAAAGGAGGTGCTCTAGGTATTTTGAAACTCTACCCAACTTGATGATGTCGCGCCCCACTTTTTGATAGTGTGAAAGTAGTGTGTAGGATATGTATGTGAACGTGTGTGAAAGTGAAAATAAAAGACCGTGGGATTGTGAAATGCGACGGTTTGGCCAAACAAAGGGTTTTAGATAGAAAAGGAGTCGTCACTTGGTATAGAGTTAGGGTGTACCAAGTCACCCAAAAAGTGATTTTTGTTTTTGGAAAGAAAAGTAAACAAATCCTTTTTAAAGAATTTTTAGGTCTACGTAACCAAAGAAAGGGATCGGGGGTGGCATTTGATAAGGGAGAAGGCAAAGGCAAAACCTAAGGCACTCCCTTACCCTAGCCAAAGCTAGTTGCGTGACTTAGCCCTTCTTTTCCTAATTCTTCTACCCAAAGTATGTGTTGCATGTTGGATGTGACTAATGGATGCGAAAAAAAAAATGCAATCCTAAATCTAAAATGTCTCTTATGAGGCTTTTTGGTCCCAACCACATGAGTTGTGATGGCCAATAAGGAAAACTATCATAAAGGTCACGGGTGATGCAAATAAAGACCCAAATATGAGTGCAAGTGTGAAAATGTAAGAAGAATGCAAAATAAAATAAAAATAAAAATACAAATGTAAGTGCAAGTGTGCAAATGTAAGAAAAGTGCATGTGTGCAAATGTAAGAAAGGTGCATGTGTGCCAATTGAGAAAATAAAGGTGTTTGTGTGCAAGTGGATGAAAATATGGTATAATAGTAGTAAATGCATATAAGTGCAATTGGGTGCAATTTGTGAGGTAGAAAATAAATAAGTGATAGGGAAAGAAGAGAAATGTGTGAACATAGCATGTGGATTGAGAAAAAATATAAGTAGTGAGAGAATGTGGATGAAGAAGGTGAGGAAGTGATATGATAAAAATGAGAGTGTATGAACCTAGAGGAATGCATCAAGTCGGGTACAGGAATGACTCCTAACTTTGTGATTTTAATTTTCCCTTGGATAGAGGGAACACAAGCGTGCTAAGGCTTAGAAAAGCCACACTCGTCTATATCCCATATTTAAAGGGTAACTCTCAAGCAAATGTACCCTATAACTAGCATGAAAATGCAAAAAGCCTAAAATAAAAGGGAAAGGGTTGGAGGGGCATGCCAAATGCTAGAAAACTAAGAAAAATGCATGAAATGTAGTGAGACATGCAAGTATGTACTAACGAGAGGGGATAACCTATTGGGTCTAGCATTGGACTAGCCATTTTCTAAAATTCTCTCACAAGCATTGAACTTGCGAGAGCTCGAGGAGAAAGACCATGACTAGCATTGAACTAGCCACGGTAACGTGCGTTTGCATTCACCATATATATATATATATATATATATATATATATATATATATACAAGTAAGTAGGCATAGTTAAAGCAAGTAGACATGTGAGCACGTAATTCACATAACACATAAGCATGCATATCGAAATGCCAAAACCTAAGAAAGCGATTAAATACACAGCACATAAGCATGCAAGACACATAAGGCAATTAAGGCCCTAACTATTACATTTTTAGGGGGAAGGCCTACTGCAATCTAAAAGGGGAAATAAGAAGGAATAAAACAATTAAATCCCTATCTATTACAATTTTGGCATTCGAGTGCCTCCCAAATGATGAAATTGAGCTAAAATTAAAGCAAAACTAAGCAACTAAAGAAATAAATAAAGTGAAAATGAAATAAACACTTAAAGTCATGCAATTGCACACATAAGACACATATACGCACGTAGGGTCAAATAAAGTCAAAAATAAAGGATAGAGTGTACCTTCCTTGAGTTGGAGCTCTAATGGGGTGAAATGACTTATTTACCCTCCAAAAATAAAGAAAAGGTCAAGGCACCAATTTAATTGAGAAAATCAACAAAAGTATGCAAACACAAGCTCATTTGGTCAGAAAAGCCCTTAAAATTATGAGTTAAATGCAATTCAAACAAAGGATTATGGCTAATCGAAGTAAACAAACAATGGAGTTGCCAAATTAGGGCGGTTAAGGACCCAATTGTAAATATTAGAAAGTTTTTAGGGCCTGATCAGGATTTTCCAGGACTTTGGGGCTAAATTATAATTTTTGAATGTTATCATCTTCTTCACCGAGAAACTGAAACCATCATCAGTTAGCATTTCCGTTGTTGTTGATCAACAATACCAGAGATTTGTTTCAATTCCAAACCCACGAAATCCACCCAGAACATACAAAAACAAAATTCATCTCCTATCGCTGATTCGGATTGAGCAAGAAACAGAGAAACAAAACAAAACATCAATTCATCAAGATTTCTCAAATGCAAGGAAGTAAGCTCACAGACTTATCTGTTTTCTCACAAAAATGCAGATGAATCATTTTCCATGAAGAATTTTCAATCCGGCATTTCATCGAACATTAAATAGACATTAAAATTTCACTGCCCTCTTTGCTAAATTGAGTTTATAATCTGCCCCAAAATTATCAAAAACCAGAGATTTCAATCCAGTCAACACAGAGAGCGCGTATGTACCAAAATCCATGGACAATCAGCATAAAAATTGAAATAACAACTTCAGGGAAAACATGCTTTGACAGAAAACTGAAGTGTAAAGGAAAAGGTTACCTTCCATTGGCTTCTCACGGTGACAATTGGCGGGCAGCAGTAGCGGATTCCGACGAATTTGGTGACAATTCTGATTCTTCCCATAGCTAATTTCCTTCTTTTCATTGCTTGCTTCACTCTCAATCAGCCCGAGGTTTCCATTGCTTTTCCTTTGTTTGATTTCTTGCTTTTCCTAAATTTCTCTAAGCTGTCCGAGGCCCTCTCCCAATTTTCAGATTTTCCTTTTCTTTCTCTGTTTTCTTTCGACCCTCCATCCGCCGCCCCTGTTTTCTTTTCCTTGCTCCACCTCTCCTTTCTCCGTTTTTACTTCAGCCTTTCGCTCTCTTTTCCTTTTTTTTTTTTTAATTTTTCCAGATTTTCCCTACTCTTGCTCTCTCTCGTCTGACCCCGAAGTTCGCCCCTTCCAAATTCCAGATTTCCCCGTTGCCTTTCTTTCCTCTGTTTTTCCTCCAACCCAGATGAAGCCTCCTCTATTTTCCTTTTTTTTCTCGGCTCTTTCTATCTTAAAACCTAGCCGTCACCCCCTTGCTTTCTTCTGCCCCCCCGTCGCTCTTCAGATTTTTTTTTTCGATTCCTCTAGCCGCCACTCCCTCTGGTTTTTCTTGGCCAAAAGCCTCCGCCCACATATCCCTTTTATTTTGCTCCTTAGCCCCCCGTTGCCTATTCCTTTTTTCGTGGCTCCTTTTCTTCTTTTTCCAAAAACCAATCCTATCCTACAAGTGTCCAGATCTCTCCCCCTCCTAAGTGATGTGTTGTCCAACTATAAAAGGGACACTTGTCCCGCATGCAAAGCCTACACATATTCACATATTTTCTTTTCCTTCTTTTTCATTTTTCATTTTCATTTTTCCCAAAATCAATTTAAATAAATAAACCAAATTATAAACAAATTAAAAACAAACTAAAACTTTCAAAAATATCAATTACATTTTTTCTCTTCTTCAAATTGAAACTCAAAAATGATTAAAACAATTTTTTGTGGGCATTTTCTTTTTTCTGAAAAATAATAAAGATAAAGCTAAATAAATAAAAAAATAATATAATAAAATAAAATAAAATAGCCGATATTATCAATAAAAGTAAAATGAAATAAATTAAAAATTTGGTGTCTACAGATGACGTCACCCAATCTAATGTAAACTATCCCTATAATTGGGTAGAATGAGTTAGTTTATATAGCCCTTCTCTCCCGAGCATCTTATAATATTATGAATACGCTCGGAACGGACACATGAATGGTGGATAGGGGGGTCACATGTCGTCCATCCAAAAAATGGATGAACAGGATTATCTCGGGGGATAAGAGGAAAATTTTGAATTTTGAAATTTGAAATTTGAAATTTGAATTTTAATTCAAATTTCTTTGGCCTTCAGAATAGGTCCACCTGTCCTGACACGTGGGCAAGTACTTTTTGGTCACGTGATCGAAGGCCACTAGCTGCTATTCAAATGTGTGGATCCTACACGGCTGAATATATCAGATTTTTGGTCAAAAATACCAGAGTTACTGTCAAAATTTGAATTCAAAATCAAATTTTAAATTATTCCGCTTCAGTTCTAATTGCTGATATGTGTCTAGATAATTTTGTTAGGATCGCGACACGTGAAAAGTGAAGAGAGAGAAAAATCATTAAGAGAGGAATACAAGGTGCCGTAATAGTGGAAGATGATCGGACATGTCATCAAAAAGGTGTACTCTGCCTGCAGCTGAGCTTGTTTTTCAGTCTTATGTCACACATAAACACTCGTATCTTATCGGTGCCAGGTGTACTCTACCCATTCTACTCAATATAACAGATACTTTGCAATGTAAATTGACGTCATAGTATTGGGTTGGATGATGTCATTTGGATTAAGCTCCAAACAGTACCAGGACGACATCGTTCTATGTAAATGCTACCGTTTTGTCAAATATACATAAACACTTCCTTCCTCCTCATATCATCTTTATCGAATGCAAGAGCACGAGAGTAGTTCAATGAAAATACCAATAGACTAGTCAATCGCCAGCTACTACAAGTTCAAGGTCTTTGAAGCACATGCATCATTCAATGTCTAGACCATAAGGATTTCTTTTCCAACCTTTCCCTTGCAGATCGTGCACAGGATGTGCAAGCTCTTCCTCCTCATTGATTATTGCAAAATCAATACACTCCCCAGATTCTGATCAACAGCACCGGCATGGTGTGAGTGCTCATGTTTGACACAAGACTGAAAAGACAAGCTCAGTTGCAGGCAAATTGCATCTTTTCAATGATGTGTCCGATCATCCTCCACTATTACAGTACCTTGTATTCCTTCCTTAACGATGAGAGGTGTCTATGGGTAGCCAAATACAAGTTGGAAGATTTCAACATCAAAACAACATGAAGTTGGTCACCATTAAAGTACCAGACAAGATCGAATTCCAATCACCGAGAGCACATATACTCTCTGATTAGTTCACTGAAGAAGACATAAACTTGTGGCAATGCAACTCAAGTAGCCTACACTATGTCGATCGACATCGGCACTGGTTAGGCCTAGTACACCTCAACTCCCAATTGGGCTAAGCAATTTTTTGGTCCAGATCCGTGCAGCCACATCTGATATTGGATTTGGGTTTTAGTATGATGGATTAGACATTGGATCTGATCCAAGCCCATCGGTATCCCAATTGGGCCTCTAGAGCAATGTGGGCTACAATATTTCTGCGAGCAGTTGGGCCACACATTTGTACATATAGACATATATATGTATATATAAATGTACATATATATATTCATATTCATGTATATCACGCATACCGTTTCTCCTATATAGTTCGCGAAGCGAACTTTGTGGTCCCCACAGTGCACTTTGCCCGACGTGGGCTAAATCTTTTGCACTATTCACACATTGATTGGCCCAGTAGAGTGCAAAAATTATAATTTTATCCTTAAAGAAGAGGAAATCTACAGTCAAAGAGTGGACATAAATTATTGGTGATTGACATGAAGGTTATGTATTGAAACAATGTGATATAAATTGGAGTGTGCGATGACACATTTGCTCATTGTTATGTCGAAAAATGGCAAGTCAAAATATGAAGAGATACTCTACTCTTGAGACTCAGGTAAGGCCCACTACTCAAAGAAATAGACTATTCAGCAGCACAGGTGCTAGTGACAGTGCGGGGCCAGTTACTCAAAATGTAATTGAGTCTGACACCAAGCTCCATAGGCTCATGCCGATAATAATTGAAGGCCCAAGTTGAACTGGCAAGACATGTTGAGCTAGAAGATTAAACCCTCAAACCCATAACTACTATGCAGGGCAAATTGACCTGATCCATCACTGTGATAAGGCCTGGTATAACATAATCGATGACGTGAATCCCCAATTTCTGAAACACCAGAAGGAATTTATTAGGCCCAACGATATTAGTCCTCTAATTGTAAATATGCCAAACCTAGAAGGATAAAAGGAAAATTTTCAACAATCATGCTCTGCAATCCCGGTCCCAACTCTTCCTCCCGTGACTAGTTAACCGTACCAGATCACAATGATTTCCTCAACTGGACTAAGAAAAATACGATATTCTATTTCCTCAAAGAGCCCTTATTCACCCTTAGAAATCAAAACCAGTCACCATCTTTTCAAGAAGTGGAAGTAGAACAAGCGAATTAGATTCGCCTGTGGATGTTACTTACTGTACTGCAATGGATGTAATAAAGGGCACTATGTTCTCAACCTTAATGCGACACGGAAGTTATTCTTGGAAATTCAAGAACGATCCCCTCTATTTCACCACATTTTAGATCACACCGACCACTTGGTGTCAATTCGGGCAAATTATAACTTTCGGAGAAAGCTCTGGCTCAACAAAATGTGGGCATAGATTCGACTCAGAACTTTTTGGTTCTTGAAAGATATGCATCCTAGTTGGATCAATGATAGAGTTAGGGTTCTTGTTACGAAGCAATTAAGTAATTACGGCGTTATCAGTCCAATTAATCTAGAATTAGCATGTAATTCGTTGGCATGTATCTAGATTAACTGGAAGGATACATCCTTCGAATTTGTTCACATTGGATTTCAAAATGAAGTGGATTGACATATTTTTATTCCAAAAGCGTGCATTGAATACACATGGCATTGCTACATTGAATCCCTATCAACATATAAATACATTACATTTATACCGTAAACTAGGGTCCCGTCGTATGTTATACGTGTAGGGTCAATTTCTTCCATCGAATACATATTCCATGTGTCAACATCATGTTAAATTGGTCCTCACTGAACATGGGTCTCCGCATCATCTCCGGCCTCCGTCAGGGTCTCCTTTAGGCCCTCTATTGCCTTAAACAGCTGATCCAGCTCTGCAATGAATCTCTAAGTGTCCATGCGACAACCAAAATACATCTCTCAGAACACAATCTGCTCCATGCCACAGTCCCTCATAACCAAAGAATCCTACCAAACCTTTCATGTTTGACATTTTTCTGATGACACACTTGTACTCAATTTCATCTACACTTATAGTAATTCAAAACGAGGCGTTTCAAGTACTCTTCTAGAACACGAGTGTATTGGATAAGGAAGGGTTCGCAACATGCCCCACTTCAATCAAATTTCCAATTTCAGTTGCAGTTTTCTCTCTTTTCTCTTTACGTGTGTCACAATCTTGGCAAAATCATCTGGACACGTGTCAGTAATCAAGACCAAGGCTATATAATTTGAAATTTGAATTCAAATTCAAATTTCAACAGCAGCATCTGCATTTTTTATTAAAGTGCTGACATGTTCAATCGTGTGGACCCCAAACGTCTCAAAATCGGATGAATTGGGATATGATCAAACAATTGAAGAAATGTATAACTACTTAGAAAAATTTTTAGGAGAAACAGCTAGAGTAGCTTAGGAAGCTTATAAGAGAAATTATCCAACTGAATTTACTACTAACTTATTATTAGGACCGAATCCCTATAATTTTACAAATAAAATACAATTATTATTATTAGGATTACAACCCAATGTAGGATTTAATAAACAACAGCAAGAAGCAATGAGAAAATTAGAATAATTACATATAAGAGAATGGGCTTTTACAAACCCTTTTGTACAAGATTTTTATTATTATACAACGATAGCAGGACATTTTTATAATTTAACTATAGGAGAAAAATTATTTATGAAATTACCAGATCCTTTAGGCTTAGAAATTTATAAAAAGTTTAAAGAGCAACTAATAATACAGCCTGAATTAAATAACATAGCAACTAGAATTCATTTTATAGTTAGTCAATTAGTTGAAAAATGTACAAATACAAATAACTAAGTAATTAAAAGGTGAATATAGTTTCGTAAATAAATTTGTACTCCCCAGCATTATGATCAATCAAAAAGGAGAGCAAAAAGGCAAAAAGATAAAAAAAACAAAGAAAAGACATTTCCTTAGAAGATCATTAGCTTGAAAATCATATTTAAATAAAGAAGGACATGTCAAAAAATTCGATCCGACAATATAGTAATAGATTATCTTGTTTTTCTTGTAGAAGTACAGAACATTCAGCTCGTGATTACAATTGTAGACAAAATATGCATAATAAGAATGTAATTCTAATAGAATATGTAAATGAAGATGTTTTAGAAGTAGATGAATATATGGATGACACTGAATCTATTTATAATATAGTTTCTGTGGATGATAAGGAATTTTTAGAGGAAGAAGATAAAAATAGAGGTGATGAATTTACTAAAGATATTTTAGAATCTAATAGAAAAAATAAAGGGAATTATTATAGCAAGCTTGAACAATTAGAAGAATTCGATCAAATATTAGAAAATCTTGTAGAAACAAATTGTGAACACCAGTGGATAAATAGAAGTGGATCAGAAGCTCGTCCTTGTAATTTTTGTAACAAATACCGGTCTTAGCATTAAGATATAAACGTAAAATATGTTCTATAGAACCTTGTAAGATATGTTTACAAAATAAGGGAATAAATATACCACAAATAATAAATAGAATAGATAAACACCATGAAGATAAATTACATTTAGAAACAAGAATAAGAAAATTAGAAAATGGGTTAGACAACTTAGAAGAATGACTAATTGATATGGACATTTGTAAGAAAATTTTTTTTACTTAATTAATTCATTGGAAAGAAAAGAAAAAGTAGAAAAAAAAGAACCAAAATCAACTTTAAAAAAAAACTGTTCCACGCGCGCCATTTTCTTCTTCTTTCGTACAAGAATGCAAGCAGAATGCCAGTACAAGGAAGAAGGGTGCAGCGGCCATTTTGTCTAATTTCTATTCGTTTTTTGCTTTGTTTTCTTTCCATTTATGCTCCTTAGTTCAAAGAGACACCTCACCCGTAGATCCTTATCAAGAAAAACAGCTGTAAAAATAGATCCAAGGGATCAAATTCAGCCACAAAAAATCAGCTCTATATCTACCGTTGAAATGAGGGTTTTGGGAGCTGGGGTTCCATATAAAAGCTAAAAAAAACACAGCAAAGGGGGAGGGAACAAAGAGAGAGGCGGCGGACAGAAAGAAAGAGATCAAAAGGAGAGAAGAACAAAAAAAAAAGAGAAAAAGGAAGAAGAAAAAGTGCAGATTTTTTTTACGAAAAGCTCGAGCCAGGGCTGATTACTCAGCCCTCTTTCTTGCTCACTTCCGATCTCGACAAGGCTTTTTATGGGGAGATTTCTATTTCTGGGAAAACTACGTCATCAAAGGGACAACTCTTATTTAGAAAAGTTCCCGAAAAAACAACTCAAAATCTCTCTAATCTCAACCCGAAATCACCAACTTGCCAACACTTGGACGTTTCAGCAGCAGAAGTTTGGTTCATCTTCCAGCAATCGGATCTGTCTTTTTCAAGGTTCAATAGTTGTTTCATCCACGTAAAGCATCCAAAGGTGATGTATTCCATATTTCTCTTGTCATTTTAATTTAGATCTGTAACAGTTTTTTTCCTTTTCTTTTGTTCCCTGCAATTTCCTTTTCTTTAGCTGGGTTTCTTATCAATGTTTGGTTTGGGATTTCTGCCACGTTACATGTGATTAAAATGATGTTTAAGTGATAATTTTTGGTTAGATTTTAGGTTGCATAATCTTGTTTGGTCCAAATTGTTGATGGTAGTTGATAGCATGCTTTGCTGATAAAAACCCAGAGGTTGCAGAAACGTTGCAGAAGAAAGAAAATGGTTCCTTTGAAGCTTGCATGAACAAATTTAATAATTTACATTTTAACCCCTTAATTTTTACCTAATTTCACTGTGGCCCAAAATCTGGAAGAATCGAAATAATTTCTCCCTTTTAAATTTAATCCTCTTTTTGCAAATTTTATGTGACTTTTTGGATAGATTAATTCTAGAATTTAATGCATAATCAGAGTTTAGTAATTTTTAGTTGAGTTTTTATCTTGTTAGGTTTTCATAAAATAAGATGAGATTTGGTTTGGAATTGTTGGTTGGGTTTGATAAATGGATTAATGACTTATTTTCTGGGTTTTTGACATGGGTTTGAGGGATAAAGCCCATATGTTTTAGTTGGATTTTGCTTGGACCTAAGATAGGCTGGCCTGCTTGTTTTCTTAGGGCTTTCGGTTGGGCTCGGAGTGTTTTGGCCTGAAAAATAAGAAAAATGGCCCATTGGCCTGTTAGGTCAAGAAGTCTGGTGACAAATTTCATTCCAGTCTCCTAACTTTTGAGTATTTTCACTATGGCCCTAAAAAATTTTAATTTTTTTAATTATATCTTTAATTTAATTGTAAATAGGTCTCTAAACTTTATTTTTCTTCAATTTGACCCCTGATATTTATAATAATTATAAATTGACTCCTAAAACTTTCTTATTTTTTTAATTAGGTCCCTGCTTGTTTTAATTTTCTTGAATATAGGTTGTTTACTTTCATTTAAATGTTTTAATTAATCAATTTCATTTCTTTACATGTTATTGCTTTTATTTATTAATTAAATTGGTGCCTTGATATTTTTGTTAATTTTGGAGTTAAATAGGGCAATCCAATTTCCCATTAGCTACTACTTCAAAGGCAGGTATCTTCTTGTGTTATCTTTAAATCCTCCTATGTACTCCTATGTGATTTTATGTGTGTAATTGCATGATTTTTTAATGTTTTTATTTTCATTTATTTATTCACTTTTTTTGTTTTTAGTTTTGTATATTTATTTTAATTTAATTATTGATTATTTTAGAGGCATTTAAATTTCAAATTGTAATAGTTAGGTTATTATTTCATTTTATTTCATTCTTTCCCCTTTTAGATTGTAGTTAGGGCCCCTGAATGTAATAGTTAGGTCTTTATTTGCTTTTATTTGTTTGCATGATCTTGTGCTTATGTGTTTACTGGTTTTCTTAGAATCTTTGCATTTAGATGTCATGCTTATGTGCTATGTGTTTTCTGTGATTTATGTGTTTACTTGCTTTTATTATGTTTTATATGATTTATTTGATTATAATAAATGCATGGCGTCACCACACTAGTCTAACGCTAGTTGTGCCCTCTTTTTCGATTTCCCACTGGTCCAATGCTAGTGAGAACTTATAGACATGGGCTAGTTCAATGCTAGACCCTTAGAAACTGACCATGCATTAGATCATGTTTGTGTGACAAATCATTACATTTCATGCATAGTATACTTATCATTTTTGCATTATATTGCCCCTAATAAATATCCCTTATCCTTATGTATAAAATATAACATATAGATTTGCATCTCATTTAGGAAAAATTAGAAATAGGTTAGATCATTTGTTTGAACAAAATTAGGAGAATTAACCCTTTAAATATGAGATATGGACGAGTATGGCTTTTAGCCTTAGCACGCTCGTATCTCCTCTATAGAAAGGAAAATCTAGTCACGAATCTTAGCTCCCCGCACCCATTATGATGCATTCCTTTAGATCATGTATATTTGTATATTATTATTTTCTTTTCTTTTTTTCGAATCTCATATTTTGCATATTCGTGACCTTTTCAAAGAATCACTCTAGGGCATCACAATTAATGTGATTTTGCACCAAATCAAGTTTTGAAGAGATATTTCGACCCCCTGATATTCATTAAATCTAGGTTTGCATCCATGTAGTAACCTTCAAATGTGATAAATTTTATAGATTAAATTAAGAAAATATTTTGACTAAATCACGCAACTAGCCTTGATTAGGTTGAAAGGGTGCCTTAGATTTTATCCTTGCCTCCTCTTTCTTCAACCGTAACTCTCGAGCCTTTTCTCTTGATTTTCGAAGATTTGGAGTCGTTTAAAAAAGATTTTCTCTACTTCTTATTTAAAAATCCATTCTAGGTGACTTGGTACACCTTAACTCAATACCAAGTAGCGACTCCTATTTTTTCTTTAAAAAAATCCTTTTTAAACTTTTTATTTGGGCAAAAAATCGTCGCATTTTTAAAGTCCCATTTATGCCCGTTTTCTTTATTTATTTTCTAAAAATCAAAAACTCGTTTTTCACTCAAAAATTAATCAAAAAATTTATTTTTATAAACACTTTATTTTTCATTAAAAAATGGGGTGCGACAAGGCTCCTTGAAGTAGCCTAATGAAATCGTCTTCCCCTTTTTCTTGGACTATCTGTGAAAGATATTTCTCGTTAAATTCTCGCACAAAATTCAACCAGATCCATGCTGTCTGCTCTTTCTTTCACTTAGCCCTAATTACATTCCACCAAGCTTTGGCTGGTCCTTCAAATTGGAATACGGCAAAGTTCACATGCCTTTCTTCCGTGTAATTCAAAGCAGTGAAAATATTGATTATTGTCTCCAACCACCTCTCTGCTGCTTTCGAGTCTGATCCTCCAAGAAACTTGAGAGAAAAAAACTTTTGAAACCACTCTAGGGCCCTATCTTCCCCTATCTTAGGGTCCCTAGATTGGTTAACAGGGGTTTGACCCTGCTGCTCTACCAATCGAGCTAGAATGTTAATCATTTGCTAGATTGCCATCGCAACCTGATCCCCTCTTTCGGCCCGAGGTTCAGGTTGTTACTCGGTCGTCGTATCTCTCTTTTCTCTTGGTTCTTGTATTTGTCTAACCCCACGTCCATGGTTAGAACCGCGTTCCTGATTTCGCCTATCTTCTATACCTCTTTTGGAAAATAGACTATATAAGTATAAACAAAATAAAGTAACTATAAAACTCAATAAAAACATTTTCAAATCATAAAATGAAAAAATGGAGCACATTTGAAATAAAACACTCTTTATATATATATATATATATATATATATATATATATATATCATAACAATTCAAATACCAAGTCATGAAGTACTATATATGTCAACCTAATAAAGTCAAGTACTTATAGCAACCAAAGGACATAGAACAAAAATAGACACTATGCACATCAAGGTTAACACGTCAATATCAAAACCAAAACAAGAAAGATAACGTGTCATCCCAACTATCCTATACTACGTCCTAGCTATCTTGCACAAACCCCCAAACTCTAGATCTTTAACTTAGTTTGTCACTGACCCAGCCAACTCCACCACCTCCTCAGGTGCAGCTGGCTCCTCCTCAGGGTCCTCCTCAGGGTCATTAAGAACTACATGCCCTTGACCTTTCTAGGCCAAGTTCACCTGTACTATTTCCTTCACAAGTGCCCCATATTCAATTAAGATATTATCGGTTCGGTCCCTTACTTCCCTCACCATTCGAACAAGGCGATTATTAGCCTCCTGGCTGCTCCTCAAGAATAAAAGCCTCAAACTTTTGAATTCTATCCCCTTGCATCCTCAACACTGCCTGCAGACACTCAATCTCCGTCTAGCCTTGACGATTGGCACTAGCCAACCTTCTCCTTTCGTCTACTATGGCGAGGACCACCCCATCGAGGTACGAGTAGGTCCGCTAACAATCATAGTGCTTGACAATCATAGTGCTTGACCCTACGCCCTGGAGCCCACCGAAATACCGGCCCTCCGGACGTTCCTGATAGCTAAGCACCGCCGAGAACGTTTAGAACTCCTATTCTCACCATCTTCTTCCATTTCCTATATTACAAGTAGCATCAAGAAAATAAGCAATTTAAACAAGTAAAGCTAAGTTAGTCGTCTATGTTCTAGAGTTTCACACTTAGACATTCACATGAGCCATATCAAGTACAAGTCACTCAATCCGTTCAGACCAATTCAAACATAGGCTTTGATACCACCTGTGACGCCATCTCTCCCTGGGACGTACCCCAAGATTTAGCGGACTGCCTGCCCAAATCTCGTCAGAACTCACTCATAATAATTTCAAAAGTAAATGAAACAACAGTTCTCAAACTTAGAATGTACATTTATACTCATTCATCTCAAATATTCATACATTCCCAAATATAACAAAAGCTTCAAATTTCAGTTGAACTTCTAACCCTAGTTGAGCACTAGCGCAAGTACAATTACAAAATCAAAAACTAAACGACACCAGTCTATTCCAGCCTCATGCCCATGCTTGCACCCCTGTAAGCAAAACAAAACTAATAGAGTGAACCAAACCTCAGTGAGGTTCCAAAATATCATGCAAAACCAAATAGCAAGTTGGCCATTATACAAAACTTGAAATATCAAAGTAGCGATCATAAAATTCATAAAAATAAGCAATAACACTTCAAGTAGCAAATTGAGTAGATATCCAACATTTCAAGTATAAGGATATAGTCGCTCTTGTGAGCTAACTTGGCCATAGCTTTACCAAGAGGTAGTTGACACTCTGTCAACTTTCAAAGCAGTGTAACCAGTCCAATAGAGCACTACTTAACTCCAATCTCCATCCACCATTCAATCTCCTACCGAGCCCGAACTCCAATATAGATAGTGCTGGTAATACTCGAGCAAACCAATTAGTCGAGACGATAACACTCCAATCGACAAAATAGTAGACCCAGGGTTTGTTATTTAATCAACCCAGTCCATGTTGGTTCGACTCGATTAACTAGCCAACAGGGTTTTTGGAATTTCAGGTAGTGTTCAAGTCATATACATATATATCAAATCAATTGTAACCAATGCACAGTAATAAGTCACATTAGGGCAAGTGCGATAAAGTACACCCTTGTCCAATCAAACAAGTCAAGCACTATCCAATCACATTAGCAAAGCATTTCATTCAAGTATCAAGCTCGGTCATGCACTTGGAAACACTCACCAATGATTTACTGCTTTTCAAAACCAAGCTCAGGCCCAGTCCTCGGGTTAGAGTCAAAATCTGAGATAAAATATCGTGTAACAACTTATAAACAATTAGGGTTTCAATTATACGACTTTCGCTTCTTAATATCAAAGATAAACCAAATAAATAAAACTCATTTGAATAGTCATTATAATACTTGATAAACCCTAAGAAAATACATGCTAGCTCTTTTGGTTTCGATAAAGAAGCGATTAAAACTTTTAAGTTCACAACTTGATTTAAGCAACTAGAAAATCTTGTTTAAAGTAGCCGTTGCTTTCTCTTTGAGGAATATACACTTTTTGACAAAATTTCAGCTTATAAGTCACCCACAAAGTCAACTTAAGCATCCCTACGTAAAATCCCTACGTAAACTAAGTCCAAATCGATCACAAGTCACATCCTTATTTCCACTTTCACTCACTTATCCCACAAGAGAAAAAAGGGGCAGCACTTCCCCTATTTTCCTTAACTTTTCTTCCTATTTTTCAAGTCAAGTTTCATGTCAAACCAACCCAAATCAATTCCACAAGTAATAAGATAAAAGCGGCACTTATACTAGGCCACAAAATCATCTAATTAAAACTCATTTCTTGCATATAATCATCACTTATCGAAGCTGGAAAATGCTCCAATAAAGCTGAAATTGTAGAACTAAAGTTGAAAATTCCTATTTGAAAGCTAAAAAATCACAATAAAGCTACAAATCTTCACACAAGTCCATAACCAAGCTAGATACCATCATATCAAGGATGAAAAATAGAAAACAAGGCTGGAAAAATAAAACTCTAGGCTGAAATTTCACCAATTTTCACCAAACTAGGTTATCTTCCATAACATTGCCACTTTCAAGTCATCTTCACCATAAATTGCAAGACAAGAAAGACAGAGGAAGTTTTTCCAACTTAGTACCTTCAAACCCCCTTAAAGGAAGTGAAGAACTAAGGCTTTCCTCTCCAAAACTCTCCACTACAAGCTTCCTTGATTCTTTATTGCAACTTTGTTCAGTTTAGATTTGTGATTCTAACTCAAACAAGGCAAGAATCAAGATGAAAATAAAAGTTTTTCTTCTCTCTTTTTCTCTCCCTCACTCTCGGCCAAGATGAAGAAAAGTGAAGGAAAGTTTGGCTAGAAGAAAGATAAGAAGGAAAGAAAGTCTTTGGTCAACAAAGCCCTTGATCACCGACACTTGGCGAACCAATGTTTTTCCTTTTTATTTTCTTTTCCTTCCCTCTTGTTAATCTTAGTCCCTAGCTTTGATGTTTACAAAACAAATTGATTATTCTAATATCTTTTCAAGATATACTTTCAGATCAAGTGCAAATCAGATTCAAAAATCAAGTGCAATTGAAAAAAATTAAAGATTACTAAAAGCTGTCGGACGCTTGTGAAAATAGGACTGGACATCCGATAATCATTGCACAACTTCGGACGCATAAAGAACTTCACCACCGGACATCCGAAAGAATTAAGACATTCCCTCTAATTCACTGACCTAGTTTGGACTCTAAGCATCAGAGCATCGGTTGTCTGATAAAGTATGCAAAACTTCAGACGCAAAAGCATGGTAGGTGCCGGACTTCTGAAAGACCTGAAGAAGACTTGTCAAAATGATCATAGACGCAAGTATCAGAGACATCGGACATCCGATAGAATTAGAGTAGTTTCCCCAAGCTCACTGCCTACTGTTGGACGCGAATTTCAGATGGATCGGACGTCCGATACTCTCAATGACTAGTAAACTGTTCAGCTACCTTCTATCCATTGGAAGCATGAATGGGACACTTTTTGGTCTCATATAAATAGTGCATGTTCAACTACTTTCAAAGAACTTTTACACATTGAGAATACGAAAGATCTAGAGTAGTTTTATTGAGAAAATACTCTTCAAAGAAGATTTGTACTCTTGTTTGTGTGAATTTAATGTAAGCTCTTCTTGTGTGAGAAAAATACTTCAATAGTGTAGTTTTGTGAGGATTATCCGAGTAATAGTAAAACTTTCTAATTTGACCAAGTGTAACTTGGGGCAAGGAGGAAGTGATCCTTCCTTTGTACACAAAAATTGATTATATTTGGTCAACTTGAAGAGATTTGTTCTATAAAGTGATACTCAAGTTCAAGAGGAGTTTGGAAGTAAATTGGTTTGCTATTCCTTCTCTACTACTTACTGTCTTATAATTCTAAATTGATTATCTCTTTTACTCCCTAGCAATCTTACTTTCTTGATGAATTGTTCATTGTGTGGTCACCTAGAAAAGATGGTAAATTTCATATTGAGCAAAAAATGTCTCATAACCTGATTAGTTTTTAAATAACCTAATTCACCCCCTCTTAGGTTGTTTTCGATTCTTACAATTGGTATCAGAGTTTAGTTTTCTAGAAATTAAGTTCAATTGGCTTTGGAATAAAAATGACAACCAACAATGCCATATTTTTTGAAGGACAATCTGTCACTAGACGCTCAATGTTTAATGGATCCAATTATGTGAGTTGGAAGGAAAGAATGATTATTTTCTTGCAATCTATTGATATTGAACTATGATTTATTGTTAATGAAGGTCCATATGATGCCTCTATAATAGATGAAGTCACTCATAGGCCAAGATCAAAAATCAGAAATGAATTGATTGGTGATGATGGAACTCACCTCACTTTAAATGCCAAGACTATGAATGTATTGTATAGTACTTTAGATTCAAATGAGTTTATTAGGGTCAAAAGTTGTATGTCTGCTAAAGAGACTTGGGATAAATTGAGAGAAATCCATGAAAAGAGTGAGAATATGAAAGAAATCTATCCTAATTACCAAGTATGAATCATTTAAGATGAAATCTGATGAAAATATTGACAAGATGTATTGCAAATTCAATGATCTCATTAAGGACTTTGAGGTGTTGGAAAAGGAATACTCCTTAAGAGAGAAAAACAGAAAAATCTTGAATGCATTGTCCAAGGATTGGGAAAGTAAGGTAACTGCCATTGAAGAGACTAAAGACTTGAACTCTATGCCCATTGAATCTGTTATTAATTCTCTAACCTCTTATGAGCTGAACCTTAAGACTGAGGTATAAGAGCAAGAGGATGCAAAAGTGAAAAGGAGCATTGCTCTAAAAGTATCATACGATGAAGATGACATGACTTTCTTGGATGGAAAAGATGCAGAAATTGACGACAATGATCTTGCTCTCATCATAAGGAGGTTCAAGAGAATTCTCAACAAAAGGAGATTCAAAAAAGGAGGACCTAGCAATACTGTCGCGCCCCATTTTTTGAAATAAGAAAAATAAAAAAAAAGTTTAGAAAAATGGCTTTTGATTCAATTTTTATTGAAAAATGAATTTTTGATTTAAGAAGAAAATGAAAAACATTGGTCTAAATGGGACATGAAAATGCGACGATTTGACCCAAAATATAGTTTAAAAAGGGTTTTTTGAATGAAAAATGGAGTCGCCACTTGGTATAAAGTTAAGGTGTACCAAATCACCTAAAAATGAATTTTTTAAAGAAAAAACGTAGAAAACCCTTTTTAAACGACTCCAAATCTACGAAAATCAGAGAAAAAGATTCGGGAGTCACATTTGAAGAAAGGGAAGGCAAGGATAAGAATCTAAGGCACCCTTTCAACCTAGCCAAGGCTAGTTGTGCGATTTAGTCAAAGATTTTCTTATTTTAACCTTAAGATTTATCACATTTGAATGTACTATATGCATGCAAACCCTAGATCTAAGAGGGTATCGGAGGGTCGAAATTTCTCTTCAAAGCTTGAATGATGCCAATCACATTAATTGTGATGCTCAATAAAGACTTTTCGAAAAAGTCACGAATAATGCAAGTCATGAGACTCGAAAGAAAGAAAAAATAAAGAAAATAATAATATACAAAATGTGCATGACCTAAAGGAATGCATCATAATGGGTGTGGGGAAACTAATGCTCGTGACTCAATTTTCCCTTGAATAGAGGAAATACGAGCGTGCTAAGGCTAGAAAGCCAAACTCGTCCATATCCGATACTCAAGGGGTTATCTCTAGTCTAATCAGGCAAAAATGCACTAATCTACCCCTAATTTCCTAAATGAGATGCAAATCTAAATGTTATATATACATAGCGGTAAGGGATATTTTATTAGGGGAAATATGATGTGAAAATGGTAAAGATCCTAAAAAATGGAAAAATATGCATGAAGTGTAATGTAATCATACAAACATAATCTAGCAAGGGAGGTCCCTAAGGGTCTAGCATTGGACTAGTCCATATCTATGAATTCCTACTAGCATTGGACTAGTGGAAAAACGGAATGAAGGGCCACAACTAGCGTTGGACTAGTGTGGTGACGGGAAAGGGGGGCCACAACTAGCGTTGGACTAGTGTGGTAACGTCACACATTCATTACAATCAAATAAGTCATATAAAGCCTAATAAAGCAAATAAACACATAAATCACATATAGCACATAACACATAAGCATGGTGTCTAGATGCAAGACCCTAGGAAAGCGAGTAACACATAACACATAGGTATGCAAAAACACATAAGGCAAATAAAGCAAATAAAGCCCTAACTATTACATTCGGGGAACCCTACTACAATCTAAGGGGGGAAAGGAATAAAATGATATAATAACATTACTATTACAATTGTGGCATTTAATTGCCCTCTCAAATAATTACAAATTAAATTAAAATAAATATACAAAATTAAAACAAATAAAGTAACTAAATGGACAAATGTAATGAGAATATTCAAAAAGAAAAAGAAGCATGCAATTTCACACATAATTTCACATAAGTGCACATAGGATCAAATAAGTCAAAATAAGGGATAGGGTGTACCTCCTTTGAGTTGGGGCTCTAATGAAGTGAAGTCACTTATTTACCCTCCAAAATACAAAGAAAAGGTCAAGGCATTACTTTAATTAACAAATAGTCATAAAAGATAAAATTGAATTATGAAATTGAATCACTTAAATCATATAAACAACCCACATTTAAGAAGTCAAAAGAAGAAAGGACTTGATTGCAAAAATTAACAAAGTTTTGAGGTCAAAATTAAAGAAAAATAAAGTTTAGAGACCTAATTGTAATTAATTTAGGGACTCAATTGAAAGAAATTGAAGGTTCCTAGGACAACAATATAGTTAAGGAAAAATCCAGGGGCTGATTTGCAAATTCCATGACCAGATGCTTAACCAAACAAGTCATTGAGCCATTTTATTTATTTTTTGGGCCAAAGCTACCCAAACCCAAACGAAAGTCCAAGGCAAGTGGAGTGGATCAGCCTTCACATTCCAATAAACAAAACCAATCAAAAGAGTGGGCTAAACCCATACTAGAAACCCAAACAAAATGGATTAAATCCCCAACCTAAACTATAATACTAAACCCAACAAGATTAGTAAATCAACCAAAATTATTAAACCACAATTATGACCTAAGATCAAGAATTAATCAATCCAAAAGACTACTCAAAAATATTGAAAAATGATTAAAATCTAAAAGGGAGAACTGAATTCAACTTTTTCAATCCTTTGGGCTATATCAAAATGAGGGGGAAACTTGGGAGGTTCACAACAAAATAGGGACCTAATTGGAGGAATCATGAAGGTTAATTAAAGAAAAGTAAAGTCCAGGAGTCAATTTATGTTTCAAATCATGACTTAATTGAATGAAATCTGGAAGTTACGTAGGCTTTAATGTGATTTCACCAAAGGACAGGGGTCAATTGGCAAATTTCCAGATTTTTGCAAACAAATGGTTTGCTGAATCTTTCTTCTTCAACGAATTTCACCAGAATTTCATCTCCTTTCATTCCAAAAGAAACAAAACTCACACAAACTCAAATCACGCAACAAAATCCATAAGTAAAACAGAAAATCAAGAACCAAAGGGAAAATGAAACAAAATTTAAACCAGAAATCTCTGTCAAACACTCTCTTGGCCCTTGGTTCTTCACCAGCGAACTCGCTGGCTATCTTCTGGCAAGCATTGGACTTGCCAAAATTTCGTTTCCCTCACACGCGAATGGGCAAGTCAATTTGCCCTTTTAGCTTTGTTTTTCAGTTGAGGAATTTCATCAAACATAGAGTGAACATTCTTGCAAACTTGGTTTCTCAAACGGACCGCTATTAAACCCAACCCAGAACCCTTCATTCAATCACTTCCACAATCAATTCCATGTATTTCAGCAAGAAAGCATACGAATATAAGCAACCCACAAGGAAAAAAAATCGAAGGAACAGGGATAAGAGGAAAAGAAAAAATGAAAACACAAAACCAAATATTCATGCGAATTCTTCAAAAACTGAAACTGAAAGTGTGAACAGGGCATTACACAGCAATTCCAGAGATGATTCAGAAGATGGTGGTTGCGATGACAAGTTCCGGCAATGGCGGCTCCAGCAACGATGATCGAAATTTCTGCTCCTCTGCTTCTCAATCCTTTTCTATTTTGCCCTTTTTCTTGTGCCCTGTGGCTCTCTTCAAAATTTCCCAGCTCCGGCCATCCTTTTTTCAGCCGTGCCTCTCTCGCTTGGTTCCCCAATTTCGCCCTCAATTCTCTCCTTTTGCTCTTCTGTCCGGCTCCTTCTACCCTTAATCGAAACCACCCTTTTGTTGTCGCTCCCTTTTTCTCAATTTTTCTTCTTTTCTCCAGCCTCACCCTCCGCTGTTTTTTTTCGTTTCCTTCCCTTCATTCCTTTTTTTTTCGTCGCTTCCTTCTCACTTCTTCCAAAACTATCTCTCAAAAACCCTAGCCGCCCTTCCGATCGTCTCCTCCTAGCTCTCTCGCGTTTTTCTTGCCCGTAGGTTCCTTGTCCGCCGCCCCTCTGTTTTTCTTAGTTTTTTCTCTGCTTTTTGTTCGCTGAAGCCCTTTCTCTTCTGATTTTGTTTTCTTGCCCGATATTTTCCTCCTTGCTCATCCTTTGTCCGCCGCTCTCCTTTTTCTTTGCATGTTTTTCTTTTCTTTTCCAAATCAACAACCTACAAGTGTCTCAATCTCCCCTTCCCTAAGTGATGTGTTGTCCCAATATAAAAGGGACACTTGTCCTATTGTATATTCTCCACTTGTCTAGCATGCAAATTTCCACCTATTTTCACACATTTCCCTTATTATATTTTTGCATATTTTCTCTTTTTTCTCTTTTTTCTTTTTTTCCGATAAAGTTTAATACTAAAAACTTTAAAATAAAAGTTAAAAGACTAATAAGCAAAATGGATAATAAAAATAAAAATAAAATAAAATAAAAACCCTAGAATTGAAACAAATAAATCAAAAAATTAAATTAATTAAACCAATAAAATTAAAAAATCAAAAATTTGGTGTCTACAAATACATTCTCAAATTAGTTCAACAATGCAAGAAACAAAGGAAAGCAAGGCAAGCTGACAAGTGCATTGAGTGCGGCCAACTTGGACACTACATGAGTGAGTGCCCAATGAACAAAAAAAAAAAAAGATGAAAAAGTTGAACTAAAACCAAAATTCAACAACTTTCAAATCACTTGGAATAATTGCAACTCAGATGGTGATGTTGAAGAGGAAGAAGAACCTACTCAAATGGCTTTCATAGCCATTAGTGATGATGAGGTAACTACTTACAACACTCAACTTAATAGTGATGATGGATCTGATGATGATGTTGATGTTAATTCCTTCATTGAGAGACTGCATGATAGTTTGAAAGAATTCTATGCTAGAAACAAGGAACTAAAGCAGATGATCAATTTTTTTATTCAAGACAATGCAAACTTTTTTCGATAAAACAAAAATCTGAAGGATGAAAATGACAACTTAAGAAGAGTTGAGACTAATTTACAAATTGAGCTTAATAGAAAAATAAAGTTTTGTGAGATGCTCAAAAAGGAACAAGGGGATCTGAAAAGAAGAATAGATAATTTTAATGAGTTGCTCCAACACAAGAAACAAAACTGTTTTCAAAGGAATGAACCAAAACCTTATCGTGGCATTCATGAGAAGAAATTAAATTATAGTTCAAATGAATTTACCATTTATAAAAGAAGACAAGTAAGGTTTGTTAAACCTGTCCATACAAGTAACTCTTTGACTATGTGTAATTTTTGTTGTTAAATAGATCACATGAAGAGTAATTGCTATGTGAGAAAAATATGAAAAATGGCATGAAATACATGTGGATAGTTAGACATACTACTAACTCTCAAGAATCCAAAAAGTAAAGGGTACCATATGTTATCTTGTGAACTTTTGTGTTGTTGAACTTGGTGAATATCATTAAGGAATCAAAATGGTTTATGGATAGTGGATGCCCAAGACACATGACCGGTGATCCATCACAATTCATCAAACTCAAACCTAAATCAAGTGAAAAAGTGACATTTGGATATGACAACAAAGCCAAAACAATTGGAGTAGGAGATATTGGTAAGAATGGCCAAACTGTTGTTCACAATGTTCTCCTAATTGATAATTTGAGTTATAACTTGCTAAGTGTTAGTCAATTGTGTGATAGAAATCTATTTGTATTGTTCAAAAAATATGAATATCTTGTTCTTGACTCAAAATTTAATATTATCTTCAAAGGAAAAAAAATAAATGGCATCTATGTAATTATTCTTGAAAATGTTGATTCCTCTAGTTTTAAATGTCTTAAAGTTTCAAATGAAGACCCTTGGTTGTGGCATAGAAGGTTTTGCTATTTCAATATGGATTTGTTAAAAGAAATTTTCAAAAAGAAACTTGTTAGAGGTTTGTCAAAAATTAAATTTGAAAAGGACAAGATTTGTGATGCTCGTCAATTTGGAAAACAAGTTAAAGTTTCTTTCAAACCCAAGAAATGTGCTTCTACTTCAAAATTTTTGAAACTTTTACATCTTGATTTGTTTGGTCCTATACAATTACTAACTTAAGTGGTAAAAGATATTGCTTGATTATTATTGATGATTATTCTAAATACACTTGGGTGATGTTTCTTGTCCACAAAGATGATGCTTTCAAAAATTTTGTTTCTCTATTTGTAAAAGTTTAAAATCCAATTGGGTTGAAAATTATTAAAATTAGAAGTGACAATGGCTCGAAATTTAAATTTTGTGATTTTCTAAAATTTTGTGATCATAATGGAATTACTCATGAATTTTCTATTGCAAGAACTCCACAACAAAATGGTGTTGTTAAAAGAAAAAATAAAACTCTTCAAGAAGCCGCAAGAACCATGTTAAGTGAATGCAACTTGTCAAAATATTTTTGGGCCGAAACCGTGAATATGATTTGTTATGCAATGAATAGAGTTTTTTTGAAACCAATTTTGAACACAATCTCTTATGAGTTAATGTTTGATAAAAAGTCAATTGTTGGATATTTCAAAGTTTTTGGTTGAAAGTGTTTTATTTTAAATATCAAGGAACACCTTGAAAAATTTGATAAAAAATTTGATGAAGATATTTTCTTGGAATATTGTGAGAACAAACGAGATTTTAGAGTCTATAATAGAAGAACTCTTGTTATAGAAGAAGCCATACATGTCACATTTAATGAATCTAGTGATGATATTTTCAAGAGTTGTTGTGAGGATGATGATGTAGGTGTTCAAGAAGGACTTAAAAAACTCACAATTCATGATCAAGACAATACTCCACTAGAAGATAATTCGAAGGAAGTTGATCCTCAAGAGAATCAAACATTGGAAGAAAATGACAAGGATGTTGGTACACCTAAGGATCTTCCAAGAGGTTGGAAGTTTGTTCAAAACCATTCGAAGGAACTTATTATTGGTGATCCATCCGAAAAGGTTAGAACTCATTCCTCCGCTAAGCAATTGATGGATAATTTTGCCTTAATCTCACATTTTGAATCTAAAAATGTTGTTGATGCCTTGAAATATGAAAACTGAATTTTTGTCATGGAAGAGGAATTAAATCAATTTGAGAGGAATGAGGTTTGGACACTAGTTAAAAGACCTCAAAATCATCCTATTATTGGCACAAAATGAGTTTTTAGAAATAAAATGAATGACAAAGGTGAAGTTATGAGAAATAAGACTAGACTTGTAACTAAGGGATATGTTCAAAAAGAAATAATAGACTTTGATGAAACATTTGCTCCCGTAGCTAGGCTAGAATCAATTAGAATGTTTTTGGTATTTGCATGTTTCAAGAATTTTAAATTATTTCAATGGATGTTAAAAATGTCTTTTTACATGGTTTTATTGATCAAGAGGTATATGTTTACCAACCTCCCGGTTTTAAAAATAAAACATATCCAAATCATATGTTTAAACTCTCAAAAGGTTTGTATAGATTAAAACAAGTTTCAAGAGTATGGTATGAACGTTTAAGTAATTTTTTGGTTGAAAATTATTTTAAAATAGGTATTGTGGATACCACTCTTTTCATTAAACAAAGTTCCAATGATTCTCTAATTGTACAAATATATGTTGATGATATTATCTTTGGTGCTACTAATGAGTGTTTGTGTAAGGATTTTTTTCACTATTATGTAAAAAGAGTTTGACATGAGTATGATGGGAGAATTGAATTTCTTCCTTGGTCTCCAAGTGGTTCAAACTCGAGAATGTACGCTCATCAATCAGGCTAAATACACCAAGGATCTGCTCAAAAGATTTGGAATGAAAGATTTAAAGTAAGTTGGAACACCTATGTGCATATCTACCAAACTTGACAAGGATGAAAAAGGTATAAAAGTTAATGGAAAGAAGATAGAGGTATGATTGGTAGCTTATTTTATTTAACCGCAAGTAGACCTGATATTATGTTCACTATTTGCATGTGTGCTCGTTTCCAATCTTGTCTGAAAGCGTCTCATTTGATTGCTGTGAAAATAATCTTTAGATATTTGAAGGGAACTTTGAACTATGGTCTTTGGTATCCAAAATGCCATGAATTTTCTTTATGTGATTTTTCGGATGCTGATTTTGGTGGATGTAGGATAGATAGAAAAAGTACAAGTGGTACATGTCATTTTTTTGATAATTGTCTAGTGTCATGGTTTAGTAAGAAGCAAAATGCTATTTCCTTGTCTACGGCCGAAGCGGAATATGTTGCCGCCGGAGCATGTTGGGCTCAATTGTTATGGATGAAAAGTACTTTAAATGATTTTGAATTTGTGGATAACTGTGTGCCTATATATTGTGATAATACAAGTGTCATAAATTTGACAAAAAATCTCATTCAACATTCTAGGACAAAACATATAGACATAAAAGCATCATTTCATTCGTAATCTTGTCCAATATGGTGAAATTTGTGTACAATATGTTTGATCAAAAGATCAAATTGCTGATATTTTTACAAAAACCTTACCACTGGATCAATTTGTATTTTTGAGAACAAAATTGGGAGTTTTAGAAAAGATTTTCTAAAAATTCTCTGGTCACACTTTATCGGACGTCCGATACATATGAACAGACGTCCGACAATGTTCTAAACCATTTTTTAAGAAAATTTTGGTTCAGACGGTAGTGTCCGACGCTTCTCTTCGTTCGGCTGTCCGACACTCAAAAGAGGCGTATTATAAAGCAGTTCTCTCTTTCGTTTAGTTTATTTTCAACCATTGTCTCGGACACACCCTTTTCTCTTCTCCCACTTTCAAATTTCAAATTCATCTTTCCTCTGAACAAGTTTCAAGAAATTGATTTCTTCAATACCATCACACCCACTCAAAAGAGGCGTATTATAAAGCAGTTCTCTCTTTCGTTTAGTTTATTTTCAACCATTGTCTCGGAAGCACCCTTTTCTCTTCTCCCACTTTCAAATTTCAAATTCATCTTTCCTCTGAACAAGTTTCAAGAAATTGATTTCTTCAATACCATCACACCCATTTTACGTATCTATTAGTACTCATAATTTTCTCTAACTGTCAACCACTCCATCGATCCCAATTCTCAGTAAAAAGCCTAGCCACTCAAAATTCACTCTTTTTGGAAGATTCAATCTTACATTCTAGTCTCATCTGCAATCTTAGTCCATCTCATTCACACATTCATCACTTTCTGCAACAAAATTATCTTGTATTTTATCATGGTAAGAGTGAGAGGAGACTCTACTAGTACCGAACGCACTACTAGGCTAAGAGATGAAGACATTGAAATTGTCGAGCATTCCACCAGGAAATCATCAAGAAAAAGAATTGAAACATGATGTGGAAAAAGAAAATATTCTGATGGAGAGAAACAAACTGATCAGACTGAAGACAGCCAACTGTATTGCCCGATATCAGTGATGATGAACAACCAACTACTGAGCCTTCCACCAGGAAATCACCTAGACAAAGGACTGAAACTCGCGGTGGAAAGAGGAAACGTCCTACTAGAGGGCAATCTGCTGCTCAAACTGAGGAAGAGCCAACCCTATTGCCCTAGTTTATAGATGATGATGCCAGAGAAAGGTTTGAATGGATTTCACAGAAGGGTTTCATCACTCAAAGGACCATTATCCCCTCTGAATTCCGTAAGCTTGACCTTGAACCAGTTCTTAAGCTCTTTGAATTCCAAAAATGGTCTCACATTCTGTCCCTACCCAACACTTATTATCCTGATATGCTTCATCAGTTCTTTGCTAACCTTAAGAAGGGTAGTTCACACACTGATCTGGTTTCTTGTGTCAATTTAGTTGATATTGCATCAATCCTGACATTGTTAATGCTGTTTTAAAAACCAAAATTGAAAATGATTTTAAATAAAAAATTGTAAATTTTTTCTCTTATGAAGAGTTTCCGACTGCTTGTCACTATTTTCACATTACAAAACTGATGACTTACTTTCAAACTCACTTTAACACTCCTGCTGAGGCAAGATTGGAGGATCTCAGTACTCAAAATTTAATCATCTTTTCAATAATTTCAAACCTGTTGGTTCCTACTGATGGTCATAAGACTGATGCCAACAAAATGGAGCTTTACCTATTTTATTGTTTTCTTGAAAAAGTTTAAATTGATTTCGGCTTTGTTATGTGCAAATTTTTGCTCAAAATCAGCACTGATAGTCGTAGGAAACTCTCCTATGGAAAGTTTTTAACTCCAATCTTTACTCACTTCAAAATACCTTTCACTGGAGTGTCTCCAAAAGAGACTGCATCCACCATCTTTTCCAAATCTTATTTTGAAAGAAAAAATCTGAGATTTTTTTATGGTCATTGGTGCTACAAGGAGTCTGCTTTGGAGTTTAGGACAAAAAGTCGTCATGAAACTCCTATCACCCCCAGACCTCCCAGAGATCAGTTTCAATATGTTTCACCCTTCACCATCCATCCTAGAAAATCATCCGCTCAGTCTTCCTCATCCAACCATGAAGTCATCTCCTTATTTGAAGAGCTCAAACAACACATTCTCCTTCTTGAAGATGGTCTAATGATGGCCATGTCACTTGAGTAGCAAGCCACTTTTATTGACAAAAGAAACCTGCTTGTGCCCCCTATCCCTCAAGAAGATGAAAATGTGCATCAAAAAGAGCCTCAGACTCAACTCCTGTTCCACAAGATAAAGGACCACAACCTAAGTCTACTTTTGAAGCCTGTGCCTCAAGTTCTTAGCCACAAGATAAGGGCAAGGCTCCAGCAACTAATGCTAGTGATGATAACGATGAGAAAACTGAAGATGAAGTGGATCCTGCTGAGTTTCGCCTTGCAAAAAAAGGATTGGATCGTCCAAGCTCACCATTTAGGCAATCTTAGGCATTTGCAGTTCATTTTAGGATGACACTTCATATTAGGCATTTGCATCTTTTATAATTCTCTCTTTTGATGGTTCAAGTACTCTGTACTATGGATATTGGTTAACTTTAATGGTTTTGGTTAATTTGCCAATGTATCTTCGATAATATTTCTCTGTTTGGAACTTCCTCTAATATCTGATATTCATTTTTTATGCTTGTGTTTGGATTGTATTTTTGGTATGCTTTGGTATATTGAATTGGATACTGGTGGTATATTGAATTGGATTGGATTTCTGATGTTGATTGTATGACTGGCTGCTAATATTGGATTGCTGACACTGGTTGTTAAAATCTTTTAATGATGACAAAAAGGGGAAGAAATGGAAATGGATGTTGAGATGTTATGTTGGGATGTTAGGAAGTGTAAATTGGCCAATGTGTATGTAAATTTGGTAAATGTGTAAAGGGGAGTTATCCTGAGGGGGAGTTATTCTGACCTTAAAAATCTTAGCACTTAAAAACCTTTTTTGATGCATTGGCTAAGAGGGAGTTTTGGCTTAATTATTCTTTCCTCCATCTATTGTTTTGTCACCTTCAAAAAGGGGGAGATTGTTAATCTTAGTCCCTAACTTTTGATGTTTACAAAACAAATGGATGATACTAATATCTTTTCAAGATATACTTTCAGATCAAGTGCAAATCAGATTTAAAGATCAAGTGCAATTGAAAGAATCAAAAGTTGTTGAAAGCTGTCGGACGCTTGTGATGACAGGACTGGACGTCCGATAATCATTGTACAACTTCGGACGTATAAAGAACTCCACCACCGGACGTCCAAAGGAATTAAGACATTCCCTCTAACTCACTGACCTCGTTCGGACGCTAAGTATCAGAGCATCGGCCGTTCGATAAAGTATGCAAAACTTCGGACGAAAAAGCATGGTAGTTGCGGGACATCCAAAAGACCTGAAGAAAACTTCTCAAAATGATCATCTGCTTTCGGACGCAAGTATCAGAGACACCAGACGTCCGATAGAATTAGAGAAGTTCCCTCAAGTTCATTGCCTACTGTCAGATGCGAATTTCAGAATGACCAGACGTCCGATACTCTCAACAACTAGTAGACTCTTCAGTTACCTTCTATCTGTTAGAAGCATTAATGGGACACTTTTTGATCTCATATAAATAGTGCATGTTTAACTACTTTCAAAGAGCTTTTGCACATTAAGAATACGAAAGATTTAGAGTAGTTTTATTGAGAAAATACTCGTCAAATAAGATTTGTACTCTTGTTTGTGTGAATTTCGTGTAAGCTCTTCTTGTGTGAGAAAAATACTTCAATAGTGTAGCTTTGTGAGGATTATCCGAGTGATAGTAAAACTTTCTAACTTGACCAAGTGTAGTTTGGGGCAAGGAGGAAGTGATCCTTCCTTTGTACATAAAAATTGGTTGTATTTGGTCAACTTGAAGAGGCTTGTTCTATAAAGTGATACTCAAGTTCAAGAGAAGCTTGAAAGTAAATTGGTTTGTTATTCCTTCTCTACTACTTACTGTCTTGTAATTCTAAATTGATTATCTCTTTTACTCCCGAGCAATCTTGTTTTCTTGATTAATTGTTCATTGTGTGGTCACCTAGAAAAGAGGAAAAATTTCATATTGAGCAAAAAGTATCTCATAATCTGATTAGTTTTTAAATAACCTAATTCACCCCCCTCTTAGGTTGTCCTCGATCCTTACACCTCTCTTGATTAAAAATTTTGGCCATCCTAGGACAAATATTAAGGAAGGATAAATAAAAGAAAAATAAGAAAATTAAGGAAAGAAAGTGTTGGCCAAGTGGTGTCCTCAACCGGTAACAAATGGCACGCCTCAGTTCAAGTCTATTTCTTTAAATCTCTTGTACTTTTGTTTTAAGTTATGATTCACTAACTTACTTTTAGTACTTTTTAATCACATACTTTCTTTTACTTAATACCTACTCTTATCCATCAAATTTAGTACACGCACCTCACCAATTGATTACACTACCTCAATGAACCAAAACCCTAACTTACACTAACTATAAAAGTATAAGTAAAACTCTCGACTCTGTTATTTATTACAAATATTGAGGGAGTAAATTGGTAGTAAATGAATTATAAATGAACTTATTTAAAATAAAAGGGAATTATAAGAAAAATATGGGTGAATTTTCAAGTCCTCACATGTATGTCTTGGTTTTTCTCATTGTCCTTGGTTTGTTCATCTCATATCAGATCCTGGTTACCAATAGTTATTTATTGGTTTCTATGGAAAGTAGGCAATCAAGTACGCTTTCAAGGGAGGGCCTTCTCTATACAGCATGTGATTTGGTTGATAGACTTATTTCTAGAGCAACTGGCACGTAGCTAAGGTATTAGAAGCGTCTCATTTTCATGGAGATATGGATTATTACTTGTTTCAATATGTATTAAAGTCTCATAAGGTGGTCCGAAATATTGTTGTTTCATGGTTAAGACCTCTAGTAGGATTTTTCAAGTTGAATTCAGATGCGAGTGTAGTCAAGCGTACAGCTTCAAGTGGTGGGTTGCTCCGTGACCATGACAGGAAATTGGTCTTTGCATACTATATGGAGTTTAGGGACATGGATGCATTGTTGGCTGAAGGTCTTTCACTATTGCATGGTCTTCGACTTTGCAAGGATAAGGGTTATTTTTTGTTTCAAGTTCAAGTGGACTCAGAGACACTGATTGCTTTGATAAAGTTTGATTCCCTTGCTAAATGGCCTCTTTGTAATATTCTAAGAGAGATTCGCTTTCTTCCTGATTTCATGAACTTGGAAATTCAACATATTTTTAGGGAAATTAATTTGGTTGAGGACAGGATGGCTGCTTTGAGAATTGGTTCAAAGTCTTTATTTACTTCGTCTGGTCAATTGTCGGCTTCTGTACGGTCGATCCTAGCATTAGATTCTAGATCATTTCCTTATATTCATTCTCAGATTGTAAGGGCATAGTACTCCTTATTTAGGTTCTTCAATTACTTCCCGAGATCAAGTCTAGCCCCCCTTGAGCTTTTGTTTGTTTACCCTCTCTTAAATAAAAGTTCAAGCTGGCATCCCGACCCTAGGATTGGGGATTGCCATTAAAAGAAAAGCTTACTATAATAATTCCCTTTATTTTTTCTATCAAATTCTAAAATAACTTTAGTAAGCTCATCATCACTATTTTTATCTTCTTCCTCAAGAATTTCCATATCATCTATAGAAACAATACTATAAATAGATTCATCAATATATTCATCTACTTCTAAAATATCTTCATTTACACATTCTATTAGAATTGCACTCTTATTATGCATATTTTGTCTATGATTACAACCACGAGCGAAATGTTCTATACTTCCACAAGTAAAACAAGATAATCTATTACTACATTGTCTCCTAGGATTGAATCTTCTGACATGTCTTTCTTTATTTATTCGATCTAATGATCTTTTAAGGAAATATTTTTCTTTACTTTTTGTTTGCCTTTTTGTTCTCCTTTCTGGTTGATCATAATGTTGGGGGTATAAATTTGTTTACAAAAACTAGATTCACCTTTTAATTGTCTAGTTATTTGTATATTTGTATATTTTTCAACTAATTGACTAACTATAAAATGAATTCTAATTGTCCAAAAGTAATATTCTCGAATGAAATAACATCTGTTCCCATTTCCCTTTGTAAATTATCCATTATCCTTTGTGAAAATAGACTTGGTAATCCTGTAAAAAATCTTTCTTTCCAAAATGAAGCATTGCAATCTGGTCTTCTTAATACATTGGTTAAAAACATATCTTTATACCATCTAAAATCTGACAAAGTTGGACATCTTAAATTTGTTAAGAATGTTTTATTAGCATTTAATTCTTCCTTTGGATTTCCTATAAAGTACATTACTATTGTTACAATTAAAAATTCTACAGCATCTGACCGAACTTGAATATTACCTTGATCATCTTCAATTTCTTGAGTATGGTCCAATATTGATAATTTATCTTGAAGTGTTAAAGCATTATCCCACCAATTTTTTAATTGTCCTGTGAATCCTGATATTAACAAGGTTGCTACATTTCTTTCTTGAATATTTTTTAACTTATAAGCTATCTAGCCATTCCCATTTCTTGTAAAGTATTTAATACTTCATATTCTGCTCTTCCATCTATATTCCATTCAAATATTGAGTCTCCATCATATTTAGTAGTGTGAAATTTTGATGTTTCTTCATATTGAATATCCGGGGGTGTGACGACCCCACCTTCCCCTAAGGCGAACCAGAGGGTTCGGCGGACCGCCTGCCCAGCTCTCGCCGGGACTCAGTCGCACACTACAGTCCTCAACCCAATTATAATATAAATCTCAAAATTACATCAAATTCTCCAATGATTACATATCACAAATGCAGCGGAAACTGATTCCAATCATGGAACGTATACTTACATCCATATCAATTTCAAATATTTATACAAGACCAATTCGTACATAAAATAGATCTAAACTTAAACTGTGCACGATATAAGCCATCCAGTCACGTGAATAAGCACTCCAAGCTTTTCTTCGCCTTGAGCCCTGGGGGGGGGAAATAAAACATTTTTTGGGGTGAGCTAGAAGCTCAGCGAGTAACCATTAAAATCAGTAATCAAATCGGTTTCACAATAGTTCATTTCAATGATGTCATATAGCAATGATAAATCCGGAAACAACTACAACATTTGTAAAACAGTAAATATGGATTATCAATAATTCAAGAAACATTTACAATGGAAAGCGATAGTAACATTCATGAAAGGATACATTCATTCTCCTGACATTTCCTCGCTCATTTGGTCATTCATTTTATTTCATTCACCCCGTCCCTGGTTTTTGGCCAGGCTCCACCAACCTACATAGGTAATACTCGAGTATACCAAACGTTCACCCAAGTTCCTAATCGCCTGACCGAGTCCGCTTCTGGCTCAAGACGACCGGTAACAAGGGGTAATGGCCAGTTCAGCCCAAAAGGCTTACATCATGCGCAACTAGCATTTCAATAATTAAATCCTTGAAAATTGCATAGCTATTTAGGTCGAGTGCGATAAAGTACACACTCGCCTCGAAAACTCGTTTTGGAAATCATTATAAGCGCTTAACATGTTATCAACCAAAATACAAGTCATGAAGTCAAGAAACATAGCAAACAAGGCACACTCAAATGCCAGCACACATGATATGCAAGAAAACATTTCAAAAGTAACTTTGGAAACAGTTCAAAAGTAAATAATGTAAGAAACGGTTCATAAATAACTTTAGAAGTAGTTTGAGGTCACTCACCTCCACGGCTCAGAAACCATCTTAACTTCCCATATTAAACTTTAAACATCAAAGCCCCAAATTGTAAGCACTAGAAGAATCATAGGGAAACTGTAAAAATTCCAATAAAATGGAAAATCATGATCCAAGCCTCTATTTCACCACATACATCAATAATTCAACCATATGTGACATATTTAGCAACTAATCACGCATTTAATCGGAGAATCAAGGTACTAGCATGTATACCTTTCCAAGGAAACTAGAAACAAGTGTTCAAGGCCTTTGCTCCTCAAGAAAATTACACCGGTAGGTAGCCTTTGTGCTAGATAACAACTTAATCGGAGTAGATTTGCGCGAATAGAAGAAACTTTTCAAGATTTGGAGAAGAACAAGATGAACTCTCTTTGTCTTTCTCTCTCTCTCTAATTTCGGTTATGGGGCAGAAAAATGAAGAAGAAAGGCTGTTCTTGAGTAGTTAAGAAGACAAGAGATTAGGAGTAATCTAAGCCACAAGTTTGGCCAACACTTGGTTTAATTACAACCACAAGAATTTCTCTTTCTTCTCCTTGCATTTTGGCCACAAAATTTTGGTCAAGAAGTCATCATGAGAGAGGAGATATTTTGCTCAAATATCAATAAACTTATATGGTAAGAAAGTGGTGGTCAATTGGTGCGTTCAATCGGTAATGCGCGGGTCCCGCCGGTTCGCGCCGTTTTTCTTAAAAACACACGTACTAGGGTTTTTACTTCCTATTCACTAACCTCATCTCATTGCTCCTAATCACATATTATTTATCACCTACGAGTCACTTTTAATCACCAAATTGATCCTTGGTCAGTACCGAAAATTCATCCGGTGGAAAATCACGAAAACCCTAATTTGCCCAATCTTGAAAACGAAGAGTGAAACCCTACTTTCTAGGCTCATTTGCACTTATTATGGAATAATTGGATAGTAGGGCTTTAATAAATAATAATTTCCAAATAAAAGGAAATTTTTAAGAAAACGCGAGGAATTTTCCAATTCCAGTGATTAAAATTAGGGTTTCAATTAAAATGTGAGAGATTTAAGAAAACCGGTTAGTCACAAGTAAACTAGGGTTTTTGACTAAAATATTGGGGTTTCTAGTCTTTTAAAACAAAATAAGGTTTTAAATCAAACCCGAAGAAATATACTTTAATATTTTCTTCACAAACAACCTCCTAATAATCGGGATGTTACAGGGGGACTTGGTCTTGGATAATAATTTCTAGTACTTATCATTTGCCAATCTTTTTTATTATTCCTAAAAGGTTTTCTTCTTCTTATTTTATTTATTTGATTACTTCCTTCTTCCTTAAATTGATCTTCTATTGATGAAATTACATCTTCATTGCTTTCTGATTCACTTGATTCTTTTGTTGATGTTTCTTTATTTTTTACAGTATCTAACATATTTATTCTAGAAGGTTGAGTTTGGGCTTCTGTTGTTAGGTTCTGCAATGATTGAGATATTCTACTTAATATATTATCAGTATTATTTATTCTTTGAGTATTAACACTTTGAATTAATTCTTGTTCTCTTTCTCTAGTTAAGCTTCTAGGTTGAAAATGGGGTGCTGAAATATCATTTGGAAATTTTGTTACTGGTTTTTGGATACTATCTATCTTAGTACTTATAACTTCTATATGTTGTGATATAGTATGAAGAATTTGATTTGTATAATTATTTTGCTGATATAATTTTTTAATATCATCTAAATTTATATTATTAGTATTACTACTACTTGCTTCAATTTCTCTGCCTTTTTTGAAAGGGGATGCAATTATATCTCCTTAATTCACTATTCATTTGTATAGGTCTTGCTTTAGTTGGAATATTTTTTTCATTAAAATCTTTTTCATATGGTAATTTTATCATATGTTGTTTTCTATCCCAAAAGGCATTTGAAATTTCTGCACAAACTTCTTTTTTAATTAATTCTTCTAATTCTAAAATTCGTTTTTAATCCTAGGAACACCTTTTTTAATTCAAATATATCCATTCTCAGTAGGACATGAAGGTATTTCTACTAATATTATGGGAAAAACTATTACTTTTAAATTCTTAACTCCAATAAAACAAAGAGAATTACAAATGTTACAATCATCCTCTATATATAAAACAATAAATTCAATTACTAGAGTAAAACAACATATAAATTATATAAAGGAAGAAAAATCTTATTTAAAAATTGAAGAACAATTAAAAGAAATAAAAATGCAAAAAAGAATTTTAGAATTAGAAGAATTAATTAAAAAAGAAGTTTGTGCAGAAATTCCAAATGCCTTTTGGGATAGAAAACAACATATGATAAAATTACCATATGAAAAAGATTTTAATGAAAAAAATATTCCAACTAAAGCAAGACCTATACAAATGAATAGTGAATTATTAGAATTTTGTAAAAAAGAAATACAAGCATTAATAAATAAAGGATTAATAATACCCTCAAAATCACCCTGGAGTTGTGCAGTTTTTTATGTTATGAATCAAGCTGAAAAAGAAAGAGGAGTTCCCAGATTAGTTATTAATTATAAACCATTAAATAAAGTTTTACAATGGATTAGATATCCAATTCCAAATAAAAGGAATTTATTAAATAGATTATATAACGCAAAAATATTTTCAAAATTTGATATGAAATCAGGATATTGGCAGATTTTAATAACCCCTGAAGATAGATATAAAACAGCATTTACAACACCTTTTGGCCACTATGAGTGGAAAGTAATGCCATTTGGTTTAAAAAATGCACCTTCAGAATTTCAAAATATAATGAATGATATATTCAATCCTTATAGTTCATTTAGTATAGTTTATATTGATGATGTATTAATATTTTTAGAATCATTAGAACAACATTTTAAACATTTAAACATATTCTAAAAATAGTCAAGAAAAATGGTTTAGTCATTTCAGCAACAAAAATGAAACTATTCCAAACTAAAGTGAGATTTTTAGGACATAATATAGATAAAGGAACAATAAAACCAATAAATAGAGCTGAAAATCCATATTTTACCAAACCTATTACTCAACATATCACTTTAACTAGATTTCAAGAAGTGCCTCTTTACAAAGCACTAAATTCCTTTACCCAAAGACTTTTTCCTTCAAAATGTTTTTGGCAACCAGATGATCCATCCAAAAATCTAGATTATTACGAATTAATTCTCACTGATACTCAATCTGTTGAGATTTTTCCTATTCCAGACAAAAAGAATCCAGAAATTATCAGCCATTCAAAATGCATTATAAAGAAAATTTGTTCTCCTAATGAATGGACTTCTCTTTATTCAAAGAAATCTTTTTCAGTTAGATTCATTCCAAATGGATTTACTTATCAAGATTACAAAATGGCATGGTATCGTGCTTTTTTGTATAGACCATTCAATCATTCTTGGTTCTTTACATTCAAAGAAAGTTGCAGCAGAGAATTTCCAATTTGGTTCAACCATTGGTGGAAATGGTTTGGTCCACAACCAGAAATTCTACCTCCAAATGTCCTCATGGGATTCCAAACTTATCTCAAAAAAGCAAGGGGGGAAGAACATACAAGGCCAATACTATTTCATATGGAATTCAAAGTACCATGGATTTTTTACTGGAGTTTGAAAGTTCATCAAGAATTGGAAAAATCACTTCCAATGTCACTAGTTCGAGAATTCAAAATTAAATTGTGGTTAGGATTCAATCAAGAATTTTGTGATCAAAAGAATGTATTAAGATTCCTAGAGACTGGAGAAAAACTCAAATGGACTAATCCAAATCAACAATCTACCAAAGGAGTTAATTCCCCAACTACTCCACAGAAGATAGAAAAAGAGAAAAGTTGCTCAACATCAGACACCACGGCAAATGACTTCTTAACGAAAAAGATGATGCAGAATCCGGAAATGCTCAAAGAATACCTAAATTATTTGCAAAATCAAGACAAGAAAGAAGAAGACAAAAAAGATGAGTCAGGTGGATCGTCATCAGAATCAACTTTCGATCCATTTGGTGGTCCCTGTGCTCAAGACCCGACAGACTTTTGATAAAGTGGTCGGCCAATTTCAAAGATGCCGATTTCAAGATAAGAGAAGAATTTGAAAAGGACCAATTACAAGAAGATAAGGTGTCGGCAAGAAAAACAATTGAAATTCAAATGAAAGTGTCGGCAATCAAATGAAAATGAAATTAAAAGACGGAAGTCTCTATAAATAGAACTCAAGATCATTTGTAGAGGCATCGAGTTTTTTTTTAGCTATCATAGGAACTTTCTGTAAACCTCTAAATTCTCAGCTTCTATATTTCTTTGTATGCTCTTTGATTCAAGAAGTTCAATAAGAATTCGAAGTTTGATTTCATCCCAAAGGCTCTGCTATTTAAAGTTTTCGTTGCAAAACTACTCTGATTTCCAAGTAAGTTTTATTTAATTTTATGTCAATTATATGCCTGGGTTGGTTCTGGTATTCAAGAATTTCTGGTATCCAAGAAAATCCATATTTTACCAAACCTATTACTCAACATATCACTTTAACTAGATTTCAAGAAGTGCCTCTTTACAATGCACTAAATTCCTTTACCCAAAGACTTTTTCCTTCAAAATGTTTTTGGCAACCAGATAATCCAACCAAAAATCCGGATTATTACGAATTAATTCTCATTGAAACTCAATCTGTTGAGATTATCCCTATTCCAGACAAAAAGAATATAGAAATTATCAGTCATTCAAAATGCATTATAAAGAAAGTTTGTTCTCCTAATGAATGGACTTCTCTTTATTCAAAGAAATCTTTTTCAGTTAGATTCATTCCAGATGGATTTACTTATCAAGATTACAAAATGGCATGGTATCGTGCTTTTTTGTATAGACCATTCAATCATTCTTGGTTCTTTACATTCAAAGAAAGTTGCAGCAGAGAATTTCCAATTTGGTTCAACCATTGGTGGAAATGGTTTGGTCCACAACCAGAAATTCTACCTCCAAATGTCCTCATTGAATTCCAAACATATCTCAAAAAAGCAAGGGAGGAAGAACATACAAGGCCAATACTATTTCATATGGAATTCAAAGTACCATGGATTTTTTGCTGGAGTTTCAAAGTTCATCAAGAATTGAAAAAACCAGTTCCAATGTCACTAGTTCGAGAATTCAAAATTAAATGGTGGTTAGGATTCAATCAAGAATTTTGTGATCAAAAGAATGTATTAAGATTCCTTGAGACTGGAGAAAAACTCAAATGGACTAATCCAAATCAACAATCTACCAAAGGAGTTAATTCCCTAACTACTCCACAGAAGATAGAAAAAGAGAAAAGTTGCTCAACATCAGACACCACGGCAAATGACTTCTTAATGAAAAAGATGATGCAGAATCCGGAAATGCTCAAAGAATACCTAAATTATTTGCAAAATCCAGACAGGAAAGAAGAAGACAAAAAAGATGAGTTAGGTGGATCGTCATCAGAATCAACTTTTGATCCATTTGGTGGTCCCTGTGCTCAAGACCCGACAGACTTTTGATAAAGTGGTCGGCCAATTTCAAATATGTCGATTTCAAGATAAGAGAAGAATTTCAAAAGGACCAATTACAAGAAGATAAGGTGTCGGCAAGAAAAGCAAATGAAATTCAAATGAAAGTGTCGGCAATCAAATGAAGATGAAATTAAAAGACGGAAATCTCTATAAATAGAATTCAAGATCATTTGTAGAGGCATCGAGGTTTTTTTTAGCTATCAGAGGAACTTTCTGTAAACCTCTAAATTCTCAGCTTCTATATTTCTTTGTATGCTGTTTGATTCATGAAGTTCAATAAGAATTCGAAGTTTGATTTCATCTCAAAGGCTCTGCTATTTAAAGTTTTCGTTGCAAAGCTACTCTGATTTTCAAGTAAATTTTATTTAATTTTATGTCAATTATATGCCTGGGTTGGTTCTGGTATTCAAGAATTTCTGGTATCCAAGAAAATCCATATTTTACCAAACCTTTTACTCAACATATCATTTTAACTAGATTTCAAAAAGTGCCTCTTTACAATGCACTAAATTCCTTTACCCAAAGACATTTTCCTTCAAAATGTTTTTGGCAACCAGATGATCCATCCAAAAATCTGGATTATTACGAATTAATTCTCACTGATACTCAATCTGTTGAGATTTTCCCTATTCCAGACAAAAAGAATCCAGAAATTTTCAGCCATTCAAAATGCATTATAAATAAAGTTTGTTCTTCTAATGAATGGACTTCTTTTTATTCAAAGAAATCTTTTTCAGTTAGATTCATTCTAGATGGATGTACTTATCAAGATTACAAAATGGCATGGTATCGTGCTTTTTTGTATAGACCATTCAATCATTCTTGGTTCTTTACATTCAAAGAAAGTTGCAGCAGAGAATTCCCAATTTGGTTCAACCATTGGTGGAAATGGTTTGGTCCACAACCAGAAATTCTACCTCCAAATGTCCTCATGGAATTCCAAACATATCTCAAAAAAACAAGGGAGGAAGAACATACAAGGCCAATACTATTTCATATGGAATTCAAAGTACCATGGATTTTTTGCTGGAGTTTCAAAGTTCATCAAGAATTGGAAAAACCACTTCCAATGTCACTAGTTCGAGAATTCAAAATTAAATGGTGGTTAGGATTCAATCAAGAATTTTGTGATCAAAAGAATGTATTAAGATTCCTCGAGACTGGAGAAAAACTCAAATGGACTAATCCAAATCAACAATCTACCAAAGGAGTTAATTCCCCAACTACTCCACAGAAGATAGAAAAAGAGAAAAGTTGCTCAACATCAGACACCACGGCAAATGACTTCTTAATGAAAAAGATGATGCAGAATTCAGAAATGCTCAAAGAATACCTAAATTATTTGCAAAATCAAGACAAGAAATAAGAAGACAAAAAAGATGAGTCAGTTGGATCGTCATCAGAATCAACTTTTGATCCATTTTGTGGTCCCTGTGCTCAAGACCCGACAGACTTTTGATAAAGTGGTCGGCCAATTTCAAAGATGCCGATTTCAAGATAAGAGAAGAATTTCAGAAGGACCAATTACAAGAAAATAAGGTGACGGCAAGAAAAGCAAATGAAATTCAAATGAAAGTGTCGGCAATCAAATGAAAATGAAATTAAAAGACGGAAGTCTCTATAAATAGAACTCAAGATCATTTGTAGAGGCATCGAGTTTTTTTTAGCTATCATAGGAACTTTCTGTAAACCTCTAAATTCTCAGCTTCTATATTTCTTTGTATGCTCTTTGATTCAAGAAGTTCAATAAGAATTCGAAGTTTGATTTCATCTCAAAGGCTCTGCTATTTAAAGTTTTCGTTGCAAAGCTACTCTGATTTCCAAGTAAATTTTATTTAATTTTATGTCAATTATATGCCTGGGTTGGTTCTGGTATTCAAGAATTTCTGGTATCCAAGAAAATCCATATTTTACCAAACCTATTACTCAACATATCACTTTAACTAGATTTCAAGAAGTGCCTCTTTACAATGCACTAAATTCCTTTACCCAAAGACTTTTTCCTTCAAAATGTTTTTGGCAACCAGATGATCCATCCAAAAATCTGGATTATTACGAATTAATTCTCACTGATACTCAATCTGTTGAGATTTTCCCTATTCGAGACAAAAAGAATCCAGAAATTATCAGCCATTCAAAATGCATTATAAAGAAAGTTTGTTCTCCAAATGAATGGACTTCTCTTTATTCAAAGAAATCCTTTTCAGTTAGATTCATTCCAGATGGATTTACTTATCAAGATTACAAAATGGCATGGTATCGTGCTTTTTTGTATAGACCATTCAATCATTCTTGGTTCTTTACATTCAAAGAAAGTTGCAGCAGAGAATTCCCAATTTGGTTCAACCATTGGTGGAAATGGTTTGGTCCACAACCAGAAATTCTACCTCCAAATGTCCTCATGGAATTCCAAACATATCTCAAAAAAGCAAGGGAGGAAGAACATACAAGGCCAATACTATTTCATATGGAATTCAAAGTACCATGGATTTTTTGCTGGAGTTTCAAAGTTCAACAGGAATTGGAAAAGTCTCTTCCAATGTCACTAGTTCGAGAATTCAAAATTAAATGGTGGTTAGGATTCAATCAAGAATTTTGTGATCAAAAGAATGTATTAAGATTCCTAGAGACTGGAGAAAAACTCAAATGGACTAATCCAAATCAACAATCTACCAAAGGAGTTAATTCCCCAACTACTCCACAGAAGATAGAAAAAGAGAAAAGTTGCTCAACATCAGACACCACGGCAAATGACTTCTTAATGAAAAAGATGATGCAGAATCCAGAAATGCTCAAAGAATACCTAAATTATTAGCAAAATCAAGACAAGAAAGAAGAAGACAAAAAAGATGAGACAGCTGGATTGTCATCAGAATCAACTTTTGAACCATTTGGTGGTCCCTGTGCTCAAAACCCGACAGACTTTTGATAAAGTGGTCGGCCAATTTCAAAGATGCCGATTTCAAGATAAGGGAAGAATTTCAAAAGGACCAATTACAAGAAGATAAGGTGTCGGCAAGAAAAGCAAATGAAATTCAAATGAAAGTGTCGGCAATCAAATGAAGATGAAATTAAAAGACGGAAATCTCTATAAATAGAACTCAAGATCATTTGTAGAGGCATCGAGTTTTTTTTTAGCTATCATAGGAGCTTTCTGTAAACCTCTAAATTCTCAGCTTCTATATTTCTTTGTATGCTTTTTGATTCAAGAAGTTCAATAAGAATTCGAAGTTTGATTTCATCTCAAAGGCTCTGCTATTTAAAGTTTTCGTTGCAAAGCTACTCTGATTTCCAAGTAAGTTTTATTTAATTTTATGTCAATTATATGCCTGGGTTGGTTCTGGTATTCAAGAATTTCTGGTAACCAAGAAAATCCATATTTTACCAAACCTTTTACTCAACATATCATTTTAACTAGATTTCAAGAAGTGCCTCTTTACAATGCACTAAATTCCTTTACCCAAAGACATTTTCCTTCAAAATGTTTTTGGCAACCAGATGATCCATCCAAAAATCTGGATTATTACGAATTAATTCTCACTGATACTCAATCTGTTGAGATTTTCCCTATTCCAGACAAAAAGAATCCAGAAATTTTCAGCCATTCAAAATGCATTATAAATAAAGTTTGTTCTTCTAATGAATGGACTTCTTTTTATTCAAAGAAATCTTTTTCAGTTAGATTCATTCTAGATGGATGTACTTATCAAGATTACAAAATGGCATGGTATCGTGCTTTTTTGTATAGACCATTCAATCATTCTTGGTTCTTTACATTCAAAGAAAGTTGCAGCAGAGAATTCCCAATTTGGTTCAACCATTGGTGGAAATGGTTTGGTCCACAACCAGAAATTCTACCTCCAAATGTCCTCATGGAATTCCAAACATATCTCAAAAAAACAAGGGAGGAAGAACATACAAGGCCAATACTATTTCATATGGAATTCAAAGTACCATGGATTTTTTGCTGGAGTTTCAAAGTTCATCAAGAATTGGAAAAACCACTTCCAATGTCACTAGTTCGAGAATTCAAAATTAAATGGTGGTTAGGATTCAATCAAGAATTTTGTGATCAAAAGAATGTATTAAGATTCCTCGAGACTGGAGAAAAACTCAAATGGACTAATCCAAATCAACAATCTACCAAAGGAGTTAATTCCCCAACTACTCCACAGAAGATAGAAAAAGAGAAAAGTTGCTCAACATCAGACACCACGGCAAATGACTTCTTAATGAAAAAGATGATGCAGAATTCAGAAATGCTCAAAGAATACCTAAATTATTTGCAAAATCAAGACAAGAAATAAGAAGACAAAAAAGATGAGTCAGTTGGATCGTCATCAGAATCAACTTTTGATCCATTTTGTGGTCCCTGTGCTCAAGACCCGACAGACTTTTGATAAAGTGGTCGGCCAATTTCAAAGATGCCGATTTCAAGATAAGAGAAGAATTTCAGAAGGACCAATTACAAGAAAATAAGGTGACGGCAAGAAAAGCAAATGAAATTCAAATGAAAGTGTCGGCAATCAAATGAAAATGAAATTAAAAGACGGAAGTCTCTATAAATAGAACTCAAGATCATTTGTAGAGGCATCGAGTTTTTTTTTAGCTATCATAGGAACTTTCTGTAAACCTCTAAATTCTCAGCTTCTATATTTCTTTGTATGCTCTTTGATTCAAGAAGTTCAATAAGAATTCGAAGTTTGATTTCATCTCAAAGGCTCTGCTATTTAAAGTTTTCGTTGCAAAGCTACTCTGATTTCCAAGTAAGTTTTATTTAATTTTATGTCAATTATATGCCTGGGTTGGTTCTGGTATTCAAGAATTTCTGGTATCCAAGAAAATCCATATTTTACCAAACCTATTACTCAACATATCACTTTAACTAGATTTCAAGAAGTGCCTCTTTACAATGCACTAAATTCCTTTACCCAAAGACTTTTTCCTTCAAAATGTTTTTGGCAACCAGATGATCCATCCAAAAATCTGGATTATTACGAATTAATTCTCACTGATACTCAATCTGTTGAGATTTTCCCTATTCGAGACAAAAAGAATCCAGAAATTATCAGCCATTCAAAATGCATTATAAAGAAAGTTTGTTCTCCAAATGAATGGACTTCTCTTTATTCAAAGAAATCCTTTTCAGTTAGATTCATTCCAGATGGATTTACTTATCAAGATTACAAAATGGCATGGTATCGTGCTTTTTTGTATAGACCATTCAATCATTCTTGGTTCTTTACATTCAAAGAAAGTTGCAGCAGAGAATTCCCAATTTGGTTCAACCATTGGTGGAAATGGTTTGGTCCACAACCAGAAATTCTACCTCCAAATGTCCTCATGGAATTCCAAACATATCTCAAAAAAGCAAGGGAGGAAGAACATACAAGGCCAATACTATTTCATATGGAATTCAAAGTACCATGGATTTTTTGCTGGAGTTTCAAAGTTCAACAGGAATTGGAAAAGTCTCTTCCAATGTCACTAGTTCGAGAATTCAAAATTAAATGGTGGTTAGGATTCAATCAAGAATTTTGTGATCAAAAGAATGTATTAAGATTCCTAGAGACTGGAGAAAAACTCAAATGGACTAATCCAAATCAACAATCTACCAAAGGAGTTAATTCCCCAACTACTCCACAGAAGATAGAAAAAGAGAAAAGTTGCTCAACATCAGACACCACGGCAAATGACTTCTTAATGAAAAAGATGATGCAGAATCCAGAAATGCTCAAAGAATACCTAAATTATTAGCAAAATCAAGACAAGAAAGAAGAAGACAAAAAAGATGAGACAGCTGGATTGTCATCAGAATCAACTTTTGAACCATTTGGTGGTCCCTGTGCTCAAAACCCGACAGACTTTTGATAAAGTGGTCGGCCAATTTCAAAGATGCCGATTTCAAGATAAGAGAAGAATTTCAAAAGGACCAATTACAAGAAGATAAGGTGTCGGCAAGAAAAGCAAATGAAATTCAAATGAAAGTGTCGGCAATCAAATGAAGATGAAATTAAAAGACGGAAATCTCTATAAATAGAACTCAAGATCATTTGTAGAGGCATCGAGTTTTTTTTTAGCTATCATAGGAGCTTTCTGTAAACCTCTAAATTCTCAGCTTCTATATTTCTTTGTATGCTTTTTGATTCAAGAAGTTCAATAAGAATTCGAAGTTTGATTTCATCTCAAAGGCTCTGCTATTTAAAGTTTTCGTTGCAAAGCTACTCTGATTTCCAAGTAAGTTTTATTTAATTTTATGTCAATTATATGCCTGGGTTGGTTCTGGTATTCAAGAATTTCTGGTAACCAAGAAAATCCATATTTTACCAAACCTTTTACTCAACATATCATTTTAACTAGATTTCAAGAAGTGCCTCTTTACAATGCACTAAATTCCTTTACCCAAAGACTTTTTCCTTCAAAATTTTTTGGCAACCAGATGATCCATCCAAAAATCTGGATTATTACGAATTAATTCTCACTGATACTCAATCTGTTGAGATTTTCCCTATTCCAGACAAAAAGAATCCAGAAATTATCAGCCATTCAAAATGCATTATAAAGAAAGTTTGTTCTTCTAATGAATGGACTTCTCTTTATTCAAAGAAATATTTTTCAGTTAGATTCATTCCAGATGGATTTACTTATGAAGATTACAAAATGGCATGGTATCGTGCTTTTTTGTATAGACCGTTCAATCATTCTTGGTTCTTTACATTCAAAGAAAGTTGCAGCAGAGAATTCCCAATTTGGTTCAACCATTGGTGGAAATGGTTTGGTCCACAACCAGAAATTCTACCTCCAAATGTCCTCATGGAATTCCAAACATATCTCAAAAAAGCAAGGGAGGAAGAACATACAAGGCCAATACTATTTCATATGGAATTCAAAGTACCATGGATTTTTTGCTGGAGTTTCAAAGTTCATCAAGAATTGGAAAAATCACTTCCAATGTCACTAGTTCGAGAATTCAAAATTAAATGGTGGTTCGGATTCAATCAAGAATTTTGTGATCAAAAGAATGTATTAAGATTCCTCGAGACTGGAGAAAAACTCAAATGGACTAATCCAAATCAACAATCTACCAAAGGAGTTAATTCCCCAACTATCCACAGAAGATAGAAAAAGAGAAAAGTTGCTCAACATCAGACACCACGGCAAATGACTTCTTAATGAAAAAGATGATGCAGAATCCGGAAATGCTCAAAGAATACCTAAATTATTTGCCAAATCAAGACAGGAAAGAAGAAGACAAAAAAGATGAGTCAGGTGGATCGTCATCAGAATCAACTTTTGATCCATTTGGTGGTCCCTGTGCTCAAGACCCGACAGACTTTTGATAAAGTGGTCGGCCAATTTCAAAGATGCCGATTTCAAGATAAGAGAAGAATTTCAAAAGGACCAATTACAAGAAGTTAAGGTGTCGGCAAGAAAAGCAAAGGAAATTCAAATGAAAGTGTCGGCAATCAAATGAAGATGAAATTAAAAGACGGAAATCTCTATAAATAGAACTCAAGATCATTTGTAGAGGCATCGAGTTTTTTTTTAGCTATCATAGAAACTTTCTGTAAACCTCTAAATTCTCAGCTTCTATATTTCTTTGTATGCTCTTTGATTCAAGAAGTTCAATAAGAATTCGAAGTTTGATTTCATCTCAAAGGCTCTGCTATTTAAAGTTTTCGTTGCAAAGCTACTCTGATTTCCAAGTAAGTTTTATTTAATTTTATGTCAATTATATGCCTGGGTTGGTTCTGGTATTCAAGAATTTCTGGTATCCAAGAAAATCCATATTTTACCAAACCTATTACTCAACATATCACTTTAACTAGATTTCAAGAAGTGCCTCTTTACAATGCACTAAATTCCTTTACCCAAAGACTTTTTCCTTCAAAATGTTTTTGGCAACCAGATGATCCATCCAAAAATCTGGATTATTACGAATTAATTCTCACTGATACTCAATCTGTTGAGATTTTCCCTATTCCAGACAAAAAGAATCCAGAAATTATCAGCCATTCAAAATGCATTATAAAGAAAGTTTGTTCTCCTAATGAATGGACTTCTCTTTATTCAAAGAAATCTTTTTCAGTTAGATTCATTCCAGATGGATTTACTTATCAAGATTACAAAATGGCATGGTATCGTGCTTTTTTGTATAGACCATTCAATCATTCTTGGTTCTTTACATTCAAAGAAAGTTGCAGCAGAGAATTCCCAATTTGGTTCAACCATTGGTGGAAATGGTTTGGTCCACAACCAGAAATTCTACCTCCAAATGTCCTCATGGAATTCCAAACATATCTCAAAAAAGCAAGGGAGGAAGAACATACAAGGCCAATACTATTTCATATGGAATTCAAAGTACCATGGATTTTTTGCTGGAGTTTCAAAGTTCATCAAGAATTGGAAAAGTCTCTTCCAATGTCACTAGTTCGAGAATTCAAAATTAAATGGTGGTTAGGATTCAATCAAGAATTTTGTGATCAAAAGAATGTATTAAGATTCCTAGAGACTGGAGAAAAACTCAAATGGACTAATCCAAATCAACAATCTACCAAAGGAGTTAATTCCCCAACTACTCCACAGAAGATAGAAAAAGAGAAAAGTTGCTCAACATCAGACACCACGGCAAATGACTTCTTAATGAAAAAGATGATGCAGAATCCGGAAATGCTCAAAGAATACCTAAATTATTTGCAAAATCAAGACAGGAAAGAAGAAGACAAAAAAGATGAGACAGGTGGATCGTCATCAGAATCAACTTTTGATCCATTTGGTGGTCCCTGTGCTCAAGACCCGACAGACTTTTGATAAAGTGGTCGGCCAATTTCAAAGATGCCGATTTCAAGATAAGAGAAGAATTTCAAAAGGACCAATTACAAGAAGATAAGGTGTCGGCAAGAAAAGCAAATGAAATTCAAATGAAAGTGTCGGCAATCAAATGAAGATGAAATTAAAAGACGGAAATCTCTATAAATAGAACTCAAGATCATTTGTAGAGGCATCGAGTTTTTTTTTAGCTATCATAGGAGCTTTCTGTAAACCTCTAAATTCTCAGCTTCTATATTTCTTTGTATGCTTTTTGATTCAAGAAGTTCAATAAGAATTCGAAGTTTGATTTCATCTCAAAGGCTCTGCTATTTAAAGTTTTCGTTGCAAAGCTACTCTGATTTCCAAGTAAGTTTTATTTAATTTTATGTCAATTATATGCCTGGGTTGGTTCTGGTATTCAAGAATTTCTGGTATCCAAGAAAATCCATATTTTACCAAACCTTTTACTCAACATATCATTTTAACTAGATTTCAAGAAGTGCCTCTTTACAATGCACTAAATTCCTTTACCCAAAGACATTTTCCTTCAAAATGTTTTTGGCAACCAGATGATCCATCCAAAAATCTGGATTATTACGAATTAATTCTCACTGATACTCAATCTGTTGAGATTTTCCCTATTCCAGACAAAAAGAATCCAGAAATTATCAGCCATTCAAAATGCATTATAAATAAAGTTTGTTCTTCTAATGAATGGACTTCTCTTTATTCAAAGAAATCTTTTTCAGTTAGATTCATTCTAGATGGATGTACTTATCAAGATTACAAAATGGCATGGTATCGTGCTTTTTTGTATAGACCATTCAATCATTCTTGGTTCTTTACATTCAAAGAAAGTTGCAGCAGAGAATTCCCAATTTGGTTCAACCATTGGTGGAAATGGTTTGGTCCACAACCAGAAATTCTACCTCCAAATGTCCTCATGGAATTCCAAACATATCTCAAAAAAACAAGGGAGGAAGAACATACAAGGCCAATACTATTTCATATGGAATTCAAAGTACCATGGATTTTTTGCTGGAGTTTCAAAGTTCATCAAGAATTGGAAAAACCACTTCCAATGTCACTAGTTCGAGAATTCAAAATTAAATGGTGGTTAGGATTCAATCAAGAATTTTGTGATCAAAAGAATGTATTAAGATTCCTCGAGACTGGAGAAAAACTCAAATGGACTAATCCAAATCAACAATCTACCAAAGGAGTTAATTCCCCAACTACTCCACAGAAGATAGAAAAAGAGAAAAGTTGCTCAACATCAGACACCACGGCAAATGACTTCTTAATGAAAAAGATGATGCAGAATCCAGAAATGCTCAAAGAATACCTAAATTATTTGCAAAATCAAGACAAGAAATAAGAAGACAAAAAAGATGAGTCAGTTGGATCGTCATCAGAATCAACTTTTGATCCATTTTGTGGTCCCTGTGCTCAAGACCCGACAGACTTTTGATAAAGTGGTCGGCCAATTTCAAAGATGCCGATTTCAAGATAAGAGAAGAATTTCAGAAGGACCAATTACAAGAAAATAAGGTGACGGCAAGAAAAGCAAATGAAATTCAAATGAAAGTGTCGGCAATCAAATGAAAATGAAATTAAAAGACGGAAGTCTCTATAAATAGAACTCAAGATCATTTGTAGAGGCATCGAGTTTTTTTTTAGCTATCATAGAAACTTTCTGTAAACCTCTAAATTCTCAGCTTCTATATTTCTTTGTATGCTCTTTGATTCAAGAAGTTCAATAAGAATTCGAAGTTTGATTTCATCTCAAAGGCTCTGCTATTTAAAGTTTTCGTTGCAAAGCTACTCTGATTTCCAAGTAAATTTTATTTAATTTTATGTCAATTATATGCCTGGGTTGGTTCTGGTATTCAAGAATTTCTGGTATCCAAGAAAATCCATATTTTACCAAACCTATTACTCAACATATCACTTTAACTAGATTTCAAGAAGTGCCTCTTTACAATGCACTAAATTCCTTTACCCAAAGACTTTTTCCTTCAAAATGTTTTTGGCAACCAGATGATCCATCCAAAAATCTGGATTATTACGAATTAATTCTCACTGATACTCAATCTGTTGAGATTTTCCCTATTCGAGACAAAAAGAATCCAGAAATTATCAGCCATTCAAAATGCATTATAAAGAAAGTTTGTTCTCCAAATGAATGGACTTCTCTTTATTCAAAGAAATCCTTTTCAGTTAGATTCATTCCAGATGGATTTACTTATCAAGATTACAAAATGGCATGGTATCGTGCTTTTTTGTATAGACCATTCAATCATTCTTGGTTCTTTACATTCAAAGAAAGTTGCAGCAGAGAATTCCCAATTTGGTTCAACCATTGGTGGAAATGGTTTGGTCCACAACCAGAAATTCTACCTCCAAATGTCCTCATGGAATTCCAAACATATCTCAAAAAAGCAAGGGAGGAAGAACATACAAGGCCAATACTATTTCATATGGAATTCAAAGTACCATGGATTTTTTGCTGGAGTTTCAAAGTTCAACAGGAATTGGAAAAGTCTCTTCCAATGTCACTAGTTCGAGAATTCAAAATTAAATGGTGGTTAGGATTCAATCAAGAATTTTGTGATCAAAAGAATGTATTAAGATTCCTAGAGACTGGAGAAAAACTCAAATGGACTAATCCAAATCAACAATCTACCAAAGGAGTTAATTCCCCAACTACTCCACAGAAGATAGAAAAAGAGAAAAGTTGCTCAACATCAGACACCACGGCAAATGACTTCTTAATGAAAAAGATGATGCAGAATCCAGAAATGCTCAAAGAATACCTAAATTATTAGCAAAATCAAGACAAGAAAGAAGAAGACAAAAAAGATGAGACAGCTGGATTGTCATCAGAATCAACTTTTGAACCATTTGGTGGTCCCTGTGCTCAAAACCCGACAGACTTTTGATAAAGTGGTCGGCCAATTTCAAAGATGCCGATTTCAAGATAAGAGAAGAATTTCAAAAGGACCAATTACAAGAAGATAAGGTGTCGGCAAGAAAAGCAAATGAAATTCAAATGAAAGTGTCGGCAATCAAATGAAGATGAAATTAAAAGACGGAAATCTCTATAAATAGAACTCAAGATCATTTGTAGAGGCATCGAGTTTTTTTTTAGCTATCATAGGAGCTTTCTGTAAACCTCTAAATTCTCAGCTTCTATATTTCTTTGTATGCTTTTTGATTCAAGAAGTTCAATAAGAATTCGAAGTTTGATTTCATCTCAAAGGCTCTGCTATTTAAAGTTTTCGTTGCAAAGCTACTCTGATTTCCAAGTAAGTTTTATTTAATTTTATGTCAATTATATGCCTGGGTTGGTTCTGGTATTCAAGAATTTCTGGTAACCAAGAAAATCCATATTTTACCAAACCTTTTACTCAACATATCATTTTAACTAGATTTCAAGAAGTGCCTCTTTACAATGCACTAAATTCCTTTACCCAAAGACTTTTTCCTTCAAAATTTTTTGGCAACCAGATGATCCATCCAAAAATCTGGATTATTACGAATTAATTCTCACTGATACTCAATCTGTTGAGATTTTCCCTATTCCAGACAAAAAGAATCCAGAAATTATCAGCCATTCAAAATGCATTATAAAGAAAGTTTGTTCTTCTAATGAATGGACTTCTCTTTATTCAAAGAAATATTTTTCAGTTAGATTCATTCCAGATGGATTTACTTATCAAGATTACAAAATGGCATGGTATCGTGCTTTTTTGTATAGACCGTTCAATCATTCTTGGTTCTTTACATTCAAAGAAAGTTGCAGCAGAGAATTCCCAATTTGGTTCAACCATTGGTGGAAATGGTTTGGTCCACAACCAGAAATTCTACCTCCAAATGTCCTCATGGAATTCCAAACATATCTCAAAAAAGCAAGGGAGGAAGAACATACAAGGCCAATACTATTTCATATGGAATTCAAAGTACCATGGATTTTTTGCTGGAGTTTCAAAGTTCATCAAGAATTGGAAAAATCACTTCCAATGTCACTAGTTCGAGAATTCAAAATTAAATGGTGGTTAGGATTCAATCAAGAATTTTGTGATCAAAAGAATGTATTAAGATTCCTCGAGACTGGAGAAAAACTCAAATGGACTAATCCAAATCAACAATCTACCAAAGGAGTTAATTCCCCAACTACTCCACAGAAGATAGAAAAAGAGAAAAGTTGCTCAACATCAGACACCACGGCAAATGACTTCTTAATGAAAAAGATGATGCAGAATCCGGAAATGCTCAAAGAATACCTAAATTATTTGCCAAATCAAGACAGGAAAGAAGAAGACAAAAAAGATGAGTCAGGTGGATCGTCATCAGAATCAACTTTTGATCCATTTGGTGGTCCCTGTGCTCAAGACCCGACAGACTTTTGATAAAGTGGTCGGCCAATTTCAAAGATGCCGATTTCAAGATAAGAGAAGAATTTCAAAAGGACCAATTACAAGAAGTTAAGGTGTCGGCAAGAAAAGCAAAGGAAATTCAAATGAAAGTGTCGGCAATCAAATGAAGATGAAATTAAAAGACGGAAATCTCTATAAATAGAACTCAAGATCATTTGTAGAGGCATCGAGTTTTTTTTTAGCTATCATAGAAACTTTCTGTAAACCTCTAAATTCTCAGCTTCTATATTTCTTTGTATGCTCTTTGATTCAAGAAGTTCAATAAGAATTCGAAGTTTGATTTCATCTCAAAGGCTCTGCTATTTAAAGTTTTCGTTGCAAAGCTACTCTGATTTCCAAGTAAATTTTATTTAATTTTATGTCAATTATATGCCTGGGTTGGTTCTGGTATTCAAGAATTTCTGGTATCCAAGAAAATCCATATTTTACCAAACCTATTACTCAACATATCACTTTAACTAGATTTCAAGAAGTGCCTCTTTACAATGCACTAAATTCCTTTACCCAAAGACTTTTTCCTTCAAAATGTTTTTGGCAACCAGATGATCCATCCAAAAATCTGGATTATTACGAATTAATTCTCACTGATACTCAATCTGTTGAGATTTTCCCTATTCGAGACAAAAAGAATCCAGAAATTATCAGCCATTCAAAATGCATTATAAAGAAAGTTTGTTCTCCAAATGAATGGACTTCTCTTTATTCAAAGAAATCCTTTTCAGTTAGATTCATTCCAGATGGATTTACTTATCAAGATTACAAAATGGCATGGTATCGTGCTTTTTTGTATAGACCATTCAATCATTCTTGGTTCTTTACATTCAAAGAAAGTTGCAGCAGAGAATTCCCAATTTGGTTCAACCATTGGTGGAAATGGTTTGGTCCACAACCAGAAATTCTACCTCCAAATGTCCTCATGGAATTCCAAACATATCTCAAAAAAGCAAGGGAGGAAGAACATACAAGGCCAATACTATTTCATATGGAATTCAAAGTACCATGGATTTTTTGCTGGAGTTTCAAAGTTCAACAGGAATTGGAAAAGTCTCTTCCAATGTCACTAGTTCGAGAATTCAAAATTAAATGGTGGTTAGGATTCAATCAAGAATTTTGTGATCAAAAGAATGTATTAAGATTCCTAGAGACTGGAGAAAAACTCAAATGGACTAATCCAAATCAACAATCTACCAAAGGAGTTAATTCCCCAACTACTCCACAGAAGATAGAAAAAGAGAAAAGTTGCTCAACATCAGACACCACGGCAAATGACTTCTTAATGAAAAAGATGATGCAGAATCCAGAAATGCTCAAAGAATACCTAAATTATTAGCAAAATCAAGACAAGAAAGAAGAAGACAAAAAAGATGAGACAGCTGGATTGTCATCAGAATCAACTTTTGAACCATTTGGTGGTCCCTGTGCTCAAAACCCGACAGACTTTTGATAAAGTGGTCGGCCAATTTCAAAGATGCCGATTTCAAGATAAGAGAAGAATTTCAAAAGGACCAATTACAAGAAGATAAGGTGTCGGCAAGAAAAGCAAATGAAATTCAAATGAAAGTGTCGGCAATCAAATGAAGATGAAATTAAAAGACGGAAATCTCTATAAATAGAACTCAAGATCATTTGTAGAGGCATCGAGTTTTTTTTTAGCTATCATAGGAGCTTTCTGTAAACCTCTAAATTCTCAGCTTCTATATTTCTTTGTATGCTTTTTGATTCAAGAAGTTCAATAAGAATTCGAAGTTTGATTTCATCTCAAAGGCTCTGCTATTTAAAGTTTTCGTTGCAAAGCTACTCTGATTTCCAAGTAAGTTTTATTTAATTTTATGTCAATTATATGCCTGGGTTGGTTCTGGTATTCAAGAATTTCTGGTAACCAAGAAAATCCATATTTTACCAAACCTTTTACTCAACATATCATTTTAACTAGATTTCAAGAAGTGCCTCTTTACAATGCACTAAATTCCTTTACCCAAAGACTTTTTCCTTCAAAATTTTTTGGCAACCAGATGATCCATCCAAAAATCTGGATTATTACGAATTAATTCTCACTGATACTCAATCTGTTGAGATTTTCCCTATTCCAGACAAAAAGAATCCAGAAATTATCAGCCATTCAAAATGCATTATAAAGAAAGTTTGTTCTTCTAATGAATGGACTTCTCTTTATTCAAAGAAATATTTTTCAGTTAGATTCATTCCAGATGGATTTACTTATGAAGATTACAAAATGGCATGGTATCGTGCTTTTTTGTATAGACCGTTCAATCATTCTTGGTTCTTTACATTCAAAGAAAGTTGCAGCAGAGAATTCCCAATTTGGTTCAACCATTGGTGGAAATGGTTTGGTCCACAACCAGAAATTCTACCTCCAAATGTCCTCATGGAATTCCAAACATATCTCAAAAAAGCAAGGGAGGAAGAACATACAAGGCCAATACTATTTCATATGGAATTCAAAGTACCATGGATTTTTTGCTGGAGTTTCAAAGTTCATCAAGAATTGGAAAAATCACTTCCAATGTCACTAGTTCGAGAATTCAAAATTAAATGGTGGTTCGGATTCAATCAAGAATTTTGTGATCAAAAGAATGTATTAAGATTCCTCGAGACTGGAGAAAAACTCAAATGGACTAATCCAAATCAACAATCTACCAAAGGAGTTAATTCCCCAACTATCCACAGAAGATAGAAAAAGAGAAAAGTTGCTCAACATCAGACACCACGGCAAATGACTTCTTAATGAAAAAGATGATGCAGAATCCGGAAATGCTCAAAGAATACCTAAATTATTTGCCAAATCAAGACAGGAAAGAAGAAGACAAAAAAGATGAGTCAGGTGGATCGTCATCAGAATCAACTTTTGATCCATTTGGTGGCCCCTGTGCTCAAGACCCGACAGACTTTTGATAAAGTGGTCGGCCAATTTCAAAGATGCCGATTTCAAGATAAGAGAAGAATTTCAAAAGGACCAATTACAAGAAGTTAAGGTGTCGGCAAGAAAAGCAAAGGAAATTCAAATGAAAGTGTCGGCAATCAAATGAAGATGAAATTAAAAGACGGAAATCTCTATAAATAGAACTCAAGATCATTTGTAGAGGCATCGAGTTTTTTTTTAGCTATCATAGAAACTTTCTGTAAACCTCTAAATTCTCAGCTTCTATATTTCTTTGTATGCTCTTTGATTCAAGAAGTTCAATAAGAATTCGAAGTTTGATTTCATCTCAAAGGCTCTGCTATTTAAAGTTTTCGTTGCAAAGCTACTCTGATTTCCAAGTAAATTTTATTTAATTTTATGTCAATTATATGCCTGGGTTGGTTCTGGTATTCATGAATTTCTGGTATCCAAGAAAATCCATATTTTACCAAACCTATTACTCAACATATCACTTTAACTAGATTTCAAGAAGTGCCTCTTTACAATGCACTAAATTCCTTTACCCAAAGACTTTTTCCTTCAAAATATTTTTGGCAACCAGATGATCCATCCAAAAATCTGGATTATTACGAATTAATTCTCACTGATACTCAATCTGTTGAGATTTTCCCTATTCGAGACAAAAAGAATCCAGAAATTATCAGCCATTCAAAATGCATTATAAAGAAAGTTTGTTCTCCAAATGAATGGACTTCTCTTTATTCAAAGAAATCCTTTTCAGTTAGATTCATTCCAGATGGATTTACTTATCAAGATTACAAAATGGCATGGTATCGTGCTTTTTTGTATAGACCATTCAATCATTCTTGGTTCTTTACATTCAAAGAAAGTTGCAGCAGAGAATTCCCAATTTGGTTCAACCATTGGTGGAAATGGTTTGGTCCACAACCAGAAATTCTACCTCCAAATGTCCTCATGGAATTCCAAACATATCTCAAAAAAGCAAGGGAGGAAGAACATACAAGGCCAATACTATTTCATATGGAATTCAAAGTACCATGGATTTTTTGCTGGAGTTTCAAAGTTCAACAGGAATTGGAAAAGTCTCTTCCAATGTCACTAGTTCGAGAATTCAAAATTAAATGGTGGTTAGGATTCAATCAAGAATTTTGTGATCAAAAGAATGTATTAAGATTCCTAGAGACTGGAGAAAAACTCAAATGGACTAATCCAAATCAACAATCTACCAAAGGAGTTAATTCCCCAACTACTCCACAGAAGATAGAAAAAGAGAAAAGTTGCTCAACATCAGACACCACGGCAAATGACTTCTTAATGAAAAAGATGATGCAGAATCCAGAAATGCTCAAAGAATACCTAAATTATTAGCAAAATCAAGACAAGAAAGAAGAAGACAAAAAAGATGAGACAGCTGGATTGTCATCAGAATCAACTTTTGAACCATTTGGTGGTCCCTGTGCTCAAAACCCGACAGACTTTTGATAAAGTGGTCGGCCAATTTCAAAGATGCCGATTTCAAGATAAGAGAAGAATTTCAAAAGGACCAATTACAAGAAGATAAGGTGTCGGCAAGAAAAGCAAATGAAATTCAAATGAAAGTGTCGGCAATCAAATGAAGATGAAATTAAAAGACGGAAATCTCTATAAATAGAACTCAAGATCATTTGTAGAGGCATCGAGTTTTTTTTTAGCTATCATAGGAGCTTTCTGTAAACCTCTAAATTCTCAGCTTCTATATTTCTTTGTATGCTTTTTGATTCAAGAAGTTCAATAAGAATTCGAAGTTTGATTTCATCTCAAAGGCTCTGCTATTTAAAGTTTTCGTTGCAAAGCTACTCTGATTTCCAAGTAAGTTTTATTTAATTTTATGTCAATTATATGCCTGGGTTGGTTCTGGTATTCAAGAATTTCTGGTAACCAAGAAAATCCATATTTTACCAAACCTTTTACTCAACATATCATTTTAACTAGATTTCAAGAAGTGCCTCTTTACAATGCACTAAATTCCTTTACCCAAAGACTTTTTCCTTCAAAATTTTTTGGCAACCAGATGATCCATCCAAAAATCTGGATTATTACGAATTAATTCTCACTGATACTCAATCTGTTGAGATTTTCCCTATTCCAGACAAAAAGAATCCAGAAATTATCAGCCATTCAAAATGCATTATAAAGAAAGTTTGTTCTTCTAATGAATGGACTTCTCTTTATTCAAAGAAATATTTTTCAGTTAGATTCATTCCAGATGGATTTACTTATCAAGATTACAAAATGGCATGGTATCGTGCTTTTTTGTATAGACCGTTCAATCATTCTTGGTTCTTTACATTCAAAGAAAGTTGCAGCAGAGAATTCCCAATTTGGTTCAACCATTGGTGGAAATGGTTTGGTCCACAACCAGAAATTCTACCTCCAAATGTCCTCATGGAATTCCAAACATATCTCAAAAAAGCAAGGGAGGAAGAACATACAAGGCCAATACTATTTCATATGGAATTCAAAGTACCATGGATTTTTTGCTGGAGTTTCAAAGTTCATCAAGAATTGGAAAAATCACTTCCAATGTCACTAGTTCGAGAATTCAAAATTAAATGGTGGTTAGGATTCAATCAAGAATTTTGTGATCAAAAGAATGTATTAAGATTCCTCGAGACTGGAGAAAAACTCAAATGGACTAATCCAAATCAACAATCTACCAAAGGAGTTAATTCCCCAACTACTCCACAGAAGATAGAAAAAGAGAAAAGTTGCTCAACATCAGACACCACGGCAAATGACTTCTTAATGAAAAAGATGATGCAGAATCCGGAAATGCTCAAAGAATACCTAAATTATTTGCCAAATCAAGACAGGAAAGAAGAAGACAAAAAAGATGAGTCAGGTGGATCGTCATCAGAATCAACTTTTGATCCATTTGGTGGTCCCTGTGCTCAAGACCCGACAGACTTTTGATAAAGTGGTCGGCCAATTTCAAAGATGCCGATTTCAAGATAAGAGAAGAATTTCAAAAGGACCAATTACAAGAAGTTAAGGTGTCGGCAAGAAAAGCAAAGGAAATTCAAATGAAAGTGTCGGCAATCAAATGAAGATGAAATTAAAAGACGGAAATCTCTATAAATAGAACTCAAGATCATTTGTAGAGGCATCGAGTTTTTTTTTAGCTATCATAGAAACTTTCTGTAAACCTCTAAATTCTCAGCTTCTATATTTCTTTGTATGCTCTTTGATTCAAGAAGTTCAATAAGAATTCGAAGTTTGATTTCATCTCAAAGGCTCTGCTATTTAAAGTTTTCGTTGCAAAGCTACTCTGATTTCCAAGTAAATTTTATTTAATTTTATGTCAATTATATGCCTGGGTTGGTTCTGGTATTCAAGAATTTCTGGTATCCAAGAAAATCCATATTTTACCAAACCTATTACTCAACATATCACTTTAACTAGATTTCAAGAAGTGCCTCTTTACAATGCACTAAATTCCTTTACCCAAAGACTTTTTCCTTCAAAATGTTTTTGGCAACCAGATGATCCATCCAAAAATCTGGATTATTACGAATTAATTCTCACTGATACTCAATCTGTTGAGATTTTCCCTATTCGAGACAAAAAGAATCCAGAAATTATCAGCCATTCAAAATGCATTATAAAGAAAGTTTGTTCTCCAAATGAATGGACTTCTCTTTATTCAAAGAAATCCTTTTCAGTTAGATTCATTCCAGATGGATTTACTTATCAAGATTACAAAATGGCATGGTATCGTGCTTTTTTGTATAGACCATTCAATCATTCTTGGTTCTTTACATTCAAAGAAAGTTGCAGCAGAGAATTCCCAATTTGGTTCAACCATTGGTGGAAATGGTTTGGTCCACAACCAGAAATTCTACCTCCAAATGTCCTCATGGAATTCCAAACATATCTCAAAAAAGCAAGGGAGGAAGAACATACAAGGCCAATACTATTTCATATGGAATTCAAAGTACCATGGATTTTTTGCTGGAGTTTCAAAGTTCAACAGGAATTGGAAAAGTCTCTTCCAATGTCACTAGTTCGAGAATTCAAAATTAAATGGTGGTTAGGATTCAATCAAGAATTTTGTGATCAAAAGAATGTATTAAGATTCCTAGAGACTGGAGAAAAACTCAAATGGACTAATCCAAATCAACAATCTACCAAAGGAGTTAATTCCCCAACTACTCCACAGAAGATAGAAAAAGAGAAAAGTTGCTCAACATCAGACACCACGGCAAATGACTTCTTAATGAAAAAGATGATGCAGAATCCAGAAATGCTCAAAGAATACCTAAATTATTAGCAAAATCAAGACAAGAAAGAAGAAGACAAAAAAGATGAGACAGCTGGATTGTCATCAGAATCAACTTTTGAACCATTTGGTGGTCCCTGTGCTCAAAACCCGACAGACTTTTGATAAAGTGGTCGGCCAATTTCAAAGATGCCGATTTCAAGATAAGAGAAGAATTTCAAAAGGACCAATTACAAGAAGATAAGGTGTCGGCAAGAAAAGCAAATGAAATTCAAATGAAAGTGTCGGCAATCAAATGAAGATGAAATTAAAAGACGGAAATCTCTATAAATAGAACTCAAGATCATTTGTAGAGGCATCGAGTTTTTTTTTAGCTATCATAGGAGCTTTCTGTAAACCTCTAAATTCTCAGCTTCTATATTTCTTTGTATGCTTTTTGATTCAAGAAGTTCAATAAGAATTCGAAGTTTGATTTCATCTCAAAGGCTCTGCTATTTAAAGTTTTCGTTGCAAAGCTACTCTGATTTCCAAGTAAGTTTTATTTAATTTTATGTCAATTATATGCCTGGGTTGGTTCTGGTATTCAAGAATTTCTGGTAACCAAGAAAATCCATATTTTACCAAACCTTTTACTCAACATATCATTTTAACTAGATTTCAAGAAGTGCCTCTTTACAATGCACTAAATTCCTTTACCCAAAGACTTTTTCCTTCAAAATTTTTTGGCAACCAGATGATCCATCCAAAAATCTGGATTATTACGAATTAATTCTCACTGATACTCAATCTGTTGAGATTTTCCCTATTCCAGACAAAAAGAATCCAGAAATTATCAGCCATTCAAAATGCATTATAAAGAAAGTTTGTTCTTCTAATGAATGGACTTCTCTTTATTCAAAGAAATCTTTTTCAGTTAGATTCATTCCAGATGGATTTACTTATCAAGATTACAAAATGGCATGGTATCGTGCTTTTTTGTATAGACCGTTCAATCATTCTTGGTTCTTTACATTCAAAGAAAGTTGCAGCAGAGAATTCCCAATTTGGTTCAACCATTGGTGGAAATGGTTTGGTCCACAACCAGAAATTCTACCTCCAAATGTCCTCATGGAATTCCAAACATATCTCAAAAAAGCAAGGGAGGAAGAACATACAAGGCCAATACTATTTCATATGGAATTCAAAGTACCATGGATTTTTTGCTGGAGTTTCAAAGTTCATCAAGAATTGGAAAAATCACTTCCAATGTCACTAGTTCGAGAATTCAAAATTAAATGGTGGTTAGGATTCAATCAAGAATTTTGTGATCAAAAGAATGTATTAAGATTCCTCGAGACTGGAGAAAAACTCAAATGGACTAATCCAAATCAACAATCTACCAAAGGAGTTAATTCCCCAACTACTCCACAGAAGATAGAAAAAGAGAAAAGTTGCTCAACATCAGACACCACGGCAAATGACTTCTTAATGAAAAAGATGATGCAGAATCCGGAAATGCTCAAAGAATACCTAAATTATTTGCCAAATCAAGACAGGAAAGAAGAAGACAAAAAAGATGAGTCAGGTGGATCGTCATCAGAATCAACTTTTGATCCATTTGGTGGTCCCTGTGCTCAAGACCCGACAGACTTTTGATAAAGTGGTCGGCCAATTTCAAAGATGCCGATTTCAAGATAAGAGAAGAATTTCAAAAGGACCAATTACAAGAAAATAAGGTGTCGGCAAGAAAAGCAAATGAAATTCAAATGAAAGTGTCGGCAATCAAATGAAGATGAAATTAAAAGACGGAAATCTCTATAAATAGAACTCAAGATCATTTGTAGAGGCATCGAGTTTTTTTTTAGCTATCATAGGAACTTTCTGTAAACCTCTAAATTCTCAGCTTCTATATTTCTTTGTATGCTCTTTGATTCAAGAAGTTCAATAAGAATTCGAAGTTTGATTTCATCTCAAAGGCTCTGCTATTTAAAGTTTTCGTTGCAAAGCTACTCTGATTTCCAAGTAAATTTTATTTAATTTTATGTCAATTATATGCCTGGGTTGGTTCTGGTATTCAAGAATTTCTGGTATCCAAGAAAATCCATATTTTACCAAACCTATTACTCAACATATCACTTTAACTAGATTTCAAGAAGTGCCTCTTTACAATGCACTAAATTCCTTTACCCAAAGACTTTTTCCTTCAAAATGTTTTTGGCAACCAGATGATCCATCCAAAAATCTGGATTATTACGAATTAATTCTCACTGATACTCAATCTGTTGAGATTTTCCCTATTCGAGACAAAAAGAATCCAGAAATTATCAGCCATTCAAAATGCATTATAAAGAAAGTTTGTTCTCCAAATGAATGGACTTCTCTTTATTCAAAGAAATCCTTTTCAGTTAGATTCATTCCAGATGGATTTACTTATCAAGATTACAAAATGGCATGGTATCGTGCTTTTTTGTATAGACCATTCAATCATTCTTGGTTCTTTACATTCAAAGAAAGTTGCAGCAGAGAATTCCCAATTTGGTTCAACCATTGGTGGAAATGGTTTGGTCCACAACCAGAAATTCTACCTCCAAATGTCCTCATGGAATTCCAAACATATCTCAAAAAAGCAAGGGAGGAAGAACATACAAGGCCAATACTATTTCATATGGAATTCAAAGTACCATGGATTTTTTGCTGGAGTTTCAAAGTTCAACAGGAATTGGAAAAGTCTCTTCCAATGTCACTAGTTCGAGAATTCAAAATTAAATGGTGGTTAGGATTCAATCAAGAATTTTGTGATCAAAAGAATGTATTAAGATTCCTAGAGACTGGAGAAAAACTCAAATGGACTAATCCAAATCAACAATCTACCAAAGGAGTTAATTCCCCAACTACTCCACAGAAGATAGAAAAAGAGAAAAGTTGCTCAACATCAGACACCACGGCAAATGACTTCTTAATGAAAAAGATGATGCAGAATCCAGAAATGCTCAAAGAATACCTAAATTATTAGCAAAATCAAGACAAGAAAGAAGAAGACAAAAAAGATGAGACAGCTGGATTGTCATCAGAATCAACTTTTGAACCATTTGGTGGTCCCTGTGCTCAAAACCCGACAGACTTTTGATAAAGTGGTCGGCCAATTTCAAAGATGCCGATTTCAAGATAAGAGAAGAATTTCAAAAGGACCAATTACAAGAAGATAAGGTGTCGGCAAGAAAAGCAAATGAAATTCAAATGAAAGTGTCGGCAATCAAATGAAGATGAAATTAAAAGACGGAAATCTCTATAAATAGAACTCAAGATCATTTGTAGAGGCATCGAGTTTTTTTTTAGCTATCATAGGAGCTTTCTGTAAACCTCTAAATTCTCAGCTTCTATATTTCTTTGTATGCTTTTTGATTCAAGAAGTTCAATAAGAATTCGAAGTTTGATTTCATCTCAAAGGCTCTGCTATTTAAAGTTTTCGTTGCAAAGCTACTCTGATTTCCAAGTAAGTTTTATTTAATTTTATGTCAATTATATGCCTGGGTTGGTTCTGGTATTCAAGAATTTCTGGTATCCAAGAAAATCCATATTTTACCAAACCTTTTACTCAACATATCATTTTAACTAGATTTCAAGAAGTGCCTCTTTACAATGCACTAAATTCCTTTACCCAAAGACTTTTTCCTTCAAAATGTTTTTGGCAACCAGATGATCCATCCAAAAATCTGGATTATTACGAATTAATTCTCACTGATACTCAATCTGTTGAGATTTTCCCTATTCCAGACAAAAAGAATCCAGAAATTATCAGCCATTCAAAATGCATTATAAAGAAAGTTTGTTCTTCTAATGAATGGACTTCTCTTTATTCAAAGAAATCTTTTTCAGTTAGATTCATTCCAGATGGATTTACTTATCAAGATTACAAAATGGCATGGTATCGTGCTTTTTTGTATAGACCATTCAATCATTCTTGGTTCTTTACATTCAAAGAAAGTTGCAGCAGAGAATTCCCAATTTGGTTCAACCATTGGTGGAAATGGTTTGGTCCACAACCAGAAATTCTACCTCCAAATGTCCTCATGGAATTCCAAACATATCTCAAAAAAGCAAGGGAGGAAGAACATACAAGGCCAATACTATTTCATATGGAATTCAAAGTACCATGGATTTTTTGCTGGAGTTTCAAAGTTCATCAAGAATTGGAAAAATCACTTCCAATGTCACTAGTTCGAGAATTCAAAATTAAATGGTGGTTAGGATTCAATCAAGAATTTTGTGATCAAAAGAATGTATTAAGATTCCTCGAGACTGGAGAAAAACTCAAATGGACTAATCCAAATCAACAATCTACCAAAGGAGTTAATTCCCCAACTACTCCACAGAAGATAGAAAAAGAGAAAAGTTGCTCAACATCAGACACCACGGCAAATGACTTCTTAATGAAAAAGATGATGCAGAATCCGGAAATGCTCAAAGAATACCTAAATTATTTGCCAAATCAAGACAGGAAAGAAGAAGACAAAAAAGATGAGTCAGGTGGATCGTCATCAGAATCAACTTTTGATCCATTTGGTGGTCCCTGTGCTCAAGACCCGACAGACTTTTGATAAAGTGGTCGGCCAATTTCAAAGATGCCGATTTCAAGATAAGAGAAGAATTTCAAAAGGACCAATTACAAGAAGATAAGGTGTCGGCAAGAAAAGCAAATGAAATTCAAATGAAAGTGTCGGCAATCAAATGAAGATGAAATTAAAAGACGGAAATCTCTATAAATAGAACTCAAGATCATTTGTAGAGGCATCGAGTTTTTTTTTAGCTATCATAGGAACTTTCTGTAAACCTCTAAATTCTCAGCTTCTATATTTCTTTGTATGCTCTTTGATTCAAGAAGTTCAATAAGAATTCGAAGTTTGATTTCATCTCAAAGGCTCTGCTATTTAAAGTTTTCGTTGCAAAGCTACTCTGATTTCCAAGTAAGTTTTATTTAATTTTATGTCAATTATATGCCTGGGTTGGTTCTGGTATTCAAGAATTTCTGGTATCCAAGAAAATCCATATTTTACCAAACCTATTACTCAACATATCACTTTAACTAGATTTCAAGAAGTGCCTCTTTACAATGCACTAAATTCCTTTACCCAAAGACTTTTTCCTTCAAAATGTTTTTGGCAACCAGATGATCCATCCAAAAATCTGGATTATTACGAATTAATTCTCACTGATACTCAATCTGTTGAGATTTTCCCTATTCCAGACAAAAAGAATCCAGAAATTATCAGCCATTCAAAATGCATTATAAAGAAAGTTTGTTCTCCTAATGAATGGACTTCTCTTTATTCAAAGAAATCTTTTTCAGTTAGATTCATTCCAGATGGATTTACTTATCAAGATTACAAAATGGCATGGTATCGTGCTTTTTTGTATAGACCATTCAATCATTCTTGGTTCTTTACATTCAAAGAAAGTTGCAGCAGAGAATTCCCAATTTGGTTCAACCATTGGTGGAAATGGTTTGGTCCACAACCAGAAATTCTACCTCCAAATGTCCTCATGGAATTCCAAACATATCTCAAAAAAGCAAGGGAGGAAGAACATACAAGGCCAATACTATTTCATATGGAATTCAAAGTACCATGGATTTTTTGCTGGAGTTTCAAAGTTCAACAGGAATTGGAAAAGTCTCTTCCAATGTCACTAGTTCGAGAATTCAAAATTAAATGGTGGTTAGGATTCAATCAAGAATTTTGTGATCAAAAGAATGTATTAAGATTCCTAGAGACTGGAGAAAAACTCAAATGGACTAATCCAAATCAACAATCTACCAAAGGAGTTAATTCCCCAACTACTCCACAGAAGATAGAAAAAGAGAAAAGTTGCTCAACATCAGACACCACGGCAAATGACTTCTTAATGAAAAAGATGATGCAGAATCCGGAAATGCTCAAAGAATACCTAAATTATTTGCAAAATCAAGACAGGAAAGAAGAAGACAAAAAAGATGAGTCAGGTGGATCGTCATCAGAATCAACTTTTGATCCATTTGGTGGTCCCTGTGCTCAAGACCCGACAGACTTTTGATAAAGTGGTCGGCCAATTTCAAAGATGCCGATTTCAAGATAAGAGAAGAATTTCAAAAGGACCAATTACAAGAAGATAAGGTGTCGGCAAGAAAAGCAAATGAAATTCAAATGAAAGTGTCGGCAATCAAATGAAGATGAAATTAAAAGACGGAAATCTCTATAAATAGAACTCAAGATCATTTGTAGAGGCATCGAGTTTTTTTTTAGCTATCATAGGAACTTTCTGTAAACCTCTAAATTCTCAGCTTCTATATTTCTTTGTATGCTCTTTGATTCAAGAAGTTCAATAAGAATTCGAAGTTTGATTTCATCTCAAAGGCTCTGCTATTTAAAGTTTTCGTTGCAAAGCTACTCTGATTTCCAAGTAAGTTTTATTTAATTTTATGTCAATTATATGCCTGGGTTGGTTCTGGTATTCAAGAATTTCTGGTATCCAAGAAAATCCATATTTTACCAAACCTTTTACTCAACATATCATTTTAACTAGATTTCAAGAAGTGCCTCTTTACAATGCACTAAATTCCTTTACCCAAAGACTTTTTCCTTCAAAATGTTTTTGGCAACCAGATGATCCATCCAAAAATCTGGATTATTACGAATTAATTCTCACTGATACTCAATCTGTTGAGATTTTCCCTATTCCAGACAAAAAGAATCCAGAAATTATCAGCCATTCAAAATGCATTATAAATAAAGTTTGTTCTTCTAATGAATGGACTTCTCTTTATTCAAAGAAATCTTTTTCAGTTAGATTCATTCCAGATGGATTTACTTATCAAGATTACAAAATGGCATGGTATCGTGCTTTTTTGTATAGACCATTCAATCATTCTTGGTTCTTTACATTCAAAGAAAGTTGCAGCAGAGAATTCCCAATTTGGTTCAACCATTGGTGGAAATGGTTTGGTCCACAACCAGAAATTCTACCTCCAAATGTCCTCATGGAATTCCAAACATATCTCAAAAAAGCAAGGGAGGAAGAACATACAAGGCCAATACTATTTCATATGGAATTCAAAGTACCATGGATTTTTTGCTGGAGTTTCAAAGTTCATCAAGAATTGGAAAAATCACTTCCAATGTCACTAGTTCGAGAATTCAAAATTAAATGGTGGTTAGGATTCAATCAAGAATTTTGTGATCAAAAGAATGTATTAAGATTCCTCGAGACTGGAGAAAAACTCAAATGGACTAATCCAAATCAACAATCTACCAAAGGAGTTAATTCCCCAACTACTCCACAGAAGATAGAAAAAGAGAAAAGTTGCTCAACATCAGACACCACGGCAAATGACTTCTTAATGAAAAAGATGATGCAGAATCCGGAAATGCTCAAAGAATACCTAAATTATTTGCCAAATCAAGACAGGAAAGAAGAAGACAAAAAAGATGAGTCAGGTGGATCGTCATCAGAATCAACTTTTGATCCATTTGGTGGTCCCTGTGCTCAAGACCCGACAGACTTTTGATAAAGTGGTCGGCCAATTTCAAAGATGCCGATTTCAAGATAAGAGAAGAATTTCAAAAGGACCAATTACAAGAAGATAAGGTGTCGGCAAGAAAAGCAAATGAAATTCAAATGAAAGTGTCGGCAATCAAATGAAGATGAAATTAAAAGACGGAAATCTCTATAAATAGAACTCAAGATCATTTGTAGAGGCATCGAGTTTTTTTTTAGCTATCATAGGAACTTTCTGTAAACCTCTAAATTCTCAGCTTCTATATTTCTTTGTATGCTCTTTGATTCAAGAAGTTCAATAAGAATTCGAAGTTTGATTTCATCTCAAAGGCTCTGCTATTTAAAGTTTTCGTTGCAAAGCTACTCTGATTTCCAAGTAAATTTTATTTAATTTTATGTCAATTATATGCCTGGGTTGGTTCTGGTATTCAAGAATTTCTGGTATCCAAGAAAATCCATATTTTACCAAACCTATTACTCAACATATCACTTTAACTAGATTTCAAGAAGTGCCTCTTTACAATGCACTAAATTCCTTTACCCAAAGACTTTTTCCTTCAAAATGTTTTTGGCAACCAGATGATCCATCCAAAAATCTGGATTATTACGAATTAATTCTCACTGATACTCAATCTGTTGAGATTTTCCCTATTCGAGACAAAAAGAATCCAGAAATTATCAGCCATTCAAAATGCATTATAAAGAAAGTTTGTTCTCCAAATGAATGGACTTCTCTTTATTCAAAGAAATCCTTTTCAGTTAGATTCATTCCAGATGGATTTACTTATCAAGATTACAAAATGGCATGGTATCGTGCTTTTTTGTATAGACCATTCAATCATTCTTGGTTCTTTACATTCAAAGAAAGTTGCAGCAGAGAATTCCCAATTTGGTTCAACCATTGGTGGAAATGGTTTGGTCCACAACCAGAAATTCTACCTCCAAATGTCCTCATGGGATTCCAAACTTATCTCAAAAAAGCAAGGGAGGAAGAACATACAAGGCCAATACTATTTCATATGGAATTCAAAGTACCATGGATTTTTTTGCTGGAGTTTCAAAGTTCAACAGGAATTGGAAAAGTCTCTTCCAATGTCACTAGTTCGAGAATTCAAAATTAAATGGTGGTTAGGATTCAATCAAGAATTTTGTGATCAAAAGAATGTATTAAGATTCCTAGAGACTGGAGAAAAACTCAAATGGACTAATCCAAATCAACAATCTACCAAAGGAGTTAATTCCCCAACTACTCCACAGAAGATAGAAAAAGAGAAAAGTTGCTCAACATCAGACACCACGGCAAATGACTTCTTAATGAAAAAGATGATGCAGAATCCAGAAATGCTCAAAGAATACCTAAATTATTAGCAAAATCAAGACAAGAAAGAAGAAGACAAAAAAGATGAGTCAGCTGGATTGTCATCAGAATCAACTTTTGAACCATTTGGTGGTCCCTGTGCTCAAAACCCGACAGACTTTTGATAAAGTGGTCGGCCAATTTCAAAGATGCCGATTTCAAGATAAGAGAAGAATTTCAAAAGGACCAATTACAAGAAGATAAGGTGTCGGCAAGAAAAGCAAATGAAATTCAAATGAAAGTGTCGGCAATCAAATGAAGATGAAATTAAAAGACGGAAATCTCTATAAATAGAACTCAAGATCATTTGTAGAGGCATCGAGTTTTTTTTTAGCTATCATAGGAGCTTTCTGTAAACCTCTAAATTCTCAGCTTCTATATTTCTTTGTATGCTGTTTGATTCAAGAAGTTCAATAAGAATTCGAAGTTTGATTTCATCTCAAAGGCTCTGCTATTTAAAGTTTTCGTTGCAAAGCTACTCTGATTTCCAAGTAAATTTTATTTAATTTTATGTCAATTATATGCCTGGGTTGGTTCTGGTATTCAAGAATTTCTGGTATCCAAGAAAATCCATATTTTACCAAACCTATTACTCAACATATCACTTTAACTAGATTTCAAGAAGTGCCTCTTTACAATGCACTAAATTCCTTTACCCAAAGACTTTTTCCTTCAAAATGTTTTTGGCAACCAGATGATCCATCCAAAAATCTGGATTATTACGAATTAATTCTCACTGATACTCAATCTGTTGAGATTTTCCCTATTCGAGACAAAAAGAATCCAGAAATTATCAGCCATTCAAAATGCATTATAAAGAAAGTTTGTTCTCCAAATGAATGGACTTCTCTTTATTCAAAGAAATCCTTTTCAGTTAGATTCATTCCAGATGGATTTACTTATCAAGATTACAAAATGGCATGGTATCGTGCTTTTTTGTATAGACCATTCAATCATTCTTGGTTCTTTACATTCAAAGAAAGTTGCAGCAGAGAATTCCCAATTTGGTTCAACCATTGGTGGAAATGGTTTGGTCCACAACCAGAAATTCTACCTCCAAATGTCCTCATGGGATTCCAAACTTATCTCAAAAAAGCAAGGGAGGAAGAACATACAAGGCCAATACTATTTCATATGGAATTCAAAGTACCATGGATTTTTTTGCTGGAGTTTCAAAGTTCAACAGGAATTGGAAAAGTCTCTTCCAATGTCACTAGTTCGAGAATTCAAAATTAAATGGTGGTTAGGATTCAATCAAGAATTTTGTGATCAAAAGAATGTATTAAGATTCCTAGAGACTGGAGAAAAACTCAAATGGACTAATCCAAATCAACAATCTACCAAAGGAGTTAATTCCCCAACTACTCCACAGAAGATAGAAAAAGAGAAAAGTTGCTCAACATCAGACACCACGGCAAATGACTTCTTAATGAAAAAGATGATGCAGAATCCAGAAATGCTCAAAGAATACCTAAATTATTTGCAAAATCAAGACAAGAAAGAAGAAGACAAAAAAGATGAGTCAGCTGGATCGTCATCAGAATCAACTTTTGATCCATTTGGTGGTCCCTGTGCTCAAGACCCGACAGACTTTTGATAAAGTGGTCGGCCAATTTCAAAGATGCCGATTTCAAGATAAGAGAAGAATTTCAAAAGGACCAATTACAAGAAGATAAGGTGTCGGCAAGAAAAGCAAATGAAATTCAAATGAAAGTGTCGGCAATCAAATGAAGATGAAATTAAAAGACGGAAATCTCTATAAATAGAATTCAAGATCATTTGTAGAGGCATCGAGGTTTTTTTTAGCTATCAGAGGAACTTTCTGTAAACCTCTAAATTCTCAGCTTCTATATTTCTTTGTATGCTCTTTGATTCAAGAAGTTCAATAAGAATTCGAAGTTTGATTTCATCTCAAAGGCTCTGCTATTTAAAGTTTTCGTTGCAAAGCTACTCTGATTTCCAAGTAAATTTTATTTAATTTTATGTCAATTATATGCCTGGGTTGGTTCTGGTATTCAAGAATTTCTGGTATCCAAGAAAATCCATATTTTACCAAACCTATTACTCAACATATCACTTTAACTAGATTTCAAGAAGTGCCTCTTTACAATGCACTAAATTCCTTTACCCAAAGACTTTTTCCTTCAAAATGTTTTTGGCAACCAGATGATCCATCCAAAAATCTGGATTATTACGAATTAATTCTCACTGATACTCAATCTGTTGAGATTTTCCCTATTCGAGACAAAAAGAATCCAGAAATTATCAGCCATTCAAAATGCATTATAAAGAAAGTTTGTTCTCCAAATGAATGGACTTCTCTTTATTCAAAGAAATCCTTTTCAGTTAGATTCATTCCAGATGGATTTACTTATCAAGATTACAAAATGGCATGGTATCGTGCTTTTTTGTATAGACCATTCAATCATTCTTGGTTCTTTACATTCAAAGAAAGTTGCAGCAGAGAATTCCCAATTTGGTTCAACCATTGGTGGAAATGGTTTGGTCCACAACCAGAAATTCTACCTCCAAATGTCCTCATGGGATTCCAAACTTATCTCAAAAAAGCAAGGGAGGAAGAACATACAAGGCCAATACTATTTCATATGGAATTCAAAGTACCATGGATTTTTTTGCTGGAGTTTCAAAGTTCAACAGGAATTGGAAAAGTCTCTTCCAATGTCACTAGTTCGAGAATTCAAAATTAAATGGTGGTTAGGATTCAATCAAGAATTTTGTGATCAAAAGAATGTATTAAGATTCCTAGAGACTGGAGAAAAACTCAAATGGACTAATCCAAATCAACAATCTACCAAAGGAGTTAATTCCCCAACTACTCCACAGAAGATAGAAAAAGAGAAAAGTTGCTCAACATCAGACACCACGGCAAATGACTTCTTAATGAAAAAGATGATGTAGAATCCAGAAATGCTCAAAGAATACCTAAATTATTTGTAAAATCAAGACAAGAAAGAAGAAGACAAAAAAGATGAGTCAGCTGGATCGTCATCAGAATCAACTTTTGATCCATTTTGTGGTCCCTGTGCTCAAGATCCGACAGACTTTTGATAAAGTGGTCGGCCAATATCAAAGATGCCGATTTCAAGATAAGAGAAGAATTTCAAAAGGACCAATTACAAGAAGATAAGGTGTCGGCAAGAAAAGCAAATGAAATTCAAATGAAAGTGTCGGCAATCAAATGAAAATGAAATTAAAAGACGGAAGTCTCTATAAATAGAACTCAAGATCATTTGTAGAGGCGATCGAGTTTTTTTTTAGCTATCATAGGTACTTTAAGTAAACCTCTAAATTCTCAGCTTTTATATTTCTTTGTATGCTGTTTGATTCAAGAAGTTCAATAAGAATTCGAAGTTTGATTTCATCTCAAAGGCTCTGCTATTTAAAGTTTTCGTTGCAAAGCTACTCTGATTTCCAAGTAAGTTTTATTTAATTTTATGTCAATTATATGCCAGGTTTGGTTCTGGTATTCAAGAATTTCTGGTATCCAAGCAAATCCATATTTTACCATACCTATTACTCAACAAATCATATTAACTAGATTGCAAGAAGTGCCTCTTTACAATGCATTAAATTTCTTTACCCAAAGACTTTTTCCTTCAAAATATTTTTGGCAACCAGATCATCCAACCAAAAATCTGGATTATTACGAATTAATTCTCACTGATACTCAATCTGTTGAGATTTTCCCTATTCCAGACAAAAAGAATCCAGAAATTATCAGCCATTCAAAATGCATTATAAATAAAGTTTGTTCTCCTAATGAATGGACTTCTCTTTATTCAAAGAAATCTTTTTCAGTTAGATTCATTCCAGATGGATTTACTTATCAAGATTACAAAATGGCATGGTATCGTGCTTTTTTGTATAGACCATTCAATCATTCTTGGTTCTTTACATTCAAAGAAAGTTGCAGCAGAGAATTTCCAATTTGGTTCAACCATTGGTGGAAATGGTTTGGTCCATAACCAGAAATTCTACCTCCAAATGTCCTCATGGAATTCCAAACATATCTCAAAAAAGCAAGGGAGGAAGAACATACAAGGCCAATACTATTTCATATGGAATTCAAAGTACCATGGATTTTTTGCTGGAGTTTCAAAGTTCATCAAGAATTGGAAAAACCACTTCCAATGTCACTAGTTCGAGAATTCAAAATTAAATGGTGGTTAGGATTCAATCAAGAATTTTGTGATCAAAAGAATTTATTAAAATCCTAGAGACTGGAGCAAAACTCAAATGGACTAATCCAAATCAACAATCTACCAAAGGAGTTAATTCCCCAACTACTCCACAGAAGATAGAAAAAGAGAAAAGTTGCTCAACATCAGACACCACGGCAAATGACTTCTTAATGAAAAAGATGATGCAGAATCCGGAAATGCTCAAAGAATACCTAAATTATTTGCCAAATCAAGACAGGAAAGAAGAAGACAAAAAAGATGAGTCAGGTGGATCGTCATCAGAATCAACCTTTGATCCATTTGGTGGTCCCTGTGCTCAAGACCCGACAGACTTTTGATAAAGTGGTCGGCCAATTTCAAAGATGTCGATTTCAAGATAAGAGTAGAATTTCAAAAGGACCAATTACAAGAAGATAAGGTGTCGGCAAGAAAAGCAAATGAAATTCAAATGAAAGTGTCGGCAATCAAATGAAGATGAAATTAAAAGACGAAAATATCTATAAATAGAATTCAAGATCATTTGTAGAGGCATCGAGGTTTTTTTTAGCTATCAGAGGAACTTTCTGTAAACCTCTAAATTCTCAGCTTCTATATTTCTTTGTATGCTCTTTGATTCAAGAAGTTCAATAAGAATTCGAAGTTTGATTTCATCTCAAAGGCTCTGCTATTTAAAGTTTTCGTTGCAAAGCTACTCTGATTTCCAAGTAAATTTTATTTAATTTTATGTCAATTATATGCCTGGGTTGGTTCTGGTATTCAAGAATTTCTGGTATCCAAGAAAATCCATATTTTACCAAACCTATTACTCAACATATCACTTTAACTAGATTTCAAGAAGTGCCTCTTTACAATGCACTAAATTCCTTTACCCAAAGACTTTTTCCTTCAAAATGTTTTTGGCAACCAGATGATCCATCCAAAAATCTGGATTATTACGAATTAATTCTCACTGATACTCAATCTGTTGAGATTTTCCCTATTCCAGACAAAAAGAATACAGAAATTATCAGCCATTCAAAATGCATTATAAAGAAAGTTTGTTCTCCTAATGAATGGATTTCTCTTTATTCAAAGAAATCTTTTTCAGTTAGATTCATTCTAGATGGATTTAATTTACTTTTCAAGATTACAAAATGGCATGGTATCGGGCATTTTTGTATTGACCATTCAATCATTCTTGGTTCTTTACATTCAAAGAAAACAGACTTTTGATAAAGTGGTCGGCCAATTTCAAAGATGTCGATTTCAAGATAAGAGTAGAATTTCAAAAGGACCAATTACAAGAAGATAAGGTGTCGGCAAGAAAAGCAAATGAAATTCAAATGAAAGTGTCGGCAATCAAATGAAGATGAAATTAAAAGACGAAAATATCTATAAATAGAATTCAAGATCATTTGTAGAGGCATCGAGGTTTTTTTTAGCTATCAGAGGAACTTTCTGTAAACCTCTAAATTCTCAGCTTCTATATTTCTTTGTATGCTCTTTGATTCAAGAAGTTCAATAAGAATTCGAAGTTTGATTTCATCTCAAAGGCTCTGCTATTTAAAGTTTTCGTTGCAAAGCTACTCTGATTTCCAAGTAAATTTTATTTAATTTTATGTCAATTATATTCCTGGGTTGGTTCTGGTATTCAAGAATTTCTGGTATCCAAGAAAATCCATATTTTACCAAACCTATTACTCAACATATCACTTTAACTAGATTTCAAGAAGTGCCTCTTTACAATGCACTAAATTCCTTTACCCAAAGACTTTTTCCTTCAAAATGTTTTTGGCAACCAGATGATCCATCCAAAAATCTGGATTATTACGAATTAATTCTCACTGATACTCAATCTGTTGAGATTTTCCCTATTCGAGACAAAAAGAATCCAGAAATTATCAGCCATTCAAAATGCATTATAAAGAAAGTTTGTTCTCCAAATGAATGGACTTCTCTTTATTCAAAGAAATCCTTTTCAGTTAGATTCATTCCAGATGGATTTACTTATCAAGATTACAAAATGGCATGGTATCGTGCTTTTTTGTATAGACCATTCAATCATTCTTGGTTCTTTACATTCAAAGAAAGTTGCAGCAGAGAATTCCCAATTTGGTTCAACCATTGGTGGAAATGGTTTGGTCCACAACCAGAAATTCTACCTCCAAATGTCCTCATGGGATTCCAAACTTATCTCAAAAAAGCAAGGGAGGAAGAACATACAAGGCCAATACTATTTCATATGGAATTCAAAGTACCATGGATTTTTTTGCTGGAGTTTCAAAGTTCAACAGGAATTGGAAAAGTCTCTTCCAATGTCACTAGTTCGAGAATTCAAAATTAAATGGTGGTTAGGATTCAATCAAGAATTTTGTGATCAAAAGAATGTATTAAGATTCCTAGAGACTGGAGAAAAACTCAAATGGACTAATCCAAATCAACAATCTACCAAAGGAGTTAATTCCCCAACTACTCCACAGAAGATAGAAAAAGAGAAAAGTTGCTCAACATCAGACACCACGGCAAATGACTTCTTAATGAAAAAGATGATGTAGAATCCAGAAATGCTCAAAGAATACCTAAATTATTTGCAAAATCAAAACAAGAAAGAAGAAGACAAAAAAGATGAGTCAGCTGGATCGTCATCAGAATCAACTTTTGATCCATTTTGTGGTCCCTGTGCTCAAGATCCGACAGACTTTTGATAAAGTGGTCGGCCAATATCAAAGATGCCGATTTCAAGATAAGAGAAGAATTTCAAAAGGACCAATTACAAGAAGATAAGGTGTCGGGAAGAAAAGCAAATGAAATTCAAATGAAAGTGTCGGCAATCAAATGAAAATGAAATTAAAAGACGGAAGTCTCTATAAATAGAACTCAAGATCATTTGTAGAGGCGATCGAGTTTTTTTTTAGCTATCATAGGAACTTTAAGTAAACCTCTAAATTCTCAGCTTTTATATTTCTTTGTATGCTGTTTGATTCAAGAAGTTCAATAAGAATTCGAAGTTTGATTTCATCTCAAAGGCTCTGCTATTTAAAGTTTTCGTTGCAAAGCTACTCTGATTTCCAAGTAAGTTTTATTTAATTTTATGTCAATTATATGCCAGGTTTGGTTCTGGTATTCAAGAATTTCTGGTATCCAAGCAAATCCATATTTTACCAAACCTATTACTCAACATATCATATTAACTAGATTGCAAGAAGTGCCTCTTTACAATGCATTAAATTTCTTTACCCAAAGACTTTTTCCTTCAAAATATTTTTGGCAACCAGATCATCCATCCAAAAATCTGGATTATTACGAATTAATTCTCACTGATACTCAATCTGTTGAGATTTTCCCTATTCGAGACAAAAAGAATCCAGAAATTATCAGCCATTCAAAATGCATTATAAAGAAAGTTTGTTCTTCTAATGAATGGACTTCTCTTTATTCAAAGAAATATTTTTCAGTTAGATTCATTCCAGATGGATTTACTTATGAAGATTACAAAATGGCATGGTATCGTGCTTTTTTGTATAGACCGTTCAATCATTCTTGGTTCTTTACATTCAAAGAAAGTTGCAGCAGAGAATTCCCAATTTGGTTCAACCATTGGTGGAAATGGTTTGGTCCACAACCAGAAATTCTACCTCCAAATGTCCTCATGGAATTCCAAACATATCTCAAAAAAGCAAGGGAGGAAGAACATACAAGGCCAATACTATTTCATATGGAATTCAAAGTACCATGGATTTTTTGCTGGAGTTTCAAAGTTCAACAGGAATTGGAAAAGTCTCTTCCAATGTCACTAGTTCGAGAATTCAAAATTAAATGGTGGTTAGGATTCAATCAAGAATTTTGTGATCAAATGAATTTATTAAAATTCCTAGAGACTGGAGAAAAACTCAAATGGACTAATCCAAATCAACAATCTACCAAAGGAGTTAATTCCCCAACTACTCCACAGAAGATAGAAAAAGAGAAAAGTTGCTCAACATCAGACACCACGACAAATGACTTCTTAATGAAAAAGATGATGCAGAATCCGGAAATGCTCAAAGAATACCTAAATTATTTGCCAAATCAAGACAGGAAAGAAGAAGACAAAAAAGATGAGTCAGGTGGATCGTCATCAGAATCAACCTTTGATCCATTTGGTGGTCCCTGTGCTCAAGACCCGACAGACTTTTGATAAAGTGGTCGGCCAATTTCAAAGATGTCGATTTCAAGATAAGAGAAGAATTTCAAAAGGACCAATTACAAGAAGATAAGGTGTCGGCAAGAAAAGCAAATGAAATTCAAATGAAAGTGTCGGCAATCAAATGAAGATGAAATTAAAAGACGGAAATCTCTATAAATAGAATTCAAGATCATTTGTAGAGGCATCGAGGTTTTTTTTAGCTATCAGAGGAACTTTCTGTAAACCTCTAAATTCTCAGCTTCTATATTTCTTTGTATGCTCTTTGATTCAAGAAGTTCAATAAGAATTCGAAGTTTGATTTCATCTCAAAGGCTCTGCTATTTAAAGTTTTCGTTGCAAAGCTACTCTGATTTCCAAGTAAATTTTATTTAATTTTATGTCAATTATATGCCTGGGTTGGTTCTGGTATTCAAGAATTTCTGGTATCCAAGAAAATTCATATTTTACCAAACCTATTACTCAACATATCACTTTAACTAGATTTCAAGAAGTGCCTCTTTACAATGCACTAAATTCCTTTACCCAAAGACTTTTTCCTTCAAAATATTTTTGGCAACCAGATGATCCATCCAAAAATCTGGATTATTACGAATTAATTCTCACTGATACTCAATCTGTTGAGATTTTCCCTATTCCAGACAAAAAGAATACAGAAATTATCAGCCCTTCAAAATGCATTATAAAGAAAGTTTGTTCTCCTAATGAATGGATTTCTCTTTATTCAAAGAAATCTTTTTCAGTTAGATTCATTCTAGATGGATTTACTTTTCAAGATTACAAAATGGCATGGTATCGGGCATTTTTGTATTGACCATTCAATCATTCTTGGTTCTTTACATTCAAAGAAAGTTGCAGCAGAGAATTCCCAATTTGGTTCAACCATTGGTGGAAATGGTTTGGTCCACAACCAGAAATTCTACCTCCAAACGTCCTCATGGGATTCCAAACTTATCTCAAAAAAGCAAGGGAGGAAGAACATACAAGGCCAATACTATTTCATATGGAATTCAAAGTACCATGGATTTTTTTGCTGGAGTTTCAAAGTTCAACAGGAATTGGAAAAGTCTCTTCCAATGTCACTAGTTCGAGAATTCAAAATTAAATTGTGGTTAGGATTCAATCAAGAATTTTGTGATCAAAAGAATGTATTAAGATTCCTAGAGACTGGAGAAAAACTCAAATGGACTAATCCAAATCAACAATCTACCAAAGGAGTTAATTCCCCAACTACTCCACAGAAGATAGAAAAAGAGAAAAGTTGCTCAACATCAGACACCACGGCAAATGACTTCTTAATGAAAAAGATGATGTAGAATCCAGAAATGCTCAAAGAATACCTAAATTATTTGCAAAATCAAGACAAGAAAGAAGAAGACAAAAAAGATGAGTAAGCTGGATCGTCATCAGAATCAACTTTTGATCCATTTTGTGGTCCCTGTGCTCAAGATCCGACAGACTTTTGATAAAGTGGTCGGCCAATATCAAAGATGCCGATTTCAAGATAAGAGAAGAATTTCAAAAGGACCAATTACAAGAAGATAAGGTGTCGGCAAGAAAAGCAAATGAAATTCAAATGAAAGTGTCGGCAATCAAATGAAAATGAAATTAAAAGACGGAAGTCTCTATAAATAGAACTCAAGATCATTTGTAGAGGCGATCGAGTTTTTTTTTAGCTATCATAGGAACTTTAAGTAAACCTCTAAATTCTCAGCTTTTATATTTCTTTGTATGCTGTTTGATTCAAGAAGTTCAATAAGAATTCGAAGTTTGATTTCATCTCAAAGGCTCTGCTATTTAAAGTTTTCGTTGCAAAGCTACTCTGATTTCCAAGTAAGTTTTATTTAATTTTATGTCAATTATATGCCAGGTTTGGTTCTGGTATTCAAGAATTTCTGGTATCCAAGCAAATCCATATTTTACCAAACCTATTACTCAACATATCATATTAACTAGATTGCAAGAAGTGCCTCTTTACAATGCATTAAATTTCTTTACCCAAAGACTTTTTCCTTCAAAATATTTTTGGCAACCAGATGATGTAGCGCCCCCACTTCTCCCTAAGGCGAACCAAAGGGTATCCACGGGACGCCTGCCCAGTTCTCGGCAGGACTCACTACAATCCATCATTCAAAAGCTCGAAATACTTTAAGTAACTTCAATACATAATTAAAGTACTCCAAATATCTCACACTTACAATTATGCAGCTTCCAAGCTTAAATACAACCCAACGGAAAAGGGTACAATAGCCATCCGTTATAATATAACTTAAAGTTTTCAAAAGAAAACAATCTAGTACTACTCACGAGCACCCTTGGTCTCGAACCCTGTAAAAGAAAATCACAACGTGGGATGAGCTACACAGCCCAGTGAGGTTCCAAGACACTCTAACAGTTCAAATAAATCAAGTAAGTTGGGCATATCATATGCATGATTCAAGGTCACACACTGGCATGTTATCATGAGGTGATAATCATTGTACGAGTAATTTGAGATATTTATCATGGTATGAGACATTTATCATGAGACAGGTATCATGATATAAGTACATTGGTCAGGTAACAGGTATGGAGCATATCACAGGCATAGTTCAGGATTTCATGTTGACATTTTAGCATGAAACAATTATCATGATACAAGGTAAACATATACGGTAGGATACGGTGTTCCAGTGGAACTCTGTCGGTCATCTGCACCTTATGACTTCTGATCCCCACGGTACGGTCTGGCCATCGCCTTATCCCTCCAGTGGTAATACTCGAGTATACCGTAACGGTGGCCCAGGGTTCCAACCTACCCGACCGAGCCCAGTCCTGGCTCGAGTAGGTCAGTAACCAAGGGCAGGGCCCAAGTTCAGCTTAGAGCTTACAACATGCACAAGTAACCAAGTAATTCGACAAAAGGTAAAATTCATCATTTGAGTAGGTCGAGTGAGGTAAAGTACACACTCGCCTAATAATGATGGACAGCTTCATATAACATGTGATTCATGATAATCAAGTAATCAGGTGGTCAAGTAACCAAGTAAGTTGGTGATCACGTAAGCAGATAACCAAGTAAGCAAGTAACCAAATAGATTAGAAAACGATAAGTAAACACGGTTAACGGTAAACGGTAAACGGTTAACGGTAGTAATTACGGTTAATTGGTAGACATATGTCATTTCAATAGGCCGCCATTGGCCGTTTTTCACTTTCACCACGTAAGAGTCGAGGAGATTCACTCCAACCGACTTATGCTTCCATAGCATAATTAATCATTTAAACACATCATGTAAATATGCTCTCCAAACATTTCATATCTAGTATTTCAAGTAATCACATAAGTATGCTCTTTAAGCATTTCATATCGAATAGTTCAAGTAGTCACGTAAATATGCTCTTCAAGGGTTTCATATCGAATAGTTCAAATATACATACTTCAGGTGTTTCATGTCGAGTAATTCAAGTATACACTATTCAAATATGCATGAGTGTGGTAAATACTTAACATATAGCACTTAACACCTAATGACCAGGAGTTAAGCATGTCATAGACTTATTCCAATTACGTATTCCTATATGGAACACTCACCTATTGCAACAAGAGAGTAAATACTCAAACAAGTGTCTAGGCGTCCACTTCGAGTTCCTCTTGAAGGTCCCCTTGAGCGCCTGAGCAAATAACCATTAACTATTATGCACTATCACTTAGAACTCCTACTTATCAAAGAAGGTTGTACAATCTAAGGGGAATTCATAAATTGGGCCTTAATTATTAATAATCGAGGCTCAAGAGTAGAGTTTGAAAGTTTAAAGAGAGAGACTAACATTTTTCATGAAATCGAGTTCAAAATGTTCAATCGATATCGAGAAAAGAAGGCAAGTTTCCAAAATCTCATTTTCTAAGAAATTGCCAAATTTCAGCTTTGGGTGTCAATTTTAGAAAAATCGTATCTTGCACTACGTAGGTCCAAAATTGGAACGCTTGATACCATTGGAAACTACATTCCGAGTACTACAAGTTTCTAGAAGACACTTTTCCATGATCCCAAATGGAAGGTATTCAAAAGTTGGATCAAAGTTACTGCTGTAGAATACTAAGACAGTTTCAAGGTTGGTTTTTGGCCAATTTTGGAAATTCGGCAAAATTCACTTGTTTTGAACTAACCTTTGAAATTTGGAAATCAATTAGTGTTGCAATCCATGAGTATAACAAAACAAGCGGAATGAGAAACGGAGTTTCGAGCACCAAGATATAGTAGCTCCAAGTTGCTGAAAAAGTTAAGACGGTTGGGCTATTTTCCAGGTTTAAAAACTAAATTCGAAGCATCATTTGGTCACCGAGTTGGCAGTGGAAATACATAAAACTTGGTACACTAAATCTTCCATATGTGAACAACGTTTCTACCAAGTTTCATACGAAAACTCACACGGTAAGGTAGTCATTAAAACAACCAAAGTTTATGAAGAGTTTCAAGGCTAAACTACCTTCTCACTTTTTCTTTTGTTTACAAACTTTTGTACCATGAAATCAGTTTCAAATCTCTCCATTATTGAAACCAAGAGTTCATAAACATCCACTGAGCAATTTAAAGACCATTGACATCCAAATTCTAGAAATAAAACTCTCCAAATCAGATTTGACCATTTGGCTAAGAGAAAACGAAAAGTTTTCCAGATTCGATGAGCGAATTTTGTGACATCATTTGCATATCAAAATGGTCTTAGAATATTACCAAATTTTGTACAATTAAACCTCCATATGAGGATTACTCTTCTATCAAATTTCATTTGAAAATTCACACGGGAAGGTAGTTAACTAAACCATCAAAGTTCAGGAAATTTCCCAAGGTAAAACTGTCTTCTAGCTCTTCTTTCCTTTTTAAATATTTTGTCCAAAGCAACCAACCCAAATCTGGTTTATTTGTAAAAAAAAGTCCAAGGAACATCTAATCTAAAGTTTGGTAGGTGTTGGACATCAAATTTTCCAAAACAACAAGTCCCAAATCATTGTTAGTTACAAATCTGTCCAAGTGGAAAATTCTATCACTGTAGCAGTTTCAAACTTTGGCCACAACTCACTCAATTCAACTTGGAATTGGACGTGGTTGATGGCGTTGGAAAGCTCTCTTATAAAGCTGAATTTTCTTAGAAGAAACCATTTTCAAATTCTATCTACAAACAGCTCGTTTTTGAGCATCAAGAAGCAATTTCTGTCCTGTCTCCTGGAGAGCAACGAAACAGGGCAGTGATTTTCAAACGAATGGTGTGGCTCACTCAAGTGGAACCAGAACGTGAATTTGGTACCAATGGAAAGCTGAGAATGTCTAGTTTCCAATGCCGCAAACGGCACTTGATTTCGACATCGGAGTAAAGAGTTATAGCCGATACAAAATGACTGCCTGGGCAATACGGGAATCATTTTCCAGATTTGCTAACTTTCGAAATCAATTCATTTGACCAACCAAATCATGTTATTTTTCAATGAAATTTTGTACACACTCACAATAACATGTAAACAACATAATCAAGTCATTAGAACCTCAAAATTTTGCACAAAAGTGGTCGGACAAGGCAGGGGTAAAATCGGAAACTTTTGCCTCTTGCACCCAATGAAATTTCTATCAATTACACACCATTAATCCATCATTTTAACCACTAAACCAACAATATATCCACCATCAATCATCAAATCAGCAACAACCCAAGTGTGGGAATCCATAGAGCCCACTTTCACATTTTTCCAACAATATCAAGATACCCATACACATGCAATAGCTTAAGGATGCATTTCTACCATCATAAACCAAGCTTAAGGTGTAGGATGAGGTTATACCTCCTTGTTGCTTTAAACCAGAAATTTCGGTCCTCAAGATGCTCCAAGAAACCGTGAGAAACTCCTCCTTTTTCTAGCTAGATGATCTCTCCACGTGACAAGCTAAGTGTAGTTCAAATTTGGTGTGAATCCATGAAGTTTTTGTGCAAGAATTGAAGATGAAAATGGCAACTTTGTGTTGTGTTTTTGCTGCAGAGAATTCGGCCAAGAGAGAGACTAAGAGAGAGAGTGTTTGGTCTAAATTTAGCTTCTTAAGGAAGACACAATGTGTGGTGCAAAAATCATCCCCAAAGTCAACTCTCACTAGGGTGCGTTTGGGCGCGTTTCGGCTCGATTTCTCGCGCGTTTGGTTCACTAGTGCACTAAACCTCTAATGCACTTATATTCATGTAGATAATATTCACTCTTAATTATCCCGAAATAAGGGTCTAAGGTCCCTCAAATAAAGTCACGCGTGTGGAAACGTGTACCGTCAATTTTATCGCTATAACGCGAAACCTCCGAGAAATTCTTATAACGTCCGTACTACTAACCATCACTTGAGTATTTAAACATTAAAATTCCTATTTTAAGACTAAGGCACGTATCTCCAATTTTTCTGAGCTCAGTGTATCCTCAAATCGGCTATCGTTCCAAATGCACGTGCACTATTTCACTTATCGGGCTTTCGGAAATTAATTTTTGAAACAAGTCATTTTAAAAATATAATGAAACTATATTTCCATGTAATTAGGTCTCAAGAGCTTAGAAAATAATATTCGGAGTAAAAGACCAAATAAATAATTAAATAAGCTAGAAATAGGAGATTAAATAAGTAAATTTTGCGAGTCCTCACAGATCATCCATCCAAAAATCTGGATTATTACGAATTAATTCTCACTGATACTCAATCTGTTGAGATTTTCCCTATTCCAGACAAAAAGAATCCAGAAATTATCAGCCATTCAAAATGCATTATAAATAAAGTTTGTTCTCCTAATGAATGGACTTCTCTTTATTCAAAGAAATCTTTTTCAGTTAGATTCATTCCAGATGGATTTACTTATCAAGATTACAAAATGGCATGGTATCGTGCTTTTTTGTATAGACCATTCAATCATTCTTGGTTCTTTACATTCAAAGAAAGTTGCAGCAGAGAATTTCCAATTTGGTTCAACCATTGGTGGAAATGGTTTGGTCCACAACCAGAAATTCTACCTCCAAATGTCCTCATGGGATTCCAAACATATCTCAAAAAAGCAAGGGAGGAAGAACATACAAGGCCAATACTATTTCATATGGAATTCAAAGTACCATGGATTTTTTGCTGGAGTTTCAAAGTTCATCAAGAATTGGAAAAACCACTTCCAATGTCACTAGTTCGAGAATTCAAAATTAAATGGTGGTTAGGATTCAATCAAGAATTTTGTGATCAAAAGAATGTATTAAGATTCCTAGAGACTGGAGAAAAACTCAAATGGACTAATCCAAATCAACAATCTACCAAAGGAGTTAATTCCCCAACTACTCCACAGAAGATAGAAAAAGAGAAAAGTTGCTCAACATCAGACACCACGGCAAATGACTTCTTAATGAAAAAGATGATGTAGAATCCAGAAATGCTCAAAGAATACCTAAATTATTTGCAAAATCAAGACAAGAAAGAAGAAGACAAAAAAGATGAGTAAGCTGGATCGTCATCAGAATCAACTTTTGATCCATTTTGTGGTCCCTGTGCTCAAGATCCGACAGACTTTTGATAAAGTGGTCGGCCAATATCAAAGATGCCGATTTCAAGATAAGAGAAGAATTTCAAAAGGACCGATTACAAGAAGATAAGGTGTCGTCAAGAAAAGCAAATGAAATTCAAATGAAAGTGTCGGCAATCAAATGAAGATGAAATTAAAAGACGGAAATATCTATAAATAGAATTCAAGATCATTTGTAGAGGCATCGAGGTTTTTTTTAGCTATCAGAGGAACTTTCTGTAAACCTCTAAATTCTCAGCTTCTATATTTCTTTGTATGCTCTTTGATTCAAGAAGTTCAATAAGAATTCGAAGTTTGATTTCATCTCAAAGGCTCTGCTATTTAAAGTTTTCGTTGCAAAGCTACTCTGATTTCCAAGTAAATTTTATTTAATTTTATGTCAATTATATGCCTGGGTTGGTTCTGGTATTCAAGAATTTCTGGTATCCAAGAAAATCCATATTTTACCAAACCTATTACTCAACATATCACTTTAACTAGATTTCAAGAAGTGCCTCTTTACAATGCACTAAATTCCTTTACCCAAAGACTTTTTCCTTCAAAATGTTTTTGGCAACCAGATGATCCATCCAAAAATCTGGATTATTACGAATTAATTCTCACTGATACTCAATCTGTTGAGATTTTCCCTATTCCAGACAAAAAGAATACAGAAATTATCAGCCATTCAAAATGCATTATAAAGAAAGTTTGTTCTCCTAATGAATGGATTTCTCTTTATTCAAAGAAATCTTTTTCAGTTAGATTCATTCTAGATGGATTTACTTTTTAAGATTACAAAATGGCATGGTATCGGGCATTTTTGTATTGACCATTCAATCATTCTTGGTTCTTTACATTCAAAGAAAGTTGCAGCAGAGAATTCCCAATTTGGTTCAACCATTGGTGGAAATGGTTTGGTCCACAACCAGAAATTCTACCTCCAAATGTCCTCATGGGATTCCAAACTTATCTCAAAAAAGCAAGGGAGGAAGAACATACAAGGCCAATACTATTTCATATGGAATTCAAAGTACCATGGATTTTTTTGCTGGAGTTTCAAAGTTCAACAGGAATTGGAAAAGTCTCTTCCAATGTCACTAGTTCGAGAATTCAAAATTAAATGGTGGTTAGGATTCAATCAAGAATTTTGTGATCAAAAGAATGTATTATGTGACGACCCCACTTCTCCCAAGGGCGAACCCAAGGGTATCGGCGGGCCGCCTGCCTAGCTCGCGCCAGGACTCAAAACTTAAAACAATCAAAGCCAGAAAATTCAAAAGAGTACTATATACAACCCCAAAAGAGTTATAATTACATTCTCCAAAAGTATCGAGTCAAACCACAAGAACAAAAACAAACATCCTAACTGTTCAACTATTACAAGCCAATCTAACTATACTAGTATACGAGCCAAAAGTCCCCGCGTCGGCCCCTGCTAAGGAAAACAAAAGGAATGGGGTAAGCTATATGCTTAGTAAGTAAACAGGGGCGAAAACATAAATTTCACGTAACAGTTACACAATATGAGTAAAGCAAAAGCAGAAAAGTAACATCACATAATAAGGATACAGGTGGCTCCAAAGCCAACTCATGTGCCATGCATGATCTCCTGCCGACACTCCGTCGACCGCAAATAATAGTCCATAGAACTTCACTTGTACACCCACCGACACCTTATCACCCTCACTGGCCAGTCACCTCACAAACTTGCCCGGGCGAACGAAATCACAAACTTGAGCTTGAGTCACAAGCTCGGGTCACAAACTTGGTCACCTTCTCGGTGAACCGGATTCACAAAATTGGTTCATAACATGAACCTACAAACTTGGTGACCTCAGACTAAGTTGGACTGCCTTCGACCAAGCCCTAACCGGCTCGAATAGTCCAACCAGGTCAAGAGTTCGCCCCAAACTCACAAACTTCACAAAATTATTCAAAATCACAAACTTTGCAAACTTCACAAACTTTATTCGAAAGTCGCCCCGAGCCACAAGCTCAAGGGTTTTGGTTCCAAAAGGTTCATATACATATGTCAAGTACAATTATACATTCAAATTAGGGTTTAGGTCGAGTGCGATAAAGTACACCCTCGCCTAAGTGCCCTTTTCACATATCTCAAACACATAGCAAAGAAAACACACCAAACTGGCCTGAATACTTACTCAAAATACCAAAAGTAGTACGAAAGCAAAATCGCTTCGCGCGTTCGCTAGTAGTGGGCCCCACCGGCTCCGCCTAGCTCACCGCTGTCTGAAATAGAAGATTTTATCACAAACGGCCACTAACATGCCCAAAACAAGCAAAACGGCAAAACAACACGCGCGCACGTAAATATGACAGACGGAAACGGAAACGGCAGATTTGATACTCGTTTCTAGTTTACTCATAACTTGAGCTACGAATATCGGATTAAGGCGTATGAGACGCCATATCGAAGCTTAAAGGATGAACAACAACTGTTATGAAGACATCCAGAACTGAAACTGGAGGCTTTAGTCCCAAATGAACCAAACACAATCACTTACGAAATCTGGCCAATGCACAAATGGTCAGTTTTGAGTGCAAACTGTTTTCTATGCTACACATGGTCAAAAGAGCTGAAAATTAGCAGTTAGATAGTTCATTCCAAATGGAACAACTTTCATGAAGGTCGGCAATCCAAATTCGGAACGGAAATTGGTCATCAGGACCAAAACAGATTTCTGGTCATTTTCACGGGCAGGCCTTGTTTGCTCGGCTATATCTCAGGTTTTATAAATCCGATTCATGAAATTCCAAGGGCGTTAGAAAGCTCTGATATAGGGTTATAAGTTTGGTGTTTTGGTCGGAAGCCCAAACAGCTTGTAACTCAGTCAAATGTGAAGCCAAAGTTCCAGCCATAAACTTTCCAAAAACGTACCAGAATCACAAACCGTATTTGACCTCAATATGCGGTAATGGCACCAAATTCACTACGGTTATCGGATGGGGGTGTAAGACCCACCGTTTCGAAGCTAAGAAACAGGAGTACAACAACGTAGAAGGCCACTCAGTCCAAATCCTAGCACAACTAGGTCAAATATGCAAAATACAAATCCAGAATTACCAAAACAGGTTTGCAAATCACATAAAACTGTAATCGGTATATCTCAGTCCATACAAGTCCAAATGCCGAAATTCCAAAGGCATAAGTTAGCTAAGACGTCCAGCTACATTTCATCAGAAGACACCAACATCCAAATCCAAACCAATTCCAGTCAAAATGGCCAATTACCAATACAGTTTTCGCATTCTGTCCAAAGCAGAACAGCTACAGTAATTTCGTCATATCTCATTCTACATCAATCCAAATAACCTGAAATTTTACAGGCACCTCAAACACATCAATACCTACAACTTTCATGTTTTGACCAAAGTCAAATTCGGCCTCTAACCCTATGATCCAAAACCGGACAGAATTGGGGTTTTATGAACCCTATCTTTTCATTTTCCAATCCAAATCCATAATTGGTTGCATTTATCCACAATTCACACCCACTAGAGTCATTATAGTCCATTACCATTCATCATACAAGGCCACAACATCCCATTCATATTAAATCAGAAAAATTCCCAATAAAATAAAAACTTCACCAAAACTCTTCAAATCAAGAAATAAATCATATATTCCATCACTCAAGCCACCATTAAGCACAAAAAACCATCATTAAATATAGGGGAAAGGTTGAAGCATCACTCACCTAATAACAAGAGAGAGGAAGATGATGGACACCTTAGCTCTTCCAAAAAGCTTCAATAAACCAACCAATATCACCAAAAGGAAAGATTGTATGGAGTAAAACTAACTTAAACTCTTGATTTGGTGGATTTTGGTCCAATTGGAAGCTTGAAAGTTGAAGAATTTCCTTCTTCTTTGAGAGAGAAAGGGCCGGCCAACACAAGGAAGAAAATGGTGATTTTTGAGCAATTTTTGGATATTTAATCTTTTGGTCAAAAAAGTCAAGAAAGTGAATAGTAATTCTTAAGTCTTCTCCAATGAAATGGTGACACTTGTCACCACCATTAATGCATTCCTATCCTTTCTTTTCTCTCTCACATCAATCATATCTCACTCTATACTTATCTCTTAACACCCGATAAATTTTACACAATATCCGGAATTTAACCTAATTGGCCGAATTTTTCCGAACTTTTCGCACTAGTGGGTCCCACGTCCGATATACGTTCTTAATTTCTCAAAATCTAACCAATACTAGAAAAATCATCTAAAAACTATATTTACTCATAAAAATTATCTGGGGAATTTTCTAATAAAGAAAATGTAGAAAAAAACGGGTTTTCAATCTTAACCGGAACTTAGGGTTTAAATCTTAATCCCTACTTAGGGTTTTCGAAATACCCCCAAAACCGAACGTTACCGCCCAATTAATGAATATATCAACGTAGAACGAACTGGGGCCTCACAATCTCCCCCACTTAGGACAATTTCGTCCTCGAAATTTCTATGAACGGAATCTATCAAATCTAAAGTAACCAGTAGCCTGTACCTTCCACGGTCTTAAAAGAAACGAGGCTCTTCATTCCAGTCCCTTCTCTAGTTGACGGTCCAGGGTCGGTCTGGGTTAGTTGCTGAGTTCCTTTCTTTTCGTGCAATAAACCCGGGCAATTAGCAATTTGGTGCTTGGCGTTCCCACAGCGCAGACATATCCTTCCCTTTCTCCAACAATTCACTTCAATGTGATTGGATTTTCTACAATAACCACAAATTGTCACACCACCCGCTCCACGACCCTTCTTAGCAGATGACCTACCTCGCTTACTCGGTTCTGGCCTTTGATTCTCAAGAGATGCGCTCCTTTTCTTTGCATGGAAGGTCTTCACTTGCGGCCTTGATATTTCTGTCCTTTGAGTTTTCTCTGGAACCCTCATAGAAGTAGTGCTCTGTGCCATTGCTAAGGCCTCCCCGGAAATCCCTTCGTATTTCCTTTTTAGCTCTAAGTTCTTGTGCAAGAGCTCAATTTTCTCTGAATACTCGTGCTTCCATCGCCCTTCCCAGTATGCGACTAGTTTCTTTTGGACTTCTATTTCGTCTCGAAGAACCGCAATTTCCTTATACATCTCAACCCAATGTGCCATCTCACAAAATTGCTGGAACTCAGATGGTAGCCTGTCGGGCAAAACAATGGGTCATAATCAATTCTTGGACACAAGTGGCATTCTCGGTCCATGATTTGTTCAGCTATTGTTTCCTCCCTTTCTTCTCTTAACTCTCGGCCTCGTTTTGTTCCACAGCCATGACCATGTCCGCGACTATGTCCTCCTTCCACATATATACATATATATATATATAGTTTTCCCTTCTCTCTCTTTTCTTTCCAAAAAGGTACTTTAATGAATGAATGCAGTAAATTGACTACAATAACAAAATCCAACATACCAATTACACAAATAACCTATCGCACATAACACGCCATATCAAAAGACGGACAAGCAAGTATACAAATACATATCAAGTTGGACAGATAACCATGTACACAAACACATATACTAACGTCAGGTGGTCGTAATATACGGGCAAACCAAAAGGAAAAGGTGAAGTCGTCCCAGTATCAGCCCGTCTGATCTCTCACGTCCCTTACTATCCAAACTAGATGTCCATTGACCTTTTGTGCTCATTCTAGTCAGACAAAGCCTGTTCACAATTCCAAAATACAAGTCTCAAGTACCTAGTAGCTTGCATCGCCTCAATTCTGGAGTATTCGAGCACAAGAATCCGAAATAAGATAGTTCACATCTCGAGCTGGCCAGTCCCAAGAGTAAACCATCTACAAATCGAACTTCCTACCCGACATACCTATCTATGGTCCTTAGATATCATGAGAAAGATTGAAGACCTATAACACTTCAGGGTTCATAGCTTATGCTCGAACGAGCACTTAATCCTTCATACCCATTCACCACTCAGCCCAAGCACACTCCGCGCGGAGACCACGCAAAGCAGGCTTTGGGTTTTATCCCTCAATTGCTTAACTTTCAAATCAAATCGAATCCCACAGTCCGGCATCCTAAACTTCAAGCCTAGGATACACTACAGGAATTTGAAGCCTAAGCTCTGATACCAACTGTGACGACCCCACCTCCCCCTAGGGCGTACCAGAGGGTTCGGCGGCCCGCCGATACCCTTGGGTTCGCCCTTGGGAGAAGTGGGGTCGTCACATATTAAGATTCCTAGAGACCGGAGAAAAACTCAAATGGACTAATCCAAATCAACAATCTACCAAAGGAGTTAATTCCCCAACTACTCCACAGAAGATAGAAAAAGAGAAAAGTTGCTCAACATCAGACACCACGGCAAATGACTTCTTAATGAAAAAGATGATGTAGAATCCAGAAATGCTCAAAGAATACCTAAATTATTTGCAAAATCAAGACAAGAAAGAAGAAGACAAAAAAGATGAGTCAGCTGGATCGTCATCAGAATCAACTTTTGATCCATTTTGTGGTCCCTGTGCTCAAGATCCGACAGACTTTTGATAAAGTGGTCAGCCAATATCAAAGATGCCGATTTCAAGATAAGAGAAGAATTTCAAAAGGACCAATTACAAGAAGATAAGGTGTCGGCAACAAAAGCAAATGAAATTCAAATGAAAGTGTCGGCAATCAAATGAAAATGAAATTAAAAGACGGAAGTCTCTATAAATAGAACTCAAGATCATTTGTAGAGGCGATCGAGTTTTTTTTTAGCTATCATAGGAACTTTAAGTAAACCTCTAAATTCTCAGCTTTTATATTTCTTTGTATGCTGTTTGATTCAAGAAGTTCAATAAGAATTCGAAGTTTGATTTCATCTCAAAGGCTCTGCTATTTAAAGTTTTCGTTGCAAAGCTACTCTGATTTCCAAGTAAGTTTTATTTAATTTTATGTCAATTATATGCCAGGTTTGGTTCTGGTATTCAAGAATTTCTGGTATCCAAGCAAATCCATATTTTACCAAACCTATTACTCAACATATCATATTAACTAGATTGCAAGAAGTGCCTCTTTACAATGCATTAAATTTCTTTACCCAAAGACTTTTTCCTTCAAAATATTTTTGGCAACCAGATCATCCATCCAAAAATCTGGATTATTACGAATTAATTCTCACTGATACTCAATCTGTTGAGATTTTCCCTATTCCAGACAAAAAGAATCCAGAAATTATCAGCCATTCAAAATGCATTATAAATAAAGTTTGTTCTCCTAATGAATGGACTTCTCTTTATTCAAAGAAATCTTTTTCAGTTAGATTCATTCCAGATGGATTTACTTATCAAGATTACAAAATGGCATGGTATCCTGCTTTTTTGTATAGACCATTCAATCATTTTTGGTTCTTTACATTCAAAGAAAGTTGCAGCAGAGAATTCCCAATTTGGTTCAACCATTGGTGGAAATGGTTTGGTCCACAACCACAAATTCTACCTCCAAATGTCCTCATGGAATTCCAAACATATCTCAAAAAAGCAAGGGAGGAAGAACATACAAGGCCAATACTATTTCATATGGAATTCAAAGTACCATGGATTTTTTGCTGGAGTTTCAAAGTTCATCAAGAATTGGAAAAACCACTTCCAATGTCACTAGTTCGAGAATTCAAAATTAAATGGTGGTTAGGATTCAATCAAGAATTTTGTGATCAAAAGAATTTATTAAAATTCCTAGAGACTGGAGAAAAACTCAAATGGACTAATCCAAATCAACAATCTACCAAAGGAGTTAATTCCCCAACTACTCCACAGAAGATAGAAAAAGAGAAAAGTTGCTCAACATCAGACACCACGGCAAATGACTTCTTAATGAAAAAGATGATGCAGAATCCGGAAATGCTCAAAGAATACCTAAATTATTTGCCAAATCAGGACAGGAAAGAAGAAGACAAAAAAGATGAGTCAGGTGGATCGTCATCAGAATCAACCTTTGATCCATTTGGTGGTCCCTGTGCTCAAGACCCGACAGACTTTTGATAAAGTGGTCGGCCAATTTCAAAGATGTCGATTTCAAGATAAGAGTAGAATTTCAAAAGGACCAATTACAAGAAGATAAGGTGTCGGCAAGAAAAGCAAATGAAATTCAAATGAAAGTGTCGGCAATCAAATGAAGATGAAATTAAAAGACGGAAATCTCTATAAATAGAATTCAAGATCATTTGTAGAGGCATCGAGGTTTTTTTTAGCTATCAGAGGAACTTTCTGTAAACCTCTAAATTCTCAGCTTCTATATTTCTTTGTATGCTCTTTGATTCAAGAAGTTCAATAAGAATTCGAAGTTTGATTTCATCTCAAAGGCTCTGCTATTTAAAGTTTTCGTTGCAAAGCTACTCTGATTTCCAAGTAAATTTTATTTAATTTTATGTCAATTATTTGCCTGGGTTGGTTCTGGTATTCAAGAATTTCTGGTATCCAAGAAAATCCATATTTTACCAAACCTATTACTCAACATATCACTTTAACTAGATTTCAAGAAGTGCCTCTTTACAATGCACTAAATTCCTTTACCCAAAGACTTTTTCCTTCAAAATGTTTTTGGCAACCAGATGATCCATCCAAAAATCTGGATTATTACGAATTAATTTTCACTGATACTCAATCTGTTGAGATTTTCCCTATTCCAGACAAAAAGAATACAGAAATTATCAGCCATTCAAAATGCATTATAAAGAAAGTTTGTCTCCTAATGAATGGATTTCTCTTTATTCAAAGAAATCTTTTTCAGTTAGATTCATTCTAGATGGATTTACTTTTCAAGATCACAAAATGGCATGGTATCGGGCATTTTTGTATTGACCATTCAATCATTCTTGGTTCTTTACATTCAAAGAAAGTTGCAGCAGAGAATTCCCAATTTGGTTCAACCATTGGTGGAAATGGTTTGGTCCACAACCAGAAATTCTACCTCCAAATGTCCTCATGGGATTCCAAACTTATCTCAAAAAAGCAAGGGAGGAAGAACATACAAGGCCAATACTATTTCATATGGAATTCAAAGTACCATGGATTTTTTTGCTGGAGTTTCAAAGTTCAACAGGAATTGGAAAAGTCTCTTCCAATGTCACTAGTTCGAGAATTCAAAATTAAATGGTGGTTAGGATTCAATCAAGAATTTTGTGATCAAAAGAATGTATTAAGATTCCTAGAGACTGGAGAAAAACTCAAATGGACTAATCCAAATCAACAATCTACCAAAGGAGTTAATTCCCCAACTACTCCACAGAAGATAGAAAAAGAGAAAAGTTGCTCAACATCAGACACCACGGCAAATGACTTCTTAATGAAAAAGATGATGTAGAATCCAGAAATGCTCAAAGAATACCTAAATTATTTGCAAAATCAAGACAAGAAAGAAGAAGACTAAAAAGATGAGTCAGCTGGATCGTCATCAGAATCAACTTTTGATCCATTTTGTGGTCCCTGTGCTCAAGATCCGACAGACTTTTGATAAAGTGGTCGGCCAATATCAAAGATGCCGATTTCAAGATAAGAGTAGAATTTCAAAAGGACCAATTACAAGAAGTTAAGGTGTCGGCAAGAAAAGCAAATGAAAGTGTTGGCAATCAAATGAAGATGAAATTAAAAGACGGAAATCTCTATAAATAGAACTCAAGATCATTTGTAGAGGCATCGAGTTTTTTTTTAGCTATAATAGAAACTTTAAGTAAACCTCTAAATTCTCAGCTTCTATATTTCTTTGTATGCTCTTTGATTCAAGAAGTTCAATAAGAATTCGAAGTTTGATTTCATCTCAAAGGCTCTGCTATTTAAAGTTTTCGTTGCAAAGCTACTCTGATTTCCAAGTAAATTTTATTTAATTTTATGTCAATTATATGCCAGGTTTGGTTCTAGTATTCAAGAATTTTTGGTATCCAAGCAAATCCATATTTTACCAAACCTATTACTCAACATATCATATTAACTAGATTGCAAGAAGTGCCTCTTTACAATGCACTAAAACCAATGGAGGAAGAACATACAAGGCCAATACTATTTCATACGAATTCAAAGTACCATGGATTTTTTGCTGGAGTTTCAAAGTTCATCAAGAATTGGAAAAACCACTTCCAATGTCACTAGTTCGAGAATTCAAAATTAAATGGTGGTTAGGATTCAATCAAGAATTTTGTGATCAAAAGAATTTATTAAAATTCCTAGAGACTGGAGAAAAACTCAAATGGACTAATCCAAATCAACAATCTACCAAAGGAGTTAATTCCCCAACTACTCCACAGAAGATAGAAAAAGAGAAAAGTTGCTCAACATCAGACACCACGGCAAATGACTTCTTAATGAAAAAGATGATGCAGAATCCGGAAATGCTCAAAGAATACCTAAATTATTTGCCAAATCAAGACAGGAAAGAAGAAGACAAAAAAGATGAGTCAGGTGGATCGTCATCAGAATCAACTTTTGATCCATTTGGTGGTCCCTGTGCTCAAGACCCGACAGACTTTTGATAAAGTGGTCGGCCAATTTCAAAGATGTCGATTTCAAGATAAGAGTAGAATTTCAAAAGGACCAATTACAAGAAGATAAGGTGCGGCAAGAAAAGCAAATGAAATTCAAATGAAAGTGTCGGCAATCAAATGAAGATGAAATTAAAAGACGAAAATCTCTATAAATAGAATTCAAGATCATTTGTAGAGGCATCGAGTTTTTTTTTGCTATCATAGGAACTTTCTGTAAACCTCTAAATTCTCAGCTTCTATATTTCTTTGTATGCTCTTTGATTCAAGAAGTTCAATAAGAATTCGAAGTTTGATTTCATCTCAAAGGTTCTGCTATTTAAAGTTTTCGTTGCAAAGCTACTCTGATTTCCAAGTAAGTTTTATTTAATTTTATGTCAATTATATGCCTGAGTTGGTTCTGGTATTCAAGAATTTCTGATATCCAAGAAAATCCATATTTTACCAAACCTATTACTCAACATATCACTTTAACTAGATTTCAAGAAGTGCCTCTTTACAATGCACTAAATTCCTTTACCCAAAGACTTTTTCCTTCAAAATGTTTTTGGCAACCAGATGATCCATCCAAAAATCTGGATTATTACGAATTAATTCTCACTGATACTCAATCTGTTGAGATTTTCCCTATTCCAGACAAAAAGAATCCAGAAATTATCAGCCATTCAAAATGCATTATAAATAAAGTTTGTTCTCCTAGTGAATGGATTTCTCTTTATTCAAAGAAATCTTTTTCAGTTAGATTCATTCCAGATGGATTTACTTATCAATATTATAAAATGGCATGGTATCGTGCTTTTTGGTATAGACCATTCAATCATTCTTGGTTCTTTACATTCAAAGAAAGTTGCAGCAGAGAATTCCCAATTTGGTTCAACCATTGGTGGAAATGGTTTGGTCCACAACCAGAAATTTTACCTCCAAATGTCCTCATGGAATTCCAAACATATCTCAAAAAAGCAAGGGAGGAAGAACATACAAGGCCAATACTATTTCATATGGAATTCAAAGTACCATGAATTTTTTGCTGGAGTTTCAAAGTTCATCAAGAATTGGAAAAACCACTTCCAATGTCACTAGTTCGAGAATTCAAAATTAAATGGTGGTTAGGATTCAATCAAGAATTTTGTGATCAAAAGAATGTATTAAAATTCCTAGAGACTGGAGAAAATCTCAAATGGACTAATCCAAATCAACAATCTACCAAAGGAGTTAATTCCCCAACTACTCCACAGAAGATAGAAAAAGAGAAAAGTTGCTCAACATCAGACACCACGGCAAATGACTTCTTAATGAAGAAGATGATGCAGAATCCGGAAATGCTCAAAGAATACCTAAATTATTTGCAAAATCAAGACAGGAAAGAAGAAGGCAAAAAAGATGGGTCAGCTGGATCGTCATCAGAATCAACTTTTGATCCATTTTGTGGTCCCTGTGCTCAAGACCCGATAGACTTTTGATAAAGTGGTCGGCCAATTTCAAAGATGCCGATTTCAAGATAAGAGAAGAATTTCAAAAGGACCAATTACAAGAAGATAAGGTGTCGGCAAGAAAAACAAATGAAATTCAAATGAAAGTGTCGGCAATCAAATGAAAATGAAATTAAAAGACGGAAGTCTCTATAAATAGAACTCAAGATCATTTGTAGAGGCATCGAGTCTTTTTTTAGGTATCATAGGAACTTTCTGTAAACCTCTAAATTCTCAGCTTCTATATTTTTTTGTATGCTCTTTGATTCAAGAAGTTCGATAAGAATTCGAAGTTTGATTTCATCTCAAAGGTTCTGCTATTTAAAATTTTCGTTGCAAAGCTACTCTGATTTCCAAGTAAGTTTTATTTAATTTTATGTCAATTATATGCCTGGGTTGGTTCTGGTATTCAAGAATTTCTGATATCCAAGAAAATCCATATTTTACCAAACCTATTACTCAACATATCACTTTAACTAGATTTCAAGAAGTGCCTCTTTACAATGCACTAAATTCCTTTACCCTAAGACTTTTTCCTTCAAAATGTTTTTGGCAACCAGATGATCCATCCAAAAATCTGGATTATTACGAATTAATTCTCACTGATACTCAATCTGTTGAGATTTTCCCTATTCCAGATAAAAAGAATCCAGAAATTATCAGCCATTCAAAATGCATTATAAAGAAAGTTTGTTCTCCTAATGAATGGACTTCTCTTTATTCAAAGAAATCTTTTTCAGTTAGATTCATTCCAGATGGATTTACTTATCAAGATTACAAAATGGCATGGTATCGTGCTTTTTTGTATAGACCATTCAATCATTCTTGGTTCTTTACATTCAAAGAAAGTTGCAGCAGAGAATTCCCAATTTGGTTCAACCATTGGTGGAAATGGTTTGGTCCACAACCAGAAATTCTACCTCCAAATGTCCTCATGGGATTCCAAACTTATCTCAAAAAAGCAAGGGAGGAAGAACATACAAGGCCAATACTATTTCATATGGAATTCAAAGTACCATGGATTTTTTTGCTGGAGTTTCAAAGTTCAACAGGAATTGGAAAAGTCTCTTCCAATGTCACTAGTTCGAGAATTCAAAATTAAATGGTGGTTAGGATTCAATCAAGAATTTTGTGATCAAAAGAATGTATTAAGATTCCTAGAGACTGGAGAAAAACTCAAATGGACTAATCCAAATCAACAATCTACCAAAGGAGTTAATTCCCCAACTACTCCACAGAAGATAGAAAAAGAGAAAAGTTGCTCAACATCAGACACCACGGCAAATGACTTCTTAATGAAAAAGATGATGTAGAATCCGGAAATGCTCAAAGAATACCTAAATTATTTGCCAAATCAAGACAGGAAAGAAGAAGACAAAAAAGATGAGTCAGCTGGATCGTCATCAGAATCAACTTTTGATCAATTTGGTGGTCCCTGTGCTCAAGACCCGATAGACTTTTGATAAAGTGGTCGGCCAATTTCAAAGATGCCGATTTCAAGATAAGAGAAGAATTTCAAAAGGACCAATAACAAGAAGATAAGGTGTCGGCAAGAAAAGCAAATGAAATTCAAATGAAAGTGTCGGCAATCAAATGAAGATGAAATTAAAAGACGGAAATCTCTATAAATAGAACTCAAGATCAATTGTAGAGGCATCGAGTTTTTTTTTGCTATCATCGGAACTTTCTGTAAACCTCTAAATTCTCAGCTTCTATATTTCTTTGTATGCTCTTTGATTCAAGAAGTTCAATAAGAATTCGAAATTTGATTTCATCTCAAAGGCTCTGCTATTTAAAGTTTTCGTTGCAAAACTACTCTGATTTCCAAGTAAGTTTTATTAAATTTTATGTCAATTATATGCCTGGGTTGGTTCTGGTATTCAAGAATTTCTGGTATCCAAGAAAATCCATATTTTACCAAACCTATTACTCAACATATCACTTTAACTAGATTTCAAGAAGTGCCTCTTTACAATGCACTAAATTCCTTTACCCTAAGACTTTTTCCTTCAAAATGTTTTTGGCAACCAGATGATCCATCCAAAAATCTGGATTATTACGAATTAATTCTCACTGATACTCAATCTGTTGAGATTTTCCCTATTCGAGACAAAAAGAATCCAGAAATTATCAGCCATTCAAAATGCATTATAAAGAAAGTTTGTTCTCCAAATGAATGGACTTCTCTTTATTCAAAGAAATCCTTTTCAGTTAGATTCATTCCAAATGGATTTACTTATCAAGATTACAAAATGGCATGGTATCGTGCTTTTTTGTATAGACCATTCAATCATTCTTGGTTCTTTACATTCAAAGAAAGTTGCAGCAGAGAATTCCCAATTTGGTTCAACCATTGGGGGAAATGGTTTGGTCCACAACCAGAAATTCTACCTCCAAATGTCCTCATGGGATTCCAAACTTATCTCAAAAAAGCAAGGGAGGAAGAACATACAAGGCCAATACTATTTCATATGGAATTCAAAGTACCATGGATTTTTTTGCTGGAGTTTCAAAGTTCAACAGGAATTGGAAAAGTCTCTTCCAATGTCACTAGTTCGAGAATTCAAAATTAAATGGTGGTTAGGATTCAATCAAGAATTTTGTGATCAAAAGAATGTATTAAGATTCCTAGAGACTGGAGAAAAACTCAAATGGACTAATCCAAATCAACAATCTACCAAAGGAGTTAATTCCCCAACTACTCCACAGAAGATAGAAAAAGAGAAAAGTTGCTCAACATCAGACACCACGGCAAATGACTTCTTAATGAAAAAGATGATGCAGAATCCGGAAATGCTCAAAGAATACCTAAATTATTTGCCAAATCAAGACAGGAAAGAAGAAGACAAAAAAGATGAGTCAGCTGGATCGTCATCAGAATCAACTTTTGATCAATTTGGTGGTCCCTGTGCTCAAGACCCGATAGACTTTTGATAAAGTGGTCGGCCAATTTCAAAGATGCCGATTTCAAGATAAGAGAAGAATTTCAAAAGGACCAATAACAAGAAGATAAGGTGTCGGCAAGAAAAGCAAATGAAATTCAAATGAAAGTGTCGGCAATCAAATGAAGATGAAATTAAAAGACGGAAATCTCTATAAATAGAACTCAAGATCAATTGTAGAGGCATCGAGTTTTTTTTTGCTATCATCGGAACTTTCTGTAAACCTCTAAATTCTCAGCTTCTATATTTCTTTGTATGCTCTTTGATTCAAGAAGTTCAATAAGAATTCGAAATTTGATTTCATCTCAAAGGCTCTGCTATTTAAAGTTTTCGTTGCAAAACTACTCTGATTTCCAAGTAAGTTTTATTAAATTTTATGTCAATTATATGCCTGGGTTGGTTCTGGTATTCAAGAATTTCTGGTATCCAAGAAAATCCATATTTTACCAAACCTATTACTCAACATATCACTTTAACTAGATTTCAAGAAGTGCCTCTTTACAATGCACTAAATTCCTTTACCCTAAGACTTTTTCCTTCAAAATGTTTTTGGCAACCAGATGATCCATCCAAAAATCTGGATTATTACGAATTAATTCTCACTGATACTCAATCTGTTGAGATTTTCCCTATTCGAGACAAAAAGAATCCAGAAATTATCAGCCATTCAAAATGCATTATAAAGAAAGTTTGTTCTCCAAATGAATGGACTTCTCTTTATTCAAAGAAATCCTTTTCAGTTAGATTCATTCCAAATGGATTTACTTATCAAGATTACAAAATGGCATGGTATCGTGCTTTTTTGTATAGACCATTCAATCATTCTTGGTTCTTTACATTCAAAGAAAGTTGCAGCAGAGAATTCCCAATTTGGTTCAACCATTGGGGGAAATGGTTTGGTCCACAACCAGAAATTCTACCTCCAAATGTCCTCATGGGATTCCAAACTTATCTCAAAAAAGCAAGGGAGGAAGAACATACAAGGCCAATACTATTTCATATGGAATTCAAAGTACCATGGATTTTTTTGCTGGAGTTTCAAAGTTCAACAGGAATTGGAAAAGTCTCTTCCAATGTCACTAGTTCGAGAATTCAAAATTAAATGGTGGTTAGGATTCAATCAAGAATTTTGTGATCAAAAGAATGTATTAAGATTCCTAGAGACTGGAGAAAAACTCAAATGGACTAATCCAAATCAACAATCTACCAAAGGAGTTAATTCCCCAACTACTCCACAGAAGATAGAAAAAGAGAAAAGTTGCTCAACATCAGACACCACGGCAAATGACTTCTTAATGAAAAAGATGATGTAGAATCCAGAAATGCTCAAAGAATACCTAAATTATTTGCAAAATCAAGACAAGAAAGAAGAAGACTAAAAAGATGAGTCAGCTGGATCGTCATCAGAATCAACTTTTGATCCATTTTGTGGTCCCTGTGCTCAAGATCCGACAGACTTTTGATAAAGTGGTCGGCCAATATCAAAGATGCCGATTTCAAGATAAGAGTAGAATTTCAAAAGGACCAATTACAAGAAGTTAAGGTGTCGGCAAGAAAAGCAAATGAAAGTGTTGGCAATCAAATGAAGATGAAATTAAAAGACGGAAATCTCTATAAATAGAACTCAAGATCATTTGTAGAGGCATCGAGTTTTTTTTTAGCTATAATAGAAACTTTAAGTAAACCTCTAAATTCTCAGCTTCTATATTTCTTTGTATGCTCTTTGATTCAAGAAGTTCAATAAGAATTCGAAGTTTGATTTCATCTCAAAGGCTCTGCTATTTAAAGTTTTCGTTGCAAAGCTACTCTGATTTCCAAGTAAATTTTATTTAATTTTATGTCAATTATATGCCAGGTTTGGTTCTAGTATTCAAGAATTTTTGGTATCCAAGCAAATCCATATTTTACCAAACCTATTACTCAACATATCATATTAACTAGATTGCAAGAAGTGCCTCTTTACAATGCACTAAAAGCAAGGGAGGAAGAACATACAAGGCCAATACTATTTCATACGAATTCAAAGTACCATGGATTTTTTGCTGGAGTTTCAAAGTTCATCAAGAATTGGAAAAACCACTTCCAATGTCACTAGTTCGAGAATTCAAAATTAAATGGTGGTTAGGATTCAATCAAGAATTTTGTGATCAAAAGAATTTATTAAAATTCCTAGAGACTGGAGAAAAACTCAAATGGACTAATCCAAATCAACAATCTACCAAAGGAGTTAATTCCCCAACTACTCCACAGAAGATAGAAAAAGAGAAAAGTTGCTCAACATCAGACACCACGGCAAATGACTTCTTAATGAAAAAGATGATGCAGAATCCGGAAATGCTCAAAGAATACCTAAATTATTTGCCAAATCAAGACAGGAAAGAAGAAGACAAAAAAGATGAGTCAGGTGGATCGTCATCAGAATCAACTTTTGATCCATTTGGTGGTCCCTGTGCTCAAGACCCGACAGACTTTTGATAAAGTGGTCGGCCAATTTCAAAGATGTCGATTTCAAGATAAGAGTAGAATTTCAAAAGGACCAATTACAAGAAGATAAGGTGCGGCAAGAAAAGCAAATGAAATTCAAATGAAAGTGTCGGCAATCAAATGAAGATGAAATTAAAAGACGAAAATCTCTATAAATAGAATTCAAGATCATTTGTAGAGGCATCGAGTTTTTTTTTGCTATCATAGGAACTTTCTGTAAACCTCTAAATTCTCAGCTTCTATATTTCTTTGTATGCTCTTTGATTCAAGAAGTTCAATAAGAATTCGAAGTTTGATTTCATCTCAAAGGTTCTGCTATTTAAAGTTTTCGTTGCAAAGCTACTCTGATTTCCAAGTAAGTTTTATTTAATTTTATGTCAATTATATGCCTGAGTTGGTTCTGGTATTCAAGAATTTCTGATATCCAAGAAAATCCATATTTTACCAAACCTATTACTCAACATATCACTTTAACTAGATTTCAAGAAGTGCCTCTTTACAATGCACTAAATTCCTTTACCCAAAGACTTTTTCCTTCAAAATGTTTTTGGCAACCAGATGATCCATCCAAAAATCTGGATTATTACGAATTAATTCTCACTGATACTCAATCTGTTGAGATTTTCCCTATTCCAGACAAAAAGAATCCAGAAATTATCAGCCATTCAAAATGCATTATAAATAAAGTTTGTTCTCCTAGTGAATGGATTTCTCTTTATTCAAAGAAATCTTTTTCAGTTAGATTCATTCCAGATGGATTTACTTATCAATATTATAAAATGGCATGGTATCGTGCTTTTTGGTATAGACCATTCAATCATTCTTGGTTCTTTACATTCAAAGAAAGTTGCAGCAGAGAATTCCCAATTTGGTTCAACCATTGGTGGAAATGGTTTGGTCCACAACCAGAAATTTTACCTCCAAATGTCCTCATGGAATTCCAAACATATCTCAAAAAAGCAAGGGAGGAAGAACATACAAGGCCAATACTATTTCATATGGAATTCAAAGTACCATGAATTTTTTGGTGGAGTTTCAAAGTTCATCAAGAATTGGAAAAACCACTTCCAATGTCACTAGTTCGAGAATTCAAAATTAAATGGTGGTTAGGATTCAATCAAGAATTTTGTGATCAAAAGAATGTATTAAAATTCCTAGAGACTGGAGAAAATCTCAAATGGACTAATCCAAATCAACAATCTACCAAAGGAGTTAATTCCCCAACTACTCCACAGAAGATAGAAAAAGAGAAAAGTTGCTCAACATCAGACACCACGGCAAATGACTTCTTAATGAAGAAGATGATGCAGAATCCGGAAATGCTCAAAGAATACCTAAATTATTTGTAAAATCAAGACAGGAAAGAAGAAGACAAAAAAGATGGGTCAGCTGGATCGTCATCAGAATCAACTTTTGATCCATTTTGTGGTCCCTGTGCTCAAGACCCGACAGACTTTTGATAAAGTGGTCGGCCAATTTCAAAGATGCCGATTTCAAGATAAGAGAAGAATTTCAAAAGGACCAATTACAAGAAGATAAGGTGTCGGCAAGAAAAACAAATGAAATTCAAATGAAAGTGTCGGCAATCAAATGAAAATGAAATTAAAAGACGGAAGTCTCTATAAATAGAACTCAAGATCATTTGTAGAGGCATCGAGTCTTTTTTTAGGTATCATAGGAACTTTCTGTAAACCTCTAAATTCTCAGCTTCTATATTTTTTTGTATGCTCTTTGATTCAAGAAGTTCGATAAGAATTCGAAGTTTGATTTCATCTCAAAGGTTCTGCTATTTAAAATTTTCGTTGCAAAGCTACTCTGATTTCCAAGTAAGTTTTATTTAATTTTATGTCAATTATATGCCTGGGTTGGTTCTGGTATTCAAGAATTTCTGATATCCAAGAAAATCCATATTTTACCAAACCTATTACTCAACATATCACTTTAACTAGATTTCAAGAAGTGCCTCTTTACAATGCACTAAATTCCTTTACCCTAAGACTTTTTCCTTCAAAATGTTTTTGGCAACCAGATGATCCATCCAAAAATCTGGATTATTACGAATTAATTCTCACTGATACTCAATCTGTTGAGATTTTCCCTATTCCAGATAAAAAGAATCCAGAAATTATCAGCCATTCAAAATGCATTATAAAGAAAGTTTGTTCTCCTAATGAATGGACTTCTCTTTATTCAAAGAAATCTTTTTCAGTTAGATTCATTCCAGATGGATTTACTTATCAAGATTACAAAATGGCATGGTATCGTGCTTTTTTGTATAGACCATTCAATCATTCTTGGTTCTTTACATTCAAAGAAAGTTGCAGCAGAGAATTCCCAATTTGGTTCAACCATTGGTGGAAATGGTTTGGTCCACAACCAGAAATTCTACCTCCAAATGTCCTCATGGGATTCCAAACTTATCTCAAAAAAGCAAGGGAGGAAGAACATACAAGGCCAATACTATTTCATATGGAATTCAAAGTACCATGGATTTTTTTGCTGGAGTTTCAAAGTTCAACAGGAATTGGAAAAGTCTCTTCCAATGTCACTAGTTCGAGAATTCAAAATTAAATGGTGGTTAGGATTCAATCAAGAATTTTGTGATCAAAAGAATGTATTAAGATTCCTAGAGACTGGAGAAAAACTCAAATGGACTAATCCAAATCAACAATCTACCAAAGGAGTTAATTCCCCAACTACTCCACAGAAGATAGAAAAAGAGAAAAGTTGCTCAACATCAGACACCACGGCAAATGACTTCTTAATGAAAAAGATGATGCAGAATCCGGAAATGCTCAAAGAATACCTAAATTATTTGCCAAATCAAGACAGGAAAGAAGAAGACAAAAAAGATGAGTCAGCTGGATCGTCATCAGAATCAACTTTTGATCAATTTGGTGGTCCCTGTGCTCAAGACCCGATAGACTTTTGATAAAGTGGTCGGCCAATTTCAAAGATGCCGATTTCAAGATAAGAGAAGAATTTCAAAAGGACCAATAACAAGAAGATAAGGTGTCGGCAAGAAAAGCAAATGAAATTCAAATGAAAGTGTCGGCAATCAAATGAAGATGAAATTAAAAGACGGAAATCTCTATAAATAGAACTCAAGATCAATTGTAGAGGCATCGAGTTTTTTTTTGCTATCATCGGAACTTTCTGTAAACCTCTAAATTCTCAGCTTCTATATTTCTTTGTATGCTCTTTGATTCAAGAAGTTCAATAAGAATTCGAAATTTGATTTCATCTCAAAGGCTCTGCTATTTAAAGTTTTCGTTGCAAAACTACTCTGATTTCCAAGTAAGTTTTATTAAATTTTATGTCAATTATATGCCTGGGTTGGTTCTGGTATTCAAGAATTTCTGGTATCCAAGAAAATCCATATTTTACCAAACCTATTACTCAACATATCACTTTAACTAGATTTCAAGAAGTGCCTCTTTACAATGCACTAAATTCCTTTACCCTAAGACTTTTTCCTTCAAAATGTTTTTGGCAACCAGATGATCCATCCAAAAATCTGGATTATTACGAATTAATTCTCACTGATACTCAATCTGTTGAGATTTTCCCTATTCGAGACAAAAAGAATCCAGAAATTATCAGCCATTCAAAATGCATTATAAAGAAAGTTTGTTCTCCAAATGAATGGACTTCTCTTTATTCAAAGAAATCCTTTTCAGTTAGATTCATTCCAAATGGATTTACTTATCAAGATTACAAAATGGCATGGTATCGTGCTTTTTTGTATAGACCATTCAATCATTCTTGGTTCTTTACATTCAAAGAAAGTTGCAGCAGAGAATTCCCAATTTGGTTCAACCATTGGGGGAAATGGTTTGGTCCACAACCAGAAATTCTACCTCCAAATGTCCTCATGGGATTCCAAACTTATCTCAAAAAAGCAAGGGAGGAAGAACATACAAGGCCAATACTATTTCATATGGAATTCAAAGTACCATGGATTTTTTTGCTGGAGTTTCAAAGTTCAACAGGAATTGGAAAAGTCTCTTCCAATGTCACTAGTTCGAGAATTCAAAATTAAATGGTGGTTAGGATTCAATCAAGAATTTTGTGATCAAAAGAATGTATTAAGATTCCTAGAGACTGGAGAAAAACTCAAATGGACTAATCCAAATCAACAATCTACCAAAGGAGTTAATTCCCCAACTACTCCACAGAAGATAGAAAAAGAGAAAAGTTGCTCAACATCAGACACCACGGCAAATGACTTCTTAATGAAAAAGATGATGTAGAATCCAGAAATGCTCAAAGAATACCTAAATTATTTGCAAAATCAAGACAAGAAAGAAGAAGACTAAAAAGATGAGTCAGCTGGATCGTCATCAGAATCAACTTTTGATCCATTTTGTGGTCCCTGTGCTCAAGATCCGACAGACTTTTGATAAAGTGGTCGGCCAATATCAAAGATGCCGATTTCAAGATAAGAGTAGAATTTCAAAAGGACCAATTACAAGAAGTTAAGGTGTCGGCAAGAAAAGCAAATGAAAGTGTTGGCAATCAAATGAAGATGAAATTAAAAGACGGAAATCTCTATAAATAGAACTCAAGATCATTTGTAGAGGCATCGAGTTTTTTTTTAGCTATAATAGAAACTTTAAGTAAACCTCTAAATTCTCAGCTTCTATATTTCTTTGTATGCTCTTTGATTCAAGAAGTTCAATAAGAATTCGAAGTTTGATTTCATCTCAAAGGCTCTGCTATTTAAAGTTTTCGTTGCAAAGCTACTCTGATTTCCAAGTAAATTTTATTTAATTTTATGTCAATTATATGCCAGGTTTGGTTCTAGTATTCAAGAATTTTTGGTATCCAAGCAAATCCATATTTTACCAAACCTATTACTCAACATATCATATTAACTAGATTGCAAGAAGTGCCTCTTTACAATGCACTAAAAGCAAGGGAGGAAGAACATACAAGGCCAATACTATTTCATACGAATTCAAAGTACCATGGATTTTTTGCTGGAGTTTCAAAGTTCATCAAGAATTGGAAAAACCACTTCCAATGTCACTAGTTCGAGAATTCAAAATTAAATGGTGGTTAGGATTCAATCAAGAATTTTGTGATCAAAAGAATTTATTAAAATTCCTAGAGACTGGAGAAAAACTCAAATGGACTAATCCAAATCAACAATCTACCAAAGGAGTTAATTCCCCAACTACTCCACAGAAGATAGAAAAAGAGAAAAGTTGCTCAACATCAGACACCACGGCAAATGACTTCTTAATGAAAAAGATGATGCAGAATCCGGAAATGCTCAAAGAATACCTAAATTATTTGCCAAATCAAGACAGGAAAGAAGAAGACAAAAAAGATGAGTCAGGTGGATCGTCATCAGAATCAACTTTTGATCCATTTGGTGGTCCCTGTGCTCAAGACCCGACAGACTTTTGATAAAGTGGTCGGCCAATTTCAAAGATGTCGATTTCAAGATAAGAGTAGAATTTCAAAAGGACCAATTACAAGAAGATAAGGTGCGGCAAGAAAAGCAAATGAAATTCAAATGAAAGTGTCGGCAATCAAATGAAGATGAAATTAAAAGACGAAAATCTCTATAAATAGAATTCAAGATCATTTGTAGAGGCATCGAGTTTTTTTTTGCTATCATAGGAACTTTCTGTAAACCTCTAAATTCTCAGCTTCTATATTTCTTTGTATGCTCTTTGATTCAAGAAGTTCAATAAGAATTCGAAGTTTGATTTCATCTCAAAGGTTCTGCTATTTAAAGTTTTCGTTGCAAAGCTACTCTGATTTCCAAGTAAGTTTTATTTAATTTTATGTCAATTATATGCCTGAGTTGGTTCTGGTATTCAAGAATTTCTGATATCCAAGAAAATCCATATTTTACCAAACCTATTACTCAACATATCACTTTAACTAGATTTCAAGAAGTGCCTCTTTACAATGCACTAAATTCCTTTACCCAAAGACTTTTTCCTTCAAAATGTTTTTGGCAACCAGATGATCCATCCAAAAATCTGGATTATTACGAATTAATTCTCACTGATACTCAATCTGTTGAGATTTTCCCTATTCCAGACAAAAAGAATCCAGAAATTATCAGCCATTCAAAATGCATTATAAATAAAGTTTGTTCTCCTAGTGAATGGATTTCTCTTTATTCAAAGAAATCTTTTTCAGTTAGATTCATTCCAGATGGATTTACTTATCAATATTATAAAATGGCATGGTATCGTGCTTTTTGGTATAGACCATTCAATCATTCTTGGTTCTTTACATTCAAAGAAAGTTGCAGCAGAGAATTCCCAATTTGGTTCAACCATTGGTGGAAATGGTTTGGTCCACAACCAGAAATTTTACCTCCAAATGTCCTCATGGAATTCCAAACATATCTCAAAAAAGCAAGGGAGGAAGAACATACAAGGCCAATACTATTTCATATGGAATTCAAAGTACCATGAATTTTTTGGTGGAGTTTCAAAGTTCATCAAGAATTGGAAAAACCACTTCCAATGTCACTAGTTCGAGAATTCAAAATTAAATGGTGGTTAGGATTCAATCAAGAATTTTGTGATCAAAAGAATGTATTAAAATTCCTAGAGACTGGAGAAAATCTCAAATGGACTAATCCAAATCAACAATCTACCAAAGGAGTTAATTCCCCAACTACTCCACAGAAGATAGAAAAAGAGAAAAGTTGCTCAACATCAGACACCACGGCAAATGACTTCTTAATGAAGAAGATGATGCAGAATCCGGAAATGCTCAAAGAATACCTAAATTATTTGCAAAATCAAGACAGGAAAGAAGAAGACAAAAAAGATGGGTCAGCTGGATCGTCATCAGAATCAACTTTTGATCCATTTTGTGGTCCCTGTGCTCAAGACCCGACAGACTTTTGATAAAGTGGTCGGCCAATTTCAAAGATGCCGATTTCAAGATAAGAGAAGAATTTCAAAAGGACCAATTACAAGAAGATAAGGTGTCGGCAAGAAAAACAAATGAAATTCAAATGAAAGTGTCGGCAATCAAATGAAAATGAAATTAAAAGACGGAAGTCTCTATAAATAGAACTCAAGATCATTTGTAGAGGCATCGAGTCTTTTTTTAGGTATCATAGGAACTTTCTGTAAACCTCTAAATTCTCAGCTTCTATATTTTTTTGTATGCTCTTTGATTCAAGAAGTTCGATAAGAATTCGAAGTTTGATTTCATCTCAAAGGTTCTGCTATTTAAAATTTTCGTTGCAAAGCTACTCTGATTTCCAAGTAAGTTTTATTTAATTTTATGTCAATTATATGCCTGGGTTGGTTCTGGTATTCAAGAATTTCTGATATCCAAGAAAATCCATATTTTACCAAACCTATTACTCAACATATCACTTTAACTAGATTTCAAGAAGTGCCTCTTTACAATGCACTAAATTCCTTTACCCTAAGACTTTTTCCTTCAAAATGTTTTTGGCAACCAGATGATCCATCCAAAAATCTGGATTATTACGAATTAATTCTCACTGATACTCAATCTGTTGAGATTTTCCCTATTCCAGATAAAAAGAATCCAGAAATTATCAGCCATTCAAAATGCATTATAAAGAAAGTTTGTTCTCCTAATGAATGGACTTCTCTTTATTCAAAGAAATCTTTTTCAGTTAGATTCATTCCAGATGGATTTACTTATCAAGATTACAAAATGGCATGGTATCGTGCTTTTTTGTATAGACCATTCAATCATTCTTGGTTCTTTACATTCAAAGAAAGTTGCAGCAGAGAATTCCCAATTTGGTTCAACCATTGGTGGAAATGGTTTGGTCCACAACCAGAAATTCTACCTCCAAATGTCCTCATGGGATTCCAAACTTATCTCAAAAAAGCAAGGGAGGAAGAACATACAAGGCCAATACTATTTCATATGGAATTCAAAGTACCATGGATTTTTTTGCTGGAGTTTCAAAGTTCAACAGGAATTGGAAAAGTCTCTTCCAATGTCACTAGTTCGAGAATTCAAAATTAAATGGTGGTTAGGATTCAATCAAGAATTTTGTGATCAAAAGAATGTATTAAGATTCCTAGAGACTGGAGAAAAACTCAAATGGACTAATCCAAATCAACAATCTACCAAAGGAGTTAATTCCCCAACTACTCCACAGAAGATAGAAAAAGAGAAAAGTTGCTCAACATCAGACACCACGGCAAATGACTTCTTAATGAAAAAGATGATGTAGAATCCGGAAATGCTCAAAGAATACCTAAATTATTTGCCAAATCAAGACAGGAAAGAAGAAGACAAAAAAGATGAGTCAGCTGGATCGTCATCAGAATCAACTTTTGATCAATTTGGTGGTCCCTGTGCTCAAGACCCGATAGACTTTTGATAAAGTGGTCGGCCAATTTCAAAGATGCCGATTTCAAGATAAGAGAAGAATTTCAAAAGGACCAATAACAAGAAGATAAGGTGTCGGCAAGAAAAGCAAATGAAATTCAAATGAAAGTGTCGGCAATCAAATGAAGATGAAATTAAAAGACGGAAATCTCTATAAATAGAACTCAAGATCAATTGTAGAGGCATCGAGTTTTTTTTTGCTATCATCGGAACTTTCTGTAAACCTCTAAATTCTCAGCTTCTATATTTCTTTGTATGCTCTTTGATTCAAGAAGTTCAATAAGAATTCGAAATTTGATTTCATCTCAAAGGCTCTGCTATTTAAAGTTTTCGTTGCAAAACTACTCTGATTTCCAAGTAAGTTTTATTAAATTTTATGTCAATTATATGCCTGGGTTGGTTCTGGTATTCAAGAATTTCTGGTATCCAAGAAAATCCATATTTTACCAAACCTATTACTCAACATATCACTTTAACTAGATTTCAAGAAGTGCCTCTTTACAATGCACTAAATTTCTTTACCCAAAGACTTTTTCCTTCAAAATGTTTTTGGCAACCAGATGATCCATCAAAAAATCTGGATTATTACGAATTAATTCTCACTGATACTCAATCTGTTGAGATTTTCCCTATTCCAGACAAAAAGAATCCAGAAATTATCAGCAATTCAAAATGCATTATAAATAAAGTTTGTTCTCCTAATGAATGGACTTCTCTTTATTCAAAGAAATCTTTTTCAGTTAGATTCATTCCAGATGGATTTACTTATCAAGATTACAAAATGGCATGGTATCGTTCTTTTTTGTATAGACCATTCAATCATTTTTGGTTCTTTACATTCAAAGAAAGTTGCAGCAGAGAATTCCCAATTTGGTTCAACCATTGGTGGAAATGGTTTGGTCCCCAACTAGAAATTCTACCTCCAAATGTCCTCATGGGATTCCAAACTTATCTCAAAAAAGCAAGGGGGGAAGAACAAACAAGGCCAATACTATTTCATATGGAATTCAAAGTACCATGGATTTTTTGCTGGAGTTTCAAAGTTCAACAGGAATTGGAAAAGTCTCTTCCAATGTCACTAGTTCGAGAATTCAAAATTAAATGGTGGTTAGGATACAATCAAAAATTTTGTGATCAAAAGAATGTATTAAGATTCCTAGAGACTGGAGAAAAACTCAAATGGAATAATCCAAATCAACAATCTACCAAAGGAGTTAATTCCCCAATTACTCCACAGAAGATAGAAAAAGAGAAAAGTTGCTCAACATTAGACACCACGGCAAATGACTTCTTAATGAAAAAGATGATGCAGAATCCAGAAATGCTCAAAGAATACCTAAATTATTTGCAAAATCAAGACAAGAAAGAAGAAGACAAAAAAGATGAGTCTGCAGGATCGTCATCAGAATCAACTTTTGATCCATTTGGTGGTTTCTGTGCTCAAGACCCGACAGACTTTTGATAAAGTGGTCGGCCAATTTCAAAGATGTCGATTTCAAGATAAGAGTAGAATTTCAAAAGGACCAATTACAAGAAGATAAGGTGTCGGCAAGAAAAGCAAATGAAATTCAAATGAAAGTGTCGGCAATCAAATGAAAATGAAATTAAAAGACGGAAATCTCTATAAATAGAACTCAAGATCATTTGTAGAGGCATCGAGTTTTTTTTTAGCTATCACAGGAACTTTCTGTAAACCTCTCAATTCTCAGCTTCTATATTTCTTTGTATGCTCTTTGATTCAAGAAGTTCAATAAGAATTCGAAGTTTGATTTCATCTCAAAGGCTCTGCTATTTAAAGTTTTCGTTGCAAAGCTACTCTGATTTCCAAGTAAGTTTCATTTAATTTTATGTCAATTATATGCCTGGGTTGGTTCTGGTATTCAAGAATTTCTGGTATCCAAGAAAATCCATATTTTACCAAACCTATTACTCAACATATCACTTCAACTAGATTTCAAGAAGTGCCTCTTTACAATGCACTAAATTACTTTACCCAAAGACTTTTTCCTTCAAAATATTTTTGGCAACCAGATGATCCATCCAAAAATCTGGATTATTACGAATTAATTCTCACTGATACTCAATCTGTTGAGATTTTTCCTATTCCAGACAAAAAGAATCCCGAAAATTTCAGCCAGTCAAAATGCATTATAAAGAAAGTTTGTTCTCCTAATGAATGGACTTCTCTTTATTCAAAGAAATCTTTTTCAGTTAGATTCATTCCAGATGGATTTACTTATCAAGATTACAAAATGGCATGGTATCGTGCTTTTTTGTATAGACCATTCAATCATTCTTGGTTCTTTACATTCAATGAAAATTGCAGCAGAGAATTCCCAATTTTGTTCAACAATTGGTGCAAATGGTTTGGTCCACAACCAGAAATTCTACCTCCAAATGTCCTCATGGGATTCCAAACTTATCTCAAAAAAGCAAGGGGGGAAAAACATACAAGGCCAATACTATTTCATATGGAATTCAAAGTACCATGAATTTTTTGCTGGAGTTTCAAAGTTCAACAGGAATTGGAAAAGTCTCTTCCAATGTCACTAGTTCGAGAATTCAAAATTAAATGGTGGTTAGGATTCAATCAAGAATTTTGTGATCAAAAGAATGTATTAAGATTCCTAGAGACTGGAGAAAAACTCAAATGGACTAATCCAAATCAACAATCTACCAAAGGAGTAAATTCCCCAACTACTCCACAGAAGATAGAAAAAGAGAAAAGTTGCTCAACATCAGACACCACGGCAAATGACTTCTTAATGAAAAAGATGATGCAGAATCCGGAAATGCTCAAAGAATACCTAAATTATTTGCAAAATCAAGACAGGAAAGAAGAAGACAAAAAAGGTGAGTCAGGTGGATTGTCGTCAGAATCAACTTTTGATCCATTTGGTGGCCCCTGTGCTCAAGACCCGACAGACTTTTGATAAAGTGGTCGGCCAATTTCAAAGATTCCGATTTCAAGATAAGAGAAGAATTTCAAAAGGACCAATTACAAGAAGATAAGGTGTCGGCAAGAAAAGCAAATGAAATTCAAATGAAAGTGTCGGCAATCAAATGAAGATGAAATTAAAAGACGGAAGTCTCTATAAACAGAACTCAAGATCATTTGTTGAGGCATCGAGTTTTTTTTTAGCTATCATAGGAACTTTCTGTAAACCTCTAAATTCTCAGCTTCTATATTTCTTTGTATGCTCTTTGATTCAAGAAGTTCAATAAGAATTCGAAGTTTGATTTCATCTCAAAGGCTCTGCTATTTCAAGTTTTCATTGCAAAGCTACTCTGATTTCCAAGTAAGTTTTATTTAATTTTATGTCAATTATATGCCTGGGTTGGTTCTGGTATTCAAGAATTTCTGGTATCCAAGCAAATCCATATTTTACCAAACCTATTACTCAACATATCACTTTAACTAGATTTCAAGAAGTGCCTCTTTACAATGCACTAAATTCCTTTACCCAAAGACTTTTTCCTTCAAAATATTTTTGGCAACCAGATGATCCATCCAAAAATCTGGATTATTACGAATTAATTCTCACTGATACTCAATCTGTTGAGATTTTCCCTATTCCAGAGAAAAAGAATCCAGAAATTATCAGCCATTCAAAATGCATTATAAATAAAGTTTGTTCTCCTAATGAATGGACTTCTCTTTATTCAAAGAAATCTTTTCAGTTAGATTCATTCCAGATGGATTTACTTACCAAGATTACAAAATGGCATGGTATCGTGCTTTTTTGTATAGACCATTCAATCATTCTTGGTTCATTACATTCAAAGAAAGTTGCAGCAGAGAATTCCTAATTTGTTTCAACCATTGGTGGAAATGGTTTGGTCCACAACCAGAAATTCTACGTCCAAATGTCCTCATGGGATTCCAAACTTATCTCAAAAAAGCAATGGGGGAAGAACATACAAGGCCAATACTATTTCATATGGAATTTAAAGTACCATGGATTTTTTGCTGGAGTTTCATAGTTCTTCAAGAATTGGAAAAACCACTTCCAATGTCACTAGTTCGAGATTTCAAAATTAAATGGTGGTTAGGATTCAATCAAAAATTTTGTGATCAAAAGAATGTATTAAGATTACTAGAGACTGGAGAAAAACTCAAACGGACTAATCCAAATCAACAATCTACCAAAGGAGTTAATTCCCCAACTACTCCACAGAAGATAGAAAAAGAGAAAAGTTGCTCAACATCAGACATCACGGCAAATGACTTCTTAATGAAAAAGATGAAGCAGAATCCGGAAATGCTCAAAGAATACCTAAATTATTTGCAAAATCAAGACAAGAAAGAAGAAGACAAAAAAGATGAGTCAACTTGTGAGGCCCCAGTTCGTTCTACGTTGATATATTCATTAATTGGGCGGTAACGTTTGGTTTTGGGAGTATTTCGAAAACCCTAAGTAGGGATTAAGATTTAAACCCTCAGTTCCGGTTAAGATTGAAAACCCGTTTTCCTGCATTTTCTTTATTAGAAAATTCCCCAGATAATTTTTATTGAGTAACTAGAGTTTTTAGATGATTTTTCTTGTATTAGTTAGTTTTTGAGAAATTAAGAATATATATCGGACGTGGGACCCACTAGTGCGAAAAGTTCGGAAAAATTCGGCCAATTAGGTTAAATTCCGGATACTGTGTAAAATTTATCGGGTGTTAAGAGATAAGTAGAGTGTGTGAAATGATTGATGTGAGAGAGAAAAAGAAGTGATAAGATTGCATTAATGGAGTGACAAGTGTCACACAACCATTGGTTAGACTTTGTTGGCAACTATTCACACTTTTGACTTTTGACCAAATTGAGTAAATATCTTGAAAAAATTGCTCAAAAATCACCATTTCTTCTCCTCATATGGCCGGCCCTCTCTCTCCAAAAGGAAGCAAGAAACTCTTCAAGTTTTAGCTCCAATCTTGCTCAAGGTGAACCATCCAACCATTTGATCTTGCAATTACTCCATAAAATCCCTTTAGTTAGTGATAGTGAGTGATTTGGTGAAGCTTTCTTGGAGAGCTAAGGTGTCCTACTACTTCCTCTCTCTTGTTTTCTTGGTAAGTGATGCTCAAACTTCCTCCTACACCTAATGATGCTTAAGTTATGCTTAGTAGTGATTAAAGTGCTGAAATTTCTGGTTTTTATCTTGGTTTGAAATGATTTGGTGAAGTTTTTCTATTTTTGAGGAATTTTCTGGTTTAATATGATCTTGATGTTGGGGACTTGTATGATGAATTGTAATGGTGGAAAATGACTCTAGTGAGTATGAATTGTTGATAAATGCAATCAATTTTGGATTTGGATGGAAAAATGGAAAGTTAGGGTTCATGAACCCCCAATTCTGTCCGGTTTTAGATCATAGGGTTAGAGGCCGAATTTGACTTTACTCAAAACATGAAAGTTGTAGGTATTGATGTGTTTGAGGTGCCTATAAAATTTCAGGTCATTTGGATTAATGTAGAATGAGATATGACGAAATTACTGTAGCTGTTCTGCTTTGGACAGAATGCGAAAACTGCGATAGTAATTGGCCATTTTGACTGGTTTTGGTTTGGATTTTGAAGTTGGTGTCTTCTGATGAAATGTAGCTGGACGTCTTAGCTACCATATGCCTTTGGAATTTCGACATTTGGACTTGTATAGACTAAGTTATAGTCATTACAGTTTTATGTGATTTGCAAACCTGTTTTGGTAATTCTGGTATAGTATTTGGCATTTTCGACCTAGTTAAGCTAGGAACTGGATTGCGTGACCTTCTCCATTGTTGTAGCCCTGTTTCATAGATTCGAAACGGTGGGTCTTACACCCCCATCTGATAACCGTAGTGAATTTGGTGCCATTACCGCATATTGAGGTCAAATACGGTTTGTGATTCTGGTACGTTTTTGGAAAGTTTATGGCTGGAACTTTGGCTTCACATTTGACTGAGTTACAAGCTGTTTGGGCTTCCGACCAAAACACCAAACTTATAGCCCTATATCAGAGCTTTCTAACGCCCTTGGAATTTCATGAATCGGATTTATAAAACCTGAGATATAGCCGAGCAAATAAGGCCTGCCCGTGAAAATGACCAGAAATCTGTTTTGGTCCTGATGACCAATTTCCGTTCCGAATTTGGATTGCCGACCTTCATGAAAGTTGTTCCATTTGGAATGAACTATTTAACTGCCAATTTTCAGCTCTTTTGACCATGTGTAGCATAGAAAACAGTTAGCACTCAAAACTGACCATTTGTGCATTGGCCAGATTTCGTAAGTCATTGTGTTTGGTTCATTTGGGACTGAAGCCTCCAGTTTCAGTTCTGGATGTCTTCATAACAGTTGTTGTTCATCCTTTAAGCTTCGATTTGGCATCTCATCCGCCTTAATCCGATATTCGTAGCTCAACTTATGGGTGAACTAGAAATGAGTATCAAATCTGCCGTTTGCCGTTTCCGCACGCGTGCGTGTGCCCTTTCTGTACTTGCGCGTGCCGATGTTGCTGTTTTATTTGTTTTGGGCACGTTACTGGCCGTTTATGACATCATGTGATGCAATCTTCTATTTCAGATCGTGGTGAGCTAGGCGGAGCTGGTGGGCCCTACTAGCGAACACGCACGAAGTGATTTTCACGTTTGTACTACTTTTGTACTTTGTGTAAGTATTCAGGCCGGTTTTGTGTGTTTTCTTTGCTATGTGTTTGAGATATGTGAAAAGGGCACTTAGGCGAGGGTGTACTTTATCGCACTCGACCTAAACCCTAATTTGAATGTATAATTGTACTTGGCATATGTATATGAACCTTTTGGAACCAAAACCCTTGAGCTTGTGGCTCGAGGTGACTTTCGAATAAAGTTTGTGAAGTTTGCAAAGTTTGTGATTTTGAATACTATTCGAGCCGGTTAGGGCTTGGTCGAAGGCAGTCCAACTTAGTCTGAGGTCACCAAGTTTGTAGGTTCATTTTATGAACCAATTTTGTGAATCCGGTTCACCGAGAAGGTGACCAAGTTTGTGACCCGAGCTTGTGACTCAAGCTCAAGTTTGTGATTTCGTTCGCCCGGGCAAGTTTGTGAGGTGACTGGCCAGTGAGGGTGATAAGGTGTCGGTGGGTGTACAAGTGAAGTTCTACGGACTATTATTTGCGGTCGACGGAGTGTCGGCAGGAGATCACGCATGGCACATGAGTTGGCTTTGGAGCCACCTGTATCCTTATTATGTGATGTTACTTTTCTGCTTTTGCTTTACTCTTATTGTGTAACTGTTACGTGAAATTTATGCTTTCGCCCCTGTTTACTTACTAAGCATATAGCTTACCCCATTCCTTTTGTTTTCCTTAGCAGGGGCCGACGCGGGGACTTTTGGCTCGTATACTAGTATAGTTAGTTTGGCTTGTAATAGTTGAACAGTTAGGATGTTTGTTTTTGTTTTGGTGGTTTGACTCGATACTTTTGGAGAATGTAATTATAACTCTTTTGGGATGGTATATATTGTATTTAGTGCTCTTTCGAACTTTAAGTTTTGAGTCCTGGCGCGAGCTAGGCAGGCGGCCCGCCGATACCCTTGGGTTCGCCCTTGGGAGAAGTGGGGTCGTCACACAGCTGGATCGTCACCAGAATCAACTTTTGATCCATTTGGTGGTCCCTGTGCTCAAGACCCGACAGACTTTTGATAAAGTGGTCGGCCAATTTCAAAGATGCCGATTTCAAGATAAGAGAAGAATTTCAAAAGGACCAATTACAAGAAGATAATCTATCGGCAAGAAAAGCAAATGAAATTCAAATGAAAGTGTCGGCAATCAAATGAAGATGAAATTAAAAGACGGAAGTCTCTATAAATTGAACTCAAGATCATTTGTAGAGGCATCGAGTTTTTTTTTAGCTATCATAGGAACTTTCTGTAAACCTCTAAATTCTCAGCTTCTATATTTCTTTGTATGCTCTTTGATTCAAGAAGTTCAATAAGAATTCGAATTTTGATTTCATCTCAAAGGCTCTGCTACTTAAAGTTTTCGTTGCAAAGCTACTCTGATTTCCAAGTAAGTTTTATTTAATTTTATGTCAATTATATGCCTGGGTTGGTTCTGGTATTCAAGAATTTCTGGTATCCAAGAAAATCCATATTTTACCAAACCTATTTCTCAACATATCACTTTAACTAGATTTCAAGAAGTGCCTCTTTACAATGCACTAAATTCCTTTACCCAAAGACTTTTTCCTTCAAAATGTTTTTGGCAACTAGATGATCCATCCAAAAATCTGGATTATTACGATTTAATTCTCACTGATACTCAATCTGTTGAAATTTTCCCTATTCCAGACAAAAAGAATCCAGAAATTATCAGCCATTCAAAATGCATTATAAAGAAAGTTTGTTCTCCTAATAAATGGACTTCTCTTTATTCAAAGAAATCTTTTTCAGTTAGATTCATTCTAGATGGATTTACTTATCAAGATTACAAAATGGCATGGTATCGTGCTTTTTTGTTTAGACCATTCAATCATTCTTGGTTCTTTACATTCAATGAAAGTTGCAGCAGAGAATTCCCAATTTGGTTCAACCATTGGTGGAAATGGTTTGGTCCACAACCAGAAATTCTACCTCCAAATGTCCTCATGGGATTCCAAACTTATCGCAAAAAAGCAAGGGGGGAAGAACATACTGTGAGTATCCGAAATTTTTTATTTTATTTTATCGAATATTAGTAGTTTGTTTAAATATTTATTTACTCATTTTTCTCCAAATTATTTATTTCGATCATTTAAAATCTATTTATATGGAACGACGCCTCTTTTATATTTTTAAAAGCGTTTTGTTGGAAAAAATTCACTCTTCGAAAACTCGTTTAGTTCGGAACAACGAGTGTACGTTTTTCGAGACTATATTTGAATCGAGAGTGTATTAATATTGGAGAATTAAGAACGATCAATAATAGATTAAGAAAGGATAATTGAGGAATTAATACTCAATTCACGTGAGGACTCGTAAAATTATTATTTTTAAACCCCTAATTTTGGCTCAATTAATTATCTATTTGGATTTTTGCCCGAATATTATTTGCTATCCTTATTAGACCTAAATATATGGTTTTATAGCTTCGTTATATTTTTAAAGTATCTCGTTTCAAAAAATTATTTTCTTAGAAGCTTGTTTAATGAAAAAGTGAAAACGTGTCTGAAAACTTTAGCCAATTAGGAGTACAATAAGCTCAAAAATTTAAGACATATACAATGGTCCTAAAATAGGCAATTTTAGGTTTAAATATTGAAGTAATAGTTAGTGGTACGATCGTTATAAGAATTTCTCAAAGGTTTCAATTTTATTGCGCCTAAATTAGAAATACGTGTTTGCACGTGCGCGCTTAATTGAGGGACTTTGGACCATTATTTTGGGACAATTAAGAATGAATAATATTTATATGAATGTAAGTGCCCTAGAGGTTTAGTGCACTAGTACAACAAACGTAAGAGAAATCGAACACAAAACGCGCGCGTAGGGCACTAGTTGTAATTGATTTGACGTATTAAAAGATTTGACGTCAAGCGTCTTTCGTACGCAAAGGCTTCAGAACCGCTTTTCATTTCATTTCATTTCTTCTGCTGCAACGGACGGCTAGCAGCTGCAAGGGACAACCGAAGCTTCACCATTTCTTTCTTCCAAAACTCATCCAAATCCTTACCAAAACTTCCATAGATTCTCACCAAACTTCACATTCATTTAGCTTTTCACTTGGACAACAACTTAGCTGCAAAAGGAAGGAGCTATCCACGGTTTCTTCAAGCTTCAAAGGGCCGAAAAATCTGTCCAAACCAGCCATCAAAGTAGGTAGTAATCAAGCACCTTAAACTTGTCTTATGGAAGTTGATCTATGCATTTGAGTTGGAATCTTCACTTTAGTAGTTTGTATTGTTGGAAATGTGGGCTCTATGAACTCCCACTTTGGGTTGATGGCTGTGATGATGTTTGATGATGGTTTTATTGCTGAATTAGAGCTTAAGGAAGTAGATTAAAGGTGTATTGTGGCCAGAAACGTTGTTGAACTCTTGAAGCAAAAGTTCCCATTTTACCCCTGTTCTGTTCGGTCACTTTAATGCAGAAATTTGAGGATTTAATGGCTTGATTGTGTTGTTTATATATTGTAGTAGTTGTTTAAAAATTTTCATTGAAAAATACTGAGTTTTGGTGGGTCAAACGAATTTATTTCAAAAACTAGTAATCTGGAAAACGGTTTCGCCGTAATCCAAACCAGTGTTTGTATTTCATCCATAACTCCGTACTTCGACGTCGAAATCAAGTGCCATTAGTGGCATTTGAAACTAGACGTTTCCATGTTTCCAACGGTGTATAATGCACATTCTGGTTTTAGGTGTGTGAGCCACACCATTCATCGGAAGTCGGCTGTCTTGTTTCTCTGTTCTGCCGAAATGATTTGATGATACTGCAACTTGAGGCTTGATTTTGAACCAGTTGCATGCTGAAACTTAAAACAATTTCTTCTGTGAAATTGTAGCCCTATGAATGTATTTTCTAACACTATCAACCATTTCCAATTCCGAGTTAAATTGAGGGAGTTATGATCAATACACGGCAACTGCCTCGTTTTTGAAAACCTTAGCTTTGGACAGATTGCCTTAAGGATTTTCCAAACTTTGGTTGATTGATTAACCACCTTTCCGAGGGTATTTTTCCATGAGATTTGATAGAGAGTTACCCTTCATATAGGAGTAGTATACTGCAAAATTTGGTGTCAATCCAAGTCCGTTTCGACACTTAACAAAAGGTCCAAAGTCGTAACCAAATCTGGAAATTTTGTAACAGTCTTGAATTTTTCCCAACTTTGAGCTACCATATCTTGGTGCTCGAAACTCCGATTCTCGATCCGCTTGTTCTGTCCTAAACCTTACTTGCACCTCTAATTTAGCTACAAATTTCAAGGGCTGGTTTGCAACGAGTGAATTCTGCTGAATTTTCAAAGTTAGCGAAAAACCAACCCCGGCTCAATCCTGGGTGATTTGGAACAGCAACTTTAAGCTCATTTTTTAACACCTTCCACTTAGATTCATGGAAAAGTGTCTTCTAAGAACTTTTAGTACTTTGGAAGAGGTTTCCAACGGTACCAAGTTTTCCAATTTTCGACATGTGGAATCTGAGATACCATTTTTTTCAAAATATCGTATCAAAACTGAAATTTTCTGAATTTCAAGGAAATGGAGTTTTTCAAGTATTCCTTATTCCTTCGATAATACTTGAACGTTTATGCTTGATTTCCAAGATAACAAAACTCGATTGCTCTTGTACATTAAGAAACTCCACTTGAATCTCGATTTACTAGTAATTGAGCTTCATTTTCATGAAATTTCCCCAGATTATACTAGTGCACAATCTTCCTTGATAATTGGGATATGTGAATGATAATTCACTATTAAATGCTCAGGCGCTCAAGAGGACCTTCCAGAGGATCTCACGGGAGACGCCTAAACCATCATTTGAACTCGCTACTTGAATCACTGTGAGTGTCAAGTGCATGAACTTGTTGTTAAGTGGTTATCTGTTTCTTATCCGTTATGTAAATTTGAAATTTTGAGACAAGGGTGTACTTTATCGCACTCGTTCTCTTTCAAATGAAATTATATTCGAATTTTGCTATGTGAATTCGTATCCAACTTGTACATGGTAATGTGGATGTGATTTGTACTTGTGATTCGTATATGTGATCCGTATTTGTGATTCCTATTTGGAATCGTCGATTTGAACGTTGCTCATCGACTTATATTCGTATTCGTATTCATATTCGGGGGACGCCCAAAACTCGTTGGCTAACTTTGCGAATCGAGCCAGCATGGGCTTGGTCGATAAGCTTAGCAAACCATGAGATATTCGTAGAGCATGATTTACTGGAGAGATCTTGCTCGGCATTACTCGTGCAGTATTGCCATGATATACTCGAGTATTATCAAAAACTTTGATGAGCGGGCCCGGTAAGGGGTGTAACGGTGACGGGATTCGAAGAAAAGTGGTGTATCTACGGATTTGATACTTATGTGGTTGACGGAGTGTCAACGTGAGATGTGATCAAGACTTCGACTCGACTACGTGGAATTTAGCTCCTGAGAGCTACAGTATCCTTGAATTGTTTCTGTTTATTTTTCCTATTCGAAATGTGAATTATTCGAATTTGATAGCCTTACCTACAATGTAATTGTTGTCGCTACTTGGATTATGTGTTTGCATGTGTGTTTTCTTGGCCTCACTGAGTATTGGCTCATCCTATTAGTTTGTTTTCCTTAACAGGTTGGATTGGAAGATTTTGGTAAAGCCGACTAGATTATACTTTTGATTGGAATCGGGGCTGTAAATGTGTAGTCGACTTTTAATGGTTGCATTCTGGAACTTGATGTATCTTTTGTGAACATGATGTAAGATTTAAATATTTAGTTAAGGAAGCGACTTTTCTTTATTTTGACTCGTAGTATTTGGTATGTATCGTTAAGTTCGATTTGAATTGTCTTGAGTCCTGGCGAGAGTTGGGCAGGCGTCCCGCGGATACCCTTGGGTTCGCCCTTGGGAGAAGTGGAGGGCGTCACACATACAAGGCCAATACTATTTCATATGGAATTCAAAGTACCATGGATTTTTTGCTGGAGTTTCAAAGTTCATCAAGAATTGGAAAAATCACTTCCAATGTCACTAGTTCGAGAATTCAAAATTAAATGGTGGTTAAGATTCAATCAAGAATTTTGTGATCAAAAGAATGTATTAAGATTCCTAGAGACTGGAGAAAAACTCAAATGGACTAATCCAAATCAACAATCTACCAAAGGAGTTAATTCCCCAACAATCCCACAGAAGATAGAAAAAGAGAAAAGTTGCTCAACATCAGACAACACGGCAAATGACTTCTTAATGAAAAAGATGAAGCAGAATCCGGAAATGCTCAAAGAATACCTAAATTATTTGCAAAATCAAGACAAGAAAGAAGAAGACAAAAAAGATGAGCCAGCTGGATCGTCATCAGAATCAACTTTTGATCCATTTGGTGGTCCCTGTGCTCAAGACCCGACAGACTTTTGATAAAGTGGTCGGCCAATTTCAAAGATGCCGATTTCAAGATAAGAGAAAAATTTCAAAAGGACCAATTACAAGAAGATAAGGTGTCGGCAAGAAAAGCAAATGAAATTCAAATGAAAGTGTCGGCAATCAAATGAAGATGAAATTAAAAGACGGAAGTCTCTATAAATAGAACTCAAGATCATTTGTAGAGGCGTCGAGTTTTTTTTTAGCTATCATAGGAACTTTCTGTAAACCTCTAAATTCTCAGCTTCTATATTTCTTTGTATGCTCTTTCATTCAAGAAGTTCAATAAGAATTCGAAGTTTGATTTCATCTAAAAGGCTCTGCTATTTAAAGTTTTCGTTGCAAAGCTACTCCGATTTCCAAGTAAGTTTTATTTAATTTTATGTCAATTATATGCCTGGGTTGGTTTTGGTATTCAAGAATTTCTGATATCCAAGAAAATCCATATTTTACCAAACCTATTACTCAACATATCACTTTAACTAGATTTCAAGAAGTGCCTCTTTACAATGCACTAAATTCCTTTACCCAAAGACTTTTTCCTTCAAAATGTTTTTTGCAACCAGATGATCCATCCAAAAATCTGGATTATTACGAATTAATTCTCACTGATACTCAATCTGTTGAGATTTTCCCTATTCCAGACAAAAAGAATCCAGAAATTATCAGCCATTCAAAATGCATTATAAAGAAAGTTTGTTTTCCTAATGAATGGACTTCTCTTTATTCAAAGAAATCTTTTTCAGTTAGATTCATTCCAGATGGATTTACTTTTCAAGATTACAAAATGGCATGGTATCGTGCTTTTTTGTATAGACCATTCAATCATTCTTTGTTCTTTACATTCAAAGAAAGTTGCAGCAGAGAATTCCCAATTTGGTTCAACCATTGGTGGAAATGGTTTGGTCCACAACCAGAAATTCTACCTCCAAATGTCCTCATGGAATTCCAAACTTATCTCAAAAAAGCAAGGGGGGAAGAACATACAAGGCCAATACTATTTCATATGGAATTCAAAGTACCATGAATTTTTTGCAGGAGTTTCAAAGTTCATCAAGAATTGAAAAAACCACTTCCAATGTCACTTGTTCGAGAATTCAAAATTAAATGGCGGTTAGGATTCAATCAAGAATTTTGTGATCAAAAGAATGTATTAAGATTCCTAGAGACTGGAGAAAAACTCAAATGGACTAATCCAAATCAACAATCTACCAAAGGAGTTAATTCCCCAACTATTCCACAGAAGATAGAAAAAGAGAAAAGTTGCTCAACATCAGACACCACGGCAAATGACTTCTTAATGAAAAAGATGATGCAGAATCCGGAAATGCTCAAAGAATACCTAAATTATTTGCATAATCAAGACAAGAAAGAAGAAGACACAAAAGATGAGTCAGCTGGATTGTCATCAGAATCAACTTTTGATCCATTTGGCGGTCCCTGTGCTCAAGACCCGACAGACTTTTGATAAAGTGGTCGGCCAATTTCAAAGATGCCGATTTCAAGGTAAGAGAAGAATTTCAAAAGGACCAATTACAAGAAGATAAGGTGTCGGCAAGAAAAGCAAATGAAATTCAATTGAAAGTGTCGGCAATCAAATGAAAATGAAATTAAAAGACGGAAGTCTCTATAAATAGATCTCCAGATCATTTGTAGAGGCATCGAGTTTTTTTTTAGCTATCATAGGAACTTTCTGTAAACCTCTAAATTCTCAGCTTCTATATTTCTTTGTATGCTCTTTGATTCAAGAAGTTCAATAAGAATTCGAAGTTTGATTTCATCTCAAAGGCTCTGCTTTTTAAAGTTTTCGTTGCAAAGCTACTCTGATTTCCAAGTAAGTTTTATTTAATTTTATGTCAAGTGTATGCCTGGGTTGGTTCTGGTATTCAAGAATTTCTGGTATCCAAGAAAATCCATATTTTACCAAACCTATTACTCAACATATCACTTTAACTGGATTTCAAGAAGTGTCTCTTTACAATGCACTAAATTCCTTTACCCAAAGATTTTTTCTTTCAAAATGTTTTGGCAACCAGATGATCCATCCAAAAATCTGGATTATTACGAATTAATTCTCACTGATACTCAATCTGTTGAGATTTTCCCTATTCCAAACAAAAAGAATCCAGAAACTATCAGCCATTCAAAATGCATTATAAAGAAAGATTGTTCTCCTAATGAATGGACTTCTCTTTATTTAAAAAAATCTTTTTCAGTTAGATTCATTCCAGATGGATTTATTTATCAGGATTACAAAATGGCATGGTATCGTGCATTTTTGTATAGACCATTCAATCATTCTTGATTCTTTACATTCAAAGAAAGTTGCAGCAGAGAATTCCCAATTTGGTTCAACCATTGGTGGAAATGGTTTGGTCCACAACCGGAAATTCTACCTCCAAATGTCCCCATGGGATTCCAAACTTATCTCAAAAAAGCAAGGGGGAAGAACATACAAGGCCAATACTATTTCATATGGAATTCAAAGTACCATGGATTTTTTCCTGGAGTTTCAAAGTTCATCAAGAATTGGAAAAATCACTTCCAATGTCACTAGTTCGAGAATTCAAAATTAAATGGTGGTTAAGATTCAATCAAGAATTTTGTGATCAAAAGAATGTATTAAGATTCCTAGAGACTGGAGAAAAACTCAAATGGACTAATCCAAATCAACAATCTACCAAAGGAGTTAATTCCCCAACTACTCCACAGAAGATAGAAAAAGAGAAAAGTTGCTCAACATCAGACACCACGGCAAACGACTTCTTAATGAAAAAGATGATGCAGAATCTGGAAATGCTCAAAGAATACCAAAATTATTTGCAAAATCAAGACAAGAAAGAAGAAGACAAAAAAGATGAGTCAGCTGGATCGTCATCAGAATCAACTTTTGATCCATTTGGTGGTCCCTGTGCTCAAGACCCGACAGACTTTTGATAAAGTGGTCGGCCAATTTCAAAGATGCCGATTTCAAGATAAGAGAAGAATTTCAAAAGGACCAATTACAAGAAGATAAGGTATCGGCAAGAAAAGCAAATGAAATTCAAATAAAAGTGTCGGCAATCAAATGAAAATGAAATTAAAAGACGGAAGTCTCTATAAATAGAACTCCAGATCATTTGTAGAGGCATCGAGTTTTTTTTTAGCTATCACAGGAACTTTCTGTAAACCTCTAAATTCTCAGCTTCTATATTTCTTTGTATGCTCTTTGATTCAAGAAGTTCAATAAGAATTCGAATTTTGATTTCATCTCAAAGGCTCTGCTGTTTAAAGTTTTCGTTGCAAAGCTACTCTGATTTCCAAGTAAGTTTTATTTAATTTTATGTCAATTATATGCCTGGATTGGTTCTGGTATTCAAGAATTTCTGGTATCCAAGAAAATCCATATTTTACCAAACCTATTACTCAACATATCACTTTAACTAGATTTCAAGAAGTGCCTCTTTACAATGCACTAAATTCCTTTACCCAAAGACTTTTTCCTTCAAAATCTTTTTGGCAACCAGATGATCCATCCAAAAATCTGGATTATTACGAATTAATTCTCACTGAAACTCAATCTGTTGAAATTTTCCCTATTCCAGACAAAAAGAATCCAGAAATTATCAGCCATTCAAAATGCATTATAAAGAAAGTTTGTTCTCCTAATGAATGGACTTCTCTTTATTCAAAGAAATCTTTTTCAGTTACATTCATTCCAGATGGATTTACTTATCAAGATTACAAAATGGCATGGTATCGTGCTTTTTTGTTTAGACCATTCAATCATTCTTGGTTCTTTACATTCAAAGAAAGTTACAGCAGAGAATTCCCAATTTGGTTAAACCATTGGTGGAAATGGTTTGGTCCACAACCAGAAATTCTACCTCCAAATGTCCTTATGGGATTCCAAACTTATCTCAAAAAAGCAAGGGGGGAAGAACATACAAGGCCAATACTATTTCACTAGTGTGAATACCCGTGCTACGCACGGTACTTGATATTATTGAAAAAATAAAATGGTGAACAAATAAAGGTGAAAAAATTGAACCAAAAAAATTTAATTGTAATATCTGTTTAACGATAGTTTGAAATATAATAGAATGTGTATATCATTCAAAAACTGTCTTTTTCGAAAGATGGATTCTGAAAATAAAATTAAAATTTATATTAAAAAAGGGAATGATATATTTCTACAAATGAATGTAATTGAATATTGTTGAAATGAAATAGTTACAAATACTAAGCATTCGATTTGATAATCTTTCTTGAAGGTGCGAACACTCTTCACACCAATCCACTTTTAGTATGAAAGCCAAAATTGATAATTTAATTTACTATGTTGAATTTTGTGAAGTGTGTACTACAAATGAAAATGCACGATCTTTGACGATATAAAAAATTGCATCTTTACCATGATCACGCAAAATTATTAGTGATGCGGATGGCTGTTGAACTTAAAGAGAGACAATATTTTCATTTCTTTGATCTAGAAAAAATATATATATTAAATCAAAAATAAATATTTTTTGTATTTATTTTATGTGTAGTAAGTGATACATTGTATGAGAATTGTTAACAAAAAAATACAATAGTTAATATAGAAGTAGCATCAATAGAATTTAATACAATTGTGTTGTAATCAAATGAAAATTACGCACCAATAGAATTGTTATTAGCACTCATAGTTAATGAAGTAATTCCTATATAAATATATTTTGGTATATGTAGACCCCTCAAACCCCGCAAAACCAATCACCACTTATTTAAAACAAACCAATAAATGCACTAAAATGCCTCCCATCTATACCTCAAATTGCACTTTAACCCACGAATTTTGTGCGAAATTATCCCTCTAATTGCTTTTGTCCATTTCGATTTTTTCGCATGTTGCTAACTGCTTCATTCCATCTGCTATCACTTGTATATTTAAAATCAATTTTTAATATTAAATAAAAAGGAATGTATTAGTTTATAATATGTTCATAATGTAGATAAATTATTAAATTTGGAAAAGGGCGTATGTTCTTATAGACTTCTTTTCTTTTCTTTTTTTTTTTTTTTGAAAAAATGAGTTTGTTCTTGTAGATTTTTTTTTTATTTTTGGGATACAAAATTATTTTTCAAATATTTTGGTTCGTAGTCCCTACTATATTTGAACCATTTTTTAATATCCAATTCAATATTGTCTTTTAATTTGGTAGTCTCTATAATTTTTAATTTATTCTTTTGGTTTAATTTCAGTTAGAATTCAGAATTTTTCAAATACCAAGAGAAACCAGATTTTTTTTAAAAATCACTGTCTTGAGTCAGATAGAGCGCCGAAATATGAGTCAGGATTATTTCCTTTATGCAGTTAATTTCCTGATATTTGGTATGATATATAATTATGTCCATTGGATTTTTATTTTCATATAGATATCGTTAGGTCTTTGGCATCACTACTGAACATTATCCAAACTTAGAAGAACGCGTTTTTTCTAATTCAGTGGATGCAAAAATACAAAAATACCAAAAATGAAGGTAATATTGTGACTCAAACTCTAAAAAATAGGATACCATCATTAAAGAAATTTCATGCCTTCTTTAGCATCTCAAAGAGATGCAACACAGAACAGTTATTTGAATGCTAATAAACTCTCTTTCTACCAATTTTGAAAACCCACCCATTAAAAGTGAAGTGAAAATTATTGCAGTCAATGCAGAGAGAAAATGATAAAGAAAAGAAAGGCCAGATGCAATTTTGCCAAAAAGATTTCTGACGAAATTAAAAATTAATCCAATTTTAATAATGGGCGTATAGTGCCTTAGTTATTAGTAGTATCTGAATTATTTTTCTCTAATTATAAACCATTTTTAATTATTTTTTATTTTATGCACGATCATTTTGGAATAAAATTATGAAAATAACTATCGTAACACCTTTTTTATGTGATAAATGTGCAATAAAAAATAATTAAAAAATTTCAGTAATACAAACAAATAAATTTTTATAATATACAATTTATGTTAGAAATAGTAAAACCCTCAATCATGAACCTATACCATCCGCAATTATATAAGCAAGTAATACCTTATGTTAGAAATGTGATTGTGATTTTGTGTTTATACTTTATCCCACTACTGACTATCTTTGCTTTACAGTGTAACAATAAGCAAACAACCGTTAGGATTTTGTAAAAAATTTTCAGAAATAATGGATGATTAGAAAATCAATGCAATGTCATTCATGACAAAAAGCAAAGCAAAAGCAAAACATACTTAAAAGGCAGAGGGGACTGACCTGGAAAATTAAGTTGGTAAGAATATACTTCCAATTCTCCGCAAGAAGGTTGAGTTCTGCTAAAATCTCTGCATATAATATCTTCTATTACTGTTTATAAAAGAAACAAAATCAATACATTTACAAAATGAATAGAGAACAAAAAACAAATAAGAAACTGAGAGAGAGTGGGAGTGAGATACTGGGATAGTGGAAAAAGAGAATTTGTAGGAGTGGTTGTAGAATGAGTTAAGATAGTGGGATTGTGGGAGTGAGATAGTGGGAATATTGATGGGTGATAAGGTGGGTTATAACCCACTATATTTTATGTATTAAAATAAATACAAGAATCTAGAAAAAAGAATGAGAAGTTTAGAAGTTATTGAGAGGGGTTCTGCTAAAAACCCTTCCTGAATACATATAGATATAGATATGGAATTTAAAGTACCATGGATTTTTTGCTGGAGTTTCAAGGTTCATCAAGAATTGGAAAAACCACTTCCAATGTTACTAGTTTGAGAATTCAAAATTAAATGGTGGTTAGGATTTAATCAAGAATTTTGTGATCAATAGAATGTATTAAGATTCCTAGAGACTGGAGAAAAACTCAAATGGACTAATCCAAATCAACAATCTACCAAAGTAGTTAATTCCCCAACTATTCCACAGAAGATAGAAAAAGAGAAAAGTTGCTCAACATCAGACACCACGGCAAATGACTTCTTAATGAAAAAGATGATGCAGAATCCGGAAATGCTCAAAGAATCCCTAAATTATTTGCAAAATCAAGACAAGAAAGAAGAAGACAAAAAAGATGAGTCAGCTGGATCGTCATCAGAATCAACTTTTGATGCATTTGGTGGTCCCTGTGCTCAAGACCCGACAGACTTTTGATAAAGTGGTCGGCCAATTTCAAAGATACCGATTTCAAGATAAGAGAAGAATTTCAAAAGGACTAATTACAAGAAGATAAGGTGTCGGCAAGAAAAATAAATCAAATTCAAATGAAAGTGTCGGCAATTAAATGAAGATGAAATTAAAAGACAGAAGTCTCTATAAATAGAACTCAAGATCATTTGTAGAGGCATCGAATTTTTTTTTAGCTATCATAGGAACTTTCTGTAAACCTCTAAATTCTCCGCTTCTATATTTCTTTGTATGCTCTTTGATTCAGGAAGTTCAATAAGAATTCGAAGTTTGATTTCATCTCAAAGGCTCTGCTATTTGAAATTTTCGTTGCAAAGCTACTCTGATTTCCAAGTAAGTTTTATTTAATTTTATGTCAATTATATGCCTGGGTTGGTTCTGGTATTCAAGAATTTCTGGTATCCAAGAAAATCCAAATTTTACCAAACCTATTACTCAAAATATCACTTTAACTAGATTTCAAGAAGTGCCTCTTTACAATGCACTAAATTCCTTTACCCAAAGACTTTTTCCTTCAAAATATTTTTGACAACCAGATGATCCATCCAAAAATCTGGATTATTACGAATTAATTCTCACTGATACTCAATCTGTTGAGATTTTCCCTATTCCAGACAAAAAGAATCCAGAAATTATCAGCCATTCAAAATGCATTATAAAGAAAGTTTGTTCTCCTAATGAATGGATTTCTCTTTATTCAAAGAAATCTTTTTCAGTTAGATTCATTCCAGATGGATTTACTTATCAAGATTACAAAATGGCATGGTATCGTGCTTTTTTGTATAGACCATTCAATCATTCTTGGTTCTTTACATTCAAAGAAAGTTGCAGCAGAGAATTCCCAATTTGGTTCAACCATTGGTGAAAATGGTTTGATCCACAACCAGAAATTCTACCTCCAAATGTCCTCATGGGATTCCAAACTTATCTCAAAAAAGTTAAGGGAGAAGAACATACAAGGCCAATACTATTTCATATGGAATTCAAAGTACCATGGATTTTTTGTTGGAGTTTCAAGGTTCATCAAGAATTGGAAAAACCACTTCCAATGTCACTAGTTCGAGAATTCAAAATTAAACGGTGGTTTGGATTCAATCAAGAATTTTGTGATCAAAAGAATGTATTAAGATTCCTAAAGACGGGAGAAAAACACAAATGGACTAATCCAAATCAACAATCTACCAAAGGAGTTAATTCCCCAACTAATACACAGAAGATAGAAAAAGAGAAAAGTTGCTCAACATCAGACACCACGACAAATGACTTCTTAATGAAAAAGATGATGCAGAATCCGGATATGCTCAAAGAATACCTAAATTATTTGCAAAATCAAGACAAGAAAGAAGAAGACAAAAAAGACGAGTCAGCTGGATCGTCATTAGAATCAAATTTTGATCCATTTGGTGGTCCGTGTGCTCAAGATCCGACAGACTTTTGATAAAGTGGTCGGCCAGTTTCAAAGATGCCGATTTCAAGATAAGAGAAGAATTTCAAAACGACCAATTACAAGAAGATAAGGTATCGGCAGGAAAAGCAAATGAAATTCAAATAAAAGTGTCCGCGATCAAATGAAGATGAAATTAAAAAACGGAAGTCTCTATAAATTGAACTCAAGATCATTTGTAGAGGCATTGAATTTTTTTTAGCTATCATAGGAACTTTCTGTAAACCTCTAAATTCTCCGCTTCTATATTTCTTTGTATGCTCTTTGATTTAGGAAGTTCAATAAGAATTCGAAGTTTGATTTCATCTCAAAGGCTCTGCTATTTGAAATTTTCGTTGCAAAGCTACTCTGATTTCCAAGTAAGTTTTATTTAATTTTATGTCAATTATATGCCTGGGTTGGTTCTGGTATTCAAGAATTTCGGGTATCCAAGAAAATCCATATTTTACCAAACCTATTACTCAACATATCACTTTAACTAGATTTCAAGAAATGCCTCTTTACAATGCACTAAATTCCTTTACCCAAAGACTTTTTCCTTCAAAATATTTTTGACAACCAGATGATCCATCCAAAAATCTGGATTATTACGAATTAATTCTCACTGATACTCAATCTGTTGAGATTTTTCCTATTCCAGACAAAAAGAATCCAGAAATTATCAGCCATTCAAAATGCATTATAAAGAAAGTTTGTTCTCCTAATGAATGGATTTCTCTTTATTCAAAGAAATCTTTTTCAGTTAGATTCATTCCAGATGGATTTACTTATCAAGATTACAAAATGGCATGGTATCGTGGTTTTTTGTATAGACCATTCAATCATTTTTGGTTCTTTACATTCAAAGAAAGTTGCAGCAGAGAATTCCCAATTTGGTTCAACCATTGGTGGAAATGGTTAGGTCCACAACCGGAAATTCTACCTCCAAATGTCCTCATGGGATTCCAAACTTATCTCAAAAAAGCAAGGGGGGAAGAACATACAAGGCCAATACTATTTCATATGGAATTCAAAGTACCATGGATTTTTTCCTGGAGTTTCAAAGTTCATCAAGAATTGGAAAAATCACTTCCAATGTCACTAGTTCGAGAATTCAAAATTAAATGGTGGTTAAGATTCAATCAAGAATTTTGTGATCAAAAGAATGTATTAAGATTCCTAGAGACTGAAGAAAAACTCAAATGGACTAATCCAAATCAACAATCTACCTAAGGAGTTAATTCCCCAACTACTCCACAGAAGATAGAAAAAGAGAAAAGTTGCTCAACATCAGACACCACGGCAAATGACTTCTTAATGAAAAAGATGATGCAGAATCCGGAAATGCTCAAAGAATACCTAAATTATTTGCAAAATCAAGACAAGAAAGAAGAAGACAAAAAAGATGAGTCAGCTGGATCGTCATCAGAATCAACTTTTGATCCATTTGGTGGTCCCTGTGCTCAAGACCCGACAGACTTTTGATAAAGTGGTCGGCCAATTTCAAAGATACCGATTTCAAGATAAGAGAAGAATTTCAAAAGGACCAATTACAAGAAGATAAGGTATCGGCAAGAAAAGCAAATGAAATTCAAATAAAAGTGTCGGCAATCAAATGAAAATGAAATTAAAAGACGGAAGTCTCTATAAATAGAACTCCAGATCATTTGTAGAGGCATCGAGTTTTTTTTTAGCTATCACAGGAACTTTCTGTAAACCTCTAAATTCTCAGCTTCTATATTTCTTTGTATGCTCTTTGATTCAAGAAGTTCAATAAGAATTCGAATTTTGATTTCATCTCAAAGGCTCTGCTATTTAAAGTTTTGGTTGCAAAGCTACTCTGATTTGCAAGTAAGTTTTATTTAATTTTATTTCAATTATATGCCTGGATTGGTTCTGGTATTCAAGAATTTCTGGTATCCAAGAAAATCCATATTTTACCAAACCTATTACTCAACATATCACTTTAACTAGATTTCAAGAAGTGCCTCTTTACAATGCACTAAATTCCTTTACCCAAAGACTTTTTCCTTCAAAATCTTTTTGGCAACCAGATGATCCATCCAAAAATCTGGATTATTACGAATTAATTCTCACTGAAACTCAATCTGTTGAAATTTTCCCTATTCCAGACAAAAATAATCCAGAAATTATCAGCCATTCAAAATGCATTATAAAGAAAGTTTGTTCTTGTAACAGCCCCATCTTCCCCTAAGGCGAACCAAAGGGGTTAGCGGACTGCCTGCCCGGCTCTCGCCAGGACTAACGGTGCAGTACAAAGCGATCTATCACGTTTTGAAACTTATAATGCGCGCAACAAGGCAAAAGGGCAAAATAACCCAAAATAAAAGAAACGAAATCCGGAGTCGGCCATGAATAGTAACCGACCCGTACGAAACCCAACCAAACCTCGAAAACATATACAACATAACATTAACCATTTACAAGCCACAATGGCCTTTAAAAGTGATACAAAAGTCACTACATATGTGGGTTGCCAAAACAAAAGTGAAAACGGCCCTAATGAAACATTTAGGGTCCCATTTTATATACAATACAAAAGAGGCATTCATCTAGTTCATTCGGCAACCATTTAATAAAATTCATTCCAAAAGAGTCATATTCCTGTAAGGAAAACAAAAGAAACGGGGTGAACTATATGCCCAGTGAGAATACAACCACCATAGCAGCTAAGATCACATAAGCATAACCGTTCAGTTCAAGTATGCAAATAAGCAATAAATCACATCAGTGAAAGGATACGGACGGCTCTCAAGAGCCCATTTCCACGCTTATGTCTTGATCCAACCTCATTGACCCTCCGTCAATGTTAAATAATAACCAACCGTAGACAACTCTTTACTTCCATTCCTTCCATCCAACATTCCCCAACCGGGCCCGCACTCCAATTCAGTAGCTTTTGGTAATACTCGAGTATACCGGAACCAAGGGTCTCAATACCACAAGGTTCCCCAGTACAGTCCCCGTGGCAATTCAATCTTCACGACCAAGCCCTCGCCGGCTCGATCCAATTGACTACCAAACGGGGTTGAGCTCAGTAATACAGTAAGGTCGTTGGACATCGTCCAAACAACACCAAATCAGTTTCCATAAAATGAATTGCAATAACTCATATATCAAGTTCAGTAAGACAGTGAAACAGTGGACAATCAGTGATACTATCAAAAGGGGTGAGGGCGGTCAAGTACACCCTCACCTTAATCAATTCCAATATCCAAGTAAGCCTTCAAGGCATCACATATACATTTAGCAAAGCCACATAATAACATTTAAGTGAGTAGTATACTCACCAATCAATTAAGTGCTATTTCATGCACTTCCGTCAGGAGAATGTCGTGAACCACCGTCACGCCCTAGAACACGTAAACAAATGCAATGAGACTCGATGACGAGTCACATAACAATGCTGAACACAACCCCAATAGGGTTTCATATGCATATACAAGCATTATAGCAAACCAGAAATTCAAACAATGGCATTAGCCTTGGCCCTGAAATAAAACTGTTTTGTCCTTACTTTGCGGTAATGGCGTTAATTTCACTACGGTTATCAGATGGGGGTGTAAGATCCACCGTTTCGAAGCTATGAAACAGGGCTACAACAATGTAGAAGGTCACTCAATCCAGTTCCTAGCTTAACTAGGTCAAAAATGCCAAATACTAAACCAGAATGACCAAAACAGGTTTGCAAATCACACAAAACTGTAATCCGTATAACTCAGTCCATACAAGTCCAAATGCCAAAATTCCAAAGGCATATGATAGCTAAGACATCCAGCTACATTTCATCAGAAGACACCAACTTCAAAATCCAAACCAATTCCAGTCAAAATGGCCAAATACAAACGCAGTTTTCGCATTCTGTCCAAAGCAGAACAGCTACAGTAATTTCGTCATATCTCATTCTACATTAATCCAAATGACCTGAAATTTTACAGGCACCTCAAACACATCAATACCTACAACTTTTATGTTTTGAGTAAAGTCAAATTCGGCCTCTAACCCTATGATCTAAAACCGGACAGAATTAGGGATTTATGAACCCTAACTTTTCAATTTTCACACCAAATCCAAAATTGGTTGCATTTAGCAACAATTCACACCTACAAGAGTCATTATAGTCCATTGCCAATCATCCAAGATAGCCTCAACATCCCATTCATATTGAACCAGAAAATTCATCATAAAATGGAAAACTTCACCAAATCACTTCAAACCAAGATAAAAACCAGAAATTTCAGCACCTTAATCACGAATAAGCATAACTTAGGCTTCATAAGGTGTAAGAGGGTGTTCAAGCTTCACTTACCAAGAAACAAGAGAGAGGAGGATGTTGGACACCTTAAACCTTCAAACAAGCTTCACTACAACACTCACTAACATCAACTAAAGAGATTTTATGGAGTAAAAATAGATGGAAGCAAGTTTTTTTGGGTGATTTGAGCTAGTTGGGACTTGAAAATTGAAGAAGTTTTCTTCCTTCCTTAGCACAAGAGGGCCGGCCATCCAAGAGTGAAAAATGGTGATTTTTGGGCAATTTTTGGATATTTAATCCTTTGGTCAAAAAAGTCAAAAATTGGAATAGTAAATCTTAAAATTCACCCAATGAGAAAGTGACACTTGTCACTCTCATTAATGCATTCCTATCCTTTCTTTCCTCTCTCACATCAATCATTTCACACACTCTACTTATCTATTAACATCCGATAAATTTTACACAGTATCCGAAACTTAACCTTATTGGCCGAATTTTCTCGAACTTTTCGCACTAGTGGGTCCCACGTCCAATATATATTCTTAATTTTCTAAAAACTTACCAATACTAGAAAAATCATCTAAAAACTATAATTACGCATAAAATCTACCAGAAAAATATTTCAAAGCCAGAAAATGCAAAAATTAAGCAATTAAGGGAACTAAAACCCTAGAAAAAATATTAGGGTTTTACGGGTTCTCACTCTCTCCCCCTTAAAAGAATTTCGTCCTCAAAATTCCTTATCATTGACTACACCAGGATTAAGTTGAGCATTATACTTAGCTAACAGATCGGTACCCCTTCACTGGCCAGGTTCAGTAAATTATTACCTTCCACGTCCTCTAAGGGGTCAAAGCCTTGATGTTGTTCTAAGGAGTACACCCGAGAGGACACTTTCGATCTATCCTTGTCTCCCTTCGACTGGTCAGGGTGGGTCGTGGTTGGTGGCAGAGTCCCTTGCCGCTCGCGCAGGCTAGCTGGACAGTTAGCAATTTGATGGTCGGCACTCCCACAGAGCAAGCATTTTCCTCCTTTCCTCCAGCAGTTATCCTCCGAGTGGTTTAATTTTCCGCAATACCCGCAGGGTCCGCGTGCTGTAGAAGCCAAGCCTCCTCTTGACGGCCTCTCCGGTGACACTCCCGGCATCCTTACTCCTCCCGTTCCTCGTCCAAACTTGGGAGGGGGTACTTTCATCCCCTTGCCCCGAACTACTTCCAGGAAATTCACGCTTCTTAGCCTGGAAGTTTCGGACCTGCATTCGTGCACTTTCAACTCGTTGGGCTTTTTCCATTGCCTCGCTAAACGTAGTGATTTGAGCCGCCGCGAGGTCTTTCTGGATCTCAACGTTCAAACCCTGAATGAAGCGCCTAACCCGTCGTTGCTCAGTCATGATTAGTTCAGGCGCAAACTTGGACAGGCGGGTAAATTGACTCTCATATTCTGCCACAGTCTGAGCCCCTTGCCGGAGCCGGATAAACTCATCCTCCTTCCTCTCCTGGACTAGAGGAGGGAAAAACTTGGCATTAAATTCTCGGATGAAGTTCACCCAAGTCCTAGGCGTCTGCTCCCGCTCCCATTTCTGTCTGATTACGTTCCACCAGGAACGGGCTGCCCCCTCAAGCTGAAACGCGGCAAAAGTCACCTGCGTCAGGGTAGTGTAGGGCTGCAAATATATCCACCATCTTTTCAAGCCATCTTTCGGCAACGTCTGGGTCGGGTCCCCCAACAAACTTTGGCGGAGCGAACTTTTGGAAATGTTCGAGAGCTCTATCCTCGCTCTCGATAGGGTTACCGGGGTTTCCGGGATTAGGGTTTGGGTTCTGGCCCTGTTGTTGCACTACTTGTGCGAGTAGGTTTGTCATTTGCTGCATAGCAGCAGCTATTTGAACAGTGGGGTCGGCTTGTGATTCAGGATTGGGCCCAGTAGAGGTTTCCCCCGTACCCCTAACCGGTGTGGGTTGCCTACCCCTGCGTCCATGGCCTCGACCACTTCGGGTGCCTTCCATCAGTCTAAGTCAATCTAGGTCATCAGATAATTACACTGTTAAAGGGCACCTAACCCTCCTTTCCGTAGCACCAGACAGGAACAATGAAACAAGAATAAGCAACTCAAACATTTACTGCGAAGAGCATTTAAACACATAACACGTATACATAGATCGCATAACCAGGTTAAGCAATTATACGGAACAGTCAGTCAAGTACATACGAAGTCATTCCATGAAACAATAGGGTCCTCAGAAAGTACTATAAACAACTAGGTCACAAGTGCAAAAGAACTCACGAAAAGCTTTTCCCCTTCCAGGGCTTCGTCCAAATATTTATATCTTAATCAAGGTCGATCACGCTTAACCACCCGAACAAACCACACGAAGTTCCATAGAATTGCCTTTCTAGTTCACCAAATCCTTTCTAACCTAGGCCCTCATATCTTTCGTATCCGGGCACAAGAATCTCGTCTAAGATAATTCACATCTCGAGTCGGCCGGTCCCAAGAGTAAACCATCCTTATTAAAGATTCCTACCCGACATACACACCTAGCTTCCTCGAGTCCCATGATAACGATTCGTACACTTATCACATGCCCGGTTCATAACTTACGCTCAAACGAGCACTTAGACATATCCATGAAATTAAGACCACAACACCACTTGGCCCAGTCTCACTCCGCGCAGAGACCACTCGACGTGGCTCTGATACCACTTGTAACAGCCCCACCTTCCCCTAAGGCGAACCAAAGGGGTTAGCGGACTGCCTGCCCAGCTCTCGCCAGGACTAACGGTGCAGTACAAAGCGATCTATCACGTTTTGAAACTTATAATGCGCGCAACAAGGCAAAAGGGCAAAATAACCCAAAATAAAAGAAACGAAATCCAGAGTCGGCCATGAATAGTAACCGACCCGTCCGAAACCCAACCAAACCTCGAAAACATATACAACATAACATTAACCATTTACAAGCCACAATGGCCTTTAAAAGTGATACAAAAGTCACTACATATGTGGGTTGCCAAAACAAAAGTGAAAACGGCCCTAATGAAACATTTAGGGTCCCATTTTATATACAATACAAAAGAGGCATTCATCTAGTTCATTCGGCAACCATTTAATAAAATTCATTCCAAAAAAGTCATATTACTGTAAGGAAAACAAAAGAAACGGGGTGAACTATATGCCCAGTGAGAATACAACCACCATAGCAGCTAAGATCACATAAGCATAACCGTTCAGTTCAAGTATGCAAATAAGCAATAAATCACATCAGTGAAAGTGTGAGAACCCGTAAAAACCCTAATATTTTCCCTAGGGTTCATTTCCCCTTATTTGCATGTTTTCTGCATTTTCTGGCTTAGAAATATTTTCTTAGTGGATTTTATGAGCAATTATAGTTTTAAGATGATTTTTCTAGTATTGGTGAGTTTTTAGAAAATTAAGAGTAAATAGTGGACGTGGGACCCACTAGTGCGAAAAGTTCAGAAAAATTCGGCCTATAAGGTTAAGTTTCGGATACTGTGTAAAATTTATCGGGTGTTAAGTGATAAGTGGAGTGTGTGAAGTGATTGATGTGAGAGAGAAAAGAAAGATAGGAATGCATTTAATAGAGTGCCACATGTCATCTTCTCATTGGTCATGACTTAAGAAACACTATTCACCTTTTGACAAATTTTTGACTTTTGACCCAATTAGTAAATATCTTCAAAAATTCATTAAAATCCTCTCATTTTCTCTCCACCATGGCCGGCCCTCTCTAAGCAAGAAAGGAAAGAGACTTCTTCATTTTGCAAGCTTTCATTTGGTCCAATCTACCACAAATCAAAGTCTAGAGTTGATTCTACTCCATAAAACCTTTGCTTCTAGTGTTAGTAAGTGTATTGGTGAGGTTTGTTTGAAGATCAAAGGTGTCCAATATCTCTCTTTCTCTTGATTTCTTGGTAAGTGTTGCTTGAAACACCCTCCTACCTCTAATGATGGTTATATGATGCTTAGAAGTGGCATGAGTGTGTAAAAATGTGATTTGTTTCTTGATTTGAAGAGTTTTGGTGAAGTTTTCATTTTATTGAGAATTTTTCTGGTTTAATATGAAATGAAGGTTGTGGCTTTGCATGATGAATGGTAATGGTTGATAATGACTCTATGAGGTGTATTGGATAGGAAAATGCAACTAGTTTTGGATTTGGATGGAAAATTGGAAAGTTAGGGTTCTTGAAGCCCCAATTCTGTCCGGTTTTAGATCACTGTGTTAGAGGCCGAATTTGACTTTCCTCAAAACATGAAAGTTGTAGGTATTGATGAGGTTGATGTGCCTGCAAAATTTCAGGTCATTTAGATTAATGTGGAATGAGATATGACGAAATTACTGTAGCTGTTCTGTTTTGGATAGAATGCGAAAACTGCGTTAGTAATTGGCCATTTTGACTGGTATTGGTTTGGATTTTGGAGTTGGTGTCTTCTGATGAAATGCAGCTAAGTGTCTTAGCTAACATATGCCTTTGGAATTTCAACATTTGGACTTGTAAGGACTGAGATATACCGATTACAGTTTTTTGTGTTTTGGGAACCTGTTTTAGGAATTCTGGGTTAGTATTTAGCATATTTGACCTAGTTGTGTTACGAACTGGTTTGAGTGACCTTCTACATTGTTGTAGCCCTGTTCCATAGCTTCGAAATGGTGGGTCTTACACCCCCAACCGATAATTGTAGTGAGAGTTGTGCCATTACCGCATTGTGACGTCAAAACCGGTTTTCTTAGCAAGGCCTAAGTTGAAGCCTTTCTTAATTTCTGGTTTGCTATCATGCTTGCATATGTTTATGAAACCCTATTGGGGTTGTGATTGGCATTGTTTTATGGCTCGGTATCGAGTCTCATAGTACTTGCTTACGTGTTCTAGGGCGTGACGGTGGTTCACGACATTCCCCTGACGGAAGTGCATGACATAGCACTTAACTGCTTAGTGAGTATACTACTCACTTACTTGTTATAATGTGGCTTTGTGCTATGTGTATTTGATGCCTTGAAGGCTTACTTGGTTATTGGAAATGATTGAGGTGAGGGTGTACTTGATCGCCCTCACCCCTTGTGATTTTAGTTATGGCTACTGATTGTTTTACTGAAATACTGCACTGGATATATGAGATACTGCATTCCATTCGTGGAAACTGATTTGGTGTCGTTGGACGAGTATCCAATGGCTTTACTGCATTTATGAGCTCAACCCCGTATGGTAGTTAATTGGATCGAGCCGGCGAGGGCTTGGTCGTGAAAATTATCATGCCACGGGGACTGTACTGGGGAACCTTGTGGTAATGAGACCCTTGGTTCCGGTAAACTCGAGTATTACCAAAAGCTACTGAATTGGAGTGCGGGCCCGGTTGGGGTATGTTTGGTGGAAGGAATGGAAGGAAAGTGAAGTCTACGGTTTGGTACTGTTAACATTGACGGAGGGTCAATGAGGTTGGATCAAGACTGCGAGCGTGGAAATGGGCTCTTGAGAGCCGACCGTATCCTTTTACCGTATTGCTTCATTGCTTATTTGTGCACTTTAAATGAAGGTTCATTCCTATATGACTTCGATTGCTTATCGGGTGGTATACCACTGGGCTTTAGCTCATTCCGTGTTATTTGTTTTCCTTACAGGCAAATGAGCACTTTTGGAAAGGTTATGATAGTTGAATGCAAGTTGAGCTCTTGTACATGTACTTTGATTAGCTCCTTGAGGGTGTTAACCCTAAGTGTATGGTTTCCCTTAATGAATGGCTTGTATTGGCCTAAATGCACTTGTATGATCTTATGAGATAACTTGTACGCCATTTGGCTTGTAAATGCTGATTTCCAATGTATATTTATGTTTGGATAATGTTTGGTTGGATTTCGGAGTGCCACGGCTTTCAAACGGAAAAGGAAAAATTTTGCCGAAGATGAACAGTGGCGGATCCGGCCAGGAATCCGGCCAGAAACTGGCCGGATTGCAGGCCGGATTGCCTGGGGAAAAATGGAACCCGGCCAGTTGCTCTCGGCCGGGTATCCGGCCAGACAATCCGGCCGGATCTTGGCCGGATTGTGATGGAAGGAAAAAAAAAAAAAAAAAAAGAGAGTTTTGAGTTTTGGCTTGTTTGCGCGCAACGGTATGTTCCGGATCGTAATAGAATGACGTAAAACGTACTGTTAGTCCTGGCGAGAGCTGGGCAGGCAGTCCGCTAACCCCTCTGGTTCGCCTTAGGGGAAAGTGGGGCTGTCACAGGTGGTATCAGAGCCATGTCGCGTGGTCTCTGCGCGGAGTGAGACTGGGTCAAGTTGTGTTGTGGTCTCAATTTCATGGATATGTCTAAGTGCTCGTTTGAGCGTAAGTTATGAACCGGGCATGTGATAAGTGTATGAATTATTATTATGGGACTCGAGGAAGTTAGGTATGTATGTCGGGTAGGAATCTTAAATAAGGATGGTTTACTCTTGGGACCGGCCGGCTCGAGATGTGAATTATCTTAGATGAGATTCTTGCGCCCGGATACGAAAGATATGAAGGCCTAGGTTAGAAAGGATTTGGTGAACTAGAAAGGCGGTTCTATGGAACATCGTGTGGTTTGTTCGAGTGGTTAAGCGTGATCGACCTTGATAAGTTATAAATATTTGGACGAAGTCCTAGAAGAGGAAAAGCTTTTCGAAGGTTCTTTTGCACTTGTGACCTAGTTGTTCAAAGTACTTTTGAGGACCCTATTGTTTCATGCAATGACTTCATATGTACTTGACTGACTGTTCCGTATGATTGCTTAACCTGGTTATGTGATCTATGTGTACGTGTTATGTGTTTAAATGCTCTTCGCCGTAAATGTTTGAGTTGCTTATTCTTGTTTCATTGTTCCTGTCTGGTGCTACGGAAAGGAGGGTTAGGTGCCCTTTAACAGTGTATTTATTTGATGACCTAGATTGACTTAGACTGATGGAAGGCACCCGAAGTGGTCGAGGCCGTGGACGCAGGGGTAGGCAACCTACACCGGTTAGGGGTACGGGGGAAACCTCTACTGGGCCCAATCCTGAACCACAAGCCGACCCCACTGTTCAAATAGCTGCCGCTATGCAGCAAATGACCAATTTACTAGCACAAGTAGTGCAACAACAGGGCCAAAACCCAAACCCTAACCCTGGGAATCCTGGTAACCACGTGGAGAGCGAGGATAGAGCTCTCGAACGTTTTTAAAAGTTTTCCCCGCCAAAGTTTATAGGGGGACCCGACCCTGATATTGCTGAGAAATGGCTTGAGAAAATGGTAGATATCTTCGCGGCCCTACACTACCCTGACGAACGGCAGGTCACTTTTGCCGTGTTTCAACTCGAGGGAGCTGCCCGTTCCTGGTGGAACGTAATTCGGCAGAAATGGGAAATGGAACAGACGCCTAGGACCTGGGTGAATTTCATTCGAGAATTCAATGCCAAGTTTTTCCCTCCTCTAGTCCAGGAGAGGAAGGAGGACGAGTTTATTCGGCTCCGGCAAGGGGCTCAGACTGTGGCGGAATATGAGAGCCACTTTACCCGCTTATCCAAGTTTGCGCCTGAGTTGATTTTGACCGAGCAACGAAGAATACGGCGATTTGTCCAGGGCCTGAACGTAGAAATCCAGAAGGACCTCGCGGCAGTCCAAATTAACGCCTTCAGTGAAGCAGTGGAAAAGGCACAACGGGTAGAGAATGCTAGGCTCCAGGTGAAAAACTTTCAGGCGAAAAAGAGAGGATTTCCTGGAGACAATTCGGGACAGGAGGATGAAAGTACCCTCCCCAAGTTTGGACGAGGAACGGGAGGAGTGAGGATGCCGGAAATGTCACCAGAGAGGCCGTCAAGAGGAGGCACAGCTTCTGCAGCACGCGGACCCTGCGGGTATTGCGGGAAATTAAACCACTCGGAGGACAACTGCTGGAGGAAAGGAGGAAAATGCTTGCTCTGTGGGAGTGCCGAACATCAAATCGCTAACTGTCCAGCTCGCCTGCGCGAGCGGGAAGGGACTCTGCCACCAACTACAACCCACCCTGACCAGTCGAGGAGAGATAAAGATGGATCGAAAGTGTCCTCTCGGGTGTACTCCTTAGAACAACATCAACTCTTTGACCCATTAGAGGACGTGGAAGGTAAGAATTTACTGAACCTGGCTAGTGAAGGGGCACAGATCTGTTAGCGAAGTATAAAGCTCAATTTAATCCCGGAGTAGTCAATGATAAGAAATTTCGAGGACGAAATTCTTTTAAGGGGGAGAGAGTGTGAGAACCCGTAAAAACCCTAATATTTTCCCTAGGGTTCATTTCCCCTTATTTGCATGTTTTCTGCATTTTCTGGCTTAGAAATATTTTCTTAGTGGATTTTATGAGCAATTATAGTTTTAAGATGATTTTTCTAGTATTGGTGAGTTTTTAGAAAATTAAGAGTAAATAGTGGACGTGGGACCCACTAGTGCGAAAAGTTCGGAAAAATTCGGCCTATAAGGTTAAGTTTCGGATACTGTGTAAAATTTATCGGGTGTTAAGTGATAAGTGGAGTGTGTGAAGTGATTGATGTGAGAGAGAAAAGAAAGATAGGAATGCATTTAATAGAGTGCCACATGTCATCTTCTCATTGGTCATGACTTAAGAAACACTATTCACCTTTTGACAAATTTTTGACTTTTGACCCAATTAGTAAATATCTTCAAAAATTCATTAAAATCCTCTCATTTTCTCTCCACCATGGCCGGCCCTCTCTAAGCAAGAAAGGAAAGAGACTTCTTCATTTTGCAAGCTTTCATTTGGTCCAATCTACCACAAATCAAAGTCTAGAGTTGATTCTACTCCATAAAACCTTTGCTTCTAGTGTTAGTAAGTGTATTGGTGAGGTTTGTTTGAAGATCAAAGGTGTCCAATATCTCTCTTTCTCTTGATTTCTTGGTAAGTGTTGCTTGAAACACCCTCCTACCTCTAATGATGGTTATATGATGCTTAGAAGTGGCATGAGTGTGTAAAAATGTGATTTGTTTCTTGATTTGAAGAGTTTTGGTGAAGTTTTCATTTTATTGAGAATTTTTCTGGTTTAATATGAAATGAAGGTTGTGGCTTTGCATGATGAATGGTAATGGTTGGATAATGACTCTATGAGGTGTATTGGATAGGAAAATGCAACTAGTTTTGGATTTGGATGGAAAATTGGAAAGTTAGGGTTCTTGAAGCCCCAATTCTGTCCGGTTTTAGATCACTGTGTTAGAGGCCGAATTTGACTTTGCTCAAAACATGAAAGTTGTAGGTATTGATGAGGTTGATGTGCCTGCAAAATTTCAGGTCATTTAGATTAATGTGGAATGAGATATGACGAAATTACTGTAGCTGTTCTGTTTTGGATAGAATGCGAAAACTGCGTTAGTAATTGGCCATTTTGACTGGTATTGGTTTGGATTTTGGAGTTGGTGTCTTCTGATGAAATGCAGCTAAGTGTCTTAGCTAACATATGCCTTTGGAATTTCAACATTTGGACTTGTAAGGACTGAGATATACCGATTACAGTTTTTTGTGTTTTGGGAACCTGTTTTAGGAATTCTGGGTTAGTATTTAGCATATTTGACCTAGTTGTGTTACGAACTGGTTTGAGTGACCTTCTACATTGTTGTAGCCCTGTTCCATAGCTTCGAAATGGTGGGTCTTACACCCCCAACCGATAATTGTAGTGAGAGTTGTGCCATTACCGCATTGTGACGTCAAAACCGGTTTTCTTAGCAAGGCCTAAGTTGAAGCCTTTCTTAATTTCTGGTTTGCTATCATGCTTGCATATGTTTATGAAACCCTATTGGGGTTGTGATTGGCATTGTTTTATGGCTCGGTATCGAGTCTCATAGTACTTGCTTACGTGTTCTAGGGCGTGACGGTGGTTCACGACATTCCCCTGACGGAAGTGCATGACATAGCACTTAACTGCTTAGTGAGTATACTACTCACTTACTTGTTATAATGTGGCTTTGTGCTATGTGTATTTGATGCCTTGAAGGCTTACTTGGTTATTGGAAATGATTGAGGTGAGGGTGTACTTGATCGCCCTCACCCCTTGTGATTTTAGTTATGGCTACTGATTGTTTTACTGAAATACTGCACTGGATATATGAGATACTGCATTCCATTCGTGGAAACTGATTTGGTGTCGTTGGACGAGTATCCAATGGCTTTACTGCATTTATGAGCTCAACCCCGTATGGTAGTTAATTGGATCGAGCCGGCGAGGGCTTGGTCGTGAAAATTATCATGCCACGGGGACTGTACTGGGGAACCTTGTGGTAATGAGACCCTTGGTTCCGGTAAACTCGAGTATTACCAAAAGCTACTGAATTGGAGTGCGGGCCCGGTTGGGGTATGTTTGGTGGAAGGAATGGAAGGAAAGTGAAGTCTACGGTTTGGTACTGTTAACATTGACGGAGGGTCAATGAGGTTGGATCAAGACTGCGAGCGTGGAAATGGGCTCTTGAGAGCCGACCGTATCCTTTTACCGTATTGCTTCATTGCTTATTTGTGCACTTTAAATGAAGGTTCATTCCTATATGACTTCGATTGCTTATCGGGTGGTATACCACTGGGCTTTAGCTCATTCCGTGTTATTTGTTTTCCTTACAGGCAAATGAGCACTTTTGGAAAGGTTATGATAGTTGAATGCAAGTTGAGCTCTTGTACATGTACTTTGATTAGCTCCTTGAGGGTGTTAACCCTAAGTGTATGGTTTCCCTTAATGAATGGCTTGTATTGGCCTAAATGCACTTGTATGATCTTATGAGATAACTTGTACGCCATTTGGCTTGTAAATGCTGATTTCCAATGTATATTTATGTTTGGATAATGTTTGGTTGGATTTCGGAGTGCCACGGCTTTCAAACGGAAAAGGAAAAATTTTGCCGAAGATGAACAGTGGCGGATCCGGCCAGGAATCCGGCCAGAAACTGGCCGGATTGCAGGCCGGATTGCCTGGGGAAAAATGGAACCCGGCCAGTTGCTCTCGGCCGGGTATCCGGCCAGACAATCCGGCCGGATCTTGGCCGGATTGTGATGGAAGGAAAAAAAAAAAAAAAAAAAAGAGAGTTTTGAGTTTTGGCTTGTTTGCGCGCAACGGTATGTTCCGGATCGTAATAGAATGACGTAAAACGTACTGTTAGTCCTGGCGAGAGCTGGGCAGGCAGTCCGCTAACCCCTCTGGTTCGCCTTAGGGGAAAGTGGGGCTGTCACAGGTGGTATCAGAGCCATGTCGCGTGGTCTCTGCGCGGAGTGAGACTGGGTCAAGTTGTGTTGTGGTCTCAATTTCATGGATATGTCTAAGTGCTCGTTTGAGCGTAAGTTATGAACCGGGCATGTGATAAGTGTATGAATTATTATTATGGGACTCGAGGAAGTTAGGTATGTATGTCGGGTAGGAATCTTAAATAAGGATGGTTTACTCTTGGGACCGGCCGGCTCGAGATGTGAATTATCTTAGATGAGATTCTTGCGCCCGGATACGAAAGATATGAAGGCCTAGGTTAGAAAGGATTTGGTGAACTAGAAAGGCGGTTCTATGGAACATCGTGTGGTTTGTTCGAGTGGTTAAGCGTGATCGACCTTGATAAGTTATAAATATTTGGACGAAGTCCTAGAAGAGGAAAAGCTTTTCGAAGGTTCTTTTGCACTTGTGACCTAGTTGTTCAAAGTACTTTTGAGGACCCTATTGTTTCATGCAATGACTTCATATGTACTTGACTGACTGTTCCGTATGATTGCTTAACCTGGTTATGTGATCTATGTGTACGTGTTATGTGTTTAAATGCTCTTCGCCGTAAATGTTTGAGTTGCTTATTCTTGTTTCATTGTTCCTGTCTGGTGCTACGGAAAGGAGGGTTAGGTGCCCTTTAACAGTGTATTTATTTGATGACCTAGATTGACTTAGACTGATGGAAGGCACCCGAAGTGGTCGAGGCCGTGGACGCAGGGGTAGGCAACCTACACCGGTTAGGGGTACGGGGGAAACCTCTACTGGGCCCAATCCTGAACCACAAGCCGACCCCACTGTTCAAATAGCTGCCGCTATGCAGCAAATGACCAATTTACTAGCACAAGTAGTGCAACAACAGGGCCAAAACCCAAACCCTAACCCTGGGAATCCTGGTAACCACGTGGAGAGCGAGGATAGAGCTCTCGAACGTTTTTAAAAGTTTTCCCCGCCAAAGTTTATAGGGGGACCCGACCCTGATATTGCTGAGAAATGGCTTGAGAAAATGGTAGATATCTTCGCGGCCCTACACTACCCTGACGAACGGCAGGTCACTTTTGCCGTGTTTCAACTCGAGGGAGCTGCCCGTTCCTGGTGGAACGTAATTCGGCAGAAATGGGAAATGGAACAGACGCCTAGGACCTGGGTGAATTTCATTCGAGAATTCAATGCCAAGTTTTTCCCTCCTCTAGTCCAGGAGAGGAAGGAGGACGAGTTTATCCGGCTCCGGCAAGGGGCTCAGACTGTGGCGGAATATGAGAGCCACTTTACCCGCTTATCCAAGTTTGCGCCTGAGTTGATTTTGACCGAGCAACGAAGAATACGGCGATTTGTCCAGGGCCTGAACGTAGAAATCCAGAAGGACCTCGCGGCAGTCCAAATTAACGCCTTCAGTGAAGCAGTGGAAAAGGCACAACGGGTAGAGAATGCTAGGCTCCAGGTGAAAAACTTTCAGGCGAAAAAGAGAGGATTTCCTGGAGACAATTCGGGACAGGAGGATGAAAGTACCCTCCCCAAGTTTGGACGAGGAACGGGAGGAGTGAGGATGCCGGAAATGTCACCAGAGAGGCCGTCAAGAGGAGGCACAGCTTCTGCAGCACGCGGACCCTGCGGGTATTGCGGGAAATTAAACCACTCGGAGGACAACTGCTGGAGGAAAGGAGGAAAATGCTTGCTCTGTGGGAGTGCCGAACATCAAATCGCTAACTGTCCAGCTCGCCTGCGCGAGCGGGAAGGGACTCTGCCACCAACTACAACCCACCCTGACCAGTCGAGGAGAGACAAAGATGGATCGAAAGTGTCCTCTCGGGTGTACTCCTTAGAACAACATCAACTCTTTGACCCATTAGAGGACGTGGAAGGTAAGAATTTACTGAACCTGGCTAGTGAAGGGGCACAGATCTGTTAGCGAAGTATAAAGCTCAATTTAATCCCGGAGTAGTCAATGATAAGAAATTTCGAGGACGAAATTCTTTTAAGGGGGAGAGAGTGTGAGAACCCGTAAAAACCCTAATATTTTCCCTAGGGTTCATTTCCCCTTATTTGCATGTTTTCTGCATTTTCTGGCTTAGAAATATTTTCTTAGTGGATTTTATGAGCAATTATAGTTTTAAGATGATTTTTCTAGTATTGGTGAGTTTTTAGAAAATTAAGAGTAAATAGTGGACGTGGGACCCACTAGTGCGAAAAGTTCGGAAAAATTCGGCCTATAAGGTTAAGTTTCGGATACTGTGTAAAATTTATCGGGTGTTAAGTGATAAGTGGAGTGTGTGAAGTGATTGATGTGAGAGAGAAAAGAAAGATAGGAATGCATTTAATAGAGTGCCACATGTCATCTTCTCATTGGTCATGACTTAAGAAACACTATTCACCTTTTGACAAATTTTTGACTTTTGACCCAATTAGTAAATATCTTCAAAAATTCATTAAAATCCTCTCATTTTCTCTCCACCATGGCCGGCCCTCTCTAAGCAAGAAAGGAAAGAGACTTCTTCATTTTGCAAGCTTTCATTTGGTCCAATCTACCACAAATCAAAGTCTAGAGTTGATTCTACTCCATAAAACCTTTGCTTCTAGTGTTAGTAAGTGTATTGGTGAGGTTTGTTTGAAGATCAAAGGTGTCCAATATCTCTCTTTCTCTTGATTTCTTGGTAAGTGTTGCTTGAAACACCCTCCTACCTCTAATGATGGTTATATGATGCTTAGAAGTGGCATGAGTGTGTAAAAATGTGATTTGTTTCTTGATTTGAAGAGTTTTGGTGAAGTTTTCATTTTATTGAGAATTTTTCTGGTTTAATATGAAATGAAGGTTGTGGCTTTGCATGATGAATGGTAATGGTTGATAATGACTCTATGAGGTGTATTGGATAGGAAAATGCAACTAGTTTTGGATTTGGATGGAAAATTGGAAAGTTAGGGTTCTTGAAGCCCCAATTCTGTCCGGTTTTAGATCACTGTGTTAGAGGCCGAATTTGACTTTGCTCAAAACATGAAAGTTGTAGGTATTGATGAGGTTGATGTGCCTGCAAAATTTCAGGTCATTTAGATTAATGTGGAATGAGATATGACGAAATTACTGTAGCTGTTCTGTTTTGGATAGAATGCGAAAACTGCGTTAGTAATTGGCCATTTTGACTGGTATTGGTTTGGATTTTGGAGTTGGTGTCTTCTGATGAAATGCAGCTAAGTGTCTTAGCTAACATATGCCTTTGGAATTTCAACATTTGGACTTGTAAGGACTGAGATATACCGATTACAGTTTTTTGTGTTTTGGGAACCTGTTTTAGGAATTCTGGGTTAGTATTTAGCATATTTGACCTAGTTGTGTTACGAACTGGTTTGAGTGACCTTCTACATTGTTGTAGCCCTGTTCCATAGCTTCGAAATGGTGGGTCTTACACCCCCAACCGATAATTGTAGTGAGAGTTGTGCCATTACCGCATTGTGACGTCAAAACCGGTTTTCTTAGCAAGGCCTAAGTTGAAGCCTTTCTTAATTTCTGGTTTGCTATCATGCTTGCATATGTTTATGAAACCCTATTGGGGTTGTGATTGGCATTGTTTTATGGCTCGGTATCGAGTCTCATAGTACTTGCTTACGTGTTCTAGGGCGTGACGGTGGTTCACGACATTCCCCTGACGGAAGTGCATGACATAGCACTTAACTGCTTAGTGAGTATACTACTCACTTACTTGTTATAATGTGGCTTTGTGCTATGTGTATTTGATGCCTTGAAGGCTTACTTGGTTATTGGAAATGATTGAGGTGAGGGTGTACTTGATCGCCCTCACCCCTTGTGATTTTAGTTATGGCTACTGATTGTTTTACTGAAATACTGCACTGGATATATGAGATACTGCATTCCATTCGTGGAAACTGATTTGGTGTCGTTGGACGAGTATCCAATGGCTTTACTGCATTTATGAGCTCAACCCCGTATGGTAGTTAATTGGATCGAGCCGGCGAGGGCTTGGTCGTGAAAATTATCATGCCACGGGGACTGTACTGGGGAACCTTGTGGTAATGAGACCCTTGGTTCCGGTAAACTCGAGTATTACCAAAAGCTACTGAATTGGAGTGCGGGCCCGGTTGGGGTATGTTTGGTGGAAGGAATGGAAGGAAAGTGAAGTCTACGGTTTGGTACTGTTAACATTGACGGAGGGTCAATGAGGTTGGATCAAGACTGCGAGCGTGGAAATGGGCTCTTGAGAGCCGACCGTATCCTTTTACCGTATTGCTTCATTGCTTATTTGTGCACTTTAAATGAAGGTTCATTCCTATATGACTTCGATTGCTTATCGGGTGGTATACCACTGGGCTTTAGCTCATTCCGTGTTATTTGTTTTCCTTACAGGCAAATGAGCACTTTTGGAAAGGTTATGATAGTTGAATGCAAGTTGAGCTCTTGTACATGTACTTTGATTAGCTCCTTGAGGGTGTTAACCCTAAGTGTATGGTTTCCCTTAATGAATGGCTTGTATTGGCCTAAATGCACTTGTATGATCTTATGAGATAACTTGTACGCCATTTGGCTTGTAAATGCTGATTTCCAATGTATATTTATGTTTGGATAATGTTTGGTTGGATTTCGGAGTGCCACGGCTTTCAAACGGAAAAGGAAAAATTTTGCCGAAGATGAACAGTGGCGGATCCGGCCAGGAATCCGGCCAGAAACTGGCCGGATTGCAGGCCGGATTGCCTGGGGAAAAATGGAACCCGGCCAGTTGCTCTCGGCCGGGTATCCGGCCAGACAATCCGGCCGGATCTTGGCCGGATTGTGATGGAAGGAAAAAAAAAAAAAAAAAAAAGAGAGTTTTGAGTTTTGGCTTGTTTGCGCGCAACGGTATGTTCCGGATCGTAATAGAATGACGTAAAACGTACTGTTAGTCCTGGCGAGAGCTGGGCAGGCAGTCCGCTAACCCCTCTGGTTCGCCTTAGGGGAAAGTGGGGCTGTCACAGAAAGGATACGGACGGCTCTCAAGAGCCCATTTCCACGCTTATGTCTTGATCCAACCTCATTGACCCTCCGTCAATGTTAAATAATAACCAACCGTAGACAACTCTTTACTTCCATTCCTTCCACCCAACATTCCCCAACCGGGCCCGCACTCCAATTCAGTAGCTTTTGGTAATACTCGAGTATACCGGAACCAAGGGTCTCAATACCACAAGGTTCCCCAGTACAGTCCCCGTGGCAATTCAATCTTCACGACCAAGCCCTCGCCGGCTCGATCCAATTGACTACCAAACGGGGTTGAGCTCAGTAATACAGTAAGGTCGTTGGACATCGTCCAAACAACACCAAATCAGTTTCCATAAAATGAATTGCAATAACTCATATATCAAGTTTAGTAAGACAGTGAAACAGTGGACAATCAGTGATACTATCAAAAGGGGTGAGGGCGGTCAAGTACACCCTCACCTTAATCAATTCCAATATCCAAGTAAGCCTTCAAGGCATCACATATACATTTAGCAAAGCCACATAATAACATTTAAGTGAGTAGTATACTCACCAATCAATTAAGTGCTATTTCATGCACTTCCGTCAGGAGAATGTCGTGAACCACCGTCACGCCCTAGAACACGTAAACAAATGCAATGAGACTCGATGACGAGTCACATAACAATGCTGAACACAACCCCAATAGGGTTTCATATGCATATACAAGCATTATAGCAAACCAGAAATTCAAACAATGGCATTAGCCTTGGCCCTGAAATAAAACTGTTTTGTCCTTACTTTGCGGTAATGGCGTCAATTTCACTACGGTTATCAGATGGGGGTGTAAGACCCATCGTTTCGAAGCTATGAAACAGGGCTACAACAATGTAGAAGGTCACTCAATCCAGTTCGTAGCTTAACTAGGTCAAAAATGCCAAATACTAAACCAGAATGACCAAAACAGGTTTGCAAATCACACAAAACTGTAATCCGTATAACTCAGTCCATACAAGTCCAAATGCCGAAATTCCAAAGGAATATGATAGCTAAGACATCCAGATACATTTCATCAGAAGACACCAACTTCAAAATCCAAACCAATTCCAGTCAAAATGGCCAAATACAAACGCAGTTTTCGCATTCTGTCCAAAGCAGAACAGCTACAGTAATTTCGTCATATCTCATTCTACATTAATCCAAATGACCTGAAATTTTACAGGCACCTCAAACACATCAATACCTACAACTTTCATGTTTTGAGCAAAGTCAAATTCAGCCTCTAACCCTATGATCTAAAACCGGACAGAATTAGGGATTTATGAACCCTAACTTTTCAATTTTCACACCAAATCCAAAATTGGTTGCATTTAGCAACAATTCACACCTACAAGAGTCATTATAGTCCATTGCCAATCATCCAAGATAGCCTCAACATCCCATTCATATTGAACCAGAAAATTCATCATAAAATGGAAAACTTCACCAAATCACTTCAAACCAAGATAAAAACCAGAAATTTCAGCACCTTAATCACTAATAAGCATAACTTAGGCTTCATAAGGTGTAAGAGGGTGTTCAAGCTTCACTTACCAAGAAACAAGAGAGAGGAGGATGTTGGACACCTTAAACCTTCAAACAAGCTTCACTACAACACTCACTAACATCAACTAAAGAGATTTTATGGAGTAAAAATAGATGGAAGCAAGTTTTTTTGGGTGATTTGAGCTAGTTGGGACTTGAAAATTGAAGAAGTTTTCTTCCTTCCTTAGCACAAGAGGGCCGGCCATCCAAGAGTAAAAAATGGTGATTTTTGGGCAATTTTTGGATATTTAATCCTTTGGTCAAAAAAGTCAAAAATTGGAATAGTAAATCTTAAAATTCACCCAATGAGAAAGTGACACTTGTCACTCTCATTAATGCATTCCTATCCTTTCTTTCCTCTCTCACATCAATCATTTCACACACTCTACTTATCTATTAACATCCGATAAATTTTACACAGTATCCGAAACTTAACCTTATTGGCCGAATTTTCCCGAACTTTTCGCACTAGTGGGTCCCACGTCCAATATATATTCTTAATTTTCTAAAAACTTACCAATACTAGAAAAATCATCTAAAAACTATAATTACGCATAAAATCTACCAGAAAAATATTTCAAAGCCAGAAAATGCAAAAATTAAGCAATTAAGGGAACTAAAACCCTAGAAAAAATATTAGGGTTTTACGGGTTCTCACTCTCTCCCCCTTAAAAGAATTTCGTCCTCAAAATTCCTTATCATTGACTACACCAGGATTAAGTTGAGCATTATACTTAGCTAACAGATCGGTACCCCTTCACTGGCCAGGTTCAGTAAATTATTACCTTCCACGTCCTCTAAGGGGTCAAAGCCTTGATGTTGTTCTAAGGAGTACACCCGAGAGGACACTTTCGATCTATCCTTGTCTCCCTTCGACTGGTCAGGGTGGGTCGTGGTTGGTGGCAGAGTCCCTTGCCGCTCGCGCAGGCTAGCTGGACAGTTAGCAATTTGATGGTCGGCACTCCCACAGAGCAAGCATTTTCCTCCTTTCCTCCAGCAGTTATCCTCCGAGTGGTTTAATTTTCCGCAATACCCGCAGGGTCCGCGTGCTGTAGAAGCCAAGCCTCCTCTTGACGGCCTCTCCGGTGACACTCCCGGCATCCTTACTCCTCCCGTTCCTCGTCCAAACTTGGGAGGGGTACTTTCATCCCCTTGCCCCGAACTACTTCCAGGAAATCCACGCTTCTTAGCCTGGAAGTTTCGGACCTGCATTCGTGCACTTTCAACTCGTTGGGCTTTTTCCATTGCCTCGCTAAACGTAGTGATTTGAGCCGCCGCGAGGTCTTTCTGGATCTCAACGTTCAAACCCTGAATGAAGCGCCTAACCCGTCGTTGCTCAGTCATGATTAGTTCAGGCGCAAACTTGGACAGGCGGGTAAATTGACTCTCATATTCTGCCACAGTCTGAGCCCCTTGCCGGAGCCGAATAAACTCATCCTCCTTCCTCTCCTGGACTAGAGGAGGGAAAAACTTGGCATTAAATTCTCGGATGAAGTTCACCCAAGTTCTAGGCGTCTGCTCCCGCTCCCATTTCTGTCTGATTACGTTCCACCAGGAACGGGCTGCCCCCTCAAGCTGAAACGCGGCAAAAGTCACCTGCGTCAGGGTAGTGTAGGGCTGCAAATATATCCACCATCTTTTCAAGCCATCTTTCGGCAACGTCTGGGTCGGGTCCCCCAACAAACTTTGGCGGAGCGAACTTTTGAAAATGTTCGAGAGCTCTATCCTCGCTCTCGATAGGGTTACCGGGGTTTCCGGGATTAGGGTTTGGGTTCTGGCCCTGTTGTTGCACTACTTGTGCGAGTAGGTTTGTCATTTGCTGCATAGCAGCAGCTATTTGAACAGTGGGGTCGGCTTGTGATTCAGGATTGGGCCCAGTAGAGGTTTCCCCCGTACCCCTAACCGGTATGGGTTGCCTACCCCTGCGTCCATGGCCTCGACCACTTCGGGTGCCTTCCATCAGTCTAAGTCAATCTAGGTCATCAGATAATTACACTGTTAAAGGGCACCTAACCCTCCTTTCCGTAGCACCAGACAGGAACAATGAAACAAGAATAAGCAACTCAAACATTTACTGCGAAGAGCATTTAAACACATAACACGTATACATAGATCGCATAACCAGGTTAAGCAATTATACGGAACAGTCAGTCAAGTACATACGAAGTCATTCCATGAAACAATAGGGTCCTCAGAAAGTACTATAAACAACTAGGTCACAAGTGCAAAAGAACTCACGAAAAGCTTTTCCCCTTCCAGGGCTTCGTCCAAATATTTATATCTTAATCAAGGTCGATCACGCTTAACCACCCGAACAAACCACACGAAGTTCCATAGAATTGCCTTTCTAGTTCACCAAATCCTTTCTAACCTAGGCCCTCATATCTTTCGTATCCGGGCACAAGAATCTCGTCTAAGATAATTCACATCTCGAGCCGGCCGGTCCCAAGAGTAAACCATCCTTATTAAAGATTCCTACCCGACATACACACCTAGCTTCCTCGAGTCCCATGATAACGATTCGTACACTTATCACATGCCCGGTTCATAACTTACACTCAAACGAGCACTTAGACATATCCATGAAATTAAGACCACAACACCACTTGGCCCAGTCTCACTCCGCGCAGAGACCACTCGACGTGGCTCTGATACCACTTGTAACAGCCCCACCTTCCCCTAAGGCGAACCAAAGGGGTTAGCGGACTGCCTGCCCAGCTCTCGCCAGGACTAACGGTGCAGTACAAAGCGATCTATCACGTTTTGAAACTTATAATGCGCGCAACAAGGCAAAAGGGCAAAATAACCCAAAATAAAAGAAACGAAATCCAGAGTCGGCCATGAATAGTAACCGACCCGTCCGAAACCCAACCAAACCTCGAAAACATATACAACATAACATTAACCATTTACAAGCCACAATGGCCTTTAAAAGTGATACAAAAGTCACTACATATGTGGGTTGCCAAAACAAAAGTGAAAACGGCCCTAATGAAACATTTAGGGTCCCATTTTATATACAATACAAAAGAGGCATTCATCTAGTTCATTCGGCAACCATTTAATAAAATTCATTCCAAAAAAGTCATATTCCTGTAAGGAAAACAAAAGAAACGGGGTGAACTATATGCCCAGTGAGAATACAACCACCATAGCAGCTAAGATCACATAAGCATAACCGTTCAGTTCAAGTATGCAAATAAGCAATAAATCACATCAGTGAAAGGATACGGACGGCTCTCAAGAGCCCATTTCCACGCTTATGTCTTGATCCAACCTCATTGACCCTCCGTCAATGTTAAATAATAACCAACCGTAGACAACTCTTTACTTCCATTCCTTCCATCCAACATTCCCCAACCGGGCCCGCACTCCAATTCAGTAGCTTTTGGTAATACTCGAGTATACCGGAACCAAGGGTCTCAATACCACAAGGTTCCCCAGTACAGTCCCCGTGGCAATTCAATCTTCACGACCAAGCCCTCGCCGGCTCGATCCAATTGACTACCAAACGGGGTTGAGCTCAGTAATACAGTAAGGTCGTTGGACATCGTCCAAACAACACCAAATCAGTTTCCATAAAATGAATTGCAATAACTCATATATCAAGTTCAGTAAGACAGTGAAACAGTGGACAATCAGTGATACTATCAAAAGGGGTGAGGGCGGTCAAGTACACCCTCACCTTAATCAATTCCAATATCCAAGTAAGCCTTCAAGGCATCACATATACATTTAGCAAAGCCACATAATAACATTTAAGTGAGTAGTATACTCACCAATCAATTAAGTGCTATTTCATGCACTTCCGTCAGGAGAATGTCGTGAACCACCGTCACGCCCTAGAACACGTAAACAAATGCAATGAGACTCGATGACGAGTCACATAACAATGCTGAACACAACCCCAATAGGGTTTCATATGCATATACAAGCATTATAGCAAACCAGAAATTCAAACAATGGCATTAGCCTTGGCCCTGAAATAAAACTGTTTTGTCCTTACTTTGCGGTAATGGCGTTAATTTCACTACGGTTATCAGATGGGGGTGTAAGATCCACCGTTTCGAAGCTATGAAACAGGGCTACAACAATGTAGAAGGTCACTCAATCCAGTTCCTAGCTTAACTAGGTCAAAAATGCCAAATACTAAACCAGAATGACCAAAACAGATTTGCAAATCACACAAAACTGTAATCCGTATAACTCAGTCCATACAAGTCCAAATGCCGAAATTCCAAAGGCATATGATAGCTAAGACATCCAGCTACATTTCATCAGAAGACACCAACTTCAAAATCCAAACCAATTCCAGTCAAAATGGCCAAATACAAACGCAGTTTTCGCATTCTGTCCAAAGCAGAACAGCTACAGTAATTTCGTCATATCTCATTCTACATTAATCCAAATGACCTGAAATTTTACAGGCACCTCAAACACATCAATACCTACAACTTTCATGTTTTGAGTAAAGTCAAATTCGGCCTCTAACCCTATGATCTAAAACCGGACAGAATTAGGGATTTATGAACCCTAACTTTTCAATTTTCACACCAAATCCAAAATTGGTTGCATTTAGCAACAATTCACACCTACAAGAGTCATTATAGTCCATTGCCAATCATCCAAGATAGCCTCAACATCCCATTCATATTGAACCAGAAAATTCATCATAAAATGGAAAACTTCACCAAATCACTTCAAACCAAGATAAAAACCAGAAATTTCAGCACCTTAATCACTAATAAGCATAACTTAGGCTTCATAAGGTGTAAGAGGGTGTTCAAGCTTCACTTACCAAGAAACAAGAGAGAGGAGGATGTTGGACACCTTAAACCTTCAAACAAGCTTCACTACAACACTCACTAACATCAACTAAAGAGATTTTATGGAGTAAAAATAGATGGAAGCAAGTTTTTTTGGGTGATTTGAGCTAGTTGGGACTTGAAAATTGAAGAAGTTTTCTTCCTTCCTTAGCACAAGAGGGCCGGCCATCCAAGAGTAAAAAATGGTGATTTTTGGGCAATTTTTGGATATTTAATCCTTTGGTCAAAAAAGTCAAAAATTGGAATAGTAAATCTTAAAATTCACCCAATGAGAAAGTGACACTTGTCACTCTCATTAATGCATTCCTATCCTTTCTTTCCTCTCTCACATCAATCATTTCACACACTCTACTTATCTATTAACATCCGATAAATTTTACACAGTATCCGAAACTTAACCTTATTGGCCGAATTTTCCCGAACTTTTCGCACTAGTGGGTCCCACGTCCAATATATATTCTTAATTTTCTAAAAACTTACCAATACTAGAAAAATCATCTAAAAACTATAATTACGCATAAAATCTACCAGAAAAATATTTCAAAGCCAGAAAATGCAAAAATTAAGCAATTAAGGGAACTAAAACCCTAGAAAAAATATTAGGGTTTTACGGGTTCTCACTCTCTCCCCCTTAAAAGAATTTCGTCCTCAAAATTCCTTATCATTGACTACACCAGGATTAAGTTGAGCATTATACTTAGCTAACAGATCGGTACCCCTTCACTGGCCAGGTTCAGTAAATTATTACCTTCCACGTCCTCTAAGGGGTCAAAGCCTTGATGTTGTTCTAAGGAGTACACCCGAGAGGACACTTTCGATCTATCCTTGTCTCCCTTCGACTGGTCAGGGTGGGTCGTGGTTGGTGGCAGAGTCCCTTGCCGCTCGCGCAGGCTAGCTGGACAGTTAGCAATTTGATGGTCGGCACTCCCACAGAGCAAGCATTTTCCTCCTTTCCTCCAGCAGTTATCCTCCGAGTGGTTTAATTTTCCGCAATACCCGCAGGGTCCGCGTGCTGTAGAAGCCAAGCCTCCTCTTGACGGCCTCTCCGGTGACACTCCCGGCATCCTTACTCCTCCCGTTCCTCGTCCAAACTTGGGAGGGGTACTTTCATCCCCTTGCCCCGAACTACTTCCAGGAAATCCACGCTTCTTAGCCTGGAAGTTTCGGACCTGCATTCGTGCACTTTCAACTCGTTGGGCTTTTTCCATTGCCTCGCTAAACGTAGTGATTTGAGCCGCCGCGAGGTCTTTCTGGATCTCAACGTTCAAACCCTGAATGAAGCGCCTAACCCGTCGTTGCTCAGTCATGATTAGTTCAGGCGCAAACTTGGACAGGCGGGTAAATTGACTCTCATATTCTGCCACAGTCTGAGCCCCTTGCCGGAGCCGAATAAACTCATCCTCCTTCCTCTCCTGGACTAGAGGAGGGAAAAACTTGGCATTAAATTCTCGGATGAAGTTCACCCAAGTTCTAGGCGTCTGCTCCCGCTCCCATTTCTGTCTGATTACGTTCCACCAGGAACGGGCTGCCCCCTCAAGCTGAAACGCGGCAAAAGTCACCTGCGTCAGGGTAGTGTAGGGCTGCAAATATATCCACCATCTTTTCAAGCCATCTTTCGGCAACGTCTGGGTCGGGTCCCCCAACAAACTTTGGCGGAGCGAACTTTTGAAAATGTTCGAGAGCTCTATCCTCGCTCTCGATAGGGTTACCGGGGTTTCCGGGATTAGGGTTTGGGTTCTGGCCCTGTTGTTGCACTACTTGTGCGAGTAGGTTTGTCATTTGCTGCATAGCAGCAGCTATTTGAACAGTGGGGTCGGCTTGTGATTCAGGATTGGGCCCAGTAGAGGTTTCCCCCGTACCCCTAACCGGTATGGGTTGCCTACCCCTGCGTCCATGGCCTCGACCACTTCGGGTGCCTTCCATCAGTCTAAGTCAATCTAGGTCATCAGATAATTACACTGTTAAAGGGCACCTAACCCTCCTTTCCGTAGCACCAGACAGGAACAATGAAACAAGAATAAGCAACTCAAACATTTACTGCGAAGAGCATTTAAACACATAACACGTATACATAGATCGCATAACCAGGTTAAGCAATTATACGGAACAGTCAGTCAAGTACATACGAAGTCATTCCATGAAACAATAGGGTCCTCAGAAAGTACTATAAACAACTAGGTCACAAGTGCAAAAGAACTCACGAAAAGCTTTTCCCCTTCCAGGGCTTCGTCCAAATATTTATATCTTAATCAAGGTCGATCACGCTTAACCACCCGAACAAACCACACGAAGTTCCATAGAATTGCCTTTCTAGTTCACCAAATCCTTTCTAACCTAGGCCCTCATATCTTTCGTATCCGGGCACAAGAATCTCGTCTAAGATAATTCACATCTCGAGCCGGCCGGTCCCAAGAGTAAACCATCCTTATTAAAGATTCCTACCCGACATACACACCTAGCTTCCTCGAGTCCCATGATAACGATTCGTACACTTATCACATGCCCGGTTCATAACTTACACTCAAACGAGCACTTAGACATATCCATGAAATTAAGACCACAACACCACTTGGCCCAGTCTCACTCCGCGCAGAGACCACTCGACGTGGCTCTGATACCACTTGTAACAGCCCCACCTTCCCCTAAGGCGAACCAAAGGGGTTAGCGGACTGCCTGCCCAGCTCTCGCCAGGACTAACGGTGCAGTACAAAGCGATCTATCACGTTTTGAAACTTATAATGCGCGCAACAAGGCAAAAGGGCAAAATAACCCAAAATAAAAGAAACGAAATCCAGAGTCGGCCATGAATAGTAACCGACCCGTCCGAAACCCAACCAAACCTCGAAAACATATACAACATAACATTAACCATTTACAAGCCACAATGGCCTTTAAAAGTGATACAAAAGTCACTACATATGTGGGTTGCCAAAACAAAAGTGAAAACGGCCCTAATGAAACATTTAGGGTCCCATTTTATATACAATACAAAAGAGGCATTCATCTAGTTCATTCGGCAACCATTTAATAAAATTCATTCCAAAAAAGTCATATTCCTGTAAGGAAAACAAAAGAAACGGGGTGAACTATATGCCCAGTGAGAATACAACCACCATAGCAGCTAAGATCACATAAGCATAACCGTTCAGTTCAAGTATGCAAATAAGCAATAAATCACATCAGTGAAAGGATACGGACGGCTCTCAAGAGCCCATTTCCACGCTTATGTCTTGATCCAACCTCATTGACCCTCCGTCAATGTTAAATAATAACCAACCGTAGACAACTCTTTACTTCCATTCCTTCCATCCAACATTCCCCAACCGGGCCCGCACTCCAATTCAGTAGCTTTTGGTAATACTCGAGTATACCGGAACCAAGGGTCTCAATACCACAAGGTTCCCCAGTACAGTCCCCGTGGCAATTCAATCTTCACGACCAAGCCCTCGCCGGCTCGATCCAATTGACTACCAAACGGGGTTGAGCTCAGTAATACAGTAAGGTCGTTGGACATCGTCCAAACAACACCAAATCAGTTTCCATAAAATGAATTGCAATAACTCATATATCAAGTTCAGTAAGACAGTGAAACAGTGGACAATCAGTGATACTATCAAAAGGGGTGAGGGCGGTCAAGTACACCCTCACCTTAATCAATTCCAATATCCAAGTAAGCCTTCAAGGCATCACATATACATTTAGCAAAGCCACATAATAACATTTAAGTGAGTAGTATACTCACCAATCAATTAAGTGCTATTTCATGCACTTCCGTCAGGAGAATGTCGTGAACCACCGTCACGCCCTAGAACACGTAAACAAATGCAATGAGACTCGATGACGAGTCACATAACAATGCTGAACACAACCCCAATAGGGTTTCATATGCATATACAAGCATTATAGCAAACCAGAAATTCAAACAATGGCATTAGCCTTGGCCCTGAAATAAAACTGTTTTGTCCTTACTTTGCGGTAATGGCGTTAATTTCACTACGGTTATCAGATGGGGGTGTAAGATCCACCGTTTCGAAGCTATGAAACAGGGCTACAACAATGTAGAAGGTCACTCAATCCAGTTCCTAGCTTAACTAGGTCAAAAATGCCAAATACTAAACCAGAATGACCAAAACAGATTTGCAAATCACACAAAACTGTAATCCGTATAACTCAGTCCATACAAGTCCAAATGCCGAAATTCCAAAGGCATATGATAGCTAAGACATCCAGCTACATTTCATCAGAAGACACCAACTTCAAAATCCAAACCAATTCCAGTCAAAATGGCCAAATACAAACGCAGTTTTCGCATTCTGTCCAAAGCAGAACAGCTACAGTAATTTCGTCATATCTCATTCTACATTAATCCAAATGACCTGAAATTTTACAGGCACCTCAAACACATCAATACCTACAACTTTCATGTTTTGAGTAAAGTCAAATTCGGCCTCTAACCCTATGATCTAAAACCGGACAGAATTAGGGATTTATGAACCCTAACTTTTCAATTTTCACACCAAATCCAAAATTGGTTGCATTTAGCAACAATTCACACCTACAAGAGTCATTATAGTCCATTGCCAATCATCCAAGATAGCCTCAACATCCCATTCATATTGAACCAGAAAATTCATCATAAAATGGAAAACTTCACCAAATCACTTCAAACCAAGATAAAAACCAGAAATTTCAGCACCTTAATCACTAATAAGCATAACTTAGGCTTCATAAGGTGTAAGAGGGTGTTCAAGCTTCACTTACCAAGAAACAAGAGAGAGGAGGATGTTGGACACCTTAAACCTTCAAACAAGCTTCACTACAACACTCACTAACATCAACTAAAGAGATTTTATGGAGTAAAAATAGATGGAAGCAAGTTTTTTTGGGTGATTTGAGCTAGTTGGGACTTGAAAATTGAAGAAGTTTTCTTCCTTCCTTAGCACAAGAGGGCCGGCCATCCAAGAGTAAAAAATGGTGATTTTTGGGCAATTTTTGGATATTTAATCCTTTGGTCAAAAAAGTCAAAAATTGGAATAGTAAATCTTAAAATTCACCCAATGAGAAAGTGACACTTGTCACTCTCATTAATGCATTCCTATCCTTTCTTTCCTCTCTCACATCAATCATTTCACACACTCTACTTATCTATTAACATCCGATAAATTTTACACAGTATCCGAAACTTAACCTTATTGGCCGAATTTTCCCGAACTTTTCGCACTAGTGGGTCCCACGTCCAATATATATTCTTAATTTTCTAAAAACTTACCAATACTAGAAAAATCATCTAAAAACTATAATTACGCATAAAATCTACCAGAAAAATATTTCAAAGCCAGAAAATGCAAAAATTAAGCAATTAAGGGAACTAAAACCCTAGAAAAAATATTAGGGTTTTACGGGTTCTCACTCTCTCCCCCTTAAAAGAATTTCGTCCTCAAAATTCCTTATCATTGACTACACCAGGATTAAGTTGAGCATTATACTTAGCTAACAGATCGGTACCCCTTCACTGGCCAGGTTCAGTAAATTATTACCTTCCACGTCCTCTAAGGGGTCAAAGCCTTGATGTTGTTCTAAGGAGTACACCCGAGAGGACACTTTCGATCTATCCTTGTCTCCCTTCGACTGGTCAGGGTGGGTCGTGGTTGGTGGCAGAGTCCCTTGCCGCTCGCGCAGGCTAGCTGGACAGTTAGCAATTTGATGGTCGGCACTCCCACAGAGCAAGCATTTTCCTCCTTTCCTCCAGCAGTTATCCTCCGAGTGGTTTAATTTTCCGCAATACCCGCAGGGTCCGCGTGCTGTAGAAGCCAAGCCTCCTCTTGACGGCCTCTCCGGTGACACTCCCGGCATCCTTACTCCTCCCGTTCCTCGTCCAAACTTGGGAGGGGTACTTTCATCCCCTTGCCCCGAACTACTTCCAGGAAATCCACGCTTCTTAGCCTGGAAGTTTCGGACCTGCATTCGTGCACTTTCAACTCGTTGGGCTTTTTCCATTGCCTCGCTAAACGTAGTGATTTGAGCCGCCGCGAGGTCTTTCTGGATCTCAACGTTCAAACCCTGAATGAAGCGCCTAACCCGTCGTTGCTCAGTCATGATTAGTTCAGGCGCAAACTTGGACAGGCGGGTAAATTGACTCTCATATTCTGCCACAGTCTGAGCCCCTTGCCGGAGCCGAATAAACTCATCCTCCTTCCTCTCCTGGACTAGAGGAGGGAAAAACTTGGCATTAAATTCTCGGATGAAGTTCACCCAAGTTCTAGGCGTCTGCTCCCGCTCCCATTTCTGTCTGATTACGTTCCACCAGGAACGGGCTGCCCCCTCAAGCTGAAACGCGGCAAAAGTCACCTGCGTCAGGGTAGTGTAGGGCTGCAAATATATCCACCATCTTTTCAAGCCATCTTTCGGCAACGTCTGGGTCGGGTCCCCCAACAAACTTTGGCGGAGCGAACTTTTGAAAATGTTCGAGAGCTCTATCCTCGCTCTCGATAGGGTTACCGGGGTTTCCGGGATTAGGGTTTGGGTTCTGGCCCTGTTGTTGCACTACTTGTGCGAGTAGGTTTGTCATTTGCTGCATAGCAGCAGCTATTTGAACAGTGGGGTCGGCTTGTGATTCAGGATTGGGCCCAGTAGAGGTTTCCCCCGTACCCCTAACCGGTATGGGTTGCCTACCCCTGCGTCCATGGCCTCGACCACTTCGGGTGCCTTCCATCAGTCTAAGTCAATCTAGGTCATCAGATAATTACACTGTTAAAGGGCACCTAACCCTCCTTTCCGTAGCACCAGACAGGAACAATGAAACAAGAATAAGCAACTCAAACATTTACTGCGAAGAGCATTTAAACACATAACACGTATACATAGATCGCATAACCAGGTTAAGCAATTATACGGAACAGTCAGTCAAGTACATACGAAGTCATTCCATGAAACAATAGGGTCCTCAGAAAGTACTATAAACAACTAGGTCACAAGTGCAAAAGAACTCACGAAAAGCTTTTCCCCTTCCAGGGCTTCGTCCAAATATTTATATCTTAATCAAGGTCGATCACGCTTAACCACCCGAACAAACCACACGAAGTTCCATAGAATTGCCTTTCTAGTTCACCAAATCCTTTCTAACCTAGGCCCTCATATCTTTCGTATCCGGGCACAAGAATCTCGTCTAAGATAATTCACATCTCGAGCCGGCCGGTCCCAAGAGTAAACCATCCTTATTAAAGATTCCTACCCGACATACACACCTAGCTTCCTCGAGTCCCATGATAACGATTCGTACACTTATCACATGCCCGGTTCATAACTTACACTCAAACGAGCACTTAGACATATCCATGAAATTAAGACCACAACACCACTTGGCCCAGTCTCACTCCGCGCAGAGACCACTCGACGTGGCTCTGATACCACTTGTAACAGCCCCACCTTCCCCTAAGGCGAACCAAAGGGGTTAGCGGACTGCCTGCCCAGCTCTCGCCAGGACTAACGGTGCAGTACAAAGCGATCTATCACGTTTTGAAACTTATAATGCGCGCAACAAGGCAAAAGGGCAAAATAACCCAAAATAAAAGAAACGAAATCCAGAGTCGGCCATGAATAGTAACCGACCCGTCCGAAACCCAACCAAACCTCGAAAACATATACAACATAACATTAACCATTTACAAGCCACAATGGCCTTTAAAAGTGATACAAAAGTCACTACATATGTGGGTTGCCAAAACAAAAGTGAAAACGGCCCTAATGAAACATTTAGGGTCCCATTTTATATACAATACAAAAGAGGCATTCATCTAGTTCATTCGGCAACCATTTAATAAAATTCATTCCAAAAAAGTCATATTCCTGTAAGGAAAACAAAAGAAACGGGGTGAACTATATGCCCAGTGAGAATACAACCACCATAGCAGCTAAGATCACATAAGCATAACCGTTCAGTTCAAGTATGCAAATAAGCAATAAATCACATCAGTGAAAGGATACGGACGGCTCTCAAGAGCCCATTTCCACGCTTATGTCTTGATCCAACCTCATTGACCCTCCGTCAATGTTAAATAATAACCAACCGTAGACAACTCTTTACTTCCATTCCTTCCATCCAACATTCCCCAACCGGGCCCGCACTCCAATTCAGTAGCTTTTGGTAATACTCGAGTATACCGGAACCAAGGGTCTCAATACCACAAGGTTCCCCAGTACAGTCCCCGTGGCAATTCAATCTTCACGACCAAGCCCTCGCCGGCTCGATCCAATTGACTACCAAACGGGGTTGAGCTCAGTAATACAGTAAGGTCGTTGGACATCGTCCAAACAACACCAAATCAGTTTCCATAAAATGAATTGCAATAACTCATATATCAAGTTCAGTAAGACAGTGAAACAGTGGACAATCAGTGATACTATCAAAAGGGGTGAGGGCGGTCAAGTACACCCTCACCTTAATCAATTCCAATATCCAAGTAAGCCTTCAAGGCATCACATATACATTTAGCAAAGCCACATAATAACATTTAAGTGAGTAGTATACTCACCAATCAATTAAGTGCTATTTCATGCACTTCCGTCAGGAGAATGTCGTGAACCACCGTCACGCCCTAGAACACGTAAACAAATGCAATGAGACTCGATGACGAGTCACATAACAATGCTGAACACAACCCCAATAGGGTTTCATATGCATATACAAGCATTATAGCAAACCAGAAATTCAAACAATGGCATTAGCCTTGGCCCTGAAATAAAACTGTTTTGTCCTTACTTTGCGGTAATGGCGTTAATTTCACTACGGTTATCAGATGGGGGTGTAAGATCCACCGTTTCGAAGCTATGAAACAGGGCTACAACAATGTAGAAGGTCACTCAATCCAGTTCCTAGCTTAACTAGGTCAAAAATGCCAAATACTAAACCAGAATGACCAAAACAGATTTGCAAATCACACAAAACTGTAATCCGTATAACTCAGTCCATACAAGTCCAAATGCCGAAATTCCAAAGGCATATGATAGCTAAGACATCCAGCTACATTTCATCAGAAGACACCAACTTCAAAATCCAAACCAATTCCAGTCAAAATGGCCAAATACAAACGCAGTTTTCGCATTCTGTCCAAAGCAGAACAGCTACAGTAATTTCGTCATATCTCATTCTACATTAATCCAAATGACCTGAAATTTTACAGGCACCTCAAACACATCAATACCTACAACTTTCATGTTTTGAGTAAAGTCAAATTCGGCCTCTAACCCTATGATCTAAAACCGGACAGAATTAGGGATTTATGAACCCTAACTTTTCAATTTTCACACCAAATCCAAAATTGGTTGCATTTAGCAACAATTCACACCTACAAGAGTCATTATAGTCCATTGCCAATCATCCAAGATAGCCTCAACATCCCATTCATATTGAACCAGAAAATTCATCATAAAATGGAAAACTTCACCAAATCACTTCAAACCAAGATAAAAACCAGAAATTTCAGCACCTTAATCACGAATAAGCATAACTTAGGCTTCATAAGGTGTAAGAGGGTGTTCAAGCTTCACTTACCAAGAAACAAGAGAGAGGAGGATGTTGGACACCTTAAACCTTCAAACAAGCTTCACTACAACACTCACTAACATCAACTAAAGAGATTTTATGGAGTAAAAATAGATGGAAGCAAGTTTTTTTGGGTGATTTGAGCTAGTTGGGACTTGAAAATTGAAGAAGTTTTCTTCCTTCCTTAGCACAAGAGGGCCGGCCATCCAAGAGTGAAAAATGGTGATTTTTGGGCAATTTTTGGATATTTAATCCTTTGGTCAAAAAAGTCAAAAATTGGAATAGTAAATCTTAAAATTCACCCAATGAGAAAGTGACACTTGTCACTCTCATTAATGCATTCCTATCCTTTCTTTCCTCTCTCACATCAATCATTTCACACACTCTACTTATCTATTAACATCCGATAAATTTTACACAGTATCCGAAACTTAACCTTATTGGCCGAATTTTCTCGAACTTTTCGCACTAGTGGGTCCCACGTCCAATATATATTCTTAATTTTCTAAAAACTTACCAATACTAGAAAAATCATCTAAAAACTATAATTACGCATAAAATCTACCAGAAAAATATTTCAAAGCCAGAAAATGCAAAAATTAAGCAATTAAGGGAACTAAAACCCTAGAAAAAATATTAGGGTTTTACGGGTTCTCACTCTCTCCCCCTTAAAAGAATTTCGTCCTCAAAATTCCTTATCATTGACTACACCAGGATTAAGTTGAGCATTATACTTAGCTAACAGATCGGTACCCCTTCACTGGCCAGGTTCAGTAAATTATTACCTTCCACGTCCTCTAAGGGGTCAAAGCCTTGATGTTGTTCTAAGGAGTACACCCGAGAGGACACTTTCGATCTATCCTTGTCTCCCTTCGACTGGTCAGGGTGGGTCGTGGTTGGTGGCAGAGTCCCTTGCCGCTCGCGCAGGCTAGCTGGACAGTTAGCAATTTGATGGTCGGCACTCCCACAGAGCAAGCATTTTCCTCCTTTCCTCCAGCAGTTATCCTCCGAGTGGTTTAATTTTCCGCAATACCCGCAGGGTCCGCGTGCTGTAGAAGCCAAGCCTCCTCTTGACGGCCTCTCCGGTGACACTCCCGGCATCCTTACTCCTCCCGTTCCTCGTCCAAACTTGGGAGGGGTACTTTCATCCCCTTGCCCCGAACTACTTCCAGGAAATTCACGCTTCTTAGCCTGGAAGTTTCGGACCTGCATTCGTGCACTTTCAACTCGTTGGGCTTTTTCCATTGCCTCGCTAAACGTAGTGATTTGAGCCGCCGCGAGGTCTTTCTGGATCTCAACGTTCAAACCCTGAATGAAGCGCCTAACCCGTCGTTGCTCAGTCATGATTAGTTCAGGCGCAAACTTGGACAGGCGGGTAAATTGACTCTCATATTCTGCCACAGTCTGAGCCCCTTGCCGGAGCCGGATAAACTCATCCTCCTTCCTCTCCTGGACTAGAGGAGGGAAAAACTTGGCATTAAATTCTCGGATGAAGTTCACCCAAGTCCTAGGCGTCTGCTCCCGCTCCCATTTCTGTCTGATTACGTTCCACCAGGAACGGGCTGCCCCCTCAAGCTGAAACGCGGCAAAAGTCACCTGCGTCAGGGTAGTGTAGGGCTGCAAATATATCCACCATCTTTTCAAGCCATCTTTCGGCAACGTCTGGGTCGGGTCCCCCAACAAACTTTGGCGGAGCGAACTTTTGGAAATGTTCGAGAGCTCTATCCTCGCTCTCGATAGGGTTACCGGGGTTTCCGGGATTAGGGTTTGGGTTCTGGCCCTGTTGTTGCACTACTTGTGCGAGTAGGTTTGTCATTTGCTGCATAGCAGCAGCTATTTGAACAGTGGGGTCGGCTTGTGATTCAGGATTGGGCCCAGTAGAGGTTTCCCCCGTACCCCTAACCGGTGTGGGTTGCCTACCCCTGCGTCCATGGCCTCGACCACTTCGGGTGCCTTCCATCAGTCTAAGTCAATCTAGGTCATCAGATAATTACACTGTTAAAGGGCACCTAACCCTCCTTTCCGTAGCACCAGACAGGAACAATGAAACAAGAATAAGCAACTCAAACATTTACTGCGAAGAGCATTTAAACACATAACACGTATACATAGATCGCATAACCAGGTTAAGCAATTATACGGAACAGTCAGTCAAGTACATACGAAGTCATTCCATGAAACAATAGGGTCCTCAGAAAGTACTATAAACAACTAGGTCACAAGTGCAAAAGAACTCACGAAAAGCTTTTCCCCTTCCAGGGCTTCGTCCAAATATTTATATCTTAATCAAGGTCGATCACGCTTAACCACCCGAACAAACCACACGAAGTTCCATAGAATTGCCTTTCTAGTTCACCAAATCCTTTCTAACCTAGGCCCTCATATCTTTCGTATCCGGGCACAAGAATCTCGTCTAAGATAATTCACATCTCGAGTCGGCCGGTCCCAAGAGTAAACCATCCTTATTAAAGATTCCTACCCGACATACACACCTAGCTTCCTCGAGTCCCATGATAACGATTCGTACACTTATCACATGCCCGGTTCATAACTTACGCTCAAACGAGCACTTAGACATATCCATGAAATTAAGACCACAACACCACTTGGCCCAGTCTCACTCCGCGCAGAGACCACTCGACGTGGCTCTGATACCACTTGTAACAGCCCCACCTTCCCCTAAGGCGAACCAAAGGGGTTAGCGGACTGCCTGCCCAGCTCTCGCCAGGACTAACGGTGCAGTACAAAGCGATCTATCACGTTTTGAAACTTATAATGCGCGCAACAAGGCAAAAGGGCAAAATAACCCAAAATAAAAGAAACGAAATCCAGAGTCGGCCATGAATAGTAACCGACCCGTCCGAAACCCAACCAAACCTCGAAAACATATACAACATAACATTAACCATTTACAAGCCACAATGGCCTTTAAAAGTGATACAAAAGTCACTACATATGTGGGTTGCCAAAACAAAAGTGAAAACGGCCCTAATGAAACATTTAGGGTCCCATTTTATATACAATACAAAAGAGGCATTCATCTAGTTCATTCGGCAACCATTTAATAAAATTCATTCCAAAAAAGTCATATTACTGTAAGGAAAACAAAAGAAACGGGGTGAACTATATGCCCAGTGAGAATACAACCACCATAGCAGCTAAGATCACATAAGCATAACCGTTCAGTTCAAGTATGCAAATAAGCAATAAATCACATCAGTGAAAGTGTGAGAACCCGTAAAAACCCTAATATTTTCCCTAGGGTTCATTTCCCCTTATTTGCATGTTTTCTGCATTTTCTGGCTTAGAAATATTTTCTTAGTGGATTTTATGAGCAATTATAGTTTTAAGATGATTTTTCTAGTATTGGTGAGTTTTTAGAAAATTAAGAGTAAATAGTGGACGTGGGACCCACTAGTGCGAAAAGTTCGGAAAAATTCGGCCTATAAGGTTAAGTTTCGGATACTGTGTAAAATTTATCGGGTGTTAAGTGATAAGTGGAGTGTGTGAAGTGATTGATGTGAGAGAGAAAAGAAAGATAGGAATGCATTTAATAGAGTGCCACATGTCATCTTCTCATTGGTCATGACTTAAGAAACACTATTCACCTTTTGACAAATTTTTGACTTTTGACCCAATTAGTAAATATCTTCAAAAATTCATTAAAATCCTCTCATTTTCTCTCCACCATGGCCGGCCCTCTCTAAGCAAGAAAGGAAAGAGACTTCTTCATTTTGCAAGCTTTCATTTGGTCCAATCTACCACAAATCAAAGTCTAGAGTTGATTCTACTCCATAAAACCTTTGCTTCTAGTGTTAGTAAGTGTATTGGTGAGGTTTGTTTGAAGATCAAAGGTGTCCAATATCTCTCTTTCTCTTGATTTCTTGGTAAGTGTTGCTTGAAACACCCTCCTACCTCTAATGATGGTTATATGATGCTTAGAAGTGGCATGAGTGTGTAAAAATGTGATTTGTTTCTTGATTTGAAGAGTTTTGGTGAAGTTTTCATTTTATTGAGAATTTTTCTGGTTTAATATGAAATGAAGGTTGTGGCTTTGCATGATGAATGGTAATGGTTGATAATGACTCTATGAGGTGTATTGGATAGGAAAATGCAACTAGTTTTGGATTTGGATGGAAAATTGGAAAGTTAGGGTTCTTGAAGCCCCAATTCTGTCCGGTTTTAGATCACTGTGTTAGAGGCCGAATTTGACTTTCTCAAAACATGAAAGTTGTAGGTATTGATGAGGTTGATGTGCCTGCAAAATTTCAGGTCATTTAGATTAATGTGGAATGAGATATGACGAAATTACTGTAGCTGTTCTGTTTTGGATAGAATGCGAAAACTGCGTTAGTAATTGGCCATTTTGACTGGTATTGGTTTGGATTTTGGAGTTGGTGTCTTCTGATGAAATGCAGCTAAGTGTCTTAGCTAACATATGCCTTTGGAATTTCAACATTTGGACTTGTAAGGACTGAGATATACCGATTACAGTTTTTTGTGTTTTGGGAACCTGTTTTAGGAATTCTGGGTTAGTATTTAGCATATTTGACCTAGTTGTGTTACGAACTGGTTTGAGTGACCTTCTACATTGTTGTAGCCCTGTTCCATAGCTTCGAAATGGTGGGTCTTACACCCCCAACCGATAATTGTAGTGAGAGTTGTGCCATTACCGCATTGTGACGTCAAAACCGGTTTTCTTAGCAAGGCCTAAGTTGAAGCCTTTCTTAATTTCTGGTTTGCTATCATGCTTGCATATGTTTATGAAACCCTATTGGGGTTGTGATTGGCATTGTTTTATGGCTCGGTATCGAGTCTCATAGTACTTGCTTACGTGTTCTAGGGCGTGACGGTGGTTCACGACATTCCCCTGACGGAAGTGCATGACATAGCACTTAACTGCTTAGTGAGTATACTACTCACTTACTTGTTATAATGTGGCTTTGTGCTATGTGTATTTGATGCCTTGAAGGCTTACTTGGTTATTGGAAATGATTGAGGTGAGGGTGTACTTGATCGCCCTCACCCCTTGTGATTTTAGTTATGGCTACTGATTGTTTTACTGAAATACTGCACTGGATATATGAGATACTGCATTCCATTCGTGGAAACTGATTTGGTGTCGTTGGACGAGTATCCAATGGCTTTACTGCATTTATGAGCTCAACCCCGTATGGTAGTTAATTGGATCGAGCCGGCGAGGGCTTGGTCGTGAAAATTATCATGCCACGGGGACTGTACTGGGGAACCTTGTGGTAATGAGACCCTTGGTTCCGGTAAACTCGAGTATTACCAAAAGCTACTGAATTGGAGTGCGGGCCCGGTTGGGGTATGTTTGGTGGAAGGAATGGAAGGAAAGTGAAGTCTACGGTTTGGTACTGTTAACATTGACGGAGGGTCAATGAGGTTGGATCAAGACTGCGAGCGTGGAAATGGGCTCTTGAGAGCCGACCGTATCCTTTTACCGTATTGCTTCATTGCTTATTTGTGCACTTTAAATGAAGGTTCATTCCTATATGACTTCGATTGCTTATCGGGTGGTATACCACTGGGCTTTAGCTCATTCCGTGTTATTTGTTTTCCTTACAGGCAAATGAGCACTTTTGGAAAGGTTATGATAGTTGAATGCAAGTTGAGCTCTTGTACATGTACTTTGATTAGCTCCTTGAGGGTGTTAACCCTAAGTGTATGGTTTCCCTTAATGAATGGCTTGTATTGGCCTAAATGCACTTGTATGATCTTATGAGATAACTTGTACGCCATTTGGCTTGTAAATGCTGATTTCCAATGTATATTTATGTTTGGATAATGTTTGGTTGGATTTCGGAGTGCCACGGCTTTCAAACGGAAAAGGAAAAATTTTGCCGAAGATGAACAGTGGCGGATCCGGCCAGGAATCCGGCCAGAAACTGGCCGGATTGCAGGCCGGATTGCCTGGGGAAAAATGGAACCCGGCCAGTTGCTCTCGGCCGGGTATCCGGCCAGACAATCCGGCCGGATCTTGGCCGGATTGTGATGGAAGGAAAAAAAAAAAAAAAAAAAGAGAGTTTTGAGTTTTGGCTTGTTTGCGCGCAACGGTATGTTCCGGATCGTAATAGAATGACGTAAAACGTACTGTTAGTCCTGGCGAGAGCTGGGCAGGCAGTCCGCTAACCCCTCTGGTTCGCCTTAGGGGAAAGTGGGGCTGTCACAGGTGGTATCAGAGCCATGTCGCGTGGTCTCTGCGCGGAGTGAGACTGGGTCAAGTTGTGTTGTGGTCTCAATTTCATGGATATGTCTAAGTGCTCGTTTGAGCGTAAGTTATGAACCGGGCATGTGATAAGTGTATGAATTATTATTATGGGACTCGAGGAAGTTAGGTATGTATGTCGGGTAGGAATCTTAAATAAGGATGGTTTACTCTTGGGACCGGCCGGCTCGAGATGTGAATTATCTTAGATGAGATTCTTGCGCCCGGATACGAAAGATATGAAGGCCTAGGTTAGAAAGGATTTGGTGAACTAGAAAGGCGGTTCTATGGAACATCGTGTGGTTTGTTCGAGTGGTTAAGCGTGATCGACCTTGATAAGTTATAAATATTTGGACGAAGTCCTAGAAGAGGAAAAGCTTTTCGAAGGTTCTTTTGCACTTGTGACCTAGTTGTTCAAAGTACTTTTGAGGACCCTATTGTTTCATGCAATGACTTCATATGTACTTGACTGACTGTTCCGTATGATTGCTTAACCTGGTTATGTGATCTATGTGTACGTGTTATGTGTTTAAATGCTCTTCGCCGTAAATGTTTGAGTTGCTTATTCTTGTTTCATTGTTCCTGTCTGGTGCTACGGAAAGGAGGGTTAGGTGCCCTTTAACAGTGTATTTATTTGATGACCTAGATTGACTTAGACTGATGGAAGGCACCCGAAGTGGTCGAGGCCGTGGACGCAGGGGTAGGCAACCTACACCGGTTAGGGGTACGGGGGAAACCTCTACTGGGCCCAATCCTGAACCACAAGCCGACCCCACTGTTCAAATAGCTGCCGCTATGCAGCAAATGACCAATTTACTAGCACAAGTAGTGCAACAACAGGGCCAAAACCCAAACCCTAACCCTGGGAATCCTGGTAACCACGTGGAGAGCGAGGATAGAGCTCTCGAACGTTTTTAAAAGTTTTCCCCGCCAAAGTTTATAGGGGGACCCGACCCTGATATTGCTGAGAAATGGCTTGAGAAAATGGTAGATATCTTCGCGGCCCTACACTACCCTGACGAACGGCAGGTCACTTTTGCCGTGTTTCAACTCGAGGGAGCTGCCCGTTCCTGGTGGAACGTAATTCGGCAGAAATGGGAAATGGAACAGACGCCTAGGACCTGGGTGAATTTCATTCGAGAATTCAATGCCAAGTTTTTCCCTCCTCTAGTCCAGGAGAGGAAGGAGGACGAGTTTATCCGGCTCCGGCAAGGGGCTCAGACTGTGGCGGAATATGAGAGCCACTTTACCCGCTTATCCAAGTTTGCGCCTGAGTTGATTTTGACCGAGCAACGAAGAATACGGCGATTTGTCCAGGGCCTGAACGTAGAAATCCAGAAGGACCTCGCGGCAGTCCAAATTAACGCCTTCAGTGAAGCAGTGGAAAAGGCACAACGGGTAGAGAATGCTAGGCTCCAGGTGAAAAACTTTCAGGCGAAAAAGAGAGGATTTCCTGGAGACAATTCGGGACAGGAGGATGAAAGTACCCTCCCCAAGTTTGGACGAGGAACGGGAGGAGTGAGGATGCCGGAAATGTCACCAGAGAGGCCGTCAAGAGGAGGCACAGCTTCTGCAGCACGCGGACCCTGCGGGTATTGCGGGAAATTAAACCACTCGGAGGACAACTGCTGGAGGAAAGGAGGAAAATGCTTGCTCTGTGGGAGTGCCGAACATCAAATCGCTAACTGTCCAGCTCGCCTGCGCGAGCGGGAAGGGACTCTGCCACCAACTACAACCCACCCTGACCAGTCGAGGAGAGACAAAGATGGATCGAAAGTGTCCTCTCGGGTGTACTCCTTAGAACAACATCAACTCTTTGACCCATTAGAGGACGTGGAAGGTAAGAATTTACTGAACCTGGCTAGTGAAGGGGCACAGATCTGTTAGCGAAGTATAAAGCTCAATTTAATCCCGGAGTAGTCAATGATAAGAAATTTCGAGGACGAAATTCTTTTAAGGGGGAGAGAGTGTGAGAACCCGTAAAAACCCTAATATTTTCCCTAGGGTTCATTTCCCCTTATTTGCATGTTTTCTGCATTTTCTGGCTTAGAAATATTTTCTTAGTGGATTTTATGAGCAATTATAGTTTTAAGATGATTTTTCTAGTATTGGTGAGTTTTTAGAAAATTAAGAGTAAATAGTGGACGTGGGACCCACTAGTGCGAAAAGTTCGGAAAAATTCGGCCTATAAGGTTAAGTTTCGGATACTGTGTAAAATTTATCGGGTGTTAAGTGATAAGTGGAGTGTGTGAAGTGATTGATGTGAGAGAGAAAAGAAAGATAGGAATGCATTTAATAGAGTGCCACATGTCATCTTCTCATTGGTCATGACTTAAGAAACACTATTCACCTTTTGACAAATTTTTGACTTTTGACCCAATTAGTAAATATCTTCAAAAATTCATTAAAATCCTCTCATTTTCTCTCCACCATGGCCGGCCCTCTCTAAGCAAGAAAGGAAAGAGACTTCTTCATTTTGCAAGCTTTCATTTGGTCCAATCTACCACAAATCAAAGTCTAGAGTTGATTCTACTCCATAAAACCTTTGCTTCTAGTGTTAGTAAGTGTATTGGTGAGGTTTGTTTGAAGATCAAAGGTGTCCAATATCTCTCTTTCTCTTGATTTCTTGGTAAGTGTTGCTTGAAACACCCTCCTACCTCTAATGATGGTTATATGATGCTTAGAAGTGGCATGAGTGTGTAAAAATGTGATTTGTTTCTTGATTTGAAGAGTTTTGGTGAAGTTTTCATTTTATTGAGAATTTTTCTGGTTTAATATGAAATGAAGGTTGTGGCTTTGCATGATGAATGGTAATGGTTGATAATGACTCTATGAGGTGTATTGGATAGGAAAATGCAACTAGTTTTGGATTTGGATGGAAAATTGGAAAGTTAGGGTTCTTGAAGCCCCAATTCTGTCCGGTTTTAGATCACTGTGTTAGAGGCCGAATTTGACTTTGCTCAAAACATGAAAGTTGTAGGTATTGATGAGGTTGATGTGCCTGCAAAATTTCAGGTCATTTAGATTAATGTGGAATGAGATATGACGAAATTACTGTAGCTGTTCTGTTTTGGATAGAATGCGAAAACTGCGTTAGTAATTGGCCATTTTGACTGGTATTGGTTTGGATTTTGGAGTTGGTGTCTTCTGATGAAATGCAGCTAAGTGTCTTAGCTAACATATGCCTTTGGAATTTCAACATTTGGACTTGTAAGGACTGAGATATACCGATTACAGTTTTTTGTGTTTTGGGAACCTGTTTTAGGAATTCTGGGTTAGTATTTAGCATATTTGACCTAGTTGTGTTACGAACTGGTTTGAGTGACCTTCTACATTGTTGTAGCCCTGTTCCATAGCTTCGAAATGGTGGGTCTTACACCCCCAACCGATAATTGTAGTGAGAGTTGTGCCATTACCGCATTGTGACGTCAAAACCGGTTTTCTTAGCAAGGCCTAAGTTGAAGCCTTTCTTAATTTCTGGTTTGCTATCATGCTTGCATATGTTTATGAAACCCTATTGGGGTTGTGATTGGCATTGTTTTATGGCTCGGTATCGAGTCTCATAGTACTTGCTTACGTGTTCTAGGGCGTGACGGTGGTTCACGACATTCCCCTGACGGAAGTGCATGACATAGCACTTAACTGCTTAGTGAGTATACTACTCACTTACTTGTTATAATGTGGCTTTGTGCTATGTGTATTTGATGCCTTGAAGGCTTACTTGGTTATTGGAAATGATTGAGGTGAGGGTGTACTTGATCGCCCTCACCCCTTGTGATTTTAGTTATGGCTACTGATTGTTTTACTGAAATACTGCACTGGATATATGAGATACTGCATTCCATTCGTGGAAACTGATTTGGTGTCGTTGGACGAGTATCCAATGGCTTTACTGCATTTATGAGCTCAACCCCGTATGGTAGTTAATTGGATCGAGCCGGCGAGGGCTTGGTCGTGAAAATTATCATGCCACGGGGACTGTACTGGGGAACCTTGTGGTAATGAGACCCTTGGTTCCGGTAAACTCGAGTATTACCAAAAGCTACTGAATTGGAGTGCGGGCCCGGTTGGGGTATGTTTGGTGGAAGGAATGGAAGGAAAGTGAAGTCTACGGTTTGGTACTGTTAACATTGACGGAGGGTCAATGAGGTTGGATCAAGACTGCGAGCGTGGAAATGGGCTCTTGAGAGCCGACCGTATCCTTTTACCGTATTGCTTCATTGCTTATTTGTGCACTTTAAATGAAGGTTCATTCCTATATGACTTCGATTGCTTATCGGGTGGTATACCACTGGGCTTTAGCTCATTCCGTGTTATTTGTTTTCCTTACAGGCAAATGAGCACTTTTGGAAAGGTTATGATAGTTGAATGCAAGTTGAGCTCTTGTACATGTACTTTGATTAGCTCCTTGAGGGTGTTAACCCTAAGTGTATGGTTTCCCTTAATGAATGGCTTGTATTGGCCTAAATGCACTTGTATGATCTTATGAGATAACTTGTACGCCATTTGGCTTGTAAATGCTGATTTCCAATGTATATTTATGTTTGGATAATGTTTGGTTGGATTTCGGAGTGCCACGGCTTTCAAACGGAAAAGGAAAAATTTTGCCGAAGATGAACAGTGGCGGATCCGGCCAGGAATCCGGCCAGAAACTGGCCGGATTGCAGGCCGGATTGCCTGGGGAAAAATGGAACCCGGCCAGTTGCTCTCGGCCGGGTATCCGGCCAGACAATCCGGCCGGATCTTGGCCGGATTGTGATGGAAGGAAAAAAAAAAAAAAAAAAAGAGAGTTTTGAGTTTTGGCTTGTTTGCGCGCAACGGTATGTTCCGGATCGTAATAGAATGACGTAAAACGTACTGTTAGTCCTGGCGAGAGCTGGGCAGGCAGTCCGCTAACCCCTCTGGTTCGCCTTAGGGGAAAGTGGGGCTGTCACAGAAAGGATACGGACGGCTCTCAAGAGCCCATTTCCACGCTTATGTCTTGATCCAACCTCATTGACCCTCCGTCAATGTTAAATAATACCCAACCGTAGACAACTCTTTACTTCCATTCCTTCCACCCAACATTCCCCAACCGGGCCCGCACTCCAATTCAGTAGCTTTTGGTAATACTCGAGTATACCGGAACCAAGGGTCTCAATACCACAAGGTTCCCCAGTACAGTCCCCGTGGCAATTCAATCTTCACGACCAAGCCCTCGCCTGCTCGATCCAATTGACTACCAAACGGGGTTGAGCTCAGTAATACAGTAAGGTCGTTGGACATCGTCCAAACAACACCAAATCAGTTTCCATAAAATGAATTGCAATAACTCATATATCAAGTTTAGTAAGACAGTGAAACAGTGGACAATCAGTGATACTATCAAAAGGGGTGAGGGCGGTCAAGTACACCCTCACCTTAATCAATTCCAATATCCAAGTAAGCCTTCAAGGCATCACATATACATTTAGCAAAGCCACATAATAACATTTAAGTGAGTAGTATACTCACCAATCAATTAAGTGCTATTTCATGCACTTCCGTCAGGAGAATGTCGTGAACCACCGTCACGCCCTAGAACACGTAAACAAATGCAATGAGACTCGATGACGAGTCACATAACAATGCTGAACACAACCCCAATAGGGTTTCATATGCATATACAAGCATTATAGCAAACCAGAAATTCAAACAATGGCATTAGCCTTGGCCCTGAAATAAAACTGTTTTGTCCTTACTTTGCGGTAATGGCGTCAATTTCACTACGGTTATCAGATGGGGGTGTAAGACCCATCGTTTCGAAGCTATGAAACAGGGCTACAACAATGTAGAAGGTCACTCAATCCAGTTCGTAGCTTAACTAGGTCAAAAATGCCAAATACTAAACCAGAATGACCAAAACAGGTTTGCAAATCACACAAAACTGTAATCCGTATAACTCAGTCCATACAAGTCCAAATGCCGAAATTCCAAAGGAATATGATAGCTAAGACATCCAGATACATTTCATCAGAAGACACCAACTTCAAAATCCAAACCAATTCCAGTCAAAATGGCCAAATACAAACGCAGTTTTCGCATTCTGTCCAAAGCAGAACAGCTACAGTAATTTCGTCATATCTCATTCTACATTAATCCAAATGACCTGAAATTTTACAGGCACCTCAAACACATCAATACCTACAACTTTCATGTTTTGAGCAAAGTCAAATTCAGCCTCTAACCCTATGATCTAATACCGGACAGAATTAGGGATTTATGAACCCTAACTTTTCAATTTTCACACCAAATCCAAAATTGGTTGCATTTAGCAACAATTCACACCTACAAGAGTCATTATAGTCCATTGCCAATCATCCAAGATAGCCTCAACATCCCATTCATATTGAACCAGAAAATTCATCATAAAATGGAAAACTTCACCAAATCACTTCAAACCAAGATAAAAACCAGAAATTTCAGCACCTTAATCACTAATAAGCATAACTTAGGCTTCATAAGGTGTAAGAGGGTGTTCAAGCTTCACTTACCAAGAAACAAGAGAGAGGAGGATGTTGGACACCTTAAACCTTCAAACAAGCTTCACTACAACACTCACTAACATCAACTAAAGAGATTTTATGGAGTAAAAATAGATGGAAGCAAGTTTTTTTGGGTGATTTGAGCTAGTTGGGACTTGAAAATTGAAGAAGTTTTCTTCCTTCCTTAGCACAAGAGGGCCGGCCATCCAAGAGTAAAAAATGGTGATTTTTGGGCAATTTTTGGATATTTAATCCTTTGGTCAAAAAAGTCAAAAATTGGAATAGTAAATCTTAAAATTCACCCAATGAGAAAGTGACACTTGTCACTCTCATTAATGCATTCCTATCCTTTCTTTCCTCTCTCACATCAATCATTTCACACACTCTACTTATCTATTAACATCCGATAAATTTTACACAGTATCCGAAACTTAACCTTATTGGCCGAATTTTCCCGAACTTTTCGCACTAGTGGGTCCCACGTCCAATATATATTCTTAATTTTCTAAAAACTTACCAATACTAGAAAAATCATCTAAAAACTATAATTACGCATAAAATCTACCAGAAAAATATTTCAAAGCCAGAAAATGCAAAAATTAAGCAATTAAGGGAACTAAAACCCTAGAAAAAATATTAGGGTTTTACGGGTTCTCACTCTCTCCCCCTTAAAAGAATTTCGTCCTCAAAATTCCTTATCATTGACTACACCAGGATTAAGTTGAGCATTATACTTAGCTAACAGATCGGTACCCCTTCACTGGCCAGGTTCAGTAAATTATTACCTTCCACGTCCTCTAAGGGGTCAAAGCCTTCATGTTGTTCTAAGGAGTACACCCGAGAGGACACTTTCGATCTATCCTTGTCTCCCTTCGACTGGTCAGGGTGGGTCGTGGTTGGTGGCAGAGTCCCTTGCCGCTCGCGCAGGCTAGCTGGACAGTTAGCAATTTGATGGTCGGCACTCCCACAGAGCAAGCATTTTCCTCCTTTCCTCCAGCAGTTATCCTCCGAGTGGTTTAATTTTCCGCAATACCCGCAGGGTCCGCGTGCTGTAGAAGCCAAGCCTCCTCTTGACGGCCTCTCCGGTGACACTCCCGGCATCCTTACTCCTCCCGTTCCTCGTCCAAACTTGGGAGGGGTACTTTCATCCCCTTGCCCCGAACTACTTCCAGGAAATTCACGCTTCTTAGCCTGGAAGTTTCGGACCTGCATTCGTGCACTTTCAACTCGTTGGGCTTTTTCCATTGCCTCGCTAAACGTAGTGATTTGAGCCGCCGCGAGGTCTTTCTGGATCTCAACGTTCAAACCCTGAATGAAGCGCCTAACCCGTCGTTGCTCAGTCATGATTAGTTCAGGCGCAAACTTGGACAGGCGGGTAAATTGACTCTCATATTCTGCCACAGTCTGAGCCCCTTGCCGGAGCCGGATAAACTCATCCTCCTTCCTCTCCTGGACTAGAGGAGGGAAAAACTTGGCATTAAATTCTCGGATGAAGTTCACCCAAGTCCTAGGCGTCTGCTCCCGCTCCCATTTCTGTCTGATTACGTTCCACCAGGAACGGGCTGCCCCCTCAAGCTGAAACGCGGCAAAAGTCACCTGCGTCAGGGTAGTGTAGGGCTGCAAATATATCCACCATCTTTTCAAGCCATCTTTCGGCAACGTCTGGGTCGGGTCCCCCAACAAACTTTGGCGGAGCGAACTTTTGGAAATGTTCGAGAGCTCTATCCTCGCTCTCGATAGGGTTACCGGGGTTTCCGGGATTAGGGTTTGGGTTCTGGCCCTGTTGTTGCACTACTTGTGCGAGTAGGTTTGTCATTTGCTGCATAGCAGCAGCTATTTGAACAGTGGGGTCGGCTTGTGATTCAGGATTGGGCCCAGTAGAGGTTTCCCCCGTACCCCTAACCGGTGTGGGTTGCCTACCCCTGCGTCCATGGCCTCGACCACTTCGGGTGCCTTCCATCAGTCTAAGTCAATCTAGGTCATCAGATAATTACACTGTTAAAGGGCACCTAACCCTCCTTTCCGTAGCACCAGACAGGAACAATGAAACAAGAATAAGCAACTCAAACATTTACTGCGAAGAGCATTTAAACACATAACACGTATACATAGATCGCATAACCAGGTTAAGCAATTATACGGAACAGTCAGTCAAGTACATACGAAGTCATTCCATGAAACAATAGGGTCCTCAGAAAGTACTATAAACAACTAGGTCACAAGTGCAAAAGAACTCACGAAAAGCTTTTCCCCTTCCAGGGCTTCGTCCAAATATTTATATCTTAATCAAGGTCGATCACGCTTAACCACCCGAACAAACCACACGAAGTTCCATAGAATTGCCTTTCTAGTTCACCAAATCCTTTCTAACCTAGGCCCTCATATCTTTCGTATCCGGGCACAAGAATCTCGTCTAAGATAATTCACATCTCGAGTCGGCCGGTCCCAAGAGTAAACCATCCTTATTAAAGATTCCTACCCGACATACACACCTAGCTTCCTCGAGTCCCATGATAACGATTCGTACACTTATCACATGCCCGGTTCATAACTTACGCTCAAACGAGCACTTAGACATATCCATGAAATTAAGACCACAACACCACTTGGCCCAGTCTCACTCCGCGCAGAGACCACTCGACGTGGCTCTGATACCACTTGTAACAGCCCCACCTTCCCCTAAGGCGAACCAAAGGGGTTAGCGGACTGCCTGCCCAGCTCTCGCCAGGACTAACGGTGCAGTACAAAGCGATCTATCACGTTTTGAAACTTATAATGCGCGCAACAAGGCAAAAGGGCAAAATAACCCAAAATAAAAGAAACGAAATCCAGAGTCGGCCATGAATAGTAACCGACCCGTCCGAAACCCAACCAAACCTCGAAAACATATACAACATAACATTAACCATTTACAAGCCACAATGGCCTTTAAAAGTGATACAAAAGTCACTACATATGTGGGTTGCCAAAACAAAAGTGAAAACGGCCCTAATGAAACATTTAGGGTCCCATTTTATATACAATACAAAAGAGGCATTCATCTAGTTCATTCGGCAACCATTTAATAAAATTCATTCCAAAAAAGTCATATTCCTGTAAGGAAAACAAAAGAAACGGGGTGAACTATATGCCCAGTGAGAATACAACCACCATAGCAGCTAAGATCACATAAGCATAACCGTTCAGTTCAAGTATGCAAATAAGCAATAAATCACATCAGTGAAAGGATACGGACGGCTCTCAAGAGCCCATTTCCACGCTTATGTCTTGATCCAACCTCATTGACCCTCCGTCAATGTTAAATAATAACCAACCGTAGACAACTCTTTACTTCCATTCCTTCCACCCAACATTCCCCAACCGGGCCCGCACTCCAATTCAGTAGCTTTTGGTAATACTCGAGTATACCGGAACCAAGGGTCTCAATACCACAAGGTTCCCCAGTATAGTCCCCGTGGCAATTCAATCTTCACGACCAAACCCTCGCCGGCTCGATCCAATTGACTACCAAACGGGGTTGAGCTCAGTAATACAGTAAGGTCGTTGGACATCGTCCAAACAACACCAAATCAGTTTCCATAAAATGAATTGCAATAACTCATATATCAAGTTTAGTAAGACAGTGAAACAGTGGACAATCAGTGATACTATCAAAAGGGGTGAGGGCGGTCAAGTACACCCTCACCTTAATCAATTCCAATATCCAAGTAAGCCTTCAAGGCATCACATATACATTTAGCAAAGCCACATAATAACATTTAAGTGAGTAGTATACTCACCAATCAATTAAGTGCTATTTCATGCACTTCCGTCAGGAGAATGTCGTGAACCACCGTCACGCCCTAGAACACGTAAACAAATGCAATGAGACTCGATGACGAGTCACATAACAATGCTGAACACAACCCCAATAGGGTTTCATATGCATATACAAGCATTATAGCAAACCAGAAATTCAAACAATGGCATTAGCCTTGGCCCTGAAATAAAACTGTTTTGTCCTTACTTTGCGGTAATGGCGTCAATTTCACTACGGTTATCAGATGGGGGTGTAAGACCCACCGTTTCGAAGCTATGAAACAGGGCTACAACAATGTAGAAGGTCACTCAATCCAGTTCCTAGCTTAACTAGGTCAAAAATGCCAAATACTAAACCAGAATGACCAAAACAGGTTTGCAAATCACACAAAACTGTAATCCGTATAACTCAGTCCATACAAGTCCAAATGCCGAAATTCCAAAGGCATATGATAGCTAAGACATCCAGCTACATTTCATCAGAAGACATCAACTTCAAAATCCAAACCAATTCCAGTCAAAATGGCCAAATACAAACGCAGTTTTCGCATTCTGTCCAAAGCAGAACAGCTACAGTAATTTCGTCATATCTCATTCTACATTAATCCAAATGACCTGAAATTTTACAGGCACCTCAAACACATCAATACCTACAACTTTCATGTTTTGAGCAAAGTCAAATTCAGCCTCTAACCCTATGATCTAAAACCGGACAGAATTAGGGATTTATGAACCCTAACTTTTCAATTTTCACACCAAATCCAAAATTGGTTGCATTTAGCAACAATTCACACCTACAAGAGTCATTATAGTCCATTGCCAATCATCCAAGATAGCCTCAACATCCCATTCATATTGAACCAGAAAATTCATCATAAAATGGAAAACTTCACCAAATCACTTCAAACCAAGATAAAAACCAGAAATTTCAGCACCTTAATCACTAATAAGCATAACTTAGGCTTCATAAGGTGTAAGAGGGTGTTCAAACTTCACTTACCAAGAAACAAGAGAGAGGAGGATGTTGGACACCTTAAACCTTCAAACAAGCTTCACTACAACACTCACTAACATCAACTAAAGAGATTTTATGGAGTAAAAATAGATGGAAGCAAGTTTTTTTGGGTGATTTGAGCTAGTTGGGACTTGAAAATTGAAGAAGTTTTCTTCCTTCCTTAGCACAAGAGGGCCGACCATCCAAGAGTGAAAAATGGTGATTTTTGGGCAATTTTTGGATATTTAATCCTTTGGTCAAAAAAGTCAAAAATTGGAATAGTAAATCTTAAAATTCACCCAATGAGAAAGTGACATTTGTCACTCTCATTAATGCATTCCTATCCTTTCTTTCCTCTCTCACATCAATCATTTCACACACTCTACTTATCTATTAACATCCGATAAATTTTACACAGTATCCGAAACTTAACCTTATTGGCCGAATTTTCCCGAACTTTTCGCACTAGTGGGTCCCACGTCCAATATATATTCTTAATTTTCTAAAAACTTACCAATACTAGAAAAATCATCTAAAAACTATAATTACGCATAAAATCTACCAGAAAAATATTTCTAAGCCAGAAAATGCAAAAATTAAGCAATTAAGGGAACTAAAACCCTAGGAAAAATATTAGGGTTTTACGGGTCCTCACAGTTCTCCTAATGAATGGACTTCTCTTTATTCAAAAAAATCTTTTTCAGTTAGATTCATTCTAGATGGATTTACTTATCAAGATTACAAAATGGCATGGTATCGTGCTTTTTTGTTTAGACCATTCAATCATTCTTGGTTCTTTACATTCAAAGAAAGTTACAGCAGAGAAATCCCAATTTGGTTAAACCATTGGTGGAAATGGTTTGGTCCACAACCAGAAATTCTACCTCCAAATGTCCTCATGGGATTCCAAACTTATCTCAAAAAAGCAAGGGGGGAAGAACATACAAGGCCAATACTATTTCATATCGAATTTAAAGTACCATGGATTTTTTGCTGGAGTTTCGAGGTTCATCAAGAATTGGAAAAACCACTTCCAATGTCACTAGTTCGAGAATTCAAAATTAAATGGTGGTTAGGATTCAATCAAGAATTTTGTGATCAATAGAATGTATTAAGATTCCTAGAGACTGGAGAAAAACTCAAATGGACTAATCCAAATCAACAATCTACCAAAGTAGTTAATTCCCCAACTATTCCACAGAAGATAGAAAAAGAGAAAAGTTGCTCAACATCAGACACCACGGCAAATGGCTTCTTAATGAAAAAGATGATGCAGAATCCGGAAATGCTCAAAGAATACCTAAATTATTTGCAAAATCAAGACAAGAAAGAAGAAGACAAAAAAGATGAGTCAGCTGGATCGTCATCAGAATCAACTTTTGATGCATTTGGTGGTCCCTGTGCTCAAGACCCGACAGACTTTTGATAAAGTGGTCGGCCAATTTCAAAGATACCGATTTCAAGATAAGAGAAGAATTTCAAAAGGACTAATCACAAGAAGATAAGGTGTCGGCAAGAAAAATAAATCAAATTCAAATGAAAGTGTCGGCAATCAAATGAAGATGAAATTAAAAGACAGAAGTCTCTATAAATAGAACTCAAGATCATTTGTAGAGGCATCGACTTTTTTTTTAGCTATCATAGGAACTTTCTGTAAACCTCTAAATTCTCCGCTTCTATATTTCTTTGTATGCTCTTTGATTCAGGAAGTTCAATAAGAATTCGAAGTTTGATTTCATCTCAAAGGCTCTGCTATTTGAAATTTTCGTTGCAAAGCTACTCTGATTTCCAAGTAAGTTTTATTTAATTTTATGTCAATTATATGCCTGGGTTGGTTCTGGTATTCAAGAATTTCTGGTATCCAAGAAAATCCATATTTTACCAAACCTATTACTCAAAATATCACTTTAACTAGATTTCAAGAAGTGCCTCTTTACAATGCACTAAATTCCTTTACCCAAAGACTTTTTCCTTCAAAATATTTTTGACAACCAGATGATCCATCCAAAAATCTGGATTATTACGAATTAATTCTCACTGATACTCAATCTGTTGAGATTTTTCCTATTCCAGACAAAAAGAATCCAGAAATTATCAGCCATTCAAAATGCATTATAAAGAAAGTTTGTTCTCCTAATGAATGGATTTCTCTTTATTCAAAGAAATCTTTTTCAGTTAGATTCATTCCAGATGGATTTACTTATCAAGATTACAAAATGGCATGATATCGTGCTTTTTTGTATAGACCGTTCAATCATTCTTGGTTCTTTACATTCAAAGAAAGTTGCAGCAGAGAATTCCCAATTTGGTTCAACCATTGGTGAAAATGGTTTGATCCACAACCAGAAATTCTACCTCCAAATGTCCTCATGGGATTCCAAACTTATCTCAAAAAAGCTAGGGGGGAAGAACATACAAGGCCAATACTATTTCATATGGAATTCAAAGTACCGTGGATTTTTTGTTGGAGTTTCAAGGTTCATCAAGAATTGGAAAAACCACTTCCAATGTCACTAGTTCGAGAATTCAAAATTAAATGGTGGTTTGGATTCAATCAAGAATTTTGTGATCAAAAGAATGTATTAAGATTCCTAAAGACGGGAGAAAAACACAAATGGACTAATCCAAATCAACAATCTACCAAAGGATTTAATTCCCCAACTAATCCACAGAAGATAGAAAAAGAGAAAAGTTGCTCAACATCAGACACCACGGCAAATGACTTCTTAATGAAAAAGATGATGCAGAATCCGGATATGCTCAAAGAATACCTAAATTATTTGCAAAATCAAGACAAGAAAGAAGAAGACAAAAAAGACGAGTTAGCTGGATCGTCATCAGAATCAACTTTTGATCCATTTGGTGGTCCCTGTGCTCAAGACCCGACAGACTTTTGATAAAGTGGTCGGCCAGTTTCAAAGATGCCGATTTCAAGATAAGAGAAGAATTTCAAAAGGACCAATTACAAGAAGATAAGGTATCGGCAGGAAAAGCAAATGAAATTCAAATAAAAGTGTCCGCGATCAAATGAAGATGAAATTAAAAGACAGAAGTCTCTATAAATTGAACTCAAGATCATTTGTAGAGGCATCGAATTTTTTTTTAGCTATCATAGGAACTTTCTGTAAACCTCTAAATTCTCCGCTTCTATATTTCTTTGTATGCTCTTTGATTCAGGAAGTTCAATAAGAATTCGAAGTTTGATTTCATCTCAAAGGCTCTGCTATTTGAAATTTTCGTTGCAAAGCTACTCTGATTTCCAAGTAAGTTTTATTTAATTTTATGTCAATTATATGCCTGGGTTGGTTCTGGTATTCAAGAATTTCTGGTATCCCAGAAAATCCATATTTTACCAAACCTATTACTCAACATATCACTTTAACTAGATTTCAAGAAATGCCTCTTTACAATGCACTAAATTCCTTTACCCAAAGACTTTTTCCTTCAAAATGTTTTTGACAACCAGATGATCCATCCAAAAATCTGGATTATTACGAATTAATTCTCACTGATACTCAATCTGTTGAGATTTTCCCTATTCCAGACGAAAAGAATCCAGAAATTATCAGCCATTCAAAATGCATTATAAAGAAAGTTTGTTCTCCTAATGAATGGACTTCTCTTTATTCAAAGAAATCTTTTTCAGTTAGATTCATTCCAAATGGATTTACTTATCAAGATTACAAAATGGCATGGTATCGTGCTTTTTTGTATAGACCATTCAATCATTCTTGGTTCTTTACATTCAAAGAAAGTTGCAGCAGAGAATTCCCAATTTGGTTCAACCATTGGTGGAAATGGTTTCGTCCAGAAATTCTACCTCCAAATGTCCTCATGGGATTCCAAACTTATCTCAAAAAAGCAAGGGGGAAGAACATACAAGGTCAATACTATTTCATGTGGAATTCAAAGTACCATGGATTTTTTGCTGGAGTTTCAAAGTTCATCAAGAATTGGAAAAACCACTTCCAATGTCACTAGTTCGAGAATTCAAAATTAAATGATGGTTAGAATTCAATCAAGAATTTTGTGATGAAAAGAATGTATTAAGATTCCTAGAGACGGGAGAAAAACTCAAATGGACTAATCCAAATCAACAATCTACCAAATGAGTTAATTCCCCAACTACTCCATAGAAGATAGAAAAAGAGAAAAGTTGCTCAACATCAGACACCACGGCAAATGACTTCTTAATGAAAAAGATGAGGCAGAATCCGGAAATGCTCAAAGAATACCTAAGTTATTTGCAAAATCAAGACAAGAAAGAAGAGGACAAAAAAGATGAGTCAGCTGGATCGTCATCAGAATCAACTTTTGATCCATTTGGTGGTCCCTGTGCTCAAGACCTGACAGACTTTTGATAAAGTGGTCGGCCAATTTCAAAGATGCCGATTTCAAGATAAGAGAAGAATTTCAAAAGGACCAATTACAAGAAGATAAGGTGTCGGCAGGAAAAGTAAATGAAATTCAAATGAAAGTTGTAGACACCAAATTTTTGGTGTAATTTCATTTACTGTTTATTTTTTTTAGTTTTTTATTTGTCGTATTAGTTTTATTCAATTTTTAGTTTTTAGTTTTATTTTTAAGTTTTTAGCATAGAGTTTCTTGAAATAAAAAAAAGAAAGAGAAAAAGGAAAAATCATGAAAAAATGAAAAAAAAGAAAAATAAAAAAAAAGAAAAAAAAAAGGAAAAGGAAAAGTAGCAATTTTGTTTTATTTATCTATTTTAATCATTTCTGCTTAATTTATCTTTTATTTTTGTTTGGTTCATTTAGAAAAAAAGAAGAGGGAAAAATGGAAAAATAGAAAAAAAAAAGAAAAGTGGAATTTGCATTTTCTAGTTTATATTGTCCGATGTTAATTAATTTGTTTTTGTTTTTTTTTTATTATTATCAGTATTGTTTTAATTACTTAAAAAAAATGATGATGAACACGCGACTTGCAAGCTGCGTTTTTGCAGCTTGCAAGGAGGGGCTCTTAGCAGCCCCTTAGCTGCAAATTTTGGAGAGTATAGCTGAGGGTTTAGGAGGGGGGTTCCTGGTATAAATAGCAAAAGAAAAGGCAGCCGCAAGAGAGAGGATCGGAGAGGGAGAAAAACATCAAAGGGTAAGAAAGAGAGGGAGCTGGGGGGAGTGACGGACAGAAATAGAAAGGGCAGTGGCGGCTGAGTTCTAAGATCTAAAAAACTAAAAAGGAAAAGGGAGTTTTTGGGAGAAAGGGGGAGATCCGGGACGGCAAGAGTAAACCAGAGAGGGGGAACAGCGGCGGAACTGGGAAAAATTCTGAGGGAGGCTAAGGCAAAAAGGGTGAGGTTGAGAGAGACCAAAAGGGGACTGACGGCTAAAACAGAGGACCGAGAGAGAATAGAGAAAAAGAAGGAGTTTCCTGGGTTTTGAGAGAAAGGCTTCGGGCAAGAGTGAAACAAAGAGAGAAACAAGAGAAGCTGTGAGCTGGGGAAAAGAGAAACTTTTGCAGAAAGTTTTGACAGAAAAAGGGAGAAAGTTTGGCGTTGAAAACGGCTACAAAATCATCAAATCTGAGACCAAACTTGTTGTCCTCGTCGTTTTTGAAAGCTGCAACCTGGGCTTCATATTTGGTGGAACTCGCTCATCTTCCTGCGGGCAATCGTTTTGGATTTCAACCTTATAAGGTGGTCAGGTAAATATAACTCATGCCCCTGCTGATTTAACGTGTTGCTCACAAAAATTCGTACCCATGATACATGAACAAATCAAATTTAGGTCGCCAGTTTTGTTGAACTATTTTCTTCCCTGGTCAAATGCTTCTTGTTTTGTTGATGACTTTCTGATGTCGGATGATGTAAATAAAACCATGAGTTACATGATCTTGTTGGCTCACTGTTTGATTTGGATAGGTGATGAACAAAACCAGAAAACTGCAGAAAGCTTTCTGCTTTATGATTTTTCGTCATGTTCGGATTCCTAATGCTCCCTTGGTTGCTGCTTCTTTTTGTGTTTTTGCGATGTTAATGATGGTTTTTGGCAATGGAAGGATCAGATAACATGATTTTTGTTGGTTTGGCAATGGGTTGGAATTTCTGGTTTTGCATTTTTGCATATCTGAGCAGCCAGTTCACGTTACCTTTCTGCGTTTTGGTGTCCGAGAGTGACCGTTGAGTTCCTTTCCATGTCTTTGCTTGTTGGGATGTCACATTCATGTCTTGTTTGTTTAGTTCAAAGTTTGGATGTTAGATTAAGAAAACTTTGGCTGAGGCATATGTTTGGATATGAATCTGGTCTTGGAAGGTGAAACTAAGGAAAGTTGTGTCTGTTGAACTCCCGGAGTCATAGAAAAGAGTTGCATGCTTGATGATTGCCTTGCTGTGTTTCCCTTGCTTAAAGACCGATACTTGATGTTTGGGTAAAGATTTTACTCAGGCTCAGACAAATAAAACTTGCTTTGCAAACCTAGTCATTCGGCTAAGTCACCAAGACACACCAGTCTTTTCTTGATAAATTTCTGCTGTCTAGCTGCGTTTGTTTTTTTTTTCTGTTTTGCTGGTTTCCTTCCCCGCGGCAGCTCACCAAAAAGACTAGTGTAGTCATCTAGTTTACTAATTAAGCTTTGTGCCTAAATGATCAATGATGAAGTTGCACGCTTTAATCCGAAGCTATGAACATTTTGGTGTGTATGTCTTGTGGATTGAAGCTGCAAAGTTTTTGCAGCAAGGGAAAACACGATAAGAAAGTTGCAGCAGTTTTGTTTCTCCCAATGTTTTGCATTTTCTTTCCAGAATTTTTGCATGAGATCTTTTAAATTTTCTGCCTGTTTGGATGATGATAATGATGTGGTTGCTGTCTAGTTTAAAGCTGAGTTGAGTTTGGGTTGGCAAACAAATGGGTTTTTGTGTTTTTTCTGGTATGTGGTTTGAAGCTGTCCAAGCTTGCGGCAGAAATTTGCATAAGTAAAGAAGATTTCAGTTTTCTACGTAGCATGCATGAAATAATTCTTCAAAATTGCCTCTTAACCCCCTCAAGTTTCACCTTATGCTATTATGACCCACAAAATTGAGAAAACTAATCAATTGAGTCCCTGTGATTTTTGCAGCAATGCATTATGGCCCAATTACATTCCATGATCTTGCAATTAGGTCCTAAGATATTTGCATTCAAACCATGGCTGGATCTTTTCTTGGCTCTTAGGACCTTTGAATTTCTTGAATGTTTTGATTCATTTTGAATGGTTGATTGATGTTGACAATTGGGATCTTGGTTTGCAATTAGGTGTTAAGGTAGGTGCAAGTTGAGTCATTATTTGGCTTTCTTTTATTTTTTTTTGACCTTTGAAGTTCCTAAAAGTGTTTGACTAAGCTTGAATGCTAGTTTAGTGTTCACAGTTGAGTCTTTGGTAGTATTAATGCTTCAATTCAATGGCTTGTTGGCCTTCATGGGTTACCATGTTTTGCTAAGGTGATGCTTAATGCATGGATTTGTGAACCTTGTGACTAAATGAACTTATGGTGACCCATTTTCCTTACTTTCCCTAAATAAGTTGATTAATTGACTTTTTTCATGCTCATGGACCTTTTGAGTTCTAAAATGTTTCATTTGGCTTTGAATGGTTGATTAATGCTTGCATTTGGGTCCTTGGTGGATTCCTTTATTGGAAACTATGTATTGTTTGATTTCATTTAAATTGCAATTAGGAGAGATTTGGTGACTTTGTTATACTTTACTATTTGAGGTACCGTGACCTTTTTATTTGTTTTGAAGCCATTTTTCTTTCATTTGGACACCATTCCAAGGGGGCGGTATAATCTCTTTTATCTTTTTGTCTCTCCTATGTGATCCAATGTGCTAAGTGAATTGCATGTCTACTTTGCTTTCCTAGCTTTTCTTTAATTCCTTTTACTTATGTCATTTACTTTTTGTTTTCATTAAGTTATTCTTTTAATGGGGTATGTGTACACCTCTTGGCTTGTACTAGATAGGGTTTGGAGGAGCATTCGATGAAGAGCTGTTGAAGAGTTGTGCCTAGCTAGCAAATGTAATAGTTAGGGCCTTAATCACCTTATGTGTCTTGCATGTCTATGTGCTATATGTTTAATCGTTTTCTTAGGTTTTGGCATTTAGATATGCATGCTAAGTGTTATGTGCTATGTGTTTATAAGTGATTGACATGTCTACTCGCTTTCCATAGCCATGAATGAATGTGATGGATGAATGTACGTTTCCACTAGTCCAACGCTAGTCGGAATTCATAGAATGGGCTAGTCCAACGCTAGACCCTTAGGGATTTCCCCTCGTTAGTACATATTTGCGTGTTCATTACATGTCATGCATTTTTCTTAGTTTATCATTTTGCATGCCCCTCGAACCCCTTTTCCCTCCATTTTAGGATTTTTGCATTTCATGCTAGTTATAGGGTTCATTTGCTTGAGAGTCCCCTTAAATATGGGATATAGACGAGTGTGGCTTTTTCTAAGCCTTAGCACGCTTGTATTCCCTCTATAAAAGGGCAAATTGAGTCACGATTTAGGTCTCCCCGTACCCATTATGCATGAATTCCCTAGGTTCATGCATCCACTCTATCATTACACTTTCATTTTTTCCTCCCATTTGCACACGTACACTTTTTATCCCTTCACTTGCACACGAACACTTTTATCATCACTTGCACACATGCACTTCATATTATCATTTCACATACCGTACTTTGCCCACTCACGTGCACATTTTCATTTTACATATTTATTGTCTTTTATTACTTTTTCAAACTCATGTCCTCACATTGCATACATACCTTCCATTCATTTGCATCCCACTCGCATTATTCGTGACTTCTTCAAAGGATCGCTATTGGGCTTCACAATTAATGTGATTGGCATCACTCAACCTTTGAAGAGAAATTTCCCCCAATACCCCTAGGTCTAGGGTTTGCATTCATGTAGTGCATCCAAATGTAATAAATTCTTTGGTTAAAACAAGAAAATTTTTTATTAAATCATGCAACTAGCCCTGGCTAGGTCAAAGGGGTGCCTTGGATTTTAGCCTTGTCTTCCCCTTTGTCAAATGTGACTCCCGAACCTTTTTCTTTGGTTTATGTGGACTAGGAGTCGTTTAAAAGGGGTTTCTTACTACTTTTTTCCTATTTTTCTCTTTAAAAATTCATTTTAGGTGACTTGGTACACCTTAACTCATTACCAAGTGGCGACTCCACTTTTATTTTAAAAACCCTTTTTAAACTATAATTTTGGGTCAAATCGTCGCATTCTCAAACCCCCATTTAGACCCATTTTTCTTTTAAATCACAAATTCATTTTTCAATCACAAAAATACATTTTTTAAAACCATTTATTTATTTATCAAAAAATGGGGCGCGACAGTTGGCGACTCCACTGGGGAAGTTCGAGAGTCCGAGCAAATTTGATTCAATCAACCTTTTTCTTCTTTTAACCTTTTCATATATCACATTTGGGTGTTTTAGGGTTGCATTTTTTCCTTTCTTAGGATTTTGCATTTCACGCGTATTAATTACTCCCTCACTCACGCATGTATGATTGGTTGATTGGATGTATGTTTATCCCGCGCTTGCATTGCATTTGGGTGGGGGACATTACCTTAGAGCCTCACGTTGGTTCTCGATCCCTCCCCTCCAAACGAGCACTAGCATACGTGCATACGCTTTATTTTTTTATCCCTTCATTTATTTTTCTTTAGTGGCTTGTCACGCCACTCCACCCTATTAGGATTTTAGGCGACCCACTTGGACGTGTGATCACGACATGATGTGTGTGTAGCATGATCTAATGGGTCACTCAATCTTCCACTTTAAGCTATGGGTTGATAGCCTTTTTAGCTTTTAGTCGAAGGTTGAGGATTTTTTATAGATTCACTCAAACACGTAGCCGTGACACGATGTGTGCGTAGCGGTGTTTGGGGAATCGCTCGAGCCACCGACAAGGAACCTTGGGATTGGTGACCCTTGGTTTCCAAGTCTGAAGGCTTGGGGACCTGAGCTTATCGAGTCTAGATGCATTAGCGAACCCCAACCTCATGCATCCATATTAGAATTGCCTAGGGTAGAGTCGACCTTACCCTAAATTAGGAAACACTATTCACGAGGGGAGGGGTCCTAACCCTTTTTCCTTATCTATCTTTGTTGCTTTTTATTGTTTATTGACCAACGTGTTATGTGATTATGTGCTGAACTAACGTTTCCTTGTTTCTTGTCTTTTGCATTCACAAAACGTTAGGAAATAAGAGGTCTGGCATGATCCTCTTTTAGGACCTACCCTTATAGATAGGCTATTGCATGTTTAGAAATTTTGGTATATTTCGTTCATAAATTAATAATGTCATATCATTTTAGGCTTACCCTGGCAAATAAAGGGTCCTTTAGGTCATGTTTCATTTCAAATTGCATATTTTACTGCTTTAATAAACTGGCATCACGCATAAACCATAGAAAGGGAATGCCATTTAGGCAATCCCGTGTTTAGGAATAAGCCACCTTGTGTCTCGGATACTTAATCCAGTGAGACTTGCACGTTTACATTTTGTACCATCCAAAGGGGTAGTGCACAAGGTAAGGTAGGATCCGATCATTTTCATAGTGTGATCTTTGGAATATGAGCGTCTAATAATCACTTTTTGGCCATTTTATCAAAGATTGGTAAAAATCCCTTGCGCAAAGGATATTAATTTGAAGAAAATTCACAAATGACTCCTCCTATTGAGACGACAAATAAATTGAGGCCAAAATTTGATTTTAGAAGGCTCATAGACTAATGCATCAAGCCATTCAGTCCATTGGATCATTTGATTCCTCAATTTCATCCAGTCCATTTTATCAATTTGTTCATTTTTAGGGCAACCTAGTCGATTTTTGAATTCATTTGACTAGTTTATCCATTTTAGGGTAATCTAGTCGATTTTTGAATAAAACACCAATTTCATTCAATTCATTTGATTAGTTAGGGCAATTTTGTCGATTTTTGATAAATCATCAATTTCGTCCGATTCATTTGACCAATTTACCCTTTTTAGGGTCATCCGGTCGATTTTGAATAAATCGTCAATTCATTTGACCAATTTACCCTTTTTAGGGTCATTTGACCAATTTACCCTTTTTAGGGTTACCTGGTCGATTTTGAATAAATCGTCAATTCATTTGACCGATTTACCCTTTTAGGGTCATTCGGCCGATTTTTGAATAAATCACTAATTCAATTTCATTCATTTGGCCAATTTACCCATTTTTAGGGCAACCGAGCCGATTTTGAATAGATCAAGTTTCGTTCAATCTATTTGATCAATTTACCCTTTTTAGGGTGATCTGATTAATTTTGGATAAATTAAATTTCACTCAATTCATTTGACCCGTTTCCCTTTTCAGGGTAATTTGGTCAAATTTTAAATTATCAATGGCATTCAACCCATTTGACCAATTAGGGTTTCAATGTCGAATTTCAAATAGGGAAACCTAGTCGATTTTGGAAAAACCATCCACTGCATTTGATTAGTTGGGATTTTTGGACCCGTGCTTCACTGAGAAAACTTGGTCAACGAATTCCAATCTTTTCGATAGGAAATTTGTCAAGGTCAAACCCGTGCGTTTTTGCAAATTCTTGTATCGATCACAAGTGATCAATCCATTCGAACGTTGACCTCATTTTGACGAATGTCTCTCATCACTCCAATTGACCAAATTTTTCGAAATTATTCTTCACTCAATAAGTTGATCAGATCCATCAGGTATAGTATAGTGCCTACCTCAGAGGATTGCATCCTCATGCTAGGCCTACCCTTGGCACAAAAAGGGTTCCCCCATAGGACATGCATCCGAATTACTTTAATTGTTACTAACTCCTGTCTTTTCCTTTTTCCTTTTTCTTTTCTTTTTGACAGCAGTCAATCAAGAAGGGTATCTAATAAGGGTTTTCCTACATTCTCAGGTAGTATATAGCTACCCGAAAAAGCCCCATTATCACCCGATCGCGTAACCGAGCTTCAAGAGATAGTGTAAACATGAGTACCCATCCAGAATCATCTGATAGGCCCGCAACTACATCACCGACTGACTTGACAAATCTGGGAGCTCAACTGAGTGAAGTTCTAAACCGATTTAATGAGCTGAGCGTTGGAATGATGGCCCAACGACGAGTAATCGATCAATTGGTAGCTAGTGGTGCTAGCAGTAAACAACATGAGCCCTTACCTCCTGGCCAATCTAAACCTCAACCCATATTTTTGCCTTATACTCAAACCTCTGTTCCTTCACAATTCATAAACCCCCCTGAGGAAGCCTTTACTTATCCCACTCATGGCCCACAACCTGCTTATGCACCTCACATCCAAACTAACTCTCCTCATGTCCAAATTCCCGAAAATTATCTGCCAATTACTATAAGCATGCCATTCGAGCCATAGGGACCTTATTATTACTCCACCGCTGAGCCGTTCACCCAAGATACCGCTGCTCAAGGGAAAGTTGAAACCGGGGAGTCATCCGCACCAGTGGATAAGAATTTGCTAAAGCGATTGGATCGGTTTGAGGATTTCATAAGGAAAAGCCAAGGCTTGAATAAACAAGGAGGGCGGGACTACAACGAGCTATGCCTGTTTTCGGATATGCAATTGCCCATGGGTTTCAAAATACCCAAATTTAGCAAGTATGATGGAACGAGCAACCCCAAGACGCACCTCCGAATGTTTGCTAACAAGTTGGGCAAACCAATAGATGACGAGAATCTACCAGTTCGTTTGTTTCCCGAAAGCTTAGAAGGTGATGCATTGGACTGGTATTCCAATTTGAAACCCGAGGATATGAGGACGTGGCTGGACTTATCAACTGCTTTTGTAAGGCAATACGAATACAATTGCGAGCTGGCTCCAACGAGGACCACATTGGAAGGAACCAAGAGGAAACCATCCGAGGACCACAAGACATATGCGAAAAGATGGAGGAAATTGGCCGCCAAGGTGGAACCCCCTATGATTGAAGATGAGATTGTTCTTACGTTCATCAAAGCTCATGATCCGCCCTACTTTGAGGAGATTTTTCGCATGACCGGGTGTTCATTTGCAGCAATTATCAATAAGTTGGAGGAATATGACGAATACGTCAAAGCAGGGAAAATTGTCAATGTATCAGCTTTAAAATCACAGTTGGACGCCTTGCAAGGTCAAAGTAATAACAGAAGGGAGCCTCAACTCCAGAAGAAAGAGGAGGAAACTACTTTTGTGTGGGGCCAAGGACCATTTTCAAGACCCAGATCCCAACGTTACCAGACGTATTCATTTCGCTACCCAAACTCACGCCCTGTTTACCATACTACCAGTAATCACCCTCGACCTCAGCCAAACCATGCAAGCCCACCTACAATATCCTTCCCAATGACTCAAAACAATCCTCAAATTCAATCTCGTCTACCTTATAATCCCAGACCTGCTCCACCAAACCAACAGACTTACAACCTTCCTCAAACCAATAAAATACAAAAACCTGGTCGATCTCGAACTTTTGCCAACTTAGGCCGACCCATTGACCAACTGTATGAACAGCTCAAGGCTGCCGGTAAAATAGATGACATACCTCCTCCAAACTACTCTCGTCGAGGTCTCTCTTCTGGGTACGACCCTCAAGCCGCGTGTGCCTACCATTCTGGAGCGCCCGGTCATTCGACCAGTAACTGTTGGGTACTAAAACATAAGATCCAGGACATGATCGAAGCAGGAAATATAGTGATTAAGGAAAAGGGAAGAACAAGGACCGAACATAAGTACGAATCCTTTTTCTGAACACAAGGACACTTTTGAGGCATTTACCTCCAGCAAGGAAATTTGAAAATCCTGGAAATGGCTGAATTAGTGAGACTCCTCTTGAAGGGAAGTTTTGATAAATTTGGGGAGTTATTTTGGTTTGAAACCAATGAAAATCGTTCATACATGTGTCTTTTGTTTAAATATGTTTTTTGTAAATAGTTTTCAATCAAGTGACTGCTAAAGACACGTTTCATGATATTAAGTTTGGTTTTTGTCTGGAAAGTCAATAAAATGTACAGTCTTATATATATTGTGACTCACACATTCTTTTCAGATGGCCCAGAATAAAACCGCCTGACCCTTTGGATATCACTGTTCAGAAATTTGATGGCAGCGATCTCATAAATGTGAATTTGAATTTCAAAAATGAGAGGAGTGGGGAAGAGGCATCCGAAAATGTTTCAAAGAAGCCCGAATGGAATAAAAGAAGTCCAAGCCGAATCGGGATCAAGATTAGAAATAAGAAACAATTGAACACAGTCTATCGTGGTCAATATGATCAAGAGGATTGGTCTGTGATTACCATTAAAGGGTCAAATCATGACCATTCAGACAAGAAGGCAAAGCATTAAGGTGATTTTTATCAGTACAGAATGAAGCCAAAAGGAGAGTTTGCCGCAAATTGGTAAGGTGCTCTTATCATCAAAAAGGTATCGCCGGGTGGAGCACTTGTTCCCTCAGCCAATCAATTCGGAGATGTGTAAGAAATTTTCATCTGATAAACGAAAGTTTTCTTTTAGAATTAATGCGAAGAATGGAATGAAAGTCAGGCCCTCTTCTTTTCCCATTAAGACATTTATCCCTAGTTATCCCTTTTGAGCCTTCAGAATAAAATACTTCATTTGGCAACCCCTGAGAATCGCAAACCCCACACTGAGACAAGTTTGAGTTGAAAAGGAAAATTTCAAAAAGTGGAAAAGTGAAAAGCCACAAAATCAAAAGACAAAAGAAGAAAAGAGAACCTCAGTTCACAAATAAACTGGGGCAAATTTTTGAAAAGTTCAAAAAATGGCAGAAGGCCGAAAAATCAAAAGAGGAAAGAAAATGAAAGAAGGCCTCAATTGAGCATAAATTGGGGCAAATTCTGATTTAGCCCTAAAATAGGGTTGGCACAACAATGCGATCTCAGATTACTTAAACCACTCTTGAAATCTGCCTTCAAACCTTAAACTTTTCTAAACACCCCACCAGACCCCATTACAAAAGCCAAAAAGTCCTGGCTTTCGTTCTTGGTATTACCTCTTTTAAGGAAAATTTTCTAAGTCACATGGCAAATGATGTCAATACGCCTTCACTCACGTTGTAAGGGAAGGGGTTGTCGCACTGATGCCATTATCTCCTAAAACACATCTTTTTGAGTTGATAAAGGCTATTGGCGAGATTTGTTCATCAGGCGAAAATCCGAAAAGGGGACCTTTTGTTAAAAAAAAAAAAAGAGAAGAAGAAAAAAAGAGAGAAAAAAAAAGCAAAAAGAAAAAGAAAAGAAAAAAGAAGTGGGAATGGTCTTAGTGAAAACCTAGAAGGGCGCTAAGGTAGAGTTTCATGAGAAAAGTGAGGTTGGAATTAGAAAGCTGATGATTCGGTTCATTTGGGATTCCTTCTCGCATTATGTTTTTCTGTTGCCGACATTGAACTCAGGGCAGATGATATCTAAAGGGTCAAGCGTGGCATTTGTTTGAAGTCGGAATACTTTTGGTTTTTCAAGTGTACATTGTCGAATTTATAGATTCATTTCTTCAAAATTAATTTTCTTTCAATAAATGATTGTTTTCATGTTACAGAAATTTTTGTCAATAAATAGACAACTCTTTCATTTGTTACATGGTCTCATCTATCTTTTGGATTTATCCAATGGCAATCCCCCTGATTTATCGAAAATCCCTGGATACCAAGGGCCTTATTAGCATTGGAAATCAATGGAATTTGATCAGATCACAGAGCAAAGTCGAGTTTTCAAAGTATCAAGGGGAAAACATCAAAGTACTCATGTTTACACATTTCTTGAAGGAGGAATAGATCGAATGGTGGTGGCATTATTTGTTCTTTCTCTTGCAGATTCATACGCGTTTCAAAGGACGAAACTGGAGCAACTTTTTGAATTGAGAAATGTCGCCCAAGAATTTTTATATGACTGAGGGGATCGGACCAAAGAAGAAGCGAATCAAAGTTTTAAGGAGGATCAACCCTGCCATAATGCAAATCAATTGATTAATGGAAATTGGGGCCAATTATTTTTGAAAAATTCTCAAAAATCAAACTTGAATTTAATTTCTTATCTCTCGACAAATTTCAATTTCTTGTTAATGAAATTTCAGCGCCCGCCGCGCACCCTTCCATTCCCCACTCTTGACAACCACATTTGATTCTACCACCGTTAGCATCGAGTTTATCTCACTAACGTGTGCGTTTTCATTCAACCGTCGTTAGCATTGAGTCTATCTCACTAACGTGTGCGTTTTTACTTCAACCGCCGTTAGCATCGAGTCTATCTCACTAACGTGCGTGTTTTCATCCTACTGCCGTTAGCATCGAGTCTATCTCGCTAACGTGCGTGTTTTCATCCTACCGCCGTTAGCATCGAGTCTATCTTACTAACGTGCGTGTTTTCATTCCACCACCGTTAGCATCGAGTTTATCTCACTAACGTGCCTGTTTTCATTCCACCACCGTTAGCATCGAGTCTATCTCACTAACGTACGTGTTTTCATTCTACCGCTGTTAGCATCGAGTATATCTCACTAACGTGCATGTTTTCATTCCACCACCGTTAGCATCGAGTCTATCTCACTAACGTGTGTGTTTCATCCTACCGCCGTTAGCATCGAGTCTATCTCACTAACGTGCGTGTTTTCATTCTACCGCCGTTAGCATCGAGTCCATCTCACTAACGTGTGTGTTTCATCCTGCCACCGTTAGCATCGAGTCTATCTCACTAACGCGTGTGTTTTATTCTATCCTCGGCAGGACCGGGTTCTATCCCGCTGACCGCTTAGATCACGTTGGGCCCGGACTTCGTGCCGCCAACTTCACAAGATCACGTTGGGCTTGGACTTCGTGCCGCCAACTTCACAACATCCCGTTGAGCCTGGATTTCGTGCCGCCAACATTTCATTGGGCAGGCTCGGGTTTAATCCCACTGACCAAATTCATTACACTGGGGCAAATTATTTCGAAAAGTCTCTCTCAGTCAGGAAAAATAAAAAATAAAAATCAAAAATCAAAAAATCAAAGTCAAAAATCAAATCAAGTTCATCACGGCAGGCTCGGGTTTGATCCCACTGTCCGATGGTCAAGACATTTCATTTTCATTGCTACTGGAGCTGGGTTTGTCCCGCCAGTAAGCATTTCATTTTCATAGCCACTAGCCGTGGGTCAGTCCCACTAGTAAGCACAGTCCCGTTTAAATTCTGTTCGGGTCAGTCCCGTTTTAAATTTCTGTCCGGGTCTATCCCGTGGGTCTATCCCATTTAATTTTCTGTCCGGGTCTATCCCGTGGGTCTATCCGGGTCTATCCCGTGGGTCTATCCCAATTTTACATTTCTGTCCGGGTCTATCCCGTGGGTCTATCCCATTTAAATTTCTGTCCGGGTCTATCCCGTTTGCATTTTCTGTTCGGGTCTATCCCGTGGGTCTATCCCATTTAAATTTCTGTCTGGGTCTATCCCATTTACGTTTCTACTCGGGTCTATCCCGTTTACATTTTCTGCTCGGGTCTATCCCATGGGTCTATCCCATTTTTACATTCATGTTCGGGTCAGGGCCATTTTTAGAATTCTTGTTCGTTGGAATCATCTTGCAGCCGAATAATGCAGGTAAGTATTTGGTGTCTACTTCTTTGTCTCAAGTTTTTTCAAAACTCAGACAAAGAGGGGCAAACTGTAGACACCAAATTTTTGGTGTAATTTCATTTACTGTTTATTTTTTTTAGTTTTTTATTTGTCGTATTAGTTTTATTCAATTTTTAGTTTTTATTTTTATTTTTAAGTTTTTAGCATAGAGTTTCTTGAAATAAAAAAAAGAAAGAGAAAAAGGAAAAATCATGAAAAAATGAAAAAAAAAAGAAAAAAAAAAGGAAAAGGAAAAGTAGCAATTTTGTTTTATTTATCTATTTTAGTCATTTCTGCTTAATTTATCTTTTATTTTTGTTTGGTTCATTTAGAAAAAAAGAAGAGGGAAAAATGGAAAAATAGAAAAAAAAAGAAAAGTGGAATTTGCATTTTCTAGTTTATATTGTCCGATGTTAATTAATTTGTTTTTGTCTTTTTTTTTATTATTATCAGTATTGTTTTAATTACTTTAAAAAAAATGATGATGAACACGCGACTTGCAAGCTTCGTTTTTGCAGCTTGCAAGGAGGGGCTCTTAGCAGCCCCTTAGCTGCAAATTTTGGAGAGTATAGCTGAGGGTTTAGGAGGGGGGTTCCTGGTATAAATAGCAAAAGAAAAGGCAGCCGCAAGAGAGAGGATCGGAGAGGGAGAAAAACATCAAAGGGTAAGAAAGAGAGGGAGCTGGGGGGAGTGACGGACAGAAATAGAAAGGGCAGTGGCGGCTGAGTTCTAAGATCTAAAAAACTAAAAAGGAAAAGGGAGTTTTTGGGAGAAAGGGGGAGATCCGGGACGGCAAGAGTAAACCAGAGAGGGGGAACAGCGGCGGAACTGGGAAAAATTCTGAGGGAGGCTAAGGCAAAAAGGGTGAGGTTGAGAGAGACCAAAAGGGGACTGACGGCTAAAACAGAGGACCGAGAGAGAATAGAGAAAAAGAAGGAGTTTCCTGGGTTTTGAGAGAAAGGCTTCGGGCAAGAGTGAAACAAAGAGAGAAACAAGAGAAGCTGTGAGCTGGGGAAAAGAGAAACTTTTGCAGAAAGTTTTGACAGAAAAAGGGAGAAAGTTTGGCGTTGAAAACGGCTACAAAATCATCAAATCTGAGACCAAACTTGTTGTCCTCATCGTTTTTGAAAGCTGCAACCTGGGCTTCATATTTGGTGGAACTCGCTCATCTTCCTACGGGCAATCGTTTTGGATTTCAACCTTATAAGGTGGTCAGGTAAATATAACTCATGCCCCTGCTGATTTAACATGTTGCTCACAAAAATTCGTACCCATGATACATGAACAAAAATTCTTGTTTTGTTGATGACTTTCTGATGTCGGATGATGTAAATAAAACCATGAGTTACATGATCTTGTTGGCTCACTGTTTGATTTGGATAGGTGATGAACAAAACCAGAAAACTGCAGAAAGCTTTCTGCTTTATGATTTTTCATCATGTTCGGATTCCTAATGCTCCCTTGGTTGCTGCTTCTTTTTGTGTTTTTGCGATGTTAATGATGGTTTTTGGCAATGGAAGGATCAGATAACATGATTTTTGTTGGTTTGGCAATGGGTTGGAATTTCTGGTTTTGCATTTTTGCATATCTGAGCAGCCAGTTCACGTTACCTTTCTGCGTTTTGGTGTCCGAGAGTGACCGTTGAGTTCCTTTCCATGTCTTTGCTTGTTGGGATGTCACATTCATGTCTTGTTTGTTTAGTTCAAAGTTTGGATGTTAGATTAAGAAAACTTTGGCTGAGGCATATGTTTGGATATGAATCTGGTCTTGGAAGGTGAAACTAAGGAAAGTTGTGTCTGTTGAACTCCCGGAGTCATAGAAAAGAGTTGCATGCTTGATGATTGCCTTGCTGTGTTTCCCTTGCTTAAAGACCGATACTTGATGTTTGGGTAAAGATTTTACTCAGGGTCAGACAAAGAAAACTTGCTTTGCAAACCTAGTCATTCGGCTAAGTCACCAAGACACACCAGTCTTTTCTTGATAAATTTCTGCTGTCTAGCTGCGTTTGTTTTTTTTTTCTGTTTTGCTGGTTTCCTTCCCCGCGGCAGCTCACCAAAAAGACTAGTGTAGTCATCTAGTTTACTAATTAAGCTTTGTGCCTAAATGATCAATGATGAAGTTGCACGCTTTAATCCGAAGCTATGAACATTTTGGTGTGTATGTCTTGTGGATTGAAGCTGCAAAGTTTTTGCAGCAAGGGAAAACACGATAAGAAAGTTGCAGCAGTTTTGTTTCTCCCAATGTTTTGCATTTTCTTTCCAGAATTTTTGCATGAGATCTTTTAAATTTTCTGCCTGTTTGGATGATGATAATGATGTGGTTGCTGTCTAGTTTAAAGCTGAGTTGAGTTTGGGTTGGCAAACAAATGGGTTTTTGTGTTTTTTCTGGTATGTGGTTTGAAGCTGTCCAAGCTTGCGGCAGAAATTTGCATAAGTAAAGAAGATTTCAGTTTTCTACGTAGCATGCATGAAATAATTCTTCAAAATTGCCTCTTAACCCCCTCAAGTTTCACCTTATGCTATTATGACCCACAAAATTGAGAAAACTAATCAATTGAGTCCCTGTGATTTTTGCAGCAATGCATTATGGCCCAATTACATTCCATGATCTTGCAATTAGGTCCTAAGATATTTGCATTCAAACCATGGCTGGATCTTTTCTTGGCTCTTAGGACCTTTGAATTTCTTGAATGTTTTGATTCATTTTGAATGGTTGATTGATGTTGACAATTGGGATCTTGGTTTGCAATTAGGTCTTAAGGTAGGTGCAAGTTGAGTCATTATTTGGCTTTCTTTTATTTTTTTTTGACCTTTGAAGTTCCTAAAAGTGTTTGACTAAGCTTGAATGCTAGTTTAGTGTTCACAGTTGAGTCTTTGGTAGTATTAATGCTTCAATTCAATGGCTTGTTGGCCTTCATGGGTTACCATGTTTTGCTAAGGTGATGCTTAATGCATGGATTTGTGAACCTTGTGACTAAATGAACTTATGGTGACCCATTTTCCTTACTTTCCCTAAATAAGTTGATTAATTGACTTTTTTCATGCTCATGGACCTTTTGAGTTCTAAAATGTTTCATTTGGCTTTGAATGGTTGATTAATGCTTGCATTTGGGTCCTTGGTAGATTCCTTTATTGGAAACTATGTATTGTTTGATTTCATTTAAATTGCAATTAGGAGAGATTTGGTGACTTTGTTATACTTTACTATTTGAGGTACCGTGACCTTTTTATTTGTTTTGAAGCCATTTTTCTTTCATTTGGACACCATTCCAAGGGGGCGGTATAATCTCTTTTATCTTTTTGTCTCTCCTATGTGATCCAATGTGCTAAGTGAATTGCATGTCTACTTTGCTTTCCTAGCTTTTCTTTAATTCCTTTTACTTATGTCATTTACTTTTTGTTTTCATTAAGTTATTCTTTTAATGGGGTATGTGTACACCTCTTGGCTTGTACTAGATAGGGTTTGGAGGAGCATTCGATGAAGAGCTGTTGAAGAGTTGTGCCTAGCTAGCAAATGTAATAGTTAGGGCCTTAATCACCTTATGTGTCTTGCATGTCTATGTGCTATATGTTTAATCGTTTTCTTAGGTTTTGGCATTTAGATATGCATGCTAAGTGTTATGTGCTATGTGTTTATAAGTGATTGACATGTCTACTCGCTTTCCATAGCCATGAATGAATGTGATGGATGAATGTACGTTTCCACTAGTCCAACGCTAGTCGGAATTCATAGAATGGGCTAGTCCAACGCTAGACCCTTAGGGATTTCCCCTCGTTAGTACATATTTGCGTGTTCATTACATGTCATGCATTTTTCTTAGTTTATCATTTTGCATGCCCCTCGAACCCCTTTTCCCTCCATTTTAGGATTTTTGCATTTCATGCTAGTTATAGGGTTCATTTGCTTGAGAGTCCCCTTAAATATGGGATATAGACGAGTGTGGCTTTTTCTAAGCCTTAGCACGCTTGTATTCCCTCTATAAAAGGGCAAATTGAGTCACGATTTAGGTCTCCCCGTACCCATTATGCATGAATTCCCTAGGTTCATGCATCCACTCTATCATTACACTTTCATTTTTTCCTCCCATTTGCACACGTACACTTTTTATCCCTTCACTTGCACACGAACACTTTTATCATCACTTGCACACATGCACTTCATATTATCATTTCACATACCGTACTTTGTCCACTCACGTGCACATTTTCATTTTACATATTTATTGTCTTTTATTACTTTTTCAAACTCATGTCCTCACATTGCATACATACCTTCCATTCATTTGCATCCCACTCGCATTATTCGTGACTTCTTCAAAGGATCGCTATTGGGCTTCACAATTAATGTGATTGGCATCACTCAACCTTTGAAGAGAAATTTCCCCCAATACCCCTAGGTCTAGGGTTTGCATTCATGTAGTGCATCCAAATGTAATAAATTCTTTGGTTAAAACAAGAAAATTTTTGATTAAATCATGCAACTAGCCCTGGCTAGGTCAAAGGGGTGCCTTGGATTTTAGCCTTGCCTTCCCCTTTGTCAAATGTGACTCCCGAACCTTTTTCTTTGGTTTACGTGGACTAGGAGTCGTTTAAAAGGGGTTTCTTACTACTTTTTTCCTATTTTTCTCTTTAAAAATTCATTTTAGGTGACTTGGTACACCTTAACTCATTACCAAGTGGCGACTCCACTTTTATTTTAAAAACCCTTTTTAAACTATAATTTTGGGTCAAATCGTCGCATTCTCAAACCCCCATTTAGACCCATTTTTCTTTTAAATCACAAATTCATTTTTCAATCACAAAAATACATTTTTTAAAATCATTTATTTATTTATCAAAAAATGGGGCGCGACAAAAGTGTCGGCAATCAAATGAAGATGAAATTAAAAGACGGAAGTCTCTATAAATAGAACTCAAGATCATTTGTAGAGGCATCGAGTTTTTTTTTAGCTATCATAGGAACTTTCTGTAAAACTCTAAATTCTCAGCTTCTATATTTCTTTGTATGCTCTTTGATTCAAGAAGTTCAATAAGAATTTGAAGTTTGATTTCATCTCAAAGGCTCTGCTATTTAAAATTTTCGTTGCAAAGCTACTCTGATTTCCAAGTAAGTTTTATTTAATTTTATGTCAATTATATGCCTGGGTTGGTTCTGGTATTCAAGAATTTCTGGTATCCAAGAAAATCCATATTTTACCAAACCTATTACTCATCATATCACTTTAACTAGATTTCAAGAAGTGCCTCTTTACAATGCACTAAATTCCTTTACCCAAAGACTTTTTCCTTCAAATTATTTTTGGCAACCAGATGATCCATCCAAAAATCTGGATTATTACGAATTAATTCTTACTGATACTCAATCTGTTGAGATTTTTCCTATTCCAGACGAAAAGAATCCAGAAATTATCAGCCATTCAAAATGCATTATAAAGAAAGTTTGTTCTCCTAATGAATGGACTTCTCTTTATTCAAAGAAATCTTTTTCAGTTAGATTCATTCCAGATGGATTTACTTATCAAGATTACAAAATGGCATGGTATCGTGGTTTTTTGTATAGACCATTCAATCATTCTTGGTTCTTTACATTCAAAGAAAGTTGCAGCAGAGAATTCCCAATTTGGTTCAACCATTGGTGGAAATGGTTTGGTCCACAACCAGAAATTCTACCTCCAAATGTCCTCATGGGATTCCAAACTTATCTCAAAAAAGCAAGGGGGAAGAACATACAAGGTCAATACTATTTCATATGGAATTCAAAGTACCATGGATTTTTTGCTGGAGTTTCAAAGTTCATCAAGAATTGGAAAAACCACTTCCAATGTCACTAGTTCGAGAATTCAAAATTAAATGGTGGTTAGAATTCAATCAAGAATTTTGTGATCAAAAGAATGTATTAAGATTCCTAGAGACGGGAGAAAAACTCAAATGGACTAATCCAAATCAACAATCTACCAAAGGAGTTAATTCCCCAACTACTCCACAGAAGATAGAAAAAGAGAAAAGTTGCTCAACATCAGACACCACGGCAAATGACTTCTTAATGAAAAAGATGATGCAGAATCCGGAAATGCTCAAAGAATACCTAAGTTATTTGCAAAATCAAGACAAGAAAGAAGAAGACAAAAAAGATGAGTCAGCTGGATCGTCATCAGAATCAACTTTTGATCCATTTGGTGGTCCCTGTGCTCAAGACCCGACAGACTTTTGATAAAGTGGTCGGCCAATTTCAAAGATGTCGATTTCAAGATAAGAAAAGAATTTCAAAAGGACCAATTAAAAGAAGATAAGGTGTCGGCAGGAAAAGCAAATGAAATTCAAATGAAAGTGTCGGCAATCAAATGAAGATGAAATTAAAAGAGGGAAGTCTCTATAAATAGAACTCAAGATCATTTGTAGAGGCATCGAGTTTTTTTTTAGCTATCATAGGAACTTTCTGTAAAACTCTAAATTCTCAACTTCTATATTTCTTTGTATGCTCTTTGATTCAAGAAGTTCAATTAGAATTCGAAGTCTGATTTCATCTCAAAGGCTCTGCTATTTAAAATTTTCGTTGTAAAGCTACTCTGATTTCCATGTAAGTTTTATTTAATTTTATGTCAATTATATGCCTGGGTTGGTTCTGCTATCCAAGAAAATTCATATTTTACCAAACCTAATACTCAACATATCACTTTAACTAGATTTCAAGAAGTTCCTCTTTACAATGCACTAAATTCCTTTACCCAAAGACTTTTTCCTTCAAAATGTTTTTGGCAACCAGATGATCCATCTAAAAATCTGGATTATTACGAATTAATTCTCACCGATACTCAATCTGTTGAGATTTTCCCTATTCCAGACGAAAAGAATCCAGACATTATAAAGAATGTTTGTTCTCCTAATGAATGGACTTCTCTTTATTCTAAGAAATCTTTTTCAGTTAGATTCATTCCAGATGGATTTACTTATCAAGATTACAAAATGGCATGGTATCGTGCTTTTTTGTATAGACCATTCAATCATTCTTGGTTCTTTACATTCAAAGAAAGTTGCAGCAGAGAATTCCCAATTTGGTTCAACCATTGGTGGAAATGGTTTGGTCCACAACCAGAAATTCTACCTCCAAATGTCCTCATGGGATTCCAAACTTATCTAAAAAAAGCAAGGGGGAAGAACATACAAGGTCAATACTATTTCATATGGAATTCAAAGTACCATGGATTTTTTGCTGGAGTTTCAAAGTTCATCAAGAATTGAAAAAACCACTTCCAATGTCACTAGTTCGAGAATTCAAAATTAAATGGTGGTTAGAATTCAATCAAGAATTTTGTGATGAAAAGAATGTAATAAGATTCCTAGAGACGGGAGAAAAACTCAAATGGACTAATCCAAATCAACAATCTACCAAAGGAGTTAATTCCCCAACTACTCCACAGGAGATAGAAAAAGAGAAAAGTTGCTCAACAAAAAAGATGAGTCAGCTGGATCGTCATCAGAATCAACTTTTGATCCATTTGGTGGTCCCTGTGCTCAAGACCCGACAGATTTTTGATAAAGTGGTCGGCCAATTTCAAAGATGCCGATTTCAAGATAAGAGAAGAATTTCAAAAGGACCAATTACAAGAAGATAAGGTGTCGGCAAGAAAAGCAAATGAAATTCAAATGAAAGTGTCGGCAATCAAATGAACATGAAATTAAAAGACGGAAGTCTCTATAAATAGAACTCAAGATCATTTGTAGAGGCATCGAGTTTTTTTTTAGCTATCATAGGAACTTTCTGTAAACCTCTAAATTCTCAGTTTCTATATTTCTTTGTATGCTCTTTGATTCAAGAAGTTCAATAAGAATTCAAAGTTTGATTTCATCTCAAAGGCTCTGCTATTTAAAGTTTTCGTTGCAAAGCTACTCTGATTTCCAAGTAAGTTTTATTTAATTTTATGTCAATTATATGCCTGGGTTAGTTCTGGTATTCAAGAATTTCTGGTATCCAAGAAAATCCATATTTTACCAAACCTATTACTCATTATATCACTTTAACTAGATTTCAAGAAGTGCCTCTTTACAATGCACTAAATTCCTTTACCCAAAGACTTTTTCCTTCAAATTATTTTTGGCAACCAGATGACCCATCCAAAAATCTGGATTATTACGAATTAATTCTCACTGATACTCAATCTGTTGAGATTTTCCCTATTCCAGAAGAAAAGAATCCAGAAATTATCAGCCATTCAAAATGCATTATAAAGAAAGTTTGTTCTCCTAATGAATGGACTTCTCTTTATTCAAAGAAATCATTTTCAGTTAGATTCATTCCAGATGGATTTACTTATCAAGATTACAAAATGGCATGGTATCGTGTTTTTTTGTATAGACCATTCAATCATTCTTGGTTCTTTACATTCAAAGAAAGTTGCAGCAGAGAATTCCCAATTTGGTTCAACCATTGGTGGAAATGGTTTGGTCCACAACCAGAAATTCTACCTCCAAATGTCCTCATGGGATTCCAAACTTATCTCAAAAAAGCAAGGGGGAAGAACATACAAGGTCAATACTATTTCATATGGAATTCAAAGTATCATGGATTTTTTGCAGGAGTTTCAAAGTTCATCAAGAATTGGAAAAATCACTTCCAATGTCACTAGTTCGAGAATTCAAAATTAAATGGTGGTTAGAATTCAATCAAGAATTTTGTGATCAAAAGAATGTATTAAGATTCCTAGAGACGGGAGAAAAACTCAAATGGACTAATCCAAATCAACAATCTACCAAAGGAGTTAATTCCCCAACTACTCCACAGAAGATAGAAAAAGAGAAAAGTTGCTCAACATCAGACACCACGGAAAATGACTTCTTAATGAAAAAGATGATGCAGAATCCGGAAATGCTCAAAGAATACCTAAGTTATTTGCAAAATCAAGACAAGAAAGAAGAAGACAAAAAAGATGAGTCAGCTGGATCGTCATCAGAATCAACTTTTGATCCATTTGGTGGTCCCTGTGCTCAAGACCCGACAGACTTTTGATAAAGTGGTCGGCCAATTTCAAAGATGCCGATTTCAAGATAAGAAAAGAATTTCAAAAGGACCAATTACAAGAAGATAAGGTGTCGGCAGGAAAAGCAAATGAAATTCAAATGAAAGTGTCGGCAATCAAATGAAGATGAAATTAAAAGAGGGAAGTCTCTATAAATAGAACTCAAGATCATTTGTAGAGGCATCGAGTTTTTTTTTAGCTATCATAGGAACTTTCTGTAAAACTCTAAATTCTCAACTTCTATATTTCTTTGTATGCTCTTTGATTCAAGAAGTTCAATAAGAATTCGAAGTCTGATTTCATCTCAAAGGCTCTGCTATTTAAAATTTTCGTTGTAAAGCTACTCTGATTTCCAAGTAAGTTTTATTTAATTTTATGCCAATTATATGCCTGAGTTGGTTCTGGTATTCAAGAATTTCTGGTATCCAAGAAAATTCATATTTTACCAAACCTATTACTCAACATATCACTTTAACTAGATTTCAAGAAGTGCCTCTTTACAATGCACTAAATTTGTGAGAACCCGTAAAAACCCTAATATTCTTCCTAGGGTTTATTACCCCTTAATTGCATAATTTTCGCATTTTCTGGCTTAGAAATATTTATCTGGTGGATTTTATGAGCAATTATAGTTTTAAGATGATTTTTCTAGCATTGGAGAAATTTTAGAAAATTAAGAGTAAATAGTGGACGTGGGACCCACTAGTGCGAAAAGTTTGGAAAAATTCGGCCAATAAGGTTAAGTTTCGGATACTGTGTAAAATTTATCGGGTGTTAAGAGATAAGTAGAGTGTTTGAAGTGATTGATGTGAGAGAGAATAGAAAGATAAGAATGCATTTATGGAGGTGACAAGTGTCACCTCCTCATTGGTTGAACTTTAAGAAACACTATTCACATTTTTGACTTTTTTGACCAAAGGATTAAATATCCAAAAATTCACCAAAAATCACCATTTTTCTTCTCTTGTTGGCCGGCCACCTTGAGCAAGGAAGGAAGGAACTTTCTTCAACATTCAAGCTTCTACTTGGTGCAAATCAACCAAAAACTTTGGTTACAACCAATTCCACTCCATACAATCTTACCTTTTAGTGATAGTGAGAGCTTTAGTGAAGTTTATTTGAAGGCCTAAGGTGGTCAACATCCCTCTCTCTCTTGGTTCTTGGTAAGTGAAGCTTGAAACACCCTATTACATCTAATAATGCTTATTTGGTGCTTAATGGGGGCATGAGAGAAGGAATATATGATTTGTTTCTTGATTTGGTTTGTTTTGGTGAAGTTTTCCATTTTATGAGGATTTTTCTGGTTTAATTGGATTATGATGGTGTGGTTGTTTGTGATGATTGGCAATGGACTAAAATGACTCTAGTGGGTGTGAAATGTGGATAAATGTAACCAATTTTGGATTTGGTGTGAAAATTGAAAAGTTAGGGTTCTTAAATCCCAAATTTTGTCCGGTTTTGGATCATAGGGTTAGAGGCCGAATTTGATTTTGCTCAAAACATGAAAGTTGTAGGTATTGATGTGTTTGAGGTTCCTGTAAAATTTCAGGTCATTTGGATTAATGTGGAATGAGTTATGACGAAATTACTGTAGCTGTTCTGTTTTGGACAGAATGCGAAAACTGCGATAGTAATTGGCCATTTTGACTGGAATTGGTTTGGATTTTGGAGTTGGTGTCTACTGATGAAATGTATCTGAATGTCTTAGCTGACTTATGCCTTTGGAATTTCGGCATTTGGACTTGTATGGACTGAGATATACCGATTACAGTTTTCTGTGTTTTGCGAACCTGTTTTAGGAATTCTGGGTTAGTATTTGGCATATTTGACCTAGTTGTGTTAAGAACTGGATTGAGTGACCTTCTACATTGTGGTAGCCCTGTTCCATAGCTTCAAAATGGTGGGTCTTACACCCCCAACCGATAATTGTAGTGAGAGTTGTGCCATTACCGCATTATGACGTCAAAACCGGTTTTCTTATCAAGGCTTAAGCTAAAGCCCTTTCTTAATTTCTGGTTTGCTATCATGCTTGTAAATGTTTATAGAACCCTATTGGGTTTGTGAATTGGTGTTGTTTATGGCTCGGCATGGAGTCTTATTGTATGTGTTGCATGAATCTAGGGCGTGAAGGTAGTGCACGACGGCTTGGTGATCGTGGTACATGAAATACCACTTACTTGCTTGGTGAGTATACTACTCACTTAATTGTTACAAAGTGGCTTTGTTATATATGAATTTGATGCCTTGAAGGCTTACTTGGCTATTGGAATTGATAGAGGTGAGGGTGTACTTGATCGCCCTCACCCCCCTTGTGATTTCACTCATGACTATTTACTGTTATACTGAAATACTGCACTGGCTATATGAGTTATTGAATTGCAATCTTGGAAAACTGATTTGGTGTCGTTTGGACAAGTAACCAACGGCTTTACTGCATTACTGAGCTCAACCCCGTATGGTAGTTAATTGGATCGAGCCGGCGAGGGCTTGGTCGTGAAAATTATCATGCCACGGGGACTGTACTGGGGAACCTAGTGGTATTGAGACCCTTGGTTCCAGTATACTCGAGTATTACCAAAAGCTACTGAATTGGAGTGCGGGCCCGGTTGGGGTATGTTTGGTGGAAGGAATGGAAGTAAAGTGAAGTCTACGGTTTGGTACTGTTAACATTGACGGAGGGTCAATGAGGTTGGATCAAGACTGCGAGCGTGGAAATGGGCTCTTGAGAGCCGACCGTATCCTTTTACCTTTTTGTTTCATTGCTTATTTGCGTACTTTAAGTGATTGGTTATGCTATATGCTATTGGTTGCTATTGTAGTAGTATACCACTGGGCTTTAGCTCATTCCGTGTTATTTGTTTTCCTTACAGGGATATAGCTACTTTTGAGAATGGATTGGATAGTCATTTGCCAAATTGAGCTCGTAAATGTCTTTTGTATAACTCTTGAAATGAAACCTTAATGTGCAATGGGTTCATTTCCTTTTGATTGGCAAACCGAATTCGTACTTCCATGATGAATGGTTTTGGCATGCTGTTTTGGCTTGTAAATGTTGAATTGATGTATATCTATGCTTGGTTGATGTTTGGATGGATTTCGAAGTGACACGACTTTCAAACGGAAAAGGGAAAAAAATTTTGGCGAGGATGAACAGTGCCGAATCCGGCCAGGAATCCGGCCAGAAACTGGCCGGATTGCTTGGAAAAAAAATTGGAAATCCGGCCAAATGCATTCGGCCTGGAATCCGGCCAGACAATCCGGCCGGAATCTTGGCCGGATTGCCGGCAGGATTGCGATGGAGTTTTGAAAAATTTTGAATGCTCTCGGCCCTGTATCCGGCCGAGAATCCAGCCGGAAATCCGGCCAGATTCCGGCCGGATTCTGACATGTCCTACACTATTCATTTCGGCTTCATTTTTCGTTTTTTTCCTTTTGTGATTTTGACTTGTTTGCGCGCTTTAGGATGTTCCGGAACGTAATAGATCGACGTAAACTGATCCGTAGTCCTGGCGAGAGCTGGGCAGGCAGTCCGCTAACCCCTTTGGTTCGCCTTAGGGGAAAGTAGGGCTGTTACAAAATTCCTTTACCCAAAGACTTTTTCCTTCAAAATGTTTTGGCAACCAGATGATCCATCAAAAATCTGGATTATTACGAATTAATTCTCACCGATACTCAATCTGTTGAGATTTTCCCTATTCCAGACGAAAAGAATCCAGACATTATAAAGAATGTTTGTTCTCCTAATGAATGGATTTCTCTTTATTCAAAGAAATCTTTTTCAGTTAGATTCATTCCAGATGGATTTACTTATCAAGATTACAAAATGGCATGGTATCGTGCTTTTTTGTATAGACCATTCAATCATTTTTGGTTCTTTACATTCAAAGAAAGTTGCAGCAGAGAATTCCCAATTTGGTTCAACCATTGGTGGAAATGGTTTGGTCCACAACCAGAAATTCTACCTCCAAATGTCCTCATGGGATTCCAAACTTATCTAAAAAAAGCAAGGGGGAAGAACATACAAGGTCAATACTATTTCATATGGAATTCAAAGTACCATGGATTTTTTGCTGGAGTTTCAAAGTTCATCAAGAATTGGAAAAATCACTTCCAATGTCACTAGTTCAAGAATTCAAAATTAAATGGTGGTTAGAATTCAATCAAGAATTTTGTGATGAAAAGAATGTATTAAGATTCCTAGAGACGGGAGAAAAACTCAAATGGACTAATCCAAATCAACAATCTACCAAAGGAGTTAATTCCCCAACTACTCCATAGGAGATAGAAAAAGAGAAAAGTTGCTCAACATCAGACACCACGGCAAATGACTTCTTAATGAAAAAGATGATGCAGAATCCGGAAATGCTCAAAGAATACCTAAATTATTTGCAAAATCAAGACAAGAAAGAAGAAGACAAAAAAGATGAGTCAGCTGGATCGTCATCAGAATCAACTTTTGATCCATTTGGTGGTCCCTGTGCTCAAGACCCGACAGACTTTTGATAAAGTGGTCGGTCAATTTCAAAGATGCCGATTTCAAGATAAGAGAAGAATTTCAAAAGGACCAATTACAAGAAGATAAGGTGTCGGCAAGAAAAGCAAATGAAATTCAAATGAAAGTGTCGGCAATCAAATGAACATGAAATTAAAAGACGGAAGTCTCTATAAATAGAACTCAAGATCATTTGTAGAGGCATCGAGTTTTTTTTTAGCTATCATAGGAACTTTCTGTAAACCTCTAAATTCTCAGTTTCTGTGAGGCCCCAGTTCATTCTACGTTGATATATTCCTTAGTTGGGTGGTAACGTTTGGTTTTGTGAGTATTTCGAAAACCCTAATTTCCGGTTAAGATTGGAAACTCGTCTTTTCTACATTTTTCTGTATTAGAAAAATTCCCCAGATAATTTTTATTGAGTAAATAGAGTTTTTAGATGATTTTTCTAGTATTAGTTGGTTTTTGAGAAATTAACAACGTATATCGAACGTGGGACCCACGAGTGCGAAAAGTTCGGAAAATTTCGGCCGATTAGGTTAAGTTTCGAATACTGGGTTTAATTTACCGGGTGTTAAGAGATAAGTAGAGATTGCAATTTGGATTGATATGAGAGAGAAAAGTTAGGTAGATATTTCATAAAAGGTGACAAGTGTCACCATAAGATTAACTCTTACAATAAGATTTACTATTCCATTTTTTTGACTTTTGACCCATTTGGTTAAATACCTTAAAATTAACCAAAAATCACCATTTTTCTCTTACCTTTGGCCGGCCCTCTCTCTTGCAAGAAGGAAGAAAACCTCTCTCAATTCCTTGCTCTAATCTTGCCCAAATCAACAACTTAACCGTTTAATCTTGAATTCCTTCCATAAAACCTCTTAGTTTAGTGCTTGTAAGGTGTTGTGTGGAGTTGTTTGGAAGCTTAAGGTGCTAAGTGGTCTCTCTTCTTTGGTTCTAAGGTAAGTGACTATGGAACCCCTCTCTTTTATCTAAAGATGCTTAATAAATGACTTGTGGTTGTTATAAGTGTGATTTTGTGGACTATTTCTTGATTTTAGTTAAGATTGATGAAGTTTTCTATTTATTTGGAATTTTTGCTGGTTGCATATGATCACTATGATGTGGCTATGTATGATGATTGGAAATGAGGGGTAATGACTCTAGTAAGTGCAAATGAGTGATAATTGCAAGTAATTTTGGATTTGGAGGAAATTTCAGCAACTTAGGGTTTCACCACCCCCTTTTCTGTCCGGTTTTGTATATCCTACTTAGAGGCCGAATTGGCCTTTTCTTAAAACATGAAAGTTGTAGGTATTGATGTGTTTGAGGTGCCTGTAAAATTTCAGGTCATTTGGAGTAGTGTAGAGTGAGATATGTCGATTTTACTGTTGCTGTTCTGGGTTGATCAGAATGTGAAAACTGCACTTGTAATTGGTTGTTTTGGCTGGTATTGCTTCAGAATTAGTTGTTATGATCTTCTAATGAAATGTAGCTTGATGTATTAACTACCATATGCCTTTGGAATTTCTGGATTTGGACTTGTGTAGGCTGAGTTATGATGTTTGCACTAGAATACGTTTTGTGAATCTGTTTTTGCGATTCTGGTATAGTATATTGCACTTTCGACCTGGTTGCACTCGAAACTAGATTGAGTATCCTTCTTCAACATTGTAGCCCCTTGAGTCCTGTGTATGCCTGTAAAATCTCAGGTTAAACGGATTAGTGTCTCATGAGTTATAGATGAAATGCTCAAGCCTGTTTTGAACATCAGATTTGGTACGTCTTTTAGTTTAGCTTCTGCCCGTGATCTTTCGGTTTTGATACAGTACGATTTGGGTGTCAACTCCTTCATAAGAAATTTAGATCTTGGTCTCAGCTTCGAAATGGTATAAAGTACGTTGAAATCTGAGTTCCGTAGCTCCGGTTTTGATCAAAACAATATCGATCGTCAGAACTGCCCGGTATTTGGACAGTTCTGACGGGTATTTTGGCACTCGATTTTCGTTCTGTTCTGAATGGATTCAGGTCTTGGCCAAAACATGAAAGTTTTAGCCTTATGTCCCAGCTTTCTAACGCCTTTGGAATTTCTTGATTTCGATTTCTGACCCATGAGTTACAGCCTTGTAAACAGGGCCTGTTTGGTAACTCGCAATGAAACAGCTGGCACAATTTCGTGCATTTTTGACCTATATCTATTGAGATCTGGGTTGAGATGTCTAAAGGGAAGTTGTAGCCCTTCCTCTTATCTTCGTAACGGTACCTTATGTACCTTGATCCGACACTCCTAGCCTAACTTTTGACCAAAACGGTTTGAGATGGCAGATTTGGCCGTCCCGTTTGCCGTTCCGCGCGCGCGCGTGTGTCATTTTTGTCGTTTCTGCACTTGCGCGTGCCAATTTTGCCGTTTTGCTTGTTTTAAATACGTTAGTTGCCGTTTGTGATATATTGTGACACAATCTTCGATTTCAGACGGTGGTGAACTAGGCGGAGCCGGTGGGGCCCACTACTAGCCAACAAACGAAGTGATTTCCGCTTTTGTACTACTTTTGTATTTTGAGTAAGTATTCAGGCCAGTTTGGTGTGTTTTCTTTGCTATGTGTTTGAGATATGTGAAAAGGGCACTTAGGCGAGGGTGTACTTTATCGCACTCGACCTAAACCCTAATTTGAATGTATAATTGTACTTGGCATATGTATATGAACCTTTTGGAAGCAAAACCCTTGAGCTTGTGGCTCGGGGCGACTTTCGAATAAAGTTTGTGAAGTTTGCAAAGTTTGTGATTTTGAATAATTTTGTGAAGTTTGTGAGTTTGGGGCGAACTCTTGACCTGGTTGGACTATTCGAGCCGGTTAGGGCTTGGTCGAAAGCAGTCCAACTTAGTCTGAGGTCACCAAGTTTGTAGGTTCATGTTATGAACCAATTTTGTGAATCCGGTTCACCGAGAAAGTGACCAAGTTTGTGACCCGAGCTTGTGACTCAAGCTCAAGTTTGTGATTTCGTTCGCCCGGGCAAGTTTGTGAGGTGACTGGCCAGTGAGGGTGATAAGGTGTCGGTGGGTGTACAAGTGAAGTTCTACGGACTATTATTTGCAGTCGACGGAGTGTCGGCAGGAGATCACGCATGGCACATGAGTTGGCTTTGGAGCCACCTGTATCCTTATTTTGTGATGTTACTTTTCTGCTTTTGCTTTACTCTTATTGTGTAACTGTTACGTGAAATTTATGCTTTCGCCCCTGTTTACTTACTAAGCATATAGCTTACCCCATTCCTTTTGTTTTCCTTAGCAGGGGCCGACGCGGGGACTTTTGGCTCGTATACTAGTATAGTGAGATTGGCTTGTAATAGTTGAACAGTTAGGATGTTTGTTTTTGTTTTGGTGGTTTGACTCGATACTTTTGGAGAATGTAATTATAACTCTTTTTGGGATTTGTATATAGTATGTAAGGTACTCTTTTGGATTTTCTGGTTTTTATCGCTTTAAGGTTTGAGTCCTGGCGCGAGCTAGGCAGGCGGCCCGCCGATACCCTTGGGTTCGCCCTTGGGAGAAGTGGGGTCGTCACAGTTGGTATCAGAGCTTAGGCTTCAGATTCCTGTAGTGTATCCTAGGCTTGAAGTTTAGGATGCCGGACTGTGGGATTCGATTTGATTTGAAAGTTAAGCAATTGAGGGATAAAACCTAGAGCCTGCTTCGCGTGGTCTCCGCGCGGAGTGAGCTTGGGCTGAGTGGTGAATGGGTATGAAGGATTAAGTGCTCGTTCGAGCATAAGCTATGAACTCTGAAGTGTTATAGGTCTTCAATCTTTCTCATGGTATCTAAGAACCATAGATAGGTATGTCGGGTAGGAAGTTCGATTTGTAGATGGTTTACTCTTGGGACTGGCCAGCTCGAGATGTGAACTATCTTATTTCGGATTCTTGTGCCCGAATACTCCAGAATTGAGGCGATGCAAGCTACTAGGTACTTGAGACTTGTATTTTGGAAACATGAACAGGCTTTGCCTGACCAGAATGAGCACAAGAGGTCACTGGACGTCTAGTTTGGATAGAAAGTAACGTGATAGATCGGACGGGGTTATTTATTTGAGACTGGGACGATTTCACCTTTTCTTTTGACTCGCCCGTATATAGTTACTACATGATGTTAGTATGTGTGTGTGTGTACATGGTTATCTGTCCAATTTGATATGTATTTGTGTAATTGATTATCTGTCTCCTTAATATGGCGTGTTATGTGCGTATAAGTTTATTTGCGTATTTCATTTATTAAAGTACCCTTTCGAAGAAAAAAAACATAGAAGGAAGACGTAGTCGCGGACATGGTCGTGGCCGTGGAGCCAAGCGGGGCCAAGAGTCAAGAAAAAGGGGAAACAACCACTGAACAAAACCAGGGACCGAGAGTGTCATTGGTATTTAGGAATTTATTATGACCCATTGTTTTGGCCAGCAGGCTACTATCGAAGGTCCAGCAACTCCGTGAGATGGCACATTGGGTCGAGATGTATAAGGAAATCGCAGTTCTTCGAGACGAAATAGAGGTCCAAAGGAGACTAGCCGCATACTGGGAAGGGCGATGGAAGCACGAGTATTCAGAAAAGATTGAGCTCTTGCACCAGAACTTGGAGCTAAAAAGGAAATACGAAGGGATTTCTGAGGAGGCCTTAACAATGGCACAAAACACTACTGCTATGGGGTTTCCAGAGGAAGCTCAAAGGACAGGAATTGCAAGGCCACAAGTAAATATCTTCCATGCAAAGAAAAGAGGTAAAAGGCCAGAACAGTGTAAGCGAGGTAGGCCAGTCGCTAAGAAGGGTAGTGGAGTAAGGGGTGTGAAAATTTTGGAGACACTTAAGGAGGATACTCCGGGAGGAAACCCAAGTGGAGAAGGACCACTGCATGATGTCTCACAAGAGGATCAGACCCCAATCGCTCTCTCATTTTGTGGCTACTGTAGAAAATCCAACCATATGGAGGTGGATTGCTGGAAAAAGGATGGAAGGTGTCTGCGTTGCGGGAGCACCGAGCATCGGATTGCTAATTGCCCTAGTTTATTGTGTGAAAAGAAAGGAACTCAGCCGCTAACCCAGACCGACCCTGGACCGTCAAATAGAGGAAGGACTGGAATGAAGAACCTCGTTTCTTCTGACTCTGAAGACGAAGAAGGTACAGGCCGTTGGTTACTTTAGATTTTGAAGGAAAAATTTCGAGGACGAAATTGTCCTAAGTGGGGGAGATTGTGAGGCCCCAGTTCATTCTACGTTGATATATTCCTTAGTTGGGTGGTAACGTTTGGTTTTGTGAGTATTTCGAAAACCCTAATTTCCGGTTAAGATTGGAAACTCGTCTTTTCTACATTTTTCTGTATTAGAAAAATTCCCCAGATAATTTTTATTGAGTAAATAGAGTTTTTAGATGATTTTTCTAGTATTAGTTGGTTTTTGAGAAATTAACAACGTATATCGAACGTGGGACCCACGAGTGCGAAAAGTTCGGAAAATTTCGGCCGATTAGGTTAAGTTTCGAATACTGGGTTTAATTTACCGGGTGTTAAGAGATAAGTAGAGATTGCAATTTGGATTGATATGAGAGAGAAAAGTTAGGTAGATATTTCATAAAAGGTGACAAGTGTCACCATAAGATTAACTCTTACAATAAGATTTACTATTCCATTTTTTTGACTTTTGACCCAATTGGTTAAATACCTTAAAATTAACCAAAAATCACCATTTTTCTCTTACCTTTGGCCGGCCCTCTCTCTTGCAAGAAGGAAGAAAACCTCTCTCAATTCCTTGCTCTAATCTTGCCCAAATCAACAACTTAACCGTTTAATCTTGAATTCCTTCCATAAAACCTCTTAGTTTAGTGCTTGTAAGGTGTTGTGTGGAGTTGTTTGGAAGCTTAAGGTGCTAAGTGGTCTCTCTTCTTTGGTTCTAAGGTAAGTGACTATGGAACCCCTCTCTTTTATCTAAAGATGCTTAATAAATGACTTGTGGTTGTTATGAGTGTGATTTTGTGGACTATTTCTTGATTTTAGTTAAGATTGATGAAGTTTTCTATTTATTTGGAATTTTTGCTGGTTGCATATGATCACTATGATGTGGCTATGTATGATGATTGGAAATGAGGGGTAATGACTCTAGTAAGTGCAAATGAGTGATAATTGCAAGTAATTTTGGATTTGGAGGAAATTTCAGCAACTTAGGGTTTCACCACCCCCTTTTCTGTCCGGTTTTGTATATCCTACTTAGAGGCCGAATTGGCCTTTTCTTAAAACATGAAAGTTGTAGGTATTGATGTGTTTGAGGTGCCTGTAAAATTTCAGGTCATTTGGAGTAGTGTAGAGTGAGATATGTCGATTTTACTGTTGCTGTTCTGGGTTGATCAGAATGTGAAAACTGCACTTGTAATTGGTTGTTTTGGCTGGTATTGCTTCAGAATTAGTTGTTATGATCTTCTAATGAAATGTAGCTTGATGTATTAACTACCATATGCCTTTGGAATTTCTGGATTTGGACTTGTGTAGGCTGAGTTATGATGTTTGCACTAGAATACGTTTTGTGAATCTGTTTTTGCGATTCTGGTATAGTATATTGCACTTTCGACCTGGTTGCACTCGAAACTAGATTGAGTATCCTTCTTCAACATTGTAGCCCCTTGAGTCCTGTGTATGCCTGTAAAATCTCAGGTTAAACGGATTAGTGTCTCATGAGTTATAGATGAAATGCTCAAGCCTGTTTTGAACATCAGATTTGGTACGTCTTTTAGTTTAGCTTCTGCCCGTGATCTTTCGGTTTTGATACAGTACGATTTGGGTGTCAACTCCTTCATAAGAAATTTATATCTTGGTCTCAGCTTCGAAACGGTATAAAGTACGTTGAAATCTGAGTTCCGTAGCTCCGGTTTTGATCAAAACAATATCGATCGTCAGAACTGCCCGGTATTTGGACAGTTCTGACGGGTATTTTGGCACTCAATTTTCGTTCTGTTCTGAATGGATTCAGGTCTTGGCCAAAACATGAAAGTTTTAGCCTTATGTCCCAGATTTCTAACGCCTTTGGAATTTCTTGATTTCGATTTCTGACCCATGAGTTACAGCCTTGTAAACAGGGCCTGTTTGGTAACTCGCAATGAAACAGCTGGCACAATTTCGTGCATTTTTGACCTATATCTATTGAGATCTGGGTTGAGATGTCTAAAGGGAAGTTGTAGCCCTTCCTCTTATCTTCGTAACGGTACCTTATGTACCTTGATCCGACACTCCTAGCCTAACTTTTGACCAAAACGGTTTGAGATGGCAGATTTGGCCGTCCCGTTTGCCGTTCCGCGCGCGCGCGTGTGTCATTTTTGTCGTTTCTGCACTTGCGCGTGCCAATTTTGCCGTTTTGCTTGTTTTAAATACGTTAGTTGCCGTTTGTGATATATTGTGACACAATCTTCGATTTCAGACGGTGGTGAACTAGGCGGAGCCGGTGGGGCCCACTACTAGCCAACAAACGAAGTGATTTCCGCTTTTGTACTACTTTTGTATTTTGAGTAAGTATTCAGGCCAGTTTGGTGTGTTTTCTTTGCTATGTGTTTGAGATATGTGAAAAGGGCACTTAGGCGAGGGTGTACTTTATCGCACTCGACCTAAACCCTAATTTGAATGTATAATTGTACTTGGCATATGTATATGAACCTTTTGGAAGCAAAACCCTTGAGCTTGTGGCTCGGGGCGACTTTCGAATAAAGTTTGTGAAGTTTGCAAAGTTTGTGATTTTGAATAATTTTGTGAAGTTTGTGAGTTTGGGGCGAACTCTTGACCTGGTTGGACTATTCGAGCCGGTTAGGGCTTGGTCGAAAGCAGTCCAACTTAGTCTGAGGTCACCAAGTTTGTAGGTTCATGTTATGAACCAATTTTGTGAATCCGGTTCACCGAGAAAGTGACCAAGTTTGTGACCCGAGCTTGTGACTCAAGCTCAAGTTTGTGATTTCGTTCGCCTGGGCAAGTTTGTGAGGTGACTGGCCAGTGAGGGTGATAAGGTGTCGGTGGGTGTACAAGTGAAGTTCTACGGACTATTATTTGCAGTCGACGGAGTGTCGGCAGGAGATCACGCATGGCACATGAGTTGGCTTTGGAGCCACCTGTATCCTTATTATGTGATGTTACTTTTCTGCTTTTGCTTTACTCTTATTGTGTAACTGTTACGTGAAATTTATGCTTTCGCCCCTGTTTACTTACTAAGCATATAGCTTACCCCATTCCTTTTGTTTTCCTTAGCAGGGGCCGACGCGGGGACTTTTGGCTCGTATACTAGTATAGTGAGATTGGCTTGTAATAGTTGAACAGTTAGGATGTTTGTTTTTGTTTTGGTGGTTTGACTCGATACTTTTGGAGAATGTAATTATAACTCTTTTTGGGATTTGTATATAGTATGTAAGGTACTCTTTTGAATTTTCTGGTTTTTATCGCTTTAAGGTTTGAGTCCTGGCGCGAGCTAGGCAGGCGGCCCGCCGATACCCTTGGGTTCGCCCTTGGGAGAAGTGGGGTCGTCACAGTTTCTATATTTCTTTGTATGCTCTTTGATTCAAGAAGTTCAATAAGAATTCGAAATTTGATTTCATCTCAAAGGCTCTGCTATTTAAAGTTTTCGTTGCAAAGCTACTCTGATTTCCAAGTAAGTTTTATTTAATTTTATGTCAATTATATGCCTGGGTTGGTTCTGGTATTCAAGAATTTCTGGTATCCAAGAAAATCCATATTTTACCAAACCTATTACTCATCATATCACTTTAACTATATTTCAAGAAGTGCCTCTTTACAATGCACTAAATTCCTTTACCCAAAGACTTTTTCCATCAAATTATTTTTGGCAACCAGATGATCCATCCAAAAATCTGGATTATTACGAATTAATTCTCACTGATACTCAATCTATTGAGATTTTCCCTATTCCAGACGAAAAGAATCCAGAAATTATAAGCCATTCAAAATGCATTATAAAGAAAATTTGTTCTCCTAATGAATGGACTTCTCTTTATTCAAAGAAATCTTTTTCAGTTAGATTCATTTCAGATGGATTTACTTATCAAGATTACAAAATGGCATGGTATCGTGCTTTTTTGTATAGACCATTCAATCATTCTTGGTTCTTTACATTCAAAGAAAGTTGCAGCAGAGAATTCCCAATTTGGTTCAACCATTGGTGGAAATAGTTTGGTCCACAACCAGAAATTCTACCTCCAAATGTCCTCATGGGATTCCAAACTTATCTAAAAAAAGCTAGGGGGGAAGAACATACAAGGCCAATACTATTTCATATGTAATTCAAAGTACCATGGATTTTTTGCTGGAGTTTCAAAGTTCATCAAGAATTGGAAAAACCACTTCCAATGTCACTAGTTCGAGAATTCAAAATTAAGCGGTGGTTAGGATTCAATCAAGAATTTTATGATGAAAAGAATGTATTAAGATTCCTAGAGACGGGAGAAAAATTCAAATGGACTAATCCAAATCAACAGTCTACCAAAGGAGTTAATTCCCCAACTAATCCACAGAAGATAGAAAAAGAGAAAAGTTGCTCAACATCAGACATGTGAGAACCCGTAATTTTCATTTTCTAAGTTTTATTATTTTTCATGACTTGTTTTCTGCATTTTCGTGATTCAAAAATTTTTCTAGATAAATTTAAGGAGCCGATATAATTTTTAGATGATTTTTCTAGTATCAACTAGATTTTGAGAAATTAAAAGCAGATACCGGACGTGGGACCCACTAGTGCGATAAGTCCGGAAAAATTCGGCCAACTAGATTAAGTTTTGAATACTGGAATTAATTTATCGGGTGTTAAGAGATAAGTAGAGAGTGCTAAGTGGATTGATATAAGGGAGACAAGGTAGGTGAGCATTTAATTAAAGGTGACAAGTGTCACCATTTGATTGGGCTACCTTAAGACTTTCTTACCATTGACTTAAATAACCAAAAATGACCCAAAAATCATCAAAATTCCTCCAAGGGTGGCCGACTTTCTTGAAGCTCAAAGGAAAGAAAACTCTTCACAATTTTGGTCTCCAATCTTGCTCAATCTCTCAAATCAACCGATTAATCTTCCAATTGTTCCATAAAACTCCTCCACTTAGTGATTTTGAGGTGATTGGTGAAGTTATTTGGAAAGTTAAGGTGGTCCATAGCTCTCTCTCTCTCTTGTTTTAAAGGTAAGTTGTGAAGAACCACCCTCCTTCTTTAATTGATGCTCAAATCATGCTTAGTGGAAGTAGAAGATGCAAATTTATGGATTAATTCTTGATTTGTGGTTGAATTGATGACTTTTTATTATTTTTGGGGAATTTTCTGTTTTAATTCAAGCATGATGGTGTGGCTATCTATGATGTATGAAAATGGTCTCTAATGACTTAAGGAGGTGGGAAAAGTGATTAATTGCAACCAATTTCTGTTTTGGAAGAAAATTGGAAAATCTAGGGTTCTTAAGGGTACATTCTGTCCGAATTTTTAGGTACTAGATAGAGGCCGAATTGGCCTTAGCTCAAAACATGAAAGTTGTAGGGAATGACATTTTAAAGGTGCCTACAAAATTTCAGGTCAATCGGAGTTGTGTGGAGTGAGATATGTCGATTTTACTATTGCTGATCTGGGTTGCTCAGAATGTGAAAACTGCGCTTGTAATCGTTTGTTTTGACTGGAGTTGGTTTGGATTTTGAAGTTGGTGTCTTCTGATGAAATGTAGCTGGATGTCTTAGCTAACATATGCCTTTGGAATTTCGGCATTTGGACCTGTATAGACTGAGTTATAGTAATTACAGCATTATGTGATTTGTAAACCTGTTTTTAGTGTTTCCGGTTGAGTATTTGACACATTTGACCTAGTTGTGCTAGGATTTAGACTGAGTGACCTTCTACATTGTTGTAGCCCTATCTTTTAGCTTCGAGATGGTGGGTCTTGCACCCTCATCCGATACTCGTAGTGGAATTTGTACTATTACCGCAAAATGACGTCAAAACTGTATTTTTCCGGGCCAATGCTAGTTACATTTCCGAAATTTTTGGTTTCCTCTATTGTTTGTAAATGTTTATGGAACCTTATTGGGGTCATGTTTGGCCTTGGTTTATGACTCGTTATCGAGTCTCATTGTATTTGTTTGCATGTTTTTAGGGCGTGACGGTGGTGCACAACGTTCTTTTGACTAAAGTGTTTGAAACCACATTGTGCTAGCTTGGTGAGTGTACTACTCACTTATGTGCTATTACATGGCTTTGATCTTTGTACTTGAGATGTTGAATGTTGATTGATCCAAGTGAGAGTGTACTTTATCACTTTCACTTATTGTTTCGCATGTTATTGGAAAGTTATATGAAATGTTATATGAAATGTTATATGAAATGAAATACATGACTTCAAATATTATCCATGAGCTCAACCCCATTGGTTATTGATTGAATCGAGCCGGCGAGGGCTTGGTCGTGCCAATTAATGTGCCTTGGGGCAACATCATAGGGAATCTTGTAGTATGAGAGACTCTTGATTCCGGTTTACTCGAGTAATACCACAATGCAAGTGTTTGGATTTCGGGCCCGGTTGAGGAATGTTAGGAGGAAGGGAATGGAAGTTAAGAGGAGTCTACGGTTGGTTACCTTTCAGACATTGACGGAGAGTCAATGAGACCTGATCAAGAATTCAAACGAGGAAAAGGGCTCTTGAGAGCCACCCGTATCCTTTTATCCTCATTATTAATGTGTGGCTTTATTTATTTTGGTAAATTGGACTGTTAAACTTGACGTATCCATGAACTTGGTTGCTTGAGTTGTATTCTCACTGGGCAATTAGCTCACCCCGTTCCTTTTGTTTTCCTTACAGGAATATGACTCTTTTGGAATGAATTTTGATAAATGGTTGCCGAATGAACTAGATGAATGACTCTTTTGTATTGTATATAAAATGGGACCCTAAATGTATCATTAGGGCCGTTTTCACTTTTGTTTTGGCAAACCATATATGTAGTGACTTTTGTATCACTTTTAAATGCCATTTTTGGTTTGTAAAGGCTAAATGTTATGTGGTATATGTAATTCGATGTTTGGTTGGGTTCGGACGAGTCGGTTACTATTCATGGCCGACTCCGGATTTCATTTTCTTTTATTTTGGGTTATTTTGCCCTTTTGCCTTATTTGCGCTCGTTATAAGTTCCGGAACGTGAAAGTTCGCTCTATACTGCACCGTTAGTCCTGGCGAGAGCTGGGCAGGCAGTCCGCTAACCTCTTTGGTTCGCCTTAGGGGAAGGTGGGGCTGTCACAGGTGGTATCAGAGCCGCTTCGCGTGGTCTCTGCGCGAAGTGAGCCTAGGGCCAAGTGGTGTTATGGTCCTAATTTCATGGAGATGTCTAAGTGCTCGTTTGAGCGTAAGTTATGAATGGAGCATGTTATAAGTGTAAAAATCTTTATTATGCAACTTGAGGAAGATAGATATGTATGTCGGGTAGGAATCTATAATATGGATGATTTACGCTTGGGACCGGCCGGCTCGAGTTGTGAATTATCTTAAATGGGATTCTTGCGCCCGGATACGAAAGAGACGAGAGTCTAGGTTAGAAAGAATGGGGCGAACTAGAAATTGCGATTCTATGGATGACTTTATATGTACTTGACTGACTGTTCTGTATACATGTTGATACTGTTATGTGTTCTCTGTATATGTGTTATGTGTTTAAATGCTCGACGAGGGAGTGGAGTAGTTATTTGTTCTTGTTGACTTGTTCCTGTTTCGGGCTGCGAAAAGGAGGGGTTAGGTGCCCATTGCCCATTAACAGTATATTTATTTTGTGACCTAGATCGACTTAGATTGTATGGACGGCACACGTAGTGGACGGGGCTGTGGGCGCGGGAATAGGCAACCTACGCCAGACCGGGGTACTGGAGAAACCTCCTCTGGACCCCATCTTGAACCGAGAGTTGACCCTAATGTACAGATAGCTGCCGCTATGCAGCAAATGACAAACCTGTTGGCACAAGTGGTGCAGCAACAAGGCCAGAATCCAAACCCTAATCCTGGAAACCCTGGCAATCATGTTGAGAGCGAAGACAGAGCTCTGGAACGATTTCAAAAGTTTGCCCCACCCAAGTTCATCGGGGGACCTGATCCGGATGTTGCCGAAAGGTGGCTCGAAAAGATGGTCGATATTTTTGCCGCCCTGCACTATACCGAAGAAAGGCAGGTGACTTTTGCCGTTTTCCAGCTAGAAGAGGCGGCCCGCTCCTGGTGGAATGTCATTCGGCAAAAATGGGAGAGGGAACAAACACCCAGGACTTGGGTAAATTTTATGAGGGAGTTTAACGCGAAATTCTTCCCTCCTCTGGTTCAGGAAAGGAAGGAAGATGAGTTCATCCGACTCCGCCAAGGAGCTCAATCGGTGGCGGAATACGAGAGCCAGTTCACCCGCCTGTCCAAATTTGCGCCTGAGTTGATTGTGACGGAGCAACGGCGAATTAGGCGTTTTATCCAGGGCCTAAACGTGGAGATTCAGAAGGATCTCGCAGTGGCTCAAATCAATGCTTTTAGCGAGGCCGTTGAGAAGGCCCAACGGGTAGAGAGTGCCAGATTGCAAGTAAGAAATTTCCAGGCGAAAAAGCGAGGATTTCCTGGAAATAATTCGGGGCAGGGGAATGAGAGTACCCCTTCCAAGTTTGGGCGAGGAATTGGGGAAGAAAGGGTACCGGGAGTGTCACGAGAGAGCCCGTCACGAGGCAGCCAGTTGGGGAGAGGCCAGAGAGGAGGCTCGGCTTCTGCAGCACGCGGACCTTGCGGGTATTGCGGAAAGTCGAATCATTCTGAAGACAATTGCTGGAAGAAAGGAGGCAAATGTCTGCGTTGTGGAGGCGCAGACCACAAGCTGGCTACTTGCCTACTTATGACGCAAGAAGGAAGGGGAGCTCAAACTATGTCAAAGACCAACACGGGACCGGATAAGGGGAATGGAACGAAACCTAAGGTAGCAGCTCGAGTGTATTCACTGGAGCCACAACAGGTCCCCGATTCTCCTGAGATTGAGGAAGGTACGATTACGGTATTTCTGCGGAAACATTAGTAGATCCCGGTGTTACTCATCCATTTGTCAGTCCCAATTCTGATGGACGAAATAGATATCACGCCTACCTGAAAGTAGTAATCCTTTGGGGAAAATCATCGTTCGAGTCTTGGTATGGTTTGTAAGGATCGCAGGGTTTGGGTAGGAGAGAGAATAGTGTTCGCGAAGAAAAAAATCATGGGATAGAAAAGGCTACCTGGGAGGTGGAAAAAACAATACCCTGAGCTATTTGTGAACCATGGTGAGAAATTTCGAGGACGAAATTCTTTTAAGGGGGAGAGAGTGTGAGAACCCGTAATTTTCATTTTCTAAGTTTTATTATTTTTCATGACTTGTTTTCTGCATTTTCGTGATTCAAAAATTTTTCTAGATAAATTTAAGGAGCAGATATAATTTTTAGATGATTTTTCTAGTATCAACTAGATTTTGAGAAATTAAAAGCAGATACCGGACGTGGGACCCACTAGTGCGATAAGTCCGGAAAAATTCGGCCAACTAGATTAAGTTTTGAATACTGGAATTAATTTATCGGGTGTTAAGAGATAAGTAGAGAGTGCTAAGTGGATTGATATAAGGGAGACAAGGTAGGTGAGCATTTAATTAAAGGTGACAAGTGTCACCATTTGATTGGGCTACCTTAAGACTTTCTTACCATTGACTTAAATAACCAAAAATGACCCAAAAATCATCAAAATTCCTCCAAGGGTGGCCGACTTTCTTGAAGCTCAAAGGAAAGAAAACTCTTCACAATTTTGGTCTCCAATCTTGCTCAATCTCTCAAATCAACCGATTAATCTTCCAATTGTTCCATAAAACTCCTCCACTTAGTGATTTTGAGGTGATTGGTGAAGTTATTTGGAAAGTTAAGGTGGTCCATAGCTCTCTCTCTCTCTTGTTTTAAAGGTAAGTTGTGAAGAACCACCCTCCTTCTTTAATTGATGCTCAAATCATGCTTAGTGGAAGTAGAAGATGCAAATTTATGGATTAATTCTTGATTTGTGGTTGAATTGATGACTTTTTATTATTTTTGGGGAATTTTCTGTTTTAATTCAAGCATGATGGTGTGGCTATCTATGATGTATGAAAATGGTCTCTAATGACTTAAGGAGGTGGGAAAAGTGATTAATTGCAACCAATTTCTGTTTTGGAAGAAAATTGGAAAATCTAGGGTTCTTAAGGGTACATTCTGTCCGAATTTTTAGGTACTAGATAGAGGCCGAATTGGCCTTAGCTCAAAACATGAAAGTTGTAGGGAATGACATTTTAAAGGTGCCTATTTAATTTCAGGTCAATCGGAGTTGTGTGGAGTGAGATATGTCGATTTTACTATTGCTGATCTGGGTTGCTCAGAATGTGAAAACTGCGCTTGTAATCGTTTGTTTTGACTGGAGTTGGTTTGGATTTTGAAGTTGGTGTCTTCTGATGAAATGTAGCTGGATGTCTTAGCTAACATATGCCTTTGGAATTTCGGCATTTGGACCTGTATAGACTGAGTTATAGTAATTACAGCATTATGTGATTTGTAAACCTGTTTTTAGTGTTTCCGGTTGAGTATTTGACACATTTGACCTAGTTGTGCTAGGATTTAGACTGAGTGACCTTCTACATTGTTGTAGCCCTATCTTTTAGCTTCGAGATGGTGGGTCTTGCACCCTCATCCGATACTCGTAGTGGAATTTGTGCTATTACCGCAAAATGACGTCAAAACTGTATTTTTCCAGGCCAATGCTAGTTACATTTCCGAAATTTTTGGTTTCCTCTATTGTTTGTAAATGTTTATGGAACCTTATTGGGGTCATGTTTGGCCTTGGTTTATGACTCGTTATCGAGTCTCATTGTATTTGTTTGCATGTTTTTAGGGCGTGACGGTGGTGCACAACGTTCTTTTGACTAAAGTGTTTGAAACCACATTGTGCTAGCTTGGTGAGTGTACTACTCACTTATGTGCTATTACATGGCTTTGATCTTTGTACTTGAGATGTTGAATGTTGATTGAAGACACCACGGCAAATGACTTCTTAATGAAAAAGATGATACAGAATCTGGAAATGCTCAAAGAATACCTCAATTATTTGCAAAATCAAGACAAGAAAGAAGAAGACAAAAAAGATAAGTCAGCTGGATCGTCATCAGAATCAACTTTTGATCCATTTGGTGGTCCCTGTGCTCAAGACCCGACAGACTTTTGATAAAGTGGTCGGCCAATTTCAAAGATGCCGATTTCAAGATAAGAGAAGAATTTCAAAAGGACCAATTACAAGAAGATAAGGTGTCGGCAAGAAAAGCAAATGAAATTCAAATGAAAGTGTCGGCAATCAAATGAAAATGAAATTAAAAGACGGAAGTCTCTATAAATAGAACTCAAGATCATTTGTAGAGGCATCGAGTTTTTTTTTAGCTATCATAGGAACTTTCTATAAACCTCTAAATTCTCAGTTTCTATATTTCTTTGTATGCTCTTTGATTCAAGAAGTTCAATAAGAATTCGAAGTTTGATTTCATCTCAAAGGCTCTGCTATTTAAAGTTTTCGTTGCAAAGCTACTCTGATTTCCAAGTAAGTTTTATTTAATTTTATGTCAATTATATGCTTGGGTTGGTTCTGATATTCAAGAATTTCAGGTATCCAAGAAAATCCATATTTTACCAAACCTATTACTCATCATATCACTTTAACTAGATTTCAAGAAGTGCCTCTTTACAATGCACTAAATTCCTTTACCCAAAGACTTTTTCCTTCAAATTGTTTTTGGCAACCAGATGATCCATCCAAAACTCTGGATTATTACGAATTAATTCTCTCTGATACTCAATTTGTTGAGATTTTCCCTATTCCAGACAAAAAGAATCCAGAAATTATCAGCCATTCAAAATGCATTATAAAGAAAGTTTGTTCTCCTAATGAATAGACTTCTCTTTATTCAAAGAAATCTTTTTTAGTTAGATTCATTCTAGATGGATTTACTTATCAAGATTACAAAATGGCATGGTATCGTGCTTTTTTGTATAGACCATTCAATCATTCTTGGTTCTTTACATTCAAAGAAAGTTGCAGCAGAGAATTCTCAATTTGGTTCAACCATTGGTGTAAATGGTTTGGTCCACAACCAGAAATTCTACCTCCAAATGTCCTCATGGGATTCCAAACTTATCTCAAAAAAGCTAGGGGGGAAGAACATACAAGGCCAATACTATTTCATATGGAATTCAAAGTACCATGGATTTTTTGCTGGAGTTTCAAAGTTCATCAAGAATTGGAAAAACCACTTCCAATGTCACAAGTTCAAGAATTCAAAATTAAATGGTGGTTAGAATTCAATCAAGAATTTTGTAATGAAAAGAATGTATTAAGATTCCTAGAGACGGGAGAAAAACTCAAATGGACTAATCCAAATCAACAATCTACCAAAGGAGTTAATTCCCCAACTACTCCACAGAAGATAGAAAAAGAGAAAAGTTGTTCAACATCAGACACCACGGCAAATGACTTCTTAATGAAAAAGATGATGCAGAATCCGGAAATGCTCAAAGAATACCTAAATTATTTGCAAAATCAAGACAAGAAAGAAGAAGACAAAAAAGATGAGTCAACTGGATCGTCATCAGAATCAACTTTTGATCCATTTGGTGGTCCCTGTGCTCAAGACCCGACAGACTTTTGATAAAGTGGTCGGCCAATTTCAAAGATGCCGATTTCAAGATAAGAGAAGAATTTCAAAAGGACCAATTACAAGAAGATAAGGTGTCGGCAAGAAAAGCAAATGAAATTCAAATGAAAGTGTCGGCAATCAAATGAAAATGAAATTAAAAGACGGAAGTCTCTATAAATAGAACTCAAGATCATTTGTAGAGGCATCGAGTTTTTTTTTAGCTATCATAGGAACTTTCTGTAAACCTCTAAATTCTCAGTTTCTATATTTCTTTGTATGCTCTTTGATTCAAGAAGTTCAATAAGAATTCGAAGTTTGATTTCATCTCAAAGGCTCTGCTATTTAAAGAAAGAAGAAGACAAAAAAGATGAGTCAGCTGGATCGTCATCAGAATCAACTTTTGATCCATTTGGTGGTCCCTGTGCTCAAGACCCGACAGACTTTTGATAAAGTGGTCGGCCAATTTCAAAGATGCCGATTTCAAGATAAGAGAAGAATTTCAAAAGGACCAATTACAAGAAGATAAGGTGTCGGCAAGAAAAGCAAATGAAATTCAAATGAAAGTGTCGGCAATCAAATGAAAATGAAATTAAAAGACGGAAGTCTCTATAAATAGAACTCAAGATCATTTGTAGAGGCATCGAGTTTTTTTTTAGCTATCATAGGAACTTTCTGTAAACCTCTAAATTCTCAGTTTCTATATTTCTTTGTATGCTCTTTGATTCAAGAAGTTCAATAAGAATTCGAAGTTTGATTTCATCTCAAAGGCTCTGCTATTTAAAGTTTTCGTTGCAAAGCTACTCTGATTTCCAAGTAAGTTTTATTTAATTTTATGTCAATTATATGCCTGGGTTGGTTCTGGTATTCAAGAATTTCTGGTAACCAAGAAAATCCATATTTTACCAAACCTATTACTCATCATATCACTTTAACTAGATTTCAAGAAGTGCCTCTTTACAATGCACTAAATTCCTTTACCCAAAGACTTTTTCCTTCAAATTGTTTTTGGCAACCAGATGATCCATCCAAAACTCTGGATTATTACGAATTAATTCTCTCTGATACTCAATCTGTTGAGATTTTCCCTATTCCAGACAAAAAGAATCCAGAAATTATCAGCCATTCAAAATGCATTATAAAGAAAGTTTGTTCTCCTAATGAATGGACTTCTCTTTATTCAAAGAAATCTTTTTCAGTTAGATTCATTCTAGATGGATTTACTTATCAAGATTACAAAATGGCATGGTATCGTGCTTTTTTGTATAGACCATTCAATCATTCTTGGTTCTTTACATTCAAAGAAAGTTGCAGCAGAGAATTCCCAATTTGGTTCAACCATTGGTGGAAATGGTTTGGTCCACAACCAGAAATTCTACCTCCAAATGTCCTCATGGGATTCCAAACTTATCTCAAAAAAGCTAGGGGGGAAGAACATACAAGGCCAATACTATTTCATATGGAATTCAAAGTACCATGGATTTTTTGCTGGAGTTTCAAAGTTCATCAAGAATTGGAAAAACCACTTCCAATGTCACTAGTTCGAGAATTCAAAATTAAATGGTGGTTAGGATTCAATCAAGAATTTTATGATGAAAAGAATGTATTAAGATTCCTAGAGACGGGAGAAAAATTCAAATGGACTAATCCAAATCAACAGTCTACCAAAGGAGTTAATTCCCCAACTAATCCACAGAAGATAGAAAAAGAGAAAAGTTGCTCAACATCAGACACCACGGCAAATGACTTCTTAATGAAAAAGATGATACAGAATCTGGAAATGCTCAAAGAATACCTCAATTATTTGCAAAATCAAGACAAGAAAGAAGAAGACAAAAAAGATGAGTCAGCTGGATCGTCATCAGAATCAACTTTTGATCCATTTGGTGGTCCCTGTGCTCAAGACCCGACAGACTTTTGATAAAGTGGTCGGCCAATTTCAAAGATGCCGATTTCAAGATAAGAGAAGAATTTCAAAAGGACCAATTACAAGAAGATAAGGTGTCGGCAAGAAAAGCAAATGAAATTCAAATGAAAGTGTCGGCAATCAAATGAAAATGAAATTAAAAGACGGAAGTCTCTATAAATAGAACTCAAGATCATTTGTAGAGGCATCGAGTTTTTTTTTAGCTATCATAGGAACTTTCTGTAAACCTCTAAATTCTCAGTTTCTATATTTCTTTGTATGCTCTTTGATTCAAGAAGTTCAATAAGAATTCGAAGTTTGATTTCATCTCAAAGGCTCTGCTATTTAAAGTTTTCGTTGCAAAGCTACTCTGATTTCCAAGTAAGTTTTATTTAATTTTATGTCAATTATATGCTTGGGTTGGTTCTGATATTCAAGAATTTCAGGTATCCAAGAAAATCCATATTTTACCAAACCTATTACTCATCATATCACTTTAACTAGATTTCAAGAAGTGCCTCTTTACAATGCACTAAATTCCTTTACCCAAAGACTTTTTCCTTCAAATTGTTTTTGGCAACCAGATGATCCATCCAAAACTCTGGATTATTACGAATTAATTCTCTCTGATACTCAATCTGTTGAGATTTTCCCTATTCCAGACAAAAAGAATCCAGAAATTATCAGCCATTCAAAATGCATTATAAAGAAAGTTTGTTCTCCTAATGAATAGACTTCTCTTTACTCAAAGAAATCTTTTTCAGTTAGATTCATTCTAGATGGATTTACTTATCAAGATTACAAAATGGCATGGTATCGTGCTTTTTTGTATAGACCATTCAATCATTCTTGGTTCTTTACATTCAAAGAAAGTTGCAGCAGAGAATTCCCAATTTGGTTCAACCATTGGTGTAAATGGTTTGGTCCACAACCAGAAATTCTACCTCCAAATGTCCTCATGGGATTCCAAACTTATCTCAAAAAAGCTAGGGGGGAAGAACATACAAGGCCAATACTATTTCATATGGAATTCAAAGTACCATGGATTTTTTGCTGGAGTTTCAAAGTTCATCAAGAATTGGAAAAACCACTTCCAATGTCACAAGTTCAAGAATTCAAAATTAAATGGTGGTTAGAATTCAATCAAGAATTTTGTGATGAAAAGAATGTATTAAGATTCCTAGAGACGGGAGAAAAACTCAAATGGACTAATCCAAATCAACAATCTACCAAAGGAGTTAATTCCCCAACTACTCCACAGAAGATAGAAAAAGAGAAAAGTTGCTCAACATCAGACACCACGGCAAATGACTTCTTAATGAAAAAGATGATGCAGAATCCGGAAATGCTCAAAGAATACCTAAATTATTTGCAAAATCAAGACAAGAAAGAAGAAGACAAAAAAGATGAGTCAGCTGGATCGTCATCAGAATCAACTTTTGATCCATTTGGTGGTCCCTGTGCTCAAGACCCGACAGACTTTTGATAAAGTGGTCGGCCAATTTCAAAGATGCCGATTTCAAGATAAGAGAAGAATTTCAAAAGGACCAATTACAAGAAGATAAGGTGTCGGCAAGAAAAGCAAATGAAATTCAAATGAAAGTGTCGGCAATCAAATGAAAATGAAATTAAAAGACGGAAGTCTCTATAAATAGAACTCAAGATCATTTGTAGAGGCATCGAGTTTTTTTTTAGCTATCATAGGAACTTTCTGTAAACCTCTAAATTCTCAGTTTCTATATTTCTTTGTATGCTCTTTGATTCAAGAAGTTCAATAAGAATTCGAAGTTTGATTTCATCTCAAAGGCTCTGCTATTTAAAGTTTTCGTTGCAAAGCTACTCTGATTTCCAAGTAAGTTTTATTTAATTTTATGTCAATTATATGCTTGGGTTGGTTCTGATATTCAAGAATTTCAGGTATCCAAGAAAATCCATATTTTACCAAACCTATTACTCATCATATCACTTTAACTAGATTTCAAGAAGTGCCTCTTTACAATGCACTAAATTCCTTTACCCAAAGACTTTTTCCTTCAAATTGTTTTTGGCAACCAGATGATCCATCCAAAACTCTGGATTATTACGAATTAATTCTCTCTGATACTCAATCTGTTGAGATTTTCCCTATTCCAGACAAAAAGAATCCAGAAATTATCAGCCATTCAAAATGCATTATAAAGAAAGTTTGTTCTCCTAATGAATAGACTTCTCTTTACTCAAAGAAATCTTTTTCAGTTAGATTCATTCTAGATGGATTTACTTATCAAGATTACAAAATGGCATGGTATCGTGCTTTTTTGTATAGACCATTCAATCATTCTTGGTTCTTTACATTCAAAGAAAGTTGCAGCAGAGAATTCCCAATTTGGTTCAACCATTGGTGTAAATGGTTTGGTCCACAACCAGAAATTCTACCTCCAAATGTCCTCATGGGATTCCAAACTTATCTCAAAAAAGCTAGGGGGGAAGAACATACAAGGCCAATACTATTTCATATGGAATTCAAAGTACCATGGATTTTTTGCTGGAGTTTCAAAGTTCATCAAGAATTGGAAAAACCACTTCCAATGTCACAAGTTCAAGAATTCAAAATTAAATGGTGGTTAGAATTCAATCAAGAATTTTGTGATGAAAAGAATGTATTAAGATTCCTAGAGACGGGAGAAAAACTCAAATGGACTAATCCAAATCAACAATCTACCAAAGGAGTTAATTCCCCAACTACTCCACAGAAGATAGAAAAAGAGAAAAGTTGCTCAACATCAGACACCACGGCAAATGACTTCTTAATGAAAAAGATGATGCAGAATCCGGAAATGCTCAAAGAATACCTAAATTATTTGCAAAATCAAGACAAGAAAGAAGAAGACAAAAAAGATGAGTCAGCTGGATCGTCATCAGAATCAACTTTTGATCCATTTGGTGGTCCCTGTGCTCAAGACCCGACAGACTTTTGATAAAGTGGTCGGCCAATTTCAAAGATGCCGATTTCAAGATAAGAGAAGAATTTCAAAAGGACCAATTACAAGAAGATAAGGTGTCGGCAAGAAAAGCAAATGAAATTCAAATGAAAGTGTCGGCAATCAAATGAAAATGAAATTAAAAGACGGAAGTCTCTATAAATAGAACTCAAGATCATTTGTAGAGGCATCGAGTTTTTTTTTAGCTATCATAGGAACTTTCTGTAAACCTCTAAATTCTCAGTTTCTATATTTCTTTGTATGCTCTTTGATTCAAGAAGTTCAATAAGAATTCGAAGTTTGATTTCATCTCAAAGGCTCTGCTATTTAAAGTTTTCGTTGCAAAGCTACTCTGATTTCCAAGTAAGTTTTATTTAATTTTATGTCAATTATATGCTTGGGTTGGTTCTGATATTCAAGAATTTCAGGTATCCAAGAAAATCCATATTTTACCAAACCTATTACTCATCATATCACTTTAACTAGATTTCAAGAAGTGCCTCTTTACAATGCACTAAATTCCTTTACCCAAAGACTTTTTCCTTCAAATTGTTTTTGGCAACCAGATGATCCATCCAAAACTCTGGATTATTACGAATTAATTCTCTCTGATACTCAATCTGTTGAGATTTTCCCTATTCCAGACAAAAAGAATCCAGAAATTATCAGCCATTCAAAATGCATTATAAAGAAAGTTTGTTCTCCTAATGAATAGACTTCTCTTTACTCAAAGAAATCTTTTTCAGTTAGATTCATTCTAGATGGATTTACTTATCAAGATTACAAAATGGCATGGTATCGTGCTTTTTTGTATAGACCATTCAATCATTCTTGGTTCTTTACATTCAAAGAAAGTTGCAGCAGAGAATTCCCAATTTGGTTCAACCATTGGTGTAAATGGTTTGGTCCACAACCAGAAATTCTACCTCCAAATGTCCTCATGGGATTCCAAACTTATCTCAAAAAAGCTAGGGGGGAAGAACATACAAGGCCAATACTATTTCATATGGAATTCAAAGTACCATGGATTTTTTGCTGGAGTTTCAAAGTTCATCAAGAATTGGAAAAACCACTTCCAATGTCACAAGTTCAAGAATTCAAAATTAAATGGTGGTTAGAATTCAATCAAGAATTTTGTGATGAAAAGAATGTATTAAGATTCCTAGAGACGGGAGAAAAACTCAAATGGACTAATCCAAATCAACAATCTACCAAAGGAGTTAATTCCCCAACTACTCCACAGAAGATAGAAAAAGAGAAAAGTTGCTCAACATCAGACACCACGGCAAATGACTTCTTAATGAAAAAGATGATGCAGAATCCGGAAATGCTCAAAGAATACCTAAATTATTTGCAAAATCAAGACAAGAAAGAAGAAGACAAAAAAGATGAGTCAGCTGGATCGTCATCAGAATCAACTTTTGATCCATTTGGTGGTCCCTGTGCTCAAGACCCGACAGACTTTTGATAAAGTGGTCGGCCAATTTCAAAGATGCCGATTTCAAGATAAGAGAAGAATTTCAAAAGGACCAATTACAAGAAGATAAGGTGTCGGCAAGAAAAGCAAATGAAATTCAAATGAAAGTGTCGGCAATCAAATGAAAATGAAATTAAAAGACGGAAGTCTCTATAAATAGAACTCAAGATCATTTGTAGAGGCATCGAGTTTTTTTTTAGCTATCATAGGAACTTTCTGTAAACCTCTAAATTCTCAGTTTCTATATTTCTTTGTATGCTCTTTGATTCAAGAAGTTCAATAAGAATTCGAAGTTTGATTTCATCTCAAAGGCTCTGCTATTTAAAGTTTTCGTTGCAAAGCTACTCTGATTTCCAAGTAAGTTTTATTTAATTTTATGTCAATTATATGCTTGGGTTGGTTCTGATATTCAAGAATTTCAGGTATCCAAGAAAATCCATATTTTACCAAACCTATTACTCATCATATCACTTTAACTAGATTTCAAGAAGTGCCTCTTTACAATGCACTAAATTCCTTTACCCAAAGACTTTTTCCTTCAAATTGTTTTTGGCAACCAGATGATCCATCCAAAACTCTGGATTATTACGAATTAATTCTCACTGATACTCAATCTTTTGAGATTTTCCCTATTCCAGACAAAAAGAATCCAGAAATTATCAGCCATTCAAAATGCATTATAAAGAAAGTTTGTTCTACTAATGAATGGACTTCTCTTTATTCAAAGAAATCTTTTTCAGTTAGATTCATTCTAGATGGATTTACTAATCAAGATTACAAAATGGCATGGTATCGTGCTTTTTTGTATAGACCATTCAATCATTCTTGGTTCTTTACATTCAAAGAAAGTTGCAGCAGAGAATTCCCAATTTGGTTCAACCATTGGTGGAAATGGGTTGGTCCACAACCAGAAATTCTACCTCCAAATGTCCTCATGGGATTCCAAACTTATCTCAAAAAAGCAAGGGGGAAGAACATACAAGGTCAATACTATTTCATATGGTATTCAAAGTACCATGGATTTTTTGCTGGAGTTTCAAAGTTCATCAAGAATTGGAAAAACCACTTCCAATGTCACTAGTTCGAGAATTCAAAATTAAATGGTGGTTAGAATTCAATCAAGAATTTTGTGATGAAAAGAATGTATTAAGATTCCTAGAGACGGGAGAAAAACTCAAATGGACTAATCCAAATCAACAGTCTACCAAAGGAGTTAATTCCCCAACTACTCCACAGAAGATAGAAAAAGAGAAAAGTTGCTCAACATCAGACACCACGGCAAATGACTTCTTAATGAAAAAGATGATGCAGAATCCGGAAATGCTCAAAGAATACCTAAATTATTTGCAAAATCAAGACAAGAAAGAAGAAGACAAAAAAGATGAGTCAGCTGGATCGTCATCAGAATCAACTTTTGATCCATTTGGTGGTCCCTGTGCTCAAGACCCGACAGACTTTTGATAAAGTGGTCGGCCAATTTCAAAGATGCCGATTTCAAGATAAGAGAAGAATTTTAAAAGGATCAATTACAAGAAGATAAGGTGTCGGCAAGAAAAGCAAATGAAATTCAAATGAAAGTGTCGGCAATCAAATGAAAATGAAATTAAAAGACGGAAGTCTCTATAAATAGAACTCAAGATCATTTGTAGAGGCATCGAGTTTTTTTTTAGCTATCATAGGAACTTTCTGTAAACCTCTAAATTCTCAGTTTCTATATTTCTTTGTATGCTCTTTGATTCAAGAAGTTCAATAAGAATTCGAAGTTTGATTTCATCTCAAAGGCTCTGCTATTTAAAGTTTTCGTTGCAAAGCTACTCTGATTTCCAAGTAAGTTTTATTTAATTTTATGTCAATTATATGCTTGGGTTGGTTCTGATATTCAAGAATTTCAGGTATCCAAGAAAATCCATATTTTACCAAACCTATTACTCATCATATCACTTTAACTAGATTTCAAGAAGTGCCTCTTTACAATGCACTAAATTCCTTTACCCAAAGACTTTTTCCTTCAAATTGTTTTTGGCAACCAGATGATCCATCCAAAACTCTGGATTATTACGAATTAATTCTCTCTGATACTCAATCTGTTGAGATTTTCCCTATTCCAGACAAAAAGAATCCAGAAATTATCAGCCATTCAAAATGCATTATAAAGAAAGTTTGTTCTCCTAATGAATAGACTTCTCTTTACTCAAAGAAATCTTTTTCAGTTAGATTCATTCTAGATGGATTTACTTATCAAGATTACAAAATGGCATGGTATCGTGCTTTTTTGTATAGACCATTCAATCATTCTTGGTTCTTTACATTCAAAGAAAGTTGCAGCAGAGAATTCCCAATTTGGTTCAACCATTGGTGTAAATGGTTTGGTCCACAACCAGAAATTCTACCTCCAAATGTCCTCATGGGATTCCAAACTTATCTCAAAAAAGCTAGGGGGAAGAACATACAAGGCCAATACTATTTCATATGGAATTCAAAGTACCATGGATTTTTTGCTGGAGTTTCAAAGTTCATCAAGAATTGGAAAAACCACTTCCAATGTCACAAGTTCAAGAATTCAAAATTAAATGGTGGTTAGAATTCAATCAAGAATTTTGTGATGAAAAGAATGTATTAAGATTCCTAGAGACGGGAGAAAAACTCAAATGGACTAATCCAAATCAACAATCTACCAAAGGAGTTAATTCCCCAACTACTCCACAGAAGATAGAAAAAGAGAAAAGTTGCTCAACATCAGACACCACGGCAAATGACTTCTTAATGAAAAAGATGATACAGAATCCGGAAATGCTCAAAGAATACCTAAATTATTTGCAAAATCAAGACAAGAAAGAAGAAGACAAAAAAGATGAGTCAGCTGGATCGTCATCAGAATCAACTTTTGATCCATTTGGTGGTCCCTGTGCTCAAGACCCGACAGACTTTTGATAAAGTGGTCGGCCAATTTCAAAGATGCCGATTTCAAGATAAGAGAAGAATTTCAAAAGGACCAATTACAAGAAGATAAGGTGTCGGCAAGAAAAGCAAATGAAATTCAAATGAAAGTGTCGGCAATCAAATGAAAATGAAATTAAAAGACGGAAGTCTCTATAAATAGAACTCAAGATCATTTGTAGAGGCATCGAGTTTTTTTTTAGCTATCATAGGAACTTTCTGTAAACCTCTAAATTCTCAGTTTCTATATTTCTTTGTATGCTCTTTGATTCAAGAAGTTCAATAAGAATTCGAAGTTTGATTTCATCTCAAAGGCTCTGCTATTTAAAGTTTTCGTTGCAAAGCTACTCTGATTTCCAAGTAAGTTTTATTTAATTTTATGTCAATTATATGCTTGGGTTGGTTCTGATATTCAAGAATTTCAGGTATCCAAGAAAATCCATATTTTACCAAACCTATTACTCATCATATCACTTTAACTAGATTTCAAGAAGTGCCTCTTTACAATGCACTAAATTCCTTTACCCAAAGACTTTTTCCTTCAAATTGTTTTTGGCAACCAGATGATCCATCCAAAACTCTGGATTATTACGAATTAATTCTCACTGATACTCAATCTGTTGAGATTTTCCCTATTCCAGACAAAAAGAATCCAGAAATTATCAGCCATTCAAAATGCATTATAAAGAAAGTTTGTTCTACTAATGAATGGACTTCTCTTTATTCAAAGAAATCTTTTTCAGTTAGATTCATTCTAGATGGATTTACTAATCAAGATTACAAAATGGCATGGTATCGTGCTTTTTTGTATAGACCATTCAATCATTCTTGGTTCTTTACATTCAAAGAAAGTTGCAGCAGAGAATTCCCAATTTGGTTCAACCATTGGTGGAAATGGGTTGGTCCACAACCAGAAATTCTACCTCCAAATGTCCTCATGGGATTCCAAACTTATCTCAAAAAAGCAAGGGGGAAGAACATACAAGGTCAATACTATTTCATATGGTATTCAAAGTACCATGGATTTTTTGCTGGAGTTTCAAAGTTCATCAAGAATTGGAAAAACCACTTCCAATGTCACTAGTTCGAGAATTCAAAATTAAATGGTGGTTAGAATTCAATCAAGAATTTTGTGATGAAAAGAATGTATTAAGATTCCTAGAGACGGGAGAAAAACTCAAATGGACTAATCCAAATCAACAGTCTACCAAAGGAGTTAATTCCCCAACTACTCCACAGAAGATAGAAAAAGAGAAAAGTTGCTCAACATCAGACACCACGGCAAATGACTTCTTAATGAAAAAGATGATGCAGAATCCGGAAATGCTCAAAGAATACCTAAATTATTTGCAAAATCAAGACAAGAAAGAAGAAGACAAAAAAGATGAGTCAGCTGGATCGTCATCAGAATCAACTTTTGATCCATTTGGTGGTCCCTGTGCTCAAGACCCGACAGACTTTTGATAAAGTGGTCGGCCAATTTCAAAGATGCCGATTTCAAGATAAGAGAAGAATTTTAAAAGGATCAATTACAAGAAGATAAGGTGTCGGCAAGAAAAGCAAATGAAATTCAAATGAAAGTGTCGGCAATCAAATGAAAATGAAATTAAAAGACGGAAGTCTCTATAAATAGAACTCAAGATCATTTGTAGAGGCATCGAGTTTTTTTTTAGCTATCATAGGAACTTTCTGTAAACCTCTAAATTCTCAGTTTCTATATTTCTTTGTATGCTCTTTGATTCAAGAAGTTCAATAAGAATTCGAAGTTTGATTTCATCTCAAAGGCTCTGCTATTTAAAGTTTTCGTTGCAAAGCTACTCTGATTTCCAAGTAAGTTTTATTTAATTTTATGTCAATTATATGCCTGGGTTGGTTCTGATATTCAAGAATTTCAGGTATCCAAGAAAATCCATATTTTACCAAACCTATTACTCATCATATCACTTTAACTAGATTTCAAGAAGTGCCTCTTTACAATGCACTAAATTCCTTTACCCAAAGAATTTTTCCTTCAAATTGTTTTTGGCAACCAGATGATCCATCCAAAACTCTGGATTATTACGAATTAATTCTCTCTGATACTCAATCTGTTGAGATTTTCCCTATTCCAGACAAAAAGAATCCAGAAATTATCAGCCATTCAAAATGCATTATAAAGAAAGTTTGTTCTCCTAATGAATAGACTTCTCTTTACTCAAAGAAATCTTTTTCAGTTAGATTCATTCTAGATGGATTTACTTATCAAGATTACAAAATGGCATGGTATCGTGCTTTTTTGTATAGACCATTCAATCATTCTTGGTTCTTTACATTCAAAGAAAGTTGCAGCAGAGAATTCCCAATTTGGTTCAACCATTGGTGTAAATGGTTTGGTCCACAACCAGAAATTCTACCTCCAAATGTCCTCATGGGATTCCAAACTTATCTCAAAAAAGCTAGGGGGGAAGAACATACAAGGCCAATACTATTTCATATGGAATTCAAAGTACCATGGATTTTTTGCTGGAGTTTCAAAGTTCATCAAGAATTGGAAAAACCACTTCCAATGTCACAAGTTCAAGAATTCAAAATTAAATGGTGGTTAGAATTCAATCAAGAATTTTGTGATGAAAAGAATGTATTAAGATTCCTAGAGACGGGAGAAAAACTCAAATGGACTAATCCAAATCAACAATCTACCAAAGGAGTTAATTCCCCAACTACTCCACAGAAGATAGAAAAAGAGAAAAGTTGCTCAACATCAGACACCACGGCAAATGACTTCTTAATGAAAAAGATGATGCAGAATCCGGAAATGCTCAAAGAATACCTAAATTATTTGCAAAATCAAGACAAGAAAGAAGAAGACAAAAAAGATGAGTCAGCTGGATCGTCATCAGAATCAACTTTTGATCCATTTGGTGGTCCCTGTGCTCAAGACCCGACAGACTTTTGATAAAGTGGTCGGCCAATTTCAAAGATGCCGATTTCAAGATAAGAGAAGAATTTCAAAAGGACCAATTACAAGAAGATAAGGTGTCGGCAAGAAAAGCAAATGAAATTCAAATGAAAGTGTCGGCAATCAAATGAAAATGAAATTAAAAGACGGAAGTCTCTATAAATAGAACTCAAGATCATTTGTAGAGGCATCGAGTTTTTTTTTAGCTATCATAGGAACTTTCTGTAAACCTCTAAATTCTCAGTTTCTATATTTCTTTGTATGCTCTTTGATTCAAGAAGTTCAATAAGAATTCGAAGTTTGATTTCATCTCAAAGGCTCTGCTATTTAAAGTTTTCGTTGCAAAGCTACTCTGATTTCCAAGTAAGTTTTATTTAATTTTATGTCAATTATATGCTTGGGTTGGTTCTGATATTCAAGAATTTCAGGTATCCAAGAAAATCCATATTTTACCAAACCTATTACTCATCATATCACTTTAACTAGATTTCAAGAAGTGCCTCTTTACAATGCACTAAATTCCTTTACCCAAAAACTTTTTCCTTCAAATTGTTTTTGGCAACCAGATGATCCATCCAAAACTCTGGATTATTACGAATTAATTCTCTCTGATACTCAATTTGTTGAGATTTTCCCTATTCCAGACAAAAAGAATCCAGAAATTATCAGCCATTCAAAATGCATTATAAAGAAAGTTTGTTCTCCTAATGAATAGACTTCTCTTTATTCAAAGAAATCTTTTTCAGTTAGATTCATTCTAGATGGATTTACTTATCAAGATTACAAAATGGCATGGTATCGTGCTTTTTTGTATAGACCATTCAATCATTCTTGGTTCTTTACATTCAAAGAAAGTTGCAGCAGAGAATTCCCAATTTGGTTCAACCATTGGTGTAAATGGTTTGGTCCACAACCAGAAATTCTACCTCCAAATGTCCTCATGGGATTCCAAACTTATCTCAAAAAAGCTAGGGGGGAAGAACATACAAGGCCAATACTATTTCATATGGAATTCAAAGTACCATGGATTTTTTGCTGGAGTTTCAAAGTTCATCAAGAATTGGAAAAACCACTTCCAATGTCACTAGTTCGAGAATTCAAAATTAAGTGGTGGTTAGGATTCAATCAAGAATTTTATGATGAAAAGAATGTATTAAAATTCCTAGAGACGGGAGAAAAATTCAAATGGACTAATCCAAATCAACAATCTACCAAAGGAGTTAATTCCCCAACTAATCCACAGAAGATAGAAAAAGAGAAAAGTTGCTCAACATCAGACACCACGGCAAATGACTTCTTAATGAAAAAGATGATACAGAATCTGGAAATGCTCAAAGAATACCTCAATTATTTGTAAAATCAAGACAAGAAAGAAGAAGACAAAAAAGATGAGTCAGCTGGATCGTTATCAGAATCAACTTTTGATCCATTTGGTGGTCCCTGTGCTCAAGACCCGACAGACTTTTGATAAAGTGGTCGGCCAATTTCAAAGATGCCGATTTCAAGATAAGAGAAGAATTTCAAAAGGACCAATTACAAGAAGATAAGGTGTCGGCAAGAAAAGCAAATGAAATTCAAATGAAAGTGTCGGCAATCAAATGAAAATGAAATTAAAAGACGGAAGTCTCTATAAATAGAACTCAAGATCATTTGTAGAGGCATCGAGTTTTTTTTTAGCTATCATAGGAACTTTCTGTAAACCTCTAAATTCTCAGTTTCTATATTTCTTTGTATGCTCTTTGATTCAAGAAGTTCAATAAGAATTCGAAGTTTGATTTCATCTCAAAGGCTCTGCTATTTAAAGTTTTCGTTGCAAAGCTACTCTGATTTCCAAGTAAGTTTTATTTAATTTTATGTCAATTATATGCTTGGGTTGGTTCTGATATTCAAGAATTTCAGGTATCCAAGAAAATCCATATTTTACCAAACCTATTACTCATCATATCACTTTAACTAGATTTCAAGAAGTGCCTCTTTACAATGCACTAAATTCCTTTACCCAAAGACTTTTTCCTTCAAATTGTTTTTGGCAACCAGATGATCCATCCAAAACTCTGGATTATTACGAATTAATTCTCACTGATACTCAATCTTGTTGAGATTTTCCCTATTCCAGACAAAAAGAATCCAGAAATTATCAGCCATTCAAAATGCATTATAAAGAAAGTTTGTTCTCCTAATGAATGGACTTCTCTTTATTCAAAGAAATCTTTTTCAGTTAGATTCATTCTAGATGGATTTACTTATCAAGATTACAAAATGGCATGGTATCGTGCTTTTTTGTATAGACCATTCAATCATTCTTGGTTCTTTACATTCAAAGAAAGTTGCAGCAGAGAATTCCCAATTTGGTTCAACCATTGGTGGAAATGGTTTGGTCCACAACCAGAAATTCTACCTCCAAATGTCCTCATGGGATTCCAAACTTATCTCAAAAAAGCTAGGGGGGAAGAACATACAAGGCCAATACTATTTCATATGGAATTCAAAGTACCATGGATTTTTTGCTGGAGTTTCAAAGTTCATCAAGAATTGGAAAAACCACTTCCAATGTCACTAGTTCGAGAATTCAAAATTAAATGGTGGTTAGAATTCAATCAAGAATTTTGTGATGAAAAGAATGTATTAAGATTCCTAGAGACGGGAGAAAAACTCAAATGGACTAATCCAAATCAACAATCTACCAAAGGAGTTAATTCCCCAACTACTCCACAGAAGATAGAAAAAGAGAAAAGTTGCTCAACATCAGACACCACGGCAAATGACTTCTTAATGAAAAAGATGATGCAGAATCCGGAAATGCTCAAAGAATACCTAAATTATTTGCAAAATCAAGACAAGAAAGAAGAAGACAAAAAAGATGAGTCAGCTGGATCGTCATCAGAATCAACTTTTGATCCATTTGGTGGTCCCTGTGCTCAAGACCCGACAGACTTTTGATAAAGTGGTCGGCCAATTTCAAAGATGCCGATTTCAAGATAAGAGAAGAATTTTAAAAGGATCAATTACAAGAAGATAAGGTGTCGGCAAGAAAAGCAAATGAAATTCAAATGAAAGTGTCGGCAATCAAATGAAAATGAAATTAAAAGACGGAAGTCTCTATAAATAGAACTCAAGATCATTTGTAGAGGCATCGAGTTTTTTTTTAGCTATCATAGGAACTTTCTGTAAACCTCTAAATTCTCAGTTTCTATATTTCTTTGTATGCTCTTTGATTCAAGAAGTTCAATAAGAATTCGAAGTTTGATTTCATCTCAAAGGCTCTGCTATTTAAAGTTTTCGTTGCAAAGCTACTCTGATTTCCAAGTAAGTTTTATTTAATTTTATGTCAATTATATGCCTGGGTTGGTTCTGATATTCAAGAATTTCAGGTATCCAAGAAAATCCATATTTTACCAAACCTATTACTCATCATATCACTTTAACTAGATTTCAAGAAGTGCCTCTTTACAATGCACTAAATTCCTTTACCCAAAGAATTTTTCCTTCAAATTGTTTTTGGCAACCAGATGATCCATCCAAAACTCTGGATTATTACGAATTAATTCTCTCTGATACTCAATCTGTTGAGATTTTCCCTATTCCAGACAAAAAGAATCCAGAAATTATCAGCCATTCAAAATGCATTATAAAGAAAGTTTGTTCTCCTAATGAATAGACTTCTCTTTACTCAAAGAAATCTTTTTCAGTTAGATTCATTCTAGATGGATTTACTTATCAAGATTACAAAATGGCATGGTATCGTGCTTTTTTGTATAGACCATTCAATCATTCTTGGTTCTTTACATTCAAAGAAAGTTGCAGCAGAGAATTCCCAATTTGGTTCAACCATTGGTGTAAATGGTTTGGTCCACAACCAGAAATTCTACCTCCAAATGTCCTCATGGGATTCCAAACTTATCTCAAAAAAGCTAGGGGGGAAGAACATACAAGGCCAATACTATTTCATATGGAATTCAAAGTACCATGGATTTTTTGCTGGAGTTTCAAAGTTCATCAAGAATTGGAAAAACCACTTCCAATGTCACAAGTTCAAGAATTCAAAATTAAATGGTGGTTAGAATTCAATCAAGAATTTTGTGATGAAAAGAATGTATTAAGATTCCTAGAGACGGGAGAAAAACTCAAATGGACTAATCCAAATCAACAATCTACCAAAGGAGTTAATTCCCCAACTACTCCACAGAAGATAGAAAAAGAGAAAAGTTGCTCAACATCAGACACCACGGCAAATGACTTCTTAATGAAAAAGATGATGCAGAATCCGGAAATGCTCAAAGAATACCTAAATTATTTGCAAAATCAAGACAAGAAAGAAGAAGACAAAAAAGATGAGTCAACTGGATCGTCATCAGAATCAACTTTTGATCCATTTGGTGGTCCCTGTGCTCAAGACCCGACAGACTTTTGATAAAGTGGTCGGCCAATTTCAAAGATGCCGATTTCAAGATAAGAGAAGAATTTCAAAAGGACCAATTACAAGAAGATAAGGTGTCGGCAAGAAAAGCAAATGAAATTCAAATGAAAGTGTCAGCAATCAAATGAAAATGAAATTAAAAGACGGAAGTCTCTATAAATAGAACTCAAGATCATTTGTAGAGGCATCGAGTTTTTTTTTAGCTATCATAGGAACTTTCTGTAAACCTCTAAATTCTCAGTTTCTATATTTCTTTGTATGCTCTTTGATTCAAGAAGTTCAATAAGAATTCGAAGTTTGATTTCATCTCAAAGGCTCTGCTATTTAAAGTTTTCGTTGCAAAGCTACTCTGATTTCCAAGTAAGTTTTATTTAATTTTATGTCAATTATATGCTTGGGTTGGTTCTGATATTCAAGAATTTCAGGTATCCAAGAAAATCCATATTTTACCAAACCTATTACTCATCATATCACTTTAACTAGATTTCAAGAAGTGCCTCTTTACAATGCACCAAATTCCTTTACCCAAAAACTTTTTCCTTCAAATTGTTTTTGGCAACCAGATGATCCATCCAAAACTCTGGATTATTACGAATTAATTCTCTCTGATACTCAATTTGTTGAGATTTTCCCTATTCCAGACAAAAAGAATCCAGAAATTATCAGCCATTCAAAATGCATTATAAAGAAAGTTTGTTCTCCTAATGAATAGACTTCTCTTTATTCAAAGAAATCTTTTTCAGTTAGATTCATTCTAGATGGATTTACTTATCAAGATTACAAAATGGCATGGTATCGTGCTTTTTTGTATAGACCATTCAATCATTCTTGGTTCTTTACATTCAAAGAAAGTTGCAGCAGAGAATTCCCAATTTGGTTCAACCATTGGTGTAAATGGTTTGGTCCACAACCAGAAATTCTACCTCCAAATGTCCTCATGGGATTCCAAACTTATCTCAAAAAAACTAGGGGTGAAGAACATACAAGGCCAATACTATTTCATATGGAATTCAAAGTACCATGGATTTTTTGCTGGAATTTCAAAGTTCATCAAGAATTGGAAAAACCACTTCCAATGTCACTAGTTCGAGAATTCAAAATTAAGTGGTGGTTAGGATTCAATCAAGAATTTTATGATGAAAAGAATGTATTAAAATTCCTAGAGACGGGAGAAAAATTCAAATGGACTAATCCAAATCAACAATCTACCAAAGGAGTTCATTCCCCAACTAATCCACAGAAGATAGAAAAAGAGAAAAGTTGCTCAACATCAGACACCACGGCAAATGACTTCTTAATGAAAAAGATGATACAGAATCTGGAAATGCTCAAAGAATACCTCAATTACTTGTAAAATCAAGACAAGAAAGAAGAAGACAAAAAAGATGAGTCAGCTGGATCGTTATCAGAATCAACTTTTGATCCATTTGGTGGTCCCTGTGCTCAAGACCCGACAGACTTTTGATAAAGTGGTCGGCCAATTTCAAAGATGCCGATTTCAAGATAAGAGAAGAATTTCAAAAGGACCAATTACAAGAAGATAAGGTGTCGGCAAGAAAAGCAAATGAAATTCAAATGAAAGTGTCGGCAATCAAAAGAAAATGAAATTAAAAGACGGAAGTCTCTATAAATAGAACTCAAGATCATTTGTAGAGGCATTGAGTTTTTTTTTAGCTATCATAGGAACTTTCTGTAAACCTGTAAATTCTCAGTTTCTATATTTCTTTGTATGCTCTTTGATTCAAGAAGTTCAATAAGAATTCGAAGTTTGATTTCATCTCAAAGGCTCTGCTATTTAAAGTTTTCGTTGCAAAGCTACTCTGATTTCCAAGCAAGTTTTATTTAATTTTATGTCAATTATATGCTTGGGTTGGTTCTGATATTCAAGAATTTCAGGTATCCAAGAAAATCCATATTTTACCAAACCTATTACTCATCATATCACTTTAACTAGATTTCAAGAAGTGCCTCTTTACAATGCACTAAATTCCTTTACCCAAAGACTTTTTCCTTCAAATTGTTTTTGGCAACCAGATGATCCATCCAAAACTCTGGATTATTACGAATTAATTCTCTCTGATACTCAATTTGTTGAGATTTTCCCTATTCCAGACAAAAAGAATCCAGAAATTATCAGCCATTCAAAATGCATTATAAAGAAAGTTTGTTCTCCTAATGAATAGACTTCTCTTTATTCAAAGAAATCTTTTTCAGTTAGATTCATTCTAGATGGATTTACTTATCAAGATTACAAAATGGCATGGTATCGTGCTTTTTTGTATAGACCATTCAATCATTCTTGGTTCTTTACATTCAAAGAAAGTTGCAGCAGAGAATTCCCAATTTGGTTCAACCATTGGTGTAAATGGTTTGGTCCACAACCAGAAATTCTACCTCCAAATGTCCTCATGGGATTCCAAACTTATCTCAAAAAAGCTAGGGGGGAAGAACATACAAGGCCAATACTATTTCATATGGAATTCAAAGTACCATGGATTTTTTGCTGGAGTTTCAAAGTTCATCAAGAATTGGAAAAACCACTTCCAATGTCACAAGTTCAAGAATTCAAAATTAAATGGTGGTTAGAATTCAATCAAGAATTTTGTGATGAAAAGAATGTATTAAGATTCCTAGAGACGGGAGAAAAACTCAAATGGACTAATCCAAATCAACAATCTACCAAAGGAGTTAATTCCCCAACTACTCCACAGAAGATAGAAAAAGAGAAAAGTTGCTCAACATCAGACACCACGGCAAATGACTTCTTAATGAAAAAGATGATACAGAATCCGGAAATGCTCAAAGAATACCTAAATTATTTGCAAAATCAAGACAAGAAAGAAGAAGACAAAAAAGATGAGTCAGCTGGATCGTCATCAGAATCAACTTTTGATCCATTTGGTGGTCCCTGTGCTCAAGACCCGACAGACTTTTGATAAAGTGGTCGGCCAATTTCAAAGATGCCGATTTCAAGATAAGAGAAGAATTTCAAAAGGACCAATTACAAGAAGATAAGGTGTCGGCAAGAAAAGCAAATGAAATTCAAATGAAAGTGTCGGCAATCAAATGAAAATGAAATTAAAAGACGGAAGTCTCTATAAATAGAACTCAAGATCATTTGTAGAGGCATCGAGTTTTTTTTTAGCTATCATAGGAACTTTCTGTAAACCTCTAAATTCTCAGTTTCTATATTTCTTTGTATGCTCTTTGATTCAAGAAGTTCAATAAGAATTCGAAGTTTGATTTCATCTCAAAGGCTCTGCTATTTAAAGTTTTCGTTGCAAAGCTACTCTGATTTCCAAGTAAGTTTTATTTAATTTTATGTCAATTATATGCTTGGGTTGGTTCTGATATTCAAGAATTTCAGGTATCCAAGAAAATCCATATTTTACCAAACCTATTACTCATCATATCACTTTAACTAGATTTCAAGAAGTGCCTCTTTACAATGCACTAAATTCCTTTACCCAAAGACTTTTTCCTTCAAATTGTTTTTGGCAACCAGATGATCCATCCAAAACTCTGGATTATTACGAATTAATTCTCTCTGATACTCAATCTGTTGAGATTTTCCCTATTCCAGACAAAAAGAATCCAGAAATTATCAGCCATTCAAAATGCATTATAAAGAAAGTTTGTTCTCCTAATGAATAGACTTCTCTTTACTCAAAGAAATCTTTTTCAGTTAGATTCATTCTAGATGGATTTACTTATCAAGATTACAAAATGGCATGGTATCGTGCTTTTTTGTATAGACCATTCAATCATTCTTGGTTCTTTACATTCAAAGAAAGTTGCAGCAGAGAATTCCCAATTTGGTTCAACCATTGGTGTAAATGGTTTGGTCCACAACCAGAAATTCTACCTCCAAATGTCCTCATGGGATTCCAAACTTATCTCAAAAAAGCTAGGGGGGAAGAACATACAAGGCCAATACTATTTCATATGGAATTCAAAGTACCATGGATTTTTTGCTGGAGTTTCAAAGTTCATCAAGAATTGGAAAAACCACTTCCAATGTCACAAGTTCAAGAATTCAAAATTAAATGGTGGTTAGAATTCAATCAAGAATTTTGTGATGAAAAGAATGTATTAAGATTCCTAGAGACGGGAGAAAAACTCAAATGGACTAATCCAAATCAACAATCTACCAAAGGAGTTAATTCCCCAACTACTCCACAGAAGATAGAAAAAGAGAAAAGTTGCTCAACATCAGACACCACGGCAAATGACTTCTTAATGAAAAAGATGATGCAGAATCCGGAAATGCTCAAAGAATACCTAAATTATTTGCAAAATCAAGACAAGAAAGAAGAAGACAAAAAAGATGAGTCAGCTGGATCGTCATCAGAATCAACTTTTGATCCATTTGGTGGTCCCTGTGCTCAAGACCCGACAGACTTTTGATAAAGTGGTCGGCCAATTTCAAAGATGCCGATTTCAAGATAAGAGAAGAATTTTAAAAGGATCAATTACAAGAAGATAAGGTGTCGGCAAGAAAAGCAAATGAAATTCAAATGAAAGTGTCGGCAATCAAATGAAAATGAAATTAAAAGACGGAAGTCTCTATAAATAGAACTCAAGATCATTTGTAGAGGCATCGAGTTTTTTTTTAGCTATCATAGGAACTTTCTGTAAACCTCTAAATTCTCAGTTTCTATATTTCTTTGTATGCTCTTTGATTCAAGAAGTTCAATAAGAATTCGAAGTTTGATTTCATCTCAAAGGCTCTGCTATTTAAAGTTTTCGTTGCAAAGCTACTCTGATTTCCAAGTAAGTTTTATTTAATTTTATGTCAATTATATGCCTGGGTTGGTTCTGATATTCAAGAATTTCAGGTATCCAAGAAAATCCATATTTTACCAAACCTATTACTCATCATATCACTTTAACTAGATTTCAAGAAGTGCCTCTTTACAATGCACTAAATTCCTTTACCCAAAGAATTTTTCCTTCAAATTGTTTTTGGCAACCAGATGATCCATCCAAAACTCTGGATTATTACGAATTAATTCTCTCTGATACTCAATCTGTTGAGATTTTCCCTATTCCAGACAAAAAGAATCCAGAAATTATCAGCCATTCAAAATGCATTATAAAGAAAGTTTGTTCTCCTAATGAATAGACTTCTCTTTACTCAAAGAAATCTTTTTCAGTTAGATTCATTCTAGATGGATTTACTTATCAAGATTACAAAATGGCATGGTATCGTGCTTTTTTGTATAGAGCATTCAATCATTCTTGGTTCTTTACATTCAAAGAAAGTTGCAGCAGAGAATTCCCAATTTGGTTCAACCATTGGTGTAAATGGTTTGGTCCACAACCAGAAATTCTTCCTCCAAATGTCCTCATGGGATTCCAAACTTATCTCAAAAAAGCTAGGGGGGAAGAACATACAAGGCCAATACTATTTCATATGGAATTCAAAGTACCATGGATTTTTTGCTGGAGTTTCAAAGTTCATCAAGAATTGGAAAAACCACTTCCAATGTCACAAGTTCAAGAATTCAAAATTAAATGGTGGTTAGAATTCAATCAAGAATTTTGTGATGAAAAGAATGTATTAAGATTCCTAGAGACGGGAGAAAAACTCAAATGGACTAATCCAAATCAACAATCTACCAAAGGAGTTAATTCCCCAACTACTCCACAGAAGATAGAAAAAGAGAAAAGTTGCTCAACATCAGACACCACGGCAAATGACTTCTTAATGAAAAAGATGATGCAGAATCCGGAAATGCTCAAAGAATACCTAAATTATTTGCAAAATCAAGACAAGAAAGAAGAAGACAAAAAAGATGAGTCAACTGGATCGTCATCAGAATCAACTTTTGATCCATTTGGTGGTCCCTGTGCTCAAGACCCGACAGACTTTTGATAAAGTGGTCGGCCAATTTCAAAGATGCCGATTTCAAGATAAGAGAAGAATTTCAAAAGGACCAATTACAAGAAGATAAGGTGTCGGCAAGAAAAGCAAATGAAATTCAAATGAAAGTGTCGGCAATCAAATGAAAATGAAATTAAAAGACGGAAGTCTCTATAAATAGAACTCAAGATCATTTGTAGAGGCATCGAGTTTTTTTTTAGCTATCATAGGAACTTTCTGTAAACCTCTAAATTCTCAGTTTCTATATTTCTTTGTATGCTCTTTGATTCAAGAAGTTCAATAAGAATTCGAAGTTTGATTTCATCTCAAAGGCTCTGCTATTTAAAGTTTTCGTTGCAAAGCTACTCTGATTTCCAAGTAAGTTTTATTTAATTTTATGTCAATTATATGCTTGGGTTGGTTCTGATATTCAAGAATTTCAGGTATCCAAGAAAATCCATATTTTACCAAACCTATTACTCATCATATCACTTTAACTAGATTTCAAGAAGTGCCTCTTTACAATGCACTAAATTCCTTTACCCAAAGACTTTTTCCTTCAAATTGTTTTTGGCAACCAGATGATCCATCCAAAACTCTGGATTATTACGAATTAATTCTCTCTGATACTCAATTTGTTGAGATTTTCCCTATTCCAGACAAAAAGAATCCAGAAATTATCAGCCATTCAAAATGCATTATAAAGAAAGTTTGTTCTCCTAATGAATAGACTTCTCTTTATTCAAAGAAATCTTTTTCAGTTAGATTCATTCTAGATGGATTTACTTATCAAGATTACAAAATGGCATGGTATCGTGCTTTTTTGTATAGACCATTCAATCATTCTTGGTTCTTTACATTCAAAGAAAGTTGCAGCAGAGAATTCCCAATTTGGTTCAACCATTGGTGTAAATGGTTTGGTCCACAACCAGAAATTCTACCTCCAAATGTCCTCATGGGATTCCAAACTTATCTCAAAAAAACTAGGGGGAAGAACATACAAGGCCAATACTATTTCATATGGAATTCAAAGTACCATGGATTTTTTGCTGGAATTTCAAAGTTCATCAAGAATTGGAAAAACCACTTCCAATGTCACTAGTTCGAGAATTCAAAATTAAGTGGTGGTTAGGATTCAATCAAGAATTTTATGATGAAAAGAATGTATTAAAATTCCTAGAGACGGGAGAAAAATTCAAATGGACTAATCCAAATCAACAATCTACCAAAGGAGTTCATTCCCCAACTAATCCACAGAAGATAGAAAAAGAGAAAAGTTGCTCAACATCAGACACCACGGCAAATGACTTCTTAATGAAAAAGATGATACAGAATCTGGAAATGCTCAAAGAATACCTCAATTATTTGTAAAATCAAGACAAGAAAGAAGAAGACAAAAAAGATGAGTCAGCTGGATCGTTATCAGAATCAACTTTTGATCCATTTGGTGGTCCCTGTGCTCAAGACCCGACAGACTTTTGATAAAGTGGTCGGCCAATTTCAAAGATGCCGATTTCAAGATAAGAGAAGAATTTCAAAAGGACCAATTACAAGAAGATAAGGTGTCGGCAAGAAAAGCAAATGAAATTCAAATGAAAGTGTCGGCAATCAAATGAAAATGAAATTAAAAGACGGAAGTCTCTATAAATAGAACTCAAGATCATTTGTAGAGGCATCGAGTTTTTTTTTAGCTATCATAGGAACTTTCTGTAAACCTGTAAATTCTCAGTTTCTATATTTCTTTGTATGCTCTTTGATTCAAGAAGTTCAATAAGAATTCGAAGTTTGATTTCATCTCAAAGGCTCTGCTATTTAAAGTTTTCGTTGCAAAGCTACTCTGATTTCCAAGTAAGTTTTATTTAATTTTATGTCAATTATATGCTTGGGTTGGTTCTGATATTCAAGAATTTCAGGTATCCAAGAAAATCCATATTTTACCAAACCTATTACTCATCATATCACTTTAACTAGATTTCAAGAAGTGCCTCTTTACAATGCACTAAATTCCTTTACCCAAAGACTTTTTCCTTCAAATTGTTTTTGGCAACCAGATGATCCATCCAAAACTCTGGATTATTACGAATTAATTCTCTCTGATACTCAATCTGTTGAGATTTTCCCTATTCCAGACAAAAAGAATCCAGAAATTATCAGCCATTCAAAATGCATTATAAAGAAAGTTTGTTCTCCTAATGAATAGACTTCTCTTTATTCAAAGAAATCTTTTTCAGTTAGATTCATTCTAGATGGATTTACTTATCAAGATTACAAAATGGCATGGTATCGTGCTTTTTTGTATAGACCATTCAATCATTCTTGGTTCTTTACATTCAAAGAAAGTTGCAGCAGAGAATTCCCAATTTGGTTCAACCATTGGTGTAAATGGTTTGGTCCACAACCAGAAATTCTACCTCCAAATGTCCTCATGGGATTCCAAACTTATCTCAAAAAAGCTAGGGGGGAAGAACATACAAGGCCAATACTATTTCATATGGAATTCAAAGTACCATGGATTTTTTGCTGGAGTTTCAAAGTTCATCAAGAATTGGAAAAACCACTTCCAATGTCACAAGTTCAAGAATTCAAAATTAAATGGTGGTTAGAATTCAATCAAGAATTTTGTGATGAAAAGAATGTATTAAGATTCCTAGAGACGGGAGAAAAACTCAAATGGACTAATCCAAATCAACAATCTACCAAAGGAGTTAATTCCCCAACTACTCCACAGAAGATAGAAAAAGAGAAAAGTTGCTCAACATCAGACACCACGGCAAATGACTTCTTAATGAAAAAGATGATGCAGAATCCGGAAATGCTCAAAGAATACCTAAATTATTTGCAAAATCAAGACAAGAAAGAAGAAGACAAAAAAGATGAGTCAGCTGGATCGTCATCAGAATCAACTTTTGATCCATTTGGTGGTCCCTGTGCTCAAGACCCGACAGACTTTTGATAAAGTGGTCGGCCAATTTCAAAGATGCCGATTTCAAGATAAGAGAAGAATTTCAAAAGGACCAATTACAAGAAGATAAGGTGTCGGCAAGAAAAGCAAATGAAATTCAAATGAAAGTGTCGGCAATCAAATGAAAATGAAATTAAAAGACGGAAGTCTCTATAAATAGAACTCAAGATCATTTGTAGAGGCATCGAGTTTTTTTTTAGCTATCATAGGAACTTTCTGTAAACCTCTAAATTCTCAGTTTCTATATTTCTTTGTATGCTCTTTGATTCAAGAAGTTCAATAAGAATTCGAAGTTTGATTTCATCTCAAAGGCTCTGCTATTTAAAGTTTTCGTTGCAAAGCTACTCTGATTTCCAAGTAAGTTTTATTTAATTTTATGTCAATTATATGCTTGGGTTGGTTCTGATATTCAAGAATTTCAGGTATCCAAGAAAATCCATATTTTACCAAACCTATTACTCATCATATCACTTTAACTAGATTTCAAGAAGTGCCTCTTTACAATGCACTAAATTCCTTTACCCAAAGAATTTTTCCTTCAAATTGTTTTTGGCAACCAGATGATCCATCCAAAACTCTGGATTATTACGAATTAATTCTCTCTGATACTCAATCTGTTGAGATTTTCCCTATTCCAGACAAAAAGAATCCAGAAATTATCAGCCATTCAAAATGCATTATAAAGAAAGTTTGTTCTCCTAATGAATAGACTTCTCTTTACTCAAAGAAATCTTTTTCAGTTAGATTCATTCTAGATGGATTTACTTATCAAGATTACAAAATGGCATGGTATCGTGCTTTTTTGTATAGACCATTCAATCATTCTTGGTTCTTTACATTCAAAGAAAGTTGCAGCAGAGAATTCCCAATTTGGTTCAACCATTGGTGTAAATGGTTTGGTCCACAACCAGAAATTCTACCTCCAAATGTCCTCATGGGATTCCAAACTTATCTCAAAAAAGCTAGGGGGGAAGAACATACAAGGCCAATACTATTTCATATGGAATTCAAAGTACCATGGATTTTTTGCTGGAGTTTCAAAGTTCATCAAGAATTGGAAAAACCACTTCCAATGTCACAAGTTCAAGAATTCAAAATTAAATGGTGGTTAGAATTCAATCAAGAATTTTGTGATGAAAAGAATGTATTAAGATTCCTAGAGACGGGAGAAAAACTCAAATGGACTAATCCAAATCAACAATCTACCAAAGGAGTTAATTCCCCAACTACTCCACAGAAGATAGAAAAAGAGAAAAGTTGCTCAACATCAGACACCACGGCAAATGACTTCTTAATGAAAAAGATGATGCAGAATCCGGAAATGCTCAAAGAATACCTAAATTATTTGCAAAATCAAGACAAGAAAGAAGAAGACAAAAAAGATGAGTCAGCTGGATCGTCATCAGAATCAACTTTTGATCCATTTGGTGGTCCCTGTGCTCAAGACCCGACAGACTTTTGATAAAGTGGTCGGCCAATTTCAAAGATGCCGATTTCAAGATAAGAGAAGAATTTCAAAAGGACCAATTACAAGAAGATAAGGTGTCGGCAAGAAAAGCAAATGAAATTCAAATGAAAGTGTCGGCAATCAAATGAAAATGAAATTAAAAGACGGAAGTCTCTATAAATAGAACTCAAGATCATTTGTAGAGGCATCGAGTTTTTTTTTAGCTATCATAGGAACTTTCTGTAAACCTCTAAATTCTCAGTTTCTATATTTCTTTGTATGCTCTTTGATTCAAGAAGTTCAATAAGAATTCGAAGTTTGATTTCATCTCAAAGGCTCTGCTATTTAAAGTTTTCGTTGCAAAGCTACTCTGATTTCCAAGTAAGTTTTATTTAATTTTATGTCAATTATATGCTTGGGTTGGTTCTGATATTCAAGAATTTCAGGTATCCAAGAAAATCCATATTTTACCAAACCTATTACTCATCATATCACTTTAACTAGATTTCAAGAAGTGCCTCTTTACAATGCACTAAATTCCTTTACCCAAAGACTTTTTCCTTCAAATTGTTTTTGGCAACCAGATGATCCATCCAAAACTCTGGATTATTACGAATTAATTCTCACTGATACTCAATCTTTTGAGATTTTCCCTATTCCAGACAAAAAGAATCCAGAAATTATCAGCCATTCAAAATGCATTATAAAGAAAGTTTGTTCTACTAATGAATGGACTTCTCTTTATTCAAAGAAATCTTTTTCAGTTAGATTCATTCTAGATGGATTTACTAATCAAGATTACAAAATGGCATGGTATCGTGCTTTTTTGTATAGACCATTCAATCATTCTTGGTTCTTTACATTCAAAGAAAGTTGCAGCAGAGAATTCCCAATTTGGTTCAACCATTGGTGGAAATGGGTTGGTCCACAACCAGAAATTCTACCTCCAAATGTCCTCATGGGATTCCAAACTTATCTCAAAAAAGCAAGGGGGAAGAACATACAAGGTCAATACTATTTCATATGGTATTCAAAGTACCATGGATTTTTTGCTGGAGTTTCAAAGTTCATCAAGAATTGGAAAAACCACTTCCAATGTCACTAGTTCGAGAATTCAAAATTAAGCGGTGGTTAGGATTCAATCAAGAATTTTATGATGAAAAGAATGTATTAAGATTCCTAGAGACGGGAGAAAAATTCAAATGGACTAATCCAAATCAACAGTCTACCAAAGGAGTTAATTCCCCAACTAATCCACAGAAGATAGAAAAAGAGAAAAGTTGCTCAACATCAGACACCACGGCAAATGACTTCTTAATGAAAAAGATGATGCAGAATCCGGAAATGCTCAAAGAATACCTAAATTATTTGCAAAATCAAGACAAGAAAGAAGAAGACAAAAAAGATGAGTCAGCTGGATCGTCATCAGAATCAACTTTTGATCCATTTGGTGGTCCCTGTGCTCAAGACCCGACAGACTTTTGATAAAGTGGTCGGCCAATTTCAAAGATGCCGATTTCAAGATAAGAGAAGAATTTTAAAAGGATCAATTACAAGAAGATAAGGTGTCGGCAAGAAAAGCAAATGAAATTCAAATGAAAGTGTCGGCAATCAAATGAAAATGAAATTAAAAGACGGAAGTCTCTATAAATAGAACTCAAGATCATTTGTAGAGGCATCGAGTTTTTTTTTAGCTATCATAGGAACTTTCTGTAAACCTCTAAATTCTCAGTTTCTATATTTCTTTGTATGCTCTTTGATTCAAGAAGTTCAATAAGAATTCGAAGTTTGATTTCATCTCAAAGGCTCTGCTATTTAAAGTTTTCGTTGCAAAGCTACTCTGATTTCCAAGTAAGTTTTATTTAATTTTATGTCAATTATATGCCTGGGTTGGTTCTGATATTCAAGAATTTCAGGTATCCAAGAAAATCCATATTTTACCAAACCTATTACTCATCATATCACTTTAACTAGATTTCAAGAAGTGCCTCTTTACAATGCACTAAATTCCTTTACCCAAAGAATTTTTCCTTCAAATTGTTTTTGGCAACCAGATGATCCATCCAAAACTCTGGATTATTACGAATTAATTCTCTCTGATACTCAATCTGTTGAGATTTTCCCTATTCCAGACAAAAAGAATCCAGAAATTATCAGCCATTCAAAATGCATTATAAAGAAAGTTTGTTCTCCTAATGAATAGACTTCTCTTTACTCAAAGAAATCTTTTTCAGTTAGATTCATTCTAGATGGATTTACTTATCAAGATTACAAAATGGCATGGTATCGTGCTTTTTTGTATAGACCATTCAATCATTCTTGGTTCTTTACATTCAAAGAAAGTTGCAGCAGAGAATTCCCAATTTGGTTCAACCATTGGTGTAAATGGTTTGGTCCACAACCAGAAATTCTACCTCCAAATGTCCTCATGGGATTCCAAACTTATCTCAAAAAAGCTAGGGGGGAAGAACATACAAGGCCAATACTATTTCATATGGAATTCAAAGTACCATGGATTTTTTGCTGGAGTTTCAAAGTTCATCAAGAATTGGAAAAACCACTTCCAATGTCACAAGTTCAAGAATTCAAAATTAAATGGTGGTTAGAATTCAATCAAGAATTTTGTGATGAAAAGAATGTATTAAGATTCCTAGAGACGGGAGAAAAACTCAAATGGACTAATCCAAATCAACAATCTACCAAAGGAGTTAATTCCCCAACTACTCCACAGAAGATAGAAAAAGAGAAAAGTTGCTCAACATCAGACACCACGGCAAATGACTTCTTAATGAAAAAGATGATGCAGAATCCGGAAATGCTCAAAGAATACCTAAATTATTTGCAAAATCAAGACAAGAAAGAAGAAGACAAAAAAGATGAGTCAGCTGGATCGTCATCAGAATCAACTTTTGATCCATTTGGTGGTCCCTGTGCTCAAGACCCGACAGACTTTTGATAAAGTGGTCGGCCAATTTCAAAGATGCCGATTTCAAGATAAGAGAAGAATTTCAAAAGGACCAATTACAAGAAGATAAGGTGTCGGCAAGAAAAGCAAATGAAATTCAAATGAAAGTGTCGGCAATCAAATGAAAATGAAATTAAAAGACGGAAGTCTCTATAAATAGAACTCAAGATCATTTGTAGAGGCATCGAGTTTTTTTTTAGCTATCATAGGAACTTTCTGTAAACCTCTAAATTCTCAGTTTCTATATTTCTTTGTATGCTCTTTGATTCAAGAAGTTCAATAAGAATTCGAAGTTTGATTTCATCTCAAAGGCTCTGCTATTTAAAGTTTTCGTTGCAAAGCTACTCTGATTTCCAAGTAAGTTTTATTTAATTTTATGTCAATTATATGCTTGGGTTGGTTCTGATATTCAAGAATTTCAGGTATCCAAGAAAATCCATATTTTACCAAACCTATTACTCATCATATCACTTTAACTAGATTTCAAGAAGTGCCTCTTTACAATGCACTAAATTCCTTTACCCAAAGACTTTTTCCTTCAAATTGTTTTTGGCAACCAGATGATCCATCCAAAACTCTGGATTATTACGAATTAATTCTCACTGATACTCAATCTTTTGAGATTTTCCCTATTCCAGACAAAAAGAATCCAGAAATTATCAGCCATTCAAAATGCATTATAAAGAAAGTTTGTTCTACTAATGAATGGACTTCTCTTTATTCAAAGAAATCTTTTTCAGTTAGATTCATTCTAGATGGATTTACTAATCAAGATTACAAAATGGCATGGTATCGTGCTTTTTTGTATAGACCATTCAATCATTCTTGGTTCTTTACATTCAAAGAAAGTTGCAGCAGAGAATTCCCAATTTGGTTCAACCATTGGTGGAAATGGGTTGGTCCACAACCAGAAATTCTACCTCCAAATGTCCTCATGGGATTCCAAACTTATCTCAAAAAAGCAAGGGGGAAGAACATACAAGGTCAATACTATTTCATATGGTATTCAAAGTACCATGGATTTTTTGCTGGAGTTTCAAAGTTCATCAAGAATTGGAAAAACCACTTCCAATGTCACTAGTTCGAGAATTCAAAATTAAATGGTGGTTAGAATTCAATCAAGAATTTTGTGATGAAAAGAATGTATTAAGATTCCTAGAGACGGGAGAAAAACTCAAATGGACTAATCCAAATCAACAGTCTACCAAAGGAGTTAATTCCCCAACTACTCCATAGAAGATAGAAAAAGAGAAAAGTTGCTCAACATCAGACACCACGGCAAATGACTTCTTAATGAAAAAGATGATGCAGAATCCGGAAATGCTCAAAGAATACCTAAATTATTTGCAAAATCAAGACAAGAAAGAAGAAGACAAAAAAGATGAGTCAGCTGGATCGTCATCAGAATCAACTTTTGATCCATTTGGTGGTCCCTGTGCTCAAGACCCGACAGACTTTTGATAAAGTGGTCGGCCAATTTCAAAGATGCCGATTTCAAGATAAGAGAAGAATTTTAAAAGGATCAATTACAAGAAGATAAGGTGTCGGCAAGAAAAGCAAATGAAATTCAAATGAAAGTGTCGGCAATCAAATGAAAATGAAATTAAAAGACGGAAGTCTCTATAAATAGAACTCAAGATCATTTGTAGAGGCATCGAGTTTTTTTTTAGCTATCATAGGAACTTTCTGTAAACCTCTAAATTCTCAGTTTCTATATTTCTTTGTATGCTCTTTGATTCAAGAAGTTCAATAAGAATTCGAAGTTTGATTTCATCTCAAAGGCTCTGCTATTTAAAGTTTTCGTTGCAAAGCTACTCTGATTTCCAAGTAAGTTTTATTTAATTTTATGTCAATTATATGCTTGGGTTGGTTCTGATATTCAAGAATTTCAGGTATCCAAGAAAATCCATATTTTACCAAACCTATTACTCATCATATCACTTTAACTAGATTTCAAGAAGTGCCTCTTTACAATGCACTAAATTCCTTTACCCAAAGACTTTTTCCTTCAAATTGTTTTTGGCAACCAGATGATCCATCCAAAACTCTGGATTATTACGAATTAATTCTCTCTGATACTCAATCTGTTGAGATTTTCCCTATTCCAGACAAAAAGAATCCAGAAATTATCAGCCATTCAAAATGCATTATAAAGAAAGTTTGTTCTCCTAATGAATAGACTTCTCTTTACTCAAAGAAATCTTTTTCAGTTAGATTCATTCTAGATGGATTTACTTATCAAGATTACAAAATGGCATGGTATCGTGCTTTTTTGTATAGACCATTCAATCATTCTTGGTTCTTTACATTCAAAGAAAGTTGCAGCAGAGAATTCCCAATTTGGTTCAACCATTGGTGTAAATGGTTTGGTCCACAACCAGAAATTCTACCTCCAAATGTCCTCATGGGATTCCAAACTTATCTCAAAAAAGCTAAGGGGGAAGAACATACAAGGCCAATACTATTTCATATGGAATTCAAAGTACCATGGATTTTTTGCTGGAGTTTCAAAGTTCATCAAGAATTGGAAAAACCACTTCCAATGTCACTAGTTCGAGAATTCAAAATTAAATGGTGGTTAGAATTCAATCAAGAATTTTGTGATGAAAAGAATGTATTAAGATTCCTAGAGACGGGAGAAAAACTCAAATGGACTAATCCAAATCAACAATCTACCAAAGGAGTTAATTCCCCAACTACTCCACAGAAGATAGAAAAAGAGAAAAGTTGCTCAACATCAGACACCACGGCAAATGACTTCTTAATGAAAAAGATGATGCAGAATCCGGAAATGCTCAAAGAATACCTAAATTATTTGCAAAATCAAGACAAGAAAGAAGAAGACAAAAAAGATGAGTCAGCTGGATCGTCATCAGAATCAACTTTTGATCCATTTGGTGGTCCCTGTGCTCAAGACCCGACAGACTTTTGATAAAGTGGTCGGCCAATTTCAAAGATGCCGATTTCAAGATAAGAGAAGAATTTCAAAAGGACCAATTACAAGAAGATAAGGTGTCGGCAAGAAAAGCAAATGAAATTCAAATGAAAGTGTCGGCAATCAAATGAAAATGAAATTAAAAGACGGAAGTCTCTATAAATAGAACTCAAGATCATTTGTAGAGGCATCGAGTTTTTTTTTAGCTATCATAGGAACTTTCTGTAAACCTCTAAATTCTCAGTTTCTATATTTCTTTGTATGCTCTTTGATTCAAGAAGTTCAATAAGAATTCGAAGTTTGATTTCATCTCAAAGGCTCTGCTATTTAAAGTTTTCGTTGCAAAGCTACTCTGATTTCCAAGTAAGTTTTATTTAATTTTATGTCAATTATATGCTTGGGTTGGTTCTGATATTCAAGAATTTCAGGTATCCAAGAAAATCCATATTTTACCAAACCTATTACTCATCATATCACTTTAACTAGATTTCAAGAAGTGCCTCTTTACAATGCACTAAATTCCTTTACCCAAAGACTTTTTCCTTCAAATTGTTTTTGGCAACCAGATGATCCATCCAAAACTCTGGATTATTACGAATTAATTCTCTCTGATACTCAATCTGTTGAGATTTTCCCTATTCCAGACAAAAAGAATCCAGAAATTATCAGCCATTCAAAATGCATTATAAAGAAAGTTTGTTCTCCTAATGAATAGACTTCTCTTTACTCAAAGAAATCTTTTTCAGTTAGATTCATTCTAGATGGATTTACTTATCAAGATTACAAAATGGCATGGTATCGTGCTTTTTTGTATAGACCATTCAATCATTCTTGGTTCTTTACATTCAAAGAAAGTTGCAGCAGAGAATTCCCAATTTGGTTCAACCATTGGTGTAAATGGTTTGGTCCACAACCAGAAATTCTACCTCCAAATGTCCTCATGGGATTCCAAACTTATCTCAAAAAAGCTAGGGGGGAAGAACATACAAGGCCAATACTATTTCATATGGAATTCAAAGTACCATGGATTTTTTGCTGGAGTTTCAAAGTTCATCAAGAATTGGAAAAACCACTTCCAATGTCACAAGTTCAAGAATTCAAAATTAAATGGTGGTTAGAATTCAATCAAGAATTTTGTGATGAAAAGAATGTATTAAGATTCCTAGAGACGGGAGAAAAACTCAAATGGACTAATCCAAATCAACAATCTACCAAAGGAGTTAATTCCCCAACTACTCCACAGAAGATAGAAAAAGAGAAAAGTTGCTCAACATCAGACACCACGGCAAATGACTTCTTAATGAAAAAGATGATGCAGAATCCGGAAATGCTCAAAGAATACCTAAATTATTTGCAAAATCAAGACAAGAAAGAAGAAGACAAAAAAGATGAGTCAGCTGGATCGTCATCAGAATCAACTTTTGATCCATTTGGTGGTCCCTGTGCTCAAGACCCGACAGACTTTTGATAAAGTGGTCGGCCAATTTCAAAGATGCCGATTTCAAGATAAGAGAAGAATTTCAAAAGGACCAATTACAAGAAGATAAGGTGTCGGCAAGAAAAGCAAATGAAATTCAAATGAAAGTGTCGGCAATCAAATGAAAATGAAATTAAAAGACGGAAGTCTCTATAAATAGAACTCAAGATCATTTGTAGAGGCATCGAGTTTTTTTTTAGCTATCATAGGAACTTTCTGTAAACCTCTAAATTCTCAGTTTCTATATTTCTTTGTATGCTCTTTGATTCAAGAAGTTCAATAAGAATTCGAAGTTTGATTTCATCTCAAAGGCTCTGCTATTTAAAGTTTTCGTTGCAAAGCTACTCTGATTTCCAAGTAAGTTTTATTTAATTTTATGTCAATTATATGCTTGGGTTGGTTCTGATATTCAAGAATTTCAGGTATCCAAGAAAATCCATATTTTACCAAACCTATTACTCATCATATCACTTTAACTAGATTTCAAGAAGTGCCTCTTTACAATGCACTAAATTCCTTTACCCAAAGACTTTTTCCTTCAAATTGTTTTTGGCAACCAGATGATCCATCCAAAACTCTGGATTATTACGAATTAATTCTCACTGATACTCAATCTTTTGAGATTTTCCCTATTCCAGACAAAAAGAATCCAGAAATTATCAGCCATTCAAAATGCATTATAAAGAAAGTTTGTTCTACTAATGAATGGACTTCTCTTTATTCAAAGAAATCTTTTTCAGTTAGATTCATTCTAGATGGATTTACTAATCAAGATTACAAAATGGCATGGTATCGTGCTTTTTTGTATAGACCATTCAATCATTCTTGGTTCTTTACATTCAAAGAAAGTTGCAGCAGAGAATTCCCAATTTGGTTCAACCATTGGTGGAAATGGTTTGGTCCACAACCAGAAATTCTACCTCCAAATGTCCTCATGGGATTCCAAACTTATCTCAAAAAAGCAAGGGGGAAGAACATACAAGGTCAATACTATTTCATATGGTATTCAAAGTACCATGGATTTTTTGCTGGAGTTTCAAAGTTCATCAAGAATTGGAAAAACCACTTCCAATGTCACTAGTTCGAGAATTCAAAATTAAATGGTGGTTAGAATTCAATCAAGAATTTTGTGATGAAAAGAATGTATTAAGATTCCTAGAGACGGGAGAAAAACTCAAATGGACTAATCCAAATCAACAGTCTACCAAAGGAGTTAATTCCCCAACTACTCCACAGAAGATAGAAAAAGAGAAAAGTTGCTCAACATCAGACACCACGGCAAATGACTTCTTAATGAAAAAGATGATGCAGAATCCGGAAATGCTCAAAGAATACCTAAATTATTTGCAAAATCAAGACAAGAAAGAAGAAGACAAAAAAGATGAGTCAGCTGGATCGTCATCAGAATCAACTTTTGATCCATTTGGTGGTCCCTGTGCTCAAGACCCGACAGACTTTTGATAAAGTGGTCGGCCAATTTCAAAGATGCCGATTTCAAGATAAGAGAAGAATTTTAAAAGGATCAATTACAAGAAGATAAGGTGTCGGCAAGAAAAGCAAATGAAATTCAAATGAAAGTGTCGGCAATCAAATGAAAATGAAATTAAAAGACGGAAGTCTCTATAAATAGAACTCAAGATCATTTGTAGAGGCATCGAGTTTTTTTTTAGCTATCATAGGAACTTTCTGTAAACCTCTAAATTCTCAGTTTCTATATTTCTTTGTATGCTCTTTGATTCAAGAAGTTCAATAAGAATTCGAAGTTTGATTTCATCTCAAAGGCTCTGCTATTTAAAGTTTTCGTTGCAAAGCTACTCTGATTTCCAAGTAAGTTTTATTTAATTTTATGTCAATTATATGCTTGGGTTGGTTCTGATATTCAAGAATTTCAGGTATCCAAGAAAATCCATATTTTACCAAACCTATTACTCATCATATCACTTTAACTAGATTTCAAGAAGTGCCTCTTTACAATGCACTAAATTCCTTTACCCAAAGAATTTTTCCTTCAAATTGTTTTTGGCAACCAGATGATCCATCCAAAACTCTGGATTATTACGAATTAATTCTCTCTGATACTCAATCTGTTGAGATTTTCCCTATTCCAGACAAAAAGAATCCAGAAATTATCAGCCATTCAAAATGCATTATAAAGAAAGTTTGTTCTCCTAATGAATAGACTTCTCTTTACTCAAAGAAATCTTTTTCAGTTAGATTCATTCTAGATGGATTTACTTATCAAGATTACAAAATGGCATGGTATCGTGCTTTTTTGTATAGACCATTCAATCATTCTTGGTTCTTTACATTCAAAGAAAGTTGCAGCAGAGAATTCCCAATTTGGTTCAACCATTGGTGTAAATGGTTTGGTCCACAACCAGAAATTCTACCTCCAAATGTCCTCATGGGATTCCAAACTTATCTCAAAAAAGCTAGGGGGGAAGAACATACAAGGCCAATACTATTTCATATGGAATTCAAAGTACCATGGATTTTTTGCTGGAGTTTCAAAGTTCATCAAGAATTGGAAAAACCACTTCCAATGTCACAAGTTCAAGAATTCAAAATTAAATGGTGGTTAGAATTCAATCAAGAATTTTGTGATGAAAAGAATGTATTAAGATTCCTAGAGACGGGAGAAAAACTCAAATGGACTAATCCAAATCAACAATCTACCAAAGGAGTTAATTCCCCAACTACTCCACAGAAGATAGAAAAAGAGAAAAGTTGCTCAACATCAGACACCACGGCAAATGACTTCTTAATGAAAAAGATGATGCAGAATCCGGAAATGCTCAAAGAATACCTAAATTATTTGCAAAATCAAGACAAGAAAGAAGAAGACAAAAAAGATGAGTCAGCTGGATCGTCATCAGAATCAACTTTTGATCCATTTGGTGGTCCCTGTGCTCAAGACCCGACAGACTTTTGATAAAGTGGTCGGCCAATTTCAAAGATGCCGATTTCAAGATAAGAGAAGAATTTCAAAAGGACCAATTACAAGAAGATAAGGTGTCGGCAAGAAAAGCAAATGAAATTCAAATGAAAGTGTCGGCAATCAAATGAAAATGAAATTAAAAGACGGAAGTCTCTATAAATAGAACTCAAGATCATTTGTAGAGGCATCGAGTTTTTTTTTAGCTATCATAGGAACTTTCTGTAAACCTCTAAATTCTCAGTTTCTATATTTCTTTGTATGCTCTTTGATTCAAGAAGTTCAATAAGAATTCGAAGTTTGATTTCATCTCAAAGGCTCTGCTATTTAAAGTTTTCGTTGCAAAGCTACTCTGATTTCCAAGTAAGTTTTATTTAATTTTATGTCAATTATATGCTTGGGTTGGTTCTGATATTCAAGAATTTCAGGTATCCAAGAAAATCCATATTTTACCAAACCTATTACTCATCATATCACTTTAACTAGATTTCAAGAAGTGCCTCTTTACAATGCACTAAATTCCTTTACCCAAAGACTTTTTCCTTCAAATTGTTTTTGGCAACCAGATGATCCATCCAAAACTCTGGATTATTACGAATTAATTCTCACTGATACTCAATCTTTTGAGATTTTCCCTATTCCAGACAAAAAGAATCCAGAAATTATCAGCCATTCAAAATGCATTATAAAGAAAGTTTGTTCTACTAATGAATGGACTTCTCTTTATTCAAAGAAATCTTTTTCAGTTAGATTCATTCTAGATGGATTTACTAATCAAGATTACAAAATGGCATGGTATCGTGCTTTTTTGTATAGACCATTCAATCATTCTTGGTTCTTTACATTCAAAGAAAGTTGCAGCAGAGAATTCCCAATTTGGTTCAACCATTGGTGGAAATGGTTTGGTCCACAACCAGAAATTCTACCTCCAAATGTCCTCATGGGATTCCAAACTTATCTCAAAAAAGCAAGGGGGAAGAACATACAAGGTCAATACTATTTCATATGGTATTCAAAGTACCATGGATTTTTTGCTGGAGTTTCAAAGTTCATCAAGAATTGGAAAAACCACTTCCAATGTCACTAGTTCGAGAATTCAAAATTAAATGGTGGTTAGGATTCAATCAAGAATTTTATGATGAAAAGAATGTATTAAGATTCCTAGAGACGGGAGAAAAATTCAAATGGACTAATCCAAATCAACAGTCTACCAAAGGAGTTAATTCCCCAACTAATCCACAGAAGATAGAAAAAGAGAAAAGTTGCTCAACATCAGACACCACGGCAAATGACTTCTTAATGAAAAAGATGATGCAGAATCCGGAAATGCTCAAAGAATACCTAAATTATTTGCAAAATCAAGACAAGAAAGAAGAAGACAAAAAAGATGAGTCAGCTGGATCGTCATCAGAATCAACTTTTGATCCATTTGGTGGTCCCTGTGCTCAAGACCCGACAGACTTTTGATAAAGTGGTCGGCCAATTTCAAAGATGCCGATTTCAAGATAAGAGAAGAATTTTAAAAGGATCAATTACAAGAAGATAAGGTGTCGGCAAGAAAAGCAAATGAAATTCAAATGAAAGTGTCGGCAATCAAATGAAAATGAAATTAAAAGACGGAAGTCTCTATAAATAGAACTCAAGATCATTTGTAGAGGCATCGAGTTTTTTTTTAGCTATCATAGGAACTTTCTGTAAACCTCTAAATTCTCAGTTTCTATATTTCTTTGTATGCTCTTTGATTCAAGAAGTTCAATAAGAATTCGAAGTTTGATTTCATCTCAAAGGCTCTGCTATTTAAAGTTTTCGTTGCAAAGCTACTCTGATTTCCAAGTAAGTTTTATTTAATTTTATGTCAATTATATGCCTGGGTTGGTTCTGATATTCAAGAATTTCAGGTATCCAAGAAAATCCATATTTTACCAAACCTATTACTCATCATATCACTTTAACTAGATTTCAAGAAGTGCCTCTTTACAATGCACTAAATTCCTTTACCCAAAGAATTTTTCCTTCAAATTGTTTTTGGCAACCAGATGATCCATCCAAAACTCTGGATTATTACGAATTAATTCTCTCTGATACTCAATCTGTTGAGATTTTCCCTATTCCAGACAAAAAGAATCCAGAAATTATCAGCCATTCAAAATGCATTATAAAGAAAGTTTGTTCTCCTAATGAATAGACTTCTCTTTACTCAAAGAAATCTTTTTCAGTTAGATTCATTCTAGATGGATTTACTTATCAAGATTACAAAATGGCATGGTATCGTGCTTTTTTGTATAGACCATTCAATCATTCTTGGTTCTTTACATTCAAAGAAAGTTGCAGCAGAGAATTCCCAATTTGGTTCAACCATTGGTGTAAATGGTTTGGTCCACAACCAGAAATTCTACCTCCAAATGTCCTCATGGGATTCCAAACTTATCTCAAAAAAGCTAGGGGGGAAGAACATACAAGGCCAATACTATTTCATATGGAATTCAAAGTACCATGGATTTTTTGCTGGAGTTTCAAAGTTCATCAAGAATTGGAAAAACCACTTCCAATGTCACAAGTTCAAGAATTCAAAATTAAATGGTGGTTAGAATTCAATCAAGAATTTTGTGATGAAAAGAATGTATTAAGATTCCTAGAGACGGGAGAAAAACTCAAATGGACTAATCCAAATCAACAATCTACCAAAGGAGTTAATTCCCCAACTACTCCACAGAAGATAGAAAAAGAGAAAAGTTGCTCAACATCAGACACCACGGCAAATGACTTCTTAATGAAAAAGATGATGCAGAATCCGGAAATGCTCAAAGAATACCTAAATTATTTGCAAAATCAAGACAAGAAAGAAGAAGACAAAAAAGATGAGTCAGCTGGATCGTCATCAGAATCAACTTTTGATCCATTTGGTGGTCCCTGTGCTCAAGACCCGACAGACTTTTGATAAAGTGGTCGGCCAATTTCAAAGATGCCGATTTCAAGATAAGAGAAGAATTTCAAAAGGACCAATTACAAGAAGATAAGGTGTCGGCAAGAAAAGCAAATGAAATTCAAATGAAAGTGTCGGCAATCAAATGAAAATGAAATTAAAAGACGGAAGTCTCTATAAATAGAACTCAAGATCATTTGTAGAGGCATCGAGTTTTTTTTTAGCTATCATAGGAACTTTCTGTAAACCTCTAAATTCTCAGTTTCTATATTTCTTTGTATGCTCTTTGATTCAAGAAGTTCAATAAGAATTCGAAGTTTGATTTCATCTCAAAGGCTCTGCTATTTAAAGTTTTCGTTGCAAAGCTACTCTGATTTCCAAGTAAGTTTTATTTAATTTTATGTCAATTATATGCTTGGGTTGGTTCTGATATTCAAGAATTTCAGGTATCCAAGAAAATCCATATTTTACCAAACCTATTACTCATCATATCACTTTAACTAGATTTCAAGAAGTGCCTCTTTACAATGCACTAAATTCCTTTACCCAAAGACTTTTTCCTTCAAATTGTTTTTGGCAACCAGATGATCCATCCAAAACTCTGGATTATTACGAATTAATTCTCACTGATACTCAATCTGTTGAGATTTTCCCTATTCCAGACAAAAAGAATCCAGAAATTATCAGCCATTCAAAATGCATTATAAAGAAAGTTTGTTCTACTAATGAATGGACTTCTCTTTATTCAAAGAAATCTTTTTCAGTTAGATTCATTCTAGATGGATTTACTAATCAAGATTACAAAATGGCATGGTATCGTGCTTTTTTGTATAGACCATTCAATCATTCTTGGTTCTTTACATTCAAAGAAAGTTGCAGCAGAGAATTCCCAATTTGGTTCAACCATTGGTGGAAATGGGTTGGTCCACAACCAGAAATTCTACCTCCAAATGTCCTCATGGGATTCCAAACTTATCTCAAAAAAGCAAGGGGGAAGAACATACAAGGTCAATACTATTTCATATGGTATTCAAAGTACCATGGATTTTTTGCTGGAGTTTCAAAGTTCATCAAGAATTGGAAAAACCACTTCCAATGTCACTAGTTCGAGAATTCAAAATTAAATGGTGGTTAGAATTCAATCAAGAATTTTGTGATGAAAAGAATGTATTAAGATTCCTAGAGACGGGAGAAAAACTCAAATGGACTAATCCAAATCAACAGTCTACCAAAGGAGTTAATTCCCCAACTACTCCATAGAAGATAGAAAAAGAGAAAAGTTGCTCAACATCAGACACCACGGCAAATGACTTCTTAATGAAAAAGATGATGCAGAATCCGGAAATGCTCAAAGAATACCTAAATTATTTGCAAAATCAAGACAAGAAAGAAGAAGACAAAAAAGATGAGTCAGCTGGATCGTCATCAGAATCAACTTTTGATCCATTTGGTGGTCCCTGTGCTCAAGACCCGACAGACTTTTGATAAAGTGGTCGGCCAATTTCAAAGATGCCGATTTCAAGATAAGAGAAGAATTTTAAAAGGATCAATTACAAGAAGATAAGGTGTCGGCAAGAAAAGCAAATGAAATTCAAATGAAAGTGTCGGCAATCAAATGAAAATGAAATTAAAAGACGGAAGTCTCTATAAATAGAACTCAAGATCATTTGTAGAGGCATCGAGTTTTTTTTAGCTATCATAGGAACTTTCTGTAAACCTCTAAATTCTCAGTTTCTATATTTCTTTGTATGCTCTTTGATTCAAGAAGTTCAATAAGAATTCGAAGTTTGATTTCATCTCAAAGGCTCTGCTATTTAAAGTTTTCGTTGCAAAGCTACTCTGATTTCCAAGTAAGTTTTATTTAATTTTATGTCAATTATATGCCTGGGTTGGTTCTGATATTCAAGAATTTCAGGTATCCAAGAAAATCCATATTTTACCAAACCTATTACTCATCATATCACTTTAACTAGATTTCAAGAAGTGCCTCTTTACAATGCACTAAATTCCTTTACCCAAAGAATTTTTCCTTCAAATTGTTTTTGGCAACCAGATGATCCATCCAAAACTCTGGATTATTACGAATTAATTCTCTCTGATACTCAATCTGTTGAGATTTTCCCTATTCCAGACAAAAAGAATCCAGAAATTATCAGCCATTCAAAATGCATTATAAAGAAAGTTTGTTCTCCTAATGAATAGACTTCTCTTTATTCAAAGAAATCTTTTTCAGTTAGATTCATTCTAGATGGATTTACTTATCAAGATTACAAAATGGCATGGTATCGTGCTTTTTTGTATAGACCATTCAATCATTCTTGGTTCTTTACATTCAAAGAAAGTTGCAGCAGAGAATTCCCAATTTGGTTCAACCATTGGTGTAAATGGTTTGGTCCACAACCAGAAATTCTACCTCCAAATGTCCTCATGGGATTCCAAACTTATCTCAAAAAAGCTAGGGGGGAAGAACATACAAGGCCAATACTATTTCATATGGAATTCAAAGTACCATGGATTTTTTGCTGGAGTTTCAAAGTTCATCAAGAATTGGAAAAACCACTTCCAATGTCACTAGTTCGAGAATTCAAAATTAAGCGGTGGTTAGGATTCAATCAAGAATTTTATGATGAAAAGAATGTATTAAGATTCCTAGAGACGGGAGAAAAATTCAAATGGACTAATCCAAATCAACAGTCTACCAAAGGAGTTAATTCCCCAACTAATCCACAGAAGATAGAAAAAGAGAAAAGTTGCTCAACATCAGACACCACGGCAAATGACTTCTTAATGAAAAAGATGATGCAGAATCCGGAAATGCTCAAAGAATACCTAAATTATTTGCAAAATCAAGACAAGAAAGAAGAAGACAAAAAAGATGAGTCAGCTGGATCGTCATCAGAATCAACTTTTGATCCATTTGGTGGTCCCTGTGCTCAAGACCCGACAGACTTTTGATAAAGTGGTCGGCCAATTTCAAAGATGCCGATTTCAAGATAAGAGAAGAATTTCAAAAGGACCAATTACAAGAAGATAAGGTGTCGGCAAGAAAAGCAAATGAAATTCAAATGAAAGTGTCGGCAATCAAATGAAAATGAAATTAAAAGACGGAAGTCTCTATAAATAGAACTCAAGATCATTTGTAGAGGCATCGAGTTTTTTTTTAGCTATCATAGGAACTTTCTGTAAACCTCTAAATTCTCAGTTTCTATATTTCTTTGTATGCTCTTTGATTCAAGAAGTTCAATAAGAATTCGAAGTTTGATTTCATCTCAAAGGCTCTGCTATTTAAAGTTTTCGTTGCAAAGCTACTCTGATTTCCAAGTAAGTTTTATTTAATTTTATGTCAATTATATGCCTGGGTTGGTTCTGGTATTCAAGAATTTCTGGTAACCAAGAAAATCCATATTTTACCAAACCTATTACTCAACATATCACTTTAACAAGATTTCAAGAAGTGCCTCTTTACAATGCACTAAATTCCTTTACCCAAAGACTTTTTCCTTCAAAATGTTTTTGGCAATCAGATGATCCATCCAAAAATCTGGATTATTACGAATTAATTCTCACTGATACTCAATCTGTTGAGATTTTCCCTATTCCAGACAAAAAGAATCCAGAAATTATCAGCCATTCAAAATGCATTATAAAAAAAGTTTGTTCTCCTAATGAATGGACTTCTCTTTATTCAAAGAAATCTTTTTCAGTTAGATTCATTCCAGATGGATTTACTTATCAAGATTACAAAATGGCATGGTATCGTGCTTTTTGGTATAGACCATTCAATCATTCTTGGTTCTTTACATTCAAAGAAAGTTGCAGCAGAGAATTCCCAATTTGGTTCAACCATTGGTGGAAATAGTTTGGTCCACAACCAGAAATTCTACCTCCAAATGTCTTCATGGGATTCCAAACTTATCTAAAAAAAGCTAGGGGGGAAGAACATACAAGGCCAATACTATTTCATATGGAATTCAAAGTACCATGGATTTTTTGCTGGAGTTTCAAAGTTCATCAAGAATTGAAAAAACCACTTCCAATGTCACTAGTTCGAGAATTCAAAATTAAGCGGTGGTTAGGATTCAATCAAGAATTTTATGATGAAAAGAATGTATTAAGATTCCTAGAGACGGGAGAAAAATTCAAATGGACTAATCCAAATCAACAGTCTACCAAAGGAGTTAATTCCCCAACTAATCCACAGAAGATAGAAAAAGAGAAAAGTTGCTCAACATCAGACACCACGGCAAATGACTTCTTAATGAAAAAGATGATACAGAATCTGGAAATGCTCAAAGAATACCTCAATTATTTGCAAAATCAAGACAAGAAAGAAGAAGACAAAAAAGATGAGTCAGCTGGATCGTCATCAGAATCAACTTTTGATCCATTTGGTGGTCCCTGTGCTCAAGACCCGACAGACTTTTGATAAAGTGGTCGGCCAATTTCAAAGATGCCGATTTCAAGATAAGAGAAGAATTTCAAAAGGACCAATTACAAGAAGATAAGGTGTCGGCAAGAAAAGCAAATGAAATTCAAATGAAAGTGTCGGCAATCAAATGAAAATGAAATTAAAAGACGGAAGTCTCTATAAATAGAACTCAAGATCATTTGTAGAGGCATCGAGTTTTTTTTTAGCTATCATAGGAACTTTCTGTAAACCTCTAAATTCTCAGTTTCTATATTTCTTTGTATGCTCTTTGATTCAAGAAGTTCAATAAGAATTCGAAGTTTGATTTCATCTCAAAGGCTCTGCTATTTAAAGTTTTCGTTGCAAAGCTACTCTGATTTCCAAGTAAGTTTTATTTAATTTTATGTCAATTATATGCCTGGGTTGGTTCTGGTATTCAAGAATTTCTGGTAACCAAGAAAATCCATATTTTACCAAACCTATTACTCAACATATCACTTTAACTAGATTTCAAGAAGTGCCTCTTTACAATGCACTAAATTCCTTTACCCAAAGACTTTTTCCTTCAAAATGTTTTTGGCAATCAGATGATCCATCCAAAAATCTGGATTATTACGAATTAATTCTCACTGATACTCAATCTGTTGAGATTTTCCCTATTCCAGACAAAAAGAATCCAGAAATTATCAGCCATTCAAAATGCATTATAAAAAAAGTTTGTTCTCCTAATGAATGGACTTCTCTTTATTCAAAGAAATCTTTTTCAGTTAGATTCATTCCAGATGGATTTACTTATCAAGATTACAAAATGGCATGGTATCGTGCTTTTTGGTATAGACCATTCAATCATTCTTGGTTCTTTACATTCAAAGAAAGTTGCAGCAGAGAATTCCCAATTTGGTTCAACCATTGGTGGAAATAGTTTGGTCCACAACCAGAAATTCTACCTCCAAATGTCCTCATGGGATTCCAAACTTATCTAAAAAAAGCTAGGGGGGAAGAACATACAAGGCCAATACTATTTCATATGGAATTCAAAGTACCATGGATTTTTTGCTGGAGTTTCAAAGTTCATCAAGAATTGGAAAAACCACTTCCAATGTCACTAGTTCGAGAATTCAAAATTAAGCGGTGGTTAGGATTCAATCAAGAATTTTATGATGAAAAGAATGTATTAAGATTCCTAGAGACGGGAGAAAAATTCAAATGGACTAATCCAAATCAACAGTCTACCAAAGGAGTTAATTCCCCAACTAATCCACAGAAGATAGAAAAAGAGAAAAGTTGCTCAACATCAGACACCACGGCAAATGACTTCTTAATGAAAAAGATGATACAGAATCTGGAAATGCTCAAAGAATACCTCAATTATTTGCAAAATCAAGACAAGAAAGAAGAAGACAAAAAAGATGAGTCAGCTGGATCGTCATCAGAATCAACTTTTGATCCATTTGGTGGTCCCTGTGCTCAAGACCCGACAGACTTTTGATAAAGTGGTCGGCCAATTTCAAAGATGCCGATTTCAAGATAAGAGAAGAATTTCAAAAGGACCAATTACAAGAAGATAAGGTGTCGGCAAGAAAAGCAAATGAAATTCAAATGAAAGTGTCGGCAATCAAATGAAAATGAAATTAAAAGACGGAAGTCTCTATAAATAGAACTCAAGATCATTTGTAGAGGCATCGAGTTTTTTTTTAGCTATCATAGGAACTTTCTGTAAACCTCTAAATTCTCAGTTTCTATATTTCTTTGTATGCTCTTTGATTCAAGAAGTTCAATAAGAATTCGAAGTTTGATTTCATCTCAAAGGCTCTGCTATTTAAAGTTTTCGTTGCAAAGCTACTCTGATTTCCAAGTAAGTTTTATTTAATTTTATGTCAATTATATGCCTGGGTTGGTTCTGGTATTCAAGAATTTCTGGTAACCAAGAAAATCCATATTTTACCAAACCTATTACTCAACATATCACTTTAACTAGATTTCAAGAAGTGCCTCTTTACAATGCACTAAATTCCTTTACCCAAAGACTTTTTCCTTCAAAATGTTTTTGGCAATCAGATGATCCATCCAAAAATCTGGATTATTACGAATTAATTCTCACTGATACTCAATCTGTTGAGATTTTCCCTATTCCAGACAAAAAGAATCCAGAAATTATCAGCCATTCAAAATGCATTATAAAAAAAGTTTGTTCTCCTAATGAATGGACTTCTCTTTATTCAAAGAAATCTTTTTCAGTTAGATTCATTCCAGATGGATTTACTTATCAAGATTACAAAATGGCATGGTATCGTGCTTTTTGGTATAGACCATTCAATCATTCTTGGTTCTTTACATTCAAAGAAAGTTGCAGCAGAGAATTCCCAATTTGGTTCAACCATTGGTGGAAATAGTTTGGTCCACAACCAGAAATTCTACCTCCAAATGTCCTCATGGGATTCCAAACTTATCTCAAAAAAGCTAGGGGGGAAGAACATACAAGGCCAATACTATTTCATATGGAATTCAAAGTACCATGGATTTTTTGCTGGAGTTTCAAAGTTCATCAAGAATTGGAAAAACCACTTCCAATGTCACTAGTTCGAGAATTCAAAATTAAGCGGTGGTTAGGATTCAATCAAGAATTTTATGATGAAAAGAATGTATTAAGATTCCTAGAGACGGGAGAAAAATTCAAATGGACTAATCCAAATCAACAGTCTACCAAAGGAGTTAATTCCCCAACTAATCCACAGAAGATAGAAAAAGAGAAAAGTTGCTCAACATCAGACACCACGGCAAATGACTTCTTAATGAAAAAGATGATACAGAATCTGGAAATGCTCAAAGAATACCTCAATTATTTGCAAAATCAAGACAAGAAAGAAGAAGACAAAAAAGATGAGTCAGCTGGATCGTCATCAGAATCAACTTTTGATCCATTTGGTGGTCCCTGTGCTCAAGACCCGACAGACTTTTGATAAAGTGGTCGGCCAATTTCAAAGATGCCGATTTCAAGATAAGAGAAGAATTTCAAAAGGACCAATTACAAGAAGATAAGGTGTCGACAAGAAAAGCAAATGAAATTCAAATGAAAGTGTCGGCAATCAAATGAAAATGAAATTAAAAGACGGAAGTCTCTATAAATAGAACTCAAGATCATTTGTAGAGGCATCGAGTTTTTTTTTAGCTATCATAGGAACTTTCTGTAAACCTCTAAATTCTCAGTTTCTATATTTCTTTGTATGCTCTTTGATTCAAGAAGTTCAATAAGAATTCGAAGTTTGATTTCATCTCAAAGGCTCTGCTATTTAAAGTTTTCGTTGCAAAGCTACTCTGATTTCCAAGTAAGTTTTATTTAATTTTATGTCAATTATATGCCTGGGTTGGTTCTGGTATTCAAGAATTTCTGGTAACCAAGAAAATCCATATTTTACCAAACCTATTACTCAACATATCACTTTAACTAGATTTCAAGAAGTGCCTCTTTACAATGCACTAAATTCCTTTACCCAAAGACTTTTTCCTTCAAAATGTTTTTGGCAATCAGATGATCCATCCAAAAATCTGGATTATTACGAATTAATTCTCACTGATACTCAATCTGTTGAGATTTTCCCTATTCCAGACAAAAAGAATCCAGAAATTATCAGCCATTCAAAATGCATTATAAAAAAAGTTTGTTCTCCTAATGAATGGAGTTCTCTTTATTCAAAGAAATCTTTTTCAGTTAGATTCATTCCAGATGGATTTACTTATCAAGATTACAAAATGGCATGGTATCGTGCTTTTTGGTATATACCATTCAATCATTCTTGGTTCTTTACATTCAAAGAAAGTTGCAGCAGAGAATTCCCAATTTGGTTCAACCATTGGTGGAAATAGTTTGGTCCACAACCAGAAATTCTACCTCCAAATGTCCTCATGGGATTCCAAACTTATCTCAAAAAAGCTAGGGGGGAAGAACATACAAGGCCAATACTATTTCATATGGAATTCAAAGTACCATGGATTTTTTGCTGGAGTTTCAAAGTTCATCAAGAATTGGAAAAACCACTTCCAATGTCACTAGTTCGAGAATTCAAAATTAAGCGGTGGTTAGGATTCAATCAAGAATTTTATGATGAAAAGAATGTATTAAGATTCCTAGAGACGGGAGAAAAATTCAAATGGACTAATCCAAATCAACAGTCTACCAAAGGAGTTAATTCCCCAACTAATCCACAGAAGATAGAAAAAGAGAAAAGTTGCTCAACATCAGACACCACGGCAAATGACTTCTTAATGAAAAAGATGATACAGAATCTGGAAATGCTCAAAGAATACCTCAATTATTTGCAAAATCAAGACAAGAAAGAAGAAGACAAAAAAGATGAGTCAGCTGGATCGTCATCAGAATCAACTTTTGATCCATTTGGTGGTCCCTGTGCTCAAGACCCGACAGACTTTTGATAAAGTGGTCGGCCAATTTCAAAGATGCCGATTTCAAGATAAGAGAAGAATTTCAAAAGGACCAATTACAAGAAGATAAGGTGTCGACAAGAAAAGCAAATGAAATTCAAATGAAAGTGTCGGCAATCAAATGAAAATGAAATTAAAAGACGGAAGTCTCTATAAATAGAACTCAAGATCATTTGTAGAGGCATCGAGTTTTTTTTTAGCTATCATAGGAACTTTCTGTAAACCTCTAAATTCTCAGTTTCTATATTTCTTTGTATGCTCTTTGATTCAAGAAGTTCAATAAGAATTCGAAGTTTGATTTCATCTCAAAGGCTCTGCTATTTAAAGTTTTCGTTGCAAAGCTACTCTGATTTCCAAGTAAGTTTTATTTAATTTTATGTCAATTATATGCCTGGGTTGGTTCTGGTATTCAAGAATTTCTGGTAACCAAGAAAATCCATATTTTACCAAACCTATTACTCAACATATCACTTTAACTAGATTTCAAGAAGTGCCTCTTTACAATGCACTAAATTCCTTTACCCAAAGACTTTTTCCTTCAAAATGTTTTTGGCAATCAGATGATCCATCCAAAAATCTGGATTATTACGAATTAATTCTCACTGATACTCAATCTGTTGAGATTTTCCCTATTCCAGACAAAAAGAATCCAGAAATTATCAGCCATTCAAAATGCATTATAAAAAAAGTTTGTTCTCCTAATGAATGGAGTTCTCTTTATTCAAAGAAATCTTTTTCAGTTAGATTCATTCCAGATGGATTTACTTATCAAGATTACAAAATGGCATGGTATCGTGCTTTTTGGTATATACCATTCAATCATTCTTGGTTCTTTACATTCAAAGAAAGTTGCAGCAGAGAATTCCCAATTTGGTTCAACCATTGGTGGAAATAGTTTGGTCCACAACCAGAAATTCTACCTCCAAATGTCCTCATGGGATTCCAAACTTATCTCAAAAAAGCTAGGGGGGAAGAACATACAAGGCCAATACTATTTCATATGGAATTCAAAGTACCATGGATTTTTTGCTGGAGTTTCAAAGTTCATCAAGAATTGGAAAAACCACTTCCAATGTCACTAGTTCGAGAATTCAAAATTAAGCGGTGGTTAGGATTCAATCAAGAATTTTATGATGAAAAGAATGTATTAAGATTCCTAGAGACGGGAGAAAAATTCAAATGGACTAATCCAAATCAACAGTCTACCAAAGGAGTTAATTCCCCAACTAATCCACAGAAGATAGAAAAAGAGAAAAGTTGCTCAACATCAGACACCACGGCAAATGACTTCTTAATGAAAAAGATGATGCAGAATCCGGAAATGCTCAAAGAATACCTAAATTATTTGTAAAATCAAGATAAGAAAGAAGAAGACAAAAAAGATGAGTCAGCTGGATCGTCATCAGAATCAACTTTTGATCCATTTGGTGGTCCCTGTGCTCAAGACCCGACAGACTTTTGATAAAGTGGTCGGCCAATTTCAAAGATGCCGATTTCAAGATAAGAGAAGAATTTCAAAAGGACCAATTACAAGAAGATAAGGTGTCGACAAGAAAAGCAAATGAAATTCAAATGAAAGTGTCGGCAATCAAATGAAAATGAAATTAAAAGACGGAAGTCTCTATAAATAGAACTCAAGATCATTTGTAGAGGCATCGAGTTTTTTTTTAGCTATCATAGGAACTTTCTGTAAACTTCTAAATTCTCAGTTTCTATATTTCATTGTATGCTCTTTGATTCAAGAAGTTCAATAAGAATTCGAAGTTTGATTTCATCTCAAAGGCTCTGCTATTTAAAGTTTTCGTTGCAAAGCTACTCTGATTTCCAAGTAAGTTTTATTTAATTTTATGTCAATTATATGCCTGGGCTGGTTCTGGTATTCAAGAATTTCTGGTAACCAAGAAAATCCATATTTTACCAAACCTATTACTCAACATATCACTTTAACTAGATTTCAAGAAGTGCCTCTTTACAATGCACTAAATTCCTTTACCCAAAGACTTTTTCCTTCAAAATATTTTTGGCAATCAGATGATCCATCAAAAAATCTGGATTATTACGAATTAATTCTCACTGATACTCAATCTGTTGAGATTTTCCCTATTCCAGACAAAAAGAATCCAGAAATTATCAGCCATTCAAAATGCATTATAAAAAAAGTTTGTTCTCCTAATGAATGGAGTTCTCTTTATTCAAAGAAATCTTTTTCAGTTAGATTCATTCCAGATGGATTTACTTATCAAGATTACAAAATGGCATGGTATCGTGCTTTTTGGTATATACCATTCAATCATTCTTGGTTCTTTACATTCAAAGAAAGTTGCAGCAGAGAATTCCCAATTTGGTTCAACCATTGGTGGAAATAGTTTGGTCCACAACCAGAAATTCTACCTCTAAATGTCCTCATCAGATTCCAAACTTATCTCAAAAAAGCTAGGGGGGAAGAACATACAAGGCCAATACTATTTCATATGGAATTCAAAGTACCATGGATTTTTTGCTGGAGTTTCAAAGTTCATCAAGAATTGGAAAAACCACTTCCAATGTCACTAGTTCGAGAATTCAAAAATAAGCGGTGGTTAGGATTCAATCAAGAATTTTATGATGAAAAGAATGTATTAAGATTCGTAGAGACGGGGGAAAAATTCAAATGGACTAATCCAAATCAACAGTCTACCAAAGGAGTTAATTCCCCAACTAATCCACAGAAGATAGAAAAAGAGAAAAGTTGCTCAACATCAGACACCACGGCAAATGACTTCTTAATGAAAAAGATGATACAGAATCTGGATATGCTCAAAGAATACCTCAATTATTTGCAAAATCAAGACAAGAAAGAAGAAGACAAAAAAGATGAGTCAGCTGGATCGTCATTAGAATCAACTTTTGATCCATTTGGTGGTCCCTGTGCTCAAGACCCGACAGACTTTTGATAAAGTGGTCGGCCAATTTCAAAGATGCCGATTTCAAGATAAGAGAAGAATTTCAAAAGGACCAATTACAAGAAGATAAGGTGTCGACAAGAAAAGCAAATGAAATTCAAATGAAAGTGTCGGCAATCAAATGAAAATGAAATTAAAAGACGGAAGTCTCTATAAATAGAACTCAAGATCATTTGTAGAGGCATCGAGTTTTTTTTTAGCTATCATAGGAACTTTCTGTAAACCTCTAAATTCTCAGTTTCTATATTTCTTTGTATGCTCTTTGATTCAAGAAGTTCAATAAGAATTCAAAGTTTGATTTCATCTCAAAGGCTCTGCTATTTAAAGTTTTCGTTGCAAAGCTACTCTGATTTCCAAGTAAGTTTTATTTAATTTTATGTCAATTATATGCCTGGGTTGGTTCTGGTATTCAAGAATTTCTGGTAACCAAGAAAATCCATATTTTACCAAACCTATTACTCAACATATCACTTTAACTAGATTTCAAGAAGTGCCTCTTTACAATGCACTAAATTCCTTTACCCAAAGACTTTTTCCTTCAAAATGTTTTTGGCAATCAGATGATCCATCCAAAAATCTGGATTATTACGAATTAATTCTCACTGATACTCAATCTGTTGAGATTTTCCCTATTCCAGACAAAAAGAATCCAGAAATTATCAGCCATTCAAAATGCATTATAAAAAAAGTTTGTTCTCCTAATGAATGGAGTTCTCTTTATTCAAAGAAATCTTTTTCAGTTAGATTCATTCCAGATGGATTTACTTATCAAGATTACAAAATGGCATGGTATCGTGCTTTTTGGTATATACCATTCAATCATTCTTGGTTCTTTACATTCAAAGAAAGTTGCAGCAGAGAATTCCCAATTTGGTTCAACCATTGGTGGAAATAGTTTGGTCCACAACCAGAAATTCTACCTCCAAATGTCCTCATGGGATTCCAAACTTATCTCAAAAAAGCTAGGGGGGAAGAACATACAAGGCCAATACTATTTCATATGGAATTCAAAGTACCATGGATTTTTTGCTGGAGTTTCAAAGTTCATCAAGAATTGGAAAAACCACTTCCAATGTCACTAGTTCGAGAATTCAAAATTAAGCGGTGGTTAGGATTCAATCAAGAATTTTATGATGAAAAGAATGTATTAAGATTCCTAGAGACGGGAGAAAAATTCAAATGGACTAATCCAAATCAACAGTCTACCAAAGGAGTTAATTCCCCAACTAATCCACAGAAGATAGAAAAAGAGAAAAGTTGCTCAACATCAGACACCACGGCAAATGACTTCTTAATGAAAAAGATGATGCAGAATCCGGAAATGCTCAAAGAATACCTAAATTATTTGTAAAATCAAGATAAGAAAGAAGAAGACAAAAAAGATGAGTCAGCTGGATCGTCATCAGAATCAACTTTTGATCCATTTGGTGGTCCCTGTGCTCAAGACCCGACAGACTTTTGATAAAGTGGTCGGCCAATTTCAAAGATGCCGATTTCAAGATAAGAGAAGAATTTCAAAAGGACCAATTACAAGAAGATAAGGTGTCGACAAGAAAAGCAAATGAAATTCAAATGAAAGTGTCGGCAATCAAATGAAAATGAAATTAAAAGACGGAAGTCTCTATAAATAGAACTCAAGATCATTTGTAGAGGCATCGAGTTTTTTTTTAGCTATCATAGGAACTTTCTGTAAACTTCTAAATTCTCAGTTTCTATATTTCATTGTATGCTCTTTGATTCAAGAAGTTCAATAAGAATTCGAAGTTTGATTTCATCTCAAAGGCTCTGCTATTTAAAGTTTTCGTTGCAAAGCTACTCTGATTTCCAAGTAAGTTTTATTTAATTTTATGTCAATTATATGCCTGGGCTGGTTCTGGTATTCAAGAATTTCTGGTAACCAAGAAAATCCATATTTTACCAAACCTATTACTCAACATATCACTTTAACTAGATTTCAAGAAGTGCCTCTTTACAATGCACTAAATTCCTTTACCCAAAGACTTTTTCCTTCAAAATATTTTTGGCAATCAGATGATCCATCAAAAAATCTGGATTATTACGAATTAATTCTCACTGATACTCAATCTGTTGAGATTTTCCCTATTCCAGACAAAAAGAATCCAGAAATTATCAGCCATTCAAAATGCATTATAAAAAAAGTTTGTTCTCCTAATGAATGGAGTTCTCTTTATTCAAAGAAATCTTTTTCAGTTAGATTCATTCCAGATGGATTTACTTATCAAGATTACAAAATGGCATGGTATCGTGCTTTTTGGTATATACCATTCAATCATTCTTGGTTCTTTACATTCAAAGAAAGTTGCAGCAGAGAATTCCCAATTTGGTTCAACCATTGGTGGAAATAGTTTGGTCCACAACCAGAAATTCTACCTCTAAATGTCCTCATCAGATTCCAAACTTATCTCAAAAAAGCTAGGGGGGAAGAACATACAAGGCCAATACTATTTCATATGGAATTCAAAGTACCATGGATTTTTTGCTGGAGTTTCAAAGTTCATCAAGAATTGGAAAAACCACTTCCAATGTCACTAGTTCGAGAATTCAAAAATAAGCGGTGGTTAGGATTCAATCAAGAATTTTATGATGAAAAGAATGTATTAAGATTCGTAGAGACGGGGGAAAAATTCAAATGGACTAATCCAAATCAACAGTCTACCAAAGGAGTTAATTCCCCAACTAATCCACAGAAGATAGAAAAAGAGAAAAGTTGCTCAACATCAGACACCACGGCAAATGACTTCTTAATGAAAAAGATGATACAGAATCTGGATATGCTCAAAGAATACCTCAATTATTTGCAAAATCAAGACAAGAAAGAAGAAGACAAAAAAGATGAGTCAGCTGGATCGTCATTAGAATCAACTTTTGATCCATTTGGTGGTCCCTGTGCTCAAGACCCGACAGACTTTTGATAAAGTGGTCGGCCAATTTCAAAGATGCCGATTTCAAGATAAGAGAAGAATTTCAAAAGGACCAATTACAAGAAGATAAGGTGTCGACAAGAAAAGCAAATGAAATTCAAATGAAAGTGTCGGCAATCAAATGAAAATGAAATTAAAAGACGGAAGTCTCTATAAATAGAACTCAAGATCATTTGTAGAGGCATCGAGTTTTTTTTTAGCTATCATAGGAACTTTCTGTAAACCTCTAAATTCTCAGTTTCTATATTTCTTTGTATGCTCTTTGATTCAAGAAGTTCAATAAGAATTCGAAGTTTGATTTCATCTCAAAGGCTCTGCTATTTAAAGTTTTCGTTGCAAAGCTACTCTGATTTCCAAGTAAGTTTTATTTAATTTTATGTCAATTATATGCCTGGGTTGGTTCTGGTATTCAAGAATTTCTGGTAACCAAGAAAATCCATATTTTACCAAACCTATTACTCAACATATCACTTTAACTAGATTTCAAGAAGTGCCTCTTTACAATGCACTAAATTCCTTTACCCAAAGACTTTTTCCTTCAAAATGTTTTTGGCAATCAGATGATCCATCCAAAAATCTGGATTATTACGAATTAATTCTCACTGATACTCAATCTGTTGAGATTTTCCCTATTCCAGACAAAAAGAATCCAGAAATTATCAGCCATTCAAAATGCATTATAAAAAAAGTTTGTTCTCCTAATGAATGGAGTTCTCTTTATTCAAAGAAATCTTTTTCAGTTAGATTCATTCCAGATGGATTTACTTATCAAGATTACAAAATGGCATGGTATCGTGCTTTTTGGTATATACCATTCAATCATTCTTGGTTCTTTACATTCAAAGAAAGTTGCAGCAGAGAATTCCCAATTTGGTTCAACCATTGGTGGAAATAGTTTGGTCCACAACCAGAAATTCTACCTCCAAATGTCCTCATGGGATTCCAAATTTATCTCAAAAAAGTTAGGGGGGAAGAACATACAAGACCAATACTATTTCATATGGAATTCAAAGTACCATGGATTTTTTGCTGGAGTTTCAAAGTTCATCAAGAATTGGAAAAACCACTTCCAATGTCACTAGTTCGAGAATTCAAAATTAAGCGGTGGTTAGGATTCAATCAAGAATTTTATGATCAAAAGAATGTATTAAGATTCCTAGAGACGGGAGAAAAATTCAAATGGACTAATCCAAATCAACAGTCTACCAAAGGAGTTAATTCCCCAACTAATCCACAGAAGATAGAAAAAGAGAAAAGTTGCTCAACATCAGACACCACGGCAAATGACTTCTTAATGAAAAAGATGATGCAGAATCCGGAAATGCTCAAAGAATACCTAAATTATTTGCAAAATCAAGATAAGAAAGAAGAAGACAAAAAAGATGAGTCAGCTGGATCGTCATCAGAATCAACTTTTGATCCATTTGGTGGTCCCTGTGCTCAAGACCCGACAGACTTTTGATAAAGTGGTCGGCCAATTTCAAAGATGCCGATTTCAAGATAAGAGAAGAATTTCAAAAGGACCAATTACAAGAAGATAAGGTGTCGGCAAGAAAAGCAAATGAAATTCAAATGAAAGTGTCGGCAATCAAATGAAAATGAAATTAAAAGACGGAAGTCTCTATAAATAGAACTCAAGATCATTTGTAGAGGCATCGAGTTTTTTTTTAGCTATCATAGGAACTTTCTGTAAACCTCTAAATTCTCAGTTTCTATATTTCTTTGTATGCTCTTTGATTCAAGAAGTTCAATAAGAATTCGAAGTTTGATTTCATCTCAAAGGCTCTGCTATTTAAAGTTTTCGTTGCAAAGCTACTCTGATTTCCAAGTAAGTTTTATTTAATTTTATGTCAATTATATGCCTGGGTTGGTTCTGGTATTCAAGAATTTCTGGTAACCAAGAAAATCCATATTTTACCAAACCTATTACTCAACATATCACTTTAACTAGATTTCAAGAAGTGCCTCTTTACAATGCACTAAATTCCTTTACCCAAAGACTTTTTCCTTCAAAATGTTTTTGGCAATCAGATGATCCATCCAAAAATCTGGATTATTACGAATTAATTCTCACTGATACTCAATCTGTTGAGATTTTGCCTATTCCAGACAAAAAGAATCCAGAAATTATCAGCCATTCAAAATGCATTATAAAAAAAGTTTGTTCTCCTAATGAATGGACTTCTCTTTATTCAAAGAAATCTTTTTCAGTTAGATTCATTCCAGATGGATTTACTTATCAAGATTACAAAATGGCATGGTATCGTGCTTTTTGGTATAGACCATTCAATCATTCTTGGTTCTTTACATTCAAAGAAAGTTGCAGCAGAGAATTCCCAATTTGGTTCAACCATTGGTGGAAATAGTTTGGTCCACAACCAGAAATTCTACCTCCAAATGTCCTCATGGGATTCCAAACTTATCTCAAAAAAGCTAGGGGGGAAAAACATACAAGGCCAATACTATTTCATATGGAATTCAAAGTACCATGGATTTTTTGCTGGAGTTTCAAAGTTCATCAAGAATTGGAAAAACCACTTCCAATGTCACTAGTTCGAGAATTCAAAATTAAGCGGTGGTTAGGATTCAATCAAGAATTTTATGATGAAAAGAATGTATTAAGATTCCTAGAGACGGGAGAAAAATTCAAATGGACTAATCCAAATCAACAGTCTACCAAAGGAGTTAATTCCCCAACTAATCCACAGAAGATAGAAAAAGAGAAAAGTTGCTCAACATCAGACACCACGGCAAATGACTTCTTAATGAAAAAGATGATACAGAATCTGGAAATGCTCAAAGAATACCTCAATTATTTGCAAAATCAAGACAAGAAAGAAGAAGACAAAAAAGATGAGTCAGCTGGATCGTCATCAGAATCAACTTTTGATCCATTTGGTGGTCCCTGTGCTCAAGACCCGACAGACTTTTGATAAAGTGGTCGGCCAATTTCAAAGATGCCGATTTCAAGATAAGAGAAGAATTTCAAAAGGACCAATTACAAGAAGATAAGGTGTCGACAAGAAAAGCAAATGAAATTCAAATGAAAGTGTCGGCAATCAAATGAAAATGAAATTAAAAGACGGAAGTCTCTATAAATAGAACTCAAGATCATTTGTAGAGGCATCGAGTTTTTTTTTAGCTATCATAGGAACTTTCTGTAAACTTCTAAATTCTCAGTTTCTATATTTCATTGTATGCTCTTTGATTCAAGAAGTTCAATAAGAATTCGAAGTTTGATTTCATCTCAAAGGCTCTGCTATTTAAAGTTTTCGTTGCAAAGCTACTCTGATTTCCAAGTAAGTTTTATTTAATTTTATGTCAATTATATGCCTGGGCTGGTTCTGGTATTCAAGAATTTCTGGTAACCAAGAAAATCCATATTTTACCAAACCTATTACTCAACATATCACTTTAACTAGATTTCAAGAAGTGCCTCTTTACAATGCACTAAATTCCTTTACCCAAAGACTTTTTCCTTCAAAATATTTTTGGCAATCAGATGATCCATCAAAAAATCTGGATTATTACGAATTAATTCTCACTGATACTCAATCTGTTGAGATTTTCCCTATTCCAGACAAAAAGAATCCAGAAATTATCAGCCATTCAAAATGCATTATAAAAAAAGTTTGTTCTCCTAATGAATGGAGTTCTCTTTATTCAAAGAAATCTTTTTCAGTTAGATTCATTCCAGATGGATTTACTTATCAAGATTACAAAATGGCATGGTATCGTGCTTTTTGGTATATACCATTCAATCATTCTTGGTTCTTTACATTCAAAGAAAGTTGCAGCAGAGAATTCCCAATTTGGTTCAACCATTGGTGGAAATAGTTTGGTCCACAACCAGAAATTCTACCTCTAAATGTCCTCATCAGATTCCAAACTTATCTCAAAAAAGCTAGGGGGGAAGAACATACAAGGCCAATACTATTTCATATGGAATTCAAAGTACCATGGATTTTTTGCTGGAGTTTCAAAGTTCATCAAGAATTGGAAAAACCACTTCCAATGTCACTAGTTCGAGAATTCAAAAATAAGCGGTGGTTAGGATTCAATCAAGAATTTTATGATGAAAAGAATGTATTAAGATTCGTAGAGACGGGGGAAAAATTCAAATGGACTAATCCAAATCAACAGTCTACCAAAGGAGTTAATTCCCCAACTAATCCACAGAAGATAGAAAAAGAGAAAAGTTGCTCAACATCAGACACCACGGCAAATGACTTCTTAATGAAAAAGATGATACAGAATCTGGATATGCTCAAAGAATACCTCAATTATTTGCAAAATCAAGACAAGAAAGAAGAAGACAAAAAAGATGAGTCAGCTGGATCGTCATTAGAATCAACTTTTGATCCATTTGGTGGTCCCTGTGCTCAAGACCCGACAGACTTTTGATAAAGTGGTCGGCCAATTTCAAAGATGCCGATTTCAAGATAAGAGAAGAATTTCAAAAGGACCAATTACAAGAAGATAAGGTGTCGACAAGAAAAGCAAATGAAATTCAAATGAAAGTGTCGGCAATCAAATGAAAATGAAATTAAAAGACGGAAGTCTCTATAAATAGAACTCAAGATCATTTGTAGAGGCATCGAGTTTTTTTTTAGCTATCATAGGAACTTTCTGTAAACCTCTAAATTCTCAGTTTCTATATTTCTTTGTATGCTCTTTGATTCAAGAAGTTCAATAAGAATTCGAAGTTTGATTTCATCTCAAAGGCTCTGCTATTTAAAGTTTTCGTTGCAAAGCTACTCTGATTTCCAAGTAAGTTTTATTTAATTTTATGTCAATTATATGCCTGGGTTGGTTCTGGTATTCAAGAATTTCTGGTAACCAAGAAAATCCATATTTTACCAAACCTATTACTCAACATATCACTTTAACTAGATTTCAAGAAGTGCCTCTTTACAATGCACTAAATTCCTTTACCCAAAGACTTTTTCCTTCAAAATGTTTTTGGCAATCAGATGATCCATCCAAAAATCTGGATTATTACGAATTAATTCTCACTGATACTCAATCTGTTGAGATTTTCCCTATTCCAGACAAAAAGAATCCAGAAATTATCAGCCATTCAAAATGCATTATAAAAAAAGTTTGTTCTCCTAATGAATGGAGTTCTCTTTATTCAAAGAAATCTTTTTCAGTTAGATTCATTCCAGATGGATTTACTTATCAAGATTACAAAATGGCATGGTATCGTGCTTTTTGGTATATACCATTCAATCATTTTTGGTTCTTTACATTCAAAGAAAGTTGCAGCAGAGAATTCCCAATTTGGTTCAACCATTGGTGGAAATAGTTTGGTCCACAACCAGAAATTCTACCTCCAAATGTCCTCATGGGATTCCAAATTTATCTCAAAAAAGTTAGGGGGGAAGAACATACAAGACCAATACTATTTCATATGGAATTCAAAGTACCATGGATTTTTTGCTGGAGTTTCAAAGTTCATCAAGAATTGGAAAAACCACTTCCAATGTCACTAGTTCGAGAATTCAAAATTAAACGGTGGTTAGGATTCAATCAAGAATTTTGTGATCAAAAGAATGTATTAAGATTCCTAGAGACGGGAGAAAAATTCAAATGGACTAATCCAAATCAACAGTCTACCAAAGGAGTTAATTCCCCAACTAATCCACAGAAGATAGAAAAAGAGAAAAGTTGCTCAACATCAGACACCACGGCAAATGACTTCTTAATGAAAAAGATGATGCAGAATCCGGAAATGCTCAAAGAATACCTAAATTATTTGTAAAATCAAGATAAGAAAGAAAAAGACAAAAAGATGAGTCAGCTGGATCGTCATCAGAATCAACTTTTGATCCATTTGGTGGTCCCTGTCCTCAAGACCCGACAGACTTTTGATAAAGTGATCGGCCAATTTCAAAGATGCCGATTTCAAGATAAGGGAAGAATTTCAAAAGGACCAATTACAAGAAGATAAGGTGTCGGCAAGAAAAGCAAATGAAATTCAAATGAAAGTGTCGGCAATCAAATGAAAATGAAATTAAAAGACGGAAGTCTCTATAAATAGAACTCAAGAACATTTGTAGAGGCATCGAGTTTTTTTTTTAGCTATCATAGGAACTTTCTGTAAACCTCTAAATTCTCAGTTTCTATATTTCTTTGTATGCTCTTTGATTCAAGAAGTTCAATAAGAATTCGAAGTTTGATTTCATCTCAAAGGCTCTGCTATTTAAAGTTTTCGTTGCAAAGCTACTCTGATTTCCAAGTAAGTTTTATTTAATTTTATGTCAATTATATGCCTGGGTTGGTTATGGTATTCAAGAATTTCTGGTAACCAAGAAAATCCATATTTTACCAAACCTATTACTCAACATACCACTTTAACTAGATTTCAAGAAGTGCCTCTTTACAATGCACTAAATTCCTTTACCCAAAGACTTTTTCCTTCAAAATGTTTTTGGCAATCAGATGATCCATCCAAAAATCTGGATTATTACGAATTAATTCTCACTGATACTCAATCTGTTGAGATTTTGCCTATTCCAGACAAAAAGAATCCAGAAATTATCAGCCATTCAAAATGCATTATAAAAAAAGTTTGTTCATCTAATGAATGGACTTCTCTTTATTCAAAGAAATCTTTTTCAGTTAGATTCATTCCAGATGGATTTACTTATCAAGATTACAAAATGGCATGGTATCGTGCTTTTTGGTATAGACCATTCAATCATTCTTGGTTCTTTACATTCAAAGAAAGTTGCAGCAGAGAATTCCCAATTTGGTTCAACCATTGGTGGAAATAGTTTGGTCCACAACCAGAAATTCTACCTCCAAATGTCCTCATGGGATTCCAAACTTATCTCAAAAAAGCTAGGGGGGAAAAACATACAAGGCCAATACTATTTCATATGGAATTCAAAGTACCATGGATTTTTTGCTGGAGTTTCAAAGTTCATCAAGAATTGGAAAAACCACTTCCAATGTAACTAGTTCGAGAATTCAAAAATAAGCGGTGGTTAGGATTCAATCAAGAATTTTATGATGAAAAGAATGTATTAAGATTCCTAGAGACGGGGGAAAAATTCAAATGGACTAATCCAAATCAACAGTCTACCAAAGGAGTTAATTCCCCAACTAATCCACAGAAGATAGAAAAAGAGAAAAGTTGCTCAACATCAGACACCACGGCAAATGACTTCTTAATGAAAAAGATGATACAGAATCTGGATACGCTCAAAGAATACCTCAATTATTTGCAAAATCAAGACAAGAAAGAAGAAGACAAAAAAGATGAGTCAGCTGGATCGTCATTAGAATCAACTTTTGATCCATTTGGTGGTCCCTGTGCTCAAGACCCGACAGACTTTTGATAAAGTGGTCGGCCAATTTCAAAGATGCCGATTTCAAGATAAGAGAAGAATTTCAAAAGGACCAATTACAAGAAGATAAGGTGTCGACAAGAAAAGCAAATGAAATTCAAATGAAAGTGTCGGCAATCAAATGAAAATGAAATTAAAAGACGGAAGTCTCTATAAATAGAACTCAAGATCATTTGTAGAGGCATCGAGTTTTTTTTTAGCTATCATAGGAACTTTCTGTAAACTTCTAAATTCTCAGTTTCTATATTTCTTTGTATGCTCTTTGATTCAAGAAGTTCAATAAGAATTCGAAGTTTGATTTCATCTCAAAGGCTCTGCTATTTAAAGTTTTCGTTGCAAAGCTACTCTGATTTCCAAGTAAGTTTTATTTAATTTTATGTCAATTATATGCCTGGGTTGGTTCTGGTATTCAAGAATTTCTGGTAACCAAGAAAATCCATATTTTACCAAACCTATTACTCAACATATCACTTTAACTAGATTTCAAGAAGTGCCTCTTTACAATGCACTAAATTCCTTTACCCAAAGACTTTTTCCTTCAAAATATTTTTGGCAATCAGATGATCCATCAAAAAATCTGGATTATTACGAATTAATTCTCACTGATACTCAATCTGTTGAGATTTTCCCTATTCCAGACAAAAAGAATCCAGAAATTATCAGCCATTCAAAATGCATTATAAAAAAAGTTTGTTCTCCTAATGAATGGAGTTCTCTTTATTCAAAGAAATCTTTTTCAGTTAGATTCATTCCAGATGGATTTACTTATCAAGATTACAAAATGGCATGGTATCGTGCTTTTTGGTATATACCATTCAATCATTCTTGGTTCTTTACATTCAAAGAAAGTTGCAGCAGAGAATTCCCAATTTGGTTCAACCATTGGTGGAAATAGTTTGGTCCACAACCAGAAATTCTACCTCCAAATGTCCTCATGGGATTCCAAACTTATCTCAAAAAAGCTAGGGGGGAAGAACATACAAGGCCAATACTATTTCATATGGAATTCAAAGTACCATGGATTTTTTGCTGGAGTTTCAAAGTTCATCAAGAATTGGAAAAACCACTTCCAATGTCACTAGTTCGAGAATTCAAAAATAAGCGGTGGTTAGGATTCAATCAAGAATTTTATGATGAAAAGAATGTATTAAGATTCCTAGAGACGGGGGAAAAATTCAAATGGACTAATCCAAATCAACAGTCTACCAAAGGAGTTAATTCCCCAACTAATCCACAGAAGATAGAAAAAGAGAAAAGTTGCTCAACATCAGACACCACGGCAAATGACTTCTTAATGAAAAAGATGATACAGAATCTGGATATGCTCAAAGAATACCTCAATTATTTGCAAAATCAAGACAAGAAAGAAGAAGACAAAAAAGATGAGTCAGCTGGATCGTCATTAGAATCAACTTTTGATCCATTTGGTGGTCCCTGTGCTCAAGACCCGACAGACTTTTGATAAAGTGGTCGGCCAATTTCAAAGATGCCGATTTCAAGATAAGAGAAGAATTTCAAAAGGACCAATTACAAGAAGATAAGGTGTCGACAAGAAAAGCAAATGAAATTCAAATGAAAGTGTCGGCAATCAAATGAAAATGAAATTAAAAGACGGAAGTCTCTATAAATAGAACTCAAGATCATTTGTAGAGGCATCGAGTTTTTTTTTAGCTATCATAGGAACTTTCTGTAAACCTCTAAATTCTCAGTTTCTATATTTCTTTGTATGCTCTTTGATTCAAGAAGTTCAATAAGAATTCGAAGTTTGATTTCATCTCAAAGGCTCTGCTATTTAAAGTTTTCGTTGCAAAGCTACTCTGATTTCCAAGTAAGTTTTATTTAATTTTATGTCAATTATATGCCTGGGTTGGTTCTGGTATTCAAGAATTTCTGGTAACCAAGAAAATCCATATTTTACCAAACCTATTACTCAACATATCACTTTAACTAGATTTCAAGAAGTGCCTCTTTACAATGCACTAAATTCCTTTACCCAAAGACTTTTTCCTTCAAAATGTTTTTGGCAATCAGATGATCCATCCAAAAATCTGGATTATTACGAATTAATTCTCACTGATACTCAATCTGTTGAGATTTTCCCTATTCCAGACAAAAAGAATCCAGAAATTATCAGCCATTCAAAATGCATTATAAAAAAAGTTTGTTCTCCTAATGAATGGAGTTCTCTTTATTCAAAGAAATCTTTTTCAGTTAGATTCATTCCAGATGGATTTACTTATCAAGATTACAAAATGGCATGGTATCGTGCTTTTTGGTATATACCATTCAATCATTCTTGGTTCTTTACATTCAAAGAAAGTTGCAGCAGAGAATTCCCAATTTGGTTCAACCATTGGTGGAAATAGTTTGGTCCACAACCAGAAATTCTACCTCCAAATGTCCTCATGGGATTCCAAACTTATCTCAAAAAAGCTAGGGGGGAAGAACATACAAGACCAATACTATTTCATATGGAATTCAAAGTACCATGGATTTTTTGCTGGAGTTTCAAAGTTCATCAAGAATTGGAAAAACCACTTCCAATGTCACTAGTTCGAGAATTCAAAATTAAGCGGTGGTTAGGATTCAATCAAGAATTTTGTGATGAAAAGAATGTATTAAGATTCCTAGAGACGGGAGAAAAATTCAAATGGACTAATCCAAATCAACAGTCTACCAAAGGAGTTAATTCCCCAACTAATCCACAGAAGATAGAAAAAGAGAAAAGTTGCTCAACATCAGACACCACGGCAAATGACTTCTTAATGAAAAAGATGATGCAGAATCCGGAAATGCTCAAAGAATACCTAAATTATTTGTAAAATCAAGATAAGAAAGAAGAAGACAAAAAAGATGAGTCAGCTGGATCGTCATCAGAATCAACTTTTGATCCATTTGGTGGTCCCTGTGCTCAAGACCCGACAGACTTTTGATAAAGTGGTCGGCCAATTTCAAAGATGCCGATTTCAAGATAAGGGAAGAATTTCAAAAGGACCAATTACAAGAAGATAAGGTGTCGGCAAGAAAAGCAAATGAAATTCAAATGAAAGTGTCGGCAATCAAATGAAAATGAAATTAAAAGACGGAAGTCTCTATAAATAGAACTCAAGATCATTTGTAGAGGCATCGAGTTTTTTTTTAGCTATCATAGGAACTTTCTGTAAACCTCTAAATTCTCAGTTTCTATATTTCTTTGTATGCTCTTTGATTCAAGAAGTTCAATAAGAATTCGAAGTTTGATTTCATCTCAAAGGCTCTGCTATTTAAAGTTTTCGTTGCAAAGCTACTCTGATTTCCAAGTAAGTTTTATTTAATTTTATGTCAATTATATGCCTGGGTTGGTTCTGGTATTCAAGAATTTCTGGTAACCAAGAAAATCCATATTTTACCAAACCTATTACTCAACATATCACTTTAACTAGATTTCAAGAAGTGCCTCTTTACAATGCACTAAATTCCTTTACCCAAAGACTTTTTCCTTCAAAATGTTTTTGGCAATCAGATGATCCATCCAAAAATCTGGATTATTACGAATTAATTCTCACTGATACTCAATCTGTTGAGATTTTGCCTATTCCAGACAAAAAGAATCCAGAAATTATCAGCCATTCAAAATGCATTATAAAAAAAGTTTGTTCTCCTAATGAATGGACTTCTCTTTATTCAAAGAAATCTTTTTCAGTTAGATTCATTCCAGATGGATTTACTTATCAAGATTACAAAATGGCATGGTATCGTGCTTTTTGGTATAGACCATTCAATCATTCTTGGTTCTTTACATTCAAAGAAAGTTGCAGCAGAGAATTCCCAATTTGGTTCAACCATTGGTGGAAATAGTTTGGTCCACAACCAGAAATTCTACCTCCAAATGTCCTCATGGGATTCCAAACTTATCTCAAAAAAGCTAGGGGGGAAAAACATACAAGGCCAATACTATTTCATATGGAATTCAAAGTACCATGGATTTTTTGCTGGAGTTTCAAAGTTCATCAAGAATTGGAAAAACCACTTCCAATGTCACTAGTTCGAGAATTCAAAAATAAGCGGTGGTTAGGATTCAATCAAGAATTTTATGATGAAAAGAATGTATTAAGATTCCTAGAGACGGGGGAAAAATTCAAATGGACTAATCCAAATCAACAGTCTACCAAAGGAGTTAATTCCCCAACTAATCCACAGAAGATAGAAAAAGAGAAAAGTTGCTCAACATCAGACACCACGGCAAATGACTTCTTAATGAAAAAGATGATACAGAATCTGGATATGCTCAAAGAATACCTCAATTATTTGCAAAATCAAGACAAGAAAGAAGAAGACAAAAAAGATGAGTCAGCTGGATCGTCATTAGAATCAACTTTTGATCCATTTGGTGGTCCCTGTGCTCAAGACCCGACAGACTTTTGATAAAGTGGTCGGCCAATTTCAAAGATGCCGATTTCAAGATAAGAGAAGAATTTCAAAAGGACCAATTACAAGAAGATAAGGTGTCGACAAGAAAAGCAAATGAAATTCAAATGAAAGTGTCGGCAATCAAATGAAAATGAAATTAAAAGACGGAAGTCTCTATAAATAGAACTCAAGATCATTTGTAGAGGCATCGAGTTTTTTTTTAGCTATCATAGGAACTTTCTGTAAACCTCTAAATTCTCAGTTTCTATATTTCTTTGTATGCTCTTTGATTCAAGAAGTTCAATAAGAATTCGAAGTTTGATTTCATCTCAAAGGCTCTGCTATTTAAAGTTTTCGTTGCAAAGCTACTCTGATTTCCAAGTAAGTTTTATTTAATTTTATGTCAATTATATGCCTGGGTTGGTTCTGGTATTCAAGAATTTCTGGTAACCAAGAAAATCCATATTTTACCAAACCTATTACTCAACATATCACTTTAACTAGATTTCAAGAAGTGCCTCTTTACAATGCACTAAATTCCTTTACCCAAAGACTTTTTCCTTCAAAATATTTTTGGCAATCAGATGATCCATCAAAAAATCTGGATTATTACGAATTAATTCTCACTGATACTCAATCTGTTGAGATTTTCCCTATTCCAGACAAAAAGAATCCAGAAATTATCAGCCATTCAAAATGCATTATAAAAAAAGTTTGTTCTCCTAATGAATGGAGTTCTCTTTATTCAAAGAAATCTTTTTCAGTTAGATTCATTCCAGATGGATTTACTTATCAAGATTACAAAATGGCATGGTATCGTGCTTTTTGGTATATACCATTCAATCATTCTTGGTTCTTTACATTCAAAGAAAGTTGCAGCAGAGAATTCCCAATTTGGTTCAACCATTGGTGGAAATAGTTTGGTCCACAACCAGAAATTCTACCTCCAAATGTCCTCATGGGATTCCAAACTTATCTCAAAAAAGCTAGGGGGGAAGAACATACAAGGCCAATACTATTTCATATGGAATTCAAAGTACCATGGATTTTTTGCTGGAGTTTCAAAGTTCATCAAGAATTGGAAAAACCACTTCCAATGTCACTAGTTCGAGAATTCAAAATTAAGCGGTGGTTAGGATTCAATCAAGAATTTTGTGATGAAAAGAATGTATTAAGATTCCTAGAGACGGGAGAAAAATTCAAATGGACTAATCCAAATCAACAGTCTACCAAAGGAGTTAATTCCCCAACTAATCCACAGAAGATAGAAAAAGAGAAAAGTTGCTCAACATCAGACACCACGGCAAATGACTTCTTAATGAAAAAGATGATGCAGAATCCGGAAATGCTCAAAGAATACCTAAATTATTTGTAAAATCAAGATAAGAAAGAAGAAGACAAAAAAGATGAGTCAGCTGGATCGTCATCAGAATCAACTTTTGATCCATTTGGTGGTCCCTGTGCTCAAGACCCGACAGACTTTTGATAAAGTGGTCGGCCAATTTCAAAGATGCCGATTTCAAGATAAGAGAAGAATTTCAAAAGGACCAATTACAAGAAGATAAGGTGTCGGCAAGAAAAGCAAATGAAATTCAAATGAAAGTGTCGGCAATCAAATGAAAATGAAATTAAAAGACGGAAGTCTCTATAAATAGAACTCAAGATCATTTGTAGAGGCATCGAGTTTTTTTTTAGCTATCATAGGAACTTTCTGTAAACCTCTAAATTCTCAGTTTCTATATTTCTTTGTATGCTCTTTGATTCAAGAAGTTCAATAAGAATTCGAAGTTTGATTTCATCTCAAAGGCTCTGCTATTTAAAGTTTTCGTTGCAAAGCTACTCTGATTTCCAAGTAAGTTTTATTTAATTTTATGTCAATTATATGCCTGGGTTGGTTCTGGTATTCAAGAATTTCTGGTAACCAAGAAAATCCATATTTTACCAAACCTATTACTCAACATATCACTTTAACTAGATTTCAAGAAGTGCCTCTTTACAATGCACTAAATTCCTTTACCCAAAGACTTTTTCCTTCAAAATATTTTTGGCAATCAGATGATCCATCCAAAAATCTGGATTATTACGAATTAATTCTCACTGATACTCAATCTGTTGAGATTTTCCCTATTCCAGACAAAAAGAATCCAGAAATTATCAGCCATTCAAAATGCATTATAAAAAAAGTTTGTTCTCCTAATGAATGGATTTCTCTTTATTCAAAGAAATCTTTTTCAGTTAGATTCATTCCAGATGGATTTACTTATCAAGATTACAAAATGGCATGGTATCGTGCTTTTTGGTATAGACCATTCAATCATTCTTGGTTCTTTACATTCAAAGAAAGTTGCAGCAGAGAATTCCCAATTTGGTTCAACCATTGGTGGAAATAGTTTGGTCCACAACCAGAAATTCTACCTCCAAATGTCCTCATGGGATTCCAAACTTATCTCAAAAAAGCTAGGGGGGAAAAACATACAAGGCCAATACTATTTCATATGGAATTCAAAGTACCATGGATTTTTTGCTGGAGTTTCAAAGTTCATCAAGAATTGGAAAAACCACTTCCAATGTCACTAGTTCGAGAATTCAAAAATAAGCGGTGGTTAGGATTCAATCAAGAATTTTATGATGAAAAGAATGTATTAAGATTCCTAGAGACGGGGGAAAAATTCAAATGGACTAATCCAAATCAACAGTCTACCAAAGGAGTTAATTCCCCAACTAATCCACAGAAGATAGAAAAAGAGAAAAGTTGCTCAACATCAGACACCACGGCAAATGACTTCTTAATGAAAAAGATGATACAGAATCTGGATATGCTCAAAGAATACCTCAATTATTTGCAAAATCAAGACAAGAAAGAAGAAGACAAAAAAGATGAGTCAACTGGATCGTCATCAGAATCAACTTTTGATCCATTTGGTGGTCCCTGTGCTCAAGACCCGACAGACTTTTGATAAAGTGGTCGGCCAATTTCAAAGATGCCGATTTCAAGATAAGAGAAGAATTTCAAAAGGACCAATTACAAGAAGATAAGGTGTCGGCAAGAAAAGCAAATGAAATTCAAATGAAAGTGTCGGCAATCAAATGAAAATGAAATTAAAAGACGGAAGTCTCTATAAATAGAACTCAAGATCATTTGTAGAGGCATCGAGTTTTTTTTTAGCTATCATAGGAACTTTCTGTAAATCTCTAAATTCTCAGCTTCTATTTTTCTTTGTATGCTCTTTGAATCAAGAAGTTCAATAAAAATTCGAATTTTGATTTCATCTCAAAGGCTCTGCTATTTAAAGTTTTCGTTGCAAAGCTACTCTGATTTCCAAGTAAGTTTTATTTAATTTTATGTCAATTATATGCCTGGGTTGGTTCTGGTATTCAAGAATTTCTGGTAACCAAGAAAATCCATATTTTACCAAACCTATTACTCAACATATCACTTTAACTAGATTTCAAGAAGTGCCTCTTTACAATGCACTAAATTCCTTTACCCAAAGACTTTTTCCTTCAAAATGTTTTTGGCAATCAGATGATCCATCAAAAAATCTGGATTATTACGAATTAATTCTCACTGATACTCAATCTGTTGAGATTTTCCCTATTCCAGACAAAAAGAATCCAGAAATTATCAGCCATTCAAAATGCATTATAAAAAAAGTTTGTTCTCCTAATGAATGGACTTCTCTTTATTCAAAGAAATCTTTTTCAGTTAGATTCATTCCAGATGGATTTACTTATCAAGATTACAAAATGGCATGGTATCGTGCTTTTTGGTATAGACCATTCAATCATTCTTGGTTCTTTACATTCAAAGAAAGTTGCAGCAGAGAATTCCCAATTTGGTTCAACCATTGGTGGAAATAGTTTGGTCCACAACCAGAAATTCTACCTCCAAATGTCCTCATGGGATTCCAAACTTATCTCAAAAAAGCTAGGGGGGAAGAACATACAAGGCCAATACTATTTCATATGGAATTCAAAGTACCATGGATTTTTTGCTGGAGTTTCAAAGTTCATCAAGAATTGGAAAAACCACTTCCAATGTCACTAGTTCGAGAATTCAAAAATAAGCGGTGGTTAGGATTCAATCAAGAATTTTATGATGAAAAGAATGTATTAAGATTCCTAGAGACGGGAGAAAAATTCAAATGGACTAATCCAAATCAACAGTCTACCAAAGGAGTTAATTCCCCAACTAATCCACAGAAGATAGAAAAAGAGAAAAGTTGCTCAACATCAGACACCACGGCAAATGACTTCTTAATGAAAAAGATGATACAGAATCTGGAAATGCTCAAAGAATACCTCAATTATTTGCAAAATCAAGACAAGAAAGAAGAAGACAAAAAAGATGAGTCAGCTGGATCGTCATCAGAATCAACTTTTGATCCATTTGGTGGTCCCTGTGCTCAAGACCCGACAGACTTTTGATAAAGTGGTCGGCCAATTTCAAAGATGCCGATTTCAAGATAAGAGAAGAATTTCAAAAGGACCAATTACAAGAAGATAAGGTGTCGGCAAGAAAAGCAAATGAAATTCAAATGAAAGTGTCGGCAATCAAATGAAAATGAAATTAAAAGACGGAAGTCTCTATAAATAGAACTCAAGATCATTTGTAGAGGCATCGAGTTTTTTTTTAGCTATCATAGCAACTTTCTGTAAATCTCTAAATTCTCAGCTTCTATTTTTCTTTGTATGCTCTTTGAATCAAGAAGTTCAATAAAAATTCGAATTTTGATTTCATCTCAAAGGCTCTGCTATTTAAAGTTTTCGTTGCAAAGCTACTCTGATTTCCAAGTAAGTTTTATTTAATTTTATGTCAATTATATGCCTGGGTTGGTTCTGGTATTCAAGAATTTCTGGTAACCAAGAAAATCCATATTTTACCAAACCTATTACTCAACAGATCACTTTAACTAGATTTCAAGAAGTGCCTCTTTACAATGCACTAAATTCCTTTACCCAAAGACTTTTTCCTTCAAAATGTTTTTGGCAATCAGATGATCCATCCAAAAATCTGGATTATTACGAATTAATTCTCACTGATACTCAATCTGTTGAGATTTTCCCTATTCCAGACAAAAAGAATCCGGAAATTATCAGCCATTCAAAATGCATTATAAAAAAAGTTTGTTCTCCTAATGAATGGACTTCTCTTTATTCAAAGAAATCTTTTTCAGTTAGATTCATTCCAGATGGATTTACTTATCAAGATTACAAAATGCCATGGTATCGTGTTTTTTGGTATAGACCATTCAATCATTCTTGGTTCTTTACATTCAAATAAAGTTGCAGCAGAGAATTCCCAATTTGGTTCAACCATTGGTGGAAATAGTTTGGTCCACAACCAGAAATTCTACCTCCAAATGTCCTCATGGGATTCCAAACTTATCTCAAAAAAGCTAGCGGGGAAAAACATACAAGGCCAATACTATTTCATATGGAATTCAAAGTACCATGGATTTTTTGCTGGAGTTTCAAAGTTCATCAAGAATTGAAAAAACCACTTCCAATGTCACTAGTTCGAGAATTCAAAAATATGCGGTGGTTAGGATTCAATCAAGAATTTTATGATGAAAAGAATGTATTAAGATTCCTAGGGACGGGGGAAAAATTCAAATGGACTAATCCAAATCAACAGTCTACCAAAGGAGTTAATTCCCCAACTACTCCACAGAAGATCGAAAAAGAGAAAAGTTGCTCAACATCAGACACCACGGCAAATGACTTCTTAATGAAAAAGATGATACAGAATCTGGAAATGCTCAAAGAATACCTCAATTATTTGCAAAATCAAGACAAGAAAGAAGAAGACAAAAAAGATGAGTCAGCTGGATCGTCATCAGAATCAACTTTTGATCCATTTGGTGGTCCCTGTGCTCAAGACCCGACAGACTTTTGATAAAGTAGTCGGCCAATTTCAAAGATGCCGATTTCAAGATAAGAGAAGAATTTCAAAAGGACCAATTACAAGAAGATAAGGTGTCGGCAAGAAAAGCAAATGAAATTCAAATGAAAGTGTCGGCAATCAAATGAAAATGAAATTAAAAGACGGAAGTCTCTATAAATAGAACTCAAGATCATTTGTAGAGGCATCGAGTTTTTTTTTAGCTATCATAGGAACTTTCTGTAAACCTCTAAATTCTCAGTTTTTATATTTCTTTGTATGCTCTTTGATTCAAGAAGTTCAATAAGAATTCAAAGTTTGATTTCATCTCAAAGGCTCTGCTATTTAAAGTTTTCGTTGCAAAGCTACTCTGATTTCCAAGTAAGTTTTATTTAATTTTATGCCAATTATATGCCTGGGTTGATTCTGGTATTCAAGAATTTCTGGTAACCAAGAAAAACCATAGTTTACCAAATCTATTACTCAACATACCACTTTAACTAGATTTCAAGAAGTGCCTCTTTACAATGCACTAAATTCCTTTACCCAAAGACTTTTTCCTTCAAAATGTTTTTGGCAATCAGATGATCCATCCAAAAATCTGGATTATTACGAATTAATTCTCACTGATACTCAATCTGTTGAGATTTTCCCTATTCCAGACAAAAAGAATCCAGAAATTATCAGCCATTCAAAATGCATTATAAAAAAAGTTTGTTCTCCTAATGAATGGACTTCTCTTTATTCAAAGAAATCTTTTTCAGTTAGATTCATTCCAGATGGATTTACTTATCAAGATTACAAAATGGCATGGTATCGCGCTTTTTGGTATAGACCATTCAATCATTCTTGGTTCTTTACATTCAAAGAAAGTTGCAGCAGAGAATTCCCAATTTGGTTCAACCATTGGTGGAAATGGTTTGGTCCACAACCAGAAATTCTACCTCCAAATGTCCTCATGGGATTCCAAACTTATCTCAAAAAAGCTAGGGGGGAAGAACATACAAGGCCAATACTATTTCATATGGAATTCAAAGTACCATGGATTTTTTGCTGGAGTTTCAAAGTTCATCAAGAATTGGAAAAACCACTTCCAATGTCACAAGTTCAAGAATTAAAAATTAAATGGTGGTTAGAATTCAATCAAGAATTTTGTGATGAAAAGAATGTTTTAAGATTCCTAGAGACGGGAGAAAAACTCAAATGGACTAATCCAAATCAACAATCTACCAAAGGAGTTAATTGCCCAACTACTCCACAGAAGATCGAAAAAGAGAAAAGTTGCTCAACATCAGACACCACGGCAATTGACTTCTTAATGAAAAAGATGATGCAGAATCTGGAAATGCTCAAAGAATACCTAAATTATTTGCAAAATCAAGACAAGAAAGAAGAAGACAAAAAAGATGAGTCAACTGGATCGTCATCAGAATCAACTTTTGATCCATTTGGTGGTCCCTGTGCTCAAGACCCGACAGACTTTTGATAAATTGGTCGGCCAATTTCAAAGATGCCGATTTCAAGATAAGAGAAGAATTTCAAAAGGACCAATTACAAGAAGATAAGGTGTCGGCAAGAAAAGCAAATGAAATTCAAATGAAAGTGTCGGCAATCAAATGAAAATGAAATTAAAAGACGGAAGTCTCTATAAATAGAATTCAAGATCATTTGTAGAGGCATCGAGTTTTTTTTTAGCTATCATAGGAACTTTCTGTAAACCTCTAAATTCTCAGTTTCTATATTTCTTTGTATGCTCTTTGATTCAAGAAGTTCAATAAGAATTCAAAGTTTGATTTCATCTCAAAGGCTCTGCTATTTAAAGTTTTCGTTGCAAAGCTACTCTGATTTCCAAGTAAGTTTTATTTAATTTTATGTCAATTATATGCCTGGGTTGGTTCTGGTATTCAAGAATTTCTGGTAACCAAGAAAATCCATAGTTTACCAAATCTATTACTCAACATACCACTTTAACTAGATTTCAAGAAGTGCCTCTTTACAATGCACTAAATTCCTTTACCCAAAGACTTTTTCCTTCAAAATGTTTTTGGCAATCAGATGATCCATCCAAAAATCTGGATTATTACGAATTAATTCTCACTGATACTCAATCTGTTGAGATTTTCCCTATTCCAGACAAAAAGAATCCAGAAATTATCAGCCATTCAAAATGCATTATAAAAAAAGTTTGTTCTCCTAATGAATGGACTTCTCTTTATTCAAAAAAATCTTTTTCAGTTAGATTCATTCCAGATGGATTTACTTATCAAGATTACAAAATGGCATGGTATCGTGCTTTTTGGTATATACCATTCAATCATTCTTGGTTCTTTACATTCAAAGAAAGTTGCAGCAGAGAATTCCCAATTTGGTTCAACCATTGGTGGAAATAGTTTGGTCCACAACCAGAAATTCTACGTCCAAATGTCCTCATGGGATTCCAAACTTATCTCAAAAAAGCTAGGGGGGAAGAACATACAAGGCCAATACTATTTCATATGGAATTCAAAGTACCATGGATTTTTTGCTGGAGTTTCAAAGTTCATCAAGAATTGAAAAAACCACTTCCAATGTCACTAGTTCGAGAATTGAAAATTAAACGGTGGTTAGGATTCAATCAAGAATTTTGTGATCAAAAGAATGTATTAAGATTCCTAGAGACGGGAGAAAAATTCAAATGGACTAATCCAAATCAACAGTCTACCAAAGAAGTTAATTCCCCAACTAATCCACAGAAGAAAGAAAAAGAGAAAAGTTGCTCAACATCAGACACCACGGCAAATGACTTCTTAATGAAAAAGATGATATAGAATCTGGAAATGCTCAAAGAATACCTCAATTATTTGCAAAATCAAGACAAGAAAGAAGAAGACAAAAAAGATGAGTCAGCTGGATCGTCATCAGAATCAACTTTTGATCCATTTGGTGGTCCCTGTGCTCAAGACCCGACAGACTTTTGATAAAGTGGTCGGCCAATTTCAAAGATGCCGATTTCAAGATAAGTGAAGAATTTCAAAAGGACCAATTACAAGAAGATAAGGTGTCGGCAAGAAAAGCAAATGAAATTCAAATGAAAGTGTTGGCAATCAAATAAAGAGGAAATTAAAAGACGGAAGTCTCTATAAATAGAACTCAAGATCATTTGTAGAGGCATCGAGTTTTTTTTTAGCTATCATAGGAACTTTCTGTAAAACTCTAAATTCTCAGCTTCTATATTTATTTGTATGCTCTTTGATTCAAGAAGTTCAATAAAAATTCGAAGTTTGATTTCATCTCAAAGGCTCTGCTATTTAAAATTTTCGTTGCAAAGCTACTCTGATTTCCAAGTAAGTTTTATTTAATTTTATGTCAATTATATGCCTGGGTTGGTTCTGGTATTCAAGAATTTCTGGTATCCAAGAAAATCCATATTTTACCAAACCTATTACTCAACATATCACTTTAACTACATTTCAAGAAGTGCCTCTTTACAATGCACTAAATTCCTTTACCCAAAGACTTTTTCCTTAAAATTATTTTTGGCAATCAGATGATCCATCCAAAAATCAGGATTATTACGAATTAATTCTCACTGATACTCAATCTGTTGAGATTTTCCCTATTCCAGACAAAAAGAATCCGGAAATTATCAGCCATTCAAAATGCATTATAAAAAAAGTTTGTTCTCCTAATGAATGAATTTCTCTTTATTCAAAGAAATCTTTTTCAGTTAGATTCATTCCAGATGGATTTACTTATCAAAATTACAAAATGGCATGGTATCGTGCTTTTTTGTATAGACCATTCATCATTCTTGGTTCTTTACATTCAAAGAAAGTTGCAGAAGAGAATTCCCAATTTGGTTCAACCATTGGTGGAAATGGTTTGGTCCACAACCAGAAATTCTACCTCCAAATGTCCTCATGGGATTCCAAACTTATCTCAAAAAAGCTAGGGGGGAAGAACATACAAGGCCAATACTATTTCATATGGAATTCAAAGTACCATGGATTTTTTGCTGGAGTTTCAAAGTTTATCAAGAATTGGAAAAACCACTTCCAATGTCACAAGTTCAAGAATTCAAAATTAAATGGTGGTTAGAATTCAATCAAGAATTTTGTGATGAAAAGACTGTTTTAAGATTCCTAGAGACGGGAGAAAAACTCAAATGGACTAATCCAAATCAACAATCTACCAAAGGAGTTAATTCCCCAACTACTCCACAGAAGATCGAAAAAGAGAAAAGTTGCTCAACATCAGACACCACGGCAAATGACTTCTTAATGAAAAAGATGATGCAGAATCCGGAAATGCTCAAAGAATACCTAAATTATTTGCAAAATCAAGACAAGAAAGAAGAAGAGAAAAAAGTTGAGTCAACTGGATCGTCATCAGAATCAACTTTTGATCCATTTGGTGGTCCCTGTGCTCAAGACCCGGCAGACTTTTGATAAATTGGTCGGCCAATTTCAAAGATGCCGATTTCAAGATAAGAGAAGAATTTCAAAAGGACCAATTACAAGAAGATAAGGTGTCGGCAAGAAAAGCAAATGAAATTCAAATGAAAGTGTCGGCAATCAAATGAAAATGAAATTAAAAGACGGAAGTCTCTATAAATAGAACTCAAGATCATTTGTAGAGGCATCAAAATTTTTTTTAGCTATCATAGGAACTTTCTGTAAACCTCTAAATTCTCAGTTTCTATATTTCTTTGTATGCTCTTTGATTCAAGAAGTTCAATAAGAATTCAAAGTTTGATTTCATCTCAAAGGCTCTGCTATTTAAAGTTTTCGTTGCAAAGCTACTATGATTTCCAAGTAAGTTTTATTTAATTTTATGTCAATTATATGCCTGGGTTGGTTCTGGTATTCAAGAATTTCTGGTAACCAAGAAAATCCATAGTTTACCAAATCTATTACTCAACAAACCACTTTAACTTGATTTCAAGAAGTGTCTCTTTACAATGCACTAAATTCCTTTACCCAAAGACTTTTTCCTTCAAAATGTTTTTGGCAATCAGATGATCCATCCCAAAATCTGGATTATTACGAATTAATTCTCACTGATACTCAATCCGTTGAGATTTTTCCTATTCCAGACAAAAAGAATCCAGAAATTATCAGCCATTCAAAATGCATTATAAAAAAAGTTTGTTCTCCTAATGAATGGACTTCTCTTTATTCAAATAAAATCTTTTTCAGTTAGATTCATTCCAGATGGATTTACTTATCAAGATTACAAAATGGCATGGTATCGTGCTTTTTGGTATATACCATTCAATCATTCTTGGTTCTTTACATTCAAAGAAAGTTGCAGCAGAGAATTCCCAATTTGGTTCAACCATTGGTGGAAATAGTTTGGTCCACAACCAGAAATTCTACGTCCAAATGTCCTCATGGGATTCCAAACTTATCTCAAAAAAGCTAGGGGGGAAGAACATACAAGGCCAATACTATTTCATATGGAATTCAAAGTACCATGGATTTTTTGCTGGAGTTTCAAAATTCATCAAGAATTTGAAAAACCACTTCCAATGTCACTAGTTCGAGAATTCAAAATTAAACGGTGGTTAGGATTCAATCAAGAATTTTGTGATCAAAAGAATGTATTAAGATTCCTAGAGACGGGAGAAAAATTCAAATGGACTAATCCAAATCAACAGTCTACCAAAGAAGTTAATTCCCCAACTAATCCACAGAAGATAGAAAAAGAGAAAAGTTGCTCAACATCAGACACCACGGCAAATGACTTCTTAATAAAAAAGATGATACAGAATCTGGAAATGCGCAAAGAATACCTCAATTATTTGCAAAATCAAGACAAGAAAGAAGAACACAAAAAAGATGAGTCAGTTGGATCGTCATCAGAATCAACTTTTGATCCATTTGTTGGTCCCTGTGCTCAAGACCCGACAGACTTTTGATAAAGTGGTCGGCCAATTTCAAAGATGCCGATTTCAAGATAAGAGAAGAATTTCAAAAGGACCAATTACAAGAAGATAAGGTGTCGGCAAGAAAAGCAAATGAAATTCAAATGAAAGTGTCGGCAATCAAATGAAAATGAAATTAAAAGACGGAAGTCTCTATAAATAGAACTCAAGATCATTTGTAGAGGCATCGAAATTTTTTTTAGCTATCATAGGAACTTTCTGTAAACCTCTAAATTCTCAGTTTCTATATTTCTTTGTATGCTCTTTGATTCAAGAAGTTCAATAAGAATTCAAAGTTTGATTTCATCTCAAAGGCTCTGCTATTTAAAGTTTTCGTTGCAAAGCTACTCTGATTTCCAAGTAAGTTTTATTTAATTTTATGTCAATTATATGCCTGGGTTGGTTCTGGTATTCAAGAATTTCTGGTAACCAAGAAAATCCATAGTTTACCAAATCTATTACTCAACAAACCACTTTAACTTGATTTCAAGAAGTGTCTCTTTACAATGCACTAAATTCCTTTACCCAAAGACTTTTTCCTTCAAAATGTTTTTGGCAATCAGATGATCCATCCCAAAATCTGGATTATTACGAATTAATTCTCACTGATACTCAATCCGTTGAGATTTTTCCTATTCCAGACAAAAAGAATCCAGAAATTATCAGCCATTCAAAATGCATTATAAAAAAAGTTTGTTCTCCTAATGAATGGACTTCTCTTTATTCAAATAAAATCTTTTTCAGTTAGATTCATTCCAGATGGATTTACTTATCAAGATTACAAAATGGCATGGTATCGTGCTTTTTGGTATATACCATTCAATCATTCTTGGTTCTTTACATTCAAAGAAAGTTGCAGCAGAGAATTCCCAATTTGGTTCAACCATTGGTGGAAATAGTTTGGTCCACAACCAGAAATTCTACGTCCAAATGTCCTCATGGGATTCCAAACTTATCTCAAAAAAGCTAGGGGGGAAGAACATACAAGGCCAATACTATTTCATATGGAATTCAAAGTACCATGGATTTTTTGCTGGAGTTTCAAAATTCATCAAGAATTTGAAAAACCACTTCCAATGTCACTAGTTCGAGAATTCAAAATTAAACGGTGGTTAGGATTCAATCAAGAATTTTGTGATCAAAAGAATGTATTAAGATTCCTAGAGACGGGAGAAAAATTCAAATGGACTAATCCAAATCAACAGTCTACCAAAGAAGTTAATTCCCCAACTAATCCACAGAAGATAGAAAAAGAGAAAAGTTGCTCAACATCAGACACCACGGCAAATGACTTCTTAATAAAAAAGATGATACAGAATCTGGAAATGCGCAAAGAATACCTCAATTATTTGCAAAATCAAGACAAGAAAGAAGAACACAAAAAAGATGAGTCAGTTGGATCGTCATCAGAATCAACTTTTGATCCATTTGTTGGTCCCTGTGCTCAAGACCCGACAGACTTTTGATAAAGTGGTCGGCCAATTTCAAAGATGCCGATTTCAAGATAAGAGAAGAATTTCAAAAGGACCAATTACAAGAAGATAAGGTGTCGGCAAGAAAAGCAAATGAAATTCAAATGAAAGTGTCGGCAATCAAATGAAAATGAAATTAAAAGACGGAAGTCTCTATAAATAGAACTCAAGATCATTTGTAGAGGCATCGAATTTTTTTTTAGCTATCATAGGAACTTTCTGTAAACCTCTAAATTCTCAGTTTCTATATTTCTTTGTATGCTCTTTGATTCAAGAAGTTCAATAAGAATTCAAAGTTTGATTTCATCTCAAAGGCTCTGCTATTTAAAGTTTTCGTTGCAAAGCTACTCTGATTTCCAAGTAAGTTTTATTTAATTTTATGTCAATTATATGCCTGGGTTGGTTCTGGTATTCAAGAATTTCTGGTAACCAAGAAAATCCATAGTTTACCAAATCTATTACTCAACAAACCACTTTAACTTGATTTCAAGAAGTGTCTCTTTACAATGCACTAAATTCCTTTACCCAAAGACTTTTTCCTTCAAAATGTTTTTGGCAATCAGATGATCCATCCCAAAATCTGGATTATTACGAATTAATTCTCACTGATACTCAATCTGTTGAGATTTTCCCTATTCGAGACAAAAAGAATCCAGAAATTATCAGCCATTCAAAATGCATTATAAAGAAAGTTTGTTCTCCAAATGAATGGACTTCTCTTTATTCAAAGAAATCCTTTTCAGTTAGATTCATTCCAGATGGATTTACTTATCAAAATTACAAAATGGCATGGTATCGTGCTTTTTTGTATAGACCATTCATCATTCTTGGTTCTTTACATTCAAAGAAAGTTGCAGAAGAGAATTCCCAATTTGGTTCAACCATTGGTGGAAATGGTTTGGTCCACAACCAGAAATTCTACCTCCAAATGTCCTCATGGGATTCCAAACTTATCTCAAAAAAGCTAGGGGGGAAGAACATACAAGGCCAATACTATTTCATATGGAATTCAAAGTACCATGGATTTTTTGCTGGAGTTTCAAAGTTTATCAAGAATTGGAAAAACCACTTCCAATGTCACAAGTTCAAGAATTCAAAATTAAATGGTGGTTAGAATTCAATCAAGAATTTTGTGATGAAAAGAATGTTTTAAGATTCCTAGAGACGGGAGAAAAACTCAAATGGACTAATCCAAATCAACAATCTACCAAAGGAGTTAATTCCCCAACTACTCCACAGAAGATCGAAAAAGAGAAAAGTTGCTCAACATCAGACACCACGGCAAATGACTTCTTAATGAAAAAGATGATGCAGAATCCGGAAATGCTCAAAGAATACCTAAATTATTTGCAAAATCAAGACAAGAAAGAAGAAGACAAAAAAGATGAGTCAGCTGGATCGTCATCAGAATCAACTTTTGATCCATTTGGTGGTCCTTGTGCTCAAGACCCGACAGACTTTTGATAAAGTGGTCGGCCAATTTCAAAGATGCCGATTTCAAGATAAGAGAAGAATTTCAAAAGGACCAATTACAAGAAGATAAGGTGTCGGCAAGAAAAGCAAATGAAATTCAAATGAAAGTGTCGGCAATCAAATGAAAATGAAATTAAAAGACGGAAGTCTCTATAAATAGAACTCAAGATCATTTGTAGAGGCATCGAGTTTTTTTTTAGCTATCATAGGAACTTTCTGTAAACCTCTAAATTCTCAGTTTCTATATTTCTTTGTATGCTCTTTGATTCAAGAAGTTCAATAAGAATTCAAAGTTTGATTTCATCTCAAAGGCTCTGCTATTTAAAGTTTTCGTTGCAAAGCTACTCTGATTTCCAAGTAAGTTTTATTTAATTTTATGTCAATTATATGCCTGGGTTGGTTCTGGTATTCAAGAATTTCTGGTAACCAAGAAAATCCATAGTTTACCAAATCTATTACTCAACATACCACTTTAACTAGATTTCAAGAAGTGCCTCTTTACAATGCACTAAATTCCTTTACCCAAAGACTTTTTCCTTCAAAATGTTTTTGGCAATCAGATGATCCATCCAAAAATCTGGATTATTACGAATTAATTCTCACTGATACTCAATCTGTTGAGATTTTCCCTATTCGAGACAAAAAGAATCCAGAAATTATCAGCCATTCAAAATGCATTATAAAGAAAGTTTGTTCTCCAAATGAATGGACTTCTCTTTATTCAAAGAAATCCTTTTCAGTTAGATTCATTCCAGATGGATTTACTTATCAAAATTACAAAATGGCATGGTATCGTGCTTTTTTGTATAGACCATTCATCATTCTTGGTTCTTTACATTCAAAGAAAGTTGCAGAAGAGAATTCCCAATTTGGTTCAACCATTGGTGGAAATGGTTTGGTCCACAACCAGAAATTCTACCTCCAAATGTCCTCATGGGATTCCAAACTTATCTCAAAAAAGCTAGGGGGGAAGAACATACAAGGCCAATACTATTTCATATGGAATTCAAAGTACCATGGATTTTTTGCTGGAGTTTCAAAGTTTATCAAGAATTGGAAAAACCACTTCCAATGTCACAAGTTCAAGAATTCAAAATTAAATGGTGGTTAGAATTCAATCAAGAATTTTGTGATGAAAAGAATGTTTTAAGATTCCTAGAGACGGGAGAAAAACTCAAATGGACTAATCCAAATCAACAATCTACCAAAGGAGTTAATTCCCCAACTACTCCACAGAAGATCGAAAAAGAGAAAAGTTGCTCAACATCAGACACCACGGCAAATGACTTCTTAATGAAAAAGATGATGCAGAATCCGGAAATGCTCAAAGAATACCTAAATTATTTGCAAAATCAAGACAAGAAAGAAGAAGACAAAAAAGATGAGTCAGCTGGATCGTCATCAGAATCAACTTTTGATCCATTTGGTGGTCCCTGTGCTCAAGACCCGACAGACTTTTGATAAAGTGGTCGGCCAATTTCAAAGATGCCGATTTCAAGATAAGAGAAGAATTTCAAAAGGACCAATTACAAGAAGATAAGGTGTCGGCAAGAAAAGCAAATGAAATTCAAATGAAAGTGTCGGCAATCAAATGAAAATGAAATTAAAAGACGGAAGTCTCTATAAATAGAACTCAAGATCATTTGTAGAGGCATCGAGTTTTTTTTTAGCTATCATAGGAACTTTCTGTAAATCTCTAAATTCTCAGCTTCTATTTTTCTTTGTATGCTCTTTGAATCAAGAAGTTCAATAAAAATTCGAATTTTGATTTCATCTCAAAGGCTCTGCTATTTAAAGTTTTCGTTGCAAAGCTACTCTGATTTCCAAGTAAGTTTTATTTAATTTTATGTCAATTATATGCCTGGGTTGGTTCTGGTATTCAAGAATTTCTGGTAACCAAGAAAATCCATATTTTACCAAACCTATTACTCAACATATCACTTTAACTAGATTTCAAGAAGTGCCTCTTTACAATGCACTAAATTCCTTTACCCAAAGACTTTTTCCTTCAAAATGTTTTTGGCAATCAGATGATCCATCCAAAAATCTGGATTATTACGAATTAATTCTCACTGATACTCAATCTGTTGAGATTTTCCCTATTCGAGACAAAAAGAATCCAGAAATTATCAGCCATTCAAAATGCATTATAAAGAAAGTTTGTTCTCCAAATGAATGGACTTCTCTTTATTCAAAGAAATCCTTTTCAGTTAGATTCATTCCAGATGGATTTACTTATCAAAATTACAAAATGGCATGGTATCGTGCTTTTTTGTATAGACCATTCATCATTCTTGGTTCTTTACATTCAAAGAAAGTTGCAGAAGAGAATTCCCAATTTGGTTCAACCATTGGTGGAAATGGTTTGGTCCACAACCAGAAATTCTACCTCCAAATGTCCTCATGGGATTCCAAACTTATCTCAAAAAAGCTAGGGGGGAAGAACATACAAGGCCAATACTATTTCATATGGAATTCAAAGTACCATGGATTTTTTGCTGGAGTTTCAAAGTTTATCAAGAATTGAAAAAACCACTTCCAATGTCACAAGTTCAAGAATTCAAAATTAAATGGTGGTTAGAATTCAATCAAGAATTTTGTGATGAAAAGAATGTTTTAAGATTCCTAGAGACGGGAGAAAAACTCAAATGGACTAATCCAAATCAACAATCTACCAAAGGAGTTAATTCCCCAACTACTCCACAGAAGATCGAAAAAGAGAAAAGTTGCTCAACATCAGACACCACGGCAAATGACTTCTTAATGAAAAAGATGATGCAGAATCCGGAAATGCTCAAAGAATACCTAAATTATTTGCAAAATCAAGACAAGAAAGAAGAAGACAAAAAAGATGAGTCAGCTGGATCGTCATCAGAATCAACTTTTGATCCATTTGGTGGTCCCTGTGCTCAAGACCCGACAGACTTTTGATAAAGTGGTCGGCCAATTTCAAAGATGCCGATTTCAAGATAAGAGAAGAATTTCAAAAGGACCAATTACAAGAAGATAAGGTGTCGGCAAGAAAAGCAAATGAAATTCAAATGAAAGTGTCGGCAATCAAATGAAAATGAAATTAAAAGACGGAAGTCTCTATAAATAGAACTCAAGATCATTTGTAGAGGCATCGAGTTTTTTTTTAGCTATCATAGGAACTTTCTGTAAATCTCTAAATTCTCAGCTTCTATTTTTCTTTGTATGCTCTTTGAATCAAGAAGTTCAATAAAAATTCGAATTTTGATTTCATCTCAAAGGCTCTGCTATTTAACGTTTTCGTTGCAAAGCTACTCTGATTTCCAAGTAAGTTTTATTTAATTTTATGTCAATTATATGCCTGGGTTGGTTCTGGTATTCAAGAATTTCTGGTAACCAAGAAAATCCATATTTTACCAAACCTATTACTCAACAGATCACTTTAACTAGATTTCAAGAAGTGCCTCTTTACAATGCACTAAATTCCTTTACCCAAAGACTTTTTCCTTCAAAATGTTTTTGGCAATCAGATGATCCATCCAAAAATCTGGATTATTACGAATTAATTCTCACTGATACTCAATCTGTTGAGATTTTCCCTATTCCAGACAAAAAGAATCCGGAAATTATCAGCCATTCAAAATGCATTATAAAAAAAGTTTGTTCTCCTAATGAATGGACTTCTCTTTATTCAAAGAAATCTTTTTCAGTTAGATTCATTCCAGATGGATTTACTTATCAAGATTACAAAATGCCATGGTATCGTGTTTTTTGGTATAGACCATTCAATCATTCTTGGTTCTTTACATTCAAATAAAGTTGCAGCAGAGAATTCCCAATTTGGTTCAACCATTGGTGGAAATAGTTTGGTCCACAACCAGAAATTCTACCTCCAAATGTCCTCATGGGATTCCAAACTTATCTCAAAAAAGTTAGCGGGGAAAAACATACAAGGCCAATACTATTTCATATGGAATTCAAAGTACCATGGATTTTTTGCTGGAGTTTCAAAGTTCATCAAGAATTGAAAAAACCACTTCCAATGTCACTAGTTCGAGAATTCAAAAATAAGCGGTGGTTAGGATTCAATCAAGAATTTTATGATGAAAAGAATGTATTAAGATTCCTAGGGACGGGGGAAAAATTCAAATGGACTAATCCAAATCAACAGTCTACCAAAGGAGTTAATTCCCCAACTACTCCACAGAAGATCGAAAAAGAGAAAAGTTGCTCAACATCAGACACCACGGCAAATGACTTCTTAATGAAAAAGATGATACAGAATCTGGAAATGCTCAAAGAATACCTCAATTATTTGCAAAATCAAGACAAGAAAGAAGAAGACAAAAAAGATGAGTCAGCTGGATCGTCATCAGAATCAACTTTTGATCCATTTGGTGGTCCCTGTGCTCAAGACCCGACAGACTTTTGATAAAGTAGTCGGCCAATTTCAAAGATGCCGATTTCAAGATAAGAGAAGAATTTCAAAAGGACCAATTACAAGAAGATAAGGTGTCGGCAAGAAAAGCAAATGAAATTCAAATGAAAGTGTCGGCAATCAAATGAAAATGAAATTAAAAGACGGAAGTCTCTATAAATAGAACTCAAGATCATTTGTAGAGGCATCGAGTTTTTTTTTAGCTATCATAGGAACTTTCTGTAAACCTCTAAATTCTCAGTTTTTATATTTCTTTGTATGCTCTTTGATTCAAGAAGTTCAATAAGAATTCAAAGTTTGATTTCATCTCAAAGGCTCTGCTATTTAAAGTTTTCGTTGCAAAGCTACTCTGATTTCCAAGTAAGTTTTATTTAATTTTATGTCAATTATATGCCTGGGTTGGTTCTGGTATTCAAGAATTTCTGGTAACCAAGAAAATCCATAGTTTACCAAATCTATTACTCAACATACCACTTTAACTAGATTTCAAGAAGTGCCTCTTTACAATGCACTAAATTCCTTTACCCAAAGACTTTTTCCTTCAAAATGTTTTTGGCAATCAGATGATCCATCCAAAAATCTGGATTATTACGAATTAATTCTCACTGATACTCAATCTGTTGAGATTTTCCCTATTCCAGACAAAAAGAATCCAGAAATTATCAGCCATTCAAAATGCATTATAAAAAAAGTTTGTTCTCCTAATGAATGGACTTCTCTTTATTCAAAGAAATCTTTTTCAGTTAGATTCATTCCAGATGGATTTACTTATCAAGATTACAAAATGGCATGGTATCGTGCTTTTTGGTATAGACCATTCAATCATTCTTGGTTCTTTACATTCAAAGAAAGTTGCAGCAGAGAATTCCCAATTTGGTTCAACCATTGGTGGAAATGGTTTGGTCCACAACCAGAAATTCTACCTCCAAATGTCCTCATGGGATTCCAAACTTATCTCAAAAAAGCTAGGGGGGAAGAACATACAAGGCCAATACTATTTCATATGGAATTCAAAGTACCATGGATTTTTTGCTGGAGTTTCAAAGTTCATCAAGAATTGGAAAAACCACTTCCAATGTCACAAGTTCAAGAATTCAAAATTAAATGGTGGTTAGAATTCAATCAAGAATTTTGTGATGAAAAGAATGTTTTAAGATTCCTAGAGACGGGAGAAAAACTCAAATGGACTAATCCAAATCAACAATCTACCAAAGGAGTTAATTCCCCAACTACTCCACAGAAGATCGAAAAAGAGAAAAGTTGCTCAACATCAGACACCACGGCAAATGACTTCTTAATGAAAAAGATGATGCAGAATCCGGAAATGCTCAAAGAATACCTAAATTATTTGCAAAATCAAGACAAGAAAGAAGAAGACAAAAAAGATGAGTCAACTGGATCGTCATCAGAATCAACTTTTGATCCATTTGGTGGTCCCTGTGCTCAAGACCCGACAGACTTTTGATAAATTGGTCGGCCAATTTCAAAGATGCCGATTTCAAGATAAGAGAAGAATTTCAAAAGGACCAATTACAAGAAGATAAGGTGTCGGCAAGAAAAGCAAATGAAATTCAAATGAAAGTGTCGGCAATCAAATGAAAATGAAATTAAAAGACGGAAGTCTCTATAAATAGAACTCAAGATCATTTGTAGAGGCATCGAGTTTTTTTTTAGCTATCATAGGAACTTTCTGTAAATCTCTAAATTCTCAGCTTCTATATTTCTTTGTATGCTCTTTGATTCAAGAAGTTCAATAAAAATTCGAAGTTTGATTTCATCTCAAAGGCTCTGCTATTTAAAGTTTTCGTTGCAAAGCTACTCTGATTTCCAAGTAAGTTTTATTTAATTTTATGTCAATTATATGCCTGGGTTGGTTCTGGTATTCAAGAATTTCTGGTAACCAAGAAAATCCATATTTTACCAAACCTATTACTCAACATATCACTTTAACTAGATTTCAAGAAGTGCCTCTTTACAATGCACTAAATTCCTTTACCCAAAGACTTTTTCCTTCAAAATGTTTTTGGCAATCAGATGATCCATCCAAAAATCTGGATTATTACGAATTAATTCTCACTGATACTCAATCTGTTGAGATTTTCCCTATTCCAGACAAAAAGAATCCAGAAATTATCAGCCATTCAAAATGCATTATAAAAAAAGTTTGTTCTCCTAATGAATGGACTTCTCTTTATTCAAAGAAATCTTTTTCAGTTAGATTCATTCCAGATGGATTTACTTATCAAAATTACAAAATGGCATGGTATCGTGCTTTTTTGTATAGACCATTCAATCATTCTTGGTTCTTTACATTCAAAGAAAGTTGCAGCAGAGAATTCCCAATTTGGTTCAACCATTGGTGGAAATGGTTTGGTCCACAACCAGAAATTCTACCTCCAAATGTCCTCATGGGATTCCAAACTTATCTCAAAAAAGCTAGGGGGGAAGAACATACAAGGCCAATACTATTTCATATGGAATTCAAAGTACCATGGATTTTTTGCTGGAGTTTCAAAGTTCATCAAGAATTGGAAAAACCACTTCCAATGTCACAAGTTCAAGAATTCAAAATTAAATGGTGGTTAGAATTCAATCAAGAATTTTGTGATGAAAAGAATGTTTTAAGATTCCTAGAGACGGGAGAAAAACTCAAATGGACTAATCCAAATCAACAATCTACCAAAGGAGTTAATTCCCCAACTACTCCACAGAAGATCGAAAAAGAGAAAAGTTGCTCAACATCAGACACCACGGCAAATGACTTCTTAATGAAAAAGATGATGCAGAATCCGGAAATGCTCAAAGAATACCTAAATTATTTGCAAAATCAAGACAAGAAAGAAGAAGACAAAAAAGATGAGTCAGCTGGATCGTCATCAGAATCAACTTTTGATCCATTTGGTGGTCCCTGTGCTCAAGACCCGACAGACTTTTGATAAAGTGGTCGGCCAATTTCAAAGATGCCGATTTCAAGATAAGAGAAGAATTTCAAAAGGACCAATTACAAGAAGATAAGGTGTCGGCAAGAAAAGCAAATGAAATTCAAATGAAAGTGTCGGCAATCAAATGAAAATGAAATTAAAAGACGGAAGTCTCTATAAATAGAACTCAAGATCATTTGTAGAGGCATCGAGTTTTTTTTTAGCTATCATAGGAACTTTCTGTAAATCTCTAAATTCTCAGCTTCTATTTTTCTTTGTATGCTCTTTGATTCAAGAAGTTCAATAAAAATTCGAATTTTGATTTCATCTCAAAGGCTCTGCTATTTAAAGTTTTCGTTGCAAAGCTACTCTGATTTCCAAGTAAGTTTTATTTAATTTTATGTCAATTATATGCCTGGGTTGGTTCTGGTATTCAAGAATTTCTGGTAACCAAGAAAATCCATATTTTACCAAACCTATTACTCAACATATCACTTTAACTAGATTTCAAGAAGTGCCTCTTTACAATGCACTAAATTCCTTTACCCAAAGACTTTTTCCTTCAAAATGTTTTTGGCAATCAGATGATCCATCCAAAAATCTGGATTATTACGAATTAATTCTCACTGATACTCAATCTGTTGAGATTTTCCCTATTCCAGACAAAAAGAATCCGGAAATTATCAGCCATTCAAAATGCATTATAAAAAAAGTTTGTTCTCCTAATGAATGGACTTCTCTTTATTCAAAGAAATCTTTTTCAGTTAGATTCATTCCAGATGGATTTACTTATCAAGATTACAAAATGGCATGGTATCGTGCTTTTTGGTATAGACCATTCAATCATTCTTGGTTCTTTACATTCAAAGAAAGTTGCAGCAGAGAATTCCCAATTTGGTTCAACCATTGGTGGAAATAGTTTGGTCCACAACCAGAAATTCTACCTCCAAATGTCCTCATGGGATTCCAAACTTATCTCAAAAAAGCTAGGGGGGAAGAACATACAAGGCCAATACTATTTCATATGGAATTCAAAGTACCATGGATTTTTTGCTGGAGTTTCAAAGTTCATCAAGAATTGGAAAAACCACTTCCAATGTCACTAGTTCGAGAATTCAAAATTAAACGGTGGTTAGGATTCAATCAAGAATTTTGTGATGAAAAGAATGTATTAAGATTCCTAGAGACGGGAGAAAAATTCAAATGGACTAATCCAAATCAACAGTCTACCAAAGGAGTTAATTCCCCAACTAATCCACAGAAGATCGAAAAAGAGAAAAGTTGCTCAACATCAGACACCACGGCAAATGACTTCTTAATGAAAAAGATGATACAGAATCTGGAAATGCTCAAAGAATACCTCAATTATTTGCAAAATCAAGACAAGAAAGAAGAAGACAAAAAAGATGAGTCAGCTGGATCGTCATCAGAATCAACTTTTGATCCATTTGGTGGTCCCTGTGCTCAAGACCCGACAGACTTTTGATAAAGTGGTCGGCCAATTTCAAAGATGCCGATTTCAAGATAAGAGAAGAATTTCAAAAGGACCAATTACAAGAAGATAAGGTGTCGGCAAGAAAAGCAAATGAAATTCAAATGAAAGTGTCGGCAATCAAATGAAAATGAAATTAAAAGACGGAAGTCTCTATAAATAGAACTCAAGATCATTTGTAGAGGCATCGAGTTTTTTTTTAGCTATCATAGGAACTTTCTGTAAACCTCTAAATTCTCAGTTTCTATATTTCTTTGTATGCTCTTTGATTCAAGAAGTTCAATAAGAATTCAAAGTTTGATTTCATCTCAAAGGCTCTGCTATTTAAAGTTTTCGTTGCAAAGCTACTCTGATTTCCAAGTAAGTTTTATTTAATTTTATGTCAATTATATGCCTGGGTTGGTTCTGGTATTCAAGAATTTCTGGTAACCAAGAAAATCCATAGTTTACCAAATCTATTACTCAACATACCACTTTAACTAGATTTCAAGAAGTGCCTCTTTACAATGCACTAAATTCCTTTACCCAAAGACTTTTTCCTTCAAAATGTTTTTGGCAATCAGATGATCCATCCAAAAATCTGGATTATTACGAATTAATTCTCACTGATACTCAATCTGTTGAGATTTTCCCTATTCCAGACAAAAAGAATCCGGAAATTATCAGCCATTCAAAATGCATTATAAAAAAAGTTTGTTCTCCTAATGAATGAATTTCTCTTTATTCAAAGAAATCTTTTTCAGTTAGATTCATTCCAGATGGATTTACTTATCAAAATTACAAAATGGCATGGTATCGTGCTTTTTTGTATAGACCATTCAATCATTCTTGGTTCTTTACATTCAAAGAAAGTTGCAGCAGAGAATTCCCAATTTGGTTCAACCATTGGTGGAAATGGTTTGGTCCACAACCAGAAATTCTACCTCCAAATGTCCTCATGGGATTCCAAACTTATCTCAAAAAAGCTAGGGGGGAAGAACATACAAGGCCAATACTATTTCATATGGAATTCAAAGTACCATGGATTTTTTGCTGGAGTTTCAAAGTTCATCAAGAATTGGAAAAACCACTTCCAATGTCACAAGTTCAAGAATTCAAAATTAAATGGTGGTTAGAATTCAATCAAGAATTTTGTGATGAAAAGAATGTTTTAAGATTCCTAGAGACGGGAGAAAAACTCAAATGGACTAATCCAAATCAACAATCTACCAAAGGAGTTAATTCCCCAACTACTCCACAGAAGATCGAAAAAGAGAAAAGTTGCTCAACATCAGACACCACGGCAATTGACTTCTTAATGAAAAAGATGATGCAGAATCCGGAAATGCTCAAAGAATACCTAAATTATTTGCAAAATCAAGACAAGAAAGAAGAAGACAAAAAAGATGAGTCAACTGGATCGTCATCAGAATCAACTTTTGATCCATTTGGTGGTCCCTGTGCTCAAGACCCGACAGACTTTTGATAAATTGGTCGGCCAATTTCAAAGATGCCGATTTCAAGATAAGAGAAGAATTTCAAAAGGACCAATTACAAGAAGATAAGGTGTCGGCAAGAAAAGCAAATGAAATTCAAATGAAAGTGTCGGCAATCAAATGAAAATGAAATTAAAAGACGGAAGTCTCTATAAATAGAATTCAAGATCATTTGTAGAGGCATCGAGTTTTTTTTTAGCTATCATAGGAACTTTCTGTAAACCTCTAAATTCTCAGTTTCTATATTTCTTTGTATGCTCTTTGATTCAAGAAGTTCAATAAGAATTCAAAGTTTGATTTCATCTCAAAGGCTCTGCTATTTAAAGTTTTCGTTGCAAAGCTACTCTGATTTCCAAGTAAGTTTTATTTAATTTTATGTCAATTATATGCCTGGGTTGGTTCTGGTATTCAAGAATTTCTGGTAACCAAGAAAATCCATAGTTTACCAAATCTATTACTCAACATACCACTTTAACTAGATTTCAAGAAGTGCCTCTTTACAATGCACTAAATTCCTTTACCCAAAGACTTTTTCCTTCAAAATGTTTTTGGCAATCAGATGATCCATCCAAAAATCTGGATTATTACGAATTAATTCTCACTGATACTCAATCTGTTGAGATTTTCCCTATTCCAGACAAAAAGAATCCAGAAATTATCAGCCATTCAAAATGCATTATAAAAAAAGTTTGTTCTCCTAATGAATGGACTTCTCTTTATTCAAAGAAATCTTTTTCAGTTAGATTCATTCCAGATGGATTTACTTATCAAGATTACAAAATGGCATGGTATCGTGCTTTTTGGTATATACCATTCAATCATTCTTGGTTCTTTACATTCAAAGAAAGTTGCAGCAGAGAATTCCCAATTTGGTTCAACCATTGGTGGAAATAGTTTGGTCCACAACCAGAAATTCTACCTCCAAATGTCCTCATGGGATTCCAAACTTATCTCAAAAAAGCTAGGGGGGAAGAACATACAAGGCCAATACTATTTCATATGGAATTCAAAGTACCATGGATTTTTTGCTGGAGTTTCAAAGTTCATCAAGAATTGGAAAAACCACTTCCAATGTCACTAGTTCGAGAATTCAAAATTAAACGGTGGTTAGGATTCAATCAAGAATTTTGTGATCAAAAGAATGTATTAAGATTCCTAGAGACGGGAGAAAAATTCAAATGGACTAATCCAAATCAACAGTCTACCAAAGGAGTTAATTCCCCAACTAATCCACAGAAGATAGAAAAAGAGAAAAGTTGCTCAACATCAGACACCACGGCAAATGACTTCTTAATGAAAAAGATGATACAGAATCTGGAAATGCTCAAAGAATACCTCAATTATTTGCAAAATCAAGACAAGAAAGAAGAAGACAAAAAAGATGAGTCAGCTGGATCGTCATCAGAATCAACTTTTGATCCATTTGGTGGTCCCTGTGCTCAAGACCCGACAGACTTTTGATAAAGTGGTCGGCCAATTTCAAAGATGCCGATTTCAAGATAAGAGAAGAATTTCAAAAGGACCAATTACAAGAAGATAAGGTGTCGGCAAGAAAAGCAAATGAAATTCAAATGAAAGTGTTGGCAATCAAATAAAGAGGAAATTAAAAGACGGAAGTCTCTATAAATAGAACTCAAGATCATTTGTAGAGGCATCGAGTTTTTTTTTAGCTATCATAGGAACTTTCTGTAAAACTCTAAATTCTCAGCTTCTATATTTATTTGTATGCTCTTTGATTCAAGAAGTTCAATAAAAATTCGAAGTTTGATTTCATCTCAAAGGCTCTGCTATTTAAAATTTTCGTTGCAAAGCTACTCTGATTTCCAAGTAAGTTTTATTTAATTTTATGTCAATTATATGCCTGGGTTGGTTCTGGTATTCAAGAATTTCTGGTATCCAAGAAAATCCATATTTTACCAAACCTATTACTCAACATATCACTTTAACTACATTTCAAGAAGTGCCTCTTTACAATGCACTAAATTCCTTTACCCAAAGACTTTTTCCTTAAAATTATTTTTGGCAATCAGATGATCCATCCAAAAATCAGGATTATTACGAATTAATTCTCACTGATACTCAATCTGTTGAGATTTTCCCTATTCCAGACAAAAAGAATCCGGAAATTATCAGCCATTCAAAATGCATTATAAAAAAAGTTTGTTCTCCTAATGAATGAATTTCTCTTTATTCAAAGAAATCTTTTTCAGTTAGATTCATTCCAGATGGATTTACTTATCAAAATTACAAAATGGCATGGTATCGTGCTTTTTTGTATAGACCATTCAATCATTCTTGGTTCTTTACATTCAAAGAAAGTTGCAGCAGAGAATTCCCAATTTGGTTCAACCATTGGTGGAAATGGTTTGGTCCACAACCAGAAATTCTACCTCCAAATGTCCTCATGGGATTCCAAACTTATCTCAAAAAAGCTAGGGGGGAAGAACATACAAGGCCAATACTATTTCATATGGAATTCAAAGTACCATGGATTTTTTGCTGGAGTTTCAAAGTTCATCAAGAATTGGAAAAACCACTTCCAATGTCACAAGTTCAAGAATTCAAAATTAAATGGTGGTTAGAATTCAATCAAGAATTTTGTGATGAAAAGCATGTTTTAAGATTCCTAGAGACGGGAGAAAAACTCAAATGGACTAATCCAAATCAACAATCTACCAAAGGAGTTAATTCCCCAACTACTCCACAGAAGATCGAAAAAGAGAAAAGTTGCTCAACATCAGACACCACGGCAAATGACTTCTTAATGAAAAAGATGATGCAGAATCCGGAAATGCTCAAAGAATACCTAAATTATTTGCAAAATCAAGACAAGAAAGAAGAAGACAAAAAAGATGAGTCAACTGGATCGTCATCAGAATCAACTTTTGATCCATTTGGTGGTCCCTGTGCTCAAGACCCGACAGACTTTTGATAAATTGGTCGGCCAATTTCAAAGATGCCGATTTCAAGATAAGAGAAGAATTTCAAAAGGACCAATTACAAGAAGATAAGGTGTCGGCAAGAAAAGCAAATGAAATTCAAATGAAAGTGTCGGCAATCAAATGAAAATGAAATTAAAAGACGGAAGTCTCTATAAATAGAACTCAAGATCATTTGTAGAGGCATCGAGTTTTTTTTTAGCTATCATAGGAACTTTCTGTAAACCTCTAAATTCTCAGTTTCTATATTTCTTTGTATGCTCTTTGATTCAAGAAGTTCAATAAGAATTCAAAGTTTGATTTCATCTCAAAGGCTCTGCTATTTAAAGTTTTCGTTGCAAAGCTACTCTGATTTCCAAGTAAGTTTTATTTAATTTTATGTCAATTATATGCCTGGGTTGGTTCTGGTATTCAAGAATTTCTGGTAACCAAGAAAATCCATAGTTTACCAAATCTATTACTCAACATACCACTTTAACTAGATTTCAAGAAGTGCCTCTTTACAATGCACTAAATTCCTTTACCCAAAGACTTTTTCCTTCAAAATGTTTTTGGCAATCAGATGATCCATCCAAAAATCTGGATTATTACGAATTAATTCTCACTGATACTCAATCTGTTGAGATTTTCCCTATTCCAGACAAAAAGAATCCAGAAATTATCAGCCATTCAAAATGCATTATAAAAAAGTTTGTTCTCCTAATGAATGGACTTCTCTTTATTCAAAGAAATCTTTTTCAGTTAGATTCATTCCAGATGGATTTACTTATCAAGATTACAAAATGGCATGGTATCGTGCTTTTTGGTATATACCATTCAATCATTCTTGGTTCTTTACATTCAAAGAAAGTTGCAGCAGAGAATTCCCAATTTGGTTCAACCATTGGTGGAAATAGTTTGGTCCACAACCAGAAATTCTACCTCCAAATGTCCTCATGGGATTCCAAACTTATCTCAAAAAAGCTAGGGGGGAAGAACATACAAGGCCAATACTATTTCATATGGAATTCAAAGTACCATGGATTTTTTGCTGGAGTTTCAAAGTTCATCAAGAATTGGAAAAACCACTTCCAATGTCACTAGTTCGAGAATTCAAAATTAAACGGTGGTTAGGATTCAATCAAGAATTTTGTGATCAAAAGAATGTATTAAGATTCCTAGAGACGGGAGAAAAATTCAAATGGACTAATCCAAATCAACAGTCTACCAAAGGAGTTAATTCCCCAACTAATCCACAGAAGATAGAAAAAGAGAAAAGTTGCTCAACATCAGACACCACGGCAAATGACTTCTTAATGAAAAAGATGATACAGAATCTGGAAATGCTCAAAGAATACCTCAATTATTTGCAAAATCAAGACAAGAAAGAAGAAGACAAAAAAGATGAGTCAGCTGGATCGTCATCAGAATCAACTTTTGATCCATTTGGTGGTCCCTGTGCTCAAGACCCGACAGACTTTTGATAAAGTGGTCGGCCAATTTCAAAGATGCCGATTTCAAGATAAGAGAAGAATTTCAAAAGGACCAATTACAAGAAGATAAGGTGTCGGCAAGAAAAGCAAATGAAATTCAAATGAAAGTGTTGGCAATCAAATAAAGAGGAAATTAAAAGACGGAAGTCTCTATAAATAGAACTCAAGATCATTTGTAGAGGCATCGAGTTTTTTTTTAGCTATCATAGGAACTTTCTGTAAAACTCTAAATTCTCAGCTTCTATATTTATTTGTATGCTCTTTGATTCAAGAAGTTCAATAAAAATTCGAAGTTTGATTTCATCTCAAAGGCTCTGCTATTTAAAATTTTCGTTGCAAAGCTACTCTGATTTCCAAGTAAGTTTTATTTAATTTTATGTCAATTATATGCCTGGGTTGGTTCTGGTATTCAAGAATTTCTGGTATCCAAGAAAATCCATATTTTACCAAACCTATTACTCAACATATCACTTTAACTACATTTCAAGAAGTGCCTCTTTACAATGCACTAAATTCCTTTACCCAAAGACTTTTTCCTTAAAATTATTTTTGGCAATCAGATGATCCATCCAAAAATCAGGATTATTACGAATTAATTCTCACTGATACTCAATCTGTTGAGATTTTCCCTATTCCAGACAAAAAGAATCCGGAAATTATCAGCCATTCAAAATGCATTATAAAAAAAGTTTGTTCTCCTAATGAATGAATTTCTCTTTATTCAAAGAAATCTTTTTCAGTTAGATTCATTCCAGATGGATTTACTTATCAAAATTACAAAATGGCATGGTATCGTGCTTTTTTGTATAGACCATTCAATCATTCTTGGTTCTTTACATTCAAAGAAAGTTGCAGCAGAGAATTCCCAATTTGGTTCAACCATTGGTGGAAATGGTTTGGTCCACAACCAGAAATTCTACCTCCAAATGTCCTCATGGGATTCCAAACTTATCTCAAAAAAGCTAGGGGGGAAGAACATACAAGGCCAATACTATTTCATATGGAATTCAAAGTACCATGGATTTTTTGCTGGAGTTTCAAAGTTCATCAAGAATTGGAAAAACCACTTCCAATGTCACAAGTTCAAGAATTCAAAATTAAATGGTGGTTAGAATTCAATCAAGAATTTTGTGATGAAAAGCATGTTTTAAGATTCCTAGAGACGGGAGAAAAACTCAAATGGACTAATCCAAATCAACAATCTACCAAAGGAGTTAATTCCCCAACTACTCCACAGAAGATCGAAAAAGAGAAAAGTTGCTCAACATCAGACACCACGGCAAATGACTTCTTAATGAAAAAGATGATGCAGAATCTGGAAATGCTCAAAGAATACCTAAATTATTTGCAAAATCAAGACAAGAAAGAAGAAGACAAAAAAGATGAGTCAACTGGATCGTCATCAGAATCAACTTTTGATCCATTTGGTGGTCCCTGTGCTCAAGACCCGACAGACTTTTGATAAATTGGTCGGCCAATTTCAAAGATGCCGATTTCAAGATAAGAGAAGAATTTCAAAAGGACCAATTACAAGAAGATAAGGTGTCGGCAAGAAAAGCAAATGAAATTCAAATGAAAGTGTCGGCAATCAAATGAAAATGAAATTAAAAGACGGAAGTCTCTATAAATAGAACTCAAGATCATTTGTAGAGGCATCGAGTTTTTTTTTAGCTATCATAGGAACTTTCTGTAAACCTCTAAATTCTCAGTTTCTATATTTCTTTGTATGCTCTTTGATTCAAGAAGTTCAATAAGAATTCAAAGTTTGATTTCATCTCAAAGGCTCTGCTATTTAAAGTTTTCGTTGCAAAGCTACTCTGATTTCCAAGTAAGTTTTATTTAATTTTATGTCAATTATATGCCTGGGTTGGTTCTGGTATTCAAGAATTTCTGGTAACCAAGAAAATCCATAGTTTACCAAATCTATTACTCAACATACCACTTTAACTAGATTTCAAGAAGTGCCTCTTTACAATGCACTAAATTCCTTTACCCAAAGACTTTTTCCTTCAAAATGTTTTTGGCAATCAGATGATGCATCCAAAAATCTGGATTATTACGAATTAATTCTCACTGATACTCAATCTGTTGAGATTTTCCCTATTCCAGACAAAAAGAATCCAGAAATTATCAGCCATTCAAAATGCATTATAAAAAAAGTTTGTTCTCCTAATGAATGGACTTCTCTTTATTCAAAGAAATCTTTTTCAGTTAGATTCATTCCAGATGGATTTACTTATCAAGATTACAAAATGGCATGGTATCGTGCTTTTTGGTATATACCATTCAATCATTCTTGGTTCTTTACATTCAAAGAAAGTTGCAGCAGAGAATTCCCAATTTGGTTCAACCATTGGTGGAAATAGTTTGGTCCACAACCAGAAATTCTACCTCCAAATGTCCTCATGGGATTCCAAACTTATCTCAAAAAAGCTAGGGGGGAAGAACATACAAGGCCAATACTATTTCATATGGAATTCAAAGTACCATGGATTTTTTGCTGGAGTTTCAAAGTTCATCAAGAATTGAAAAAACCACTTCCAATGTCACTAGTTCGAGAATTCAAAATTAAACGGTGGTTAGGATTCAATCAAGAATTTTGTGATCAAAAGAATGTATTAAGATTCCTAGAGACGGGAGAAAAATTCAAATGGACTAATCCAAATCAACAGTCTACCAAAGAAGTTAATTCCCCAACTAATCCACAGAAGATAGAAAAAGAGAAAAGTTGCTCAACATCAGACACCACGGCAAATGACTTCTTAATGAAAAAGATGATATAGAATCTGGAAATGCTCAAAGAATACCTCAATTATTTGCAAAATCAAGACAAGAAAGAAGAAGACAAAAAAGATGAGTCAGCTGGATCGTCATCAGAATCAACTTTTGATCCATTTGGTGGTCCCTGTGCTCAAGACCCGACAGACTTTTGATAAAGTGGTCGGCCAATTTCAAAGATGCCGATTTCAAGATAAGAGAAGAATTTCAAAAGGACCAATTACAAGAAGATAAGGTGTCGGCAAGAAAAGCAAATGAAATTCAAATGAAAGTGTTGGCAATCAAATAAAGAGGAAATTAAAAGACGGAAGTCTCTATAAATAGAACTCAAGATCATTTGTAGAGGCATCGAGTTTTTTTTTAGCTATCATAGGAACTTTCTGTAAAACTCTAAATTCTCAGCTTCTATATTTATTTGTATGCTCTTTGATTCAAGAAGTTCAATAAAAATTCGAAGTTTGATTTCATCTCAAAGGCTCTGCTATTTAAAATTTTCGTTGCAAAGCTACTCTGATTTCCAAGTAAGTTTTATTTAATTTTATGTCAATTATATGCCTGGGTTGGTTCTGGTATTCAAGAATTTCTGGTATCCAAGAAAATCCATATTTTACCAAACCTATTACTCAACATATCACTTTAACTACATTTCAAGAAGTGCCTCTTTACAATGCACTAAATTCCTTTACCCAAAGACTTTTTCCTTAAAATTATTTTTGGCAATCAGATGATCCATCCAAAAATCAGGATTATTACGAATTAATTCTCACTGATACTCAATCTGTTGAGATTTTCCCTATTCCAGACAAAAAGAATCCGGAAATTATCAGCCATTCAAAATGCATTATAAAAAAAGTTTGTTCTCCTAATGAATGAATTTCTCTTTATTCAAAGAAATCTTTTTCAGTTAGATTCATTCCAGATGGATTTACTTATCAAAATTACAAAATGGCATGGTATCGTGCTTTTTTGTATAGACCATTCAATCATTCTTGGTTCTTTACATTCAAAGAAAGTTGCAGCAGAGAATTCCCAATTTGGTTCAACCATTGGTGGAAATGGTTTGGTCCACAACCAGAAATTCTACCTCCAAATGTCCTCATGGGATTCCAAACTTATCTCAAAAAAGCTAGGGGGGAAGAACATACAAGGCCAATACTATTTCATATGGAATTCAAAGTACCATGGATTTTTTGCTGGAGTTTCAAAGTTCATCAAGAATTGGAAAAACCACTTCCAATGTCACAAGTTCAAGAATTCAAAATTAAATGGTGGTTAGAATTCAATCAAGAATTTTGTGATGAAAAGAATGTTTTAAGATTCCTAGAGACGGGAGAAAAACTCAAATGGACTAATCCAAATCAACAATCTACCAAAGGAGTTAATTCCCCAACTACTCCACAGAAGATCGAAAAAGAGAAAAGTTGCTCAACATCAGACACCACGGCAAATGACTTCTTAATGAAAAAGATGATGCAGAATCCGGAAATGCTCAAAGAATACCTAAATTATTTGCAAAATCAAGACAAGAAAGAAGAAGACAAAAAAGATGAGTCAACTGGATCGTCATCAGAATCAACTTTTGATCCATTTGGTGGTCCCTGTGCTCAAGACCCGACAGACTTTTGATAAATTGGTCGGCCAATTTCAAAGATGCCGATTTCAAGATAAGAGAAGAATTTCAAAAGGACCAATTACAAGAAGATAAGGTGTCGGCAAGAAAAGCAAATGAAATTCAAATGAAAGTGTCGGCAATCAAATGAAAATGAAATTAAAAGACGGAAGTCTCTATAAATAGAACTCAAGATCATTTGTAGAGGCATCGAGTTTTTTTTTAGCTATCATAGGAACTTTCTGTAAACCTCTAAATTCTCAGTTTCTATATTTCTTTGTATGCTCTTTGATTCAAGAAGTTCAATAAGAATTCAAAGTTTGATTTCATCTCAAAGGCTCTGCTATTTAAAGTTTTCGTTGCAAAGCTACTCTGATTTCCAAGTAAGTTTTATTTAATTTTATGTCAATTATATGCCTGGGTTGGTTCTGGTATTCAAGAATTTCTGGTAACCAAGAAAATCCATAGTTTACCAAATCTATTACTCAACATACCACTTTAACTAGATTTCAAGAAGTGCCTCTTTACAATGCACTAAATTCCTTTACCCAAAGACTTTTTCCTTCAAAATGTTTTTGGCAATCAGATGATGCATCCAAAAATCTGGATTATTACGAATTAATTCTCACTGATACTCAATCTGTTGAGATTTTCCCTATTCCAGACAAAAAGAATCCAGAAATTATCAGCCATTCAAAATGCATTATAAAAAATGTTTGTTCTCCTAATGAATGGACTTCTCTTTATTCAAAGAAATCTTTTTCAGTTAGATTCATTCCAGATGGATTTACTTATCAAGATTACAAAATGGCATGGTATCGTGCTTTTTGGTATAGACCATTCAATCATTCGTGGTTCTTTACATTCAAAGAAAGTTGCAGCAGAGAATTCCTAATTTGGTTCAACCATTGGTGGAAATAGTTTGGTCCACAACCAGAAATTCTACCTCCAAATGTCCTCATGGGTTCCAAACTTATCTCAAAAAAGCTAGGGGGGAAGAACATACAAGGCCAATACTATTTCATATGGAATTCAAAGTACCATGGATTTTTTGCTGGAGTTTCAAAGTTCATCAAGAATTGGAAAAACCACTTCCAATGTCACTAGTTCGAGAATTCAAAATAAAACGGTGGTTAGGATTCAATCAAGAATTTTGTGATCAAAAGAATGTATTAAGATTCCTAGAGACGGGAGAAAAATTCAAATGGACTAATCCAAATCAACAGTCTACCAAAGGAGTTAATTCCCCAACTAATCCACAGAAGATAGAAAAAGAGAAAAGTTGCTCAACATCAGACACCACGGCAAATGACTTCTTAATGAAAAAGATGATACAGAATCTGGAAATGCTCAAAGAATACCTCAATTATTTGCAAAATCAAGACAAGAAAGAAGAAGACAAAAAAGATGAGTCAGCTGGATCGTCATCGGAATCAACTTTTGATCCATTTGGTGGTCCCTGTGCTCAAGACCCGACAGACTTTTGATAAAGTGGTCGGCCAATTTCAAAGATGCCGATTTCAAGATAAGAGAAGAATTTCAAAAGGACCAATTACAAGAAGATAAGGTGTCGGCAAGAAAAGCAAATGAAATTCAAATGAAAGTGTTGGCAATCAAATAAAGAGGAAATTAAAAGACGGAAGTCTCTATAAATAGAACTCAAGATCATTTGTAGAGGCATCGAGTTTTTTTTTAGCTATCATAGGAACTTTCTGTAAAACTCTAAATTCTCAGCTTCTATATTTATTTGTATGCTCTTTGATTCAAGAAGTTCAATAAAAATTCGAAGTTTGATTTCATCTCAAAGGCTCTGCTATTTAAAATTTTCGTTGCAAAGCTACTCTGATTTCCAAGTAAGTTTTATTTAATTTTATGTCAATTATATGCCTGGGTTGGTTCTGGTATTCAAGAATTTCTGGTATCCAAGAAAATCCATATTTTACCAAACCTATTACTCAACATATCACTTTAACTACATTTCAAGAAGTGCCTCTTTACAATGCACTAAATTCCTTTACCCAAAGACTTTTTCCTTAAAATTATTTTTGGCAATCAGATGATCCATCCAAAAATCAGGATTATTACGAATTAATTCTCACTGATACTCAATCTGTTGAGATTTTCCCTATTCCAGACAAAAAGAATCCGGAAATTATCAGCCATTCAAAATGCATTATAAAAAAAGTTTGTTCTCCTAATGAATGAATTTCTCTTTATTCAAAGAAATCTTTTTCAGTTAGATTCATTCCAGATGGATTTACTTATCAAAATTACAAAATGGCATGGTATCGTGCTTTTTTGTATAGACCATTCAATCATTCTTGGTTCTTTACATTCAAAGAAAGTTGCAGCAGAGAATTCCCAATTTGGTTCAACCATTGGTGGAAATGGTTTGGTCCACAACCAGAAATTCTACCTCCAAATGTCCTCATGGGATTCCAAACTTATCTCAAAAAAGCTAGGGGGGAAGAACATACAAGGCCAATACTATTTCATATGGAATTCAAAGTACCATGGATTTTTTGCTGGAGTTTCAAAGTTCATCAAGAATTGGAAAAACCACTTCCAATGTCACAAGTTCAAGAATTCAAAATTAAATGGTGGTTAGAATTCAATCAAGAATTTTGTGATGAAAAGAATGTTTTAAGATTCCTAGAGACGGGAGAAAAACTCAAATGGACTAATCCAAATCAACAATCTACCAAAGGAGTTAATTCCCCAACTACTCCACAGAAGATCGAAAAAGAGAAAAGTTGCTCAACATCAGACACCACGGCAAATGACTTCTTAATGAAAAAGATGATGCAGAATCCGGAAATGCTCAAAGAATACCTAAATTATTTGCAAAATCAAGACAAGAAAGAAGAAGACAAAAAAGATGAGTCAACTGGATCGTCATCAGAATCAACTTTTGATCCATTTGGTGGTCCCTGTGCTCAAGACCCGACAGACTTTTGATAAATTGGTCGGCCAATTTCAAAGATGCCGATTTCAAGATAAGAGAAGAATTTCAAAAGGACCAATTACAAGAAGATAAGGTGTCGGCAAGAAAAGCAAATGAAATTCAAATGAAAGTGTCGGCAATCAAATGAAAATGAAATTAAAAGACGGAAGTCTCTATAAATAGAACTCAAGATCATTTGTAGAGGCATCGAGTTTTTTTTTAGCTATCATAGGAACTTTCTGTAAACCTCTAAATTCTCAGTTTCTATATTTCTTTGTATGCTCTTTGATTCAAGAAGTTCAATAAGAATTCAAAGTTTGATTTCATCTCAAAGGCTCTGCTATTTAAAGTTTTCGTTGCAAAGCTACTCTGATTTCCAAGTAAGTTTTATTTAATTTTATGTCAATTATATGCCTGGGTTGGTTCTGGTATTCAAGAATTTCTGGTAACCAAGAAAATCCATAGTTTACCAAATCTATTACTCAACATACCACTTTAACTAGATTTCAAGAAGTGCCTCTTTACAATGCACTAAATTCCTTTACCCAAAGACTTTTTCCTTCAAAATGTTTTTGGCAATCAGATGATGCATCCAAAAATCTGGATTATTACGAATTAATTCTCACTGATACTCAATCTGTTGAGATTTTCCCTATTCCAGACAAAAAGAATCCAGAAATTATCAGCCATTCAAAATGCATTATAAAAAAAGTTTGTTCTCCTAATGAATGGACTTCTCTTTATTCAAAGAAATCTTTTTCAGTTAGATTCATTCCAGATGGATTTACTTATCAAGATTACAAAATGGCATGGTATCGTGCTTTTTGGTATAGACCATTCAATCATTCTTGGTTCTTTACATTCAAAGAAAGTTGCAGCAGAGAATTCCCAATTTGGTTCAACCATTGGTGGAAATAGTTTGGTCCACAACCAGAAATTCTACCTCCAAATGTCCTCATGGGATTCCAAACTTATCTCAAAAAAGCTAGGGGGGAAGAACATACAAGGCCAATACTATTTCATATGGAATTCAAAGTACCATGGATTTTTTGCTGGAGTTTCAAAGTTCATCAAGAATTGGAAAAACCACTTCCAATGTCACTAGTTCGAGAATTCAAAATAAAACGGTGGTTAGGATTCAATCAAGAATTTTGTGATCAAAAGAATGTATTAAGATTCCTAGAGACGGGAGAAAAATTCAAATGGACTAATCCAAATCAACAGTCTACCAAAGGAGTTAATTCCCCAACTAATCCACAGAAGATAGAAAAAGAGAAAAGTTGCTCAACATCAGACACCACGGCAAATGACTTCTTAATGAAAAAGATGATACAGAATCTGGAAATGCTCAAAGAATACCTCAATTATTTGCAAAATCAAGACAAGAAAGAAGAAGACAAAAAAGATGAGTCAGCTGGATCGTCATCAGAATCAACTTTTGATCCATTTGGTGGTCCCTGTGCTCAAGACCCGACAGACTTTTGATAAAGTGGTCGGCCAATTTCAAAGATGCCGATTTCAAGATAAGAGAAGAATTTCAAAAGGACCAATTACAAGAAGATAAGGTGTCGGCAAGAAAAGCAAATGAAATTCAAATGAAAGTGTCGGCAATCAAATGAAAATGAAATTAAAAGACGGAAGTCTCTATAAATAGAACTCAAGATCATTTGTAGAGGCATCGAGTTTTTTTTTAGCTATCATAGGAACTTTCTGTAAACCTCTAAATTCTCAGCTTCTATATTTCTTTGTATGCTCTTTGATTCAAGAAGTTCAATAAAAATTCGAAGTTTGATTTCATCTCAAAGGCTCTGCTATTTAAAGTTTTCGTTGCAAAGCTACTCTGATTTCCAAGTAAGTTTTATTTAATTTTATGTCAATTATATGCCTGGGTTGGTTCTGGTATTCAAGAATTTCTGGTAACCAAGAAAATCCATAGTTTACCAAATCTATTACTCAACATACCACTTTAACTAGATTTCAAGAAGTGCCTCTTTACAATGCACTAAATTCCTTTACCCAAAGACTTTTTCCTTCAAAATGTTTTTGGCAATCAGATGATCCATCCAAAAATCTGGATTATTACGAATTAATTCTCACTGATACTCAATCTGTTGAGATTTTCCCTATTCCAGACAAAAAGAATCCAGAAATTATCAGCCATTCAAAATGCATTATAAAAAAAGTTTGTTCTCCTAATGAATGGACTTCTCTTTATTCAAAGAAATCTTTTTCAGTTAGATTCATTCCAGATGGATTTACTTATCAAGATTACAAAATGGCATGGTATCGTGCTTTTTGGTATATACCATTCAATCATTCTTGGTTCTTTACATTCAAAGAAAGTTGCAGCAGAGAATTCCCAATTTGGTTCAACCATTGGTGGAAATAGTTTGGTCCACAACCAGAAATTCTACCTCCAAATGTCCTCATGGGATTCCAAACTTATCTCAAAAAAGCTAGGGGGGAAGAACATACAAGGCCAATACTATTTCATATGGAATTCAAAGTACCATGGATTTTTTGCTGGAGTTTCAAAGTTCATCAAGAATTGGAAAAACCACTTCCAATGTCACTAGTTCGAGAATTCAAAATTAAACGGTGGTTAGGATTCAATCAAGAATTTTGTGATCAAAAGAATGTATTAAGATTCCTAGAGACGGGAGAAAAATTCAAATGGACTAATCCAAATCAACAGTCTACCAAAGAAGTTAATTCCCCAACTAATCCACAGAAGATAGAAAAAGAGAAAAGTTGCTCAACATCAGACACCACGGCAAATGACTTCTTAATGAAAAAGATGATGCAGAATCTGGAAATGCTCAAAGAATACCTCAATTATTTGCAAAATCAAGACAAGAAAGAAGAAGACAAAAAAGATGAGTCAGCTGGATCGTCATCAGAATCAACTTTTGATCCATTTGGTGGTCCCTGTGCTCAAGACCCGACAGACTTTTGATAAAGTGGTCGGCCAATTTCAAAGATGCCGATTTCAAGATAAGAGAAGAATTTCAAAAGGACCAATTACAAGAAGATAAGGTGTCGGCAAGAAAAGCAAATGAAATTCAAATGAAAGTGTCGGCAATCAAATGAAAATGAAATTAAAAGACGGAAGTCTCTATAAATAGAACTCAAGATCATTTGTAGAGGCATCGAGTTTTTTTTTAGCTATCATAGGAACTTTCTGTAAACCTCTAAATTCTCAGCTTCTATATTTCTTTGTATGCTCTTTGATTCAAGAAGTTCAATAAAAATTCGAAGTTTGATTTCATCTCAAAGGCTCTGCTATTTAAAGTTTTCGTTGCAAAGCTACTCTGATTTCCAAGTAAGTTTTATTTAATTTTATGTCAATTATATGCCTGGGTTGGTTCTGGTATTCAAGAATTTCTGGTAACCAAGAAAATCCATATTTTACCAAACCTATTACTCAACATATCACTTTAACTAGATTTCAAGAAGTGCCTCTTTACAATGCACTAAATTCCTTTACCCAAAGACTTTTTCCTTCAAAATGTTTTTGGCAATCAGATGATCCATCCAAAAATCTGGATTATTACGAATTAATTCTCACTGATACTCAATCTGTTGAGATTTTCCCTATTCCAGACAAAAAGAATCCAGAAATTATCAGCCATTCAAAATGCATTATAAAAAAAGTTTGTTCTCCTAATGAATGGACTTCTCTTTATTCAAAGAAATCTTTTTCAGTTAGATTCATTCCAGATGGATTTACTTATCAAGATTACAAAATGGCATGGTATCGTGCTTTTTGGTATATACCATTCAATCATTCTTGGTTCTTTACATTCAAAGAAAGTTGCAGCAGAGAATTCCCAATTTGGTTCAACCATTGGTGGAAATAGTTTGGTCCACAACAACATACAAGGCCAATACTATTTCATATGGAATTCAAAGTACCATGGATTTTTTGCTGGAGTTTCAAAGTTCATCAAGAATTGGAAAAACCACTTCCAATGTCACTAGTTCGAGAATTCAAAATTAAACGGTGGTTAGGATTCAATCAAGAATTTTGTGATCAAAAGAATGTATTAAGATTCCTAGAGACGGGAGAAAAATTCAAATGGACTAATCCAAATCAACAGTCTACCAAAGGAGTTAATTCCCCAACTAATCCACAGAAGATAGAAAAAGAGAAAAGTTGCTCAACATCAGACACCACGGCAAATGACTTCTTAATGAAAAAGATGATACAGAATCTGGAAATGCTCAAAGAATACCTCAATTATTTGCAAAATCAAGACAAGAAAGAAGAAGACAAAAAAGATGAGTCAGCTGGATCGTCATCAGAATCAACTTTTGATCCATTTGGTGGTCCCTGTGCTCAAGACCCGACAGACTTTTGATAAAGTGGTCGGCCAATTTCAAAGATGCCGATTTCAAGATAAGAGAAGAATTTCAAAAGGACCAATTACAAGAAGATAAGGTGTCGGCAAGAAAAGCAAATGAAATTCAAATGAAAGTGTTGGCAATCAAATAAAGAGGAAATTAAAAGACGGAAGTCTCTATAAATAGAACTCAAGATCATTTGTAGAGGCATCGAGTTTTTTTTTAGCTATCATAGGAACTTTCTGTAAAACTCTAAATTCTCAGCTTCTATATTTATTTGTATGCTCTTTGATTCAAGAAGTTCAATAAAAATTCGAAGTTTGATTTCATCTCAAAGGCTCTGCTATTTAAAATTTTCGTTGCAAAGCTACTCTGATTTCCAAGTAAGTTTTATTTAATTTTATGTCAATTATATGCCTGGGTTGGTTCTGGTATTCAAGAATTTCTGGTATCCAAGAAAATCCATATTTTACCAAACCTATTACTCAACATATCACTTTAACTACATTTCAAGAAGTGCCTCTTTACAATGCACTAAATTCCTTTACCCAAAGACTTTTTCCTTAAAATTATTTTTGGCAATCAGATGATCCATCCAAAAATCAGGATTATTACGAATTAATTCTCACTGATACTCAATCTGTTGAGATTTTCCCTATTCCAGACAAAAAGAATCCGGAAATTATCAGCCATTCAAAATGCATTATAAAAAAAGTTTGTTCTCCTAATGAATGAATTTCTCTTTATTCAAAGAAATCTTTTTCAGTTAGATTCATTCCAGATGGATTTACTTATCAAAATTACAAAATGGCATGGTATCGTGCTTTTTTGTATAGACCATTCAATCATTCTTGGTTCTTTACATTCAAAGAAAGTTGCAGCAGAGAATTCCCAATTTGGTTCAACCATTGGTGGAAATGGTTTGGTCCACAACCAGAAATTCTACCTCCAAATGTCCTCATGGGATTCCAAACTTATCTCAAAAAAGCTAGGGGGGAAGAACATACAAGGCCAATACTATTTCATATGGAATTCAAAGTACCATGGATTTTTTGCTGGAGTTTCAAAGTTCATCAAGAATTGGAAAAACCACTTCCAATGTCACAAGTTCAAGAATTCAAAATTAAATGGTGGTTAGAATTCAATCAAGAATTTTGTGATGAAAAGCATGTTTTAAGATTCCTAGAGACGGGAGAAAAACTCAAATGGACTAATCCAAATCAACAATCTACCAAAGGAGTTAATTCCCCAACTACTCCACAGAAGATCGAAAAAGAGAAAAGTTGCTCAACATCAGACACCACGGCAAATGACTTCTTAATGAAAAAGATGATGCAGAATCCGGAAATGCTCAAAGAATACCTAAATTATTTGCAAAATCAAGACAAGAAAGAAGAAGACAAAAAAGATGAGTCAACTGGATCGTCATCAGAATCAACTTTTGATCCATTTGGTGGTCCCTGTGCTCAAGACCCGACAGACTTTTGATAAATTGGTCGGCCAATTTCAAAGATGCCGATTTCAAGATAAGAGAAGAATTTCAAAAGGACCAATTACAAGAAGATAAGGTGTCGGCAAGAAAAGCAAATGAAATTCAAATGAAAGTGTCGGCAATCAAATGAAAATGAAATTAAAAGACGGAAGTCTCTATAAATAGAACTCAAGATCATTTGTAGAGGCATCGAGTTTTTTTTTAGCTATCATAGGAACTTTCTGTAAACCTCTAAATTCTCAGTTTCTATATTTCTTTGTATGCTCTTTGATTCAAGAAGTTCAATAAGAATTCAAAGTTTGATTTCATCTCAAAGGCTCTGCTATTTAAAGTTTTCGTTGCAAAGCTACTCTGATTTCCAAGTAAGTTTTATTTAATTTTATGTCAATTATATGCCTGGGTTGGTTCTGGTATTCAAGAATTTCTGGTAACCAAGAAAATCCATAGTTTACCAAATCTATTACTCAACATACCACTTTAACTAGATTTCAAGAAGTGCCTCTTTACAATGCACTAAATTCCTTTACCCAAAGACTTTTTCCTTCAAAATGTTTTTGGCAATCAGATGATGCATCCAAAAATCTGGATTATTACGAATTAATTCTCACTGATACTCAATCTGTTGAGATTTTCCCTATTCCAGACAAAAAGAATCCGGAAATTATCAGCCATTCAAAATGCATTATAAAAAAAGTTTGTTCTCCTAATGAATGAATTTCTCTTTATTCAAAGAAATCTTTTTCAGTTAGATTCATTCCAGATGGATTTACTTATCAAAATTACAAAATGGCATGGTATCGTGCTTTTTTGTATAGACCATTCAATCATTCTTGGTTCTTTACATTCAAAGAAAGTTGCAGCAGAGAATTCCCAATTTGGTTCAACCATTGGTGGAAATGGTTTGGTCCACAACCAGAAATTCTACCTCCAAATGTCCTCATGGGATTCCAAACTTATCTCAAAAAAGCTAGGGGGGAAGAACATACAAGGCCAATACTATTTCATATGGAATTCAAAGTACCATGGATTTTTTGCTGGAGTTTCAAAGTTCATCAAGAATTGGAAAAACCACTTCCAATGTCACTAGTTCGAGAATTCAAAATTAAACGGTGGTTAGGATTCAATCAAGAATTTTGTGATGAAAAGAATGTATTAAGATTCCTAGAGACGGGAGAAAAATTCAAATGGACTAATCCAAATCAACAGTCTACCAAAGGAGTTAATTCCCCAACTACTCCACAGAAGATCGAAAAAGAGAAAAGTTGCTCAACATCAGACACCACGGCAAATGACTTCTTAATGAAAAAGATGATACAGAATCTGGAAATGCTCAAAGAATACCTCAATTATTTGCAAAATCAAGACAAGAAAGAAGAAGACAAAAAAGATGAGTCAGCTGGATCGTCATCAGAATCAACTTTTGATCCATTTGGTGGTCCCTGTGCTCAAGACCCGACAGACTTTTGATAAATTGGTCGGCCAATTTCAAAGATGCCGATTTCAAGATAAGAGAAGAATTTCAAAAGGACCAATTACAAGAAGATAAGGTGTCGGCAAGAAAAGCAAATGAAATTCAAATGAAAGTGTCGGCAATCAAATGAAAATGAAATTAAAAGACGGAAGTCTCTATAAATAGAACTCAAGATCATTTGTAGAGGCATCGAGTTTTTTTTTAGCTATCATAGGAACTTTCTGTAAACCTCTAAATTCTCAGTTTCTATATTTCTTTGTATGCTCTTTGATTCAAGAAGTTCAATAAGAATTCAAAGTTTGATTTCATCTCAAAGGCTCTGCTATTTAAAGTTTTCGTTGCAAAGCTACTCTGATTTCCAAGTAAGTTTTATTTAATTTTATGTCAATTATATGCCTGGGTTGGTTCTGGTATTCAAGAATTTCTGGTAACCAAGAAAATCCATAGTTTACCAAATCTATTACTCAACATACCACTTTAACTAGATTTCAAGAAGTGCCTCTTTACAATGCACTAAATTCCTTTACCCAAAGACTTTTTCCTTCAAAATGTTTTTGGCAATCAGATGATCCATCCAAAAATCTGGATTATTACGAATTAATTCTCACTGATACTCAATCTGTTGAGATTTTCCCTATTCCAGACAAAAAGAATCCAGAAATTATCAGCCATTCAAAATGCATTATAAAAAAAGTTTGTTCTCCTAATGAATGGACTTCTCTTTATTCAAAGAAATCTTTTTCAGTTAGATTCATTCCAGATGGATTTACTTATCAAGATTACAAAATGGCATGGTATCGTGCTTTTTGGTATAGACCATTCAATCATTCTTGGTTCTTTACATTCAAAGAAAGTTGCAGCAGAGAATTCCCAATTTGGTTCAACCATTGGTGGAAATAGTTTGGTCCACAACCAGAAATTCTACCTCCAAATGTCCTCATGGGATTCCAAACTTATCTCAAAAAAGCTAGGGGGGAAGAACATACAAGGCCAATACTATTTCATATGGAATTCAAAGTACCATGGATTTTTTGCTGGAGTTTCAAAGTTCATCAAGAATTGGAAAAACCACTTCCAATGTCACTAGTTCGAGAATTCAAAATTAAACGGTGGTTAGGATTCAATCAAGAATTTTGTGATCAAAAGAATGTATTAAGATTCCTAGAGACGGGAGAAAAATTCAAATGGACTAATCCAAATCAACAGTCTACCAAAGGAGTTAATTCCCCAACTAATCCACAGAAGATAGAAAAAGAGAAAAGTTGCTCAACATCAGACACCACGGCAAATGACTTCTTAATGAAAAAGATGATACAGAATCTGGAAATGCTCAAAGAATACCTCAATTATTTGCAAAATCAAGACAAGAAAGAAGAAGACAAAAAAGATGAGTCAGCTGGATCGTCATCAGAATCAACTTTTGATCCATTTGGTGGTCCCTGTGCTCAAGACCCGACAGACTTTTGATAAAGTGGTCGGCCAATTTCAAAGATGCCGATTTCAAGATAAGAGAAGAATTTCAAAAGGACCAATTACAAGAAGATAAGGTGTCGGCAAGAAAAGCAAATGAAATTCAAATGAAAGTGTTGGCAATCAAATAAAGAGGAAATTAAAAGACGGAAGTCTCTATAAATAGAACTCAAGATCATTTGTAGAGGCATCGAGTTTTTTTTTAGCTATCATAGGAACTTTCTGTAAAACTCTAAATTCTCAGCTTCTATATTTATTTGTATGCTCTTTGATTCAAGAAGTTCAATAAAAATTCGAAGTTTGATTTCATCTCAAAGGCTCTGCTATTTAAAATTTTCGTTGCAAAGCTACTCTGATTTCCAAGTAAGTTTTATTTAATTTTATGTCAATTATATGCCTGGGTTGGTTCTGGTATTCAAGAATTTCTGGTATCCAAGAAAATCCATATTTTACCAAACCTATTACTCAACATATCACTTTAACTACATTTCAAGAAGTGCCTCTTTACAATGCACTAAATTCCTTTACCCAAAGACTTTTTCCTTAAAATTATTTTTGGCAATCAGATGATCCATCCAAAAATCAGGATTATTACGAATTAATTCTCACTGATACTCAATCTGTTGAGATTTTCCCTATTCCAGACAAAAAGAATCCGGAAATTATCAGCCATTCAAAATGCATTATAAAAAAAGTTTGTTCTCCTAATGAATGAATTTCTCTTTATTCAAAGAAATCTTTTTCAGTTAGATTCATTCCAGATGGATTTACTTATCAAAATTACAAAATGGCATGGTATCGTGCTTTTTTGTATAGACCATTCAATCATTCTTGGTTCTTTACATTCAAAGAAAGTTGCAGCAGAGAATTCCCAATTTGGTTCAACCATTGGTGGAAATGGTTTGGTCCACAACCAGAAATTCTACCTCCAAATGTCCTCATGGGATTCCAAACTTATCTCAAAAAAGCTAGGGGGGAAGAACATACAAGGCCAATACTATTTCATATGGAATTCAAAGTACCATGGATTTTTTGCTGGAGTTTCAAAGTTCATCAAGAATTGGAAAAACCACTTCCAATGTCACAAGTTCAAGAATTCAAAATTAAATGGTGGTTAGAATTCAATCAAGAATTTTGTGATGAAAAGAATGTTTTAAGATTCCTAGAGACGGGAGAAAAACTCAAATGGACTAATCCAAATCAACAATCTACCAAAGGAGTTAATTCCCCAACTACTCCACAGAAGATCGAAAAAGAGAAAAGTTGCTCAACATCAGACACCACGGCAAATGACTTCTTAATGAAAAAGATGATGCAGAATCCGGAAATGCTCAAAGAATACCTAAATTATTTGCAAAATCAAGACAAGAAAGAAGAAGACAAAAAAGATGAGTCAACTGGATCGTCATCAGAATCAACTTTTGATCCATTTGGTGGTCCCTGTGCTCAAGACCCGACAGACTTTTGATAAATTGGTCGGCCAATTTCAAAGATGCCGATTTCAAGATAAGAGAAGAATTTCAAAAGGACCAATTACAAGAAGATAAGGTGTCGGCAAGAAAAGCAAATGAAATTCAAATGAAAGTGTCGGCAATCAAATGAAAATGAAATTAAAAGACGGAAGTCTCTATAAATAGAACTCAAGATCATTTGTAGAGGCATCGAGTTTTTTTTTAGCTATCATAGGAACTTTCTGTAAACCTCTAAATTCTCAGTTTCTATATTTCTTTGTATGCTCTTTGATTCAAGAAGTTCAATAAGAATTCAAAGTTTGATTTCATCTCAAAGGCTCTGCTATTTAAAGTTTTCGTTGCAAAGCTACTCTGATTTCCAAGTAAGTTTTATTTAATTTTATGTCAATTATATGCCTGGGTTGGTTCTGGTATTCAAGAATTTCTGGTAACCAAGAAAATCCATAGTTTACCAAATCTATTACTCAACATACCACTTTAACTAGATTTCAAGAAGTGCCTCTTTACAATGCACTAAATTCCTTTACCCAAAGACTTTTTCCTTCAAAATGTTTTTGGCAATCAGATGATGCATCCAAAAATCTGGATTATTACGAATTAATTCTCACTGATACTCAATCTGTTGAGATTTTCCCTATTCCAGACAAAAAGAATCCAGAAATTATCAGCCATTCAAAATGCATTATAAAAAATGTTTGTTCTCCTAATGAATGGACTTCTCTTTATTCAAAGAAATCTTTTTCAGTTAGATTCATTCCAGATGGATTTACTTATCAAGATTACAAAATGGCATGGTATCGTGCTTTTTGGTATAGACCATTCAATCATTCGTGGTTCTTTACATTCAAAGAAAGTTGCAGCAGAGAATTCCTAATTTGGTTCAACCATTGGTGGAAATAGTTTGGTCCACAACCAGAAATTCTACCTCCAAATGTCCTCATGGGTTCCAAACTTATCTCAAAAAAGCTAGGGGGGAAGAACATACAAGGCCAATACTATTTCATATGGAATTCAAAGTACCATGGATTTTTTGCTGGAGTTTCAAAGTTCATCAAGAATTGGAAAAACCACTTCCAATGTCACTAGTTCGAGAATTCAAAATTAAACGGTGGTTAGGATTCAATCAAGAATTTTGTGATCAAAAGAATGTATTAAGATTCCTAGAGACGGGAGAAAAATTCAAATGGACTAATCCAAATCAACAGTCTACCAAAGGAGTTAATTCCCCAACTAATCCACAGAAGATAGAAAAAGAGAAAAGTTGCTCAACATCAGACACCACGGCAAATGACTTCTTAATGAAAAAGATGATACAGAATCTGGAAATGCTCAAAGAATACCTCAATTATTTGCAAAATCAAGACAAGAAAGAAGAAGACAAAAAAGATGAGTCAGCTGGATCGTCATCGGAATCAACTTTTGATCCATTTGGTGGTCCCTGTGCTCAAGACCCGACAGACTTTTGATAAAGTGGTCGGCCAATTTCAAAGATGCCGATTTCAAGATAAGAGAAGAATTTCAAAAGGACCAATTACAAGAAGATAAGGTGTCGGCAAGAAAAGCAAATGAAATTCAAATGAAAGTGTCGGCAATCAAATGAAAATGAAATTAAAAGACGGAAGTCTCTATAAATAGAACTCAAGATCATTTGTAGAGGCATCGAGTTTTTTTTTAGCTATCATAGGAACTTTCTGTAAATCTCTAAATTCTCAGCTTCTATATTTCTTTGTATGCTCTTTGATTCAAGAAGTTCAATAAAAATTCGAAGTTTGATTTCATCTCAAAGGCTCTGCTATTTAACGTTTTCGTTGCAAAGCTACTCTGATTTCCAAGTAAGTTTTATTTAATTTTATGTCAATTATATGCCTGGGTTGGTTCTGGTATTCAAGAATTTCTGGTATCCAAGAAAATCCATATTTTACCAAACCTATTACTCAACATATCACTTTAACTACATTTCAAGAAGTGCCTCTTTACAATGCACTAAATTCCTTTACCCAAAGACTTTTTCCTTAAAATTATTTTTGGCAATCAGATGATCCATCCAAAAATCAGGATTATTACGAATTAATTCTCACTGATACTCAATCTGTTGAGATTTTCCCTATTCCAGACAAAAAGAATCCGGAAATTATCAGCCATTCAAAATGCATTATAAAAAAAGTTTGTTCTCCTAATGAATGAATTTCTCTTTATTCAAAGAAATCTTTTTCAGTTAGATTCATTCCAGATGGATTTACTTATCAAAATTACAAAATGGCATGGTATCGTGCTTTTTTGTATAGACCATTCAATCATTCTTGGTTCTTTACATTCAAAGAAAGTTGCAGCAGAGAATTCCCAATTTGGTTCAACCATTGGTGGAAATGGTTTGGTCCACAACCAGAAATTCTACCTCCAAATGTCCTCATGGGATTCCAAACTTATCTCAAAAAAGCTAGGGGGGAAGAACATACAAGGCCAATACTATTTCATATGGAATTCAAAGTACCATGGATTTTTTGCTGGAGTTTCAAAGTTCATCAAGAATTGGAAAAACCACTTCCAATGTCACAAGTTCAAGAATTCAAAATTAAATGGTGGTTAGAATTCAATCAAGAATTTTGTGATGAAAAGCATGTTTTAAGATTCCTAGAGACGGGAGAAAAACTCAAATGGACTAATCCAAATCAACAATCTACCAAAGGAGTTAATTCCCCAACTACTCCACAGAAGATCGAAAAAGAGAAAAGTTGCTCAACATCAGACACCACGGCAAATGACTTCTTAATGAAAAAGATGATGCAGAATCCGGAAATGCTCAAAGAATACCTAAATTATTTGCAAAATCAAGACAAGAAAGAAGAAGACAAAAAAGATGAGTCAACTGGATCGTCATCAGAATCAACTTTTGATCCATTTGGTGGTCCCTGTGCTCAAGACCCGACAGACTTTTGATAAATTGGTCGGCCAATTTCAAAGATGCCGATTTCAAGATAAGAGAAGAATTTCAAAAGGACCAATTACAAGAAGATAAGGTGTCGGCAAGAAAAGCAAATGAAATTCAAATGAAAGTGTCGGCAATCAAATGAAAATGAAATTAAAAGACGGAAGTCTCTATAAATAGAACTCAAGATCATTTGTAGAGGCATCGAGTTTTTTTTTAGCTATCATAGGAACTTTCTGTAAACCTCTAAATTCTCAGTTTCTATATTTCTTTGTATGCTCTTTGATTCAAGAAGTTCAATAAGAATTCAAAGTTTGATTTCATCTCAAAGGCTCTGCTATTTAAAGTTTTCGTTGCAAAGCTACTCTGATTTCCAAGTAAGTTTTATTTAATTTTATGTCAATTATATGCCTGGGTTGGTTCTGGTATTCAAGAATTTCTGGTAACCAAGAAAATCCATAGTTTACCAAATCTATTACTCAACATACCACTTTAACTAGATTTCAAGAAGTGCCTCTTTACAATGCACTAAATTCCTTTACCCAAAGACTTTTTCCTTCAAAATGTTTTTGGCAATCAGATGATGCATCCAAAAATCTGGATTATTACGAATTAATTCTCACTGATACTCAATCTGTTGAGATTTTCCCTATTCCAGACAAAAAGAATCCGGAAATTATCAGCCATTCAAAATGCATTATAAAAAAAGTTTGTTCTCCTAATGAATGAATTTCTCTTTATTCAAAGAAATCTTTTTCAGTTAGATTCATTCCAGATGGATTTACTTATCAAAATTACAAAATGGCATGGTATCGTGCTTTTTTGTATAGACCATTCAATCATTCTTGGTTCTTTACATTCAAAGAAAGTTGCAGCAGAGAATTCCCAATTTGGTTCAACCATTGGTGGAAATGGTTTGGTCCACAACCAGAAATTCTACCTCCAAATGTCCTCATGGGATTCCAAACTTATCTCAAAAAAGCTAGGGGGGAAGAACATACAAGGCCAATACTATTTCATATGGAATTCAAAGTACCATGGATTTTTTGCTGGAGTTTCAAAGTTCATCAAGAATTGGAAAAACCACTTCCAATGTCACAAGTTCAAGAATTAAAAATTAAATGGTGGTTAGAATTCAATCAAGAATTTTGTGATGAAAAGAATGTTTTAAGATTCCTAGAGACGGGAGAAAAATTCAAATGGACTAATCCAAATCAACAATCTACCAAAGGAGTTAATTGCCCAACTACTCCACAGAAGATCGAAAAAGAGAAAAGTTGCTCAACATCAGACACCACGGCAATTGACTTCTTAATGAAAAAGATGATGCAGAATCTGGAAATGCTCAAAGAATACCTAAATTATTTGCAAAATCAAGACAAGAAAGAAGAAGACAAAAAAGATGAGTCAACTGGATCGTCATCAGAATCAACTTTTGATCCATTTGGTGGTCCCTGTGCTCAAGACCCGACAGACTTTTGATAAATTGGTCGGCCAATTTCAAAGATGCCGATTTCAAGATAAGAGAAGAATTTCAAAAGGACCAATTACAAGAAGATAAGGTGTCGGCAAGAAAAGCAAATGAAATTCAAATGAAAGTGTCGGCAATCAAATGAAAATGAAATTAAAAGACGGAAGTCTCTATAAATAGAATTCAAGATCATTTGTAGAGGCATCGAGTTTTTTTTTAGCTATCATAGGAACTTTCTGTAAACCTCTAAATTCTCAGTTTCTATATTTCTTTGTATGCTCTTTGATTCAAGAAGTTCAATAAGAATTCAAAGTTTGATTTCATCTCAAAGGCTCTGCTATTTAAAGTTTTCGTTGCAAAGCTACTCTGATTTCCAAGTAAGTTTTATTTAATTTTATGTCAATTATATGCCTGGGTTGGTTCTGGTATTCAAGAATTTCTGGTAACCAAGAAAATCCATAGTTTACCAAATCTATTACTCAACATACCACTTTAACTAGATTTCAAGAAGTGCCTCTTTACAATGCACTAAATTCCTTTACCCAAAGACTTTTTCCTTCAAAATGTTTTTGGCAATCAGATGATCCATCCAAAAATCTGGATTATTACGAATTAATTCTCACTGATACTCAATCTGTTGAGATTTTCCCTATTCCAGACAAAAAGAATCCAGAAATTATCAGCCATTCAAAATGCATTATAAAAAAAGTTTGTTCTCCTAATGAATGGACTTCTCTTTATTCAAAGAAATCTTTTTCAGTTAGATTCATTCCAGATGGATTTACTTATCAAGATTACAAAATGGCATGGTATCGTGCTTTTTGGTATATACCATTCAATCATTCTTGGTTCTTTACATTCAAAGAAAGTTGCAGCAGAGAATTCCCAATTTGGTTCAACCATTGGTGGAAATAGTTTGGTCCACAACCAGAAATTCTACCTCCAAATGTCCTCATGGGATTCCAAACTTATCTCAAAAAAGCTAGGGGGGAAGAACATACAAGGCCAATACTATTTCATATGGAATTCAAAGTACCATGGATTTTTTGCTGGAGTTTCAAAGTTCATCAAGAATTGGAAAAACCACTTCCAATGTCACTAGTTCGAGAATTCAAAATTAAACGGTGGTTAGGATTCAATCAAGAATTTTGTGATCAAAAGAATGTATTAAGATTCCTAGAGACGGGAGAAAAATTCAAATGGACTAATCCAAATCAACAGTCTACCAAAGGAGTTAATTCCCCAACTAATCCACAGAAGATAGAAAAAGAGAAAAGTTGCTCAACATCAGACACCACGGCAAATGACTTCTTAATGAAAAAGATGATACAGAATCTGGAAATGCTCAAAGAATACCTCAATTATTTGCAAAATCAAGACAAGAAAGAAGAAGACAAAAAAGATGAGTCAGCTGGATCGTCATCAGAATCAACTTTTGATCCATTTGGTGGTCCCTGTGCTCAAGACCCGACAGACTTTTGATAAAGTGGTCGGCCAATTTCAAAGATGCCGATTTCAAGATAAGAGAAGAATTTCAAAAGGACCAATTACAAGAAGATAAGGTGTCGGCAAGAAAAGCAAATGAAATTCAAATGAAAGTGTTGGCAATCAAATAAAGAGGAAATTAAAAGACGGAAGTCTCTATAAATAGAACTCAAGATCATTTGTAGAGGCATCGAGTTTTTTTTTAGCTATCATAGGAACTTTCTGTAAAACTCTAAATTCTCAGCTTCTATATTTATTTGTATGCTCTTTGATTCAAGAAGTTCAATAAAAATTCGAAGTTTGATTTCATCTCAAAGGCTCTGCTATTTAAAATTTTCGTTGCAAAGCTACTCTGATTTCCAAGTAAGTTTTATTTAATTTTATGTCAATTATATGCCTGGGTTGGTTCTGGTATTCAAGAATTTCTGGTATCCAAGAAAATCCATATTTTACCAAACCTATTACTCAACATATCACTTTAACTACATTTCAAGAAGTGCCTCTTTACAATGCACTAAATTCCTTTACCCAAAGACTTTTTCCTTAAAATTATTTTTGGCAATCAGATGATCCATCCAAAAATCAGGATTATTACGAATTAATTCTCACTGATACTCAATCTGTTGAGATTTTCCCTATTCCAGACAAAAAGAATCCGGAAATTATCAGCCATTCAAAATGCATTATAAAAAAAGTTTGTTCTCCTAATGAATGGATTTCTCTTTATTCAAAGAAATCTTTTTCAGTTAGATTCATTCCAGATGGATTTACTTATCAAAATTACAAAATGGCATGGTATCGTGCTTTTTTGTATAGACCATTCAATCATTCTTGGTTCTTTACATTCAAAGAAAGTTGCAGCAGAGAATTCCCAATTTGGTTCAACCATTGGTGGAAATGGTTTGGTCCACAACCAGAAATTCTACCTCCAAATGTCCTCATGGGATTCCAAACTTATCTCAAAAAAGCTAGGGGGGAAGAACATACAAGGCCAATACTATTTCATATGGAATTCAAAGTACCATGGATTTTTTGCTGGAGTTTCAAAGTTCATCAAGAATTGGAAAAACCACTTCCAATGTCACTAGTTCGAGAATTCAAAATTAAACGGTGGTTAGGATTCAATCAAGAATTTTGTGATGAAAAGAATGTATTAAGATTCCTAGAGACGGGAGAAAAATTCAAATGGACTAATCCAAATCAACAGTCTACCAAAGGAGTTAATTCCCCAACTACTCCACAGAAGATCGAAAAAGAGAAAAGTTGCTCAACATCAGACACCACGGCAAATGACTTCTTAATGAAAAAGATGATACAGAATCTGGAAATGCTCAAAGAATACCTCAATTATTTGCAAAATCAAGACAAGAAAGAAGAAGACAAAAAAGATGAGTCAGCTGGATCGTCATCAGAATCAACTTTTGATCCATTTGGTGGTCCCTGTGCTCAAGACCCGACAGACTTTTGATAAATTGGTCGGCCAATTTCAAAGATGCCGATTTCAAGATAAGAGAAGAATTTCAAAAGGACCAATTACAAGAAGATAAGGTGTCGGCAAGAAAAGCAAATGAAATTCAAATGAAAGTGTCGGCAATCAAATGAAAATGAAATTAAAAGACGGAAGTCTCTATAAATAGAACTCAAGATCATTTGTAGAGGCATCGAGTTTTTTTTTAGCTATCATAGGAACTTTCTGTAAACCTCTAAATTCTCAGTTTCTATATTTCTTTGTATGCTCTTTGATTCAAGAAGTTCAATAAGAATTCAAAGTTTGATTTCATCTCAAAGGCTCTGCTATTTAAAGTTTTCGTTGCAAAGCTACTCTGATTTCCAAGTAAGTTTTATTTAATTTTATGTCAATTATATGCCTGGGTTGGTTCTGGTATTCAAGAATTTCTGGTAACCAAGAAAATCCATAGTTTACCAAATCTATTACTCAACATACCACTTTAACTAGATTTCAAGAAGTGCCTCTTTACAATGCACTAAATTCCTTTACCCAAAGACTTTTTCCTTCAAAATGTTTTTGGCAATCAGATGATGCATCCAAAAATCTGGATTATTACGAATTAATTCTCACTGATACTCAATCTGTTGAGATTTTCCCTATTCCAGACAAAAAGAATCCGGAAATTATCAGCCATTCAAAATGCATTATAAAAAAAGTTTGTTCTCCTAATGAATGAATTTCTCTTTATTCAAAGAAATCTTTTTCAGTTAGATTCATTCCAGATGGATTTACTTATCAAAATTACAAAATGGCATGGTATCGTGCTTTTTTGTATAGACCATTCAATCATTCTTGGTTCTTTACATTCAAAGAAAGTTGCAGCAGAGAATTCCCAATTTGGTTCAACCATTGGTGGAAATGGTTTGGTCCACAACCAGAAATTCTACCTCCAAATGTCCTCATGGGATTCCAAACTTATCTCAAAAAAGCTAGGGGGGAAGAACATACAAGGCCAATACTATTTCATATGGAATTCAAAGTACCATGGATTTTTTGCTGGAGTTTCAAAGTTCATCAAGAATTGGAAAAACCACTTCCAATGTCACAAGTTCAAGAATTCAAAATTAAATGGTGGTTAGAATTCAATCAAGAATTTTGTGATGAAAAGAATGTTTTAAGATTCCTAGAGACGGGAGAAAAACTCAAATGGACTAATCCAAATCAACAATCTACCAAAGGAGTTAATTCCCCAACTACTCCACAGAAGATCGAAAAAGAGAAAAGTTGCTCAACATCAGACACCACGGCAAATGACTTCTTAATGAAAAAGATGATGCAGAATCTGGAAATGCTCAAAGAATACCTAAATTATTTGCAAAATCAAGACAAGAAAGAAGAAGACAAAAAAGATGAGTCAACTGGATCGTCATCAGAATCAACTTTTGATCCATTTGGTGGTCCCTGTGCTCAAGACCCGACAGACTTTTGATAAATTGGTCGGCCAATTTCAAAGATGCCGATTTCAAGATAAGAGAAGAATTTCAAAAGGACCAATTACAAGAAGATAAGGTGTCGGCAAGAAAAGCAAATGAAATTCAAATGAAAGTGTCGGCAATCAAATGAAAATGAAATTAAAAGACGGAAGTCTCTATAAATAGAACTCAAGATCATTTGTAGAGGCATCGAGTTTTTTTTTAGCTATCATAGGAACTTTCTGTAAACCTCTAAATTCTCAGTTTCTATATTTCTTTGTATGCTCTTTGATTCAAGAAGTTCAATAAGAATTCAAAGTTTGATTTCATCTCAAAGGCTCTGCTATTTAAAGTTTTCGTTGCAAAGCTACTCTGATTTCCAAGTAAGTTTTATTTAATTTTATGTCAATTATATGCCTGGGTTGGTTCTGGTATTCAAGAATTTCTGGTAACCAAGAAAATCCATAGTTTACCAAATCTATTACTCAACATACCACTTTAACTAGATTTCAAGAAGTGCCTCTTTACAATGCACTAAATTCCTTTACCCAAAGACTTTTTCCTTCAAAATGTTTTTGGCAATCAGATGATCCATCCAAAAATCTGGATTATTACGAATTAATTCTCACTGATACTCAATCTGTTGAGATTTTCCCTATTCCAGACAAAAAGAATCCAGAAATTATCAGCCATTCAAAATGCATTATAAAAAAAGTTTGTTCTCCTAATGAATGGACTTCTCTTTATTCAAAGAAATCTTTTTCAGTTAGATTCATTCCAGATGGATTTACTTATCAAGATTACAAAATGGCATGGTATCGTGCTTTTTGGTATATACCATTCAATCATTCTTGGTTCTTTACATTCAAAGAAAGTTGCAGCAGAGAATTCCCAATTTGGTTCAACCATTGGTGGAAATAGTTTGGTCCACAACCAGAAATTCTACCTCCAAATGTCCTCATGGGATTCCAAACTTATCTCAAAAAAGCTAGGGGGGAAGAACATACAAGGCCAATACTATTTCATATGGAATTCAAAGTACCATGGATTTTTTGCTGGAGTTTCAAAGTTCATCAAGAATTGAAAAAACCACTTCCAATGTCACTAGTTCGAGAATTCAAAATTAAACGGTGGTTAGGATTCAATCAAGAATTTTGTGATCAAAAGAATGTATTAAGATTCCTAGAGACGGGAGAAAAATTCAAATGGACTAATCCAAATCAACAGTCTACCAAAGAAGTTAATTCCCCAACTAATCCACAGAAGAAAGAAAAAGAGAAAAGTTGCTCAACATCAGACACCACGGCAAATGACTTCTTAATGAAAAAGATGATATAGAATCTGGAAATGCTCAAAGAATACCTCAATTATTTGCAAAATCAAGACAAGAAAGAAGAAGACAAAAAAGATGAGTCAGCTGGATCGTCATCAGAATCAACTTTTGATCCATTTGGTGGTCCCTGTGCTCAAGACCCGACAGACTTTTGATAAAGTGGTCGGCCAATTTCAAAGATGCCGATTTCAAGATAAGAGAAGAATTTCAAAAGGACCAATTACAAGAAGATAAGGTGTCGGCAAGAAAAGCAAATGAAATTCAAATGAAAGTGTTGGCAATCAAATAAAGAGGAAATTAAAAGACGGAAGTCTCTATAAATAGAACTCAAGATCATTTGTAGAGGCATCGAGTTTTTTTTTAGCTATCATAGGAACTTTCTGTAAAACTCTAAATTCTCAGCTTCTATATTTATTTGTATGCTCTTTGATTCAAGAAGTTCAATAAAAATTCGAAGTTTGATTTCATCTCAAAGGCTCTGCTATTTAAAATTTTCGTTGCAAAGCTACTCTGATTTCCAAGTAAGTTTTATTTAATTTTATGTCAATTATATGCCTGGGTTGGTTCTGGTATTCAAGAATTTCTGGTATCCAAGAAAATCCATATTTTACCAAACCTATTACTCAACATATCACTTTAACTACATTTCAAGAAGTGCCTCTTTACAATGCACTAAATTCCTTTACCCAAAGACTTTTTCCTTAAAATTATTTTTGGCAATCAGATGATCCATCCAAAAATCAGGATTATTACGAATTAATTCTCACTGATACTCAATCTGTTGAGATTTTCCCTATTCCAGACAAAAAGAATCCGGAAATTATCAGCCATTCAAAATGCATTATAAAAAAAGTTTGTTCTCCTAATGAATGAATTTCTCTTTATTCAAAGAAATCTTTTTCAGTTAGATTCATTCCAGATGGATTTACTTATCAAAATTACAAAATGGCATGGTATCGTGCTTTTTTGTATAGACCATTCAATCATTCTTGGTTCTTTACATTCAAAGAAAGTTGCAGCAGAGAATTCCCAATTTGGTTCAACCATTGGTGGAAATGGTTTGGTCCACAACCAGAAATTCTACCTCCAAATGTCCTCATGGGATTCCAAACTTATCTCAAAAAAGCTAGGGGGGAAGAACATACAAGGCCAATACTATTTCATATGGAATTCAAAGTACCATGGATTTTTTGCTGGAGTTTCAAAGTTCATCAAGAATTGGAAAAACCACTTCCAATGTCACAAGTTCAAGAATTCAAAATTAAATGGTGGTTAGAATTCAATCAAGAATTTTGTGATGAAAAGCATGTTTTAAGATTCCTAGAGACGGGAGAAAAACTCAAATGGACTAATCCAAATCAACAATCTACCAAAGGAGTTAATTCCCCAACTACTCCACAGAAGATCGAAAAAGAGAAAAGTTGCTCAACATCAGACACCACGGCAAATGACTTCTTAATGAAAAAGATGATGCAGAATCCGGAAATGCTCAAAGAATACCTAAATTATTTGCAAAATCAAGACAAGAAAGAAGAAGACAAAAAAGATGAGTCAACTGGATCGTCATCAGAATCAACTTTTGATCCATTTGGTGGTCCCTGTGCTCAAGACCCGACAGACTTTTGATAAATTGGTCGGCCAATTTCAAAGATGCCGATTTCAAGATAAGAGAAGAATTTCAAAAGGACCAATTACAAGAAGATAAGGTGTCGGCAAGAAAAGCAAATGAAATTCAAATGAAAGTGTCGGCAATCAAATGAAAATGAAATTAAAAGACGGAAGTCTCTATAAATAGAACTCAAGATCATTTGTAGAGGCATCGAGTTTTTTTTTAGCTATCATAGGAACTTTCTGTAAACCTCTAAATTCTCAGTTTCTATATTTCTTTGTATGCTCTTTGATTCAAGAAGTTCAATAAGAATTCAAAGTTTGATTTCATCTCAAAGGCTCTGCTATTTAAAGTTTTCGTTGCAAAGCTACTCTGATTTCCAAGTAAGTTTTATTTAATTTTATGTCAATTATATGCCTGGGTTGGTTCTGGTATTCAAGAATTTCTGGTAACCAAGAAAATCCATAGTTTACCAAATCTATTACTCAACATACCACTTTAACTAGATTTCAAGAAGTGCCTCTTTACAATGCACTAAATTCCTTTACCCAAAGACTTTTTCCTTCAAAATGTTTTTGGCAATCAGATGATGCATCCAAAAATCTGGATTATTACGAATTAATTCTCACTGATACTCAATCTGTTGAGATTTTCCCTATTCCAGACAAAAAGAATCCAGAAATTATCAGCCATTCAAAATGCATTATAAAAAAAGTTTGTTCTCCTAATGAATGGATTTCTCTTTATTCAAAGAAATCTTTTTCAGTTAGATTCATTCCAGATGGATTTACTTATCAAAATTACAAAATGGCATGGTATCGTGCTTTTTTGTATAGACCATTCAATCATTCTTGGTTCTTTACATTCAAAGAAAGTTGCAGCAGAGAATTCCCAATTTGGTTCAACCATTGGTGGAAATGGTTTGGTCCACAACCAGAAATTCTACCTCCAAATGTCCTCATGGGATTCCAAACTTATCTCAAAAAAGCTAGGGGGGAAGAACATACAAGGCCAATACTATTTCATATGGAATTCAAAGTACCATGGATTTTTTGCTGGAGTTTCAAAGTTCATCAAGAATTGGAAAAACCACTTCCAATGTCACAAGTTCAAGAATTCAAAATTAAATGGTGGTTAGAATTCAATCAAGAATTTTGTGATGAAAAGAATGTTTTAAGATTCCTAGAGACGGGAGAAAAACTCAAATGGACTAATCCAAATCAACAATCTACCAAAGGAGTTAATTCCCCAACTACTCCACAGAAGATCGAAAAAGAGAAAAGTTGCTCAACATCAGACACCACGGCAAATGACTTCTTAATGAAAAAGATGATGCAGAATCTGGAAATGCTCAAAGAATACCTAAATTATTTGCAAAATCAAGACAAGAAAGAAGAAGACAAAAAAGATGAGTCAACTGGATCGTCATCAGAATCAACTTTTGATCCATTTGGTGGTCCCTGTGCTCAAGACCCGACAGACTTTTGATAAATTGGTCGGCCAATTTCAAAGATGCCGATTTCAAGATAAGAGAAGAATTTCAAAAGGACCAATTACAAGAAGATAAGGTGTCGGCAAGAAAAGCAAATGAAATTCAAATGAAAGTGTCGGCAATCAAATGAAAATGAAATTAAAAGACGGAAGTCTCTATAAATAGAACTCAAGATCATTTGTAGAGGCATCGAGTTTTTTTTTAGCTATCATAGGAACTTTCTGTAAACCTCTAAATTCTCAGTTTCTATATTTCTTTGTATGCTCTTTGATTCAAGAAGTTCAATAAGAATTCAAAGTTTGATTTCATCTCAAAGGCTCTGCTATTTAAAGTTTTCGTTGCAAAGCTACTCTGATTTCCAAGTAAGTTTTATTTAATTTTATGTCAATTATATGCCTGGGTTGGTTCTGGTATTCAAGAATTTCTGGTAACCAAGAAAATCCATAGTTTACCAAATCTATTACTCAACATACCACTTTAACTAGATTTCAAGAAGTGCCTCTTTACAATGCACTAAATTCCTTTACCCAAAGACTTTTTCCTTCAAAATGTTTTTGGCAATCAGATGATGCATCCAAAAATCTGGATTATTACGAATTAATTCTCACTGATACTCAATCTGTTGAGATTTTCCCTATTCCAGACAAAAAGAATCCAGAAATTATCAGCCATTCAAAATGCATTATAAAAAATGTTTGTTCTCCTAATGAATGGACTTCTCTTTATTCAAAGAAATCTTTTTCAGTTAGATTCATTCCAGATGGATTTACTTATCAAGATTACAAAATGGCATGGTATCGTGCTTTTTGGTATAGACCATTCAATCATTCGTGGTTCTTTACATTCAAAGAAAGTTGCAGCAGAGAATTCCTAATTTGGTTCAACCATTGGTGGAAATAGTTTGGTCCACAACCAGAAATTCTACCTCCAAATGTCCTCATGGGTTCCAAACTTATCTCAAAAAAGCTAGGGGGGAAGAACATACAAGGCCAATACTATTTCATATGGAATTCAAAGTACCATGGATTTTTTGCTGGAGTTTCAAAGTTCATCAAGAATTGGAAAAACCACTTCCAATGTCACTAGTTCGAGAATTCAAAATTAAACGGTGGTTAGGATTCAATCAAGAATTTTGTGATCAAAAGAATGTATTAAGATTCCTAGAGACGGGAGAAAAATTCAAATGGACTAATCCAAATCAACAGTCTACCAAAGGAGTTAATTCCCCAACTAATCCACAGAAGATAGAAAAAGAGAAAAGTTGCTCAACATCAGACACCACGGCAAATGACTTCTTAATGAAAAAGATGATACAGAATCTGGAAATGCTCAAAGAATACCTCAATTATTTGCAAAATCAAGACAAGAAAGAAGAAGACAAAAAAGATGAGTCAGCTGGATCGTCATCAGAATCAACTTTTGATCCATTTGGTGGTCCCTGTGCTCAAGACCCGACAGACTTTTGATAAAGTGGTCGGCCAATTTCAAAGATGCCGATTTCAAGATAAGAGAAGAATTTCAAAAGGACCAATTACAAGAAGATAAGGTGTCGGCAAGAAAAGCAAATGAAATTCAAATGAAAGTGTTGGCAATCAAATAAAGAGGAAATTAAAAGACGGAAGTCTCTATAAATAGAACTCAAGATCATTTGTAGAGGCATCGAGTTTTTTTTTAGCTATCATAGGAACTTTCTGTAAAACTCTAAATTCTCAGCTTCTATATTTATTTGTATGCTCTTTGATTCAAGAAGTTCAATAAAATTCGAAGTTTGATTTCATCTCAAAGGCTCTGCTATTTAAAATTTTCGTTGCAAAGCTACTCTGATTTCCAAGTAAGTTTTATTTAATTTTATGTCAATTATATGCCTGGGTTGGTTCTGGTATTCAAGAATTTCTGGTATCCAAGAAAATCCATATTTTACCAAACCTATTACTCAACATATCACTTTAACTACATTTCAAGAAGTGCCTCTTTACAATGCACTAAATTCCTTTACCCAAAGACTTTTTCCTTAAAATTATTTTTGGCAATCAGATGATCCATCCAAAAATCAGGATTATTACGAATTAATTCTCACTGATACTCAATCTGTTGAGATTTTCCCTATTCCAGACAAAAAGAATCCGGAAATTATCAGCCATTCAAAATGCATTATAAAAAAAGTTTGTTCTCCTAATGAATGAATTTCTCTTTATTCAAAGAAATCTTTTTCAGTTAGATTCATTCCAGATGGATTTACTTATCAAAATTACAAAATGGCATGGTATCGTGCTTTTTTGTATAGACCATTCAATCATTCTTGGTTCTTTACATTCAAAGAAAGTTGCAGCAGAGAATTCCCAATTTGGTTCAACCATTGGTGGAAATGGTTTGGTCCACAACCAGAAATTCTACCTCCAAATGTCCTCATGGGATTCCAAACTTATCTCAAAAAAGCTAGGGGGGAAGAACATACAAGGCCAATACTATTTCATATGGAATTCAAAGTACCATGGATTTTTTGCTGGAGTTTCAAAGTTCATCAAGAATTGGAAAAACCACTTCCAATGTCACAAGTTCAAGAATTCAAAATTAAATGGTGGTTAGAATTCAATCAAGAATTTTGTGATGAAAAGAATGTTTTAAGATTCCTAGAGACGGGAGAAAAACTCAAATGGACTAATCCAAATCAACAATCTACCAAAGGAGTTAATTCCCCAACTACTCCACAGAAGATCGAAAAAGAGAAAAGTTGCTCAACATCAGACACCACGGCAAATGACTTCTTAATGAAAAAGATGATGCAGAATCCGGAAATGCTCAAAGAATACCTAAATTATTTGCAAAATCAAGACAAGAAAGAAGAAGACAAAAAAGATGAGTCAACTGGATCGTCATCAGAATCAACTTTTGATCCATTTGGTGGTCCCTGTGCTCAAGACCCGACAGACTTTTGATAAATTGGTCGGCCAATTTCAAAGATGCCGATTTCAAGATAAGAGAAGAATTTCAAAAGGACCAATTACAAGAAGATAAGGTGTCGGCAAGAAAAGCAAATGAAATTCAAATGAAAGTGTCGGCAATCAAATGAAAATGAAATTAAAAGACGGAAGTCTCTATAAATAGAACTCAAGATCATTTGTAGAGGCATCGTGTTTTTTTTTAGCTATCATAGGAACTTTCTGTAAACCTCTAAATTCTCAGTTTCTATATTTCTTTGTATGCTCTTTGATTCAAGAAGTTCAATAAGAATTCAAAGTTTGATTTCATCTCAAAGGCTCTGCTATTTAAAGTTTTCGTTGCAAAGCTACTCTGATTTCCAAGTAAGTTTTATTTAATTTTATGTCAATTATATGCCTGGGTTGGTTCTGGTATTCAAGAATTTCTGGTAACCAAGAAAATCCATAGTTTACCAAATCTATTACTCAACATACCACTTTAACTAGATTTCAAGAAGTGCCTCTTTACAATGCACTAAATTCCTTTACCCAAAGACTTTTTCCTTCAAAATGTTTTTGGCAATCAGATGATGCATCCAAAAATCTGGATTATTACGAATTAATTCTCACTGATACTCAATCTGTTGAGATTTTCCCTATTCCAGACAAAAAGAATCCAGAAATTATCAGCCATTCAAAATGCATTATAAAAAATGTTTGTTCTCCTAATGAATGGACTTCTCTTTATTCAAAGAAATCTTTTTCAGTTAGATTCATTCCAGATGGATTTACTTATCAAGATTACAAAATGGCATGGTATCGTGCTTTTTGGTATAGACCATTCAATCATTCGTGGTTCTTTACATTCAAAGAAAGTTGCAGCAGAGAATTCCTAATTTGGTTCAACCATTGGTGGAAATAGTTTGGTCCACAACCAGAAATTCTACCTCCAAATGTCCTCATGGGTTCCAAACTTATCTCAAAAAAGCTAGGGGGGAAGAACATACAAGGCCAATACTATTTCATATGGAATTCAAAGTACCATGGATTTTTTGCTGGAGTTTCAAAGTTCATCAAGAATTGGAAAAACCACTTCCAATGTCACTAGTTCGAGAATTCAAAATAAAACGGTGGTTAGGATTCAATCAAGAATTTTGTGATCAAAAGAATGTATTAAGATTCCTAGAGACAGGAGAAAAATTCAAATGGACTAATCCAAATCAACAGTCTACCAAAGGAGTTAATTCCCCAACTAATCCACAGAAGATAGAAAAAGAGAAAAGTTGCTCAACATCAGACACCACGGCAAATGACTTCTTAATGAAAAAGATGATACAGAATCTGGAAATGCTCAAAGAATACCTCAATTATTTGCAAAATCAAGACAAGAAAGAAGAAGACAAAAAAGATGAGTCAGCTGGATCGTCATCGGAATCAACTTTCGATCCATTTGGTGGTCCCTGTGCTCAAGACCCGACAGACTTTTGATAAAGTGGTCGGCCAATTTCAAAGATGCCGATTTCAAGATAAGAGAAGAATTTCAAAAGGACCAATTACAAGAAGATAAGGTGTCGGCAAGAAAAGCAAATGAAATTCAAATGAAAGTGTCGGCAATCAAATGAAAATGAAATTAAAAGACGGAAGTCTCTATAAATAGAACTCAAGATCATTTGTAGAGGCATCGAGTTTTTTTTTAGCTATCATAGGAACTTTCTGTAAATCTCTAAATTCTCAGCTTCTATTTTTCTTTGTATGCTCTTTGATTCAAGAAGTTCAATAAAAATTCGAATTTTGATTTCATCTCAAAGGCTCTGCTATTTAAAGTTTTCGTTGCAAAGCTACTCTGATTTCCAAGTAAGTTTTATTTAATTTTATGTCAATTATATGCCTGGGTTGGTTCTGGTATTCAAGAATTTCTGGTAACCAAGAAAATCCATATTTTACCAAACCTATTACTCAACATATCACTTTAACTAGATTTCAAGAAGTGCCTCTTTACAATGCACTAAATTCCTTTACCCAAAGACTTTTTCCTTCAAAATGTTTTTGGCAATCAGATGATCCATCCAAAAATCTGGATTATTACGAATTAATTCTCACTGATACTCAATCTGTTGAGATTTTCCCTATTCCAGACAAAAAGAATCCAGAAATTATCAGCCATTCAAAATGCATTATAAAAAAAGTTTGTTCTCCTAATGAATGGACTTCTCTTTATTCAAAGAAATCTTTTTCAGTTAGATTCATTCCAGATGGATTTACTTATCAAGATTACAAAATGGCATGGTATCGTGCTTTTTGGTATAGACCATTCAATCATTCTTGGTTCTTTACATTCAAAGAAAGTTGCAGCAGAGAATTCCCAATTTGGTTCAACCATTGGTGGAAATAGTTTGGTCCACAACCAGAAATTCTACCTCCAAATGTCCTCATGGGATTCCAAACTTATCTCAAAAAAACTAGGGGGGAAGAACATACAAGGCCAATACTATTTCATATGGAATTCAAAGTACCATGGATTTTTTGCTGGAGTTTCAAAGTTCATCAAGAATTGGAAAAACCACTTCCAATGTCACTAGTTCGAGAATTCAAAATTAAACGGTGGTTAGGATTCAATCAAGAATTTTGTGATCAAAAGAATGTATTAAGATTCCTAGAGACGGGAGAAAAATTCAAATGGACTAATCCAAATCAACAGTCTACCAAAGGAGTTAATTCCCCAACTAATCCACAGAAGATAGAAAAAGAGAAAAGTTGCTCAACATCAGACACCACGGCAAATGACTTCTTAATGAAAAAGATGATGCAGAATCCGGAAATGCTCAAAGAATACCTAAATTATTTGTAAAATCAAGACAAGAAAGAAGAAGACAAAAAAGATGAGTCAGCTGGATCGTCATCAGAATCAACTTTTGATCCATTTGGTGGTCCCTGTGCTCAAGACCCGACAGACTTTTGATAAAGTGGTCGGCCAATTTCAAAGATGCCGATTTCAAGATAAGAGAAGAATTTCAAAAGGACCAATTACAAGAAGATAAGGTGTCGGCAAGAAAAGCAAATGAAATTCAAATGAAAGTGTCGGCAATCAAATGAAAATGAAATTAAAAGACGGAAGTCTCTATAAATAGAACTCAAGATCATTTGTAGAGGCATCGAGTTTTTTTTTAGCTATCATAGGAACTTTCTGTAAATCTCTAAATTCTCATCTTCTATTTTTCTTTGTATGCTCTTTGATTCAAGAAGTTCAATAAAAATTCGAATTTTGATTTCATCTCAAAGGCTCTGCTATTTAAAGTTTTCGTTGCAAAGCTACTCTGATTTCCAAGTAAGTTTTATTTAATTTTATGTCAATTATATGCCTGGGTTGGTTCTGGTATTCAAGAATTTCTGGTATCCAAGAAAATCCATATTTTACCAAACCTATTACTCAACATATCACTTTAACTAGATTTCAAGAAGTGCCTCTTTACAATGCACTAAATTCCTTTACCCAAAGACTTTTTCCTTCAAAATATTTTTGGCAATCAGATGATCCATCCAAAAATCTGGATTATTACGAATTAATTCTCACTGATACTCAATCTGTTGAGATTTTCCCTATTCCAGACAAAAAGAATCCAGAAATTATCAGCCATTCAAAATGCATTATAAAAAAAGTTTGTTCTCCTAATGAATGGACTTCTCTTTATTCAAAGAAATCTTTTTCAGTTAGATTCATTCCAGATGGATTTACTTATCAAGATTACAAAATGGCATGGTATCGTGCTTTTTGGTATAGACCATTCAATCATTCTTGGTTCTTTACATTCAAAGAAAGTTGCAGCAGAGAATTCCCAATTTGGTTCAACCATTGGTGGAAATAGTTTGGTCCACAACCAGAAATTCTACCTCCAAATGTCCTCATGGGATTCCAAACTTATCTCAAAAAAACTAGGGGGGAAGAACATACAAGGCCAATACTATTTCATATGGAATTCAAAGTACCATGGATTTTTTGCTGGAGTTTCAAAGTTCATCAAGAATTGGAAAAACCACTTCCAATGTCACTAGTTCGAGAATTCAAAATTAAACGGTGGTTAGGATTCAATCAAGAATTTTGTGATCAAAAGAATGTATTAAGATTCCTAGAGACGGGAGAAAAATTCAAATGGACTAATCCAAATCAACAGTCTACCAAAGGAGTTAATTCCCCAACTAATCCACAGAAGATAGAAAAAGAGAAAAGTTGCTCAACATCAGACACCACGGCAAATGACTTCTTAATGAAAAAGATGATGCAGAATCCGGAAATGCTCAAAGAATACCTAAATTATTTGTAAAATCAAGACAAGAAAGAAGAAGACAAAAAAGATGAGTCAGCTGGATCGTCATCAGAATCAACTTTTGATCCATTTGGTGGTCCCTGTGCTCAAGACCCGACAGACTTTTGATAAAGTGGTCGGCCAATTTCAAAGATGCCGATTTCAAGATAAGAGAAGAATTTCAAAAGGACCAATTACAAGAAGATAAGGTGTCGGCAAGAAAAGCAAATGAAATTCAAATGAAAGTGTCGGCAATCAAATAAAGATGAAATTAAAAGACGGAAATCTCTATAAATAGAACTCAAGATCATTTGTAGAGGCATCGAGTTTTTTTTTAGCTATCATAGGAACTTTCTGTAAAACTCTAAATTCTCAGCTTCTATATTTCTTTGTATGCTCTTTGATTCAAGAAGTTCAATAAAAATTCGAAGTTTGATTTCATCTCAAAGGCTCTGCTATTTAAAATTTTCGTTGCAAAGCTACTCTGATTTCCAAGTAAGTTTTATTTAATTTTATGTCAATTATATGCCTGGGTTGGTTCTGGTATTCAAGAATTTCTGGTATCCAAGAAAATCCATATTTTACCAAACCTATTACTCAACATATCACTTTAACTACATTTCAAGAAGTGCCTCTTTACAATGCACTAAATTCCTTTACCCAAAGACTTTTTCCTTAAAATTGTTTTTGGCAATCAGATGATCCATCCAAAAATCTGGATTATTACGAATTAATTCTCACTGATACTCAATCTGTTGAGATTTTCCCTATTCCAGACAAAAAGAATCCGGAAATTATCAGCCATTCAAAATGCATTATAAAAAAAGTTTGTTCTCCTAATGAATGGATTTCTCTTTATTCAAAGAAATCTTTTTCAGTTAGATTCATTCCAGATGGATTTACTTATCAAAATTACAAAATGGCATGGTATCGTGCTTTTTTGTATAGACCATTCAATCATTCTTGGTTCTTTACATTCAAAGAAAGTTGCAGCAGAGAATTCCCAATTTGGTTCAACCATTGGTGGAAATGGTTTGGTCCACAACCTGAAATTCTACCTCTAAATGTCCTCATGGGATTCCAAACTTATCTCAAAAAAGCAAGGGGGAAGAACATACAAGGCCAATACTATTTCATATGGAATTCAAAGTACCATTGATTTTTTGCTGGAGTTTCAAAGTTCATCAAGAATTGGAAAAACCACTTCCAATGTCACTAGTTCGAGAATTCAAAATTAAATGGTGGTTAGGATTCAATCAAGAATTTTGTGATCAAAAGAATGTATTAAGATTCCTAGAGACGGGAGAAAAATTCAAATGGACTAATCCAAATCAACAGTCTACCAAAGGAGTTAATTCCCCAACTAATCCACAGAAGATAGAAAAAGAGAAAAGTTGCTCAACATCAGACACCACGGCAAATGACTTCTTAATGAAAAAGATGATGCAGAATCCGGAAATGCTCAAAGAATACCTAAATTATTTGCAAAATCAAGACAAGAAAGAAGAAGACAAAAAAGATGAGTCAGCTGGATCGTCATCAGAATCAACTTTTGATCCATTTGGTGGTCCCTGTGCTCAAGACCCGACAGACTTTTGATAAAGTGGTCGGCCAATTTCAAAGATGCCGATTTCAAGATAAGAGAAGAATTTCAAAAGGACCAATTACAAGAAGATAAGGTGTCGGCAAGAAAAGCAAATGAAATTCAAATGAAAGTGTCGGCAATCAAATAAAGATGAAATTAAAAGACGGAAGTCTCTATAAATAGAACTCAAGATCATTTGTAGAGGCATCGAGTTTTTTTTTAGCTATCATAGGAACTTTCTGTAAAACTCTAAATTCTCAGCTTCTATATTTCTTTGTATGCTCTTTGATTCAAGAAGTTCAATAAAAATTCGAAGTTTGATTTCATCTCAAAGGCTCTGCTATTTAAAATTTTCGTTGCAAAGCTACTCTGATTTCCAAGTAAGTTTTATTTAATTTTATGTCAATTATATGCCTGGGTTGGTTCTGGTATTCAAGAATTTCTGGTATCCAAGAAAATCCATATTTTACCAAACCTATTACTCAACATATCACTTTAACTACATTTCAAGAAGTGCCTCTTTACAATGCACTAAATTCCTTTACCCAAAGACTTTTTCCTTAAAATTGTTTTTGGCAATCAGATGATCCATCCAAAAATCTGGATTATTACGAATTAATTCTCACTGATACTCAATCTGTTGAGATTTTCCCTATTCCAGACAAAAAGAATCCGGAAATTATCAGCCATTCAAAATGCATTATAAAAAAAGTTTGTTCTCCTAATGAATGAATTTCTCTTTATTCAAAGAAATCTTTTTCAGTTAGATTCATTCCAGATGGATTTACTTATCAAAATTACAAAATGGCATGGTATCGTGCTTTTTTGTATAGACCATTCAATCATTCTTGGTTCTTTACATTCAAAGAAAGTTGCAGCAGAGAATTCCCAATTTGGTTCAACCATTGGTGGAAATGGTTTGGTCCACAACCTGATATTCTACCTCTAAATGTCCTCATGGGATTCCAAACTTATCTCAAAAAAGCAAGGGGGAAGAACATACAAGGCCAATACTATTTCATATGGAATTCAAAGTACCATTGATTTTTTGCTGGAGTTTCAAAGTTCATCAAGAATTGGAAAAACCACTTCCAATGTCACTAGTTCGAGAATTCAAAATTAAACGGTGGTTAGGATTCAATCAAGAATTTTGTGATCAAAAGAATGTATTAAGATTCCTAGAGACGGGAGAAAAATTCAAATGGACTAATCCAAATCAACAGTCTACCAAAGGAGTTAATTCCCCAACTAATCCACAGAAGATAGAAAAAGAGAAAAGTTGCTCAACATCAGACACCACGGCAAATGACTTCTTAATGAAAAAGATGATACAGAATCTGGAAATGCTCAAAGAATACCTCAATTATTTGCAAAATCAAGACAAGAAAGAAGAAGACAAAAAAGATGAGTCAGCTGGATCGTCATCAGAATCAACTTTTGATCCATTTGGTGGTCCCTGTGCTCAAAACCCGACAGACTTTTGATAAAGTGGTCGGCCAATTTCAAAGATGCCGATTTCAAGATAAGAGAAGAATTTCAAAAGGACCAATTACAAGAAGATAAGGTGTCGGCAAGAAAAACAAATGAAATTCAAATGAAAGTGTTGGCAATCAAATAAAGAGGAAATTAAAAGACGGAAGTCTCTATAAATAGAACTCAAGATCATTTGTAGAGGCATCGAGTTTTTTTTTAGCTATCAAAGGAACTTTCTGTAAAACTCTAAATTCTCAGCTTCTATATTTATTTGTATGCTCTTTGATTCAAGAAGTTCAATAAAAATTCGAAGTTTGATTTCATCTCAAAGGCTCTGCTATTTAAAATTTTCGTTGCAAAGCTACTCCGATTTCCAAGTAAGTTTTATTTAATTTTATGTCAATTATATGCCTGGGTTGGTTCTGGTATTCAAGAATTTCTGGTATCCAAGAAAATCCATATTTTACCAAACCTATTACTCAACATATCACTTTAACTACATTTCAAGCGGTGCCTCTTTACAATGCACTAAATTCCTTTACCCAAAGACTTTTTCCTTAAAATTATTTTTGGCAATCAGATGATCCATCCAAAAATCAGGATTATTACGAATTAATTCTCACTGATACTCAATCTGTTGAGATTTTCCCTATTCCAGACAAAAAGAATCCGGAAATTATCAGCCATTCAAAATGCATTATAAAAAAAGTTTGTTCTCCTAATGAATGAATTTCTCTTTATTCAAAGAAATCTTTTTCAGTTAGATTCATTCCAGATGGATTTACTTATCAAAATTACAAAATGGCATGGTATCGTGCTTTTTTGTATAGACCATTCAATCATTCTTGGTTCTTTACATTCAAAGAAAGTTGCAGCAGAGAATTCCCAATTTGGTTCAACCATTGGTGGAAATGGTTTGGTCCACAACCTGATATTCTACCTCTAAATGTCCTCATGGGATTCCAAACTTATCTCAAAAAAGCAAGGGGGAAGAACATACAAGGCTAATACTATTTCATATGGAATTCAAAGTACCATTGATTTTTTGCTGGAGTTTCAAAGTTCATCAAGAATTGGAAAAACCACTTCCAATGTCACTAGTTCGAGAATTCAAAATTAAACGGTGGTTAGGATTCAATCAAGAATTTTGTGATCAAAAGAATGTATTAAGATTCCTAGAGACGGGAGAAAAATTCAAATGGACTAATCCAAATCAACAGTCTACCAAAGGAGTTAATTCCCCAACTAATCCACAGAAGATAGAAAAAGAGAAAAGTTGCTCAACATCAGACACCACGGCAAATGACTTCTTAATGAAAAAGATGATACAGAATCTGGAAATGCTCAAAGAATACCTCAATTATTTGCAAAATCAAGACAAGAAAGAAGAAGACAAAAAAGATGAGTCAGCTGGATCGTCATCAGAATCAACTTTTGATCCATTTGGTGGTCCCTGTGCTCAAGACCCGACAGACTTTTGATAAAGTGGTCGGCCAATTTCAAAGATGCCGATTTCAAGATAAGAGAAGAATTTCAAAAGGACCAATTACAAGAAGATAAGGTGTCGGCAAGAAAAGCAAATGAAATTCAAATGAAAGTGTCGGCAATCAAATAAAGATGAAATTAAAAGACGGAAGTCTCTATAAATAGAACTCAAGATCATTTGTAGAGGCATCGAGTTTTTTTTTAGCTATCAAAGGAACTTTCTGTAAAACTCTAAATTCTCAGCTTCTATATTTATTTGTATGCTCTTTGATTCAAGAAGTTCAATAAAAATTCGAAGTTTGATTTCATCTCAAAGGCTCTGCTATTTAAAATTTTCGTTGCAAAGCTACTCCGATTTCCAAGTAAGTTTTATTTAATTTTATGTCAATTATATGCCTGGGTTGGTTCTGGTATTCAAGAATTTCTGGTATCCAAGAAAATCCATATTTTACCAAACCTATTACTCAACATATCACTTTAACTACATTTCAAGCGGTGCCTCTTTACAATGCACTAAATTCCTTTACCCAAAGACTTTTTCCTTAAAATTATTTTTGGCAATCAGATGATCCATCCAAAAATCAGGATTATTACGAATTAATTCTCACTGATACTCAATCTGTTGAGATTTTCCCTATTCCAGACAAAAAGAATCCGGAAATTATCAGCCATTCAAAATGCATTATAAAAAAAGTTTGTTCTCCTAATGAATGAATTTCTCTTTATTCAAAGAAATCTTTTTCAGTTAGATTCATTCCAGATGGATTTACTTATCAAAATTACAAAATGGCATGGTATCGTGCTTTTTTGTATAGACCATTCAATCATTCTTGGTTCTTTACATTCAAAGAAAGTTGCAGCAGAGAATTCCCAATTTGGTTCAACCATTGGTGGAAATGGTTTGGTCCACAACCTGATATTCTACCTCTAAATGTCCTCATGGGATTCCAAACTTATCTCAAAAAAGCAAGGGGGAAGAACATACAAGGCTAATACTATTTCATATGGAATTCAAAGTACCATTGATTTTTTGCTGGAGTTTCAAAGTTCATCAAGAATTGGAAAAACCACTTCCAATGTCACTAGTTCGAGAATTCAAAATTAAACGGTGGTTAGGATTCAATCAAGAATTTTGTGATCAAAAGAATGTATTAAGATTCCTAGAGACGGGAGAAAAATTCAAATGGACTAATCCAAATCAACAGTCTACCAAAGGAGTTAATTCCCCAACTAATCCACAGAAGATAGAAAAAGAGAAAAGTTGCTCAACATCAGACACCACGGCAAATGACTTCTTAATGAAAAAGATGATACAGAATCTGGAAATGCTCAAAGAATACCTCAATTATTTGCAAAATCAAGACAAGAAAGAAGAAGACAAAAAAGATGAGTCAGCTGGATCGTCATCAGAATCAACTTTTGATCCATTTGGTGGTCCCTGTGCTCAAGACCCGACAGACTTTTGATAAAGTGGTCGGCCAATTTCAAAGATGCCGATTTCAAGATAAGAGAAGAATTTCAAAAGGACCAATTACAAGAAGATAAGGTGTCGGCAAGAAAAGCAAATGAAATTCAAATGAAAGTGTCGGCAATCAAATAAAGATGAAATTAAAAGACGGAAGTCTCTATAAATAGAACTCAAGATCATTTGTAGAGGCATCGAGTTTTTTTTTAGCTATCAAAGGAACTTTCTGTAAAACTCTAAATTCTCAGCTTCTATATTTATTTGTATGCTCTTTGATTCAAGAAGTTCAATAAAAATTCGAAGTTTGATTTCATCTCAAAGGCTCTGCTATTTAAAATTTTCGTTGCAAAGCTACTCCGATTTCCAAGTAAGTTTTATTTAATTTTATGTCAATTATATGCCTGGGTTGGTTCTGGTATTCAAGAATTTCTGGTATCCAAGAAAATCCATATTTTACCAAACCTATTACTCAACATATCACTTTAACTACATTTCAAGCGGTGCCTCTTTACAATGCACTAAATTCCTTTACCCAAAGACTTTTTCCTTAAAATTATTTTTGGCAATCAGATGATCCATCCAAAAATCAGGATTATTACGAATTAATTCTCACTGATACTCAATCTGTTGAGATTTTCCCTATTCCAGACAAAAAGAATCCGGAAATTATCAGCCATTCAAAATGCATTATAAAAAAAGTTTGTTCTCCTAATGAATGAATTTCTCTTTATTCAAAGAAATCTTTTTCAGTTAGATTCATTCCAGATGGATTTACTTATCAAAATTACAAAATGGCATGGTATCGTGCTTTTTTGTATAGACCATTCAATCATTCTTGGTTCTTTACATTCAAAGAAAGTTGCAGCAGAGAATTCCCAATTTGGTTCAACCATTGGTGGAAATGGTTTGGTCCACAACCTGATATTCTACCTCTAAATGTCCTCATGGGATTCCAAACTTATCTCAAAAAAGCAAGGGGGAAGAACATACAAGGCTAATACTATTTCATATGGAATTCAAAGTACCATTGATTTTTTGCTGGAGTTTCAAAGTTCATCAAGAATTGGAAAAACCACTTCCAATGTCACTAGTTCGAGAATTCAAAATTAAACGGTGGTTAGGATTCAATCAAGAATTTTGTGATCAAAAGAATGTATTAAGATTCCTAGAGACGGGAGAAAAATTCAAATGGACTAATCCAAATCAACAGTCTACCAAAGGAGTTAATTCCCCAACTAATCCACAGAAGATAGAAAAAGAGAAAAGTTGCTCAACATCAGACACCACGGCAAATGACTTCTTAATGAAAAAGATGATACAGAATCTGGAAATGCTCAAAGAATACCTCAATTATTTGCAAAATCAAGACAAGAAAGAAGAAGACAAAAAAGATGAGTCAGCTGGATCGTCATCAGAATCAACTTTTGATCCATTTGGTGGTCCCTGTGCTCAAGACCCGACAGACTTTTGATAAAGTGGTCGGCCAATTTCAAAGATGCCGATTTCAAGATAAGAGAAGAATTTCAAAAGGACCAATTACAAGAAGATAAGGTGTCGGCAAGAAAAGCAAATGAAATTCAAATGAAAGTGTCGGCAATCAAATAAAGATGAAATTAAAAGACGGAAATCTCTATAAATAGAACTCAAGATCATTTGTAGAGGCATCGAGTTTTTTTTTAGCTATCAAAGGAACTTTCTGTAAAACTCTAAATTCTCAGCTTCTATATTTATTTGTATGCTCTTTGATTCAAGAAGTTCAATAAAAATTCGAAGTTTGATTTCATCTCAAAGGCTCTGCTATTTAAAATTTTCGTTGCAAAGCTACTCCGATTTCCAAGTAAGTTTTATTTAATTTTATGTCAATTATATGCCTGGGTTGGTTCTGGTATTCAAGAATTTCTGGTATCCAAGAAAATCCATATTTTACCAAACCTATTACTCAACATATCACTTTAACTACATTTCAAGCGGTGCCTCTTTACAATGCACTAAATTCCTTTACCCAAAGACTTTTTCCTTAAAATTATTTTTGGCAATCAGATGATACATCAAAAAATCTGGATTATTACGAATTAATTCTCACTGATACTCAATCTGTTGAGATTTTGCCTATTCCAGACAAAAAGAATCCAGAATTTATCAGCCATTCAAAATGCATTATAAAAAAAGTTTGTTCTCCTAATGAATGGACTTCTCTTTATTCAAAGAAATCTTTTTCAGTTAGATTCATTCCAGATGGATTTACTTATCATGATTACAAAATGGCATGGTATCGTGCTTTTTGGTATAGACCATTCAATCATTCTTGGTTCTTTACATTCAAAGAAAGTTGCAGCAGAGAATTCCCAATTTGGTTCAACCATTGGTGGAAATGGTTTGGTCCACAACCAGAAATTCTACCTCCAAATGCCCTCATGGGATTCCAAACTTATCTCAAAAAAGCTAGGGGGGAAGAACATACAAGGCCAATACTATTTCATATGGAATTCAAAGTTCCATTGATTTTTTGCTGGAGTTTCAAAGTTCATCAAGAATTGGAAAAACCACTTCCAATGTCACAAGTTCAAGAATTCAAAATTAAATGGTGGTTAGAATTCAATCAAGAATTTTGTGATGAAAAGAATGTTTTAAGATTTCTAGAGACGGGAGGAAAACTCAAATGGACTAATCCAAATCAACAATCTACCAAAGGAGTTAATTCCCCAACTACTCCACAGAAGATCGAAAAAGAGAAAAGTTGCTCAACATCAGACACCACGGCAAATGACTTCTTAATGAAAAAGATGATGCAGAATCCGGAAATGCTCAAAGAATACCTAAATTATTTGCAAAATCAAGACAAGAAATAAGAAGACAAAAAAGATGAGTCAACTGGATCGTCATCAGAATCAACTTTTGATCCATTTGGTGGTCCCTGTGCTCAAGACCCGACAGACTTTTGATAAATTGGTCGGCCAATTTCAAAGATGCCGATTTCAAGATAAGAGAAGAATTTCAAAAGGACCAATTACAAGAAGATAAGGTGTCGGCAAGAAAAGCAAATGAAATTCAAATGAAAGTGTCGGCAATCAAATGAAAATGAAATTAAAAGACGGAAGTCTCTATAAATAGAACTCAAAATCATTTGTAGAGGCATCGAGTTTTTTTTTAGCTATCATAGGAACTTTCTGTAAACCTCTAATTTCTCAGTTTCTATATTTCTTTGTATGCTCTTTGATTCAAGAAGTTCAATAAGAATTCAAAGTTTGATTTCATCTCAAAGGCTCTGCTATTTAAAGTTTTCGTTGCAAAGCTACTCTGATTTCCAAGTAAGTTTTATTTAATTTTATGTCAATTATATGCCTGGGTTAGTTCTGGTATTCAAGAATTTCTGGTAACCAATAAAATCCATAGTTTACCAAATCCATTACTCAACATACCACTTTAACTAGATTTCAAGAAGTGCCTCTTTACAATGCACTAAATTCCTTTACCCAAAGACTTTTTCCTTCAAAATGTTTTTGGCAATCAGATGATACATCAAAAAATCTGGATTATTACGAATTAATTCTCACTGATACTTAATCTGTTGAGATTTTGCCTATTCCAGACAAAAAGAATCCAGAATTTATCAGCCATTCAAAATGCATTATAAAAAAAGTTTGTTCTCCTAATGAATGGATTTCTCTTTATTCAAAGAAATCTTTTTCAGTTAGATTCATTCCAGATGGATTTACTTATCATGATTACAAAATGGCATGGTATCGTGCTTTTTGGTATATACCATTCAATCATTCTTGGTTCTTTACATTCAAAGAAAGTTGCAGCAGAGAATTCCCAATTTGGTTCAACCATTGGTGGAAATAGTTTGGTCTACAACCAGAAATTCTACCTCCAAATGTCCTCATGGGATTCCAAACTTATCTCAAAAAAGCTAGGGGGGAAGAACATACAAGGCCAATACTATTTCATATGGAATTCAAAGTACCATGGATTTTTTGCTGGAGTTTCAAAGTTCATCAAGAATTGGAAAAATCACTTCCAATGTCACTAGTACGAGAATTCAAAATTAAGCGGTGGTTAGGATTCAATCAAGAATTTTATGATGAAAAGAATGTATTAAGATTCCTAGAGACGGGAGAAAAATTCAAATGGACTAATCCAAATCAACAGTCTACCAAAGGAGTTAATTCCCCAACTAATCCACAGAAGATAGAAAAAGAGAAAAGTTGCTCAACATCAGACACCACGGCAAATGACTTCTTAATGAAAAAGATGATACAGAATTTGGAAATGCTCAAAGAATACCTCAATTATTTGCAAAATCAAGACAAGAAAGAAGAAGACAAAAAAGATGAGTCAGCTGGATCGTCATCAGAATCAACTTTTGATCTATTTGGTGGTCCCTGTGCTCAAGACCCGACAGACTTTTGATAAAGTGGTCGGCCAATTTCAAAGATGCCGATTTCAAGATAAGAGAAGAATTTCAAAAGGAACAATTACAAGAAGATAAGGTGTCGGCAAGAAAAGCAAATGAAATTCAAATGAAAGTGTCGGCAATCAAATGAAAATGAAATTAAAAGACGGAAGTCTCTATAAATAGAACACAAGATCATTTGTAGAGGCATCGAGTTTTTTTTTAGCTATCATAGGAACTTTCTGTAAATCTCTAAATTCTCAGCTTCTATTTTTCTTTGTATGCTCTTTGATTCAAGAAATTCAATAAAAATTCAAATTTTGATTTCATCTCAAAGGCTCTGCTATTTAAAGTTTTCGTTGCAAAACTACTCTGATTTCCAAGTAAGTTTTATTTAATTTTATGTCAATTATATGCCTGGGTTGGTTCTGGTATTCAAGAATTTCTGGTAACCAAGAAAATCCATATTTTACCAAACCTATTACTCAACATATCACTTTAACTAGATTTCAAGAAGTGCCTCTTTACAATGCACTAAATTCCTTTACCCAAAGACTTTTTCCTTCAAAATATTTTTGGCAATCAGATGATCCATCCAAAAATTTGGATTATTACGAATTAATTCTCACTGATACTCAATCTGTTGAGATTTTCCCTATTCCAGACAAAAAGAATCCGGAAATTATCAGCCATTCAAAATGCATTATAAAAAAAGTTTGTTCTCCTAATGAATGAATTTCTCTTTATTCAAAGAAATCTTTTTCAGTTAGATTCATTCCAGATGGATTTACTTATCAAAATTACAAAATGGCATGGTATCGTGATTTTTTGTATAGACCATTCAATCATTCTTGGTTCTTTACATTCAAAGAAAGTTGCAGCAGAGAATTCCCAATTTGGTTCAACCATTGGTGGAAATGGTTTGGTCCACAACCTGATATTCTACCTCTAAATGTCCTCATGGGATTCCAAACTTATCTCAAAAAAGCAAGGGGGAAGAACATACAAGGCTAATACTATTTCATATGGAATTCAAAGTACCATTGATTTTTTGCTGGAGTTTCAAAGTTCATCAAGAATTGGAAAAACCACTTCCAATGTCACTAGTTCGAGAATTCAAAATTAAACGGTGGTTAGGATTCAATCAAGAATTTTGTGATCAAAAGAATGTATTAAGATTCCTAGAGACGGGAGAAAAATTCAAATGGACTAATCCAAATCAACAGTCTACCAAAGGAGTTAATTCCCCAACTAATCCACAGAAGATAGAAAAAGAGAAAAGTTGCTCAACATCAGACACCACGGCAAATGACTTCTTAATGAAAAAGATGATACAGAATCTGGAAATGCTCAAAGAATACCTCAATTATTTGCAAAATCAAGACAAGAAAGAAGAAGACAAAAAAGATGAGTCAGCTGGATCGTCATCAGAATCAACTTTTGATCCATTTGGTGGTCCCTGTGCTCAAAACCCGACAGACTTTTGATAAAGTGGTCGGCCAATTTCAAAGATGCCGATTTCAAGATAAGAGAAGAATTTCAAAAGGACCAATTACAAGAAGATAAGGTGTCGGCAAGAAAAACAAATGAAATTCAAATGAAAGTGTTGGCAATCAAATAAAGAGGAAATTAAAAGACGGAAGTCTCTATAAATAGAACTCAAGATCATTTGTAGAGGCATCGAGTTTTTTTTTAGCTATCAAAGGAACTTTCTGTAAAACTCTAAATTCTCAGCTTCTATATTTATTTGTATGCTCTTTGATTCAAGAAGTTCAATAAAAATTCGAAGTTTGATTTCATCTCAAAGGCTCTGCTATTTAAAATTTTCGTTGCAAAGCTACTCCGATTTCCAAGTAAGTTTTATTTAATTTTATGTCAATTATATGCCTGGGTTGGTTCTGGTATTCAAGAATTTCTGGTATCCAAGAAAATCCATATTTTACCAAACCTATTACTCAACATATCACTTTAACTACATTTCAAGCGGTGCCTCTTTACAATGCACTAAATTCCTTTACCCAAAGACTTTTTCCTTAAAATTATTTTTGGCAATCAGATGATCCATCCAAAAATCAGGATTATTACGAATTAATTCTCACTGATACTCAATCTGTTGAGATTTTCCCTATTCCAGACAAAAAGAATCCGGAAATTATCAGCCATTCAAAATGCATTATAAAAAAAGTTTGTTCTCCTAATGAATGAATTTCTCTTTATTCAAAGAAATCTTTTTCAGTTAGATTCATTCCAGATGGATTTACTTATCAAAATTACAAAATGGCATGGTATCGTGCTTTTTTGTATAGACCATTCAATCATTCTTGGTTCTTTACATTCAAAGAAAGTTGCAGCAGAGAATTCCCAATTTGGTTCAACCATTGGTGGAAATGGTTTGGTCCACAACCTGATATTCTACCTCTAAATGTCCTCATGGGATTCCAAACTTATCTCAAAAAAGCAAGGGGGAAGAACATACAAGGCTAATACTATTTCATATGGAATTCAAAGTACCATTGATTTTTTGCTGGAGTTTCAAAGTTCATCAAGAATTGGAAAAACCACTTCCAATGTCACTAGTTCGAGAATTCAAAATTAAACGGTGGTTAGGATTCAATCAAGAATTTTGTGATCAAAAGAATGTATTAAGATTCCTAGAGACGGGAGAAAAATTCAAATGGACTAATCCAAATCAACAGTCTACCAAAGGAGTTAATTCCCCAACTAATCCACAGAAGATAGAAAAAGAGAAAAGTTGCTCAACATCAGACACCACGGCAAATGACTTCTTAATGAAAAAGATGATACAGAATCTGGAAATGCTCAAAGAATACCTCAATTATTTGCAAAATCAAGACAAGAAAGAAGAAGACAAAAAAGATGAGTCAGCTGGATCGTCATCAGAATCAACTTTTGATCCATTTGGTGGTCCCTGTGCTCAAGACCCGACAGACTTTTGATAAAGTGGTCGGCCAATTTCAAAGATGCCGATTTCAAGATAAGAGAAGAATTTCAAAAGGACCAATTACAAGAAGATAAGGTGTCGGCAAGAAAAGCAAATGAAATTCAAATGAAAGTGTCGGCAATCAAATAAAGATGAAATTAAAAGACGGAAATCTCTATAAATAGAACTCAAGATCATTTGTAGAGGCATCGAGTTTTTTTTTAGCTATCAAAGGAACTTTCTGTAAAACTCTAAATTCTCAGCTTCTATATTTATTTGTATGCTCTTTGATTCAAGAAGTTCAATAAAAATTCGAAGTTTGATTTCATCTCAAAGGCTCTGCTATTTAAAATTTTCGTTGCAAAGCTACTCCGATTTCCAAGTAAGTTTTATTTAATTTTATGTCAATTATATGCCTGGGTTGGTTCTGGTATTCAAGAATTTCTGGTATCCAAGAAAATCCATATTTTACCAAACCTATTACTCAACATATCACTTTAACTACATTTCAAGCGGTGCCTCTTTACAATGCACTAAATTCCTTTACCCAAAGACTTTTTCCTTAAAATTATTTTTGGCAATCAGATGATCCATCCAAAAATCAGGATTATTACGAATTAATTCTCACTGATACTCAATCTGTTGAGATTTTCCCTATTCCAGACAAAAAGAATCCGGAAATTATCAGCCATTCAAAATGCATTATAAAAAAAGTTTGTTCTCCTAATGAATGAATTTCTCTTTATTCAAAGAAATCTTTTTCAGTTAGATTCATTCCAGATGGATTTACTTATCAAAATTACAAAATGGCATGGTATCGTGCTTTTTTGTATAGACCATTCAATCATTCTTGGTTCTTTACATTCAAAGAAAGTTGCAGCAGAGAATTCCCAATTTGGTTCAACCATTGGTGGAAATGGTTTGGTCCACAACCTGATATTCTACCTCTAAATGTCCTCATGGGATTCCAAACTTATCTCAAAAAAGCAAGGGGGAAGAACATACAAGGCTAATACTATTTCATATGGAATTCAAAGTACCATTGATTTTTTGCTGGAGTTTCAAAGTTCATCAAGAATTGGAAAAACCACTTCCAATGTCACTAGTTCGAGAATTCAAAATTAAACGGTGGTTAGGATTCAATCAAGAATTTTGTGATCAAAAGAATGTATTAAGATTCCTAGAGACGGGAGAAAAATTCAAATGGACTAATCCAAATCAACAGTCTACCAAAGGAGTTAATTCCCCAACTAATCCACAGAAGATAGAAAAAGAGAAAAGTTGCTCAACATCAGACACCACGGCAAATGACTTCTTAATGAAAAAGATGATACAGAATCTGGAAATGCTCAAAGAATACCTCAATTATTTGCAAAATCAAGACAAGAAAGAAGAAGACAAAAAAGATGAGTCAGCTGGATCGTCATCAGAATCAACTTTTGATCCATTTGGTGGTCCCTGTGCTCAAGACCCGACAGACTTTTGATAAAGTGGTCGGCCAATTTCAAAGATGCCGATTTCAAGATAAGAGAAGAATTTCAAAAGGACCAATTACAAGAAGATAAGGTGTCGGCAAGAAAAGCAAATGAAATTCAAATGAAAGTGTCGGCAATCAAATAAAGATGAAATTAAAAGACGGAAATCTCTATAAATAGAACTCAAGATCATTTGTAGAGGCATCGAGTTTTTTTTTAGCTATCAAAGGAACTTTCTGTAAAACTCTAAATTCTCAGCTTCTATATTTATTTGTATGCTCTTTGATTCAAGAAGTTCAATAAAAATTCGAAGTTTGATTTCATCTCAAAGGCTCTGCTATTTAAAATTTTCGTTGCAAAGCTACTCCGATTTCCAAGTAAGTTTTATTTAATTTTATGTCAATTATATGCCTGGGTTGGTTCTGGTATTCAAGAATTTCTGGTATCCAAGAAAATCCATATTTTACCAAACCTATTACTCAACATATCACTTTAACTACATTTCAAGCGGTGCCTCTTTACAATGCACTAAATTCCTTTACCCAAAGACTTTTTCCTTAAAATTATTTTTGGCAATCAGATGATACATCAAAAAATCTGGATTATTACGAATTAATTCTCACTGATACTCAATCTGTTGAGATTTTGCCTATTCCAGACAAAAAGAATCCAGAATTTATCAGCCATTCAAAATGCATTATAAAAAAAGTTTGTTCTCCTAATGAATGGACTTCTCTTTATTCAAAGAAATCTTTTTCAGTTAGATTCATTCCAGATGGATTTACTTATCATGATTACAAAATGGCATGGTATCGTGCTTTTTGGTATAGACCATTCAATCATTCTTGGTTCTTTACATTCAAAGAAAGTTGCAGCAGAGAATTCCCAATTTGGTTCAACCATTGGTGGAAATGGTTTGGTCCACAACCAGAAATTCTACCTCCAAATGCCCTCATGGGATTCCAAACTTATCTCAAAAAAGCTAGGGGGGAAGAACATACAAGGCCAATACTATTTCATATGGAATTCAAAGTTCCATTGATTTTTTGCTGGAGTTTCAAAGTTCATCAAGAATTGGAAAAACCACTTCCAATGTCACAAGTTCAAGAATTCAAAATTAAATGGTGGTTAGAATTCAATCAAGAATTTTGTGATGAAAAGAATGTTTTAAGATTTCTAGAGACGGGAGGAAAACTCAAATGGACTAATCCAAATCAACAATCTACCAAAGGAGTTAATTCCCCAACTACTCCACAGAAGATCGAAAAAGAGAAAAGTTGCTCAACATCAGACACCACGGCAAATGACTTCTTAATGAAAAAGATGATGCAGAATCCGGAAATGCTCAAAGAATACCTAAATTATTTGCAAAATCAAGACAAGAAATAAGAAGACAAAAAAGATGAGTCAACTGGATCGTCATCAGAATCAACTTTTGATCCATTTGGTGGTCCCTGTGCTCAAGACCCGACAGACTTTTGATAAATTGGTCGGCCAATTTCAAAGATGCCGATTTCAAGATAAGAGAAGAATTTCAAAAGGACCAATTACAAGAAGATAAGGTGTCGGCAAGAAAAGCAAATGAAATTCAAATGAAAGTGTCGGCAATCAAATGAAAATGAAATTAAAAGACGGAAGTCTCTATAAATAGAACTCAAAATCATTTGTAGAGGCATCGAGTTTTTTTTTAGCTATCATAGGAACTTTCTGTAAACCTCTAATTTCTCAGTTTCTATATTTCTTTGTATGCTCTTTGATTCAAGAAGTTCAATAAGAATTCAAAGTTTGATTTCATCTCAAAGGCTCTGCTATTTAAAGTTTTCGTTGCAAAGCTACTCTGATTTCCAAGTAAGTTTTATTTAATTTTATGTCAATTATATGCCTGGGTTGGTTCTGGTATTCAAGAATTTCTGGTAACCAATAAAATCCATAGTTTACCAAATCCATTACTCAACATACCACTTTAACTAGATTTCAAGAAGTGCCTCTTTACAATGCACTAAATTCCTTTACCCAAAGACTTTTTCCTTCAAAATGTTTTTGGCAATCAGATGATACATCAAAAAATCTGGATTATTACGAATTAATTCTCACTGATACTCAATCTGTTGAGATTTTGCCTATTCCAGACAAAAAGAATCCAGAATTTATCAGCCATTCAAAATGCATTATAAAAAAAGTTTGTTCTCCTAATGAATGGATTTCTCTTTATTCAAAGAAATCTTTTTCAGTTAGATTCATTCCAGATGGATTTACTTATCATGATTACAAAATGGCATGGTATCGTGCTTTTTGGTATATACCATTCAATCATTCTTGGTTCTTTACATTCAAAGAAAGTTGCAGCAGAGAATTCCCAATTTGGTTCAACCATTGGTGGAAATAGTTTGGTCTACAACCAGAAATTCTACCTCCAAATGTCCTCATGGGATTCCAAACTTATCTCAAAAAAGCTAGGGGGGAAGAACATACAAGGCCAATACTATTTCATATGGAATTCAAAGTACCATGGATTTTTTGCTGGAGTTTCAAAGTTCATCAAGAATTGGAAAAATCACTTCCAATGTCACTAGTACGAGAATTCAAAATTAAGCGGTGGTTAGGATTCAATCAAGAATTTTATGATGAAAAGAATGTATTAAGATTCCTAGAGACGGGAGAAAAATTCAAATGGACTAATCCAAATCAACAGTCTACCAAAGGAGTTAATTCCCCAACTAATCCACAGAAGATAGAAAAAGAGAAAAGTTGCTCAACATCAGACACCACGGCAAATGACTTCTTAATGAAAAAGATGATACAGAATTTGGAAATGCTCAAAGAATACCTCAATTATTTGCAAAATCAAGACAAGAAAGAAGAAGACAAAAAAGATGAGTCAGCTGGATCGTCATCAGAATCAACTTTTGATCTATTTGGTGGTCCCTGTGCTCAAGACCCGACAGACTTTTGATAAAGTGGTCGGCCAATTTCAAAGATGCCGATTTCAAGATAAGAGAAGAATTTCAAAAGGAACAATTACAAGAAGATAAGGTGTCGGCAAGAAAAGCAAATGAAATTCAAATGAAAGTGTCGGCAATCAAATGAAAATGAAATTAAAAGACGGAAGTCTCTATAAATAGAACACAAGATCATTTGTAGAGGCATCGAGTTTTTTTTTAGCTATCATAGGAACTTTCTGTAAATCTCTAAATTCTCAGCTTCTATTTTTCTTTGTATGCTCTTTGATTCAAGAAATTCAATAAAAATTCAAATTTTGATTTCATCTCAAAGGCTCTGCTATTTAAAGTTTTCGTTGCAAAACTACTCTGATTTCCAAGTAAGTTTTATTTAATTTTATGTCAATTATATGCCTGGGTTGGTTCTGGTATTCAAGAATTTCTGGTAACCAAGAAAATCCATATTTTACCAAACCTATTACTCAACATATCACTTTAACTAGATTTCAAGAAGTGCCTCTTTACAATGCACTAAATTCCTTTACCCAAAGACTTTTTCCTTCAAAATATTTTTGGCAATCAGATGATCCATCCAAAAATTTGGATTATTACGAATTAATTCTCACTGATACTCAATCTGTTGAGATTTTCCCTATTCCAGACAAAAAGAATCCAGAAATTATCAGCCATTCAAAATGCATTATAAAAAAAGTTTGTTCTCCTAATGAATGGACTTCTCTTTATTCAAAGAAATCTTTTTCAGTTAGATTCATTCCAGATGGATTTACTTATCAAGATTACAAAATGGCATGGTATCGTGCTTTTTGGTATAGACCATTCAATCATTCTTGGTTCTTTACATTCAAAGAAAGTTGCAGCAGAGAATTCCCAATTTGGTTCAACCATTGGTGGAAATAGTTTGGTCCACAACCAGAAATTCTACCTCCAAATGTCCTCATGGGATTCCAAACTTATCTCAAAAAAACTAGGGGGGAAGAACATACAAGGCCAATACTATTTCATATGGAATTCAAAGTACCATGGATTTTTTGCTGGAGTTTCAAAGTTCATCAAGAATTGGAAAAACCACTTCCAATGTCACTAGTTCGAGAATTCAAAATTAAATGGTGGTTAGGATTCAATCAAGAATTTTGTGATCAAAAGAATGTATTAAGATTCCTAGAGACGGGAGAAAAACTCAAATGGACTAATCCAAATCAACAATCTACCAAAGGAGTTAATTCCCCAACTACTCCACAGAAGATAGAAAAAGAGAAAAGTTGCTCAACATCAGACACCACGGCAAATGACTTCTTAATGAAAAAGATGATGCAGAATCCGGAAATGCTCAAAGAATACCTAAATTATTTGTAAAATCAAGACAAGAAAGAAGAAGACAAAAAAGATGAGTCAGCTGGATCGTCATCAGAATCAACTTTTGATCCATTTGGTGGTCCCTGTGCTCAAGACCCGACAGACTTTTGATAAAGTGGTCGGCCAATTTCAAAGATGCCGATTTCAAGATAAGAGAAGAATTTCAAAAGGACCAATTACAAGAAGATAAGGTGTCGGCAAGAAAAGGAAATGAAATTCAAATGAAAGTGTCGGCAATCAAATAAAGAGGAAATTAAAAGACGGAAGTCTCTATAAATAGAACTCAAAATCATTTGTAGAGGCATCGAGTTTTTTTTTAGCTATCATAGGAACTTTCTGTAAACCTCTAAATTCTCAGTTTCTATATTACTTTGTATGCTCTTTGATTCAAGAAGTTCAATAAGAATTCGAAGTTTCATTTCATCTCAAAGGCTCTGCTATTTAAAGTTTTCGTTGCGAAGCTACTCTGATTTCCAAGTAAGTTTTATTTAATTTTATGTCAATTATATGCCTGGGTTGGTTCTGGTATTCAAGAATTTCTGGTAACCAAGAAAATCCATGTTTTACCAAACCTATTACTCAACATATCACTTTAACTAGATTTCAAGAAGTGCCTCTTTACAATGCACTAAATTCCTTTACCCAAAGACTTTTTACTTCAAAATGTTTTTGGCAATCAGATGATCCATCCAAAAATCTGGATTATTACGAATTAATTCTCACTGATACTCAATCTGTTGAGATTTTCCCTATTCCAGACAAAAAGAATCCAGAAATTATCAGCCATTCAAAATGCATTATAAAAAAAGTTTGTTCTCCTAATGAATGGACTTCTCTTTATTCAAAGAAATCTTTTTCAGTTAGATTCATTCCAGATGGATTTACTTATCAAGATTACAAAATGGCATGGTATCGTGCTTTTTGGTATAGACCATTCAATCATTCTTGGTTCTTTACATTCAAAGAAAGTTGCAGCAGAGAATTCCCAATTTGGTTCAACCATTGGTGGAAATAGTTTGGTCCACAACCAGAAATTCTACCTCCAAATATCCTCATGGGATTCCAAACTTATCTCAAAAAAACTAGGGGGGAAGAACATACAAGGCCAATACTATTTCATATGGAATTCAAAGTACCATGGATTTTTTGCTGGAGTTTCAAAGTTCATCAAGAATTGGAAAAACCACTTCCAATGTCACTAGTTCGAGAATTCAAAATTAAACGGTGGTTAGGATTCACTCAAGAATTTTGTGATCAAAAGAATGTATTAAGATTCCTAGAGACGGGAGAAAAATTCAAATGGACTAATCCAAATCAACAGTCTACCAAAGGAGTTAATTCCCCAACTAATCCACAGAAGATAGAAAAAGAGAAAAGTTGCTCAACATCAGACACCACGGCAAATGACTTCTTAATGAAAAAGATGATGCAGAATCCGGAAATGCTCAAAGAATACCTAAATTATTTGTAAAATCAAGACAAGAAAGAAGAAGACAAAAAAGATGAGTCAGCTGGATCGTCATCAGAATCAACTTTTGATCCATTTGGTGGTCCCTGTGCTCAAGACCCGACAGACTTTTGATAAAGTGGTCGGCCAATTTCAAAGATGCCGATTTCAAGATAAGAGAAGAATTTCAAAAGGACCAATTACAAGAAGATAAGGTGTCGGCAAGAAAAGCAAATGAAATTCAAATGAAAGTGTCGGCAATCAAATGAAAATGAAATTAAAAGACGGAAGTCTCTATAAATAGAACTCAAGATCATTTGTAGAGGCATCGAGTTTTTTTTTAGCTATCATAGGAACTTTCTGTAAACCTCTAAATTCTCAGTTTCTATATTTCTTTGTATGCTCTTTGATTCAAGAAGTTCAATAAGAATTCGAAGTTTCATTTCATCTCAAAGGCTCTGCTATTTAAAGTTTTCGTTGCAAAGCTACTCTGATTTCCAAGTAAGTTTTATTTAATTTTATGTCAATTATATGCCTGGGTTGGTTCTGGTATTCAAGAATTTCTGGTAACCAAGAAAATCCATGTTTTACCAAACCTATTACTCAACATATCACTTTAACTAGATTTCAAGAAGTGCCTCTTTACAATGCACTAAATTCCTTTACCCAAAGACTTTTTACTTCAAAATGTTTTTGGCAATCAGATGATCCATCCAAAAATCTGGATTATTACGAATTAATTCTCACTGATACTCAATCTGTTGAGATTTTCCCTATTCCAGACAAAAAGAATCCAGAAATTATCAGCCATTCAAAATGCATTATAAAAAAAGTTTGTTCTCCTAATGAATGGACTTCTCTTTATTCAAAGAAATCTTTTTCAGTTAGATTCATTCCAGATGGATTTACTTATCAAGATTACAAAATGGCATGGTATCGTGCTTTTTGGTATAGACCATTCAATCATTCTTGGTTCTTTACATTCAAAGAAAGTTGCAGCAGAGAATTCCCAATTTGGTTCAACCATTGGTGGAAATAGTTTGGTCCACAACCAGAAATTCTACCTCCAAATATCCTCATGGGATTCCAAACTTATCTCAAAAAAACTAGGGGGGAAGAACATACAAGGCCAATACTATTTCATATGGAATTCAAAGTACCATGGATTTTTTGCTGGAGTTTCAAAGTTCATCAAGAATTGGAAAAACCACTTCCAATGTCACTAGTTCGAGAATTCAAAATTAAACGGTGGTTAGGATTCACTCAAGAATTTTGTGATCAAAAGAATGTATTAAGATTCCTAGAGACGGGAGAAAAATTCAAATGGACTAATCCAAATCAACAGTCTACCAAAGGAGTTAATTCCCCAACTAATCCACAGAAGATAGAAAAAGAGAAAAGTTGCTCAACATCAGACACCACGGCAAATGACTTCTTAATGAAAAAGATGATGCAGAATCCGGAAATGCTCAAAGAATACCTAAATTATTTGTAAAATCAAGACAAGAAAGAAGAAGACAAAAAAGATGAGTCAGCTGGATCGTCATCAGAATCAACTTTTGATCCATTTGGTGGTCCCTGTGCTCAAGACCCGACAGACTTTTGATAAAGTGGTCGGCCAATTTCAAAGATGCCGATTTCAAGATAAGAGAAGAATTTCAAAAGGACCAATTACAAGAAGATAAGGTGTCGGCAAGAAAAGCAAATGAAATTCAAATGAAAGTGTCGGCAATCAAATGAAAATGAAATTAAAAGACGGAAGTCTCTATAAATAGAACTCAAGATCATTTGTAGAGGCATCGAGTTTTTTTTTAGCTATCATAGGAACTTTCTGTAAACCTCTAAATTCTCAGTTTCTATATTTCTTTGTATGCTCTTTGATTCAAGAAGTTCAATAAGAATTCGAAGTTTCATTTCATCTCAAAGGCTCTGCTATTTAAAGTTTTCGTTGCAAAGCTACTCTGATTTCCAAGTAAGTTTTATTTAATTTTATGTCAATTATATGCCTGGGTTGGTTCTGGTATTCAAGAATTTCTGGTAACCAAGAAAATCCATGTTTTACCAAACCTATTACTCAACATATCACTTTAACTAGATTTCAAGAAGTGCCTCTTTACAATGCACTAAATTCCTTTACCCAAAGACTTTTTACTTCAAAATGTTTTTGGCAATCAGATGATCCATCCAAAAATCTGGATTATTACGAATTAATTCTCACTGATACTCAATCTGTTGAGATTTTCCCTATTCCAGACAAAAAGAATCCAGAAATTATCAGCCATTCAAAATGCATTATAAAAAAAGTTTGTTCTCCTAATGAATGGACTTCTCTTTATTCAAAGAAATCTTTTTCAGTTAGATTCATTCCAGATGGATTTACTTATCAAGATTACAAAATGGCATGGTATCGTGCTTTTTGGTATAGACCATTCAATCATTCTTGGTTCTTTACATTCAAAGAAAGTTGCAGCAGAGAATTCCCAATTTGGTTCAACCATTGGTGGAAATAGTTTGGTCCACAACCAGAAATTCTACCTCCAAATATCCTCATGGGATTCCAAACTTATCTCAAAAAAACTAGGGGGGAAGAACATACAAGGCCAATACTATTTCATATGGAATTCAAAGTACCATGGATTTTTTGCTGGAGTTTCAAAGTTCATCAAGAATTGGAAAAACCACTTCCAATGTCACTAGTTCGAGAATTCAAAATTAAACGGTGGTTAGGATTCACTCAAGAATTTTGTGATCAAAAGAATGTATTAAGATTCCTAGAGACGGGAGAAAAATTCAAATGGACTAATCCAAATCAACAGTCTACCAAAGGAGTTAATTCCCCAACTAATCCACAGAAGATAGAAAAAGAGAAAAGTTGCTCAACATCAGACACCACGGCAAATGACTTCTTAATGAAAAAGATGATGCAGAATCCGGAAATGCTCAAAGAATACCTAAATTATTTGTAAAATCAAGACAAGAAAGAAGAAGACAAAAAAGATGAGTCAGCTGGATCGTCATCAGAATCAACTTTTGATCCATTTGGTGGTCCCTGTGCTCAAGACCCGACAGACTTTTGATAAAGTGGTCGGCCAATTTCAAAGATGCCGATTTCAAGATAAGAGAAGAATTTCAAAAGGACCAATTACAAGAAGATAAGGTGTCGGCAAGAAAAGCAAATGAAATTCAAATGAAAGTGTCGGCAATCAAATGAAAATGAAATTAAAAGACGGAAGTCTCTATAAATAGAACTCAAGATCATTTGTAGAGGCATCGAGTTTTTTTTTAGCTATCATAGGAACTTTCTGTAAACCTCTAAATTCTCAGTTTCTATATTTCTTTGTATGCTCTTTGATTCAAGAAGTTCAATAAGAATTCGAAGTTTCATTTCATCTCAAAGGCTCTGCTATTTAAAGTTTTCGTTGCAAAGCTACTCTGATTTCCAAGTAAGTTTTATTTAATTTTATGTCAATTATATGCCTGGGTTGGTTCTGGTATTCAAGAATTTCTGGTAACCAAGAAAATCCATGTTTTACCAAACCTATTACTCAACATATCACTTTAACTAGATTTCAAGAAGTGCCTCTTTACAATGCACTAAATTCCTTTACCCAAAGACTTTTTCCTTCAAAATGTTTTTGGCAATCAGATGATCCATCCAAAAATCTGGATTATTACGAATTAATTCTCACTGATACTCAATCTGTTGAGATTTTCCCTATTCCAGACAAAAAGAATCCAGAAATTATCAGCCATTCAAAATGCATTATAAAAAAAGTTTGTTCTCCTAATGAATGGATTTCTCTTTATTCAAAGAAATCTTTTTCAGTTAGATTCATTCCAGATGGATTTACTTATCAAGATTACAAAATGGCATGGTATCGTGCTTTTTGGTATAGACCATTCAATCATTCTTGGTTCTTTACATTCAAAGAAAGTTGCAGCAGAGAATTCCCAATTTGGTTCAACCATTGGTGGAAATAGTTTGGTCCACAACCAGAAATTCTACCTCCAAATATCCTCATGGGATTCCAAACTTATCTCAAAAAAACTAGGGGGGAAGAACATACAAGGCCAATACTATTTCATATGGAATTCAAAGTACCATGGATTTTTTGCTGGAGTTTCAAAGTTCATCAAGAATTGGAAAAACCACTTCCAATGTCACTAGTTCGAGAATTCAAAATTAAACGGTGGTTAGGATTCAATCAAGAATTTTGTGATCAAAAGAATGTATTAAGATTCCTAGAGACGGGAGAAAAATTCAAATGGACTAATCCAAATCAACAGTCTACCAAAGGAGTTAATTCCCCAACTAATCCACAGAAGATAGAAAAAGAGAAAAGTTGCTCAACATCAGACACCACGGCAAATGACTTCTTAATGAAAAAGATGATGCAGAATCCGGAAATGCTCAAAGAATACCTAAATTATTTGTAAAATCAAGATAAGAAAGAAGAAGACAAAAAAGATGAGTCAGCTGGATCGTCATCAGAATCAACTTTTGATCCATTTGGTGGTCCCTGTGCTCAAGACCCGACAGACTTTTGATAAAGTGGTCGGCCAATTTCAAAGATGCCGATTTCAAGATAAGAGAAGAATTTCAAAAGGACCAATTACAAGAAGATAAGGTGTCGGCAAGAAAAGCAAATGAAATTCAAATGAAAGTGTCGGCAATCAAATGAAAATGAAATTAAAAGACGGAAGTCTCTATAAATAGAACTCAAGATCATTTGTAGAGGCATCGAGTTTTTTTTTAGCTATCATAGGAACTTTCTGTAAAACTCTAAATTCTCAGCTTCTATATTTCTTTGTATGCTCTTTGATTCAAGAAGTTCAATAAAAATTCGAAGTTTCATTTCATCTCAAAGGCTCTGCTATTTAAAGTTTTCGTTGCAAAGCTACTCTGATTTCCAAGTAAGTTTTATTTAATTTTATGTCAATTATATGCCTGGGTTGGTTCTGGTATTCAAGAATTTCTGGTAACCAAGAAAATCCATGTTTTACCAAACCTATTACTCAACATATCACTTTAACTAGATTTCAAGAAGTGCCTCTTTACAATGCACTAAATTCCTTTACCCAAAGACTTTTTCCTTCAAAATGTTTTTGGCAATCAGATGATCCATCCAAAAATCTGGATTATTACGAATTAATTCTCACTGATACTCAATCTGTTGAGATTTTCCCTATTCCAGACAAAAAGAATCCAGAAATTATCAGCCATTCAAAATGCATTATAAAAAAAGTTTGTTCTCCTAATGAATGGATTTCTCTTTATTCAAAGAAATCTTTTTCAGTTAGATTCATTCCAGATGGATTTACTTATCAAAATTACAAAATGGCATGGTATCGTGCTTTTTGGTATAGACCATTCAATCATTCTTGGTTCTTTACATTCAAAGAAAGTTGCAGCAGAGAATTCCCAATTTGGTTCAACCATTGGTGGAAATAGTTTGGTCCACAACCAGAAATTCTACCTCCAAATGTCCTCATGGGATTCCAAACTTATCTCAAAAAAGCTAGGGGGGAAGAACATACAAGGCCAATACTATTTCATATGGAATTCAAAGTACCATGGATTTTTTGCTGGAGTTTCAAAGTTCATCAAGAATTGGAAAAACCACTTCCAATGTCACTAGTTCGAGAATTCAAAATTAAACGGTGGTTAGGATTCAATCAAGAATTTTGTGATCAAAAGAATGTATTAAGATTCCTAGAGACGGGAGAAAAATTCAAATGGACTAATCCAAATCAACAGTCTACCAAAGGAGTTAATTCCCCAACTAATCCACAGAAGATAGAAAAAGAGAAAAGTTGCTCAACATCAGACACCACGGCAAATGACTTCTTAATGAAAAAGATGATACAGAATCTGGAAATGCTCAAAGAATACCTCAATTATTTGCAAAATCAAGACAAGAAAGAAGAAGACAAAAAAGATGAGTCAGCTGGATCGTCATCAGAATCAACTTTTGATCCATTTGGTGGTCCCTGTGCTCAAGACCCGACAGACTTTTGATAAAGTGGTCGGCCAATTTCAAAGATGCCGATTTCAAGATAAGAGAAGAATTTCAAAAGGACCAATTACAAGAAGATAAGGTGTCGGCAAGAAAAGCAAATGAAATTCAAATGAAAGTGTCGGCAATCAAATAAAGAGGAAATTAAAAGACGGAAGTCTCTATAAATAGAACTCAAGATCATTTGTAGAGGCATCGAGTTTTTTTTTAGCTATCAAAGGAACTTTCTGTAAAACTCTAAATTCTCAGCTTCTATATTTATTTGTATGCTCTTTGATTCAAGAAGTTCAATAAAAATTCGAAGTTTGATTTCATCTCAAAGGCTCTGCTATTTAAAATTTTCGTTGCAAAGCTACTCCGATTTCCAAGTAAGTTTTATTTAATTTTATGTCAATTATATGCCTGGGTTGGTTCTGGTATTCAAGAATTTCTGGTATCCAAGAAAATCCATATTTTACCAAACCTATTACTCAACATATCACTTTAACTACATTTCAAGCGGTGCCTCTTTACAATGCACTAAATTCCTTTACCCAAAGACTTTTTCCTTAAAATTATTTTTGGCAATCAGATGATCCATCCAAAAATCAGGATTATTACGAATTAATTCTCACTGATACTCAATCTGTTGAGATTTTCCCTATTCCAGACAAAAAGAATCCGGAAATTATCAGCCATTCAAAATGCATTATAAAAAAAGTTTGTTCTCCTAATGAATGAATTTCTCTTTATTCAAAGAAATCTTTTTCAGTTAGATTCATTCCAGATGGATTTACTTATCAAAATTACAAAATGGCATGGTATCGTGCTTTTTTGTATAGACCATTCAATCATTCTTGGTTCTTTACATTCAAAGAAAGTTGCAGCAGAGAATTCCCAATTTGGTTCAACCATTGGTGGAAATGGTTTGGTCCACAACCTGATATTCTACCTCTAAATGTCCTCATGGGATTCCAAACTTATCTCAAAAAAGCAAGGGGGAAGAACATACAAGGCTAATACTATTTCATATGGAATTCAAAGTACCATTGATTTTTTGCTGGAGTTTCAAAGTTCATCAAGAATTGGAAAAACCACTTCCAATGTCACTAGTTCGAGAATTCAAAATTAAACGGTGGTTAGGATTCAATCAAGAATTTTGTGATCAAAAGAATGTATTAAGATTCCTAGAGACGGGAGAAAAATTCAAATGGACTAATCCAAATCAACAGTCTACCAAAGGAGTTAATTCCCCAACTAATCCACAGAAGATAGAAAAAGAGAAAAGTTGCTCAACATCAGACACCACGGCAAATGACTTCTTAATGAAAAAGATGATACAGAATCTGGAAATGCTCAAAGAATACCTCAATTATTTGCAAAATCAAGACAAGAAAGAAGAAGACAAAAAAGATGAGTCAGCTGGATCGTCATCAGAATCAACTTTTGATCCATTTGGTGGTCCCTGTGCTCAAGACCCGACAGACTTTTGATAAAGTGGTCGGCCAATTTCAAAGATGCCGATTTCAAGATAAGAGAAGAATTTCAAAAGGACCAATTACAAGAAGATAAGGTGTCGGCAAGAAAAGCAAATGAAATTCAAATGAAAGTGTCGGCAATCAAATAAAGATGAAATTAAAAGACGGAAATCTCTATAAATAGAACTCAAGATCATTTGTAGAGGCATCGAGTTTTTTTTTAGCTATCAAAGGAACTTTCTGTAAAACTCTAAATTCTCAGCTTCTATATTTATTTGTATGCTCTTTGATTCAAGAAGTTCAATAAAAATTCGAAGTTTGATTTCATCTCAAAGGCTCTGCTATTTAAAATTTTCGTTGCAAAGCTACTCCGATTTCCAAGTAAGTTTTATTTAATTTTATGTCAATTATATGCCTGGGTTGGTTCTGGTATTCAAGAATTTCTGGTATCCAAGAAAATCCATATTTTACCAAACCTATTACTCAACATATCACTTTAACTACATTTCAAGCGGTGCCTCTTTACAATGCACTAAATTCCTTTACCCAAAGACTTTTTCCTTAAAATTATTTTTGGCAATCAGATGATCCATCCAAAAATCAGGATTATTACGAATTAATTCTCACTGATACTCAATCTGTTGAGATTTTCCCTATTCCAGACAAAAAGAATCCGGAAATTATCAGCCATTCAAAATGCATTATAAAAAAAGTTTGTTCTCCTAATGAATGAATTTCTCTTTATTCAAAGAAATCTTTTTCAGTTAGATTCATTCCAGATGGATTTACTTATCAAAATTACAAAATGGCATGGTATCGTGCTTTTTTGTATAGACCATTCAATCATTCTTGGTTCTTTACATTCAAAGAAAGTTGCAGCAGAGAATTCCCAATTTGGTTCAACCATTGGTGGAAATGGTTTGGTCCACAACCTGATATTCTACCTCTAAATGTCCTCATGGGATTCCAAACTTATCTCAAAAAAGCAAGGGGGAAGAACATACAAGGCCAATACTATTTCATATGGAATTCAAAGTACCATTGATTTTTTGCTGGAGTTTCAAAGTTCATCAAGAATTGGAAAAACCACTTCCAATGTCACTAGTTCGAGAATTCAAAATTAAACGGTGGTTAGGATTCAATCAAGAATTTTGTGATCAAAAGAATGTATTAAGATTCCTAGAGACGGGAGAAAAATTCAAATGGACTAATCCAAATCAACAGTCTACCAAAGGAGTTAATTCCCCAACTAATCCACAGAAGATAGAAAAAGAGAAAAGTTGCTCAACATCAGACACCACGGCAAATGACTTCTTAATGAAAAAGATGATACAGAATCTGGAAATGCTCAAAGAATACCTCAATTATTTGCAAAATCAAGACAAGAAAGAAGAAGACAAAAAAGATGAGTCAGCTGGATCGTCATCAGAATCAACTTTTGATCCATTTGGTGGTCCCTGTGCTCAAGACCCGACAGACTTTTGATAAAGTGGTCGGCCAATTTCAAAGATGCCGATTTCAAGATAAGAGAAGAATTTCAAAAGGACCAATTACAAGAAGATAAGGTGTCGGCAAGAAAAGCAAATGAAATTCAAATGAAAGTGTCGGCAATCAAATAAAGATGAAATTAAAAGACGGAAGTCTCTATAAATAGAACACAAGATCATTTGTAGAGGCATCGAGTTTTTTTTTAGCTATCATAGGAACTTTCTGTAAATCTCTAAATTCTCAGCTTCTATTTTTCTTTGTATGCTCTTTGATTCAAGAAATTCAATAAAAATTCAAATTTTGATTTCATCTCAAAGGCTCTGCTATTTAAAGTTTTCGTTGCAAAACTACTCTGATTTCCAAGTAAGTTTTATTTAATTTTATGTCAATTATATGCCTGGGTTGGTTCTGGTATTCAAGAATTTCTGGTAACCAAGAAAATCCATATTTTACCAAACCTATTACTCAACATATCACTTTAACTAGATTTCAAGAAGTGCCTCTTTACAATGCACTAAATTCCTTTACCCAAAGACTTTTTCCTTCAAAATATTTTTGGCAATCAGATGATCCATCCAAAAATTTGGATTATTACGAATTAATTCTCACTGATACTCAATCTGTTGAGATTTTCCCTATTCCAGACAAAAAGAATCCGGAAATTATCAGCCATTCAAAATGCATTATAAAAAAAGTTTGTTCTCCTAATGAATGAATTTCTCTTTATTCAAAGAAATCTTTTTCAGTTAGATTCATTCCAGATGGATTTACTTATCAAAATTACAAAATGGCATGGTATCGTGATTTTTTGTATAGACCATTCAATCATTCTTGGTTCTTTACATTCAAAGAAAGTTGCAGCAGAGAATTCCCAATTTGGTTCAACCATTGGTGGAAATGGTTTGGTCCACAACCTGATATTCTACCTCTAAATGTCCTCATGGGATTCCAAACTTATCTCAAAAAAGCAAGGGGGAAGAACATACAAGGCTAATACTATTTCATATGGAATTCAAAGTACCATTGATTTTTTGCTGGAGTTTCAAAGTTCATCAAGAATTGGAAAAACCACTTCCAATGTCACTAGTTCGAGAATTCAAAATTAAACGGTGGTTAGGATTCAATCAAGAATTTTGTGATCAAAAGAATGTATTAAGATTCCTAGAGACGGGAGAAAAATTCAAATGGACTAATCCAAATCAACAGTCTACCAAAGGAGTTAATTCCCCAACTAATCCACAGAAGATAGAAAAAGAGAAAAGTTGCTCAACATCAGACACCACGGCAAATGACTTCTTAATGAAAAAGATGATACAGAATCTGGAAATGCTCAAAGAATACCTCAATTATTTGCAAAATCAAGACAAGAAAGAAGAAGACAAAAAAGATGAGTCAGCTGGATCGTCATCAGAATCAACTTTTGATCCATTTGGTGGTCCCTGTGCTCAAAACCCGACAGACTTTTGATAAAGTGGTCGGCCAATTTCAAAGATGCCGATTTCAAGATAAGAGAAGAATTTCAAAAGGACCAATTACAAGAAGATAAGGTGTCGGCAAGAAAAACAAATGAAATTCAAATGAAAGTGTTGGCAATCAAATAAAGAGGAAATTAAAAGACGGAAGTCTCTATAAATAGAACTCAAGATCATTTGTAGAGGCATCGAGTTTTTTTTTAGCTATCAAAGGAACTTTCTGTAAAACTCTAAATTCTCAGCTTCTATATTTATTTGTATGCTCTTTGATTCAAGAAGTTCAATAAAAATTCGAAGTTTGATTTCATCTCAAAGGCTCTGCTATTTAAAATTTTCGTTGCAAAGCTACTCCGATTTCCAAGTAAGTTTTATTTAATTTTATGTCAATTATATGCCTGGGTTGGTTCTGGTATTCAAGAATTTCTGGTATCCAAGAAAATCCATATTTTACCAAACCTATTACTCAACATATCACTTTAACTACATTTCAAGCGGTGCCTCTTTACAATGCACTAAATTCCTTTACCCAAAGACTTTTTCCTTAAAATTATTTTTGGCAATCAGATGATCCATCCAAAAATCAGGATTATTACGAATTAATTCTCACTGATACTCAATCTGTTGAGATTTTCCCTATTCCAGACAAAAAGAATCCGGAAATTATCAGCCATTCAAAATGCATTATAAAAAAAGTTTGTTCTCCTAATGAATGAATTTCTCTTTATTCAAAGAAATCTTTTTCAGTTAGATTCATTCCAGATGGATTTACTTATCAAAATTACAAAATGGCATGGTATCGTGCTTTTTTGTATAGACCATTCAATCATTCTTGGTTCTTTACATTCAAAGAAAGTTGCAGCAGAGAATTCCCAATTTGGTTCAACCATTGGTGGAAATGGTTTGGTCCACAACCTGATATTCTACCTCTAAATGTCCTCATGGGATTCCAAACTTATCTCAAAAAAGCAAGGGGGAAGAACATACAAGGCTAATACTATTTCATATGGAATTCAAAGTACCATTGATTTTTTGCTGGAGTTTCAAAGTTCATCAAGAATTGGAAAAACCACTTCCAATGTCACTAGTTCGAGAATTCAAAATTAAACGGTGGTTAGGATTCAATCAAGAATTTTGTGATCAAAAGAATGTATTAAGATTCCTAGAGACGGGAGAAAAATTCAAATGGACTAATCCAAATCAACAGTCTACCAAAGGAGTTAATTCCCCAACTAATCCACAGAAGATAGAAAAAGAGAAAAGTTGCTCAACATCAGACACCACGGCAAATGACTTCTTAATGAAAAAGATGATACAGAATCTGGAAATGCTCAAAGAATACCTCAATTATTTGCAAAATCAAGACAAGAAAGAAGAAGACAAAAAAGATGAGTCAGCTGGATCGTCATCAGAATCAACTTTTGATCCATTTGGTGGTCCCTGTGCTCAAGACCCGACAGACTTTTGATAAAGTGGTCGGCCAATTTCAAAGATGCCGATTTCAAGATAAGAGAAGAATTTCAAAAGGACCAATTACAAGAAGATAAGGTGTCGGCAAGAAAAGCAAATGAAATTCAAATGAAAGTGTCGGCAATCAAATAAAGATGAAATTAAAAGACGGAAGTCTCTATAAATAGAACTCAAGATCATTTGTAGAGGCATCGAGTTTTTTTTTAGCTATCATAGGAACTTTCTGTAAAACTCTAAATTCTCAGCTTCTATATTTCTTTGTATGCTCTTTGATTCAAGAAGTTCAATAAAAATTCAAAGTTTGATTTCATCTCAAAGGCTCTGCTATTTAAAGTTTTCGTTGCAAAGCTACTCTGATTTCCAAGTAAGTTTTATTTAATTTTATGTCAATTATATGCCTGGGTTGGTTCTGGTATTCAAGAATTTCTGGTAACCAAGAAAATCCATATTTTACCAAACCTATTACTCAACATATCACTTTAACTAGATTTCAAGAAGTGCCTCTTTACAATGCACTAAATTCCTTTACCCAAAGACTTTTTCCTTCAAAATATTTTTGGCAATCAGATGATCCATCCAAAAATTTGGATTATTACGAATTAATTCTCACTGATACTCAATCTGTTGAGATTTTCCCTATTCCAGACAAAAAGAATCCGGAAATTATCAGCCATTCAAAATGCATTATAAAAAAAGTTTGTTCTCCTAATGAATGAATTTCTCTTTATTCAAAGAAATCTTTTTCAGTTAGATTCATTCCAGATGGATTTACTTATCAAAATTACAAAATGGCATGGTATCGTGATTTTTTGTATAGACCATTCAATCATTCTTGGTTCTTTACATTCAAAGAAAGTTGCAGCAGAGAATTCCCAATTTGGTTCAACCATTGGTGGAAATGGTTTGGTCCACAACCTGATATTCTACCTCTAAATGTCCTCATGGGATTCCAAACTTATCTCAAAAAAGCAAGGGGGAAGAACATACAAGGCTAATACTATTTCATATGGAATTCAAAGTACCATTGATTTTTTGCTGGAGTTTCAAAGTTCATCAAGAATTGGAAAAACCACTTCCAATGTCACTAGTTCGAGAATTCAAAATTAAACGGTGGTTAGGATTCAATCAAGAATTTTGTGATCAAAAGAATGTATTAAGATTCCTAGAGACGGGAGAAAAATTCAAATGGACTAATCCAAATCAACAGTCTACCAAAGGAGTTAATTCCCCAACTAATCCACAGAAGATAGAAAAAGAGAAAAGTTGCTCAACATCAGACACCACGGCAAATGACTTCTTAATGAAAAAGATGATACAGAATCTGGAAATGCTCAAAGAATACCTCAATTATTTGCAAAATCAAGACAAGAAAGAAGAAGACAAAAAAGATGAGTCAGCTGGATCGTCATCAGAATCAACTTTTGATCCATTTGGTGGTCCCTGTGCTCAAAACCCGACAGACTTTTGATAAAGTGGTCGGCCAATTTCAAAGATGCCGATTTCAAGATAAGAGAAGAATTTCAAAAGGACCAATTACAAGAAGATAAGGTGTCGGCAAGAAAAACAAATGAAATTCAAATGAAAGTGTTGGCAATCAAATAAAGAGGAAATTAAAAGACGGAAGTCTCTATAAATAGAACTCAAGATCATTTGTAGAGGCATCGAGTTTTTTTTTAGCTATCAAAGGAACTTTCTGTAAAACTCTAAATTCTCAGCTTCTATATTTATTTGTATGCTCTTTGATTCAAGAAGTTCAATAAAAATTCGAAGTTTGATTTCATCTCAAAGGCTCTGCTATTTAAAATTTTCGTTGCAAAGCTACTCCGATTTCCAAGTAAGTTTTATTTAATTTTATGTCAATTATATGCCTGGGTTGGTTCTGGTATTCAAGAATTTCTGGTATCCAAGAAAATCCATATTTTACCAAACCTATTACTCAACATATCACTTTAACTACATTTCAAGCGGTGCCTCTTTACAATGCACTAAATTCCTTTACCCAAAGACTTTTTCCTTAAAATTATTTTTGGCAATCAGATGATCCATCCAAAAATCAGGATTATTACGAATTAATTCTCACTGATACTCAATCTGTTGAGATTTTCCCTATTCCAGACAAAAAGAATCCGGAAATTATCAGCCATTCAAAATGCATTATAAAAAAAGTTTGTTCTCCTAATGAATGAATTTCTCTTTATTCAAAGAAATCTTTTTCAGTTAGATTCATTCCAGATGGATTTACTTATCAAAATTACAAAATGGCATGGTATCGTGCTTTTTTGTATAGACCATTCAATCATTCTTGGTTCTTTACATTCAAAGAAAGTTGCAGCAGAGAATTCCCAATTTGGTTCAACCATTGGTGGAAATGGTTTGGTCCACAACCTGATATTCTACCTCTAAATGTCCTCATGGGATTCCAAACTTATCTCAAAAAAGCAAGGGGGAAGAACATACAAGGCTAATACTATTTCATATGGAATTCAAAGTACCATTGATTTTTTGCTGGAGTTTCAAAGTTCATCAAGAATTGGAAAAACCACTTCCAATGTCACTAGTTCGAGAATTCAAAATTAAACGGTGGTTAGGATTCAATCAAGAATTTTGTGATCAAAAGAATGTATTAAGATTCCTAGAGACGGGAGAAAAATTCAAATGGACTAATCCAAATCAACAGTCTACCAAAGGAGTTAATTCCCCAACTAATCCACAGAAGATAGAAAAAGAGAAAAGTTGCTCAACATCAGACACCACGGCAAATGACTTCTTAATGAAAAAGATGATACAGAATCTGGAAATGCTCAAAGAATACCTCAATTATTTGCAAAATCAAGACAAGAAAGAAGAAGACAAAAAAGATGAGTCAGCTGGATCGTCATCAGAATCAACTTTTGATCCATTTGGTGGTCCCTGTGCTCAAGACCCGACAGACTTTTGATAAAGTGGTCGGCCAATTTCAAAGATGCCGATTTCAAGATAAGAGAAGAATTTCAAAAGGACCAATTACAAGAAGATAAGGTGTCGGCAAGAAAAGCAAATGAAATTCAAATGAAAGTGTCGGCAATCAAATAAAGATGAAATTAAAAGACGGAAATCTCTATAAATAGAACTCAAGATCATTTGTAGAGGCATCGAGTTTTTTTTTAGCTATCAAAGGAACTTTCTGTAAAACTCTAAATTCTCAGCTTCTATATTTATTTGTATGCTCTTTGATTCAAGAAGTTCAATAAAAATTCGAAGTTTGATTTCATCTCAAAGGCTCTGCTATTTAAAATTTTCGTTGCAAAGCTACTCCGATTTCCAAGTAAGTTTTATTTAATTTTATGTCAATTATATGCCTGGGTTGGTTCTGGTATTCAAGAATTTCTGGTATCCAAGAAAATCCATATTTTACCAAACCTATTACTCAACATATCACTTTAACTACATTTCAAGCGGTGCCTCTTTACAATGCACTAAATTCCTTTACCCAAAGACTTTTTCCTTAAAATTATTTTTGGCAATCAGATGATCCATCCAAAAATCTGGATTATTACGAATTAATTCTCACTGATACTCAATCTGTTGAGATTTTCCCTATTCCAGACAAAAAGAATCCAGAAATTATCAGCCATTCAAAATGCATTATAAAAAAAGTTTGTTCTCCTAATGAATGGACTTCTCTTTATTCAAAGAAATCTTTTTCAGTTAGATTCATTCCAGATGGATTTACTTATCATGATTACAAAATGGCATGGTATCGTGCTTTTTGGTATAGACCATTCAATCATTCTTGGTTCTTTACATTCAAAGAAAGTTGCAGCAGAGAATTCCCAATTTGGTTCAACCATTGGTGGAAATGGTTTGGTCCACAACCAGAAATTCTACCTCCAAATGCCCTCATGGGATTCCAAACTTATCTCAAAAAAGCTAGGGGGGAAGAACATACAAGGCCAATACTATTTCATATGGAATTCAAAGTTCCATTGATTTTTTGCTGGAGTTTCAAAGTTCATCAAGAATTGGAAAAACCACTTCCAATGTCACAAGTTCAAGAATTCAAAATTAAATGGTGGTTAGAATTCAATCAAGAATTTTGTGATGAAAAGAATGTTTTAAGATTTCTAGAGACGGGAGGAAAACTCAAATGGACTAATCCAAATCAACAATCTACCAAAGGAGTTAATTCCCCAACTACTCCACAGAAGATCGAAAAAGAGAAAAGTTGCTCAACATCAGACACCACGGCAAATGACTTCTTAATGAAAAAGATGATGCAGAATCCGGAAATGCTCAAAGAATACCTAAATTATTTGCAAAATCAAGACAAGAAATAAGAAGACAAAAAAGATGAGTCAACTGGATCGTCATCAGAATCAACTTTTGATCCATTTGGTGGTCCCTGTGCTCAAGACCCGACAGACTTTTGATAAATTGGTCGGCCAATTTCAAAGATGCCGATTTCAAGATAAGAGAAGAATTTCAAAAGGACCAATTACAAGAAGATAAGGTGTCGGCAAGAAAAGCAAATGAAATTCAAATGAAAGTGTCGGCAATCAAATGAAAATGAAATTAAAAGACGGAAGTCTCTATAAATAGAACTCAAAATCATTTGTAGAGGCATCGAGTTTTTTTTTAGCTATCATAGGAACTTTCTGTAAACCTCTAATTTCTCAGTTTCTATATTTCTTTGTATGCTCTTTGATTCAAGAAGTTCAATAAGAATTCAAAGTTTGATTTCATCTCAAAGGCTCTGCTATTTAAAGTTTTCGTTGCAAAGCTACTCTGATTTCCAAGTAAGTTTTATTTAATTTTATGTCAATTATATGCCTGGGTTGGTTCTGGTATTCAAGAATTTCTGGTAACCAATAAAATCCATAGTTTACCAAATCCATTACTCAACATACCACTTTAACTAGATTTCAAGAAGTGCCTCTTTACAATGCACTAAATTCCTTTACCCAAAGACTTTTTCCTTCAAAATGTTTTTGGCAATCAGATGATACATCAAAAAATCTGGATTATTACGAATTAATTCTCACTGATACTCAATCTGTTGAGATTTTGCCTATTCCAGACAAAAAGAATCCAGAATTTATCAGCCATTCAAAATGCATTATAAAAAAAGTTTGTTCTCCTAATGAATGGACTTCTCTTTATTCAAAGAAATCTTTTTCAGTTAGATTCATTCCAGATGGATTTACTTATCATGATTACAAAATGGCATGGTATCGTGCTTTTTGGTATATACCATTCAATCATTCTTGGTTCTTTACATTCAAAGAAAGTTGCAGCAGAGAATTCCCAATTTGGTTCAACCATTGGTGGAAATAGTTTGGTCTACAACCAGAAATTCTACCTCCAAATGTCCTCATGGGATTCCAAACTTATCTCAAAAAAGCTAGGGGGGAAGAACATACAAGGCCAATACTATTTCATATGGAATTCAAAGTACCATGGATTTTTTGCTGGAGTTTCAAAGTTCATCAAGAATTGGAAAAATCACTTCCAATGTCACTAGTACGAGAATTCAAAATTAAGCGGTGGTTAGGATTCAATCAAGAATTTTATGATGAAAAGAATGTATTAAGATTCCTAGAGACGGGAGAAAAATTCAAATGGACTAATCCAAATCAACAGTCTACCAAAGGAGTTAATTCCCCAACTAATCCACAGAAGATAGAAAAAGAGAAAAGTTGCTCAACATCAGACACCACGGCAAATGACTTCTTAATGAAAAAGATGATACAGAATTTGGAAATGCTCAAAGAATACCTCAATTATTTGCAAAATCAAGACAAGAAAGAAGAAGACAAAAAAGATGAGTCAGCTGGATCGTCATCAGAATCAACTTTTGATCTATTTGGTGGTCCCTGTGCTCAAGACCCGACAGACTTTTGATAAAGTGGTCGGCCAATTTCAAAGATGCCGATTTCAAGATAAGAGAAGAATTTCAAAAGGAACAATTACAAGAAGATAAGGTGTCGGCAAGAAAAGCAAATGAAATTCAAATGAAAGTGTCGGCAATCAAATGAAAATGAAATTAAAAGACGGAAGTCTCTATAAATAGAACACAAGATCATTTGTAGAGGCATCGAGTTTTTTTTTAGCTATCATAGGAACTTTCTGTAAACCTCTAAATTCTCAGTTTCTATATTTCTTTGTATGCTCTTTGATTCAAGAAGTTCAATAAGAATTCGAAGTTTCATTTCATCTCAAAGGCTCTGCTATTTAAAGTTTTCGTTGCAAAGCTACTCTGATTTCCAAGTAAGTTTTATTTAATTTTATGTCAATTATATGCCTGGGTTGGTTCTGGTATTCAAGAATTTCTGGTAACCAAGAAAATCCATGTTTTACCAAACCTATTACTCAACATATCACTTTAACTAGATTTCAAGAAGTGCCTCTTTACAATGCACTAAATTCTTTACCCAAAGACTTTTTACTTCAAAATGTTTTTGGCAATCAGATGATCCATCCAAAAATCTGGATTATTACGAATTAATTCTCACTGATACTCAATCTGTTGAGATTTTCCCTATTCCAGACAAAAAGAATCCAGAAATTATCCGCCATTCAAAATGCATTATAAAAAAAGTTTGTTCTCCTAATGAATGGACTTCTCTTTATTCAAAGAAATCTTTTTCAGTTAGATTCATTTCAGATGGATTTACTTCACAAGATTACAAAATAGCATGGTATCGTGCTTTTTGGTATAGACCATTCAATCATTCTTGGTTCTTTACATTCAAAGAAAGTTGCAGCAGAGAATTCCCAATTTGGTTCAACCATTGGTGGAAATAGTTTGGTCCACAACCAGAAATTCTACCTCCAAATATTCTCATGGGATTCCAAACTTATCTCAAAAAAACTAGGGGGGAAGAACATACAAGGCCAATACTATTTCATATGGAATTCAAAGTACCATGGATTTTTTGCTGGAGTTTCAAAGTTCATCAAGATTTGGAAAAACCACTTCCAATGTCACTAGTTCGAGAATTCAAAATTAAATGGTGGTTAGGATTCACTCAAGAATTTTGTGATCAAAAGAATGTATTAAGATTCCTAGAGACGGGAGAAAAATTCAAATGGACTAATCCAAATCAACAGTCTACCAAAGGAGTTAATTCCCCAACTAATCCACAGAAGATAGAAAAAGAGAAAAGTTGCTCAACATCAGACACCACGGCAAATGACTTCTTAATGAAAAAGATGATGCAGAATCCGGAAATGCTCAAAGAATACCTAAATTATTTGTAAAATCAAGATAAGAAAGAAGAAGACAAAAAAGATGAGTCAGCTGGATCGTCATCAGAATCAACTTTTGATCCATTTGGTGGTCCCTGTGCTCAAGACCCGACAGACTTTTGATAAAGTGGTCGGCCAATTTCAAAGATGCCGATTTCAAGATAAGAGAAGAATTTCAAAAGGACCAATTACAAGAAGATAAGGTTTCGACAAGAAAAGCAAATGAAATTCAAATGAAAGTGTCGGCAATCAAATGAAAATGAAATTAAAAGACGGAAGTCTCTATACATAGAACTCAAGATCATTTGTAGAGGCATCGAGTTTTTTTTTAGCTATCATAGGAACTTTCTGTAAACCTCTAAATTCTCAGTTTCTATATTTCTTTGTATGCTCTTTGATTCAAGAAGTTCAATAAGAATTCGAAGTTTCATTTCATCTCAAAGGCTCTGCTATTTAAAGTTTTCGTTGCAAAGCTACTCTGATTTCCAAGTAGGTTTTATTTAATTTTATGTCAATTATATGCCTGGGTTGGTTCGGGTATTCAAGAATTTCTGGTAACCAAGAAAATCCATGTTTTACCAAACCTATTACTCAACATATCACTTTAACTAGATTTCAAGAAGTGCCTCTTTACAATGCACTAAATTCCTTTACCCAAAGACTTTTTCCTTCAAAATGTTTTTGGCAATCAGATGATCCATCAAAAAATCTGGATTATTACGAATTAATTCTCACTGATACTCAATCTGTTGAGATTTTCCCTATTCCAGACAAAAAGAATCCAGAAATTATCAGCCATTCAAAATGCATTATAAAAAAAGTTTGTTCTCCTAATGAATGGACTTCTCTTTATTCAAAGAAATCTTTTTCAGTTAGATTCATTCCAGATGGATTTACTTATCAAGATTACAAAATGGCATGGTATCGTGCTTTTTGGTATAGACCATTCAATCATTCTTGGTTCTTTACATTCAAAGAAAGTTGCAGCAGAGAATTCCCAATTTGGTTCAACCATTGGTGGAAATAGTTTGGTCCACAACCAGAAATTCTACCTCCAAATGTCCTCATGGGATTCCAAACTTATCTCAAAAAAGCTAGGGGGGAAGAACATACAAGGCCAATACTATTTCATATGGAATTCAAAGTACCATGGATTTTTTGCTGGAGTTTCAAAGTTCATCAAGAATTGGAAAAACCACTTCCAATGTCACTAGTTCGAGAATTCAAAATTAAACGGTGGTTAGGATTCAATCAAGAATTTTGTGATCAAAAGAATGTATTAAGATTCCTAGAGACGGGAGAAAAATTCAAATGGACTAATCCAAATCAACAGTCTACCAAAGGAGTTAATTCCCCAACTAATCCACAGAAGATAGAAAAAGAGAAAAGTTGCTCAACATCAGACACCACGGCAAATGACTTCTTAATGAAAAAGATGATACAGAATTTGGAAATGCTCAAAGAATACCTCAATTATTTGCAAAATCAAGACAAGAAAGAAGAAGACAAAAAAGATGAGTCAGCTGGATCGTCATCAGAATCAACTTTTGATCCATTTGGTGGTCCCTGTGCTCAAGACCCGACAGACTTTTGATAAAGTGGTCGGCCAATTTCAAAGATGCCGATTTCAAGATAAGAGAAGAATTTCAAAAGGACCAATTACAAGAAGATAAGGTGTCGGCAAGAAAAGCAAATGAAATTCAAATGAAAGTGTCGGCAATCAAATGAAAATGAAATTAAAAGACGGAAGTCTCTATAAATAGAACTCAAGATCATTTGTAGAGGCATCGAGTTTTTTTTTAGCTATCATAGGAACTTTCTGTAAACCTCTAAATTCTCAGTTTCTATATTTCTTTGTATGCTCTTTGATTCAAGAAGTTCAATAAGAATTCGAAGTTTCATTTCATCTCAAAGGCTCTGCTATTTAAAGTTTTCGTTGCAAAGCTACTCTGATTTCCAAGTAAGTTTTATTTAATTTTATGTCAATTATATGCCTGGGTTGGTTCTGGTATTCAAGAATTTCTGGTAACCAAGAAAATCCATGTTTTACCAAACCTATTACTCAACATATCACTTTAACTAGATTTCAAGAAGTGCCTCTTTACAATGCACTAAATTCCTTTACCCAAAGACTTTTTACTTCAAAATGTTTTTGGCAATCAGATGATCCATCCAAAAATCTGGATTATTACGAATTAATTCTCACTGATACTCAATCTGTTGAGATTTTCCCTATTCCAGACAAAAAGAATCCAGAAATTATCAGCCATTCAAAATGCATTATAAAAAAAGTTTGTTCTCCTAATGAATGGACTTCTCTTTATTCAAAGAAATCTTTTTCAGTTAGATTCATTCCAGATGGATTTACTTATCAAGATTACAAAATGGCATGGTATCGTGCTTTTTGGTATAGACCATTCAATCATTCTTGGTTCTTTACATTCAAAGAAAGTTGCAGCAGAGAATTCCCAATTTGGTTCAACCATTGGTGGAAATAGTTTGGTCCACAACCAGAAATTCTACCTCCAAATATCCTCATGGGATTCCAAACTTATCTCAAAAAAACTAGGGGGGAAGAACATACAAGGCCAATACTATTTCATATGGAATTCAAAGTACCATGGATTTTTTGCTGGAGTTTCAAAGTTCATCAAGAATTGGAAAAACCACTTCCAATGTCACTAGTTCGAGAATTCAAAATTAAACGGTGGTTAGGATTCACTCAAGAATTTTGTGATCAAAAGAATGTATTAAGATTCCTAGAGACGGGAGAAAAATTCAAATGGACTAATCCAAATCAACAGTCTACCAAAGGAGTTAATTCCCCAACTAATCCACAGAAGATAGAAAAAGAGAAAAGTTGCTCAACATCAGACACCACGGCAAATGACTTCTTAATGAAAAAGATGATGCAGAATCCGGAAATGCTCAAAGAATACCTAAATTATTTGTAAAATCAAGATAAGAAAGAAGAAGACAAAAAAGATGAGTCAGCTGGATCGTCATCAGAATCAACTTTTGATCCATTTGGTGGTCCCTGTGCTCAAGACCCGACAGACTTTTGATAAAGTGGTCGGCCAATTTCAAAGATGCCGATTTCAAGATAAGAGAAGAATTTCAAAAGGACCAATTACAAGAAGATAAGGTGTCGGCAAGAAAAGCAAATGAAATTCAAATGAAAGTGTCGGCAATCAAATGAAAATGAAATTAAAAGACGGAAGTCTCTATAAATAGAACTCAAGATCATTTGTAGAGGCATCGAGTTTTTTTTTAGCTATCATAGGAACTTTCTGTAAACCTCTAAATTCTCAGTTTCTATATTTCTTTGTATGCTCTTTGATTCAAGAAGTTCAATAAGAATTCGAAGTTTCATTTCATCTCAAAGGCTCTGCTATTTAAAGTTTTCGTTGCAAAGCTACTCTGATTTCCAAGTAAGTTTTATTTAATTTTATGTCAATTATATGCCTGGGTTGGTTCTGGTATTCAAGAATTTCTGGTAACCAAGAAAATCCATGTTTTACCAAACCTATTACTCAACATATCACTTTAACTAGATTTCAAGAAGTGCCTCTTTACAATGCACTAAATTCCTTTACCCAAAGACTTTTTCCTTCAAAATGTTTTTGGCAATCAGATGATCCATCCAAAAATCTGGATTATTACGAATTAATTCTCACTGATACTCAATCTGTTGAGATTTTCCCTATTCCAGACAAAAAGAATCCAGAAATTATCAGCCATTCAAAATGCATTATAAAAAAAGTTTGTTCTCCTAATGAATGGACTTCTCTTTATTCAAAGAAATCTTTTTCAGTTAGATTCATTCCAGATGGATTTACTTATCAAGATTACAAAATGGCATGGTATCGTGCTTTTTGGTATAGACCATTCAATCATTCTTGGTTCTTTACATTCAAAGAAAGTTGCAGCAGAGAATTCCCAATTTGGTTCAACCATTGGTGGAAATAGTTTGGTCCACAACCAGAAATTCTACCTCCAAATGTCCTCATGGGATTCCAAACTTATCTCAAAAAAACTAGGGGGGAAGAACATACAAGGCCAATACTATTTCATATGGAATTCAAAGTACCATGGATTTTTTGCTGGAGTTTCAAAGTTCATCAAGAATTGGAAAAACCACTTCCAATGTCACTAGTTCGAGAATTCAAAATTAAACGGTGGTTAGGATTCAATCAAGAATTTTGTGATCAAAAGAATGTATTAAGATTCCTAGAGACGGGAGAAAAATTCAAATGGACTAATCCAAATCAACAGTCTACCAAAGGAGTTAATTCCCCAACTAATCCACAGAAGATAGAAAAAGAGAAAAGTTGCTCAACATCAGACACCACGGCAAATGACTTCTTAATGAAAAAGATGATGCAGAATCCGGAAATGCTCAAAGAATACCTAAATTATTTGTAAAATCAAGATAAGAAAGAAGAAGACAAAAAAGATGAGTCAGCTGGATCGTCATCAGAATCAACTTTTGATCCATTTGGTGGTCCCTGTGCTCAAGACCCGACAGACTTTTGATAAAGTGGTCGGCCAATTTCAAAGATGCCGATTTCAAGATAAGAGAAGAATTTCAAAAGGACCAATTACAAGAAGATAAGGTGTCGGCAAGAAAAGCAAATGAAATTCAAATGAAAGTGTCGGCAATCAAATAAAGAGGAAATTAAAAGACGGAAGTCTCTATAAATAGAACTCAAGATCATTTGTAGAGGCATCGAGTTTTTTTTTAGCTATCATAGGAACTTTCTGTAAAACTCTAAATTCTCAGCTTCTATATTTCTTTGTATGCTCTTTGATTCAAGAAGTTCAATAAAAATTCGAAGTTTCATTTCATCTCAAAGGCTCTGCTATTTAAAATTTTCGTTGCAAAGCTACTCTGATTTCCAAGTAAGTTTTATTTAATTTTATGTCAATTATATGCCTGGGTTGGTTCTGGTATTCAAGAATTTCTGGTAACCAAGAAAATCCATGTTTTACCAAACCTATTACTCAACATATCACTTTAACTAGATTTCAAGAAGTGCCTCTTTACAATGCACTAAATTCCTTTACCCAAAGACTTTTTACTTCAAAATGTTTTTGGCAATCAGATGATCCATCCAAAAATCTGGATTATTACGAATTAATTCTCACTGATACTCAATCTGTTGAGATTTTCCCTATTCCAGACAAAAAGAATCCAGAAATTATCAGCCATTCAAAATGCATTATAAAAAAAGTTTGTTCTCCTAATGAATGGATTTCTCTTTATTCAAAGAAATCTTTTTCAGTTAGATTCATTCCAGATGGATTTACTTATCAAGATTACAAAATGGCATGGTATCGTGCTTTTTGGTATAGACCATTCAATCATTCTTGGTTCTTTACATTCAAAGAAAGTTGCAGCAGAGAATTCCCAATTTGGTTCAACCATTGGTGGAAATAGTTTGGTCCACAACCAGAAATTCTACCTCCAAATATCCTCATGGGATTCCAAACTTATCTCAAAAAAACTAGGGGGGAAGAACATACAAGGCCAATACTATTTCATATGGAATTCAAAGTACCATGGATTTTTTGCTGGAGTTTCAAAGTTCATCAAGAATTGGAAAAACCACTTCCAATGTCACTAGTTCGAGAATTCAAAATTAAACGGTGGTTAGGATTCACTCAAGAATTTTGTGATCAAAAGAATGTATTAAGATTCCTAGAGACGGGAGAAAAATTCAAATGGACTAATCCAAATCAACAGTCTACCAAAGGAGTTAATTCCCCAACTAATCCACAGAAGATAGAAAAAGAGAAAAGTTGCTCAACATCAGACACCACGGCAAATGACTTCTTAATGAAAAAGATGATGCAGAATCCGGAAATGCTCAAAGAATACCTAAATTATTTGTAAAATCAAGATAAGAAAGAAGAAGACAAAAAAGATGAGTCAGCTGGATCGTCATCAGAATCAACTTTTGATCCATTTGGTGGTCCCTGTGCTCAAGACCCGACAGACTTTTGATAAAGTGGTCGGCCAATTTCAAAGATGCCGATTTCAAGATAAGAGAAGAATTTCAAAAGGACCAATTACAAGAAGATAAGGTGTCGGCAAGAAAAGCAAATGAAATTCAAATGAAAGTGTCGGCAATCAAATAAAGAGGAAATTAAAAGACGGAAGTCTCTATAAATAGAACTCAAGATCATTTGTAGAGGCATCGAGTTTTTTTTTAGCTATCATAGGAACTTTCTGTAAAACTCTAAATTCTCAGCTTCTATATTTCTTTGTATGCTCTTTGATTCAAGAAGTTCAATAAAAATTCGAAGTTTCATTTCATCTCAAAGGCTCTGCTATTTAAAATTTTCGTTGCAAAGCTACTCTGATTTCCAAGTAAGTTTTATTTAATTTTATGTCAATTATATGCCTGGGTTGGTTCTGGTATTCAAGAATTTCTGGTAACCAAGAAAATCCATGTTTTACCAAACCTATTACTCAACATATCACTTTAACTAGATTTCAAGAAGTGCCTCTTTACAATGCACTAAATTCCTTTACCCAAAGACTTTTTCCTTCAAAATGTTTTTGGCAATCAGATGATCCATCCAAAAATCTGGATTATTACGAATTAATTCTCACTGATACTCAATCTGTTGAGATTTTCCCTATTCCAGACAAAAAGAATCCAGAAATTATCAGCCATTCAAAATGCATTATAAAAAAAGTTTGTTCTCCTAATGAATGGACTTCTCTTTATTCAAAGAAATCTTTTTCAGTTAGATTCATTCCAGATGGATTTACTTATCAAGATTACAAAATGGCATGGTATCGTGCTTTTTGGTATAGACCATTCAATCATTCTTGGTTCTTTACATTCAAAGAAAGTTGCAGCAGAGAATTCCCAATTTGGTTCAACCATTGGTGGAAATAGTTTGGTCCACAACCAGAAATTCTACCTCCAAATATCCTCATGGGATTCCAAACTTATCTCAAAAAAACTAGGGGGGAAGAACATACAAGGCCAATACTATTTCATATGGAATTCAAAGTACCATGGATTTTTTGCTGGAGTTTCAAAGTTCATCAAGAATTGGAAAAACCACTTCCAATGTCACTAGTTCGAGAATTCAAAATTAAACGGTGGTTAGGATTCAATCAAGAATTTTGTGATCAAAAGAATGTATTAAGATTCCTAGAGACGGGAGAAAAATTCAAATGGACTAATCCAAATCAACAGTCTACCAAAGGAGTTAATTCCCCAACTAATCCACAGAAGATAGAAAAAGAGAAAAGTTGCTCAACATCAGACACCACAGCAAATGACTTCTTAATGAAAAAGATGATGCAGAATCCGGAAATGCTCAAAGAATACCTAAATTATTTGTAAAATCAAGATAAGAAAGAAGAAGACAAAATAGATGAGTCAGCTGGATCGTCATCAGAATCAACTTTTGATCCATTTGGTGGTCCCTGTGCTCAAGACCCGACAGACTTTTGATAAAGTGGTCGGCCAATTTCAAAGATGCCGATTTCAAGATAAGAGAAGAATTTCAAAACGACCAATTACAAGAAGATAAGGTGTCGGCAAGAAAAGCAAATGAAATTCAAATGAAAGTGTCGGCAATCAAATGAAAATGAAATTAAAAGACGGAAGTCTCTATAAATAGAACTCAAGATCATTTGTAGAGGCATCGAGTTTTTTTTTAGCTATCATAGGAACTTTCTGTAAATCTCTAAATTCTCAGCTTCTATTTTTCTTTGTATGCTCTTTGATTCAAGAAGTTCAATAAAAATTCGAATTTTGATTTCATCTCAAAGGCTCTGCTATTTAAAGTTTTCGTTGCAAAGCTACTCTGATTTCCAAGTAAGTTTTATTTAATTTTATGTCAATTATATGCCTGGGTTGGTTCTGGTATTCAAGAATTTCTGGTAACCAAGAAAATCCATATTTTACCAAACCTATTACTCAACATATCACTTTAACTAGATTTCAAGAAGTGCCTCTTTACAATGCACTAAATTCCTTTACCCAAAGACTTTTTCCTTCAAAATGTTTTTGGCAATCAGATGATCCATCAAAAAATCAGGATTATTACGAATTAATTCTCACTGATACTCAATCTGTTGAGATTTTCCCTATTCCGGACAAAATAAATCCAGAAATTATCAGCCATTCAAAATGCATTATAAAAAAAGTTTGTTCTCCTAATGAATGGGCTTCTCTTTATTCAAAGAAATCTTTTTCAGTTAGATTCATTCCAGATGGATTTACTTATCAAGATTACAAAATGGCATGGTATCGTGCTTTTTGGTATAGACCATTCAATCATTCTTGGTTCTTTACATTCAAAGAAAGTTGCAGCAGAGAATTCCCAATTTGGTTCAACCATTGGTGGAAATAGTTTGGTCCACAACCAGAAATTCTACCTCCAAATATCCTCATGTGATTCCAAACTTATCTCAAAAAAACTAGGGGGGAAGAACATACAAGGCCAATACTATTTCATATGGAATTCAAAGTACCATGGATTTTTTGCTGGAGTTTCAAAGTTCATCAAGAATTGGAAAAACCACTTCCAATGTCACTAGTTCGAGAATTCAAAATTAAACGGTGGTTAGGATTCAATCAAAAATTTTGTGATCAAAAGAATGTATTAAGATTCCTAGAGACGGGAGAAAAATTCAAATGGACTAATCCAAATCAACAGTCTACCATAGGAGTTAATTCCCCAACTAATCCACAGAAGATAGAAAAAGAGAAAAGTTGCTCAACATCAGACACCACGGCAAATGACTTCTTAATGAAAAAGATGATGCAGAATCCGGAAATGCTCAAAGAATACCTAAATTATTTGTAAAATCAAGATAAGAAAGAAGAAGACAAAAAAGATGAGTCAGCTGGATCGTCATCAGAATCAACTTTTGATCCATTTGGTGGTCCCTGTGCTCAAGACCCGACAGACTTTTGATAAAGTGGTCGGCCAATTTCAAAGATGCCGATTTCAAGATAAGAGAAGAATTTCAAAACGACCAATTACAAGAAGATAAGGTGTCGGCAAGAAAAGCAAATGAAATTCAAATGAAAGTGTCGGCAATCAAATAAAGATGAAATTAAAAGACGGAAGTCTCTATAAATAGAACTCAAGATCATTTGTAGAGGCATCGAGTTTTTTTTTAGCTATCATAGGAACTTTCTGTAAAACTCTAAATTCTCAGCTTCTATATTTCTTTGTATGCTCTTTGATTCAAGAAGTTCAATAAAAATTCGAAGTTTGATTTCATCTCAAAGGCTCTGCTATTTAAAATTTTCGTTGCAAAGCTACTCTGATTTCCAAGTAAGTTTTATTTAATTTTATGTCAATTATATGCCTGGGTTGGTTCTGGTATTCAAGAATTTCTGGTATCCAAGAAAATCCATATTTTACCAAACCTATTACTCAACATATCACTTTAACTACATTTCAAGAAGTGCCTCTTTACAATGCACTAAATTCCTTTACCCAAAGACTTTTTCCTTAAAATTGTTTTTGGCAATCAGATGATCCATCCAATAATCTGGATTATTACGAATTAATTCTCACTGATACTCAATCTGTTGAGTTTTTCCCTATTCCAGACGAAAAGAATTCGGAAATTATCAGCCACTCAAAATGCATTATAAAAAAAGTTTGTTCTCCTAATGAATGGATTTCTCTTTATTCAAAGAAATCTTTTTCAGTTAGATTCATTCCAGGTGGATTTACTTATCAAAATTACAAAATGGCATGGTATCGTGCTTTTTTGTATAGACCATTCAATCATTCTTGGTTCTTTACATTCAAAGAAAGTTGCAGCAAAGAATTCCCAATTTGGTTCAACCATTGGTGGAAATGGTTTGGTCCACAACCTGAAATTCTACCTCTAAATGTCCTCATGGGATTCCAAACTTATCTCAAAAAAGCAAGGGGGAAGAACATACAAGGCCAATACTATTTCATATGGAAATCAAAGTACCATGGATTTTTTGCTGGAGTTTCAAAGTTCATCAAGAATTGGAAAAACCACTTCCAATGTCACTAGTTCGAGAATTCAAAATTAAATGGTGGTTAGCATTCAATCAAGAATTTTGTGATCAAAAGAATGTATTAAGATTCCTAGAGACGGGAGAAAAACTCAAATGGACTAATCCAAATCAACAATCTACCAAAGGAGTTAATTCCCCAACTACTCCACAGAAGATAGAAAAAGAGAAAAGTTGCTCAACATCAGACACCACGACAAATGACTTCTTAATGAAAAAGATGATGCAGAATCCGGAAATGCTCAAAGAATACCTAAATTATTTGTAAAATCAAGACAAGAAAGAAGAAGACAAAAAAGATGAGTCAGCTGGATCGTCATCAGAATCAACTTTTGATCCATTTGGTGGTCCCTGTGCTCAAGACCCGACAGACTTTTGATAAAGTGGTCGGCCAATTTCAAAGATGCCGATTTCAAGATAAGAGAAGAATTTCAAAACGACCAATTACAAGAAGATAAGGTGTCGGCAAGAAAAGCAAATGAAATTCAAATGAAAGTGTCGGCAATCAAATGAAAATGAAATTAAAAGACGGAAGTCTCTATAAATAGAACTCAAGATCATTTGTAGAGGCATCGAGTTTTTTTTTAGCTATCATAGGAACTTTCTGTAAATCTCTAAATTCTCAGCTTCTATTTTTCTTTGTATGCTCTTTGATTCAAGAAGTTCAATAAAAATTCGAATTTTGATTTCATCTCAAAGGCTCTGCTATTTAAAGTTTTCGTTGCAAAGCTACTCTGATTTCCAAGTAAGTTTTATTTAATTTTATGTCAATTATATGCCTGGGTTGGTTCTGGTATTCAAGAATTTCTGGTAACCAAGAAAATCCATATTTTACCAAACCTATTACTCAACATATCACTTTAACTAGATTTCAAGAAGTGCCTCTTTACAATGCACTAAATTCCTTTACCCAAAGACTTTTTCCTTCAAAATGTTTTTGGCAATCAGATGATCCATCAAAAAATCAGGATTATTACGAATTAATTCTCACTGATACTCAATCTGTTGAGATTTTCCCTATTCCGGACAAAATAAATCCAGAAATTATCAGCCATTCAAAATGCATTATAAAAAAAGTTTGTTCTCCTAATGAATGGGCTTCTCTTTATTCAAAGAAATCTTTTTCAGTTAGATTCATTCCAGATGGATTTACTTATCAAGATTACAAAATGGCATGGTATCGTGCTTTTTGGTATAGACCATTCAATCATTCTTGGTTCTTTACATTCAAAGAAAGTTGCAGCAGAGAATTCCCAATTTGGTTCAACCATTGGTGGAAATAGTTTGGTCCACAACCAGAAATTCTACCTCCAAATATCCTCTTGTGATTCCAAACTTATCTCAAAAAAACTAGGGGGGAAGAACATACAAGGCCAATACTATTTCATATGGAATTCAAAGTACCATGGATTTTTTGCTGGAGTTTCAAAGTTCATCAAGAATTGGAAAAACCACTTCCAATGTCACTAGTTCGAGAATTCAAAATTAAACGGTGGTTAGGATTCAATCAAAAATTTTGTGATCAAAAGAATGTATTAAGATTCCTAGAGACGGGAGAAAAATTCAAATGGACTAATCCAAATCAACAGTCTACCATAGGAGTTAATTCCCCAACTAATCCACAGAAGATAGAAAAAGAGAAAAGTTGCTCAACATCAGACACCACGGCAAATGACTTCTTAATGAAAAAGATGATGCAGAATCCGGAAATGCTCAAAGAATACCTAAATTATTTGTAAAATCAAGATAAGAAAGAAGAAGACAAAAAAGATGAGTCAGCTGGATCGTCATCAGAATCAACTTTTGATCCATTTGGTGGTCCCTGTGCTCAAGACCCGACAGACTTTTGATAAAGTGGTCGGCCAATTTCAAAGATGCCGATTTCAAGATAAGAGAAGAATTTCAAAACGACCAATTACAAGAAGATAAGGTGTCGGCAAGAAAAGCAAATGAAATTCAAATGAAAGTGTCGGCAATCAAATAAAGATGAAATTAAAAGACGGAAGTCTCTATAAATAGAACTCAAGATCATTTGTAGAGGCATCGAGTTTTTTTTTAGCTATCATAGGAACTTTCTGTAAAACTCTAAATTCTCAGCTTCTATATTTCTTTGTATGCTCTTTGATTCAAGAAGTTCAATAAAAATTCGAAGTTTGATTTCATCTCAAAGGCTCTGCTATTTAAAATTTTCGTTGCAAAGCTACTCTGATTTCCAAGTAAGTTTTATTTAATTTTATGTCAATTATATGCCTGGGTTGGTTCTGGTATTCAAGAATTTCTGGTATCCAAGAAAATCCATATTTTACCAAACCTATTACTCAACATATCACTTTAACTACATTTCAAGAAGTGCCTCTTTACAATGCACTAAATTCCATTACCCAAAGACTTTTTCCTTAAAATTGTTTTTGGCAATCAGATGATCCATCCAATAATCTGGATTATTACGAATTAATTCTCACTGATACTCAATCTGTTGAGATTTTCCCTATTCCAGACGAAAAGAATTCGGAAATTATCAGCCACTCAAAATGCATTATAAAAAAAGTTTGTTCTCCTAATGAATGGATTTCTCTTTATTCAAAGAAATCTTTTTCAGTTAGATTCATTCCAGGTGGATTTACTTATCAAAATTACAAAATGGCATGGTATCGTGCTTTTTTGTATAGACCATTCAATCATTCTTGGTTCTTTACATTCAAAGAAAGTTGCAGCAAAGAATTCCCAATTTGGTTCAACCATTGGTGGAAATGGTTTGGTCCACAACCTGAAATTCTACCTCTAAATGTCCTCATGGGATTCCAAACTTATCTCAAAAAAGCAAGGGGGAAGAACATACAAGGCCAATACTATTTCATATGGAAATCAAAGTACCATGGATTTTTTGCTGGAGTTTCAAAGTTCATCAAGAATTGGAAAAACCACTTCCAATGTCACTAGTTCGAGAATTCAAAATTAAATGGTGGTTAGCATTCAATCAAGAATTTTGTGATCAAAAGAATGTATTAAGATTCCTAGAGACGGGAGAAAAACTCAAATGGACTAATCCAAATCAACAATCTACCAAAGGAGTTAATTCCCCAACTACTCCACAGAAGATAGAAAAAGAGAAAAGTTGCTCAACATCAGACACCACGACAAATGACTTCTTAATGAAAAAGATGATGCAGAATCCGGAAATGCTCAAAGAATACCTAAATTATTTGTAAAATCAAGACAAGAAAGAAGAAGACAAAAAAGATGAGTCAGCTGGATCGTCATCAGAATCAACTTTTGATCCATTTGGTGGTCCCTGTGCTCAAGACCCGACAGACTTTTGATAAAGTGGTCGGCCAATTTCAAAGATGCCGATTTCAAGATAAGAGAAGAATTTCAAAAGGACCAATTACAAGAAGATAATGTGTCGGCAAGAAAAGCAAATGAAATTCAAATGAAAGTGTCGGAAATCAAACACGTGCACAAGTACTACAAGCCTTCCTTCGCCACGAGCCCTGTGGAGGGGAATAAAATATTTTTGGGGTGAGCTAGAAGCTCAGCGAGTAACCAAATAAAACCAGTAATCAAATATCTTTCACAATAATGCATTTCGATGATGTCATGATGTCATGATTCAAGTATCAAATGCACGTATTTTTGCTCTCGTGAGCCAGTGAAATCATTGAAACTAAACACCCAACGCTCAAACAGATCACGAAACCATAAACATCAAAGGGGAGCAGCATCGGTGCTCCAGATCATATCACAAACTCACGAAAGTGGTGGAGACGTTGGTGTCCAGCACAAGACTCCTCCAAAACTCATTAAAGCCAAACCATGTCAAGAACTCGTATGCGCGCACACATGATATGCAAACCAAAGAAACAATGCAAGGAACATTTCAAAAGTAACTTTGGAAACAGTTTAGGGTCACTCACCTCCACGGCTCAGAAACCATCCATCATGTATCATTGCCTTGCTCAAATCCAAGTCTTAGATCACAAACTCAATGCAAACAAGTCCTTTAAAAGTTCGGACAGCACTTCCCCTACCTTTGCTAACTTTTCCAGCCATCATGGTTTCATTATTCTTCTCATTCAAACCCAAAGGTACACACACAACAACAAGTTCATCCAATATCCATTCAGCAAGCTCCAAGTAGTACTAGTACAAGTCAAGCTAGGAAAAGTCCGGAAATGAAGGTTCAGCTCAAAACCAGAAAAACAGTTTTGACGTCATTTTGCGGTAATGGTACCAAAGGCGGTACGATTGTCGGATGGGGGTGTAAGACCCACCGTTTCGAAGCTATGAAACAGGGCTACAACAATGTAGAAGGCCACTCAATCCAAATCCTAGCACAACTAGGTCAAATATGCCAAATACTACACCAGAACCACCAAAAACAGGTTTACAAATCACACAATGCTGTAATGAACACAACTCAGTCTATACAGGTCCAAATGCCGAAATTACAAAGGAATATGTTAGCTAAGACATCCAGCTACATTTCCTCAGAAGACACCAACAACAGAATCCAAACCAATTCCAGTCAAAACAAACGATTACAAGCGCAGTTTTCACATTCTGAGCAACCCAGATCAGCAATAGTAAAATTGACATATCTCACTCTACACTAATCCAAATGACCTGAAATTTTGCAGGCACTTCAAACTCATCAATACCTACAACTTTAATGTTTTAAGCCAAGGCCAATTCGGCCTCTAACATGGTGTAATAAATTCGGGCAGAATGTAGCTTCATGAACCCTAACTTTCCAAAATTTATTCCAAATCCAAAATTGGTTGCAAATATCAATCATTTCCATCCACTAGAGTCATAACCCCTCATTATCAATCATCATAAACAACCACAACACCATAATCCAATTAAACCAGAAAAATCATCAATAAAATCAAAACTTCACCAAATCACTTCAAACCAAGATAAAACCAGAAATTTCAGCACTTTAATCACTAATAAGCATAACTTAAGCTTCATTAAGTGCAAGAGGGAATTCACACACCACTCACCTAGTAACCAAGAGAGATAGAGATGTTGAACACCTTAACTCTTCCAAAAAACTTCACCAAATCAACCACTAACACCAACTAGAAAGATTTTATGGAGTAGAAACTAATTTATGCAATTGTTTTGGTTGATTTGAGCTAATTGGGAGCTTGAAAATTGAAGAAACTTTCTTCCTTCTTGAGCTAAGAGGGCTGGCCATCCAAGGTAAGAAAATGGTGATTTTTTTGTGAAATTTTTAGATATTTAACCAATTTTGGTCAAAAGTCAAAAAAAATGAATAGTAACTCTTAAGTCAAATCAAATGAAATGGTGACACTTGTCACTCTCATAAATGCAATCCTATCCTTTCTTTTCTCTCTCACATCAATCATTTCACACACTCTACTTATCTCTTAACACCCGATAAATTTTACACAGTATCCGAAACTTAACCTTATTGGCCGAATTTTTCCGAACTTTTCGCACTAGTGGGTCCCACGTCCATTATACACTCTTAATTTTCCAAAAACTCTCCAAGGCTAGAAAAATCATCTAAAAACTATAATTACTCATAAAAATTCCTCAGGAAAATTTCCTAATCCAGGAAATGCAGAAAACATGCTATTAAAGGAAATAAAACCCTCGGAAAAGATTAGGGTTTTTACGGGTTCTCAAACTCTTTGTTTTCGGGGCGTCACAATCTCCCCTCCTTAAAAGAATGTCGTCCTCGACATTTCCTCTTGTACTAATCAAGTCAAGTCAACCCGCAAGAATCACTAATATTTCAAACCAAACCCACAGTCCGGCATCCTAAACTTCAAGTCTAGGATACACTACAGAGATCTGAAGCCTAAGCTCTGATACCAACTGTGACGGCCCCACCTCCCCCTAAGGCAAACCAGAGGGTTCGGCGGGTCGCCTGCCCAGCTCTCGCCGGGACTCAGTCGTTCACTACATTCCTCAAACAGATTACAAGATAAATCTCAAATATTACATCAAATGTTCCCACAATTACACATCCAAGTCTCCAATAATTACATGTCATAAGCGAAGCGAAAACAATTCCTAACTATACATAAAATGATTCCAAATCCAAATTGTACAAGATATAGGCCATCCAAACACGTGCACAAGTACTACAAGCCTTCCTTCGCCACGAGCCCTGTGGAGGGGAATAAAATATTTTTGGGGTGAGCTAGAAGCTCAGTGAGTAACCAAATAAAACCAGTAATCAAATATCTTTCACAATAATGCATTTCGATGATGTCATGATGTCATGATTCAAGTATCAAATGCACGTATTTTTGCTCTCGTGAGCCAGTGAAATCATTGAAACTAAACACCCAACGCTCAAACAGATCACGAAACCATAAACATCAAAGGGGAGCAGCATCGGTGCTCCAGATCATATCACAAACTCACGAAAGTGGTGGAGACGTTGGTGTCCAGCACAAGACTCCTCCAAAACTCATTAAAGCCAAACCATGTCAAGAACTCGTATGCGCGCACACATGATATGCAAACCAAAGAAACAATGCAAGGAACATTTCAAAAGTAACTTTGAAAACAGTTTAGGGTCACTCACCTCCACGGCTCAGAAACCATCCATCATGTATCATTGCCTTGCTCAAATCCAAGTCTTAGATCACAAACTCAATGCAAACAAGTCCTTTAAAAGTTCGGACAGCACTTCCCCTACCTTTGCTAACTTTTCCAGCCATCATGGTTTCATTATTCTTCTCATTCAAACCCAAAGGTACACACACAACAACAAGTTCATCCAATATCCATTCAGCAAGCTCCAAGTAGTACTAGTACAAGTCAAGCTAGGAAAAGTCCGGAAATGAAGGTTAAGCTCAAAACCAGAAAAATAGTTTTGACGTCATTTTGCGGTAATGGTACCAAAGGCGGTACGATTGTCGGATGGGGGTGTAAGACCCACCGTTTCGAAGCTATGAAACAGGGCTACAACAATGTAGAAGGCCACTCAATCCAAATCCTAGCACAGCTAGGTCAAATATGCCAAATACTACACCAGAACCACCAAAAACAGGTTTACAAATCACACAATGCTGTAATGAACACAACTCAGTCTATACAGGTCCAAATGCCGAAATTACAAAGGAATATGTTAGCTAAGACATCCAGCTACATTTCCTCAGAAGACACCAACAACAGAATCCAAACCAATTCCAGTCAAAACAAACGATTACAAGCGCAGTTTTCACATTATGAGCAACCCAGATCAGCAATAGTAAAATCGACATATCTCACTCTACACTAATCCAAATGACCTGAAATTTTGCAGGCACTTCAAACTCATCAATACCTACAACTTTAGTGTTTTAAGCCAAGGCCAATTCGGCCTCTAACATGGTGCAATAAATTCGGGCAGAATGTAGCTTCATGAACCCTAACTTTCCAAAATTTATTCCAAATCCAAAATTGGTTGCAAATATCAATCATTTCCATCCACTAGAGTCATAACCCCTCATTATCAATCATCATAAACAATCACAACACCATAATCCAATTAAACCAGAAAAATCATCAATAAAATCAAAACTTCACCAAATCACTTCAAACCAAGATAAAACCAGAAATTTCAGCACTTTAATCACTAATAAGCATAACTTAAGCTTCATTAAGTGCAAGAGGGAATTCACACACCACTCACCTAGTAACCAAGAGAGATAGAGATGTTGGACACCTTAACTCTTCCAAAAAACTTCACCAAATCAACCACTAACACCAACTAGAAAGATTTTATGGAGTAGAAACTAATTTATGCAATTGTTTTGGTTGATTTGAGCTAATTGGGAGCTTGAAAATTGAAGAAACTTTCTTCCTTCTTGAGCTAAGAGGGCCGGCCATCCAAGGTAAGAAAATGGTGATTTTTTTGTGAAATTTTTAGATATTTAACCAATTTTGGTCAAAAGTCAAAAAAAATGAATAGTAACTCTTAAGTCAAATCAAATGAAATGGTGACACTTGTCACTCTCATAAATGCAATCCTATCCTTTCCTTTCTCTCTCACATCAATCATTTCACACACTCTACTTATCTCTTAACACCCGATAAATTTTACACAGTATCCGAAACTTAACCTTATTGGCCGAATTTTTCCGAACTTTTCGCACTAGTGGGTCCCAAGTCCATTATACACTCTTAATTTTCTAAAAACTCTCCAAGGCTAGAAAAATCATCTAAAAACTATAATTACTCATAAAAATTCCTCAGGAAAATTTCCTAAGCCAGGAAATGCAGAAAACATGCTATTAAAGGAAATAAAACCCTCGGAAAAGATTAGGGTTTTTACGGGTTCTCAAACTCTTTGTTTTCGGGGCGTCACAATCTCCCCTCCTTAAAAGAATGTCGTCCTCGACATTTTCTCTTGTACTAATCAAGTCAAGTCAACCCGCAAGAATCACTAATATTTCAAACCAAACCCACAGTCCGGCATCCTAAACTTCAAGTCTAGGATACACTACAGAGATCTGAAGCCTAAGCTCTGATACCAACTGTGATGGCCCCACCTCCCCCTAAGGCAAACCAGAGGGTTCGGCGGGTCGCCTGCCCAGCTCTCGCCGGGACTCAGTCGTTCACTACATTCCTCAAACAGATTACAAGATAAATCTCAAATATTACATCAAATGTTCCCACAATTACACATCCAAGTCTCCAATAATTACATGTCATAAGCGAAGCGAAAACAATTCCTAACTATACATAAAATGATTCCAAATCCAAATTGTACAAGATATAGGCCATCCAAACACGTGCACAAGTACTACAAGCCTTCCTTCGCCACGAGCCCTGTGGAGGGGAATAAAATATTTTTGGGGTGAGCTAGAAGCTCAGCGAGTAACCAAATAAAACCAGTAATCAAATATCTTTCACAATAATGCATTTCGATGATGTCATGATGTCATGATTCAAGTATCAAATGCACGTATTTTTGCTCTCGTGAGCCAGTGAAATCATTGAAACTAAACACCCAACGCTCAAACAGATCACGAAACCATAAACATCAAAGGGGAGCAGCATCGGTGCTCCAGATCATATCACAAACTCACGAAAGTGGTGGAGACGTTGGTGTCCAGCACAAGACTCCTCCAAAACTCATTAAAGCCAAACCATGTCAAGAACTCGTATGCGCGCACACATGATATGCAAACCAAAGAAACAATGCAAGGAACATATATCACTTTAACTAGATTTCAAGAAGTGCCTCTTTACAATGCACTAAATTCCTTTACCCAAAGACTTTTTCCTTCAAAATGTTTTTGGCAATCAGATGATCCATCCAAAAATCTGGATTATTACGAATTAATTCTCACTGATACTCAATCTGTTGAGATTTTCCCTATTCCAGACAAAAAGAATCCAGAAATTATCAGCCATTCAAAATGCATTATAAAAAAAGTTTGTTCTCCTAATGAATGGACTTCTCTTTATTCAAAGAAATCTTTTTCAGTTAGATTCATTCCAGATGGATTTACTTATCAAGATTACAAAATGGCATGGTATCGTGCTTTTTGGTATAGACCATTCAATCATTCTTGGTTCTTTACATTCAAAGAAAGTTGCAGCAGAGAATTCCCAATTTGGTTCAACCATTGGTGGAAATAGTTTGGTCCACAACCAGAAATTCTACCTCCAAATATCCTCATGGGATTCCAAACTTATCTCAAAAAAACTAGGGGGGAAGAACATACAAGGCCAATACTATTTCATATGGAATTCAAAGTACCATGGATTTTTTGCTGGAGTTTCAAAGTTCATCAAGAATTGGAAAAACCACTTCCAATGTCACTAGTTCGAGAATTCAAAATTAAACGGTGGTTAGGATTCAATCAAGAATTTTGTGATCAAAAGAATGTATTAAGATTCCTAGAGACGGGAGAAAAATTCAAATGGACTAATCCAAATCAACAGTCTACCAAAGGAGTTAATTCCCCAACTAATCCACAGAAGATAGAAAAAGAGAAAAGTTGCTCAACATCAGACACCACGGCAAATGACTTCTTAATGAAAAAGATGATGCAGAATCCGGAAATGCTGGACCAATTACAAGAAGATAAGGTGTCGGCAAGAAAAGCAAATGAAATTCAAATGAAAGTGTCGGCAATCAAATGAAAATGAAATTAAAAGACGGAAGTCTCTATAAATAGAACTCAAGATCATTTGTAGAGGCATCGAGTTTTTTTTTAGCTATCATAGGAACTTTCTGTAAACCTCTAAATTCTCAGTTTCTATATTTCTTTGTATGCTCTTTGATTCAAGAAGTTCAATAAGAATTCGAAGTTTCATTTCATCTCAAAGGCTCTGCTATTTAAAGTTTTCGTTGCAAAGCTACTCTGATTTCCAAGTAAGTTTTATTTAATTTTATGTCAATTATATGCCTGGGTTGGTTCTGGTATTCAAGAATTTCTGGTAACCAAGAAAATCCATGTTTTACCAAACCTATTACTCAACATATCACTTTAACTAGATTTCAAGAAGTGCCTCTTTACAATGCACTAAATTCCTTTACCCAAAGACTTTTTCCTTCAAAATGTTTTTGGCAATCAGATGATCCATCCAAAAATCTGGATTATTACGAATTAATTCTCACTGATACTCAATCTGTTGAGATTTTCCCTATTCCAGACAAAAAGAATCCAGAAATTATCAGCCATTCAAAATGCATTATAAAAAAAGTTTGTTCTCCTAATGAATGGACTTCTCTTTATTCAAAGAAATCTTTTTCAGTTAGATTCATTCCAGATGGATTTACTTATCAAGATTACAAAATGGCATGGTATCGTGCTTTTTGGTATAGACCATTCAATCATTCTTGGTTCTTTACATTCAAAGAAAGTTGCAGCAGAGAATTCCCAATTTGGTTCAACCATTGGTGGAAATAGTTTGGTCCACAACCAGAAATTCTACCTCCAAATGTCCTCATGGGATTCCAAACTTATCTCAAAAAAACTAGGGGGGAAGAACATACAAGGCCAATACTATTTCATATGGAATTCAAAGTACCATGGATTTTTTGCTGGAGTTTCAAAGTTCATCAAGAATTGGAAAAACCACTTCCAATGTCACTAGTTCGAGAATTCAAAATTAAACGGTGGTTAGGATTCAATCAAGAATTTTGTGATCAAAAGAATGTATTAAGATTCCTAGAGACGGGAGAAAAATTCAAATGGACTAATCCAAATCAACAGTCTACCAAAGGAGTTAATTCCCCAACTAATCCACAGAAGATAGAAAAAGAGAAAAGTTGCTCAACATCAGACACCACGGCAAATGACTTCTTAATGAAAAAGATGATGCAGAATCCGGAAATGCTCAAAGAATACCTAAATTATTTGTAAAATCAAGATAAGAAAGAAGAAGACAAAAAAGATGAGTCAGCTGGATCGTCATCAGAATCAACTTTTGATCCATTTGGTGGTCCCTGTGCTCAAGACCCGACAGACTTTTGATAAAGTGGTCGGCCAATTTCAAAGATGCCGATTTCAAGATAAGAGAAGAATTTCAAAAGGACCAATTACAAGAAGATAAGGTGTCGGCAAGAAAAGCAAATGAAATTCAAATGAAAGTGTCGGCAATCAAATAAAATGAAATTAAAAGACGGAAGTCTCTATAAATAGAACTCAAGATCATTTGTAGAGGCATCGAGTTTTTTTTTAGCTATCATAGGAACTTTCTGTAAAACTCTAAATTCTCAGCTTCTATATTTCTTTGTATGCTCTTTGATTCAAGAAGTTCAATAAGAATTCGAAGTTTCATTTCATCTCAAAGGCTCTGCTATTTAAAGTTTTCGTTGCAAAGCTACTCTGATTTCCAAGTAAGTTTTATTTAATTTTATGTCAATTATATGCCTGGGTTGGTTCTGGTATTCAAGAATTTCTGGTAACCAAGAAAATCCATGTTTTACCAAACCTATTACTCAACATATCACTTTAACTAGATTTCAAGAAGTGCCTCTTTACAATGCACTAAATTCCTTTACCCAAAGACTTTTTACTTCAAAATGTTTTTGGCAATCAGATGATCCATCCAAAAATCTGGATTATTACGAATTAATTCTCACTGATACTCAATCTGTTGAGATTTTCCCTATTCCAGACAAAAAGAATCCAGAAATTATCAGCCATTCAAAATGCATTATAAAAAAAGTTTGTTCTCCTAATGAATGGACTTCTCTTTATTCAAAGAAATCTTTTTCAGTTAGATTCATTCCAGATGGATTTACTTATCAAGATTACAAAATGGCATGGTATCGTGCTTTTTGGTATAGACCATTCAATCATTCTTGGTTCTTTACATTCAAAGAAAGTTGCAGCAGAGAATTCCCAATTTGGTTCAACCATTGGTGGAAATAGTTTGGTCCACAACCAGAAATTCTACCTCCAAATATCCTCATGGGATTCCAAACTTATCTCAAAAAAACTAGGGGGGAAGAACATACAAGGCCAATACTATTTCATATGGAATTCAAAGTACCATGGATTTTTTGCTGGAGTTTCAAAGTTCATCAAGAATTGGAAAAACCACTTCCAATGTCACTAGTTCGAGAATTCAAAATTAAACGGTGGTTAGGATTCAATCAAGAATTTTGTGATCAAAAGAATGTATTAAGATTCCTAGAGACGGGAGAAAAATTCAAATGGACTAATCCAAATCAACAGTCTACCAAAGGAGTTAATTCCCCAACTAATCCACAGAAGATAGAAAAAGAGAAAAGTTGCTCAACATCAGACACCACGGCAAATGACTTCTTAATGAAAAAGATGATGCAGAATCCGGAAATGCTCAAAGAATACCTAAATTATTTGTAAAATCAAGATAAGAAAGAAGAAGACAAAAAAGATGAGTCAGCTGGATCGTCATCAGAATCAACTTTTGATCCATTTGGTGGTCCCTGTGCTCAAGACCCGACAGACTTTTGATAAAGTGGTCGGCCAATTTCAAAGATGCCGATTTCAAGATAAGAGAAGAATTTCAAAAGGACCAATTACAAGAAGATAAGGTGTCGGCAAGAAAAGCAAATGAAATTCAAATGAAAGTGTCGGCAATCAAATAAAATGAAATTAAAAGACGGAAGTCTCTATAAATAGAACTCAAGATCATTTGTAGAGGCATCGAGTTTTTTTTTAGCTATCATAGGAACTTTCTGTAAAACTCTAAATTCTCAGCTTCTATATTTCTTTGTATGCTCTTTGATTCAAGAAGTTCAATAAAAATTCGAAGTTTCATTTCATCTCAAAGGCTCTGCTATTTAAAGTTTTCGTTGCAAAGCTACTCTGATTTCCAAGTAAGTTTTATTTAATTTTATGTCAATTATATGCCTGGGTTGGTTCTGGTATTCAAGAATTTCTGGTAACCAAGAAAATCCATGTTTTACCAAACCTATTACTCAACATATCACTTTAACTAGATTTCAAGAAGTGCCTCTTTACAATGCACTAAATTCCTTTACCCAAAGACTTTTTACTTCAAAATGTTTTTGGCAATCAGATGATCCATCCAAAAATCTGGATTATTACGAATTAATTCTCACTGATACTCAATCTGTTGAGATTTTCCCTATTCCAGACAAAAAGAATCCAGAAATTATCAGCCATTCAAAATGCATTATAAAAAAAGTTTGTTCTCCTAATGAATGGACTTCTCTTTATTCAAAGAAATCTTTTTCAGTTAGATTCATTCCAGATGGATTTACTTATCAAGATTACAAAATGGCATGGTATCGTGCTTTTTGGTATAGACCATTCAATCATTCTTGGTTCTTTACATTCAAAGAAAGTTGCAGCAGAGAATTCCCAATTTGGTTCAACCATTGGTGGAAATAGTTTGGTCCACAACCAGAAATTCTACCTCCAAATATCCTCATGGGATTCCAAACTTATCTCAAAAAAACTAGGGGGGAAGAACATACAAGGCCAATACTATTTCATATGGAATTCAAAGTACCATGGATTTTTTGCTGGAGTTTCAAAGTTCATCAAGAATTGGAAAAACCACTTCCAATGTCACTAGTTCGAGAATTCAAAATTAAACGGTGGTTAGGATTCACTCAAGAATTTTGTGATCAAAAGAATGTATTAAGATTCCTAGAGACGGGAGAAAAATTCAAATGGACTAATCCAAATCAACAGTCTACCAAAGGAGTTAATTCCCCAACTAATCCACAGAAGATAGAAAAAGAGAAAAGTTGCTCAACATCAGACACCACGGCAAATGACTTCTTAATGAAAAAGATGATGCAGAATCCGGAAATGCTCAAAGAATACCTAAATTATTTGTAAAATCAAGATAAGAAAGAAGAAGACAAAAAAGATGAGTCAGCTGGATCGTCATCAGAATCAACTTTTGATCCATTTGGTGGTCCCTGTGCTCAAGACCCGACAGACTTTTGATAAAGTGGTCGGCCAATTTCAAAGATGCCGATTTCAAGATAAGAGAAGAATTTCAAAAGGACCAATTACAAGAAGATAAGGTGTCGGCAAGAAAAGCAAATGAAATTCAAATGAAAGTGTCGGCAATCAAATAAAGAGGAAATTAAAAGACGGAAGTCTCTATAAATAGAACTCAAGATCATTTGTAGAGGCATCGAGTTTTTTTTTAGCTATCATAGGAACTTTCTGTAAAACTCTAAATTCTCAGCTTCTATATTTCTTTGTATGCTCTTTGATTCAAGAAGTTCAATAAAAATTCGAAGTTTCATTTCATCTCAAAGGCTCTGCTATTTAAAATTTTCGTTGCAAAGCTACTCTGATTTCCAAGTAAGTTTTATTTAATTTTATGTCAATTATATGCCTGGGTTGGTTCTGGTATTCAAGAATTTCTGGTAACCAAGAAAATCCATGTTTTACCAAACCTATTACTCAACATATCACTTTAACTAGATTTCAAGAAGTGCCTCTTTACAATGCACTAAATTCCTTTACCCAAAGACTTTTTACTTCAAAATGTTTTTGGCAATCAGATGATCCATCCAAAAATCTGGATTATTACGAATTAATTCTCACTGATACTCAATCTGTTGAGATTTTCCCTATTCCAGACAAAAAGAATCCAGAAATTATCAGCCATTCAAAATGCATTATAAAAAAAGTTTGTTCTCCTAATGAATGGACTTCTCTTTATTCAAAGAAATCTTTTTCAGTTAGATTCATTCCAGATGGATTTACTTATCAAGATTACAAAATGGCATGGTATCGTGCTTTTTGGTATAGACCATTCAATCATTCTTGGTTCTTTACATTCAAAGAAAGTTGCAGCAGAGAATTCCCAATTTGGTTCAACCATTGGTGGAAATAGTTTGGTCCACAACCAGAAATTCTACCTCCAAATATCCTCATGGGATTCCAAACTTATCTCAAAAAAACTAGGGGGGAAGAACATACAAGGCCAATACTATTTCATATGGAATTCAAAGTACCATGGATTTTTTGCTGGAGTTTCAAAGTTCATCAAGAATTGGAAAAACCACTTCCAATGTCACTAGTTCGAGAATTCAAAATTAAACGGTGGTTAGGATTCACTCAAGAATTTTGTGATCAAAAGAATGTATTAAGATTCCTAGAGACGGGAGAAAAATTCAAATGGACTAATCCAAATCAACAGTCTACCAAAGGAGTTAATTCCCCAACTAATCCACAGAAGATAGAAAAAGAGAAAAGTTGCTCAACATCAGACACCACGGCAAATGACTTCTTAATGAAAAAGATGATGCAGAATCCGGAAATGCTCAAAGAATACCTAAATTATTTGTAAAATCAAGATAAGAAAGAAGAAGACAAAAAAGATGAGTCAGCTGGATCGTCATCAGAATCAACTTTTGATCCATTTGGTGGTCCCTGTGCTCAAGACCCGACAGACTTTTGATAAAGTGGTCGGCCAATTTCAAAGATGCCGATTTCAAGATAAGAGAAGAATTTCAAAAGGACCAATTACAAGAAGATAAGGTGTCGGCAAGAAAAGCAAATGAAATTCAAATGAAAGTGTCGGCAATCAAATAAAGAGGAAATTAAAAGACGGAAGTCTCTATAAATAGAACTCAAGATCATTTGTAGAGGCATCGAGTTTTTTTTTAGCTATCATAGGAACTTTCTGTAAAACTCTAAATTCTCAGCTTCTATATTTCTTTGTATGCTCTTTGATTCAAGAAGTTCAATAAAAATTCGAAGTTTCATTTCATCTCAAAGGCTCTGCTATTTAAAATTTTCGTTGCAAAGCTACTCTGATTTCCAAGTAAGTTTTATTTAATTTTATGTCAATTATATGCCTGGGTTGGTTCTGGTATTCAAGAATTTCTGGTAACCAAGAAAATCCATGTTTTACCAAACCTATTACTCAACATATCACTTTAACTAGATTTCAAGAAGTGCCTCTTTACAATGCACTAAATTCCTTTACCCAAAGACTTTTTCCTTCAAAATGTTTTTGGCAATCAGATGATCCATCCAAAAATCTGGATTATTACGAATTAATTCTCACTGATACTCAATCTGTTGAGATTTTCCCTATTCCAGACAAAAAGAATCCAGAAATTATCAGCCATTCAAAATGCATTATAAAAAAAGTTTGTTCTCCTAATGAATGGACTTCTCTTTATTCAAAGAAATCTTTTTCAGTTAGATTCATTCCAGATGGATTTACTTATCAAGATTACAAAATGGCATGGTATCGTGCTTTTTGGTATAGACCATTCAATCATTCTTGGTTCTTTACATTCAAAGAAAGTTGCAGCAGAGAATTCCCAATTTGGTTCAACCATTGGTGGAAATAGTTTGGTCCACAACCAGAAATTCTACCTCCAAATATCCTCATGGGATTCCAAACTTATCTCAAAAAAACTAGGGGGGAAGAACATACAAGGCCAATACTATTTCATATGGAATTCAAAGTACCATGGATTTTTTGCTGGAGTTTCAAAGTTCATCAAGAATTGGAAAAACCACTTCCAATGTCACTAGTTCGAGAATTCAAAATTAAACGGTGGTTAGGATTCAATCAAGAATTTTGTGATCAAAAGAATGTATTAAGATTCCTAGAGACGGGAGAAAAATTCAAATGGACTAATCCAAATCAACAGTCTACCAAAGGAGTTAATTCCCCAACTAATCCACAGAAGATAGAAAAAGAGAAAAGTTGCTCAACATCAGACACCACGGCAAATGACTTCTTAATGAAAAAGATGATGCAGAATCCGGAAATGCTCAAAGAATACCTAAATTATTTGTAAAATCAAGATAAGAAAGAAGAAGACAAAAAAGATGAGTCAGCTGGATCGTCATCAGAATCAACTTTTGATCCATTTGGTGGTCCCTGTGCTCAAGACCCGACAGACTTTTGATAAAGTGGTCGGCCAATTTCAAAGATGCCGATTTCAAGATAAGAGAAGAATTTCAAAAGGACCAATTACAAGAAGATAAGGTGTCGGCAAGAAAAGCAAATGAAATTCAAATGAAAGTGTCGGCAATCAAATAAAGAGGAAATTAAAAGACGGAAGTCTCTATAAATAGAACTCAAGATCATTTGTAGAGGCATCGAGTTTTTTTTTAGCTATCATAGGAACTTTCTGTAAAACTCTAAATTCTCAGCTTCTATATTTCTTTGTATGCTCTTTGATTCAAGAAGTTCAATAAAAATTCGAAGTTTCATTTCATCTCAAAGGCTCTGCTATTTAAAATTTTCGTTGCAAAGCTACTCTGATTTCCAAGTAAGTTTTATTTAATTTTATGTCAATTATATGCCTGGGTTGGTTCTGGTATTCAAGAATTTCTGGTAACCAAGAAAATCCATGTTTTACCAAACCTATTACTCAACATATCACTTTAACTAGATTTCAAGAAGTGCCTCTTTACAATGCACTAAATTCCTTTACCCAAAGACTTTTTCCTTCAAAATGTTTTTGGCAATCAGATGATCCATCCAAAAATCTGGATTATTACGAATTAATTCTCACTGATACTCAATCTGTTGAGATTTTCCCTATTCCAGACAAAAAGAATCCAGAAATTATCAGCCATTCAAAATGCATTATAAAAAAAGTTTGTTCTCCTAATGAATGGACTTCTCTTTATTCAAAGAAATCTTTTTCAGTTAGATTCATTCCAGATGGATTTACTTATCAAGATTACAAAATGGCATGGTATCGTGCTTTTTGGTATAGACCATTCAATCATTCTTGGTTCTTTACATTCAAAGAAAGTTGCAGCAGAGAATTCCCAATTTGGTTCAACCATTGGTGGAAATAGTTTGGTCCACAACCAGAAATTCTACCTCCAAATATCCTCATGGGATTCCAAACTTATCTCAAAAAAACTAGGGGGGAAGAACATACAAGGCCAATACTATTTCATATGGAATTCAAAGTACCATGGATTTTTTGCTGGAGTTTCAAAGTTCATCAAGAATTGGAAAAACCACTTCCAATGTCACTAGTTCGAGAATTCAAAATTAAACGGTGGTTAGGATTCAATCAAGAATTTTGTGATCAAAAGAATGTATTAAGATTCCTAGAGACGGGAGAAAAATTCAAATGGACTAATCCAAATCAACAGTCTACCAAAGGAGTTAATTCCCCAACTAATCCACAGAAGATAGAAAAAGAGAAAAGTTGCTCAACATCAGACACCACGGCAAATGACTTCTTAATGAAAAAGATGATGCAGAATCCGGAAATGCTCAAAGAATACCTAAATTATTTGTAAAATCAAGATAAGAAAGAAGAAGACAAAAAAGATGAGTCAGCTGGATCGTCATCAGAATCAACTTTTGATCCATTTGGTGGTCCCTGTGCTCAAGACCCGACAGACTTTTGATAAAGTGGTCGGCCAATTTCAAAGATGCCGATTTCAAGATAAGAGAAGAATTTCAAAAGGACCAATTACAAGAAGATAAGGTGTCGGCAAGAAAAGCAAATGAAATTCAAATGAAAGTGTCGGCAATCAAATAAAGAGGAAATTAAAAGACGGAAGTCTCTATAAATAGAACTCAAGATCATTTGTAGAGGCATCGAGTTTTTTTTTAGCTATCATAGGAACTTTCTGTAAAACTCTAAATTCTCAGCTTCTATATTTCTTTGTATGCTCTTTGATTCAAGAAGTTCAATAAAAATTCGAAGTTTCATTTCATCTCAAAGGCTCTGCTATTTAAAATTTTCGTTGCAAAGCTACTCTGATTTCCAAGTAAGTTTTATTTAATTTTATGTCAATTATATGCCTGGGTTGGTTCTGGTATTCAAGAATTTCTGGTAACCAAGAAAATCCATGTTTTACCAAACCTATTACTCAACATATCACTTTAACTAGATTTCAAGAAGTGCCTCTTTACAATGCACTAAATTCCTTTACCCAAAGACTTTTTCCTTCAAAATGTTTTTGGCAATCAGATGATCCATCCAAAAATCTGGATTATTACGAATTAATTCTCACTGATACTCAATCTGTTGAGATTTTCCCTATTCCAGACAAAAAGAATCCAGAAATTATCAGCCATTCAAAATGCATTATAAAAAAAGTTTGTTCTCCTAATGAATGGGCTTCTCTTTATTCAAAGAAATCTTTTTCAGTTAGATTCATTCCAGATGGATTTACTTATCAAGATTACAAAATGGCATGGTATCGTGCTTTTTGGTATAGACCATTCAATCATTCTTGGTTCTTTACATTCAAAGAAAGTTGCAGCAGAGAATTCCCAATTTGGTTCAACCATTGGTGGAAATAGTTTGGTCCACAACCAGAAATTCTACCTCCAAATATCCTCATGTGATTCCAAACTTATCTCAAAAAAACTAGGGGGGAAGAACATACAAGGCCAATACTATTTCATATGGAATTCAAAGTACCATGGATTTTTTGCTGGAGTTTCAAAGTTCATCAAGAATTGGAAAAACCACTTCCAATGTCACTAGTTCGAGAATTCAAAATTAAACGGTGGTTAGGATTCAATCAAGAATTTTGTGATCAAAAGAATGTATTAAGATTCCTAGAGACGGGAGAAAAATTCAAATGGACTAATCCAAATCAACAGTCTACCAAAGGAGTTAATTCCCCAACTAATCCACAGAAGATAGAAAAAGAGAAAAGTTGCTCAACATCAGACACCACGGCAAATGACTTCTTAATGAAAAAGATGATGCAGAATCCGGAAATGCTCAAAGAATACCTAAATTATTTGTAAAATCAAGATAAGAAAGAAGAAGACAAAAAAGATGAGTCAGCTGGATCGTCATCAGAATCAACTTTTGATCCATTTGGTGGTCCCTGTGCTCAAGACCCGACAGACTTTTGATAAAGTGGTCGGCCAATTTCAAAGATGCCGATTTCAAGATAAGAGAAGAATTTCAAAAGGACCAATTACAAGAAGATAAGGTGTCGGCAAGAAAAGCAAATGAAATTCAAATGAAAGTGTCGGCAATCAAATGAAAATGAAATTAAAAGACGGAAGTCTCTATAAATAGAACTCAAGATCATTTGTAGAGGCATCGAGTTTTTTTTTAGCTATCATAGGAACTTTCTGTAAATCTCTAAATTCTCAGCTTCTATTTTTCTTTGTATGCTCTTTGATTCAAGAAGTTCAATAAAAATTCGAATTTTGATTTCATCTCAAAGGCTCTGCTATTTAAAGTTTTCGTTGCAAAGCTACTCTGATTTCCAAGTAAGTTTTATTTAATTTTATGTCAATTATATGCCTGGGTTGGTTCTGGTATTCAAGAATTTCTGGTAACCAAGAAAATCCATATTTTACCAAACCTATTACTCAACATATCACTTTAACTAGATTTCAAGAAGTGCCTCTTTACAATGCACTAAATTCCTTTACCCAAAGACTTTTTCCTTCAAAATGTTTTTGGCAATCAGATGATCCATCCAAAAATCTGGATTATTACGAATTAATTCTCACTGATACTCAATCTGTTGAGATTTTCCCTATTCCAGACAAAAAGAATCCAGAAATTATCAGCCATTCAAAATGCATTATAAAAAAAGTTTGTTCTCCTAATGAATGGGCTTCTCTTTATTCAAAGAAATCTTTTTCAGTTAGATTCATTCCAGATGGATTTACTTATCAAGATTACAAAATGGCATGGTATCGTGCTTTTTGGTATAGACCATTCAATCATTCTTGGTTCTTTACATTCAAAGAAAGTTGCAGCAGAGAATTCCCAATTTGGTTCAACCATTGGTGGAAATAGTTTGGTCCACAACCAGAAATTCTACCTCCAAATATCCTCATGTGATTCCAAACTTATCTCAAAAAAACTAGGGGGGAAGAACATACAAGGCCAATACTATTTCATATGGAATTCAAAGTACCATGGATTTTTTGCTGGAGTTTCAAAGTTCATCAAGAATTGGAAAAACCACTTCCAATGTCACTAGTTCGAGAATTCAAAATTAAACGGTGGTTAGGATTCAATCAAGAATTTTGTGATCAAAAGAATGTATTAAGATTCCTAGAGACGGGAGAAAAATTCAAATGGACTAATCCAAATCAACAGTCTACCAAAGGAGTTAATTCCCCAACTAATCCACAGAAGATAGAAAAAGAGAAAAGTTGCTCAACATCAGACACCACGGCAAATGACTTCTTAATGAAAAAGATGATGCAGAATCCGGAAATGCTCAAAGAATACCTAAATTATTTGTAAAATCAAGACAAGAAAGAAGAAGACAAAAAAGATGAGTCAGCTGGATCGTCATCAGAATCAACTTTTGATCCATTTGGTGGTCCCTGTGCTCAAGACCCGACAGACTTTTGATAAAGTGGTCGGCCAATTTCAAAGATGCCGATTTCAAGATAAGAGAAGAATTTCAAAAGGACCAATTACAAGAAGATAAGGTGTCGGCAAGAAAAGCAAATGAAATTCAAATGAAAGTGTCGGCAATCAAATAAAGAGGAAATTAAAAGACGGAAGTCTCTATAAATAGAACTCAAGATCATTTGTAGAGGCATCGAGTTTTTTTTTAGCTATCATAGGAACTTTCTGTAAAACTCTAAATTCTCAGCTTCTATATTTCTTTGTATGCTCTTTGATTCAAGAAGTTCAATAAGAATTCGAAGTTTCATTTCATCTCAAAGGCTCTGCTATTTAAAGTTTTCGTTGCAAAGCTACTATGATTTCCAAGTAAGTTTTATTTAATTTTATGTCAATTATATGCCTGGGTTGGTTCTGGTATTCAAGAATTTCTGGTAACCAAGAAAATCCATGTTTTACCAAACCTATTACTCAACATATCACTTTAACTAGATTTCAAGAAGTGCCTCTTTACAATGCACTAAATTCCTTTACCCAAAGACTTTTTCCTTCAAAATATTTTTGGCAATCAGATGATCCATCCAAAAATCTGGATTATTACGAATTAATTCTCACTGATACTCAATCTGTTGAGATTTTCCCTATTCCAGACAAAAAGAATCCAGAAATTATCAGCCATTCAAAATGCATTATAAAAAAAGTTTGTTCTCCTAATGAATGGACTTCTCTTTATTCAAAGAAATCTTTTTCAGTTAGATTCATTCTAGATGGATTTACTTATCAAGATTACAAAATGGCATGGTATCGTGCTTTTTGGTATAGACCATTCAATCATTCTTGGTTCTTTACATTCAAAGAAAGTTGCAGCAGAGAATTCCCAATTTGGTTCAACCATTGGTGGAAATAGTTTGGTCCACAACCAGAAATTCTAACTCCAAATGTCCTCATGGGATTCCAAACTTATCTCAAAAAAACTAGGGGGGAAGAACATACAAGGCCAATACTATTTCATATGGAATTCAAAGTACCATGGATTTTTTGCTGGAGTTTCAAAGTTCATCAAGAATTGGAAAAACCACTTCCAATGTCACTAGTTCGAGAATTCAAAATTAAACGGTGGTTAGGATTCAATCAAGAATTTTGTGATCAAAAGAATGTATTAAGATTCCTAGAGACGGGAGAAAAATTCAAATGGACTAATCCAAATCAACAGTCTACCAAAGGAGTTAATTCCACAACTAATCAACAGAAGATAGAAAAAGAGAAAAGTTGCTCAACATCAGACACCACGGCAAATGACTTCTTAATGAAAAAGATGATGCAGAATCCGGAAATGCTCAAAGAATACCTAAATTATTTGTAAAATCAAGACAAGAAAGAAGAAGACAAAAAAAGATGAGTCAGCTGGATCGTCATCAGAATCAACTTTTGATCCATTTGGTGGTCCCTGTGCTCAAGACCCGACAGACTTTTGATAAAGTGGTCGGCCAATTTCAAAGATGCCGATTTCAAGATAAGAGAAGAATTTCAAAAGGACCAATTACAAGAAGATAAGGTGTCGGCAAGAAAAGCAAATGAAATTCAAATGAAAGTGTCGGCAATCAAATGAAAATGAAATTAAAAGACGGAAGTCTCTATAAATAGAACTCAAGATCATTTTTAGAGGCATCGAGTTTTTTTTTAGCTATCATAGGAACTTTCTGTAAACCTCTAAATTCTCAGTTTCTATATTTCTTTGTATGCTCTTTGATTCAAGAAGTTCAATAAGAATTCGAAGTTTGATTTCATCTCAAAAGCTCTGCTATTTAAAGTTTTCGTTGCAAAGCTACTCTGATTTCCAAGTAAGTTTTATTTAATTTTATATCAATTATATGCCTGGGTTGGTTCTGGTATTCAAGAATTTCTGGTAACCAAGAAAATCCATATTTTACCAAACCTATTACTCAACATATCACTTTAACTAGATTTCAAGAAGTGCCTCTTTACAATGCACTAAATTCCTTTACCCAAAGACTTTTTCCTTCAAAATGTTTTTGGCAATCAGATGATCCATCCAAAAATCTAGATTATTACGAATTAATTCTCACTGATACTCAATCTGTTGAGATTTTCCCTATTCCAGACAAAAAGAATCCGAAAATTATCAGCCACTCAAAATGCATTATAAAAAAAGTTTGTTCTCCTAATGAATGGATTTCTCTTTATTCAAAGAAATCTTTTTCAGTTAGATTCATTCCAGATGGATTTACTTATCAAAATTACAAAATGGCATGGTATCGTGCTTTTTTGTATAGACCATTCAATCATTCTTGGTTCTTTACATTCAAAGAAAGTTGCAGCAGAGAATTCCCAATTTGGTTCAACCATTGGTGGAAATAGTTTGGTCCAGAACCAGAAATTCTACCTCCAAATATCCTCATGTGATTCCAAACTTATCTCAAAAAAATTAGGGGGGAAGAACATACAAGGCCAATACTATTTCATATGGAATTCAAAGTACCATGGATTTTTTGCTGGAGTTTCAAAGTTCATCAAGAATTGGAAAAACCACTTCCAATGTCACTAGTTCGAGAATTCAAAATTAAACGGTGGTTAGGATTCAATCAAGAATTTTGTGATCAAAAGAATGTATTAAGATTCCTAGAGACGGGAGAAAAATTCAAATGGACTAATCCAAATCAACAGTCTACCATAGGAGTTAATTCCCCAACTAATCCACAGAAGATAGAAAAAGAGAAAAGTTGCTCAACATCAGACACCACGGCAAATGACTTCTTAATGAAAAAGATGATGCAGAATCCGGAAATGCTCAAAGAATACCTAAATTATTTGTAAAATCAAGATAAGAAAGAAGAAGACAAAAAAGATGAGTCAGCTGGATCGTCATCAGAATCAACTTTTGATCCATTTGGTGGTCCCTGTGCTCAAGACCCGACAGACTTTTGATAAAGTGGTCGGCCAATTTCAAAGATGCCGATTTCAAGATAAGAGAAGAATTTCAAAAGGACCAATTACAAGAAGATAATGTGTCGGCAAGAAAAGCAAATGAAATTCAAATGAAAGTGTCGGCAATCAAATAAAGATGAAATTAAAAGACGGAAGTCTCTATAAATAGAACTCAAGATCATTTGTAGAGGCATCGAGTTTTTTTTTAGCTATCATAGGAACTTTCTGTAAAACTCTAAATTCTCAGCTTCTATATTTCTTTGTATGCTCTTTGATTCAAGAAGTTCAATAAAAATTCGAATTTTGATTTCATCTCAAAGGCTCTGCTATTTAAAATTTTCGTTGCAAAGCTACTCTGATTTCCAAGTAAGTTTTATTTAATTTTATGTCAATTATATGCCTGGGTTGGTTCAGGTATTCAAGAATTTCTGGTATCCAAGAAAATCCATATTTTACTAAACCTATTACTCAACATATCACTTTAACTACATTTCAAGAAGTGCCTCTTTACAATGCACTAAATTCCTTTACCCAAAGACTTTTTCCATAAAATTGTTTTTGGCAATCAGATGATCCATCCAAAAATCTGGATTATTACGAATTAATTCTCACTGATACTCAATCTGTTGAGATTTTCCCTATTCCAGACAAAAAGAATCCGGAAATTATCAGCCATTCAAAATGCATTATAAAAAAAGTTTGTTCTCCTAATGAATGGATTTCTCTTTATTCAAAGAAATCTTTTTCAGTTAGATTCATTCCAGATGGATTTACTTATCAAAATTACAAAATGGCATGGTATCGTGCTTTTTTGTATAGACCATTCAATCATTCTTGGTTCTTTACATTCAAAGAAAGTTGCAGCAGAGAATTCCCAATTTGGTTCAACCATTGGTGGAAATGGTTTGGTCCACAACCTGAAATTCTACCTCTAAATGTCCTCATGGAATTCCAAACTTATCTCAAAAAAGCAAGGGGGAAGAACATACAAGGCCAATACTATTTCATATGGAATTCAAAGTACCATGGATTTTTTGCTGGAGTTTCAAAGTTCATCAAGAATTGGAAAAACCACTTCCAATGTCACTAGTTCGAGAATTCAAAATTAAACGGTGGTTAGGATTCAATCAAGAATTTTGTGATCAAAAGAATGTATTAAGATTCCTAGAGACGGGAGAAAAATTCAAATGGACTAATCCAAATCAACAGTCTACCAAAGGAGTTAATTCCCCAACTAATCCACAGAAGATAGAAAAAGAGAAAAGTTGCTCAACATCAGACACCACGGCAAATGACTTCTTAATGAAAAAGATGATGCCGAATCCGGAAATGCTCAAAGAATACCTAAATTATTTGTGAAATCAAGACAAGAAAGAAGAAGACAAAAAAGATGAGTCAGCTGGATCGTCATCAGAATCAACTTTTGATCCATTTGGTGGTCCCTGTGCTCAAGACCCGACAGACTTTTGATAAAGTGGTCGGCCAATTTCAAAGATGCCGATTTCAAGATAAGAGAAGAATTTCAAAAGGACCAATTACAAGAAGATAAGGTGTCGGCAAGAAAAGCAAATGAAATTCAAATGAAAGTGTCGGCAATCAAATAAAGAGGAAATTAAAAGACGGAAGTCTCTATAAATAGAACTCAAGATCATTTGTAGAGTCATCGAGTTTTTTTTTAGCTATCATAGGAACTTTCTGTAAAACTCTAAATTCTCAGCTTCTATATTTCTTTGTATGCTCTTTGATTCAAGAAGTTCAATAAGAATTCGAAGTTTCATTTCATCTCAAAGGCTCTGCTATTTAAAGTTTTCGTTGCAAAGCTACTATGATTTCCAAGTAAGTTTTATTTAATTTTATGTCAATTATATGCCTGGGTTGGTTCTGGTATTCAAGAATTTCTGGTAACCAAGAAAATCCATGTTTTACCAAACCTATTACTCAACATATCACTTTAACTAGATTTCAAGAAGTGCCTCTTTACAATGCACTAAATTCCTTTACCCAAAGACTTTTTCCTTCAAAATATTTTTGGCAATCAGATGATCCATCCAAAAATCTGGATTATTACGAATTAATTCTCACTGATACTCAATCTGTTGAGATTTTCCCTATTCCAGACAAAAAGAATCCAGAAATTATCAGCCATTCAAAATGCATTATAAAAAAAGTTTGTTCTCCTAATGAATGGACTTCTCTTTATTCAAAGAAATCTTTTTCAGTTAGATTCATTCTAGATGGATTTACTTATCAAGATTACAAAATGGCATGGTATCGTGCTTTTTGGTATAGACCATTCAATCATTCTTGGTTCTTTACATTCAAAGAAAGTTGCAGCAGAGAATTCCCAATTTGGTTCAACCATTGGTGGAAATAGTTTGGTCCACAACCAGAAATTCTAACTCCAAATGTCCTCATGGGATTCCAAACTTATCTCAAAAAAACTAGGGGGGAAGAACATACAAGGCCAATACTATTTCATATGGAATTCAAAGTACCATGGATTTTTTGCTGGAGTTTCAAAGTTCATCAAGAATTGGAAAAACCACTTCCAATGTCACTAGTTCGAGAATTCAAAATTAAACGGTGGTTAGGATTCAATCAAGAATTTTGTGATCAAAAGAATGTATTAAGATTCCTAGAGACGGGAGAAAAATTCAAATGGACTAATCCAAATCAACAGTCTACCAAAGGAGTTAATTCCACAACTAATCAACAGAAGATAGAAAAAGAGAAAAGTTGCTCAACATCAGACACCACGGCAAATGACTTCTTAATGAAAAAGATGATGCAGAATCCGGAAATGCTCAAAGAATACCTAAATTATTTGTAAAATCAAGACAAGAAAGAAGAAGACAAAAAAAGATGAGTCAGCTGGATCGTCATCAGAATCAACTTTTGATCCATTTGGTGGTCCCTGTGCTCAAGACCCGACAGACTTTTGATAAAGTGGTCGGCCAATTTCAAAGATGCCGATTTCAAGATAAGAGAAGAATTTCAAAAGGACCAATTACAAGAAGATAAGGTGTCGGCAAGAAAAGCAAATGAAATTCAAATGAAAGTGTCGGCAATCAAATGAAAATGAAATTAAAAGACGGAAGTCTCTATAAATAGAACTCAAGATCATTTTTAGAGGCATCGAGTTTTTTTTTAGCTATCATAGGAACTTTCTGTAAACCTCTAAATTCTCAGTTTCTATATTTCTTTGTATGCTCTTTGATTCAAGAAGTTCAATAAGAATTCGAAGTTTGATTTCATCTCAAAAGCTCTGCTATTTAAAGTTTTCGTTGCAAAGCTACTCTGATTTCCAAGTAAGTTTTATTTAATTTTATATCAATTATATGCCTGGGTTGGTTCTGGTATTCAAGAATTTCTGGTAACCAAGAAAATCCATATTTTACCAAACCTATTACTCAACATATCACTTTAACTAGATTTCAAGAAGTGCCTCTTTACAATGCACTAAATTCCTTTACCCAAAGACTTTTTCCTTCAAAATGTTTTTGGCAATCAGATGATCCATCCAAAAATCTAGATTATTACGAATTAATTCTCACTGATACTCAATCTGTTGAGATTTTCCCTATTCCAGACAAAAAGAATCCGAAAATTATCAGCCACTCAAAATGCATTATAAAAAAAGTTTGTTCTCCTAATGAATGGATTTCTCTTTATTCAAAGAAATCTTTTTCAGTTAGATTCATTCCAGATGGATTTACTTATCAAAATTACAAAATGGCATGGTATCGTGCTTTTTTGTATAGACCATTCAATCATTCTTGGTTCTTTACATTCAAAGAAAGTTGCAGCAGAGAATTCCCAATTTGGTTCAACCATTGGTGGAAATAGTTTGGTCCAGAACCAGAAATTCTACCTCCAAATATCCTCATGTGATTCCAAACTTATCTCAAAAAAATTAGGGGGGAAGAACATACAAGGCCAATACTATTTCATATGGAATTCAAAGTACCATGGATTTTTTGCTGGAGTTTCAAAGTTCATCAAGAATTGGAAAAACCACTTCCAATGTCACTAGTTCGAGAATTCAAAATTAAACGGTGGTTAGGATTCAATCAAGAATTTTGTGATCAAAAGAATGTATTAAGATTCCTAGAGACGGGAGAAAAATTCAAATGGACTAATCCAAATCAACAGTCTACCATAGGAGTTAATTCCCCAACTAATCCACAGAAGATAGAAAAAGAGAAAAGTTGCTCAACATCAGACACCACGGCAAATGACTTCTTAATGAAAAAGATGATGCAGAATCCGGAAATGCTCAAAGAATACCTAAATTATTTGTAAAATCAAGATAAGAAAGAAGAAGACAAAAAAGATGAGTCAGCTGGATCGTCATCAGAATCAACTTTTGATCCATTTGGTGGTCCCTGTGCTCAAGACCCGACAGACTTTTGATAAAGTGGTCGGCCAATTTCAAAGATGCCGATTTCAAGATAAGAGAAGAATTTCAAAAGGACCAATTACAAGAAGATAATGTGTCGGCAAGAAAAGCAAATGGAATTCAAATGAAAGTGTCGGCAATTAAATAAAGATGAAATTAAAAGACGGAAGTCTCTATAAATAGAACTCAAGATCATTTGTAGAGGCATCGAGTTTTTTTTTAGCTATCATAGGAACTTTCTGTAAAACTCTAAATTCTCAGCTTCTATATTTCTTTGTATGCTCTTTGATTCAAGAAGTTCAATAAAAATTCGAATTTTGATTTCATCTCAAAGGCTCTGCTATTTAAAATTTTCGTTGCAAAGCTACTCTGATTTCCAAGTAAGTTTTATTTAATTTTATGTCAATTATATGCCTGGGTTGGTTCAGGTATTCAAGAATTTCTGGTATCCAAGAAAATCCATATTTTACTAAACCTATTACTCAACATATCACTTTAACTACATTTCAAGAAGTGCCTCTTTACAATGCACTAAATTCCTTTACCCAAAGACTTTTTCCATAAAATTGTTTTTGGCAATCAGATGATCCATCCAAAAATCTGGATTATTACGAATTAATTCTCACTGATACTCAATCTGTTGAGATTTTCCCTATTCCAGACAAAAAGAATCCGGAAATTATCAGCCATTCAAAATGCATTATAAAAAAAGTTTGTTCTCCTAATGAATGGATTTCTCTTTATTCAAAGAAATCTTTTTCAGTTAGATTCATTCCAGATGGATTTACTTATCAAAATTACAAAATGGCATGGTATCGTGCTTTTTTGTATAGACCATTCAATCATTCTTGGTTCTTTACATTCAAAGAAAGTTGCAGCAGAGAATTCCCAATTTGGTTCAACCATTGGTGGAAATGGTTTGGTCCACAACCTGAAATTCTACCTCTAAATGTCCTCATGGAATTCCAAACTTATCTCAAAAAAGCAAGGGGGAAGAACATACAAGGCCAATACTATTTCATATGGAATTCAAAGTACCATGGATTTTTTGCTGGAGTTTCAAAGTTCATCAAGAATTGGAAAAACCACTTCCAATGTCACTAGTTCGAGAATTCAAAATTAAACGGTGGTTAGGATTCAATCAAGAATTTTGTGATCAAAAGAATGTATTAAGATTCCTAGAGACGGGAGAAAAATTCAAATGGACTAATCCAAATCAACAGTCTACCAAAGGAGTTAATTCCCCAACTAATCCACAGAAGATAGAAAAAGAGAAAAGTTGCTCAACATCAGACACCACGGCAAATGACTTCTTAATGAAAAAGATGATGCCGAATCCGGAAATGCTCAAAGAATACCTAAATTATTTGTGAAATCAAGACAAGAAAGAAGAAGACAAAAAAGATGAGTCAGCTGGATCGTCATCAGAATCAACTTTTGATCCATTTGGTGGTCCCTGTGCTCAAGACCCGACAGACTTTTGATAAAGTGGTCGGCCAATTTCAAAGATGCCGATTTCAAGATAAGAGAAGAATTTCAAAAGGACCAATTACAAGAAGATAAGGTGTCGGCAAGAAAAGCAAATGAAATTCAAATGAAAGTGTCGGCAATCAAATAAAGAGGAAATTAAAAGACGGAAGTCTCTATAAATAGAACTCAAGATCATTTGTAGAGTCATCGAGTTTTTTTTTAGCTATCATAGGAACTTTCTGTAAAACTCTAAATTCTCAGCTTCTATATTTCTTTGTATGCTCTTTGATTCAAGAAGTTCAATAAGAATTCGAAGTTTCATTTCATCTCAAAGGCTCTGCTATTTAAAGTTTTCGTTGCAAAGCTACTATGATTTCCAAGTAAGTTTTATTTAATTTTATGTCAATTATATGCCTGGGTTGGTTCTGGTATTCAAGAATTTCTGGTAACCAAGAAAATCCATGTTTTACCAAACCTATTACTCAACATATCACTTTAACTAGATTTCAAGAAGTGCCTCTTTACAATGCACTAAATTCCTTTACCCAAAGACTTTTTCCTTCAAAATATTTTTGGCAATTAGATGATCCATCCAAAAATCTGGATTATTACGAATTAATTCTCACTGATACTCAATCTGTTGAGATTTTCCCTATTCCAGACAAAAAGAATCCAGAAATTATCAGCCATTCAAAATGCATTATAAAAAAAGTTTGTTCTCCTAATGAATGGACTTCTCTTTATTCAAAGAAATCTTTTTCAGTTAGATTCATTCTAGATGGATTTACTTATCAAGATTACAAAATGGCATGGTATCGTGCTTTTTGGTATAGACCATTCAATCATTCTTGGTTCTTTACATTCAAAGAAAGTTGCAGCAGAGAATTCCCAATTTGGTTCAACCATTGGTGGAAATAGTTTGGTCCACAACCAGAAATTCTAACTCCAAATGTCCTCATGGGATTCCAAACTTATCTCAAAAAAACTAGGGGGGAAGAACATACAAGGCCAATACTATTTCATATGGAATTCAAAGTACCATGGATTTTTTGCTGGAGTTTCAAAGTTCATCAAGAATTGGAAAAACCACTTCCAATGTCACTAGTTCGAGAATTCAAAATTAAACGGTGGTTAGGATTCAATCAAGAATTTTGTGATCAAAAGAATGTATTAAGATTCCTAGAGACGGGAGAAAAATTCAAATGGACTAATCCAAATCAACAGTCTACCAAAGGAGTTAATTCCACAACTAATCAACAGAAGATAGAAAAAGAGAAAAGTTGCTCAACATCAGACACCACGGCAAATGACTTCTTAATGAAAAAGATGATGCAGAATCCGGAAATGCTCAAAGAATACCTAAATTATTTGTAAAATCAAGATAAGAAAGAAGAAGACAAAAAAGATGAGTCAGCTGGATCGTCATCAGAATCAACTTTTGATCCATTTGGTGGTCCCTGTGCTCAAGACCCGACAGACTTTTGATAAAGTGGTCGGCCAATTTCAAAGATGCCGATTTCAAGATAAGAGAAGAATTTCAAAAGGACCAATTACAAGAAGATAAGGTGTCGGCAAGAAAAGCAAATGAAATTCAAATGAAAGTGTCGGCAATCAAATAAAGATGAAATTAAAAGACGGAAGTCTCTATAAATAGAACTCAAGATCATTTGTAGAGGCATCGAGTTTTTTTTTAGCTATCATAGGAACTTTCTGTAAAACTCTAAATTCTCAGCTTCTATATTTCTTTGTATGCTCTTTGATTCAAGAAGTTCAATAAAAATTCGAAGTTTGATTTCATCTCAAAGGCTCTGCTATTTAAAATTTTCGTTGCAAAGCTACTCTGATTTCCAAGTAAGTTTTATTTAATTTTATGTCAATTTCTGTCCAAAGCAGAACAGCTACAGTAATTTCGTCATAACTCATTCCACATTAATCCAAATGACCTGAAATTTTACAGGCACCTCAAACACATCAATACCTACAACTTTCATGTTTTGAGCAAAGTCAAATTCGGCCTATAACCCTATGATCCAAAATCGGACAGAATTGGGGATTTAAGAACCCTAACTTTTCAGTTTTCATTCCAAATCCAAAATTGGTTGCATTTATCCACATTTCACACCCACTAGAGTTATTATAGGCCATTGCCAATCATCACAAACAACCACACCATCATAATCCAATTAAACCAGAAAAATCATCAATAAATGGAAAACTTCACCAAATCACTTCAAGTCAAGATAAAAACCAGAAATTTCAGCACTTTAATCACTAATAAGCATAACTTAAGCATCATTAGATGTAGGAGGAAGATACACACACCACTCACCTAGTAACAAGAGAGGTAGAGGTGTTGGACACCTTAGCTCTTCCAAAAACTTCACCAAATCAACCACTAACACCAACTAGAAAGATTTTATGGAGTAGAAACTAGTTTAGTTGGTTGAGTTATGGATTGAAGCAAGAAGAAATCAAGACTTGAAGAGGTTTTCTTCCTTCCTTGAACTTGAGAGAGAGAGCCGGCCAACAAGAGAAGAAAAATTGTGAATTTTATGCAATTTTTGGATATTTAATCCTTTGGTCAAAAAAGTCAAAATTGTGAATAGTAAATCTTAAAGGAAAACCAATAACATGGTGACACTTGTCACTCTATTTAATGCATTCTTATCACTTCTTTTCTCTCTCACATCAATCACTTCACACACTCTACTTATCTCTTAACACCCGATAAAATTTACACAGTATCCGGAATTTAACCTAATTGGCCGAATTTTTTCGAACTTTTCGCACTAGTGGGTCCCACGTCCAGTATATATTCTTAATTTTCTAAAAACTCACCAATACTAGAAAAATCATCTAAAAACTATAATTGCTCATGTTTCTAAGCCAGAAAATGCAAAAATTAAGCAATTAAGGGAACTAAAACCCTAGGAAAATTTTTAGGGTATTTACGGGTTCTCACATCAATTATATGCTTGGGTTGGTTCTGGTATTCAAGAATTTCTGGTATCCAAGAAAATCCATATTTTACCAAACCTATTACTCAACATATCACTTTAACTACATTTCAAGAAGTGCCTCTTTACAATGCACTAAATTCCTTTACCCAAAGACTTTTTCCTTAAAATTGTTTTTGGCAATCAGATGATCCATCCAAAAATCTAGATTATTACGAATTAATTCTCACTGATACTCAATCTGTTGAGATTTTCCCTATTCCAGACAAAAAGAATCCGGAAATTATCAGCCACTCAAAATGCATTATAAAAAAAGTTTGTTCTCCTAATGAATGGATTTCTCTTTATTCAAAGAAATCTTTTTCAGTTAGATTCATTTCAGATGGATTTACTTATCAAAATTACAAAATGGCATGGTATCGTGCTTTTTTGTATAGACCATTCAATCATTCTTGGTTCTTTACATTCAAAGAAAGTTGCAGCAGAGAATTCCCAATTTGGTTCAACCATTGGTGGAAATGGTTTGGTCCACATCCTGAAATTCTACCTCTAAATGTCCTCATGGGATTCCAAACTTATCTCAAAAAAGCAAGGGGGAAGAACATACAAGGCCAATACTATTTCATATGGAAATCAAAGTACCATGGATTTTTTGCTGGAGTTTCAAAGTTCATCAAGAATTGGAAAAACCACTTCCAATGTCACTAGTTCGAGAATTCAAAATTAAATGGTGGTTAGCATTCAATCAAGAATTTTGTGATCAAAAGAATGTATTAAGATTCCTAGAGACGGGAGAAAAACTCAAATCAACAATCTACCAAAGGAGTTAATTCCCCAACTACTCCACAGAAGATAGAAAAAGAGAAAAGTTGCTCAACATCAGACACCACGGCAAATGACTTCTTAATGAAAAAGATGATGCCGAATCCGGAAATGCTCAAAGAATACCTAAATTATTTGTAAAATCAAGACAAGAAAGAAGAAGACAAAAAAGATGAGTCAGCTGGATCGTCATCAGAATCAACTTTTAATCCATTTGGTGGTCCCTGTGCTCAAGACCCGACAAACTTTTGATAAAGTGGTCGGCCAATTTCAAAGATGCCGATTTCAAGATAAGAGAAGAATTTCAAAAGGACCAATTACAAGAAGATAATGTGTCGGCAAGAAAAGCAAATGAAATTCAAATGAAAGTGTCGGCAATCAAATAAAGATGAAATTAAAAGACGGAAGTCTCTATAAATAGAACTCAAGATCATTTGTAGAGGCATCGAGTTTTTTTTTAGCTATCATAGGAACTTTCTGTAAAATCTAAATTCTCAGCTTCTATATTTCTTTGTATGCTCTTCGATTCAAGAAGTTCAATAAAAATTCGAATTTTGATTTCATCTCAAAGGCTCTGCTATTTAAAATTTTCGTTGCAAAGCTACTCTGATTTCCAAGTAAGTTTTATTTAATTTTATGTCAATTATATGCCTGGGTTGGTTCAGGTATTCAAGAATTTCTGGTATCCAAGAAAATCCATATTTTACTAAACCTATTACTCAACATATCACTTTAACTACATTTCAAGAAGTGCCTCTTTACAATGCACTAAATTCCTTTACCCAAAGACTTTTTCCATAAAATTGTTTTTGGCAATCAGATGATCCATCCAAAAATCTGTATTATTACGAATTAATTCTCACTGATACTCAATCTGTTGAGATTTTCCCTATTCCAGACAAAAAGAATCCGGAAATTATCAGCCATTCAAAATGCATTATAAAAAAAGTTTGTTCTCCTAATGAATGGATTTCTCTTTATTCAAAGAAATCTTTTTCAGTTAGATTCATTCCAGATGGATTTACTTATCAAAATTACAAAATGGCATGGTATCGTGCTTTTTTGTATAGACCATTCAATCATTCTTGGTTCTTTACATTCAAAGAAAGTTGCAGCAGAGAATTCCCAATTTGGTTCAACCATTGGTGGAAATGGTTTGGTCCACAACCTGAAATTCTACCTCTAAATGTCCTCATGGAATTCCAAACTTATCTCAAAAAAGCAAGGGGGAAGAACATACAAGGCCAATACTATTTCATATGGAATTCAAAGTACCATGGATTTTTTGCTGGAGTTTCAAAGTTCATCAAGAATTGGAAAAACCACTTCCAATGTCACTAGTTCGAGAATTCAAAATTAAACGGTGGTTAGGATTCAATCAAGAATTTTGTGATCAAAAGAATGTATTAAGATTCCTAGAGACGGGAGAAAAATTCAAATGGACTAATCCAAATCAACAGTCTACCAAAGGAGTTAATTCCCCAACTAATCCACAGAAGATAGAAAAAGAGAAAAGTTGCTCAACATCAGACACCGCGGCAAATGACTTCTTAATGAAAAAGATGATGCAGAATCCGGAAATGCTCAAAGAATACCTAAATTATTTGTAAAATCAAGATAAGAAAGAAGAAGACAAAAAAGATGAGTCAGCTGGATCGTCATCAGAATCAACTTTTGATCCATTTGGTGGTCCCTGTGCTCAAGACCCGACAGACTTTTGATAAAGTGGTCGGCCAATTTCAAAGATGCCGATTTCAAGATAAGAGAAGAATTTCAAAAGGACCAATTACAAGAAGATAAGGTGTCGGCAAGAAAAGCAAATGAAATTCAAATGAAAGTGTCGGCAATCAAATAAAGAGGAAATTAAAAGACGGAAGTCTCTATAAATAGAACTCAAGATCATTTGTAGAGGCATCGAGTTTTTTTTTAGCTATCATAGGAACTTTCTGTAAAACTCTAAATTCTCAGCTTCTATATTTCTTTGTATGCTCTTTGATTCAAGAAGTTCAATAAAAATTCGAAGTTTCATTTCATCTCAAAGGCTCTGCTATTTAAAATTTTCGTTGCAAAGCTACTCTGATTTCCAAGTAAGTTTTATTTAATTTTATGTCAATTATATGCCTGGGTTGGTTCTGGTATTCAAGAATTTCTGGTAACCAAGAAAATCCATGTTTTACCAAACCTATTACTCAACATATCACTTTAACTAGATTTCAAGAAGTGCCTCTTTACAATGCACTAAATTCCTTTACCCAAAGACTTTTTCCTTCAAAATGTTTTTGGCAATCAGATGATCCATCCAAAAATCTGGATTATTACGAATTAATTCTCACTGATACTCAATCTGTTGAGATTTTCCCTATTCCAGACAAAAAGAATCCAGAAATTATCAGCCATTCAAAATGCATTATAAAAAAAGTTTGTTCTCCTAATGAATGGGCTTCTCTTTATTCAAAGAAATCTTTTTCAGTTAGATTCATTCCAGATGGATTTACTTATCAAGATTACAAAATGGCATGGTATCGTGCTTTTTGGTATAGACCATTCAATCATTCTTGGTTCTTTACATTCAAAGAAAGTTGCAGCAGAGAATTCCCAATTTGGTTCAACCATTGGTGGAAATAGTTTGGTCCACAACCAGAAATTCTACCTCCAAATATCCTCATGTGATTCCAAACTTATCTCAAAAAAACTAGGGGGGAAGAACATACAAGGCCAATACTATTTCATATGGAATTCAAAGTACCATGGATTTTTTGCTGGAGTTTCAAAGTTCATCAAGAATTGGAAAAACCACTTCCAATGTCACTAGTTCGAGAATTCAAAATTAAACGGTGGTTAGGATTCAATCAAGAATTTTGTGATCAAAAGAATGTATTAAGATTCCTAGAGACGGGAGAAAAATTCAAATGGACTAATCCAAATCAACAGTCTACCAAAGGAGTTAATTCCCCAACTAATCCACAGAAGATAGAAAAAGAGAAAAGTTGCTCAACATCAGACACCACGGCAAATGACTTCTTAATGAAAAAGATGATGCAGAATCCGGAAATGCTCAAAGAATACCTAAATTATTTGTAAAATCAAGATAAGAAAGAAGAAGACAAAAAAGATGAGTCAGCTGGATCGTCATCAGAATCAACTTTTGATCCATTTGGTGGTCCCTGTGCTCAAGACCCGACAGACTTTTGATAAAGTGGTCGGCCAATTTCAAAGATGCCGATTTCAAGATAAGAGAAGAATTTCAAAAGGACCAATTACAAGAAGATAAGGTGTCGGCAAGAAAAGCAAATGAAATTCAAATGAAAGTGTCGGCAATCAAATGAAAATGAAATTAAAAGACGGAAGTCTCTATAAATAGAACTCAAGATCATTTGTAGAGGCATCGAGTTTTTTTTTAGCTATCATAGGAACTTTCTGTAAATCTCTAAATTCTCAGCTTCTATTTTCTTTGTATGCTCTTTGATTCAAGAAGTTCAATAAAAATTCGAATTTTGATTTCATCTCAAAGGCTCTGCTATTTAAAGTTTTCGTTGCAAAGCTACTCTGATTTCCAAGTAAGTTTTATTTAATTTTATGTCAATTATATGCCTGGGTTGGTTCTGGTATTCAAGAATTTCTGGTAACCAAGAAAATCCATATTTTACCAAACCTATTACTCAACATATCACTTTAACTAGATTTCAAGAAGTGCCTCTTTACAATGCACTAAATTCCTTTACCCAAAGACTTTTTCCTTCAAAATGTTACAGACTTTTGATAAAGTGGTCGGCCAATTTCAAAGATGCCGATTTCAAGATAAGAGAAGAATTTCAAAAGGACCAATTACAAGAAGATAAGGTGTCGGCAAGAAAAGCAAATGAAATTCAAATGAAAGTGTCGGCAATCAAATGAAAATGAAATTAAAAGACGGAAGTCTCTATAAATAGAACTCAAGATCATTTTTAGAGGCATCGAGTTTTTTTTTAGCTATCATAGGAACTTTCTGTAAAACTCTAAATTCTCAGCTTCTATATTTCTTTGTATGCTCTTTGATTCAAGAAGTTCAATAAGAATTCGAAGTTTGATTTCATCTCAAAAGCTCTGCTATTTAAAGTTTTCGTTGCAAAGCTACTCTGATTTCCAAGTAAGTTTTATTTAATTTTATGTCAATTATATGCCTGGGTTGGTTCTGGTATTCAAGAATTTCTGGTAACCAAGAAAATCCATATTTTACCAAACCTATTACTCAACATATCACTTTAACTAGATTTCAAGAAGTGCCTCTTTACAATGCACTAAATTCCTTTACCCAAAGACTTTTTCCTTCAAAATGTTTTTGGCAATCAGATGATCCATCCAAAAATCTAGATTATTACGAATTAATTCTCACTGATACTCAATCTGTTGAGATTTTCCCTATTCCAGACAAAAAGAATCCAGAAATTATCAGCCATTCAAAATGCATTATAAAAAAAGTTTGTTCTCCTAATGAATGGATTTCTCTTTATTCAAAGAAATCTTTTTCAGTTAGATTCATTCCAGATGGATTTACTTATCAAAATTACAAAATGGCATGGTATCGTGCTTTTTTGTATAGACCATTCAATCATTCTTGGTTCTTTACATTCAAAGAAAGTTGCAGCAGAGAATTCCCAATTTGGTTCAACCATTGGTGGAAATAGTTTGGTCCACAACCAGAAATTCTACCTCCAAATATCCTCATGTGATTCCAAACTTATCTCAAAAAAACTAGGGGGGAAGAACATACAAGGCCAATACTATTTCATATGGAATTCAAAGTACCATGGATTTTTTGCTGGAGTTTCAAAGTTCATCAAGAATTGGAAAAACCACTTCCAATGTCACTAGTTCGAGAATTCAAAATTAAACGGTGGTTAGGATTCAATCAAGAATTTTGTGATCAAAAGAATGTATTAAGATTCCTAGAGACGGGAGAAAAATTCAAATGGACTAATCCAAATCAACAGTCTACCAAAGGAGTTAATTCCCCAACTAATCCACAGAAGATAGAAAAAGAGAAAAGTTGCTCAACATCAGACACCACGGCAAATGACTTCTTAATGAAAAAGATGATGCAGAATCCGGAAATGCTCAAAGAATACCTAAATTATTTGTAAAATCAAGATAAGAAAGAAGAAGACAAAAAAGATGAGTCAGCTGGATCGTCATCAGAATCAACTTTTGATCCATTTGGTGGTCCCTGTGCTCAAGACCCGATAGACTTTTGATAAAGTGGTCGGCCAATTTCAAAGATGCCGATTTCAAGATAAGAGAAGAATTTCAAAAGGACCAATTACAAGAAGATAATGTGTCGGCAAGAAAAGCAAATGAAATTCAAATGAAAGTGTCGGCAATCAAATAAAGATGAAATTAAAAGACGGAAGTCTCTATAAATAGAACTCAAGATCATTTGTAGAGGCATCGAGTTTTTTTTTAGCTATCATAGGAACTTTCTGTAAAACTCTAAATTCTCAGCTTCTATATTTCTTTGTATGCTCTTTGATTCAAGAAGTTCAATAAAAATTCGAATTTTGATTTCATCTCAAAGGCTCTGCTATTTAAAATTTTCGTTGCAAAGCTACTCTGATTTCCAAGTAAGTTTTATTTAATTTTATGTCAATTATATGCCTGGGTTGGTTCAGGTATTCAAGAATTTCTGGTATCCAAGAAAATCCATATTTTACTAAACCTATTACTCAACATATCACTTTAACTACATTTCAAGAAGTGCCTCTTTACAATGCACTAAATTCCTTTACCCAAAGACTTTTTCCATAAAATTGTTTTTGGCAATCAGATGATCCATCCAAAAATCTGGATTATTACGAATTAATTCTCACTGATACTCAATCTGTTGAGATTTTCCCTATTCCAGACAAAAAGAATCCGGAAATTATCAGCCATTCAAAATGCATTATAAAAAAAGTTTGTTCTCCTAATGAATGGATTTCTCTTTATTCAAAGAAATCTTTTTCAGTTAGATTCATTCCAGATGGATTTACTTATCAAAATTACAAAATGGCATGGTATCGTGCTTTTTTGTATAGACCATTCAATCATTCTTGGTTCTTTACATTCAAAGAAAGTTGCAGCAGAGAATTCCCAATTTGGTTCAACCATTGGTGGAAATGGTTTGGTCCACAACCTGAAATTCTACCTCTAAATGTCCTCATGGAATTCCAAACTTATCTCAAAAAAGCAAGGGGGAAGAACATACAAGGCCAATACTATTTCATATGGAATTCAAAGTACCATGGATTTTTTGCTGGAGTTTCAAAGTTCATCAAGAATTGGAAAAACCACTTCCAATGTCACTAGTTCGAGAATTCAAAATTAAACGGTGGTTAGGATTCAATCAAGAATTTTGTGATCAAAAGAATGTATTAAGATTCCTAGAGACGGGAGAAAAATTCAAATGGACTAATCCAAATCAACAGTCTACCAAAGGAGTTAATTCCCCAACTAATCCACAGAAGATAGAAAAAGAGAAAAGTTGCTCAACATCAGACACCACGGCAAATGACTTCTTAATGAAAAAGATGATGCAGAATCCGGAAATGCTCAAAGAATACCTAAATTATTTGTAAAATCAAGATAAGAAAGAAGAAGACAAAAAAGATGAGTCAGCTGGATCGTCATCAGAATCAACTTTTGATCCATTTGGTGGTCCCTGTGCTCAAGACCCGACAGACTTTTGATAAAGTGGTCGGCCAATTTCAAAGATGCCGATTTCAAGATAAGAGAAGAATTTCAAAAGGACCAATTACAAGAAGATAAGGTGTCGGCAAGAAAAGCAAATGAAATTCAAATGAAAGTGTCGGCAATCAAATGAAAATGAAATTAAAAGACGGAAGTCTCTATAAATAGAACTCAAGATCATTTGTAGAGTCATCGAGTTTTTTTTTAGCTATCATAGGAACTTTCTGTAAAACTCTAAATTCTCAGCTTCTATATTTCTTTGTATGCTCTTTGATTCAAGAAGTTCAATAAGAATTCGAAGTTTCATTTCATCTCAAAGGCTCTGCTATTTAAAGTTTTCGTTGCAAAGCTACTATGATTTCCAAGTAAGTTTTATTTAATTTTATGTCAATTATATGCCTGGGTTGGTTCTGGTATTCAAGAATTTCTGGTAACCAAGAAAATCCATGTTTTACCAAACCTATTACTCAACATATCACTTTAACTAGATTTCAAGAAGTGCCTCTTTACAATGCACTAAATTCCTTTACCCAAAGACTTTTTCCTTCAAAATATTTTTGGCAATCAGATGATCCATCCAAAAATCTGGATTATTACGAATTAATTCTCACTGATACTCAATCTGTTGAGATTTTCCCTATTCCAGACAAAAAGAATCCAGAAATTATCAGCCATTCAAAATGCATTATAAAAAAAGTTTGTTCTCCTAATGAATGGACTTCTCTTTATTCAAAGAAATCTTTTTCAGTTAGATTCATTCTAGATGGATTTACTTATCAAGATTACAAAATGGCATGGTATCGTGCTTTTTGGTATAGACCATTCAATCATTCTTGGTTCTTTACATTCAAAGAAAGTTGCAGCAGAGAATTCCCAATTTGGTTCAACCATTGGTGGAAATAGTTTGGTCCACAACCAGAAATTCTACCTCCAAATGTCCTCATGGGATTCCAAACTTATCTCAAAAAAACTAGGGGGGAAGAACATACAAGGCCAATACTATTTCATATGGAATTCAAAGTACCATGGATTTTTTGCTGGAGTTTCAAAGTTCATCAAGAATTGGAAAAACCACTTCCAATGTCACTAGTTCGAGAATTCAAAATTAAACGGTGGTTAGGATTCAATCAAGAATTTTGTGATCAAAAGAATGTATTAAGATTCCTAGAGACGGGAGAAAAATTCAAATGGACTAATCCAAATCAACAGTCTACCAAAGGAGTTAATTCCCCAACTAATCCACAGAAGATAGAAAAAGAGAAAAGTTGCTCAACATCAGACACCACGGCAAATGACTTCTTAATGAAAAAGATGATGCCGAATCCGGAAATGCTCAAAGAATACCTAAATTATTTGTAAAATCAAGATAAGAAAGAAGAAGACAAAAAAGATGAGTCAGCTGGATCGTCATCAGAATCAACTTTTGATCCATTTGGTGGTCCCTGTGCTCAAGACCCGATAGACTTTTGATAAAGTGGTCGGCCAATTTCAAAGATGCCGATTTCAAGATAAGAGAAGAATTTCAAAAGGACCAATTACAAGAAGATAATGTGTCGGCAAGAAAAGCAAATGAAATTCAAATGAAAGTGTCGGCAATCAAATAAAGATGAAATTAAAAGACGGAAGTCTCTATAAATAGAACTCAAGATCATTTGTAGAGGCATCGAGTTTTTTTTTAGCTATCATAGGAACTTTCTGTAAAACTCTAAATTCTCAGCTTCTATATTTCTTTGTATGCTCTTTGATTCAAGAAGTTCAATAAAAATTCGAATTTTGATTTCATCTCAAAGGCTCTGCTATTTAAAATTTTCGTTGCAAAGCTACTCTGATTTCCAAGTAAGTTTTATTTAATTTTATGTCAATTATATGCCTGGGTTGGTTCAGGTATTCAAGAATTTCTGGTATCCAAGAAAATCCATATTTTACTAAACCTATTACTCAACATATCACTTTAACTACATTTCAAGAAGTGCCTCTTTACAATGCACTAAATTCCTTTACCCAAAGACTTTTTCCATAAAATTGTTTTTGGCAATCAGATGATCCATCCAAAAATCTGGATTATTACGAATTAATTCTCACTGATACTCAATCTGTTGAGATTTTCCCTATTCCAGACAAAAAGAATCCGGAAATTATCAGCCATTCAAAATGCATTATAAAAAAAGTTTGTTCTCCTAATGAATGGATTTCTCTTTATTCAAAGAAATCTTTTTCAGTTAGATTCATTCCAGATGGATTTACTTATCAAAATTACAAAATGGCATGGTATCGTGCTTTTTTGTATAGACCATTCAATCATTCTTGGTTCTTTACATTCAAAGAAAGTTGCAGCAGAGAATTCCCAATTTGGTTCAACCATTGGTGGAAATGGTTTGGTCCACAACCTGAAATTCTACCTCTAAATGTCCTCATGGAATTCCAAACTTATCTCAAAAAAGCAAGGGGGAAGAACATACAAGGCCAATACTATTTCATATGGAATTCAAAGTACCATGGATTTTTTGCTGGAGTTTCAAAGTTCATCAAGAATTGGAAAAACCACTTCCAATGTCACTAGTTCGAGAATTCAAAATTAAACGGTGGTTAGGATTCAATCAAGAATTTTGTGATCAAAAGAATGTATTAAGATTCCTAGAGACGGGAGAAAAATTCAAATGGACTAATCCAAATCAACAGTCTACCAAAGGAGTTAATTCCCCAACTAATCCACAGAAGATAGAAAAAGAGAAAAGTTGCTCAACATCAGACACCACGGCAAATGACTTCTTAATGAAAAAGATGATGCAGAATCCGGAAATGCTCAAAGAATACCTAAATTATTTGTAAAATCAAGATAAGAAAGAAGAAGACAAAAAAGATGAGTCAGCTGGATCGTCATCAGAATCAACTTTTGATCCATTTGGTGGTCCCTGTGCTCAAGACCCGACAGACTTTTGATAAAGTGGTCGGCCAATTTCAAAGATGCCGATTTCAAGATAAGAGAAGAATTTCAAAAGGACCAATTACAAGAAGATAAGGTGTCGGCAAGAAAAGCAAATGAAATTCAAATGAAAGTGTCGGCAATCAAATGAAAATGAAATTAAAAGACGGAAGTCTCTATAAATAGAACTCAAGATCATTTGTAGAGTCATCGAGTTTTTTTTTAGCTATCATAGGAACTTTCTGTAAAACTCTAAATTCTCAGCTTCTATATTTCTTTGTATGCTCTTTGATTCAAGAAGTTCAATAAGAATTCGAAGTTTCATTTCATCTCAAAGGCTCTGCTATTTAAAGTTTTCGTTGCAAAGCTACTATGATTTCCAAGTAAGTTTTATTTAATTTTATGTCAATTATATGCCTGGGTTGGTTCTGGTATTCAAGAATTTCTGGTAACCAAGAAAATCCATGTTTTACCAAACCTATTACTCAACATATCACTTTAACTAGATTTCAAGAAGTGCCTCTTTACAATGCACTAAATTCCTTTACCCAAAGACTTTTTCCTTCAAAATATTTTTGGCAATCAGATGATCCATCCAAAAATCTGGATTATTACGAATTAATTCTCACTGATACTCAATCTGTTGAGATTTTCCCTATTCCAGACAAAAAGAATCCAGAAATTATCAGCCATTCAAAATGCATTATAAAAAAAGTTTGTTCTCCTAATGAATGGACTTCTCTTTATTCAAAGAAATCTTTTTCAGTTAGATTCATTCCAGATGGATTTACTTATCAAGATTACAAAATGGCATGGTATCGTGCTTTTTGGTATAGACCATTCAATCATTCTTGGTTCTTTACATTCAAAGAAAGTTGCAGCAGAGAATTCCCAATTTGGTTCAACCATTGGTGGAAATAGTTTGGTCCACAACCAGAAATTCTACCTCCAAATGTCCTCATGGGATTCCAAACTTATCTCAAAAAAACTAGGGGGGAAGAACATACAAGGCCAATACTATTTCATATGGAATTCAAAGTACCATGGATTTTTTGCTGGAGTTTCAAAGTTCATCAAGAATTGGAAAAACCACTTCCAATGTCACTAGTTCGAGAATTCAAAATTAAACGGTGGTTAGGATTCAATCAAGAATTTTGTGATCAAAAGAATGTATTAAGATTCCTAGAGACGGGAGAAAAATTCAAATGGACTAATCCAAATCAACAGTCTACCAAAGGAGTTAATTCCCCAACTAATCCACAGAAGATAGAAAAAGAGAAAAGTTGCTCAACATCAGACACCACGGCAAATGACTTCTTAATGAAAAAGATGATGCCGAATCCGGAAATGCTCAAAGAATACCTAAATTATTTGTAAAATCAAGATAAGAAAGAAGAAGACAAAAAAGATGAGTCAGCTGGATCGTCATCAGAATCAACTTTTGATCCATTTGGTGGTCCCTGTGCTCAAGACCCGATAGACTTTTGATAAAGTGGTCGGCCAATTTCAAAGATGCCGATTTCAAGATAAGAGAAGAATTTCAAAAGGACCAATTACAAGAAGATAATGTGTCGGCAAGAAAAGCAAATGAAATTCAAATGAAAGTGTCGGCAATCAAATAAAGATGAAATTAAAAGACGGAAGTCTCTATAAATAGAACTCAAGATCATTTGTAGAGGCATCGAGTTTTTTTTTAGCTATCATAGGAACTTTCTGTAAAACTCTAAATTCTCAGCTTCTATATTTCTTTGTATGCTCTTTGATTCAAGAAGTTCAATAAAAATTCGAATTTTGATTTCATCTCAAAGGCTCTGCTATTTAAAATTTTCGTTGCAAAGCTACTCTGATTTCCAAGTAAGTTTTATTTAATTTTATGTCAATTATATGCCTGGGTTGGTTCAGGTATTCAAGAATTTCTGGTATCCAAGAAAATCCATATTTTACTAAACCTATTACTCAACATATCACTTTAACTACATTTCAAGAAGTGCCTCTTTACAATGCACTAAATTCCTTTACCCAAAGACTTTTTCCATAAAATTGTTTTTGGCAATCAGATGATCCATCCAAAAATCTGGATTATTACGAATTAATTCTCACTGATACTCAATCTGTTGAGATTTTCCCTATTCCAGACAAAAAGAATCCGGAAATTATCAGCCATTCAAAATGCATTATAAAAAAAGTTTGTTCTCCTAATGAATGGATTTCTCTTTATTCAAAAATCTTTTTCAGTTAGATTCATTCCAGATGGATTTACTTATCAAAATTACAAAATGGCATGGTATCGTGCTTTTTTGTATAGACCATTCAATCATTCTTGGTTCTTTACATTCAAAGAAAGTTGCAGCAGAGAATTCCCAATTTGGTTCAACCATTGGTGGAAATGGTTTGGTCCACAACCTGAAATTCTACCTCTAAATGTCCTCATGGAATTCCAAACTTATCTCAAAAAAGCAAGGGGGAAGAACATACAAGGCCAATACTATTTCATATGGAATTCAAAGTACCATGGATTTTTTGCTGGAGTTTCAAAGTTCATCAAGAATTGGAAAAACCACTTCCAATGTCACTAGTTCGAGAATTCAAAATTAAACGGTGGTTAGGATTCAATCAAGAATTTTGTGATCAAAAGAATGTATTAAGATTCCTAGAGACGGGAGAAAAATTCAAATGGACTAATCCAAATCAACAGTCTACCAAAGGAGTTAATTCCCCAACTAATCCACAGAAGATAGAAAAAGAGAAAAGTTGCTCAACATCAGACACCACGGCAAATGACTTCTTAATGAAAAAGATGATGCAGAATCCGGAAATGCTCAAAGAATACCTAAATTATTTGTAAAATCAAGATAAGAAAGAAGAAGACAAAAAAGATGAGTCAGCTGGATCGTCATCAGAATCAACTTTTGATCCATTTGGTGGTCCCTGTGCTCAAGACCCGACAGACTTTTGATAAAGTGGTCGGCCAATTTCAAAGATGCCGATTTCAAGATAAGAGAAGAATTTCAAAAGGACCAATTACAAGAAGATAAGGTGTCGGCAAGAAAAGCAAATGAAATTCAAATGAAAGTGTCGGCAATCAAATGAAAATGAAATTAAAAGACGGAAGTCTCTATAAATAGAACTCAAGATCATTTGTAGAGTCATCGAGTTTTTTTTTAGCTATCATAGGAACTTTCTGTAAAACTCTAAATTCTCAGCTTCTATATTTCTTTGTATGCTCTTTGATTCAAGAAGTTCAATAAGAATTCGAAGTTTCATTTCATCTCAAAGGCTCTGCTATTTAAAGTTTTCGTTGCAAAGCTACTCTGATTTCCAAGTAAGTTTTATTTAATTTTATGTCAATTATATGCCTGGGTTGGTTCTGGTATTCAAGAATTTCTGGTAACCAAGAAAATCCATGTTTTACCAAACCTATTACTCAACATATCACTTTAACTAGATTTCAAGAAGTGCCTCTTTACAATGCACTAAATTCCTTTACCCAAAGACTTTTTCCTTCAAAATATTTTTGGCAATCAGATGATCCATCCAAAAATCTGGATTATTACGAATTAATTCTCACTGATACTCAATCTGTTGAGATTTTCCCTATTCCAGACAAAAAGAATCCAGAAATTATCAGCCATTCAAAATGCATTATAAAAAAAGTTTGTTCTCCTAATGAATGGACTTCTCTTTATTCAAAGAAATCTTTTTCAGTTAGATTCATTCCAGATGGATTTACTTATCAAGATTACAAAATGGCATGGTATCGTGCTTTTTGGTATAGACCATTCAATCATTCTTGGTTCTTTACATTCAAAGAAAGTTGCAGCAGAGAATTCCCAATTTGGTTCAACCATTGGTGGAAATAGTTTGGTCCACAACCAGAAATTCTACCTCCAAATGTCCTCATGGGATTCCAAACTTATCTCAAAAAAACTAGGGGGGAAGAACATACAAGGCCAATACTATTTCATATGGAATTCAAAGTACCATGGATTTTTTGCTGGAGTTTCAAAGTTCATCAAGAATTGGAAAAACCACTTCCAATGTCACTAGTTCGAGAATTCAAAATTAAACGGTGGTTAGGATTCAATCAAGAATTTTGTGATCAAAAGAATGTATTAAGATTCCTAGAGACGGGAGAAAAATTCAAATGGACTAATCCAAATCAACAGTCTACCAAAGGAGTTAATTCCCCAACTAATCCACAGAAGATAGAAAAAGAGAAAAGTTGCTCAACATCAGACACCACGGCAAATGACTTCTTAATGAAAAAGATGATGCCGAATCCGGAAATGCTCAAAGAATACCTAAATTATTTGTAAAATCAAGATAAGAAAGAAGAAGACAAAAAAGATGAGTCAGCTGGATCGTCATCAGAATCAACTTTTGATCCATTTGGTGGTCCCTGTGCTCAAGACCCGATAGACTTTTGATAAAGTGGTCGGCCAATTTCAAAGATGCCGATTTCAAGATAAGAGAAGAATTTCAAAAGGACCAATTACAAGAAGATAATGTGTCGGCAAGAAAAGCAAATGAAATTCAAATGAAAGTGTCGGCAATCAAATAAAGATGAAATTAAAAGACGGAAGTCTCTATAAATAGAACTCAAGATCATTTGTAGAGGCATCGAGTTTTTTTTTAGCTATCATAGGAACTTTCTGTAAAACTCTAAATTCTCAGCTTCTATATTTCTTTGTATGCTCTTTGATTCAAGAAGTTCAATAAAAATTCGAATTTTGATTTCATCTCAAAGGCTCTGCTATTTAAAATTTTCGTTGCAAAGCTACTCTGATTTCCAAGTAAGTTTTATTTAATTTTATGTCAATTATATGCCTGGGTTGGTTCAGGTATTCAAGAATTTCTGGTATCCAAGAAAATCCATATTTTACTAAACCTATTACTCAACATATCACTTTAACTACATTTCAAGAAGTGCCTCTTTACAATGCACTAAATTCCTTTACCCAAAGACTTTTTCCATAAAATTGTTTTTGGCAATCAGATGATCCATCCAAAAATCTGGATTATTACGAATTAATTCTCACTGATACTCAATCTGTTGAGATTTTCCCTATTCCAGACAAAAAGAATCCGGAAATTATCAGCCATTCAAAATGCATTATAAAAAAAGTTTGTTCTCCTAATGAATGGATTTCTCTTTATTCAAAGAAATCTTTTTCAGTTAGATTCATTCCAGATGGATTTACTTATCAAAATTACAAAATGGCATGGTATCGTGCTTTTTTGTATAGACCATTCAATCATTCTTGGTTCTTTACATTCAAAGAAAGTTGCAGCAGAGAATTCCCAATTTGGTTCAACCATTGGTGGAAATGGTTTGGTCCACAACCTGAAATTCTACCTCTAAATGTCCTCATGGAATTCCAAACTTATCTCAAAAAAGCAAGGGGGAAGAACATACAAGGCCAATACTATTTCATATGGAATTCAAAGTACCATGGATTTTTTGCTGGAGTTTCAAAGTTCATCAAGAATTGGAAAAACCACTTCCAATGTCACTAGTTCGAGAATTCAAAATTAAACGGTGGTTAGGATTCAATCAAGAATTTTGTGATCAAAAGAATGTATTAAGATTCCTAGAGACGGGAGAAAAATTCAAATGGACTAATCCAAATCAACAGTCTACCAAAGGAGTTAATTCCCCAACTAATCCACAGAAGATAGAAAAAGAGAAAAGTTGCTCAACATCAGACACCACGGCAAATGACTTCTTAATGAAAAAGATGATGCAGAATCCGGAAATGCTCAAAGAATACCTAAATTATTTGTAAAATCAAGATAAGAAAGAAGAAGACAAAAAAGATGAGTCAGCTGGATCGTCATCAGAATCAACTTTTGATCCATTTGGTGGTCCCTGTGCTCAAGACCCGACAGACTTTTGATAAAGTGGTCGGCCAATTTCAAAGATGCCGATTTCAAGATAAGAGAAGAATTTCAAAAGGACCAATTACAAGAAGATAAGGTGTCGGCAAGAAAAGCAAATGAAATTCAAATGAAAGTGTCGGCAATCAAATGAAAATGAAATTAAAAGACGGAAGTCTCTATAAATAGAACTCAAGATCATTTGTAGAGTCATCGAGTTTTTTTTTAGCTATCATAGGAACTTTCTGTAAACCTCTAAATTCTCAGCTTCTATATTTCTTTGTATGCTCTTTGATTCAAGAAGTTCAATAAGAATTCGAAGTTTCATTTCATCTCAAAGGCTCTGCTATTTAAAGTTTTCGTTGCAAAGCTACTCTGATTTCCAAGTAAGTTTTATTTAATTTTATGTCAATTATATGCCTGGGTTGGTTCTGGTATTCAAGAATTTCTGGTAACCAAGAAAATCCATGTTTTACCAAACCTATTACTCAACATATCACTTTAACTAGATTTCAAGAAGTGCCTCTTTACAATGCACTAAATTCCTTTACCCAAAGACTTTTTCCTTCAAAATGTTTTTGGCAATCAGATGATCCATCCAAAAATCTGGATTATTACGAATTAATTCTCACTGATACTCAATCTGTTGAGATTTTCCCTATTCCAGACAAAAAGAATCCAGAAATTATCAGCCATTCAAAATGCATTATAAAAAAAGTTTGTTCTCCTAATGAATGGACTTCTCTTTATTCAAAGAAATCTTTTTCAGTTAGATTCATTCCAGATGGATTTACTTATCAAGATTACAAAATGGCATGGTATCGTGCTTTTTGGTATAGACCATTCAATCATTCTTGGTTCTTTACATTCAAAGAAAGTTGCAGCAGAGAATTCCCAATTTGGTTCAACCATTGGTGGAAATAGTTTGGTCCACAACCAGAAATTCTACCTCCAAATGTCCTCATGGGATTCCAAACTTATCTCAAAAAAACTAGGGGGGAAGAACATACAAGGCCAATACTATTTCATATGGAATTCAAAGTACCATGGATTTTTTGCTGGAGTTTCAAAGTTCATCAAGAATTGGAAAAACCACTTCCAATGTCACTAGTTCGAGAATTCAAAATTAAACGGTGGTTAGGATTCAATCAAGAATTTTGTGATCAAAAGAATGTATTAAGATTCCTAGAGACGGGAGAAAAATTCAAATGGACTAATCCAAATCAACAGTCTACCAAAGGAGTTAATTCCCCAACTAATCCACAGAAGATAGAAAAAGAGAAAAGTTGCTCAACATCAGACACCACGGCAAATGACTTCTTAATGAAAAAGATGATGCCGAATCCGGAAATGCTCAAAGAATACCTAAATTATTTGTAAAATCAAGATAAGAAAGAAGAAGACAAAAAAGATGAGTCAGCTGGATCGTCATCAGAATCAACTTTTGATCCATTTGGTGGTCCCTGTGCTCAAGACCCGACAGACTTTTGATAAAGTGGTCGGCCAATTTCAAAGATGCCGATTTCAAGATAAGAGAAGAATTTCAAAAGGACCAATTACAAGAAGATAAGGTGTCGGCAAGAAAAGCAAATGAAATTCAAATGAAAGTGTCGGCAATCAAATAAAGATGAAATTAAAAGACGGAAGTCTCTATAAATAGAACTCAAGATCATTTGTAGAGGCATCGAGTTTTTTTTTAGCTATCATAGGAACTTTCTGTAAAACTCTAAATTCTCAGCTTCTATATTTCTTTGTATGCTCTTTGATTCAAGAAGTTCAATAAAAATTCGAAGTTTGATTTCATCTCAAAGGCTCTGCTATTTAAAATTTTCGTTGCAAAGCTACTCTGATTTCCAAGTAAGTTTTATTTAATTTTATGTCAATTATATGCCTGGGTTGGTTCTGGTATTCAAGAATTTCTGGTATCCAAGAAAATCCATATTTTACCAAACCTATTACTCAACATATCACTTTAACTACATTTCAAGAAGTGCCTCTTTACAATGCACTAAATTCCTTTACCCAAAGACTTTTTCCTTAAAATTGTTTTTGGCAATCAGATGATCCATCCAAAAATCTGGATTATTACGAATTAATTCTCACTGATACTCAATCTGTTGAGATTTTCCCTATTCCAGACAAAAAGAATCCAGAAATTATCAGCCATTCAAAATGCATTATAAAAAAAGTTTGTTCTCCTAATGAATGGACTTCTCTTTATTCAAAGAAATCTTTTTCAGTTAGATTCATTCCAGATGGATTTACTTATCAAGATTACAAAATGGCATGGTATCGTGCTTTTTGGTATAGACCATTCAATCATTCTTGGTTCTTTACATTCAAAGAAAGTTGCAGCAGAGAATTCCCAATTTGGTTCAACCATTGGTGGAAATAGTTTGGTCCACAACCAGAAATTCTACCTCCAAATGTCCTCATGGGATTCCAAACTTATCTCAAAAAAACTAGGGGGGAAGAACATACAAGGCCAATACTATTTCATATGGAATTCAAAGTACCATGGATTTTTTGCTGGAGTTTCAAAGTTCATCAAGAATTGGAAAAACCACTTCCAATGTCACTAGTTCGAGAATTCAAAATTAAACGGTGGTTAGGATTCAATCAAGAATTTTGTGATCAAAAGAATGTATTAAGATTCCTAGAGACGGGAGAAAAATTCAAATGGACTAATCCAAATCAACAGTCTACCAAAGGAGTTAATTCCCCAACTAATCCACAGAAGATAGAAAAAGAGAAAAGTTGCTCAACATCAGACACCACGGCAAATGACTTCTTAATGAAAAAGATGATGCAGAATCCGGAAATGCTCAAAGAATACCTAAATTATTTGTAAAATCAAGATAAGAAAGAAGAAGACAAAAAAGATGAGTCAGCTGGATCGTCATCAGAATCAACTTTTGATCCATTTGGTGGTCCCTGTGCTCAAGACCCGACAGACTTTTGATAAAGTGGTCGGCCAATTTCAAAGATGCCGATTTCAAGATAAGAGAAGAATTTCAAAAGGACCAATTACAAGAAGATAAGGTGTCGGCAAGAAAAGCAAATGAAATTCAAATGAAAGTGTCGGCAATCAAATAAAATGAAATTAAAAGACGGAAGTCTCTATAAATAGAACTCAAGATCATTTGTAGAGGCATCGAGTTTTTTTTTAGCTATCATAGGAACTTTCTGTAAAACTCTAAATTCTCAGCTTCTATATTTCTTTGTATGCTCTTTGATTCAAGAAGTTCAATAAAAATTCGAAGTTTGATTTCATCTCAAAGGCTCTGCTATTTAAAATTTTCGTTGCAAAGCTACTCTGATTTCCAAGTAAGTTTTATTTAATTTTATGTCAATTATATGCCTGGGTTGGTTCTGGTATTCAAGAATTTCTGGTATCCAAGAAAATCCATATTTTACCAAACCTATTACTCAACATATCACTTTAACTACATTTCAAGAAGTGCCTCTTTACAATGCACTAAATTCCTTTACCCAAAGACTTTTTCCTTAAAATTGTTTTTGGCAATCAGATGATCCATCCAAAAATCTGGATTATTACGAATTAATTCTCACTGATACTCAATCTGTTGAGATTTTCCCTATTCCAGACAAAAAGAATCCAGAAATTATCAGCCATTCAAAATGCATTATAAAAAAAGTTTGTTCTCCTAATGAATGGACTTCTCTTTATTCAAAGAAATCTTTTTCAGTTAGATTCATTCCAGATGGATTTACTTATCAAAATTACAAAATGGCATGGTATCGTGCTTTTTTGTATAGACCATTCAATCATTCTTGGTTCTTTACATTCAAAGAAAGTTGCAGCAGAGAATTCCCAATTTGGTTCAACCATTGGTGGAAATGGTTTGGTCCACAACCTGAAATTCTACCTCTAAATGTCCTCATGGATTCCAAACTTATCTCAAAAAAGCAAGGGGGAAGAACATACAAGGCCAATACTATTTCATATGGAATTCAAAGTACCATGGATTTTTTGCTGGAGTTTCAAAGTTCATCAAGAATTGGAAAAACCACTTCCAATGTCACTAGTTCGAGAATTCAAAATTAAACGGTGGTTAGGATTCAATCAAGAATTTTGTGATCAAAAGAATGTATTAAGATTCCTAGAGACGGGAGAAAAATTCAAATGGACTAATCCAAATCAACAGTCTACCAAAGGAGTTAATTCCCCAACTAATCCACAGAAGATAGAAAAAGAGAAAAGTTGCTCAACATCAGACACCACGGCAAATGACTTCTTAATGAAAAAGATGATGCAGAATCCGGAAATGCTCAAAGAATACCTAAATTATTTGTAAAATCAAGATAAGAAAGAAGAAGACAAAAAAGATGAGTCAGCTGGATCGTCATCAGAATCAACTTTTGATCCATTTGGTGGTCCCTGTGCTCAAGACCCGACAGACTTTTGATAAAGTGGTCGGCCAATTTCAAAGATGCCGATTTCAAGATAAGAGAAGAATTTCAAAAGGACCAATTACAAGAAGATAAGGTGTCGGCAAGAAAAGCAAATGAAATTCAAATGAAAGTGTCGGCAATCAAATGAAAATGAAATTAAAAGACGGAAGTCTCTATAAATAGAACTCAAGATCATTTGTAGAGTCATCGAGTTTTTTTTTAGCTATCATAGGAACTTTCTGTAAAACTCTAAATTCTCAGCTTCTATATTTCTTTGTATGCTCTTTGATTCAAGAAGTTCAATAAGAATTCGAAGTTTCATTTCATCTCAAAGGCTCTGCTATTTAAAGTTTTCGTTGCAAAGCTACTCTGATTTCCAAGTAAGTTTTATTTAATTTTATGTCAATTATATGCCTGGGTTGGTTCTGGTATTCAAGAATTTCTGGTAACCAAGAAAATCCATGTTTTACCAAACCTATTACTCAACATATCACTTTAACTAGATTTCAAGAAGTGCCTCTTTACAATGCACTAAATTCCTTTACCCAAAGACTTTTTCCTTCAAAATGTTTTTGGCAATCAGATGATCCATCCAAAAATCTGGATTATTACGAATTAATTCTCACTGATACTCAATCTGTTGAGATTTTCCCTATTCCAGACAAAAAGAATCCAGAAATTATCAGCCATTCAAAATGCATTATAAAAAAAGTTTGTTCTCCTAATGAATGGACTTCTCTTTATTCAAAGAAATCTTTTTCAGTTAGATTCATTCCAGATGGATTTACTTATCAAGATTACAAAATGGCATGGTATCGTGCTTTTTGGTATAGACCATTCAATCATTCTTGGTTCTTTACATTCAAAGAAAGTTGCAGCAGAGAATTCCCAATTTGGTTCAACCATTGGTGGAAATAGTTTGGTCCACAACCAGAAATTCTACCTCCAAATGTCCTCATGGGATTCCAAACTTATCTCAAAAAAACTAGGGGGGAAGAACATACAAGGCCAATACTATTTCATATGGAATTCAAAGTACCATGGATTTTTTGCTGGAGTTTCAAAGTTCATCAAGAATTGGAAAAACCACTTCCAATGTCACTAGTTCGAGAATTCAAAATTAAACGGTGGTTAGGATTCAATCAAGAATTTTGTGATCAAAAGAATGTATTAAGATTCCTAGAGACGGGAGAAAAATTCAAATGGACTAATCCAAATCAACAGTCTACCAAAGGAGTTAATTCCCCAACTAATCCACAGAAGATAGAAAAAGAGAAAAGTTGCTCAACATCAGACACCACGGCAAATGACTTCTTAATGAAAAAGATGATGCAGAATCCGGAAATGCTCAAAGAATACCTAAATTATTTGTAAAATCAAGATAAGAAAGAAGAAGACAAAAAAGATGAGTCAGCTGGATCGTCATCAGAATCAACTTTTGATCCATTTGGTGGTCCCTGTGCTCAAGACCCGACAGACTTTTGATAAAGTGGTCGGCCAATTTCAAAGATGCCGATTTCAAGATAAGAGAAGAATTTCAAAAGGACCAATTACAAGAAGATAAGGTGTCGGCAAGAAAAGCAAATGAAATTCAAATGAAAGTGTCGGCAATCAAATGAAAATGAAATTAAAAGACGGAAGTCTCTATAAATAGAACTCAAGATCATTTGTAGAGTCATCGAGTTTTTTTTTAGCTATCATAGGAACTTTCTGTAAAACTCTAAATTCTCAGCTTCTATATTTCTTTGTATGCTCTTTGATTCAAGAAGTTCAATAAGAATTCGAAGTTTCATTTCATCTCAAAGGCTCTGCTATTTAAAGTTTTCGTTGCAAAGCTACTCTGATTTCCAAGTAAGTTTTATTTAATTTTATGTCAATTATATGCCTGGGTTGGTTCTGGTATTCAAGAATTTCTGGTAACCAAGAAAATCCATGTTTTACCAAACCTATTACTCAACATATCACTTTAACTAGATTTCAAGAAGTGCCTCTTTACAATGCACTAAATTCCTTTACCCAAAGACTTTTTCCTTCAAAATATTTTTGGCAATCAGATGATCCATCCAAAAATCTGGATTATTACGAATTAATTCTCACTGATACTCAATCTGTTGAGATTTTCCCTATTCCAGACAAAAAGAATCCAGAAATTATCAGCCATTCAAAATGCATTATAAAAAAAGTTTGTTCTCCTAATGAATGGACTTCTCTTTATTCAAAGAAATCTTTTTCAGTTAGATTCATTCCAGATGGATTTACTTATCAAGATTACAAAATGGCATGGTATCGTGCTTTTTGGTATAGACCATTCAATCATTCTTGGTTCTTTACATTCAAAGAAAGTTGCAGCAGAGAATTCCCAATTTGGTTCAACCATTGGTGGAAATAGTTTGGTCCACAACCAGAAATTCTACCTCCAAATGTCCTCATGGGATTCCAAACTTATCTCAAAAAAACTAGGGGGGAAGAACATACAAGGCCAATACTATTTCATATGGAATTCAAAGTACCATGGATTTTTTGCTGGAGTTTCAAAGTTCATCAAGAATTGGAAAAACCACTTCCAATGTCACTAGTTCGAGAATTCAAAATTAAACGGTGGTTAGGATTCAATCAAGAATTTTGTGATCAAAAGAATGTATTAAGATTCCTAGAGACGGGAGAAAAATTCAAATGGACTAATCCAAATCAACAGTCTACCAAAGGAGTTAATTCCCCAACTAATCCACAGAAGATAGAAAAAGAGAAAAGTTGCTCAACATCAGACACCACGGCAAATGACTTCTTAATGAAAAAGATGATGCAGAATCCGGAAATGCTCAAAGAATACCTAAATTATTTGTAAAATCAAGATAAGAAAGAAGAAGACAAAAAAGATGAGTCAGCTGGATCGTCATCAGAATCAACTTTTGATCCATTTGGTGGTCCCTGTGCTCAAGACCCGACAGACTTTTGATAAAGTGGTCGGCCAATTTCAAAGATGCCGATTTCAAGATAAGAGAAGAATTTCAAAAGGACCAATTACAAGAAGATAAGGTGTCGGCAAGAAAAGCAAATGAAATTCAAATGAAAGTGTCGGCAATCAAATGAAAATGAAATTAAAAGACGGAAGTCTCTATAAATAGAACTCAAGATCATTTGTAGAGGCATCGAGTTTTTTTTTAGCTATCATAGGAACTTTCTGTAAAACTCTAAATTCTCAGCTTCTATATTTCTTTGTATGCTCTTTGATTCAAGAAGTTCAATAAGAATTCGAAGTTTCATTTCATCTCAAAGGCTCTGCTATTTAAAGTTTTCGTTGCAAAGCTACTCTGATTTCCAAGTAAGTTTTATTTAATTTTATGTCAATTATATGCCTGGGTTGGTTCTGGTATTCAAGAATTTCTGGTAACCAAGAAAATCCATGTTTTACCAAACCTATTACTCAACATATCACTTTAACTAGATTTCAAGAAGTGCCTCTTTACAATGCACTAAATTCCTTTACCCAAAGACTTTTTCCTTCAAAATGTTTTTGGCAATCAGATGATCCATCCAAAAATCTGGATTATTACGAATTAATTCTCACTGATACTCAATCTGTTGAGATTTTCCCTATTCCAGACAAAAAGAATCCAGAAATTATCAGCCATTCAAAATGCATTATAAAAAAAGTTTGTTCTCCTAATGAATGGACTTCTCTTTATTCAAAGAAATCTTTTTCAGTTAGATTCATTCCAGATGGATTTACTTATCAAGATTACAAAATGGCATGGTATCGTGCTTTTTGGTATAGACCATTCAATCATTCTTGGTTCTTTACATTCAAAGAAAGTTGCAGCAGAGAATTCCCAATTTGGTTCAACCATTGGTGGAAATAGTTTGGTCCACAACCAGAAATTCTACCTCCAAATGTCCTCATGGGATTCCAAACTTATCTCAAAAAAGCTAGGGGGGAAGAACATACAAGGCCAATACTATTTCATATGGAATTCAAAGTACCATGGATTTTTTGCTGGAGTTTCAAAGTTCATCAAGAATTGGAAAAACCACTTCCAATGTCACTAGTTCGAGAATTCAAAATTAAACGGTGGTTAGGATTCAATCAAGAATTTTGTGATCAAAAGAATGTATTAAGATTCCTAGAGACGGGAGAAAAATTCAAATGGACTAATCCAAATCAACAGTCTACCAAAGGAGTTAATTCCCCAACTAATCCACAGAAGATAGAAAAAGAGAAAAGTTGCTCAACATCAGACACCACGGCAAATGACTTCTTAATGAAAAAGATGATGCAGAATCCGGAAATGCTCAAAGAATACCTAAATTATTTGTAAAATCAAGATAAGAAAGAAGAAGACAAAAAAGATGAGTCAGCTGGATCGTCATCAGAATCAACTTTTGATCCATTTGGTGGTCCCTGTGCTCAAGACCCGACAGACTTTTGATAAAGTGGTCGGCCAATTTCAAAGATGCCGATTTCAAGATAAGAGAAGAATTTCAAAAGGACCAATTACAAGAAGATAAGGTGTCGGCAAGAAAAGCAAATGAAATTCAAATGAAAGTGTCGGCAATCAAATGAAAATGAAATTAAAAGACGGAAGTCTCTATAAATAGAACTCAAGATCATTTGTAGAGGCATCGAGTTTTTTTTTAGCTATCATAGGAACTTTCTGTAAAACTCTAAATTCTCAGCTTCTATATTTCTTTGTATGCTCTTTGATTCAAGAAGTTCAATAAGAATTCGAAGTTTCATTTCATCTCAAAGGCTCTGCTATTTAAAGTTTTCGTTGCAAAGCTACTCTGATTTCCAAGTAAGTTTTATTTAATTTTATGTCAATTATATGCCTGGGTTGGTTCTGGTATTCAAGAATTTCTGGTAACCAAGAAAATCCATGTTTTACCAAACCTATTACTCAACATATCACTTTAACTAGATTTCAAGAAGTGCCTCTTTACAATGCACTAAATTCCTTTACCCAAAGACTTTTTCCTTCAAAATGTTTTTGGCAATCAGATGATCCATCCAAAAATCTGGATTATTACGAATTAATTCTCACTGATACTCAATCTGTTGAGATTTTCCCTATTCCAGACAAAAAGAATCCAGAAATTATCAGCCATTCAAAATGCATTATAAAAAAAGTTTGTTCTCCTAATGAATGGACTTCTCTTTATTCAAAGAAATCTTTTTCAGTTAGATTCATTCCAGATGGATTTACTTATCAAGATTACAAAATGGCATGGTATCGTGCTTTTTGGTATAGACCATTCAATCATTCTTGGTTCTTTACATTCAAAGAAAGTTGCAGCAGAGAATTCCCAATTTGGTTCAACCATTGGTGGAAATAGTTTGGTCCACAACCAGAAATTCTACCTCCAAATGTCCTCATGGGATTCCAAACTTATCTCAAAAAAACTAGGGGGGAAGAACATACAAGGCCAATACTATTTCATATGGAATTCAAAGTACCATGGATTTTTTGCTGGAGTTTCAAAGTTCATCAAGAATTGGAAAAACCACTTCCAATGTCACTAGTTCGAGAATTCAAAATTAAACGGTGGTTAGGATTCAATCAAGAATTTTGTGATCAAAAGAATGTATTAAGATTCCTAGAGACGGGAGAAAAATTCAAATGGACTAATCCAAATCAACAGTCTACCAAAGGAGTTAATTCCCCAACTAATCCACAGAAGATAGAAAAAGAGAAAAGTTGCTCAACATCAGACACCACGGCAAATGACTTCTTAATGAAAAAGATGATGCAGAATCCGGAAATGCTCAAAGAATACCTAAATTATTTGTAAAATCAAGATAAGAAAGAAGAAGACAAAAAAGATGAGTCAGCTGGATCGTCATCAGAATCAACTTTTGATCCATTTGGTGGTCCCTGTGCTCAAGACCCGACAGACTTTTGATAAAGTGGTCGGCCAATTTCAAAGATGCCGATTTCAAGATAAGAGAAGAATTTCAAAAGGACCAATTACAAGAAGATAAGGTGTCGGCAAGAAAAGCAAATGAAATTCAAATGAAAGTGTCGGCAATCAAATGAAAATGAAATTAAAAGACGGAAGTCTCTATAAATAGAACTCAAGATCATTTGTAGAGGCATCGAGTTTTTTTTTAGCTATCATAGGAACTTTCTGTAAAACTCTAAATTCTCAGCTTCTATATTTCTTTGTATGCTCTTTGATTCAAGAAGTTCAATAAGAATTCGAAGTTTCATTTCATCTCAAAGGCTCTGCTATTTAAAGTTTTCGTTGCAAAGCTACTCTGATTTCCAAGTAAGTTTTATTTAATTTTATGTCAATTATATGCCTGGGTTGGTTCTGGTATTCAAGAATTTCTGGTAACCAAGAAAATCCATGTTTTACCAAACCTATTACTCAACATATCACTTTAACTAGATTTCAAGAAGTGCCTCTTTACAATGCACTAAATTCCTTTACCCAAAGACTTTTTCCTTCAAAATGTTTTTGGCAATCAGATGATCCATCCAAAAATCTGGATTATTACGAATTAATTCTCACTGATACTCAATCTGTTGAGATTTTCCCTATTCCAGACAAAAAGAATCCAGAAATTATCAGCCATTCAAAATGCATTATAAAAAAAGTTTGTTCTCCTAATGAATGGACTTCTCTTTATTCAAAGAAATCTTTTTCAGTTAGATTCATTCCAGATGGATTTACTTATCAAGATTACAAAATGGCATGGTATCGTGCTTTTTGGTATAGACCATTCAATCATTCTTGGTTCTTTACATTCAAAGAAAGTTGCAGCAGAGAATTCCCAATTTGGTTCAACCATTGGTGGAAATAGTTTGGTCCACAACCAGAAATTCTACCTCCAAATGTCCTCATGGGATTCCAAACTTATCTCAAAAAAACTAGGGGGGAAGAACATACAAGGCCAATACTATTTCATATGGAATTCAAAGTACCATGGATTTTTTGCTGGAGTTTCAAAGTTCATCAAGAATTGGAAAAACCACTTCCAATGTCACTAGTTCGAGAATTCAAAATTAAACGGTGGTTAGGATTCAATCAAGAATTTTGTGATCAAAAGAATGTATTAAGATTCCTAGAGACGGGAGAAAAATTCAAATGGACTAATCCAAATCAACAGTCTACCAAAGGAGTTAATTCCCCAACTAATCCACAGAAGATAGAAAAAGAGAAAAGTTGCTCAACATCAGACACCACGGCAAATGACTTCTTAATGAAAAAGATGATGCAGAATCCGGAAATGCTCAAAGAATACCTAAATTATTTGTAAAATCAAGATAAGAAAGAAGAAGACAAAAAAGATGAGTCAGCTGGATCGTCATCAGAATCAACTTTTGATCCATTTGGTGGTCCCTGTGCTCAAGACCCGACAGACTTTTGATAAAGTGGTCGGCCAATTTCAAAGATGCCGATTTCAAGATAAGAGAAGAATTTCAAAAGGACCAATTACAAGAAGATAAGGTGTCGGCAAGAAAAGCAAATGAAATTCAAATGAAAGTGTCGGCAATCAAATGAAAATGAAATTAAAAGACGGAAGTCTCTATAAATAGAACTCAAGATCATTTGTAGAGGCATCGAGTTTTTTTTTAGCTATCATAGGAACTTTCTGTAAACCTCTAAATTCTCAGTTTCTATATTTCTTTGTATGCTCTTTGATTCAAGAAGTTCAATAAGAATTCGAAGTTTCATTTCATCTCAAAGGCTCTGCTATTTAAAGTTTTCGTTGCAAAGCTACTCTGATTTCCAAGTAAGTTTTATTTAATTTTATGTCAATTATATGCCTGGGTTGGTTCTGGTATTCAAGAATTTCTGGTAACCAAGAAAATCCATGTTTTACCAAACCTATTACTCAACATATCACTTTAACTAGATTTCAAGAAGTGCCTCTTTACAATGCACTAAATTCCTTTACCCAAAGACTTTTTCCTTCAAAATGTTTTTGGCAATCAGATGATCCATCCAAAAATCTGGATTATTACGAATTAATTCTCACTGATACTCAATCTGTTGAGATTTTCCCTATTCCAGACAAAAAGAATCCAGAAATTATCAGCCATTCAAAATGCATTATAAAAAAAGTTTGTTCTCCTAATGAATGGACTTCTCTTTATTCAAAGAAATCTTTTTCAGTTAGATTCATTCCAGATGGATTTACTTATCAAGATTACAAAATGGCATGGTATCGTGCTTTTTGGTATAGACCATTCAATCATTCTTGGTTCTTTACATTCAAAGAAAGTTGCAGCAGAGAATTCCCAATTTGGTTCAACCATTGGTGGAAATAGTTTGGTCCACAACCAGAAATTCTACCTCCAAATATCCTCATGGGATTCCAAACTTATCTCAAAAAAACTAGGGGGGAAGAACATACAAGGCCAATACTATTTCATATGGAATTCAAAGTACCATGGATTTTTTGCTGGAGTTTCAAAGTTCATCAAGAATTGGAAAAACCACTTCCAATGTCACTAGTTCGAGAATTCAAAATTAAACGGTGGTTAGGATTCAATCAAGAATTTTGTGATCAAAAGAATGTATTAAGATTCCTAGAGACGGGAGAAAAATTCAAATGGACTAATCCAAATCAACAGTCTACCAAAGGAGTTAATTCCCCAACTAATCCACAGAAGATAGAAAAAGAGAAAAGTTGCTCAACATCAGACACCACGGCAAATGACTTCTTAATGAAAAAGATGATGCAGAATCCGGAAATGCTCAAAGAATACCTAAATTATTTGTAAAATCAAGATAAGAAAGAAGAAGACAAAAAAGATGAGTCAGCTGGATCGTCATCAGAATCAACTTTTGATCCATTTGGTGGTCCCTGTGCTCAAGACCCGACAGACTTTTGATAAAGTGGTCGGCCAATTTCAAAGATGCCGATTTCAAGATAAGAGAAGAATTTCAAAAGGACCAATTACAAGAAGATAAGGTGTCGGCAAGAAAAGCAAATGAAATTCAAATGAAAGTGTCGGCAATCAAATAAAGATGAAATTAAAAGACGGAAGTCTCTATAAATAGAACTCAAGATCATTTGTAGAGGCATCGAGTTTTTTTTTAGCTATCATAGGAACTTTCTGTAAAACTCTAAATTCTCAGCTTCTATATTTCTTTGTATGCTCTTTGATTCAAGAAGTTCAATAAAAATTCGAAGTTTCATTTCATCTCAAAGGCTCTGCTATTTAAAATTTTCGTTGCAAAGCTACTCTGATTTCCAAGTAAGTTTTATTTAATTTTATGTCAATTATATGCCTGGGTTGGTTCTGGTATTCAAGAATTTCTGGTAACCAAGAAAATCCATGTTTTACCAAACCTATTACTCAACATATCACTTTAACTAGATTTCAAGAAGTGCCTCTTTACAATGCACTAAATTCCTTTACCCAAAGACTTTTTCCTTCAAAATGTTTTTGGCAATCAGATGATCCATCCAAAAATCTGGATTATTACGAATTAATTCTCACTGATACTCAATCTGTTGAGATTTTCCCTATTCCAGACAAAAAGAATCCAGAAATTATCAGCCATTCAAAATGCATTATAAAAAAAGTTTGTTCTCCTAATGAATGGACTTCTCTTTATTCAAAGAAATCTTTTTCAGTTAGATTCATTCCAGATGGATTTACTTATCAAGATTACAAAATGGCATGGTATCGTGCTTTTTGGTATAGACCATTCAATCATTCTTGGTTCTTTACATTCAAAGAAAGTTGCAGCAGAGAATTCCCAATTTGGTTCAACCATTGGTGGAAATAGTTTGGTCCACAACCAGAAATTCTACCTCCAAATATCCTCATGGGATTCCAAACTTATCTCAAAAAAACTAGGGGGGAAGAACATACAAGGCCAATACTATTTCATATGGAATTCAAAGTACCATGGATTTTTTGCTGGAGTTTCAAAGTTCATCAAGAATTGGAAAAACCACTTCCAATGTCACTAGTTCGAGAATTCAAAATTAAACGGTGGTTAGGATTCAATCAAGAATTTTGTGATCAAAAGAATGTATTAAGATTCCTAGAGACGGGAGAAAAATTCAAATGGACTAATCCAAATCAACAGTCTACCAAAGGAGTTAATTCCCCAACTAATCCACAGAAGATAGAAAAAGAGAAAAGTTGCTCAACATCAGACACCACGGCAAATGACTTCTTAATGAAAAAGATGATGCAGAATCCGGAAATGCTCAAAGAATACCTAAATTATTTGTAAAATCAAGATAAGAAAGAAGAAGACAAAAAAGATGAGTCAGCTGGATCGTCATCAGAATCAACTTTTGATCCATTTGGTGGTCCCTGTGCTCAAGACCCGACAGACTTTTGATAAAGTGGTCGGCCAATTTCAAAGATGCCGATTTCAAGATAAGAGAAGAATTTCAAAAGGACCAATTACAAGAAGATAAGGTGTCGGCAAGAAAAGCAAATGAAATTCAAATGAAAGTGTCGGCAATCAAATGAAAATGAAATTAAAAGACGGAAGTCTCTATAAATAGAACTCAAGATCATTTGTAGAGGCATCGAGTTTTTTTTTAGCTATCATAGGAACTTTCTGTAAATCTCTAAATTCTCAGCTTCTATATTTCTTTGTATGCTCTTTGATTCAAGAAGTTCAATAAAAATTCGAAGTTTGATTTCATCTCAAAGGCTCTGCTATTTAAAGTTTTCGTTGCAAAGCTACTCTGATTTCCAAGTAAGTTTTATTTAATTTTATGTCAATTATATGCCTGGGTTGGTTCTGGTATTCAAGAATTTCTGGTAACCAAGAAAATCCATATTTTACCAAACCTATTACTCAACATATCACTTTAACTAGATTTCAAGAAGTGCCTCTTTACAATGCACTAAATTCCTTTACCCAAAGACTTTTTCCTTCAAAATGTTTTTGGCAATCAGATGATCCATCCAAAAATCTGGATTATTACGAATTAATTCTCACTGATACTCAATCTGTTGAGATTTTCCCTATTCCAGACAAAAAGAATCCAGAAATTATCAGCCATTCAAAATGCATTATAAAAAAAGTTTGTTCTCCTAATGAATGGACTTCTCTTTATTCAAAGAAATCTTTTTCAGTTAGATTCATTCCAGATGGATTTACTTATCAAGATTACAAAATGGCATGGTATCGTGCTTTTTGGTATAGACCATTCAATCATTCTTGGTTCTTTACATTCAAAGAAAGTTGCAGCAGAGAATTCCCAATTTGGTTCAACCATTGGTGGAAATAGTTTGGTCCACAACCAGAAATTCTACCTCCAAATATCCTCATGTGATTCCAAACTTATCTCAAAAAAACTAGGGGGGAAGAACATACAAGGCCAATACTATTTCATATGGAATTCAAAGTACCATGGATTTTTTGCTGGAGTTTCAAAGTTCATCAAGAATTGGAAAAACCACTTCCAATGTCACTAGTTCGAGAATTCAAAATTAAACGGTGGTTAGGATTCAATCAAGAATTTTGTGATCAAAAGAATGTATTAAGATTCCTAGAGACGGGAGAAAAATTCAAATGGACTAATCCAAATCAACAGTCTACCAAAGGAGTTAATTCCCCAACTAATCCACAGAAGATAGAAAAAGAGAAAAGTTGCTCAACATCAGACACCACGGCAAATGACTTCTTAATGAAAAAGATGATGCAGAATCCGGAAATGCTCAAAGAATACCTAAATTATTTGTAAAATCAAGATAAGAAAGAAGAAGACAAAAAAGATGAGTCAGCTGGATCGTCATCAGAATCAACTTTTGATCCATTTGGTGGTCCCTGTGCTCAAGACCCGACAGACTTTTGATAAAGTGGTCGGCCAATTTCAAAGATGCCGATTTCAAGATAAGAGAAGAATTTCAAAAGGACCAATTACAAGAAGATAAGGTGTCGGCAAGAAAAGCAAATGAAATTCAAATGAAAGTGTCGGCAATCAAATAAAGATGAAATTAAAAGACGGAAGTCTCTATAAATAGAACTCAAGATCATTTGTAGAGGCATCGAGTTTTTTTTTAGCTATCATAGGAACTTTCTGTAAAACTCTAAATTCTCAGCTTCTATATTTCTTTGTATGCTCTTTGATTCAAGAAGTTCAATAAAAATTCGAAGTTTGATTTCATCTCAAAGGCTCTGCTATTTAAAATTTTCGTTGCAAAGCTACTCTGATTTCCAAGTAAGTTTTATTTAATTTTATGTCAATTATATGCCTGGGTTGGTTCTGGTATTCAAGAATTTCTGGTAACCAAGAAAATCCATATTTTACCAAACCTATTACTCAACATATCACTTTAACTAGATTTCAAGAAGTGCCTCTTTACAATGCACTAAATTCCTTTACCCAAAGACTTTTTCCTTCAAAATGTTTTTGGCAATCAGATGATCCATCCAAAAATCTGGATTATTACGAATTAATTCTCACTGATACTCAATCTGTTGAGATTTTCCCTATTCCAGACAAAAAGAATCCAGAAATTATCAGCCATTCAAAATGCATTATAAAAAAAGTTTGTTCTCCTAATGAATGGATTTCTCTTTATTCAAAGAAATCTTTTTCAGTTAGATTCATTCCAGATGGATTTACTTATCAAAATTACAAAATGGCATGGTATCGTGCTTTTTTGTATAGACCATTCAATCATTCTTGGTTCTTTACATTCAAAGAAAGTTGCAGCAGAGAATTCCCAATTTGGTTCAACCATTGGTGGAAATGGTTTGGTCCACAACCTGAAATTCTACCTCTAAATGTCCTCATGGGATTCCAAACTTATCTCAAAAAAGCAAGGGGGAAGAACATACAAGGCCAATACTATTTCATATGGAATTCAAAGTACCATGGATTTTTTGCTGGAGTTTCAAAGTTCATCAAGAATTGGAAAAACCACTTCCAATGTCACTAGTTCGAGAATTCAAAATTAAACGGTGGTTAGGATTCAATCAAGAATTTTGTGATCAAAAGAATGTATTAAGATTCCTAGAGACGGGAGAAAAATTCAAATGGACTAATCCAAATCAACAGTCTACCAAAGGAGTTAATTCCCCAACTAATCCACAGAAGATAGAAAAAGAGAAAAGTTGCTCAACATCAGACACCACGGCAAATGACTTCTTAATGAAAAAGATGATGCAGAATCCGGAAATGCTCAAAGAATACCTAAATTATTTGTAAAATCAAGATAAGAAAGAAGAAGACAAAAAAGATGAGTCAGCTGGATCGTCATCAGAATCAACTTTTGATCCATTTGGTGGTCCCTGTGCTCAAGACCCGACAGACTTTTGATAAAGTGGTCGGCCAATTTCAAAGATGCCGATTTCAAGATAAGAGAAGAATTTCAAAAGGACCAATTACAAGAAGATAAGGTGTCGGCAAGAAAAGCAAATGAAATTCAAATGAAAGTGTCGGCAATCAAATGAAAATGAAATTAAAAGACGGAAGTCTCTATAAATAGAACTCAAGATCATTTGTAGAGGCATCGAGTTTTTTTTTAGCTATCATAGGAACTTTCTGTAAAACTCTAAATTCTCAGCTTCTATATTTCTTTGTATGCTCTTTGATTCAAGAAGTTCAATAAGAATTCGAAGTTTCATTTCATCTCAAAGGCTCTGCTATTTAAAGTTTTCGTTGCAAAGCTACTATGATTTCCAAGTAAGTTTTATTTAATTTTATGTCAATTATATGCCTGGGTTGGTTCTGGTATTCAAGAATTTCTGGTAACCAAGAAAATCCATGTTTTACCAAACCTATTACTCAACATATCACTTTAACTAGATTTCAAGAAGTGCCTCTTTACAATGCACTAAATTCCTTTACCCAAAGACTTTTTCCTTCAAAATATTTTTGGCAATCAGATGATCCATCCAAAAATCTGGATTATTACGAATTAATTCTCACTGATACTCAATCTGTTGAGATTTTCCCTATTCCAGACAAAAAGAATCCAGAAATTATCAGCCATTCAAAATGCATTATAAAAAAAGTTTGTTCTCCTAATGAATGGACTTCTCTTTATTCAAAGAAATCTTTTTCAGTTAGATTCATTCCAGATGGATTTACTTATCAAGATTACAAAATGGCATGGTATCGTGCTTTTTGGTATAGACCATTCAATCATTCTTGGTTCTTTACATTCAAAGAAAGTTGCAGCAGAGAATTCCCAATTTGGTTCAACCATTGGTGGAAATAGTTTGGTCCACAACCAGAAATTCTACCTCCAAATGTCCTCATGGGATTCCAAACTTATCTCAAAAAAACTAGGGGGGAAGAACATACAAGGCCAATACTATTTCATATGGAATTCAAAGTACCATGGATTTTTTGCTGGAGTTTCAAAGTTCATCAAGAATTGGAAAAACCACTTCCAATGTCACTAGTTCGAGAATTCAAAATTAAACGGTGGTTAGGATTCAATCAAGAATTTTGTGATCAAAAGAATGTATTAAGATTCCTAGAGACGGGAGAAAAATTCAAATGGACTAATCCAAATCAACAGTCTACCAAAGGAGTTAATTCCCCAACTAATCCACAGAAGATAGAAAAAGAGAAAAGTTGCTCAACATCAGACACCACGGCAAATGACTTCTTAATGAAAAAGATGATGCAGAATCCGGAAATGCTCAAAGAATACCTAAATTATTTGTAAAATCAAGATAAGAAAGAAGAAGACAAAAAAGATGAGTCAGCTGGATCGTCATCAGAATCAACTTTTGATCCATTTGGTGGTCCCTGTGCTCAAGACCCGATAGACTTTTGATAAAGTGGTCGGCCAATTTCAAAGATGCCGATTTCAAGATAAGAGAAGAATTTCAAAAGGACCAATTACAAGAAGATAATGTGTCGGCAAGAAAAGCAAATGAAATTCAAATGAAAGTGTCGGCAATCAAATAAAGATGAAATTAAAAGACGGAAGTCTCTATAAATAGAACTCAAGATCATTTGTAGAGGCATCGAGTTTTTTTTTAGCTATCATAGGAACTTTCTGTAAAACTCTAAATTCTCAGCTTCTATATTTCTTTGTATGCTCTTTGATTCAAGAAGTTCAATAAAAATTCGAATTTTGATTTCATCTCAAAGGCTCTGCTATTTAAAATTTTCGTTGCAAAGCTACTCTGATTTCCAAGTAAGTTTTATTTAATTTTATGTCAATTATATGCCTGGGTTGGTTCAGGTATTCAAGAATTTCTGGTATCCAAGAAAATCCATATTTTACTAAACCTATTACTCAACATATCACTTTAACTACATTTCAAGAAGTGCCTCTTTACAATGCACTAAATTCCTTTACCCAAAGACTTTTTCCATAAAATTGTTTTTGGCAATCAGATGATCCATCCAAAAATCTGGATTATTACGAATTAATTCTCACTGATACTCAATCTGTTGAGATTTTCCCTATTCCAGACAAAAAGAATCCGGAAATTATCAGCCATTCAAAATGCATTATAAAAAAAGTTTGTTCTCCTAATGAATGGATTTCTCTTTATTCAAAGAAATCTTTTTCAGTTAGATTCATTCCAGATGGATTTACTTATCAAAATTACAAAATGGCATGGTATCGTGCTTTTTTGTATAGACCATTCAATCATTCTTGGTTCTTTACATTCAAAGAAAGTTGCAGCAGAGAATTCCCAATTTGGTTCAACCATTGGTGGAAATGGTTTGGTCCACAACCTGAAATTCTACCTCTAAATGTCCTCATGGAATTCCAAACTTATCTCAAAAAAGCAAGGGGGAAGAACATACAAGGCCAATACTATTTCATATGGAATTCAAAGTACCATGGATTTTTTGCTGGAGTTTCAAAGTTCATCAAGAATTGGAAAAACCACTTCCAATGTCACTAGTTCGAGAATTCAAAATTAAACGGTGGTTAGGATTCAATCAAGAATTTTGTGATCAAAAGAATGTATTAAGATTCCTAGAGACGGGAGAAAAATTCAAATGGACTAATCCAAATCAACAGTCTACCAAAGGAGTTAATTCCCCAACTAATCCACAGAAGATAGAAAAAGAGAAAAGTTGCTCAACATCAGACACCACGGCAAATGACTTCTTAATGAAAAAGATGATGCAGAATCCGGAAATGCTCAAAGAATACCTAAATTATTTGTAAAATCAAGATAAGAAAGAAGAAGACAAAAAAGATGAGTCAGCTGGATCGTCATCAGAATCAACTTTTGATCCATTTGGTGGTCCCTGTGCTCAAGACCCGACAGACTTTTGATAAAGTGGTCGGCCAATTTCAAAGATGCCGATTTCAAGATAAGAGAAGAATTTCAAAAGGACCAATTACAAGAAGATAAGGTGTCGGCAAGAAAAGCAAATGAAATTCAAATGAAAGTGTCGGCAATCAAATGAAAATGAAATTAAAAGACGGAAGTCTCTATAAATAGAACTCAAGATCATTTGTAGAGTCATCGAGTTTTTTTTTAGCTATCATAGGAACTTTCTGTAAAACTCTAAATTCTCAGCTTCTATATTTCTTTGTATGCTCTTTGATTCAAGAAGTTCAATAAGAATTCGAAGTTTCATTTCATCTCAAAGGCTCTGCTATTTAAAGTTTTCGTTGCAAAGCTACTATGATTTCCAAGTAAGTTTTATTTAATTTTATGTCAATTATATGCCTGGGTTGGTTCTGGTATTCAAGAATTTCTGGTAACCAAGAAAATCCATGTTTTACCAAACCTATTACTCAACATATCACTTTAACTAGATTTCAAGAAGTGCCTCTTTACAATGCACTAAATTCCTTTACCCAAAGACTTTTTCCTTCAAAATATTTTTGGCAATCAGATGATCCATCCAAAAATCTGGATTATTACGAATTAATTCTCACTGATACTCAATCTGTTGAGATTTTCCCTATTCCAGACAAAAAGAATCCAGAAATTATCAGCCATTCAAAATGCATTATAAAAAAAGTTTGTTCTCCTAATGAATGGACTTCTCTTTATTCAAAGAAATCTTTTTCAGTTAGATTCATTCTAGATGGATTTACTTATCAAGATTACAAAATGGCATGGTATCGTGCTTTTTGGTATAGACCATTCAATCATTCTTGGTTCTTTACATTCAAAGAAAGTTGCAGCAGAGAATTCCCAATTTGGTTCAACCATTGGTGGAAATAGTTTGGTCCACAACCAGAAATTCTACCTCCAAATGTCCTCATGGGATTCCAAACTTATCTCAAAAAAACTAGGGGGGAAGAACATACAAGGCCAATACTATTTCATATGGAATTCAAAGTACCATGGATTTTTTGCTGGAGTTTCAAAGTTCATCAAGAATTGGAAAAACCACTTCCAATGTCACTAGTTCGAGAATTCAAAATTAAACGGTGGTTAGGATTCAATCAAGAATTTTGTGATCAAAAGAATGTATTAAGATTCCTAGAGACGGGAGAAAAATTCAAATGGACTAATCCAAATCAACAGTCTACCAAAGGAGTTAATTCCCCAACTAATCCACAGAAGATAGAAAAAGAGAAAAGTTGCTCAACTTCAGACACCACGGCAAATGACTTCTTAATGAAAAAAATGATGCCGAATCCGGAAATGCTCAAAGAATACCTAAATTATTTGTAAAATCAAGATAAGAAAGAAGAAGACAAAAAAGATGAGTCAGCTGGATCGTCATCAGAATCAACTTTTGATCCATTTGGTGGTCCCTGTGCTCAAGACCCGATAGACTTTTGATAAAGTGGTCGGCCAATTTCAAAGATGCCGATTTCAAGATAAGAGAAGAATTTCAAAAGGACCAATTACAAGAAGATAATGTGTCGGCAAGAAAAGCAAATGAAATTCAAATGAAAGTGTCGGCAATCAAATAAAGATGAAATTAAAAGACGGAAGTCTCTATAAATAGAACTCAAGATCATTTGTAGAGGCATCGAGTTTTTTTTTAGCTATCATAGGAACTTTCTGTAAAACTCTAAATTCTCAGCTTCTATATTTCTTTGTATGCTCTTTGATTCAAGAAGTTCAATAAAAATTCGAATTTTGATTTCATCTCAAAGGCTCTGCTATTTAAAATTTTCGTTGCAAAGCTACTCTGATTTCCAAGTAAGTTTTATTTAATTTTATGTCAATTATATGCCTGGGTTGGTTCAGGTATTCAAGAATTTCTGGTATCCAAGAAAATCCATATTTTACTAAACCTATTACTCAACATATCACTTTAACTACATTTCAAGAAGTGCCTCTTTACAATGCACTAAATTCCTTTACCCAAAGACTTTTTCCATAAAATTGTTTTTGGCAATCAGATGATCCATCCAAAAATCTGGATTATTACGAATTAATTCTCACTGATACTCAATCTGTTGAGATTTTCCCTATTCCAGACAAAAAGAATCCGGAAATTATCAGCCATTCAAAATGCATTATAAAAAAAGTTTGTTCTCCTAATGAATGGATTTCTCTTTATTCAAAGAAATCTTTTTCAGTTAGATTCATTCCAGATGGATTTACTTATCAAAATTACAAAATGGCATGGTATCGTGCTTTTTTGTATAGACCATTCAATCATTCTTGGTTCTTTACATTCAAAGAAAGTTGCAGCAGAGAATTCCCAATTTGGTTCAACCATTGGTGGAAATGGTTTGGTCCACAACCTGAAATTCTACCTCTAAATGTCCTCATGGAATTCCAAACTTATCTCAAAAAAGCAAGGGGGAAGAACATACAAGGCCAATACTATTTCATATGGAATTCAAAGTACCATGGATTTTTTGCTGGAGTTTCAAAGTTCATCAAGAATTGGAAAAACCACTTCCAATGTCACTAGTTCGAGAATTCAAAATTAAACGGTGGTTAGGATTCAATCAAGAATTTTGTGATCAAAAGAATGTATTAAGATTCCTAGAGACGGGAGAAAAATTCAAATGGACTAATCCAAATCAACAGTCTACCAAAGGAGTTAATTCCCCAACTAATCCACAGAAGATAGAAAAAGAGAAAAGTTGCTCAACATCAGACACCACGGCAAATGACTTCTTAATGAAAAAGATGATGCAGAATCCGGAAATGCTCAAAGAATACCTAAATTATTTGTAAAATCAAGATAAGAAAGAAGAAGACAAAAAAGATGAGTCAGCTGGATCGTCATCAGAATCAACTTTTGATCCATTTGGTGGTCCCTGTGCTCAAGACCCGACAGACTTTTGATAAAGTGGTCGGCCAATTTCAAAGATGCCGATTTCAAGATAAGAGAAGAATTTCAAAAGGACCAATTACAAGAAGATAAGGTGTCGGCAAGAAAAGCAAATGAAATTCAAATGAAAGTGTCGGCAATCAAATGAAAATGAAATTAAAAGACGGAAGTCTCTATAAATAGAACTCAAGATCATTTGTAGAGTCATCGAGTTTTTTTTTAGCTATCATAGGAACTTTCTGTAAAACTCTAAATTCTCAGCTTCTATATTTCTTTGTATGCTCTTTGATTCAAGAAGTTCAATAAGAATTCGAAGTTTCATTTCATCTCAAAGGCTCTGCTATTTAAAGTTTTCGTTGCAAAGCTACTATGATTTCCAAGTAAGTTTTATTTAATTTTATGTCAATTATATGCCTGGGTTGGTTCTGGTATTCAAGAATTTCTGGTAACCAAGAAAATCCATGTTTTACCAAACCTATTACTCAACATATCACTTTAACTAGATTTCAAGAAGTGCCTCTTTACAATGCACTAAATTCCTTTACCCAAAGACTTTTTCCTTCAAAATATTTTTGGCAATCAGATGATCCATCCAAAAATCTGGATTATTACGAATTAATTCTCACTGATACTCAATCTGTTGAGATTTTCCCTATTCCAGACAAAAAGAATCCAGAAATTATCAGCCATTCAAAATGCATTATAAAAAAAGTTTGTTCTCCTAATGAATGGACTTCTCTTTATTCAAAGAAATCTTTTTCAGTTAGATTCATTCTAGATGGATTTACTTATCAAGATTACAAAATGGCATGGTATCGTGCTTTTTGGTATAGACCATTCAATCATTCTTGGTTCTTTACATTCAAAGAAAGTTGCAGCAGAGAATTCCCAATTTGGTTCAACCATTGGTGGAAATAGTTTGGTCCACAACCAGAAATTCTACCTCCAAATGTCCTCATGGGATTCCAAACTTATCTCAAAAAAACTAGGGGGGAAGAACATACAAGGCCAATACTATTTCATATGGAATTCAAAGTACCATGGATTTTTTGCTGGAGTTTCAAAGTTCATCAAGAATTGGAAAAACCACTTCCAATGTCACTAGTTCGAGAATTCAAAATTAAACGGTGGTTAGGATTCAATCAAGAATTTTGTGATCAAAAGAATGTATTAAGATTCCTAGAGACGGGAGAAAAATTCAAATGGACTAATCCAAATCAACAGTCTACCAAAGGAGTTAATTCCCCAACTAATCCACAGAAGATAGAAAAAGAGAAAAGTTGCTCAACATCAGACACCACGGCAAATGACTTCTTAATGAAAAAGATGATGCAGAATCCGGAAATGCTCAAAGAATACCTAAATTATTTGTAAAATCAAGATAAGAAAGAAGAAGACAAAAAAGATGAGTCAGCTGGATCGTCATCAGAATCAACTTTTGATCCATTTGGTGGTCCCTGTGCTCAAGACCCGATAGACTTTTGATAAAGTGGTCGGCCAATTTCAAAGATGCCGATTTCAAGATAAGAGAAGAATTTCAAAAGGACCAATTACAAGAAGATAAGGTGTCGGCAAGAAAAGCAAATGAAATTCAAATGAAAGTGTCGGCAATCAAATAAAGATGAAATTAAAAGACGGAAGTCTCTATAAATAGAACTCAAGATCATTTGTAGAGGCATCGAGTTTTTTTTTAGCTATCATAGGAACTTTCTGTAAAACTCTAAATTCTCAGCTTCTATATTTCTTTGTATGCTCTTTGATTCAAGAAGTTCAATAAAAATTCGAAGTTTGATTTCATCTCAAAGGCTCTGCTATTTAAAATTTTCGTTGCAAAGCTACTCTGATTTCCAAGTAAGTTTTATTTAATTTTATGTCAATTATATGCCTGGGTTGGTTCTGGTATTCAAGAATTTCTGGTATCCAAGAAAATCCATATTTTACCAAACCTATTACTCAACATATCACTTTAACTACATTTCAAGAAGTGCCTCTTTACAATGCACTAAATTCCTTTACCCAAAGACTTTTTCCTTAAAATTGTTTTTGGCAATCAGATGATCCATCCAAAAATCTGGATTATTACGAATTAATTCTCACTGATACTCAATCTGTTGAGATTTTCCCTATTCCAGACAAAAAGAATCCAGAAATTATCAGCCATTCAAAATGCATTATAAAAAAAGTTTGTTCTCCTAATGAATGGACTTCTCTTTATTCAAAGAAATCTTTTTCAGTTAGATTCATTCCAGATGGATTTACTTATCAAGATTACAAAATGGCATGGTATCGTGCTTTTTGGTATAGACCATTCAATCATTCTTGGTTCTTTACATTCAAAGAAAGTTGCAGCAGAGAATTCCCAATTTGGTTCAACCATTGGTGGAAATAGTTTGGTCCACAACCAGAAATTCTACCTCCAAATGTCCTCATGGGATTCCAAACTTATCTCAAAAAAACTAGGGGGGAAGAACATACAAGGCCAATACTATTTCATATGGAATTCAAAGTACCATGGATTTTTTGCTGGAGTTTCAAAGTTCATCAAGAATTGGAAAAACCACTTCCAATGTCACTAGTTCGAGAATTCAAAATTAAACGGTGGTTAGGATTCAATCAAGAATTTTGTGATCAAAAGAATGTATTAAGATTCCTAGAGACGGGAGAAAAATTCAAATGGACTAATCCAAATCAACAGTCTACCAAAGGAGTTAATTCCCCAACTAATCCACAGAAGATAGAAAAAGAGAAAAGTTGCTCAACTTCAGACACCACGGCAAATGACTTCTTAATGAAAAAAATGATGCCGAATCCGGAAATGCTCAAAGAATACCTAAATTATTTGTAAAATCAAGATAAGAAAGAAGAAGACAAAAAAGATGAGTCAGCTGGATCGTCATCAGAATCAACTTTTGATCCATTTGGTGGTCCCTGTGCTCAAGACCCGATAGACTTTTGATAAAGTGGTCGGCCAATTTCAAAGATGCCGATTTCAAGATAAGAGAAGAATTTCAAAAGGACCAATTACAAGAAGATAATGTGTCGGCAAGAAAAGCAAATGAAATTCAAATGAAAGTGTCGGCAATCAAATAAAGATGAAATTAAAAGACGGAAGTCTCTATAAATAGAACTCAAGATCATTTGTAGAGGCATCGAGTTTTTTTTTAGCTATCATAGGAACTTTCTGTAAAACTCTAAATTCTCAGCTTCTATATTTCTTTGTATGCTCTTTGATTCAAGAAGTTCAATAAAAATTCGAATTTTGATTTCATCTCAAAGGCTCTGCTATTTAAAATTTTCGTTGCAAAGCTACTCTGATTTCCAAGTAAGTTTTATTTAATTTTATGTCAATTATATGCCTGGGTTGGTTCAGGTATTCAAGAATTTCTGGTATCCAAGAAAATCCATATTTTACTAAACCTATTACTCAACATATCACTTTAACTACATTTCAAGAAGTGCCTCTTTACAATGCACTAAATTCCTTTACCCAAAGACTTTTTCCATAAAATTGTTTTTGGCAATCAGATGATCCATCCAAAAATCTGGATTATTACGAATTAATTCTCACTGATACTCAATCTGTTGAGATTTTCCCTATTCCAGACAAAAAGAATCCGGAAATTATCAGCCATTCAAAATGCATTATAAAAAAAGTTTGTTCTCCTAATGAATGGATTTCTCTTTATTCAAAGAAATCTTTTTCAGTTAGATTCATTCCAGATGGATTTACTTATCAAAATTACAAAATGGCATGGTATCGTGCTTTTTTGTATAGACCATTCAATCATTCTTGGTTCTTTACATTCAAAGAAAGTTGCAGCAGAGAATTCCCAATTTGGTTCAACCATTGGTGGAAATGGTTTGGTCCACAACCTGAAATTCTACCTCTAAATGTCCTCATGGAATTCCAAACTTATCTCAAAAAAGCAAGGGGGAAGAACATACAAGGCCAATACTATTTCATATGGAATTCAAAGTACCATGGATTTTTTGCTGGAGTTTCAAAGTTCATCAAGAATTGGAAAAACCACTTCCAATGTCACTAGTTCGAGAATTCAAAATTAAACGGTGGTTAGGATTCAATCAAGAATTTTGTGATCAAAAGAATGTATTAAGATTCCTAGAGACGGGAGAAAAATTCAAATGGACTAATCCAAATCAACAGTCTACCAAAGGAGTTAATTCCCCAACTAATCCACAGAAGATAGAAAAAGAGAAAAGTTGCTCAACATCAGACACCACGGCAAATGACTTCTTAATGAAAAAGATGATGCAGAATCCGGAAATGCTCAAAGAATACCTAAATTATTTGTAAAATCAAGATAAGAAAGAAGAAGACAAAAAAGATGAGTCAGCTGGATCGTCATCAGAATCAACTTTTGATCCATTTGGTGGTCCCTGTGCTCAAGACCCGACAGACTTTTGATAAAGTGGTCGGCCAATTTCAAAGATGCCGATTTCAAGATAAGAGAAGAATTTCAAAAGGACCAATTACAAGAAGATAAGGTGTCGGCAAGAAAAGCAAATGAAATTCAAATGAAAGTGTCGGCAATCAAATGAAAATGAAATTAAAAGACGGAAGTCTCTATAAATAGAACTCAAGATCATTTGTAGAGTCATCGAGTTTTTTTTTAGCTATCATAGGAACTTTCTGTAAAACTCTAAATTCTCAGCTTCTATATTTCTTTGTATGCTCTTTGATTCAAGAAGTTCAATAAGAATTCGAAGTTTCATTTCATCTCAAAGGCTCTGCTATTTAAAGTTTTCGTTGCAAAGCTACTATGATTTCCAAGTAAGTTTTATTTAATTTTATGTCAATTATATGCCTGGGTTGGTTCTGGTATTCAAGAATTTCTGGTAACCAAGAAAATCCATGTTTTACCAAACCTATTACTCAACATATCACTTTAACTAGATTTCAAGAAGTGCCTCTTTACAATGCACTAAATTCCTTTACCCAAAGACTTTTTCCTTCAAAATATTTTTGGCAATCAGATGATCCATCCAAAAATCTGGATTATTACGAATTAATTCTCACTGATACTCAATCTGTTGAGATTTTCCCTATTCCAGACAAAAAGAATCCAGAAATTATCAGCCATTCAAAATGCATTATAAAAAAAGTTTGTTCTCCTAATGAATGGACTTCTCTTTATTCAAAGAAATCTTTTTCAGTTAGATTCATTCCAGATGGATTTACTTATCAAGATTACAAAATGGCATGGTATCGTGCTTTTTGGTATAGACCATTCAATCATTCTTGGTTCTTTACATTCAAAGAAAGTTGCAGCAGAGAATTCCCAATTTGGTTCAACCATTGGTGGAAATGGTTTGGTCCACAACCTGAAATTCTACCTCTAAATGTCCTCATGGAATTCCAAACTTATCTCAAAAAAGCAAGGGGGAAGAACATACAAGGCCAATACTATTTCATATGGAATTCAAAGTACCATGGATTTTTTGCTGGAGTTTCAAAGTTCATCAAGAATTGGAAAAACCACTTCCAATGTCACTAGTTCGAGAATTCAAAATTAAACGGTGGTTAGGATTCAATCAAGAATTTTGTGATCAAAAGAATGTATTAAGATTCCTAGAGACGGGAGAAAAATTCAAATGGACTAATCCAAATCAACAGTCTACCAAAGGAGTTAATTCCCCAACTAATCCACAGAAGATAGAAAAAGAGAAAAGTTGCTCAACATCAGACACCACGGCAAATGACTTCTTAATGAAAAAGATGATGCAGAATCCGGAAATGCTCAAAGAATACCTAAATTATTTGTAAAATCAAGATAAGAAAGAAGAAGACAAAAAAGATGAGTCAGCTGGATCGTCATCAGAATCAACTTTTGATCCATTTGGTGGTCCCTGTGCTCAAGACCCGACAGACTTTTGATAAAGTGGTCGGCCAATTTCAAAGATGCCGATTTCAAGATAAGAGAAGAATTTCAAAAGGACCAATTACAAGAAGATAAGGTGTCGGCAAGAAAAGCAAATGAAATTCAAATGAAAGTGTCGGCAATCAAATGAAAATGAAATTAAAAGACGGAAGTCTCTATAAATAGAACTCAAGATCATTTGTAGAGTCATCGAGTTTTTTTTTAGCTATCATAGGAACTTTCTGTAAAACTCTAAATTCTCAGCTTCTATATTTCTTTGTATGCTCTTTGATTCAAGAAGTTCAATAAGAATTCGAAGTTTCATTTCATCTCAAAGGCTCTGCTATTTAAAGTTTTCGTTGCAAAGCTACTATGATTTCCAAGTAAGTTTTATTTAATTTTATGTCAATTATATGCCTGGGTTGGTTCTGGTATTCAAGAATTTCTGGTAACCAAGAAAATCCATGTTTTACCAAACCTATTACTCAACATATCACTTTAACTAGATTTCAAGAAGTGCCTCTTTACAATGCACTAAATTCCTTTACCCAAAGACTTTTTCCTTCAAAATATTTTTGGCAATCAGATGATCCATCCAAAAATCTGGATTATTACGAATTAATTCTCACTGATACTCAATCTGTTGAGATTTTCCCTATTCCAGACAAAAAGAATCCAGAAATTATCAGCCATTCAAAATGCATTATAAAAAAAGTTTGTTCTCCTAATGAATGGACTTCTCTTTATTCAAAGAAATCTTTTTCAGTTAGATTCATTCCAGATGGATTTACTTATCAAGATTACAAAATGGCATGGTATCGTGCTTTTTGGTATAGACCATTCAATCATTCTTGGTTCTTTACATTCAAAGAAAGTTGCAGCAGAGAATTCCCAATTTGGTTCAACCATTGGTGGAAATAGTTTGGTCCACAACCAGAAATTCTACCTCCAAATGTCCTCATGGGATTCCAAACTTATCTCAAAAAAACTAGGGGGGAAGAACATACAAGGCCAATACTATTTCATATGGAATTCAAAGTACCATGGATTTTTTGCTGGAGTTTCAAAGTTCATCAAGAATTGGAAAAACCACTTCCAATGTCACTAGTTCGAGAATTCAAAATTAAACGGTGGTTAGGATTCAATCAAGAATTTTGTGATCAAAAGAATGTATTAAGATTCCTAGAGACGGGAGAAAAATTCAAATGGACTAATCCAAATCAACAGTCTACCAAAGGAGTTAATTCCCCAACTAATCCACAGAAGATAGAAAAAGAGAAAAGTTGCTCAACTTCAGACACCACGGCAAATGACTTCTTAATGAAAAAAATGATGCCGAATCCGGAAATGCTCAAAGAATACCTAAATTATTTGTAAAATCAAGATAAGAAAGAAGAAGACAAAAAAGATGAGTCAGCTGGATCGTCATCAGAATCAACTTTTGATCCATTTGGTGGTCCCTGTGCTCAAGACCCGATAGACTTTTGATAAAGTGGTCGGCCAATTTCAAAGATGCCGATTTCAAGATAAGAGAAGAATTTCAAAAGGACCAATTACAAGAAGATAATGTGTCGGCAAGAAAAGCAAATGAAATTCAAATGAAAGTGTCGGCAATCAAATAAAGATGAAATTAAAAGACGGAAGTCTCTATAAATAGAACTCAAGATCATTTGTAGAGGCATCGAGTTTTTTTTTAGCTATCATAGGAACTTTCTGTAAAACTCTAAATTCTCAGCTTCTATATTTCTTTGTATGCTCTTTGATTCAAGAAGTTCAATAAAAATTCGAATTTTGATTTCATCTCAAAGGCTCTGCTATTTAAAATTTTCGTTGCAAAGCTACTCTGATTTCCAAGTAAGTTTTATTTAATTTTATGTCAATTATATGCCTGGGTTGGTTCAGGTATTCAAGAATTTCTGGTATCCAAGAAAATCCATATTTTACTAAACCTATTACTCAACATATCACTTTAACTACATTTCAAGAAGTGCCTCTTTACAATGCACTAAATTCCTTTACCCAAAGACTTTTTCCATAAAATTGTTTTTGGCAATCAGATGATCCATCCAAAAATCTGGATTATTACGAATTAATTCTCACTGATACTCAATCTGTTGAGATTTTCCCTATTCCAGACAAAAAGAATCCGGAAATTATCAGCCATTCAAAATGCATTATAAAAAAAGTTTGTTCTCCTAATGAATGGATTTCTCTTTATTCAAAGAAATCTTTTTCAGTTAGATTCATTCCAGATGGATTTACTTATCAAAATTACAAAATGGCATGGTATCGTGCTTTTTTGTATAGACCATTCAATCATTCTTGGTTCTTTACATTCAAAGAAAGTTGCAGCAGAGAATTCCCAATTTGGTTCAACCATTGGTGGAAATGGTTTGGTCCACAACCTGAAATTCTACCTCTAAATGTCCTCATGGAATTCCAAACTTATCTCAAAAAAGCAAGGGGGAAGAACATACAAGGCCAATACTATTTCATATGGAATTCAAAGTACCATGGATTTTTTGCTGGAGTTTCAAAGTTCATCAAGAATTGGAAAAACCACTTCCAATGTCACTAGTTCGAGAATTCAAAATTAAACGGTGGTTAGGATTCAATCAAGAATTTTGTGATCAAAAGAATGTATTAAGATTCCTAGAGACGGGAGAAAAATTCAAATGGACTAATCCAAATCAACAGTCTACCAAAGGAGTTAATTCCCCAACTAATCCACAGAAGATAGAAAAAGAGAAAAGTTGCTCAACATCAGACACCACGGCAAATGACTTCTTAATGAAAAAGATGATGCAGAATCCGGAAATGCTCAAAGAATACCTAAATTATTTGTAAAATCAAGATAAGAAAGAAGAAGACAAAAAAGATGAGTCAGCTGGATCGTCATCAGAATCAACTTTTGATCCATTTGGTGGTCCCTGTGCTCAAGACCCGACAGACTTTTGATAAAGTGGTCGGCCAATTTCAAAGATGCCGATTTCAAGATAAGAGAAGAATTTCAAAAGGACCAATTACAAGAAGATAAGGTGTCGGCAAGAAAAGCAAATGAAATTCAAATGAAAGTGTCGGCAATCAAATGAAAATGAAATTAAAAGACGGAAGTCTCTATAAATAGAACTCAAGATCATTTGTAGAGTCATCGAGTTTTTTTTTAGCTATCATAGGAACTTTCTGTAAAACTCTAAATTCTCAGCTTCTATATTTCTTTGTATGCTCTTTGATTCAAGAAGTTCAATAAGAATTCGAAGTTTCATTTCATCTCAAAGGCTCTGCTATTTAAAGTTTTCGTTGCAAAGCTACTATGATTTCCAAGTAAGTTTTATTTAATTTTATGTCAATTATATGCCTGGGTTGGTTCTGGTATTCAAGAATTTCTGGTAACCAAGAAAATCCATGTTTTACCAAACCTATTACTCAACATATCACTTTAACTAGATTTCAAGAAGTGCCTCTTTACAATGCACTAAATTCCTTTACCCAAAGACTTTTTCCTTCAAAATATTTTTGGCAATCAGATGATCCATCCAAAAATCTGGATTATTACGAATTAATTCTCACTGATACTCAATCTGTTGAGATTTTCCCTATTCCAGACAAAAAGAATCCAGAAATTATCAGCCATTCAAAATGCATTATAAAAAAAGTTTGTTCTCCTAATGAATGGACTTCTCTTTATTCAAAGAAATCTTTTTCAGTTAGATTCATTCCAGATGGATTTACTTATCAAGATTACAAAATGGCATGGTATCGTGCTTTTTTGTATAGACCATTCAATCATTCTTGGTTCTTTACATTCAAAGAAAGTTGCAGCAGAGAATTCCCAATTTGGTTCAACCATTGGTGGAAATAGTTTGGTCCACAACCAGAAATTCTACCTCCAAATGTCCTCATGGGATTCCAAACTTATCTCAAAAAAACTAGGGGGGAAGAACATACAAGGCCAATACTATTTCATATGGAATTCAAAGTACCATGGATTTTTTGCTGGAGTTTCAAAGTTCATCAAGAATTGGAAAAACCACTTCCAATGTCACTAGTTCGAGAATTCAAAATTAAACGGTGGTTAGGATTCAATCAAGAATTTTGTGATCAAAAGAATGTATTAAGATTCCTAGAGACGGGAGAAAAATTCAAATGGACTAATCCAAATCAACAGTCTACCAAAGGAGTTAATTCCCCAACTAATCCACAGAAGATAGAAAAAGAGAAAAGTTGCTCAACATCAGACACCACGGCAAATGACTTCTTAATGAAAAAGATGATGCAGAATCCGGAAATGCTCAAAGAATACCTAAATTATTTGTAAAATCAAGATAAGAAAGAAGAAGACAAAAAAGATGAGTCAGCTGGATCGTCATCAGAATCAACTTTTGATCCATTTGGTGGTCCCTGTGCTCAAGACCCGACAGACTTTTGATAAAGTGGTCGGCCAATTTCAAAGATGCCGATTTCAAGATAAGAGAAGAATTTCAAAAGGACCAATTACAAGAAGATAAGGTGTCGGCAAGAAAAGCAAATGAAATTCAAATGAAAGTGTCGGCAATCAAATAAAGATGAAATTAAAAGACGGAAGTCTCTATAAATAGAACTCAAGATCATTTGTAGAGGCATCGAGTTTTTTTTTAGCTATCATAGGAACTTTCTGTAAAACTCTAAATTCTCAGCTTCTATATTTCTTTGTATGCTCTTTGATTCAAGAAGTTCAATAAAAATTCGAAATTTGATTTCATCTCAAAGGCTCTGCTATTTAAAATTTTCGTTGCAAAGCTACTCTGATTTCCAAGTAAGTTTTATTTAATTTTATGTCAATTATATGCCTGGGTTGGTTCTGGTATTCAAGAATTTCTGGTATCCAAGAAAATCCATATTTTACCAAACCTATTACTCAACATATCACTTTAACTACATTTCAAGAAGTGCCTCTTTACAATGCACTAAATTCCTTTACCCAAAGACTTTTTCCTTAAAATTGTTTTTGGCAATCAGATGATCCATCCAAAAATCTGGATTATTACGAATTAATTCTCACTGATACTCAATCTGTTGAGATTTTCCCTATTCCAGACAAAAAGAATCCAGAAATTATCAGCCATTCAAAATGCATTATAAAAAAAGTTTGTTCTCCTAATGAATGGATTTCTCTTTATTCAAAGAAATCTTTTTCAGTTAGATTCATTCCAGATGGATTTACTTATCAAAATTACAAAATGGCATGGTATCGTGCTTTTTTGTATAGACCATTCAATCATTCTTGGTTCTTTACATTCAAAGAAAGTTGCAGCAGAGAATTCCCAATTTGGTTCAACCATTGGTGGAAATGGTTTGGTCCACAACCTGAAATTCTACCTCTAAATGTCCTCATGGGATTCCAAACTTATCTCAAAAAAGAAAGGGGGAAGAACATACAAGGCCAATACTATTTCATATGGAATTCAAAGTACCATGGATTTTTTGCTGGAGTTTCAAAGTTCATCAAGAATTGGAAAAACCACTTCCAATGTCACTAGTTCGAGAATTCAAAATTAAACGGTGGTTAGGATTCAATCAAGAATTTTGTGATCAAAAGAATGTATTAAGATTCCTAGAGACGGGAGAAAAATTCAAATGGACTAATCCAAATCAACAGTCTACCAAAGGAGTTAATTCCCCAACTAATCCACAGAAGATAGAAAAAGAGAAAAGTTGCTCAACATCAGACACCACGGCAAATGACTTCTTAATGAAAAAGATGATGCAGAATCCGGAAATGCTCAAAGAATACCTAAATTATTTGTAAAATCAAGATAAGAAAGAAGAAGACAAAAAAGATGAGTCAGCTGGATCGTCATCAGAATCAACTTTTGATCCATTTGGTGGTCCCTGTGCTCAAGACCCGACAGACTTTTGATAAAGTGGTCGGCCAATTTCAAAGATGCCGATTTCAAGATAAGAGAAGAATTTCAAAAGGACCAATTACAAGAAGATAAGGTGTCGGCAAGAAAAGCAAATGAAATTCAAATGAAAGTGTCGGCAATCAAATAAAAATGAAATTAAAAGACGGAAGTCTCTATAAATAGAACTCAAGATCATTTGTAGAGGCATCGAGTTTTTTTTTAGCTATCATAGGAACTTTCTATAAAACTCTAAATTCTCAGCTTCTATATTTCTTTGTATGCTCTTTGATTCAAGAAGTTCAATAAAAATTCGAAATTTGATTTCATCTCAAAGGCTCTGCTATTTAAAATTTTCGTTGCAAAGCTACTCTGATTTCCAAGTAAGTTTTATTTAATTTGATGTCAATTATATGCCTGGGTTGGTTCTGGTATTCAAGAATTTCTGGTATCCAAGAAAATCCATATTTTACCAAACCTATTACTCAACATATCACTTTAACTACATTTCAAGAAGTGCCTCTTTACAATGCACTAAATTCCTTTACCCAAAGACTTTTTCCTTAAAATTGTTTTTGGCAATCAGATGATCCATCCAAAAATCTGGATTATTACGAATTAATTCTCACTGATACTCAATCTGTTGAGATTTTCCCTATTCCAGACAAAAAGAATCCAGAAATTATCAGCCATTCAAAATGCATTATAAAAAAAGTTTGTTCTCCTAATGAATGGATTTCTCTTTATTCAAAGAAATCTTTTTCAGTTAGATTCATTCCAGATGGATTTACTTATCAAAATTACAAAATGGCATGGTATCGTGCTTTTTTGTATAGACCATTCAATCATTCTTGGTTCTTTACATTCAAAGAAAGTTGCAGCAGAGAATTCCCAATTTGGTTCAACCATTGGTGGAAATGGTTTGGTCCACAACCTGAAATTCTACCTCTAAATGTCCTCATGGGATTCCAAACTTATCTCAAAAAAGAAAGGGGGAAGAACATACAAGGCCAATACTATTTCATATGGAATTCAAAGTACCATGGATTTTTTGCTGGAGTTTCAAAGTTCATCAAGAATTGGAAAAACCACTTCCAATGTCACTAGTTCGAGAATTCAAAATTAAACGGTGGTTAGGATTCAATCAAGAATTTTGTGATCAAAAGAATGTATTAAGATTCCTAGAGACGGGAGAAAAATTCAAATGGACTAATCCAAATCAACAGTCTACCAAAGGAGTTAATTCCCCAACTAATCCACAGAAGATAGAAAAAGAGAAAAGTTGCTCAACATCAGACACCACGGCAAATGACTTCTTAATGAAAAAGATGATGCAGAATCCGGAAATGCTCAAAGAATACCTAAATTATTTGTAAAATCAAGACAAGAAAGAAGAAGACAAAAAAGATGAGTCAGCTGGATCGTCATCAGAATCAACTTTTGATCCATTTGGTGGTCCCTGTGCTCAAGACCCGACAGACTTTTGATAAAGTGGTCGGCCAATTTCAAAGATGCCGATTTCAAGATAAGAGAAGAATTTCAAAAGGACCAATTACAAGAAGATAAGGTGTCGGCAAGAAAAGCAAATGAAATTCAAATGAAAGTGTCGGCAATCAAATGAAAATGAAATTAAAAGACGGAAGTCTCTATAAATAGAACTCAAGATCATTTGTAGAGGCATCGAGTTTTTTTTTAGCTATCATAGGAACTTTCTGTAAAACTCTAAATTCTCAGCTTCTATATTTCTTTGTATGCTCTTTGATTCAAGAAGTTCAATAAAAATTCGAAGTTTGATTTCATCTCAAAGGCTCTGCTATTTAAAATTTTCGTTGCAAAGCTACTCTGATTTCCAAGTAAGTTTTATTTAATTTTATGTCAATTATATGCCTGGGTTGGTTCTGGTATTCAAGAATTTCTGGTATCCAAGAAAATCCATATTTTACCAAACCTATTACTCAACATATCACTTTAACTACATTTCAAGAAGTGCCTCTTTACAATGCACTAAATTCCTTTACCCAAAGACTTTTTCCTTAAAATTGTTTTTGGCAATCAGATGATCCATCCAAAAATCTGGATTATTACGAATTAATTCTCACTGATACTCAATCTGTTGAGATTTTCCCTATTCCAGACAAAAAGAATCCGGAAATTATCAGCCATTCAAAATGCATTATAAAAAAAGTTTGTTCTCCTAATGAATGGACTTCTCTTTATTCAAAGAAATCTTTTTCAGTTAGATTCATTCCAGATGGATTTACTTATCAAAATTACAAAATGGCATGGTATCGTGCTTTTTTGTATAGACCATTCAATCATTCTTGGTTCTTTACATTCAAAGAAAGTTGCAGCAGAGAATTCCCAATTTGGTTCAACCATTGGTGGAAATGGTTTGGTCCACAACCTGAAATTCTACCTCTAAATGTCCTCATGGGATTCCAAACTTATCTCAAAAAAGAAAGGGGGAAGAACATACAAGGCCAATACTATTTCATATGGAATTCAAAGTACCATGGATTTTTTGCTGGAGTTTCAAAGTTCATCAAGAATTGGAAAAACCACGTCCAATGTCACTAGTTCGAGAATTCAAAATTAAACGGTGGTTAGGATTCAATCAAGAATTTTGTGATCAAAAGAATGTATTAAGATTCCTAGAGACGGGAGAAAAATTCAAATGGACTAATCCAAATCAACAGTCTACCAAAGGAGTTAATTCCCCAACTAATCCACAGAAGATAGAAAAAGAGAAAAGTTGCTCAACATCAGACACCACGGCAAATGACTTCTTAATGAAAAAGATGATGCAGAATCCGGAAATGCTCAAAGAATACCTAAATTATTTGTAAAATCAAGATAAGAAAGAAGAAGACAAAAAAGATGAGTCAGCTGGATCGTCATCAGAATCAACTTTTGATCCATTTGGTGGTCCCTGTGCTCAAGACCCGACAGACTTTTGATAAAGTGGTCGGCCAATTTCAAAGATGCCGATTTCAAGATAAGAGAAGAATTTCAAAAGGACCAATTACAAGAAGATAAGGTGTCGGCAAGAAAAGCAAATGAAATTCAAATGAAAGTGTCGGCAATCAAATGAAAATGAAATTAAAAGACGGAAGTCTCTATAAATAGAACTCAAGATCATTTGTAGAGTCATCGAGTTTTTTTTTAGCTATCATAGGAACTTTCTGTAAACCTCTAAATTCTCAGTTTCTATATTTCTTTGTATGCTCTTTGATTCAAGAAGTTCAATAAGAATTCGAAATTTCATTTCATCTCAAAGGCTCTGCTATTTAAAGTTTTCGTTGCAAAGCTACTCTGATTTCCAAGTAAGTTTTATTTAATTTGATGTCAATTATATGCCTGGGTTGGTTCTGGTATTCAAGAACTTCTGGTAACCAAGAAAATCCATGTTTTACCAAACCTATTACTCAACATATCACTTTAACTAGATTTCAAGAAGTGCCTCTTTATAATGCACTTAATTCCTTTACCCAAAGACTTTTTCCTTCAAAATGTTTTTGGCAATCAGATGATCCATCCAAAAATCTGGATTATTACGAATTAATTCTCACTGATACTCAATCTGTTGAGATTTTCCCTATTCCAGACAAAAAGAATCTAGAAATTATCAGCCATTCAAAATGCATTATAAAAAAAGTTTGTTTTCCTAATGAATGGACTTCTCTTTATTCAAAGAAATCTTTTTCAGTTAGATTCATTCCAGATGGATTTACTTATCAAGATTACAAAATGGCATGGTATCGTGCTTTTTGGTATAGACCATTCAATCATTCTTGGTTCTTTACATTCAAAGAAAGTTGCAGCAGAGAATTCCCAATTTGGTTCAACCATTGGTGGAAATGGTTTGGTCCACAACCAGAAATTCTACCTCCAAATGTCCTCATGGGATTCCAAACTTATCTCAAAAAAGAAAGGGGGAAGAACATACAAGGCCAATACTATTTCATATGGAATTCAAAGTACCATGGATTTTTTGCTGGAGTTTCAAAGTTCATCAAGAATTGGAAAAACCACGTCCAATGTCACTAGTTCGAGAATTCAAAATTAAACGGTGGTTAGGATTCAATCAAGAATTTTGTGATCAAAAGAATGTATTAAGATTCCTAGAGACGGGAGAAAAATTCAAATGGACTAATCCAAATCAACAGTCTACCAAAGGAGTTAATTCCCCAACTAATCCACAGAAGATAGAAAAAGAGAAAAGTTGCTCAACATCAGACACCACGGCAAATGACTTCTTAATGAAAAAGATGATGCCGAATCCGGAAATGCTCAAAGAATACCTAAATTATTTGTAAAATCAAGACAAGAAAGAAGAAGACAAAAAAGATGAGTCAGCTGGATCGTCATCAGAATCAACTTTTAATCCATTTGGTGGTCCCTGTGCTCAAGACCCGACAGACTTTTGATAAAGTGGTCGGCCAATTTCAAAGATGCCGATTTCAAGATAAGAGAAGAATTTCAAAAGGACCAATTACAAGAAGATAATGTGTCGGCAAGAAAAGCAAATGAAATTCAAATGAAAGTGTCGGCAATCAAATAAAGATGAAATTAAAAGACGGAAGTCTCTATAAATAGAACTCAAGATCATTTGTAGAGGCATCGAGTTTTTTAGCTATCATAGGAACTTTCTGTAAAATCTAAATTCTCAGCTTCTATATTTCTTTGTATGCTCTTCGATTCAAGAAGTTCAATAAAAATTCGAATTTTGATTTCATCTCAAAGGCTCTGCTATTTAAAATTTTCGTTGCAAAGCTACTCTGATTTCCAAGTAAGTTTTATTTAATTTTATGTCAATTATATGCCTGGGTTGGTTCAGGTATTCAAGAATTTCTGGTATCCAAGAAAATCCATATTTTACTAAACCTATTAGTCAACATATCACTTTAACTACATTTCAAGAAGTGCCTCTTTACAATGCACTAAATTCCTTTACCCAAAGACTTTTTCCATAAAATTGTTTTTGGCAATCAGATGATCCATCCAAAAATCTGGATTATTACGAATTAATTCTCACTGATACTCAATCTGTTGAGATTTTCCCTATTCCAGACAAAAAGAATCCGGAAATTATCAGCCATTCAAAATGCATTATAAAAAAAGTTTGTTCTCCTAATGAATGGACTTCTCTTTATTCAAAGAAATCTTTTTCAGTTAGATTCATTCCAGATGGATTTACTTATCAAAATTACAAAATGGCATGGTATCGTGCTTTTTTGTATAGACCATTCAATCATTCTTGGTTCTTTACATTCAAAGAAAGTTGCAGCAGAGAATTCCCAATTTGGTTCAACCATTGGTGGAAATGGTTTGGTCCACAACCTGAAATTCTACCTCTAAATGTCCTCATGGGATTCCAAACTTATCTCAAAAAAGAAAGAGGGAAGAACATACAAGGCCAATACTATTTCATATGGAATTCAAAGTACCATGGATTTTTTGCTGGAGTTTCAAAGTTCATCAAGAATTGGAAAAACCACGTCCAATGTCACTAGTTCGAGAATTCAAAATTAAACGGTGGTTAGGATTCAATCAAGAATTTTGTGATCAAAAGAATGTATTAAGATTCCTAGAGACCGGAGAAAAATTCAAATGGACTAATCCAAATCAACAGTCTACCAAAGGAGTTAATTCCCCAACTAATCCACAGAAGATAGAAAAAGAGAAAAGTTGCTCAACTTCAGACACCACGGCAAATGACTTCTTAATGAAAAAAATGATGCCGAATCCGGAAATGCTCAAAGAATACCTAAATTATTTGTAAAATCAAGATAAGAAAGAAGAAGACAAAAAAGATGAGTCAGCTGGATCGTCATCAGAATCAACTTTTGATCCATTTGGTGGTCCCTGTGCTCAAGACCCGACAGACTTTTGATAAAGTGGTCGGCCAATTTCAAAGATGCCGATTTCAAGATAAGAGAAGAATTTCAAAAGGACCAATTACAAGAAGATAAGGTTTCGGCAAGAAAAGCAAATGAAATTCAAATGAAAGTGTCGGCAATCAAATGAAAATGAAATTAAAAGACGGAAGTCTCTATAAATAGAACTCAAGATCATTTGTAGAGTCATCGAGTTTTTTTTTAGCTATCATAGGAACTTTCTGTAAACCTCTAAATTCTCAGTTTCTATATTTCTTTGTATGCTCTTTGATTCAAGAAGTTCAATAAGAATTCGAAATTTCATTTCATCTCAAAGGCTCTGCTATTTAAAGTTTTCGTTGCAAAGCTACTCTGATTTCCAAGTAAGTTTTATTTAATTTGATGTCAATTATATGCCTGGGTTGGTTCTGGTATTCAAGAACTTCTGGTAACCAAGAAAATCCATGTTTTACCAAACCTATTACTCAACATATCACTTTAACTAGATTTCAAGAAGTGCCTCTTTATAATGCACTTAATTCCTTTACCCAAAGACTTTTTCCTTCAAAATGTTTTTGGCAATCAGATGATCCATCCAAAAATCTGGATTATTACGAATTAATTCTCACTGATACTCAATCTGTTGAGATTTTCCCTATTCCAGACAAAAAGAATCTAGAAATTATCAGCCATTCAAAATGCATTATAAAAAAAGTTTGTTTTCCTAATGAATGGACTTCTCTTTATTCAAAGAAATCTTTTTCAGTTAGATTCATTCCAGATGGATTTACTTATCAAGATTACAAAATGGCATGGTATCGTGCTTTTTGGTATAGACCATTCAATCATTCTTGGTTCTTTACATTCAAAGAAAGTTGCAGCAGAGAATTCCCAATTTGGTTCAACCATTGGTGGAAATGGTTTGGTCCACAACCTGAAATTCTACCTCTAAATGTCCTCATGGGATTCCAAACTTATCTCAAAAAAGAAAGGGGGAAGAACATACAAGGCCAATACTATTTCATATGGAATTCAAAGTACCATGGATTTTTTGCTGGAGTTTCAAAGTTCATCAAGAATTGGAAAAACCACGTCCAATGTCACTAGTTCGAGAATTCAAAATTAAACGGTGGTTAGGATTCAATCAAGAATTTTGTGATCAAAAGAATGTATTAAGATTCCTAGAGACGGGAGAAAAATTCAAATGGACTAATCCAAATCAACAGTCTACCAAAGGAGTTAATTCCCCAACTAATCCACAGAAGATAGAAAAAGAGAAAAGTTGCTCAACATCAGACACCACGGCAAATGACTTCTTAATGAAAAAGATGATGCCGAATCCGGAAATGCTCAAAGAATACCTAAATTATTTGTAAAATCAAGACAAGAAAGAAGAAGACAAAAAAGATGAGTCAGCTGGATCGTCATCAGAATCAACTTTTAATCCATTTGGTGGTCCCTGTGCTCAAGACCCGACAGACTTTTGATAAAGTGGTCGGCCAATTTCAAAGATGCCGATTTCAAGATAAGAGAAGAATTTCAAAAGGACCAATTACAAGAAGATAATGTGTCGGCAAGAAAAGCAAATGAAATTCAAATGAAAGTGTCGGCAATCAAATAAAGATGAAATTAAAAGACGGAAGTCTCTATAAATAGAACTCAAGATCATTTGTAGAGGCATCGAGTTTTTTAGCTATCATAGGAACTTTCTGTAAAATCTAAATTCTCAGCTTCTATATTTCTTTGTATGCTCTTCGATTCAAGAAGTTCAATAAAAATTCGAATTTTGATTTCATCTCAAAGGCTCTGCTATTTAAAATTTTCGTTGCAAAGCTACTCTGATTTCCAAGTAAGTTTTATTTAATTTTATGTCAATTATATGCCTGGGTTGGTTCAGGTATTCAAGAATTTCTGGTATCCAAGAAAATCCATATTTTACTAAACCTATTAGTCAACATATCACTTTAACTACATTTCAAGAAGTGCCTCTTTACAATGCACTAAATTCCTTTACCCAAAGACTTTTTCCATAAAATTGTTTTTGGCAATCAGATGATCCATCCAAAAATCTGGATTATTACGAATTAATTCTCACTGATACTCAATCTGTTGAGATTTTCCCTATTCCAGACAAAAAGAATCCGGAAATTATCAGCCATTCAAAATGCATTATAAAAAAAGTTTGTTCTCCTAATGAATGGACTTCTCTTTATTCAAAGAAATCTTTTTCAGTTAGATTCATTCCAGATGGATTTACTTATCAAAATTACAAAATGGCATGGTATCGTGCTTTTTTGTATAGACCATTCAATCATTCTTGGTTCTTTACATTCAAAGAAAGTTGCAGCAGAGAATTCCCAATTTGGTTCAACCATTGGTGGAAATGGTTTGGTCCACAACCTGAAATTCTACCTCTAAATGTCCTCATGGGATTCCAAACTTATCTCAAAAAAGAAAGAGGGAAGAACATACAAGGCCAATACTATTTCATATGGAATTCAAAGTACCATGGATTTTTTGCTGGAGTTTCAAAGTTCATCAAGAATTGGAAAAACCACGTCCAATGTCACTAGTTCGAGAATTCAAAATTAAACGGTGGTTAGGATTCAATCAAGAATTTTGTGATCAAAAGAATGTATTAAGATTCCTAGAGACCGGAGAAAAATTCAAATGGACTAATCCAAATCAACAGTCTACCAAAGGAGTTAATTCCCCAACTAATCCACAGAAGATAGAAAAAGAGAAAAGTTGCTCAACTTCAGACACCACGGCAAATGACTTCTTAATGAAAAAAATGATGCCGAATCCGGAAATGCTCAAAGAATACCTAAATTATTTGTAAAATCAAGATAAGAAAGAAGAAGACAAAAAAGATGAGTCAGCTGGATCGTCATCAGAATCAACTTTTGATCCATTTGGTGGTCCCTGTGCTCAAGACCCGACAGACTTTTGATAAAGTGGTCGGCCAATTTCAAAGATGCCGATTTCAAGATAAGAGAAGAATTTCAAAAGGACCAATTACAAGAAGATAAGGTTTCGGCAAGAAAAGCAAATGAAATTCAAATGAAAGTGTCGGCAATCAAATGAAAATGAAATTAAAAGACGGAAGTCTCTATAAATAGAACTCAAGATCATTTGTAGAGTCATCGAGTTTTTTTTTAGCTATCATAGGAACTTTCTGTAAACCTCTAAATTCTCAGTTTCTATATTTCTTTGTATGCTCTTTGATTCAAGAAGTTCAATAAGAATTCGAAATTTCATTTCATCTCAAAGGCTCTGCTATTTAAAGTTTTCGTTGCAAAGCTACTCTGATTTCCAAGTAAGTTTTATTTAATTTGATGTCAATTATATGCCTGGGTTGGTTCTGGTATTCAAGAACTTCTGGTAACCAAGAAAATCCATGTTTTACCAAACCTATTACTCAACATATCACTTTAACTAGATTTCAAGAAGTGCCTCTTTATAATGCACTTAATTCCTTTACCCAAAGACTTTTTCCTTCAAAATGTTTTTGGCAATCAGATGATCCATCCAAAAATCTGGATTATTACGAATTAATTCTCACTGATACTCAATCTGTTGAGATTTTCCCTATTCCAGACAAAAAGAATCTAGAAATTATCAGCCATTCAAAATGCATTATAAAAAAAGTTTGTTTTCCTAATGAATGGACTTCTCTTTATTCAAAGAAATCTTTTTCAGTTAGATTCATTCCAGATGGATTTACTTATCAAGATTACAAAATGGCATGGTATCGTGCTTTTTGGTATAGACCATTCAATCATTCTTGGTTCTTTACATTCAAAGAAAGTTGCAGCAGAGAATTCCCAATTTGGTTCAACCATTGGTGGAAATGGTTTGGTCCACAACCTGAAATTCTACCTCTAAATGTCCTCATGGGATTCCAAACTTATCTCAAAAAAGAAAGGGGGAAGAACATACAAGGCCAATACTATTTCATATGGAATTCAAAGTACCATGGATTTTTTGCTGGAGTTTCAAAGTTCATCAAGAATTGGAAAAACCACGTCCAATGTCACTAGTTCGAGAATTCAAAATTAAACGGTGGTTAGGATTCAATCAAGAATTTTGTGATCAAAAGAATGTATTAAGATTCCTAGAGACGGGAGAAAAATTCAAATGGACTAATCCAAATCAACAGTCTACCAAAGGAGTTAATTCCCCAACTAATCCACAGAAGATAGAAAAAGAGAAAAGTTGCTCAACATCAGACACCACGGCAAATGACTTCTTAATGAAAAAGATGATGCCGAATCCGGAAATGCTCAAAGAATACCTAAATTATTTGTAAAATCAAGACAAGAAAGAAGAAGACAAAAAAGATGAGTCAGCTGGATCGTCATCAGAATCAACTTTTAATCCATTTGGTGGTCCCTGTGCTCAAGACCCGACAGACTTTTGATAAAGTGGTCGGCCAATTTCAAAGATGCCGATTTCAAGATAAGAGAAGAATTTCAAAAGGACCAATTACAAGAAGATAAGGTGTCGGCAAGAAAAGCAAATGAAATTCAAATGAAAGTGTCGGCAATCAAATAAAGATGAAATTAAAAGACGGAAGTCTCTATAAATAGAACTCAAGATCATTTGTAGAGGCATCGAGTTTTTTAGCTATCATAGGAACTTTCTGTAAAATCTAAATTCTCAGCTTCTATATTTCTTTGTATGCTCTTCGATTCAAGAAGTTCAATAAAAATTCGAATTTTGATTTCATCTCAAAGGCTCTGCTATTTAAAATTTTCGTTGCAAAGCTACTCTGATTTCCAAGTAAGTTTTATTTAATTTTATGTCAATTATATGCCTGGGTTGGTTCAGGTATTCAAGAATTTCTGGTATCCAAGAAAATCCATATTTTACTAAACCTATTACTCAACATATCACTTTAACTACATTTCAAGAAGTGCCTCTTTACAATGCACTAAATTCCTTTACCCAAAGACTTTTTCCATAAAATTGTTTTTGGCAATCAGATGATCCATCCAAAAATCTGGATTATTACGAATTAATTCTCACTGATACTCAATCTGTTGAGATTTTCCCTATTCCAGACAAAAAGAATCCGGAAATTATCAGCCATTCAAAATGCATTATAAAAAAAGTTTGTTCTCCTAATGAATGGACTTCTCTTTATTCAAAGAAATCTTTTTCAGTTAGATTCATTCCAGATGGATTTACTTATCAAAATTACAAAATGGCATGGTATCGTGCTTTTTTGTATAGACCATTCAATCATTCTTGGTTCTTTACATTCAAAGAAAGTTGCAGCAGAGAATTCCCAATTTGGTTCAACCATTGGTGGAAATGGTTTGGTCCACAACCTGAAATTCTACCTCTAAATGTCCTCATGGGATTCCAAACTTATCTCAAAAAAGAAAGGGGGAAGAACATACAAGGCCAATACTATTTCATATGGAATTCAAAGTACCATGGATTTTTTGCTGGAGTTTCAAAGTTCATCAAGAATTGGAAAAACCACGTCCAATGTCACTAGTTCGAGAATTCAAAATTAAACGGTGGTTAGGATTCAATCAAGAATTTTGTGATCAAAAGAATGTATTAAGATTCCTAGAGACCGGAGAAAAATTCAAATGGACTAATCCAAATCAACAGTCTACCAAAGGAGTTAATTCCCCAACTAATCCACAGAAGATAGAAAAAGAGAAAAGTTGCTCAACTTCAGACACCACGGCAAATGACTTCTTAATGAAAAAAATGATGCCGAATCCGGAAATGCTCAAAGAATACCTAAATTATTTGTAAAATCAAGATAAGAAAGAAGAAGACAAAAAAGATGAGTCAGCTGGATCGTCATCAGAATCAACTTTTGATCCATTTGGTGGTCCCTGTGCTCAAGACCCGACAGACTTTTGATAAAGTGGTCGGCCAATTTCAAAGATGCCGATTTCAAGATAAGAGAAGAATTTCAAAAGGACCAATTACAAGAAGATAAGGTTTCGGCAAGAAAAGCAAATGAAATTCAAATGAAAGTGTCGGCAATCAAATGAAAATGAAATTAAAAGACGGAAGTCTCTATAAATAGAACTCAAGATCATTTGTAGAGTCATCGAGTTTTTTTTTAGCTATCATAGGAACTTTCTGTAAACCTCTAAATTCTCAGTTTCTATATTTCTTTGTATGCTCTTTGATTCAAGAAGTTCAATAAGAATTCGAAATTTCATTTCATCTCAAAGGCTCTGCTATTTAAAGTTTTCGTTGCAAAGCTACTCTGATTTCCAAGTAAGTTTTATTTAATTTGATGTCAATTATATGCCTGGGTTGGTTCTGGTATTCAAGAACTTCTGGTAACCAAGAAAATCCATGTTTTACCAAACCTATTACTCAACATATCACTTTAACTAGATTTCAAGAAGTGCCTCTTTATAATGCACTTAATTCCTTTACCCAAAGACTTTTTCCTTCAAAATGTTTTTGGCAATCAGATGATCCATCCAAAAATCTGGATTATTACGAATTAATTCTCACTGATACTCAATCTGTTGAGATTTTCCCTATTCCAGACAAAAAGAATCTAGAAATTATCAGCCATTCAAAATGCATTATAAAAAAAGTTTGTTCTCCTAATGAATGGACTTCTCTTTATTCAAAGAAATCTTTTTCAGTTAGATTCATTCCAGATGGATTTACTTATCAAAATTACAAAATGGCATGGTATCGTGCTTTTTTGTATAGACCATTCAATCATTCTTGGTTCTTTACATTCAAAGAAAGTTGCAGCAGAGAATTCCCAATTTGGTTCAACCATTGGTGGAAATGGTTTGGTCCACAACCTGAAATTCTACCTCTAAATGTCCTCATGGGATTCCAAACTTATCTCAAAAAAGAAAGGGGGAAGAACATACAAGGCCAATACTATTTCATATGGAATTCAAAGTACCATGAATTTTTTGCTGGAGTTTCAAAGTTCATCAAGAATTGGAAAAACCACTTCCAATGTCACTAGTTCGAGAATTCAAAATTAAACGGTGGTTAGGATTCAATCAAGAATTTTGTGATCAAAAGAATGTATTAAGATTCCTAGAGACGGGAGAAAAATTCAAATGGACTAATCCAAATCAACAGTCTACCAAAGGAGTTAATTCCCCAACTAATCCACAGAAGATAGAAAAAGAGAAAAGTTGCTCAACATCAGACACCACGGCAAATGACTTCTTAATGAAAAAGATGATGCCGAATCCGGAAATGCTCAAAGAATACCTAAATTATTTGTAAAATCAAGATAAGAAAGAAGAAGACAAAAAAGATGAGTCAGCTGGATCGTCATCAGAATCAACTTTTGATCCATTTGGTGGTCCCTGTGCTCAAGACCCGACAGACTTTTGATAAAGTGGTCGGCCAATTTCAAAGATGCCGATTTCAAGATAAGAGAAGAATTTCAAAAGGACCAATTACAAGAAGATAAGGTTTCGGCAAGAAAAGCAAATGAAATTCAAATGAAAGTGTCGGCAATCAAATGAAAATGAAATTAAAAGACGGAAGTCTCTATAAATAGAACTCAAGATCATTTGTAGAGTCATCGAGTTTTTTTTTAGCTATCATAGGAACTTTCTGTAAACCTCTAAATTCTCAGTTTCTATATTTCTTTGTATGCTCTTTGATTCAAGAAGTTCAATAAGAATTCGAAATTTCATTTCATCTCAAAGGCTCTGCTATTTAAAGTTTTCGTTGCAAAGCTACTCTGATTTCCAAGTAAGTTTTATTTAATTTGATGTCAATTATATGCCTGGGTTGGTTCTGGTATTCAAGAACTTCTGGTAACCAAGAAAATCCATGTTTTACCAAACCTATTACTCAACATATCACTTTAACTAGATTTCAAGAAGTGCCTCTTTATAATGCACTTAATTCCTTTACCCAAAGACTTTTTCCTTCAAAATGTTTTTGGCAATCAGATGATCCATCCAAAAATCTGGATTATTACGAATTAATTCTCACTGATACTCAATCTGTTGAGATTTTCCCTATTCCAGACAAAAAGAATCTAGAAATTATCAGCCATTCAAAATGCATTATAAAAAAAGTTTGTTTTCCTAATGAATGGACTTCTCTTTATTCAAAGAAATCTTTTTCAGTTAGATTCATTCCAGATGGATTTACTTATCAAGATTACAAAATGGCATGGTATCGTGCTTTTTGGTATAGACCATTCAATCATTCTTGGTTCTTTACATTCAAAGAAAGTTGCAGCAGAGAATTCCCAATTTGGTTCAACCATTGGTGGAAATAGTTTGGTCCACAACCAGAAATTCTACCTCCAAATGTCCTCATGGGATTCCAAACTTATCTCAAAAAAACTAGGGGTGAAGAACATACAAGGCCAATACTATTTCATATGGAATTCAAAGTACCATGGATTTTTTGCTGGAGTTTCAAAGTTCATCAAGAATTGGAAAAACCACTTCCAATGTCACTAGTTCGAGAATTTAAAATTAAACGGTGGTTAGGATTCAATCAAGAATTTTGTGATCAAAAGAATGTATTAAGATTCCTAGAGACGGGAGAAAAATTCAAATGGACTAATCCAAATCAACAGTCTACCAAAGGAGTTAATTCCCCAACTAATCCACAGAAGATAGAAAAAGAGAAAAGTTGCTCAACATCAGACACCACGGCAAATGACTTCTTAATGAAAAAGATGATGCCGAATCCGGAAATGCTCAAAGAATACCTAAATTATTTGTAAAATCAAGACAAGAAAGAAGAAGACAAAAAAGATGAGTCAGCTGGATCGTCATCAGAATCAACTTTTAATCCATTTGGTGGTCCCTGTGCTCAAGACCCGACAGACTTTTGATAAAGTGGTCGGCCAATTTCAAAGATGCCGATTTCAAGATAAGAGAAGAATTTCAAAAGGACCAATTACAAGAAGATAATGTGTCGGCAAGAAAAGCAAATGAAATTCAAATGAAAGTGTCGGCAATCAAATAAAGATGAAATTAAAAGACGGAAGTCTCTATAAATAGAACTCAAGATCATTTGTAGAGGCATCGAGTTTTTTAGCTATCATAGGAACTTTCTGTAAAATCTAAATTCTCAGCTTCTATATTTCTTTGTATGCTCTTCGATTCAAGAAGTTCAATAAAAATTCGAATTTTGATTTCATCTCAAAGGCTCTGCTATTTAAAATTTTCGTTGCAAAGCTACTCTGATTTCCAAGTAAGTTTTATTTAATTTTATGTCAATTATATGCCTGGGTTGGTTCAGGTATTCAAGAATTTCTGGTATCCAAGAAAATCCATATTTTACTAAACCTATTACTCAACATATCACTTTAACTACATTTCAAGAAGTGCCTCTTTACAATGCACTAAATTCCTTTACCCAAAGACTTTTTCCATAAAATTGTTTTTGGCAATCAGATGATCCATCCAAAAATCTGGATTATTACGAATTAATTCTCACTGATACTCAATCTGTTGAGATTTTCCCTATTCCAGACAAAAAGAATCCGGAAATTATCAGCCATTCAAAATGCATTATAAAAAAAGTTTGTTCTCCTAATGAATGGATTTCTCTTTATTCAAAGAAATCTTTTTCAGTTAGATTCATTCCAGATGGATTTACTTATCAAAATTACAAAATGGCATGGTATCGTGCTTTTTTGTATAGACCATTCAATCATTCTTGGTTCTTTACATTCAAAGAAAGTTGCAGCAGAGAATTCCCAATTTGGTTCAACCATTGGTGGAAATGGTTTGGTCCACAACCTGAAATTCTACCTCTAAATGTCCTCATGGAATTCCAAACTTATCTCAAAAAAGCAAGGGGGAAGAACATACAAGGCCAATACTATTTCATATGGAATTCAAAGTACCATGGATTTTTTGCTTGAGTTTCAAAGTTCATCAAGAATTGGAAAAACCACTTCCAATGTCACTAGTTCGAGAATTCAAAATTAAATGGTGGTTAGCATTCAATCAGGAATTTTGTGATCAAAAGAATGTATTAAGATTCCTAGAGACGGGAGAAAAATTCAAATGGACTAATCCAAATCAACAGTCTACCAAAGGAGTTAATTCCCCAACTAATCCACAGAAGATAGAAAAAGAGAAAAGTTGCTCAACATCAGACACCACGGCAAATGACTTCTTAATGAAAAAGATGATGCAGAATCCGGAAATGCTCAAAGAATACCTAAATTATTTGTAAAATCAAGATAAGAAAGAAGAAGACAAAAAAGATGAGTCAGCTGGATCGTCATCAGAATCAACTTTTGATCCATTTGGTGGTCCCTGTGCTCAAGACCCGATAGACTTTTGATAAAGTGGTCGGCCAATTTCTAAGATGCCGATTTCAAGATAAGAGAAGAATTTCAAAAGGACCAATTACAAGAAGATAAGGTGTCGGCAAGAAAAGCAAATGAAATTCAAATGAAAGTGTCGGCAATCAAATGAAAATGAAATTAAAAGACGGAAGTCTCTATAAATAGAACTCAAGATCATTTGTAGAGGCATCGAGTTTTTTTTTAGCTATCATAGGAACTTTCTGTAAACCTCTAAATTCTCAGTTTCTATATTTCTTTGTATGCTCTTTGATTCAAGAAGTTCAATAAGAATTCGAAGTTTCATTTCATCTCAAAGGCTCTGCTATTTAAAGTTTTCGTTGCAAAGCTACTCTGATTTCCAAGTAAGTTTTATTTAATTTTATGTCAATTATATGCCTGGGTTGGTTCTGGTATTCAAGAATTTCTGGTAACCAAGAAAATCCATATTTTACCAAACCTATTACTCAACATATCACTTTAACTAGATTTCAAGAAGTGCCTCTTTACAATGCACTAAATTCCTTTACCCAAAGACTTTTTCCTTCAAAATGTTTTTGGCAATCAGATGATCCATCCAAAAATCTGGATTTTTACGAATTAATTCTCACTGATATTCAATCTTTTGATATTTTTCCTATTCCAGACAAAAAGAATCCAGAAATTATCAGCCATTCAAAATGCATTATAAAAAAAGTTTGTTCTCCTAATGAATGGACTTCTCTTTATTCAAAGAAATCTTTTTCAGTTAGATTCATTCCAGATGGATTTACTTATCAAGATTATAAAATGGCATGGTATCGTGCTTTTTGGTATAGACCATTCAATCATTCTTGGTTCTTTACATTCAAAGAAAGTTGCAGCAGAGAATTCCCAATTTGGTTCAACCATTGGTGGAAATAGTTTGGTCCACAACCAGAAATTCTACCTCCAAATATCCTCATGGGATTCCAAACTTATCTCAAAAAAACTAGGGGGGAAGAACATACAAGGCCAATACTATTTCATATGGAATTCAAAGTACCATGGATTTTTTGTTGGAGTTTCAAAGTTCATCAAGAATTGGAAAAACCACTTCCAATGTCACTAGTTCGAGAATTCAAAATTAAACGGTGGTTAGGATTCAATCAAGAATTTTGTGATCAAAAGAATGTATTAAGATTCCTAGAGACGGGAGAAAAATTCAAATGGACTAATCCAAATCAACAGTCTACCAAAGGAGTTAATTCCCCAACTAATCCACAGAAGATAGAAAAAGAGAAAAGTTGCTCAACATCAGACACCACGGCAAATGACTTCTTAATGAAAAAGATGATGCAGAATCCGGAAATGCTCAAAGAATACCTAAATTATTTGTAAAATCAAGATAAGAAAGAAGAAGACAAAAAAGATGAGTCAGCTGGATCGTCATCAGAATCAACTTTTGATCCATTTGGTGGTCCCTGTGCTCAAGACCCGACAGACTTTTGATAAAGTGGTCGGCCAATTTCAAAGATGCCGATTTCAAGATAAGAGAAGAATTTCAAAAGGACCAATTACAAGAAGATAAGGTTTCGGCAAGAAAAGCAAATGAAATTCAAATGAAAGTGTCGGCAATCAAATGAAAATGAAATTAAAAGACGGAAGTCTCTATAAATAGAACTCAAGATCATTTGTAGAGTCATCGAGTTTTTTTTTAGCTATCATAGGAACTTTCTGTAAACCTCTAAATTCTCAGTTTCTATATTTCTTTGTATGCTCTTTGATTCAAGAAGTTCAATAAGAATTCGAAGTTTCATTTCATCTCAAAGGCTCTGCTATTTAAAGTTTTCGTTGCAAAGCTACTCTGATTTCCAAGTAAGTTTTATTTAATTTTATGTCAATTATATGCCTGGGTTGGTTCTGGTATTCAAGAATTTCTGGTAACCAAGAAAATCCATGTTTTACCAAACCTATTACTCAACATATCACTTTAACTAGATTTCAAGAAGTGCCTCTTTACAATGCACTAAATTCCTTTACCCAAAGACTTTTTCCTTCAAAATGTTTTTGGCAATCAGATGATCCATCCAAAAATCTGGATTATTACGAATTAATTCTCACTGATACTCAATCTGTTGAGATTTTCCCTATTCCAGACAAAAAGAATCCAGAAATTATCAGCCATTCAAAATGCATTATAAAAAAAGTTTGTTCTCCTAATGAATGGACTTCTCTTTATTCAAAGAAATCTTTTTCAGTTAGATTCATTCTAGATGGATTTACTTATCAAGATTACAAAATGGCATGGTATCGTGCTTTTTGGTATAGACCATTCAATCATTCTTGGTTCTTTACATTCAAAGAAAGTTGCAGCAGAGAATTCCCAATTTGGTTCAACCATTGGTGGAAATAGTTTGGTTCACAACCAGAAATTCTACCTCCAAATGTCCTCATGGGATTCCAAACTTATCTCAAAAAAACTAGGGGGGAAGAGCATACAAGGCCAATACTATTTCATATGGAATTCAAAGTACCATGGATTTTTTGCTGGAGTTTCAAAGTTCATCAAGAATTGGAAAAACCACTTCCAATGTCACTAGTTCGAGAATTCAAAATTAAACGGTGGTTAGGATTCAATCAAGAATTTTGTGATCAAAAGAATGTATTAAGATTCCTAGAGACGGGAGAAAAATTCAAATGGACTAATCCAAATCAACAGTCTACCAAAGGAGTTAATTCCCCAACTAATCCACAGAAGATAGAAAAAGAGAAAAGTTGCTCAACATCAGACACCACGGCAAATGACTTCTTAATGACAAAAATGATGCCGAATCCGGAAATGCTCAAAGAATACCTAAATTATTTGTAAAATCAAGATAAGAAAGAAGAAGACAAAAAAGATGAGTCAGCTGGATCGTCATCAGAATCAACTTTTGATCCATTTGGTGGTCCCTGTGCTCAAGACCCGACAGACTTTTGATAAAGTGGTCGGCCAATTTCAAAGATGCCGATTTCAAGATAAGAGAAGAATTTCAAAAGGACCAATTACAAGAAGATAAGGTTTCGGCAAGAAAAGCAAATGAAATTCAAATGAAAGTGTCGGCAATCAAATGAAAATGAGATTAAAAGACGGAAGTCTCTATAAATAGAACTCAAGATCATTTGTAGAGTCATCGAGTTTTTTTTTAGCTATCATAGGAACTTTCTGTAAACCTCTAAATTTCAGTTTCTATATTTCTTTGTATGCTCTTTGATTCAAGAAGTTCAATAAGAATTCGAAATTTCATTTCATCTCAAAGGCTCTGCTATTTAAAGTTTTCGTTGCAAAGCTACTCTGATTTCCAAGTAAGTTTTATTTAATTTGATGTCAATTATATGCCTGGGTTGGTTCTGGTATTCAAGAACTTCTGGTAACCAAGAAAATCCATATTTTACCAAACCTATTACTCAACATATCACTTTAACTAGATTTCAAGAAGTGCCTCTTTACAATGCACTAAATTCCTTTACCCAAAGACTTTTTCCTTCAAAATGTTTTTGGCAATCAGATGATCCATCCAAAAATCTGGATTATTACGAATTAATTCTCACTGATACTCAATCTGTTGAGATTTTCCCTATTCCAGACAAAAAGAATCTAGAAATTATCAGCCATTCAAAATGCATTATAAAAAAAGTTTGTTCTCCTAATGAATGGACTTCTCTTTATTCAAAGAAATCTTTTTCAGTTAGATTCATTCCAGATGGATTTACTTATCAAGATTACAAAATGGCATGGTATCGTGCTTTTTGGTATAGACCATTCAATCATTCTTGGTTCTTTACATTCAAAGAAAGTTGCAGCAGAGAATTCCCAATTTGGTTCAACCATTGGTGGAAATAGTTTGGTCCACAACCAGAAATTCTACCTCCAAATGTCCTCATGGGATTCCAAACTTATCTCAAAAAAACTAGGGGGGAAGAACATACAAGGCCAATACTATTTCATATGGAATTCAAAGTACCATGGATTTTTTGCTGGAGTTTCAAAGTTCATCAAGAATTGGAAAAACCACTTCCAATGTCACTAGTTCGAGAATTCAAAATTAAACGGTGGTTAGGATTCAATCAAGAATTTTGTGATCAAAAGAATGTATTAAGATTCCTAGAGACGGGAGAAAAATTCAAATGGACTAATCCAAATCAACAGTCTACCAAAGGAGTTAATTCCCCAACTAATCCACAGAAGATAGAAAAAGAGAAAAGTTGCTCAACATCAGACACCACGGCAAATGACTTCTTAATGAAAAAGATGATGCAGAATCCGGAAATGCTCAAAGAATACCTAAATTATTTGTAAAATCAAGATAAGAAAGAAGAAGACAAAAAAGATGAGTCAGCTGGATCGTCATCAGAATCAACTTTTGATCCATTTGGTGGTCCCTGTGCTCAAGACCCGACAGACTTTTGATAAAGTGGTCGGCCAATTTCAAAGATGCCGATTTCAATATAAGAGAAGAATCTCAAAAGGACCAATTACAAGAAGATAAGGTGTCGGCAAGAAAAGCAAATGAAATTCAAATGAAAGTGTCGGCAATCAAATGAAAATGAAATTAAAAGACGGAAGTCTCTATAAATAGAACTCAAGATCATTTGTAGAGTCATCGAGTTTTTTTTTAGCTATCATAGGAACTTTCTGTAAAACTCTAAATTCTCAGCTTCTATATTTCTTTGTATGCTCTTTGATTCAAGAAGTTCAATAAGAATTCGAAGTTTCATTTCATCTCAAAGGCTCTGCTATTTAAAGTTTTCGTTGCAAAGCTACTCTGATTTCCAAGTAAGTTTTATTTAATTTTATGTCAATTATATGCCTGGGTTGGTTCTGGTATTCAAGAATTTCTGATAACCAAGAAAATCCATGTTTTACCAAACCTATTACTCAACATATCACTTTAACTAGATTTCAAGAAGTGCCTCTTTACAATGCACTAAATTCCTTTACCCAAAGACTTTTTCCTTCAAAATATTTTTGGCAATCAGATGATCCATCCAAAAATCTGGATTATTACGAATTAATTCTCACTGATACTCAATCTGTTGAGATTTTCCCTATTCCAGACAAAAAGAATCCGGAAATTATCAGCCATTCAAAATGCATTATAAAAAAAGTTTGTTCTCCTAATGAATGGACTTCTCTTTATTCAAAGAAATCTTTTTCAGTTAGATTCATTCTAGATGGATTTACTTATCAAGATTACAAAATGGCATGGTATCGTGCTTTTTGGTATAGACCATTCAATCATTCTTGGTTCTTTACATTCAAAGAAAGTTGCAGCAGAGAATTCCCAATTTGGTTCAACCATTGGTGGAAATAGTTTGGTTCACAACCAGAAATTCTACCTCCAAATGTCCTCATGGGATTCCAAACTTATCTCAAAAAAACTAGGGGGGAAGAGCATACAAGGCCAATACTATTTCATATGGAATTCAAAGTACCATGGATTTTTTGCTGGAGTTTCAAAGTTCATCAAGAATTGGAAAAACCACTTCCAATGTCACTAGTTCGAGAATTCAAAATTAAACGGTGGTTAGGATTCAATCAAGAATTTTGTGATCAAAAGAATGTATTAAGATTCCTAGAGACGGGAGAAAAATTCAAATGGACTAATCCAAATCAACAGTCTACCAAAGGAGTTAATTCCCCAACTAATCCACAGAAGATAGAAAAAGAGAAAAGTTGCTCAACATCAGACACCACGGCAAATGACTTCTTAATGACAAAAATGATGCCGAATCCGGAAATGCTCAAAGAATACCTAAATTATTTGTAAAATCAAGATAAGAAAGAAGAAGACAAAAAAGATGAGTCAGCTGGATCGTCATCAGAATCAACTTTTGATCCATTTGGTGGTCCCTGTGCTCAAGACCCGACAGACTTTTGATAAAGTGGTCGGCCAATTTCAAAGATGCCGATTTCAAGATAAGAGAAGAATTTCAAAAGGACCAATTACAAGAAGATAAGGTTTCGGCAAGAAAAGCAAATGAAATTCAAATGAAAGTGTCGGCAATCAAATGAAAATGAGATTAAAAGACGGAAGTCTCTATAAATAGAACTCAAGATCATTTGTAGAGTCATCGAGTTTTTTTTTAGCTATCATAGGAACTTTCTGTAAACCTCTAAATTTCAGTTTCTATATTTCTTTGTATGCTCTTTGATTCAAGAAGTTCAATAAGAATTCGAAATTTCATTTCATCTCAAAGGCTCTGCTATTTAAAGTTTTCGTTGCAAAGCTACTCTGATTTCCAAGTAAGTTTTATTTAATTTGATGTCAATTATATGCCTGGGTTGGTTCTGGTATTCAAGAACTTCTGGTAACCAAGAAAATCCATGTTTTACCAAACCTATTACTCAACATATCACTTTAACTAGATTTCAAGAAGTGCCTCTTTACAATGCACTAAATTCCTTTACCCAAAGACTTTTTCCTTCAAAATGTTTTTGGCAATCAGATGATCCATCCAAAAATCTGGATTATTACGAATTAATTCTCACTGATACTCAATCTGTTGAGATTTTCCCTATTCCAGACAAAAAGAATCCAGAAATTATCAGCCATTCAAAATGCATTATAAAAAAAGTTTGTTCTCCTAATGAATGGACTTCTCTTTATTCAAAGAAATCTTTTTCAGTTAGATTCATTCCAGATGGATTTACTTATCAAGATTACAAAATGGCATGGTATCGTGCTTTTTGGTATAGACCATTCAATCATTCTTGGTTCTTTACATTCAAAGAAAGTTGCAGCAGAGAATTCCCAATTTGGTTCAACCATTGGTGGAAATAGTTTGGTCCACAACCAGAAATTCTACCTCCAAATGTCCTCATGGGATTCCAAACTTATCTCAAAAAAACTAGGGGGGAAGAACATACAAGGCCAATACTATTTCATATGGAATTCAAAGTACCATGGATTTTTTGCTGGAGTTTCAAAGTTCATCAAGAATTGGAAAAACCACTTCCAATGTCACTAGTTCGAGAATTCAAAATTAAACGGTGGTTAGGATTCAATCAAGAATTTTGTGATCAAAAGAATGTATTAAGATTCCTAGAGACGGGAGAAAAATTCAAATGGACTAATCCAAATCAACAGTCTACCAAAGGAGTTAATTCCCCAACTAATCCACAGAAGATAGAAAAAGAGAAAAGTTGCTCAACATCAGACACCACGGCAAATGACTTCTTAATGAAAAAGATGATGCAGAATCCGGAAATGCTCAAAGAATACCTAAATTATTTGTAAAATCAAGATAAGAAAGAAGAAGACAAAAAAGATGAGTCAGCTGGATCGTCATCAGAATCAACTTTTGATCCATTTGGTGGTCCCTGTGCTCAAGACCCGACAGACTTTTGATAAAGTGGTCGGCCAATTTCAAAGATGCCGATTTCAAGATAAGAGAAGAATTTCAAAAGGACCAATTACAAGAAGATAAGGTGTCGGCAAGAAAAGCAAATGAAATTCAAATGAAAGTGTCGGCAATCAAATGAAAATGAAATTAAAAGACGGAAGTCTCTATAAATAGAACTCAAGATCATTTGTAGAGTCATCGAGTTTTTTTTTAGCTATCATAGGAACTTTCTGTAAAACTCTAAATTCTCAGCTTCTATATTTCTTTGTATGCTCTTTGATTCAAGAAGTTCAATAAGAATTCGAAGTTTGATTTCATCTCAAAGGCTCTGCTATTTAAAGTTTTCGTTGCAAAGCTACTCTGATTTCCAAGTAAGTTTTATTTAATTTTATGTCAATTATATGCCTGGGTTGGTTCTGGTATTCAAGAATTTCTGGTAACCAAGAAAATCCATGTTTTACCAAACCTATTACTCAACATATCACTTTAACTAGATTTCAAGAAGTGCCTCTTTACAATGCACTAAATTCCTTTACCCAAAGACTTTTTCCTTCAAAATGTTTTTGGCAATCAGATGATCCATCCAAAAATCTGGATTATTACGAATTAATTCTCACTGATACTCAATCTGTTGAGATTTTCCCTATTCCAGACAAAAAGAATCCAGAAATTATCAGCCATTCAAAATGCATTATAAAAAAAGTTTGTTCTCCTAATGAATGGACTTCTCTTTATTCAAAGAAATCTTTTTCAGTTAGATTCATTCCAGATGGATTTACTTATCAAGATTACAAAATGGCATGGTATCGTGCTTTTTGGTATAGACCATTCAATCATTCTTGGTTCTTTACATTCAAAGAAAGTTGCAGCAGAGAATTCCCAATTTGGTTCAACCATTGGTGGAAATAGTTTGGTCCACAACCAGAAATTCTACCTCCAAATGTCCTCATGGGATTCCAAACTTATCTCAAAAAAACTAGGGGGGAAGAGCATACAAGGCCAATACTATTTCATATGGAATTCAAAGTACCATGGATTTTTTGCTGGAGTTTCAAAGTTCATCAAGAATTGGAAAAACCACTTCCAATGTCACTAGTTCGAGAATTCAAAATTAAACGGTGGTTAGGATTCAATCAAGAATTTTGTGATCAAAAGAATGTATTAAGATTCCTAGAGACGGGAGAAAAATTCAAATGGACTAATCCAAATCAACAGTCTACCAAAGGAGTTAATTCCCCAACTAATCCACAGAAGATAGAAAAAGAGAAAAGTTGCTCAACATCAGACACCACGGCAAATGACTTCTTAATGACAAAAATGATGCCGAATCCGGAAATGCTCAAAGAATACCTAAATTATTTGTAAAATCAAGATAAGAAAGAAGAAGACAAAAAAGATGAGTCAGCTGGATCGTCATCAGAATCAACTTTTGATCCATTTGGTGGTCCCTGTGCTCAAGACCCGACAGACTTTTGATAAAGTGGTCGGCCAATTTCAAAGATGCCGATTTCAAGATAAGAGAAGAATTTCAAAAGGACCAATTACAAGAAGATAAGGTTTCGGCAAGAAAAGCAAATGAAATTCAAATGAAAGTGTCGGCAATCAAATGAAAATGAAATTAAAAGACGGAAGTCTCTATAAATAGAACTCAAGATCATTTGTAGAGTCATCGAGTTTTTTTTTAGCTATCATAGGAACTTTCTGTAAACCTCTAAATTTCAGTTTCTATATTTCTTTGTATGCTCTTTGATTCAAGAAGTTCAATAAGAATTCGAAATTTCATTTCATCTCAAAGGCTCTGCTATTTAAAGTTTTCGTTGCAAAGCTACTCTGATTTCCAAGTAAGTTTTATTTAATTTGATGTCAATTATATGCCTGGGTTGGTTCTGGTATTCAAGAACTTCTGGTAACCAAGAAAATCCATGTTTTACCAAACCTATTACTCAACATATCACTTTAACTAGATTTCAAGAAGTGCCTCTTTATAATGCACTAAATTCCTTTACCCAAAGACTTTTTCCTTCAAAATGTTTTTGGCAATCAGATGATCCATCCAAAAATCTGGATTATTACGAATTAATTCTCACTGATACTCAATCTGTTGAGATTTTCCCTATTCCAGACAAAAAGAATCTAGAAATTATCAGCCATTCAAAATGCATTATAAAAAAAGTTTGTTTTCCTAATGAATGGACTTCTCTTTATTCAAAGAAATCTTTTTCAGTTAGATTCATTCCAGATGGATTTACTTATCAAGATTACAAAATGGCATGGTATCGTGCTTTTTGGTATAGACCATTCAATCATTCTTGGTTCTTTACATTCAAAGAAAGTTGCAGCAGAGAATTCCCAATTTGGTTCAACCATTGGTGGAAATAGTTTGGTCCACAACCAGAAATTCTACCTCCAAATGTCCTCATGGGATTCCAAACTTATCTCAAAAAAACTAGGGGGGAAGAACATACAAGGCCAATACTATTTCATATGGAATTCAAAGTACCATGGATTTTTTGCTGGAGTTTCAAAGTTCATCAAGAATTGGAAAAACCACTTCCAATGTCACTAGTTCGAGAATTCAAAATTAAACGGTGGTTAGGATTCAATCAAGAATTTTGTGATCAAAAGAATGTATTAAGATTCCTAGAGACGGGAGAAAAATTCAAATGGACTAATCCAAATCAACAGTCTACCAAAGGAGTTAATTCCCCAACTAATCCACAGAAGATAGAAAAAGAGAAAAGTTGCTCAACATCAGACACCACGGCAAATGACTTCTTAATGACAAAAATGATGCCGAATCCGGAAATGCTCAAAGAATACCTAAATTATTTGTAAAATCAAGATAAGAAAGAAGAAGACAAAAAAGATGAGTCAGCTGGATCGTCATCAGAATCAACTTTTGATCCATTTGGTGGTCCCTGTGCTCAAGACCCGACAGACTTTTGATAAAGTGGTCGGCCAATTTCAAAGATGCCGATTTCAAGATAAGAGAAGAATTTCAAAAGGACCAATTACAAGAAGATAAGGTTTCGGCAAGAAAAGCAAATGAAATTCAAATGAAAGTGTCGGCAATCAAATGAAAATGAAATTAAAAGACGGAAGTCTCTATAAATAGAACTCAAGATCATTTGTAGAGTCATCGAGTTTTTTTTTAGCTATCATAGGAACTTTCTGTAAACCTCTAAATTTCAGTTTCTATATTTCTTTGTATGCTCTTTGATTCAAGAAGTTCAATAAGAATTCGAAATTTCATTTCATCTCAAAGGCTCTGCTATTTAAAGTTTTCGTTGCAAAGCTACTCTGATTTCCAAGTAAGTTTTATTTAATTTGATGTCAATTATATGCCTGGGTTGGTTCTGGTATTCAAGAACTTCTGGTAACCAAGAAAATCCATGTTTTACCAAACCTATTACTCAACATATCACTTTAACTAGATTTCAAGAAGTGCCTCTTTATAATGCACTAAATTCCTTTACCCAAAGACTTTTTCCTTCAAAATGTTTTTGGCAATCAGATGATCCATCCAAAAATCTGGATTATTACGAATTAATTCTCACTGATACTCAATCTGTTGAGATTTTCCCTATTCCAGACAAAAAGAATCTAGAAATTATCAGCCATTCAAAATGCATTATAAAAAAAGTTTGTTTTCCTAATGAATGGACTTCTCTTTATTCAAAGAAATCTTTTTCAGTTAGATTCATTCCAGATGGATTTACTTATCAAGATTACAAAATGGCATGGTATCGTGCTTTTTGGTATAGACCATTCAATCATTCTTGGTTCTTTACATTCAAAGAAAGTTGCAGCAGAGAATTCCCAATTTGGTTCAACCATTGGTGGAAATAGTTTGGTCCACAACCAGAAATTCTACCTCCAAATGTCCTCATGGGATTCCAAACTTATCTCAAAAAAACTAGGGGGGAAGAACATACAAGGCCAATACTATTTCATATGGAATTCAAAGTACCATGGATTTTTTGCTGGAGTTTCAAAGTTCATCAAGAATTGGAAAAATCACTTCCAATGTCACTAGTTCGAGAATTCAAAATTAAACGGTGGTTAGGATTCAATCAAGAATTTTGTGATCAAAAGAATGTATTAAGATTCCTAGAGACGGGAGAAAAATTCAAATGGACTAATCCAAATCAACAGTCTACCAAAGGAGTTAATTCCCCAACTAATCCACAGAAGATAGAAAAAGAGAAAAGTTGCTCAACATCAGACACCATGGCAAATGACTTCTTAATGAAAAAGATGATGCAGAATCCGGAAATGCTCAAAGAATACCTAAATTATTTGTAAAATCAAGATAAGAAAGAAGAACACAAAAAAGATGAGTCAGCTGGATCGTCATCAGAATCAACTTTTGATCCATTTGGTGGTCCCTATGCTCAAGACCCGACAGACTTTTGATAAAGTGGTCGGCCAATTTCAAAGATGCCGATTTCAAGATAAGAGAAGAATTTCAAAAGGACCAATTACAAGAAGATAAGGTTTCGGCAAGAAAAGCAAATGAAATTCAAATGAAAGTGTCGGCAATCAAATGAAAATGAAATTAAAAGACGGAAGTCTCTATAAATAGAACTCAAGATCATTTGTAGAGTCATCGAGTTTTTTTTTAGCTATCATAGGAACTTTCTGTAAACCTCTAAATTCTCAGTTTCTATATTTCTTTTTATGCTCTTTGATTCAAGAAGTTCAATAAGAATTCGAAGTTTGATTTCATCTCAAAGGCTCTGCTATTTAAAGTTTTCGTTGCAAAGCTATTCTGATTCCCAAGTAAGTTTTATTTAATTTTATGTCAATTATATGCCTGGGTTGGTTCTGGTATTCAAGAATTTCTGGTAACCAAGAAAATCCATGTTTTACCAAACCTATTACTCAACATATCACTTTAACTAGATTTCAAGAAGTGCCTCTTTACAATGCATTAAATTCCTTTACCCAAAGACTTTTTCCTTCAAAATGTTTTTGGCAATCAGATGATCCATCCAAAAATCTGGATTATTACGAATTAATTCTCACTGATACTCAATCTGTTGAGATTTTTCCTATTCCAGACAAAAAGAATCCAAAAATTATCAGCCATTCAAAATGCATTATAAAAAAAGTTTGTTCTCCTAATGAATGGACTTCTCTTTATTCAAAGAAATCTTTTTCAGTTAGATTCATTCCAGATGGATTTACTTATCAAGATTACAAAATGGCATGGTACCGTGCTTTTTGGTATAGACCATTCAATCATTCTTGGTTCTTTACATTCAAAGAAAGTTGCAGCAGAGAATTCCCAATTTGGTTCAACCATTGGTGGAAATAGTTTGGTCCACAACCAGAAATTCTACCTCTAAATGTCCTCATGGGATTCCAAACTTATCTCAAAAAAACTAGGGGGGAAGAACATACAAGGCCAATACTATTTCATATGGAATTCAAAGTACCATGGATTTTTTGCTGGAGTTTCAAAGTTCATCAAGAATTGGAAAAACCACTTCCAATGTCACTAGTTCGAGAATTCAAAATTAAACGGTGGTTAGGATTCAATCAAGAATTTTGTGATCAAAAGAATGTATTAAGATTCCTAGAGACGGGAGAAAAATTCAAATGGACTAATCCAAATCAACAGTCTACCAAAGGAGTTAATTCCCCAACTAATCCACAGAAGATAGAAAAAGAGAAAAGTTGCTCAACATCAGACACCACGGCAAATGACTTCTTAATGAAAAAGATGATGCAGAATCCGGAAATGCTCAAAGAATACCTAAATTATTTGTAAAATCAAGATAAGAAAGAAGAAGACAAAAAAGATGAGTCAGCTGGATCGTCATCAGAATCAACTTTTGATCCATTTGGTGGTCCCTGTGCTCAAGACCCGACAGACTTTTGATAAAGTGGTCGGCCAATTTCAAAGATGCCGATTTCAAGATAAGAGAAGAATTTCAAAAGGACCAATTACAAGAAGATAAGGTGTCGGCAAGAAAAGCAAATGAAATTCAAATGAAAGTGTCGGCAATCAAATGAAAATGAAATTAAAAGACGGAAGTCTCTATAAATAGAACTCAAGATCATTTGTAGAGGCATCGAGTTTTTTTTTAGCTATCATAGGAACTTTCTGTAAACCTCTAAATTCTCAGTTTCTATATTTCTTTGTATGCTCTTTGATTCAAGAAGTTCAATAAGAATTCGAAGTTTGATTTCATCTCAAAGGCTCTGCTATTTAAAGTTTTCGTTGCAAAGCTACTCTGATTTCCAAGTAAGTTTTATTTAATTTTATGTCAATTATATGCCTGGGTTGGTTCTGGTATTCAAGAATTTCTGGTATCCAAGAAAATCCATATTTTACCAAACCTATTACTCAACATATCACTTTAACTAGATTTCAAGAAGTGCCTCTTTACAATGCACTAAATTCCTTTACCCAAAGACTTTTTCCTTCAAAATGTTTTTGGCAATCAGATGATCCATCCAAAAATCTGGATTATTACGAATTAATTCTCACTGATACTCAATCTGTTGAGATTTTCCCTATTCCAAACAAAAAGAATCCAGAAATTATCAGCCATTCAAAATGCATTATAAAAAAAGTTTGTTCTCCTAATGAATGGACTTCTCTTTATTCAAAGAAATCTTTTTCAGTTAGATTCATTCCAGATGGATTTACTTATCAAGATTACAAAATGGCATGGTATCGTGCTTTTTTGTATAGACCATTCAATCATTCTTGGTTCTTTACCTTCAAAGAAAGTTGCAGCAGAGAATTCCCAATTTGGTTCAACCATTGGTGGAAATAGTTTGGTCCACAACCAGAAATTCTACCTCCAAATGTCCTCATGGGATTCCAAACTTATCTCAAAAAAACTAGGGGGGAAGAACATACAAGGCCAATACTATTTCATATGGAATTCAAAGTACCATGGATTTTGTGGTGGAGTTTCAAAGTTCATCAAGAATTGGAAAAACCACTTCCAATGTCACTAGTTCGAGAATTCAAAATTAAACGGTGGTTAGGATTCAATCAAGAATTTTGTGATCAAAAGAATGTATTAAGATTCCTAGAGACGGGAGAAAAATTCAAATGGACTAATCCAAATCAACAGTCTACCAAAGGAGTTAATTCCCCAACTAATCCACAGAAGATAGAAAAAGAGAAAAGTTGCTCAACATCAGATACCACGGCAAATGACTTCTTAATGAAAAAGATGATGCAGAATCCGGAAATGCTCAAAGAATACCTAAATTATTTGTAAAATCAAGATAAGAAAGAAGAAGACAAAAAAGATGAGTCAGCTGGATCGTCATCAGAATCAACTTTTGATCCATTTGGTGGTCCCTGTGCTCAAGACCCGACAGACTTTTGATAAAGTGGTCGGCCAATTTCAAAGATGCCGATTTCAAGATAAGAGAAGAATTTCAAAAGGACCAATTACAAGAAGATAAGGTGTCGGCAAGAAAAGCAAATGAAATTCAAATGAAAGTGTCGGCAATCAAATAAAGATGAAATTAAAAGACGGAAGTCTCTATAAATAGAACTCAAGATCATTTGTAGAGGCATCGAGTTTTTTTTTAGCTATCATAGGAACTTTCTGTAAAACTCTAAATTCTCAGCTTCTATATTTCTTTGTATGCTCTTTGATTCAAGAAGTTCAATAAAAATTCGAAGTTTGATTTCATCTCAAAGGCTCTGCTATTTAAAATTTTCGTTGGAAAGCTACTCTGATTTCCAAGTAAGTTTTATTTAATTTGATGTCAATTATATGCCTGGGTTGGTTCTGGTATTCAAGAATTTCTGGTATCCAAGAAAATCCATATTTTACCAAACCTATTACTCAACATATCACTTTAACTACATTTCAAGAAGTGCCTCTTTACAATGCACTAAATTCCTTTACCCAAAGACTTTTTCCTTAAAATTGTTTTTGGCAATCAGATGATCCATCCAAAAATCTGGATTATTACGAATTAATTCTCACTGATACTCAATCTGTTGAGATTTTCCCTATTCCAGACAAAAAGAATCCAGAAATTATCAGCCATTCAAAATGCATTATAAAAAAAGTTTGTTCTCCTAATGAATGGACTTCTCTTTATTCAAAGAAATCTTTTTCAGTTAGATTCATTCCAGATGGATTTACTTATCAAGATTACAAAATGGCATGGTATCGTGCTTTTTGGTATAGACCATTCAATCATTCTTGGTTCTTTACATTCAAAGAAAGTTGCAGCAGAGAATTCCCAATTTGGTTCAACCATTGGTGGAAATAGTTTGGTCCACAACCAGAAATTCTACCTCCAAATGTCCTCATGGGATTCCAAACTTATCTCAAAAAAACTAGGGGGGAAGAGCATACAAGGCCAATACTATTTCATATGGAATTCAAAGTACCATGGATTTTTTGCTGGAGTTTCAAAGTTCATCAAGAATTGGAAAAACCACTTCCAATGTCACTAGTTCGAGAATTCAAAATTAAACGGTGGTTAGGATTCAATCAAGAATTTTGTGATCAAAAGAATGTATTAAGATTCCTAGAGACGGGAGAAAAATTCAAATGGACTAATCCAAATCAACAGTCTACCAAAGGAGTTAATTCCCCAACTAATCCACAGAAGATAGAAAAAGAGAAAAGTTGCTCAACATCAGACACCACGGCAAATGACTTCTTAATGACAAAAATGATGCCGAATCCGGAAATGCTCAAAGAATACCTAAATTATTTGTAAAATCAAGATAAGAAAGAAGAAGACAAAAAAGATGAGTCAGCTGGATCGTCATCAGAATCAACTTTTGATCCATTTGGTGGTCCCTGTGCTCAAGACCCGACAGACTTTTGATAAAGTGGTCGGCCAATTTCAAAGATGCCGATTTCAAGATAAGAGAAGAATTTCAAAAGGACCAATTACAAGAAGATAAGGTTTCGGCAAGAAAAGCAAATGAAATTCAAATGAAAGTGTCGGCAATCAAATGAAAATGAAATTAAAAGACGGAAGTCTCTATAAATAGAACTCAAGATCATTTGTAGAGTCATCGAGTTTTTTTTTAGCTATCATAGGAACTTTCTGTAAACCTCTAAATTTCAGTTTCTATATTTCTTTGTATGCTCTTTGATTCAAGAAGTTCAATAAGAATTCGAAATTTCATTTCATCTCAAAGGCTCTGCTATTTAAAGTTTTCGTTGCAAAGCTACTCTGATTTCCAAGTAAGTTTTATTTAATTTGATGTCAATTATATGCCTGGGTTGGTTCTGGTATTCAAGAACTTCTGGTAACCAAGAAAATCCATGTTTTACCAAACCTATTACTCAACATATCACTTTAACTAGATTTCAAGAAGTGCCTCTTTATAATGCACTAAATTCCTTTACCCAAAGACTTTTTCCTTCAAAATGTTTTTGGCAATCAGATGATCCATCCAAAAATCTGGATTATTACGAATTAATTCTCACTGATACTCAATCTGTTGAGATTTTCCCTATTCCAGACAAAAAGAATCTAGAAATTATCAGCCATTCAAAATGCATTATAAAAAAAGTTTGTTTTCCTAATGAATGGACTTCTCTTTATTCAAAGAAATCTTTTTCAGTTAGATTCATTCCAGATGGATTTACTTATCAAGATTACAAAATGGCATGGTATCGTGCTTTTTGGTATAGACCATTCAATCATTCTTGGTTCTTTACATTCAAAGAAAGTTGCAGCAGAGAATTCCCAATTTGGTTCAACCATTGGTGGAAATAGTTTGGTCCACAACCAGAAATTCTACCTCCAAATGTCCTCATGGGATTCCAAACTTATCTCAAAAAAACTAGGGGGGAAGAACATACAAGGCCAATACTATTTCATATGGAATTCAAAGTACCATGGATTTTTTGCTGGAGTTTCAAAGTTCATCAAGAATTGGAAAAACCACTTCCAATGTCACTAGTTCGAGAATTCAAAATTAAACGGTGGTTAGGATTCAATCAAGAATTTTGTGATCAAAAGAATGTATTAAGATTCCTAGAGACGGGAGAAAAATTCAAATGGACTAATCCAAATCAACAGTCTACCAAAGGAGTTAATTCCCCAACTAATCCACAGAAGATAGAAAAAGAGAAAAGTTGCTCAACATCAGACACCACGGCAAATGACTTCTTAATGAAAAAGATGATGCAGAATCCGGAAATGCTCAAAGAATACCTAAATTATTTGTAAAATCAAGATAAGAAAGAAGAAGACAAAAAAGATGAGTCAGCTGGATCGTCATCAGAATCAACTTTTGATCCATTTGGTGGTCCCTGTGCTCAAGACCCGACAGACTTTTGATAAAGTGGTCGGCCAATTTCAAAGATGCCGATTTCAAGATAAGAGAAGAATTTCAAAAGGACCAATTACAAGAAGATAAGGTTTCGGCAAGAAAAGCAAATGAAATTCAAATGAAAGTGTCGGCAATCAAATGAAAATGAAATTAAAAGACGGAAGTCTCTATAAATAGAACTCAAGATCATTTGTAGAGTCATCGAGTTTTTTTTTAGCTATCATAGGAACTTTCTGTAAACCTCTAAATTCTCAGTTTCTATATTTCTTTGTATGCTCTTTGATTCAAGAAGTTCAATAAGAATTCGAAGTTTGATTTCATCTCAAAGGCTCTGCTATTTAAAGTTTTCGTTGCAAAGCTACTCTGATTTCCAAGTAAGTTTTATTTAATTTTATGTCAATTATATGCCTGGGTTGGTTCTGGTATTCAAGAATTTCTGGTAACCAAGAAAATCCATGTTTTACCAAACCTATTACTCAACATATCACTTTAACTAGATTTCAAGAAGTGCCTCTTTACAATGCATTAAATTCCTTTACCCAAAGACTTTTTCCTTCAAAATGTTTTTGGCAATCAGATGATCCATCCAAAAATCTGGATTATTACGAATTAATTCTCACTGATACTCAATCTGTTGAGATTTTCCTATTCCAGACAAAAAGAATCCAAAAATTATCAGCCATTCAAAATGCATTATAAAAAAAGTTTGTTCTCCTAATGAATGGACTTCTCTTTATTCAAAGAAATCTTTTTCAGTTAGATTCATTCCAGATGGATTTACTTATCAAGATTACAAAATGGCATGGTATCGTGCTTTTTGGTATAGACCATTCAATCATTCTTGGTTCTTTACATTCAAAGAAAGTTGCAGCAGAGAATTCCCAATTTGGTTCAACCATTGGTGGAAATAGTTTGGTCCACAACCAGAAATTCTACCTCTAAATGTCCTCATGGGATTCCAAACTTATCTCAAAAAAACTAGGGGGGAAGAACATACAAGGCCAATACTATTTCATATGGAATTCAAAGTACCATGGATTTTTTGCTGGAGTTTCAAAGTTCATCAAGAATTGGAAAAACCACTTCCAATGTCACTAGTTCGAGAATTCAAAATTAAACGGTGGTTAGGATTCAATCAAGAATTTTGTGATCAAAAGAATGTATTAAGATTCCTAGAGACGGGAGAAAAATTCAAATGGACTAATCCAAATCAACAGTCTACCAAAGGAGTTAATTCCCCAACTAATCCACAGAAGATAGAAAAAGAGAAAAGTTGCTCAACATCAGACACCACGGCAAATGACTTCTTAATGAAAAAGATGATGCAGAATCCGGAAATGCTCAAAGAATACCTAAATTATTTGTAAAATCAAGATAAGAAAGAAGAAGACAAAAAAGATGAGTCAGCTGGATCGTCATCAGAATCAACTTTTGATCCATTTGGTGGTCCCTGTGCTCAAGACCCGACAGACTTTTGATAAAGTGGTCGGCCAATTTCAAAGATGCCGATTTCAAGATAAGAGAAGAATTTCAAAAGGACCAATTACAAGAAGATAAGGTGTCGGCAAGAAAAGCAAATGAAATTCAAATGAAAGTGTCGGCAATCAAATGAAAATGAAATTAAAAGACGGAAGTCTCTATAAATAGAACTCAAGATCATTTGTAGAGGCATCGAGTTTTTTTTTAGCTATCATAGGAACTTTCTGTAAACCTCTAAATTCTCAGTTTCTATATTTCTTTGTATGCTCTTTGATTCAAGAAGTTCAATAAGAATTCGAAGTTTGATTTCATCTCAAAGGCTCTGCTATTTAAAGTTTTCGTTGCAAAGCTACTCTGATTTCCAAGTAAGTTTTATTTAATTTTATGTCAATTATATGCCTGGGTTGGTTCTGGTATTCAAGAATTTCTGGTATCCAAGAAAATCCATATTTTACCAAACCTATTACTCAACATATCACTTTAACTAGATTTCAAGAAGTGCCTCTTTACAATGCACTAAATTCCTTTACCCAAAGACTTTTTCCTTCAAAATGTTTTTGGCAATCAGATGATCCATCCAAAAATCTGGATTATTACGAATTAATTCTCACTGATACTCAATCTGTTGAGATTTTCCCTATTCCAGACAAAAAGAATCCAGAAATTATCAGCCATTCAAAATGCATTATAAAAAAAGTTTGTTCTCCTAATGAATGGACTTCTCTTTATTCAAAGAAATCTTTTTCAGTTAGATTCATTCCAGATGGATTTACTTATCAAGATTACAAAATGGCATGGTATCGTGCTTTTTTGTATAGACCATTCAATCATTCTTGGTTCTTTACATTCAAAGAAAGTTGCAGCAGAGAATTCCCAATTTGGTTCAACCATTGGTGGAAATAGTTTGGTCCACAACCAGAAATTCTACCTCCAAATGTCCTCATGGGATTCCAAACTTATCTCAAAAAAACTAAGGGGGAAGAACATACAAGGCCAATACTATTTCATATGGAATTCAAAGTACCATGGATTTTTTGCTGGAGTTTCAAAGTTCATCAAGAATTGGAAAAACCACTTCCAATGTCACTAGTTCGAGAATTCAAAATTAAACGGTGGTTAGGATTCAATCAAGAATTTTGTGATCAAAAGAATGTATTAAGATTCCTAGAGACGGGAGAAAAATTCAAATGGACTAATCCAAATCAACAGTCTACCAAAGGAGTTAATTCCCCAACTAATCCACAGAAGATAGAAAAAGAGAAAAGTTGCTCAACATCAGACACCACGGCAAATGACTTCTTAATGAAAAAGATGATGCAGAATCCGGAAATGCTCAAAGAATACCTAAATTATTTGTAAAATCAAGATAAGAAAGAAGAAGACAAAAAAGATGAGTCAGCTGGATCGTCATCAGAATCAACTTTTGATCCATTTGGTGGTCCCTGTGCTCAAGACCCGACAGACTTTTGATAAAGTGGTCGGCCAATTTCAAAGATGCCGATTTCAAGATAAGAGAAGAATTTCAAAAGGACCAATTACAAGAAGATAAGGTGTCGGCAAGAAAAGCAAATGAAATTCAAATGAAAGTGTCGGCAATCAAATAAAGATGAAATTAAAAGACGGAAGTCTCTATAAATAGAACTCAAGATCATTTGTAGAGGCATCGAGTTTTTTTTTAGCTATCATAGGAACTTTCTGTAAAACTCTAAATTCTCAGCTTCTATATTTCTTTGTATGCTCTTTGATTCAAGAAGTTCAATAAAAATTCGAAGTTTGATTTCATCTCAAAGGCTCTGCTATTTAAAATTTTCGTTGGAAAGCTACTCTGATTTCCAAGTAAGTTTTATTTAATTTTATGTCAATTATATGCCTGGGTTGGTTCTGGTATTCAAGAATTTCTGGTATCCAAGAAAATCCATATTTTACCAAACCTATTACTCAACATATCACTTTAACTACATTTCAAGAAGTGCCTCTTTACAATGCACTAAATTCCTTTACCCAAAGACTTTTTCCTTAAAATTGTTTTTGGCAATCAGATGATCCATCCAAAAATCTGGATTATTACGAATTAATTCTCACTGATACTCAATCTGTTGAGATTTTCCCTATTCCAGACAAAAAGAATCCAGAAATTATCAGCCATTCAAAATGCATTATAAAAAAAGTTTGTTCTCCTAATGAATGGATTTCTCTTTATTCAAAGAAATCTTTTTCAGTTAGATTCATTCCAGATGGATTTACTTATCAAAATTACAAAATGGCATGGTATCGTGCTTTTTTGTATAGACCATTCAATCATTCTTGGTTCTTTACATTCAAAGAAAGTTGCAGCAGAGAATTCCCAATTTGGTTCAACCATTGGTGGAAATGGTTTGGTCCACAACCTGAAATTCTACCTCTAAATGTCCTCATGGGATTCCAAACTTATCTCAAAAAAGAAAGGGGGAAGAACATACAAGGCCAATACTATTTCATATGGAATTCAAAGTACCATGGATTTTTTGCTGGAGTTTCAAAGTTCATCAAGAATTGGAAAAACCACTTCCAATGTCACTAGTTCGAGAATTCAAAATTAAACGGTGGTTAGGATTCAATCAAGAATTTTGTGATCAAAAGAATGTATTAAGATTCCTAGAGACGGGAGAAAAATTCAAATGGACTAATCCAAATCAACAGTCTACCAAAGGAGTTAATTCCCCAACTAATCCACAGAAGATAGAAAAAGAGAAAAGTTGCTCAACATCAGACACCACGGCAAATGACTTCTTAATGAAAAAGATGATGCAGAATCCGGAAATGCTCAAAGAATACCTAAATTATTTGTAAAATCAAGATAAGAAAGAAGAAGACAAAAAAGATGAGTCAGCTGGATCGTCATCAGAATCAACTTTTGATCCATTTGGTGGTCCCTGTGCTCAAGACCCGACAGACTTTTGATAAAGTGGTCGGCCAATTTCAAAGATGCCGATTTCAAGATAAGAGAAGAATTTCAAAAGGACCAATTACAAGAAGATAAGGTGTCGGCAAGAAAAGCAAATGAAATTCAAATGAAAGTGTCGGCAATCAAATAAAAATGAAATTAAAAGACGGAAGTCTCTATAAATAGAACTCAAGATCATTTGTAGAGGCATCGAGTTTTTTTTTAGCTATCATAGGAACTTTCTATAAAACTCTAAATTCTCAGCTTCTATATTTCTTTGTATGCTCTTTGATTCAAGAAGTTCAATAAAAATTCGAAATTTGATTTCATCTCAAAGGCTCTGCTATTTAAAATTTTCGTTGGAAAGCTACTCTGATTTCCAAGTAAGTTTTATTTAATTTGTTGTCAATTATATGCCTGGGTTGGTTCTGGTATTCAAGAATTTCTGGTATCCAAGAAAATCCATATTTTACCAAACCTATTACTCAACATATCACTTTAACTACATTTCAAGAAGTGCCTCTTTACAATGCACTAAATTCCTTTACCCAAAGACTTTTTCCTTAAAATTGTTTTTGGCAATCAGATGATCCATCCAAAAATCTGGATTATTACGAATTAATTCTCACTGATACTCAATCTGTTGAGATTTTCCCTATTCCAGACAAAAAGAATCCAGAAATTATCAGCCATTCAAAATGCATTATAAAAAAAGTTTGTTCTCCTAATGAATGGATTTCTCTTTATTCAAAGAAATCTTTTTCAGTTAGATTCATTCCAGATGGATTTACTTATCAAAATTACAAAATGGCATGGTATCGTGCTTTTTTGTATAGACCATTCAATCATTCTTGGTTCTTTACATTCAAAGAAAGTTGCAGCAGAGAATTCCCAATTTGGTTCAACCATTGGTGGAAATGGTTTGGTCCACAACCTGAAATTCTACCTCTAAATGTCCTCATGGGATTCCAAACTTATCTCAAAAAAGAAAGGGGGAAGAACATACAAGGCCAATACTATTTCATATGGAATTCAAAGTACCATGGATTTTTTGCTGGAGTTTCAAAGTTCATCAAGAATTGGAAAAACCACGTCCAATGTCACTAGTTCGAGAATTCAAAATTAAACGGTGGTTAGGATTCAATCAAGAATTTTGTGATCAAAAGAATGTATTAAGATTCCTAGAGACGGGAGAAAAATTCAAATGGACTAATCCAAATCAACAGTCTACCAAAGGAGTTAATTCCCCAACTAATCCACAGAAGATAGAAAAAGAGAAAAGTTGCTCAACATCAGACACCACGGCAAATGACTTCTTAATGAAAAAGATGATGCAGAATCCGGAAATGCTCAAAGAATACCTAAATTATTTGTAAAATCAAGATAAGAAAGAAGAAGACAAAAAAGATGAGTCAGCTGGATCGTCATCAGAATCAACTTTTGATCCATTTGGTGGTCCCTGTGCTCAAGACCCGACAGACTTTTGATAAAGTGGTCGGCCAATTTCAAAGATGCCGATTTCAAGATAAGAGAAGAATTTCAAAAGGACCAATTACAAGAAGATAAGGTGTCGGCAAGAAAAGCAAATGAAATTCAAATGAAAGTGTCGGCAATCAAATGAAAATGAAATTAAAAGACGGAAGTCTCTATAAATAGAACTCAAGATCATTTGTAGAGGCATCGAGTTTTTTTTTAGCTATCATAGGAACTTTCTGTAAAACTCTAAATTCTCAGCTTCTATATTTCTTTGTATGCTCTTTGATTCAAGAAGTTCAATAAAAATTCGAAGTTTGATTTCATCTCAAAGGCTCTGCTATTTAAAATTTTCGTTGCAAAGCTACTCTGATTTCCAAGTAAGTTTTATTTAATTTTATGTCAATTATATGCCTGGGTTGGTTCTGGTATTCAAGAATTTCTGGTATCCAAGAAAATCCATATTTTACCAAACCTATTACTCAACATATCACTTTAACTACATTTCAAGAAGTGCCTCTTTACAATGCACTAAATTCCTTTACCCAAAGACTTTTTCCTTCAAAATGTTTTTGGCAATCAGATGATCCATCCAAAAATCTGGATTATTACGAATTAATTCTCACTGATACTCAATCTGTTGAGATTTTCCCTATTCCAGACAAAAAGAATCCAGAAATTATCAGCCATTCAAAATGCATTATAAAAAAAGTTTGTTCTCCTAATGAATTGACTTCTCTTTATTCAAAGAAATCTTTTTCAGTTAGATTCATTCCAGATGGATTTACTTATCAAGATTACAAAATGGCATGGTATCGTGCTTTTTGGTATAGACCATTCAATCATTCTTGGTTCTTTACATTCAAAGAAAGTTGCAGCAGAGAATTCCCAATTTGGTTCAACCATTGGTGGAAATGGTTTGGTCCACAACCAGAAATTCTACCTCCAAATGTCCTCATGGGATTCCAAACTTATCTCAAAAAAGCAAGGGGGAAGAATATACAAGGTCAATACTATTTCATATGGAATTCAAAGTACCATGGATTTTTTGCTGGAATTTCAAAGTTCCTCAAGAATTGGAAAAACCACTTCCAATGTCACTAGTTCGAGAATTCAAAATTAAACGGTGGTTAGGATTCAATCAACTTTTGATCCATTTGGTGGTCCCTGTGCTCAAGACCCGACAGACTTTTGATAAAGTGGTCGGCCAATTTCAAAGATGCCGATTTCAAGATAAGAGAAGAATTTCAAAAGGACCAATTACAAGAAGATAAGGTGTCGGCAAGAAAAGCAAATGAAATTCAAATGAAAGTGTCGGCAATCAAATGAAAATGAAATTAAAAGACGGAAGTCTCTATAAATAGAACTCAAGATCATTTGTAGAGGCATCGAGTTTTTTTTTAGCTATCATAGGAACTTTCTGTAAACCTCTAAATTCTCAGCTTCTATATTTCTTTGTATGCTCTTTGATTCAAGAAGTTCAATAAAAATTCGAAGTTTGATTTCATCTCAAAGGCTCTGCTATTTAAAGTTTTCGTTGCAAAGCTACTCTGATTTCCAAGTAAGTTTTATTTAATTTTATGTCAATTATATGCCTGGGTTGGTTCTGGTATTCAAGAATTTCTGGTATCCAAGAAAATCCATATTTTACCAAACCTATTACTCAACATATCACTTTAACTACATTTCAAGAAGTGCCTCTTTACAATGCACTAAATTCCTTTACCCAAAGACTTTTTCCTTCAAAATGTTTTTGGCAATCAGATGATCCATCCAAAAATCTGGATTATTACGAATTAATTCTCACTGATACTCAATCTGTTGAGATTTTCCCTATTCCAGACAAAAAGAATCCAGAAATTATCAGCCATTCAAAATGCATTATAAAAAAAGTTTGTTCTCCTAATGAATTGACTTCTCTTTATTCAAAGAAATCTTTTTCAGTTAGATTCATTCCAGATGGATTTACTTATCAAGATTACAAAATGGCATGGTATCGTGCTTTTTGGTATAGACCATTCAATCATTCTTGGTTCTTTACATTCAAAGAAAGTTGCAGCAGAGAATTCCCAATTTGGTTCAACCATTGGTGGAAATGGTTTGGTCCACAACCAGAAATTCTACCTCCAAATGTCCTCATGGGATTCCAAACTTATCTCAAAAAAGCAAGGGGGAAGAATATACAAGGTCAATACTATTTCATATGGAATTCAAAGTACCATGGATTTTTTGCTGGAATTTCAAAGTTCCTCAAGAATTGGAAAAACCACTTCCAATGTCACTAGTTCGAGAATTCAAAATTAAACGGTGGTTAGGATTCAATCAACTTTTGATCCATTTGGTGGTCCCTGTGCTCAAGACCCGACAGACTTTTGATAAAGTGGTCGGCCAATTTCAAAGATGCCGATTTCAAGATAAGAGAAGAATTTCAAAAGGACCAATTACAAGAAGATAAGGTGTCGGCAAGAAAAGCAAATGAAATTCAAATGAAAGTGTCGGCAATCAAATGAAAATGAAATTGAAAGACGGAAGTCTCTATAAATAGAACTCAAGATCATTTGTAGAGGCATCGAGTTTTTTTTTAGCTATCATAGGAACTTTCTGTAAACCTCTAAATTCTCAGCTTCTATATTTCTTTGTATGCTCTTTGATTCAAGAAGTTCAATAAAAATTCGAAGTTTGATTTCATCTCAAAGGCTCTGCTATTTAAAGTTTTCGTTGCAAAGCTACTCTGATTTCCAAGTAAGTTTTATTTATTTTTATGTCAATTATATGCCTGGGTTGGTTCTGGTATTCAAGAATTTCTGGTATCCAAGAAAATCCATATTTTACCAAATCTATTACTCAACATATCACTTTAACTACATTTCAAGAAGTGCCTCTTTACAATGCACTAAATTCCTTTACCCAAAGACTTTTTCCTTCAAAATGTTTTTGGCAATCAGATGATCCATCCAAAAATCTGGATTATTACGAATTAATTCTCACTGATACTCAATCTGTTGAGATTTTCCCTATTCCAGACAAAAAGAATCCAGAAATTATCAGCCATTCAAAATGCATTATAAAAAAAGTTTGTTCTCCTAATGAATTGACTTCTCTTTATTCAAAGAAATCTTTTTCAGTTAGATTCATTCCAGATGGATTTACTTATCAAGATTACAAAATGGCATGGTATCGTGCTTTTTGGTATAGACCATTCAATCATTCTTGGTTCTTTACATTCAAAGAAAGTTGCAGCAGAGAATTCCAAATTTGGTTCAACCATTGGTGGAAATGGTTTGGTCCACAACCAGAAATTCTACCTCCAAATGTCCTCATGGGATTCCAAACTTATCTCAAAAAAGCAAGGGGGAAGAATATACAAGGTCAATACTATTTCATATGGAATTCAAAGTACCATGGATTTTTTGCTGGAATTTCAAAGTTCCTCAAGAATTGGAAAAACCACTTCCAATGTCACTAGTTCGAGAATTCAAAATTAAACGGTGGTTAGGATTCAATCAACTTTTGATCCATTTGGTGGTCCCTGTGCTCAAGACCCGACAGACTTTTGATAAAGTGGTCGGCCAATTTCAAAGATGCCGATTTCAAGATAAGAGAAGAATTTCAAAAGGACCAATTACAAGAAGATAAGGTGTCGGCAAGAAAAGCAAATGAAATTCAAATGAAAGTGTCGGCAATCAAATGAAAATGAAATTAAAAGACGGAAGTCTCTATAAATAGAACTCAAGATCATTTGTAGAGGCATCGAGTTTTTTTTTAGCTATCATAGGAACTTTCTGTAAACCTCTAAATTCTCAGCTTCTATATTTCTTTGTATGCTCTTTGATTCAAGAAGTTCAATAAAAATTCGAAGTTTGATTTCATCTCAAAGGCTCTGCTATTTAAAGTTTTCGTTGCAAAGCTACTCTGATTTCCAAGTAAGTTTTATTTATTTTTATGTCAATTATATGCCTGGGTTGGTTCTGGTATTCAAGAATTTCTGGTATCCAAGAAAATCCATATTTTACCAAATCTATTACTCAACATATCACTTTAACTACATTTCAAGAAGTGCCTCTTTACAATGCACTAAATTCCTTTACCCAAAGACTTTTTCCTTCAAAATGTTTTTGGCAATCAGATGATCCATCCAAAAATCTGGATTATTACGAATTAATTCTCACTGATACTCAATCTGTTGAGATTTTCCCTATTCCAGACAAAAAGAATCCAGAAATTATCAGCCATTCAAAATGCATTATAAAAAAAGTTTGTTCTCCTAATGAATTGACTTCTCTTTATTCAAAGAAATCTTTTTCAGTTAGATTCATTCCAGATGGATTTACTTATCAAGATTACAAAATGGCATGGTATCGTGCTTTTTGGTATAGACCATTCAATCATTCTTGGTTCTTTACATTCAAAGAAAGTTGCAGCAGAGAATTCCAAATTTGGTTCAACCATTGGTGGAAATGGTTTGGTCCACAACCAGAAATTCTACCTCCAAATGTCCTCATGGGATTCCAAACTTATCTCAAAAAAGCAAGGGGGAAGAATATACAAGGTCAATACTATTTCATATGGAATTCAAAGTACCATGGATTTTTTGCTGGAATTTCAAAGTTCCTCAAGAATTGGAAAAACCACTTCCAATGTCACTAGTTCGAGAATTCAAAATTAAACGGTGGTTAGGATTCAATCAACTTTTGATCCATTTGGTGGTCCCTGTGCTCAAGACCCGACAGACTTTTGATAAAGTGGTCGGCCAATTTCAAAGATGCCGATTTCAAGATAAGAGAAGAATTTCAAAAGGACCAATTACAAGAAGATAAGGTGTCGGCAAGAAAAGCAAATGAAATTCAAATGAAAGTGTCGGCAATCAAATGAAAATGAAATTAAAAGACGGAAGTCTCTATAAATAGAACTCAAGATCATTTGTAGAGGCATCGAGTTTTTTTTTAGCTATCATAGGAACTTTCTGTAAACCTCTAAATTCTCAGCTTCTATATTTCTTTGTATGCTCTTTGATTCAAGAAGTTCAATAAAAATTCGAAGTTTGATTTCATCTCAAAGGCTCTGCTATTTAAAGTTTTCGTTGCAAAGCTACTCTGATTTCCAAGTAAGTTTTATTTATTTTTATGTCAATTATATGCCTGGGTTGGTTCTGGTATTCAAGAATTTCTGGTATCCAAGAAAATCCATATTTTACCAAATCTATTACTCAACATATCACTTTAACTACATTTCAAGAAGTGCCTCTTTACAATGCACTAAATTCCTTTACCCAAAGACTTTTTCCTTCAAAATGTTTTTGGCAATCAGATGATCCATCCAAAAATCTGGATTATTACGAATTAATTCTCACTGATACTCAATCTGTTGAGATTTTCCCTATTCCAGACAAAAAGAATCCAGAAATTATCAGCCATTCAAAATGCATTATAAAAAAAGTTTGTTCTCCTAATGAATTGACTTCTCTTTATTCAAAGAAATCTTTTTCAGTTAGATTCATTCCAGATGGATTTACTTATCAAGATTACAAAATGGCATGGTATCGTGCTTTTTGGTATAGACCATTCAATCATTCTTGGTTCTTTACATTCAAAGAAAGTTGCAGCAGAGAATTCCAAATTTGGTTCAACCATTGGTGGAAATGGTTTGGTCCACAACCAGAAATTCTACCTCCAAATGTCCTCATGGGATTCCAAACTTATCTCAAAAAAGCAAGGGGGAAGAATATACAAGGTCAATACTATTTCATATGGAATTCAAAGTACCATGGATTTTTTGCTGGAATTTCAAAGTTCCTCAAGAATTGGAAAAACCACTTCCAATGTCACTAGTTCGAGAATTCAAAATTAAACGGTGGTTAGGATTCAATCAACTTTTGATCCATTTGGTGGTCCCTGTGCTCAAGACCCGACAGACTTTTGATAAAGTGGTCGGCCAATTTCAAAGATGCCGATTTCAAGATAAGAGAAGAATTTCAAAAGGACCAATTACAAGAAGATAAGGTGTCGGCAAGAAAAGCAAATGAAATTCAAATGAAAGTGTCGGCAATCAAATGAAAATGAAATTAAAAGACGGAAGTCTCTATAAATAGAACTCAAGATCATTTGTAGAGGCATCGAGTTTTTTTTTAGCTATCATAGGAACTTTCTGTAAACCTCTAAATTCTCAGCTTCTATATTTCTTTGTATGCTCTTTGATTCAAGAAGTTCAATAAAAATTCGAAGTTTGATTTCATCTCAAAGGCTCTGCTATTTAAAGTTTTCGTTGCAAAGCTACTCTGATTTCCAAGTAAGTTTTATTTATTTTTATGTCAATTATATGCCTGGGTTGGTTCTGGTATTCAAGAATTTCTGGTATCCAAGAAAATCCATATTTTACCAAATCTATTACTCAACATATCACTTTAACTACATTTCAAGAAGTGCCTCTTTACAATGCACTAAATTCCTTTACCCAAAGACTTTTTCCTTCAAAATGTTTTTGGCAATCAGATGATCCATCCAAAAATCTGGATTATTACGAATTAATTCTCACTGATACTCAATCTGTTGAGATTTTCCCTATTCCAGACAAAAAGAATCCAGAAATTATCAGCCATTCAAAATGCATTATAAAAAAAGTTTGTTCTCCTAATGAATTGACTTCTCTTTATTCAAAGAAATCTTTTTCAGTTAGATTCATTCCAGATGGATTTACTTATCAAGATTACAAAATGGCATGGTATCGTGCTTTTTGGTATAGACCATTCAATCATTCTTGGTTCTTTACATTCAAAGAAAGTTGCAGCAGAGAATTCCCAATTTGGTTCAACCATTGGTGGAAATGGTTTGGTCCACAACCAGAAATTCTACCTCCAAATGTCCTCATGGGATTCCAAACTTATCTCAAAAAAGCAAGGGGGAAGAATATACAAGGTCAATACTATTTCATATGGAATTCAAAGTACCATGGATTTTTTGCTGGAATTTCAAAGTTCCTCAAGAATTGGAAAAACCACTTCCAATGTCACTAGTTCGAGAATTCAAAATTAAACGGTGGTTAGGATTCAATCAACTTTTGATCCATTTGGTGGTCCCTGTGCTCAAGACCCGACAGACTTTTGATAAAGTGGTCGGCCAATTTCAAAGATGCCGATTTCAAGATAAGAGAAGAATTTCAAAAGGACCAATTACAAGAAGATAAGGTGTCGGCAAGAAAAGCAAATGAAATTCAAATGAAAGTGTCGGCAATCAAATGAAAATGAAATTAAAAGACGGAAGTCTCTATTAATAGAACTCAAGATCATTTGTAGAGGCATCGAGTTTTTTTTTAGCTATTATAGGAACTTTCTTTAAAACTCTAAATTCTCAGCTTCTATATTTCTTTGTATGCTTTTTGATTCAAGAAGTTCAATAAAAATTCGAAATTTGATTTCATCTCAAAGGCTCTGCTATTTAAAGTTTTCGTTGCAAAGCTACTCTGATTTCCAAGTAAGTTTTATTTATTTTTATGTCAATTATATGCCTGGGTTGGTTCTGGTATTCAAGAATTTCTGGTATCCAAGAAAATCCATATTTTACCAAACCTATTACTCAACATATCACTTTAACTAGATTTCAAGAAGTGCCTCTTTACAATGCACTAAATTCCTTTACCCAAAGACTTTTTCCTTCAAAATGTTTTTGGCAATCAGATGATCCATCAAAAAATCTGGATTATTACGAATTAATTCTCACTGATACTCAATCTGTTGAGATTTTCCCTATTCCAGACAAAAAGAATCCAGAAATTATCAGCCATTCAAAATGCATTATAAAAAAAGTTTGTTCTCCTAATGAATTGACTTCTCTTTATTCAAAGAAATCTTTTTCAATTAGATTCATTCCAGATGGATTTACTTATCAAGATTACAAAATGGCATGGTATCGTGCTTTTTGGTATAGACCATTCAATCATTCTTGGTTCTTTACATTCAAAGAAAGTCGCAGCAGAGAATTCCCAATTTGGTTCAACCATTGGTGGAAATGGTTTGGTCCACAACCAGAAATTCTACCTCCAAATGTCCTCATGGGATTCCAAACTTATCTCAAAAAAGCAAGGGGGAAGAATATACAAGGTCAATACTATTTCATATGGAATTCAAAGTACCATGGATTTTTTGCTGGAATTTCAAAGTTCCTCAAGAATTGGAAAAACCACTTCCAATGTCACTAGTTCGAGAATTCAAAATTAAACGGTGGTTAGGATTCAATCAACTTTTGATCCATTTGGTGGTCCCTGTGCTCAAGACCCGACAGACTTTTGATAAAGTGGTCGGCCAATTTCAAAGATGCCGATTTCAAGATAAGAGAAGAATTTCAAAAGGACCAATTACAAGAAGATAAGGTGTCGGCAAGAAAAGCAAATGAAATTCAAATGAAAGTGTCGGCATTCAAATGAAAATGAAATTAAAAGACGGAAGTCTCTATAAATAGAACTCAAGATCATTTGTAGAGGCATCGAGTTTTTTTTTAGCTATCATAGGAACTTTCTTTAAAACTCTAAATTCTCAGCTTCTATATTTCTTTGTATGCTTTTTGATTCAAGAAGTTCAATAAAAATTCGAAATTTGATTTCATCTCAAAGGCTCTGCTATTTAAAGTTTTCGTTGCAAAGCTACTCTGATTTCCAAGTAAGTTTTATTTATTTTTATGTCAATTATATGCCTGGGTTGGTTCTGGTATTCAAGAATTTCTGGTATCCAAGAAAATCCATATTTTACCAAACCTATTACTCAACATATCACTTTAACTAGATTTCAAGAAGTGCCTCTTTACAATGCACTAAATTCCTTTACCCAAAGACTTTTTCCTTCAAAATGTTTTTGGCAATCAGATGATCCATCCAAAAATCTGGATTATTACGAATTAATTCTCACTGATACTCAATCTGTTGAGATTTTCCCTATTCCAGACAAAAAGAATCCAGAAATTATCAGCCATTCAAAATGCATTATAAAAAAAGTTTGTTCTCCTAATGAATTGACTTCTCTTTATTCAAAGAAATCTTTTTCAGTTAGATTCATTCCAGATGGATTTACTTATCAAGATTACAAAATGGCATGGTATCGTGCTTTTTGGTATAGACCATTCAATCATTCTTGGTTCTTTACATTCAAAGAAAGTTGCAGCAGAGAATTCCCAATTTGGTTCAACCATTGGTGGAAATGGTTTGGTCCACAACCAGAAATTCTACCTCCAAATGTCCTCATGGGATTCCAAACTTATCTCAAAAAAGCAAGGGGGAAGAATATACAAGGTCAATACTATTTCATATGGAATTCAAAGTACCATGGATTTTTTGCTGGAATTTCAAAGTTCCTCAAGAATTGGAAAAACCACTTCCAATGTCACTAGTTCGAGAATTCAAAATTAAACGGTGGTTAGGATTCAATCAACTTTTGATCCATTTGGTGGTCCCTGTGCTCAAGACCCGACAGACTTTTGATAAAGTGGTCGGCCAATTTCAAAGATGCCGATTTCAAGATAAGAGAAGAATTTCAAAAGGACCAATTACAAGAAGATAAGGTGTCGGCAAGAAAAGCAAATGAAATTCAAATGAAAGTGTCGGCAATCAAATGAAAATGAAATTGAAAGACGGAAGTCTCTATAAATAGAACTCAAGATCATTTGTAGAGGCATCGAGTTTCTTTTTAGCTATCTTAGGAACTTTTTGTAAACTTCTAAATTCTCAGCTTCTATATTTCTTTGTATGCTCTTTGATTCAAGAAGTTCAATAAAAATTCGAAGTTTGATTTCATCTCAAAGGCTCTGCTATTTAAAGTTTTCGTTGCAAAGCTACTCTGATTTCCAAGTAAGTTTTATTTAATTTTATGTCCATTATATGCCTGGGTTGGTTCTGGTATTCAAGAATTTCTGGTATCCAAGAAAATCCATATTTTACCAAACCTATTACTCAACATATCACTTTAACCAGATTTCAAGAAGTGCCTCTTTACAATGCACTAAATTCCTTTACCCAAAAAGTTTTTCCTTCAAAATGTTTTTGGCAATCAGATGATCCATCCAAAAATCTGGATTATTACGAATTAATTCTCACTGATACTCAATCTGTTGAGATTTTCCCTATTCCAGACAAAAAGAATACAGAAATTATCAGCCATTCAAAATGCATTATAAAAAAAGTTTGTTCTCCTAATGAATGGACTTCTCTTTATTCAAAGAAATCTTTTTCAGTTAGATTCATTCCAGATGGATTTACTTATCAAGATTACAAAATGGCATGGTATCGTGCTTTTTTGTATAGACCATTCAATCATTCTTGGTTCTTTCCATTCAAAGAATGTTGCAGCAGAGAATACCCAATTTGGTTCAACCATTGGTGGAAATGGTTTGGTCCACAACCAGAAATTCTACCTCCGAATATTCTCATGGGATTCCAAACTTATCTCAAAAAAGCTAGGGGGGAAGAACATACAAGGCCAATACTATTTCATATGGAATTCAAAGTACCATGGATTTTTTGCTGGAGTTTCAAAGTTCATCAAGAATTGGAAAAACAACTTCCAATGTCACTAGTTCGAGAATTCAAAATTAAATGGTGGTTAGGATTCAATCAAGAATTTTGTGATCAAAAGAATGTATTAAGATTTCTAGAGACAGGAGAAAAACTCAAATGGACTAATCCAAATCAACAATCTACCAAAGGAGTTAATTCCCCAACTACTCCACAGAAGATAGAAAAAGAGAAAAGTTGCTCAACATCAAACACCACGGCAAATGACTTCTTAATGAAAAAGATGATGCAGAATCCGGAAATGCTCAAAGAATACCTAAATTATTTTCAAAATCAAGACAAGAAAGAAGAAGACAAAAAAGATGAGTCAGCTGGATCGTCATCAGAATCAACTTTTGATCCATTTGGTGGTCCCTGTGCTCAAGACCCGACAGACTTTTGATAAAGTGGTCGGCCAATTTCAAAGTTGCCGATTTCAAGATAAGAGAAGAATTTCAAAAGGTCCAATTACAAGAAGATAATGTGTCGGCAAGAAAATCAAATGAAATTCAAATGAAAGTGTCGGCAATCAAATGAAAATGAAATTAAAAGACGGAAGTCTCTATAAATAGAAATCAAGATCATTTGTAGAGGCATCGAGTTTTTTTTTAGCTATCATAGGAATTTTCTGTAAACCTCTAAATTCTCAGCTTCTATATTTCTTTGTATGCTCTTTGATTCAAGAAGTTCAATAAGAATTCGAAGTTTGATTTCATCTCAAAGGCTCTGCTATTTAAAATTTTCATTGCAAAGCTACTCTGATTTCCAAGTAAGTTTTATTTATTTTTATGTCAATTATATGACTCCCCCTTACACATTACATCCATTTCAATTTTTCTTCAATTCCTTAGGACGTCCGGTAGGCTGGTTTTCTGCGTCCGAAGATACTCAATGGTTGTCGGACGTCAGATGCAGTCTTTTTTAGCGTCCGACAGCTTTCAGCAACCTTTGTTTTCTTTCAATTACACTTGTTCATGGAATCAAATAACTTCATAACTGAAAGTATATCTTGAAGAGATATTAGTATCATCCATTTGTTTTGTAAACATCAATAGATATGGATCAAGATCAACGTTCTCCCTCTTTTTGATGATGATAAAATAATGGATGGAAAGAAACAAAAATAAGTATAAGCTCCCCCTCATTCATTGCATCCAAAACTTTCATGAGCCAAACTCATAATCTCAGAAGAACTCCCCCTTACATATTGCATCCATTTCTCCGCCTTTTTGTCATCATAAGATGAGAGTAAAAATCAGCTACCATAATCCAATAACAATAATAAAGAATCCAATATTCCAAGTAAAAACATAGAAATGACAGTAATAACTATCATATCACAGAGAATTGATATCAAAAGGAGTATCAAAAAGAGAAATAACAATCAAAATAATTATCAGACCAAATCATCATTAGATCAGAATTGTTCTTTACTCCCTTTTTAACATTATACAGATCCAATAATATTCAAAAAATATCAGCGAAAACTCAGATCAAAGTATCAGAAATATCAAAAGAAAAAAAAACATAATGAACAAGAATTACTGCAATGATTAATAAAATCTCATACTTGTTAAAATTAACATCATGTCTAATTATCCACATACATTTCATGTCTATTCTCATGTTCTTTCTCACATAACAATCACTTTTCATGTGACCTTTTTGACAACAAAAATTACACATAACCAAAGAATTATTTACATGAACAGGTTTAATTAACCTTACTTGTCTTCTCTGATAAATAGCAAATTCATTTGCAGCAGAATTTATTTTAAAATGAGGTTTTGATTTATTATTTTGAAAACAGTCTTGTTTTTTATGTTGGAGCAACTCATTTAAATTATCTATTCTTCTTATCAAATCTGTAACATCACGAATATTAGGAGGTTGTTTGTGAAGAAAATATTAAAGTGTATTCCTTTGGGGTTTGATTTAAAACCTTATTTTGTTTTAAAAGACTAGAAACCCTAATATTTTAGTCAAAACCCTAGTTTACTTGTGACTAACCGATTTTTCTAAATCTCTCCTATTTTAATTGAAACCCTAATTTTAATTACTGGAATTGGAAAATTCCTCACGTTTTCTTAAAAATTTCCTTTTATTTGAAAATTATCATTTATTAAAGCCCTACTATCCAATTATTCTATAATAAGTGCAAATGAATCTAGAAAGTAGGGTTTTATTCTTCGGTTTCAAGTTTGGAGCAAAATTAGGGTTTTCGCGATTTTTGGCCGGATGAATTTTCGGTACAGAGTAAGGATTAAATTTGGAGATTAAAAGTGATTTTTAAGTGAAAAATAATATGTGATTAGTAGCAATGATATAAGGTTAGTGAATGGGAAGTAAAAACCTTAATACGTGTGTTTTTTAAGAAAAATGGCGCGAACCGGGGGGTCCCGCGCACTACCGATTGAACGCACCACTTGACCACCACTTTCTTGCCATACAAGCTCATTAATATTTGAGCAAAATATCTCCTAAATTCCAGCTAAGTCTGACCGAAATTAATGGCTGAAAATACAAGAAAGAAAAAGAAAATTTTACTTGGTAAGGTTTGTGACAAGTGTCACACCCTGAGTGGCCATTGACCAAGACAATTGTTCAACCTTCTTATCTCCAAATTGGCTTCATTCATCTTCATTTTTCTGCTGGAGAGCCGAGAGAGAGAGAGGGAAAGAACAAGAGAGGAACTCCTCCATTTCTTCTTCAATCCAACAACTAAGTGAGAAATCAAACAAAACAAACCGATTAAACTTACCTTTGAGTGATTAGTTAGTGATTTGTGGTGAGATTTTTGAAAGAGAAAGCTTGGGCTACACTTAGTGAACTCTAGTCAAGGTAAGAAAGCTTATCTCTCTAAATTTTACTTTCAATCTTGTTAAATTAAGTTTGGCAACTTGATTTTGTAGTGGAATCATGGATATTATCATGTTTTGGAAGTTTTTCCCTTTTTATATGATAACTAGGGTTTGAGGAATTTCTGCCCAATTTGTTGTATGATGTATATATGTTGAAATTAAGGTTATAAGGGAGGCTTTGGTAGTGATTATACCAAGAAACTAAGGAGAGTTGATGTTTATCTCAATTCATATCTTTTGATGATTACAAAATAATTGGATGTTTCTAACACCTTTTGTAGAGATCCTTTTCAGAAATAAACCAAACAGGTCTGTGGATTTAAAGCAGAAAAAGAAGATCAAAAAAAAGAATGAAGTCTGCTGAGGATGATGTCGGACGCACAAAAGGAGAATATCGGACGTCCGATATTCTTTGAGTATCTTCGGACGAGTAAAGGACTCAGACTCGGACGTCCGAAGAAGACAAGCCAGGAGTTACTCGATTACTGATCAGGTTCGGACGCTCAACACCTGTGTATCGGACGTCCGACAAACGTTGCTGCTCTTCGGACGCAACACTCTGGACGCATCGGCCGTCCGAAGGAATTGGAGAAGAAAGTCCAAGTATTCATCCTACCCTCGGACGCATGATCGGACGTCCTAAGAGACTCAAGAAAACTTCCAGAACTCATTGATCTCGTTCGGACGCATAAAAACCAAACATCGGACGTCCGACAGCACCAACAGCTAGTTGACTCTTCAGTTGCCTTCTACCTGTTGACAGCATTAATTGAGGAACTCTCTGGTCTCCTATAAAAAGAACAAAGTCAACCACCTCAAGGTAACTTTGTACATCAAGCCTACATCAGATAGTGAGTGATTCGTGTGCTAGAATACTCAAAAGGAACATTTGTACTCCTTGCTTGTGCAATCTTCGTGCAATTTTTCAAGTGTGACATAGCTTCTTCAATAGTGTAGCATAGTGAGGGTTTGCGAGTGTTTGTAAAACTTCCTTGCTTGACCAAGTGTGGTTTGGGGCAAGAAGGAAGTGATCCCTTCCTTGTACACAAAAGATTGGTTGCAAGTCTGTTCAACTTGAAGTAACTTGGTATATAAAAGTGGTGTTCAAACCTCAGTTGTGTTTGAAGCCTGGTTTATTTCTTTACTTTCATTTACTGCTTTTCTACATAAACTGTTCTTCTCTCCATCTCACGAATACCTGTGCTCTTGTGTTATCTTGTTCATTGGAAGGTATTTGAGAAAAGAAAGGCTGTCTGCGAAAAAAAGTAGAATATATCTTAGCAGGTTTTTGAAAGCTTAATTCATCCCCCCTCTTAGGTTGTCTTCGATCCTTACAATTGGTATCAGAGCTTGGTCTCCTAGAGATTAAGCTCAAGCGGCTTGGAGTAAGATGACAACCAGTCATGCTATGTTTGTTGAGGGGCAATCTATTACTAGGCCTCCCATGTTTACTGGTTCTAATTATGTTAGCTGGAAAGAAAGAATGATTATCTTCTTGCAATCCATTGATATTGAGCTGTGGTTTATTGTGAATGAAGAACCGCATGATGCTAACTTTCTTGATGCAGAAACAGGTTTGTTGCGGCAAAAAACGAAAGCTGAGATGAATGCTCAAGATAGAACCAATCTCACATTGAATGCCAAAGCCATGAACGTTCTTTATAGTGCCTTAGACTCAAATGAGTCAATTAGAGTAAAAGGGTGCAAATCTGCCAAAGAAATGTGGGATAAGTTAAGAGAAATTCATGAGAGCAGTGACAACGTAAGAGAACAGAAAAAGTCCATTCTGGTCACCAAGTATGAATCTTTTAAGATGGAACCTCATGAGAACATCGACAAAATGTATTGTAGATTTAATGATCTGATCAAGGATTTAGAGGTGCTTGAGAAGGAGTACTCTCTAGGTGAAAAGAACAGAAAAATTCTGAATGCTCTATCAAAGGATTGGGAAAGCAAAGTGACTTCCATAGAGGAAGCCAAGGATCTAAATTCCTTATCCATTGAATCTCTGATTAACTCTCTAACCTCTTACGAACTGAAACTTAAATCTAAGTTGCAGGAAGAAGAAGACACAAAAGGAAGGAAGAGTATTGCTCTGAAAGCTTCACAAGATGAAGATGAAACAGCCTCACTGGATGAAAATGACTTGGAAGGTGATGACAGTGATATTGCACTCATCACAAGAGACTTCAAAAGATTTCTCAATAAGAGAAAATTCAGGAAAGGCGGATCCAGCAATTCATTCCAGAATCATACTAATGACTTCAGGAATAGAGGGAAACTAGAGTTCAACAAGAAGCAGAACGATAAATGTTTTGAATGTGGCCAACTTGGACATTATGCAAATGAGTGTCCAATGAAGAAAAAGAAGGAAAACAAGATTGAACGAAAATCAAAGTTCAACAATTTCCAGATTACCTGGAATGATTGCAACTCAGAAGGTGAAGTTGAAGAAGAAGAGGAATCTGCTCAAGTGGCTTTCATGGCTATTGGAGATGAAGAGGTAACACAATGCAATTCTCAAACCAATAGTGATAGTGAATCTGATGATAATGTTAATTCTTTTCTAGAAAAAATGCATAACAGCTTGAAAGAATCCTATGTTAAAAACAAAGAACTGAAGCAAAAAATCAGCTTTCTAATACAAGACAATGCAAATCTTTTTCGACAAAACAAATGTCTTAAGCATGAAAATGATAACCTGAAAAGGACTGAAACTGATGTGCTTGCTGAAATTTACAAAAAGAAAAATTACTGTGACTTACTCAAAAGTGAGCAATGCAGCTTAAGAAAAAGGATGGATGTTTTATGCAAATTGTTACATCATGTGAAACAGAATCATCTTCGAAAGAATGACACTATACCTTATGTTAATACTCATCAAATAAGACTGAACCAAAATACAAATGAGTTTGCTATCCACAGAAGAAGGCAAGTCAGATTCATTAAACCTGTTCATTTGATTGATTCAATGTCAGTATGCAACTTTTGTTGTCAATCTGGTCACATGTATAGCAACTGTCATGTTAAGAAAAACATGAGGAATGGCATGAGATGCATGTGGATAGTCAAACATAAGACTAACTCTCAAGGGCCCAACATGTAAAGGGTACCAAATATTATCTTGTGGGTTTGTGTGTAGGTGAACCAGGATTACATTGCTAAAGAATCAAAATGGTTCATTGATAGTGGATGTTCAAGACATATGACTGGTGATGCATCACAATTCATTAAACTCAAGCAAAAAGCAAGTGAAAAGGTAACATTTGGAGATGATAACAAAGCCAAGACTGTTGGTATTGGCGATGTTGGTAAGAATGATCAAATTTTTATCCACAATGTTCTTCTTGTTGACAATTTGAGCTACAATCTGTTAAGTGTTAGCCAATTGTGTGATAGGAATCTGTTTGTATTGTTCAAAAAGCCTGAATGTCTCATATTTGACTCAAAGTTCAACATTGTTTTCAAAGGAAAAAGAGTTAATGATGTCTATGTAGTGTTTCTTGAAAAAATTGATTCCTCATATCTCAAATGTCTCAAAGTAGCAAATGAGGACCCATGGTTGTGGCATAGAAGGTTTTGTCACTTCAATATGGATTTGCTGAAAGAAATTTCTAAAAAGGAACTTGTTAGAGGACTTCCAAAAATTAGATTTGAAAAAGACAGAATTTGTGATGCTTGCCAATTTGGAAAACAAGTCAAGATTTCTTTTAAACCTAAGAAATGTGTTTCTACTTCAAAACCACTTGAACTTCTGCACCTTGATCTGTTTGGTCCTACACAGACTGCAAGCCTTGGTGGTAAGAGATATTGTTTTGTGATTGTTGATGACTACTCTCGATATACTTGGGTAATATTCCTTGCTCATAAAGATGATGCCTTTAAGAATTTTACCTCATTATTTGCTAAAGTACAAAATCTGCTTGGCCTGAAAATTGTTAGTATTAGAAGTGATAATGGGACAGAATTCAAGTTTTGTGGTTTTCCAGAATTTTGTGATCATAATGGTATTACTCATGAATTCTCTATTGCTAGAGTTCCTCAACAAAATGGAGTTGTAGAAAGAAAAAATAGAACTCTCCAAGAGATTGCTAGAACCATGCTTAGTGAATGCAATTTACCAAAATATTTTTGGGCTGAAGCCATAAACACAGCTTGTTATACCATGAATAGAGTTCTTTTAAAACCAATTTTGAACAAAACTTCCTATGAGCCCATGTATGACAAAAAGCCTGTTGTCGGCTACTTCAAAGTATTTGGTTGTAAATGTTTCATTTTGAATTATCAAGGAACATCTTGGAAAGTTTGACAAGAAATCTGATGAGAAAATTTTCTTGGATTATTGTGAAAACAAAAGAGGTTTCAGAGTTTATAATCGTAGAACATTGATTATAGAGGAGGCTATACACATTACTTTTGATGAATCTAATGGTGACATTTCTATGAGTTGTGGTGAAGATGATGACACAGGTGTTCAAGAAGGACTAAAGAAGTTAGCAATCAATGACCATGACTCTGCCTCACCAGAAACTGATTCAAAGGATAATGATGCTCAGGTCAGTCCAGCTGAAGAAGTGAATAATAGAGATACCACTACTCCTAATGATCTTCCTGGAGCCTGGAAATTTGTTCATAATCATCCCAGGGAGCTTATAATTGGTGATCCTTCTGAAAAGGTCAGGACTCGTTCCTCTAGACACCTGGTAGATAATCTTGCTTTTGTATCACATATTGAACCTAAAAATGTTGTTGATGCTTTGAATGATGAGCACTGGATTTTAGCTATGGAAGAAGAGTTAATCCAATTTGAAAGAAACAAAGTTTGGACTCTGGTTGCCAGACCACAAGGCCATCCTATTATTGGCACTAAATGGGTTTTTAGAAACAAATTGAATGATAAAGGGGAGATTATTAGAAATAAGGCTAGACTGGTGGCTAAGGGATACACTCAAGAAGAGGGAATAGACTTTGATGAGTCTTTTGCACCAGTAGCCAGGCTGGAATCCATAAGAATGTTTTTAACATTTGCATGTTTCAAGAATTTTAAATTATTTCAAATGGATGTTAAGAGTGCCTTCTTAAATGGATTTATAGATCAAGAAGTCTATATTGACCAACCTCCTGGTTTTGAAAATGAATCTTATCCAGATCACGTGTTTAAACTCTCAAAAGCTTTATATGGATTAAAGCAAGCTCCTAGAGCATGGTATGAACGTCTGAGTGGATTTCTGATTGAAAATGGTTTTAAAAGAGGCATTGTAGACACTACATTTTTTACAAAACAAAGCTCACAAGATCTTTTGATTGTGCAAATATATGTGGATGATATCATATTTGGTGCTACTAATGAAAAATTGTGCAAGGACTTTTCCATCATCATGCAAAAAGAATTTGAAATGAGCATGATGGGTGAACTGAACTTCTTCCTTGGACTCCAAGTGATTCAAACCCAAGATGGAACGTTTATAAATCAAACAAAATACACCAAGGAGTTGCTGAAAAGATTCGGAATGGAGGATTCAAAACCTGTTGGGACACCTATGTGCACATCTACCAAACTACACAAAGATGAAGAAGGTACAAAAGTTGAGGAGAAGAAGTATAGAGGTATGATTGGAAGTTTACTTTATCTAACTGCTAGTAGGCCTGACATCATGTTTGCTGTGTGTTTATGTGCTCGATTTCAATCCTGTCCAAAGGAATCACACTTGAATGCAGTAAAAAGAATCTTGAGATATCTTAAAGGAACCTTAAATTTTGGCTTGTGGTATCCAAAATGTCATGAACTTCCTTTGTGTGGATTCTCTGATGCTGACTTTGGTGGTTGTAAAATAGATAGAAAAAGTACTACTGCTATATGCAACTTTCTTGGAAATTGCTTGGTCTCTTGGTTTAGTAAAAAACAAAATGCTATCTCACTGTCCACTACTGAAGCTGAATATGTTGCTGCTGGTGCTTGCTGTGCTTAATTGTTATGGATGAAAAACACATTGAATGGCTTCGGTTTAGTATATGAATGTGTACCCATGTACTGTGACAACACTAGTGCAATTAATCTAACAAAAAATCCCATTCAACACTCTAGGACTAAGCACATTGATATAAAGCATCATTTCATTCGCGATCTTGTCTTAAAGGGGGTAATCCGTGTTGAGTTTGTTTGTTCTAAAGAACAGATCGCTGATATCCTCACAAAAGCTCTTCCGCTAGATCAATTTGTGTCTTTGAGGACTAAATTGGGTGTTTCAGAAAAAATGTTCTGAGTCTTATTTCTAGTCAATCTTTATCGGACGTCCGATGAATTGGAACGGACGTCCGACAGAGTTCTTCATCCAAGGTCCAGAAAAACCCTGGTTCGGACGGTTGTGTCGGACGCATCATTTCGTTCGGACGTCCGACACTCAAAAATGTGTCCTATAAGGCAGTTACCCTCTCTTCTAAATTCATTTTTCTTCATAAGTCTCGGACGCGACCTTTCAGTTTCTCTAAAATTTGAAATTCAAATTCCTCTCTCCTCAAACCAAGTTCCGAGAAATTGACTCAACCAACTCTATTACACCTCTCTTGCTCATTAACCACTCATAAAAGGCACTCCTAACACCTAACTACCCCAAAATTCCCAATTTACATACGAAACCCTAACCTCATATAACCCTCTCCTTGCGGCATCATAGTGCACTCTTGTTGGCTCTTACTGTTTTATTTTCTATACACAACATTCTGCATTAAAAATCATATCCACATTGCATCATGGTTAGAATGAGGGGAGGATCTACTAGTGCCGGACGGTCTTTTAAGCTTAGAGATGAAGACATTGAAATTGTTGATCTACCTCCTGTGGCACCTAAAAAGAAGAAAGTGACTCGTCGTGGCAAAGTGAAGCAGACTGCCCAAAGAAAATTAGTTACTCCAACTCCTGAATCATCTGATGAACAAATGGAAGGGCAGATCTCTGAAGGGAACATTGCTGGTGGAAATGAGGAACCAGAGCAGGCTATCCAAGGTGATGAAACTGTCACAAGATCTTCTAGCAAAAGAAAAAGGACTGCAAAGGGGAAGAGAACTCCCCAATCCAAGAAAAAAAATCTGCTGATCCCTCTGTTGATCAGCGGAATGAAGAAAACATTACTGAGAGTCAGCCAACACCTGAACCCTCCATCAGGAAGTCTCCAAGGACAAGGACTGAGACTCAAAATGTTGGTGCATCTGCCACTCAAACCTCTAAAGGGACACGTTCTGGGAAGAATCCAGTATCTCAGCCTGCACCTGAACCCGTTCCTCTACCAAAGTTCATCGATGATGAAGCCAGAGACAGATTTGAGTTAGTCTTTCAAAAAGGGTTCATCACCCAAAGGCTCATCATTCCTTTTGAATTTCGTAAGCTTGATCTTGAACCTGTCATCAAACTCTTTGAATTCCAGAAATGGACTCATCTTCTGACCATTCCTAATGTTTTTTATCCTGACATGCTTTATCAATTTTTTGCTAATCTTAGAAAGGGTACATCATACACTGAACTCGTCTCTAGGGTCAACTCTGTAGACATCATGTTAACCCCTGACATTGTGAATTCTATTCTGAAAACTAGTATTGAACCTGGTTTTAAGGGAAAAATTGCAAATTTCTTTTCGTATGAGGAATTCCCTTTTGCCTATCATCATTTTTACAATGCTAAACTCATGACTTATTTTCAAACCAAATTCAACACCCCTGCTGAGGCAAGATTGGATGATCTCAGTCCTCAAAATCTGATCATCTTTACCATCATTTCGAATCTGTTGGTGCCAACTGATGGTCACAGAACAGATGCAAACAAAATGGAACTCTATCTTTTCTACTGCTTTGTTGAAAAAATCCGCATTGACTTTGGATTTGTAATGTGCAAATTTCTGCTCAAAATCAGCACTGATAGTCGTAGGAAGCTTTCCTATGGCAGATTTCTGACCCCCATTTTTGCTCACTTTGACATACCCTTTTCTGGCAAATCTCCAAAAGACATTGTTTCATCAGTTTTCTCCAAAACTTATTTTGAAAGAAAGAACCTAAAATTTTTTGATGGTCATTGGTGCTACAAGGAGACTGTGGCCGAGTCTAGAAGAAAAAATTTGCATGAAACCCCTGCCACTCCTAGAACTCCCCATGATCAGTCAGGCTATGTTTCTCCTTTCACCATTCATCCTAGAAAGTCTGCTAGTAAGTCCTTCTCTTCCAACTCTGAGGTCATCTCCTTGCTTGAAGACCTCAAACAGCATGTTATGCTTCTTGAAGATGGTCTCATGATGACCATGACCTCTGCCCAACAATCCTCTTTCCTTGAAAAAAGGAATCTTCTTGTGCCCCCTATACCTGAGACAAATGAGACTGCTCATCAGAAAGAACCAAGATCTGAGCCCACAAGGCCAACTACTGGTAATGAGACCACACCAGCTTCCAGTTCTCAGCCCAAGGATAAAGGCAAGGCTCCAATAACTGAGGAAGCATTTGAAGATGATGATGAAGAAACTGAGGAAGAAGAGGACCTTGAACAGTACCGTCTGACCAGGAGGAGGCCTGGATCATCTAAGATCACCATCTAGGCACTACTAGGTCATTGCACCTAAACCTAGGACTATAGTTCATCTTTTGCATTGCACTTTTGTACTAAGTGTTGAACACCTGGTCTGTACAACTGGATATTTTCTACTATTTATGAATGTTTTAACTAAGTGCTTGTTATGAATGCTTTGAATGGATGTTATGATTGGTTATATGTTTTTGAAATCTGTTCAATGAATGAATGTTTCTGTTTAACATCTGCTACATGATTGAGTCCAAATTGTACTGTACATTGTAAAGGAATACACTGATAATGTTTCTGATGGGACTTACTGCTGGTTCCAAAACTGACACTCAATCTTGTGATGACAAAAAGGGGGAGAATTGGAATTGGATTTGGTTTAACACTGATAGTATAGAGTATCTAGTTAGGGGGAGACAGTCTCAAGGGGAGTTGAGCTGGATCAGCACTGATGATGTGGATTGCGTTTCTTCCTATATACTACCCATGCACTTCGTTAGGGGGAGCTGTTATATTTTGTGCTCTATCCAATTGTTTTGTCATCACCAAAAAGGGGGAGATTGTTTATCTCAATTCATATCTTTTGATGATTACAAAACAATTGGATGTTTCTAACACCTTTTGTAGAGATCCTTTTCAGAAATAAACCAAACAGGTCTGTGGATTTAAAGCAGAAAAAGAAGATCAAAAAAAGAATGAAGTCTGCTGAGGATGATGTCGGACACACAAAAGGAGAATATCGGACGTCCGATATTCTTTGAGTATCTTCGGACGAGTAAAGAACTCAGACTCGGAGATTAAAAGTGACTTTTAAGTGAAAAATAATATGTGATTAGTGTTGAGTTTTAGGGACACTACGCAGCAGAAAAATAAAAAAAATTTCCCTAAAACCATCCAGGAATCACCCTAGATTTTACGTATGATGTACTAAAAGTAGGGTTTTAGGATTACCTTAATCCAAGCGCGTCTCCTTGCAGCGTTGTTTGAGGATGGTCAGCCCTTGAGCAGTCCAATCGTCCTACCTCTACTGATATCCACGCTAGAGCAATCCTGGATCGTCTCACGAACTATGTATTGAAGAGAAAAGGTGCTAGCCTTTTTACTCTCTTCGAACGTATAATTTTCTCTCTCTATTGTATGTGACGCTCACACACTATTTCTGTATCTCAGCTAAACCCCAAAAAACACACCATTGGAGAAAGAGAGAGATGTATCTCATATGATAGATTGATTAGTCTTCTTGTTTTATTCAAAAACAAAAACCTCAGACTTCTCATCACATAAGACTCTATCTATCATTATCTGATAGATAAGAGATAACCATTTACTCTTATCTGCTCAAATAGGCCTGGGATTAATTTTCTTTTAAAATTAAACCCCGACATTTTACATAGTTTTAATCCAGGATTCAATCTCTATTGCGTGTGACCCAACAGGTCCCGAATGTATTAGTAATAATTATGGTTTAATAATTAGATAAAATAAACAACTTTATTTTATCATAACTTATAATAAATAATTAACCCATAATTATAAATCACGAGCGGTGTCTAGCAACACATCGCGATTGCCCAATTATTCGGAATTAGTCAAGGGAATTTGACCTAACCTTTCCGTGAAAATTACCGTGTAATTATTATCCTTTCACCAAAGATATCCAATCAGTCAGGAATAAGGAATAAGTGCCAATTCCTTGATGACTAATTAAATTTTCTAGTTCCCGAAATTTACCCTTAATTAGGTTAAATTGAAGACATTCTTCAATTTACCTAATAGTCGACTTTAGGGTTAATTTCTCACTAGTGGCCATCCGGATATCAACTCCTTCTATCAGAGTGGTAAATCCTATCTTGATCACCCATTTTCTTTACGTGCTTCACACTACATCCAACTTCTACACTTTAAGGTACTCACGAAGAGTAACAAGTAAATAGAGTCAAAATGTAGCGATTCACACTCAAGATACTATGGTGATCTCAAGTCGCAGGATCACTTACACAATTTTTCACTAGAGATACACCATTGGCACTAGATAGATATCCTAACGGGATCTCTAAACGGATCACTCCAATGCATTTGTACTTTTCAAATCATCTACACATTAGCCTAAGTATCTTTATACCATAGTTGATGAGAACAACCACTAATTACACTAATTAGAGGCTAACTATGTACTAGTTTTACCGTACTAAAGATGTCCTATTTCATTAGTACAAAAACTAGGGAATTTTAATAATATTACTATAAATGTGATTGATATCTCATAGTCACCAACTCTTGTGACTATCATCACATTAGTAATATTATAAGGACTTTATCGGTTGTATCTAATATTTAACAGATAAATAAGAAATTATTAAAATACAAAACATATAATAAGGAATGTATAAAAACAAATACATTGTTTTAGGGCATACATTCCAACAATCTCCCACTTGCACTAAAACACATTATCCATGTTTTTCATCCCATAAGATAATACATGACTATCATGTTTCTTTTGAGGAAGAGCTTTAGTAAGAGGATCAGCTATGTTATCCTCTGTGGAGACTCTCTCTATCTTTAAATCATTCCTAGCAACAATTTCTCTAATCAAGTGAAATCTCCTAAGCACATGTTTGGATCGCTGATGAGACCTAGGTTCCTTGGCTTGAGCTATAGCTCCATTGTTATCACAGTACAAAGTGACCGGATCAACAATGGTTGGAACCACACCAAGTTCAGTTACGAACTTCTTGATCCAAACTGCTTCCTTAGCTGCTTCCGCGGCCGCAATGTATTCAGCCTCTGTTGTAGAATCTGCTGTGGTGTCTTGTTTGGAACTCTTCCAACAGACAGCACCTCCATTAAGAGTAAAAATGAAGCCTGACTGTGATTTACAATCATCCTTATCTGATTGAAAACTCGCATCAGTATAGCCTTTGAGCTCTAACTCACCATTTCCATATATTAAGAACAAATCTTTGGTCCTTCTTAAGTACTTAAGAATGTTCTTAACTGTTATCCAATGACCCTCACCTGGATTAGCTTGAAATCTGCTTGTGACGCTCAGAGCATAGGAGACATCAGGTCTTGTACATAACATAGCATACATAATTGATCCAATTGCTGAAGCATATGGAACATTGTGCATCTTATCAGTCTCAACTTTTGTCTTTGGACACATGTTTTTAGAAAGGCTTATACCCTGAGTCATAGGTAAATTACCTCTCTTAGACTGATCCATGCTAAACCTTTTTAGCACCTTTTCTATGTATGTAGATTGTGAAAGACCCAGTAGCCTTTTAGATCTATCCCTATAGATCTTAATGCCTAATATATAGGCCGCTTCTCCTAAATCTTTCATGGAAAAGTTCTTCGACAACCAACCCTTTACCGATTGTAACATCGGTATGTTGTTTCCCATTATTAATATGTCATCTACATATAAAATAAGGAAAACAATTGAACTCCCACTAACTTTCTTATACACACAAGGTTCATCCGGATTTTTGAGAAATCCAAACTCTTTGATCGTCTCATCGAATCGGATGTTCCAACTCCTAGATGCCTGCTTAAGTCCATAAATGGACTTTTGTAGTTTACATATTTGACTAGGATTTGTAGATGTAAAGCCTTCAGGTTGTGTCATATACACATCCTCATGCAATGTCCCGTTAAGGAATGCGGTCTTTACATCCATCTGCCAAATCTCATAGTCATGATATGCTGCTATGGCAAGCAATATCCGAATGGATTTAAGCATAGCTACTGGTGAGAAAGTTTCATCATAATCGATTCCCTCTTTCTGCTTGTAGCCTTTGGCTACCAGTCTAGCTTTATAGGTAACTACATTACCATCCATGTCAGTCTTCTTCTTGAAGATCCATTTGCACCCTACAGGTTTTATCCCTTCAGGTGGATCAACTAAGGTCCACACCTTATTGTCATACATGGAATTCATTTCGGAATTCATGGCTTCCAACCATTTAGAGGAGTCTGGATTACTTATTGCCTCTTGGTAGGTAGTAGGTTCGTCATCTTGAATGACTAGAACATCATTGCTATGGCTCACAAGAAATTGGTATCTCTTGGGAGTTGAGCGTGTTCTTACTGACCTACGAAGCCCTTGTGTATCAACAGCTTCAGTATCTTCCCCATCATTATGTGGTTGAAGCTGTTCTTCATTAGATCGTTCAATGTTTGTTGGATGATCCTGAATTTCTTCAAGATCTATTCTACTCCTACTACTTCTTTCTAGAATGTATTCTTTCTCTAGAAAAATAGCATGTTTTGAGACAAACACCTTTTGCTCAATTGGATTGTAGAAATAGTATCCTATAGACTCTCTTGGATACCCTACAAACAAACATTTGTCAGATCTAGGTTCAAGCTTGTCTGACTCTGCCTTCTTCACATAAGCTGGGCAGCCCCAAACCTTCATATAAGACAGATTTGGTTTCTTTCCTTTCCATATCTCATATGGTGTGGAGTCGACAACTTTAGTGGGTACTCTATTAAGAGTATAAGAGGCTGCATCTAATGCAAATCCCCAAAACGATTTTGGGGCACTTGAGTGGCTCATCATAGAACGAACCATATCCAATAAGGTTCGGTTTCTCCTTTCAGATACACCATTTAACTGTGGTGTACCTGGAGGAGTCCATTGTGGAACTATTCCATTATCCTTTAAATAAACTCCAAACTCGTCATTTAAGTATTCTCCACCACGATCAGATCGTAGTATCTTAATACTTTTATTGGTTTGTTTTTCTACTTCATTCTTGAATTCCTTAAACTTTTCAAAGGATTCAGATTTGTATTTCATTAAATACACGTAACCATATCTCGAATGGTCATCTGTGAAGGTGATGAAGTATGAAAAACCTCCTCTAGCAGTGATCGACATTGGGCCGCATACATCAGTGTGTACTAACCCAAGTAAATCACTGGCTCGTTCCCCTTTTCCAGTAAAGGGCATTTTGGTCATTTTTCCAAGTAAACAAGCTTCGCATGTATCATATGATTCATAATCAAATGAATCCAAGTATCCATGTTGGTATAACTTGGAGATGCGTTTTTCATTTACATGACCAAGCCTACAGTGCCAGAGGTAGGTTTTATTTAGTTTATCTGTTCTCATTCTTTTTTCACTCACATTGAGAATTTGATGATCAAGATCTAGAATATATAAACCGTTATTCCAACTTCCAGAACCATAAAACACACCATTTTTAGAAAAAGAACAACATTTATTCTCCTGGGTTATCCGAAACCCATTTAAATCCAAGCAGGAAATAGAAATGATGTTTGTAGTAAGTGCTGGAACACAGTAACAATTTAATAATTCTAAAATCAATCCACTGGGTAAAGTGATATAATAAGTCCCTACAGCTAAAGCAACAACTTTTGCTCCATTGCCCACACGTAGGGTGACTTCTCCTTTTCCCAGCTTTCTACTGTCCCTTAGACCCTGCATAGATGTGCAAATGTGAGAACCACATCCGGTATCTAATACCCAAGAGTCTGATTTGGAAGTAGACACATTAATCTCAATCATATATGTACCTGATGATGAAGCTTCAGCAAGCTTCTTTTGCTTCAGGCTCTCCAAGTATGACTTGCAGTTCCTTTTCCAATGTCCAGTTTGATTACAATGGAAGCAGGTTGCTTTGGACTGGTCCGCCTTTGCCTTTTTGGGCTTTTGGGTGGGCTTGTTTTTGGATTTCTTAAATCCCTTTTCTTGCCTCTTCCTCTTCTTAGAAGAAGTAACGACAAGCACACCAGTAGAGCCCTTTCCCTTTTTGATTTCTTTCTCAGCAGTTTTCAGCACATTCAACAATTGAGGCAAAGTGTGCTGCAGATTATTCATCTGATAGTTCATAACGAACTGTGAGAAAGAATCTGGCAGAGATTGGAGTACTAAATCAACATTCAGCTCCTTATCCATCTTAAAACCTAATTCGGCCAGTTTTTCAATTAGCCCAATTAATTTTAAGACATGTGGAGCAACAGGTGCTCCCTCTGCCATCTTGCACCTGAACAATTCTTTAGAGGTATCATATCTAACCGTCCTTGATTGTTGTTCAAACAACTCTCTCAGGTGTTGTACAATATCATACGCCCCCATGTTCATGTGCTGCTGCTGAAGCTGAGGAGTCATGGAAGCTATCATGATACATGAGGCTTCCCTATTGTCATCCTTATGTTTCTTATAAGCATTTCTAACAGCAGCAGGTGCAGTAGGTTCAGGCTCTTGAGGCATTGGACCATCAAGTACATACTCAATTTTCTCATGAGTGAGAACGATAAGGACGTTACGATGCCAATCAAGAAAGTTCGTGTCGTTGAGTTTGCAATCAGTAAGAATAGTACGAAGGCTCAAATTGTTACTCATTCTACAACAAAATGAAAGATAGAATTTGTTAGAAAAATGTTTTGTTTAATAAAATCATAAAAACTTCAAAATTATGATTTTATTTCCACTATTTTTTTTCCAAATCAATTACCCTCTAAAATTGAATCGGGAATTTCAAAAATTCCATAGTGGCTAGGATCCTATCTTAATTTATTTTCGACCTTGAGTGTGTCCCAACAAATCGAAAATAATTATGAAAGGTAGGTACTCTTACCAATTACAACTTATTGCAATTCCTAGATCAGTTGGGTGTCAACTCTTGACTTTAAATCTCTATGGATCAACCCAACACTTGCCTCTAAAATTAATGATTTTGAGTGAATCCCAACAAATCATAATTTTAGTTAAATCAAACCCATCATTCTTGAGAACATTTCTCATAGCAAAAACACGTAGTAAGTAAGGCAGCCTTGGGTGAATCCCAACAAGCTAGCACTTAATAACTACTCTTGTTTTATACTATAATGATGGAAGGCATTTTATTGATTTAATATTATAGTTGAGGGATTTGTCTCTTTTCCCAAAAATATTTTATAATTAAAATTTTGGAAAAATTGCTCATTTGGTCTCATCAATAAACATGCATATAACCATTTCAAACTTATAAACATGAATTTAAATCGTGGATGGTTGTGGATATTCCTAAACTAATTTCCCCGGCCACTAAGGAAATTAGCAATTTACTAAAGTCTCTGAATACGAGATGAACCCCTTCGTCTTCGTATGCCTCCTTTCTTCTTTTCAAAGTTACAATTTCTGTATCGATAATTTAAATTCCTATCATCTATTCCTATCTATTGTACATTACAAATAGTATAGAAGAAACCCCGAGTTACATTCGGGGGGAATTTAGATGAGAAAGGAAATTACAATTAGAAAATAAGAAAGGCAGGACACGCAGGCCCTATTTTAAAATTAATTACAACCATTCAAACCTAGAATGATTGTAACCTTCCAAAATACCACAATCATATTGCGTGCTATATCCACAACCATCCACCATGCATTTTCACAATTTAAACAACTTTAAATAAAAGAAAAGCATGTAAAATAAGCAATCTCAATTCATGGATTAATTGGATTTAATTCCTAAGGTCCCAAACAAATTTTGGGTCCATGCATACGCAACAAATATTGGTAAAATTAAATTTTATTAGGTCAAATTTATCCTCAACTAATTTGAGGAAAGAATGGGAAAATAATTCAAATTAATCGAATTAGTTCTAATTTATTTCCCAACCTAATAATATCTGAAATAAATGATTCCATAACACATTTTAACAATTAAAATGGGATTTAATTCAGAAGATTTCCAAAAGTTCAAAACTTCAAGCTTTAAGGGGAAAAAAAAATTTTTCTTAAACCACTGGACACCACCGGCAGCTACCATTGGACACCACCTTTTCAGTCACCACCGTTGAGGTCTCCACTGACCATCAACAGCGGCAACTCCCAGCGGCAGCCACCAGGGAGTTTACTGGAAACAAGCTGCAACATCCAATCGGCTGCAACATCAAGCAGCAAACGTGCCTGATTGCTGCTGATCCTCGTTGTCGCGCCTGTTCGCTGGATAGCGGAGCTACCACCGCAACAGCCACCACCACTGGAGTCTCCACTGACCACCAGTGGCAGCGGCTGCTGGTAGCAGCCACCTCAGGCCATGGGCAGCAACCGTGAGGAGGCTGCTATGCCCTCGCTGATGTCTGCAACAATTTTGTTGCGTTTTTGTCCCAGAGAGCTCACAACTCTTCTACCCAGCAACCACTACCAGGCGTACAACCTTCCACTGCCACCAAGGAAAAACCACCATGGCCTCCCACGGCAGCAGCAGCTGGCGGCAGCCCTTGCAGCCGCAACATCGCAGCAACCGCAGGTTTGCTAACGCAAACTTGCTATGTTTTTTTTTTTTTTCTTTTTGGTCCAATGATCATCCTGCAACTTTTGCAGATGATCAACTATGACCATGGGTGACTCAAATCCACGAAAGAAAGAAAAGCCCAGATGCTTATGATGTCCGCAGCTTCCTAAGCTTCGTGCGCATAACGCAGCTTTCAAAAGCTTTCATGAAAAACCCTTTTTTTTTCTTTTTGTTTTGAAAAACCCAAAAACAATTCTTCCATAATTCCGCATATCAATTAAATCCAACCAGTAATATTAATCCATGAATCCAAAATTGCTTAAAATCATACGTAAAATTCTTAGGGATGGCTCTGATACCACTGTTGAGTTTTAGGGACACTACGCAGCGGAAAAATAAAAAAAAATTTCCCTAAAACCATCCAGGAATCACCCTAGATTTTACGTATGATGTACTAAAAGTAGGGTTTTAGGATTACCTTAATCCAAGCGCGTCTCCTTGCAGCGTTGTTTGAGGATGGTCAGCCCTTGAGCAGTCCAATCGTCCTGCCTCTACTGATATCCATGCTAGAGCAACCCTGGATCGTCTCACGAACTATGTATTGAAGAGAAAAGGTGCTAGCCTTTTTACTCTCTTCGAACGTATAATTTTCTCTCTCTATTGTATGTGACGCTCACACACTATTTCTGTATCTCAGCTAAACCCCAAAAAACACACCATTGGAGAAAGAGAGAGATGTATCTCATATGATAGATTGATTAGTCTTCTTGTTTTATTCAAAAACAAAAACCTCAGACTTCTCATCACATAAGACTCTATCTATCATTATCTGATAGATAAGAGATAACCATTTACTCTTATCTGCTCAAATAGGCCTGGGATTAATTTTCTTTTAAAATTAAACCCCGACATTTTACATAGTTTTAATCCAGGATTCAATCTCTATTGCGTGTGACCCAACAGGTCCCGAATGTATTAGTAATAATTATGGTTTAATAATTAGATAAAATAAACAACTTTATTTTATCATAACTTATAATAAATAATTAACCCATAATTATAAATCACGAGCGGTGTCTAGCAACACATCGCGATTGCCCAATTATTCGGAATTAGTCAAGGGAATTTGACCTAACCTTTCCGTGAAAATTACCGTGTAATTATTATCCTTTCACCAAAGATATCCAATCAGTCAGGAATAAGGAATAAGTGCCAATTCCTTGATGACTAATTAAATTTTCTAGTTCCCGAAATTTACCCTTAATTAGGTTAAATTGAAGACATTCTTCAATTTACCTAATAGTCGACTTTAGGGTTAATTTCTCACTAGTGGCCATCCGGATATCAACTCCTTCTATCAGAGTGGTAAATCCTATCTTGATCACCCATTTTCTTTACGTGCTTCACACTACATCCAACTTCTACACTTTAAGGTACTCACGAAGAGTAACAAGTAAATAGAGTCAAAATGTAGCGATTCACACTCAAGATACTATGGTGATCTCAAGTCGCAGGATCACTTACACAATTTTTCACTAGAGATACACCATTGGCACTAGATAGATATCCTAACGGGATCTCTAAACGGATCACTCCAATGCATTTGTACTTTTCAAATCATCTACACATTAGCCTAAGTATCTTTATACCATAGTTGATGAGAACAACCACTAATTACACTAATTAGAGGCTAACTGTGTACTAGTTTTACCGTACTAAAGATGTCCTATTTCATTAGTACAAAAACTAGGAAATTTTAATAATATTACTATAAATGTGATTGATTAAATAAGAAGTTATTAAAATACAAAACATATAATAAGGAATGTATAAAAACAAATACATTGTTTTAGGGCATACATTCCAACAATTAGTAGCAATGATATAAGGTTAGTGAATGGGAAGTAAAAACCCTAATACGTGTGTTTTTTAAGAAAAACGGCGCGAACCGGGGGGGTCCCGCGCACTACCTATTGAACGCACCACTTGACCACCACTTTCTTGCCATACAAGCTCATTAATATTTGAGCAAAATATCTCCTAAATTCCAGCTAAGCCTGACCGAAATTAATGGCTGAAAATACAAGAAAGAAAAAGAAAATTTTACGTGGTAAGGTTTGTGACAAGTGTCACACCCTGAGTGGCCATTGACCAAGACAATTGTTCAACCTTCTTATCTCCAAATTGGCTTAATTCATCTTCATTTTTCTGCTGGAGAGCCGAGAGAGAGAGAGGGAAAGAACAAGAGAGGAACTCCTCCATTTCTTCTTGAATCCAACAACTAAGTGAGAAATCAAACAAAACAAACCGATTAAACTTACCTTTGAGTGATTAGTTAGTGATTTGTGGTGAGATTTTTGAAAGAGAAAGTTTGGGCTACACTTAGTGAACTCTAGTCAAGGTAAGAAAGCTTATTTCTCTAAATTTTACTTTCAATCTTGTTAAATTAAGCTTAGCAACTTGATTTTGTGGTGGAATCATGGATATTATCATGTTTTGGAAGTTTTCCCCTTTTTATATGATGAACTAGGGCTTGAGGAATTTCTGCCCAATTTGTTGTATGATGTATATATGTTGAAATTAAGGTTATAAGGGAGGCTTTGGTAGTGATTATACCAAGAAACTAAGGAGAGTTGATGTTTATCTCAATTCATATCTTTTGATGATTACAAAATAATTGGATGTTTCTAACACCTTTTGTAGAGATCCTTTTCAGAAATAAACCAAATAGGTCTGTGGATTTAAAGCAGAAAAAGAAGATCAAAAAAAGAATGAAGTCTGCTGAGGATGATGTCGGACGCACAAAAGGAGAATATCGGACGTCCGATATTCTTTGAGTATCTTCGGACGAGTAAAGAACTCAGACTCGGACGTCCGAAGAAGACAAGCCAGGAGTTACTCGATTACTGATCAGGTTCGGACGCTCAACACCTGTGTATCGGACGTCCGACAAACGTTGCTGCTCTTCGGACGCAATACTCTGGACGCATCGGCCGTCCGAAGGAATTGGAGAAGAAAGTCCAAGTATTCATCCTACCCTCGGACGCATGATCGGACGTCCTAAGAGACTCAAGAAAACTTCCAGAACTCATTGATCTCGTTCGGATGCATAAAAACCAAACATCGGACGTCCGACAGCACCAACGGCTAGTTGACTCTTCAGTTGCCTTCTACCCGTTGACAGCATTAATTGAGGAACTCTCTGGTCTCCTATAAAAAGAACAAAGTCAACCACCTCAAGGTAACTTTGTACATCAAGCCTACATCAGATAGTGAGTGATTCGTGTGCTAGAATACTCAAAAGGAACATTTGTACTCCTTGCTTGTGCAATCTTCGTGCAGTTTTTCAAGTGTGACATAGCTTCTTCAATAGTGTAGCATAGTGAGGGTTTGCGAGTGTTTGTAAAACTTCCTTGCTTGACCAAGTGTGGTTTGGGGCAAGAAGGAAGTGATCCCTTCCTTGTACACAAAAGATTGGTTGCAAGTCTGTTCAACTTGAAGTAACTTGGTATATAAAAGTGGTGTTCAAACCTCAGTTGTGTTTGAAGCCTGGTTTGTTTCTTTACTTTCATTTACTGCTTTTCTACATAAACTGTTCTTCTCTCCATCTCACGAATACCTGTGCTCTTGTGTTATCTTGTTCATTGGGAGGTATTTGAGAAAAGAAAGGCTGTCTGCGAAAAAAAGTAGAATATATCTTAGCAGGTTTTTGAAAGCCTAATTCACCCTCCCCTCTTAGGTTGTCTTCGATCCTTACAGTTGACTAAAAACTAAAAATTCCAGAATCTGGAAATTTTTCCCCAACATTCTGTCCGAATTTGTAACTGTATGTTAGAGGCCGAATTGGCCTTAGGTCAAAGAAGAAAAGTTGTAGAGAATGGTATTTTATAGGTGCTTACAACATTTCAGCTCAATCGGAGCAACGTAGGTCGTAAAAAGTCCAAAATACCCTTACTATTTTAAGTTTTTTTCCAGCAGTCCGCGTGATCAGTTTGTCCAGTTTATCACGTTTTTTGACTAGGATTTGTACTGATTTAGTTTTTTTCCAAAACATAAAAGTTGTAGTATTCTGACTTAGCTTTCAAATGCCTCTAAGAACACCTAATTCGGACTTTTGTACTCTGAGATATGACCATTACAGTGTAATACGGTTATATAGCCGATGAATTGGTTTTTGGTTTAGTAATTTGAGGATTTGACTAAGTTACATTAGGAACTGGACTAAGTGACCTTCATGAACATTGTAGTTCTGTGTTTTAGCTTCGAAACGGCATAGGTTGTACCTCAATCCGATAAGCGTAGCCTCGGATATGTTATTTCCGCATCCACACGTCAAATCTGTCTTGTGCTAGATTGTATTTCTGCACTTGTTATTATTGTGATTCTTATTCTTATGATATGATGAGCCTATGGAACGGCTTTTGACTTGAATTATGATATGTGTGACTTTGGATTGTGGCTGAGGAAAAATAATGAAGCCTAAATGGCTGGAAAATTAGGTAAACACAAAGGGCATGCTGCCCGAATTTACGCTCGAGAACTATATAAATACACTTGCGACTTGGGTCGAATTGATATGAATAGTACTTGAACCATCTAGGGTACTTGAGTCTTCTTGTTTCGAGGTATATAAGTAAGGACTTGGCCGAACTTGTACCCTTGAGAAATGAAATAATGATTGCTCGAAGTATGTTTTCCTTGTACTTTCAACTCGCAAGACAATTTCAAGTATAAATATTACAAAGTTTTACTGTTTAAAAAGGCGAGCAAGTGTTTCACGACTACTCTCCAAGTGAATTCCAATTTCTTGATTTTGATATAATGAAACGTCTAAGTTTCGAATCTTAGTCATGTTTCAAAGTTCTCAAATTGAATTTTTATCGCAGATCTGGACTCCAAACCTGGAGTATAACTGAACGTGAATACTAGAAGCACTATATCTTTTGGTGAGTGCTTTCAAATACCGAATTGCACTAGATACTTGAACTTGATACGTGACCAATATGAGTACATGTTATATACGTGAACTGATAGGGCAAGAATGTACTTTATCGCACTTGCCCTTACGTGATATACTTGTTTATTGATTGCAATTGACTTGATATACTTGTTCATGAGGTGCGCACTTCCTGGAATTCCAGAAACCCTGTGACGAGTTACTCTAGTCGAGCCAGCAAGGGCTTGGTCGATTGGGTAACGAGCCCTGGGTCTCTTGCTTTGTCGAGTGGAGTGATATCTCCTCGACTAATCGGTATACTCGAGTATTACCACCCGTGTTTATTGAGGATTTTGGGCCCAGTAGGGGGTGTGAATGGTGGACGAAGAGTCGTGTAAGTGGTGCTCTACTGGATTGGTTCCTTTACTTGAAAGTTGACGGAGTGTCAACTACTATGTGATCAAGCTCCTGATGATGAAATGGGAAGTTGGCTCCTGAGAGCCATCCGTATCCTTATGCTTTGGAATGATTATTGTTTATTGGATTATTGTTGATTCTGAAAAACTTTTACACTCGCTCATTTCGAGATTTCTATTTGACGTGTTATTGCTCACGTTTATGAACTCTTCATGCTCGTTACTTTGCTATATCGAAAACTTGTACTTATAAATAATGGTCAATTTGCTATTTGGAACCTCACTGGGCTTTTAACTCATACCACGCTATTTGTTTTCCTTACAGGGGGTACGAGCTAGACATGAGACATGTAAAGACTAGCGTAGTCTAGTTGTTTTGACTTTCGACTTTTGACTTGTACTCGCGCTACTCCTCGAATAGAATGTTTTGTACTTGGATTGTATCCGCTTTGAACCAGTTTGAGTATATTGAGGCTTTGTATCTTGATTTTCATCAATGTAAATTCTAAGCTTGAATTACGATGGTATTTATGGTTCATGAATGAATGCACGTGATACGAGTGAGTGAGTCCTAGCGAGAGCTGGGCAGGCGGTCCACCAAACCCCTTTGGTACGCCTTAGGGGGAGGTGGGGTCGTCACAAAATCACCTTGTTCCTTTTTGAACATTTCATAAAGTTTTATTTTTCTATCAAGCTCAAAGTGTAAAGTAGTCTCACTCTTTTTTAAGAAATCACTTTCAGTTTTCAGTTTTTTGTTTTTTTGAAAAAGACATGCATTGTCCTGAAGAATAAAGTTAATGTTATGTTTTAATTCTTTGTTTCTAGCATAAGATTCTTTCAAACTATCATGCAATTTTATAATGAAAGATTCAAGATCATCATCAGTTTCATCATCACTTTCAAATTGAGAGTTAGAAGATGTTACATCATCATCTCCAATGGCCATGAAAGCAAATTCGTCTTCCTCTTCAATTTCACCATCGGAGTTGCACTCATTCCATATGAATTGAAATTTGTTGAATCTTGATTTTCTTGCTTCTTTCTTCTTCATCACTGGACATTCACTTGCATAGTGTCCAGGTTGGCCGCATTCAAAGCACTTATCAGCTTGCTTTTTATTGAACTCTATCTTCCCTTTGTTTCTCAAATTGTTGGACTGATTCGGAAAGGAGTTGCTAGGTCCACTTTTTTCTGAATTTCCTCTTGTTGAGTATTCTTTTGAAACCTCGTGTGATGAGTGCAATATCACTATCATCACCTTCCATGTCATCTTCGCTCACGGAGGCTGGATCATCTTCATCTTGTGAAACCTTCAGAGCAATATTCTTTCTTACTTTCGCATCCTCCTCCTCTTGCACTTTGGATTTAAGTTTCAGCTCATAAGAGGTTAGAGAATTAATAAGAGATTCAATAGGCATAGTATTCAAATCTTTAGCCTCCTCAATAGCAGTCACTTTATTTTCCCAATCATTAGACAAGGCATTCAAGATTTTTTTATTTTTCTCACCTACAGAATATTCTTTTTCCAGCACCTCTAAGTCCTTAATGAGGTCTTTGAATCTACAGTACATCTCATCAATGTTTTCATGAGGTTCCATCTTGAACGATTCATACTTGGTAACCAGAATGGATTTCTTTTGTTCTCTAACATTTTCACTACTTTCATGAATTTCTCTCAGAAATATTGATGTTATATACAACTTTAAAATCTCTATTTCACTACTTTCATGAACATTCTTTTTCTAATTTTATAGAAAACAACATATGATAAAATTACCATATGAAAAAGATTTTAATGAAAAAAATATTCCAACTAAAGCAAGACCTATACAAATGAATAGTGAATTATTAGAATTTTGTAAAAAAGAAATACAAGCATTAATAAATAAAGGATTAATAATACCCTCAAAATCACCCTGGAGTTGTGCAGCTTTTTATGTTATGAATCAAGTCGAAAAAGAAAGAGGAGTTCCCAGATTAGTTATTAATTATAAACCATTAAATCAAGTTTTACAATGGATTAGATATCCAATTCCAAATAAAAGGGATTTATTAAATAGATTATATAACGCAAAAATATTTTCAAAATTTGATATGAAATCAGGATATTGGCAGATTTTAATAAATTCTTAACAAAATAGTATTGATACCAGAACCAACCCAGTCATATAATTGACATAAAATTAAATAAAACTTACTTGGAAATCAGAGTAGCTTTGCAACGAAAACTTTAAATAGCAGAGCCTTTGAGATGAAATCAAACTTCGAATTCTTATTGAACTTCTTGAATCAAAGAGCATACAAAGAAATATAGAAGCTGAGAATTTAGAGGTTTACAAAAAGTTCATATGATAGCTAAAAAAAACTCGATGCTTCTACAAATGATCTTGAGTTCTATTTATAGAGACTTCCGTCTTTTAATTTCATCTTCATTTGATTGCCGACACTTTCATTTGAATTTCATTTGCTTTTCTTGCCGACACATTATCTTCTTATAATTGGTCCTTTTGAAATTCTTCTCTTATCTTGAAATTGGCATCTTTGAAATTGGCCGACCACTTTATCAAAAGTCTGTCGGGTCTTGAGCACAGGGACCACCAAATGGATCAAAAGTTGATTCTGATGACGATCCAGCTGACTCATCTTTTTTTGTCTTCTTCTTTCTTGTCTTCAATTTGCAAATAATTTAGGTATTCTTTGAGCATTTCCGGATTCTGCATCATCTTTTTCATTAAGAAGTCATTTGCCGTGATGTCTGATATTGAGCAACTTTTCTCTTTTTCTATCTTCTGTGGAGTAGTTGGGGAATTAACTCCTTTGGTAGATTGTTGATTTGGATTAGTCCATTTGAGTTTTTCTCCAGTCTCTAGGAATCTTAATACATTCTTTTGATCACAAAATTCTTGATTGAATCCTAACCACTATTTAATTTTGAATTCTCGAACTAGTGACATTGGAAGTGATTTTTCCAATTCTTGATGAACTTTGAAACTCCAGCAAAAAATCCATGGTACTTTGAATTCCATATGAAATAGTATTGGCCATGTATAGTAATGACATAATCCTAGGAACACCTTTTTTAATTCAAATATATCCATTCTCAGTAGGACATGAAGGTATTTCTACTAATATTATGGGAAAAACTATTACTTTTAAATTCTTAACTCCAATAAAACAAAGAGAATTACAAATGTTACAATCATCCTCTATATATAAAACAATAAATTCAATTACTAGAGTAAAACAACATATAAATTATATAAAGGAAGAAAAATCTTATTTAAAAATTGAAGAACAATTAAAAGAAATAAAAATGCAAAAAAGAATTTTAGAATTAGAAGAATTAATTAAAAAAGAAGTTTGTGCAGAAATTCCAAATGCCTTTTGGGATAGAAAACAACATATGATAAAATTACCATATGAAAAAGGTTTTAATGAAAAAAATATTCCAACTAAAGCAAGACCTATACAAATGAATAGTGAATTATTAGAATTTTGTAAAAAGAAAATACAAGCATTAATAAATAAAGGATTAATAATACCCTCAAAATCACCCTGGAGTTGTGCAGCTTTTTATGTTCTGAATCAAGCCGAAAAAGAAAGAGGAGTTCCCAGATTAGTTATTAATTATAAACCATTAAATCAAGTTTTACAATGGATTAGATATCCAATTCCAAATAAAAGGGATTTATTAAATAGATTATATAACGCAAAAATATTTTCAAATTTTGATATGAAATCAGGATATTGGCAGATTTTAATAACCCCTGAAGATAGATATAAAACAGCATTTACAATACCTTTTAGCCACTATGAGTGGAAAGTAATGCCATTTGGTTTAAAAAATGCACCTTCAGAATTTCAAAATATAATGAATGATATATTCAATCCTTATAGTTCATTTAGTATAGTTTATATTGATGATGTATTAATATTTTCAGAATCATTAGAACAACATTTTAAACATTTAAATATATTTCTAAAAATAGTCAAGAAAAATGGTTTAGTCGTTTCAGCAACAAAAATGAAACTGTTCCAAACTAAAGTGAGACTTTTAGGACATAATATAGATAAAGGAACAATAAAACCAATAAATAGAGCTTTAGAATTTGCAAACAAATTTCCAGATGAAATAAAGGAGAAAAATCAATTACAAAGATTTTCAGGATGCTTAAATTACATTGCAGATTTCTTTCCTAAACTAAGACAAGAATGTGCTATATTATTTGATAGATTAAAAAATAACCCAAAACCATGGACAGAAGAACATACTCAAAAGATTAAATATGTTAAAGAAAAGATTGAATCATTACCATGTTTATGCCTACCTCATCCTAAAGCTTTTATGATAGTAGAAACAGATGCATCAGAATTAGGATATGGAGGAATATTAAAACAAAAAGCAGAAGATTTAAAAGAAGAATTAGTTAGATTTCATTCAGGAACATGGTCAGGACCACAAAAGAATTATTCAACTATTAAAAAAGAAATACCTTCATGAAGGTATTTCTTTTTTACAAATAATCGAGTTTTTTTTAGCTATCATAGGAACTTTCTGTAAACCTCTAAATTCTCAGCTTCTATATTTCTTTGTATGCTCTTTGATTCAAGAAGTTCAATAAGAATTCGAAGTTTGATTTCATCTCAAAGGCTCTGCTATTTAAAGTTTTCGTTGCAAAGCTACTCTGATTTCCAAGTAAGTTTTATTTAATTTTATGTCAATTATATGCCTGGGTTGGTTCTGGTATCAGAGCCACACATTGATGTTATATACTACTGATTGTTTAGAATTATATTTTGTCTTAAATTTCTAATTTATGCATTCATGCTAACTATCTCATTTATAAATTTATCTTAGCATTGGTAAGGCTTAGAAGCTTTGTAAGTCGGTTGGTAAGTCCAGGATAGGATGTTCCACGCTTAGGCTCGGTTGCTCCTGATAAGATAAAAGAATAAATAAGATATTAATCATGGCTGCATTCCTTAGACAATTAAAGATAGGATCTAGTTCCAAACAACCAAGTATAGTACAAAGTCATGAATATCATATGCCTGTAAATAATTCAAATTGGACTATTCCCGAAGAAAAAATAGAGCATGTTTACAGAATCGGACCTTTAGATTTCAAAACAGCTTTATCAGTTAAAACTCATGAAGAAACAATATCTATTCAAGAAGAATACCAGTCAATTCCATTATTAAATCATAATACCATTCAAAAGTATGTAAGTAAAGAATATAGATATATACATATAGGCTTAATTCAAGTTGCGGTTAAACCCTTATTCCATTTAGGAGTAGATGCACCTATATATTTAACTTTAAGAGATACAAGACTAAAGAGATATAAAACATCACTTTTATCTATAATTCAAACAAATGTATGTAATGGACCTATTTATTTTAATTGTGCTCCAAATTTTTCAATAGATTTAACTGATCCATATGTTTTGAATTCAGTAATATTAGATATTCATTTACAAGGCGATGAATTTGAAAAACATACAAAGAATTTTTCTGTAATTTATAGAATGTATTATAGACCATTATCCTCACAACTAAATCCTAAATTTATTATGACACCAACTTTAAAAGACGAAACAACGCTATTACAAGTTGATGCTGACAGACCTACTACTTATACTCCAAAGAGATTAAAATGGGATGAAATAACCATACCTAGTGAATTTATAATTCAAAATCCACAAGCACCAAGAAATATAGAACAAACAAGTGCAGAAAATATTATTGAAGAACCAGATGGAAAAGTTTTACTGAAATTTTCTTTATTCAGAGAAAGACCAACTACTTCTAATTATTCTTGGATACCAGCTAGAAGGTCTAGTTATGAATCTATTAATACAAATTTTCCTGAAGAAAGTACTTCAACATTTAAATTTAAAACCCCTGTTCCAGAAGTAATTAATCAAAATCAATCAGATTATTCTCCAACACACTCTCAGATGAAAGGAGAAATAAATGTAATAATTAAGGAATATAAAATAAATCATAAATATTTACAAGAAGATTTTGATGATTAAGAAAATACAGAAAAAAGAATTTGATTTTCTCAATTATCCTCCAAATGTAAAGAAAAATTAATAATAGAATGGAAAAATGAATTAGAAACAAGAAAGTTTGATTTTCCTTTCTTTACATGGTTATCATTCTATATTTCAAAAATAGGAATAGACAACTTATATAATACCCCTCAGATAAATGTTCAAACTAATTTATATAAAAAATGGAAATTAAAAGATGACCAAGTAATAACGGCAATACATCCTCCATTACAAGAAGTAAAAATTAACGTAGGACAAGCAGATATAATTGCATCCCCTTTCAAAAAAGGCAGAGAAATTGAAGCAAGTAGTAGTAATACTAATAATATAAATTTAGATGATATTAAAAAATTATGTCAGCAAAATAATTATACAAATCAAATTCTTCATACTATATCACAACATATAGAAGTTATAAGTACTAAGATAGATAGTATCCAAAAACCAGTAACAAAATTTCCAAATGATATTTCAGCACCCCATTTTCAACCTAGAAGCTTAACTAGAGAAAGAGAACAAGAATTAATTCAAAGTGTTAATATTCAAAGAATAAATAATACTGATAATATATTAAGTAGAATATCTCAATCATTGCAGAACCTAACAACAGAAGCCCAAACTCAACCTTCTAGAATAAATATGTTAGATACTGTAAAAAATAAAGAAACATCAACAGAAAAATCAAGTGAATCAGAAAGCAATGAAGATGTAATTTCATCAATAGAAGATCAATTTAAGGAAGAAGGAAGTAATCAAATAAATAAAATAAGAAGAAGAAAACCTTTTAGGAATAATAAAAAAGATTGGCAAATGATAAGTATTAGAAATTATTATCCAAGACCAAGCCCTCCGGATATTCAATATGAAGAAATATCAAATTTTCACACTACTAAATATGATGGAGACTCAATATTTGAATGGAATATAGATGGAAGAGCAGAATATGAAGTATTAAATACTTTACAAGAAATGGGAATGGCTAGATTATCTTATAAGTTAAAAAATATTCAAGAAAGAAATGTAGCAACCTTGTTAGTATCAGGATTCACAGGACAATTAAAAAATTGGTGGGATAATACTTTAACACTTCAAGATAAATTATCAATATTGGACCATATTCAAGAAATTGAAGATGATCAAGGTAATATTCAAGTTCAGTCAGATGCTGCAGAATTTTTAATTGTAACAATAGTAATGTACTTTATAGGAAATCCAAAGGAAGAATTAAATGCTAATAAAACATTCTTAACAAATTTAAGATGTCCAACTTTGTCAAATTTTAGATGGTATAAAGATATGTTTTTAACCAATGTATTAAGAAGACCAGATTGCAATGCTTCATTTTGGAAAGAATGGTTTATTACAGAATTACCAAGTCTATTTTCACAAAGGATAATGGATAATTTACAAAAGGAAATGGGAACAGATGTTATTTCATTCGAGAATATTACTTTTGGACAATTATTTGCTTTTGTAAAAAAAGAAGGATTAATATTATGTTCAGAATTAAAACTTCAAATTAAGTATGGATCAAAAACAAAAGAAGTAGGATCATTTTGTGAAGCATTCGGTATTAAAAGAATTAAATCACCATCAGCATATAAAAAGAAAAGTAAAAAGGATAAAAAATATTTAAGATATAAAAAATCTAATAAAGATAAAAATTATGAAGAAAAGAAAAACAGAAAATTTATAAAAAGAAAGTAATTTGCTATAAATGTGGAAAAGTAGGACATAAAGCAAATAAATGTAAATTAAAAGAAAAATTAAATGAAATCTGTGCAGAAGATAAAGAAATAAAGAATAAGCTAATAAATCTATTAATAAATGAAAAAGAACAAAGTACAGAAGATGATTATTACAATGATATAAGTAGTTCAGAAAGTGAAGAAGATTGTAATTGTAATCTAAAATATATAAATGTAATCACAAAAAAGGAAGATAAAGAATTTTTATTAGATATAATAGAAAAAATTGAAGACCCTTTAGCTAAAAAAGAATATTTAGAAAGATTAAAAAGTTTAATAATACAAGAAGAAAAGATGCCAAAAATAATAGAATCATTTAGTATTTCAAAATTACTAGACAAATATCCAAATATCAATAATATAAAAAAGAAAACTACTAAAGATCTTCAAATAGAAATTAATACTTTAAAAGGACAAATAAAACAATTACAAAAAGAAATTGTAGAATTAAAAACTAAAGATTTAGAAATAGAAGCAAAAATGATCTTAATAGAAAATCAACCTTCTACTTCAAAAACATTAAATACAGAAGAGATAGTTATTTCAGAAAAACCAATAGATGAAAAACAATATTTAAATACAATAGAAAGAATAACATTTCAAAAATGGTATGCCTTAGTCACAATAATGGTAGAAGATTTCAAAGAAACGTATGTAGCTTTATTAGATAGTGGGGGAGATACAAGTTGTATTAAAGAAGGAATTATTCCTACTAAGTATTGTGAAAGAACAAATGAAACTTTGATGGCAGCAAATGGTGAAAATTTAGATGTAAAATACAAATTTACAAAATGATCAATATGTAATGATAATTATTGTATTAGACACAATTTTATAATTGTAAAAAATATAAGTAATGACATAATCCTAGGAACACCTTTTTTAATTCAAATATATCCATTCTCAGTAGGACATGAAGGTATTTCTACTAATATTATGGGAAAAACTATTACTTTTAAATTCTTAACTCCAATAAAACAAAGAGAATTACAAATGTTCATGATAACTATATCACATGGAGCTAGCTACGAAGTTCAAATTATTTACAACTCAATAGGGCTCATAATCCAAATTAGCCAAAATTGAGACATTGGCAAGTTAGCACAAGTGCAAATTCTCCATATTTCCTTAAACTCTCAACTTTAGCATGCTTAAATGAAACAATCCAACTCATCAAACCATTCATGCACCATCATTTGCATCCAAGAGTCATTCTTCAAATTGAAGATGAAATTACTTCAACAAAAGACTCAAAAATTCACAAAAATATCAATTATTCAACAACCCCATATTATAAGCATCACTACAAGCTCAACTAATCACCAAACTAACTTAGAAGTAAGCCCATATAAGAATTTGTCATAAATTTTGAAACTAAGGAAAGTCGAGAAAATCCACTTATGACAAATTACAAAAGAAAGAAATTAGTGAAGAGACCTTACCTCAAACTTGTAGTAGATGGATTAAAGATGTAAATGAAGTCAAAATTCCCAAAAGTTTCACCCAAAAACAACCCCAAGTGGTGCAGATTTAAATCTTGAAGAACAAGAGTTCATAAGCTCAAAGTGAAAATTTGAGGTGTCTTTGATGCTTGTTGTTGGATGAGAAATGATCAAGGAGATTCCTGGAGTTTTTAAGAACATGATTAAGGAAGAAAACCTAGTTAAAATGAAGATTTGAGAAAATTAAGGAGGAAGGGTGAGGTGAATCATTTAGAGAGGAAGAAAGAAAGAGAAGTGGGAAAAAGGTGTGCAAAATAAAATTTGTGTTTAAATATGAAAACTTATAGCCTTGAATCAGCATAACCGGTGCATGCTTGAAGGGTTGCACAATTAGTTAAAGGACTGGTTATAAAGCAGAAAGGAAACTCAAAATGTTGGAAAAAATTTACCGAACATGGACCTGGCCCAAGAACCAATGATGGCTAAACCGGTTCCAAAGCCAGTTCCTAGGTAGTAGCTTGAACCAAAGTTTTGCTCAAAAATTTCACTTAGGAACCAATTGAGTATGATAGGGTTACATGTCCAGTTATCTTTTCCCTGTTTTCAACACTTAATCAATTTTTCACACTAAAGGGCTATTTTTCTAGAATTAGCTCAAAAGCTCAAGCTCACTTCTAAACACTTTTCTAACTCTGAAAACACATTTTCATGAAACAACTTAGGCTCATTTCAATCAAACACAAATAATATAGTTTGGAACATATAATTTTATGTCAACTTTCATATTGGAATCATTACCATGTTTATGCCTACCTCATCCTAAAGCTTTTATGATAGTAGAAACAGATGCATCAGAATTAGGATATGGAGGAATATTAAAACAAAAAACAGAAGATTTAAAAGAAGAATTTGTTAGATTTCATTCAGGAACATGGTCAGGACCACAAAAGAATTATTCAACTATTAAAAAAGAAATTTTATCTATAGTATTATGTATATCAAAATTTCAAGATGATTTATACAATAAAATTTTTTTGCTTAGAATAGATTGCAAATCAGCAAAAGAAGTTTTACAAAAAGATGTTCAAAATATAGTTTCAAAACAAATATTTGCTAGATGGCAAGCAATTTTATCAGCATTTGATTTCGAAATAACATTTATCAAAGGAAAAGATAATTCTCTCCCTGACTTCTTGACAAGAGAATTTTAACAGGGAAATGGAACGTGAAACTCACAAAGAATATATTCGAAGATTACGAGCTGAAAGAGATAATCCTATTCTTCGAAGAAGAGATTCAAATATTTCCCACAGACATTTTACCTATTATATTAAAACCTCTGAAAATGAAATTCAACCCATTCCTTACCATCAAATTCGAAACCATGATACAGTACATATCAGATATAGCTTTTGGTCTGCTACTACTCCAAAAGAACAAGCTTTTCTTTTCCAAAGACAAATCAATTTCTATATCATTTTCAAAGACGTCCTTAAAAAGGCCGGTCATCCTCAAGAGGATATTCAATATTACAACAACCAAATCCAACAGCTTAGAGAAAAACTTAACAAAATTATTTGTTAATTTTGTAGGCTCATGGATTCAAAAGCAGGAAGTTCTAGATCTAAAACTCCTCAAGACTATGAGATGAGTCTTACTCCTGTAACTCAAAATAGATTTCAAATATTGCAAGATTTTCCAGCATTGACTTATAGTCAAGCTGCTCGTACTCCAACTTCTTCTCAAATAAGACCCATTCAACAAATTCCAAGAACCCCAGAAAAAGGCAATGAAAATCCATATTTTACCAAACCTATTACTCAACATATCACTTTAACTAGATTTCAAGAAGTGCCTTTTTACAATGCATTAAATTCCTTTACCCAAAGACTTTTTCCTTCAAAATGTTTTTGGCAACCAGATGATCCATCCAAACATCTGGATTATTACGAATTAATTCTCACTGATACTCAATCTGTTGAGATTTTCCCTATTCCAGACAAAAAGAATCCAGTAATTATCAGCCATTCAAAATGCATTATAAAGAAAGTTTGTTCTCCTAATGAATGGACTTCTCTTTATTCAAAGAAATCTTTTTCAGTTAGATTCATTCTAGATGGATTTACTTATCAATATTACAAAATGGCATGGTATTGTGCTTTTTTGTATAGACCATTCAATCATTCTTGGTTCTTTACATTCAAAGAAAGTTGCAGCAGAGAATTCCCAATTTGGTTCAACCATTGGTGGAAATGGTTTGGTCCACAACCAGGAATTGATTTGTCTTTGGAAAAGAAAAGCTTGTTCTTTTGGAGTAGTAGCAGACCAAAAGCTATGTCTGATATGTACTGTATCATGGTTTCGAATTTGATGGTAAGGAATGGGTTGAATTTCATTTTCAGAGGTTTTAATATAATAGGTAAAATGTCTGTGGGAAATATTTGAATCTCTTCTTCGAAGAATAGGATTATCTCTTTCAGCTCGTAATCTTTGAATATATTCTTTGTGAGTTTCACGTTCCATTTCCCTGTAAAACTTCTCTTGTCAAGAAGTCAGGGAGAGAATTATCTTTTCCTTTGATAAATGTTATTTCGAAATCAAATGCTGATAAAATTGCTTGCCATCTAGCAAATATTTGTTTTGAAACTATATTTTGAACATCTTTTTGTAAAACTTCTTTTGCTGATTTGCAATCTATTCTAAGCAAAAATTTTTTATTGTATAAATCATCTTGAAATTTTGATATACATAATACTATAGATAAAATTTCTTTTTAATAGTTGAATAATTCTTTTGTGGTCCTGACCATGTTCCTGAATGAAATCTAACTAATTCTTCTTTTAAATCTTCTGTTTTTTGTTTTAACATTCCTCCATATCCTAATTCTGATGCATCTGTTTCTACTATCATAAAAGCTTTAGGATGAGGTAGGCATAAACATGGTAATGATTCCAATCTGAAAGTTGACATAAAATTATATGTTCCAAACTATATTATTTGTGTTTGATTGAAATGAGCCTAAGTTGTTTCATGAAAATGTGTTTTCAGAGTTAGAAAAATGTTTAGAAGTGAGCTTGAGCTTTTGAGCTAATTCTAGAAAAATAGCCCTTTAGTGTGAAAAATTGATTAAGTGTTGAAAACAGGGAAAAGATAACTGGACATGTAACCCTATCATACTCAATTGGTTCCTAAGTGAAATTTTTGAGCAAAACTTTGGTTCAAGCTACTACCTAGGAACTGGCTTTGGAACCGGTTTAGCCATCATTGGTTCTTGGGCCAGGTCCATGTTCGATAAATTTTTTCCAACATTTTGAGTTTCCTTTCTGCTTTATAACCAGTCCTTTAACTAATTGTGCAACCCTTCAAGCATGCACTGGTTATGCTGATTCAAGGCTATAAGTTTTCATATTTAAACACAAATTTTATTTTGCACACCTTTTCCCCACTTCTCTTTCTTTCTTCCTCTCTAAATGATTCACCTCACCCTTCCTCCTTAATTTTCTCAAATCTTCATTTTAACTAGGTTTTCTTCCTTAATCATGTTCGTAAAAACTCTAGGAATCTCCTTGATCATTTCTCATCCAACAACAAGCATCAAAGACACCTCAAATTTTCACTTTGAGCTTATGAACTCTTGTTCTTCAAGATTTAAATCCCCACCACTTGGGGTTGTTTTTGGGTGAAACTTTTGGGAATTTTGACTTCATTTACATCTTTAATCCATCTACTACAAGTTTGAGGTAAGGTCTCTTCACTAATTTCTTTCTTTTGTAATTTGTCATAAGTGGATTTTCTCGACTTTCCTTAGTTTCAAAATTTATGACAAATTCTTATATGGGCTTACTTCTAAGTTAGTTTGGTGATTAGTTGAGCTTGTAGTGATGCTTATAATATGGGGTTGTTGAATAATTGATATTTTTGTGAATTTTTGAGTCTTTTGTTGAAGTAATTTCATCTTCAATTTGAAGAATGACTCTTGGATGCAAATGATGGTGCATGAATGGTTTGATGAGTTGGATTGTTTCATTTAAGCATGCTAAAGTTGAGAGTTTAAGGAAATATGGAGAATTTGCACTTGTGCTAACTTGCCAATGTCTCAATTTTGGCTAATTTGGATTATGAGCCCTATTGAGTTGTAAATAATTTGAACTTCGTAGCTAGCTCCATGTGATATAGTTATCATGAACATTTGTAATTCTCTTTGTTTTATTGAAGTTAAGAATTTAAAAGTAATAGTTTTTCCCATAATATTAGTAGAAATACCTTCATGTCCTACTGAGAATGGATATATTTGAATTAAAAAAGGTGTTCCTAGGATTATGTCATTACTTATATTTTTTACAATTATAAAATTGTGTCTAATACAATAATTATCATTACATATTGATCATTTTGTAAATTTGTATTTTACATCTAAATTTTCACCATTTGCTGCCATCAAAGTTTCATTTGTTCTTTCACAATACTTAGTAGGAATAATTCCTTCTTTAATACAACTTGTATCTGCCCCACTATCTAATAAAGCTACATACGTTTCTTTGAAATCTTCTACCATTATTGTGACTAAGGCATACCATTTTTGAAATGTTATTCTTTCTATTGTATTTAAATATTGTTTTTCATCTATTGGTTTTTTTGAAATAACTATCTCTTCTGTATTTAATGTTTTTGAAGTAGAAGGTTGATTTTCTATTAAGATCATTTTTGCTTCTATTTCTAAATCTTTAGTTTTTAATTCTACAATTTCTTTTTGTAATTGTTTTATTTGTCCTTTTAAAGTATTAATTTCTATTTGAAGATCTTTAGTAGTTTCCTTTTTTATATTATTGATATTTGGATATTTGTCTAGTAATTTTGAAATACTAAATGGTTCTATTATTTTTGGCATCTTTTCTTCTTGTATTATTAAACTTTTTAATCTTTCTAAATATTCTTTTTTAGCTAAAGGGTCTTCAATTTTTTCTATTATATCTAATAAAAATTCTTTATCTTCTTTTTTTGTGATTACATTTATATATTTTGGATTACAATTACAATCTTCTTCACTTTCTGAACTACTTATATCATTGTAATAATCATCTTCTGTACTTTCTTCTTTTTCATTTATTAATAGATTTATTAGCTTATTCTTTATTTCTCTATCTTCTGCACAGATTTCATTTAATTTTTCTTTTAATTTACATTTATTTGCTTTATGTCCTACTTTTCCACATTTATAGCAAATTACTTTCTTTTTATAAAATTTTATGTTTTTCTTTTCTTCATAATTTTTATCTTTATTAGATTTTTTATATCTTAAATATTTTTTATCCTTTTTACTTTTCTTTTTATATGCTGATGGTGATTTAATTCTTTTAATACCGAATGCTTCACAAAATGATCCTACTTCTTTTGTTTTTGATCCATACTTAATTTGAAGTTTTAATTCTGAACATAATATTAATCCTTCTTTTTTTACAATAGCAAATAATTGTCCAAAAGTAATATTCTCGAATGAAATAACATCTGTTCCCATTTCCTTTTGTAAATTATCCATTATCCTTTGTGAAAATAGACTTGGTAATCCTGTAATAAATCTTTCTTTCCAAAATGAAGCATTGCAATTTGGTCTTCTTAATACATTGGTTAAAAACATATCTTTATACCATCTAAAATCTGACAAAGTTGGACATCTTAAATTTGTTAAGAATGTTTTATTAGCATTTAATTCTTCCTTTGGATTTCCTATAAAGTACATTACTATTGTTCAATTAAAAATTCTGCAGCATCTGACTGAACTTGAATATTACCTTGATCATCTTCAATTTCTTGAATATGGTCCAATATTGATAATTTATCTTGAAGTGTTAAAGCATTATCCCACCAATTTTTTAATTGTCCTGTGAATCCTGATACTAACAAGGTTGCTACATTTCTTTCTTGAATATTTTTTAACTTATAAGCTAATCTAGCCATTCCCATTTCTTGTAAAGTATTTAATACTTCATATTCTGCTCTTCCATCTATATTCCATTCAAATATTGAGTTTCCATCATATTTAGTAGTGTGAAATTTTGATCTTTTTTCATATTGAATATCCGGGGGACTTGGTCTTGGATAATAATTTCTAGTACTTATCATTTGCCAATCTTTTTTATTATTCCTAAAAGGTTTTCTTCTTCTTATTTTATTTATTTGATTACTTCCTTCTTCCTTAAATTGATCTTCTATTGATGAAATTAAATCTTCATTGCTTTCTGATTCACTTGATTCTTCTGTTGACGTTTCTTTATTTTTTACAGTATCTAACGTATTTATTCTAGAAGGTTGAGTTTGGGCTTCTGTTGTTAGGTTCTGCAATAATTGAGATATTCTACTTAATATATTATCAGTATTATTTATTCTTTGAGTATTAACACTCTGAATTAATTCTTGTTCTCTTTCTCTAGTTAAGCTTCTAGGTTGAAAATGGGGTGCTGAAATATCATTTGAAAATTTTGTTACTGGTTTTTGGATACTATCTATCTTAGTACTTATAACTTCTATATGTTGTGATGTAGTATGAAGAATTTGATTTGTATAATTATTTTGATGATATAATTTTTTAATATCATCTAAATTTATATTATTAGTATTACTACTACTTGCTTCAATTTCTCTGCCTTTTTTGAAAGGGAATGCAATTATATCTCCTTGTCCTATATTAATTTTTACTTCTTGTAATGGAGGATGTATTGCCGTTATTACTTGGTCATCTTTTAATTTCCATTTTTTATATAAATTAGTTTGAACATTTATCTGAGGGGTATTATATAAGTTGTCTATTCCTATTTTTGAAATATAGAATGATAACCATGTAAAGAAAGGAAAATCAAACTTTCTTGTTTCTAATTCATTTTTCCATTCTATTATTAATTTTTCTTTACATTTGGAGGATAATTGAGAAAACCAAATTCTTTTTTCTGTATTTTCTTAATCATCAAAATCTTCTTGTAAATATTTATGATTTATTTTATATTCCTTAATTATTACATTTATTTCTCCTTTCATCTGAGAGTGTGTTGGAGAATAATCTGATTGATTTTGATTAATTACTTCTGGAACAGGGGTTTTAAATTTAAATGTTGAAGTACTTTCTTCAGGAAAATTTGTATTGATAGATTCATAACTAGACCTTCTAGCTGGTATCCAAGAATAATTAGAAGTAGTTGGTCTTTCTCTGAATGAAGAAAATTTCAGTAAAACTTTTCCATCTGGTTCTTCAATAATATTTTCTGCACTTGTTTGTTCTATATTTCTTGGTGCTTGTGGATTTTGAATTATAAATTCACTAGGTATGGTTATTTCATCCCATTTTAATCTCTTTGGAGTATAAGTAGTAGGTCTGTCAGCATCAACTTGTAATAGCGTTGTTTCGTCTTTTAAAGTTGGTGTTATAATAAATTTAGGATTTAGCTGTGAGGATAATGGCCTATAATACATTCTATAAATTACACAAAAATTCTTTGTATGTTTTTCAAATTCATCGCCTTGTAAATGAATATCTAATATTACCGAATTCAAAACATATGGATCAGTTAAATCTATTGAAAAATTTGGAGCACAATTAAAATAAATAGGTCCATTACATACATTTGTTTGAATCATAGATAAAAGTGATGTTTTATATCTCTTTAGTCTTGTATCTCTTAAAACTAAATATATAGGTGCATCTACTCCTAAATGGAATAAGGGTTTAACCGCAACTTGAATTAAGCCTATATGTATATATCTATATTCTTTACTTACATACTTTTGAATGGTATTATGATTTAATAATGGAATTGACAGGTATTCTTCTTGAATAGATATTGTTTCTTCATGAGTTTTAACTGATAAAGCTGTTTTGAAATCTAAAGGTCCGATTCTGTAAATATGCTCTATTTTTTCTTCGGGAATAGTCCAATCTGAATTATTTACAGGCATATGATATTCATGACTTTGTACTATACTTGGTTGTTTGGAACTAGATCCTATCTTTAATTGTCTAAGGAATGCAGCCATGATTAATATCTTATTTATTCTTTTATCTTATTAGGAACAACCGAGCCTAAGCGTGGAACATCCTATCCTGGACTTACCAACCGACTTACAAAGCTTCTAAGTCTTACCAATGCTAAGATAAATTTATAAATGAGATAGTTAGCATGAATGCATAAATTAGAAATTTAAGACAAGATATAATTCTAAACAATCAGTAGTATATAACATCAATGTGTGGCTCTGATACCAGAACCAATCCAGGCATATAATTGACATAAAATTAAATAAAACTTACTTGGAAATCAGAGTAGCTTTGCAACGAAAACTTTAAATAGCAGAACCTTTGAGATGAAATCAAATTTCGAATTCTTATTGAACTTCTTGAATCAAAGAGCATACAAAGAAATATAGAAGCTGAGAATTTAGAGGTTTACAGAAAGTTCCTATGATAGCTAAAAAAAACTCGATGCCTCTACAAATGATCTTGAGTTCTATTTATATAGACTTCCGTCTTTTAATTTCATCTTCATTTGATTGCCGATGTGAGAACCCGTAAAATCCTAATTATTTTCCTAGGGTTTATTTCCCCTTAATTGCATGTTTTCTGCATTTTCTGGCTTGGAAATATTTTCTTAGTGGATTTTATGAGCAATTATAGTTTTAAGATGATTTTTCTAGCATTGGAGAAATTTTAGAAAATTAAGAGTAAATAGTGGACGTGGGACCCACTAGTGCGAAAAGTTCGGAAAAATTCGGCCGATAAGGTTAAGTTTCGGATACTGTTTAAAAATTATCGGGTGTTAAGAGATAAGTAGTGTGTGTGAAGTGATTGATGTGAGAGAGAAAAGAAAGATAAGAATGCATTAATGAAGGTGACAAGTGTCACCTTCTTATTGGATGCCTTTTAAGAATTACTATTCACAATTTTGACTTTTTTGACCAAAGGTTAAATATCCAAAAATTGCACAAAATTCACCATTTTTCTCCTCCTTATGGCCGGCCCTCTCTAAGCAAGAAGAAAGACAAAACTCTTCAACATTCTAGCAAACTCCTAGCTCAAATCAACTAAACCACTTGCTTAACTTAGTTTTCACTCCATAAAATTCTTCCTTCTAGTGCTAGTAAGTTGTTTGGTGAACTTTGTTTGAAGGACTAAGGTGCACAACATCTTCCTCTCTCTTGGTTTTTGGTAAGTGAAGCTTGAAACATCCTACTACACCTAATGATGCTTATGTTGTGCTTATTAGTGATAAGAGTGCTGAAATTTCTGGTTTTTATCTTGGTTTGAATTGATTTGGTGAAGTTTTCCATTTTATGATGATTTTTCTGGTTTAATTGGATTATGATGGTGTGGTTGTTTGTGATGATTGGCAATGGACTATAATGACTCTAGTGAGTGTGAATTGATGATAAATGCAATCAATTTTGGATTGAGAGTGAAATTTGGAAAGCTAGGGTTCTTAAATCCCCAATTCTGTCCGGTTTTGGATCATAGGGTTAGAGGCCGAATTTGACTTTTCTCAAAACATGAAAGTTGTAGGTATTGATGTTATTGAGATGCCTGTAAAATTTCAGGTCATTTGGATTAATACAGAATGAGTTATGACGAAATTACTGTAGCTGTTCTGCTTTGGACAGAATGCGAAAACTGCGATAGTAATTGGCCATTTTGACTGGCTGTGGTTTGGATTTTGAAGTTGGTGTCTTCTGATGAAATGTATCAGGATGTATTAGCTAACATATGCCTTTGGAATTTTGGCATTTGGACGTGTATAGACTAAGTTATAGTAATTACAGTTTTGTATGATTTGCAAACCTGTTTTGGTAATTCTGGTATAGTATTTGGCATTTTCGACCTAGTTAAGCTAGGAACTGGATTGAGTGACCTTCTACATTGTTGTAGCCCTGTTTCATAGCTTCGAAACGGTGGGTCTTACACCCCCATCCGATAACCGTAGTGAAATTGACGCCATTACCGCATAATAAGTGTAAAACAGTTTTCTATTTGGGGGCCAAGACTAAGGCCATTTTCTAATTTCTGGTTTGCTATTATGCACATTTATGCATATGAAACCCTATTGGGGTTGTGTTTAGCATTGCTATATGACTCGTTATCGAGTCTCATTGCATTTGTTGCGTGATTCTAGGGCGTGACGGTAGCTCACGACGTCTTGGAGACCACGGTGTATGAAACACCACTTTCTCACTTGGTGAGTATACTACTCACTAAATTGTTACTATGTGGCTTTGCTAAATGTTTATGTGATGCCTTGAAGGCTTACTTGCATATTGGAATTGATTAAGGTGAGGGTGTACTTGACCGCCCTCACCTCTTTTGATATTGTCACTGAATGGCTACCGTTTTATTGCATTACTGAACTTGATATATTGGTTGGTGAATTCCATTTCATGGAAACTGAATTGATGTCGTTTGGACGATGTCCAACGGCCTTACTGCATTACTGAGCTCAACCCCGTTTGGTAGTCAATTGGATCGAGCCGGCGAGGGCTTGGTCGTGAAGATTGAATTGCCACGGGGACTGTACTGGGGAACCTTGTGGTAATGAGACCCTTGGTTCCGGTAAACTCGAGTATTACCAAAAACAACTGAAATGAAGTGCGGGCCCGGTTGGGGTATGTTAGGTGGAATGATTGGAAGTAAAGGGTGGTCTACGGTTTGGTACTTTTAACATTGACGGAGAGTCAATGAGGTTGGATCAACATTGCAAGCGTGGAAATGGGCTCTTGAGAGCCGACTGTATCCTTTTACCGTTTTGCTTCATTGCTTATTTGTGCACTTTAAATGAAAGTTCATTCTTATATGACTTTGATTGCTTATTGGGTGGTATACCACTGGGCTTTAGCTCATTCCGTATTATTTGTTTTCCTTACAGGGTTATAATTACTTTTGAGAATGGATTGGATAGTCAATTGCCGAATTGAGCATGTAAATGTCTTTTGTATTGCTCTTGAAGTGAAACCCTAATGTATAACGGGTTCATTTCCTTTTGATAGGCAATTCGAATGTGTACTTCCTTAGTGAATGGTTTTGGCTTGCCGTTGTGGCTTGTAAATGGCTAATGTTATGTTATATATGTATTTCGATGCTTAGTTGGGTTTCGGACGGGTCGGTTACTATTCATGGCCGACTCTGGAGTTCGTTTCTTTTATTTTGGGTTATTTTGCCCTTTTGCCTTGTTGCGCGCGTTATAAGTTTCAAAACGTGATAGATCGCTTTATACCACACCGTTAGTCCTGGCGAGAGTTGGGCAGGCAGTCCGCTAACCTCTTTGGTTCGCCTTAGGGGAAGGTCGGGCTGTCACAGGTGGTATCAGAGCCTAGGTTTGAATTAGCCTGGGTGTAATAGAAGTGCTTGACTTGAGGGTTTTATTGATTATGGGTTTTAAGGTTATTCATGTTATTTCTTCCTTTGCTATAGGATGGATGCCAGTGGTGACCCGAGTGACCGCCCGGCAGGAGATCGTCCTCGTAGCACGTTGCCGCCAATTAAGTATCAACTTAGGCAGAAGGGGGCCGTGGTGCGTTGGAGCCCGGCCAACCGCGTTCGACAATGCGAGTGCCGTAGTAACTACGCCTATCCGAATGCACTAGTATTGGCGGTGGCAAAAGAACGTGAGGAGTATGCTAAGGATAATACTAAGTTGGAAGCTGTGGTTGCTGCATTGGAAGCTGAGGTGACTCAGGCTAAGGCAACCAATGAGAAGCAAGCCGCATGTATCATGGAGCTAGAGTATGACGTGCATGAGGCCGAGGATCGAGTTGATGACCTATGTGATCAATTGAGAGATGCACGCGAGCGCGAGACTAAGCGAGCTCGCAAGGTCAGGGGTTGTGCTGAGGCGATCCTTAATCTGTACGACGACGGACTCGAGGAGTCTAGTGATGAGGCCTCGTATGCTGGGGCCGAGGCTGGGGAGGAGTCTACCCCATCGCCTGGGTCCCAGACCCCAGCGACCGATTAGGCCTTGATCTTAGGGTATCTTTTGGATAGTGGTGGTTGTGAATGTACATAGGGATAGGGATAGAGCCTTAGCTAACCGTTTTGGGTGTAGAGTTAGCTACGTGTAAATTTCTTTTGATAGGCCTATCCTCAGGTGGATCTTTTGTGTACGTACGTGCCTTGGCCGTACTTGACTGACTGCTTGTATATATATGTTTGGCTTGTATATATGTGTGTTTGTGCTCATGCTTGCGACGTATAAATATGTGATATGTGAAAGTTTATGTGATACTTACCTGCTTTATTACTGCTTTGGTTTAGTACTTTTGCCTAGACCGAGTGAACTTATGGAAGGAACACGAAGTGGTCGGGGACGCGGGCGCGGTAGGCAACCCACACCGGTTAGGGAAACGGGGGAAGCTTCTACGGGACCAAATCCTGAACCCCAAATAGACCCTAATGTGCAAATCGCTGCTGCTATGCAGCAAATGACCAACCTACTCGCACAAGTAGTGCAACAACAGGGCCAAAACCCAAACCCTAACCCTGGGAACCCTAGTAACCACGTTGAGAGCGAAGATAGAGCACTAGAACGTTTCCAAAAGTTCTCTCCGCCGAAGTTTATTGGGGGACCCGACCCTGACGTCGCCGAGAAGTGGCTTGAGAAAATGGTTGATATATTCGCGGCGCTACACTACCCAGAGGAACGGCAGGTGACATTTGCCGTGTTTCAACTCGAGGGAGCTGCCCGTTCCTGGTGGAACGTAATTAGGCAGAAATGGGAGCGGGAACAGACACCGAGAACTTGGGTGAAATTCATCCGAGAATTTAATGCTAAGTTTTTCCCTCCTCTAGTCCAGGAGAGGAAGGAGGACGAGTTTATCCGGCTCCGGCAAGGGGCTCAGACTGTGGCGGAGTACGAGAGCCAGTTTACCCGCCTGTCCAAATTCGCGCCTGAATTAATCATGACCGAGCAACGACGCGTGAGGCGCTTTATTCAGGGCTTGAACGTTGAGATCCAGAAAGACCTCGCGGCGGCTCAAATCACTACGTTTAGCGAGGCTATGGAAAAAGCCCAACGAGTTGAGAGTGCACGGCTTCAGGTCCGAAACTTCCAGGCTAAGAAGCGTGGTTTTCCTGGGAGTACGTCCGGACAAGGTGAGAAGAGCACTCCCTCCAAGTTTGGACGAGGAACTGGAGGTGGTCGTCATTCTGGGTCAGGCAGAGGGACTCCGTTCCGGGGTGGCCAAGCTGGGCGAGGACAAAGGGGAAACGCTCAGGGTGGCTCGGCTTCGGCACCTCGTGGGCCCTGTGGGCACTGTGGAAAGCTGAACCACACCGAAGACAACTGCTGGAGGAAACAGGGGAAATGCCTGCGGTGTGGAAGTGCGGACCATCAGCTGGCTACATGTCCGGTCCTGAAACAAGACGGAAAGGGGAGCCAACTACCGTCGAGGACCAATACTGGATCGGCCAAGGGAGACGGATCCAAACCAAAAGTTCCGGCTAGGGTATATTCCTTAGAGCCCCACCAGATCCCAGAGTCTTCCGAGGTGGTGGAAGGTACGATCCCTATTTTCCACCGCTTTGCCAAAGTTTTAATTGATCCTGGTGCCACTCATTCGTTTGTTAACCCTGATTTCATGTGTGGCATCGATATAAAACCTGCTAGCTTACCATATGACTTAGAGGTTAGTACACCTACGGGGAATCAACGTTTGGTGACTAGTATGGTTTATAGGGATTGTGATGTATGGGTAGGTGAAAGGAGATTTCTAGGAGACCTGATTAGCTTGTCCATTAAGGGGTACGACGTGATTTTGGGTATGGACTGGTTAGCCAAATATAACGCCCAACTGGACTGTAAAACGAAAATAGTTGAATTTCGCATTCCTAGCGAGGCAACCTTAAGGTTAGATATAATGGGTAGGTTAGCCTCATCTGCTCTCATTTCGGGCATTCGAGCTAGGAAACTGATAAGTAAAGGGGCGCAAGGATTTTTGGCCTTCTTAATTAACACCCCTACGGATAAGTTAAAAGTAGAAGACGTGGCCATAGTGAGGGAATTTCCGGATGTATTTCCTGATGAATTATTGGCCTTACCTCCGGAAAGGGAGATAGAATTCCGAATAGATCTTTTATCTGGAACCGCACCTATCTCCAAAACCCCTTACCGAATGGCGCCTGCAGAACTTAAAGAGCTTAAGTTTCAATTACAAGATCTTTTGGAGCGGGGATTCATCCACGAGAGTGAGTCTCCTTGGGGAGCTCCGGTCCTATTTGTGAAGAAAAAGGACGGAACGTTGAGGATGTGTATTGATTATAGGGGGTTGAACAACGTTACGATCAAGAACAAGTATCCACTGCCCCACATCGACGAGTTGTTTGACCAGCTGCAAGGAGCAGTGGTCTTCTCGAAGTTGGACCTCCGACAGGGATACTATCAGTTGTTGATTAGGAAGGAGGACATTCCGAAAACTGCTTTCAATTCAAGATACGGGCATTACGAGTTCGCCGTTATGCCCTTTGGACTGACTAATGCTCCCGCCGCCTTCATGGACTTAATGCATAGGGTTTTTAAACCCTACCTGGACCGATTTGTCGTGGTGTTCATTGACGACATTTTGGTCTACTCTAAGTCACGCGAGGAGCATGAGGAGCATTTGAGAGTGGTGTTGCAGACATTGAAGGAACATCAACTGTTCGCCAAGTTTAGCAAATGCGAGTTCTGGTTGGAGAAAGTAGCATTTCTAGGGCACGTGATCTCCCACGAAGGCATTTCAGTGGATCCGGCAAAGGTTGAGGCCGTGACAAATTGGAAAAGGCCAGAAACCCCCACGGAGATTCGCAGCTTTCTAGGGCTAGCTGGATACTACCGAAGGTTCATTAAGGATTTTTCCAAATTGGCAGGACCTCTAACTGACCTGACGAAGAAGCATGGCCAGTTTATCTGGAACGGCCGATGCGAAACGAGTTTTCAGGAATTGAAGAAAAGATTGACCATGGCTCCGGTCCTAGTGTTGCCAAATGGAGTGGACGGGTTTGCGGTGTACGCCGACGCGTCGCGAGAAGGTCTTGGGTGTGTTTTGATGCAGAACCGTAATGTGATTTCTTTCGCATCTAGGAAATTGAAGCTTCACGAGCAGAACTATCCGACTCATGACCTGGAACTAGCCGCGGTTGTTTTTGCACTGAAAAAGTGGAGGCATTACCTATATGGGGTGACCTTCGAAGTGTTTTCGGATCACAAGAGTCTTAGATATCTTTTCTCCCAGAAAGAATTAAATATGAGACAACGGCGATGGATGGAATTCCTGGAAGATTACGACTGCACGATCAATTACCATCCGGGAAAGGCAAATGTGGTAGCAGATGCCTTGAGTCGTAAAGTGCAAGTGGCAGGGCTAATGATTAAGGAGTGGGATTTACTAGAATCCGTGTGTGAGTGGAAACCCTGTCTTGGGAGTCATAAGGTGATATTTAGCAATGTCAGGGTGACCTCCACTCTACTGGAACGTATTAAAGAGGCACAAAAATAAGATGTGACGGTTCAGAAGTGGAGAGAGAAAGTAGAAAAGGGAGAAACTACGGACTTCAATTTGAGTCCTGAGGGTATTTTGAAGTACCGAAACCGAATAGTGGTACCAAAGGACGATTCGTTGAAAGCAGAAATTTTGGAGGAAGCTCATAGGTCCAAGTATACAATCCATCCGGGGAGCAGCAAGATGTATCAAGACCTGAAAGGAACCTATTGGTGGGACAATATGAAGAGGGAAATCGCGCAGTACGTGCAGAAATGTCTCATTTGCCAGCAGGTGAAAGCGGAGCATCAAAAGCCATCGGGTCTGTTACAACCCTTGGAGATACCCGAGTGGAAATGGGAAAACATCACAATGGACTTCGTATCCGGTTTACCGAGGACGCAAAGAGGACACGATGCCGTTTGGGTGATCGTTGATCGATTAACCAAATCGGCCCATTTCTTGCCAGTGAACATGAAGTATTCAATGGACAAGTTGGCTCGACTGTACATGGATGAGGTTGTAAGATTACACGGTGTTCCTGTAAGCATCGTTTCCGATCGGGATCCACGGTTTGTATCTCGATTTTGGCAGAAGTTCCAAGAAACCCTGGGGACGAAACTCAATTTGAGCACTACTTATCACCCTCAGACGGATGGCCAGTCGGAACGGACGATTCAGACTCTTGAGGACATGCTACGAACCTGTATTCTGGACTTTGGAGGCAATTGGGGTCAGCACATGACCTTGGTAGAATTTGCGTACAACAATAGCTTCCATTCGTCAATTCAAATGGCTCCGTACGAAGCTCTCTACGGACGCAAGTGCCGCTCACCAATTTACTGGGACGAAGTGGGCGAAAAGAAAGAACTGGACCCGACAACTATTCCATGGATGGAAGAGGCTCACGAGAAGGTCAAGTTGATACGACGACGAATCCAAACTGCCCAAAGTCGCCAAAAGAGCTATGCGGATAACCGAAGAAAAGACTTGGAGTTTGAAGTTGGGGACTACGTATTTCTCAAGATCACACCCTTACGAAGTCTTACAACGGGTAAAGGAAAGAAACTTCAACCACGGTACGTCGGACCCTACAAGATCCTTCAGAGGGTTGGAGTGGTCGCGTATCGATTGGAGCTACCATCCAGTCTCTCTCGAATCCACGATGTATTTCACGTCTCGATGCTAAAGAAGTACCATCCTGACCCATCTCATGTTTTACAACCGGAGGATATTGAAGTAGAGGAATCACTGGCCTATGAAGAGAAACCGGTTCAAGTACTCGATCGAAAAGTCAAAGAGCTCCGAAACAAACGGATTCCACTAGTGAAGGTGCTATGGAGAAACCACGGAGTTGAGGAAGCCACCTGGGAGATGGAAGAGGAAATGCGAAAGAAATACCCAAACCTTTTCGGGAATTAAGGTGAGAAATTTCGAGGACGAAATTCTTTTAAGGGGGGGAGAGTGTGAGAACCCGTAAAACCCTAATTATTTTCCTAGGGTTTATTTCCCCTTAATTGCATGTTTTCTGCATTTTCTGGTTTGGAAATATTTTCTTAGTGGATTTTATGAGCAATTATAGTTTTAAGATGATTTTTCTAGCATTGGAGAAATTTTAGAAAATTAAGAGTAAATAGTGGACGTGGGACCCACTAGTGCGAAAAGTTCGGAAAAATTCGGCCGATAAGGTTAAGTTTCGGATACTGTTTAAAATTTATCGGGTGTTAAGAGATAAGTAGTGTGTGTGAAGTGATTGATGTGAGAGAGAAAAGAAAGATAAGAATGCATTAATGAAGGTGACAAGTGTCACCTTCTTATTGGATGCCTTTTAAGAATTACTATTCACAATTTTGACTTTTTTGACCAAAGGTTAAATATCCAAAAATTGCACAAAATTCACCATTTTTCTCCTCCTTATGGCCGGCCCTCTCTAAGCAAGAAGAAAGACAAAACTCTTCAACATTCTAGCAAACTCCTAGCTCAAATCAACTAAACCACTTGCTTAACTTAGTTTTCACTCCATAAAATTCTTCCTTCTAGTGCTAGTAAGTTGTTTGGTGAACTTTGTTTGAAGGACTAAGGTGCACAACATCTTCCTCTCTCTTGGTTTTTGGTAAGTGAAGCTTGAAACATCCTACTACACCTAATGATGCTTATGTTGTGCTTATTAGTGATAAGAGTGCTGAAATTTCTGGTTTTTATCTTGGTTTGAATTGATTTGGTGAAGTTTTCCATTTTATGATGATTTTTCTGGTTTAATTGGATTATGATGGTGTGGTTGTTTGTGATGATTGGCAATGGACTATAATGACTCTAGTGAGTGTGAATTGATGATAAATGCAATCAATTTTGGATTGAGAGTGAAATTTGGAAAGCTAGGGTTCTTAAATCCCCAATTCTGTCCGGTTTTGGATCATAGGGTTAGAGGCCGAATTTTACTTTGCTCAAAACATGAAAGTTGTAGGTATTGATGTGATTGAGATGCCTGTAAAATTTCAGGTCATTTGGATTAATACAGAATGAGTTATGACGAAATTACTGTAGCTGTTCTGCTTTGGACAGAATGCGAAAACTGCGATAGTAATTGGCCATTTTGACTGGCTGTGGTTTGGATTTTGAAGTTGGTGTCTTCTGATGAAATGTATCAGGATGTCTTAGCTAACATATGCCTTTGGAAATTTGGCATTTGGACGTGTATAGACTAAGTTATAGTAATTACAGTTTTGTATGATTTGCAAACCTGGTTTGGTAATTCTGGTATAGTATTTGGCATTTTCGACCTAGTTAAGCTAGGAACTGGATTGAGTGACCTTCTACATTGTTGTAGCCCTGTTTCATAGCTTCGAAACGGTGGGTCTTACACCCCCATCCGATAACCGTAGTGAAATTGACGCCATTACCGCATAATAAGTGTAAAACAGTTTTCTATTTGGGGGCCAAGACTAAGGCCATTTTCTAATTTCTGGTTTGCTATTATGCACATTTATGCATATGAAACCCTATTGGGGTTGTGTTTAGCATTGCTATATGACTCGTTATCGAGTCTCATTGCATTTGTTGCGTGATTCTAGGGCGTGACGGTAGCTCACGACGTCTTGGAGACCACGGTGTATGAAACACCACTTTCTCACTTGGTGAGTATACTACTCACTAAATTGTTACTATGTGGCTTTGCTAAATGTTTATGTGATGCCTTGAAGGCTTACTTGCATATTGGAATTGATTAAGGTGAGGGTGTACTTGACCGCCCTCACCTCTTTTGATATTGTCACTGAATGGCTACCGTTTTATTGCATTACTGAACTTGATATATTGGTTGGTGAATTCCATTTCATGGAAACTGAATTGATGTCGTTTGGATGATGTCCAACGGCCTTACTGCATTACTGAGCTCAACCCCGTTTGGTAGTCAATTGGATCGAGCCGGCGAGGGCTTGGTCGTGAAGATTGAATTGCCACGGGGACTGTACTGGGGAACCTTGTGGTAATGAGACCCTTGGTTCCGGTAAACTCGAGTATTACCAAAAACTACTGAAATGAAGTGCGGGCCCGGTTGGGGTATGTTAGGTGGAATGATTGGAAGTAAAGGGTGGTCTACGGTTTGGTACTTTTAACATTGACGGAGAGTCAATGAGGTTGGATCAAGATTGCAAGCGTGGAAATGGGCTCTTGAGAGCCGACTGTATCCTTTTACCGTTTTGCTTCATTGCTTATTTGTGCACTTTAAATGAAAGTTCATTCTTATATGACTTTGATTGCTTATTGGGTGGTATACCACTGGGCTTTAGCTCATTCCGTGTTATTTGTTTTCCTTACAGGGTTATAATTACTTTTGAGAATGGATTGGATAGTCAATTGCCGAATTGAGCATGTAAATGTCTTTTGTATTGCTCTTGAAGTGAAACCCTAATGTATAACGGGTTCATTTCCTTTTGATAGGCAATTCGAATGTGTACTTCCTTAGTGAATGGTTTTGGCTTGCCGTTGTGGCTTGTAAATGGCTAATGTTATGTTATATATGTATTTCGATGCTTGGTTGGGTTTCGGACGGGTCGGTTACTATTCATGGCCGACTCTGGAGTTCGTTTCTTTTATTTTGGGTTATTTTGCCCTTTTGCCTTGTTGCGCGCGTTATAAGTTTCAAAACGTGATAGATCGCTTTATACCGCACCGTTAGTCCTGGCGAGAGCTGGGCAGGCAGTCCGCTAACCTCTTTGGTTCGCCTTAGGGGAAGGTGGGGCTGTCACAGCCGACACTTTCATTTGAATTTCATTTGCTTTTCTTGCCGATACCTTATCTTCTTGTAATTGGTCCTTTTGAAATTCTTCTCTTATCTTGAAATCGGCATCTTTGAAATTGGCCGACCACTTTATCAAAAGTCTGTCGGGTCTTGAGCACAGGGACCACCAAATGGATCAAAAGTTGATTCTGATGACGATCCAGCTGACTCATCTTTTTTGTCTTCTTCTTTCTTGTCTTGATTTTGCAAATAATTTAGGTATTCTTTGAGCATTTCCGGATTCTGCATCATTTTTTCATTAAGAAGTCATTTGCCGTGGTGTCTGATGTTGAGCAACTTTTCTCTTTTTCTATCTTCTGTGGAGTAGTTAGGGAATTAACTCCTTTGGTAGATTGTTGATTTGGATTAGTCTATTTGAGTTTTTCTCCAGTCTCTAGGAATCTTAATACATTCTTTTGATCACAAAATTCTTGATTGAATCCTAACCACCATTTAATTTTGAATTCTCGAACTAGTGACATTGGAAGTGGTTTTTCCAATTCTTGATGAACTTTGAAACTCCAGCAAAAAATTCATGGTACTTTGAATTCCATATGAAATAGTATTGGCCTTATCTGATATTGGACCATACTCAAGAAATTGAAGATGATCAAGGTAATATTCAAGTTCAGTCAGATGCTGCAGAATTTTTAATTGTAACAATAGTAATGTACTTTATAGGAAATCCAAAGGAAGAATTAAATGCTAATAAAACATTCTTAACAAATTTAAGATGTCCAACTTTGTCAGATTTTAGATGGTATAAAGCTCCAGCCTCTCTTTTTCTTGTATTGTAGGCGAGCAGGCAAACAGACTAGCGCATTAGACCTCGACTCAGCTTGTAGGACCTTGTTAGCACAATTGGCATCGTTTATTGGGAAAATACTTTGTTCCAAATTTCTTTGACAATGATACCCATTCATTCTAGGAGTCAACGTGCTCCCCCTACTAACAACAAACCCCTTTGAGACAACCAGGAAGAAGACAATCAACGAGAACTAGATCCTCAGCCTATAATTAAAAATACCTTGACTCATATGGCTGAATTTGTAGCCGAAAACCTCAGTATTTTTGAAGAATTGGGGAGATATTTCAAGAGAAAGGGGAAAGAGAAAGCCAAAACCTTTAAACATCAGTCTAAGGTTTCCCTTGAGACACCTTCCAAAGAGGAGTCAAATGATCGCCATCCTAAGTGGAGTGACTCCAAACAGCTTCTTTTTAAACAGATTTCAAAATAGTAACCATATCTAGAGCCCTAACCTGCAGTTTGTTTGGAAGGAAAAAACCAAACTACCAAAATAAGATGTGGGATTTGCTGCTAATTATATGAAAGCTCTTCAATTTACTGATAATATAAACAATGAATTGGTTCCTTTTAATTTTAAGTTATCTAATCTTTCTTATTATGATGGGAAAGGGGACCCTAAAATTATATTCGAGCTTTCATCTCAATGTTTAAGTTATATTGTTTTCCTAACTCAGTAATGTGTCAGGTCTTTCCTGTACTTCTATAAGAAAATGCTCAAAAATGGTTCTGAAAATTAAAACCTAGGAGCACATCTTGTTTTAAAGAACTAATAGATAAATTTGATCACAGATTTGTATCTTTCCAACCTATTACTAAGATTTCGGCGTATTTAATAAATATCCAACCAACTCCCAAGAAATCCCTAAAATCTTATCTCCATCATTTTTCTGAGAAGAGTATGCAGATTTTAGATTCTAATGAACAAGTCACCATAACCACCTTCACAAATAGGCTGAAGCTAAGACTATTCGAGAATACTGAATGAACTCTGAAGGCATGTAGACCGAGATATCTAGGAGAATATGCTAATAGGATGATGAAAGAGGCTTTGGCTACATGAGCTGCTCCAGATCAAAAGAGGAGAGATCAAGAAAGAAATGATTCTGTAAACTCAATTGGACCTAATCAAGGATTCAACCATGACCGACTCAGTATCATTGAGAAAATCACTAATGGAAAGCCTCCCATCTCAGAGAATAAATTGACTTCAATTACTATTACTCGATTTCATATTCTTGCCATAATGGAACAGTAAAATCTTGATAGGCCTCTTCTCAAGATGATAAGAAAGAGAGAGACGAGCAACACCAATCTCTATTATGCATTTTACAGGGATATTGGCCATGAGGTGAAAAACTGTAATGATTTGAAGCAAGAAATTAAGAACCTCTTAAAGTAGTACGTTAGAAATAACCAAGATGGAAACCATAGAGATAATTGCTGATATGACCGTCATGATGGGCATCAAGAAGATCGGCGTGATCCTCGTGTTTATGATAAACTATCTCAAGATCCTAGTGAACTTGACAATATCCCTGAGATAGATCCTCGGTTATGGGCCTAATATAGCATGGGTCATTAATACTATCTCGAATCCATAAGAGGAGATAGTCAGAACTCTCAAAAGAGAACTTATCAGCATGTCGAACTCAATTTTATGGAACTGAATTCTTGCCTTACACCGGTTGTGATCTATAGTCCCAATGACCCTATGCCTATGGTCTCTAACAAGTATGAGGCCTTGGTTATTGAGATTTTTGTCAATAATTTTGCGATAAAAAAGGTTTATGTGGATGCCAGTAGTTTAGTCGACATTCTTTACTAAAAATTTTTAAAAAGTTCGATTTGATACACAATCAACTTATTTAAGTTCAAACTCCCTTGGTAGGATTTGGGAGGCATGTCATCTATCCAGAAGGGATGATAACTTTAATACTGATTGTTGATAAATTTTCTTATTACCAAACTATATGTTAATTTTATCGTGGTCAAAGCGGACTCTCTTTATAATATGCTCCTTAACCGTCCTATTTTGAATACTCTTAGAGCAATATTTTATACTTATCACTTGACCTTTAAATTTCTCTCCCTTTGGGGAATAATCAAAATATGCAGCGATATACATGCGACTTGGGAATGCTATTTGGCAACGATACAAGATTCCATCGCAACAAACTCTTTTAAACCTTCATCTTCGAGATAAAAAACTCCCAATATATTCACTCTTGATGTGATTGAACCTCAAAAGATTAGAAAGCTTAAAAGGCTTGAGACTGGAGATAAGGTTAAAGAGGTAGTCATTGATCCAGATCTTCTTGAGAGGACTATTCGTGTCAGTACTTTCTTTCTTTTCATATTCAAAAACTTCTAGTTCAATTCTTGTGAGAATTTTGAGGTGTCTTTAGTTGGACTATGGAAGATGTTCTTAGTATTCCTCACAAATTGATGGTACATTGGCTTAATATCGATCCCCACATTAAATCTATCAAGCAGAAGAGAAGACACTTCAGTATTAAAAGGAATCAAGCCATCTTTGTTGAGCTAAATAAACTGTTAGCGGCCAAGATAATAAACGAGATCCAATATCCTACGTGGCTATTGAATCCAATAATGGTTAAGCAAGACAGGGGAGGTTGGTGAGTGTGTGTCGATTTATTGACCTTAATAAGGCCTACTCAAAAATTGTTACCCATTGTTAAGGATTGAATCTTTGGTTGATTCGGCCATCAGAAATGAATTTGTGTATTTCTTGGACGCTTTTAAAGGTTATCATCAGATTGATATGACTAAAAAAAACTAAAAGAAGACAGCTATTATTACGGATTAAGGTATGTATTGTTACACTACCATGTCTTGTGGATTGAAAAATGCTGAAACCACCCATCAATGCCTCATCAATAGTTTTTCATCATCAAACTGATTGCGACATGAAGTCTATGTGAATGATATTTGGTCGAAAGTAAAACCTCAAACATCTTTTTTCAAGACGTACGAGAACTTTTTGAAGTAATTTGAGATAGTCGAATAATGCTTAACTGAAAAAGAACAAGCTTTTGGTATTAAAAGAAGTAGCTGATGGAAATATCACATACAAATGTTGAGTGTCAACACCTGGAAATTTTAGATCAAGATATCGGTGAAACAGTGTGGATTTAGCTCCTGAGAGCTTCCGTATTCTTTATTGATTGTGTTTCTATTTTCTTTTGTGAGTTTACATAAATATCATGGCTATTTTTCTTGTGTTGTTAATGCTACCTGTACTTGCTTACTTGCCTATTTTCTTGGCCTCACTAGGCATTAGCTCACCCCTTAAGTTTGTTTTCCTTAACAGGAACTTGAACTGGAAAGGTTGGAAGAAGCTGGTCTTGGTTATATTTTGGTCTGATTATGGATGTAAATGTTTTAGCTGACCTTTTGGTAGTTGTAATTTGAGAGGTTTGATGTAATTTTTGGAAATAATATGGTGTAGAATCTTGACTTTTGAAGTAAGCGACTCTTATTTATATTAGTTTTCTTATTGGTTGATTAATTTTAAGTTATAATCTTGATTTGTATCGAGTCCTAGCGAGAACTAGGCAGACGGCTCATCGAAACCATAGGATTCGTCCTGAGGAAAAGTAGAGTCATCGCAGGTGGTATTAGAGGATAGGATTGAATTAGTTGGACAATTAGAAGTCTTGATCTTATGAAAAGTATAGGTGGTAGTATGAAGCATTAGGATCTAGTTTATTAAGTGTATTTGAGTTGTCTAAGTTTTTAATTATAATTGTAGGTCATGGAAGGAAATGGTGGATATGAGCCATCTTCGAGGTGTCTTCCAGTGATCCGTTATCGAGAGAGGCCTAGGGGCGCTCTTTGGATGTGGAATTCAGTTCGTCGAACTAGACCTTCATGCGATTGTCGGGGAACTTACTCGTACGCTAACGACATGGTGCTAGTGTTATACAATGAGTATAGGTAGTTATTTAATGCAAATGGGATAGCCCAAGAGGATAATCGAGGATTGAGGGCGACTGTGGATGCCCAAACTATTAGGATTCATGAGTTGGAGACGGATGAGCGAAACAGAGCAGAGGCTCTTCGTAAGCAGCTTCAAGAGGCTAATCGTCGACTTGTTAGGGTAGTACAAGAAGTACGGGGCCGAACTAAGGGAATGTTGGTTGAGTGTGTGACCTTGGTTGATCAAATATTAGTAGTTTTGTCCAGGATAGTTAGGGTGGTGCTTGTTCTAAGGCCATTGTATTTTGTTTAACTATGTTACTTATCTTTTGAAGCACTTGAACGTTATGCATGATGTGCTCGATTTTATTGTTTTATGACTTTTAATCTATGTTATGGGTTGTACATATTTGCAATTATTTCTGTGTTGCACATATTTATTTTTCATCTTGCATATTTAAATTGTCATTTTAAATTTCACTTATGCATATTTATCTTCCGTTCATCCCTTTAAAAAAAATATTAGAATTATGGACGGTCGAAAAAGTGGAAGGAGCCGAAGGCACAGGGTTAGGCAACCCCAAGCTCAAGGAGAAAATCAGAAATCGGCAACCGGACCGAACCAAGGGCAAAGAAATGAAGGGGACAATCAAGTAGCTCTCACTATTATCCGTATGACTGGTATTTTAGAACGGTTAGTAGATTGTCAGGGTCCAGGACCTGTTAACCAACCTTGGATTCAGGAGAGAGGAGAGGATAGATCCTTAGACCGATTTTTAAAATTTACCCCGCCTAAATTTCTTGGAGGGTCTGATCCCAAAATAACGAAGAATTGGTTGGAGAGAATGACTAAAATCTTTGTTACCTTAGACTATACTGAGGAGAGGCGAGTGAACTTCGCTGTCTTCTAATTTGAGGGCGCGGCACGTGCTTGGAGGAACGTGATTAGGGAAAATGGGAAAGAGCACTGACTCCTTGGACCTGAAAAAATTTTGTGAGAGAATTTAATGAGAAATTTCTCCCGTCCATGATTCAAGAAAAGAGAGAGAATGAATTCATAAAGTTAAGATAGGGGACTTCTAGTGTGGCTGACTATGAGGAGCGATTCACTAAGTTTTTTAGATTTGCTCCGGAGTTAGTGGCCACTAAAAGAAAAAGGATAAAGTGATTCGTACAAGGGCCAAATATGGAGATTCAAGAGGGGTTAGCGGCACCCCAAATTTCTACTTTTATTGAAACTTTAGAGAAAGCACAGCGAGTTGAGAGTGTAAAACTGCTAGGAATTTTCGTGCAAAGAAAAAAGGCGTTCCTAGTAATCTTTCTAGACTAGCGGATAAGGGTACTCCATCTCTTAAATTAGGAAGAGGAACAGGAGGAGTAAAGAGATCTGGTACACCAAGAAGGGCTCTATCAAGAAGAGGCTACAGTCGACAAGGTCAATCGAGAGGGACACCTCTAAGTGGTCAGACTGTAGCTCCTTAAGTTATTTGTGGCTATTATAGTAAGCCCAATCATACAGAGAATGAGTGTTGGAGAAAATCGAGAAAGTGTCTGTATTGTGGCGGTGCTGAACATCAGCTCTCGAAATGTTGAAGGAAGGAGGTAGTACTCAACGGCCAGACAAGTCGGCATCTAAACAATCTTGTGTCGGAGGAAGTTGACCGAAGGTGCCGGTTAGGGTTTATGCCTTAGACCATCAGCAGGTTTCTGAATCCACTGAGGTCGTTGAAGGTACGATTCCTATTTACCACCGCTTAGCTAAGGTTTTAATTGACTCCGGTGTATAACATTCTTTTGTAAACCCTAAATTCATGAGTGGGATAGATGTGAGGCTGATTAAACTACCATATGACTTGAAAGTTAAAACGCCTGCTAGGGATCAAAGTTTGATTGGTAATTTGGTATATTGAAATTGTGAGATATGGGTTGGAGAACGAAAGTTGTTGGCCGACTTGATAGGTCTAACCATTAAGGGGTGTGATATTATCCTAAGTATGGATTGGCTAGCTCGCTACCATGCTCAGTTGAATTGTAAGATGAAAACGATCGAGTTTTGTATTCCGGGAGAGACAACCCTAAAATTGGATGTAAGGGGTAGACTAGCCTCGTTTGCTCTTGTTTCAAAAATTCAAGTTAGGAACTTGTTGAGTAAGGGGAGTCAAGGATATTTGGCCTTTCTTATAAATACCCCCGGGGGTAAGGTGAGGTTGGAAGATATGCTAGTGGTAAAGAAATATTCAGATGTTTTTTCTGAGGAACTAGAGTCATTGCCACCAGAAAAAGTGATAGCATTTAAAATTAATGTGATTCCAGGGATAGCACCTATCTCTAAGACACCGTATAGAATGGTTCAGCCGAATTGAAAGAACTGAAATTGCAATTGCAGAATTTACTAGAGCGAAACTTTATTAGAGAAAGTGATTCTCCATGGGGAGCTCCAGTGTTATTTGTTAAGAAGAAAAACGGGAGCTTGAGATTGTGTATAGATTACCGAGACTTGAACGATATTACTATTAAAAATAAGTATTCTTTACCCCATATTGATGTTGTTCGACCAATTGCAAGGGACGGTAGTATTTTCAAAATTGGATCTCAGGCAGGGTTATTATCAATTGATGATTTTGAAAAAAGATATACCTAAAACTGCCTTTAATTCAAGATACGGACACTTTGAATTTGCCGCGATGCCGTTGGGACTAACTAATGTTCCTGTAGCTAGAAGTGGCAAAATGGATTCATATCCACCAATCCATCCATATAAACCAATCTTAAATGGATTTGGATGATCCATATAAATTCAATGGTTTTAAATGGATAACCATTTAAATCCAAATATGTTGGTGGGTTTAAATGGATTATCCATGTTATCCATATACATCCACTTAACTTTAAAAACAAAAAAACACATTTATAAAAAAGTGAGATAGAATCTTGTGGGACCATCTATTCTTTTCTTCATAACTTCCTCATATGTCAAATTAATTTTGTGGGACCACCTATTCTTTTCTTCATAACTTTCTCATATGCCAAGTTGCCAATAATATTAATTGCATTTTATTTGCTTCTAGTTCCTAGACTTCTTTCATCCTTTTCAAAATTATATTTTAGTCTCTAGTCTTTTTTTTAAATAAAACTCTCATGTAGTAATGATTGTAAACATTTATATTCTTAAGTAAAGAAAAGCGAGAATGCATCATGCAGTGTCAAAATAAGTTTTATTTTTTAATTCTTTTATTTATAAAAAGAATTTTTCTAACGAGTGTCCCCACAACATTGGTTAAGATATGTAAATGGCACCTTCTTTTTTTTTCTTTCCAAATCCTCATACTTGCAATCCCTTTTCCCTTATCACCCAACCCAATTATCCAAAAAACAAAAGACACCTAATTTACTAAGTAATATAAGGTAACTTGTATATCAATGGTATAATAAGGAGTTTCATGCATTTTTAGGTACTACGTGCACATGTGATGAAAATAGTTTACTTGTCAAATAACATAAGATTTCTTATTAGAACTCCACTTTTATTCAAGACATCCCTCTTGAACAGGAGTGCAAAAAATTGGAAACGTAAACTTTTTTTCATTGTAAAGTCATATTCAATTCATCCAAAAGTTATAAAAATGTAGCCAAATTCTTAATTGTTCATTACTTTACAAAATGATACTTAAAATAATGATAAACTGTTAAATTGACCACAGCAGTTAATTTTCTTGGAACTGAACTAATTTTATGAAGAATTGAAATAGAGTAGTAGTACAAGCATTTGTTATTACCAAAAGGTTTTAGGTTATTTAAGGATAGAACTTTGGGGATCTATATTTTTTGAAAAAAAAAACATTTGGATCTTAAATTTAGGATTTATGAGAGTAAATGGATAAATGGATGGATCATGGTTTACACTATCCATTTAAATGACATCCATTTAGATCCATTTATTAAATGGTTTTAATTGGATTGGATCAATTTGATCCACTATCCATTTAACTAAAACCATTTATCAACCATATATCCATTTTGCCACTTCTACCTGCAGCTTTCATAGACTTAATGCACCGAGTCTTTAAACCTTATTTAGATCAATTTGTAGTGGTGTTCATTGATAATATATTGGTGTACTCTAAGATTTTGAAAGATCATGAGAAATATTTTGAGGATTGTCTTGCAAACCTTGAGAGAACATCAACTGTATGCTAAATTCAAAAAATGCGAATTCTGATTAAAGGAAGTAACTTTTCTAGAAAGGAATTAAGGTGGATCGGGCCAAAGTGGAAGTAGTTTTTAATTGGAAGCAACCGGAAATTCTACTGAAGTTCAAAATTTATTAGAATTAGCAGGGTATTACCGCAGGTTTATCAAAAATTTTTATAAGATTGCGGGACCCTTAACCGAATTGACTAAGAAAAGTGAAAAGTTTATGTGAAATTCTAAGTGTGAAGAAAGTTTTCAAGAATTAAAGAGACGATTGACAAGGGTACCTGTTTTAACTTTACCTAATAGAAAAGATAGTTTTGTGGTCTACACAAATGTTTCAAAAGAAGGCTTAGGATGTGTGTTGATGCAAAATGAAAGGGTGATTTTGTATGCCTCTCGAAAGTTAAAATCTCATAAGAGAAATTACCCAACTCATGATTTAGAGTTAGCGGCAATAGTGTTTGCATTGAAGAAGTGGAGGTATTATCTTTATGGAGTGATATTTGAGCTTTTTACTGATCACAAGTCTTAAGTATTTGTTTTTTCAAAATGAGTTGAACTTGAGACAACGTAGATGGGTGGAGTTCTTAGAGAATATGACTGTACGATTAATTATCACTCAGAGAAAGTTAATGTGGTAGCGAATGCCTTGAGTCGTAAAGTACAAGTGGCTGGTTTGATGATAAAAGAATTGCACCTGTTAGAAGAAATTAGTTTTTGGAACTCTCGCCTTGAACCAAGAAAAGTGATTATTGGGAACATTGTTGTGAGAACTACATTATTAGATCGTATCAAGGAGGCACAAGAGAAGGATTCGAAGATACAAAAGTGTTTAAAGAAAGTTAAAAAGGGGGAAACGTCAGATTTTAATTTGGGATGTAACGGAGTATTAAGGTTTTGAAATCATATAATAGTGCCAAAGGATGAAGGGCTAAAAAGAAAAATTTTAGAAGAAACTCACCGTTCTAAGTACACAGTGCATCTCGGAGGAAATAAAATGTACCAGGATTTGAAAAGCCTTTATTGGTGGAGAATATGAAGAAAAAAATTACTCGATTTGTCCAGACTTGTTTGATTTGTCAGCAGGTTAAAGCCGAGTATCAGAAACCCTCTGACCTATTATAACCTTTGGGGATACCTGAGTGGAAATGAAAAAATATCACCATGGATTTTGTATCTGGACTATCAAGAACACAAAGAGGTCACGATACTATTTGGGTGATTATGGATAGATTGACCAAGTCTGCTCATTTTCTGTCGATTAGTATGAAGTACTCATTGGAGAAGCTAGCCAAGCTGTATTTGGATGAAATTATAAGGTTACATGAGATACAAGTAAGTATAGTGTCCGATCGAGACTCTAGATTTGTTTCTCGATTCTAGCCGAAGATGCAAGAAATGCTAGGAATTAAGTTGAACTTTAGTACTACCTACCACCCACAAACAGATGGACAGTCAGAGAGGACAATTCAAACTCTTGAGAATATCCTGAAATCATGTATTTTGGAGAAGGTTGGAATCAGTACTTAACGTTGGTAAAGTTTGCTTATAATAATAGCTTTCATTCATACATTCAAGTGGCTCCTTATGAGGCTCTTTATGGCCAAAAGTATCGATCCCCAATTTGTTGAAATGAAATAGGCGAAAGAAAGGTTTGAGACCCAACTACAGTTCCATGGATCGAAGAGGCGTACGAAAAGGTAAAGTTCATACGTCAAAGGATTCAAACAGCTCAGAGCCGCCAAAAGAGTTATGCAAATAATCGAAGGAAAGATTTGGAGTTTGCAGTTGGAGATCGAGTTTTGCTTGAGATAACTTCCTTAAAAGCAAGTTTGATGGCAGGAAGAGAAAAGAAGTTGCAACCAAGATTTGTAAGACCCTATAAAATTCTCCAACGTGTGGGGAACATAACCAATAAATTAGAACTACCACCAAGTTTGTATCTATGCTCAAGAAATACCATCCAAATCCCTCCCATGTATCTATACTCAAGAAATACTATCCAGATCCCTCCCATATATCTATGCTCAAGAAATACTATTCAAATCCCTCCCATGTACTGCAGCCAGAGAATATTGAGATTGACGAGACATTAACCTATGAGGAGAAACCAGTGAAGCTTGCGGACCGAAAAGTGAAAGAATTGAAAAATAAACAAATCCCTTTGGTAAAAGTCCTATGGAAGAATCACGAAATAGAGGAAGCAACTTGGGAGATAGAAAAAGAGATTCGAGAGAAATATCCAAACTTATTTTTGAATCAAGATATGAATTTCGTGGACGAAATTCCTTTTAAGGGGGAGAGGATGTGAAGACTCATACTTTTATTCTTAATTTCACCTATTTTAAAATTAATTGCATTTGTCATTTAATTTTATTACTTTAGCATGAATTTTACTTAAATCATATTTATCACTTATACGTCAAAATTTTTCAAAAAGTCACACCGGCGCTATTAATTGAGGATTTGGAGAATTAATCTCGGACTAGTAAGATTGAATATTAGTGGTGTAAAGGAAACTCTACTGGAATGAATCATGCTTGAGTCGTTTCTTGGCTAAATGTTTGGAAAACGGCAAATCGGAAGCTCAAAGGCAGCTTAGCCTTAGAACTTTTTGCGATTTCAATGGTTTTGTTAACCAACTTTCCGTTCATATTTTTCTATGAAATTTGGTAAAGGAGTGGCCCTTATATGTTAGTATATTCATACCAAATTTGGTGCCGTTCCGAGTCTATTTTGCTACCAAACTAAAGCCCCAAAGTTTGGAACTCAAATCTGGAAACTAGCTTAATAGTTTCGTTTTTCCTCCAACTTTGAGTGACCGTATCTCGGTGCTTAAAACTCCGATTCTTGATCCACTTATTCTGTCCTAAACTTTACTTGTAACTCTAATTGAGTTATAAATTTTGGAAGCTAGTTTGCAACGTATGAATTTTACTGAATTTCCAAAGTTAGCGAAAAACCAACCCCAGTACAATTCTGAGCACCCTGAAATAGTAACTTTAAACCCATTTTTGAATACCTTCCACTTAAATTCATGAAAAAAATGTCTTCTAAGAACTTTTAGTACTTTTAAAGAGGTTTCCAATGGTGTCATGTTTTCTAATTTTGGACTTGTGTAGAATGAGATACGATTTTTCAAGTGTTCGTATCAAAACAGAAATTTTTCGAATTCCAAGGAAATGGAGTTTTTCAAGTACTCCTTATTCCTTCGATATTATTCGAACGTTGTATCATTGATTTCCAAAATGTAAACTTAATTTCTCTTGTACTTTGAAATCCTGCTCAAGAGCCTCGATTTAGAATAAATAAGGCTCGTTTCACGAGATTTTTCTAAGATTGCACTATGATACGATCTTCCTCAATAGTGGGGATATTTGAATGATAGTCTATTATTATTTGTTCAGGCGCACACGAGGACCTTCAAGAGGATCCCACGGTGGACGCTTGAACTTCAAATTGAACCTACTTGCTCTTGCTACTTGGTGAGTGCCAAGTACGTGTTAAATGCTTATGTGATTGAGATATTAGTTGTACAAGTATTATACATGATACGTAAACTTGTTGAGCCGAGTGTTTACTTTATCGCACTCATTCTCATTTGAAATGAATAACTCATGCTTGAAATGCTGAAATATATTAAATGCTTGGATGTATCAAATGCTTGAATAACATGAACACATTTAACTCGTAAGTTCTGAGCGGAAGCATGTACCACACCGGTTCGGGTGGGAGGTGCCTCTCATACCGTCTCAGTGCTAAAATCGGTTCTTTGAGCGATAGCATGTATCACACCGATCCGAGTGGGAGGTATCTCTCATGGCATCTCAAAACCATAAACCCTTCTAAGTCGATTGGAGCGATGTCTCATCGACTACTGGGCGATAGTATGTACCACACCAATTTGGGTGGGAGGTACCTCTCATTTGACTCAGAACCATAAACAAAGCATAAGTCGATTGGAGCAATGTCTCATCGACCACTGAGCGATAGTATGTACCACACCGATTCTGGTGGGAGGTGTGAGGACTCGTAAAAACTATTATTTTTAAGCCCAATTTATGGCTTAATAAATTATTTAATTGGATTTTTAACCCGAGAAATATTTTCTAGTCTTATTAGACCTAAATACATGGTAATATAACTTCGTTATATTTTTAAAGTGACTCGTTTCAAAAATTAATTTCCTGGAGCGCATTTAGTAAAAATAGTGTTTAGTGCTTGGAGATTTTATCCGCGTAGGAGCACAATAGGCTTGGAATATTGGAGACTTGTACTATGGTCCTAAAATAGGTAATCTTATGAATAAATACTCAAGTGATAATTAGTAGTGCAATCGTTATAAGAATTTATTGGAAGTTTCGCGTTATAGCGTTAAAATTGACGGTACGCGTTTTCACACGCGCGACTTTATTTGAGGGACTTTAGACCCTTATTTTGAGACAATTAAGAGTGAATAATATTTATATGAACATAAGTACATTAGAGGTTTAGTGCACTAGTGAACCAAACGCGAGAGAAATCGAGCCTAAACGCACCAAACGAGCCCTAATGAGGGTTGACTTTGGAGTGAATGTATGTAACAGCCCCACTTTCCCCTAAGGCGAACCAAAGGGGTTAGCGGACTGCCTGCCCAGCTCTCGCCAGGACTAACGGTTCAGTTTACGTCGATCTATTACGTTCCGGAACATCCCATTGCGCGTAAACAAGTCAAAATCACAAAATAAAAAAAACGAAAATCGAAGCCGAAGATGAATAGTGCATGACCCGTCGGAATCCGGCCGGATACCAGGCAGAGAGTTGCCAACTTTTTTTCAAATTCTCCAAGCAATCCGGCCGGCAATCCGGCCAGTTTCTGGCCGGATTCCTGGCCGGATTCTGTCCAGTGCCTTTTGTTCAAAATTTTCCTTTGGCCGTTTAAAACGCGAATCAGTCCGAAGTTCAACCAAACATCAATTTAACATACACACATTGAAATTCAACATTTACAACCACATTGGCATGCCAAATACCATTCATCATGAATGTACAAGATCGATTCGCCAATCAAAAGAAAACGAACCCATGACACATTAGGGTTTCATTAGAGAGCTATACAAAAGACATGTACATGAGCTCAACTTGTCATTCAATTATCACAACCTTTTCCAAAAGTGTTCATTTTCCTGTAAGGAAAACAAATGGAACGGAATGAGCTAAAGCTCAGTGAGCAACTATCACGTAAGCATCTAAAATCACATAAGTGTAACCGTTCAGTTCAAGTATACAATTAAGAGTAAATCACACCAGTAAAAGGATACGGATGGCTCTCAGGAGCCCATTTCCTCGCTTGTAGTCTTGTTCCAACCTCATTGACCCTCCGTCAATGTTAAAGAATAACCAACCGTAGACAACTCTTTACTTCCATTCCTTCCACCCAACATTCCCCAACCGGGCCCGCACTCCATTCAGTCATTTTAGTAATACTCGAGTATACCGGAACCAAGAGTCTCATTACTACAAAGTTCCTCAGTACAGTCCCCGTGGCATGACAATTTTCACGACCAAGCCCTCGCCGGCTCGATCCAATTGACTACCAAACGGGGTTGAGCTCAGTAATACAGTAAGGCCGTTGGACATTCGCCCAAACGACACCAAAGCAGTTTCCATGAAATGGAATTCACCAACCAATATATCAAGTTCAGTAATGCAGTAAAACGGTAGCCAATCAGTGATACTATCAAAAGGGGTGAGGGCGGTCAAGTACACCCTCACCTTAATCAATTCCAATATCCAAGTAAGCCTTCAAGGCATCACATATACATTTAGCAAAGCCACATAGTAACAATTAAGTGAGTAGTATACTCACCAATCGATAAAATGATGTTTCATGCACCGTCGTTAAACGAACGTCGTGCACCACCGTTTCCTCCTAGAACAAGTAAACAATTACCATGAGACTCGATAACGAGTCATGAATCAATGCCATTCACAACCCAATAGAGTTTCATATACATAAACAAGCACCATAAGCAACCAGAAATCAAGAAATGGCATTAGCCTAGGCCTTAACAAAAAAAACAGTTTTCGTCATACTTTTGCGGTAATGACACAAAATGCGCTACGCTTATCGGATGGGGGTGTAAGACCCACCGTTTCGAAGCTATGAAACAGGGCTACAACAATGTAGAAGGCCACTCAGTCCAAATCCTAGCACAACTAGGTCAAATATGCCAAATACTACACCAGAACCACCAAAAACAGGTTTACAAATCACCCAATGCTGTAATGAACACAACTCAGTCTATACAAGTCCAAATGCCGAAATTCTAAAGGCATATGTTAGCTAAGACATCCAGCTACCATTCATCAGAAGACACCAACTTCAAAATCCAAACCAATTCCAGTCAAAACAAACGATTACAAGCGCAGTTTTCACATTCTGAGCAACCCAGATCAGCAATAGTAAAATCGACATATCTCACTCTACACTAATCCAAATAACCTGAAATTTTTCAGGCACTTCAAACTGATCAATACCTACAACTTTTATGTTTTGAGAAAAGTGCAATTCGGCCTCTAACCCTATGATCTAAAACCGGACAGAATTAGGGGTGTATGAACCCTAACCTTTCATTTTTCAATCCAAACTCAAAATTGGTTGCCATTATCATCAATTCACACCTACTAGTGTCATTATAGGTCATTACCAATCATCATAAACAACCACACCATCATAATCCAATTAAACCAGAAAAATCTTCAATAAAAGAAAAACTTCACTAAATCACTTCAAATCAAGAAATAAATCACAAAAGGCTACACTATCACTACCATTAGGCACATTTTAAGCATCATTAGGTGTAAGGGAATAGTCAATCATCACTTACCTAAGAAACAAGAGAAAGGAAGATGTTGGACACCTTAGCTCTTCAAACAAACTTCACCACAACACTCACTAGTACCAAATGGAAGGATTTTATGGAGTAGAATCTAATTTAGGCAATTGTTTTGGTTGATTTGAGCTAATTGGGAGCTTGAAAATTGAAGAAGCTTTCTTCCTTCTTGAGCTAAGAGGGCCGGCCAACAAGAGGTGAAAATTGGTGAATTTTAGTGATTTTTTGAAGATATTAACCACTTAGTCAAAATAGTCAAAAAAATGAATAGTAACTCTTAAGTCTTCTCCAATGGATTGGTGACACTTGTCACCACCATTTATGCATTCTTATCTTTTTCCTTTCCTCTCACATCATTCAAATCTCACTCTCTACTTATCTCCTAATACCCGATAAATTTTACACAGTATCCGAAACTTAACCTTATTGGTCGAATTTTTCCGAACTTTTCGCACTAGTGGGTCCCACGTCCAATATATATCCTTAATTTTTCAAAAACTACCCAATGCTAGAAAAATCATCTAAAAACTATAATTACTCATAAAAATTCATCAGGAAAATTTCCTAAGCCAGAAAACGCAGAAAACATGCCATTAAAGGGGATAAAACCCTAGGAAAAATTAACAGGGAATTTACGGGTCCTCACAATGTACACCACTCATTTAATCTTCTCTTGGAAGCTAACTTTGATCAAAATTTCACTCTTTCTTCTCTCACCAACAGCCGGCCAGCCTTCCCTCTCTCTCACTCCCTTGCTTCACAAATTTCTTCATCAAATTAACCACAAAACCTCAATCAATTTTCACCAAACTTGAAGACCATCTAGCAAACTACTTGGAGGTTGGATCTAGCTAACTAAAGGGCTGCATTTCACGGTTTCTTGGAGCCTCTTGAGGACCAAAAATTTCTGGTTTAGAGCACTAAGGAGGTATAACTTCATCCTACACCTTAAACTTGGATTATGATGGTAGAAATACATCTTTAAGCTATTGCATGTGTATGGATAGCTTGATATGGTTGAAAAATTTGAAAAGTGGGCTCTTGAATTCTCACATTTGGGTTGTTGCTGATTAGAGGACTAATGTTGGATTTAATGGTAGTTTAGTAGTTAAAATGATGGATCTATGGAGTATTATTGTTGGAAACTCAAAGTTGAGGTCATGGCAAGAAGTTTCCGAAACTGCCCCTGTTTTGTTCGGCCATGATAAGGCCAATTTTTGGTGATTTATTGGCATGAACCTGATGTTTATATGTTATGTTATATGTGTAAAAATTTTCATTGGAAAACATTAACGTTTGGATGGGCAAATGTATTTATTCGTGAACTAGGCAAGCTGGAAAATTATTTTCGGATAACCCTGTCCAGCGGTAGCATTTTGGCCATAACTTTGTCCTCCGATGTCAAAATTGAGTGCCGTTGGTGGCATTTGAAACTAGACATCTATACCTTTCCAACGGTATAAAATACGTATTCTGATTCCTTGTGTAGGAGCCGAACCATTCTTTCTAAGATATCTGTCCTGTCTCTCGGATCTGCTGGAATGGTTTGTAGAGGCAGCAACTTGAGGCTCAATTTCGAGCTGGTTGCTTGCCAAATTTCAGAACGTTTCCTTCTGTGAACTTTTAGTCCTATGAATGTATTTTCCAACACCATATACCATGCCCAATTCCGAGTTAAATTGACTGAGTTGTGACTAAAACAAGAGGACTGCCCTGTTTTGGAAAAACGTAATATTTGGACTGATTTGGGACGAAACGCGGGAGTGATCTTATTAATTGAAATTTTGATGCTAAACAATTTCCAAAGGTATCCTGGATGTATCTTAGACCTTTATTTCACCAATGAACCATGGTTGGATAGCTTTCTTGGTTAAACGATTTGAATTGGGAAACGAAAGTCAAAAGGCAGATTGCCTTAGAAATTTTCCAGAACTTTGGATGATTAGTTAACTACCTTCCCGAGGGTATTTTTCCCTGAAATTTGATAGAGAGATACCTTTCATATAGGAGTAAAATACTGCCAATTTTGGGACCAATCCAAGTTCGTTTCGATACCTAATTAAATTTCTAGTGTTGGAGGTTCAAATCTGGAATTCTTCTCCAGTCTTGAATTTCCCCAACTTTGAGCTACCGTATCTCGGTACTCGAAATTCCGATTCTTAATCCGTTTGCTTTTCTATACACCTCACTTGCAACTCTAATTGAGTTACAAATTTCAGAGGCCGGTTTGCAACGTGTAAATCGTACCGAATTTTCAAAATTGGCCGAAATCCAACTTAATTCTACTTTGTAAACTGAGTCTCTACCTTCAAGCTCATTTTTGAGCACTTTCCACTTCGATTCATGGAAAAGTGTCTTCTAGGAACTTATAGTACTTTCTAAAAGGTTTCCAACGGTATAAATTTTTCCAAATCTTGACTTGTGCCGAGTGAGTTACGATTTTTCAAAAATTCATAATAAAACTGAAAATTTTCCAATTTCTAGGAAATAGAGTTTTTCAAGAACTCTTTATTCTTTTGATATTATCTAAACGTTTTATCCTCGATTTCCTAGATAAAGACTTAAATACTTTTGAATGTTATCAAACCCCACTCGAACCTCGATTTACGAGTAATTGAGGTTCATTTTCACGGAATTCCCTCGATTAATGCTAGTGAACGAATTATTCCTCAATATTTTGGGATGTGAATGATAAATTCACTATTATTTGCTCAGGCACACACGAGGATCTTCCAGAGGATTCCCCGGTGGACGTTTGAACTTCCCTTGACCTTACTCACACCTAATATTTGGTGAGTGTCAGGTGTATGTAAACTTGTTACATGTTTAATTGCTATTAATAATTTGGAAATCTTGAAAGTGGAGTCGAGTGTGTACTTTACCACACTCGTTCTCATTAGAAATGAAATTTTAATGATTGAACTGCATTGAATGAATGATTGAAATGTATTGAATGAATGAAATGTATTGGTATGCTAGCTGCATACGTCGTTGGAGTGAATCTCCTCGACACACAAGTGCACATGGGGGACACCCAAATCTCATTGGCCGACCTTGGACTCGAGCCAGCATGGGCTTGGTCGAGAACCTTGGCGAACCATGAGATTTATAAGCTTGACCTAATGAGAGGTCTTGCTTGGCATACTCGAATAGTATCGCCACAAACTAATGACAGGCGGGCCCGATACAGGGGTATGTAAGGTGAAAGGGGACAGGTTAAGTGGAGTTCTACGGACTAAACCTACCCGATTGACGGAGTGTCAATTCATGGAGGTTATTGCTCGTGCAAGTGGAACTCAGCTCTTGAGAGCTACTATATCCTTGAATTGTTTCTGTTTACTTTTCCGTTCGAATTGTTAATTATTGCAGTAATATTGCTTGACCTGTAATTGAGATTGTTATTTGAGCAATATGCTTGCGTGTGTGTTCTTGGCCTCACGAACGTTTTGCTCACCCTGTAGATTTGTTTTCCTTAACAGGACCGAATCTCGGAGAAGTATGGAGAAACCCTTCGTTGTACTTTTGTTTAAGATACCTACTATATTTTGGCTAGGCCTGGTTTGGGTTGTACTTTTGGGAATTGAAGTGTAAAACTTTGGGCCATGACGTGTATTTTGAATTTAAGTCGTATTATGATTATCGATGAAATGGTTACATGTTTAGTGACTTGTTAAGCTTGAACGCTTCCGCATTATTTGTATTCATGTTGCTCTCTTCGAAATGTTAGTTCGATTTTAAATTGTATGGATTTGCTTGAGTCCTGGCGAGAGCTGGGCAGGCGTCCGTGGATACCCTTTGGTCCGCCTTAGGGAGATGTGGGGCGTCACAGGAGGTGTCTCTTATTCGACTCAGAACCATAAACGTACAATCGATCACTGAGTGATAGTATGTACCACACCGATTCGGGTGGGTGGTACCTCTCATTCGACTTAGACTCATAAATGGAATAAGTAAAGTTCTCATAGATTGAAATTTGGCAAAGCAAGTGGAAATGAGCTCCTAAGAGCTTCCGTATCCTTCCTGAATGTGTTTTGTGAATATTCAGGAATTACTTGAATGTTATAACTTTACCTCTCGTACCAGCTTTATTGCTACTTGAATTACCTACTTGCATGATTTTCTTGGCCTCACGAGCATTCGCTCACCCCGTTAGATTTGTTTTCCTTAACAAGAACTGAAATGGGAGGAATTTGGAGAAGCTTACTTGATGGTTCATTTGATTAGAATTTTGAATGTATTTGTTTGGACAACTTTTGGGATCTGTATATTTTGGGAATGTAAGGTATTTTTGGTAGTTTTTGATGTAAGACTTGAACATTTAGTAAGGAATTGACCTTTCTCTATATCTTTGACTTCTAGTATCGACTGGTTATTTTAAGTTTGACTTAAATTTGTACCGAATCCTGGCGAGAGTTGGGTTGGCGTCCCGCGGATATCCTTGGGTTCGCCCTTGGGAGAAATGGGGGCGTCACAGTTGGTATCAAAGCTTAGGCTTTAGATCTTTGTAGTATATCGTAGACCTAAAAGTTTAGGATGTCGGACCGTGGGATTTGATTGCGTATTGAGTGCAACGTGATTCTGGTGCTTGAGGATGTAGCACCTTTTTGCTCACAAAACACTATAAGACTTTACTCTTCAAGTTAGGTTGGAGGTGAGTCAAGATTAGGAAATTCAAATAGCCATTTGGTGAGTTTAAGGGTTAGGAACCTTGCTTACTCCATTATTTTTACTTGCCAATTTTTTGAAAGAAAAGTTGAACCATTTGAACAATTTTGGGTTCCACTTTGAACTTGAAAGTGAGACATCTTTGCATTCTTTTTAGTTTGACTTATTACCCTAACTTGTATAGGGATTTTCATCTTGAATTTAGTAAGGAAAACTTGTACTCGTAGGAAGTTCTTGGCTAAGAATTTAGAAAGTGGCCCAGGCTTTTGAATGGAATTTGAAATTTATAATCATTCGAATGATGTGGCCTGGTATTGTGAATCCTTCTAATTTTGTTCCTAGCTAGGCTTATGATTTTTCTTTGGATTATGCCTAGTCTAGTAGGGGTGGTGCTGCCGTGAGATCTTTTGTGTTTTGCCTACATGTACTCATATATTTGTGACACTTTGATACCTATGACCTGTATTTGATACTATTAACTCATTTTATGAACATTAACATGTGACATGACTTCTAACTTATGCGAATAGCTATGTTTTTGATTTAAAGTGTTCTCGCAATGTGCACCTGCTTTTCAATTCATGTGCTTATGCATTCTTCTTTTATTATGCATTTAGAATTTTGCTAAATGAATCGGCGAGGACGTGGACGGGGGCGTGGGCGTAGGCTTCGGCAACCCCGCACTCCCGAGAGAAGTGAGGGATCTGCGATTGGACCAAACCAAAACCCTAGAAATGAAGAGGGTGACCAAGTGGCTACGGCCATTAATCGCATGACCGATATTCTTGAGCGCTTAGCTGAATGCCAAGGACTTGAACCAGTCAACCAACCTGGAAACCAAAAGAGGGGTGAGGATAGAGTCTTAGAGCGATTCTTGAAGTTCGCTCCACCTAAGTTTCATGGAGAGTCTGATCCCGAGGTAGCGGAAAATTAGTTTGAAAGGATGGTTGATATTTTCGCTGCTTTAGATTATACTAAGGAAAGACAAGTGAATTTTACCATTTTTCAATTTGAGGGAGCAACGCGCTCATGGTGGAATGTTGTTAGTGCAAAGTGGGAAAGAAAACAAACCCCTTGGACTTGGATAAACTTTGAGAGGGAGTTTAATGTCAAGTTCCTCCCGCCAATTATACAAGAGAAGAGGGAGGACGACTTTATTAAATTGAAACAAGGATTATTAAGCGTAGTCGAATATGAGGAGCGGTTCACCAAACTTTCCAAATTTGCCCCTGAGCTAGTAATCACCGAACAGAAAAGGATAAGGAGGTTTATTTAGGGGTTAAATGCAGAAATTCAAGAATCCCTAGCAGCTTCCAGATTACCACTTTTACGGATGTCTTGGATAAGGCACAGAGGGTAGAAAATGCTAAATCTCAATCTAAGGCTTTTCATGCTAAAAAGAGAGGTAATCCAAGCGATACCTCTAAACAGTTCGAAAGGTCTATCCAACCCCTTAAAATGGGAAAAGGGGCTGGAGGAGTGAAGATGCTTGAAAAATCCGGAGAAACTCCATCAAGCGAAGCCCCGCCATAAGAAAATCAAAGTAGGCGAGGTCAACAAAAAGGAAAATCTCAAACTAGTCAAGCCGTGACTCCTCACGTAACTTGTGGATACTGTGGCAAGATTAACCACACGGAGGTCGAGTGTTGGAGAAAGCAAGAAAAATGTCTGAGGTGCGGTAGCACCGAACATAAGTTTTCGAATTGCCCTAAACTTTCTAAGGGAAAAAGAAATTCTCAACAACCTGCTAAATCCATTGCAAATCGTTCGAGTGTCAGGAGGAGTGATTAATGCTGATGATTGTAAGAGAAATTCAAGTAGTAGAAACTCTACAACTAGGGGTGAATCTGACTCCACTCGACAAATAAGGATCGTAGTTTTACCCTAACATAGACTGACACTTTTAGAGGTTGTAATCTTTTGTATAGGGGATGACATCCTTTTGTTGTATATTGCGACTTTGCATATCTTGATCTTGTTGTTTTCCCTTTTCCTTTTGAAACTATTTGATGAACTTATTACAACTTAGAGTAACTATTATGATCTTTTATGGCATATGAAAATTTACCTTATTTTTAATTGATTTTACGGTTTATATGTATATGTAATCTATTGCTCCAAGTCTCTAGATCTGTAATAAGCTCATGAATGGCACTTGAGAGTATTTAAGTTCAATAAGTGTGAGTTGTCAAAGGGAGAAGTAAAAGTGATGAAAATTGGTTACGTGAGGATAGGGCCGGTAAAGATTTTGATCGAAAAGCGAAAAAGTTAAAATGCAAGCAAGTCCTTCAAATGAAGGTTTTATAGAGAGATTATGGAATTAATAAAGCAACTTGAGAAGTTAAAGAGGAAACCGAAAGAAGTATTTGGGGTTATTCATAAATCAAGGTATGAATTTCGAGGACGAAATTCTTTTTAAGGTGGAGAGGATGTGAGGACTCGTAAAATTCTTATTTTAAACCCCAATTTTGGCTCAATTAATTATTTATTTGGATATTTGTCCCGAATATTATTTTTCAACCTTATTGACCTAAATATATGGAATTATAGTTTTATTATATTTTTAAAGTGACTTGTTTCAAAAATTAATTTTTTTAGAGGCTCGTTTAGTGAAAAAGTGAAAACGCGTTTGGAAATTTTAACCGATTGAGAGTATAATAAGTTTGGAAAATTGGAGACTTGTATAATGGTCTTAAAATAGGTAATTTTATGTTTAAGTACTCAAATGATAGTTATTAGTACTATCGTTATAAAAATTTCTTAGAGGTCTCGCGTTATCGCGTTTAATTTGGAAATGCGCATTTTTACGAGCACAATTAATTGAGAAATTTTAGACTATTAGTTTAGACTATTAAGAATGAATAATATTAGTGTAAATGAAAATACATTAGAGATTTATGGCACTAGTGTAACGACCCCACCTCCCCCTAAGGCGTACCAGAGGGTTCGGCGGGCCGCCTGCCCAGCTCTCGCCGGGACTCAGTCGTTCGCTACAGTCCTCAATTAAAAATTGAAATAAATCACTAGAATAAATAGGGCATTGATCCAAACTTAAAGCGGAACTTATATACATTGCCAACCCAAAAGAGAATATAAACATCAAATATACAAGGGTTCTCAATCCTTCATACGTCCAGCCCGTGCCAAGCACTAGGCGAGAACCACTACAAAAGAAACAAAAGAAACAAAACTAGATTGGCTAGTCTATCTCAAGCTCACGTCCTCGCTCACCTTCCCCTGTAAGGAAAACAAAACTAAAGGAATGAGCTAAAAGCCCAGTGAGGTTCCGAACACATAATCAGATAATCAATCCAATACATTAAACATGGAGTATCAATAATTCAAGAAACATTTACAATGGAAAGCGATAGTAACACATTCATTAAAAGGATACGGCTCACAAGGAGCAATTCGTTATTTCGTTCATTCGATCTCCTGACATTTCCCCTTATTCCTCCAATCATTTGAAAATGCATTTTTCGTTTATCAATAAACCCTCGTTCGTTCGTTAGTTCATTCATTCATTCATTCACCCCCGTCCTGGCCGTTGGCCAGTCTCCACCAACCTACAGGGTAATACTCGAGTATACCAAACGTTCACCCAAGTCCCTAATCGCCCGACCGAGTCCGCTTCTGGCTCGAGACGACCGGTAACAAGGGGCAATGGCCAGTTCAGCCCAAAAGGCTTACATTCATGCGCAAGTAACATTTCAATCATTAAATCCTTGAAAATTGCACAGTTATTTAGGTCGAGTGCGATAAAGTACACACTCGCCTAAAAAGCTCGTTTTGGAAATCATTAAAAACACTTAACACATTAGCAAATGATAACAACAAGCCATAGAATCAAATAAGGAACACTCACCTAGATATGCAAAATAACGTGCAAAATATCCTTCCGGATATTACCCTTAGTCACCAATGAAACCTAAGGTTGAATAAGAGAACATATTACAGTTTATCGAGCAAAACATTTAAGGGAAACGAAGATACCCGACTAATTAAGAGTAAAACGTGTAAAGATGACTTTCAAGTAAGAAGAGGGTTGTTTGAACCCAAGGATGAAAAATCATGTTTTAAAATGGAAAACCGGTCATGGTATTGGCCTAACAAAAGTATACAAGTTCAAATAGAAACCTAGACCTCGGGCGAAAATTTGGGCAGCACGCCCTTTGTGTTTACCTAATTTTCCAGCCATTTTGGCTTCATTATTTTTCCTCAACCACAACCCAACATCACACATAAGCAATTCAAGTCAAGAGCCGTTCCATAGGCTCACAATATCATAAGAATAAGAAATACAGTAATAACAAGTGCAGAAATTCAATTTAGCAAAAGACAGATTTGACGTATGAAAGCGGAAATAACGTATCCGAGGCTACGCTTATCGGATTAAGACATAACCTATGCCGTTTCGAAGCTAAGACTCAGGGTTACAATGTTCATGAAGGTCACTTAGTCCAGTTTCTAATGTAACTTGGTCAAATTCTCGAATTACTAAACCAGAAACCAATTCGTCGGCTGTTTAAACGTAGAACACTGTAATGGACATAACTCAGAGTACACAAGTCCGAATCAGGTGTTCTTAGAGGCATTTGAAAGATAATTCAGAATACTACAACTTTCATGTTTTGGCAAAAAGCTAAATCAGAATGGATCCTAGTATAAAAACGTGAGAAACTGGACTTAACTGATCACACGGACTGCTTGGGAAATACTTAAAACAGTAAGGGTATTTCGGACTTTTCATGACCTACGTTGCTCCGATTGAGCTGAAATTTTGTAGGCACCTATAAAATACCATTCTATACAACGTTTCTTCTTTGACCTAAGGCCAATTCGGCCTCTAACATGCAGTTACCAAACCGGACAGAATGGAAGCTAGAATTTCCAGAAATCTGAAATTTGTAGTTTCTAGTGCAACTTTCCCCAATTTCTCACTTCTCACACTACCAAAACATCTTATACAACATTAATTGTAACATACAAGCATCATAAAACAATTTGGGCAGAATTTCCCAAACCCTAGTTCATCATATAAAGAGGGGAAAAACTTCCAAACATGCTAGCATCCATGATTCCACTACTACTCAAGTTACTAGACTTAATTTAACCAAGATTGAAAGAAAAATTTAGAGAGATATCATCTTCCTTACCTTAATATGAGTTCTCCAAGTGTAGCCCAAGCCTTCTCTTTCCAAAATTTCACCACCAAACACTAGCTAATCACTCAAGGAGAAGTTTAATCGGTTTAGTTCTTTTGATTTCTCACTTTGTAGCTTGAATCAAGAAGAAATGAAGAAAGTTCACTCTTGTTCTTCTCCTCTCTCTCTCTCAGCTCCCTTGGCAGAAATATGAAGAGGTATGAAGCTAAGTTGTCTTATATTAAAGCCAAAAGGATTAGAACTAATGGTGTCCACAAATTGCCCAACACTTGGCCTAATCTTGGCCACTAATTTTTCTCTTTCTTTCCCTTGCTTATGAGCCACAAATTTCGGTCAAGCTTGCTGCCAAGAGAGAATATATTTTGCTCAAGTTCAATAAATTTGTTTGGTAAGAAAAAAAGGTGGTCAAGTGGTGCGTTCAAACGGTAGTGCGCGGGACCCGCCGGTTCGCGCCGTTTTTCTTAAAAACTCACGTACTAGGGTTTTTACTTCCCATTCACTAACCTTATATCATTGCTACCAATCACATATTATTTCTCACTTAAAAGTCACTTTTAATCCTCAAATTTAATCCTTAATCTGTACCGAAAATTCATCCGGCGAAAAATCGCGAAAACCCTAATTTCGCTCCAAACTTGAAACCGAAGCGTAAAACCCTATTTTCTAGGTTTATCTACACTTAATGTGAAATATTTGGGTAGTGGCCTTTGATAAATACTAATTTTCAAATAAAAGGGTATTTTTGAGAAAAAATACAAGGAATTTGCGAGTCCTCACAACTAGTGAAACGAACTCGAAAGGAATTGAGCACGAAGCGCGTGTGTACGCGCACTATCCTTAGTTGACTTTTGAAGCATTTTGGGCCACACATTATTGAGCTCCTCATGGGTGCATTACACTAGATCAAAACCCTTCATTTCCTCAACCAAAGTGGCATGCAACATCTCTTCTTTTCCCTCCATTTCAGCCGTGCATCTCAAAGAGCAAGAACCAAACTTGCTTCATCAATTTTCCTTCATCATTTCTTCACCAAATCTTCTCCAAATCACACCAAAATTTAACTACACTTAACTAATCACTTGGAGAGCACTTTGAGCTAGGAAAGGAGGCTGCTCTCATGGTTTTTCTTTGGCTCAAGAAGGCCAAAAATTTCTGCCTTGAACATCTAGTGAAGTAAGTGACGATCCAGCCTTAAAATCTTGATTTATGGAAGTTCTATTGCACATATAAACTCATGCATGTAAGTGGGCAGCTTTATTTATGTTGGATTTTGGTGTGTGGGTTCTGTGAACTCCCACTTTGGTTGATGAACTGATTTGGTGGTTGATGATGATAATTATGTTGGTTTAGTGCTTAAATTAGTGGTATAATGTTGGGTTATTGTTAGAAACCCCAAGATGGTGCAATGACCAAAAGTGACCATTTTGCCCCTGCCTTGTTCAAGCACTTTAATGCCAAATTTTGAGGTTCTAATGGTTTGCTTATATTTTTTACATGTTATATTGGTTGTGTAAAAAGTTTCATTGAAAAATAACATGATTTGATCATCCAAATGTCGGAAATTCGAAAGCTTGAAAATCTGGAATTTGAATCCTGTCACTGCCCAGGCAGTCTTCTTTTTTCGGCCGTAACTTGTTGCTCCGATGTCAGAATTGAGTACTGTTTGTGGCACTGGAAACTAGACATTCCTAGCTTTCTGTTGGTATAAAATTCATGTCCTGGTTCTACTTGAGCTAGCCAAACCATTCATTTGAAATCCACTATCCTGTCTCGTTGCTTCCTGAAAGGCAGCTCATGGGCTGGAACTTAATGCTCACGAACAAGCTGGTTATGGACTGATTTTGAAAATAGTTTCTTCTGATAAAATGTAACCTTATGAGTCTATTTTCCAACGCCACCAACCACGCTCAATTCTGAGTTGAATTGAGTGATTTATCATCAAAACTCGAATCTAGTCTGGTGAAGGAATACCTTACATTTGGACAGATTTGAACTAGCAATGATTTGGGACTTGTTATCCGAAATTTCTTGGTGTAAATCACCTATCAAATGTACCTTGGACATATTTTAGACATTACCTACTGGAATGAATCATGCTTGAGTCGTTTCTTGGCCAAATGTTTGGAAAACGGCAAACCGGAAGCTCAAAGGCAGCTTAGCCTTAAAACTTCTTGCGATTTCAACGGTTTTGTTAACCGACTTCCCGTTCATATTTTTCTATGAAATTTGACAAGGTAGTGGCCCTTATATGGTAGTATATTCATACCAAATTTGGTGCTGTTCCGAGTCTATTTTGCTACCAAACTAAAGCCCCAAAGTTTGGAACTCAAATGTGGAAACTAGCTTAATAGTTTTCGTTTTTCCTCCAACTTTGAGTGACCGTATCTCGGTGCTCAAAACTCTGATTCTTGATCCGCTTGTTCTGTCCTAAACTTTACTTGCAACTCTAATTGAGTGATAAAGTTCGGAGGCTGGTTTGCAACATATGAAATTTACTGAATTTCCAAAGTTAGCGAAAAACCAACCCCAGCACAATTCTGAGCACCCTGATACAGTAACTTTAAGCCCATTTTTGAATACCTTCCACTTAAATTCATGGAAAAGTGTATTCTAAGAAATTTTAGTACTTTCAAAGAGATTTCCAATGGTGTCAAGTTTTTCAATTTTGGACTTGTGTAAAGTGAGATACAATTTTTCAAGGGTTCGTATCAAAACAAAAAATTTTCGAATTCCAAGGAAATGGAGTTTTTCAAGTACTCCTTATTCCTTCGATATTATTCGAACGTTGTATCATTGATTTCCAAAATGTAAACTTAATTTCTCTTGTACTTTAAAATCCTGCTCGAGATCCTCGATTTAGAATAAATAAGGCTCGTTTCACGAGATTTTTCTAAGATTGCACTATGATACGATCTTCCTCAATAGTGGGGATATTTGAATGATAGTCTATTATTATTTGTTCAGGTGCACACGAGGACATTCAAGAGGATCCCATGGTGGACGCTTGAACTTCAAATTGAACCTACTTGCTCTTGTTACTTGGTGAGTGCCAAGTATGTGTTAAATGCTTATGTGATTGAGATATTAGTTGTACAAGTATTATACATGATACGTAAACTTGTTGAGCCGAGTGTGTACTTTATCGCATTCGTTCTTATTTGAAATGAATAACTCATGCTTGAAATACTAAAATATATTAAATGCTTGGATGTATCAAATGTTTGAATAACATGAACACGTTTAACTCGTAAATTTTGAGCGGAAGCATGTACCACACCGGTTTGGATGGGAGGTGCCTCTCATACTGTCTCAGTGCTAAAATCGGTTCCCTGAGCGATAGCAATTATTACACCGATCCGGGTGGGAGGTATCTCTCATGTCGTCTCAGAACCATAAACCCTTCTAAGTTGATTGGAGCGATTTCTCATCGACTATTGGGCGATAGTATGTACCACACCAATTTGGGTGGGAGGTACCTCTCATTCGACTCAGAACCATAAGCAAAGCATAAGTCGATTGGAGCGATGTCTCATCGACCACTGAGCGATAGTATGTACCGCACCGATTCTAGTGGGAGGTGCCTCTCATTCGACTCAAAACCATAAACGTACAATCGATCACTAAGCGATAGTATTTACCACACCAATTCGGGTGGGTGGTACCTCTCATTCGACTCAAAGTCATAAATGGAATAAGTAAAGTTCTCATAGATTGAAATTTGGCAAAGCAAGTGGAAATGAGCTCCTAAGAGCTCCCATATCCTTTCTGAATGTGTTTTGTGAATATTCAGGAATTACTTGAATGTTATAGCTTTACCTCTCGTACCAGCTTTATTGCTACTTGAATTACCTGCTTGCATGATTTTCTTGGCCTCACGAGCACTCACTCACCCCGTTAGATTTGTTTTCCTTAACAGGAACTGAAATGGGAGGAATTTGGAGAAGCTTACTTGATGGCTCATTTGATTAGAATTTTGAATGTATTTGTTTAGACAACTTTTGGGATCTGTATATTTTGGGAATGTAAGGTATTTTTGGTAGTTTTTGATGTAAGACTTGAACATTTAGTAAGGAATTGACCTTTTTCTATATTTTTGACTTCTAGTATCGACTGATTATTTTAAGTTTGACTTAAATTTGTATCGAGTCCTGGCGAAACTTGGGTTGGTGTCCCGCGGATATCCTTGGGTTCGCACTTGGGAGAAGTGGGGGCGTCACATAAAAAATAGAGCATATTTATAGAATAGCACCCTTAGATTTCAAAACAGCTTTATCAGTTAAAACACATGAAGAAACAATATCTATTCAAGAAGAATATCATTCAATTCCATTACTGAATCATAATACAATTCAAAAGTATCTAAGCAAAGGATATAGGTATATTCATATAGGCTTAATTCAAGTTGTGGTTAAACCTTATTCCATTTAGGAGTGTGTCGCGCCCCATTTTTTTGATAAATAAATAAATGGTTTAAAAATGTATTTTTTGATTCAATTTGTGATTGGAAAATGAATTGTGATTTAAAAGAAAAATGGGTCTAAATGGGGGTTTGAAAATGCGACGATTTGACCCAAAATTATAGTTTAAAAAGGGTTTTTTGAAAAAATGGGAGTCGCCACTTGGTAATGAGTTAAGGTGTACCAAGTCACCTAAAAATGAATTTTTTAGGAAAAAGTTGTAAGAAACCCCTTTTAAACGACTCCTAGTCCACGTAAACCAATGAGAAAGTTCGGGAGTCACATTTGACGAAGGGGAAGGCAAGGATAAAAATCCAAGGCACCCCTTCGACCTAGCCAAGGCTAGTTGCGTTGATTTAATCAAAGATTTTCTTGTTTTAACCAAAGAATTTATTACATTTGGATGTACTACATGAATGCAAACCCTAGACCTAGGAGTATTGGGGAAATTTCTCTTCAAAGGTTGAGTGGTGCCAATCACATTAATTGTGAAGCCCAATAACGATCCTTTGAAGAAGTCACGAATAATGCGAGTGGGATGCAAATGAATGGAATGCATGTATGCAATGTGAGGACATGAGTTTGAAAAAGTAATAAAAGACAATAAATATGTAAATGAAAATGTGCTCGTGAGTGGGCAAGGTACGGTATGTGAAATGATAATATGAAGTGCATGTGTGCAAGTGATGATAAAAGTGTTCGTGTGCAAGTGAAGAAACATAAAGGTGCACGTGTGCAAAATGGGAGGAAAAATGAAAGTGTAATGAGGGTATAAAATGGTAGAGTGGATTTAAAAAATGCATGAGCCTAGGGAATTCATGCATATTGGGTACGGGGAGACCTAAATCGTGACTCAATTTGCCCTTTTTATAGAGGGAATACAAGCGTGCTAAGGCTTAGAAAAAGCCACACTCGTCTATATCCCATATTTAAGGGGACTCTCAAGCAAATGAACCCTATAACTAGCATGAAATGCAAAAATCCTAAAATGGAGGGAAAAGGGGTTCGAGGGGCATGTAAAATGATAAAACTAAAAAGAATGCATGACATGTAATGAACATGCAAACATGTACTAACGAGGGGAAATCCCTAAGGGTCTAGCGTTGGACTAGCCCATTCTATGAATTCCGACTAGCGTTGGACTAGCGGAAACGTACATTCATCCATCACATTTATTCAGGCTATGGAAAGCGAGTAGACATGTCAATCACATAGCACATAACACTTAGCATGCTCGACTAGATGCAAGGCCCTAACAAAGCAAATTAACACGTAGAAACTAAGCATGCAAAACACATAAGACAATTAAAGCCCTAACTATTACATTTGCTAGCTAGGCACATGATTTCGATAGGTTTTCATTGAATGCTCCTCCAAGCCCTATCTATTACATTAGGGAGACCCTACTACAATCTAAAAGGGGGAAAAGGAATAAAATAATTAAATCCCTAATTATTACAAGCCAAGAGGTGTACACATACCCCATAAAGAATAACTTAAATAAAAAGCAGAAGTAAATGACATAAATAAAAGAAATTAAAGAAAGGCTAGGAAAGCAAAGTAGACATGTATATTCACATAACACGTAGGAGCACGTAGGAAAAATAACTCAAGAATATAGAAGTTACCTCCCTTGCAATGGAAATCGAGTAAATGAGATATTAGCTTCAAAACAATAAAAAGGGTCAAGGCACCAATTTATTTGACAAATAATCACAAAGGGTAAAAATAAACATGAATTTGAATCAATTAAATCATGTCAACAACCCACATTTAAGAAGTCAAGAGAAGAAAGGACTTGATTGCAAAGATTGGCAAAATTTTGGGGCTAAAATTAAAGAAAAATAAAGTTCAAGGACTTATTTGCAATTAAAGTAAGGACCGAATTGAAAGTAGTTGAAAATATCCAGGGCCACAATGAAATTAAAGAAAAGTACAGGGACTGATCTGCAAATGCATTCTCTGGTTTCTTAATGGACCAGGCCATGGGGCCATTTCTTATTGGTTTGGGCCTGAGACCCTCCTAGCCCAGTCAAAACTTAAAGCAAAAGGAATGAGCCAGTCCACTATTTTGGCCCAAAATTAGGCAACCAAACAAATGGGCCTTGATCTTCTGGCCCAAGCCAAAAACCCAAACAAAAATAAACTAAACCACTTTCTTAGACCCAAACACCACATAACCTCTTAACCCAAATCACTTGTTTGATTAAACCCAACATAATAAAATCCCAAAAAAAAAAAAAATTATCAAGCCACAATTATGATTTAAAAGACAAGGAATAATCAATCTAAAAGACTACTTATGCATATTAAAAGATGATTAAGATTTAAAAGGAAGAAACGAGTTCACTTTTTCCAATTTTCCAGGTCATATCAGAACAAAGGGGTGACTTGAGGGGTTCCAATGCAATAACAACAGGGACTTGATTGAAAGAATTATGAAAGATTTGGGGTCCAATTATAAAGTCTTAAAACTTTGGGGAATAAATCACAGAGAAAGGGCAAACTTCGGGGCTAAAATTATAAATCTAGTCAAATAATCATCTTCCCCAAACGGTCCAAGCACCATTAACATTTCAACTTTCTTTCGATCGGCAACATCAAAAATTAGCTTCAATTCCAATCATTCGTAATCGAGACAATGACACCCGCAAGAATTTCCCCTCCCAACCTTAATTCAAATTCATACGATGGAAACGAAAGGAATAGCAGAAATTATAAGGCAGCAAAGCATCGAAAATTCTCAAACGTGAGAAAAGGAATTGGGCGACTTGACCAGTTTCCTCACACGGAAATACAGACAAACATCTTTGAATCAGAAATTTCAATCAGGCATTTTAACAAACAACGAATGGGCATGAAAAAATTCCAACAAATCTCTGTTCAATTCATGTTACAACCGGCCCAAAACTATCATAACAAGAAGAAATTATAGTCCAATCAATACATAAAACATACGCATGCTAAAAAAGTCTTGAACAATCGGCGGGACCATTGCAAGAACACAGCCACAGCAGACATGCTCAAAGCTTGGGGAGGAACTGGAATTCAAAGAAGGGAAAAAAAACAGCAAAATAAGGTCAACTTACAATGCTTTGGCTCGAGCGACAGCGACGACAGATTCCGACGGGATGGCAGCGGTTCCGGTTGTCTTCTTTGCTCTGTTTCCCTTTCTCAGTCGCGATTCTTCTCATTTTTCCCCGTCATCGCCCTCTTCCTGGATATCGTTGTCGTTGTCGTTGTCTTTGTCAGGTTCGGTGCGGGCAGGAGCTGTGGATTTGAGGGAATCGTCCTTGGGTTGACCCGTTGAGTCGTCTTCAAATGACGTTGCCATTGAAACACTTTGTATCGTGGAACTGTGTGTGTTCCAGGGCGGTGGCAGAGAGAGCTTTTGTTGGAAAAAGGGAAGAACGGAATGGGAAATGAGGGGTTTTATGGAGGAGTTGTTTAGGGAAATTGGAGGGAATTTTGAGGACAGAAGGTGACGAGAGAGTGGTGGCAGCGGTTGAGGTGGTGATCAATTTGGCAATGGTGATTCCGGTTCTTGCTCTCCTCTGCCTCTGTTTTTCTTCCTTTCAGTCGGCCCCTCCATTCTTTCCTTTCCAGCTGCTCCGTGGTTTTTCTTTTTGCCGACGAAACTCCCTCCTCTCTTCTCAACCTAGCCGCCCTCTTGCTTTGTTTTTTCTTTTTGTTCTCTCTTTTTTCCAACCGAGAGCCTCTCTCTATCACTTTCTTCCTGGTTTTCTTTTTTTGTTTTGCCGTCACTTACGATTCTCCCTCAATCCTCTCACAGCTTTTTCCTTTCTGTTTTCAGTTCTCTCTAGCTCGTTTTTTTTTCCTCTGTTTTCCCTCTCAGCCGCAGCTCTTGTCTTTGCTTTGGCCGAAGCTCCTTCCCCTGTTTTTCCGTCGGTCCGCCGCCTCCCTTTCAATTTTCATTCGTCCCCTCTTGCTCCTCCGACCCGTGGCCTCTTTTTTCTTTTTCTTTTTTTTTTTTCAAAACCCTTCTAAGCTAAACAAGTGTCCCCCTAAATGTTGTGTTGTCAATTAAACAAAGGGACACTTGTCCCTCAAATTCCTTAACCACTTGTCTCATAATTGTTTTGTACACTTGTTCAACATGCACACTTCCACCTATTCCACATTGTTTTGTATTTTTGTATTTTTCATTTTCCTCTTCGTTTTTTTTTTGAAAATTAGTATGAAGGCAAAAATAAATAGATAATAAAATAAAATGAACAAGAAAAAAATAAAATAAAATAAAAATAGAAACTCTAGAATTGAAACCAATAAAGCAAAATTAAATTAATTAAACAAATAAAGTTAAAAATCACAAATTTGTTGTCTACATTTTGCCCCTCTTTGTCTGAGTTTTGAAAAAACTTGAGACAAAGAAGTAGACATCAAATGCTCACCTGTGTTATTCGGCTACGAGTGTCTCGAACGATGGACGCTTTAGAAATGGGGACTGACCCCTTTGACAAAAATTTAAAATGGGATTGACCCACACAGAAAATTTAAAACGGGACTGACCCGAACAGGAATTTAAAATTGGGATAGACCCACGGGATAGACCCGAACAGAAATGTAAAATTGGGATAGACCCACGGGATAGACCCGGACAGAAATTTAAAATTGGGATAGACCCACGGGATAGATCCGGACAGAAATGTAAAATTGGGATAGACCCACGGGATAGTCCCGAACAGAAATTTAAAATTGGGATAGGCCCACGGGATAGACCCGGACAGAAATGTAAAATTGGGATAGACCCACGGGATAGACCCGGACAGAAATTTAAAATTGGGATAAACCCGGACAGAAATGTAAAATTTGGGATAGACCCACGGGATAGACCCGGACAGAAATGTAAAATTGGGATAGACCCACGGGATAGACCCGAATTGGGATAGACCTGCGGGATAGACCCGGACAGAAATTTAAAATTGGGATAGACCCACGGGATAGACCCGAACAGAAATTTAGATTTGGGATAGACCCACGGGATAGACCCGGACAGAAATGTCAAATTGGGATAGACCCGAACAGAAATTTAAAATTGGGATAGACCCACGGGATAGATCCGGATAGAAATTTAAATGGGATAGACCCTGACAGAAATGTAAATGGGATAGACCCACGGGATAGACCCGGACAGAAATTTAAATGGGATAGACCCTGACAGAAATGTGATAGACCCACGGGATAGACCCGAATAGAAATTTAAATGAGATAGACCCTGACAGAAATGTAAATGGGATAGACCCACGGGATAGACCCGGACAGAAATTTAAATGGGATAGACCCTGACAGAAATGTAAATGGGATAGACCCACGGGATGTTGTGAAGTTGGCGGCACGAATTCCAGGCCCAACGTGATCTTGTGAAGTTGGCGGCACGAAATCCAGGCCCAACGGGATGTTTGGGAAGTTGGCGGCACGAAATCCAGGCGCAACGGGATGTTTGAGATGTTGGCGGCACCAAGTCCAGGCCCAACGTGATCTTGTGAAGTTGGCGGCACGAAATCCAGGCCCAACGGGATTTTTGGAATGTTTGGGAGGTTGGCGGCACAAAGTCCAGGCCCAACGTGATTTGGTGAATGTTGGCGGCACGAAATCCAGGCCCAACGAGATTTTTTGAATGTTGGCGGCACGAAACTCAGGCCCAACTTGATTTTTGGAATGTTGGCGGCACAAAGTTCAGGCCCAACGTGATTTTTGGAATGTTGGCGGCACGAAACTCAGGCCCAACTTGATTTTTGATTTTTTCTTTCTTTTTTTGATTTTTTCTGTCTTTCTCTTCTCCTTTCGGATTTTTCCGAGAGAATTTCTTCAAAATAATTTGCCCCAGTGTTGGGTCCATTTTTCCCTCCTTCTTCTTGCTTCTCTTTGCAGTATCACCTTCCGCCTCACTGGATGCTTTTCGTCATTTTGAACCATGAATACCTACACAAGGGGTTCATCAAAATATGACATGCATTCAAATTTCTTATTTGAAGAGAACAGTGTGATTGGTTTGACATCCTCAAATATATTACAAAAATTTTGCCCCAGTGTGGCCTATTTTGCAAAATCTCTCACATGAAAATTTGCCCCAGTGTGGGCTCCCTTGATTGTAAAATTTGTTCAAATGATTCCCCATTTATTTGAACAAAGAGAAACTACACTTCTAAAATTTAAAAAATAGTCATCTATACAATGTGAAGAAACTTAGACGTTGAGTTTGAACTCATGCGAAAATTTCATGATGAATTCTTCGAAGTAACACCAAATTCAAGAAGATTTCTTCCTCACTTTTAGCATTGGTGTTTAGAGTAACGGGTCACCACTTCTTGTTGGCTCATCTTTCAGGACCAATCAAGTGACTTTATTTTTGAAATGGCTAAGGAAATGAGAGGTCAGATTTTGTCTTATTTTTTGCCCAAAATTGTATGTAATCCCTTCAATATCACATCTTAGTGAAAGCAAAGAGTTTGTCACCCTTATTTCTTAAGAAAACTTAGTCAACGTATAAGCTTTATAGGCTTGCAACAAAATGGGTAGAAGCAGTAGCTAAACTTGTGAAAATTGGTTATACTCTCATGATCACAAATGATTGATGGATTTCTTACGAGCATAATCCTCACTTTGGATTGTCATGAAGGAATAAGTCAACTATGGACTTTATTAGCTTGTAATGTGGCTTGAAACAATAGTTGAAGGATAAGACTTTTAAGGACATTGCACCACAGATCGCATTTTTCCAAAATTTCCCCTATTTTGAACTCGAAAATTCTGAACTTTGTTTGATCACTCAATAGGGACTTCACCATCGAATCTTTTGTATTTCATTTTTCCTTTTTGCTTTTCCGTTTTCTTTTTTTTTTTTTTGTTTTTTGATCTGGTGGATTTTCCATGGTGAGTAGCGTCAACCCCATACCCAAGCAATTCAGAAATACAGCTAAAATTTTCCGGCATCAGAAATTTTCTTGACAGGGCCATTGCAAAAGAACAGAAGTCAGGACTTTCGGGTTTTGTAATGGGGTCTGGTGGGGTGCTTAGAAAAGTTAAGGCTTGAAGACAGATTTCAAGAGTGGTTTAAGTAATCTGAGATCGCATTGTTGTGCCAACCCTATTTTAGGGTTAAATCAGAATTTGCCCCAGTTTATGCTCAATTGAGGCTTTTCCTCTTTCATTTTCTTTCTTTTGATTTTTTGGCCTTCTGCCATTTTTGAATATTCACAAAATTTGCCCCAGTTTATTTGTGAACTGAGGTTCTCTTTTTCTTTTCTTTTGATTTTGCGGCATTATCATTTTTTCACTTCTTGAAATTTTCCCTTTTTCAACTCAAACTTGCCCCAGTATGGGGTTTGCGATTCTCAGGGGTTGCCAAATGAAGTATTTTTATTCTGAAGGCTCAAAAGGGATAACTGTGAGGACTCGCAAAAACTATTATTTTATGCCTAATTTATGGCTTAATAAATTATTTAATTGGATTTTATTTCCAAGGAATATTTTCTAGTCTTATGAGACCTAAACGCATGAAAATATAACTTCGTTATATTTTTAAAATGATTCGTTTCGAAAATTAATTTCCTAGAGCGCGTTTAGTAAAAAATAGTGAATAGTACTTGGAGATTTTATCTGTGTAGTAGCACGATAAGCTTGGAATATTGGGGGCTTGTACTATGGTCCTAAAATAGGTAATCTTATGAATAAATACTCAAGTGATAGTTAGTAGTGCAATCGTTATAGGAATTTTTCGAAAGTTCTGCGTTATAGCGGTAAAATTTGACGGTACGCGTTTTCACACGCGCGACTTCAATTGAAGGACTTTAGACCCTTATTTCGGGACAATTAAGAGTGAATAATATCTACAAGAATATATATGCCTTGGAGGTTTAGTGCACTAGTGAACCAAACGCGCGAGAAAAATCGAGTCCAAACGCACCCTAAATTGCACTATTTCAAGTTGACTTTGAGGTGCATTTTGCACCACACAAAGAATCGTCCTTTGGAAGCCAATTGCATCAGCACTCTCTCTCTCTTCACCTCACTTGGCCGAACAACAAGAAGGAGAAGAGCTCTCCATTGTCTTCATTTTTCATCTTCAATCCATGCACCAAAATCCACCCAAATCACACCAAACTTGGAGATCTCTTAGCAAACCACTTGGAGACTACATCTAGCTAAGGAGGAAGGGAACTCTCACGGTTTCTTGGAGCTTCAAGAGGGCCGAAAATTCTGACCTTGCAAACCAAAGGAGTAGGTAATGATCAACCCTTGGATTCTTATCTTTTGGAGATTATGTGACAAGATTAAGCTCATGCATGCACTTAGTTACTTGTTTATGGTGTAAAAATGTGATTGTGGGCTCTTGGAATTCCCACACTTGGGTTGTTGTTGCTGATGTGATGATTAATGGTGATTATATTGTTGGTTTAGTGATTATAATGATGCATTAGTGATGGGTAATTAGTGGAAACTTCTTTGGGTGTAAGAGGCTAAAACTTCCGATTTTGCCCCTGCTATGTTCGGCTATTTCCAGGCCAAATTTTAATGGTTTAATGGCTTAGATTGGATGTTTATAGGATGTATTAGATGTGTGAAAAATTTCATTGGAAAATATTGAGGTTTGATGGAGCAAATGAATTTTTTTTCGAAACCAGCAAATCTGGAAACTGATTCGCGTATGTCTCTGACCAGCAGTAGTATTTTGGCTATAACTCTGTCCTCGGATGTCGAAATCCTGTGCCGTTAGTGGCGTTTGAAACTAGACATTCCTAGCTTTAATTTGGTATATAATGCACGTTCTGATTCTTTGTGACCAAGTCGAACCAAATGTTTTAAGTTCGCTGCCCTGTCACTCTGTTCATCTGGAATGAAGTGTTCAGGCAGCAACTTGATGCCCGAATTTGAACCAGGTGGGTGCCGAATTTGGGAATGATTTCTTCTGTGATATTTTAACTCTATGAATGTATTTTCCAACGGCGTAAGCCACGCTCGATTTCGAGCTATATTGACTGAGTTGTGACTGAAACAAGCGGTCTGCTCTGTTTTGGAAAACCCTAATGTTGGACTGGTTTGGAACCAAATCTTGGAGTGAACTTGTTAGTTGATGTTTTTGATATTAAACACTTACCAAAGGTATCATGGGTATATCTTAGACCCTTATTTCACAAATGAACCATGGTTGGATAACTTTCTTGGTTAAACGATTGGAAATTTGGGAAATGAAAGTCAAAGGCAGAATGCCTTAGGAATTTTCTTGAACTTCGGTTGGCTCATTAACTACCTTGCCGAAGGTATTTTTCCCCGAAATTCGATAGAGAGATACTTTCCATATATTATTGAAATACTGCCAATTTTGGTGCCGATTCAAGTTCGTTTCGATACCCAATTGAATTACTAAAGTTAGAGGTTCAAATCTGGAAAATTCTCATCCAGTCTTGAATTTCCCCAACTTCGGGCTACCGTATCTCGGTACTCGAAACTCCGATTCTTGATCCGCTTGTTTTGTCATACACTTCACTTGCAACACTAATTGAGCTGAAAATTTCAAAGGCCGGTTTGCAACGTGCGAATCGTGCCGAATTTTCAAAGTTGGCCGAAATCCAACTCAATTCTGCCTTGTAAACTGAAGCTGCGTCTTCAAACCCATTTTTTATCACTTTCCACTTCGATTCATGGAAAAGTGTCTTCTAGGAACTTATAGTACTCTCTAAGAGGTTTCTAACGGTATAAAGTCTTCCAATTCTCGACTTATACCGAGCGAGTTATGATTTTTCAAAGATTCATCATAAAACTGGAAAATTTTCCAATTTCAAAGAAATAGAGTTTTTCAAAAACTCTTTATTCTTTTGATGTTCTTAAACGTTTTGTTTACGATTTTCATGATCAAAAACTCAAATAATATTGTACCTAATAAAAGGCAAGTCGAACCTCGATTTACGTGTAATTGAGGTTCCTTTTGCAAAATAATTCTTAGATTGTACTAGTGAACAATCTTTCTTGATAAGTGGGTTAATTGTGTAATTATCCACTATTAAATTGCCAGGCGCGCAAGGAGACCTTCAAGAGGATCTCACCGTGGACACTTGAACTTCCGGGAAATAATTCTTATTGAATTGCTCGGTGAGTGTCAAGTGTATGAATTTGATACTTGCTTATTGTGATACTTGTTGGGAGTTTTAAAAATAAGGGCGGGTGCGTACTTTATCGCACTCGTTCTAATTTCAAATGAATGAATGAATGAATGAATGAATGAAATGTATTGAATGAATGAATGAAATGCAATGTCATGTCATGAATGCTTGTGTCGTTGGAGTGAATCTCCTCGACTACCAAATGAATGGGGGACGCCCAAACTCATAGGCCGTCCTTAGACTCGAGCCAGCAATGGGCTTGGTCGGGGATTTGGACGAGCCATGAGATACACATAAGCTCGACCTAATAAGAGGTCTTGCTTGGCATACTCGTTGAGTATCGCCCAATTATGGTCATTGTGGGCCCTTGGGGTGTACGGTGGACGGAGGGAAGAAAGTGGTGATCTACGGAAATGGAAATACCGACCCGGTTGACAGGAGGGTCAATGCGGGAAAGTATACGAATGACATCGACAGATCGAGTGGAACTTAGCTCCTGAGAGCTACTATATCCTTGAATTGTTTCTGATTACTTTTTCCTGTTTGATAGATTGATTATTGAAAAGACATGGCTTTATTTATTAAAGTTGGGATTGTTATTTGATTACGTGCTTGCATGTGTGTTCTTGGCCTCACGAGCGTTTAGCTCACCCTATAGTTTTGTTTTCCTTAACAGGACCGACTCTTGGAGAAATATGGAGAAACCATCCGTTGTAATTTTGTTAAGACTCCTGTTACATATTTTGACTAGGCCCTGGTTTGGGTTGTACTTTTGGAAATTGTAAACTTGAAATGTTTGGGTTCTGATGTGTACTTTGAATTGAAGTCGTTTCATGATTACCCGATGTACTGGTTATACATTAAGTGACTTATTAAGCTTGAACGCTTCCGCATTATTGTATTCATGTTGCTCTCATCGAAGTGTTTAGTTCGGTTTGAATTTGGATGGAATTGCTTGAGTCCTGGCGTGAGCTGGGCAGGCGTCCGCGGATACCCTTTGGTCCGCCTTAGGGAGATGTGGGGCGTCACAGTTGGTATCAGAGCTTAGGCTTCAGATCTCTGTAGCGTATCCTAGGCTTAAAGTTTAGGATGCCTGACTGTGGGATTAATTTGGATATTATGTGACAAGGATCTATTGTATCTTAGGGGTTAAAGAAATTTATTATTTGGGACTTGCAGAAGAAACTGAGGAATTTGGTGATGTTATATTGAAGGAAGATATGGGATGAGAGATTTGTAGTGAAAGATTGGATGAATTTGAATTATCATTATATTTGTAAGTGTGGAAAGAATTGAGATAATTATTAGTACTGGCTATGGAGGGTAAGAGACCGAGATTTGATAGTCAAACTCCATGTGTGATGATTTTGAACCAAGATAAAAGTACAAAGGAATAAAATGTATTTTCCGCCCACATATCTTCTAAAGATATTCTGCTTTGAAAATTTAAAGAAAAACTAGGATGTACTAGTTTTATTTGTAAGCGATGAGTGGAAGTAAGATATATATGTTTTAAATATGTGTAATTTTCCGATTTTAGTAAAAGGGTGAGTTTTACTTGAATTTCACATTTGAAAATTTGTGAATAACTAATGAGTTGTTGAACTTTGTATATGATGGGTTAATACAAGATTAACATTTTCTAAACTAAGTTTTCCCCCTTGATTGTATATTGGTGTAATCTCACACTTGAATTTGTCCATGCTTTACACGAAGAAAAATATATATATATATCCTGAGTTTTCGAAAGAATGGCAAGCTTATGTTTAATAATTTGAATCCTGAACTTGATAAGATTTTTGATTACTTGAAATACTCTTCTTATGTTTTAAAATTCTTGACTTTCAAGAAGAGTGAGCCAATTTTAAATGTACGGACTGAGGCAACTTTGAGATATAGAGAGCAACTGCATTCAAGAGTACAAGTTAGTGTGAATTGATTTGGTTCCCATTTGACACGTAAGGTAGCAAGTTGTACTTATTCTTGGGTTTGAACTTGGAGCTTGAAACTTTAATTACAAAACCCTAAGACTGGTTATTTTTGGAGATGATGGTGTTCCGACTGGTGGCTGGTTATTAAAGATTTTGAGCTTCGAATGGATAATCTTGGTTTTAGCTTGCGTTATGGCTTTATGGGATTTAATTTCGTAAAGGCGTGTGATCTGATTGAAATTAGTGATGTCTGGACCCTTTGGTTTAACTATGGACTTAGAAAGGGGTAGTGCACGCTGTGAGGCCTTTTGTATCCTGCTTGTATGTACTTCTATATTTTTGTGGCACTTAATTGCCTATGTGCAATATTGGACATATTGGTCTTGTTTTGTAACTTCTAACCGTGCTATAACTTTTGATACATGTAATGAATCATGACCTGATTTTAAATGTTTTTGCAACTTGTATACGCGTTACGCTCTTTATGCTTAGTTATGCCTTTTCCTGTGCTTATAGACTTTTCTTAAGTAGGGTAGCAGGAACGAGAAAAGGGGACCGTGACCGAGGGCTTAGACAACCCTGTACTTGTGAGACAAATTGATAGACAGTTTCATATAATTTAATAGGTCCCTAGTACCGAATATGAATCGAACATAAACCCGAAGATCCGATCTACTAGTGTATAATGGATTAACCTAGCTAGAAACTTGGTGAGCTTTTCTTGTGCGCAACATATGTTATGATTGGTTCGGTGCCAGTATTTCAATCTTAGGAAGTTTGAACTCCGAAAGTATTGCAGTGGGTTGGTAAGAGAACTCGAACTGTCTGAAACCGATTAGACTGAGCTTACTTGAGACTTGAACCTGTTTAGGCTAGTATGCTCTTGCGTATCCTCAATGGACCTAATTTGACTGAATATATGGAATGTGGACTTGAATTTTGTGACTGTTTAAGAATGTGAATTGCTGGACAGAGGTTAGGCCAGGGTGTTCTTACTCGTACTCATGACCCTTGAATTTGAACTTGAATTTGCACTTGAACTTGAACTTATACTTTTGTTCGTACTCATGCACCATGAACCTAAAGTATTTGGCTCTGCTTTGACCCTACTCTTGAACTTATTCGTACTGGTGTGGTTGTAGACCGGCTACTACTCTTCTGTAGCGGTTGAACTGAACCTCTCTGGTGGGGCATTGCTTGTTGTGTTGTCCAGCACCACCAGGGATGAACTTTTGATTTGAAGCTTCGCTATATCCTGAATTTCTTCCAAATGTCTGGGACTTTACGTCCGACTTCAAGCCTTTTGCCTGTTTTATCTGATTACGCGATTAATTCCCTATTGGACCATGACTATTTGATAGGTTGGATTGGTGTGATATGTAATACTTGAACCTGATAAATGATTATTATATAAGCCATGCTCTACTGGATGTAAGGGGTAAGTTAGCCTCGTCTGCACTTATTTCGGGAATTCGGGCTAGAAAATTTTTAAATAAGGGAGCTCAAGGATATTTGGCTTTTCTTATTAATACCCCTAGCGATAAGGTGAATCTGGAGGACACACCGGTAGTGAAAGAATTTTCTGATGTTTTTCCTGAAGGATTGGAGTCTCTACCCCGGAACGGGAAATAGCTTTTAAAATTGATTTAGCTCCGGGAACAGCACCTATATCAAGGACACCATACAGGATGGCCCCAGCTGAATTGAAGGAGTTGAAATTACAATTACAGGATTTGTTGGAACGAGGTTTTATACGGGAGAGTGATTCCCCGTGGGGAGCCCCAGTTTTGTTTGTAAAGAAGAAGGATGGGAGTTTGAGGTTATGTATAGATTATCGAGGCTTAAATGATGTTACGATTAAGAATAAATACCCACTGCCCCACATTGCTGAACTGTTTGATCAATTGCAAGGGGCGGTAGTGTTTTCAAAGTTGGATCTAAGGCAAGGTTACTATCAATTGAGGATTTTGGAGAAGGACATACCTAAGACTGCTTTTAACTCGAGGTATGGGCACTTCGAGTTTGCAGTAATGCCTTTTGGGTTAACCAATGCACCTGCCGCTTTCATGGATTTAATGCATAGGGTTTTTAAGCCTTACTTGGATCAATTTGTGGTGATCTTCATTGATGACATTTTGGTGTATTCTAAGAATGTGAAAGATCATGAGAAACATTTGAGAATGGTTTTACAAATCTTGAGGGAACATCAGTTATATGCTAAGTTTAGCAAGTGTGAATTTTGGCTAAAGGAAGTGACTTTCCTAGGGCATATAATTTCTAAGGATGGGATTAAAGTGGATCCAGCTAAAGTGGAAGCTGTTTCGAAATGGAAACGACCGGAAAACCCAACGGAAGTTCGGAGTTTTATAGGATTGGCAGGGTATTACCGGAGATTCATCCAGGATTTTTCGAAAATCGCTGGACCTATGACTGAGTTGACCAAGAAAAATGGAAAGTTTATTTGGAGTTCTAAGTGTGAAGGAAGTTTTCAGGAGTTGAAAAGACGGTTGACTAGAGCGCCTGTTCTAGCTCTACCAAATGGACATGATAGTTCTGTGGTTTACACAGATACATCTAAGGAAGGTTTGGGATGTGTTTTGATGCAAAATGATAAAGTGATAGCTTATGCCTCTAGAAAATTGAAGCCGCATGAAGGAAACTATCCGACCCATGATTTGGAGTTAGCGGCTGTGGTCTTTGCTTTGAAAAAATGGAGACACTATTTATACGGAGTGACATTTGAGGTTTTTACAGATCACAAAAGCCTTAAGTACTTATTTTCTCAGAAGGAGCTGAATTTAAGGCAACGTAGATGGATGGAATTTCTGGAAGATTATGACTGCACGATTAAGTACCATCCTGGAAAGGCCAATGTAGTGGCCGATGCTTTGAGCCGTCAGGTACAAATGGCTGGATTGATGGTTAAGGAATTTCGATTGTTGGAAGAAGTTAGCTATTGGAATCCCCGATTAGAACCAAAGAAAGTGATTTTGGGGGACATTGTGATAACCTCCACTTTATTGGAACGTAGTAAGGAATCTCAGGAAAAGGACCCTGAAATGCAAAAGTTGGTGGAGAAAGTCAAGATGGGAGACCAGACCGATTTCACTTTGGGATCAGATGGAATATTAAGATTTCGAAATCGGGTGGTTATGCCAAAGGACGAAGGGCTTAGAAAAGAAATTTTGGAAGAAGCCCACCGATCAAAGTTTACAGTACATCCAGGAGGGAATAAAATGTACCAAGACTTGAAGAGTCTATATTGGTGGAAAAATATGAAGAAGGAAATTGCCCAATTTGTTCAGACATGCTTGGTTTGTCAACAGGTTAAAGCCGAACATCAGAAACCATCTGGGCTTTTGCAACCTCTAGAAATACCTGAGTGGAAATGGGAAAATGTTACCATGGACTTTGTATCAGGTTTACCAAGGACACAGAGAGGCCATGATGCCATTTGGGTGATAGTTGATAGATTGACTAAATCGGCTCATTTTCTGCCGATTAATATGAAATGTCCATTGGAGAAGTTGGCCAGATTGTACTTGGATGAGATCATCAGACTACATGGTATACCTGTGAGTATTGTGTCGGATAGGGATCCAAGATTTGTTTCGAGGTTTTGGTAAAAGATGCAAGAAGTGTTGGGGACTAAGTTGAACTTTAGTACCACCTATCATCCCCAGACTGATGGACAATCTGAAAGAACAATTCAAACTCTTGAGGACATGTTGAGGACTTGTGTACTGGACTTTGGAGAGAATTGGAGTAAGTTCTTGACTTTAGTGGAATTTGCCTATAACAATAGTTTCCACTCTTCTATTCACATGGCTCCGTATGAGGCACTTTATGGTCGGAAGTGTAGATCCCCAATTTGTTGGGATGAAGTAGGTGAACGGAAAATTTTAGACGCGACTACTGTATCTTGGATTGAGGAGGCCAATGAAAAGGTGAAATTGGTACGGCAAAGAATTCAAACCGCTCAGAGTAGACAAAAAAAGTTATGCCGACAATCGGAGGAAGGATTTGGAGTTCACTGTTGGAGATATGGTATTTCTCAAGATTACGCCATTAAAAGCAAGTTTGATGTCCGGAAAAGGGAAGAAACTACAACCAAGGTTTGTAGGGCCTTATAAGATTATTCAGCGAGTTGGGAATGTAGCCTATAAGCTGGAATTACCACCGAATTTATCTCGTATCCATAACGTGTTTCATGTGTCCATGCTTAAGAAGTATCATCCAGACCCCTCTCATGTTTTACAACCGGAGAATATTGAGATCGATGAAACCCTAACCAATGAGGAGAGACCGGTAAAACTTCTGGATCGAAAGGTGAAGGAATTGAGGAACAAGCAGATACCACTAGTGAAAGTTTTATGGAAGAACCATGGAGTAGAAGAAGCAACATGGGAAGTTGAAGAGACAATCAGAGAGAAGTATCCAGACTTGTTCACCAACCAAGGTAAATTTCGAGGACGAAATTTTCTTAAGGGGGAGAGGATGTGAGGACTCGCAAAAACTATTATTTTATGCCTAATTTATGGCTTAATAAATTATTTAATTGGATTTTATTTCCAAGGAATATTTTCTAGTCTTATGAGACCTAAACGCATGATAATATAACTTCGTTATATTTTTAAAATGATTCGTTTCGAAAATTAATTTCCTAGAGCGCGTTTAGTAAAAAATAGTGAATAGTACTTGGAGATTTTATCCGTGTAGTAGCACGATAAGCTTGGAATATTGGGGGCTTGTACTATGGTCCTAAAATAGGTAATCTTATGAATAAATACTCAAGTGATAGTTAGTAGTGCAATCGTTATAGGAATTTTTCGAAAGTTCTGCGTTATAGCGGTAAAATTTGACGGTGCGCGTTTTCACACGCGCGACTTCAATTGAAGGACTTTAGACCCTTATTTCGGGACAATTAAGAGTGAATAATATCTACAAGAATATATATGCCTTGGAGGTTTAGTGCACTAGTGAACCAAACGCGCGAGAAAAATCGAGTCCAAACGCACCCTAAATTGCACTATTTCAAGTTGACTTTGAGGTGCATTTTGCACCACACAAAGAATCTTCCTTTGGAAGCCAATTGCATCAGCACTCTCTCTCTCTTCACCTCACTTGGCCGAACAACAAGAAGGAGAAGAGCTCTCCATTGTCTTCATTTTTCATCTTCAATCCATGCACCAAAATCCACCCAAATCACACCAAACTTGGAGATCTCTTAGCAAACCACTTGGAGACTACATCTAGCTAAGGAGGAAGGGAACTCTCACGGTTTCTTGGAGCTTCAAGAGGGCCGAAAATTCTGACCTTGCAAACCAAAGGAGTAGGTAATGATCAATCCTTGGATTCTTATCTTTTGGAGATTATGTGACAAGATTAAGCTCATGCATGCACTTAGTTACTTGTTTATGGTGTAAAAATGTGATTGTGGGCTCTTGGAATTCCCACACTTGGGTTGTTGTTGCTGATGTGATGATTAATGGTGATTATATTGTTGGTTTAGTGATTATAATGATGCATTAGTGATGGGTAATTAGTGGAAACTTCTTTGGGTGTAAGAGGCTAAAACTTCCGATTTTGCCCCTGCTATGTTCGGCTATTTCCAGGCCAAATTTTAATGGTTTAATGGCTTAGATTGGATGTTTATAGGATGTATTAGATGTGTGAAAAATTTCATTGGAAAATATTGAGGTTTGATGGAGCAAATGAATTTTTTTTCGAAACCAGCAAATCTGGAAACTGATTCGCGTATGTCTCTGACCAGCAGTAGTATTTTGGCTATAACTCTGTCCTCGGATGTCGAAATCCTGTGCCGTCGGTGGCGTTTGAAACTAGACATTCCTAGCTTTAATTTGGTATATAATTCACGTTCTGATTCTTTGTGACCAAGTCGAACCAAATGTTTTAAGTTCGCTGCCCTGTCACTCTGTTCATCTGGAATGAAGTGTTCAGGCAGCAACTTGATGCCCGAATTTGAACCAGGTGGGTGCCGAATTTGGGAATGATTTCTTCTGTGATATTTTAACTCTATGAATGTATTTTCCAAAGGCGTAAGCCACGCTCGATTTCGAGCTATATTGACTGAGTTGTGACTGAAACAAGTGGTCTGCTCTGTTTTGGAAAACCCTAATGTTGGACTGGTTTGGAACCAAATCTTGGAGTGAACTTGTTAGTTGATGTTTTTGATATTAAACACTTACCAAAGGTATCATGGGTATATCTTAGACCCTTATTTCACAAATGAACCATGGTTGGATAACTTTCTTGGTTAAACGATTGGAAATTTGGGAAATGAAAGTCAAAGGCAGAATGCCTTAGGAATTTTCTTGAACTTCGGTTGGCTCATTAACTACCTTGCCGAAGGTATTTTTCCCCGAAATTCGATAGAGAGATACTTTCCATATATTATTGAAATACTGCCAATTTTGGTGCCGATTCAAGTTCGTTTCGATACCCAATTGAATTACTAAAGTTAGAGGTTCAAATCTGGAAAATTCTCATCCAGTCTTGAATTTCCCCAACTTTGGGCTACCGTATCTCGGTACTCGAAACTCCGATTCTTGATCCGCTTGTTTTGTCATACACTTCACTTGCAACACTAATTGAGCTGAAAATTTCAAAGGCCGGTTTGCAACGTCCGAATCGTGCCGAATTTTCAAAGTTGGCCGAAATCCAACTCAATTCTGCCTTGTAAACTGAAGCTGCGTCTTCAAACCCATTTTTTATCACTTTTCACTTCGATTCATGGAAAAGTGTCTTCTAGGAACTTATAGTACTCTCTAAGAGGTTTCTAACGGTATAAAGTTTTCCAATTCTCGACTTATACCGAGCGAGTTATGATTTTTCAAAGATTCATCATAAAACTGGAAAATTTTCCAATTTCAAAGAAATAGAGTTTTTCAAAAACTCTTTATTCTTTTGATGTTCTTAAACGTTTTGTTTACGATTTTCATGATCAAAAACTCAAATAATATTGTACCTAATAAAAGGCAAGTCGAACCTCGATTTACGTGTAATTGAGGTTCCTTTTGCAAAATAATTCTTAGATTGTACTAGTGAACAATCTTTCTTGATAAGTGGGTTAATTGTGTAATTATCCACTATTAAATTGCCAGGCGCGCAAGGAGACCTTCAAGAGGATCTCACCGTGGACACTTGAACTTCCGGGAAATAATTCTTATTGAATTGCTCGGTGAGTGTCAAGTGTATGAATTTGATACTTGCTTATTGTGATACTTGTTGGGAGTTTTAAAAATAAGGGCGGGTGCGTACTTTATCGCACTCGTTCTAATTTCAAATGAATGAATGAATGAATGAATGAATGAAATGTATTGAATGAATGAATGAAATGCAATGTCATGTCATGAATGCTTGTGTCGTTGGAGTGAATCTCCTCGACTACCAAATGAATGGGGGACGCCCAAACTCATAGGCCGTCCTTAGACTCGAGCCAGCAATGGGCTTGGTCGGGGATTTGGACGAGCCATGAGATACACATAAGCTCGACCTAATAAGAGGTCTTGCTTGGCATACTCGTTGAGTATCGCCCAATTATGGTCATTGTGGGCCCTTGGGGTGTACGGTGGACGGAGGGAAGAAAGTGGTGATCTACGGAAATGGAAATACCGACCCGGTTGACAGGAGGGTCAATGCGGGAAAGTATACGAATGACATCGACAGATCGAGTGGAACTTAGCTCCTGAGAGCTACTATATCCTTGAATTGTTTCTGATTACTTTTTCCTGTTTGATAGATTGATTATTGAAAAGACATGGCTTTATTTATTAAAGTTGGGATTGTTATTTGATTACGTGCTTGCATGTGTGTTCTTGGCCTCACGAGCGTTTAGCTCACCCTATAGTTTTGTTTTCCTTAACAGGACCGACTCTTGGAGAAATATGGAGAAACCATCCGTTGTAATTTTGTTAAGACTCCTGTTACATATTTTGACTAGGCCCTGGTTTGGGTTGTACTTTTGGAAATTGTAAACTTGAAATGTTTGGGTTCTGATGTGTACTTTGAATTGAAGTCGTTTCATGATTACCCGATGTACTGGTTATACATTAAGTGACTTATTAAGCTTGAAAACTTCCGCATTATTGTATTCATGTTGCTCTCATCGAAGTGTTTAGTTCGGTTTGAATTTGGATGGAATTGCTTGAGTCCTGGCGTGAGCTGGGCAGGCGTCCGCGGATACCCTTTGGTCCGCCTTAGGGAGATGTGGGGCGTCACAATAACTAGGGATAGAATGTTTGACTGGAAAAAGAAGATGGCCTGACTTGTATTCCGTCCCTTACAATAACTCTGAAAGGAAACTTTCGTCAATGCGAACATTTTTTGCATGTATCTGAATTAATTGACTGAGGAAGACTCTCCATAAGTGGTTCGTCGGACAAAACCCTTCCTTTTCTTCTTTTTTCCAAAATTGGAACCCAAGTGGGATCAAATTTTCTCAATTTGCGGTTCCCTTTCCCCTCTTTTTTCTTTTTCAAAATTCCCCAATCTTCTTCCCCAATGTGGGGTGCGATCATATGTGCATTCGAAAAGAACCACCAATTTTTGGCTCAAATGAGGATGCAAGGGATAAATGGTGTTTAGGTTGTAGAAACGATGGCCAAAGCATCATTCTTACACCTCATGACAATCAAAGTAACTAAATGGTCATTGAAAATCCATTCCCTTTTTGATATTTGAAAATTTTCCAATGAAGGGTAGTGATCATTAGGGCTCTTATTTGAAACGAAATTATTCTTTCAAAGGCTCAAATGGGAGAGCAAATGATAAAATGTGTATAGGTAGAAAAAAGAATGCTCGAAGTATCATTCCAAATTTTCAAAACAAACAAGAATAATGCACATTTTTGCTTTCACTTAGATGTGAATTGAATCGGTTAAACACGATGGATATTTTCAAGTAAAGATGGCTCCAATTTGCAATTTATCAATCAATGTGACTGATTTTATTCTGGGATCAAATGAAGGAGAAAAGGAATCTCATAGGGCCTTTTGAGTGACCTCTTTTAATTCTGAGCACTCTTATTGTGAATTTTCAGGCAGGAGGTTGAAAAAATCCCAATTTAGTCTTATTTCTTAAAATTCATCATGAAATCTCCAATGAATAAGAATAAAGAATGAAATGTACATAAATATACACAAAACAATGATTGTCCCAAAACTTTATTGCTGAAAAAGTTTGAAATAAAATTTCTCGTTCAATTATGATACAAATGAGAATAGAAAACTTCTAAAGAGCTCCACATATATACCCTTCTTGTCTCCTTCTCTTAAAAATATATTTAAAAGTCAAATATACAGAATTTTCCTTGAAAACAATTATGAAATCTCTTAGAAGCTCTTAGCCTAGAGCTTTCAGATGGATCTTTCAGGTTTCCATTGTTGAATCTGCCCAAGAATCAAATAATACTTTCCAAACTTTATCGGATCAAAAATTGTTATCCAATATAGGGAAATATTTTCATCTTATTGAAACATTTTTATGAATGCAGGGGAGGGGGGAAACAAAAGAAAAATACCCCGAGTTAGTAAGAAAGAATATAAAATCGGTATGCATGTCTTACGGGGGGACCCTTTTTGTGCCAAAGGTAGGCCTAGCATGAAAATGCAATCCGCTAGAATAGGCACTATACAATACCTGATGGATCCGATCAACTCATGGAGTGAAAAATAATTTTAAAAATTTGGCCCATTGGAATGAGAAAGAGACGTTGGTCAAAATGAGGATCTCGTCCGAAGGGATTGATCACTTTTGATCGATACAAGAACTTGCAAAAACGCACGGGTTTGACCTTGACGAACTTCCTATAGAAGAGATTGGAATTCGTTTTGACAACTTTTCTCAGTGAAGCACAGGTCAAAAACTCCAACTGATCAAATGGCTGGATGCAATGGATGTTTTTCTCAAAATCGACTAGGTTTTCCATTTTGAAATTCGACATTGAAATCCTAATTGGTCAAATGAAATTGACAATTTATTCAAAATCGACCGGATGACCCTAAAAAGGGAAACAGGTCAAATGAATTGAATGAAATTTAATTTATCAAAAATTAATCAGATCACCCTAAAAAGGGTAAATTGATCAAATAGATTGAACGAAACTTGATTTATTCAAAATCGGCTCGGTTGCCCTACAAATGGGTAAATTGGCCAAATGAATGAAATTGAATTAGTAATTTATTCAAAAATCGGCCAAATGGCCCTAAAAAGAGTAAATTGGTCAAATAAATTGACGATTTATTCAAAATCGACCAGGTAACCCTAAAAAGGGTAAATTGGTCCAATGACCCTAAAAAGGGTAAATTGGTCAAATGAATTGACGGTTTATTCAAAATCGACCAGGTGACCCTAAAAAGGGTAAATTGGTCAAATGACCCTAAAAAGGGTAAATTGGTCAAATGATTTGACGATTTATTGAATAAATTGGCAAAATGGATTGGTTGAATTGTCCGGCCATTGGTTATTTCAAAATTATTGAGGTGCATTAGCCTATGACCTTCTAAAAATCAAATTTTGGCCTCAATTTATTTGTCGTCTCAATAGGAGGAATCATATGTGAATTTCTTCAAATTAATGTCCTTCACGCAAGGAATTTTTACCAATTTTTGATAAAATGGCCAAAAAGTGATTATTAGATGCTCATATTCCAAAGATCACTCTATGAAAATGATCGGATCCTACCTTACCTTGTGCACTACCCCTTCGGATGGACAAAATGTAAACGTGCAAGTCTCTTTGGATTAAGTATCCGAGACACAAGGTGGCTTATCCCTAACACGGGATCCCCTAAATGGCATTCCCTTTTTAGGGTTTATGCATGATGCCATTTTATCAAAGCAGGAAAAGATGCAATTCGAAATGAAACGTGACCTAAGGAACCCTTTATTTGCCAGGGTAAGCCTAAAATGACATGGCATTATTAATTCATGAACAAAATATACCAAAATTTCTTAAACGTGCAATAGCCTATCTACAAGGGTAGGTTCTAAAAGAAGGTCATGCCAGACCTCTTATTTGCTAGGGTTTGTGAATGCAATGGGGACACAAAACCAAGAAAAAGTTAGTTCAGCCGAATAAATACACATAACACATTGTAGCAACGAAATCAATACAAAGAAATAAAACAATAAAAGGGAGAAAGGGGTTGGACCCCTCCCCTCGTGAACAGTGTCCCTAACTCAGGATAAGGCCGACTCTACCCTAGGCAATTTTAATATGGTTGCATGAGGTTGGGGTTCGCTAATGCATCTAAACTCGATAAGCTCAGGTCCCCGTGCCTTCAGACTTAGAAACCAAAGGTCATCAATCCCAAGGTTCTTTGTCGGTGGCTCGAGCGATTCCCCAAACACCGCTACGTACACATCGTGTCGCGGCTACGTGTTTGAGTGAATCTATCAAAATCCTCAACTTTCGACTAAAAGCTAAAGGCTATCAACCCATAGCTTAAAGCGGAAGATTGAGTGACCCATTGGATCATGCTACACACACATCGTGTCGTGATCACATGTCCAAATGGGTCGCCTAATCCTAATAGGGTGGAATGGCGTGACAAGCCACTAAAAGAAAAATAAATGAGGGGTAAAATAAATAAAACGGATGCACGTATGCTAGTGCTTGTTTGGAGGGGAGGGATCAAGAACTAACGCGAGGCTCTAGGGTGTGTCCCCCACCCAAATGCAATGTCAAGCGCGGAATTACATACATAAACCATTCATCAATCAAAATAATCATACGCCAAATGAGTAAGTGAGGGAGTTGGTGTGAGATGCAAAAAATCCTAATAAAAGGAAAAATGCAATCCTAAACATCCAAATGTGATATATGAAAAGATTAAAAGAAAAAAAAGTTTGATTAAATCAAATTTGCTCGGACTCTCGAACGTCCCCAGTGGAGTCGCCAACTGTCGCGCCCCATTTTTTTGATAAATAAATAAATTGTTTAAAAAAGTATTTTTTGATTCAATTTGTGATTGGAAAATGAATTGTGATTTAAAAGAAAAATGGGTCTAAATGGGGGTTTGAAAATGCGACGATTTGACCCAAAATTATAGTTTAAAAATGGTTTTTTGAAAAAATGGGAGTCGCCACTTGGTAATGAGTTAAGGTGTACCAAGTCACCTAAAAATGAATTTTTTAGGAAAAAGTTGTAAGAAACCCCTTTTAAACGACTCCTAGTCCACGTAAACCAATGAGAAAGGTTCGGGAGTCACATTTGACGAAGGGGAAGGCAAGGATAAAAATCCAAGGCACCCCTTCGACCTAGCCAAGGCTAGTTGCGTTGATTTAATCAAAGATTTTCTTGTTTTAATCAAAGAATTTATTACATTTGGATGTACTACATGAATGCAAACCCTAGACCTAGGAGTATTGGGGAAATTTCTCTTCAAAGGTTGAGTGGTGCCAATCACATTAATTGTGAAACCCAATAACGATCCTTTGAAGAAGTCACGAATAATGCGAGTGGGATGCAAATGAATGGAATGCATGTATGCAATGTGAGGACATGAGTTTGAAAAAGTAATAAAAGACAATAAATATGTAAATGAAAATGTGCTCGTGAGTGGGCAAGGTACGGTATGTGAAATGATAATATGAAGTGCATGTGTGCAAGTGATGATAAAAGTGTTCGTGTGCAAGTGAAGAAACATAAAGGTGCACGTGTGCAAAATGGGAGGAAAAATGAAAGTGTAATGAGGGTATAAAATGGTAGAGTGGATTTAAAAAATGCATGAGCCTAGGGAATTCATGCATATTGGGTACGGGGAGACCTAAATCGTGACTCAATTTGCCCTTTTTATAGAGGGAATACAAGCGTGCTAAGGCTTAGAAAAAGCCACACTCGTCTATATCCCATATTTAAGGGGACTCTCAAGCAAATGAACCCTATAACTAGCATGAAATGCAAAAATCCTAAAATGGAGGGAAAAGGGGTTCGAGGGGCATGTAAAATGATAAAACTAAAAAGAATGCATGACATGTAATGAACATGCAAACATGTACTAACGAGGGGAAATCCCTAAGGGTCTAGCGTTGGACTAGCCCATTCTATGAATTCCGACTAGCGTTGGACTAGCGGAAACGTACATTCATCCATCACATTTATTCAGGCTATGGAAAGCGAGTAGACATGTCAATCACATAGCACATAACACTTAGCATGCTCGACTAGATGCAAGGCCCTAACAAAGCAAATTAACACGTAGAAACTAAGCATGCAAAACACATAAGATTATTAAAGCCCTAACTATTACATTTGCTAGCTAGGCACATGATTTCGATAGGTCTACATTGAATGCTCCTCCAAACCCTATCTATTACATTAGGGAGACCCTACTACAATCTAAAAGGGGGAAAAGGAATAAAATAATTAAATCCCTAACTATTACAAGCCAAGAGGTATACACATACCCCATAAAGAATAACTTAAATAAAAAGCAGAAGTAAATGACATAAATAAAAGAAATTAAAGAAAGGCTAGGAAAGCAAAGTAGACATGTATATTCACATAACACGTAGGAGCACGTAGGAAAAATAACTCAAGAATATAGAAGTTACCTCCCTTGCAATGGAAATCGAGTAAATGAGATATTAGCTTCAAAACAATAAAAAGGGTCAAGGCACCAATTTATTTGACAAATAATCACAAAGGGTAAAAATAAACATGAATTTGAATCAATTAAATCATGTCAACAACCCACATTTAAGAAGTCAAGAGAAGAAAGGACTTGATTGCAAAGATTGGCAAAATTTTGGGGCCAAAATTAAAGAAAAATAAAGTTCAAGGACTTATTTGCAATTAAAGTAAGGACCAAATTGAAAGTAGTTGAAAATATCCAGGGCCACAATGAAATTAAAGAAAAGTACAGGGACTGATCTGCAAATACATTCTCTGGTTTCTTAATGGACCAGGCCATGGGGTCATTTCTTATTGGTTTGGGCCTGAGACCCTCCTAGCCCAGTCAAAACTTAAAGCAAAAGGAATGAGCCAGTCCACTATTTTGGCCCAAAATTAGCCAACCAAACAAATGGGCCTTGATCTTCTGGCCCAAGCCAAAAACCCAAACAAAAATAAAGTAAACCACTTTCTTAGACCCAAACACCACATAACCTCTTAACCCAAATCACTTGTTTGATTAAACCCAACATAATAAAATCCCCAAAAAAAAAAAAATTATCAAGCCACAATTATGATTTAAAAGACAAGGAATAATCAATCTAAAAGACTACTTATGCATATTAAAAGATGATTAAGATTTAAAAGGAAGAAACGAGTTCACTTTTTCCAATTTTCCAGGTCATATCAGAACAAAGGGGTGACTTGAGGGGTTCCAATGCAATAACAACAGGGACTTGATTGAAAGAATTATGAAAGATTTGGGGTCCAATTATAAAGTCTTAAAACTTTGGGGAATAAATCACAGAGAAAGGGCAAACTTCGGGGCTAAAATTATAAATCTAGTCAAATAATCATCTTCCCCAAACGGTCCAAGCACCATTAACATTTCAACTTTCTTTCGATCGGCAACATCAAAAATTAGCTTCAATTCCAATCATTCGTAATCGAGACAATGACACCCGTAAGAATTTCCCCTCCCAACCTTAATTCAAATTCATACGATGGAAACGAAAGGAATAGCAGAAATTATAGGGCAGCAAAGCATTGAAAATTCTCAAACGTGAGAAAAGGAATTGGGCGACTTGACCAGTTTCCTCACACGGAAATACAGACAAACATCTTTGAATCAGAAATTTCAATCAGGCATTTTAACAAACAACGAATGGGCATGAAAAAATTCCAACAAATCTCTGTTCAATTCATGTTACAACCGGCCCAAAACTATCATAACAAGAAGAAATTATAGTCCAATCAATACATAAAACATACGCATGCTAAAAAAGTCTTGAACAATCGGCGGGACCATTGCAAGAACACAGCCACAGCAGACATGCTCAAAGCTTGGGGAGGAATTGGAATTCAAAGAAGGGAAAAAAAACAGCAAAATAAGGTCAACTTACAATGCTTTGGCTCGAGCGACAGCGACGGCAGATTCCGACGGGATGGCAGCGGTTCCGGTTGTCTTCTTTGCTCTGTTTCCCTTTCTCAGTCGCGATTCTTCTCATTTTTCCCCGTCATCGCCCTCTTCCTGGATATCGTTGTCGTTGTCGTTGTCTTTGTCAGGTTCGGTGCGGGCAGGAGCTGTGGATTTGAGGGAATCGTCCTTGGGTTGACCCGTTGAGTCGTCTTCAAATGACGTTGCCATTGAAACACTTTGTATCGTGGAACTGTGTGTGTTCCAGGGCGGTGGCAGAGAGAGCTTTTGTTGGAAAAAGGGAAGAACGGAATGGGAAATGAGGGGTTTTATGGAGGAGTTGTTTAGGGAAATTGGAGGGAATTTTGAGGACAGAAGGTGACGAGAGAGTGGTGGCAGCGGTTGAGGTGGTGATCAATTTGGCAATGGTGATTCCGGTTCTTGCTCTCCTCTGCCTCTGTTTTTCTTCCTTTCAGTCGGCCCCTCCATTCTTTCCTTTCCAGCTGCTCCGTGGTTTTTCTTTTTGCCGACGAAACTCCCTCCTCTCTTCTCAACCTAGCCGCCCTCTTGCTTTGTTTTTTCTTTTTGTTCTCTCTTTTTTCCAACCGAGAGCCTCTCTCTATCACTTTCTTCCTGGTTTTCTTTTTTTGTTTTGCCGTCACTTACGATTCTCCCTCAATCCTCTCACAGCTTTTTCCTTTCTGTTTTCAGTTCTCTCTAGCTCGTTTTTTTTCCTCTGTTTTCCCTCTCAGCCGCAGCTCTTGTCTTTGCTTTGGCCGAAGCTCCTTCCCCTGTTTTTCCGTCGGTCCGCCGCCTCCCTTTCAATTTTCATTCGTCCCTTTTTGCTCCTCCGACCCGTGGCCTCTTTTTTCTTTTTTTTTTCAAAACCCTTCTAAGCTAAACAAGTGTCCCCCTAAATGTTGTGTTGTCAATTAAACAAAGGGACACTTGTCCCTCAAATTCCTTAACCACTTGTCTCATAATTGTTTTGTACACTTGTTCAACATGCACACTTCCACCTATTCCACATTGTTTTGTATTTTTGTATTTTTCATTTTCCTCTTTTTTTTTTTTTTGAAAATTAGTATGAAGGCAAAAATAAATAGATAATAAAATAAAATGAACAAGAAAAAAATAAAATAAAATAAAAATAGAAACTCTAGAATTGAAACCAATAAAGCAAAATTAAATTAATTAAACAAATAAAGTTAAAAATCACAAATTTGGTGTCTACAGAGTGGATGCACCTATATATTTAGCTTTAAGAGACACTAGACTCAAAAGATATAAAATATTGCTTTTGTCTATGATTCAAACAAATGTATGCAATGGACCCATTTATTTTAATTGTGCTCCAAATTTTTCAGTAGATTTAACAGATCCACATGTTTTGAATTCAGTCATATTAGATATTCATTTAGGAGGAGATGAATTTGAAAAACATACAAAGAATTTTGCTGTAATTTATAGAATGTATTACAGACCATTATCCTCACAGCTAAATCCTAAATTTATTATGACACCAACTTTAAAAGAAGAAACAACACTATTACAAGTTGATGCTGACAGACCTACTACCTATACTCCAAAAAGATTAAAATGGAATGAAATTACTATATCTAGTGAATTTATAATTCAAAATCCACAAGCACCAAGAAGTATAGAATAAACAAATCCAGAAGATATAATAGAAGAACCTGATGGAAAAGTTTTGCTATGATTTTCTTCATTTAGAGAAAGACCTTCCACTCCAAGTCATTCTTGGATACCAGCTAGAAGATCTAGTTATGAATCCATTGATGCAAATTTTCTTGTAGAAAGTACTTCAACATTCAAATTTAAAACTCCTGTTCCAGAAGTAATTAATCAAAATCAATCAGATTATTCTCCAACACACTCCCAGATGAAAGGAGAAATAAATGTAATAATTAAGGAATATAAAATAAATCATAAATATTTACAAGAAGACTTTGATGATGAAGAAAATACAGAAAAAAGAATTTGGTTTTCTCAATTATCTTCTAAATGTAAAGAAAAATTAATATTAGAATGGAAAAATGAATTAGAAACAAGAAAGTTTGATTTTCCTTTCTTTATTTGGTTATCATTCTATATTTCAAAAATAGGAATAGACAATGTATATAATACTCCTCAAATAAATGTTCAAACTAATTTATATAAAAAATAGAAATTAAAAGACGATCAAGTAATAACGTCAATACATCCTCCATTACAAGAAGTAAAAATTAATATAGGACAAGGAGATATAATTGCATTCCCTTTCAAAAAAGGCAGAGAAGTTGAAGCAAGTAGTAGTAATAATAATGTAAATTTAGATGACATTAAAAAATTATATCAGCAAAATAATTGTATGAATCAAATTCTTCATACTATATCACAACATATAGAAGTAATAAGTACAAAGATAGATAGTATTCAGAAATCAGTAACAAAATTTCCTAATGATATTTCAGCACCTCATTTTCAACCTAGAAGCTTAACTAGAGAAAGAGAACAAAAATTAATTCAAAGTGTCAATACTCAAATAATAAATAATACTGATAATATATTAAATAGAATATCTCAAACATTGCAAAGTCTAACAACAGAAGGTCAAACTCAAACTTCTGGAGTAAATACTTTAGATAGTGTAAAAAATAAAGAAATATCATCAGAAGAATCAAGTAAATCAGAAAGCAATGAAGATGTAATTTCATCAATAGAAGATCAATTTAAAGAAGAAGGAAATAATCAAATAAATAAAATAAGAAGAAGAAAACCTTTTAGAAATAATAAAAAAGATTGGCAAATGGTAAGTATTAGAAATTATTATCCAAGACCAAGTCCTCCAGATATTCAATATGAGGAAAGATCAAAATTTCATACTACTAAATATGATGGAGATTCAATTTGTGAATCGAATATAGATGGAAGAGCAGAATATGAAGTATTAAACACTTTACAAGAAATGGGAATGGCTAGGCTAGCTTATAAGCTTAAAAATATTCAAGAAAGAAATGTAGCAACCTTATTAGTATCAGGATTCACAGGATAATTAAAAAATTGGTGGGATAACACTTTAACACTTCAAGATAAATTATCAATATTAGACCATACTCAAGAAATTGAAGATGATCAAGGAAACATTCAAGTTCAATCAGATGCTGCAGAATTCTTAATTGTAACAATAGTAATGTATTTTATAGGAAATCCAAAGGAAGAATTAAATGCTAATAAAATATTTTTAACAAATTTAAGATGCCCAACTTTGTCAGATTTTAGATGGTATAAAAATATGTTTTTAACTAATGTATTAAGAAGACCAGATTGCAATGCTTCATTTTGGAAAGAAAGATTTATTATAGGATTACCAAGTTTATTTTCACAAAAGATAATGGATAATTTACAAAAGGAAATGGGAACAGATGTTATTTCATTCGAAAATATTACTTTTGGACAATTATTTGCTTTTGTGAAAAAAAGAAGGATTAATATTATGTTCAGAATTAAAACTTCAAATTAAGTATGGATCAAAAACAAAAGAAGTAGGATCATTTTGTGAAACATTTGGTATAAAAAGAATTAAATCACCATCAGCATATAAAAAGAAAAGTAAAAGGGATAAAAAATATTTAATATATAAAAAATCTAATAAAGATAAAAATTATGAAGAGAAGAAAAGCAGAAAATTCTGTAAAACGAAAGTAGTTTGTTATAAATGTGGGAAAGTAGGACATAAAGCAAATAAATGTAAATTAAAAGAAAAATTAAATGAAATCTGTGCAGAAGATGAAGAAATAAAGCATAAATTAATAAATCTATTAATAAATGAAAAGGAACAAAGTACAGAAGATGATTATTACAATGATGTAAGTAGTTCAGAAAGTGAAGAAGATTGTAATTGTAATCCGAGATATATAAATGTAATCACACAAAAGGAAGATAAAGAATTTTTATTAGATATGATAGAAAAAATTGAAGACCCTTTAGCTAGAAAAGAATATTTAGAAAGATTAAAAAGTTTAATTATACAAGAAGAAAAGATGCCAAAAATAATAGAACCATTTAGCATTTCAAAATTACTAGACAAATATCCTAATATAAACAATATGAAAAAAGAAACTACTAAAGATTTGCAAACAGAGATTAATATTTTAAAAGGTCAAGTAAAACAATTACAAAAAGAAAATATAGAATTAAAAACTACAGATTTAGAAATAGAAGCAAAAATAACTTTAATAGAAAATCTGTGACAGTTCTCAGGGTCACATCACGGGGTACCTATCAGCTTGCCACCCGCACGCGGGCATCCCCTACGGAGAGTTTCGTTTCGTGACTCTTCACGAACGAGAGGCTCAGGGCTTTTCCAGACGAAGGACTAGGGGTCCCAACTGTCGGCATATGGCTCTGATACCAACTGTGACGCCCCCACTTCTCCCAAGGGCGAACCCAAGGGTATCCGCGGGACGCCTGCCCAACTCTCGCTAGGACTCAAGACAATTCAAATCGAACTTAACGATACATACCAAATACTACAAGTCAAAATAAAGAAAAGTCGCTTCCTTAACTAAATATTCAAATCTTACATCATGTTCACAAAAGATATATCAAGTCCCAAAATACAACCATTAAAAGTCGACTACACATTTACAGCCCAAATTCCAATCAAAAGTATAATCTAGTCGGCTTTTCCAAAATCTTTCAATCCAACCTGTTAAGGAAAACAAACTAATGGGATGAGCCAATACTCAGTGAGGCCAAGAAACACACATGCAAACACATAATCCAAGTAGTCACAAATTACATAGTAAGTAAAGATATAAAGTTCGAATAATTCACATTTCGAATAGAAAAAAAAATAAACAGAAACAATTCAAGGATACTATAGCTCTCAGGAGCTAAATTCCACGTAGTCGAGTCGAAATCTTGATCACATCTCACGTTGACACTCCGTCAACCACATAAGTATCAAATCCGTAGATACACCACTTTTCTTCGAATCCCGTCACCATTACACCCCCTTACCGGGCCCGCTCATCAAAGTTTTTGATAATACTCGAGTATATCATGGCAATACTGCACGAGTAATGCCGAGCAAGATCTCTCCAATAGATCATGCTCTACGAATATCTCATGGTTGGCTAAGCTTATCGACCAAGCCCATGCTGGCTCGATTCGCAAAGTTAACCAACGAGTTTGGGCGTCCCCCGAATACGAATACGAATACGAATATAAGTCGACGAGCAACGCTCAAATCGATGATTCCAAATAGGAATCACAAATACGGATCACATATACGAATCAAAACAAATACGAATCACATCCACATTACCATGTACAAGTCGGATATGAATTCACATAGCAAAATTCGAATATAATTTCATTTGAAAGAGCACGAGTGCGGTAAAGTACACCCTCGTCTCAAAATTTGAAATTTTCATAACGGATAAGAAACAGATATCCACTTAACATCAAGTTCATGCACTTGACACTCACCAATCGAAATAAGGGAGTAAGTGCGTAAACGAGCCTTTAGGTGTTCCCTCTCGAGATCCTCTTGAAGGTCTCCTTAAGCACCTGAGCAAATGGTAATTGTCTATTACACACTATCGCTTAAAACCCCTAATTATCGAGGAAGATTGCACACTTGTATAATCTAAGAAAATTTCACGAAAATGAGCCTTAATTACTAGTAAATCAAGGCTCAAAAATGGGGTTTTAAAACACAAGCGAAATCTGATTTTCATCTTTGAAATCAAGTGTAAAACGGCTTAACAATATCGAAGGAAAATAGAGAGTTCGCAACCCTCAATTTCCTTTAAGTTCGGAAATTTCAGATTTGTCACCTATACTTTGAAAAATCGTATCTCATTCTTTACAAGTCCAAAATTGGAAAACTTGGTGTCATTGGAAACTAGTTCCAAGGTACTAAAAGTTCTTAGAAGACACTTTTCCATGATTCTAATTGGAAAATATTCGAAATTTAGCCCAAATTTGCTGTTTTAGAAAGTCAAGACAGATTTGGGTTGATTTTCGACAAAGTTTGAAAATTCGGCAAAATTCATACAATTCAAGCTAGCCTCTGCAATTTGGAACTCTATTAGAGTTGTAATCTAGGTTTAAAACAAAATAAATAGAATGAGAATTGAAGTTTCGAACACCAAGATATGGTAGCTCAAAGTTACCCAAATTTCCTTGTTCAACAAGGGTTTTCCAAAATCAAGTCACGAACTTTGGAAGTTTAGTTAAGCAATGAAACGGCCTCGGAATAACACCAAAATTAGCAGTATAATACTACCATATAAGGGTTGTTCCTCTACCAAATTTCATGGAGAAATAAGCACAGAAAGTGGGTTAACAAAACCGTTGAAATCACAAGAAATTCTAAGGTTAAGCTGCCTTTGAACTTCCATTTTGCCGTTTGCAAACATTTGGTCAAAGAACATCTCACACATGGTTCATTCCAGTAGGAAATGTCCAAAATATATTCAAGGTACGTTTGATAGATGATTTACACTAAGAGGCTTCGGATAACAAGTCCCAAACCATAGTTAGTTTCAAATCTGTCCAAACACTGCTTTCGTTCACAAAGTCAGTTTTGAATTTTGATCATAAATTACTCAATTCAACTCAGAATTGAGCGTGGTTGGTGGAGTTAGAAAATAGGCTCATAAGGCTATATTTTCTCAGAAGAAATCATTTTCAAAATCTGTCCATAACCAGCTCATTCGTGAGCATCAAATTGCAGCTCATGAGCTTCCTTCCAGGAAGCAATGAAACAGGACAGTGGATTTCAAATGAATGGTTTGGCTAGTTCAAGTGGAACCAGGATATGCATTTTATACCAACCGAAAGCTAGGAATGTCTAGTTTCCAATGCCGCAAACGGCACTCGATTTCGACATCGGAGCAACAAGTTATGGCCGAAACAAGAAGACTGCCTGGGGCAGTGACGGGATTCAAATTCCAGATTTTCAAGCTTTCGAATTTCCGACATTTGGGTAACCAAATCATGTTATTTTTCAATGAAACTTTTAACACAACCAATATAACATGTAAACAACATAAAAGAGCCATTAGAACCTCAAAATCTTGCACGAAAGTGGTCGAACAAACCAGGGGCAAAATGGTCACTTTTTCCCATTGCACCTCATTTGAGTTTCCATCAATAACCCAACATTAATCCACTAGTTTAAGCACTAAATAAACATTATTACCATCAAAACACCACAAATCAGTCCATATATCCAAGGTGGGAGTTCATAGAGCCCACACAACCAAATTGTTCATCAAAACAAACTACCCATATGCAAGCATGAGTTTAAATGTGCACTACTACTCCCATAAAACAAGAATTGAAGGGTTGATCGTCACTCACTCGCTTTGATGTTCAAGACAGAAATTTCGGCTCTCCTTGGCTCAAGAAAAACCTCGGACAGCAGCTCCTTTTCTTAGCTAGATGAAATCTCCAAGTGTTGAGCTAAGTGTGGTTGAAATTTGAAGTGAAATGGTGATGATTTGGAGCAAGTTTAGGTGAAGAAAATTGAAGAACTTGAGTTGTTCTTCTTTGGGATGGTGACCGGCTGTCTTGGAGAAGAAAATGAGAGTGTTGTACGCCATTTTGGATGATGAATTGAAGAGTTATGATCTAGTGTGATGCACCCATGAGAAGATTAATAATGTGTGGCCCATAATGCTCCAAAAATCAACTAAGGATAGTGCGCGTACACGCGCACTTCGTGCTCGATTTCTCTCGAGTTTATTTCACTAGTGCACTAAACCTTTAATGCACTCATATTCATATAAATATTGCCCACTCTTAATTATCCCAAAATGAGGGTCTAAAGTCTCTTAATTAAATCACGCGTATAAAAACGCGTATCTCCAAATTAAGTGCGATAAAGCGAAACTTCCAAGAATTTCTTATAACGATAGTACTAATAACTATCACTTAAGTACTTAAACATAAAATTACCTATTTTAAGACCATCCTACAAGTCTCTAATTTTTCAAACTTAGTATATCCTCGAATCGATTATTAACTCCAATCGCGTATTCGCTATTTTCACTTCGCGAGTTTCCAAAAATTAAATTTTGAAACCTGTCACTTTAAAATTATAACGAAGCTATAAACTCATGTAATTAGGTCTAAATGGACTAGAAAATAATATTCAGAGTAAATGGGCAATTAAATATTTAAATAAGCTCGAAATGGAATTTAAAAATAATAACTTTTGCGAGTCCTCACATGAGTCGAGTTTTAACTCCTCAAATCTCAAGTTAACTTTTCTTAATCTACTATTGATTATTCTTACTTCTCCAAAAGTAATATACTCTCGATTCAAATATAGTTTCGAAAAACGTATACTCGTTGTTCCGAACTAAACGAGTTTTTGAAAAGTAAATTTTCTAACAAAACGCTTTAAAAACATAAGAGAGGTGTTTTCCATATAAATGGATTTTATGTAGTCGAATTAAATAATTCAGAGAAAATGAGTGAATAACTATTTACATAAACCAGTAATATATAACGAAAATAAGAAAATTTTCGAGTCCTCACAAAATCAACCTTCTACTTTAAAAACATTAAATACAGAAGAAATAGTTATTTCAGAAAAACCAGTAGATGAGAGACAATATTTAAATACAATAGAAAGAATAACATTTCAAAAATGGTATGCCTTAGTCACAATAATAGTAGAAGATTTCAAAGAAACTTATGTAGCTTTATTAGACAGTGGAGTAGATTCTAGTTGTATTAAAGAAGGAATTATTCCTACTAAGGAATTAATTCTTGTTCTCTTTCTCTAGTTAAGGTTCTAGGTTGAAAATGAGGTGCTGAAATATCATTAGGAAATTTTGTTACTGGTTTCTGAATACTATCTATCTTTGTGCTTATTACTTCTATATGTTATGATATAGTATGAAGAATTTGATTCGTACAATTATTTTGCTGATATAATTTTTTAATGTCATCTAAATTTACATTATTATTACTACTACTTGCTTCAACTTCTCTGCCTTTTTTGAAAGGGGATGCAATTATATCTCCTTGTCCAATATTAATTTTTACTTCTTGTAATGGAGGATGTATTGACGTTATTACTTGATCGTCTTTTAATTTTTATTTTTTATATAAATTAGTTTGAACATTTATTTGAGGAGTATTATATACATTGTCTATTCCTATTTTTGAAATATAGAATGACAACCAAGTAAAGAAAGGAAAATCAAAGTTTCTTGTTTCTAATTCATTTTTTCATTCTAATATTAATTTTTGTTTACATTCGGAAGATAATTGAGAAAACCAAATTCTTTTTTCTGTAGTTTCTTCATCATCAAAGTCTTCTTGTAAATATTTATGATTTATTTTATATTCCTTAATTATTACATTTATTTCTCCTTTCATCTGGGAGTGTGTTGGAGAATAATCTGATTGATTTTGATTAATTACTTCTGGAACAGGAGTTTTAAATTTGAATGTTGAAGTATTTTCTACAGGAAAATTTGTATCAATGGATTCATAACTAGATCTTCTAGCTGGTATCCAAGAATGACTTGAAGTGGAAGGTTTTTCTCTAAATGAAGAAAATCTTAGCAAAACTTTTCCATCAGGTTCTTCTATTATATCTTCTGGATTTGTTTGTTCTATATTTCTTGGTGCTTGTGGATTCTGAATTATAAATTCACTAGGTATAGTAATTTCATTCCATTTTAATCTTTTTGGAGTATAGGTAGTAGGTCTGTCAGCATCAACTTGTAATAGTGTTGTTTCTTCTTTTAAAGTTGGTGTCATAATAAATTTAGGATTTAGCTGTGAGGATAATGGTCTGTAATACATTCTATAAATTACAGCAAAATTCTTTGTATGTTTTTCAAATTCATCTCCTTGTAAATGAATATCTAATATGACCGAATTCAAAACATGTGGATCTGTTAAATCTACTAAAAAATTTGGAGCACAATTAAAATAAATGGGTCCATTGCATACATTTGTTTGAATCATAGACAATAGTGATGTTTTATATCTTTTGAGTCTAGTGTCTCTTAAAGCTAAATATATAGGTGCATCCACTCCTAAATGGAATAAGGGTTTAACCGCAACTTGAATTAAGCCTATATGAATATACCTATATCCTTTGCTTAGATACTTTTGAATTGTATTATGATTCAGTAATGGAATTGATTGATATTCTTCTTGAATAGATATTGTTTCTTCATGTGTTTTAACTGATAAAACTGTTTTGAAATCTAAGGGTCCTATTCTATAAATATGCTCTATTTTTTTTTTCGGGAATAGTCCAATCTGAATTATTTACACGCATATGATATTCATGACTTTGAACTATACTTGGTTGTTTTGAACTAGATCCTATCTTTAATTGTCTAAGGAATGCAGCCATGTTTAATATCTTATTTACTCTTTTATCTTATCAGGAACAACCGAGCCTAGGCGTGGAACATCCTATCCTGGACTTATCAACCGGCTTACAAAGCTTTTAAGTCTTACCAATACTAAGATAAATTTATAAATGAGATATTTAGCATAAATGCATAAATTATAAATTTAAGACAAGATATAATTCTAAACAATTAGTAGTATCTATATAACATCGGTATGGCTCTGATACCAGAACCAACCCAGGCATAAAATTGACATAAAATTAAATAGAACTTACTTGAAAATCAGAGTAGTCTTTGCAACGAAAACTTTAAATAGCAGAGCTTTTGAGATGAAATCAAACTTCGAATTGTTATTGAACTTCTTGAATGAGAAAGTGTACAAAGAAATATAAAAGCTGAGAAAGTAGAGGTTTACAGAAATATTTTAAGATGGCTAAAAACTCGATGCCTCTACCATTGATTTTGAGTTCTATTTATAGAGACTTTCGTCTTTGAATTTCATCTTTATTTGATTGCCGACACTTTCATTTGAATTTCATTTGCCTTTTCTATTGACACCTTATCTTCTTTTGATTGGTTCTTTTGAGATTCTTATCTTATCTTGAAATTGGCCTTTTTAAATTGGCCGACAACTTTATCAAAAGTCAGTTGGGTCTTGAGCACAGGGACCACCAAATGGATCAAAAGTTGATTCTAATGACGATCCAGCTGACTCATCTTTTTTGTCTTCTTCTTTCTTGTCTTGATTTTACAAATAATTTAGGTATTCTTTGAGCATTTCCGGATTTTGCATCATCTTCTTCATTAAGAAATCATTTGCCGTTGTTTCTGTTGTTGAGTAACTTTTCTCTTTTTCTTTCTTCTATGGAGTAGTTGGGAAATTAACTCCTTTGATAGATTGTTGATTTGGATTAGTCCATTTGAGTTTTTCTCCAGTCTCTGGGAATTTTAATACATTATTCTGGTCACAAAATTCTTGGTTGAATCCTATCCACCATTTGATTTTGAATTCTCGGACTAGTGACATTGGAAGTGGTTTTTCCAATTCTTGATAGACTTTGAAACTCCTGCAAAAATCCACGGTACTTTGAATTCCATATGGAATAGTATTGGCCTTGTATATTCTTCCCCCCTTGCTTTTTTGAGATAGGTTTGGAATTCCATGAGAACGTTTGGAGGTAGAATTTCTGGTTGAGCACCAAACCATTTCCACCAATAGTTGAACCAAATTGGAAATTCTCTGCTGCAACTTTTTTTTAATGTGAAGAACCAGGAATGATTGAATGGTCTATACAAAAAAGCACGATACCATGCCATTTTGTAATCTTGATAAGTAAATCCATCTGGAATGAATCTGACTGAGAAAGATTTCTTTGAATAAAGAGAAGTCCATTCATTAGGAGAACAAACTTTCTTTATAATGCATTTTGAATGGCTGATAGTTTCTGGATTCTTTTTATCTAGAGTAGGAAAAATCTCAACATATTGAGTATCAGTGAGAATTAATTCATAATAATCCAAATTTTTTGATGGATCATCTGGTTGCCAGAAACATTTTGAAGGAAAAAGTCTTTGAATAAAAGAATTAAATGCATTGTAAAGAGGCACTTCTTGAAATCTGGTTAGAGTGATATGTTGAGTAGATGGCTTTGTGAAATAGCAATTTTCATTAGATTTTTCTGAGGTTTTTGGAATTTGTTGAAGGGGTATTATTTGAGAAGAAATTGGAGTACGAGCAGCTTGATTATAAGTCAATGCTAGAAAATCTTGCAATAATTGGAATCTATTTTGAGTTACAGGAGTAATACTCATCTCATAGTCTTGAGGAGTTTTTGGTCTAGGGTTTTCTGCTTTTGAATCCATGATCCTGCAAAATTAACAAATAATTTTATTGAGTTTCTCTCGAAGCTGTTGGATTTGGTTGTTATAGTATTGAATCTCCTCTTGAGGGTGACCGGCTTTTTTGAGGACGTCTTTGAAAATGATATAGAAATTGATTTGTCTTTTGAAAAGAAAAGCTTGTTCTTTTGGAGTAATGGCAGACCAATAGCTATGTCTAATATGTACTATATCATGGTTTCGAATTTGATGATAGGGAATGGGTTGAATTTCTCTTTCAGAGGTTTTAATATAATAAGTGAAATGTCTATGGGAAATATTTAAATCTTTTCTTTGAAGAAAAGGATTGTCTCTTTCAGCTCGTAATCTTTGAATATATTCTTTGTGGGTTTCACGTTCCATTTCCCTATAAAAACTCTCTTGTCAAGAAGTCAGGAAGAGAATTATTTTCTCCTTTAATATATTCTATTTCAAAATCAAATACTGATAAAATTGCTTGCCATCTAGCAAATATTTGTTTTAAAACTATATTTTGAACATCTTTTTGTAAAACTTCTTTTGATGATTTACAATGTATTCTAAGTAAAAATTTTTTATTGTATAAATCATCTTGAAATTTTGATATACATAATACTATAGATAAATTTTCTTTTTTAATAGTTGAATAATTCTTTTGTGGTCCTGACCATATTCCTGAATGAAATCTAACTAATTCTTCTTTTGAATCATCTATTCTTTGTTTTAATATTCCTCCATATCCTAATTCTGATGCATCTGTTTCTACTATCATAAAAGCTTTAGGATGAGGTAAACATAAACATGGTAATGATTCAATCTTTTCTTTAAGATATCTAATCTTTTGAGTATGTTCTTCTGTCCATGGTTTAGGATTCTTTTTTAATCTATCAAACAGTATAGAACATTCTTGTCTTAATTTAGGAAAGAAATCCGCAATATAATTTAAACATCCTAAAAATCTTTATAACTGATTTTTCTCTTTTATTTCACCTGGAAATTTATTTGCAAATTCTAAAGTTCTATTTATTGGTTTTATTGTTCCTTTATCTATATTATGTCCTAAAAATCTTATTTTGGTTTGAAATAGTTTCATTTTAGATGCTGAAACAACTAATCCATTTTTCTTAACTATTTTTAAAAATATATTTAAATGTCTAAAATGTTGTTCTAATGATTCTGAAAATATTAATACATCATCAATATAGACTATACTGAACGAACTATAAGGATTAAATATATCATTCATTATATTTTGAAATTCGGAAGGCGCATTTTTTAATCCAAACGGCATAACTTTCCATTCATAGTGGCCAAAGGGTATTGTAAATGCTATTTTATATCTATCTTCAGGGGCTATTAAAATCTGCCAATATCCTGACTTCATATCAAATTTTGAAAATATTTTTGAGTTATATAATCTATTCAATAAATCCTTTTTATTTGGAATTGGATATCTTATCCGTTGTAATATTTTATTTAATGGTTTATAATTAATAACTAATCTTGGAACTCCTCTTTCTTTTTCTGCTTGATTCATGACATAAAAAGCTGCACAACTCCAAGGTGACTTTGAGGGGGTTATTAATCATTTATCCATTAGTATTTGTATTTCTTTTTAACAAAATTCTAGTAATTCACTATTTATTTGTATAGGTCTTGTTTTAGTTGGAATATTTTTTTAATTAAAATCTTTTTCATATGGTAATTTTATCATATGTTGTTTTCTATCCTAAAAGGCATTTGTAAAGTGTTTCTAAGATTTTTAGAAACAGGAGAAAAGCTCAAATGGACCAATCTAAATCAGCAGAATGCAAAAGGAGTTACTACCCCAACAACACCACAAAAGAAGGAAAAAGAAAAATCAAGCAGTTCAGTCTCAGAGACAATTGCAAATGATTTCTTAATAAAGAAGATGATGCAAAATCCGAAAATGTTTAAAGAATATTTGAATTATTTGCAGAATCAAGACAAAAAAGAAGAAGACAAAAAAAATGAGTCAGCAGAGTCATCGTCAGAATCTACTTTTGATCCTTTCGGCGGTCTTTGTGCTCAAAATCCGGCAGACTTTTGATAAAGTTGTCGGCCAATTTCAAAGGATAAGAATCTCAAAAGCGACCAATCAAAAGAAGATAAGGTGTTCGCAGAAAAAACAAATGAAATTCAAATAAAAGGTGTCGATAACCAAATGAAGAGGAAATTCGAGGACAGAAGCCTCTATAAATAGAATTCAAAACCAGAAGAGAAGGCATCGAGTGTTTTAGCGGTTCTAAGAAACTCTCTGAAAACCTCTTACTTTTATTTAGTTTTTAAATTCTTCTGTACTCGTATTTTAATATTCCAATAAAGGCTCGAAGTTTGATTTCATCTCAAAGGCTCTACAATTAAAAGTTCCGTTTCAAAGGTTGCTCTGATTTTTTGTAAGTTCTTTATTATGCTTATCTATTTTATTTTATTAATTAGCTTTATTTTATACCTGGGTTGGTTCTGGTATCAGCGCCATACCATAGTTATTGTTATTTTGAAATATTTCTTATATTAAATTTCTAATTCATGCATTCATGTTTAGATATCTCATTTAAGTTTTTATCTTAGTATTGGTAAGACTTTGAAGCTTTGTAAGTCGGTTGGTAAGTCCAGGATAGGATGTTCCACGCTTAGGCTTGGTTGTTCCTGATAAGATAAAAGAATAAACAAGATTATAAATATGGTCGCATTTCTTAGACAATTGAAGATAGGATCTAGTTCAAAACATACAAATATAGTACAAAGTCATGAATATCATATGTCCGTAAATAATTCAGATTGGACTATTCCAAAAGAAAAAATAGAACATATTTATAGAATAGGTCCCCTAGATTTCAAAATAGTTTTATCAGTTAAAACTCATGAAGAAACAATATCTATTCAAGAAGAATATCAATCCATTCCATTATTAAATCATAATACAATTCAAAAGTATCTTAGTAAAGGATATAGATATATTCATATAGAATTAATCTAGGTTGCAGTAAAACCTTTATTCCATCTAGGGGTAGATGCTCCTATATATCTAGCTTTAAGAGACACAAGACTTAAAAGATATAATACTTCACTTTTATCTATGATCCAAACAAATGTATGTAATGGACCAATTTACTTTAATTGTGGTCCAAAATTTTCAGTAGATTGAACTGATCCACATGTTTTAAATTCAGTAATATTGGATATTCATTTGCAAGGTGATGAATTTGAAAAGCATACAAAGAATTTTGCTGTAATTTATAGAATGTATTATAGACCTTTGTCTTCACAATTAAATCCAAAATTCATTATGACTCCAACTTTAAAAGAAGAAACAACATTATTACAAGTTGATGCAGATAGACCTACTACTTATACTCCAAAACGACTATAATGGAATGAAATCACTATACCTAGTGAATTTATAATACAAAATCCACAAGTACCAAGAAATATAGAACAAACAAATCCAGAAGATATTATAGAAAAACTTGATAGAAAATTTTTAATGAGATTTGCTTCATTCAGAGAAAGATCTTCAACTTCAAGCCATTCTTGGATACCAGCTAGACAATCTAGTTATGAATCAATCGATACAAATTTTTCCTTAGAAAGTTCTTCAACATTTAAGTTTAAAACTCCAGTACCAGAAGTAGTTAATCAAAATCAATCAGAATATTCTCCAACACATTCTCAAATGAAATCAGAAATAAATGTAATAATCAAAGAATATAAAATAAATCATAAATATTTATAAGAAGATTTTGATGATGAAGAAAACACAGAGAAAAGAATTTGATTTTTTCAATTATCTTCTGAATATAAAGAAAAATTAATATTAGAGTGGAAAAATGAACTAGAAACTAGAAATTTTGATTTTTCTTTCTTTACTTGGTTATCATTCTACATTTCAAAAATAAGAATAGAGGAAGTGTATAATACTCCGCAAATAAATGTTCAATCTAATTTATATAAAAAATGGAAATTAAAAGACGATCAAGTGATAACTTCAATTCATCCTGCATTACAAGAAGTAAAAATTAACATAGGACAAGGAGATATAATTGCATCCCCTTTCAAAAAAGAAGAGAAGCTGAATCAAGTAGTAGTAGTAATGTAAATTTGGAAGATATTAAAAAATTATATTAGCAAAATAATTATACAAATCAAATTCTCCACATAAAACTCGGAATGTTAAAGACCCAATCAAATTCCCGATTTGACCATGTACCGCTTTAACCCAAAAAACCGGGTATTTTTTTAACTTTTTGGTTATTGTTGAATTCCTTCTTCATGCTTGGAGTTTCCCACAAACAGCAACACAAGTAGTAAACCACCAACCTAGATTCGCAAAGATTGATTTGAATTTTTTGGTAGATCTAACTCAAAATGAAAATGAAAGAAAAGATGACAAGGAAAGAAGTAGAGGTGGGATCTAAAAATCAAAGAAAAAACAAAGGAGAGAAGATTTGAAATTAAAAGAAAAAAATGAAGGATGATCGACGAGATGGAAGAGAAGGTAAACAAGAAGAAAAAAAAAACAAAACATTTAAATTAAACAGAACAAGAAGAAGAAGAAAAGACGAAAAGTGATAAAAATGGCAAACCTAGTGGCGTTGGTTTTGGACTGGAGAAGAAGAAAGAATAGATGATTGTCTTTTATTTTAAAATTTTCTTATATTTCAATTTGACCCCTTGTTGTTTTACATAATTATAAATATACATACAAAACTCTTTTTGATTATCATTTGAAACCTAAGTTTTTGCATTTTCGCAAATGTTTCCCGATATTGCTCAAGGTTGCAGTCTTGTAAAGTTCTAGACCCATTAATATGTATTTGAACTTAAAAAACACTAAGGTTGTGAAACATAAAATTTGATCGTTATCTTCTATTTACAAAATCCCATTTATTATGCCTGTAGATTGATTGTATTTCATGAGCTTCATGTGCAAGATACGTGGGTGAAAAATTTTATTAGTATATTTAAATAAGCAATTTTTAATTTTATTTTTTATATATATAAGTAAAATATATAAAACGTCATTATTACGTTGTTTTGAATTAGATCCTATCTTAAATTGTCTAAGAAATGCTGCAATGTTTAATATCTTATATAGTCTTTTATCTTATCAGGAACAACCGAGTTTATGCGTGGAACATCCTACCCTGGACTTACCAATCGACTTATAAAGCTTCAAAGATTTTACCAATGATAAGATAAAATTGTAAATGAGATATGTAACATAAGAGCATAAATTAGAAATTTAATATAAGAAATAATTCAAAATTAGCTATATCTATGGTCTGGCTCTGATACCAGAACCAACCAAATATAGTATAAAGTCATGAATATCATATGCCTGTAAATAATTCAGATTGGACTATTCCAGAAGAAAAGATAGAACATATTTATAGAATAGGCCCTTTAGACTTCAAAACAGCTTTATCTGTTAAAACTCATGAAGAGACTACTTCTATTCAAGAAGAATATCAAACTATTCCATTACTGAATCATAATACAATTCAAAAGTATCTAAGCAAAGGATATAGGTATATTCATATAGGCTTAATTCAAGTTGCGGTTAAACCCTTATTCCATTTAGGAGTGGATGCACCTATATATTTAGCTTTAAGAGACACTAGACTCAAAAGATATAAAACATCACTATTGTCTATGATTCAAACAAATGTATGCAATGGACCCATTTATTTTAATTGTGCTCCAAATTTTTTAGTAGATTTAACAGATCCACATGTTTTGAATTCGGTCATATTAGATATTCATTTACAAGGAGATGAATTTGAAAAACATACAAAGAATTTTGCTGTAATTTATAGAATGTATTACAGACCATTATCCTCACAGCTAAATCCTAAATTTATTATGACACCAACTTTAAAAGAAGAAACAACACTATTACAAGTTGATGCTGACAGACCTACTACCTATACTCCAAAAAGATTAGAATGGAATGAAATTACTATACCTAGTGAATTTATAATTCAAAATCCACAAGCACCAAGGAGTATAGAACAAATAAATCCGGAAGATATTATAGAAGAATCGGATGGAAAAGTTTTACTAAGATTTTCTTCATTTAGAGAGATCGTCATCAGAATCAACTTTTGATCCATTTGGTGGTCCCTGTGCTCAAGACCTGACGGACTTTTGATAAAGTTGTCGGCCAATTTCAAAGATGTCAATTTCAAGATAAGATAGGAATCTCAAAAGAACCAATCAGGAAAAGGTAAGGTGTCGGCAACTCAAATGAAATTCAAATGAAAGTGTCTGCATGAAAATGCAAATGAAATTCAAAGATAGATGTCTCTATAAATAGAATTCAAAATGAGTGGAAAAGGCATCGAGTTTTAGTCATCCTAAAAATTTCTCTGTAATCCTCTCTTTTGTCAGTTTTTAAATTTCTTTGTACGCTCTTTTATTCAACCTTTCAATAAAGGTTCAAAGTTTGATTTCATCTCAAAGGCTTCCGTTTCAAAGACTACATTGATTATCTGTAAGTTTTATATGCTTATATTTTACCTATTTTATAAATAGAGGATGATTGTAGCATTTGTAATTCTCTTTGTCTAATTGGTGTTAAGAATTTAAAAGTAATAGTTTTTCCCATAATATTGGTAGAAATTCCTTTATGTCCTACTGAAAATGGATATATTTGAATAAGAAAGGGTGTTCCTAAAATTATATCATTACTTATATTTTTTACAATTAAAAAATTATGTCTAATACAGTAATTATCATTACATATTGATCCTTTTGTGAATTTATATTTTACTTGTAAATTTTCTCCATTTGCTGCCATTAAAATTTCATTCGTTCTATCACAATATTTAGTAGGGATTATTTCTTCTTTTATACAACTTGAATCTACTCCACTATCTAGTACAGCTATACATGTTTCTTTAAAATCTTCTACAGTTATTATGACTAAAGTATACCATTTTTGAAATGTTATTTTTTCTATTATATTTAAATACTGTTTTTCATCCAATGGTTTTTCTGAAATAACTATTTCTTCCGTGGTTAAAGGTTTTGAAGTAGAAGGTTGATTTTCTATTAATATCATTTTAGCTTCTATTTCTAAGTCTTTAGTTTTTAATTCTATAATTTTTTTTAATTGTTTTACTTGAATTTTTAAACTATTAATTTCTGTTTGAAGATCTTTAGTAGTTTCTTTCTTCATATTATTTATATTAGGGTATTTATCTAATAGTTTTGAAATGCTAAATGGTTCAATTATTTTTGGCATTTTCTCTTCTTGTATAATTAAACTCTTTAATCTTTCTAAATATTCTTTTTTAGCTACAGGATCTTGAATTTTTTCTATCACATCTAATAAAAATTCTTTATCTTCCTTTTTTGTTATTACATTTATATATTTTGGATTATTTGAGCAGCTACAGTCTTCTTCACTTTTTGAAGTACTTATGTCATTATAATAATAATCTTCTGAACTTTGTTCTTTTTCATTTATTAATAAATTTAATAATTTATTCTTTATTTCTTCGTCTTTTGCACAGATTTCATTTAATTTTTCTTTTAATTTACATTTATTTGCTTTATGTCCTACTTTCCCACATTTAGAATAAACAACTTTCTTTTTATAGAATTTTTTACTTTTCTTTTCTCGTATTTTCATTTTTTCTAGAAGTTTTATGTCTTTTATATTTTTTATCTTTCTTGTTTTTCTTTTTATATGCTGAAGGTGATTTAATTCTTTTGATACCAATTGCTTCACAAAATGATCCTACTTCTTTTGTTTTTGAACCATACTTAATTTGAAGTTTTAATTCTGAACATAATATTAATCCTTCTTTTTTCACAAAAGCAAATAGTTGTCCAAAAATAATATTTTCGAATGAAATAACATCTGTTCCCATTTCTTGTAAAGTATTTAATACTTCATATTCTGCTCTTCCATCTATATTCCATTCATAAATTGAATCTCCGTCATATTTTGTGGTATGAAATTTTGATCTTTCTTCATATTGAATGTTTGGGGGACTAGGTCTTGGATAATAATTTCTAGTGCTCACCATTTGCCAATCCTTTTTATTTCTTTTAAAAGGTCTTCTTATTTTATTTATTTGATTATTTTTTCTTCTTTAAATTGATCTTTTATAGATAAAATTATATCTTCATCATTTTCCGAGTAGCTTGATTCTTCTGATGATATTTTTTCGTTTATCATATTATCTAATGTATTTATTCTAGGAGTTTGATTCTGAGTTTCTGTTGTTAAACTTTGCAATGTTTGAGATATTCTATTCAATATATTATTTGTATTATTTATTCTTTGAGTATTAACACTTTGAATTAATTCTTGTGAGGACCTCAAAAATTTCATTATCCTCTGGAAAATTAAATGAAAATATTAAAATTATCCAATAATATGTATTTATATTTAAATAATATTGTTTTCAATCATTCAAATGTTACATTTCAATTTATTTGAATTTTTAAGATTTAATTGACGGTTCGCATTTGGCAAAGCCCTAAGTTGAATTTTCGCGCACCGACGCGCGAATTAGTCCTAAGTTGAAATGTAGTAAATGTAGAGGCTATAAAAAGGTATAATTAAGTTGGAGAAATGTTAGATGAGGAATGTGAGGACTCGCAATTTATTTCTTTTAAATTCCCATTCTGAGGTTATTTAATTAGTTAATTGTTCAATTATTTCGAATATTATTTTCTAGCCCTATTGGACCCAATTCTATAGCATTATAGCTCATGAGTAATTTTAAGGCAATTAGTTCGCAATTCAAGTCTTGAAAATTGTTAAGTGTGAATAGTGCCCGTAGGCTCAGGAATAATAACTGACTTGAGAGTTCATGAGCCCGAATAATGGGAGATTTATACCCTAGTCTTAAAATAGGTATTTTTATGCCTAAATATCCATGTATTAGTTAGAAATGCCATCGTTATAAGAATTTCTCAAAAAATTTCACCTTATCACGCATAAGTGGGAAATACGCGTTTTACGCGTGCGATTTATTTGAAGCACTTTAGAACCTTATTTTGAGGTCATTAAGAGTGAATGATAATTACATGAATATATGTGCATTAGAGGTTTAGTGCACAATTAAAACAAACCTCAGAGGAAACGGGCGCGAAACGCGCGCGCGATACACTGTTCACGGTTGACTTGGGAGCACAAAAGTTGTACCACACTCAAGCTTCTCAAGGAAGCTTTCCATTTCAGATTTTTCCCTCTCTTTCCCCTCACCATAACCGCCGGTCTCTACTCTCTCTCACACTCCAAATTTCACAATTTTTCCTCCACCATTTTCTTGCTCCAATTCACACCAAATTCACCACACAAGCTCAAGACAACTTGGACAATCACTTGGACAAAGAAGGAGCTGCACATCCACGGATTTTCTTGGGGCTTTTGGGACACCAAAATCTGACCTTTTAGCACACAAGTAAGGTAACCATGATCCACTCTTCAATTCTTGTTCAATGAAGGCCAACTCACACTTAAGAGCTTGATTATGCTTATGGGTAGCTTATTATTGTTGGAAATTGTTAAATGTGGGCTCTATGAACTCCCACTTTGAGTTGATGGCTGTGATGATGTTTGATGATGGTTTTATTGTTGAATTAGTGCTTAACGAAATAGATTAAAGGTGCATTATTGCTAGAAACTTCATTGAGCTCTTGAAGCAAAAAGTTCCGATTCTGCCCCTGTCAAGACTGACCTTTTTCATGCGAAATTCTGAGGTTTTAAACGGCTTGTATTTGATGTTTATGTGTTGTTGGAGTTGTGTGTAAATTTTCATTGAAAGATATTGAGGTTTGGTTGACCAAAGGTGATGAATTCCAAAAACCAGCAAAATCTGGAAAATTTTCCCGTATGGCTCAGGTAACCATTTTGTTTCGATCATAACTCTGCCCTCCGACATCAAAATTGAGTGCCGTTAGTGCCATTAGAAACTAGACTCTTCAAGCTTTCCAACGGTGTAAAATTTACGTCCTGGTTCCACCTGAGTGAACCGTGGCAGTCTTTTAAAGTCACCTGTCCTGCTCCACTGGTTCACTGGAAGCCAGGATATGAGCTGCGTTTTGTTGCCAGATTTCGAGCTAGTTATGAGTAGAATTTTAAAACGATTTCTTCTGAAAAATTGTATCCCTATGAGTGTAGTTTCCAACGCTACCAACGATTCTCAAATCTAAGTTGAATTGAATGAGATGTGACCAAAATACGAAAGCTGCTCTGCTGTTGAACCAAACTGTCCAAATTTTCCCAGTTTGTGTTCGAGTTTTTGATCTGATTCTTGACAAGAAATTGAGCTTCATGGATTGTGTAAATGTTAAGCTGAATGTCTATGGTCATTTGAGGGAAAATGCACCATTTTCGTAGTTGAAATGATGTTGAGGAATTGAAGGAAAAGGAAGGTATATGCTGTCCAAAAAATTCTGGAAATTTTCCAGATTTTAGTCGAATTTTGGGGGTCAATTTTGACAAATTTTTGAACTACTTGGGCTGTATACATGTTAACCTATATGGGTAGTATTGTTTGGGTGAAAATGTAGCTTTTGGGTAGTTGAAAAATTTTGGATAAATTGAAGGGGAAATGGACTACTTGCTACCGAATGCACCTGAAATTTTTCCAGCTTTGAATGATAATTGTGAACTGTTTTCACGATAACTTGAGCTCAAATGATTTGTGTATTAATTAAGGGGTTTGTATAGCTCAATTTGGGACAAAAATCTAGTAGAGGTTACGTCCAAAAAGTGGACCAAAATCTTATTCTTCAAGAAGATACCAAAACAGAATTTTTGTTTGAAATTAGAAATGGTTTGATGTTTGGATTTCATTGTGGGTAAATGTGGACCAAAGTTGTCCCGAAAATGTTTTCTAGCATTAACCGTTGTTACTAGGTCCTCTTTGAGTTGATAACCTTGAATTTTATTAGACCAAATGCCCTATTTTGAGGAATTTGTCAAATCTGGAAATTTTCTTAAAAACTCAAGTTTTTGCCTTCATGAAAATCATTGGACTAAGTTGGTCGTGGAATTTGGCAAACTTAAGGAGTTTCTATTTTATAGAAATTCTAACGACTAGTTTTACTTGGTTTATATGATTGCCTCTTAAAGGAATTTCCCAAGATATGTTTGGGAAAAATTTGAGGGGAAAATTCCTCTAAATGGTTTAAATGTGATTTTTCTCAACTTGTGACACCAAATTGGTGTTAAATGGCTTATATGATTCTAGAACTTGGATGTTGGAATATTTGACGAATTTAGCAAGTTTTTGGCTTTTAAAGAAACCTCAAAATTTAATTTCACTCGATTTGTGGATTTCACTTTAAATCCTTTCAGAAAACGATTAATACTAGTTTGGGATTTTTGAGTGAAATTAAATGCTAGTTGACTCGAGTTAAATTCGCCAACTCAAAAGTGGAAATTTATGTGAATTATTTGTATGATTTTAGGAGTTGGTGAAGAGAACAATCTCGATCAAAGTTTGGAATTCTAGACACTTCACTTGAGGTGAGTGTCTCTTGCATGAATCGTGTTTAACTGCTAGTTGAACTACTTGTTAAAAGTACTTGCTAGAGATATCATGAAATGTTATATGCTATGTTATTGCGTGAAATGCCACAAGTACAAGTGTTGCAATGTCGATTGGAGCGTGGTCTCGCCGACTAAATAAACCAAACGGATGCACGTACCACGCTCTATTAGAGTGGGAGGTACCTCTCTGCCGTCTTGGTAAAAGTGCTTGCAATATTCGTGTTGGAGTCGGGCCCAAAAATAAGGGGGAAGACGTTGCTAGGAGATGTGTAGATTAGGGAAAATGTCTACATGGAGTTTAGGTAGTGAAAGTTGACGGAGTGTCAACTACTATAAATTTTCTGATCAAATGCGTGGACTTTGGCTCCTGAGAGCCCCGTATCCTTTTCTTGTAATGTTATTTCGCTTTCTTAAATTGTTAAGTGCTTACTTGTCTATTTGTACTTGTTAAATTGCCTTATGTGAATTGCATGTTTCGAGGCACCACTGAGCTATTGGCTCATCCCTTCCAAATTGTTTTCCTTGACAGGTTCTGAAATGCATGAAATCTTGGAGAACTAGAACAGAAATGTTATATTTTGAATGCCCACTTTTGTAATTGTATTTTTGGAAACGTTAGTATCTTTTGGATGATTTTTGTGTTTTTGGGAAAATGTGAATCCTGTGGTGCTTCTGTGCCCTGGATTAGGAACTTTAAATTGTAAATTAAGTTGAATTTAAGTATACTAAGCTCGACGTTTTCGTTGGTACTTTGAATTGTGTTTTGGGCTGTATAAGTTGAATTGTATGAATTATTTAAGTACGTGACTTGCTCGAGAAGTAAGGTTTATTTTCGATTTATATTTGATGAAATTAGTTACTAGAGTACGTGAGTCCTAGCGAGAGCTAGGCAGGCGACCTGCCAACCTTTTGGTTCGCCTAAGAGAGAAGTGGTGCCGCCACAATTCTTGCTCTCTATCTCTTGTCAAACTTCTAGGTTGAAAATGAGGTGCTAAAATATCATTAGGAAATTTTGTAACTGGTTTCTGAATACTGTCTATTTTAGTATTTATTACTTCTATATGTTGTGATATAGTATGAAGAATTTGATTTGTATAATTATTTTGCTGGTATAATTTTTTAATATCATCTAAATTTACATTATTATTACTACTACTTGTTTCAGCTTTTCTACCTTTTTTGAAAGGGGATGCAATTATATCTCCCTGTCCTATATTAATTTTTATTTCTTGCAATGGAGGATGAATTGATGTTATTACTTGATCATCTTTTAATTTTTAATTTTTATATAAATTAGTTTGAACATTTATTTGAGGAGTATTATATATATTATCTATTCCTATTTTTGAAGTATAGAATGGTAACCAAGTAAAGAAAGGAAAACCAAACTTTCTTGTTTCTATTTCATTTTTCCATTCTAATATTAATTTTTCTTTACATTTAGAGGATAATTGAAAAAACTAATTTCTTTTTTCTGTATTTTTTTCATCATCAAAATCTTCTTGTAAATATTTATGATTTATTTTATATTCCTTTATTATTACATTTATTTCTCCTTTCATTTGGGAGTGTGTTGGAGAATAATCTGATTGATTTTGATTAATTACCTCTGGAACAGGAGTTTTAAATTTGAATGTTGAAGTACTTTCTACAGGAAAATTTGTATCAATTGATTCATAACTAGATCTCCTAGCTGGTATCCAAGAATGGCTTGAAGTGGAAGGTCTTTCTCTAAATGAAGAAAATCTTAGTAAAACTTTTCCATCCGATTCTTCTATAATATCTTCCGGATTTGTTTGTTCTATACTCCTTGGTGCTCGTGGATTTTGAATTATAAATTCACTAGGTATAGTAATTTCATTCCATTTTAATCTTTTTGGAGTATAAGTAGTAGGTCTATCAGCATCAACTTGCAATAATGTTGTTTCTTCTTTTAAAGTGGGAGTCATTATAAATTTTGGATTTAGTTGTGAAAACAAAGGTCTATAATACATTCTATAAATTACAGCAAAATTTTTTGTATGTTTTTCAAATTCGTCACCTTGTAAATGAATATCCAATATTATTGAATTCAAAACATGTGGATTTGTTAAATCTACAGAAAATTTTGGAGCACAGTTAAAATAAATTGGTCCATTACATACATTTGTTTGAATCATAGATAAAAGTGAAGTTTTATATCTTTTGAGTCTAGTATCTCTTAAAACTAGATATATAGGTGCATCTACCGCTAAATGAAATAAGGGTTTAACCGCAACTTGAATTAGACCTATATGAATATATCTATATCCTTTACTAAGATACTTTTGAATTGTATTATGATTTAATAATGGAATAGTTTGATATTCTTCTTGAATAGAAGTAATCTCTTCATGAGTTTTAACAGATAAAGTTGTTTGAAGTCTAAAGGGCCTATTCTATAAATATGTTCTATCTTTTCTTCTAGAATAGTCCAATCTGAATTATTTACAGGCATATGATATTCATGACTTTGTTCTATATTTGGTATCAGAGCCAGACCATAGATATAGCTAATTTTGAATTATTTCTTATATTAAATTTCTAATTTATGCTCTTATGTTACATATCTCATTTACAATTTTATCTTATCATTGGTAAAATCTTGAAACTTTATAAGTCGGTTGGTAAGTCCAGGGTAGGATGTTCCACGCATAAACTCAGTTGTTCCTGATAAGATAAAAGACTATATAAGATATTAAACATGGTAGGATTTCTTAGACAATTTAAGATAGGATCTAATTCAATATAGATATAAGATAGCATTTACAACATTCTTTGTGTAAGGATCGAAGACAACCTAAGAGGAGGGTTGAATTAGGTTATCTAAAAACAAGTTAAAATATAAGTCACCTTTTTTTCGACCTAGTTTTCCTTTTCACGAGAACCTCACTAAAAAGCAGTTGATGGACTAGCACAAGTAATATGTGAGTAAAACAAGTAAGCAATGTATATAAATATATATATAGCAAGACAGTAAATGAAGAGATGGAATTGCAAACCAAACTTTAAACTTGACTAAGTTTGAATATCACTTTATATATATATCAAGTTTCTTCAATATGATCAACTTTCAACCAATCTCTTGTGTACAAATGAAGGATCACTTCCTCCTTGCCTCAAGTTTCACCCGATCAAGTAAGAAAGTTTTACAATCACACGGATAACCTTCACAATGCTACACTATTGAAGAAATTGAATCACACTTGAAAAGCTAAATGAAGATTACACAACTAAGAGTACAAATCTTCTTTTTGGAGTATTCACACACTTGAATCACTCAAGATCTGACGTAGGCTTAATGTGTAAAAGTTGTTCTGAGGAGTTGACTAATCCCAATTTATAGGGGACCAGAAAATTCTTCAATAAATGCTGTCAACGGATAGAAAGCAGCTGAAAGGTCAACTAGCCGTTGGTAGTGTCGGATGTCCGGTGCTCTGAATTTCTGCATCCGAACGAAGACAGTGAGTTTAAGATGATTTCTTGCAATTCTTAGGACGTCCGGTCCCTCCACAGTATACGTTCGAAAGTAAGCTTGCAAATCCTTCTTTATCTCTTTCGGACGTCTGGTGCTCCAGTGTTTTGCGTCCAAAGAGCAGCAACGTTTGTCGGACGTCCGGTGCTCTGATTTTGTGTGTCCGAACAAGGACAGTGATCATAGATGTTTTGGCACATTACATTCGGACGTCCGAGTGTGAGTTCTTCATGTGTCCGAAGTTACTCAATGATTGTCGGCCGTCCGATATGGTCCTTTTGTGCGTTCGACAGAAATTTGTCAAACCTTAATCCAGTTTTGGTTTCAAGTCTTTGATCTGGTTTTTGTTCCAAATCCTGAAATGAACTCTTCAAAGAATGTTAGTAGCATCCAATGTTTTGTAATCATCAAAAGTTATGTACTGAGATAAACAATCTCCCCCTTTTTGATGATGACAAAATATTGGATGGATTAAAATGAATTCAACTCCCCCTCAACTCGACTCCCCCTTCCTTATAGATTCCATGACCAGAGAATTCGCAACTCCCCCTTACGTATACGATCCATATCCATTTTCTCCCCCTTTTTGTCATCATAAAGCAGCCATATCAATCAAACTTGTCAGTATTCAATAGACATTATCAATTTTTGACAAACCAGATTAATATGTCAATATTATCAACAAAGGCTAAAAACATTCATTCTCAGCAAATGATAAAAAGCATCTATTCAAACAAAACATCAGTTAACAGAACAATATTAGTTTTACAGACCAAAAGAGGAATATAATCCTCAATACATAGCATAGCAGAAATTTTTCAATGCAAAAGATGAACTATTGTCCTAATGATGAAATGCAAAGTCCTAGTAGCGCTTAGATGGTGATTTTCAATGATCCAGGCCTCCTTCTGGTTAGACGAAACTGCTCAGGATCCACTTCATCCTCAGTTTCATCATCATCATCTTCAGTTGTTTCCACAGTAACAGGAGCCTTGCCTTTATTTTTGGACTGAGAACTGGAAGCATGTGCATCAGGAGTGACTTCAGTAACAAGAGTATGCTCTGAGGGCTGAGGTCTTGGCTCTTTTTGATGAGCACTTTCATTGAATTCAGGGATTGGAGGCACGAGGAGATTCCTTTTTTCAATAAAGGTGCACTGCTGGGTAGGAGACATGGTTATCATGAGACTATCTTCAATAAGCAGAACATGTTGTTTGAGATTTTTGAGCAAGGAAATGACCTCAAAATTGGAAGAGAATGACTTGCTAGCTGATTTCCTAGGGTGGATGGTGAATGGAGAGACATACATGGACTGATCACGAGGAGTTTTAGAAGTGACAGGGGTTTTGTGAAGATTTTTTCTCCTGGTTTCTGCAACAGTCTCCTTATAACACTAATGGTCCTCAAAAAATTTTAGATTTTTTCTTTCAGAATACGCTTGTGAGAAAACTGTTGAGGCACTGTCTTTGGGTGATTTTTCAGTAAAAAAAATTTTAAAATGGGCAAAGATAGGAGTCAGAAATTTTTCATAAGAGAGCTTTCTACGACTATCAGTACTAATCTTGAGCAGAATTTTGTACATCACAAAACCAAAGTCAATTCTGACTTTCTCAACAAAACAGTAAAAGAGATAAAGTTTCATTTTGTTCGCATCAGTTCTGTGGCCATCAGTGGACACCAACAGATTTGAAATGATTGTAAAAATTATTAAGTTCTGAGGGCTAAGATCTTCTAATCTTGCCTCAGCAGGAGTGTTGAAATGTGATCGAAAATAGGTCATTAGTTTAGCAATGTGAAAATGATGATAGGCAGAGAGATATTCTTCATATGAAAAAAAATTTGTAACTTTTCCCTTAAAACAAGATTCAATGCTTGTTTTCAGACTGAAATTCACAATGTCAGGAGTTAATGTGATGTCTACAGAGTTGACCCTAGAGATGAGTTCAGTGTGTGTGTTACCCTTTTTGAGATTTGCAAAGAATTGATAAAGCATATCAGGGTAAAAAGTATTGGGAATGGACAGAAGATGAATCCATTTTTGGAACTCAAAAAGCTTAATGATGGGTTCGAGATCAATTTTACGAAATTCAGGAGAGGAAATGGTCCTTTGAGTGATGAACCCCTTTTGTGAGACCAACTCAAATCTGTTTCTGGCCTCATCATCAATGAATTTTGGCAGAGGGGAAGGTTCTGTAACGCCCCCACTTCTCCCTAAGGCGAACCAAAGGGTATCCGCGGGACGCCTGCCCAGCTCTCGCCAGGACTCACTACAATCCATCATTCAAAAGCTCGAAATACTTTAAGTAACTTCAATACATAATTAAAGTACTCCAAATATCTCACACTTACAATTATGCAGCTTCCAAGCTTAAATACAACCCAACGGAAAAGGGTACAATAGCCATCCGTTATAATATAACTTAAAGTTTTCAAAAGAAAACAATCTAGTACTACTCACGAGCACCCTTGGTCTCGAACCCTGTAAAAGAAAACCACAACGTGGGATGAGCTACACAGCCCAGTGAGGTTCCAAGACACTCTAACAGTTCAAATAAATCAAGTAAGTTGGGCATATCATATGCATGGTTCAATGTTACACAATGGCGTGTTATCATGAGGTGATAATCATTGTACGAGTAATTTGAGACATTTATCATGGTATGAGACATTTATCATGAGACATGTATCATAATATAAGTACATTGGTCAGGTAACAGGTATGGAGCATATCACAGGCATAGTTCAGGATTTCATGTTGACATTTTAGCATGAAACAATTATCATGATACAAGGTAAACATATACGGTAGGATACGGTGTTCCAGTGGAACTCTGTCGGTCATCTGCACCTTATGACTTCTGATCCCCACGGTACGGTCTGGCCATCGCCTTATCCCTCCAGTGGTAATACTCGAGTATACCGAAACGGTGGCCCAGAGTTCCAACCTACCCGACCAAGCCCAGTCCTGGCTCGAGTAGGTCAGTAACCAAGGGCAGGGCCCAAGTTCAGTTTAGAGCTTACAACATGCACAGGTAACCAAGTAATTCGACAAAAGGTAAAATTCATCATTTGAGTAGGTCGAGTGAGGTAAAGTACACACTCGCCTAATAATGATGGACAGCTTCATATAACATGTGATTCATGATAATCAAGTAATCAGGTGGTCAAGTAACCAAGTAAGTTGGTGATCACGTAAGCAGATAACCAAGTAAGCAAGTAACCAAATAGATTAGAAAACGGTAAGTAAACACGGCTAACGGTAAACGGTAAACGGTTAACGGTAGTAATTACGGTTAATTGGTAGACATATGTCATTTCAATAGGCCGCCATTGGCCGTTTTTCACTTTCACCACGTAAGAGTCGAGGAGATTTACTCCAACCGACTTATGCTTCCATAGCATAATTAATCATTTAAACACATCATGTAAATATGCTCTCCAAACATTTCATATCTAGTATTTCAAGTAATCACATAAGTATGCTCTTTAAGCATTTCATATCGAATAGTTCAAATATACCTACTTCAGGTGTTTCATGTCGAGTAATTCAAGTATACATTATTCAAATGTGCATGAGTGTGGTAAATACTTAATGACCATGGGTTAAGCATGTCATAGACTTATTCCAATTACGTATTCCTATATGGAACACTCACCTAGTCAAAACAAGCGAGTAGTTCTTAAACAAGCGTCTTAGGTGTCCGCTCCGAGTTCCTCTGGGAGATTCCCTCGAGTGCCTGAGCAAACAATAATCAACTACCACTCAAAATCATTCTAATTATCGAGGAAAATTGTACACTAGTACAATCTAAGAAATTAACGCAGAGACGAGTCTAAGAGTTCGTGTAACTCGAGGTTCAAAAGTGGATTTTAAAATACAAGACAAATCTGATTTCCATCTTTGAAATGAAATGTAAAACGATCAAATGATATTGAAGGAAAATGGAGGGTTTGAAACCCTTAGTTTCCTTTAAGTTAGAAAATTCCAGATTTAACAAGCAATATTTGAAAAATCATATTTCACTCTCTACAAGTCCAACATTAGAAAAATTGATACTGTTGGAAACCCCTTTGTAAGTACTAAAAGTTCTTAGAAGACACTTTTCCACGAATGCAAGTGAAAGGCACTCAAATTTTGGCTCAAAGTTGGTAACTTGAATTACCAAGACAGATTTAAGTTGGTTTTTGGCCAACTTTAGAAATTCGGCAAAATTCACTTGTTTTGAACTAACCTTTGAATTTGGAAATCAATTAGTGTTGCAATCCAAGAGTATAACAAAACAAGCGGAACAAGAAACGGAGTTTCGAGCACCAAGATATAGTAGCTCCAAGTTGCTGAAAAAGTCAAGACTGTTGGGCTATTTTCCAGGTTTGAAGACTAGATTCGAAGTATCATTTGGTCATCGAGTTAGCATTGGAAATGCATCAAACTTGGTACACTAAATATTCCATGTGTGAACAACATTTCTACTAAGTTTCGTACAAAAAATCTCACGGTAAGGTAGTCATTAAAACAACCAAAGTTTATGAAGAGTTTCACGGCTAAACTACCTTCTCACTTTTCTTTCGTTTACAAACTTTTTGTACCATGAAATCAGTTCCAAATCTCTCCATTATTGAAACCAAGAGTTCATAAACATCCACTGAGAAATTTAAAGACCATTGATATCCAAATTCTAGAAATAAAACTCTCCAAATCAGATTTGACCATTTGGCTAAGAGAAAACGAAAAGTTTTCCAGATTCGATGAGCGAATTTTGTGACATCATTTGCATATCAAAATGGTCTTAGAATATTACCAAATTTTGTACAATTAAACCTCCATATGAGGATTACTCTTCTATCAAATTTCATTTGAAAATTCACACGGGAAGGTAGTTAACTAAACCATCAAAGTTCAGGAAATTTCCCAAGGTAAAACTGTCTTCTAGCTCTTCTTTCTTTTTTAAACATTTTGTCCAAAGCAACCAACCCAAATCTGGTTTATTTGTGAAACAAAGTCCAAGGAACATCTAATTTAAAGTTTGGTAGATGTCGGACATCAAAGTTTCCAAAACAACAAGTCCCAAATCATTGTTAGTTACAAATCTGCCCAAGTGGAAAATTCTATCACTGTAGCAGTTTCAAACTTTGGCCACAACTCACTCCATTCAACTTGGAATTGGGCGTGGTTGATGGCGTTGGAAATCTCTCTTCTAAAGCTGAATTTTATCAGAAGAAACCATTTCGAAATTCTATCCACAAACAGCTCGTTTTTGAGCATCAAGATACAAGTCCTGTCCTGTCTCCTGGAGAGAAACGAAACAGGATAGTGATATTCAATCGAATGGTGTGGCTCACTCAAGTGGAACCAGAATGTAAAATTGGTACCGATGGAAAGCTAGGAATGTCTAGTTTCCAATGCCGCAAACGGCACTTGATTTCGACATCGGAACAAAGAGTTATGGCCGTTACAAAATGACTGCCTGGGCAATACGGGATTCATTTTCCAGTTTTGTTAACTTTGGAAATCAACTCATTTGACCAACCAAATCATGTTATTTTCCAATGAAATTTTGTACACACTTACAATAATAGATAAACAACATAATCAATTCATTAGAATCTCAAAATCTGGCACGAAAACGGTCGGACAAGGCAGGGGTAAAACGGTCACTTTTGCTCCAAGCACCTCCTTTGATTTTCTACCAACAATACAACATTAATCTACTAATATAAGCACTAAACCACCATTAATTTCATCATCCAACATCAAATCAGCAACAACCCAAGAGTGGGAGTTCATAGAGCCCACACACACAAATCCACCATAAACAAGACCACCCACATGCATGCAAGAGTTTATACGTGTAATAGAGCTTCCGTAAACTAAGATTCAAGGAGTTGATCGTCCATTACCTCTCTTGATAAACTAGGACAGAATTTCGGCCCCTTAGATGCTCAAGAAAACCGTGGATAGCAGCCCTCTTTCTTAGCTTGATGTAATCTCCAAGTAATTAGCTAAGAGTGGTTGAAATTTGAAGTGAAATGGAGAAGATTTGGTGAAGAAATTTGGATGGAATTTGAGTTGTTTTTCTCCTTTGTTAGCCGGCCAAATGAGGGAGCAAGAGAGAGAGTGTGGTCAGATTTCTAAGCTTCCAAGAGAAGACAATAACTTGTGGCCACAAATCACCCATTAGTCAACTCACATTAGGGTGCGTTTGGCGCGATTCGGCTCAATTCCTCTTGCGTTTGTTTCACTAGTGTACTAAACTTCTAATGCATTTATATTCATATAAATATTATTCACTCTTAATTGTCCTCAAATAAGGGTCTAAAGTTCCTCAATTTAAATTGCGCGTGTGAAAACGCGTATCTCCAATTTAAGCGCAATAACGCGAAACTTCCGAGAAATTCTTATAACGATAGTACTAATAACTATCACTTGAGTATTTAAACATTAAAATGCCTAATTTAGGTCCATTGTACATGTCTCCAATATTTCAAACCTATTGTACTCTCAATCGATCAAGATTTCCAAAGACGTGTTCACTATTTTTACAAAACGAGCTTCCGAAAAATTAATTTTTGAAACAAGTCATTTTAAAAATATAATGAAACTATATTTCCATGTAATTAGGTCTCAAGAGCTTAGAAAATAATATTCGGAGTAAAAGACCAAATAAATAATTAAATAAGCTAGAAATAGGAGATTAAATAAGTAAATTTTGCGAGTCCTCACAGGTTCCTTAGCAGGCTGAGTTTCTGGTTCCTTTCTAGACCGTTTCCTTTTTGCAGTTTGCTTGGCGGATAACTCAGCACTCTGAACCACAGGCCTTGTCCGTGGAGATTTTCTGGTAGACGGTTCAGGGGTGTGCAGAACCTCAGCATTTTCCTCTACATTTGATTTAGCTGTGCTTCCCTTTTTGGCAGACCTTTTTCTTTTCCCAGGTGATTTCGAAACAATCATTTCAGCATGAGTAGGTTCCTTCATTTCTTCTCCATTCCCACCACTTAGATTTTCTTCAGAGTGATGCTCTTCCAACTGCTCATCAGATGACTCAATAGTTGGAGCATCTCGCTTTCTTTGAGCAGTTTGCTTCACTTTACCACCTCTATTTGTAGTTTTCTTCTTGTACACCTTGGTAGACGGTTCCACAATTTCAATGTCTTCATCTCTAAGTTTAAAAGAGCGTCCGACCCCCACAGAACCACCTCTAATCTTAACCATAATGTAATGCAGTTGGATGTTGATGTAGGGAGTGGTGTAAAATGTGTAAGATAGATGAGGAGTGCAGTATGAGTTAATGGTGATGCACGAACCACCCACAAGGAGTCAGATTTGAAGACTTAGGGTTTCAGATATAATTAGGGAAATATGAGGTAGTTGGAAGTTAGAAGAGGTTATTATGTTTAGACAACGGGCAATAGGGTTGTAATGGTGTCGATTGGATCAATTTCTTGGAACTTGATTAGAGAAGAGAGTAATTTGAAATTTGAACTTTGAGAGAGAACTGAAGGGTTGCGTACGAGACAAAGAAAGTAAATGAACTTAATGAGGTAGGTGGCTTCCTTATATGAAGCAATTTTTGAGTGTCGGACGGCCGAACGAAAAATTCTGGTTCGGACGATTGCGTCCGAACTAGAATTTTTCCAGAAAAGAATGAAGAACACTGTCGGACGTTTGTTTTAATCCATCGGACGTCCGATAAGAGGTGACCAAAGAGAAACTTAGAGAATTTTTTCTAAGATGCCCAGTTTTGTTCTCAGATACACAAATTGATCCAGTGGAAGGGCTTTTGTGAGGATATCAGCAATTTGATCTTTAGAACAAACATATTGAATACAAATTTCACCCTTGTGGACAAGATCGTGAATGAAGTGATGCTTAATGTCTTTATGCTTTGTTCTAGAATGTTGAATGAAATTTTTTGTCAAATTGATGGCACTAGTGTTGTCACAAAACATAGGTACAGAATTATACACCAAGCCAAAGTCATTCAATGTATTTTTCATCCACAACAATTGAGCACAGCAAGCACCAGCAGCAACATATTCAGCTTCGGTTGTAGATAATGAAATGGCATTCTGTTTCTTGCTGAACCAGGACACTAAGCAGTTTTCAAGAAAATTACATATACCAGTTGTACTTTTTCTATCTACTCTACAGCCACCAAAATCAGCATCATAGAATCCGCACAAGGGAAGTTCATGACATTTAGGATACCAAAGGCCAAAATTCACAGTTCCTTTTAAGTATCTAAAGATTCTTTTTACCGCAGTTAAATGTGATTCCTTTGGGCAAGATTGAAAACGAGCACACAACAAACATGATATCAGGTCTACTAGCTGTTAAGTAAAGCAAGCTACCAATCATACCTCTATACTTCTTTTCATCAACTTTTGTACATTCTTCATCTTTGTCAAGCTTGGTAGATGTGCACATGGGTGTTCCAACTTGTTTTGAGTCCTCCATTCCAAATCTTTTCAGCAATTTCTTGGTGTATTTGGTTTGATTGATGAATGTTCCATCTTGGGTTTGTGTCACTTGGAGTCCAAGGAAGAAATTCAATTCTCCCATCATGCTCATTTCAAACTCTTTTTGCATGATTTTGGAGAAGTCCTTGCACAGTCTCTCATTAATAGCATCAAATATAATATTATCCACATAAATTTGTACAATTAGAAGATCATGCAAACTTTGTTTAGTGAAAAGGGTAGTATCCACTATACCTCTTTTGAAACCATTTTCAATAAAAAAACCACTCAAACGTTCATACCATGCTCTTGGGGCTTGCTTTAAACCATATAGAGCTTTTGTGAGTTTAAAAACATGATTAATTTTCATTTTCAAAACCAGGAGGTTGATCAACATAAATTTCTTTATCTATAAAACTATTTAAGAAAGCACTTTTAACATCCATTTGAAATAGTTTAAAGTTCTTGAAACATGCAAAAGCTAAAAACATTCTAATGGATTCTAGCCTAGTTACGGGTGCAAATGATTCATCAAAATCTATTCTTTCTTCTTGAGTGTATCCCTTAACTACCAATCTGGCTTTATTTCTAATTACCTCACCTTTGTCATTCATTTTGTTTCTAAAAATTCACTTAGTGCCGATGATAGGGTGATCTTGTGGTCTAGCTACTAATGTTAAAATTTTGTTTCTTTCAAATTGATTTAACTCCTCTTCCATGGCTAAAATCCAGTTCTCATCTTTCAATGTATCAACAACATTTTTGGGATCAAAATGTGAGACCAATGCAAAGTTATCTATTAATTGTCTAGAGGAGGAACGTGTTCTGACCTTTTCAGATGGATCTCCAATGATAAGTTTCTTGGAATGATTTTGGACGAATTTCCAGACTCTTGGAAGATCATTAGGAATTTCAGTGTCACTGTCATTGTCTTCTCTGGCAGGACTGTCTTGATTATCATCTTCCTTTGGATTATTCTCTGATGGAGTTGTACCTTGATTGCTGATTGTTAGCTTCTTTAATTCTTCTTGAACACCTGTATCATCATCTTCACTGCAACTCATGGAAGTGTCACCATTAGATTCATCAAAAGTGATCTGTATAGTTTCTTCTATAACCAGAGTTCTATGATTATAAATTCTAAAGCCTCTCTTGTTTTCACAATATCCCAAGAAGATCCCCTCATCAGATTTTTTTATCAAACTTGCCAAGATGCTCCTTGATATTCAGAATGAAGCATTTGCAACCAAAAACTTTAAAATAACCAACTAAAGGTTTTTTATCAAACAACAGCTCATATGAAGTCTTATTCAAGATTGGTCTTAAGAGAACTCTGTTCATAGTATAGCATGCAGTGTTTATAGATTCAGCCCAAAAGTATTTTGGTAAATTGCATTCACTGAGCATGGTTCTAGCAGCTTCTTGAAGAGTTCTATTTTTCCTCTCAACCACTCCATTTTGCTGAGGTACTCTAGCAATAGAAAACTCATGTGTAATGCCATTGTTGTCACAAAATTCTGAAAATTCACAGAAACGAAATTCTGTGCCATTATCACTTCTTATTTTTATGATTTTCAAACCAATCAGATTTTGAACCTTGGCAAACAGGGAAGTAAAGTTTTTGAAAGCATCATCTTTATGTGCAAGAAATATCACCCAAGTGTATCTAGAATAATCATCAACAACAACAAAACAGAATCTCTTGCCATCAAGGCTTGTGGTTTGAGTTGGACCAAAAAGATCAAGATGTAGGAGTTCTAAGGGCTTTGAGGTAGAAATACATTTTTTTGGTTTAAAAGATATCTTGACTTGTTTTCCAAATTGGCAAGCATCACATATGCGATCTTTACAGAAATTGAGTTTTGGAAGTCCTCTAACCAGGTCCTTTTTGAAAATTTCTTTTAGCAAATCCATATTGAAGTGACAAAGCCTTCTGTGCCATAACCAGGGATCCTCATTTGCTACTTTGAGACAACTAAGGCTGGAAGCATAAACTTTTTCAAGAATCACCACATAAATGTCATTAACTCTTTTTCCTTTAAAAACAATGTTAAACTTTGAGTCAAGAACAAGACATTCATGTTTCTTAAATAACACGAGTAGGTTCCTATCACATAATTGACTAACACTCAGCAAATTGTAACTCAGGTTGTCGACTAAAAGAACATTATGAACAAAAGTCTGACCATTCTTACCAACATCACCAATGCCAACAGTTTTGCCTTTATTATTGTCTCCAAAAGTAACCTTTCCGCTTGTTTTTGGCTTGAGCTTGATGAACTGTGATGCATCACCAGTCATATGTCTTGAGCATCCACTATCTATGAACCATTTTGATTCTTTAACAGTGTTCACCAGGTTTACCTACACAGTAGTCCACAATATAATGTTTGGTACCCATTACTTTTTGGGTCCTTCATGGTTAGTATTATGTCCAATAACCCGCATGCACCTCATTCCATTTCTCATGTTTTTCTTAACATAACATTTGCTATTCATGTGACCAAATTGACAACAAAAGTTGCATACTGTCATTGGATTAATCAAATGAACAGGTTTAATGAATCTGACTTGCCTTCTCCTATGGATAACAAACTCATTTGCATTTTGATTCGGTCTTATTTGATGAGTGTGAGGTTCAGTGTCATTCTTTTGAAGATGGTTCTGTTTCATATGATGTAACAGTTGACATAAATCATCCATCTTTTTTCTTAGGCTGCATTGTTCACTTCTGAGCATGTTACAGAAATTTTTCTTTTTGTTAAGTTCAGCAAGCACATCAGTTTCAGTCCTTTTCAGGTTCTCATTTTCATACTTAAGACACTTGTTTTGTCGAAAAAGATTTGCATTGTCTTGTATAAGAAAGCTAATTTTCTGTTTTAATTCTTTGTTTCCAACATAGGATTCTTTCAAGTTGTTATGCATTTTTTCTAGGAAAGAATTAACATCAATATCAGACTCACTATCACTATCAGTTTGAGAGTTACATTGTGTTACCTCTTCATCTCCAATGGCCATGAAAGCCACTTGGGCAGATTCCTCTTCTTCCTCTACTTCTCCTTCTGAGTTGCAGTCATTCCAGGTGATCTGAAAATTGTTCAATTTTGATTTTCGTTCACTTTTGTTCTCCTTTTCTTCATTGGACATTCATTTGCATAGTGACCAGGTTGGCCGCATTCAAAGCATTTATCAGTTTGCTTTTTGTTGAATTCCAGCTTTCCTTTATTTCTGAAGTTGTTGGACTGATTTGGAAAGGAATTGCTATGTCTACCTTTCTTGAATATTCTCTTGTTAAGTATTTTTTTGAAATCTCGTGTGATGAGTGCAATATCACTATCATCACCTTCCATGTTATCTTCATCCAGAGAGATTGTATCATCTTCTTCTTGTGAAGTTTTCAGAGCAATGCTCTTTCTAACTCTTGTGTCTTCTTCTTCCTGTACCTTAGACTTGAGTTTTAGCTCGTAAGAGGTTAGTGAATTTATAAGGGATTCAATAGATAAAGTGTTCAAATCTTTGGCTTCCTCAATGGCAATTACTTTGCTTTCCCAATCCTTTGATAGAGCATTCAGAATTTTTCTATTTTTTTCACCAAGAGAGTAATCTTTATCAAGAACTTCTAGATCTTTAATAAGATCATTGAATCTGAAATACATCTTGTCGATGTTTTCGTGAGGTTCCATCTTAAAGGATTCATACTTTGTGACCAGAATGGACTTCTTCTGTTCCCTCACATTTTCACTACCTTCGTGTATTTCTTGAAATTTGTCCCAGATTTCTTTTGCAGATTTGCAGCCTTTGACTCTAACAGATTCGTTTGAATCTAAAGCACTGTACAGTACATTCATCGCCTTGGCATTCAGAGTGAGATGAGTTCTGTCTTCATCAGTTAGTTCCCTTCTTGTTTTTGGTCTCGGTTTGTTTGTCTCTGCATCAATAGTAGAGGCATCAAACGGACCTTCATTAATAATAAATCATAACTCAATATCGATAGATTGTAAGAAAATGATCATCCTCTCCTTCCAACTCACATAGTTTGACCCATTGAACATAAGAGGTCTGGTGACAGATTGTCCCTCAAAGAACATGGCATTGTTGGTTGTCATTTTTACTCCCAAGCCGATTGAGCTTAATCTCTAGGAGACCAAACTCTGATACCAATTGTAAGGATCGAAGACAACCTAAGAGGGGGGATGAATTAGGTTATCTAAAAACAAGTTAAGATATAAGTCACATTTTTTTCGACCTAATTTTCTTTTTTAAGAGAACCTCACTGAAAAGCAATTGATGGACTAGGACAAGTAATATGTGAGTAAAACAAGTAAGCAATGTATATAAATATATATAGCAAGACAGTAAATGAAGAGATGGAATTGCAAACCAAACTTCAAACTTGACTAAGTTTGAATATCACTTTATATATATATCAAGCTTCTTCAATATGATCAACTTTTAACCAATCTCTTGTGTACAAATGAAGGATCACTTCCTCCTTGCCTCAAGTCTTACCCGATCAAACAAGAAAGTTTTACAATCACACGGATAACCTTCACAATGCTACACTATTGAAGAAATTGAATCACACTTGAAAAGCTAAATGAAGATTACACAACTAAGAGTACAAATCTTCTTTTTGGAGTATTCACACACTTGAATCACTCAAGATCTAATGTAGGCTTAATGTGTAAAAGTTGTTTTGAGGAGTTGACTAATCCCAATTTATAGGGGACCAGAAAATTCTTCAATAAATGCTGTCAACGGTAGAAGGCAGCTGAAAGGTCAACTAGCCGTTGGTAGTGTCGGACGTCCGGTGCTCTGAATTTCTGCGTCCAAATGAAGACAGTGAGTTCAAGATGATTTCTTGCAATTCTTAGGACGTCCGGTCCCTCCACAGTATACATCCGAAAGTAAGTTTGCAAATCCTTCTTTATCTCTTTCGGACGTCCGGTGCTCCAGTGTTTTACGTCCGAAGAGCAGCAACGTTTGTCGGACGTCCGGTGCTCTGATTTTGTGTGTCCGAACGAGGACAGTGATCATAGATGTTTTGGCACATTACATTCGGACGTCCGAGTGTGAGTTCTTTATGCGTCCGAAGTTACTTAATGATTATCGGCCGTCCGATATGGTCCTTTTGTGCGTCCGATAGAAATTTGTCAAACCTTAATCCAATTTTGGTTTCAAGTCTTTGATATGGTTTTTGTTCCAAATCCTTAAATGAACTCTTCAAAGAATGTTAGTAGCATCTAATGTTTTGTAATCATCAAAAGTTATGTACTGAGATAAACACTTTGGTCATTATAAATGGAAAGTAATCCCATTTGGATTAAAAAATGCACCTTCAGAATTTCAAAATATAATGAATGATATATTCAACCCTTATAGTTCATTTAGTATAGTCTATATTGATGATGTGTTAATATTTTCAGAATCATTAGAATAACATTTTAAACATCTAAATACAATTTTAAAAGTAGTTAAGAAAAATGGATTAGTAGTATTAGCATCTAAAATGAAATTATTTCAAACTAAAATAAGTACGATACCATGCCATTTTGTAATCCTGATAAGTAAATTCATCTGGAATGAATCTAACTGAAAAGGACTTTTTTAAATAAAGAAAAGTCCATTCATTAGGAGAACAAACTTTCTTTATGAACTACTTACATCATTGTTGTGAGAACCCGTAAAAATCCTAATATTTTCCGAGGGTTTTATTTCCTTTAATAGCATGTTTTCTGCATTTCCTGGCTTAGGAAATTTTCTTGAGGAATTTTTATGAGTAATTATAGTTTTTAGATAATTTTTCTAGTATTGGAGAGTTTTTGAAAAATTAAGGATAAATAACGGACGTGGGACCCACTAGTGCGAAAAGTTCGGAAAAATTCGGCCAATAAGGTTAAGTTTCGGATACTGTGTAAGATTTATCGGGTGTTAAGAGATAAGTAGAGAGGGACAAGTGATTGATGGGAAAGGAAAAAGAAAGATAAGATTTCATTTAAGAGGTGACAAGTGTCACCCTCTTATGGGTTATACTTTATGATTTACTATTCATGTTTTTGACTTTTGACCAAAATTGGTTAAATATCTAAAAATTTCACAAAAAATCACCATTTTCTTTCACCTTGTGCCCGGCCCTCTCTCTTGCAAGAAGGAAGAAAATTCTTCAACATTTCAAGCTTCCAACTAGCTCAAATCAACCAAACCAAGTGTTTAAACTAGTTTCTACTCCATACAATCTTTCCATTTAGTGTTAGTGGTGAGTTTGGTGAAGTTTTTGGAAGAGCTAAGGTGGTCTACAACTTCCTCTCTCTTGTTTACTTGGTAAGTGATGCTTAAACTTCCTCCTACACCTAATGATGCTTAAGTTATGCTTAGTAGTGGCTAAAGTGATGAAATTTGGGATTTATTTCTTGATTTGAAATGATTTGGTGAAGTTTTTATTTTTTTGAGGAATTTTCTGGTTTAATGTGATCATGGTGTTGTGGTTGTTTATGATGGTTGATAATGAGGGGTAATGACTCTAGTAGGTGTGTTTGATAAGAATTTGCAATCAATTTTGGGTTTGGAATGAATTGAGAAAAGTTAGGGTTTGATAACCCCTAATTCTGTCCGGTTTTGGATCATAGGGTTAGAGGCCGAATTGGACTTTACTCAAAACATGAAAGTTGTAGGTATTGATGTATTTGAGGTGCCTGCAAAATTTCAGGTCATTTGGATTAGTATAGAGTGAGATATGTCGATTTTACTGTTGCTGTTCTGGGTTGATCAGAATGCGAAAACTGCACTGGTAATTGGCCATTTTGACTGGAATTGCTTTGGATTTGGATGTTAGTGTCTTCTGATGAAATGTAGCGGATGTCTTAGCTACCATATGCCTTTGGAATCAATGCATTTGGACTTGTATAGACTGAGTTGGACTAATTACAGCATTGAGTGATTTGTAAACCTGCAATTACAGTTGAGGTTGTGGTATTCTGCATTTTTGACCTAGTTGTGCTATGATTTGGACTGAGTGGCCTTCTACAATGTTGTAGCCCTGTTTCTTAGCTTCGAAATGGTGGGTCTTACACCTTCATCCGACAATCGTAGCGCCTTTGGTACCATTACCGTAAAATGACGTCAAAACTGTTTTTCTGGTTTTGAGCTTAAGTTTCATTTCCGGACTTTTCCCTAGCTTGACTTGTCTTTATACTTCTTGGAGCTTGCTGAATGGCTATTGGATGAACTTGTTGTTGTGTGTGTACCTTTGGGACTGGCTGAGAAGAATAATGAAGCCATGATGGCTGGAAAAGTTAGCAAATGTAGGGGAAGTGCTGTCCGAACTTTTAAAGGACTTGTTTGCATTGAGTTTGTGATCTAAGACTGGGATTTGAGCAAGGCAATGATACATGATGGATGGTTTCTGAGCCGTGGAGGTGAGTGACCCCAAACTATTGTTAAAGCTTCTTATGAACCATTTCTTGCACTATTTACTTGATTGCATATCATGAGTGCTTGCATGTGGCCCATGACATGTTTTGGCTTAAATGAGTGCTTGGAATTCGTGTGCTGAACACCAACGTCTCCACCTCTGTGTACTGTTCATCTGGAGCAAATGGCTCCCCCACTGACTGTTTACTGTTTAATGTTTGTTTGGAGCGTTGGGTGTTTAAGTACAACGATTTCGCTGGCTCACGAGAGCAATAAATGTACCTTTGATCTTGAAATCATGACATCACTGAAATGAACCACTGTGAAACTGAATTGATTACTGATTTTAATGGTTACTCGCTGAGCTTCTAGCTCACCCCAAAATGTTTTATTTCCCCCCCCCACAGGGCTCAAGGCGAAGAAAAGCTTGGAGTGCTTATTCACGTGACTGGATGGCTTATATCGTGTACAGTTTAAGTTTGGATCTATTTTATGTACGAGTTGGTCTTGTATAAATATTTGAAATTGATATGGATGTAAGTATACGTTCCACGATTGGAATCAGTTTCCGCTGCATTTGTAATATGTAATTTTTGGAGAATTTGATGTAATTTTGAGATTTATATTGTAATCTGGTTGAGGACTGTAGAGAACGACTGAGTCCCGGCGAGAGTTGGGCAGGCGACCCGCCGAACCCTCTGGTTCGCCTTAGGGGAAGGTGGGGTCGTCACAATTGTAATAATCATCTTCTGTATTTTGTTCTTTTTCATTTATTAATAATTTATTAATTTATTAATTATTTCTTCGTCTTCTGCACAGATTTCATTTATTTTTTCTTTTAATTTACATTTATTTACTTTATGTCCTACTTTCCCACATTTATAGCAAATAATTTTCGTTTTATAAAATTTTTTGTTTTTATTTTTCTCATAATTTCCATTTTTATTGGATTTTTTATATCTTATGTATTTTTTATCTTTTTTATTTTTCTTTTTATGTGCTGATGGTGATTTAATTCTTTTTATACCAAATGCTTCACAAAATGATTCTACTTCTTTTGTTTTGGAACCATACTTAATTTGAAGTTTTAATTCTGAACATAATATTAAACCTTCTTTTTTCACAAAAGCAAATAATTGTCCAAAAGTAATATTTTCAAATGAAATAACATCTGTTCCCATTTCCTTTTGTAAATTATCCATTATTTTTTGTGAAAATAAACTTGGTAATTCCGTAATAAATCTCTCTTTCCAAAATGAAACATTACAATCTGGTCTTCTTTATACATTTGTTAAAAAGATTGGCAAATGGTAAGCACTGAAAATTATTATCCAAGACCTAGTCCCCCAAATATTCAATATGAAAAAAAATCAAAATCTCATACTATTAAATATGATGAATATTCAATTTATGAATGGAATATAAATGGAAGCAGAATATGAAGTATTAAATACTTTACAAGAAATGAGAATGGTTAGATTAACTTATAAGATTAAAAATATTCAAGAAAGAAATATTGCAACATTATAGTATCAGGATTTACAGGACAATTAAAAAATTGATTCAGAACATAAATGTAAGTAGTTCAGAAGATGATTATTACAATGATGTAAGTAGTTCAGAAAGTGAAAAAGATTGTAATTGTTCAAGTAATCCAAAATATATAAATGTAATTACAAAAAAGGAAGATAAAGAATTTTTATTATATATAATAGAAAAATTGATGATCCTTTAGTTAAAAAGGAATATTTGGAAAGATTAAAAAGTTTAATCATACAAGAAGACAAGATGCCAAAAATAATTGAACCATTTAGTATTTCAAAATTAATAGATAAATATCCTAATATAAATAGTATGAAAAAAGAAACTACTAAAGATGTTCAAACAGAAATTAATAGTTTAAAAACTCAATTAAAACAATTACAACAAGAAATTATAGAACTAAAAACTAAAGATTTAGAAATAGAAGCTAAAATGACATAAATAGAAAATAAAAAAGATCAACCTTCTACTTCAAAAACATTAACTACAGAAGAAATAATTATTCCAGAAAAATCAGTAAATGAACAACAATATTTAAATGTAATAGAAAAAATGACATTTCAAAAGTGGTATGCTTTGGTTACAATAATGGTAGAAGATTTTAAAGAAACATGTGTAGTTTTATTGGATAGTGGATAATATTCAACCTGTATAAAAGAAGAAATAATTCCCACTAAATACTGTAAAAGACCAAATGAAACATTAATGGCAGCAAATGGAGAAAATTTACAAGTAAAATATAAATTTACAAAAGGATCAATATGTAATAATAACTATTGTCTTAGACATAATTTTTTAATTGTAAAAAATATAAGTAATGATATAATATTAGGAACACCCTTTTTAATTCAAATATATCCATTTTTAGTAGGATATGAAGGAGTCTCTACTAATATTATGGGAAAAACATCACCTTTAAATTTTTAACTCCAATTCAGCAAAGAAAATTACAAATATTACAATCATCCTCTATTTATAAAACAATAAATACTATTACTAAAGTTAAACAACATATAAATTATATAAAGGAAGAAAAATCTTATTTAAAAATTAAAGAACAATTGAAAGAGATAAAAATGCAAAAAAAAATTTCAGAATTAGAAGAATTAATTAAAAAAGAAGTTTGCACAGATATTCCGAATGCCTTTTGGGATAGAAAACAACATATGATAAATTTACCTTATGAAAAGGATTTTAATGAAAAAAATATTCCAACAAAAGCTAGACCTATACAAATGAATACTGAATTATTAGAATTTTGTAAGAAAGAAATACAAACATTAATGGATAAAGGATTAATAACCCCTTCAAAATCACCTTGGAGTTGTGCAGCTTTTTATGTAATGAATCAAGCTGAAAAAGAAAGAGGAGTTCCAAGATTAGTTATTAATTATAAACCATTGAACAAAATTTTACAATGGATTAGATATCCAATTCCAAATAAAAAGGATTCATTGAATAGATTATATAATACAAAGATATTTTCAAAATTTGATTTAAAATCAGGATATTGGCAAATAACAATAGCTCCGGAATATAGATATAAGATATGTGACAGCCCCACCTTCCCCTAAGGCGAACCAAAGGGTTCGGCGGACCGCCTGCCCAACTCTCGCCGGGACTCAGTCGTTCATTACAGTTCTCAAATAAATTACAATATAAGTCTCAAATATACATTAGATGTTCCACAAATTTACATATCATAAGCGAAGTGGAAACTAGTTCCCAAGCATGGAATGTATACATACATCTGATCGATTCCAAACATTCATACAATCCTTGATACCAACTGTTATACAAGAGGAATTCCAAATTCAAACTATACATGAGATAATCCATCCGATCACATGAATAAGTACTACAAGCCCTTCCTTCGCCTTGAGCCCTGTGGAGGGGAATAAAACATTTTTGGGGTGAGCTAGAAGCTTAGCGAGTAACCAATAAAATCAGTAAGCAAATCAGTTTCACAATCGTTCATTTCAATGACGTCATGATTCAGTAATCAAATGCACTTTTATTGCTCTCGTGAGCCAGTGAAGTCATGGTACTTAGACGTCCAACGCTCAAAACAGTCATTTAACATTGAACAGTAAGGGGGAGCCCATTGGTGCTCCAGATGACCAGTAAACAGTGGTGGAGTCGTTGGTTCCAAGCACAAGACTACCCAAGAACTCAGTTAAGCCAAACCATGTCATGAACTCACATGCAAGCACGCATGATATGCAATCGAGTAAATAATGCAAGAAGACGTTCTTTAATAGCTTTGGCAATAGTTTAGGTCACTCACCAACCACGGCTCATCATCCTCTTCCAATGTAGACAATTTCATCGTTCAAGTCTGAGCCCTTCAACTCAAACTCAAAGTAACCAACGCTATCCAATATCGGACAGCATTTTCCCATAAACTCATCCTTTCCATCCTACAATAACAACACCAAATCTCATAGTAATTAACCACAATTACACATACCATTCGTAAACGATAAATCATATCCAATTGGGGCCACAATACCCTTCAATCAAGTCAATTAGAAGCTTATAAACCAACCTTGGAAAAATTCCCAAATTGAAACCCTAGAACGGGAAATTATTCTCTCAAGCGTAAATTTTCCGCAAACAATTGCAATTAACACACAAGAGCTTCATTTAACACCATTTCAATCCATCAATCCAAGGCCAATTCATGCTTCTCATATAAAATCGGAAAAAGCCCAATAAATCAGAAATTAGACCAACTTAACTTAAACCCATGAAATCATTCACAATATAACATATTTAACCACTACAAATCACTACTATATCATTATTAAAACCAAAAGGGAACTTTCTTAGCAACTCACCTCAAATTCAAGAAAGCTATCAACTTAAAGCTTCCCCTCAAAAATCAATCCGTCAAAAGCTTTAAACCTTCTTAGTGAGCCCTCGTATGGAGTGTTTTCCAAAACCATTGGTTAAAACTCAAGATTTTGGGTAGAAATTGAAACTAGAAAATTGAAGAGTTCTTTCTTTCTCTCAAGAGCCTCGGTTGAGCAGGAGCAAAAATGAGGACAAAAAGCAATCAAAACAAGATATTTATGAAGGAAACAATCGGTCAAAGCTTTTGACCAGCTGTGACACGTCACAATTTCCGGCCGGATTCTTGGCCGGATTCAAGGCAGTAGTTAAACCAATTTTTTTTCAAAACCTTCAAACAATTCGGCCAAGAACTGGCCGGATTTTCGGCTGGATTTGGCCCCTGTCTTTTTTTCAAAATTTTTCTTTTCTTTTCCAAGTTGGAAAGCTGTGCTACTCCGCTCGTCCAACAAAAATATATATAAAATGAAAACCCTCCTTCATTCGGGGCGTCACAAGACAGCATTTACGACACCCTTTGGTCATTATGAATGGAAAGTAATGCCATTTAGATTAAAAAATGCACCTTCAGAATTTCAAAATATAATGAATGATATATTCAACCCTTATAATTCATTTAGTATAGTCTATATTGATGATGTGATAATATTTTCAAAATCATTAGAACAACATTTTAAAAATCTAAATATGTTTTTAAAAGTAGTTAAGAAAAAGGGATTAGTAGTATCAGCATCTAAAATGAAATTATTCCAAACTAAAATAAGATTTTTAGGACATGACATAGATAAAGGAACAATAAAACCAATAAATAGAGCTTTAGAATTTGCAAATAAATTTTCAAATGAAATAAAAGAGAAAAATCAATTGCAAAGATTTTTAGGATGTTTAAATTATATTGCAGATTTCTTTCCTAAATTAAGACAAGAATGTTCCATATTATTTAGTAGATTAAAGAAAAATCCTAAACCATGGTCAGAAGAACATACTCAAAAGGTTAGATATCTTAAAGAAAAAATTGAATCGTTACCATGTTTATGTCTTTCTCATCCTAAAGTTTTTATGATAGTTGAAACAGATGCATCAGAATTAGGATATGGAGGAATATTAAAACAAAGACTAAATGATTTGAAAGAAGAATTAGTTAGATTTTATTCAGGAACATGGTCTGTTCTTAAAAAAGGGATTTTATCTATAGTATTATGTATATCAAAATTCCAAGATGATTTGTACAACCAAAATTTTTTACTTAGAATAAATTGTCAATCGGCAAAAGAAGTTTTACAAAAAGATGTCCAAAATATTGTTTCAAAACAAATTTTTGCTAGATGGCAAGCAATTTTATCAGTATTTGATTTTGAAATAGAATTTATCAAAGGAGAAAACAATTCTCATCCTGATTTTTTGACAAGAGAGTTTCTACAGGGAAATGGAGTAAAGTAAGCAAATGCTCAAAAAGAATACAATGATAAAAATAATACGAGGAAATATCTTCATATTATTTCAAGAGATACAATACATTATGTAGTTCAAGGGGAAAAAACTAAGAGAATTCAACTATATGATATTCCTAAATATGATGAAGTGATGATAAGACATTCAAAAGCTATTCTTAGCATTCGAGAACAATGTTTTGCAAAAAAGAGATTGATTGATCTTACTATATTACAGAGAGAATGGGCCAAAAGAGTTCATGGAGAAGAAGATGAGTCAATAGAAGGATATAATTATGAGATCAAAGAGAAAAAACAAAAATTGAGTTGTATTATTTGTTAAATCTTGCAGGATCATGGATTCAAAAGCAAGAAGTTCTAGACCCAAGACTCCTCAAGATTATGAGATGAGTCATACTCTTGTAACTCAAAATAGATTTCAATTATTGCAAAATTTTCCAGCATTGGCTTATAGTCAAGCTGCTCGTACTCCAACTTCTTCTCATATAAGACCAATTCAACAAATTCCAAAAACTCCTGAGAAATCCAGTGAAAATCCCTATTTCACAAAACCATTTACTCAACATATTACTTTAACCAGATTCCAAGAAGTGCTTTTTTACAATGTACTCAAAGGCTTTTCCCTTCAAAATGTTTTTGGCAACCAGATGACCCATCCAAAAATTTAGACTATTATGAATTAATTCTCACAGATAATCTGTGAAAATTTTCCCTATTCCAGATAAAAAGAATCCAGAAATAATTAGCCATTCAAAATGCATTATAAAGAAAGTTTGTTCTCCTAATGAATGGACTTCTCTTTATTCAAAAAAGTCATACTCAGTTAGATTCATTTTAGATGGATTTACTTATCAGGATTACAAAATGGTATGGTATCATGCTTTTTTGTATAGACCTTTCAATCATTCATCGTTTTTCATATTCAAAGAAAGTTATAGCAGAGAATTCCCAATTTGGTTCAATCATTGGTGGCAATGGCTTAGACCTCAAAAAGAAATTCTACCTCTAAACATTTTAATGGGATTTCAAACCTATCTCAAAAAAAAAGGGGGGAAGAATATACAAGGCCAATTTTATTCCACATGGAATTCAAAGTACCATGGATTTTTTGCTGAAGTTTCAAAATTCATCAAGAACTAGAAAGACCACTTCCAATGTCACTAGTCAGAGAATTCAAGATCAAATGGTCGACCAGATTCAATCAAGAATTCTGTGATCAAAAAAATGCATTAAGATTTTTAGAAACAGGAGAAAAGCTCAAATGGACCAATCTAAATCAGCAGAATGCAAAAGGAGTTAGTACCCCAACAACTCCACAAAAGAAGGAAAAAGAAAAATCAAGCAGCTCAATCTCAGAGACAATTGCAAATTATTTCTTAATGAAGAAGATGATGCAAAATCCGGAAATGCTTAAAGAATATTTGAATTATTTGCAGAATCAAGACAAAAAAGAAGAAGACAAAAAAAAGTCAGCAGAGTCATCGTCAGAATCTACTTTTGATCCTTTCGGCGGTCTTTGTGCTCAAGACCCGGTAGACTTTTGATAAAGTTGTCGGCCAATTTCAAAGGATAAGAATCTCAAAAGCGACCAATCAAAAGAAGATAAGGTGTTCGCAAAAAAAGCAAATGAAATTCAAATAAAAGGTGTCGGTAACCAAATGAAGAGGAATTTCGAGGACAGAAGCCTCTATAAATAGAATTCAAAACCAGAAGAGAAGGCATCGAGTGTTTTAGCTGTTCTAAGAAACTCTCTGAAAACCTCTTACTTCTACTTAGTTTTTAAATTCTTCTGTACTTTATCGCACAGAACCAAATTCCAACTAGTCGGCTAATTAACCGTACTACCTTTAAATGGCCATATCTCAGGCTACCAAAGTCCGTTTAAGGCATTCTTAGAGGCGTTGAAAACCTAAGACAGAGTACTAAAACTTTCATGTTTTAGAAAATGGCCAAATCAGTACGGATCATAGTGAATAGACACGGTCAATTGGATGAACTGTCTAAAATGGATCACTGGATGCATCCCAGGGCAGTGAGGGTATTTTGGTCTTTTCATAGGCTACGTTGCTCTGATTGAGTTGAAATTTTGTATGCACCTATAAAATATTATTCTCTATAATTTTCATGTTTTATGCCAAGTCTAATTCGGCCTCTAACATCACGAACTCGAACCAGACAGAACAGGGCTACAATTTTCCAGAAATCTGGAATTTTCGGTTTCAAAGGAAACTTTCTTCATTTCTTGCTTCAATCACTACCAAAGCCCCTTATATAATATTAGATACAACATATATTAACCATACAGCAAGTATAGGCAGCAATCCTTCAAACCCTAACTCATATTACTAAAAAAAACATACACTTTCTACCCAAATCATGATAATAGCTATCATTCACCACAATTTTAAGGTGCTAAGCCAATTTAAACAAGATCAAGAGTAAGAAATGGGGAAATCAGCATCATTACCTTGCTAAAGTGACTACCAAGAGCAACCCTAGCTTTTCCTTTCAAAATTTCACCAACATACCACTAGCTAAATACTCAAGGAAAGTTTTAATCGGTTTAGTTTTTTGTTTCCTCACTTTGGATGATTCAATTTCAAGATGAAATGGTGAAGTTCTCCCTTGGGTTTTTCTCTCTCTCTCTCTCTCAGCCAAACAGCAGAAAAAATGAGGAAGAAAGGTAGCCCAAGGTGATAAGAAGGCAAGACAAGTTGTCTTGGTCAAGGCCCTTAGATGGCCGACAAGTGTCCTCACCAATCTCCACTCATTTTTTTGTTTATTTTCCTTGCCATTTTGGTCCACATTTTTGGTCAAAGCCAGATGGAATTGAGGAAATATTTTGCTCAAATATTAATGAGCTCATATGGTAAGAAAGTGGTGGTCAAATGGTGCGTTCAATTGGTAGTGCACGGTACCCGTCGGTTCGCAACGTTTTTCCTTGAATCACACGTACTAGGGTTTTTACTTCCTATTCACTAACTTTTTATCATTGTTCCTAATCACATATTATTACTCACCTAAAAGTCACTCTTGAGCACCAAATTTGATCCTCGCTCCGTACCGGATAATTACACTACGGATACACGTGAAAACCCTAACTTGCTCTAACTTGCTCTAACTTGCTCCAACTTGAAAACGAAAAATGAAACCCTACTTTCTAGGTTCATTTGCACTTATTGTGGAATGATTGGGTAGTAGGGTTATAATAAAATCATAAGTTCCAAATAAAAGGGGATTTTTAAGAAAAACGTGAGGCTTTTACAATTCCATGAATCGAATTTAGGATTTCGGTTAAAATGTGAGAAATTTGAGAAAACGGTCAGTCACAAGTGAAACTAGGTTTTTGATTAGACTTTTAGGGTTTCTAGTCTTGTAAAACAAAACAAGGTTTTAAATCAAACCCAAAGAAATAAATTTAGTATCTTCTTTAAAACAAAATAATGTTTTAAAATAAAATAAACTAAAGAAACCGTAATATCCTTTTTGAAACTAAACAAAGATGATCCTAAAAGTTGGGGCATCACAGAACATATTTACAGAATAGGCCCGCTAGATTTCAAAACAGCTTTATCAGTTAAAACTCATGAAGAAACAATATGTATTCAAGAAGAATATCAATCCTTTCCATTATTAAATCATAATACAATTCAAGAGTATCTTAGTAAAGGATATAGATATATTCATATAGGATTAATCTAGGTTACTATGACGCCCCCACTTCTCCCAAGGGCGAACCCGAGGGTGTCCGTGGGACGCCTGCTTAGCTCTTGCCAGGACTCGGTATAATTTCAATTCAAGCTTGGGAATAACCAATCAATACTAAAAACCAAAGATACAAAGGAAGGTCAATTCCTTAATAATTGTTCAAGTCTTACATCATAAGTTACCAAAATATTGTACCATCCTAAAATATACAGCTTCCAAAAATTGTCTAAATGAATACATTCAAACTTCTAATCAAAGGCCATCAAGTTGACCTCTCCATAATTCCTTTCATTTCAGCTCCTGTTAAAGAAAGCAAGTCTAACGGGGTGAGCGGATGCTCGTGAGGCCAAGAAAAGAAAAAAAAACATACAAGCAGGTAATTCAAGTAACAAAAAAGTTGACATGAGAGATAAAGCAATAACATTCAAGTAAATCCCGAATATTCACAAGATACATTCCAGAAGGGTACGGGAGCTCTTAGGAGCTCACTTTCATTTGTTTTACCAAAGTCCCATCCAATAGTTCGTAGAACTTTACTTATTCCATTTATGATTATGAGTCGAATGAGAGGTACCTCCCACCCGAATCGGTGTGGTACATACTATTGCTCAGTGATCGATTATACGTTTATGGTCCTGAGTCGAATGAGAGGTACCTCCCACCTGAATTGGTGTGGTACATACAATCGCTCCAATCGACTTATGCTTTGCTCATAGTTCTGAGTCGAATGAGAGGTACCTTCCACCCAAATTGGTGTGGTACATACTATCGCTCAGTGATCGATTATACATTTATGGTCCTGAGTCGAATGAGAGGTACCTCCCACCTGAATTGGTGTGGTATATACTATCACACAGTGGTCGATGAGACATCACTCCAATCGACTTAGGCTTTGTTTATGATTCTGAGTCGATATGAGAGGTACCTCCCACCCAAACCGGTGTGGTACATGCTATCGCTTAGAGAATCGATTTTAGCACTGAGACGGAATGAGAGGCACCTCCCACCCAAATTGGTGTGGTGCATGCTTCCGCTCAGGGCTCACAAGTTAAACATGTTCATATACAATTACTAATCATATGTATTCATGTAACAAGTATCACGTAATTAGAAGAGAGGGAACTAGGACGTCCCAACAAGTAGGATTGGTCGAGGAGACAACGCTCTAATCGATGTCAAGTCATGTACAAGTATAGTTTCAATCATGAGTAAGTCGAGTACTAGTCAAGCAAATTGAGTAACAAGTCAAGTAAGTAGAGTAACACGTCAAGTAAAGAAAGCAAGTGGGATAAAGTACACACACTCATCTCAACAAGTTAAATTCAAGTATTGAATTAGATACTTTTCAAATATATAGGAACTAGTCATGCACTTGACACTCACCAAGCAACAAAAGCAAGTAGGTTCAATTTGAAGTTCAAGCGTCCTCCGTCGGATCCTCTTGAAGGTCCTCGTGTGCGCCTGAACAAATAGTAATAGTTTATTATTCACAATCCCTACTATTGAAGAAGATCATATCATAGTACAATCTTAGGAAAATCTCGTGAAACGAGTCTTAATTATCCTAAATCGAGACTCTCAAGCGGGGTTTCAAAGTACAAGAGAAATTAAGTCTACATCATGGAAATCAAGGATAAAACATTTGAATAATATCGAAGGAATAAGGAGTACTTGAAAAACTCCATTTCCTTGGAATTAGAAAAATTTCTGTTTTGATATGAATTTTTAAAACATTGTATCTCACTTTTTGTAAGTTCAAAATTGGAAAAATTGGTACCGTTGGAAACCTCTTTGAAAGTACTAAAAGTTCTTAGAAGACACTTTTCCATGAATCTAAGTGGAAGGCATTCAAAAATGGGCTTAAAGTTACAGTTTCAGGTTAGTTAGGGTTGAGCCAGGGTTGGTTTTTTTTCCGCTAATTTTAGAAATTCGGTAAAATTCATACGTTGCAAACCAGCCTCTGAAATTTATAACTCATTTAGAGTTGCAAGTAAAGTTTAGGACGGAACAAGCGGATCAAGAATCGGAGTTTTGAGCACCGAGATACGGTCGCTCAAAGTTGGAGGAAAAACGAAACTGTTAAGCTAGTTTCCAGATTTGAGTTCCAAACTTCGGGACTTTAGTTTGGTAGCAAAATGGACTCAAAACGGCACCAAATTTGGTATGAATATACTACCATATAAGATCCACTCCCTTGCCAAATTTCATAGAAAAATATGAACGGGAAGTCGGTTAACAAAACCATTGAAATCGCAAGAAGTTCGAAGGCTAAGCTGCCTTTGAGCTTCCGTTTTGCCGTTTTCCAAACATTTGGCCAAGAAACGACTCAAACATGATTCATTCCAGTAAGTAATGTCTAAAATATGTCCAAGGTACATTTGATAGGTGATTTATACCAAGAAATTTCGGATAACAAGTCCCAAATCATTGCTAGTTCAAATCTGTCCAAATGTAAGGTATTCCTTCACCAGACCAGATTCTACTTTTGATCATAAATCAGTCAATTCAACTCAGAATTGAGCGTGGTTGGTGGTATTGGAAAATAGACTCATAAGGCTACATTTTCTCAAAAGAAACCATTTTCAAAATCAGTCCATAACCAGCTCGTTCGTGAGCATTAAGTTGCAGCTCATGAGCTGCCTTCCAGGAAGCAACGAAACAGGGCAGTGGATTTCAAATGAATGGTTTGGCTAGCTCAAGTAGAACCATGACATGAATTTTATACCAATGGAAAGCTAGGAATGTCTAGTTTCCAGTACTGCAAACGGCACTCGATTCTGACATCGGAGCAACAAGTTATGGCCGAAACAAGAAGACTGCCTGGGCAGTGACGGGATTCAAATTCCAGATTTTCAAACTTTCGAATTTTTGACATTTGGGTGATCAAATCATGTTATTTTTCAATAAAACTTTTTACACAACCAATATAACATGTAAAAAACATAAACAAACCATTAGAATCTCAAAATTTGGCATTAAAGTGCTTGAACAAGGCAGAGGCAAAATGGTCACTTTTGGTCATTGCACCATCTTGGGGTTTCTAACAATAACCTAACATTATACCACTAATTTAAGCACTAAACCAACATAATTATCATCATCAACCACCAAATCAGTTCATCAACCAAAGTGGGAGTTCATAGAGCCCACACACCAAAATCCAACATAAATAAAGCTACCCACTTACATGCATGAGCTTATATGTGCAATAGAACTTCCATAAATCAAGATTTTAAGGCTGGATCGTCACTTACTTCACTAGATGTTCAAGGCAGAAATTTTTGGCCTTCTTGAGCCAAAGAAAAACCGTGAGAGCAGCCTCCTTTCCTAGCTCAAAGTTCTCTCCAAGTGATTAGTTAAGTGTAGTTAAATTTCGGTATGATTTGGAGAAGATTTGGAGAAGAAATGATGAAGGAAAATTGATGAAGCAAGTTTGGTTCTTGCTCTTTGAGATGCACGGCTGAAATGGAGGGAAAAGAAGAGATGTTGCACGCCACTTTGGTTGAGGCATTGAAGGGTTTTGATCTAGTGTGATGCACCCATGAGGAGCTCAATAATGTGTGGCCCAAAATGCTCCAAAAGTCAACTAAGAATAGTGCGCGTACACGCGCGCTTCGTGCTCAATTCTTTTCGAGTTCATTTCACTAGTGCCCTAAACCTCTAATGTACTTTCATTTGCACTAATATCATTCATTCTTAATAGTCTAAACTAATAATAGTCTGAAATTCCTCAATTAATCGCGCGCGTAAAAACGCGCATTTCCAAATTAAACGTGATAACGCGAGACCTCCAAGAAATTTTTATAACGATAGTACTAATGACTATCACTTGAGTACTTAAATATAAAATTACTTATTTTAAGACCATTGTACAAGTCTCCAATTTTTCAAACTTATTGTACCCCCGATCGATTAAAATTTCCACACACGTTTTCACTAAACGAGTTTCCAAAAATTAATTTTTGAAACAAGTCACTTTAAAAATATAATGATACTATAATTCCATGTATTTAGGTCTAATAAGGATAGAAAATAATATTCAGGGCCATTGGCCAAATAAATAATTAAATAAGCTCGTAACAGGAGTTTAAAATAGGTAAATTTGTGAGTTCTTACATGAATCGAGTATTAATTCCTCAATTAATTTTTTTTAATCTATTATTAATCATTCTTAATTCTACAATATTAATACACTCTCGATTCAAGTATAGCCTTGAAAAACGTGCACTCGTTGTTCCAAACTAAACGAATTTTTTTGAAAAGTGAATTTTCCAACAAAACGCTTTAAAAACATAAAAGAGACGTTGTTCCATCTAAATGGATTTAAAATGGTCGAAATAAATAATTCAGAGAAAATGAGTGAATAATTATTTAAATAACCGGGTAATATTTTATAAAAATAAGAAAATTTTTGGGTTCTCACAGTTGCAGTAAAACCTTTATTCTATCTAGGGGTAGATGCTCCTATATATCTAGTTTTAAGAGACACAAGACTTAAAAGATATAAAACTTCACTTTTATCTATGATCCAAACAAATGTATGTAATGGACCAATTTACTTTAATTGTGCTCCAAATTTTTCAGTAGATTTAACTGATCCACATGTTTTAAATTCAGTAATATTGGATATTCATTTGCAAGGTGATGAATTTGAAAAGCATACAAAGAATTTTGCTGTAATTTACAGAATGTATTATAGACCTTTGTCTTCATAATTAAATCCAAAATTCATTATGACTCCAACTTTAAAAGAAGAAACAACATTATTACAAGTTGATGCAGATAGACCTACTACTTATACTCCAAAACGACTATAATGGAATGAAATCACTATACCTAGTGAATTTATAATACAAAATCCACAAGTACCAAGAAATATAGAACAAACAAATCTAGAAGATATTATAGAAGATGCTTGAATTTTCAGTTATACCAATTGGGTTGACTAATGTATTAGTAGCAATTATTGCATTAATGCATCAAGGTTTTAAATCGTAATAGAATTAATCTATGATGGCATTTATTGATGATGTATTGATATACCCTAAAGTTTGAGAAGATCATGAAAAAAATACCTGATGGTAGTTTTACAAACCCCGAGAAAACGCTAACTTTTGTTAAGTTCAATAAATGTGAGTTCGATGGGAAGAAATAGCCTTTCTAAGTTATATAATATCTAAGGAAGAAATTGTTGTTAATTCAGCTTAAGTGGAAGCTTTTTAAGAGGAAATGACTAGAAAATCCTACCGAAATTTGGAGTTCTTAGAGGTAGTCGAATATTACCATGGTTTGATCAGGGACTTCTAAGGATACGAGACTTGGCAAGTTATTTGAGATTCTAAATGTGAGGAAGAATTTGAAGGTGAAAATCGTTTAACCAATGCACTTGTGTTGGATTTACCAAGCGGATGAGGTGATTGTATATGCCTTCTGAAAGTTAAAATCTCCCGGAAGAAAGTAATCAACTCATGATTTGGAGTGAGTTGCAAAACGTAAGTCAATGATTGATCTGATAGGCTTAACCATGAAGGGAATGATATTATTCTAAGTATGAATTTCGAGGACGAAATTCCTTTCAAGGAGGGGAGGATGTGAGGACCCGAAAAATTTTTTTTTTTTTTTTATAAAATATTACTGGAATATTTAAATGATTATTCACTCATTTTCTCCGAATTATTTATTTCGGCCATTTTAAATCCATTTATATGGAACGACGCCTCTTTATATTTTAAAAGTGACTTGTTTCAAAAATTAATTTTTTGGAAGCTCGTTTAGTGAAAATAGCGAAAACGTGTTTGGAAATTTTAACCGATTGAGAGTACAATAAGTTTGGAAATTGGAGACTTGTATAATAGTCCTAAAATAGGTAATTTTATGTTTAAGTACTCAAATGATAGTTATTAGTACTATCGTGATAAGAAATTTTTGGAGGTTTCGCTTTATCGCGCTTAAATTGGAAATACGCGTTTTCACGCGTGCGCTTAATTGAGCGACTTTAGACCATTATTTTGGGACAATTAAGAGTGAATAATATTTATATGAATATAAGTGTACTAGAGGTTTAGTGCACTAGTGAAACAAATGCAAGAGGAATCGAGCACAAAACGCGCGCGTACGTGCACTATTGGAGAGTTGACTTTTGTACACTTAAAACCAAAATTTGCTAAGCTTCTCACGGAAGCTTTGTCATCAGCAAACACTCCTTTTTCCTTCTCATTTGACCGAACCAGCAGCAGCAAAAACAACCAAGGCTTCTCAAATTTTTTCATCTCCAAATTCTTGCACCAAACCTTCATAGATTCACACCAAACTTCACATACACTTAGCTCTACACTTGGACACCACTTTGAGCTGCAAAAGGGAGCTAAAACTCATGGTTTTTCTGGAGCAAAGGGGACCAAAAATCAAACTTTCTAATTTCGATTTTTGGAAGTTCTAGTATACCTTTAAGCTCTTATTTTCATATGGGTTGTTGTTGTTGTGGGAAAAAGTGGAATGTGGGCTCTATGAACTCACACCCTTGTCTTGGAGGTTGATCTCATGCTTGATGATGTTTATAATGTTGGATTAGTGCTTAAACTAGTGGATTATTGGTGGAAAATGGATGGAAACTCAAGATGGGTGCAAAGGCCAAATCTGACCATTTTGCCCCTGCTTTGTTCGGCTACTTTAATGCAAAAATTTGAGGATTTAATGGATTTACTGTGTTTTTTACATGTTGTAGTAGTTGTATAAAAATTTTCATTGACAAATATTGAGTTTTGGTTGGTCAAATGAATTTATTTCCCAAAGCTAGTAATCTGAAAACTGTTCCCGTATTGCTCAGACCAGTGTTCGTATTTCGTCCATAACTCCGTGCTCCAATGTCAAAATGAAGGTCCATCCATGGCATTTGAAACTAGACATTCCCACCTTTCCAAAGGTATAAAATGCACGTTCTGGTTCTATGTGTGTGAGCCGCACCACTCTTTTGAACTCAGGTGTTCTGTTTCTCTGTTCTGCTGGAATGAAATACAGAAGCTGTGATTTGAAACTCGATTTCGAGTTAGTTGTGTACTGAATTTCAAAACGTTTTCCATTGTGAAATTTTAGCCCTATGAATGTATTTTCCAACACTATCAACCATGCTCAATTCCAAGTTACATTGAGTAATTTATGATCAAAATACGGAGACTGCCCTGTTCTTGAAAACCCCAACCTTTGGACTGATTTGAGATAAGACTTGGAGTGGTTTTGCTAATTGAGTTCCGTGGTGTTAAACACCTACTAAATGTACCATGTATGTTCCTTAGGCCTTTCCTGCACAAATGAACCATGTTTGGAGGATTTCCTTGGCCAAATGTTTGGAAATGAGGAACAAGAAGTTCAAGGCAGTTATGCCTTAAGAATTTTTTCAAGATTTTGGTTGGATAGTTGACTACCTCCCCGAAGGTATTTTTCCATTAAATTTGATAGAGAGATACCTTTCATATAGGAGTATTATACTACTAAATTTGATACCAATCCAAATCCGTTTCGACACTTAACTAAAGATTCAAAGTCGGAAACCCAAATCTGGAATTTGTTCAACAGTCTCGAATTTTCCCCAATTTTGAACTACCGTATCTCGGTGCTCGAAACTCCGATCCTTGATCTGCTTTTTCTGTTATAAACCTTACTTGTAAATGTAGTTGAGTTACAAATTTAGAGGCTAGCTCGCAACGTGTGAATTTTACCGAATTTTCAAAGTTAGCGAAAAACCAACCCCGGCTCAATTCTGAGTGCTCTGGAACAGCAACTTTAAGCCCATTTTTGAATACCTTCCACTTAGATTCATGGAAAAATATCTTCTAAGAACTTTTAGTACATTCAAAGAGGTTTCCAACGGTACCAATTTTTCCAATTTTTGACATGTAGAATGTTAGATACGATTTTCAAAATATCATATCAAAACTGAAAATTTTCCGAATTCCAAAGGAAGGGAGTTTTCAAGCACTCCTTATTCCTTCGATATTACTTGAACGTATTATACTTGATTTTCCAAAATAAAAACTCGATCGCTCTTGTACTTTAAGAAATTCTAATTGAACCTCGATTTACGAGTAATTGAGGTTCGATTTCATGAAATTTTCTTAGATTGTACTAGTGTACAATCTTCCTTGATAATTGGGATATATGAGTGATGCTTCACTATTATTTGCTCAGGCGCACACGAGGACCCTCAATAGGATCCCACGGTGGACGCTTAAACTTCGAGTGCCCTTTTTCTTCTCGTTTTACTTGGTGAGTGTCAAGTGTGTGTTACTTGAACTCATGTGAATTCGATACGTGATTACTAGTTATTGATACTTGAGATTTTGGGAATAGAGTCGAGTGTGTAATTTATCGCACTCGTTCTCATTCGAAATGATTTAACTCATGCTCAAATTGCTTGAATATATCGATTGCTTGGATACATCGATTGCTTGTACATATCAATGCTTGATACATGATATGGTATGCTATGGCTGCATACGTCGTTGGAGTGAATCTCCTCGACACACAATTGCATATGGGGACGCCCACATCTCATTGGCCGACCTTGGATTCAAGCCGGCATGGGCTTGGTCGGGAACCTTGGCGAGCCATGAGATATATAAACTTGACCTAATGAGAGGTCTTACTTTGCATACTCGAGTAGTATCGCCACAAACAAATGACAGGCGGGCCCGATACAGGGGTATGTAAGGTGAAAGGGGACAGGTTAAGTGGAGTTCTACGGACAAAACCTACCCGATTGACGGAGTGTCAATTCGTGGAGGTTATTGATCGTGCAAGTGGAATATAGCTCCTGAGAACTCCTATATCCTTGAATTGTTTCCGTTTACTTTCCGGTAAATTGTTAATTATTGAAACATATTATTGCTTGGCTTGTAATTGGGATTGTTACTTGAACTACGTGCTTGCATGTGTGTCCTTGGCCTCACGAGCGTTTTGCTCACCCTGTAGTTTTGTTTTCCTTAACAGGACTGGAAATGGAGTAAGCGCGGAGAAATATCCTTTTGGATATATTTTATTTTAGGGTTTCAAGTGTATTTTGGCTTGACCCCTTTATGATTGTACTTTTGGAAGTTTAATGTATCATTCGGATATATGTGATGTATATTTTGGAATTTAAGTTGTATTATGAACGCCCGACGTGCGGGTTGGATAATAGATGGATATTGAACGCTTCCGCACTATATGTATTTGTACTAATTTGATTGTGGTATCTAGTATCGCTTTAAGTTTGAACGTTTTTTTTTCCTTGAGTCCTGGCGAGAGCTAGGCAGGCGTCCCGCGGATACCCTTTGGTGCACCTTAGGGAGAAGTGGGGTGTCACAGTTGGCATCAGAGCATAGGCTTTAGATCTTGTAGTGTATCCTAGGCGTAAAGTTTAGGATGCCTGACTGTGGGATTAATTTGAATATTATGTGAACTAGCGGATCTATTGTATCCTAAGGGTTAAAGAAATTGGTTACTTGAGAGTTTCTTACTTGGGGACTTGTAGAAATAAAAATTGTGGAATTAGCTGATGTTATATTGAAGGAAAATATGGGATGAGAGATTAGTAGTGAAAGATTGGACGAATTTGAATTATTATCATACTTGTAAGTGTGAAAAGAAGTGAGGCAATTATTAGTGCTGGCTAAAGAGGATAAGAGACCGAGATTTGATGGTCAAACTCCATGTATCGTGATTGTGAACCCAGATAAAAGAGTTTCAAAGGAATAAAATGCATTTTCCTGCTCATTTATCTCCTAGAGAATTTATGCTTTTAAATTCTAAAGGAAAAATGAGGATGTACTAGTTTTATTTTCAAACGATGATTGGAAATAATATATATATGCTTTAAGTATGTGTCATTCTTCGATTTTGGTAAATATGTGAATTTTACTTGAATTTCAATTTAAAAATTTGTGAATAACTGATGAGTTTGTTGAAATTTTGTATGTGATGGGCTGATACAAGGTTAAAATTTTGATTGTATACTGGTGTATTCTCACACTTGAATTCGTCTATACTTTACAAAAATAATAATAATAATAATAATAAAAATATCTTGAGTTTTCGGAAGAACGGCGAACTTATGTTTTTATAATGAAAATCTTGAACTTGATAAGATTTTTGTTACTTTAAATACTCTTCTTATATTTTAAAATTTTTGGTTTTCAAGAAGGGTGAGCCTATCTTTAGGTGTACAGATTGAGGAAACTTTGAGATATAGAGGAACCGCATTCAAGAACACGCAGTTAGTGTGAATTGACTTGGTTTCCATTTGATACGTAAGTTAACAAGTTGTACTTATTTCTTGGGTTTGAACTTGGAGCTTGAGGCTTTAACTATAAAACCCTAAGACTGGTTATTCTTGGAGATGATGGTGCTCTGGTTGGTGGCTTGCTTATTAAAGATTTTGAACTTCGAATGGATAACCTTTGGTTTCCGCTTGTGTTATGGTTTGATTGGATCTAATTTCGTAAAGGCATGTGATCTGATTGGAATTAGTGATATTCGGACCCGTTGGTTTAATTAAGGACTTTGGAAGGGTGGTGCACACCATGAGACCTTTGTATCCCGCTTGCATATACTTCTACATTTTGTGACCCTTAATTGCCTATGTACAGTATTTGACATATTGGGCTTGTTTTGTGACTTCTTAACTCGTACTATAACCTTCGATACATGTAAAGAATCATGTCTTGATTCTAAATATTTTTGCAACTTGTATATGCATTAAGTTCTTTTATGATTAATTATTCCTTTTCTTGCGCTTATAGACTCCTATTAAGTATGGTAGCAGGAATAGGAAAAAGGGATCATGGCCGAGGGCTTAGACAACCCTGTACTCGTGAGAAAAATTGATGGATAGTCTTATATAATTTAATGAGATCCTAGTACTGAATATGAATCGAGAATAAACTAGAAGATTAGATCTACCAGTGTATAATGGATTAACCTAGTTGGGAACTTAGTGAGATTTTCCTGTGTGAAATTTTAATAGCTGCTTTATACGTATATTATGATTGGTTCTGTGGCCATATTTCAACTTTTGTGAAAGTTTGAACTCCAAAAGTATTTCGTGGGTTTGGTGAGATGACTTGAACTCATTACCAATTTGTTCTATTTGAACAAAAGCGCTTTCGATTTTACTTGACTAATACTATACCCAGATTGTGACGGCCCCACCTCTCCCTAAGGCGAACCAGAGGGTTCGGCGGGCCGCCTGCCCAGCTCTCGCCGGGACTCAGTCGATCACTACAATGCTCAAATGAATTACAATATAAATCTCAAATATACATCACATGGTCCACAAACATACATCCAAGTCTCCAATAATTACATGTCACAAATGCAGCGGAAACTGATTCCAATCGTGGAATGTATACTTACATCCATATCAATTTCAAATATTTATACAAGACCAACTCGTACATAGAATAGATCCAAACTTGAACTGTACACGATATAAGCCATCCAGTCACGTGAATAAGCACAACAAGCCCTTCCTTCGCCTTGAGCCCTGTGGGGGGGGGAAATAAAACATTTTTGGGGTGAGCTAAAAGCCCAGTGAGTAACCAGTAAAATCAGTAATCAAATAGTTTTCACAAAAATTCATTTCATTGATGTCATGGTTCAGAAATCAGATGTACGTATTTTTGCTCTCGTGAGCCAGTGAAATCATTGTAATGTTTTAGAAGTTCAATAAGTAACGGGGGGTAAAAATGTAATTTTGTTACAGGTCAACATTTGCACAGTGAGAGTAAAACAAAAGCAGAAAATGACACCACATGGTAATTCCACAAAGCTCAATGAGCTAAAATCTCAATAAGGTTCCGAACATGAAATTTCATAACAAAGCCAACACATTAACCATCAATAATCAATAATTCAAGAAACAATTACAATGGAAAGCGATAGTAACATATTCATTAAAAGGATACCGCTCACATGGAGCTATTCATTTGTTCGTTCCCCTGACATTTCCCCTTATTCCTCCAATTATTTGAAAATTTCATTTTTATAAATAAACCCTCGTTCATCTTTTTATTCGTTCATCCCCTTTTCCGGACGTTGACCGGACTCCACCCATCCGACGTTGGCCGGACTCCACCCATCCGGACGTAGCCGGACTACAAGGTAATACTCGAGTATACCAAATTCACCCAGGGTCACCATATCGCCCGACCGAGTCCGCTTCTGGCTCGAGTCGATCGGTAACGAAGGGCAGTGGCCAGTTCAGCCAAAAGGCTTACATCATGCGCAACTAGCATTTAATCATTAATCATTGAAAATTCATATTTATTTAGGTCGAGTGCGATAAAGTATACACTCGCCTAGAAAACTCGTTTTAACAATCATCGAAAGTACTTAACACATTTTCAATTAATAATGACAAGCCAATAAGTCAAGAATTACAGCAACCAAGGGACACTCATATGCAAGTACGCATGATATGCAAGAAAACAGTTCAAAAGTAACTTTTGGAAACAGTTTAAAAGTAAATAATGCAGGAAACGGTTCATAAAGAACTTCAGAAATAGTTTGAGGTCACTCACCTCAATGGCTCAGAAATCATCCATCATGTATCATTGCCTTGCTCAAACCCAAGTCTTAGATCACAAACTCAATGCAAACAAATCCTTTAAAAGTTCGGACAGCACTTCCCCTACATTTGCTAACTTTTCCAGCCATCATGGCTTCATTATTTCCTCAGCCAGTCCCAAAGGTACACGCACAACAACAAGTTCATCCATAGCCATTCAGCAAGCTCCAAGTAATACTAGTGCAAGTCAAGCTAGGGGGGAAAAAAATCCGGAAATGAAACTTAAGCTCAAAACCAGAAAAACAGTTTTGACGTCATTTTGCGGTAATGGTACCAAAGGCGTTATGATTGTCGGAAGAAGGTGCAAGACCCACCGTTTCGAAGATAAGAGATAGGTCTACAACAATGTAGAAGGCCACTCAGTCCAAATCCGAGCACAACTAGGTCAAATGTGCCAAATACTCAACCGGAAACACCAAAAATAGGTTTACAAATCACATAATGCTGTAATTACTATAACTCAGTCTATACAGGTCCAAATGCCGAAATTCCAAAGGCATATGGTAGCTAAGACATCCAGATACATTTCATCAGAAGACACCAACACCTAAATCCAAAGCAATTCCAGTCAAAATGGCCAATTACAAGTGCAGTTTTCGCATTCTGATCAACCCAGAACAGCAACAGTAAAATCGGCATATCTCACTCTACACTAATCCAAATGACCTGAAATTTTACAGGCACTTCAAACTCATCAATACCTAAAACTTTCATGTTTTGACCAAAGTCCAATTCGGCCTCTAACATGGTGCAATAAATTCGGGCAGAATGAAGAACTACAAAACCTAATTTTCTGAAATTTCTTCCAAAACAGAAATTGATTGCACTTAATCACTTTTTCCACCTCCTAGAGTCATTAAACATCATTTCCAATCATCATACATGACCACCCAATCATATCCCTATGAAAACAGAAAAATCCTCAAAAATAATAAAACTTCACCAATTCAACCAAACTCAAGAAATAATCCATGAAATTGCATCTTATAACACCACTAATCATGAATTGAACATCATTAGAGGAAGGAGAGGTGTTCATCCACCACTTACCTTAGAAAAACAAGAGGGAGAGCTACTTGTCACCTTAAGCTTCCAAACAACTTCACCAAACAACTCACTATCACTAAAAGAAGAGGTTTTATGGAGTAGAAACTAGATCAAGCAAGTGTTTTGGAGGATTTGAGCTAGATAATTGCCAAACTTTGAAGAGGTTTTTTCTTCCTTCTTTGCTAGAGAGAGAATCAGCCAAGAGGTTGAAGACAAGAATGAATTTTGTGTGATTTTTAAGATATTTAAGCAATTGGTCAAAAAGTCAAGAAAATGAATAGTAAGTCATTAGATATTTCCAATACAATGGTGACACTTGTCACCTCCATAAATGCAATCTTATCTTTTCTTTTTCCTCTCACATCAATCAATTCACATCCTCTACTTATCCCTTAACACCCGATAAATTTTACACAGTATCCGGAATTTAACCTAATTGGCCGAATTTTTCCGAACTTTTCGCACTTGTGGGTCCCACGTCCGTTATATATTCTTAATTTTCTAAAAACTCTCCAATACTAGGAAAATCATTTTAAAACTATTTTTGCTCATAAACTTTATCTGCGGAATTTTTCTAATCAAGAAAATGTAGAAAAATGGGCGATTAAAAAAATAAACCCTAGAAAATTACAAAATTTCCGGGTTCTCAAACTCATTTTTTTTTCGGGGCGTCACAATCTCCCCTCCTTAAAAGAATGTCGTCCTCGACATTCTCACTTGTACCAATCAAGTTAAGACATCCCGCACAAATCTCTCAAGACTCAAATCAAACCCACAGTCCGGCATCCTAAACTTCAAGCCTAGGATACACTACAAAGATCTGAAGCCTAGGCTCTGATACCAACTGTGACGGCCCCACCTCCCCCTAAGGCGAACCAGAGGGTTCGGCGGGCCGCCTGCCCAGCTCTCGCCGGGACTCAGTCGATCACTACAATGCTCAAATGAATTACAATATAAATCTCAAATATACATCACATGGTCCACAAACATACATCCAAGTCTCCAATAATTACATGTCACAAATGCAGCGGAAACTGATTCCAATCGTGGAATGTATACTTACATCCATATCAATTTCAAATATTTATACAAGACCAACTCGTACATAGAATAGATCCAAACTTGAACTGTACACGATATAAGCCATCCAGTCACGTGAATAAGCACAACAAGCCCTTCCTTCGCCTTGAGCCCTGTGGGGGGGGGAAATAAAACATTTTTGGGGTGAGCTAAAAGCCCAGTGAGTAACCAGTAAAATCAGTAATCAAATAGTTTTAACAAAAATTCATTTCATTGATGTCATGGTTCAGAAATCAGATGTACGTATTTTTGCTCTCGTGAGCCAGTGAAATCATTGTAATGTTTTAGAAGTTCAATAAGTAACCGGGGGTAAAAATGTAATTTTGTTACAGGTCAACATTTGCACAGTGAGAGTAAAACAAAAGCAGAAAATGACACCACATGGTAATTCCACAAAGCTCAATGAGCTAAAATCTCAATAAGGTTCCGAACATGAAATTTCATAACAAAGCCAACACATTAACCATCAATAATCAATAATTCAAGAAACAATTACAATGGAAAGCGATAGTAACATATTCATTAAAAGGATACCGCTCACATGGAGCTATTCATTTGTTCGTTCCCCTGACATTTCCCCTTATTCCTCCAATTATTTGAAAATTTCATTTTTATAAATAAACCCTCGTTCATCTTTTTATTCGTTCATCCCCTTTTCCGGACGTTGACCGGACTCCACCCATCCGACGTTGGCCGGACTCCACCCATCCGGACGTAGCCGGACTACAAGGTAATACTCGAGTATACCAAATTCACCCAGGGTCACCATATCGCCCGACCGAGTCCGCTTCTGGCTCGAGTCGATCGGTAACGAAGGGCAGTGGCCAGTTCAGCCAAAAGGCTTACATCATGCGCAACTAGCATTTAATCATTAATCATTGAAAATTCATATTTATTTAGGTCGAGTGCGATAAAGTATACACTCGCCTAGAAAACTCGTTTTAACAATCATCGAAAGTACTTAACACATTTTCAATTAATAATGACAAGCCAATAAGTCAAGAATTACAGCAACCAAGGGACACTCATATGCAAGTACGCATGATATGCAAGAAAACAGTTCAAAAGTAACTTTTGGAAACAGTTTAAAAGTAAATAATGCAGGAAACGGTTCATAAAGAACTTCAGAACTAGTTTGAGGTCACTCACCTCAATGGCTCAGAAATCATCCATCATGTATCATTGCCTTGCTCAAACCCAAGTCTTAGATCACAAACTCAATGCAAACAAATCCTTTAAAAGTTCGGACAGCACTTCCCCTACATTTGCTAACTTTTCCAGCCATCATGGCTTCATTATTTCCTCAGCCAGTCCCAAAGGTACACGCACAACAACAAGTTCATCCATAGCCATTCAGCAAGCTCCAAGTAATACTAGTGCAAGTCAAGCTAGGGGGAAAAAAATCCGGAAATGAAACTTAAGCTCAAAACCAGAAAAACAGTTTTGACGTCATTTTGCGGTAATGGTACCAAAGGCGTTATGATTGTCGGAAGAAGGTACAAGACCCACCGTTTCGAAGATAAGAGATAGGTCTACAACAATGTAGAAGGCCACTCAGTCCAAATCCTAGCACAACTAGGTCAAATGTGCCAAATACTCAACCGGAAACACCAAAAACAGGTTTACAAATCACATAATGCTGTAATTACTATAACTCAGTCTATACAAGTCCAAATGCCGAAATTCCAAAGGCATATGGTAGCTAAGACATCCAGATACATTTCATCAGAAGACACCAACACCTAAATCCAAAGCAATTCCAGTCAAAATGGCCAATTACAAGTGCAGTTTTCGCATTCTGATCAACCCAGAACAGCAACAGTAAAATCGGCATATCTCACTCTACACTAATCCAAATGACCTGAAATTTTACAGGCACTTCAAACTCATCAATACCTAAAACTTTCATGTTTTGAGCAAAGTCCAATTCGGCCTCTAACATGGTGCAATAAATTCGGGCAGAATGAAGAACTACAAAACCTAATTTTCTGAAATTTCTTCCAAAACAGAAATTGATTGCACTTAATCACTTTTTCCACCTCCTAGAGTCATTAAACATCATTTCCAATCATCATACATGACCACCCAATCATATCCCTATGAAAACAGAAAAATCCTCAAAAATAATAAAACTTCACCAATTCAACCAAACTCAAGAAATAATCCATGAAATTGCATCTTATAACACCACTAATCATGAATTGAACATCATTAGAGGAAGGAGAGGTGTTCATCCACCACTTACCTTAGAAAAACAAGAGGGAGAGCTACTTGTCACCTTAAGCTTCCAAACAACTTCACCAAACAACTCACTATCACTAAAAGAAGAGGTTTTATGGAGTAGAAACTAGATCAAGCAAGTGTTTTGGAGGATTTGAGCTAGATAATTGCCAAACTTTGAAGAGGTTTTTTCTTCCTTCTTTGCTAGAGAGAGAATCAGCCAAGAGGTTGAAGACAAGAATGAATTTTGTGTGATTTTTAAGATATTTAAGCAATTGGTCAAAAAGTCAAGAAAATGAATAGTAAGTCATAAGCTATTTCCAATACAATGGTGACACTTGTCACCTCCATAAATGCAATCTTATCTTTTCTTTTTCCTCTCACATCAATCAATTCACATCCTCTACTTATCCCTTAACACCCGATAAATTTTACACAGTATCCGGAATTTAACCTAATTGGCCGAATTTTTCCGAACTTTTCGCACTTGTGGGTCCCACGTCCGTTATATATTCTTAATTTTCTAAAAACTCTCCAATACTAGGAAAATCATTTTAAAACTATTTTTGCTCATAAACTTTATCTGGGGAATTTTTCTAATCAAGAAAATGTAGAAAAATGGGCGATTAAAAAAATAAACCCTAGAAAATTACAAAATTTCCGGGTTCTCAAACTCATTTTTTTTTCGGGGCGTCACGCAGATTCACTTGTTTTACTTTTCACAATATATATATATATATGTATACACATTTTGAACTCGTTTGAGACTCGAAATCAGATAGAGTTCAAGTTCGAATCTTTCTTAGGAACATGAATGCCTATTTGTTATGAATCAGAGATTAAAAATGATCGGGTTTTATGTACCAGTAGAGTTAACTCTTGGTTGGATAAAAGGGTGGTAAAGGTATTGGATCACAGGTTATGTGAATATGAACCTACATGTTTACCTATCTTTGTTAAATGTATTTTCTAAAATATACGCCTTACTCGAACATAGATTTAACTCGAAACTTTGAGGAAAAGTGTTGGAACACCTTCCATGTATATGTTATGATTATTATGTATATGTTTTAAAAATCATGCATTAAATTGCATGATTAATATTCTTAAATCTATTTGAGAGATTTTAAATATGTATTGATGATTGTGGTTAAACATTATTTGAAATCTCTTACTAAGAAAACTTAGTTTTGGGTCGTGAAGAAAATTTGTATCTTTAATTCTAATTTTGAAAATTTTGAATCGCATTTTGCCACAGATACATTCAAAATACATCAAAAGTCTTGACCTTATCTTGTAAGTCATGATTGGTTTGATTTAGACAAAATTTTGAGGAAAGAGATTTTGGTCCGGCGAGTGTGTAACAGTTTTTTTTGTTAGGATTTGGAACTTGTTTCGTATGGCGTGTAATTTATGGTTTCACTACACACGTGAGTAAGACCTTAGAATGGAAGTACATATCATTATATCAAGAGGTTTTACTTTAGTCGTGTGTGTGGATTTTCTTAAGTATCATTCGAGGAGAGGAAAGAGTAAATATACCTGGATGACTTAGATGCGTGAGAATTTACAGGTTGTGGATAGTTGAGCTTCAAATTCTGATTTGCTACTTATTTAGATGCTTGAGCTGTTGATAGGCTAACAGTCAGGATTAAGAAAATGGATGAATGAAAAGTTTGGAAGAGATGCGTATAGAAATAGAAGTTCTTCACAAGGAGTTGAAATTCCAAACTAAATTGGCTGAATTCTGGAAAAAAAGAAAAGTCGAGAACTTAGGGTTGAAGATGGGATCCAATGTTTGATCGCCAATTTGAGATATTAAAAGTTGTGAGATTTGGGTGAGTGAAAGGAAATATTTGATGACTTGAATGAGCCTAACGATTAAGGATCGGATGTTATATTTGGAATGGACGCTTGAGGCTATATATACATAGATTATTGAGATTTGAACGATGAGACTATTAAGAACAAATACTCCATAGCCTCACATAAACGAGAATTATAATCAAGGGTCAGGAGCAGCGAATAAGGGATTTAAAGTAGAATTACTACCAACAGGGAATCCTAGAAATTAATGTGCTTAAAACCACTTCCAATTCAAGATGGGGATGCTTGAATTTTCAGTTACGCCAATTGGATTGACTAATGTATTAGCAGCAATTATTGCATTAATGCATCAAGGTTTTAAATCGTAATAGGATTAATCTGTGATGACATTTATTGATGATGTATTGATATACCCTAAAGTTTGAGAAGATCATGAAAAAAATACCTGATGGTAGTTTTACAAACCCCGAGAGAACGCTAACTTTTGTTAAGTTCAATAAATGTGAGTTCGATGGGAAGAAATAGCCTTTCTAAGTTATATAATATCTAAGGAAGAAATTGTTGTTAACTCAGCTTAAGTGGAAGCTGTTTAAGAGGAAATGACTAGAAAATCCTACCGAAATTTGGAGTTCTTAGAGGTAGTCGAATATTACCTTGGTTTGATCAGGGACTTCTAAGGATACGAGACTTGGCAAGTTATTTGAGATTCTAAATGTGAGGAAGAATTTGAAGGTGAAAATCGTTTAACCAGTGCACTTGTGTTGGCTTTACCGAGCGGATGAGGTGATTTTGTGATTTATACAGATGGTTCAAAGGATGGTTTAGAATATATATTAATAATATATGATGAGGTGATTGTATATGCCTTCTGAAAGTTAAAATCTCCCGGAAGAAAGTAATCAACTCATGATTTGGAGTGAGTTGGAAAACGTAAGTCAATGATTGATCTGATAGGCTTAACCATGAAGGGAATGATATTGTTCTAAGTATGAATTTCGAGGACGAAATTCCTTTCAAGGAGGGGAGGATGTGAGGACCCGAAAATTTTCTTTTTTTTTTATAGAATATTACTGGAATATTTAAATGATTATTCACTCATTTTCTCCGAATTATTTATTTCGGCCATTTTAAATCCATTTATATGGAACGACGCCTCTTTATATTTTTAAAGTGACTTGTTTCAAAAATTAATTTTTTGGAAGCTCGTTTAGTGAAAATAGCGAAAACGTGTTTGGAAATTTTAACCGATTGAGAGTACAATAAGTTTGGAAATTGGAGACTTGTATAATAGTCCTAAAATAGGTAATTTTATGTTTAAGTACTCAAATGTTAGTTATTAGTACTATCGTGATAAGAAATTCTTGGAGGTTTCGCTTTATCGCGCTTAAATTGGAAATACGCATTTTCACGCGCGCGCTTAATTGAGGGACTTTAGACCATTATTTTGGAACAATTAAAAGTGAATAATATTTATATGAATATAAGTGTACTAGAGGTTTAGTGCACTAGTGAAACAAATGCAAGAGGAATCGAGTACAAAACGCGCGCGTACGCGCATTATTAGAGAGTTGACTTTTGTACACTTAAAACCAAAATTTGCTAAGCTTCTCACGGAAGCTTTGTCATCAGCAAACACTCCTTTTTCCTTCTCATTTGACCGAACCAGCAGCAGCAAAAACAACCAAGGCTTCTCAAATTTTTTCATCTCCAAATTCTTGCACCAAACCTTCATAGATTCACACCAAACTTCACATACACTTAGCTCTACACTTGGACACCACTTTGAGCTGCAAAAGGGAGCTAAAATTCACGATTTTTCTGGAGCAAAGGGGACCACAAATCACTGCCTTGGACATCGACTAGAGTAAGTAAAGATCAAACTTTCTAATTTCGATTTTTGGAAGTTCTAGTATACCTTTAAGCTCTTATTTTTATATGGGTTGTTGTTGTTGTTGGAAAAAGTGGAATGTGGGCTCTATGAACTCCCACCCTTGTCTTGGAGGCAGATCTCATGCTTGATGATGTTTATAATGTTGAATTAGTGCTTAAACTAGTGGATTATTGGTGGAAAATTGATGGAAACTCATGATGGGTGCAAAGGCCAAATCTGACCATTTTACCCCTGCTTTGTTCGGCCACTTTAATGCAAAAATTTGAGGATTTAATGGCTTGATTGTGTTGTATACATGTTTTAGTAGTTGTATAAAAATTTTCATTGAAAAATATTGAGTTTTGGTTGGTCAAATGAATTTATTTCCCAAAGCTAGTAATCTGGAAACTGTTCCCGTAATGCTCAGACCAGTGTTCGTATTTCGTCCACGTGCTCCGACGTCGAAATGAAGTGCCATCAGTGGCATTTGAAACTAGACATTCCCACCTTTCCAACGGTATAAAATGCACGTTCTGGTTCCATGTGTGTGAGCCGCACCACTCTTTTGAACTCAGCGGTTCTGTTTCTCTATTCTGCTGGAATGAAATACAGAAGCTGTGATTTGAAACTCGATTTCGAGCTAGTTGTGTACTGAATTTCAAAATGTTTTCCATTGTGAAATTTTAACCCTATGAATTTATTTTCCAACACTATCAACTATGCTCAATTCCGAGTTAAATTGAGTGAGTTATGATCAAAATACGGAGACTGCCCTATTCTTGAAAACCCCAACTTTTGGACTGATTTGAGATAAGACTTGGAGTGGTTTTGCTAATTGAGTTCCGTGGTGTTAAACACCTACTAAATGTATCATGTATGTTCCTTAGGCCTTTCCTGCACAAACGAACCATGTTTGGAGGATTTCCTTGGCCAAATGTTTGGAAATGAGGAACAAGAAGTTCAAGGCAGTTATGCCTTAAGAATTTTTTCAAAATTTTGGTTGGATAGTTGACTACCTTCCCGAAGGTATTTTTCCATGAAATTTGATAGAGAGATACCCTTCATATAGGAGTATTATACTACTAAATTTGATACCAATCCAAGTCCGTTTGACACTTAACTAAAGATCCAAATTCGGAAACCCAAATCTGAAATTTGTTCAACAGTCTCGAATTTTTCCCAACTTTGAACTACCGTATCTCGGTGCTTGAAACTCCGATCCTTGATCTGCTTTTTCTGTTATAAACCTTACTTGCAACTCTAATTGAGTTACAAATTTCAGAGGCTAGCTCACAACGTGTGAATTTTGCCAAATTTTCAAAGTTAGCGAAAAACCAACCCCGGCTCAATTCTGAGTGCTCTGGAACAGCAACTTTAAACCCATTTTTGAATACCTTCCACTTAGATTCATGGAAAAGTATCTTCTAAGAACTTTTAGTACTTTCAAAGAGGTTTCCAACGGTACTAAGTTTTCCAATTTTTGACATGTAGAATGTGAGATACGATTTTCAAAATATCATATCAAAACTGAAAATTTTCCGAATTCCAAAGGAAGGGAGTTTTCAAGCACTCCTTATTCCTTCGATATTACTTGTACATGTTATACTTGATTTTCCAAAATGAAAACTCGATCGCTCTTGTACTTTAAGAAACTCTAATTGAACCTCGATTTACGAGTAATTGAGATTCGATTTCATGAAATTTTCTTAGATTGTACTAGTGTACAATCTTCCTTGATAATTGGGATATATGAGTGATGCTTCACTATTATTTGCTCAGGCGCACACGAGGACCCTCAATAGGATCTCACGGTGGATGCTTAAACTTCGAGTGCCCTTTTTCTTCTCGTTTTACTTGGTGAGTGTCAAGTGTGTGTTACTTGAACTCCTGTGAATTCGATACGTGATTACTTGTTATTGATACTTGAGATTTTGGGAATAGAGTCGAGTGTACTTTATCATACTCGTTCTCATTCGAAATGATTTAACTCATGCTCAAATTGCTTGAATATATCGATTGCTTGGATACATCGATTGCTTGTACATATCAATGCTTGATACAGATATGATATGCTATGGCTGCATACGTCGTTGGAGTGAATCTCCTCAACACACAATTGCACATGGGGACGCCCACATCTCATTGGCCGACCTTGGACTCGAGCCGGCATGGGCTTGGTCGGGAACCTTGGCGAGCCATGAGATATATAAGCTTGACTTAATGAGAGGTCTTGCTTGGCATACTCGAGTAGTATCGCCACAAACAAATGACAGGCGGGCCCGATATAAGGGTATGTAAGGTGAAAGGGGACAGGTTAAGTGGAGTTCTACGGACAAAACCTACTCGATTGACGGAGTGTCAATTCGTGGAGGTTATTGATCGTGCAAGTGGAATATAGCTCATGAGAGCTCCTATATCCTTGAATTGTTTCCGTTTACTTTCCGGTAAATTGTTAATTATTGAAACATATTATTGATTGACTTGTAATTGGGATTGTTACTTGAACTACGTGCTTGCATGTGTGTCCTTGGCCTCACGAGCGTTTTGCTCACCCTGTAGTTTTGTTTTCCTTTAACAGGACTGGAAATGTAGTAAGTGTGGAGAAATATCCTTTTGGATATATTTTATTTTAGGGTTTCAAGTGTATTTTGGCTTGACCCCTTTATGATTGTACTTTTGGAAGTTTAATGTATCATTCGGATATATGTGATGTATATTTTGGAATTTAAGTTGTATTATGAACGCCCGACGTGCGGGTTGGATAATAGATGGATATTGAACGCTTTCGCACTATATGTATTTGTACTAATTTGATTGTGGTATCTAGTATCGCTTTAAGCTTGAACGTTTTTTTTTCCTTGAGTCCTGGCGAGAGTTAGGTAGGCGTCCCGCGGATACCCTTTGATGCGCCTTAGGGAGAAGTGAGGCGTCATACATATAATTTCATAGAATTTAATGAATCTATAGTTAGTTTCATATCATGTTAATAGGAGAATAGTTATAGGTATTATTGGTGTATAGGCAAAAACATATATCACATACATTTAGAAATTACGCCATAACTAGTTAAGATATATAACTCAATTAACCAGTAATTTCATTTGTAAGAGTAGTTGGTAAATCCATGACCCTAGGAATGTCTTAGTTGTTATTTTTATTGCTTTTCTTGCATATTAATAGAGTAAATTTACTTTCTTTTCTTGTGATAGTCTAAATAATGAAGGAGCTTGAATACCACAGTAATTGACAATCTTCCTTGTGGGGTCGACCCTAATTATCAGTACACTCGTTTGACTTGTATATTTGTAGTAAAATTGAGGTAATTGGTCTTAATGCATTTGATACTTAGGTATCTATAACTTGAATGCTTAAGCCACGTCTTTTTGGCGTCCTTGTTGAGGAAGATTTGGTTCAATATTAGTGCTAGGAACACCTTTTTTTTTGTTTAAATATTTTTACTTATTTTTCTTGAATTTGTTGTGTCTTTGTTTTATGTTCTGAGTTTATGTGTTTTAATTAATCTATCCTTCCTGACTAATTGTTCTTTTGAGTTGGTTTGAAAGTACTTTTAGGACTTGAGAAGGATAGAGAACAAGTACAGATAAATGTTTGAGAGAAGGAAGCTTGGCAATGGACCCCTATGATTTTCAAATATATGACTATAGAGGTAACCAGAGGATGATTGAAGGTATGTCATTTGAAGATTGCGTAGGTGTTTTAAATGCTAAATTTGATCATTTGAACAACAATATAATGCATGTGACTGAGCAAAATAAGAATGCTAATGCTTTTAATTCTAATCATATGATTTGTGACTTGTGTGGAAGTTATCATGCTACTTATGAATGTGTGCAAGTATAAAATATGGATTACTATGTTTAATTTAAGCATTATAGTTCTAATTTTGGTCAGTGCAATCAAAATTGGGTAATTCTTATGATTATGGTTAGAACAATCAAAGTGCTTATAGTGATTTTTCATTTTTTTTAATGATTTTCAATTCAAATGTATCCAATATGAATCTAAGCCATCTTGAGAATTAGCTATTGAAAAGTTGGCTAATGCATCTCTATCTTGGGAGTAAGCTAGTGAAAGATTAGCTAACAAACCTAAACCATTTTGGGAGGTAGTTATAGAAATGTTAACTATTCAAATTGATTCAAAATTAGAAAAGCTAGCTAATGCGACTTCCTACCATTTTGATAGGGTTGAGAAAATGTTAGATGAATTAACTTCTCACTTTGGAACAATACAAGACTAAAGGTATGACTTGTTTGAACTTATTTCTTCTAACAATATGCAAATTGACCTTAGGATGAATGGTAAGTGTGACGACCCCACCTCCCTCTAGGGTGCACCCCAGGGTTTAGCAGATTGCCTGCCCAGCTCTGGCCAGGACTTGCTCACTTAGTTAAAAAAAATAATTTACAACTATTGAAAATGAATGAAACAACAATTCTCAAGTTTAGAATGTACATTGATGCTTAAGTTAAGCTCCAAGGCTCATACATTCCCAAATATCTCAAAATATTTAAAATTTCAAATAAATTCAACCCTAATCAAGCACTAGCGCGAGTACAATCGCAAAAATTCAAAAACTAGATGATGCTAGCCTGTACCAGCCTCACGCTCTCGCTCGTACCCCCTGTAAGGAAAACAAAACTAATAGAGTGAGCTAAAACTCAGTGAGGTTCCAAAACATCATTTAGATTCAAAAAGGAAGTTGACCACTATTTAAAAGTGAAAATATCAAAGTAGCGAGCATAAGAGTTCATAACATGAGCAATAACACTTCACATAGCAGTCATTAGGCAATCAACATTTCCAAGTAAAAGGATACAGTCGTTTTTGTGAGTTCATTCTACCATAGCTTTACCAAGTAGTAGTTGACACTCTGTCAACTTTCAAGTAGAGTAACCAGTACAGTAGTGCTCCACTTAACTCTAATCTCCGTCCACTATTCAAATCCCCTACTGGGCCCTAACTCCAAGATAAACACTGGTGGTAATACTCGAGCATACCAATTAGTCGAGGAGATAATACTCCACTCGACAAAATTAGAGACCCAGGGTTCATTATCTAACCGATCAGGCCATTGCCGGCTCGACTCAATTAACTAGCCACAGGATTTCTGGAATTCCAGACTGTATTCAAGTCATGTACATGTATATCAAGTCAATTGCAACCAATGAACAATAATATGTCACTGTAGGGCAAGTGCGATAAAGTACACCCTTGCCCGTGCAAACAAGTCAAGTATTTCATTCAAGTATCAAGTTCAATCATGCACTTGGAAACATTCACCAATGACTTATTGCTTTGAAAAACTACGCTCAGGTTCAACTTCCTGGCTGGAGTCCAAATCTGCGATAAAATATCATTTAACAGTTTGAAATCAATTAAGGTTCAAAATATAAGAGATTCGCTTAAAGAAAATCAAATAAATGAAACTCATTTAAGTAGTATTCATTTTACTTATCAAACTCTAGAAAATTCATGCTTGCTCTTTTGGTTTTGATAAGGAAGCGATTAACACTTATAAGTTCGCAACTTGGTGTAAAAAAAACTAAGAAAACGTATTTAAAGTGGTTGCTACTTTCACCTTTAAAAGTATATGAGTTTTGGCAGAAATTCAGCTTATATACTTCTACTAAAGGAATCTTGAATACCCTAAACAACCTAAGTTCAATTCATCCATGAATCACCGCTCAAGTTCCGATTTCACTCGCTTATCCTATGAAAGAAAAATTTGGGCAACATATCCTTTGTATTTATCAATTTTTTTCCAGGCATTAAGGCTTCATTTTTTCCTCAAATCAGCCAACTCAAACACCACAAGTAGCATATCAAGATACCTCTTCATCTAGGCTAAAAATCAACAAATTGTAGCTCATTTCTAGCAAATAATCATCCAATATCAAAGCTGGAAATTTCTTAGCAAAGCTGGAAATTCATCTTTTAACGCTAAAAAGTCAAAATCATGCTACTAATCACCTCACAAATTCCATATCTAAGCTCAATACCAACATAATATAGTTGAATAACATAAATCAAGGCTAAAATGGCAAAACCCTAGTTGAAAATCCACTAATCTACACCAAAACTAGAAGCTCATCCTTAATATTCCAAGATTCATGCCATTTACACCATATTTAGCAAGACTAAGAAAGAGAAAGAAAGTTGATAAACTTATATCTTCCAAAACTTCTTGAAAAGTGAAGAACCAAGCAATTTCTCCCAAGAATTTCACCACTCCAAGCTTCCTAAGCACCAAGGGAGTAGTTTAATCGGTTTAGTTTTTGTGATCTCAACTCAAACAAGGCAAAATCAAGGTTGGAAATGAAAGTTTTCTTCTCTCTTTTTCCTCTCCTTGCTCTCGGCCAACATGAAGAAATAATGGAGGAAAGTTAGCCAAAATGGAAGATAAGAAGGAAGGGATTGTTTTGGTCAAACTCTTCTTTGATTGCCAACATTTGTCACTCAAGATTTTCTTTCTTTTTTTTTTCTTTTCTTCCTTTTCTTTTGTCAAAAATTTCAGCTGGATTAAGGGATAATTTAGGGCTGATTATATGAAATAAAAACAAGAAAATTAGGGTAAGAAAGTAATGGTCAAGTGGTATACTCAATTGGTAACAAACGGTGCACGTCGGTTCAAACCTATTTTCCTTAACTCTCTCGTACTTGTGTTTTAACTTATGATTTACTAACTGATTGTTAGCACTTCTAATCACACACTTCTTCTTACCTAATACTTACTCTTATCCACCAAATTTAGTACACACACCTCACCAACTAATCACACTACCAAAATGCGCAAAACCCTAATTTACCTTAACTCTAAAAGTAAAGGTAAAACTTTCGATTCTATTATTTATTACAACTATTGAGGGAGTAAATTAGTAGTAAAGATAGTATAAAGTAACTTATTCAAAATAAAAGAAAATTTTAAGAAAATATGCAGAATTTTGCAAGTTCTCACACTCTCTCCCTCTTAAAAGAATTTCGACCTCGAAATTCATACCTTTATTCGTAAATAGCTCAGGGTACTTCTCTTGCATGTCCGTCTCTAGCTCCCAGGTTACTTCCTCCACCTCATGGTGTTTCCATAAAACCTTAACTAGTGGAATCTGCTTATTTCTCAAGTCTTAACCTTCCAATCTAGTACTCGAATAGGTTGTTCCTTGTAGGTTAAAGACTTGTCAAATTCAATATCTTCTGGCTTTAAGATATGAGTCGGATCCGGGTGATATTTCTTAAGTAAGGAAACATGGAAAACATCATGGATTCGAGATAAACTGACAGGTAACCCTAGTTGATAAGCCACTTTTCCTACCCATTGAAATATATTAAAAGATCCTATGTATCTTGGTTGCAACTTCTTCCCCTTTCCCGTCTTAATCTTTCCTTTCAGTGGAGTAACCTTAAGAAACACCTTATCTCCTACTTCAAACTCCAAATCCTTTTTTCGATGGTCGGCATAGCTCTTTTGTCGACTTTGGGCCGTTTGAAGCCTCTGACATATCACTTTTACCCTTTCATAGGCTTCCTCAATCCATGGTATTGTTGCTGGGTCTATACTCTTCCTCTCTCCTACTTCATTCCAATGGATCGGTGATCGGCATTTTCATCCATAAAGTACTTCATATGGGGCCATTTGAATAGAATAGTGATAACTGTCGTTATATGTAAACTCGACCAATGTCAGATATTTGCTCTAACTCTCTCCAAAATCTACAATATAGGCTCTTAACATATCCTCAAGAGTTTGAATGGTTTTCTCTAATTGTTCATCGATTTGAGGATGATAGGCCGTGCTATAGTTCAACTTAGTTCCTAGAGCCTCTTGCAACTTCTGCCAAAATCGAGTTACGAATCTAGGATCTCTGCCTGATACTATGCTTACTGGTACCCCGTGTAATCTCACAATTTCATCCATATAAAGTTTGGCAAGTTTCTCTAAAGAATATTTCATATTAACTGGCAGGAAATGTGCAGTTTTAGTCAATCGGTCCACTATCACTCAAATCGCATCATGACCCCTTTGAGTTCGTGGCAACCCTGATACAAAATCCATCGTTATGTGTTCCTACTTCCATTCAGGTATCTCTAAAGGCTGTAACAGACCTGACGATTTTTTATGCTCAGCTTTCACTTGTTGACACGTAAGGCACTTTTGAACAAATTGAGCGATCTCCGCTTTTATATTGTCCCACCAATATAGACTTTTGAGATCTTGGTACATCTTGCCACTACTTGGATGTACCATGTACCTAGAGCGGTGAGATTCTTCCAAAATCTCCCTTTTCAGTTCCTCATCTTTTGGTACAACGACACGATTTCGAAACCTTAGAATTCCATCGGAACCTAGGTTAAAATCGGGTAATTCTCCATTCTTCACTCTTTCCACCCACTTTTGTACTGTTGGCTCTTTCTTTTGACCCTCTTTAATTCAATCCAATAATGTCGACTTCACCTCAATATTCCCGAAGACAACTTTCTATGGCTCAATACAAGAGTTCCATTCAGAAATATTTTCTAACAGGCTCCACTCTCCCACCATTAAACCTGCTAATTGAGCCTTCTGACTTAAAGCATCTGCTGCAACATTGACTTTTTTTGGATGGTAGTTAATGGTATAATCGTAATCTTCTAAGAACTCCACCCATCGATGTTGTCTCAGATTTAACTCATTCTAGGAGAATAAGTACTTAAGGCTCTTATGGTTTGTATTTACCTCAAACATCACTCCATACAAATAATGTCGCCATTTCTTCAAAGCGAATACAACAGCTGCAAGTTCTAAATCATGGGTTGGGTAGTTCTGCTTATGAGATTTTAACTTCCGAGAAGCATATGCAATTACATTATTATTTTTCATTAAAACACATCCCAATCCTTCTCTTGAAGCATCGGTATATACCGTATAACTATCCTTCTCATTTGGCAAAGTCAACACTGGAGCTATGGTCAATTGCTTCTTAAGCTCCTGGAAACTATTTTCAGACTTAGTATCCCAAATATATTTTCCTTGTCTCTTTGTCAAATTCGTTAGGGGTCCCGTAATTCTTGAGAAATTCTTTAAAAATTGACGGTAATATCTCGCTAAACCCAAAAAGCTTCGAATCACAGTAGAATTCTCCGGCCGTTTCCATTTGGCAATAGCTTCAACTTTAGTCGAATCTACAGTGAGCCCATCTTTTGAGATTATATAGCCTAGAAATGTCACTTGTTCTAGCCAAAACTCGCACTTGCTAAACTTAGCAAACAATTGGTGCTCTCTCAAGGTTTGCAATACTATTCTCAAGTGTTGCTCCTGCTTCTCCTTTGTCTTAGAATACACCAGAATATCATCAATAAATACCACCACAAATCGATCCAAATAAGGTTTAAACACCTGATGCATTAAAAATCCATGAATGCCGCTGGGGCATTGGTTAAGTCAAAAGGCATCACTGCAAACTCGTAATGCCCATATCGAGTGTTAAATGCAGTTTTTGGCACTGTCTTCCTTCCTAATTCTCAATTGGTAATATCCTTGTCGGAGATCTAACTTAGAAAACACCACAGCCTCTTGTAGCTGGTCAAATAACTTATCAATGTGAGGCAAAGGATATTTATTTTTAATGGTCACTGCATTCAACCCTCGATAATCAATGCACAATCTCAAGTTTCCGTCCTTCTTTTTGACAAAAAGCACTGGAGGGCCCCAAGGTGACTCATTTTCATGTATAAATTCCCGTTCTAGCAAGTCTTGCAATTGAAATTTCAACTCCTTAAGTTCTGCGGGCACCATCCGATAAGGGGTTTTTGAGATGGGAGTAGCTCCAGGTATTAGATCAATCTTAAATTCAATTTCTCTCTCGGGTGGCAATGGCACTAATTCGTTCGGGAATACATCTGGATATTCACTTATCATCGGCATATCTTCTAGTTTAACCTTCTCTCTTGGGGTATTAACTAGAAAGGCTAGATACCCCGGTGCCCCATTATTTAGCAATTTTCTAACCCTAATTCCCGAAATATGGGCAGATGATGCTAAAATACCTCTCACATCTAGTTTTAAGGTCGTCTCACCGGATATGCAAAATTCAATCACCTTTGTGGGACAATCTACCCGAGCATGATAACGAACTAGTCAATCCATTTCTATAATAATGTCATACCCTTTAATGGCTAGATTTACAAGGTTGACTACCAATTTTCGCTCACCAACCCAAATATCACAATTTTTATATACCTCATTAGCAAGTAAAGATTGGTTACCCGTAGGTGTTTTCACTTCTAAGTCATATGGTAGCCTCTCGGCCTTCACATCAATTCCACAAATAAAATTAGGGTTGACAAAAGAATGTATTGCACCAGGGTCTATCAAAATCTTGGCCAAACAATGAAAAACAGGGATCGTACCTTCCACTATCTCCGACGGCTCAGGTACCGATTGTTGGTCCAAGGCGTACACTCTGGCTGGCACCATTGATCTGGTTCCTCTTACAGCGGTCGGTTTAGGATTTGACCTATCGGCTGGTTGGGCATCACTAATCAGTGGACAAGTGGCAATTTGGTGCTTAGTATTTCCACACCATAAACACTTTCGAGCCTTTCGCCAGCAATTATCTTTAGTGTGGTTGGATTTGCCACAGTACCCACAAGACACTCGAGGGTCTGATGTTTGGCCTCCCTGCGAGGCACCTCTTGCTTGTCCCCTTCCACTTGAGGCTTCTCTCGGAGTAACTCCCCTAGATGTCCCCGAAATTCTTCCACCGCCAGCTTCTCGACCCACTTTAGGGGGTGATATGCTCTGATCATCTTGTACCTGCCCCTGACTTCCACTAGGCATACCCCTCCTCTTTGCATGAAAAATCCTTACTTGTGCCCTCACAATTTCTATCCTCTGGGCTTTCTCAAGAACCTCTGTAAAGGTATTAATTTATGCTGCCGCCAAGGTTTCATATATATATTTTTATCAGCAAACCCCGTACATGGGGGAGGGATGCCAGCCCCAAGTTTTATTGCAAACAAAACTTACAAAATGGTAGAGGGATCAACCTCCCCAAATTTAAGTCTACACTTAGTGCACAACCCAGGCGACCTTGGAGTCAGGGTATTAGCCTTTTCTTCAATTCTTGGGAGAAGGGCAGACTCAAGTTCCCAGGAAAGTTGAAGGATGTCATGCTGGTGGACCAGGATCTATTTCCTAACACGATGCCTGTGAACATGCTGACTCCCTTCTCATTTAACCATAGAACACCCGGCACCCCACGTGAGTCAAGAATAAGAGAAGCCCGAACGATCGCCGGTAGTTGTTGAGCATGATCATAAACCCGTACGCCTACTGCCCCAATAGCCGCTAACCTATCTGCAGGTGAATTTGCCTCACAGAAAATATGTGAGATGGAGGCCGAAAAGCCCTCCAGAAGACCTCTAACTTTCCTCAAAATATTACATAATAGCCACTTAGCAATTACCCTAGAGACAACCAACTGCACCAAGGCCTTGGAATCCACCTCTACCAACGAAGGACGAAACCCCTTTTGTAAACACAACTGTAGACCAAACAGTAATGCCATACTTTCTGCCTCCAACACATCCTGTCTCCAAATTCTTTGTAAAAAGCAAAAATCAATTCCCCCTGACAATCACGCAACAGTCCACCACCCGTGGCTCTACCATGATTCACGCTGGCGTCCGAGTTGAATTCAAGCAAACCAAGTGGTGGTTTCTCCCAGGCAATAGCACAAGGGGTCCTCCTCCGATGAGGGGCTTTGATCAATCGTAGCAAATCACAATCTGCATCCCCGTGAAGTGCGACCAACGAAGCTTATTTGCCCTCCCGAGCTGTTCCAAAAAATAATCCACTTCGCGGATTATCTTTTCGACCTCCCATTGCACGCCTTGATAACGCTCCTGGTTCCATGCTAACCAAAGAAACCAACACACTACAATTGGCATGAATGCCCGAATATGGTTTTTGAAGAGGAAGATGAAGTCAGGTACCAAAAGACAAAAACCGACGCCATACTCGAGCAATTACGCAACTGAAATCCAAAGCGGCAAGACACTCTCCGCCACACTTCCGAAGCTACTGGTCCAGTTAAAAACACATACAAAAGAGCCTCCTCCTCCAGGTAGCAACACCCGCATTTAGAGGGAAAAGACAAACCCCGAGATCGCAATGTCACATCCAAAGGGAGGAAATTACGCACCAATCGCCAAGCAAAAAAAGACATTTTTGCTGGCAAAACCGAAGGCCATAGTAAGGAATTGACCAAGGATTGATGCCTCCTTTGCCGAAGCACCGCCCATGCCGACTTAACCGAGAAACAACCCGTCAGTGAAGGCAACCAAACCATCCTATCTTTCTGAGATAAATCGAGGGGTATGCCTTTGATCTCATGGATGACAAAACCCGGAACCCACTGGGCAAGACGCATTTCATCCCATCCACCCCTAGTAATAAACTCCGAGACAAGAAAATGAGGCCTCTCAGAACGACCCACAACACTCTCTAATGGCTCATGAAGAACCCATCTATCCTTCCAAAAATTCACAAGGCCTTCCCCTAAACACCACCTAATGTTCTGCTCAACCATTGGACGTATCGCCTCAAGACGTCTCTAAATAGCTGTAGACCGCACTGCCGATGCTTCCGATGGATGAATACCTTTGATGTATTTGGCATGCATGAACTCTGCCCAAATGGAATCTTCAAGCCTAAGCCTCCACCATAATTTAGCCGCAAAAGCCCTTGCCATGTCCTTAAAAGACCGTAAACCCAGACCCCCTTCGTCAATGGGAATGCACAACTTGTCCCAGGAAGACCAATGGATGCGCCTCTCCCCCTTATGATCCCAAAGAACAGAATTAAAAATCTTGCCCAAACGTGTGAGCACAGCCTTTGGAGGATTCAACACCTGAAGTAAGTACATAGGCAACGAAGCTAGGACATGCCATGCTAAGACCAGCTTACCCCCAAATGAGAGCATCTTAGTACTCCAGTGTCCTAGGTGGGCCTGCATTTTAGAAACAATACCATCAAACAAGGCACCCCGCCCCCGGCTTTTATATATAGGAGCACCCAAATAAGTGAACGGGAAAAGTTGCCTGTGAAAGCCCAGAACCCTAGTCACCAACTGCTCCTGCCCCGAAGTAGCCCCTGAAGGCAAGAAGAAGAAACTCTTGTTGACATTTACCCTTTGTCCTGAAGCTTCCTGATACTCCGATAGAAAAGCCTTGATTGCGTTCAGGCACTCCTCTGAGCATCTTGTATAGATAAGCATGTCATCCGCAAAGGCCAGGTAGGGCACCGGAGTCCCTGCAGAAACAAAATACCTGCTCGGCTGACTATCAAGAAGGTGGTGCAGCCCACGACCTAAAAATTCGGCAACTAACACAAAAAGGCCAGGAGAAACCGGGTCACCCTGCCGAACACCCCTTGAAGATTTAAAAAATCCAGCAGCCTCACCATTCACCAACACTGAAAACCAATTATTAGACACCAGTCGAAAGAAAATGTCTACCACCTGTTTCGCAAAACCAAAATTCCGAAGCATAAACAAAAGAAACGACCACTCGACCCTGTCATATGCCTTTTCCATATCCAACTTTAACATGAGGTTCAGGTGTCTCAAACGCCTATCTAAATCTACCACCAGCTCCTGCGTGAGAAGGATGTTATCTGTTATCCCCCGTCCTGGTACAAAGCCAGTCTGCCACGGTGACACTAAGGTAGGAAGAACCCTACCCAACCGATGAGAGACGATCTTAGAAATAATTTTAAAACAGACGTTACAAAGACTAATTGGCCGAAAGTCCTTCCATTGCATGGCGCCCGCAATCTTAGGCAGTAAAATAATAGAAGTGCTGGTAAAACTCCTGGGCAATCGCATACCCTGGAAAAAAGCCTGTACCGCCTCCAATAAATCGGACTTGATAATATCCCAACAAGCCTGGTAAAATCCTGCCCCAAACCCATCTAGTCCAGGAGCACTGTCTGCCTCCAACACAAAAACCACCTCCTTTAATTCTGCCATGTCAGGTAAAACAGATAACATGTCATTGTCCGCCGCAGACAGCTGAGGGACCGTAAAAGGAAGCCTCGGAGAGTGCCACCCATGTTGTTCAGATGCAAACAAAGATGAGAAGAACTCCACTGCTGACCGCCTTATGTTTTGTATATCCTCTAACCGTGTTCCTGATTGGTCTTTAATGCGGGCCACAAAATTAAAATTTCAGCGCTGATTAGCATGGAAATATGCCGAATTAGCATCCCTAACCTGCAACCATTTGATGCCCGCTTCTGTCTCCAATACTCACATTCAGACGCCAAGCTCCTTGCATAAACCGTCTTTGCCTCCTCCAACGCTGCTCTGGAAGCTGTATCCCTCCCATTGTCAAACTGCTCCTCCCGTTGTTTCATAATAGCCTCGGCCTCCCTCACTTTGTTAAAAATATTTCCAAAGACCTGGACGTTCCATAATTGCAGAAAACCCTTAACCGCCCGCAGTTTATGATAAAATTTCGTCATACCCTCACCCTCCACTGGCTTCGCCCAACCCTGCAGTACCACATCCAAAAAACCTGAATGTCTCCGCCAAACATTTAGAAATTTAAATGAATGTTTGCTTTGACTCCCATTCTGACAGCTATTCAAAAGTGAAGCATGATTCGATTGTCCTCTGGACAAATGTGAGACATGAGAGAGCTCATACCCATCCGCCCAATCCCGATTCATTAAGGCCCTATCCAATCTCTGCCACACCCTACCATTCATCCATGTAAATAAAGAACCACCAAAAGGCTCCTCCGATAAACCACAATTGCCAATAGAATCATTAAATTCTTCCATGTTTCTTTCATTAGCCGGGGAACCTCCCACTCGCTCCTCCATACTGGAAATGACATTAAAATCCCCTGCCAGTAACCATGGCCCAAGAACTTCTCCCGCCAATCCTTCCATTACTAACCACAACTCGCATCGCCCCACCCTGGAGCACCGAGCGTACACTGCCGAAAAGTGAATACAACACCCGGAAGAGAAGGTGATATGCATGTGAAGAAGTTGCTCTGCCATTTCCCTAAAGCTCAAAGACATCTCATTGTACCAAAAAACCCACACCTTATTATTCAATGCTCCCAATGCACTATCAAACCCAAGTAACCGACGTACCACCTCAAGTTGAGGAGTATCCGACAAGGGTTCCAGAAGTACCAGCAACCGTATTGAATTAGTTTGGCAAATCTTATGTAAATATCTAAGTGAATCTTTGCGAGAATGTGATGGCCCTATCTCCTCATAAGGCGAACCAGAGGGTTCAACGGACCGCTTGCCCAACTCCCGCCAGGACTACGGAACTGAAACATACAAAACGCACCTAACTCACGAGGAAAAATTCAATAAAATGAGCGATCAACCCCTTATTAAGTTGCTCTTCTTCCAAAAATATTACTACGAATGAAAGTACAGCGCTCAAGCACTTAAATTGGTCATGAAAACGAAAAACGAAAATTTGCCGCGGATGAACAGTACCGGCCACGTCACTATCCGGCCGGAATCTGGCGGGATTTCCGGCCGAATAGGAGGCAGTGGCCAAATCCAAAGGGGTCGAAATCCCCTGTCAATCCGGCCGGTAATCCGGCCAGAAACTGGCCGGCCGGATTTCGGCCAGAGACCAAAACCCAAATTTTTTTCTTTTCCCTTGCATATCCAGCCTTGTATCTGGCCAGAAATTGGCCGGATTCTTGGCCGGATTTGTGAACAGTAACTTCGTCAAAATTCTTTTCTTCCTTCGTTCAAAATTCGCACTCATCTCAAACCAAACCGAACACATGGAACGGATAACCCTAGCTTGATATGTACCTACCACAACAAATCGACATCAATACATAGGAGGATTATCGTTATCGAACCCACAATTACAACATACATCTTGAAAGTATACTTGAGTTCAAATACATCAAGGTTTTCCAAAATAATCGAGGAGCAATACAAAAGAACAAACTGCCTAACTAGCTCAACTCGTTTTCTCAAAAACTTGGTTTCAAAAGTGTCCCTGTAAGGAAAACAAAACAACGGGGATGAGCTTACGCTCGTGGGGTACCAAAACTCACAAGTACACTATGCATGGCCAACAAACACACAAATGCTTTCATCGTAACAACCACATATAATAGGATACAGTTGGCCCTCAAGGGCCGTTTTGCAATTGTCGTACTTGATCGTACCCGTTGACACTCCGTCAACCGTTGATGATAAAACAAGACCGTAGACTCCTCTTTACACCATTTTCTTCCACCATTCACCCCCTTACCGGGTCCGAACACCTCACAGTGACAAAAGATAATACTCGAATATACCATATGGTTGAGGAGTTAACACTTCACTCGACTAACAGTGACCTGAAGGTTCGTTATCGATTCGCTCAAGTCCTTGCCGGCTCGACTCGAATAATGACTTAAGGATATGAGCTCAGATTTCACAGTAATAATCGGGCATAGCCCTAGCAGATGTCAAATCATGCACATATACCATTTCACAGTCAAACAGTAACAGTAATACAAATAAGTGATCGAGAGCGATAAAGTACACTCTCGTCCCATTCAAGTCATTCAAGTCACATAACAAGTACAATCGACCATACAATGATACACTCACCGAAGTAATCAGCAATTCACACGTTCGTGTCAGACGTAGGTCACCGGTACGTCCTAAAACAAGCAAGAAAACATGTTTGAGACTCGATCACGAGTCAACTTATGAACATTAAATTACTAGTATAAGATACCCAAAAGTAAAATGGGGTGACAATAGTGTGGAACGTGAACAACTCTAAGATTCTTCCATTTCTAGTCAAATCCCTCTCAATTCAAGACCACCCACATTCCTTATCAATTGGGCAGTACTTCCCCATAATTTTTTTCATATTTCAACCCTAACAACAACATCCAAACGAACACAAGTGCAAGTAAAATTCATAGGCCATTCCATTCATCTCATTAGGGTCAAAATACCCTTAAAAGTTAATCAAACATAGGCTCAAGGCAAACCATAGAAAAGGCCCAAATATAAAAACCCTAAAACTGAAATTTTTCTTACAAAAGCGGAAATTTTTCGCAATCCACCACCATTAACACATAGAGGCTCTAAATTATTCCATATAAGGCTATCATACCTTAGCTAACTATAATAACCTATATAAAACAGAAAATTCCCACTAACTAGGAAAATTAGACAACCCATCCATAATTCATGAAATACTCCATAAAATTGCATCTTTAACTATTAACTCCTACTAATTTCACATCATAACCAACAAAGAAACAATTTCTTAACCACTCACCTTACAAACACAAGATACAAGGAGATTAGAATCTTCCCCTACCAAACAAATCCACCAAGCACTTCAATTCTACCTAGCAAGAAGGTTTTATGGAGAGATTTGGGAGATGAATGGTTAGATTCCAAGATTTGAACAAGAAATGAAGAACCAAGGTTGGAAGTTTTCTCTCTTCTTCTCTATATGATGGTCGGCCAAGAGGAGGAGAAAATGAGGGGATTCTTGGGTCAAAATTGATTATAATGAAAGGTAAAGAAAATGGTCAAAAGTCCAACTTCCAATAGAAATGCAACATGTGACCTTTTCAAGCTTATCCCACTTGCTTGTCTTGTAATGCTTAATTAAATTAGCTAACCTCTAATTAACTCATAAGACCATGTAATATAACCTCGGTATATCAAAATCCTTCACAGTAATCACATTTACCGCACTGAGCGCACTAGTGGGTTCCAGATCCACTGTACACCTCCATTATTACAGAAAATGACTTATTTCAGAAAAATGATTTAAAATTCATATTTTCTCATAAAAATCCCTAGAAAATTCATATATTAAGAAAAACACTAAAATTAAGCCCAAAAGCCTAAAATAAATGCCTAGAAAATAAAAAATTTTCGGGGTCTCACAGAGAAGCCCCACGCATATTCCATACAACAAACTTAATGGGATTTAACATGACACCGCAAAGAGTAATGATTTTGAGATTGGAGATGAACCTGATTGAGAGATGCTTTAGCCGGCCGACCACCCTTGTGCCTAGCTCCAAGCTGACCATACTCCGCGGCCTCTTGCTGGTCCAACTTTCCCGAACCATCAGACACACAATTCAGCACCTCTCTTGTACCTGTCAGATCAGAGTGCAGCCGTTGATGCAACACCCTTTGAAAATTTTTTAACTGCTCCCACGTCGCTACTTCCCTCGGTTTATCCCCATCCAAGCTTTGTCGTCTATGTCGCTGCTTAGCTGCTAGAGCATGACTCGTAGACCTGGAAGGAGTGCGCTCAAAGTCCTGAACCTCCATGTCTGATATTGAGTGCAGCACAGCAAAGGTATTGGAGGAGGTCGCAACCAACTCATCAATCTGCCCGCACTCCTCCCTCTCCCAACCATCAGTCTGCTTTGCCAACGTACGGGTAGTGCCATGCTCCACCTCCTTTGTATCCCTCGATGGCGACTCCGGTATAGCAGCAAACACGTGAGCAGCTATCGAATTTATAGCAGTCACAGCAACAACAAGCGCTTCATCAGCTATCGCAGTGATAGCAGTATCAGCCTCTACAGTCGATAACATAGGAACCTTTTGAACCCGTTCCATCACTTGGTTATGCGCAGCCTGACCCATAACAGCCTGCGCCTGCGAAGGGCCCTCAACCTCAGAGTGTGCAATCATCTCAGGTTCAATATTGACGTCAATCTTCCCCTCATTGCCTTGTCTAGAAAAATTTGCCACCAAGGCACCATCAGTACGCTGATGAAACTCCACCTTATTCATCGTTCATTCACGCTGTAAGAGCCCTAATCTAGGCCCAATCTGACCACTGTTGTCCTTAGGCCGGTAAACCTCCATTGACTTCCCTTTCTTCCTGACCAAATTTTTGGCAGGTTTGAGTTCAGGATTCTTCCTAAAACATTCCCCGTCTTCATGTCCAAATCAAGTACAGAACCACAAAACTTCGGCCAGCTCTCATATTCCACATCCTGCCAGAACCCCTCTTGGTCCTCCCCAATCCAAATACGGTTTGGGGGCTGCTTCGATACATCCATCTCAATCAGAACCCTCGCAACAGAAGGGCGTCTGAGCACTAATGTCGCCGAGTCAATCTTCAGACATCTTCCTAGCAAACCAGCTAATTTGGCAATATAGACCTTATTAAACAATGGCAACGGAAGCGTTGGCAGTAATACCCACACAGGCGCATATGTCGAATCCTGATGGACTTTGAAATCCAACGTCCACTTTGATAGCAGCATCTACGTTCCCTTCATGAACTAGGAATTGTGCACGAAGAGCCGTGTAAAATCCTCCTCAGACGAAGGTCTGATCAGAACGTGATTCAGATCAAGAAGGCTAACATCACAGTCTCCTTTGAGACCCAAACGATACAAAAAAACCCCTAATGACCTTCATTAGAGGACGACGAAACGGAAACCTTCCAACCAATGCATTTTTAAAAGGTGTCGAAAGCAGTTGCAGCTCTTTCTGGGATAAACGCAGAGCAGGCTCTCCTCTATGAGTCGAACAACAACCCAAATCTGGAATATTTGATACCTCCAGCCGACACGATCCAGAGAGCACGTCGGCGAAGGACTTGGAAGAGGCTGCGCAGGCAGGTGCACCCCCTATGGCCGGCGTCGGCCACGGAGGAGCCTCCATGCAGACCGGAAAAACCCTAAGGTTTAGCGGAAGTTGCTAAAAAGGCCAAGGTTTCCTATATTTTCACATTTAGTGCCTGAATAAACCGCCTCACCCTTCTTTACTCCATAGCTATCAATTCGGGAACAAACTTGGATAACTTGGTGAATTGAATCTCATATTCAAATACACTTAAAGTTCCTTGACGGACCTTAATGAAATAGTCCTCCTCTTTCTCCTGGATTAGGGGTGGGAGATATTTCTCGTTAAACTCTCGCACGAAATTCAACCAGGTTTGGCGGGTCCCTCAAATTGGAATGCAGCAAAATTCATCTATTTTTTCTCCGTATAATTTAAGGCAGCGAAAATATTGATCATCGTTTCTAGCCATCTCTTTGCTACTTCAAGGTCTAGTCCTCCAAGGAACTTGGGAGGAGAAAACTTTTGAAATCGCTCTAGGGCCCTATCTTCCCTTATTTCAGGGTCCCTAGGCTAATTAACAGGGGCTTGACCCTGCTGCTCTACCAACTGAGCGAGAATATTAGTCATTTGCTGAATTGCCGTTACCACCTGATCCCCTTCTTCGGCTCGAGGTCCAAGTTATGGCTCAACCATTGCACCTCTCTCCTCTCTCGATTCTTGTACTGGTTCTTGTACCTGTCTAGTCCCACGCCCTTAACTTCTCCTACCTTCCATGCCTCTCTTGGACAATAGACTATATAGATACAAGCAAAAGAAAGTAACTATAAAGCTCAATAAAAGCATTTCCAAGTCACAAAGTAAAGGCAATAAAACACATTTAAAATAAACACTCCCTTTCTACATATATCAAAATAAGCCACATAACAAGTCATGGAGTATTGTACATGCCAACGTAATCAGGTCAAGAGCTTATAACAGTCAAAGGACACAGAATAAAAAGCAAGCACTATGTATATCAACCTTAACACGTCAATATCAAAAACAAAAGATGACGTGTCATCCCAACTATGTCCCTAACTACCTCATGTAATCCCTCGAAACCCTAGATCCCAGTCTAGTTAGTCACTAACCCGACCGACTCTGCCTCCTTCTCGGGTGCAGTCGGTTCCACCCGGGGTCCTGTGACGGCCCCACCTTCTCCTAAGGCGAACCAAAGGGTTTAGCGGACCACCTGCCCAGCTCTCGCCGGGACTCAGTCGTTCACTACAGTCCTCAAATAGATTACAATATAAATCTCAAATATTACATCAAATTCTCCAATAATTACATGTCATAAGCGAAGTGGAAACAATTTCCAACTATACATAAAATGATTTCCAAATCCAAACTGTACAAGATATATGCCATCCAATCACGTGAATAATTACTACAAGCCTTCCTTCGCCACGAGCCCTATGGAGGGGAACAAAACATTTTTGGGGTGAGCTAAAAACTCAGCGAGTAACCAGTAAAATCAGTAATCAAATCAGTTTCACAATAGTTCATTTCAATGATGTCATGAATCAGTAATCCAATGTACGTTTATTGCTCTCGTGAGACAGTGAAATCCTTGCACTTAAACATCCAACGCTCAAAATGATCCAGTAACAGTAAACAGTGAGAGAGGGAGCCATTTGCTCCAAATAAACAGGAGTGGAAATGTTGGTGTTCAGCACAAGACTTCCCAAGAACTCAATGAAGCCAAATCATGTCATGAACTCACATGCAAGCACGCATGATATGCAATCGAGTAAATAATGCAAGAAAACAGTTCATAAGTAGCTTTGGAAATAGTTTGAGGTCACTCACCAACCACGGCTCTTAATCCTCATCCATCATAGATAGTTTTCCTCGATCAAGTCCAAGCTCTTCATTCTACCAAGAATTAACCCAAACTCATAGCGATTAAACGTTCTCAAAGATTGGACAGCACTTTCCCTTAAATTCCTTATTTTCCATCCTACAAGACATTACAAATCACATCTCAACTCAATCACAATAAAGCCCCAAAGTCATACAAGTACGAAATCAAACTAGGAAAATGTCCGGAAATGAAGTTTAAGTTATAAACCAAAAGACAGATTTGCCGTCGCTTAGCGTAATGCCCACAACCAAAGCTACACTTATCGGATTGGGGTGAAATTTATACCATTTCGAAGCTAAGGCAAAGACCTACAACTTTGATGAAGACAACTCAGTCCAGTTTGTAATGTATCTAAGTCAAAAATCCGGATTACAGAACCAAAATCTCACATTCGGGCTAGTTAACCGCATTATGCGTAAACAACCATAACTCAGGCTACTGAAGTCCAAATGAGGTGATTCTAGGGGCGTTGGAAAGCTAAGATACAAGGATATAAGTCTTAAGAAGACAATGACAACCAATCAGTAGTATTCCTGGTCGAAACAACCAATTTCAGAAGCCGATTAGCATGTTCGGATAGAAACAGGGCAACAGGGGTATTTTGGTCTTTTAATAGGCTACGTTTCTCCGATTGAGCTGAAATTTTGTAGGCAACTATAAAACACCATTCTCTACAACTTTAATGTTTTGTGTTAAGGCAGATTCTGTCTCTAACATACTCAACCAAACTGGAATTTGGAAACCCTAAACTGGAATTTATGCATCCAGGCAGAACAGGGTCATATGGAAACCCTAAACTGGAATTTATGCATCCAAGCTGGAAATTTCTTTAGGCAAAAAAAACTAACACATAAACACTAGATATTTCACATATCAAAGCTAGTGAATCATGGCCAACCTTTAAGCTTCATATATGGGCAGAAAATTCACCAATAAAACTGAAAATTTCCATACCATTTCTTCCAACCATGAAATATTGCATAATACTACCAAAATTGCAACTATAAGCTACTAATTTACAATTATTGGAAGTAGAGAGAGAGTTTCTTACCATATGTACCTCTTTACCTCTAAACCCAAAGGTGACAAGCAAATCAAGAGGGATGAAAGATTTTCTTCTTCTAAAACTTCACCAAAAGCTTCTCTCAAAGCTTACCTCAAGATTGATCGGTGTAGATTAGGATTTTTCGTTGGATTCTTCATGATTTAAGCAAGAGATCAAGGCTGAATGTTTTTGTGTTTTCTCTCCCTTTTCTCTCTCAAAATTTCATCCATCATGCTTACAAGAAGAAGAAATGATGAAAACAAAAGGTTTGGTCAAGACAAGAAGAAGAAATCATGGTCTTGGTCAAAGGTCCAACTTGCAATGGTTTCAAGCCACTTGGCTTTCTAGAATGTCCTCCAACCTCCTAATCTTCTAACACTAATCCACCTATCTAATCCCTAATTATCACTAATCGCCTTATAAAATAACATCCTTTTATACAAAACTTCAATTAATTGCCAAAATTGTACCCGACTGTTGCGCCCCACTTTTTGAATTGTGTGAAAGTAGTGTGTGAGATATGTATGTGAACGTGTGTGAAAATGAAGATAAAAGGCCGTGAGATTGTGAAATGCGACGGTTTGGCCAAATATATAGTTTAAAAAGGGTTTTTTGAATGAAAAATGGAGTCGCCACTTGGTATAGAGTTAGGGTATACCAAGTCACCCAAAAAAGTGATTTTTTGGAAAGAAAAGTAAACAAAACACTTTTTTTAAAGAATTTTCAGGTCTACGTAACCAAAGAAAGGGATCGGGGGTCACATTTGATAAGGCAGAAGGCAAAGGCAAAGCCTAAGGCACTCCCTTACCCTAGCCAAAGCTAGTTGCGTGACTTAGCCCTTCTTTTTCTAATTTTTCTACCCAAAGTATGTGTTGCATGTTGGATATGACTAATGGATATGAAAACAAATGCAATCCTAAATCTAAAAATGTTTCTTATGAGTCTTTTTGGTCCCAACCACATGAATTGTGATGGCCAGTAAGGAAATCCCTCATAGAAGTCATGAATAATGCAAATGAAGACTCAAGTATGAGTGCAAGTGTGAAAATGTAAGAGGAATGCAAAATAAAATAAAATAAAAATACAAATGTAAATGCAAGTGTGCAAATGTAATAAAAGTGCATGTGTGCAAACGTAAGAAAAGTGCATGTGTGCAAATGTAAGAAAAGTGCATGTATGCCAATTGAGAAAATGAAGGTGTATGTGTGCAAACGTAAGAAAAGTGCATGTGTACAAATGTAAGAAAAATGCATGTGTGCCAATTGAGAAAATGATGGTGTATGTGTGCAAGTGGATCAAAATATGGTATAATGGTAGTAAATGCATCTAAGTACAGCTGGGTGCAATTTGTGAGGTAGAAAATAAATAAGTGATAGGGAAAGAAGAGAAATGTGTGTACATGGCATGTGGAGTGAGAAAAATATAAGTAGTAAGAAAATGTAAAAAAATGATATGGTAAAATGGAGGTGCATGAACCTAGAGGAATGCATCAGGTCGGGTACGGGAATGACTTCTATCTTCATGATTTTAATTTTCCCTTTGATTAGAAGGAATAACTAGCGTGCTAAGGCTCTTTTATAGCCATACTCGCTCGTTTCCCTTACCAAAAGGGGACTCTCAAGCAAATGTACCCTATAACTAGCATGAAGATGCAAAAACCTAAAATGAAGGGGAAAGGATTGGAGAAGCATGCCAAATGCTAGAAAACTAAGAAAAATGTATGAAATGTAGTGAAACATGCAAGTATGTACCAACGAGAGGGGACGGCCTATTGGGTCTAGCATTGGACTAGCCCATATCTATGAATTCCTACTAGCATTGGACTAGTGGAAAATAGAAACAATGAGCCACAACTAGCGTTGGACTAGTGTGGACTCGGGAAAGGAGGCCACAACTAGCATTGGACTAGTATGGTGACGTCACACATTCATTGCAAATCAAATAAATCATGTAAAGTGTAATAAAGCAACTAAACACATAAATCACATAACACATAAGCATGATATCCAGATGCAAGACCCTAGGAAAGCGATTAACACATAACACATAGGCATGCAAAAACACTCAAGGCAAATAAAGTAAAGAAACCCCTAACTATTACACTTGGGGAGGCCCTAATACAATCTAAAAGGAGAAATAAATAATTAAAATAAATACCTAACTATTACAAATTTGGCATTCAAGTGCCTTTTAAATGATCAAAATCGAACTAAAAATAAATATACAAACTAAAGCCAATAAAGCGAATAAATAAAGCAATAAATAAAACATTTAAGAGGCATGCAATTAAGCACGTAACATCACATAGGGCACGTAGAGTCAAATAAAGTCAAAATAAAGGGGTAGAGTGTACCTCCCTTGAAGTTGGGGTCCCTAACAAAGTAAAATGACTTATTTGCCCTCCAAAATAAAAGAAAAGGGTCAAGGCATCACTTTAACTAACAAATAATCACATAACTATGAAATTGAACCATTAAAAGCATTTAAATAAACCAAATAACCCATATTCATCAAATTGAAACAAACAAAGACCCAATTGAAAGAATTAAAGAAAACTTGAGGAATCAAAGCTATAAGTTCCTAAAAAAAGAAAGGACTAAACTTTCCTTAATTCATTCTAAATTCGCTAAAATCTGTCCATAATCACAATGAAGATACATCAAAGCAAAAAAAAACATTTTAAAGGACAAAATTGATCAACTTTTTCCAAATTTATGGACCAAAACGGAATTGGGCAGAAGTTAAAGGGCTGAATTACAAATCTCAGAAGATTTTTCATGCATGCAAAACACAGCTCTCGGCAAAAAACTGAAGCTACTTTCCTTCTTTTGCTTCTACTGTTTCTGCTAGAATTTTCATACGCAACCTCCACAATCTCAGCAAACCAGATGCATATAACAACTTCGAAATTACTCCAAATTAAACACAACTAAACATCCTTTAACAATGCCAATAGTTGGAAGAAATTCATGCGAAGTTATCATGCAAAACCACGAAACAAGGCTTGTTTCATCAATGCTGTTTCTTTTCTTCTGCAACTTTCTATCGCCGCATCTTCTTTCCATTTCATCATACAAGCGAGTTCCGCAAATACCAAAGTTTCAACTATCGACTAAACGAAACACAGACTCTTGTTGCAGAACTGAAGCAAAACATTCAAGTTGTCCAATAGCAAGGGAAAAGGGAGGAATCATAGCAAGAAATGCAAAAAACTACATGTATCGAGAAGGCACTGCAAGCATCAGCAGCTTTATGATGCAACCAAATGCAAAAAAACACAGCAGAGGTACGAGGAGATAACTTATGGTGATCGTGCACACAGCATGCCAATGCCAACCAAACATGAAAGAAAATACACAAACAAACAGAGGGGAATGGGCATCAACGAAGGAAACAACCGAGACTCCACTTGCTGAAACTGTCGCTATTTCCCTGGGGTTTCATTCATCATACATACAGCTGGGAACTCAAACAAGAAACCATGACACAACCTTATAGAAGATCTAGATCTTGAATCCCAAAACCCCAGCCTAAACTTACCTAAATCTTCTACCCCTGATCAGATTCATATAGCTGACGCACATGGAGGAAAACAGAAATAAAGAAAAAGCTTCAAAGACACAAATCGAGCGGAGTATAAACAGGCCAAACAAAAGATATCACCTTTATCCTGGCGAATCAACGAGAAAGGATCCTCCGCTCGGACTGAAGTTCTTCTCGCGTCTTCCAGATTTTTCCACCTTGCCCGTAGCTTCTTCTGCTCTTCCCCGCAACCACAGCTCTTTCTCCGTCGTTACCTTGTTCTCCCTCTACTTTTCTTTTCGCCGTCACCTCCCTCTGGTTTCTTTCTTCCGCCGTCAAAACCCTCTCAAAGTTCTCTCTTTTCCTTCACCGTTTTCCTTCCTTCTTCCTCTGATCTAGCCCGTAGCTTTCTTGCCCAGAACCCCAGCTGCCCTCAGCTTTTCCTTTCAGCCCAGCCGTCCTCATTCTCTCTCTAATCTCCCTCAGCCGTCGAACTCTCTCGTTCCTCCTCTATCTTCTCCCTCACCCTGGTTTCTAGGTTTTCTCCCCCTGTTTTTCCTCTCAGCTGTCAAGTCCCCTCTGTCCTCTCTCTCCTGGCTGCGGCCATCCTTTTTATAGGAACCCCCAATCCCTCAACCCTCACCTCAAAGGTGAGGATAAGGGATTGGTTTCTACCAAGATTTCCAGCCCTCCGATCTTCCAGCAATCTCCCCGTAAAAATGACATCCTCTTTTGCCGCTGCTGCATGCACGGCACATTGTCCTCTTTTTCTCTCTCTCTCTTTTTTTTTCAAGAAAACATTGAATTTAAATCAAAAACAACTAAAGCATATTTTTGAATGCTTTTCTTTTCTTTTCAAGAAATTCTATGTTAAAACTTAAAAATAAAAATAATGAAATAAAAAACTAAAAAACTAAAAACTAAAAAGTGAATAAAACTAGCACGACAAATAAAAATTAAGACAAAATAACAAGCTGTCGCGCCCCACTTTTTGAATGGTGAGAAAGTAGTGTGTGAGATATGTATGTGAACGTGTGTAAAAATGAAGATAAAAGGCCGTGGGATTGTGAAATGCGACGGTTTGGCCAAACATATAGGTTAAAAAGGGTTTTTTGAATGAAAAATGGAGTCGCCACTTGGTATAGAGTTAGGGTGTACCAAGTCACCCAAAAAAGTGATTTTTTGGAAAGAAAAGTAAACAAAACCCTTTTTTAAAGAATTTTCAGGTCTACGTAACCAAAGAAAGGGATCGGGGGTCACATTTGATAAGGGAGAAGGCAAAGGCAAAGCCTAAGGCACTCCCTTACCCTAGCCAAAGCTAGTTGCGTGACTTAGCCCTTCTTTTTCTAATTTTTCTACCCAAAGTATGTGTTGCATGTTGGATATGACTAATGGATATGAAAACAAATGCAATCCTAAATCTAAAAATGTTTCTTATGAGGCTTTTTGGTCCCAACCACATGAATTGTGATGGCCAGTAAGGAAAGCCCTCATAGAAGTCATGAATAATGCAAATGAAGACTCAAGTATGAGTGCAAGTGTGAAAATGTAAGAGGAATGCAAAATAAAATAAAATAAAAATACAAATGTAAATGCAAGTGTGCAAATGTAATAAAAGTGCATGTGTGCAAACGTAAGAAAAGTTCATGTGTGCAAATGTAAGAAAAGTGCATGTATGCCAATTGAGAAAATGAAGGTGTATGTGTGCAAACGTAAGAAAAGTGCATGTGTGCAAATGTAAGAAAAGTGCATGTGTGCCAATTGAGAAAATGAAGGTGTATGTGTGCAAGTAGATCAAAATATGGTATAATGGTAGTAAATGCATCTAAGTACAGTTGGGTGCAATTTGTGAGGTAGAAAATAAATAAGTTATAGGGAAAGAAGAGAAATGTGTGTACATTGTGACGCCCCGAAAAAAATGAGTTTGAGAACCCGGAAATTTTCTAATTTTCTAGGGTTTATTTTTTTTTAACGCCCCCCTTTTCTACATTTTCTTGATTAGAAAAATTCCCCAGATAAAGTTTATAAGCAAAAATAGTTTTAAAATGATTTTTCTAGTATCGGTTAGTTTTTGAGAAATTAAGAGCTTATACTGGACGTGGGACCCGCTAGTGTGATATAATTTTGGTGACTAAGTGAATTGTGTGCTAAGTGTTATTATTTTACAAGGTGCTAGGAAATGATTAGAGGGTGGTTATATGATGTAACCATTGGAAGCCAAAGGATTAAAGAAAATACTAGAAGGGCCAAGTGTCACAAACCCATTGCAAGTTGGACCTTTGACTAAGACCATGATTTCTTCTTCTTATCTTCACCAAACCTTTTGTTTTCATCATTTCTTCTTCTTGTAAGCATGATGGACGAAATTTTGAGAGAAAGAGAGAGAAAATCCAGCATCTTGCACCTCAATTTCTTCCTCCAATCTTGAGTTCTAACCGATTAAATTACAAATCACTCCATAAAACTTGCTAGCTAAGGAAGATTGAAGCTATTGATGGAGTTGTTTTGGAAGAAAAATCCCTAAGCCATCACCTTTCTTGATATTTCAAGGTATCATGTCTAACCATCCTTTCTTTGATCTTGATTTTGTTAAATTAATGACTTGTGATGGCTAATGAGATGTTTTAGTGGAAGATTAGCACTTGAATGCAACAATTTCCAGATTAGGGTTTTCAATTTCCCCAATTCTGCCTGACACTATTCATCATAGTTATAGGCCGAATTGGCCTTAGCACAAAACATGAAAGTTGTAGAGAATGAGGTTTTATAGTTTCCTACAAAATTTCAGCTCAATCCAAGTTCGGTAGCCTGTGAAAAGACCAAATTACCCTGCTGCCCTGTTTCTGTCTGAACCTGGAAATCAGCTTTGGTAATTGGTTAGTTTGACTGGGAATACTACTGATTTGGTTGTTGATGTCTTCTTACGAATTCTAGCCTTGTATCTTAGCTTTTAAATGGCTTTGGAATTACCAGATTTGGAGTTGTGTGTGCTGAGTTATGACTGAATGAATCAGGACTGCGTCAGTGAGCTTCGAACTAGAAAATCTGGGGTTGTTTTGGAAAATTTGACCTAGTTAGGGTGAGAACTGGACTGAGTGGTCTTCATGACAGTTGTAGGGAATGATATTTTAGAGGTGCCTGCAAAATGTCAGGTCAATCGGAGTAGCGTAGCTTGAGAAAAGATGGAATTACCCTTGCTATTCTGGTTTTACCCGAATGTAAGAATTGCACCTGTAATTGGTTGTTTTGGTCAGGAATGCTTCCAAATTGGTTGTTGAGGTCTTCTGATGAAATTTAGCCCTGTTTCTTAGCTTTCATCTGGTTTTGGAATTTATGAATTTGGACTTGGAGAACCTGAGTTATGATGTTTTCGCTAGAATACGTTTTGGTGAATCTGTTTTTGTGATTCCGATGTAGTATCTTGCATTTTTGACCTGGTTACACTCGAAACTGGGTTGAGTGACCTTCTGTAATATTGTACCCCTATCTCTTAGCTTCGAAACGGTGTATCTTTTACCTTCATCCGACAATTGTAGTGCCTTTGGTACCATTACCGCAAAATGACGTCAAAACCTATTTTTCTGGTTTTGAGCTTAACTTTCATTTCCGGACTTTTTCCTAGCTTGACTTGTCTTTGTACTACTTGGAGCTTGCTGTATGACTATTGGATGAACTTGTTGTTGTGTGTGTACCTTTGGGACTAGCTGAGGAAATAATGAAGCCATGATGGCTGGAAAAGTTAGCAAATTTAGGGGAAGTGCTGTCCGAACTTTGAAGGGACTTGTTTGCATTGAGTTTGTGATTTAAGACTTGGATTTGGGCAAGGCAATGATATATGATGGATGGTTTCTGAGCCATGGAGGTGAGTGACCTCAAACTACTTCTAAAGTTATTTATGAACCGTTTCTTACATTATTTACTTTTGAACTGTTTCCAAAGTCACTTTTGAAATGTTTTCTTGCATATCATGTGTGCTGGCATTTGAGTGTGCCTTGTTTGCTATATTTCTTGACTTCATGACTTGTATTTTGGTTGATAACGTGTTAAGCGCTTATAATGATTTCCAAAACGAGTTTTCGAGGCGAGTGTGTACTTTATCGCACTCGACCTCGATAAATGTGAAATTTTTGATTGAAATGTTACTTGCGCATGAATGTAAGCCTTTTGGGCTGAACTGGCCATTGCCCCTTGTTACCGGTCGTCTTGAGCCAGAAGCGGACTCGGTCAGGCGATTAGAAACTTGGGTGAACGTTTGGTATACTCGAGTATTACCTATGTAGGTTGGTGGAGCCTGGCCAAAAGCCAGGGACGGGGTGAATGAAATGAAATGAATGACCAAATGAGCGAGGAAATGTCAGGAGAATGAATGTATCCTTTCATGAATGTTACTATCGCTTTCCATTGTAAATGTTTCTTGAATTATTGATAATCCATATTTACTATTTTGCAAATGATGTAGTTGTTTCCGGATTTATCATTTAATTTATGACATCATTGCTATATGACATCATTGAAATGAACTATTGTGAAACCGATTTGATTAATGATTTTCTGGTTACTCGCTGAGCTTTTAGCTCACCCCAAAAACTATTTTATTCCCCTCCACAGGGCTCGTGGCGAAGGAAGGACTTGTAGTACTTGTGCACGTGTATGGATGGCCTAAACTTTGTACAATTTTGGATTTGGAATTATTTTATGTATATTTGGGATTAGTTTCCGCTGCATTTGTGACATGTAATTATTGGAGACGGATGTGTATTTGTGGACCATTTGATGTATACTTGAGATTTATATTGTAATCTGTTTGAGGAATGTAGTGAACGACTGAGTCCCGGCGAGAGCTGGGCAGGCGACCTGCCGAATCCTGGGGTATGCCCTAGGGAGAGGTGGGGCCGTCACATACATGGCATGTGGAGTGAGAAAAATATAAGTAGTAAGAAAATGTAAAAAAATGATATGGTAAAATGGATGTGCATGAACCTAGAGGAATGCATCAGGTCGGGTACGGGAATGACTTCTATCTTCATGATTTTAATTTTTCCTTTAATTAGAAGGAATAACTAGCGTGCTAAGGCTCTTTTGTAGCCATACTCGCTCGTTTCCCTTACCGAAAGGGGACTCTCAAGCAAATGTACCCTATAACTAGCATGAAAATGCAAAAACCTAAAATGAAGGGGAAAGGATTGGAGAAGCATGCCAAATGCTAGAAAACTAAGAAAAATGTATGAAATGTAGTGAAACATGCAAGTATGTACCAACGAGAGGGGACGGCCTATTGGGTCTAGTATTGGACTAGCCCATATCTATGAATTCCTACTAGCATTAGACTAGTGAAAAATCGAAACAATGAGCCACAACTAGCGTTGGACTAGTGTGGACTCGGGAAAGGGGGCCACAACTAGCATTGGACTAGTATGGTGACGTCACACATTCATTGCAAATCAAATAAATCATGTAAAGTGTAATAAAGCAACTAAACACATAAATCACATAACACATAAGCATGATATCCAGATGCAAGACCCTAGGAAAGCGATTAACACATAACACATAGGCATGCAAAAACACTCAAGGCAAATAAAGTAAAGAAACCCCTAACTATTACACTTGGGGAGGCCCTAATACAATCTAAAAGGAGAAATAAATAATTAAAATAAATACCTAACTATTACAAATTTGGCATTCAAGTGCCTTTTAAATGATCAAAATCGAACTAAAAATAAATATACAAACTAAAGCCAATAAAGCGAATAAATAAAGCAATAAATAAAACATTTAAGAGGCATGCAATTAAGCACGTAACATCACATAGGGCACGTAGAGTCAAATAAAGTCAAAATAAAGGGGTAGAGTGTACCTCCCTTGAAGTTGGGGTCCCTAACAAAGTAAAATGACTTATTTGCCCTCCAAAATAAAAGAAAAGGGTCAAGACATCACTTTAACTAACAAATAATCACATAACTATGAAATTGAACCATTAAAATCATTTAAATAAACCAAATAACCCATATTCATCAAATTGAAACAAACAAAGACCCAATTGAAAGAATTAAAGAAAACTTGAGGAATCAAAGCTATAAGTTCCTAAAAAAAGAAAGGACTAAACTTTCCTTAATTCATTCTAAATTCGCTAAAATCTGTCCATAATCACAATGAGGACACATCAAAGCAAAAAAAACATTTTAAAGGACAAAATTGATCAACTTTTTCCAAATTTATGGACCAAAACGGAATTGGGCAGAAGTTAAAGGGCTGAATTACAAATCTTAGAAGATTTTTCATGCATGCAAAACACAGCTCTCGGCAAAAAACCTGAAGCTACTTTTCTTCTTTTGCTTCTACTGTTTCTGTTAGAATTTTCATACGCAACCTCCACAATCTCAGCAAACCAGATGCATATAACAACTTCGAAATTACTCCAAATTAAACACAACTAAACATCCTTTAACAATGCCAATAGTTGGAAGAAATTCATGCGAAGTTATCATGCAAAACCACGAAACAAGGCTTGTTTCTTCAATGCTGTTTCTTTTCTTCTGCAACTTTCTATCGCCGCATCTTCTTTCCATTTCATCATACAAGCGAGTTCCGCAAATACCAAAGTTTCAACTATCGACTAAACGAAACACAGACTCTTGTTGCAGAACTGAAGCAAAACATTCAAGTTGTCCAATAGCAAGGGAAAAGGGAGGAATCATAGCAAGAAATGCAAAAAACTACATGTATCGAGAAGGCACTGCAAGCATCAGCAGCTTTATGATGCAACCAAATGCAAAAAAACACAGCAGAGGTACGAGGAGATAACTTATGGTGATCGTGCACACAGCATGCCAATGCCAACCAAACATGAAAGAAAATACACAAACAAACAGAGGAGAATGGGCATCAACGAAGGAAACAACCGAGACTCCACTTGCTGAAACTGTCGCTATTTCCCTGGGGTTTCATTCATCATACATACAGCTGGGAACTCAAACAAGAAACCATGACACAACCTTATAGAAGATCTAGATCTTGAATCCCAAAACCCCAGCCTAAACTTACCTAAATCTTCTACCCCTGATCAGATTCATATAGCTGACGCACATGGAGGAAAACAGAAATAAAGAAAAAGCTTCAAAGACACAAATCGAGCGGAGTATAAACAGGCCAAACAAAAGATATCACCTTTATCCTGGCGAATCAACGAGAAAGGATCCTTCACTCGGACTGAAGTTCTTCTCGCGTCTTCCAGATTTTTCCACCTTGCCCGTAGCTTCTTTTGCTCTTCCCCGCAACCACAGCTCTTTCTCCGTCGTTACCTGGTTCTCCCTCTACTTTTCTTTTCGCCGTCACCTCCCTCTGGTTTCTTTCTTCCGCCGTCAAAACCCTCTCAAAATTCTCTCTTTTCCTTCACCGTTTTCCTTCCTTCTTCCTCTGATCTAGCCCGTAGCTTTCTTGCCCAGAACCCCAGCTGCCCTTAGCTTTTCCTTTCAGCCCAGCCATCCTCCTTCTCTCTCTAATCTCCCTCAGCCGTCGAACTCTCTCTAAACCCTCTCTCGTTCCTCCTCTATCTTCTCCCTCACCCTGGTTTCTAGGTTTTCTCCCCCTGTTTTTCCTCTCAGCCGTCAAGTCCCCTCTGTCCTCTCTCTCCTGGCTGCGGCCATCCTTTTTATAGGAACCCCCAATCCCTAAACCCTCACCTCAAAGGTGAGGATAAGGGATTGGTTTCTACCAAGATTTCCAGCCCTCCGATCTTCCAGCAATCTCCCCGTAAAAATGACATCCTCTTTTGCCGCTGCTGCATGCACGGCACATTGTCCTCTTTTTCTCTCTCTCTCTTTTTTTTTCAAGAAAACATTGAATTTAAATCAAAAACAACTAAAGCATATTTTTGAATGCTTTTCTTTTCTTTTCAAGAAATTCTATGTTAAAACTTAAAAATAATAATAATAAAATAAAAAACTAAAAAACTAAAAATTAAAAAGTGAATAAAACTAACACGACAAATAAAAATTAAGACAAAATAGTAAATGCAAATTACACTAAAATTTTGGTGTCTACACCGACTAACCGCAATAGCGGGCCCCATGTCCTTAATACTCTTTATAGTTAACGTGGACTAACTTGTATCAAGAAATTGATTTGAAAACTATATTCCTTTATAAAAATGTATAGAAAATTAATATATTAAAAAAAGGTACAAAATTATAGACAAGAAAACAAAATAATGTCTAGAAAATATATAAAAATTTTCAGGTTCTCACACTCATTCTTTCGGGGCGTCACAAACTCCCCTCCTTAAAAGAATGTCGTCCTCGACATTCCATCTTGTACCAATCAAGTCAAGACATCCCGCAAGAATCACTCAAGAATTCCAAGCAGACACTAAGAGTCAATAACACCTACTTGTCCGCCTTTCAGTCCTACAAGAATCACTGATATTTCAAACCAAACCCACAGTCCGGCATCCTAAAATTCAAGCCTAGGATACATTACAGAGATCTGAAACCTAAGCTCTGATACCACCTGTGACGGCCCCACCTTCCCCTAAGGCGAACCAAAGGGTTTAGTGGACCGCCTACCCAACTCTCGCCGGGACTCAATCGTTCACTACAGTCCTCAAAAAGATTACAATATAAATCTCAAATATTACATCAAATTCTCCAATAATTACATGTCATAAGCGAAGCGGAAACAATTCCCAACTATACATAAAATGATTTCCAAATCCAAACTGTACAAGATATATGCCATCCAGTCACGTGAATAATTACTACAAGTCTTCCTTCGCCACGAGCCCTGTGGAGGGGAACAAAACATTTTTGGGGTGAACTAAAAGTTCAGCGAGTAACCAGTAAAATCAGTAATCAAATCAGTTTCACAATAGTTCATTTCAATGATGTCATGAATCAGTAATCCAATGTACGTTTATTGCTCTCGTGAGCCAGTGAAATCCTTGCACTTAAACATCCAACGCTCAAAATGATCCAGTAACAGTAAACAGTGAGAGAGGGAGCCATTTGCTCCAAATAAACAGGAGTGGAAACGTTGGTGTTCAGCACAAGACTTCCCAAGAACTCAGTGAAGCCAAATCATGTCATGAACTCACATGCAAGCACGCATGATATGCAATCGAGTAAATAATGCAAGAAAATAGTTCATAAGTAGCTTTGGAAATAGTTTGAGGTCACTCACCAACCACGGCTCTTAATCCTCATCCATCATAGACAGTTTTCCTCGATCAAGTCCAAGCTCTTCATTCTACCAAGAATTAACCCAAACTCACAGTGATTAAACGTTCTCAAAGATTGGACAGCACTTCCCCTTAAATTCCTTATTTTCCATCCTACAAGACATTACAAATCACATCTCAACTCAATCACAATAAAGCCCCAAAGTCATACAAGTACGAAATCAAACTAGGAAAATATCCGAAAATGAAGTTTAAGTTATAAACCAAAAGACAGATTTGCCGTCGCTTAGCGTAACGCCCACAACCAAAGCTACACTTATCGGATTAGGGTGAAATTTATACCATTTTGAAGCTAAGACAAAGGCCTACAACTTTGATGAAGAAAACTCAGTCCATTTTGTAATGTATCTAAGTCAAAAATCCGGATTACAGAACCAAAATCTCACATTCGGGCTAGTTAACCGTATTATGCATAAACAACCATAACTCAGGCTACTGAAGTCCAAATGAGGTGATTCTAAGGGCGTTGGAAAGCTAAGATATAAGGCTATAAGTCTTAAGAAGACAATGACAACCAAATCAGTAGTATTCCTGGTCGAAACAACCAATTACAGAAGCTGATTAGCATGTTCGGATAGAAACAGGGCAACAGGGGTATTTTGGTCTTTTCACAGGATACGTTACTCCGATTGAACTAAAATTTTGTATGCAACTATAAAACACCATTCTCTACAACTTTAATGTTTTGTGCTAAGGCTGATTCTGTCTCTAACATACTCAAACAAAAACAGGCAGAACAGGGTCATATGGAAACCCTAAACTGGAATTTATGCATCCAAGCTGGAAATTTCTTTAGGCAAAACAAACTAACACATAAACACTAGATATTTCACATATCAAAGCTAGTGAATCATGGCCAACCTTTAAGCTTCATATATGGGCAGAAAATTCACCAATAAAACTGAAAATTTCCATATCACTTCTTCCAACCATGAAATATTGCATAATACTACCAAAATTGCAACTATAAGCCACTAATTTACAATTATTGGAAGTAGAGAGAGTTTCTTGCCATATGCACCTCTTTACCTCTAAACCCAAAGGTGACAAGCAAATCAAGAGGGATGAAAGATTTTCTTCTTCTAAAACTTCACCAAAAGCTTCTCTCAAAGCTTACCTCAAGATTGATCGGTGTAGATTAGGATTTTTCGTTGGATTCTTCATGATTTAAGCAAGAGATCAAGGCTGAATGTTTTTGTGTTTTCTCTCCCTTTTCTCTCTCAAAATTTCGTCCATCATGCTTACAAGAAGAAGAAATGATGAACACAAAAGGTTTGGTCAAGATAAGAAGAAGAAATCATGGTCTTGGTCAAAGGTCCAACTTACAATGGTTTCAAGCCACTTGGCTTTCTAGAATGTCCTCCAACCTCCTAATCTTCTAACACTAATCCACCTAGCTAATCCCTAATTATCACTAATCACCTTATAAAATAACATCCTTTTATACAAACTTCAATTAATCGCCAAAATTGTACCCGACTAACCGCAGTAGCGGGCCCCATGTCCTTAATACTCTTTAAATTTAACGTGGACTAACTTGTATCAAGGAAATGATTTGAAAACTCTATTCCTTTATAAAAATGTATAGAAAATTAATATATTGAAGAAAGGTACAAAATTATAGACAAGAAAACAAAATAATGTCTAGAAAATATATAAAATTTTCGGGTTCTTACACTTATTCTTTCGGGGCGTCACAGGTCCTCTTTAGGATCCTTCTCAGAATCACTAGGCGGCGTTCCCTTGACCTTCCTCAGCCAAGTTTTGTACTATTTCCCCCACCTGGGCTTTACACTCAGACAAAATATTATCGCTTCGGTCTCTTACTTCCCTTACTACTCGAACAAGGCGACCATTAGCCTCCTGAGCCTAATCTCGAAAGGCGTTGGTTTGCTCTTGCTCCTCAAGGATAGAAGCCTCAAGCTCTCAAATCCTAGCCCCTTGCACCCACAAGACAGCCAGCAGATGCTCAGTCTCCGTTTGGCATCTACGATTGATGCTACCTAATCTTCTCTTCTCGTCGGCTATAGCGAGAACTACCCTATCGGGGTAGGAATAGGTCCGCCAGCAGTCACAGTGTCGGACCCTACATCCTGGAGCCCACCAACATACAGGCCCTCCGGGATGCTCCCGAAAGCTAAGTACTCTTCGAGGTGGCTCGGCACTCCCGTTCTTGCCATTTCATTCCATTGCCTACATTATAAGTAACATTGCAAGAATAAGCAATTTAAACAAATAACACTAAGTTAAGCACCTATTCTCTAGGGTTCACACTTAGACAATCATATACAAGCTATAACATGTATAAGTCACTCAATTTACCCATACCAATTCAAACCTAGATTTTGATACTACTGGTGATGACCCCACCTCCCTTTAGGGCGCACCCCAAGGTTTAGCGGACCGCCTGCTCAGCTCTCGCCAGGACTCGCTCACTTACTTAAAAAAACTAATTTACAACTATTGAAAATGAATGAAACAACAATTCCCAAGTTTAGAATGTACATTGATGCAAGTTAAGCTCCAAGGCTCATACATTCCCAAATATCTCAAAATATTTAAAATTCCAAATAAATTCAACCCTAATCAAGCACTAGCACTAGTACAATCGTAAAAATTCAAAAACTAGATGATGCTAGCCTGTACCAGCCTCACGCCCCCGCCCTGTAAGGAAAACAAAACTAATAGAGTGAGCTAAAATTTAGTGAGATTCCAAAACATCATGTAGACCCAAAAAGCAAGTTGACCACTATTTAAAAGTGAAAATATCAAAGTAGCGAGCATAAGAGTTCATAACATGAGCAATAACACTTCACATAGCAGCCATTAGGCTATCAACATTTCCAAGTAAAAGGATACAGTCGCTTTTGTAAGTTAATTCCGCCATAGCTTTACCAAGTAGTAGTTGACACTCTGTCAACTTTCAAGTAGAGTAACTAGTCCAGTAGTGCTCCACTTAACTCCAATCTCTGTCCACCATTCAAATGCCCTACCGGGCCTAAACTCCAAGATAAACACTGGTGGTAATACTCGAGTATACCAATTAGTCAAGGAGATAACACTCGACTCGACAAAACTAGAGACCCAGGGTTCGTTATCTAACCGACCAAGCCCTTGCCGGCTCGACTCAATTAACTAGCCACAGGGTTTCTGGAATTCCAAACCGTACTCAAGTCATATACATGTATATCAAGTCAATTGCAACCAATGAACAATAATATGTCACCGTAGGGCAAGCACGATAAAGTACACCCTTACTCGTGCAAACAAGTCAAGTATTTCATTCAAGTATCAAGTTCAATCATGCACTTGGAAACATTCACCAATGACTTATTGCTTTGAAAAACCACACTCAGGTTCAACTCCCTGGCTGGAGTCCAAATCTGCGATAAAATATCATTTAACAGTTTGAAATCAATTAAGGTTCAAAATATAAGAGATTCGCTTAAAGAAAATCAAATAAATGGAACTCGTTTAAGTAGTATTCATTTTACTTATCAAACTTTAGAAAATTCTTGCTCGCTTTTTGGGTTTTGATAAAGAAGCGATTAACCCTTATAAGTTAGCAACTTGGTGTAAAAAAAACTAAGAAATCGTATTTAAAGTGGTCGCTACTTTCACCTTTAAAAGTGTATGAGTTTTGGCAGAAATTCAGCTTATATACTTCTACTAAAGGAATCTTGAATACCCGAAACAACCTAAGTTCAATTCATCCACGAATCACTGCTGAAGTTTTGATTTCACTCGCTTATCCTACGAAAGAAAAATTTGGGCAGCATGTCCTTTGTATATATCAATTTTTTTCCAGCCATTAAGGCTTCATTTTTTCCTCAAATCAGCCCAACTCAAACTCCACAAGTAGCATATCAAGATAGCTCTTCATCTAGGCTAAAAACCAACAAATTTGTAGCTCATTTCTATCAAATAATCATCCAATATCAAAGCTGGAAATTTCTTAGCAAAGCTGGAAATTCATCTTTTAACGCTAAAAAGTCACAATCATGCTACTAATCACTTCACAAATTCCATATCCAAACTCAATACCAACATAATAGAGTTGAATAACATAAATCAAGGCTAAAATGGCAAAAACCCTAGCTGAAAATCCACTAATCTACACCAAAACTAGAAGATCATCCTTAATATTCCAAGATTCATGCCATCTACACCATATTTAGCAAGAATAAGATAGAGAAAGAAAGTTGATAAACTTATATCTTCCAAAACTTCTTGAAAAGTGAAGAACCAAGCAGTTTCTCCCAAGAATTTCACCACTCCAAGCTTCCTAAACACCACTGGACTAGTTTAATCGGTTTAGTTTTTGTGATCTCAACTCAAACAAGGCAAAATCAAGGTTGGAAATGAAAGTTTTCTTCTCCCTTTGTCCTCCCCTTGCTCTTGGCCAACATGAAGAAATAATGGAGGAAAGTTAGCCAAAATGGAAGATAAGAAGGAAGGAATTGTCTTGGTCAAACTCTTCTTTCATTGCCAACACTTGTCACTCAAGATTTTCTTTATTTTTTTCTTTTCTTCTTTTTCTTTGATAAAAAATTTTGGCTGGATTAAGGGATAATTTAGGGCTGATTAGATGAAATAAAAACAAGAAAATTAGGGTAAGAAAGTAATGGTCAAGTGGTGTATTCAATCGGTAACAAACGGTGCACGTCGGTTCAAACCTATTTTCCTTAACTCTCTCTCGTACTTGTGTTTTAACTGATGATTCACTAACTTATTATTAGCACTTCTAATCACATACTTCCTGTGATGCCCCCACTTCTCCCTAAGGTGAACCAAAGGGTATTTGCGGAACGCTTGCCCAACTCTCGCCAGGACTCAAGACAATTCAATTCAATCTTAATACAATACTAGCCATCACGACAGGATAAAGTAAGAAAGTATGGAAACTTTCAAGCTTTACAATATATATGCAATTAATACAAGCCTACTAAAGAGAAGTCGCTTCCATAACCGATTGCCTAAATCTTATACCACCAGTTCAAAATACAACGATTATCTAATTCTTACATCGGATTTCCCAAAATACACATCAAATCCCAAAATAACAACAGCCAAAATATCTAGCCAATTGCATTCGAAACCCTAATACACCAGTACATCCATAGGGTTTCTCCGAGATTCACTCCAGGACCTTTCCTGTTAAGGAAAACAAATCTACGGGGGTGAGCGATTGCTCATGAGGCAAAGAACACACATGCAAGCACATTGTCCAAGTAACAATCCCAATTAACGAGTAAAACAATAATAGTCATGTAAATGACAATTCGAGCAATAAGAGTAAACAGAAACAATTCAAGGATATAGGAGCTCTCATGAGCTATTTTCCACTTGCACGATCAAGAACTTCCACGAGTTGACACTACGTCAATCGGGTAGGTTATAGTTCGTAGAACCACACTTATCATGTCCCCCGTTCACCATTACATACCCCTGCATCGGGCCCGCCTGTCATTTGTTTGAGGCGATACTGCTTGAGTATGCCAAGTAAGACCTCTCACTAGGTTGAGCTTACGTTTTCTCATGGTTCACCAAGGAGCCCGACCAAACCCATGCCGACTCAAGTCCAAGGTTGGCCAGTGAGAGTTGGGCATTCCCCATGTACATTTGTGAGTCGAGGAGATTCGCTCCAGCGACGTATGCAGCCATAGCATACCATTTCATTTCATTCAATCATTCAATATCATTCATTTCATTCAATATATTTCATTCCATTCATTTCAAATGAGAACGAGTGCGGTAAAGTACACACTCGACTCCATTTTCAAAACCTCCAATCATTTATAACAATTAAGTATGTATCAAGTACTCATACACTTGATACTCACCAAGTAAACAAAGAAGTAATACCCTCTTGAGGGTTTAAGCGTCCATCGTAGGATCCACTTGAAGGTCCTATTGTGTGCCTGAGCAATTAATAATGAACTATCACTTATAAACTCCAATTATCATGAAAGATTGCACACATGTACAATCTAGAAAATATCGCGAGGACGAGCCTAAATTTTCCTATAAATCGAGGCTCAAAAGTGGGGTTCAACAATCATAAGAAATATCTAATCTTTATCGTTAAAATCATTGGATGGAAATAAGTAAGTATGAAATCATGTAAATCAATTTCCAAACGATTGATTGAAGACGAACTGAAACATGACACGTCACAATCCGGCCAAGAACTGGTCGGATATCCGGCCGGATTTCTGGCCGGATTCGAGGAAGTGAGGGATCCAAATTTTTTTTTTTAATTTCCACCACCAATCTGGCCAATTATTCGGCCAAGAACTGGCTAGATATACGGCAGGATTCTTTGAAAATGTTCCCGCGTGAAAATTTTACAAAATGGCCAAGAATTATCGAATTTAGGGGCATTCTTTGAAAAATCATAATTATTGAAAGTCCAAAATTGGAAAACTTGGTATCATTGGAAACTACTTATAAAGTATTAAAAGTTTCTAGAAGACACTATTCCATGATTCTAAATGGAAGATATTCAAAATTCGGCCCAAAGTTGCTGTTTTGGAATGCCAAGACAGATTTGGGTTGATTTTTAGCAAAGTTTGGAAATTTGGCAAAATTCACACAATGCGAACTAGCCTCTGAAATTTGGAACTCAATTAGAGTTACAATCAAAGTTTTTAAAACAATAAGCGGAACAAGAATTGGAGTTTTGAGCACCGAGATATAGTGGCTCAAAGTCACTAAAATTTCCTCCTCAAACAGGGGTTTTCCAGGTTTAAAGCTTGAGCTTTGGTACTTTAGTTGAGCATGTAAATGAACTTGGAATGGCACCAAAGTTAGCAGTGTTACACAACCATCTTTGTAAATGTTCATGCAAAAACTCGCACGGGAAGTTAGTTAACAAAACCATTGAAGTTCCAAGAATTTTCATGGCAAATCTGCCTTGTACTTTCATTTTCCTTTTCTCAAACATTTGGCCAATGAAATTCCTTGATCATGATTCATTTATGAAGAAAGAGTCTAGGAAATATTCAAAATACGTTTGGTAGGGGATTAATACCAAGGATTTCGAATAAGAAGTCCCAAATCAAGATTAGCTATAAATCAGTCCAGAATTAGGGTTTTCTTTCACGAAGACAGCTCTGAAATCTGCCACATCTCACTCAATTCAACTCAGAATTGAGCATGGTCAGTGGCGTTAAAAACTACATTCATAAGGTTACAATTTCTTAGAAGTAATTGTTTTAAAATTCTGTCCACAACTAGCTCATATTTGAACATCAAGTCGCTGCTGAAAACAGAGCTTCCAGTATAGACGAGAAATAGAACTAGCAAATTTACGAGTTTGGTACAGATCACTCAGGTGGAATCAGGATTTGAATTTTATATCATTGGAAAACTGGGAATGTCTAGTTTCCAATGCCGCAAACAGCACTCAATTTCAACATCAGGGCAAGGAGTTATAGCTGTTTGAAAATCACTGCCAGAGCAATACGGGACAAAATTCCAGTTTTGGTAGAATTTCGAAATCTCAACATTTGCCAAACCAAATCGAGTAATTTTTTGATGAAACTTTCTACACAACCTATATTACACATTAACATCAAAATCCAGTCATTTGAACCACAAAAGAAATGCACTAATGGTCACGGCAATGGCAAGGGCATAACGGGTAAAATTTTCCTCTTCACTTCCTTTGAACTTTCTTCAATAATACAACTCATTTCCACTAGATTAAATACTAATCCAACATAAACAACATCAAATCTCATCAAATCAGTCCATCAAGCCATAGTGGGATTTCATAGAGCCCACACACAAAATTTCCAACAATATAGAGTTACCCATATGAATTTATAAGCTCACAAGTGCAAGATAACTTCCATAAACTAAGATTTTAGAGGTTGATCGTTTATTACCTCTTTGGATGAGCAAGGCAAAAAACCTTGGAGGTAAAGAAAAACCGTGAGATGAAGCTCTTTTCCTAGCCTGAGGTGATCTCCAAGTGGTTAGCAAAGTGTATGTAAATTTTGAGGTGATTTGATGAAGATTTAGTGATGAAATGAAGAAAAACTTGATGAAAAAATTTGGTTGTTTTCTCCCTTGGATGGCCGGCCAGCTTAGAGCAAGAGAGAGAGAGTATTTGATGAAAAATGAAGCTTCCTTGAGAAGCTAAAATGTGTGGCTAAGACTGCCTCAAAAGTCAACTCTCTCCCCATGCGCACACGCGCGAGTTTCGTGCTCGATTCCTTTCGAGTTTATTTCACTTGTGCACTAAACCTCTAATGCATTTCCATTCATGCTATTATTATTCACTCTTAATGGTCTAAAAATAAGGGTCTAAAATTCCTCAATTAATCACGCACGCGAAAACACGTACGTCCGATTTGTGCGCGATAAAGTGGAAATTTCAAAAAATTCTTATAACGATAGTATCACTAACTAATACTTAAGCACTTAAACATAAAAATACCTATTTCAATACTAATGTACATGTCTCCAATTTTCCAAGCTTATTGTACCCTTAAATAGAATATTGCTTCCAAACGCGAATTCACTATTCTCACTAAACGAACTTTTCAAAAATAAATTTTTGTAACAAGTCATTTTAAAAATACATATAAGCCATAGTTTCATGTAATTGGGTCTAAAAAGGTTGGAATAAAATATTCTGAGCAAACAACCAATTAAATATTTAAATAAGCCAGTAATAGGAGTTTAAAATAAGTAAATTTGCGGGTCCTCACATGAGCCTAGTATTACTTCGTCAAATCTCCAATAAATTTGTATCAGCGCGTCTTTTGGAAAACTAACGACGCGCGAGCGGTATGCACTTAATTAGAACTCGTTCACCTTTAATTCGTCAATTAACTTTTCTTAATCTACTATTGATCATTCTAAATTTCCTCAAGATAATTACACTCTCGAATAGAACATCATCTCGAAACACACGTTCTCATTATTTCTCACTTAAACGAACTTCCGAAAATTATATTTGCTAACGGGACGTTTTAAAAACATAAGGAAGACATTGTTCCATATGAATGGACTTAGAATGGTTGAATTATTTGGAGAAAACAGGTGAATAAATATTTAAATAAACCAATAATATTCGATAAAAATAAAAAATTTTTGGGTCCTCACATCCTCCCCTCCTTAAAAAGAATTTCGCCCTCGAAATTCACTTACAGATCAATCCCTTCATGGTTAAGCCCATCAGATCAATCACTAGCTTACGTTTTTCAACTTATACTTCACAATTTCTATTCATTCAACTGGTAAACAAAACTTGATTTTCCCCAATAGGCATTTTAACTTCCGAGTCATAGAGCAACTTAATCGGCCTCATGTCTACCTCATATAGTAATGTTTTCACTTCTTTAATGCAAATATTGTAGCCACTAACTCCCAATCATGAGTTGGCTACTTTCTCTCGTGGTAATTTTGTGACAGCCCCACCTCCCCCTAAGGCGAACCAGAGGGTTCGGCGGACTGCCTGCCCAACTCTCGCCGGGACTCAGTCGTTCACTTCAGTTCTCAATTAAAATCGAAATAAATCCCAGGAATAAATATAATGACAATCCATAACCTAACGCAAAACTTATGTACATTACTATCTCCAAAAGGTAGTACAAACATCGAATATACAAAGGTTCTCAGTTCACCACACATCCAGCCCGTGCCAAGCACTAGGGCAAGAACCATTACAAAATCAGAAACTAGTCTAGGCTAGTCTAAACCGAGCTCTCGTCCTTGCTCGCCTTCCCCTGTTAAGGGAAACAAACTAAAGGGGTGAGCTAAAAGTTCAGTGAGGTTCCGAACATATAATTAAACAATAAAGCTAATGTATTAACCATAAATAACAAGTAATGCAAGAAACATGACAATATAAAGCAATAATAACATTCATTAAAAGGATACGGGCTCACAGGGAGCCATTTATTCATTCGTTCGTTCTCCTGTCGTTCCCTTTATTCCTCCAATCATTTGAAAATGAAATTTTTGTAAGTAAAACCCTCGTTCGTTCGTTTGTTCATTTCATTCACCCCCTCCTGGATGTTGGCCAGGCTCCACCAACCTACAAGGTAATACTCGAGTATACCAAATTCACCCAGGGTCACCATATCGCCCGATCGAGTCCGCTTCTGGCTCGAGTCGATCGGTAACGAAGGGCAGGGCCCATTTCAGCCAAAAGGCTTACATCATGTGCAACTAATGTTTCAATCATTAAATCATTGAAAATTTTACATTCATTTAGGTCGAGTGCGATAAAGTACACGCTCGCCTAGAAAACTCATTTTGAAAATCCTTGAAAGCACTTAACACATTATCAAACAACAACAACAAGTCATGAAGTCAAGGAGAATATAACAAACAAGGAACACTCACCTATGTACGCAAAACAACGTGCAAAATATCCTTCCGGATATTATCCTCAGTCACCAAGAAAACCTAAGATTAAACGAGAAAGAATATTACAGCTCATCTAGCGCAAACAATTAGGTGAAATCAAAGAAACTCGACAAATGATGAGTGGAATGTATAAAAAGACTTTAAAGTGAAACGGGGACATTTGGACCCATGGACAAAAATAACTAGGGTTTCATAGTTCAAACGTAAAATCCAACTCAAAAGGGTTATAAAATTTTCCAATGAAAACACTTGAACCAAAGGCAAGTCGGAATCCAGCTAGATAGGCTAAGAAATACTGTGTTCGGGATCGTTTATATGGTTCAAAATCATCTCATATTGAAGTAGATATTATAGACTAAATGTCTTAATGAAATTCACGTAAAAGGGACAACAAAATACCCAAGAAAACCCTAAACCACTCCTTTTTATTTGGGCAAGAGTAAGTAAACATTTGGATTTTCCAATTGAAGAAGGATCATGTTTTAAGATGGAAAAATGGTCATAGTATTTGCCAAACAAAAATATACAAGTTCAAGTAGAAACTTAGCCCTCGAGCGAAAATTTGGGCAGCACGCCCTTTGTATTTACCTATTTTTCCAGCCATTTATGGCTTCATTATTTTTCTCAATCAATCCCAAAGTCACACACAATATCATCTCATTTCAATATCCATTCCATAGGCTCAAAGTCATATAAGTACAAAATCAAGCTAAATGAGATTTAACAAAAGACAGATTTGACGTGTTTTTACGTAGCGGTCACAACCGAAGCTACACTTATCGGATTGGAATGAAATTTATACCATTTCAAAGCTAAGACAAATACATAAAACTTTCATGAAGACCACTCAATCCAGTTCTCACCCTAACTAGGTCAAATTTACCAAAACAACTCCAGATTTTCCAGTTCGAAGCTCACTGTGAAATTCAACTAGCAGTCCTGATTCATTCACTCATATCTCAGCACACACAACTCCAATTCAGATAATTCCAAAGCCATTTGAAAGCTAAGATACAAGGCTATAATTCTTAAGAAGATATCAACAACCAATTCAGTAATATTCCTGGTCAAACTAATCAATTACATAAGCTGATTATCAGTTTCGGACAGAAACAGGGCAGCAGGGGTATTTCAGTCTTTGCATAGGCTACATTGCTCTGATTGAGCAGAAATTTTTCAGGAAACTATAAAACATCATTCTCTACAACTTTCATGTTTTATGCTAAGCCTAATTCGGCCTCTAACATCACTAACTGGAACCAGACAGAACTGAACTACAATTTTCCAGAAATCTGGAATTTTGGGATTTCAAGGGCAATCTCTTCATTTTCTTGATTCAATCACTACCACAACCTCTTATACAAGCCTATATACATCATATACCACTCCTACAACAAGTATAAGAAGGAAATTAGTCAAACCCTAGCTTACATACATCACCCCAAAATCATCACAACAACTTGTATAGCTACTAATCTAACCAAAACATGAGTTATATAACATCTTAAACAAAAATTAAAAGAACCAAAGCCATGGGTCAGACCTTATACCTCAACAAAAGGGCTTGCAAGAGTAATACTTCACCTCCTCTTGAAATTTTTGGTTCCCTTAGCTTCCCAAGTTCACAAGTTAATCGGTTTAGAATCTTGTTTGTTTCACTCAAATGGTGCAAATCAAGATGAAAGAAGGTTGTTTCTCTTGCTCTCTCTTTCTCTCTCTCTTAAGCTCGACCAAAACAGAAAGAAATGAAGGAAATGAAGGAAAATGAGCTAAAATGAAGGATAAAAGAACAAGGAAAAAAAAATTAATCAAAGGGCCATAGGGTGGTGACACTTGTCACCACCAAAGCCATGCAAATTTTTCTCTTTCTCCCTTGCATTTTTGGCCACAAATTTCAGCCATATGGATGAGTATGGGGGGGGGGGATATTTTGTAGAAATATCAAGAGTATGTGGTGGTCAAGTGGTGGGTTCAATCGGTAGTGATCGATACCCGTCGGTTCGGGCCGATTTTCTTAAATCGCGTATACTAGGATTTTTTCTTCCTATTCACTAACTTTATATCATTACTTCTAATCACATATTATTTCTCACCTAAAAGTCACTCTGAAGCACCAAATTTGATCCTCGCTCCGTACCGGATAATTACACTACGGATACGCGCGAAAACCCTAACTTGCTCCAACTTAAAAATGAAAAGTGAAACCCTACTTTCTAGGTTCATTTGCACTTATTGTGGGGTGATTGAGTAGTAGGGCTATAATAAATGAATAAGTTCCAAATAAAAGAAAGTTTTTAAGAGAAACGTGAGGGATTTTATAATTCCAGTGATTAAAATTAGGGTTTCAATTAAAATATGAGTGATTTAAGAAAACCGGTTAGTCACAAGTAAATTAGGGTTTTTGAGAAAAATCTTAGGGTTTCTAATCTTTTAAAACAAAATAAGGTTTTAAATCAAACCTAAAGAAATACATTTTAGTATTTTCTTTACAAACAACCTCCTAATTTTCGGGGTATCACAAATTTAACTTCCTAGAGGCATATACAATCACCTCATCATGTATTATTAATATACATTCAAAATCATCCTTTGAAGCATCTATATAAATCACAAAGTTACCTCCTCCGCTCGGTAAGGCTAACATAGGTGCATCGGTTAAACATTTTTCACTTTCAAAATTCTTTCTCACATTTAGAATCCCAAATAACTTGCCAAGTCTTGCATTCTTAGAAAAATCCTTGATCAAACCAACAGTAATATTCGGCTACATCTAAGAACTCCAAATTTCGGTAAGACTTTCTGGTCATTTCCTCTTAAACAGTTTTCACTTTAGCTAAGTCAGTAACAATTCCCTCCTTAGATATTGTATAACCTAGAAAGGCTATTTCTCCCAGTCGAACTCACAGTTATTGAGCTTAACGAAAGCTGGCGCTCTCTCAAAGTTTGTAAAACAATCATCAGGTGTTTTTCATGCTCTTCTCAAACATTAGAGTATACCAATATATCATCAATAAATGCCACCACAGATTAATCCAAATACGGTTTAAACTCCAATGCATTAGGTCCATAAATGCTACTAGTGCATTAGTCAACCCGAAGGGTGAACTGAAAATTCAAAATGTCTATGTCTTAAATTGAAAGCAGTTTTAACCACATCAGTTTCCAGGATCCTCATCTGGTAATAGCTCTACTTTAAATCCAACTTGGATAGTATCATTGGTCCTTACAGTTGATCGAATTCCTATCCATGTAAAACAAAAGGTAGTTGTTCTTAATGGTCACATTGTTCTAGTCTCAATAGTCTATGTATAACCTCAAACTCCCATCCCAATTATTAGATTCGGTCCCTTAATCGTTAGGCGCATTAAATCTATTAAATGTTTCCTTTCACTAACCCAAATCTCAAAATTTTAATATATCAAATTGGCAATCAAACATTGGATCCCAACTTCAACCCTAAGTTCTCGATTTTTGGTCTCGATCCCTGGTCACCTCCAAGGCCTCAGGGTTGCTTATATTCTCAAGTATGATCTCGATCACGTCTACTATCGTTTATGTTTCATTATAAATCTAAAAGTGTGGGGCAAGGTTTAAAAATACATGTAAGTCATAAAATCAATTTTCATATGTTATAAAGATCATAATAATTACATCCAGTTGGAAGAGATTTATCAAATCATTTCAAAAGGAAAAGGGAAAACAACAAGATTATAGCAAAACGTGCAAAGTTGCCAAGATACAAAATAACAAAAGACTTTCTCTTATGCAAAAGATTGAGTCTCCAAATGTGCCAGCCTAGTCTAGGGTAAAACTATAATCTCTATCCCTCGAGTGAAGTCAAACCATCTCGACTTGTGAAACCTCCATTACTTGGGTCCTCTTCACAGCCATTAGTATTAGTTAGCCTCATCTGGCATTCAATTTCTTTGAGCGAACCTAATTGGCTGCTGAGTATTTCTTCCTTTTATTAGGGCACTGGGGCAACTTGAAATTTGGTGTTCGGTGCTACCACAATACAAGCACTTTTCCAATTTCTTCCAACATTCATTCTCCGTGTGGTTGGCTGCTGAGTATTTCTTCCTTTTATTAAGGCACTGGGGCAACTTGAAATTTGATGTTCGGTGCTACCACAATACAAGCACTTTTCCAATTTCTTCCAACATTCATTCTCCGTGTGGTTGGGCTTACCACAGTATCCACAAGTCGCACGAGAAGTCATGGCCTGATCAGCTTGAGAAGTTTCTTTGTATTTCATTTCTAGTTCTATGTTCTTATATAGCAACTCAATTTTCTCAGCATATTCTTGTTTCCATTGTCCTTCCCAGTAGTCAGCCAACTTCTTTTGAAACTCTACCTCCTTTCAAAGAAGGCCCACTTCCTTACGCATCTCTCCCAAATTTGTCATCTTACCAGTTGGTTCAAGTCAAATGCTAGCCTGCTAGGTAAATCAAAGGATCAAATAAGTAGCTATTCGTAATGGAAGCTCGAGCCATAATACTCTTTCATTCTTTTGCTTATAGGTTACCTCGGAATACAAATCTTAACCATTCTCTGCTTAATACGGGCGAGCTCTTAAGTCTCCACGAAATTACTATCAGTAATTTCAAATGCAAAAGGTAAGGGGACCTTATTCCTTAATATAAAAATTCCATGTCTTAGTTCACTCTTCAATACTTGTCTACAAGGTCATTCGAGAAGAAATCATAACCACTTGTTCTCACTAGTGCCTTATTGCATCTTCTCAAATCAATCTCACTATTTTGAGGTTAGATTTTCCGTGAGCGTAGATGGACGAACTTCAAAAATTGCTCAATTCCTCACACATTTCTTGGTTCTTAGGTTGGTTGATTGGTTTAGAGCTTTGGTGCTCAACCAACCGTGCTAGGACATCAATCGTATGATCAATAGCAGTAGCTACGCAATTATTTTCCTTCATTTTTAGGGTTTCGGTTCGGTCCCAGCAGTCGCTCACTAATCATCCCATTGAGTTTGGGGTTGTTTAACCCCTCGCCCTCAGTTCTTTTTCACTTCTTCGTCCGCTCATGAATTTAACATTCACAAAGGCATAACATAAAATGAGTGTGTATAAACGAAGCTTGAAAAGCGACACTTTGATCATGCAAAATGAAAATAAAAGGGAAGACACCGAAATAGTTGCAGATGTGTACAACCCAATCATAGATTTGAAGTCATAAAGCAATAAAGTCAAGCATCTCATGAGTAACGTTTAAATGCTTCAAAGGGGTAGGAAACATAGTGAAACAAAATACAAAATGCAATGGCCTTTAAGCGAGCACCACCCCGTCTATCTTTGGCAAAACTATTAAAGTAGTTTAAATCACTAGCTTAGTGATTGGCGAAGCCAAAAATCTCTACTACCTCCGTAGGATCAATTTCATTTCTAGCACTAGGAGTTTTAATCTCATGTCTCTTATCGAGTATCTTGTCATTCTCCACTTGTTCAACCAAGGTAACACACCCAACCATCGACTTATCCTTCCGGTCTCTAATTCCGTATACTACCCTTGCAAGTTGGTTCTCAGCTTTTTGAAGCTGCTCATTAGGAGCCTTTGTCTTTTCCTCGCTCCTTAAGTACCTCAGTCTCCACTTCAGAAATTCTAATAGTCTGGGCATCAACAATTGCCTTCGGTTCTCGATTATCCTCTTGAACTACCCTAGTTTCCTCGGATAGTCACCTCCGATGATCGGTCACTATTAATACCCCATTATTTGGGCACAAGTAAGTCCTTTGGAAATCACATAAAGTCCTAGTTCGGCGAGTTGGGTTATACCTCCAACGAGCTCCCCTAGGCCTTTCATGTCCCTGGTCACCATAATGCGTCCTCGAGACGGTTCAATGCAACCATTACCTTCTGTAACTTACAATTAAAATTAAAAGCTTAAATGGGACCAAATATACTAAATAAACTGGATTTGATCATCTCATACTATCCCACATGTCCCTTACAAGATCGAGAACCCCAATCGTTCATTAATTCAAACTTCGGTTCTAATTTTCATTCCCACTAGCGGTCACTTAACTTTCCAACCAGTTCCACAGTCCGGCATCCTAAACTTTTAAGCCTAGGATACACTACAAAGATCTGAAACCTAAGCTCTGATACTAACTATGACGCCCCCACTTCTCCCTAAGGTGAACCAAAGAGTATTCACGGAATGCCTGCTCAGCTCTCGCCAGGATTCAAGACAATTCAATTCAATCTTAATACAATACTAGCCATCATGACAAGATAAAGTAAGAAAGTGCGGAAACTTTCAAGCTTAACAATATATATACAATTAATACAAGTCTACTAAAAAGAAGTCGCTTCCATAACCGACTGTCCAAGTCTTACACCACCAGTTCAAAATACAGCGATTATCCAATTCTTACATCAGATTTCCCAAAATACACATCAAATCCCAAAATATACAACAGCCAAAATATCCAGCCAATTGCATTCAAAACCCCAATACACCAATATATCCAGAGGGTTTCTCCGAGATTCACTCCAGGGCCTTTCCTGTTAAGGAAAACAAATCTACGGGGTGAGCGATTGCTCGTGAGATCAAGAACACACATGCAAGCACATTGTACAAGTAACAATTCCAATTAGCGAGTAAAACAATAATATTCAAGTAAATGACAATTTGAGCAAGAAGAGTAAATAGAAACAATTCAAGGATATAGGAGCTCTCAGGAGCTATTTTCCACTTGCATGATCAAGAATCTCCACGAGTTGACACTCCGTCAATCGGGTAGGTTATAGTCCGTAGAACCACACTTATCATGTCCCCGTTCACCATTACATACCCCTACATCGGGCCCGCCTATCATTTGTTTGAGGCGATACTATTCGAGTATGCCAAGCAAGATCTCTCACCAGGTTGAGCTTACGTTTTCTCATGATTCACCAAGGAGCCCGACCAAGCCCATGTCGGATCGAGTCCAAGGTTGGCCAGTGAGAGTTGGGCGCCCCCCATGTACATTTGTGAGTCGAGGAGATTCATTCCAGCGACGTATGCAGCCGTAGCATACCATTTCATTTCATTCAATCATTCAATATCATTTATTTCATTCAATATATTTCATTCCATTCATTTCATATGAGAACGAGTGCGGTAAAGTACACACTCGACTCCATTTTCAAAATCTCCAATCATTTATAACAGTTAAGCATGTATCAAGTACTCATACACTTGACACTCACCAAGTAAACAAAAAAGTAATGCCCTCTTGAGGGTTTAAGCGTCCACCGTAGGATCCTCTTGTGTGCCTGAGCAATTAATAATGAACTATCACTTATAAACCTCAATTATCACGGAAGATTGCACACATGTACTGTAGACACCAAATTTTTGGTGTTTTATTATTTATTTATTTACTATTCATTTTTCATTTGTTCTATTTTTATTTGTCACAATTAGTTTTATTTACTTTTAGTTTTAGTTATTTTAGCCATTTTAGCGTAGAATTTCTCAAAGGAAAAAGAAAAGTGCTCAAAAAAAATATGTTTTAGTTGTTTTAGATTTATTTTCATTATTTAAAAATGAAAAAAAAATGAAAAATGGAAAATGAAAAAAAAAGGGAAAATGGAATTTGCACTTTGTTGTTTCTAGTTTATTTATATTTATCCAATGTTAATTAAATTATTTTTGTTATTTATTTTTATTATCAATTTTGTATTAATTTTTCAAAAAAAAATGAGAAGAGAAGATACGCGGCATGCAAGCTGCGTATTGTCGCAGCTTGTAAAGGATGGCTTGGTCAGCCCCTTGGCTGCAAATTTGGGAAAGATGGCTGAGGTTTTAGGGTTGAGTGTCCCATATAAAAGGAAAGAGAGGCATACAGAGAGAGAGTGGTGGCTGTAAAATCTGGAAAACGACAAAAAGAAAGAACCAGAGACCGGAGAAAAGGGGAGCAAGCCGAGAGAGATAGGGTTTTGGGGGGCTGAGGAAAAGAGAGGAAAGAGATGGGCAGGCTAGGTTTAGCAAAAAGAAACGGAGAGATAGAGAGAGAGCTTACGTGAAGAGGGAGATAGCTGAGAGGGTGCAACGGAGAGTTTGTGAGGAAGCGATGACTGGAAAGCAAGAAACGTGAGATAGAGCTCTCGGCTGAGCAGAAAAGAGAGCAAGAGGGGAGACCGTGAGCTTACAAACAAGAGGGAAAAGTAACGGAAACTAGGAAGGTTTGGCGGAAATGAAAAGCAGAGGAGGAAAAGAATCGCAGCCGCCATCACATCGTCGGAATCTGCCATGACCGCCTGCAAAGCTTCATCCGAATGCACTTTTGTCAGCCGTTCTTCGTTCAATAGACTTTGAAGGACGTCAAAGGTAATTTCTTTTGCCTTTTGCTTCGCACACAGCTTCAGATCTTCATTGAATCTGCCCAGGATTTTTGCTGCGTTGGTTTATGAATTTACTTTGCTGTTTTGTTCCCTATAGTAGTCCAATGGGTTTGGTTTTTCGTTGCAGAACTCATTGTTTAAATTGGTTTTTGAGGAAAACGAGATCTGATGGCTAATGTTTAGTGAAAATTTTGCTCCAAGTTGCTTGTCTGATCTGACATGCCGCATATTTGGAAAACTAGAAATTTGTAAGATTTCATGAAAAATCTGGTTTTTGCTAGCCTTTCCTCTCACTTAAATTTTCCTTTTGTTTGCGTGCTGAGTATTGAGTCCTGATGAAGTGGTTTGGAAGTCTTTCTATAGGCTTTTCCTGACTAATCCAGGAGGTCTGCTTGAGTTGTAGTTGGGTTACATTGGTGTTTGAAGGCTGCCGCAACCTGTTTTGTTTTCTTTTCTTTTCCGCAAATACTCACAAGCTTTAGCCACCCTAATTTGATGGTTTTGGTGTGAAAAGAGGCAGTGTTTGATTTGGTGTTGAGTTTTACATGTTTAGAGCATAAAACACTTGAATCATACTTGCTGGAAAATAAACCATCAGGTCGCCGAACCATTTTGCACAGAATTTCCTAGCATTCACATGATCTCTTTTCTATGTTTCGTTTGTTTGGATGCTGAAATTGTGGGTTACGTTGATTAGCTCAAGTTTTTTGGATGTTTGGTTGAAAGGTTTTTGATCAAACTTGTGTTGAAGTTGATATGTAGTTGCGGAAGGGAAGTTGCTGCATGGTTTATTAATCATCTTAGATTGCAAAGAAAAATTCTTGTTGCATTGTGTTTTGCTGTTTTTCCTTATTTCTGGCAGCTATCATTCCAGATTTTCTGTTTTGATTTTGCAAGAAAGGTGGAATAGTTGGTTTGATTGATAATTGAAGAGTTTGTATCTTGTGGTTGATATTCATTAGTAATATTTCGGTTGAAGTTGAAGCACAATAGGTTGCAGAGGAATGGAAATCAGATATGAGAAAATTGTTTCTACGTAACATGCATGAAAAATGACTTCTAAAATTGCACTTCAGACCCCCAAGTTTTCCCTTATGCCACTATGACCCAACCAATTGAATAATGTCCTCAATTTGGTCCTTCGCAGCTTTGATTTTTGCAACTTCATTGTTTGTTTGCTTTAATTAACTACCATGCTTTGTCAATTGCACTTAAGTCATAACTTTAGGGGCTTTACGATCAAGTGAGCTTTGTTTTGCACATTTCTTTTAATTTTTGTTAATTAAAGTGGTACCTTAACCTCTTTATTGTTTTGAAGCCATTTTTTCTTTCATTTGGACACCATTCCAAGGGGGCGGTATAATTTCTTTTATCCCTTTTTGTGTCTCTCCTATGTGATCCAACGTGCTAAGTGAGAATTACATGTCTAATTTGCTTTCTTTGCCTTTCCTTAATTCCTTTCATTTATTTCATTTACTTTTGCTTTTGTTAAGTTATTCTTTTATGGGGTATGTGTACACCTCTTGGCTTGTAATAGATAGGGCTTGGAGAGCATTTGATGAAGACCTACTGAAGACGTGTGCCTAGCTAGCAAATGTAATAGGTTCATTAGTTTGGTTGCATGCCTATGTGTTATGTGTTACTTGCTTTATTAGGTTCTTGCATCTAGTCGAGCATGCTAAGTGTTATGTGCTATGTGTTTATGAGCGTTTGGCATGTCTACTTGCTTTCTATAGTCGTAGATGAATGTGATGGATGAATGTACGTCACCACACTAGTCCAATGCTAGTTGTGGCTCATTATTCCGTTAGGAATTCATAGAAAGGGCTAGTCCAACGCTAGACCCTTAGTGGTCCCCTTTTCGTTAGTGCATACTTGCATGTTCACTACATGTCATGCATTTTTCTTAGTTTTATCATTTGGCATGCTCCTCGAACCCTTTTTTCCCTCATTTTAGAATTTTTGCACCTCATGCTAATTATAGGGTACATTTGCTTGAGAGTTCCCTTTCGATAAGGGAAACGAGCGAGTTTGGCTATAAAATGGCCTTAGCACGCTAGTTCTTCCTTCTAATCCAAGGAAAAATCAAAGTCGTAAAGTTAGGAGTCCTTCCCGTGCCCGACTTGATGCATTCCCTTAGGGTCATACACTTGCATTCTTTTATATCACCTCCTCACTCTTTTAACCACATTTTCTCACTACTTAGATTTTTTTCAATCCATTTTCTCACCACCTTTTTCGTATCCCTCATTTATTTTTCTACCTCACAAATGGCACTCAAATTGCACTTATACGTATCTAATATCCTATTTTCATTCATTTGCACACACAAACACCTTTATTTTCTCACACTTGCACACTTGCACTTAAGTCCTCACTTGCATTAATCACGACTTCTATGAGAGCTTTCCCTATTGGCCACCACAATTCATGTGGTTGGGACCAAAAGGCCTCATAAGAAACATTTTAGATTTAGGATTGCATTTTTCTTTCCTTTTTGCATCCATTAGTCATATCCAACATGCGATACATACCTTGGGTAGAAGAATTAGGAAAAGTGGGGCTAAGTCACTCAACTAGATTTGGCTAGGGTGAGGGAGTGCCTTAGGCTTTGCCTTTGCCTTCTCCCTTATCAAATGTGACCCCTAATCCCTGTCTTTGGTTACGTAGACCTAAAAGTTCTTTAAAAGGGTTTGTTTACTTTTTCGTTCAAAAACAAAAATCATTTTTGGGTGACTTGGTACACCCTAATTCTATACCAAGTGGCGACTCCATTTTTCATCCAAAAAACCCTTTTTGAACTTTATTTGGCCAAACCGTCGCATTTCACAATCCCACGGCCTTTTATTTTTCACTTTCACACACGTTCACATACATATCTCACACACTACTCACACCATTATCAAAAAGTGGGGCGCGACAACTTGGCGACTCTACTGGGGATTTCCTAAGTGGGTCCAAGCATTTGACTTAGCCATTCGTTTCCTTTTTCTACCCTTTTTATGCATGGCATGTGGATATTAGGGTTGCATCTTCCATTTTTAGGACCTTTTGTCTCACATACGCATCAAACTACTTCCTCGCTCACGAATGTATGATTGGTTGTTTGGATATATGTTTTACTTACTTATCTCGCGCTTTGCATTGCATTTGGGGGGGGTGTGTCACCTTTAGAGCCTCGCGTGGTTCTTAACCCTTTCCCTCAAAATAGGGAACACTTCATACGTGCACGTTTACTTATTGTTATCCTATTTTATTTTATTTTTCGTGGGCGCTATCCCACACCGCCTTGTAGGATTAGGATTGATTGCCTTGGGTAGGTGGATGGTGTGCACTGCGCCCATAGCGCTACCTAAGGGATCACTCGAGCCACCGATCGAAGGCCTTGGGAGTGATGACCCTTGGCCTTTGGGTCTGAAGGCTTGGGGACCTTTTAAACCTTATCGAGTCTAGTCGCATTAGTGAACCCCAGCCTCATGCATCCATGTTAGAATTTTCCTAGGTTAGAGTCAGCCTCACCCTCTTTTAAGCACATTAGGCAGGAGGGAAGGGGTTCCACCCCTTTTACTTGCTTTTATTGTATTTTCTTTTCTTAATTGCTCCCAATATGTTATGTGTACTATCAATTGCACTAACCATTGTTTGTTTTCTTTGCTTGCATTCATATGCTTTAGCAATAAGAGGCCTCTTTGGCACTCTTTTAGTGACTTACCCACTAGATAACTCACATGTTTAAATTTCAGTCATTACACTTAATTTTCAATAAATACATTTCATTTTAGACATTTTCCCCCCGATGCATTATTTATGTCCTTTAGGCCATATTTGTCACATATTTACATCGCTTTAATAAATGGCATCATGCATCCAACCTAGAAAGGGAATGCCATTTAGGGGATCCCGTGTTAGGAATAAACCGCCCTGTGTCTCGGATACTTAATCCAAAGAGACTTGCACGTTTACATTTTGTACCATCCAAAGGGGTAGTGCACAAGGTAAGGTAGGATCCGATCGTCTTCATAAGAGCGATTTTTGGAATATGAGCGTCTAATAATCACTTTTTGGCCATTTTATCAAAGTTGGTAAAAATCCCTTGCGCAAAGGACATTAATTTGAAGAAATTCACAAATGATTCCTCCTATTGAGACGATAAATAAATTGAGGCAAAAATTTGATTTTAGAAGGCTCATAGGCTAATGCATCGTAATAAATTTTTGAAACTACCAGTGGATAGCTTGATTTTTAAATGAGCTCCCAATTCCATTCAATCCATTGGACCATTTCATTTATCAATTTCATCTAGTCCATTTTATCAATTTGTTCATTTTTAGGGCAATCTGGTCGATTTTTTGAAGAAATCACCAATTTCATTCAATTCATTTGATTAGTTAGGGCAATTTTGTCGATTTTCGATAAATCATCAATTTCGTCCGATTCATTTGACCAATTTACCCTTTTAGGGCGATCTGGTCAATTTTGAATAAATTCTCGATTTCATTCAATTCATTTGATCAATTTCAATTTTTTAGGATGATTCGGTCCATTTTGAATAAAATTCTCAATTTCATTTGACCAATTTCTTTTTAGGATGATTCGGTCAATTTTGAGTAAGTTTTTAAATTCCACTCAATTCATTTGACCCGTTTCCCTTTTTAGGGTAATCCGGTCGATTTTAAATAAATGGTCAATTTCATTCAACCCATTTGACCAATCAGGGTTTCAATGTCAATTTCGAATGGGAAAACCTAGTCGATTTTGAGAAAACCATCCATTGCATCCAGACATTTGATCAGTTGGGGTTTTGACCCATGTTTTACTGAGGAAATTTTGTCAAACGAATTCCAGTCTCTTCGATAGGAAGTTCGTCAAGGTCAAACCCGTGCGTTTTTGCAAGTGTCTCTCGTCACTCCAATTGACCAAATTTTTCAAAATTATTTTTCACTCAATGAGTTGATCAGATCCATCAGGTATGGTATAGTGCCTACCTCAGAGGATTGCATCCTCATTCTAGGCCTACCCTTGGCATAAAAAAGGTTCCCCCATAGGGCATGCATACCGATTTTATAGTCTTGATTACTAACTCTGGGTATTTTTTCTTTTGTTTTCCCCCTCCCCTGCATTTATAAAAATTTCATAAAACATGAAAACATGAAATAAAGTATGAAAACAATTCTGATCTGATAAAGTTTGAAAATTACATGATTCTTGGGCAGGCCCTGCAATGTGAATTTGAAAATTCATCTGAAAACGCCTGTGTAAAATATTTAAGAGATTTCATTGCTCAAAGGGAGAAAGGGGCTATTAAGAGGGAAAAGTGTGTATACATGTGTAAAGGAGTTCCTTAGAATGTTTTTCATATGTATTGCTCTTTAAATTTTTCAAACATTGGCAATAATAAAACTTTTGTTCAGACAATTACTTGTTTTGTATAATACTCATGTACATTTCATCCTTTATTGAGCTCATTAAGAGATTTCATGATGAATTTTAAGAAATAAGACCGAATTGAGAGTTTTTTCAACCTCCAGCCTGAAAATTCACACAAGTGTATACTCTCTAAAATCCTCATGTACACTAGGTTGGTGATCCGAGCTCTACAATAAGAGTGCTCAGAAAAAAGTGAATGGTCATTCAAAAGGCCCAATAAAATACCTTTTCTCCTTCACTTAACCCCGAAATTAAATCAGTCACACTGATTGATAAATTACAAATTGGGGTCATTTTCGCTTGAAAAATGTCCATTGTGTCTAATTATATTCAGTCCACATCTCAGTGAAAGCAAAAGGGGCATTATTCTTATTTGTTTTGAAAATTTGGAATGATACTTCAAGCGTTTGTTTCTCTATCTATACAGATTTTATCATTTGCTCTCCCATTTGAGCCTGTAAAAGAATAATTTTGTTTCAAATAAACGCCTTGACGATCACTACCCTGCATTGGAAATTTTCAAAAATCAAAAGGGGAATGGATTCTCAATGAGCATTGCGTTACTTTGGTTGTCATGAAGCGTAAGAATGATACTTTGGCCGTCGTTTCTACAACCTAAACACTGTTTACCCATTGCATCCTCATTTGAGCTAAAATTGGTGGTTCTTTTTGAAGCACTTATGATCGCACCCCACATTGGGGAGGGAGATTGGAAATTTTTTTTTTTTTTAAAAAAAAAGAGAAAAGCAAAAATGCTGAAATTAAAAGAAAAGTGAGAATTGCAAGTTTGGGGGAATTTAATTCTACCTGGGCTTCAACTTTGAAAAGAGAGAAAAGAGAGACAGAGAAAAGAAGGAAGAGATTTATCCGCACGGACCACCTATGTTTCACAGATATGGATGAACAAGGGTCTTCCTCAGTCAGTTAATTCAGATACATGCCAGAAATTTCTCATTAATGAAAGTTTCCTTTCAGAATTATTGTAAGGTATAGAATAAAAGTCAGGCCCTCTTCTTTTCCAATCAAACATTTTATCCCTAGTTATTCCTTTTGAGCCTTCAGAATAAAATACTTCGTTTGGCAACCCCTGAGAATCGCAAACCCCACATTGGGGCAAGTTTGAGTTGAAAAAGAAAAGTTTCAAGAAGTGAAAAGTGATAATGCAACAAAATCAAAAGCAAAAGAAGAAAAGAGAATCTCAGTTCACAAATAAACTGGGGCAAATTTTGTGAAAGTTCAAAAATGGCAGAAGGCCGAAAAATCAAAAGAAGAAAGAAAATGAAAGAGAAAAGCCTCAATTGAGCATAAACTCTGGGGCAAGTCTTGATTTAACCCTAAAATAGGGTTGTCACAACAATGCGATCTCAGATTACTTAAATCACTCTTGAAATCTGCCTTTAGGCCCTAACTTTTCTAAACACCCCACCAGACCCCATTACAAAAACCAAAAGCCCTGACTTCTGTTCTTTGCAATGGCCCTGTCAAGAAAATTTCTGATGCCGGAAAATTTTAGCTGTATTTCTGAATTGCTTGGGTATGGGGTTGGCGCTACTCACCATGTGAAAATCCACCAAGTTGAGGGAAAAGAAAAAGAGGCAAAAAGCAAAGCAAGAAAAGTAAATGCAAGAAAATGCAGAAAAATTCGATGCTGAAGTCCCTGGTGAATGATGAGAAAAAATGCAAACAAAGTCTGAGATTTTTCTTTGAGTTCCAACGTAGGGGCAATTTTGAAAAATGCGATCTTCGGTGCAATGTCCTTGAAAGATTTATTCTTTAACTATCGTTTTCAAGCTACATTACAAGCTAACAAAGTCCATCGTTGACTTATTCCTTCATGGCAATCCAAAGTGAGGATTATGCTCGTAAGAAATCCATCAATTATTTGTGATCATAGGGGTATAACCAGTTTTCACAGGTTTAGCTATCGTTTCTACCCATTTTGTTGCAAGCCTATAAAGCTTATACGTTGACTAAATTTTCTTAAGAAATAAGAGTGACAAACTCTTTGCTTTCACTAAGATGTGGTATTGAAGGGATTACATACAATTTTGGGCACAAAAAATAAGATAAATTCTGACCTCCCATTTCCTTAGCCATTTTAAAAATAAAGTCACTTGATTGGTCCTGAAAGATGAGCCAACCAGAAGTAGTGACCCGTTACCCTAAGCACCAATGCTAAAAGTGAGGAAGAAATCTTCTTGAATTTGGTGTTACTTCGAGGAATTCATCATGAAATTTCTGCATGAGTTCAAGCTTGACGTTTAAAGTTTCTTCACATTGTTGTATATGTGCATTCTTTTCTAAATTTTAGAAAGTGTGGTTTTTCTTTGTTCAAATAAATGGGAAATCATCTGAACAAATTTTTGCAATCAAGGGAGCCCATACTGGGGCAAAAATTTTATTTGTGAGATTTCATGAAATAAGCCCATACTGGGGCAAATATTTTGTAATACATTTGAGATTTTTGTCCAAAAATCAAATAATAACATTTTTCGAATCAATCCCGCTGCTCTTTTCATGGAATTTATGTGCATGTCATGCTTTGTTAAGCCCCCTGTGCAGGTATTCATGGTTCAAAATGACGAAAATCATCCAGTGAGGCGGAAGGCCAATACTGCAAAGAGAAGTAAGAAGAAGGAGGGAAAAATGGACCCGACACTGGGGCAAATTATTTTGAAAAAATTCTCTCGGAAAAATCCGAAAGGAAGGAAAAAATCGAAAGAAAAAAAAATCAGAAAAAGAAAGGAAAAATCAAAAAATAAAAAAATCATCAAAAAATCATCATCAGAAAGGTCAAAAATCAAAAAACTCAAGTTTAACTTCTTGCTTCTTGACAAATCAAATTCAATTTCAACTTCACAAGATCATGTTGGGCCTGGACTTCGCGCCGCCAACTTCACAACATCACGTTGGAGCTGGGTTTTATCCCGCCAACCTCGGCAGAACTGGGTTCTATCCCGCTGACCGCTTATATCACGTTGGAGTTGGGTTTTATCCCGCCAACCTCGGCAGAACTGGGTTCTATCCCGCTGACCACTTATATCACGTTGGAGCTGGGTTTTATCCCGCCAACCTCGGTAGAGCTGGGTTCTATCCCACTGACCAATCAGCCACTGGAGCGTGAGGTTAGTCCCGCCAGTGTGCATTTCATTTTCACAGCCACTAGAGCGTGAGGTTAGTCCCGCCAGTGAGCATTTCATTTTCACAGCCACTGGAGCGTGAGGTCAGTCCCGCCAGTGTGCATTTCATTTTCACAGCTACTGGAGCGTGGGTTTGTCCCGCCAGTAAGCATTTCATTTACATCGCTACTGGAGCATGGGTTAGTCCCGCCAGTAAGCATTTCATTTTCACAGCCACTGGAGCGTGGGTTAGTCCCGCCAGTGAGCATTTTCTTTTATTTCGCCGCTAGCCGTTGGGTCAGTCCCACTAGCGTGCTTTTCATTTTCACTGCCACTAGCCGTGGGTCAGTCCCACTAGTGAGCATTTCCTTTTTTTTTTGCACCGCCACTAGCCGTGGGTCAGTCCCACTAGTGAGCACTCCATGATTTTATTTTATTCGGGCCAGTCCCATGATTTTTAAATTTCTTGTTCGGGTCTATCCCGTTTTAAATTTCCTGTTCGGGTCTATCCCGTTTTAAATTTCCTGTTCGGGTCTATCCCGTTTTAAATTTTCTGTCTGGATCTATCCCATTTATATTTCTGTCCGGGTCTATCCCGTTGGTCTATCCCATTTACATTTCTGTCCGGGTCTATTCCGTTTTAAATTTCTGTTCGGGTCAGTCCCGTTTTAAATTCCTGTTCGGGCCAGTCCCGTTTAAATTCCTGTCTCGGGTCAGTCCCGATTTTAAATTTCCTGTCTCGGGTCAGTCCCGATTAAAATTTTCTGTTTAATTTTCTTGTCTGGGTCAGTCCCATTTCAAAAATTTTTGTCAAAAGGGGTAAATCCTCATTTCTAGAGTGTCAGTCGTTCAAGTTTAATGCAGACAAATAACACAGGTAAGTATTTGGTGTCTACTTCTTTGTCTCAAGTTTTTTCAAAACTCAGACAAAGAGGGGCAAACTGTAGACACCAAATTTTTGATGTTTTATTATTTATTTATTTACTATTCATTTTTCATTTGTTCTATTTTTATTTGTCACAATTAGTTTTATTTACTTTTAGTTTTAGTTATTTTAGCCATTTTAGCGTAGAATTTCTCAAAGGAAAAAGAAAAGTGCTCAAAAAAATATGTTTTAGTTGTTTTAGATTTAGTTTCATTATTTAAAAATGAAAAGAGAAAAAATGAAAAAAAGGGAAAATGGAATTTGCACTTTGTTGTTTCTAGTTTATTTATATTTATCCAATGTTAATTAAATTATTTTTGTTATTTATTTTTATTATCAATTTTGTTTTAATTTTTCAAAAAAAAATGAGAAGAGAAGATACGCGGCATGCAAGCTGCGTATTGTCGCAGCTTGTAAAGGATGGCTTGGTCAGCCCCTTGGCTGCAAATTTGGGAAAGATGGCTGAGGTTTTAGGGTTGAGTGTCCCATATAAAAGGAAAGAGAGGCATACAGAGAGAGGGTGGCGGCTGCAAAATCTGGAAAACGGCAAAAAGAAAGAACCAGAGACCGGAGAAAAGGGGAGCAAGCCGAGAGAGATAGGGTTTTGGGGGGCTGAGGAAAAGAGAGGAAAGAGATGGGCAGGCTAGGTTTAGCAAAAAGAAATGGAGAGATAGAGAGAGAGCTTACGTGAAGAGGGAGATAGCTGAGAGGGTGCAACGGAGAGTTTGTGAGGAGGCGATGACTGGAAAGCAAGAAACGTGAGATAGAGCTCTCGGCTGAGCAGAAAAGAGAGCAAGAGGGGAGACCGTGAGCTTCCAAACAAGAGGGAAAAGTAACGGAAACTAGGAAGGTTTGGCGGAAATGAAAAGCAGAGGAGGAAAAGAATCGCAGCCGCTATCACGTCGTCGGAATCTGCCATGACCGCCTGCAAAGCTTCATCCGAATGCACTCTTGTCAGCCGTTCTTCGTTCAATAGACTCTGAAGGACGTCAAAGGTAATTTCTTTTGCCTTTTGCTTCTCACACAGCTTCAGATCTTCATTGAATCAGCCCAGGATTTTTGCGGCGTTGGTTTATGAATTTACTTTGCTGTTTTGTTCCCTATAGTAGTCCAGTGGGTTTGGTTTTTCGTTGCAGAACTCATTGTTTAAATTGGTTTTTGAGGAAAACGAGATCTGATGGCTAATGTTTAGTGAAAATTTTGCTCCAAGTTGCTTGTTTGATCTGACATGCCGCAGATTTGGAAAACTAGAAATTTGTAAGATTTCATGAAAAATCTGGTTTTTGCTAGCCTTTCCTCTCACTTAAATTTTCCTTTTGTTTGCGTGCTGAGTATTGAGTCCCGATGAAGTGGTTTGGAAGTCTTTCTATAGGCTTTTCCTGACTAGTCCAGGAGGTCTGCTTGAGTTGTAGTTGGGTTACATTGATGTTTGAAGGCTGCCGCAACCTGTTTTGTTTTCTTTTCTTTTCCGCAAATACTCACAAGCTTTAGCCACCCTAATTTGATGGTTTTGGTGTGAAAAGAGGCAGTGTTTGATTTGGTGTTGAGTTTTGCATGTTTAGAGCATAAAACACTTGAATCATACTTGCTGGAAAATAAACCATCAGGTCGCCGAACCATTTTGCACAGAATTTCCTAGCATTCACATGATCTCTTTTCTATGTTTTGTTTGTTTGGATGCTGAAATTGTGGGTTACGTTGATTAGCTCAAGTTTTTTGGATGTTTGGTTGAAAGGTTTTTTATCAAACTTGTGTTGAAGTTGATATGTAGTTGCGGAAGGGAAGTTGCTGCATGGTTTATTAATTATCTTAGATTGCAAAGAAAAATTCTTGTTGCATTCTGTTTTGTTGTTTTTCCTTATTTCTCGCAGCTATCATTCCAGATTTTCTGTTTTGATTTTGCAAGAAAGGTGGAATAGTTGGTTTGATTGATAATTGAAGAGTTTGTATCTTGTGGTTGATATTCATTGGTAATATTTCGGTTGAAGTTGAAGCACAATAGGTTGCAGAGGAATGGAAATCAGATATGAGAAAATTGTTTCTACGTAACATGCATGAAAAATGACTTCTAAAATTGCACTTCAGACCCCCAAGTTTTCCCTTATGCCACTATGACCCAACCAATAGAATAATGTCCTCAATTTGGTCCTTCGCAGCTTTGATTTTTGCAACTTCATTGTTTGTTTGCTTTAATTAACTACCATGCTTTGTCAATTGCACTTAAGTCATAACTTTAGGGGCTTTACGATCAAGTGAGCTTTGTTTTGCACATTTCTTTTAATTTTTGTTAATTAAAGTGGTACCTTGACCTCTTTATTGTTTTGAAACCATTTTTTCTTTCATTTGGACACCATTCCAAGGGGGCGGTATAATTTCTTTTATCCCTTTTTGTGTCTCTCCTATGTGATCCAACGTGCTAAGTGAGAATTGCATGTCTAATTTGCTTTCCTTGCCTTTCTTTAATTCCTTTCATTTATTTCATTTACTTTTGCTTTTGTTAAGTTATTCTTTTATGGGGTATGTGTACACCTCTTGGCTTGTAATAGATAGGGCTTGGAGAGCATTTGATGAAGACCTACTGAAGACGTGTGCCTAGCTAGCAAATGTAATAGGTTCATTAGTTTGGTTGCATGCCTATGTGTTATGTGTTACTTGCTTTATTAGGTTCTTGCATCTAGTCGAGCATGCTAAGTGTTATGTGCTATGTGTTTATGAGCGTTTGGCATGTCTACTTGCTTTCTATAGTCGTAGATGAATGTGATGGATGAATGTACGTCACCACACTAGTCCAATGCTAGTTGTGGCTCATTATTCCGTTAGGAATTCATAGAAAGGGCTAGTCCAACGCTAGACCCTTAGTGGTCCCCTTTTCGTTAGTGCATACTTGCATGTTCACTACATGTCATGCATTTTTCTTAGTTTTATCATTTGGCATGCTCCTCGAACCCTTTTTTCCCTCATTTTAGAATTTTTGCACCTCATGCTAATTATAGGGTACATTTGCTTGAGAGTTCCCTTTCGATAAGGGAAACGAGCGAGTTTGGCTACAAAATGGCCTTAGCACGCTAGTTCTTCCTTCTAATCCAAGGGAAAATCAAAGTCGTAAAGTTAGTAGCCTTTCCCGTGCCCGACTTGATGCATTCCCTTAGGGTCATACACTTGCATTCTTTTATATCACCTCCTCACTCTTTTAACCACATTTTCTCACTACTTAGATTTTTCTCAATCCATTTTCTCACCACCTTTTTCCTATCCCTCATTTATTTTTCTACCTCACAAATGGCACTCAAATTGCACTTATACGTATCTAATATCCTATTTTCATTATTTGCACACACAAACACCTTTATTTTCTCACACTTGCACACTTGCACTTAAGTCCTCACTTGCATTAATCACGACTTCTATGAGAGCTTTCCCTATTGGCTACCACAATTCATGTGGTTGGGACCAAAAGGCCTTATAAGCAACATTTTAGATTTAGGATTGCATTTTTCTTTCCTTTTTGCATCCATTAGTCATATCCAACATGCGATACATACCTTGGGTAGAAGAATTAGGAAAAGTGGGGCTAAGTCACTCAACTAGCTTTGGCTAGGGTGAGGGAGTGCCTTAGGCTTTGCCTTTGCCTTCTCCCTTATCAAATGTGACCCCGATCCCTGTCTTTGGTTACGTAGACCTAAAAGTTCTTTAAAAGGGTTTGTTTACTTTTTCGTTCAAAAACAAAAATCATTTTTGGGTGACTTGGTACACTCTAACTCTATACCAAGTGGCGACTCCATTTTTCATCCAAAAAACCCTTTTTGAACTTTATTTGCCCAAACCATCGCATTTCACAATCCCACGGCCTTTTATTTTTCACTTTCACACACGTTCACATACATATTTCACACACTACTCATACCATTATGAAAAACTTGGGCGCGACATGTACAATCTAGAAAATATCGCGAGACGAGCCTAAATTTTCTTGTAAATCGAGGCTCAAAAGTGGGGTTCAACAATCATAAGAAAAATCTAATCTTTATCGTTAAAATCATTGGATGGAAACAAGTAAGTATGAAATCATATAAATCAATTTCGAAAAGATCGATCGAAGACGAACTGAAATGTGACACGTCACAATCCGGCCAGAAATCTGGCCGGATATATGAAATCATATAAATCAATTTCGAAAAGATCGATCGAAGACGAACTGAAATGTGACACGTCACAATCCGGCCAAAAACTAGCCGGATATCCGGCCAGATTTCTGGCCTGATTCGAGGCAGTGAGGGATCCAAATTTTTTTTTTCAATTTCCACCACTAATCTGGCCAACTATCTGGCCGAGAATTGGCCGGATATACGGCAGGATTCTTTGAAAATGTTCCCGCGCGAAAATTTTACCAAATGGCCAAGAATTATCAAATTTAGGGGCATTCTTTGAAAAATCATAACTCACTCTTTGAAAGTCCAAAATTGGAAAACTTGGTACCGTTAGAAACTACTTCTAAAGTACTAAAAGTTTTTAGAAGACACTATTCCATGATTCCAAATGGAAGATATTCAAAATTCGGCCCAAAGTTACTATTTTGGAATGCCAAGACAGATTTGGATTGATTTTTGGCATAGTTTGGAAATTCAGTACATTTCACACAATGCGAACTAGCCTCTGAAATTTGGAACTCAATTAGAGTTACAATCAAAGTTTTCAACACAACAAGCAAAACAAGAATTGGAGTTTTGAGCACCGAGATATAGTGGCTCAAAGTCACTAAAATTTCCTCCTCAAACAGGGGTTTTCCAGTTTTAAAGCTTGACTTTAGTACTTTAGTTGAGCATGTAAATGAACTTGGAATGGCACCAAAGTTAGCAGTATTACACTACCATCTAAGAGATATTCCTTTGTAAATTTTCATGCAAAAACTCGCACGGGAAGTCAGCTAACAAAACAATTGAAGTTCCAAGAATTTCCATGGCAAATCTGCCTTGTACTTTCGTTTTCCTTTTCTCAAACATTTGGCCAATGAAAATTCCTCGAACATGATTCATTTTTGAAGACAAAGTCTAGGAAACATCCAAAATATGTTTGGTAGGTGATTAACACCAAGGATTTCGAATAAGAAGTCCCAAATCAAGATTAGCTATAAATCAGTCCAGAATTAGGGTTTTCTTTCATGAAGACAGCTCTGAAATCTGGCCACATCTCACTCAATTCAACTCAGAATTGAGCGTGGTTAGTGGTGTTGAAAATACATTCATAAGGCTACAATTTTTTAGAAGGAATCGTTTTAAAATTCTGTCAACAACTAGCTCATATTTGTGCATCAAGTTGCTGCTTAAAACAGAGCTTCCAGTATAGACGAGAAACAGAACCAGCAACTTTACGAGGTTGGTACAGATCACTCAGATGGAATCAGGATGTACATTTTATACCGTTGGAAAACTGGGAATGTCTAGTTTCCAATGCCACAAACGTCACTCTATTTTGACGTTGGAGCAAGGAGTTATAGCTGTTTGAAAATCACTGCCAGAGCAATACGGGACAAAATTCCAGTTTTGGTAGAATTTCGAAATCTCAACATTTGCCCAACCAAATCAAGTAATTTTTTTATGAAACTTTCTACACAACCTGTATTACACATTTATATCAAAATCCATTCATTTGAACTACAAAAAAATGCACTAAGGGTGACGGCAATGGCAGGGCAGAAAGGGTAAAATTTTCCTCTTCACTTCCTTTGAACTTTCTTCAACAATACAACTCATTTCCACTAGATTAAATACTAATCCAACATAAATAACATCAAATCTCATCAAATCAGTCCATCAAGCCATAGTGGGATTTCATAGAGCCCACACACAAAATTTTCAACAATATAGAGCTACCCATATGAATTTATAAGCTCACAAGTGCAAGATAACTTCCATAAACTAAAATTTTAGAGGTTAATCGTTCATTACCTCTTTGTTTGAGCAAGGCAGAAAATTTCAGTCCCTTGGAGCTAAAGAAAAACCGTGAGATGAAGCTCTTTTCCCAGCTTGAGGTGATCTCTAAGTGGTTAGCAAAGTGTATGTAAATTTTGAGGTGATTTGGTGAAGATTTAGTGATGAAATGAAGAAGAACTTGATGAAGACATTTGGTTCTTTTCTCTCTTGGATGGCCGGCCAGCTTAGAGCAAGAGAGAGAGAGAGTGTTTGATGAAAAATGGAGCTTCCTTGAGAAGCTAAAATGTGTGGCTAAGAATGCCTCAAAAGTCAACTCTCTCCCCGCGCGTACACGCGCGAGTTTCGTGCTCGATTCCTTTCGAGTTTATTTCACTTGTGCACTAAACCTCTAATGCATTTTCATTCATACAATTATTATTCACTCTTAATGGTCTAAAAATAAGGGTCTAAAGTTCCTGTGACGGCCCCACTTCCTCCTAGGGTGTACCCCAGGGTTCAGCGGGTCGCCTGCCCAACTCGCGCCAGGACTCAAAACTTAAAGCAATAAAAGCTAGATAAACCAAAAGAGTACGATATACATCTTCAAAAGAAGTTATCCAACTATTACCTCACCTTATGATCATGACCAAAATCAGAAAATAACCCGAAGAAAGGTCCTTATACAGATTACTAAAATAAGGATAAACATCTTAACTATTCAACTATTACAAGCACACCTAACTATACTAGTGAATGTGCCAAGGAGTCCCCCGCGTCGTCCCCTGCTAAGGAAAACAAAGGAAACGGGGTAAGTTATATGCTTAGTAAGTAAACGGGATAAAAGCGTAAATTTCACATTTAAATAAACAACTATTTCACAAAATGTCAAGTCAAGTGCAAAAATAACAATACAAATGAAAGATACATGTTGGCTCCAAAGCCAAGTCGTTTGCCATGTGTGACCTCCTGCCGACACTCCGTCGACCACAAATAAGGTCTGTAGAACTCCACTTTTACACTCACCTAACACCTTATCACGCTCACTGGCCACTCACCTCACAAACTTGCTCGAGCGAACGAAATTGAGCTTGGTTCACAAGCTCGATTCACAAACTTGGTTCACAACTTGAACCTACAAACTTGGTTCACATTCTCGGTGAACCGGATTCACAAACTTGGTAACCTCAGACTAGGTTGGACTGGCTTCGACCAAGCCCTGACCGGCTCGAATAGTCCATCTAGGTCGGAAGATCAACCCCAACTCACAAACGTCACCCCGAGCCACAAGCTCAAGGGGCTCAAACCCAAAATAATTCATGTAGACATGTCATGTACAAATATGCATGTAAATTAGGGTTTAGGTCGAGCGCGATGAAGTACACCCTCGTCTAGGTACCCTATCCATCACTTTGAACACATAAGCAAGTTATATACAAAACGGCCCGAATACTTACTTCAAAACAAAGATATCAAAAGGTGTTCAATTTATGTCACGTAGAGTAGCTAGTAGTAGGCCCCACCGGCTCCGCCTAGTCCGTCATCGTCTGAAATAGAAGATTACATCACAATATATCACAAACGGCCACTAACATGCATAACTCAAGTAAAACGGCAAAATTGGCACATGCAAGTGCGGAAACGGCAAAATGGACACGCGCGCGCGCGGAACGGCAAACGGAAACGGCCAAATCTGCCATCTCAAACCGTTTTGATCAAAAGTTAGGCTAGGAATATCGGATCAAGGTGGGTGAGACACCATTTCGAAGCTACGAGGAAGGGCTACCACTTTTATTTAAACATCTCAACCCAGATCTCAATAGGTATTGGTAAAAAATGCACAAAATAGTTCCAGCCATCTCATTTCAGTTTATCAAACAGGCCCTGTTTGAAAGACCGTAACTCACGGCTCAGAAATCGGAATCAAGAAATTCTAGAGCTGTTAGAAAGCTCATTCATAAGGCTATAACTTTCATGTTTGGACCAAAAGCTGAATCAATACGTAGCATGGGGAAAAATGGGTCCAAACGTCCCTGTCAGAACTGTCCAAATTCGAAGGCAGTTCTGACAACCGATCTTGTTTCGGTCATAACTGAAGCTACGGGACTCGGATTTGGATGAACTTTATACCGTTTCGAAGATAAGACCAAGATCTACATTTCTTCTGAAGAGGTCAACACCCAGTTCATACGTTATCAAAACGGACAGAACATGGTCAGAGGCTAAAACAAGAAACGGGGCAGAATTCTGAGTTTAGAATAGATGCGACTATTTTGGCCATAGCTCAGGATACTCTAATCCATTTGACCTAAAATTTTGCAGGGATATTCAGGACATAAGAGGATACAACTTTCATGAAGATCACTTAGTCAAATTTCCAGTGTAACCCAGTTAAATTCCCAGTTCACCGAACCAGGTTCCAACAAATCGGCTAATTAACCATACTTCATTTAAATGGTCATATCTCAGGCTACCAAAGTCCGTTTAGGGCATTCTTGGAGGCGTTGAAAAGCTAAGACAGGGTACTAAAACTTTCATGTTTTGGAAAATGGCTAAATCCATACGGATCATAGTGAATAAATACAGCCAAAAGACTGAACTGTCTAACGGAACACTGGAATTTAGCTCAGGGCAGTGAGGGTATTTTAGTCTTTTCACAGGCTACGTAACTCCGATTGGCCTGAAATTTTTTAGGCAAATATAAAACATCATTCTATACAACTTTATTGTTTTGTGCTAAGCCTAATTTGGCCTCTAACATGGTGCAATAAAACCGGACAGAATAGAGCTGAAATTTTCCAGAAACCTGGGATTTTGGGATTCAATGCAACCTTTCTTGATTTCTTGCTCCAATCATCACCACAACCACTTATATAAGCTTAGATACAACATATATCATCTATATAGCAAGTATAGGCAGCAAATACCTCAAACCCTAACTCACATATATCACTTTAAATCATCATAACAACTTGTATCACAACCAATCTAACCAAAACACGAATTATATATCATCTTAATCAAAAATAAAAGAATCACAGCTATGGGTTAGACCTTATACCTCAACAAAAGAAGCTTGTAAGAGTAATACTTCACCTCCTCTTCAAATATCTGGTTCCCCTAGCTTCCCAAGCTTTCAATTTGCAAGTTAATCGGTTTAGTTTTCTTGTTTTCTCACTAAATCAAACAAAACCCAAGCTGGATTTAGCGCTTTGTTTCTCTTGTTTTCTCTCTCACTCTCACGGCTGGAGGGCTGGAAATGGGGGCTCAATTGAAGCTTCAAGAAGGTTAAAATGATAGGAAGTAAGTTGGGTCAAAGTGGACAAATGTCACCCTTGGATTGGAAGTCAATTTTTTTTCTTTTCTCTCTTGTTTTCTTGGTCAAATATTGTGGCTGATGTATGAGATATTTTGAGGGTTAATTAGCTGAAATAAAATGAAAAGATTAAGGTAATAAAGTATGGGTCAAGTGGTGTGTTTACCCGGTAACAAACGGTACCCGTCGGTTCGCACCGTTTTTCCTTAAATCACACGTACTAGGGTTTTTACTTCCTATTCACTAACTTTATATCATTGCTCCTAATCACATATTATTTCTCATCCAAAAGTCACTCTTAAGCACCAAATTTGATCATTACTTCGTACCAAATAACCATACTACGGAAAAACGTGAAACCCTAATTTGCTCCAACTTGCAAACAAAAAGCGAAACCCTACTTGCTAGGTTCATTTGCACCTATTGAGGAATGATTGGGTAGTAGAGCCATATTAAATGAATAATTTTCAAATAAAAGGCAAAACGTGAGGAATTTTACAATTCCATTGAAAAAATTAGGGTGTCAATTAAAATATGAGGGATTTAAGAAAACCTGTTGGTCACAAGTAAATTAGGGTTTCAATCAAGTAATCTAGGTTTTTTTTTTAAATTTAGGGTTTAAGGAAGTTGGGGTATCACAGTTCCTCAATTAATCGCACACGCGAAAACACGTACTTCCGATTTGTGCGCGATAAAGTGGAAATTCCAAAAAATTCTTAGAACGATAGTATCACTAACTAACACTTAAGCATTTAAATATAAAAATACCTATTTCAAGACTAATGTACAAGTCTCCAATTTTCCAAACTTATTGTACCCTTAAATCGAATATTGCTTCCAAACGCGAATTCACTATTCTCACTAAACGAACTTGTGAGGACTCGCAAAATTTACTTATTTCTAGTTTTTTTAAAATTATTGAATTGTCCGTTTGCTCCGAATATTTTATTTCAATCTTTTTAGACCCAATTATATGGATTTATGACTTGCATATATTTTTAAAATGATTTGTTTTCAAATTTAATTTTTGAAAAGTCGCTAAGTGAGAATAGTGAATGCGCGTTTGGAAGAAATAACCGATTTGAGAGTACAATGAGGTTGGAAAATTGGAGACTTGTATATTAGTCTTAAAATAGGTACTTTTATGTTTAAGTGTTCAAGTGTTAGAAAGTTATATTATCGTTATAAGAATTTCTTGAAAAATTCACTTTATCGCGCACAAATCGGAAGTACGCGTTTTTACTCGTGCGATTAATTGAGGGACTTTAGACCTTTATTTTTAGACCATTAAGAGTGAATAATAATAGCATGAATGTAAGTGCATTAGAGGTTTAGTGCACTAGTGCAACAAACTCGAGGGGAATCGAGCACCAAACACGTGCGTGCGCGCGGGAGAAAGAGTTGACTTTTGAATTATTTAGAGCCACACATTTTAGCTTCTCCTGGAAGCTTCATTAGAGCCCAAAACACTCTTTTTTCTGCTCTATTCCAGCCGTGCATATCAAGAAGAAAAGAACCAAATTTCTCCTCCAAGTTCTTCTTCATTGCATCACTATATTTCCACCAAATTTCTCCTCCAAGTTCTTCTTCATTGCATCACTATATTTCCACCAAATCACTTTAAACTTTAACCACACTTCGCAATCTACTTGGAGAGCAACTCAAGCTACAAAAAGAGCTTCAAATCCACAGTTTTTCTTGAGCAAGGAGGACCAAAATTTCTGCCTTAATCATTTAAGAAAGTAAGTGACGATCAACCTTGCAAATCTTGACTTATGGAAGTTATTTAGCACTTATGAGTTCATAATTTCTTATGGGTAGCTTTAAATTGTTGAAAAATTGGTGAGTGGGCTCTATGAACTCCCACTATGGCTTGATGAACTGATTTTGTGAGTTTTGATGTTAATAATGTTGGATTAGTGCTTAAATTAATAGAAATGAGTGATATTATGGATGAAAGCTCAAAGGAAGTGAAGGGGAGAATTTTTCCATTTCTGCCCCTGTGAATGCCGTGACCTTTAGAGCATTTTTTTGAAGTCCTATTGACTTATTTATGATGTATATATGTTGTATGGGTTGTGTGGAAAGTTTCCAACGAGTGCTATTTTTGAAGTCCTATCGAGTGCTGTTTATGGCACTGGAAACTAGACATTTCCAACTTTCCAACGGTATAAAATGCACATCTTGATTCCATCTGAGTAATCCATACCAATCGTTTGAACATGACTGTCCTGTTTCGCTAATTCACTGGAAGCTCTGTTTTGAGCAGCGAATTGATGCTCAAATATGAGTTAGTTGTGGATAGATTTTGAAAATGATTTCTTCTGAGAAATTATAGCTTTATGAATCTAGTTTTCAACACCACCAACCACACTCAATTCCAAGTTAAATTGAGTGAGTTGGCCGAAGTTCGAAACTGATTTAGGGATTGAAAACCCTCTTTTGGCTAGTTGATGGCTTAACCTTGATTGGGACTTGTTGTTTCGAAATTCTTGGTGTTAATCACCTACTAAACACATCTTGGATGCTTCTTAGACAATGTCTATACAAATGAACTGTTATTCTTGGTTTTGATGATCACAAAGTAATTTGAAATGTTTATGCTAACCAGGAAAGTGAACACTTTGATTGACCAAGAAAGTGAACACTTTGATCAGGTCTCCTGACTACGTTGCTTTGGATGTGGCAAACAAGATTGGAATAATATGAATGAATTTAGTCATTGTTTTGTTCCGATCAAAGATACTGGACCTGTTTGGAACCTGAGTTTTTTGGGAGTTTGTCTAAAACTTTACTGTAGTGCACTGTAGAAGTTTTTGAAAAAATTTTGTAGAAGTTTTTGAAAGGTGAAAAACTTTTTTGTAGAAGTTTTTGAAATGTTACTGTAGACGTTTTTTGGATTATTTTTAGAGGTATTTTTAAAACATATTTTTGAGTATTTTATAATTTATAATTTATAATTTTTATATTTTTATATTTTTAAACATTTATGCATTTATAATACGTTTATAAATATTTAGAAATAAATATATTTATATATTTATATAAAAATATATAAATGTATTATATTATATATAATACGTAATATACATATATTTATAAATGTATAAATGTATAATTAATATAAATGTATAAATTATAAATGAATATTATATAAATGTATAAATTATAATTTATAAATGTATATGATGATTATGTATAAATGTATTAATATAATTAATATAAATGTATAAATGTATGAATATTATGTATAAATGTATAATTAATATTGTTTATAATTTATAATTTTTATTGTTTAAATATTTATATGCATTTATGCATTTATAATACATTTATAAATATTTAGAAATAAATATATTTATATATTTATATAAAAATATATAAATGTATTATATTATATATAATACATAATATACATATATTTATAAATGTATAAATGTATAATTAATATAAATGTATATATTATAAATGAATATTATATAAATGTATAAATTATAATTTATAAATATATATGATGATTATGTATAACTGTATTAATATAATTAATATAAATGTATAAATGTATAATTAATATTGTTTATAATTTATAATTTTTATTGTTTAAATATTTATATATATTTGTGCATTTATAATACATTTATAAATAAATATATTTATATAGTTATATAAAAATATATAAATGTATTATGTTATATATAATACATAATATAAATATATTTACAAATGTAATAATTGTATATTATTATAAATGAATATTATAAAAATATATAAATGAATATATTATAAATATATAATATTATGTATAAATGTATTAATATAATTAATATAAATGTATTAGTATTATGTATAAATATATAATTAATATTGTGTGTTAATATTATGTATAAATGTATTATGTTATACATAATACATAATATAATTGTATATAAATATACATAAATATATATACATAAATGTGTAATATATATAATATGTATTATATATATTAAATATATAATATATAATATTTATATAAATGTATAATTACATATTTATATTAATATTAATTTATATGCTATATAATATTTATATAAATATATAAAAATATATTTTAAATAAAATAAAATATTTATAATATGTTTAAATAAATATATAAATATATAATATTATAAATATATAATATATATAATAAATTTTTGAGAGTGAGGAACTCAAAATTCAAAAAAAATTTTTGAGGTTACCGGCGGCGCCAGAATAGGTAACCGGCGCCAGGAGAGGTGGTGGAGGCGGTGTCTGGTGTGGTGGGTTGGGTGAGGGAGGAAGAAAAGTTTTTGAGAAATTTTTTGTGTATAGATTTTTGAAGTGTGTAGGTAAAAAATTTTGAAAAGTTTTTTGGGGTTCCTGTAGCAAAAGTTGTTAAAAAACTTGGTAAAAAACTAGAGTGCCAAACAGGCCCACTGTCCTTTAAGTATGACAATTTTGCTATTCTTGGTATTTTGAAATGTATCTAACCTTCTTCAATTATAAGTGTCTTTACATATCAAAGAATCAGGTATGAATAGGTCATGAAATGCAATTCAACCAAAAGAAGAAGCAAAAACAGGACACTCACGTCGGATGGCCGAAACGAATCTGTCGGACGTCCGAAAGAATAAAGAGCATCAAGAAGGAAGCTCTGTCGGACGCTCATGAGAAAAGCATCGGACGTCCGGAAGGATCGGACGCTTGCCATCGGACGCTCATCAACCGCATCGGACGTCCGAAAAATTCCAAGATAACTTGCTAGCTCTCGGCCCAAGGTCGGACGCTGTGCTGTCGGACGACAAAAAACTCATCGGACGTCCGAACCTCAACTTGGCTATCATCGGACGATTGGTTCGGACGATGATTCGATCGTCGGACGTCCGACAGCCCCAACGGCTAGTTGACTCTTCAGCTGCCTTCTATCCGTTGGAAGCATTGATGAAACCCATTTCTAGATCCCTTTAAAATCAAACTGGTCTGAACCAAGAGGGAACTTTTGCACACTTTGTTTACAAGATCTCAAGAGATATTTTAGCTTGAAAATAGTCTCCAAAACTAGATTTGTTTTAAAGTGGTGTGAATTTCTGGTGAGCATTTCTTTTGTGGTTGAAAGGATCTTTAGTGTAGCTTTGTTGAGGGTTTTCTGAGTGATTGTAAAACTTCTTAGCTTGACTAAGTGAGGCTTAGGGCAAGGAAGAAGTGCTCCCTCCATTGTACATCTAGTTGATCTTCTTTCATCAAAGAGAAGTTGCTCCTCCGAGAGTTTGGTCTTCAAGTTTGAGGAAAGCTTGGTAGACACTTGGTTTGATTCCCTATCTTACTTTTCTGTTTAATAAAATCTTCATTGCTTATCTATACTTGCTTCTCTGATCAATATTGCTATTGTCTCCTAATCTACTTGGTTGATCATTACTAAAAAGGAAGGTAAATTTTCATTAAAGAAAAAGTGCATATATTTGGTTAAGATTTTAATCAACCCAATTCACCCCCCCTCTTGGTTGTCTGTGGGACTTACATGAACCATATTTAAGATGTCTTCATTGGCCAAACGTTTGCGAAAAGGAAAACTCAAGTACAAGGCAGATTTGCCTTAGAAATTTGGAAACTTTAGTGATTTCGTTAACCAACTTTTCGTACGTATTTTTTTCATGAAATTTGACAGAGAAATAACCCTTATATGGTCGTGTAATACTGCTAATTTTGGTGCCATTCCAAGTCCGTTTCGATGTTTAACCAAAGTCCCAACGTTCGTGAATTAAATCTGGAATATAGCTTAACGGTCTCACTTTTCAGAAATTTTGAGCCGCCATATCTTGGTGCTCAAAACTCCAATTCTTGTTCTGCTTGATTTGTTTTAAACTTTATTGTAACTCTAATTGAGTTTCAAATTTGAGAGGCTAGTTGAAATTCTGTGAATTTTGCCGAATTTCCAAAGTTGGCCAAAAACTAATCCCGAAACTGCTTTGATAGCCTAAAACAATAATTTTGAGCCAAATTTTGAATGTCTTTCATTTGGAATCATGGAAAAGTGTCTTCTAGGAACTTTTAGTACTTTGGAAGGAGTTTCCAACAGTATCAATTTTTTCAATTTTGAACTTGTAAAGAGTAAGATATGATTTTTAAAAGATCTCGTATCAAAACTGAAATTTTCGAAACTTAAGGAAATGGAGTTTTTTGAATTCTCCTTTTCCCTTCGATATCACATGATCGTTTTACATTTGAATTTAGAGATGAAAACTAGATTTCTCTTGTGCTTTAAAACCCCGCCTTTGAGTCTCGATTTACAAGTAAATAGGGCTCATTTTCATGAGATTTTCTTAGATTGTACTCTAGTACAATCTTCTTCGATAATTGGGGTTATGAGTAATAGATTATTATTAATTGCTCAGGCACTCAAGAGGACCTTCAAGAGGACCTCACAGGAGACGCCTAACTTATCGCTTGTACTTGCTACTTGAGTCACTCGGTGAGTGTCATGTGTGTGAAAACGTGTTAATTGCTTTGATAATAGAATATTTTGAAAATGCTGAGTCGAGTGTGTACTTTATCACACTCGTTCTCCTTTAAGTGAAGTGTACTTGAATTTCGTGACATGAAATACTTGAATAGCTTAAAGTGACTTGTTAAGTGAATTTAACTAAAGTGTTTAAGTGATTAATTATGCTATGGCTGCATAAGTCGATGGAAGTGAATCTCCTCGACTCTTAAGTGTTAAGTAGGGGGGCGCTCAAATCTCACTGGATAACCCTGGACTCGAGCCGGCATGGGTTTGGTCGGGATCCTTGGCGAACCATAAGAAAATAAAAACTTGACCTATTAAGAGGTCTTGCATGGCCTACTCGAGTAGTATCGCCTCAAACAAAAGGCAGGCGGGCCCGATACAGGGATATGTAAGATGAAAGGGGACATGATAAGTGAAGTTTTATGGACTAAACCTACCCGATTGACAGAGTGTCAACTCGTGGAGGTTCGTGATCGCGCAAGTGAAAAATAGCTCCTGAGAGCTCATATATCCTTGAATTGTTTCTGTTTACTTTTCCCGCTCGAATTGTTATTTATTGAAATATTATTGCTCTACTTGTTAAATTGGGATTGTTACTTGAACAACGTGCCTGCATGTGTGTTCTTGGCCTCACGAGCGTTTTACTCACCCTGTAGTTTTGTTTTCCTTAACAGGAAAGGATCAGAAGTGAACCTCGGAGAAACCCTTTTTGAATGTACTTTTGTGTTAGGATTTTCAATGTACTTGGCTAGACTCTGGATTATTGCATATTTTGGGATTTGATGTAACCTTTGTGAATTTGATGTAAGGATTGGATACTTAATGTATTTTGGAACTCATGATGTAAGTTTGAATGTTATTTATGGGAGTGACCTTCCTTTCTTACTTATATCATCGTGATGGCTGGTATTTTCATTAAGCTTGAACGGGATTTGTCTTGAGTCCTGCCGAGAGTTGAGCAGGTGTCCCGTGGATACCCTTTGGTTCGCCTTAAGGAGAAGTGGGGGCGTGTTGACCTTGGTCCCTAGCTTTTGATGTTTACAAAACAATGGATAATTCTAATATCTCTTCAAGAAATATTTTCAGTTGTGAAGCAAATTAGATTCAAAGATCAAGTGCAATTGAAAGGGACAAAGGCTGCTGAAAGCTGTTGGACGCTTGGAACGGACGTTCAATAATCATTGCGTAACTTCGGACTCATGAAGAACTCCACCACCGGACGTCCAAAGGAAATAAGACATTCCCTCTGGATCACTGACCTCAATCGGATGCAAGCATCGGACGTCCGATAGGATTTTTCAAAATCGACGAAACCATCGGACGCTGAATATGTCTTCACCAGACGTCCGATAGAAACAGGATGATTTCTCAAATCTCTTTGTTTGCTGTCGGACACACAAAGAGCTTGCACCAGACGTCCGATAGAATTGAAGAAAATTTCTCAAACTCACTGCCTGCTGTCGGATGCAAAAAACAGGAGTACTGGACGTTCGATACTCCAACAGCTACTTTCTATCCATTGGAAGCATTAATGAGGCGCTTTTTTGGTCCTATATAAATAGTGGTTGGTTAAATACTTCAAACAACTTTTGCACACTGAAGATACAAAAGATCTAGAGTGATTTTAGTGAGAAAATACTCTTCAAGGAAGATTTGTAGTCTTAGTGGTGTGAGGTTCATTGTAAACTTTTCATTTGTGAGTGAATACTTCATGAGTGTAGCTCTGCGAGGGTTGTCCTAAGGGATGGTAAAACGTTCTAGCTTGACCGAGTGGAGTTCGGGGCAAGGAGGAGGTGAACTTTCCTTTATACACAAGAGTGATTGTAATTCATCAACTTGAAGAAACTTGTTTGAATTAATCTACAAGCTCAAGAGGAGCTGGGTAGTTAATTGATTTGCAATTCTTTCCTTTTTATTTACTTATTGTTACGTTTGTGATATTTACATTGTTTATCTCTTCCACTTGGTTGTCTTCGATCCTTACAGGGCGTCACAGTTGGTATCAGAGCACTAAGTTAGAGATCTATATGGAAAACATACTAAATACTCTACCCTTAAGACCTAAGGCCGGACGACTTAGTCATACATTGAGTGATACATACGGCGAGTTAGTGACTAAGTTGGTCATGCATTAAGTGACATCCGAGCAAGCTAGTGATTAAGTTCCTAACCCGAAAAGTGTGATTGTTTTACAGGGATGGAAAATGGAAACAGGACTCCGGCAGCTAATGGGAATGGCCATGCTAATGGTCATGTAGAGCCTCCTAGGCCTATTTACTACCGAGCTCTTGGTGGAGGGGCTCAAGTGCGCTACTCACCCTCTAGTAGATATACCCTCGATATTCGTGTAGGTTGACTTTTGCCTACCTGAACCATCTCATGCTAGCCTTGGAGGATGAGCGCCGTAAGTTGGTGAATGCCAACTTAGACTTACAGGCAGAGGTGGACGAGCTTAGACAGATGGTAGGTGCTTAGGGTGAGAGGATTGCTGAGCTCGAGGAGGTTGTAGAGGGCGAGGTTGTGACGCCCCGAAAAAAAAAAGAGTTTGAGAACCCGGAAATTTTGTAATTTTCTAGGGTTTAATTTTTTAATCGCCCGTTTTTCTACATTTTCTTGATTAGAAAAATTCCCCAGATAAAGTTTATGAGCAAAAATAGTTTTAAAATGATTTTCCTAGTATTGGAGAGTTTTTAGAAAATTAAGAATATATAACGGACGTGGGACCCACAAGTGCGAAAAGTTCGGAAAAATTCGGCCAATTAGGTTAAATTCCGGATACTGTGTAAAATTTATCGGGTGTTAAGGGATAAGTAGAGGATGTGAATTGATTGATGTGAGAGGAAAAAGAAAAGATAAGATTGCATTTATGGAGGTGACAAGTGTCACCATTGTATTGGAAATAGCTTATGACTTACTATTCATTTTCTTGACTTTTTGACCAATTGCTTAAATATCTTAAAAATCACACAAAATTCATTCTTGTCTTCAACCTCTTGGCTGATTCTCTCTCTAGCAAAGAAGGAAGAAAAAACCTCTTCAAAGTTTGGCAATTATCTAGCTCAAATCCTCCAAAACACTTGCTTGATCTAGTTTCTACTCCATAAAACCTCTTCTTTTAGTGATAGTGAGTTGTTTGGTGAAGTTGTTTGGAAGCTTAAGGTGACAAGTAGCTCTCCCTCTTGTTTTGCTAAGGTAAGTGGTGGATGAACACCTCTCCTTCCTCTAATGATGTTCAATTCATGATTAGTGGTGTTATAAGATGCAATTTCATGGATTATTTCTTGAGTTTGGTTGAATTGGTGAAGTTTTATTATTTTTGGGGATTTTTCTGTTTTCATAGGGATATGATTGGGTGGTCATGTATGATGATTGGAAATGATGTTTAATGACTCTAGGATGTGGAAAAAGTGATTAAGTGCAATCAATTTCTGTTTTGGAAGAAATTTCAGAAAATTAGGTTTTGTAGTTCTTCATTCTGCCCGAATTTATTGCACCATGTTAGAGGCCGAATTGGACTTTTCTCAAAACATGAAAGTTGTAGGTATTGATGAGTTTGAAGTGCCTGTAAAATTTCAGGTCATTTGGATTAGTGTAGAGTGAGATATGCCGATTTTACTGTTGCTATTCTGGGTTGATCAGAATGCGAAAACTGCACTTGTAATTGGCCATTTTGACTGGAATTGCTTTGGATTTAGGTGTTGGTGTCTTCTGATGAAATGTATCTGGATGTCTTAGCTACCATATACCTTTGGAATTTCGGCATTTGGACCTGTATAGACTGAGTTATAGTAATTACAGCATTATGTGATTTGTAAACCTGTTTTTGGTGTTTCCGGTTGAGTATTTGGCACATTTGACCTAGTTGTGCTAGGATTTGGACTGAGTGGCCTTCTACATTGTTGTAGACCTATCTCTTATCTTCGAAACGGTGCGTCTTGCACCTTCTTCCGACAATCATAACGCCTTTGGTACCATTACCGCAAAATGACGTCAAAACTGTTTTTCTGGTTTTGAGCTTAAGTTTCATTTCCGGATTTTTTTCCCCCTAGCTTGACTTGCACTAGTATTACTTGGAGCTTGCTGAATGACTATGGATGAACTTGTTGTTGTGTGTGTACCTTTGGGACTGGTTGAGGAAATAATGAAGCCATGATGGCTGGAAAAGTTAGCAAATGTAGGGGAAGTGCTGTCCGAACTTTTAAAGGATTTGTTTGCATTGAATTTGTGATCTAAGACTTGGGTTTGAGCAAGGCAATGATACATGATGGATGATTTCTGAGCCATTGAGGTGAGTGACCTCAAACTATTTCTGAAGTTACTTTTGTACCGTTTTCTTGCATTATTTACTTTTAAACTATTTCCAAAATTACTTTTGAACTGTTTTCTTGCATATAAGTGTTCCTTGTTTGCTGTAATTCTTGACTTATTGGCTTGTTATTATTGATTGATAATGTGTTAAGTGCTTTCGATGATTGTTAAAACGAGTTTTCTAGGCGAGTGTGTACTTTATCGCACTCGACCTAAATAAATATGAAATTTTCAATGATTAATGATTAAATGCTAGTTGCGCATGATGTAAGCCTTTGGGCTGAATTGGCCACTACCCTTTGTTACCGATCGACTCGAGCCAGAAGCGGACTCGGTCGGGCGATATGGTGACCCTGGGTGAATTTGGTATACTCGAGTATTACCTTGTAGTCCGGCTACGTCCGGATGGGTGGAGTCCGGCCAACGTCGGATGGGTGGAGTCCGGTCAACGTCCGGAAAAGGGGATGAACGAATAAAAAGATGAACGAGGGTTTATTTATAAAAATGAAATTTTCAAATAATTGGAGGAATAAGGGGAAATGTCAGGGGAACGAACAAATGAATAGCTCCATGTGAGCGGTATCCTTTTAATGAATATGTTACTATCGCTTTCCATTGCAATTGTTTTTGAATTATTGATTATTGATGGTTAATGTGTTGGCTTTGTTATGAAATTTCATGTTCGGAACCTTATTGAGATTTTAGCTCATTGAGCTTTGTGGAATTACCATGTGGTGTCATTTTCTGCTTTTGTTTTACTCTCACTGTGCAAATGTTGACCTGTAACAAAATTACATTTTTACCCCCGGTTACTTATTGAACTTCTAAAACATTACAATGATTTCACTGGCTCACGAGAGCAAAAATACGTACATCTGATTTCTGAACCATGACATCAATGAAATGAATTTTTGTGAAAACTATTTGATTACTGATTTTACAGGTTACTCACTGGGCTTTTAGCTCACCCCAAAAATATTTTATTTCCCCCCCCACAGGGCTCAAGGCGAAGGAAGGGCTTGTTGTGCTTATTCACGTGACTGGATGGCTTATATCGTGTACAGTTTAAGTTTGGATCTATTTTATGTACGAGTTGGTCTTGTATAAATATTTGAAATTGATATGGATGTAAGTATACATTCCACGATTGGAATCAGTTTCCGCTGCATTTGTGACATGTAATTATTGGAGACTTGGATGTATGTTTGTGGACCATGTGATGTATATTTGAGATTTATATTGTAATTCATTTGAGGATTGTAGTGATCGACTGAGTCCCGGCGAGAGTTGGGCTGGCGGCCCGCCGAACCCTCTGGTTCGCCTTAGGGGGAGGTGGGGCCGTCACAGAGGTGGCTACTGCTGCAGTCACTCGTGACTAGGTTAGGTGAGGAGGTCCATGATCGGGATTCCGGGATCCTGGCTGATGCCACTGAGATGTTAGAGGGGGTGATGGATATTGTCCAGAGCCTAGATCAGGAGGAGGATCCTGAGAAGGAGATTTCACCTGGTAGTCCTACTGTGGACTAGGTCCCTAGTGATCGACTCTTTTGACCCTTTTGACTGGTGTAGTTAGGATTAGCAGGGGTGATGCTAAGTGTTGAGGCCATTGTATTTTGCATGACTGTGTGGCCGACTTTTGTGGCACTTGCTTTTACTTTAGTCTTCTGTGACTAAACGTACTCTTGTAGCACTTGCGTTCTATATTTTTATGATCTTCCCTATGACTTGCTAATTGTATGAACTTGAAGTGTTAGTGAATGTAAATTATTGGTATTTCCGATGTTTTCGTGATTCGTTCTTGTTTTTGACTTTTTCTCGCATAATTGATTTGTTTCTTGCACTAGGCAAGCCTAGGATAATGGAAGGACTAAGGAGTGGTCGAGGTCGTGGGTGAGGGACTAGACAGGCCCAACCTTATGGGGATGACTAGGGATCGGCAACTGGACCGACCCAGGGACAGGAAAATATAGAAGGAAATCAAGTGGCTACTGCCATTGTGACGCCTGCCTAGCTCTGTGATGCCCCCACTTCTCCCAAGAGCAAACCCTAGGGTATCGGCGGGACGCCTGCCTAGCTCGCGCCAGGACTCAATACTTAAAATGAGAAAATAGATTCCACGCTAAAAGGAAGTTCTATTTACTCTATTACAGCTTCAAAAGTTGCATAAACTAGTACATCAAGTCATACATACCACGAGTACCAGAAAGTAATCCCTAGAAAAGCTGATAACTACAACCATCACGACAACTATATACATCTTACTTGTCTACTTATAACAAGTACAAGTTCAACTCATCTATAATCAAAACACTAAACACCTTCCCGAGCGATCCCCCCATCGGCCCCCTGCTAAGGAAAACAAATAGAATGGGGTAAGCTATATGCTTAGTGAATAATCAGGGGTAAAAAGGTAAACTAACATAATTAAACAAGTAAATCAGGATATTTCACATCAATAACAGAAAAGTAACATCACAATGGTAGGATACGGGTGGCTCCAAAACCGGTTCAATTCCCCGAGCTTGAATGCCTGTTGACACTCCGTCAACCAAAGTACTCATGGTCCGTAGACTCCACTTAACTTTCCCCGTTCACCTTATCAACCCCCGCTGGCCAGTCAATAACACATAGCAGCTCGAGCGAAACAAAATAACTTAGCTTTCGTCAAAACTTTAACAAGGAACTAAATCCCAAGTTTAGCATGGAACTATCTTCGACCAAGCCTCAGCTGGCTCGAATAGTTCGTCTACCCTTGGAACCGGATTGGAACCAAGCCCTGAGATATCCGATCTCTCAATAGATGGTATTTCTCAACAAAGTACACAAAAAAATACTTACCCCAAACAGCACACAGCAAATGGGATTTAATTCAAGTCATGTAATCACCTCCATCAGCTCAACAAAAGGGTGACACTCAAGTCATGTAATCACCCTCATCAGCACACAGCAAAAGGGTGATACTCAACATAAGGCATGTATTCTCACATAGAAAATCAAAACAAAGGATGGACTTAGGTCGAGTGAGATAAAGTACACCCTCGCCTAAGTACCCATTTAACATATACAAGGTATTTCAACAATTCCACATCAATAAACAACCCAATTACTCACTTGATAAGGTTTGGCACGAAAACGATACAATTCACTGAGCTTGACCGTCACCGTCAAAAGCCTCACAATCTGTATTGACAGATTATATACACACATAAGTGAAACGGCCATACAATAGCAGTTTATAACTTAAACGATCGAATACGGTCGAAAACGGTCAAAAATAATAAAAAATGGTCAAAAATGACGTTAAGACCAAAAGAATGTCGAAATTGGCCGAAACGGCCGGAATGGTAACAGCATAACAAAAGTAGACCTAAACGGTCCAAAACAGCAAAAACGGTTGAGAAATGCACTTGCGCGTGCATGAAAATGAAAATGGTACAAAACGGGTTACACGATTTTTGACCATAACTGGAGTTGTGGTTATTGAATCAAAATGTACTAGGTAGTGTCTCGAAGCTTAGACAAAAGGTTACAACTTCCATGAAGATACCTCAACCCATTTTTCAGTGTATCCAAGTCAAATTTGCAAAAGACAGAACTAGAACTCCAAAGCCTAGTTTATATCTCTAGTGAAAATTTAGCGGCATGCCCCTTGTGTTTACCTATTTCCCAACCATTTATGGTTTCAATATTTTCTTCAAACAGTCCCAAAGTCATACGTAAAATAACCTCATTTCAATAGCCGTTCAATAGGCTCAACGTCATACAAATACAAAATTAAACTAGGTACATGTCCGGAAATGAAATGTAAGGCATAAATCAAACGACAGATTTGCTGTCATTTAGCGTAACGAACACAACTGAAACTACGCTTATCAGATTGGGGTCCAATTGATATTGTTTCAAAGCTAAGACAAAGGCCTACAACTTTGATGAAGACCACTCAGTCCAGTTCGTAGTGTCTCTAAGTCAAAATCTCAAATAACAGAACCAGAATTTCATATTCGGGCTAATTAACAGCACTATGCGTAACTGGCAATAACTTAGGCTACCAGAGTCTGATTAAGGCGTTTTCAGTGCTGTTGGAAAGATAAGACATAACACTAAAACTTCTATGTTTTGGCAAAAGATTGGTTTGATATGAATCAAGGTGAAAAATGCATCCAACATGAGGCAATGTCAAAACTGTCTGCTGGACTCTACCTAGGCAGTCTCAGGGGTATTTTTGTCTTTTCATGAGTTACACTACTCGGATTGAGCTAAAATTTTGTAAGCATCTATAAAACATTATTTTATACAACTTTCATGTTTTGTTCTAACCCTAATTCGGCCTCTATCATGGTGAACTAGAACCGGGCAGAACTGAAGTTACAATTTCCAGAAATCTGGAATTTTGTTATATTCAAGCTATAAGTCCCATTCCTAGTTTAAAACCATCACTACCACCTCATATGCCAACTTATATACACCAAGTACCATTCAACCAACAAGAATTATAAGTGAATCAATCAAAACCCTAACTCAAAATTCATCACCCCAATCATCAAAACCACTTGAAATAGGCATCACAAGCACAATTCTAAACTTAATACCCAACTTAATCATGAGTAATGGAGAAAGAAAGGATGATCAGCCATTATACCTCAAGACAAGAGCTTACAAGAGTGATCCTCCACTTTTCCTTGAAATTTTTGGTTCCTTAAGCTTCCCAAGCTTCCAAACTAGTGATTAATCGGTTTAGTTTTTCTTGTTTTCACTCAAATGGTTCAAACTCAAGATGGATTGAAGTTGTTTCTCTTGCTCTCTCTCTCTCTCTTAAGCTCGGCCAAACCAGGGAAGAATGGTGAAGAAATGGAGCCAATATGAAGATAAGAAGCAAAGAAAATTGGCTTGGTCAAAGGTCTTGGATTGGTGCCACTTGTCACCACCAATTTGCATCTCACTTTTGTTTTTCTTTTCTCTCCTTTTTGAGTCAATAATTTCGGCTGCCATAAGGGATATTTTGGGGCTGATATTAATCACTTAATAGAAAGGAGATTAAGATAATAAATTAGTGTTCAAGTGGTGCACTCACTCAGTAACAAACGGTACCCGTCGGTTCAACCCGTTTTCCTTAAATAGCGTATACTAAGGTTTAAACTTATAATTCACTCACTTATTATTACCAATTCTAATCACACATTATTTCTTATCTAAAACTCACTCTAAATCATCAAATTTAGTACACACTCCGTACAGGTTAATCACACTACGAAAAGACGTGAAAACCCTAATTCGTGCTAACTTAAAAATGAAAAGGGAAAACCTTTACTTTCATGTTCATTTACACTTATTGTGGGGTGATTGGGTGGTAGGGCTATTATAAAATCATAAGTTCCAAATAAAAGGGGATTTTTAAGAAAAACGTGAGGGGTTTTACAATTCCATAAATTGAATTTAGGGTTTCGGTTGAAATTTGAGAAATTTGAGAAAACGGTCAGTCACAAGTGAAACTAGAGTTTTGATTAGACTTTTAGAGTTTCTAGTCTTTTGAAACAAAACAAGGTTTTAAATCAAACCCAAAGAAATAACATTAGTATCTTCTTTAAAACAAAATAATATTTAAAAATAAAATAAACTAAAGAAATCGTAATATCCTCTTTGAGACTAAACAAAAGATGATCCTAAAAGTTGGGGTGATGTGAGACGCAGAAGCAAAGATTGGATCTTAGAGTACACGTTGCGAATTGATGGAGTTGAATCCAACTTGGACCACTCAAGAACGAATTCAACGGTGGAGGACGCCACAATCAAGTGTGATCGCTTGATTGATAAGTCAATAAACAACCTAGGAGCCACGCTAGGATGTTCAACTTAGCTTTCACAAACTAAAGGAATTTGCCTTAATGCAAGACGAAATTCTGAAGGTTTATTAATAATATCGCCCAAAAAAAACTCCATGTAAAACATGACTTAAGGCTATTTATAGCCTTGACTAAACCCTAATAAAGCTTGGAAAATACAAAAGAAATTCGGCCAGCGCACATCCTTCACTTGGCCGAATATTAGCCCAACAACCTATTAGCGAGACCGCCGTACAGCTCATCGTAAGCAATACTTTAGTAGTCTCGCCAGGATCTTCTAACTCAATCCCTTCAATGGGCGGTTTCTCTTGGGCATGGATGGCATAAACCAAGGCTTGAAGCGACTCCTTGAATCTCTTGGATCGTGCTCGTGTCACTGGCCCTTGGGGCACCTTTACAGGGTCTACTTGAACACCATGGGTCTCGTCCGCATCATTCCCCTTCTCTTGAAAAGGATTTGCCCTCAAATCGTGCTCGTCCCCTGCAAGAAATAGACTTAAATCAGCGACATTGAATGTAGCACTAACAGTATACTCACCAAGCAAATCTAAGCGGTAGGCATTGTCGTTGATGCGCTTAAGGACTTGAAAAGGCCCATCTCCCCTTGGTGATAGCTTGCTTTGTCGTTGCTTTGGGAATCTCTCCTTGCGCAAGTGTAACCAGACCCAATCGCCAGGTTCAAAGACAAGCTGGCGCCTATGCTTGTTTGCTTGTTATACATATTGGGCCGTCCTCCTCTCGATGTTGGCACGAACCTTGTCGTGCAATGTCCTAACGAACTCGGCCTTCTTCTTGCCATCTAGGTTTGCATGCTCAGAAGAAGGTAATGGCAACAAATCCAAGGGGGTTAAGGGGTTAAAACCATACACAATCTCAAAAGGTGAGAATTGTGTAGCACTATGCACAGCCCTATTGTATGCAAACTCTACATGATGTAGACACTCCTCCCATGACTTGAGATTTTTCTTTATAATTGCACGTAGGAGCGTGGATAATGTCCTATTCACTACCTCAGTTTGTCCATCCGTTTGAGGATGACTAGAAGTAGAGAACAACAGTTTGGTTCCCAACCTACCCCATAGAGATTTCCAGAAATAGCTCAAAAACTTGCCATCTCTATCAGACACGATAGTCCTAGGTATGCCATGCAAACGAACAACTTCTTTAAAGAATAAGTCAGCAATGTGCAAAGCATCCGTTTTATGACATGCAATAAAGTGAGCCATTTTGGAAAACCTGTCTACCACAACAAATATAGAATCATGACCATGTTTAGATCGAGGTAGACCAAGTACGAAATCCATGGAAATGTCAACCCAAGGTTGGTGAGGTATAGGTAAAGGAGTATACAAACCATTTGGGTTGACCCGAGACTTAGCTTTGTGGCACACACCACACTGTTCAACAATCCTCTCCACATCCCGACGCATGCGTGGCCAGTAGAAGTGATCCTGCAACATAGCTAAAGTCTTGGTGACACTAAGTGTCCCATTAGTCCACCACTGTGTGACTCATGGACAAGTAAGTCACGAATAGAACCTTGGGGAATGCATAACTTAGTAAGATAGAATAAGAAACCATCATGCACATAGAATTTGTCAAAGTTAGCCCTCCCACAATTCCCATAGGCATTTGAAAAGTCAGGGTCACTTGTATACAAGTCTTTCATAAGCTCAAACCCTAGGAGTTTTGCATCTAAAGCAGTGAGCAAGATGTGTCTACGAGATAAAGCGTCAGCCACTACATTAGACTTACCTGTCTTGTACTTGATGACGTATGGGAATGACTCGATGAAGGCTACCCATCGGGCATGCCTTTTGCTTAATTTTTGTTGTCCCTTGAGGTGCTTGAGGGACTCATGGTCAGTTTGGATGACAAATTCCCTGGCGCGGAGGTAGTGTTGCCAGGTCTCTAAGGCACGTACAAGGGCGAGCAACTCCTTGTCATATGTAGAGTAGTTGAGAGCCACGCCACTTAGCTTTGGTGTGAGGGGTACAAGAGTCACTTTTCGATTACAATGAGTAAAGACGTATTTGTTGGCTTTCCCTTTGAACTCCACATCTCGGTCGTATTGCCAAGGTCGCCCAAGAATGAGATGGCTTGCTTGCATTGGCACTACGTCGCAAGTGACTTCATCTTCATACTTGCCAATTCGAAATGGCACTTTCACTTGTCGAAATACACGGACCTCCCCTTCATGAAGATCGGGCTCAAGAATCATTGAAGATTTGAACTTGTATTATGATTATTTCTTGTTATTTATTTAATTAAATTTTTAGCAATAATTGTTACTTAATTAAAGTTTGTCTTGAGTTATTTTTGAGTCCTTAATAAGGGGAATAAAGGCTAAGGTCATGTTGACCATAGTTAACCCCATTTGAGTTAGTTAATTTACGATTCTAGTTGAGTTAGAGTTTTAGGAAGTAGTTAATTGCTTCCAAATATGTTTAGAAAATTGTGTCAAGTTTAGAAGCCAAGTCAAATAAGGAAACTTGTATTGTTTCCAACTTAGATTAGTTTTTTGAGTCTTGTAAGGCTATAAATAGCCAAGGTTATGATATTTTCAATAGTAAGACAATTATGAATAAAATGTGAGAATTTTCTCTTTCTTGTTCCTTTGGGAACGTCCCTTGATACAAAATGAGTCGAATCTCCTTTGTTCAAGTTTCGGCTTATCAATTCAAGATCATGTTGAATTGTGGCGCCATTCTACCGTTCTAAACAATTTCGAGCTGTCCTTGATTGGTTTAGAATCCGTCTTTTGTACCCATAACTTGATCAAGATAGATCTTTCCGCTGCCTGATCGATTCGATTTCTTCTCGAGTGGTCCTTGGAGAATCGAGTTTGCATCATATGGTATCAGAGCTTCGGCTCTTGATTTAGGTTAATATCCTTTTCTTTTCTTTTTTTTCTATTTGTTTTTCTACCAAAACCCTAGCCATCTTTTTATTTAAAAAAAGAAACAAAATTTTTTTTTCTTGTTTTCTTGATTTTATCGCTTGAGTCTAGCCTACCCCTTGATTGATCGAGGTTGAAATTTTTTTGGTGTGATTACGTTCTTGAAAGCAAGTTTTTCAAGAATTTAACTCCCATTAAATTTCTTCCAAGTGAAGTCGTAACCTTGTGTCGAGTCATCAAAAAAAAATTCGGAATTGTTCACGGAGTACTGTTCAGTGGCACTGTTCACATTTGTAGCAGTTACTGTTCATCCGCTGCATTGTAGCAGTACTGTTCATCATACTGTAGCAATATTGTTCATCAGAAATTTTTTTTTTCTATACCTTGTGTTTGTTTCTTGTTGTTCTTGCTTCTTGTAGTTGGATTGGTAATTTCTTGAAGTTCTTGGATTGCATAGTGGGTTCTTAAAAAAAAATCTTGATACTTTAGAAACCCTAAAAGTCATCCTCTTGAATCTTGAAGTGCGGCTACCTTGTTTTCTTGAATTGGCAAGTTAAAAATAAAGCGAAGAAAGAAGGAAAAAAAAAAAGGCAGCCTTGCATTGGATTTGGAAACTGAGAGGAATTTGGAATCTTATTTCCACATTTTTTGATTTCTAATTCTTGTTAGATTTGGTTCATATTATCAGCTGCCAAAATCCAAAAATACACTTAGGAAACCTTTTCAAAATAGTAATTTGCTTTCCAAAAGTGAATCCAAGAATCAACCAAACTGAACTTCCAAATTCTAGCCAAGTACAATTGGGTGAAGATATTCTTTGACAAATGGAGCATGTGCAATAGTTCGTGTTCATAATCAAGTTGAGTTGGTGACATGCTTCTTCAATTACATATATTAAGACATTCTCCGAGATACTCCTTTGTACGCAATCACTCGATTTGAGGACAAATTGTCTTTCAAGAGGAGGGGAATGATGAGAACATGAAGATCGGGCTCAAGAATCATTGAAGATCTGAACTTGTATTATGATTATTTCTTGTTATTTATTTAATTAAATTTTTAGCAATAATTGTTAGTTAATTAAAGTTAGTCTTGAGTTATTTTTGAGTCCTTAATAAGGGGAATAAAGGCTAAGGTCATGTTGACCATAGTTAACCCCATTTGAGTTAGTTAATTTGCGATTCTAGTTGAGTTAGAGTTTTAGGAAGTAGTTAATTGCTTCCAAATTTGTTTAGAAAATTGTGTCAAGTTTAGAAGCCAAGTCAAATAAGGAAACTTGCATTGTTTCCAACTTAGATTAGGTTTTTGAGTCTTGTAAGGTTATAAATAGCCAAGGTTATGATATTTTCAATAGTAAGACAATTATGAATAAAATGTGAGAATTTTCTCTTTCTTGTTCCTTTGGGAACGTCCTTTGATACAAAATGAGTCGAATCTCCTTTGTTCAAGTTTCGGCTTATCAATTCAAGATCATGTTGAATTGTGGCGCCATTCTACCGTTCTAAACAATCTCGAGCTGTCTTTGATTGGTTTAGCAGCCGTCTTTTGTACCCATAACTTGATCAAGATAGATCTTTCCGCTGCCTGATCGATTCGATTTCTTCTCGAGTGGTCCTTGGAGAATCGAGTTTGCTTCATGGGGTATCACAGATATTTATAGGATGACTGATATTCTAAAACGTTTAGCGGAAAGACAAGGTCCTGAACCACTTAACCAACCTGGGGGACAGGATAAAGGACAGGATAGAGCCTTAGAAAGGTTTTTGAAGTTTAATCCGCCTAAGTTTATTGGTGAACCTGATCCTGAGATAGCAGAGAATTGGTTGGAGAGAATGACCAATATATTCGCCACCTTAGACTATACTGAGGATAGGCGGGTGAATTTTGATGCATTCCAATTTGAGGGAGTAGCACGTGCATGGTGGGATTTGATAAGGGGAAAGTGGGAGAGAGCTCAAACCCCTTGGATTTGGGAGAATTTCATGAGAGAATTTAATGAGAAATTTCTTCCGCCCTTAATCCAAGAGAAAAGGGAGGATGAATTCATCAAGTCGAAACAAGAAACCCTTAGTGTAGCGGAATATGAAGGGAAGTTCACTAAACTTTCCAAGTATGCCCTTGAGTTGGTAATTAATGAGCGAAAACGGATAAGACGGTTTGTACAGAGACTTAATGTGGAAATCCAGGAGGGCGTAGCCGCAGCCCAAATCTCTACTTTTACTGAGACCCTCGAGAAAGCTCAAAGGGTTGAGAGTACAAGAATGCAAGTAAGGGACTTTCACAATAGGAAGAAGAACTTTTCTAGTCGTACTTCTGGACAGACAAGTAAGAATACTCAGTCTTTCAAAATTGGAGGAGGAATGGGAGGAATAAGGATTGTTGGAGCTAGGGGAGCTTTATCCAAAGGAGGTCATAGTTGTGACAGCCCCACCTTCCCCTAAAGCGTACCAAAGGGGTTAGCGGATTGCCTGCCGAGCTTTCGCCAAGACTAACGAGGCAGTTAAACACAATCTAAAACGTTTCGGAAGATAAAAGCGCGCTCAAACGATTCAAAAGTCGTGAAATGGAAAAACGAAAAACGGAGCCGCACATGAACAGTGCCGACCACGTCACAATCCGGCCGAGTTGGGGCCAGAGAGCAAATGGTCGGATTCCAAAATTTCCAGGGCAATCCGGCTAGCAATCCGGCCAAGTTCTGGCTGGATTCTTGGCCGGATTCGCCTGTGCCCTTTCCCGCGAAATTTTTTCGTTTTGCCGTTTGAAGTCCGAACCTGTCCGAAATCCAACCAAAAACCAACAAAGCATATAAACCCTGAAATTAAACATTTACAAGCCAAAATAACACATGATATTGACCAAACATGTTTATACACATAAAGTACCAAATTTACAACTCAAAAGAGGATGGATCAAAAAACACTTAGGGTTTTTCAACCATTGAGGAGCTATACAAAAGAACATTAAACTAGCTCAACTCAGCTTCCAAATTCACAGTCTCCCAAAAGTTACTCATCTCCCTGTAAGGAAAACAAAGGTAATAGGGTGAACTTTCGCCCAATGAGGAACCATCACCCAAGCACGAAGTTCATATAAGCACAAAGCCACTTAGATCATATTCATTCAATAAATGAACTGGTTAACACCACATTTCAATAAAGATTGTTAAAGGATACGAACGGCTCTCAAGAGCCCTTTTCCTTGCTTGCCATTCTTGATCTCACCTCATTGTCTCTCCGTCAATGTACAAAGAGTAACCAACTGTAGACCCCACTTTCTCCAATTCCTTCCACCTCACATACCACTACCGGGCCCGAACTCCAAACAGTTCAGAAATGGTAATACTCGAGTATATCGGAATCAAGAGTCTCATACTCAATGATTCCATAAACACAGTCCCCATGGCTTGTTAATTTCCTTGACCAAACCCTTGTTGGCTCGATTCAGTTGACCACCAATGAGGTTGAGCTCAGTGTTAACAGTAAAGGTCGTTGGATACTTGTCCAAACGGCACTAGTTCAAGTATGTTCAAGTGAAATTCAATTGATACTGTAAACAGTTACATAAGCCATAGAGCGCGAGAGTGATAAAGTACACTCTCTTCTCAATCAATCTCAACAGTATACGCAAGCAATCAAGTCATAGATTGCAAGTATATCAAAGCCATGAAGTAACAATCATGTGAGTAGTATACTCACCAATCAAACAAAGGAAGATTTCACAAATTTCTGTCCAACGAGCGCCTAGCATCACCGGCATACCCTAAACATTCAATAAAACACAATGAGACTCAATTACCTGTCATAAATCCGAACCACATATCACAAATGTAAAACCGTAATAACTTGAAAGTATTGTAAGGTGCACTTGGTGCTAAAGGTTTAGGCAACCCTAAGGTCACTAATTAACCCCTAAAGCAACCCAAATCCAAGAAAGCATATGAACCTACAATTCGGACAGCATTTTCCCTTGTAATTTCAAATTTGCATCCTACACTCACTCACTTATGTTTCCCAAACACAACCACCATTACCATTGCAAGCCATAGGCCATTTAATACAACTTATTAGGGTCACAATACCCTTTAAATAAAGCCAAATCAAGAGTCCTATAGCAACCCTAGAAAAGCCCCAATTCCAAAACCCTAAATCTGAAATTTTCCATACAAAGCGGAAATTTTCCGCAAATAGCTACAATTAACATACCGAAGCTTCATTCTAACTCATACTAGACCATCATACATGACAAACCCATATTAATCATATAAAATCAGAAAAATCATGAATAAAAATAACAACCCATCAATCTCTACCAAAGATCATAAAATCTTGCTTAAAACCAACTCTTTAACCCACACAAGCCACTAATTGAACACTATCAAGAACAAAAGAAAGGTTCCTTAGTCACTTACCTTGCAAACTCAAGAAAAGACCCAACTTAGAACCTCCTCATTCCAAACCACTCCACCAACTACCTCAGTACTACCTAGCTAAGGGTTTTTGTGAAGAAATTTGAAGTTTAAACGGTTGAATTGTAAGATTGAGCAAGATTGATTGAAGAGAGTTGAAGGTTTTTCTTTCTTTTCCTCCTGGAGAGATTCGGCCAAGAGAGATGTATGATGAAGGTGAATTTTGGTCAATTTCTTGGTTATTTAGTAAAGGTGGTAAATGGTCAAAGTCCAACTTTAAATCACAAAGCGACACTTGTCACCTTTTGAGCTCAAAGCTATCCTTTTGTCTCTCTCACACTAATCCATTTGGGTAACTTTTAATTATCTCTTAACACCTAGTAAATTAATCTCTATATACAAAACCTAGCCTAATCGGCCGAATTTTATCGAACTGTCCGCACTAGCGGGTCCCACGCCCGGTATACACTCCTAATTTCTCATGAACTAATTTATACTGGAAAAATGATTTAAAAAGCATATTTAATCATAAAATTATCTAGAAAATTTTCCTAATAATGAAAATATAGAAATGGCGTGCAATTAAATAAAATAAAACCTAGAAAATAAGAAAATTACGGGTTCTCATACTCTCTCCCCCTTAAAAGAATTTCGCCCTTGAAATTTCTCACCTTGATTTTTAAACAGTTCAGGGTATTTCTTTTGCATTTCTTCTTCCACCTCCCAGGCAGCCTCCTCTATCCCATGATTTCTCCACTTTCACTCCCCACTTCCGTACCATAGAGTCTTCTTTTTGGGCTTCTGTAATTCGCTCTAGTAGGGTGTACGTTACCTTCACATTACCAAAAGTCACCTTATGACTTCTAAGGCAGGGTTTCCACTCACAAACGGATTCTAACGGATCGCACTCCTTAATTTTTAACCCCGCTACTTGAGCGTTTCGGCTTAAGGCATCCGCCACCATGTTGGCTTTCCCCGGATGATAGTTGATAGTGCAGTCGAGTCCTCCAGAAATTCCATCCATCATCGTTGCCTCATGTTCAGTTCCTTTTACGAGAAGAGGTATCTAAGCCTCTTGTGATCTGAGTAAACCTCGAAGGTCACCCCGTATAAATAGTGTCTCCACTTTTTCAGAGCGAAAACAACGGTGGCTAACTCTGGATCGTGGATTGGATAATTCTGCTCGTGGGGTTTCAACTTCCTAGAGGCAAAAAATATTACATTCCGATTTTGCATTAACATACACCCAGACCTTCCCACGACGCGTCGGTATAAACGGTAAAACCGTCTACCCCGTGTGATAAAGCTAGAATCGGTGCCATGGTTAATCTTTTCTTTAACTCCCGAAAACTCGATTTGAACTTAGCATCCCACATAAAAACAACCATGTTTCTTCGTTAGGTCGGTTAAAGGACCGGCCAGTTTGGAAAAGTCTTTAATAAAATGCCTATAGTACCCAGCCAACCCTAGAAAACTACGAATCTCCGTGGGGTTTTCAGGTCTCTTCCAATCAGTCACGACTTCTACTTTCGCTGGGTAAACCGAGATGCCCTCTTGAGAAATTACGTGCCCTAAGAAAGAAATTTTCTCCAACCAAAACCCACACTTACTAAACTTGGCGTACAACTGATGCTCTCTTAGGGTTTGCAAAACGATTCTTAGGTGTTGCTCATGCTTCTCACGCGTCTTTGAGAAGACTAGAATGTCATCAATGAAGACCATAACAAATCGATCCAAGTAGGGCTTAAAAATTCTATGCATTAAATCCATGAAGGCGGCAGGGGCGTTGGTCAGTCCAAAAGGCTTGACCGCGAATTCATAGTGCCCATATCTCGAATTGAAAACAATTTTTTGGATATTCTCCTTTCTAATCAACAATTGGTAATACCCCTATCGAAGGTCTAATTTCGAAAAGACCACTGCTCCTTGCAACTGGTCAAATAACTCATCAATATGGGGCAGTGAATACTTTTTTTAACCGTTACATTATTCTGCCCCCGGTAGTCTATACACATCCGCAGACTCCCGTTCTTTTTCTTCATAAATGACACAGGGGTTCCCCAAGGAAACCCACTCTCTTGAATGATACCCCGTTCCAAAAGGTCTTGTAACTGCAATTTCAACTCCTTAAACTCAGCAGGTGCCATCCGATACGAGATTTTCGAGATAGGTGACGTTCCCAGTAACAGGTCAATTTTGAATTCTATCTCTCTCTCTGGAGGTAGGGCTACTAACTCATCAGGAAATACGTCTGGATATTCCCTCACTATGTGCACATCCTCTACCTTCAATTTATCGGTGAGGGTATTGATTAGAAAGGCTAAGAACCCTTGCGCCCCTCTACTTAGCAGTTTTCTAGCCCGAATGTCCGAGATCAAGGCGGATGAGGCTAACCTTCCCCTTATATCTAACCTTAAGGTCGCCTCCCCAGGAATGCAGAATTCTACCACCTTTCTTTTACAATCCAATTGTGCATTATACCTGGCTAACCAGTTCATGCCCAAGATTACATCATACCCCTTAATAGACAGGTTTATCAAATCCCCTAACAATTTCCTCTCTCCTACCCAAACTTCGCAATCCTTATAAAACCATACTAGTAATCGGACGATGGTCCCCCATGGGGGTACTGACTTCTAGGTCATAAGGTAAACTAGCAGGTTTTATATCAACACCACACATGAAATTGGGGTTAACAAAGGAATGGGTGGCACCGAGATCTACTAAGACCTTTACAAATCGGTGGTATACAGGGATCGTACCTTCTACGACCTCAGAAGCGTCAGGGACCTGTTGTGGCTCTAATGAGTACACTCGAGCTGACACTTTGGATTTTGTCCCTTCCCCCTTAACTGGCCCAGAATTGGTCCTCGATGGTTGTTGGCTCCCTGTTCCATCTCGTTTTAGAACCGGACAGGAGGCAAGTTGGTGGTCGACACTCCTACAGCGTAAGCATTTTCCTTTCTTCCTCCAACAATTGTCCTCTGTATGGTTTGGCTTCCCACAATGCCCATAGGGACCACGAGATGCCGAAGCTGAGCCCCCCTGAAAGTTTCCTCTTTGGCCTCGCCCAATTGGGCGACCTCTTGACTGAGCCCCTCTACTTACACTCGGCTGCCTTTCACCTCCGGCTCCCTGTCCAAGTTTGGGAGGGCTACTCTTATCCCCCTGCCCCGAGCTATTACTAGGGAATCCTCGTTTTTTAGCTTGAAAATTCCTCACCTGTAGCCTAGCATTCTCTACTCGTTGCGTCTTCTCAACGGTGTCGCTGAAGGCGTTAATTTGGGCTATGGCTAGATCCTTCTGGATCTCCACGTTCAGACCCTGGACAAATTGCCGTATTCTTCGTTGCTCGGTCATGATGAGTTCAGGCGCAAATTTGGACAACCTAGTGAATTGGCTCTCGTACTCGGTCACTGTCTGGGTCCCTTGGCGAAACCGGATAAATTCGTCTTCCTTCCGTTCCAGAACTAGAGGACGGAAGAATTTAGTGTTGAACTCCCGCATAAAGTTCACCCTGGTTCTGGGTGTTTACTCTCGGTCCAACTTTTGTCGTATTACGTTCCACCAGGAACGAGCTGCCCCTTCCAGTTGGAAGACAGCAAAAGTCACATGTGTGACAGCCCCACCTCTCCCTAGGGTGGACCCTAGGGTATCAGCAGGCTGCCTGCCCAGCTCTTGCCGGGGCTCGATCGATCAAAGAATTAGCAACTCAAATAACTGGAGAAATAACTTCAAACCAAAGCGTACAAACCATAATGGCATAAAAACGTCAAGCCAACTTTCCAAACTTCAAATGGCAAGCTAAAAGTCACACTTATCACTCCATACTACAATTACATAACATATGTCGGACTTATAGAATCAAGCTTACAGGAGTCAAAAGTAAGGTCTTCTTAAACAAAAGGTTACAATATCAAGATACAAGTTCATAGCAAAACAATGCTAGGTAAACTCTTGATCAAATCCCTTCCCGATCTGTTAAGGAAAACAAAGGGAATGGGGTGAGCTAAAGCCCAGTGAGGTTCCAAGTAAAACAATTAACCACATAGCCATATAAGGTGTGACGCCCCACATCTCCCTAAGGCGGACCAAAGGGTATCCGCGGACGCCTGCCCAGCTCACGCCAGGACTCAAGCAATTCCATTCAATTTAAAATCGAACTAAACACTTCGATGAGATCAACACGAATACAATAATGCGGAAGCGTTCAAGCTTAACAAGTCACTTAATGTATCACCAGTACATCGGGTAGTCATGAAACGACTTAAATTCAAAGTACACATCAGGGCCCAAACTTTTCAAGTTTACAATTTCCACGAGTACAACCCAAACCAGGGCCTAGTCAAAATATATAACAGGAGTCTTAACAAAATTACAACGGATGGTTTCTCCATATTTCTCCAAGAGTCGGTCCTGTTAAGGAAAACAAAACTATAGGGTGAGCTAAACGCTCGTGAGGCCAAGAACACACATGCAAGCACTTAGTCAAATAACAATCCCAAATTTAATAAATAAAGCCATGTCTTTTCAATAATCAATCGATCAAACAGGAAAGGTAATCAGAAACAATTCAAGGATATAGTAGCTCTCAGGAGCTATGTTCCACTCGATCTGCCGTTGTCATTCGTATACCTTCCCGCATTGACCCTCCTGTCAACCGGGTCGGTATTTCCATTTCCGTAGATCACCACTTACTTCCCTCCGTCCACCGTACACCCCAAGGGCCCACAATGGCCAATATTGGGCGATACTCAACGAGTATGCCAAGCAAGACCTCTTATTAGGTCGAGCTTATTTGTATCTCATGGCTCGTCCAAATTCCCGACCAAGCCCATTGCTGGCTCGAGTCTAAGGACGGCCTATGAGTTTGGGCGTCCCCCATTCATTTGAAAGTCGAGGAGGTTCACTCCAACGACATAAGCATTCATGACATAACATTGCATTTCATTCATTCATTCAATACATTTCATTCATTCATTCAATACATTTCGTTCATTCATTTGAAATCAGAACGGGTGCGATAAAGTACGCACCCGCCCTTATTTTTAAAACTTTCCACAAATCCCACAATAAGCAAGTATCAAAATTCACACACTTGACACTCACCGAGCAATTCAATAAGAATTATTTTCCGGAAGTTCAAGTGTCCACGGTGAGATCCTCTTGAAGGTCTCCCTGCGCGCCTGGCAATTTAATAGTGGATAATCACACAATTAACCCACTTATCAAGAAAGATTGTACACTAGTACAATCTAAGAATTATTTTACAAAAAGGAACCTCAATTACACGTAAATCGAGGTTCAACTTGCCTTTTATTAGGTACAATATTATTTGAGTTTTTATCTTGAAAATCGTAAGCAAAACGTTTAAGAATATCAAAAGAATAAAGAGTTCTTGAAAAACTCTATTTCTTTGAAGTTGGAAAATTTTTCAGTTTTACGATGAATCTTTGAAAAATCATAACTCGCTCGGCATAAGTCGAGAATTGGAAAACTTTATACCGTTGGAAACCTCTTAGAGAGTACTATAAGTTCCTAGAAGACACTTTTCCATGAATCAAAGTGAAAAGTGGTCAAAATTGAGCTTGAAGATGCTGGGTTGGTTCACAAGGCAGAATGAAGTTGGATTTTGGCCAACTTTGAAAATTCGGCACGATTCGCACGTTGCAAACCGGCCTCTGAAATTTTCAGCTCAATTAGTGTTGCAAGTGAAGTGTAGGACAAAACAAGCGGATCAAAAATCGGAGTTTCGAGCACCGAGATACGGTAGCCCGAAGTTGAGCAAATTCAAGACTGGATGAGAATTTTCCAGATTTGAACCTCTAACTTTAGTAATTCAATTGGGTATCGAAACGAACTTGAATTGGCACCAAAATTGGCAGTATTTCAATACTATATGGAAAGTATCTCTCTATCGAATTTCGGGGAAAAAAATACCTTTGGAAAGGTAGTCAATTAGCCAACCAAAGTTCAAGAAAAATCCTAAGGCAATTCTGCCTTTGACTTTCATTTTCCAAATTTCCAATCGTTTAACCAAGAAAGTTATCCAACCATGGTTCATTTGTGAAATAAGGGTCTAAGATATATCCATGATACCTTTGGTAAGTGTTTAATATCAAGAACATCAACTAACAAGTTCACTCCAAGATTTTGTTCCAAACCAGTCCAAACATTAGGGTTTTCCAAAACAGAGCAGTCCTTGTTTCAGTCACAACTCAGTCAATATAGCTCGAAATTGAGCATGGCTTACGCCGTTGGAAAATACATTCATAGAGTTAAAATATCACAGAAGAAATCATTTCCAAATTCGGCACTCATCTGGTTCAAATTCGGGCATCAAGTTGCTGCCTGAACACTTTATTCCAGATGAACAGAGCAACAGGACATCGAACTTAAAACATTTGGTTCGGCTTGCTCACAAAGAATCAGAACGTGCATTATATACCAAATTAAAGCTAGGAATGTGTAGTTTCAAACGCCACCGACGGCACATGATTTCGACATCCGAGGACAGAGTTATAGCCAAAATACTACTGCTGGTCAGAGTCATACGCGAATCAGTTTCCAGATTTGCTGGTTTCTCAAAAAAATTCATTTGCCCATTCAAACCTCATTATTTTTCAATGAAATTTTCCACACCTCTAATACATCATATAAGCATCCAGTTCAAGCCATTAGTTCATTAAAAACTGGCCTTAAAATGGCCGAATAAAACAGGGGTAGAATCGGAAGTTTTTGCTTCTTGCACCCAATGAAGTTCCTACTAATTACCCACCACTAATGCATCATTATAATCACTAAACCAACAATATAATCACCATTAATTATCACATCAGCAACAACAACCCAAGTGTGGGAATTCCAAGAGCCCACAATCACATTTTTACACCATAAACAAGTAACTAAGTGCATGCATGAACTTAATCTTGTCATATAATCTCCAAAAGATAAGAATCCATGGGTTGATCATTACCTACTCCTTTGGTTTGCAAGATCAGAATTTTCGGCCCTCTTAAAGCTCCAAGAAACCGTGAAAGCTCCCTTCCTCCTTAGCTAGATGTAGTCTCCAAGTGGTTTGCTAAGAGATCTCCAAGTTTGGTGTGATTTGGGTGGATTTTGGTGCATGGATTGAAGATGAAAAATGAAGACAATGGAGAGCTCTTCTCCTTCTTGTTGTTCGGCCAAGTGAGGTGAAGAGAGAGAGAGTGCTGATGCAATTGGCTTCCAAAGGAAGATTCTTTGTGTGGTGCAAAATGCACCTCAAAGTCAACTTGAAATAGTGCAATTAGGATGCGTTTGGACTCGATTTTTCTCGCGCGTTTGGTTCACTAGTGCACTAAACCTCCAATGCATATATATTCATGTAAATATTATTCACTCTTAGTTGTCCCGGAATAAGGGTCTAAAGTCCCTCAATCGAAGTCGCACGCGTGAAAACGCGTACCGTCGAATTTAACGCTATAACGCGAAACTTTCGAAAAATTCTTATAACGATTGCACCACTAACTATCACTTGAATATTTATTCATAAGATCACCTATTTTAGGACCATAGTACAAGTCTCCAATATTCCAAGCTTATTGTGCTACTACGCGGATAAAATCTCCAAGTACTATTCACTATTTTTACTGAACGCGCTCTAGGAAATTAATTTTCGAAACGAATCATTTTAAAAATATAACGAAGTTATATTATCATGCGTTTAGGTCTCATAAGACTAGAAAATATTCCTTGGAAATAAAAATCCAATTAAATAATTTATTAAGCCATAAATTAGGCATAAAATAATAGTTTTTGCGAGTCCTCACATAAGGTCACAAAACAACCAAATAAAACCATTCAGTAGAGTAACAGTTAATCACAGTTCAATTCAAGGATACGGGTGGCTTTCAAAAGCCAAAGATCCCCTGGAGCTTGATCATAATTGCCTTCTATTGACACTCCGTCAACACTTGTAAGCACAGTATAAAAGGGTCCGTAGAACACCATTTTCACCAATCTCTGTCCACCAAATCAACCCCCTACAGGGCCCGTACTCCATAAACAGTAGTTTGGTAATACTCGAGTATACCGATTTCAGTGTGTAGTAAACAGTCCTCAAGGTTTATCGGCCTTCTCGACCAAGCCCTTGCTGGCTCAATACTACCGACTCACCTATGAGGTTGGGTACCGAAACAGTAACAATAGTTGATGGAATATCATCCAAGCAACTTAAGCACAGTCATGTATAGCAATATCTCATTTCATGTTAACTTATTCAGTAAGTGGAGCCTCAGTGGAAAAACAAGGAAGGTCGAGTGCTATAAAGTACACACTCGCCTCGATTTTAAATAAAACAATGTTTGGCTCAAACAATAGCAAATCAACGATTCCAAGTATGCAAGTATTCCACATAACAAGTAGCAAGTAGTGGAACACTCACCTGTCAAGCAAAGGTAGCAATTGACGTCAAACGTCTCAGTTATGATCATCTTCGTTGCCCAAACCTAGGTCAACAAGCGAAACCATTAACAATTGGATTCGTTCCTTACTAAAGTATAGGTTCATTAAGAGACCAAGTGAGTAGCCTAAGCTACTTAATCTATCATGCAAATGAGGTCCAAACCATGGGAAAAGTTGATAAGAAACAAGTTTGGTACGTACATGAAAGTTCGGTGAAAGAAGAGTTTCACCGAAGCTCAAAAGTTTCATTACGGTTAAACTATCTCGCCCGACCAGCCTCGGGAAAACGGTCATTGCTCATTGTGAAAAAATCAAAATTAGGTTCCGTCGGTGGCGTTGGAAACTAGGTTCACAAAGATATATTTGTCTAGAAGAAACCATTTCCAAAATTCCAACGTAAGTGGTTCAAAATTAAGAAACCAAAAGAAATTTCTGGGCTGTCTCGGGTGAACAGTACCGCACGGACAGCCAACTTTCAAGACTCGCCACAAATCGCTCGGGTCAAACCAGAAAATGAGCTTGATACCATTTTAAAGCTCTAAGAATCTATTTTCAAATGCCCAAACAGCACTCAAATCCGATCACCGAGTAAAACGTTATGACCTCCACAAGACTGCTGGTCAGTAACTTTCTGGACCCAGTCCAGTTTTGCTCCTTGGCTTATAACTCATAACTTATGCAATCAAATTGGCTAATTTTTTGTAGACAAACTCCACACATATAACCCAACATATATCAGTCACATTTGTAGCCAAAATATCCATGAAAATATCAAGGAAAAACAGGGCAGTAAGTTATGGGAAATTTCGGCCAGCCCTCTTCCAAAAATTTCTATCTTTCATCCTTCTTGATATTTTCACTCCTTGCACCTAACAAGTGTTAGATCTAACCAAATAGGGGTTTAAATCATATTAATATCTCATAAACACACATGAACAAGGGTTAGACATTTCATCAAACACTTGGTATGCATGCTTACTAACTCACTTACTACTTGTTTAGTTAAAGAGTTTTAACCATAATTTCTAGTTTAGGGCAACCTCTAGTTTGCCCTCAAGGCGTTAAGTACTTCATATAACATAATAGAACCAAAGATTAAGGATCACACACCTCATAAATAACCATGACCAAAGTGCAAACATTTCATCAAACACTTGGTAGGCATGCCACATAACTCAACTACTCTTTGGTTTATTCCAAGAGATTACTCCAAATCTCAATCAAACAACTTGTAGTTTACCATTAACACTTTGATGCACATGATATATTACCATAAAACTACCATTTAAAGTGTACTTACCTTTCTTGTAAGATGCTTGAGCCACCAAATCAATCCACCAAAAGTGAGAACTTCAAACTTGAATCAAGCACTAGTTTGGAGGAAAATTTCTCACTAACTCAAACTCTTTCTCTTTTGATTTTTGCTCAAGTTTAAGCTAGGGTTAGAAAGCAAGATGTTGGAGCTCTCTCTCTCTTCCTTGCTAAGCCCTAAGAAATTCGGCCATAAGGAGAAGAAAATGGCCAAGTCCAACTTAAATTTGTCTCTTAACCCTTAATCAACAAAATGCTTGGCAAGGATTTTGCCACACGGTCACTTCTTGTCCACAACTTCTATTAATCCTTTAACTAATTATGTTTCAACCCTTCCAAATGTACCAATACCTATTTAACACCACTAATATCTCACATAAAGTCCCTACCACAAATAAAAACCACTTGGTACAATGTAAGTGGGGAAAAATGAAACTAACTCAACAAAATTGTTTTAGTTGAAGTGAAAGGATATGAAATGTAATGCATGGAAATTGTTTTAATACATGTAGAATGCTATGCAAAGGCATATTATAAGTGGTGAAATAGTTAAAACTAACTCAAGAAAAACGTTTTAAATTTCTTAGAGTATACGATAACACATAGGGGATACAATGCTAGGGCTTATAATCCGTGGTTTCATTCTTAGAATAAGGCATGTAGTTTAGAAAAATTGTATTTTAAAGTGAGGGTTCTCACATGCCTTTCCTCCGTGTAGTGTAGGGCAGCAAAGATGTCCACCATTTTTTCTAGCCACCTTTCGGCCATATTTGGATCGGGCCACCCAATAAAATTTGGTTGGGCAAACTTCTGAAACCTCTCGCGGGCCCTGTCCTCGCACTCCATGTGATTACCGAGGTTCCCAGGGTTGGGGTTAGGGTTTTGACCCTGTTGGTACACCACTTGGGCTAGCAAGTCAGTCATTTGCTGCATGGCAGCAGCTATTTGGACATTAGGATCAATCCTAGGTTCAGGGTTTGGTTGAGACGATGTTTCCCCAATGCCCCTTTCAGACGTGGGTTGCCTATGACCGCGGCCACTATGTGTTACTTCCATGGATTTTAGTCGATCTAGGGTAAAACGTAAATATGACATTAAAAATAATGATAAACGGAAATAAGAACCAAAAGATATTTACATCTAAGCCATATATACATTTCACACAATAGTGGCAAACAACTGTGGCAAGCAAGTCACACATTAACAGTCAGTCGGATACACACAAGGATATTCCATGACACATCAAAGTCATCCAAAGATATAGATGCAAAGCTAGTCCAAACATACAAAACGGCTAGCTAAGGTACTTTCCCAAATCGACTATCCCCTATCCTTTCTATGTGCAGTAGTCAAAATCCTCCAAAGTAGTGGCCTAAGAGTATAGGCGGGTACCCCTCCAACTCTGTCGTAGGACTAGTTGACCCACCGGACTGGGTGGGTACCCCTCCAACCTCGCCTTCTACATAAGAGGCCTCATCGCTCTCCTTCCCTCGCAAGTCATCACACATGCCCAAAATCGATTTAGCTCTGACCCTCACTTTCCTAGCCCTCTTAACCATGCGCTCATGCGCCTCTCCAAGTTGTGTACAAAGGGTTTCCACCCTATCTTGACCTTCAACCACATCATACTCCAACTCCTTAATTCGCTCGGCTTCCCTCAGTTGGTTCACTTCGGCTTCAAGCCTAGCATTATCTTTCGCCAACTCCTTCCTTTCCTCTACCACGGCCAACACGACTGTATTGGGGTAGGCATAGGTACGGCGGCACTCGCAACGCCGATGGCGGTTAGCAGGACACCAACGTACAGTAGCCCCCCTTGGCCGGATTTTGTACTTAATCATCGGAAGTACTCCATGAGGCGGCTCACCAACTGATCTCTGACTAGGACCACTATGTCCGTTCATCCTACACAAAAGCGTAGTTAAACTTAAGTACTCTTATGGAAATAATCAAATATAACGCCGCGAAACGGAAAAATGAAAAACGGAGCAGCACATGAACAGTGCCGGCCATCTCACAATCCGGCTGGAATCTGGCCGGATTGGGGCCAGAGAGCAAATGGCCAGATTCCAAAATTTCCAGGGCAATCCGGCCAAGTTTTGGCCGGATTCTTGGCCGGATTCGCCTGTGCCCATTCCCGCCAAATTTTTTTCTTTTGCCGTTTGAAGTCCGAACCTGTCCAAAATCTAGCCAAAAACCAACAAAGCATATAAACCCTGAAATTAAACATTTACAAGCCACAATAACACATGATCTTGACCAAACATGTTTATACACATAAAGTACCAAATTTACAACTCAAAAGAGGATAGATCAAAATACACTTAGGGTTTTTCAACCATTGAGGAGCTATACAAAAGAACATTAAACTAGCTCAACTCAGCTTCCAAATTCACAGTCTCCCAAAAGTTACTCATCTCCCTGTAAGGAAAACAAAGGTAACAGGGTGAGATTTCGCCCAATGAGGTACCATCACCCAAGCACGAAGTTCATATAAGCACAAAGCCACTTAGATCATATTCATTCAATAAATGAACTGGTTAACACCACATTTCAATAAAGATTGTTAAAGGATACGAACGGCTCTCAAGAGCCCTTTTCCTTGCTTGCCATTCTTGATCTCACCTCATTGTCTCTCCGTCAATGTACAAAGAGTAACCAACTGTAGACCCCACTTTCTCCAATTCCTTCCACCTCACATACCCCTACCGGGCCCGAACTCCAAACAGTTCAGAAATGGTAATACTCGAGTATATCGGAATCAAGAGTCTCATACTCAATGATTCCATAAACACAGTCCCCATGGCTTGTTAATTTCCTTGACCAAACCCTTGTTGGCTCGATTCAGTTGACCACCAATGAGGTTGAGCTCAGTGTTAACAGTAAAGGTCGTTGGATACTTGTCCAAACGGCACTAGTTCAAGTATGTTCAAGTGAAATTCAATTGATACCGTAAACAGTTACATAAGCCATAGAGCGCGAGAGTGATAAAGTACACTCTCTTCTCAATCAATCTCAACAGTATACGCAAGCAATCAAGTCATAGATTGCAAGTATATCAAAGCCATGAAGTAACAATCATGTGAGTAGTATACTCACCAATCAAACAAAGGAAGATTTCACAAATTTCTGTCCAACGAGCGCCTAGCATCACCGGCATACCCTAAACATTCAATAAAACACAATGAGACTCAATTACCTGTCATAAATCCGAACCACATATCACAAATGTAAAACCGTAATAACTTGAAAGTATTGTAAGGTGCACTTGGTGCTAAAGGTTTAGGCAACCCTAAGGTCACTAATTAACCCCTAAAGCAACCCAAATCCAAGAAAGCATATGAACCTACAATTCGGACAGCATTTTCCCTTGTAATTTCAAATTTGCATCCTACACTCACTCACTTATGTTTCCCAAACACAACCACCATTACCATTGCAAGCCATAGGCCATTTAATACAACTTATTAGGGTCACAATACCCTTTAAATAAAGCCAATTCAAGAGTTCTATAGCAACCCGAGAAAAGCCCCAATTCCAAAATCCTAAATCTGAAATTTTCCGTACAAAGTGGAAATTTTCCGCAAATAGCTACAATTAACATACCAAAGTTTCATTCTAACTCATACTAGACCATCATACATGACCAACCCACATTAATCATATAAAATCAGAAAAATCATGAATAAAATAACAACCCATCAATCTCTACCAAAGATCATGAAATCTTACTTAAAACCAACTCCTTAACCCACACAAGCCACTAATTGAACACTATCAAGAACAAAAGAAAGATTCCTTAGTCACTTACCTTGCAAACTGAAGAAAAGACCCAACTTAGCACCTTCTCTTTCCAAACCACTCCACCAACTACCTCAATACTACCTAGCTAAGGGTTTTTGTGAAGAAATTTGAAGTTTAAACGGTTGAATTGCAAGATTGAGCAAGATTGATTGAAGAGAGTTGAAGGTTTTTCTTTCTTTTCCTCCTTGAGAGAGTCGGCCAAGAGAAATGTATGATGAAGGTGAATTTTGGTCAATTTCTTGGTTATTTAGTAAAAGTGGTAAATGGTCAAATTCCAACTTTAAATCACAAAGCGGCACTTGTCACCTTTTGAGCTCCAAGCTATCATTTTGTCTCTCTCACACCAATCCATTTGGGTAACCTCTAATTATCTCTTAACACCTAGTAAATTAATCCCTGTATACAAACCTAACCTAATCGGTCGAATTTTATCGAACGGTCCGCACTAGCGGGTCCCACGCCCAGTATACACTCCTAATTTCTCATGAACTAACTTATACTAGAAAAATGATTTAAAAAGCATATTTACTCATAAAATTATCTAGAAAATTTGTGTAATAATGAAAAATATAGAAATGGTGTGCAATTAAATAAAATAAAGCCTAGAAAATAAGAAAATTACGGGTTCTCACACTCTCTCCCCCTTAAAAGAATTTCACCCTCGAAATTTCCCACCTTGATTTTTAAACAGTTTAGGGTATTTCTTTTGCATTTCTTCTTCCACCTTCCAGGCAGCCTCCTCTATCCCATGATTTCTCCACTTTCTCTCCCCACTTCCGTACCATAGAGTCTTTCTTTTGGGCTTCTTTAATTCACTTTAGTAGGGTGGACGTTACCTTCACATTACCAAAAGTCACCTTATGACTTCCAATGCAGGGTTTCCACTCACAAACGGATTCTAACAGATCGCACTCCTTAATTTTTAACCCCGCAACTTGAGCATTTCGTCTTAAGGCATCCGCCACCATGTTGGCTTTCCCCGGATGATAGTTGATAGTGCAGTCGTAGTCCTCCAGAAATTCCATCCATCGTCGTTGCCTCATGTTCAGTTCCTTTTGCGAGAAGAGGTATCTAAGACTCTTCTGATCTGAGTAAATCTCGAAAGTCACCCCGTATAAATAGTGTCTCCACTTTTTCAGAGTGAAAACAACGGTGGCTAACTCTGGATCGTGGATTGGATAATTCTGCTCGTGGGGTTTCAACTTCCTAGAGGCAAAAAATATTACATTCTAGTTTTGCATTAACATACACCCCAGACCTTCCCACGACGCGTCAGTATAAACAGTAAAACCGTCTACCCCGTGTGATAAAGCTAGAATCGGTGCCATGGTTAATCTTTTCTTTAACTCCCGAAAACTCGCTTTGCACTTGGCATCCCACATAAAAACAACCATGTTTCTTTGTTAGGTCGGTTAAAGGACCGGCCAGTTTGGAAAAGTCTTTAATAAAATGCCTATAGTACCCAGCCAACCCTAGAAAACTATGAATCTCCGTGGGGTTTTCTGGCCTCTTCCAATCAGTCACGACCTCTACTTTCGCAGGGTCAACCGAGATGCCCTCTTGGAAAATTACGTGTCCTAAGAAAGAAATTTTCTCCAGCCAAAGCTCGCACTTACTAAACTTGGCATACAACTGATGCTCTCTTAGGGTTTGTAAAATGATTCTTAGGTGCTGCTCATGCTCCTCACACGTCTTTGAATAGACCAGAATGTCATCAATGAAGACCATAACAAATCGATCCAAGTAGGGCTTAAAAACCCTATGCATTAAATCCATGAAGGCGGCAGGAGCATTGGTCAGTCCAAAAGGTATGACCACGAATTCATAGTGCCCATATCTCGAATTGAAAGCAGTTTTTGGGATATCCGCCTTCCTAATGAACAATTGGTAATACCCGGTAGTCTATACACATCCGCAGATTCCCGTCCTTTTTCTTCACAAATGACACAGGGGCTCCCCAAGGAGACCCAAAAGGTCTTGTAACTGCAATTTCAACTCCTTAAACTCAGCAGGTGCCATCCGATACGGGGTTTTCGAGATAGGTGACGTTCCCGATAACCGGTCAATTTTGAATTCTATCTCTCTCTCCGGAGGTAGGGCTACTAACTCATCAGGAAATACGTCTAGATATACCTTCACTATGCACACATCCTCTACCTTCAATTTATCGGTGGGAGTATTGATTAGAAAGGCTAAGAACCCTTGCGTCCCTCTACTTAGCAGTTTTCTAGCCCGAATGCCTGAGATCAAGGCGGATGAGGCTAACCTTCCCCTTATATCTAACGTTAAGGTCGCCTCCCCAGGAATGCGGAATTCTACCACCTTTCTTTTACAATCCAGTTGTGCATTATACTTGGCTAACCAGTTCATACCCAAGATTACATCATACCCCTTAATAGATAGGCTTATCAAATCCCCTAACAATTTCCTCTCTTCTACCCAAATTTCGCAATCCTTATAAACCATACTAGTAATCAGACGATGGTCCCCTGTGGGGGTACTGACTTCTAGGTCATAAGGTAAACTAGTAGGTTTTATATCAATACCACGCATGAAATTGGGGTCAACAAAGGAATGGATGGCACCGGGACTACTAAAACCTTCGCAAATCGGTGGAATACAGGGATCGTACCTTCTACGACCTCGGAAGAGTCAGGGACCTGTTGTGGCTCTAACGAGTACACTCGAGCCGACACCTTGGGTTTCGTCCCTTCCCCCTTAACTGGCCCAGAATTGGTCCTCGGTGGTTGTTGGCTCCCCTTTTCATCTCGTTTTAGAACCGGACAGGTGGCAAGTTGGTGGTCGGCACTCCCACAGCATAAGCATTTTCCTTCCTTCCTCCAGCAATTGTCCTCCGTGTGGTTTGGCTTCCCACAATGCCCACAGGGACAGCGAGATGCTGAAGCTGAGCCCCCCTGGAAGTTTCCTCTTCGGCCTCGCCCAGCTGGGCCACCTCTTGACTGAGCCCCTCTACTTACACCCGGTTGCCTTCCATCTCCGGCTCCCTGTCCAAGTTTGGGAGGGGTACTCTTATCCCCCTACCCCGAGCTACTACCAGGGAATCCTTGCTTTTTATTTTGAAAATTCCTCACCTGTAGCCTAGCATTCTCTACATGTTGTGCCTTCTCCACGGCATCGCTGAAGGCATTAATTTGGGCTACGGCTAGATCCTTCTGGATCTCCACGTTTAGACCTTGGACAAATCGCCGTATTCTTCGTTGCTTAGTCATGATGAGTTCAAGCGCAAATTTGGACAACCGAGTGAATTAGCTCTCGTACTCAGCCACTGTCTGGGTCCCTTGGCGAAGCAGGATAAATTCGTCTTCCTTCCGTTCCTAAACTAGAGGAGGGAAGAATTTTGCGTTGAATTCCCGCATAAAGTTCACCCAGGTCCTGGGTGTTTGTTCTTGGTCCCACTTTTGTCGTATTACGTTTCACCAGGAACGGGCCACCCCTTCCAGTTAGAAGACAACAAAAGTCACATGTCTTTCCTCCATGTAGTGTAAGGCAGCAAAGATGTCCACCATCTTTTCTAGCCACCTTTCGGCTACATCTGGATTGGGCCCCCCAATAAACTTTGGTGGAGCAAACTTCTGAAACCTCTCGAGGGCCCTGTCCTCGCTCTCCACGTGATTACTGGGGTTCCCAGGGTTGGGGTTAGGGTTTTGACCCTGTTGGTGCACCACTTGGGCTAGCAAGTCAGTCATTTGCTGCATGGCAGTAGCTATTTGGACATTAGGATCAACCCTAGGTTCAGGGTTTGGTCCAAACGAGATTTCTCCAGTGCCCCTTTTAGACGTGGGTTGCCTACGACCGCGACCACTACGTGTTCCTTCCATAGATTTTAGTCGATCTAGGGTAAAACGTATATATGACATTAAAAATAATGGTAAACGGAAATAAGAATCAAAAGATATTTACATCCAAGCCATATATACATATCACACAACAGTGGCAACCAACAGTGGCAAGCAAGTCACATATTAACAGTCAATCGGACACACACAAGGATATTCCATGACACATCAAAGTCGTCTAAAGATATACATGCAAAGCTAGTCCAAACATACAAAACGACTAGCTAAGGTACTTTCCCAGATCCATTATCCCCTATCCTTTCTATGTGCAGTAGTCAAAATCCTCCAAAACAGTGGCCTAAGAGTATAGGCTTAGTTCGTCGTAGGACTAGTTGACCCACGGACTGGACGAGTACCCCTCCAACCTCGCCTCCTACACAAGAGGCCTCATCACTCTCCTTCCCTAGCAAGTCATCACACATGCCCAAAATCGATTCAGCTCTAACCCTCACTTTCCTAGCCCTCTTAACCATGCGCTCATGTGCCTCTCCAAGTTGTGTATAAAGGTCATCCACCCTATCTTGATCTTCAACCACATCATACTCCAACTCCTTAATTCGCTCGGCTTTCCTCAGTTGGTTCACTTCGGCTTCGAGCCTAGCATTGTCCTTCACCAATTCCTTCCTTTCCTCTACCACGGCCAACACAACTGTATTGGGGTAGGCATAGGTACGGCGGCACTCGCAACGCCGATGGCGGTTAGCCAGACTCCAACGTACAGTAGCTCCCCTTGGCCGGATTTGGTACTTAATCATCGGAGGTACTCCACGAGGCGGCTCACCAACTGATCTCTCACTAGGACCACTATGTCCATCCATCCTACACAAAAGCGTAGTTAAACTTAAGTACTCTTAAGGAAATAATCAAATATAACCCTCAAGTCGGAAATACCAGGATATGGAATACCTGTAAGCATTGTGTCCGATAGAGATCCAAGATTTGTTTCGAGATTTTGGCAAAAGATGCAGGAAGTGTTGGGAACTAAATTGAATTTTAGTACTACTTACCATCCCCAGACCGATGGACAATCTGAGAGAACAATTCAAACCCTTGAGGATATGTTGAGAACTTGTGTCTTAGAATTTGGGGAGAGTTGGAGTAAGTATTTGACACTGGTGGAATTTGCCTATAATAATAGCTTCCACTCTTCTATTCAAATGGCTCCGTATGAAGACTTTATGGTCGAAAGTGTATGTCTCCGATTTGTTGGGATGAAGTAGGTGAACGAAAGATTTTTGACCCGACTACAGTGCCTTGGATTGAGGAAGCTAATGAAAAGGTGAAATTGGTACGCCAGAGGATTCAAACCGCACAAAGTCGTCAAAAGAGCTATGCGGATAACCGAAGAAAGGATTTAGAGTTTGCGGTTGGAGATCTCGTATTTCTTAAGATTACACCTCTGAAAGCAAGTTTAATGTCTGGGAAAGGAAAGAAGTTACAACCGAGGTTCGTAGGACCGTACAAGATTATCCAAAGTGTAGGAAATGTGACCTATAAGTTGGAATTGCCACCAAATCTGTCTCGGATCCATAATGTGTTCCACGTATCCATACTTAAGAAATACCATCCAGACCCTTCTCACATTTTGCAACCGGAAAGTATTGAAATTGATGAGACTTTGACCTATGAGGAGAAACCGGTAAGGCTTCTGGATAGGGAGGTGAAGGAATTGAGGAATAAGCGGATTCCTTTGCTGAAAGTTCTTTGGAGGAACCATGAGCTAGAGGAAGCGACTGTCGCGCCCCATTTTTTGATAAATAAAATAAATGGTTTAAAAAATGTATTTTTGTGATTGAAAAAATGAATTGTGATTTAAAAGAAAAGTGGGCCTAAATGGGAGGTTGAGAATGCGACGATTTGACCCAAAATTATAGCTTAAAAAGGGTTTGAAATAAAAATTGGAGTCGCCACTTGGTAATGAGTTAAGGTGTACGAAGTCACCAAAAAATGAATTTTTTAAAGAAAAAATAGGAAAAAGTAGTAAGAAACCCCTTTTAAACGACTCCTAATCCACGTAAACCAAAGAACAAGGTTCGGGAGTCACATTTGACAAAGGGGAAGGCAAGGATAAAATCCAAGGCACCCCTTTGACCTAGCCAAGGCTAGTTGCATGATTTAATCAAAGATTTTCTTGTTTTAACCAAAGAATTTATTACATTTGGATGCACTACATGAATGCAAAAGAAAGAAAAAATGCAAACCTAAATTCTAAAATGTCTCTTGTAAGGTTTTTGGTCCCAACCACATGAATTGTGGCGGCCAATAAAGGAAAACCTTATAGAGGTCGATTAATGCAAATGATGGCTAAAGTGCAAGTGTGCAAGTGTATAAAAAGGTGAACGTGTGAAATTGTATGAAAAATCCAAGTGTTTGTGTGCAAGTGTATGAAAAGGTGCATGTGTGAAATTGTATGAAAAGTCCAAGTGTTTGTGTGCAAGTGTTTGAAAATAGAATAATAGATATATAAGGTAAAGTGGAATTCCATTTGTGAGGTGAAAATGAGCGCGTGATAGGAAACATGTAGTGAGAAAGTATGGTTTGAGAAATGTGAAAAAATGTGGTTAAAAGAGTATGTAGGTGATAAAAATGAAAGTATGACCCTAGAGGAATGCAACAAGTCGGGTATGGGAATGACTTCTAACTTTTTTCGACTTCGATTGTCCCTTTGATTAGAAGGCAAAACTAGCGTGCTAAGGCCCAAAAACATCAAACTTTCCACCAACGGCTATGTAAGGGAATGACAGAAACGAATCATCTCTCTCTCGACCTTTGGCTATCTCCTGGACTCACCTATGGTAGCAAACATTACCGAGGAGCTCAAACTACTCCCCCTGACAATCCCAGGTCACAAACCCAACAAAACAGAGAAAGAAAAAGATCTATTGATTCGGCCATAGCAAACCAAAACGCAACCAAGAATAAAAACACTAGAAAAAGCTGCAAGCTTTCCCATAGGAATCACCGGATTTTCAAATAAGGAGACTTTGCTAAACTGAAAGACAAAGATGAGTTACCTTTCCCAGCAAGGGCTTTGGACAGACTTTTCTTACGTTGTTTCTTCGCAGCCTTGCACCGTGGCTCCCTCAAAACTCTCCCCCAAAATCCAGCCGCCCTTTGCCTCTTCTTGCTCTTGACTCACGGTGAAGTTCACGGGTAACAATGGTGGAGTGACATGGTGAAAGTTTCATGAAGAGCAGCAGCTCCGGTTGCTACTTTGTCCCTGGAAGGACGGTACCCGATTCCTCTCCTCCTCTCTCTAATTCTCTATCTCACCCTCTCGGTCTCTTTCCCCGGCTCAGCCCATCACCTAGTTACCCTTCTTCCTCTCGAAGCTTTTCTGCCAAAGCCTAGCCGCTCTCTCTCTGTTTTTTCCCAGCCGTCTCACGCACTCTTTTTCCTTGCAGCCGTCCCCCCAAAACCTCTCAACTCTCCTTCCTCTTGCCGTTGTTTCTTTTCCCTTTCTTGTTGTTAATTCCACCCTCAGCTCCTCTCTCTTTTCTTAGCTTTCCAGCCGCTGTTTCTCTATTCCTCACGAAAGCCCTCTCCTTTCTCCTTCAGTTTCCCTCCATCCTTTCTCAGCCGTCACTAGTCTCTCCCCTTTTTCCTTCTTTCCGATCCTAGCCTCCCTCTCCCCTTTGCGGCTGTCCATCCTATTGCTATTTATATGGGACCTCTACCCTAAAACCCTCAGCTATCCTCTGCTATATTTGCAACCAAGGACTGCCCCAATACTTCCTTGCAAGCTGCAACAAAACGCAGCTTGCATGCGTTTCCTTTTTTTTTTTTTTTAACTTTTAACTTAATAAATACAGAATATAAATAAGAATAATAATAACAAAATGACAAAACTATGTAATAATAATGAAAACAAATAAATAAAATAAAATAAAATAAAAAAACAAACTAAACAAATAAAAACAACAAAAATGTCCATTTTTCAAATTTTCTTCATTTTTCCCCTTTTTTCTTTTTTTTTCTTTTCTTTTCTCAAAATAACTTAACAAAAATAACTAAAGTGCCAAAAGATTGAATTTGAACGTATTTTTGTGAACAATTTTCTTTTTTTCCTTTTTTTTATGATTTTCCTTTTTTCTTTTTTTTCCTTTTCCAAGAAAACATTGAATAAAAACAAAATGACTAAAACATATTTTTGATGTTTTCCTTTTCTTTTTCTAAAAACTCTATGCTAATCTTAAACTTAAAAGCTAAAACTAAAAACTAAAACTAAAAGTAAATAAAAAGCAAATGAAATAGGTCAACTAAAAGGGCGAAAATGAATAAAACTAAAATATCATAACAACTAATAGTGCAAAACGTACAATAACGAACTAAAATGCAAGCAATCTAAAATGAAAATCATGAAATAGATGATACACACAAATTATTCAAAATTTGGTGTCTACAGCGACTTGGGAAGTTGAAAAAGCAATTCGAGAAAAATATCCAGACCTGTTCACAAGTCAAGGTAAATTTTGAGATTCTCTTAAGAGGGAGAGGATGTGAGGACTCGCAAAATTTACTTATTTAAATTTCCTATTTCTAGTTTTTTAAATTATTTAATTGCCCGTTTGTTCCGAATATTTTATTTCAATCTTTTTAGACCCAATTACATGGATTTATGACTTGCATATACTTTTAAAATGATTTGTTTCCAAATTTAATTTTTGGAACCTCGTTAAGTGAGAATAGTGAATGCGCGTTTGGAAGCAATAATCGATTTTAGAGTACAATGAGCCTGGAAAATGGGAGACTTGTACATTAGTCTTACAATAGGTATTTTTATGTTTAAGTGTTCAAGTGTTAGAAAGTTATACTATCGTTATAAGAATTTCTTGAAAATTTCACTTTATTGCGCACAAATACAAAGTACGCGTTTTTACGTGCGCGATTAATTGAGGGACTTTAGACCTTTATTTTTAGACCATTAAGAGTGAATAATAATAGCATGAATGTAAGTGCATTAGAGGTTTAGTGCACTAGTGCAACAAACTCGAGGGGAATTGAGCACAAAATTCGCGCGTGTGAGCGGGAGAAAAAGTTGACTTTTGAATTAATTAGAACAACACATTTTAGCTTCTCTTGGAAGCTTCATTAGAGCCCAAAACACTCTCTTTTTTGCTCCATTCCAGCCGTGCATATCAAGAAGAAAAGAACCAAATTACTCCTCCAAGTTCTTCTTCATTGCACACTAAATTTCCACCAAATCACCTCAAACTTTAACCACACTTTGCAATCTACTTGGAGTGCAACTCAAGCTACAAAAAGAGCTTCAAATCCACGGTTTTTCTTGAGCAAGGAGGACCGAAATTTCTGCCTTAATCATCTAAGAAAGTAAGTGATGATCAACTTTGCAAATCTTGACTTATGGAAGTTGTTTACCACTTATGAGTTCATGATTTCTTATGGGTAGCTTTAAATTGTTGAAAATTTGGTGAGTGGGCTCTATGAACTCCCATTATGGCTTGATGGATTGATTTTGTGAGTTTTGATGTTAATAATGTTGGATTAGTGCTTAAATTAGTAGAAATGAGTGATATTATGGATGAAAACTCAAAGGAAGTGAAGGAGAGAATTTTTTCATTTCTGCCCCTGTGAATGCCGTGACCTTTAGAGCATTTTTTTTTAAATCCTATTGAATTTTTTATGATGTATATATGTTGTATGGGTTGTGTGGAAGGTTTCCACAAAAAATTACGTGATTTGGTTGGCTAAATGTGGTGATTTCAAAAGTTCATTCAAAACTGGAATTTTTCTCGTATTGCACTGGCAGTGTTTTTCAAACAGCTATAACTTTTTGCTCCGATGTTAAAATTGTGTGCTGTTTGCAGCAATGGAAACTACACATTCCCAGATTTCCAACGGTATAAAATGCACATCCTGATTCCTCCTGACTAATCCATACCAATCGTTTGAACATGATTATCCTGTTTCGCTAATTCACTAGAAGCTCTGTTTTGAGCAGCGAATTGATGCTCAAATGTGAGCTAGTTTTGGATGGATTTTGGAAATGATTTATTCTGAGAAATTGTAAATTTATGAATCTAGTTTTCAAAGCCACCAACCATGCTCAATTCTAAGTTGAATTGAGTGAGTTGTGGCCGAAGTTCGAAACTGATTCAAGAATTGAAAACCGTCTTTTGGCTAGTTGATGCCTTAACCTTGATTGGAACTTGTTGTTTCGAAATTCTTGGTGTTAATCACCTACCAAACACATCTTCGATGCTTCTTAGACAATTTCTATACAAATGAACCATATTTAAGATGTCTTTGTTGGCCAAATGTTTGCGAAAAGGAAAACTCAAGTACAAGGCAGATTTGCCTTAGAAATTTGGAAACTTTAGTGATTTGGTTAACCAACTTTCCGTACATATTTTTCCATGAAATCTGACAAAGGAATTGCCCTTATATGGTAGTATAATACTGCTAATTTTGGTGCCATTCCAAGTCCGTTTCGATATTCAACCAAAGTCCCAACGTTCGTGAATTAAATCTGGAATTTAGCCTAACGGTCTCACTTTTTAGTAATTTTGAGCCGCTATATCTTTGTGCTCAAAACTCCAATTCTTGTTCCACTTGTTTTGTTTTAAATTTCGATTGTTACTCTAATTGATTTTCAAATTTGAGAGGCTAGTTCAAATTTTGTGAATTTTGCCGAATTTCCAAAATTGGCCAAAAACCAACCCCGAAACTGCCTTGATAGCCTAAAACAGTAACTTTGAGCCAAATTTTGAATGTCTTTCATTTGGAATCAAGGAAAAGTGTCTTCTAGGAACTTTTAGTACTTTGGAAGAAGTTTCCAACGGTACCAAGTTTTCCAATTTTGGACTTATAAAGAGTGAGATGTGATTTTTCAAAAATCTCGCATCAAAGCTGAAATTTTCGAAACTTGAGGAAATGGAGTTTTTCGAATTCTCCTTTTCCCTTCGATATCACATGATCGTTTTACATTTGAATTTAGAAATGAAAACCAGATTTCTCTTGTGCTTTAAAACTCCGCCTTTGAGTCTCGATTTACGAGTAAATAGGGCTCATTTTCATGAGATTTTCTTAGATTGTACTCTAGTACAATCTTCTTCGATAATTGGGGTTATGAGTGATAGATTATTATTAATTGCTCAGGCACTCAAGAGGACCTTCAAGAGGATCTCACAGGAGACGCCTAACTTATCGCTTGTACTTGCTACTTGAGTTACTCGGTAAGTGTCAAGTGTGTGAAAACATGTTAATTGCTTTGATAATAGAATATTTTGAAAATGCTGAGTCGAATGTGTACTTTATTACACTCGTCTCCTTTAAGTGAAATGTACTTGAATTTTGTGACATGAAATACTTGAATTGCTTGAAGTGACTTGTTAAGTGAATTTAAGTAAAGTGTTTAAGTGATTAATTATGCTATGACTGTATAAGTCGATGAGAGTGAATCTCCTCAACTCTTAAGTGTTAAGTGGGGGGACGCCCAAATCTCACTGGCTAACTCTGGACTCGAGCCGACATGGGTTTGGTCGGGCTCATTGGCGAATCATGAGAAAATAAAAGCTTGACCTATTAAGAGGTCTTGCTTGGCATACTCGAATAGTATCGTCTCAAACAAAAGATAGGCAAGCCCGATGCAGGGGTACGTAAGGTGAAAGGGGACATGATAAGTGAAGTTCTACGGACTAAACCTACCCGATTGACGGAGTGTCAACTTGTGGAGGTTCGTGATCGCGCAAGTGGAAAATAGCTCCTGAGAGCTCCTATATCCTTGAATTGTTTCTGTTTACTTTTCCCGCTCGAATTGTTATTTATTGAAATATTATTGTTCTACTTGTTAAATTGGGATTGTTACTTGAACAACGTGCCTGCATGTGTGTTCTTGGCCTCACGAGCGTTTTGTTCACCCTGTAGTTTTGTTTTCCTTAACAGGAAAGGATCGGAATTGAACCTCAGAGAAACCCCTTTTGAATGTACTTTTGTGTTAGGGTTTTCAATGTACTTGGCTAGACTCTGGATTATTGCATATTTTGGGATTTGATGTAACCTTTGTGAACTTGATGTAAGGATTGGATACTTGATGTATTTTGGAACTCGTGATGTAAGTTTGAATGTTATTTATGGGAGTGACCTTCTTTTCTTACTTATATCATCGTGATGGCTGATATTTTCATTAAGTTTGAACGGGATTTGTCTTGAGACCTGGAGAGAGTTGGGCAGGTGTCCCGCGGATACCCTTGGTTCACCTTAGGGAGAAGTGGGGGAGTCACAGAACTTTTCAAAAATAAATTTTTGTAACAAGTCATTTTAAAAATACATGTAAGCCATAATTTCATGTAATTGGGTCTAAAAAGGTTGGAATAAAATATTCTGAACAAACGGCCAATTAAATATTTAAATAAGCCAGTAATAGGAGTTTAAAATAAGTAAATTCTCGGGTCCTCACATTAGTCTAGTATTACTTCCTCAAATCTCCAATAAATTTGTATCAATGCGTCTTTCGGAAAACTAACGACGCGCAAGCAGTATGCACTTAATTAGAACTCATTCACCTTTAATTCGTCAATTAACTGTTCTTAATCTACTATTGATCATTCTAAATTTTCCCAAGATAATTACACTCTCGAATAGAATCTCACCTCGAAACACATGTACTCATTATTTCTCACTTAAACGAATCTCCGAAAATTATATTTGCTAACGGGACGTTTTAAAAACATAAGGAAGACACTGTTCCATATGAATGGACTTAGGATGGTCGAAATAAATTATTTGGAGAAAATAGGTAAATAAATATTTAAATAAACCAATAATATTCGATAAAAATAAGAAATTTTTCGGGTCCTCACATCCTCCCCTCCTTAAAAAGAATTTCGCCCTCGAAATTCACTTACAGATCAATCCCTTCATGGTTAAACCTATCAGATCAATCACTAACTTACGTTTTCCAACTTATACTTCACAATTTCTATTCATTCAACTAGTAAACAAAACCTGATTTTTCCCAATAGGCATTTTAACATCCGAGTCATAGAGCAACTTAATTGGCCTCATGTCTACCTCATATACGTAATGTCTTCACTTCTTTAATGCAAATATTGAGCCACTAACTCCCAATCATGAGTTGGCTACTTTCTCTCGTGGTAATTTAACTTACTAGAGGCATATACAATCACCTCATCATGCATTATTAATATACATTCTAAACCATCCTTTGAAACATTTGTATAAATCACAAAGTTACCTCCTCTGCTCGATAAGGCTAACATAGGTGCATCGGTTAAATATTTCTCACTTTTAAAATTCTTCCTCACATTTAGAATTCCAAATAACTTGCCAAGTCTTGCATTCTTAGAAAAATCCTTGATCAAACCAACGGTAATATTCGGCTACCTCTAAGAACTCCAAATTTCTGTAGGACTTTCTGGTTGTTTCCTCTTAAACAGCTTCCACTTTAGCTGAGTCAGTAACAATTCCCTCCTTAGATATTGTATAACCTAGAAAGGTTATTTCTCCCAGTCGAACTCACAGTTATTGAACTTAATGAAAGCTGGCGCCCTCTCGAAGTTTGTAAAACTATTATCAGGTGTTTTTCATGCTCTTCTCAAACATTAGAGTATACCGATATATCATCAATAAATGCCACCATAGATTAATCCAAATACGGTTTAAACTCCAATGTATTAGGTCCATAAATGCTACTAGTGCATTAGTCAACCCGAAGGGTGTACTGAAAATTCAAAGTGTCCATGTCTTAAATTGAAAGCAGTCTTAACCACATCAGTTTCTAGGATCCTCATCTGGTAATAGCTCTACTTTAAATCCAACTTGGATAGTATCACGGTTCCTTACAGTTGATCTAATTCCTATCCATGTAAAACAAAAGGTAGTTGTTCTTAATGGTCACATTGTTCCAGTCTCGATAGTAAATGTATAGTTTCAAACTCCCATCCCAATTATTAGATCCGGTCCCTTAATCGTTAGGCTCATTAAATCTATTAAATGTTTCCTTCCACTAACCCAAATCTCAAAATTTTAATATATCAAATTGGCAATCAAACATTGGATCCCAACTTCAACCCTAAGTTCTCGATTTTTGGTCTTGATCCCTGGTCACCTCCAAGGCCTCAGGGTTGCTTATATTCTCAAGTATGATCTCAATCACGTCTACTATCGTTCATGTTTCATTATAAATCTAAAAGTGTGGGGCAAGATTTAAATATAAATGTAAGTCATAAAAATCAATTTTCATATGTCATAAAAATCATAATAATTACATCCAGTTGGAAGAGATTTATCAAGTCATTTCAAAAGGAAAAGGGGAAACAACAAGATTATAGCAAAACGTGCCAAGTTGAATTTCCAAGGCAATCTCACTATTTCGAGATTAGATTTTCCGTGAGCTTAGATGGACGAACTTAAAAAATTGCTCAATTCCTCACATCTTTCTTGGTTCTTAGGGTGGTTGATTAATTTAGAGCTTTGGTGCTCAACCAACCGTGCTAGAACATCAATCTTATGATCAATAGCAGTAGCTACGCGATTGTTTTCCTTCATTTCTAGGGTTTCGGTTCGGTCCAGTAGTCTCTCCCTAATCATCCCTTTGAGCTTGGGGTTGTTTAACCCCTCGCTCTCCGTTCTTTTTCATTTCTTCGGCCACTCATGAATTTAACATTCACAAAGGTATAACATAAAATGAGTGTGTATAAACGAAACTTGAAAAGCGACACTTTGATCAAGCGAAATGAAAATAAAAGGGAAGACACCGAAATAGTCGCAGATGTGTACAACCCAATCATAGATTTGAAGTCATAAAGCAATAAAGTCAAGCATCTCATGAGTAACGTTTAATTGCTTCAAAGGGGTAGGAAACATAGTGAAACAAAATATAAAATGCAATGGCCTTTAAGCGAGCACCATCCCGTCTATCTTTGGCAAAACTATTAAAGTAGTTTAAATCACTAGCTTAGTGATTGTAGAGCCAAAAGTCTCTACTACCTCCGTAGGATCAATTTCATTTCCAGCACTAGGAGTTTTAATCTCATGTCCCTTATCGAGTATCTTGTCATTCTCCACTTGTTCAACCAAGGTAACACACCCAACCATCGACTTATCCTTCCGGTCTCTAATTCCGTATACTACCCTTGCAAGTCGGTTCTCAGTTTTTTGAAGCTGCTCATTAGGAGCCTTTGTCTCTTCCTCGCTCCTTAAGTACCTCAGTCTCCACTTCAGGAACTCTAATAGTCTGGGCATCAACAATTGCCCTCGGCTCTCGATTATCCTCTTGAACTACCCTAGTTTCCTCGGATAGCCACTTCCGATGATCGGCCACTATTAACACCCCATTATTTGGGCACGAGTATGTCCTTTGGAAATCACATAAAGTCCTAGTTCGGCGAGTTGGGTTATACCTCCAACAAGCTCCCCTAAGTCCTTCACGGCCATGGTCACCGTAATGCATCCCCGAGACGGTTCAATGCCACCGTTACCTTCCGTAACTTACAATTAAAATTAAAAGGTTAAATGGGACCAAATATACTAAATAAACTGGATTTGATCATCTCATACTATCCCACATGTCCCTTACAAGATCGAGAACCCCAATCGTCCATTAATTGAAACCTAGGTTCTAATTTTCATTCCCACTAGTGGTCACTTAACTTTCCAACTAGTTTCACAGTCTGGCATCCTAAACTTTTAAGCCTAGGATACACTACAAAGATCTGAAGCCTAAGCTCTGATACCAACTGTGACGCCCCCACTTCTCCCTAAGGTGAGCCAAAGGGTATCCGCAGAACGCCTGCCCAGCTCTCGCCAGGGTTCAAGACAATTCAATTCAATCTTAATACAATACTAGCCATCATGACAAGATAAAGTAAGAAAGTGCGGAAACTTTCAAGCTTAAAAATATATATACAATTAATACAAGCCTACTAAAGAGAAGTCGCTTCCATAACCGACTGTCCAAGTCTTACACCACCAGTTCAAAATACAACAATTATCCAATTCTTACATCAAATTTCCAAAATACACATCAAATCCCAAAATATACAACAACCAAAATATCTAGCCAATTGTATTCGAAACCCTAATACACCAGTACATCCAGAGGGTTTCTCTGAGATTCACTCCAGGTCCTTTCCTGTTGAGGAAAACAAATCTATGGGGTGAGCGATTGCTCGTGAGGCCAAGAACACACATGCAAGCACATTGTCCAAGTAACAATCCCAATTAACGAGTAAAACAATAATATTCAAGTAAATGACAATTCGAGCAAGAAGTGTAAACAGAAACAATTCAAGGATATGGGAGCTCTCAGGAGCTATTTTTCACTTGCACGATCAAGAACCTCCATGAGTTGACACTCCGTCAATCGGGTAGGTTATAGTCCGTGGAACCAAACTTATCATGTCCCCGTTCACCATTGCATACCCCTGCATCGGACCTGCCTGTTATTTGTTTGAGGCGATATTTCTTAAGTATGTCAAGCAAGACCTCTCACTAGGTCGAGCTTACGTTTTCTCATGGTTCACCAAGGAACCCGACCAATCCCATGCCGGCACGAGTCCAAGGTTGGCCAGTGAGAGTTGGGTGTCCCCCATGTACATTTGTCAGTCGAGGAGATTCACTCTAGCGACGTATGCAGCCGTAGCATACCATTTCATTTCATTCAATCATTCAATATCATTCATTGCATTCAATATATTTCATTCCATTCATTTCAAATGATAACGATTGCGGTAAAGTACACACTCGACTCCATTTTCAAAATCTCCAATCATTTATAACAGTTAAGCATGTATCAAGTACTCATACACTTGACACTCACCAAGTAAACAAAGAAGTAATGCCCTCTTGAGGGTTTAAGCGTCCACCGTAGGATCCTCTTGAAGGTCCTCTTGTGTGCCTGAGCAATTAATAATGAACTATCACTTATAAACCCCAATTATCATGGAAGATTGCACACATGTACAATCTAGAAAATATCACGAGGACGAGCCTAAATTTTCTTGTAAATCGAGGCTCAAAAGTGGGGTTCAACAATCATAAGAAAAATTTAATCTTTATCGTTAAAATCATTGGATGGAAATAAGTAAGTATGAAATCATGTAAATCAATTTTCAAACGATCGATCGAAGACGAACTGAAACGTGACACGTCACAATCCGGCCAAGAACTGGCCGGATTCGAGGCAGTGAGGGATCCAATTTTTTTTTCAATTTTCACCACCAATCTAGCCAACTATCCGGCCAAGAACTGGCTGGATATATGGCTAGATTCTTTGAAAATGTTCCCACGCGAAAATTTTACAAAATGGCCAAGAATTATCGAATTTAGGGGCATTTTTTGAAAAATCATAGATCACTCTCTGAAAGTCCAAAATTGGAAAATTGGTACCATTGAAAAATACTTCTACAGTACTAAAAGTTTCTAGAAGACACTATTCCATGATTCCAAATGGATGATATTCAAAATTCGGCCCAAAGTTGCTATTTGGGAATGCCAAGACAGATTTGGGTTGATTTTTGGCAAAGTTTGGAAATTCGGCAAAATTCATACAATGCAAACTAGCCTCTGTAATTTGGAACTCAATTAGAGTTACAATCAAAGTTTTCAACACAATAAGCGAAACAAGAATTGGAGTTTTGAGCACCGAGATATAGTGGCTCAAAGTCACTGAAATTTCCTCCTCAAACAGGGGTTTTCCAGGTTTAAAGATTGAGTTTTGGTACTTTAGTTGAGCATGTAAATGAACTTGGAATGGCACCAAAGTTAGCAGTATTACACTACCATCTAAGGGTTATTCCTCTATAAATTTTCAAGCAAAAACGCGCACTAGAAGTCAGTTAACAAAACCATTGAAGTTCCAAGAATTTCCAAGGTAAATCTACCTTGTACTTTCGTTTTCCTTTTCTCAAACATTTTTTTGCCAATGAAAATTCCTCGAACATGATTTATTTATGAAGACAAAATCTAGGTAACATCCAAAATACATTTGGTAGATGATTAACACCAAGGATTTCGAATAACAAGTCCCAAATTAAGATTAGCTATAAATCAGTCCAGAATTAGGGTTTTTTATCACGAAGATAGATCTGAAATCTGGCCACATCTCACTCAATTCAACTCAGAATTGAGCGTGGTCATTGATGTTGAAAACTAAATTCATAAGGCTACAATTTCTTAGAAGGAATCATTCTAAAATTCTGTCGACAACTAGCTCATATTTGAGCATCAAGTCGCTGCTTAAAACAGAGCTTCCAGTATAGACGAGAAACCGAACCAGCAAATTTACGAGGTTGGTATGGATCACTCAGGTGGAATCATGATGTGTACTTTATACCGTTGGAAAAATGGGAATGTCTAGTTTCCAATGCCGCAAACATCACTCGATTTCGACATCGGAGCAAGGAGTTATAGCTGTTTGAAAATCACTGCCAGAGCAATACAGGACAAAATTCCAGTTTTGGTAGAATTTCGAAATCTCAACATTTGCCCAACCAAATCAAGTAATTTTTTGATGAAACTTTCTACACAACCTATATTACACATTAAATCAAAATCCAGTCATTTGAACCAGAAAAAAATGCACTAAGGGTGATGGCAATGGCAAGGGCAAAACGGGTAAAATTTTCCTCTTCACTTCCTTTGAACTTTCTTCAACAATACAACTCATTTCCACTAGATTAAACACTAATCCAACATCAAATCTTATCAAATCAGTCCATCAAGCCATAGTGGGATTTCATAGAGCCCACGCAAAATTTCCAACAATATAGAGCTACCCATATGAATTTATAAGCTCACAAGTGCAAGATAACTTCCATAAACTAAGATTTTAGAGGTTGATCGTTCATTACCTCTTTGGATGAGCAAGGCAGAAAATTTTGGTCCCTTGGAGCTAAAGAACCGTGAGATGAAGCTCTTTTCCTAGCTTGAGGTGATCTCCAAGTGGTTAGCAAAGTGTATGTAAATTTTGAGGTGATTTGGTGAAGATTTAGTGATGAAATGAAGAAGAACTTGATGAAGAAATTTGGTTCTTTTCTCCCTTGGATGGCCGGCCAGCTTAGAGCAAGAGAGAGAGAGTGTTTGATGAAAAATGAAGCTTCCTTGAGAAGCTAAAATGTGTGGCTAAGAATGCCTCAAAAGTCAACTCTCTCCTCGCGCGCACACGGGCGCGTTTCGTGCTCGATTCCTTTCGAGTTTATTTCACTTGTGCACTAAACCTCTAATGCATTTCAATTCATACTATTATTATTCACTCTTATTGGTCTAAAAATAAGGGTCTAAAGTTCCTCAATTAATCGCGCACGCGAAACACGTACTTTCGATTTGTGCGCAATAATGTGGAAATTCCAAGAAATTCTTATAACAATAGTATCACTATCTAATACTTAAGCACTTAAACATAAAAATACCTATTTCAAGACTAATGTACAAGTCTCCAATTTTCCAAGCTTATTGCACCCTTAAATCGAATATTGCTTCCAAACGCGAATTCACTATTCTCACTAAACGAACTTTCCAAAAATAAATTTTTGTAACAAGTTATTTTAAAAATACATGTAAGCCATAATTTCGTGTAATTGGGTCTAAAAAGGTTGGAATAAAATATTCTGAGCAAACGGCCAATTAAATATTTAAATAAGCCAGTAATAGGAGTTTAAAATAAGTAAATTCGCGAGTCCTCACATGAGTCTAGTATTACTTCCTCAAATCTCCAATAAATTTGTATCAACGCGTCTTTCGGAAAACTAACGACGCGCGAGCGGTATGCACTTAATTAGAACTCATTCACCTTTAATTCGTCAATTAACTTTTCTTAATTTGCTATTGATCATTCTAAATTTTTCCAAGATAATTACACTCTCGAATAGAACATCACCTCGAAACACACGTACTCATTATTTCTGACTTAAATGAATCTCCGAAAATTATATTTGCTAATAGGACGTTTTAAAAACATACGGAAGACATTGTTCCATATGAATGGACTTAGAATGGTTGAAATAAATTATTTGGAGAAAACAGGTGAATAAATATTTAAATAAACCAATAATATTCGATAAAAATAAGAAATTTTTCGGGTCCTCACACTTCCTCTTACTTAATACTCACTCTTATCCACCAAATTTAGTACACACACCTCACCAACTAATCATACTGCCAAAATGCGCAAAACTCTAATTTATCCTAACTCTAAAAGTAAAGGTAAAACTCTCGATTCTATTATTTATTACAAATATTGAGGCAGTAAATTAGTAGTAAATATAGTATAAAGTAACTTATTCAAAATAAAAGAAAAATTTAAGAAAATATGGAGAATTTTGCAAGTCCTCACAGTAAGAATGTTGCAAATGAAAGTGGATTGTATTTTGATAATGATGAACCCAATTGGTATTTAAATGAGAAAGTGTTCATTTCATTTGATAATGCCTTTGGAATGAATTTTGAGCCTCAAGAAGAAAGCATGAATGGTTTAGATTTAACCCCTCTTGAGAAGTGTGTTAAAAGTGTAGGTTCAAAAGTTATAATAGCCTAAGAAATCCATGTGGAAGTTGTGACGCCCCACATCTCCCTAAGGCGGACCAAAGGGTATCCGCGGACGCCTGCCCAGCTCACGCCAGGACTCAAGCAATTCCATTCAATTTAAAATCGAACTAAACACTTCGATGAGATCAACACGAATACAATAATGCGGAAGCGTTCAAACTTAACAAGTCACTTAATGTATCACCAGTACATCGGGTAGTCGTGAAACGACTTAAATTCAAAGTACACATCAGGGCCCAAACTTTTCAAGTTTACAATTTCCACAAGTACAACCCAAACCAGGGCCTAGTCAAAATATATAACAGGAGTCTTAACAAAATTACAACGGATGGTTTCTCCATATCTCTCCAAGAGTCGGTCCTGTTAAGGAAAACAAAACTATAGGGTGAGCTAAACGCTCGTGAGGCCAAGAACACACATGCAAGCACTTAGTCAAATAACAATCCCAGATTTAATAAATAAAGCCATGTCTTTTCAATAATCAATCAATCAAACAGGAAAAGTAATCAGAAACAATTCAAGGATATAGTAGCTCTCAGGAGCTAAGTTCCACTCGATCTCCCGTTGTCATTCGTATACCTTCCCGCATTGACCCTCCTGTCAACCGGGTCGGTATTTCCATTTCCGTAGATCACCACTTACTTCCCTCCGTCCACCGTACACCCCAAGGGCCCACAATGGCCAATATTGGGCGATACTCAACGAGTATGCCAAGCAAGACCTCTTATTAGGTCGAGCTTATTTGTATCTCATGGCTCGTCCAAATCCCCGACCAAGCCCATTGCTGGCTCGAGTCTAAGGACGGCCTATGAGTTTGGGCGTCCCCCATTCATTTGAAAGTCGAGGAGGCTCACTCCAACGACATAAGCATTCATGACATAACATTGCATTTCATTCATTCATTCAATACGTTTCATTCATTCATTTGAAATTAGAACGATTGCGATAAAGTACGCACCCGCCCTTATTTTTAAAACTTTCAACAAATCCCACAAATAAGCAAGTATCAAAATTCACACACTTGACACTCACCGAGCAATTCAATAAGAATTATTTTCCAGAAGTTCAAGTGTCCGCGGTGAGATCCTCTTGAAGGTCTCCTTGCGCGCCTGGCAATTTAATAGCGAATAATCATACAATTAACCCACTTATCAAGAAAGATTGTACACTAGTACAATCTAAGAATTATTTTGCAAAAAGGAACCTCAATTACACGTAAATCGAGGTTCAACTTGCCTTTTATTAGGTACAATATTATTTGAGTTTTTATCATGAAAATCGAGGGCAAAACGTTTGAATAATACTACGAGAATTAAGAGTTTTGGAAAAACTCCTTTGCCTTGAAATGTGAGAATTTCAGTTTTATCCTAATCTTTGAAAAATCGTAACTCGCTCGGTATAAGTCGAGAATTGGAAAACTTTATACCGTTGGAAACCTCTTAGAGAGTACTATAAGTTCCTAGAAGACACTTTTCCATGAATCGAAGTGAAAAGTGGTCAAAAATGGGCTTGAAGACGCAGGGTTGGTTTTCATGGCAGAATTAAGTTGGATTTCGGCCAACTTTGGAAATTCGGCACGATTCACACGTTGCAAACCGGCCTCTGAAATTTTCAGCTCAATTAGTGTTGCAAGTGAAGTGTATGAAAAAACAAGCGGATCAAGAATCGGAGTTTCGAGCACCGAGATACGGTAGCCCGAAGTTAAGCAAATTCAAGACTGGATGAGAATTTTCCAGACTTGAACCTCTAACTTTAGTAATTCAATTGGGTGTCGCAACGAACTTGAATTGGCACCAAAATTGGCAGTATTTCAATACTATCTGGAAAGTATCCCTCTATCGAATTTCGGGGAAAAATACCTTCGGCAAGGTAGTTAATTAGCCCACCAAAGTTCAAGAAAAATCCTAAGGCAATCTGCCATTGACTTTCATTTTCCAAATTTCCAATCGTTTAATCAAGAAAGTTATCCAACCATGGTTCATTTGTGAAATAAGGGTCTAAGATACATCCATATTATCTTTGGTAAGTGTTTAATATCAAAAACATCAACTAACAAGTTCACTCCAAGATTTGGTTCCAAACCAGTCCAAACATTAGGGTTTTCCAAAACAGAGCAGTCCACTTGTTTCAGTCACAAATCAGTCAATATAGCTCGAAATCGAGCATGGCTTACGCCGTTGGAAAATACATTCATAGGACTAAAATATCACAGAAGAAATCATTACCAAATTCGGCACCCAACTGGTTCAAATTCGGGCATCAAGTTGCTGCCTGACCACTTCATTCCAGACGAACAGAGCAACAGGACAGCGAACTTAAAACATTTGGTTCGGCTTTCTCACAAAGAATCAGAATGTGCATTTTACACCAAATTAAAGCTAGGAATGTCTAGTTTCAAACGCCACCGACGGCACATGATTTCGACATCCGAGGACAGAGTTATAGCCAAAATACTACTGCTGGTCAGAGCATACGCGAATCAGTTTTTCCAGATTTGCTGGTTTCTAAAAAAAATTCATTTGCCCATTCAAACCTCATTATTTTTCAATGAAATTTTTCACACCTCTAATACATCATATAAGCATCCAATTCAAGCCATTAGTTCATTAAAAACTGGCCTTAAAATGGCCGAATAAAACAGGGGTAGAATCGGAAGTTTTTACTTCTTACACCCAATGAAGTTCCTACTAATTACCCACCACTAATGCATCATTATAACCATTAAACCAACAATATAATCACCATCAATCATCACATCAGCAACAACAACCCAAGTGTGGGAATTCCAAGAGCCCACAATCACATTTTTACACCATACAAAAGCTAACCAAATGCATGCATGAACTTAACAAGGCAAGATAGCTTCCAATCTTCAAGTTTTCAAGGGTAGATCATCACTTACTTTGGGGTTGATGTTCAAGCAGAATTTCGGTCCTTTTTGCCCCAGAAAAACCGTGAGTTTTAGCTCTCTTTTGCAGCTCAAAATGATCCTCAAGTGTCAAGCTAGGTGTGGTGCAAGTTTGGTTAAATTTGGAGGTGATTTGGGGTGGTTTTGGGTGAGATTAGTGTGCAGAAATTTTAGAACAAGGAGTTAGAGAGAGGGAGTGTTTTGGCCGGCCATGAGGAGAGAGAGGAGAGAGTGTGTTTGATCTAAGTTAGCTTCCAAGAGAAGGTGCAATGTGTGGTGCAAAATCACCCAAAAGTCAACTCTCATTAGGGGCCGTTTGGTGTGATTACGGCTCGATTTTCTCGCGCGTTTGGTTCACTAGTGCACTAAACCTCCAAGGCATATATATTCATGTAAATATTATTCACTCTTAATTGTCCCGAAATAAGGGTCTAAAGTCCCTCAATTGAAGTCGCGCGCGTGAAAACGCGTACCGTCAAATTTAACGCTATAACGCGAAACTTTCGGAAAATTCTTATAACGATTGCACTACTAACTATCACTTGAATATGTATTCATAAAATTACCTATTTTAGGACCATAGTACAAGTCTCCAATATTCCAAGCTTATCGTGCTACTACGCGGATAAAATCTCCAAGTACTATTCACTATTTTTACTAAACGCGCTCTAGGAAATTAATTTTCGAAACGAATCATTCTAAAAATATAACGAAGATATACTACCACTTATTTAGGTCTAATAAGACTAGAAAATATTCCTTGGAATTAAAACCCAATTAAATAATTTATTAAGCCATAAATTAGGCATAAAATAATAGTTTTTGCGAGTCCTCACATCCTCTCCCCCTTAAGAAAATTTCGTCCTCGAAATTTACCTTGGTCGATGAACAAGTCTGGATACTTCTCCCTGATTGTCTCTTCAACTTCCCATGTTGCTTCCTCTACTCCATGGTTCTTCCATAAAACTTTCACTAGTGGTATCTGCTTGTTCCTCAATTCCTTCACCTTTCGATCCAGAAGTTTTACCGGTCTCTCCTCATAGGTCAGGGTTTCATCAATCTCAATATTCTCCGGTTGTAAAACATGAGAGGGGTCTGGATGATACTTCTTAAGCATGGACACATGAAACACGTTATGGATACGAGATAAACTCGGTGGTAATTCCAGCTTATAGGCTACATTCCCAACTCGCTGAATAATCTTATAAGGCCCTACAAACCTTGGTTGTAGTTTCTTCCCTTTTCCGGACATCAAACTTGCTTTTAAAGGCGTAATCTTGAGAAATACCATATCTCCAACAGTGAACTCCAAATCCTTCCTCCGATTGTCGGCATAACTTTTTTGTCTACTCTGAGCGGTTTGAATTCTTTGCCGTACCAATTTCACCTTTTCATTAGCCTCCTCAATCCAAGATACAGTAGTCGTGTCTAAGATTTTCCGTTCACCTACTTCATCCCAACAAATTGGGGATCTACACTTCCGACCATAAAGTGCCTCATACGGAGCCATTTGAATAGAAGAGTGGAAACTATTGTTATAGGCAAATTCCACTAAAGTCAAGAACTTACTCCAATTCTTTCCAAAGTCCAGTACACAAGTCCTCAACATGTCCTCAAGAGTTTGAATTGTTCTTTCAGATTGTCCATCAGTCTGGGGATGATAGGTGGTACTAAAGTTCAACTTAGTCCCCAACACTTCTTGCATCTTTTGCCAAAACCTCGAAACAAATCTTGGATCCCTATCTGACACAATACTCACAGGTATACCATGTAGTCTGATGATCTCATCCAAGTACAACTTGGCCAGCTTTTCTAACGAGTATTTCATGTTAATCGGTAGGAAATGAGCCGATTTAGTCAATCTATCTACTATCACCCAAATGGCATCATGGCCTCTCTGTGTCCTTGGTAAGCCTGATACAAAATCCATGGTAATATTTTCCCATTTCCACTCAGGTATTTCTAGAGGTTGCAAAGGCCCAGATGGTTTCTGATGTTCGGCTTTAACCTGTTGACAAACCAAGCATGTCTGAACAAATTGGGCAATTTCCTTCTTCATATTTTTCCACCAATATAGACTTTTCAAGTCTTGGTACATTTTATTCCCTCCTGAGAAATTATATGCCCTAGGAAAATCACTTCTTTTAGCCAGAATTCACATTTGCTAAACTTAGCATATAACTAATGTTCCCTCAAGATTTGTAAAACAATTCTTAAATGTTTCTCATGGTCATTCACATTCTTAGAATACACCAAAATATCATCAATGAAGATCACCACAAATTGGTCCAAGTAAGGCTTAAAAACCCTATGCATTAAATCCATGAAAGCGGCAGGTGCATTGGTTAACCCAAAAGGCATCACTGCAAACTCGAAGTGCCCATACCTCGAGTTAAAAGCAGTCTTAGGTATGTCCTTCTCCAAAATCCTCAATTGATAGTAACCTTACCTTAGATCCAACTTTGAAAATACTACCGCCCCTTGCAGTTGGTCAAACAGTTCATCAATGTGGGGTAGTGGGTATTTATTCTTAACCGTAACATCATTTAAACCTCGATAATCTATACATAACCTCAAACTCCCATCTTTCTTCTTTACAAACAAAACTGGGGCTCCCCACGGAGAATCACTCTCTCGTATAAAACCCCGTTCCAACAAATCCTGTAATTGTAACTTCAACTCCTTCAACTCAGCTGGAGCCATCCTGTATGGTGTCCTTGATATAGGTGCTGTTCCCGGAGCTAAATCAATTTTAAAAGCTATTTCCCGTTCCGGGGGTAGAGACTCCAATTCTTCAGGAAAAACATCAGAAAATTCTTTTACTACCGGTGTGTCCTCCAGATTCACCTTATCGTTAGGGGTATTAATAAGAAAAGCCAAATACCCTTGAGCTCCCTTATTTAACAATTTTCTAGCCCGAATTCCCGAAATAAGTGCAGACGAGGCTAACTTACCCCTTACATCCAGCAAAGCATGGCTTATTTAATAATCACTTATCAGGTTCAAGTACTACATATCACACCAATCCAACCTATCAAATAGTCATGGTCCAATAGGGAATTAATCGCGTAATCAGATAAAACAGGCAAAAGGCTTGAAGTCGGACGTAAAGTCCCAGACATTTGGAAGAAATTCAGGATATAGCGAAGCTTCAAATCAAAAGTTCATCCCTGGTGGTGCTGGACAACACAACAAGCAATGCCCCACCAGAGAGGTTCAGTTCAACCGCCACAGAAGAGTAGTAGCCGGTCTACAACCACACCAGTACGAATAAGTTCAAGAGTAGGGTCAAAGCAGAGCCAAATACTTCAGGTTCATGGTGTATGAGTACGAACAAAAGTATAAGTTCAAGTCCAAGTGCAAGTTCAAGTTCAAATTCAAGGGTCATGAGTACGAGTAAGAACACACTGGCCTAACCTCTGTCCAGCAATTCACATTCTTAAACAGTCACAAAATTCAAGTCCACATTCCATATATTCAGTCAAATTAGGTCCATTGAGGATACGCAAGAGCACACTAGCCTAAACAGGTTCAAGTCTCAAGTAAGCTCAGTCTAATCGGTTTCAGGCAGTTCGAGTTCTCTTACCAACCCACTGCAATACTTTCGGAGTTCAAACTTCCTAAGATTGAAATATTGGCACAGAACCAATCATAACATATGTTGCGCACAAGAAAATCTCACCAAGTTTCCGGTTAGGTTAATCCATTATACACTAGTAGATCGGATCTTCGGGTTTATGTTCGATTCATATTCAGTACTAGGGACCTATTAAATTATATGAAACTGTCTATCAATTTGTCTCACAAGTACAGGGTTGTCTAAGCCCTCGGTCACGGTCCCCTTTTCTCATTCCTGCTACCCTACTTAAGAAAAGTCTATAAGCACAGGAAAAGGCATAACTAAGCATAAAGAGCATAACGCGTATACAAGTTGCAAAAACATTTAAAATCAGGTCATGATTCATTACATGTATCAAAAGTTATAGCACGGTTAGAAGTTACAAAACAAGACCAATATGTCCAATATTGCACAAAGGCAATTAAGTGCCACAAAAATATAGAAGTACATACAAGCAGGATACAAAAGGCCTCACAGCGTGCACTACCCCTTTCTAAGTCCATAGTTAAACCAAAGGGGTCCAGACATCACTAATTTCAATCAGATCACACGCCTTTACGAAATTAGATCCAATAAAGCCATAACGCAAGCTAAAACCAAGATTATCCATTCGGAGTTCAAAATCTTTAATAACCAGCCACCAGTCGGAACACCATCATCTCCAAAAATAACCAGTCTTAGGGTTTTGTAATTAAAGTCTCAAGTTCCAAGTTCAAACCCAAGAATAAGTACAACTTGCTACGTTACGTGTCAAATGGAAACCAAATCAATTCACACTAACTTGTACTCTTGAATGCAGTTGCTCTATATCTCAAAGTTGCCTCAGTCCGTACATTTAAAATTGGCTCACTCTTCTTGAAAGTCAAAAATTTTAAAACATAAGAAGAGTATTTCAAGTAATCAGAAATCTTATCAAGTTCAGGATTCACATTATTAAACATAAACTTGCCATTCTTTCGAAAACTCAGGATATATATATATATATTTCTTCGTGTAAAGCATGGACAAATTTAAGTGTGAGATTACACCAATATACAATCAAGGGGGAAAACTTAGTTTAGAAAATGTAAATCTTGTATTAACCCATCATATACAAAGTTCAACAACTCATTAGTTATTCACAAATTTTCAAATTTGAAATTCAAGTAAAACTCACCTTTTTACCAAAATCGGAAAATTACCCATATTTAAAGCATATATATCTTATTTCCACTCATCGCTTACAAATAAAACTAGTACATCCTAGTTTTTCTTTAAATTTTCAAAGCAGAATTTCTTTAGAAGATATGTGGGCGGAAAATGCATTTTATTCCTTTGTACTTTTATCTTGGTTCAAAATCATCACACATGGAGTTTGACTATCAAATCTCGGTCTCTTATCCTCCATAGCCAGTACTAATAATTATCTCAATTCTTTCCACACTTACAAATATAATGATAATTCAAATTCATCCAATCTTTCACTTCAAATCTCTCATCCCATCTCTTCCTTCAATATAACATCACCTAATTCCTCAGTTTCTTCTGCAAGTCCCAAATAAGAACTCCCGAATAATCAATTTCTTTAACCCCTAAGATACAATAGATCCTTGTTCACATAATATCCAAATTAATCCCACAGTCAAGCATCCTAAACTTTAAGCCTAGGATACGCTACAGAGATCTGAAGCCTAAGCTCTGATACCAACTGTGACAGTTCTCAGGGTCACATCACGGGGTACCTATCAGCTTGCCACCCGCACGCGGGCATCCCCTACGGAGAGTTTCGCTTCGTGACTCTTCACGAACGAGAGGCTCGGGGCTTTTCCAGACGAAGGACGTAAAGTCCCAACTGTCGGCATATGGCTCTGATACCAACTGTGACGCCCCACATCTCCCTAAGGCGGACCAAAGAGTATCCGCGGACGCCTGCCCAGCTCACGCCAGGACTCAAGCAATTCCATTCAATTTAAAATCGAACTAAACACTTCGATGAGATCAACACGAATACAATAATGCGGAAGCGTTCAAGCTTAACAAGTCACTTAATGTATCACCAGTACATCGGGTAGTCGTGAAACGACTTAAATTCAAAGTACACATCAGGGCCCAAACTTTTCAAGTTTACAATTTCCACAAGTACAACCCAAACCAGGGCCTAGTCAAAATATATAACAGGAGTCTTAACAAAATTACAACGGATGGTTTCTCCATATCTCTCCAAGAGTCGGTCCTGTTAAGGAAAACAAAACTATAGGGTGAGCTAAACGCTCGTGAGGCCAAGAACACACATGCAAGCACTTAGTCAAATAACAATCCCAGATTTAATAAATAAAGCCATGTCTTTTCAATAATCAATCAATCAAACAGGAAAAGTAATCAGAAACAATTCAAGGATATAGTAGCTCTCAGGAGCTAAGTTCCACTCGATCTCCCGTTGTCATTCGTATACCTTCCCGCATTGACCCTCCTGTCAACCGGGTCGGTATTTCCATTTCCGTAGATCACCACTTACTTCCCTCCGTCCACCGTACACCCCAAGGGCCCACAATGGCCAATATTGGGCGATACTCAACGAGTATGCCAAGCAAGACCTCTTATTAGGTCGAGCTTATTTGTATCTCATGGCTCGTCCAAATCCCCGACCAAGCCCATTGCTGGCTCGAGTCTAAGGACGGCCTATGAGTTTGGGCGTCCCCCATTCATTTGAAAGTCGAGGAGGCTCACTCCAACGACATAAGCATTCATGACATAACATTGCATTTCATTCATTCATTCAATACGTTTCATTCATTCATTTGAAATTAGAACGAGTGCGATAAAGTACGCACCCGCCCTTATTTTTAAAACTTTCAACAAATCCCACAAATAAGCAAGTATCAAAATTCACACACTTGACACTCACCGAGCAATTCAATAAGAATTATTTTCCAGAAGTTCAAGTGTCCGCGGTGAGATCCTCTTGAAGGTCTCCTTGCGCGCCTGGCAATTTAATAGCGAATAATCATACAATTAACCCACTTATCAAGAAAGATTGTACACTAGTACAATCTAAGAATTATTTTGCAAAAAGGAACCTCAATTACACGTAAATCGAGGTTCAACTTGCCTTTTATTAGGTACAATATTATTTGAGTTTTTATCATGAAAATCGAGGGCAAAACGTTTGAATAATACTACGAGAATTAAGAGTTTTGGAAAAACTCCTTTGCCTTGAAATGTGAGAATTTCAGTTTTATCCTAATCTTTGAAAAATCGTAACTCGCTCGGTATAAGTCGAGAATTGGAAAACTTTATACCGTTGGAAACCTCTTAGAGAGTACTATAAGTTCCTAGAAGACACTTTTCCATGAATCGAAGTGAAAAGTGGTCAAAAATGGGCTTGAAGACGCAGGGTTGGTTTTCATGGCAGAATTAAGTTGGATTTCGGCCAACTTTGGAAATTCGGCACGATTCACACGTTGCAAACCGGCCTCTGAAATTTTCAGCTCAATTAGTGTTGCAAGTGAAGTGTATGAAAAAACAAGCGGATCAAGAATCGGAGTTTCGAGCACCGAGATACGGTAGCCCGAAGTTAAGCAAATTCAAGACTGGATGAGAATTTTCCAGACTTGAACCTCTAACTTTAGTAATTCAATTGGGTGTCGCAACGAACTTGAATTGGCACCAAAATTGGCAGTATTTCAATACTATCTGGAAAGTATCCCTCTATCGAATTTCGGGGAAAAATACCTTCGGCAAGGTAGTTAATTAGCCCACCAAAGTTCAAGAAAAATCCTAAGGCAATCTGCCATTGACTTTCATTTTCCAAATTTCCAATCGTTTAATCAAGAAAGTTATCCAACCATGGTTCATTTGTGAAATAAGGGTCTAAGATACATCCATATTATCTTTGGTAAGTGTTTAATATCAAAAACATCAACTAACAAGTTCACTCCAAGATTTGGTTCCAAACCAGTCCAAACATTAGGGTTTTCCAAAACAGAGCAGTCCACTTGTTTCAGTCACAAATCAGTCAATATAGCTCGAAATCGAGCATGGCTTACGCCGTTGGAAAATACATTCATAGGACTAAAATATCACAGAAGAAATCATTTCCAAATTCGGCACCCAACTGGTTCAAATTCGGGCATCAAGCTGCTGCCTGACCACTTCATTCCAGACGAACAGAGCAACAGGACAGCGAACTTAAAACATTTGGTTCGGCTTTCTCACAAAGAATCAGAACGTGCATTTTACACTAAATTAAAGCTAGGAATGTCTAGTTTCAAACGCCACCGACGGCACATGATTTCGACATCCGAGGACAGAGTTATGGCCAAAATACTACTGCTGGTCAGAGCATACGCGAATCAGTTTTTCCAGATTTGCTGGTTTCTAAAAAAAATTCATTTGCCCATTCAAACCTCATTATTTTTCAATGAAATTTTTCACACCTCTAATACATCATATAAGCATCCAATTCAAGCCATTAGTTCATTAAAAACTGGCCTTAAAATGGCCGAATAAAACAGGGGTAGAATCTGAAGTTTTTACTTCTTACACCCAATGAAGTTCCTACTAATTACCCACCACTAATGCATCATTATAACCACTAAACCAACAATATAATCACCATCAATCATCACATCAGCAACAACAACCCAAGTGTGGGAATTCCAAGAGCCCACAATCACATTTTTACACCATACAAAAGCTAACCAAATGCATGCATGAACTTAACAAGGCAAGATAGCTTCCAATCTTCAAGTTTTCAAGGGTAGATCATCACTTACTTTGGGGTTGATGTCCAAGCAGAATTTCGGTCCTTTTTGCCCCAGAAAAACCGTGAGTTTTAGCTCTCTTTTGCAGCTCAAAATGATCCTCAAGTGTCAAGCTAGGTGTGGTGCAAGTTTGGTTAAATTTGGAGGTGATTTGGGGTGGTTTTGGGTGAGATTAGTGTGCAGAAATTTTAGAACAAGGAGTTAGAGAGAGGGAGTGTTTTGGCCGGCCATGAGGAGAGAGAGGAGAGAGTGTGTTTGATCTAAGTTAGCTTCCAAGAGAAGGTGCAATGTGTGGTGCAAAATCACCCAAAAGTCAACTCTCATTAGGGGCCGTTTGGTGTGATTACGGCTCGATTTTCTCGCGCGTTTGGTTCACTAGTGCACTAAACCTCCAAGGCATATATATTCATGTAAATATTATTCACTCTTAATTGTCCCGAAATAAGGGTCTAAAGTCCCTCAATTGAAGTCGCGCGCGTGAAAACGCATACCGTCAAATTTAACGCTATAACGCGAAACTTTCGGAAAATTCTTATAACGATTGCAATACTAACTATCACTTGAATATTTATTCATAAAATTACCTATTTTAGGACCATAGTACAAGTCTCCAATATTCCAAGCTTATCGTGCTACTACGCGGATAAAATCTCCAAGTACTATTCACTATTTTTACTAAACGCGCTCTAGGAAATTAATTTTCGAAACGAATCATTCTAAAAATATAACGAAGATATACTACCACTTATTTAGGTCTAATAAGACTAGAAAATATTCCTTGGAATTAAAACCCAATTAAATAATTTATTAAGCCATAAATTAGGCATAAAATAATAGTTGTTGCGAGTCCTCACAGAAGTTCCTTTGGTAAGTTCTCAATTGATGCAATTACAAAGTGATATATCTAAAGCACTTGAGATTGGTAAATCAATTCCTTCTCTCATATCATTTGAAGATAAGGCTCATAAGGTGGAGCTACAATTTGTTGATCCTCTACGCCCAAAGTTGGTCGATTACTCCTTGATGAAGTCACCTTAACAAGGACACAACAATAATCAAGTTAATGGCAATAAAGAAACGCTTGTTCGGAGGCATCCGAATGTCTTTTATTAATTTATTTCATTTTAGTGTGTTTTCATATTTCTTATATGTGTTGAAGTGTGTTTGTAATGTTTATTTTGGGGGTTCAAGAGTTGACACAAAAGTGACTTTGAAGGTTGGCGAAGAACAAGAAAAATAAAGAAGTCAACCCCTCAAATTGCATTGTACTTGTTTGTGATTCATAAAATGAGGTTAGATGTAGTGTTTAGATCATTTTAAACTTACAAGTGTTAAACTCTGTTAAAAAGTGATTTGAGTCGTGTTTCAGAAAACGAGGGATTTGTAAGAAAACTAGGGATCGGTGATGCAGATCCACGAGGTGTGCCTCACAAATCCTACTAATTCTACTTAAAGCCAGCTTTGCAATTTCATTTTTCATTTTTCTCTTCCCCTTCCTCAAGAACCCGCACCTATTGTGAGGACCCAAATTTTAGTTTTTCTTACTTTTATTTCATTTTACTGACTTATTTAATTATTTATTTACCTGTTTATTCCGAATAATTTATTTCATTTATTTTAAATCCATTTACATGGAACAATGTCTCATTTATATTTTTGAAACGTTTTGTTAGCGAATTTAATTTTTCTACGATTCGTTTAGCGAGAAATAGTGAATGCACATTTTTCGAGGCAAATGCGATCCGAGAGTACATTAATCTTGGAGAATTAAGGATGATTAATAGTAGACTAAAAAAAGTTAATTGAGGGATTAGATGTGAGTGAGTTAAGTTAAGCTCAATTAGAAGCACTAATTACTCACTAATTGGTTGTTGATTTTTGGGCACCAAGAACACCTTTATGTCAATCTTTCTTACACCCCATCAAATCGCCCAACTACCATCCAAAACCTTTCTTCCTCTCCTCTCACTTGGCCGACTCCTCTCCCTCATTTCCCCTCAAAAATTTCAGCTCTCTTGTCTTCCATTTTCATCCAAGAAAACTCTTCAAATTTGCTTCTTTTTTTGGTTCTTCATACAAGCTTGGAAGGTGACTTGAACAAGGAGGAAACTTTGGTGATTTAAGAGCTCAAACCCTAGTGTTTAGTCTTCATCTTGGCAGCAAGGTAATCTTTCAAAGAAACCTCAACTTTTCCTCTCAAATCTTAGTAGTAGTTAGTTATAGTTAGTTAGTTGTTGGGTTGTTGATGGGTTCACAAGAACCTTGACATTAGGTAGTGGACATGAAGTGGCTTTATAGGTAGAGGCCTTGAGGATTTTGCATGTTTAATTGCTTGTTTGATGCTTATTTTGAGAAGATATGGTTTAGTTTTAGTTGGAAAGTTAGAAAAGAAAGCTAGAAGATGAGAGGTGCATGCTGTCCGAATTTTGGCTTGTTGAGACCCTCATGTTTATTTCGAATTTTGATGCTTCTGGTGCAATAATGCTTGATACATTTTAGTGGTTATGTGTGTTGAATATCTTCCAAACACCTTTTCAATTGGTTGTCTCAAAGTAGGGTTAAAGTGAGGATGAATTCTGGAAAATTTTCTGACCAGGAGCACCAACCAGTGTTCACATTTTGGGTCATAACTTTTTGTCTGGGAGCTGAAATCGAGTGCCATTTATGGCATCCAAAATTAGACTCCGAGAGCTTTCCATTGGTATAAAATGCACCTCCTAATTCATTTTCTATGAGTCGTAGTGATCCAACAAATATGACTGAATTTCCTTACTATTCTCATCCGAGAAACCAGCCTAACTGCAGTTTGTAGTTCAATTTCGCCTATCTTGCAAAACGAATTTTAAGACAGCTCCTTCTAGTGAATTGTAGCTTTTTGAATCAAGTTTTCAATGCCACAAACCACACTAAATTTTCAGTTGTGTAGCTTTAGTTATGATCATATTTTGAAACTCTGTCAAGCCTTCAAAACTGGAAATTTCGTAAACAGGTTCCAAAATTCAGTTTTCTTAAAACCATTGTATCTTGATGTAGAAAGGTCCAAATTGGCTTCAGGTTGTTGCATTTGAAACAAGATTTAGAACTCTATTAGTGGTATAAATTTCACGCATTGATTCCATTTCTACGAATTTTGCCAAATTTCCGAACATTGCTGAAATTGCAAGCCTGTTTTGCTCTGTCCTGTCTGGAACAGTGACTTTGAACTAAAATTTGAATGATTTTGAATTGGAGTCTGAGAAAAGTGTCCTCTAGAGATTTTGAGTGCATTGAGTCTAGTTTCTAACGTATAAAGTTTCCAATTTTTGGACATACGGAACTCGAAATACGATTTTTTCCAAGCAGTTGTCGCGCCCCATTTTTTGAATAAATAAATAGATGGTTTAAAAAATGTATTTTTTGTGATTGGAAAATGAATTGTGATTTAAAAGAAAAAGTGGGTCTAAATGGGGGGTTGAGAATGCGACGATTTGACCCAAAATTATAGTTTAAAAAGGGTTTTTGAAATAAAAATTGGAGTCGCCACTTGGTAATGAGTTAAGGTGTACCAAGTCACCAAAAAATGAATTTTTAAAGAAAAAATAGGAAAAAGTAGTAAGAAACCCCTTTTAAACGACTCCTAGTCCACGTAAACCAAAGAAAAAGGTTCGGGAGTCACATTTGACAAAGGGGAAGGCAAGGATAAAATCCAAGGCACCCCTTTGACCTAACCAAGGCTAGTTGCATGATTTAATCAAAGATTTTCTTGTTTTAACCAAAGAATTTATTACATTTGGATGCACTACATGAATGCAAACCCTAGACCTAGGGGTATTGGGGGAAATTTCTCTTCAAAGGTTGAGTGGTGCCAATCACATTAATTGTGAAGCCCAATAACGATCTTTTGAAGAAGTCACGAATAATGCGAGTGGGATGCAAATGAATGGAATGCATGTATGCAATGTGAGGACATGAGTTTGAAAAAGTAATAAAAAACAATAAATATGTAAATGAAAATGTGCACGTGAGTGGGCAAGGTACGGTATGTGAAATGATAATATGAAGTGCATGTGTGCAAGTGATGATAAAAGTGTTCGTGTGCAAGTGAAGAAACATAAAGGTGCACGTGTGCAAAATGGGAGGAAAAATGAAAGTGTGATGAGGGTATAAAATGGTAGAGTGGATTTAAAAATGCATGAGCCTAGGGAATTCATGCATATTGGGTACGGGGAGACCTAAATCGTGACTCAATTTGCCCTTTTATAGAGGGAATACAAGCGTGCTAAGGCTTAGAAAAAGTCACACTCGTCTATATCCCATATTTAAGGGGACTCTCAAGCAAATGAACCCTATAACTAGCATGAAATGCAAAAAATCCTAAAATGGAGGGAAAAGGGGTTCGAGGGGCATGCAAAATGATAAAACTAAAAAGAATGCATGACATGTAATGAACATGCAAACATGTACTAACGAGGGGAAATCCCTAAGGGTCTAGCGTTGGACTAGCCCATTCTATGAATTCCGACTAGCGTTGGACTAGTGGAAACGTACATTCATCCATCACATTCATTCAGGCTATGGAAAGCGAGTAGACATGCCAAACACTTATAAACACATAGCACATAACATTTAGCATGCTCGACTAGATGCAAGGCCCTAACAAAGCAAATTAACACGTAGCAACTAAGCATGCAAGACACATAAGACAATTAAAGCCCTAACTATTACATTTGCTAGCTAGGCACATGACTTCGATAGGTCTTCATTGAATGCTCCTCCAAGCCCTATCTATTACATTAGGGAGACCCTACTACAATCTAAAAGGGGGAAAAGTAATAAAATAATTAAATCCCTAACTATTACAAGCCAAGAGGTGTACACATACCCCATAAAGAATAACTTAAATAAAAAAACAAAAGTAAATGACATAAATAAAAGAAATTAAAGAAAGGCTAGGAAAGCAAAGTAGACATGTATTTCTCACGTAGCACGTTGGTTCACATAGGAGAGACACAAAAAGGGATAAAAGAAATTATACCGCTCCCTTTGAATGGTGTCCAAATGAAAGAAAAATGACTTCAAAACAATAAAAAGGTCAAGGTACCACTTTAATTGAGAAAAATTAAAGAAAACATGCAAACACGGGCTCACATGGTCGTAAAGCTCCTAAAGTCATGACTTAAGTGCAATTGACAAAGCATGGTAGTTAATTGAAGCAAAGCAATGAATGATATCGCAAAAATTAAAGCTGCCAGGGACCAAATTGAAAACATTATGCAATTGGTCGGGTCATAGTGGAACAAGGGGAAACTTGGGGGGTTAAAAAGGCAAATTTTAGAGGAATTTGCATGCATGCAACGAAGGCTCTCTCTGCCTCAAACAAACCATTCGACAACCAAGTGATCCTTATGCAATCTCCATTCAACAGCTTCCATGATTCTCAACAACATTTCGACAAGCAAGGTCAATATAAAACTTCGATCCATCTTCAGTTAACACACATGGCTAAACACTTCTAAAAAAAATGCAATTCATGGAAAACACTTCATGCTAATGACACCTGCGAAACAGTTTTTGCAACAACAAAACGAAACTTGCTGCACTTTCGTCTCCTTCCCAAATTTCAGACCTGAAAATGCAGCTTGGTTCGAAGATTTTTCAGACAAAATCATGGTTTGAAGCTGAACAAACAAGACACAACAAGCAAAACTTGAAAAGAAGTTTTCGTGCAAATGTTATGAGGAAAACTATTGCAACAGAAAACAGGCAAAACTTTATTGCTGTAGCAGACTGCCGCATTGTAGCCTGATGCTATATCGCATTTTGCAGCTTAAAATTGCAGCAGAACATACACGGCACTGCTATCAAACAGCAAGTCAATCCAAACACAAAAAAAAAGAACTGAGTCAAGCACGAAATTCAGTCACACGGCAAACATCAAAAAGGCAGTAAGCATTTTGCCACCAAATTGCAATCTTGGAGCAGATTATCGAATAAAACTTAGGTTGCAAATAAGCATTGACATTCTCTAGATGCAAATCAGTACCAAAAGGACACAGCTTTGGATGGTCGAATACAGCAAAAAGCAAGGAAATAGCGAAAAAAGAACATCAAAACAGAGTTGCTCACGCATTCTTCAGCCCAGGTTTGTTCAAGATGTTTTGACAGATGAAACGAGCCTGTTGCTAACTATAACAACATGAGATAATTTCTACACCTCAAGCCCTATCTACATGACCCAGATACGAATATGCGAAGTTAAAATCTAAATCAATCAAAGCATGGGAATGAGAGAACCACATGAAGAAAATGGACCCAGATAACAGCCATTAAAGGGCGGAAACTTGATGTCGGATGAAAATGAATTATAAACGGCAGAGGATGAAAAGGAACCTTACCTTGAGAGATGATTGGATTCATAATAGTCTAACAAAACCGGCTGCCATCTTGGTGGAGAAAAACCGCAAGCGAACGTATGGAGATCCGGTGACCCCTGTCCCAGTTTTTCCTCTTCTTCGCTGGCTCGTCACTCTCGGCTTTCACTCTTTCTCAGCCTTCTTTTCCTTCGTCACCCTCTCCCTGTCGTTCCTTCTATCTCCCTTAGGTTCTCCTAGCTACCCTTTTTAGCCGTCAACTCTCTCTATCAGCCCGCTACCTCTTTTCCTCTGCCTTTTCTACTTAGCCGCTCCTCTGTCTCTCTCGTTTAGTACCCGAAGATCCTCCCCATTTCTCCTCTAATTTTTCCCTTTGCTTCCCGATGGTTTCGACCGTCAACTTCTATCTCATTCTTTGTATGCTCCCTCCTCCCCTCTTGCGGCTGCCTTTCTTTTTTCTATTTATACTAGCCCTCTAGCCCTAAAACAACTCAGCCATCCTCTCCATATTGCAGCTAAGGGCTCCCCGAGTCCTTCCTTGCAAAGCTGCAAAAAATGCAGCTTGCATGCCGCGACTGTTGTTGTTGTTGTTTTTTTTTTTTTTCAACTTAATAATTTAACAAAAATAATAGTAAAACTAAATAATAATATAACAACAATTTTAATCAAAATAAACAAACTAAAAAATAACAAAGTTACACTACAAGAAATTTGGCCTTTTGTGACAACATTCTCTGCGACAAGAGAGAAAGTTGTCACAATTGAAAACTTTAGTGACGACTTTTAATATCGTCATACTTGATCGTGGGTTCACCCGTCAACAGTGACAACACGAGATAAGTTGTCACAATATGGATGGCGCGCAACTATCCAGTGTGGCGGGAGATCGCCGTTGTGACGACTAGAAAATTTGTTGTCACTGAAACTCGTCCTACAGTGACAACTTAAAATATCGTCACAATATGGTTGCCAGTTCTAAATTAGTGACAACAACTAGTCGTCACTGTCCAAATAATTTATTCCCATCTCACTTTCGCTAATTCTACTATATCACCCTAATATTTTCAATATGGCCCATATGTTGTAAATAAGTTTTATTAATTCTACCATGCCACCCTAACTTTTACATTTTGACCCTATATACCACCTTAATTTTTTTAACATGACCCATGTGTTGTAAATAAATTTTATTAATTTTGCTATGACACCCTAACTTTTACATTTTAACCCCATATACCATCTTAATTTTTTGAATATGGTCCATGTGTTGTAAATAAATTTTATTAATTCAACTATGACACCCTAATTTTTATATTTTGACCCCATATACCACCTTAATTTTTTCAATATGACCCATATGTTGTAAACAAATTTTATTAATTCTACTATGACACCCTAACTTTTATATTTTAACCCCATATACCACCTTAATTTTTTCTATATGGGCCATACGCTGCAAGTAAATTTAATTAATTATATTATGACACTCGAACTTTTACAGTTTAGCCTCGTATTTGGTAAACTAATCTCATTAACTCTACCATGACACCTTATCTTTTGCAATTTAGTCTCGTATGTGACAAAGAAAATTTTTATTAATTTTATTATGCCACCCTATGCTTTTATACTTTAAGTTGTGTTTATCATTAGCAAAATGAGGTATATATTGTAAAAAACAATGTTTACCTATTTTTCAATTATTCCAAACATAGCTAATACCTTGTTATAAAGTTAAAAAAATATCATGAATTCTTTATTTAGTTCTCTTGACAACATATGGGAAATTACTGATTAACATAGTGTGAAAATAATGGAACAGAATAATAAAATTTAATATGAAATTAAGTAAAAATCTTAACAATTCCATGACTGGGGTTTGTTATGTATTACAATTTACAATAATCAAATTGTTTATGGTTTATGAATCAGTACATGTATCAAATAGATTTAGTGTTTCATGCATGTATTAGTAAACCATTTTGGTTATTTGATCAACTAGTTTATTATTAACTAGTTAACCAATTGGATGACTGGAGTTTATTATTAATTACAATAGTAACATTGTTTATGGTTTATGAAACATATTTTTAATAAGCTTTTTAGTTTTTGGACATTAATTTTTTGTAGAAATAAAAAAAACCTGTGTTAGTAAACAACATTATCAGAAAACACTAAATTTTCATATTCTAAAGTTTTAATGCAACAAATAAAATTTTAATACAACTTATGAGCTAAAAACTCAAAATAATAAACAACTTTAATTGCACAAAGATAGAGAAAAGAAAAAGAGATATACTAGAGAAAGCGTTGTTTTTGTAAAGAAAGGTCCAAATAGTTAGTACAAAAGTCACTTGAAAGCGTTATTTTTTGGCTGAAGCTAAAATGGAAGTGGGAAGCTCAAAATTGGAGTAGAGGCGGGGGAAGCTGAAATTTGGTGTACAGGCGGGGAAAGCTAAAAATTGAACAAAATTGAACGAGTAGAGACGGGTAAACAAAAGAAGCAGAAACGACGTCATTTTAGCAAGAGTTAAACAAAAACACTCATAACACTTAGAAAATTTTCGGACATCATTTTAGCAAGACATTCATCGCGACATCTCCAAGAACTCTCGCCAACCCTACGCTGTCTCTAGGTCCGCCGGCCAGGCCGAGTCTTGGGGTGCTGGTCTCGCTGTTTCCCGTATCTCTCGTGTTCCTGGCGGTGGCACTCACCGTGCCGGCCAGGATGTCTATGGCAACATGTGCTGTGGCGGCCGCATGTTTGCTCCGACCAAGATCTGGCACCGTTGGCACCGCAGGTCCCAGTTAACAAGAAATGGTATGCCGTGGTTTCTGCCATCGCCGCCTCTGCAGTGCCTTCCCTTGTCATAGCCCGCAGCCACCGGATCGAGTCTGTCCTGCAAATCCCCTGTGTGATCTCCGATTCTGCTGAGGCCATGGAGAAAACCTCCAATGCTATCAGTCTTCTCAAGAAAATTGGGGCTTGCCTTGATGCTGAGAAGGCTAAGGACAGCCAGGGTTGTCTGATTTTGCGGAGGAGCCGGAGAGGGCTGATTTTACGGAGGAGCCGGAGAGGGCTGATTTTGTGGCGGAGCTGGTGGAGTTTGGGAGGAAAAGGGTACCTCGGGAGTATTGGAGGGAGACTGAAATTAGGCTAATGGCAACTGCTGGTTTGAGGATGTTGGAGAAAGGAGTTCAAGATAGGATTTTGGAGGCTTGCCGAACCGTGTTGAGGGGCTCCGGTTTCAGGTTTTACGATGATTGGGCTTCCGTTATTTCCGGTATGATGCCATTTGGCTTGTGGATTTCTTTTAATTTTGGTTCTCTGATCTGCATTTTGAAGCATGTTTTGTATAATCAATGGTAAGAGTGTTGGAAATTCTAGTGTTTTGCTCTAGTTAGTATGCTAGTGACGTATCTGGACATTGAGAATGTGAACTTTTGCAACCCTGTCTGAGTGGATATAACTTCTTTGTTAGGTGTTTGTTATTGCTTATCTTTTTGGTTTATTCAACTTCAAGTGACAATGTGCTTGCTAAGGAGTCAAAATTTGAACTTTAAGTAAGTAAGGCCAGATTATAGGTAGATTCAGATTTTTGAATTCTGGGTAAAATGTACTTGGATGTTGGTCTCATGCTAACTGCTGCATTTCCTATCTAATAGCTTGGCAATGCTATATGGGCTTTTATTTAGTCATATTAATTCTTATAAACTGGTTTTGTTAGCATTTAATTCTTGTTATATTTTGAAAGTCTAAAGTTGGATGATCCATTGTTTAGGTTCTGATGAAGGTGTATATGCCTGGGTCGTTGCTAATTATGCCCTTGGCACTCTAGGAGGTGATCCTAAGCAAACAACTGGTATTATTGAACTTGGAGGTGCTTCAGCTCAGGTTGTGAATTTATTTTCAATTGTTAGGTTCTTCTATAGTTAAGACATGCTCATATTCACTGACTTATGTGGAACTCATGTCTGAATTTTTTCTAGTTAGTTGAGTATTTCTTCTACTCATAGGTGAAGCTTTTAGTGTAATGAATGGTGACTTCTTATACATTTGTAATGCCAACTGAAACTGCAAACTAAGTATTGTTATTTTGGTTCTAAATATGATGGGGCTCAAATCTTTCCTTGTCGAAACTGCTATAGTTATTATGATTTTCTTCTATATTTGTTCAAGGAGTTGACATGTAAAATTTTTTTAAAAAAGGTGTTGACATGTATGATGAATCTTGTTAACAGATGATGAGGAAGTTAAGTAAACAGCTCAATGGTGAGGATTGGATGCGGAACAACCTAAATACCTTGCTGGGCAATAGGATCTATATCAGGATCAATGATGGAGGAACAAGTGTATTGCTTTATGCTGTATATTTTTCCTGTTTTTAGTCTTTCTTCGCTGAGTGACTATTTTCTGGCTTCTTTCTACTCAGAATGAGACCTTGTGTTTGGATAACTTTCAGTTTTATGGTTATTTTTCTTTTTCACCATTTTATTACTTTTATTTTTTGCATCAACTGTGGCAGGAAAACAAGTTTCTTGTGATGGTGATACGTGATTTGTTAAACCTTTGTGAGATTACAAAAGGCAAAGCCAACAAAGTAGTTATTGCAAGTAATATAATGTGAGATGTTAAACTGGATTTTCATTCTGATAGAGTAGGTAGCAGTAACTAGGCATTCTTATGTGAAAACTTTATCTCAGTTAACTATTTGCAAATGAAATTTATTCAGGCAAATGACCGTGAACTCCAGTTTTCGATGGTTGATGGTGATTTCAAGAAGTTTGAAGGAAAATGGTCTGTCAAATCTGGTAAAAGGTAAATTCTGGTGTAACTTATTTTGCATCTCCTTCCTGGTGATGTGTGTTTCTGAGGATGATTAAAGATTCAAGTATCATTTGGTTGTTAACATTTTTGGCAATCCATGCTAGTTATCCATCTCAACTGTTGCATGAAAATCTAGCCTCTTTAGTTTTGGAGTCTTTATTCAACTAAAATGATATTGTTTACCTTTACATAGCACTGGTAAACATCTTTAGTATGCTTATAGAAGGAATCAACTACAACCTAAATGGCTATGTAATGAGTACTAATATTCTCTTTCATTTAGCAATTGTGTTTAGACATCATTTAACATGTGCAGTTAATTGTTCATGTCTGATCTGCTACAAGATAAGTTAATGGCTAAGTCAGAGGAGTGGGTCTAAAATTTAGTTCTTGTATCTCTTGCCATTGATATTTCTTGAGACAAATTGGAGCACTATATTGAGAAAATTGAGTTGTGACTACATCTAATAACCTTGCCTCAAGGGATTCTCTCCAAGTTTGGAAAATTCTTTATGCCGCCTCAGTTACATCTGATGTTGCATCTCCCACATAGAGATGAAACAATTGAATGTACAAACAATGGTTATGGACTGTAATCCTATTTAGATGTATTCCTCTGGTTTCTATGGACAAGTTTTGGTTAGTTTTCAAACTGGTATCTTTTGCAGTAGCCTTCCTTTTATTTGGCTTTGTAAGCACCGTAAGCATAGTTTTAGAAGACTATCCTATTAGATCAATATTTGTCTGATTTTTTTTTTATCGATACACTAAGGAAGAAGTATTTTTTTTAATCTTTAGTGATTTTAGTGAAGCTTAATTGTAATTTTCACTTTACTTTTTCATTTATCCTTATTTGTGCACTCTTAACTTGTCGATGACTTAGATGGTAATAGCTTACTAATATATGATACTACACAAAAAGTGCTGCTAAAGTGTATCTAAAAAGGAGAGAGGATTTTCAGAATTTGTCAAACTTTGACTTATGAATGTCTGAAAAATGAAAAGTTACACAACGAAGCCTTTAATTCTACCAAATCTTGTGTTCTGATTGTTATCTTCACAAAAAGTGTATAGCTGTTTAATCAACTATCAAAAAAAAAAAGAAAAAGAAAATGATGGACCTTGTCTCCGTTTCTAAGAAACAAAAAACAGATAAATCCAAAGATTGAAGTTTGGAGCTTCAATCCAAGTTTATAACAAAGTTCAAATTCCACCTTCATACATCAACAGATAAACCAGATGCAAAGTAGATGAAGATCAAAGTCAATAGTTAAGTAGAACAATTTCTAAGATACAAAGTCTCAAACTGTATGTGGGCCGGTTATCATGAAGCACCTAACTTAGTAGGAAAGAAGAGTCAGCTAAAGCTGCCAAAGGATCACTTGTACTGTTTCTTCTAAATCAGCAATATGGCCCTTGTCTCAAGTATCTTGTAAACTTTGTGCTAGTGGTTATGCTTGTTCAGTTCATTTCTTCCTGCTTAACAGGCATGTACTGCTGCCTACTTTCTGCTCATTAAATAGTTTTGTCTCAAGAAGGTTTTCATTCATTTTGTAATTGCTGTCTATTTTCTAGATTGCGGATGTATGGTCCTGTGGTGTGACATTGTACGTGATGTTGGTGGGAGCTTATCATATTGACTTAATTGGATTTTTGTTCAGTATGACTATTCATTCAAATTCAATAGTGTATGCGAGTAATGGCATTTTTTTGACTGAAATCGATTCTAATGCATATGATACTTTTCTTTCAATGCAGTACAATGCTACTAAATGCTCTTGAGGAGATGAAAAAGGTTGGCTTTTGGATATGCTCATGAAGATGACTTCAGTTTGACACAAATTGCAGCTTTAGTCTATGTTTTTGTTTGGAAAGAGTACTTTGTTTTTTTGGATGCGTAATGGCTATTACTAGTTGAACTAATGTGAATTTAGTACTCTATTGTTTGGATGGATAATGGCTGTTAGTACTTCAACTAATGTGGGCTTTGGAACCCATTTTGGTTAATGTGTGTTTTGATGAATTTAGAGATGTTTATAACCATATATATATATATATATATATTTGAGGGTTCATTGTACATTAATTACTATCGTTTTTTGCATTAGTCGAGCCACAATTTTCTGCTATGGTTGTTGAAAATGCAATAGAATTGCAGCTCTTGTACACAAAGTTATAAGTTCACTAAGTGACGACTATTCTTGTCACAGAATACTAGGAGTGAGAGTGACAAGTTCAAGTCGTCACTGTGCACGTTCAAATTTGTGACGACTTCTGCTATTTTTTATGACAAAAAAATTTTGGAAACAGTGACAAGAAACTTCGTCACAGAATACTATTTTTTAGTGACGACTTAGTTTTCGTCATTAAATAATAATATTTAGTGACGACTTTGTAGAGGTTGTCACACGTACCCATTTGTGACATAGAATTAGTGACAACAATGTGACAATGGAAAAAGTCGTCACTATATTCATATAATGACGACTTTCTAATTTTTAGGGATGATTTCCTATTGTCACAAAAGGTCAAATTTCTTGTAGTGTTACCATTTTCAATCTTTTTCTTTCATTTTTCCATTTTTCATCATTTTTCTTTTTTCCTTCCTTTTTTCTTTTTTTCAAAATCAATTAACAAAAATAAACCAAAATGCCAAAAGATTGAATTTGAACGCATTTTTGTGAACAATTTTCCTTTTTTTTCTCTTTTTTCATGATTTTTCCCTTTTTCTTTTTCATGATTTTTCTTCTTCTTTTTTTTTCTTTTTCATGATTTTTCTACGCTAAAACTTAAAAAATAAAATAAAACTAGAAACTAAAAAAAATTAAAAAGCAACTACGACAAATGAGAATAAAAAGTAAAAGAAATTACACCAAAAATTTGGTGTCTACAGTTTGCCCCTCTTTGTCTGAGTTTTGAAAAATTTGAGACAAAGAAATAGACACCAAATACTTACCTGTGTAACGACCCCACCTCCCCCTAAGGCGTACCAGAGGGTTCGGTGGGCCGCCTGCTCAGCTCTCGCCGGGACTCAGTCGTTCTTTAATCAAATCCAGAACAAATCACAAGAATAAATAGGGCAGCAATCCAAACTTAAAGTGGAACTTATATACATTGCTATCTCAAAAGGAAGTACAACCATCAAATGTACAAAGGTTCTCACTTCACCATACAACTAGCCCGTGCCAAGCACTAGGGCGAGAACCATTACAAAAGAAACAAAAGACCTAGACTAGGCTAGTCTATGCTCTCATCCTGCTCGCCGTCCCCTGTTAAGGAAAACAAAACTAAAGGGGTGAGCTAAAAGCTCAGTGAGGTTCCAAACAGATAATCAAACAATCAAACAATCAATTCAATACATTAAACATGGAGTATCAATAATTCAAGAAACATTTACAATGGAAAGCAATAGTAACATTCATTAAAAGGATACGGCTCACAAGGAGCAATTCGTTCATTCGTTCTCCTGACATTTCCCCTTATTCCTCCAATCATTTGAAAATGCATTTTTCGTTTATTAATAAACCCTCGTTCGTTCGTTCGTTCGTTCATTCATTCATTCACCCCCGTCCTGGCCGTTGGCCAGTCTCCACCAACCTACAGGATAATACTCGAGTATACCAAACGTTCACCCAAGTCCCTAATCGCCCGACCGAGTCCGCTTCTGGCTCGAGACGACCGGTAACAAGGGGCAATGGCCAGTTCAGCCCAAAAGGCTTACATTCATGCGCAAGTAACATTTCAATCATTAAATCCTTGAAAATTACACAGTTATTTAGGTCGAGTGCGATAAAGTACACACTCGCCTAAAAAACTCGTTTTGGAAATCATTAAAAGCAATTAACACATTAGCAAATGATAACAACAAGCCATAAAGTCAAATAAGGAACACTCACCTAGATATACAAAATAACGTGCAAAATATCCTTCCGGATATTACCCTTAGTCACCAATGAAACCTAAGGTTGAACAAGAGAACATATTACAGTTTATCGAACAAAACATTTAAGGGAAACAAAGAAACCCGACTAATTAGGAGTAAAACGTGTAAAGATGACTTTCAAGTAAGAAGAGGGTTGTTTGAACCCAAGGATGAAAAATCATGTTTTAAAATGGAAAACCGGTCATGGTATTGGCCTAACAAAAGTATACAAGTTCAAATAGAAACCTAGACCTCGGGCGAAAATTTGGGCAGCACGCCCTTTGTGTTTACCTAATTTTCCAGCCATTTTGGCTTCATTATTTTTCCTCAACCACAACCCAACATCACACATAAGCAATTCAAGTCAAAAGCCGTTCCATAGGCTCACAATATCATAAGAATAAGAAATACAGTAATAACAAGTGCAGAAATTCAATTTAGCAAAAGACAGATTTGACGTATGAAAGCGGAAATAACGTATCCGAGGCTACGCTTATCAGATTAAGATGTAACCTATGCCATTTCGAAGCTAAGACTCAGGGTTACAATGTTCATGAAGGTCACTTAGTCCAGTTTCTAATGTAACTTGGTCAAATTCTCGAATTACTAAACCAGAAACCAATTCATCGGCTGTTTAAATGCAGAACACTGTAATGGACATAACTCAGAGTACACAAGTCCGAATCAGGTGTTCTTAGAGGCATTTGAAAGCTAATTGAGAATACTACAACTTTCATGTTTTGGCAAAAAGCTAAATCAAAATGGATCCTAGTCGAAAAACGTGATAAACTGGACTTAACTGATCACACGGACTGCTTGGGAAATACTTAAAATAGTAAGGGTATTTCGGACTTTTCATGACCTACGTTACTCCGATTGAGCTAAAATTTTACAGGCACCTACAAAATACCATTATATACAACTTTCCTTCTTTGACCCAAGGCCAATTCGGCCTCTAACATGTAGTTACCAAACCGGACAGAATGGAAGCTAGAATTTCCAGAAATCTGAAATTTGTAGTTTCTAGTGCAACTTTCCCCAATTTCTCACTTCTCACACTACCAAAACATCTTATACAACATTAATTGTAACATACAAGCATCATACAACAAGTTGGGCAGAATTTCCCAAACCCTAGTTCATCATATAAAGAGGGGAAAAACTTCCAAACATGCTAGCATCCATGATTCCACTACTACTCAAGTTACTAGACTTAATTTAACCAAGATTGAAAGAAAAATTTAGAGAGATATCATCTTCCTTACCTTAATATGAGTTCTCCAAGTGTAGCCCAAGCCTTCTCTTTCCAAAATTTCACCACCAAACACTAGCTAATCACTCAAGGAGAAGTTTAATCGGTTTAGTTCTTTTGATTTCTCACTTTGTAGCTTGAATCAAGAAGAAATGAAGAAAGTTCACTCTTGTTCTTCTCCTCTCTCTCTCTCAGCTCCCTTGGCAGAAATATGAAGAGGTATGAAGCTAAGTTGTCTTATATTAAAGCCAAAAGGATTAGAACTAATGGTGTCCACAAATTGCCCAACACTTGGCCTAATCTTGGCCACTAATTTTTCTCTTTCTTTCCCTTGCTTATGAGCCACAAATTTCGGTCAAGCTTGCTGCCAAGAGAGAAGATATTTTGCTCAAGTTCAATAAATTTTTTTGGTAAGCAAAAATGGTGGTCAAGTGGTGCGTTCAAACGGTAGTGCGCGGGACTCGCCGGTTCGCGCCGTTTTTCTTAAAAACTCACGTACTAGGGTTTTTACTTCCCATTCACTAACCTTATATCATTGCTACCAATCACATATTATTTCTCACTTAAAAGTCACTTTTAATCCTCAAATTTAATCCTTACTCTGTACCGAAAATTCATCCGGCGAAAAATCGCGAAAACCCTAATTTTGCTCCAAACTTGAAACCGAAGCGTAAAACCCTATTTTCTAGGTTTATCTACACTTAATGTGAAATATTTGGGTAGTGGCCTTTGGTAAATACTAATTTTCAAATAAAAGGGTATTTTTGAGGAAAAATACAAGGAATTTGCGAGTCCTCACATTCTCTCCCCCTTAAAAAATTTCGCCCTCGAAATTTTACCTTCAGTTGCCTCAGACGAGTCCGGAACTTGTCGGTTGTCTAAAGCAAATACACAAATACATATCAACTTGGACAGATAACCATGTACATACAGGTATACTAACGTCATGTAGTAACAATATACAGGTAAATCAAAAGGAAAAGGTGAAGTCGTCCCAGTATCAGCCCGTTCGGTCTCTCACGTCACTTACTATCCAAACTAGATGTCCCTGACCTCTTGTGCTCATTCTAGTCAGACAAAGCCTGTTCATGTTCCCAAAATACAAGTCTCAAGTATTTAGCAGCACCTCAACTATAGAGTACTCAGGCACGAGAATCCGAAATAAGATAATTCACATCTTGAGCTGCAGTCCCAAGAGTAAACGATCTACAATCGGAATTCCTACCTGACATACCTATCTATGGTCCTCAGATACCATTAGAAAGATTTAAGGCTTATAACATTCGCAATTCATAGCTTCACTTAGTCCCTCATACTTATTCACCACTTAGTCCAGGGTCACTCCACGTAGAAACCACGCGAAGCAACTATAAATTTTATCCCTCAATCGCTTAACTTTCAAGTCCAATCAAATCCCACAGTCCGGTATCCTAATCTTTAATCTAGGATACACTACAGAGATCTGAAGCCTAAGCTCTGATACCACTTGTAACGACCCCACCTCCCCCTAAGGCGTACCAGAGGGTTCGGCGGGCCGCCTGCCCATCTCTCGCCGGGACTCAGTCGTTCTTTAATCAAATCCAGAACAAATCACAAGAATAAATAGGGCAGCAATCCAAACTTAAAGTGGAACTTAAATACATTGCTATCTCAAAAGGAAGTACAACCATCAAATGTACAAAGGTTCTCACTTCACCATACAACTAGCCCGTGCCAAGCACTAGGGCGAGAACCATTACAAAAGAAACAAAAGACCTAGACTAGGCTAGTCTATGCTCTCATCCTGCTCGCCGTCCCCTGTTAAGGAAAACAAAACTAAAGGGGTGAGCTAAAAGCTCAGTGAGGTTCCAAACAGATAATCAAACAATCAAACAATCAATTCAATACATTAAACATGGAGTATCAATAATTCAAGAAACATTTACAATGGAAAGCAATAGTAACATTCATTAAAAGGATACGGCTCACAAGGAGCAATTCGTTCATTCGTTCTCCTGACATTTCCCCTTATTCCTCCAATCATTTGAAAATGCATTTTTCGTTTATCAATAAACCCTCGTTCGTTCGTTCGTTCGTTCATTCATTCATTCACCCCCGTCCTGGCCGTTGGCCAGTCTCCACCAACCTACAGGGTAATACTCGAGTATACCAAACGTTCACCCAAGTCCCTAATCGCCCGACCGAGTCCGCTTCTGGCTCGAGACGACCGGTAACAAGGGGCAATGGCCAGTTCAGCCCAAAAGGCTTACATTCATGCGCAAGTAACATTTCAATCATTAAATCCTTGAAAATTACACAGTTATTTAGGTCGAGTGCGATAAAGTACACACTCGCCTAGAAAACTCGTTTTGGAAATCATTAAAAGCAATTAACACATTAGCAAATGATAACAACAAGCCATAAAGTCAAATAAGGAACACTCACCTAGATATACAAAATAACGTGCAAAATATCCTTCCGGATATTACCCTTAGTCACCAATGAAACCTAAGGTTGAACAAGAGAACATATTACAGTTTATCGAGCAAAACATTTAAGGGAAACAAAGAAACCCGACTAATTAGGAGTAAAACGTGTAAAGATGACTTTCAAGTAAGAAGAGGGTTGTTTGAACCCAAGGATGAAAAATCATGTTTTAAAATGGAAAACCGGTCATGGTATTGGCCTAACAAAAGTATACAAGTTCAAATAGAAACCTAGACCTCGGGCGAAAATTTGGGCAGCACGCCCTTTGTGTTTACCTAATTTTCCAGCCATTTTGGCTTCATTATTTTTCCTCAACCACAACCCAACATCACACATAAGCAATTCAAGTCAAAAGCCGTTCCATAGGCTCACAATATCATAAGAATAAGAAATACAGTAATAACAAGTGCAGAAATTCAATTTAGCAAAAGACAGATTTGACGTATGAAAGCGGAAATAACGTATCCGAGGCTACGCTTATCAGATTAAGATGTAACCTATGCCATTTCGAAGCTAAGACTCAGGGTTACAATGTTCATGAAGGTCACTTAGTCCAGTTTCTAATGTAACTTGGTCAAATTCTCGAATTACTAAACCAGAAACCAATTCGTCGGCTGTTTAAACGCAGAACACTGTAATGGACATAACTCAGAGTACACAAGTCCGAATCAGGTGTTCTTGGAGGCATTTGAAAGCTAATTCAGAATACTACAACTTTCATGTTTTGGCAAAAAGCTAAATCAAAATGGATCCTAGTCGAAAAACGTGATAAACTGGACTTAACTGATCACACGGACTGCTTGGGAAATACTTAAAACAGTAAGGGTATTTCGGACTTTTCATGACCTACGTTACTCCGATTGAGCTAATATTTTACAGGCACCTACAAAATACCATTATATACAACTTTGCTTCTTTGACCCAAGGCCAATTCGGCCTCTAACATGCAGTTACCAAACCGGACAGAATGGAAGCTAGAATTTCCAGAAATCTGAAATTTGTAGTTTCTAGTGCAACTTTCCCCAATTTCTCACTTCTCACACTACCAAAACATCTTATACAACATTAATTGTAACATACAAGCATCATACAACAAGTTGGGCAGAATTTCCCAAACCCTAGTTCATCATATAAAGAGGGGAAAAACTTCCAAACATGCTAGCATCCATGATTCCACTACTACTCAAGTTACTAGACTTAATTTAACCAAGATTGAAAGAAAAATTTAGAGAGATATCATCTTCCTTACCTTAATATGAGTTCTCCAAGTGTAGCCCAAGCCTTCTCTTTCCAAAATTTCACCACCAAACACTAGCTAATCACTCAAGGAGAAGTTTAATCGGTTTAGTTCTTTTGATTTCTCACTTTGTAGCTTGAATCAAGAAGAAATGAAGAAAGTTCACTCTTGTTCTTCTCCTCTCTCTCTCTCAGCTCCCTTGGCAGAAATATGAAGAGGTATGAAGCTAAGTTGTCTTATATTAAAGCCAAAAGGATTAGAACTAATGGTGTCCACAAATTGCCCAACACTTGGCCTAATCTTGGCCACTAATTTTTCTCTTTCTTTCCCTTGCTTATGAGCCACAAATTTCGGTCAAGCTTGCTGCCAAGAGAGAAGATATTTTGCTCAAGTTCAATAAATTTGTTTGGTAAGCAAAAATGGTGGTCAAGTGGTGCGTTCAAACGGTAGTGCGCGGGACTCGCCGGTTCGCGCCGTTTTTCTTAAAAACTCACGTACTAGGGTTTTTACTTCCCATTCACTAACCTTATATCATTGCTACCAATCACATATTATTTCTCACTTAAAAGTCACTTTTAATCCTCAAATTTAATCCTTACTCTGTACCGAAAATTCATCCGGCGAAAAATCGAGAAAACCCTAATTTTGCTCCAAACTTGAAACCGAAGCGTAAAACCCTATTTTCTAGGTTTATCTACACTTAATGTGAAATATTTGGGTAGTGGCCTTTGGTAAATACTAATTTTCAAATAAAAGGGTATTTTTGAGGAAAAATACAAGGAATTTGCGAGTCCTCACAACCTGTGTTATTCGGCTACGTATGATTTTAACGAACAGGAATTCTAAAATGGGACTGACCCGAACAGGAAATTTAAAACGGGACTGACCCGAACAGAAATTTAAAAACGGGACTGACCCTAACAGAAATGTAAATGGGATAGACCCACGGGATAGACCCGGACAGAAATTTAAATGGGATAGACCCAGACAGAAATTTAACATCATGGGACTGACCCGAATAAAACTTAAAATCATGGGACTGACCCGAATAACACTTAAAATCATGGGACTGACCCGAATAAGCTTTAAATATGGGACTGACCCGAATAAACTTTTAGATCATGGGACTGGCCCGAACAAAACATAAAATCATGGGACTGACCCGAATAAACTTTTTAATCATGGGACTGACCCGAATAAGCTCTAAATCATGGGACTGGCCCGAATAGAACATAAAATCATGGGACTGACGAGGGCGTTTCCTGGATTAAAGCCCTAACTATTACATTTGCTAGCTAGGCACATGACTTCGATAGGTCTTCATTGAATGCTCCTCCAAGCCCTATCTATTACATTAGGGAGACCCTACTACAATCTAAAAGGGGGAAAAGTAATAAAATAATTAAATTCCTAACTATTACAAGCCAAGAGGTGTACACATACCCCATAAAGAATAACTTAAATAAAAAAACAAAAGTAAATGACATAAATAAAAGAAATTAAAGAAAGGCTAGGAAAGCAAAGTAGACATGTATTTCTCACGTAGCACGTTGGTTCACATAGGAGAGACACAAAAAGGGATAAAAGAAATTATACCGCTCCCTTTGAATGGTGTCCAAATGAAAGAAAAATGGCTTCAAAACAATAAAAAGGTCAAGGTACCACTTTAATTGAGAAAAATTAAAGAAAACATGCAAACACGGGCTCACATGGTCGTAAAGCTCCTAAAGTCATGACTTAAGTGCAATTGACAAAGCATGGTAGTTAATTGAAGCAAAGCAATCAATGATATCGCAAAAATTAAAGCTGCCAGGGACCAAATTTAAAATATTATGCAATTGGTCGGGTCATAGTGGAACAAGGGGAAACTTGGGGGGTTAAAAAGGAAAATTTTAGAGGAATTTGCATGCATGCAACGAAGGCTCTCTCTGCCTCAAACAAACCATTCGACAACCAAGTGATCCTTATGCAATCTCCATTCAACAGCTTCCATGATTCTCAACAACATTTCGACAAGCAAGGTCAATATAAAACTTCGATCCATCTTCAGTTAACACACATGGCTAAACACTTCTAAAAAAAATGCAATTCGTGGAAAACACTTCATGCTAATGACACCTGCGAAACAGTTTTTGCAACAACAAAACGAAACTTGCTGCACTTTCGTCTCCTTCCCAAATTTCAGACCTGAAAATGCAGCTTGGTTCGAAGATTTTTCAGACAAAATCATGGTTTGAAGCTGAACAAACAAGACACAACAAGCAAAACCTGAAAAGAAGTTTTCGTGCAAATGTTATGAGGAAAACTATTGCAACAGAAAACGGGTGAATTCTTAGTTTGTGATGGAAAAAAAAAAAAGAATTCTACAACGAGGGCGTTTCGTGGAGGGGTTTCTGTAAATGGGGGTCTTCACATTTTGAGAATGCGAGCTCAATTGGAGCTCGCATTTCCGAAATGCGAGCTCAGTGAGCTCGTATTTTCAGAATGCGAGCTCAGTGAGCTCCCACTACCCAGCTCCCACTGTCCATAGACGACTAGAGTTCAACTGCTAGGAATCCAGAAGCATTAAAAGTATATTCAATTCCTACTTGCTGTTGTTAGTGAAGATGTCCCCCGGACTGCAGGCCAAATGGAATGCCAGGAAATGGAACCTAACTCAACACTAACAGGGATACAAAATGGAGTCGGGAAGATATTATAAGTCGCGGAGGAGAGTGCATGAGTGACAAGTGTTCGTTTTATTAAGGAGAGATGAATATCAAACACTACTGCATGCATGCCACTTGTGTCCCCTTTGCCCTTTTTGACAAATGAATACATCAGCTCCAATCGCATATTTGCAGCTCTGCAGAGTCATATAGTGTACCCCGGCTGGAACAGAAGTTCCATTCTTTTCTGTGATCGAGAGACTCTGTAGTTTTTTTGTTGCTTTTTCTCCTACCTCTCTTTCGTGTGTACTTAATAACATCAATTATAATAATGCGTCTCCAAATTCCCGACTCCATACACTGGTAGTGTGTACATAGAACCGGGGGTTGGAACGCCCGCTGATCTATCATTATACTAAAATGAGCTACATACACCACCCCATTCCATGCTATGAACAGCTTGGGGAAAAGTGAGATTTATTAGTTGAATTGTTAGGAGCCTGGCCTGATTTATTAGTACATGAATTAGCCAGCTAGGGAGCTATGTGTATACGGTTCGACAGGAAGAACAATTGAAGTGATACACGGACAAGAGAGTAATCTCAGAGACAGTCTAGGCTGCTATATCTTACTTAAAAAACAGTAGTTGAAGACTAAAACTGTGGGACATATAGATACTATTACTGTATATGCGGATGCAAATGAACATTGACGGCACCCCATGGGAATGGGATACGACCAAACTTGCTTCATTGTCCTTTCAATTTCAGAATCAAAGATGCTTCCTTAATCCTTCTTCTTGTTTGTCGGTGTGCAATATAAAAGAAAAACCCAAAACCATATCTAGTTATATAGTATATAAAATGCAACAAAAATGTAGATAAAAAAAAAAAGAAAAAAAATTTGCATTTCAGGAATGCGAGCTCTGTTGAGAGCTCGCATTCGTGAAATGCGAACTCTCCTGAGCTCGCATTTCACGAATGCGAAGACCCCCCCCGACAGAATTCCTCTCCACAATCACCCCTTTTGTAGAATTTTTTTAAAATTCATCACAAACTTAGAAATTTCTCAACAGAAAACAGGCAAAACTTTATTGCCGTAGCAGACTGCCGCATTGTAGCCTGATGCTATATCGTATTTTACAGCTTAAAATTGCAGCAGAACATACATGGCACTGCTATCAAACAGCAAGTCGATCCAAACACAAAAAAAAAAAGAACTGAGTCAAGCATGAAATTCAGTCACACGGCAAACATCAAAAAGGCAGTAAGCATTTTGCCACCAAATTGCAATCTTGGAGCAGATTATCGAATAAAACTTAGGTTGCAAATAAGCATTGACATTCTCTAGATGCAAATCAGTACCAAAAGGACACAGCTTTGGATGGTCGAATACAGCAAAAAGCAAGGAAATAGCGAAAAAAGAACATCAAAACAGAGTTGCTCACGCATTCTTCAGCCCAGGTTTGTTCAAGATGTTTTGACAGATGAAATGAGCCTGTTGCTAACTATAACAACATGAGATAATTTGTACACCTCAAGCCCTATCTACATGACCCAGATACGAATATGCGAAGTTAAAATCTAAATCAATCAAAGCATGGGAATGAGAGAACCACATAAAGAAAATGGACCCAGATAACAGCCATTAAAGGGCGGAAACTTGATGTCGGATGAAAATGAATTATAAACGGCAGAGGATGAAAAGGAACCTTACCTTGAGAGATGATTGGATTCATAATAGTCTAACAAAATCGGCTGCCATCTTGGTGGAGAAAAACCGCAAGCGAACGTATGGAGATCCGACCCCTGTCCCAGTTTTTCCTCTTCTTCGCTGGCTCGTCACTCTCGGCTTTCACTCTTTCTCAGCCTTCTTTTCCTTCGTCACCCTCTCCCTGTCGTTCCTTCTATCTCCCTTAGGTTCTCCTAGCTACCCTTTTTAGCCGTCAACTCTCTCTATCAGCCCGCTACCTCTTTTCCTCTGCCTTTTCTACTTAGCCGCTCCTCTGTCTCTCTCGTTTAGTACCCGAAGATCCTCCCCATTTCTCCTATAATTTTTCCCTTTGCTTCCCGATGGTTTCGACCGTCAACTTCTATCTCATTCTCTGTATGCTCCCTCCTCCCCTCTTGCGGCTGCCTTTCTTTTTTCTATTTATACTAGCCCTCTAGCCCTAAAACAACTCAGCCATCCTCTCCATATTGCAGCTAAGGGCTCCCCGAGTCCTTCCTTGCAAAACTGCAAAAAATGCAGCTTGCATGCCGCGACTGTTGTTGTTGTTGTTTTTTTTTTCTTTATTTTTTTCAACTTAATAATTTAACAAAAATAATAGTAAAACTAAATAATAATAAAACAACAATTTTAATCAAAATAAACAAACTAAAAAATAACAAAGTTACCATTTTCAATCTTTTTCTTTCATTTTTCCATTTTTCATCATTTTTCTTTTTTCCTTCCTTTTTTCTTTTTTTCAAAATCAATTAACAAAAATAAACCAAAATGCCAAAAGATTGAATTTGAACGCATTTTTGTGAACAATTTTCCTTTTTTTTTCTCTTTTTTCATGATTTTTCCCTTTTTCTTTTTCATGATTTTTCTTCTTCTTTTTTTTTTCTTTTTCATGATTTTTCTACGCTAAAACTTAAAAATAAAATAAAAACTAGAAACTAAAAAAAACTAAAAAGCAACTACGACAAATGAGAATAAAAAGTAAAAGAAATTACACCAAAAATTTGGTGTCTACAGCAGTGTTGCACCAAGTTGGAAATTTTTTGGTTTCAACCAAAGTACTCTTTTAAATACTTTCAACCTCCCTTTGAGATTGTAGTCTGTTTTAAGTTTAATTTCATGGTTGGACACAAGGTCACTTTTGAACATTAACCCTTCATTTTGAATCTTGCTTTCCATTGGATTAAACCTCCCTTAATGCATTTTTTTTTTGGTTGTTAACTTCCTTGGTTATAGGCACCCCTATTCTTATGCCCTCGATTTACATGAGTTTGAACTTTTAAAAGGGAATGTTTTCACTAGAGTAAATCTTGGAGAATTTTCTCTAAGATTATACTCGAATCTTGGAACCTTTAACCTTGACATTTCCTATGCATATGAGTGGAGTTTTGGATGAGTTTTGATTCCATTAGTTTGAAAAATATGAACATTCTTTATATTCAAAAGTTTGGACTTGAAATTTGAAGTTTTAAGAGATGAAATCCATCTACCCTTTTTTCCTCGATTTTCGTACTGAAAGTGAAAATGATACTTTCTTTTAGGATTGATATCATGTACCACGGCTTGAATCAAAAAACGACCTTTGAGCTCTCTTCGAGCATTATTTCCATGATTTAGCCAGAAAAAACTCTTTTACCTTGACTCGAACTTGTGACCTTGAGAGTGGGCAGCAAGAAAATATTTTTCTTTATAACCTTGGTCGAGCACCTAGGTAATTGTGATTGTGCATGTCTCAGGTGGTCACGAGGACGCCAAAAAGCTCGTCTGACTTCTCGCTTTGCTCTTGTTTTCCTTGATTTTTGGTGAGTGTCAAGTGCATGTCAAATGCTAATGTGTTTGAAATGATATGTGTACAAGTGCTATATATGATAAATGAATTTGCCGAGGCAAGGGTGTACTTTATCACCCTCGTCCTCTCTCTCTTCTGATTACATAATACTTGTTACATGAATATACATGATTTGCACTTGTACATGAACATGTTTTAAGTCATGAGCACTGAGCGGCTAGAAGTATCACGCCTTATTCGGGTGGGAGGTACCGCTCATCCCGACTCAGTGCTATGATAGATTCAAAGTCGATTGGAGCGTTGTCTCATTGACCAAATATGTGTGGGGACGCCCCCAACCCATTGGCTAATCTTGTAACTTGAGTCGGCAAGGGTTTGGTCAAGGAACTTTTGAGATCTCGCTAGGCACACTCGAATAGTATCGCCACTTGAAACATGTTTGGTTTCGGATCCGAGTGGATGTTATGTTGGATGGAGGAAGTAAGTCTAGCACAATGGTCGTGTTATTATTTGGGTTGACGGAGGGTCAATCCCAGACGGCTCAACTTGGTCGGGATGTGAAAATAGCTCCTGAGAGCTCCTGTATCCTCCTTGTGTGTTAATTCCTACTTGTGCACGTGAATAAAATGCCATGTTTAAAGTTGCTTTCAAACACATTATTTGATTGATTGGTATTGCTTGCTTGTCTATTTTCTTGGCCTTACTGAATGTTCGCTCATCCCTTTAAGTTTATTTTTCTTAACAGGATTTGGAAGTGGATTGGAGGATCTAGACTAGTAAGTCAGTGGAAGTTAGTATTTTTGTATGAAATTAGTGACTCTTAAATTGTAACTTTTGTTACTCTTGGTTGGTGGCTTGTAATGATAATTGTTAACCTTAGAGTTGTGGCTTGTATATTCTAAGTACATCTTATTTAAGCCGATGGTTGTTTTGTGGCTCTATATTAGGCTTGAACGAGTGTGTGAGTCTTGACAAGAGTTGGGCAGGCGTCCCGCTGATACCCTAGGGTTCACCCTAGGAAGAGGTGGGGGCGTCATAGTTGGTATCAGAGCGCTAGGTTTGAAATACCTGGAATTGGGTTAGGAGTTCTTGGTCGTGAACTTTTGGTCATAGAAACCCGAGGTAGACCTTAGCTTAAATTCTTAAATGGTATCAGTGAATGTAAGGGCTTAACCTTTAGTTGTGGGTTATTTGTAGGACATGGATAGTAGCAGTGATGATGATAGGTTTGAGGGATCTTTCCCCGTGATCCCATATCACAGGGTTGGAGGTGGACCCCTTCTGTGGTGCTCACCTGCTAGGCAGGGTAGGACGTGCCCATGCCGAGCTAGATACTCTTACCCTAACCACTTGGTGTTAGGAGTAGCCAAGGAGCAGAGGCAGTTGACTCGTGACCTCTGGATAGCACTAGCTGAGAGAGAGGAGATGGAGGCTACTATGGAGGTTTAGGTTGCCCGGATCCAGGAACTAGAGGCGAGAGTTCTTGAGGAGCGTCAGAGGGCTGACACCTCCAATGCTTAGTTTTAGGAGACTGAGGGGCGCCTTATCCGGATTGTCTAGGAGGCGGGGACTCGCGTGGACGGTATTATGACCGAGTGTGTGACTATGACCGAGCGTCTAGAGGAGGCTTTGCTTGGGGATGTACCTGGGGAGGCCGCACCTGCTGTGGAGATGGAGGTTGCACCGATGGAGGAGGATCCTGCGGAGGGCTTTGAGGAGGACCCTTTTGAGGCTATAGGATCTTCTAGTTCGGTCCACCTCTATTAGATACCTCTTGATCTTTTGACTTTTGTTCAGGACTTAGAAGGGGTGAACCTTACTGTGAGGCCTTTTTTGTTTTGTACATGTACCCCTGAATTTTGAGCCACTTGGATACCTATGTCCTGTATTCGATATCACTGACTCATCATATGCACTCTTAACATATGACATGACTTCTAATCTATGTAAATATCTATGCTTTGGTTTTAAAGTGTTCTTACAATCTATACTTGTTTTTAAATTTCTACACTTATTTTCCTTTTTTATTATGTGCTTAGAATCTTGCTATACGGATCGACGAGAACATGGAAGAGGGCGTGGGCATGGGATTCGGCAACCCCGCACTCCCGAGAGAGGTGAGGGATCTGAAACTGGTCCAAACCAAAACCCTAGGAACGAAGAGGGTGACCAAGTGGCTACGACCATTAACCGCATAACCAATATTCTTGAGCGTTTAGTTGAGTGCCAAGACCCTGAACCAGCCAACCAACCTAGGAACCAAGAGAGGGGTGAGGATAGAGCTTTAGAACGCTTCTTGAAGTTCGCCCCACATAGGTTTTATGGAAGATCTGATCCTGAGGTAGCGGAGAATTGATTGGAAAGGATGGTGGACATTTTTACTGTCTTAGACTATGCCGAAGAAAGGCAAGTGAATTTTGCCATTTTTCAATTTGAGGGAGCAGCCCGCTCGTGGTGGAACGTTGTTAGGGCAAAGCGAAAAGAGAACAAACCCCCTAGACTTGGGCAAACTTTGAGAGGGAGTTTAATGCCAAATTCCTTCCGCCTGTGATACAAGAAAAGAGGGAGGATGACTTTATTAAATTGAAACAAGGGTTACTCAGTATGGCCAAGTATGAGGAGCGCTTCACTAAACTTTTCAAATTTGCCCCTGAGCTTGTGGTCATGGAACGAAAGAGGATAAGGAGATTTATTCAAGGGTTAAATGTAGAAATCCAAGAATCCCTAGCGGCCGCCCAAATCACGACTTTCACGGATGTTTTGGAAAAAGCGCAGAGGGTAGAGACTACTAAGTCCCAATCTAAAACTTTTCACACAAGAAAGAGGGTAACCCAAGTAACACCCCTGGATCGTCTAAGAAGTTTAGCCAACCTCTTAAGATAGGAAGAGGGGTTGAGGGAGTGAGAATGCCAGGAAAACCAGTAGACGCTCCATCAAGGGGAGCCCCACCAAAGGGAAATCAAAGTGGACGAGGTTAGCAAAAAGGGAATTTTCAAACTAATTTGTGGATATTGTAACAAGTCTAATCACACTGAGGCTGATTGCTGGAGAAAGCAAGGAAAATGTCTGATTTCTGGTAGTGCCGAGTACCAGATTTCTAGTTGCCCTAATGCCTCTAAGGAAGGAGGAAATACCTAACAGCCTACTAGGTCTGTTTCAAAGCAGTCAAGTGTCGAAGGGAGCTGATCGAAAGTGCCAGCTAGAGTTTACGCCTTAGACAATCAGTAAATCCTTAACCCAACTGAAGTGGTTGAAGATACGATTCCTGTTTTTCAACCCTTAGCTAGAGTTTTAATTTATCCCGGGGCAACCCATTCTCTCGTAGATCCTAACTTTATGAAGGGTGTAGATGTAAAGTGTGATTTCATTCCTTTTGATTTAGAAGTTAAGACTCCTATGGGGAACCAATGCCTGATTACTAATAAAGTTTATAGGAATTGCGAAATTTGGATTGGTGAGAGAAAATTGTTGGCGGATTTAATAAGTTTAGCAATTAAGGGGTATGATGTGATACTTAGGATGGATTGGTTAGTTCGGTACCATGCTCAATTGGATTGTAAGATGAAACTAGTAGAGTTGCACATTCCTGGGAAAACAACCTTGAAATTAGATGTGAAAGGTAGACTAGCATCGTCTGCTTTAATTTTGGGGATTTGAGATAGGAAATTATTGAGTAGTTGAGTTAAAGGATGTCTAGCCTTTATTATCAATACACCTGGGGATAAGGTGAAGTTGGAAAACGTGTCGGTAGTAAGGGAGTTTCCCGACGCCTTTCCCGAGAAATTAGATATGTTACCTCCAAAGAGGAAAATTGTGTTTAAGATTGATGTGGATTCCGGGACGGCCCTATTTCTAAGACACCTTACAGGATGGCTCCAACTGAATTAAAGGAATTGAAGTTGCAATTACAAAATTTATTAGGAAGAGGTTTTATCAGAGAAAGTGACTCACTGTGGGGAGCTCCAGTGCTCTTCGTTAAGAAGAAAGATGGGTTTGAGGCTATGCATAGACTACCGAGGCTTGAATGATGTGACCATTAAAAACAAATACCCTCTGCCTCACATAGATGAGCTATTCGATCAGTTGCAAGGGGCAGTGGTATTTTCCAAGTTAGATTTGAATCAAGGATATTACCAATTGAGGATCCTAGAAGCTGATGTGACTAAGACCACTTTCAGTTCAAGATATGGGCACTTTGAATTTGCAGTGATACCCTTTGGGTTAACTAATGCGCCAGCAACGTTTATGGATTTAATGCATCGGGTTTTTAAGCCGTACTTGGATCAATTTGTGGTAATATTCATTGATGACATATTGGTGTACTCTAAGTCTCGAGAAGATCATGAACGACACTTGAGGATAGTTTTGCAAACCCTGAGAGAGCACAAATTTTTTGCTAAATTCAATAAATGTGAGTTTTGGTTGGAAGAAATAACCTTTTTAGGTCACATAATTTCTAAGGAGGGAATTATTGTAGATCCAACTAAGGTAGAAGCTGTTTCTAAATGGAAATGACCAGAAAATCCTACCGAAGTTCGGAGTTTCTTAGGGTTAGCCAGATATTACAGTCGGTTTATTAAGGACTTTTTTAAGATTGCAAAACCCTTAACTGAGTTGACCAAGAAGCATGATAAGTTCATTTGGGATTCTAATTGTGAGAAAAGGGTTTCAAGAGTTGAATAAATGTTTGACTGAGGCACCTGTGTTAGCATTGCCGAGCGGAGGAAATGGATTCGTGGTTTATACAGATGCCTCAAAGAATGGTTTAGAGTGTGTATTGATGCAAAACGGGAAAGTGATTGCATATGCCTCTCGTAAGTTAAAACCTCATAAATGGAATTATCCGACCCATGATTTGGAGTTAGTGCCGGTAGTGTTTGAAAAAGTGGAGACATTAATTATATGGAGTGACTTTCGAGGTTTTCACGGATCACAAGAGTCTTAAGTATTTGTTCTCCCAGAAGGAGTTGAATTTGAGGCAATGTAGATGAGAGGAATTTTTGGAGGATTATGATTGTTCGCTTAACTACCACCCCGAAAAAGCTAATGTAGTGGCAGATCCGCTAAGTCGTAAAGTGCAAGTGGCCAGTTTAATGGTGAGAGAATGTCACATGCTAGAAGAAGTTAGTGTTTGGAATCCGCGTCTTGAGCCACAAAGAGTAATCTTTGGAAATATTACTGTGAAATCTACCTTGTTAGATCGAATCAAAAAAGTTCAAAAAGAAGACCCTAAAGTGCAAAAATGGGTTGAGAAAGTTCAAAAAGGGGAAAAGTCTGATTTCAATTTGGGGACCGATGGAGTGTTAAAGTTTAGAAATCGCCTAGTGGTACCCAAGGATGAAGGTCTAAAGAAGGAAATTTTGGACGAAACTCACCATTCTAAGTATACGGTACACCCTGGAGGCAATAAGATGTATCAAGACTTGAAAAGCCTTTATTGGTGGGAGAATATGAAGAGAGAAATTGCTTAATTTGTTCGAACTTGTCTCACTTGCCAGCAGGTTAAGGCCGAGCATCAGAAACCGTCTGGATTATTACAGCCATTAGAGATACTCGAGTGGAAATGGAAAAATATCACAATGGACTTCGTATCAAGACTACCAAGGACTCAGAGAGGGCATGATGCTATTTGGGTAATAGTGGATCGATTGACCAAATCTGCTCATTTTTTGCCAATTAGTATGAAATACTCTTTGGAAAAGTTGGCTAAATTGTACTTGGATGAGATTATAAGATTGCATGGGATACCAGTGAGTATAGTCTCAGATCAAGATTCTAGGTTTGTGTCTCGATTTTAGCAAAAGATGCAAGAAAACTTAGGGACTAAGCTGAATTTTAGTACCACTTACCACCCGCAGACCGATGGACAATCGAAAAGGACAATCCAGACCCTAGAGGACATGTATTGTGGACTTTGGAGAGAATTGGAGTCAGTAGCTTACGTTGGTGGAATTTGCTTATAACAATAGTTTTCATTCTTCAATATAAATGGCTCCTTGTGAAACTCTTTATGATCGAAAATGTTGATCTCCGATTAATTGGGATGAAGTTGGAGAAAAGAAGATTTTGGACCCGACTACTGTACCTTGGGTTGAGGAAGCTTATAAGAAGGTGAAACTAATACATCAGAGGATTCGAACGGCTCAAAACCGCCAAAAGAGCCATGCAGAAAATCGGAGGAAAGATTTGGAGTTCGAGATTGGAGATAAAGTATTCCTTAAAATTACACCTTTGAAAGCAAGTTTAATGACGGGAAAATGGAAGAAATTACAATCCAGATTTGTGGGACCCTATAAGGTTATTCAACACGTAGGAAGTGTAGTTTACAAGTTGGAATTGCCTTTGAGTTTGTTCAGGATTCATAATGTCTTCCATGTCTCCATGCTTAAGAAATAGCATCCTGACCCGTCTCATGTGTTATGACCGGAAGAGGTAGAAATTGATGAGAATTTGTCCTATGAAGAAAGGTCAATACAGATTTTAGATAAAAAAGTGAAGCAGTTAGGACGCAAGCAAATCCCTCTAGTGAAGGTTTTATGGAGAAATCATGGAGTGGAGGAAGTGACTTGGGAAGTAGAAGAGGAGATCCAGAAGAAATATCCAGAGTTGTTTCTGAATCAAGGTATGAATTTCGAGAACGAAATTCTTTTAAGGGGGGAAAGATGTGAGGACCCGAATTTTAATTTTTCTTACTTTTATTTCATTTTATTGGCTTATTTAATTATTTATTTACCCATTTACTCTGAATAATTTGTTTCATTCATTTTAAATCCATTTACATGGAATAATGTCTCATTTATTTTTTATAGCGTTTCGTTAACGAATTTAATTTTTCTGCGATTCGTTTAGCGAGAAATAGGAAATACACGTTTTTTGAGGTAAATGCGATCTGAGAGTGCATTAATCTTGGATAATTAAGGATGATTAATAGTAGACTAAGAAAAGTTAACTGAGGGATTAGATGTGAGTGAGTTAAGTTAAGCTCAATTAGGAGCACTAATTACTCACTAATCGGTTGTTGACTTTTAGGCACCAAGAATACCTTTATGTCAATCCTTCTTACACCCTATCAAATCACCCAACTACTGCCCAAAACCTTTCTTCCTCTCCTCTCACTTGGCCGACTCCCCTCCCTCATTTCCCCTAAAAAATTTCAGCTCTCATGTCTTCCATTTTCCTCCAAGAAAACTCTCCAAATTTGCTTTTTTTTTATTCTTCATACAAGCTTGGAAGGTGAATTGAACAAGGAGGAAACTTTGGTGATTTAAGAGCTCAAACCCTAGTGTTTAGTTTTCATTTTGGCAGCAAGGTAATCATCAAAAAAACCTCAACTTTTCCTCTCAAATCTTAGTAGTAGTTAGTTATAGTTAGTAAGTTGTTGGGTTGTTGATGGGTTCACAAGAACCTTGACATTAGGTAGTGAACATGAGGTGCTTTGTAGGTAGAGGCCTTGAGGATTTTATATGTTTAATTGCTTGTTTGATGCTTATTTTGAGAAGATATGGTTTAGTTTTAGTTGGAAAGTTAGAAAAGAAAGCTAGAAGATGGGTGGTGTATGCTGTCCGAATTTTGGCATGTTGAAACCGTCTTGTTAATTTCGAATTTTGATGCTATTCTGGTGCAATAATACTTGATACATGTTAGTGGTTATGTGTGTTGAATATCTTCCAAACACCTTTTCAATTGGTTGTCTCAAAGTAGGGTTAAAGTGAGGATGAATTCTGGAAAATTTTCTAACCAGGAGCACCAACCAGTGTTCACGTTTTGGGTCATAACTTTTTGTTTTGGAGCTGAAACCGAGTGCCATTTATGGCATCCAAAATTAGACTCTGAGAGCTTTCCATTGGTATAAAATGCACCTCCTAATTCATTTTCTATGAGCCGTAGTGATCCGGCAAAAATGACTGAATTTCCTCACTGTTCTCATCCGAGAAACCAGCCTAGCTGCAGTTTGTAGATCAATTTCACCTATCTTGCAAAACGAATTTTAAGACAGTTCCTTCTAGTGAATTGTAGCTGTTTAAATCTAGTTTTTAAAGCCGTAAACCTCACTAAATTTTGAGTTGTGTAGCTTTAGTTATGATCAGATTTTGATACTCTGTCAAGCCTTCAAAACTGAAAATTTCGTAAATAGGTTCCAAAATTCAGTTTTCTCAAAACCACTGTATCTTGATGTAGAAAGGTCCGAATTGGGTTCTGGTTGTTGCATTTGAAAATAGATTTAGAACTCTATTAGTGGTATAAATTTCACGTGTTGATTCCATTTCTAAGAATTTTGCTGAATTTCCAAACATTATTGAAATTCCAAGCCTGTTTTGCTCTGTCCTGTCTAGAACAGTGACTTTGAACTAAAATTTGAATGATTTCGAATTGGAGTATGAGAAAAGTATCTTCTAGAGAGTGCATTGAGTATAGTTTCTAACGGTATAAAGTTTCCAATTTTTGGACTTACGGAACTCTAGATACGATTTTTTCCAAGCAATGTTGCACCAAACTGGAAATTTTTTGGTTTCAACCGAAGTACACTTTTAAACACTTTCAACCTCCCTTTGAGATTGTAGTCTGTTTTAAGTTTAATTTCATGGTTGGACACAACGTCACTTTTGAACATTAAACCTTTATTTTGAATCTTGGTTTCCAAAGGATTAAACCTCCCTTAATGCTTTTTTTTTTGGTTGTTAACTTCCTTGGTTATTGGCACCTCTATTCTTATGCCCACAATTTACATGAGTTTGAACTTTTAAAAGGGAGTGTTTTGACTAGAGTAAATCTTGGAGAATTTTCTCTAGTTTTATACTCAAATTTTGGAACCTTTAATCTTGACATTTCCTATGCATATGAGTGGAGTTTTGGATGAGTTTTGACACCATTAGTTTGAAAACTATGAACACTCTTTATATTCAAAAGTTTGGACTTGAGATTTGAAGTTTTAAGAGATGAAATCCATCTACTCTTTTTCTTCGATTTTCGTGTCGAAAGTGAAAATGATACTTTCTTTTAGGATTGATATTACATACCACGACTTGAATAAAAAAATGACCTTTGAGCTCTCTTTGAGCATTATTTTCGTGATTTAGCGTGAAAAACTCTTTTAACTTGACTCGAACTTGTGACATTGAGAGTGGGTAGTAAGAAAATATTTTTCTTTATAACCTTGGTCAAGCACCTAGGTAATTGTGAGTGTGCATGTCTCAGGTGGTCACGAGGATGCCGACGAGCTCGTGTCACTTCTCGCTTTGCTCTTGTTTGCCTTGACTTTTGGTGAGTGTCAAGTGCATGTTAAATGCTAATGTGTTTGAAATGATATGTGTACAAGTGTTATATATGATACTTGAATTTGCCAAGGCGAGGGTGTACTTTATAGCCCTCGTCCTCTCTCTCTCCTGATTACATGACACTTGTTACATGAATATACATGATTTGCACTTGATCATGAACATGTTTTAAGTCGTGTGCACTGAGCGGCTAGAAGTAGCACGCCCTATTCGGGTGGGAGGTACCGCTCATCCCGACTCAGTGCTATGACCAATTCAAAGTCAATTGGAGCGTTGTCTCGTCGACCAAATGTACTTGTGGGGATGCCCCCAACCCATTGGCTAATCTTGTAACTCGAGTCGGCAAGGGTTTGGTCGAGGAACTTGGTGAACCTTAGGAAATATTATAGGTTGATCTTTTTAGATCTCGCTGGCATGCTCGAATAGTATCGCCACTTCAAACATGTTTGGTTCCGGATTCGAGTGGGTGTTATGTTGGATGGAGGAAGTAAATGGAGCGCTATGGTCATGTTATTATTTGGATTAATAGCGGGTCAACCCCAGACGGCTCAACTTGATCAGGATGTGGAAATAGGCCCTGAGAGCTCCTGTATCCTCCTTGTGTGTTAATTCCTACTTGTGCACTTGAATAATATGCCATATTTGAAGTTGCTTTCAAGAACATTATTTGATTGATTGGTGTTGCTTGCTTGTCAGTTTTCTTGGCCTCACTGAGCGTTTGCTCATCCATTTAAGTTTGTTTTCCTTAATAGGATTTGGAAGTGGATTGGATGATCCAGACAAGCGATTAGGTGGAAGCTCGTATCTTTGTATGAAATTAGTGACTCTTTGTGAGACCCCGTAAATTTTCTCATTTTCTAGGTCTTATTCTATTTAATGGCATGTTTTCTGCATTTTCTTTATTAGGAAAATTTTCTAGATAATTTTTATGAGTGAATATAGTTTTTAGATGATTTTTCTAGTATCGGGTAGTTTTTGAGAAATTAAGATCGTATACCGGACGTGGGACCCGCTAGTGCGGAAAGTTCGGTAAAATTCGGCCAGTTAGGTTAAGTTTTGGATACTGGATTTAATTTACCGGGTGTTATGAGATAATTTGAGCTTACCAAGTGGATTGGTGTGAGAGGAACAAAGAGATAGCCATGCATTTAATGAAAGTGACAAGTGTCACTTAGAGATTAATTCTTACTTTTGACCACTATTCACCCTTTTACCATTTTACCAAATAAACCAAAAATTGACCAAAATTACCTCTCATTTTCACTCCTCTTGGCCGGCCATCTTCAAAGGAAAAGGAAGGAAAAGCTCTCAATTTTCTAGTCTCCAATCTTGGTCAATCTTCATTTCTAACCGTTTAATCTTGTATTTGCTCCATAAAAACCCTTAAGTGAGTGGTTGTGAGGTGATTAGTGAAGTGGTTTGGAAGCTTAAGGTGCTAAGTTGCCTCTTTTCCTTGGTTGCTAAGGTGAGTAGTTAAGGAACCTCTCTTTTCTATCTAATGGTGGTTAATTAGTGGCTTATGGTAGCCTAAGAGGTGATTGTATGGGTTATTTCATGATTTTGGTTGAGATTGGTGCATTTTTCTATTTAATCATGATTTTTCTATTTTCATATGTTTATCATTAGTTGGCCATGAACGATGGTTGGAAATGATCTAGAATGAAGCTAGAAGGTGTAAGTTGTGGTTAATGGCAGAAAATTTCTACTTTGAAAGGAAATTTTTGGAATTAGGGTTTCAATTAAACCCCATTCTGCCTGGTACTGTTACTCCTAGTTAGAGGTCGAATTAGCCTTGGGTTAAAACATGAAAGTTGTAGAGCATGGTATTTTATAGTTGCCTACAAAATTTCAGGTGAATCAGAGCAATGTAGCCTATGAAAAGACTGAAATACCCCTGCTGCCCTGTTTCTGTCCAAACCTAAAAATCAGCTTTGGTAATTGGTTAATTTGATTGAGAATACTATGGATTTGGTTGTTGATGTCTTCTTAAGAAATATATCCTGGTATCTTAGCTTTCGTATGGCTTTGGAATCACTTGAATTGGACTTAGGTAGCCTGAATTATGGTTATTTAACCAGAATGCGGTTCGTTAACCTAATTTTGCAGTTCTAGTGTGGTACATAAAACTTGTGACCTAGTTGCACTACAAACTGGACTGAGTGGCCTTCTTCAACATTGTAGCCCTTTCTTTTAGCTTCGAAACGGTGTATTTTGTACATCCATCCGATAATCGTAGTGCTAGTGGTGCCAAAACCGCTAAACGATGTCAAAAATTGTTTTAGGGTTTAGATCTTAACTTCATTTCCGGACTTTCCCTAGTTTACTCTAGTACTTATACGTTCTAATGGAGCCTTATTTTGGTAGTACGTGGAATTGGTTTATGACTTGTAATCGAGTCTTATTGTGCTTATTTGAATGTTTTAGGACGTGACGGTGATTCAAGACGCTCTTTGGGCGGAAGTGTATGAAATATCATTTGCTTGCTTGGTGAGTGTACTACTCACTTGCTTGTTACTATGTGGCTTTGTTACATTGGAACTTGATGCCTTGAATGCTTATTTGTACCGTTGAAACTTATTAAAGTGAGGGTGTACTTGATCACCCTCACCCCTTTTGCATTATATATGACTGTCCACTGTTTCACAGTGGTACTTGAATAGTACATGAAATACTGGGTTTGGTGTCGTTTTGACGAGTATCCAACGGCCAATACTGTCACTACTGAGCTCAACCCCATTTGTAGTCGATTGAATCGAGCCAGCGAGGGCTTGGTCGTGAAAATTGACGAGCCATGGGGACTGTTATATGGAATCTTGTAGTAGTGAGACTCTTGATTCCGGTATACTCGAGTATTACCAAATTTATACTGAATGGAGTTCGAGCCCGGTAGGGGTATGTTGGGTGGAAGGAATGGAAGTAAAGTAGAGCCTACGGTTGGTTACTCTTAAACATTGACGGAGGGTCAATGAGATCCGATCAAGAATGCAAGCGAGGAAAGGGGCTTTTGAGAGCCGTCCGTATCCTTTTACCAATTCTATTGATGTGTACTCTTGGCTTACTTCTTTTGATGAATTGGAATGAAAAGCTTGAAGCTTAAATGAACTTTGCGGCTTGAGTGATAATATCTCACTGGGCGTAAACTCACTCTATTCCTTTTGTTTTCCTTACAGGAATTTGAATACTTTTGGAATGGCTTTGATAGTTGGTTGCTGAGTTGAGCTAGTTGTGAACTCATTTTGTATAGCTCCTCGAAGAATGAAACCCTAGATGTATTTTGACCTGTTCCTTCTTTTGAATTGTAAGATTGAACCCATACATGTGTAAATGAGATTGGTTATTTTGGTATGCTATTTTGGCTTGTAAATGCTTAAATTTCAAGGTGTATATGTTTGATTGATGTTTGGTGGGATTTCAGACAGATTCGGATTTCAAACGGCGAAAGAAAAATTTTGGCGAGAAAGAACAGGGTCGAATCCGGCCAAGAATCCGGCCAGAAATTGGCCGGATTAACGGCCGGATTGCCCTAAGAATTTTTGGAAATCCAGCTTTGCTCTCTGGCCAGTATCCGGCCGGATTCTGACGTGTCAGTTACTATTCATGTTCGGCTCCGATCTTCATTTTTTTTTATTTTGTGATTTTGACTTGTTTAAGCGCGCTTGTACTTTCCGGAACTTTTTAGATCGCTTTAAACTGTCCCATTAGTCCTGGCGAGAGTTGGGCAGGCAGTCCACTAACCCCTTTGGTTCGCCTTAAGGGAAGGTGGGGCTGTCACACTCTTAAATTGTAACTTTTGTTACTCTCGGTCGGTGGTTTGTAATGATAACTGTTAACCTTAGAGTTGTGGCTTATATATTCTAAGTACTTCTTATTTAAGTTGATGGTTGTTTTGTGGCTCTATATGAGGCTTGAACGAGTGCGTGAGTCTTGACGAGGGTTGGGTAGGCGTCCCGCTGATACCCTAGGGTTCGCCCTAGGAAGAGGTGGGGGTGTCACAGTTGGTATCAGAGCGCTAGGTTTGAAATACCTAGAATAAGGTTAGGCATTCTTAGTCGTGAACTTTTGGCCATAGAAACCCGTGGTAGACCTTAGGTTAAATTCTTAAATGGTATCAGTGAATGTAAGGGCCTAATCTTTAGTTGTGGGTTATTTGTAGGACATGGATAGCAGCAGTGATGTTGATAGGTTTGAGGGATCTCTCCTCGTGATCCCGAATCGCAGGGTTAGAGGTGGATCCCTTCTGCGGTGCTCACCTGCTAGGCGGGGTAGGATGTGCCCATGCTGAGGTAGATACTCTTACCCTAACCACTTGGTGTTAGGAGTAACCGAGGAGTGGAGGCAGTTGACTCGTGACCTTCGAATAGCACTAGCTGAGAGAGAGGAGATGAAGGCCACTATGGAGGCCTAGGCTGCCCAGATCCAGGAGCCAAAGGCGAGAGTTCTTGAGGAGCGTCAGAGGGTTGACGTCTCCGATGCTTAGTTTTAGGAGACTGAGGGGTGCCTTATCCGGATTGTCCTGGAGGCGGGGACCCGCGTGGACGGTATTACAGCTGAGTGTGTGACTATGACTGAGCGTCTGGAGGAGGCTATGCTTGGGGATGTACCTGAGGAGGCTGCACCTGCTATGGTGGTGGAAGTTGCACCGATGGAGGAGGATCCTGAGAAGGACCGTGAGGAGGACCCTTCTGAGGCTATAGTGTGAGCACTCGCAAATTTCTTATATTTTTTCTCAAAAAAAATGCCTTTTTATTTAGAAATTATTCATTTATTATAGCCCTACTGCCCAATCATTTCCCAATAAGTGCAAATGAACCTAGAAAGTAGGGTTTCACTCTTCGTTTTCAAGATTGGAGCAAATTAGGGTTTTCGCGATTTTTCGCCAGATGATTTTTCGGTACGGAGTAAGGATTAAATTTGGTGATTAAAAGTGACTTTTAGGTGAGAAATAATATGTGATTAGGAGCAATGATAAAAAGTTAGTGATTGGGAAGAAAAAAACCCTAGTACATGTTATTTGAGGAAAAACGGTGCGAATCGACGTGTACCGTGCAGTACCGATTGAATGCACCACTGGACCACCACTTTCTTACCACATGAGCTCATTGATATTTGAGCAAAATATCTCCTTATTTCCAGCTGCCTTTGACCGAAATTTGTGGCCAAAAATGCAAGGGAGAGAGAGAAAATTTTGCATGGCTTTGGTGGTGCCAAGTGTCACCACCTCATGGCTCCTTGAGTAATTTTTTTTTCTTGCCTTTTTATCCTTCATTTCAGCCATCTTTCTTCTTCATTTTTTCTGGTCTTGGCCGAGAGAGAGAGAGAGAAAAACCCCAAGAGAGAGTTCACCATTTCTTCTTGAAATCTAGTCACCAAGTGAGGAAGAAAGAAAACTAAACCGATTAAAGTCATCCTTGAGTGTTTATCTAGTGAGGTGTTGGTGAAATTTTGAAGGGGAAAGCAAGGGTTGTTCTTGGTAGACACTTAAGCAAGGTAAGGATGATGATTTCCCCATTTCTTACTCTTGATCTTGTTTAAATTAGCTTAGCATCTCAAATTTGTGGTGAATAATGGTTGTTATCATGTCTTGGGAGTTGTTTTTCCTTGTGGATACATGAATTAGGGTTTGATGAATTGCTGCCAAACTTGATGTATGATTAATATATGTTGTATCCAAGATTGTATAGGGGGTTTTGGTAGCAAGTGAAGCAAGAAATGAAAAAAGTTATTATTGGAATAAAAAATTTCAGATTTCTGGAAAAATTTCACCCTGTTCTGTCTGGTTCCAGTTTGTGTGGTTAGAGGCAGAATTAGGCTTGGCATAAAACATAAAAGTTGTAGATAATGGTATTTTATAGTTACCTACAAAATTTCAACTCCATCGGAGCAACGTAACCTGTGAAAAGACCAAAATACCCTCACTGCCCTAAGTTGTATTCTAGTGTTCCGCGTAGACAGTTCAGTCTATTTGCCTGTATTTATTCACCATAATCCGTACGAATTTAGCCATTTTCCAAAACATAAAAGTTTTAGTACTCTATCTTAGCCTTTCAACGCCAACAAGAACACCTTAAACGGACCTTGGTAGACTGAGATATGGCCATTTCAATGCAGTACGGTTAAATAGCAGATTAGTTGGAATTAGGTTATGTGAATTGGGAATTTGATTAGGTTACACTGGAAATTGGACTAAGTGATCTTCATGAACATTGGACCCCTGTGTCTTAGCTTTGAAAGCATATAAGTTGCACCTCAATCCGATAAGCGTAGCCTCAGATGTGCCCATTCCGTAAAAACCCGTTGAAACTGCCTTTTGTAAACTTCATTTCCGCACTCGATATTAGCTTAATTTTTGTTCTTGTATTGCCTTGAGCCTATAGAATGGCTATTGAAATGAAATTTTGTTATGGATAACCTTGGGTTTGATTGAGTAAAAGGATGAAGCCATAAATGGCTGGAAAATAGGAAAATGCAAAGGGCATGCTGCCCAAATTTTCGCTCGAGGACTAAGTTTCTATTTGAACTAGTATACTTACGTTTGGTCTATGAAACCCTAGTTATTTTTGTCCACGGGTCCAAATATCCTCGTTTCACTTTAAAGTCTTTTTGTACGTTCTACTCAATAATTGTCGAGTTTTTTTTATTGCACCTAATTGTTGTGTTAGATGATCTGTAATATTCTTTCTCGTTTAATTTAGGTTTTCTCGGTGACTAAGGATAATATCCGGAAGGATATTTTACCCGTTGTTTTGCGTACATAGGTGAGTGTTTCTTGTTTGTTATATTCTCCATGACTTCATGACTTGTTGTTGTTGTTTGATGCTGTGTTAAGTGTTTTCAATGATTTCCAAAACGAATTTTCTAGGCAAGCGTGTACTTTATCGCGCTCGACCTAAATGAAATGTGAAGTTTTCAATAATTTAACAATTGAAACATTAGTTGCGCATGATGTATGCCTTTTGGCTAAATTGGGCCCTGCCCTTCGTTACCGATCGACTCGAGCCAGAAGCGGACTCGGTCGGGCAATATGGTGACCCTGGGTGAATATGGTATACTTGAGTATTACCTTGTAGTCCAACCACGTCCAGATGGGGGGAGTCCGGTCAACGTCCGGAAGGGGATGAACGAACGAACGCAGGCACGAGGGTTTTACTTCTCAAAAAGGAAATTTTCAAATAATTGGAGGAATAAGGGGAAATGTCAGGGGAACGAACGAACGAACGAATAGCTCCATGTTAGCCCGTATCCTTTTAATGAATGTGTTACTATCGCTTTCCATTGTAAAAAATTTCTTGAATTATTGATACTCCATGTTTAATGTATTGAATTGACTATCTGACTATGTGTTCGGAACCTCACTGAGCTTTTCGGTCACCCCTTTAGTTTTGTTTTCCTTAACAAGGGACAGCGAGCAGGATGATAGCATAGACTGGCCTAGTCTAGTTCTTTTGTTTTTTTTTTGTAATGGTTCTCGCCCTAGTGCTTGGCACGGGCTGGACGTATGAAGGATTGAGAACCTTTGTATATTCGATCTTTATACTCCCTTTTGGGATGGCAATGTATATAAGTTTCGCTTTAAGTTGGGATCGCTGCCCTATTTATTCTTGTGATTTATTCCGATTTTAATTGAGGACTGTAGTGAACGACTGAGTCCCGGCGAGAGCTGGGCAGGCAACCCGCCGAACCCTGGGGTACGCCCTAGGGAGAGGTGGGGCCGTCACAGGTGGTATCAGAGCTTAGGTTTCAGATTTCTGTAGTGTATCCTAGGCTTGAAGTTTAGGATGCCGGACTGTGGGATTCGATTTGACTTGAAAGTTAAGTGACTGAGGGATAAAACCTATAGCTGCTTCGCGTGGTCTCGGCGCGGAGTGACCCTGGACTAAGTGGTGAATAAGTATGAGGGACTAAGTGAAGTTATGAATTGCGAATGTTATAGGCCTTAAATCTTTCTCATGGTATCTGAGGACCATAGATAGGTATGTCAGGTAGGAATTCCGATTGTAGATAGTTTACTCTTGGGACTGCAGCTCGAGTTGTGAATTATCTTATTTTGGATTCTTGTGCCTGAGTACTCTAGAGTTGCGGCGCTGCTAAGTACTTGAGACTTGCATTTTGGGAACATGAACAGGCTTTGTCTGACTAGAATGAGCACAAGAGGTCAGGGACATCTAGTTTGGATAGTAAGTGACGTGAGAGACCGGACGGGCTGATACTGGGACGACTTCACCTTTTCCTTTTGATTTACCTGTATATTGTTACTACATGATGTTAGTATACCTGTGTGTACATGGTTATCTGTCCAACTTGATATGTGTCGCGCCCCATTTTTTGATAAATAAATAAATAAATGGTTTAAAAAATGTATTTTTTTGATTGGAAAATGAATTGTGATTTAAAAGAAAGATGGGTCTAAATGGGACTTTTGAAAATGCGACGATTTGACCCAAGAAAAAATAGTTCAAAAAGGGTTTTTATATGAAAAATGGAGTCGCCACTTGGTATAAAGTTAGGGTGTACCAAGTCACCCAAAAAAAGTGAATTTTTTAAGGAAAAAAGTAAGAAACCCTTTTGAACGACTCCTAGTCCACGTAAACCAATGAAAAAGATTCGGGAGTCACATTTGACGAAAGGGAAGGCAAGGATAAAAATCCAAGGCACCCCTTCGACCTAGCCAAGGCTAGTTGCGTTGATTTAATCAAAGATTTTCTTATTTTAACCAAAGAATTTATTACATTTGGATGTACTACATGAATGCAAACCCTAGACCTAGGGGTATTGGGGGAAATTTCTCTTCAAAGGTGGAGTGGTGCCAATCACATTAATTGTGAAGCCCAATAACGATCCTTCGAAGAAGTCACGAATAATGCAAGTGGAATGCTTAAACAAGGAAAGAAAATATGAGAGGTGTGCAAATAAAGGCAAAAGTGCTCGTGTGCAAGTAAAGGGATAAAAAGGTGCATGTGTGCAAATGAGACAAAAGTGAAAGTGGGCAAGTGAAGGGATAAAGGTGTACGTGTGCAAATGAGAGGAGAGATGTTCGTGTGCAAGTGAAGGGATAAAGGTGCATGTGTGCAAATGAGAGGAAAAGTGAAAGTGTAATGATAGAGTGGATTTAGAATGCATGAGCCTAGGGAATTCATGCATAATGGGTACGGGGAGACCTAAATCGTTACTCAATTTGCCCTTTGATAGAGAGGATACAAGCGTGCTAAGGCTTAGAAAAAGCCACACTCGTCTATATCCCATATTTAAGGGGACACTCAAGCAAAATGAACCCTGTAGCTAGTATGGGATGCAAAACCTAAAATGAGAGGAAAAGGGGTTCGAGGATCATGCCAAATGATAAAACTAAGGAAAATGCGTGATATGTGGTGAACAAGCAAATGATGTACTAACGAGGGAAAAACCCTAAGGGTCTAGCGTTGGACTAGCCCATTCTATGAATTCCGACTAGCGTTGGACTAGTGGAAACGATAAAAGAAGCCACAACTAGCGTTGGACTAGTGTGGTGACGTACATTCATCCATTCCATTCATCCACACTATGGAAAGCAAGTAGATATACCAAATACTCATAAACACGTAGCACGTAACATTTAGCAGGCTCGACTAGATGCAAGGCCCTAATAAAGCAATTAACAAGTAACACATAGGCATGCAACTAAGCTAATGAACTTATTATATTCACTAACTAAAACAAAAGGGGAAGGGGAAAATGGACCAAATTGCTCGCCACAGCCCTATCTATTACAAGCCAAGAGGTGTACACATACCCCATTAAAAGAATAATTTAATGAAAACAAAAAGTAAATGATATAAGTAAAAGGAATTAAAGAAAAGCTAGGAAAGCAAAGTAGACATGCAATGCACTTAGCACGTTGGGTCACATGGGAATGACGGAAAAAAGATAAAAGAAATTATACCTCCCTTGAAATGGAGCTCTAATGGAGTGAAATCAACTTATTTATCCTCCAAAATAAAAGAAATGGTCAAGGTACCAATTTATTTGGCAAATAATCACAAAGGATAAAAAATAAACATGAATTTGAATCAATTAAATCATGTCAACAAACCACATTTAAGAAGTCAAAAGAAGAAAGGACTTGATTGCAAAAATTAATAAAGTATTGGGGTCAAAATTAAAGAAAAATAAAGTTCAGGGACCTATTTGCAATTAAATTAAGGACTGATTTGAAAGAAGTTGAAAATATCCAGGGCCACAGTATAGTTAAGGAGAAATTCAGGGACTGATTTGCAAAATCGTTTTCTGGTTTCTTCATGGACCAGGCTATTGGGCTATTTCATTTATTTGTTTGGGCCAAAGCTTCCCTAGGCCCATCGCAAAACCAAAACAAAAAGGAATGAGCCATTTTATTCATTTTTGGGCCAAAACCCCTCTTAGCCCAACCGAAACCCAAGCAAAACCCACGGGCTAGCCTATCTTAAATCCAAGCAAAGTTCAACTAAAAATATGTGTGTGGGTTTTATCCCCTAACCCATGTCAACAACCCAGAAAAACAAATCATTAATCCACTTATCAAGCCCAAACAATAAGTTCAAACCAAAACCAACAAGACAAAACTCAACTAAGAAAAATACTAAACTCTGATTATGCATTAAATCCCAGAATTAATCTATCCAAAGAGTCATATAAAAATGTACAAACAGAGGATTAAACTTAGAAGGACCCAATTAGTGCGATTTTCCAGATTTTGGGCGACAATGAAATTAGGCAAATATGGAGGGGCTAAATTGCAAGTTTTAAACATTTAATTCACTCATGCTTCGCAGAGGCTTTCTTCTTCATTGTTAATTTCTGGGTTAGTGCTATTGAAAGCTTATTCGTGCACCAAGTCAAACTGAAACCTGCGAATCTATCAAACGAAAACCTTTAATAAATTCAACCCCTTTAATTAACACAATCCCAATCATGAATATTAAATTATTGAAGATCAAAAAAAACAACAGCTTCCATTTCAACTTTCTTCGCAGACAGAACATCAGAATGTTCAGGTTCGGATTCATTCAAATTCAAGTAATGAAATCGAATTAATGCAAAAATGGAAATTAAGAAAACAAAGCCCTTCAAACTCTGCTTTTCATGACAATAAACCATTCAGACAGGCACGGAATTCACGGACCATTTTTCCCTCACCCGCAAACATAGAGAAACTACCTTCCAATAAGAATTTTCAAACAAGCATTTCATCTAACAGCAAACGGACATAAGAAATTTCACCAAAGTTTTATCCATTGAAGTTATGATTAGCCCCAAAATTATCCGCAACACAAGAGGTTTCAAACCAATTCACATATGAACATGTAAATTCAAAATCGTGTGCGGTTATCAGGAAGTTCATAAGAATCAATTCATTTGCTTTGAGAGCCTTAAAAGTCTGGGTTTGCAAGAAAATATGGAATTCGCAGAAAAGGGATAATTTACCTTACTCCCTCGGTGAAGGTTTGCCCCTGATGGTGGAAGACTCGGGTGGCGGCAGCGGCAACAGCGTCCGCTTGTTGATTCCTTTGTTCCTCAGTCTCTTGCCGCGGCTGGCTTTCCTCGCTGAAGCCTCCCCTTTTCCCCTGTTTTTCATTCAGCCCAGCCGTCAACTTCCTCGCCGTTGTTTTTTCTTTTCCTCTCTTGCCTTGCCTTTCCCGTTGATGGCCAGCCCTTCTGTTTTTCTTTTTCAGCTTTCTAGTTCGCTGCCCCCCCTTCATTCCTCTGATTTTCTCAGCCGCCAGCCCTCTGTCTCTCTCGTTTAGTACCCGAAGATCCTCCCCATTTCTCCTCTAATTTTTCCTTTGCTTCCCGATGGTTTCTTCCTTGCTAATCCCTTGTCCGCTGCTCTTCTTCTTTCTGGTTTTCCTTTTTTCTCTTTTTGTTGCTGCCTGCCGAAGCTGTCCTCCTAGCTTCTCCTTCTCTTCAGCCTTTCTTGCCCTGTTTCCTGATTTCTTTTTTTCGGTTCCCCCCGCAGCCTCCCAATCTTCTAGTTCTCTCTGTATTTTTCTTTTTCGAGAGCCCTTTGTTCGCTGCCTCCTCACGAAGCTCTCATCTTCTTTTTCAGACCAAGCTCCCCCTGTTTCTCAGCCTGAAAAACCCCCAAAGCCTTTTTCGATTTTTTTTCTTTTAGCCGTAGCTCCTCTCCCCTTTCTCTCTAAAGCTCCCTGCTGTCAAGCTACTTCTCCTCCAAAGCCCGCAGCCTTTCTTTCTTTTCCCTTTGCTGTTTTTTCCTCCCCCTCACCGAGCTCTCTCCCTTTGCGGCTGATGCTTTTCTTTGCTCTTTTATATGGAACTCCAAGTTCCTTAAACCCTCCACTGAATGGTCAGGATGAAGGCCAGCCTCTGCCTTCATCCTGCCCCTCCATGGCACGCATGAAATGTCCTTGGCAAACTGCAAAAACAAATGCAGCCTGCCTGCCGCAAACGTTTTTTTTTTTTTTTTTTTTTATTTAAGAAAACAACTTGAAGATTACAGAAAATATAAATAATAAAATAACAATAACAATAATAACAAAATTACACAAACCAGGTAATAATAAGAATAACAAAACAAAAATAATTTTAAACAAAAGAAACTAAACAAAAATGGCCATTTTTAATTTTCCAATTTGATTTTTTGTTCTTTGCTTCTTTTTCTCAAAATAACTTAATAAAAATAACTAAAGTGCCCAAAGATTGAATTTAAAGAAATAAACATATTTTTATGAACAAATTTTCCTTTTTTTTTCTTTTCCCTCTTTTTTCATTAATTTCTTCTTTTCTCCTTTTTATGATTTTGCATTTTCATTTTTCTTTCAAGAAAGCATTGAATAAAAACAAAATGACTAAAATGATTTTTCTTTTCTTTCTAAAAACTCTATAAACTTAAAAACTAAAAACTAAAAACTAAAAACTAAAAACTAAAATCTAAAACTTAAAAGTGATTAAAAACCTAAAATGACAAAACAAAAATGAATAGACGAACTAAAAGGGCAAAATGACTAAAACTAAAATAAAAAAAAAACAACTAGAAATGCAAAACACACAACAATGAACTAAATGCAAGCGATCTAAAATAAAAATCATGAAGTAGATGCCACATACAAATTATTCAAAATTTGGTGTCTACAATATGTATTTGTGTATTTGCTTATCCATCTTCTTGATATGGCGTGTTATGTGCATATATGTTTATTTGTGTATTTGGAATGCTAGAATTTGTTACTGTAGTCAATTTATTGTATTTATTTACTAAATTACCTTTTGGGAAAAAAAAAAAGAAAAGAGAGAGGGAAAACATATATATGGACGGGAGACGTAGTCGTGGACGTGGAGCTAGTCGTGGCCGTGGAGCTAGGCAAGCTTAAGAACCGAGAGAAGAAAGAGAAACAGTGGCCGAGCAAGAACAGGGACCGAGGGTTGAGGCTGGAGATCAAATGGCTACGGCGATGCAACAAATGACAAATATCCTGGCACGACTAGTAGATCAACAGGGTCAAATGCCAGTGAATCAACCCCGGAATCCTGAGATCGGAGAGGATAAGGCTCTTGAGAGGTTCCAAAAGTTTCTACCTCCGAAATTTCAAGGAGGGCCTGATCCGGATATAGCTGAGCAGTGGTTGGAGGCAATGATTAATATCTTCGCGGCTTTGAATTACACGGAGCAAAGACAAGTAAATTTTGCTGTATTTCAATTCGAAGGACCACCCCGCGCGTGGTGGAATGTAATTAAGGCCAAGTGGGAAAGAGAACAGACGGTATGGACATGGGCGAACTTTGTAAGGGAATTTAACGAAAAGTATCTCCCACCTTTAGTCCAAGAAAGGAGAGAGGACAAATTTATTGGATTACGTCAGGGAACCCTAAGTGTGGCCGAATATGAGACCAAATTTACTAGACTGTCTAAATTTGCTTCCGAATTGGTAGTTACGGAGCGATGGAGAATAAGACGATTTATACAAAGACTAAATTTAGAAATCCAGGAGGCATTAGCGGCAGTTCAAGTTAATACGTTTACAGAGACTCTTGAGAAGGCCCAAAGAATTGAGGATGTGAAGCCCAAGTAAAAACCTTTCAAACGCGGAAAAGAGATACATCCAGCAGCATACCTGAGGAATCTAGAGAAAAGATAATGCTCTCCAAAGTGCAAAAAGTGAACAATTCACCCTGCCTACCATGGACATTAAGAGCATTAGATGAAAGGTCTACGAAAGGAAGTCAGATCGGATCAAAGGATATTTCTCGAGAAGATCCAACAGTAGCTCCTCGATTGGCCTGTGGATACTGTGGAAAGGCAAATCATACTGAGAATGATTGCTGGCGGAAAGGGGGAAAATGTTTGATTTATGGGAGTAGCAATCATCAACTTAGCAATTGCCCGAAGAAATAGCCACGAGAGGGTAGTACTCAACAAGTGGAAGGAACAAAACCGAAACAAACTCATGAAAGAGGAAACCGAACAAAAGTATCAACACAAGTTTATGCCGTAGATCAGCACCAAGTTCTGGGGTCCTCTGAGGCGACGGAAGGTATGAATTTCGAGGTCGAAATTCTTTTAAGGAGGAGAGAGTGTGAGGACTCGCAAATTTCTTATATTTTTTCTCAAAATATAAAGGTCTGAGGACTCGCAGTTTTCTTAAAACAATTGTATCTTGATGTAGAGAGGTCTGAATTAGGTTCCAATTATTGTATTTGAAACTAGATTTAGAACTCTATTAGTGGTATAAATTTCATGGGTTGATTCCATTTCTACGAATTTTGCCAAATTTCCAAACATTGATGAAATTGCAAGCCTGTTTTGCTCTGTCCTATCTAGAATAGTGACTTTAAACTAAAATTTGAATGATTTTGAATTGGAGTCTGAGAAAAGTGTCTTGTATAGAGTTTTAGTGCATTGAGCATTGTTTCTAACGGTATAAAGTTTCCAATTTTTGGACTTGCGGAACTCGAGATACGATTTTTTCCGAGCAGTGTTGCACCAAGCTGGAAATTTTTTGGTTCAACCAAAGTACTCTTTTAAACACTTTCAACCTCCCTTTGAGATTGTAGTCTGTTTTAAGTTTAATTTCATGGTTGGACAGAAGGTCACTTTTGAACATTAAACCTTCATTTTGAATCTTGGTTTTCAAAGGATTAAACCTCCCTTAATGCATTTTTTTTGGTTGTTAACTTCCTTAGTTATTGGCACCCCTATTCTTATGCTCTCGATTTACATGAGTTTGAACTTTTAAAAGGGAGTGTTTTCACTAGAGTAAATCTTGGAGAATTTTCACTAGTTTTATACTCGAATATTGGAACCTATAACCTTGACATTTCCTATGCATATGAGTGGAGTTTTTGATGAGTTTTGACTCCATTAGTTTGAAAAATATGAACGCTCTTTATATTCAAAAGTTTGGACCTGAGATTTGAAGTTTTAAGAGATGAAATCCATCTACCTTTTTTCTTTGATTTTCGTGCCGAAAGTGAAAATGATACATTCTTTTAGGATTGATATTACGTACCACGACTTGAATCAAAAAATGACCTTTGAGCTCTCTTTGAACATTATTTCCATGATTTAGTGAGAAAAACTCTTTTAACTTGACTCAAACTTGTGACCTTGAGAGTGGGTAGCAAGAAAATATTTTTCTTTATAACTTTGGTCGAGCACCTAAGTAATTGTGATTGTGCATATCTCAGGTGGTCACGAGGACGGCGAAAATGTGATACCCCAACTTTTAGGATCACCTTTTGTTTAGTCTCAGAAAGGATATTACGATTTCTTTAGTTTATTTTTATTTTAAAACATTATTTTTTCTTAAAGAAGAAACTAAAGTTATTTCTTTGGGTTTGATTTAAAACCTTGTTTTGTTTTAAAAGACTAGAAACCCTAAAAGTCTAATTGAAACCCTAGTTTCATTTGTGATTGACCGTTTTTTCAAATTTCTCACGTTTTAACCAAAACCCTAAATTCGATTTATGGAATTGTAAAACCCTCACGTTTTTCTTAAAAATCCCCTTTTATTTGGAACTTATGGTTTTATAATAGCCCTACTACCCAATCACACCACAATAAGTGTAAACAAATATAGAAGTAAGGGTTTTCATTGTCCGTTTTTAAGTTAGAGTGAATTAGGGTTTTTGCGTTTTTCCGTAGTGTGACTATTCGGTACGGAGTGAGGATCAAATTTGGTAGGTAAGAGTGATTTTTGGATGAGGAAATATTATATGATTAGAAGTGATAATAATAAGTTAGCGATTAGAAGTTAAAAACCCTAGTATACGCGATTTAAGAAAAATTGGCTCAAACCGACGGATATCGATCACTACCGATTGAACCCACCACTTGACCAGCACTTCCTTACCACCACATACCCTTGATATTTTTATAAAATATCTCTCATTTTCAGCCATGTGACCGAAATTTGTGGCCAAAAATGCAAGGGAGAGAGAGAAAAATGTGCATGGCTTTGGTGGTGACAAGTGTCACCACCCTATGGCTCTTTGATTTATTTTTTTTCCTTGTTCTTTTATCCTTCATTTCTTTCTATTTTGTTCGAGCGAGGGAGAGAGAGAGAGAGAGCAAGAAAGAAAAAAACCTTCAATCCATCTTGATTTGCACCATTTGAGTGAAAGAAACAAGATTCTAAACCAATTAACTTGTGAGTTGTGAACTTGGGAAGCTAAGGGAACCAAAAATTTTAAGAGGAGGTGAAGTATTACTCTTGCAAGCCCTTTTGTTGAGGTATAAGGTCTGACCCATGGCTTTGGTTCTTTTAATTTTTGTTTAAGATGTTATATAACTCATGTTTTGGTTAGATTAGAAGCTATACAAGTTGTTGTGATGATTTTGGGGTGATGTATGTAAGCTAGGGTTTGACTGATTTCCTTCTTATACTTGTTGTAGGAGTGGTATATGATGTATATAGGCTTGTATAAGAGGTTGTGGTAGTGATTGAATCAAGAAAATGAAGAGATTGCCCTTGAAATCCCAAAATTCCAGATTTCTGGAAATCCTAGCTTTAGTTCTGACTGGTTCTATTTTATCATGTTAGAGATTGAAATAGGCTTAGCACAAAACATGAAAGTTGTATAGAATGATAGTTTATGGTTGCCTACAAAATTTCAACCCAATCGGAGCAACGTAGCCTGTGAAAAAAATCAAAATATCCTTGCTACCCTAGGATACTTCCAGTGATCCGTTTTAGACAGTTCATCCAATTGACCATGTCTATTCACTATGATCCGTACTGATTTAGCCATTTTCCAAAACATGAAAGTTTTACTACTCTGTCTTATCTTTTTAACGCCTCCAAGAACTCCTTAAACGGACTTTGGTAACTTGAGGTATGGCCATTTGAAGGCAGTATGGTTAATTAGCCGATTAGTTGGAATTTGGTTCTGTGAATTGGGAATTTGACTAGGTTACACTAGAAATTAGACTAGGTGGTCTTCACCAAAGTTGTATCTCTCTGCCTTAGCTTCGAAGCGGTATAAGTTGTACCTCAATCTGATACACATAGCCTCAGTTGTGTCCGTTACGCAAAATTATGTCAAATCTGTCTTTTGCTAAACCTCATTTCCGCACTTGTTGTTAGCTTGATTTTTGTCCTTGTATTGTCTTGAACCTATTGAACCGCTATTGAATTGAGATTGTTGTGTGTGTAACTTTGGGTTTGTTTGAGGAAAGTATTGAAGCCATAAATGGCTGGAAAATAGGTAAACACAAGGGGCATGCCGCCAAATTTTTGCTAGAGGAATTAACCTAGCCTTTGGAGTTCTTGTTCTGTATTTTGCAAATGTGACTTGAATACACTAAAAACTAGGTCAAGGTATCTTCATGAAAGTTGTACCCTTTTGTCTAAGTTTCGAGACACTATCTAATTCATTTTGATCCGATAACCACAACTCCAATTATGATCAAAATCGTGTAACCCATTTTGTACCATTTTTTTTATTATTTTTGACCGTTCTCAATCGTTTAAGTTATAAACTGCTATTATATAGCCGTTTCACTTATGTGTGTATATAATCTATCTATACAGACTGTGAGGCTTTTGACGGAAATGGTCAAGTTCAGTGAATTGTATCGTTTTCATGCCAAGCTTTATCAAGTGAGTAATTGGGTTGTTTATTGATGTGGAATTGTTGAAATACCTTGTATATGTTAAATGGGTACTTGGCGAGGGTGTACTTTATCTCACTCGACCTAAGCCCACCCTTTGATTTGATTTCCTATGTGAGAATACATGTCTTATGTTAAGTATCACCCTTTTGCTGTGTGCTGATGAGGGTGATTACATGACTTGAGTATCACCCTTTTGCTGTGTACTGATGGAGGTGTTTACATGACTTGAATTAAACCCCATTTGCTGTGTGCTGTTTGCGGTAAGTACTTTGTTGTGTACTTTGTTGAGAGATACCATCTATTGAGAGATCAGATATCTCAGGGCTTGGTTCCAGCCCTGTTCCAAGGGTTAGACGAACTATTCGAGCCAGCTGGGGGTTGGTCGAAGATAGTTCCATGCTAAACTTGGGATTTAGTCCCTTGTTAAAACTTTGACGAAAGCTAAGTTATTTTATTTCGTTCGAGCTGCTGTGTGCTGTTGACTAGCCAGCGAGGGTTGATAAGGTGAACGGGGAAGTTTAAGTGGAGTCTACGGACCATGAGTACTTTGGTTGATGGAGTGTCAACAGGTGTTCAAGCTCGAGGAATTGAACTGTCTTTGGAGCCACCCGTATCCTACCATTGTGATGTCACTTTTCTATTATTGATGTGAATTATCTTGATTTACTTGTTCATTATGTGAGTTACATTTGTACCCCCTGATTATTCACTAAGCATATAGCTTACCCCTTTCCATTTGTTTTCCTTAGCAGGGGGCCAACGCGGGGATCGCTTGGGCAGGTGTTAGACCTTTGAGCTATAGAATAGTTGAACTTGTACTTGTATAAGTTGACGAGTAAGATGTATATAGTTATTGTGGTGGTTGTTGTTAACACCTTTTCTAGGGTTTACTTTCTGGTACTCGTGGTATGTATGACTTGATGAACTAGTTTATGTAACTTTGAAACTGTAATAGAGTTAATAGAGCTTTCTTTTGGCGTGGAAACTATTTTCCCATTTTAAGTATTGAGTCCCGGCGAGAGTTGGGTAGGCGACCCGCCGAACCCTAGGAAACGCCCTAGGGGGAGGTGAGGCCGTCACAGAAAAACTCGTCTGACTTCTCGCTTTGCTCTTGTTTGCCTTGACTTTTGGTGAGTGTCAAGTGCATGTTAAATGCTAATGTGTTTGAAATGATATGTGTACAAGTGCTATATATGATACATGAATTTGCCGAGGCGAGGGTGTACTTTATCGCCCTTGTCCTCTCTCTCTCCTGATTACATGATACTTGTTACATGAATATACATGATTTGCCCTTGTACATGAACATGTTTTAACTCTTGAGCACTGAATGGCTAGAAGTATCACGCCCTATTCGAGTGGGAGGTACCGCTCATCCCGACTCAATGCTATGACCGATTCAAAGTCAATTGGAGCGTTGTCTTATCGGCCAAATGTACTTGTGGGAACACCCCCAACCCACTGGCTAATCTTGTAACTTGAGTCGGCAAGGGCTTGATCGAGGAACTTGGTGAACCTTGGGAAATATTATAGGTTGATCTTTTCAGATCTCGCTGGCATACTCGAATAGTATCGCCACTTCAAACATGTTTGGTTCTGAATCCGAGTGGGTGTTTTGTTGGATGGAGGAAGTAAGTGGAGCGCTACGGTCATGTTATTATTTGGGTTTATGGTGGGTCAACCCAGACGGCTCAACTTGATCGGGATGTGGAAATAGCTCCTGAGAGCTCCTGTATCCTCCTAGTATGTTAATTCCTACTTGTGCACTTGAATAAAAGGCCATGTTTAAAGATGCTTACAAGAACATTATTTGATTGATTGGTGTTGCTTCCTTGTCGGTTTTCTTGGCCTAACAGAGCGTTCGCTCATCCCTATAAATTTATTTTCCTTAACAGGATTTGGAAGTAGATTGGAGGATCTAGACTAGCGATTTGGTGGAAGCTAGTATTTTTCCATGAAATTAGTGACTCTTAAATTGTAATTTTTGTTACTCTTGGTTGGTGGTTTGTAATGATAATTGTTAACCTTAGAGTTGTGGCTTTTATATTCTAAGTACTTCTTATTGAAGCCGATGGTTGTTTTGTGGCTCTATATTAGGTTTGAACGAGTGCGTGAGTCTTGACAAGAGTTGGGCAGGCGTCCCGCTGATACCCTAGGGTTCGCCCTAGGGAGAGGTGGAGGCGTCACAGTTGGTATTAGAGCGCTGGATTTGAAATACCTAGAATAGGGTTAAAAATTCTTAGTTGTGAGCTTTTGGTCATAGAAGCCCGTGGTAGACCTTTGGTTAAATTCTTAAATGGTATCAGTGAATGTAAGGGCCGAACCTTTAGTTGTGGCTTATTTGTGGGACATGGATAGCAGCAGTGATGGTGATAGGTTTGAGGGATGTCTCCTCGTGATTTCGTATCGCAGGGTTGGAGGTGGACCCCTTCTGCGGTGCTCACCTGCTAGGCAGGGTAGGACGTGCCCATGCCGAGGTAGATACTCTTACCCTAACCACTTGGTGTTTGGAGTAACCGAGGAGCGGAGGCAGTTGACTCGTGGCCTCCGGATAGCACTAGCTGAGAGAGAGGAGATGGAGACCACTATGGAGGCCTAGGCTGCCCGGATCCAGGAGCTAGAGGCGAGAATTCTTGAGGAGCGTCAGAGGGTTGACGTCTCCAATGCTTTGTTTTAGGAGACTGAGGGGTGCCTTATCCGGATTGTCCAGGAGGTGAGGACCCACGTGGACGGTATTATGGCCGGGTGTGTTACTATGATTGAGTGTCTGGAGGAGGCTTTGCTTGGGGATGTACCTGAGCACGCCGCATCGGCTGTGGAGGTGGAGGTTGCACCGTTGGAGAAGGATTCCGAGGAGGACCCTTCTGAGACTATAGGATCTTCTAGTTCGGTCCACCTATATTAGAGACCTCTTGATATTTTGACTTTTGTTCAGCACTTAGAAGGGGTGAACCTCGCTGTGAGGCTTTTTATATTTTGTGTACGTACTCCTGTATTTTGAGGCACTTGGATGCCTATGTCCTGTATTTGATATCACTGACTCGTTGTATGCACTCTTAACATATGACATGACCTCTAATCTATGTAAATATCTATGCTTTGGTTTTAAAGTGTTCTTGCGATCTATGCTTGTTTAGAATTTCTACGCTTATTTTCCTCTTTTATTATGTGCTTAGAATCTTGCTATATGGATCGACGAGGATGTGGAAGGGGGCATGGGCATGGGATTCGGCAACCCCGTACTCCCGAGAGAGGTGAGGGATCTGCGAATGGTTCAAATCAAAACCCTAGGGACAAAGAGGGTGACCAAGTGGCTATGACCATTAACCGCATAACCGATGTTCTTGAGCGTTTAGTTGAGTGCCAAGGCCCTGAACCAGCTAACCAACCTAAGAGCCAAGAGAGGGGTGAGGTTAAAGCTTTAGAGCACTTCTTGAAGTTCTCTCCACCTAGGTTTCATGGAGAATTTGATCCTGAGGTAGCGGAGAATTGGTTGGAAAGGATGGTGAAGATTTTTGCTGCCTTAGACTACGTCGAGGAAAGGCAAGTGAATTTTACCATTTTTCAATTTGAGGGAGCAGCCCGCTCATGGTGGAACATTGTTAGGGCAAAGTGGGAAAGCGAACAAACCCCCTGAACTTGGACAAACTTTGAGAGGGAGTTTAATACCAAATTCCTTCCGCCTATGATATAAGAAAAGAGGGAGGACGACTTTATTAAGTTGAAACAAGGGTTACTCAGTATGGCCGAATATGAGGAGCAGTTCACTAAATTTTTCAAATTTGCCCTTGAGCTTGTGGTCACAGAGCGAAAGAGGATAAGGGGATTTATTCAAGGGTTAAATGTAGAAATCCAAGAATCCCTAATAGCCGCCCAAATCACGACTTTCATGGATGCTTTGGAAAAAGCACAGAGGGTAGAGACTGCTAAGTCCCAATCTAAAATTTTTCACGCGAGAAAAAGGAGTAACCCAAGTAACACCCTTGGATCGTTTGAGAAGTTTACCCAACCTCTTAAGATGGGTAGAGGGGCTGAGGGAGTGAGAATGCCAGGAAAACCAGTAGGAGCTCCATCAAGGGGAGCCCCTCCAAAGGAAAATCAAAGTGGACGAGGTCAGCAAAAAGGGAATTTTCAAACTAGTCAGGCTGTGACCCCTCGTGTGATTTGTGAATATTGTAACAAGCCTAATCATATTGAGGCCAAATGCTGGAGAAAGCAAGGAAAATGTCTGATTTGTGGTAGTGCCGAACACCATATTTCTAGTTGCCCTAGTGCCTCTAAGGAAGGAAGAAATACCTAACAGCCTGCTAGGTTTGCTTCAAAGTAGTCAAGTGCCGGAGGGAACTGACCGAAAGTGCTAGCTAGAGTTTACGTCTTAGAGAATTAGCAAATCCTTAACCCAACTGAAGTGGTTGAAAGAACGATTCCTGTTTTTTATCGTTTAGCTAGAGTTTTAATTTATCCCGGCGCAACCCATTCTTTCGTAGATCCTAACTTTATGAAGGGTGTAGATGTAAAGTGTGATTTCTTGCCTTTTGATTTAGAGGTTAAGACTCCTACGGGGAACCAATGCCTGATTGCTAATAAAGTTTATAGGAATTGCGAAATTTGGATTGGTGAGAGAAAATTGTTGGCGGATTTAATGAGTTTAGCAATTAAGGGGTATGATGTGATACTTGGAATGGATTGGTTAGCTCGGTACCATACTCAATTGGATTGTAAGATGAAACTAGTAGAGTTGCACATTCCTGGGAAAGCAACTTTGAAATTAGATGTGAGAGGTAGACTAGCATCGTCTGCTTTAATTTCGAGGATTTGAGATAGGAAATTGTTGAGTAGTAGAGTTAAAGGATATCTAGCCTTTTCTTATCAATACACCTGGGGATAAGGTGAAGTTGGAAAACGTGCTGGTAGTAAGGGAGTTTCCCAACATCTTTTTCGAGGAATTAGAGACGCTACCTCCGGAGAGGAACATAGTGTTTAAAATTGATGTGGCTCCGGGGATGGCACCTATTTCTAAGACAACTTACAAGATGGCTCTAGCCGAATTAAAGAAATTGAAGTTGCAATTACAAGAGTTATTAGGAAGAGGTTTTATCAGAGAGTGACTTACCGTGGGGAGCTCCAGTGCTCTTTGTTAAGAAGAAAAATGGGTTTGAGGCTATGCATAGACTACCGAGACTTGAATGATGTGACCATTAAGAACTAATACCCTCTGCCTCACATAGATGAGCTATTCGATCAGTTGCAAGGGGCAGTGGTATTTTCCAAATTAGATTTGAGGTAAGGATATTACCAATTGAGGATCCTAGAAGCTGATGTGCCTAAGACCGCTTTCAATTCAAGATATCAGCACTTTGAATTTGCAGTGATACCCTTTGGGTTAACTAATGCGCCAACAGCGTTTATGGACTTGATGCATCGGGTTTTTAAGCCATACTTGGATCAATTTCTGGTAATATTCATTGATGACATATTGGTGTACTCTAAGTCTCGAGAAGATCATGAACGACACTTGAGGATAGTTTTACAAACCCCGAGAGAGCACAAACCTTTTGCTAAATTCAATAAATGTGAGTTTTGGTTGGAAAAAATAGCCTTTTTAGGTCACATAATTTCTAAGGAGGGAATTACTGCAGATCCAACTAAGGTAGAAGCTGTTTTTAAATAGAAGCGATCAGAAAACCCTACCAAAGTTCTGTAGACACCAAAATTTTGGCCTTTCTCCTTATTTATTTTATTTTTTATTATTATTCTGTTGCTTATTTTATCTTATTCTCTTTTTTGTTAAGAAAATTGTTCTTCATTGTCAATTAACCTTAAAAAAAAGGGGAAGGAAAAGAAAGCAAATCATAAATCAAAAAATAAATGTTAGCATTTTGTTTTTATCATTTACTTCTAATTTTGTTCATTTTATCCGATTTTATTTAAATTGTTTTTTTTCTTTATTTATTTGGTTTGTTATTGTTAATTAAGTTATTATTTTAAAAAAAAGAGACGCGCATGCAGCATTACAGAAGCATGAAGAAATATCAGTCATCAGGATTTTCCACGGGGGATTTTTTTCTTTCTCCCAATGGTCATCAGAGGGCTCAAGTTTTGGTAGAAACCAACCCTTCATCCTCACCTTCAAGGTGAGGGTTTAGGGGTCATTGGTTCCCATAAAAGGAAAACAGCCGCAACCAAGAAAAGGGGTTGGATGACGGCTGAAAGAAAAGGCTAGGTTTGGAGAGAGAGTTTGGAGAGGTTTTGACGGCTGGTTGAGTGAGGAAACAAGAGAGGGGCTAAGAGGAAAGAAAGACTGGGAGGCAAGAGTCAGTGAGAGAGAACAACGGCAGATGAAAAGAATCTGGGGGAGAGGAAGCTGAGTTTGATAGAGAGAGAGCTTTCATGAGAGAGTCGAAGAGGATAGGAGGGCGGCTGAGGAATAAAGCTAAAAGTGAGGGAAGAAAGACTGGCGGTGGGGAGAGGGAGTTTGAGAGGGTTTTTTGAGATGGCTGGAGAGAGTTTACGAGGGCGAGAGAAAAATAGTGAGAGCAAGAAAGTCTTGCAGCGGAGAAAAGAAAACTACAAAAGGAGCAAAAGAACAGGGGTTGCCGGATCTCCGTACTTTCACTTGTGGTTTCCATCATCAAGGTTGCAGCAGGTCTCGTTGGTCTACAGTGGAGCTCGATCCTCTCTCAAGGTAACCTTTTTCTTTCATGCTCCACCGCCTACACATCATCCTCATCCGTCACCAAGTGTTTCGCTACTTGATTTTTTTTTTCTTTCTTTTTCTTTGTTCTCATAGTCTAATTTTTTTTCTTCTTTTGGTTCTTTCATTCCCATGCCCTGACTAATTCGAACATTGGTTTCATATTATTGCATCTGGGTCTTGCAGATCATAAGACTTTAAGTGTAGAAATTATCTCCTGTTTTTTTAGTTAGCAACAAGCTCATTTCATTTGTAAAAGCTTCATAAAAGAAGCTGGTCTTGCTAATTTTTTCTTCCAATTCAGGTTTTACCCTTGTTTGCAAGCTAGTATTCAATCCTGATGAGGTGTTTGGGAGTCTTTCTATAGGGTTTTCCTGACGAATCCATGAGGTTTGCTTGAGTCATAGTTTGGTTATGTTTGTGTATGAAGGTCTGTCGCAACAGGTTTTGAAGTTCTGGTTTTGTTATAGTAATTTTGGGAAAAATCATTCTTTTGGGTTGTTAAAAGTTTTCCAGAATGGTTTAAACTACCTCTTGGGTTTTGTTTGTTGCTTCATGGTATCCCATGTACATGTTTGCTATCATTTCAAGTAGCAAGGTGCGGTATACCATTAGACTGCAACAAGTAGCTAAAATCTGCGGCAGCCGTGACTTTTTTTTTCCCTTTGTTCGTTCAAGTGTTGGCTTGCTTAAAACTTATGTTTTCTTTGGTGTTCGGTTGATATTGGTATACTGTTTGACTGGGATGACCTATCCATGTTTACCTCAAATTTCACTCCTTTCTTTGCTGCATTTCTGGTCCAGTTGCTTCGATTGAACCTCCTAGGATAGATGATTATGTTAACAACAATGGGATGAGGTCCTAGTACTTGTGTTTGTTTGTCCAATTAGTGAGTTGGTTTTGAGTTTCTCACACCTAAATACATACGGCCTGAAGTAAATAGAAAGCTGTGTTTGCTATTGTGTATTGCAGTTTTTCTTTCCCGTAACAGCCCACCAAGTGGGTCTCATCACCTGCTTGATGAGAGGAAATTGGATGAGTGAAGATGGGTTTGCATGATTGGGTCTAAAGCATTTGAATCATGTTCGAACACTTGCTGGAAAAATGAACAAATCAGGATTGCCGAACCATTTTGCATAAAATTCTCCAGCATTTGCATGATTTTCCTTCTATGTTTTGGTTTGTTTGAATGTTGAAATTGTGTGTCATGTTGCTTAGATTAGGTGTTTGGATGTTTGGTTGAAATGTTTTTGATCAAATTTGTGTTGAGGTTGATATCTGCTTGCGAAAATGGAAGTTGCAGTAGTGTTTTTGGTTGCATAAAGCTTCACCAGGAACGTTTCTTGTTGCAGACAATGTATCATAGCTTTGCATGCATTTTGCATGAAAGATGTTCTAAAAAATTGCCTCTTAACCCCTTAAGCCTTCCTCTTGTCTAATTAAACTATGGCCCAAACGATTGAAAAATTAATCGAATTGATCCCTCAAACTTTCCTTTTCCTTTCAAATTGTGTCTTTGTTTAGTAAATATGGGTCTAATTGCTTTTAATAATTCAATTTCATATTTATGTGATTGTTTGTGATGCCTTGACATTTTTCTTTGATTTTGGAGGGTAAATAAGTAATTTCATTCCATTAAGACCCCAACTTCAAGGGAGGTACACCCTATCCCTTATTTTTGCTCTATTTGACCCTACGTGCCCTATGTGACTTTAGGTGTTTAATTGCATACCTTTTGAATATTTTTTATTTTATTCGCTTTATTTTGTTTCAATCTTTGTCTATTTGATTTTAATTTAATTTGTAATTATTTGTGAGAGGCAATTTAATGCCAAGGTTGTAATAGCTAGGTTATTAATTATTTTATTCCTTTTCCCCCTCATAGATTGTAGTAGGGCCTCCCCAATGTAATAGGCGGGGCTTCATTTGTTTGCTTGTTTCATTTTGCTTGCATGTTCATCTGCCTATGTGTTTAATCGCTTTCCCTAGGTTTTTGCATCTAGATGAGCATGCTTATGTGCTATGTGCTAGGTGAAACTATGTGTTTTGCATGTCTATTTGCTTTTATCATTATATTTGGTTATATGGATGGAATGCACGTTATCGTGGCTTGTCCAATGCTAGTCATGGTCTTCCTCTCGAGCTCTTGCAAGTCCAATGCTTGTGAGAGAGCATTAGTAAAGGGCTAGTCCAATGCTAGACCCTTAGGGACCGTCTACGCATTAGATCATGGTTGTGTGATAAAATCACTTCATCTCATGCATGTTTTCACTTTTTAGGGTTTTTACCACGTTGAATGACACTTTCTTATATATGTACATCCTTTATCCCATATTCCCTTCTACTTATATCCCCTATTCTGTATTTTCCCTTATATATATATATATATATATATATATATATATTCCTTACCCCTTTGTTTGAAAACATAACATTAGACTTGTATTTCATTTAAGAAATAGAAACTAGGTTAGATCATTTGCATGCTAGATTAGGAAAACCCCTTGGATATGGGATATGGACGAGTTTGCTTTCTAACCTTAGCACGCTTGTATTCCCTCTATTGAAGGGAAAATTGAGTCATGAACATTAGTCCCCTGCACCCGATATGATGCATTCCTTTAAGTCAAGCATATTCGTATAATTATTTTTATTTTCCTTTTCTTTTCGTAGAGTCTCATATTTTTGCATTATTCATGGCCTTTCCAAAGAGTCCACATTGGGCATCACAATTAATGTGATTGGCACTAATTGAGTTTTGAAGAGAAATTTCGACCCCCCGATACCCTCTTAGCTCTAGGGTTTGCATTCATATAGTATATCCAAATGTGATAAATCTTTAGGTTAAAATAAGAAAATCTTTGACTAAATTGCGCAACTAGCCTTGGCTAGGTTGAAAGGGTGCCTTGGATTCTTATCCTTGCCTTCCCTTTCTTCAAATGTGACTCCCGAATCTTTTTCTTTGATTTTCGTAGACTTGGAGTCGTTTAAAAAGGGTTTTCTACTTTTTTTCTTAAAAAATTCATTTTTAGGTGACTTGGTACACCTTAACTCTACACCAAGTGGCGACTCCATTTTTCATTCAAAAAATCCTTTTTAAACTATATTTTGGGTCAAATCGTTGCATTTTTAAGTCCCATTTAGACCCATGTTTTTCATTTTCTTTTTAAATCAAAAATTCATTTTCCAATCAAAAGCCATTTTTCTAAACTCGTCTTTATTTTTCTCTCAAAAAATGGGGCGCGACAGCTGGCGACTCCACCGGGGACTTAGAGAGTCCGAACAAATTTGATTTAGTCAATCTTTTTCTTCTTTTAACCTTTTCATATATCGCATTTGGATGTTTAAGGTTGCATTTTTCCTTTTTAGGATTTTTGCATTTCACGCGTATCAACTCACTCCCTCGCCTATTTGCGTACGATTGATTTGATGGATGGATGGCTTATTTATGTGATCCCGCGCCTTGCATTGCATTTTGGGTGGGGGATATTATCCTAGAGTCTCGCGTTGGTTCTCGATCCCTCCCCTCCAAACGAAGCACTAGCATATGTGCATACGCTTTATTTTTTTTATCCCTTATTTAGTTTTCTTTTAGTGGCTTGTCACACCACTCCACCCTATTAGGATTTTAGGCGACTCCCCTGGACTTGTGATTGCGACACGATGTGTGCGTAGCATGATCCGAGGGGTCACTCAATCTTCCATTTTAAGCTTTTTGTTGATAGTCTTTAGCTTTTAGTCGAAGGTTGAGGATTTTTGATAGATTCACTCAAACACGTAGCCGTGACACGATGTGTGCGTAGCAGTGTTTGGGGAATCGCTCGAACCACCGACGAAGGGCCTTGGAAGTGATGACCCTTGACCACGAGTCTGAAGGCTTGGGGACCTGAGCTTATCGAGTCTAGATGCATTAGTGAGCCCCAACCTCATGCATCCATGATAGTTTACCTAGGGTAGAATCTGCCTTATCTTATTAGGGATACTATTCACGATGGGAGGAATCCAACCCCTCTTTACCTTTTATTGCTTTATCTCTTTGTATTGTTTCACTACAAATGTGTTATGTGTCTGATTAAACTAACTTTTCTTGGTTTTTGACTCCATTGCATTCATAAGCCCTAGAAAATAAGAGCCCTGGCATGGTACTCTTTAGGAGCCTACCCTATTTGGTATGACACATTTAAATTCAATGCTTTGCATTGGCAGCATAAATACATTTCATTTTAGGTTCACCCCGGCATACAAAAAGGGGTTCCTTTAGGTTACGTTTTATTTGCGTACTGCATATTTAGTCGCTTTGATAAACTGGCATCATGCATCCAGTTTAGAAGGGAATGCCATTTAGGGAATCCCGTGTTAGGAACAAACCACCTTGTGTCTCGGATATACAATCCAATGAGACTTGCACGTTTGTATTTCCTGTACCATCCAAAGGAGTAGTACACGAGATAAGGTAGGATCCGATCTTTTCAAAAACGGCAAAACAATTTTTGCACATTAGAATATGGGCATCTAACAATCATCTTTTGACCATTTTAAACAAAATTGGTAAAATTCCCTTGCGTAAGGACATTAATGTGAAGAAATTCACAAATAATTCCTCATTGTTGAGACGATAAATATAGAGGCCAAATCTTGATTTTAGGAGCTCATAGACTAATGCATTGCAATGATTTTTTGAAACTACCAATGGGTAGATAATTCAATCGATTTTTGAATAAATCATCAATTTCATCCAATCTGTTTTGTCAATTCATTCAATTTTAGGACAATCTAATCATTTTTTAATAAATCATTAATTCCATTTCATTCATTTGGCCAATTTACCCATTTTTAGGGCAATCGAGTCGATTTTGAAAAGATCATCAATTTTATTCAATTCAGCTGACCAAGTCTACCTATTTTTAGTGCAATTCGGTTGATTTTGAATAAATCATCAATTTCATCCTATCCATTTGACCCGCTTTTTCCCTTTAGGGTTTAAGTCTAAGGTTCACTGAATAAATTAATCGAGACATTGCACTCTCTTTTACACATTATTTTATGTGTTGATCAATCAATGCAATCCATTTGGATTTCGTCCTCATTTTTTTAGCGCAAATTTCTCGTCTTACTCCAATTGGTCAAACTTTTTCACATTATTTTTCATTCAATCAGTTGATCGGATTCATCAGGTATTGTATGATGCCTACACTAAAGGATTGCATTTTCATGCTAGGCCTACCCTTGGCATAAAAGGGTTCCCCCTTAGGACATGCATACCGATTTTATAGTCTTGCTTACTAACTCAGGATATTTTTTTTCTTTTGTTTTTCCCCTCCCCTGCATTCATAAAAATGCTTTAATAAGATGAAAATATTTTTCTATATCTGATAAAATTCAAAAATTACAAGTATTACTTGATTCGTGGGCAGACCTTGCAATGAAAACATGAATGATCTATTTGGAAGCGCTAGGCTAAAGCTTTTAAGCGACTTCATAATTATTTTTCAAAGAAAAGAAAATTTCTATTTATTTTGATTTGTTCCAAAAAGGAGGCAAAAAGTGTGTATATGTGGAGCTCTTTAGAAGTCTTTCTCTTCTCATTTGTAGAAATTTTGTTTTAAACTTTTTCAACAATAAAGTTTTTGGACAATTATTGTTTTGTATATATTCATGTACATTTCATTCTTTTGCTCATTGGAGATTTCATGATCAATTTTAAGAAAAAAGACTAAATTGAGATTTTTTCAACCTCTAGCCTGAAAATTCACAAGTGTATGCTTTCTAAAATCTTTACGTACACCAGATTGGTGATCCGAGTTATATCATAAGAGTGCTCAAAATTAAAAAAGAGGTCATTCAAAAGACCCAATGACATACCTTTTTTCCTTCACTATACAATTCATATTTTGCTCACTTCTATTAATTCCAATATAAAATCAGTCACATTGATTGATAAGTTACAAATTGGGGTAATCTTTGCTTGAAAAATGTCCACTGTGTCTAATTATATTCAATTCACATCTAAGTGAAAGCAAAAATGTGCATTATTCTTGTTTGTTTTGAAAATTTGGAATGATACTTCGAGCGTTCGTTTCTCTACCCATACAAATTTTATCATTTGCTCTCCCATTTGAGCCTTTGAAAGAATAATTTTGTTTCAAGTAAGAATCTTAATGATCACTACGCTACATTGAAAAATTCTTAAATATCAAAAAGGGAGTGAATTTTCAATAACCATTTCGTTACTTTGGTTGTCATGAGGTGTAAGAATGATACTTTGGCCATCGTTTCTATAACCTAAACACTATTTATCCCTTGCATCCTCATTTGAGCTAAAATGGGTGGTTCTTTTCAAAAGCACTTACGATCGCACCCCGCATTGGGGAAGGAGATTGGAGAATTTTCCAAAAGGAGAAAAAGTAAAACTGCTAAAATTAAAAGAAAAAAGGAAATCACAAATTGGAAAAATTTGATCCTACCATCAGTATCTGGGCTTCAATTTTGAAAAAGAAGAAGAAGAGAAAAGAAAAGGAAGAGTTTTGTTCGGCGGATCACCTATGTTTCATAGATATGGATGAACAGGAGTCTTTCTCAGTGAATTAATTCAGATACATGCAAGAAATTTCACATTAATGAAAGTTTTCCTTTTTGAGTTAATGTAAGGAACGGAATAAAAGTCAGACTCTCTTCTTTTCCAATTAAACATTCTATCCCTAATTATCCCTTTTGAGCCTTCAGAATAAAATACTTTGTTTGACAACCTCTGAGAATCGCAAACCCCACACTGGGGCAAGTTTAAATTGCTAAGGAAAGAAAAGTCTCAAGAGGTGAAAAGTGATAAAGCAACAAAAGCAAAAAGAAAAAAAAGAAGAAAAAGAAAAGAGAATCTCGGTTAAGCATAAATTGGGGCAAATTTTGAAAAATTTCAAATGAATGGCAGAAGGCCAAAAAGGAAAAAAGAAGCAAATGAAAAAGAAAAGAGCCTCAATTGAGAAAAAATTGGGGCAAGTTTTGGTTTAACACTAAAATAGGGTTGATACAATAACGCGATCTCAGATCATTTAAACCACTTCTAAAATCCGCTTTCAAGCCTTAACTTTTCTAAGCACCCTACCAGATCTCATTACAAAAGTCGAAAGTTCTGACTTCTATTCTTTGCAATATCTCTGTCAAGAAATTTTCTAATTAATTGGCAAGTGATGCTCATATACTGATGCCAAGAAATTTTTTAGATGTACTTCTGAATTGATTAGCTGTGAAATTGACAGTGCTTATCATGTGAAAACCCGTAAGGATGTCGTTAAAAAAAAGAGAGGAAAAAAAGCGAGCGAAGTAAATGCAAATGAAATACAAAAGATTCGATGGTGAAGTCCCTGTTGTGTAATGATGAAAGTCAAACAAAATTCAGGATCTTCGAGTTCAAAATAGGAGCAATTTTGGGAAAAAATGCGATCTTCGGTGCAACGTCCTTGAAGGTCTTATTCTTTAACTATCGTTTTCAAGCCACATTACAAACTCATAAAATCCATCGCTGATTTATCCTTCATGACAACTCGAAGTAGGGATTATGCTTCTAAGGAATCCATCAATCATTTGTGATCTTAAGGCTATAACCTGTTTTCACATGTTTAACTATCGTTTCTGCCCATACGTTACAAGCCTAAAAAGCTTATATGTTGACTAAATTTTCTTAAGAAATAGAGGTGACAAACTATTTGCTTTCATTAAGATATGATATTGAATAGATTACATACAATTTGGGCACAAGAATAAGACAGATCCTAACCTCTCATTTTCCTTAGCCGCCTCAAAAGCAGAAATCACACCCACTTGATTAGTCCCGAAAGATGAGCTAAGCATTGGTGCTAAAGTCAAGATGGAATCTTTTGTAATTTGATATTATTTTGAAAAATTCATCATCAAATTTTCTGTATGAGTTTAAGCAAGACGCTTAGATTTTCTTCACATTATATGTTAGGAAACACAGTTTCTTACTTTGTTCTAACAAATGGAGCGTCATCCAAACAAAAGTTTTGCAATCAAATGAGCCCACACTAAGGTGAATTTTAATTTGTGAGATTTCGCAAAATGGGCCTACACTGAGGTAAATTTTTATTCATGAGATTTCACAAAATAAGCCAACACTGGGGCAAAAAAAAATTTTGAAATACATTTGAGGATCATGCTGCTCTTTTCATGAATAGTAGTTGCGTCAATTTTAAAATAAGAAATTTAAGTGCATATTGCTAGCCCCTGTGCAGGTATTCAAGGCTGAAAATAATGAAAAAGCATCCAGTGATGTGGAAGGCCGATACTGAAAAGAGAAGCAAAAGAAAGAGGAAAAATCAATTTCTTGTTTCTTGAAAAATTAAATTTTAATTACTTGTTGGGGAAGTCTTAGCGTCCGCCGCATACCCTTCTACCCCCTTTTTGGACAATCACATTTAATTTTTTTACGGCAGGATCGGGTTTTATCCCGCAGACTTTATATCCATTAGCATTGGGTTCAACCCACTAACGTGATTTCTATCACCATTAGCATCGAGTTTCAACTCACAAACGTGCGTTTTATTTTTTCATATCTATTAGTATCGGGTCCTACCCACTAACGTGTCTACCGTTAGCATCGAGTACAACTCACTAACGTGTGTTTTATTTTTTCATATTCGTTAGCATCGGCTCCTACCCACTAACGTGTCCACCGTTAGCATCGAGTACAACTCACTAACATGTGTTTTATTTTTTCATATCCGTTAGCATCGGGTCCTACCCACTAACGTGTCCACCATTAGCATCGAGTTTCAACTCACTAATGTGTGTATTATTTTTAGCATCGGAACTTACCCACTAACGTGCCCACCGTTAACATCGAGTACAACTCAGTAACATGTGTTTTATTTTTTCATATCCGTTAGCATCGGGTCCTACCCACTAACGTATCCACCGTTAACATCGACTTACAACTCACTAATGTGTGTTTTATTTTTTTCATATCTGTTAGCATCGGGTCCTACCCACTAACGTGTCCACCGTTAGCATCGAGTACAACTCATTAACGTGTGTTTTATTTTTTCATATCCATTAGCATCGGGTCCTACCCACTAACGTGTCCACCGTTAGCATCGAGTACAACTCACTAACGTGTGTTTTATTTTTTCAAATCCATTAGTATCGGGTCCTACCCACTAACGTGTCCACCGTTAGCATCGAGTACAACTCATTAACGTGTGTTTTATTTTTTCATATCCGTTAGCATCGGGTCCTACCCACTAACGTGTCCACAACTCACTAACGTGTGTTTTATTTTTTCATATCCGTTAGCATCAGGTCCTACCCACTAACGTGTCCACCGTTAGCATCGAGTTACAACTCACTAACGTGTGTTTTATTTTTTTCATATCCGTTAGCATCGGGTCTTACCCACTAACGTGTCCACCGTTAGCATCGAGTACAACTCACTAACGTGTGTTTTATTTTTTCATATCCGTTAGCATCGGGTCCTACCCACTAATGTGTCCACCGTTAGCATCGAGTACAACTCACTAACGTGTGTTTTATTTTTTCATATCCGTTAGCATCTGGTCCTACCCACTAACGTGTCCACCGTTAGCATCGAGTTACAACTCACTAACGTGTGTTTTATTTTTTTCATATCGGTTAGCATCGGGTCCTACCCACTAATGTGTCCACCGTTAGCATCGAGTACAACTCACTAACGTATGTTTTATTTTTTCATATCCGTTAGCATCTGGTCCTACCCACTAACGTGTCCACCGTTAGCATCGAGTTACAACTCCCTAATGTGTGTTTTATTTTTTTCATATCGGTTAGCATCGGGTCCTACCCACTAACGTGTCCACCGTTAGCATCGAGTACAACTCACTAACGTGTGTTTTATTTTTTCATATCCGTTAGCATCGGGTCCTACCGACTAACGTGTCCACCGTTAGCATCGAGTACAACTCGCTAATGTGTGTTTTATTTTTTCATATCCATTAGCATCGAGTCCTACCCACTAACGTGTCCACCGTTAGCATCGAGTACAACTCGCTAACGTGTGTTTTATTATTTTCATATCGGTTAGCATCGGGTCCTACCCACTAACGTGTCTACCGTTAGCATCGAGTACAACTCACTAACGTGTGTTTTATTTTTTCATATCCGTTAGCATCGGGTCCTAACGACTAACGTGTCCACCGTTAGCATCGAGTACAACTCGCTAACGTGTGTTTTATTTTTTCATATCCGTTAGCATCGAGTCCTACCCACTAACGTGTCCACCATTAGCATCGAGTTTCAACTCACTAATGTGTGTATTATTTTTAGCATCGGATCTTACCCACTAACGTGTCCACCGTTAACATCGAGTACAACTCACTAACATGTGTTTTATTTTTTCATATCCGTTAGCATCGGGTCCTACCCACTAACGTGTCCACCGTTAACATCGACTTACAACTCACTAATGTGTGTTTTATTTTTTTCATATCTGTTAGCATCGGGTCCTACCCACTAACGTGTCCACCGTTAGCATCGAGTATAACTCATTAACGTGTGTTTTATTTTTTCATATCCATTAGCATCAGGTCCTACCCACTAACGTGTCCACCGTTAGCATCGAGTACAACTCACTAACGTGTGTTTTATTTTTTCATATCCATTAGTATCGGGTCCTACCCACTAACGTGTCCACCGTTAGCATCGAGTACAACTCATTAACGTGTGTTTTATTTTTTCATATCCGTTAGCATCGGGTCCTACCCACTAACGTGTCCACAACTCACTAACGTGTGTTTTATTTTTTCATATCCGTTAGCATCAGGTCCTACCCACTAACGTGTCCACCGTTAGCATCGAGTTACAACTCACTAACGTCTGTTTTATTTTTTCATATTCGTTAGCATCGGGTCTTACCCACTAACGTGTCCACCGTTAGCATCGAGTACAACTCACTAACGTGTGTTTTATTTTTTCATATCCGTTAGCATCGGGTCCTACCCACTAATGTGTCCACCGTTAGCATCGAGTACAACTCACTAACGTATGTTTTATTTTTTCATATCCGTTAGCATCTGGTCCTACCCACTAACGTGTCCACCGTTAGCATCGAGTTACAACTCACTAATGTGTGTTTTATTTTTTTCATATCGGTTAGCATCGGGTCCTACCCACTAACGTGTCCACCGTTAGCATCGAGTACAACTCACTAACGTGTGTTTTATTTTTTCATATCCGTTAGCATCGGGTCCTACCGACTAACGTGTCCACCGTTAGCATCGAGTACAACTCGCTAATGTGTGTTTTATTTTTTCATATCCATTAGCATCGAGTCCTACCCACTAACGTGTCCACCGTTAGCATCGAGTACAACTCGCTAACGTGTGTTTTATTATTTTCATATCGGTTAGCATCGGGTCCTACCCACTAACGTGTCTACCGTTAGCATCGAGTACAACTCACTAACGTGTGTTTTATTTTTTCATATCCGTTAGCATCGGGTCCTAACGACTAACGTGTCCACCGTTAGCATCGAGTACAACTCGCTAACGTGTGTTTTATTTTTTCATATCCGTTAGCATCGAGTCCTACCCACTAACGTGTCCACCATTAGCATCGAGTTTCAACTCACTAATGTGTGTATTATTTTTAGCATCGGATCTTACCCACTAACGTGTCCACCGTTAACATCGAGTACAACTCACTAACATGTGTTTTATTTTTTCATATCCGTTAGCATCGGGTCCTACCCACTAACGTGTCCACCGTTAACATCGACTTACAACTCACTAATGTGTGTTTTATTTTTTTCATATCTGTTAGCATCGGGTCCTACCCACTAACGTGTCCACCGTTAGCATCGAGTATAACTCATTAACGTGTGTTTTATTTTTTCATATCCATTAGCATCAGGTCCTACCCACTAACGTGTCCACCGTTAGCATCGAGTACAACTCACTAACGTGTGTTTTATTTTTTCATATACATTAGTATCGGGTCCTACCCACTAACGTGTCCACCGTTAGCATCGAGTACAACTCATTAACGTGTGTTTTATTTTTTCATATCCGTTAGCATCGGGTCCTACCCACTAACGTGTCCACAACTCACTAACGTGTGTTTTATTTTTTCATATCCGTTAGCATCAGGTCCTACCCACTAACGTGTCCACCGTTAGCATCGAGTTACAACTCACTAACGTCTGTTTTATTTTTTCATATTCGTTAGCATCGGGTCTTACCCACTAACGTGTCCACCGTTAGCATCGAGTACAACTCACTAACGTGTGTTTTATTTTTTCATATCCGTTAGCATCGGGTCCTACCCACTAATGTGTCCACCGTTAGCATCGAGTACAACTCACTAACGTATGTTTTATTTTTTCATATCCGTTAGCATCTGGTCCTACCCACTAACGTGTCCACCGTTAGCATCGAGTTACAACTCACTAATGTGTGTTTTATTTTTTTCATATCGGTTAGCATCGGGTCCTACCCACTAACGTGTCCACCGTTAGCATCGAGTACAACTCACTAACGTGTGTTTTATTTTTTCATATCCGTTAGCATCGGGTCCTACCGACTAACGTGTCCACCGTTAGCATCGAGTACAACTCGCTAATGTGTGTTTTATTTTTTCATATCCATTAGCATCGAGTCCTACCCACTAACGTGTCCACCGTTAGCATCGAGTACAACTCGCTAACGTGTGTTTTATTATTTTCATATCGGTTAGCATCGGGTCCTACCCACTAACGTGTCTACCGTTAGCATCGAGTACAACTCACTAACGTGTGTTTTATTTTTTCATATCCGTTAGCATCGGGTCCTAACGACTAACGTGTCCACCGTTAGCATCGAGTACAACTCGCTAACGTGTGTTTTATTTTTTCATATCCGTTAGCATCGAGTCCTACCCACTAACGTGTCCACCATTAGCATCGAGTTTCAACTCACTAATGTGTGTATTATTTTTAGCATCGGATCTTACCCACTAACGTGTCCACCGTTAACATCGAGTACAACTCACTAACATGTGTTTTATTTTTTCATATCCGTTAGCATCGGGTCCTACCCACTAACGTGTCCACCGTTAACATCGACTTACAACTCACTAATGTGTGTTTTATTTTTTTCATATCTGTTAGCATCGGGTCCTACCCACTAACGTGTCCACCGTTAGCATCGAGTATAACTCATTAACGTGTGTTTTATTTTTTCATATCCATTAGCATCAGGTCCTACCCACTAACGTGTCCACCGTTAGCATCGAGTACAACTCACTAACGTGTGTTTTATTTTTTCATATCCATTAGTATCGGGTCCTACCCACTAACGTGTCCACCGTTAGCATCGAGTACAACTCGTTAACGTGTGTTTTATTTTTTCATATCCGTTAGCATCGGGTCCTACCCACTAACGTGTCCACAACTCACTAACGTGTGTTTTATTTTTTCATATCCGTTAGCATCAGGTCCTACCCACTAACGTGTCCACCGTTAGCATCGAGTTACAACTCACTAACGTCTGTTTTATTTTTTTCATATTCGTTAGCATCGGGTCTTACCCACTAACGTGTCCACCGTTAGCATCGAGTGCAACTCACTAACGTGTGTTTTATTTTTTCATATCCGTTAGCATCGGGTCCTACCCACTAATGTGTCCACCGTTAGCATCGAGTACAACTCACTAACGTATGTTTTATTTTTTCATATCCGTTAGCATCTGGTCCTACCCACTAACGTGTCCACCGTTAGCATCGAGTTACAACTCACTAATGTGTGTTTTATTTTTTTCATATCGGTTAGCATCGGGTCCTACCCACTAACGTGTCCACCGTTAGCATCGAGTACAACTCACTAACGTGTGTTTTATTTTTTCATATCCGTTAGCATCGGGTCCTACCGACTAACGTGTCCACCGTTAGCATCGAGTACAACTCGCTAATGTGTGTTTTATTTTTTCATATCCGTTAGCATCGAGTCCTACCCACTAACGTGTCCACCGTTAGCATCGAGTTACAGCTCACTAACGTGTGTTTTATTTTTTTCATATCCGTTAGCATCGGGTCCTACCCACTAATATGTCCACCGTTAGCATCGAGTACAACTCACTAACGTGTGTCTTATTTTTTCATATCCGTTAGCATCTGGTTCTACCCACTAACGTGTCCACCGTTAGCATCGAGTACAATTCACTGACATGTGTTTTATTTTTTTCATATCCGTTAGAATCGGGTCCTACTATCTGTTAGCATCGGGTCCTACCCACTAACGTGTCCACCGTTAGCATCGAGTTACAACTCACTAATGTGTGTTTTATTTTTTTCATATCGGTTAGCATCGGGTCCTACCCACTAACGTGTCCACCGTTAGCATCGAATACAACTCACTAACGTGTGTTTTATTTTTTCATATCCATTAGCATCGGGTCCAACCCACTAACGTGTCCACCGTTAGCATCGAGTACAACTCACTAACGTGTGTTTTATTTTTTCATATTTGTTAGCATCGGGTCCTACCCACTAACGTGTCCACCGTTAGTATTGAGTTACAACTCACTAACATGTGTTTTATTTTTTTCATATCCGTTAGCATCGGGTCCTACCCACTAACGTGTCCACCATTAGCATCAAGTACAACTCACTAACGTGTGTTTTATTTTTTTCATATCCGTTAGCATCGGGTCCTACCCACTAACATGTCCACCGTTAGCATCGAGTACAACTAACTAACGTGTGTTTTATTTTTTCATATCTGTTAGCATCTGGTCCTACCTACTAACGTGTCCACCGTTAGCATCGAGTACAACTCACTAACGTGTGTTTTATTTTTTTCATATCCGTTAGCATCGGGTCCTACCCACTAACGTGTCCACCGTTAGCATCGTGTTCAACTCACTAATGTGTGTTTTATTTTTTAATATCCGTTAGCATCGGGTTCAACCCACTAATGCATTTTTTATCACAGTTTGCATCGAGTTTATCTTATTAACGTGTGTTTTTCTTTCTCCGTTAGCATCGAGTTTCAACTCACTAACGTGTGTTTTATTTTTTCATGTCCGTTAGCATCGGATTCAACCACTAACGCGATTTCTGTCTCCGTTTGTATCGAGTTTATGTCACTAACGTGTGTTTTTCTTTCTCCGTTAGCATTGCGTCCAACCCACTAACGTGTTTTCTAACCTCGGCAGGACCGGGTCTAATTTCACTGACCAATTCTCAAGGTAGGCTCGGGTTTAATCCCGCTGACCGATTGTCAGAGTATTTCATTTGTACTGCCGAACATGCGTTAGTCCCACCATTGAGCATTTCATTCACACTGCTACTAGTCGTGGGTCAGTCCCCCTAGTGAGCATTTCACTCACACTGCCACTAGCCGTGGGTTAGTCCCACTAGTGTGCATTTCATTTTACACTGCCACTAGCCGTGGGTCAGTCCCACTAGTGAGTATTTCATTTACTCTGCCACTGGCCATGGGTTAGTCTCATTAGTGTGCATTTCATTTTCATCGCCACTAAACATGGTTTAGTCCCACTAGTGTGTATTTCATTTTCATTGCCACTAAACATGCGTCAGTCCCACTAGTATACATTTCATTTTTCATTTTCACTAAACATGGGTCAGTCCCACTAACACTTCATTTCACTTCACTTCATCCCGTTTTAAATTTTTTGTTGGGGTCAGTCCCCTTTTAAATTTCTTGTTCGGGTCTGTCCCGTTTTTAAATTTTTTGTTCGGGTCAGTCACGTTTTAAATTTTTTGTTGGGGTCAGTACCCTTTTAAATTTCTTGTTGGGGTCAGTCCCCTTTCAAATTCTTGTTCGGGTCAGTCCCGTTTTAAATTTCTTGTTTGGGTCAGTCTCGTTTTAAATTTCTTGTTCTGGGTCAGTCCCATTTTAAAATTTTTTTAAGGGGTCAGTCCTCATTTCAAAAGCATCAGTCGCTCGAGTAGTTTGCGGCAGAATAACCACAGGTGAACATTTGGTGTCTACTTCTTTGTCTCAAGTTTTTCCAAAATTCAGACAAAGAGGGACAAACTGTAGACACCAAAATTTTAGCCTTTCTCCTTATTTATTTTATTTATTTATTATTATTATTCTGTTGCTTATTTTATGTTATTCTCTGTTTTGTTAAGAAAATTGTTCTTCATTGTCAATTAATCTTAAAAAAAAAGGGGAAGGAAAAGAAAGAAAATCATAAATCAAAAAAGAAATTTTAGCATTTTGTTTTTATCTTTTATTTCTAATTTTGTTCATTTTATCCGATTTTATTTAAATTGTTTTTTTTATTTATTTGGTTTGTTATTGTTAATTAAGTTATTATTTTAAAAAAAAGGAGCCGCGCATGCAGCGTTACAGAAGCATGAAGAAATATCAGTCATCAAGATTTTCCACGGGGGATTTTTTTTACTGATTTTTTTTCTTTCTCCCAATGGTCATCGGAGGGCTCAAGTTTTGGTAGAAACCAACCCTTCATCTTCACCTTTGAGGTGAGGGTTTAGGGGTCATTGGTTCCTATAAAAGGAAAACAGCCGCAACCAAGAAAAGGGGTCGGATGACAGCTGAAAGAAAAGGCTAGGTTTGGAGAGGGAGTTTGGAGAGGTTTTGACGGCTGGTTGAGTGAGGAAACAAGAGAGGGGCTAAGAGGAAAGAAAGACTGGGAGGCAAGAGTCAGTGAGAGAGAACAACAGCGGATGAAAAGAATCTAGGGGAGAGGAAGCTGAGTTTGATAGAGAGAGAGCTTCCGTGAGAGAGTCGGAGAGGATAGGAGGGTGGCTGAGGAATAAAGCTAAAAGAGAGGGAAGAAAGACTGGCGGCGGGAAGAGGGAGTTTGAGAGGGTTTTTTGAGATGGCTGGAGAGAGTTTGCGAGGGCGAGAGGAAAACAGTGAGAGCAAGAAAGTCTTGCAGCGGAGAAAAAAAAACTGCAAAAGGAGCAAAAGAACAGGGGTTGCCGGATCTCCGTACTGTCACTTGCGGTTTCCTTCACCAAGGTTGCAGCAGGTCTCGTTGGTCTACTGTGGAGCTCGATCCTCTCTCAAGGTAACCTTTTTCTTTCATGCTCCGCCGCCTACACATCATCCTCATCCGTCACCAAGTGTTTCGCTACTTGATTTTTTTTTATTTTTTTTCTTTCTTTTTCTTTGTTCTCATGGTCTAATTTTTTCTTCTTTTGGTTCTTTCATTCCCATGCCCTGACTGATTCGAACATTGGTTTCATATTATTGCATCTGGGTCTTGCAGATCATAAGACTTTAAGTGTAGAAATTATCTCCTGTTTTTTTAGTTAGCAACAAGCTCATTTCATTTGTAAAAGCTTCATAAACGAAGCTGGTCTTGCTAATTTTTCTTCCAATTCAGGTTTTACCCCTTGTTTGCATGCTAGTATTCAATCCTGATGAGGTGTTTGGGAGTCTTTCTATAGGGTTTCCTGACGAATCCATGAGGTTTGCTTGAGTCATAGTTTGGTTACGTTTGTGTATGAAGGTCTGCCGCAACAGGTTTTGAAGTTCTGGTTTTGTTACAGTAATTTTGGGAAAAATCAATCTTTTGGGTTGTTAAAAGTTTTCCAGAATGGCTTAAACTACCTCTTGGGTTTTGTTTGTTGCTTCATGGTATCCCATGTACATGTTTGCTGTCATTTCAAGTAGCAAGGTGCGGTATACCGTTAGACTACAACAAGTAGCTAAAATCTGCGACAGCCGTGACTTTTTTTTTTCCCTTTGTTCGTTCAAGTTTTGGCTTGCTTAAAACTTATGTTTTCTTTGGTGTTCGGTTGATATTGGTATACTGTTTGACTGGGATGACCTATCCATGTTTACCGCAGATTTCACTCCTTTCTTTGCTGCATTTCTGGTCCAGTTGCTTCGATTGAACCTCCTAGGATAGATGATTATGTTAACAACAATGGGATGAGGTCCTAGCACTTGTGTTTGTTTGTCCAATTAGTGAGTTGGTTTTGAGTTTCTCACACCTAAATACATACGGCCTGAAGCAAATAGAAAGCTATGTTTGCTATTGTGTATTGCTGTTTTTCTTTCCCGTAACAGCCCACCAAGTGGGTCTCATCACCTGCTTGATGAGAGGAAATTGGATGAGTGAAGATGGGTTTGCATGTTTGGGTCTAAAGCATTTGAATCATGTTCAAACACTTGCTGGAAAAATGAACAAATCAGGATTGCCGAACCATTTTGCATAAAATTCTCCAGCATTTGCATGATTTTCCTTCTATGTTTTGGTTTGTTTGAATGTTGAAATTGTGTGTCATGTTGCTTAGATTAGGTGTTTGGATGTTTGGTTGAAATGTTTTTGATCAAATTTGTGTTGAGGTTGATATCTGCTTGCGAAAATGGAAGTTGCAGTAGTGTTTTTGGTTGCATAAAGCTTCACCAGGAACGTTTCTTGTTGCAGACAATGTATCATAGCTTTGCATGCATTTTGCATGAAAGATGTTCTAAAAAATTGCCTCTTAACCCCTTAAGCCTTCCTCTTGTCTAATTAAACTATGGCCCAAACGATTGAAAAATTAATCGAATTGATCCCTCAAACTTTCCTTTTCCTTTCAAATTGGGTCTTTGTTTAGTAAATATGGGTCTAATTGCTTTTAGTAATTCAATTTCATATTTATGTGATTGTTTGTGATGCCTTGACATTTTTCTTTGATTTTGGAGGGTAAATAAGTAATTTCATTCCATTAAGACCCCAACTTCAAGGGAGGTACACCCTATCCCTTATTTTTGCTCTGTTTGACCCTACGTGCCCTATGTGACTTTAGGTGTTTAATTGCATACCTTTTGAATATTTTTTATTTTATTCGCTTTATTTTGTTTCAATCTTTGTCTATTTGATTTTAATTTAATTTGTAATTATTTGTGAGAGGCAATTTAATGCCAAGGTTGTAATAGCTAGGTTATTAATTATTTTATTCCTTTTCCCCCTCATAGATTGTAGTAGGGCCTCCCCAATGTAATAGACGGGGCTTCATTTGTTTGCTTGTTTCATTTTGCTTGCATGTTCATCTGCCTATGTGTTTAATCGCTTTCCCTAGGTTTTTGCATCTAGATGAGCATGCTTATGTGCTACGTGCTAGGTGAAACTATGTGTTTTGCATGTCTATTTGCTTTTATCATTATATTTGGTTATATGGATGGAATGCACGTTATCGTGGCTTGTCCAATGCTAGTCATGGTCTTCCTCTCGAGCTCTTGCAAGTCCAATGCTTGTGAGAGAGCATTAGTAAAGGGCTAGTCCAATGCTAGACCCTTAGGGACCGTCTACGCATTAGATCATGGTTGTGTGATAAAATCACTTCATCTCATGCATGTTTTCACTTTTTAGGGTTTTTACCATGTTGAATGACACTTTCTTATATATGTACATCCTTTATCCCATATTCCCTTCTACTTATATCCCCTATTCTGTATTTTCCCTTATATATATATATATATATATATTCCTTACCCCTTTGTTTGAAAACATAACATTAGACTTGTATTTCATTTAAGAAATAGAAACTAGGTTAGATCATTTGCATGCTAGATTAGGAAAACCCCTTGGATATGGGATATGGACGAGTTTGCTTTCTAACCTTAGCACGCTCGTATTCCCTCTATTGAAGGGAAAATTGAGTCACGGACATTAGTCCCCCGCACCCGACATGATATTCGTATAATTATTTTTATTTTCATTTTCTTTTTGTAGAGTCTCATATTTTTGCATTATTCGTAACCTCTCCAAAGAGTCCGCATTGGGCAACACAATTAATGTGATTGGCACTAATTGAGTTTTGAAGAGAAAATTTCGACCCCCCGATACCCTCTTAGGTTTAGGGTTTGCATTCATATAGTATATCCAAATGTGATAAATCTTTAGGTTAAAATAAGAAAATTTTTGACTAAATCGCGCAACTAGCCTTGGCTAGGTTGAAAGGGTGCCTTGGATTCTTATCCTTGCCTTCCCTTTCTTCAAATGTGACTCCCGAATTTTTTTCTTTGATTTTCGTAGACTTGGAGTCGTTTAAAAAGGGTTTTCTACTTTTTTCTTTAAAAATTCATTTTTAGGTGACTTGGTACACCTTAACTCTATACCAAGTGGCGACTCCATTTTTCATTCAAAAAACCCTTTTTAAACTATATGTTGGGTCAAATCGTCGCATTTTCAAGTCCCATTTAGACCCATGTTTTTCATTTTTTTTAAATCAAAAATTCATTTTCCAATCAAAAATTGAATCAAAAGCCATTTTTCTAAACTCGTCTTTTATTCTTTATTAAAAATGGGGCGCGACAAGTTCGGAGTTTCTTAGGATTAGCCGGATATTACCGTCGATTTATTAAGCACTTTTCTAAGATTGTAAAACCCTTAACTGAGTTGACCAAGAAGCGTGGTAAGTTCATTTGGGATTCTAAATGTGAGAAAGGGTTTCAAGAGTTGAAAAAGTGTTTGACTGAGACACCTGTGTTAGCATTGCCGAGCGGAGGAAATGGATTCGTGGTTTATACAGATGCCTCAAAGGATGGTTTAAGGTGTGTATTAATGCAAAACGGGAGAGTGATTGCGTATGCCTCTCATAAGTTAAAACCTCATAAACGGAATAATCCGACCTATGATTTGGAGTTAGTGGCGGTAGTGTTTGCCTTGAAAAAGTTTAGTTATTATTTACATGGAGTGACTTTCGAGGTTTTCACAGATCACAAGAGTCTTAAGTATTTGTTCTCCCAGAAGGAGTTGAATTTGAGGCAACGTAGATGGGTGCAATTTTTGGAGGATTATGATTGTTCGCTTAACTACCACCCCAAAAAAACTAATGTAGTGGCGGATGCCCGAAGTCGTAAAGTGCAAGTGGCCAGTTTAATAGTGAGAGAATGTTACATGCTAGAAGAAGTTAGTGTTTGGAATCCACGTCTTGAGCCACAGAGAGTAATCTTTGGAAATATTATTGTGAAATCTACCTTATTAGATCGAATCAAAGTAGTTCAAAAAGGAGACCCTGAAGTGCAAAAATAGGTTGAGAAAGTTCAAAAAGAGGAAAAGTCTGATTTCAATTTGGGGACCGATGGAGTGTTAAAGTTTAGAAATCGCCTAGTGGTACCCAAGAATGAAGGTCTAAAGAAGGAAATTTTAAACGAAACTCACCATTCTAAGTATACGGTACACCCTGGAGGCAATAAGATGTATCAAGACTTGAAAAACCTTTATTGGTGGGAGAATATGAAGAGAGAAATTGCTTAATTTGTTCGAACTTGTCTCACTTGCCAGCAAGTTAAGGTCGAGCATCAGAAACCGTCTGGATTATTACAGCCATTAGAGATACCCGAGTGGAAATGGAAAAATATCACAATGGATTTCGTATCAAGACTACCAAGGACTCAGAGAGGGTACGATGCTATTTGGGTAATAGTGGATCGATTGACCAAATCTACTCATTTTTTGCCGATTAGTATGAAATACTCTTTGGAAAAGTCGGCTAAGTTGTACTTGGACGAGATTATAAGATTGCATGGGATACCAGTGAGTATAGTCTCAGATCAAGATTCTAGGTTTGTGTCTCGATTTTGGCAAAAGATGCAAGAAAATTTAGGGACTAAGCTAAATTTTAGTACCACTTACCACCCGCAGACTGATGGACAATCGAAAAGGACAATCCAGACCCTAGAGGACATGTTGAGGTCATGTATTATGGACTTTGGAGAGAATTGGAGTCAGTAGCTTACGTTGGTGGAATTTGCTTATAACAATAGTTTTCATTCTTCAATATAAATGGCTCCTTGTGAAACTTTTTATGATCGAAAATGTCGATCTCCAATTAATTGGGATGAAGTTGGAGAAAAGAAGATTTTGAACCTAATTACTGTACCTTGGGTTGAGGAAGCTTATAAGAAGGTGAAACTGATACGTCAGAAGATTCGAATGGCTCAAAACCGTCAAAAGAGCTATGCAGATAATCAGAGGAAAGATTTTGAATTCGAGATTGGAGATAAAGTATTCTTTAAAATTACACCTTTGAAAGCAAGTCTAATGACGGGAAATTACAATCGAGATTTGTGGGACCCTATAAGGTTATTCAACGCGTAGGAAGTGTAGCTTACTAGTTGGATGTCGCGCCCCATTTTTTATAAATAAAGAAAAATAAATTTGTTTAGAAAAATGAATTTTTTGGATTATTTTTGGGTGCAAAATGTGTTTTTGAAAATAAAGAAAAATGTGGGTCTAAATGGGACTTGAGAATGCGACAATTTTGACCCAAAAAATAGTTTTAAAAAAGGGTTTTTTTGAATGGAAAAATGGAGTCGCCACTTGGTATTGAGTTAAGGTGTACCAAGTCACCTAAAGTGAATTTTGTAAACAAAAAGTAGAAAAACCCTTTTTAAACGACTCCAAGTCTACGAAAATCAGAGAAAAAGATTCGGGAGTCACATTTGAAGAAAGGGAAGGCAAGGATAAAAATCCAAAGCACCCTTTCAACCTAGCCAAGGCTAGTTGCGTGATTTAGTCAAAGATTTTCTTAATTTAACCTAAAAATTTATCACATTTGAATGTATTATATGAATGCAAACTCTAAACCTATGAGGGTATCAGGGGGTCGAAATATCTCTTCAAATCTTATTTGGTACCAATCACATTAATTGTGATGCCCAATAGTGATTCTTTGAAGAGGTCAAGGATAATGTAAAAATATGAGACTCTAAGAAAAGAAAAGAAAAATAATAAAGATAATTATAATTATACAAATATACATGACCTAAAGGAATGCATCATAACGGGTGTGGGGATCTAATGTTCGTGACTTCAATTTTCCCTTTTATAGAGGGAATACGAGCGTGCTAAAGTTAGAAAGCCAAACTCGTCCATATCCCATACTCAAGGTTCCTATCTAATCAAGCAAATGTACTACCCTAATTCTAATTCTTAAATGAAATGCAAGTCTAATGTTATGTATCACACATAGGGGCATATATATATAGGGAAATTAGGGATAAGGGATATACGTATAAGAGGAATATGGAGGGAAAATACATATATAGGGGAAGTATGGGATAAGAGTTATAAGTATAAGGGGAACATGCAAAAAATGATAAAAGACCCTAGAAAGTGAAAAATATGCATGGGATGAAGTGATTTTATCACACAATCATGATCTAACATGTGGATGGTCCCTAAGGATCTAGTGTTGGACTAGCCCATGTCTATGAGTCCTCACTAGCATTGGACTAGTGGGAAATCGGAACAAAGAGTCACAACTAGCGTTGGACTAGTGTGGTATCGGGAAATGGACCACAAATAGCATTGAACTTGTGACAGCTCCACCTCCCCCTAAGGCGAACCAAAGGGGTTAGCGGACTGCCTGCTCAACTTTTGCCAGGATTAACGGGACAGTTTAAAGCGATCGAACATGTTTCGAAAAGTACAAGCGCGCTTAAACAAGTCAAAATCACAAAATAAAAAAATGAAAGTTGGAGCCGGACATGAATAGTAACTGACACGTCAGAATCCGGCCGGAATGTAGCCGGATTTCTGGCCGGATTCCTGGCCGGACACTGGCCAGAGAGCAAAGCCGGATTTCCAAAATTCTCAGGGCAATCTGGCCACTAATTCGGCCAATTTATGGCCGGATTCTTGGCCGGATTCGACCATGTTCTTTCCCGCCAAAATTTTTCCTTCGCCGTTTGAAATCCGAATCTGTCCGAAATCCTACCAAACAGCAATCAAACATATACACCTTGAAATTAAACATGTACAAGCCAAAATAGCATACCAAAATAACCAATCTCATTTATACATGTACAGGTTCAATCTTCCAATTCAAAAGAGGGAACGGGTCACAATACATCTAGGGTTTCATTCTTCGAGGAGCCATACAAAATGTGTTCACAACTAGCTCAACTCGGCAACCAACTATCAAAGCCATTCCAAAAGTATTCAAATTCCTGTAAGGAAAACAAAAGGAATAGAGTGAACTTACGCCCAGTGAGATATCACCACTCAAGCAGCGGGGTTCATATAAACATATAGCATTTCATTCCAATATCAAGTGCACACAACAATAGAATTGACAAAAGGATACGGACGGCTCTCAAGAGCCCCTTTCCTCGCTTGTATACTTGATTGGACTTCATTGACCCTCCGTCAATGTTTATAAGTAACCAACAGTAGGCTTCATTTTACTTCCATTCCTTCCACCCAATATACCCCTACCGGGCCTGAACTCCATTCAGTATAAATTTGGTAATACTCGAGTATACCGGAATTAAGAGTCTCACTAATACAAGATTCCATATAACAGTCCCCATGGCTCGTCAATTTTCACGACCAAGCCCTCGTTGGCTCGATTCAATAGACTACCAATGGGGTTGAGTTCAGTAGTGACAGTAATGGCCGTTGGATACTCGTCCAAACGACACCAAACCCAGTATTTCATGTACCATTCAAGTACCACAGTGAACAGTGAACAGTGGACAGTCATAAATAATACAGGGCGATCAAGTACACCCTCACTTTAATCAATTTCAACGGTACAAATAAGCATTCAAGGCATCAAGTTCCAATGTAACAAAGCCACATAGTAACAAGCAAGTGAGTAGTACACTCACCAAGCAAGCAAATGATATTTCATACACTTCCGCCCAAAGAGTGTCTTGAACCACCGTCACGTCCTAAAACATTCAAATAAGCACAATAAGACTCGATTACAAGTCATAAACCAATTCCACATACTACCAAAATAAGGCTCCATTAGAACGTATAAGTACTAGAGTAAACTAGGGAGAGTTCGGAAATGAAGTTAAGATCTAAATCCTAAAACAGTTTTTAACATCGTTTAGCAGTTTTGGCACCACTAGCACTACGATTATCGGATGGATGTACAAAATACACTGTTTCGAAACTAAAAGAAAGGGCTACAATGTTGAAGAAGGTCACTCAGTCCAGTTAGTAGTGCAACTAGGTCAAAAGTTCAATGTACTACACTAGAACCGTAAAAATAGGTTAACAAACCGTATTCTGGTTAAATAACCATAATTCAGGTTACCTAAGTCCAATTCAAGTGATTCCAAAGCCATCCGAAAGCTAAGATACCAGGCTATATTTCTTAAGAAGACATCAACAACCAAATCCATAGTATTCCCAATCAAATTAACCAATTACCAAAGCTGATTTTCAGGTTCGGATAGAAACAGGGCAGCAGGGGTATTTCAGTCTTTTCACAGGCTACGTTGCTCCGATTGACCTGAAATTTTGTAGGCAACTATAAAATACCATCCTCTACAACTTTCATGTTTTAATCCAAGACTAATTCAGCCTCTAATTAGGAGTAACAGTGCCAGGCAGAATGGGTTTAATTGAAACCCTAATTCCAAAAATTTCCTTTCAAAGCAGAAATTTTCTGCAATTAACCACAACTTACACCTTCTAGCTTCATTCTAGATCATTTCCAACCATCATTCATGGCCAACTAATAATAAACATATGAAAACAGAAAAATCATGATTAAATAGAAAATTGCACCAATCTCAACCAAAATCATGAAATAACCCATACAATCACCTCTTAGGCTACCATAAGCCACTAATTAACCACCATTAGATAGAAAAGAGAGGTCCCTTAACTACTCACCTTAGCAACCAAGGAAAAGAGGATACTTAGCACCTTAAGCTTCCAAACCACTTCACTAATCACCTCACAACCACTCACTTAAGGGTTTTTATGGAGCAAAAACAAGATTAATCGGTGAGAATTGAAGATTGACCAAGATTGGAGACTAGAAAATTGAGAGCTTTTCCTTCCTTTTCCTTTGAAGATGGCCGGCCAAGAGGAGTGAAAATGAGAGGTAATTTTGGTCAATTTTTAGTTTATTTGGTAAAATGGTAAAATGGTGAATAGTGGTCAAAAATAAGAATTAAAATAAGAATTAATCTCTAAGTGACACTTGTCACTTTCATTAAATGCATGGCTATCTCTTTGTTCCTCTCACACCAATCCACTTGGTAACCTCTAATTATCTCATAACACCCGGTAAATTAAACCCAGTATCCAAAACTTAACATAATTGGCCAAATTTTTCCGAACTTTCCGCACTAGCGGGTCCCACGTCCGGTATACGCTCTTAATTTTTCAAAACTAACCGATACTAGAAAAATCATATAAAAACTATATTTACTCATAAAATTTATTTAGAAGTTTTCCTAATAAAGAAAATGCAGAAAAACATGCCATTAAATAGAATAAGACCTAGAAAATGAGAAAATTTACGGGGTCTCACAGAACTACTGTGGTGACGGCATGTATTTATTATAGTCTAATAAATCAGATAAAGCATAATAAAGCAAATAAACACATAAATCACATAAAGCACATAGCACATAGGCAGGATATCTAGATGCAAGACCCTAAAAAAAGCGAGTAACACATAACACACAAGCTTGCAAAACACATAAAGCAAATAAAACCCTAACTATTACACTTGGGGGGCCTACGACAATCTAAAAGCGTATAAAATGAAGTAAAGCAAGCCTAACTATTACAACTTGGCATTTAAATGCCTTCCAAATAATTACATTAGAATAAGCGCATAGAATTAAGGTGAAAATTAAATAACTAAAGAAATAAATGAATGAAAATGAAATAAAACATTCAAAATCATGCAATTATACACATAAAACACATAAGTGCACATAGGGTCAGATAAAGTCAAAATATGGGATAGGGTGTACCTCCCTGGAGTTGGAGCCCTAATGGAGTGAAATTACTGATTTACCCTCCAAAATAATAAAAGAGTCAAGGCATCACTTTAATTAACGAATAATAACAAAGATAAAAATAAACATGAAATTGAATCAATTAAAGCATCCAAATAAACTAAACAACTCATATTCATCAAATTGAAACAAGCAAGGACCCATTTGAAAGAAATAAAAAAGTTCGAGGGATCAATTTATTATTATTATAAATACTAGAGGTCTAAAAGGAAATAAATTGAAATTAAGGACTAAAGGTGGAACCTACTCAAACCAAATGCTGAAAATTTACAAAGAATGAACAAAAACCCATTTTCTACAATTAAACGACAAAATTCCAAAATTCCATTGAAACCAAATCAAAACATATAAGTCTAGAAAAAGTTATTAAACCTTTAAATTTATCCTAAAACTCCTTAAGAATCTATCCAAAAACAAGTCAAAACATATTAAAGAGAGAATGGCATGTTAAGAGGACAAAATTGATTAAGTTATCCAATTAGTTGGGACATAGAGGCATTAGACAAGACAACAAGGAGCAAAGTACAATTTTGACAATGTTTCCATGCATGCAAACAAGACTTTCGGCCAACTGAAGCTGCTTTCCTTCTGCCGTTTCTGCTGTAATTTTTTCATGCGCAAGCTTCTGCAACTTTCGGCAAAAAAGATCATTCGCAAACTCACAAAAATAAACCATGAATTTGTCAACCCAAACACCACGAAACTTTGACCTATTTTCTTAACAATTTCGAGCAGAATGTATACAAAGATCCTGACAACTAAAACAAACATAACACAGGCTGTGAAATGGATTTCCATCAAAGCGGCTGTTGTGCCATGAAAAAGGAAGAAATCAAAACATGACTTTAGTTAAACAGCCCGTAGTCAAAAAAACCTTTCTCATCTTCCTAGCCAAAACATCAAACATCACTGGGTTCCCCAACCTTTAGCAGAGAAAACAAATTCTGGGACCAAGGAAGAACAAAAGGAAGGGAACGAAGAGTAGCAAATCCATGCAGCTAGAAAAAATCTAATCAAACTATGTTCATGCATTGTTCTCCTCCTTTTTACAATCAGATCAAATCAAGAAAACACAAGCTTCAATGGCTCTAAGCTACCCCATTCCAGATTCATGCACAAAAGGAAGCAAAGGCACAGTCATGAACTCCTACATCATGTAAATGAGTTCCAAGCTAGCAACAATGCGCAACTTAACCTTTTACTGCTGAAAACCCACATCAAAATTTACACAAACAACGACAAAAGGGAGGCGGAAGCGATTGAGGAGACATCAGAAAATAGACTTTGCCGAAACTTCATGTTGTCTTCCTGGGTTATGTTTGTTCAGCATACGAATACCAGCCATAAATTCAAACAACAATCCATGATACGACCCACATTTAACTAACATCATTCAAGCACGATCATCAAGCCCCGAAGATCCAATCGAAGCAACTAAACATAAAATACAACAAATCCAGACCATGAAAAACAAGCGAGATACTAGGAAAAGAATTCATGACCTCTAATGTCTGTACAAGGAGTTTTAAAATAAGACCCCACAGTCCATTCGAAACCATACTACATTTCCTAATCAAACATCAGACTTCGCTTCCAAACGCAAACCTCAGGTAATGAATCATGCAACAAAACCCAGCCTATGGGCTGTTCTAGAAGGAAAAGCAGCAAAAATGAACAAAATGCAGCAAGGTCTTTTGATGTATTTAAGGCAGATCTGAGCTTGCGTGAAAGATATAAGGCAAAAGGGATTACCTTTAACCTTGGTCGCTAATAAGGTTGAACAATCACGAGAGATCGTAGGCGAGACGTCCCAAACTCAAACTGATGAAGATGATTCTGCCACGAAAAATGCCCAGCGCCGGAAAACTGCAACTTGGAGCTCCAGTCTGATTTCTCCTCCTTGTTCAGCCCTTTCCTTCTTGCTCTTCTTGTTTCCCTTTCTCCCTCAGCCGTCACTGGATTCCTCTACCTTCCTCTCTCTCGCTTTTTCTGGTTTTCTCTTCCCAGTTCTTCTATTTTCTTTTCTACTCTGCTTACTCTCAGCTCCGAACCCCCTGGCTTGCTGTTTCTCTTCCTCAGTCCCTTGAAACTCTCTGCCCGAAAGCTTTCCAGGTTTCTCTTGGCCGTAGCCTTTTTCTTTTTTCTGCCCTCTCCGCCGTCACCAGAGTCTCCTTTTGCTAGCTACGTTTTCAAGCATTTAAAGGAACCCAAAACCTAAACCTACGATGGAAGGCTAAGATCTCAAACCCCAAAATGGGTTTATGTGGCCTGCTCTTGCCCCTTTGATCTCGCTTGTACTGAGAATCCTTTGGAGGAACGAATGAAATGGGAAGAAAAAGCCAGCAGAAATTTTTTCTGTACTGCACGTATCTGGTTTCTGATATGAAGCTGAGGAAGGGCTTGGATTGTGTGTAGCTCACACGTGCGTGAGCTTGCTTTCTCCTTTTTTTTTTTAACTTAATTAACAACAAATAAGGAAATGGTTTTCTAAAAAAAAAGGGGAAATGGAACAAGATCAATAAAAATCAAATAAAATGCTAAAAATGTCTTAAAAATAAAAATCATAGGATAAATAAGTAAAATTAGATAATAATTATCAATAAAAAATAAAATAAAATAAAGATAAATTAAAATTTGGTGTCTACATTGGAATTGCCTTTGAGTTTGTTCAGGATTCATAATGCCTTCCATGTCTCCATGCTTAAGAAATATCATCCCAACCCGTCTCATGTGTTATGTCCGGAAGAGGTAGAGATTGATGAGAATTTGTCCTATGAAAAAAGGCCAATAAAGATTTTAAATCAAAAAGTGAAGGAGTTAGGATGCAAGCAAATCCCTCTAGTGAAGGTTTTCTGGAGAAATCATGGAGTGGAGGAAGTGACTTGGGAAGTAGAAGAGGAGATCCAAAAGAAATATCCAGAGTTGTTTCGGAATCAAGGTATGAATTTCGAGAACGAAATTCTTTTAAGGGAGAAAGGACGTGAGGACCCGAATTTTAATTTTTCTTACTTTTAATTCATTTTACTGGATTATTTAATTATTTATTTACCCGTTTACTCCGAATAATTTATTTCATTCATTTTAAATCTATTTACATGGAATAGTGTCTCATTTATATTTTTAAAACGTTTCATTAGCGAATTTAATTTTTCTGCGATTCGTTTTGCAAAAAATAGCGAATGCACGTTTTTTGAGGCAAATGCGATCCAAGAGTACATTAATCTTGGAGAGTTAAGAATGATTAATAATAGACTAAGAAAAGTTAACTAAGGGATTAGATGTGAGTGAGTTAAGTTGAGCTCAATTAGGAGCACTAATTACTCACTAATCGGTTGTTGACTTTTGGGCACCAAGAACACCTTTATGTCAATCCTTCTTACACCCTATCAAATCACCCAAAACCTTTCTTCCTCTCCTCTCACTTGGCCGACTCCCCTCCCTCATTTCCCCTCAAAAATTTCAGCTCTCTTGTCTTCCATTTTCCTCCAAGAAAACTCTCCAAATTTGCTTCTTTTTTTGGTTCTTCATACAAGCTTGGAAGGTGACTTGAACAAGGAGGAAACTTTGGTGATTTAAGAGCTCAAACCCTAGTGTTTAGTCTTCATCTTGGCGGCGAGGTAATCATCCAAAGAAACCTCAACTTTTCCTCTCAAATCTTAGTAGTAGTTAGTTATAGTTAGTTAGTTGTTGGGTTGTTGATGGGTTCACAAGAACCTTGACATTAGATAGTGGACTTGAGGTGGCTTTGTAGGTGGAGGCCTTGAGGATTTTGTATGTTTAATTGCTTTTTTGATACTTATTTTGAGAAGATATGGTTTAGTTTTAGTTGGAAAGTTAGAAAAGAAAGCTAGAAGATGAGAGGTGCATGCTGTCCGAATTTTGGCTTGTTGAAACCCTCATGTTAATTTCGAATTTTGATGCTATTCTGGTGCAATAATGCTTGATACATGTTAGTGGTTATGTGTGTTGAATATCTTCCAAAAATCTTTTCAATTTGTCGTCTCAAAGTAGGGGTTAAAGTGAGGATGAATTCTGGAAAATTTTCTAACCAGGAGCACCGACCAGTGTTCATGTTTTGGGTCATAACTTTTTATCTGGGAGCTGACATCGAGTGCCGTTTGTGGCATCCAAAATTAGACTCCGAGAGCTTTCCGTTGGTATTAAATGCACCTCCTATTTTGTTTCCTATGAGCCGTAGTAATCCGGGAAAGATGACTGAATTTCCTCACTGTTCTCATCCGAGAAACCAGCCTAACTGTAGTTTGTAACTCAATTTCGCCTATCTTGCAAAACAAATTTTAAGACAGTTCCTTCTAATGAATTGTAGACTTTTGAATCTAGTTTTCAACGCCATATATCACACTAAATTTCGAGTTGTGTAGCTTTAGTTATGGTCAGATTTTGAAACTCTGTCAAGCCTTCCAAACTGGAAATTTTGTAAACAGGTTCCAAAATTCAGTTTTCTTAAAACCATTGTATCTTGATGTAGAAAGGTCTGAATTCCGGTTGTTATATTTGAAACAGATTTAGAACTCTATTAGTGGTATAAATTTCACGGGTTGATTCCATTTCTACGAATTTTACCAAATTTCCAAACATTGATGAAATTGCAAGCCTGTTTTGTTCTGTTCTGTCTGGAACAGTGACTTTGAACTAAAATTTGAATGATTTCGAATTGGAGTCTTAGAAAAGCGTCTTCTAGAGAGTGCATTGAGTATAGTTTCTAATGGTATAAAGTTTCCAATTTTTGGACTTACGGAACTCGAGATACGATTTTTTCCAAGTAGTGTTGCACCAAGCTGGAAATTTTTTGGTTTCAACCAAAGTACTCTTTTAAACACTTTCAACCTCCCGTTGAGATTGTAGTCCATTTTAAGTTTAATTTCATGGTTGGACACAAGGTCACTTTTGAATATTAAACCTTCATTTTGAATTTTGGTTTCCAAAGGATTAAACCTCCCTTAATGCATTTTTTTTTGTTGTTAATTTCCTTGGTTATTGGCACCCCTATTCTTATGCCCTCGATTTACATGAGTTTGAACTTTTAAAAGGGAGCGTTTTGACTAGAGTAAATGTTGGAGAATTTTCACTAGTTTTATACTCAAATCTTGGAACCTTTAGTCTTGACATTTCCTATGCATATGAGTGGAGTTTTGGATGAGTTTTAACTCCATTAGTTTGAAAAATATGAAACACTCTTTATATTCAAAAGTTTGGATATGAGATTTGAAGTTTTAAGAGATGAAATCCGTCTACCCTTTTTCCCTCGATTTTCGTGCCGAAAGTAAAAATGGTACTTTCTTTTGGAATTGAGATTATGTACGATGACTTGAATCAAAAAATGACCTTTGAGCTCTCTTTGAGCATTATTTCAATGATTTAGTGAGAACAGCTCTTTTAACTTGACTCGAACTTATGACCTTGAGAGTGGGTAGCAAGAAATGTTTTTCTTTATAACCTTGGTCGAGCACCTAGGTACTTGTGATTGTCGAATGTCTCAGGTGGTCACGAGGATGCCGACGAGCTCGTCTGACTTCTCGCTTTGCTCTTGTTTGCCTTGACTTTTGGTGAGTGTCAAGTGCATGTTAAATGCTAATGTGTTTGAAATGATACGTGTACAAGTGCTATATATGATACATGAATTTGCCAAGGTGAGGGTGTACTTTATCGCCCTCGTCCTCTCTTTCTCCTGATTACATGATACTTGTTACATGAATATACATGACTTGCACTTGTACATAAACATGGTTTAAGTCATGAGCACTGAGCGGCTAGAAGTATCATGCCCTATTCGGGTAGGAGGTACCGCTTATCCCGACTCAGTGCTATGACCGATTCAAAGTCGATTGGAGCGTTGTCTCGTCGACCAAATATACTTTTGGGGACGCCCCAACCCTTTGGCTAACCTTGTAACTCGAGCCGGCAAGGGTTTGGTCGAGGAACTTGGTGAACCTTGGGAAATATTATAATTTGATCTTTTGAGATCTCGCTAGGCATACTCGAATAGTATCATCACTTCATACATGTTTGGTTCTGGATCTGAGTGAGTGTTATGTTGGATGGAGGAAGTAAGTCGAGCACTAAGGTTGTGTTATTATTTGGGTTGATGGAGGGTCTACCCCAGGCAGCTCAACTTGATCGGGATGTGGAAACAGCTCCTGAGAACTCATGTATCCTCCTTGTGTGTTAATTCCTACTTGTGCACTTGAATAAAATGCCATGTTTAAAGTTGCTTTCAAGCACATTATTTGATTGATTGGTATTGCATGCTTGTCGGTTTTCTTGGCCTCACTGAGCGTTCGCTCATCCTTTTAAGTTTGTTTTCCTTAACAGAATTTGGAAGTGGATTGGAGGATCTAGACTAGCGATTCAGTGGAAGCTAGTATTTTTGTATGAAATTAGTGACTCTTAAATTATAACTTTCGTTACTCTTGGTTGGTGGTTTGTAATGATAATTGTTAACCTTAGAGTTGTGGCTTGTATATTCTAAGTACTTCTTATTTAAGCTAATGGTTGTTTTGTGGCTCTATATTAGGCTTGAACGAGTGCGTGAGTCTTGACGAGAGTTGGGCAGGCGTCCCGCTGATACTATAGGGTCACTCTAGGAAGAGGTGGGGACATCACATCTATACTCACTCCACTTCACTAAATCTCCATTGGCACCCAATTTTCTTGTTTTAAATCCCCCAATAAACATCCTTTAGAACAATCTTCCATTGATCAAAAGCATCCACAAACAATAAAACTTTTGGATTGATCTTCACGAGTTCAAGGTTTTCAAATCTAAAATTTGATCATTTGGGGACCAATTTGCATGAAATTTTGTAGGGATTTTGCATCACTTGCATCATAAAACATCACTTTACCGATTGGAGGTGATATTCTTCAACTTAGCTTGGTACATGTTTCCCGAGTTTCTTGACAATCTTTAAATGTTGAATTTGTGATGTTGTTTGTTGATGGTTATGAGTTCTATTGTGCTTATTTGACATCTCTAAATATGTTTATCTGATCAATGTGGGAATTGGTGATGATCTATTCAATGTTTCAATATTATGCATATTCATATATTATGATCAATGTGGTAATTGGTCTTGAAATGTTATTAAACATAATTGGATGATTCAAATAACAAAAATGTTGATGACATTTTTTTTTTTTTTTGAAAAAGGAAGTTTTATTAGATGCAAACCAAGGTTACAAGCGCCGTAGCTCAGGAATGCTACTCCCTCACATCGTTCTAACCTGGCGGAGAGATGGAACTCCTAGCCTATCTAGAAAAAGAGCTTCTCTCGCTAACTGGGGAAAATCTGAAGCTGCTAGATAGATGTCGTCTCGGGCACGCTAGCAACCAGCATTTGCCAATGTATCCGCGACCTGGTTAGCCTGACGATAGCAGTGAAGAATCCGAGAAAAATGAGACGCCAACCCCATTAACTGCTGCACCTCCGTGTAAATACCCCATGGGCAATGTACTGATCGATTCAAGATGCAGACTAAAACCAACAAGTCCAGTTCAACGTCCAAGGTACCAAACCCCTTCTGGAGACACAACTTGATCCCAAATAGCAGTGCGCGGGCCTCAGCCTACATACTCGAAGCCAAACCGAAACTACATGAGAATGCTAGCACCAGCTTCCCCTTCCCATCACGAAGCACCCCCTTCCTCCACTCAAGCCAGGGTTACCCTTAGAACAACCGTCTGTGTTAAGTTTTAGACTCCGAGGGAGGGTCGCAACCATTTAACCAACATATGTGAAACTACCATTTTCCATGTCGAGATGGCCACATAAAATCGAATCCATGACAATGACGGAGCCCGGAATTCCGGGAACTGGATCTTGAACAACTGTAGCAGCTCGGAGAAGATAGATTGGCATACCTGTGCTCCCACAATCCTCTTGCCCTCGTATTTCATCGTGTTCCGAGCCTTCCATAGATGCCAACAGATCAACAAAGGGAGAACCTGATAGACAAACTCCAAGAGCTTACTTTGATGCTGCCCATCCCACCAGGCTGCCATACGGATGCGGAATGAAGACCTTATCTAGCCTACTCCCACCGCGGCCCCAAAAAACCTCCAAACAAATTGTGCCATAACCCTCACACCAAACAAATGCTCCATAGTCTCAATCCCAGGAGAGGGGCAACATGCACACCGAGAAGGTCCATGAATCGCCAATCTTCGTAGAGTACAATCCAAAAGGAGGTGATCCCGCAGTAGGCGCAGAAGGAAAAAAGAAACTCTCAACGGCACCACTTGATGCCAAATGCATTTAAATAGCGGCGACGACCTAGAATGATGTTGAACCAAGGAGAAAGCCAAATTCAGTGTAAAATGGCCCGATTGCTCCGGTCTCCAAATCATCAAATTAGGAAGCGGCCCATCAGGTGGATCAATTTGGCCAATCTCCGTTACTATATCCGAAGGCACCCAATGTGAAATGCTGTGGACGTCCCAGGAACCACTTTGCACAAAGTCCGCCATCTTGTGATCTAACATGCTATCCAAACGATCCGCTAGTCCCTCCGTACCTAGCCAATTGTCAAACCAAAAGTTAGAGTTCCTGGAATGAACAATCCATCCAATGTGCCTCTCAACAATAGCTTGCACTTTCACCATCCTTCTCCACCCCTCTGAACCTTTATCAGTAAAGGCTAGAATAGGATGCACCTCCCGACAAAACTTTGCATGCATAAATGAAGCCCACAATGATGAATTGGAATGAAAATTCCACCATAACTTGATGGAGAAGGCTCTGTGAATATCCTCCAGTAGATGTAATCCAATCCCCCCTTCTTCTCGCGAAACACACAAATCCTTCCACCGAAGCCAATGGTATTTGGGACCTCCCTCGGTCGACCCCCACAGGAAATTGGAGAACATACCTTCAAGCTCCTTGAAAATAGCTTTTGGGGGAGAGGCCTCCATCAAAAGGTAAGTCGGCATAGAAGAGAGGACATGTTTCAACAACACAATCTTCCCACCCTGAGACAACATCCTGTTCTGCCAGGACAGCACCCAAAGTAATACTGCTTGACACAACCCCCAAAAGAATTCTTTCTTTCGACGTCCACAATAAAGTGGCAATCCGAGGTACTTAATCAAGAAAGGTTTATATGAGAACTCCGTTATCCTCTGATTTTCCAATCGCTTGGAAGGAGAGGCCGTCGAGTGCACCAAGAAACAACTTTTCCTCGCATTGATGCTTTGCCTGGAAACTACCTCATAATCAATTAAGACCTGCTTCACGAGTTTCAACGATTTCACCGAAGCACTGGAGAAGACCAACACATCATCCGCATACCCCAAATAAGTCACTAGGGGACATCCCCTAGGGACTCGAAACCCTTGAAACCCTCGACGACACTGCAAATTATTGAGCGACCTCGACAACACCTCAACCCCATTGATAAACAGTGCAGGAGATAGAGGATCCCCTTGACGAAGCCCCCGGGCTAATTTAAAGAAACCAAACGATGTCCCATTTACAACCACTGAAAACCAAACATTTGAGATAAGCTTCCAAACCATATCTATCCACAGCTCTTTGAATCCAAAAGCTCTAAGCACAATGATCAGAAAAGGCCACACAACTCGATCATAAGCTTTCATCATATCTAGCTTCAAAGCCACATTACCTCCTCTTGCAGCCCGTCCAATCATCGAAATCAATTCCTGAGCTAACAAGTAATTATCGGAGATTAACCATCCCCGGATGAAGCCACTTTAGTTCTTAGAGATTATTTTGGGAAGGATGGAAGCAAGCCGAAGTGCCAGAAGCTTAGAGATCAAAGTTACACAGCTGATCGGACGAAATTCGGAGAAATTCTTCGAACGTGCAACCTTGGCCAGTAAGACTATAGAAGTAGCAGTTACTTGTCGGGGTAGCTCCTCCCCATAGAAAAAACTTTGAACTGCTCGATAGACATCCCTACCAATTATGTCCCAGGAGGAGGTAAAAAATTTGCCAGTAAAACCATCAGGCCTAGCAGTACTATCCCCGTCCATCTCAAAAATCACCTGCCGAACCTCTTCAGTAGACGGAACCTCTTGTAAGAACTTATTGCGGCTAGGGTTTCTAGATTGTACTTGTTGATGATGTTTACATATTTACATTCATTCGACGATGACATTTGGAAAAATTTGAATTTATGAGTTTTAGAGAATTACTAGTTAAACTAGTTTTGAAAGTGATGCATTTTCTTTGATGTTTTAGAAGTTATAATGGGATTCCTATTGCTCATTGTTCATATGGAGCATGCCGATATGATAAATGCTGGATATTTGAAGAATTAAGTAATTTTAGTGGAATTTAGGAATTGAAATTGAATATGTGCATAATGTAATTTCTTGGATTCATTATGGCTCGTAATTTGATCTTGTTATGATATGGTGATCTTTATAAGTGTTTAGATGAAGATTTATGTCTTATGTTTTACACTTCTTACTCTAGGCATTTTGGGTGAAAAAGTTTAACTGTATAGAGATTTAGGAAGTGAGGTGTTGCCTTTTGTATCTTAAGTAGTTTCTCTTCTATTTTATAAAGGTGCTGTAGACACCAAATTTTGATTATTTTAATTTCATTTTATCCTTTATTTTTAAATTGGGTTAGATTCATCATTTTCATTTTGTAAGATGTTAAAAGTGGCTTTAATGCTCTTAAATTTGGTTTGAAAATTGTTAACTTAATTTTTTTTAATTGATTTTTGAAGAAAAATGAAAATGACAAAAAGTAAGGGAAAATGTGTGGAGGTGGAAGTGTGCATGTTGAACAAGTGTACAAAATAATCATTAGACAAGTGTCTAAGGAAGTATGGGACAATTAGATAGGAGGCTTCGTCTGAAACAGAGAAAAAGGAGAAAAAAAAAAAGCAGATGAGGGACGGCGGTCTGAGAGCAGAAAGAGAAGACCGACAAGGAGAGAAAGAAAATTCCAAACCCAAAATCCCAAAATAAAAAAAATTCCCAATCTTCCTCAACTCGATCCATCCAAATTTTCTCAAAACGGTCCTTGATCATGAATTCCAAAATAAACCTAGAATTCTTGCCGTCAATTTCCATGTCACCGCCTGAGCTTTCGCAGTCGGTCATCGCCACGATGACCAATTACACCGTCCCACCACTTCCACCACCGCACACCCGGCCCCATTGCCATCGTTTCTGAGCTCCTCACCGCCTGGCACACCACCAGCCTAGAGCCCGCCAGCCACTGTGGCACTGATGCAGCTCAATTTTGAATAAATCATCCTTTCACTCGACCGGTTTGATCAATTGATTTCATTCAATTCATTTGATTAGTTGAATTCATTTTTCAGGGTTATCCATTCAATTTTCAATAAATAATCAAATTTCATTCAATGAATTTGACCATTTTACCCCTTTTGACACATCATGCGATCAAATAAGCAATTCAGTCGGACTTTGTCCTCATTTTTAGGACAAATGTTTCTTCTCACTCCAAATTGGCCAAATTTTTCAAATCATTTTTCACTCAATCAATTGATCGGATTCATCAGGTATGGTATAGTGCCTACCCTAGAGGATTGCATTTTCATGCTAGGCCTACCCTTGGCATAAAAGGGCTCCCCCATAGGACATGCATACCGATTTTACAATTTTGTTTACTAACTCTGGGTATTTTTCTTTTATTTTTCCCCCTTCCCCCTGCATTCATAAGAATATTGCAATAAGGCGAAAACATTTTTCTATATCTGATGATAATTTTGATCTAATAAAGTTTGAAAATTACAAGTATTACTTGATTCTTGGGCAGGCCCTACAATATGAATTTGAAAATTCATTTGAAAGTGCTCGTGCAAAACATCTAAGGGATTTCATTGCTCAAAGAAAAGGAGGCTATTAAGAGAGAAAAGTGTGTATACACGTGTAAAGGAGTTCTTTAGAATGTTTTTCATATGTATTGCTTTTAAAATTTTTCAAACATTGGCAATAATGAAGCTTTTGTTCAGACAATTATTTGTTTTGTATAATACTCATGTACATTTCATTCTTTATTGAGCTCATTAAGAGATTTCATGATGAATTTTAAGAAATAAGACCGAATTGAGAGTTTTTTCAACCTCCAGCCTGAAAATTCACAAGTGTATGCTTTCTAAAATCCTTACGTACACTTGATTGGTGATCCGAGCTATACAATAAGAGTGCTCAAAAATTGAAAGAAGTCACTCAAAAGGCCCCATGAGATATCTTTTCTCCTTTACTTAACCCCAAAATAAAATCAGTCACATTGATTGATAAATTGAAAATTGGAGCGAACTTTGCTTAGAAAAATGCCCATTGGTTTAACCAGATTCAATTCACATCTAAGTGAAATAAAAAATGTGCATTATTCTTGTTTGTTTGAAAATTTGGAATGATACTTTGAGCACTCGTTTCTCTACCTATACACATTTTATCATTTGCTACCCATTTGAGCCTTTGAAAGAATAATTTCGTTTCAAATAAGAGCTCTAATAATCACTACCCTATATTGGAAGAGTTCAAATATCAAAAAGGGGAATGGATTTTCAATGACCATTTCGTTACTTTGGTTGTCATGAGGTGTAAGAATGATACTTTGGCCGTCATTTCTACAACCTAAACACTGATCATCCCTTGCATCCTCATTTGAGCTAAAATTGGTGGTTCTTTTCAAAGCACTTACAATAGTACCCCGCATTGGGGAGGGAGATTGCAGAATTTTCCAAAAAGGGGAAAAGCAAAAATGCTAGAATAAGGAGGGAACCGCAAATTGGGGAAATTTGATTCCACTTGGGTTCCAATTTTCGAAAAAAAGAAAAAAAAAGGAAAAAGAAGAAAAGGAAGAGATTTGTCCGCACGGACTGCTTATGTTTCACAGATATTGATGAATAGGAGTCATCGTCAGTTAATTAATTCAGGTACATGCAAGAAATTTCGCATTAATGAAAGTTTCCTTTCAGAGTTAATGTAAGGAACGGAATAAAAAGTCAGGCCTTCTTCTTTTCCATTGGAACATTCTATCCCTAGTTATCCCTTTTGAGCCTTCAGAATAAAATATTTCATTTGGCAACCCTTGAGGATCGCAAGCCCCACACTGGGGCAAGTTTGAATTGAAAAAGAAAGAAAAGTCCCAAGAGGTGAAAAGTGCTAAAACAACAAAAACAAAAGAAAATAGAACCTCGGTTAAGTATAAACTGGGGCAAATTTTGGAAAAATTCAAAAGAACGGCAGAAGGTCAAAAAGAAAAGAACAAAATGAAAAGAGAAAAGAGCCTAAATTGAGAATAAATTGGGGCAAGTTCTGATTTAACCCTAAAATAGGGGTTGGCGCGATAATGCGATCTCAGGACATTCAAACCGCTTTTGAAATCCGCTTTCAAGCCTTAACTCTTATACGCACCCCACCAGACCCTATTACAAAAGCCGAAAGTCCTAGCTTCGGTTCTTTGTAATATCTCTGTCAAAAAATTTTCTAATTGGCAAGTGATGCTCCTAACTGATGCTAAGAAATTTTTTGGATGTATTTCTGAATGGATTAATTTGGAGGTCGATAGTATTCATCATCTGAAAACCCGCAAGGGCACCTTTGAAAAAGAAAAAGAGAAAAGAAAGAAAAAGCAAGGAAAATAAATGCAAGGAAAAAATGCAAAAAAAAAGAAAGAAAAAAACATTCAATGCTAAAATTCCCTGTTGAATGGTGATAAAAGTCAAGCAAAGTTCAGGATCTTCAAATTCAAAATAGGGGCAATTTTGGAAAAGAGCGATCTTCAGTGCAATGTCCTTAAAAATCTTATTTCTTTAACTATCGCTTTCAAGCCACGTTACAAGCTCATAAAGTCCATCGCTGACTTATTAGTCATGACAACTCAAAGTAAGGATCATGTTTTTAAGGAATCCATCAATCATTTGTGATCATAAGGCTATAACCTGTTTCCATACATTTGGCTATCGTTTCTGCCCATACGTTGCAAGCTTATAAAAGCTTATATGTTGACTAAGTTTTCTCAAGAAATAAAGGGTGACAAACTCTTTGCTTTCACTAAGATGTGATATTGAATGGATTACATACAATTAGGGCACAAAAATAAGACAAATCTTGGCCTCCCATTTCCTTCAGCCACTTCCAAATTAGAAATAATGCCCACTTGATTGGTCTTGAAAGATGAGCCAACCAGAAGTAGTGACCCGTTATCATAAGCACCGATGCTAAAAGTGAGGAAGAAATCTTCTTGCATTTGGTGTTGCTCTAAGGGATTCATCATGAAATTTCTGCATGAGTTCAAAACTTGACGTTTAAGTTTCTTCACATTGTATATGAGATTATTTTCTAAAATTTAGAAAGTGCGGTTTCTTTTTGTTCAAATAAATGGAGAGTCATCCAAACAAATTTTTTGCAATTAAATGGGCCCACACTGGGGCAAATTTTTGTTTGTGAGATTTCACAAAATAAGCCCACACTGGGGCAAAATTTTTATAATATATTTGAGGATCATACTACTCTTTTCATGAGAAATAGTTGCATTAATCTTAAAATAAGGAATTTAAGTGCATGTTGTACTCGGATAAGCCCCGTGCAGGTATTCGTGGCTGAAAATAATGAAGAAACATCCGGTGAGGCGGAAGGCCGATACTGCAAAGAGAAGCAAAAAGAAAGAGGAAAAATGGACCCGACACTGGGGCAAATTATTTTGGAAAAGATTCGCTCAAAAAAAAAATCATCAAAAAGTCAGAAAAATCAGAAAGGTCAAAAATCAAAAATCAAGTTTAACTTCTTGTTTCCTGACAAATCAAATTCAATTTCTTGTTCACAAAGATCACGTTGGAACTGGGTTTTATCCCTCCGACCTCGGCAGGCTCGGGTTTTATCCCACTAACCGTTTTTTATCTTCGGCAGGCTCGGGTTTTATTCCACTGACCGCTTTTATTTTCGTTGGGCATGGGTTTTATCCCTCCGACCTCGGCAGGCTGGGTTTTATCCCACTGACCGCTTTTATTCTCGGCAGGCTCGGGTTTTATCCCACTGACAGCTTTTATTTTCGGCAGGCTCGGGTTTTATCCCACTGACCGCTTTTATTTTCGTTGGGCATGTGTTTTATCCCTCCGGCCTCGGCAGGCTCGGGTTTTATCCCACTGACCGCTTTTATTCTCGGCAGGCTCGGGTTTTATCTCACTGACCGCTTTTATTTTCGTTGGGCATGGGTTTTATCCCTCCGACCTCGGCAGGCTCGGGTTTTATCCCACTGACCGCTTTAATTTTCGTTGGGCATGGGTTTTATCCCTCCGACCTCGGCAGGCTCAGGTTTTATCCCACTGACAGCTTTTATTTTCGTTGGGCATGAGTTTTATCCCTCCGACCTCGGCAGGCTCGGGTTTTATCCCACTGACCGCTTTTATTTTCGTTGGGCATGGGTTTTATCCCTCCGACCTCGACAGGCTCGGGTGTTATCCCACTGACCAACTAAATGAAGGCAGGCTCGGGTGTTATCCCATTGACCAATTCATCACACTGGAGCAAATCTTTGGATAATTTTTCGAGCAAGTCTTATACAGTTTCTTCATACATACCAGCATTTTTGTTTTACTGCCACTAGCCGTTGGGTCAGTCCCACTAGTGAGCATTTTATTTTGCACCGCCACTAGCCGTGGGTCAGTCCCACTAGTGAGCATTTTTGTTTTACTGCCACTAGCGTTGGGTCAGTCCCACTAGTGTGCATTTTATTTTCATTGCCGCTAAACAGGGGTCAGTCCCACTAGTGTGCATTTCATCTTTATTGCCACTAAACATGGGTCAGTCCCACTAGTGTGCATCCCATTTTAAATTTCTCATCTGAGTCAGCCCCATTTTAAAAATTTTTGAAGAGGTCAATCCTCATTTCAAAAACGGCAGTCTTTCGAATAAGTGGCAGCCGAATGATACAGGTAAGTATTTGGTGTCTATTTCTTTGTCTCAAGTTTTTCTAAAACTCAGACAAAGAGGGGCAAACTGTAGACACCAAATTTTGATTATTTTAATTTCATTTTATCCTTTATTTTTTAATTGGGTTAGATTCATCATTTTCATTTTGTAAGGTGTTAAAAGTGGCTTTAATGTTCTTAAATTTGGTTTGAAAATTGTTAACTTATTTTTTTTTAATTGATTTTTGAAGAAAAACGAAAATGACAAAAAGTAAGGGAAATGTGTGGTGGTGGAAGTGTGCATGTTGAAAAAGTGTACAAAATAATCATTAGATAAGTGTCTAAGGAAGTATGGGACAATTAGATATGAGGCTTCGTCTGAAACAGAGAAAAAGGAGAAAAAAAAACAGATGAGGGACGGCGGTCTGAGAGCAGAGAGAGAAGACCGACAAGGAGAGAAAGAAAATTCCAAACCCAAAATCCCAAAATAAAAAAAATTCCCAATCTTCCTCAACTCGATCCATCCAAATTTTCTCAAAACGGTCCTTGATCATGAATTCCTAAATAAGCCCAGAATTCTTGCCGTCAATTTCCATGTCACCGCCTGAGCTTTCGCAGTCGGTCATCGCCACGATGACCAATTACACCGTCCCACCACTTCCACCACCGCACGCCCGGCCCCATTGCCATCGTTTCTGAGCTCCTCACCGCCTGGCACGCCACCAGCCTAGAGCCCGCCAGCCACTGTGGCACTGATGCAGCTCAATTTCTCCTTATTAAAGGGTGCGGCTAAAAGTAAAAAAAAAAAAGAGGAGGTCGGTTAAAAGTGGTGGTGGTCCGATGAGAGGAGATCTGCCTCTCCGACGGTCTCGTTCGCCAGAAAATGAAGTGCCTCCGATTCCTCCGCAAGCGCATGAGCACCAAACCTTCCCATGGCCCTATCCATTTCTGCGCCCCTTCTAGAATCCTCTGACGCACCATCCGAGGGATGATTCCGCATAAAATCAAGAGAGGAACAACTGCCCTGGCGAGGTTGATGGTGTACGAGGGAGTACCTCTGCCTTATGATAAAACCAAGAGGATGGTTATCCCTGATGCTCTCAAGGTTTTGAGGCTCCAGGCTGGTCACAAGTACTGTTTGCTGGGTCGGCTATCGTCTGAAGTTGGGTGGAACTACGCTGATACAATCAGGGAGCTAGAAGCTAAGAGAAAGTGTGAGAACCCGTATTTCCCTAATATTTTTCCTAGGGTTTTAGTTCCTTTAATTGCATGTTTTCTGCATTTTCTGGCTTAGAAATATTTTCTTGGTGGATTTTATGAGCAATTATAGTTTTTGGATAATTTTTCTAATATTGGAGAGTTTTTAGAAAATTAAGAATATATATTGGACGTGGGACCCACTAGTGCGAAAAGTTCGGAAAAATTCGGCCAATTAGGTTAAATTCCAGATACTGTGTAAAATTTATCGGGTGTTAAGAGATAAGTAGAGTGTGTGAAATGATTGATGTGAGAGAGAAAAAGAAGTGATAAGATTGGTTTTACTTTAAGATTTACTATTCACTATTTTGACTTTTGACCAAATTGAGTAAATATCTTGAAAAATTGCTCAAAAATCACCATTTTCTTCTCCTCCATGGCCGGTTCTTCCTTGAGCCAAGAAGAAAGAAATTCTTCAACTTTCTAGCTTCCATTTCACTCAATCTTCCAAAACCAACCACATAAATTAGATTCTACTCCATAAAATCTATCCATTGGGTGCTAGTGAGTGGTCTAGTGAAGTTTGTTTGAAGAGCTAAGGTGTCCAACATCTCTATCTCTCTTGTTTACTTGGTAAGTGGTGTGTGACTTCCCTCTTATACTTAATAAAGCTTAAATTATGCTTAGTAGTGGCTAAAGTGATAGATTATGTGATTTATTTCTTGATTTGAAGAGTTTTGGTGAAGTTTTCAATTTTATGATGAATTTTCTGGTTTAATATGAATGGGATGTTGTGGCCATCTATGATGGTTGATAATGAGGGGTAATGACTCATGTGGGTGTGAATTGGTGATAATAGCAACTAATTTTGGGTTTGGAGTGAATTGTGAAATGTTAGGGTTTTTCAACCCCTAATTCTGTCCGGTTTTGGATCATAGGGTTAGAGGCCGAATTGGACTTTGCTCAAAACATGAAAGTTGTAGGTATTCATGAGCTTGAAGTGCCTACAAAATTTCAGGTCATTTGGATTAGTGTAGAGTGAGATATGCCGATTTTACTGTTGCTGTTCTGGGTTGATCAGAATGCGAAAATTGCACTTGGAATTGGCCATTTTGACTGGAATTGCTTTGGATTTAGGTGTTGGTGTCTTTTGATGAAATGTAGCTGGATGTCTTAGCTACCATATGCCTTTGGAATTTCGGCATTTGGACCTGTATAGACTGAGTTATAGTAATTACAGCATTATGTGATTTGTAAACCTGTTTTTGGTGGTTCCGGTTTAGTATTTGGCATTTTGACCTAGTTGGGCTGGGAACTGGATTGAGTGACCTTCTACATTATTGTATCCCTAGTTCTTAGCTTCGAAACAGTGGGTCTTGCACCCCCATCCGATAACCGTAGAGAATTTGGTGCCATTACCGCATAATAAGGGCAAAACAGTTTTTCTATTCGGGGCCAAGACTAATGCTATTTCTAATTTCTGGTTTGCTATCATGCTTATTTATGCATATGAAACCCTATTGGGGTTGTGTTCAGCATTGTTTTGTGACTCGTTATCGAGTCTCATTGTATTTGTTTGCTTGTTCTAGGAGGAAACGGTGGTGCACGACGTTCGTTTAACGACGGTGCATGAAACATCATTTTCTCACTTGGTGAGTATTCTACTCACTTAATTGTTACTATGTGGCTTTGCTAAATGTATATGTGATGCCTTGAAGGCTTACTTGGATATTGGAATTGATTAAGGTGAGGGTGTACTTGACCGCCCTCACCCCTTTTGATAGTATCACTGATTGGCTACCGTTTTACTGTATTACTGAACTTGATATATTGGCTAATGAATTCCATTTCATGGAAACTGCTTTGGTGTCGTTTGGACGAATGTTCAATGGCCTTACTGTATTACTGAACTCAACCCCGTTTGGTAGTCAATTGGATCGAGCCGGCGAGGGATTGGTCGTGAAAATTGTCATGCCACGGGGACTGTACTGAGGAACCTTGTAGTAATGATACTCTTGGTTCCGGTATACTCGAGTATTACCAAAAGTTACTGAATGGAGTGCGGGCCCGGTTGGGGTATGTTGGGTGGAAGGAATGGAAGTAAAGTGAGGTCTACGGTTTGGTACTCTTAACATTGACGGAGGGTCAATGATGTTGGATCAAGAATATAAGCGAGGAAATGGGCTCTTGAGAGCCATCCGTATCCTTTCACTGATTTGATTTACTTCTTATTTGCATACTTGAATTGAACGGTTATGCTTATGTGATCTTAGCTGCTATTGTGATAGTTGCTCACTGAGCTTTAGCTCACACCGTTCCTTTTGTTTTCCTTGCAGGCATATGACTACTTTTGGAATGAATTTTGTTAAATGGTTGCCGAATGAACTAGATGAATGCCTCTTTTGTATTGTATATAAAATGGGACCCTAAATGTATCATTAGGGCTGTTTTCACTTTTGTTTTGGCAACCCACATATGTAGTGACTTTTGTATCACTTTTAAAGGCCATTGTGGCTTGTAAATGGTTAATGTTATGTTGTATATGTATTTCGATGTTTGGTTGGGTTTCGGACGGGTCGATTACTATTCATGGCCGACTCTGGATTTCATTTCTTTTATTTTGGGTTATTTTGCCCTTTTGCCTTGTTTGCGCGCATTATAAGTTTCAGAACGTGATAGATCGCTTTATACTGCACCGTTAGTCCTGGCGAGAGTTGGGCAGGCAGTCCGCTAACCTCTTTGGTTCGCCTTAGGGGAAGGTGGGGCTGTCACAGATGGTATCAGAGCCAGGTTTGAATTAGCCTGGGTGTTATAGGAATGCTTGACTTGAGGATTCTATTGTTTATGCCTATTAAGTGTATTCATATTTCTCCTTTGCTATAGGATGGATGCGAGTGGTGACCCTAGTGCTAGTCCTTCGGGAGTGAGACCTCCCAGAGCACTCCCCGTGATTCCATATTAGATCAGGCAGAAGGGGGCCGTGGTGCGTTGGAGCCCGGCCAACCGCCTTCGACGGTGTGCGTGCCGTGATACTTATGCTTACCCGAACGCCTTAGTTTTGGCGGTAGCGAAGGAGCGTAAGGAGCTTGCTAAGGATAACACTAAGTTGGAAGCTGTGGTTGCTACGTTGGAAGCTGAGGTGACTCAGGTTAGGGCAACCAACGAGAAGCAAGTCGCACGTATCAAAGAGTTAGAGTATGACGTGCTTGAGGTCGAGGACAGAGTTGATGACCTCTGTGACCAACTGAGGGATGCACGCGAGCGCGAGGTTAAGCGAGCTCGCAAAGTCAGGGGTCGTGCTGAGGCGATCCTTAATCTGTGCGACGACGGGCTCGAGGAGTCTAGCGATGAGGCCTCGTATGCGGGGGCCGAGGCCGGGGAGGAGTCTACTCCATCGCCTGGGTCCCAGACCCCGGCAACTGATTAGGCCTTGATCTTTAGGCATCTTTTGGTTAGTGGTGGTTTTGAATGTACATAGGGATAGGGATAGAGCCTTAGCTAACCGTTTTGGATGTAGGGTTAGCTACGTGTAAATCTCTTTTGATAGGCCTATCCTCGGGAGGATCGTTTATGTACGTACGTGCCTTGGCCGTACTTGACTGACTGATTGTATATATGTGTTTGGCTTGTATATATGTGTGTTTGTGATTATGCTTGGACTGTATAAATATGTGTTATTGTGCAAAGTTTAAGTGTTACTTATATGTCTTGTTACTGCTTTGATTTAGTACTTTTGCCTAGACCGAGTGAAACTTATGGAAGGTACTCGAAGTGGTCTGGGACGCGGGCGCGGTATTAGACAGCCCGCACCGGCTAGGGAAACGGGGGAAACCTCTACTGGAATCGATCCTGAACCTCAAATAGACCCCAACGTGCAGATAGCTGCTGCTATGCAGCAAATGACAAACCTACTCGCACAAGTAGTACAACAACAGGGCCAGAACCCAAACCCTAATCCCGGAAACCCTGGAAACCATCTCGAGAGCGAAGATAGAGCTCTAGAACGTTTTCAAAAGTTTTCCCCGCCAAAGTTTGTTGGGGGACCTGACCCTGACGTTGCTGAGAAATGGCTTGAGAAAATGGTTGATATATTCGCGGCCCTACACTACCCTGACGAACGGCAGGTCACTTTTGCCGTGTTTCAACTTGAGGGGGCTGCCCGTTCCTGGTGGAACGTAATTAGACAGAAATGGGAGCGGGACCAGACGCCTAGGACTTGGGTGAACTTCATCCGAGAATTTAATTCAAAGTTTTTCCCTCCCCTAGTCCAGGAGAGGAAGGAGGACGAGTTTATCCGGCTCCGGCAAGGGGCTCAGACTGTGGTGGAGTATGAGAGTCAGTTCACCCGCCTGTCCAAATTTGCGCCTGAATTAATCATGACTGAGCAACGACGGATTAGGCGCTTTATTCAGGGTTTGAACGTTGAGATCCATAAAGACCTCGCGGCGGCTCAAATCATTACGTTTAGCGAGGCAATGGAAAAAGCCCAACGAGTGGAAAGTGCACGGCTGCAGGTTCGAAACTTCTAGGCTAAGAAGCGTGGTTTTCCTGGGAGTACGTCTGGACAAGGTGAGAAGAGCACTCCCTTTAAATTTGGACGAGGCACGGGAGGTGGTCGACAGTCTGGTTCAGGCAGAGGGACTCCGTTTAGGGGTGGTCAAGCTGGGCGAGGACAGAGGGGAATTGCTCAGAGTGGCTCGGCTTCGGCACCTCGCGGTCCCTGTGGGCACTGTGGGAAAACAAACCACACTGAGGATAATTGCTGGAGGAAACAGGGCAAATGTCTGCGTTGTGGAAGCGCGGACCACCAATTGGCTACATGCCCGGTCCTGAAACAAGACGGAAAGGAGAGCCAACCAACGTCGAGGACCAATACTGGACCAGCCAAGGGAGACGGATCCAAACCTAAGGTTCCTGCTAGGGTGTATTCCTTAGAGCCCCATCAGGTCCCAGAGTCTTCCGAGGTTGTAGAAGGTACGATCCCTATTTTCCACCGTTTTGCCAAAGTTTTAATTGATCCTGGTGCCACTCATTCGTTTGTTAACCCTGATTTCATGTGTGGCATCGATATAAAACCTGCTAGTTTACCATATGACCTAGAAGTTAGTACACCTACGGGAAATCAACGTTTGGTGACTAGTATGGTTTATAGGGATTGCGATGTTTGGGTAGGTGAAAGGAGATTTTTAGGAGACTTGATTAGCTTGTCCATTAAGGGGTATGACGTGATTCTGGGTATGGACTGGCTAGCTAAATATAACGCCCAACTGGATTGTAAAACGAAGGTAGTAGAATTTCGCATTCCTGGCGAGGCAACCTTAAAGTTAGATATAAGGGGTAGGTTAGCCTCATCTGCTTTAATCTCGGGCATACGAGCTAGGAAACTGATAAGTAGAGGGGCGCAAGGATTTTTGGCCTTTTTAATTAACACCCCTACGGATAAGTTAAAAGTGGAAGACGTGGCCATAGTGAGGGAATTTTCGGATGTATTTCCTGATGAGTTAGTAGCTTTACCGCCAGAAAGGGAGATAGAATTTCGAATAGACCTGTTGCCTGGAACCGCACCTATCTCGAAAACCCCTTACTGAATGGCGCCTGCAGAACTTAAGGAGCTTAAGTTGCAATTACAAGATCTTTTGGAGCGGGGATTCATTCACGAGAGTGGATCTCCTTGGGGGGCTCCTGTCCTATTTGTGAAGAAAAAGGACGGAACCTTGAGGATGTGTATTGACTACCGAGGGCTGAACAATGTTACGATCAAGAATAAATATCCACTGCCCCACATCGACGAGTTGTTCGACCAGTTGCAAGGAGCAGTGGTCTTCTCCAAGTTAGACCTCCGACAGGGATACTACCAATTGTTGATTAGGAAGGAGGACATTCCGAAAACTGCTTTCAATTCAAGATACGGGCATTACGAGTTCGCCGTTATGCCCTTTGGACTGACCAATGCTCCCGCCGCCTTTATGGACCTGATGCATAGGGTTTTTAAACCCTATCTAGACCGATTTGTCGTTGTGTTCATTGATGACATTTTGGTCTACTCTAAGACACGCGAGGAGCATGAGGAGCATTTGAGAGTGGTATTGCAGACGTTATGGGAACATCAACTGTATGCCAAGTTTAGTAAATGTGAGTTCTGGTTGGAGAAAGTAGCATTTTTAGGTCACGTGATCTCCCACGAAGGTATTTCGGTGGACCCGGCGAAGGTTGAGGCCGTGACAAATTGGAAGAGGCCAAAAACCCCCACGGAAATTCGTAGCTTTCTAGAGCTAGCGGGGTACTACCGAAGGTTTATTAAGGATTTTTCCAAACTGGCGGGACCTTTAACTGACCTGACAAAGAAGCATGGAGGATTTGTCTGCAACGCCCGATGCGAAACAAGTTTTCAGGAACTAAAGAGAAGATTGACCATGGCTCCGGTACTGGTCTTGCCAAATGGAGTGGACGGGTTTGCGGTGTATGCGGACGCGTCGCGAGAAGGCCTGGGGTGTGTTTTGATGCAGAACCGGAATGTGATTTCTTTTGCCTCTAGGAAATTGAAGCTTCACGAGCAGAACTATCCGACTCACGATCTGGAACTAGCTGCAGTTGTCTTTGCACTGAAAAAGTGGAGGCATTACCTATATGGGGTGACCTTCGAAGTGTACTCGGATCATAAAAGTCTTAGGTACCTCTTCTCCCAGAAGGAATTGAACATGAGGCAACGAAGGTGGATGGAATTTCTGGAGGACTACGACTATACAATCAATTACCATCCGGGAAAAGCAAATGTGGTAGCAGATGTTTTGAGTCGTAAGGTCCAAGTAGCAGGATTGATGATTAAGGAGTGAGATTTATTAAAATCCGTGTGTGAGTGGAGACCCTGTCTTGGGAGCCATAAGGTGATATTTGGCAATGTGAGGGTGACCTCCACTCTACTAAAACGCATTAAAGAGGCACAAAAAGAAGATTTGATGGTACGGAAGTGGAGAGAGAATGTGGAAAAGGGAGAAACTTCGGACTTCAATTTGAGTCCTGAGGGTATTTTGAAGTATCGAAACCGAATAGTGGTACCGAGGGAAGAGTCGATGAAAATGGAGATTCTGGAGGAAGCTCATCGGTCCAAGTATACAATCCATCCGGACAGCAGCAAGATGTATCAAGACCTGAAAGGAACCTATTGGTGGGACAATATCAAGAAGGAAATCGCTCAGTACGTGCAGAAATGTCTCATTTGCCAACAAGTGAAAGCAGAGCATCAAAAACCGTCGGGTCTGTTACAACCCTTGGAGATACCCGAGTGGAAATGGGAAAACATCACAATGGACTTCGTTTCAGGTTTACCGAGGACGCAAAGAGGACATGATGTCGTTTGGGTGATCGTGGATCGATTAACCAAGTCGGCCCATTTCTTGCCAGTGAACATGAAGTATTCAATGGACAAGTTGGCCCGACTGTACATGGACGAGATAGTAAGGTTACACGGTGTTCCTGTGAGAATCGTCTCCGATCGGGATCCACGGTTTGTATCTCGGTTTTGGCAGAAGTTTCAAGAAATTCTGGGGACTAAACTCAATTTGAGCACGACCTATCATCCTCAGACGGATGGCCAGTCGGAACGGACCATTCAAACTCTCGAGGACATGCTACGAACTTGCATTCTGGACTTTGGAGGCAACTGGGGTCAGCACATGACCTTAGTAGAGTTTGCGTACAACAATAGCTTCCATTCGTCGATTCAAATGGCTCCGTACGAATCTCTCTACGGACGCAAGTGCCGGTCGCCGATTTACTGGGATGAAGTTGGCGAAAAGAAAGCACTAGACCCGGCGACTATTCCATGGATGGAAGAGGCTCAAGAGAAGGTCAAATTGATCCGGCAACGGCTTCAAACAGCCCAAAGTCGACAAAAGAGCTACGCGGATAATCGAAGAAAAGAGTTGGAGTTTGAAGTTGGAGACTACGTATTTCTCAAGATCACACCCTTACGAAGTCTTACAGCGGGTAAAGGAAAGAAGCTTCAACCGCGGTACGTCGGACCCTACAAGATCCTGCAAAGGGTAGGAGCGGTCGCGTATCGATTGGAACTACCGTCCGGTCTCTCTCGAATCCACGATGTATTTCACGTCTCAATGCTAAAGAAGTATCATCTTGACCCATCCCATGTATTGCAACCGGAGGATATCGAAGTAGATGAATCACTGGCCTATGAAGAGAAACCGGTCCAAGTACTCGATCGAAAAGTCAAAGAGCTCCGAAACAAGCGGATTCCGCTAGTGAAGGTGCTATGGAGAAACCACAGAATTGAGGAAGCTACCTGGGAGATGGAAGAGGAAATGCGAAAAAAATACCCAAACCTTTTCGGGAATTAAGGTGAGAAAATTTTGAGGACGAAATTCTTTTAAGGGGGAGAGAGTGTGAGAACCCGTATTTCCCTAATATTTTTCCTAGGTTTCAGTTCCTTTAATTGCATGTTTTCTGCATTTTCTGGCTTAGAAATATTTTCTTGGTGGATTTTATGAGCAATTATAGTTTTTGGATAATTTTTCTAATATTGGAGAGTTTTTAGAAAATTAAGAATATATATTGGACGTGGGACCCACTAGTGCGAAAAGTTCGAAAAAATTCGGCCAATTAGGTTAAATTTCGGATACTGTGTAAAATTTATCGGGTGTTAAGAGATAAGTAGAGTGTGTGAAATGATTGATGTGAGAGAGAAAAAGAAGTGATAAGATTGCATTAATGAGGTGACAAGTGTCACCCTCATATTGGTTTTACTTTAAGATTTACTATTCACTATTTTGACTTTTGACCAAATTGAGTAAATATCTTGAAAAATTGCTCAAAAATCACCATTTTCTTCTCCTCCATGGCCGGTTCTTCCTTGAGCCAAGAAGAAAGAAATTCTTCAACTTTCTAGCTTCCATTTCACTCAATCTTCCAAAACCAACCACATAAATTAGATTATACTCCATAAAATCTATCCATTGGGTGCTAGTGAGTGGTCTAGTGAAGTTTGTTTGAAGAGCTAAGGTGTCCAACATCTCTATCTCTCTTGTTTACTTGGTAAGTGGTGTGTGACTTCCCTCTTATACTTAATAAAGCTTAAATTATGCTTAGTAGTGGCTAAAGTGATGGATTATGTGATTTATTTCTTGATTTGAAGTGTTTTGGTGAAGTTTTCAATTTTATGATGAATTTTCTGGTTTAATATGAATGGGATGTTGTGGCCATCTATGATGGTTGATAATGAGGGGTAATGACTCATGTGGGTGTGAATTGGTGATAATAGCAACTAATTTTGGGTTTGGAGTGAATTGTGAAATGTTAGGGTTTTTCAACCCCTAATTCTGTCCGGTTTTGGATCATAGGGTTAGAGGCCGAATTGGACTTTGATCAAAACATGAAAGTTGTAGGTATTGATGATTTTGAAGTGCCTACAAAATTTCAGGTCATTTGGATTAGTGTAGAGTGAGATATGCCGATTTTACTGTTGCTGTTCTGGGTTGATCAGAATGCGAAAACTGCACTTGGAATTGGCCATTTTGACTGGAATTTCTTTGGATTTAGGTGTTGGTGTCTTCTGATGAAATGTATCTGGATGTCTTAGCTACCATATGCCTTTGGAATTTCAGCATTTGGACCTGTATAGACTGAGTTATAGTAATTACAGCATTATGTGATTTGTAAACCTGTTTTTGGTGGTTCCGGTTTAGTATTTGGCATTTTGACCTAGTTGGGCTGGGAACTGGATTGAGTGACCTTCTACATTATTGTAGCCCTGGTTCTTAGCTTCGAAATGGTGGGTCTTGCACCCCCATCCGATAACCGTAGAGAATTTGGTGCTATTACCGCATAATAAGGGCAAAACAGTTTTTCTATTCGGGGCCAAGACTAATGTTATTTCTAATTTCTGGTTTGCTATCATGCTTATTTATGCATATGAAACCCTATTGGGGTTGTGTTCAGCATTGTTTTGTGACTCGTTATCGAGTCTCATTGTATTTGTTTGCTTGTTCTAGGAGGAAACGGTGGTGCACGACGTTCGTTTAACGACGGTGCATGAAACATCATTTTCTCACTTGGTGACTATACTACTCACTTAATTGTTACTATGTGGCTTTGCTAAATGTATATGTGATGCCTTGAAGGCTTACTTGGATATTGGAATTGATTAAGGTGAGGGTGTACTTGACCGCCCTCACCCCTTTTGATAGTATCACTGATTGGCTACCGTTTTACTGCATTACTGAACTTGATATATTGGTTAATGAATTCCATTTCATGAAAACTGCTTTGGTGTCGTTTGGACGAATGTTCAACGGCCTTACTGTATTACTGAGCTCAACCCCGTTTGGTAGTCAATTGGATCGAGCCGGCGAAGGCTTGGTCGTGAAAATTGTCATGCCACGGGGACTGTACTGAGGAACCTTGTAGTAATGAGACTCTTGGTTCCGGTATACTCGAGTATTACCAAAAGTTACTGAATGGAGTGCGGGCCCGGTTGGGGTATGTTGGGTGGAAGGAATGGAAGTAAAGTGAGGTCTACGGTTTGGTACTCTTAACATTGACGGAGGGTCAATGATGTTGGATCAAGAATATAAGCGAGGAAATGGGCTCTTGAGAGCCATCCGTATCCTTTCACTGATTTGATTTACTTCTTATTTGCATACTTGAGTTGAACGGTTATGCTTATGTGATCTTAGCTGCTATTGTGATAGTTGCTCACTGAGCTTTAGCTCACACCGTTCCTTTTGTTTTCCTTACAGGCATATGACTACTTTTGGAATGAATTTTGTTAAATGGTTGCCGAATGAACTAGATGAATGCCTCTTTTGTATTGTATATAAAATGGGACCCTAAATGTATCATTAGGGCCGTTTTCACTTTTGTTTTGGCAACCCACATATGTAGTGACTTTTGTATCACTTTTAAAGGCCATTGTGGCTTGTAAATGGTTAATGTTATGTTGTATATGTATTTCGATGTTTGGTTGGGTTTCGGACGGGTCGATTACTATTCATGGCCGACTCTGGATTTCATTTCTTTTATTTTGGGTTATTTTGCCCTTTTGCCTTGTTTGCACGCATTATAAGTTTCAGAACGTGATAGATCGCTTTATACTGCACCGTTAGTCCTGGCGAGAGCTGGACAGGCAGTCCGCTAACCTCTTTGGTTCGTCTTAGGGGAAGGTGGGGCTGTCACAGAAAGAAGAGGGACTTGGCGGAGGAATTGAAACTCGCCGCACGCTCACTGAATCCACCATCATCCCCTACGAAATTTCACCAAGCAGGAGTACGGTAAGCTATTGGTTTTTCCCTCTTTAAATTTCAGTTCCTGTCCAGTTTTGAAATGGATTTGCCTTGGTTTTATTTAGTGGAGTTTTCCTGTCAATTGGCTTTAATTTCTGAATACACACGATGCATACATTGATTGGGCGGAATTTCTTTGTTTTTTTGAACAATTTTGGGGCTGATTAACTTCAATTGGTCAAAGAATTGATGAAACTTTTAATGCCCCTAATCTGCTCGATGAAATGCCTGAGTGAAAATTCTAATTAGAAGATGATTTATCTGCATTTGCGGGTGAGGGAAAATGGTCAGTGAGTTCCATGCCTGTCCGAATGGTTGATTGTCATGAAAAGCAGAGTTTGAAGGGCTTTGTTTTCTTAATTTCCTTTTTGCATTAACTTGATTTAATTACTTGAATTTGAGCGAATCCGAATTTTTGAACATTTGGATGTTCTGTCTGCGAAGAAACTTGCAATGGAAGCTGGTATTCTTTTGATCTTCAATGATTTAATATTCATGATTGGGGTTGTGTTAATTAAAGGGGGTTGAATTTATTGAAGGGTTTCGTTTGATAGATTCATAGGTTTCAGTTTGAGCTGGTGCATGAATAAGCTTTCAATAGCACTAACCCAGAAATTAGCAATGTAAAAGAAAGCCTCTGCGAAGCATGAGTGAATAAATGTCTAAAAAAATGCAATTTAGCCCCTCAATATTTGCCTAGTTTCATTGTAGCCCAAAATCTGGAAAAATCACACTAATTTCGCCCTTTTAAGTTTAATCCTTTGTTTGCACATTTTATGTGATTTTTTGGATAGATTAATTCTGGGATTTAATGCATAATCAGAGTTTAGTTTTTTTTAGTTGGGTTTTGTCTTGATTGGATTTTCATAAAACAAGATGAGCTTTGGTTTGGAATTGTTTGTTTGGGTTTGACAAATGGATTGATGATTTATTTTTCTGGGTTGTTGATATGGGTCTGAGGGATAAAGCCCATATGCTTTTCGTTGGGTTTTACTTGGATTTAAGATAGGCTAATTCATCTGTCTTGCTTGGATCTCGGTTGGGCTAAGATGGTTTCTGGCCCAAACAGATAAATAAAATAAAATAGCCCAGTGGCTTGTCTCCTAAGAGACCAGAAATGAAATTGCAAATCAGCACTTGCATTTTTCCTTAACTATACTGTGTCCCTGGAAACTTTCCATTTCTCTCAATTGGGTCCCTAACTTAATTGCAAATAGGTCCTTAATTTTTATTTCTCTTTAATTTTGACTGCAAAGCTTTGTTAATTTTTGCAATCAAGTCCTTTTTTCTTTTGACTTCTTGCTTATATGATTTAATTGATTCAATTTCACAATTCATTTTTATCTTTTATGAATATTTGTTAATTAAAGTGATGCCTTGACCTTTTCTTTATATTTTGGAGGGTAAATAAGTGATTTCATTTCATTGGGCCCCAATTCAAGGGAGATACACCCTAATCCCTTATTTTTTACTTTATTTGACCCTACGTGCTCCTACGTGTTATGTGCGAATATGCATGCTTTAATTTGCTTTTCATTTTTATGTTTAATTGCCTATTTTGCCTTCTTTTCATTTCGCTTTTTTTAATTGGCAAGTCATTTGAAAGGCACTTGAATGCCAAGTTTGTAATAGTTAGGTATTTATTGCTTCATTTTATTTCTTCCCCCTTAGATTGTAGTAAGGCCTCCCTAATGTAATAGATAGGGCTTCCTTTGCTTTATTTGCCCTATGTGATTTGCATGCTTACGTGCTACGTGTTACTTGTTTTCTTAGGGCCTTGCATCTAGATACCATGCTTATGTGTTATGTGCTACATGTGATTTATGTGTTTATTTACTTTATTAGCCTTTACATGAATTATTTGATTTGTAATGAATGTGTGACGTCACCACACTAGTCCAACGCTAGTTGTGGTCCTTTTCCCGTCACCACACTAGTCCAATGCTAAGTTGTGGTTCTTTTGTTCCGATTTCCCACTAGTCCAATACTAGTGAGGATCTATAGACATGGGCTAGTCCAATGCTAGACCCAATAGGCCTTCCCCTCTCGTTGGTACATACTTGCATGTCTCATTACATTCCATGCATTTTCCTTAGTTTCCTAGCATTTTGGCATGCTCCTCCAACCCTTTTCTCTTCATTTTAGGTTTCGCATCCTCATGCTAGTTATTGTGAGGACTCGTAAAAACTATTATTTTAAACCTAATTTATGGCTTAATAAATTATTTAATTGGATTTTTACCACGAGAAATATTTTCTAGTCTTATTAGACCTAAATACATGGTAATATAACTTCGTTATATTTTTAAAGTGACTCGTTTCAAAAATTAATTTCCTGGAGCGCGTTTAGTAAAAATAGTGAATAGTGCTTGGAGATTTTACCGCGTGGGAGCACAATAAGTTTGGAATATTGGAGACTTGTACTATGGTCCTAAAATAGGTAATCTTCTGAATAAATACTCAAGTGATAGTTAGTAGTACAATCGTTATAAGAAATTCTCGGAGGTTTCGCGTTATAGCGTTAAAATTGACGGTACGCGTTTTCACACATGCGACTTTATTTGGGGGACTTTAGACCCTTATTTCGGGACAATTAAGAGTGAATAATATTTACATGAATATAAATGCCTTTGAGGTTTAGTGCACTAGTGAACCAAACGCGCGAGAAAATCGAGCCCTAATCGCGCCAAACGCACCCTAATGTGAGTTGACTAATGGGTGATTTGAGGCCACAAGTTAATGTCTTCTCTTGGAAGCTTAGAAATCTGATCACACACTCTCTCTTCTACCCAAGACTGCCGACCAGCTCTCCCTCCCTCTCTAACTCCATTGTTCCAAAAATTTCTTACTCAAACCACCACCAAAACATCTCCAAATTCAACCAAACTTGCACCATACTTAGCTTAACACTAGGAGATCATTTTGAGCTGCAAAAGGGTGCTGGAAATCACGGTTTCTTGGAGCATTTTGAGGGCCAAAAATTCTGATCTAGTACATTAAGAAGGTATAACATGATCCATCACCTTAAACTTGATTATAGTAGTAGATATGCATCTCTAAGTACTTGCATGTAAGTAGATGACTTGATATTGTTGGAAAAATGTGAAAGTGGACTCTATGAACTCCCACTCTTGGGTTGTTACTGATTTGATGATTGATAGTGGATATATTGTTGGTTTAGTGGTTAAAATGATGGATTAATGGTGTGTAATTGATAGAAACTTCTTTGGGTGCAAGGAGCAAAAGTTTCCGATTTCGCCCCTGCCTTGTTCGGCCATTTTAAGGCCAATTTTTAATGATCTAATGGATTGAATCTGATGTTTATATGACGTATTAGATGTGTGAAAAATTTCATTGAAAAATAATGAGGATTGGTTGGGCAAATGAATTTTTTTTGTGAAACTAGCAAATCTGGAAACTGTTCCTGTATGGCTCTGACCAGCGGTGGTGTTTCGACCATAACTCTGTCCTCGGATGTCGAAATCATGTGCCGTTGGTGGCGTTGGAAACTAGACATTCCAGGCGTTAATTTGAGATAAAATGCACGTTCTGATTCTTTGTGAGTGAGCCGAACCAAACGTTTTAAGATTGCTGTCCTGTTGCTCTGTTCAACTGGAATGAAGTGATATGGCAGCAAATTGATGCCCGATTTTGAACTAGTTGGGTGCCAAATTTTGAAATGATTTCTTATGTGATATTATAGCCCTATGAATGTATCTTTCAAAGACATAAACCATGCCCCATTCTGAGTTAAATTCACTGAGTTGTGACCAAAACAAGAGGACTGCCCTGTTTTGAAAAAACCGTAATACTTGGACTGGTTTGGGACAAAACCTGGGAGTGATCTTATTAATTGAAGTTTTTGATGCTAAACAATTACCAAAGGTATCATGGATGTATCTTAGACCTTTATTTCACAAATGAACCATGGTTAGATAGCTTTCTTGGTTAAACGATTTGAATTGGGAAATGAAAGTCAAAAGGCAGATTGCCTTAGAAATTTTCCGAAACTTTGGATGACTAGTTAACTACCTTCCCGAGGGTATTTTTCCCTGAAATTTGATAAAGAGATACCTTTCATATAGGAGTAAAATACTGCCAATTTTGGTACCAATCCAAGTTCGTTTCGATACCTAATTAAATTTCTAGTGTTGGAGGTTCAAATCTGGAAATTCTTCTCCAGTCTTGAATTCCCCCAACTTTGAGCTACCGTATCTCGGTACTCAAAACTCCGATTCTTGATCCGCTTGCTTTGTTATAAACCTCACTTGCAACTCTAATTGAGTTACAAATTTCAGAGGCCGGTTTGCAACGTGTAAATCGTGCCGAATTTTCAAAGTTGGCCGAAATCCAACTTAATTCTGCTTTGTAAACCGAGTCTATACCTTCAAGCTCATTTTTGAGCACTTTCCACTTCTATTCATGGAAAAGTGTCTTCTAGGAACTTATAGTACTCTCTAAGAGGTTTCCAACGGTATAAAGTTTTCCAATTCTCGACTTGTACCGAGTGAGTTACGATTTTTCAAAGATTCATAATAAAACTGAAAATTTCCCAATTTCAAGGAAATAGAGTTTTTCAAGAACTCTTTATTCTTTTGATATTATCTAAATGTTTTATCCCCGATTTCCTAGATAAAGACTTAAATACTTTTAAATGTTATCAAACCCCACTCGAACCTCGATTTACGAGTAATTGAGGTTCATTTTCACGGAATTCCCTCGATTAATGCTAGTGAACGAGTTATTCCTCGATATTTGGGATGTGAATGATAAATTCACTATTATTTGCTCAGGCACACACGAGGATCTTCCAGAGGATTCCCCGGTGGACGCTTGAACTTTCCTTGACCTTACTCACACCTAATATTTGGTGAGTGTCAGGTGTATGTAAACTTGTTACATGTTTAATTGCTATTAATAATTTGGAAATCTTGAAAGTGGAGTCGAGTGTGTAATTTACCACACTCGCTCTCATTAGAAATGAAATTTTAGCGATTGAAATGCATTGAATGATTGATTGAAATGCCTTGAATGAATGACTGAAATGTATTGAATGAATGAAATGTATTGGTATGCTAGCTGCATACGTCGTTGGAGTGAATCTCCTCGACACACAAGTGCACATGGGGGATGCCCAAATCTCATTGGCCGACCTTGGACTCGAGCCGGCATGGGTTTGGTCGGGGACCTTGGTGAACCATGAGATATATAAGCTTGACCTAATGAGAGGTCTTGCTTGGCATACTCGAATAGTATCGCCACAAACTAACGACAGGCGAGCCCGATACAGGGGTATGTAAGGTGAAAGGGGACAGGTTAAGTGGAGTTCTACGGACTAAACCTACCCGATTGACGGAGTGTCAATTCGTGGAGTTTATTGCTCGTGCAAGTGGAACCCAGCTCCTGAGAGCTACTATATCCTTGAATTGTTTCTGTTTACTTTTTCCGCTCGAATTGTTAATTGTTGCAGTATTATTGTTTGACTTGTAATTGAGATTGTTATTTGAGCAATATGCTTGCATGTGTGTTCTTGGCCTCACGAGCGTTTTGCTCACCCTGTAGATTTGTTTTCCTTAACAGGACCGAATCTCGGAGAAGTATGGAGAAACCCTTCGTTGTACTTTTGTTTAAGATTCCTACTATATTTTGGTTAGGCCCTGATTTGGGTTGTACTTTTGGAATTGAAATGTAAAAATTTGGGCCCTGACGTGTATTTAGAATTTAAGTCGTATTATGATTACCGATGTACTGGTTACATGTTAAGTGACTTGTTAAGCTTGAACGCTTCCGCATTATTTGTATTCATGTTGCTCTCTTCGAAATGTTTAGTTCGGTTTTAAATTGAATGGAATTGCTTGAGTCCTGGCGAGAGTTGGGCAGGCGTCCGCGGATACCCTTTGGTTCGCCTTAGGGAGATGTGGGGCGTCACAGTTGGTATCAGAGCACTAGGTTAGAGGTCTATATTGGAGACATATTAGATACTCTACCTTTAAGACTCGATATGGGATGACTTAATCATACCCTAAGTGATACTTGAGGCGAGTTAGCAACTAAGTTAGTCCTACCTCAAGTGACAATTGGGATGAACCAACGATTAAGTTAGGCATGCATTGCAGGATATTGGAACTAGGTAGTGATTTGAGTTTCTAACCTGAAAAGTATTATTAGTTTGCAGGGATGGATGACGGAAATGGAGCCCCGACAGCTAACGGGAATGGCCATGCAAATGGTCATTATGAGCCTCTTAGGACTATCTTCTACCGAGCTCTAGCGGGAGGAGCTCGAGTACGCTACTCCCCATATGATAGATACCCTCGATGTTCGTGTAGGTTGACTTTCGCCTACCCGAACCATCTAGTGCTTGCTCTGGACGACGAGCGTCGTCAGTTGGTGGATGCCAACCGCGATCTACAAGCTGAGGTAGACGAGCTTAGGCAGATGGTTAGCGCTCAGGGTGAGCGGATTGCCGAGCTCGAGGAGGTGATTGAGGGTGAGGTAGCCACATCTATAGTGGTTAATGAGGAGCTTCGGGATATTAGGGCTCGACTCACTAGGCTAGGACGGGATGTCCGTAACCGGGTTTTCGAGATCCTGACTGATGCTACTAGATTGGTTGAGGACGCTACTGAGGTGATTCCTGATGCTGAGGAGGAGGATCCCGAGGAGGAGGTTCCTCCTGATAGCCCTGCTGTGGACTAGGATCTTAGTAGTTGACCCCTTTTGACTTTTGACCGGTACAGCTAGGACTAGTTACGGTGACGCGGGTGCTGAGGCCATTGTATTTTGCATGCTTGTGTGGCCTACTTTTGGGCACTTGTTCTTACTTTAGTCTTCTATGACTAAAAGTATACTTTTGAGCACCTGTGTGCTATATTTTTGTGAATTGTCCCTAACTTGCTGATTGTACGAACTTGACATGCTTATGAATGTAAATTATCGTTAATTTCAACGCTTTCTTGGTTGGTTCTCATTTTGATATATTTCTTCTTTTCCGCTTAAATTAATCTATTTCTTGCACTATGCACTTTTAGACTAATGGAAGGATTAAGGAGTGGTCGAGGCCGTGGGCGAGCGTCTAGACAGGCCCAACCTCAGGGGGATGATCAGGGATCGGCAACTGGACCGACCCAGGGATAGGAAAACATTGAGCGTAACCAAGTGGCTACTGCCATCAATAGGATGACTGATATCCTAGAACGTCTAGTAGAGAGACAGGATTCTGGACCATTTAACCAACCTGGGGGCAAAAGTCTAATTGCTAATCTAGTGTATAAGAATAGTGAAATCTGCGTGAAGGAAAGAAAATTGCTGGCCGATTTGATAGGCTTAGCGATTAAAGGATATGATGTGATCCTAGGGATGGATTGGTTAGCCCGTTATAATGCCCAACTGAATTGTAGGACGAAAATTGTAGAATTGTGTATTCCAGGGGAGGCAACCCTGAAATTGGATGTGAGGGGTAAGTTAGCTTCGTCTGCACTTATTTCAGGAATCCGGGCTAGAAAATTGTTAAATAAGGGAGCTTAAGGATATTTGGTTTTTCTTATTAATACCCCTAGCGATAAGGTGAATATGGAGGACGCACCGGTAGTGAAAGAATTTTCCGATGTTTTTTCTGAAGAATTGGAGTCTCTACCCCGGAACGGGAAATAGCTTTTAAAATTGATGTAGCTCCGGGAACAGCACCTATCTCAAGGACTCCATATAGGATGGCTCCAGCTGAATTGAAGGAATTGAAGTTACAATTACAAAATTTGTTGGAACGGGGTTTTATACGAGAGAGTGATTCCCCGTAGGGAGCCCCAGTTTTGTTTGTAAAGAAGAAAGATGGGAGTTTGAGGTTAAGTGTAGATTATCGAGGCTTAAATGATGTTACGATTAAGAATAAATACATGCTACCCCACATTGATGAACTGTTTGACCAATTGCAAGGGGCGGTAGTGTTTTCAAAGTTGGATCTAAGGCAGGGTTACTATCAATTGAGGATTTTGGAGAAGGACATACCTAAGACTGCTTTTAACTCGAGGTATGGGCATTTCGAGTTTGCAGTGATGCCTTTTGGGTTAACCAATGCACCTGCCGCTTTCATGGATTTAATGCATAGGGTTTTTAAACCTTACTTGGATCAATTTGTGGTGATTTTCATTGATCATATTTTGGTGTACTCTAAGAATATGAAGGATCATGAGAAACATTTGAGAATTGTTTTACAAATCTTGAGGGAATATCAGTTATATGCTAAGTTTAGCAAGTGTGAATTCTGGTTAAAAGAAGTGACTTTCTTAGGGCATATAATTTCTGAGAATGGGATTAAAGTAGATCCAGCCAAAGTTGAAGCTGTTTCGAAATGGAAACGACCGGAAAATCCAACGGAAGTTCGGAGTTTTATAGGATTGACAGGGTATTACCGGAGATTCATCCAAGATTTTTCGAAAATTGCTGGGCCTATGACTGAGTTGACCAAGAAAAATGAAAAATTTTTATGGAGTCCTAAGTGTGAAGGAAGTTTTCAGGAGTTGAAAAGACGATTGACTAGAGCGCCTGTTCTAGCTCTACCAAATGGACAGGATAGTTTTGTGGTTTACACAGATGCTTCTAAGGAAGGTTTGGGATGTGTTTTGATGCAAAATGATAAAGTGATAGCATATGCCTCTAGGAAATTGAAACCGCATGAGGGAAATTATCTGACCCATGATTTGGAGTTAGCGGCTGTGGTCTTTGCTTTGAAGAAATGGAGACACTATTTGTACGGAGTAACATTTGAGGTTTTTTCAGATCACAAAAGCCTTAAGTACTTATTTTCTCAGAAAGAGCTGAATTTGAGGCAACGTAGATGGATGGAATTTCTGGAAGATTATGATTGTACGATTAAGTACCATCCTGGGAAGGCCAATGTAGTGGCCGATGCTTTGAGCCATCAGGTACAAATGGCTGGATTGATGGTTAAGGAATTTCAATTGTTGGAGGAAGTTAGCTATTGGAATCCTCGATTAGAACCAAGGAAAGTAATTTTGGGGAATATTGTAATAACCTCCACTTTATTGGAACGCATTAAGGAATCTCAGGAAAAGGACCCTGAAGTACAAAAGTTGGTAGAAAAAGCTAAGATGGGAGACAAGACGGATTTCAATTTGGGACCAGATGGAATATTGAGATTTCGAAATCGGATAGTAGTACCAAATGATGAAACACTTAAGAAGGAAGTTTTGGAGGAAGCACACCGATCGAAGTTTACGGTACACCCTGGAGGGAATAAAATGTACCAAGACTTGAAAAGTCTATATTGGTGGAAAAATATGAAAAAAGAAATTGCCCAATTTGTTCAAACATGCTTGGTTTGTCAACAGGTTAAAGCCGAGCATCAAAGACCATCAGGACTTTTGCAACCTCTAGAAATACCTGAGTGGAAATGGGAAAATATTACCATGAATTTTGTATCAAGCTTACCAAAAACACAGAGAGGCCATGATGCCATTTGGGTGATAGTGGATAGATTGACTAAATCGGCTCATTTTCTACCAATTAGCATGAAATACCGTTAGAGAAATTGGCCAGGTTGTACTTGGATGAGATCATTAGACTACATGGTATACCTGTGAGTATTGTGTCAGATAGGGATCCAAGATTTGTTTCGAGGTTTTGGCAAAAGATGCAAGAAGTGTTGGGGACTAAATTAAACTTTAGTACCACCTATCATCCTCAGACTGATAGACAATTTGAAAGAACAATTCAGACCTTGAGGACATGTTAAGGACTTGTGTACTGGATTTTGGAGAGAGTTGGAGTAAGTTTTTGACTTTAGTGGAATTTGCCTATAACAATAGTTTCCACTCTTCTATTCAAATGGCTCCATATGAAGCACTTTATGGTCGGAGATGTAGATCCCCGATTTGTTGGGATGAAGTAGGTGAACGAAAAATTTTAGACCCGACTACCGTGTCTTGGATTGAGGAAGCTAATGAAAAGGTAAAGTTAGTACGGCAAAGGATTCAAACTGCTCAAAGTAGACAAAAGAGTTATGCCGATAATCGAAGAAAGAATTTGGAGTTCACTGTTGGAGATATGGTATTTCTCAAGATTACGCCTTTAAAAGCAAGCTTGATGTCCGGAAAAGGGAAGAAACTACAACCAAGGTTTGTAGGGCCTTATAAGATTATTCAACGAGTTGGGAATGTAGCCTATAAGCTGGAATTACCACCGAGCTTATCTCAAATTCATAACGTGTTCCATGTGTCCATGCTTAAGAAATATCATCCAGACCCCTCTCATGTTTTACAACCAGAGAATATTGAGATCGATGAAACCCTGACCTATGAGGAGAGACCGGTACAACTTCTGGATCGAAAGGTGAAGGAATTGAGGAACAAGCAGATACCACTAGTGAAAGTTCTATGGAAGAACCATGGAGTAGAGGAAGCAACATGGGAAGTTGAAGAGACAATCAGAGAGAAGTATCCAGACTTGTTCATCAACCAAGGTAAATTTCGAGGACGAAATTTTCTTAAGGGGGAGAGGATGTGAGGACTCGTAAAAACTATTATTTTTAAACCTAATTTATGGCTTAATAAATTATTTAATTGAATTTTTACCACGAGAAATATTTTCTAGTCTTATTAGACTTAAATACATGGTAATATAACTTCGTTATATTTTTAAAGTGACTCGTTTCAAAAATTAATTTCCTGGAGCGCGTTTAGTAAAAATAGTGAATAGTGCTTGGAGATTTTACCGCGTGGGAGCACAATAAGTTTGGAATATTGGAGACTTGTACTATGGTCCTAAAATAGGTAATCTTATGAATAAATACTCAAGTGATAGTTAGTAGTACAATCGTTATAAGAAATTCTCGGAGGTTTCGCGTTATAGCGTTAAAATTGACGGTACGCGTTTTCACACACGCGACTTTATTTGAGGGACTTTAAACCCTTATTTCGGGACAATTAAGAGTGAATAATATTTACATGAATATAAATGCATTGGAAGTTTAGTGCACTAGTGAACCAAACGCGCGAGAAAATCGAGCCCTAATCGCGCCAAACGCACCCTAATGTGAGTTGACTAATGGGTGATTTGAGGCCACAAGTTAATGTCTTCTCTTGGAAGCTTAGAAATCTGATCACACTCTCTCTCTTCTACCCAATACTGCCGACCAGCTCTCCCTCCCTCTCTAACTCCATTGTTCCAAAAATTTCTTACTCAAACTACCACCAAAACATCTCCAAATTCAACCAAACTTGCACCATACTTAACTTAACACTAGGAGATCATTTTGAGCTGCAAAAGGGTGCTGGAAATCACGATTTCTTGGAGCATTTTGAGGGACAAAAATTCTGATCTAGTACATTAAGAAGGTATAACATGATGCATCACCTTAAACTTGATTTATAGTAGTATATATGCATCTCTAAGTACTTGCATGTAAGTAGATGACTTGATATTGTTGGAAAAATGTGAAAGTGGGCTCTATGAACTCCCACTCTTGGGTTGTTGCTGATTTGATGATTGATAGTGGATATATTGTTGGTTTAGTGGTTAAAATGATGGATTAATGGTGTGTAATTGATAGAAACTTCTTTGGGTGCAAGGAGCAAAAGTTTCCGATTTTGCCCCTGCCTTGTTCGGCCATTTTAAGGCCAAATTTTAATGATCTAATGGATTGAATCTGATGTTTATATGACGTATTAGATGTGTGAAAAATTTCATTGAAAAATAATGAGAATTGGTTGGGCAAATGAATTTTTTTTGTGAAACTAGCAAATCTGGAAACTGTTCCCGTATGGCTCTGACCAGCGGTGGTGTTTCGACCATAACTCTGTCCTCGGATGTCGAAATCATGTGCCGTTGGTGGCGTTGGAAACTAGACATTCCAGGCATTAATTTGAGATAAAATTCACATTCTGATTCTTTGTGAGTGAGCCGAACCAAACGTTTTAAGATCGCTGTCCTATTGCTCTGTTCAACTGGAATGAAGTGATATGGCAGCAAATTGATGCCCGATTTTGAACTAGTTGGGTGCCAAATTTTGAATGATTTCTTCTGTGATATTATAGCCCTATGAATGTATTTTTCAACGACATAAACCATGCCCCATTCTGAGTTAAATTGACTGAGTTGTGACCAAAACAAGAGGGCTGCCCTGTTTTGGAAAAACCGTAATACTTGGACTGGTTTGGGACAAAACCTGGGAGTGATCTTATAAGAAACTACAACCAAGGTTTGTAGGGCCTTATAAGAAACTACAACCATGAAATTTTAGCGATTGAAATGCATTGAATGATTGATTGAAATGCCTTGAATGAATGACTGAAATGTATTGAATGAATGAAATGTATTGGTATGCTAGCTGCATACGTCGTTGGAGTGAATCTCCTCGACACACAAGTGCACATGGGGGACGCCCAAATCTCATTGGCCGACCTTGGACTCGAGCCGGCATGGGCTTGGTCGGGGACCTTGGTGAACCATGAGATATATAAGCTTGACCTAATGAGAGGTCTTGCTTGGCATACTCGAATAGTATCGCCACAAATTAATGACAGGCGGGCCCGATACAGGGGTATGTAAGGTGAAAGGGGACAGGTTAAGTGGAGTTCTACAGACTAAACCTACCCGATTGACGGAGTGTCAATTCGTGGAGGTTATTGCTCGTGCAAGTGGAACCCAACTCCTGAGAGCTACTATATCCTTGAATTGTTTCTGTTTACTTTTTCCGCTCGAATTGTTAATTGTTGCAGTATTATTGTTTGACTTGTAATTGAGATTGTTATTTGAGCAATATGCTTGCATGTGTGTTCTTGCCCTCACGAACATTTTTCTCACCCTGTAGATTTGTTTTCCTTAACAGGACCGAATCTCGGAGAAGTATGGAGAAACCCTTCGTTGTACTTTTGTTTAAGATTCCTACTATATTTTGACTAGGCCCTGGTTTGGGTTGTACTTTTGGAATTGAAATGTAAAAATTTGGGCCCTGACGTGTATTTAGAATTTAAGTCGTATTATGATTACCGATGTACTGGTTACATGTTAAGTGACTTGTTAAACTTGAACGCTTCCGCATTATTTGTATTCATGTTGCTCTCTTCGAAATGTTTAGTTCGGTTTTAAATTGAATGGAATTGCTTGAGTCCTGGCGAGAGTTGGGCAGGCGTCCGCGGATACCCTTTGGTTCGCCTTAGGGAGATGTGGGGCGTCACAGTTATAGGGTACATTTGCTTGAGAGTCCCCTTTTGGTAAGGGAAACGAGCGAGTGTGGCTACAAAATAGCCTTAGCACGCTAGTTCTTCCTTCTAATCAAAGGAAAAATTAAAGTCGTGAAGTTAGGAGTCATTCCCGTACCCGACTTGATGCATTCCTCTAGGTTCATACACTTTCATTTCTATCATATCACCTCTTCACCTTTTTATCCACATTTTCTCACTACTTATATTTTTCGCCATCCACATGCCATGTTCGCACATTCTCTTTCTTTTATTTATTTTCTACCTCACAAATTGCACCCAGTTACACTTATAGGCACTTACTACCATTATACTATATTTTCATCCATTCGCACACCTTTATTTTCTCAATTGGCACACTTGCACTTTTCTTACATTTGCACACTTACACTCATACTTGAGTCCTCATTTGCATTATCCATGACCTCTATAAGGGCTTTCCTTATTGGCCATCACAACTCATGTGGTTGGGACCAAAAAGCCTCATAAGAGACATTTTTGATTTAGGATTGCATTTTTCTTTCCTTTTCATATCCATTAGTCACATCCAACATGCAATGCATATTTTGGGTAGAAGAATTAGAAAAAGTAGGGTTAAGTCACGCAACTAGCTTTGGTTAGGGTAAGGGAGTGCCTTAGGCTTTGCCTTTGCCTTCTCCCTTATCAAATGTGACCCCGATCCCTTTCTTTGGTTACGTAGACCTAAAAATTCTTTAAAAAGGGTTTGTTTATTTTTCTTTTCCAAAAAATCACTTTTTGGGTGACTTGGTACACCCTAACTCTATACCAAGTGGCGACTCCATTTTTTTCAATAAACCCTTTTTAAAACTATATTTTGGGTCAAATCGTCGCATTTTCATGTCCCATTAGACCCATATTTTTCTTCATTTTCCCTTGTAAATCAAAATTCACTTTCCTAAACCAACTTAATTTTATTTTATTAAAAAGTGGGACGCGACAGGTGCAATACAAGACAAAGGCAAGCCATTATTCGTGAAGATTCTTCATGCCTTTGTCACTTTTGTATGACTCGAACTTTTGTATTTTTCAAGCTTTTCATTCCTAATGGTCACAAATGAAACTCATGAACTTTCCTATTTTGATATAAATGCAGTATTTGTATAATTGCAAAGAATGGTTCGTGAACTTCATGGTTGTAAACACTTCAATCACGTCAGTAAGGGAGTATTCCTTTCTTTGTCTCATTTTTCCTTCTATATACATTGAGGACTATGTGCATTTGAAAGTGTGGAGGAAAAAACTTGAGATTATATATGTGATTGATAATTAGTTGGAAAAATTGGAGTTGAGTTTGGAATTTTTATTATGCTTTCAATTCTTTCAAATTTGAGTTTGATGGAAGGGAGTTTCGTTCAGATTAAGGGAAACTCTACGAAAATTTTTTAAAAACTTGTCCAAAATTTTAAAATTGCCCCAAAATTTTAAAAAAATTTTCATTTTCATCCAAAAGGGCAATGTGTTCCACACCGTTAATAATTCAAATTCGTTTTACTTTTGAAATAAATATATGTGGCCATAAGAATTCATTTCTCCTTTAATTTGGAAATAGCTATTATGTGATTAGGTTTTTTACATTTTTAGGAAATCATGTCTTATAAAGTGGGAAAAATTATGTCTAAATTTTGCATGTTTGATGAAATTTCTTCTCTTCTTTACTTGATTTTACATAGTTGAGTTATAAATGTGGTCAATAAATGCAATACTTATCCTATGATTTTTTTTTTGAGGGAATGTTTATTTATTATCTTTACTTTCGATTAAAAAAAGAGGCAAAAAAGAAAGTGAGGAAAAAAAGAAAAAAAGAGAAGAATAAGAGTTGTTCTACTCAAATGGTTCTTGTGCTTAGTTACCCGAGTCTTCATTTACAAATATCGACTTTTGCATAAAATGGTCCTTGAATTAAAAGTATGCAAAGCAACTTAGAATATAAATTGTTGAGTAACCGAGGATTTTCATCTAAAAATGTTGATTCTTGAATCAAAAGGCAACTTCACTACATGATAAGTATTTGTATATCTATGAATAAAGCCCTCTTTTAGATTGAAAAGAAGATGGTCATGGGATTAGGAATCTACTTATCAGCTATATGAGTCACTTAACTTGCGAAATTGGGTGAGGATGAGAAATTGAATTAAACTAGTTGAAATTATGATATAATTATCTCTCTTTTAATTGATATTATAAGTACTTGAGGATAAATGAATGATTGCATAATGGTTGTTTTTCTTGTTTCGATAAATTGATTGCAATGGTGCATATTTATTATTTCAAAATTTTGAATCATTGATTATGGTTTGTATTTCTTATTGGTTGAGAACAAGCAATGATTCAAGTACGAGAGAATTTGATAAGTGCGTATTTTTTTTTGTTTTACATGTGTTTTATTACCTAGATTTTGGTATGTTTTAGTTATTTTTATAGCTAAATAACTAGGTTTCTAATGAATTTTACATGTTGTATTTTAAATGTGAAAAATTGCATTTTTATGGATTGGAGTGGTTTAAACTTTATGTTTTTATAGGATTTAATGATTGATGATTAGTTATTTTTATAGTTAAATAACTAGGTTTCGAATAAATTTTACATGTTGTATTTTAAATGTGAAAAATTGCATTTTTATGGATTGAAGTGGCTTAAACTTTATGTTTTTATAGGATTTAATGATTCAATCATCAAACGGAGTTAAAATGAGAAGATATTTGGATGATTCTCAATGATTTGAAGTGATTTAAGTGAGCATGAAGAGTAATATGTTCAAAAGATGAAATGCAATCAAGTTCAAAAGAAGAAAAGTTTGACAATTTTGCCACCTTTTGGGATTTTAGCTATAACTTGAATTACAAGCAATGGATTGAGATGATTCTTGAACCATTTTGAACCTAAAACATAGGACTAGATTTCTTATGAGGATGTCAAATTCCAGTTCATGTGTTTTCATGGTAAAAAAACTGAAAAACTATCATGTTACTGACTAGTTAGGGGTATTTCCATCATTTCTCAGTCTACAAAGATCCAAATGTAATGATTCTTAATGCATTGGAAAGATAATTCAATTATCTACAAATTTCATGTTTTATTCAAGAGTTAGTTCAATTTCCATCATCAAGAAATTTACAGTTATACTTGATGAAAAAATAGAACAATGTTTAAGATTGATCAAAAAGTGTAGAACTTGCAAGAGAAGGGGAAACGTGACCTGAAATGCGAACCTACCTTGCATTTCTACCTCGCGGATCCTTGGTTTCGGCTCTACAACTTGCTCTGTGACTTGCACTCTGTTCATATAACCATTCTGGACCATTTTTCTGATCAATTTGGTGGGAACTACCAAGGAGATCATGGAGATTTCAAGAATCAACTTTTGGCAATTTAAGAACCAAGTTGCACTAACTTTAATATGATTGATTGGAAATTTAATCTTCTATAAATAGTCCCTTCAAGACATATTTTTGCATAACTTTGGAGTCTAGAGAATTACACAATAATGAAGTCTTTCATTAGAACTTCCTGATTCATTAGTGTAGTATAACTTAGTATAGTTAGTTTCATCTAATCCTTATATGTAGCTAGACATAGATGAAGTTGAAGATGAAGATGGAGAGTTTGTAGTTTGTAAACCAAGGGAGTGGATGAACTTCTATGATTGTTAAGGAAAATTTTCATGGTTATTTGAACTTATTTCTTGAGAAAGTTATTTTGCACTTTTATTATTACAATCATAATTAATTTGGATCAATTAATTGTGATTATTTGAAGGTATTGTTTCAACAATTACCATTGTGATTCAATGTTAGTTCATGGAAGTGTTAAACCTGGGGGATTAACTCACTAATATAGGGTAATGAATCTACAACTAGTTTCATATCGTGTTAATGGGTATGGAGTAGTTATAAGTATGATAGGTATATGGGCAAAAACATATATCACATATAATTAAAAATGACACCATTACTAATCAAAATAAATAGCTCAATTAACTGATAATTTCATTTGCAAAAGTAGTTGGTAAATCCATGACCCTAAGAACATCTTAGTTGTTTTTATCACTTTTCTTGCATGTTAATAGAGTAAATTTACTTTCTTTACTTGAGATGGTCTAAATAATAAAGGAGTTCAAATGCTAACGGTAATTAACAAATTTTTTTTGTGGGATCGACCCTATTTATCACTATACTCGTTTGATCCGTATACTTGCGGTAAAATCGAGATAATTGGGTTTTAACTGATTTGATAATTAAAAATTCTTAACTTGAAAATCTAAGTCACATAATTAACATTTCTAGATGTGGATAAATTTCCTAAAAACTTCCAGCAAAACTGGTTACAGATCGACTGTATGCAACTGCATTAGCAGTCAGCGCAAAAGAATTCTCAACTTCTCTTCGCTTTTCTTGGTTAGGTATCCTTTAAAACTCTGTCAAGAAACGACAGATACTATATCCTATAATTTATTTGGTAATTTCATATAATTTCCAGGTTAAATGCATACAAATTTTGTTGTTCATCATGCATTTTGGAGCCATCAAAAAGAATAAAATGTGTTCTTAAGTCACAATATTACTCTTTTTTTTGATTGAAAAACCACTTGGAAATGATGGGGGTTGGACATAAACCCCTATCTGGTGGAGGTTGGACATAGATCCCTACCTGTTTATTACAAAAATTTTCTAAGAGTACATGATTAAAAGGAAACACCTCTATTAAAAGTGAACAAGCCAATATTTCTTTTATAGCCACAATATTTCTTTTATTTTTCTTTCTATTACAAGTGAATAAGCTAATTATATCTCTATTTTGGAGAACCATACTTTTTCATTAATTAACTACATTAGCATGTCCTTTCGCACAACATTTTCCTATTATCTACTACTAAGATATGCTTACTGTTTCTTAAAGTTCAGGTCAAAGTAGATTAATAACTATACACATGATCACTCCTATACAAGTCACATAACTAACCATTCATAAGAAATTTAGTCGTAAACTTTGAATTCGCTCTAAAAAAAAAAAAGAGAATAAAGAAAAAGCAATTGATCTCTGAAATTTGTGTTAAAACTTAAAAATTTCTTGTCATCACTGGTCAATAACCCAGGAACTTTCTTCTTATATCACACTGAATCAAGAGAAAAAAAAAAGAAGGTTTTTTTGTGCAGCAAAAAGGACAAACACTCAATTATCTTAAGCAAAGCCAATTCGTATTAACATAAACGAAACTTTAATTCAACTAAAAATTAAGTGTATGACCTGAAATATTGTAATTCTTTTTGCAGGGGCAAAAGTTTAAATTTACAAAAAAAATCTCTTAAAAACTTCAATTTTTCAAAAGAGAAAAACTAAATTTTCAAACTTAGGGGGTGGGGAGCTCTCTCCGCCATCCCCAAGTTCTGTCAATGCATATAAACTTTTTCCATCTTCAATTATGCATTTCTTAAGTGCTGTATCTTCAATTTTTTTAATTTTATTTCAACTCATTACTCATCGGTTGCTATATCATTTCTTCAGCAAAGTCATTTTATGAGTGTCAAAGTCCAACAATGTGCTAGAATTAAAATAATACCAAAAAAATTAAAGAAATCTGAGGAAGTTACACTAGAATTTGAAAAAAAAAAAATCATTGATGTACTATTAGTAGTAAATTTAGAGTAGAAGTTTATAATAAGTTCATGTTCCTAAAAGAATTACCTGTCTATTTATACTATATAAATCTAACTATTTCTTGAACAAAATAGAAAGGGAAATTTTTTCTTCTTTTTCTGGTGTTAGGATTATCTTCAAATGCTCTTATTGAAATCTAGTTCTTGTAGGCTCAGGTAAGAGAGACTCTTCTATAATTTTTCTCTTGGAAGTTGGGGTAGGCGGCTGCTGCAGTTGTTCTTGATCTTTTACTGATTCCCTTGCTTTTCCTCGCAACAAATGGGGTCTGAGCTTATTCACATCTGATTGTTTGACTGGTTTAAGGAAGAAATCATATGCCCCATCTTCCAAGCATCTGCTAATCCTTGAAGGAACGTTCTCAGAAGACATTATTACCACTGGGATGTCCTTCAATGACGAAGATTCCTGCAAATTTTTAATTAGTAACTAATCTACAAATCCCATAATTTATTTCTTAATGAAGAAATGTATTATTTTTTCTTTTTTAGCAAGATATATATTTTAATTGGACTGTGATTATTTATTTCGGAAACATTGAACATACAACCTTACCTTTGGTTTGTTAGAAGTCATACATCACAGGATGGTTTACCAGATAATTATTAATTCAAGACAACATGCACTGCATCCTTTATCACAACAGGGTACAATAACTTTTATTAAAAACTAAGTTGACTAAACACACCTATCATTGCAATTTGCACACTTTTGTGAGAAAATAAACCTTCTTTCAAAAAGGTTTTGTGGGAGAAACATCACAGGCCTAACAATCAATGATTATCTACTTGGCTTGAGACTTACAGCTAATCCATTTTTCTTGATCTAATTAATATTGGACCCAAGAGGTATTGGTCTAGTGCTAAAACTGAGATTTTAAAAATTAGAAATCCCTCTGTTTCCTTCCCTTTTTTAAAATTCCACCCCTCCCTTATAGGAATTTTTTTTTAAAAAGAGATCTAATTAGTATTAGAATGTATACATAACGATTAGCTAAATCAACAATTACACGAGTATATCCTGTAATATGTCACGTAGAAGATCATTATGTGTTGATTTATGTTTACTGGATCGTGAAAGAAAATGTTTTTTTGTCTCCTATTACAAGAACAAAAATATTAATTTGTGAGTCCTTTAAGGTAAAATTTGACACCATTAATTAGCAACTAGTGTAGACTTTGCTTGAAGGTTCGTGTTTTCTTATTTAAGTATTAATCATTGGATAATTAAAATCTAAAAGTGTCAAATAAAACAAAAAAAATGATATAATCAAAGACATACTCCTTTGAAAAAAAAAGGTTTGCTCACCTTGATCTTTCTCAACAGATCATAACCTGTCATTCCCGGCATGCAATAATCAGTGATGATCAGATTCACTTCCAAAACCTGTCATGGTACAATGGAATTAAAAAATTGAGCCAAAAATTACAACATATAATTCATTAAATATTCTTTAAAGCTAAACACATATCAAAGAGTTAAAGAAAAAAAATCTTACATGTTGTTCAGTGCTGCAGCCATTTGCCTTTTCATCATCAAGTAAGCCCAACAACTCAAGAGCCTTACTTCCAGAATCAACAGCTGTAACTGCAAATCACGTAAAACCAGTGAATAACAAAAATTAAATTGGTTATTCACTTGCCAACACCTCTTGCGCTGTTGGTTACCACCAAGACTTTAAAGTTTGCAGCCGTCAACACTGCAAGCCGCATTTTAACCAAGAACCTTAATCTTTGCCAAACTTTACACAACCTACATGTAAAATTCAAGATGAAGATGAAGGAAAAAGAGGATGCTGATCTGGGATTTATTCACTGGGCATCAATTTGATGTTTGCCTTTTTCTGGGTTATGCATGCAAGTATTTGGGCTGGCACAAACGTGTAGGGCAGCTGGCCAATTGAGAAAAACACTGAAGAAGTAGCTGCTCTGATACGTTCTTTACCGGTTGAAAGAACAGCTGAAGCTAAAATTTGAGCCTCGGAAGGGAATGTAGGGTGCCTTGGAGGTTCACCTACTGGATTTTCTTAAATATTGTGAAGTGGGCTTCAGCTACCGTTCCACGCATCCTTGAAGTTTAGGAAATTTGGTAACTAATACTAAAAGCTACAGAACAGAAATTGTTTTCTTCAGCATCTATGATGATTGGCTTAAAAATGTTTTCCTTATAAATGGCTTTTTCCGATTGATTCTGATCTTGTGCACACTTCATGTGGACAATTAGAAAGCAAGGATGTTATTGAAGCCTGAGAAGTTAATTGTCGTTGGAAAAAAAAATAATTACAAAAGAGAAATACCTTGATAAGAAGAAGTCTTGAGGAGCCTCTCAATCAACTTTCTGTCAATGATGCTGTCATCAACTGCTAGAACATGAAACTGAGAATCTGTTACTACTGCTCCCATTGTTCAAACAATATAGAGAAACCCAAAAAGTTAGGATTGAAAATCAGAATGAAGAATGAAGGATAGGTGATGGTAGTGTGGTTATATTAGGTCCCATTAGGGGGGATTGGATGGAGGAGATACAGAAAATATTGACAGATATCAATCAGTTTGGAAAGAGAGATCGGACCAGATATCAATCAGAATCTCTGGGATCTCCTCAGTTGATTTTTGAATTGGTGAAGAAGCAAAGAAGCTTCACATTATAATATCATTGAATCAGATTAATTTTTTAACTGTAGACTTTGATATGAAGATCGGGTTGGCCTTTTGTTCAAGGGAAGATCATATTTGTATTCCTTATCACCTTATTGACTCTTGATATTTTGTTTAACATTACTAGAAAATAAAACCACCCCCCCCCCCATGCACGTGCTTAGATGTAGTAAATTAGGACACATAGTGGTTACTGGTAGGAACGGTAAGTAAAACTCCAGTATAAAATAATTTGTTGGTTCAAATTCTTCAGTTCAGGATTGTACTAGCATAGGCATGAGCTAGGGTACGGCAATGATTTGATAAACATATCTGAAGAGTGCATTACTGGTATTAAATTTTTCATTTTCATATGTAGACCAACTATTTTTCATCTATTTCATGTCAAAACCCTTGGGTATTCTTTTGGTTATAAAGATTTTTCAAATACTCTCGATTTAATGATTTTTTTTTTCATGTAATAGCAAATCAAGATGCATTCTATACGTGTAAAAAGACATTAATTTTGAGCAGAGATTATTTGTCATCTATTTGGATCGAGAAGTTTAAACGAAAATATTTTGACTGACGGCATATAAAAGGATGGATTCTTTGATATTAATTTCCTTGCCGATTTTAGTCGCTTCTCTTTATCTCTGTTTATTTTTCTTTGCATGTTTTCGGGTGACATTACCTAAGTTAGCATCTGTAATCTGCATTAAGAGTCTGAGAACTAGAAAAGGAAACAATAATCTCTGTTTGTTTCTTTTTGTTATATGTTTCCGGGTGACATTACCTAAGCTAGTATCATTAATCTGCATCAAGAGTCTGAGAACTAGGAAAGTAAACATATCTTTAAGAAATGATATAAAGTTTGAACAGCACTTGCGCTTTTAACACTGCATGTGAGCCAAATTGTACCCTCTAACTATATCAATTTCTCTTTTCATGGTATTTTTTCTAAAATATTTTTTTAGTAGGGAATGAGTGAAATTTAAAAAGTGGGAGGAAGGGGGAGAGAGAGGGGGCAAATAAATTAAAACCAAGATCTCTATCTCAAGTGCGGCTAATGATACGAGCAAATATTAGGCGTTAGAATAATAAAATTAAAAGGAAAAATTAAAAGGACAATTTTGTCCATTAGGTCAAATTTGTTAAGTGAATTAAAAGATCTTAAGACCATAGCAAACTTTATTACTTTTCCTTCGGTTGCTATATAGGAATGGCATGGAAAGGAAACACCTTTCCAACTAGTCCATTCCATTTTTGCATCTGGTATTGTTCATTTAACTGGAAAAGCTTTTTCCTTCTGGAATGTTCATTCCAACTTTTTCTTGAAATTCCATTCCTCAAAAAAATATGGGGAAAGTCCTTTCCATCTTCACCCTACAATGCCTAAATAGTAGAATGTCAAATTTATCATTATAAATTTTACATTGCATCATGATATCTTAAACTATTTGTAAGTTCAATTAATATTTGAATATAATTTTTTTATAATAGTTAATTTTCTTGTATTTAAATATTTTTTTTATACTAGGAAATGAATGTTTTATGATACTGTATTCTTTGACTTCTGAACAATTGTACAAGAATTTTTTTTGAATATTATCAAAATTGAAATGTTTAAAATAAATTATAATTGTTTGGCTTCATTTAATTAATATTTCATGTTGCTAATTATATTGCCAATAAATGAACAATTTTAACTTAAAAATATATATATTAAAATGAATCAAGTATTATAATTGAAGAATTTTGATATCAATTCTCACTTATTTTTGAAGTAAAAATATCAAAATTTCATGTAAATAGACAAATACTATTATAGAAAAATAAAGAAATTAATAAGACATGTTATTTCCTATAAACTAATATAGGGTAGTTAAGTCAAATTTGTATTTAGTATATTCCATTCAAACATTTAAATATTGATTATACCAAACATTGAAAATGAGTTAACATTCCATTTTGACTTATTTGCTAAACCCTAGAATAATTGATAAGTGTATATTTTACATGTTTTAAGTATGTTTTATTAGTTAGTTTTGGTGTGTTTTAACTACTTTTATAGTTAATTAACTAAGTTTCTAGTGAAAATATATATATTTTGTGGTTGAAGTGGTAAAAATTACATTTTTATGGATTTTAATGGTGCAAATTTCATATTTTTATAGGTTTAATGATTCAATCATCAAATAGCATGAATTGAGAAGAGAATTAGATGATGGATGATAGTTTGAAGTGATAAAAAAGAATATGAAGTGCAAGAGAGAAAATGCAATCAAGAACACAAGAAGCAAGTTTTCCAGCTTTGACACCTTTTAGTATTTCCACTATATATTGAGCTACAAGTATTGGATTGCATTGATTCTTCAACCATTTTGAAGCTAATAGATAGATCTACATTTGGTGTGTAGACATCGAAGTCTAGTTCAGCCGTTTTCCTTGTCAAAAGTTGAAATACAGAAGTGCAATTTCATGGTCGAAAGCTGAAAAAGAGTTTTGATCAGTCGAGGATTTTTTGGTCATTTCTCGGTCCACAAAGCTCCAAATTGGATGATTCTTGATGCATTGGAAATCTAACTCAAAGGCCTACAACTTTCATGTTTACATAAGAGCTAGGTCAGCCTCTAACATCAAGAAAATATCAGTTGAAGTTGAATCAAAAATGGAGCAAGGATGAATACTGCCCAGAAAGTGCAAACCTGCAGAAGCAATATGTGGGTAGGCAATACGCAACCTAGGGTTGCGTTTTCCAGTTGTGAATTTTAGTTTTTCTACTGCAACTTGCTCTGCAACTTGTTCTTTGTTCACACAACCTTTCTAACTCATCTACAACTCACAATTTTGGCTGTATTTAATCAAGAAAAGTGTGGAAATTTGGAGAACAACTCTTGGTGAGTTCAAAAGCCAACTTTGCCAACCAAGAAACAACTTACCTTGAGCTTGAATTCTCTATAAATAGCAGCCTTTGGAGACCATTTTCACAGCTTTGGAAGGTTAGAGAAACTCTACAAAAATGTAGTTTTCACTAGAATTTCCTTAGTTCATTAGTTAGATGAATATAGTATAGTTAGTGTAGTTTATCCTTCTTGTATTTGTAGTTAGATTTGGATGAAGATTTGAAGAGAAAGATAGAGAGTTTGAAGCTGATGTGGCAAGGGTGACTTCTCTCCTCTCACTTTCTTTATTGTAATTGAATTCATGTTAGTTATAATACAAGTTTGGATTTGTGTTTTTATCATGTTTAGTTAAAGTTTATGCCTAGAGTTATGGATGAACTTTCTATATCTTGTTAGTGATGTTTACTTAGTTATTTGATGACATTATTTTGAACAAGTTATTTATCACTTTTGCTTTTCTAATTATGATTAACCGGCCATTAGTTGTGATTATCTAAAGGTGTTAAGTTTGCAATGAGAATTGGAGTTTAACACTAGTTCAAGGAAGCGATAAACCTAGGGAGTACATTCACAAGAGTAGAGGTGCACCTATGTGGTTTTAATAACTTGTTTCATATAATTTCATAGAAGAAATGAGTTTGTAATTAATTTCATAATCACGAGAGTAGGTATTGCTTAATTACAAGTATAGATGATTCACTACGAGAATAAGTTTTACATATATGAGGAAATTACGCCATAACTAGCCAAGATAATAACATTCACTTAACTAGTAACTTCACTTACAAGAGTAGTAAGGAATTCCATACCTCTAGAAGCTTTCTAGTGTTATCTTTATTACTTTTGCTTCGTGTTTATAGTGTAGATTTAACTTCTTACACTTATGATAGTTTAAATAATAAAGGAGTTTGAAAATCACCGGTAATTGACAATTTTTCCTGTGGGTTCGACACCTAATACCCCTATGCTGAATAAACGACTCGTATACTTGCGAAAAATCACGTGTGAGATATTTAGGATTTTATAAATATAAAACTTGACTGTGGAATGAGCTAATTGTTATATGTATACCCCGCACGCGTCAATAACAAATATTTTGTTTGCCATTTTGGGTGGAAATGTATTTTTGCTGGAAAGACCTTTCCATTCTGGGCATTTTCGCATACGAAATGAGGTGTGAATCTCTATGTTTGATCTTTAGACCATCTATGCTGTGACAACCCTCTTAAACTCCAGCTGGTCAAAACCCACCAATCTAATCTAACGTGCTTTTATCATATTAGTCATTTCTTTTGGAAAAATTTCCCACCTTTCCAAATGCTTATCGAACGATTGATATCCCTTGCCCTAAAGTGATGAAGAATTATAATCCAAAAGAAAAAGTTACACAAACTAAATCCTAAACACTAATCAAAGATTTGAGATAACAAGAAGAAACTCTCAATCTATTGGAAAACTCCAATAAAAGTTGATAAAAGTTGAGTAGAGATTGCTGGAAGATATCTAGGGTTTGGCTATTTATAGGCTACATCAGTAGGAATAAAGGACACAACACAACATAAAAAAATGTGAAAAAAGACTTGAAGTGGATTTGCGGATGGATCTGTGGGTGACAATCCACGGATCTGAAGCTCTTGCCTTTAAACTCAATCCAATCCTATGATTCAATGAACTCTTGGAGCAATTTCCATGCCTAGATTAGAGGAAGTAGTTGCAGCGGCGACAGTACCTAATATGTGGACGAATTAGTGAGGGCCAGTGAGGGATCTATTCATAGATCCTTTAGTCTAGCAAATTCCTGTGAATGTTTTCCTTAGCTCACTTCATGCGATCCATCTCAGCCCAAAAAATCATCAGACACCTATTCTACATCAGTCCATCCTATTTGAGAAAAACTTGCCCTCGAAAGGCCTTGAAAATCTAGATACATAAGCATGTCCAATTAGTTATACAAGGACAAATTCTACAACATTAAAAGTATGAAAAATGTCTAACGACTCGGGCAAGTCCATGACATAGGCATTGGGATTGATGCGTTGCAGAATTTTATTGAAGCCATACTTGCGTGGTTGCAGCTTGCCATATGTAACAAATGGAAATCACTCCTGTCTCAGGAATATGATCACCATGTCACCAACTTCAAACATGGTAGCTTGAGCTGCCTTGAACTCTGCATTCATCAACTCCAACTTCTGCCTGACTGGTTCATGTATAATCTGAACATCTCAAGTTGTGCTACTTGCTACAACATTATACCTTGAAATATTTAGTAACTTGAACAAATCAATCATATGACATGGGTGTTTCACATACACCGCAAAGAATGGCAATCTTCCAATGGAGATATGGACTATCCTGTTGAATGCAAATTTGCCTTGGAGCAAAGCATGATTCCAAAACCTAGGTCTCTCTAGACAAATGCAAAGAATCAAATTCCCTTAAGATTTGTTGAATACTTTAGTTTGGGCAGTCATTTGGAGATGCATTGTACTACTGAAGTTAAAAGACGTGTCAAACATCTTCCAAAGATCAACCAAAAGTGACTTGGTGTCACAATCTGAAGTGATGATCTTGGCTACCCCATGCAGCTGAACTACTTTTCTAGAAAATAAGCAAGTAATATGAAAGGTATTAGAGGTCTTCTTGCATGGGATAAAATGAACCATTTTCAATAACTTTTCAATAACAACAAAAGCTAAATCAACTTCACACTGAGTTTGGGGCAAACTTAGGACAATGTCCATTGACGAGTCTTCCCAAATTGCTTCTAGGATAGGCAAAGGGGTATACAAGCCTGTCTGTGTGAGGACTCGCAAATTTATCTATTTTAAACTCCTATTATTAGCTTATTTAAATATTTAATTGCCCGTTTGCCCCGAATATTTCATTTCAAGCTTTTTAGACCCAATTACATGGAGTTATGGCTTACATGTATTTTAAAATGACTTGTTACAAAAATATAATTTTTGAAAGCTTATTTAGTGAGAATAGTGAATGCGCGTTTGGAAACAATAATCGATTCGAGGGGACAATGAGCTTGGAAAATTGGAGACTTTTACATTAGCCTTAAAATAGATATTTTTATGTTTAAGTGCTCAAGTGTTAGTTAGTTATACTATTGTAATAAGAATTTATTAGAAACTTCACTCTATCACGCATAAATCGAAAGTACGTGTTTTCGTACGCGCGATTAATTGAGGGATTTAAGACCTTTATTTTGGGGCTATTAAGAATGAATAATAACAGTATGAATAGAAGTGTATTAGAGGTTTAGTGCACTAGTGAAATAAATTCGATAGGGATCGAGCACGAAACGCGCGTGGAGGGAGAGTTGACTTTTGAACACTTTTGAACCACACATTTGAGATTCTCAAGGAAGCTTCATTTGCAACAAAACACTCTCCTTTCTCTCTCTCTAACAGCCGGCCATCTTCAAGGAGAAAACAACCAAAATGTTCATCAATTCTTGCTTCATTTCTTCATCAAATCCCTCCAAAATTTACACACAACTTGCAAACCATTAGGAGATCAACTTAAGCTAGGTAAGGAGCTTGTTTCTCATGGTTTTCTTGGGCTTAAGGTGACCAAAAATTTCTGCTCTAGCCATCTAAGGAGGTAAATGATGATCAACCTCTTGAATCTTGGTTTAAATAAGTTGTATTGCACTTGTGAGCTCATAGATTCATATGGGTAGCTTTATATTATTGGAAATCTTGTGAGTGGACTCTATGAAATCCCACAATGGCTTGATGAACTGATTTGATGAGATTTGATGTTATTTATGTTGGATTAGTGTTTAATCTAGTGAAAATAAGTTGTGTTGTGAAAGAAAACTCAAGGAAGTGAGATGACCAAAAGTGACGATTCTGCCCCTATTTTGCCATGACCATTAGTGCACTTTTTTGTGGTTCAATTGACTTGATTTTGATATAAATATGTTGTACGGGTTGTGTGGAAAGTTTCCACCAAAAATCATCCAAATTGGTTGGCCAAAAGTTGAGATTTTGAAAATGTAGCAAAACTGGAAACGTAACCAGAGCCTCTCTGGCAGTGGTTTTGTTTCGGCCATAACTCTTTGCTCCGATGTCAAAATCGAGTGCCGTTTGTGGCATTAGAAACTAGACACTTCTAGTTTTCTAACAGTACAAAATTCATGCCCTGATTCCACTTGAGGGAGACGTACCAACCTTGTAAATTTGCCAGTTCTGTTTCTCATTTGTACTAGAAGCCCTGTTTCGAGCTGCGACTTGATGCTCAAATATGAGCTAGTTGTGGACAGAATTTTAAAATGATTCCTTATGAGAAATTATATTCTTATGAATTTAGTTTTCAACGCCACTGACCATGCTCAGTTACGAGTTGAATTGAGTGAGTTGTGGCCGGATTTCAGAGCTGGCTTCGTGATAGAAAACCCTAATTCTGGACTGATTTATAGCTAATCTTGATTTGGGACTTGTTATTTGAAATCCTTGGTGTTAATCACCTACCAAACATATTTTGGATATTTTCTAGACTTTTTCTTCATAAATGAATCATGTTCGAGGAATTTTCATTGGTCAAATGTTTGAGAAAAGAAAAACGAAAGTGCAAGGCAGATTTGCCTTATCAAATTGTGGAAATTTAATGGTTTTGTTAACCAACTTCCTGAACGAATTTTTCATGAAATTTGACAGAGGAATAGTCCTTATATGGTATTATAATCATACAAAATTTGGTACCATTCCGAGTCCATTTCGATGCTCAACCAAAGATTCAAAGTCAATGTTTTAAACCTAGAAAATGGTCTAACTGTCCCAACTTTTGGGTAACTTTGAGCCGTCATATCTTGGTGCTCAAAACTCTAATTCTTGTTCCACTTTGATTGTAACTCTAATTGATTTCCAAATTTCAGAGGCTAGTTCGCATTGTGTGAATTTTGCCGAATTTCCAAAGTTGGCAAAAAAAACCAACCCCAAAAACTGCCTTAGTATTCAAAACAGCATCTTGAACCCAAAATTTGAATGTCTTCCAATTGGAATCATGGAAAAGTGTTTTCTAGGAACTTTTAGTACTTTGGAAGTAGTTTCCAACGGTATCAAATTTTCCAATTTTGGACTTTCAGGGAGTAAGTTATGATTTTTCTAAGAATACCCCTAAATTCAAAAATTCTTGGCCGGATTGTGATGTGGCTTCTGCAGTACATCTTCGATCGTTCGTTTGAAAAATGATTTATACTTACTTGTTTCCGTCCAACGATTTCAAAGATAAAAATTGGATTTTTCTTGTGTTTTTAAAACCACACTTTGGAGCCTTGATTTACGAGTAATTAAGGCTCTCTTTTACGACATTTTTTTAATATTGTACAAGAGTACAATCTTTCCTGTAACAAGGGGGTTTATAAATAACGGTGTGTGATAGTCAATTACTATTTGCTCAAGTGCTCAAGGAGACCTTCAAGAGGATCTCGAGGGGAACATCTAAAGGCTTGTTTATGCACTTACTCCCTTGTTTCGATTAGTGAGTGTTAGGTGCATGAATTTGTTGCTAAGTGGTTAATTGTTTCTTATCCGTTATGTGAATTTGAAATTTTGAGACGAGTGTGTACTTTACCGCACTCGTTCTCTTTCGAACGAAATTATATTCGTATTTTGCTATGTGAATTCATATCCGACTTGTACATAGTAATGTGGATGTGATTCGTATATGTGATTCTAATTTGGAATCATCGATTTGAGCATTGCTCATCGACTTATATTCATATTCATATTCGTATTCGTATTCGGGGGATGCCCAAACTCGTTGGCTAACTTTACGAATCAAGCCAGCATGGGCTTGGTCAATAAGCTTAGCAAGCCATGAGATATTCGTAAAGTATGATCTATTGGCAAGATCTTGCTCGGCATACTCGTGTAGTACTGCCATGATATACTCGAGTATTATCAGAACTGCCATGATATACTCGAGTATTATCAGAACTTTGATGAGTGGGCCCGGTAAGGAGGTGTAACGGTGACGGGATTCGAAGAAAAGTGGTGTATCTACGGATTTGATACTTATGTGGTTGACGGAGTGTCAACATGAAATGTGATCAAGACTTTGACTCGACTACGTAGAATTTAGCTCTTGAGAGCTACAGTATCCTTGAATTATTTCTGTTTAGTTTTCCTATTCGAAAGGTGAATTATTCGAACTTTATAGCTTTACTTACTATGTAATTTGTGACTACTTAGATTACGTGTTTGCATGTGTGTTTCTTGGCCTCACTGAGTATTGGCTCATCCCATTAGTTTGTTTTCCTTAATAGGAACCCGATTGGAAGGAGTTAAGGAAATACGGACTTGAGACACTTTTGTATTAGTGTTTTGATTGTAATTGACTAGACACTTTTGGATGTTGTATATTTTGGGGAAAGTGATTGTAAATTTGAAATTGTGATGTAAGACTGGATATTCATGTATCGAAATAACTTCGTACCTTTATTCCAACTTTCATTGTTAGTATTAGACTAGGTTTGAATTGGAATTGTCTCGAGTCCTGGTGAGAGCTAGGCAGGCGTCCCGCGGATACCCTTGGGAGAAGTGGGGGCATCACAGTTGGTATCAGAACTTAAGTTTCAGATCTTTGTAATGTATCCTAGAGTTAAAAGTTTAGGATGTCAGACTGTGGAACTAGTTTGAAAATTTAGTGATAGCTTGTAGGGATGAAAAATCGAAGCCTAAGTTTAAAAAAGGTTATTTGGGGAGATATTTGAGAGACTTTTTCTCGAGAATAGTGTCTGAATCACTTAGTTATTCCTTATGTGACAGCCCCACCTTCCCCTAAGGCGAACCAGAGGGTTCGACGGACCGCCTGCCCAACTCTCGTCGGGACTCAGTCGTTCACTATAGTCATCGATTAAAATTGCAAGGCATAACTCAAATAATACATCAAATCCTCCAAGAATTACATATCATAAGCGAAGCGGAAACTAATTCCCAAGCGTGGACCGTACACATACATCCCATTCAAATCCAAATATCCATACAAGCCCAACTATTACACCACCGATTACGAGCAAATATTGACTAACATTAAAGAGTACACACACTTAAATAAAATTCCATATACATGTGAGAAAATGCTTTCATATATATATATATATATACACCGGATATTAAGTTTACAAATCCACAAGAGAACATTAAATGGGTACATTAGGGTTCCCAACTATCGAGCGGCTATATAAAAGAACAAAAGAAAATCTAACTAGCTCGCTCGTGTTTTAAAATCATGATTTCCAAAAGAAGTTCCCTGTAAAGAAAACAAGGTTAACAGAAACGGGGTAAGCTTACGCTCAATGAGGTACCAATATAACAACAGTTTAGAATCACGGAAATTCATATTCAACTAGCCACATGGGCATTTTCAATGCGGAAATAAACAAACATCTTGAATGGAAAGGATACGGGTGACTCTCAGGAGCCAAAATTCCTGTTGCAATACTTGATCCAGTCCCGTTGACTCTTCGTCAACGTATGAAGGATAATCATGTCCGTAGACCCCACTTTACGCCAAATTCCATCCACCCAACTTTCCCCTACCGGGCCCGAACTCCATAACAGTGCAGTAGTGGTAATACTCGAGTATACCGGAATCAAAAGGTCTCAATACCCAAAGATTCCAAAATAGACCATGGTGGTTCATTGTTTAATCGACCTGGCCCATGCCGGCTCGACTCGAGTAACTAGCCACAGGTTTTGAGTTCAGAGATCACAGAAAAGTCGTTGGGTACAAACCCCCAAACGACTCCAGAACAGTTATAGATACAGATAACAGTTTCAAATTTACACTAATAAATGATCACAAGGCAAGAGAGCGACTGTGATAAAGTACACTCTCGTCTCAAATGGAATAAACAGATAGTTCAATCGTTCATATCATAAATAGCATGTGCAGAAACCACCTTTCACCACAAATAAGGGGAGTGGTACACTCACCGGTTCATGTAAAGATTCTTCAAAAGTTTTCACACCTTTCACCAGAAACAAGGGGAGTGGTACACTCACCGGTTCACGTAAAGATTCTTCAATAGTTTTCATGCCAGTGTGGCTTTAGTCGCCAAGAAACCCTAAAATAATTGAAGTAAAACAATTGAAGGTTCCGTATCTAAAATCGAGTAAACAAAATTTACAAGTGAGGCACGACTACTGGTCGTATGCCTCGCCAAATGCTTACTAATGCAAGAGTGCAAGAGTGCAAAACATGATTTTTGGGAACGAAAAGGTAACAAAAGGACCAAGAGCTTGAACGACCCAAAAACGCTTCAATTCTACCAAAAGGCAACCCAACCAAAAGGGACCAAACGGCCTAGAAAATTGAGCAGCATCTCCCCTAAATTTGCTTACTTTTCCATCCTATAATCAACACCAATTCATCTCAAATCAATCACATACACATCATAGACTGTCAAATACACCTTTTGGCATAATCAGAAAAACGAAAGCTACACTTACCGGATTGAAACGAATCTTATGGCGTTTCGAACCCAAAACATATATCTACATTTCTCATGAAGACCTCCAAAGCCAAATCATGCATTTTCATGGTCAAATATCAAAATTTTGGAGAGGACAGAAAACTGTCCGCGAAACAGAGTCTATGAGCAGTCAAGGGTTTATCGGTCTTTCCATAGGCTACAGTGCTCCAATCGATCTGAAATTTTACAGGTAGGTAGTCAACTCACATATCTACAATTTTCATGTTTTCCACAAGGGCTGATTCAGTCTTTAACATGGGCAAACGTACAGTGTAAAAACTGGGCAGATTACTACCCCTAAGCTGGAATTCATGTACTCTTGCTGCAATTATTTTGGGCACTCGAACTAGCATACCAAGCCTTATTTATCACAATATCAAGCTATCATTCTATTATCAACCACTACTTATCACATGAGGGCAGAAATAATACCATAAAACTAATCCTTGCAAATAACCATCACCACTTGAAATTAAGAGCTAGTAATTCCATCTTAACATGAAAATAATTCCTACTAAGCCTATACATGGCAAATCAAAGGTGAAATCACTTTAATAAAATTTGGAAATATCACGAATATGGAACTTCATCACCCAAACTTCCAAATCACAAGAATTTCCACAAAATTAATCAAGATCAACTCAATTCAAAACAATCAAATATTCTCAAAAATTAGACGGCATTACCCCTAAATTTATTTATTTGTCCAACCTACAACCAAAGACCATTTCTCATAGCAATTATCCACAACCACACATATGGTTCATATGCACTGCAATACATTCAATTAGGACCACAATCTCCCCTTCAATCAAGTCAATTAGAAGCTTAAAAGCCAACTATAAGAAAACCCCCAAATTGAAACCCTAGAAACTGCAATTTCTGCACAAACCAGAAATTTTCCGCAAACGATCGTAATTAACGCACAAAAGCTCCATTTAACACCATTTAGAGCTACCATACATGGCCAAACAACAATTTTCTTATAAGTTCAGAAAATTCATCAATAAATCCAAAATTGGTTAAACTTTACCCTAGCCCATGCAATCCTCCACAAAGTAGTATAGATAACATTGCTAATCCACCATTTTGCAATCAATTGAAGTAGATAAGGGTTTATTAGCAATATACCTTCACCTCAAGAAAATAGGTAGCTAAATGCTTCCTCCTCCAAAACAACTTTACCAAAAGCTTTAAACTCCCTTAGATGCGAAGTTAATCGGAGCAATTTTCAAACTAACGGTTAGATTACAAGATAGAAGCAAGATTGGAAGAAAAGTTTGGAGGTTTCCTTTCTTTTCTCTCCATGAAGCTCGGCTAAGAAGGAGCAAATATGAAGACTAAATGCAGCCAAACAAGATAAATATGAATGGAAACAGATGGTCAAAGTTGGCTGTCGGAGCTGCCACGTCACAATCCGGCCGGATTACTGGCCACGTCACAATCCGGCCGGATTTCTGGCCCGATTCGAGGCAGAAGCTAATCAAAATTTTTTCAAATCACCCAACCAATCCGGCCAAGAATTGGCCGGATTTCCGGCCGGACTCTCACAGTTCCCCTTTTTCAAAAAATATTTCCTTCCAAACTCAAACGTTACACTCAACCGCCCTTCCAACAAAGACATATATATATATTCGCACAATTACCCTTAATACACGCAATTCACACATTCATATATATGAAATGAAACCCCTCCTTAGAAAAAGATTGAAATTTTTGTTTCAATTTCAAAAGAAAATGAGAATAAACAAAATGTCGAGAAAATGTGAAAATTTTAGGGTTCTCACACTCTCTCCCCCTTAAGAAATTTTGTCCTTGAAATTTTCCTTTTAACGGAATCTATTAAAATCTGCGTTAGACAGTGGACCGTACCTTCTACGTCCTTAAATGAGTCAGAAACCTAAAGTTGCTCTAGGGAATACACTCGAGCCGGTTCTTTCGATCTAGTCCCTTTTTCCTTTGTCTGTCCTGAGTTGGTATCGAGTGGTTGCTGGGTTTTCCTCCCTTCGCGTAGAACAATTGGGCAGTTAGCAACCCGGTGATTTGCGCCCCCACAACGCAGGCATTTTCCCCTCCTTTTCCAACAATTCACCTCAGTATGGTTAATTTTTCCGCAATAGCTACAAGATGGGTGAGGGGTTGAGATTTCATCTTCCTGTGAGGCTCCTCTTGGAGTATCTTCTTTAGGTGTCTCCAAAATTCTTACACCTTTGGCTCCTCTACCTACCTTAACGAGTGGCCTACCGGGATTACCTTGTTCCTGCCTCTGAATGTCACTAAGTGCACTCATTTTCTTTGCACGGAAAGCCTCTGCTGGAATCCTTTCACATTGCCTTTTCAGTTCTATGTTCTCATACAATAACTCAATTTTCTCCGGTTGCTCATGTTTCCATCGCTCTTCCCAATACTCAGCTAATTTCTTTTGAACTTCTATCTCGTTTCGAAGAATCTTGATTTCCTTATACATACCTACCAAGTGTGCCATCTCGGGGATTCAGTGAAACTCAAGTGATAACCTGCCAGGCCAGTTGATAAATCATAATAAATAACTAGGTATAAGTGGCAATCTAATCATATAACTGTTAAGTTCCTTTGCTCCCAATTCAACCATAGAAGATTAAACTTACATATGCTCAAATGAAATGGGCGGAAAAGTAGAACATAGTTAAGGTAATGTCTTACGATACTATGTCACATATCCTGTATGTACATATTGAGACCTTAAAGCATACCTCATATATCAAGAGTTTCATACCTTATGCCACTTTTTTGTTTTCAAAATTTCTTTACCTATTTCTAAAACTCTCAATCTCGGTGAGCCAATAATCAAACCCAGTTCATATGGAGTCATTAGGGGACGGGTGTCAAGGAATTACAGGCAAGGTAGTTCGTCGAGAACCAAGCTACGGTTATTAGATATTCAAAGCGAAGTAAAAGCCTAGGTCATTGTAGTCAAGCCATCACGAATCAAATAAATACTTATCAAGTCCTCACGGTCATAATAAAAGAAAACAGGTCTTGGGTGTGAATTTTTCAATGTACCCTACTATCTAGCCACCCTTTAGAAACCCTAGTTAGACTAGTGTAGGATTCGTCCATGATAACACTCCCATATTTCATCCTCTCAATCAGTCTAATTACTAGGTCAAATATAAAGACCTTCCGTACCTTAGCCTTTGCCATCAAGATTAACCCAAAATTAATTAGGATACTGACCCTTATTCTAGCAGTCTCCACCCTTTGGTACTTAGGTCCAAGAATCTAAAATAAGATAATTCACAACTCGAGCTGGTCGGTCCCAAGTGTAAATCATCCATATTCAAGATTTCTACCCGACATACTTTTCTGTCTTCCTCAAGTTCCATGATAGAGAGATTTACACTGATAACATGCACGGTTCATAACTTATGCTCAAAAGAGCACTTAATCCTTTAGACACCTTCACAAAAGCAGGACTATAACACAACTTGGCCCAAGACACCAACCACACATAAACAACAGGTTCGAAAGTAGGAGTACGAGTTCAAAAGTTTAAACAAATTCAACCAAGTTCAAGAAGCACAAGTACAAATAAGGACTCACTCGCCTAGCCTATGCCCAGAGATTCTCATTCTCAAGCAGTTACAGGATTTGAGTCCACCTACAGGTCACATACGCCTCACGCTACTTGCTCATGTGTAAAAGAAATACCCTATATTCAGGCAAGTCGGGTCATTAAGTGTACGTAAGAGCACACTCATCTAAATAGGTTTAAGTCTCTAGTAGGCTCAATCTAATCGGTTCCAGGCAGTTCAAGGTCAATCTCAAGTAGTTCAAGCATCTCAAACCGCGACACTTACAAATCAGGCAATACACTTTATTCAATCAGGAAGACTAGAAGAAAGATGCAAAACTAAAATTTCTCAACAATTATGGCCACTACCGGAATCTATCAAAACCCGAGCCAACATTTAGTGGATAAATCCGAGTCATTCTTTCAATCTCCTCCTTTGATTAAATTTCTCACGTACCATACAAAGTCCTCGGTGCTCTAGTTTGTGCCATTGTAACTTCTCTCAAACTCACTTATAATTTCTATTCACATCACCATACATTAAACCATGCTCCGTTCAAAATTCACGAGCATTTCCTCAGGAAAAACATCGGGTACTCAAGTGCAAGAATTCAAACTAAAAGACTTCACAGCTCAGACCGTACGCTCTTAAACGAAAATCCAAGTCATATATACAAATCTCACTAATTCCATATTAGAGCAAATCTCACTCATTCGAATCAGATCACATACTTTTACGAAATTAGATTCAATCAAACCATAACACAACTGATACCAAAGGTTATCCATTCGGAGTTCAAAACTTTAATAAACAAGCCACCAACCAGAGCACCATTATCTCCAAGAATAACCTGTCTTAGGATTTTATAGTTAAAGTCTCAAGCTCCAAGTTCAAACCCAAGAAATAAGTATAACTTGTTAACTTACGTCTCAAATGGAAACCAAATCAATTCACACTAACTTCGTGCTCTTGAATGCAGTTACTCTATATCTCAAAATTCCCTCAATCCGTGCACCTGAAGATAGGCTCACTCTTCTTGAAACCAAATTTTTAAAACATAAGAAGAATATTTAAAGTAACAAAAAAAAAAAATCTTACCAGGTCCAGGATTTACATTATAAAACAAAAATTCGCCATTCTTCCGAGTGTAAAACATCAGTATACAATCAAGGGGGAAAACTTTGTTTAGAAAGTTTTAACCTTGTATAAACCCATCATATACAAAATTCAACTCATCAGTTATTCACAGATTTTCAAATTTGAGATTCAAGTAAAATTCACATATTTACCAAAATCGAAAATTATACGTACTTAAAGCATATATATATTATTTCAAATCATCGTTTGAAAATAAACTAGTACATCCAAGTTTTTTTTTCTCTTTAGTGTTTCAAAGTCGAAATTCTCTAGGAGGTAAATGGGTGGAAAAATGCATCTTATTCTTTTGATACTCTTTTATCTTAGTTCAAAATCATCATACATGGAGTTTAGCCATCAACTCTCAGTCTCTTATCCTCCCTAGTCAGTACTAATAATTACCTCTATTCTTTCCATACTTTCAGGTATAATGCTAATTCAAATTCGTCTAACCCTTCACTTGTGAGGACTCGAAAAACTATTATTTTAAATCCCCATTTTTGGCTAAATTAATTATTTATTTGGATTTTTGTCACGAATAATATTTTCTAGCCTTATTAGACTTAAATACATGGAGTTATGACTCCATTATATTTTTAAAGTGACTTGTTTGAAAAATTAATTTTTTGAAAGTTTGATTAATATAAATAGTGAAAACGTGTCTGAAAACTTTTGCCAATTGGGAATACAATAAGCTCGAAAATTTGGAGGCATGTACAATGGCCCTAAAATAGGTAATTTTAGGTTTAAGTACTCAAGTGATAGTTAGTGGTACGATCGTTACAAGAATTTCTCGAAGTTTCACTTTATCGCACCTAAATTGGAAATACGCGTGATCACGCGCGCGATTAATTGAGGGACTTTGGGCCATTATTTTGGGACAATTAAGAGTGGATAATACTTGTATGAATATAAGTGCATTAGAGGTTTAGTGCACTAGTGAAACAAATGCGAGAGAAATCGAGCCCAAACGTGCCCTACGCGCACTATTGAGAGTTGACTTTGGGGATGATTGTGCACCACACATTGTGTTTTCCTTAAGAAGCTAAATTTGGACCAAACACTCTCTCTCTTAGTCTCTCTCGTGGCCGAATTCTTAGCAGCAAAACACAACACAAAGTTGTCATTTTTCATCTTCAATTCTTGCACAAAACCTTCATAGATTCACACCAAAATTGAAGACCACTTAGCTTGTCACTTGGAGAGTTCATCTAGCTATCAAAAGAAGGAGCTTTTCACAGTTTTCTTGGAGCCTCTAAGGACCGAAAATTCTTCCTTGGTCTTCAACTAAATTAGGTAATGATCCAACACTCTAATCTTGGTTTATAGAGGTTGTCTAACACCTTTAAGCCCTTGTATCCATATGGGTGGTTGTGTTTGTCGGAAAATTGTGAAGGTGGACTCTATGAACTCCCACCCTTGTCTTGATGGCTGATGTGATGATTAATGATGAGTTTAATGTTGGTTTGGTGTTTAAGATGGTAGATTAATGGTGTATTAGTCGTATGAACTTCAAGAAATGCATGAGGGGAAAAGTTCCAATTCTGCCCCTGCCTTGAACATACCTATTTTTGCGGAATTTTGAGGTTGTAATGACTTATATATGATGTTTATATGTTGTATAGATGGTGTATAAAATTTCATTGAAAAGTATTGAGGTTTGGTTGGCTAAATGAATCAATTACACAAAACTAGTAAACCTGGAACTATTCCCGTAATGCTCTGACCAGTCTTCGTGTTATGGCCATAACTCTGTACTCCGACGTCAAAATCAAGTGCTGTCAGTGGCATTTGAAACTAGACATTCCAACCTTTCTGACGGTATAAAATGTACATTCTGGCTCCATGTGTGGGAGCCGAACCAACCATTTAAAGTTGGCTGTTCTGTTTCTCTGTTTCACTGGAAGGAAATGTTGAGGCTGCAACTTGTGGCTCAAATTCGAGCTAGTTGTGTGCCGAATTTCCGAATGATTTCTTTTCTGAAATTGTATCTCTATGAATTGTTTTTCCAACGCCATAAACTATGCCCAATTCCGAGTTAAATTGAGTGAGTTGTGATCGAAATACGGAGCCTGCCCTGCTCTTGAAAACCCTAACTCTTGGACAGATTTGATACAAGACTTGGTATAGACTTGTTAATTGAATATTTTGGTGCTAAGCACTTACCAAATGTACCATGAATGTTCCTTAGGCTTTTCCTATATTGATGAGCCATGTTTGAGGAATTTTTCCTTGACCAAATGTTTGGAATGGAAAACAAAAGGGTCAAGGCAGTTTTGCCTTGTGATTTTCGAAACTTTGGTTGCTTGATTGACTACCTTCCCGAAGGTATTTTTCCATGAAATTTTATAGAGGGATATTCTTTATATAGGAGTATTATACTGCCAAATTTTGTACCAATCCAAGTCCGTTTCGATACCTAACTGAAGTCCCAAAGTTGAAAGCTCAAATCTGGAAATTTGTTCACCAATTTTGAATTTTTCCCTAACTTTTAGCTACGTATCTCGGTGCTCGAAACTCTGCTTCTTGATCCATTTTTTCTGTTAAAAATCTTACTTGCAACTCTAATTGAGTTACAAATTTCAGAGACTAGCTCTAACGTGTGAATTTTGCCGAATTTTCAAAATTGGCCAAAAACCAACTTAAATTTGCCTTATGAACCTAAAACAGTAACTTTGAGCCATTTTTGAATATCTTCCATTTAGAATCATGAAAAAGTGTCTTCTAAGAACTTTGAATATTTTCAAAGAGATTTCCAACGGTACCAAGTTTTCCAATTTTTGACATGTAAAATGTGAGATACGATTTTTCAAAATATCGCATCAAAACTGAAAATTTTCCGAATTCCAAAGGAAGGGAGTTTTCAAGCACTCCTTATCCCTTCGATATTACTTGAAGGTTTATACTTGATTTTCCAAAATGAAAACTCGATCGCTCTTGTACTTTAAGAAACTTCAGTTGAACCTCGATTTACGAGTAATTGAGGTTCGTTTTCATGAAATTTTCTTAGATTGTACTAGTGTACAATCTTCCTTGATAATTGGGATATATGAGTGATACTTCACTATTATTTGCTCAGGAGCACACGAGAACCTTCAAGAGGATCCTATAGTGAACACTTGAACTTCCAGAAAATATTTTTTTTTTATTTGCTCGGTGAGTGTCAAGTGTATGACTACTTGAACTCTATGGACTTGATTCATGCTTGGCTTACCTGAGTACATGCTTGGCCTACCTGGTTTTGAAAAATGGAGTCGAGTGTGTACTTTATCGCACTCATTCTCATTTGAAACAAATGACTAATGTTTAACATGGTTTGCCTGGTTTACATGACCTGGAATACATGCTTGAACCTGTCAAATGCTTGAATACATGACATGGTATGCTATGGCTACATATGTCGTTGGAGTGAATCTCCTCGACACTTACATGATACATGGGGGACGCCCAAACTCATAGGCCGACCTTGGAACTCGAGCCGGCATGGGCTTGGTCGGGAACCTCGGTAAGCCATGAGATTCACATGATAAGCTTGATCTATTGAGAGATCTTGCTTGGCATACTCGTGGAGTATCGCCTTATAAATGTCGTGCGGGCCCGAAGCGGTGTATGGTGGACGGATGAGAAGTAAGTGGTGATCTACGGTTTGGAAATATCAACCAGTTGACGGAGAGTCATCGCGGGAAGATATACGAATGAACTGGCGAAACAAGTGGAATTTAGCTCCTGAGAGCTACCATATCCTTGAATTGTTTATGTTTACATTTCGTTGGCTTTACGAATTACTTGTAATTTATCACTTGAACTATTATTTTGGGCTTGTTACCTGATCAATGTGCTTGCATCTGTATTCTTGGCCTCACGAGCGTTTTTGCTCACCCTGTAGATTTGTTTTCCTTAACAGGTTTGAACTCAGAGGTGTAATGGAGAAACCCTCCTGATGTGCTTTTGTTTAGGATTTCTATTATATTTTGGCTATTCCCTTGGTTTTAGGTTGTACTTCTGGAATTGAAATGTAACTTTTGGGGCGTGATGTATATTTGGGATTCGTGATGTACTTTGAACACCCGACGTGCGGGTTAGTTAATGGATGAATATTGTTAAACTTGAGCGCTTCCGCATTTACTGTATTTAAGTTATTTACGTGTGTTGTGTAGTTCGATAATAAACTTGAATGGAATTGCTTGAGTCCTGGCGAGAGTTAGGCAGGAGTCCCGCGGATATCCTTTGGTTCGCCTTAGGGAGAAGTGGGGGCGTCACAGTTGGTATCAGAGCGCTAGGTTGGCGCTAGGTTAGAGATCTATATGGGAGACATATTAGATACTCTATCCTTAAGACCTGAAACCGGATAACTAAGTTATACCTTAAGAGGTATTTGTGACATACTAGTGATCGGGTTAGGCATGCATAAACGACATTCGAACTAGATAGTGATTTAAATTTCTAACCCGAAAGGTGTTATTATTTTGCAGGGATGGAAAACGGAAATGTAGTTCCGGCGATTAACGGGAATGGCCATGTAGTGCCTCCTTGGCCTATCTACTACCGAGCTTTAGTTGGGGAAGCTCGTGTACGCTACTCGCCTGATATTCGATACCCCCGATGTGCTTGTAGGGTGACCTTTGCTTACCCAAATCATGTTGTACTAGCCTTGGATGTCGAGCGTCGTCAGTTGGTGAATGCCAACTTGGACTTACAGGCTGAGGTGGACGAGTTTCGACAGATGGTTAGCGCTTAGGGCGAGAGGATCACCGAGATCGAGGAGGTGCTTGAGGGCGAGGTAGCTACGTCTGTTGTGGTTAATGAGGAGGTTCGGAGCACTAGGGCTCAGCTTGCTAGGTTGAGGGAGGAGGTCCGTAGTCGGGCTTCCGATATCGTAGCTGATGCCACTAGGCTAGTCGATGAGACTATGGGTGTAGCCCAGGACTCTGAGGAGGAGGATCCTGAGGAGGAGATTCCTCCTGATAGTCTTACTGCGGACTAGGTCTAGGCAGTTAGACCTCTCTTTTGACTCTTTTGACCAGTATAGTTAGAATTAGTTGGGGTGACGCTAAGTGCTGAGGCCATTGTATTTTGCATGACTGTGTGGCTTATTTTGAAACACTTGCTTTTACTTTAGTCTTCTGTGACTAAAAGTATTCTTGTGGCACCTGTGTGCTATATTTTGTAACTATCCCATGACTTGCTAATTATACGAACTTGATATGCTAATGAATGTAAATTATTGTTACTTCCGATATTTTCTTGATTGGTTCCTGTTCTCTACTTTTCACCACATAATTTATTTATTTATTGCTTGCACTAGGCACGCCTAGATTATGGAAGGATTAAGAAGTGGTCGAGGTCGTGGGCGAGGGACTAGACAGGCCCAACCTGAAAGGGATGACCAAGGATCGGCAACTAGACCGACCCAAGGTTAGGAAAATATTGAGGGTAATCAAGTGGCTACCGCCATTAATAGGATGATTGATATCCTAGAGCGCTTAGCTGATAGACAAGGCCCTGGACCGTTCAACCAACTTGGGGGTCAGGAAAGAGGAGAGGATAGAGCCTTAGAGAGATTCTTAAAATTTAACCTGCCTAAGTTCCTTGGCGAACCTGATCCTGAGGTAGCGGAGAATTGGTTAGAAAGGATGACCAACATATTCGCTGCTTTAGACTACACTAAAGATAGGCAAATGAATTTCGCTGCTTTCCAATTTGAGGGAGTAGCCCGTGCTTGGTGGGATCTGATAAAAGGAAAATGGGAGAGAACTCAAACCCCTTGGATTTGGGAGAATTTCACAAGGGAATTTAATGAAAAGTTTCTTCCGCCCTTAATCCAGGAGAAGAGGGAGGACAAATTTATCAAGCTGAAACAGGGGACTCTTAGTGTAGTTGAGTATGAAGGAAAATTTACTAAACTTTCAAAGTACGCTCCCGAATTGGTGGCCAATGAATGAAAAAGGATTAGACGGTTTGTTTAGGGATTTAATGTGGAGATACAAGAGGGCTTGGCCGCAGCCCAAATCTCTACATTTACTGAAGCCTTAGAGAAGGCACAAAGGGTTGAGAGTGCAAGATTTCACGTGAGAGACTTCCAAAATAGAAAGAGAAACTTTTCTAGCCATACCTCTGGACAAGCTAGTAAAAGTGCACAACCTTCCAAAATGGGAAGAGGAGCGGGAGGACCAAGGACTGCTGGAGTTTCGAGAGGAACTTTATCTAGAGGAGGTCGTAGTGGACTGACACAAGGTTAGGAGAGCACCTTCTAGTGGTTCAGCGGTGACCCCTCAAGTTACGTGTGGGTACTGCGGAAAACCCAACCATTCTGAAAATGACTATTGGAGGAAGTCTGGAAAGTGCTTGGCCTGCGGTAGTACCGAGCACCAGCTCGCGAATTGTCCAAACAAAATAAAGACAGGAGGTGATACCCATAGACCGGAAAAGTCAGCCTCTAAGCAAACCAGTGCCGGAGGGAGTCGACCGAAAGTACCGGCTAGGGTTTATGCACTGGATTATCAACAAGTTTCTGAGGCAACTGAGGTGGTAGAAGGTACAATCCCAATCTTTCACCGTTTAGTTAGGGTTTTAATTGATCCAGGTGCTACACATTCTTTTGTAAACCCTAACTTTATGAGTGGGATAGACTTGAAGCCAATTAAGTTACCATATGATTTAGAGGTTAAAACGCCTACTGGGGATCAAAGTCTAATTGCTAACTTGGTGTATCAAGATTGTGAAGTCTGGATTGGGGAACGAAAATTATTGGCTGATTTGATGGGATTGACGATTAAGGGATATGATGTAATCTTGGGGATGGATTGGTTAGCCCGTTATAATGCTCAGTTAAACTGTAGGATGAAGATTGTAGAGTTGCGTATTCCAGGAGAAGCAACCTTGAAACTGGATGTAAGGGGTAAATTGGCTTCGTCTGTACTTATTTCAGGAATTCGGGTTAGAAAATTATTAAGTAAAGGAGCTCAGGGGTATTTGGCTTTTCTTATTAACACCCCTAGTGATAAGGTGAATTTGGAGGACATGCCTGTAGTCAGAGACTTTCCTGATGTTTTTTCTGAAGAATTGGAGTCTCTGCCCCTGGAACGGGAAATAGCCTTTAAGATTGATGTAACTCCGGGAGTAACTCCTATTTCTAGAACGCCATATCGAATGGCCCCGGCCGAATTGAAGGAATTGAAATTGCAACTACAGAACTTGTTAGAATGGGGTTTTATACGGGAAAGTGATTCGCCGTGGGGAGCCCCAGTTTTGTTTGTTAAGAAGAAAGATGGGAGTCTAAGACTATGTATAGACTACCGAGGTTTGAATGATGTTACAATTAAGAATAAATACCCACTGCCCCACATTGACGAGTTGTCTGACCAATTGCAAGGGGCTGTAGTATTCTCGAAGTTGGATTTAAGACAGGGTTATTATCAGTTGAGGATTTTGGAGAAGGACATACTCAAGACTGCTTTTAACTCGAGATATGGGCATTTTGAGTTTGCCGTGATGCCATTTGGGTTAACAAATGCTCCTGCTGCTTTATGGATTTAATGCATAGGGTTTTCAAGCCTTATTTGGACCAATTCGTGGTAGTGTTCGTTGATGATATTTTGGTATATTCTAAGAATGTGAAAGACTATGAGAAACACCTGAGGGTTGTTTTGCAAACCTTAAGGGAACATCAATTGTATGCTAAGTTTAGCAAGTGTGAGTTCTGATTAAAAGAAATGACTTTCTTGGGACACATAATTTCTAAGGATGGGATTAAGGTGGATCCAGCTAAAGTTGAAGTTGTTTCAAAATGGAAACGACCGGAAAACCCTACTGAGGTTCGAAGTTTTATTGGGTTAGCAGGGTATTACCGGAGATTTATCCAGAATTTTTCAAAAATTGCTGGATTTTTCAAAAATTGCTGGATCCATGACTGAATTAACCAAGAAAAATGGAAAGTTTATATGGAGTCCTAAGTGTGAAGGAAGTTTTCAGGAGTTGAAAAGACGTTTGACAAGAGCGCCTGTGTTAGCTTTGCCAAACGGAAAGGATAGTTTTGTGGTTTACACAGATGCTTCTAAGGAAGGAGTAGGATGTGTTTTAATGCAAAATGATAAAGTAATAGCGTATGCCTCTAGGAAATTGAAACCGCATGCAGGGAATTACCCGACTCATGACTTGGAGTTAGCAGCTATGGTTTTCGCTCTGAAAAAATGGAGGTATTATCTATACGGAGTGACATTTGAGGTTTTTACAGACCACAAAAGCCTTAAGTATTTATTTTCACAGAAGAAACTGAATTTGAGGCAGCGTAGATGGATGAAATTTCTGGAAGACTATGACTGTACGATCAAGTACCATCCAGGGAAAGCTAATGTAGTGGCTGATGTTTTGAGTCGTCAAGTACAGATGGCTGGATTGATGATTAAGGAATTCGAATTGTTGGAAGAAATTAGTCAGTGGAATCCTCGACTGGAACCGAGGAAAGTAATTTTGGAGAATATTGTATTGAATTCCACTTTGATGGAACGTATCAAGGAATCTCAAGGAAAGGACACTGAAGTGCAGAAATGGTTGGAAAAAGTTAAAAAGGGGGACGATTTGAACTTTAACTTGGGATCGAATGGTGTATTGAGATTTCAGAATCGGGTAGTTGTGCCAAAGGATGAAGGGCTTAAAAAGAAAATCTTAGAAGAGGCACACCGATCAAAGTTCACAGTACATTCAGGAGGGAATAAAATGTACCAAGACTTAATGAGTTTGTATTGGTGGGAGAACATGTAGAAGGAGATTGCTAAATTTGTCCAAACATGCTTAATTTGTCAATAGGTTAAAACCGAACATCAGAAACCATCAGGACTTTTGCAACCTCTAGAAATACCTGAATGGAAATAGGAGAATATCACCATGGATTTTGTATCGGGATTACCAAGGACACAGAGAGGCCATGATTCGATTTGGGTAATAGTAGATAGATTGACCAAATAGGCTTATTTTCTGCCGATTAACATGAAGTAACCGTTAGAAAAACTGGCTAGGTTGTATTTGGATGAGATCATTAGGTTACATGGAATACCTGTACGTATCGTGTCCGACAGGGATTCGGGATTTGTTTCGAGATTCTGGCAAAAGATGTAAGAGGTATTGGGGACTAAGTTGAACTTTAGTACCACTTATCATCCCCAGACTGATGGACAGTCGGAGACGACTATTCAAACACTTGAGGACATGTTAAGGACTTGTGTTCTGGACTTTGGAGAGAATTGGAGTAAGTTTTTGACTTTAGTAGAATTTGCCTACAACAATAGTTTTCACTTTTCTATTCAGATGACCCCGTATGAGACCCTTTACGGTCGGAAATGTAGGTTTCCGATTTGTTGGGAGGAAGTAGGTAAACGGAAGATTTTAGATCCGACTACAGTGTCATGGATTGAGGAAGCTAATGAAAAAGTAAGGTTGGTATGCCAAAGAATTTAGACCGCCCAGAGCCGCCAAAAGAGTTATGCCGATAATCGAAGAAAGGATTTGGAGTTGACTGTTGGAGATTTGGTATTTCTCAAGATTACACCTTTGAAAGCAAGCTTGATGTCTGGAAAAGGAAAGAAGTTACAGCCAAGGTTTGTAGGGCCTTACAAGATTATCCAACGTGTGGGGAGTGTAGCCTATAAGTTGGAGTTACTGCCGAGTTTATCTCAAATTCATAATGTGTTTCATGTATCTATGCTTAAGAAGTACCATCCAGACCCTTCACATGTTTTGCAACCAGAAAATGTTGAGATTAATGAGACTATGACCTATGAGGAGAAACCGGTTAAGCTTCTGGATAGGAAGGTAAAGGAATTGAGAAATAAACAGATACCATTAGTAAAAGTCCTCTGGAAGAACCATGGGTTGGAAGAAGCAACTTGGGAGGTCGAATAAGCAATTCGAGAAAAGTATCCAGGCCTGTTCACCAATCAAGGTAAATTTTGAGGACGAAATTCTCTTAAGGAGGAGAGCATGTGAGGACTCGAAAAACTATTATTTTAAATCCCTATTTTTGGCTAAATTAATTATTTTTTTAGATTTTTGCCACGAATAATATTTTCTAGCCTTATTAGACTTAAATACATGGAGTTATGACTCCATTATATTTTTAAAGTGACTTGTTTCAAAAATTAATTTTTTTAAAGCTCGATTAATGTAAATAGTGAAAACGTGTCTGAAAACTTTAGCCAATTGGGAATACAATAAGCTTGAAAATTTGGAGACATGTACAATGGTCCTAAAATAGGTAATTTTAGGTTTAAGTACTCAAGTGATAGTTAGTGGTACGATCGTTACAAGAATTTCTCGAAGGTTTCATTTTATCGCGCCTAAATTGGAAATACGCGTGATCACGCGCGCGATTAATTGAGGGATTTTGGACCATTATTTTGGGACAATTAAGAGTGGATAATACTTGTATAAATATAAGTGCATTAAAGGTTTAGTGCACTAGTGAAACAAATGCGAGAGAAATCGAGCCCAAACGCGCCCTACGCGCACTATTGAGAGTTGACTTTAGGGATGATTGTGCACCACACATTGTGTCTTCCTTAAGAAGCTAAATTTGGACCAAACATTCTCTCTCTTAGTCTCTCTCTTGGCCGAATTCTTAGCAGCAAAACACAACACAAAGTTGTCATTTTTCATCTTCAATTCTTGCACAAAACCTTTATAGATTCACACCAAAATTGAAGACCACTTAGCTTGTCACTTGGAGAGTTCATCTAGCTATCAAAAGGAGGAGCTTTTCACGGTTTTCTTGGAGCTTCTAAGGACCGAAAATTCTGTCTTGGTCTTCAACTAAATTAGGTAATGATCCAATACTCTAATCTTGGTTTATAGAGGTTGTCTAACACCTTTAAGCTCTTGTATCCATATGGGTGGTTGTGTTTGTCGGAAAATTGTGAAGGTGGGCTCTATGAACTCCCACCCTTGTCTTGATGGCTGATGTGATGATTAACGATGAGTTTAATGTTGGTTTGGTGTTTAAGATGGTAGATTAATGGTGTATTAGTCGTATGAACTTCAAGAAATGCATGAGGGGAAAAGTTCCAATTCTGCCCCTGCCTTGAACATACCTATTTTTGCGGAATTTTGAGGTTGTAATGACTTATATATGTGTACGCGATAAAAATTTCAAGTCTGCAAAATGACAAGAAAAAGAAATACATGACAAATATGTACTATATAAACTTAGAAAAATATGTAGGTACAATCTCTGGAAGTTTCTCGAGCTTATGGAGAGCTTCCTTCGATTCTTCTCCTCGAACACCAATCCAAGGGCTTCGCAGCTTGTTCTTGGATCCACCACCGGCTCCTTCAAATCTTGATATGGAAGACTTGAAGGGCTTGAAAATATTTGGAGGCTCAAGCCTTGATATGCGAAAGACTTGGAGAGCTTGAAGATCCAACCCTTCGTAGTTTAAAGCTTCAATACTTGAGTGTATGAGATGCTTCTTGATATCTCTGTGTATCTGTCCGTGTCTTTAATTTGGTTAAGAGACATCTATTTATAGTTGTAGCAAGAGGTAGAGGTTGAGAACCTGTGTACCACTCCACTTGTCTTGCAAGACGTGCAGTCATATTAAGACTGTACCAGTCAAATATTATCTCTTCATTTTATATTTATTAATAAAGAGATAAGAAATTTATCGATTGGCCAAACTCGTGGGGACACGTGACATGGCGCCGTTTGACTGGCCAAGCTATTGCAGTATATAAGAGATATACTTGGATTAAATAACTCTAAATATTATCCCCTTAATATGAAATAAATATTTAGATATTTATCCAATGGACATGTGACATGATATGATCTGGTTGGTGGAGATATCCCTGCAATTTGAATTGATATGGAACACCTCACCTTGACACGTGGCAAAATATAATTGGTCATTTAATAACCAATTTTTCCAAGTGTACGTGCCATATGGCAATATCCGATTGGACGAAAATATTTAATAGACCAATGGTAATTTTTAGAATTTAATTAAAATTTCATTGTCTACAAATGCCCCCTCGAAACTTGAGCGTGAATGCTGGATATCAGAGCAAATTTTGAACGGACAAGTTTTGACACATATTTTTTTGCTTCAATTTGAACACCACTGACATATTAGTTTTCAAGTGAAACCCATAAATGGGCTAAACTTCAAGCTTTGCAAACTTTATATCAATTAATTGTATCACATATGATAGTTACGTGGAATACCAACAATGCATCCCCTATTGAGCTCAATTTCCAAGATTGCTAGCTTTCAATTTCCCGACGCCGGACCACCTTATATCAATTTCCCAATGCAATCCCGTAGTCCAGCGTCATGCATGGCTAGCTTTCAATTGCTAGCTTTCAATTTCCCAATGCAATCCCATAGCTTTACTCAAAATTTTGCACTTCGTATATCAATTCGTGAGCTTTGCTCATAAGATGGCCATGTGGGATCCACCAATTCATGCAACATTAGTTATATCAATTTCAGGATCATGCCAAGGCTTTGTCGGACCATCAACTCCAGGAGCAATGCCGTGACCTCTGAATTGGTGATAAAGTAGCCACCAATTTTAATTATAACCATTTGTCCTCAAGAAAGCCCAATGTATTGATTTGTGGGACATTGCATATTACATGCCTGATCATTCACGTGCAAGCCATTTCAAAGATGAAATCCTAGGAATCCAAGTGAACTTCCATGTATCTTGCTTACCAATCTCTCACGGAAGTCATAGAAACCCAATTGATCATAGAAGTCATAGGAACCACGGAACTCCACCGCTTCCAAACTTCACGCATTGCAAATTTTATAGAAGTGTCTTGTATCATATAGGATAGCTACGTGGAGCATCACCAATTCATGCATCCAAGCCGAATCATCATATGGAACAGCTTTATGTCTCCTACTTCAGACTGACTCCGTTCTTTGTAGTATTCAATCCTTTGAGGTCAGGATTTGCACCACTGATAAACTAGATAATTAATTTCTTCGCTGATCACATTCGGAACTCAAGGAGCACTCTGACACAAATGCTGAGAATCCAACTCGCAGAGGAAGCCAATCGTGAGAACAAGAGCTTCGCATTTCATCCTTTCTCTTCGTCCCATTATACAAAGCAGGAAGAACCAGATTCCTTTTGCGAGTAAACTTCCTCGGCTCGATAAATTAGCCTGCTAAACCGCAAGTACTTCGAACAATGAGTCCTTTGGTGTTTTAAATTGAAACACTTCTGACCAGAATCCTTCTTGAATATAGGATGCATATCTGTTATAAATACGCAATGGTTGAGGCATCAATTTACTCACAGTTCGAAGACAAACTCTCCCTCATTTCTTTTTTCTTTCTTTCCACTAGCATTGCTGGATTGCTGCTACGTCTCTGCTTGCCGTTGCCGTCATTCATTGTTTGCTAATTTGCTTGGCTTTGCTACCTTTTCAACTGATCAATTTCGGTCGACACTCTTGCTGAGCTACCCCTGAATTGTTTTAAGGTATGCACTACTTTCCCAAGCTATGGGTGGATTTCTTCTCTGGTAGAGTTCAAAATCTTTTTTTTTTTTTATATAACTAACTCCCAGGCCTTCAATTTATCCATGGACACACTTGCTCTTATATTATCCCAGCCAGAATAGCTTTCATGCATGAATCTAATATGCCTCTTGAGTTCACGGTACCATTCATACGGATTAACCGATGAATAACTTGAAACCTGCATGTTAAGCTGCCATATCTCAAACTTACGAATTTGAACCATCGACTCATTATAGGATAACATGATTCCCAAATCCCGAAACTCGTGAGTAGTTAGCATATGAATCCATGCATGGTTTTTTTTTTTTTTAACATAAGTAGCTCTACCAAGTCGCGTTGGAACCTCGACACTTCATGGTCATCTAACCAAGCAAAGTGGCCTTTGATCAATAGAGACAATTTGCAGTTGGTTATCACCGTTGCCGAGCCGCAAGCGTTAATCGTCATCCATTGGTTGCACTTGAGCAAATTGCCGCATCAACAAATTGCCGCTGCCGCCGGGGCTAGTAGTCATCTGTTGGTTACAAAAGAAGAATCCTTCGCTTCCCAGGTACTTGCGGCTCCACTACTTTTTACTTGCAATATTTAATTATTACAAGAAGCTTTAGTCAATTGAGACGCTTCGAGCCTCCGCGATTTTACCAAATATTTTCTCAAAATATAATTTGAGAATGAAGCTCGGGTCTCGACTGAAAGACTAAAATTGACCCAATGGAGATTGGCTCGAAATATTATTTGTGGCGCCCTTTTTTTTCCCTTTCTCTTTCTTTTTTTTTTTTAAATATTATTCGAGATCGTATATGCCCTTTGTAGACACCAAATTTTTGGTGTTTTATTATTTATTTATTTACCATTCATTTTTTATTTGTTCTATTTTTTATTTCTCACAATTAGTTTTATTTACTTTTAGTTTTAGTTATTTTAGCGTAGAATTTTTCAAAGGAAAAATGAAAAGAGAAAAAATAAAAAATTGAAAAATGAAAAAAAAAAGAGAAAAAGAAAAGGAAAAAAGAGAAAAACGATGAAAATGGAAAATGAAAAAAAAGGGAAAATTGGATTTGCATTTTGTTGTTTCTTATGTTAATTAAATTGTTTTTGTTTTTAACTTTTATTATTTTCAATTTTGTTTTAATTAATTTAAAAAAAAAAAAAGGGAGACATGCGACTTGCAAGCTGCGTTTTTCGCAGCTTGCAAAGAAGGGCTCGGACGGACCTTGGACTGTAAATATAGCAGAATTAGCTGAGGGTTTTAGGGTTGCTCTGGATATAAAAGCTGGAAAAAACCGCAGCCGCAAGAGGGAGAGTTTTGGGAGCCCGGGAAGAAAGCTTCGGACGGCTGGGCTGAGGAGAAGAAAAAAGAGGTGACGGCTAGAAAAGGAAACCAACAAGAAAAGGTTAGGGAGGAAGTGGCGGCTGTTAGCAAAAGAGAAAAGAAAACAACAACGGCAAGAGACGAAAGGCAGGAGGAAAAACAGAGTGAAGGCTGAAAATTTGAAAAGAGAAGATTTGGGTAGCGGCTAAGTTGAGACCGAAAGGGGGGCTAGTTGGCGTCTGGAGTTTCGAAAGAAACTTGGAGAGTTGAGGGTTTGGAAAATTTGAGAGAAGGTAGAGTAGAGTAGAAGGTAAGAAGCCGAGAACTCCATCAGAGGAGACAGCTCATTTTTGGGTGGTCCTGCGGTGTTGCTCATCCCAGGGTACCTACGGTGTTTCGACTCCCCAAAGTAGCAACTGAGGTAACATTGATTTCTCATCTTGTGCATTCCTCTCCCTGAGGTTTTGTTTATCGGCCGGATCTTGTGATCGAGATTATGCAGGCTGCATTTCTTTTAGCTTTACATGATGGCTGTCTCTGCTTTCTATCCTTCCCCTTCGCCCGTTTCATTCTGTCCAAAGACTTGTTTTGTCCATGAGTTGAAGAGCCAAGATGATGCTTGGCAGTCTTGTCGGAAAGGCTGTATCTTTGATCCCCATTTTACTTAGTTTCAATTTGTTAGAATCTTTGGAGTCTGTTTGAAAGAGCTTGCTGCAACAAGATCGAATCTTTCGGCTCGTTGCAGCAGTTTAGTCATGTCGTTGCTTTTTCTTTGTTTTACTGAAGCTGTGATTCGTTTGACATTGATTGTTTTGTTATCTATAATTGAGTGAAATGTCATGAACAATATCTGGAATTAGGAATGTGTTTGGATGAGAAATTTATGGCTGATGAACACTATAAGTGTAGCTAATCATAGCTGGAAAATTGCAGCAGGCTCCATCTTCTAAACTGCAGGAACTTTTCTCATGTTTTTTTTGCATAAAGCTGCGTTTTTAACTCTTGGTGGTTCCCATAAGAATCTGAGTTCATGTTGGATTGTTTCTGGTTAATTTCGCATTTACTTCGGTCATACATGGCTGCTCTCCTAGTCTCTTGTGCATTTAGTTTCTTTCTCACATTGTTACTCCTATCCAGGTTGTAGTTTCTTTTTGGTTTCTTATTGTACAGCAAATTTGCATGGTGTCTTGCTAAGTTTTCTGTTTGGTTGAATGAAATTGGTTGCTTAGTTTGAATTTATGATGTTGGGTTGGAAATAAATCAAGGCTTGGCATGAATCTTGCTGACCGAAAGTTTCTTGGAGCTGTATTTTTGCAGCAGAATTTATTGTAGAAAACTTCCCTGGTTGCCGAATTCTTTTTAGCAGAAAACTTGGTTCGAATTCTGGTTTGCATGAAAATCTTCACCATTGCTGGTTCTGCCATTCTCTTGCACGTATGATAGATTGTTTGAAACGATAAGTTTGATCAAAGCTTGAGGTTGAGTTTCAATTTGGGAAACTTGTAAAACCTGTCGTGCGAAGTTCGTTTGCTGAAGCTTCAATAGTATAAGGAAATTTGTTGCAGAAACAAGTTTCTTCGTAGTTGCATGAATCTGCATGAAATCTTTCAAAATAATTGCTCTTTAACCCCCCAAGTCCCTCTTGACTCACTATGGCCCAATTAGTTGAATAATTTAATCAATTTTGTCATTCTAGAATCTTAATTGCTTTTGGTACTTTGATATGATTTTGGGTAAGACGTTTAGTGAGTTTTAGAATGCATTTTGAGGTTCAATAAGTTTTGATAGATTTTTAGCTTGCATTTGTGTTCTAATCACATTTTGGATAATTTTGATGTTTAACTTGAACAAATAGATTTCCATTCATCTTTGATGAAGTTATATCATTTGATTTTAATGGGTCTCATCTTAAGCCATTAATTTTAGTATTTTATTTTAGACCCTTTCATCAATTAATCTAATTAAGTCCCTGTTGCTTTAGTTTCTTGTATGTGGTTGGCTTGTCTATGTAAATACTTTAGTTGACTCAACTTAGTGTTTAACTTTCATTTTTCATATTTAATTTTTATTCCCTAATTAAAGTGGTACCTTGACCTTTTTATTCTTTTGGAGGGTAAATTAATAATTTCACTTCATCAGGGCACCAATTCAAGGGAGGTACACCCTAATCCCTTATTTCTTACTCTATTTGACCCTACGTGTTCTATGTGACTTTACGTGTTTAATTGCATGCCCCTTGGATGTTTATTTATTTATTTACTTTATTGTCCTTAGCTTTGTATATCTTTCATTTGAAAGGCACTTGAATGCCAAATTTGTAATAGTTAGGTATTTATTTTATTTATTTTATTCCGTTTCCCCTTTAGATTGTAGTAGGCACCCCCCTTTGTAATAGATAGAGCTTATGTGCTATGTGTTTGTGCGTGCCTATGTGTTTATTGCTTTATTAGGCTCTTGCATCTAGTTGAGCATGCTAAGTGTTATGTGCTATGTGTTTACGAGTGTTTGGCATGTCTACTCGCTTTCCGTAACCATGAATGAATGTGATGGATGAATGTACGTTTCCAATAGTCCAACGCTAGTAAGAATTCATAGAATGGGCTAGTCCAACGCTAGACCCTTAGGGATTTCTCCCGTGAGTCCATACTTGCATGTTTCACTTCATTTCATGCATTTTTCTTAGTTTTATCATTTTGTATGCCCCTCGAACCCCTTTTCCCTCCATTTTAGGATTTTTGCATTTCATGCTAGTTATAGGGTTCATTTGCTTGAGAGTCCCCTTAAATATGGGATATAGACGAGTGTGGCTTTTTCTAAACCTTAGCACGCTTGTATTCCCTCTATAAAAGGGCAAATTGAGTCACGATTTAGGTCTCCCCGTACCCAATATGCATGAATTCCCTAGGCTCATGCATTTTTAAATCCACTCTACCATTTTATACCCTCATCACACTTTCATTTTTCCTCCCATTTTGCACACGTGCACCTTTATGTTTCTTCACTAGCACACGAACACTTTTATCATCACTTGCACACATGCACTTCATATTATCATTTCACATACCGTACCTTACCCACTCACGTGCACATTTTCATTTACATATTTATTGTTTTTTATTACTTTTTCAAACTCATGTCCTCACATTGCATACATGCATTCCATTCATTTGCATCCCACTCGCATTATTCGTGACTTCTTCAAAGGATCGTTATTGGGCTTCACAATTAATGTGATTGGCACCACTCAACCTTTGAAGAGAAATTTTCCCCAATATCTCTAGGTCTAGGGTTTGCATTCATGTAGTGCATCCAAATGTAATAAATTCTTTGGTTAAAACAAGAAAATCTTTGATTAAATCATGCAACTAGCCTTGGTTAGGTCAAAGGGGTGCCTTGGATTTTATCCTTGCCTTCCCCTTTGTCAAATGTGACTCCCGAACCTTTTGCTTTGGTTTACGTGGATTAGGAGTCGTTTAAAAGGGGTTTCTTACTACTTTTTCCTATTTTTTCTTTAAAAATTCATTTTTTGGTGACTTGGTACACCTTATTTCATTACCAAGTGGCGACTCCAATTTTTATTTCAAAAACCCTTTTTAAACTATAATTTTGGATCAAATCGTCGCGTTCTCAACCCCCCATTTAGACCCATTTTTTCTTTTAAATCACAATTCATTTTCCAATCACAAAAAATACATTTTTTAAACCATTTCATTTATTTATAAAAAATGGGGCGCGACACCCTTTAAGTATTATTTGAGAATAAAGATTGGCTCAAAATATTATTTTTTGAACTATTCCCCAGGGCTGAAAACTTAATCTCAATTTTCGTACAAATTTTTTATTTTTTTATTTTTTATTTTTTATTTTTATTGTCGCGCCCCACTTTTTGATAAATAAATAAATGGTTTGAGAAAGATGTTCTTGATTCAATTTTGATTGGAAAATGATTTTTGTGAATTGAAAAAGATATGGGTCTAACATGGGACTTGAAAAAGCGATGATTCGACCCAAAAAATAGTTTTTTTTTTTTAAAAAGGGTTTTGAATGAGAAATTGGAGTCGCCACTTGGTAATGATTAAGATGTACCAAGTCACCTAAAATAAATTTTTTAAAGATAAAGTAGCAAAACCCTTTCAAAAACGACTCCTAGTCCACGTAAGCCAAAGAAAAAGGTTCGGGAGTCACGTTTGACAAAGGGGAAGGCAAGGATAGAATCCAAGGCACCCCTTTGACCTAACCAAGGCTAGTTGCGCGACTTAACCTTTCCTAGTTTTCTACCCAATGTATATTCGCACGTTGGATATGACTATATGAATGCAAAACGGAAAGAAAAATGCAATCCTAGATTCTACGATGTCTCTTGTGAGGCTTTTGGCCCCAAACCACATGAATTGTGGCGGCCAACAAAGGGAAACCTCATAGAGGTCGATTAATGCAAATGAGATTCAAGTGTGCAAGTGTGAAAGTGTATGAAAGGTGCTTGTGTGAAATTGTATAAAGTTCAAGTGTTTTTCGTGTGCAAGTGCATGAAAATAGAATAATAGATATATAAGGTAAAGTGGAATTTCATTTGTGAAGGGAAAATAAGCAAGTGATAGGTAAAATGTAGCAAAAGAAGTATGGTTTGTGAAAAAATGTGTTTAAGAGAGTATGTAGGTGATAAAAATGAAAGTATGACCCTAGAGGAATGCAACAAGTCGGGTACGGGGGTGGACTCCTAACTTTTCGACTTGATTTTCCCTTTGATTAGAAGGCAAAACTAGCGTGCTAAGGCTATCGAGTAGCCACACTCGCTCGTTTCCCTTATCAGAAGGGGACACTCAAGCAAAATGAACCCTATAACTAGCATGAAATTCAAAAATCCTAAAATGGAGGGAAAACGGGTTCGAGGATCATGCCAAATGATAAAACTAAGGAAAATGCGTGATATGTGGTGAACAAGCAAATGATATGCTAATGAGGGGAAATCCCTAAGGGTCTAGCGTTGGACTAGCCCTTTCTATGAATTCCGACTAGCGTTGGACTAGCGGAAACGTACATTCATCCATTCCATTCATTCATGGTTATGAAAGCAAGTAGACATGCCAAAACGCTCGTAAACACGTAGCACGTAGCACTTAGCATGCTCGACTAGATGCAAGAGCCTACTAAAGCAATTTAACATGTAACAACAAAAGCAAGCAACCAAGGGGAAGGGGAAATGGACCAGATGCTCTACGAGCCCTAGCTATTACAAGCCAAGAGGTGTACACATACCCCGTGAAAACATAAAGGGAAAGGGGAAATGGACCAGATGCTCTCCGAGCCCTATCTATTACAAGCCAAGAGGTGTACACATACCCCATGAAAGCATAAAGGGGAAGGGAAATGGACCAGATACTCTCCGAGCCCTATCTATTACAAGCCAAGAGGTATACACATACCCCATAAAACTTAAATAAAAGTAAAAAGCAAGTAAATGCATGCAAGGAGGTAAGGAAAGCGGAGTAGGCATGCATATTCACATAACACGTAGAAGCACGTAGGGTCAAATGAAGTGCAAATGAAGGATAGAGTGTACCTCCCTTGAAGCGACGCCCTAACGTAGTGAAATTACTAACTTACCCTCCAAAATAATAAAAAGGTCAAGGTACCACTTAAATTATCAAATAATCACATGAAACAAAAATTAAGTATAAAAAATGAAGGTTAAACACTAAATTGAGTCAACTAAAGTATTTACATAGACAAACCAACCATGTACAAAGCAATTAATGCAAGAGGGACTTAATTAGAAGGACTGAAAATTTCTGAAAAGAGAGTAAAATAAAATACCAAGATTGATGACTTAAGATGAGCCCCATAAAAATCAAATGCAAAAATGTGATTAGAACACAAATCCAAGCTAAAAAATTCTATTAAAACTTATTGATCCTCAAAATGCATCCTAAAATTCACTAAACGTCTTACCCAAAATCACGTCAAAGCAAACCAAAAGCAATTAAGATTCTAGAGTGACAAAAGTGATTAAATTATTCAACTAATTGGACCATAACAAGACAAGGGGGAAACTTAGGGGGTTAAAAGTGCAAATGTTTTAGGATCTAATTGCAAACACACGAAGTCATTCAAGTCCAAGTGAAAACGCTCAAAAGTCTCAAAGATTTCCAAACGATAGAATGTCAAACAACGGTTCAAACTGTAATAAACTTAGGACTCCATCGTGAACCAAGGTCCCAAATGCAACCACTAATCTAATCAAATAAAGTCAATTGAGACGTTTTAGGAATTTTGAAAGTCCAAGAGCCGAGGAAGGTCAAGCAAGAGTTAAAATGCAACTATTTCATGACCCAATTACAAGAATTTAGAGTATTGGTGGGCTTTTGTAGCATTACTGCAAAAATCACAGGGATCCAATTGAAGAAATTATTCTATTTGTTGGGTCATAGTAACATAAGGTGAAACCTGAGGGGTTAAGGTGTAATTTTTCTGAATTGTTCCATGCATGCAACGTAGTAGATTTCCAAATTTCTGGTTACTATACTTCTGCCAATGTTTCTTATTGATCACCCAAACATCCTACACGAAACTTCAAATTCCGTATTTATTAGCTTCCTTAACACCAATCATCATGCACAAAAACTAATCGCAAAAATGATAATGAAACAAAGCAGAGAGTGACCATAGGATCAAAACCTCTTGCTGCAAAAATTCTGTAACTAAAACATGCAAGATTACTATGGCAGCTCCTGCAAAACTCTCGGCAGCTTGCTAAGAAAATTCTGCACTAGACTAGTCACCGACTTTCATTTTTCAAGCACGGGTCTTAGCCTCAAAACACAACTTCAAATGGAAACAAGCTTAGCCAACATCAAAACTTTGATCTAAAACCAAAAACCGGCTGGATCTTAGCATCTAAACATACAAAGAGAAACTCAACCCAGCAGCTGTTTCGAGAAAGAAAATGGTGAAGAAAAATGCAGCAGCTTTTAGTTTCTTATACACTTTTAACATACCAAGGAAATGATTTAATGCAGTCCCCTATTTGTCCAAAAAACTGGAATGAATGAATGTAAAACAAAGGAGAGGAGAGACACAATCAGTCACTCTTAAACACAAAGTGCAGCGAGGTAACGTAACACTAACTACTCAAATATGCAAGAATCGAACCCGGAAAATCCCAACTCATTTCCAAATCAACAAAAATCATGTTATCTAAGCTTTTTATTGCTAAAACCCATCATTAAATTAACACCTAATCTTCTTCCAAGCAAACCAGGTGACGAAAATTGCTTGGTTGTCTTGGTTGCGGCAAGAAAACAGCAAAACATAATAACGTATGCAACATACTTTAACTCCTTGGATTTCTGTCTTTTCGACGTTTGTAAACAAAGGAAAAACAGATAGGTCCTTTTGCTTACTCCAAATGTCAACTTCATTTTCAGTGATTCAAACAAAGCAAACTCAAGCATCCAAACATACATAATATTAGAATAAAAACCTGCGACTTTCCTGATGCCAAACCCGGGACATGAAGAATGAACAAAAACATTCACATGATTGAAAACAACTTCAAATTAAACTCACTTGCAGATTTTTACTTGGAAAATTCACAATATAAAAACCATAGTTTTAGTTCTTTTCCCACCGCCGACAGATTCACAAGCACAACATTCATGGTAGAGGGCAAACAGAAGCAAGCATTGCAGCAAAGTTTCAACCTTTCTAACATGATTTTTTATAATCTATGGACAGAGAAACAAATGAAAGGCGTTACCTTTATCTCCCTCAAAGGGAAAATCAGGATCTGGGAAGATGAATAGGGCGTCCTTGCTCCAAAGAATGTCAACTGATACAGAATGGAGGTCCAGTTGCTTCCTTCTGCAATTTCCAACCGAGGATCTCCCTTGCTTTCCCTATCTTCACGCCCTCACAAACTCTCTATTCCTCTTTTCCTTCCTCTTTTCCAGACTTTGTGGCTGCCAACTCTCTTGCTTTTCTCAGCCGTCAACCTCTCCTGCTTTCTCAAACCTTTTGCCGTCTGTTTTCTATCCTCTCTATCCTCTCTTCCAAACTCTCTTTCGGTTTCTCTCTAGTTTTCTTATGCAGCCGTCCCTTCGATTCTACTCTCAGCCATCAACTAATTTTCTGGTCCTTGCTCCTTCACAAAACCCTCGATGTTTTCCTTCCCTCTCTAATCTCTCAGCTCTCAGTTTTTCTTTTAACCGTTCTTGACTCTCCCCCCCCCGAAAAACCCCCCTTGCGGCTGTAGCTCTTTTACCTTTTATATCCACTTCCAAATCTCCTAAAACCCTCATCTCAACGATGAGGATGAGGGCTTGTTACCCCTGTGAAATCCAACCCTCCAATTGTCTCTTACGAATGTCCTTTGCACGCTGCAAAAAATTGCAGCGTGCATGCCGCGACAAAATATATCTTTTTTTTTTTTTTTTTTACAATAATAATTACAGAAATGATAAAATAAAATATAAATAATAATAATAACAAAATTACACAAACCAGGTAACAATAATAATAACAAAACAAAAATAATTTTAAACAAAAAACTAAACAAAAATGGCCATTTTTTAACTTTCAATTTTTCTCTTTTCATCATTTTCTTTTTCTCAAAATAACTTAATAAAAATAACTAAAGTGCCCAAAGATTGAATTTAAAGAAATAAACATATTTTTGTGAACAATTTTTCCTTTCTCTTTTTTTCTTTTTTTTTTTCTTTTCCTCTTTTTCTTTTTTTCCGATCCATCTAAAACCTATTTTTTTTTGAATTTTTCTTCTTTTCCTCTTTTTCTTTAATTTCTTTTTTCTCCTTTTTATAATTTTGCATTTTCATTTTTCTTTCAAGAAAGCATCGAATAAAAACAAAATGACTAAAAAGATTTTTCTTTTCTTTCTAAAAACTCTATAAACTTAAAAACTAAAAAAACTAAAAACTAAAAACTAAAAACTAAAATCTAAAACTTAAAAGTGATTAAAAACCTAAAAATGACAAAATAAAAATGAATAGACAAACTAAAAGGGCAAAATGAATAAAACTAAAATAAAATAACAACTAGAAATGCAAAACACACAACAATGAACCAAATGCAAGCGATCTGAAATAAAAATCATGAAGTAGATGCCACATACAAATTATTCAAAATTTGGTGTCTACAGTTTGCCCCTCTTTGTCTGAGTTTTGAAAAAACTTGAGGCAAAGAAGTAGACACCAAATACTTACCTGTGTTATTGGGCTGCAAAAGATTCCAACGAACAGGAATTCTAATACGGGACTGACCCGAACATGAAAAATAAAACGGGACTGACCCGAACCAGAATTGAAAACGGGACTGGCCCGAACAGATATTTAAACGGGACTGACCCGAACAGAATTTAAACGGGACTGACCCGAACAGGAATTTAAACGGGACTGACCCGAACAGAATTTAAACGGGACTGACCCGAACAGGAATTTAAACGGGACTGACCCGAACAGAATTTAAACGGGACTGACCCGAACAGAATTTAAACGGGACTGACCCGAACAGAATTTAAACGGGACTGACCCGAACAGGAATTTAAACGGGACTGACCCGAACAGAATTTAAACGGGACTGACCCGAACAGAAATTTAAACGGGACTGACCCGAACAAATTTAAACGGGACTGACCCGAACAGAAATTTAAACGGGACTGACCCGAACAAGAATTTAAACGGGACTGCACTGGGAAAGTTCAAACAATGAATTGAGTTTTTTTATCAAGAGGGAAATTTGGATTTTTGTGATTGAAGCGAGAGCTGATGTTGTTTCTTATGATCGAGTTTCGCCAATAACATCGATCCTTGCTTACTGGGAAGCTTTGTCTGTCATTGATTTAGGCGCCCAAAGAGAGTGGTTGCTTTTGTTTGTAAATGCAACATTCCTGCAAGAAAAGAAGAAACAATGGACCTGCCACCATTATTTGATCCGGTTCGCCTTGAGAATCGTGTAAACATGAGTCCTGTGATGCTTGTACTTCGGCTTGGCGGCATCTGCCTTAGTCGAACTTGAAACCTTTCAAACTCTGAGACTGATAAAATACGGATTTACCACGTCACCCAATCCAGGTGGTAGCTTTGTTGTATGTTACTCCCTGTAACTGATGATTGACTCCCCTATTTTCGCGCAAACCTTTGGGTTTATCATTCATTTGAATTCAATGGTGAAAGAATGATGCATGAAAATTTATCATATAACAATCGATGTATATGCAAGATTATTTCCTATGTCAGGCAAAGATGAGCATGCAAAAGAATGTAGACAATCATAAGCAGTCATACACAAATAATTGAGAACAACCCAAAAGGTTCAAAAAGATACATTTTGCAAAAGAATATTTGTAAAGAACAATACAAATTTAGCCAACGAATATCATATTCGAGACTTCGGATATTTTCTCTTCGGAATCCGATATTGGCAGAAGTATCACAAATATGAGGGAAAGTCCAAATGAACCAGGTCACCAGCTGTTCCTCCCCGCGCTTGTCTGTTGTGAAAAACCCGCCTTGGCGCCCTTTCGGGTTTTCACCAAGGTTGCCCCTACCCTTTTTATTTTTGCTTTTTCTTTTTCTTTTTGATTTTTTTTTTTTTTTTTACAAGGCGCCCTTTCGGGTTTTCACCTAAAGAATAAAGACACGTCTCGACCATGATCGACTCAGAAATATGAGTTAAAGGTTTCAGGCATCAGTAAAATGCACTTCCCTTGTAGATTAGGCGAAGGCATTACGGACATCACTTGCCAGTTGATTATCAAATTTTGCTAATAGAAATGCGACAAATGACGGAAGCCAGGACTTTGGGTTTTGTAATGAGGTCAGGTGGGGTGTTTTTCCAGAAAGGTTAAGGCTTGAAAGCAAATTCGATGCCAAGGGTAAAATAAACTGAGATTGCCCTATTTTGAAATCATTTCCGATTTTGAACGAAACCGGGGAAAATTTGCCCCAGTTTGATCGGATTTTCACTCTTTGCATTTTCTTCATTGCATTTTCCTCACTCTTGCATTTTTCTTTGAAAACTAAATTTGCCCCAGTGTGGGGTTCTTTTCCCTTTCTTTTGCTCATCTCTCTTTCAAAATTAAAATTTTGCCCCAGTGTGGGGTTTGCAATTCTCAGGGGTTATCAAACGAAATTTGTCAATTCTGATGGCTCAAAGGGGACAAGTAGAGATAAAATATTTTTTAAGTGTAAAAGAAGATGGCCTGACTTGCATTTCGCCATTTGCATGAATTTCTAAAGAAAATTTGCATGATCAAATGAAAAACTTTTTGCACATATCTGAGTTGATGGGTTGAGGGAATGTCCGTCCATCCATTTCTGCTAAAATAAGGGCTCCGCCAGGTAATACCTTTTGGACAATGAACGGCCCTTGCCAGTTTGGAGCGAATTTGCCCTTAGCTTCATCTTGCATCGACAAAATTCGCTTTAGCACTTTGTCACCTTCTTCGAATGCACGCCGATGGACCTTTTTGTTGTAAGCTCGGGCCACCCGTTTCTGATAGCACTGACCATGACAGATAGCGTTGAATCGCCTTTCATCGATCAACGTCAATTGCTCATGGCGCTGCTTTATCCAGTCAGCCTCCTCCAATTTAGCCTCCATAAGGATTCGCAACGAAGGAATTTCAACTTCGGCTGGTAATACAGCTTCCATTCCATACATCAGTGAATATGGCGTTGCCCCAGTCGATGTCCGGATAGAAGTCCGATACGCCATTAGTGCATAAGGCAACTTGTCATGCCAATCGCGATGCCTTTCAGTCATTTTGCGGATAATCTTTTTCAAATTCTTGTTCGCGGCTTCTACGGCTCCATTCATCTGAGGCCTATAAATGGCGGAGTTGTGGTGTCTGATCTTGAATTGCTCGCATAGTCCATCCACCATGTCATTGTTCAGATTCTTGGCATTGTCAGTGATAAGCGTTTCAGGCACCCCAAATCGACAGATGATGTGATCTCTCAAGAAATTGGCAACTACCTTCTTCGTAACATGTTTAAACGATTCCGCTTCAACCCACTTGGTGAAGTACTCGATCGCCACCAATATAAATCGATGTCCATTTGAAGCAGGAGGATCGATTGTACCAATCACGTCCATACCCCACATTGAACAGGGCCACGGGGCGGTCATGCTATGCAACTCAGTGGGTGGAGCGCGTATAATGTCACCGTGCATTTGGCATTTTATACATCTCCGGACAAAGTCTATACAATCATGCTCCATAGTAAGCCAGAAGTATCCGGTTCTCATGATTTTCTTCGCTAGCAAATGGCCATTCATGTGAGGTCCACAAACGCCACTATGCACTTCTTTCATTATATATTGAGCTTCATCCTCATCAATGCACCTTAAAAGGTTTAAATCCGAAGTTCTTTTGTACAATACTTCACCATTTAAGAAAAATTTGGAAGCCATTCTACGCAGAAAACTCTTGTCTTTTGTACCAGCATGCAGAGGGTAAGACCCAGTTTTAAGAAACTCCTTAAGATCATTATACCAAGGAACTTTGTCGAAGGACTTGTCTACAACCCAACAGTGAGCAGGTTTATCCTGAAGTTGGATCTGGATTGGTTCAATTTTCAATTCATCTGGATACTGGATCATGGAGGCTAAGGTGGCCAAAGCATCAGCAAATGTGTTTCGGGCTCGCGGGAGGTGTCTGAACTCCAAATTTTGAAACTGCTTGGCCAAAGTGAGCAAACTACAATGGTAAGGTAAAATTTTTGAATCTTTAGTTATCCACTGCTTCAAAGTTTGGTGCACGAGCAAGTCTGAGTCACTGAAAGCTACCAACTCCTTGATTTCCATTTCTAAAGCCATTTTGAGACCAAAAATGCAGGCTTCATACTCAGCCATGTTGTTTGTGCAAGCAAATTGCAATTTGGCAGCGGCAGGGTAGTGTTTTCCTTCAGGTGAAACCAGAACAGCTCCAATTCCAGCTCCTAGAGAATTTGAAGCTCCATCGAAGAAAAGCCTCCATTCAGGGCTCTGCTCACTTATATCGTCCGTGGCGCCTACAAATAAGATCTTTTCATCAGGGAAATAGGTGTGAAGTGGCTGATAATCATTGTCCCTTGGATTTTCCGCCAGATGATCAGCTATAGCTTGCCCCTTGACGGCCTTCTGTGAAGTGAAAATAATATCGAACTCTGAGAGGATTATTTGCCACTTAGCTAGACGTCCAGTTAGCATCGGCTTTTCCAGGAGATACTTCAAAGGATCAGATCGAGAAATAAGATAAGTGGTATGGCTCAACAGGTAATGTCTCAGCTTTTGAGCCGCCCAAGCCAACGCACAGCAGCTCTTCTCAATGAACGAATAATTAGCCTCGTACTGCGTGAACTTCTTGCTTAGATAGTAAATGGCTTGCTCCTTCCTTCCAGAGTCATCGTGTTGCCCCAGAACACACCCTACGGCTCCGTCGAGCACAGACAAGTACATGATCAGCGGTCGGCCCGGTTCGGGTGGCACCAGGACCGGAGGCTGCAGCAAATAATCTTTAATCTTGTCAAACGCCTGTTGACACTCCTCATTCCAGTACAACGGCACATTCTTTCTTAATAATTTGAACAACGGCTCACATGTGGCCGTTAACTGGGCAATGAATCTCCCAATAAAGTTGATCTTTCCTAAGAAGCTTTTCACGTCTTTCTGAGTCTTTGGCACTGGCATATCTCGAATCGCCTTGATTTTTACTGGATCTATCTCTATGCCTCTCTTGCTCACGATGAAACCCAACAATTTACCAGCTGGTGCCCCAAAGGCGCATTTCGCAGGATTTAGCTTTAAATTGTACTTCCGCAACCTCTCGAATAATTTCTTCAGATCAATCAAGTGGTCCTCTGCCCTTTTAGACTTGATTATAATATCATCCACGTAGACCTCCATCTCCCGGTGGATCATATCATGAAATAGGGTTGTCATGGTCCTCTGATATGTTGCTCCAGCATTCTTTAAACCGAAAGGCATGACTCGGTAGCAAAAGGTACCCCAAGGGGTAATGAAAGCAGTCTTCTCCCTATCCTCCTCTGCCATCAAAATTTGGTGGTAGCCAGCAAAACAATCGCAAAAGGTTTCAATCTCATGTCCGGCAGTATTGTCTAAGAGAATGTGAATATTTGGTAGAGGGAAATCATCTTTAGGACTGGCTTTATTAAGGTCTCTATAGTCAACACAAACTCTCACCTCTCCACTCTTTTTTGGAACAGGGACTGGGTTTGAAAGCCAAATTGGGTAATGGGAAACAATGATAATGTTGGTTTTGAGTTGTTTTTCAATTTGCTCTTTTATTTTGAGGCTCATATCTGGTTTAAATTTTCGGGGTTTTTGTTTTACGGGTGGAAAAGAAGGGTCTGTGGGTAACCTATGCACCACCACATCAGTTGAAATGCCAGTCATATCATCATAGGACCACGCAAATACATCCTGGAACATGGTCAAGAATTCAAGCATCTCCTTTTTCTGGCTCTTATTCAAATGAATACTAATCTGCACCTCCTTAACTTCATCCTTAGTTCCAATGTTAATCTTTTCTGTTTCTTCCAGGTTCGGTTTCGGTTTTTCCTCATATTGTTCAAGATCCTTTGCAAACGAATCGGATACTTCCTCATTATCACTCTCGCTTTGGAGCTCGGATTCACAGACTTCCAAATCGTGAGTGATATAGAGATTGCCATTATCGAATTCCAGAATTGTGATATCCAAAGGATCAAATAATTTTATTTTTGGCCATCTGAAAGAATTAACGAATGTGGGATAATAAGCAAACAAACTCACAACCAACAAATGGACAAGCAATATGAATATAAACAAGCGAATAAACAACACAACAATGACAAGAACAACTTGTGCATTTTCATAAAACCTTTGATTGAAAGCAAATGGAAATGAAAACTTAACAATATTTACATGCGCAGACGTTAGTCAAAAAGGAAATTGTTTTCATTGGCTATTTACAGATGCAAAGGTATTTTCATGAATTCACATGAATGATAAACCCCTTTCATTTTACCGAAACTCCTTCCGAACGGGCAGGGACTCGGCTGTCCAATTGGGAATTGATCCTTCGGGAATGTCAGGAAATTCAGCTTCGCCTGGAACAATATCTTCAAATGTTGCCCCAACGAACAATTGGGCCAAACTTGCTTCAATTTCGTCAACTGGGTTGATTTCTGACATGATTACCTCAGCCGGTCGTGGGAAAGTATAATGCAGGGGTGGAATGTCAAGAACCCTTTGCCTTCCTTCTTTCTCCGCTTTCTTGCGCTCCTTCATCTCTCTGATGTCCTTAGCAGTCGGCCGGAAACCCAAACCAAATGAATCCTTTTTCTCAATAATCCCCACTGGCTTCAGAATCCCTTGCAAATCTCGTCCCAGCCCTTTGTCAAATTCATAGCCTCCACGGATCATTTCTTTGGCCATCATGACACTGGCCTTTGGTAAAGCTCGCTCCTCGTTTGTGATCCAACTTACAGAGACGATGTCAGCCGTGCTATGAGGAGTCATGGTAACATTGCGGCTTCCATCCTCTTTTGACCCAGAATCGGTGACTACAAGGCAATCTTCTTCGGCAAATATAGTTATCAGCTTGTCATTTACTACAAACTTCAGCAACTGATGCAATGAAGACGGCACAGCCCCAGACTTATGAATCCACGGCCTTCCAAGTAGAACATTGTAAACACTAAGAAAGTGCATGACTTGGCAGGTTATTTGAAACTGGGCGGGCCCTATCTCGATGACTAAATCCACTTCTCCTATTGGCTCTCTTTGCGCTCCATCAAAACCTCGAATTATAGTCCCTGAAGGCCTCAGCTTTATGTCTTGCAACCCTAGCTTTTCCAAGGTGCTCCAAGGACAGATATTAAGTGCAGATCCGTTGTCAATCAATACCTTCGGCAGCATTTTCCCATTGCACCTCACAACTATGTATAGGGCCTTGTTATGTCCAATACCCTCCACCGGCAATTCATCGTCAGAAAAAGTAATTTGTTTGGTAAATAACACACTTCCAACCACGTGCGAGAAATTATCAACTGAAATATCCTTAGGGATTTGAGCTTTAGTCAATACTTCGATCAGCGCGTCCCTATGCACGTCTGAAGAAAAGAGTAGATCCAACATGGATATCTGGGCAGGCGACTTGCTCAACTTCTCGATTACATTGTATTCGCTTCTCTGGAGCCTTTTAAGGAAATCCAAGGCTTCTTTCTCAGTGATTGTTGGTTTAACAGGCGGCTCGGAGTTATTTGCTCGAATCGGAATGGCAGCTTCAAATGGACTTGCAATCTTCCCCGATCTGGTGACCGCTGACACTTCTTCCTTTGCAATTATTTTTTTCCCAATCTGTATGACAGGTTCATCATAGTTCCACGGTACTTGTTGCAGGCTCAGGACAGGTTCCTGCTTCGGGAATTCAACGACTATTGGCTCCAAAGCCGCACTCTCAGCTGGCGTGAGATCCAAAATAAAGGGCTTTTCGTCCTCTTCAAATGGCAGTTCTATGACAAAGGGTTGGTCTGTGACCCCAAACACTTCAGCTTCCCTTGCCAATTCTCTGACTGGTTCCACATACTCCGTATCATCCAGAATAACCCCAATAATATTGGCATGTTCCGGTAAAGGGTTCCTATTTACGTTCGGTCCTTGCGCATCCCTTTTCCGGATTACAATCTCCCCGGCTTCAACCATATCTTGGATTTTATGTTTAAGCGCCTTGCAATCAAAGGTGGCATGTCCGGGGGCCCCAGAATGATAAGCACAGACAGCTTGTGGATTATACCACGCGGGCATGCCATATGGGTAGGTAGGAGGGGGCACCGTACCAATTTTCCCAGCAGCCTTTAATTGTTCATACAATTGATCCAGAGGCCTGCCTAGGTTGGTAAATGTACGGCCAGGGGGTCTGTTGTAAGGTTCAGAAGGTTGAGGGTGGTTGTGAACAGGTCTATTTGGAGGCGGGAATCTTGGGTTATATGGAGGGCGTGGTCGGTTTTGGGGTGGATTTGGTTGAGAAATTTGAAAAGGGGCTGAAGGTGGGTTTGAATAGCTTGGGCGAGGTCGAGGGTGGTGGATGTTGGTAGTATATACAGGGTGCGGATTTGAGTAGTAAGGGTAATGGGGTTGGTAGATTGGGTTGTGTTGGTATCGGGGTCTAGGTGAAGGGTTTTGATTCCAAATAAAGGTTGCGTCCCCCTCTTTCTTTTTGAACGGCGGCTTCTTCACATTGCTTCCTTGCCCTTGTTGTAAAGCATCCAACTGAGATTTCAGGGCAGAGACATTGACAATCTTCCCGGCTCTCACAAAGTCATCAAACTCTTCCAATTTATTCACAATTGCAGCAAAAGAACAACCAGTCATACGGAAAATTTCTTCGAAATATGGAGGATCATGCGCCTTTATGAATGTGCGAATAATTTCATCCTCAGTCATCGGTGGCTCCACCTTCGCAGCTATCTTTCTCCATCTCTTGGCATATGTCTTATGATCTTCGGATGGTCGCCTTTTCGTTCCTTCCAGAGTAGTCCTGGTTGGCGCTAGCTCACAGTTATACTCATATTGTCTAATGAAGGCATTAGACAGATCGAGCCAGGTCTTCACTTCCTCCGGTTTTAGGTTGGAATACCAGTCAAGCGCATCCCCTTCTAAGCTTTCTGGAAATAATCTCAACGGCAAATTCTCGTCATCCACTGGCTTGCCCAACTTGTTAGCAAACAAGCGCAGGTGCGTTTTAGGGTTGCTTGTTCCATCATATTTGTTGAATTTAGGGGTCTTGAACCCCACCGGCAATTGCACGTTCGGAAACAGACACAAATCATCATAATCCAACACCCCTTGTTTGCTTAAACCTTGGCTTTTCCGGATGAATTCATCAAAACGATCCAAGCGTTTAAGCAGCTTCATATCAATCTGGGCAGACGACTCTCCCATTTCTGGCTTATTTTGAAAAGTGTGCTCCGGCACCACGGGCTCCGCGGTAGCCTGGTAAAAAGTTTGTGGATTCGGGTGCATGTTTGGGTCGATTTGAGGCTGAAACCCTTGCCCATAAGGAGGATAGAACGGAGGATTTTGAATATAAGCATATTGCGGGTTGACAATTCCCTCAAACGTGGTTTGCATTGAAGGAATAACAAATGGTAACGTGGTCTGGCTGGGAGGAATAACAAATGGTTCAGATTGTGGTTGTGTGGCGGGCACAGGCTCAGGTTGCACTCCGCTACTAACGAGTTCGTCGATTAACCTCTTTTGAGTGGCCATTTCGGATGCCATTTCCCCAAATTTTGCGAGTAATTCAGTCAACTGAACCCCAGGACTTGCGGCCTCCGGCTGGGTAGTTGCAACGGCCTTATCGGACGATTCTGGCTGAGTGCTCATGTCTACACGATTCCTTTGGGCCTTACTTCGGGATCGCGTAATAATGGGGCTTTTCCGAAAAGCTATTTTGAAATTTACCTGAGAATGCAAAAGACTTCTTTAGATAAACCAATGATTACTGAATTTCTGCAATTTATTCAAAAGAGAAAAAGAAAAAGACAAAGAAAAAGAAAAAGACATGAGTTAGTAGCTATTCGAACAATTCGGATGCATGTCCTAGTTGGGGAACCCTTTTTGTGCCAAGGGTAGGCCTAGCATGATGCAACACTTTCGGAATGAGACCCATTAATCAAACCTGTTATTTGACAAACACTTTGTGAAAAGAGATTCATTTCATTGCAGAAACCAAATACATCTGTTTACATCATATCGCGAAGGCGATTTCGTACAAGATCACCAAAGTTCCTAAGCCTATCTAGTACAGAGTCTTTACTTTCTCTAGCATATGGCATCTTGACACGTTCGGCTTGATCATATAATTCCCCACATTTCCGCTTCATCTCTTGGCGCCTTTCTCGCTCCTTCTCATATAACCTCTTGTTTTCTTCTGCCTTTCCTTTGTGCACTTCGATGGATTTCTTTAACTGTACCACCTCCATGTCCTTGGCTTTAATGATGGCTCTCAGCTTCTCAATTTCCTTATACGGCTCATGTTGCAACCCTTGCGTGGTGGAATCTTTCAACCAATCCTCGTATGGTGCGGTCATTACCCCCTTCTGTTTGAGCTCCGGAAGATAACGAATGCTTCTATCGTCGGATATTGTTCTCCAAGATTCAGTGATTTGGCTCTTCATAGGGATCTCTTTTGGGCATACCCCCTGATCAAAGAAAATGGTGACTTCACTAAACTCGGAAATCGGTGGCGGCCCCTGAATGCGACCTAGTTGTCTGAGAAATCTCTTCGGGGTATACGAGATGATTCCTTGAGTACCCAGCAAGAGAACACGTTCGGATTCCTTAGTGCGAAGTATCGGCTCAAAGCAGTCTGTCCAATCTAATACCCACCTAATGTTGAAATCTTGCAATGTTTCCAAGTAGTCCACACATTCGGATGCATTCTTTGGTAGATCTCCCTCGTTGACTCTTTTGGGATGTGTGACTACCCAATTATATCCAACCACCGGCAAACTATCGGCAACTGATGCTTGTCTCTTAAAATGTCCCGTAGCCCATATGTATAAAACCAAGTTCGCCCCATGGAAAAACTTTTCTCCCTTTCGACAACCAGTACAAGCTAAGAAAATATCTGCGAGAATGGTCGGGACTATAGAACATTGCTTACCCTGAATTCCTAAGAAAAGGTCATTCACAATTTTTGCTAATTTAAAAGCTATCTTTTGATCTTTTCGCGGAAAGAGATAGGTCCCCGCCATAGCTACCCCATATACTAGTGACCTTTTGCGCTCCCATAAGGCCTTGGAAGTGAACACAAAATCCGTCGTATGCCTTTCGAATCCGTCGCGTGGCGCAAATCGTTCAAACAGAATATTCACGGCGACACCCTGATCTGACCCTCGTAGCACGGACTCTTTCAATCCTATAATTTGACAAAATTCGGCCTTGTCGGAAGCAAATGGAAACACCAAGGCAGTTCCACGTGTGGGTAAACCAAGGAGGCCAGCTACTTCTTCGAGTGTTATAGTCATTTGCCTATTGCCTATTCTAAAAGCAGTACACTCGGGGTCCCAAAGATGAACTAAAGCCTCTACCAAATAATTGTTGGATTTGATCTCCTTAAAGTCTCCAATTTGTCCTAAAAATTGGGCTACTTGATTCAGTTCACTAGGTAACATGAAGGTGGGCCATTGTTGAACCTCAGTTGACGGTATCAACAATTGGTAGATGCGGCGAGGGCAAGCCATCTGATAATGAAGAAGGTAGTTTGTCAATTACCTTACCTACGAGTCTCATTCCTCCAGTTATGCAATAACTTAAACATGCAGTCCCTTGAAGGGTTAAATACCCATGGGACACAAAAGGGTTGGTTTTATTCCTAAAACGGGATTCCCTACGTGGCGTTCCCTTTCTAGGCTTTATGCATGATGCCATTTGATTAAAACAATAAAATATGCAATTTGAAATGAAACGTGACCTAAGGAACCCTTTATTTGCCAGGGTAGGCCTAAAATGGTATGGCATTATGAATTCATAAACGAAATACAGCATAATTTGTCAAACGTGCAATAGCCTATCTACAAGGGTAGGCTCTAAAAGAAGGTCATGCCAGACCTCTTATTTGCTTAGGGTTAATGAATGCAATGGGGACACAAAATCAAGAAAAGTTAGTTCAGCCAAGATAAATACACATAACACATTGTAATAACAAGATAAAGCAATCAAAGAAAATAAAGCAATAAAAAGGAGAAAGGGGTTGGACCCCTCCCCTCGTGAATAGTGTCCCTAACTTAGGATAGGGCCGACTCTACCCTAGGCAAGCTATCATGGATGCATGAGGTTGGGGTTCACTAATGCATCTAGACTCGATGAGCTCAGGTCCCCGAGCCTTCAGACTTAGAAACCAAGGGTCACCAATCCCAAGGTTCTTTGTCGGTGGCTCGAGCGATTCCCCAAACACCGCTACGCACACATCGTGTCACGGCTACGTGTTTGAGTGAATCTATCAAAACCTCAATCTTCGACCAAAAGCTAAAGGCTATCAACCAATAGCTTTAAGCGGAAGATTGAGTGACCCATTGGAACATGCTACACACACATCGTGTCGTGATCACATGTCCAAGTGAGTCACCTAATCCTAATAGGGTAGAGTGGCGTGACAAGCCACTAAAGAAAAATAAAAGGGATAAAAGAAGTAAAGCGTATGCTCGTATGCTAGTGCTCGTTTGGAGGGGAAGGGTCAAGAACCAACGCGAGGCTCTAGGGTGACCCATACCTCCCAAAATGCAATGCAAGCGCGAGATAACAAGTAAACATTCATTCAAACATACATTCATGAGTCGAGGGATTGGTTTGATTACGTACATAAGACAAAAGGTCCTAAAAATGAAAAATGCAATCCTAATATCCACATGCTATGCATAGAAAGGGTAGAAAAAGGAAACGAATGGTTAAGTCAAAATGCTTGGACCCACTTAGGAAGTCCCCAGTGGAGTCGCCAACTGTCGCGCCCCACTTTTTGATAAATAAATAAATGGTTTGAGAAAGATGTTCTTGATTCAATTTTGATTGGAAAATGATTTTTGTGAGTTGAAAAAGATATGGGTCTAACATGGGACTTGAAAAAGCGACGATTCGACCCAAAAAATAGTTTTTTTTTTAAAAAGGGTTTTGAATGAGAAATTGGAGTCGCCACTTGGTAATGATTAAGATGTACCAAGTCACCTAAAATAAATTTTTTAAAGATAAAGTAGCAAAACCCTTTCAAAAACGACTCCTAGTCCACGTAAGCCAAAGAAAAAGGTTCGGGAGTCACGTTTGACAAAGGGGAAGGCAAGGATAGAATCCAAGGCACCCCTTTGACCTAACCAAGGCTAGTTGCGCGACTTAACCTTACCTTTCCTAGTTTTCTACCCAATGTATATTCGCACGTTGGATATGACTATATGAATGCAAAACGGAAAGAAAAATGCAATCCTAGATTCTACGATGTCTCTTGTGAGGCTTTTGGCCCCAAACCACATGAATTGTGGCGGCCAACAAAGGGAAACCTCATAGAGGTCGATTAATGCAAATGAGATTCAAGTGTGCAAGTGTGAAAGTGTATGAAAGGTGCTTGTGTGAAATTGTATAAAGTTCAAGTGTTTTTCGTGTGCAAGTGCATGAAAATAGAATAATAGATATATAAGGTAAAGTGGAATTTCATTTGTGAAGGGAAAATAAGCAAGTGATAGGTAAAATGTAGCAAAAGAAGTATGGTTTGTGAAAAAATGTGTTTAAGAGAGTATGTAGGTGATAAAAATGAAAGTATGACCCTAGAGGAATGCAACAAGTCGGGTACGGGGGTGGACTCCTAACTTTTCGACTTGATTTTCCCTTTGATTAGAAGGCAAAACTAGCGTGCTAAGGCTATCGAGTAGCCACACTCGCTCGTTTCCCTTATCAGAAGGGGACACTCAAGCAAAATGAACCCTATAACTAGCATGAAATTCAAAAATCCTAAAATGGAGGGAAAACGGGTTCGAGGATCATGCCAAATGATAAAACTAAGGAAAATGCGTGATATGTGGTGAACAAGCAAATGATATGCTAATGAGGGGAAATCCCTAAGGGTCTAGCGTTGGACTAGCCCTTTCTATGAATTCCGACTAGCGTTGGACTAGCGGAAACGTACATTCATCCATTCCATTCATTCATGGTTATGAAAGCAAGTAGACATGCCAAAACGCTCGTAAACACGTAGCACGTAGCACTTAGCATGCTCGACTAGATGCAAGAGCCTACTAAAGCAATTTAACATGTAACAACAAAAGCAAGCAACCAAGGGGAAGGGGAAATGGACCAGATGCTCTACGAGCCCTAGCTATTACAAGCCAAGAGGTGTACACATACTGTAGACACCAAATTTTTAAATAATTTGTATGTTGCATCTAATTCATGATTTGGTTTTAGATTGTCTGCATTTTAGTTGTTACCTTTTTATTTGTCTTTTATTTGCTAATTATTTGTCATATTAATTTTGTTCACGTTTTAGTTTTAGTTTTAGTTTTAAGTTTTAACGTAAAATTTGTGAAAAAAAAGAGGAAATTGATGAAAAATGGAGGTTGTTTCATGTGATTATTTGATAATTAAAGTGGTACCTTGACATTTTTATTATTTTGGAGGGTAATTTAATAATTTCACTTCGTTAGAGCATCGATTCAAGGGAGGTACATTCTATCCCTTATTTGCACTTCATTTGACCCTACGTGCTCCTACGTGTTATGTGAATATGCATGTCTATTTTGCTTTCCTAGCCTTCCTTTAATTTAATTTCTTTTATTTATGTCATTTACTTTTGCTTTTTATTTAAGTTATTCTTTATGGGGTATGTGTACACCTCTTGGCTTGTAATAGATAGGGCTTGAAGGAACATTCAATGAAGACCTATCGAAGACGTGTGCCTAGCTAGCAAATGTAATAGTTAGGGCTTCAATTGCCTATGTGTTATGTGTTACTTGCTTCAATTAGGTTCTTGCATCTAGTTGAACATGCTAAGTGTTATGTGCTATGTGTTTATAAGTGTTTGGCATGTCTACTCGCTTTCCATAGCCATGAATGAATGTGATGGACGGATGTACGTTTCCACTAGTCCAACGCTAGTCGGAATTCATAGAATGGGCTAGTCCAACGCTAGACCCTTAGGGACTTCCCCTCGTTAGTACATATTTGCGTGTTCATCACATGTCATGCATTTTTCTTAACTTAGCATTTGGCATGCTCCTTGAAACCCTTTTTCCCTTCATTTAGGATTTTTGCATTTCATACTAGTTATAGGGTTCATTTGCTTGAGAGTCCCCTTAAATATGGGATATAGACGAGTGTGGCTTTTTATAAGCCTTAGCACGCTTGTATTCCCTCTATAAAAGGGCAAATTGAGTCACGATTTAGGTCTCCCCGTACTCAGTATGCATGAATTCCCTAGGTCCATGCATCCATTATCCCATTTTTACCCTCATTACACTTTCACTTTGCACACGTGCACTTTTATAATCCTCACTTGCACACGAACGCTTTTATCATTACTTGCACACATGCACTTTATATTATCATTTCACATATCATACCTTGCTCACTCACGTGCACATTTTTACTTACACATTCTTGTCTTTTATTATTATTTTTTTTTCAAACTCATGTCCTCACATTGCATACATGCATTTCATTCATTTGCATCCCACTCGCATTATTCGTGACCTCTCCAAAGGGTCATTATTGGGCTTCACAATTAATGTGATTGGCACCATTCAACCTTTGAAGAGAAATTTCCCCCAATACCCCTAGGTCTAGGGTTTGCATTCATATAGTACATCCAAATGTAATAAATTTTTTGGTTAAAACAAGAAAATATTTGATTAAATCACGCAACTAGCCTTGGCTAGGTCAAAGGGGTGCCTTGGATTTTTATCCTTGCCTTCCCCTTCGTCAAATGTGACTCCTGAACCTTTTTCGTTGGTTTACGTGGATTAGGAGTCGTTTAAAAAGGGGTTTCTTAATACTTTTTCCTATTTTTCTTTAAAAATTCATTTTTAGGTGACTTGGTACACCTTAACTCATTACCAAGTGGCGACTCCGATTTTTTTATTTCAAAAACCCTTTTTAAACTATAATTTTGGGTCAAATCGTCGCATTTTCAAAAGTCCCATTTAGACCCATTTTTATTTTTATCAAAAAAAATTCACTTTTTCCAAACCAATAAAATCCCAAAAGCAATCATTTTATTTTTCCAAAAAAAATGGGGCGCGACACATACCCCGTGAAAACATAAAGGGAAAGGGGAAATGGACCAGATGCTCTCCGAGCCCTATCTATTACAAGCCAAGAGGTGTACACATACCCCATGAAAGCATAAAGGGGAAGGGAAATGGACCAGATACTCTCCGAGCCCTATCTATTACAAGCCAAGAGGTGTACACATACCCCATAAAACTTAAATAAAAGTAAAAAGCAAGTAAATGCATGCAAGGAGGTAAGGAAAGCGGAGTAGGCATGCATATTCACATAACACGTAGAAGCACGTAGGGTCAAATGAAGTGCAAATGAAGGATAGAGTGTACCTCCCTTGAAGCGACGCCCTAACGTAGTGAAATTACTAACTTACCCTCCAAAATAATAAAAAGGTCAAGGTACCACTTAAATTATCAAATAATCACATGAAACAAAAATTAAGTATAAAAAATGAAGGTTAAACACTAAATTGAGTCAACTAAAGTATTTACATAGACAAACCAACCATGTACAAAGCAATTAATGCAAGAGGGACTTAATTAGAAGGACTGAAAATTTCTGAAAAGAGAGTAAAATAAAATACCAAGATTGATGACTTAAGATGAGCCCCATAAAAATCAAATGCAAAAATGTGATTAGAACACAAATCCAAGCTAAAAAATTCTATTAAAACTTATTGATCCTCAAAATGCATCCTAAAATTCACTAAACGTCTTACCCAAAATCACGTCAAAGCAAACCAAAAGCAATTAAGATTCTAGAGTGACAAAAGTGATTAAATTATTCAACTAATTGGACCATAACAAGACAAGGGGGAAACTTAGGGGGTTAAAAGTGCAAATGTTTTAGGATCTAATTGCAAACACACGAAGTCATTCAAGTCCAAGTGAAAACGCTCAAAAGTCTCAAAGATTTCCAAACGATAGAATGTCAAACAACGGTTCAAACTGTAATAAACTTAGGACTCCATCGTGAACCAAGGTCCCAAATGCAACCACTAATCTAATCAAATAAAGTCAATTGAGACGTTTTAGGAATTTTGAAAGTCCAAGAGCCGAGGAAGGTCAAGCAAGAGTTAAAATGCAACTATTTCATGACCCAATTACAAGAATTTAGAGTATTGGTGGGCTTTTGTAGCATTACTGCAAAAATCACAGGGATCCAATTGAAGAAATTATTCTATTTGTTGGGTCATAGTAACATAAGGTGAAACCTGAGGGGTTAAGGTGTAATTTTTCTGAATTGTTCCATGCATGCAACGTAGTAGATTTCCAAATTTCTGGTTACTATACTTCTGCCAATGTTTCTTATTGATCACCCAAACATCCTACACGAAACTTCAAATTCCGTATTTATTAGCTTCCTTAACACCAATCATCATGCACAAAAACTAATCGCAAAAATGATAATGAAACAAAGCAGAGAGTGACCATAGGATCAAAACCTCTTGCTGCAAAAATTCTGTAACTAAAACATGCAAGATTACTATGGCAGTTCCTGCAAAACTCTCGGCAGCTTGCTAAGAAAATTCTGCACTAGACTAGTCACCGACTTTCATTTTTCAAGCACGGGTCTTAGCCTCAAAACACAACTTCAAATGGAAACAAGCTTAGCCAACATCAAAACTTTGATCTAAAACCCAAAAACCGGCTGGATCTTAGCATCTAAACATACAAAGAGAAACTCAACCCAGCAGCTGTTTCGAGAAAGAAAATGGTGAAGAAAAATGCAGCAGCTTTTAGTTTCTTATACACTTTTAACATACCAATGAAATGATTTAATGCAGTCCCCTATTTGTCCAAAAAACTGGAATGAATGAATGTAAAACAAAGGAGAGGAGAGACACAATCAGTCACTCTTAAACACAAAGTGCAGCGAGGTAACGTAACACTAACTACTCAAATATGCAAGAATCGAACCCGGAAAATCCCAACTCATTTCCAAATCAACAAAAATCATGTTATCTAAGCTTTTTATTGCTAAAACCCATCATTAAATTAACACCTAATCTTCTTCCAAGCAAACCAGGTGACGAAAATTGCTTGGTTGTCTTGGTTGCGGCAAGAAAACAGCAAAACATAATAACGTATGCAACATACTTTAACTCCTTGGATTTCTGTCTTTTCGACGTTTGTAAACAAAGGAAAAACAGATAGGTCCTTTTGCTTACTCCAAATGTCAACTTCATTTTCAGTGATTCAAACAAAGCAAACTCAAGCATCCAAACATACATAATATTAGAATAAAAACCTGCGACTTTCCTGATGCCAAACCCGGGACATGAAGAATGAACAAAAACATTCACATGATTGAAAACAACTTCAAATTAAACTCACTTGCAGATTTTTACTTGGAAAATTCACAATATAAAAACCATAGTTTTAGTTCTTTTCCCACCGCCGACAGATTCACAAGCACAACATTCATGGTAGAGGGCAAACAGAAGCAAGCATTGCAGCAAAGTTTCAACCTTTCTAACATGATTTTTTATAATCTATGGACAGAGAAACAAATGAAAGGCGTTACCTTTATCTCCCTCAAAGGGAAAATCAGGATCTGGGAAGATGAATAGGGCGTCCTTGCTCCAAAGAATGTCAACTGATACAGAATGGAGGTCCAGTTGCTTCCTTCTGCAATTTCCAACCGAGGATCTCCCTTGCTTTCCCTATCTTCACGCCCTCACAAACTCTCTATTCCTCTTTTCCTTCCTCTTTTCCAGACTTTGTGGCTGCCAACTCTCTTGCTTTTCTCAGCCGTCAACCTCTCCTGCTTTCTCAAACCTTTTGCCGTCTGTTTTCTATCCTCTCTATCCTCTCTTCCAAACTCTCTTTCGGTTTCTCTCTAGTTTTCTTATGCAGCCGTCCCTTCGATTCTACTCTCAGCCATCAACTAATTTTCTGGTCCTTGCTCCTTCACAAAACCCTCGATGTTTTCCTTCCCTCTCTAATCTCTCAGCTCTCAGTTTTTCTTTTAACCGTTCTTGACTCTCCCCCTCCGAAAAACCCCCCTTGCGGCTGTAGCTCTTTTACCTTTTATATCCACTTCCAAATCTCCTAAAACCCTCATCTCAACGATGAGGATGAGGGCTTGTTACCCCTGTGAAATCCAACCCTCCAATTGTCTCTTACGAATGTCCTTTGCACGCTGCAAAAAATTGCAGCGTGCATGCCGCGACAAAATATATCTTTTTTTTTTTTTTACAATAATAATTACAGAAATGATAAAATAAAATATAAATAATAATAATAACAAAATTACACAAACCAGGTAACAATAATAATAACAAAACAAAAATAATTTTAAACAAAAAACTAAACAAAAATGGCCATTTTTTAACTTTCAATTTTTCTCTTTTCATCATTTTCTTTTTCTCAAAATAACTTAATAAAAATAACTAAAGTGCCCAAAGATTGAATTTAAAGAAATAAACATATTTTTGTGAACAATTTTTCCTTTCTCTTTTTTTCTTTTTTTTTTCTTTTCCTCTTTTTCTTTTTTTCCGATCCATCTAAAACCTATTTTTTTTTGAATTTTTCTTCTTTTCCTCTTTTTCTTTAATTTCTTTTTTCTCCTTTTTATAATTTTGCATTTTCATTTTTCTTTCAAGAAAGCATCGAATAAAAACAAAATGACTAAAAAGATTTTTCTTTTCTTTCTAAAAACTCTATAAACTTAAAAACTAAAAAAACTAAAAACTAAAAACTAAAATCTAAAACTTAAAAGTGATTAAAAACCTAAAAATGACAAAATAAAAATGAATAGACAAACTAAAAGGGCAAAATGAATAAAACTAAAATAAAATAACAACTAGAAATGCAAAACACACAACAATGAACCAAATGCAAGCGATCTGAAATAAAAATCATGAAGTAGATGCCACATACAAATTATTCAAAATTTGGTGTCTACATTTATTATTATTTTTTTGCTCATCTATTGGGACAATACCAAATATGATATTTGAGCAAAAATTTCCCTTCCTTTTGTCTAATACTTTCTTTTTTCAAAATTCCAGCAATAATGCAAATTAAGGACTACGCCGTGCCACTGCCCCATATCTCATTGACGGATGAAAGGGGAGGGCCTCAATCAAAGAGTTTGTCGCTACATGTGTATAAACCCGCTGTTAGGGCGCTCGCTGAATCCTTCATACCCCTCGAAGGATGCTTTCATCTCGAAGACTGGACTAGCAAGTGGACTAAGGAAGTGGTGGCACCGTCGACTTTCTCCACTACGTCAAGGGAAGAAGAAGTGGTCGTGCTAAACTCGTCTCTTCACAATGGAAATCCAGAAATAGCCAAATTCACTCTTCCGTTCGTGGGATTCAATGTTGACAAAGCTACATGGAAAACCCCTTCGTCATTCTTCGGTGAGGCGTGCTTCACCTCCCATTATTGGGAGTGGGTTGAGGACATGTTTGGAAGGTATAAAGACATACTCACACGCGCTGGCATATTTGAAGCCGTCTACGCGTCGAGATACTCCTACGACCGCTGTGAAAATATCTTGCGAGCCTTCTTCAAATATTGGTGTCCCTCGACGAACACACTCCATACGCCCGTTGGGGAGTTGTCCATCACACTTTGGGACCTCTATCGACTTGGTGGCCTTTCGATCGACGGCACGTTTTTCGATGAAGTTGTTCCTTCGGGCGCGGGAGCTCCTCACTCGTGACAAAGAAGGGAAGCCATTTCTCCCCGAGAGTTGCAGGCACCTCTTTTCCGCCTACTACCACCTTTGGGCGAATGACCAAGGGGTATGGATGAAGGACTGGATTCGCTTCTGGTTCAAAGGGGAGGCTAGGTATAGGGCTCCTCCGAGTAGAGCGAATAGAAGGAAGACCACATCTAAACCAAAAATGACTTACAACCCTTCTGGAAGCGTGGAGCCTTACGACCTTGCCGATACGAATGATTTCAACGCCCCTTTTGACACCCTGGGTATCCCAGGGTCTCTAAGAAAGGAAACCTATATCGCGGCATTCATAGCATGTTGGATTTGCAAGTTCCTTTTGCCAAGCAAAAAGGTCGATCGTATTCGCCGAAGTGTTTTCAAGGTTGCATGTTTAATGGCCACAGGAAAAAGATTTTGTCTTGCAATTCCCGTCCTTGCGAGCATATATCATGGGTTGAGGGAGATCGTCCACGCCCCTAACCTTGGAGAATGCGGGGTAACTTTTCCAATCCATTACGTCTATGCTTGGATTGGCCAATACTTCGATGTCTATTACGAAAATCATCAAGTGAGTAGCCACCACGCGCGCATGACAGGATTCAGTGGTGAGAAAATGGCAATATTTTATGGCCAATTGGAAGCCGAGGAAATTTTCAAAGAAGTGAATCCTTTGATGCTCCCTAAATTGTGCTGGACTGAGAATGAAGAAAAGCCGTTGATCGATGACGGATCCTTATCATCAAGACTCACGAGCTATTTCATTAGTCAACGCTCTTGCTATTTAACTCTACGTAAGGATAATACTTTCATTATTGAAAAATATAATCCTTGCAGGTTTAGCAGACAATTCGGCTTCTGTCAGGACATCCCCAACAACTTGAAAGAGATCACTCACACGTATACTTTGGGTGAGGCTATTCAACTATGGGATTCCTCAGTTCGCATGCAGACACGGTCTCGGATGACTATACCCGCGCATAGGAAGCATCCATTGATCACAAAAGACTATGACGCCTGGTAGTCGACTCGGTCAAATAGTGTCTCTTCAACTTCCTTTAAATTCACCGTTAAGCTCCCTCAGCAATCATTGAAGAAAGGTAAGATTACCTCCGCTAACGAGTCAGGGCATCATAATGGAGCTATAGAGATTGTAACGGGTCTTGCCTCATCCACCTTGCGAAAGAACAAAATTACCAGCAGTCCTTCGAAAAATATTGCTACAAAAAATAAGTCTTCCAAGGACTCTCGGCAGGCCATCAAAGAGGCGCAACCAGCGGTTCCAGCGAAGAAGACGCCGCCCAAAGCTTCGAAATCCTTATCGGCAACTCGTACTGAAGAAGATATCGAAATTGAAACGGTGGACGATCGTGATTCTATCGAAGCTATAGAAAAGGAAGGAACTCAAGTTCAGAACATCGGATCTATCCAAGAAGGGGTCCATTCATTGGCGAGCGGTAGTAGTGGTCAAGATCGTCATTGGAACCGATCGAAGAAGAGGACATCTTCTGATTTGGAGGAGATTTCCTTTACATCACCGTCGGTTGAAGTGTCGCCACTTAAGATAATCATCTCTCCATCTTTTTCCCTTTTTTGTAATAATTTTCTTTTTTTTTTGTAACCTTTTCCTTTTCAGCCCTCGTTTCTTGAATTCCGTCAAGAAGGTGTTGGTAACAATTCACCACTCGAACTTGAAGCTGATGATATAATCTTAAACAACAAAAATGACGAGGTAGCTATCAGTACTCCCAGACAATTTGCCTCCAGTGGAGATACCTCGTCAATGCATAAGAAGGAACTGACTGGTTCACACGAAATTCGAAAAAGACCTAAGGTAGCACTGGTTTCAGAATTTCATGGCCAAAAGTTGATCCAAGCACATCGAAGAAAGTACTTGCAGAGTTTGTGGATGGATTTCCACGAACAGATTCTTGACACTCCAATTGAGCAGATCTCTTCTTTAAAAGAGTGTGCAGAGGAAATCATTGCAGAAATCACAAGAACGGATCCCACAAACGGTCTCCCTTTAAAAGACCACTTGATGGAGTTGTTTGCCAAGGCGGAGGCTTATGATGTTCTGGCATCTTCATCGTGGGAGAGGATGAGCAAAGAAACGCATGCAGAACTCCTTTCCAAAGCGACCGTCCAACTCGAGAGAATTAAGGCAAAGGAAGAAGAACTGACTTGCAATTTGCAAAGTCTTGAAGAAAAGTTGCAGTCCATTGAAGATAGGAAAAAGATTCTGCAACAGGAACTCATCAGTTTGGAGAAACAAAGCCTGGAAATCAGCTCAACTATCGATCAAAAGCATGAGACCTTTAAAGAGATCCAGGCCGAAATAACCCAAGCGCATGATGAGCTATCTTCCATTGAACATACCAGCATCTTGACTGATGACGCTGTGAAGGAACTTGAGGACATGAAGTCTGCACTTGAATCATATAAAGTAGCTGTAGTGGAATACAAATTTGATATTTAGGCTTTCCACCATGTTCTTCTTTTTCCTGAATGTTTTTGTCATTCATTTTTTTTCTTTTCCATGTAACGAGTTTTTTTTTTCAATAATAAAACGCTTTTCATTTCTTATCTCTTGTTTTTTTTTAAGAGAAAAGAACTCAAATGAAGCATTTTATTTATTTATTTATTTTATATATATTTTTTTTTTTGGAAAGAGAAAATTCCTTTTCTTCTCTCTTTTTTTTTTTTTTTGGACAAGGATTTGATTTGGAGTGGTGTAACTGAACTTAGAAGTTGCCCTCCAAGCTGCCTACGTATCCCAACAAGGGAATCAAGTCACACGTAGTTCCTGCCGTTCACATTTTAACATCATGCGGGTCAGGAGTATCTATTTGTTTACCACCTTAGACTTGGTGGAGTGTTTCAGCAGTTTAACCACATGCTACACTATTGGTGGTTGCCATCCACAGTTTTAGCTCATGCGGGCCAGGAGCCTCTCGTGGTTTCGATTACGCATAGTACCTTTTTAGGTACTTGCCATTGATGGGGCCAACCCTTAATCCATCTTCAGCAACCAACTTGTATGAGCCATTTGTATATACTTCTCGAACGACATATGGACCATCCCACTTAGCAGTAAACTTTCTTTGTCCTCCATGAGTGAGAATAATCGGTCTCCGAACAGCGAGTACTAATTCCCCAACCTGGAAAGAGCGTGGCCGGACATGCTTATTGAATGCTTTTGAAAGACGGGCCTGATAGCACTCAATCCGTTGCTGAATTTCCAATCTCTTTTCGTCGAGTGCTTCTAACTCTTCAAGGCGAAGACGAACATTATCTTCTTCACTGAGCCCTTCTTGAATCGCAATTCTTAGCGAAGGTATTTGACACTCAAGTGGAAAAACAGTTTCAACACCATAAACAAGCGCGTATGGGGTCGCTTGCGTGGGAGTTCGAAAAGTAGTTCGGTATGCCCAAAGTGCTTCTCCAATTCGAAGATGCCAATCCCTTCTTGATTTATTCACGATCTTCTTCAACAGACTACATAAGGTCTTGTTGAATGCTTCAGCGAGTCCATTTGCGGCAGCGTAGTACATGGACGAATTGTATTGCTTGAAATGAAACTTTTCGCAAAGCTTGTTCATTGCTACATTGCAAAAAGACTTACCATTATCGGTGATGATATAGCGCGGAACTCCATACCGATAAATGATGTGCAAGCGGATGAAATCTACTATATTCTCATTTTTGACCTCTCTTAGAGGGAACGCTTCAGCCCACTTCGAAAAGTAATCTGTCGCCGCCAGAATGAAAATGTGTCCGCCAGAAGACTTTGAAAGTGGTCCAACTATATCCAAACCCCAAGCATCGAACGGCCAAGAAGCCACAGTTGGGTGCAATGGTTCAGGGGGTTGATGGATGAAATTTCCGTGGAATTGACATGCTTGACACCTCCTATCAAAGTCAATGCAGTCCTTCACCATTGTTGGCCAGTAGTATCCCATTCTTTTAATACGAAAGTGTAATTTCGGGCCAGACTGGTGAGCACCACATATCCCAGAGTGAGCCTCCTCCATTGCTTGCATGGCCTCATCTTCTCCAAGACATCGTAGAAACACCCCTGCGAATGACCTTCGGTAAAGCGTCCCTTTGTAGTAAATGAAACGTGGTGCTCGACGACGTATATCAACCCTTTTCTTAGGATCTTCTGGTAACTTCCCATGATTAAGATAATCAATGATGAAGTGACGCCAATCCTCCTTTTCGATCTCATGAACAAAAATATGATAAGTATTTTCTTCCTCACCATCACCATCTTCGTCAAACATCGGAGGTATGACCTAATTCTGACATATTGAAATTTGATTTCGATGAAAAGGTAAAGTGATCATGGACGCCACTCTTGCCAAAGAGTCAGCTTGTTGGTTAAAATTTCTAGGGATATGTTCTATAGTGACACTATCTAAATATCCCATGAGTCGTCTTGCATACTTATAATATGGGATCAATTCAGGTTTCTTGACATCATAAATACCAAGAAGTTGATTTACCACCAATTTTGAGTCACCATAGACCCTAAGATGCAACTGCTTCATATCTATAGCCGTTTCAAGACCAAGAATCAACGCCTGATATTCGGCCACATTGTTTGAACACCGGCGTGTTAAAGTGAAGGAGTACGGCAATACATCTGCTTCAGGAGTATAAAAGACAACTCCCGCACCAACTCCATCACGGTGAGCAACTCCATCAAAATACATTGACCACGGGGATTCGACCATAAATACTTCTTCATCGGGCAGTTCATCAGTCAACTCCCACTCGACAGGTATGGGATGATCGGCTAAAAAGTCTGCCAATATTTGTCCTTTGACAGCCTTCGCAGGTACATAAATAATTTCAAATTGCTGAAACTGGAGGTACCATCTCGCGAGCCGATCAGACAGTACAGGTTTTGCCATCACATATTTAATGGGATTAGACTTAGATATGAGTCGAATAGTGTGTGCTTGAAAATAATGTTTTAACTTCTGAATGACAAATATAAGTGCCAAACACAACTTCTCGATGGGTGAGTAATTCAACTCATTAGGTGTCATCATCCGGCTCAAGTAATACAGCGCATTCTTCTTGCCTTCATCATTTTCTTGAGCAAGTAAGGCCCCAACCGACCGTTCTTGAGCGGAAATATAAAGAATCAATGGTTTTCCTGGGATGGGTGCAGCCAACACTGGAGGATTCATGAGATACATTTTGATGCTTGTAAAGGCATTCCTACACGATTCATCCCACTCGAAGGGCACCCCTTTCTTCATCAGTCGACTGAATGGTTGGCATCGTCCGGCCAAATTAGAGATAAACCTCCGGATATATGCCAGCTTTCCTTGAAGGCTTTTCAATTCATGAATGTTCCTCGGTTCAGGCATGTTCACAATGGCATCAATTTTAGATCGATCGACCTCTATTCCCCGTTGATGCACGATGAAACCGAGAAACTTGCCAGAAGTGACTCCGAATGCACACTTCAAAGGATTCATCTTTAGTTGGTATCTACGAAGGCGTTGAAAAACTCTTCGAAGATCTTGAATATGATCCTCTCGTTTCTTTGATTTCACTACAAGGTCATCGACGTAGCACTCCACATTCCTATGGAGCATGTCATCAAAAATTCTTTGCATTGCCCTTTGATATGTCGCTCCAGCATTCTTCAAGCCAAACGGTATCACTTTATAGCAATAAATTCCTTTGGGTGTGCGGAAGGCAGTGAGCTCCTCATCCTCGGGCGCCATACATATTTGATTGTAACCAGACGATCCATCGAGAAAAGATAGCGCTTCGTGTCCGGTTGTAGCATCTACCGTCAATTCTGTGATGGGGAGCGGAAAATCATCTTTGGGGCAAGCCTCATTTAAGTCTCGAAAATCAACACAAATTCGGATTTGCCCATTCTTCTTCTTCACAGGGACAATGCTTGAAATCCATGTCGGATATTTCACTTCCCGTATGAACCCAGCTTCAATCAGTCTATTTATCTCATTTTCTATCAAAAGAATCAATTCGGGCCGAAAGCGCCTTTGAGTTTGCTTGACAGGTTTTGTTCCTCGCTTGACAGATAAATTATGAATGGCGACCCTTGGATCCAAACCAGGCATTTCTGAGTAATTCCAGGCAAAGACATCTTTGAACTCGAGCAGCAAATCAACATACTCCTTCTCTTCTTCAGGAGTCATACAAGAACTTATGTAAATTGGGCGAGGGTCATTGCTTGTGCCAAGATTAACTTCTTTTAGGGCATCGACTGTATTTTTCACTCCTTGTTCAAATTCAGCGGGAGCGTCATCTGCATCTTCTTCCTCTTCTTCAGGATCACTGATCGTAATATGATGACAGGAAGCCATACTTTCTTGATCTTGTTCTTCAAAAATAGTTTCAATTCTTACATTGAATAAGTCTCCATAGTGCATGAAGAAATTGGAGACTCGCTTTCTTGATCTGTTCACCTTTATCGGAGTAAGACTTTCCTTTTTGGCAACTTTGTACTCTTGTTTTTCGCTGCCTAATCTCTCATGGACTGGTGATTTCAAATATTTCGGTTGTGGGCCGAGTCTATCAAACACAGAAGTACGCTTTGACTTGTTTCCTAACCTATCGAACACAGACCTCTTTTGACTTATGACCTCCATTTCTTCGTTCACATAGTTACAACTTGCCCTTTTGATCATTATACGCACTGGAGAAGGCGGTTGGTAATCAAGACCCATGGATGAACTTTCAACATTATAGCCTTTTTCTTTCAACATTTTCTGCGTAGGCGTTAATCCATGAGTCTTCTCGCCGGTCACCTCAGGAGGGAGTTTTCCCAATGCATGCTCTTCATTTGGGTTATAACTGGCCTTAACAAGAAATCTATATGCATTTGGATCAAAACCTTCTTGAGTCCGATTAGTTGGCAGTGAGTAACGTTCTACCGCCGGTTCTTCTTTGGGACGAACAAATCCTTGCAAGCTCACTTTCTCACCCTTAACCGGCTCTATTTTGGTGAGCGAAATATTTAATGTATCATCCCTGATAAAAGAGGATTGACCTTCTTCTCTCTTTGATCTTGGAATATACCGTAAAATGGGTACCTTGCAATCTTGATTTTCTTCCTTTACTGATTCTTTTCTTTTTGCTTCTTTCTGAAGGTAAAATTTCGCGTCGGCAAAGTGAGCTTCGGCCTCAGTGAAAGGTTTATCATCGGCAGCAATCTTCTTAACTATACCGTCTCGACAATATTTGAAACATTGATGCAGAGTAGACGGTATAATTTCATTCTCGTGAATCCAGGGTCTTCCCAAGAGCATGTTATAAGAGGTTTTGGCTTCAATGATATGAAATAACGCACTTGAAGACAACTCGCCAATGAGCAATTGAAGTCTTATGAGACCAATTGCTCTTTGCCCCCCTTGGTTAAATTCTTGGATCATTAGGCGACTCTGAGAGAGTTCATCGCTTGAGATTCCTAACTCTTTCATAGCACGCACGGACATGATATTGACAGCAGATCCTCCATCAATGAGTATCCGATTCATCTTCTGCTCTCGGACATACGCACTAACAAACAAAGGTCGATTGTGGGTTTTGAACTCAACAGTTAAATCGTCATCATAAAAAATGATAGTCGTTGCACAATCCACTGGTGGTTTATCATCGATTTTGAGTTTTTTCTCAAATTCCGTGCCAACTTGTGTGACTTGAGAATTTTCAGTTTTGACGACATTACAAGAGGTGGAGTTATCAGCATCGTCACTTAAATACCCCTTGGGTATAAATTCTCTCAGTGTCACGGGCTGTCGAACCTCTTGAAGGAGCTGAAAATCTGAAAGAATTGGTTTTGTGGCCACTCCCATTTGTTTCTTTGTTGCATTTCGTTGTTTCATCGTCACTTTAGGCTTGGTTGGACGAATGCTTTTCGAAAAGATGTACTTCTTTATTTTTTGCTTGCAAGTCCTCTTTCGAGTGACTAAAGTCCATCCTTCGTTATCATCTTCAACAACATCTTCAATTGAGGATTTTTCAAGCTCCTTGGACGAATCGCTGCTTGTTGTGGATAAAACTTCTATCGGACAACACACAGACCCAAACATTATTGTTGTTTGGTTTGTCGATGCTTTATCTTCCTCGAGAAGGATTTTTCCTTGACGGGCCAATTCCATAATTTTGTCTTTAAAGACAAAGCATTTAGTGAGAGGGTGGCCAATCAAGCGATGATAACAGCAATAATTTGGATCATTGACTTGACCAGCTTCCTCTGGGCGCTTCATGTCGGGAAGTTCAAGGAGTTTCTCCTTAAAAAGATCATCGAACATCCCTTGCAAATCTGATTCAAGAAAGGGGTATTCCTTTTCTTGCATTTCTTTTAGAGTAGGTCTTCTTACCAACCTATTTTGAGGGAAATCTACCTTTTCGGTGACCTTTCGACTCACCTTGGTAGCAATTTTCATGGGAGCGGTGTTTATTGCCATAGACTCCTTATTACTGACTCTTGAAGGAGGCTTGCCCCCTTTTTTATTTTCTTGCCTTTCATTACTTTGACGAGGCGGCTGCACTCGCGGAGCTTGAATAGGAAGTCCATCCGTTGCATTGACCGTGATGCTTAATTCCATATCATGAGCACGAGTAGCTAATTCTTCAAATGTGTTTGGATGTATGCCCTGTAGAATGTAGCTTAAGCTCCAATGCATTCCTCGGATGCACATTTCTATGGCAAACGGTTCAGACAGTTTGTCCTTGCAGTTGAGACTCAGACTTCTCCACCTATCAATGTAGTTGACCACAGGTTCATCCTTCCATTGACGAGTGTTAGTCAACTCCAGCATACTAACGGTTCTTCTAGTGCTGTAGAAGCGATTTAAGAACTCTTGTTCCAGCTGTTCCCAACTATCGATAGATCCCGGGGTGAGATCAGTGTACCAATCAAATGCGTTGCCTTTCAAGGATCGGACGAACTGTTTGACTAGCAGGTCACCATAGGTTCCAGCGTTATTGCAGGTTTCGACAAAATGGGCCACATGTTGTTTTAGACTACCTTTCCCATCGAACTGTTGAAATTTAGGCGGTTGATATCCAGCAGGCATTGCGAGGTTATCGATTCTAGCAGTGTAAGGCTTGCAGTAAGTAAAGCTTGACTTTGAACCACCCTCCTTTTTATCTTTGATCACGCCTTCAACAAGTTCCTTCAGTTGTTCCATGGGGATAGTTCCATCGGCGGTCACATATACTTCCTTCACCCTGTCCTTACCTTTAGATGAGGGAATTTCACGCTCTTGGTGCTCCTTAGGATTCGTACGGCTTCCTTCAGCAGCGTGATCTTTCTGAGTGAGCAGTTGAGCAATGAGAGCATCTTGGTCCTTAATGTGTTTCATCATGGTTTCCATCATCTTGGACATGTTCGAAACTTGTTCTTCGAGACTTAAAGTATTTGTCATCATGGCCGACATTGCAGCAGAAGAAGCAGCAAAATCTTCAATAGAGAATCTTGAATGAAGAGTTTCATGTGAAGAGGCTGATCCAGTGCTTGAGGACTCGTCGTCATCCTTAGAGAACTTGGGTTCGGATCCAAGTTCGAGCATGGCAAGAGCCTTCTCAATTGAGGTGAAAACGTCTTGGACCCCCATCGTGGAGGAATAGCTCATTTGTGATGTTGACCCGAAAACGGGAGTTGGCGCCGAGGGTTCCATGCTACTTTGCCCTCGTCACACTCCTTGTCACGGGGCCAATAACGCGGGTATTGGTGGCAACGTGTGCAGCTTCCTGAACAGGCTTAGCATCAGTAGCCTTGGAACGTGCAATCACGATTTTGTTGCTCTTTGGTGCCATTGGTGATAGACGTAGTTGAATATTCGAGGGGAAGAGATGGAAGGCAGAGATGGTCCCACCGGGCGTGCCAAAATTTGTACGCGATAAAAATTTCAAGTCTGCAAAATGACAAGAAAAAGAAATACACGACAAATATGTACTATATAAACTTAGAAAAATATGTAGGTACAATCTCTGGAAGTTTCTCGAGCTTATGGAGAGCTTCCTTCGATTCTTCTCCTCGAATACCAATCCAAGGGCTTCGCAGCTTGTTCTTGGATCCACCACCGGCTCCTTCAAATCTTGATATGGAAGACTTGAAGGGCTTGAAAATATTTGGAGGCTCAAGCCTTGATATGCGAAAGACTTGGAGAGCTTGAAGATCCAACCCTTCGTAGCTTGAAGCTTCAATACTTGAGTGTATGAGATGCTTCTTGATATCTCTGTGTATCTGTCCGTGTCTTTAATTTGGTTAAGAGACCTCTATTTATAGTTGTAGCAAGAGGTAGAGGTTGAGAACCTGTGTACCACTCCACTTGTCTTGCAAGACGTGCAGTCATATTAGGACTGTACCAGTCAAATATTATCTCTTCATTTTATATTTATTAATAAAGAGATAAGAAATTTATCGATTGGCCAAACTCGTGGGAACACGTGACATGGCGCCGTTTGACTGGCCAAGCTATTGCAGTATATAAGAGATATACTTGGATTAAATAACTCTAAATATTATCCCCTTAATATGAAATAAATATTTAGATATTTATCCAATGGACATGTGACATGATATGATCTGGTTGGTGGAGATATCCCTGCAATTTGAATTGATCTGGAACACCTCACCTTGACACGTGGCAAAATATAATTGGTCATTTAATAACCAATTTTTCCAAGTGTACGTGCCATATGGCAATATCCGATTGGACGAAAATATTTAATAGACCAATGGTAATTTTTGGAATTTAATTAAAATTCCATTGTCTACAATATGTTGTATAGATGGTGTATAAAATTTCATTGAAAAATATTGAGGTTTGGTTGGTTAAATGAATCAATAACACAAAACTAGTAAACCTGGAACTATTCCCGTAATGTTCTGACCAGTTTTCATGTTTTGGCCATAACTCTGTACTCCGACATCAAAATCAAGTGCCTTCAGCGGCATTTGAAACTAGACATTCCAACCTTTCTGATGGTATAAAATACACATTCTGGCTCCATGTGTGTGAGCCGAACCAACCATTTAAAATTGGCAGTTCTGTTTCTCTGTTTCACTGGAATGAAATATTGAGGCTGCAACTTGTGGCTCAAATTCGAGCTAGTTGTGTGCCGAATTTTCGAATGATTTCTTTTGTGAAATTGTAGATCTATGAATGTGTTTTCCAACGCCATAAACTATGCCCAATTCTGAGTTAAATTGAGTGAGTCGTGATTGAAATACGGAGCCTGCCCTGCTCTTGAAAACCCTAACTCTTGGACAGATTTGATACAAGACTTGGTATAGACTTGTTAACAGAATATTTTGGTGCTAAGCACTTACCAAATGCACCATGAATGTTCCTTAGGCTTTGCCTACGTTGATGAGCCATGTTTGAGGAATTTTTCCTTGACCAAATGTTTGGAATGGAAAACAAAAGGGTCAAGGCAGTTTTGCCTTGTGATTTTTGAAATTTTGGTTGTTTGATTGACTACTTTCCCGAAGGTATTTTCCTTGAAATTTGATAGAGGGATACTCTTTATATAGGAGTATTATACTACCAAATTTTGTACCAATCCAAGTCCGTTTCGATACCTAACGGAAGTTCCAAAGTTGAAAGCTCAAATCTGGAAATTTGTTCACCAGTTTTGAATTTTTCCCAAACTTTGAGCTACCGTATCTCGGTGCTCGAAACTCCGATTGTTGATCCGATTTTTCTGTGAAAAACCTTACTTGCAACTCTAATTGAGTTACAAATTTCAGAGACTAGCTCGTAACATGTGAATTTTGCCGAATTTTCAAAGTTGTCCAAAAATCAACTTAAAACTGCCTTATGAACCTAAAACAGTAACTTTGAGCCATTTTTGAATATCTTCCATTTAAAATCATTGAAAAGTGTCTTCTAAGAACTTTGAGTATTTTCAAAGAGTTTTCCAATGGTACCAAGTTTTCCAATTTTTGACATGTAGAATGTGAGATACGATTTTTCAAAATATCGCATCAAAACTGAAAATTTTCCGAATTCCAAAGGAAGGGAGTTTTCAAGCACTCCTTATCCCTTCGATATTACTTGAACGTTTATACTTGATTTTCCAAAATGAAAACTCGATCGCTCTTGTACTTTGAGAAACTTCAGTTGAACCTCGATTTACGAGTAATTGAGGTTCATTTTCATGAAATTATCTTAGATTGTACTAGTGTACAATCTTCCTTGATAATTGGGATATATGAGTGATACTTCACTATTATTTGCTCAGGAGCACACGAGGACCTTCAAGAGGATCCTACAGTGAACACTTGAACTTCCGGAAAATATTTCTTCTTGATTTGCTCGGTGAGTGTCAAGTGTATGACTACTTGAACTCTATGGACTTGATTCATGCTTGGCTTACCTGAGTACATGCTTAGCCTACATGGTTTTGAAAAATGGAGTCGAGTGTGTACTTTATTGCACTCGTTCTCATTTGAAACAAATGACTCATGTTTAACATGGTTTGCCTGGTTTACATGACCTGAAATACATGCTTGAACCTGTCAAATGCTTGAATACATGACATGGTATGCTATGGCTGCATACGTCATTGGAGTGAATCTCCTCGACACTTACATGATACATGGGGGACGCCCAAACTCATAGGCCGACCTTGGAACTCGAGCTGGCATGGGCTTGGTCGGGAACCTCGGTAAGCCATGAGATTCACATGATAAGCTTGATCTATTGAGAGATCTTGCTTGGCATACTCGTGGAGTATCGCCTTATAAATGTCGTGCGGGCCCGAAGCGGTGTATGGTGGACGGATGAGAAGTAAGTGGTGATCTACGGTTTGGAAATATCAACCAATTGACGGAGAGTCATCGCGGGAAGATATACGAATGAACTGGCGAAACAAGTGGAATTTAGCTCCTGAGAGCTACCATATCCTTGAATTGTTTATGTTTACATTTCGTTGGCTTTACGAATTACTTGTAATTTATCACTTGAACTATTATTTTGGGTTTGTTACCTGATCAACGTGCTTGCATCTGTATTCTTGGCCTCACGAGCATTTTTGCTCACCCTGTAGATTTGTTTTCCTTAACAGGTTTGAACTCAGAGGTGTAATGGAGAAACCCTCCTGATGTGCTTTTGTTTAGGATTTCTATTATATTTTGGCTATTCCCTTGGTTTTAGGTTGTACTTCTGGAATTGAAATGTAACTTTTGGGGCGTGATGTATATTTGGGATTCGTGATGTACTTTGAACACCCGACGTGCGAGTTAGTTAATGGATGAATATTGTTAAACTTGAGTGCTTCCGCATTTACTGTATTTAAGTTATTTACGTGTGTTGTGTAGTTCGATAATAAACTTGAATGGAATTGCTTGAGTCCTGGCAAGAGTTAGGCAGGCGTCCCGCGGATACCCTTTGGTTCGCCTTAGGGAGAAGTGGGGGCGTCACAGTTGGTAACTTTGTACTAAGCAGCAAAACAAACAAATTCCACATCCAACAAGCAAAACATAGAAAGAAATTATGCAAATACGTATGAAGCTTTCTTGCAATATGGAAGAAGACTGCTGTAACTGAAGGCTTCGGCAACTGATGAAACCTTTTGCTCAAAACATCAAACCAGAATATTCAATAAAACATGCTAAAACCCGGACCATAAAGCAACCAAGATACTAGACATCTGTACAAGGATTTTCAAGGCAACATCATGCAATCCACGAAGATGCTCGCTGCAATTCAAACCTGTTGCCATTTCATTTTCGCACCCAAACTTCAGATTCAAACGCACGCTTTGATCAAATTTTCTCCACTAAACATCAAAGCTCTAATCTAGATAGTAAGACCACTGGAATTTAACATCTAAACATGCAGAAATGAGCCCCAGAATAGGATCACTAAGCTTTATAGCTTTCTCCTTTATGATTCCCTTTCACTGCAACATTTCTGGTTGCTGGTTTTTTTTTTAATTTCCGACGCTGAACAAAACAGCAACCATTTACGCGCATGAACTCCAACAAAAGCCAACCATTTGCCAATTTATCACCATAAAAGGTAAAGCAAACAGATCAAAACCCATTCAAAACCCCCAGCAAATTGCCCATTCCCAGAAGATCCAAACATGCTACTAGCCGTGGAAATGCAAGAAAGGAAGAAAAGAACTTGCGGCAAATTCATTCACGGTACAACAATCAAACAACCAGCAGATTTCTAATTTCAGATAGACCAAAAGTTTCAGCAACCCCCAAAAAAGGAACTCTGTTGATATTGTTGCAATCAGCCAAGGTTATGCAATTCATGTCGAGAGAGCTATTGACAAGATAACTAGGAAAAAAAATGAAGCTTTCGATGCAAGATTATCATCATTACCCTCTCATTTCCTCCGTCAAAACCCATCAGAGACTAACGAAAATGCATCAAATGATTGAAAAGACCAGCACTTAACTAATGTTCATGAAGATCTGAACGATAAAGTCACGACCATGACCATAAAACATTGACAGCAGCAAAATAACGCAAGATTCATGTCTTGTGGATTTGAACTCCCATGAAAAATGGTATTAAAACTATCAAAAAGGAGAATCCGTGGTTACCTTAGAGGAATAATATGAATGTACAACGCCCAGGAAGTCGCTCTGATTCAAGAAAGAAAGACGCAAGCTTCATCGCTGATGCCCCAAGGTTGATGAAAACGCCAGTTTGTGGCCAGATTCGACGAGTTTCCCGTGGTGTTTTCCTCCAGATTTCTGAACAAAAATCGTTGATGGCTTCACGAATGAAACTGGGTCGGGGAAGAAAAATCCTTGCGAAGGCAGACTGAAAAAAAATCAGCCTTGTTGTGGGTTTCGCAGAGGAAGTCCCTGCGTTTTTTCTTTTCCTTGCTCCGCTGCGGTCTCCCTCTCCCTTAATCTTTCTTATCCGAAGATTTTCTCGAAATTCCTCCTCCAAGTTCCAGATTTCAGCCGCAGCTTCTTTCTCGGTTTACCTTGTTCCGCCGTCCACCCCAGATTTTCTCTCCCTCGGTTGTTCTCTCTACCAACCCTCTGGAACCCATGCCATTCCTCCCTAGACCGAAGCTCCCTTTTTTCAATTTCTTTTCTCTGGCCGCTCCTCCCTCTCTCCGCTCGTTTTCTGGTTTTTTTTGCTCCCTCAAAACCCTCGCCCGCTGTTCCTCCTTTCTTCTCCTCTCTTGATTTCTTTCTTTTTGCCGTCCCTCTCTCTCGGCCTCTCCCCCCTTACCGCCGCTGCTTTCTTTTCTTTTTATATGGAAAACCTATAACTCTAAACCCTCACCTCAATGGTGAGGATGAAAGGTTTATTCTGCCCTATCCCCCAGCCATCCGATCCATTGAGCCATATTTCTCTTGAAAAAACTTCATGCCGCTGCATGTGCAGCTCTTGTCCCCCTTTTTTTTTTCTTTTTTTCCATGAAAACGTTGAATTTAAATAAAAAACAACTAAAGTATATTTTTTGAATGCTTTTTCTTTTCTTTTCAAAAAATTCTATGCTAAAAAAAACTTGAAAATAATAATAATAACTAAAAAACTAAAACTGAAAAATGAATAAAACTCACACGACAAATAAAACTAAAAAAAAAAGTAAATGAAATTATACTAAAATTTTGGTGTCTACACATCGGTTATTCTATTAATCGCAGTGGCCATTGGGTCTCCGGCCACACCCTCTTGACTATGGTCTTGATTGACCTCAAGTTCCCTATTACCACCACCCTCAGGGTGTTGTCTAGTTGATCTCCCACGTTCTCTACCCCTAACTTGTCGATCCATAGCCTAGTTATGCCTATTGATAAAAATAAAGCAATTAAGTGGGGATACTGTTATTTATTTATTTATTATTATATATGTGTTTTTTTTTTGTAAGTAAAATCAACATGAACATTAAGGAAAAGGGAGATAACACACTTAACACATATATTCACATACCAAGGTTCATACAAATAGCAAGTTAGGGTGCTTTCCAAAAGTATGGCACACAAGTTTAACAAATATATACAAACAATCCCTTAAACCAAAAATAGGGATATAGTGCCTCAAAAGTAGGCCATCTAGCTGGACAAAATGCTATGACCTAAACTAATGTCACCCTATCTATCCCTGGATACTTAGTTGCAAATAGATCAAACCTAGTCTAACCCTCAGCAGGGCTGCCAGGAGCAACGTCCTCCTCGGGGTCCTCCTCCAGATCCTCCTTCGGGTCCTTCTCAACCCCTGCCTGAGCATTACCCTGAATGATACCTATGACCTCATCTATCATTATAGTGGCATTAGCCCTAATACCCGCACTCCTATCTCGTACCTCCTCAGCTACTAGAGTTAATCGAGACCTCTGTCTCCCTAACTCCTCACGAGCAGCCTCTGACCTAGCCCTCTCGGCTGCTAACCTCTGCTCGAGCTCAGCTATGCAATCAATCTGAGTATCAACCATGATGCTCAACTCCTCGACGTCCTGGGTCAGAATGTGATTAGCGTCCCTCAGCTGGCAACGCTCGTCATCTAAGGATAGCACTAACTCGTTAGGGTAGGCATATGTGACCCTACACTGACATCGGGGTTGCCTATCAGTTGGAGTATAACGTATACGAGATCCCTCGCCTCGTGGCCTAAAGGAGATGGACCTAAGAGGCTCTACATGTCCATTAACCACTCTGTTACCATTAGCATGTCCGTTTCCGTTTTCCATACCTACAAAATAACCAAAAATCGAAAAGTTTATACTTAAATAACTAACTTGCTCAAGTACTACTTAAGATACGTCTAATCAACTCACTTCTTAACTTTTAAAAGGTTCAGGGTTTCTAACATATCCAATATATCATTCAAATACTTTTCCTAACCTAGGCTCTGATACCACCTGTGACGGCCCCACTTCTCCCTAAGACGGACCAGAAGGTTGGCGGGTCGCCTGCCTAGCTCTTGCCAGGACTCACGCAAGGAAACTGGCTAAACCCTTCCAACGTATAACTTAAACCATTACAAAAATTCGTCACCCGAACAAGCCAACCTTTTAAACAACCAGAATTCTAGGAACACATTAACTTCAGAGATAACATTGCCATTGGACATCTGAACGTTCACTCTTAAGTACATCTCCACCCAGCTTAACACATTACTACATTTATACATTACAAACCACAAAGTGAAATCATAAAATTCAAATACATCCATACTGTGACGCCCCGAAAAGTATGAGTTTGAGAACCCGGAAATTTTCTAATTTTCTAAGGTTTATTTTTTTTGTTTTAATCGCTCGCCTTTTCTATATTTTCTTGATTAGAAAAATTCCCCAGATAAAGTTTATGAGCAAAGATAGTTTAAAAATGATTTTTCTAGTATCGGTTAGTTTTTGAGAAATTAAGAGCGTATTTTGAACGTGGGACCCGCTAGTGCGGTAAATGCATTATATTTTTGACAACTTGTAGGAATTTTGTAATTGAGTGATATTATTTTACAAGGTGTTAAGATATTTGTCTTGGAGAGACAAGAAGATAATCTCAAGCTTAAAGGGTGACAAGTGTCACCTTGTTATTGAAGGTTGGACTTTGACATTTGACCATCTTACTACCTTTACCAAATAAGTACCAAATTGATCCAAAATTACCTTCATTCTTCATCATCTTGGCTGAGCTTCACAAGGAGAAAAGAAAGGAAAACTTTCATCTTACTTCTTCATTTCTTGCTCCAATCAAACAATTTAACCGATTAAACTTGGATTTGCTCCATAAAAACCTTTCTCTTGGTAGTATTAAGGTGTGTAGTGAAGTGGTTTGAGAAGCAAAGGTGCTAAGTTGGGTCTTTTCTTGGGTTTGTAAGGTAAGTGACTAAGGAACCTTTCCTTTGATCTTGATAATGTTCAATTAGTAATTGGTGGTCGTTGAATAAGTGATTTTATGGTTGATTTCCTGATTTTGGTTGAAAATGATGAAGTTTTATTATTTTTGGGGATTTTTCTGTTTTCATATGGATATGATTATGGGGTCATGTATGATGATTGGAAATGATGTTTAATGACTCTAGGAGGTGGAAAAAGTGATTAATTGCAATCAATTTCTGTTTTGGAAGGAAAACTGGAAAACTAGGTTTCAATATTCTTCATTCTGTCCGAATTTATAACTCATATATAGAGGCCGAATTGGCCTTGGATTAAAACATGAAAGTTGTAGGTAATAACATTTTAAAGGTGCCTACAAAATTTTAGGTCAATCGGAGTAGTGTGGAATGAGAAAAGTCGAAATTACTATTGCTGTTCTGGTTTTACCCGAAATTGAGAAGTGCGCCTGTAATTGGTTGTTTTGGCTGGAATTGCTTCCAAATTGGTTGTTGAGGCCTTCTGATGAAATTTAACCCTGTTTCTGAGCTTTCAGATGGTTTTGGAATTTCTGGATTTGGACTTGGATAGCCTGATTTATGATGTTTCCGCTGGAATGCGTTCTGTGAATCTGTTTTTGTGATTTTGGTGTAGTATCTCACATTTTTGACCTGGTTACACTCGAAACTGGGTTGAGTGACCTTCTGTAATATTGTAGCCCTGTCTCTTAGCTTCGAAACGGTGGGTCTTGAACCTTCATCCGACAATCGTAGCGCCTTTGGTACCATTACCGTAAAATGACGTCAAAACTGTTTTTCTGGTTTTGAGGTTAACTTTCATTTCCAAACTTTTCCCTAGCTTGAATTGTACTCGTACTACTTGGAGCTTGCTGAATGGCTATTGGATGAATTTGTTGTTGTGTGTGTACCTTTGGGACTGGCTGAGGAAATAATGAAGCTATGATGGCTGGAAAAGTTAGCAAACTTAGGGGAATTGCTGTCCGAACTTTGAAGGGACTTGTTTGCATTGAGTTTGTGATCTAAGACTTGGATTTGAGCAAGGCAATGTTATATGATGGATGATTTCTGAGCCATGGAGGTGAGTGACCCCAAACTATTGTTAAAGCTTCTTATGAAATGTTTCTTGCATTATTTACTCGATTGCATTTCATGCGTGCTTGCATGTGAATTCATGATATGATTTTGGCTTCAATGAGTACTTGGGGAGTCTTGTGCCGAACACCAACGTCTCCTCCGTTTGTTTATGTTCATGTTCATTTGGAGCTCAAAAAGGGGCTCCCTCTCAATGTTAATGTTAATGTTAAATGATCTATTTGAGCGTTGGGTGTTCAAGTGCAATGATTTCACCGGCTCATGAGAGCAATAAACGTACATTTGATCTCTGAATCATGACATCATCGAAATGATCGAAATGCATTATTGTGAAATATATTTGATTTCTGATTTTACTGGTTACTCGCTGAGCTTCTAGCTCACCCAAAAATATTTTATTCCCCTCCACAGGGCTCGTGGCGAAGGAAGACTTGTTGTGATTTTATTGTTGTGAAATTCCTCTTGTATAAGAATTGGGATCATGGATCAGAGTGGCTCAGTGGAAGCGTGGACGCTTCACTTTTGATATGTAAATGTTGGAACATTTGATGTAAAATTTGAGATTTATATTGTAATCTGTTTGAGGAATGTAGTGAACGACTGAGTCCTGGCGAGAGTTGGGCAGGCGACCCACCGAACCCTCTGGTTCGCCTTAGAGGGAGGTGGGGCCGTCACACATACAAGCCAAAATTTAGGGTTTGCACTTTTCTAGCTTCAAGTAGCAACCCAAGACAAAAGATACATAGTCTGATTCAAAACAATATTTACAAAAGCCAAAGGTAAGCTTCAAGTCTCTCGAAGGCCAGAACCTGTTCAGGAAAACAAATAACGTGGGGTGAGCTAAAGCTCAGTGGTACTCCAAACATGCAATCATATAAGACAAATAGCAAATAATAACTCCAAGCTTAAACTCAACAAGTAGGAAAGCGTTTAACAGCACAAAGTAGGATACAGGGCTCTCAGGAGCCATTTTCCACGAACTTGATCAAAATTAACCGTAGTTGACCCTCCGTCAACTCTCACTATCTAAAATCCATGTAGATTCATTATTTTTTTTCTTAACACGCTCCAACCAACTTACTCCCACCGGGCCCGTTCTTCTCATGAAAGGGTTTGGTATTACTCGAGTATACCTTTTATAGCCTAGTCGAGGGATTCACCCAACGACGTCACACAAATGGTTACCAAGTTAGGATAAGAGGCCCTCCCACCCTAAGGTGTGGTACATTCCCCTGCCTGGTGGATTAGTTGACGAGTCCATGCTCCAGTCAACAATTGCAAGGTTTTGGTACTTGAGTTAGGATAAGAGGCCCTCCCACCCTCAAATGTGGTACATTCCCCCACTCAGTACTCAACTAGTACAAGCATGCTATTCGAGCAAGCATTTCAAACAATTCACCACTCAAAAGGGTTAATGCGATAAAGTACACACTGCCCACTTCGATGGATCAGCAAAACCACATTCCAATTATCACATAACAGTCAAGAAAGCACTTTAACAAGTTAGTCATAGAACAAGCACGGACACTCACCAAAAGTGAAATTCAAAGGTCAAGCTGGGAATCGAAGTCCACGTCCTCGCCAAACCCTAGAAAAGCAAGTTTTAAAACTATAAGTTTTACTATATAAGGCCTTGTTTTATATATAAAAGGTGATTTGATATATAACTAGTTTATTTCCTCAAAATAAATCACTAAATCTCTTAGAATTAAGGCTAGTAAAGGGATAAAATATTTCGTATGGTTTCTTTAAAGATACTTTTCTTTCTAGAGGTGCAACTAGAACTAATACACTTCAAGTGAGTTTTCTTGCTGAACAAGTTTTCTATGCTTTTCATTTAAATTTATTGAAATCTAGTGTTTTTTAACAATTTTCCTCTCAAACAACCAGCCAGGAATAATTTGACGCAAAACTTAAAGTTTGGAAGTTAATGCAATTATTTCTTAACGGTAACAAAGCTAGTTTAACTAAAGAAAAGAATTAACTAGTTAGCAAAGTTTGTTTTCTTTTAAAAAGTCCCGACACTCAAAATTGAGCATTATCATACTATGTTCAATTTTTATAGCTTAATACTAGGACAAAATGTTTTAACAAAGCTTGGTTAAAAGTACTCGAGTTCAAAGGACCAAAACGGACTTCACGATTCCAATTCATTTGTACATTACATTCCAATTTGCCATTATAGAAAAATTACAATACAAACATCAATTTCACTAGGGCTTCATCAATCATTAGCCCTAGGTCTCAACAGGATCAATTGTAATCAAAATTAAACAAAGGAAGTCCATGATATCAAATGATTCCAAACCACAATTCATGGCCTTCCAAGTACATTTCAGCCAAACCACTTTAACAAATCCACCAAAAACTTAACTCTGGCAAAAATTACTCAAATGGCCAAGAGCTTCATTAATCATTAGCTCTTGATGACAAACAATCATTCCTTACAACAATAAACCAGAAACTTAACTCAAAACATAAAAAGAAAGTCACGGCTAGCTTACTTACAAATACCCCTAGAAATTCAGGTTTTTCTTTTCTTGTTTCGACAACCAAAAAAAATTCCAGCAATGTCAATTCACAATGTCCATCAAATCTCCATCTTTTACTTGCTTGAAACACTAAACACATAGCTCAACCTAAACCAAAACAAATAACACACAAATCCAGAAAATAAATTCATCAAAAGCCTCAACTAATTCGGCCAACAACCGTGTACAATTTCCAGCAATATAACAATTTAACTTATAGTACTTTGTCCATAATTTCTTCAATTTTTACTTCAACTCACATGCAAAAGGTGACTAGCAAGCTGCAAGCTACTCTTAAACATCCAATATGAAAATCTTGACTAAAATTCGAAGGAAAACTGATCGGATGTTCACCCCCTTCACTCGGCCATGCTGAAAATTTTTTTAAAAAGCTACCCAACTCCTTAAAATACAGATTTTCTTTTTTTTTTTCTAACCACAACTCTTTTCAGTACATGCATGACTAAATAATTAGTTAGCTATCAGGTTTTCATCCAAAGCCAAGTCCAGACAACATCAAGAGTCACCAACCAACCATAAATTCATCCAATTTCCTCTCGGTTGGCTTGCATGCAGGCGGATTCTATAACCCTTCAAGTTTCATACTTAATCCAAGCTGATTAATCTCATGCAAAGCTTAAACATCCAGCTATTAGTTAGCTAAACACACATCTAAGCTCCGATCACCACAAATTAACAAGTTAAAGCTGCAATTTCCAGCTCAAGCTCTCGGACAGTTCCAATTTCTTCAATATCAGATTTCTTGTGACTTAATTTATCATCCAACCGGACCACCCTCACATGCATGCCCCCTAAACAACTTCATCAACCTATAATCATCTAGCCTAAGTCCAGAATTTACCTCAGCTTGAAGCTCAGCTCACCCGACAAGCAGCTGCAAAAATGTTTTCCTCTCGGCTTGCTATGGAACTCAGGTATGGCTGGGCTGAGCTCAGTTTGTGTAAGCTGTGGAGTTGGTGGTTGTGGTTGAGCTCAGCTGATTGAAGATGAAGAAGGAAATGGCAGCCCGGTAGTGGTGGAAGAGGTGAAGACAGACAGCTCGCACCTTTCCTCTTGCTCACTCTCTCTCGGACAGTTCAGATTGCAGCTCACCAACTCCCTCTCTCCCTTGCTCAAGCTCACGGACAGAAAGTAAAAGAACAAAGAATTCGGCTCTCTCTCTCTCTCTCGGTTGGTCTTGAAGTGAGGCTAGGAAATAAGCTAAGTCCTCACTTTTCTCTCTCGGTCATTAACTCCAAAGAAGCTGATCACTCACGGCTCACGGCAGAAAAGCAAATGAAATGAAGATATTGTGGTGAGTTGTAGTTGTTGTAGTGGAGAATGGAACCGGCAATATGGAAATGCTTAAATGTGAAGCTTGTTCAAGGTGGTTTCACGACTGCATGGTTAATTTGAGATGGAGAGAGGCTAATTTAGACTTTTAACATCTTGTCTGACCTTCTACTTAAGTTCTCATTCGTAAACTAACTCCAAAATTTTACCCCAAACGAAATTCGATAGCCTACTAGTGTACTAGTCTCGCAAAAATTTAATTATCGAGATTCAACGTCCTAAGTATAATTATAAAGGTTTTGATCTAAAATCGATTCCGTCTTAATTCTAGGGTCCCGTTAACACTTAACATTATTAACACTTAAAGTTAGCTATCGGAATTCAAAGAATCAAAATCAAAGAAATAAAATAACCTACATTAGGAATTCTTAACTTAACTTGGCAAAAATTCAAATAATTTAATATTTTACACAATTAACTTATTTGCAACCTTAAAATTATTTTTACATACTTAATTATGAACCAACAATAGTAAAGGTTATTAGAAGTCTAAAATGCAAATGCGATATGTATATATATATATATGTATATATATATTTTTTTCAAGGTTCTCACAGATTTTGCGTGGAATTTTCTCAACAGAGATGAACTAAGTCTATAATCTAGTCAAGGAACAATGAAGGATTTGGTTCGACTTAAATTGTGAGATCTAATTGATTTTAGTTTTCCTATTATTTTCTAGTATTCATATATTTCCTGCTTTATTTTCTTATGGTTGTTGTATTATTCAACTGTCCCGAACCCGGATGTTAGATTAATTCAATAACCTAGAGCCACTTAGAATAATTAAATCCTAATTGTTTGATTGTTCTAAATTAGTGGCAACTGGCATAATCGGGGTTATGTCAGGAAAATATACGGGCTAATTTGTAAACAACCCTCGTTGCGTGTTGTTTGGTTAGACTAGGATTTCTCTAAATCCTAAAGCAATTGTGAAATTTAATTCTACGTTAGTACCTAGGATTATTTTCTAATTATGACAATAGCTAACGATAATTACGGAGAAATTGATTGTCATCGCTCGTTTGACAATTATAACTTGTTTATCAGTTTATATGTGGAATTATTCTTGCATCGATGATCAATTAGAAGAACCATTTCCGAAGTTGCTTTTTGACTAGAGCTGTCCAATACTATTTGAGTGTTTGCAATCTGTCATTTAATTTTTAGTTAATTGCAATATTCGATTAACATAGCTTATTGTTAATTTCCCTAAAATCCCCCCATAACTTGAACTTTAGTAGAAACGAATTACTCCTAATCCTTGCGGATTCGACCCTACTTGTCCTATATACAAATTAACAAATTCTCGTGAATAAATTTTGGTATCTCGGATTTAGTAAATTCTTTGGAGTCAGGGTGAATCTAGTAATCCATTGCACATCCAAAATCCCTGCTCCAATACTAGAATTGACTCGAAACTGCCTTTGTTGACAACTAGGATTATCATTATTATTATTGCACAGGCATCAACAACCTGTTAATTTTTGGCACTTTTGTCTGGCGTTAGTTAATTTGTTTCTTTTAAAGTTCATTTTCGTTTTAATTTTTCGGTGTCTTTTCTAGTTTATGCCTTGTTCCTCTCGTACAGGCGAATTAATTTTCGATCCTAAAGTAGAGAAGACCGCGCGTCGAACGTGAAAAGAGACCAGACAGCTCAAGGAAGAGCAATTTAGTGTTGCATCTCAGTGACTTGATCCAGAAGTCGAGTCAACAAATTCGCTTGGTGATACTTCGAGTGACTTGGATTGAGAAGAAATCAATATGGCTAATGCATGCACATTAAGAGAGTTGGCTGCTCCTAATTTAAATGGCTAATGCATGCACATTAAGGGAGTTGGCTGCTCCTAATTTAAATCAGCAGCCTTTATGCATTACTTTTTCGAATTTAAATGATTGAGTTAAAATCTACCATAATTCATCTTTTATCATCCTTTCATGGTTTACCAGGTGAGGAGTCTCATAAGCATTTGCAAGAGTTCCATGTTATTTGCAACAGTATGAAGCCCCTGAAAATTACGGAAGAACAGAAAAAAATGAGGGCATTTCCCTTCTCTCTCAAGGACTCAGCCAAAGATTGGTTGTACTTGTGACAACCCCGCTTCTCCCAAGGGCGAACCTTAGGGTATCGGCTGAACGCCTGCCTAGCTCGCTCCAGGACTCGAAATTTCAAAACAATAAAACTAGATAAACCAAAAGCGTACTATTTGCAATATATCCAACTCCAAAAGAGTTCTATTTACATACCCAAAAGTAGCTATTCAGACCACTAGTTTACATTATGATAACAACCAGCAGAAAGTGGACCCTAAGGAGGGTCCTTATACAAACCACTAAAACAAAAAGAAACATCTTAGTTGTCTGGCTATCACAAACTAAACCTAACTATTCTAGTGATAGTGCCAAAAGTTCCCTGTGTCGGCCCCTGTTAAGGAAAATAAAGGAAAGGGGTAAGCTATATGCTTAGTAAGTAAACAGGGCTAAAAATGTAAATTTCATATTAAAATAAACAATTACGTCACAAAAATGTCAAATCAAAATATATAAATAACAACACAAGTAAGGATACGGGTTGGCTCCAAAGCCACGTCATGATCCATGTGTGACTTCTTGTCGATACTCCGTCGACCACAAATAAGATCCGTAGAACTCCACTTGTACTCCCACCTAACACCTTATCACCCTCACTGGCCAGTTACCACACAAACTTGCTCGAGCGAACGAAACGAAATTGAACTTGCTTCGCAAGCTCGGTTCACAAACTTGGTTCACAACTTGAACCTACAAACTTGGTGACCTCAAGACTAGGTTGGACTAGATTTGACCAAGCCCCGGCCGGCTCAAATAGTCGGTCTAGGTCTTAAGATTGGGCCCACAACTTCATGATATTTCACAAATTTCACAAAAGTCACCCCGAGCTACAAGCTCAAGGGGTTCAGTCCTAAAGCAAGTCATATACATATATCATGTACAATTATATGCACATATTAGGGTTTAGGTCGAGTGTGATAAAGTACACCCTTGCCTAAGTGCCCTTACTTTCATATCAAAACACATAAGCAACTTATACAAACAAACGGTCTGAGTACTTACACAAAAGGAAGTATAGCCAAAATGTGGAGATCAATTCACGTATCCCAACTAGTAAGTCCCACTGGCACCGTCTAACCCGTCACCGTCTGAAATAAAAGATTACATCACAATATATCACAAACAGCTACTAGAATGAATAAATCAACCAAAACGGCAAAATTGGCACATGCAAGTGCGGAAACAGCAAACGAAAATGGAATCGGCCGGCAAACGGAAATGGCAGATTTGGCACCTAGAACTGTTTTCATCAAATTTCAGGCTACAGTTATCGGATCGAAGTGCATGAGGTACCGTTACGAAGCTAAGAAGAAAGGCTACAACATTTATGAAGGCACTTCAAGCCATATCTCAATGGAACTAGGACGAAAATGCAAAAAACATTTCCAGCCATTTCATTTCGGGTTACCAAACAGGCCCTGTTTGAAAGACCATAACTCACCACTCAAAGATCGGAATCAAGAAATTCCAGAGGCGTTAGAAAGCTCATTTATAAGGTTATAACTTTTGTGTTTGGTACAAAAGCTGAATCAGTATAGAGCATAAGGAAAAATGGGTCCAAAGTTCCTGTCAGAACTGTCCAAATTCAAAGGCAGTTCCGACAACCATTTTTGTTTTGGTCATAACTGAAGCTACGGAACTCGGCTTTGGATGAACCTTATAGTGTTTCGAAGGTAAGACCAAGATCTACATTTCCTATGAAGGGATCAATACTGTGAGGACTCGTAAATTTCTTATATTTTTCTCAAAAATGCCTTTTTATTTAGAAATTATTCCTTTATTATAGCCCTACTACCCAATCATTCTCCAATAAGTGCAAATGAACCTAGAAAGTAGGGTTTCACTCTTCGTTTTCAAAATTGGAGCAAATTAGGGTTTTCACGATTTTCGTCGGATGATTTTTCGGTACGGAGCGAGGATCAAATTTGGTGATTAAAAGTGACTTTTAAGTGAGAAATAATATGTGATTAGGAGCAATGATATAAGGTTAGTGAATAGGAAGTAAAAACCCTGGTACGGGTGTTTTAAAGAAAAACGGTGTGAACCGACGTGTACCGCACACTACCGATTGAACACACCACTGGACCACCACTTTCTTACCACATGAGCTCATTGATATTTGAGCAAAATATCCCTTCATTTCCAGCTGCCTTTGACCGAAATTTGTGGCCAAAAATGTAAGGGAGAGAGAGAAAAATTTGCATGGCTTTGGTGGCGCCAAGTGTCACCACCTCATGGCTCCTTAATTAATTTTTTTTCTTGCCTTTTTATCCTTCACTTCAGCCATCTTTCTTCTTCATTTTTTCTGGTCTTGGCCAAGCAAGAGAGAGAGAAAGGGAGAGCAAGAGAAAACAAATTCCTTCTTGATTTACACCAACCAAGTGCTAAAATCGAATTCTAAACCGATTGATTGTAAGTTTGGAAGCTTGGGAAGCTAAGGGAACCAAAAACTTCAAGAAATAGTGGAGGATCACTCTTGCAAGCCTTCTTTTTGAGGTATAAAATCTGATCTATGGCTTTGATCCTTTTATTCTTGTTTAAGATGTTAAATAGTCCATGTTTTGGGTTTGATTACAAGTGATGCAAGTTGTTGTGGTGATTTTTGGATGAAATATGTAAGTTAGAGTTTGATTAATTTCTGCCTAAACTTGTTGTATAGTTAGTATATGTTGTATATAAGGTTATATAGGGGGTTTTGGTAGCAAGTGTAGCAAGAAATTAAGAAAACTATCATTGAAACCAAAAGATTTCAGATTTCTGGAAATTTTCATCCTATTCTGTCCGAATTTGAATCCCTATGTTAGAGGCCGAATTGGCCTTAGGTCAAAGATGGAAAGTTGTAGAGAATGGTATTTTATAGGTGCGTACAAAATTTCAGCTCAATCGGAGCAATGTAAGACGTGAAAAGTCCAAAATACCCTTACTGTTTTAAGTATTTCCCAAGCAGTCAGTGTGATCAGTTAAGTCCAGTTTATCACATTTTTCGACTAGGATCCATTCTGATTTAGATTTTTACCAAAACATGAAAGTTGTAGTATTCTGAATTAGCTTTCAAATGCCTCTAAGAACACCTGATTCGGACTTGTTTACTCTGAGATATGTCCATTACAGTGTTCTGCGTTTAAACAGCCGATGAATTGGTTTCTGGTTTAGTAATTTGAGAATTTGACCAAGTTACATTAGGAACTGGACTAAGTGACCTTCATGAATGTTGTAACTCTATGTCTTAGCTTCGAAACGGCAGAGGTTTCGTCTCAATCCAATAAGCGTAGCTTCGGATATGTTATTTCCGCATTCGTACGTCAAATCTGTCTTGTGCTAAGTTGAATTTCGGCACTTGTGATTGTTGTAATTCTTATTCTTATGATATTGTGAGCCTATGGAACGGCTCTTGACTTGAATTGCTTATGTGTGATGTTGGGTTGTGGTTGAGGAAAAATAATGAAGCCAAAATGGCTGGAAAATTAGGTAAACACAAAGGGCATGCTGCCCAAATTTTCGCTCGAGGGCTAGGTTTCTATTTGAACTTGTATACTTTTGTTTGGCCAATACCATGACCGGTTTTCCATTTTAAAACATGATTTTTTATCCTGGGGTTCAAACAACCCTCTTCTTACTTGAAAGTCATCTTTACACGTTTTACTCCTAATTAGTCGGGTTTCCTTGTTTCCCTTAAATGTTTTGCTCGATAAACTGTAATATGTTCTCTTGTTCAACCTTAGGTTTCATTGGTGACTAAGGGTAATATCCGGAAGGATATTTTGCACGTTATTTTGCATATCTAGGTGAGTGTTCCTTATTTGACTTTAAGGCTTGTTGTTATCATTTGCTAATGTGTTAATTGCTTCTAATGATTTCCAAAACGAGCTTTCTAGGCGAGTGTGTACTTTATCGCACTCGACCTAAATAACTGTGAAATTTTCAATGATTTAATGATGGAAACATTAGTTGCGCATGATGTAAGCCTTTTGGCTGAATTGGGCCCTGCCCTTCGTTACCGATCGACTCGAGCCAGAAGCGGACTCGGTCGGGCGATATGGTGACCCTGGGTGAATTTGGTATACTCGAGTATTACCTTGTAGTCCGGCTACGTCCGGATGGGTGGAGTCCGGCCAATGGTCGGATGGGTGGAGTCCAGTCAACGTCCGGAAAAGGGCATGAACGAACAAAAGGATGAACGATGGATTCTACTTACAAAAAATGTATTTTCAAACGATTGGAGGAATAAGGGGAAATGTCAGGGGAACGAACGAACAAACGAATAGCTCCATGTGAGCCCGTATCCTTTTAATGAATGTTACTATCGCTTTCCATTGTAAATGTTCCTTGAATTATTAATACTCCATGTTTAATGTATTGAATTGATTGTTGATTATCTGTTCGGAACCTCACTGAGCTTTTAGCTCACCCCTTTAGTTTTGTTTTCCTTAACAGGGGACGGCGAGCAGGATGAGAGCATAGACTAGCCTAGTCTAGGTATTTTGTTTCTTTTGTAATGGTTCTCGCCCTAGTGCTTGGCACGGGCTGGTTGTATGGTGAAATGAGAACCTTTGTACATTTGATGGCTGTACTTCCTTTTGAGATAGCAATATATATAAGTTTCGCTTTAAGTTTGGATTGCTGCCCTATTTATTCTTGTGATTTATTCTGGATTTGATTAAGGAACGACTGAGTCCCGGCGAGAGCCGGGCAGGCGACTCGCCAAACCCTTTGGTTCGCCTTAGGGGGAGGTGGGGCCGTCACAAATACCCAGTTCACATGTTATCCTGGCAAACCGAGCATGGCCAGAGGCCAAATTTGAAAACGAAACACAATCCCGTGTTCAAAACAGGAGTGAGTGTTTTGGCTATAACTCGGGCTACACTGATCCGTTTGATCTGAAATTTTGCAGGCACATTAAGAACTTAAGAAGCTACAACATTCATGTTTTGAGAAGCTTCCGAATCAGTACGAAACATAAAGAAAAATAGAGTCCATGTTCAAATTTGTGAGCTGCCCTGTTTCCAGTTTTGCTGGTTTTTAAACTTTGCAAACACATGGTTCATTTCTATGGTTCTCATGCAAGGTTACCCACCAATTTCATACCAAATAAACACACATATACCACCTTCTATTTGCCCTACAAGAAAACCGAAATTCCTTTCCAAAATTCATCCCAAAATTTAACAATCACTAACCTTAGTCTAAGCACTAATCTTACTAACTCCAACTAGTTCTACCACCGTAACCAACTACACCTTACTCATCTAAACCCTAACTCAGTTAACATAACTTCCCCTTAGCCTAGGGTTTCATGGCCAAATCTGATTTTTACTAAGAATCACCATACAAGTGAAACTAATACACCAATGACTCCATTTCCAAGCTCAAAACCAACCAAAGCAACTTAATAACTCATGAAATCAAAACAAACCCTAGGTCTTCATAGCTCAACCGAAATTTAGGCAACCATAACTCAACAAAATAAACCATAAAATTCCTTCACAAGCATCTTATAAGCAACAAGACATTAAAACAACTCCATGAAACATCATTTTAATCCATCAAAGACCAACCTTAACTTTACCAAGTTTTCAAGTGAGAGTTTTACCTTCTAGTTGCAAGTTTCCTAGGTTGATCTTCCAAAACTCAAGCTCCAAGTTGTTCCTTCAACATCCAAACTCAAGATGGATAGCAAAAAAAACTGATGAACTTGGAAGAATAATCTTCTCCTTCTCTTGCTCTAGGTTCGGCCAACTCCCTCTCTCTCTCTCTTTGATTTTGTTTTGTTTATTTCTTAGCTTTATCTCACAAATCCTACAATATAAGCTTAGTAAAAGCCTTAGGAGATATTTTCCAACACCACCAATTACATAAAAGCTCCCAATTTACTCCTTAGCCCTTACACCTTTAATTTCTCTTTCTTACACTATTGCCCAAACATATATATAAAGCTTTCAATTAACTCCATAGGACCTAAACTTAATCTAGTCCAAACTAATTACTCTTACTTAATTCCTCTACTAATCACCCTACTAACTTAATCATCTACACTAATCATATTTTCTCCATAAGAAAAACAATTAAACAACAACCTTTATAACATTGGCTAATTAACCGTATTGCCTTCAAATGGCCATATATCAAGCTACCAAAGTCCGTTTAAGCCGTTCTTGGAGGCGTTGAAAAGCTAAGACAAAGTACTAAAATTTTCATGCTTTGCCAAATGGCTAAATCAGCATGAATCATGGTTAATAGACACGGTCAATTGGATGAACTGTCTAAAACGGATCACTGGATGCATCCTAGGGCAGCGAGGGTATTTTTGTCTTTTTATAGGATACGTTCCTCCGATTGGGCTGAAACTTTGTAGGTAACAATAAAATATCATTCTCTACAACTTTCATGTTTTGTGTTAAGCCTAGTTCAGCCTTTAACATAATGAAATAGGACCGGACAGAACTGAAGCTAAGATTTCCAGAAATCTGGAATTTTACGGTTTCAAAGGAAACTTTCTTCATTTCTTGCTTCAATCACCACCAAAACCCCTCATATAAGCTTAGATACAACATATACTATTCATACAGCAAGTATAGGCAGAAACTCATCAAACCCTAACTCATGTAACTCAAGAGCATACACTATATCCGTCCAAATCATTATAATAGGTATCATCCACCACAAATTTAAGGTGCTATGCTAAATTAAACAAGATTAAGAGTAAGAAATGGGGAAATCAGCATTATTACCTTGTTAAAGTGACTACCAAGAGCAGCCCAAGCTTTTCCTTCCAAAATTTCACCAACACACCACTAGCTAAACACTCAAGGAAGGTTTTAATCGGTTTAGTTTCGCTTGGTTTCACTCACAACTCTTGATTTGAGGTTGGAATTAGAAACTCTCTTCACTCTTTCTCCCTCAAACTCACTACCAGAAAAGGCAAAAATGAGGAAGAAATGAAGCTCAAGAAAGGATAAGAAGGTTGGAATTAGTTTGGTCAAACAACCGTTGGATGTTCGCCACTTGTCACCTCAAGATGAAATCTCAAAATTTGCTTTTCTCTCTCTTAATTTGGTCCACAATTTCGGCTGGAATGAGAGGATATTTAGGGCTGATTTTTCTCAATTAATAATAAGGAAATTAAGGTAATAAAATAGTGGTCAAGTGGTGCACTCAATCGATAACGATCGATATCCGTCGGTTTGAGCGGATTTTCCTTAAATCGCGTATACTAAGGTTTTAACTTCTAATTCACTAACTTATTATTATCACTTATAATCATATAATATTTCCTCATCCAAAAGTCACTCTTACCTACAAATTTTGATCCTCACTCCATACCGAATAATCATACTACGAAAAAACGTGAAAACCCTAACTTGCTCCAACTTGAAAACGAAAAGTGAAACCCTACTTTTTAGGTTCATTTGCACTTATTGTGGAATGATTGGGTGGTAGGGCTATTATAAATTAATAATTTCCAAATAAAAGGGCATTTTTAAGAAAAACATGAGGGTTTTACAATTCCACAAATTGAATTTAGGGTTTCGGTTGAAATATGAGAAATTTGAGAAAACGGTCAATCACAAATGAAACTAGGGTTTCGATTAGACTTTTAGGGTTTCTAGTCTTTTAAAACAAAACAAGGTTTTAAATCAAACCCAAAGAAATAACTTTAGTTTCTTCTTTAAAACAAAATAATGTTTTAAAATAAAAATAAACTAAAGAAACCGTAATATCCTTTCTGAGACTAAACAAAAGGTGATCCTAAAACTTGGGTTATCACACTTTATGCATTACTTTTTTTAATTTAAATGATTGAGTTAAAATCTACCATAATTCATCTTTTATCATCCTTTCATGGTTTACCGAGTGAGGAGTCTCATAAGCATTTGCAAGAGTTCCATGTTATTTGCAAAAGTATGAAGCCCCTGAAAATTACGAAAGAACAGAAAAAAATGAGGGCATTTCCCTTCTCTCTCAAGGACTCAGCCAAAGATTGGTTGTACTTGTGACGCCCCCACTTTTCCCAAGGGTGAACCCTAGGGTATCGGCTGAACGCCTGCCTAGCTCGCTCCAGGACTCGAAATTTCAAAACAATAAAATTAGATAAACCAAAAGCGTACTATTCACAATATATCCAACTCCAAAAGAGTTTTATTTACATACCCAAAAGTAGCTATTCAGACCACTAGTTTACATTATGATAACAACCAGCAGAAAGTGGACCCTAAGGAGGGTCCTTATACAAACCACTAAAACAAAAAGAAACATCTTAGTTGTCTGGCTATCACAAACCAAACCTAACTATTTTACTGATAGTTCCAAAAGTTCCCCGTGTCGGCCCCTGTTAAGGAAAACAAAGGAAAGGGGTAAGCTATATGCTTAGTAAGTAAACAGGGCTAAAAATGTAAATTTCACATTAAAATAAACAATTACGTCACAAAAATGTCAAATCAAAATATATAAATAACAACACAAGTAAGGATACGGGTTGGCTCCAAAGCCACGTCATGGTCCATGTGTGACCTCCTGTCGACACTCCATTGACCACAAATAAGATCCGTAGAACTCCACTTGTACTCCTACCTAACACCTTATCACCCTCACTGGCCAGTCACCTCACAAACTTGCTCGAGCGAACGAAATGAAATTGAACTTGCTTCGCAAGCTCGGTTCACAAACTTGGTTCACAACTTGAACCTACAAACTTGGTGACCTCAAGACTAGGTTGGACTAGATTCGACCAAGCCCCGGCCGGCTCGAAATGTCCGTCTAGGTCTTGAGATCGGGCCCACAATTTCATCATATTTCACAAATTTCACAAAAGTCAACCCGAGCTACAAGCTCAATGGGTTCAGTCCCAAAGCAAGTCATATACATATATCATGTACAATTATATGCACATATTAGGGTTTAGGTCGAGTGTGATAAAATACACCCTAGCCTAAGTACCCTTACATTCATATTAAAACACATAAGCAACTTATACAAACAAACGGTCTGAGTACTTAAACAAAAGGAAGTATAGCCAAAATGCGGAGATCAAGTCATGTATCCCAACTATTAAGCCCCATTGGCACCGTCTAACCCGTCACCGTCTGAAATAAAAGATTGCATAACAACATATCACAAACAACTACTAGAATGCATAAATCAACAAAAATGGAAAAATTGGCACATGCAAGTGCAGAAACGGCAAACGAAAACGGAATCGGCCGGCAAACGGAAACGGCAGATTTGGTACCTAGAACTATTTTGATCACATTTCAGGCTACAATTATCGGATCGAAGTGTATGAGGTACCGTTACGAACCTAAGAAGAAAGGCTACAACATTCATGAAGACATCTCAAGCCAGATCTCAATGGAACTAGGACAAAAATGCATAAAACAGTTCCAGCCATTTCATTTCGGGTTACCAAACAGGCCCTGTTTGAAAGACCATAAATCACCACTCAAAGATCGGAATCAAGAAATTCCAGAGGCGTTAGAAAGCTCATTTATAAGGTTATAACTTTTGTGTTTGGTACAAAAGCTGAATCAGTACAGAGCATAAGGAAAAATGGGTCCAAAGTTCCTGTCAGAACTGTCCAAATTCAAAGGCAGTTCCGACAACCATTTTTGTTTTGGTCATAACTGAAGCTACGGAACTCGGCTTTGGATGAACCTTATAGTGTTTCGAAGCTAAGACCAAGATCTACATTTCCTATGAAGGGATCAACACCCAGTTCGCACGTTATCCTGGCAAACCGAGCATGGCCAGAGGCCAAATTTAAAAACGTAACACAATCCCGTTTCAAAATAGGAGTGAGTGTTTTGGCTATAACTCGGGCTACACTGATCCGTTTGATCTGAAATTTTGCAAGCATATTCAGAACTTAAGAGGCTACAACTTTCATGTTTTGAGCAGCTTCCGAATCAGTACGTAACATAAATAAAAATAGAGTCCATTTTCAAATTTGTGAGCTGCCCTGTTTCCAGTTTTGCTGGTTTTTAAACTTTGCAAACACATGGTTCATTTCTATGGTTCTCATGCAAGGTTTCCCACCAATTTCATACCAAATAAACACACATATACCACCTTCTATTTGCCCTACAAGAAAACCTAAATTCCTTTCCCAAATTCATCCCAAAATTTAACAATCACTAACCTTAGTCTAGGCACTAATCTTACTAACTCCAACTAGTTCTACCACCTTAACCAACTACACCTTACTCATCTAAACCCTAACTCAGCTAACATAACTTCCCCTTAGCCTAGGGTTTCATGGCCAAATCTGATTTTTGCTAAGAATCACCATACAAGTGAAATTAATACACCAATGACTCCATTTCCAAGCTCAAAACCAACCAAAGCAACTTAATAACTCATGAAATCAAAACAAACCCTAGGTCTTCATAGCTCAACCAAAATTTAGGCAACCATAACTCAACAAAATAAACCATAAAATTCCTTCATAAGCATCTTATAAGCAACAAGACATTAAAACAACTCCATGAAACATCATTTTAATCCATCAAAGACCAACCTTAACTTTACCAAGTTTTCAAGTGACAGTTTTACCTTCTAATTGCAAGTTTCCTAGGTTGATCTTCCAAAACTCAAGCTCCAAGTTGTTCCTTCAAGATCCAAACTCAAGATGGATAGCTAAAAAAATGATGAACTTGGAAGAATTTTCTTCTCCTTCTCTTGCTCTAGGTTCGGCCAACTCCCTCTCTCTCTCTCTTTGATTTTGTTTTGTTTATTTCTTAGCTTTATCTCACAAATCCTACAATATAAGCTTAGTCAAAGCCTTAGGAGATATTTTCCAACACCACCAATTACATAAAAGCTCCCAATTTACTCCTTAGCCCTTACACCTTTAATTTCTCTTTCTTACACTATTGCCCAAACATATATATAAAGCTTTCAATTAACTCCATAGGACCTAAACTTAATCTAGTCCAAACTAATTACTCTTACTTAATTCCTCTACTAATCACCCTACTAACTTAATCAGCTACACTTAATCATATTTTATCCATAAGAAAAACAATTAAACAACAACCTTTATAACATTGGCAAAATTAAGGTTTTAAACCCAACTTAAGCTTTCTAAACATGAATTACAACTCAAATTTGTGATTAATACAAAAGCTAGGATTTATAAATAATCCAATTTAGGGTTTTCGAATAATTTAGTACAAAATAGAACAAAATGCTATTAATATCACATAATTTCGAAATTAAGGACTATCCGGGGTCTCACAGTACTACCTATCTCCAGGTAGTGTCACCACTTGGGAGCAGTTAAAGAAAAAATTCTTGAAAAAATATTTTCCTGCTTCCCGAGCTGCGAGTCTGAGGAAGGAGATATGCGGTATCAAGCAACATCTAGGAGAGTTGCTCTTTGATTACTGGGAAAGGTTCAAAAAGTTATGCATCAAGTGTCCTCAACACCAAATAAGTGAGCAATTGCTCATCCAGTATTTTTATGAGGGACTACTTTTCAGAGACAGGAGCATTATTGATACTGCAAGTGGTGGCGTGTTGGTGAACAAAACGCCTTGAGAAGTATGGGACCTGATTGAAGGGATGGCTGAAAATTCATAGCAGTTCGGTACAAGAGAGGATGTCCCAATACGTAGGGTGAATGAGGTGGAAACATCCTCCATCCAACAACAGTTGTCCGAGTTAACATCTTTTGTTAGGCAATTGGCTGTAGGAAATGCACCACAAATCAAGGTGTGTGGGATTTGTATTGTGAAGACTCATGTTTTTATTTTTAAAATAGTCATTTTATAATTATTTACCCTAGAGTTAGTTACTTATATTATCATTGCATGAATTGCTTTTAAATATCGCTCTACCGTGCGCAAGTTGAAAATTCGCGTAAATCGTGTCGGAACGACTAAGTGGGGATTTGAGAAATTTATATTAGACTCGTAAGAGTGAGTAATTATAGTGTTAAAGGAATTACATTGGAGAATTTGTGACAGCCCCACCTTCCCCTAAGGCGAACCAAAGGGGTTAGCGGACTGCCTGTCTAACTCTCGGTAGGACTAATGGTGCAGTTTAGAGTGATCTAATACGTTCTGGAACATACAAACGCGCGAAAACAAGCCAAAATAAAAAAAAATTAAAAAAAAGGAAACCGAAGCCGGTCATGAATAGTAACCGACACGTCAACATCCGGCCAAACATCACATATCTTGAAATTCAACATTTACAAACCAAAATGGCATACAAAATTATCCCATAAGTTTATACATATACGGTTTGCCAAATCAAAAGAGAAATCGGACCCAAAAGTACATTTAGTGTTTCAATCAATGAACTATACAAAAGATATGTCCAACTAGCTCAATTCGGCAACCAACTATCAAATCCAGTCCAAAAGTATTTATTTTCCTGTAAGGAAAACAAAAGGAACGGTGTGAGCTTACGCCCAGTGGTATACTATCACATAAGCAACCAAATCATATAAGCATAAAGCGGTCAAAAGAAATAAATCAAGATCACACATTATCAAGATGGTAAAAGGATACGGACGGCTCTCAAGAGCCCCCTTCCTCGCTCGTATACTTGATCGAACTTCATTGACCCTTCGTCAATGTTTACAAAGTAACCAACCGTAGGCTCCACTTTACTTCCATTCCGTCCACCCAACATACCCCTACCGGGCCCTAACTCCATACAGTAGAAATTTGGTAATACTCGAGTATACCGGAATCAAGAGTCTCACTACTACAAGATTCCAAATAACAGTCCCCATGACTCATCGACTTTCACGACCAAGCCCTCGCCGGCTCGATTCAATCGATTACCAATGGGGTTGAGCTCAGTAGTATAGTAAAGCCGTTGGATCCTCGTCCAAACGACACCAAAACCAGTTTTCCATGATCATATCCAGTATTACAGTGAAACAGTAGACAGTCATTAATAAGATCAAAGGGGGTGAGGGCGATCAAGTACACCCTCACCTTAACCGATTTCAATGGCCAAAATAAGCCTTCAAGGCATCACAATCACATATAGCAAAGCCACATTGTAAACAAACAAGTGAGTAGTACACTCACCAATCACGCAAATGATATTTCATGCACTTCTGCCTAAGAGCGTCTTGTACCACCGTCACGTCCTAAAACATTCAAATAAGCATAATAAGACTCGATTACAATTTATAACCAAGTCTATATACCACCAAAATAAGGTTCCACGAGAATATATAAACACTAGAGTAAACCAGGAAAATCCGGAAATGGCATTAAGCACTAAGCTAGAAAAATAGTTTTTGACGTCATTATGCGGTTTTGGCACCATCGGCACTACGATTATCGGATGGAGGAGTAAGATACACCGTTTTGAAGCTAAGAGATAGGGCTACATAGTTAAAGAAGGTCACCCAGTCCAGTTTCGAGTGGAACAAGGTCAAATATGCGATATACTACACCAGAACCGCAAAACAGGTTCACAAACCGCATTCTGGTTCAAATATCATAAGTCAGGCTACCTAAGTCCAAATCAGGTGATTCCAAAGCCATTCGAAAGCTAAGATACAAGGCTACAATTCATCAGAAGACATCAACAACCCAATCAGAAGCATTCCCACTCAAATTAACCAATCACAGACGCAATTATCAAATTTGGGTAGAAACAGGGCAGCAGGGGTAATTCAGTCTTTTCACAAGCTACGTTGCTCCGATTGACTGAAATTTTGCAGGCATCTCTAAAATATCATTCCTTACAACTTTCATGTTTTAACCCAAGGCCAATTCGGCCTCTAACTATGAGGTACCATGCCAGGCAGAATGTAAAATAATGAAACGGAGCTTTCCAAATTTCTCTCCAAGCAGAAATTTCTAGCAATTAACCACCATACACACCTTCTAGCTTCATCCTATATCATTTTCCATCATCATACATGACCACATAATAATAATCAGAGAAAAACAGAAAAATCACCAATAATTATAAAACTTCACCAATTCAATCCAAAATCATGAAATAGCACCAACAATCATCACCTCAACTCACATAAGTTACTAATTAAACATTATTGGAAGGAAAAGAGTAGTTTCTTAGTCACTCACCTTATAAAACAAGAAAGGAAGTAATTCAACACCTTAGCTTTCCAAACAATTTCACCAATCACTTCAAAATCACCAAGTGGAGGAGTTTTGTGGAGGCAAACCAAAATTAAACGGTAGGGGTGGAAGATTGAGCAAGTTTGGATCAAATTTTTGGAGAGCTTTTCTTTTCTTTTCTTTTCTTTTCTTCCTAGGGAGGGCCGGCTTCAAGCTTGCTATTTTTGGGGATTTTTGGATCAAATTTTTGAGTTATTTTGGTAAAATGGTAAAAGCATGAATAGTAAGTCAAAAGTAGGATTTAATCTCTAAGTGACACATGTCACTTTCATTAATTGCTTGCCTAACTTTTGTCTCTCTCACACCTATCCACTTGGTACCTCTAAATATTTCATAACACCCGGTAAATTAAACCCAGTATCCAAAACTTAACCTGACTGGCCGAATTTTTCCGAACTTTTCACACTAGTGGGTCCCACATCCGATATCTACTCTTAATTTTTCAAAAACTATCCGATACTAGGAAAATCATCTAAAAACTATATTTACTCATAAAATTTATCAGAAAAATTTTCCTAATAAAGAAAATGCAGAAACATGCCATTAAAAGAAAATAAACCCTAGAAAAATAAGAAAATTACTAGTTCTCACAGGATTAGTGTACTAGTGCAACAAATAAGAGAGAAAAGTGGTGGTACGAAACACTATTCGTCAACTATTCAAAGTTGACTTTGGCACACCTTGTTGCTCCTTTTTCCCTCCAAGCTTCCAAGACAAGATTCACAACTCAAACCACTCTCTCTCCTCTCTTTGGTCGGCCAAAACAAGGAAGAAAAGAAGGGAAGAAAGCTCTCTTCATCTTGCTCCAATTTTTGCTTCCATTTCACTTGAAAATCTTCACCCAACTCACAAAACCTTTGGAGATTAGTTCTAGCTTGTAGGAAGACAACATCTTGTGGAGCTTCTTGGAGGATTTGTGGTGGAAAATTTTGATTTTTCATCTAGGGTTAGAGGTAATCCTTTAACTCTTCTAGTCTTTCTATTTTCTTCAGGAATCATGGCTAGTTTTGCATGGGTTTGAAACCCTAAGCAAGAAATAGGCTAGGGGACTTGAGGAATTTCATTTCTCGCCTTAATCTCTAGGCTAGCGGTCTTGAGGTAGATTATAGGTAGCTGACTTGAGGATTAAAATGCTTGATTATTGTGTTTATGTGTTATATGTGAGGATTACGATTAGAAAAGGGAGAGAAAGTTGGAAAATTTTGGTTAGTGTGCTGGCCGAAAATTCTGTCCATTGTTGCTCTGTTTTAATTCGAAATTTTGATGCTTTTTTGACTGTGAAATTGATGATTATATGTTGTATATTGTGTGTAGAATGTGCCTTACAAAAATCGTTTCATTTGGTTGTACAAAACTTGAGTTTTGGCAAGAATCAAATATGAAAAACGTATAGCAGAGGTCTCAGACAGTGCTTCTTTGTTCGAACATATCTCTTTGTAAAAAAGTCTAAATTGAGTGACATTTGTGGCATTTGAAACTAGACATTCATAGCTTTCTAACAGCATAAAAATCACCTGCTAGTTCGAACTGAGTGAACCGTAGTGATTCAGCAAATTTGACTATCCTGTTGTGACTGTCTGTCCGGGAGGAATGGAGAAGCTGCATCTTGTGGCTTGATTTTCTCTCACTTGTGAACTGATTTTGAAAATGACTCTTTCTGATGAAATGTAGAATTTTGAACCTAGTTTACAACTCCATAAACCATTCTTAATTTGAACTTGTATTGAGTGAGATGTGATCTGATTTTGAAAGTGCAACAAAGCTGGAAACTGGAAAGTTTTTCCCTTCTTGCTAGCCGCATGGTCAGGTTTATTTTGGGATGTTTTGTTTCAAAAATTTTGATGTCAATTACCCATAAATTGTTTATTAAATGTTTCTAGAACCTTGGTTTCAAAAATGGATCGATTTGGGGCTGATTTCATTGTACCAAACTTTTGAAAAGAAAGAAAAAGTGGGTTGGCAGATTTACTTTGAAAATTTCATGAACTTTAGTCATTTTGTTAACTACTTTCCCACATGATTTTTTGCCTATAATTTGATAGAGAGGTAGTCCACATATGGAAGCTTAAGTGTACCAAATTTGGTGTAATTCAAATACCATTTCGATACTCAAATAACGCCCCAAAGATCGCTCTTCAAATCTGGAAATTTCTGATCAGTGTACAAAATTCAGTCGACTTTAAGCTACTATATCTTGATGCTCAAAGCTCCAAATTTAGTTCTGTTTGTTGTGTTTGAAACATTGTTTGGAACTTTTATTCTATTACAAATTTCAAGGACTGATTCACTTTTTGTGAATTATGCTGAATTCCTAAAGAGTGCTGGAAAACCAAGACTGGTTCAAACCTGTCTTCTTGGAACTGAAACTTTGAGCTGAAAAATGAATACTTTCTGTTTGGAACCATGAAAAAGTGTCTTCTAGAAAATTTTAGTACTCCGAACCTAGTTTCCGATGGTATAAATTTTACAATTTTTGGACATGGCAAACTCAATATCGGATTTTTCAAAGATCGTCGCGCAAAACAAAAATTTTCCGAATTCGTAAGAAATGAGTTTTTGAGAACTTCTCACTCTCTCTCGATATCGATAGACCGTTTTAAACTCGATTTCATGGAAGAGAGAAGTCTCTCTTGGGACTTTAACTCCTCACTTTTGAACCTCGATTTTCGAGAGATTAAGGTTCTCTTTTAAGACATTGACTTAGTCTAAACAAGTGTACATTCTTTCTTGGTTGATGCATGGTTGTAAGTGATAGAAAATTGTTATTTCTTCAGGCGCTCAAGAGAATCTCGGAACGGATGCCTAAAAGCTTGTTTGATCACTCACTCACTTTTGACTTGGAGAGTGTCAAGTGCATGATTTGTTGTTAAGTACGTGAATTGCTTCTTGTCAATTATGTGAATTCGAATTCTCGAGACAAGTGTGTACTTTATCGTACTCGTTCTCTTTTAAATGAAATTATGATTGAATTTCGCTATGTGAATTGATATTCGACTCGTGTGAAGTGATGTGGTTGTGAATCATATTTGTGATCATCGATTGGAGCATTGTCTCATCGACTTATATTCGTATTCGGGGGATGCCCAAACTCATAGGCTAACCTTGTGACTCGAGCCGGCATGAGTTTGGTCAAGAAGCTTGGTGAACCATGAGATATTCGTAAAGCTTCATCTATTTGAGAGATCTCGCTTGGCATACTCGAGTAGTATCGCCTTCTAAATGATGAGCGGGCCCAGAACAGGGGGTGTAATGGTGAACGGGATTCGTGAAGTAAAGCGGTGTTCTACAGACTAAATATACCTACCCGATTGACGAAGTGTTATCACGTGGAGGTATATAATCGAGACTCGGCAAAGCAAGTAAATTCTAGCTCCTGAGAGTTCCTGTATCCTTGTTGACTGTGTTTTATTTCCAATTGTGAATTATTTGAATGTTATAGCTTTATTTCTTGTACAAGTGCTATTGCTACTTGAACTATGTGTTTGCATGTTTTTTTCTTGGCCTCACTGAGCAGTATCTTATCCTATTAGCTTTGTTTTCCTTAACAGGAGCCGAAATGGAAGGAATTATGGAGAAGCCAACTTGATGAACTTTTGATTAGGATTTTGAATGTAATTGTTTAGACAACTTTTGGGAGATTGTATATTTTGGGAATTGGATGTACTTTTGGTAACTTGTAATGTAAGATTTGACTATTTTAAGGAAGCGGCCCCTTTTCTTTATACCTTCGACTTTTATTATTTGGTTATTTATCCTTAAGTTTAAATTGGATCTGTATCGAGTCCTGGCGAGAGTTGGGCAGGTGTCCCGCCGATACCCTTTGGTTCGCCTTAGGGAGAAGTAGGAGCGTCACATGTACTACTATGGGTCATTCTACAGAGATGTGCCCAATGATTCAAAAAGAAAGTGCGGAGCAAGTAAACATGGCTGGTCACACGCCCGCGCCAAGAAAACCATATGACCCGTATTCGAACACGTACAATTCGGGTTGAAGAGATCACCCTAACCTCAGTTATGGAGGAAATAGGCAATTAAATTTTGTGCCGAATAGACCGCAAGGGTATCAACATCAATATCAACCTCACCCGCCACCACCTCCTCCAAGCTCAGGCCCATCTCTAGAAGAAATGATGAAGTAGTTAATTGCTAGTCAACAAAAGACGGATTCCGACCTACAAAATATGAGGAATCAAATGGGACAGATGCAAGCAATGCAGATTCAGATGAGTCAAATGGCAATAGCAATCAACCGCCTGGAATCCCAAGTTCAAGGAAAATTGCCGTCTCAACCTGAACTAAACCTGAAAAACGTAAGTGCAATGACCTTATGAAGGGAGAAGGAAATTCAGGGACCCAAACTTGTGTTTCCTAAGGACAAGAATAAAGAAAAAAATTAAGAAAGAGCTTGAGGAGGAGGATAGAAGCAGAAAAAATCCAGTGGTAATCCCTGACCCAATCATTGAGGTTAAAACTAATTTGCCTCCCTTTTTTAACAGGTTGGAGAAATCAAAGAAGCAAGACAAGGAGAAAGAGATCTTGGAAATATTCCATAAGGCAGAAATCAACATTCCCCTATTAGATGCAATCAAACAAGTCCCAAAGTACGAGAAATTTTTGAAAGACTTGTGTGTCAACCGAATGAGGCTAAAGGGAGACGAAAGAGTTATTGTGGGGGAAAACGTGTCAGCGGCTCTACAGAGGAAACTCCCACCGAAATACGGGGATCCAGATATGTTTACTATCCCCTGTAGGATAGGTAATACTCTGATTAGAAATGCCATGTTGGACTTTAGAGTATCAATCAATGTAATCCTAAATTTATTTATGGTTCTTTGAACCTAGATCCATTAAAAGAAATTGGGATAATAATCCAATTAACTAACTGAACGAATGCCTATTCTGATGGGTTGGTCGAAGATGTGTTGGTTAAAATTAATGAATTGGTATTCCCAATTGATTTTTATGTACTTGACATGGATGATGATCATTCTCTTGACCCCTCACCTTTGTTGTTAGGTAGACCCTTCTTAAATACTACCCAGACTAAGATTGATATTAGTAAGAGTACTCTCATAATGGTATTTGATGGAGAAGTAGTTTACTTTAACATTTTTGATACAATGAAACATCTTGTTAACTCTCATTCTGTGTTTGCCATTCATGCTACTAATCCCTCCGTGCAAGAATTTTTTGAGTTCGATTGTAAGGGTAAATTCAAAATTCTTGCAAACCAGTATCATGGGATGAAAGCACTTTATGAGGTGAAAATCAGTAGAAAATTAAAGAAGATGGTTGCATTCAATTACTATTTGGATCCCGAAGGAATATCACTGAATACGAGAAAATCTGAATTACATCCAGATTGAGGAGTGGTGTTTAATGTCTAGCCAAAAATATTAAAGAAAGGTGCTTATTGGGAGGCAACCCAATTTCTTTCAGTTGTTTGTTCAGTTTTATTTGATAGTTTCAATACATTTTCATAGAGTTTTTCCAAATTTATGGTTTAATTTTTCATTTTTGATGATTAGTAGGTGTCATCCTGACATGACGCGCCTGCGTCAATAGGACGCGTGATAATGTGCATCTCCTAGGTGCTTCATCAGAAGGGTTTCCACCCTCATGACGTGCCTGCATCAAGTCACCTGGAGAGTTCTTCCTTCAATCCTGCAGCGGACTGACCGACATGACGCGCCCTCGTCAATAAGGCACGTGGTAACTTTTAATTCAACGACTCTTCATCAGAAGGGTTCTTGCCATCATGACGCGCCCGCATCACCAGGGCACATGATAATGAACAATTCGCAAACTCTCCATCAAAAGGATTTCCACCCTTATGACGCACCCGTGTCAATAGAGCACGTGGTAACTTTGAACTCAACGGACATTCATCAAAAAGGTTCTTGCCTTCTTGACATGCCCACGTCATATATATATAATAAATAAAATAAAAAGATAATAAAAAAAATTTTCATTTCATCTCAAAAAAAAAATCGTAACCTACTTCTTCTTCTTCTTTCTTTCTTTTTTTTCTTTCTTTCTCCCTTTCTTTTTTCTTCCTTTCCTCTTCCCCTGCTTTTCCCTCTTTTCCCCTCGGCCGAGATCCTCAAGTCCCTCGCGGCGCTACCTGCCTCCTCGCGTCGCCAGTCTCTCCCTCACTCTCTCTCTCTCTCGCGACCCACGACTGCTACCACCAAGTCCGCCGCCATCTTCCCTGCTGCAACTCCCCACGCCATCGCTGTCTTCATCGACCCACGGTCGTCTGCCACCACCATCCACGTCGCGCACCGCCGTCTGCCGACACCCACAGAGCGCCGCCCATCTCCTCTTGCCGCCACGTCCTCTCTCTTGCGGCGTCCTATGCACACCACCAATACATCTCCGCCGCTCATCGCCCTTTTCACCCGACCGTCGTTCCCACCTATCCCAGAGCTGATCGAGACCCTCCACTATGCATTCGGGGAAATTTCATTGTCCTTTTTGCTTTATTTGTTCTATTACCTCCATCGAGGACAATGTCGAATTTAGGTGTGGGGAGGAGAGCTGTGGTACAACTAGTATTTTTAGTTTTTAGATGTTTTTCCTTTATTTCTTGTTATTTGTTCTATTTTTCATTTATTTTCTTTTTTACTTTTATTTGTGATCAGCAGTTCTGTGATTGCCAAAGATTGACGATCGTTGATTGACTCTAATTCTCCTATTGTCAAGTTTTAGTAATAAAAATGTATCAAGTTAATTTGGTTAAATTCAAAAAATTATCTTTTTGGTGAATATTGATGATTTTGTGACTTTTATAATTTTTGGTTAACTTTTCTAGGTATAGGGAATAACTGCTTGGCATTTTCATGTGAATTTGGTCTAATTATTAACTTTAGTTCTCCATGTTCGAGGAATTGAGGCTAACTGCTATTATTTTATGTGATATCTTGAGTTATTTTGCTACCTGGTTGTGAATAAAGTTTGCTGTACTCCGCTAGTTATTACTGCTAAATAACCAGGGATTTTCACCAAAAGTGTCGATTCTCGCATCAAAAAGTAGTACTATCTATGAGTACATGGTCTTATAACTATAGGAGCTGAGTAATCGGACTCTTTCATCTGACAAATGTTAAAATTTGCGTCAAAAGGTTCTAATGGCTAGAGACTAAATCCATTATTATTACTATTGAAAAGAAAAAAGAAAAGAATGACAGAAAAACATGATAAAAAAGTGTGAAAGTTGTATAAATATGTGCTTAAAGCCAGCTTGCCGATCTATGGATTAAATGTTGAAATTTTGGTTAATAGTTGGACCATTTGCTGATAAATGTTGATCGACCATTCCTTTTTCTTAGAATAGTTAGCCATAAATTGGAAGAGTCTACGGTTTAGAAGCTAACTGAGGAGATGTTCTTGGATCTCGACCATTGATGCTTGATATGTGTTTTCTCGGTATCTTGGCAATAAGGTAGATGGAGTGATAGCCATTGTCAGGAATTGGTGTGACAGCCCCACCTTCCCCTAAGGCGAACCAAAGGGGTTAGCGGACTGCCTGCCCAGCTCTCGCCAGGACTACGGATCAGTTTATTTCGATCTATTATGTCCCGGAACATACCAACGCGCACACACAAGTCAAAATCACAAAATAAAAAAAAACACGAAATTCGCGCCGATGATGAACAGTGACGAACACGTCAGAATCCGGTCGGAATCTGGCCGGATACTGGCCAGAGAGCAGTCCAAATTTTTTCAAAAACTCCATGCAATCCGGCCGGCAATCCGGCCAGTTTCTGGCCGGATTCCTGGCCGGATTCAGTTCTGTTCATTCCCGCCAAATTTTTTCCTTTTCCGTTTGAAATGCGTATCAGTCCGAAATCCAATCAAACATCGACCAAACATATATATACATTGAAATTCAACATTTACAATCAAATAGACATGCCACATCTATTTATCATGATTATACATATTCGGTTTGCCAATCCAAAAGAAAGTGAACCCAATACACACTAGGGTTTCATTCAAAGAGCTATTCAAAAGATACATATACAAGAGCTCAATTTGGCAACCGACAAGTATGAACTTTTCCCCAAAGGTGATCATTTTCCTGTAAGGAAAACAAATGGAACGGAGTGAGCTAAAGCTCAGTGAGTTACTACCACATAAGCATCCAAAATCACATAAGCGTAACCGTTCAGTTCAAGTATGCAAATAAGAAGTAAATCAAATCAGTGAAAGGATACGGACGGCTCTCAAGAGCCCATTTCCTCGCTTATTTTCTTGATCCAACCTCATTGACCCTCCGTCAATGTTAAAAGTACCAAACCGTAGACCTCACTTTACTTCCATTCCTTCCACCCAACATACCCCAACCGGGCCCGCACTCCAATCAGTCACTTTTGGTAATACTCGAGTTTACCGGAATCAAGAGTCTCATTACTACAAGATTCCTCAGTACAGTCCCCGTGGCATGTCAATTTTCACGACCAAGCCCTCGCCGGCTCGATTCAATGGACTACCATCGGGGTTGAGCTCAGTAATACAGTAAAGCTGTTGGATATTCGTCCAAACGACACCAAATCAGGTTTCCATGAAATGGAATTCAATAGCTCATATATTAAGTTCAGTAATACAGTGAAACGGTAAACAATCAGTAATACCATCAAAAGGGGTGAGGGCGATCAAGTACACCCTCACCTTGATCAATTCCATTATCCAAATAAGCCTTCAAGGCATCACAATCACATATAGCAAAGCCACATTGTAAGCATTCAAGTGAGTAGTGCACTCACCAATCAAGTAGGTGGTGTTTCATGCACCGCCGTCACAAGTACGTCGTGATCTACCGTCACACCCTAGAACATGCAAACAAATACAATGAGACTCGATAACTAGTCATAAAGCAATGCCAATCACAACCCCAATAGGGTTTCATAGGCATATACAAGCATCATGAGTAACCAGAAATTCAAGAAATGGCATTAGCTTTGGCCCTGAATAAAAACAGTTTTGTCCTTATTTTGCGATAATGGCGCTAAAGTCACTACGATCATCGGATGAGGGTGCAAGACCTACCGTTTCGAAGCTAAGAACCAGGACTACAACAATGTAGAAGGTCACTCAGTCCAATTCCTATCACAACCCGGTCAAATATGCAAGACACTAAACCAGAACCGTAATTGCAGGTTTACAAATTACACTATGGTGTAATTAGTCTAACTCAGTCTATACAAGTCCAAATGCATTGATTCCAATGGCATATGGTAGCTAAGACATCAAGCTACATTCCATCAGAAGACCTCAACAACCAAATCCAAAGCAATTCCAGTCAAAACAGTCAATTACAGGCGCAGTTCTGCCATCCTGATGAACCCAGATCAGCAATAGTAATTTTGACATTTCTCACTCTACACTACTCCAAATGACCTGAAATTTTACAGGCACCTCAAACACATCAATACCTACAACTTTCATGTTTTAAGTAAAGGCCAATTCGGCTTCTAATCATATGATACAAAACCGGACAGAAAAGGGGGTTATGAAACCCTAACTTTTCACATTTCAATCCAAACCCAAAATTGGTTGCAATTGTCAATAATTCACACCTATTAGAGTCATTGTAGGCCATTGCCAATCATCATAGAAGGCCCCAACATCATGATCACATTAAACCAGAAAAATCATCAATAAATTGAAAACTTCATCAAATCATCTCAAATCAAGAAATAAACCACAAATTTCAGCACTTTAGCTCCCATTAGGCACAAATTAAGCTTCATTAAGTGAAGGAGAGAGTTCAACCACCACTCACCTGGAAAACAAGAGAGGGAGAGTTGTTGATCACCTTAGCTTCCTCAAAAAACTTCACCAAATCACTTACTAGCACCAAATGGAGGGATTTTATGGAGTAGAAACAAGTTTAAGCACTTGATTTGGATGATTTGCCCTAGATGGTAGCTAAACTTGAGAAGTTTTTCTTTCTTCTTTGCTAGAGAGAGGGCCGGCCACAATGGTGAAAGAAAAGAGTGAATTTTGGTTAATTCTTTTTTTAGATATTTAACCAATTGGTCAAAAGGTCAAAACAATGAATAGTAAGTCATAAGCTACTTCCAATACAATGGTGACACTTGTCACCTCCATTAATGCAATCCTATCTTTTCTTTTTCCTCTCACATCAATCACTTCACATCCTCTACTTATCTTTTAACACCCGATAAATTTCACACAGTATTCGGAATTTAACCTAATTGGCCGAATTTTTCCGAACTTTTCGCACTAGTGGGTCCCACGTCCATTATATACTCTTAATTTTTCAAAAACTCTCCAATACTAGAAAAATCATCTAAAAACTATACTTACTCATAAAATTTACCAGGAGAATTTTCCTAAGCCAGAAAATGCAGAAAACACGTCTTTAAAGGGGAAAAACCCTAGGAAAATTATTAGGGAATTTACGGGTTCTCACAATTGGTATTTGTTTGCTGTTCTCATGCTTGAGGACAAGCATGGTCTAGGTGTGAGGGGAATTGATAAGTCATAGTTTTATCATTTATTTTATAGTTAATTCCCTCATATTATCTTACCAACTGTGCATTAATTGGCAGATTCTACTCGCTTTTGAAAATTTGTATTTATTGCAAGAATTGGAACAAAATGCCATAAAAAGGTGCTAATTTGATGGTAGTCAGCAGAAGAGTTTGAGTAGTAAAAAGGAACAAGAGTCCAATCAGAGAATGTTTCCCTTATCCAGTGGTCAACTGCGGCAGATTAGGAGAAAATTTTGGGGAACTTCCCTTTTCTGTTTTTAGTAATTTCCAAAGAGGATGGAGGTCAGGCTCAACTAGGAGTCTTCCCTTCTATTCCACTTAGTAGCCATATAGGAAGTAGGGATTAGTAAGGAAAAATAGCAGACCATATTATTCACTTTACTTTTTTGACTTTTCATCTTATTCTTTCTATTGTTCTTATTCCATCGGATTCAATAATCTCAATTTGAAGACAATGTATGCGCCAATTGTTTTTGCGATTTTGCATGGAATTTTCTCCACAAAGATGAACTAAGTCTATACTCTAGTCAAGGAACAACGGAGGATTTGGTTCGACTTAAATTGTGAGATCTAACTGATTTTAATTTTTCTATTATTTTCTGGTATTTGTATATTTCCTGTTTTATTTTCTTATGGTTGTTGTATTATTTAATTGTTACGGGCCCGGATGTTAGATTAATTTAATAACCTAGAGCCAATTAAAATAATTAAATCTATAATTGTTTGATTGTTCTAAATTGGTGGCAACTGGCATAATTGGGGTTATGTCAGGGAAATATAGGGCTAATTTGTAAACAACCCTCGTAGTGTGTTGTTTGGTTAGAACAGGGTTTCTCTAAATTTTAAAGTAATTGTGAAATTTAATTTTACGGTCGTACCTTAGCTATCGATAATTACGGAGAAATTGATTGTCATCGCTCGTTTGACTATTATAACTTGTTTATCAGTTTATATGTGAAATTATTCTTGCATTGATGATCAATTAGAAGAACCATTTTCGAAGTTGCTTCTTGAGTAGAGCTATCCAATACTATTTGAGTTTTTATAGTCTGCCATTTAATTTTTAGTTAATTGCAATATTCGATTAGCATAACTTATTGTTAATTTCCCTAAAATCCCCCTATAACTTCAACATTAGTAGTAACGAATTACTCCTAATCCCTGTGAATTTGACCCTACTTGCCTTATATACAAATTAACAAGTTCTCGTGAATAAATTCTGTTATATCGAATTTAGCAAACTCTTCGAAGTTAGGGTGAATCTAGTAACCCATTGCATATCCAGAGTCCCTGCTCCAGTACTAGAATTGACTCGAAACTACTTTTGTTGGCAACTAGGATTATCATTATTATTATTGCACAGGCATTGACAACCTGTTAGACAGTGAATATTTGGCAAGATAGATGGGTCACTAGAGTAGAAAATGGAAAAGTCTCAATAACAAAGCCTAATGATTGTCAGCTGAGGTATGACGCACCCATTTCTCCCAAGGGCGAACCCAAGGATATCCGTGGGACGGCTGCCCAAATCTCGCCAGAACTCGGTACAAATTCAATTCAAACTTAAAAATAACCAATCGATACTAGAAGTCGAAAATATAAAGGAAGGTCAATTCCTTACTAAATGTTCAATTCTTACATCAAAAGCTACCAAAAATACCTTAAATTCCCAAAATATACAAATTTCAAAAGTTGTCTAAACAAATACATTCAAAATTCTAATCAAATGAGCCATCAAGTAAGTTTCTCCAAAATTCCTCCCATTTCAACTCCAGTTAAGGAAAACAAATCTAACGAGGTGAGCGAATGCTCGTAAGGCCAAGAAAATCATGCAAGTAGGTAATTCAAGTAGCAATAAAGCTGGTACGAGAGATAAAGCTATAACATTCAAGCAATTCCCGAATATTCTCAAAACACATTCAAGAAGGATGCGGGAGCTCATTTCCACTTGTTTTGCCAAAATTCAATCCAATAGTTCGTAGAACTTTACTTATTTATGATTCTAAGTCGAATGAGAGATACCTCCCACCCGAATCGGTGTGGTACATACTATTGCTCAATGGTCGATTATACGTTTATGGTTCTGAGTCGAATGAGAGGTACCTCTCACCCGAATCGGTGTGGTACATACTATCGCTCAGTGGTCGATGAGACATCAATCCAATCGACTTATGCTTTGCTTATAGTTCTGAGTCGAATAAGAGGTACCTCCCACCCAAATTGGTGTGGTACATACTATCGCTTAGTAGTCGATGAGACATCGCACCAATCGACTTAGGATGGTTTATGGTTTTGAGACGACATGAGAGGTACCTCCCATCCGGATCGGTGTGGTACATGCTATCGCTCAGAGAACCAATCATTTATTTAGGGTTTTGAGCCGACATGAAAGGTACCTCCCACCCGAATCGGTGTGGTACATGCTATCACTCAGAGACCTGATTATACGATTATAGAGACCCGATTATACGATTATAATTATAAGGGTTGATGACATTCAGTCCAATCGACAAATACCGTTATAGACCGATGAGCACACTCCAATCGGCAGTCATATAGTTCAATTATGAATCGAGAAGATTCACTCCAACGACATATACAGCCATAGCATATAATGCAATTCAATTCAGACAATTCAATTACAATTCATTTTATTGAGAACGCATTCGATAAAGTACACACTCGACTCAACAGTTATAACCCATCCATTTCATAATGAGCAATTCACATAATTTCCAAATATTCATGCACTTGACACTCACCAATTGAAATAGGAAAGTAAGTACGTAAACAAGCCTTTAGGTGTTCCCCTCGAGATCCTCTTGAAGGTCTCCTTGAGCACCTGAGCAAACAATAGTTGTCTATTACACACTACCACTTAAAACCCCTAATTATCAAGGAAGATTGCACTCTTGTACAATCTAAGAAAACGTCACGAAAATGAGTCTTAATTTCTTATAAATTGAGACTCAAAAGTGGGGTTTAAATATACAAGAAAAATCCAATTTTCATCTTTGAAATTGTTGGACGGAAACGAGTAGGTATAAATCATTTTTTTTCAAACGAATGATTGAAGATGGACTGTAGAAGCCACGTCACAATCCGGCCGGATTTTTTGAAAATGTTCCCGCGCGAAAATTCTACAAAAATGGCCAAGAATTATCGAATTTAGGGGCATTCTTTGAAAAATCATAACTCACTCTTTGAAAATCCAAAATTAGAAAACTTGTTACTGTTGGAAACTACTTCCAAAGTGCTAATAGTTCCTAGAAGGCACTTTTCTATAATTTCAAATGGAAGACATTCAAATTTTGGGTCCAAGAGGCTGTTTTGGAATACCAAGACAGTTTTGGGTTAATTTTTGGCAAAGTTTGGAAATTCGGCAAAATTCACACAATGCGAACTAGCCTCTAAAATTTGAAACTCAATTAGATTTAAATCACATTTTAAAACACAATAAGCAGAACAAGAATCGGAATTTTGAGCACCAAGATATAGCGGCTCAAATTTACTGAAATTTTCTCACCAACCAAGGGTTTTCCAGATTTAAAATGGGAACTTTAAGACTTTGGTTGAACATCGAAATGGAATTGGAATGACACCAAATTTGGTAGTATTGTCCTACCATATGAGGGCTATTCCTCTGCCAAAGCTCATACAAAAATTCACATGGAAAATCGGTTAACAAAATCATTCAACTTCCAAGAATTTCCAAGGCAAAACTGCCTTGTGCATTCATCTCCCTTTTCTAAAACATTTGGCCAATGAAATCTTTTCAAACATGGTCCAATTATGAAGACAATGTCTAAGAAACATTAAAAATGTGTTAGATAGGTGATTAACACCAAGAGTTTCAAAATAACAACTCCCAAATCAAGATTAGCTATAAATCAGTCCAGAATCAGGGTTTTCTTTCACGATGATAGCTCTGAAATCTGGCCACAACTTACTCAATTCAACTCGAAATTGAGCATGTTGGTGGCGTTGAAAACTACATTCATAAGGCTACAATTTTTTAGAAGTAATCATTTTAAAATTCTGTCCACAACTAGCTCATATTTGAGCATCAAGTCGCAGCTCAAAACAGGGCTTCTAGTACAGACGAGAAACAGAATAGGTAAATTTACAAGGTTTGTATGGCTCACTTAGGTGGAATCAGGGCATGCATTTTATATCATTGGAAAACTAGAAGTGTCTAGTTTCTAATGCCACAAACGGCACTCGATTTCGACATCGGACCAAAGAGTTATGGCCGAAACAAAATCACTGCCAGAGAGGCTCTGGTTACATTTCCAGTTTTGCTACATTTTCGAAATCTCAACTTTTGGCCAACCAAATTGGATGATTTTTGGTGGTAACTTTCCACACAACCCACACAACATATTTACATCAAAATCAAGTTAATTGAACCACAAAAAAGTGCACTAAGGGTCACGGCAAAACAGGGGCAGAATTGTCACTTTTTCTCATCTCACTTCCTTTGAGTTTTCTTTCACAACACAAATCATTTTCACTAGATTAAGCACTAATTAAACATAAATAACATCAAATCTCATCAAATCAGTTCATCAAGCCATTGTAAGATTTCATAGAGCCCATTCACAAGATTTCCAACTATATAAAGCTACCCATATGAATCTATGAGCTCACAAGTGCAATACAACTTATATAAACCAAGATTCAAGAGGTTGATCATCATTTACCTTCTTAGATGGCTAGAGCAGAAATTTTCGGTCACCTTAAGCCCAAGAAAACCGTGAGAAACAAGCTCCTTGCCTAGCTTAAGCTGATCTCCAAGTGGTTTGCAAGTTGTGTGTAAATTTTGAAGTGATTTGATGAAGAAATGAAGCAAGAAAATGAGGAGCTTTTGGTTCTTCTTCCTTGGGAGGTGGCCGGCTGCTAGAGAGGGAGAAGAGAGTGTGTTTGGCTGATAATGAAGCTTCCTTGAGAAGCTTAAGTGTGTGGCCAAAAGTGCTCCAAAAGTCAACTAGGAATTGAGCGCGTTCGTGCGCGTTTCGTGCCCGATTCCTCTCGGATTTGTTTCACTTGTGCACTAAACCTCCAATGCACTTTCTTAAACATTATAATTATTCACTCTTAATAGTCTAGAATAAGTTTCTTAAATCTCCAATTAACCGCTTCGGCTCGATATACGCGAACTTTTGATTTGTGGCGAAGTTTCTAAGAAATTCTTATAACGATGGTATAACTAACTAATACTTGAGTACTTAAACATAAAAATACCTATTTTAAAACTAACGCATGAGTTCTCAAAACTCCAAGGTCACTGTACCATCAAATCAATTATTGACTCCATACGCGTATTCACTAAATCTAGCTAAACAAGTTTCCAAAAATTAAATTTATTAACAGGACATTTTTAAAATATACATAAGTCATAGTTCCATGTAAATGGTTCCAAAACGGTTGAAATAATTTATCCGGGAGAAAATGAATGAATAAATATTTAAATAAGCTAGTAATATACAATAAAATAAGGAAATTTTCGGGTCCTCACATGAGGACTATCAATGAGTTGATTGAGGGAGGGAAGTGGAATATACATTGTCTGCAGCAATGGTTCATCGAATAGGATATTGAGCACATTGTTAGTATACCCCTTAGTTTCTACAGTAGAAGAGATAGACTGTTCTGGAAACATACCAAATCTAGGGTGTATACAGTAAAATCAGGATATGCTACAGCAAAATTGGAGGAAATTTCCAAGAGCAAAATGATTGATCCTGGTGCAGAAACTAGTTGGGAAATTAGAAAACACACTGTATGGAAGAAGCTGTGGAGCCTTAACTTGAAGATAAACTGAAACACTTTTTGTGGAGAAGTTTGCATAACAGCCTGCCAGTAAATGAATCCATATATAGAAGAATAGGGAAAGGAAATAGTTTGTGTAACTGTTGTGGAGAGGCAGCTTAAACCACTGAGCATATATTTTTCTCCTGCCCAAAGGCCAAAATGACATGGAAAATAGCACCTGTTAGGTGGGAGGGAATAACTGAGCTTCAAAGTAACCTATAGAGATGGTGGGATGCAGTGATGCAATTAGCCAACAACGACCAAGGACAAGATAGAATAAACCTCACAGTAAACATCCTATGGCAAATCTGGAATGCATGAAACAAGATGGTATTCCACTGTGAGAACACGGAGGCAAAGCAGATTGTTGATAAAGCACATCAAGAATGGATTGAGTATGATAATGAAACTGTTGCAGATGCAAGAAACAATGTCACTCCAGAAATTGGCAGACAAAAATGACATGGCTGGGAACCACCTAAGGAGGGAGTGATCAAAATAAATACAGATGCGGCAATACCAGCTAAAATGGTAAGAACAGGCTTGGGGATAATAGCCAGGAACTGGCTTGGAAAAGTTGTGAAAGTGAAAGGAATATCTGAATGCAAGAGAGGAGAAGCAAGCAAAAAAGAAGCACTAGCTATTAGAAGTGCTCTAGTAATGGCAAATGACGCAGGTTGGACTAACATAGAAGTCCAAACAAACTGCAAAGGAGTAGTGGACCAAATCAACATAGGCAATGTTCATGACAGTAGCATAGAAACAGTCCTGAAGGACATTGGTGACCTTAGATAGGAGTTTGAATATTGCAGATTCTGTTTTGTTCCTAGGGCTGGAAATGGTTGCAGCCATTTCCTGGCACAATATTCTGCCAAACAAGTTAAGAATATTGAATGGGAAAATAATTTCCCAACGTGGCTAATAGATCTAGCAATAAAGGATATGGGGGTAGTTACCCCTTTTTATAATTAGCTCTTGTATTATCAAGTGTTCATAGCTATAAAATGTTGACATTTGTTGGAAAAAAAAAAGATTATACTGCCCCCAAGGACGATTGTTGTAAGTTGAATGTCATGAGGTTGTACTGAAAAAAACACCGCTTTAGTTGAGACACTTAGGCAAACACTACAAGTTTTCCATGGGTTTTGCATCAAATTGATTTTCCAGAAAAGGATAAAGTTTGCGTGCTTAACTAAATAGCATATTCATTAGCATCATCAAAGAAGCAATTGTGGACACATTACAATACAAAAGTTTTACATTTAGAAAGCACAGACTGCAAAAAAAAAATGATGTTTAAGCATAGCCATAAGAATTCTAAAGGATGAAACTATGAAAATAAGAGAGGAATGATTAAATTCTCTCTAACTCAACAGGAAAACAAGCATTTATTCTCCTTGTCCTTCAAACTATTGATACTACAAGGCAACAAAGAATATTTAGAGGCTAAGAGTTCCTTGACTTTAGCAAACTTAACAGTCAATAAATTTATACAACTATTTAAGCCCAAAGGCTAAGGAAACAATGACTCCAACTTTGACAGGAACCAAAAATATAAATAAACTAATTTCAAATTCTTATTGCCCTAAGTTGCAATGTGACACAAGGACTTTAGCATTAGTTTGAGTTACACAAATACCTTTAGACACCACAAACCAAACAAAACATAATAGTTATCCTATTTACGGGCAAAATCACCTGAATACATTCCAACTAGTAACTGAAACAGCCAGCAAAATCCAACTATCCACCATTATCTGTAATACTCAGATTGCCCTTAATTCTAGTAAGTGAATGCGTCAACACATCAACTATCCACTGCTTGACCAAGAAGATACAATCAGGATGTTCAAATATATGAGAAAAACTCCCTTGTAAGTTCAATGTATGCAATGAATTGCACAAGACTAGATATTTCTTATTCAGTGTATAGACTAGTTAGGTATACCAAGAATCCAGGTAAAGATCATCGGAAAGCAGTAACTAGTATCCTTGGTTATCTTAAAAAAACCAAAGATTTGGATCTATTCTACAATAATTTTCAAGTGTTCTTGAGGGGTATATAGATGCTAGTTGGGTAACTAGTATTGGTGATCAAAATCCTACTAGTGGATGGATGTTTATGCTGGGTGGTGGAGCTATTTCTTAGACTTCAAAGAAACAAACTTTGATTACTCATTTCACCGTAGAAGCTGAATTCATGGCTTTATCTTCTAGACACAGAGAAGGGGAGTGGTTAAGAGATTTATTACTTAATAAATGTGTGGCCTTATCCTATGCCTGCAATTGCATTGCATTGTTATAGTGACGCTACTATATTTAGAGTATTGAACAAAGTGTACAATTGTAAATCTGGGCATATAAGTTTGAGGCACACCTGTATTAGACAAATGTTGAAAGATGGCATTGTCACAGTTGTGTTTGTAAGAACTCATAATAATTTAGCGGATCTGTTGACTAAAACTCTTGCGAGGGACTTGGTGAATTGGACAACATCGGGAATGGGATTAAAACTATTTGTCTAGAATCAATAGCAATGGTAAGCCAATGTTCTTCTAGTACTACCCCTAGTTAGAAAGGTTTAAAGGGTAAAAACAAATTGCTAATAAGTGATTGTGAGTACTATAATTTTTGTTATACCATTCCAAGTGGTAGTACATCATGTTACTCTTAATCAAGCAGGTTGAGAAGTATTCTCTTAATAAACATATTTCTTAGTGCTTTATTTGTTAAAGTTAGAAATATAGTTTACTATATGATCATAGAAGTGGTGCCACTTCTAATAAAAGTTTAGGATAATCTTTTATACATGATCATGAACTAGGATAAGCACATGGTCGGTAATAGTGCTAAAGATAAAATATGATTGTTGGATGCAAGTTGATTAGTTCATGTGTGTGATAATTCTGTTTTAATTTCAAATCTTGGTTTAAGCAATCTAACCACCTCGATTTGATTAGAACTTGTGAATTACTTGAACTGAGGAAAAGTTTAAAACAAAAGTTACTTTTCTTTATGCATGATATCATAAGTGATGGTTTAGCATTTCATACTACAAACTAAGTGGGGGAATGTTGGAAATTAGTTTGTAGTATGAAAATTGATCGTGACTTGTGACATGATTTTTCTTTTGATGTCTAGAAGTTTGGTTTATGAATTTCCTACAAAATTCATAGGTACATTTATGTTTCTTCTCAAGTTCATAGTTCATGGAAATACTCAATTCATGTACTTGAAATACTAAATTCATCAATGGACATTACATGAAGATACATTGTCGTATCTTCTCAAGTTCATTAGTTCATGTATTTGGTGTGCTATATTCATAAATGGACATTAAATGAAGTTCATATACTTTTGCTCTTGAATTGCCTATAAATAGAGGCAGTCCAAACCTTTCTTGTGGCAACTTGTACTTAAGCTATTTTAGATTTGCAAAACCAACTTCTTGTATCCCTTTCTTGTGAAAATTAAGTTTAAACTTGTTGTAATCTAGTTTTCATTTCCATTATATCCTAGAGGTAATTTGCCATCTCAACCCGGTTAGCAAGATAGTGGGGACAAATAGCACCTTAAAGAGAGTGATCACCTTGGAAACTCTCTTGAATTCCCCAAAATTAGTTTAGTAAAGTTCTTGATATTATTCTTGTAATAGCTCTGTAGTAGATTCCATACACATGTAATCCCCATATTCTTCGACATCAACAATCCATAAAAACTTCCAAATTGGGGGAGCCCTGAAATTGCATTGTGGGATAAGCCAAATCTCAATGTAGAGAACACGAAACTTCTATATTTCCAATAACCCTAACACAATAGATCTCTTATCATTTAAAATTTCATATCTTATCATTAAAATTTCATATATATCATATAATTATACATGTATTTTGCATATGAATAGTTTTGGCTGAGTAGAGAAAGAGGATGAGAGAGAGAATTATTTTGTGTATGAATAATTTTGGTTGAGTAGAGAAAGAAAATGAAAGAGAGAGAGTATTAGAACTGAAAGAAAAAGAGAGGAGAGAGGATTTGCAGAGAAATTTGCTGATTTATTATGTCATGTACATTGGGTATATTGTTAGAAAACTTTCCTTTCACGTATTCCAATATTTTGCTAGGTAACGGGCCCATATAAGTTAAATGGTCATTCTGTCAAATTGTGCAAAATACCACTTGTGAGGCCCATTTCCGTTTATGGATAGTTCGATAATCATCATCCATTAAAATCCAAACCACTCAACACCCATTTAGTAATTGGTTGAACTGGATTGGATCAAATTTAATCCATGAATCATTTCATTCAAATCCAAACCATTTAACACCCATTTACTAATTGGATTGAACTAGATTGGATCAAATTTAAACCATGATCCATTTAATAAAATCAGAAATGATCCAATTATTCATTTACTAATTGAATTGAATAGGTTCGATTCTAATCATTATTACAGATGAGATACACTTCCAGGATTATAGTTCACTTTGTAGTTTCACTAGCTGTCTATGTCTGGTGTGGTTTGATCTGCAAGTGTAGAATTCAATTGACACGTGGAGCCGAGGACGAGCGACTTTCTTCCTAATTGGGTGAGGCGTGCTAGTTGTGAGTTTACAGTTCACTTACTATGCATGGGTTTCTAATTTCCTTTAAGGCAGATTGAGAGGCATTTTATTCTTCTTAAGGATTGCCTTGTGGTTTTTTTTAGCTTGTACTCATGCAAATTGTTGGCTTCAATATAACAGCATAAGTTTAATGGTGTTTCCGCGTGTAACATTAGCTTGAAGTTTGAATTTGCAATTTACTTGGGTCGTGTGGATTTTGAATGTCTTTAAGCCAAATTGAGAATTGTTTTATAGGAATTGGTCTGGCCCCCTTTTTTCTTTTGGCTTGTATGTGAAGAGGATTGCTGTGAACTCTGCTTCTATATAGCAGGCAATTTTATACTTCGCACCTGGAGCATAGATTTGGAATTTTGGTAGTCAACAATTAAGGTTACCTTTTTCATGCTTTTTCGATTTGAGGTGCGACAGTTAAGGGTCCTGCATTGTAGGCAGCACTATTTATTTGAGGGTTGACACTTTTATATTAGTAATAAAGATAAAAAAAAATGACATACAAGTACAGCAGACAATTGTACATCAGGTTTTGAAAAGATTTAAGTTTGATTTTATATAGAGGATAGAGTAGAAAATGCTACGGGCGTGGAAAACCCTTGGTTTTGTACTTCATAGCTATAATTTTATAAGAACGAAGGAATTGAATAATGAGTCATAAACATGATGAAGAAGAAGACATAAGCGCTGAGGTCCGTGAACAAGAGCACTTCTTGGTCCCACCAGAGCATGAACTGTCAACTCAACAAGGCCAATAGTAAGTGCAAGGCTGATAACAAGTCATACGAAATCATTCTACACTTATTTTTTCCTATTTTTTGGGTACAACAAAACGTAAGTCATTGTTCACTTTTTTAGCATCTCAGTATGAATTAGTGTAGAAATTAGTGTAGTTTTGTTTATTGTAGCTTGTCCTCATATATTGGTTCGGAATTGGCATGAATGCAGACGTAATGCAACCCGGCGGCCTAGTTCGTGCTGTTCCCTAGCCCTGCCCTGATCCCAGAGTAAACTATGTAAAAGTCAGATAATAGTTCGTTATCTGGACCCAAATTTTTGATAATCTGACTCTTTTAAAGGTTGACCTTGGGTGAGTGGGGAAGGACAGTCTACTCTGAAGCCTGAACCAGAGAAACAGAAGAGTAGTGCGGAGACTGCAGAGTCTGTAGGCGCAATGTTTTGGCATCTCTTAACAGTTTTTGCAGCAACGGCTCTTCACTTCAGTGCCACTGGTGAAGCTTCTGAATGTTTGACCGATGGCAAGTTTATACTTCTCAGGATTCCAACTCGTGTTTCTTTTCATTTTGCTTTCTTATTGAGTTGTTTCTGTTCAACAAAATGATTGAAACATTATGTGGATCATGATAAAAGGTTTTCCATTAGTGAGAAATGTTAGCAAGCTTCCACAAGGTAGCTTCGGGATTCCCGGTTTGTCTCACAGCACCCTTGCGGGTTCAGTCTTGCATGGCATGAAAGAGGCAAGACACTATTTTGTCGGTATTTTTACAGCATGTTTTACATCTCAAGGTCGTGCTTCTCCCGCTTCCTCTCTTTTTGCTAAAGTTCGATCAGTAGCAGCAGCTTCAGCTTTATGATTGTCCGTACATGTCTAATTCAGCCAAATTGTTAACAATTAAGCTATGGCATTCTACTAATTCCTGATGCATGTTTGTTTGGAAAAGTAGGCAGATTGAATATTAAAAGAATAGAAAGGAAAGAAAAAGAGTAAATTGTTGAACTAGTTACTTCTGATTTAAACTTATAGGTTGAGGTATGGCTGCAAACATTGGCTCCGGGAGCTCGCACCCCAATCCATAGACACTCATGTGAGGAGGCATTCCTGGTCCTAAAGGGGAGTGGCACTCTCTATCTTACGACAAATATGCACCCCGAATTCCCTGGGAATCCACATGAGTTCCGTATCTTCTCAAATAGCACATTCCTTGTCCCTATTGATGATGTTCATCAGGCAAATTCTCCTCTCTATTCCCCTCTATTTTTTATTTTTATTTTTTTGGAGGAGGTAGCCAAGTTACATACTCTGTTTCTTATACTGACATCAAAATTAGTAGTCTGTTATATTTGTATTTAACAAATTTTCGAAGATCACAACTTTGTGTCAGTACCTTAACATCACGGTACTTCAATTACAATTGATACCAGGTCTGGAACACAAATGAGCAGGAGGATTTACAAATTTTGGTTATTATATCTCGTCCACCTGTGAAAGTGTAAGCATATTATCCTCTTTCATCCACCTGTGAAAGTGTTAGTGTATTATCCTCCTTTACGGCAGATAGCTAACAGTCCATCTTGAATCCTGAAAGCTGAAGATCTAAAGACAACAGCAATATATTTTTTACATGTATTGTGCAAAATCATCTTCACTTGGCTTTTTCCAACATAAAGTTCGTTCACTCTCAGCAAAATAACTGTCCATCAAATCAATCATCAATACGTTTCCCTCCGATGCATACCGAGTTTTGACGGGTAGTATATATTGAACTTGTCATCTGGGTTCTTCCTTTCAGGTTCACATATGATGACTGGTTTATGCCACATACAGCTGCCAAACTACTCTTCCCTATCTTCTGGGATGCAGTGTGTTTCCAGACGCCTTTGGAAAGAGACGAGCTTTAACTTTCCAATACAAAAATCACTTGGATTCCGCTACACATTGGGTTCAAAAAACACTTAGAAATATATCCGAGTATAACGCGTGCTGTATCATGATTTTACTTGTGTATTTTGTAAACCTTCCTTTTCTGCTGAAATTGGGGTTTGAAACTCTGAGTTCAGCACAAACTGAGGTCCATTTGATTTCCACCTGTATGTTTCCATGCTTGCAGAAGTACTTTTTTTTTTGTCAAAAACTACATGTGATGAAACTTTTACAGCCATGAATGAACTATTAGATAAATTTCCTGCAGAAAGTTACTGGCATGGAAAAAGAGATAGGTTTTGCTGCAATTTACACGCAAATGGGGTTTTGACTAATAATTAGGCAAGGCCATATTAAAACTCACTTAAAAGTGGATTAGCCCTCAGCAGGTTCACCTTTTCCCATTTGCCTCGTTTAAGAAGTTTCCCTCGCAAGAATGACATACGATTACTGTCTACAGCAAAACAGTAACGCATCATATTACCCAAAATGAAAAAATAAATACAACAATAACGCATCATTTTACCCAAAACAAAAAAAAAATAAATAAATATATTCTATGCATCGACAATTTGGCATCACATTTTAAAAGATGTGCCGTTGACTCTCTATAGATGATAGGAGTGGACAAGTAGTAACGTGAGTATCCAATCCATATATATAAAAGGAGTTTCTAGGGTGATGGTTTATGTGCCTCATGGAAGGGGTAATTTAGTGATTTAAGGTTTGCTTTACTAAATTGGCTGAACAGATTGTATAATAGCTTAATGCAAGGGAAGTGGTAGACTTTATGGTCTTTATCAGCGTTTATCAGCTTTTAATTACAAAGTACAAACTATTATACAAACTACTATGAAAAGGTGGTTTAATTGCAAACTTAATCATATTCCTGAATTAGGACATATTTAACGGGAAATAAGTGGAGGAGTTGTGTTTTTTTGCCGTTACTATAGTAACCTCCATCTGCTGGAATTCTTCTCATTTAATTATAGTTTTCACGGACAGCAATTATGCTGTGTATTAGATTGGGATTTTGCTTCCATTTTGCAGCAGTTTTCTGAACAGGTACGTTTTGTTGAGGCCATCCATTTTTTGGTTTTTAGCATTAGGTATTTTTGTGTTTTTGTTTTTCTACAAGCAATCTATAACCTTTGTATGTGTTGTAATGTTCCACCGTTTGAGTTGAGTTGTTCATGTCAAATTTCTAAAATTGATAAAATGTTTTATGTTTTCTGTTGCTGCAATTTGTGGAGAAATGTATTCTTCAACTGTATATAGTCGATAATTACTATCTTTATGTAGATAGTTATTGGATTTGTTTTCCCATCTGTTTAGTTATCTGCTTTGAATCAAATTATTTAGCATGCAAATTATGTTTATATATAATTACTTATTTTGTGTTGGACCAACAACAAAGAGAATACTAGGTAATGGCTGCAAAACTAACTAGAAAAAGGTTTCAAATCGTGATTACAAATCACTTTCCTTAAAGCTTTATTCATCCACTATAATGTGCAAAAGACCAAGGATGAATATATATCCTCTACGATAATATGAAGTTTGGTTACAAAAACTCTACTCTAAGTTGTTATAACCCCCAAAAAACAAAGAAGAGAAGAGCAGAAATTTTTCTAGAACTTGTAGATCTTGTCTGCAGCCAAAAGACCACAAATTGATCCATATAAATAAGATTTCATGTCCCTTAGATGGTTATTGAATGTTAGAAATTTGTCTAGAGATGCATCCCTTCAAATGGCGGTTGAATCATTTGAAACTTGAAAGGTTGCAAGCACAATAGCAGAAAGCTGAAAATTTGAAATTTTCAATAATTGAAAATTCTTTAACAATCCCCAGCAATTTTCAATATATTGAAAATTTGTTTATAGATCACTGAAAAATTCTGATAACCTATGCATGAACAATGATGTCTTTCGATTGAACCACCATTTTCATGTTAATTGAGTATAACTTGTTAATCCTACTTGGTAGACAAGTTTTGAGTCTCGAGTATATGCAACAAACCACATAAATTAACATACACAGATTCACTTCTCTTCAATTTGTTTATACAAATGATACATTAGGTCTTGTATCCCTATCCTTTCATGAACCTGTTCAAAGTTAAGTTCTAACTTTGTGGATGCCATCAATCCAACATTCATACAGGCAAGCTCTTAATGCTCCCGCCATTTATAGCATTTTAAAGGACTTGTTAAGAACTCTAGTTCAACCTTCCAATTTCAAGCGGGAAAAATCACACTACACCTTCTGGGATGTTAGGCTGGTTGTTATAACTAGTGTTGAATCAAGGTTCCATTGTTAGTGATTCATGGATTGGACTTCAATCCCATCTCATTAGATGTTTTAATCATCACTTCCTTTGTTAATCCCTTAGTTAAAGGATCAGCCAGGTTCTCTTTTGATCTTATAAAATCTATGGTTATCACACCATTTGTGATCAAATCTCTTACTAGACTATGCCTTAATCCAACATGTCTAGATTTGCCATTGTACACTTGGCTATAAGTTTTAGCAAGTGTAGCAGCACTATCACAATATATGGAGATTGGGGAAATTGGCTTTGGCCACATAGGTATCTCTAATAGTAAATTTCATAACCATTCAGCTTCTTTGCTAGTTGATGCCAAAGTTATAAATTCAGCTGCCATGGTGGAGATGGTTATGCATGTTTACTTCTTGGACGCCTAAGAAATTGCTCCTTCACCTAACATAAAGACCGATCCACTTGTAGTAGAATGATCATCTTTATTTGTCATCCAACTACCATCTGAATAACTTTCTAATACTAAAGGATAGCCACCATAGCAAATGTTATAGTCTTTGGTATGTTTTAAATACCTCAAGACTCTAGTTACACCTAACTAATGCTATTTGTTTGGATTACTTGTGTATTCACTTAACACGCCTACAGCCAACGCTAAATCTGGCCTTGTACATGTCATTGCATACATCAAACATCCAATCACTTTGGTATAAGCCAATTGAGACACAAGATCACCAACATATTTAACAAAGTCAATTTTTTGGTCAATGGAAATTAAGGCAGGCTTACAATCTGTGAAAGCAAAATTTGTCCTTGTTCTCTCTTAATTATTATTCCTAGGATAACATCGGCCTCTCCCATATCGTTCATTTCAAACTTGCATCATAGCAACTTTTTGGTCTCATTGACTTGTTTTAAGTAAATACCAAAGATTAACATATCATCCACATATAAGCAAATAATGATACCTTTACCTCTCATATACTTGCTATATACACATTTGTCCGATTCATTAATTTTGAACCCACTTGTAAGCATTACCTGGTCAAATTTTGGTGCCATTGTTTTGGTGCTTGTTTTAATCCGTACAAGGACTTTACAAGTCTATACACTTTGTGCTCTTGCCCAGGTACAACAAACCATTCAGGTTGTTTCATGTGCACTTCTTCATCCTATTCACCATTAAAAAATGCAATCTTGACATCCATTTGGTGAATTACCCATTTTTGGATTGAATCTATCACAAGTAGCACCCTCATGGTAGCTATTCTCACTACCGGTGAGTAAGTATCAAAATAATCAAGGCTATGTTTTTTAGTAAAGCCCTTGGCAACTAATCTAGCCTTAAACTTGTCTATGGTTCCATCCACCTTCAATTCCTTCTTGAAGATTTTCCAAGCAATTGGCTCAGAACCTAGTGGTAAATCCACTAACTCCCAGGTTTTATTGGCCATAATTAAGTCCATCTCATCATTTATAGCATGTTTCCAAAATGAAGCGTCATGTGACTCCATTGCTTCATCAATGTTTTAAGATTGGTTTCGGTATTAAAGTAATAAGGAATAGTATTACTTATTTCATACCTTGTCCCTTCAACAAGGTAAGTAACAAAATCTAAGCCAAAAGACTTCGCCTTAAAGATTGTAGGAACAACAACAAAGAGAATACTATGAAATGGCTTCAAAACTAACTGTCGCGCCCCATTTTTCACGATGAAAATAAGGTGTTTACAAAAGATGTGATTTTATTTAAAAATAAGTGGAAAAGGACCTAGAATGGGACTTTAAAGAATGCGACAGTTTCGGTCCAAAATTTAGTCTAAAAAGGTTTTTAAGAAAAATAGAAGTCACTACTTGGTATTTGTGAGAACCTTAGAATTTTCATATTTTCTTAGTCTATTGTTTATTCTCATTTTCCCTCTTAAGTGAAAATTTGTTAATTAATCGTTTTAAACAAAGGAAGGTTTGTTGTTATGTATATTTGTGTGTGAGATACGTATATATGTGTATGTGTTAGAAGTACAGTTGATCGTGGCAATCGAACTTGGAAAAGAGGAAAAAATTTTTGCGAAAAGACCGAAGGGCCGAATCCGGCCGGATTGTTGAGGGTTTTTGAAAAAATTGACTTTGCTACTGCCTTGAATCCGGCCAAGAATCCGGCCGGATTGTGACGTGGCACAGGCGGCCACCAACTTTGACCGCTTGTTTCCTTCCATTTTATATAGCTTTTGGCCCAAAAATATCTTCATTTCACCCTTGCTCAACCGTGAGTCATAGAGAGAAGAAAGAAAGCTCTTCAAATTCTAGTTTCAATTTTCTCTTAGATCTGGAGTTTTCACCATTAGAATTTAATCTACTCCGTACAAGTGCTAGCTAGGGTAGACTAGAGGTCTTGGTGGAGTTATTTTTGGAAGAGAAGCCCTAAGTTTCTACCTTTGTTGAGCTCATAAGGTGAGTTGTTGAGAAATTCCCTTTTTGGTTCTAATATTGGTTAATTAGTGACTTGTAAAGGCTAGAGGTGCTATATTGTGGATGATTTCATGGTTTTAAGTCAAGTTGGTTCAATTTCTGATTTATTGGGTATTTTTCTGACTTTATATGAAAGTCATGGATTAGTCTTGGATTGATAGATTGAAATGGGGTTAAATGGAACCTTTGTGCGTTAATTTCGTTTGTTTGCGGAAAATTTACGCTTGTGGGGATAATTTCAGATTTTAGGGTTTCAATTTGGGGGTTTTCTTATAATTGGCTCTTAAGCTTCTAATTGGCTTTGATTAAAGGGTATTGTGGCCTAATTGAGTGTGTTTTATTGCTTGTTAATTGTATATGTGATAATGGTTAATTGCTATGAGTAATGGGTTTTAGATTGTTGGGTGAAAATGAAGAAAATTAGGGGAAATGCTGTCCGTTTCTTTTCTTGTCTTGTAAATGAGTTAAAGTGATTTTACAAATGTGTTTTGTATCAAGTTGGACGTATTTCCTTGAAAATTTCATCGGGTCTTTCAATAGGGGTTCGAGGGCTAAGTTTCTATTTGAACTTGTATATTTCCGCTTGGCAAATAATGTGACCGTTTTACCCTTTTAAGACATGATACCTCTTCCGTTTGAAACTTCAAATGTTCCTTACGCCCTTCCCAAAATATAGAGGTATGAGTTAGGGTTTTATCGGCCACAAATAAATTACTTTTAAGCGAGGTTTTAAGTGTGGAAGTTAACGTATTTTTATCATCATTTCACATGATTTTCATCAAGGCACTGGTCATATAATGCCCACTTGAATATATTGCTTTTGAGTCATATAAACGATTCCGAAACAATATCTCTTAGCTGATCCAGTTGGATTCCAATTTGACTTTGGTCCAAGTGTTTCCCGCCGGAAATTTTGTAACCCTTTTGAGTTTGGTTTTGCACTTGGTTTATGAAACCCTAGTTATTTTCGTCCTCCGAACCAAATCCCCTCTTTTCACTAGGAGTCGTCTTTATACGTTTTATTTGTTATTTGTCAGATTTTCTTCGATTCACTTACTTGTTTTGCTAGATGAACTGTAATATTCTTTCTCGTTGAATCTTAGGTTTTCTCGGTGACTGAGGGTAATATCCGGTAGGATATTTTGGACATTATTTTGCATAATTAGGTGAGTGTTCCTTGTTTGCTATATTTTCCTTGACTTCATGGCTTGTGTTATTATTTGATAAGGTGCTAAGTGCTTTCATGGATTTCCAAAACGAGTTTTCTAGGCGAGTGTGTACTTTATCGCACTCGACCTAAATGAATGTGAAATTTTTAATGATTTAATGATTGAAACGTTAGTTGTGCTGAACTGGACCCTGCCCTTCGTTACCGGTCGACTCGAGCCAGAAGTGGACTCGGTCGAGCGATATGGAGACCCTGGGTGAATTGGTATACTCGAGTATTACCTTGTATTCTGGTGGAGCCTGGCCAACGTCCAGGAGGGGGTGAATGAAATGAACGAACGAACGAGGGGTTTACTTACAAAAATGCCTTTTTTAAAATGACCGGAGGAATAAGGGAAATGACAGGAGAACGAACGAACGAATGAATATATGGCTCCCTGTGAACCCGTATCCTTTTAAAGAATGTGTTTATTGCTTTATCTTGTACTTGTATCTTGAATTATTGGTTATATGTAATGAATGAATTGAACTTCTAGTTGCCTATGTGTTCGGAACCTCACTGAGCTTTTAGCTTATCCCTTTAGTTTTGTTTTCCTTAACAGGGGAAGGCGAGCAAGGACGAGAGCTCTGTATAGACTAGCTTAGTCTAGTTCTTTGATTTTGTAATGGTTCTCAACCTAGTGCTTGGCACGGGCTGGTTGTATGGTGAATTGAGAACCTTTGTATATTCGATGGTTGTATTTCCTTTTGAGATAGCAATGTATATAAGTTTCACGTTAAACTTGGATCATTGTTATACTTATTCTTGTGGTTTTATTCCGATGGTTGCTTGAGGTATGACTGAGTCTCGGCGAGAGCTGGGCAGGCGGTCCGCCGACTCCTCTGGTTCGCCTTAGAGGAAGGTGGGGCTGTCACAGTTGGTATCAAAGCCTGCTTCGCGTGGTCTCTGCGCGGAGTGAGCCTGGACTGAGTGGTGACTAAGTATGAAGGATTAAGTGCTCGTTCGAGCATAAGCTATGAATTGTGAATGGTATAGGCCTTAAATTTTGTTGTGGTATCTGAGAACCATAGATAGGTACATCAAGGAGGATTCTCGGTTGTAGATGGTTTACTCTTGGGACTGGCCAACTTGAGATGTGAATTGTCTTATTTCAGATTCTTGTGCCCGAGTACTCCAGAGTCGAGGCGGTGTTAAGTATTTGAGATTTGCATTTTGGGAACATGAACAGGTTTTGTCTATCTGGCTAGAATGAGTACAAGAGGTCAATGGACATCTAGTTTGGATAGTAAGTGACGTGAGAGACCGGACAGGTTATTTAACTGAGAGCGGGATGATATCACCTTTACTTTTGATTTGCCCTTATACCATTATGACATGACATTGGTTTGAGCATTTGTGCATATGGTTATCTGTCTAATTTGATATGAATTTGTGTATTTGATGATCATCTGTCTTCCTGATACCTGGTGTGTTATGTGCGTATATGTCTATTTGTGTATTGGTGTGCTAGAATTTGATTATTTTCGTCCATTTACTGCATTTATTCACTAAATTACCTTTCGGAAAAAAAAAATGGGGAGAATATATATGGAGGGAAGACGTAGTCGCGGACGTGGTCGTGGCCGTTGGACTAAGCGAGTCCAAGAGACAATAGAAGAAAGGGAAACAACAGTTGAACCAGTACAAGGACCCAGGGTTGAGGCCGGAGACCAAATGGCGACGGTAATTCAACAAATGACAAACATTTTTGAGAGGACTTGCAAATTCCTTATATATTTCTTGAAGATTTCCTTTGATTTGAAATTATTTGGAAAATATTATTCTATACCATCTTACTACTCAATCACCCTAGAGAAAAAAAAAATATGCCAATGATCATAGGAAATTAGGGTTTTAGGTGAGAAATAATATGTGATTAGAAGCTATGATATAAAGTTAGTGAATAGGAAGTAAAAGCCCTAGTACGTGTAATTTAAGGAAAACAGATAGAACTGACGTGTACCGTTCGTTACCGAGTGAGTGCACCGATTAAACCCTACTTTATTTCTTTAATCTCCTCATTTTATTTTGACTAATTAGCCTTAAAATATCTTATACATGAGTCACCATGGTTGGCCAAAGGAAGAAGAAAGAAAACTCTAGAAAGGACACATGTCAAGCCCTTATTGGAAGGAGCTTTGACTAATTTGTATCAACCATCATAAAACAAGAATTTAACCAAATCTTCTCCATTTCTTCACCACCTTGGCCGAAAATAGAGAGAGAACAAGGGGAGAGAAACTTCATCTTCACCAACTAAATTTCTTGCTTAATCTTAAACTCCAACCATAAATCTTGTGAATCACTTCACAAAAATTACTCTTTAGGGAAGATTAGAGCTTTGTATGGCAAGATTTTGAAGGAAAGGTTGTGGTCTTCTCCTACAAGCATCCTAGGAAGGTATCATGGCTTTTCACCCTTTTCTTTTTCCCAATTTTGGTTAAATACGGCTAGAAGCTTTTAATTTGAGTTAAAACGGTTAATTAGTGAGTTTTGTTGGAGTTGGGGGAATGATTAGCTAGGGTTACATTTTCAGCTTTGATTATGATCATATATCCTTTAATTGATGTTATGAAGCTGCTAGTTGGAGGTTTTGATGATTTAAACCTAACAAACATGAAATTCTAGCAACAAAGTTCTAATTCCAGGTTTAAATTCTCACAAACACCTTTCTGCCCGTTTTTGTTTCATTATGATAGAGGCCGAATTAGCCTTAGCCCAAAACATGAAAGTTGTACAGAATGGTATTTTATAGTTTCCTACAAAATTTCAGCCCAATCGGAGCAATGTAACCTATGAAAAGACCGAAATACCCCTGCTGCCCTGTTTCTACCCGAACATGCCAATCAGCTTCTGTAATTGGTTAGTTTGATCCGGATTACTACTGATTTTGTTGATGATGTCTTCTTAATAATTATAGCCTTGTATCTTATCTTTCAAATGGCTTTGGAATTACCTGAATTGGAGTTGTGTGTGCTGAGATATGAGTGAATAAAGCAGGACTGCTAGTTGATTTCTACAGTGAATCTCGAACTGGAATATCTGGATTTGTTTTGGTAAATTTGACCTAGTTAGGGTGAGAACTGGACTGAGTGGTCTTCATGAAGGTTGTAGGTCTTTGTATTAGCTTTTCAACACCTCCAAGAACACCCTAAAGAGACTTTGGTAGCCTGAGATATGGCCATTTAAATGTAGTATGGTTAATTAGCCGATTAGTTGGAACCTGGTTCTGTGAACTGGGAATTTGATTAGGTTACACTGGAAATTTGACCAAGTGATCTTCGAGAAAGTTGTAGGACTTCATCTTAGCTTCTAAATGGTATAAGTTGTACCCTAATCCAATAAGCGTAGCTTCGGTTGTGTCCATTATGTAAAACTCTATCAAATCTGTCTCTTGTTAAATTTGATTTCCGCACTTGTTGTTAGTTGATTTTTGTCCTTGTATTGTCTTGAGCCTATTGGATGGCTATTGAAGTTAGATTGTTGTGTGTATACCTTTGGGTTTAGATGAGAAAAATAATGAAGCCAAAATGGCTGAAAAATTAGGTAAACACAAAGGGCATACTGCCCAAATTTACGCTCAAGAACTAGAAAACTATACTTGCAACTTGAGTAAGGGTTAAGAGTAAATATTTGCATCTTCTTTTACCGAGGTATATGAGTAAGGATTTGGCCGAACTTAAACCCTTGAGAAATAAAATAATGACTGCTCGAAATACGTTTTCTTTATCATTTCGACTTAAATGGAGATTTCAAAGTTTTACGAGCAAGCATAAGTTTTACAAATATTTTACTCATAGCCTTGGTTTAAATGTACTCTTTTCACTTCCAAAACTATACTTATACTTTGTACTAGTAGTTATTCAGATTTTCTTTGATTCACTTAAACTTTGGAGGGGTTTAACTATAATATTTTCTCTTGGCTATTATTAGGGTTTCTTGGCGATTGAAAGTGTTATCCGGGAGGATACTTTGGACATTATTTTGCTTAACTAGGTGAGTGTTCCTTGTTTGTTATATTTTCTTGACTTATTGGCTTGTTATTATTGATTGATAATGTGTTAAGTGCTTTCAATGATTGCTTAAAATGAGTTTTCTACGCGAGTGTGTACTTTATCGCACTCGACCTAAATGAATGTGAAATTTTCAATGATTAAATGATTAAATGCTAGTTGCGCATGAATGTAAGCCGTTTGGCTGAATTGGGCCCTTGCTCTTCGTTGCTGATCGACTCGAGCCAGAAGCGGACTCGGTCGGGCGATTTAGTGACCCTAGGTGAACGTTTGGTATACTCGAGTATTACCTTATTGTCGGGTGGAGCCTGGCCAACGTCCAGGAGGGGGTGAATGAAATGAACGAATGAATGTCAATGCAAACGAGGGTTTTACTTACAAAAATGTATTTTAAATGATTGGAGGAATAAGGGGAATGACAGGAGAATGAATGAACGAACGAACGAATGAATGGCTCCCTGTGACCCGTATCCTTTTAATGAATGTGTTTATCGCTTTACTTTGTATTTGTATCTTGAATTATTGGTTATATGTAATGAATGCTTTGAACCTCTTATTGCCTATGTGTTCGGAACCTCACTGAGCTTTTAGCTCACCCCTTTAGTTTTGTTTCCTTAACAGGGGGATGCGAGCAAGGACGAGAGCCTAGTGTAGGTTAGCCTAGTATAGTTTTTTTTTGTTTTGTAATGGTTCTCGCCCTAGTGCTTGGCACGGGTTGGATGAATGACGAATTGAGAACCTTTGTATATTCGATAATTGTACTTCCTTTTGAGATTGAAATGTATATAAGTTTCGCTTTAAGTTTTGGATTGTTATTTCGTTTGATCTTGTGGTTTTATTTCGGATTTGATTGAGGTTCGACTGAGTCCCGGTGAGAGCTGGGCGGGCGGTCCGCCGAACCCTCTGGTTCGCCTTAGGGAGAGGTGAGGCCGTCACAGTTGGTATCAGAGCTTGCTTCGTATGGTCTCTACGTGGAGTGAGCCTGGACTAAGTGGTGAACAAGTATAAAGGCTAAGTGCTCGTTCGAGCATAAGTTATGAATTGTGAATGTTATAGGTCTTAAATCTTTCTCATGGTATCTGAGGACCATAAATAGGTATGTCGAGTAGGAATTTCGATTGTAGATGGTTTACTCTTGGGACTGGCCAGCTCGAGAGGTGAATTATCTTATTTCGGATTCTTGTGCCTGAGTACTCCAGAGTTTAGACGGTACTAAGTACTTGAGATTTGCATTTTGGGAATATGAATAGGCTTTGTCTGGCTATAATAGGTATAAGAGGTTAATGGACATCGAGTCAGATAGAAAGTGACGTGAGAGACCGGACGGGTTTGTTCTAACTGGGTGTGGGACGATATATCCCTTTTCTTTTGATTCGCCCGTATATTGTCACTACATGCTGTCAGTTGTGTATTTGTGTATATGAATATCTGCCTGACTTGAGACGTATTTGTATATTTGATTATTTGTTTCCTTGATATGTTTATGTGGTGTGTTATGTGTGTATATGTTTATTTGGGTATTTGGTGCCCTAAATTTTAGTTACTTTAGTCACCTTATTGCGTTTATTCATTAAATTATTTAAAAAAAAAGAGGGGAAAATATATATGGCGGGAAGACGTAGTCGAGGACGAGGTCGTGGCCGTGGGACTAAGCGAGCCCAGGAGCCAAGAGAAGAAAGGGAAATCAGAGTTGAACAAGAGCAAGGACCAAGTGTCGAAGCCGGTGACCAAATGGCGACTGCAATGCAACAGATGACGAATATTTTGGCACGACTGGTGGATCAACAAGGCCAAATGGCCGTGAATCAACCGCAGAACCCTGAAATCGGAGAAGACAAGGCTCTTGAAAGGTTCCAGAAGTTTGCTCCTCCAAAATTCCTTGGAGGGCCCGATCCGAACGTAGCTGAACAATGGGTAGAAACCATGGTTAACATCTTCACAGCTCTAAACTACACTGAACAAAGGCATGTGAACTTTGCAGTGTTCTAATTTGAAGGACCGGCCCGAGCATGGTGGAACGTGATTAGAGCAAAGTGGGAAAGAGAACAGACCGTATGGACATGGGCGAATTTCATAAGGGAATTTAACGAGAAGTACCTCCCTCCTTTAGTCCAAGAAAGGAGAGAGGAGGAGTTTATTGGGTTACGCCAAGGAACGCTAAGTGTGGCCGAATATGAAACGAAATTTACAAGACTATCCAAGTTTGCTTCTGAATTGGTGACCACAGAGCGGCGAAGAGTAAGACGGTTCATACAGGGATTAAATTTGGAAATCCAAGAAGCATTAGCGGCTGTACAAGTGAATACGTTTACGGAGGCTCTTGAGAAAACTCAACGAATTGAGAATGCAAAGACACAAGTAAAAGCCTCCCAAACTCGGAAAAGAGGTGCATCTGGTAATGTATCTGAGGAACTAAAGTGCATAAGGTGAACTCTTTACCCCGCCCACCATGGACCTTAGGGGTGTTAGATGAACGATCTACAAAAAGAAGTCAAGTAGGCCATGAGGAGATTTCTCAAAAAAGCAAACAAGTGGCTTCTTTCTTGACCTGTGGCTACTGTGGAAAGGTCAATCACACAGAGAGTGATTGTTGGAGGAAAGGGTGGAAGTGTTTGATTTGCAGAAGTGGTGACCACCAGGTTAGCAACTGTTCGAGGAAACGGTCACGTGAAAGTAGTACTCAGCAACTGGAGGGCACTAAACCAAAATCAGCGAATGAAAAAGGGAACCGAACAAAAGTACCAGCAAGGGTATATGCCTTAGACAACCAACAAGCTCCTGAGCCATCTGAAGGTAAAACTTTCGAGAACGAAATTTCTTAAGGGGAGAGAGTGTGAGGACTTGCAAATTCCTTATATATTTCTTGAAAATTTCCTTTTATTTGAAAATTATTTGGAAAATATTATTCTATACCATCTTACTACTCAATCACCCTAGAGAAAAAAAAAATATGACAATGATCATGGGAAATTAGGGTTTTCCTTTCCGATTTCAAATCAAAGTGAAATAGGGTTTTCGTGTATCCGCAGTGTAAGGATCAAATTTGGTGCCTAAGAGTGACTTTTAGGTGAGAAATAATATGTGATTAGAAGCTATGATATAAAGTTAGTGAATAGGAAGTAAAAGCCCTAGTACGTGTAATTTAAGGAAAACGGATAGAACTGACGTGTACCGTTCATTACCGAGTGAGTGCACCGATTAAACCTTATTTTATTTCTTTAATCTCCTCATTTTATTTTGACTAATTAGCCTAAAAATATCTTATACATGAGTCACCATGGTAGGCCAAAGGAAGAAGAAAGAAACTCTAGAAAGGACACATGTCAAGCCCTTATTGGAAGGAGTTTTGACTAATTTGTATCAACCATCATAAAACAAGAATTTAACCAAATCTTCTCCATTTCTTCACCACCTTGGCCGAAAATAGAGAGAGAACAAGGGGAGAGAAACTTCATCTTCACCAACTAAATTTCTTGCTTAATCTTAAACTCCAACCATAAATCTTGTGAATCACTTCACAAAAACTACTCTTTAGGGAAGATTAGAGCTTTGTAGGGCAAGATTTTGAAGGAAAGGTTGTGGTCTTCTCCTACAAGCATCCTAGGAAGGTATCATGGCTTTTCACCCTTTTCTTTTTACCAATTTTGGTTAAATATGGCTAGAAGCTTTTAATTTTGAGTTACAACGGTTAATTAGTGAGTTTTGTTGGAGTTGGGGGGATGATTAGCTAGTGTTTCATTTTCAGCTTTGATTATGATCACATATCCTTTAATTGATGTTATGAAGTTGCTAGTTGGAGGTTTTGATGATTTAAACCTAACAAACATGAAATTCTAGCAACTAAGTTCTAATTCCAGGTTTAAATTCTCACAAACACCATTCTGTCCGTTTTTTTTTCATCATGATAGAGGCCGAATTAGCCTTAGATCAAAACATGAAAGTTCTAGAGAATGATGTTTTATAGTTGCCTGAAAAATTTCAGCCCAATCGGAAAAACGTATCCTATGAAAAGATCAAAATACCCCTGCTGCCCTGTTTCTACCCAAACATGCTAATCAGCTTCTGTAATTGGTTAGTTTGACCAGGATTACTACTGATTTTGTTGATGATGTCTTCTTAAGAATTATAGCCTTGTATCTTAGCTTTCAAATGGCTTTGGAATTACCTAAATTGGAGTTGTGTGTGCTGAGAAATGAGTGAATAAAGCAGGACTGCTAGTTGATTTCTGCAGTGAATCTCGAACTGGAACATCTGGAATTGTTTTGGTAAATTTGACCTAGTTAGGGTGAGAACTGGACTGAGTGGTCTTAATGGAAGTTGTATGTCTTTGTATTAGCTTTTCAACACCTCCACGAACACCCTAAAGGGACTTTGGTAGCCTGATATATGGCCATTTAAATGTAGTACGGTTAATTAGCCGATTAGTTGGAACCTGGTTCTGTGAACTGGGAATTTGATTAGGTTACACTGGAAATTTGACCAATTGATCTTCATGAAAGTTGTAGGACTTCATCTTAGCTTCGAAATGGTATAAGTTGTACCCTAATCCAATAAGTGTAGCTTCGGTTGTGTCCGTTATGTAAAACTCTATCAAATCTGTCTCTTGTTAAATTTGATTTCCGCACTTGTTGTTAGTTGATTTTTGTCCTTGTATTGTCTTAAGCCTATTGGACGGCTGTTGAAATTAGATTGTTGTGTGTATACCTTTGGGTTTAAATGAGAAAATAATGAAGCCAAAATGGCTGAAAAATTAGGAAAACACAAAGGGCATACTGCCCAAATTTACGCTCGAGAACTAGAAAACTATACTTGCAACTTGAGTAAGGGTTAAGAGTGAATATCACTTGAACCATCTAGAATATTTGCATCTTCTTTTACCGAGGTATATAAGTAAGGACTTGGCCGAACTTATACCCTTGAGAAATAAAATAATGACTGTTCGAAGTACATTTTCTTTATCACTTCGACTTAAATGGAGATTTCAAAGTTTTACGAGCAAGCATAAGTTTTACAAATATTTTACTCATAGCCTTGGTTTAAATGTACTCTTTTCACTTCCAAAACTATACTTATACTTTGTACTAGTAGTTATTCGGATTTTCTTTGGTTCACTTAAAATTTGGAGGGGTTTAACTATAAGATTTTCTCTTGGCTATTATTAGGGTTTCTTGGCGATTGAAAGTGTTATTCGTGTGACAGCCCCACCTCCCCCTAAGGCGAACCAAAGGGTTCGGCGGACCGCCTGCCCAACTCTCGCCGGGACTCAGTCAGTCACTATAAGAAAAGACAATAAAACCCACAAAACAATCGAAATAACAATAATTCCAAACTTAAACGTAAACTTATATACATATCCATCCCAAAAGCAATACAACTTATGTACAAAGGTTCTCCATTCTCCATACAACCAGCCCACAAAACTGGGCCCTGCCCTTCGTTACTGATCGACTCGAGCCAGAAGCGAACTCGGTCGGGCGATATGGTGACCCTGGGTGAATTGGTATACTCGAGTATTACCTTGTATTCTGGTGGAGCCTGACCAACATCCAGGAGGGGGTGAATGAAATGAACGAACGAACGAGGGGTTTACTTACAAAAATGCATTTTTTTAAAATGACCGGAGGAATAAGGGAAATGATAGGAAAACGAACGAACGAACGAATATATGGCTCCCTGTGAGCCCGTATCCTTTTAAACAATGTGTTTATCGCTTTATCTTGTACTTATATCTTGAATTATTGGTTATATGTAATGAATGCATTGAATTTCTTGTTTCCTATGTGTTTGGAACCTCACTGAGCTTTTAGCTCATCCCTTTAGTTTTGTTTTCCTTAACAGGGGTAGGCAAGCAAGGACGAGAGCTCTGTATAGACTAGCTTGGTCTAGTTCTTTGACTTTGTAATGGTTCTCGCCCTAGTGCTTGGCACGGGCTGGTTGTATGGTGAATTGAGAACCTTAGTATATTCGATGGTTGTATTTCCTTTTGAGATAACAATGTATATAAGTTTCACGTTAAGATTGGATCATTGTTATACTTATTCTTGTGGTTTTATTCCGATGGTTGTTTAAGGTACGACTGAGTCCAGCGAGAGTTGGGCAGGCGGTCCGCCGACTGTGAGAACCCGTAAATTTTCTTATGTTCTAGGCTTTATTTTATTTAGGGTTAAATACCAAAAACCCCCATGTGGTTTGCCTAATGTTCACTTTACCTCCCTATGGTTTGGAAACCTACAATTTGACTCCCTGTCGTTTCAACTAAAGTGTATTTAACGGAATTTCTGTTAGATTTTCACTTTAGGTGAAACGATAGGGAGTTAAATTGTATATTTTCAAACCATAGGGAGGTAAAGTGTACATTTGACAAACCACAGGGGGGTTTTTGGTACTTAACCCAAAACCCTTATAGAGGGGCAATTTTGACATTTTCCTTTCAGATGTTAGTTTAGATGTTTTCCGTTAGACTTTTACTTTAGTTGAAATGACAGGGAGTCATATTATAGGTTTCCAAACCATAGGGAGGTAAAGTGAATATTAGGCAAACCACAGGGGGGTTTTTGGTATTTAACCCTTTTATTTATTTGCACGTCTTTTATGCATTTTCTTTATTAGAAAAATTGTCTAGATAATTTTTATGAGCAACTAGGGGTTTTAAGTTATTTTTCTAGTATCGGTTATTTTTAAGAAATTAAGAGCGTATATCGGACGTGGGACCCACTAGTGCGGAAAGTTCGGTGAAATTCGGCCAATTAGGTTAAGTTTTGTATACATGGTTTATTTTACAAGGTGTTAAGAGATAATTAGAGGTTACTTAGTTGGATTAATCTTGGAGAGACAAAGGGATAGCTATAAACCAAAAGGTGACAAGTGTCACCATCCAATTCACTCTTGGACTTTGACCTAACTTTTATCTTTACTAAAAACCAATTTTTGACCCAATTTTCTTCCATTTTTTCTTGTCTTGGCCGACCCATTTGAGGAGCAAAACAAGAGAGGAAATTTCTTCATTTTCTAGCCTCAATTCTTGCTCAAATCTTGAGTTTCAACCACCCAAATCACAAACTACACCATACAAATGCTCAACTAGGAAGCTTAAAGGTTTTGGTGGAGTTGTTTTGGAGGAGAAAAGTCTAAGCTACCATTTTTGTCTTGAGTTTCCAAGGTATTTTGCCAAGAACTTCCTCTTACTTCAATTAATTGGTGATTAGTGATTTTTAGTTGTTTTAGATGTTGTTTTGTGGAAGATTAGCACTTGAATGCATGAATTTCAGATTAGGGTTTCTAGTTTCCTCAATTCTGGCTGTTTCTGTTTGAGTATGTTATAGACCGAATTAGCCTTGGATTAAAACATCAAAGTTGTAGAGAATGATGTTTTATAATAGTCTACAAAATTTCAACTCAATCAGAGCATTGTAACTTGTGAAAAGACCGAAATACCCCTGCTGCCCTGTTTCTACCCAAACATGCTAATCAGCTTCTGTAATTGGCTGTTTTGACCAGGAATATTACTGATTTGGTTGTCCATATCTTCTTAATACTTATAGCCTTGTATCTTAGCTTTCAAATGGCTTTAGAATCACTTGAATTGGAGTTGTATATTCTGAGATATGACTGAAGGAGTTAGGACTGCCACAGTGAACTTTGAACTGGAAAATCTGAAGTTGTTTTGGTAAATTTGACCTAGATACATTGCAAACCGGACTGAGTGGCCTTCTTCAACCTTGTAGCCCCCTATCTTAGCTTCAAAATGGTTTAAGTTTCACCTCAATATGATTAGCGTAGCCTCGGATGTACCCATTCCGTAAAAACCTGTCAAAACTGTCTTTTGTAAACTTCGTTTCCGCACTTGTTGTTAGCTTAATTTTTGTCCTTGTATTGTCTTGAGCATATTGAGTGACTGTTTATGTTGTGTGTAATGTTGGGATTGATTGAGGAAAACAATGAAGCCATGAATGGCTGGAAAATAGGTAAATACAAAGGGCGTGCTGCCCAAATTTTCGCTCGAGGACTAATTTTCTATTTGAACTTGTATATTTTCGTTTGGCAAATACTATGACCGTTTTTCCATCTTAAAACATGGTCCTTCTTCAATTGGAAACTCCAAATGTTTACTTACTCTTACCAAATAAAGAGAAGTGGTTTAGGGTTTTCTTGGGCACTTTGTCCTCCTTTTACATGAATTTCATTAAGACCTTTAGTTTATAATATCTACTTGAATATGAGATGATTTTGAACCATATAAACGATTTCAAAAACAGTATTTCTTAGCCTATCTTGTTGGATCCCGACTTGTCTTTGGTTCAATTGTTTCCATTGGAAAATTTTATAATCCTTTTGAGTTTAGTTTTACATTTGGTCTATGAAACCCTAATTATTTTGTCTACGGATCTAAATGTTCTCGTTTCACTTTAAAGTATTTTATTACGATCTACTCATCAATTGGCGAGTTTCTTTGATTTCACCTAATTGTTTGTACTAGATGAGCTGTAATATTCTTTCTCGTTAATTTTAGGTTTTCTCGGTGACTAAGGATAATATCTGGAAGGATATTTTGCAAGTTGTTTTGCGTACATAGGTGAGTGTTCCTTGTTTATTATATTCTCCTTGACTTCATGACTTGTTGTTGTTGTTTGAAGATGTGTTAAGTGTTTTCAATAATTTTCAAAACGAATTTTCTAGACGAGTGTGTACTTTATCGCGCTCGACCAAAATGAAACGTAAGATTTTCAATGATTTAATGGTTGATACATTAGTTGCGCATGATGTAAGCCTTTTGGCTGAATTGGGTCCTGCCCTTCATTACCGATCGACTCGAGCTAGAAGCGGACTCGGTCGAGCGATATGGTGACCCTGGGTGAATTTGGTATGCTCGAGTATTACCTTGTAGTCCGGACAATGACCGGATAGGTGGAGCCTAGCCAACGACCGGGAAGGGGGTGAACGAACGAACGAACGAAAGAACAAACGAGGGATTTTATTTACAAAAATGCATTTTCAAACGATTGGAGGAATAAGGGGAAATGTCAGGAGAATGAACGAACAAACAAACAAATTGCTCCTTGTGAGCCCGTATCCTTTTAATGAATATGTTACTATCGCTTTCCATTGTAAATGTTTCTCGAATTATTGATACTCCATGTTTAATGTCTTGAATTGATTGTTTGATTACGTGTTCAGAACCTCACTGAGCTTTTAACTCACCCCTTTAGTTTTATTTTCCTTAACAGGGGACGGCGAGCAGGATGAGAGCATAGACTAGCCAGTCTAGTTCTTTTGTTTCTTTTGTTTCTTTTGTAGTGGTTCTCGCCTAGTGCTTGGCACGGGCTGGACGTATGAAGAATTGAGAACCTTTGTATATTCGAGATGTGAATCGTCTTATTTCGGATTCTTGTGCCCGAGTACTCCAGAGTTGAGGTGGTGTTAAGTATTTGAGATTTGCATTTTGGGAACATGAACAGGTTTTGTCTGTCTGGCTAGAATGAGTACAAGAGGTCAATGGACATCTAGTTTGGATAGTAAGTGACGTAAGAGACCAGACAGGTTATTTAACTGAGACCGGGACGATATCACCTTTACTTTTGATTTGCCCTTATACCATTATGACATGACATTGGTTTGAGCATTGTGCATATGGTTATCTGTCTAATTTGATATGAATTTGTGTACTTGATCATCTGTCTTCCTGATATCTGGTGTGTTATGTGCGTATATGTCTATTTGTGTATTGGTATGCTAGAATTTGATTATTTTCGTCCATTTACTGCATTTATTCACTAAATTACCTTTTGGAGAAAAAAAAAGAAAATGGAGAATATATATGGAGGGAAGACGTAGTCACAGACCTGGTCGTGGCCGTGGGACTAAGCGAGTCCAAAAGCCAATAGAAGAAAGGGAAACAACAGTTGAACCAGTACAAGGACCCAGGGTTGAAGCCGGAGACCAAATGGCGACGGCAATTCAACAAATGACAAACATTTTAGTGAGGTTGGTGGACCAACAAGGCCAAATGCCTGTAAATCAACCCCAGAACCCTGAAATAGGAAAGATCGGGCTCTTGAGAGGTTTCAAAAGTTTGCACCTCCAAAATTTGCTGGAGGGCCTGATCCGGACATCGCTGAGCAGTGGTTAGAGGCCATGGTAAATATATTCACAGTTTTGAACTACACTGAGCAAAGGCAAGTGAACTTTGCGATGTTCTAATTTGAAGGACCGGCCCGAGCATGGTGGAACGTAATTAGAGCAAAGTGGGAAAGAGAACGGACTATATGGACGTGGGCAAACTTCACAAGAGAATTTAACGAGAAGTACCTCCCACCTTTAGTTCAATAAAAGAGGGAGAACGAATTTATTGGACTACGCCAGGGAACCTTAAGTGTGGCTGAATATGAAACAAAATTCATCAAACTATCCAAATTTGTTTCCGAATTAGTGGCCACAGAACAGAGAAGAGTGCGAAGGTTTATACAGGGATTGAATTTGAAAATTCAAGAAGCTCTAGCGGCGGTCCAGGTTAATACATTTACGGAAGCCCTTGAGAAAGCTCAACGAATTGATAATGCAAAGGCACAGGTAAAAGCTTCCTAAATTCGGAAAAGAAGTGTAGCTGGTAATATGATAGAGGAACCCAGTGAATCGGTAGCACCCTCTAAAGTGCAGAAAGTAAACCTATTACCCCGCCCACCCTGGACATTAGGGGGTGTCGGATGAAAGGTCTACAAAAGGAAGCCAAATGGGACATGGGAAAATTTCTCAAGAAAGCCAAAAGATAGCTTCTCACCTGACTTGTGGCTACTATGGAAAGGCCAATCACACCGAGGATGACTGTTGGCGGAAAGGGCGGAAGTGTTTAATTTGTGGAAGTGGTGATCATCAGGTTAGCAACTGTACGAGGAGACGGTCACGTGAAAGTAGCGCTCCGCAACTGGAGGGAGCCAAATCAAAACAAATAAATGAAAGAGGGAGCCGAACAAGGGTACCGGCAAAAGTTTACGCGTTGGATAACCAACTAGATCCAGACTCATCTGAAGCAAATGATGGTAAAAATTTCGAGGACGAAATTTCCTAGGGGGGGGAGAGTGTGAGAACCCTAGAATTTTCATATTTTCTTAGTCTATTGTTTATTCTCATTTTCCCTCTTAAGTGAAAATTTGTTAACTAATCGTTTTAAACAAAGGAAGGTTTGTTGTTATGTATATTTGTGTGTGAGATACGTATATATGTGTATGTGTTAGAAGTACGATTGAGCGTGGCAATCGAACTTGGAAAAGAGGAAAAAATTTTTGCGAAAAGACTGAAGGGCCGAATCCGGCCAGTTCTTGGCCGGATAGTTGAGGGTTCTTGAAAAAAATTGACTTTGCTACTGCCTTGAATCCGGCCAAGAATCCGTCCGGAAATCCGGCTAGATTCTAGCTGGATTGTGATGTGGCACAGGCAGCCACCAACTTTGACCGCCTGTTTCCTTCCATTTTATATAGCTTTTGGCCCAAAAATATCTTCATTTCACCCTTGCTCAACCGTGAGTCTTAGAGAGAAGAAAGAAAGCTCTTCAAATGCTGTCCGTTTCTATTCTTGTCTTGTAAATGAGTTAAAGTGGTTTTACAAATGTGTTTTACATCGAGTTGGATGTATTTCCTTGAAAATTTCATCGGGTCTTTCAATAGGGGTTCGAGGGCTAGGTTTTTATTTGAACTTGTATATTTCCGCTTGGCAAATAATGTGACCATTTTACCCTTTTAAGACATGATACCTCTTCCGTTTGAAACTTCAAATGTTCCTTACGCCCTTCCCAAAAATATAGAGGATGAGTTAGGGTTTTATCGGCCACAAGTGAATTACTTTTAAACGAGGTTTTAAATGTGGAAGTTAACGTATTTTTGTCCTCCTTTTCACATGATTTTCATCAAGGCACTGGTCATATAATGCCCACTTGAATATATTGCTTTTGAGTCATATAAACGATTCCCAAACAATATCTCTTAGCTGATCCAGTTGGATTCCGATTTGACTTTGGTCCAAGTGTTTCCCGCCGGAAATTTTATAACCCTTTTGGGTTTGGTTTTGCACTTGGTTTATGAAACCCTAGTTATTTCCGTCCTCCGAACCAAATACCCACTTTTCACTAGAAGTCGTCTTTATACGTTTTATTTGTTATTTGTCATATTTTCTTCGATTCACTTACTTGTTTTGCTAGATGAACTGTAATATTTTTTCTCGTTGAATCTTAGGTTTTCTCGGTGACCGAGGGTAATATTCGATAGGATAGTTTGGACGTTATTTTGCATAACTAGGTGAGTGTTCCTTGTTCGCTATATTTTCCTTGACTTCATGACTTGTGTTATTATTTGATAAGGTGTTAAGTGCTTTCATGGATTTCCAAAATTAGTTTTCTAGGCGAGTGTGTACTTTATCGCACTCGACCTAAATGAATGTGAAATTTTTAATGATTTAATGATTGAAACATTAGTTGTGCATGATGTAAATCTTTTGGCTGAACTGGGTCCTGCCCTTCATTACCGATCAACTCGAGCCAGAAGTGGATTCGGTCGGGCGATATGGTGACCCTGGGTGAATTGGTATACTCGAGTATTACCTTGTATTCTGGTGGAGCCTGGCCAACGTCCTGGAGGGGGTGAATGAAATGAACGAACGAACGAGGGGTTTACTTACAAAAATGCATTTTTTTTAAATGACCGGAGGAATAAGGGAAACGACAGGAGAACGAACGAACGAATGAATATATGCCTCCTTGTGAGCCCGTATCCTTTTAAAGAATGTGTTTATCGCTTTATCTTGTACTTGTATCTTGAATTATTGGTTATATGTAATGAATGCATTGAACTTTTTGTTGCCTATGTGTTCGGAACATCACTGAGTTTTTAGCTCATTCCTTTAGTTTTGTTTTCCTTAACAGGGGAAGGCGAGCAAGGACGAGAGCTCTGTATAGACTAGATTGGTCTAGTTCTTTGATTTTGTAATGGTTCTCGCCCTAGTGCTTGGCACGAGTTGGTTGTATGGTGAATTGAGAACCTTTGTATATTCGATGGTTGTATTTCCTTTTGAGATGGCAATGTATATAAGTTTCACGTTAAGCTTGGATCATTGTTATACTTATTCTTGTGCTTTTATTCCGATGGTTGCTTGAGGTACGACTGAGTCTCGGCGAGAGCTGGGCAGGCGGTCCGCTAACTCCTCTGGTTCGCCTTAGGGGAAGGTGGGGCTGTCACAGTATTGAGTTTGGGTGTACCAAGTCACCCAAAAATATTTTTTGATAAAAATAAAATAAAACCCTTTTCGACAACTCCAAGTGTTTGAAAAACAAGAGAAAATGAGTTCGGGAGTCACGATTTAAAAAAGGGAAGGCAAACGTTCGATTAACTCAAACCTAAGGCACCCTTTCAACCTAGTCTAAACTCGTTGCATGATTTAGTCAAAATTTCTCTAATCTAACCCTTAAATTTATCACGTTGGAATATTTCCTACATAGATGCAGACCTAAATTTAGAAAATAACGAATGGACAAAATGTCCATTCAAGGGTTTAATTGATGCCAATCGCATTAATTGCGAAGACCAAAATAATTTCTTGAAGGGGTCACGAGTATTCGAATGATGAAATTAAAAAAAAAAGAAAATTAAATTATGTACATAGGTATAAGTGATCAAAGGAAAAGAAAATGCAGCATAATGGATATGAGAGGTAAAAACTCGTAACATAATTTTCTTATACATGGATTAATGGGTTTTTAAACTAAAAAGTTGTAATCACCCATTTCCCATGTTCAAAGAAAAATTTTTCTAATCTAGACAAGTAAATGAACTAACTTATTTTGCGATTTCTTAACTGAGATGCAATTCTAAATGATATGATTAACACATATAGAGGATAGGGGATAAGATAATAGACAATATCATGCAAGTGAGAAAAGATCCTAAAAAAAAATATGCATGAAAAGATAATAAATATCACACAAAAATGAATCTAACGCACGAACGGTCTAAGGGTCTAGCGTTGGACTAACCCATTTCTAAAAATCCTTACTAGCATTGGACTAGCAAGTAAGTGGAGGGAGAAGCCACAACTAACGTTGGACTAGTGCGGTGACGTCATGCATTAATAATACATAGTAAAACAAATAAGACATAAATTAAAACAAATAAACACATAAGAGCACATAGCACGTAACAAGCATAATATTTAGATACAAAAATCCTAAGGAAAGCGGGTAAAGCATATAACACATAGGTCACATAAACACACAAAACCTACCTATTATAACGGGGAATCTAACTACAATCTAAAATGGGAAAATATAAAAAAAATATAACCTATCTATTCTATCTATTACAATAGGGAACCTAATTACAATCTAAAATGAGAAAATATAATAAAACAAATCTAATTATCCTATCTATTACATTTTTTAGGTATTTAAATGCCTCTCAAATAATTATAAAAATTAACTAAACAGATATAAGAAAATTTGAATGAACATTTAGATCAAATAAATAAAGCATATAAAAATATATAAATACATAAAAACACATAGGAGCATATAAGAGCACGTCATTGACATTGAAATAATAATAATAGGGGTACCTCCCTTTTGAAATGGTGACTAAATGGAGTCAAATTGCCCTATTTATACTCAAAATGAACAAAAGAATCATGGCACCAATTTAATTAAAAAATAATAATAATGATAAAAATACTAAATTCATTTTAATATGTCGAACGTAAAGAAATTTAAAAACATCTAAAAATTACAAGTTAAATATATTCAAAAGTAACATAATTAGCTATTAAAGAAAAGAAACAATCATAATAAAAAGAGTCAAAATTCACTAGGGACTAGATTGCAAAAATTGAAAAACTTTAGGGGTTGAAAATATATTTTTCTAAAGTTTAGGGGTCAAAATTAAATAAAAGATAAAGTTCAGGTACCAAAGTCCAATTAATTTAAGGACCCAAGTGAAGGAAATTTAAAATGTGTTAATCTTAGTCCTTAGCTTTTGATGTTTACAAAACAAATAGATGATACTAATATCTATTCAAGATATACTTTCAGATCAAGTGCAAATCAAATTCAAAGATCAAGTGCAATTAAAAGAATCAAAGGTTGCTGAAAGCTGTCAGACGCTTGTGAAGACATGATCGGACGTTCGATAATCATTGCACAACTTTGGACGCATAAAGAACTCCACCACCGGACATCCGAAGGAATTAAGATATTCCCTCTAACTCACTGATCTCGTTCGGACATTAAGCATCAGAGCATCGGCCGTTCGATAAAGTATGCAAAACTTTGGACGCAAAAGGATGGTAGGTGCCGGACGTCCGAAAGACCTGAAGAAGACTTCTCAAAATGATCGTCTATTTTCGGACGCAAGTATCAGAAACACCGGACGTCCAATAGAATTAGAGAAGTTCCCTCAAACTCACTCTCTACTACCGGACACGAATTTTAGATGGACCGGACATCCGATATTCCCAACGGCTAGTAGACTCTTCAGCTACCTTCTATCCATTGGAAGCATTAATGAGACACTTTTTGGTCTCATATAAATAGTGCATGTTCAACTACTTTCACAAAACTTTTGCACATTGAGAATACGAAAGATCTAAAGTAGTTTTATTGTGAAAATACTCTTCACAGAAGATTTGTACTCTTGTTTGTGTGAATTTCATGTAAACTCTTCTTGTGTGAGAAAAATACTTCAATAGTGTAGTTTTGTGAGGGTTATCCGAGTGATAGTAAAACTTCCTAACTTGACCAAGAGTAGATTGGGGTAAGGAGGAAGTGATCTTTCCTTTGTACACAAAGATTGGTTATTTTTGGTCAACTTGAAGAGGTTTGTTCTATAAAGTGATACTCAAGCTCAAGAGGAGTTTGGAAGTAAATTGGTTTACTATTCCTTCTCTACTACTTACTGTCTTGTAATTCTAAATTGATTATCTCTTCTACTCCTGAGCAATCTTGTTTTCTTGATTAATTGTTCATTGCATGGTCACTTAAAAAAAAGGGTAAATTTCATATTGAACAAAAAGTGTCTCATAACCTGATTAGTTTTTAAATAACCTAATTCACCCTCACCTCTTAGGTTGTCTTCGATCCTTACAATTGGTATCATAATTTGGTCTCTTAGAGATTATGCTCAAGCGGTTTTGGAGTAAAAATGACAACCAACATTGCCATGTTTTTTGAAAAACAATCTGTCATTAAACCACCAATGTTTAATGGATCTAATTGTGTGAGTTGAAAGGAAAGAATGATTATCTTCTTGCAATCTATTGATATTGAACTGTAGTTTATTGTTAATGACGGTCCATATGATGCCTCTATAATAGATGAAGTCACTCATAGGCCAAGACCAAAAACTAAAAATGAATTAATTGGTGATGATAGAACTCACCTCACTTTGAATGCCAAGGCTATGAATGTGTATAGTGCTTTAGATTCAAATGAATCTACTAGCGTCAAAGGTTGTAGGTCTGCTAAAAAGATTTGGGATAAATTGAGAGAAATCCATGAAGGAAGTGAGAATGTGACAGAACAAAAGAAATCTATCCTAGTTACCAAGTATGAATCATTTAAAATGGAATCTCATGAAACTATTGACAAGATGTATTGTAGATTCAATGATCTCATTAAGGACCGAGAGGTGTTGGAAAAGAAATACTCCTTAGGAGAGAAAAACAGAAAAATCTTGAATGCCTTGTCCAAGGATTGGGAGAGTAAGATAACTACTATTGAAGAGGCTAAAGACTTGAACTCTATGCCCATTGAATCTCTTATTAATTCTCTAATCTCTTATGAGCTGAATCTTAAAACTAAGGTACAAGAGGAAGATGATGCAAAAGTGAGAAGGAGCACTGCTCTAAAAGCATCACAAGATAAAGATGACACGACTTCCTTGGATAGAGAAGATGCGGAAGTTGACGACAATGACCTTGCTCTCATCACAAGGAGTTTCAAGAGCATCCTCAACAAAAGGTGATTCAGAAAATGAGGACCTAGCAATATATTTCCAAATCAGTTCAACAATACAAAAAATAAAGGAAAGCAAGAAGTCAATAAAAAGCAAGCTGACAGGTGCTTTGAGTGCGGCCAACTTGGACACTACATGAATGAGTGCTCAACGAAGAAAAAGAAAGATGGAAAAGCTAAACGAAAATCAAATTCAACAACTTCCAAATCAATTGGAATGATTGTAACTCAGATGGTGACGTTGAAGAGGAAGAAGAATCTGCTCAAATAGCTCTCATGGCCATTGGTAATGATGAGGTAACTACTTGCAACTCTCAACTTAATAGTGATGATGAATCTGATGATGATGTTAATTCCTTCATTGAGAACTGCATGATAGTTTGAAAGAATCCTATACTAGAAATAAGGAACTAAAACAAAAGATAAATTTTCTTATTCAACACAATGCAAACCTTTTTCGACAAAATAAAAATCTGAAGGATGAAAATGACAACTTAAGAAGAGTTGATACTGATTTATAGATTGAGCTTAATAGAAAAACAAAGTTTTGTGAGATGTTCAAAAAGGAACAAGGGGATCTAAAAAGAAGAATTGATAATATTAATGAGTTGCTCCAACACAAGAAACAAAACTGTTTTCAAAGGAATGAACCAAAACCTTATCGTGGCATTCATAAGAAGAAATTAAATTCTAGTTCAAATGAGTTTACCATTTATAAAAAAAGACAAGTAAGGTTTGTTAAACCTGTCTATACAAGCAACTCTTTGACTATGTATAGTTTTTGTTGTCAAATAGGTCACATGAAGAGTAATTGCTATGTGAGGAAAAATATGAAAAATGGCATGAAATGTATAAGGATAGTTAGACATAATGCTAACTCTCAAAGACCCAAAAAATAAAGGGTACCATATGTTATCTTGTGAACTTTTGTGTAGGTGAAGTTGGTGAATATCATTAAGGAATCAAAATGGTTCATAAATAGTAGATGCTCAAGGCACATGACTGGTGATCCATCACAATTCATCAAACTCAAGCCTAAATCAAGTGGAAAAGTGACATTTGGAGATGACAACAAAGCCAAAACAATTGAAGTGGGAGATGTTGGTAAGAATGGCCAAACTTTTGTTCATAATGTTCTCCTAGTTGATAATTTGAGTTATAACTTGCTAAGTGTTAGTCAATTGTGTGATAGAAATCTGTTTGTGTTGTTCAAAAAGTATGAATGTCTTGTTTTTGACTCAAAATTTAATATTATCTTCAAAGGAAAAAGAATAAATGACATCTATGTAGTTATTCTTGAAAATGTTGATTCCTCTAATTTTAAATGTCTTAAAGTTTCAAATGAAGACCACTTGTCACAAAACTATTGGAAGTTGGACTTGCCTAACTTTCTTACCTTTACTAAACCTTCAATTTTGACCAAAAATATCCATTTCTTCATGAAGCTTGGCTGAACCTTTGAGGAGAGAAAAGAGAGGAAAATTTCATCTTGTTTCTTCAAATCCAAACCCAAATCTTGAGTTCCAACCATTAACATCTCAAATCACTCCATAAAACCTCCTTGCTAGGAAGGGTTAAAGAGGTTGGTGGAGTTATTTTGGAAAGGGAAGACCTAATTGCTAGCTTTCTTGAGTTTTTGAGGTGAGTTGCTAAGAAATTCTTCATTTGTTCTTGATAATGTTAAATTAGTGGTTTTAGTGGCTAAATATATTGATTTGTGGTAGGTTTTATGGTTGAAAGTGGAGTTTTGATGGATTTTTTTATTTATTAGTGATTTTTCTATTTTTCTATAGTAATTATTGTTTAGTCATGGATTGATGGCTTGTTATAGCATAAAATGGAGTTTGTATATATTTGATATGGTTGGTTACGGAAAATTTCTGGTTTGGTGCGGATATTTCAGTTTAGGGTTTCATCTTACCCTATTCTTCCCGGTTCTGTTCGGTTATGATGGAGGCCGAATCAGCCTTAGGTTAAAACATGAAAATTGTAGGAAATTATATTTTATAGCTGCCTATAAAGTTTCAGCTGTACAAGTTTCAGCCTGTAAAGTTTTATAACTGTAGCATGTGAAAAGACAAAAATACCCCTGACTGCCATAGGTAGAATTCTGTGAACAGTGTTCACATTTCACCAATCTGACTGCGTCTGTTCACCCTGATCCGTATTGAATTAATATTTGGCCAAAACATGGAATTTTTAGTGCTATGTCTTAGTTTTCTAACGGCCCTAAAAACGCCTCAGTCGGACTTCGGTAGCCTGAGTTATTGTCATTTACGCATAGTGCGGTTAACTAACCTGATTATGAGATTCTGGTTGGGTAATTTGAAATTTTGACCTAGATACACTATGAACTAGATTGAGTGGTCTGCATCGAAGTTGTAGCCCTTTCTCTTAGCTTCGAAACGGTATAATTTGGACACCAATTCGATAAGTGTAGCTTTGGTTGTGTCAGATATTCTAAGCGACGTCAAATCTGTCTTTTGTTTTATGGCTTAAACTTCATTTCCGAACATTTTCCTAGCTTGATTTTGTACTTGTACGACATTGAGCGTATTGAACGGCTATTGAAATGAGATTATTTTGTGTGTGACATTGGGCCTAATTTGAGGAAAAATGAAGCCATGATGGCTGGAAAAGAAAGCAAATTTAGGGGAGATGCTGTCCAATTTTCTAGGCCGTTTGGTTCCTTTAAGTTTGAGTTGCCTTTTGGTAGAAATGAAGGGCTTTTAGGTCATTCAAGCCCTAGGTGCTCTCGTTACCTTTTCGTTCCAAAATCATGCTTTTACACCCTTGCATTTGTAGTTCGTTTGGTTAGGCATACAACTCATAGTTGAGTTTCATTTGTGAATGTCATTCCCATAGGAACCATAATTGTTTTACTTTGATCATTTTAGGACGTGCTGGTGATCCAGAAAGTACTTCGGGGGGGAATGTTTGAATTTGTTTTACTTGAACTGGTGAGTGTGCCACTCCCTTCATTGTTGCTTAACTTGGTTCCTGTACATGCAATCTGTGATATGAATGACTATATTATCTATTTATTCTATTTGAGACGAGGGTGTACTTCATCACACTCGTTCTTTGGTCTGTCTGTATGCCTATTTACTGTGCGAATTTGAATATGTTATCTGTATCTGTATCTGTTCTGATGTCATTTGGAAGCTTGTATCCAACCACCTTTCTATGGCCTCTGAGCTCAAATCCTCTGGCTAAGTTACTCGAGTCGAGCCAGCAAGGGCCTGGTCGATTAGATAATGAACCACAGTAGTCTGTTCTAGGAATCTTTGGGTATTGAGACCCTTGATTCTGGTATACTCGAGTATTACCATTTCTATTTCTGTTGAGGTGTTCGGGCCCGGTAAGGGGTATGTGTGGTGAACGGGATTTTGGTATAAAGTGGTGCTCTACTGGACTGGACTGGTTACTTTATTTGAAAAGCTGACGGAATGTCAACTATTTTTTTTATCAAACTTCGGTGAAGCAAATGGGAATTTGGCTCCTGAGAGCCACCCGTATCCTTTCTATCTATGGTGTTTGTTTATTTCTTTATTTGATTTGTATATGTGACTAATTGAATATGAAGTTCCATGATTCTTACTTGCTATTATTTTGGTACCTCATTGAGCGAAACTTACCCGCTTCCCGCTATCTTTGTTTTCCTTTCAGGGGCAAATTTTAAATCCATGATCTTGGAAGAAAAGGTCGAGCTAGTGTAATTAGTATTTTGTTAAGCTCTTTTGCAACTGAAACCCGAATCGTATTTTTAAGTGTATGAATACTTTGGTTTGTACTTTAGTTTAGTTAATTTGTTAAAGACTCCGATGTAAATATATGTATAAGTATTTAACCTTGTCTATTAAGTGGATTCAGGATTTTATAGTTTGGTAAGCATGTTCTCCCCCTAGCAGTCTCCGATTGTTCATTTTCTTTGGGTCCTATTGCGCGTACTATAAGGGTTGTGAAATTCGACTCCGTAGTCCTGGCGAGAGGTGGGCAGGCGGTCCGCCGAACCCTTTGGCGCCTTAGGGTGAGGTGGAGCTGTCACAGGTGGTATCAGAACCGCTTTGTGTGGTCTCTACGCGGAGTGAGTTTGGGCCAAGTGGTGTTATGGATCTAATTTCGTGAATGGGCCTAAATGTCTAAGTGCTTTTTCGAGCATAAGTTATGAATCATGACATGTTATAGGTTTCAAAACCTTTCCTATGGTACTTGTAGACAATAGATATGTATGTCGGGTAAGAATCTTTAATATGGATGATTTACTCTTGGGACCGGCTAGCTCAAGTTGTGAATTATCTTATTTTAGATTCTTGGACTTGAGTACCAAAGGGTGGAGAGCGCTAGAATAAGGGTCTGTATCTTGATTGAACTTGAGGTAAGTCTGGATGGCAAAGGCCAAGGCACGGAAGATTTTACATTAAACCTAGTAATTAGACTGTTCGAGGAGGTTTGATATGGAAGTGTTATCATGGACTAATCTCATACTAGTCTGGCTAGGGTTTTCTAGAGGGTGACTAGATTGTAGGGTATATTGAGGAATTCATACCTAAGACCTATTCTTTTGCTATGACTGTGAGAACTTGATAAGTGTTTATTTGATTTGAGATGGCTTGACTGCAATGATTTAGGTCTCTACCTCACTTTGAATAACTGATACCCATAGCTTGGTTCTCGACGAACGACCCTTGCATATATTTCCTTGATACCTATCCACTAATGTTCCTTTATGAACTTGGCTTGATTATGAGAGTACCGAGATTGAGAGTTTTGGAAGTAGGTAGAGAGATTTTGAAAACAAAGATGTGGCATAAGGTGTGAAACTCTTGATATACGAAGTATGCTTTGAGATTTCAATATGTATATACGTGATACGTGGTATAGTATCATAAGATATTATTCTAACTATGTTCTACTTTCCCGCCTATTTCATTTGAGCATATCTAAGTTTAATTTTCCATGGTTGAATTGGGAGTAAAGGAACCTAACAGTTACATGGTTAGAATGCCACTTATACCAAGTTACTTATTATGATTCATTAACTTGCCTGGCAGGCTATCACTTGAGTTCTATCGAATCCGCGAGATGGCACACTTGGTTGGTATGTATAAGGAAATTGAGATTCTTCGAAACGAAGTAGAGGTTCAAAAGAGATTAGCGAGTACTAGGAAGAGCGATGGAAACATGAATACTCGGAGAAAATTAAGCTATTGCATGAGAACATAGAATTGAAAAGGCAATGCGAAGGGATTTCAAAAGGGACTTTAGCAAGGGCACATGAATACTTTGACGAAAGTTCCAGAGAAAATCCAAAGGATAGAAATTTCAGGTGCACAGGTGAAAGCCCACCATGCAAAGAAAAGGGGTGCACTTAGTGAAATTCAAAGGCAAGAACAAGGTGATCCAGGTAGGCCAATCGCTAAGGTAGGTAGAGGAACTAGTGGTGTGAGAATTCTGGGGTCACCTAAAGAAGATACTCCGAGAGGGGCCTCGCCAGGAGATCATGTGAGAACCCGTAAAACCCTAATTATTTTCCTAGGGTTTATTTCCCCTTAATTGCATGTTTTCTGCATTTTCTGGCTTAGAAATATTTTCTTAGTGGATTTTATGAGCAATTATAGTTTTAGGATGATTTTTCTAGCATTGGAGAAATTTTAGAAAATTAAGAGTAAATAGTGGACGTGGGACCCACTAGTGCGAAAAGTTCGGAAAAATTCGGCCAATAAGGTTAAGTTTCGGATACTGTGTAAAATTTATCGGGTGTTAAGAGATAAGTAGAGTGTGTGAAGTGATTGATGTGAGAAGGGAAAAGAAAGACAAGAATGCATTAATGAGTGTGACAAGTGTCACAATATGATTGGTTGGACTTTAAGAATTACTATTCACATTTTTGACTTTTGACCAAAATTAGTTAATATCTCCAAAAATTCACAAAAATTCACCATTTTCTTCCTTGTGTTGGCCGGCCCTCTCTCTCTCAAAGAAGAAGGAAACTTCCCAACTTTCAAGCTCCCATATCACTCAATCTTCCACAAACAAGAGTTTAGATTTGATTTCACTCCATAAAATCTTTCCTTTTAGTGATAGTGAGTGGTCTAGTGAAGTTGTTTTGAAGAGCAAAGGTGTCCACAATCTCTCTCTCTCTTGATTTCTTGGTAAGTTATGCTTGAACACCCTACTACACCTAATGATGGTTATATGATGCTTAATGGTGGCACGAGTGAAGGAATATATGATTTATTTCTTGATTTTAAGTGATTTGGTGAAGTTTTTCATTTTATGATGAATTTTCTGGTTTAATATGAATGGAATGTTGTGGCCTTGTATGATGGATGATAATGGCTGATAATGACTCTATGAGGTGTATTGGATAGGAAAATGCAATCAATTTTGGATTTGGATGGAAAAATGGAACATTAGGGTTCATAAAACCCCAATTCTGTCCGGTTTTAGATCATAGGGTTAGAGGCCGAATTCGACTTTGCTCAAAACATGAAAGTTGTAGGTATTGATGTGTTTGAGGTGCCTGTAAAATTTCAGGTCATTTGGATTAGTGTAGAGTGAGATATGACGAAATTACTGTAGCTGTTCTGCTTTGATCAGAATGCGAAAACTGCGATAGTAATTGGCCATTTTGACTGGAATTGGTTTGGATTTTGGAGTTGGTGTCTTCTGATGAAATGTAGCTTGATGTCTTAGCTAACTTATGCCTTTGGAATTTGGGCATTTGGACTTGTATGGACTGAGATATACCAATTACAGTTTTCTGTGTTTTGCAAACCTGTTTTGGTGATTCTGGTTTAGTGCTTGGCATTTTTGACCTAGTTGGGCTAGGAACTAGATTGAGTGACCTTCTACATTGTTTTAGCCCTATTCCATAGCTTCGAAACGGTGGGTCTTACACCCCCATCCGATAATTGTAGTGAGAGTTGTGCCATTACCGCATTATGACGTCAAAACCGGTTTTCTTATCAAGGCCTAAGTTAAAGCCCTTTTCTTAATTTCTGGTTTGCTATCATGCTTGTATATGTTTATAAAACCCTATTGGGGTTGTAATTGGCATGGCTATATGGCTCGGTACCGAGTCTCATTGAATGTGTTACATGTTTTAGGACGTGACGGTAGCTCACGACGTCTTGGTGATCACGGTGTATGAAACACCACTTTCTTGCTTGGTGAGTATACTACTCACTTACTTGTTATAATGTGGCTTTGTTCTATGTGTAAATGATGCCTTGATGACTTAATTGGTTATTGGAAGTGATTGAGGTGAGGGTGTACTTGACCGCCCTCACCCCTTGTGATTCCATTCATGGCTATTGATTGTTTTACTGAAATACTGCACTGGTTATATGAGATACTGCATTCCATTCATGGAAACTAATTTGGTGTTGTTGGGACGAATGTCCAACGGCTTTACTGTATTACTGAGCTCAACCCCGTTTGGTAGTCAATTGGATCGAGCCGGCGAGGGCTTGGTCGTGAAAATTGTCATGCCACGGGGACTGTACTGAGGGACCTTGTAGTAATGAGACTCTTGGTTCCGGTATGCTCGAGTATTACCAAAAGCTACTGAAATGGAGTGCGGGCCCGGTTGGGGTATGTTGGGTGGAAGGAATGGAAGTAAAGAGTTGTCTACGGTTGGTTATTTTTTTTACATTGACGGAGGGTCAATGAGGTTGGATCAAGATTGCAAGCGTGGGAATGGGCTCTTGAGAGCCGACCGTATCCTTTTACCGTTTTGCTTCATTGCTCATTTGTGTACTTTAAGTGATTGGTTATGCTATATGCTATTGGTTGCTAATGTAGTAGTATACCACTGGGCTTTAGCTCATTCCGTGTTATTTGTTTTCCTTACAGGAAAATGAAACTTTTGGAAAAGATTGTGATAGTTGGATGGCAAGTTGAGCTTTGTACATGTATTTTTGAATAGCTCCTTGAGGGTGAAAACCCTAAATGTTTTGATTCCACCAATGTTTGGTGTGTAATTGGCTAGCGATATATGTATGAACTAGATGGATATTTTGGTAGGCCGTTTGGCTTGTAAATGTTGATTTCCAATGTATGTATATGCTTGGCTGTGGTTTGGATAAATTTCGGCTTCGATTTTCATTTTTTTTATTTTACGATTTTGACTTGTTTGCGCGCATTGGTATGTTCCGGAACGTAATAGATTGATGTAAACTGTACCGTTAGTCCTGGCGAGAGCTGGGCAGGCAGTCCGCTAACCCCTTTGGTTCGCCTTAGGGGAAGGTGGGGCTGTCATAGGTGGTATCAGAGTCTAGGTTTGAATTAGCCTGGGTATAATAGAAGTGCTCGATTTGAGGATTCTATTGTTTATGCCTATTAAGTGTAATCATATTATTTCTTCCTTTGCTATAGGATGGATGCGAGTGGTGACTCGAGTGACCGTCCGGCAGGAGATCGTCCTCGTAGTACGCTGCCGCCAATTAAGTATCAACTTAGGCAGAAGGGGGCCGTGGTGCGTTGGAGCCCGGCCAGCCGCGTTCGACAGTGTGAGTGCCGTAGCAACTACGCCTATCCAAACGCTCTAGTGTTGGCGGTGGCAAAGGAACGTGAGGAGTTTGCTAAGGATAATACTAAGCTGGAAGCTGCGGTTGCTACATTGGAAGCTGAGGTGACTCAGGCTAGGGCAACCAATGAGAAGCAAGCCGCACGTATCATGGAGCTAGAGTATGACGTGCATGAGGCCGAGAATCGAGTCGATGACCTATGTGATCAACTGAGAGATGCACGTGAGCGCGAGACTAAGAGAGCTCGCAAGGTCAGGGGTCGTGCTGAGGCGATCCTTAACCTATGCGACGACGGACTCGAGGAGTCTAGTGATGAGCCCTCGTATGCTGGGGCCGAGGCGGGAGAGGAGTCTACCCCGTCGCCTGGATCCCAGACCCCAGCGACTGACTAGGCCAAGACTATGGGGCATCTTTTGGATAGTGGTGGCTCTTGTATGTACATAGGGATAGGGATAGAGCCTTAGCTAACCGTTTTGGATGTAGAGTTAGCTACGTGTAAATTTCTTTTGATAGGCCTATTCTCGGGAGGATCGTTTATGTACGTACGTGCCTTGGCCGTACTTGACTGACTGCTTGTATATATATGTTTGGCTTGTATATATGTGTGCTTGTGACCCTGTGTGAAATGTATCAATATGTGTTATGTGAAAGTTTATGTGTTACTTACCTGGTTTAGTACTTTTGCCTAGCCCGAGTGAACTTATTGTCGCGCCCCATTTTTTGAATAAATAAATAAATAGTTTAAAAAATGTATTTTTTGTGATTGGAAAATGATTTTTGTGAGTTGAAAAGACATAGGTCTCAATGGGACTTGGAAAGCGACGATTCGACCCAAAAATAGTTTTAAAAAAGGTTTTGAAATGAAAAGTTTGGAGTCGCCACTTGGTAATGATTTAAGGTGTACCAAGTCACCTAAAAAATGAGTTTTAAAGTCAAGTAATAATAAACCCTTTTTAAAACGACTCCTAGTCTACGTAAAACAAAGAAAAAGGTTCGGGAGTCACGTTTGACAAAGGGGAAGGCAAGGATAGACTCCAAGGCACCCCTTTGACCTAGCCAAGGCTAGTTGCGTGACTTAACCCTAACTTTCCTAACTTTCTACCCAGGGTATGTATTGCATGTTGGATTATGCCTATATGAATGCAAAAACGAAAAAATGCAATCCTAAATTCTATGATGTCTCTCGTGAGGTTTTTGGTCCCAGACCACATGAATTGTGGCGGCCAATAAAGGGAAACCTCATAGAGGTCGATTGATGCAAATGGTGACTCAAGTGCAAGTGTGCAAGTGTATGAAGAGATTCATGTATGAAATGGTGTAAAAAAACGAAGTGTTTGTGTGCGCATGTGAAGAGAAAGTTCACGTGTGAATTTGGATGAAAAATCAAAGTATTAGTGTGTGAGTGTGTAAAGAAAGTGCACGTGTGAATTTGGATGAAAAATCAAAGTATTAGTGTGTGCAAATGAATGAAGATAGAATAGTACATATATAAGTGAAACTTGAATTTCATTTGTGAAGTAAAGTAAATAAATGATAAAGATGTAGTGAAAAAATATGGATTGAGAAATGTAAGAGAAATGTGATTAAAAGAGTATGGAAGTGATAAAAATGAAAGTATGACCCTAGGGGAATGCAACAAGTCGGGTACGGGGATGACGCCTAATTCTTCGACTTTGATTTTCCCTCGGATTAGAAGGCGAAACTAGCGTGCTAAGGCTATCAAGTAGCCACACTCGCTCGTTTCTGTGACGCCCCACATCTCCCTAAGGCGGACCAAAGGGTATCCGCGGACGCCTGCCCAGCTCACGCCAGGACTCAAGCAATTCCATTCAATTTCAAATCGAACTAATCACTTCGATGAGAACAACATGAATATAATAATGCGGAAGCGTTCAAGCTTAAGAAGTCACTTAATGTATATCCAGTACATCGGGTAAACATGAAACGACTTAAATTCAAAGTACACATCAGGGCCCAAACTTTTCAAGTTTACAATTTCCAAAAGTACAACCCAAACCAGGGCCTAGTCAAAATATATAACAAGAGTCTTAACAAAATTACAACGGATGGTTTCTCCATAATTCTCCAAGAGTCGGTCCTGTTAAGGAAAACAAAACTATAGGGTGAGCTAAACGCTCGTGAGGCCAAGAACACACATGCAAGCACGTAATCAAATAACAATCCCAACTTTAATAAATAAAGCCATGTCTTTTCAATAATCAATTTATCAAACAGGAAAAAGTAATCAGAAACAATTCAAGGATATAGTAGCTCTCAGGAGCTAAGTTCCACTCGATCTGCCGTTGTCATTCGTATACTTTCCCGCATTGACCCTCCTGTCAACCGGGTCGGTATTTCCATTTCCGTAGATCACCACTTACTTCCCTCCGTCCACCGTACACCCCAAGGGCCCACAATGGCCAATATTGGGCGATACTCAACGAGTATGCCAAGCAAGACCTCTTATTAGGTCGAGCTTATGTGTATCTCATGGCTCGTCCAAATCCCCGACCAAGCCCATTGCTGGCTCGAGTCTAAGGACGGCCTATGAGTTTGGGCGTCCCCCATTCATTTGGTAGTCGAGGAGATTCACTCCAACGACACAAGCATTCATGACATGACATTGCATTTCATTCATTCATTCAATACATTTCATTCATTCATTCATTCATTTGAAATTAGAACGAGTGCGATAAAGTACGCACCCGCCCTTATTTTTTTAAAACTCCCAACAAGTATCACAAATAAGCAAGTATCAAATTCATACACTTGACACTCACCGAGCAATTCAATAAGAATTATTTCCCGGAAGTTCAAGTGTCCACGGTGAGATCCTCTTGAAGGTCTCCTTGCGCGCCTGGCAATTTAATAGTGGATAATCACACAATTAACCCACTTATCAAGAAAGATTGTACACTAGTACAATCTAAGAATTATTTTGCAAAAAGGAACCTCAATTACACGTAAATCGAGGTTTAACTTGCCTTTTATTATGTACAATATTGTTTGAGTTTTTATCATGAAAATCGTAAGCAAAACGTTTTAAGAATATCGAAAGAATAGAGAGTTCTTGAAAAACTCTATTTCTTTGAAATTGGAAAATTTTCCAGTTTTATGATGAATCTTTGAAAAATCATAACTCACTCGGTATAAGTCGAAAATTGGAACACTTTATACCGTTGGAAACCTCTTAGAGAGTACTATAAGTTCCTAGAAGACACTTTTCCATGAATCGAAGTGAAAAGTGGTCAAAAATGAGCTTGAAGGTGCAGGGTTGGTTCACAAGGCAGAATGAAGTTGGATTTCGGCCAACTTTGGAAATTCGGCACGATTCACACGTTGCAAACCGGCCTCTGAATTTTGCAGCTCAATTAGTGTTGCAAGTGAAGTTTATAACAAAACAAGCGGATCAAGAATCGGAGTTTCGAGCACCGAGATACGGTAGCCCGAAGTTGAGCAAATTCAAGACTGGATGAGAATTTTCCAGATTTGAACCTCTAACTTTAGTAATTCAATTGGTTATCGAAACGAACTTGAATCGGCACCAAAATTGGCAGTGTTTCAATACTATATGGAAGGTATCTCTCTATCGAATTTCGGGGAAAAATACCTTCGGCAAGGTCGTTAATTAGCCAACCAAAGTTCAAGAAAAATCCTAAGGCAATCTGCCTTGGACTTTCATTTTTCAAATTTCCAACCGTTTAACCAAGAAAGTTATCCAACCATGGTTCGTTTGTGAAATAAGGGTCTAAGATATACCCATGATACCTTTGGTAAGTGTTTAATATCAAAAACATCAACTAACAAGTTCACTCCAAGATTTTGTTCCAAACCAGTCCAAACATTAGGGTTTTCCAAAACAGAGCAGTCCCCTTGTTTCAGTCACAACTCAGTCAATATAGCTCGAAATTGAGCATGGCTTATGCCGTTGGAAAATTCATTCATAGAGTTAAAATATCACAGAAGAAATCATTTCCAAATTCGGCACCCATCTGGTTCAAATTCGGGCATCAAGTTGCTGCCTGAACACTTCATTCCGGATGAACAGAGTGACAGGACAGCGAACTTAAAACATTTGGTTCGACTTGGTCACAAAGAATCAGAACGTGCATTATATACCAAATTAAAGCTAGGAATGTCTAGATTCAAACGCCACCGACGGCACATGATTTCGACATCCGAGGACAGAGTTATAGCCAAAATACTACTGCTGGTCAGAGACATACGCGAATCAGTTTCCAGATTTGCTGGTTTCGAAAAAAAATTCATTTGCCCATTCAAACCTCATTATTTTTCAATGAAATTTTTCACACATCTAATACATCCTACAAACATCCAATTCAAGCCATTGAACCATTAAAAATTGGCCTGGAAATGGCCGAATATAGCAGGGGCAAAATCGGAAGTTTTAGCCTCTTACACCCAATGAAGTTTCCACTAATTACCCATCACTAATGCATCATTATAATCACTAAACCAACAATATAATCACCATTAATCATCACATCAGCAACAACAACCCAAGTGTGGGAATTCCAAGAGCCCACAATCACATTTTTACACCATAAACAAGTAACTAAGTGCATGCATGAGCTTAATCTTGCCATATAATCTCCAAAAGATAAGAATCCATGGGTTGATCATTACCTACTCCTTTGGTTTGCAAGGTCAGAATTTTCGGCCCTCTTGAAGCTCCAAGAAACCGTGAAAGCTCCCCTCTTCCTTAGCTAGATATAATCTCCAAGGGGTTTGCTAAGTGGTCTCCAAGTTTGGTGTGATTTGGATGAATTTTGGTGCATGAATTGAAGATGAAAAATGAAGACAATGGAGAGCTCTTCTCCTTTCTTGTTGCTCGGCCAAGTGAAGTGAGGAGAGAGAGAGTGCTGATGCAATTGGCTTCCAAAGGAAGATTCTTTGTGTGGTGCAAAATGCATCTCAAAGTCAACTTGAAATAGTGCAATTTAGGGTGCGTTTGGACTCGATTTTTCTCGCGCGTTTGGTTCACTAGTGCACTAAACCTCCAAGGCATATATATTCATGTAAATATTACTCACTCTTAATTGTCCCGAAATAAGGGTCTAAAGTCCCTCAAATGAAGTCGCGCGTGTGAAAACGCGTACCGTCAATTTTACCGCTATAACGCGAAACTTTCGAAAAATTCTTATAACGATTGCACTACTAACTATCACTTGAATATTTATTCATAAGATTACCTATTTTAGGACCATAGTACAAGTCTCCAATATTCCAAGCTTATCGTGCTACTACGCGGATAAAATCTCCAAGTACTATTCACTATTTTTACTAAACGCGCTCTAGGAAATTAATTTTCGAAACGAATCATTTTAAAAATATAACGAAGATATACTACCACTTATATAGGTCTAACAGGACTAGAAAATATTCCTTGGAAATAAAATCCAATTAAATAATTTGTTAAGCCATAAATTAGGCATAAAATAATAGTTTTTGCGAGTCCTCACATCCTCTCCCCCTTAAGAAAATTTCGTCCTCGAAATTTACCTTGGTTGATGAACAAGTCTGGATACTTCTCCCTGATTGTCTCTTCAACTTCCCATGTTGCTTCCTCTACTCCATGGTTCTTCCATAAAACTTTCACTAGTGGTATCTGCTTGTTCCTCAATTCCTTCACCTTTCGATCCAAAAGTTTTACCGGTCTCTCCTCATAGGTCAGGGTTTCATCAATCTCAATATTCTCCGGTTGTAAAACATGAGAGGGGTCTGGATGATACTTCTTAAGCATGGACACATGAAACACGTTATGAATACGAGATAAACTCGGTGGTAATTCCAGCTTATAGGCTACATTCCCAACTCGCTGAATAATCTTATAAGGCCCTACAAACCTTGGTTGTAGTTTCTTCCCTTTTCCGGACATCAAACTTGCTTTTAAAGGCGTAATCTTGAGAAATACCATATCTCCAACCGTGAACTCCAAATCCTTCCTCCGATTGTCGGCATAACTCTTTTGTCTACTCTGAGCGGTTTGAATTCTTTGCCGTACCAATTTCACCTTTTCATTAGCCTCCTCAATCCAAGATACAGTAGTCGTGTCTAAGATTTTCCGTTCACCTACTTCATCCCAACAAATTGGGGATCTACACTTCCGACCATAAAGTGCCTCATACGGAGCCATTTGAATAGAAGAGTGGAAACTATTGTTATAGGCAAATTCCACTAAAGTCAGGAACTTACTCCAATTCTCTCCAAAATCCAGTACACAAGTCCTCAACATGTCCTCAAGAGTTTGAATTGTTCTTTCAGATTGTCCATCAGTCTGGGGATGATAGGTGGTACTAAAGTTCAACTTAGTCCCCAACACTTCTTGCATCTTTTGCCAAAACCTCGAAATAAATCTTGGATCCCTATCCGACACAATACTCACAGGTATACCATGTAATCTGATGATCTCATCCAAGTACAATCTGGCCAACTTCTCCAACGGATATTTCATATTAATCGGCAGAAAATGAGCCGATTTAGTCAATCTATCTACTATCACCCAAATGGCATCGTGGCCTCTCTGTGTCCTTGGTAAGCCTGATACAAAATCCATGGTAATATTTTCCCATTTCCACTCAGGTATTTCTAGAGGTTGCAAAAGCCCAGATGGTTTCTGATGTTCGGCTTTAACCTGTTGACAAACCAAGCATGTCTGAACAAATTGGGCAATTTCCTTCTTCATATTTTTCCACCAATATAGACTCTTCAAGTCTTGGTACATTTTATTCCCTCCTGGGTGTACTGTAAACTTTGATCGGTGTGCCTCTTCCAAAATTTCTTTTCTAAGCTCTTCATCCTTTGGCATAACCACCCGATTTCGAAATCTCAATATTCCATCTGATCCCAAAGTGAAATCGGTCTGGTCTCCCATCTTGACTTTCTCCACCAACTTTTGCATTTCAGGGTCCTTTTCCTGAGATTCCTTAATATGTCCCAATAAAGTGGAGGTTATCACAATATTCCCCAAAATCACTTTCCTTGGTTCTAATCGAGGATTCCAATAGCTAACTTCCTCCAACAATCGAAATTCCTTAACCATCAATCCAGCCATTTGTACCTGACGGCTCAAAGCATCGGCCACTACATTGGCCTTCCCAGGGTGGTACTTAATAGTGCAGTCATAATCTTCCAGAAATTCCACCCATCTACGTTGCCTTAAATTCAGCTCCTTCTGAGAAAATAAGTACTTAAGGCTTTTGTGATCTGTAAAAACCTCAAACGTCACTCCGTATAAATAGTGTCTCCATTTCTTCAAAGCAAAGACCACAGCCGCTAACTCCAAATCATGGGTCGGATAATTTCCTTCATGCGGCTTCAATTTTCTAGAGGCATAAGCTATCACTTTATCATTTTGCATCAAAACACATCCCAAACCTTCCTTAGATGCATCTGTATAAACCACAAAACTATCATGTCCATTTGGTAGAGCTAAAACAGGCGCTCTAGTCAACCGTCTTTTCAACTCCTGAAAACTTCCTTCACACTTAGAACTCCAAATGAACTTTCCATTTTTCTTGGTCAACTCAGTCATAGGTCCAGCGATTTTCGAAAAATCCTGGATGAATCTCCGGTAATACCCTGCCAATCCTATAAAACTCCGAACTTCCGTTGGGTTTTCCGGTCGTTTCCATTTCGAAACAGCTTCCACTTTAGCTGGATCCACTTTAATCCCATCCTTAGAAATTATATGCCCTAGGAAAGTCACTTCTTTTAGCCAGAATTCACACTTGCTAAACTTAGCATATAACTGATGTTCCCTCAAGATTTGTAAAACAATTCTCAAATGTTTCTCATGATCTTTCACATTCTTAGAATACACTAAAATGTCATCAATGAAGATCACCACAAATTGATCCAAGTAAGGCTTAAAAACCCTATGCATTAAATCCATGAAAGCGGCAGGTGCATTGGTTAACCCAAAAGGCATCACTGCAAACTCGAAGTGCCCATACCTTGAGTTAAAAGCAGTCTTAGGTATATCCTTCTCCAAAATCCTCAATTGATAGTAACCTTGCCTTAGATCCAACTTTGAAAACACTACCGCCCCTTGCAGTTGGTCAAACAGTTCATCAATGTGGGGCAGTGGGTATTTATTCTTAATCGTAACATCATTTAAGCCTCGATAATCTATACATAACCTCAAACTCCCATCCTTCTTCTTTACAAACAAAACTGGGGCTCCCCACGGAGAATCACTCTCCCGTATAAAACCTCGTTCCAACAAATCCTGTAATTGTAATTTCAACTCCTTCAATTCAGCTGGGGCCATCCTGTATGGTGTCCTTGATATAGGCGCTGTTCCCGGAGCTAAATCAATTTTAAAAGCTATTTCCCGTTCCGGGGGTAGAGACTCCAATTCTTCAGGGAAAACATCCGAAAATTCTTTTACTACCAGTGTGTCCTCCAGATTCACCTTATCGTTAGGGGTATTAATAAGAAAAGCCAAATACCCCTGAGCTCCTTTACTTAACAACTTTCTAGCCCGAATTCCCGAAATAAGAGCAGACGAGGCTAACTTACCCCTCACATCCAATTTCAAGGTCGCTTCCCCTGGAATACACAATTCTACAATTTTCGTCCTACAATTCAGTTGGGCATTATAACGGGCTAACCAATCCATCCCTAGGATCACATCATATCCTTTAATCGCTAAGCCTATCAAATCGGCCAGCAATTTTCTTTCCCTCACGCAAATTTCACTATTCTTATACACCATATTAGCAATTAGACTTTTGTCCCCAGTGGGTGTTTTAACCTCCAAGTCATATGGTAACTTAATTGGCTTCAAGTCTATTCCACTCATAAAATCAGGGTTTACAAAAGAGTGCGTTGCACCCGGATCAATTAAAACCCTAGCTAGGCGGTGAAAGATTGGAATTGTACCTTCGACCACTTCGGTCGCATCTGGAGCTTGTGGATAGTCCAATGCGTAGACCCTAGCCGGTACTTTCGGTCGACTCCCTCCGGCACTGGTCTGCTTAGAGGTTGATTTTTCAGGCCTCTGCAGGCTTCCCCCTGTCTTCAACGATTTCGGACAATTCGCGATTTGATGCTCAGTGCTCCCACACAGCAAGCATTTTCCCAGCTTTCTCCAGCAGTCATTCTCAGAGTGGTTGGATTTACCACAATACCCACAAGTAACTTGAGGGGTCACAGTCGATCCTACAGATGGTACTCCCCTAGCTTGAGTTGTCCCGCTACGACCTCCCCTAGATAGAGCTCCCCTAGAAGCTCCAGCAGTTCTCGCTCCTCCTTCCCCTCTTCCCTTTTTAGAAGGGTGTACAAACTTACTGGTCTGCCCAGTAGTGCGACTAGGGAAATTCCTTTTTCTATTGTGGAAATCCCTCACTTGAGATCTTGCATTCTCAACCCTTTGCGCTTTCTCTAAAGCCTCAGTAAAAGTAGAGATTTGGGCTGCAGCCAGGCCCTCCTGAAGTTCCACATTAAGTCCCTGTATGAACCTTCTAATCCTTCTCCGTTCATTGACCACTAGCTCGGGAGCATATTTGGAAAGTTTAGTGAACTTCCCTTCATACTCTGCTACAGTAAGGGTTCCTTGTTTTAACTTAATAAATTCATCCTCCCTCTTCTCTTGAATTAAGGGCGGAAGAAACTTTTCATTAAACTCCCTTGTGAAATTCTCCCAAGTCCAAGGGGTTTGAGCTCTTTCCCATTTTCCTTTTATCAAATCCCACCAAGCACGGGCTACTCCCTCAAATTGAAAAGCAGCAAAGTTCACTCGCCTATCCTCAGTATAGTCTAGAGCGGCGAATATGTTGGTCATCCTTTCTAACCAGTTCTCCGCTACTTCGGGGTCAGGTTCACCCATAAACTTAGGCGGGTTAAACTTTAGGAATCTTTCCAGGGCTCTATCCTCTCCTCTATCCTGGCCCCCAGGTTGGTTAAATGGTCCAGGACCCTGTCTCTCCGCTAGACGTTCTAGGATATCAGTCATCCTATTGATGGCAGTAGCCACTTGGTTACCCTCAACGTTTTCCTGTCCCTGGGTCGGTCCAGTTGCCGAACCCTGGTCATCCCCCTGAGGTTGGGCCTGTCTAGACGCTCGCCCACGACCTCGACCACTTCTTAGTCCTTCCATTAGTCTAAAGGTGCCTAGTGCAAGGAAATAAATTAATTTAACCAGCAAACAAGAAATATATCGAAATTAGAACTAACCAAGAAAGCATTAAAATTAACAATAATTTACATTCATAAGCATGTCAAGTTCGTACAATTAGCAAGTTAGGGACAATTCACAAAATATAGCACAAAGGTGCTCAAGTATACTTTTAGTCACAGAAGACTAAAGTAAGAACAAGTGCCCAAAAGTAGGCCACACAAGCATGCAAAATACAATGGCCTCAGCACTCGCGTCACCCTAACTAGTCCTAACTGTACCGGTCAAAAGTCAAAAGAGAGTCAACGACTAAGATCCTAGTCCACAGCGGGGCTAGCAGGAGGAACCTCCTCCTCGGGATCCTCCTCCGGATCCTCCTCCTCATCATCAGGAATCACCGCAGCAGCGTCCTCAACCAAACTAGTAGCATCAACCAGGATCTCGGAAGCCCGAGTACGGACATCTCGTGCTAACCTAATGAGTCGAGCCCTAGTATCCCGAAACTCCTCATTAACCACTGCAGATGTGGCTACCTCACCCTCTAGCACCTCCTCAAGCTCGGCAATCCGCTCACCCTGAGCGCCCACCATCTGCCTAAGCGCGTCTACCTCAGCCTGTAGATCGCGGTTAGCATCCACCAACTGACGACGCTCGTCGTCCAAAGCAAGCACCACATAGTCCGGGTAGGCGAAAGTCAACCTACATGAACATCGAGGGTATCTATCATACGGTGAGTAGCGCACTCGATCTCCTCCCGCTAGAGGTCGGTAGAATATAGTCCTAAGAGGCTCATAATGACCATTCGCATGGCCATTCCCGTTAGCTGTCGGGGCTCCGCTTCCATCAGCCATCCCTGCAAAATAATAACAATAATAATATTTTTCATGTTAGAAACTTAAATCTCTACCTAATTCCAATATCCTGCAATGCATGCCTATCTTAATCGTTAGTTCATCCCATTCGTCACCTGTAGGACTAACTTAGTTGCTCGTTCGCCTCAAGTATCACTTAGGGTAGGATTAAGTTACCCCATATCGAGTCTTAAAGGTAGAGTATCTAATATGTCTCCCATATAGACCTCAAACCTAGGGCTCTGATACCAACTGTGACGCCCCACATCTCCCTAAGGCGGACCAAAGGGTATCCGCGGACGCCTGCCCAGCTCACGCCAGGACTCAAGCAATTCCATTCAATTTCAAATCGAACTAATCACTTCGATGAGAACAACATGAATATAATAATGCGGAAGCGTTCAAGCTTAAGAAGTCACTTAATGTATATCCAGTACATCGGGTAAACATGAAACGACTTAAATTCAAAGTACACATCAGGGCCCAAACTTTTCAAGTTTACAATTTCCAAAAGTACAACCCAAACCAGGGCCTAGTCAAAATATATAACAAGAGTCTTAACAAAATTACAACGGATGGTTTCTCCATAATTCTCCAAGAGTCGGTCCTGTTAAGGAAAACAAAACTATAGGGTGAGCTAAACGCTCGTGAGGCCAAGAACACACATGCAAGCACGTAATCAAATAACAATCCCAACTTTAATAAATAAAGCCATGTCTTTTCAATAATCAATTTATCAAACAGGAAAAAGTAATCAGAAACAATTCAAGGATATAGTAGCTCTCAGGAGCTAAGTTCCACTCGATCTGCCGTTGTCATTCGTATACTTTCCCGCATTGACCCTCCTGTCAACCGGGTCGGTATTTCCATTTCCGTAGATCACCACTTACTTCCCTCCGTCCACCGTACACCCCAAGGGCCCACAATGGCCAATATTGGGCGATACTCAACGAGTATGCCAAGCAAGACCTCTTATTAGGTCGAGCTTATGTGTATCTCATGGCTCGTCCAAATCCCCGACCAAGCCCATTGCTGGCTCGAGTCTAAGGACGGCCTATGAGTTTGGGCGTCCCCCATTCATTTGGTAGTCGAGGAGATTCACTCCAACGACACAAGCATTCATGACATGACATTGCATTTCATTCATTCATTCAATACATTTCATTCATTCATTCATTCATTTGAAATTAGAACGAGTGCGATAAAGTACGCACCCGCCCTTATTTTTTTAAAACTCCCAACAAGTATCACAAATAAGCAAGTATCAAATTCATACACTTGACACTCACCGAGCAATTCAATAAGAATTATTTCCCGGAAGTTCAAGTGTCCACGGTGAGATCCTCTTGAAGGTCTCCTTGCGCGCCTGGCAATTTAATAGTGGATAATCACACAATTAACCCACTTATCAAGAAAGATTGTACACTAGTACAATCTAAGAATTATTTTGCAAAAAGGAACCTCAATTACACGTAAATCGAGGTTTAACTTGCCTTTTATTATGTACAATATTGTTTGAGTTTTTATCATGAAAATCGTAAGCAAAACGTTTTAAGAATATCGAAAGAATAGAGAGTTCTTGAAAAACTCTATTTCTTTGAAATTGGAAAATTTTCCAGTTTTATGATGAATCTTTGAAAAATCATAACTCACTCGGTATAAGTCGAAAATTGGAACACTTTATACCGTTGGAAACCTCTTAGAGAGTACTATAAGTTCCTAGAAGACACTTTTCCATGAATCGAAGTGAAAAGTGGTCAAAAATGAGCTTGAAGGTGCAGGGTTGGTTCACAAGGCAGAATGAAGTTGGATTTCGGCCAACTTTGGAAATTCGGCACGATTCACACGTTGCAAACCGGCCTCTGAATTTTGCAGCTCAATTAGTGTTGCAAGTGAAGTTTATAACAAAACAAGCGGATCAAGAATCGGAGTTTCGAGCACCGAGATACGGTAGCCCGAAGTTGAGCAAATTCAAGACTGGATGAGAATTTTCCAGATTTGAACCTCTAACTTTAGTAATTCAATTGGTTATCGAAACGAACTTGAATCGGCACCAAAATTGGCAGTGTTTCAATACTATATGGAAGGTATCTCTCTATCGAATTTCGGGGAAAAATACCTTCGGCAAGGTCGTTAATTAGCCAACCAAAGTTCAAGAAAAATCCTAAGGCAATCTGCCTTGGACTTTCATTTTTCAAATTTCCAACCGTTTAACCAAGAAAGTTATCCAACCATGGTTCGTTTGTGAAATAAGGGTCTAAGATATACCCATGATACCTTTGGTAAGTGTTTAATATCAAAAACATCAACTAACAAGTTCACTCCAAGATTTTGTTCCAAACCAGTCCAAACATTAGGGTTTTCCAAAACAGAGCAGTCCCCTTGTTTCAGTCACAACTCAGTCAATATAGCTCGAAATTGAGCATGGCTTATGCCGTTGGAAAATTCATTCATAGAGTTAAAATATCACAGAAGAAATCATTTCCAAATTCGGCACCCATCTGGTTCAAATTCGGGCATCAAGTTGCTGCCTGAACACTTCATTCCGGATGAACAGAGTGACAGGACAGCGAACTTAAAACATTTGGTTCGACTTGGTCACAAAGAATCAGAACGTGCATTATATACCAAATTAAAGCTAGGAATGTCTAGATTCAAACGCCACCGACGGCACATGATTTCGACATCCGAGGACAGAGTTATAGCCAAAATACTACTGCTGGTCAGAGACATACGCGAATCAGTTTCCAGATTTGCTGGTTTCGAAAAAAAATTCATTTGCCCATTCAAACCTCATTATTTTTCAATGAAATTTTTCACACATCTAATACATCCTACAAACATCCAATTCAAGCCATTGAACCATTAAAAATTGGCCTGGAAATGGCCGAATATAGCAGGGGCAAAATCGGAAGTTTTAGCCTCTTACACCCAATGAAGTTTCCACTAATTACCCATCACTAATGCATCATTATAATCACTAAACCAACAATATAATCACCATTAATCATCACATCAGCAACAACAACCCAAGTGTGGGAATTCCAAGAGCCCACAATCACATTTTTACACCATAAACAAGTAACTAAGTGCATGCATGAGCTTAATCTTGCCATATAATCTCCAAAAGATAAGAATCCATGGGTTGATCATTACCTACTCCTTTGGTTTGCAAGGTCAGAATTTTCGGCCCTCTTGAAGCTCCAAAGAAACCGTGAAAGCTCCCCTCTTCCTTAGCTAGATATAATCTCCAAGGGGTTTGCTAAGTGGTCTCCAAGTTTGGTGTGATTTGGATGAATTTTGGTGCATGAATTGAAGATGAAAAATGAAGACAATGGAGAGCTCTTCTCCTTTCTTGTTGCTCGGCCAAGTGAAGTGAGGAGAGAGAGAGTGCTGATGCAATTGGCTTCCAAAGGAAGATTCTTTGTGTGGTGCAAAATGCATCTCAAAGTCAACTTGAAATAGTGCAATTTAGGGTGCGTTTGGACTCGATTTTTCTCGCGCGTTTGGTTCACTAGTGCACTAAACCTCCAAGGCATATATATTCATGTAAATATTACTCACTCTTAATTGTCCCGAAATAAGGGTCTAAAGTCCCTCAAATGAAGTCGCGCGTGTGAAAACGCGTACCGTCAATTTTACCGCTATAACGCGAAACTTTCGAAAAATTCTTATAACGATTGCACTACTAACTATCACTTGAATATTTATTCATAAGATTACCTATTTTAGGACCATAGTACAAGTCTCCAATATTCCAAACTTATCGTGCTACTATGCGGATAAAATCTCCAAGTACTATTCACTATTTTTACTAAACGCGCTCTAGGAAATTAATTTTCGAAACGAATCATTTTAAAAATATAACGAAGATATACTACCACTTATATAGGTCTAACAGGACTAGAAAATATTCCTTGGAAATAAAATCCAATTAAATAATTTGTTAAGCCATAAATTAGGCATAAAATAATAGTTTTTGCGAGTCCTCACAGTTTCCCTTATCGGAAGGGGATTTTCACGCAAATGAATCCTAACTAGCATGAGATGCAAGTCCTAAAGTGAAGGGGAAGGGGTTTGAGGAACATACCAAATGATAAACTAAGGAAAAATGCGTGATATGTGGTGATCATGCACTTAATGAAAAAGGAAAAAAAAAACCTATTGGGTCTAGCATTGGACTAGCCCATCCTATGAATTCCGACTAGCGTTGGACTAGTGGAAACGATAAAAGAAGCCACAACTAGCGTTGGACTAGTGTGGTGACGTACATTCATCCATTCCATTCATCCACACTATAAAAAGCGAGTAGACATGCGAATCACTTATAAACACGTAGCACATAACACTTAGCATGCTTGACTAGATGCAAAATCCTAATAAAGCATTTAACATATAACACATAGGCATGCAACCATTACATTTGCTAACTAAAACAAAAGGGAAAGGGAAAATGGACCAAATTACTTGCTACGCCCTATCTATTACAAGCCCAGAGGTGTACACATACCCCATTAATAAAAATCAAAAGTAAATGAAATAACTGAAAGGAAATAAGGAGAGGCTAGGAAAGCAAGTAGACATGCAAATTTCAATTAGCACATTAGTCACATAAGAGAAACAAAAAAATAAATAAAAGGAATTATACCACTCCCTTTTGTAGTGTTAAATGGACGAGACTTAAACTGGGCTAAGTCACCAACTAACGGGATAGCATGTGCTAAAACCATTCAAAGCAAAGGATTAACGTACCAATTTAGTTATAAGATATAAACAAAACAATTGGAATCTACCAAATCATCAAATTTTCCCCCAATTGCAACTTAATGAGGTAAAAAAGCTAATTAAAGACCAAGCAAAGGCATGATCATCCAACCTCCAAGCATAACATCTACTAAGACCCAAATGCAAGCACTACTCAAATCATTTGAACCTAATTGAAGCATTTAAAAACTCAAAGGTCCCCAAGTAAAAATTAAAATCCAAGCAAACATCATATCTCAAGAATCCAAGAGTGAATGAAGGTCCATGAATGGTTTAAACTTGCATTTCTAGGACCCAATAACGACCACTAATCAATCGCAATCAACGTCAAAATGAATCATCAAAGAGCTTCAAAGGTCCCCAAAATAATAAAGATCAATTAATGATTCAAATGCAAACACCTTAGAACCTAATTGCAAGACATTGGAATGTAATTGGGTCATAATGCATTGCTGCAAAAATCACAGGGACCCAATTGATTAGCTTTCTCAAATTTGTGGGTCATAATAGGACAAGGGGAGACTCGGGGGGTTAAAGTGAAATTCCTGAGATTATTTCCATGCATGCAAAATACGCAAATCTGAAGCTTTCTGCAAAACTGAAGCTTTCTATCAAAACCAAATGAACATCTGCTACATTTCTCCTTCAACCACAGATTTCACAAAAACAACATAAACCTCAACCAAACTCTCTCAAACCAATGTCCCAACTTTGAGTCAAGCAACAAAACATTCAACTTCCACATCCAAAACAAATCAAAACATAAAAGTAAAAACCATGCAAATGCTGGGAAATTTTATGCAAAATGATTCGACAATTCTGGTTTGTTCACTTTCCAGCAAGTGCTTGGAACTGATTCAAATGTTTTCTAGACCTAACCATGCAAACTCAAAACAGATTCGACCCTAAGACAGCCAAGACAACATGCCAAAAGTTATAAAAACCAAGACTGCAGCAACCCAAGAGAAAAGGAAAACTTGTTTGCACTGCTGCTGCCACATGCCTAGAGCATCAAACTTGTTGCAGCAGATTGTTACTCTCAAATTGCAGTAATCACGTACAACAGCTCATCATTTGACATGCAAACAGACTCAAAGGCATCAAACAAGCTAAACCAGAACCTCAGCTACTCAAAGAAGGAAGTCCAACTTCATCAACATGGGGAGGCAAAAGAAACGTTATGGTCTGCTGCAAATTAGCCATTTTTCTGCGAGCTTACAGCTTGATAACAACCCAGAAAAAGGACCAAAACATTGTAAACAAAAGCTCAAATCTCATCAATTTTTCTATAATCATTACTGACATAAAATTGTGCATGCAAACAGGGTGCAGAATCCAGCTTCATGGGATATTTCACGACAGCTTTAGAAGCTGTTAATTACGCGAGCTATAAAAGTGTATTGCAGCAAACAAATTCAAACATTGTCATGCTTAAACTTAGCCCCTAAGACAAACAAGATGCCAAACATGCCATGGGTTTAAACTTTTAACAGAAAAACACATGCAAAGCTGGAAATTTTTTCTTCTTGCAGCACCTTGTCTTCGGTTTCAAGAAGACGCAGGAAAACAGCCATGAATGACCAAAAAAAAAATGAGACATGAAAACCAGACATTGATCAAACATGAACTCAGAAATCTGGTGAGAACCATCAAGAGTAAAAAACAAATCATGACTGGCTGCTATAAGCATGAAAGGTTGCAGCAAAAAAAATGAGAAAAAGAAAAGGCCCTGCGTCGGCATACATATCTTTGTTGCAGCAGTAGATTTTATGCCCAAACTTCAACAAAATGAAGACCGACCCATGAAACCACATTATCAAGCATTGATTTCAACCCACAATCGTAAAACCTTTGAATTCAAGCACAAAAATTTAGAAACAAAGATGCAAACTTTCGGCAAGAATTTTTCTACGTTTTCTTTTTTTATCCGAAGCATACATATGGTCATGAACTTGAAACAATGAACCACGACACATCCTTATAGAAGATCTATATTTCTGCAACAAAAAAAAAACCAAATCCAAACCCATCCCATCTTCTACCAGATGTACAATCGATAACGTACAGGGAGGAAAACATAAACAGGCATCACAGCAAAGGTTTCGATACTTTCTGAAATGAATCCTATATCTATGAGGCAGAATATATAAAAAAATGATGAAAGCATTACCTTTGGCCCTTCTAAAAGGCAAAGTACGACAGGAGGTGATCGGAAGAGCGGGTCACTGCAACGTTCCTCCACTGATGGATGATTCCAGAAAACGTTGGGCTGCTTCTTTTCTCTTAATCTTCTCTGATTCTCCCAGGTTTTCCTTTCCTTTCTTTTACCGTCACAGACTCTCTTCCCTCATTGATGGATTCCTTCAGCTTTTTCCGATTCCTCTCTCTTGCCTTTTCACTCAGCTTTTCACTCAGCTTTTCACTCCCCAAAAAAAACTCTCCTTTCTCTCGCTGGTTTCTTTCTACAGCCGTCCACTGCCAAAACTCCCCTCCTTGCGGCTGTTTCTTTCTTTCTATTTATATGGAAGCACCACTCTCCTAAACCCTCACCCCAATGGTGAGGATGAAAGGCTTGCTATCCCTTAAAATCCAGCCCTCAACGGCATGCGTGACTCTGTCCTTGCAAGCTGCTTTTCGCAGCTTGCATGCGCGGCTCTTTTTTTTTTCTTTTTTTTTTTTCAAAATTAATTAAACAAAGACTGATAATAACAAAACAATTTAATTAATCATTGGATGAAAAATAAATAAACTAGAAACACCAAAAATGCAAATTTTCTATTTTTCCTTCCTTTTCATCATTTTCATCATTTTTCACTTTTTTTTCTTTTTCCTTCTTTTCTAAACCAACCAAACAATAAACAAAAATAAATTGATTAAAATTGACTAAAACAAAATAAATAAAATCAACTAAAACAAAATTGCTATTTTTCTTTTTTTCCATTTTTCTTTTTTCCTTCCTTTTTCTTTAACAAAAATAAACCAAAATGCCAAAAGATTGAATTTAAAGAAATAAACATATTTTTGTGAACAAATTTTCCTTTTCTTTTCTCTAAAAACTCTATGCTAATCTTAAACTTAAAAGCTAAAACTAAAAACTAAAGCTAAAAGTAAATAAAAATAAATAGCAAAAGAAATAGGTCAACTAAAAAGGGCGAAAATGAATAAAACTAAAATATCATAACAACTAATAGTGCAAAACACACAATAACGAACTAAAATGCTAGCAAATCTAAAATAAAAATCATGAAATAGATGCTACATAAAATTATTCAAAATTTGGTGTCTACAGTTTGCCCCTCTTTGTCTGAGTTTTGAAAAAACTTGAGACAAAGAAGTAGACACCAAATACTTACTGTGTTATTGGGCTGCAAAAGATTCCAACGAACAGGAATTCTAATACGGGACTGACCCGAACAGAATTTAAACGGGACTGACCCGAATAGAATTTAAACGGGACTGACCCGAACAGAATTTAAACGGGACTGACCCGAACAGAATTAAAACGGGACTGACCCGAACAGGAATTTAAACGGGACTGACCCGAACAGGATTTAAACGGGACTGACCCGAACAGAATTTAAAAGGGACTGACCCGAACAGAATTTTTAAACGGGACTGACCCGAACAGGAATTTAAACGGGACTGACCCGAACAGAATTTAAGACGGGACTGACCCGGATAATCTTTTGATCGTGGGACTGACCCGAAAATGCTTTTGATCGTGGGACTGACCCGAAAATGCTTTTGATCATGGGACTGACCCGAAGATACTTTTGATCGTGGGACTGACCCGAAAATGCTTTGAATCATGGGACTGACCCGAATAAGCTTTGAATCGTGGGACTGACCCGAAAATGCTTTGAATCGTGGGACTGACCCGAAAATGCTTTTGATCGTGGGACTGACCCGAAAATGCTTTTGATCATGGGACTGACCCGAAAATGCTTTGAATCATGGGACTGACCCGAATAAGCTTTGAATCGTGGGACTGACCCGAAAATGCTTTGAATCGTGGGACTGACCCGAATAAGCTTTGAATCGTGGGACTGACCCGAAAATGCTTTTGATCATGGGACTGACCCGAAAATGTTTTTGATCATGGGACTGACCCGAAAATGCTTTTGACAATCGGTCAGTAGGATTAAGCCCAAACCTGCCGTGATGAAACTTGATTTGATTTTGATTTTGATTCTTTTCTTTTCTTTTTTTCTGATTTTTTTTTTATTTTGAGTTTTTGATTGATTTTTTTTTTTTTTTTTGAAAAACTTCCCAAAATAATTTGCCCCAGTATGATGAATTGATCAGTGGGATTACACCCAAGCCTGCCTTGGTTGCACTGGCGGCACAAATTTCAGACTCAATAGGATGTCGGCGGCACAAAGTCCAGGCCCGACGTGATTTTTGGAGGGTTGGCGACACGAAATCCAGGCCCAACTTGATTTTTGGAAGGTTGGCGGCACGAAGTCCAGGCCCAATGTGATATTTGTGAATGGCCAGTGGGATAAGACCCAGTCCTGCCACCCAATTGGTCAAGAAATTGAATTTGATTTGTCAAGAAACAAGAAATTTGATTTTTCAAGAAACAAGAATTTGAACTTGATTTTTGATTTTTGAATTTTGAATTTTTTCTGATTTTTCGAGAGAATTTTTTTTCAAAATAATTTGCCCTCAGTGTAGGGCCCTTTTTCCCTTCTTTCTTTTCTTTCTTCGGCGTCGGCTTTCCACATCACCAGATGCTCCTTCGTCGATTTCAACTATGAATACCTGCACAAGGGCTTACCAAAATATGACATGCACTTGAATTTCATGAAAAGAAACAGCGTGATTGATTTGAAAAATGCATTATTTGATTCTTGGACGAAATCCTCAAATGAACTATAAAAATTTTGCCCCAGTGTGGGCTTATTCTGTGAAATCCCATGAATAAAAATTTGCCCCAGTGTGGGCACAATTTGCGAAATCTTGTAAATGAAAATTTGCCCCATTATGGGCCTATTTTGCAAAATCCCTCAAATGAAAATTTGCCCCAGCATGGGCTTATTTAATTGTAAAAAATTTGTTTGGATGACACTCCATTTATTTGAACAATGTAAGAAACTGTGTTTCCTAACAGAAAATTTGATGATGAATCTTTCGAAATAATTCCAAATTACAAAAGATTTCTTTCCCACTTTAGCATAAATGCTTAGGGTAATGGATTACCACTTCTCATCTTTCAGGACCAATCAAGTGGGTGTTATTTTTGATTTTGAGGTGGCTAAGGAAAATGAGAAATCAAGATTTGTCTTGTTTTTGTGCCCCCAATCGTATGTAATCCATTCAATATCACATCTTAGTGAAAGCAAATAGTTTGTCACCCCTATTTCTTAAGAAAATTTAGTCAACATATAAGCTTTAAACTTGTACCAAAATGGGTAGAAGCGATAGCTAAACCTGTGAAAACTGGTTATACCCCCATGATCACAAATGATTGATGGATTTCTTACGAGCATAATCCTCACTTTGGATTGTCATGAAGGAATAAGTCAACGATGGACTTTATTAACTTGTAATGTGGCTTGAAACGATAGCTGAAGGATAAGTCTTTCAAGGACATTGCACCGAAGATCGCATTTTTCCAAAACTACCCCTATTCTGAACTCAAAGATCTCAGAATTTGTTTGTATTCTTCTCATCATTCACCAGGGACTTCAACGTCGAATTTTTTTGCTTTTCTTGCATTTACTTTTCTTACTTTGCTTTTTGCCTCTTTTTCCTTTCCCTCAACTTGGTGGGTTTTCACATGGTGAGTAGTGTCAACCCCATACCCAAACAATTCAGAAATACAGCTAAAATTTTCGGCATCAGAAATTTTCTTGACAGGGCCATTGCAAAGAACGGAAGTCAGGACTTTCGGCTTTTGTAATGGGGTCAGGTATGGTGTTTTAGAAAAGTTAAGGCTTGAAGGCAGATTTTAAAAATGGTTTGAAGAATCTGAGATCGCATTGTTACCAACCCTATTTTAGGGGTAAATCAGAACTTTGCCCCAGTTTGTGCTCAATTGAGGCTTTTCTCTTTCATTTTCTTTCTTCTTTTGATTTTTCGGCCTTTTGCCATTCTTTGAACTTTCACAAAATTTGCCCCAGATTATTATTTTTTGAACTGAGGTTCTCTTTTCTTTTGTCTTTTGATTTTGTGGCTTTTCACTTTTTCACTTCTTGAAATTTTCATTTTCAATTCAAACTTGCCCCAGTGTAGGGTTTGCGATTCTCAGGGGTTGCCAAACGAAATAATTTATTCTGAAGGCTCAAAAGGGATAACTAGGGATAGAATGTTTGATCGGAAAAGAAGAGGGCCCGACCTTTGTTCCGTCCCTTACAATAACTCTGAAAGGAAACTTTCGTCAATGCGAAAATTTTTTACATGTATCTGAATTAATTGACTGAGGGAGACCCTTGTTCATCCATATTTGTGAAACATAGGCGGTTCGTGCGGACAAAACTCTTCCTTTTCTTTTCTTCTTTTTTTTCTTCTCAAAAATTGAAACCCAAGTGGAAATTTCTCCAATTCGTGATTCCCTCTTTATTTTTGCTTTTCCCCATTTTTTTCTCTTTTTTTTCAAAATTCCCCAATCTCCTTCCCCAATGTGGGGTGCGATCATATGTGCACTCGAAAAGAACCACCAAAAATTTTTTTTTTTGGCTCAAATGAGGATGCAAGGGATAAATGGTGTTTAGGTCGTAAAAATGATGGCCAAAGTATCATTCTTACACCTCATGACAATCAGAGTAACGCAATGCTCATTGAAAATCCACTCCCTTTTGATATGTGAAAATTTTCCAATGTAGGGTAGTGAGCTTTAAGACTCTTATTTGAAACGAAATTATTCTTTTAAAGGCTCAAATGGGAGAGCAAATGATAAAAACTGTATGGATAGAGAAACGAATACTTAAAGTATCATTCCAAATTTTCAAAACAAACAAGAATAATGCACATTTTTGCTTTCATTGAGATCTGAATTGAATCTAATTAGACGCTATGGACATTTTTCCAAGCAAAGATTGCCCCAATTTGCAATTTATCAATCAATGTGACTGATTTTATTTTGGGGTCAATAGGAGTGGGCAAAATATGAATTGTATAGTAAAGGGAAAAAAGGTATCTCATTGGGTCTTTTGAGTGACTTCTTTTAACTTTGAGCACTCTTATTGGATAGCTCGGATCACCAATCTAGTGTACGCAAGAATTTTAGAAAGCATACACCTGTGAATTTTCAGACTGGAGGTTGAGGAAATCTCAATTTAGTCTTATTTTCTTAAAATTCATCATGAAATTTCCAATGAGCAAAAAGAATGAAATGTACATGGATATACAAAACAATAATTGTCCAAAAATTTTATTGCTGAAAGAGTTTGAAACAAAATGCTCATTCAATTATAATACAAATGAGAAGAGAAAAACTTCTAAGAACTCCCCATATACACATTTCTGCCTCTTTTGGGAACAAGAATGTATTAACAAATCCAATATACAGAGTCTTCTTTGAAAAACAATTATGCAATCTCTTAGAAGCTCTTAGTCTAGAACTTTCAGATGGATCTTTCACGTTTCCATTGTAGGATCTGCCCAATAATCAAATAATACTTGTAATTTTCACACTTTATTAGATCAGAAATCTTATCAAACGTAGAAAAATATTTTTGCCTTATTGAAACATTTTTATGAATGCAGGGGAGGGGGAAAAACAAAAGAAAAATAACCCGAGTTAGTAAACAAGACTGCAAAATCGGTATGCATGTCCTATGGGGGAACCCTTTTTGTGCCAAAGGTAGGCCTAGCATGAAAATGAAATCCTCTAGGGTAGGCACCATACAATACCTGATGAATCCGATCAGTTGATTGGGTGAAAAAAAAAATGATTTGAAAAATTTGGCCTCCAATTGGAGTGAAAAGACACATTTGTCCTAAAAATTAGGACAAAGTCCGAATGGATTGCTTGCCTTGATTGACACAAAAAATGACGTGTAAAAGAGATTGCAATGTTTAGACTAGGTCATTCAGTGAACCTTAGACCGAAACCCTAAGAGAGGGAAATCTGGTCAAATGCATAGGATGAAATAGATGGTTTATTCAAAAATTGACTAGATTACCTTAAGAAGGGTAAAATGGTCAAATGCATTGAATGAAATTTGATTATTTATTCAAAATCGAATGGATAACCCTAAAAAATGAATTAAATGAATCAAATGAACTAAATGAAGTCAATTGATCAAATGCATTGAGTGAAATGATGGTTTATTCAAAAACGACCGTATGACCCTAAAAAGGGTAAATTGGTCAAATGAATTGAATGAAATTGATGAATTGACCGAACGACCCTAAAAAGGGTAAATTGGTCAGATGAATTGAATGAAATTGATTTATTCAAAAATTGATCGAATCACCCTAAAAAAGGGTAGATTGGACAAATGGACTAAATGAAAACTTGATTTATTCAAAATTGGTTCGATTGCCCTACCAATGGGTGAATTAGCCAAATGAATGAAATGGAGATTGATAACTTATGCAAAAATCGACCAAATCACCCTAAAAGGGTAAATTGGTCCAATGAATTGATGACTTATCCAAAGATCGGCTGGATGACCCTAAAAAGGGTAAATTGGTCAAACGAATGAATGATTTTTCAAAAATTGACCGGATGACCCTAAAAAGGGTAAATTGGTCAAATGAATGGATGATTTTTCAAAAATCGACCTGATGACCCTAAAAAGGGTAAATTGGTCAAATGAATGAATTGGTCAAATGATGAATGAATTGACAAAATGGATTGGATAAAATGGATGATTTATTCAAAAATCGACCGAATCGCCTTCAAAAAGGGTAAAATGGTCAAATGCATTTATTCAAAATTGAATGGATAACCCTAAGAATGAATTAAACTAATCAAATGAATTGAATGAAGTCAATTGATCAAACAGATCGAGTGAAATGATGATTTGACCAACTCGCCCTAAAACTAGTCAAATCGGTCCAATGGATCGAATGATTGATTCAAAATTGACTAGATCACCCTAAAAAGGGTAAACTAGTCAAATGAAATCGGATGACTTATTCAAAATTGATTGAATTGACCTAAGAAATGAGTAAATTGGTCCAATGAATAAAATGGAAATTGATGATTTATGCAAAAATCGACCAAATCACCCTAAAAGGGTAAATTGGTCAAATGAATTGAATGAAATTGATTTATTCAAAAATTGACCGAATGACCCTAAAAAGGGTAAATTGGTCAAATGAATTGATTTATTCAAAATTGATTAGGAATTGACAAAATGGATCGATTGAATCGTTCGGCCATTGGTGGTTTCAAAAAAATTAGTCTATGAGCCTTCTAAAATCACGATTTGGCCTCAGTTTATTTATCGTCTCAAAAAGGAGGAATCATTTGTGAATTTCTTCAAATTAATGTCCTTTACGCAAGGGATTTTTACCAGTTAGGTTTAAAAATGGCCAAAAAGCGATTATTAGATGCTCATATTCCAAGGATCGCTTTATGAAAAATGATCGGATCCTACCTTACCTGGTGCACTACCCCTTTGGATGGTACGAGAAAGGTAAACGTGCAAGTCTCATTGGATTATATATCCGAGACATGGGGTGGCTGATTTCTAAAACGGGATTCCCTATGTGGCATTCCCTTCTAAGGTGGATGCATGATGCCATTTATTAAAGCGATGTAAATATGTCACAAATATGGCCTAAAGGACATAAATAATGCATCGGGGGAAAAAGGTCTAAAAATGAAAAATGTACTTACTGAAAATTAAGTGTAATGACTGAAATTTAAACATGTGAGTCATCTAGTGGGTAAGTCACTAAAAGAGTGCCAAAAGGCCTCTTATTGCTAAGGCCCATGAATGCAATCCAAGAAAACAAAAGAATGGTTAGTGCAATTGATAGTTCACATAACACATTGGGAGCAATTAAGAAAAGAAATACAATAAAAGCAAGTAAAAGGGGTGGAACCCCTTCCCTCGTGCCTAATGTGCTTAATAGGGTAAGGTCGACTCTACCCTAGGCAAGTCTAACATGGATGCATGAGGCTGGGGTTCACTAATGCAACTAGACTCGATAAGGCTTCGGCTCCCAAGCCTTCAGACCTAAAGGCAAAGGGTCATCACTCCCAAGGCCTTCGATCGGTGGCTTGAGTGATCCCTTAGGTAGCGCTATGGGCGCAGTGCACACCAGCCGCCTACCCAAGGCAATCGATCCTAATCCTACAAGGCGGTGTGGGATAGCGCCCACGAAAAATAAAATAAAATGGGATAACAATAAGTAAACGTGCACGTATGAAGTGCTCCCTATTTTGAGGGAAGGGGTTGAGAACCACGCGAGGCTCTAAAGGTGACACCCCCCCCCAAATGCAATGCAAGCGCGAGATAAACATACATCCAATCAATCATACATACGTGAGTGAGGGGGTAGTTGAATGCGTACGTGAGACAAAAGGTCCTAAAAATGGAAGATGCAACCCTAATATCCAAATGCAATGCATAATAAGGGTAGAAAATGGAAAAGAATGGCTAAATCAAAAGCTTGGACCCACTTAGGTAGTCCCCAGTGGAGTCGCCAACTGTCGCGCCCCATTTTTTGAATAAATAAATAAATAGTTTAAAAAATGTATTTTTTGTGATTGGAAAATGATTTTTGTGAGTTGAAAAGACATAGGTCTCAATGGGACTTGGAAAGCGACGATTCGACCCAAAAATAGTTTTAAAAAGGGTTTTGAAATGAAAAGTTTGGAGTCGCCACTTGGTAATGATTTAAGGTGTACCAAGTCACCTAAAAAATGAGTTTTAAAGTCAAGTAATAATAAACCCTTTTTAAAACGACTCCTAGTCTACGTAAAACAAAGAAAAAGGTTCGGGAGTCACGTTTGACAAAGGGGAAGGCAAGGATAGACTCCAAGGCACCCCTTTGACCTAGCCAAGGCTAGTTGCGTGACTTAACCCTAACTTTCCTAACTTTCTACCCAGGGTATGTATTGCATGTTGGATTATGCCTATATGAATGCAAAAACGAAAAAATGCAATCCTAAATTCTATGATGTCTCTCGTGAGGTTTTTGGTCCCAGACCACATGAATTGTGGCGGCCAATAAAGGGAAACCTCATAGAGGTCGATTGATGCAAATGGTGACTCAAGTGCAAGTGTGCAAGTGTATGAAGAGATTCATGTATGAAATGGTGTAAAAAAACGAAGTGTTTGTGTGCGCATGTGAAGAGAAAGTTCACGTGTGAATTTGGATGAAAAATCAAAGTATTAGTGTGTGAGTGTGTAAAGAAAGTGCACGTGTGAATTTGGATGAAAAATCAAAGTATTAGTGTGTGCAAATGAATGAAGATAGAATAGTACATATATAAGTGAACCTTGAATTTCATTTGTGAAGTAAAGTAAATAAATGATAAAGATGTAGTGAAAAAATATGGAATGAGAAATGTAAGAGAAATGTGATTAAAAGAGTATGGAAGTGATAAAAATGAAAGTATGACCCTAGGGGAATGCAACAAGTCGGGTACGGGGATGACGCCTAATTCTTCGACCTTGATTTTCCCTCGGATTAGAAGGCGAAACTATCGTGCTAAGGCTATCAAGTAGCCACACTCGCTCGTTTCCCTTATCGGAAGGGGATTTTCACGCAAATGAACCCTAACTAGCATGAGATGCAAGTCCTAAAGTGAAGGGGAAGGGGTTTGAGGAACATACCAAATGATAAACTAAGGAAAAATGCGTGATATGTGGTGATCATGCACTTAATGAAAAAGGAAAAAAAAAACCTATTGGGTCTAGCATTGGACTAGCCCATCCTATGAATTCCGACTAGCGTTGGACTAGTGGAAACGATAAAAGAAGCCACAACTAGCGTTGGACTAGTGTGGTGACGTACATTCATCCATTCCATTCATCCACACTATAAAAAGCGAGTAGACATGCGAATCACTTATAAACACGTAGCACATAACACTTAGCATGCTTGACTAGATGCAAAATCCTAATAAAGCATTTAACATATAACACATAGGCATGCAACCATTACATTTGCTAACTAAAACAAAAGGGAAAGGGAAAATGGACCAAATTACTTGCTACGCCCTATCTATTACAAGCCCAGAGGTGTACACATACCCCATTAATAAAAATCAAAAGTAAATGAAATAACTGAAAGGAAATAAGGAGAGGCTAGGAAAGCAAGTAGACATGCAAATTTCAATTAGCACATTAGTCACATAAGAGAAACAAAAAAAAAATAAAAGGAATTATACCACTCCCTTTTGTAGTGTTAAATGGACGAGACTTAAACTGGGCTAAGTCACCAACTAACGGGATAGCATGTGCTAAAACCATTCAAAGCAAAGGATTAACGTACCAATTTAGTTATAAGATATAAACAAAACAATTGGAATCTACCAAATCATCAAATTTTCCCCCAATTGCAACTTAATGAGGTAAAAAAGCTAATTAAAGACCAAGCAAAGGCATGATCATCCAACCTCCAAGCATAACATCTACTAAGACCCAAATGCAAGCACTACTCAAATCATTTGAACCTAATTGAAGCATTTAAAAACTCAAAGGTCCCCAAGTAAAAATTAAAATCCAAGCAAACATCATATCTCAAGAATCCAAGAGTGAATGAAGGTCCATGAATGGTTTAAACTTGCATTTCTAGGACCCAATAACGACCACTAATCAATCGCAATCAACGTCAAAATGAATCATCAAAGAGCTTCAAAGGTCCCCAAAATAATAAAGATCAATTAATGATTCAAATGCAAACACCTTAGAACCTAATTGCAAGACATTGGAATGTAATTGGGTCATAATGCATTGCTGCAAAAATCACAGGGACCCAATTGATTAGCTTTCTCAAATTTGTGGGTCATAATAGGACAAGGGGAGACTCGGGGGGTTAAAGTGAAATTCCTGAGATTATTTCCATGCATGCAAAATACGCAAATCTGAAGCTTTCTGCAAAACTGAAGCTTTCTATCAAAACCAAATGAACATCTGCTACATTTCTCCTTCAACCACAGATTTCACAAAAACAACATAAACCTCAACCAAACTCTCTCAAACCAATGTCCCAACTTTGAGTCAAGCAACAAAACATTCAACTTCCACATCCAAAACAAATCAAAACATAAAAGTAAAAACCATGCAAATGCTGGGAAATTTTATGCAAAATGATTCGACAATTCTGGTTTGTTCACTTTCCAGCAAGTGCTTGGAACTGATTCAAATGTTTTCTAGACCTAACCATGCAAACTCAAAACAGATTCGACCCTAAGACAGCCAAGACAACATGCCAAAAGTTATAAAAACCAAGACTGCAGCAACCCAAGAGAAAAGGAAAACTTGTTTGCACTGCTGCTGCCACATGCCTAGAGCATCAAACTTGTTGCAGCAGATTGTTACTCTCAAATTGCAGTAATCACGTACAACAGCTAATCATTTGACATGCAAACAGACTCAAAGGCATCAAACAAGCTAAACCAGAACCTCAGCTACTCAAAGAAGGAAGTCCAACTTCATCAACATGGGGAGGCAAAAGAAACGTTATGGTCTGCTGCAAATTAGCCATTTTTCTGCGAGCTTACAGCTTGATAACAACCCAGAAAAAGGACCAAAACATTGTAAACAAAAGCTCAAATCTCATCAATTTTTCTATAATCATTACTGACATAAAATTGTGCATGCAAACAGGGTGCAGAATCCAGCTTCATGGGATATTTCACGACAGCTTTAGAAGCTGTTAATTACGCGAGCTATAAAAGTGTATTGCAGCAAACAAATTCAAACATTGTCATGCTTAAACTTAGCCCCTAAGACAAACAAGATGCCAAACATGCCATGGGTTTAAACTTTTAACAGAAAAACACATGCAAAGCTGGAAATTTTTTCTTCTTGCAGCACCTTGTCTTCGGCTTCAAGAAGACGCAGGAAAACAGCCATGAATGACCAAAAAAAAAATGAGACATGAAAACCAGACATTGATCAAACATGAACTCAGAAATCTGGTGAGAACCATCAAGAGTAAAAAACAAATCATGACTGGCTGCTATAAGCATGAAAGGTTGCAGCAAAAAAAATGAGAAAAAGAAAAGGCCCTGCGTCGGCATACATATCTTTGTTGCAGCAGTAGATTTTATGCCCAAACTTCAACAAAATGAAGACCGACCCATGAAACCACATTATCAAGCATTGATTTCAACCCACAATCGTAAAACCTTTGAATTCAAGCACAAAAATTTAGAAACAAAGATGCAAACTTTCGGCAAGAATTTTTCTACGTTTTCTTTTTTTATCCGAAGCATACATATGGTCATGAACTTGAAACAATGAACCACGACACATCCTTATAGAAGATCTATATTTCTGCAACAAAAAAAAAACCAAATCCAAACCCATCCCATCTTCTACCAGATGTACAATCGATAACGTACAGGGAGGAAAACATAAACAGGCATCACAGCAAAGGTTTCGATACTTTCTGAAATGAATCCTATATCTATGAGGCAGAATATATAAAAAAATGATGAAAGCATTACCTTTGGCCCTTCTAAAAGGCAAAGTACGACAGGAGGTGATCGGAAGAGCGGGTCACTGCAACGTTCCTCCACTGATGGATGATTCCAGAAAACGTTGGGCTGCTTCTTTTCTCTTAATCTTCTCTGATTCTCCCAGGTTTTCCTTTCCTTTCTTTTACCGTCACAGACTCTCTTCCCTCATTGATGGATTCCTTCAGCTTTTTCCGATTCCTCTCTCTTGCCTTTTCACTCAGCTTTTCACTCAGCTTTTCACTCCCCAAAAAAAACTCTCCTTTCTCTCGCTGGTTTCTTTCTACAGCCGTCCACTGCCAAAACTCCCCTCCTTGCGGCTGTTTCTTTCTTTCTATTTATATGGAAGCACCACTCTCCTAAACCCTCACCCCAATGGTGAGGATGAAAGGCTTGCTATCCCTTAAAATCCAGCCCTCAACGGCATGCGTGACTCTGTCCTTGCAAGCTGCTTTTCGCAGCTTGCATGCGCGGCTCTTTTTTTTTTTTCTTTTTTTTTTCAAAATTAATTAAACAAAGACTGATAATAACAAAACAATTTAATTAATCATTGGATGAAAAATAAATAAACTAGAAACACCAAAAATGCAAATTTTCTATTTTTCCTTCCTTTTCATCATTTTCATCATTTTTCACTTTTTTTTCTTTTTCCTTCTTTTCTAAACCAACCAAACAATAAACAAAAATAAATTGATTAAAATTGACTAAAACAAAATAAATAAAATCAACTAAAACAAAATTGCTATTTTTCTTTTTTTCCATTTTTCTTTTTTCCTTCCTTTTTCTTTAACAAAAATAAACCAAAATGCCAAAAGATTAAATTTAAAGAAATAAACATATTTTTGTGAACAAATTTTCCTTTTCTTTTCTCTAAAAACTCTATGCTAATCTTAAACTTAAAAGCTAAAACTAAAAACTAAAGCTAAAAGTAAATAAAAATAAATAGCAAAAGAAATAGGTCAACTAAAAAGGGCGAAAATGAATAAAACTAAAATATCATAACAACTAATAGTGCAAAACACACAATAACGAACTAAAATGCTAGCAAATCTAAAATAAAAATCATGAAATAGATGCTACATAAAATTATTCAAAATTTGGTGTCTACACTTATGGAAGGAACACGAAGTGGTCGGGGACGCGGGCGCGGTAGGCAACCCACACCGGTTAGGGAAATGGGGGAAGCTTCTTCTGGACCAAATCCTGAACCCCAAATAGACCCTAATGTGCAAATCGCTGCTGCTATGCAGCAAATGACCAATTTATTAGCACAAGTAGTGCAACAACAGGGTCAGAACCCAAACCCTAACCCCGGAAACCCTGGCCATCATATCGAGAGCGAAGATAGGGCGCTAGAATGTTTCCAAAAGTTTTCTCTGCCAAAGTTTATTGGAGGACCCGACCCTGATGTGGCTGAGAAATGGCTTGAGAAAATGGTTGATATATTCGCGGCCTTACACTATCCGGACGAACGGCAGGTCACTTTTGCCGTGTTTCAACTTGAAGGGGCTGCCCGTTCCTGGTGGAACGTAATTAGGCAGAAATGGGAACGGGAACAGACACCGAGAACTTGGGTGAACTTCATCCGAGAATTTAATGCTAAGTTTTTCCCTCCTCTAGTCCAGGAGAGGAAGGAGGACGAGTTTATCCGGCTCCGGCAAGGGGCTCAGACTGTGGCGGAGTACGAGAGTCAATTTACCCGCCTGTCCAAATTTGCGCCTGAATTAATCATGACCGAGCAACGACACGTGAGGCGCTTTATTCAGGGCTTGAACGTTGAGATCCAGAAAGACCTCGCGGCGGCTCAAATCACTACGTTTAGCGAGGCTATGGAAAAAGCCCAACGAGTTGAGAGTGCACGGCTTCAGGTCCGAAACTTCCAGGCTAAGAAGCGTGGTTTTCCTGGGAGTACGTCTGGACAAGGTGAGAAGAGCACTCCCTCTAAGTTTGGACGAGGAACGGGTGGTGGTCGTCATTCTGGGTCAGGCAGAGGGACTCCGTTCAGGGGTGGCCAGGCTGGGCGAGGACAAAGGGGAAACGCTCAGAGTGGCTCGGCTTCGGCACCTCGTGGGCCCTGTGGGCACTGTGGAAAGCTGAACCACACCGAAGACAACTGCTGGAGGAAACAGGGTAAATGTCTGCGGTGTGGAAGTGCGGACCATCAACTGGCTACATGCCCGGTCCTGAAACAAGACGGAAAGGGGAGTCAACTACCGCCGAGGACCAACACTGGACCAGCCAAGGGAGACGGATCCAAACCTAAGGTGCCAGCTAGGGTGTACTCCTTAGAGCCCCATCAGGTCCCAGAGCCTTCCGAGGTGGTGGAAGGTACGATCCCTATTTTCCACCGCTTTGCCAAAGTTTTGCATCGATATAAAACCTGCTAGCTTACCATATAACCTAGAAGTTAGTACACCTACGGGGAATCAATGTTTGGTGACTAGTATGGTTTATAAGGATTGCGATGTATGGGTAGGTGAAAGGAGATTTTTAGGAGACCTGATTAGCTTGTCCATTAAGGGGTACGATGTGATTTTGGGTATGGACTGGTTAGCCAAATATAACGCCCAACTGGATTGTAAAACGAAAATAGTTGAATTTCGCATTCCTGGCGAGGCAACCTTAAGGTTAGATATAAGGGGTAGGTTAGCCTCATCTGCTCTCATTTCGGGCATTCGGGCTAGGAAACTGATAAGTAAAGGGGCGCAAGGATTTTTGGCCTTCTTAATTAACACCCCTACGGATAAGTTAAAAGTAGAAGACGTGGCCATAGTGAGGGAATTTTCGGATGTTTTTCCTGATGAATTAGTGGCCTTACCTCCGGAAAGAGAGATAGAATTCCGTATAGACCTGTTGCCTGGAACCGCACCTATCTCGAAAACCCCTTACCGAATGGCACCTGCAGAACTAAAGGAGCTTAAGTTGCAGTTACAAGATCTTTTGGAGCGGGGATTCATCCACGAGAGTGAGTCTCCTTGGGGAGCTCCTGTCCTATTTGTGAAGAAAAAGGATGGAATGTTGAGGATGTGTATTGACTATAGGGGGCTGAACAACGTTACGATCAAGAATAAGTATCCACTGCCCCACATCGACGAGTTGTTTGACCAGCTGCAAGGAGCAGTGGTCTTCTCGAAGTTGGACCTCCGACAGGGATACTACCAGTTGTTGATTAGGAAGGAGGACATTCCGAAAACTGCTTTCAATTCAAGATACGGGCATTACGAGTTCGCCGTTATGCCCTTTGGACTGACTAATGTTCCCGCCGCCTTCATGGACCTAATGCATAGGGTTTTTAAACCCTATCTAGACCGATTTGTCGTTGTGTTCATTGATGACATTTTGGTCTACTCTAAGACACGCGAGGAGCATGAGGAGCATTTGAGAGATGTGTTGCAGACATTGAGGGAACATCAGCTGTACGCCAAGTTTAGTAAATGCGAGTTCTGGTTGGAGAAAGTAGCGTTTCTAGGGCATGTGATCTCCCACGAAGGTATTTCGGTGGACCCGGCGAAGGTTGAGGCCGTGACAAATTGGAAGAGGCCAGAAACCCCCACGGAAATTCGTAGCTTTCTAGGGCTAGCTGGGTATTACCGACGGTTTATTAAGGATTTTTCCAAACTGGCAGGACCTTTAACTGACTTGACAAAGAAGCATGGCCAGTTTATCTGGAATGGCCGATGCGAAACGAGTTTTCAGGAATTAAAGAAAAGATTGACCATGGCTCCGGTACTGGTCTTGCCAAAGGGAGTGGACGGGTTTGCAGTATATGCAGACGCGTCGCGAGAAGGATTGGGATGCGTTTTGATGCAAAACCGGAATGTGATTGCTTTTGCCTCTAGGAAATTGAAGCTTCACGAGCGGAACTACCCGACTCACGATCTAGAATTAGCTGCAGTTGTGTTTGCTCTGAAAAAATGGAGGCATTACCTATATGGGGTGACTTTCGAAGTGTATTCGGATCACAAAAGTCTTAGATACCTCTTCTCCCAGAAGGAACTGAACATGAGGCAACGAAGGTGGATGGAATTCCTGGAAGATTACGACTGTACAATCAATTACCATCCGGGAAAGGCAAATGTGGTGGCAGATGCCTTGAGTCGTAAGGTGCAAGTAGAAGGACTAATGATCAAGGAATGGGATTTGCTAGAATCCGTGTGCGAGTGGAAACCCTGTCTTGGGAGTCATAAGGTGATATTTAGCATTGTAAGGGTGACATCCACTCTACTGGAACGTATAAAAGAGGCGCAAGGCGAGGATTTGATGGTACGGAAGTGGAGAGAGAAAGTGGAAAAGGGAGAAACAACGGACTTCAATTTGAGTCCTGAGGGTATTTTGAAGTATCGAAATCGAATGGTGGTACCAAAGGACGATTCGTTGAAAGCAGAAATTTTGGAGGAAGCTCATAGGTCCAAGTATACAATTCATCCGGGTAGCAGCAAGATGTATCAAGACCTGAAAGGAACCTATTGGTGGGACAATATGAAGAGGGAAATCGCGCAGTACGTGCATAAATGTCTCATTTGCCAGCAAGTGAAGGCAGAGCATCAAAAACCATCGGGTTTGTTACAACCCTTGGAGATACCCGAGTGGAAGTGGGAAAACATCATCATGGACTTCGTTTCAGGTTTACCAAGGACGCAAAGAGGACACGATGCCGTTTGGGTGATAGTTGATCGATTAACCAAGTCGGCCCATTTCTTGCCGGTGAACATGAAGTTTCCAATAGACAAATTGACCCGATTGTACATGGATGAAATTGTAAGGTTACACGGCGTGCCGGTGAGCATTGTCTCTGATCGGGATCCACGGTTCGTATCTCGGTTTTGGCAGAAGTTCCAAGAAACCCTGGGGACGAAACTCAATTTGAGCACTACCTATCACCCTCAGACAGATGGCCAGTCGGAACGGACGATTCAGACTCTTGAGGACATGCTACGAACCTGTATTCTGGACTTTGGAGGCAATTGGGGTCAGCACATGACCTTGGTAGAATTTGCGTACAACAATAGCTTCCATTCGTCAATTCAAATGGCTCCGTATGAAGCTCTCTACGGACGCAAGTGCCGCTTACCGATTTATTGGGATGAAGTAGGTGAAAAGAAAGCACTGAACCCGGCAACCATTCCATGGATGGAAGAGGCTCAGGAAAAGGTCAAGTTGATACGACAACGACTTCAAACCGCCCAAAGTCGTCAAAAGAGCTACGCGGATAACCGAAGAAAAGATTTGGAATTTGAAGTTGGAGATCATGTATTTCTCAAAATCATACCCTTACGAAGTCTTACAACGGGCAAAGGAAAGAAACTTCAACCGCGGTACGTCGGACCCTATAAGATCCTTCAGAGGGTTGGAGCGGTCGCGTATCGATTGGAACTGCCATCCAGTCTATCTCGAATCCACGACGTATTTCACGTCTCGATGCTAAAGAAATACCATCCTGACCCATCTCATGTTTTACAACCGGAGGATATCGAAGTAGATGAATCACTGGCCTATGAAGAGAAACCGGTCCAAGTACTTGATCGAAAAGTCAAAGAGCTCAGAAACAAGCGAATTCCGCTAGTGAAGGTGCTATGGAGAAACCACGGAGTGGAGGAAGCTACCTGGGAGATGGAAGAGGAGATGCGAAAGAAATACCCAAACCTTTTCGGGAATTAAGGTGAGAAATTTCGAGGACGAAATTCTTTTAAGGGGGGGAGAGTGTGAGAACCCGTAAAACCCTAATTATTTTCCTAGGGTTTATTTCCCCTTAATTGCATGTTTTCTGCATTTTCTGGCTTAGAAATATTTTCTTAGTGGATTTTATGAGCAATTATAGTTTTAGGATGATTTTTCTAGCATTGGAGAAATTTTAGAAAATTAAGAGTAAATAGTGGACGTGGGACCCACTAGTGCGAAAAGTTCGGAAAAATTCGGCCAATAAGGTTAAGTTTCGGATACTGTGTAAAATTTATCGGGTGTTAAGAGATAAGTAGAGTGTGTGAAGTGATTGATGTGAGAAGGGAAAAGAAAGATAAGAATGCATTAATGAGTGTGACAAGTGTCACAATATGATTGGTTGGACTTTAAGAATTACTATTCACATTTTTGACTTTTGACCAAAATTAGTTAATATCTCCAAAAATTCACAAAAATTCACCATTTTCTTCCTTGTGTTGGCCGGCCCTCTCTCTCTCAAAGAAGAAGGAAACTTCCCAACTTTCAAGCTCCCATATCACTCAATCTTCCACAAACAAGAGTTTAGATTTGATTTCACTCCATAAAATCTTTCCTTTTAGTGATAGTGAGTGGTCTAGTGAAGTTGTTTTGAAGAGCAAAGGTGTCCACAATCTCTCTCTCTCTTGATTTCTTGGTAAGTTATGCTTGAACACCCTACTACACCTAATGATGGTTATATGATGCTTAATGGTGGCATGAGTGAAGGAATATATGATTTATTTCTTGATTTTAAGTGATTTGGTGAAGTTTTTCATTTTATGATGAATTTTCTGGTTTAATATGAATGGAATGTTGTGGCCTTGTATGATGGATGATAATGGCTGATAATGACTCTATGAGGTGTATTGGATAGGAAAATGCAATCAATTTTGGATTTGGATGGAAAAATGGAACATTAGGGTTCATAAAACCCCAATTCTGTCCGGTTTTAGATCATAGGGTTAGAGGCCGAATTCGACTTTGCTCAAAACATGAACGTTGTAGGTATTGATGTGTTTGAGGTGCCTGTAAAATTTCAGGTCATTTGGATTAGTGTAGAGTGAGATATGACGAAATTACTGTAGCTGTTCTGCTTTGATCAGAATGCGAAAACTGCGATAGTAATTGGCCATTTTGACTGGAATTGGTTTGGATTTTGGAGTTGGTGTCTTCTGATGAAATGTAGCTGGATGTCTTAGATAACTTATGCCTTTGGAATTTCGGCATTTGGACTTGTATGGACTGAGATATACCGATTACAGTTTTCTGTGTTTTGCAAACCTGTTTTGGTGATTCTGGTTTAGTGTTTGGCATTTTTGACCTAGTTGGGCTAGGAGCTGGATTGAGTGACCTTCTACATTGTTGTAGCCCTGTTCCATAGCTTCGAAACGGTGGGTCCTACACCCCCATCCGATAATTGTAGTGAGAGTTGTGCCATTACCGCATTATGACGTCAAAACCGGTTTTCTTATCAAGGCCTAAGTTAAAGCCCTTTTCTTAATTTCTGGTTTGCTATCATGCTTGTATATGTTTATAAAACCCTATTGGGGTTGTAATTGGCATGGCTATATGGCTCGGTACCGAGTCTCATTGAATGTGTTACATGTTTTAGGACGTGACGGTAGCTCACGACGTCTTGGTGATCACGGTGTATGAAACACCACTTTCTTGCTTGGTGAGTATACTACTCACTTACTTGTTATAATGTGGCTTTGTTCTATGTGTAAATGATGCCTTGATGACTTAATTGATTATTGGAAGTGATTGAGGTGAGGGTGTACTTGACCGCCCTCACCCCTTGTGATTCCATTCATGGCTATTGATTGTTTTACTGAAATACTGCACTGGTTATATGAGATACTGCATTCCATTCATGGAAACTGATTTGGTGTTGTTGGGACGAATGTCCAACGGCTTTACTGTATTACTGAGCTCAACCCCGTTTGGTAGTCAATTGGATCGAGCCGGCGAGGGCTTGGTCGTGAAAATTGTCATGCCACGGGGACTGTACTGAGGGACCTTGTAGTAATGAGACTCTTGGTTCCGGTATGCTCGAGTATTACCAAAAGCTACTGAAATGGAGTGCGGGCCCGGTTGGGGTATGTTGGGTGGAAGGAATGGAAGTAAAGAGTTGTCTACGGTTGGTTATTTTTTTTACATTGACGGAGGGTCAATGAGGTTGGATCAAGATTGCAAGCGTGGGAATGGGCTCTTGAGAGCCGACCGTATCCTTTTACCGTTTTGCTTCATTGCTCATTTGTGTACTTTAAGTGATTGGTTATGCTATATGCTATTGGTTGCTAATGTAGTAGTATACCACTGGGTTTTAGCTCATTCCGTGTTATTTGTTTTCCTTACAGGAAAATGACACTTTTGGAAAAGATTGTGATAGTTGGATGGCAAGTTGAGCTTTGTACATGTATTTTTGAATAGCTCCTTGAGGGTGAAAACCCTAAATGTTTTGATTCCACCAATGTTTGGTGTGTAATTGGCTAGCGATATATGTATGAACTAGATGGATATTTTGGTAGGCCGTTTGGCTTGTAAATGTTGATTTCCAATGTATGTATATGCTTGGCTGTGGTTTGGATAAATTTCGGCTTCGATTTTCATTTTTTTTTATTTTACGATTTTGACTTGTTTGCGCGCATTGGTATGTTCCGGAACGTAATAGATTGACGTAAACTGTACCGTTAGTCCTGGCGAGAGCTGGGCAGGCAGTCCGCTAACCCCTTTGGTTCGCCTTAGGGGAAGGTGGGGCTGTCACAGATCAAATCTCAATTCCACACCTATCTTGTGGCTATTGTGAAAAAATCAATCACACTGAGGTGAACTGTTGGAAAAGAAGGGAAAAATGCCTGCATTGTGGGGGCGCCAATCATCGGGTTGCTAACTGCCCAGTTGTACTACACGAAGGGAAAAGAACCCAGCAACCAATCAAGACTAACCCTAGACATATGAAGAGAAAAGGGACTGGATCGAAAGTACCGGCTCGGGTGAATTCCCTAGAGCAACTTCAGGTCTCTGACTCGTCTGAGGACGTAGAAGGTATGATCCACCGTCTAACGCAGATTTTGATAGATTCCATGAGAAGGAAATTTCGAGGACGAAATTTCTTTAAGGGGGAGAGAGTGTGAGGACCCGTAAATTTCCCTAATTTATATTATTTATTTTATTTCTTCGCCTGCATTTTTCTTCATTATACCCTACTATTTCAATTTTTTCAGAGATTTTATAAGCGAATAGAGTTTTAAAATCATTTTTCTAGTTTAAATTAGTTTATGATAAGTTTGAAGTGTATTATTGACGTGGGACCCGCTAGTGCGGTAAATACGACATATTTTTGACAACTTGTTGGAGTTTTGTATCAAGTGATATTATTTTACAAGGTGCTAGGATACAGTTAGAGGTTAACCAGATAAATTACCATTGGTAGACAAAAGGATAGGATTGAAACCCTAAAGTACCACTTGTCACAAAACTATTGGAAGTTGGACTTGCCTAACTTTCTTACCTTTACTAAACCTTTAATTTTCACCAAAAATATCCCATTTCTTCATGAAGCTTGGCCGAACCTTTGAGGAGAGAAAACAGAGGAAAACTTCATCTTGTTTCTTCAAATCCAAACCCAAATCTTGAGTTCCAACCATTAACATCTCAAATCACTCCATAAAAACTCCTTGCTAGGAAGGATTAAAGAGGTTGGTGGAGTTGTTTTGGAAAAGGAAGACCTAAGTTGCTAGCTTTCTTGAGTTTTTGAGGTGACTTGCTAAGAAATTCTTCCTTTGTTCTTGATAATGTTAAATTAGTGGCTTTAGTGGCTAAATATATTGATTTGTGGTAGGTTTTATGGTTGAAAGTGGAGTTTTGATGGATTTTTGATTTATTAGTAATTTTTCTATTTTTATATAGTAATAATTGTTTAGTCATGGATTGATGGCTTGTTATAGCGTAAAATGGAGTTTGTATATGTTGGATATGATTGGTTACGGAAAATTTCTGGTTTGGTGCGGATATTTCAGTTTAGGGTTTCATCTTACCCTGTTCTGCCCGGTTCTGTTCGGCCATGATGGAGGCCGAATCAACCTTAGATTAAAACATAAAAGTTGTAGAAAATAATGTTTTATAGCTGCCTATAAATTTTCATCTCAATCTGAGTACTGTAGCATGTGAAAAGATAAAAATACCCCTAACTGCCATAGGTAGATCTCTGGGGACAGTGTTGACATTTCACCAATCTGACCGCATCTGTTCACCCTAATCCGTACTGAATTAGTATTTGGCCAAAACATGGAAGTTGTACTACTATGACTTAGCTTTATAATGGCCCTAAAAACGCCTCAATCGGACTTCGGTAGCATGAGTTATTGTCAATTATGCATAGTGCGGTTAACTAGCCTGATTGTGAGATTCTGGTTGGGTAATTTGAAATTTTGACCTAGATACACTATGAACTGGACTGAGTAGTCTTCATCGAAGTTGTATCCTTTTCTCTTACCTTCGAAATGGTATAACTTGCATACCAATTTGATAAGCGTAGCTTCGGCTGTGTCCGATACTCTAAATGACGTCAAATCTGTCTTTTGTTTTACGGCTTAAACTTCGTTTCCATACATTTTCCTAGCTTGATTTTCTACTTGTACGACATTGAGCATATTGAACAGCTATTGAAATAAGATTATTTTGTGTGTGACATTGGGCCTGATTTGAGGAAAAATGAAGCCATGATGGATGGAAAAATAAGCAAATTTAGGGGAGATACTGTCCAATTTTCTAGGCCGTTTGGTTCCTTTAAGTTTGAGTTGCCTTTTGGGAGAAATGAAGGGTGTCGCGCCCCACTTTTTGAATATATGGTGTGTGAAAGTAGTGTGTATGTGAACGTGTGTGGAAAATGAAAATAAAAGGCCGTGGGACTTGAAAATGCGACGATTTGGCCAAACAGAGTTCAAAAAGGGTTTTTTGCATGAAAAATGGAGTCGCTACTTGGTATGGAGTTAGGGTGTACCAAGTCACCCAAAAATGAGTTTTTTGAAAAAGCAAAGTAAACAAACCTCTTTTTAAGAACTCTTAGGTCTACGTAACCAGAAAAAGGGATCGGGGGTCACATTTGATAAGGGAGAAGGCAAAAGCAAAGCCTAAGGCACTCCCTCACCCTAGCCAAAGCTAGTTGCGTGACTTAGCCCCACTTTTCCTAATTTTTCTACCCAAGGTATGTATCGCATGTTGGATATGACTAATGGATGCAAAAAGGAAAGAAAAATGCAATCCTAAACCTAAAATGTTTCTCATGAGGCTTTTAGGTCCCAACCACATGAATTGTGGTGGCCAATAAAGAAAGCTCTCATGGAAGTCGTGATTAATGCAAGTGAGGACTCAAGTGTAAGTGTGCAAGTGTGAGAAAATAAAGGTGTTTGTGTGTGCAAGTGAATGAAAATAGGATAGTAGATACATATAAGTGCAATTGGGTGCCATTTGTGAGATAGAAAATAAGTGAGTGATAGGAAAAAAGGTGAGAAAGTGTAGATTGAGAAAAAGTCTAAGTAGTGAGAAAATGTGGCTAAAAGAGTATGGATGTGATATAAAAGAATGCAAGTGTATGACCCTAAGGGAATGCATCAGGTCGGGCACGGGAAAGACTCCTAACTTTACGACTTTGATTTTCCCTTGGATTAGAAGGAAGAACTAGCGTGCTAAGGCTATTTTGTAGCCAAACTCGCTCATTTCCCTTATCGAAAGGGGACTCTCAAGCAAATGTACCCTATAACTAGCATGAGGATGCAAAAAGCCTAAAATGAGGGGAAAAGGATTGGAGGAGCATGCCAAATGATAAAAACTAAGAAAAATGCATGAAATGTAGTGAACATGCAAGTATGCACTAATGAAAGGGGGACGGCCTATTGGGTCTAGTGTTGGGCTAGCCCTTTCTATGAATTCCTAACGGAATAATGAGCCACAACTAGCATTGGACTAGTGTGGTGACGTACATTCATCCATCACATTCATCTACGACTATAGAAAGCAAGTAGACATGCCAAACACTCATAAACACGTAGCACGTAACACTTAGCATGCTCGACTAAATGCAAGGGCCTAATAAAGCAATTAACACATAGTAACAAAGGCAAATAACCAAACTAATGAACCTATTACATTTGCTAACTAAAACAAAAGGGGAAGGGGAAAAATGAATAAAATTGCTCTCCAAGCCCTATCTATTACAAGCCAAGAGGTGTACACATACCCCATAAAAAAATAACTTAATAAAAGCAGACGTAAATGAAATGAATGAAAGGAATTAAGGAAAAAACAAGGAAAGCAAAGTAGACATGCAATTCTCACTTAGCACGTTGGATCACATAGGAGAGAGACAAAAAAGATAAAAGAAGTTATACCTCCCTTGAGTTGATGCCTTAAATGGAGTGAAATCATTTATTTATCCTCCAAAATAAAAGAAATGGTCAAGGTACCAATTTATTTGGGAAAATTAAAGAAAATAGGCAAACACAAGCTCACTTGGTCATAAAGCCTCTAAAGTCATGACTTAAGTGCAATTAAAACAAAGCATAGTAATTAATTGAAACAAACAAGCAATGAAATTGTAGAATTAAAACTGCCAAGAACCAAATTGAGGAAATTATTCAATTGGTTGGGTCATAGCGGCATGAGTTGGAAGCCAAGGGGTTGAAATGCAATTTAAAAAAAAGTCATGCATGCAAATGAAAGCTTCTCGGCAAACAGGTTTGGCTTCTACTATTTCCGCTACAATTTTCATCCGAGAGCTTTTACAACTCCAAGTAAACTTTCAACAAACAAGATTCACACAGCACTTCCAACTAAATCCAACTAAGCATGGCTAAAAAAACTTATTAACAAGGGAATTCTTAGAAGCACTTTCATGCAAGCTACGAGGAAAATATACTTTAGCAAACATTCGCATGCAATTCTGCAACTTTCAGTTGTGCACCTTTCGGATCCATGGCAACATCAACAGAGCAAAAGTGGGAAACTATGGCATGCCATTCTAACGAAACAAACCTTCTAAGCAAAGAATCAACTATCCCAAATCTGATAAACAGAATTCTAGAACAAGAAACACGCAAATCTGGTCTGACCGACAGCAAAAGAAAGAAAGGAAAAAAAATGCAGCGAAAGTTTCATCTGCAGCTTCGCACCTCCTGCTGCGAATTTGCAGCTTTTCCCTTAGTCAAACCCAAACTAATGTCCCGATTAACAACTACTTGGACCAAAGCTATCAAGACAACCAGCCTTTCTTCACTTTTGACCATAAAACTCTCATGCTTAAACACAAAAATCAGGAAAAGAGAGACATGCGAAGCCGGAAATAAACTTTCTGCAAACTTGTGTCCACCATTTTCATAACTTCCAGCTACTCAGGTCTATTGCATACTCAATCATAGGGCAAGAAAGAGAATCAAGCATGCCATTTTAGCAAGAGCTAACCATCAACAGAGTGACCCAAAAGAAAGCTCTACCACAATTGCAGCAGCATGAACGACAAGAAAACAGCAAGAAAATGGCAAGAAAACGACCACATGAGCCGGCAAAACTCAACTATGCTACCAAACAAAGGAGAAACGGCCAGAAAACAGCAACCATGAGCATCTAGTTTCAACTAAATCAGACACAACACCAATGCATATCGGCTCAACAGGGACCCAACGAAAGACGCAAGCAGGCTTCACTTTAACAAATCTGGTTCTAACTTATCATGGCTACTAACAAGCTTAGCATCAATATAAAAAGCAAAAAGAGACTCAAAGTTTGGATCTTTATCAACATTTCTGGAAAACAAACAAAAGAAAGCAAATGTTGAAATCAGCGTTTACAACTTTGGAACACAGGAGGAGAAAAAGCGATGGCTATCAGATACCTAGGAGTTGAAACGGAGGTTATCTCTCTGGCCTGAGATTGGAGGTTGCGCTTTGCTGGGTTCACGTTCCTCCTTGCGTCTTCGTCAGATTTTTGCTTCATTTCTCTCCCAGTTTGTAGCTTTCCTCTACCCAGAAACTCCTCTTTTTCTTGCTGAAACCCTTGGCTTCTTCCCTCTAGCTCTCTCTCGCTGAAAGTTGCGTCTTTTCTGTTCTTAAAACCTGGCCGTCGCTTCTACTATTTCATTCCTTTTATCCATCCCCAGATTCTCGCTCTCTCCCCCTCTTTTGCTTTTGCTTTTTCTGGTTTTTCTTTCCTTTTGCCCGTAGGGTTTTCTTTCTTCAAACCGCTAACCCAGATTCTAGCTGTCACCCTCTCCTCTCCTTGCTCTGTTTTCCCTCACAACTCCACAATGCTTTTCGTAAGCCACAAAGTCTACCCAGCCGCCCTTTGTTGTTTGATTTCTTCCTTCGCCACCCTACCCCCAGATTTCTTTCTTGCTACCCGAAAATCTATCTAATCCTTACTCCCTTTTGCTTTCCTTTCTATCGGACCTTTCCTTCCTCTCAAAACTCTCTCCCTGTCGCTGTTTTCTTTTTCTTTCTCCTGCCTTTCTTTCTTCCTTTCCCTGTCGCGGTTTGATTTGGCAGCCGTCACCTGCTATCCTCTTCTCGTTTCTTTCGTCAACCCTCTCGATTTTCTCTCCTCAAACCAGCCGTCCAGCCCTCTCTATTTTCCAGCCGTCCAAACTCTCCCCCGGCCCTTTCTAATTTTCCTCAGCTTTTATAGTTGGAAACCATCCAAAACCTAGAGCAAAGGGAGGAGATTGGAGCTGCCTTTTTTGGCAAGAATTTGGGCCCTTAGATGGGCATTGATTCTAGAACTTAACACCAAGATGCATTGGCATTGTACTGAGAGTACTTGGAGGAAACAAAATGTGACGGAAAATGCGTAAAAAAATGGAAGAAATGGCCAACTGCAATTTTCTGTGATATTCGAAGCTTTTTTTTTTTGAATAATAATTTAACAAGATTAATAATAAAACTAAGTAATAAAAACAACAATTTAAGTAACATCACATCAAAATATACAAACTAAAAACAACAAAGTTGCCATTTTTCAATCTTTTTCTTCATTTTTCATTTTCATCTTTTTCTTTTTCCTCTCTTTTTTTTTTTCAATCAAATTAGTAGATAAAATAAATGCTCGTAAACTAATTAAAATACAATAAGAGACATGAAACAGGAAACAACCAAAATAAACCTAAAATTAAAACAAATAAATCTAAAATTAAACTAAAAAAAATCGAAACCAAAAATTTGGTGTCTACAAAGGGCTTTTGGGTCATTCAAACCCTAGGTCCTCTCGTTACCTTTTCGTTCCAAAATCACGCTTTTGCACCATTGCATTTGTAGTTCGTTTGGTTAGGCATACGACTCATAGTTGAGTTTTATTTGTGAATGTCGTTCCTATAGGAACCATAATTGTTTTACTTTGATTATTTTAGGACGTGCTGGTGATCCAGACAGTACTTCGGGGGGGGAACATTTGAATTTGTTTTACTTGAACTGGTGAGTGTACCACTCCCTTCATTGTTGATTAACTTGGTTCCTGTACATGTAATCTGTGATATGAATTACTGTATTATCTGTTTATTCTGTTTGAGACTAGGGTGTACTTCATCACACTCGTTCTTTGGTCTGTCTGTATGCTATTTACTGTGCGAATTTGAATCTGTTATCTGTATCTGTATCTGTTATGACGTCGTTTGGAAGCTTGTATCCAACCACCTTTCTATGACCTCTGAGCTCAAATCCTCTGGCTAAGTTACTCGAGTCGAGCCAGCAAGGGCCTGGTCGATTAGATAACGAACTACAGTAGTCTGTTCTAGGAATCTTTGGGTATTGAGACCCTTGATTCTGGTATACTCGAGTATTACAACTTCTATTTCTGTTGAGGTGTTCGGGTCCGGTAAGGGGTATGTGTGGTGAACGGAATTTTTGTGTAAAGTGGTGCTCTACTGGACTGGACTGGTTACTTTATTTGAAAAGTTGACGGAGTGTCAACTATTTTTTGATCAAGTTTCGGTGAAGAAAATGGGAATTTGGCTCCTGAGAGCCACCCGTATCCTTTTCTATCTATGGTGTTTGTTTATTTCTTTATTTGATTTGTATATGTGACTAATTGAATATGAAGTTCCATGATTGTTACTTGCTATTATTTTGGTACCTCATTGAGCGTAAGCTCACCCCCTTCCCTTTATCTTTGTTTTCCTTTCAGGGGCAAACTTTGAAACCATGATCTTGGAAGAAAGGGTCGAATTAGTGTAATTAGTATTTTGTTAAGCTCTTTTGCAACCGAAACCCGAATCGTATTTTTAAGTGTATGAATATTTTGGCTTGTACTTTAGTTTAATTAATTTGTTAATGATTCTGATGTAAATATATGTATAAGTATTTAATCTTGTCTATTAAGTGGATTCAAGATTTTATGGTTTGGTAAGCATGTTCTCCCCTTAGCAGTCTCCGATTGTTCGTTTTCTTTGGGTCCTATCCCACGTACTATAGGAATTGTGAAATTCGACTCCGTAGTCCTGACGAGAGTTGGGCAGGCGGTCCGTCGAACCCTTTGGTTCGCCTTAGTGTGAGGTGGGGCTGTCACATTTTAAATATCAAGGAACATCTTGAAAAATTTTATACGAAATCTGATGAAAGTATTTTCTTGGGATATTATGAGAACAACAGAGGTTTTAGAGTCTATAATAGAAGGACTCTTGTTATAGAAGAAGCTATATATGTCACATTTGATAAATCTAATGATGATATTTCCAAGAGTTGTTGTAAGGATGATAACGTAGGTGTTCAAGAAGGACTTAAAAAACTCACAATTCATGATCAGCTCCGCTAGAAGATAATTCGAAGGAAGATGATCCTCAAGAGAATCAAGCATTGGAAGAAAATGACAAGGATGTTGGTACACCTAAAGATCTTCCAAGAGTTTGGAAGTTTGTTCAAAACCATCCGAAGGAGCTTGTCATTGGTGATCCATCCGAAAAGGTTAAAACTCGTTCCTCCGCTAAGCAATTGATAGATAATTTTGCCTTAGTCTCACATTTTGAACCTAAAAATGTTGTTGATGCCTTGAAAGATGAAAACTGGATTTTAGCCATGGAAGAGGAACTAAATCAATTTGAGAGGAATAAGGTTTGGACACTAGTTGAAAGACTTCAAAACCATCCTATTATTGGCACAAAATGGATTTTTAGAAATAAAATGAATGACAAAGGTGAAATTGTGAGAAATAAGGCTAGACTTGTAGTTAAGGGATATGCTCAAGAAGAAGGAATAGACTTTGATGAAACATTTGCTCCCATAGTTAGGTTAGAATCAATTAGAATGTTTTGACATTTGCATGTTTCAAGGATTTTAAATTATTTCAAATAGATGTTAAAAGTGCCTTTTTAGATAGTTTTATTGATCAAGAGGTATATGTTGACCAATCTCCTGATTTTGAAAATGAGACATATCCAAATCATGTGTTTAAACTCTCAAAAGATTTGTATGGATTAAAACAAGTTTCAAGAGTATGGTATGAACGTTTAAGTGATTTTTTGGATGAAAATGATTTTAAAAGAGATATTGTAGATATCACTCTTTTCACTAAACAAAGTTTCAATGATCTCTTAATTGTACAAATATATGTTGATGATATTATCTTTGGTGCTACTAATGAGTGTTTGTGCAAGAATTTTTCCACTATTATGCAAAAAGAGTTTGAAATGAGTATGATGGAAAAATTGAATATCTTGCTTGGGCTCCAAGTGATTCAAACTTGAAAAGGTACGTTCATCAATCAAGTTAAATACACCAAGGAACTACTCAAAAGATTTGGAATAGAGGATTCAAAGCAAGTTGGAACACCTATGTGCACATCTACCAAGCTTGACAAGAATGAAGAAGGTATAAAAGTTGATGAAAAGAAGTATAGAGATATGATTGGTAGCTTACTTTATTTAATCGCAAGTAGACCTGATATTATGTTCGCTGTTTGCTTGTGTGCTCGTTTCCAATCTTGTTCAAAAGAGTCTTATTTGATTGCTATGAAAAGAATCTTTAGATATTTGAAAGGAACTTTGAACTATGGTCTTTGGTACCCAAAATGTCATGAATTTCCTTTATATGGTTTTTCAGATGCTAATTTTGGTGGATGTAAAATAGATAGAAAAAGTACAAGTGATACATGTCACTTTCTTAGTAATTGTTTAGTGTCATGGTTTAGTAAGAAGCAAAATGCTATCTCCTTGTCTACTTCCGAAGCGGAATATGTTACTGCCGAAGCATGTTGTGCTCAATTGTTATGGATGAAAAATACTTTAAATGATTTTGAATTGGTGTATGATTGTGTGCCTATATATTGTGATAATACAAGTGTCATAAATTTGACAAAAAATTCCATTTAACATTCTAGGACAAAGCATATAGATGTAAAGTATCATTTCATTCGTGATCTTGTTCAACAGGGTGAAATTTGTGTACAATATGTTTGATTAAAAGATCAAATTGCTGATATTTTTACAAAAGCCTTACCACTGGATCAGTTTGTATTTTTGAGAATAAAATTGGACATTTTAGAAAAGATTTTTTAAAAATTCTCTGCTCACACTTTATCGGACATCCGATACATATGAACAGACATCTGACAGTGTTCTAAGTCATTTTTTCAGAAAATTTTGGTTTGGACGGTAGTGTCAGACACTTCTCTTCGTTCTGCCGTCCGACCCTCAAAAAAAGCGTATTATAAAGCAGTCATTTCCATCATTTAGTTTATTTTCAACCGTTGTCTCGGACGCACCCTTTCCTCTTCTCCCACTTTCAAATTTTAAATTCATCTTTTCTTTGAACAAGTTCCAAAACATTGATTTTTCAATAGCATTACACCCCTTTTGCGCATCCATTGAGCACTCATAACTTCCTCTAACTACCAATCACTCCATTGATCCCAATTCTTAGCAAAAATCCTAGCCACTCAAAATTCACTCTTTTTGGAAGATTCAAGCTTACATTCTAGTCTCATTTGCAAGCTTAGTCCATCTCATTCACATATTCATCACTTTTTGCAATAAAATTATCCTACATTTCATCATGGTAAGAGTGAGAGGAGGCTTTGCTAGTACCGGACGCACTACCAGGCTAAGAGATGAAGATATTGAAATTGTCGAGCTTTCCACCAGGAAATCATCAAGAAAAAGAATTGAAACACGAGGTGGAAAAAGGAAACATTCTACCAGAGAAAAACAAATTGATCAGACTAAAGAACAGCCAACTATATTGCCCGATATCAGTGATGATGAACAACCAACTGCTGAGCCTTCCACTAGGAAAACACCTAGACAAAGGACTGAGACTCGCGGTGGAAAGAGGAAACCTCCTACTAGAGGGCAATCTGCTGCTCAAACTGAGGAAGAGCCAACCCCATTGCCCAAGTTTATAGATGATGATGCCAGAGAAAGGTTTGAATGAATTTCACAGAAGGGTTTCATCACTCAAAGGACCATTCTCCCCTCTGAATTCCGTAAGGTTGACCTTGAATCAGTTCTTAAACTCTTTGAATTCCAAAAATGGTCTCACATTTTGTCCTTACCCAACACTTATTATCCTGATATGCTTCATCAGTTCTTTGCTAACCTTAGCAAGAATAGTTCACATACTGATCTGATTTCTCGTGTCAATTCAGTTGATATTGCATTCAATCCTGACATTGTTAATGCTATTTTAAAGACCAAAATTGAATATGATTTTAAAGAAAAAATTACAAATTTTTTCTCTTATGCAGAGTTTCCGACTGCTTATCACCATTTTCACATTACAAAATTGATGGCTTACTTTCAAACTCACTTTAACACTCCTGCCGAGGCAAGATTCGAGGATCTCAATTCTCAAAATTTGATCATCTTTTCAATAATTTCAAATCTATTGGTTCCTACTGGTGGTCATAGGACTGATGCCAACAAAATAGAGCTTTACATGTTTTATTCTTTCTTGAAAAAGTTTGAATTGATTTCAGCTTTGTTATGTGCAAGTTTTTGCTCAAAATCTGCACTGATAGTGGTAGAAAACTCTCTTATGGAAAGTTTTTAACTCCAATGTTTGTTCACTTCAAAATACCTTTTACTGGAGTGTCTCCAAAAGACAATGCATCCACCATCTTTTCCAAAGCTTATTTTGAAAGAAAAATTTGGAGATTCTTTGATGATCATTGGTGCTACAAGGAGTCTATTTTGGAGTTTAGGACAAAGAGTCGTCATGAAACTCCTATCACCCCCAGACCTCCCAGAGACCAGTCTCAATATGTTTCACCCTTCACCATCCATCCTAGAAAATCATCCACTTAGCCTTCCTCATCCAACCATGAAATCATCTCCTTACTTGAGGAGCTCAAACAATACATTCTCCTTCTTGAAGATGGTAAGATGATGACCATGTCACCGAGCAGCAAGCCACTTTTATTGACAAAAGAAACCTACTTGTGCCCCTATCCCTCAAAAGATGAACTGACTCAACTCCTGTTCCACAAGATAAAGAGCCACAACTTGAGTCCACTCCTGAAATTCATGTCTCAAGTTTTCAGCCACAAAATAAGGGCAAGGCTCCAGCAACTGATGCTAGTGATGATGATGATGAGGAAACTAAAAATGAAATGGATCCTGCTGAATTTCGCCTTACAAGAAGAAGGCCTGGATCGTCCAAGATCACCATTTAGGTAATCTTAGGCACTTGTATTTCATTTTAGGATGACACTTCATATTAGGCATTTGCATCTTTTGTAATTCTCTCTTTTGATGGTTCAAGTACTCTATACTATGGATATTGGTTAACTCTAATGGTTTCTGGTTAATTGCTAATTTATCTTCGATAATATTTCTCTATTTGGAACTTCCTCTGATTTCTAATATTAATGTAAGGCCTGGTGCAACCCAATGAGTACAAACAATATCACAATGATGCACAAAAATATATCAAATTTAAGCACACTAAAGAAAACTTAATTAAAGAGAAAAGATAAGAAATGCAAACCAAATATCAATCCAATAGCCTCTTCAATAGATGGCGATGCTAACCAAGATGTACAAGTGAAGGCTCACTCCTTCCTCACCCCAAACACACTTTGGTTGAGCCAAGGAGTTTTACAACTATTCTAGTTAACCCTCAACTACCTACACTTGAAAGATCACTCACCCAATTAAGAACTATTTTATACAAATGAGGCAACCTTCACCAAGGTTTTACCACTTCAAGTGATAGGTTCACTTTCACCAAAGTTTTACTCCTCCTAGAGAGTAACCTTCACTTGAGCAACCTCACAACCCAACTTTCCCAACCCCTTATACAACCAACAAAGAATCTTTCTACTCAAAAATCTCACTTGTAAGCTTGTATTTTGTGTTGGTAAAAGTCCCTTGTCTTCTTGTGCTTTGGGGTTTTTATAGAAGGTGAGAAATGGCTCCAAAAGGCTCTCCAACGGTCAAATATTAAATGCTGTCAAAACTAGCCGTTGGCCTGTCGGACGTCCGAACCACCTGTCGGACGTCCGAACCCTGCGTCCAAACCACCTGTCGGACGTCTGAACCCTGCGTCCGAACGTCGTCAGAGAGTCATCAAATCTTTGCGAAATTTCTCGGACGTCCGATGCGATCGATGTGCGTCCGAGGCGTGCGTCCGATCCTTCCGGACGTCCGATGCTTCCTCACGAGCGTCCGACAGAGTTTCCTTCTTGATGTTCTTCATCCTTTCGGACGTCCGATAGCTTCCTTTCGGACGTCCGACATGAGTGCCCTGTTTTTGCTTCTTCTTTTGTGCCACAAGAAACTGTTCTAACAAATTGCTCACATAAAAACATTAGCCCAAATCTACATTTTGGTTTGTTAATCATCAAAACCAAGGATTGATCGACCAAGGTCAACAATTAATTTTTTGTGCTTGTGTTTGGATTGCATTTCTGGTATGCTTTGGTATATTGGATTGGATATTAGTGGTATATTGAATTGGATTGGATATCTGATGTTGATTGTATGACTGCACAGCTGATATTGGATTACTGACACTGGTTGTTAAAATCTTTTAATGATGACAAAAGGGGGAGAAATGGAAATGGATGTTGAGATGTTGAGATGTTATGTTGGGATGTTAGGAAGTGTAAATTGGCCAATGTGTATGTAAATTTGGTATATGTGTAAGGGGGAATTATTCTGAGGGAGAGTTATTCTAACCTTAAAAATCTTAGCACTTAAAAACCTTTTTTGATGCATTGAATAAGGAGGAGTTTTGGCTCAATTATTCTTTCCTCCATCCATTGTTTTGTCACCATCAAAAAGGGAGAGATTGTTAATCTTAGTCCTTAACTTTTGATGTTTATAAAATAAATTGATGATACTAATATCTCTTCAAGATATACTTTCAAATCAAGTGCAAATCAGATTCAAAGATCAAGTGCAATTAAAAGAATCAAAGGTTGTTGAAAGCTGTCGGATGTTTGTGAAGATAGGACCGGACGTCTGATAATCATTGCACAACTTCATACGGATAAAAAACTCCACCACCGGACGTCCGAAGGAATTAAAACATTCCTTCTAGCTCACTGACCTCGTTCGGACACTAAGCATCAGAGCATCGGCCATCCGATAAAGTATGCGAAACTTCGGACGCAAAAGCATGGTAGGTGCCGGACGTCCGAAATACCTGAAGAAGACTTCTCAAAATGATCATCTACTTTTGGACGCAAGTATCAGAGACACCAAACATCCGATAGAATTAGAGAAGTTCCCTCAAGCTCACTGCCTACTGTTAGACGTGAATTTCAGTGGACCGGACGTCCAATACTGTGAGACCCCGAAAATTTTCTTATTTTCCCAAGCATTTATTTTGGGCTTTTGGGCCTAAATTTTAGGGTTTTCTTTTATCTGTGGGTTTTCTGGGAAATTTTATGAGAAAATATGAATTTTGTATCATTTTCTGGATATAGGTTATTTTCTGTGCTTTTAAGGGGTGCACAGTGGTTGCGGGACCCGCTAGGGCGATCGGTACGGTAAAATGTAACTTTGGAAAATTTTATATACGGAAGCTTTATTACCTAGTGTTATGATTTAATTAGATGTTAGCTAGTGTAATTAAGCATTACAAGACAAGGAATTAAGATAAGCTTGGCAAGGCCACTTGTTGCAATTCCATTGGAGGGTAGAATTTTGACTTGTCTTACACCTTTACTAAATTAAATTTTGACCAAAATTCTTCATCATTTTCATCATCTTGGCCGGCCAACTAGGGAGAAAAGAAGAGAGAAACTTCTTCAATTTTCCTTCCATTCCTTGCCTCAATCTCAAAATCTAACCGTTTATTTCTTGAATTCCTCCATAAAACCTTCTTGCTAGGAGTGATTGAAGTGCTTGGTGGTTTTGTTTGAAGGGAGAGACCTCCATCTACCTTGTATCTAGTCTTTGTAAGGTAAGTGAGTAAGAATTGGTTTCTTTGTTTTTGATAAGATGAAATTGGAAGGTGATAGTGATTAAAGATACCATTTTGTGGATTATTTCATGACTTATGGTTGGGTTATGTCAATTTTCTATTTATTGAGGAATTTTCTGTTTTATATGATACCTTATGATTGAACAAGGTGTGATGGTTTTATATTGTATGATTTAGAGCTTATAAGTGTTAGTAGTGGTTGATTTCGGAAAATATCTGCATTTGTGAGCAATTTTGGTTTTAGGGTTTGGTGATTTGGGGCTTTTCTATATATGGCTCTCATACAAGTAATTGATGTGTACTTGAGCTTATTGTGACTCAAATAAGGTGTATGGACTAGTTTATGATATATAAGTGTATTGGTATAGGTTGGGTGTTGTTGATTAGGTTGAGATATGGAGAAATTAAGGGGAAATGCCGCCCAATTGGCTAGAAGTATGGGTGGTCTTGAATTGAGAAGGATTTGAATTGGAATGGAAGAATTTTGGAGTTTGTTTACATTCCACACCCTTGTTGCTTCATTCTTACTTTTGAGTAACTTATACTAGTACGTTAAATCTATACATTGACTCGTGTTTGAGTCTCAAATATGGTTTCTTGCATGTTTTAGGTCGTACCGGTGGACCGGGGCCTATACCTGACTCGAACGGGTGATTTGCTTGATTACTTGGTGAGTGTATCATTAAATGGTTGAATGCACTTGATATGTGACTTGTATGGCTTGAATAGGTCAAGGGTGTACTTTATCGCTCTTGACCACTTACTGGCATTATTGTTACTGTTAGACTGTGAAATTTCATGTATATATGTGGTTTGATATTTGCTAGGGCCATGCCCTATTATCACTGTGAAAACTGAGCTCTTTCCCTTAGGCCGTTATTCGAGACGAGCCGGCTAGGGCTTGGGCGAATCGTTAACGTGCCTTTGGGTCACTGATAGTCGAGTGGAGTATTGACTCCTCGACCTTATGGTATACTCGAGTATGACCTTTTGTAACTGTGAGATGTGCGGGCCCGGTAAGGGGGTGAATGGTGGAAGGAAGTGGTGTAAAGAGGAGCCTACGGGTCTTGGTTTCCAATGGTTGACGGAGTGTCAACAAGTACGATCAAGCATGGCAATCGGAAAACGGCCCTTGAGGGCCGATTGTATCCTTTTATATATGGTTGATTGACTAAAAGCACTTGTGTATATGTGGTTGTTGGCTTGTATCACTTATGTGCGAATTTGGTACCTCACAAGCGTAAGCTCACCCCTGTTATTTTGTTTTCCTTACAGGAGCACCGCCGGAACCAAGTTTTGAAATGAGTTGAGCTAGATATGTAGCTAGTTTTGAATAGCTCCTCGAAAACTTGAAACTTTGATGTATATGAATTCAAGTACTTTTGAAGTGTAAAATTGAACCTTTCTCATGTATATATGGCATGTATATACGTCTTTATCAAGTCTTGGATAAACTGCATTATGCATTTGATGTGTTTATGCGAGTATCGGTTTCGAAGGAAGGAAGAGAGGATTTTTGGCAAAACCACTGCCCAGAATCCGGCCAAGAACTGGCCGGATACAAGGCCGGATATGCAGGGGAAAAGAAAAAATTTTGGGTTTTAGCTACTAGCCGCAATCCGGCCAACTTCTGGCTGGATTACCGGCCGGATTGACAGGGGAATTTCGACCCCTTTGGGGTCTAGCCTCGGCCTCCTATCCGGCCGAGAATCCGGCCAGATTCTGGCCAGATAGTGACGTGGCCGGTTACTGTTCATCCACGGCAAATTTTCGTTTTCGTTTTTCTTGACCGATTCGAGTGCTCGAGCGCTATATTTTCTTCCGGGGTAATATTGTGGTAATAAGAGCAACTTAATAAGGTTATACGCTTGTTTTAGTATATTTTTCCTTCGCAAGTTAGATTTGGATTGTTTGTTTTGGGTTCGTAGTCCTGGCGAGAGCTGGGCAGGCAGTCCGTCGACCCCTCTGGTTCGCCTTAGGGGAAGATGGGGTCGTCACAAATACTCCCAACGGCTAGTAGACTCTTCAACTACCTTCTATCCATTGAAAGCATTAATGGGACACTTTTTGGTCTCATATAAACAGTACATGTTCAACTACTTTCAAAGAACTTTTGCACATTGAAAATACGAAAGATCTAGAGTAGTTTTATTGAGAAAATACTCTTCAAAGAAGATTTGTACTCTTGTTTGTGTGAATTTCGTGTAAACTCTTCTTGTGTGAGAAAAATACTTCAATAGTGTAGTTTTGTGAGGGTTATTTGAGTGATAGTAAAACTTTCTAACTTGATCAAGTGTAGTTTGGGGCAAAGAGAAAGTTATCCTTCCTTTGTACACAAAGATTGGTTGTATTTGGTCAACTTAAAAGGCTTGTTCTATAAAGTGATACTCAAGCTCAAGAGGAGCTTGGAAGTAAATTGGTTTGCTATTTCTTCTCTACTACTTAGTGTAGTGTCTTGTAATTCTAAATTGATTATCTCTTCTACTCCCGAGCAATCTTGTTTTCTTGATTAATTGTTCATTGTGTAGTCACCTAAAAAAGAGAATAAATTTCATATTGAGCAAAAAGTGTCTCATGACCTGATTAGTTTTTAAATAATCTAATTCACCCCCCACTTACGTTGTCTTCATCCTTACAAAATGTTCTGGGCCACAGTAAAACTACTCCAAAGATCAGGGGCTTATTTGCAAAATCCGTTTCTGGTCTCTTAGGAAACAAGGCCACTAGGCCAAATTTTGTTTATTTTCTGGGCCAAAAATCTCTTCAGACCAAACGAAAACCCGAAAAAAGGAACTCTAGACCACCAAAAAAAAATTTAGCCCAAACACTTTTTCTTTGTTGGCCTAATCAGCAACATCCCTCAAATTCCGGTTCGAAGGGACAAACCGCCCAACCCGTGGCACCCAAGGGTGCAGCTCCTCATGCTAGCCGAGCGTGGTACGGTGTTTTGTGCTGCCATTGTGGTTAAGGAAATAAAGTTGCGCCTTCGCTAATAGCTATAGCTTTAGGTGCAATGGTAAGCACTTGATCCTAACAAATAGTATTAAAACGAGGTCGCGGATTCGAGTCTCACTGGCTGTTGCGGGGAGAGGGATTGTTGGCCTACACACCAACATCCCTCAGATTCCAACTCGAAAGGACTAACCGTCCATCCTGTGATGTCTCACAAATATTTTATTATTTTAAAATTACATTTCGAGTTTATTTAAATATTTAATTGTCCATTTACTCTGATCATTATTTTCTAACCTCTTTAGACCTAATTACATGAATTTATAGCTTCGTTATATTTTTAAAGTGACTCGTTTAAAAATTTAAATTTTGGAACCTCATTAAGTGAAAATAGTGAATACACGATTTGGGATTTTAGCTGGTTTGGAAATACCATAAGTTGGAAAAATTGGAGACTTATATAATGGACTTAAGATAGGTATTTTATATTTAAATACTCAAGTAATAGTTATTAGTACCATCGTTATAAGAAATTCTTGGAGGTTTCGCTTTATCGCGCTTCATTTGGAGATACGCGTTTTTACACGCGCGATTTAATTGAAAGACTTTAGACCATTATTTTGGGACAATTAAGAGTAAATAATATTAATATGATTATAAGTATATTGGAGGTTTAGTGCACTAGTGAAATAAACTCGAGAGGAATCGAGTACAAAACGCGCGCATACGCACACTATTGGAGAGTTGACTTTTGTACACTTGAAACCCACAATTGCTAAGCTTCTCACGGAAGCCTCACCATCAGCAAACACTCTCCATTTCTCACCTCAACACAACCGAACAGCAAGGGAAAGAAGAACTAGCCTTGCTCCATCACTTTCTACTCCAAATTCATGCACCAAATCAAACCAAAATTGAACTACACCTAATTGAACACTTGGGGATTGTATCTAGCTAAAAAGGGGGAGCTTTTCACGGTTCATTTTGAAGCAAGGAGGGGCCGAAAATTCTGTCTTGTTCACCAATACAAGTAAGTGACGATCAATCCTCAAATTCTTAGCTTATGGAAGTTGATTTACACTTATGAGCTTAGATATTCATGTAGGTGGCTTGTTATTGTTGAAAAATTTTGAATGTGGGCTCTATGAACTCCCACTCTTGGATTTATGGCTAATGTGATGATTGATGATGGATTTAATGTTGGTTTATTGCTCAAATTGGTAGATTAATGGTCCATAGCTAGTATAAACTTCAAGGTGTGCATGGGTGTAAAGTTTCCAATTCTGCCCCGGTTATGATCGTGCCTCTTTTTGTGGAATTTTGAGGTTTTAATGGCTTGTATATGATTTTTATATGTTGTATGGATGGTATATAAAGTTTCATCGAAAAATATTGAGGTTTGGTTGGTCAAATGGATTAATCTCACAAAGCTAGCAAACCTGGAAAATTTTCCCGTAATGCTCAGACAGCCTTGTTGTTTCGGCCATAACTTTGTGCTCTGACATCGAAATCAAGTGCCGTTAGTGGAATTTGAAACTAGGCAATCCCAGCTTTCCAACGGTATAAAATGTAACACCTAATTCCACCCGAATATTCCGTACCAACAGTTTAAATATGACTGTCCTGTTTCTCTATTTTCCTGGAACGAAGTTCAGAGGCTACAGTTTGAGGCTCGAATTTGAGATATTTGTGCGCTGAATTTCAAAACAATTTCTTCTATGAAATTATAGTTTTATGAATGTATTTTCCAACGCCACCAATCATGCTCAATTCGGAGTTGAATTGAGTGATTTGTGATCAAAATACGAAACCTGCCATGTTCTTGAAAACCCTAAATTTTGGGCAGAATTGATGCTAGACTTGGTGTGGACTTGCCAGTTGAATTTCTTGGAGTTAAGACACTTACCAAATGTACCATGAATGTTCCTTAGGCTTTTCCTACACAAATGAACCATGTTTGAAGGATTTTCCTTGGCCAAATTTTTAGAATGGAAAACAAAAAGCTCAAGGCAGTTTTGCCTTAGGATTTTTCGAAACATTGGTTGTTTGGTTGACTACCTTCCCGAATGTATTTTTCCATGAAATTTGATAGGGGGATACTATTTATATATGAGTATTATATTGCTAAATTTGGTACCAATCCGAATCCATTTCACTGCTAAAATAAATTTCCAAAGATCATGACTCGAGTTTGGAAAACCCTTGTTTCACAAAGGAATTTTGGTAACTTTGAGTTGCCATATCTTAGTACTCAAAACTCCGTTTCTCGTTCCACTTGTTTTGTTGTAAACTTGGATTGCAACTCTAATAGAGTTCCAAATTTGAAAGGCTAGTTCCAATCAAGTAAAATTTGTCGAATTTTCAAGTTTGGCCAAAAACCAACTTAAATCTGCCTTATGAACCAAAACAATGACTTTGAGCTAATTTTTTAATGTTTTCCGTTTTGAATCTTAGAAAAGTGTATTCTAGGAACTTTTAGTACCTTGGAAGAGGTTTCCAACGGTACCAATTTTTCGAATTTTTCACATGTAGAACGTGAGATACGATTTTCTAATGTATCGTATCAAAACTGAAATTTTCCGAATATCAAGGAAATGGAGTTTTCGAGTACTCCTTATTCCTTCGATAGTACTTGAAAGTTTATGCTTGATTTCCAAGACAAAAGACTCGATTGCTCTTATATTTTAAGAAACTCCACTTGAACCTCGATTTACGAGTAATTGAAGTTCATTATCATGAAATTTTCCCAAGATTGTACTCGTGCACGATCTTCCTTGATAATTGGGATGTGCGAATGATAATTCACTATTATTTGCTCAGGCGCACACGAGGACCTTCAAGAGGACCCCACGGTGGACGCTTGAACTTCAATTGAATTTACTTACTCTTGTTACTTGGTGAGTGTCAAGTGTATGAATACATAATGCATGCTTAATTGTTGTAATTGTTTGGAGATTTAAAAAAAAAATGAAGGCGAGTGTGTACTTTACCGGACTCGTTCTTATTTTAAATGAATGACTGAAATGTATTGAATGAATGAATGAAATACAATGGTATGCTATGGCTACATACGTCGCTGGAGTGAATCTCCTCGACTTATAAATGTTAACTGGGGGACGCCCAAACTCATAGGCAAACCTTGGACTCGAGCCAGCTTGGGTTTGGTCGGGAACCTTGGCGAGGCATTAGAATTACCTAATAAACTTGATCTGTGACGGCCCCACCTCCCCCTAGGGCGTACCCCAGGGTTTGGCGGGCCGCCTGCCCAGCTCTCGCCGGGACTCAGTCGTTCACTACAATCCTCAAATGAATTACAATATAAATCTCAAATATACATCACATGGTCCACAAACATACATCCAAGTCTCCAATAATTACATGTCAAAAGCGAAGCGGAAACGATTCTCAACTATACATAAAATGATTCCAACATCCAAATTGTACAAGATATAGGCCATCCAAACACGTGCACAAGTACTACAAGCCTTCCTTCGCTTTGAGCCCTGTGGAGGGGAATAAAATATTTTTGGGGTGAGCTAGAAGCTCAGCGAGTAACCCGTAAAATCAGTAATCAAATCGGTTTCACAATAGTTCATTTCAATGATGTCATAAATCAAATGATAAGTCCAGAAACAATTACAACATTTACAATACATTAAAATGGAGTATCAATAATTCAAGGAACATTTACAATGGAAAGCGATAGTAACATTCATTAAAAGGATACGGGCTCACATGGAGCTATTCGTTTGTTCGTTCGTTCCCCTGACATTTCTCCTTATTCCTCCAATTATTTGAAAATTTCATTTTATAAATAAATCATCGTTCATCTTTTTATTCGTTCATCCGCTTTCCGGACGTTGACCGGACTCCACCCATCCGGACGTAGCCGGACTCCACCCATCCGGATGTAGCCGGACTACAAGGTAATACTCGAGTATACCAAATTCACCCAGGGTCACCATATCGCCCGACCGAGTCCGCTTCTGGCTCGAGTCGATCGGTAACGAAGGGTAGTGGCCAGTTCAGCCCAAAGGCTTACATCATGCGCAACTAGCATTTAATTATTAATCATTGAAAATTTCATATTTATTTAGGTCGAGTGCGATAAAGTACACACTCGCCTAGAAAACTCGTTTTAACAATCATCGAAAGCACTTAACACATTATCAATCAATAATAACAAGCCAATAAGTCAAGAATTACAGCAAACAAGGAACACTCGTATGCAAGCACGCATGATATGCAAGAAAACAGTTCAAAAGTAACTTTTGGAAACAGTTTAAAAGTAAATAATGCAGGAAACGGTTCATAAAGAACTTCAGAAATAGTTTGAGGTTACTCACCTCCATGGCTCAGAAATCATCCATCACATAACATTGCCTTGCTCAAATCCAAGTCTTAGATCACAAACTCAATGCAAACAAGTCCTTTAAAACTTCGGACAGCACTTCCCCTAAATTTGCTTACTTTCCCAGCCATCATGGCTTCATTATTTCTTCAGCCAGTCCCAAAGGTACACACACAACAACAAGTTCATCCAATAGCCATTCAGCAAGCTCCAAGTAGTACTAGTACAAGTCAAGCTAGGGAAAAGTCCGGAAATGAAAGTTAAGCTCAAAACCAGAAAAACAGTTTTGACGTCATTTTGCGGTAATGGTACCAAAGGCGCTACGATTGTCGGATGAAGGTACAAGATACACCGTTTTGAAACTAAGAGATAGGGATACAATATTACAGAAGATCACGCAACCCAGTTTCGAGTGTAACAAGGTAAAAAATGCAAGAAACTATACCAGAATGACAAAAAACATATTCACAGAACGCATTCTAGCGGAAACATCATAAATCAGGCTATCCAAGTCCAAATCCAGAAATTCCAAAACCAGCTGAAAGCTAAGAAACAGGGCTACAATACATCAGAAGACCTCAACAACCAATTCCAAAGCATTCCCAACCAAAATAACCCATTACAGAAGCAATTCCCAAATTCGGGTAAAATCAGGGCAGCAAGGGTAATTCCATCTTTTCTCAAGCTACGCTACTCCGATTGACCTGAAATTTTGCAGGCACCTCTAAAATATCATTACATACAACGTTCATGAAGACCACGCAGTCTAGTTCTCACCCTAACTAGGTCAAATTTTCCAAAACAACTCCAGATTTTCCAGTTCGAAATTCACTGCAGAAATCAACTAGCAGTCCTGCTTTATTCACTCATATCTCAGCACACACAACTCCAATTCAGGTAATTCCAAAGCCATTAGAAAGCTAAGATACAAGGCTATAATTCTTAAGAAGACATCAACAACCAAAGTAGTAGTATTCCTGGTCAAAACAACCAATTACAGAAGCTGATTAGCATGTTCGGATAGAAACAGGGCAGTAGGGGTATTTTGGTCTTTTCATAGGCTACGTTACTCCGATTGGGTTGATATTTTATAGGCAACTATAAAACCTCATTATCTACAACTTTCATGTTTTGTGCTAAGGCTAGTTCGGCCTCTAACCGGGTCACACAGAAACGGGCAGAAAGGGGAAAAAATGGAACCCTAATCTGGAAATTCATGCATTCAAGTGTTAATCCTCCATAAAATCGCATCTTTAACCAATACAAACCATTAATTTGACATCATCAAGACCACAGAAGGAATCCATTAGCTACTCACCTTGGAACCTCAAGAAAGGAAGCAACTTAGCACCACTTTCTTCCAAACCACTTCACAACCAACCTCACAACCACTAAACTAAGGGTTTTTATGGAGAAATTGAAAGTTTAAACGGTTGATTTGCTAGATCCAAGCAAGAAATTGAAGAAACAAGTTGAGAGCTTTCTTTCCTTTGCTTGTAGAGAGAGAGAGTCGGCCAAGCAAGGTAAAATGAAGAAAATTAGGTCAAAATTAGCTTTAAGAAGATATAAATATCTTGGTCAAAAGTCCAAGGGTGAATTGGATGGTGACACTTGTCACCTTTTGGTTTAAATCTTATCTTTTGTCTCTCCAATGATAATCCATATAAGTAACATCTAATTATCTCTTAGCACCTTGTAAAATAATATCATTTAATACTAAACTCCAACAAGTTATCAAAAATATATTGCATTTACCGCACTAGCGGGTCCCACGTTCAAAACGCACTTCAAAAATAACTTGGACTAACTTGTACTAGAAAAATGGTTCAAAAACTATATTCCCTTACAATAAATGTATAGGAAATTAATATATTAAAGAAAGACATCAAATTATAGACAAGGAAACAAAATAATGTCTCGAAAATATATAAAATGTTTCGGGTTCTCACACGTATCTTTCGGGGCGTCACATGATCTATTGGAGAGATCTTGCTTGGCATACTCGTTGAAATATCGCCTTATAAATGACGTTCGGGCCCGGTGGGAGTATGTGCGGTGGATGGATGGAAGTAAGTGGTGATCTATGGAATGGAACACCGATCCGGTTGACGGAGTGTCATCGCGGGAAGGTATACGAATGACAGTGGCAAAGCAAGTGGAAATTAGCTCCTGAGAGCTCCGATATCCTTGAATTGTTTTTGTTTACTTTCCGCTCGAATTGTTACTTATTGCAATATTGTTGCTTTACTTGTTGAATTGGGATTGTTACTTGAACAATGTGCTTGCATGTGTGTTCTTGGCCTCACGAGCGTTTTGCTCACCCTATAGATCTGTTTTCCTTAACAAGTTTGGGCTTGAAATGAGGTTCAGAGGAATTTCTCTTTTGTGTACTCATGTAATAGGGTTCCAACTCTTTTATCTAGACTTTTGGTTATTGTATATTTTGGACTGTATTATGGAAACCCGATGTAAGGTTTGGGTGATTGTTAAAATCATTAAGTTTGAATGCTTCCGCACTATTTATATGTATATTTTCTGGTTATCGACTTCTAGTATCGTTATAAGTTTGAATGGAAATTGGTTGAGTCCTGACGAGAACTGGGAAGACGTCCCACAGATACCCTTTGGTTCGCCTTAGGGAGAAGTGGGGGGTCACAGTTGGTATCAGAGCGCTAGGTTAGAGATCTATATGGGAGACATATCAGATACTCTACCTGTAAGACTTGAGACCAGAAGATTAAGTTATACCTTAAGAGGTATTTTGGGCATACTAGTGATTGGGTTAGGCATGCATAAACGATATCCAAACTAGATAGTGATTTCATTTCTAACTCGAAAAGTGCTATTATTTTGCAGGGATGGAAAACGAAAATGGAGTTCCGGCAGTTAACGGGAATGGCCATGCGAATGGTCATGTAGCGCCTCCTAGGCCTATCTACTACCGAGCGCTAGGTGGGGGAACTCGAGTGCGCTATTCCCCATCTGACAGACATCCCCGATGTTTTTCTTGTAGGTTGACCTCGCCTACCCGAACCACCTCGTGCTTGCTTTGGACGACGAGCGTCGTCAGTTAGTGGATCTTAACCGGGATTTACAGGCAGAGGCGGACGAGGTTAGACAGATGGTTAGCGCTCAGGGAGAGAGGATTGTGCAGCTCGAGGAGGTACTAGAGGATGAGGTGGCCACATCTGCAGTGGTACGTGAGGAGTTTCAGAGTACTAGGGCTCGATTTACTAGGTTGAGAGAGGAGGTCCGTAGTCGGGCTTCCGACATCTTGACTGATGCCACTAGGCTAGTGGATGAGGCGATGGAGGGAGTCTAGAGCCCTGAGGAGGAGGAGGTTCCACCCGATAGTCCTGCCGTGGACTAGGTCTAGACTAATCGACCTTTCTTTTGACCCTTTTGACTAGTACAGCTAGGATTAGCAGAGGTGATGCTAAGTGCTGAGGCCATTGTATTTTGTATGACTGTGTGGCTTATTTTTGAAGCACTTGCTTTTACTTTAGTCTTCTGTGACTAAAAGTACTCTTGCGGCACCTGTGTGCTATATTTTTGTGACTACCCCATGACTTGCTAGTTGTATTAACTTGATATGCTAATGAATGTAAATTATAGTTATTTTCAATGTTTCCTTGATTGGTTCCTGCTTTCTACTTTGCATTGCATAATTGATTTATTTCTTGCACTAGGTACGTCTAGGTTATGGAAGGACTAAGAGGTGGTCGAGGCCGTGGTCGAGATCGTGGGCGAGGGACTAGACAGGCCCAACTTCAAAGGAATGACCAGGGATCGACAACTGGACCGACCCAAGGTTAGGAAAGTATTGAGGGTAATCAAGTGGCTACTGCCATTAATAGGATGACTGATATCCTAGAGCGCTTAGCTGATAGACAAGGCCCTGAACCGTTCAACCAATCTGTGGGTCAGGAAAGAGGAGAGGATAAAGCCTTAGAGAGGTTCTTAAAGTTCAACCCGCCTAAGTTTCTTGGAGAACCTGATCCTGAAATAGCAGAGAATTAGTTAGAGAGGATGACCAATATATTCGCTGCTCTAGACTACTCTGAGGATAGGCGAGTGAATTTTGCTGCCTTTCAATTTGAGGGAGTAACCCGTGCTTGGTGGGATCTGATAAAAGGAAAATGAGAAAGAACTCAAACCCCTTGAACTTGGGAGAATTTCACGAGGGAGTTTACTGAAAAATTTCTTCCACCATTGATTCAAGAAAAAAAGGAGGATGAGTTTATCAAGCTGAAACAGGGGACCCTTAGTGTAGCGGAGTATGAAGGGAAATTCAATAAGTTTTCTAAGTATGCTCCTGAGCTAGTAGTCAATGAACGGAAGAGGATTAGATGGTTTGTACAGGGGTTTAATGTGAAAATTCATGAGGGTTTGGCCGCAGCCCAAATTTCTACTTTTACTGAAGCTTTAGGAAAGGCACAAAGGGTTGAAAGTGCAAGACTGCAACTGAGGAACTTTCACAATAGAAAGTGGAATTTTTCTAACTCTGTATCTGGGCAGGATAGTAAAAGTGCACACCCTTCCAAGATGGGAAGAGGAATGGGAGGAATTAGGACCACTGGAGCTTCTAGGGGAGTTTTATCCAGAAGTGGTTGCAGTGGACCGGCTCAGGCTAGAGGAGCGCCTTCTACTGGTTCGGCTGTGACTCCCAAGTCACATGTGGGTGCTGTGGTAAATCCAACCGCTCTGAAAATGATTGTTGGAGAAAGTTTGGAAAGTATTTGGCTTGTGGTAGCACCGAACATCAACTCGTGGCTTGTCCAAGTAAGACGAAAGTAGGAGGTAACACCCAAAGACCCGAGAAGTCAACCTCTAAACAGACCAGTGCGGGAGGAAGTCGGCCGAAAGTACCGGCTAGGGTTTGTGCATTGGATTATCAACAAATCCCTAAAGCAACTGAAGTGGTTGAAAGTACAATTCCAATCTTTCATCGTTTAACTAGAGTTTTAATTGATTCGGGTGCAACACATTCTTTTGTAAACCCTAATTTTATGAGTGGGATAGATTTGAAACCAATTAACTTACCGTATGATTTGGAGGTTAAAACACCCACTGGAGATCAAAGTTTAATTGCTAACGTGGTGTATAGAGGCTGTGAAGTCTGTGTTGGGGAGCGAAAATTATTGGCCGACCTGATAAGTTTAGCAATTAAGGGATATTATGTGATTTTAGGAATAGATTGGCTAGCCCGTTATAATACCCAGTTAAACTGCCGAATAAAGATTGTAGAATTGTGCATTCCAGGGGAGGCAACCCTGAAGTTGGATGTAAGGGACAAATTGGCTTCGTCCGCACTTATCTCAGGGATTCGGGTTAGAAAATTATTAAGTAAATGAGCTAAATGGCATTTGGCTTTTCTTATTAACACCCCTAGTGATAAGATGAAATTGGAGAACGTGCCTGTAGTGAAAAACTTTCCAGATGTTTTTCCTGAAGAGTTAGAGTCTTTACCCCCGGAACGGGAAATAGCTTTAAAATTGATGTAATTCCGAGAGTAGCACCTATCTTTAAGACACCATATCGGGATGGCACCGGGGGAATTGAAGGAGTTGAAATTACAACTGCAGGACTTATTGGATACGGGTTTCATAAAGGAGAGTGATTCTCCGTGGGGAGCCCCGGTTTTGTTCGTTAAGAAAAAGGATGGGAGTTTAAGATTATGCATAGACTATAGAGGCTTGAATGATGTCACAATTAAGAATAAGTACCCATTGCCCCACATTGATGAATTGTTTGACCAATTGCAAGGGGCGGGAGTATTTTTTAAGTTGGATTTGAGACAGGGTTATTATCAATTGAGGATTTTGGAGAAAGACATACCCAAGACTACTTTTAACTCAAAGTACGAGCACTTTGAATTTGCAGTGATGCCATTTGGGTTAACTAATGCTCCTACAGCTTTCATGGATCTAATGCATAGGGTTTTCAAGCCTTATCTAGATCAATTTGTGGTGGTCTTCATTGGTGACTTTTTAGTGTATTCTAAGAATGTGAAAGATTATGAGAAACACTTGAGAATTGTTTTACAAACCCTGAGGGAACACCAGTTATATGCTAAGTTTAGCAAGTGTGAGTTTTAATTAAAAGAAGTGACTTTCTTGGGACACATAATTTCTAAGGATGGGATTAAAGTGGATCCAGCTAAAGTTGAAGCTGTTTCAAAATGGAAAACATCGAAAAATCCTATTGAGGTCCGAAGTTTTATTGGATTAATAGGGTATTACCGGAGATTTTTTCAAGATTTTTCTAGAATTGCTGGACCAATGACTAAGCAAACCAAGAAGAGTGGGAAGTTTATTTGGAGTCCTAAGTGCGAAGAGAGTTTTCAGGAATTGAAAAGACGTTTAACCAGAGCCCCAGTGTTAGCTCTACCAAATGGAACGGATAGTTTTGTAGTTTACACAGATGCCTCTAAGGAAGGATTGGGATGTGTTTTGATGCAAAATGACAAGATGATAGCGTATGTCTCTAGGAAATTGAAACCACATGAGGGAAATTACCCGACCCATGACTTGGAGTTAGCGGCTGTGGTCTTTGCTTTGAAGAAATGGAGACATTATCTATATGGAGTGACGTTTGAGGTCTTTACTGACCACAAAAGCCTTAAGTATCTATTCTCTCAAAAGGAGCTGAATTTGAGGCAACGTGAATGGGAGAAATTTTTGGAAGACTATGACTGCACGATCAAGTACCATCCAGGAAAGGCTAATGTAGTGGCCAATGCTTTGAGTCGTCAAGTGCAAATAGCGGGGTTGATGATTAAGGAACTTCATTTGTTAGAAACGGTTAGTTATTGGAATCCCCGACTGGAACCGAGGAAAGTAATTTTGGAAAATATTGTAGTGAATTCCACTTTGTTGGAACGTATCAAGGGATCTCAAGAAAATGACACCGAAGTGTAGAAATGGTCGAAAAAAGTTGAAAAAGGAAAAAAGTCGAATTTTAACCTAGGATCGAACGGTATTTTGAAGTTTCAAAATCGGATAGTGGTGCGAAACGACGAGGAACTTAAGAAGGAGATTTTAGAAGAGGCACACCGATCGAAATTTACGGTACATCTTGGAGGTAATAAAATGTACCAAGACCTAAAGAGTCTGTATTGGTGGGAGAATATGAAGAGAGAAATTGCCCAATTTGTTCAGACTTTCTTGGTTTGTCAACAGGTTAAGGTCGAGCATCAGAGACCATCAGGACTTTTATAACCTTTAGAGATACCTGAATGGAAATGGTAAAACATTATTATGGATTTTGTATCAGGTTTATCTAGGACCCAAAGAGGCCATGATGCTATTTGGGTAATAGTGGATAGACTGACCAAATCAGCTCATTTTCTGCCGATTAATATGAACTATCCATTGGAGAAGCTAGCTAAACTGTACAAGGCTGAAACCATCAAGTTACATGGAATTCCCATGAGTATCGTGTCTGACAGAGACCCGAGATTTGTTTCGAGATTCTGGCAAAAGATGCAAGAGGTGTTAGGGACTAAATTTAATTTCAGTACCACTTATCATCCTTAGACCGATGGATAATCTGAGAGGACAATCCAAACTCTTGAGGATATGTTGAGGACTTGTGTTCTGAATTTTGGGAAAAGTTGGAGTAAGTTTTTGACTTTGGTGGAATTTGCTTATAATAATAGTTTTTACTACTCCATACAAATGGCTCCATATGAAGAGTTTTATGGTCGGAAATATAGGTCTCCGATTTGTTGGGATGAAGTAGGTGAACGGAAGATTTTAGATCCGACTACACTGTCTTGGATTGAGGAAACTAATGAAAATGTAAAGTTGGTACGTCCGAGAATTCAAACCGCACAGAGCCGTCAAAAGAGTTATGCAGATAATCGGAGAAAAGATTTGGTATTTGCGGTTGGAGATCTAGTCTTTCTTAAGATTACACCTCTAAAAGCAAGTTTGATGACTGGGAAAGGAAAGAAGTTACAATCGAGATTTGTAGGACCTTACAAGATTATCCAACGCGTGGGGAATGTGGCATACAAGTTGGAGTTGCCGCCAAGTTTATCCCGAATTCATAATGTGTTCCATGTATCTATGTTTAAGAAGTACCATCGAGACCCTTCTCACATTTTGTAACTGGAAAGTATTGAAATTGATGAAACCTTAACCTATGAGGAGAAACCGGTGAAACTTTTGGATAGGAAGGTGAAAGAATTGAGAAATAAACAGATACCGTTGGTGAAAGTTCTTTGGAGGAACCACGGTCTAGAGGAAGCGATTTGGGAAGTCGAGGAAGCAATTCAAGAAAAGTATCCAGATCTGTTCATCAATCAAGGTAAATTTCGAGGACGAAATTTTCTTAAGGGGGAGAGGATGTGATGTCTCACAAAATTTTTATTATTTTAAAATTTAATTTCGAGTTTATTTAAATATTTAATTGCCCATTTACTCTGATTATTATTTTCTAACCTCTTTAGACCTAATTACATGGATTTATAGTTTCGTTATATTTTTAAAATGACTCGTTTAAAAATTTAATTTTTGGAAACTCATTAAGTGAAAATAGTGAATACACGATTTGGGATTTTAGCTGGTTTGGAAATACCATAAGTTGGGAAAATTGGAGACTTGTATAATGGACTTAAGATAGGTATTTTATATTTAAATACTCAAGTGATAGTTATTAGTACCATCGTTATAAGAAATTCTTGGAGGTTTCGCTTTATTGCGCTTCATTTGGAGATACGCGTTTTTACACGCGCGATTTAATTGAGGGACTTTAGACCCTTATTTTGGGACAATTAAGAGTAAATAATATTAATATGATTATAAGTATATTGGAGGTTTTGTGCACTAGTGAAATAAACTCGAGAGGAATCGAGCACAAAACGCGCGCGTACGCGCACTATTGGAGAGTTGACTTTTGTTCACTTGAAACCCACAATTGCTAAGCTTCTCACAGAAGCCTCACCATCAGCAAACACTCTCCATTTCTCACCTCAACACAACCGAACAGCAAGGGAAAGAAGAACCAGCCTTGCTCCATCACTTTCTACTCCAAATTCATGCACCAAATCTCAACCAAAATTGAACTACACCTAGTTGAACACTTGGGGATTGTATCTAGCTAAAAAGCGGGAGCTTTTCGCGGTTCATTTTGAAGCAAGGAGGGGCTGAAAATTCTATCTTGTTCACCAATACAAGTAAGTGACGATCAATCCTCAAATTCTTTACTTATGGAAGTTGATTTACACTTATGAGCTTTGATATTCATGTGGGTGGCTTGTTATTGTTGGAAAATTTTGAATGTGGGCTCTATGAACTCCTAATCTTGGATTGATGGCTGATGTGATGATTGATGATGGATTTAATGTTGGTTTATTACTCAAATTGGTAGATTAATGGTGCATAGCTAGTATAAACTTCAAGGTGTGCATGGGTGTAAAGTTTCTAATTCTGCCCCTGTTATGATCGTGCCTCTTTTTGTGAAATTTTAAGGTTTTAATGGCTTGTATATAATGTTAATATGTTGTATGGATGGTGTATAAAGTTTCATCGAGAAATATTGAGGTTGGTCAAATGAATTAATCTCACAAAGCTAGCAAACCTGAAAAAATATTCCCGTAATGCTCAGATAGCCTTGTTGTTTTGGCCATAACTTTGTGCTTCGACGTCAAAATCAAGTGCCGTTAGTGGAATTTGAAACTAGACATTCCCAACTTTCCAACGGTATAAAATGCAACACCTAATTCCACCCGAGTATTCCGTACCAACCATTTAAATATGACTGTCCTGTTTCTCTATTTTCCTGGAACGAAGTTCAGAAGCTACAACTTGAGGCTCGAATTTGAGATAGTTGTGTGCTGAATTTCAAAATTATTTCTTCTGTGAAATTATAGTTTTATGAATTTATTTTCCAACTCTACCAGCCATGCTCAATTCTGAGTTGAATTGAGTGATTTGTGATCAAAATACGAAACCTGCCCTGTTCTTGAAAACACTAAATTTTGGGCAGAATTGAGGCTAGACTTGGTGTGGACTTGCCAATTGAATTTCTTGGAGTTAAGACACTTACCAAATGTACCATGAATGTTCCTTAGGCTTTTCCTACACAAATGAACTATGTTTGAAGGATTTTCCTTGGCCAAATGTTTGGAATGGAAAACAAAAAGCTCAAGGCAGTTTTGCCTTAGGATTTTTTGAAACTTTGGTTGTTTGGTTGTCTACCTTCCCGAAGGTATTTTTTATGAAATTTGATGGAAGGATACACTTTATATAGGAGTATTATATTACTAAATTTGGTACCAATCTGAATCCATTTTGCTGCTCAAATAAATTTTCAAAATTCATGACTCGAGTTTGGAAAACCCTTGTTTCACAAGGGAATTTTGGTAACTTTGAGTTGCCATATCCTAGTATTCAAAACTCCGTTTCTCGTTCCGCTTGTTTTTTTGTAAACTTGGATTGCGACTCTAATAGATTTCCAAATTTCAAAGGTTAGTTCCAATCAAGTAAATTTTACCGAATTTTCAAAGTTGGCCAAAAACCAACTTAAATCTGCCTTATGAACCAAAACAGCGACTTTGAGCTTATTTTTGAATGTTTTCCATTTTGAATCTTAGAAAAGTGTATTCTAGGAACTTTTAGTACCTTGGAAGAGGTTTTCAACGGTACCAAGTTTTCTAATTTTTGACATATGGAACGTGAGATACGATTTTCCTAATGTATCGTATCAAATTTCGAATATCAAGGAAATGGGGTTTTCGAGTACTCGTTATTCTTTCGATAGTACTTGAACGTTTATACTTGATTTCCAAGACAAAAGACTCGATTGCTCTTATACTTTAAGAAACTCCACTTGAACCTCGATTTACGAGTAATTGAGGTTCATTATCAAGAAATTTCCCCTAGATTGTACTCGTACACGATCTTCCTTGATAATTGGGATTTGTGAATGATAATTCACTATTATTTGCTCATGCGCACACGAGGACCTTCAAGAGGATCCCACGGTGGACGCTTGAACTTCAATTGAATCTACTTACTCTTGTTACTTGATGAGTGTCAAGTGTATGAATACTTGATACCTGCTTAATTGTTGTAATTGTTTGGAGATTTAAAAAAAATGAGGGCGAGTGTGTATTTTACCACACTCGTTCTTATTTTAAATGAATGACTGAAATGTATTGAATGAATGAATGAAATGCAATGGTATGCTATGGCTGCATACGTCGCTGAAGTGAATCTCCTCGACTTATAAATGTTAATTGGGGGACGCCCAAACTCATAAACAAACCTTGGACTCGAGCCAGCATGGGTTTGGTCGGGAACCTTGGCGAGCTATGAGAATTAGCTGATAAGGTTGATCTATTGGAGAGATCTTGCTTGGCATACTCGTTGAAGTATCGCCTTATAAATGACGTTCGAGCCCGGTGGGGGTATGTGCGGTGGACGGATGGAAGTAAATGGTGATCTAAAGAATGGAAATACCGACCCGGTTGACGGAGTGTCATCGCGGGAAGGTATACGAATGGCTGTGGCAAAGCAAGTGGAAATTTGCTCCTAAGAGCTCCAATATCCTTGAATTGTTTCTGTTTACTTTCCGCTCGAATTGTTATTTATTGCAATATTGTTGCTTTACTTGTTGAATTGGAATTGTTACTTGAACAACGTCCTTGCATGTGTGTTCTTGGCCTCACGAGCGTTTTGCTCACCCTATAGATCTGTTTTCTTTAACAGGTTTGGGCTTGAAATGAGGTTCGGAAGAATTTCTCTTTTGTGTACTCGTGTAATAGGGTTCCAACTCTTTTATCTAGACTTTTGGTTATTGTATATTTTGGACTGTATTATGGAAACCCGATGTAAGGTTTGGGTGATTGTTAAAATCATTAAGCTTGAATGCTTCCGCACTATTTGTATGTATATTTTCTAGTTATCGACTTATAGTATCATTATAAGCTTGAATGGAAATTGGTTGTGTCTTGACGAGAACTGGGAAGGTGTAACAGCCCCACCTTCCCCTAAGGCGAACCAAAGGGGTTAGCGGACTGCCTGCCCAACTCTTGCCAGGACTACGGAGCGGTTACACGCGTTCTAAAACGTTTCGGAAATGCAAAAGTGCGCTCGGACAAGCCACAAGAACCAAAATAACAAAATAATAAGCAAAAGGAAAACGATGAATAGTGCCTGGAATAGGGGAAACCGAGAACCCACCAAACAGTAATACATAGCAATTCAACATTTACAACCACACTTGGCATGTCAAAAACTATACATATGGTATACACATATTCGGTTTGCCATTCAGAAGATGAACCCAATACACATTAGGGTTTCATGAGATGAGCTATTCAAAATAGACATATACATGGCTCAATTTGGCAACCAACACGTATGAGCTCCCAAAAGTGATTATTTTCCTGTAAGGAAAACAAAAGGGAACAGAAAGGGGTGAGCTTGCGCTCAATGAGGTACCAAACAGATAGCAATAAAATCATGGCATTTCATGTTTAACAAATCAGATACACATGCCAGATATAAAGCAACGGAACCACTGATTCAAATCAGAAGGATACGGGTGGCTCTCAGGAGCCAAATTTCCAGCGCAGTACTTGATCCAGACCCGTTGACCCTCCGTCAACGTATATAGAACCAAAGCGTCCGTAGACCCCTCTTCACTCCAAATTCCGTCCACCAAACACCCCTTTACCGGGCCCGCTCACCGTATCAGTAACAGAAATGGTAATACTCGAGTATACCGGAACCCAAGGGTCTCAATACCCAAAGATCCCCGAACAGACTACCGTGGTTCGTTATCTAATCGTCCAGGCCCTTGCCGGCCCGACTTGAATAACTTAGCCACAGGATTTGAGCTCATAGGTCACAGAAAGGTCGTTGGACACAAGCTTCCAAACGACGTCAGAACAGATACAGTTTCAGATACAGATAACAGATTCAGTACAGTTTCAGATACAGATACAGATAACAGATTCAGATAGACGTTCAGAATTGGAATATGAACAGACCAGAGAACGAGTGTGATAAAGTACACCCTCGCCTCCACTTTATCAAAGCAGTACTTGGCTTCAATAGTCATAAGTCAAGTATTCAGATATTCAGATATTTCACATAAAGGGTAGCAGGCAGTGGTACACTCACCGATTCAACTTCAAAAGTTTCACTTCAGATTGGCCTTAATCGCCAAGAAACCCTAAAATAATCAAAATAAACCAATTGAAGGTTTCATATCTAAAATCGAATAAACGGAATGCACAAGTGAGACATACTAATGCAAGGGTGCAAAAACATGATTTTCTTGAAAACAAAAAGATAACATCAAGACCTAGGCGCAAACAACCCAAAAGCCCTTCATTTCCATCAAAAGGCAAATCCAACTTAAAGAACCAAACGGCCTAGAAAATTGGGCAGCACTTCCCCTAAATTTCTTACTTTTCCAGCCATTAAGGCTTCATTATTTCCTCAAATCAGTCCCAACACCTCACACAAAAGTCATCTCATTCCCAAAAGCCGTTCACTAGGCTCAAAGTAGTACAAGTACAAAAGTTAGCTAGAAAATGACCGGAATAAGAGTAAGCCTTAAAACCATGCCAACCAATAGGGTTTCATAAAGCCATGCCAATCACAACCCCAATAGGGTTTCATATACATATATAAGCATAATAGCAAACCAGAAAATCAGGAAAATATAACTCATTTGATCAATCAACAAAAACAGTTTTGGCCTCCGTATGCGGTAATGGTACAAAATGCAATACGCTTATCGGATGAGGGTGTAAGACCCACCATCTCGAAGCTAAAAGACAGAGCTACAACAATGTAGAAGGTCACTCAGTCCAAATCCTAGCACAACTAGGTCAAAATTGCAGAAAACCAAGCCAGAACCGTAATTGCAGGTTCCCAAATCACACAAAACTGGAATACGTCTATCTCAGCCTACACAGGTCCAAATGCATTGATTCCAAAGGCAAATGAAAGCTAACACATCAAGCTACATTTCATCAGAAGATACCCACAACAAAATCCAAACCAATTCCAGTCAAAACAGACAATTACTATCGCAGTTCGCACATTCTGTTCACCCAGAACAGCAACAGTAAAAACGGCATAACTCACTCTACACTACTCCAAATGCCCTGAAATTTTGTAGCCACTTCAAAATCATCAATACCTACAACTTTCATGTTTAGAGCAAAGTCCAATTCGGCCTCTATCTATGACCTAAAATTTCGGACAGAATGTTCAACCAAGAACCCTAATTTTCCAGAAATTCTTCCAAATCCAAAATTGATTGCAATTTTCTATCATATGCACCTACTAGAGCCAAAGCCCCTTATTACCAACCATCAAAAACAATCACACCATCAAGATCATATGAAACCAGAAAATTCCTCAAAAAATAAAAAACTCAACCAAATCACTTCAAACCAAGAAATAATCCACAATTTCTAACACAATAGCCACCATTAGGCATAAATTCAACATCATTAGCTATAAGAAAATGTTCAATCATCACTTACCAAGTAAACAAGAGAGAGGAAGATGTTGGACACCTTAAGTTCTCCAAAAAGCTTCACCAAAACACTCACTAACACCAAGTGGAAGGATTTTATGGAGTAAAAACTAATTTAGGCAAATAGTTTGGAAGATTGAGCTAGTTAGGAGCTTGAAATTTGAAGCAAGTTTCTTCCTTCTTGAGCTCTCAAGAGTCGGCCAACATAGAATGAAAAATGGTTATTTTTTGTGAATTTTTGAAGATATTTACTCCATAAGTCAAAAGGTCAAAACCCATGAATAGTAGTCTTAAGTCCTAACCAATGGAAAAATGACACATGGCATCTCATTAAATGCAATTCAATCCTTTAGTCACCTCTCACATCAATCACTTCACACTCCTCTACTTATCTATTAACACCCGATAAATTTTACACAGTATCCGAAACTTAACCTTATTGGCCGAATTTTTTCGAACTTTCCGCACTAGTGGGTCCCACTTCCTTTCTATATCCTTAATTTTCAAAAACTACCCAATGCTAGGGAAAATCATATAAAACTTATATTTACTCATAAAAATTATCTAAAAAATTTTTCGGATACAGAAAGTGCAGAAAACAAACCATTGAAAATAAGAAAACCTGGAAATATAATAAAACCTAGAAAATGGAAAAATTACGGGTTCTCACAGAAGGCGTCCCACGGATACCCTTTGGTTCGCTTTAGGGAGAAGTGGGGGCGTCACAGTTGGTATCAGAGCGCTAGGTTAGAGATCTATATGGGAGACATATCAGATACTCTACCCTTAAAACTTGAGACCAGATGATTAAGTTATACCTTAAGAGGTACTTGGGGCATACTAGTGATTGCGTTAGACATGCATAAACGATATCCGAACTAGATAGTGATTTAATTTCTAACTCGAAAAGTGTTATTATTTTGCAGGGATGGAAAACGGAAATGGAGTTTTGGCAGCTAACGGGAATAGCCATACGAATGGTCATGTAGTGCCTCCTAGGCCTATCTACAATCGAGCGCTAGGTGGGGGTGCTCGAGTACGCTATTCCCCATCTGACAGACATCCCCGATATTCGTGTAGATTGACCTTCGCCTACCCGAACCACCTCGTGCTTGCTTTGGATGACGAGCGTCGTCAGTTAGTGGATCTTAACCAGGATTTACAGGCAAAGGTGGACGAGGTTATACAGATGGTTAGCGCTCGGGGAGAGAGGATTGTGGAGCTCGAGGAGGTACTAAAGGGTGAGGTGGCCACATCTGTAGTGGTTCGTGAGGAGCTTCAGAGTGCTAGGGCTCGACTTACTAGGTTGAGAGTCGTAGTCAGGCTTCCGACATCTTAACTAATGCCACTAGACTAGTGGATGAGGCGATGGAGGGAGACCAGAGCCCTGAGGAGGAAGAGGATCCAGAGGAGAATCCTGAGGAGGAGGTTCCACCCGATAGTCCTGCTGTGGACTAGGTCTAGACTAATCGATCTTTCTTTTGACCCTTTTGACTAGCACAGCTAAAATTAGCAGGTGTGATACTAAGTGCTGAGGCCATTATATTTTGCATGACTGTGTGGCTTATTTTTGAAGCACTTGCTTTTACTTTAGTCTTCTGTGACTAAAAGTACTCTTGTGGCACTTGTGTGCTATATTTTTGTGACTACCCCATGACTTGTAAGTTGTATGAACTTGATATGCTAATGAATGTAAATTATGGCTATTTTCAATGTTTCCTTGATTGGTTCCTGCTTTCTACTTTGCATTGCATAGTTGATTTATTTCTTACACTAGGCACGCCTAGGTTATGGAAGGACTAAGAGGTGGTCGAGGCCGTGGTCGAGGTCATGGGCGAGGGACTAGACAGACCCAACCTCAAAGGGATGACCAGGGATCGGCAACTGGACCGACCCAAGGTTAGGAAAATATTGAGGGTAATCAAGTGGCCACTGTCATTAATAGGATGACTGATATCCTAGAACGCTTAGCTGATAGACAAGGCCCTGGACCGTTCAACCAACCTGGGGGTCAGGAAAGAGGAAAGGATAAAGCCTTAGAGAGGTTCTTAAAGTTCAACCCGCCTTAGTTTCTTGGAGAACCTGATCCTGAAATAGTAGAGAATTGGTTAGAGAGGATGACCAACATATTCGCTGCTCTTGACTACTCTGAAGATAGGCGAGTGAATTTTGCTACCTTTCAATTTGAGGGAGTAGCCCGTGCTTGGTGGGATCTGATAAAAGGAAAATGGAAAAGAACTCAAGCCCCATGGACTTGGGAGAATTTCACGAGGGAGTTTACTGAAAAATTTCTTCCACCTTTGATTCAAAAAAAATGGGAGGATGAGTTTATCAATCTGAAACAGGGGACCCTTAGTATAGCGGAGTATGAAGGGAAATTCACTAAGCTTTCTAAGTATGCTCCTGAGCTAGTAGTCAATGAACGGAAGAGGATTAGACGGTTTGTACAGGGACTTAATATGGAAATTCAGGAAGGCTTGGCCGCAACCCATATTTCTACTTTTACTGATGATTTAGAAAAGGTACAAAGGGTTGAAAGTGCAAAACTGCAAGTGAGGAACTTTCACAATAGAAAGTGGAATTTTTCAAGCTCTGCGTCTGGGCAGGCGAGTAAAAATGCACACTCTTCCAAGATGAGAAGAGGAATGGGAGGAATAAGGACCACTGGAGCTTCTAGGGGAGTTTTATCCAGAGGAGGTCGCAATGGACATGTTCAGGCTAGAGGAGCGCCTTCTACTGGTTCGGCTGTGACTCCTCAAGTCACATGTGGGTACTGTGGTAAATCCAACCATTCAGAGAATGATTGTTAGAGAAAGTCTAGGAAGTGTTTGGTTTGTGGTAGCACCGAACATCAACTCGCGACTTGTCCAAGTAAGATGAAAGTGGGAGGTAACACCCAAAGACTCGAGAAGTCAACCTCTAAACAGACCAGTGCGAAAGGAAGTCGACCGAAAGTACCGGTCAGGGTTTATGCATTGGATTATCAACAAATCCCTGAAGCGACTGAAGTGGTTGAAGGTACAATTCCAATCTTTCATCGTTTAGCTAGAGTTTCAATTGATCCGGGTGCAACACATTCTTTTGTAAACCCTAATTTTATGAGTGGGATAGATTTGAAGTCAATTAAGTTATCGCATGATTTGAAGGTTAAAACACCCGCTGGAGATCAAAGTTTAATTGCTAACCTGGTGTATAGAGGCTGTGAAGTCTGTGTTGGGGAGCGAAAATTATTGGCCGACCTGATAAGTTTAGCAATTAAGGGATATGATATGATTTTAGAAATGGATTGGCTAGCCCGTTATAATGCCCAGTTAAACTGCCGAATAAAGATTGTAGAATTGTACATTCCAGAGGAGGCAACCCTGAAATTGGATGTAAGAGGTAAATTGGTTTCGTCCGCACTTATCTCAGGGATTCGGGTTAGAAAATTATTAAGTAAAGAAACTAAAGGGTATTTGGCTTTTTTTATTAACACCCCTGGTGATAAGGTGAAATTGGATGACGTGCCTGTAGTGAAAGACTTTCCAAATATTTTTTCTGAAGAGTTAGAGTCTTTACCCCCGGAACGGGAAATAGCTTTTAAGATTGATGTAACTCCAGGAGTAGCACCTATCTCTAAGACACCATATCGGATGGCACCGGCGAAATTGAAGGAGTTGAAATTGCAACTGCAGGACTTGTTGGATAGAGGTTTTATAAAGGAGAGTGATTCTCCGTGGGGAGCCCCGGTTTTGCTCGTTAAGAAAAAGGATGGGAGTTCAAGATTATGCATAGACTATAGAGGCTTGAATGATGTCACAATTAAGAATAAGTGCCCATTGCCCCACATTGATGAATTGTTTGACCAATTGCAAGGGGCGGTAGTATTACTAATTGAGGATTTTGGAGAAAGACATACCCAAGACTGCTTTTAACTCGAGGTACGGGCACTTTGAATTTGCAGTGATGTCATTTGGGTTAACTAATGCTCCTGTAGCTTTCATGAATCTAATGCATAGGGTTTTCAAGCCTTATCTAGATCAATTTGTGGTGGTCTTCATTGATGACATTTTAGTGTATTGTAAGAATGTGAAAGATCATGAGAAACACTTGAGGATTGTTTTACAAACCTTGAGGGAACACCAGTTATATGCTAAGTTTAGCAAGTGTGAGTTTTAGTTAAAAAAAGTGACTTTTTTGGGACATATAATTTCTAAGGATGGGATTAAAGTGGATCCAGCTAAAGTTGAAGCTGTTTCGAAGTGGAAAAGACCAGAAAATCCTATTGAGGTCCGAAGTTTTATTGGATTAGCAGGGTATTACCGGAGATTTATCCGAAATTTTTCTAGAATTGTTGGACCAATGACTGAGCAGACCAAGAAGAGTGGGAAGTTTATTTGGAGTCCTAAATGCGAAGAGAGTTTTCAGGAATTGAAAAGACGTTTAACCAGAGCCTCAGTGTTAGCTCTACCAAATGGAACGGATAGTTTTGTAGTTTACACAAATGCCTCTAAGGAAGGATTGGGATGTGTTTTGATGCAGAATGACAAGGTGATAGCGTATGTCTCTAGGAAATTGAAACAACATGAGGGAAATTACCCGACCCATGATTTGGAGTTAGTGGCTGTGGTCTTTGCTTTGAAGAAATGGAAACATTATCTGTATGGAGTGACATTTGAGGTCTTTCCTGACCACAAAAATCTTAAGTATCTGTTCTCTCAAAAGGAGCTGAATTTGATGCAATGTAGATGGATGGAATTTTTGAAAGACTATGACTTCACGATCAAGTACCATCTAGGAAAGGCTAATGTAGTCGCCGATGCTTTGAGTCGTCAAGTGCAAATGGCGGGGTTGATGATTAAGAAACTTCATTTGTTAGAAACGATTAGTTATTGGAATCCCCGACTGGAACCGAAGAAAGTAATTTTGGAGAATATTGTAGTAAATTTCACTTTGTTGGAACGTATCAAGGGATCTCAAGAAAATGACACCGAAGTGCAGAAATGGTCGGAAAAAGTTGAAAAAGGAGAAAAGTCAAATTTTAACCTAGGATCGAACGGTATTTTGAAGTTTCGGAATCGGATAGCGGTGCCGAACGACGAGGAACTTAAGAAGGAGATTTTAGAAGAGGCACACCGATCGAAGTTTACAGTACATCTTGGAGGTAATAAAATGTATCAAGACCTAAAGAGTCTGTATTGGTGGGAGGATATGAAGAGAGAAATTGCCCAATTTGTTCAGACTTGTTTGGTTTGTCAACAGGTTAAGGTCGAGCATCAGAGTCCATCAGGACTTTTATAACCTTTAGAGATACTTGAATGGAAATGGAAAAATATTACTATGGATTTTGTATCGGGTTTATCTAGGACCCAAAGAGGCCGTGATGCTATTTGGGTAATAGTGGATAGACTGACCAAATCGGCTCATTTTCTGCCGATTAATATGAAATACCCATTGGAGAAGCTAGCTAAGCTGTACATGGATGAAATCATCAGGTTACATGGAATTTCTAGTAAGAATTGTGTCTGACAGAGACTCGAGATTTATTTCGAGATTCTGGCAAAAGATACAAGAGGTGTTAGGGACTAAATTGAATTTCAGTATCACTTATCTTCCTTAGACCGATGGACAATCTGAGAGGACAATCCAAACTCTTGAGGATATGTTGAGGACTTGTGTTCTGGATTTTGGGGAAAGTTGGAGTAAGTTTTTGATTTTGGTGGAATTTGCTTATAATAATAGTTTTCACTCCTCCATATAAATGGCTCCGTATGAAGTGCTTTATGGTCGGAAATATAGGTCTCCGATTTGTTGGGATGAAGTAGGTGAATGGAAGATTTTAGACCCGACTACAGTGTCTTGGATTGAGGAAGCTAATGAAAAGATAATGTTGGTACGCCAGAGAATTCAAACCGCGCAGAACCGTCAAAAGAGCTATGCGGATAATCAGAGAAAGGATTTGGAATTTGCGATTAGAGATCTAGTCTTTCTTAAGATTACACCTCTAAAAGCAAGTTTGATGACTGGTAAAGGAAAGAAGTTACAATCGAGGTTTGTAGGACCTTACAAGATTATCCAACGCGTGGGGAATGTGGCATACAAGTTGGAGTTGTCGCCAAGTTTATCCCGAATTCATAATGTGTTCCATGTATCTATACTTAAGGAGTACCATCCAGACCCTTCTCACATTTTGCAATCAAAAAGTATTGAAATTGATGAAACCCTGACCTATGAGGAGAAACCGGTGAAATTTTTGGATAGAAAGGTGAAAGAATTGAGAAATAAACAGATACCGTTGGTGAAAGTTCTTTGGAGGAACCAAGGTCTAGAGGAAGCGACTTGGGAAGTCGAGGAAGCAATTTGAGAAAATATCCAGACCTGTTCATCAATTAAGGTAAATTTCGAGAACGAAATTTTTTTAAGGGAGAGAGGATGTGATGTCTCACAAAATTTTTATTATTTTAAAATTCCATTTCGAGTTTATTTAAATATTTAATTGCCCATTTACTCTGATTTATTATTTTCTAAGCTCTTTTGACCTAATTACATGGATTTATAGTTTCGTTATATTTTTAAAGTGACTCGTTTAAAAATTTAATTTTTGAAAACTCATTAAGTGAAAATAATGAATACACGATTTGGGATTTTAGCTGGTTTGGAAATACCATAAGTTGGGAAAATTGGAGACTCAGATAATGGATTTAAGATAGGTATTTTATGTTTAAATACTCAAGTGATAGTTATTAGTACCATCGTTATAAGAAATTCTTGGAGGTTTCGCTTTATCGCGCTTAATTTGGAGATACGTGTTTTTACACGCGTGATTTAATTGAGGGACTTTACACCCTTATTTTGGGACAATTAAGAGTAAATAATATTAAGATAATTATAAGTATATTGGAGGTTTAGTGTACTAGTGAAATAAACTCGAGAGGAATTGAGCACAAAACGCGCGCGTACGCGCACTATTGGAGAGTTGACTTTTGTTCACTTGAAACCCACAATTGCAAAATTTCTCACGAAAGCCTCACCATTAGCAAACACTCTCCATTTCTCACCTCAACACAATCGAACAGCAAGGGAAAGAAAAACTAGCCTTGCTCCATCACTTTCTACTCCAAATTCATGCACCAAATCTCAACCAAATCAAACCAAAATTGAACTACACCTAATTGAACACTTGGGGATTGTATCTAGCTAAAAAAGAGGAGCTTTTCACGGTTCATTTTGAAGCAAGGAGAGGCCGAAAATTCTATCTTGTTCACCAATACAAGTAAGTGACGATCAATCCTCAAATTCTTAGCTTATGGAAGTTGATTTACACTTATGAGCTTAGATATTCATATGGGTGGCTTGTTATTGTTGGAAAATTTAGAATATGGGCTCTATGAACTCCTACTCTTGGATTGATGGCTGATGTGATTATTGATGATGGATTTAATATTGGTTTAGTGCTCAAATTGATAGATTAATGGTGCATAGCTAGTATAAACTTCAAGGTGTGCATGGGTGTAAAGTTTCCAATTCTGCCCCTGTTATGATCGTGCCTCTTTTTGTGAAATTTTAAGGTTTTAATGGCTTGTATATGATGTTTATATGTTGTATGGATGGTGTATAAAGTTTCATCGAAAAATATTGAGATTTGGTTGGTCAAATGGATTAATCTCACAAAGTTAGCAAACCTGGAAAACTTTTCCCGTAATGCTCAGACAGCCTTGTTGTTTCGACCATAACTTTGTGCTCCGACGTCGAAATCAAGTGCCGTTAGTGGCATTTGAAACTAGACATTCCCAAATTTCCAACGGTATAAAATGCAACTCCTAATTCCACCCGAGTATTCCGTACCAACCGTTTAAGATGACTGTCCTGTTTCTTTGTTTTCCTGGAACGAAGTTCAGAAGCTACAACTTGAGGCTCAAATTTGAGATAGTTGTGTGCTGAATTTGTGACAGCCCCACGTTCCCCTATGGCATACCAAAGGGGTTAGCGGACTGCCTGCCCAACTCTCGTTAGGACTACTAAAACGGTTATATATAATCTAAAATGTTCCGGAAAAATTGTTAGCGCGCTCACGCGATTAAAGTCGCAAAATGGGAAACGAAAATTAAAATCGCAAATGAATAGTGACTGCCACATCACCATCCAACAAGAAACCAATCGTATGTAGATATCACCATATATCTCGGAGAAACATTCCCAAACCAAATAGGATACATGAACAAGGTTAAACAGTGCTATACACATACGTTTGTAATTTACAAATCAAGAGAAGATATTTAGATCAAAGTACATTTAGGGTTTTTCCTACCATCGAGGAGCTTTACAAAAGAATACATTCAAACTATATGAAAACTAGCTCAACTCGTGCTTCAAAACAAAATAGTCTCCTCAAAAGTTATTCATATCCCTGTAAGGAAAACAAAGTAACGAGGGTGAGCTTACGCTCGTGAGGTACTAATAAGACACACCAATAAACACATTTTATCACATAGTGATCCCAAAACTCATAAACAAAACAAGTCAATGAAAGGATACAATTGGCTCTCAAGAGCCACTTTCCACTGGCCGCACTTGATCTCCAACCCGTTGACACTCCGTCAACCTTTACAGAGAAGAACATCCTGTAGATCCCCACTTTACTCCACATCCCTTCCACCGGTCACCCCCTTACCGGGCCCGAACACCTCACAGTAACAGAGAGGGTAATACTCGAGTATACCACAAGGTCGAGGAGTTAACACTCCACTCGACTGAAGTGAACCCAAGGTCCCTTATCGATTCGCCCAAGCCCTTGTCGGCTCGATTCGATTAAAGACCAATGGGGTATGAGCTCAGATATCACAGTTAAGTTGTCGGGCAAAGCCCTCAGCCATGTCAAATCATACATGTAGACAATTTCACATTTTGACAGTAATAGTAATACAGATAAGAGATCGAGAGCGATAAAGTACACTCTCGTCTCATTCAAGCCATTCAAGTTCACATAACAAGTATAATCAACCATTTAAGCAATAGACCATATAATGGTACACTCACCAAGGAAAGTAAGCAAATTCACAAGTTCGTTTCAAACGTAGGCCCCGGGTCACCGACATGACCTATACAACAAGAATATCACAATTAAGACTCAAACATGAGTCAAATCAAACCCACACACTACCAAAAATAAGGCCCAATAAAACGTATAAGTGCATGGTCAAGCTAGGGAGAGTCCGGAAATGAAGTTTATGCCCTAAAACCAAAAGACAGTTTTGACGTCATTTAGCAGAACGGACACAACTGGAGCTACACTTATCGGATTGAGGTGTAATTTATACTGTTTCTAAGCTAATACAAAGGGATACAACTTTGATGAAAACCACTCAGTCCATTTTGTGGTGTAGCTAGGTCAAAATTTCAATGTACCAAACCAGTACCGCACAAACAGGTTAACTAACTGCAGTGTGGTTAAACGACCATAATTCAGGCTTCCGAAGTCCAATTGAGGTGTTTCCAGTGCTGTTGGAAAGCTAAAACCTAGCACTACAACTTTCATGTTTTGGCCAAAATCTAATTCGGTCAGAATCAGGGTGAAACATCACGGTCAGATTGGGTGAAATGTCCAGCCTGTCCAGCGAATTCTTCCTATGGCAGTCTACGGTATTTCTGTCTTTTCTCAGCCTACACAGCTCGGATTGGGCTAAAATTCTACAGGCAACTAATTACACCATTTGTTACAACTTTCATGTTTTAACCTAAGGCTAATTCGGCTTGTAACATGCTCAAAAAAATCCGGACAGAACAGGCCTGTTTGGAACCCTAATCTGGAATTTTAGTTTCAAACCAACAATTTTTCACAACCAATCATTTCCAACACATACCAACTCCATCTTACACTATAACAAACCATTAATCCATGACTAAACAATAATTTATATATTAAAATAGAAAAATCCTCAATAAATAGGAAAATTTGCACATCTCAACCATAAGTCATGAAATAATCCATAAACTAACATATTCAACCTTTATAAACCTCCAATTCCACATCATTAAGGACAAAAGAGAATTTCCTTGACAACTTACCTTTGTAACTCCAAGAATCAAGACAACTAGAGCTTGTTCTTCACAAATGGCCCCACTCAACACCTTAAACTAGCTTAACAACTCACTTTTGTGGAGAAATTTGGAATTTAAACGGTTGGTTTATGAGATTCAAGCAAGAAAGGAAGGAAAATTGAAGAAACTTTCTCTCTTCTTTTCTCTCTAGTGGTTCGGCCAAGAAGGAGGAAATGGAAGATGATTTTTGGTCAAAATTAGTTTAGTAAAGGTAAAGAAAGACTAGTCAAATGCCAACCTCCAATCACAATGCAACATGTGCCCATTTCAAGCTCATCTCATTTATTTTGTCTTGCAACACTTAAGTAACTAGCTAACCCCTAATTATCTCATAACACCATGTAATATAATCCATGTATGCAAAGCTTCTCCAAATGTGTGAGAACCCGTACTTTCTTCATAATTTTTCTAGGGTTTTCCGCGTAAATGGCATGTTTTCTGCATTTTCTTTATTAGAAAAAATTTTCCTGATAATTTTATTGAGTAAATATAGTTTTTAGATGATTTTTCTAGTATCGGTTAGTTTTTGAGAAATTAAGAGTAGATATCGGATGTGGGACCCACTAGTGCAAAAAGTTCGGAAAAATTCGGCCAACTAGGTTAAGTTTTGGATACCGGGTTTATTTTACCAGATGTTATGAAATAATTAGAGATTGTTATATGGATTAGTATGGAGAGACCAAAAGATAAGATTAAAGCTTAGAGTTGCCAAGTGTCACAAACCCATTGGATGTTGAATTTGACCAAGACTTTTCTAACTTTACTAAAACCAATTTGGACCCAATTTTTCCTCCCATTTTTCTTGTCATGGCCAGCTCTCTCTTTCTCTCTTTCTCTCTCTCTTACTCTAAGCACAATGAAGAAAACTCTTCAAGTTTGCTTCAAATCATCAAAACCAACCATTGAAACTTGAAATTTCTCCAGAAAACTTCTTCAATTAGTGTTTGTGAGTTGTTGTGTGAAGTTATTTGAAAAGTTAAGGTGACCAATTGCTCTCTCTCTCTTGTTTTTAAGGTGAGTTGTGAAGAACCACCCTCCTCCCTTAATTGATGCTTAAATCATGCTTAGTGGTAGTATGAGATGCAAGTTTATGGATTAATTCTTGATTTGTGGTTGTAGTGATGAAGTTTTATTATTTTTGGGGATTTTTCTGTTTTAATATAAGCATGATTGTGTGGCTATCTATGATGATTGGAATTGGTATATAATGACTCTAGGAGGTGGAAAAAGTGATTAATTGCAACCAATTTCTGGTTGGGAAGAAATTTCAGAAAATTAGGGTTCTTGTGGGAGCATTATGCCTGAATTTTTAGCTCCTAGTTAGAGGCCGAATTGGCCTTGTCTTGAAATATGAAAGTTGTAGGGAATGACATTTTAGAGGTGCCTACAAAATTTCAGATCAATCGGAGTAGTGTCGAATGAGAAAAATCGAAATTACTATTGCTGTTCTGGTTTTACCCGAATGTAAGAATTGCGCCTGTAATTGGTTGTTTTGGCTGGAATTGCTTCCGAATTGGTTGTTGAGGCCTTCTGATGAAATTTATCCTTGTTTCTTAGCTTTCAGCTGGTTCTGGAATTTCTGGATTTGGACTTGGAGAGCCTGAGTTATGATGTTTCCGCTAGAATACGTTTTGGTGAATCTATTTTACGTTTTTGATGTAGTATCTTGCATTTATAACCTTGTTACACTCAAAACTGGACAAAGTTGTCTTCTGAAACATTGTAGCCCTCTCTCTTAGCTTCGAAACGGTGGGTCTTGTATCTTCATCCGACAATCGTAGTGCCTTTGGTGCCATTACCGCAAAATGAGGTCAAAAACTATTTTTTTTCAGGGCTAAAGCTAACTCCATTTCCGGATTTTCTGGTTTCCTCTAATGCTTACGTATGCTTATGGAACCCTATTTCGATAGTATTTGGCATTGGTTTATGACTTGTAATTGAGTCTTATTGTGCTTATTTGAATATTTTAGGGCTTGACTTTCATTTCCGGACTTTTCCCTAGCTTGAATTGTACTTGTACTACTTGGAGCTTACTAAACGGCTATTGAGTGAACTTATGTTTTGGGTGACTTTGGGACTGACTGAGGAAAATAATGAAGCCATGACGGCTAGAAAAGTAAGCAAATTTAGGGGAAATGCTGTCCGATTTTCGAGGCCGTATGGCTCCTTTCAGTTTGAATTGCCCTTTTGGTAGAAATGAAAGGCTTTTGGGTTGCTTGAGCCTAGGTCTTCATGTTACCTTAAAATCATGTTTTGCACCCTTGCATTAGTGATTATTTGGCGAGGCGTACGACTGGTTGTCGAGCCTCACATGTGCATTCTGTATACTCGATTTTGGAAGTGGAACCTTAAATTGTTTTACTTTGGTTCTTTTAGGGTTTTTTGGTGATTAAAGCCAATCTGAAGTGAAAACTTTTGAAGTATCTGTACTTGAACCGGTGAGTGTACCACTCCCTTCATTTGCTGTGTAACCTGGTTTCTGCCTCTGCAATCTGTGATTTAAATGACTGCACTATCTGTTTATTTTGTTTGAGACGAGGGTGTACTTTATCGCACTCGTTCTCTTGTCTGTTCATATGCCAATTTTTGGTACGAATCTGAATCTGTTATCTGTATCTGTTATCTGTATCTGTATCTATATCTGTTTGGACGTCGTTTGGAAGCCTGTATCCAATGACCTTTCTGTGACCTCTGTGCTCAACCCCTGTGGCTAGTTACTCGAGTCGGGCCGGCAAGGGTCTGGTCGATTAGATAACGAACCACGGTAGTCTGTTTTGGGATCTTTGGGTATTGAGACCCTTGATTCCGGTATACTCGAGTATTACCATTTTTGTTTCTGTTGAGGTGAGCGGGCCCGGTAAAGGGGTGTTTGGTGGACGGAATTTGGTGTAAAGTGGGGTCTACGGACGCGTTGGTTCTATATACGTTGACGGAGAGTCAACCGGCTTGGATCAAGTACTGCGCTGGAAAGCTGGCTCCTGAGAGCCACCTGTATCCTTCCTATTTGAGTTCTTGTTTTTACATGTCTTACTTTATAGCGAGCATGTGTATCTGATTTGTATAACGTGAAATGCCATGATTTTCTGTTACATGTTTGGTACCTCATTGGGCGTAAGCTCACCCCCTCCTCTTTATCTTTGTTTTCCTTACAGGAATCTCTTTTGGAAATCATGATTTTAAGAAGCGAGTTGAGCTAGTTAGATAATCTTTTGTTCTTTTGTATAGCTCCTCGAGAGTGAGCAAACTCTAAATGTATTTCGTTTCACTGGTTCCATTTGAATTGTAAACCTAGCGACATGTATATATGAAAGTGTTTTCCCCATGTGATTTTGGTAAGTTACTTTTAAGCTTGGCGGTCTTCAATCGTTCAATTCTTTTGGGTCCTATCTCGCGCAATATCGGATTTGTGTAATTCGACTCCGTAGTCCTAGCGAGAGCTGGGCAGGCGGTCCGCTGAACCCTTTGGTTCGCCTTAGGGTGAGGTGGGGGCTGTCACAGGTGGTATCAGAGCTGCTTCGCGTGGTCTCTGCGCGGAGTGAGCTTGGGCCAGTGGTGTTACGATCTTGATTTCGTGAATGTGTCTAAGTGCTCGTCTGAGCATAAGTTATGAACTATGCAAGTTATATGTGTAAAAATCTTTATCATGGAACTTGAGGAAGATAGATCTGTATGTCGGGTAGGAATCTTTAATATGGATGATTTACGTTTGGGACCGGCCGGCTCGAGTTGTGAATTATCTTATTTGGAATTCTCGTGCCTGGCTACTAAATCAATGAGAGCCTAGGTTAGAAAGGACTTAGGCGAACTAGAAAAGCGATTCTATGGAACTTCGTATGGTCTGTTCGGGTGTCGTTAAGTGTGAGGCCCCAGTCCGTTCGTAAGTCGATATTAGGGTTATTTGATATTCGGTATAGAGAAAAATCAGGGTTTTATGGCTAGGAAGGAAACCCTAATTCGGTTGAGCTTGAAAATCCTAGTTTACGTATTATGATTATAAGATTCAAGCTATAATTTATATTCGATATTCTAGTGGGTGCCTTGACATAGGTAAATATAGGATTTGTTTTAATTACAAAGGTTTAGTAAGTTTGAATGATTAGCAAACCTCTAGTGTTACTATATTAGAAAGCTTAAGTGGAGTTTTATTTATCGCCCGCCTTTTTCCACATTTTCTTTATTAGAAAAATTCTCCAGATAATTTTTATGAGTAAATATAGTTTTTAGATGATTTTTCTAGTATCGGTTAGATTTTGAGAAAATAAGAACGTATATCGGACGTGGGACCCACTAGTGCGGAAAGTTTGGAAAAATTCGGCCAATTAGGTTAAATTTCGGATACTGTGTGAAATTTATCGGGTGTTAAGAGATAAGTAGAGAGTGGGATTTGATTGATGGGAGAGGAAAAAGAAAGATAAGAATGCATTTAAGAGGTGACAAGTGTCACTCTCTTATTGGTTACACTTTATGATTTACTATTCATGTTTTTGACTTTTGACCAAAATGGTTAAATATCTTAAAAATTGCACAAAAATTACCATTTCTTACCTCTTCCATAGCCGGCCCTCTCTCTTGCCAAGAAGGAAGAAAATTTCTTCAAACTTCAAGCTTTCAACTAGCTCAAATCATCCACACCAATTGCCTAAACTAGTTTCTACTCCATACAACCTTTCCATTTGGTGTTGGTGGTGAGTTTGGTGAAGTTTTTGGAAGAGCCAAGGTGGTCTACAACTCCTCTTCTCTTGTATACTAGGTAAGTGATGATTGAACATACTCCTACACCTAATGATGCTTAAGTTATGCTTCGTAGTGGCTAAAGTGATGATATTTGTGATTTATTTCTTGATTTGAAGTGATTTGGTGAAGTTTTTATATTTTTGAGGAATTTTCTGGTTTAATATGAGTGTGATGTTGTGGTCATCTATGATGGTTGATAATGAGGGGGAATGACTCTAGTAGGTGTGAATTAGTGATAATTGCAACCAATTTTGGGTTTGGATTGAATTGTGGAAAGTTAGGGTTTTATCACCCCTTATTCTGTCCGGTTTTAGATCATAGGGTTAGAGGCCGAATTGGATTTTTCTTAAAACATGAAAGTTGTAGGTATTGATGTGTTTGAGGTTCCTGTAAAATTTCAGGTCATTTGGATTAGTGTAGAGTGAGATATGTCGATATTACTGTGGCTGTTCTGGGTTGATCAGGATGGCAGAACTGCGTTTGTATTTGGCTATTTTGACTGGAATTACTTTGGATTTGGATATTGGTGTCTTCTGATGAAATATAGAGGAATGTCTTAGCTACCATATGCCTTTGGAATCAATGCATTTGGACTTGTATAGACTGAGTTGGACTCATTACAGCATTATGTGATTTGCAAACCTGTTTTGGTAATTCTGGTTTCGTATTTTGCATATTTGACCTAGTTGTGCTAGGATTTGGACTGAGTGGCCTTCTACATTGTTGTAGCCCTGTTTCTTAGCTTCTAAACGGTGGGTCTTACACCCCCATCCGATAACCGTAGTGAATTTGGTGCCATTACCGCATATTGAGGTCAAATACGGTTTGTGATCCTGTTTTGCGATTCTGGTATAGTGTCTTGCATTTTTTGACCTTGTTACATTCAAAATTTGATAAAGTTTCCTTCTTCAACATTGTAGCCCCTTAAGTCCTGGATATTCCTGTAAATTTTTAGGTTAAACGGATTTGTATATCCTGAGCTATAAATGAAATACTCAGACCTGTTTTGACCGTCAAATTCTATTACGTTTTTGGAAAGTTTCTGACCGTGACTTTTTCGATTTTGATAGAGTACGATCTGGGTGTCGACTCTGTCATAAGAAATGTAGATCTTGGTCACAGCTTCGAAACGCTATAAAGTGCGTCAAAATCCGAGTCCCGTAGCTCTAGTTATGATCGAAATAAGAATTCATGTCAGGACTGTTCTTATATCCGGACAGTTTACGACTGGAACTTTGGCTTCACATTTGACTGGGTTACAAGCTGTTTGGGCTTGTGACCAAAACACCAAACTTATAGCCCTATATCAGAGCTTTCTAACGCCCTTGGAATTTCATGAATCGGATTTATAAAACCTGAGATATAGCCGAGCAAATAAGGCCTGGCCGTGAAAATGACCATTTTCTGGTCAGATCTGTTTTGGTCCTGATGACCAATTTCCGTTCTGAATTTAGATTGCCGACCTTCATGAAAGTTGTTCCATTTGGAATGAACTATCTAACTGCCAATTTTCAGCTCTTTTGACCATGTGTAGCATAGAAAACAGTTTGCACTCAAAACTGACCATTTGTGCATTGGCCAGATTTCGTAAGTGATTGTGTTTGGTTCATTTGGGACTGAAGCCTCCAGTTTCAGTTCTGGATGTCTTCATAACAGTTGTTGTTCATCCTTTGAGCTTCAATATGGCATCTCATACGCCTTAATCCGATATTCGTAGCTCAACTTATGAGTAAACTAGAAACGAGTGTCAAATCTGCCGTTTCCGCTAACGGCCGTTTCCGTTTCCGTCCGACATATTTACGTGCGCGCGTGTCGTTTTTGCCGGTTTGCTTATTTTAGGCACGATAGTAGCCGTTTGCGATATTATGTGACACAATCTTCCATTTCAGACGGTGGTGAGCTGGGCGGAACTGGTGGGGCCCACTACTAGCTGTTCATTTCGATCCGACTTCGTACTTTTGCTATTTCAGTTTCTGAGTAAGTATTCAGGCCAGTTTGGTGTGTTTTCTTTGCTATGTGTTTGAGATACGTGAAAAGGGTACTTAGGCGAGGGTGTACTTTATCGCACTCGATCTAAACCCTAATTTGAATGTATAATTGTACTTGGCATATGTATATGAACCTTTTGGAACCAAAACCCTTGAGCTTGTGGCTCGGGGCGACTTTGGAGTAAAGTTTGTGAAGTTTGCAAAGTTTGTGAGTTCGTGGGCCCGATCTAAGACCTGTTTGGACTATTCGAGCCGGTTAGGGCTTGGTCGAACTCAGTCCAACTTAGTCTATGGTCACCAAGTTTGTAGGTTCATGTTATGAACCAATTTTGTGAATCCGGTTCACCGAGAAGGTGACCAAGTTTGTGACCCGAGCTTGTGACTCAAGCTCAAGTTTGTGAGGTGACTGGCCAGTAAGGGTGATAAGGTGTCGGTGGGTGTACAAGTGAAGTTCTACGGACCATTGAGTGTGGTCGACGGAGAGTCGGCAGGAGATCACGCATGGCATATGAATTGGCTTTGGAGCCACCTGTATCCTTATTATGTGATGTTACTTTTCTGATTTTGCTTTACTTTTACTGTGTAACTGTTGTTACGTGAAATTTATGCTTTCGCCCCTGTTTACTTACTAAGCATATAGCTTACCCCTTTCCTTTTGTTTTCCTTAGCAGGGGCCGACGCGGGGACTTTTGGCACGTACACTAGTATAGTTAGGTTTGATTGTAATAGTTGGACATATAGTATGTTTGTTTTTATTTTGGTGGTTTGTATAAGGACCCTCCTTAGGGTCTATCTTCTGTTGGTTGTGGTTATAGTATATTAGAGTGGTTTGACTCGAGACTTTTAAAGATGTAAATATAACTTTTGGGATTGTATATACTGTATATAGTGCTCTTGCGAGTTATCTAGTTTTATTACTTTAAGTTTTGAGTCCTGGCGCGAGCTAGGCAGGCGGCCCGCCGATACTCTAGGGTTCGCCCTTGGGAGAAGTGGGGTCGTCACATTAAGCGTGATTAACTTTGATTAAGATATAGATGGTGTTGTTGTCGTAGATTATGGACGGAACCCTAGAGGGGAAAAAGCTCTTCGTGAGTTATTTTTGTACTCGTGACCCAGTCTGTCTGTAGTACTTTCAGATGATCCCGTTACTTTCATGGATCTCTCATATTTGTATTTAATTGACTGCTACTGTGTGCCTGGTTCGGTCCAGTAGTGTGTATATCTGCTTTTGATCTGTGTGTACTTCGTGTTTTGCTTATGCTTATAATTGTCTTTAATATTATCTTTGCACCTCGACCCTAGATTGACTTAGATTAATGGAGGGCACACGTAGTGGCCGGGGACGTGGGTGCGGGCGTAGGCAACCCACACCGGACAGGGGTGCTTGGGAAATCTCATCTAAACCTAATCCTGAACCGAGGGTTGACCCCAATGTACTAATAGCTGCCGCTATGCAGCAAATGACCAACTTACTGGCACAAGTGGTGCAGCAACAGGGCCAAAACCCAAACCCTAATCCTGGAAACCCAGGCAATCATGGCAAAAGCGACGATAGAGCACTTGAGAGGTTCCAGAAGTTCGCACCACCGAAATTTATTGGGGAACCCGACCCGGATGTCGCCGAAAGGTGGCTCGAGAAGATGGTGGATATCTTTGGGGCCCTGCATTACACCGAAGAAAGGCAGGTGACTTTTGCCGTCTTCCAACTAGAAGGGGCGGCCCGTTCCTGGTGGAACGTTATTCGGCAAAAATGGGATCGGGAACAAACGCCCAGGACTTGGATGAATTTTATGCGGGAATTCAACGCGAAATTCTTCCCACCTCTAGTCTAGGAGCGGAAGGAAGATGAATTTATCCAATTTCGCCAAGGGGCCCAGTCTGTAGCGGAATACAAGAGTCAGTTCACCCGCCTGTCAAATTTGCTCCTGAGTTGATCATGACCGAGCAGAGGCGAATAAGGCGTTTTATCCAGGGTTTGAACGTAGAAATTCGGAAGGACCTCGCGGTGGCCCAGATTAATGTTTTTAGCGAGGTCGTAGAGAAGGCGCAACGAGTAGAGAATGCTAGGCTACAGGTGAAAAACTTTCAAGCCAAGAAAAGGGGCTTTCTTGGAAGTAGCTCTGAGCAAGAAGGTACAAATACGCCCCCTAAGATTGGAAAGAGAAATTGGGGAATACGACAACCAGGAGTGTCGCGTGATAGCTCTCAGGGGGGACCGGTCTCTGCTACTCGTGGTCCCTGTGGATATTGCGGATGGCCAAGTCATACGGAAACAAATTGCTGGAAGAAAGAAGGAAAATGCTTGCGCTGTGGAAGCGCCAAACATCGGATTGCTAACTGTCCAACTCGCCTACGCGAGCGGAGAAGGACTCTGCCACCAACCAAGACCAATTCTCAGCAACCAGCCAAGATCAACCCTGGACAGACGAAAGGAGAAGGGACGGGATCGAAGGCACCAGCTCGGGTATATTCTTTATGTGAGGACTCGCAAAATTTACTTATTTAATCTCCTATTTCTAGCTTATTTAATTATTTATTTGGTCTTTTACTCCGAATATTATTTTCTAAGCTCTTGAGACCTAATTACATGGAAATATAGTTTCATTATATTTTTAAAATGACTTGTTTCAAAAATTAATTTTTCGGAAGCTCGTTTTGTAAAAATAGTGAACACGTCTTTGGAAATCTTGATCGATTGAGAGTACAATAGGTTTGAAATATTGGAGACATGTACAATGGATCTAAATTAGGCATTTTAATGTTTAAATACTCAAGTGATAGTTATTAGTACTATCGTTATAAGAATTTCTCGAAAGTTTCGCGTTATTGCGCTTAAATTGGAGATACGCGTTTTCACACGCGCAATTTAAATTGAGGAACTTTAGACCCTTATTTGAGGACAATTAAGAGTGAATAATATTTATATGAATATAAATGCATTAGAAGTTTAGTACACTAGTGAAACAAACGCAAGAGGAATTGAGCCGAATCGCGCCAAACGCACCCTAATGTGAGTTGACTAATGGGTGATTTGTGGCCACAAGTTATTGTCTTCTCTTGGAAGCTTAGAAATCTGACCACACTCTCTCTCTTGCTCCCTCATTTGGCCGGCTAACAAAGGAGAAAAACAACTCAAATTCCATCCAAATTTCTTCACCAAATCTTCTCCATTTCACTTCAAATTTCAACCACTCTTAGCTAATTACTTGGAGATTACATCAAGCTAAGAAAGAGGGCTGCTATCCACGGTTTTCTTGAGCATCTAAGGGGCCGAAATTCTGTCCTAGTTTATCAAGAGAGGTAATGGACGATCAACTCCTTGAATCTTAGTTTACGGAAGCTCTATTACACGTATAAACTCTTGCATGCATGTGGGTGGTCTTGTTTATGGTGGATTTGTGTGTGTGGGCTCTATGAACTCCCACTCTTGGGTTGTTGCTGATTTGATGTTGGATGATGAAATTAATGGTGGTTTAGTGCTTATATTAGTAGATTAATGTTGTATTGTTGGTAGAAAATCAAAGGAGGTGCTTGGAGCAAAAGTGACCGTTTTACCCCTGCCTTGTCCGACCGTTTTCGTGCCAGATTTTGAGATTCTAATGAATTGATTATGTTGTTTATCTATTATTGTAAGTGTGTACAAAATTTCATTGAAAAATAACATGATTTGGTTGGTCAAATGAGTTGATTTCCAAAGTTAGCAAAACTGGAAAATGAATCCCGTATTGCCCAGGCAGTCATTTTGTAACGGCCATAACTCTTTGTTCCGATGTCGAAATCAAGTGCCGTTTGCGGCATTGGAAACTAGACATTCCTAGCTTTCCATCGGTACCAATTTCACATTCTGGTTCCACTTGAGTGAGTCACACCATTCGATTGAATATCACTGTCCTGTTTCGTTGCTCTCCAGGAGACAGGACAGAAATTGCTTCTTGATGCTCAAAAACGAGCTATTTGTGAATGGAATTTGAAAATGGTTTCTTCTGAGAAAATTCAGATTTAGAAGAGAGATTTCCAACGCCATCAACCACGCCCAATTCCAAGTTGAATGGAGTGAGTTGTGGCCAAAGTTTGAAACTGCTACAGTGATAGAATTTTCCACTTGGGCAGATTTGTAACTAACAATGATTTGGGACTTGTTGTTTTGGAAACTTTGATGTCCGACATCTACCAAACTTTAAATTAGATGTTCCTTGGACTTTGTTTCACAAATAAACCAGATTTGGGTTGGTTGCTTTGGACAAAATGTTTAAAAAGGAAAGAAGAGCTAGAAGACAGTTTTACCTTGGGAAATTTCCTGAACTTTGATGGTTTAGTTAACTACCTTCCCGTGTGAATTTTCAAATGAAATTTGATAGAAGAGTAATCCTCATATGGAGGTTTAATTTTACAAAATTTGGTAATATTCTAAGACCATTTTGATATGCAAATGATGTCACAAAATTCGCTCATCGAATCTGGAAAACTTTTCGTTTTCTCTTAGCCAAATGGTCAAATCTGATTTGGAGAGTTTTATTTCTAGAATTTGGATGTCAATGGTCTTTAAATTGCTCAGTGGATGTTTATGAACTCTTGGTTTCAATAATGGAGAGATTTGGAACTGATTTCATGGTACAAAAAGTTTGTAAACAAAAGAAAAGTGAGAAGGTAGTTTAGCCTTGAAACTCTTCATAAACTTTGGTTGTTTTAATGACTACCTTACCGTGAGAGTTTTTGTACGAAACTTGGTAGAAATGTTTTTCACACATGGAAGATTTAGTGTACCAAGTTTGATGTATTTCCAATGCTAACTCGATGACCAAATGATACTTCGAATCTAGTTTGAAACCTGGAAAATAGCCCAACAGTCTTAACTTTTTCAGCAACTTGGAGGAACTATATCTTGGTGCTCGAAACTCCGTTTCTCGTTCCGCTTCTTTTGTTATACTCTTGGATTGCAACACTAATTGATTTCCAAATTTCAAAGGTTAGTTCAAAACAAGTGAATTTTTCCGAATTTCTAAAGTTGACCAAAAATCAACTTAAATCTGTCTTGGTAATTCAAGTTACCAACTTTGAGCCAAAATTTGAGTGCCTTTCACTTACATTCGTGGAAAAGTGTCTTCTAAGAACTTTTAGTACTTTGAAAGAGGTTTCCAACAGTACCAAGTTTTCCAATTTTGGACTTGTAAAGAGTGAAATATGATTTTTTCAAATATTGCTTGTTAAATCTGGAATTTTCTAACTTAAAGGAAACTAAGGGTTTCAAACCCTCCATTTTCCTTCAATATCATTTGATCGTTTTACATTTGATTTCAGAGATGGAAATCAGATTTGTCTTGTGTTTTAAAACCCACTTTTGAACCTCGAGTTACACGAACTCTTAGACTCGTCTCCGCGTTAATTTCTTAGATTGTACTAGTGTACAATTTTCCTCAATAATTAGAATGATTTTGAGTGGTAGTTGATTATTGTTTGCTCAGGCACTCGAGGGAATCTCCCAGAGGAACTCGGAGCGGACACCTAAGACGCTTGTTTAAGAACTACTCGCTTGTTTTGACTAGGTGAGTGTTCCATATAGGAATACGTAATTGGAATAAGTCTATGGCATGCTTAACCCCTGGTCATTAGGTGTTAAGTGCTATATGTTAAGTATTTACCACACTCATGCATATTTGAATAATGTATACTTGAATTACTCGACATGAAACACCTGAAGTATGTATATTTGAACTATTCGATATGAAACACTTGAAGAGCATATTTACGTGACTACTTGAACTATTCGATATGAAATGCTTAAAGAGCATACTTATGTGATTACTTGAAATACTAGATATGAAATGTTTGGAGAGCATATTTTCATGATGTGTTTAAATGATTAATTATGCTATGACAGCAAAAGTCGGTTGGAGTAAATCTCCTCGACTCTTACGTGGTGAAAGTGAAAAACGGCCAATGGCGGCCTATTGAAATGACATATGTCTACCAATTAACCGTAATTACTACCGTTAACCGTTTACCGTTTACCGTTAACCGTGTTTACTTACCGTTTTCTAATCTATTTGGTTACTTGCTTACTTGGTTATCTGCATACGTGATCACCAACTTACTTGGTTACTTGACCACCTGATTACTTGATTATCATGAATCACATGTTATATGAAGCTGTCCATCATTATTAGGTGAGTGTGTACTTTACCTCACTCGACCTACTCAAATGATGAATTTTACCTTTTGTCGAATTACTTGGTTACCTGTGCATGTTGTAAGCTCTAAGCTGAACTTGGGCCCTGCCCTTGGTTACTGACCTACTCGAGCCAGGACTGGGCTCGGTCGGGTAGGTTGGAACCCTGGGCCACCGTTTCGGTATACTCGAGTATTACCACTGGAGGGATAAGGCGATGGCCAGACCGTACCGTGGGGATCAGAAGTCATAAGGTGCAGATGACCGACAGAGTTCCACTGGAACACCGTATCCTACCGTATATGTTTACCTTGTATCATGATAATTGTTTCATGCTAAAATGTCAACATGAAATCCTGAACTATGCCTGTGATATGCTCCATACCTGTTACCTGACCAATGTACTTATATCATGATACCTGTCTCATGATAAATGTCTCATACCATGATAAATGTCTCAAATTACTCGTACAATGATTATCACCTCATGATAACACGCCATTGTGTAACATTGAACCATGCATATGATATGCCCAACTTACTTGATTTATTTGAAATGTTAGAGTGTCTTGGAACCTCACTGGGCTGTGTAGCTCATCCCACGTTGTGGTTTTCTTTTACAGGATTCGAAACCAAGGGTGCTCGTGAGTAGTACTAGATTGTTTTCTTTTGAAAACTTTAAGTTATATTATAACGGATGGCTATTGTACCCTTTTCCGTTGGGTTGTATTTAAGCTTGGAGGCTGCATAATTGTAAGTGTGAGATATTTGGAGTACTTTAATTATGTATTGAAGTTACTTAAAGTATTTCGAGCTTTTGAATGATGGATTGTAGTGAGTCCTGGCGAGAGCTGGGCAGGCGTCCCGCGGATACCCTTTGGTTCGCCTTAGGGAGAAGTGGGGGCGTTACACTTTAGAGCAGCACCAGGTCTCTGACTCGTCTGAGGACGTAGAAGGTACGATCCGTTGGATACCTTAGGTTTTGATAGATTCCGTTGATAATAAAATTTCGAAGACGAAATTTCTTTTAAGGGGGAGAGAGTGTGAGAACCCGTACTTTCTTCATAATTTTTCTAGGGTTTTCCGCGTAAATGGCATGTTTTCTGCATTTTCTTTATTAGAAAAAATTTTCCTGATAATTTTATTGAGTAAATATAGTTTTTAGATGATTTTTCTAGTATCGGTTAGTTTTTGAGAAATTAAGAGTAGATATTGGATGTGGGACCCACTAGTGCGAAAAGTTCGGAAAAATTCGGCCAACTAGGTTAAGTTTTGGATACCGGGTTTATTTTACCAGGTGCTATGAAATAATTAGAGATTGTTATATGGATTAGTATGGAGAGACCAAAAGATAAGATTAAAGCTTAGAGGTGCCAAGTGTCACAAACCCATTGGATGTTGAATTTGACCAAGACTTTTCTAACTTTACTAAAACCAATTTGGACCCAATTTTTCCTCCCATTTTTCTTGTCATGGCCGGCTCTCTCTTTCTCTCTTTCTCTCTCTCTTACTCTAAGCACAAGGAAGAAAACTCTTCAAGTTTGCTTCAAATCATCAAAACCAACCATTGAAACTTGAAATTTCTCCTTAAAACTTCTTCAATTAGTGTTTGTGAGTTGTTGTGTGAAGTTATTTGAAAAGTTAAGGTGACCAATTGCTCTCTCTCTCTCTTGTTTTTAAGGTGAGTTGTGAAGAACCACCCTCCTCCCTTAATTGATGCTTAAATCATTCTTAGTGGTGGTATGAGATGCAAGTTTATGGATTAATTCTTGATTTGTGGTTGTAGTGATGAAGTTTTATTATTTTTGGAGATTTTTCTGTTTTAATATAAGCATGATTGTGTGGCTATCTATGATGATTGGAATTGGTATATAATGACTCTAGGAGGTGGAAAAAGTGATTAATTGCAACCAATTTCTGGTTGGGAAGAAATTTCAGAAAATTAGAGTTCTTGTGGGAGCATTCTGCCTGAATTTTTAGATCCTAGTTAGAGGCCAAATTTGCTTTGGCTTAAAACATGAAAGTTGTATGGAATGACATTTTAGAGGTGCCTACAAAATTTCAGGTCAATCGGAGTAGTGTAGAATGAGAAAAGTTGAAATTACTATTGCTGTTCTGGTTTTACCCGAATGTAAGAATTGCGCCTGTAATTGGTTGTTTTGGCTGGAATTGCTTCCAAATTGGTTGTTGAGGCCTTCTGATGAAATTTATCCCTGTTTCTTAGATTTCAGCTAGTTTTGGAATTTCTGGATTTGGACTTGGAGAGCCTGAGTTATGATGTTTCCGCTAGAATGCGTTTTGGTGAATCTGTTTTACGTTTTTGATGTAGTATCTTGCATTTATGACCTTGTTACACTCAAAACTGGACAAAGTTGTCTTCTGAAACATTGTAGCCCTATCTCTTAGCTTTGAAACGGTGTGTCTTGCACCTTCATCTGACAATCATAGTGCCTTTGGTGCCATTACCGCAAAATGAGGTCAAAAACTGTTTTTTTTTCAGGGCTAAAACTAACTCCATTTCCGGATTTTCTGGTTTCCTCTAATGCTTACGTATACTTATGGAACCCTATTTCGATAGTATTTGGCATTGGTTTATGACTTGTAATTGAGTCTTATTGTGCTTATTTGAATATTTTAGGGCTTGACTTTCATTTCCGGATTTTTCCCTAGCTTGAATTGTACTTGTACTACTTGGAGCTTACTAAATGGCTATTGAGTGAACTTATGTTGTGGGTGACTTTGGGACTGACTGAGGAAAATAATGAAGCCATGATGGCTGGAAAAGTAAGCAAATTTAGGGAAAATGCTGTCCGATTTTCGAGGCCGTATGGTTCCTTTAAGTTTCAATTGCCCTTTTGGTAGAAATGAAAGGCTTTTGGGTTGCTTGAGCCTAGGTCTTCATGTTACCTTAAAATCATGTTTTGCACCCTTGTATTAGTGATTATTTGGCGAGGCCTACGACTGGTTGTCGAGCCTCACATGTGCATTCTGTATACTCGATTTTGGAAGTGGAACCTTAAATTGTTTTACTTTGGTTCTTTTAGGGTTTCTTGGTGATTAAAGCCAATCTGAAGTGAAAACTTTTGAAGTATCTGTACTTGAACCGGTGAGTGTACCACTCCCTTGATTTGCTGTGTAACCTGGTTTCTGCCTCTGCAATCTGTGATTTAAATGACTGCACTAACTGTTTATTTTGTTTGAGACGAGGGTGTACTTTATCGCACTCGTTCTCTTGTCTGTTCATATGCCAATTTTTGGTACGAATCTGAATCTGTTATCTGTATCTGTTATCTATATCTGTATCTATATCTGTTCGGACGTCGTTTGGAAGCTTGTATCCAACGACCTTTCTGTGACCTCTGAGCTCAACCCCTGTGGCTAGTTACTCCAGTCGGGCCGGCAAAGGCCTGGTCGATTAGATAACGAACCACGGTAGTCTGTTTTGGGATCTTTGGGTATTGAGACCCTTGATTCCGGTATACTCGAGTATTACCATTTTTGTTTCTGTTGAGGTGAGCGGGCCCGTTAAAAGGGTGTTTGGTGGACGGAATTTGGTGTAAAGTGGGGTCTACGGTCGCGTTGGTTCTATATACGTTGACGGAGAGTCAACCGGCTTGGATCAAGTACTGCGCTGGAAAGCTAGCTCCTGAGAGCCACCTGCATCCTTCTTATTTGAGTTCTTGTGTTTACCTGTCTTACTTTATAGCGAGCATGTGTATCTGATTTGTATAACGTGAAATGCCATGATTTTCTGCTACATGTTTGGTACCTCATTGGGCGTATGCTCACCCCCTCCTCGTTATCTTTGTTTTCCTTACAGGAACCTCTTTTGGAAATCATGATTTTGAGAAGCGAGTTGAGCTAGTTAGATAATCTTTTGTTCTTTTGTATAACTCCTCGAGAGTGAGAAAACTCTAAATGTATTTCGTTTCACTGGTTCCATTTGAATTGTAAACCTAGCGACATGTATATATGAAAGTATTTTCCCCATGTGATTTTGGTAAGTTACTTTTAAGCTTGGCGGTCTTCAATCGTTCAATTCTTTTGGGTCCTATCTCGCGCAATATCGGATTTGAGTAATTCGACTCCGTAGTCCTGGCGAGAGCTGGGCAGACGGTCCGCTGAACCCTTTGATTCGCTTTTGGGTGAGGTGGGGCTATAACAAAATGAACCACATTTACCGCACTTATCGCACGAGTAGGTCCCACATCCACTATACACTTCTAAAATCTCATGAACTAATTTATACTGGAAAATGATTTAAAAATTATATTTATTCATAAAAATTCTCAGAATATTCATATAAGAAAGAAAATATGGAAATTATACGCAAAAGACTAAAATAAATGCCTAAAAAATAGGAAAATTTCGGGCTCTCACAGAATTTCAAAACGATTTCATCTGTGAAATTATAGTTTTATGAATGTATTTTCCAACGCCACCAACCATGCTCAATTCCGAGTTGAATTGAGTGATTTGTGATCAAAATACGAAACCTGCCCTGTTCTTGAAAACCCTAAATTTTGGGCAAAATTGATGCTAGACTTAATGTGGACTTGCCAATTGAATTTCTTGGAGTTAAGACACTTACCAAATATACCATGAATATTCCTTAGGCTTTTCCTACACAAATGAACCATGTTTGAAGGATTTTTCTTGGCCAAATGTTTGGAATGGAAAACAAAAAGCTCAAGGCAGTTTTGCCTTAGGATTTTTTGAAACTTTGGTTGTTTGGTTGACTACCTTCCCGAAGGTATTTTTCCATGAAATTTCATAGAGGGATACCCTTTATATAGGAGTATTATATTACCAAATTTGGTACCAATTTGAGTCCATTTCGCTGCCTAAATAAATTTCCAAAGTTCATGACTCGAGTTTGGAAAATCCTTGTTTTACAAGGGAATTTTGGTAACTTTGAATTGCCATATCTTAGTACTCAAAACTCCGTTTCTCGTTCCGCTTGTTTTGTTGTAAACTTCGATTGTGACTCTAATAGAGTTCCAAATTTCAAAGGCTAGTTCCAATCAAGTACATTTTGCCGAATTTTCAAAGTTGGCCAAAAACCAACTTAAATCTGCCTTATGAACCAAAACAGCGATTTTGAGCTTATTTTTGAATGTTTTCCATTTGGAATCTTAGAAAAGTGTATTCTAGGAACTTTTAGTACCTTGGAAGAGGTTTCCAACAATACCAAGTTTTCCAATTTTTGACATGTGGAACGTGAGATACGATTTTTCTAATGTATCGTATCAAAACTGAAAATTTTTGAATATCAAGGAAATGGAGTTTTCGAGTACTCCTTATTCCTTCGATAGTACTTGAACGTTTATACTTGATTTCCAAGACAAAAGACTCGATTGCTCTTATACTTTAAGAAACTCCACTTGAACCTCGATTTACGAGTAATTGAGGTTCATTATCATGAAATTCCCCCTAGATTGTACTCGTGCACGATCTTCCTTGATAATTGGGATGCGTGAATGATAATTCACTAATATTTGCTTAGGCGCACACGAGGACCTTCAACAGAACCCCACGGTGGACGCTTGAACTTCAATTGAATCTACTTACTCTTGTTACTTGGTGAGTGTCAAGTGTATGAATACTTGATACCTGCTTAATTGTTGTAATTGCTTGGAGATTTAAAAAAAATGAAGGCGGGTGTGTACTTTACCGCACTCGTTCTTATTTTAAATGAATGACTGAAATTTATTGAATGAATGAATGAAATGCAATGGTATGCTATGGCTGCATACGTCGCTGGAGTGAATCTCCTCGACTTATAAATGTTAACTTGGGGACGCCCAAACTCATAGGCAAACCTTGGACTCGAGCCAGCATGGGCTTGGTCGGGAATCTTGGCAAGCCACGAGAATTATCTGATAAGCTTGATCTATTGGAGAGATCTTGCTTAACATACTCGTTGAAGTATCGCCTTATAAATGACGTTCGAGCCCGGTGGGAGTATGTGCTATGGACGGATGGAAGTAAGTGATGATCTAAGGAATGGAAATACCGACCCGGTTGACAGAGTGTCATCGCGGGAAGGTATACGAATGACAGTGGCAAAGCAAGTGGAAATTAGCTCCTGAGAGCTCCGATATCCTTAAATTGTTTCTGTTTACTTTCCGCTCGAATTGTTATTTATTGCAATATTGTTTGCTTTACTTGTTGAATTGGGATTGTTACTTGAACAATGTGCTGGCATGTGTGTTCTTGGCCTCACGAGCATTTTGCTCACCCTGTAGATTTGTTTTTCTTAACAGGTTTGGGCTTAAAATGAGGTTCGGAGGAATTTTTCTTTTGTGTACTCATGTAATAGAGTTCCAACTCTTTTATCTAGACTTTTGGTTATTGTATATTTTGGGCTGTATTATGAAAATTCGATGTAAGGTTTGGGTGATTATTAAAATCATTACGCTTGAACGCTTCCGCACTATTTGTATGTATATTTTCTGGTTATCGACTTCTAGTATCGTTATAAGCTTGAATGGAAATTGCTTGAGTCCTGGCGAGAGTTGAGCAAACATCCCGCGGATACCCTTTGGTTCGCCTTAGGGAGAAGTGGGGGTGTCACATATCCCGTGGCACCCAGGGGTGCAACCCCTCATGCTGGCCGAGCGTGGTACGGTGCTTTACGCTGCCATTGTGGTTAAGGAAATAAAGTTGCGCCTTCGCTAATAGTTATAGCTTTTGGTGCAATGGTAAGCGCTTGATCTTTTACTTTTCTTTCTTTTCTTTTCTTTTTTCTTCCTCCCCTTCGGTTTATTCTTCTTCTTGCCTAGCCAGCTAAAGCTTCTTTAGCTAACGACCATGGCAGTCGCTGCTGCCAGTAGTCGGCAACCTCTCCGGTCACGAAAAATTACCAAAATACACCTTCTCACTCAATTTTTCACGTAGATTCTATTTTTGGGATTAGTTTTAACAAAAAATGAACCAACAGTGACGAAAATGGCAAAAGACAGCCCAGTTTTTATTTTTTTCAAAACTCCATATCCTTCACCAAAAATCATAAAAATTATACTATAACACTCCTTACAACTTCTACAATACAACTATGATTTTAATTTGACAAGAAAACAACATAAAAGGGCTAAAATAAAGCAAAATAGCCCCTAAAATTTATTTTTTCCATTTTGGCATTTTTTCAAACAGTTAACATGCATATACGAAAATCATTCTTCCTTTCCTAATTTTGTTCATGACCTGTCCCAAAATTCAGCAACCCAACAACCAAGGAAACCAGCAAAAGCAAAAGGAAATTAAACAATGAAGCATGGATTTAATGTGCTAAACAAAACTAAAAAATTACCTCAATGTAGGTGGCAATCCCTTGGCTGAAGTTTTTGATGCAAATTCCCAAGCTCCAATTATCCAACCGGTTGTTGCCTCCCTTTTTGTTGTGTGCGAGTGTGTTGGAAAAATATTGGGAGAGAGGGGGGCCGAGGGTGAGAGTGAGGATGTATTGGTGTGTGTTTGTGTAATGGAAGCGTGCTGGAAATTTTTTTCTTTTCTTGAGGAAAGGAGGGCCGGGAGCTTAGTGTATGGGAACAAGAGTGGAGTCTTCGAGTCTTTCTTTTTTGTCTGGCTTTTTGTCCAGTTGAGAGACAAGAGAGAGCCGAGAGAGTCCAAAAAATTTGGTGGAGTTTTTGGTTAATCAAAATGATGAATTTTCCACCAAATAAAAAGAAAGATGCATGGAACATTGAGTGTAAAAATGGATCAATAGTGTATTTGGTGAAAAGAGAAATAATTAGGGGAGGATTTTATCTTCTTTTTTTTGTTTAATTTTTTTATTTTTCTTTTCCTAAAATAAACTTGCAAAATGAGAAAAATACACATTAATGTAGACACCAAATTTTAGCTCAAGTTCATTTACTCTTTATTTCTTAGTTTTTTGTTTTGTCATGTTTGTTTTATTCATTTTTAGTTTTTAGTTTTTTTTTAGTTTAGTTTTCATGTCATTATTTTATTTTTAAGCTTTTAGGATGGATTTTCTCAAAAGAAAAAGAAAACAATGGAAAAATCATGAAAAAGAAAAAAAAACAAAAAAAAACAAAAATACGTTCAAATTCAATCTTTTGGCACTTTAGTTATTTTTATTAAGTTATTTTGAGAAAAGAAAAGAAAAAAAAGAAAAAAAAAAGGAAAATGAAGAAAATTTGAAAAATGGACATTTTTGTTGTTTTTATTTGTTTAGTTTGTTTTTTATTTTATTTATTTGTTTTCATTATTATTACATGGTTTTGTCATTTTGTTATTATTATTATTATTTTATTATCCATTTTTAACTATTTAAAAAATTAATTTTAAAAAAAAAAAAACTGCCGTAGCATGCAAGCTGCGATTTTTGCAGCTTGCAAAAGAAGGGCTCGAGCAGCCCTTGGCTGCAAATAGAGTAGAAATTGTTTGAGGGTTTAGGGGAGGCTCCCATATAAATAGAAAAAGAGGATTCAGCCGCAAGGGGAGAGTTTCTTGGGAGAGAAAGGAGTGAACGGCAAAAGAAAAGGAGAAAAGAGGGAGAGAGTACAGAAGGCTACGGTGAGAAAAAAGGAGGGTTTTTACTGGAGCTGAAAGAGACCTTCACTACTGCCAACCTTCCATGGCCACCAGGAGCTCCTCACCGAAACAAAAGGGGGGGGCAAAAGAAAAATCAGGAGATGTTTTCTACGGCTCAAAACTAGCGGAAGTCTGGGGAGAGTTTTGGGAGTTGGTGGCTGAGGGAGAAAAGGGACGGTAGCTAAGAAAACTAGAGAGAAACTGAAGTGGAGATTGGGACGGCAGGGGATGAGGGCGAGGTCTTGAAGGAGGGGTAGACAGCTAGAATCTGAAGAGGGAGTGAAACAACGGCAGAGAAAAAGGGAGCTTTGAGGCAGGAGGAACGGCGGAAGAAGAAAACTGGGAGTGGAGATGATGGCTGGGGTTTTTGAGGGATAGAAAAATCAAGAGAGCATCGAGGGAGACTGGTGGCTGGAAGAGAAAGGAAGAAGCACTGGACAAGTTTCGGAGAGAGAGATAAAATTGAAAGGGAGGAGGAGTGAATTTTACAGAAAATCTGGTCATCAAGCTGACTTTTCAGCCATGTTGTGACCCAGATTTCTCTCCCAATATACCTACTTTCGAGGAGAGTTGTGTTGATTCCTCATCTACAATATTCAGGGAGGAAGTTTTGTGTTGATCTGTACCGGAAAAAACTGCTGCGGCATCATCAAATTCGAGGCCAAGCATACTGTCCTCGGCCTTTTTGAGAGCTGCAACCTGGGTTTCATATTGGGTGGAACTTTCGCATCTTCCTACGGATTTCAGTTGCAGTTTCAACTTCATAAGGAGGTGAAGGTAACCATAGCTCCCTTCCTGGCTTGATTTGACATGTTTTGCACGAAGAACAAAACCTGTTTGATGTCAACTTTGAATTTTTCTTTCCTTTCCTTGCTGCGGTGTTTCCATTGCTGTTTGGATCTCTTTCGTTGGACATTTGGGATTATGTTGATGTTTCGTGTTTGCTGAATCAGTAGTTTTCTTTTGGGGTTTGCGATGATTTGGTGTTGAATAAGTGTTTACAAGTGTTCAAAGCAGCAAAAACAAGAATTGCAAATGGCTTTTGAAGTTTGCTAAAATTGTCCCAGTATTGCATGATCTTCTCCTCTGATTTTTGTGTGTAAACAATGGTAAAAAATGGAAAAGGTTTGGTGTTCGTTGCCCATTGTTCAAGTTTTAGCTGTTTGAGCCATGAGATGCATTTGAATGAAAAGGAGATTGCACCTTAGAACTCAGTTGCTGAAGCTTTGTTGTGACTGAGTTTGGGGTTTTGGATACTTAATTAAGTTCTTTGATTTTCAATGTTTGTTGTTTATTACTTGGGTTGAGGCAGTCACAACAACTAGTTGTCAAAGGTTGTGTGTTTCTTTCTTTTATTTGAACTATGGTATGGTAGAAAGCTTCATCAGCCACCCAGCATTCTTTTAGCAGGAAATTCATCTGTGTTCTTGTTTTTGCATGAAGATATCCAACGCTTCTGATTTTCCATCCCCTTGTATGCATGATAAACTTGATAAGAACTTGAGTTTGGATTTGTGATTTTAAATGATTGTGTGAATCTGCCATGCGAAGTGCTGAATCTCTAAAGCATTAACTGCTGAAGTTCGAAACTCTTTTCGCACAAAAATTTTCCAGAACTTGCATAACCTCTTGCTAAGTTTCTAGCTTGTTTGGATGTTAAAGTTATGCATTCGGTTGATCGTTTTAAAGTTGCTGCGCTTGATGAAAAAGTTTGGATTGGATTTGAGCATGTGAATTGGTAGTATACGTCTGAAAATCAGAGTTACAGAAAGCTTTAGTTGCAGAAATTTTCTTCTACGTAATTTGCATGCATGTTAACAAAAGAAAATTGCACTTTGACCCCTTGGCTTCTAACTAATGCTACTATGACCCAACCAATTGAATAATGTCCTTAATTTGGTCCTTGACAACTTCAATTTTTTCAACTCAATTGCTTGTTTGTTTCAATTAACTACCATGTTTTGTTTAAATTGCACTTCATGCATGAATTTAAGAGCTTTTATGACCATGTGAGCCCGTGTTTGCATGTTTTCTTTAATTTTTACAAATAAATTGGTACCTTGACCATTTCTTTTATTTTGGAGGATAAATAAGTGATTTCACTCCATTTAGAGCATCAATTCAAGGTGGCGGTATAATTCCTTTTATCTTTTTTTTCTCTTATGTGACTCAACGTGCTAAGTGAATTGCATGCCTACTTTGCTTTCCTAGCCTTTCCTTAATTCCTTTCATTTATGTCATTTACTTTCATTTTCATGAAGTTATTCTTTTAATGGGGTATGTGTACACCTCTTGGCTTGTAATAGATAGGGCTTTGGCGAGCAATTTGGTCCATTTTCCCCTTCCCCTTTTGTTTTAGTTAGTGAATGTAATAAGTTCATTAGTTTGGTTGCATGCCTATGTGTTACGTGTTACTTGCTTTATTAGGTTTTGCATCTAGTCAAGCATGTTAAGTGCTACGTGCTACGTGTTTATGAGTGTTTGGCATGTCTACTAGCTTTCCGTAGTGTAGATGAATGGAATGGATGAATGTACGTTTCCATTAGTCCAACGCTAGTCGGAATTCATAGAATGGGCTAGTCCAATGCTAGACCCTTAGGGATTTCCCTTCGTTAGTACATGTTTGCATGTTCATTACATGTCATGCATTCTTTGTAGTTTTATCATTTTGCATGCTCCTCGATTCCCCTTTCCCCTCACTTTAGGTCTTACATCTCATGCTAGTTAGGGTACATTTGCCTGAGGAGTCCCCTTTTGATAAGGGAAACGAGCGAGTGTGGCTACTCGATAGCCTTAGCACGCTAGTTTTGCTTTCTAATCAAAGGGAAAATCGAAGTCGAAAAAGTTAGGAGTCATTCCCATACCCAACCTGATGCATTCCTTTAGGTTCATTCATTCTCATTTTATCACTTATTCATTTTTCAATTCACTTTTCCTTTCCTTATTGTTCATTTTGATTTCTACTTCACAAAAGTGCACTTAATTACACCTATATGCACTTATCACTATATTTCATGCACTTGCACACAAACACTTGGATTTTTCATACAATTTCACACATGCACCTTTTCATACACTGGCACACAAACACTTGGATTTTTCATACAATTTCACACGTGCACCTTTTTATACACTTGCACACTTGTACTTTAGCCATCATTTGCATTAATCGACCTCTATAAGGTTTTCCTTTATTGGCCGCCACAATTCATGTGGTTGGGACCAAAAACCTTACAAGAGACATTTTAGAATTTAGGTTTGCATTTTTTTCTTTTCTTTTGCATTCATGTAGTGCATCCAAATGTAATAAATTCTTTGGTTAAAACAAGAAAAACTTTGATTAAATCACGCAACTAGCCTTGGCTAGGTCGAAGGGGTGCCTTGGATTTTTATCCTTGCCTTCCCCTTCGTCAAATGTGACTCCCGAACCTTTTTCGTTGGTTTACGTGGACTAGGAGTTGTTTAAAAGGGGTTTCTTACTACTTTTTCCTATTTTTCCTTTAAAAAACTCATTTTTTAGGTGACTTGGTACACCTTAACTCATTACCAAGTGGCGACTCCAATTTTATTATTCCAAAAACCCTTTTTAAACTACAATTTTGGGTCAAATCGTCGCATTCTCAAACCCCCATTTAGGCCCACTTTTCTTTTAAATCACAATTCATTTTTTCAATCACAAAAAAATACATTTTTTAAACCATTTATTTATTTATCAAAAAATGGGGCGCGACAATTAAAATGCAAGAAAAAAAATAACTCATTAAATAAACAAATCCAAGAAAATATTAAAAATTGACAATAATTTGATATCTACAGCTTATCGCTCTTTGTCTAGAATTTCGAAAAAACTCAAGACAAAGACGTAGACACCAAATTGTTTACCTGTCTCTTCTAATTGCACCTAACAAACTAATACTTGGCTATAATTATTGAGCAAAATGATGCAATAACGTTGTAGAAAATGTGACCGAACTCATGTAAAGTTGTCTACGTATCCCATCATGGGAATCAGGTCAAATGTAGTTCGAATACCAACGAACCACAATGAAACAAGTGCATTGACTATCTGTGATCTTTGCAAAGTTGAAGAAGTCTGAGCTCTCAGAACTTTTAAACATGAAACATAAAATGATTGAAAAAGCATAATTGTTAATCAAAACAGTCAAGAAAAGTAACTATCATAATTAGAAAAAAATGCGCGGAGAGGCGCGGTTACGCTCCAAGAATGAAGGCAGTAGGACGCGCGGCGGACGCTGAGACTTTCCAAGAGAAAATTGAATTTGATCTACCAAGAAGGGGGGCAGAAGGGTGCGCGGCAGACGCAGAGACTCACTAACAGGAAATTAAATTTGATTGTCTAGAAGAAGGTAGGAGAGTGCGCAGCAGACCCTGAGACTCACCAACAGTAAATTAATTTTGATTGTCAAAAAGGGAGGTAGAAGGGTGCGTAGCGAACGTTGAGACTTACCAACAGAAAATTAATTTTGATTGCCAAGAAGGGAGTAGAAGGGTACGCGGCGGACGTTGAGACTCACCAACAAATTGGTGGGACGGTGGGATAAAACTCAAGTCCAATAAAATAAAATGGTCAGTGGGATAAAATCCGAGCCTGTCGAGATTGGTGAGATATAACCCTAGCCCAACAAAATAAAACGGTCAGTGGGATAAAATTCGAGCCTACTGAGATTGGTGGAATACAACCCGAACCCAACAAAATAAAAATAAATCTGTCAGTGGGATAAAATCCTAGCCTGCCGAGATTGGTGTGATACAACCCGAACCCAACAAAATAAAACGATTAGTGGGATAAAACTCGAGCCTACCGAATTTGGTGGGATACAATTCGGACCCAACAAAATAAAACGATCACTAGGTTAAAACCCAAACCTCCCAACAAAATAAAATGGTCAGTGGGATAAAACCCGAACCTACCGAGATTGGTAGGATACAACCCGAGTCCAACAAAATAAAACGGTCAGTGGGATTAAACCCGAGTTTGCCGAGTTTGGTGGGATACAACCCGAACCCGAACCCAACAAAATAAAACGATCAGTGAGATAAAACTCGAGCTTGTCGAAGTTGGTGGGATACAACCCGAACCCAACAAAATAAAACAATCAATGGAATAAAATCCGAGCCTACCGAGGTTGGTGGAATACAACCCAAATCCAACAAAATAAAATAACTTTTGAAATCGCAATTTTTCAAAATTTGCTCAGTGTAAGGCTCCCTTTTTTTTACCTTTTTTTTTCAAAGCCGATTTGAAATGCATTACCAAAATTGGAGCTCAGTCCTTTTGATATTTGCCCCAATGTAAATCATGTTTAACTAAGACCACATTTTTCATGTTTTCGAGAAGGCAGAAAGAGTGATCACATAATACCACCACCATGTGATCCCTTTGGCCTTGAGAACCATGTAAGTATGATCTTTTGATGTCAAAACTGCTCCTCAAGAGTTGTGTTGCAACTTGTGTTGAATCTTCTCAATTTTCTATAAATCAGTCAACCATACTCCACTATGTATCACAAAACATCTGTTTCTAATGACCAGATTTGAATGAATGGCCCTTGAAAAAGAAAGATGTCACATTTGACCCTTTTTTATGTCGTCCATCTCATTGGCCGAATAATTAAGAAAATTTTTCCTTAAAAAAATACTGCAAAAAGGGGAGGCCAGTAATGTTTTGCCTTTTGTAATGAGCTCCGATGGAGTGTGAAGGAAAGGTTAAGTATTGAAGATCCATCATGAAATAGGTTGAAAATGATCCTAAGATTGCAACCTTCCAAAACTTGCCCCAATGTGGGCCTAATAAGAACTAAAAATTTGCCCCAATTTAACTCTAATTGGGCTTCTCTTTCCTTCTCTTCATTTTTTCCTTCCTTTTTTTTTGCATGTCTCTTTTCTTGCTTTTTTTTTTCCTTTTATTTGCTCTCTCCCTTTTTTTTGAAAAGGAAGACCAAAAAATTGCCCTAGTGTAGGGCTTACGATCTTGAGAGGCTTGACCCCATCTCTTGCAATAATTTTAGAAAAAAATTTTCATAATCAGATGAAAAACTTTTTGCGCATGTTTGAGTTGATTGGTCGAGAGAAAATTTGCTCATCCATCTCCATGAGAATAAGCGCTCCTCCGGATAGCATTCTCTGAACAATAAATGGTCCTTGCCAAATTGGATCAAACTTTCCTTTAACCTCCTCTTGAATCAGAAGAATTCACTTCAAAACCTTATCCCTTACTTCAAATAGGCGAGATTTGTCTTTCTTGTCATAAACAATGACTCATCCTTTGTTGATAGCATTGTTCTTGATAAATAACATTCAATCTCTTTTTCATCCATTGGAGACAGCACTCATTATGCTCCTTGATCCACTTGATTTCTTCTACCTGAGCCTTCGTTAAAATGCGCAAGGACGGGATCTCAATTTTGGCAGGTATTACCACTTCCATTCGAAGCATAAGTGGATAAGGTGTTGCCCCAACTTAGAAATGTAATCTCCAAGTGAAATGCTCCCAAAGTTCAATAGCAAAAATTTGCAAAATTGAAGGAAAAACTCTTTTTTTTTTTCTTTCACTCTCTTTTTTTTCTTTTCTCTTTTTTTTTTCAAGTTGGCTGCTGAAGTATGTACTCCTTTTGAATAAATAGCCGATCCTCCACTTTGCAATATAACATTGTTGCCCCCTTTTTGATTCATGATTGACCTCCAAATTTACAAGTTTTGAGTTGCGCTTTTTCCTCGATTTCAACCATAAACACCTGCACAAGGGGAATTTTTCAAAGTACCATATGCACTTGATTTTTTTTTTAACGAATAATTACTATTAATGCATAGTGTTGACTTATTAAAGGCAAAATTTGAACAGTGGATTTCAAATCCACTTGACCCTTGGGCATACTCTACAGATGTATTATAAAATTTTGTCTCGATTTAGGCCAAAAAATTTTGTTTAGATAACTTATTATTCAAAATTTAGAAAATAACCAAAGGCTAATTTGCGATATACATTGGTGTATCATTAAGGACATGTCATACAAAAGAAATTGCATTCTTCAAATGAAAAGGAAGCCAAAGAATGTCATGCTTAAACTCGTATAGAAGACTCCATGATGAACATCTCAAAACGAGACCAAATCGTAATAGATCTCGTCTTCACTTAAGAATAACAATTGAGGCGAAAGGACCACTCTTTCTCGTTAACTCACCTCTCAGGATCAAATCAAATGGGTATTATTTCTGATTTTCAGTTGGCCAAAAGAAACAAAACTAAAAACTGTATACTAGAAAATCTCTTAAACTTTGTGCTTCAATTGGATCTAATCCATTCAATACCACATATTAGTAAAAGCAAATAGTTTCTCATCCCTATTTCTCATGAAAACTTGATCAACATATAAACTCTACAGGCATGTAATATATGGGTAGAAGAGATAGTTAAATACATTGAAACAGGATTATGACTTTGTGATCACAAGTGATTGGTAGATCCCTTTGGGGTTTGATCCTTACTTCAAGTTGTCATGAAAAATAAGTCAGCAATGGACTTTACGAGCTAGCAATGTAGCTTGAAAACGATAGTTCAAAGAAACATGACATTTAAGGATATTGCACTTAAGATCGTATACCTTCCAAAATTGCCCCAATTTTGGGCCATGATTTAAAAGATTTTTTACTTTTATCACCATCACTGAGGGGATTTCAGCATTGAATTTTCTTGTCCTCTTTTTTTTTGTATTTTTCTTTCTTTTTCTCTGTTTCTTTTTTTCTTTGCATATTTTTTCTCTTTCTCTATTTTCTCTTTTTTTTCTTTTTTTTTTTTTTGCCAATACTGAAACCCAAATATCAATGATAGAATCAAAAACCCCCTAAAGTTTAGAAAATAGATGCCCTTTTTTCTTTTTTTTTTGTTTTGCTTTTTTTTTAAATATTTCATGTCTCTTCTAAAAAAATTTAACATATTTGCTACTATTGAAAGTTTCCAAATCTCCTTCCCTGATATGAGGTGCGATCATAAGTGCTTTTAAAACGAACCACCAATTTAAACTCAAATGGGGATGCAAATGATAAATAGTATTTGAATAGTAGAAAAGATGGCCAAAACATCATTCTTACTTCACATGACAACCAAAGTAAAGGATACCTCATTGGGAGAATTTATTACCTTTTGACATTTGAAAATTTCATCGATGTAGGGTTTTTTTTCCAAAAGGGGAAAACTCCCCAACTTTTATTAATTGCAAACGCTAAAAATACGAAGGAGGGAAAAGTCCCAACCTTCAATACATGCCAGAGAACTAGGAGTACTATTCCTAAACATTAAAGTTGCGAATATATGGAGAACCTATTGCATCCAAATTAATCAACGATGTAGGGTTGTGATCACCAAGACTCTTATTTGAAACAAAATTGTACTTGCGATGGCTCAAAAAGAAGACCAAATGATAAAAACTGTATGAATAGAGAAACGAAAGCCTAAAACATCATCCCAAATTCTCAAAAAAAATTAAGAGTAAAGAACATTTTTGCTTTCAACTAGATGTGGATTGAATTTGATTAGACACAATGAACATTTCCAAAGTAAAAATGCTCTACTCTGAAGTGTGTTAATTAGGGCGACTAATTTTTGAGACTTGATAGAGTCGGGCAAAATATGAATGGCAAAAAAATGAAATAGAAAAGCCATCATACTTAATCTCTTGAGACAAACTAAAAAGTTCAAGTGATCCCTTTTGATTTCAATTCTAGGCACTCTTCCTGAATTGTCTAGGTCACAAATTTCACGCATGCGAAGACTTTAGAAAACTAAACATATGAATTTCATGTAAGAGATAACAAAATTAGGAATCTAAACTTAGTATTATTTCTTGAGATCCACCATGAAGTCTCCATATGAATTAAAAAAGAATCGAATACAAATAAATATATACAAAATCGTAAATAAGAATAGTCTAAATGAAAGCTTTTATTATTACAAATGTTTAAAACAAAATTTTTTGCTCGACTATACAAATGAGAAAAGAAAAATTTTTAAGGAACTCTAGTTCACACATACACACTCTTTCTCTTTTTTTTCCTTTAAGATAATGTGTCAGAAACCCCACACAAAGATTTTTTTTGTTTTTGTTTTTGTTTTTGTTTTTGGCAAACTATTCACACAATCTCTTAGATGCTCTAAACTGGCACTTCCAAATGGAAGCTCCATGTTTTGTATTGCAAAATCTACCCAAGAATCAAGTAATACTTCTAATTTTCAAAATTTATTAAACCAAAATTGTTGTTAGATATACAAAACACATTTTTGCCTTCTTGTAATATCATTTATGAATGTAGGGGAAGGGGAATAAAAGAAAAAGACCCTGCATTAGCAAGAAACTGTAAATCCGGTATGTATGTCCGATGGGGGAACCCTTTTATGCCAAGGATTAGCCTAATATGAAAAATGCAATCCTCTAGGGCAGACGCCATACAATACCTGATGGGTCCGATCAATTTACAAGCATTCAACTGAAAAGCAATTTAAAAACTCGACTAATTGAAATGACAGGAAACATTTGAGCTAACAGAATGAGGACAAAGTCCGAATAGATTGATTGCTTTGATTGGCTCAAGAAGAGATGTCAAAAGTCAATTTAGTATAAAAGAATCTACTCTTAAAAAAATTGCAATGCCTCGACTAGTTTCTTTAGTGAAGCATGGATCGAAACCCTAAAAAAAAATAAAATAGTCAAATAGATCTAATGGAATTGATGGTTTATAAAAAAAAATTGATCGGATTAGTCTAAGAGTGAATAAATTGATCAAATAAATCAGATGGAATTGATGGTTTATTTAGAAATTGACTAGATTGTCCTAAAAGTGAATAAATTGATAAAATGGATTGAATGGAATTAACGGTTTACTCGAAAATTGACTGGATTGTCAACCCATTTGTGGTTTTCAAATCTCACAATTTTTGTTGCAATACATTAGTCTATGAGCCTTCTAAAATCAAGATTTGGTCTCAATATATTTATTATCTCAACAACGAGGAATCATTTTTGAATTTCTTCAACTTAGTGTCCTTTACGCAAGGGGTTTTTACCAATTTTGATAAAATGGCCGAAAATTGATCATTAGAGGCTCATATTCTAATGTGCACAAGTTGCTCTATTATTTTCAATGTCATCACTGTGGAAGGAATCGGATCCTACCTTATCTTATGCACTATTCCTTTGGATAGTACAAAAATATAAACATGCAAGTCTCATTGGATTATATATCCAAGACAAAATGATAGTTTATTCCTAATACGGGATTCTCTAAGTGGTATTCCCTCTAGGGTTAATGCATGATGCCAGTTTATTAAACGAATAAATATGCAATACGCTAATTGAAACATGATATAAGGGTGCCCCATTTAGATGTCGGGGTAAGTCTAAAATGACATGTGTATATGTATATATGCGATAGATTGAAATTTAAACGTGCTATTTACAAAAAGCGATCTGTCCTTAACGAGTACCACGTCAGGACTCTTATTTCTAAGGTTTGTATATGCAGAAAAAGAGAAAACAAGGAGAGGTTAGTTCAACAAATAACACATAGCACGTTGGGATAATAAATGATACAAGAATAGAAAGTAAAGAAAGCAAAGAAAGAAGGATGGAATCCCTCCCCTCGTGTCTAGTGTTACTAATTGGATAAAGTTGACTTTATCCTAGGTAATTTCTAATATGGATGCATGAGGTTTGGCTTACTAATGCATCTAGACCCGATAAGGTTCAAGCTCCCAAGCCTTCAAACCAAGAGGCGAAGGGTCATCAATCCCAAGGTCTTCGGTCTGTAGATTGAGTGATCCCTTAGACGTCGCTATGGGCGCATGGCACACCATCCGAATATCTAAGGAAATCGATCCTAATCCTACAAAGCAAATATGGGATGGCACCCACGAGAAAATTAAAAGAGATGAAAAACAATGCATGCACGTATGAGGTGCTTCCTTTTGAGGAGGTGGATTATAATTAAAACACGCGTGAAGGATCTTGTGAGGAATCGCAAATTCCTTGCATATTTCTCAAAAATTCCCTTTTATTTGAAAATTATTTGAAAATTATTATTTCATGTTATCCATGGTTCAATCACCCTAGAAAAGTGCCAATGACCATAGGAAATTAGGGTTTTCCTATTCGTTTTCAATTCAAGGTGAAATCGGATTTTTCGTGTAACCGCAGTATAATTATCCGGTACCGAGTAAGGATCAAATTTGGTGCTTAAGAGTGACTTTTAAGTGAGAAATAATATGTGGTTAGAAGCAATGATAAAAAGTTAGTGAATTGGAAGTAAAAACCCTAGTACGTGCGATTTAAGAGAAAACGCGTCACACCGACGTGTACCGTGCACTACCGTTTGAACCACCACTTGACCACCACTTTCTTGCCACACAAGTTTATCATTAATGGAGCAAAATATCTTCCCCCTCTTAGCCCTCCTATTGGCCGAAAATTAGAGGTTAGAAATGCAACAAGAGAGAGAAAAATTTGTGGTCAAGATTAGTCCAAGTGTTAGCCAAACTTGTGGCTAGAATTAATCCTTAGCTTTCCAACATTCTTATAACACAAGCTTAGCTTAATTTCCTTCATTAATTCTGCATCTTGGCCGAAATAAGAGAGAGAGAGAGAGACAAAGAGAGTTCATCTCATTCTCCTTCATTTCTTCTCCAAATCTTGAAAAGTTTCTTCTATTCGCGCAAATCTACTCCGATTAAGTTGGTATCTAGCACAAAGGCTACCTACCGGTGTAATTTTCTTGAGGAACAAATGATGAGAACATGAAGATTTGCATGGATTCCTTTCATTTTACAAGTCTGCACATTCTAATGATGGTTGATGGTGCAATCGGGCCCGAGAATCATTGAAGATCCAAATTTTCCAAATTTTAATTGGCTTCCAAATCTTGATTGGTATCTTGATTGATATCTTGATTGATTTCCAAATTGAGAGTTAAGTAAGTTGTTTGAATTAGGGAATAAAGGCTAAGGTCATGTTGACCATAGTTAAGCCAATTTGAATTAGTTAGTTTCCTATTCTAGTTGAATTAGAGTTTTAGGAAAGCAGTTAATTGCTTCCAAATTTGTTTAGGAAGTTATGTCAAGTTTAGAAGTCAAGTCAAATAAGGAAACTTGTATTGTTTCCAATTTAGATTAGGGTTTTGAGTCTTGCAAGGCTATAAATAGCCAACTTTATTTAACTATTGAAAAACACAATTATGAGATGAATAAAAATTGAGAGTTTTCTCTTTCTTGTTCCTTTGGGAGCGTTCCTTGATACAAAGTGAGTTGTATCTCCTTTGTTCAAGTTTCGGCTTATCAATTCAAGACCATGTTGAATTGTGGCGCCTTCTACACTTGCCTGAGGTTCACTAATTCGTTTGGTTACGGGTTGAGATAATATCAACAAGTTCGTAGTCACGGGGATTAGAGGGGTCGTAAGGTCTTTCCATCTTTGTATCCATAACCTGGTATCTCTGATACCAGATGATACGAACTCGACCCAACAAGAACCTGTCTTGAAGAACCGAATCGATCAGGCAGCGGAAGGATCTATCTTGACCAGGTTATGGATACAAAGATGGAAAGACCTTACGACCCCTCTAATCCCCGTGACTACGAACTTGTTGATATTATCTCAACCCGTAACCAAACGAATTAGTGAACCTCAGGCAAGTGTAGAAGGCGCCACAATTCAACATGGTCTTGAATTGATAAGCCGAAACTTGAACAAAGGAGATACAACTCACTTTGTATCAAGGAACGCTCCCAAAGGAACAAGAAAGAGAAAACTCTCAATTTTTATTCATCTCATAATTGTGTTTTTCAATAGTTAAATAAAGTTGGCTATTTATAGCCTTGCAAGACTCAAAACCCTAATCTAAATTGGAAACAATACAAGTTTCCTTATTTGACTTGACTTCTAAACTTGACATAACTTCCTAAACAAATTTGGAAGCAATTAACTGCTTTCCTAAAACTCTAATTCAACTAGAATAGGAAACTAACTAATTCAAATTGGCTTAACTATGGTCAACATGACCTTAGCCTTTATTCCCTAATTCAAACAACTTACTTAACTCTCAATTTGGAAATCAATCAAGATATCAATCAAGATACCAATCAAGATTTGGAAGCCAATTAAAATTTGGAAAATTTGGATCTTCAATGATTCTCGGGCCCGATTGCACCATCAACCATCATTAGAATGTGCAGACTTGTAAAATGAAAGGAATCCATGCAAATCTTCATGTTCTCATCAACAAAGGCCTTGAACACTTGTTTCTAGTCTCCTTGGAAAGGTATACATGCTGGAACCTTGACTCTCCGATTAAATTCACGATTAGTTGCTAAATATGTCACATATGGTTGAATTATTGAGGTATGTGGTGAAATAGAGGCTTGGGTCATGATTTTCCATTTTATTGGAATATTTTTCAGCTTTCCTATGATTTTTCTAGTGCTTAAAATTTGGGGCTTAGATGTTTAAAGTCTAATATGGGAAGTTAAGATGGTGAAGCAAGCCAAAAATAAAGAAATTAGCATTTGATTTCAAGAATTTCCAGATTTCTGGAATTTCATGTTTCACTTCTGTCCGGTTTTGTAGCCTTATCTTAGAGGCCGAATTGGCCTTAGGTCAAAGAAGGAAAGTTGTATAGAATGGTGTTTTATAGGTGCCTATAAAATTTCAGCTCAATCGGAGCAACGTAGGATGTGAAAAGTCCAAAATACCCTCACTGTTTTAAAAATTTCCCAGCAGTCCGTTTCATCAGTTAAGTCCAGTTTATCACATTTTTTGACTAGTATTCATTCTGATTTAGCTTTTTACCAAAACATGAAAGTTGTAGTATTCTGAATTATCTTTCAAATGCCTCTAAGAAAACCTGATTCGGACTTGTGTACTCTGAGATATGTCCATTACAGTGTAATGCATTTAAACAGCCGACGAATTGATTTCTGGTTTAGTAATTTGAGAATTTGACCAAGTTACATTAGAAATTGGACTAAGTGACCTTCATGAACATTGTATCCCTGTGTCTTAGCTTCGCAACGGCATACGTTGCGTCTTAATCCGATAAGCGTAGCCTCGGATAAGTTATTTCCGCTTTCATACGTCAAATCTGTCTTTTGCTAAATTGAATTTCTGCACTTGTTATTTCTGTATTTCTTATTCTTATGATATTGTGAGCCTATGGAACGGCTCTTGACTTGAATTGTTTATGTGTGATGTTGGGTTGTGGTTGAGGAAAAATAATGAAGCCAAAATGGCTGGAAAATTAGGTAAACACAAAAGGCATGCTGCCCAAATTTTCGCCCGAAAGCTAAGGTTTATTTGAACTTGTAAAATACTATGACCGTTTTTCCATCTTAAAAACATGATCCTTCTTCAATTGAAAACTCCAAATGTTTACTTACTCTTACCAAATAAAGAGGAGTAGTTTAGGATTTTCTTGAGTATTTTGTCCTCTCTTTTTCATGAATTTCATTAAGACAATTAGTCTATAATATCTACTTGAATATAAGATAAGTTTCAACCACATAAACGATTCCGAAAATGGTATTTCCTAGTCTATCTAGTTGGATTTTGATTTGTATTTAGTTCAAGTGTTTTCATTAAAAAATTTTATAACCCTTTTGAGTTGATTTTATGTGTGGTCTATGAAACCCTAGTTATTTTTATCCACGAGTCCAAATGTCCACGTTCCACTTTAAAGTCTTTTTATACGTTCTACTCATCATGCGACGAGTCTCTTTGATTGCACCTAATTGGTTGTGACAAATGAGTGGTAATATTCTTTTCATTTAATCTTAGGTTTTCTCGGTGACTAAAGATAATATCCGGAAGGATATTTTGCACGTTGTTGTGCGTAAATAGGTGAGTGTTCTATATACGTTTTGTTCCTATGACTATGTGGATTGTTGGATCTATGTGGTTATTTGTGACTATTTGATTACATGTTACTTGTTTTCTATGATTTTTAAAATGAACTTTTGCTAGGTGAGTGTGTACTTTATCGCACTCGACCTAAATAAATATGAAATTTTCGGTGATTAAATGTTGAAATACTAGTTGCGCATGAATGTAAGCCTTTTGGCTGAACTGGGCCCTTGCCCTTGTTACCGGTCGTCTCGAGCCAGAAGCGGACTCGGTCGAGCGATTAGGAACCTGGGTGAATTTGGTATACTCGAGTATTACCTTGTAGTCCGGCTACGTCCGGATGGGTGGAGTCCGGCCAATGTCCGGATGGGTGGAGTCCGGTCAACGTCCGGAAAAGGGGATGAACGAACAAAAGGATGAACGAGGGATTCTACTTACAAAAAAAAAATGTATTTTCAAACGATTGGAAGAATAAGGGGAAATGTCAGGGGAACGAACGAACAAACAAATAGCTCCTCGTGAGCCTGTATCCTTTTAATGAATGTATTATCATTGCTTTATATTGAACATGTTTTCTGGATTAAATGTTATTACATGACTAATGTTCCTTGTTTAATTACTTGTTTATATATATAGAACCTCACTGGGCTTTTTAGCTCATACCACGTCAATTGTTTTCCTTAGCAGGGAAAGGCGAGCAAGGACGAGCGTTCTGTATAGTCTAGTTGATCTAGTTCTTTGGCCTTGTAATGGTTCTCGCCCTAGTGCTTGGCACGGGCTGGTGGTATGAGGAATGAGAACCCTTGTATATTCGATGTTTGTACTTGAATGGTAAAAACTTTGAAGACTTCTGGTGTGTAGAAGTTTCTTATCTTTTACTTGAGCATCTATTGTCTATGGATGTATATACATGATTTGAGTTCCATAGTGAGTGAGTCCTGGCGAGAGCTGGGCAGGCGACCCGCTGAACCCTGGGGTACGCCCTAGGGGGAGGTGGGGTCGTCACAGGTGGTATCAGAGCTTAGGTTTCAGATTTCTGTAGTGTATCCTAGGCTTAAAGTTTGGGATGCCGGACTGTGGGATTTGATTTGATTTGAAAGGTAAGCAATTGAGGGATAAAACCTATAGCTGATTCGCGTGGTCTTTGCGCGGAGTGAGCCTGGACTAAGTGGTGAATAAGTATGAAGGATTAAGTGTTCGTTCGAGCATAAGTTATGGATCATAAATGTTATCGGCCTTAAATCTTTCTCATGGTATCTGAGGACCATAGATAGGTACGTCAGGTAGGAATTTCGATTGTAGATAGTTTACTCTTGGGACTGCAGCTCGAGATGTGAATTATTTTATTTCGGATTCTCGTGCCCGAGTACTCCAGAGTTGAGGCGATGCTAGCTACTAGGTACTTGAGACTTGTATTTTGGAATATGAACAGGCTTTGTCCGACTAAAATGAATATAAGAAATCTACGGACATCGAGTGACTAGGAAGTGACGTGAGAGACCGGACGGGGTCATCTTAGCTGAGTCTGGAAAATATTGTAACCCAAAAGATCCTTGGGGTGAGATTGAAATGATTCTTAGTACGTGATCAACTTTCGAGAACTATTTTTTTGATCTGATTAATGCAAGTTGGAATTTCGAGGTCGAAATTCTTTTAAGGGGGAGAGAGTGTGAGGACTCGCAAATTCCTTGCATATTTCTCAAAAATTCCCTTTTATTTGAAAATTATTTGGAAATTATTATTTCATGTTATCCATGGTTCAATCACCCTAGAAAAGTGCCAATGACCATAGGAAATTAGGGTTTTCCTATTCGTTTTCAATTCAAGGTGAAATCGGATTTTTCGTGTAACCGCAGTATAATTATCCGGTACCGAGTAAGGATCAAATTTGGTGCTTAAGAGTGACTTTTAAGTGAGAAATAATATGTGGTTAGAAGCAATGATAAAAAGTTAGTGAATTGGAAGTAAAAACCCTAGTACGTGCGATTTAAGAGAAAACGCGTCACACCGACGTGTACCGTGCACTACCGTTTGAACCACCACTTGACCACCACTTTCTTGCCACACAAGTTTATCATTAATGGAGCAAAATATCTTCCCCCTCTTAGCCCTCCTATTGGCCGAAAATTAGAGGTTAGAAATGCAACAAGAGAGAGAAAAATTTGTGGTCAAGATTAGTCCAAGTGTTAGCCAAACTTGTGGCTAGAATTAATCCTTAGCTTTCCAACATTCTTATAACACAAGCTTAGCTTAATTTCCTTCATTAATTCTGCATCTTGGCCGAAATAAGAGAGAGAGAGAGAGACAAAGAGAGTTCATCTCATTCTCCTTCATTTCTTCTCCAAATCTTGAAAAGTTTCTTCTATTCGCGCAAATCTACTCCGATTAAGTTGGTATCTAGCACAAAGGCTACCTACCGGTGTAATTTTCTTGAGGAACAAAGGCCTTGAACACTTGTTTCTAGTCTCCTTGGAAAGGTATACATGCTGGAACTTGACTCTCCGATTAAATTCACGATTAGTTGCTAAATATGTCACATATGGTTGAATTATTGAGGTATGTGGTGAAATAGAGGCTTGGGTCATGATTTTCCATTTTATTGGAATATTTTTCAGCTTTCCTATGATTTTTCTAGTGCTTAAAATTTGGGGCTTAGATGTTTAAAGTCTAATATGGGAAGTTAAGATGGTGAAGCAAGCCAAAAATAAAGAAATTAGCATTTGATTTCAAGAATTTCCAGATTTCTGGAATTTCATGTTTCACTTCTGTCCGGTTTTGTAGCCTTATCTTAGAGGCCGAATTGGCCTTAGGTCAAAGAAGGAAAGTTGTAGAGAATGGTGTTTTATAGGTGCCTATAAAATTTCAGCTCAATCGGAGCAACGTAGGATGTGAAAAGTCCAAAATACCCTCACTGTTTTAAAAATTTCCCAGCAGTCCGTTTCATCAGTTAAGTCCAGTTTATCACGTTTTTTGACTAGTATTCATTCTGATTTAGCTTTTTGCCAAAACATGAAAGTTGTAGTATTCTGAATTATCTTTCAAATGCCTCTAAGAAAACCTGATTCGGACTTGTGTACTCTGAGATATGTCCATTACAGTGTAATGCATTTAAACAGCCGACGAATTGATTTCTGGTTTAGTAATTTGAGAATTTGACCAAGTTACATTAGAAATTGGACTAAGTGACCTTCATGAACATTGTATCCCTGTGTCTTAGCTTCGCAACGGCATACGTTGCGTCTTAATCCGATAAGCGTAGCCTCGGATAAGTTATTTCCGCTTTCATACGTCAAATCTGTCTTTTGCTAAATTGAATTTCTGCACTTGTTATTTCTGTATTTCTTATTCTTATGATATTGTGAGCCTATGGAACGGCTCTTGACTTGAATTGTTTATGTGTGATGTTGGGTTGTGGTTGAGGAAAAATAATGAAGCCAAAATGGCTGAAAAATTAGGTAAACACAAAGGGCATGCTGCCCAAATTTTCGCCCGAAAGCTAAGGTTTATTTGAACTTGTAAAATATTATGACCGTTTTTCCATCTTAAAAACATGATCCTTCTTCAATTGAAAACTCCAAATGTTTACTTACTCTTACCAAATAAAGAGGAGTAGTTTAGGATTTTCTTGAGTATTTTGTCCTCTCTTTTTCATGAATTTCATTAAGACAATTAGTCTATAATATCTACTTGAATATAAGATAAGTTTCAACCACATAAACGATTCCGAAAATGGTATTTCCTAGTCTATCTAGTTGGATTTTGATTTGTATTTAGTTCAAGTGTTTTCATTAAAAAATTTTATAACCCTTTTGAGTTGGTTTTATGTGTGGTCTATGAAACCCTAGTTATTTTTATCCACGAGTCCAAATGTCCACGTTCCACTTTAAAGTCTTTTTATACGTTCTACTCATCATGCGACGAGTCTCTTTGATTGCACCTAATTGGTTGTGACAAATGAGTGGTAATATTCTTTTCATTTAATCTTAGGTTTTCTCGGTGACTAAAAATAATATCCGGAAGGATATTTTGCACGTTGTTGTGCGTAAATAGGTGAGTGTTCTATATACGTTTTGTTCCTATGACTATGTGGATTGTTGGATCTATGTGGTTATTTGTGACTATTTGATTACATGTTACTTGTTTTCTATGATTTTTAAAATGAACTTTTGCTAGGTGAGTGTGTACTTTATCGCACTCGACCTAAATAAATATGAAATTTTCGGTGATTAAATGTTGAAATACTAGTTGCGCATGAATGTAAGCCTTTTGGCTGAACTGGGCCCTTGCCCTTGTTACCGGTCGTCTCGAGCCAGAAGCGGACTCGGTCGAGCGATTAGGAACCTGGGTGAATTTGGTATACTCGAGTATTACCTTGTAGTCCGGCTACGTCCGGATGGGTGGAGTCCGGCCAATGTCCGGATGGGTGGAGTCCGGTCAACGTCCGGAAAAGGGGATGAACGAACAAAAGGATGAACGAGGGATTCTACTTACAAAAAAAAAATGTATTTTCAAACGATTGGAAGAATAAGGGGAAATGTCAGGGGAACGAACGAACAAACAAATAGCTCCTCGTGAGCCTGTATCCTTTTAATGAATGTATTATCATTGCTTTATATTGAACATGTTTTCTGGATTAAATGTTATTACATGACTAATGTTCCTTGTTTAATTACTTGTTTATATATATAGAACCTCACTGGGCTTTTTAGCTCATACCACGTCAATTGTTTTCCTTAGCAGGGAAAGGCGAGCAAGGACGAGCGTTCTGTATAGTCTAGTTGATCTAGTTCTTTGGCCTTGTAATGGTTCTCGCCCTAGTGCTTGGCACGGGCTGGTGGTATGAGGAATGAGAACCCTTGTATATTCGATGTTTGTACTTGAATGGTAAAAACTTTGAAGACTTCTGGTGTGTAGAAGTTTCTTATCTTTTACTTGAGCATCTATTGTCTATGGATGTATATACATGATTTGAGTTCCATAGTGAGTGAGTTCTGGCGAGAGCTGGGCAGGCGACCCGCTGAACCCTGGGGTACGCCCTAGGGGGAGGTGTGGTCGTCACAGATCTAACGTAATATTTCCCCCACCTAAGATGCAAGCGCGATACAAGTATATAAACATAAATAAATGAAAATAAATAAACAAATCATCGCATACGCGGATATCGAGAGACGATCGCGTGCATGAAATGCAATAATCCTAAAAATGAGGAAAAAGAAAAATAAAAGAAATATGCAACCTAAACATCCAAATATGATAAGTGAAAGGGTTAGAAAGAGAAAAGACAACTAAATCAAGTGCTTGGATCTCTAGTGTCCCCAGTGGAGTCGCCAAGTTGTCGCGCCCCATTTTTCGTGATGAAAATAAGGTGTTTACAAAAGATGTGATTTTATTTAAAAATAAGTGGAAAAGAACCTAGAATGGGATTTTAAAGAATGCGACAGTTTGGGTCCAAAATTTAGTCTAAAAAGGTTTATAAGAAAAATAGAAGTCACTACTTGGTATTGAGTTTGGGTGTACCAAGTCACCCAAAAATATTTTTTGATAAAAATAAAATAAAATAAAATAAAACCCTTTTCAACAACTCCAAGTGTTTGAAAAACAAGAGAAAATGAGTTCGAGAATCACGGTTGAAAAAAGAGAAGGCAAAGGTTCGATTAACTTGAACTTAAGGCACCCTTTCAACCTAGTCTAAATTAGTTGCATGATTTAGTCAAAATTTCTCTAATCTAACCCTTAAATTTATTACGCTTGAATGTTTCCTACATGGATGCAGACCTAAATTTAGAAAATTACAAAAGGGACAAAATATCCATTCAAGGGTTTAATTGATACCAATCGCATTAATTGCGAAAACCAAAATAATTCCTTGAATGGCTCACGAGCATGCGAATGATGAAATTAAAAGAAAAGAAAAGAAAAGAAAATTAAATTATATACATAGGAATAAGTGATCAAAGGAAAGGGAAATGTAGCATAATGGATATAGGAGGTAAAAACTCGTGACATAATTTTCTTATGCATGAATTAATGAGTATTTAAACTAAAAAGTTGTAATTATCCATTTCCCATGTTCAAAGAATAATTTTTCTAATCTAGACAAGCAAATGAACTAACTTATTTTTTAATTTCTTAAATGATATGCAATTCTAAATAATATGATTAACACATGTAGAGGATAGGGGATAATATAATAGGCAATATCATGCAAGTGAGAAAAGATCCTAAAAATAAAAATATGCATGAAAATGTAATGAATATCACACAAAAATGAATCTAATGCACGAACGATCTAAGGGTCTAGCATTGGACTAGCTCATTTCTAAAAATCCTTACTAGTGTTGGACTAGCAAGTAAGTGGAGGGAGAAGCCACAACTAGCGTTGCACTAGTGTGGTGACGTTATGCATTAATAATACATACTAAAACAAATAAGATATAAATTAAAACAAATAAACACATAAGAGCACGTAGCACGTAGCACGTAACACGTAAGCATAATATCTAGATGCAAAAATCATAAGAAAAGCGGATAAAACATATAACACATAAGCCACATAAACACACAAAACCTACCTATTACAACGGGGAATCTAACTACAATCTAAAATGGGAAAATATAAAAAATAAAACCTATCTATTCTATCTATTACAATAGGGAACCTAATTACAATCTAAACTGGAACAATATAATAAAACAAATCTAGTTATCCTATCTATTACATTTTTGAGGTATTTAAACGCCTCTCAAATAATTATAAAAATTAACTAAACAAATATAAAAAAATTTGAATGAACATTTAGATCAAATAAATAAAACATATAAAAATATATAAACACATAGAAACACGTAGAAGCACATAAGAGTACGTAATTGACATTGAAATGATAATAATAGGGGTACCTTCCTTTTGAAGTGGTGACTAAATGGAGTCAAATTACCCTATTTATACTCAAAATTAACAAAAGAATCATGGCACCAATTTAATTGAAAAATAATAATAATGATAAAAATACTAAATTCATCTTAATATGTCAAACGTAAAGAAATTTAAGAACATCTAAAAATTACAAGTTAAATATATCCAAAAGTAACATAATTAGCTATTAAAGAAAACAAACAATCATAAAAATTCACTTGGGATTAAATTGCAAAAATTGAAAAACTTTTGAGGTTAAAAATATAATTTTTCCAAATTTTATGGGTCAAAATTACATAAAAGATAAAGTTTATGGACCAAATGCAATTAATTTAAGGACCAAAGTAAAAAATTTTAAAATGTTCTGAGCTGCAATAAAATTACTCCAAAGATCAGGGGCTTATTTGCAAAATCTGTTTCTGGTATCTTAGGAAAAAAGAGCACTGGGCCAAATTTTATTTATTTTCTGTGCCAAAAATCCCTTCAGCCCAAACGAAAACCCGAAAAGAGGAACTCTAGCCCACCAAAAATAATAAAATTTAGCCCAAACACTTTTTCTTTTCTCTTCTTTTTCTTTTCTTTTTTCTTCCTCCCCTTTTTTCTTCTTCTTGCCTGGCAAGCTGAAGAAGCTGCCATGTCGCCAGCGACCTTTCCGATCGCAGAAAATTATCAAAATACACCCTCTCATTCAATTTTTCGCGTAGATTTCATTTTTGGGCTTAATTTTTACAAAAAATGAACTGAAAGTGACGAAAATGGCAAAAGACAGCCCAGTTTTTATTTTTTCAAAAAACCATATCCTTCACCAAAAATCATAAAAATTATACTATAACACTCCTTACAACTTCTACCATATAACTATGATTTTAATTTGATAAGAAAACAACATAAAAGGGCTAAAATAAAGCAAAACAGCCCCTAAAATTCATTTTTTTTATTTTGGCATTTTTTCAAACAGTTAACATGCAAATACAAAAACCATACTTCTTTTCCTAATTTTGTTCATGACCTATCCCAAAATTCAGCGACCCAACAACCAAGGAAACCAGCAAAAGCAAAAGGAAATTAAACAATGAAGCATGGATTTAATGTGCTAAACAAAACTAAAAATTACCCCAATGTAGGTGGCAATTGTGGTTACCCCACTTCCCCCTAAGGCGAACCAAAGGGTTGGCGGGCCGTCTGCCCAACTCTCGCCAGGACTCACGCAAGCATTCTAACCCAAATCCTTTCGAAGAATAACCTAATCTATTACAAAACAATTCTCCCGAAGAAGGCCATCACTAAAACCACATTAACTTCAGAGATAGTAGTAATTTAACGTAGCCAATCGACGGCTCCAAAAAAAATCTCACGCGTTACGAACTGCGAAATAGAATCGTACCGTCCCAACTAAGTAAAAATTCATACAACAAAATACAACAATCAAGCCAAGCATCCAAATTAAGTTTTACACATTTTCCAGCCTCAAGTGGCAATCCAAAATAAAAAGTACATTATCCAAATTAACGCATTACAGCCCACAAAAGTAGTCATAGTATTCAAATACATCCAAAAAGGAAAACATGAGTAAGTTTCAAAGCTTTCAATTTCCAGAACCTGTTAAGGAAAACAAATAAATGTGGGGTGAGCTAAAGCTCAGTCGTGCCCCAAAACATGCATCTAAATAAACAAATAGCAAGAATCAATATTGACTAAGGTAAACAAGTAGGAAAGCGGATAACAACACAAGGTAGGATACAGGGGCTCTCAGGAGCCATTTTCCTCGCTTGATCACCATTCATCGTAGTTGACCCTCCGTCAACTCTCACTACTTACGGTCCATGTAGATTCTCTCATTTTCCTCCTAACCCGTCACCGTACGTACCCCTGTCCCGGGCCCGAACACCAACTAAGGAAGCAGTATACTCGAGATATACCCTTAGAAAATTGGGAGCAGTATACTTGAGTATACCCTCAGGAAATTAGTCAAGGGATTCACCCAACGACGTTAGTGCAGTTGGATTCAGGAGTCGAGGGATTCACCCAACGACGCAACTACATTTAGATTCGAGGATTCATGAAAAAAAATTGTTTCACGCAAGTCACCACTCGAACGGCTAGTGCGATAAAGTACACACTGCTCACTTCGATGGATCAAAAACCATTTTTGTTATTATCACATATCAAGTCAAGAAAGCACTTAAATCAGGTAGGAATAGAACAAGCAAGGACACTCACCAAGAGTGAAGTTACTGATCAAGCTGGGAATCAAAATCTGCGTCCTTGCTAAACCCTAAAATACCAAATTTTAACTATAAGTGGGCTATACTAGTTCTAGGATTACATAGGAAAAATTATTCGTAGTATAGCTAGTTTATGTTCTTGGAATAATTCAACAAACCATGTAGTATTAAAACTAGTAAAATACTTTGTAAAATTTCTTTAATATTACTTTTCTTGTAAAAGTGTTACTAGAACAAATTTTACGTGAAATAATGTTTCTTGCCGAACAAGTTTTCTGAACGTTTAGTTAAAATCACTAAAATCTCGTATTTTGGAAATGTCCTCTAGAAAACTAGCAAGGTACAGGTCTTAAAGAAAGAAAAGAAATGACACAAGACTTAGGGTTTTAAGAGCTAGAAAAAGTATTTTCTATAACTATCAAGGCTAGTTTAAGCTAAAGGAAAATTGTCGGTTGGCAAAATTTGGGGCAAAATACTAATTACTGAATTTTATCGTTTGCTACTAGCGAAAAAAAATTATTTTTGATTAGCTTGATCAAAATTGCTCGAGTTCACAGGGTCGAAACGACTTTCACAATTTCGATCCCATTTCGAAATCCCATTATGGTTCAAATTTGCCAGCAAATCAAAATCACATTTTAATAGAAAATCCCTAGGCTTCGTCAATCATTAGCCCTGGGTTTTCAATAGATTCACTTCTGATCAAAATGGAATAAATGACCAAGGCTTCGTCAATCATTAGCTCTTGGTTTTGGCAAGTTCATATCACCTCACATTTGAAGCAAAATAAATATAAAGTCTTCAAGTAATTCTAGCAGTTAATTTCATCACACTTTAACACTTGTATAAAATCATTCAAATGGCCAAGGGCTTCATCAATCATTAGCCCTTAACCTCCAACAATTAGTTTTTATAGCAATAAAGCTAACATTTCAAATGTTTGGAATTACTAACAGGTATATGAACCTAAGGCAAGATTGGTAACAATATTTTGTCCAAAATCTCAACAAAATCTCATTACACATAATCAAATGCAGATTAAACATTTCACCATAGTTATATTCCAAAATTATCCATTCCAATATTGATAACTTCATCACCATATTACAGTCATAATAAAATCAAATTGTCACTCCAAAATGCATAGGTAAGACCCTCTTAATATAGTTTAAAGTGAAATCAATGAACATAAGATATTTTACAGCTCAAAACAGCATTTTTAGAACTAAAATTCGCCACAAGAAATCTGGAAGATTCCTTTACTACCTCTATCAACTCGTTTGAAAATTTTCCAGGTCTACTCTTCAACATTTTTTATTACATCCTCCAAAATATCAAATGTTTCATAGCGAAACAACTTACACAGCTTAAAATACACATTTTTCATGTATTTCAAAACCATTATACTCCAAGGAAAATTCGAGAAACCAATTAAAATTTCCAGCACTTCAGTGTTCATAAATCCAACATTTCCTTGGCTAAAAATGCTATTAAACTCTCAAATTCAGCATGCAATTATTTGGCTAGACAGTTAACATTTCCAGCTCGAGGATTAAGCGTGAACAATAGATATAACGTCACAGTTTCCAGATTCACTTTCATAACCAAAGATCAATTTTTCCCCAGCACCTGCGTGTCATAATCTAACCTTTCCTTCGGCTAAACCAGTGTTTTAAGCACTCAAATTCCACATGCAGAAGCTTAACCAACTGATTAACATTTCTAGCTCAAAATTAAGTTCAACACGGTTATAATTATCCCCAAAATTCCAGAAATTTTCCAGCTATCCTCGGATGATCATGCATGCATCAGATTTCTGTTTCATTCAATTTTTCTGGTTTAAACCCATTTAATTAACTACATGCAGAGCTTACTTATCTTGTTATTAACTAGTTAATCATGGTTATAAGCTCAAAACAACAAAATTATACCAAATGAAGCTGCATTATTCAAGTCAAGCCCTCGGCAGACTCAATGACTTGCGCTCATCAAAATTTTCTTTCCTAAACCACTCATCCGGCTGCCTAAAATCAACATGCATGTTCCTAGATGGCTTGATCTTCTTGTTTTTGATTGGTTAAACACATAATTAAGCTCAGATTGTCACAGGGAAACAAAAATAAAGCTGCATTATCATCTCAGCTTCTCGGCAGAAACATTTCTTCCAACAGATTTTCCTTTTCTTCCTCAATTCATCATCCGAGCATATATTCCTCACATGCAAGTCCAAAGCTTGCTTAAATTACCTCTGGTTAACTAATCACAGTTGTAAGCCCAGACCACTTCAATTAAACAAGATTAGAGCTGCGAATTCCTAATCAACTCTCGGCAGAATCATTTTTTCCCAAAACAGATTTTTCTCATTCTTTGGTTTCATCATCCGGAAGTATAAACCTCCCATGCAAGCTCTTACACAGCTTCATCTAACCATAATTAGCTAGCCTAAGTCTAGAATTTACCTCAGCTGGAAGCTCAGTTCGTGCAACACACAAGCTGTCAATTCTTTTTCTCTCTCTCAGCTCGCGTAAGAACTGGAGGCAATGTTCCTGGTCGCAGTGGTTGCTGCTGTGATGGTGTTGGGTTCTGAGGACGTTTTGCAGCTGGTTGAGGGTGCAACAAGGAATGAAGCTCACGTAGTCTCTCTCCTTTCTTCCCTTTAGCTTACGGACAGAACAGAGGAAGATTCAGTCCGCGGTTTCTTTTCTTTCCTCTTGGACGCACGGATGCAGCTCACTCTCTCGCTCTCTCGTCGATGATCACGAGGTGGAGTCTGGAGAGGGAGTGTTTGTGGTTGTGGTCTGAGGTGAATTGATGCAGAGGAAATGGAATTGGTGGTGCGACGTAGTGGTGATATAAGGAAAAGAAAAGAATGGAAGTGCTCGGTTGAGTGTTTGTGAGGCTTGCGTGTTGGATTGGAGAAGATTTGCATTGGCCGAATGAGGAGGTTGGTTATGAGGTTGTCCGCAAATGGTTTTGGTTTGCATGGTAGTTTTGTGAGGTAGTGGAGGGTAATTTAGGCATTTCACATCTCTTCCTAATCTCCACTTGAGTCCTAATTCAACTTAATTCCAAGAATTATCCCCAAGTGTGATTTGAACGCCTAATTATACACTAATCTTGCAAGACTTCAATTATCATAATTTTTACGCCTTAAATATGTTTAGCATGCTTGAATCATGTTTATCTCAAGTTTATTGGTTTTCGACTCAACGTAAGAATTCCTATTAACATTTTAACATTATTACCTAATTGGAATTAATTGTTGGCTTTCGAGTAATTTATTTTAAGGTAGTAAAATTAATCGGTTCGAGTATCATTAATTTAGCATGAAGGAATCTAAATATTCTAACGTTTTAGATTAATCTAATTTTAAAAGTATTAATTTAATCTATCGAAACATAAAAAAATTCATAGTTTAGTAAAATTATATTATTTTTCACATAAAATTGTTTTTACGTACTTATCTGCAAACAAGTGAAAGTAATGCTAAAATTTATTAAAGAATTAAAAGAAATGCAAATGAAATATGCACAGGCTTATATATATTTTTGGGGTTCTCACAGCAATCCCTTGGTTGAAGTTTTTGATGCAAATTCCCAAGCTCCAATTATCCAACCGGTTGCTGCCTCCCTTTTTGTTGTGTGCGAGTGTGTTGGGAAAATATTGGGAGAGAGGAGGGCCGAGGGTGAGAGTGAGGATGTATTGGTGTGTGTTTGTGTAGTGGAAGTGTGCTGGAAATTTTTTCTTTTCTTGAGGAGAGGAGGGCCGAGAGCTAGATGGAGATTGAGGGAGAAAAAATTGGAGTGTTGGTTTTGTTGAGAGCCCAAGAAAAGGCCGAGAGCTTAGTATATGGGAGCAAGAGTGGAGTCTTCGAGTCTTTCTTTTTTGTCTGGCTTTTTGTCCAGTTGAGAGCCGAGAGAGTCCAAAAAATTTGGTGGAGTTTTTGGTTAATCAAAATGATGAGTTTTCCACCAAATGAAAAGAAAGGTGCATGGAACATTGAGTGCAAAAAATGGATCAATAGTGTATTTGGTGAAAAGAGAAATAATTAGGGGAGGATTATATCTTCTATTTTTCTTCTTTATTTTGTTTTTGTTTTTGTTTTTTTTTTGTTTTTTGTTTTTTGTTTTTTTGTTTTTCTTGTCCTAAAACAAACTTGCAAAATGAGAAAAATACACATTAAAGTGCAAGAAAATAAATAACTCATTAAATAGAAAATTTCAAGAAAACATTAAAAATTGACAAAAATTTGGTGTCTACAGTAACTAGCAAAAAGTTTTAAATCGTGATTACAAATCACTTTCCTCAAACCTTTATTCATCCACTACAATGTGCAAAAGACCAAGGATGAGTATTCCCTAGAATAAGATGTGCAAAAATTCTGAACTAAGTTGTTACAACCCCAAAAGAACAAAGAAGAGAAGAGTAAAAAATTTTTCTAGAGTTTGTAGATCTTTTTGTCTGCAGCCAAAATACTACAAATTGATCCATATAAATAAGATTTCATGTTCTTAGATGGTTATTGAATTTTAGAAATTTGTCTAGAGATGCATCCCTTCAAATAGCGGTTGAATCATTTGAAACTCGAAAGGTTGTAAGCACAATTGCAGAAAGCTGCTAGGTGTGGCCTTTGAAATTAATTGAAAATTTCTTCAGCAATTTGTATCGGTTTGCTATTGATTTAAAGGTTACGAGATATGCCTGCTTTCTTTATGTGGATATTGATCCGTATTTCGAAAGATTCCTCTTCCTGCTCTTCCCTTTGTCTTCCTTCCTTTGATAATTGAGAATGCTCACCTCGGACACGCGGGTGTCCGAGGTGAACACAAGTCTCGTCCCTCATCGGAGCTCATCCCTGTCTTGAGCACAACCCCTGAGCTCGGCTTCATCCCTAGTCCACCGTGTAGGTGACCTCGGCACATCCACCTCGGCTGCACGCTGATGATGTCAACCCACCTGACATCATCCAAGACCAGCACTTTATCTGAAAAGCACTGAAGGCACTTAATGGCACCTGCACCATACCCTCCGTCATCACTCCCAGGCGGCTACAGTGTCAGAGTCAGACCTCCTGACAGGAGACAGAGCCGTAATGCCAGAGAGTGGGTCCCGCTAGCATGAGCCTTCCGTCTTGACCACTACTCTTCTATAAATACCTCACTCACACTCCCAACAAGTAAGCACACAGTTCATTTGCTTATACTCTTATTATTCTCGTTCTCAGACTAACTTGATCGTCGGAGTGATCCCAGGGGAGAAGCCCCGCCACTCACTTCGGACGCCGAGGTTCACTTCGGACACAGGAGTTCACCTCACTTCATCTCAGAGAGGATTGATCCAGGTCGGTCTAGGCACCAACCAAAAATCACCTCTTCAATTGGCGCCGTCTGTGGGAACGAGACTACTATTAGTAAAATGAGATCCACGCGCTCCAGAAGTGGTCGAGTTCCCTCAACTGGGGCTGGGCAGACCTCGGGAGCCCAGCAAGATCGCATTTCTGAAGAGCAAGGGTCCCCGAGGACCCAGCCTAACAACGAGGAGGCCATCGCCAAGATGGCCGAGTTCGTATCACACAACCCTACCATTTTTGAGGAGCTAGGAAGGTACCTCAAAAGACAGGGGAAAGAAAAGGCCGAGTCCTCCAAGAGGAGGCCGACGAAGTTCCCTGAGGTACCTTCAGGTGAAGACTCAGATGAGGGGCGACTCTCTCGGAGTACCTCCAAGCGCTCCTCCTCCAAGGCGACGTCTAAACTTGCCTCCATCTCCCGGACGTTTTCTCGGGGACTGCTGGGGAAACGAGCTGAGGACCCACCTCGGCGCCCCGGGGGCCTAGCTTCTGACTACATGAGGGCTCCGCCCTTTACTGATGACATCAATGGGGAGATGGTACCCCCGAACTTCAAGCTTCCAAACTTGCCCACCTATGACGGCCGAAGTGACCCCGAGAATCATCTCCGCGCCTTCATCTCTGCATTCCGGCTCTACTGCGTCCCCGACGCTGTGATCTGCCGAGCTTTCCCCATTTTCCTACATGGGACTGCCCGGAAGTGGTTCTGGAGTTTGGAACCGGGGAGCATTTCCTCCCTGGATGAGCTGATAGACCGGTTCATCCACCGCTTCGTGTCGTCTCGACCAATCACGAAGACTTCAACTTATCTCTTGAACCTTCAACAGGGTCAGGGCGAGTCTCTTCGCTCGTATGCTCAAAGGTTCAACGAGGAGAATGTGCAAATACCTGATCAGAATGAGCAGGTAACTCTCGCGGCCTTTACCAACGGATTGGTGGCAGGAATCTTCAACACTGAAATCCATCGGGAGTACCCCCGTACACTTCGGGAACTCTGGGATAGAGTGGACCAGGGAATCCGAAGTGAGGATGTGAACCGCATGAAGCGAGAAGCCCAAGCATCTCGTACGGGGCCAGATCCACGGAGGAGACACCGGCCGAGGTGAACTCGGCCCAAGTGGCACTTCAACCCAACTCCGGGACCGCCGGAGTGTTTTCGATCGTATAGTGAAAGGAAGATCGTCCACCTCGGACGCTGAGCTGACACCGCTCAATTCCAGCCTGGAGACTTGGTTCTGAGGAAAAATTCAGTCAGCCGAGCTGAGCCGCAGGGCCACCTCGGCCTTCCTCAGCGGCACCTCCCGCAGGGCCACCTCGGCCTTAATCAGTGGCACCTCCCGCAGGGCCACTTAGGCCTTACTCAGTGGCACCTCCCGAAAGGCCACCTCGACCTTCCTCAGTGGCACCTCCCGAAGGGCCACCTCGGTCTTCCTCAGCGGCACCTCCCGCAGGGCCACATCGGCCTTACTCAGCGGCACCTCCCGAAGGGCCACCTCGACCTTCTTCAGTGGCACCTCCCGAAGGGCCACCTCGGCCTTAATCAGTGGCACCTCCCGCAGGGCCACTTAGGCCTTACTCAGTGGCACCTCCCGAAGGGCCACCTCGACCTTCCTCAGCGGCACCTCCCGAAGGGCCACCTCGGCTTTACTCAGTGGCAGGCCTTCCTCAGTGGCACCTCCCGAAGGGCCACCTCGGCCTTAATCAGTGGCACCTCCCGCAGGGCCACTTAGGTCTTAATCAGTGGCACCTCCCGCAAGGCCACCTCGACCTTACTCAGTGGCACCTCCCGAAGGGCCACCTCGGCCCATTATAAATCAAGGTGGTATCTGCCCGTTTTACCACCTCGGCTAACGACTTGAGAACAATAGGGTTATTACGCTATCAAAAAATAAGGGGGACAAGCAAGGGATGAAGTCAAAGCAAAGCAAGAAATTAAAGAGCTGAGATGAGAAGAAATAGACTTTCATTCAACAGAAGTGTTACAAAAAATACAAGGCCGAGGTCAGAGTGCTACTAAACACTCTTCACCTCGGCCACCCCTTTAAAGCCTACGAGCCTACATCCCCGTATCGGCTCCAATCCCGATCTTGGCTCCCTCCTGGGCATCTTTCTCTTCGGTCTCCTTTCCGCCGGGGTGAACTTCATCTCCAGGCTCTTTGCCGACGTCCCCTCCGACTTCGCCCCCTCCGGCTTCGTCTCCCTCGGCATCCTCTCTTCCAGTTTCTTCCTCTTCAACCTCCTCGAACACTTCGTCGAGTTCGGACAGCCATTTGTTGAACTCGGCCAGGACCTCGGCCAGGTTCCTTCCAGCTTGGAGGCCCTCAGCCATCCGGTCGCACAACTCCTTGGAGTCCTCGTTGTAACTGACACTCTCTGCACGAAACGTCCCACTACTTCACGACGTGACGGTTACGTGCCGACTCACTCTCCAGGTCCCTTCAACTGACATGCCCACGTGTCACGTCCCCGCACCTTCCGGAGTAGGCTCGGGACACCGACTCTTCACGACTTCGGCAGAAGGAAGCCTCGGTACCTCCCTGGCCCGAAGCTCCCGAGGCTTGAGGGGCTTATTGAGGATGCTCACCTCGGACACGCGGGTGTCCGAGGTGAACACAAGTCTCGTCCCTCATCGGAGCTCATCCCTGTCTTGAGCACAACCCCTGAGCTCGGCTTCATCCCTAGTCCACCGTGTAGGTGACCTCGGCACATCCACCTCGGCTGCACGCTGATGATGTCAACCCACCTGACATCATCCAAGACCAGCACTTTATCTGAAAAGCACTGAAGGCACTTAATGGCACCTGCACCATACCCTCCGTCATCACTCCCAGGCGGCTACAGTGTCAGAGTCAGACCTCCTGACAGGAGACAGAGCCGTAATGCCAGAGAGTGGGTCCCGCTAGCATGAGCCTTCCGTCTTGACCACTACTCTTCTATAAATACCTCACTCACACTCCCAACAAGTAAGCACACAGTTCATTTGCTTATACTCTTATTATTCTCGTTCTCAGACTAACTTGATCGTCGGAGTGATCCCAGGGGAGAAGCCCCGCCACTCACTTCGGACACCGAGGTTCACTTCGGACACAGGAGTTCACCTCACTTCATCTCAGAGAGGATTGATCCAGGTCGGTCTAGGCACCAACCAAAAATCACCTCTTCAATAATGTTTGTTAATGACTTTTTGCTTCTAGAAATCCATCAGTTGGGCATGTTTGGGCGTAGGTGTGGTTTCTCGTTCGAGTTTAGGTGAGCTCTCTGAGTTATTCATTTTTTTTTGGTTTTCTAATTTTAAATATAGAAACTTTAGTTTACTACAAATTTTTGCTCATTTCTTGATAAATTGGAGATGTTTCAAAAATATATTGTCTGAGTTTAATTCTGTGTTAAAACGTCATTAGTTTTGATATTTTTCTACTTGATTAATTTGTCAAATAAGTTGAAGTTAACTTCAAAACCATTTCCTCTGCTCCAAAAAAAAAAAAAAAAAAAAAGAATCATTTGCTCCAGTTTTACTCATACTTAACCATTCATTTATCGTGGATCGTGCTTAATAAGGAATTGCACAATTTCTGTATTCGGATGTTCAAATCTAAAATGGTTTGAATAATGTAGATTCTTTCTCAATTTCATCTTTAGCCTTGAGAATGTTCCCGAGGACTACTACTGAACAATGGTGGACACCAGGTTTAGAGAACAATGGTGAATTTGACAGCAATACCCAGAAGGCTAATGAGTTAACAAGACTTGAAAGGAATTGATGCAATGGTCCACGGATGGCAAACTTAGTGATGACTCGAAAGGCTTAAAAGGGAATTGAAAACAATGGGAAGCAAGATAAGAACAATGATGTTCGGAACGCTACAAACCTTAAGAAAATAACTGGTCCCATCTCTTTGAAGGTCGAATTTCGTAGTAAACAAACGGATTGAATGATGAATGTTAAGACTGCAATTGATTATATTTGTACGAATAATGTTGGAGAAAATTGTGTTCAAAACAATCAATGTCATCAACAACTCTTCTAATCAGGGACGGAGCCAGAAATTTATTTTTGGGGGGGCTGAAGTGTATTAAAAATTTTTTTTTGTGACGAAATAAATATATTTAATAAGTAAAATTTAGAATCGATAATTATAAAAATAATAAAAACATATAATTATACATACCCAAAAATTTGTTATTGATTAACACTTGAAGTATTGGTAGTTGTTGCACTCGAATAACGAAGAGGAGGCAATTGCATTCTGCGAGTCTTCATCCGTTGAAAACGCTGCAATATTTGCTCAATATTTCAAAACGCTACAATTATGGTCTAAATTCCAGAATTAATCTGTCCAAAAAACCACATAAAATATGCAAACAGAGGACTAAGCTTAAAAGAGTGAAATTAGTTTGATTTTTCCAGATTTTGGGCCACGGTGAACAAAGGGAGACTTGGGGGGCCAGAGTGCAATTTTAGAAAGTTATTTTTGCAAAGCACATTTCTACAATCTGTTCATGCAAGGCTACGGTGAGAATTTCTGCAACATCAACCTGCTACCTTCTCTAGTTCACTATCAATTCGAATATGTCACTCACAAACATCAGCTTTTTGAATCAAACAATCACAAGACACACTCCTAATCACCACCCAAGCCAAATATTACCCTTTTGTTGCAAGATCAAATCAGAAAATCTGGTTTGGTGACAGCTAGCAAAAACAAAGGGGTAGCAGTGGTTTTCAAAATAACAAAACAAAAATGCAGCGAAAATGTTTAACTCTTGTTTGAAGTGCCGAACCAAAACATTCAAGAAAACATGCTAAAGATCAGATCTTGAATTTGAACAAAATACTAAACATGCTAATCCAACACCACTTATCTAATCCACCTTTTCAATATAAGACCAATCAGCAGGTTGGATGGCTGAAACTTGGTGAGCAATTGCAGAAAAAAAAACAGCAAAGAGGACTGCAAAAATTTTATTCTGCTGCAGATTTGATGCTCATCAAAATGCAACCAAAATGGCTTAGAGCTCTGCCATAACTTCAAACAAACTCACAAGATAAAAATCTTAGGCACAACCATAATCTTGCAATAAAAACTCAGTATTCACAGCAAAACAGCCTCGCAGATCATCGGATGAAGGAAACTAACAGCTTTCATTCAAAAATGGCAGAAATGAAACAACAATAGCCAAACTGAAAAACATATTCTACTAAAGGGAAATTGATACGGGTCAACTTATTCACATGCTAAGTGTAGAATCCTTTGAAAATAACATACAAAGCCATGAGAAACTTTTCTTTTGAGCAACAAATATTCTCTGCAATAATTTTATTCCCAACCGTGGCTTTCTTCTAATTCATCATTTCAAATCTATTGCACAACCACAAGGGAAAAGCAGGGAGCTACAGCATACCATCAAAACCCAACCTCTTGCATAATTGCCAAAAACGTCAACTACCCAACTCTAGTAAACAAAATTTCTGGGATAAGAACACGCAAAATGCAAGCAAAATCGTCTTCAAGCAAGACTATCGGTTAGGTATTTCGTCAAACACCACATGAGCATAAGAAATTTTAGCTAATCTCTCACTCAATTGATGTAAAGCAGCACCCAAAATTATCAGAAATCCCAAGAAAATCCAACCAAATCAACACATAAAACACGTATAATCATAAAATTATGGGCCATCAACAGGGGAAACGCAACAACCAAGTCATGGCAGACCCATTTGAAAAACTTTCCAAAACTTGTGATCAAGGAAAAAAAATGAAATACAAATGAAAGGGATAACTTACGGTGGACTGCTAGCGGCGGTGCTCTTCTGGCAGCAGGACTGGAGGCAGTCGGGGATGGCGGTGTCCTTGAGATTGACTGAGATAGGCAGAGTAAGCCTTAGCGTTTGATTATAGGGGGTTTTCCGGCGGCTTGGGGGGGGCTTAAGCCCCCACCAGCCCCCCCTTAAATCCGTGGCTACTTCTAATTACCCTCCTAAGTGATATCTAAGATTGAGTTCACAAAAGTTGCATATCAAATAATTACTTCATACTATAAACTTAAAATTTTTATTCTATAGTGCTTAATAAAATATATTTCTCTTCCTATAATCTATTTTCCAATTTAACTTGCTACATTTTTAGCAACATGTACTAAAGGCCATAGCTTGATGTAGGTTGCATCCATAGTATATTTTATGGATTAATTTTATATACACTATCAGTGTAAACACTATCACCATTAAATATATGACACATGTGTAAAATTTAAATTTAAAATTCAAAATTTGCTCATGTATCCTCCATTCAACCATGATAGTATATACACTGACAATATATATATAAAATTTACTCTTTTCTTAATGCCTATAGTACAATAATGCCAACAAAGAACCCCACTCTATCTCCTCTTGTGAGAGCTTCTCTCTCTTCAATGAAGAGTACATCTTCTGGTTTTGGGAGGCCCCTCACCAAAATGTTCAAAATTCAAAATTAAACTACTAGATCGATAGAACTTGCCAAGATCTGCTTTTATCATCGCTAAATTTCTTAATCCATTTCTGTTTTTGTATCGACAAATTAGGATAAAGTCTTGTGCTTTGTTCTGATCTGTGGACTATCCCCTCCTCTACAGAGAGGAAAAAGATCTTTATAGGATTTGGTCTTATTTTGTTCTATTAATCGTGTTTCCTCAATCTTCCTAGGGCACTGATTGCACTGTTTCTTTATTCCTAAATCCTCAGGATTCATCAATCTTCCAATCATCACTGGAGATTAGCAAGGGATACTTACTCGCACAACCCTGACAGAAAGCTCTTGAAGTAGCATTCCAAAAATTTGATCTCTCACCCACTAAGAAGGTAGGAGTAGATTTAAGCGAGGCTGATATTGAAATAAGTGTGAAGGAATGTAGGCTGAGCTCAATAGGGAAACATGTAGGGGAAAAAATAGCAAACAATACAGGACTCGAAAACTTCACGGTTACCCAGGAATTTACAAGTGACAGAGCTAAAGGCCAACATCTTCCAATTCATTTCGAATTTGATATCGACAGAGACAAAGTTCTTAATGGGCCCATAAGTCATGGATAACCAGCTTTTGGTGGTTAAACAATGGAACAAAGGTATGGAATACGACCCAACAGCTTTCACATCTATATAACTATGGGTGCAAGTGTGATGACCCCACCTCACCCTAGACCTCATCCTAGGGTGTATTCTAGGGTATAGCGGACCACTTGCCTAACTCTTATCAGGACTCATTTTACTAACTTAAAAAAAAGAACATATTAACTATATAAAAGGGTGGCAATGGGGCGAGGTTGGGGCACGGGAGGCCCGTTTCCCATGCGGTTTCCCGCGAGAAAAGAAATCAACCTACTATATTTAACAATTTGCTCATCTACAGAACAATTTTGTCACTCATTCTATCTCAAAATATTCAATAAAAACATGCTCAAATACTCAACCTTAGATCATTCAACGAGTTGCAAATACTAATAACTAAAGAAGATTAGCAACCAGTCAATACCATGAAAATGACATTAAAACATCCGACTGAGATGTAACAGGACCAAATCACAATTGTATGTTCATAATTATGTTATTAATTATATTATTAAATATAAAGAATTAGATTATAACTAAATTATTATATTGTGTACATATATGTATTATTTATACATCTATAGATTTAATATATATATATATATATAATTTTTTGTATGTAGGGGACGGGGCGGGTGTTTGTTATCCGTCCCCCGCATAGTAAGGTTTGAACTCATATCCCACATAATCTCGGATCTAGACGAAAGAATCAAGTTGGTAAGGATGCGAAATATCCTCGAATTTTCTAAACCTCGAGTATACGAACTAAGACGATTCTCAACCCACAAACTAACGATTTAGTGAACCAAAGTGTGTTAGATAGATGACGCCACAACCAATCGTGGTTTATTGGTTGATAAGTCGACAAACGCTCAAGAAGAATTTCTCAAGTATTCAAATTGGATCTCTTGGACAAGAGAGTTGCTAACACACATGTATTTGATGAAAATTTTCACTTTTATTAATCTATCAAAATAACGTGGACTAAGGCTGTATTTGTAGCCTTTACATGACTCAAGAAACTACTCAATATTGAAAGCAATTAACTTACTTTCCTAAAACGACATAAATTCCTAGACACTTAAAGTACTAATATTTTGCACTAAATATGCTATATATGCCTTAGTTGACTTACAGGACCCAAACAACACTAGAAAATAGAAAATAACTTAAAACGACAAAATCGCTAAAACTGGAAAAATTGATCCGACACTTAACTGCAGCCAATTAGCTAGCGGATTCTCCCGCGGCAAAAACCCTCCGATGGTTTGTAGCGGTTTGTCCCCTGGCTTACACTTCTTCCACTTCACTTGCATTAATGACATGGATAAGCATGTGAAGTGTTGTTTCATCATGCTCAAGATCTCTAATGCCTCTTGGATTACCAACCTCAGTTTGTACATCACAAACTAAGGCTTGGAATGACTCTCTAAACTTCTTAGCACGAGCTCTTATCATCGGACCGCTTGGAACTAGTTGGACATTACTTGAGCTCGAGGCTTTTGACCCTTGAGGCATTTGAGTTTGTTCAACCATGGATTCGTCATCAGAAATTTTCTCCCCCCAACCCCTGCCCCTGCCTCGCCTTGCCCCATCTCCTACCCCATTTCTACCCCGCGGGCACTCGCTCCCATTACTATCCTTAGTCATATAATCTTAGTTACAACTCAAAAGGATTTGAAGTACAAGTTATAAACATTTATCATAACTACAAATTTAGTCTATTACAGTTCAACTTCGAGGCTTAATCCACTATTCCTCACCTCCCTTACCCGCTGTTCCTGTAAGGAAAACAAACTATCGGATGAGTTTTCACCCAATGAGGTTCCGATTAGGTAACCAATTATCAACTATCCAATTAGGCAACTATCGGATGACAACAATTATTTGTCAACCACAATATCAGCCTATAATAGCATAACATAACAGAATCCACAAGTTTTATAAGCGACTTGAAATAAAATAGTACATTCATTAAAAAGATACAGGCTCACTGTGGGAACCAATTTACTATCACCATACTATCCACCGTCAATCGTCCAACGATCCATTTCATTCAATAACATTGGTTACAAGATAATACTCGAGTACACCACAATTTCACACACCTGGAAGTCCATAAATGTCCCATAGAACATCCAGGCTGCGGCACCCAAGAGTGCCAACCTACCTAACCAAGCCCGTTGCTAGCTCGAATAGGTCGTCCGGCGATGGGTTTCAAGGTCTAGTTCGGCCGATGCGATAAAGTACGCAATCAGCCTACAAAACTTGCGCAAATAATATGACTACTCAATTTCACTTGGAGTAAGAGCGATGAAGTACACCCCTTCTATCAGTAGCACCTTTATGCATTCAATAGATTCAATATAAGATATCCAAACCAAACAATCATAAACAATTAAGCATACTCATTCAATCACAGATAATAATAGCAACACTCACCAATCAAGGTGTAGTTCACGCATTGTCCTCGAGATGGGGTTCTTGATTAATCTCAACTCTTGAAACCCATCATAAGTATTAAATTATCTCAAATTTTATTTTAATATGTTAAGTGGTGTATTTTCTATACCACCCGACGCCCTAGGTTGAGGTGAAGTCGTCATAGCAAGTGTGGAATCTGCCGGTTTACTGGTTAAGTAGATTAGTGGTTAAAGATAGGAGAACTGTTTAACTCAATTAAAGAGGTGATTATTCATCCTATTGTTGGGTGGTTGGGGGTTTTTTTTTGGGGAAGGGGGGGGGGGGGGAGAGACAATTGAAGCTTTTAGCAGACATCAACTTAGCCAAGCCTCTAGCGAGAGGAACTATTGTCAAGATTTGGCAGAAATTATACTGGGCAGAATTCCATTAAGAAAAATGCCAACTTCACTGGGCAAAATTCCATTAAGAAAAATGCTAACTTCTGTTACAAGTGCAAGGTTATAGGCATGGGGATAAGAATTGTCTAGTGAACAACCCCAACGATATCAACCAACAAGAAGAGTAGTTCGGAGCATGGATGAGAACAAGATTATATTTGTACGACAAATGTTAGAGAAAACTGTGTTCAAATCAATTAGTGTCATCAACAACTTTTCTAAATACCCTCCTAAGTAATATCTAAGATTGAGTTTCAATCAGTGTCATCAACAACTCTTCTAAATACCCTCCTAAGTGATATCTAAAATTGAGTTTACAAAAGTTACAGATCAAATAATTACTTCATATTGTAAACTTAAATTCTAGTGTGCTTAATAAAATATATTTTTATTCTCATAATCTATTTTACAATTTGAACTTACCGCACTTGTAGCAACATGTGCCCGCACTTGATGCAGGTTTCACCCCTAGTATTTTCTTGATGTCTATAGTACAATTATTGCATTAAAAATTATGTAACTTTACATCTACATAGATATATTTTAATGACTGCTTCAACCATCCACCTACCGATTTGAATTTTTTTTTTAAGAGTGGAAGTCTGATTTTCACGTGGCTAATAATGAAAGCCCATGCTGATTCCATGCCAGTTAACTGAGTTCCAATCTGGTTATTTTTTACTCAATAAACCTGCCAAGGGTTTGCGTGAATTTTAGACAATTGATAGCAACGTAACAAGCCACATCTATGCAGAGTCATATAATTAAAGACTATCTATAAGATGATGAAATTTACAAAACTATTGGTCGCAAAAGCAGGAAAAAGAAAATGATAATTACAGGAATAATGGTGACCAACACGGTATCCGACCAACCTAAGTTAAGATGAATAAAAAAAAATTGGGTTTCAATGAATCGCCAGCTCTTTTGTCTATTTCTTGCGTTACTCTGCCAAGAAATTAGGGAGAACATCACAAAAATCTTCCATTCTTGTGATCCTTTGCCAATAAATCTTCAAGGCCAGCTGATCAGGACCTTCCACCATACATTCAGAAATCAATTACTATACAAGACCTGAATGCAATGAGAGTAATAAAGTTCCTAGGTCAAATGCATCTGGCAGATCTATAGCAGCTCTATACAGGGTATAGCAAATATTTCCACAAGTATCCTAAATTAAACTCCAGTCAATGAACAAAAGAACGCAAGACGAGTTCCCAAGTAATGAATCATCAGCAGACCATGGGTGAGAAGTTCAATTCAGCATAAATTAGTTGCAAACAAAATGTACAAGAAGCTCAACGAAGGTGCAGCCAGAAGCAGCTTACAGAGAGACAAGGTTGTGACGTTGGAGAGAGAGAGAGAGAGAGATTCTTCACAAGAGAAATAACTATCAAACAAAACTCAACCGTCTTATGAAAATTGTCTGAGCTGCTTTTAGCCCCAAGATGCAGAAAACTGAATAAGTTCGAAGAGCGACAAAGATAAGAGAACGCAAGATAGGGCAATAGATTCTAAGACAATATCCTTATTAGACATAAACATAGCAAAACTCAACTCTCTCATGTAAATTGTCTGAGCTGCTTAATGACCGAGCTGCTTTTCTCCCAGGATGCAGAAAACTAACTAACTTCCAAGAGTGACAAAGAAAGGGGAACCGAAGAACAGGCATTGAAAGCTAAGACAACCACCTTATTAGACAAAACATCTAGCCTTATAAGTGAAGTTGATTTTAACTGAGAAACGCTTATTGTACCAAATTAGATGTATTGTTACATCTTTTGGTGTTGCTTTTGTACCCTAATTGGAATACTTTTCTGTTACCATGGGCCAAAATCTGGTCCATCCCATTGTACAAAAATACAGCAAGGATCTAAGCACTGGATTTTCGCCATCATCTTAGACATCACAACTTGCAACCTTATATGCAAGAAAATGTGCGACCAGGCGTAAGCGCTTTAGTTATTGAGTTGTCATGGTTCAGTAATTAGTTTTGTTGTTGCCCACTGGATCTAAGAATCTAAGAAAGACCGAGTGCCATACTATGAACAAGCCACCTCAGCAACCCATACAGGCACATCTACAATTCCAAGGCAGAGCAGCCGTTAAATACACAATTCCAAATTCTTTAATTGACTGCTATTATTGTTCAACTATTGTACAAAACTGATATTACCTTTGAATCTTCCTAAATATTTTCAAGCAATAGATCTAAATGTATTTGATTTCAGTGTTCACATTCCTCAATACCAAATGAAAATTGTTTCACTGATTATGCACAAGAGAATACTGTTTCTGCCCCCAAGGACAATTGTTGTAAGTTGAATGTCATGAGGTTGTACTGAAAAAACACCTCTTTAGTTGAGACACTTAGACAAAAACTACAAGTTTGCCATGGGTTTTGCATCAAATTGATTTTCCAGAAAGGGATAATGTTTGCGCACTTAACTAAATAGCATGTTCATCAGCATCATCAAAGAAGCAATTGTGGACACATTACAATACAGAATTTTTACATTTAGAAATCACAGGCTTCAAAAAAAAATTGATGGTTGAGCACAGCCATAAGAATTCTAAAGGATGTGTTGAAGATATGTGATCTGATATTATGGAAAGATTTGATATTGTAAATATTAAGAAAGATTTGATTATAGTATTATATGATTATAGTATCATATGATTATAATATCATATATTAATTAGGTATCATATATTAATTAGGTAGTAGATTGATTTAGATTAGCATGATTTTAGGATCTAAATTAGGTTACACTTGTGTATATATATTTGTATATTGTGTAGTCCAAATATATGAAGAAGAGTATTTTTTCTCTCCTTTTTTTTTTAGTTTACATGGTATCAGAGCTTCAGGCTTTGTTATCAGTTTGTCTTTTGACGTGACCCTATTGAGTCACTTTTAGGTCTTTGTGAGAATTATAATGACAGATATATAACAGTTTGTCTTTTGACGTGATCCTATTGAGTCACTTTTAGGTCTTTCTTGTGTGAATTATAATGGCAGATATGAAATGTATCGAGTCACTTTTAGGTCTTTCTTGTGTGAATTATAATGGCAGTTATGAAATGTAGTAATAGAGAGATGAAAACAGTAATTTCTGATGTTATTCCTACAACATCAAAAATTACTGAATACAAATTGAGTGGAAAAAATTTTGTATTGGAGTAAAACTATTTGGATATATCTGCGCAGCATTGATAGAGATAATCATCTTACTGATGACTAGGGCTGTTAACGGTCCGGGTTTGGACCCGGACCCGGCCCGGACCCGGCCAAATTTGCCCGGTACGGGTAGGTATATTGTTCCGGGACCCGGACCCGGACCCGTTACCTCTTAATAATTTACGGGTCGGATACGGAATATACCATTCCGACCCGTATCCGACCCGGACCCGTTTTTTAATTAATTAATAATTAAAAATATATACCTATCTCTATCTTATTCATTATTAGCACTACGTTACTTTCATTCCCTCTTTTGTTCAACCCTAATACTCTCTAGTCTCTACCCATTTCCGCCGCACTCTCCTCTTTTGCTCCCTACCCATTTCCGCCGCACATCCATTTCCGTCACCTCCAGACTCCCGAGTCCCGCCTCTGCCTCCCGACTCCGGCGACGCTTCTAGTTGGCGCTCCATCTGACGGTTGACAGCCCTACCCTCCCCCCATGGTACAGAAGACTGTGGCCGGAAAGCATCGGACCCATGGAAATGTACTACTGGCTGCTTCAATGAAGACATCATACTTGTACAGAGACACTAACTTCTTTCACTATTCAGGCGAAAATCACGGTGGGTTTTGACCAAAAAGTTGACAAATCTCGGAAATGAAAGATCCCGAGTTGACAACTTCAAAGAAAGGGCCGAAAGATCGGAGCTTGGACCTCCGTATATGGCAAAGAGAAGCCAGCAAGAGGCGAGCTGTCCCCGGCTGTGACTCGTGTGTAAGAAAAGCCTACACAACTTACCTGTGCAAATAGAGTTGTCTTGTAGATGGACTTCTGCACCGAACAGGTTTTCTAGCAAGTACAATACGGCAGCATGATGAATTTTTTTTGTAGTCACCAGTTTTCTTCAGGCCTTTGCTTGGTTTATGATGCAAAACATAGAAAAAGATCATTGACCGTCATGGACAGAATCCTTAGCATTTTTGAGGTTTTTTTTTTTTAATAATTACTTCACTGGATTTAGATTCCATGAGGAATTTAGATTACTTCACCCGGCATCAATATTTGACCAGGTTTTTGACGGGTCTTTCTTTGTTGGCTGAAATCTGTTAAATGTTTAACTCTTGAGAATTTTGAGTCCTTGAAAATGCATTTTCAGGTGAAATCTGTGGGTGAAATCTATTTTATGTTATCTTTTAGTCAGTTCTTGAGCATTTTCAGATTTGTTATTTGAACAGGTTTTGACGGGTCTCTTTGCCGGGTAGGCCCGGCCCGGACCCGGGACCCGTCGGATACGGGTCTGGTGAAGTATTAGAAGGCCCGTCGGGTATTCGGGCCGAATCCGGAATTAAGGCATTATGACGGGTCCGGGTCCGGATTTAGTAATTCCGGCCCGGACCCGGCCTGTTGACACCCCTACTGATGACCCACCCATTGATAGAGAAGAAAAGACAGTTTGGCTAAGGGAAGATGCAAAACTATTTTTGCACCAGTCATGTGAGAATTGGAGAACAGTTAATTGATATTTTCATTAACCCTCTAAATAGTCCGAGAATTGATTACATTTGTGGCAAGATGAGCATGATTAACATCTATGCTCCATCTTGAGGGGGAGTGTTGAAGATATGTGATCTGATATTATGGAAAGATTTGATATTATAAATATTAGGAAAGATTTGATTATAATATCATATGATTATAGTATCATATATTAATTAGGTAGTAGATTGATTTAGATTAACATGATTTTAGGATCTAAATTAGGTTACACTTGTGTATATATGTTTGTATATTGTGTAGTCCAAATATATGAAGAAGAGTATTTTTTCTCTCCCTTTTTTTAGTTTATAGGATGAAAGTAAGAAAATAAGAGAGGAATGATTAAATTCTCTCCAACTCAACAGGAAAACAAGCATTTAATCTTCTTGTCCTTCAAACTATTGATACTACGAGGCAACAAGGGATATTTAGAGGCTAAGAGTTCCTTGACTTTAGCAAACTTAACAGTCAATAAATTTATACAACTATTTAAGCCAAAAGGCTAAGGAAACAATGATTCCAACTTTGACAGGAACCAAAAATATAAATAAACTAATTTCAAATTCTTATTGCCCTAAGCTGTAATGCGACACAAGGACTTTGGCATTAGTTTGAGTTACACAAATACCTTTAGACACCACAAACCAGACAAAACATAATAGTTATCCTATTTACGGGCAAATTCACCTGAATGCATTCCAACTAGTAACTGAAACAGACACCAAAATCCATCTATCCACCATTATCTGTAATACTCGGAGTGCCCTTAATTCTAGCAAGTGAATGCCTCAACACATCAACTGTCCATTGCTCGACCAAAAAGATACAATCAGGACGTTCAAATGTATGAGAAAAAATCCCTTGCTACACCAACTTTTTCTTGGTCAGCATAGGCTTAGGCTTAGCACTCGTATACCAGAATAACTCCGTTTCTCACCCCGTAAGTATTCTGGGACCAGTGATGGTACTGTTTCCTTCAGTTTTCTTTAGCAAGAAGAGAATATTAACATTATATGCAAACTAGATAAGCATGTGCAATGTATTAGGTTCCTTTTGTTTTCTTAAGCAAGAAAAGAGAAGCCAATAAGACATGCAAAGAACATATAAACTTTATGTATAGTAGCCATATAAACAAACTGATTCTGTTTAGTTACATAAAATACACATGTTATGATTGGAATTATATAAAAAGTTTACACAAACCTTTACGTCCTTGAATTCCTGCGAACAAAGTTAAGTTGAGCTAAATAATTGTTTTCAGCAAAATCATGTAATGTGCGATAAACTCGTGCCCCTCCACCATCATGTTTGCCAAACTCTTCTTTCAACAATCTTTTGCATTCATCAGCATCCTGCAATAAAATCAAAAACTCAACATTGAAGATAATACATAGAATTTCAATGACCCAAAAACTTGTCATAAGACAAGTAATATTGGAAGACACAATCACCACCAGGATGTCCTTGGAGCAGAAATATATTTTGGTAAATATTTGGCAAATACTCCATACAAGTAATCATCTTTGACACTTTTGGAGTCCTTGCTTTCTATAAAAAGTGTAAAGTGCTTGGATTCCATTTTTGTCCTCCTTGACAGTTTTGTATGCATTTGTTTGATAAACGAGAAAAGGGTCTTTCATAGTCAGAGGAGGTAATTTTAACTAACAAACGTAATCACTTGTTCACATGCCTCACAATTACTTATATGCAATTCATGCAATAAAGATATGTACTGTGTATAGGTCCACAAAATTCAGTCTGGCTATTGAGATCAAGAATAAAAGTAAGAATTGGACATCTCTTTGCTATCTGTGGAAAGGTAAGTTTAATTTTGGGTCAGAACAAAGGAACTACAGCCTTGTTAATGGCCACGGGGGTGGAACGCCTCTCTACAGATTTGTCTATTCATGTCCAAACAAAATTTCAAGGAGCATCCAGGACACAAACAAATCAGGGGTTGCATTTATTAAAAGAAGAAGACAGGTCGCTACTCTATCCATGACAAATCAGGGGTACAAACTGTAGAGTATGCATTGATCTAAAACACATATTGCCACAGGCACAAAAATAAAGTTTTGAACCCCAAAACATGCTCTTATCCAAAAGCTGCAAGGTTGTCGGTTTAAAGACTTGAGGGAAGTCAAGAAGTCTCCAAGCTCTGTAAAGTTTTCTGTAGATGAATCTCTACTAAGCAGAAAAACACACACTATTACATGGCAGAAAATCAGATTAAGCATCCTAAAATATTGCATAGATGTTCTTGAATTCATAATTACATACCATACATGGTGCTTTAGCTTCTCAACATTTTCTTAACACCCAGATAAAAGAATAATTCAACTCAAACATCTCAAGTATTTTCTATACAAATGCCCTTTGGCACGACAAATAAGTCACCTCACAAGGATTACAACCAAACAACATCAATGTGAAAAATTTTGTACTCCTTAGACTGCTAAGAGGTCACTGACTGCCAAAAATATCCATAAACTAAGCAAACAAAGTGGGCTGACTGCTTAGTCGTCTGGATATGACTGGCACTCGTATATCAGAAACAATGTGTGTTGTGTGTGTTTGTGCTTGAGTTCATTTTTTTAATAATTTTTTCTGCAAAAATCTCTTGGCAGGGCATGCAAAATCCCACAATTCTTAAAATTTTAATATTCTTTTATACCAAAATCCTAGGATTTCGAAATTCCCAAAATTTGAAAATCCGTCAGAATCATGTTATTGTATAATTCACCAAAAAGTGGTATCCCTTCAAAATCCTGTTATTAGCTCCCTTAGAGCATTTCTTTCAAAATTCAAATACATAATATTATTTGATGAAAATAATGAAATTTAAAATCCAAAAGTTCATTTTCCTCAATTTAGAGAACCATCAATAACTGTGAACTAAAAACAAATAAAAGAGCAAACCCTACGAAGTAAAAGCTCTTTTTTCTTGATGTTCTTTCCTAACATATCACAACAATAAAATGCAACACTTCCGCTCTGATTGAGAAACTTTTTAAAGCCTAATAATTTCATTCGAGTAAACAATACTTTAATTTCTCGAAGCAGTTCTTCAAGCTCCTAAAATACCAAAGAAATTCTCAACAACTTTAAGTGCTTTAACAGTCTCTATAAACTTCTTCAAATAACAGCATAATTTTGACAATTGAGCAATGCTTGTAAAGTCAATGATTGCAGCATGAAGCCCCAGAAAACTTAATCAACTTCCAATTATCAAATTCAAAGTGGAATCCCTCCAAATTTTTCTTGAGCATAAAATGGGCTATAATGGTTATCTTTTGCTAAAAAACATGTCCATTGCAGCTCACACTTCAAGCAGAGTTCCTAAAATTGGTTTTATGTAGAATATAAATAACAAAAAATATTAAAAAATCAACAAAATGTAGCCTGTTTTTCCTTTGAGATTTTCGTTTGTACAGGCGTTGCAAAATTAACCCCTAAGTTTTCTGGAGCCTTTAATGGAACTTAATAATTTTCTACTGCTGCCAAAGAACATGTCCATTACAGTCCTTATTTTAAACAAAGTTTCTTAGATTTCTTTTACCTATCATGCAAATAACAAGAGAAAATGGGTATGCAAAGAAACACCTTTTCCGTAGTTAATTTAGTTTGTGAGGAAATTGCAAATTAACCATGGTAACCATGCATTGAAAGGACTTGCAAAGACAACAAAAATCTGGAAAATTATATAACAGAAGGGAAGTCTCAACACAGGAACCAAAATACAGGGAAAAAAAATTTTTTTTAAATAAAACTAAAATATGAAAAAAATAAACACACAAAAAATGCAAAAAAAAAAAAATTAAAAGGAGTCCTTTCTCCCAATTCCATTCCCTAATCCATTCGCATTCCATGAAAACAGCTGCAGCCCCAAACACCCACCACCAAACCCAGAAATCTCTTCCACAACCTCAACTTCCACCAGCTGCAGCAAATCACACATCTCAGTCTAGACATACCACTTTCAATCCAGCTCGGTTTATCCATTCTCTCAAATTTTAACCTCAGTTTTTCTGATGCTCAACTATCAGTGGTCCCCAATTTCTTTCCATCAACTAAACTTTGTGAAGGTTTAGCATACGTAACATACTTGAATCACTCTACTTGTTTTTCTTTTACCAGAAAAATAAAGATAATTTAGAATTTGTGAATTTAGAGAATGTTATCCTAAAATTAGGTAGCCTTTCTCATACTAAAAGCTATCCACCATCACATAAGATTTTCTTATCTCTTTATGCAAGATACTTGAAAAACTTACTTTTATTTAAAGGATAAAGACAACTATACCAACACTATTGACTAACCAGACGATCTGTTCAACAGGAAAGATGAATACAGGGACATAATAAAAAGGGAAGAGGAATATGCCAAATAGACCAATACAATTGCATACATCAAGGTAAATCAAAATTAGAGGTACAAACAACTATCCATAACCAAAGAACATTTCAGTTTCATGAATATTATACTTTTATCTCAAATTTAACACAAGATACCCTAGATGGAAACTATATTTACAAATCCCTCAAGGTCAACACATTTTAACAACATAATACAGTAAGCTATGCCAATTCAAATATGACTGGTCCAATCTAGATGCCATATAATTTTGGTCTCAGAAGACAAGGTATAAAATACAGTCAGCATGCAAAAAAAAATCCCAGTTGTGATAGCAACTTGACAAAAGAGAAACCCACTTAATCATATTAGTAGATCCAAGTACAGAATAGAAGACCTGGTTGAATATACACATAGCTGAACTAACCTGATAAGGATCGAGGAATAACAATACCCATGCCAACCACTTCCAGAGTAAATTAGTTAAAAACGAGAACAAAGGACAAAAAAAAGAAACAAATGTTACATGAGATGAAAAATTCAATACCTGTAAGAAGTTCAACATCTGCTCTTCAATTGTACCATTCATAGCTAAAGTTTCGACATATATAGGACGCGTTGCACCCATCCGGTGAGCACGACTGATAACCTGTTCCTCCATGCTGATTAATTTTCCAAAATAGAACAAACCAGTGAGTTAGTAAATGCTTGTCAAGCTTTCTTGCCACTCAAATACAAATAAGAACAACAATATAACTATAATAATGCTAATAACTAAAAAGAATAATAACAATCATTTATGTATAGATAAAAAAACTCTCAAAAGAGAGCAACAATTGGAGAAATCTTAGTCCCAAGCTAGAGTACTCCAGATAAGTTGCACCAATTGTATGCCGAACCACAAGGTTGGTTAACCATAAGGGTATCATTAGGAAAGAACTACCCAGACACCCAAAAACTTCTGAGCTGCTCTTACCTTTTGTCCCAAATCGGTTCCATCAGATAGACATGTGTTACAAAACTCAAATCAAGACCTAATGCTGCACTTCCATCCATCAGAAGAGCCACACAATTTGCATCATTCTGGAAGGTTGCCAGAGATTTCATCTAAATTAAGGAAGAAATACTCAATATCAAAACACTATATAACAGGGGAGAAAATAACCAAAGGAGAAAAGGAAACAAATATCAATAGTCAGACCTTGCTAGCAGAAGGCATCGGATTATACATTCCAGCAAATTGAATACCTGCAATTGTTAACTGGCAAAAGAGAATATTTAAGTTTTATTAGTTGAGGAAGATTATAGCAGCAAAAGCCAATTCTGCAGTGGATTAAGGACTACCTGCTGTTCTATGACATGTATATGCTCAAGAAACTGAGAAAATACAATAACTTTCTCTGGGATTGTCCTGGTTAATTGGCCCTTAAGTTCCAAGACATCCTGCTGACTACACCTCTGAAGGGAGAAATGTAAATGCACTCCTTTCTCATCATTGGAATTATCAATTGCTTGATTAGCTTGGAGCAACATTTTTAACCTACTCACAAGATAAGAAACTTTGCTGCTAGATGTTAACTGCCAATCAGGATGCCAGTCATCCTACAATTAAAAAAATAATAATAAGAAGAAGAAAGAAATGAGGATAACAGCCATAGTATAAGAAAAAGACAACTTAAACAAAAAAGGGCCAGTAGAGGCTTTTCAGAAAACAAGCATGCCTGTTTGTATGATGGCTGCAACTCTATGAGATCTTTTGGAACTGGCCACATTGGATTAGGATTTTCAGGACGAGCCAGTGTTTCAGGGCTCTGCATCTCATATAAGTTGCCACAGCCAGACAATGTACACCTTTCACTGTCCAAAGCAACACAATCAAGGCATAAAAGATGCCTACAAGGTGTAATGACTGGCAACCGACACCATTCCTTGCACCTAGAAAACAATTACAACATCAATCAGACATTATATGTTCACATCATGCGAAAACCATAAGTAATTTCAGAAACCAATCATACCTCATGCAATTGCCACCATGAAGAAGGTTAGATTTTAGTAAATCAAATTCCTCTGAAACAGGATCTAGACCATTCTCTTTTAAAACATCCATGGTGTCCTGGATGTCTTGGCCAGCATCGGTCACTCTGATGTGTCCAGCCACACAGCATGATAACCTCAAATTCCTGATAGTAACACTTCGGAATTTCCATTGCTTTGGATTCAGTAGACTCTCCACATGAGAAGGATCATTCCAGTCTGCCAATAATATATTTCGCCTTACTGTTTCAACTAATTCATTGTAACTTCTTGCATGTTCATCATTGAAATCTAAAAATGTTACTTTTTTTATGCAAGGAGGAATGGTCTTCAAGTCAATTTTTCTTGCACTAATCATGCACCTATGAAGTAGCTGTAGTAATCGCTCCCTACCATCTTCCATCTCAGCCTCGAATGGCCTGAGAATACCATCTTCCCAAGACTTTTGATTTAGGCCATAAGCTTCTTCATGGAGAAACTTAAGCATTGGTTTAAGATGAGAAAGCTGACTATTAGGAGTGTTGGGAGTTGGCGTTCCTGTTAACAACCAGCGGCTTGAAGCTCTCAGGAAAACAGCCATTTGCAATTTGTTTGTCAAACTGAGACTGGAGCCAAGAGTGTGCCCTTCATCCAATATCACCCGTAGCCAATGGACTTGCATCAAAGCACTTCTTTTTCTCCGGCTCCACTCAGTGCTTAGACGACTGAAAGTCGTTATGACAACATCAAAATCCCAAGCAAGATAATGTGGTGAGGGCTTTTTGTGATCAGTCCAAGCATATACCCTCAACTGACCTGGTCTAACATGCTCTTCAATCTGAGTTTTCCAATGATCAACCAGATTAGAAGGGACAACAATTAATGTTGCCCGCGACACATAAATCCTCAATGAACCTAATGGCTCACAAAGAGCAACTCGAAGGGCATCCAAATCAAAAACAAGATTCGCAAGATTTCTTGGGTAATACCACCTTGTTACATGTTTTTCTATGCTCTTAACGAGCCCAAATGCTTGAAAAATATGGTGATACTCTTGGTAGTTACCATCATCAGTTATACAAAGTTCTGCAACTGGATGTGCCAACCCACCAGTTTCCATTTCTGAGAGCTTCTCCGGTGGAAGTTTAGCCAACCAAGTTAAGACCTTCTTTGTTCTATAGTTTAGTCGCTCATGGTGTTCCCTCAGTACACTAGTAAAAAATGATACATTTTCTTTCAGACCCCCAGGAGTTCCTTTGGTACAAAATCCAGGTAAATAAGTGATGGACTCGTAGTTCCAGGTTTCTTCAGGAACACCACAATTTTGGTATAAAGGATCGCTGTTCATACTACAAAACCAAGCTCTGGATGTATCTGCTGCACTTGCATCCAAAAGCTTCCGCCACTTTCCACAACCATCACACTGGACCCATGTTTCATTAAACTGAAAGTGATCTGCATACATCATTTTAGGTCTCTTTCCCTTACATGATGATAGATCTGAGAAAGCACTGTGCTCCAGAGAACTTTTCCTAGGATCATCTGGAGCCTGCTTTCTTTTGGTTGCAGAGTTCCTAGTCACTGTTTCAGTAGGAAAGACAGAAGCTTCTTCATACTCATTAAGAAGATTTCTCCTGGTCTTACCACAGCTCCTGGCAGCATGAACGGAACATGTTCTTGTTCTTAGGGAACCAGATGTTACTTTTTGTGATACAATTCCTTTCTCAGGACATGAACCCTTAAGATCCACTTGTTGATCTGAAAGCACAACAATGCCATCTTTTAGAGTGCACATTTTTGAGTTCTTTGTTGGAGTAAGGTCATCTTGGCAAAACTGTCCCCTTCTAGGATTATGACCAGTAACCTTATTATTCAATGACACTGTATTACTGCCAGTACTTTGATCCTTAATCTCATAGTAACCACGTTTCTGATCAGAATTGTCATCACACCAGATTACTTGTACACCATCTGGTGGATCTGCAATACTTCCCTGTGTTTTCAGAATGAGAGACAAAGCAGTAATAGTCTTACCCAAGCCAGGTTCATCACAAAACATACCCCCACGGAAATCCTTAATGGCAGGAACCATACCAGTCACTATTTTCCCAGAAACAGTATTAACATAAAAGGGAAACCCATCTTGCGTTGTAAAGTTCAAGTACAGAGGATGTTGCAAGACTTCAGAATGCCGCTCCCTCTGTAGCATCCACTCAACAGCTGCCTGCTGATGAGGAAAAAGTTTCAGTTTCATACATGGCATGATTGGTGCTGCCAAAGACCTTAAATGAAGACATGTTGCAGCTACCCTCACAAGGTCAATAGGCCGAAGTGCAGTTAGAATTTTGATCAAAATATCATCTGGTACCAGCCAAATACCAGTTTCAGAAGCGGTGTTAGCTGGATTTACTTTTGAAAAGTTTGGGTTTCCCCCCTTCATAACACTTGGCAAGCTCCTAAATATTTCATGAAGTTCAAACAACTTCCTCTTAGAAGCTTCTGCAACACTACACTGCTGTTTGCATTCAAGAACATGACAATCAGGAAGGTTCCAAGTTCCACAATCATCTGCCAAATCATGCCTGGAACTTGCAAGCATCAAAAGTCTAGTTTTCCAGTCACAACTGCAAAAGATTTAAAAAAAAAATACAAAAGCAAACAAATTCATTAGCAAAATAGGAAATAAGTGGTAGAATATTTTCACTTTTCCATCAAAGGCAGCAAAATTGCTTCAAAAGAAGGGTTACATATAAAACCAATGGAGCAGGTTTAGTTTGCATCAAAAGCAATGCATAAAACCAACCTGGTACAGTCAATACTTTTTTCCCAGAGAATTTGCTTTTATCATCAAAGTTGAATTTTCTCATACCGAAAGAAAGTAAGACTTATATTTGCAATACATTTTATAACAAATATTCTAAATGCTGAGCAAATAAATATCTAAGAAACAGTTTCAAGTTGCACAACATGTCCATCCGTTCAGGTTGCACAATTTTTCCAGAACTGTCAGCTTCTAAGCCTCTCTCCAGCACAACTCTGATGCAATCCATAAGACATCCAAAACAAAATAAACAACAGTTAGCATCATTTTGGCACTTTAAAATATTTGTTTTTATATTAGTTATGTTTTTTCTTTTTTAATTGTCGCATCAGGAATGTTGGTTTATTCTTCTTTGGTCTAAATTCTTTCAAAATACATCCAGACACCTTAATTCACAATTATGGAGGCACAAATTTGACTAGGAATCGCCTCCAAATGATCAACCACACCATGCAGATAAAACTAAAAGTTCACTTGCTTCCACCAGATTACAAATAATCTTATAGAAGAACCATGCACTCTGCTATTTTAGCTTCCAATCCAACAGTGCACAGAAAGGGCTGCACAGCATGTTACACCTTCCAAGGAGACATCACAAGGAACTCAATTGAAGATGATAACCTCTCATGCTGTTATCATCAATGATCTGTATCGAATTATACTCGACAGTATGAAGCAGAACAAAAGTTTCAGACTAAAATATGTCTGGTCTCTCAATGTCATGGATCTCAATCCACTCAAAAAATGTTAGCATAATAGCTATAGTGAGAATACCTAAATCACCTCAAGTCAAGGACAGCAATCAACTACTTTAAAACAGATCAACTAAGATGTGATAAATAATACATGACAGTACCTTACAACTTTGTTTTGACAACTGTTTCCTCAACAAAAGTTCACACTTTTGCACACAAAAACCAACTTGGAAAGAAGATAAGCCCAATAGAAGCGACAGTTCAGCTAAGGGTATTTGCTCCAAACAAGCAAATTTTCAGGACATTAATCAACTGTACAGCCATCATCCAATCACTAAAGACTACAATAGTTGGTCATTTTTTATTTTATTTTTTTTTTTTTTGGGGTCTGGAAGATGGAATGACAAAGATATAGAGGCAGAGAACTAAAGCTAAGCAAAAATTACGCTTAAGAAGTTTCTAGCATCCTGTTTTCACAGTTTATGACAGAAATGGATGGTTTTAGACCATTCTGAAAATGTTTTCGAGACAAAATGAGCTTATAAGATAATCACATAGGCCTTAATTTATACCAAATTAAAATTCGATGAATTAGAAACCAAAAAAAAAGTAAAAAGAAGACGGTTGCATATCTCGTCAATTTTTTTTTTTTTTTTTTTTGTCTTTGCAAATCTCCCCACACAAAACATCCTCCAATGAGCAATTCACTGGGGAAAAGGAAAATGAAAACTGGCACATGACCAATTTGACCACACTGAAGTTTCTTATCGAATGTGATTGTGCACAATACAAAATTCATGAAAATCATACTGAACGTGGCTTGATTAAGGCTTTTTAACAAGCTAAGAATAAAATGCTTGTCCTTGTCTTAAATTTGTGAAATACCACTTAAAATTCTCATCAATTTCATGGGCGGCTGACATCGTGAAGCAGTAAAGCTTGCCAGAAATCTATAAGTTCAATGTTATACCCGTCAAAGTTGGTGCAATACAGTTTGGACATAATCTGCTTGACCAGCTGAAAATCTAGGAGAATAGGCCAAAACTTGGGTAGACCCGGTCTTTGAAGACCTGGCCTACCCAAGTGTGAGCCATGAGAATATACCTACACTCTTGTGCAACAAAGAGAAAGCTACTTGTACAAAATAAGCAATTTAACCATCAGCAACCTTGTAGTGAAAGCACAAGAGACTGAGGAGATGGATATTAGAAACAGTTTTTCTGGAAGCTCTTAAGAAATACTTTGCCCCTTTTAAAAAAAAAATTTGCCCCTTATTAACTTATGCAAGTTTTAAATAAAATACTTGACTCCACTGCCATCTTCTTTTCTGGTATAAGGAAAAAAACAAATTGAACTTAGAAATCAAACAATGCAACACTTTTGACCCAAAAAAACAAAAAAAAAAACCAATCCATCTGTTAACTCAGAAAGTACAACGGCTCAAAAAGTCTCTTCAGTCTTCGTAAAACTGACTCTTCATCTTTTCTGCATAACAAATTCAGATATAATTTAAAAGACAAAGTAACAACTTAGCATTGATTGACTACTCAAGATATTGATCTTATTCTTTCCTATCCCAAGACATTCCTTCCTGTCCAATTTGTTCCTCAGGCATTTGCCCAAAGTTCAGAGAAATACTCCATGCAAGTATATAATTCTCATGACCCTCTATTGCTGCAGGGATTCAATCCTATCAGAACTAGTTATTCATTGCTATTCAAAAATTTCAAATGAGAGTTCACAACTTCCATTGTCAATAAAGAAGAAATGTTCCGTTCTATGATGCAAAAGTCCTTTCACTTCAGATTACTAAGTTGGAATTAACTCTTTGATAGTTCATCTAAAAATGTACTGTTTAATATATACAAAGAAAAAGAAAAAAGGAAAACAAAAGACGTGCATTAAATCTAGAAATCAGCATAAACGCCTTAACAATAAATTATTCCAAACTAGGCCTTTTTTTTTGGGTAGAACCAAACTAGGTCTTTTAAGAGAATAATGCAGCAACGATCAAACACAAATAACCACAGCTTCTGCTCCAATACAAAAAACCAGGAAATAGGGAGAGAATATTCAGCCAAAAAAAAAAGAACGATTCTGGTCAGGCTTACAAACCTCAGGTGCTTAAAAAGCGCAGCCGCGGTGGTGGCGGACCTAGGGAACTGCCAACCAGACCATAATGCGATGGGCAAATAGACATCCACCAGAAGCACAACCCTCACTTCATCCCCACGCATCGAAACCCCAATTACACGCGCAGCAATGGTCAAACACTTCTTCATTACCAGCGCATGTAGTTGATGCACCACGCTTAGGCTCCCACGAACCATCCCAATTCTCCTGCTCCATTTTTTCTTCGAACCAGCGGGCGTCCTACCGTTCGAGGTTTCGCCGTTTTCCGCCAATGCGAGTGAACTGCTGAGCGGAGACAAGACGACGCCGTTGTTGGATACAAAGTGGACGCCGTCGGGACCGTCAACGGAAATGTGACATCGGGCGTTGAGAGGAGGTAGGGTTTGGGAATTCTGAGGAGGAGGAATTGTGACAACTGTCCGGAGGTAACCGCAGAGCTTATGGTCCGGGATTGGATCGTCTTCGCTGGGGTTCTCCATTGTCGAATTATTCGACCGCAGAGGATCTCAGCCCAAAAGGGTGGAATTTAATAAGTACGGAGGAATTTAAGTGAAGAGATGGAAATTAGGAAAATCGTTTAAATCACCGGCCTGATTTACTCGGCAAATATTAAAAAAAAAAAAAAGAAATGCCCAATTATTCTCTAAATTCGATTCTTTTTATAAAAATTTCCATTCAAAAAATGTACATAGATATATTTTAATTTAATATTAATATTAACAGACTTAAACTACAACTTAATCGTGCACCTTGACTTGTACTCATGAGTAGGTCAGTCAGCTGCTCGACTAGAATTCGAACAAAGTTGTATTCGAGTCGAACTCAAGTTACTCGATTGAGTCAGCAAGTCAAGATCGAATAGGGATATTACATACTCAAGAGCGTCGAACTCTATCGAGTATTCGTTATAATATTTAATTAATATTTTAAAAATAACTAAATTATTCTTTCAGCTAAAAATTCTTTGATGAGCTCAAGTACTCGATCTCCAACAAGTCGAGCTCGAGCCTAAAATATGTCAGGGCCTCTGGCTGAAATTCAATAGAGAAAGAATTAGGAGGAAGAGAAGGTAAGGATCGGATGAGAAAGCAGAAAGAAAAGAAGAAGGAAGAGTAAGATAACAGAGAAGAGAGAGAAAATTGTGGTAGTTTATTCTCATGTCCCAATTCTGTTACAATTGGCCTATTTGTATACGTAGGCATAACAGAATGAAAATAGCTAACTAACTGTTAGAATTATTCTAACGACACCGTTTAAGCTTTTATCCTCTTATTTACACATCACCTAATGCATAAAATGAGCATCACCTAATGCATAAAATGACATTCTTATACTCTAAAACTTGACAAAATACATTGTTTCGAGTCAAGCTCAAGCACAGTATGACTAACTCGCTCGAGCTCGAGTATGTGGATATTTGAACTCGACTCGACTCGATATCACCTCTACGTAATACACAACTTTTTATTGAATCAATAAAAAAAATTATGGATAAATCCATTAATAAAGCAAATCAAGAAAGAATTAATAAAAAAATCAACATTCAATTTACTTTATTTTTACTACAAAAAAAAAATCAATGATACTATTAACGATTGGATAAATTCACGTGAGTTTGTATATCCGAAACATCTCTTTTATTGTTATTTCTACTTTCACCACAAATTGCACAATAAATGGAACTATAGAGGTAACTATTACTGTAATTATCACCCCCCACTTATAATGGAAGTCTCAATCCGGATTTTGAGACTGAAAATAATTGTCAATGCAACTATTAATATGATTATTCCAACTATACTGAATATCATGCATGTAATGATTATAGTAGGTATCTTCACCCATTATACAAATAACTAGAATTCCAATAAGTATTTTTTAGTTCACTCCGAAACTAATGATTGTTGTCAATCTCAAAAATTTGATTTTCAATATCAAAATATATGGAAAATTGTCTTACTATCCTTAGCTAAAAAAGTGTCATCCAAAATGAAAATTTGAATGTCTTTAATGACAAATAAATGATTAGCCTTACTGTAACTAGAATCATCATAACCCCCAAGTCTGAATAATTTTAGTCATATTATTTATGTCCGACTCATCACCTTCACTAGCATTTCCAATAGAACCAAGTCTTTTCGTTGATTTATTTAGCCCACACCGGCATTCGAACTCCTTATTAAACAACATCAAATTAAACCACCATCTTTCTATAGACATTTCTTGCCTCCTATTGGCATAAAAAGACAATAGATGAATAGTCATTCGATTCAAAATTTATTTATTTGAATTTAAATATTTTATTTCCTATTAAAATAAACATAGAAATAAAATCACTAGAAATTTTTTAGTGACTAATAAAATAGACCTTAAACTTTCTTCTTACATGCGTGCCCCTCGAGGAGAAATAGAGGTTTGCGCTCTAGAAGGGTTTGGTGTTGCTCATATTTTACAAGAAATGCTTACTTATAAATCTAATCATATTAGAGCTCATCAGGAAGCACTTGGTAATACAATTATTGGAGGAACAATATCGAATCCTGAGGATGCTCCAATACCTTTTCGATTACTCGTTCAATAACTATAATCCTTAGCTCTAGAACTAAAACATTTCCTTATATCTGAGAAAACCTTCCAGATTCATAGGAAGGAAGCTTAATCAAAATGAATCATAATTTTCATTCTATGATCAATAGGAATAAACATTAGCAACTCAAAATTAGATTAGTTTCTCCTTAACAAATAAGTACTTGGGCTACTAAAATCCTGCGTAATGGAGAGATAGTTGGAAAGGTGACAAAACCCTATATTTTTCATTACAAAACCAATAAATCGGAAAATGATGGATTATTTTGTGAAAGAATTTTTGGACCTATTAAAAGTGGAAATTGTGCTTGTGGAAATTATAGAGTAATCGGAGATGAAAAAAAAAAGAACCGAAATTTTGTGAAGTCAGAAAGGAAGAGATTTTACTTGTTAGGATTAGGAAAGGGTGTGGCTAAATAATAGGCAATTTGCTTTTTTAATACAAGATGTAAAATTGCTTTGGTAGAAAAAAAAAATCTTAAAAGCGTTTTAAAACTAGGGACTGGACTGTATTGAATTGATAGAATTGACCCTCAAATTGGAGTTAATTACACAATTCGCCAAACAAGCGCATATCATTACTAGTTGGAAGCCAAATCATATGCAAATTAATTAAAAGGGTTAAAATAGTTACTTCCCTTAAAGTTTAGTCAAATTACCAATCAACCCCTAAGGTTTCATCAAATAACTTTCTCACCCTTTAAATCAACAAACATTTATCAAAATTACCCCTAATGCCTTGAGCTACTAGTATGCTACTAGTTGATATGTGCCTGACACTTGCGTATCAGGGGACCTTGATTTGAGTTAATTTGGTATCAATAAAGTTGAGTAATTGGTTGAATGTAGTATGGACCACAACAGAAGTTGGAAACTTCCAAGAGAAACTAAAGAGAATATTAACAATAACAGAATTTCTACAATTCTTCATTTGTGGGAAAATCAAAATAATTTGGAGTGTGGGTTCCGGTGGACAATTGAAAAAACAAGAGAGGAGAAAAGTAAAAGCAAAAAAGGATTAGAAGGGATTTTACCTCTCACACTATTGATAGACAAGAACTTCACTTTCTTATAGAGAAGTACATAGCTCCAAACACTAATAATCTATGTTTTCAGAACCGGACCGGATATCGACTCGGCCGAGGTCAGGGGTCAATGGGTTCGACCGGGGGTCGATAGGGGTCGAACCGGATGACGTCATAAATAAAAATTATTTAAAAATTAAATTATTGTATATAAAATATCCAATAACATATTGATATTAATAAATGTATATTCATATATATTTGATGTTTCAAATATATTTAACAAGAAAATACAAAGAAATTAGAACAATCAAGTAACAATTTATATTATTTAATAAACATTAACAAGTTTAGAATTAAAATTATGGATTTAATTGAAAAATAACATCAAATTTTAGGACAATATTTATAAAGTATGAAATATTTGAGGTATATTAATAAGTTTTCACAATTTAGGGGGCCAAAACATAATATTAAAAAAGTTTGAACTTTTTTTACAAAAGCTCCTGTTGGACCGGTTTTTCCGGTTTTGTACCGGTCAAACCGGGTCAAACCCGGTTTTTGACCGGAGTTGACCGATTCTTGAATCTCCCGGTTCTGATGACCAACTCGGACCGGACACTTGGCCGGTTCCCGGTTCAACCGGTCGGACTGGCCGGTCCGGTCCGAGTTTGAAAACACTTCTAATAATACGTCTTCCAATCCTCGGAAGACCCTTCACTAGGCCAACAATTCTACCACCAGCTATAATGGCATTCAAGAAAAATCTCATCAATTAAGCAAATAGCTCCAGTCTCAAACAATCTTAATTCTTATAATCAAATTCAATTAAGTGCCTATTACATCCATCTCCATGACCACATAATCTCCATATGTCACAATATTTTTCAATCATACAACAAAATCAAATCCCTAAATCTCATCCGTGCTAGCATCAAGAGCACTACTCAACAAGTGAATAGGTTGAAATCATCCCATCCCTTTCTCTTTGACCGCATCTTTATCAATCGGGTCTCAATTAATCCGGAAAAACAAAGTCTTACTCTTTACCCAAGCAACATACGGCAAAATTTGTTATCATATTCTTGAAATATTTTCTCCAAAGTAATTAAACAATTTAATTAATCACTGTATATAGGAAGTTACTCAAGATAGTAATAAACTAGAATCACACCAAAATAATTATGACCTCAACTTCACATTCTATCACTGATTTAGCTTAATATACAATTCATATTTGCGTATTAATGACAAAACATCATGTGTGCCCTAAATCTCACCACCTTACGGCCAGTCACAAAACCACATTTAACTTAAATCAAAATACATATCCAATTCAAAATTCAAAAAAACTGTATAAAATATACAAATAGAAAAGTAAGCACAATAAGCAAATATTAGAAGTTAGTAGTGATATGGCACACAAAAGAACCATAAACCTTAGGCATTAAGATGATAACTACATTATAGCACAACAGCATATCTGAAACCAAAACTTTCCTAGTTACTAGGGATGGATATAGATAGGGTACCTGCACCAAAAGGACCCATGCCCACCCTAAAACGGATTTGGCTGACCCAATCCTAATTTGTCGGATTAGCAATTTTGAAATCCTGGGTACCCGAGGAGTGGGTACCCGATAAAATAGGAACGGGTTATAAGCTACCCCCTTGCCAAAATTGTAAGGAGAACTAAAAAATCTAACATCTCCGCTTTTGAGGATTCAACAAAAAATATGACTTTACAACAATAAAACTCCTGCCAGGATTGCAAGGGATGCACACCATCTAAGTTCAAAAATAGGAAAAATGAAGTGAAATTGATACCTCATCCAAAGAAACAAAGTCTCCAGTAGATTTTATATATATACACACACACACACACAACCTTGAAAACTATATTGAGTAAAACTAAAGATGCGGACTTCCTCATTAAGCAAAGAACGTGACCAAAAAACATAAACTTTAACATATTCTTGCAAGAAAACTATGGCCACAAGCATCTGTAGCATATCTTTAGTTAAGAAAAGCTACTGGTTGCTATTTGAACTGTGTTGCGCCCCATTTTTTTAATGAAAAATAAAGTGTTTGTAGAAAATGGAATTTTGATTTATTTTGAATGAAAATTGGTTTTTGATTTTTAGGAAATAAATAAAGAAAATGGGCCTAAACGGGACTTTTAAAAATGCGACGATTTTGATCCAAAAATAATAGTTTAAAAAGAATTTTTAATGAAAAATAAGTGTCGCCACTTAGTATTGAGTTAAGGTGTACCAAGTCACGTAAAATGAAGTTTTTAAAGAAAAAGTAGAAAAAATCCTTTTTAAACGACTCTAAGTCTTCGAAAATTAGAGAAAATGAGTTGCGAGTCATTTTTTAAGAAAGGAAAGGCAAGGATAATAATCCACGGCACTCTTTCAATCTAGTCAAGATTAGTTGCGTGATTTAGTCAAAAATTCTTTTATTTTAACCTAAGAATTTATCACATTTGGATGTCATTATATGGATGCAAATCTCGACCTAGTGTTTTTTGGAAGGGTCAATATGTCTATTCAAAACTTGATTGGCGCTAATCACATTAATTGCGATGTCCAAAAGTGACTCTTTGAAGAAGTCACAAAATTTGCAAAAGATGAGATTCGAAGAAAAGAAAGAAAAGAAAATAATAATATACAAATGACCTAAGGGAATGCATTATAATGGGTGCGGGGAACTCATATTCGTGATTTTAATTTTCCCTTTAATAGAGGGAATACGAGCGTGCTAAGGTTAGAAAGTCACACTCGTCCATATCCTATATTCGAGGGGTATTTTTTATCTAGTCAAACAAATGATCTAACCTAGTTCTAATTTTCTTAAATGAAATGCAAGTCTAATGTCATGTCTCACGCATAGGGGTAAGGAATATACATATTGTAAATCTGAGTCCCTAACTTTTGATGTTTACAAAATAAATGGATGTTACTAATTTTCTCCTCAAAGATCTTTTCAGCAATTGAGCAAACCAGATTCAAAGATTAAGCACAATTAGAAAAGACAGAGATTGTTGAAACTGTTGAACGCTCGTAAAGACTAGATTGGACGTCCGACAACCATTGAGCAACTTCGGACACATGAAGAACTCCATCACTGGACGTTCGAAGGAATTAAAACATTTTCTCTAAACTCACTGATCTCGATCGTACGCAAAATATTAGAGCATCGTACGTCTGATAAACTGCGCAATACTTCGGACACAGAGCACTGGAGGTACCGGACGTCCGAAAGAATTGAAAAAGATTTCTCAAACTTTACCATCTACTTTTGGACGCAAGCTTTGAAGGTACCGGACGTCCAAAAGAATTAAAGAAAATCTCTTTTGCTCACTGCCTGCTGTCAGACGCATGAAACAAGACTACCGGACGTTCGACACTACCAACGTTTAGTTGACTTTTCACTTGCCTTTTATCCGTTGGAAGTATTAATGGAGGAACTTGTTGGTCTCAGATAAATAGAGCAAAGTCAACCACTTCAAAATACTTTTGCACATTGAGACTACAAAAGATTTACAGCAATTTTAGTGGAAAAATTCTCTTTAAAGAAGATTTGTACTCTTAGTTGTGTAGATTTCGTATAAGTTTTTCTTGTGTGAGAAAATTACTTCAATTGTGTAACTTTGTGAGGGTTATTTGAGTGATAGTAAAATTTTCTAACTTGACCAAGTGTGGCTTGGGACAAGGAGGAAGTGATCCTTTCTTTGTACATAAAGATTGGTTGTAATTGATCAACTTGAAGAAGTTTGCTCTATGAAGTGATATTCAAACTCAAGAGAAGTTTGGAATTTGGTTTGCTATTCTATCTCTTTTATTTACTATCTTGCAATATAAATTGTTCATCTCTTCTATTCACGAGCACTTGTGCTTTCTCATTATTTGTTTCATTGTGTAGTCATCTAGAAAAGAGGGTAAATTTCACATTTAGCCAAAAAAGTGTCTCGTAACTTGGTTAGTTTTTAATTAACCTAATTCACCCTCCTTTTAGGTTGTCTTCTATCCTTACAATTGGTATCAGAGTTTGGTTTCCTAAAGATTAAGCTCAATATGTTTTGGAGTAAAAAGATATCCAACAATGCCATATTTTTGAAAGACAATCTGTCACTAGACTCCCAATGTTTAATGGATCCAATTATGTGAGTTGGAAGGAAAGAATGATTATTTTTTTTGCAATCTATTGATATTGAACTGTGATTTATTGTTAATGAAGATCCATTTGATGCCTCTATAATTGATGAAGTCACTCATAGACCAAGACTAAAAATTAGAAATGAGTTGACTGTTGAGGATAGAACTCGCCTCACTTTGAATGTCAAGGCTATGAATGTGTTGTATAGTGTTTAGATTCAAATGAGTCTATTAGAGTCAAGGGTTGTAGATCTGCGAAAAAGATTTGGGATAAACTAAGAGAGATCCATGAATGGAGTGAGAATGTAAGAGAACAAAAGAAATCAATCCTAATTAATAAGTATGAATCATTTAATATGAAACTTCATGAAAACATTGATAAAATGTATTGTAAATTCAATGATCTCATTAATGACTTAGAGGTGCTGGAAAAGGAATACACCTTAGATGAGAAAAACAGAAAAATTTTGAACGCCTTAACCAAAGATTGGAAAAGTAAGATGGATGCCATTGAAGAGGCTAAAGATCTAAATTCTATACCTATTGAATCTCTCATTAATTCTCTAACTTCTTATGAGCTGAAACTTAAATCAAAGGTGCAAGAGAAAAAAGATGCAAAAGTGAGAAGAAACATTGCTCTAAAAGCTTCTTAAGTTGAAGATGATTCGGCTTCCTTGGATGGAGAAGATATGGAAGTTGATGACAATGATCTTGCTCTCATCACAAGAAGTTTCAAAAGAATCCTCAACAAAAGGAGATTTAGAAGAGAAGGACCTAGCAATACATTTTCAAATTAGTTCAACAATGCAAGAAACAAAAAAAAAAACAAGAGGCCAATAAAAAGTAAGTGGACAAATGCTTTGAATGTGGTCAATTTGGACACTACATGAGTGAGTATCCAATGAAGAAGAAGAAAAAGGAAAAATTGAACGAAAACCAAAGTTCAATAACTTTCAAATCACATGGAATGATTGCAACTCGGATGGTGATATTGAAAAGGAAGAGGAATCTACTCAAATGACTTCATGGCCATTGGTGATGATGAGATAATTACTTGCAACTCTCAACCTGTTAGTGATGATGAATCTGCTGATGATGTTGAGTCTTTCATTGAGAGATTGCATAATAGCTTGAACGAATCTTATGCTAGAAACAAGGAACTAAAACAGAAAATTAGTTATTTGCTTCAAGACAATACAAATCTTTTTCGACAAACCAAAATGCTGAAAGCTGAAAATGACTACTTAAAAAAGGATGAGAATGTTCTAATTTTTGAGCTTGATAGAAAAACAAAGCTGTGTGACTTGTTTAAAAAGGAACAAGGTGACTTGAAAAGAATAATGGATGGTCTAAATGACTTGTTTAAACACAAGAAACAAGAATATTTTCAAAAGAATGAATCAAAACTTCACTTTGACATTCATAAGAAAAGATTGAATTCTAATGCAAACGAATTTAACATCTATAAAAGAAGGCAAGTCAGATTTGTTAAATCTGTCTTTGTAAGCAATTCGCTGACTATGTGTAGCTTTTGTTGCCAAATTGGTCACATGAAAAATAATTGCTATGCAAGAAAGAATATGAAAAATGGAATGAAATGTATATTGATAGTTAGACATAATGCTAACTCTCAAATATCCAAAAAGTAAATAGGTACTACATATCATCTTGTGAACTCTTGTATAGGTGAACTTAGTAAATATCATTAAGAAATCAAAATGGTTAATAGATAGTGGATGCTCAAGACATATGACCGGTGATCCATCACAATTCATCAAACTCAAATCAAAATCAAGTGAAAAAGTAACATTTGGAGATGATAACAAAGCCAAAGCTGTTGGAGTTGGAGATGTTGATAAGAATGGTCAAATTTTTGTTCACAATGTTCTTCTAGTTGATAAATCAAGTTATAATTTGTTGAGTGTTAGTCAATTGTGTAATAGAAATCTGTTTGTGCTATTCAAAGAGTATGAATGTCTTGTTCTTGACTCAAAGTTCAACATTATCTTCAAGAAAAAAAGTGAATGACATTTATGTAGTTATTCTTAAAAATGTTGATTCTTCTAAGTTTAAATGTCTTAAAGTTGCAAATGAAGACCCTTAGTTGTGGCATAGAAGGTTTTGTCATTTCAATATGAATTTGTTAAAAGAAATTTTCAAAAAGGAATTTGGTAGAAGTTTGCCAAAAATTAATTTTGAAAAGGACAAAATTTGTGAAATTTGTGAAATTTGTGAAAAGGAACTTGGGTGATATTTCTTGCTCACAAGGATGATGTTTTCAAAAATTTTGTTTCATTATTTGTAAAAGTTCAAAATCTGATTGAATTGAAAATTATCAAGATTAGAAGTGACAACGGCTCAAAATTTAAATTTTGTGATTTTTTGAAATTCTGTGATAACAATGGAATCACTCATGAATTCTCAATTGCTAGAACTGCTCAACAAAATGATGTTGTTGAAAGAAATAATAAAACTCTTCAAGAAGCCGCACAAACCATGTTGAGTGAATGTAACTTGCCAAAATATTTTTAAGTCGAAACCGTTAATACCGCTTGCTATGCTATGAATAGAGTTTTTTTGAAACCTATTTTGAACAAAATCTCTTATGAGTTGATATTTAATAAAAAATCAATTGTTGATTATTTCAAAATCTTTGGTTGCAAATGCTTTATTTTAAATATCAAGGAACATTTTGAAAAATTTGATAAGAAATCTGATGAAGGCATTTTCTTGAGATAGTGTGAGAATAAAAGAGATTTTAGAGTCTATAATAGAAGGACTCTTGTTATTGAAGAAGCCATACATGTTACTTTTGATGAATCTAATGATGATATTTTCAAAAGTAGTTGTGAGGATGATGCTGTAGGTATTCAAGAAGGATTTAAGAAACTCACAATTCATGATCAAAACAATGCTCCACAAGAAGAGAGTTCAAAGGAAGATAATCCCCAAGACAATCAAGCATTAGAAGAAAATGACAATCATGATAATGCACCTAAGAATCTTCCAAAAGTTTGAAAATTTGTTCAAAATCATCCTAAGGAACTCATTATTGTTGACCCATCCGAAAAGGTAAGAACTCACATCTCTTCAAAATAATTGATAGACAATTCTGCTTTGGTCTCACATTTTGAACCAAGAAATGTTATTGATGCATTGAAAGATGAAAACTGGATTTTAACTATGGAAGAGGGACTAAACCAATTTGAAAGGAACAAGGTATGGATATTAGTTGAAAGACCTCAAAATTATCCTATTATTGGCACAAAATGGGTATTTAGAAATAAAATGAATGACAAAGGTGAAGTGGTGAGAAACAAAACTAGATTAGTAGCTAAGGGATATGCTCAAGAAAAGGAATAGATTTTGATGAAACATTTGCTCCCGTAACTAGATTAGAATCAATTAGAATGTTTTTGGCATTTGCATGTTTCAAGGATTTTAAATTATTTCAAATGGATGTTAAAAGTGATTTCTTAAATGGTTTTATTGATCAAGAGGTGTATGATGACCAACCTCCCAATTTTGAGAATGAAATATTTTCAAATCATGTGTTTAAACTCTCAAAAGCTTTGATAGTTTAAACCAAGCTCCAAGAGTATGGTATGAACGCTTAAGTGGTTTCTTGATTGAAAATGGTTTTAAAAGGAGCATTGTAGACACCACTTTTTTCACCAAATAATGCTCCAATGATCTACTAATTGTACAAATATATGTTGATGATATTATCTTGGTACTACTAATGAGTGTTTGTGCAAGGATTTTTCCACTATTATGCAAAAAGAGTTTAAAATGAGTATGATGGGAGAATTAAATTTCTTTCTTGAGTTTCAAGTGGAACAAACTCGAGAAGGAACATTCATTAATCAAGCTAAATACACTAAGGAGCTGCTCAAAAGATTCGGTATGGAGGAATCAAAACAAGTTGGAATACCAATGTGCACATCAACCAAATTTGACAAGGATGAAAGAGGTATAAATGTTGATGCAAAGAAGTATAAAGGTATGATTGGCAGCTTACTTTATTTAATTGCAAGTAGACATGATATTATGTTTGCTGTTTGCTTGTGTGATCGTTTCCAATCCTGTCCAAAAAAATCTCACTTGATTGCTGTGAAAAGAATTTTTAGATACTTGAAAGGAACACTGAAATATGGTCTTTGGTATCTTGGATGTCATGAATTTTCTTTATGTGATTTCTCGGATGCTGACTTTGATGGATGTAGAATAGATAGAAAGAGTACAAGTGGTACGTGCCACTTTTTTGGTAATTGCTTAGTGTCTTGGTTAAATAAGAAACAAAATGCTATTTCCTTGTCTACGGCCGAAACGGAATATGTTGCCGCAGACGCATGTTGTGCTCAATTAATATGGATGAAAAGTATCTTGAATGATTTTGGATTAGTATATGATTGTGTGCCTGTGGTTTGTGATAATACAAGTGCCATAAATTTGACAAAAAATCTCATTCAATATTCTAGGAGAAAGCATATAGACATAAAGCATCATTTCATTAGAGATCTCGTCCAAAAAGGTGAAATTTGTGTATAATATGTTTGCTCAAAAGATCAAAATGCTGACATTCTCACAAAGCCCTTCCACTGGATCAGTTTGTATTTTTTAGAACAAAATTGGGCGTTGTTGAAAAGTCTTTCTGAAAAATTATCTGGTCATATTTTATCGGACGTTCGATACTTGATAAAGGGACGTCCGACAGTGTTCTAAACCCTTCTTTCAGAAAATTTTGTTTCGGACGGTAGTGTCGGACACTTCACTTCGTTCGACTGTCCGATACTCAAAAATACTTGTTATAAGTCAGTTTTCTCCTTCATTCAGTTCATTTTCTAACCGCTATATCGGACGCAACCCTTCATCTTCTCCCACTTTCAAATTTCAAAATTTATCTCTCCTCTAAACAAGTTTCAAGAAATTGATCTGTCCAACATCATCACACCCCCTTTGCGCGTTCATTAATCCTTATAAACACCTCTAACCACCAACCACCACACAAATCCCAATTTTCAGCAGAAATCCTAGTCACTCAAAATTCACTCTCTCTGCATGATTCAAGCACACATTGCAGTCAACACCGCACTCTAAGTCCATCTCATACACATTTGCATCATTCTCTCAGTTCATCATACCCTGCATATCATAATGATTAGAATCAAAAGTGGATCTGCTAGTGCCGGACGCACTATCCGGCTTATAGATGAAGATGTTGAAGTGGTCGAACCTTCCACCACGAAATCATCCAAAAAGAGAACTACAACTTGTGGTGGAAAAAGGAAACAGCCAGCCAGAGGCAAACAAACTGCTCAAACTAAGGCACGAAAAACTATTGAGTCGTCTGTTGAGCAAATTGAGGAACATCAAACTGATGAGCAAAATGCTAAGGAACAGCAAACTGCTGAACCTTCTACCAAGAAGTCACCAAGAATAAGATTCGATATCCAGACTGCTGTGTAGACACCAAATTTTTAAATAATTGTTATCCTAATTCCATGATTTTTGGTTGTATTTCGTATTCATTTTGGGCTCTCTTAGCTATTTATTTATTTATTTTTATTATTATAAAACTTTTAGCATAAATTTTTGCCAAAAAGAGAGAATATTGGGAAAAATATGTTTTATTTCTTTTTATTGAAAAAAAAAGTAAAAGAAAAAGAAAAGAGGAAAATTTTTTATCTTTTGGGTTACTAATTTGGTATATTTTATTTAAGTTTGTATTATTAATTAAGTGATTGAAAAAAAAAAAACATTCGGTCTCGGCTGCAGCAGAAGAGAATCGCAGCCTCGGTTCTCGGCCATTTGGCTTTGGTTTGGCTCCGTTAGATCATGACAGTACTGTTACACCTGGCTTTCATTTACAAGCCCAGGACAATCTAGAAATGGAAGCTTATCCAATGGCTGAGAGGGGAACGGAGACTTGAAGCTGCTTCTGAACCATTGAGATGAGGTTTAAGGGGTTTGGATGGGATATAAAAGAAACGCGGAGAGCAAAAGAGAGGGGGAGGAGAAGAAAGGAGTGACGGCGGGAGAGTGAAAAAAAAGGGAGGACTGCTAAGGGAGAAAGCATATAGAGGTAGCGGCTAGGTTTAGGAAAAGAGAGGAGAGCAAGAGTAAGGGATAGAAAGAGCTTACGGCAAAAGGAAAGGAAACTGGGGGAAAGGCAGCAAAAAGGGAAGGAAGGAAAAGGGGGCGGCGGCTGAAAGGATATCGAGAGGAACCAGCAAAATAGCAAAGAAGTGAGTTGAGCGACGGAGTCATCGTCATTGGCGTTCCTTTGAAGCTCCGGCAGAACCATCTGAGCCTTCTTCTTGGTCATCCCACGCCTCATTTCGTGTTTTAAGGTAAGATCCTCATCTTTTATGGTCAAAAGTTGTTTTCTTTAGTTGATGTTTGCTCCCTTTTGTTGTCTACTAGTTTTATTTTTTGCTTCTCGGACTAGTTGATGGTTCTATGCTGATAAAGTTATGATATTCGGAGCTTCCGTGATAAATCAGTAGGTCTCGTGTGCATTATACTGCATGATTGTGTTGTGGCCGAACAAAAATTGCAGAAAAGTTTGCAGCTTTGATTGTTCTGTGATTAGAATCTCTTAGCATGTGTAAATCTAGAGTTTTTATGTTAAGGGTTGAAAAACAACACTTGTCTGATGCCATGGCTTGGATTCACACGGTGTCTTGCTGAAGTTTAAGAGTAAAATTTTTGCTGCAACGAATTTGAAAGTGTTCGGCTGGTTATGTGGATGTTTGTAGACTGATTTTTCTAGAATAACTGAAATTCTGATTGGGTTGTGTGGATGCTTGTAGTCTTTGTTGTGCCGTATTCTCACTTGCCTTAGTTAGATTGTTAGAAACAGAGGATCTTGTTTGAGGGGATGTTAATCACAAATGGGTTGAAGTTCGACAGGTTGGTCTGGTTGTTAATTGAGTAGAGTTGGTTTGAGCTCTGTGCATGCAAATATTTCTAGATGAATATAAAAGAAGTAAAAAGCTGCTGCATGTTCCTTGCTGTTTTCTTCTCTGCTCACTAAGTTTTTGCGCATCAATTGCTGTTTCATCTTACATTGAGGGAAAAATGGAAAATGTTAGGTAACCTTGTTACTTCAGGCCAAGCATTTGTGAGTTAAGTCATTAATCGTGTCCGAACAAAAAGATTGCATTTAGAAATCCAGAATTGCAGAAAGTAGCGCATTTAGTTTCTCATTCATTTTTTTTCGGTGACTCTCCCTCTATTTTGCTGGATGTTAGTTCATGTTCTCATCTCATTATGTTGAGATAGGTGTTTTAGATCTTATGGTAAAAAGATATTGGATGCTAAGGATCCACTTTGCACGGTTTTTTTATGATGAAACTAAGCTAGCCCTCAATGTTTCTGGTTTCATGTTTTCTTTTGTTGTTGCATTTTTTCTCTTTTCTTCGACAAATCAAGAACCTTGTCCAGATTATGCTAACTAAATGGGTTGAGACTTTTATTGGTTTTGGGGTTGATAACCCGTGAGCTTAGTTCATATTTTTGATGCAATGTCCACGTGAATTGAGCTGCAAAGTGGCAGCAGAAAATTGCAGAAATTCTTTTCTACGTATGCATGCATGCATATACTTTTCAAAATTGCCTTTTAACCCCCTCAAGTTTCTCCTTATGCCACTATGACCCAGAAAATTGGGAAAACTAATTAATTTGGTCCCTGTCATTTTGCAGCAATGCGACAAAGACCCAATTAGGTTCTAATTTCTTGCAAATAGGTCTTAGAATAATTGCAATTTGAGCCATTACTTGACCTTTTTTTCGCTCTTGGACCTTTAAAGTTCCTAAAATGTTTCAATTGGCCTTGATTGATTGATTAATGGTTGCTATTGGGTCTTTAGTCATTTTGCTATTTGATCAATGATTCACTTTTGCTTGGAAATTATGCATTATTTGATCATTTTTAAGCTGCAAATTGAAGAAGGATTCGATGATTTTGTGGATTCAATTTGGCTTATTTACATTTTACCACTAAATTGGTGCATTAATTCTTTGTTTTGATGGTTTTTAGCCCAAGTTATCCCTTTCTTTGGTGACCTTAACCCAAGTTAAGTCGTGTTTACTTTACTAATATCATAAACGGGAAGGTACAATTTCTTTTATCTCTTTTTTGTCTCTCTCCTATGTGATCCAACGTGCTAAGTGAGAATTGCATGTCTATTTTGCTTTCCTTGCCTTTCTTTAATTCCTCTCACTTATTTCATTTACTTTTGCTTTTATTAAATTATTCTTTTATGGGGTATGTGTACACCTCTTGGCTTGTAATAGATAGGGCTTGGAGAGCAATTTTGTCCATTTTTCCCCTTTCCTTTTTGTTTTAGTTAGCAAATGTAATAGGTTCATTAGCTTGATTGCTTGCTTTTGTTGCTACGTGTTAATTTACTTTATTAGGCTCTTGCATTTAGTTGAGCATGCTAAGTGTTATGTGCTACGTGTTTATAGGTGATTGGCATGTCTACTCGCTTTCTATAGTCATAGATGAATATGATGGATGAATGCACGTCACCACACTAGTCCAACGCTAGTTGTGGCTCATTGTCCCGTTTTCCACTAGTCCAACGCTAGTAGGAATTCATAGATATGGGCTAGTCCAACGCTAGACTCTTAGGGATCTCCCTCGCTAGTTCATAATCGCATGTCTCACTACATTTCATGCATTTTTCTTAGTTTTCTAGCATTTGGCATGCCCCTCCCATCCTTTCCCCTTCATCTTAGGTTTTTGCATCCTCATGCTAGTTATAGGGTACATTTGCTTGAGAGTCCCCTTTCGGTAAGGGAAACGAGCGAGTGTGGCTACAAAATAGCCTTAGCACGCTAGTCCTTCCTTCTAATCAAAGAGAAAATTAAAGTCGTGAAGTTAGGAGTCATTCCCGTACCCGACTTGATGCATTCCTCTAGGTTCATACACTTTCATTTCTATCACATCACCTCCTCACTTTTTTATCCACATTTTCTCACTATTTATATTTTTCGCAATCCACATGCCATGTTTGCATATTTTTCTTTCCCTATCACTTATTTATTTTTCTACCTCACAAATTGCACCCAATTGCACTTATATATTTACTACTATTATACCATATTTTCATCCACTTGCACACAAACACCTTTATTTTCTCAATTAGCACACATGCACTTTTCTTACATTTGCACACTTGCACTTTTCTTACATTTGCACACTTACACTCATACTTGAATCTTCACTTGCATTACCCGTGACCTCTATGAGAGTTTTTCTTATTGGCCATCACAACTCATGTGGTTGGAACCAAAAAGCCTCATAAGAGACATTTTAGATTTAGGATTGCATTTTTTTTCATATCCATTAGTCACATCCAACATGCAACACATATTTTGGGGAGAAGAAATAGGAAAAGTGGGGCTAAGTCACGCAACTAGCTTTGGCTAGGGTAAGGGAGTGCCTTAGGCTTTGCCTTTGCCTTCTCCCTTATCAAATGTGACCCCCGATCCCTTTCTTTGGTTACGTAGACCTAAAATTCTTTAAAAAGGGTTTGTTTACTTTTCTTTCCAAAAACAAAATCATTTTTTTTGGTGACTTGGTACACCCTAACTCTATACCAAGTGGCGACTCCTTTTCTATCTAAAACCTTTTGTTTGGCCAAACCGTCGTATTTTACAATCCCACGGCCTTTTATTTTCACTTTCACACACGTTCACATACATCTCCTACACACTACTTTCACACCCTCAAAAAGTGGGGCGCGACAGCTTGGCGACTCCACTGGGGCCCTCTTAAGTGGGTCCAAGCATTTGATTTAGCCATTCTTTTCCATTTTCTACCCTTGTTATGCGTAGCATTTGGATATTAGGGTTGCATTTTCCATTTTAGGACCTTTTGCCTCGCTCGCGTATCAAACTACTCTCTCACTCACGTATGTATGATTGGTTGCTTGGATGTATGTTTTATTTGTGATCTCGCGTTTTGCATTGCATTTGGGTGGGGGGATATTTCCTTAGAGCCTCGCGTTGGTTCTCAATCCCTCCCCTCCAAACGAGCACTAGCATACGTGCATACGCTTTATTATTTATCCCTCCTTTATTTTTCTTTTAGTGGCTTGTCACGCCACTCCACCCTATTAGGATTAGGCGACCCACTTGGACGTGTGATCACGACACGATGTGTGTGTAGCATGATCCGATGGGTCACTCAATCTTCCGCTTTAAGTTTTGGGTTGATTGCCTTTAGCTTTTAGTCGAAGGTTGAGGATTTTTTGATAGATTCACTCAAACACGTAGCCGTGACACGATGTGTGCGTAGCGGTGTTTGGGGAATCGCTCGAGCCACCGACAAAGAACCTTGGGATTGATGACCCTTGGTTTCCAAGTCTGAAGGCTCAGGGACCTATGACCTATCGAGTCTAGATGCATTAGCGAACCAATACCTCATGCATTCATGGTAATTTACCTAGGGTAGAGTCTGCCTTACCCTATTAGGAACACCATTCACGAGGGGAGGGATCCAACCCTTCTATTCCTTTTATTGCTTTATCTCTTTGGATTGTTTTGTTATATATATGTTATGTGTATTTATTTGTTTGAACTAACTTTTTTGGGTTTTTTGTTGCATTCATAAGCCTTAAAAAATAAGAGTCCTGGCATGGTACTCTCTAGGAGCCTACCCTTTTAGATAGGTTATTGCACGTTTAGAAAATTTTGGTATATTTCATTCATAAATTAATAATGTCATATCATTTTAGGCCACCCTGGCACATAAAGGGTTTCTTAGGTCATGTTTCATTTTAAATTGCATATTTTATCGTTTTAATAAAATGGCATCATGCATAAACCCTAGAAAGGGAACGCCACGTAGGGAATCCCGTTGTAGGAATAAAGCCCACATTTCTTTTTCCCGTGGGTATTTAACCCTTCAAGGGACTGCACGTTTAAGTTATCGCTTAACTGGAGGAATGAGACTCGTAGGTAAGGTAAGTGACAAACTACCTTCTTCATCATCAGATGGATAGCCCTCGCCGAATTTATCAAATGTTGATATCGTCGACTGAGGTTCAAAGGTGGCCTACCTTCATGTTACCCAGTGAATTGCATCAAGTAGCCCAATATTTAGGACCGATTGGAGACTTTAAGGAGATAAATCCAACGGTTATTTGGTAGAGGCTTTAATACATCTTTGGGACCCAGAGTGTTCTGCCTTTAGAATAGGTAATAGGCAAATGACTATAACACTCAAGGAAGTAGCTGGCCTCCTTAGTTTACCCATACATGGAACCGCCTTGGTTTTTCCATCCGCTCCCGACAAGGCCGAATTTTGTCAAATTATAGGATTGAAAGAATCAGTACTACGAGGGTCAGATCAGGGCGTCGCTGTGAATATCTTGTTTGAACGTTTTGCACCACATGACGGATTCGAGAGGCATGTGACAGATTTTGTGTTCACTTCCAAAGCCATATAGGAACGCAAAAAGCCACTAGTATACGGAATAGTTATGGCTGGGATCTATTTCTTTCCAAGGAAAGACCAAAAGATAGCTTTTAAATTAGCAAAAATCGTGAATGACCTTTTTTTGGGAATCCAGGGTAAGCAATGCTCTATAGTCCCAACCATTCTCGCAGACATTCTTTTGGCTTGTACCAGTTGTCGAAAGGGAGGAAAGTTCTTTTATGGGACAAATTTGATTTTATACATATGGGCTACGGGATATTTTAAGAGACAAGCATCTGTTGCCAATAGTTTGCCGGTAGTTGGATACAATTGGATAGTTACACATCCCAAAAAAGTCAACGAAGAAGATCTACCGAAGAACGCATCTGAATATGTGGACTACTTGGAAACGCTGCCAGATTATGACCTTAGGTGGGTATTAGATTGGACGGATTGTTTTAAACTGATACTTCGCACTAAGGCATCAGAATGTGTTCTTTTGCTGGGTACTCAAGGAATCATCTCATATACCCCGAAGAGGTTTCTCAGACAACTAGGTCCCATTCAGGGGCCGCCGCCTATTTCCGAGTTTAGTGAAATCACCATTTTCTTTGATCAGGGGATATACCCAAAAGAGATCCCTATGAAGAGCCAAATAACTGAATCTTGGAGAACAATATCCGACGATAGAAGCATTAGTTATCTTCCGGAGCTCAAACAGAAGGGGGTAATGACTGCACAATACGAGGATTGATTAAAAGACTCCACCACGCAAGAGCCGTATGGGGAGATCGAGAAGTTGAGAGCCATTGTGAAAGTCAGGGACAAAGAGGTGTTACAGTTGAAGAAATCCGTCGAGGCACACAAAGAAAAGGCAGAAGAAAACAGGAGGTTATATGAAAAGGAGCGAGAAAAGCGCCAAGAAATGAAGCGAAAATGTGGGGAATTATATGATCAAGCCGAACGTGTCAAGATGCCATATGCTAGAGAAAGTAGAGATTCTGTACTTGATAGGCTCAAAAATTTTGGTAATCTTGTACAAAATCGCCTTCGTGATATGATGTAAACAAATGTTTTTGGTTTCTGCAATGAAATGAATCTCTCCATTTTCACAAAGCGTTTGTCAAATAACAGGTTTGAACAACGGGTCTCATTCCGAAAGTGTTGCATCATACTAGGCCTACCCTTGGCGCAAAAAGGGTCCCCCAATAGGACATGCATCCGAATTTTTTGGATATTTACTAACTCTTGTCTTTTTCTTTTTTCTTTATTTTATTTTTTTCTGGAAAGCTAAGCCGAGGCTAAGATCTAAAGGCAAGTCATTTCATATTTTCAGGTAATTTTAAACATAGCTTCTTGTCGAAACCCCGTTATTACGCGATCCCGAAGTAAAGTCCAAAGGAATCGTGTAGACATGAGTACTCAGTCAGAATCGTCTGATAAGACCGTTGCAACTACCGAGCCGGAAGCCACAAGTCCCGGGGTTCAGTTGACTGAATTACTCACCAAATTTGGGGAAATGGCATCTGAAATGGCCGCCCAAAAGAAGTTGATCGACGAGCTCATTAGTAGCGGAGTGCAGCCTGAGCCTGTGCCCGCCAAACAATCTGAATCCGAACCATTTGTCATTCCTCCAATTCAAACCACTTTTGAGGGAGTTTTCAACCCGCAGTATACTTATACTCAGAATCCTCCGTTCTATCCTCCCTATGGGCAAGGATTTCAGCCTCAAGGTGGTCCAAACATGCCTCTGGATCCACAAGCTTTTTATCAGACTACCGCAGAGCCTGTTGTGCCAGAGCATACTGTTCAAACCAAGCCAGAAGTAAGAGAGTCGTCTGCCCCGGTGGATATGAAGCTACTTAAGAGGTTGGATCGTTTCGATGAGTTCATCAAGAAAAGTCAAGATTTAAGCAAACAAGGGGTGCTAGACTACGATGATCTGTGCCTGTTCCCAAATGTACAGCTGCCCGTAGGGTTCAAGACCCCGAAGTTTAATAAATATGATGGTACAGGCAACCTTAAGACACACTTGCGTTTGTTTGCCAACAAGTTGGGCAGACCCGTGGATGACGAAAACTTGCCATTAAGGTTATTTCCAGAGAGTCTAGAGGGAGACGCCCTCGATTGGTATTCAAACTTAAAGCCAGAGGAGGTGAAGACTTGGCTCGATTTGTCCAACGCCTTAATTAGACAATACGAATATAATTGCGAGTTAGCACCGACCCGAACTACTTTGGAAGGCACAAAGAGGCGACCATCTGAAGATCACAAGACATACGCCAAAAGATGGAGAAAGATAGCTGCCAAGGTTGAGCCTCCGATGACCGAAGATGAAATTATTCGCACTTTCATAAAGGCGCATGATCCTCCACACTTTGAAGAAATCTTCCGTATAACCGGATGTTCATTTGCTGTTATTGTGAATAAACTTGAAGAGTATGATGATTTTGTGAGATCCGGGAAAATTGTTAACGTCTCTGCCTTAAAATCACAAATAGAAGCTTTGCAAGGGCAAGGAAGCAGTGGAAAGAAGCCGCAGTTTAAAAAGAAAGAGGGGGATGCAACTTTTATCTGGAACCAGAACCCTTCACCCAAACCCCGATACCAACACAATCCAACCTATCAACCACATTACCCTTATTATTCAAACCCGCACCATGTATATACTACCAATATCCACCACCCTCGACCTCGCCCCAGCTATCCTAACCCACCTTTAGCTCATTTTCAAATTTCTCAACCGAATCCGCCCCAAAACCGACCTCGCCCTCCATATAACCCAAGATTTCCTCTCCCAAATAGACCTGTTTACAGCCATCCTCAACCTCCTGAACCTTACAACCGACCCCCTAGCCGTACATTTACCAATTTAGGCAGGCCTCTAGACCAATTGTATGACCAGTTGAAGGCCGCCGAAAAAATTGGTATGGTACCCCCTCCTATCTATCCATATGGCATGCCCGCTTGGTATAACCCACAAGCTGTCTGTGCTTATCTTTCAGGGGCACCCGGACATTCAACTTTGGATTGTAAGACTCTTAAGCATAAAATTCAAGATATGATTGAAGTCGGAGAGATTGTAATCAGGAAAAGGGAGGCACAAGGGCCGAATATAAATAGGAACCCCTTGCCGGAACATACTAACACCAATGGGGTCATTCTGGACGACGCAGAGTATGACGAGCTAGCCCAAAAATTGGCAAAGGAAGCTGAGGTGTTTGGAGTCACAGACCAACCATTTGTAATAGAGGTGCCATTTGAGGAGGATAAAAGGCCTTTTACTTTGGATCTCACTCCAGCTGAGAGCGAGGCTTTGGAGCCAGTGGTCATCGAATTCCCAGAGCAGGCGCCCGTTCTAAGTTTGCAGCAAGTGCCATGGAATTACAATGAATCTGTCATACAAATTGGAGGAAAGTCAGTTGCCAAAGAGGAGGTGTCAGTGGTCACTAGATCAGAGAGAATTGCAAGTCCGTTTGGAGCTACCGTTCCGATTCAAACAAACAGCCCCGTGTTGCCTGCTAAACCAACAATTACTGAGAAGGAAGCCTTGGATTTTCTTAAAAGGCTGCAAAGGAGCGAATATAACGTAGTTGAGAAGCTAAGCAAGTCGCCCGCCCAAATATCCATGTTGGATCTGCTTTTTTCTTCGGATATGCATAGGGATGCGTTGCTCGAAGTGTTGACTAAAGTTCAAATCCCTAAAGACATTTCGGTTGCTAATTTCTCACATGTAGTTGGGAATGTATTATCTACAAAACAAATTACTTTCTCTGATGATGAATTACCGGCAGAAGGCATTGGACATAACAAAGCTCTGTACATAGCTGTGAGGTGCAACGGGAAAATGTTGCCAAAGGTATTGATTGACAATGGATCTGCGTTTAATATCTGTCCTTGGAGTACCTTGGAAAAGCTGGGGTTGCAAGATATCAAGCTAAGGTCTTCAAGAACCATAGTTAGAGGTTTTGATGGAGCACAAAGAGAACCTATAGGAGAAGTGGATTTAGTAGTCGAGATGGGGCCCGCACAGTTTCAAATAGCCTGCTAAGTTATGCACTTTCCTAGTATTTACAATATTTTGCTTGGAAGGCTGTGGATTCATAAGTCCGGGGCTGTGCCTTCTTCATTGTATCAATTGTTAAAATTCGTAGTAAATGACAAATTGATAACTATTTTTGCCGAGGAGGATTGCTTCGTAATTGCCGATTCTGGGTCCGAAGAAGATGGTAGCCAAAATGCCACAGTGACCCCTCATAGTACAGCTGATATCGTCTCCGTAAGTTGGATAACAAAAGAGGAACGAGCTATGTCAAAGGCCAGTGTCATGATGGCTAAGGAAATGATCCGCGGAGGATATGAGTTTGACAAAGGGCTGGGACGTGATTTACAAGGAATTCTGAAACCGGTGAAAATTGTGGAGAAAAAGGATTCATTCGGTTTGGGTTTCCGACCAACCGCTAAAGACATCAAAGAAATGAAGGAACACAAGAGAGTAGAGAAAGAAGGCAGGCAAAAGGCTTTTGATATTCCACCACTGCATTATACTTTTCCACGACCAACCGAGGTGATCACGTCAGATATTAACCCAGTTGACGAAATCGAAACTAGTTTGGCCCAATTGTTCATTGGGGCAACATTTGAAGACAGTTCCCCAGATGAGGCCGAGTTTCCCGACATCCCTGAAGGATCAATTTCCAATTGGACAGTCGAGTTTTTGCCCATTCAGAAGGAGTTTCGGTAAAACTAAAGGGGTTTGTCATTCATGCGAATTCATGAAAATACTTCTGCATCTGTAAATAGCTAATGAAAGCATCTTTATCTTTGACTAAAATTTGCACATGTAAATATTGTTTCCGCTTGCTTTCCTTTTGTTTTCGCTTTCAATCAAAGGTTTTATGAAAATGCACAAGTGGTTCTTGTCATGATGTTTTGTTTATTCATTTGTCATATTGCTTATTTATTTGTTTGTTGTATGTTTGTTTGCTTATTATCCCACATTCGTTAATTCTTTCAGATGGCCAAAAATAAAATTGTTTGACCCTTTGGATATCACTGTTCTGGAATTCAATAATGGCAATCTCTATATCACTCACGACTTGGAGGTCTGGGAATCTGAGCTCCAAAGCGAGAGTGATAATGAGGAGGTATTCGATTCTTTTGCAAAGGACTTTGAACAATATGAGGAGAAACCAAAATCGAACCTGGAAGAAATAGAAAAGGTTAACATTGGCACTAAAGATGAGGTTAAGGAGGTGCAAATTAGTATTCATTTGAATGAGAGGCAGAAAAAGGAGATGCTTGAATTCTTGACTATGTTCCAGGATGTATTTGCATGGTCCTATGATGATATGACTGGTATTTCAACTGATGTTGTAGTGCATAAGTTGCCCATAGACCCTACTTTTTCACCCGTAAAGCAAAAACCCCGCAAATTCAAACCAGATATGAGCCTTAAAATAAAAGAGCAAATTGAAAAGCAGCTCAAAACCAACATTATCATTGTTTCCCATTACCCTATTTGGCTTTCGAATCCAGTCCCTGTTCCAAAAAAGAATGGAGAGGTGCGAGTTTGTGTTGATTATAGAGATCTCAATAAAGCCAGTCCTAAAGATGATTTTCCTTTGCCAAATATTCACATTCTCCTGGACAATACCGCTGGGCATGAGATTGAATCTTTTTGTGACTGCTTCGCTGGATACCACCAGATTTTGATGGCAGAAGAGGATAGGGAGAAGACTGCTTTTATCACCCCTTGAGGCACATTTTGCTATCGAATAATGTCCTTTGGTTTAAAGAATGCCGGAGCTACGTATCAAAGGACCATGACCACCCTGTTTCATGATATGATCCACCGCGAGATGGAGGTCTACGTGGATGACATCATAATCAAGTCTAAAAGGGCAGAGAACCATTTGGTTGATTTGAAGAAGCTGTTCGAAAGGTTGCGAAAGTACAATTTGAAACTAAATCCTGCAAAGTGCGCCTTTGGGGCACCAGCTGGTAAATTGTTGGACTTCATTGTTAGTAAAAGAGGCATAGAAATAGATCCAGCGAAAATCAAAACAATTCGAGATATGCCAGTGCCGAAAACTCAGAAGGACGTGAAAAGTTTCTTAGGAAAGATCAATTTTATTGGGAGATTCATTGCCCAACTAACTGCCACATGCGAGCCGTTGTTCAAATTGTTGAGAAAGAATGTGCCATTGTATTGGAGTGAAGAATGCCAACAAGCTTTTGATAAGATCAAGGATTATTTGTTACATCCGCCAATCTTGGTGCCAGCCAAGCCGGGTCGACCATTAATCATGTACCTATCTGTGCTTGAAGAAGCAGTTGGTTGTGTCCTCGGGCAGCATGATGACTCCGGAAGGAAGGAGCAAGCCATTTACTATCTAAGCAAAAAGTTCACGCAGTATGAGGCCAATTATTCATTCATTGAGAAAAGCTGCTGTGTATTGGCCTGGGCAGCTCAAAAGCTGAGACACTACCTGTTGAGTCATACCACTTATCTTATTTCCCGATTTGATCCTTTGAAGTATCTCTTGGAGAAACCGATGCTAACTGGACGTCTGGCTAAATGGCAGATAATTCTCTCAGAGTTTGATATTATTTTCACTTCGCAAAAGGCCGTCAAGGGGCAAGCTATAGCGGATCATTTGGTAGAAAATCCAAATGATGATAATTATCAACCACTTTATACTTATTTCCCTGATGAGAAAGTCTTATTTGTAGGCGCCACAGACGATATAAGTGAGCAAAACCCTGAATGGAGGCTTTTCTTTGATGGAGTTTCGAATTCTCTCGGAGCTGGAATTGGAGCTGTTTTGGTTTCACCCGAAGGGAAGCATTACCCTGCCGCTGCCAAATTGCAATTTGCTTGCACAAACAACATGGCTGAATATGAAGCCTGCATTTTTGGTCTCAAAATGGCTTTAGAAATGGAAATCAAAGAGTTGATAGCTTTCAGTGATTCAGATTTGCTCGTGCACCAAACTTTGAAACAGTGGATAACCAAAGATTCAAAAATTCTGCCCTACTATTGTAGTCTGCCCACTCTGTCCAAGCAATTTCAAAATTTGGAGTTCAGACATCTCCCGCGAGCCCGAAACGCATTTGCTGATGCTTTGGCCACCTTAGCTTCTATGATCCAGTATCCAGATGAATTGAGGATCGAACCAATCCAGATTCAATTTCAAGACAAGCCTGCCCATTGTTGGGTTGTAGACAAGTCCTCTGACAATATTCCTTGGTATAATGATATTAAGGAGTTTCTCAAAACTGGATCTTACCCTCTGCATGCTAGTACAAAGGACAAGACTTTTCTGCGTAGAATGGCTTCAAAATTTTTTTTAAGTGGAGAAGTTTTGTGCAAAAGAACCTCAGATTTGAACCTTTTAAAGTGCATTGATGAAGATGAAGCTCAATATATGGTGAAAGAAGTGCATAGTGGCGTTTGTGGACCTCACATGAATGGCTATTTGCTAGCAAAGAAAATCATGAGAGCCGGATACTTCTGGCTTACTATGGAGCGTGATTGTATAGATTTTGTCCGAAAATGTATAAAATGTCAAATGCACGGTGAAGTTATACGCGCTCCACCCACTGAACTGCATACCATGACTGCCCCATGGTCCTGTTCAATGTGGGGTATGGACGTGATTGGTACAATTGATCCTCCTGCTTCAAATGGACATCAATTTATACTGGTGGCAATTGAGTACTTTACTAAATAGGTTAAAACGGAGTCATTCAAACATGTAACGAAGAAGGTAGTTGCCAATTTCTTGAGAGATCACATCATCTGTCGCTTTGGAGTACCCGAAACGCTTATTACAGACAATGCCAAGAATCTGAACAATGACATGGTAGATGGACTATGCGATCAGTTCAAGATCAAACACCACAACTCTGCCATTTATAGGCCTCAGATGAATGGAGCTGTAGAAGCCGCAAACAAGAATTTGAAGAAGATTATCCGCAAAATGACTGAAAGGCATCGCGATTGGCATGAAAAGTTGCCTTATGCATTAATGGCGTACAGGACTTCTATTCGGACATCGACTGGGGCAACGCCATATTCACTCATGTATGGAATGGAAGCTGTATTACCAGCTGAAATTGAAATTCCTTCGCTACGAATCCTCATGAAAGCTAAATTGGAGGAGGCTGATTGGATGAAGCAGCGCCATGAGCAATTGACTTTGATCAATGAAAAGTGGCTCAATGCTATCTGTCATGGTCAGTGCTATCAGAAACGTGTGGCCCGGGCTTACAACAAAAAAGTCCATCGGCGTGCATTCGAAGAAGGTGACAAAGTACTAAAGCGGATTTTGCCAATGCAAGATGAAGCTAATGGCAAATTTGCTCCAAATTGGCAAGGGCCGTTCATTATCCAAAAGGTATTACCTGGCAGAGCACTTATTTTGGCAGAATGGATGGACGAACATTCCCTCAACCCATCAACTCGGACATGTGCAAGAAGTTTTTCATTTGATCATGCAAATTTTCTTTAGAAATTCATGCAAACGACGAAATGCAAGTTAGGCAATCTTCTTTTACACTTAAAATATTTTATCCCTACTTGTCCCCTTTGAGCCGTCAAAATTGACAAATTTTCGCTTGATAACCCCTGAGAATTGCAAACCCTACACTGGGACAAATTTAGTTTAAAAAAAAAAATGCAAAAGTGAGGAAAATGCAATGAAGGAAATGCAAATCAAACTGGGGCAAATTTTCCTCAGTTTCGTTCAAAATTGAAGACGATTTCAAAATAGTGCAATCTCAAGTTATTTCACGCCTCACATCAAAATTTGCTTTCAAGCCTCAACTTTTCTTGAAATCACCCCACCTGACCTCATTACAAAGCCCAAAGTCCTGGCTTTCGTCGTTTGTTGTATTTCTATTAGGGAATTTGTTAATCAACTGGCAAGTGATGTCCATAATGCCTTCGCCAAATCTCACAAGGGAAGTGCATTTTACTGATGCCAGAAATCTTTAACTCATGTTTCTGAGTCAATCATGGTCGAGATATTTCATTGTTCTTTAGGTGAAAATCCGAAAGGGCGCCTCGAAAAAAAAAAAAGAAGAAGAAGAAAAAAAAAGAGAGAGAAGAAAAAAAGAGAAAAAAAAGAAAGAAAAAAAAGAGAAAAAACAAAAAGGGGTGGGGGCAATCTAGGTGAAAACCCGAAAGGGTGCCAAGGTAGGTTTTCTCAACAAACGAGCACGAGAAGGAATAGCTGGTGACCTAGTTCATTTAGACTTTTCCTCATGTTTGTGATACTTCTGCCAGTATCGAATTCCGAAGCAAATATATCCAAAGTCTTGAATATGATATTCATTGGCCAAATTTGTATTTTTCTTTACAAATATTCTTTTGCAAAATGTATCTTTATAAACCTCTTGGTTTCTCTCGATTATTTGCGTTCGACTGCTTGTGGTTGTATGCATTCTTGTGCATGCTCATCTTTGCCTGACATAGGAAATCATCTTGCATATATCATTGATTTTTATATGACAAATTTTTCATGCATTTCTTTCACCATTGGATTTGAATGGATGATAAACCCTAAGGTTTGTGCAAGGATATGGGATTCAATAATCTATTAAAGTGGGTAAAATGCAACAAAACTGCTACATAGATTTGGTGACTTTGTAAATACGTACTTTATCAGTCTCAAGAATTGAAATGTTTCACAATTACAAGTTCGACTTAGCCAGACGCCTCAGAACAGAGGCAAAAGCATTACAAGACTCATGTTTACATGATTCTCAAGGCAAATCGGATCAAATGATGGTGGCAAGTCCATTATTTCTTCTTTTCTTGCAGGAACGTTGCGTTTACAAATGAAAACAACTACTCTCCTTTTCGCACCTAAATCGATGACAGAAAAAGTTCCCCAGTAAGCAAAGACGAAGCAGTGATATTATTGGCAAAGCTCGATCATAAGAAACAACATCAGCTATCGCTTCAGCTACAGAGATCAAATCTCCCTCTTGGTACAAAAGTTTGAACTACTCCCAGGTAAAAACTCAATTCATTGTTTAAACCTCCCCAGTGAAGTCCCGTTTTAAATTCCTGTTCGAGTCAGTCCCGTTTTAAATTTCTTGTTCGGGTCAGTCTCGTTTTAAATTCTTGTTCGGGTCAGTCCCGTTTTAAATTCATGTTCGGGTCAGTCCCGTTTTAAATTCTTGTTCGGGTCAGTCCCGTTTTAAATTCATGTTCGGGTCAGTCCCGTTTTAAATTCTTGTTCGGGTCAGTCCCGTTTTAAATTCCTGTTCGGGTCAGTCCCGTTTTAAAAATTTTTGTTCGGGTCAGTCCCGTTTTAAATTTCTTGTTCAGATCAGTCCATTATAAACTTCTCGTCCGAGTCAGTCTCATCAAAAGGGGTCAGTCCCCACCGTTCGAGTCCTTCGCAGCCAAATAACACAGGTGAATATTTGGTGTCTATTTCTTTGTCTCAAGTTTTTCCAAAACTCAGACAAAGAGGGGCAAACTGTAGACACCAAATTTTTAAATAATTGTTATCCTAATTCCATGATTTTTGGTTGTATTTCGTATTCATTTTGGGCTCTCTTAGTTATTTATTTATTTATTTTTATGATTATAAAACTTTTAGCATAAATTTTTGCCAAAAAGAGAGAATATTGGGAAAAATATGTTTTATTTCTTTTTATTGAAAAAAAAGTAAAAGAAAAAGAAAAGAGGAAAATTTTTTATCTTTTGGGTTACTAATTTGGTATATTTTATTTAAGTTTGTATTATTAATTAAGTGATTGAAAAAAAAAACATTCGGTCTCGGCTGCAGCAGAAGAGAATCGCAGCCGCGGTTCTCGGCCATTGGCTTTGGTTTGGCTCCGTTAGATCATGACAGTACTGTTACACCTGGCTTTCATCTATAAGCCCAGGACAATCTAGAAATGGAAGCTTATCCGATGGCTGAGAGGGGAACGGAGACTTGAAGCTGCTTCTGAACCATTGAGATGAGGTTTAAGGGGTTTGGATGGGATATAAAAGAAACGCGGAGAGCAAAAGAGAGGGGGAGGAGAAGAAAGGAGTGACGGCGGGAGAGTGAAAAAAAAAGGGAGGACTGCTAAGGGAGAAAGCATATAGAGGTAGCGGCTAGATTTAGGAAAAGAGAGGAGAGCAAGAGTAAGGGATAGAAAGAGCTTACGGCAAAAGGAAAGGAAACTGGGGGAAAGGCAGCAAAAAGGGAAGGAAGGAAAAGGGGGCGGCGGCTGAAAGGATATCGAGAGGAACCAGCAAAATAGCAAAGAAGTGAGTTGAGCGACGGAGTCATCGTCATTGGCGTTCCTTTGAAGCTCCGGCAGAACCATCTGAGCCTTCTTCTTGGTCATCCCACGCCTCATTTCGTGTTTTAAGGTAAGATCCTCATCTTTTATGGTCAAAAGTTGTTTTCTTTAGTTGATGTTTGCTCCCTTTTGTTGTCTACTAGTTTTATTTTTTGCTTCTCGGACTAGTTGATGGTTCTATGCTGATAAAGTTATGATATTCGGAGCTTCCGTGATAAATCAGTAGGTCTCGTGTGCATTATACTGCATGATTGTGTTGTGGCCGAACAAAAATTGCAGAAAAGTTTGCAGCTTTGATTGTTCTGTGATTAGAATCTCTTAGCATGTGTAAATCTAGAGTTTTTATGTTAAGGGTTGAAAAACAACACTTGTCTGATGCCATGGCTTGGATTCACACGGTGTCTTGCTGAAGTTTAAGAGTAAAATTTTTGCTGCAACGAATTTGAAAGTGTTCGGCTGGTTATGTGGATGTTTGTAGACTGATTTTTCTAGAATAACTGAAATTCTGATTGGGTTGTGTGGATGCTTGTAGTCTTTGTTGTGCCGTATTCTCACTTGCCTTAGTTAGATTGTTAGAAACAGAGGATCTTGTTTGAGGGGATGTTAATCACAAATGGGTTGAAGTTTGACAGGTTGGTCTGGTTGTTAATTGAGTAGAGTTGGTTTGAGCTCTGTGCGTGCAAATATTTCTAGATGAATATAAAAGAAGTAAAAAGCTGCTGCATGTTCCTTGCTGTTTTCTTCTCTGCTCACTAAGTTTTTGCGCATCAATTGCTGTTTCATCTTACATTGAGGGAAAAATGGAAAATGTTAGGTAACCTTGTTACTTCAGGCCAAGCATTTGTGAGTTAAGTTATTAATCGTGTCCGAACAAAAAGATTGCATTTAGAAATCCAGAATTGCAGAAAGTAGCGCATTTAGTTTCTCATTCATTTTTTTTCGGTGACTCTCCCTCTATTTTGCTGGATGTTAGTTCATGTTCTCATCTCATTATGTTGAGATAGGTGTTTTAGATCTTATGGTAAAAAGATATTGGATGCTAAGGATCCACTTTGCACGGTTTTTTTTTGATGAAACTAAGCTAGCCCTCAACGTTTCTGGTTTCATGTTTTCTTTTGTTGTTGCATGTTTTCTCTTTTCTTCGACAAATCAAGAACCTTGTCCAGATTATGCTAACTAAATGGGTTGAGACTTTTATTGGTTTTGGGGTTGATAACCCGTGAGTTTAGTTCATATTTTTGATGCGATGTCCGCGTGAATTGAGCTGCAAAGTGGCAGCAGAAAATTGCAGAAATTCTTTTCTACGTATGCATGCATGCAAATACTTTTCAAAATTGCCTTTTAACCCCCTCAAGTTTTTCCTTATGCCACTATGACCCAGAAAATTGGGAAAACTAATCAATTTGGTCCCTGTCATTTTGCAGCAATGCTACAAAGACCCAATTAGGTTCTAATTTCTTGCAAATAGGTCTTAGAATAATTACAATTTGAGCCATTACTTGACCTTTTTTTCACTCTTGGACCTTTAAAGTTCCTAAAATGTTTCAATTGGCCTTGATTGATTGATTAATGGTTGCTATTGGGTCTTTAGTCATTTTGCTATTTGATCAATGATTCACTTTTGTTTGGAAATTATGCATTATTTGATCATTTTTAAACTGCAAATTGAAGAAGGATTCGATGATTTTGTGGATTCAAATTGGCTTATTTACATTTTACCACTAAATTGGTGCATTAATTCTTTGTTTTGATGATTTTTAGCCCAAGTTATCCCTTTCTTTGGTGACTTTAGCCCAAATTAAGTCGTGTTTACTTTACTAACATCATAAACGGGAAGGTACAATTTCTTTTATCTCTTTTTTGTCTCTCTTCTATGTGATCCAACGTGCTAAGTGAGAATTGCATATCTACTTTGCTTTCCTTGCCTTTCTTTAATTCCTCTCACTTATTTCATTTACTTTTGCTTTTATTAAGTTATTCTTTTATGGGGTATGTGTACACCTCTTGGCTTGTAATAGATAGGGCTTGGAGAGCAATTTTGTCCATTTTTCCCCTTCCCCTTTTGTTTTAGTTAGCAAATGTAATAGGTTCATTAGCTTGATTGCTTGCTTTTGTTGCTACGTGTTAATTTGCTTTATTAGGCTCTTGCATTTAGTCGAGCATGATAAGTGTTATGTGCTACGTGTTTATAGGTGATTGGCATGTCTACTCGCTTTCTAAAGTCGTAGATGGATATGATGGATGAATGCACGTCACCACAGTAGTCCAACACTAGTTGTGGCTCATTGTCCTGTTTTCCACTAGTCCAACGCTAGTAGGAATTCATAGATATGGGCTAGTCCAACGCTAGACCCTTAGGGATCTCCCTCGCTAGTTCATAATCGCATGTCTCACTACATTTCATGCATTTTTCTTAGTTTTCTAGCATTTGGCATGCCCCTCCCATCCTTTCCCCTTCATCTTAGGTTTTTCCATCCTCATGCTAGTTATAGGGTACATTTGCTTGAGAGTCCCTTTTCGGTAAGGGAAACGAGCGAGTGTGGCTACAAAATAGCCTTAGCACGCTAGTCCTTCCTTCTAATCAAAGGGAAAATTAAAGTCGTGAAGTTAGGAGTCATTCCGGTACCCGACTTGATGCATTCCTCTAGGTTCATACACTTTCATTTCTATCACATCACCTCCTCACTTTTTTATCCACATTTTCTCACTACTTATATTTTTCGCAATCCACATGCCATGTTTGCATATTTTTCTTTCCCTATCACCTATTTATTTTTATACCTCACAAATTGCACCCAATTGCACTTATATATTTACTACTATTATACCATATTTTCATCCACTTGCACACAAACGCCTTTATTTTCTCAATTAGCACACATGCACTTTTCTTACATTTGCACACTTACACTCATACTTGAGTCTTCACTTGCATTACCCGTGACCTCTTTGAGAGTTTTTCTTATTGGCCATCACAACTCATGTGGTTGGGACCAAAAAGCCTCATAAGAGACATTTTAGATTTAGGATTGCATTTTTTTTCATATTCATTAGTCACATCCAACATGCAATACATATTTTGGGTAGAAGAAATAGGAAAAGTGGGGCTAAGTCACGCAACTAGTTTTGGCTAGGGTAAGGGAGTGCTTTAGGCTTTACCTTTGCCTTCTCCTTTATCAAATGTGACCCCCGATCCCTTTCTTTGGTTACGTAGACCTAAAATTCTTTAAAAATGGTTTGTTTACTTTTCTTTCCAAAAACAAAATTATTTTTTTGGGTGACTTGGTACACCCTAACTCTATACCAAGTGGCGACTCCTTTTCTATCTAAAATCCTTTGTTTGGCCAAACCGTCGCATTTCACAATCCCACAGCCTTTTATTTTCACTTTCACACACGTTCAAATACATCTCCTACACACTACTTTCACAACCTCAAAAAGTGGGGAGCGACATGCTGTGCCAACTGCTCAACGCAATGGAAAGAAGAAGCATTTTGCCAGAACACAATCTGAGACTCAACCTGAAAAAGAAACCACTCCATTATCCAAATTTATTAATGGTGATGCCAGGGAAAGATTCGAATGGATTTCTCAAAAGGGTTTCATCACCCAAAGAACCATTGTCCCTTCTGAATTTCGTAAGTTTGACCTTGAACCAGCTCTTGAACTTTTTGCTTTTCAAAAATGGACTCATATTCTGACCATTCCCAATACCTATTACCCTGACATGCTTAATCAATTCTTTGCTAATCTTAGAAAGGGTAGCTCATACACTGATCTTGTTTCTCAAGTCAATTCAGTCGATATTGCGCTCAATCTTGACATTGTTAATGCTATTTTGAAAACCAAAATTGAAGATAATTTCAAAGGAAAAATTGTAAACTTTTTCTCATATGAAGAGTTTCCTTCTGCCTATCATTATTTTCATGTTATAAAGCTGATAACTTATTTTCAAGCACACTTTAACACTCCTGCTGAGGCTAGATTGAAGGATTTCAATCCTCAAAATATGATCATATTTTCAATAATTTCAAATTCATTGGTTCATACTGATAGTCATAAGACGGATGCCAACAAAATGTAGCTTTACTTGTTTTACTGCTTTGTTGAAAAAGTTAGCATTGATTTTGATTTTATAATGTGCAAATTCCTACTCAAAATCAGTACTGATAGTCGTAGGAAACTTTCCTATGAAAATTTTTTAACACTAATCTTTGCTCACTTTAAGATTTCTTTCACTAGGGTGTCACCAAAAGAAGGTGCATCTACTGTCTTTTCAAAAGTTTACTTTGAAAGAAAAAGTTTGAGATTTTTTTATCGTGAATGGTGCTACAAGGAAACTATTTTGGAGTTTAGAACAAAGAGTCGTCATGAAACTCTTGTCACTCCTACAACTCCTCGAAACCAGTCTCAGTTTGTTTCACCTTTTACCATTTATCCCAGAAAATCATCCACTCAGTCTTCCTCTTCCACTCATGAGGTCATTTCCTTGTTTGAGGATCTCAAACAACACATCATACTTCTTGAAGATGATCTAATGATGACCATGTCACCTGAACAACAAGCCACTTTCATTGACCAAAAAAAACTTGCTTGTGCCTCCTATCATTCAAGAAGATGAAAATGTACATCAAAAGGAGCCTAGAATTGAGCCAATTGAGCAAACTCCACACACTGAATTCACTCCAGAGGTTCGTGCTTCCAGTTCTCAGCCACAAGACAAGGGAAAGACTCCAACAAATGAAGACAGTAACGATGATGAGGAAACTGAAGAGGAAGAAGTGGATCCTACTCAGTTTCACCTAACAAGGAAGAGGCCTAAATTGTCCAAGATCACAATTTAGGCACTTCTAGGCATTTACACTTTATGGGCCTGTTTGGAACTTGAGTTTTTTGTGAGTTTGTCTAAAACTTTATTGTAGTGCACTGTAAAAGTTTTTGAAAAAATTTTGTAGAAGTTTTTGTAAGGTGAAAAACTTTTTTTTCCTTTTCTTTTTTTCTTTCTTTTTGTCTTTCTCTTTCTTTTTATTTTTCTTTTTCTTTCTTTCCTTTTTCTTTTATTTTCTTCTTCTTTTTCTTCTTCTTCATCCCCGTTACCTCCGCCACCCCCAGCAGCAACTCCACCAATGCCACCTCCCGCCATCCCTCTCCTCCCTTTCCTCTTCTCCTCCTCTCCCCCCGCCACCCCCTCTGTCCCGCCACCCCTCTGCCCCGCTTTATCCCTCTGCCCCTTCACCCCTCTCCCCTCGCCACCCCCTCCCTCCGCCACCACCTCTGCCCCGCCACCCCCCGTCTCTCTTGTTTCCCTTCCCGTTTCTCACCATTTTTCTTTTCTTTCTTTTTTTTTCACAGAGAGATAGGGGAGAAAATGGGGGAGACGCAGAGAGAAAAAGAAAGACAAGAGGAGAGGATGGCAGGAGAGGAAGAGGAGGAGAGGAAAAAAAAGAAAAAAAAAAGAAGACCGGCACTGGCACCGGAAATCGGTGCGGAAGGTGGTGGTGGGGGAGGAAGAAGAAGAAAAGGGGAGGAAAATTTTTTTTTTTTTGTGTTTTGGATATTTTAAGTGTGTAGATAAAAAAACTTTGAGAAATTTTTTGAGATTCCTGTAACAAAAGTTGTTAAAAAACTAATAACTAAAAAATTTGGTAAAAAATTAGGGTGCCAAACAGGCCCTATATTTAAGATGGCATCTCATAATAGACATTTGCATTTTCTGCATTTTAACATTTCAAGTGCTCTGTACTCAGGATTCTGGTTATTTGGTTAACTCTGTTGGTTTGTAAACTTTAGTTAATTTTAATATTTTGAATTGTTTCTGGTTACTTTTGTTGATTATCTTTTGTTTGGTTAACTCTGTTTATGAATGCTAAATGATTGGTATCCCTATGACTGCTGATTTCTGATAATTGATTGCTGATATTGATGATTGCTGATATTGTTTGATATGCTTGGTTAATAATGTTGCTGATGACATTGATGTTGTATTTCTGGATGTTGGATACTGGATTTGAATCATCTAATGATAACAAAAAAGGGGAGAAATGGATGATAAGAAAATGGAATGCCAGGAAGTTTTAGAGTCTTCTGGTATATGTCTGAGGGGGAGTGACACTTAGAGTCTTCTGGTATATGTTTGAGGGGGAGTGGCACTTAAAATTTTTTTTGATACATTATACATTAAATAAGGGGGAGTTTTGACTTAATGATTTTTTTCTCTCCATCCATTGTTTTATCATCATCAAAAAGGGAAAGGTTATAAATTTGAGTCCCTAGCTTTTAATGTTTATAAAACAAATGGATGTTGCTAATTTTTTCCTCAAAGATCTTTTCAGCAGTTGAGCAAATCAGGTTCAAAGATTAAACCCAATTAGAAAAGATAATGATTGCTGAGCTGTTGAACGCTCGTAAAGACTGGATCGAACATCCGACAATCATCAAGCAACTTCGAATGCATGAAGAACTCTATCACCGAGTGTCCGAAGGAATTAAAACATTTCTTTTAAGTTCACTGATCTCGATTGGACGCAAAACATTAGAGCACCGGACGTCCGATAAATTGCGCAACACTTTGGACGCAGAGCACTGGAGGTACCGGACGTCCGAAAGAATTGAAAAAGATTTCTCAAACTTTACCATCTACTTTCGGACGCAAGCTTTGAAGGTACCGAATGTCCGAAAGAATTAAAGAAAATCTCTTTTGCTCACTGCCTACTGTCGAACGCAAGAAACAAAACTACCGGACATCCGACACTATCAACGGCTAGTTGACTCTTCAGCTATGTTCTATCCATTGGAAGCATTAATGGAGGAACTTTTTAATCTCATATAAAGAGCAAAGTCAACCGCTTCAAAATACTTTTGCACATTGAGACTATAAAAGATCTAGAGTAATTTTAGTGAAAAAATTCTCTTCAAAGAATATTTATACTCTCAGTTGTGTAGATTTCGTATAAGCTTTTCTTGTGTGAGAAAATTACTTCAATAGTGTAACTTTGTGAGGGTTATTTAAGTGATAATAAAACTTCCCAACTTGACCAAGTGTGACTTGGGATAAGGAGGAAGTGATCCTTCCTTTATACACAAAGATTGGTTGTAATTGATTAACTTAAAGAAACTTGCTTTATAAAGTGATATTCAAACTCAAGAGGAGTTTGAAATTTGATTTGCTATTCTATCTCTTTCATTTACTATCTTGCAATATAAATTGTTCATCTCTTCTACTCACGAGCACTTGTGCTTTCTTATTATTTGCTCCATTGTGTGGTCATATAGAAAAAAGGGTAAATTTCACATTTAGCCAAAAAAGTTTCTCATAGCTTGGTTAATTTTTAATTAACCTAATTCACCCCCCTCTTTGGTTGTTTTCGATCCTTACACATACAAAGAAAATATGAAATAAGAAATATACATATAAGGGAATATGGGATAAGAGATATACATATAAGGGAAATGTCATGCAAAATGATAAAAATCCTAAAAAGTGAAAAATATACATGAAAATGTAGTGATTGTCACACAAATATAATCTAACGCAAGGACGGTCCCTAAGGGTCTAGTGTTGGATTAACCCATGTCTATAAGTTCTCACTAGCATTGGACTAGCGAGAAATTGGAACAAAGGACCACAACTAGCGTTGGACTAGTGTGGAATTGGAAAAAGGTGCCACAACTAGCATTGGAATAGTGTGGTGACGTCATGTTACAATCAAATAAATCATATAAAACATAATAAAGCGAATAAATCACATAAAACACATAGCACATAAGCATGGTATCTAGATGCAAGACCCTAAGAAAGTGAGTAATACGTAACACACAAGCATGCAAAACACATAAAGCAAATAAAACAAATAAAATCCTAAGTATTACATTTGGGGTTCTAACTACAATCTAAAGGGGGAAGGAATAAAATAAAATAATAACCTAACTATTACAATTTTGGCATTTAATTGCCTTCCAAATAATTACAAATTAAATTAAAATAAATATACAAAATCAAAACAATTAAAGTGACTAAATAAATAAATGAAATAAAACATTCAAAAAGGCATACAATTACACACATAAAAGTCACATAGGGGCACATAAGATCAAATAAAATCAAAATAAAGGAATAGAGTGTACCTCCCTTGAATTGGTTGTTTAATGAAATGTAATTTTCTTATTTACCCTCCAAAACAATAAAATAGTCAAGGCATCACTTTAATTAACAGACAATTATAAAAGATGAAAATAAACGTGAAATTGAATCAATTAAATCATGTAAACAACCTACATTTAAGAAATTAAAACAAGTTAGGACTTAATTGCAAAAATTAATAAAGTTTTGGAGGTCAAATTATAATTATCACATAGATCCTGAGATCACAATTGAAGAAAAATAAAGTTTAGGGACCTATTTAAAATTAAATTAGGGACCTAATTGAAAGAAGTTAAAAGTTTTTAGTGCTACAGTGAAAATACCCAAAAGTACAGGGACCCATTCGTAATATTCATTTTCCGATTTATTAAGAACATCAGGTCATTGGGCCATTTTTATTTATTTGGACCGAAAACTTACTAAGCCCGCCCCAAAGCCTAGAGGCTACAGGTGGGCCGCCCTTCATTTCTCAACAAAGCAAACCCAACCAAAAGGGTGGGCTTTTACTTCCTAAACCCAAGCTAGAAACCCAAATAAATACGCTAAACCCACTCCCTTAAACCCAAGTAAAAATAACCTCTTAACCCAAATCACCTATTTCATTAAAACCCAACATGATAAAATCAACTAAAATTATTAAGCCACAATTATGACCTAAAATCAAGAATTAATCTACCTAAAAGACTATTTATGCATATTAAAAGATGATTAAAATCTAAAAGGGAGAAATAAGTTCAATTTTTTCAATTTTTGGGCCATATCAGAATAAGGGGAAACTCGAGGGGTTCAAATACAACAAAAATAGGGACCCAATTGAATGCATTATGAAGGTTTTTGGGGTTGAATTATGATGTTCAAAAAACTTTGGGGTTAAATCACAAAGAAAAGGGAAAATTGCGGGAATGAAACTACAAAATTAGACAAATAATCATCTTCTCCAAACGATCTAAATATTAGCTACCATTTTAGCTTTCTTCACGGACAAGAACATAAAAAAAAAAAAATTCAACTCTGACCATTCCCAAAAGAAAAATACAACTTGCACAAGCTCTCTCTCTCATACCAATTCCAGATGGAACTCGAATTCATACAAGGGAAAGGATAGTGATGCGACAGCCAAAAACTCAGTCCGAGCTGAGCTGCCTCGAGCCAAGTTGGGTTGGGGCAGCCGACCTGAGAAGGGGAACCGGGCTGGTGGTCCTGTGAGGAAAGAACGAAGGCGGGACTGATGTCCCCGGAATAGCTCCGACGGCCAAGTCAGTAGAGCTTATGAATAGAGTAGCAGTATAGAATGCTTGTGTATGCGTACCTTGTGTAGTCTTGTAGCGTCGTATATATAGGACTGAATGGGTTGTAGTTTCCGTATGGGAGTCAAAGTCCCCTTAGGGTTCGGAGTCTTCCTAGGGCTTCGTGTTACGGCTCCTAAAAGTTCGGAGGCGGCGGCCCACAAGGCCCACCATAGGGGGCAACTGACATAGCCGAGTTGGCGCGTGCGAGCTGCGGGGTCTCTATCGCCGAACTGACGTGTGTAGTCTGCCGAGCTGACATGTGTCACGCGTGGATTTGCCCCACTACATTAGCCCCCCTTGAGTCTAGAGTCACCGAGGAGTCACGTGAGTCTGAACCAAATTACGAAGCGTCAGGTCGGCCTGGAGTGGGATCCATGATTCCACGATCACGCACCTTGTTCGGATAACCGCCACGTATGCCGCCATAACCGTCACTTCAAGAGTCACGTCCTCCCATGATGGCGGTTGTCAGCTCAAACGTTTTCCAAGGTAACCGTCCTTTTGCCATAAATTCGAATTTCAAATTCGGGGCTCTTCAGCTTCTTGCCCAGGAGGCCTATAAATAGGTCCTACCAAACGTCACTTTCAAGCCTCCCTTCTCATTCTCTCCTCTCCCAAATCTTCTTCAGCTCGCTCCTCGCCTAGTGAATCCACCCGAAAGTTGCGTTAATCTCCTACCAGCTCTTCCCTCCTACCCGCTAGTAAGTCTTCTTTCCCTTTTATGTCTTCATCTTCCACATACTCAGACCTTACTTGCTCAGCACCTAGGCGTAGAGTAGCCCGACCTGCACTCATAGAGATACTCTCTTCTAGCTCTTCTTCTTCCAGCTCGTCCGGGTCTGAATATCTTCCTCCCCCAGTCCCCCCTTGCTTTAGCCATGGACCAGCCTGGTCAATCTGCCCAGCTTGAGACTGGAGCTGCTGGCCCAGGGATTCCTCTGGAGGTAGTTCCAGTTCGCGCTAGGGCTGGACCCGCTAGGGGGCCAGATATCGACTTTAGGGAAGTCGAAATTATCCCCCCCATCCTTGACCAGGGGGATGTGGACGAACTGGTGGGGAGGTATGATATTCCTTCCCAGTTTGAGGTTAGGGCAGCCCGGCCAGGGGAGTACGCTTGCCGACCTCCCTCTGAGTTCGTGGTTATTTACAAGAATCAGCTCGTAGCTGGTCTCCGCCTTCCTATCCCCCAGTTTCTTTACGACATTCTGACCTTCTGGGGTATCCGAATTACCCAACTCGTTCCTAATGCCATTCGGTCAATCCTCGGCTTCTTCATTTTGTGCCGTGCTCTTGAAATTCCTTATTCTTTAGACCTGTTTAGGTCATTTTTTCAAATGAAGGTGAGTAGCCCGGTTCACGGCTGGTTCTACTTCGCTCGCAGGAGCGGAGGGGAGCTCCCCACCCGCGAGCTGTTCACGCAAATGCCTTCCTCCATCAAAGGCTGGAAGGCACAATTCTTTTTTGTGAAGAACACTGGGTTTCCTCCCCTGACCTGGAGGGAGGTGACCCAGGTTTCTGATCCAATTCCCTCACCTTTGCCTGAAGCCGAGCTGGACTGCCTGGTCAGCTCGGAAGCCCGGCTGAAGGTAAAAGAGTTTAACAATGTACAGCTCTGGTCGGTGGGGCTGATTCGAGCAGAGGAGAATGACCCACCCCCGGATCTTCGACCCCTCACCCCCGAGGAGCTGACAGCTTGTAACTTCTTGACCTCATTTCTTCTTTTTTCCTTTTTATGGGCCTGGTCATATCATCCAAACTGACCCCCTTTTTTTTTTTTTTTTTTTTGTTCTGCAGTGAAGCGATTCTCCCAGCTGCTGAACATTAGGGGAACTAGCAGCGCGAGCACGCCGACTCCTGCGCCTTCCACCGCACCCAGCAGCGCGGCTCCTCCTCCTCCGCCAGTGACCACTCCTCCAATTGCAGCTCAGTCCTCACCAGAGGAGGAGCCTAAGAAGAAAATGAAGAAATCGGTGGCCAAGAGGGCCAGGACCGAGGCGACTTCCCCCTAATCCCAGGAAGAGCCCTCAGCTGCTCTCGCCACTCATTACGGAGTGAATAGCGCTGAGCAACAGGCCTCGTCCGAGTCACCACCAGCTCTTTGGCGCATGAGGAACGTGATTCCTCTGAAGCCTCCTGCCGGACCGAGCACTCACCCCCACCTCCTGCACTTCTGCCCAAAGTGGGGGCTGTCAGTGAACGACCGAGCTCAGTTCCCAGAAGTTGCCCGGGAGCTCATCAGGGGCACGGTGCTCCCTCGCGACCAGCACTTCATCCAGCTAGCATCCAACTCCGAGCTGCTGGAGCACTACTACCTGAGTGCCGCCCAGGTAACTCCCCCACTGGTCGTGCTTCCAAGAGTTATATATATATATATTTTATTCCTGCCATTTGACTTGCAGCTCAATGTGGCGGGTGCCAAGCTGGCACAAAGGTATGAAAACATGGGAGAGAATCTCTCCCAAGCCGACGCAGCCAAGACCAGGTTGTCTAGCCAGCTAGAGGCAACGGAGGCAGAGTTGGAATTCTTGAAGAAACAGCTCACTGAAGCCCAGTCTGCCTGCGAGCTGGAGAAGAAAAAAGCAATGGAACTGACCTTGCAGCTAGAGACCGAGCAGAATAAGTCCGCCGAGCTACCTGGTCTGGTAGAGGCTGCTCGGGAGGAAGGTCGTCAGCTCGGCATCAGGGACTTCAAGAAATCCGAAGACTTCTTGAAAGACCTGGCTCTCCTCAACGATCCAGTCCTTCGGATAGGGTATGCTCAGGCTATGCAGGACGTACAGTCCCTGAACCTGCCCGGATTCGACCTAGGCAGGTGGCCTAAATACGACCCTCAAGCCATCCACCAGATTGATAGGCTCGTGGAGGGTTATGTGCATGGTCGCGACCTGACCGCCCTGATTGCTGACCCTAACCTTCTTGCGACATCCCCTGAGCACGAGCAGGAGCAGCAAGGGGAAAACTAGATGACCCTTTAGCATAGATAGAGCCTAGGCTAGGAACCGAGCTGGCCAGTTCGTTTTTGTATGGCCCCCCTTGTACATCTTTTGTAATGAAATTGATGATTATTTTGTCCAATACTTGGAAAAATCTGTTCATTTCTTTCCAGAATCTTGAGTACATTCTAAAGCACTGATCTCACAACTTTCCGAGCTAACTGCCTACCGAACTGGTTCCCCGCCGAGCTGACCTTCTCAGTCGTTACCACTTAAAACCTTTTTTTTTTTTTGGCCGAGCTTCAGCGAAAGAGCCTTAAATTCGAATTGTGCCAAGTGCGCGGGACTTCTTCTCCGTTGAGATGAGTGAGCTTACAGTACCCAACCCGATCAGCTTCTCTTACCACGTAGGGACTCTCCCAATTTGGATCCAACTTGCCTGTGCCCGTAGCTCGGCTCACAGAGTTTTTGCGCAATACCAGGTCCCCTGGCTTGAAGGATAAGTGCCTCACTCGGGCGTTGTAGTATCGTGCGACCTGACGCTTATACTTCGCCATTCTTATAGTCACTTCCTCCCTTCAATGCTCGAGCAGGTCTAGGTTGAGCCGCATCTCCTCCTCATTGTCCTGAGCCACAAAGTGTTGCACCCTACCCGAAGGTACTCCAATTTCTGCTGGGATCACTGCTTCAACCCCATAGGTCAGGACGAAAGGGGTCTCTTGGGTGGCCGTCCGAGGCGTCGTCCGGTAGGCCCACAGTATGGTAGGCAGCTCATCCGGCCAACCAGTTCGGGCAGACTCTATTCTTGTCTTCAGGCCGTGCAGGATGGTTCTGTTAACATTTTCGACCTGTCCATTGGCTTGGGGGTGCCCTACTGAAGTGAAGTGCTGCTGGATGCCGAGCTCGGTGCACCATTCTTGGAGAGAGTGGTCCGCGAACTATCTGCCGTTGTCCGAGACGAGAGCCCTTGGTATGCCAAATCGGCAGACTTTGCTCTTCTAGAGGTACTTCTGGATCGACCTACTATTGATCATATTGAGCGGCTCAACTTCTACCCACTTAGTGAAGTAATCAATCGCCACCACCAAGTGCTCGTAACCACCTGGAGCCTGGGGGAAAGGTCCTAACAGGTCAATTCCCCATTGGAAAAACGGCCACGGGCTATGGAGATGAATCATTTCCTGAGTTAGGGTATGGTGAACTGGGGCGTGCAACTGGCAGGATTTACACCTGGCTACTAGCTTGGCCGAGTCCCTGAAGATGGTGGGCTAATAGTATCCAGCCAGCATTCCCTTCTTGGCCAATACTCTTGGGCCGACGTGGTTGCCGCAGATGCCTTGATGCAGCTCGCACAAGGCATAGCTCCCTTCCTCAGGCGTTACGCACTTAAACCAGGGCTGTAAGTAAGATTTCCTGTATAGGACTCCATGCATGAGCACGTACTTCTGTGATTTGAGGAGGATTTTGCGGGCCTCCCCCCTGCTCGGCGGAAGCTCACCATGAGCCAAATATCGAACAATAGGATCCATCCAAGAGCTCACCACCTGAATGACTGCGGCGCTTATCTATTCATATGCCCGACTTCTGACGACCTCCATCAATATTCCTCGACCTCAGATGCCAACCGAGGTAGAGGCCAGCTTGGACAGGGCATCAGCTCTCTTGTTTTGACTCCGCGGAATCTGCTCGAGCGCGAACTGCTCGAACTGGCCCTTTAGTTCACGCGTTTTGGCGACGTACTTCCTCAGTGGCCCCTCTTTGACCTCGTAGCTCCCCCATACTTGGTTCACTATCAGCTATGAATCACTGTAGACTTTTATCGATCTAGCCCCTAACTTCCGAGCCATCTCCATCCCTACGATCAGAGCCTCGTACTCGGACTCATTGTTAGAGGCTCTGAAATCGAACCTCAGTGCGTAGGACAGCTTTTCCCCCATAGGGCTAATTAGGAGGAGCCCTGCACCACATCCTTCCTTACTTCACGCGCCATCCACGTACAATGTCCAGGTGGGATCTGCTCGTCCCGCAGCCTCTGTAACCTTCTCGGTCTGGGCAGTCTCTCTGGCTAGTTCGGCCTTGACTGCTTTTCCGGATTGCGTGGCCTCGGCAGCGTCTACAGCCCGTCCGACCTCCGCTGCCTTCCCGGTCTGTCCGGCCTTGGCAGTTTCTTGGGTCTGCTCGACCTTAACTGCTTCTCCGGCCTGCCCGTCCTTGGCAGCTTCTTTGGCCTGCAGGGCCTCAGCTACTTCTTCGGACTGTTCGACCTCCACTACCTGGCTAGCCTGGGCGACCTCGATAGCGTCTCCAGCCTATAGGGCCTCGGCTGCCTCTCGGGTCTGGACGGCCTTGGTAGTTTTTGGGGTCTGTAAGGCTTCGGCTACTTGTTCAGTGTGTGCATCCTCAGCAATTTCTTCGTCTTTCCTGGCCTGTATGTCTCTGGCCTGATCAACCTCCGTTTCGGATTATCCAAAGGAAACGCCATTCGCTATGAAGTCTGCCAATGCTTGGGATTTGATGGCCGTCCTGGGCTGATATCCCAGGTCGTACTCCGACAACTCCACAGCCCACTTCACCATTCGACCTGAGGACTCGGGTTTGGAAAGGATCTGCTTCAGGGGCTGGTTCGTCATGACCACCACGGGGTGAGCTTGGAAGTATGTCCTAAACTTCCGAGCTGCATGTACTAATGCCAGAACATATCGTTCTACCGCCGAGTACCTTGCTTCGGCCCCCTGTAGGGCGCGGCTGACATAATATACGGGTTTCTGGACTTTGCTTTCCTCTCGGACCAGCACCGCGCTAATAGCCCCATCTCCCGCAGCTAAGTAGATGAACAGGGTTTCTCCCGACTCGGGAGAGGTCAGGGCCGGCAACCGAGCGAGGTGGGCCTTCAGTTCATCGAACGCTTTCTGGCACTCTGGGCTTCATTCGAACTGTCGACCTCCTTTCAGGGCCTTGAAGAAAGGAGACCCCCGAACTGCCGATTTGGACAAGAACCTGTTCAGAACTGCCATCCTCCCTGTCAGACGTTGCACCTCTTTAATATTCCGGGGTGGAGCCATGTCCATGATGGCCTTGACCTTGTCCGGGTTAACTCTTACCCCCTCTTTGGAAATCATTTAGTCCAGGAATTTTCCCGACCTGACCCCAAAGGTGCACTTCTTTGGGTTTAGCTGCATTCGTGAGCTCCGAAGAACATCGAAAATTTCTCTCAGGTCAGAGATGAACTGCTCCTGGGTTCGGCTTTTCACTAACATGTCGTCCACATAGACCTCCAGGTTTCGGCCGATCTGGTTTTTGAACAACTTATTTACCAACCTCTGATAGGTCGCACCCGTATTCTTAAGCCCAAATGGCATGGTGACGTAACAATATGTGCCGTCCTCGGTGATAAACGAAGTCTTCTCCTGATGCTCCTCGTCCAAGACTATCTGATGGTACCCCTTGAAGGCGTGCAAGAAATAGAAAATTTCATACCCAGATGTTGAGTCCACGAGCAGGTCAATCCGCGGGAGTGGGTAGCAGTCCTTCGGGCAAGCCTTATTTAAGTCAGTGAAGTCCACACACATTCACCAAGCTTTTTCCTCCTTCTTGACCAGCATCGGATTAGCTAGCCAGGTCGGGTAGTAGACTTCCTTAAAGATCTTAGCCTCTAACAATATACCCAACTCGCTTTTAACGACCTCCTTTCTCTCGGGAGCAAAGTTTCTCTTTTTCTGCTTCACAGGTCGGACATTGGGATCCACTTGTAGCCTATGGACTGCCAGTTCGGTGGGGATTCCTGGCATGTCATCAGCACTCCAAGCGAAAATCTCAGCATATTCCTCTAAGAGAGATTCTAAAGAACTTCTGGTCAGCTCGTCTAGGCAGGTGCCGACCTTCACAGTGCGCTCAGGTCGGTCGGGGTGGACGGGCAGCTCGGCCAATCCCTCGTCTGTCTCCAATCTTTCCCCTTTCTCCATGGGCTCCCAGGGCTCTAAACAAACTATTTGAACTACCAATTTCTCCTTACCCTTGAGGGTGGCGATGTAACATGCCCTTGCCACCTCTGGATCCCTGAGCACCTCAGCCACTCCAACAGGAGCAGGAAACTTCATACTGAGGTGCAAGGTGGAGCAAACAGCTCGGAGGGCATTCAGTGTAAGCCGTCCCAGAATCATATTGTATGACGAGGGCTCCTTAACCACCGCGAAGTTTACCGGAATAGTTCGGCACTTCGGGGATACCCCTACCGTGACCATGAGGGTTATCATTCCCTCCGGTCTTACGGGAGGGCCTACAAAATCGATCAACGGAGTTCGGACCGGGAAGAGCTGTCCATCCTCCAGCTGTAGCTCCTTAAAAGTCTTGTAATACAGCACGTCTATGGCACTTCCATTGTCTATTTATACTTTCTTCACCTTGTAGTTACAGGTGATGACCTCTATTACAATGGCTTCATGATTATTAGAGGCCAGGGGGACTGTGTCTTCAGGTCCGTAGATAATTTCCTCGTACATCTTCAATCGCTTGCTCGAGCTTTCCCCCATGGGAGGGGCGCGATTGTGCCGCCGAGCTGTATGGCTATCCCCTCCAACAGGTCCTCCGGCGATAGTATTAATCACCCCAGCCAGATTCTGAGCTTCCTGCTTGGGAGTTCAGCCGCGAGGCCCTTGAGGTCGGTCTCGGGAGTAGCTCGAGCGATCCGACCTGGGCCTTCCCCGCTGCTGGTCAATTCGTTCATCTCGTATGAACTGCTCGAGGTGGCCTCGTTTGATCAGCTTTTCGATGTCTTTCTTGAGGTGACGGCAGTCCTCCGTATCGTGCCCCACATCTCTATGATATGCGTGGTATAGACCTTGGTCCCGTCTGCTCTTATCCCCGACCAAAGGTCGAGGAGGTCGGGAGAGCCCTTCCTGTTCCATCACTGCGAGTACCCGAGCTCGGGGTGCAGTGAGGGCAGTCCAGGATTTATCTCCCCCCATTGGGCGACTCCTGGGGAGGCGGTCATAAGTGTTCTTCCTTCCCTGACCAGGCCGCGTATCCATCTGATCAGCGCCCCTTTTGCGCTTGTCATCCCTCAGCCTTTCCTGCGCACTTTTCAGGCGGTTGGCCTTTTCCGCGTTGGCTTTCTCATGAGCTCGATCCAGCATTTCCCGAACTGACTTGGGAGGTCTTTCGACGAGGTCGGTGTAGAGCTTCTGTTTGCGCAGTTCATTAATGAAGGCGGCCATGACCACCTTGTCATTGCGATCTCGAACCTGAAGGGACTCGTTATTGAAACGCACCATGTATTCACGCAGGGACTCCTCTGGCTTCTGTTGGATAGTCATCAGATGAGCAGTGCTCTTAGAGAAGGCCCGCGATGAAACGAATTGAGCTGCGAACAGTCGAGCGAGCTGGGCAAAGGATCGGATGGACCTGGGGAGAAGCCCCTGGAACCATTGACGCGCATTTCCCTCCAGAAACATTGGAAAGGTCTTGCACCTGATCGCGTCCGCAGCAGTTTGTAGGCGCATTTGGGTCATGAAGGCGAACAAGTGATCCTCCGGATCCGTGGTCGCATCGTAAGACTTCATGCTTGGTATCTTAAACTTCGCAGGCAACGGGTAGTCCTCGATGTCAGGCACGAAGAGGGAAACGATGTATCTGTCCGCCTCTGGGTCTAAAAGCAGGTCCAGCTCGTCCTGTACCTGGAGCTGCTCTTTTCGTGGTGAGAGTTCTTCCTTGGAACACCTCCTGTAAGGCTCCGGAGTCTCGGTCTGGGAGTGCTTATGAGAAGGTTCCATGACGTCGATCTGGTCACGCGTGAGCTCTCGGCGCACCCGTTTGGGCCGAGGGTTAGGGCTCCCCGTCCTAGACTCGGACAGCCCATCTCCTTGGCTCTTTGGTCCCTGGCCGGGATGACCTCCTGTCTGCCCCTTAAGGTAGTTCATAATGGCCTCAAAAGTTGGTAGATTTTCTGCCACCGTCCGAACCAATTGCTCAGGTGGGACCCGTGAGAGCCCTACTCCCCCATCTCCGGGAGCCGGATCCCGTGTGGGGTTTTCGGGGCTACTTTCCTCGTTCCCCTTGGATCCATCCACATTCCTCTGAGACCTCGTTCTTGGCATGATTCGCGAAAGAAGGAATACGTTTCCCATGGACGGCGCCAATTGATGCGACAGCCAAAAACGCAGTCCGAGCTGAGCTGCCTCGAGCCAAGCTGGGTTGGGGCAGCCGACCTGAGAAGGGGAACTGGGCTGGTGGTCCTGTGAGGAAAGAACGAAGGCGGGACTGATGTCCCCGGAATAGCTCCAACGGCCAAGTCAGTAGAGCTTATGAATAGAGTAGCAGTATAGAATGCTTGTGTATGCGTACCTTGTGTAGTCTTGTAGCGTCGTATATATAGGACTGAATGGGTTGTAGTTTCCTTATGGGAGTCAAAGTCCCCTTAGGGTTTGGAGTCTTCTTAGGGCTTCGTGTTATGGCTCCTAAAAGTTCGGAGGTGGCGGCCCACAAGGCCCACCACAGGGGGCAACTGACACAGCCGAGCTGGCGCGTGCGAGCTGCGGGGTCTCTATCGCCGAATTGACGTGTGTAGTCTGCCGAGCTGACACGTATCACGCATGGATTTGCCCCACTACAGATAGAAAAACAGAAAAGGCGCAATACAAGCATATCGAAATTTCTCAAAAATCTCCTTTCTGCCCTGACAAGCATACAAAATTTTCCAGATTGTTTTCTTTTGCTCAAGCTTTCGCAGAGGCCTTTTATCAAACAGGTCAGGTGCATTAATCAAAATTGAATTGATTCATCAATTTGCGCAATAACAAAAACCAAAATTCACAGCAACCCAATCAACTTTCTTATAGACAAGACCAGAAGCATCAGAAAGAGGTGAGAGAATTTTACTAAAGGAAAAGGAGAGAAAAAACAGGTGATCAAAACAGAATTTTTGTACAAAGTGCCGTTGCCATATCATGAAATAGGGAAGAACCAGAACAAAACCATATAAACATCATCCTCGTTCTACGGGAAAACGGAAATAGAAGAAAAACATAATCGGTCTCTCTCAAATTTCTTGGTACATGTCATGGAGCAGAAGTTAGCAAGCTGAAAGCGTGAACCTAAGTATCGCGCCTTTATTAAGTAGCTTAAAATCAACTGAAGACGTGAAATCCGATATCACGTTTTAGTAAGAAAAAAGACGTGAAGGACAAAGAAGCAGAGAATCGAAGGCGCGGAATCAGAAAATACGCCTTTGCTGGAAATCAGCTCAATCAACGTGAGCTCATCAAGCAAGTGGTTCTGCAACAGATTCCGTAACCACTCACATGGCCAAGTTGGATTAGAAAACGCCAAGGAAGTTAGTTGTTATCTAGCTATATATATGGATAGAATCAGAAGTAGAAGGCAGGATTGAGTTAGTCATTATTGGGGACCATTCCCTAACATTCTTTCCGTTTGTTTTTCCTTCATTCTTGTCATTTCCTTTTCTTTTTCCACCAATTCTGTAATCTCAGATTTAGACCATATCAATACTATTTCGATTGGATACTTATCAGATTCTTATTAATTTTTCTTGTTATCAATCTAAAGCCCTGTACCATTATTTCAATCCATTCCATTGGAAACCACACTATTGCCTAGTTTCTGTTCGATACCATCACAGTACACTCACGGGTTTCAACTAAGCTTTGGGCTAATGGGAACTCTCCTCCCATGCATACGGAACCTTATCAGATTTGCACATTTGGTTCAAGATTTTCGTTTGGGTATTTTATCAAACAATCAATGGGCATGAAGAATTTCAACAATTCTTTGTTCAATTGATGCTATAACTAGCCCCAAAATTTGTCAGAAACCCAAAGAAATTCAGTCCAATCAACATATAAAACATGCATATTTCACAATCGTGTATAATCAGCAAACATTGCAATGAACAAATTCAGAAAAAACATGCTTTTGAGAGTTTCCACCGTTTGTGGGAAAAGAAGCTGAAATTTAAAGGCAAAGGACAACTTACAATACACTCTCTCGGTGAAGTTCCGAAGCCGACAGAAAACTGCAATTCCTCTGCCCAGCTTTTCTTCTTTTTCCTTTCCTTCTTGCCCAAAATTCCTCCTTTCCTCTATTTTCCTTTTTCTTTCGTCTACCTCTCCTGCTCTCTCTCTCTCTCTCTCTCGTTTGATTTCCCTCCCGAAGCTCTCTCAATTTCCAGATTCCCCCCCTTTCTTTTGCTCTCCTCTTACTCGCCGTCCGCCGTCCCTTTTTTCTTTCCTCTGTTTTTTTGTTTTTTTTTTGTCCGTCCGTAGCCTTTTTTTTTTGCTCTGTTTCTCTTAGCTCTATTTCTTCTTTTTCTCTTCAACCCCCTAGACCCTTGTTTTTCTTTTTCCCTTTTTAGCTGTAGCTCTCTTTTCCTCCTTTTTCTTATTTTTTCTCAAATTTCCTTAGGCCTCCATGTAGCGCCCCCACTTCTCCCTAAGGCGAACCAAAGGGTATCCGCGGGACGCCTGCCCAGCTCTCGCCAGGACTCACTACAATCCATCATTCAAAAGCCCGAAATACCTTAAGTAACTTCAATACATAATTAAAGTACTTCAAATATCTCACACTTACAATTATGCAGCTTTCAAGCTTAAATACAACCCAACGGAAAAGGGTACAATAGCCATCCGTTATAATATAACTTAAAATCTTCAAAAGAAAGCAATCTAGTACTACTCACGAGCACCCTTGGTCTCGAACCCTGTAAAAGAAAACCACAACGTGGGATGAGCTACACAGCCCAGTGAGGTTCCAAGACACTCTAACAGTTCAAATAAATCAAGTAGATTGGGCATATCATATGCATGGTTCAAGGTTACACAATGGCATGTTATCATGAGGTGATAATCATTGTACGGTAATTTGAGACATTTATCATGAGACAGTTATTATGGTTCAAGACATTGGCATGTATAGTTCACGAGTGATTGGAGCTTATTACAGGCATAGCTCAGGATTTCATATTGGCATTTTAGCATGAAACAATTATCATGATACCAGGTAAACATATACTGTAGGATACGATGTTCCAGTGGAACTCTGTCGGTCATCTGCACCTTATGACTTCCGATCCCCACGGTACGGTCTGGCCATCGCCTTATCCCTCCAGTGGTAATACTCGAGTATACCGAAACGGTGGCCCAGGGTTCCAACCTACCCGACCGAGCCCAGTCCTGGCTCGAGTAGGTCAGTAACCAAGGGCAGGGCCCAAGTTCAGTTTAGAGCTTACAACATGCACAGGTAACCAAGTAATTCGACAAAAGGTAAAATTCATCATTTGAGTAGGTCGAGTGAGGTAAAGTACACACTCGCCTAATAATGATGGACAACTTCATATAACATGTGATTCATGATACTCAAGTAATCAAGTAGATACTTAGCACGTAAGCACATAAGCAATACAAGTTGATTTCATGGAAGCATGTAATTCACGGATATCGAATAATCATGTAGATTGAAAATCATGTGAGCAAATAGTCAAGTAATCAAGTAGTCATGTGGTTGGTAAACGGTTCACGGTTAACGGTTGACGGTTAACGGTTGACGGTTAAGTAGTGACGGTTAATTGACAGGCATTTGTCATATGAATAGGCCATCATTGGCCGTTATCCCATTTTTACCATGTGAGAGTCGAGGAGATTCACTCCAACGACGTATGCAACCTTAGTATACCAAGTCATGTTATTCGAGCATTTCTAAGCATGAGTTATTCATCTCAAAAGAGAACGAGTGCGATAAAGTACACACTCGACTCCATTTTTCAAAAATCGAGTAGGCTAAGCAAGCAATCTAGCAAGTTAAGCATGTATCGAGTTCATATGGTCATTTGATATGGTTAATCATTTAACCAATTCATGTAGATATGTAATGTAAGTATGCATTCCTTAAATAGGCATGAGTATGGTAAATACTTAACACATAGTACTTAGCACTTAATAATCATGAAATAAATATGTCCTAAACTTATTCAAATACGTATTCCTATATGGAACATTCACCTAATCAAAACAAGCGAGTAGTTCTCAAACAAGCGTTTTAGGTGTCCGCTCCGAGATCCTCTTGAAGGTCCTCTCGAGTGCCTGAGCAAACAATCGTTGTCTATTACACACTATCGTTTAAAATCTCCAATTATCACGAATGGTCACACACTAGTACAATCTAGAAAATATCGCAATGATGAGCCTAAATTTCCTCGAAAAATCAAGGCCCAAGAGTGGAGTTCAAAAACTCAAGAATAATCCGATTTTTATCCCCAAAATCATTGGATGGAAGCAAGTAGGTATGAAATCAAGAAAATCATTTTCCAAACGAATGACCGAAGTCGGATGAAGATGCGACACGTCACCATCCGGCCAAGAACTGACCGGATATCCGGTCGGATTTCTATGAAAATGTTTCCCGCGCAATTATTTTCAAAAAGCTAAGAATTATCGGATTTAGGGGCATTGTTGGAAAAATCATAACTCATTCTCTGAAAGTCCAAAATTGGAAAACTTGGTACCATTGGAAATCTCTTTGAAAGTACTAAAAGTTCTTAGAAGACACTTTTCAATGAATCCAAGTGGAAGACATTCAAAATTGGCTCAAAGTTGGTAACTTGAATTACCAAGACAGATTTAAGTTGGTTTTTGGCCAACTTTGGAAATTCGGCGAAATTCACTTGTTTTGAACTAACCTTTGAAATTTGGAAATCAATTAATGTTGCAATCCGAGTATAACAAAAGAAGCGGAACAAGAAACGGAGTTTTGAGCACCAAGATATAGTAGCTCCAAGTTGCTGAAAAAGTTAAAACTGTTAGGCTATTTTCCAGGTTTAAAAACTAGATTCGAAGTATCATTTGGTCACCGAGTTGGAAGTGGAAATACATAAAACTTGGTACACTAAATCTTCCATGTGTGAACAACATTTCTACCAAGTTTCATACAAAAACTCTTACGGTAAGGCAGCCATTAAAACAACCAAAGTTTATGAAGAGTTTTAAGGCTAAACTACCTTTTCACTTTTCTTTTGTTTACAAACTTTTTTGTACCATGAAATCAGTTCCAAATCTCTCCATTATTGAAGCCAAGAATTCATAAACATCCACTGAGTAATTTAAAGACCGTTGACATCCAAATTTTCGAAATAAAACTCCCCAAATCAGATTTGACCGTTTGGCTAAGAGAAAACGAAAGTTTTCCAGATTCGATGAGCGAATTTTGTGACATCATTTGCATATCAAAATGGTCTTAGAATATTACCAAATTTTGCACAATTAAACCTCCATAAGAGGATTACTCTTCTATCAAATTTCATTTGAAAACTCACACGAGAAGGTAGTTAACTAAACCATCAAAGTTCAAGAAATTTCCCCAAGGTAAAACTGTCTTTTAGCTCTTCTTTCCTTTTTAAATATTTTGTCCAAAGCAACCAACCCAAATCTGGTTTATTTGTGAAACAAAGTCCAAGGAACATCTGATATAAAGTTTGGCAGATGTTGGACATCAAAGTTTCCAAAACAACAAGTCCCAAATCAAGCTAGGCCATTTAACTAGTCAAAAGAGGATTTTTACTCACTGCATCAGTTTCGAAATATGACCACAACTCACTCAATTCAACTTGGAATTGAGCGTGGTTGATGGCGTTGGAAAGCTCTCACATAAACCTGAATTTTCTCAGAAGAAACCATTTTCAAATTCTATCCACAAACAGCTCGTTTTTGAGCATCAAGAAGCAATTTCTGTCCTGTCTCCTGGAGAGCAACGAAACAGGGCAGTGATTTTCAAACGAATGGTGTGGCTCACTCAAGTGGAACCAGAACATGAATTTGGTACCAATGGAAAGCTGGGAATGTCTAGTTTCCAGTGCCGCAAACGGAACTTAATTTCGACATCGGAGTAAAGAGTTATGGCCGATACAAAATGACTTCCTGGGCAATACGGGATTCATTTTCCAGTTTTGCTAACTTTGGAAATCAACTCATTTGACCAACCAAATCATGTTATTTTTCAATGAAATTTTGTACACACTCACAATAACATGTAAACAACATAATCAAGTCATTAGAACTTCAAAAGTTTGCACAAAAATGGTCGGACAAGGCAGGGGTAAAACGGTCACTTTTTACTCCATGCACTCCTTGAAGTTTCTATCAATTACACACCATTAATCCATCATTTTAACCACTAAACCAACAATATATCCACCATCAATCATCAAATCAGCAACAACCCAAGAGTGGGAGTTCATAGAGCCCACTTTCACATTTTATACCATAAACAAGACTACCCACATGATTATATAACCTTATATGTGCAATATATCTTCCAAAAACTAAGATCTATGGGTTGGATGATTTGCTACCTTCTTGGATGACTAGATCAGAAATTTTGGTCACTCTTTGCTCCAGAAAACCGTGACTTTTCAGCTCCCTTTTGCAGCTCAAAATACTCCTCAAGTGTTATACTAAGTGTGGGTGAAATTTGAAGTGAATTAGAGAAGATTTGGTGAAGATTTGATGGAGGAATTTGAAGAACTCTTGAGCTGTTTTTCTTGCTTGTTGTTCTGCCAGATGAGGGAGCAAGAGAGAGAGAGTGTGATCAGATTTCTAAGCTTCCAAGAGAAGACATTAACTTGTGGCCACCAATCACCCATTAGTCAACTCACATTAGGAGCTGTTTGGCGCGATTAAGGCTCGATTTCTCGCGCGTTTGGTTCACCAGTGCACTAAACCTCTAAGGCATTTATATTCATGTAGATAATATTCACTCTTAATTATCCCGAAATAAGGGTCTAAAGTCCCTCAAATAAAGTCACGCGTGTGGAAACGTGTACCGTCAATTTTATCGCTATAACGCGAAACCTCCGAGAAATTCTTATAACGACCGTACTACTAACCATCACTTGAGTATTTAAACATTAAAATGCCTATTTTAGGTCCATTGTACATGTCTCCAATATCAAACCTATTGTACTCTCAATCAGTCAAGATTTCCAAAGACGTGTTCACTATTTTCACTAAACGAGCTTCCGAAAATTAATTTTTGAAACAAGTCATTTTAAAAATATAATGAAACTATATTTCCATATAATTAGGTCTCAAGAGCTTAGAAAATAATATTCGGAGAAAACGGGAGGGAAAATAATTAATTAAGCCATAAAAATAGAATTATAAGTGAGAAAAATTCGAGTCCTCACACTCCATATGTCCTAACACCTTACCTTTTAGGTGTTGTATTGTCAAATAAATAAAGAGACACTTGTCCCTATTGCATGTGCTCCACTTGGCCCTAGTGCATGTGTGCCACTTGGCCCTATTGCATGTGTGCCATATATTATCTTGTATTTTGTATTTTTCTTTTCAATGCTAATTTCTAATTACCTTACAAAATGCCATTTTATATATAAAACTGAGTTTGAAAAAAAGATAAAAAATTGGATCTTTATTAAGAATTTTATTTTTTCTGAAGTTTAGTGTAAAAAATGTTTAAAAAAAAAAGAAAATGATGAATCTTAATGTACCAAAAACAAACACCAATTACCGTTTTGCAACCTTAAATAAATTATAATAAAATAATAAAAATGAAAACAAGAATAATTAATAATAATAATAAAATAAAAATAAAAATAAAAGAATAAAGCTAAAATTAAATAAAATAAATAAATAAAGCTAAAATTGAATTAAATAAATCAATAAAGCTAAAATTGAATTAAATAAATCAATAAAGCTAAAATTGAATTAAATAAACGAAATTTTGGTGTCTACAAACTGCATACCAAACAACAAAAGAAATAAGTATTTGATTACGTGATAATTACTTCTATGACTAGCAAAAAGAGTTCCCCATTTTCTATACTCTTCAAGCTAACTAACCAGTCCACCTAAAATCATTAGAGACACAGCAAAACCCCAGCAATTTGAAAAGCCCTAAGGATGGAGACGGATGAGAGGAAAGAATAGATGGACAAGCCCCAAGGGTGGAAGCGGAGGAGAGGAAAGAATAGATTTAGTACACTCATTAGGGATGTAGGGTTAATAATATATATAAATTATAAGATGGTCCCCATTTTCTAAATATTTACATAATATGCTCTATGAGTTGGGTACTCACAGATTTTTGTTTTTTTGATCCGTATCCGTATCTGTATTTGAATTTTGCGGGTACCTGATCCTCATTTGCCCTAGTGAGAAAAATTAGATTGGGTATCCTATTTTTTAAAGTAGGCTAGATCGGGTCCGTCGAGTTTTAGGATCGGTGGATTTTTTTTGTCCACCCCTACAAGTTACTTACACAAAATCGTACCCAAAACAATAAAATCATAAGTAGAACCAAGTTTAGCAATGTACTATTCAATTTTATGCATTTCAAGTAAACATGCATTCTAAAAATTGCTATTACTAGATGCATTGTCACAAATTATTTACATAGCTACCAGTCAAAACAAAAAAGGAAATAAATCAAAGTAATTAAAGAAAGTCATATCATCTAACAAGGCAATGCTAAAGCTAATTGAAAGGAAAATCAGGAAATCATAGTCCATACTTGTAGGAGTTTAAGTAATGAAATGCAAGAGAAAGCCTATATAATAATATTCACGATCAAGTACTACATGCATGATTTTACATAAGAAAAAAAAACTTTGCTCTTTGATTGGATAATCTTTATATCAAGAGCAAGTTAAAACTTACCAAATTTACACACATTAAATATGGAATAACCACATGTAATGCAAGGCAAGAATTAAAGTATGATTGTATCTAACTAACTCAAGCAAAAAATAGTAGTAAATTCCATAGATGCATCTAATAACTAAATTCTCAAACAGCTGTACAAAGTATTCGGCATCAAGCAGTACATGAAAGGAATATAATTTTCTGAATTAACATAGGAATTAAATGTTCCAATGAGCATTTTATAATCTCTAGTTAAACATAAGGCTACAAAGCGACCAAATTTGCATATAGTATATAATTCCTTAACCAAACAGTGAGAACTATTAACAAACACTTGGAATCAATAACATTAGGAATTGGATGCAACTAACAATAATGAAAATAGCTCATGCAAGGCAAAAAAACTAACCATAAACATGACTAAGCTACTCAAACAACTAGATTTTGGTTTGGAGCTCAAGTAAATTCAGAGGTGATAGACACCTATAGTTTCAAGGCTACAAATGTCGGCTATAGAGCATTTAGTTCTCAAGGTCAACATGACATGCTTTAAGCTGCTAAATTGGTACTTTGTGTTTTAGTATACTACTAGGAGGTATAAATTGCACTGCGCATGGTGGGAAAAAGGATGGAAATGCCCAGTTTAGTAAAATAATTTGTACTAATCCAAAATGGATCCATTAATGAAATTTGTTTGTTTTTTAAGGAATTTAGGTACAAATAAACCAAAATTAGAGCAAACTTTCAGTTAAGTATGTAATCATATAAGAAATAATAAGTGTTGTTTTCATTAAAGAACCAAAATATTAGAGGATTTTGTCCAAGTTGCCCTCTACACTTGCTATCTCAAGGTTAGGTTGCATTATGGTTTAGTTATGAGATCCATTAATTTCCTAATCATGCAGCTATTTAAAACTTAAAAGCATCATCAAGGGTTAGATTTTACTATCTTTTCATGCTCTCAAAATAGTGAAAACATTTACAGTAATATAATTCTTGGGCTTTTAGTACAGAAAGCAGACCATATCCTAAATCTTCCTAATTCATATGAGAACTCAAATATACTGAAAGCAGGAAAATCATGGAAGGGACTGATACAAACTTCAGCTAATATAAAATTAATGATGACCATGTGGTGGTACACTTTCTTAGTTTGCATAACCTAACTAAAGATAAATTCTATCCACTCTGACCAACAGTAACTAGACTAAATCTATAATCCCTGACCCTAGTGCAATTGGGGAAAAAAAGTTACCTCCAAAAGCTACAATTAATGTGCTTGGCAAGAAGTGGAGATTAAGTTCAGAAGTTTGGGATTACTTCGACATTATTCCCAAAAAGGATCCAAATGACGAGTTGAAGTACAAATGTAAGAAATGTGGGAATGAATATTCTACTAAGAGTAAAAGTGGGACAGGTAATTTGCATCGACATGTAAAGAGTGTTTAAAAATGACAACAAAGGATGTTGGGTAGTAGCTAATCTCTTCTGACAAAGGTGCTCTAGCCACACGAAATGCACAATTCAGTCAAGATAAATTTAGAGAATTACTCGTGCATGCCATAGTAAGACATAAACTGCCATTTTCATTGGTGGAGTATAAGGGAATTAAAAATGTTCTTACGTATTTGGAACCCCAAATTAAACATATCACTAGGAACACAACCAAATTGGACATTAAAAAATTGTATGCAAGGGAAGTTAATAGACTTGGTAGTGAATTGCGTGGATGTCCTAGTCGAATATGTTTAACTTCTGATGCATGGACATCTATTGTTACAGATGGATACTTGAGTTTGACTGCATATTTCATTGATAGCAATTGGGTGCTACAGAAAAAATTCTAAAATTTTCTTATATGCCTCCTCTCCATAATGGTGTTGCCTTAGCTGAAAAAATTTACAGTTTAGCTAGTAGTTGGGATATTGAAAAGAAGTTGTTTGCCATCACATTAGACAATGCTTCTGCAAATGATTCTTGTGTTGCAATACTAAAGAATCAAGTTAAGTTGAAAAATTCTTTAATTTGTGATGGTATGTTGTTTCATGTGCGATGTTGGGCACATATTCTCAACTTGATTTGCAAAATGGTTTGAAAGAAATTAATAAATCTGTGGAGTTAATAAGAGAATGTGTCAAATGTATTAAGGGTTCTCAAACAAGGAAGTTAAGGTTCATCGAATGTGTAAGACAGAGTTCTCTTGATTCCAAGAAAGCCTTAATTCAAGATGTTCTTACTAGGTGGAATTCCACATATAGGATGCTTTCCAGTGCACTTTATTATCGTCTTGCATTTTGTCACTTACAATTAAATGATTCAAATTTTTGGTGCTGTCCATCTCTTGAAGAATAGGGAAGAGTTGAAAAAATTTGTGGCTTTCTTCAAGTTTTTTATGAGGCAACCAATGCTTTTTCGTATTCCAAGTATCCAACTAGTAACTTGTACTTTTCTCAAGTTTTTAAAATTCAATTGAAGCTGTTTGAGGAGTGCAATAGTTCGAATGATTTCATGAGGAGGATTGCTTTCCAAATGTTTGTGAAGTTTAACAAATATTGGTCCTAGTTCAATCTTTTGTTGGCAATTGCTGTGGTATTTGATCCCCGTTATAAATTTCAATTTATTGAATCTAGTTATAATAAGTTGTATGGCCCGGGGTCTAATGAATTAGTCAAGGTCAGGAAAGCACTTTTTGATGTCTATAATGAGTATGTGAATACTTCTAACATACCCGGTGCATCATCTTCATGCTCTCAAGAAACAAGAAGACAACCAATTATTTGATGTTTTAGAGGTATGAAAATTAAAATTTTGTGACCTTATTGCATTCTAAAATTATGATTGTTATGATGATTTTTAACTATTTTGTTTTATTATCATATCTAATATATCTCTGTTTGTAATTTATGTAGGAATTTGATCAATTTGACACTTTTGAATTTGCCTCTAGTGCACAAAAAAGTCAATTGGAATTGTATTTAGATGAGTCAAGAGCTAAACTATCCTTACATATTATTTTTCTTGATTATTGGAAAACTCAACAATTTCGATTTCCAAATTTAAGTAAATTGGCAAGGGACATTCTATGTGTTCCAGTATCAACCATTGCTTCTGAATTTGCATTTAGTCTTGGTGGTAGAATTTTGGATCAATTTCGTAGTTCACTTTCACCCCAAATTGTTGAGGCATTAGTTTGCACTAAGGGCTGGTTGTTTGGAGATAAAAGTGAAGGTAAATATAGTTTTTTTTTTTTTACATATTTTAGTGTTTTGGTTTTGTTACTCATATATTTTTTTCATTCTTATAATGCAGGATCTCTAGATATGAATTTGGAGGATTTAACTCAAAATATCCTGTCTCTAAATATCAACAAGGATGAGGTTGATGCAACAATAATTGAGGATTCAAATTCCAATATTGTTAATCTCTAATCCATGATACTTGGTGCATGATGAGTCAACTTTTACATTTGATTAAAAATATTTCATAAGATTTAGTACATGGTTTAATATCCAGAGTGATTCTTTCTTTCTCCTTCTTGGTGTCGATCATGATTCTCCTATAGCTGGAATAGTTGATATGGCCTATGAATATGCATCGTGATCAAAGCAGTCCGGCTGCAGCTGGAGGTTGCTTGGAGGACGCACAGGTTTGGCATCTTTATGAATGCTATTGTTGCTGATGATGAGGGCAGAAGCATTGGTTAGTCTTGGAGCACCACTTTTGTCATGGTTTAATATCATGTGAATTGTAATATATTGACTCTAAACTTGTACTTGGTTGGCAGCCTTTTGTTTAGATTGTTCTAATTGAATTTGTTTGACTTGTGTGAATTTGGAGTTGCTAGATTTGGATAGATGATGTATTATACTGTTTCTACTCTTATGGTGTCCTAATTTAGTTTAGAATTTATTTTGTTAAAAATCATAGCTGGTAAATTAGTAAATTAGAATTAAATTTCAGGTCGTTTTAGGTCAGCCCATTTGACCCGTCAACCTGAAATTTTCGTGTTCGGATCAGGTATGTTCACTTGTCATGAGTTGGTAGGTCGGGTTCGGGTCAACAGATCTTTTGTTATACCCAGGTCTTGACCCGACCTGCCAACCAGTTTTGGACCTGATTGCCACCCCTAAAGAACACTGACTTAATAGATATGATTATCAGTATATCATACAATCCAGTAAAGTATACCACTATACTAAAGAAGAATGCCGAGGTAGTTGATATGAATTGCATCACATGAGTAATTTAGCATGAGTTCAAAGTATTTAGAGGCATTGTAATTATTCTTGCAGTTAATTTTTTCACATCAAATATATTTTGAGATTGAGTCAATTACTTATGTAAAAGATTACCTTGTTATATTTTATTCTTATCTTATTTTCTTTCTATTAGTTGTACCATTTTGTATCTTTTAGTGGATATGAATATCGATACACTATACAATCTAGTAAAGTATACAACTATATTAGAAAACAACATCTATTTGATTGATATGAATTATTCCCAACTAGGGAAGCAATTTAACACAAGTTCAAAGTATCTAGGAGCCTCTTGATTATGCATGTGGTTAACTTTTTTACATCAAATATATTATGAAATTAAGTGAACTACTAATGCAAAAAAGTATCTTGATGCAAATCCACAAATATTTTATCCATTTTTTGAGTTATTGTAACTTTTAGTATCTTTTAGTGAATATGATTATCGATACACCACAGAATATAATACAATACACTACTATACCGGACAAGAACATCGTTTTGATTGACGTGAATTTCAATCCAACTAAGGGAGCAATTTAGCAAGAGTTCAAAGTATTTTAAGATTTGATTATATGTATGGTTGACCTTTTCACATCAAATATATTATGAGGTTGAGTCAATTACTTATGCAAAAAAGTACCTTATTATATTTCACACTTATCTCATCTTCTTTTTTTTAGTTGTAATATTTAATATAATTTGGTGGATATGAATATTTGTCGGGTCCATGACAACCTAAGAGCGGAGTAAATTAGACTGATGCTAAAAAGCAGTCAAGAGTTGAGATTTTAAAATTAAAATAGAGAATAAAATTTGATACACACAAGAGACAAATATATGAAAAATATCAACAGTATAAACAGTTTAGATCAAGAAAGATGTGATCAAACTAAACTTAAAAAAGAAAAGTAATGACAAGTTGAGCAAACTACTTGAACAAAAGTTTGAATATAGCTTCAAATTGTATTCCAATTCAACTCTTCAAAGTAGTTGATGTAGCTCCAGTTTGTACAAAGACTAAACTCACTACTTTGCTCACAATCTAATCTATTGAGCCAAAAAAATTTTATACATTCCATTAACCTATCTAAACGACAATTGAATTAATAATTTCTCACTATGAAGAGTTTTTTTCAATAATTTTCTTTCTAGTCCAAGTTCACAACTTCTAACAAGAGTAACTTCATAAAATAGCTTGTGTTCTGCTAATACAATTTTTTACAAATGAATTTTTGAACATTATTAAACTAATTGAAACTGTTGGTTTAAATATAGAATAGAATTTTGCTTTACTTCTCCTCAACTGTCTACAATAAATAGAAAAAGCAATAGTCGTTGGGAGCAAAGTTAACGGTTGAAAAGCATGAGACATCATCTGAATGCTTGACAATGCTTCTTTTAACCTTCTGAGAGACGTGTCAAATAGTGGAAGATGTATCCATTTCTTCTTTGGCTTGAAACCCTTATGCTCAATGTGGATGGCTGTAGTTTTGATGATTACGTCTGATCAATCATCTGCATAGTTGTATTTGTCTTCTTTTGCGAGACTTGTATGAGACTTTCAGATGATTATAGTGGTTGTTGATCCATCCGACTTTTCATTTGTTTTGTCTATGGGGCTTTATTAGGTGTTTAGCCCTTTTTTGGATGATCAATAAAGTTATCCATTCATCCAATCATTCATTCATGTAGTTCAAAATGCCACCTTTTATGATACTCTTAGTGCAATTCGGACATTCGAAGGTGTTGCTCATTTGTTCGAGATTATGTGAAGCACTCTGCACTTCAAAAAATTTCTGCATACTTGAATGAACTTGTTAGCTATCATCACATTGATTTGTCATCATAAAAAATGGAGATTATTTGGTAAACCAATTAATAAGGGATTAATCAACAATATTAGTCAACAATCGTATTGTCTCCCCTTTCTGGCATCATTAAAACAATAACAGCCACGTAATATAGCAGGAATAAGATAATTGTGCAACAAAATCAAGAAATTATGCAAATAAAGGCAAACATTAACATTAAATCATAGAGAAAAGGTACTACAACAATAATCAAACATAAATAAGAGTTCCTCCTAAATAAGTGTAGTAGACAAAACAAAATAGAGAGAAATCCTATTTCTAAGAAAATCCTAAATAACTAGATCCTAAGGACTTTTTAAGCTTGGTCAAACTTCTTCTTAGATTTGGATCCTTCTAATCTCTTTCTTTTCTTGCCCTTGTACGTTTGCTGTTTAGAAGGCTTGTGTCTTCCATTTCTAGCTCCTGTAAGACTTGCTAAGTAATTGCAATATGATATGTAATAGTTGATGTATGTGAAGGATGGTTTCTTGAGCAGGATTTTCCAATCTAGTCCTTGAGTGAGTTCGGCAACCTTAGCAATAAATGCTATTGGAGGCTTTTCTGCTTGATTAGATAATTCCTCAGGTTGATAAGATCTTATGGGAGTTTCTTGTACAGGATCCTATACTTTTGTGTTTCAACTTGCATTTCAGTAATAGTAAGGTCAGGATTGTGATCCAACTATTTTTTCTCTCCAGTACCCTCCTAAATATCATGAGCTTCTTGCTAAGTTTCCTAAGTAACATCTCGAGTGTTTTGAACAATATCTTTAGCTTGCTTAATTCTAGTTTCCATCTCAGGATTTACCGAGTAGTCCTCATATTTCTACTCTTCTTCACTTTCAGAATCTAGATTGAACTGTGCCTTAAATGCAGCATACTGAGCCTAAGTAGTGTAACTCATCCCAAATAGCAATCTTTATTCCATGCACTGCTATCTCAAAGAGATTCTCTGAATCTCTATTTCCCCAATCAACTATCATTTCCAGAGATCCAAGTTTATCAAATAAGCTTTTCAAAACTGTTAGCAACTAAGTGGAGGTTTTAGTAGAAGGTTGAAGGGTTATTTGAGAAGAAGGAGTGAAAGATGGGATAGCAGAAGGTTGAGGTAATCGTTTATTTTTACTAGCTGCAAGAGCATCAACCTTGGTTTTGCAACTACATAGTTTGATTTTTTAAACAACTGCTGGTTATAAAACTTTAAACATTTCTTTTCAGGATATTCTTGAGTGATGTAAGGAAGATAAGATTTACTGTTAATAATTGAAACATAAAATCTTTTGAAGATTCTAGTAAAAAATTTTACAAATGGGAGACATCTCCTAATGTCAGTCTCCATTGAGGCCTAAAAATTGCAAAACAGAAAGCCAAAATCCAGTTTGATGCCTAAATCTTTATACTATATAAGAACAAGTTTAGAGCAAAGATTTCAACCGCAAGGGTGGGGCTATTTTGGGAATATGAGAATATTTGAAATGCAATTGAAGTATTGAATATGAATCATTATAGCTAATTTGATTTTTTTATAATTACTTAAATGTTCTGTCAGACATTTAAAGCTATGGGTAAGTTTCATATGTGGTAATATTCGATATCCGATTAAACATTGGATACAATTGAATTCAGCTTGTGTTTTAGTGGAATTACATAAAAATCCTTTTAATCATTTAATTGAATTAACATCCAAGTCTCTTAATTTCTTAAAGCATTTTTCATCAGTTATTTGCAAACTTATGATATATAGATGTTAAGACACAATTAATACTGATTAGTAGAGAAGTTTGGTTTCTTGGCCGTTACCATAGTAACCCCTATCTATTCAAATTCATTTCATTTACTTATAACTTTGTTCCACTACAATCATGTAGTCTATTGAATTCAGATGTTACTATATTAGTTACTCCTCTTTCCCATTTTGCAACATCTTTTTCAATAGGTATGTTTTCTTTAGCTAATCTACTTTTTTGGTTGTAAGAAATTTGTAATATTGCAAGTTGTATGTGCAATACTTTTTTTAGTGTTTTAATTCAATTGCCCATATTAGGTAGGTTTGATAGGGAGGAGATCACATTTGTAATTGTTATTTGTGGTTTAAAATAAGTTTATCATCATAAAATTTTTCATTTATAGATTGCATCTACTTTTTTTGTTGTTTTAACTATTAGTTACGGTAATTTTCAAATTGTTTGCTACTTTATTGACGATTCCATTTAGGCAATTTTTCACTTTATTTGATTTGCCAATATGTTTAACTATCTACTTAAAACTATTTGGCTGTAGATCCAAAGTATGTACTTCATTACTTTTAATTGTTTTCTTGAATTGAGTGGATTAAGATATTTTAGTACTTTTTTGAGGTAATTTTTCATCTAGATTAGCATGTTAGTTATTGTATATCTTTGCAACTAGATCAAAAACTGATGTTTTGTGATTGTAACCCTTATTGAGAAGGAGATACTTTGTTATATGTCCTAGATCATACAATAAATCATAATTGATTGATTAATCAATGTGAATGTTTCATGATGATATGCCCTTGGAATCAATATAAATCAAAGAATTTGGCTTGCAAGAACTGAAATTCCACTAGCAATGATTTCTTCAAATATGCTAATTGTTCAAATCTCACTTATATAGTAAGATAATGAGGTGGATTGCTCTCATATCAAAATCAAATTCAAACTAAACAACAAATTTTAATATCCCTAAAGTGCATGAGCAAATATAAGTAGATCTTTTATTCTATTAGATTAGACGCAAAGTGGTTAATTGTGTTTTATAATTATATTTCAGTGCATATTATATTTTTTACTCAATATGTAATTTATGATTTTTCTGTTTAATATCACATAATAAAATTGTCATACTTCAATTCTTATACTACAAAATACTAAATAATAATTATTAACTATCTTTAATTATAGGTACTAAACTCCGCGCATGGTGCGGGCTTTTTCCCCTAGTACAGTAAAATAGAGCAAGTTACATTCTTTTAGGCTCTATTCTACAACCATGTGTTGGAAACAGTAAACTAGTGATTGCAGTATATAAAAGAGAAATTTATAAATTTCTCTTTTGAAATTTTATATTGAATATATTTGTGACCTCACTGAAACCAAAACCATTTGATTTATTTGACCACTGATCAAAAGAGAAAAAGTAAGAAAAATTACTTGGATTTTCACCCTTGTAGTTAAAGAGGTCATTTACAAACATTGAATCAAATTTGATGTCTTTGATGTTAACCCTTGAAATAATATACTTAGAATCTTCTTCCCTTGTAATATTTGTAGTAAATTTCACAGTAATTTCATGATACATGGGTTCAACTAGGTAAATCGAATGTCCCCAATTTTGTTTTTCAACACATTTTTTTTAAAAAAAAACTCAAGTTTAATTCAGTCAATTCTTCTCTCTTGTAGGTTCAATCACAGCCAATAATTGAATTCGATGATAAATACACAATTCTTTTAAATACCGTGTAGAATCAACTTGAGATATATCTCTTATATTCCACAACAAAAATTTACTAGTAATGACATTAAATATTAGAATAAGAAGAAGTAGACAAATCTGTTACCTTCACCCCTAGAGATAAGGAACCTTTAGGTGATTAACCATGTTTTTTCCCCTTTCATCTGTTGTAACACCACACTAGTATCCAATGTTAACAACTCCTCAAACTCAGATGAAATCCTAGCAAAGAAAGGATTCAATTATGCCATCTCCAGTCTCTGGCAATTGTTGAGAGAAGAGCAACAGATCATCCCTATTGACTTCAATAGCCGCGATGTTGCTACTCGAATTACATTGTCTCAAGGACTTAGAAATCTGTCTAGCCAATTTATGCCTCATTCTTCTGCATCAATTGAAATCCTAGCACCAACAAGCTCAATTAAATTTATCCGATCTAATAACACATTATCCAATACCAACTCATTCCCCACCTCAACAGAATGATTATCTAAAAATATAGTTTCTGCACTTTGCTTTTTGTCCTACAATAATAGAGAATCAAATCGATTATCCCCTGACAAGGATGATGAATGAACCATCATTTGGTTAACCAATGACTCTACCAATTCCATAATGACCTCTGCATTATTATCCTCATGACCAGAATCTGAAGAGTGCTTCACTTTATTCACTCAAAATTCAATAGTTTTGTCTATGATTTTTGGTAAAAAAATTTTTTGACTTGCCAATATCCATGTTGGATTGCTGAAGACCCATTTTCTCTTCCCCTTATCTCTAGGAGAAGGTTTGAATTTTGAATTTTTATTAAAACAAAACGACTCTGAATGCCCAATCTTTGAACAAAATTTACAATAATGAGGCCATTTCTCATATTAAGCCAAAATCCCTAACCACTGATGATCTCTTTTGTTGTGTTATAGCTTCATCAATCTGTCAGTGACACAAAAAATTTGGATGACAATTAAAGCATATTGGACCATTACATAAGTTAGTTTCTGTGATAGTCCCAGCTTTCCCTAGGGCGTACCCTAAGGGTTAGCGAACTGCCTGCTCAACTCTCGCCAGGATTACCAAGCCGAAACACACGTAAACCTTACAAAACGTGTAAAAGAACCTAGGGAAAATGAACTGTTGGAAACTGAAGTAGCTAAACTAAGCGCTGCATTAGAACTTCGATTAAACGCTCCAACGAAGAACGAAAAGAACAAGTGCCATGTCAGAATCCGACCAAAACTTGGCCGGATTGCTAGCCAGATTCCTGGCCGGATTCAAGGCAGTGAACCAGCCAATTTTTTTTTCAATCTCCCCTACTAATCCGGCCATGTATCCAGCCAAGATCTGGCCGGATATATGGGCAGATTCCCTGCAGTGGATTCCCACCAAAATCTCTTTTCTTGCCTTGTTCAAATTCCGCACTTGCCCGGTTTCCAATGAACACAAGTAAGGTTCACCAAAGCCATAGAGACATACAATCTCAAACAAACACACTTAAGATACATGATAAACACTTATACATATATATTGGAGTCTTCAACAAATTAACTTGAAGTACAAGCTATAATATCCGCACTTATACAAAATATAATTAGGGTTTTGGTTACAGAGGAGCTTAATCAAAAGAATGACTATAACTAGCTCTACTCTTTCTTCCAAAATCACAGTTTCAAAATTTGATCACGAAAACAAAGATAACGGGGGTGAGCTTTCGCCCAATGAGATACCAAAAATACAAGCAGTCAAGAATCATGGAGCTTTACTTCTAATCAGTCAAATATATATACCAGATAAGGAAATGAATAAACATCTCAAATAGAAAGGATATAGATGGCTCTCAAGAGGCAAATCCCCGTTGCATTACTTAATCCAACCCCGTTGACTCTCCGTCAACGTTTAAAGAACAAACATGATCATAGACTCCACTTTACACCAAATTCTGTCCACTTAACATATCCCTTACCCGGTCTGAACGCCTCAACAAGAACAGAGATGGTAATACTCGAATATACCAGGAATCCAGAATCTCTAATACTCAAAGATTCCAAGGAAACAAGCCCCCATGGCTCGTAATTTTTCTCGACCAAGCCCCTTACTAGCTCGATTCAATTAACTACCAATGAGGTTGATCTCAGATTTAACAGGAAGGTCATTGGATACAATCCTCCAAACGACATCAGATCATGCACAAGTAACAGATTCAGATGTATACAGGAACCAGTCAAACAGGCGAGAAAGCAAGTGTGATAAAGTATACCCTCGTCTCATTCAAAATAAACAGAGGTAATAGACATTCAAGTCACAGATTGCAGGTACAAGTAAATCAATTTAAGTAACAAGTCATGTGAGTGGTACACTCACCAGTTCAAGGAAAGGGACTTCAAAAGTTTGCACCTGAAGTATACCCTTGATCACCGGTACGTCCTAAGAACAACCAAGATAAAACAATTATGGCTCGATTACGAGTTGTATGCCTATCCAATGAACTACTACTACAAAGCAAAATGTGGCTTGGAGTGAAAGGAAATAACAGTTGGTCTTCAAGACTTCCAAACTAAAGACTTTAAGGCTCAAAAGTAACAAGGGCAAATTTGCCTTTCAAACCAGAATTTTCGCAGCCATGACACAAGTGAAATCATGAGGTTTTTCACCCCCTACTCTACATAGTTTTCACTCAAATTCAAGCACAAAAGGCTTAACCAATGTTTGGAACAAGTTTTGGCCAAAACCAATCATGAAAAGGTTAGAAAAAAACAAGGTAATGGACTTCGCTATCATTTGACCAACAACGGAAATTTCAGCCAACAAATTGGAGGAAAATACCAATGAAAATCCTTCCATTCAACCAAAATTCAACACCTAAGTAAAACTTATAGCTATACCAAACATCTTAAGCAAGTTTATCACCAAATCAACCCAAACTTGAAGGAATCAAGTAGCCCCAAAAATTGGACAGCACTTCCCCTTAAATTCCTTTACTTTTCCATCCTACAATCAACACCAATCACATCTCAATTCAACCACAATTGCACATACAAATTATAAGCTATTAAACACACTTAATTAGGGCCACAATACCCTTCATATAAAGCCAATTATTAGCTCTACAAACCAACCACAATAACTCTCAAATTAGAAATCCTAAGCTAAAATTTAGGCACACAAGCTGGAATTTTTCGTAGGCAAGTAAAACTAGCATATAAAAGCTCAATATTACACATAACAAAGCTATCAATCCATAGCCAATGCTCAAGCATCAAATAAGAGCAGAAAATTTACCATAAAACTGAAATTTCCCATGTCACCACTTTCTCCATGAAATTTTCCCATAAAACTACAAAAATCACAACCCTAAACCACTAGTTGGCAATTAATTGAAGTAGAGTGAAGATTCTAGCCAAGGGTACCTTGTTCCTCCAAGAAAGATGAAATCTTAGTGCTTTCTTCTCCAAAGTCACTGCACCAACACCTTTAATTCTCCTTAGTTAACACTTGTATGGAGTGGTTTGCAAAGTTGTTGGCTAACACTCAAGATTCAAGCAAGTTTGGTAGTTAAAGAATGAAGTTTTCTCTTTTGTTTTTCCTCTCAAGGTGGCCGGCCAAGCTGGGAGAAATATGAGGGAAATTTGGTCAATTTTTGATTTAGTAAAGGTGAAGGAAAGTCAGGTCAAAGTCCAACATCCATTGGTTTCATGACACTTGGCTTTTCCTAGGTTTATTCTCACCCTTTGTCTTCCGAGATTAATTTATCTAGCTAACCTCAAATTATCTCCTAGCACCTTATACAACAATATCCCTTTATACAAAACTCCCACTAGTTGTCAAAATTTATCGCACTTAACACACTAGCGGGTCCCACGTCCGATATACACTATTAACGTCACATAAACTAATTTATATTAGAAAAATGATGTAAAACTATACTTGCTTATAAAATCTATCGAAAATTAATATAATAGAGTAAAGTAAAGAAAATGCATGCGAAGAATTAAAATAAATTAAGATAAAATAAGGGAATTTAGCGGGTCCTCACAATTTCAATAAGCCCTAATAACAAATCTTAAAATTTAAGATGCCTACAATCTCTTGAAACTGCCAAGACTGAAGTATTCAATCCTTAATGACCAAAAATTTGGATGATAATTAAAACATGTTGAACTATTACATAAATTAGTTTCAACAAACCCTAATAACAAATTTTAAAATTTAAGATGCCTCCAATCTCTTAAAGCTACCAAGACTGAAGTATTTAAACCTTGATGATTTAAAAGTTGAAGTGCAATTTGTACAAATCATATATGTAAATATTTATGATCACTATTTATAATTTTATATTCAAATTTAAGAAGTTTAATTTCATCAAATTCATCATTAATAGGAATTATCCTTTCAACAATTTTTATAACAAGTCTAGTTTTGTAAATCAAATCTACCCGTTCGATAAATTAAATGAGGTTCAAGTTTTAGAAATTTCCAATTTTGTATTTTTTTGTTCAATTTTTTCAAATTCTAATATTTCAGCATTTTTAGTAAACTTATTTTTCTTTTTATTAGATTTAGAAGGTGCGGATGAAGATAAAGATGTAAAAGGTAATAAATTTGGTTAACCATATTCAAATCTGCTTATAATAGAAAATAAAGCTAATTCATTGTACAAACGTATTGAGCAAATGACATGAAGAATAATCAGCATATATCCTGGACAAACATAGGTGTCTCTATGTGCATATTGAACACATGAACGCAATGCCGCTATAAGTGTATTGAACACATGAATCCCTTAAGCGCATATTCATAAGAGCGAGATATGTAATGGTGGAAGGCCGAGGTTTTACCAAGATCCGAGGCACAACAAATGGACTTGACAGCTATAATAAATGAATAATAAATGACCTTATCAATACCTTAATCCAAATCATACCAGGCCATTGACCAACATAAGCGTATCATCTTTTATGATGAATATGAGCTCATGAGACTATGGTCGTATTGCTCACGCAGTTCATGAGACCATAGTCATATTGTTGCACACAAGCCCTACATTTAATCCATGATATAGACTGCTTTCTTCAAACCACAATCTTATTGTTTACACAATAAAATAGATTTTACATCCATTATAAGAGATTAAATAAAGCTAACCTTCCCATGGTAAAAGTCTACCATGGCTCTAATACTAACTACACCTAGGATATAAAAGTGCATAAGGAAATTTAAGAGAGGAAGCGGAAGCTTACTTGAACAATTTCAACACAACACTAGATTCTTGAAACTCAAATTTTATTGATGATATATGTACAAGAGAGGGATATACAAAGTTTTATGAAAATGAGGTTATACTAGAATTTTAGAAAGAATTAAAGGTTCTAAGTTCTTGAAGTTATGAACTATGGATTTATTATTTGAATTCTTACAAGACTATTTACAGAGAATTTCTACTAACTATTTGACTTAGCATTCATAATTGAAAGGTAGGTCCTTTTAAATTTTTTGCTAGCTAAATTTCAACCATCTGTCCTTTAATAATTTACCTTTAACTAGCCGACCCAGGTTGATAGGTAGATAGCTAACTCTCCACTTATTTGAGTGGTGGTTGGTTTCTTTTCTGAATGGTGGTTGATAGCTAATCTTCCATTGATTTTAATAGTTGTTGTCAATTACCATTCCACTAATTGGATGGTGCCATTTCTTCTTTCGCCAAGCTTTTGAGATGCATATTCCATGAATAAACCAAATGGAGCAAACCAAAAACTAGAAAATGCATTGCCATATCTCTACCACAATAAAGAGCAATAATTGGAAGAGTTCTTTTTTTTTTTCTTAAAAGCAGCTTTTATTCATAAGAAATCTGAAAAGTTACATCAATGGGCTAGCAAGTCGGATCCCAACCTTGGCCTAGGGTGAGCTAAACGAGATCTATCTAGTGGTTCAAATGTAGGGGAAGTGCTCTCTGTCCAGTTGGAGAATGCCACGGATGTCAGGCGGGCAGGTGGGCGCGCGATATTCAGATGAGGTGTGCATATTACTGGTGCGTTTCGTCAAAGCGTTGGCCACAGCGTTGAGCTCTCTGTAGCAGTGTTGGAGTCGGAAGACCCCTCCCCCCAGCTTGGCCTATATGGCTGAGACGATAGGGAATATACGCCACGGACACTTAGACCGTCCCTGCACCACATTTAGCAACGTCAGCGAGTCGAGCTCCACCAGGACATGGCCGTATCCTTGTGATAAACAAAGCTGTATTCCTTCTAGTCGAGCAGATGCCTCTGCATGCATGTTAGTTTGCCACCCGTAGTATGATGAGAACCCGTAGAGGAAGCACCCTGAGTTGTCTCTAACGAGCCCGCCACCTCCCGAGTCTCCCGGATTCCCAAGGGATGAGCCATCAACGTTAAGTTTCACATAGGGCCTAGTAGGGCAGCTCCATGAGAGGGCTATGGTTCTGTGCCTCGGATACACCAAAAATGGAACAAGTCCCTGCCCCCGAAGTGTCGCATCGCCTGTGTTTGTGCAACGGAAGGGAAACGCATGCCCAACTGCATGTAGCTGCAAGGTAATTTGGTGTAAGAGACCTGTTCTAGTGGTCACCACATCCTCAAAGCACACTTTGTTCCGAGCCTTCCATAGCTCCCAGCACACAATGGTCGGTAATAGGCGGGTTAGTGCAGCCAATGCGGAGTTTCCGGATGAGTGCACCCACCAGCCTTGCAGTTTCATGAGGATGTCATCAACTGGAATAAGGACAAGATTGAGCTGTCATTCAAGCGACCCCCAGATTAAGGATGCCAGGTCACAGTTGAGGAAGGCATGGTTCACAGATTTCGAATTCCTGCAGAAAAAATATTTTGAGGGGAGGTGGAACCCAAACTACCGCAAAATATCCGGTAGGGGAAGTAAAGAGTTCAGCAACTTCCACATGAAGATCGAGATCCTAGAGGGGAGTTGTTTGTCCCAGATGAGCCGACGAGATAGCAAGGAGTTGCTTTGTGGCCTCAGGGTCTTTATTGCAGAGGATATGTGTGAGAACCCGAGAATTTTCACATTTTCTAGGCATTATTTTAATTCTTTGCCTACATTTTTATATTTTCCTTTAATAGGTTAATTTCCTATATATTTAATCAAAACAATCCTAATTTACTTGTGACCAACAGGTTTTCTTAAATCCCTCATATTTTAATTGAAACCCTAATTTTAATCACTGGAATTGTAAAATCCCTCACGTTTCTCTTAAAAACTTCCTTTTATTTGGAACTTATGATTTTATTATAGCCCTACTACCCAATCATTCCACAATAAGTGCAAATGAACCTAGGAAGTAGGGTTTCACTTTTCGTTTTCAAGTCGGAGCAAGTTAGGGTTTTCACGTGTATCCGTAGTGTAATTATCCGGTACGGAGCGAGGATCAAATTTGGTAGGTAAGAGTGAATTTTGGATGAGGAAATATTATATGATTTGAAGTGATAATCATAAGTTATTGAATTATAAGTTAAAACCCTAGTATACGCGATTTAAGAAAAAACGGCTCCAACCGATGTGTACCGTGCATTACCGATTGAACCCACCACTGGACAACTACTTCCTTACCACCACATACCCTTGATATTTTTGCAAAATATTCCCCCCTCATCCTCAGCCATGTGACCGAAATATGTGGCCAAAATACAAGGAGAAGAAAGAGAAATTTTGGTTGGTATTAGTGGTGACAAGTGTCACTCAACCATGGCTACTTAAACAAGCCAAAAGTCCAACCTTCTTATCCTTCATTTTGCTCCATTTCCCTCCATTTTTCTGCTGCTTGGCCGAGACAAGAGAGGAGAGAAAGAGAGCAAGAAACAAACTTCCTTCTTCTTGAGTTGAGCCATCCAAGTGAGGAATTAAAATTCTAAACCGATTAAAGCGTGAGTTGTGAGCTTGAGAAGCTAGGGGAACCAAGAATTCCAAGAGGAGGTGAAGTATTACTCTTGCAACCTTCATTTGTTGAGGTATAAGGCTAAACCATGGCTTTGGTTCTTTTATTTTAGTTTAAGTTGTTGTATAATTCGTTTTTGTATAATTCATGTTGTGGTTGGATTAGTAGTGATACAAGTTGTTATGATGATTTGAAGGTGATATATGTGAGTTACGGTTTGAGGTATTTGCTGCCTATACTTGCTATATGGATGATATATGTTGTATCTAAGCTTATATAAGTGGTTGTAGTGATGATTGGAGCAAGGAATCAAGAACGGTTGCATTGAAAACGGAAAATTCCAGATTTCTGGAAAATTTTAGCCCATTCTGTCTGGTTTTAGTGCTCCATGTTAGAGGCTGAATTAGGCTTGGTACAAAACATGAAAGTTGTAGAGAATGATATTTGATAGTAGCCTGAAAAATTTCAGCTCAATCGGAGCAATGTAACCTGTGAAAAGACCAAAATACCCCTGCTGCCCTGTTTCTATCCGAACATACTAATCAGCTTCTGTAATTAGTTGTTTTGACCAGGAATACTACTGATTTGGCTGTTGATGTCTTATTAAGACTTATAGCCTTGTATCTTAGCATTCAAATGGCTTTGGAATCACTTGAATTGGAGTTGTATATTCTGAGATATGACTGAAGGAGTCAGGACTGCCATAGTAAACTTCGAATTGGAAAATCTGGAGTTGTTTTGGTAAATTTGACCAGGTACATTGAAAACTGGACTGAGTGGCCTTCTTCAACCTTGTAGACCCCTGTCTTAGCTTCGAAATGGTATAATTTTCACCTCAATCCGATTAGCGTAGCCTCGGATGTGCCCATTCCGTAAAAACCCGTCAAAACTGTCTTTTGTAAACTTCGTTTCCACACTTGTTGTTAGCTTAAATTTTTGTCCTTGTATTGTCTTGAGCATATTGAGTGGCTGTTTATATTGTGTGTAATGTTGGGATTGATTAAGGAAAACAATGAAGCCATAAATGGCTGGAAAATAGGTAAATACAAAGGGCGGCACGCCCAAATTTTCGCTCAAGGACTAATTTTCTATTTGAACTTGTATATTTTCGTTTGGCAAATACTATGACTGTTTTTCCATCTTAAAACATGGTCCTTCTTCAATTGGAAACTCCAAATGTTTGCTTACTCTTACCAAATAAAGAGAAGCGGTTTAGGGTTTTCTTGGGTACTTTGTTCTCCTTTTTACATGAATTTCATTAAGACCATATGTTTGTAAAATCTACTTGAATATGAGATGATTTTGAACCATATAAACAATTCCGAAAACAGTATTTCTTAGCCTATCTAGTTGGATTCCGACTTGTCTTTGGTTCAAGTGTTTTCATTGGAAAATTTTATAATCCTTTTAAGTTTGATTTTACTTTTGGTCTACGAAACCCTAATTATTTTGTCTACGGGTTTAAATGTCTTCGTTTCACTTTAAATACCTAATTGTTTATACTAGATGAGCTGTAATATTTTGTCTCGTTAACTTTAGGTTTTCTCGGTGACTAAGGATAATATCCAGAAGGATATTTTGCAAGTTGTTTTACGTACATAGGTGAGTGTTCCTTGTTTGTTATATCTTCATTGACTTCATGACTTGTTGTTATTGTTTAATCATGTGTTAAATGTTTCCAATGATTTCCAAAACGAATTTTCCAGGCGAGCGTGTACTTTATCGCGCTCGACCTAAATGAAACGTGAAATTTTCAATGCTTTAATGATTAATACATTAGTTGCGCATGATGTAAGCCTTTTGGCTGAATTGAGCCCTACCCTTCATTACCGATCGACTCGAGCCAGAAGCGGACTCGGTCGGGCGATATGGTGACCCTGGGTGAATGTTTGGTATACTCGAGTATTACCTTGTAATCCGGACAACGTCCAGATGGGTGGAGCCTGGCCAATGGCTGGGAAGGGGGTGAATGAACGAACGAAAGAATGAACGAAAGAACGAACGAGGGTTTTAATTACAAAATGCATTCTTCAAAAGAATGGAGGAATAAGGGGAAATGTCAGGAGAACGAATGAACGAACGAATTTATGGCTCCTTGTGAGCCCGTATCCTTTTAATGAATGTGTTACTATCGCTTTCCATTGTAAATGTTTCTTGAATTATTGATACTCCATGTTTCATGTATTGAAATGATTATTTGATTATGTGTTTGGAACCTCACTGAGCTTTTAGCTCACCCTTTAGTTTTGTTTCCTTAACAAGGGACGGCGAACAGGATGAGAGCATAGACAAGCCTAGTCTAGTTCTTTTGTTTTTTTTTGTAATGGTTCTCGCCTCAGTGCTTGGCACGGGTTGGACGTATGAAGGATTGAGAACCTTTGTATATTCGATGTTTATGCTCTCTTTTGGGTTGGAAATGTATATAAGTTCCGCTTCAAGTTTGGATCGTTGCCCTATTTATTCCGATTTCATTTAAGAGCTATAGTAAGTGAGTGAGTCCCGGCGAGAGTTGGGCAGGCGACTCGCCAAACCCTTTTGGTTCGCCTTAGGGGGAGGTGGGGCCGTCACAACATGCTAAACCATCCGTCGTGCGATGGGCACCCAGTGAGAGAGTCCTCCACTCTTGCCATGAGTGGGGGCTGAGTGCTAGAGATGGCATGTAGTTCGCTAGGAGAAAGGGGCGCTCTCAACCTCACGTAAGCGCCAATCCCTTTTCACCCTGCACTCTTTGATTAGCAGTTCGAGGCTCGGGATATCGTGTTTTCCAGATGCCAGGGGACCGTGGCCCAGCTAGTTGTCAAACCAGAAAGAGCTATCTCCCGTGCCAACCAAAGTTCGGGAGTGCTTTTCAACAAATTGCCGGGTGTTACACAATCATTGCCATATTTTGGAGCTGGCTTTCGTTGCCCGTGCTTGTGTAATATGGCTTCCCTATTGGCCGTACTTTGCAATCATGAATCGTGACCATAAAGTTGAGGTGGATCTCAATTTCCACCAGAGCTTGCAGCCAAAGGCTGTTACCACATCTTCCAAGCTGGTGAATAGACCATCCTCCTCAATTGGGTGACATAGTCATTTCCATGCCCTCCAGTGCCTTTTATCTCTACCATCGGACTCACCCCAGAAAAATTTAGCCATAACTCTCTCCATGTCCTGCAGGACAGTCTTTAGGGGCTCCATGACTGCCATGGTGTATTGAGGGATAGCGGACAACACATGTTTGATGAGGGTTGCTCGACCCCTAGCTGATAGCAACTTATTTTTCCATCTGGCGAGCTTCAGTTGTATTTTGTCTATCAGGTGTTGAAAATGTCCCCTATTTGGTCGTCCCTTCAAGGGCATGCAACCAAGGTATTGGAGAGGCAAATGGCGGCGGCTCATCCCAAGCCAACGAGACAGCAGTTGCGACCTAGTTACTGAGCAGCGTGAGGAGACTATGAAGAAGCTCTTTTCCTTGTTGACCCGTTGGCCGGAGCCTTGCTGATAGAGATCGAGGAAGTTGAGTAAGGCAGTGATGTCCGTGCGCTATCCCCGCATGAAGATCACTACATCATCTGCAAAGCTTAGATGAGAGACTGGAATGCAGCCCCTCGGCAAGGCATAGGGGGAGAGCTGCGTCGCAGATACTAGCACATTTAGCCCACGACTTAGTGCTTCAGAAACCAGTAAGAACAAGAGGGGTGAGAGAGGATCGCCTTGTTTTAGTCCCCGGCCACCTTGGAAGAATCCGTACGGATGACCATTTATTAGGATCAAAAACCAAGCTCCACTCAGGTTGTTCATTACTAGGGTGGTAAACTGGTGGGAGAACCCAAACTTACATAGCAACTTGGAAAGGAATTGCCAAGATACACTGTCGAAAGCTTTCATCATGCCCATCTTCAGGATCATGTTGTGTGCTCACGAGCCTTCTTGTCAATCGATTCCAATAGTTCTTGGGCCAGCAGGATGTTGTCTACAATTTCTCGCCCTTTGACAAAAGCTGACTGCTCCTGGGATATCAAGGTTGGTAGGATCAATCGCATTCTGTTGCTCAGGATTTTCGTGAACACTTTGTTTAGGAAGGTGCATAGGCTGATGAGACGAAAGTCGACAAATGTTGAAGGGCACTCCTTTTTCGAGATGAGCACAATTAAAGTGCTTGCGACACTCTTCGGAAGAGTTCACATGCTACCAAAATACTACTATAGACACCTAAGCTTACTGCAAACCCAAGTCAGAAGCGAAGCAATCAGCACTCAAAATAAATGAAATAAAGAAACTTTACAACCAAACAAATTTCAATAACTGATATAATACATCTGCACACCACACGAGAAACCACCTCTAGTAATAATGATGACAATGACAAACAACAAGAAGTTGGTCATACATGTGAACTAAAAGAAGTGCAAAAATCATAAAAACACTTCAAACCTCTTGAACTGACAAACGGCTATAAAAGCATGATATTTTTGCAAATTATTGAAGAGAGCAAATAATTTATAAGTTGTAAGGATCGAAAACAACCTAAGAGGGGGGATGAATTAGGTAGTTTAAAAACTGGCCAAATTGTGAGTCACTTTTTGAGTACTTGCCCTATTTTTCTAAAAGACCACACAATGGAGCAAATGACGAGAAAGCACAAGTGCTTGTGAGTAAAAGAGATGAACAATTTATATATCAAGACAATAAGTAAAAGAGATAGAGTATCAAACCAAATACCAAACTCCTCTTGAGTTTGAATATATCACTTTATAGAGCAAGTTTCTTCAAGATGATCAACTTACAACCAATCTTTTGTGTACAAAGGAAGGATCACTTCCTCCTTGCCCCAAGCCACACTTGGCCAAGCAAGGAAGTTTTACTATCATTTAGATTATCCTCACAAATCTACACTATTGAAGTAATTGAGTCACACTTCGAAAAGCTTATCGAAAATTACACAACTAAGAGTACAAATCTTCTTTGAAGAGTATTTTCCTACTAAAATCACTCTTGATCTGATGTAGTCTCAATATGTAAAGTTATTTTGAAGTGGTTGACTTTGTTCTATTTATATGGGACCAAAAAGTTCCTCAATTAATGCTTCCAAAGGATAGAGGGCAGCGGAAGAGTCAACTAGCCGTTGGTAGTGTCGGACATCCGTTAGACCAGTTTCTTGCGTCCGAATGTAGACAGTGAGTTCAAGAAATTTTCTTGAATTATTTTGGACGTCCGGTACCTTCAATGTATGTGTTCGAAGGTAGGAGGTGAAATTGAGAATTCTTTTTCAATTCTTTTCGGACGTCCGGTGTCCCTAAGGTTTTGCGTCCGAAGTGTCGCAACGCTTGTCGGACGTCCGGTGCTTTGATGATGTGCGTCCGATCGAGGTCAATGAGTTTAGAGGGAGTGACTCAATATCTTCGAACGTCTGAGGGTAAAATTCTTCATGCATCCGAAGTTGCGCAAAGGTTGTCGGACGTTCGATCCAGTCTTCTTGTGCATCCGACAGCAGCTTCAGCATTCTTTGTGCTTAATTTTTGAACCTGTTTTGCTCCATTTCTGAAAGGATCTATTTAGAGAACATTAGTAACATCCATTTGTTTTGTAATCATCAAAAGCTATGGACTGAGATAAAAAAATCTCCCCCTTTTTTATGATGACAAAACAATGGATTGAGAAAAATAATTGGGGCACAACTCCCCCTTACTTGATGCATCCATGGAGTGGATACTAGTAATGTCCTCTCACATATAGATTACTGGACACTCCACCTGAGTGGACACTCCCCTTTAGAATGACTTCCTCTCACGTATCCATTTCTCCCCCTGTCATCATTGAATCAACCAGAATCCATATCATTAATATTTTCGGAAATATTAGATGCCAAAAACTACCAACAATTATCAGTAATACTATCAACACTTATCAGCAAAAATCAAAAGCCAAAACACAGCATCATCAACATTGGCACTTGTCAACAGTAATCATTCATCCAGTCAATATCAGAAATCAGAGGTCAGACTGCATTAAGCAGCATTCATCCAAAAATTAGGGATAATCCACAAAAGCAACATTCATTCGAAACATAAAAGATAATCAAATAATTTTACAGACCAGCAGAGGAAGGGAAATAGAATTCTTAATACAGAACACACGACATGTTTAAAATGCAAGAGATGCCAAAAGCCTTGATGTGAGCGTGGAAGCTATCTTAGGATCTTAGAGGACACGTTGCAAGACGAATGGAGTCGAACCCAAACTTGGACCACTCAAGAACGGATTCAACGGTAGAAGACGCCACAATCAAGTGTGTTTGCTTGATTGATAAGTCAACCAACAACCTAGGATCAACTCTAGGATGTTCAAACTGGCTTTCACAAGCTAAAGAAATTTGCCACAACCAATGGACGAAATTCTAGAATTTTTATTGAATAATATCGAAAAAACTTCAATGTAACATCAGCTTTAGGGCTATTTATAGTCTTGACTAAATCTAATAAAGCTTGGAAAACATTAAGGAAAAATCGGCCAGCCCATTGGGTCTCTCTTGGCCGAAAGTTAACCTACTAAATAACTAACTTAATGACTAACTAAAGTACTATTGGACCTAAGGCCCACATGGCCGAAGCTAAGCTCAACAAGAACTACTTAATCGAGGCCCAATCCTCTATTTGAGGCTTGATCACTTGCACCTTCAATTGTAAGCAATATCTTGGTAGTCTTGCAAGGATCCTCCAAGTCAATTCCTTCAATGCTTGAGCTTGGTTTCTCTTGAGCTTATACGGCATGAACTAAGCCTTGAAGTGACAATGATGCGAATAAGCAAGCTGGCCATGGTGTTCACATAGGTCCGTGACACGTGCACAAGTTAAGATGTTCAAAGAGTCACTTCAATCCTTAGTTCATGCCGTATAAGCTCAAGAGAAACCAAGCTCAAGTATTGAAGGAATTGACTTGGAGGATCCTTGCAAGACTACCAAGATATTGCTTACAATTGAAGGTGCAAGTGATCAAGCCTCAAATAGAGGATTGGACCTCGATTAAGTAGTTCTTGTTGAGCTTAGATTCGGCCACGTGGGCCTTAGGTCCAATAGTACTTTAGTTAGTCATTAAGTTAGTTAATGAGTAGGTTAACTTTCGGCCAAGAGAGACCCAATGGGCTGGCTGATTTTTCCTTAATGTTTTCCAAGCTTTATTAGATTTAGTCAAGACTATAAATAGCCCTAAAGTTGATGTTACATTGAAGTTTTTTCGATATTATTCAATAAAAATTCTAGAATTTCATCCATTGGTTGTGGCAAATTTCTTTAGCTTGTGAAAGCCAGTTTGAACATCCTAGAGTTGATCCTAGGTTGTTGGTTGACTTATCAATCAAGCAAACACACTTGATTGTGGCGTCCTCTACCGTTGAATCCGTTCTTGAGTGGTCCAAGTTTGGGTTCGACTCCATTCATCTTGCAACGTGTCCTCTAAGATCCTAAAATAGCTACCGCACTCACATCAGTTGGTAATCAGAGCTAGATAGAGGTATCATGTATATCCCTTTTTCTTGTTTTTGAGTCTTGAAATCGTTGAGAGTCACAAAAAAATGGTACTGTTCATCGGGTACTGTTCACCGTCACTGTTTACGTATTGTTCATTCGCGGGGTACTGTTCATCCAAACACAAAAATTTGTTTGGGTGTTGTCTTTTTGTGTTTTCTGTCCAAATTTCGTTCTTGGGTCTGTTATGCTTGTGTTGGGTTGTTGGTTTCTCGTCAAGTCCGAAACTGTTTTCTTTGTTTGCCTTCATTGTTGCGTTTGTTGTTTAGTTGCTGTCCATATCTTTTCTGTCCAGATTTGTCTTCGTGCATCGTGTTTTAGGTGTTGCTTGTCCGTATCTTGTCCAATAAGAAAAACAAAAAAAAAAAAAACTTGTGGCGGTTAGGGTTTCTTTTCTTCTTGCGCATCTTGCATTGGGTTGTCTTGCATAGCAAATCTATCCAGGTTGTGTTCTCCATTATTTGCTATTAGATCGTGGTCTAATCTGGTTGGTTGTTGTGTGTTTAGGTCATGTAAACAACCCAGCAAAGTCAAAAAAAAATTTGCGGCAATAAGGGGTTCTTGTCGCACCTTTGCATTAGTTTTCCTTGTGTAGTAATCTGCCTAGAATTTTCTTTCGTTGTTTGTTGTTGGTTTTTGTCTAGTTCTTGGTCTAACTCTGGCTGGAGTCTTGTGTCATTTGGGGTTGCAAAACAACCCAGCCAAAAAATAAAAAAAAAGAGTGTTGCGTACCTTATTGCTGTTTGAACCGTGGCTGGAATTTGTTCCTTTTGGTGGCTGCCGAACCTGTTTGCCCTTTGCCCCTTGAATATTTGTGTTGTTTCTTGCAAATCTTGGATACCAAAACATAATTTGGGAAGCTCTTGAGCTTCTTGATTAGAAATCTTGAAATTCTTGGATCCACCAAATTTGATTTGGTAGTTCTTGATTACAAAACCAAGGGTTTCTTGAAACTTGAGAAAACCTTCAGTCTTGTTTGTAAATCTTGAACTTGGATTCGAATACAAGGAGTTTTTGGGACTGGAATTACGTTGTGAAAGAATCTGATTGAACCAAAAAAAGAAAGAAAGAAAGAAACGAAAAAGAGAAAAAAAAAGAGGAAAGAAGGTAGCATCCGCTCTAGTCTCCTTCTTGGTAAACAAGTCCCATTCTTGATCCACTTCTAATCCTAAGGCCATTAGGATTGAAGTTAGCCAAGAAAACCAAGAAAACAAATCCAAACAACTTCCCTAAAACCTTGTTTCATAAAAGACAGCCGCCACCTATTACCTATTCCCAAGGTCGGTTGCAACCATAAGTGCAAACTGAATTGACCCATCTGCTTGGGGTGATAACCGCACCAATTGGGCACCCTAAAACAGCCACCTTAAACCCCAATTTCGTTGCCAAAATCCCAAAGCCAACCGCCACAACCTTGTGTGCCAAACCAGCCCGCAAATTGAATCGGTTGAGCATCACTTTGTGATCCAATTGACCTGCAATTTAAGGGCTGACCTATACACCAAAACAGCAACCAAAATACCCCAAAAACCCTGACCAAAAGGCCCTGAAACCAGCTCCACAAAATTCGAGAAAATTTGGTCTTCGGGTAGAGTTTTCTAGGATTTTCAAAATTTCAGCCGTGAAGTCACTTGTCTTGCTTTCTTTTTGAGTTGTTAGTTGTTGTTAGTCCTAATCTGAGTTTTAGGTCATGTCTAGGCCATCATTCACCTCCATTCATTGCTACTATCTTGTGTTACTTATTGACTAGTCAAGAACGAACCTTATGGTGACGCCTAGCTTGTTCAACCCGAGCAACTAGCAAGCCAAGGAATTGTTTGGTGAGACTATTAGAGAGTGATACACTTGAGTGAAACACGAGTATGAGTGACCTATACATTATACAAAAAAAAAACAAAAAAAACAAAAAAAGAGAGGAAGTCGCTTTGTTTTATTTTCTTTTGCAGGTGTACCTAAGCATGTCTAGTGGAGTTGGTGACCAAACAATGGATATTAAATTACACATGGAGGCCATGATGGAAGAATTCAAGTAGACTTTGGATGAAACTTTCGAACCTCTTCATAGGCGCCTTGACCGAATGGTGAATAAGGGTGTCAAGAAGAGGGGTTCTCCACAGTGTCACAGCCACGTCCAATCTACCTCTTGAAAGTCAGTATATTCAAGGAGAAGGGAGGAGGTTCATTCAACAACCAAGGATGCAAATACTTTATCCATAGATGAAGGAGTTAGTCGAGTATGGGAGACATATCAACAACTCCTCCAACAAAAACTTGAAAACAAGCGAGTTGAGTGTGGTTGTGAGAGTGCACTTGAGGTAAAAGTTGAGGAATGTGAGTTAGAAAAAGAGGTAAAAAATTTGAGGAGATGAGTGAAGCATCAAGTGAGCTGATTGTGCATGGGAATGCGAGTGTTGATAGTTTTCCTAACAAACTTAACTTTGCCTTGTTTAGTGTTTCTGCTTTTATACAGATTAAGCGAAGTCAAGTGAAGTTAATCATGCAATGTTCCATTTCAAAGTCACTTGTACAATTCACTAACTTCCATGGAGTTTGTGTGACGACCCCATCTCCCTCTAAGGCTTAGCAAAGGGTTTGGCGGACCGCCTGCCCAGCTCTCGCCAGGACTCACTCACTCACTCACTCACTCGAATCACGTGCATACATCCATGGACCATAATTAACATCGCAATTCAAGCTTAGAATTTACATTGATGAAAATCAAGGTACAAAGCCTCAATATACCCAAACTGGTTCAAAGCGGATACAATCCAAATGCAAAACATTCTATTCGAGGAATAGCGCGAGTACAAGACAAAAGTCAAAAGTCAAACAACTAGACTACGCTAGTCTTTACACATCTCACGCCTCGCTCGTACCCCCTGTAAGGAAAACAAATAGCGTAGAATGAGCTAAAAGCCCAGTGAGGTGCCAAATAACAAATTGACCATTTTAAAAGTACGAATATCAACGTAGCAAGTTAATGGCATCAAAATTCATAAGAGTGGACAATAATATTTCAAGTAGCAAATTTCAAAGTGAGCGAGCTTAACAAGTTCATGAAGATGAACACTAACACTTCAAGTAGCAAATTTCCAAATGAGCAAGTATAAAGTGCTTTTGGTTTTCAAAAGGAACAACAATCCGATAAGCAATAATCATTTTAAAGTATAAGGATATAGAAGGCTCTCAGGAGCCAAATTCCCATTGCATCTCCAGTGTTTGATCAAGTAACGGTTGACACTCCGTCAACTTTCAAGTAAGTAACCAATCCAGTAGAACACCACTTAAATGGCTTTCCGTCCACCGTTCAAACCCCCAGCTGGGCCCAAAATCCTCAAGAAACACGGGTGGTAATACTCGAGTATACCGATTAGTCGAGGAGATATCACTCCACTCGACAAAACAAGAGACCCAGGGTTCGTTACCCAATCGACCAAGCCTTTGCCGGCTCGACTTAAGTAACTCGCTGCAGGGTTTCTGGAATTCCAGGAAGTGCGCGCATCATAAACAAGTATATCAAGTCAATTGCAACAATAAACAAGTATATATCACATAAGGGCAAGTGCGATAAAGTACACTCTTGCCCTAACAATTCACGTATATAACATGTAATCATATTGGTCACGTATCAAGTTCATGTATCAAGTTCAATTCGGTATTTGAAAGCACTCACCAAAAGATATAGTGCCTTTACTGGTCACTTTCAGGTTATACTCCGGGTTCGGAGTCCAAATCTGCGATAAAACTCAGTTTGAGAACTTTGAAACATGACTAAGATTCGAAACTTAGACGTTTCGTTCAATAAAAATCAAGAAATTGGAATTCACTTGGAGAGTAGTCGTGAAACACTTGCTCGCTTTTTAAACGATAAAACTTTGTAACATTTATACTTGAAAATGCCATGCGAGTCGAAAGTACAAGGAAAACATACTCCGAGCAATCATTATTTCATTTCTCAAGGGTACAAGTTCGGCCAAGTCCTTACTTATATACCTCGGAACAAGAAGACTCAAGTACCCTAGATGGTTCAAGTGATATTCATATCAACTCTACCCAAGTCGCAAGTGTATTTCTATAGTCCTCGAGCGTAAATTTGGGCAGCACGCCCTTTGTGTTTACCTAATTTTCCAACCATTTATGGTTTTATTCTTTTACTCAACCAAACCCAAGGTTACCCATAACACAATTTCATTTCAATAGCCATTCAATAGGCTCAAAACAATACAAGAACAAGAAATCAAGCTAATAACGAGTGCAGAAACGACGTTTACAAAAGACAGTTTTGACGGGTTTTTGCGGAATGGGTACATCTGAAGCTACGCTTATCGGATTGAGGTGCAACCTATACCAATTCGAATCTAAGATGAAGGCCTACAATTTTCATGAAGAGCACTTAATTTAATTTCCAGTGTAACCTAATCAAATTCCCAATTCATATAACCTGGTTCCAACTATTCGGCTAATCAACCGTACTGCATTCAAATGACCGTATCTCAGTCTACTGAGGTCTGTTTAAGACGTTCTTGGTGGAGTTGAAAAGCTAAGACAGGGTACTAAAACTTTTATGTTTTGGAAAATGGCTAAATCTGAACAGATTATAGTGAATAAACACAACCAAATAGACTAAACTGTCCACGCGGAACTCTGGAATGTAACCTAGAACAGTGAGGGTATTTTGGCCTTTTCATAGGATACATTGCTTCGATTGAGTTGAAATTTTGTAGACAACTATAAAATACCATTATATACAACTTTCATGTTTTAGGCTAAGTCTAATTTGGCCTCTAACTATGAGTACTAAAACCAGGCAGAATGTAAACATAAAATTCCAGAAATCTGGAGTTTTTGGGATTTCATGACAATCTATTTATTTTCTTGCTTCCAACACTACCAAAACCCCTTATATAACCTTATATACAACATATAATAACTATACAACAAGTTTAGGCAGAAATTTATTAAACCCTAACTTGCATATATCATCCAAAATCATCACAACAACTTGCATATCTTGTAATCAAGCCAAAACATGAACTAGATAACATCTTAAACCAAAATTTACAAGAACAAGAACCATGATCAGATCTTATACCTCAAAGACAAAGCTTGGAAGAGTGATACTCCACCTCCTTTGGAAATTTTTAGTTCCCCTAGCTTCCCAACTCACAACTCACTCTTTAATCGGTTTAGAATTTTGATTCCTCACTTGGATAGTGCAAATCAAGAAGGAAATGGTTTTCTCTTGCTCTCCCTTTCTCTCTCTCTCTTTTCTCGGCCAAGGAGCAGAAAAAATGAAGAAGAAAGGCTGCTCTTATGGTGTTAAGAAGACAAGAGGATTAGGATTAATCTTGACCACAAGCTTGCCAACACTTGGCACCTTCAACACCACACAAAATTTTCTTTTCTTTCCTTGCATTTTGGCCCCAAAATTTCGGCCAAGAGATGACCATGAGGGGGGGAATATTTTGCTCAATTAGTAATGAGCTTGTATGGTAAGAAAGTGGTGATCAAGTGGTGGTTAAATCGGTAGTACACGGTACATGTCGGTTCGCGCCGTTTTTCTTAAAAACACACGTACTAGGGTTTTTTCTTCCTATTCACTAACCTTATATCATTGCCCCTAATCACATATTATTTCTCACTTAAAAGTCACTTTTAATCACCAAATTTGATCCTTACTCCGTACCGAAAAATTATCCGGCGAAAAATCGCAAAAACCCTAATTTGCTCCAATCTTGGAAACGAAGAGTGAAACCCTACATTCTAGGTTTATTTGCACTTATTGTGGAATGACTGGGTGGTAGGGTTTTAATAAATGAATAATTTCCAAATAAAAGGAAATTTTTAAGAAAAACGTAAGAGATTTTACAATTCCAGTGATTAAAATTAGGGTTTCAATTAAAATATGAGAGATTTAAGAAAACCGGTTAGTCACAAGTAAACTAGGGTTTTTGATTAAAATATTAGGGTTTCTAATCTTTTAAAACAAAATAAGGTTTTAAATCAAACCCTAAGAAATACACTTTAGTATCTTCTTTACAAACAACCTCCTAATGTTCGGGGTGTCACAGTTTGTCTTCTAGGAGATAAATCTATTTGGTATCACTTCATGGAACAACTCCAACCCAAATTTATCCTCAGCAAAGGAGAATTAATTCGAACTCATCATGAAGATTTTGAAGAAAAATGTAAAGAGCCATCAATGCAGTCTCAAGTTGAATCGATTGATAGAAGGAATCATGTGTCAAAGGGAGTTTTGGCATTTAACTCTTATTCTACATCTTCTTACCACTTAATTAATGATATTTCATTGCTTATATATCCAATTTCTGGTTCAAAACAAGTTGAGACTTATTTTGTTTTTGTAGGTTGTAAGGCTGCTCGAAATTTTTCAGCTTTGATTAAAGAGTTGCAACCTGATTTCATACTTGTGCCAGCTGCTTGTAATCTTCCATGCATATTCATACATCCAAAAGTTGGTCACCATGAGCTCATTTTATCAACTCCAACTGGCGCAAATTCAAGTGACTCGTCTGGAGTAACCTTCACTTCATTGCTGCCACTCATGTTGGGTGATGTAGACAAGTGTTTCAATCAAGACTCGAATGTTGTTTCTACCTCACTGGTTCATGCTTCCATGGAAGTGCAACACGAATAGCTCATTGTTCTCTCTCCAGATGGGCAAGTAGTGCCAAATCAGTAACAACTAGGGTCGAATTATACTACCTTGCACAATCAGATTCGAGATTTTTCTAAGTTGAATGAGAGTCATCACCAAGATCCCTATCTAGTGCATGTGAAACATAAGTTGTCCCTACATATACTAATTGTGTGATTTGTTTTGCAGGTTTGAATTTGGCATGCAACGACCAAGGGTTGATGAGAGAGTTTTGGAGTGCTACAAGGAATTTTCACAAGCTTTATACAAGGTGTCTCTTGTCTTGGCAAATGTCCTTATTCAAGAGTATCATGAGGTTGTCCAAGCGACATGTGACGTGGCTGGTGCTCATTCATCTAACTCCCACATTGCTATCCTATAAGCACACCAACATAGAGTATCACTTTTCCCCAAGATTTGAGAACAAATCCTTTTCAAGAGAAGGGGAATGATGCGAATGAGCAAGCTGGCCGTGGTGTTCACATAGGTCCGTGACACGTGCACAAGTTAAAAGATTCAAAGAGTCACTTTAAGTCTTAGTTCATGCCGTATAAGCTTAAGAGAAACCAAGCTCAAGCATTGAAGGAATTGACTTGGAGGATCCTTGCAAGACTACCAAGATATTGCTTACAAGTAAAGGTGCAAGTGATCAAGCCTCAAAGGGAGGATTGGGCCTCGATTAAGTAGCTCTTGTAGAGCTTAGCTTCGGCCATGTGGGCCTTAGGTCCAATAGTACTTTAGTTAGTCATTAAGTTAGTTAATTAGTAGGTTAGCTTTCGGCTAAGAGAGACCCAATAGGCTGGCCGATTTTCCCTTAATGTTTTCCAAGCTTTATTAGGTTTAGTCAAGGCTATAAATAGCCATAAAGCTCATGTTACATTGAAATTTTTTGATATTATTCAATAAAAATTCCAGAATTTCGTCCATTGATTGTGGCAAATTCCTTTAGCTTGTGAAAGCTAGTTTAAACATCCTAGAGTTGATTCTAGGTTGTTTATTGACTTATCAATCAAGCAAACACACTTGATTGTGGCGTCCTCTACCGTTGAATGTTTCTTTTGAGCTTATACGGCATGAACTAAAGATTGAAGTGGCTCTTTGAACTTCTTAACTTGTGCACGTGTCACGGACCTATGTGAACATCACGGCCAGCTTGCTCATTCGCATCATTATGGCACTTGTATTATCACAATACACAGACATACAATCATATACTAATCCAAAATCATTCAAGGTACTTTTCAGCCACATTAATTGAGCACAACATGCTCCGGTGGCAACATATTCCACTTCGATCGTAGACAAGGAAATAGCATTTTGTTTCTTACTTAACCAAGACATTAAGCAATTACCAAGAAAGTGGCATGTTCCACTTGTACTCTTTCTATCTATTCTACATCCATCAAAGTCAGTATCCGAGAAACCACATAAAGGAAATTCATGACATCTAGTATATCAAAGACCATAGTTCAATGTTCCTTTCAAGTATCTAAAATTTCTTTTCACAGCAATCAAGTGAGATTTTTTTGGACAAGATTGGAAACGAGTACACAAACAAACAGCAAACATGATATCAGGTCTACTTGCAGTTAAATAAAGTAAACTGTCAATCATACTTCTATACTTCTTTTCATCAACATTTATACCTCCTTCATCCTTGTCAAGTTTGGTAGATGTGCACATTGGTGTTCCAACTTGCTTTGATTCCTCCATACCAAATCTTTTGATCAGCTCCTTGGTGTATATAGCTTAATTAATGAATGTTCCTTCTCGAGTTTGTTCCACTTGAATCCCAAGGAAGAAATTCAATTCTCCCATCATGCTCAACTCAAACTCTTTTTGCATAATAATGGAAAAATCCTTGCACAAACACTCATTAGTAGCACCAAAGATAATATCATCAACATATATTTCTACAATTAGTAGATCATTGGAGCATTGTTTGGTGAAAATAGTGGTGTCTACAATACCCCTTTTAAAACCATTTTCAATCAAGAAACCACTTAAGCGTTCATACCATGCTCTTGGAGCTTGCTTTAAACCATATAAATTTTTTGAGAGTTTAAACATATGATTTGGAAACATTTCATTTTCAAAACCGGGAGGTTGGTCAACATATACCTCTTGATCAATAAAACTATTTAAGAAAGCACTTTTAACATCTATTTGGAATAATTTAAAATCCTTGAAACATGCAAATGTAAAAAACATTCTAATTGATTCTAGTCTAGTTACGGGAGCAAATGTTTCATCAAAGTTTATTCCCTCTTCTTGAGCATACCTCTTAGTTACTAGTCTAGCCTTGTTTCTCACCACTTCACCTTTGTCATTCATTTTATTTCTAAATATCCATTTTGTGCCAATAATAGGATGATATTGAGGTCTTTCAACTAGAGTCCACACCTTGTTCCCTTCAAATTGGTTTAGCTCCTCTTCCATAACTAAAATTCAGTTTTCATCTTTCAATAAATCAACAACATTTTTTGGTTCAAAATGTAAGACCAAAGCAAAATTGTTCATCAATTGTTTTGAAGAGGAGCGAGTTCTTACCTTTTCGGATGGATCACCAATAATAAGCTCCTTAGGATGATTTTGAACAAACTTTCAAGCTTTTGGAAGATCCCTAGGTGCATCATCATGATTGCCATTTTCTTCCAATGCTTGATTGTTTTGGGGATCATCTTTCTTTGAGCTCTCTTCTTGTGGAGCATTGTTTTGATCATGAATTGTGAGCTCCTTAAGTCCTTCTTGAACACCTACATCATCATCCTCATAACTACTCTTGGAAATATCATCATTACATTCATCAAAAGTGACATGTATGGCTTCTTCAATAACAAAAGCCCTTCTATTATAGACTCTAAAACCTCTTTTGTTCTCACAATATCCGAAGAAAATGTTTTCATCAGATTTCTTGTCAAAATTTTCAAGATGTTCCTTAATATTTAAAATAAAGCATTTGCAACCAAAAACTTTGAAATAACCAACAATTGATGTTTTATAAAACATTAACTCATAAGAGGTTTTGTTCAAAATAAGTTTCAAAAGAACTCTATTCATAGCATAGTAAGCGGTATTAACTGCTTCGGTCCAAAAATATTTTGACAAGTTACATTCACTCAACATGGTTCGTGCGGCTTCTTGAAGAGTTCTATTCTTTCTTTCAACAACACCATTTTGTTAAGGAGTTCTAGTAATTGAAAATTCATGTGTGATTCCATTGTTATCACAGAATTCCGAAAAATCATAAAATTTGAATTCCGAGCCATTGTCACTTCTAATCTTGATAATTTTCAATTCAATCAGATTTTAAACTTTTGCAAATAATGAAACAAAATTTTTGAAAGTATCATCCTTGTGAGTAAGAAATATTACCCAAGTGTATCTAGAATAATCATCAATAATAACCAAACAATATTTTTTACCACCCAAGCTAGCAATTTGTGTAGGACTGAATAAATTAAGATGTAAAAGATCCAACGGTTTTGAAGTAGAAACACAATTCTTAGGTTTGAAGGAAACTTTACTTGTTTTTCAAATTGACAAGCATCACAAATTTTATCCTTTTCAAAATTAATTTTTGGTAAATCTCTAACAAGTTCCTTTTTGAAAATTTCTTTTAACAAATTCATATTGAAATGACAAAATCTTCTATGCCACAATCAAGGGTTTTCATTTGCAACTTTAAGACACTTAAGACTAGAAGAATCAACATTTTCAAGAATAACTACATAAATGTCATTCACTCTTTTTTTCTTGAAGATAATGTTGAATTTTGAGTCAAGAACAAGACATTCATGCTTTTTGAATAATACAAACAGATTTCTATCAAATAATTGACTAACATTCAACAAATTATCAACTAAAAGAACATTGTGAACAAAAGTTTGACCATTCTTACCAACATCTCCAACTCCAACTGTTTTGGCTTTGTTATCATCTCTAAATATTACTTTTCCATTTGATTTTGATTTGAGTTTGATGAATTGTGATGGATCACTGGTCATATGCCTTGAGCATCCACTATCTATGAACCATTTTGATTCCTTAATGATATTTACCAAGCTCACCTACACAAGAGTTCACAAGACGATATTTGGTACCCATTTACTTTTTAGGTTCTTGAGAGTTAGCATTATGTCTAACTATCTACATGCATTTCATGCCATTTCTCATATTCTTTCTTACATAGCAAATTTTTCATGTGACCAACTTGGCAACAAAAGCTACACATAGTCAGCGAATTGCTTACAAAGACAAGTTTAACAAATCTGACTTTCCTTCTTTTATAGATGTTAAATTCGTTTGTATTAGAATTCAACCTTTTCTTATGAATGTCAAAGTGATGTTTTGATTCATTCTTTTGAAAACAGCCTTGTTTCTTGTGTTTAAGCAACTCATTTAGACCATCCATTCTTCTTTCAAGTCACCTTGTTCCTTTTTGAACAACTCACACAGCTTTATTTTTCTATCAAGCTCAAAAAGTAGAACATTCTCATCCTTTTTTTAAGTAGTCATTTTCATTTTTTAGCATTTTGTTTTGTCAAAAAAGATTTACATTGTCTTGAAGCAAAAAACTAATTTTCTATTCTAGTTCCTTATTTCTAGCATAAGATTCTTTCAAACTATTATGCAATCTTTCAATGAAAGACTCAACACCATCATTAGATTCATCATCACTAACAGGTTGAGAGTTGCAAGTAGTTACCTCATCATCACTTTTCCTTCTTTCTTCTTCTTCATTGGACACTCACTGATGTAGTATCCAAGTTGTCTGCATTCAAAGCATTTGTCCACTTGCTTTTTATTGGCCTCTTGTTTTTCTTTGTTTCTTACATTGTTGAACTGATTTGAAAATGTATTGCTAGGTCCTCATTTTCTGAATCTTCTTTTGTCGAGAATTCTTTTGAAACTTCTCGTGATGAGAGAAAGATCATTGTCATCAGTTTCTACATTTTCTCCATCCAAGGAAGCCGAATCATCTTCATCTTGAGAAACTTTTAGAGCAATGCTCTTTCTCACTTTTGCATCTTCCTCCTCTTGCACCTTAGACTTGAATTTCAGCTCGTAAGAAGTTAGAGAATTTATGAGAGATTCAATAGGCATAGAATTTAGATCTTTAGCCTCTTCAATGGCAGTCACCTTACTCTCCCAATCTTTGGTCAAGGCGTTCAAAATCTTTCTGTTTTTCTCACCTAAGGTGTATTCCTTTTCCAGCACCTCTAAGTCCTTAATGAGATCATTGAATCTACAATACATCTTATCAATATTTTCATGAGATTTCATCTTAAATGATTCATACTTAGTAACTAGGATTGATTTCTTTTGTTCACTTGCATTCTCACTCCCTTCATGGATTTCTCTTAGTTTATACTAAATCTCTTTCGCAGATGTACAACCTTTGACTTTAATAGACTCATTTGAATCTAGAGCACTATACAACACATTCATAGCCTTGGCATTCAAAGTGAGGTGAGTTCTATCCTCAACAATCAACTTGTTTTTGGTTTTTGGTCTTGGTCTATGAGTGACTTCATCAATTATAGAGGCATCAAATGGACATTCATTAACAATAAACCACAGTTCAATATCAATAGATTGCAAGAAGATAATCATTCTTTCCTTCCAACTCACATAATTGGATCCATTAAACATTTGGGGTCTAGTGACAGATTATCCTTCAAAAAATATGACATTGTTGGTTGTCATTTTTATTCCAAAGTCGATTGAGCTTAATCTCTAGGAGACCAAGCTCTGATACCAATTGTAAGGATCGAAAACAACCTAAGAGGGGAGGTTAATTAAAAACTAACCAAATTATGAGACTTTTTTTTGGCTAAATATGAAATTTACTCTCTTTTCTAGATGACCACACAATAGAGCAAATAATGAAAAAGCACAAGTGCTCGTGAGTAGAAGAGATGAACAATTTATATTGTAAGATAGTACATGAAAGAGATAGAATAGCAAACCAAATTTCAAACCCCTCTTGAGTTTGAATATCACTTCATAGAGCAAGCTTCTTCAAGTTGATCAATTACAACCAATCTTTGTGTACAAAGGAAGAATCACTTCCTCCTTGCCCCAAGCCACACTTGGTCAAACTAGAAAGTTTTACTATCACTAAGATAACTCTCACAAAACTACACTATTGAAGTAATTTTCACACACAAGAAAAGCTTATACGAAATCTAGACAACTAAGAGTACAAATCTTCTTTGAAGAGAATTTTCCTACTAAAATTGCTCTAAATCTTTTGTAGTCTCAATGTGCAAAAGTATTTTGAAGTGGTTGACTTTGCTCTATTTATATGAGACCAAAAAGTTTCTCCATTAATTCTTCCAACGGATAGAAGGCAGTTGAACAGTCAACTAGCCGTTGGTAGTGTCGGACGTCCGGTAGTTTTGTTTCTTACGTCTGACAGCAGGCAGTGAGCAAAAGAAATTTTCTTTAATTTTTTCAGATGTCCGATACGTTCAAAGCTTGCGTTCGAAAGCAGATAGTAAAGTTTGAGAAATCTTCTTCAATTCTTTCGGACGTCTGGTACCTCCAGTACTCTGCGTCCGAAGTGTTGCGCAGTTTATCGGACGTCCGATTCTCTAATGTTTCGCGTCCGATCGAGATCAGTGAGCTTGGAGGAAATGTTTTAATTCCTTTGGATGTCCGGTGATGGAGTTCTTCATGCATCCGAAGTTGTTCAATGATTGTTAGACGTCCGATCCAGTCTTTACGAGCGTCCGACAGTTTCAGTGATCTTTGTCTTTTCTAATTGCGCTTAATTTTTGAACCTGATTTGCTCAATTGCTGAAAAGATCTTTGAGGAAAAAATTAGTAACATCCATTTGTTTTGTAAATGTGAGAACCCGTATTTCCCTAATATTTTTCCTAGGGTTTTCCCCCTTAATTGCATGTTTTCTGCATTTTCTGGCTTGGGAATATTTCTTGGTGGATTTTATGAATAATTATAGTTTTTAGATCATTTTTCTAGTATTGGAGAGTTTTTAGAAAATTAAGAATATATAATGGACGTGGGACCCACTAGTGCGAAAAGTTCGGAAAAATTCGGCCAATTAGGTTAAATTCTGGATACTGTGTAAAATTTATCGGGTGTTAAGAGATAAGTAGAGGATGTAAGAGGAAAAAGAAAAGATGAGATTGCATTTAAGGAGTGACAAGTGTCAACCTTTTATTGGATTTGACTTATGGAACACTATTCACTTTTTGACTTTTGACCCATTTGATTAAATATCTTGAAAATTCACAAAAAATTACCATTTCTTACCTCCTTGTTGGCCGGCCACCTTAAGCTCAAGAAGGGAGAAAACCTCTTCAAGTTTTGATCTCATCTTGCTCCAATTCAACAACTCAACCAACTAAACTTGCTTTTAATCCATAAAATCCCTCTAGTTAGTGCTAGTGAGTGTTTTGGTGAAGTTTTTTTGGAGAGCTAAGGTGTTCTACAACTTCCCCTCTCTTGTTTACTAGGTAAGTGATGCTTAAACTTCCTCCTATACTTAATGATGTTTAATTTGTGCCTAATGGGAGCTAAAGTGATGGATTATGTGATTTATTTCTTGGTTTGAAGTGATTTGGTGAAGTTTTTTATTTTATTGAGGAATTTTCTGGTTTAATATGATCATGATGTTGTGGCCTTGTATGATGGTTGGCAATGGCCCATAATGACTTTAGTAGGTGTGAAAGATAGATAATTGCAACCAATTTTGGGTTTGGATTGAAATGTGAAAAGTTAGGGTTTCATAACCCCCTTTTCTGTCCGGTTTTGGATCATGTGGTTAGAGGCCGAATTGGTCTTTTCTTAAAACATGAAAGTTGTAGGTATTGATGTGTTTTAGGTGCCTGTAAAATTTCAGGTCATTTGGAGTAGTGTAGAGTGAGATATGTCGATTTTACTGTAGCTGTTCTGGTTTGGTCAGAATGTGAAAACTGCGCTTGTAATCGTCTGTTTTGACTGGAATTGCTTTGGATTTGGATGTTGAGGTATTCTAATGAAATGTATCTGGATGTCTTAGCTACCATATGCCTTTGGAATCAATGCATTTGGACTTGTATGGACCGAGTTCCACTCATTACAGTGTTGTGCGATTTGTGAACCTGCAATTACGGTTCTGGTTTGGTATTTTGCATATTTGACCTAGTTGTGCTAGGAACTAGACTGAGTGGCCTTCTACATTGTTGTAGCCCTGTCTTTTAGCTTCGAGATGGTGGGTCTTACACCCTCATCCGATAAGCGTAGCGCATTTTGTGCCATTACCGCATTAGGAGGCCAAAACTATTTTGTTGTTGGGTCAAATAAGTTACATTTCCTGATTTTCTGGTTTGCTATTATGCTTAAATATGTATGTGAAACCCTATTGGGGTTGTGATTGGCATGGCTTTATGACTCGTTATCGAGTCTCATTGTATTTGTTTGCTTGTTCTAGGAGGTAACGGTGGTGCACGACGTTCGTTTAACGACGGTGCATGAAACATCATTTTCTTGAGTGGTGAGTATACTACTCACTTAATTGTTACAATGTCGCTTTGTTATATGTGCATTTGATGCCTGGAAGGCTTACTTGGCTATTGGAATTGATAGAGGTGAGGGTGTACTTGACCGCCCTCACCCCTTGTGATAACAATCATGACTGTGTACCGTTTACTGAAATACTGCAATCGATATATGAGATATTGAATTCCTTTCATGAAAAACTGATTTGGTGTCGTTTGGACGAATATCCAACGGCCTTACTGTATTACTGAGCTCAACCTCGTTGGTAGTCAATTGAATCGAGCCGGCGAGGGCTTGGTCGTGAAAATTGACTTGCCACGAGGACTGTACTGGGGAACCTTGTGGTAATGAGACTCTTGGTTCTGGTATACTCGAGTATTACCAAAAACTACTGAAATGGAGTGCGGGCCCGGTTGGGGTATGTTGGGTGGAAGGAATGGAAGTAAAGTGAGGTCTACGGTTTGGTACTTTTAACATTGACGGAGGATCAATGGGGATGGATCAAGAATATAAGCGAGGAAATGGGCTCTTGAGAGCCGTCCGTATCCTTTCCCTGATTTGATTTACTTCTTATTTGCATACATGTACCGAACGGTTATGCTTATGTGATTTTAGTTGCTATTGTGGTAGTAACTCACTGAGCTTTAGCTCACTCCGTTCCATTTGTTTTCCTTACAGGAAAATGATCACTTTTGGAAAGATTATGCTAGCAAGTTGAGCTCATGTACATGCATATTTCGAATAGCTCCTTGAGGGTGAAAATCCTAAGTGTTTTGGTTTCAACCAATGATTGGGTTGTAATTGGCTAGTTGCACATGTATAAACTTTTGGATATTTTGGTGTGCCGCTTTGGCTTGTAAATGTTGGATTTCAATGTACATATGTCAAATTGATGTTTGGTTGAACTTTGGGTTGATACGCATTTCAAACGGAAAAAGGAAAAAAATTTGGCGGGAGTGAACAGGGCCGAATCCGGCCAGGAATCCGGCTAGAAACTGGCCGGATTGAGGGCTGGATTGCCCTGTGGGAAAATGGATCCGGCCAGTTGCTCTTTGGCCGGTATCCGGCCAGACAATCCGGCCGGAATCTTGGCCAGATTGCCGGCCGGATTGTGAGAGGTTTTGGAAAAAAAAAAGAAAAAATTTGACACTCACTAGCCAGTATCCGGCTAGGTATCCGGTCGGATTCTGACGTGTCTGGCACTATTCATCTTCGGCTTCGATTTTCATTTTTTTTATTTTGTGATTTTGACTTATTTGCGCACGTTGGTATGTTCCGGAACGTATTAGATCGACGTAAACTGTCCCGTTAGTCCTGGCGAGAGCTGGGCAGGCAGTCCGCTAACCCCTTTGGTTCGCCTTAGGGGAAGGTGGGGCTGTCACAGGTGGTATCAGAGCCTAGGTTTGAATTAGCCTGGGTGTAATAGAAGTGCTCGACTTGAGGGTTCTATTGTTTATGCCTTTTACGGTTATTCATGCTATTTCTTCCTTTGATATAGGATGGACGCGAGTGGTGACTCGAGTGACCGCCCGGCTGGAGATCTTCCACGTAGCTGGCTACCGCCAATTAAGTACCAAATCAGGCAAAAGGGGGCCGTGGTGCGTTGGAGCCCGGCCAATCGCCTTCGACAGTGTGAGTGCCGTAGCACTTACGCCTATCCGAACGCTCTAGTGTTGGCGGTGGCGAAGGAGCGTGAGGAGCTAGCGGATGATAATGCTAAGCTGGAAGCTGGCATTGCCAAGTTGGAGGCCGAGGTGGCTCAGGTTAGGGCGACCAACGAGAAGCAAGCCTCGCGTATTAAAGAGCTAGAATATGACGTGCTCGAGGTTGAGGACAGAGTTGATGACCTATGTGACCAATTAAGGCAGGCACGAGAGCGCGAACTCAAGCGAGCTCGCAAAGTCAGGGGTCGCGCTGAGGCGATCTTTAATCTGTGTGATGATGGGCTCGAGGAGGATAGCGATGAGGCCTCGTGTGCGGGGGCCGAGGCTGGGGAGGAGTCTACCCCGTCGCCTGGGTCCCAGACCCCAGCGACTGACTAGGCCTTGATCTTTAGGCATCTTTTGGATAGTTGGTGGTTTTTGTATGTACATAGGGATAGGGATAGAGCCTTAGCTAACCGTTTTGGGTTGGGTTAGCTACGTGTAAATCTCTTTTGATAGGCCAATCCTCGGGTGGATCGTTTATGTTCGTACGTGCCTTGGCCGTACCTGACTTGACTGATTGTATATATGTGTGTGGCTTGATCTTGTCTGGCTTGTATATATGTGCTTGTGATCATGTTTGAAATGTATAAATATGTGTTATTGTGAAAGTTTTGCGTGTACTTATATGTCTTGTTACTACTTTGGTTTAGTACTCTTGCCTAGACTAAGAAAAACCTATGGAAGGAACACGAAGTGGTCGGGGACGTGGGCGCGGATCTAGACAACCCACACCGGTTACGGGTACGGGGGAAACCTCTACTGGACCCAATCCTGAACCACAAATAGACCCCAATGTGCAAATAGCTGCTGCTATGCAGCAAATGACTAACCTACTCGCACAAGTAGTGCAACAACAGGGCCAAAACCCAAATCCTAACCCCGAGAACCCTGGTAACCATGTCGAGAGCGAGGATAGAGCTCTCGAACGCTTTCAAAAGTTCGCTCCGCCAAAGTTTGTCTGGGGACCCGACCCTGACGTCGCTGAGAAATGGCTTGAAAAGATGGTTGACATATTTGCAGCCCTACACTATCCTGATGAACGGCAGGTTACTTTTGCCGTGTTTCAACTTGAGGGAGCGGCCCGTTCCTGGTGGAATGTAATTAGACAGAAATGGGAAAGGGAGCAGACACCCAGGACTTGGGTGAACTTTATTCGAGAGTTTAATGCGAAGTTCTTCCCTCCTCTAGTCCAGGAGAGGAAGGAGGACGAGTTCATTAGACTCTGTCAAGGGGCTCAGACGGTGGCGGAATATGAAAGTCAGTTCACCCGCTTGTCCAAGTTTGCACCTGAGTTAATCATGACTGAGCAAAGACGGACTAGGCGTTTTATTCAGGGTTTGAATGTTGAGATTCAGAAAGACCTTGCGGCGGCCCAAATCACTGCGTTTAGCGAGGCCGTGGAAAAGGCCCAACGGGTCGAGAGTGCACGGTTGCAAGTCCGGAACTTCCAGGCTAAGAAGCGTGGCTTTTCTGGGAGTACTTCCGGACAGGGTGAAAAGAGTACCCCCTTTAAATTTGGACGAGGAACGGGTGGTGGTCGACAATCTGGTTCAGGCAGAGGGACTCCATTCAGGGGTGGCCAAGCTAGGCGTGGACAAAGGGGAAATGTTCAGAGTGGCTCGGCTTCAGCATCTCGCGGTCCCTGCGGGCATTGCGGGAAGTCAAACCACAACGAAGATAACTGCTGGAGGAAACTGGGTAAATGTCTGCGATGTGGAAGCGCGGACCACCAATTGGCTACTTGCCCGGTCCTGAAATAAGATGGAAAAGGAAGCCAACTACCGCCGAGGATCAATACTGGACCAGCCAAGCGAGATGGGTCCAAACCTAAAGTTCCAGCTAGGGTGTATTCTTTAGAGTCCCATCAGGTCCCAGAGTCTTCAGAGGCCGTAGAAGGTACGATCCCTATTTTCCACCGTTTTGCCAAAGTTTTAATTGATTCTGGTGCCACTCATTCGTTTGTTAACCCGGATTTCATGTGTGGCATCGATATAAAACCTGCTAGTTTACCATATGACCTAGAAGTTAGTACACCTACGGGGAATCAACGTTTGGTGACTAGTATGGTTTATAGGGATTGTGATGTATGGGTAGGTGAAAGGAGATTTTTAGGAGACTTGATTAGCTTGTCCATTAAGGGGTACGATGTGATTCTGGGTATGGACTGGCTAGCCAAATATAACGCCCAACTGGATTGTAAAACGAAAATAGTAGAATTTCGCATTCCTGGCGAGGCAACCTTAAGGTTGGATATAAGGGGTAGGTTAGCCTCATCTGCTTTAATTTCGGGCATCCGAGTTAGGAAACTGATTAGTAGAGGGGCGCAAGGATTTTTGGCCTTTTTTATTAACACCCCTACGGATAAATTAAAGGTTGAAGATGTGGCCGTAGTAAGGGAATTTCCGGGTGTATTCCCTGATGAGTTAGTAGCCTTACTTCCGGAAAGAGAGATAGAATTTCGAATAGACCTGTTGCCTGGAACTGCACCTATCTCGAAAACCCCTTACCGAATGGCGCCTGCAGAACTTAAGGAGCTTAAGTTGCAGTTACAAGACCTTTTGGAGCGGGGATTCATTCATGAGAGTTGTGAGGCCCCAGTCCGTTCGTAAGTCGATATTAGGGTTATTTGATATTCTGTATAGAAAAAAAACAGGGTTTTATGGCTAGGAACGAAACCCTAATTCGGTTAAGTTTGAAAATCCTAGTTTACGTATTATTATTATAAGGTTCAAGCTATAATTTATATTCGGTATTCTAGTGTGTGCCTTGACCTAGGTAAATATAGGATTTTTTTTAATTACAAAGGTTTAGTAAGTTTGAATGATTAGCAAACCTCTAGTGTTACTATATTAGAAAGCTTAAGTGGAGTTTTATTTATCGCCCGCCTTTTTCCACATTTTCTTTATTAGAAAAGTTCCCCAGATAATTTTTATGAGTAATTATAGTTTTTAGATGATTTTTCTAGTATTGGAGAGTTTTTGAAAAATTAAGGATAAACAACGGACGTGGGACCCACTAGTGCGAAAAGTTCGAAAAAATTCGGCCAATAAGGTTAAGTTTCGGATACTGTGTGAAATTTATCGGGTGTTAAGAGATAAGTAGAGAGTGAGATTTGATTGATGTGAGAGGGAAAAGAAGAGATAGGAATGCATTAATGGTGGTGACAAGTGTCACCATTTCATTGGAGAAGACTTATGAATTACTATTTCATTTTTTTGACTTTTGACCAAATTGGTTAAATATCTAAAAAATTAACCAAAAATCACCATTTTCTTTCACCTTGTGGCCGGCTCTCTCTTCCCCTCTTTCTCTCTCTCTTACTCCAAGTACAAGGAAGAAACACTTCAATCTTGTTCCAAATCATCAAAACCAACCATCCAACCTTGATTTTGCTCCATAAAACACCTTCAAGTGGTGGTTGTGAGTTGTTTTGTGGATTTGTTTGGAAGAGCTAAGGTGGTCTACAACTTCCTCTCTCTTGTTTACTTGGTAAGTGATGCTTAAACTTCCTCCTACACCTAATGATGCTTAAGTTATGCTTAGTAGTGGCTAAAGTGATGATATTTGTGATTTATTTCTTGATTTGAAGTGATTTGGTGAAGTTTTTATATTTTTGAGGAATTTTCTGGTTTAATATGAATGTGATGTTGTGGTTGTTTATGATGGTTGATAATGAGGGGTAATGACTCTAGTAGGTGTGTTTGATAAGAATTTGCAATCAATTTTGGGTTTGGAATGAATTGAGAAAAGTTAGGGTTTGATAACCCCTAATTCTGTCCGGTTTTGGATCATAGGGTTAGAGACCGAATTGGACTTTTCTCAAAACATAAAAGTTGTAGGTATTGATGTGTTTGAGGTGCTTGTAAAATTTCAGGTCATTTGGATTAGTGTAGAGTGAGATATGTCGATTTTACTGTTGCTGTTCTGGGTTGATCAGAATGCGAAAACTGCACTTGTAATTGGCCATTTTGACTGGAATTGCTTTGGTTTTAGATGTTGGTGTCTTCTGATGAAATATAGAGGAATGTATTAGCTACCATATGCCTTTGGAATCAATGCATTTGGACTTGTATAGACTGAGTTGGACTCATTACAGTATTATGTGATTTGCAAACCTGTTTTGGTAATTCTGGTTTCGTATTTTGCATATTTGACCTAGTTGTGCTAGGAGATGGACTGAGTGGCCTTCTACATTGTAGTAGCCCTGTGTCTTAGCTTCGAAACGGTGGGTCTTACACCCCCATCCGATAACCGTAATGAATTTGGTACCATTACCGCATATTGAGGTCAAATACGGTTTGTGATCCTGTTTTGCGATTCTGGTATAGTGTCTTGCATTTTTGACCTTGTTACATTCAAAATTGGACAAAGTTTCCTTCTTCAACATTGTAGCCCCTTAAGTCCTGGATATTCCTATAAATTTCCAGGTTAAACGGATTAGTATATCCTGAGCTATAAACGAAATACTCAGACCTGTTTTGACCGTCAAATTCTGTTACGTTTTTTGGAAAGTTTATGACTGGAACTTTGGCTTCACATTTGACTGGGTTACAAGCTGTTTGGGCTTGCGACCAAAACACCAAACTTATAGCCCTATATCAGAGCTTTCCAACGCCCTTGGAATTTCATGAATCGGATTTATAAAACCTGAGATTTAGCCGAGCAAACAAGGCTTGCCCGTGAAAATGACCATTTTCTGGTCAGATCTGTTTTGGTCCTGATGACCAATTTCCGTTCCGAATTTAGATTGCCGACCTTCATGAACGTTGTTCCATTTGGAATGAACTATCTAACTGCCAATTTTCAGCTCTTTTGACCATGTGTAGCATAGAAAACAGTTTGCACTCAAAACTGACCATTTGTGCATTGGCCAGATTTCGTAAGTGGTTGTGTTTGGTTCATTTGGGACTGAAGCCTCCAGTTTCAGTTCTGGATGCCTTCATAACAGTTGTTGTTCATCCTTTAAGCTTCGATATGGCGTCTCATACGCCTTAATCCGATATTCATAGCTCAACTTATGAGTAAACTAGAAACGAGTGTCAAATCTGCCGTTTCCACTAACGGCCGTTTCCGTTTCCGTCCGTCATATTTACGTGCGCGCGTGTCGTTTTTGCCGGTTTGCTTGTTTTAGGCACGATAGTAGCCGTTTGTGATATTATGTGACACAATCTTCTATTTCAGACGGTGGTGAGTTGGGCTGAACTGGTGGGGCCCACTACTAGCTGTTCATTTCGATCGGACTTCGTACTTTTGCTATTTCAGTTTCTGTGTAAGTATTCAGGCCAGTTTGGTGTGTTTTTCTTTGCTATGTGTTTGAGATATGTGAAAAGGGTACTTAGGCAAGGGTGTACTTTATCGCACTCGACCTAAACCCTAATTTGATTGTATAATTGTACTTGACATATGTATATGAACCTTTTGGAACCAAAACCCTTGAGCTTGTGGCTCGGGGTGACTTTCGAGTAAAGTTTGTGAAGTTTGCAAAGTTTGTGAGTTCGTGGGCCCGATCTAAGACCTGTTTGGACTATTCGAGCCGGTTAGGGCTTGGTTAAAAGTCAGTCCAACTTAGTCTGAGGTCACCAAGTTTGTAGGTTCATGTTATGAACCAATTTTGTGAATCCGATTCACCGAGAAGGTGACTAAGTTTGTGACCCGAGCTTGTGACTCAAGCTCAAGTTTTTGATTTCGTTCGCCCGGGCAAGTTTGTGAGGTGACTGGCCAGTGAGGGTGATAAGGTGTCGGTGGGTGTACAAGTGAAGTTCTACGGACCATTGAGTGCGGTCGACGGAGTGTCGGCAGGAGATCATACATGGCACATGAATTGGCTTTGGAGCCACCCGTATCCTTATTATATGATGTTGTTCTTTTCTGCTTTTGCTTTACTCTTATTGTGTAATTGTTGCTACGTGAATTTACGCTTTTGCCCCTGTTTACTTGCTAAGCATATAACTTACCCCATTTCTTTTGTTTTCCTTAGCAGGGGCCGACGCGGGGACTTTTGGCTCGTATACTAGTATAGTTAGATTGGCTTGTAATAGTTGAACAGTTAAAATGTTTGTTTTTGTTTTGGTGGTTTGTATAAGAACCCTTCTTAGGGTCTATCTTCTGCTGGTTGTGGTTATAGTGTATTAGAGTGGTTTGACTCGAGACTTTTGAAGATGTAAATATAACTTTTGGGATTGTATATATTGTATATAGTGCTCTTTCGATCTATCTCGTTTTATTGCTTTAAGTTTTGAGTCCTGGCGCGAGTTAGGCAGGCGGCCCGCCGATACCCTTGGGTTCGCCCTTGGGAGAAGTGGGGTCGTCACAAGAGTGGGTCTCCTTGGGGAGCTCTGGTCCTATTTGTGAAGAAAAAGGACGGAACCTTGAGGATGTGTATAGACTATCGGGGTCTGAACAATGTTACGATCAAGAATAAATATCCACTGCCCTACATCGACGAGTTGTTTGACCAGTTGCAAGGCGCAGTAGTCTTCTCAAAGTTGGACCTCCGACAAGGATATTACCAGTTGTTAATTAGGAAGGAGGACATTCCGAAAACTGCTTTCAACTCAAGATACGGGCATTACGAGTTCGCCGTTATGCCCTTTGGACTGACCAATGCTCCCGCCGCCTTCATGGACCTAATGCATAGGGTTTTTAAACCCTATCTGGACCGATTTGTCGTTGTGTTCATTGACGACATTTTGGTCTACTCTAAGACACGCGAGGAGCATGAGGAGCATTTGAGAGTGGTGTTGCAGACATTAAGGGAACATAAGTTGTACGCCAAGTTTAGTAAGTGCGAGTTCTGGTTGGAAAAAGTAGCATTCCTAGGGCACGTGATCTCCCACGAAGGCATTTCAGTGGATCCGGCGAAGGTAGAGGCCGTGACCAATTGGAAGAGGCCAGAAAACCCCACGGAAATTCGCAGTTTTCTAGGGCTAGCTGGGTACTATCGAAGGTTCATTAAAGATTTATCCAAATTAGCAGGACCTTTAACTGACCTGACGAAGAAGCATGGTCAATTTTTCTGGAACGCCCGATGCGAAACAAGTTTTCAGGAACTAAAGAGAGGATTGACCATGGCTCCAGTGCTAGTTTTGCCAAATGGAGTGGACGGGTTTGCGGTGTATGCCGACGCGTCGCGAGAAGGCCTGGGGTGCGTATTGATGCAGAACCGGAATGTGATTTCTTTCGCCTCTAGGAAATTGAAGCTTCACGAGCAGAACTACCCGACTCACGATCTGGAACTAGCCGCAGTTGTCTTTGCACTGAAAAAGTGGAGGCATTACCTATATGGGGTGACCTTCGAAGTGTATTCGGATCACAAAAGTCTTAGGTACCTTTTCTCTCAGAAGGAACTGAACATGAGGCAACGACGGTGGATGGAATTCCTGGAAGATTACGACTGCACAATCAATTACCATCCGAGAAAGGCAAATGTGGTAGCAGATGCTTTGAGTCGTAAGGTACAAGTAGCAGGATTGATGATTAAGGAGTGGGATTTATTAGAATCCGTGTGCGAGTGGAGACCCTGTCTTGGGAGCCATAAGGTGGTATTTGGCAATGTTAGGGTGACCTCCGCTCTACTGGAACGCATAAAAGGGGCGCAAGGCGAAGATTTGATGGTTCAGAAGTGGAGAGAGAAAGTGGAAAAAGGAGAAACTACGGACTTCAATTTGAGTCCTGAGGGTATTTTGAAGTATCGAAACCGAATAGTGGTACCGAAGGAAGAGTCAATGAAAATGGAGATTCTGGAGGAAGCCCATCGGTCCAAGTATACAATCCATCCGGGCAGCAGTAAGATGTACCAAGACCTGAAAGGAACCTATTGGTGGGACAATATGAAGAAGGAAATCGCTCAGTACGTGCAGAAATGTCTCATTTGTCAACAGGTGAAAGCAGAACATCAAAAACCATCAGGTTTGTTACAACCCTTGGAGATACCCGAATGGAAGTGGGAAAACATCACAATGGACTTCGTTTCAGGTTTACCAAGGACGCAAAGAGGACATGATGCCGTTTGGGTGATCGTGGATCGATTAACCAAATCGGCCCATTTCTTGCCGGTGAACATGAAGTATTCAATGGACAAGTTGGCCCGACTGTACATGGACGAGATAGTAAGACTACACGGTGTTCCTGTGAGCATTGTCTCTGACCGAGATCCACGGTTCGTATCTCGGTTCTGGCAGAAGTTTCAAGAAACCCTGGGGACTAAACTCAATTTGAGCACGACCTATCACCCTCAGACGGATGGACAGTCAGAGCGGACAATTCAAACTCTCAAGGACATGCTACGAACTTGCATTCTGGATTTTGGTGGCAACTGGGGTCAACACATGACCTTAGTAGAGTTTGCGTACAACAACAGCTTCCATTCGTCGATTCAAATGGCTCCGTACGAAGCCCTCTACGGACGCAAGTTCCGGTCACCTATTTACTGGGACGAAGTTGGCGAAAAGAAAGCACTAGATCCAGCAACTATTCCATGGATGGAAGAGGCTCAAGAGAAGGTCAAGTTAATACGGTAACGAATCCAAACAGCTCAAAGCCGCCAAAAGAGCTACGCGGATAACCGAAGAAAAGACTTGGAGTTTGAAGTTGGAGACCATGTATTTCTTAAAATCACACCCTTACGAAGTATCACAGCGGGCAAAGGAAAGAAACTTAAACCGCGGTACGTCGGACCCTACAAGATCCTGCAAAGGGTAGGAGCGGTCGCATATCGATTGGAACTGCCATCCAGTCTCTCTCGAATCCACGACGTGTTTCACGTCTCAATGCTAAAGAAGTATCATCCTGACCCATCCCATATCTTACAACCGGAGGAGATCGAAGTAGATGAATCGCTTGCCTATGAAGAGAAACCGGTCCAAGTGCTCGATCGGAAAGTCAAAGAGCTCAGAAACAAGCGGATTCCGCTAGTAAAAGTACTATGGAGGAACCATGGGGTAGAGGAAGCTACCTGGGAAGTGGAAGAGGAAATGCGAAAGAAGTATCCAAACCTTTTCGGGAATTAAGGTGAGAAATTTCGAGGACGAAATTCTTTTAAGGGGGAGAGAGTGTGAGAACCCGTATTTCCCTAATATTTTTCCTAGGGTTTTCCCCCTTAATTGCATGTTTTCTGTATTTTCTGGCTTGGGAATATTTCTTGGTGGATTTTATGAATAATTATAGTTTTTAGATCATTTTTCTAGTATTGGAGAGTTTTTAGAAAATTAAGAATATATAATGGACGTGGGACCCACTAGTGCGAAAAGTTCGGAAAAATTCGGCCAATTAGGTTAAATTCTGGATACTGTGTAAAATTTATCGGGTGTTAAGAGATAAGTAGAGGATGTGAGAGGAAAAAGAAAAGATAAGATTGCATTTAAGGAGTGACAAGTGTCAACCTTTTATTGGATTTGACTTATGGAACACTATTCACTTTTTGACTTTTGACCCATTTGATTAAATATCTTGAAAATTCACAAAAAATTACCATTTCTTACCTCCTTGTTGGCCGGCCACCTTAAGCTCAAGAAGGGAGAAAACCTCTTCAAGTTTTGATCTCATCTTGCTCCAATTCAACAACTCAACCAACTAAACTTGCTTTTAATCCATAAAATCCCTCTAGTTAGTGCTAGTGAGTGTTTTGGTGAAGTTTTTTTTGGAGAGCTAAGGTGTTCTACAACTTCCCCTCTCTTGTTTACTAGGTAAGTGATGCTTAAACTTCCTCCTATACTTAATGATGTTTAATTTGTGCCTAATGGGAGCTAAAGTGATGGATTATGTGATTTATTTCTTGGTTTGAAGTGATTTGGTGAAGTTTTTTATTTTATTGAGGAATTTTCTGGTTTAATATGATCATGATGTTGTGGCCTTGTATGATGGTTGGCAATGGCCCATAATGACTTTAGTAGGTGTGAAAGATAGATAATTGCAACCAATTTTGGGTTTGGATTGAAATGTGAAAAGTTAGGGTTTGATAACCCCCTTTTCTGTCCGGTTTTGGATCATATGATTAGAGGCCGAATTGGTCTTTGCTTAAAACATGAAAGTTTTAGATATTGATGTGTTTGAGGTGCCTGTAAAATTTTAGGTCATTTGGAGTAGTGTAGAGTGACATATGTCTATTTTACTGTAGCTGTTCTGGTTTGGTCAGAATGTGAAAACTGCGCTTGTAATCGTCTGTTTTGACTGGAATTTCTTTGGATTTGGATGTTGAGGTCTTCTGATGAAATGTAGCTGGATGTCTTAGCTACCATATTCCTTTGGAATCAATGCATTTGGACTTGTATGGACCGAGTTGCACTCATTACAGTGTTGTGCAATTTGTGAACCTGCAATTACGGTTCAGGTTTGGTATTTTGCATATTTGACCTAGTTGTGCTAGGAACTAGACTGAGTGGCCTTCTACATTGTTGTATCCCTGTCTTTTAGCTTCGAGATGGTGGGTCTTACACCCTCATCCGATAAGCGTATCGCATTTTGTGCCATTGCCGCATTAGGAGGCCAAAACTGTTTTGTTGTTGGGTCAAATGAGTTACATTTCCTGATTTTCTGGTTTGCTATTATGCTTAAATATGTATGTGAAACCCTATTGGGGTTGTGATTGGCATGGCTTTATGACTCGTTATCGAGTCTCATTGTATTTGTTTGCTTGTTCTAGGAGGTAACGGTGGTGCACGACGTTCGTTTAACGACGGTGCATGAAACATCATTTTCTTGAGTGGTGAGTATACTACTCACTTAATTGTTACAATGTCGCTTTGTTATATGTGCATTTGATGCCTGGAAGGCTTACTTGGCTATTGGAATTTATAGAGGTGAGGGTGTACTTGACCGCCCTCACCCCTTGTGATAACAATCATGACTGTGTACCGTTTACTGAAATACTGCAATCGATATATGAGATATTGAATTCCTTTCATGAAAAACTGATTTGGTGTCGTTTGGACGAATATCCAACGGCCTTACTGTATTACTGAGCTCAACCTCGTTGGTAGTCAATTGAATCGAGCCGGCGAGGGCTTGGTCGTGAAAATTGACTTGCCACGAGGACTGTACTGGGGAACCTTGTGGTAATGAGACTCTTGGTTCCGGTATACTCGAGTATTACCAAAAACTACTGAAATGGAGTGCGGGCCCGGTTGGGGTATGTTGGGTGGAAGAAATGGAAGTAAAGTGAGGTCTACGGTTTGGTACTTTTAACATTGACGGAGGATCAATGGGGATGGATCAAGAATATAAGCGAGGAAATGGGCTCTTGAGAGCCGTCCGTATCCTTTCCCTGATTTGATTTACTTCTTATTTGCATACATGTACCGAACGGTTATGCTTATGTGATTTTAGTTGCTATTGTGGTAGTAACTCACTGAGCTTTAGCTCACTCCGTTCCATTTGTTTTCCTTACAGGAAAATGATCACTTTTGGAAAGATTATGCTAGCAAGTTGAGCTCATGTACATGCATATTTCGAATAGCTCCTTGAGGGTGAAAACCCTAAGTGTTTTGGTTTCAACCAATGATTGGGTTGTAATTGGCTAGTTGCACATGTATAAACTTTTGGATATTTTGGTGTGCCGCTTTGGCTTGTAAATGTTGGATTTCAATGTACATATGTCAAATTGATGTTTGGTTGAACTTTGGGTTGATAGGCATTTCAAACGGAAAAAGGAAAAAAATTTGGCTGGAGTGAACAGGGCCGAATCCGGCCAGAAATTGGCCGGATTGAGGGCCGGATTGCCCTGTGGGAAAATGGATCCGGCCAGTTGCTCTCTGGCCGGTATCCGGCCAGACAATCAGGCCGGAATCTTGGCCGGATTGCCGGCCGAATTGTGAGAGGTTTTGGAAAAAAAAAAGAAAAAAATTTGACACTCACTGGCCAGTATCCGGCCAGGTATCCGGCAATCTGGCCGGATTCTGACGTGTCTGGCACTATTCACCTTCGGCTTCGATTTTCATTTTTTTTATTTTGTGATTTTGACTTATTTGCGCGCGTTGGTATGTTCCGGAACGTATTAGATCGACGTAAACTGTCCCGTTAGTCCTGGCGAGAGCTGGGCAGGCAGTCCGCTAACCCCTTTGGTTCGCCTTAGGGGAAGGTGGGGCTGTCACAGTAAACATCAAAAGTTAGGGACTCAGATTTACAAAGAAAATGTATTCGAAAAAATAAAATAAAATAATATAAAATAAGAAAATATTTTGGGTCCTCACATAAAACATTATGCATATCAAGATCAAAGTCCAATAGAATCTTTTGAGCTAAATTCCACCCAAAATAGTTTTCAAAATAGAAAATTAAAGCTAAAGTTTTAACTCATAAATTTTGCCAGCTTAGGCCATATTTTTCATCTTTTGCAACTCTACTTTTCCAATAAGATAACCCACATCACCACTTCATTTTCTGACAAAGTTTTCAACATACTTCAACCAACATACATAGAGTCAAGTAGCATCAAATTTCCAAAAATTTTTCCAGCGCAAATGTACAAACAAGCCACAATTCAAGGAAGATAAAAATGAAAATTTGCCCATGATAATAGGTCATCTAAACAAAAATTTCTGCATATATATATATACTCCAATTTTTACCAACAATCACCATAAATCACACTCAAATCCTCAAGGGTTTCATCAATCATTAACCCTATAATCTCAGGAGACAAGAATCCACCAATTTCTAGCCAAGTATACCAAGTTCTAAGCATACCAAGATCATTGAAGCATCTAGTATCAAATTTCCATATAACTTTCAAATCCACAATAGGTTTTCCATAAATACCATAAATCTACCAAGATCTTGTCCAACATTGCTTGAAAAGCAAAAAAATGAAGTAGATTAGCTACTTACCTCTTTAAAGCTTCAAACCCTAGCAAGATTACCCCAAGAAGATGGCAAGATCCACTACTAGAAGCCTTATTCTCTCAAAATCTTCCAAAGTTCAAGTAGATTGGTGAAAGGGAAGCTTGGATCTTCAAGAATTTCAAGAAGAATTGGAGTCTCTCTCTCTCTCTTTCTCTCCCTAAGGTTTGGCCAGCCAAGAGGAAAAAATGAAGCCATTTTGATTGTTTTTGGAGGTAATATACTAACCACAAGAAAGGTTGTTAAGTCAACTTTGAATAGTGTCCAAACCGTATTTTCCACTTAACCTTTCTTGCTATCAACCCCTAGCTTTTCTAATTTTCTTTTAACTTCCAAAATCTTTCTTAACTTCAGTAATGTCTCAACTTATTTTCTTCTAGGGTTTTGGCCAAATTCACTAATAAATAATGAAATTAATAATTTTTAAGAAATTAATCACTCGAAGGTTAAAATAAGCAAGTAAGAAAAACTCATTTATCGCTTAACAAGTAAATCACTAAATGAATGCAAAATTTATAAAAATATAAATTTAAATAGAAATACAAATAGTTGGGAGGGTGAGAAAATAATTTTTTTTTGGGTCATCACATCCTCTTCCTCTTAAAGGAATTTCATTCTCGAAATTCTCACCCGACCTAGCGAACATATCTGGATAGTCCTTTTACATTTCCTCCACTCCCAAGTTGCTTCTTCTACTCCATGGTTTCTTCACAGGAATTTTACCAAAAGGATTTTCTTCCTTCTTAACTCATTCACTTCCCGATCCAAAAGTTGTACTAGCTGTTCCTTACAAGTCAATGACTCGTCAATCTTTAAGTTCTCAGGGTGGAGTACATGAGTCGGATCTGGGTGATACTTCTTAAGCAAAGAGACATGGAAAACATCATGGATTCTAGAAAGACTTAAAGGCAACTCCAAGCAATATGCTACGCTTCCCACTCGTTGCAAAATCTTAAACGGTCCCATATACCTTGGTTTGAACTTCTTCTCTTTTCCTATCATGATACTAGCCTACAATGGTGTAATTTTAAGGAAAATCCTATCCCCAACTTCAAAATCTAGATTTTTTCTCCGATTATCTACGTAGCTTTTCTGCCGACTCTGAACTGATTGAATCTTTTGACGTATAATTTTTTACCTTCTCATAAGAGTTTTCAATCCACGGTAATGTTGTTGGATCTACTATTTTTCTTTCCCCTATTTCTTCCCAATAAATTGGGGAATGGCATTTTCTCCCATAAAAAGTCTCATATGGAGCCATTTGGATAGTCGAGTAATAGCTATTGTTAAAGGCAAACTCTACCAAGGTTAGGTATTGTCCCCAACTTTCTCCAAAATTCAAAACACAACTCCTCAATATATTCTCAAGGGTCTAAATAGTCCTTTCCGATTGTCCATCGATCTGAGAGTGGTAAGTAGTGCTAAAATTCAACTTTGTCCCTAAAGCTTCTTGTATTTTTTGCCAGAATCGAGACACAAATCTAGAATCTTTATCTGATACTATACTTACTGGCACCCCCATGTAACCTCACAATTTCATCTAAGTAGAGTTTAGCTAATTTTTCCAAAGGATACTTCATGTTGATCGGCAAGAAATAAGCCGTCTTAGTTAAACGATTGACTATCACCCAAATTACATCATAACCCTTCTGAGTCCTTGGTAAACCCCGACACGAAATCCATGATAATGTGCTCCAATTTCCACTCAGGTATTTCTAATGGTTATAGTAATCCTGAGGGTTTTGGTGTTCTGCTTTCACCTGCTGACAAATAAGGCAGGTCTGAATGAACCATACTATTTTCCTTTTCATATTATCCCACCACTACAATTGCTTCAAGTTTTTGTACATTTTATTACTCCCATGATGTATTGAATACATTGAGTGGTGAGTTTCTTCTAAAATTTTCCTTTTTATTCTGTCATCCACCACTACTCGATTTCTAAACCTTAAAACTCCGTCGGATCCCAAACAAAATTCTAGAAGTTCTTCTCTTTGCACTTTTCTCACTCCATTTATAAACCATAGGGTCTCCCTTTTGAGCTTCCTTAATACGTTTCAATAAAATAAACTTCACAACTATATTCCCACAAATCACTTTTTGATGCTCAATTTGAGGATTCCACTCACTAATTCTTTATAATAATTGCCATTCCTTTCTTTCGATGCATATGTGTATACTATGAAACCATCTTTCCCACTTGGCAAAGTCAAAATTGATGCACTAGTCAACTGCTTCTTCAATTCATGAAAACTAGCCTCACACTTGGCATCCCAGATAAACTTGGTATTTTTCTTGGTTAACTCAGACAATGGCACAACAATCTTGGAAAAATCTGGGATAAATCGACTGATACGAGTAGTAGGACCATCAGCAGCTCGCACCAAAATGCTTGAGAGTCTTTACAACCCAATCCATAGTGTTCAAGACTCTATTGGAATACATGAAGTCGTCGAGGCGATGGACTGCCAACTATGTGATCTTAGAGTTTTTAATTTCCTTTTGTTTTACTTGATTTTTCCTTGTTTAGTTGGTTAGTCATTATTATGAATAAATATGGCCAGCTATGTGAGCTATTTGAACCATTTAAAAATAGTTAGGAAAATAAGTAACTAAATCCTTATCCAAATTGGATTAGTCTTAGTAGTTTAGATGTTAACTATAAATAGGCCTCTTCTATTCTATTGTAAGACAACCTTTTGAGAGATGAATTAATAAAAGTGAGTTGTCTCCTTTTATGAAGTTCCTTGCTAGAACTTGAGTTTCTTGTTGAATTGTATCAAGTATTTAGTTTGGATACTTGTGGTGTTCAAGGCAAGATGATCATATCATCTTGTTCTTTCAAGCCAATAACCAATCTACTAGATTTTTAGAGATGGGTTCTCTTTAGGTCTAACAAGGTATTTATTGTTTCATAACCTGGTCAAGATTGATCCATCCGCTACCTGATCGATTCGATTTCTTCTCGAGCGGTCCTTGGAGAATCGAGTTCGTATCATCTGGTATCAGAGTTTCAACTTTTGATTCAGGTTAATATCATTTTTTCTTTTCTTGCTTTTCTATTTGTTTTTCTACAAAAACTCTAGCCTCCTTTTGATTAAAAAAATAATATTTTATTTTTTGTTTTCTTGATTCTTTTCACTTGAGTCTAACCTACCCCCTTGATTGATCAAAGTTGAAATTTCTTGGTATGATTAAGTTCTTGGAAACAGGTTTTTCAAGGGTTTATTCCCCATTAAATTTCTTCCAAGTGAAGTCGCAATCCTGTATTGAGTCATAAAAAAAAATCATACTATTCACCGTCACTATTCATCATACTGTTCACGATCATTGTTCATCACTACTGTAGCATCACTGTTCATCTGAATTAAAAAAATTTTCAGATTGTATTTTTGCATTTGCTTCTTTGTTTTTTAGTATCCATCTATGGTTAAGTGGTAGAAGAGTCATTAGGGTTTCTAATTCCTAATCTAATTAGGATTAGTAACTTCGTGACTTTCCTTTTCTCATTGTGTACAACTTTACTTTGCTGTCCAATTTGTAGCATCTTTGGGGAGTCCATCAAAACTATCATTTTCAATCCTTAATTGCGTGGAAAAAAGGGAAATTTTCAGAAATTCTTGCTTCTCATTCCCAGCCATAAGGAAATCTGCCCAATCGCAAGTTTCTTTTGGCCAAATCTCGATTTGAGAACAAATCGCTTTCAAAAGGATGGAAATGATATGAGCAGTAGGACCATCACTAGCTCATACTAAAATGCTTGAGAGTCTTTGCAACTCAATCCATGATGTTCAAAACTGATGCGAATGAGCAAGTTGGTCGTGGTGTTCACATAGGTCCGTGACACATGCACAAGTTAAGAGGTTCGAAGAGTCACTTCAAGCCTTAGCTCATGCCGTATAAGCTCAAGAGAAACCAAACTCAAGCATTGAAGGAATTGACTTGGAGGATCCTTGCAAGACTACCAAGATATTGCTTACAATTGAAGGTGCAAGTGGTCAAGCCTCAAAGGGAGGATTGGGCCTCGATTAAGTAGCTCATGTTGAGCTTAGCTTCGGCCATGAACTAAGGCTTGAAGTGACTCTTTAAACCTCTAATGATGCGAATGAGCAAGCTGGCTGTGGTGTTCACGTAGGTTTGTGACACGTGCACAAGTTAAGAGGTTCAAAGAGTCACTTCAAGCCTTAGTTCATGCCGTATAAGCTCAAGAGAAACCAAGCTCAAGCATTGAAGGAATTGACTTGGAGGATCCTTGCAAGACTACCAGGATATTGTTTACAATTGAAGGTTCAAGTGATCAAACCTTAAAGGGAGGATTGGGCCTCGATTAAGTAGCTCTTGTTGAGCTTAGCTTTCGCCATGAACTAAGGCTTGAAATGACTCTTTGAACCTCTTAACTTGTGCACGTGTCCCGGACCTATGTAAACACCACGGCCAGCTTGCTCATTCGCATCAAGCCTATTATGAACTATCATCCTAGTCATGAAGTGCATTAATCTAGAAGTGCCTAAATAGTAATCTTGGACGATCCAGACCTCCTTCTTGCTAGGCGAAACTGATCAAGATCCGCTTTTTCCTCTTCAGTGTCCTCATCATCATCCTCTTCAGTTTCTTCTTCAGTTGCTGGAGCCTTTCCCTTGTCCTGTGGCTGAGAATTGGAGGCACAATATTCTGGAGTGGTTTCAGTAGTTGGCTCAGTTCTAGGCTCCTTTTGGTATACATTCTCATTGTCTTGAGGAATGGAAGGCATAAGTAGATTCCTTTTGTCAATGAAAGTGACTTGTTATTTGGATGACATGGTCATCATCTGACTATCTTCAAGGAGTAAGATATGTTGTTTGAGATCTTCAAACAAAGAAATAACCTCAGAGATGGATGAAGAGGACTTAATGGCTGACTTTCTAGGATGGATAGTAAAGCGTGAGACAAACATGGGTTGATCTCGAGGAGTTCTAAGGGTAACAGGAGTTTCATGAAAATTCTTTCTCCTAGACACCGAAACAGTTTCTTTGTAGCACCAATGACCCTAAAAAAATTTCAGATTTTTTCTTTGAAAATAAGCCTTGGAGAAAACAGTTGATGCACTTTCTTTTGGTGATTTCAAGTAAAAGAAATTTCAAGATGAGCAAAGATAGGAGTTAGAACTTTTTCATAGAAAAGTTTCCTACTGCTATCAGTGCTGATTTTGAGCAAGAATTTGCACATAACAAAGCCAAAATCAATTCTGATTTTTTCAAGAAAGCAACAGAATAGGTAAAGGTCCATTTTGTTGGCATCAGTCCTATGACCATTAGTAGGGACCAACAGATTCGAAATTATGAAGAAGATCAAGTTTTGAGGACTGAGATCCTCCAATCTTGCCTCAGCAGGGGTATTAAAATGACTTTGAAAATAAGTCATCAATTTAGCAACATGAAAATAATGATATGTAGAAGGAAATTCTTCATATGAAGAGAAGTTTGCAATTTTTTCTTTAAAATTATCTTCAATTTTGGTTTCCAAAACAGTGTTGACAATGTCAGGGTTCAACTCTATGTTAACAGAATTGACACGTGAAACTAGATCAGTATATGATCTACCTTTCCTAAAGTTGGCAAAGAATTGATGAAGCATGTCAGGATAGCATGTGTTTGGAATGGTCAGAAGATGAGTCCATTTTTGAAATTCAAAAACCTTAAGAACTGGTTCAAGGTCACGCTTACAGAATTAGTAAGGAATGATAGTCCTCTAAGTAATGAAACCTTTGTGCGAGATCCATTCGAACCTCTCCTTGCCATCATCATCAATGAACTTGGGTAAGGGGACAAGTTCCTCTGCAGTTTGAGCCTCAAGTTGCTCTTTGGCAGAACACTTTCCCTTTCTACTGCGTTGATCGATTGGCATAGTATTTTGGACACCAGACCTTTTCCTTGGTGACTTCCTGGTGGAAGGTTCAGCAGTTTGCTATTCACCAGCATTTTTCTCTGTAGCCTGCTGTTTCTCACTTTGCTCAACAGAAGGATCAGCAGTTTGCCTTTCCTTAGCTAGAGCAATCCCCTTCCTTTTAGCAGATCTTTTTCCCTTTTTACTGTGAGATTCTGTCACATTTCTGGGTGATTTCGTGACGGATGCACCCGCATTGATGGGCTGCTCCAGCCTTCTTCACTAACACTGACTGGATGCTCTTCAGTTTGATGCTCCTCCATCTACTCAACAGATGGCTCATCAGTTTGAACATTCTGCTTCTTCTTTACAGACTGCTTCGTCTTTCCACCACGAGTTCCAGTTCCCTTTTGGATGATTTGGTGGAAGGTTCGATGATCTAAACGTTTTCATGCTCTTCATCTCTAAGCCTGAAGGTGCGTTCGGCATTGACAGACCCTCCTCTAGTTTTCACCATGATGCAATGCAAGATGAAGTTGTTGCAGAGTATGATGCGAGTGGGTAATGAAATGAACTGTGGGTACAGATGAACTACAATGACTGCTTGAATCGACCACTGATAGTGAAAATTGAGTGGTTAAGGTTTCGGGTGAGAATTGAGATTTATGGTGCAGTTGGCAGTTGGGGGAAGTTATGAGGAGCAATAAACGCGCAATAGGAATGTAACGGTGTTGGACAGAGCAATTTCTTGGAACTTGTTTCAAAGAGAGATGAATTTGAATTTTGAACGTGGGAGAATATGAAGAGTTGCGTCCAAGATAGAGGGTAAAAATGAACTGAATGAAGCAGATGACTTCCTTCTAAGATGCAATTTTTGAGTGTCAGATGGCCGAACCATGACGCCCCCACTTCTCCCAAGAGCGAACCCAAGGATATCCGCGGAACGTTTCCCCAACTCTCGCTAGGATTTGGTACAAATTCAATTCAAACTTAAGAATAACCAATCGATACTAAAAGTCAAAAATAAAAAAAAGAAGGTCAATTCCTTAATAATCGTTCAAGTCTTACATCATGAGCTACCAAAACTATCTTAAATTCCCAAAATATATAGTTTCCAAAAGTTGTCTAAACAAATACATTCAAAATTCTAATCAAAGAGCCATCAAGTTGACCTCTCCATAATTCCTCCCATTTCAACTTCTGTTAAGGAAAACAAATCTAACAGGGTGAGGGAATGCTTGTGAAGCCAAGAAAACATGCAAAACATGTAGTTCAAATAACAATAACACTTACACAATAATGAAAGCTATAACATTCGAGTAATTCACAATTTATAATAAAATACACTTGACTAGGATGCAGGAGCTCTCAGGAGCTAATTCCAATTGCTTTGCCCAAGTTCAATTCAATACCTCCATTTATGGTTCTGAGTCGATATGAGAGGTATCTCCCATCCAAATTGATGTGGTACATGCTATCACTCAGGAAATCGACTATGTGTTTACAGTTCTGAGCTGACATGAGACGTACCTCCCACTTGGATCAGTGTGGTACATACTATTGCTCAGTAGTCGATGAGACATCGCTCCAATCGACTTATACTTTGTTTATGATTCTGAGTCGACATGAGAGGTACCTCTCACCTGAATCGGTGTGGTACATACTATCGCTCAGTAGTCGATGAAACATCGCTCAAATCGATTTAGAAAGGTTTATGATTCTGAGACGACATGAGAGGTACCTCCCACCCGAATCAGTGTGGTACATTCTATCGCTCAGAGAACCGCTCATTTATTTAGGGTTTTGAGCTGACATGAGAGGTACCTCCCACCAGAATCGGTACATGCTATCGCTCAGAGACCCGATTATACGATTATAATTATAAGGGTTAATGAGATTCAGTCCAATCGAAAAATACCTTTATAAGTCAATGAGCGCACTCCAATCGGCAGTCATACAGTTCAATTACAAGTCGAGAACATTCACTCTAACAACTTATGCAGCCAAAACATATAATTCAATTCAATTACAATTCATTTAAATGAGAACGCGCTCGATAAGGTACACACTCGACTCGGCAGCTATAAACCATCCATTTCATAATGAGCAATTCACATAATTTCCAAATATTCATGCACTTAACACTCACCTAGGCAAAATAAGAGTGTGGTGCATAATTCAAGTGTTTAAGCGTCCGTTGTGAGGTTCTCTTGAAGGTCTCCTTGAGTACTTGAGTAAATAATAATTAACTATCACACACAATCCCTTAAAAATTCCTGGTTATCAAGGTAGATTGTACACATGTACATAATATCATGAAAATGAACCTTAATTATTCGTAAATCGAGACTCAAAAGTGGGGTTTAATAATATAAGAAAAAATTGATTTTTATCTTTGAAATCAAGTGTAAAACGGTCAAGCAATATCAAAGGAAAAATGGAGAATTTCTCAAAATTTAATTCCCTTTAAGTTCAAAAATTCCAGATTTGAAGTGCAATTTTTGAAAAATTATATCTCACTCTCCGTAGGTTCAAAATTGGAAAAATTGGTACCGTTGGAAACTACTTCCAAAGTACTAAAAGTTCCTAGAAGACACTTTTCTATGATTCTAAAGAGAAAACACTCAAATTTTGGTTTAAAACTACTAATTTGAACTCCCAAGACAGATTTGGGGTTGGTTTTTGGCAAATTTTGGAAATTCAGCAAAATTTACAGAATGCGAACTAGCCTCTAAAATTTGGAACTCAATTAGAATTACAATCAAAGTTTAAAACATAATAAATAGAACTAGAATTGGAGTTTTGAGCGCCAAGATATAGCAGCTCAAAGTTGCTGAAAATTTCTCACTGAACAAGGATTTTCCAGATTTGAAACATAAACTTTGAGACTTTGGTTGGGCATCGAAATGGACTTGGAATGGCACCAAATTTGGTAGTATTTTACTACCTTATAAGGGCTATTCCTCTATCAAATTTCATGTATAAATTCGTACGGCAGATTAGTTAACAAAGCCACTAAAATTCCAAGAATTTCCAAGGCAAATCTGCCTTGTACTTCCATTTTCCTTTTTCTAACTTTTGACCAATGAAATCATTTCAAATCTGGTCCATTTATAAAGGAAAGATCTAAGAAATATCCAATGTACATTTGGTAGGTAATTGACATCAAAAGATTCAAAATATCAAGTCCCAATTTGAGCTAAGCCATTCGGCTAGCCAAAATGAGGGTTTTTCATCACCGAGATAGTTTCGTAATTTGGCCACAACTCACTCAATTCAACTTGGAATTGGGCGTTGTTGGTGGCTTTGGAAACTACATTCATAAGGCTACAATTTCTCAGAAGAAACGGTTTTCAAATTCTGTCCATAGGTAGCTCAAATTCAAGCAACAAATTCTATCACCTCACTGTCTCTCTAGCACAGTCGTGAAAGGGGACAGGTAATTTTGAAGAGTTGGTACGATTCACTCAGGTCGAATCAGGTGATCAATTTTATACCGTTAGAAAACAAGAAGTGTCTAGCTTCTAATACCTCAAATGGCACTTGATTTTGATATCAGAGCAAAGAGTTATGGTCATTTAAAATTCGCTGCCAGAGTAACTCTAGACACGTTTTCCAGCCATGAAGAAATTTAGAAATCCAAACATTTACCCAACCAAATCAAGTGATTTTTGGTGGAAACTTTCCACATAACCTATACACCATATCTACATCAAAATCAAGGCCATTTAACCACAAAAAAATTTGCACCAAAGGTTTAACAAGAATAGGGTAGATTTGACCCTTCTTCATGCATCACTTCCTTTGATTTTCTTTTCACTTTTTCCACTTATCTCTACTAGATTAACACTTAATCAACACAAATAGCATCCAAACTCATCAAATCAAATCATCAAGTCTATTGTGGGATTTCATAGAGTCCACTCACATGATTTTCAACAATCCAAAGTTATCCACATGAAGCTACAAGCTTTTAAGTGTAATCTAACTTACAAAAGCTAAGATTCAAGGGTTGGATCATTAGCTACCTCCTTAGATGATGAACTCAAAAATTTTTGATCCTTTGAGCTCTAAGAAAACCGTGAGAATGAAGCTCTTCTCCTAGCTCAAGATGATCTCCAAGTTATTTGGAAGGTGTGGTAGGCATTTGAGATGCTTTGGTGCAAGATTGAGTGAGATGAGATGAAGAAATTTTTGCTCCTTCTTCCTTGGTATTGCACGGCTGCTTAGAGAGAGAAAGGAGAGAGTTGTGGCTGATGAAAAAGCTTCTAGAGTAAGCTTGGTAGTTGGTTCTAAGGTGCACAAAAGTCAACTCTCCAATAATGCGCGTACGCGCGCGTTTCGTGTCCGTTTCCTCTCGGGTTTGTTTCACTTGTGCACTAAACCTCTAATGCACTTTCATTAACATTATTATTATTCACTCCTAATAGTCTAAAAATAAATGTCCAAAGTCCCTCAATTAATCGCGCGTGCGAAAACGTGTACTTCCGATTTGTGCGCGATAGAGTGAAATTTCAAAAAAATTCTTGTAACGATGATATAACTAACTAATACTAGGGTATATAATCATGAAAATAACTGTTTTAAAAATAAAAACATGATTCCTCACATGAGTCAAGTATTAATTTCTCAAATCTCTAATTAATTTGTACCAGCGCGTCTTTCGAAAAATTTCGACGCGCGCATGGTATAAGCTTAATTTTAACTTACTCACATCTAATCTCTTGATTAACTTTTCTTAATCTATTATTGATCATTCTTAATTCTCCAAGACTAATGTACTCTCGAATCGAACATAGTCTCGAAAAATGCGTACTCCTTATTTTCCACTAAACGAGCCCTAGAAAAAATTAATTTTACTAACGAAACGTGTTAAAAATATAATTAAGACATTATTCCATGTAAATAAGTTTAAAATGATTGAAATAAATTATTTGGAGAAAACGGGTAAGTAAATAATTAATTAAACTAGTAAAATAAAATAAAATGAGAAAAATTCGGGTCCTCACAACTTTCCCTCCTTAAAAAGAATTTCGTCCTCAAAATTCATATATTAATTTATGAATAATCCCAAATACTTTTTTTTTGGTCTCCTCTTTAACTTCTCAAATTGCTTTCTCGATCCATAATGTCTCTATAAAACCTTCATTAGAGGGGTCTGCTTGCGTTTTAACTTTTTCGCTTTTCGATCAAAATTTTTACCGGCCCTATCCTCACGTGACCAATTTTCATCACTTTTACTTCTCCCCTTCAAAACTCACATTTATTGAATTTAACTACTCTCAGGTGCCATTCATGAGCTTATTACAGGTTTAGAGGCTTGGAGCAATATATTACATATACATATAAACCGTAAAATCAATTGAAATCAAGGTAAATTTTCATATGCCATAAAAGATCATAATAGTTACATTAAGTTATAATAAATTCATCAAATCGTTTCAAAAGAAAAGGGAAAACAACAAGATCAAAATGTGCTAAGTCGCAATATACCACAAAAGGATGTCATCCCCTATACAAAAGATTACCACCTCTAAAAGTGTCAGTCTATATTAGGGTAAAACTACGATCCCTATTTGTCGAGTGGAGTTAGATTCACCCATACTCGTAGAGTTTCTAATACGAACCCGGATTCGAGGATGCCAGAATTCGAACCACAAGCCCAAGACCAAGGTAACGAGTTTGTGGTAAGCGGAGTCCTAGACTATCAAGGGCAGTGTGAGATAGTTTCGAACAGTAGAAGACAACACAATCTGTGACGACCCCACCTCCCCCTAAGGCGTACCAGAGGGTTCGGCGGGCCGCCTGCCCAGCTCTCGCCGGGACTCAGTCGTTCGCTACAGTCCTCAATTAAAAATTGAAATAAATCACAAGAATAAATAGGGCATTGATCCAAACTTAAAGCGGAACTTATATACATTGCCAACCCAAAAGAGAATATAAACATCAAATATACAAGGGTTCTCAATCCTTCATACGCCCAGCCCGTGCCAAGCACTAGGCGAGAACCACTACAAAATAAACAAAAGAAACAAAACTAGATTGGCTAGTCTATCTCAAGCTCACGTCCTCGCTCGCCTTCCCCTGTAAGGAAAACAAAACTAAAGGGATGAGCTAAAAGCCCAGTGAGGTTCCGAACACATAATCAGATAATCAATCCAATACATTAAACATGGAGTATCAATAATTCAAGAAACATTTTCAATGGAAAGCGATAGTAACACATTCATTAAAAGGATACGGCTCACAAGGAGCAATTCGTTATTTCGTTCATTCGTTCTCCTGACATTTCCCCTTATTCCTCCAATCATTTGAAACTGCATTTTTCGTTTATCAATAACCCTCGTTCGATCGTTCGTTCATTCATTCATTCATTCACCCCCGTCCTGGCCGTTGGCCAGTCTCCACCAACCTACAGGGTAATACTCGAGTATACCAAACGTTCACCCAAGTCCCTAATCGCCCGACCGAGTCCGCTTCTGGCTCGAGACGACCGGTAACAAGGGGCAATGGCCAGTTCAGCCCAAAAGGCTTACATTCATGCGCAAGTAACATTTCAATCATTAAATCCTTGAAAATTGCACAATTATTTAGGTCGAGTGCGATAAAGTACCCACTCGCCTAGAAAGCTCGTTTTGGAAATCATTAAAAGCACTTAACACATTAGCAAATGATAACAACAAGCCATAGAATCAAATAAGGAACACTCACCTAGAAATGCAAAATATCGTGCAAAATATCCTTCCGGATATTACCCTTAATCACCAATGAAACCTAAGGTTGAACAAGAGAACATATTACAGTTTATCGAGCAAAACATTTAAGGGAAACAAAGAAACCCGACTAATTAGGAGTAAAACGTGTAAAGATGACTTTCAAGTAAGAAGAGGGTTGTTTGAACCCAAGGATGAAAAATCATGTTTTAAAATGAAAAACCGGTCATGGTATTGGCCTAACAAAAGCATACAAGTTCAAATAGAAACCTAGCCATCGGGCGAAAATTTGGGCAGCACGCCCTTTGTGTTTACCTAATTTTCCAGCCATTTTGGCTTCATTATTTTTCCTCAACCACAACCCAACATCACACATAAGCAATTCAAGTCAAGAGCCATTCCATAGGCTCACAATATCATAAGAATAAGAAATACAGTAATAACAAGTGCAGAAATTCAATTTAGCAAAAGACAGATTTGACGTATGAAAGCGGAAATAACTTATCCGAGGCTACGCTTATCGGATTAAGACGCAACCTATGCCGTTTCGAAGCTAAGACTCAGGGCTACAATGTTCATGAAGGTCACTTAGTCCAGTTTCTAATGTAACTTGGTCAAATTCTCAAATTACCAAACCAGAAACCAATTCGTCGGCTGTTTAAACGCAGAACACTGTAATGGTCATAACTGAGTCTACACAAGTCCGAATCAGGTGTTCTTAGAGGCATTTTAAAGCTAATACAGAACACTACAACCTTCATGTTTTGGCCCAGAGCTAAATCAGACTGGATCCTGGTCAAAAAATGTGATAAACTGGACTTAACTGAAGAAACGGACTGCTGGGAATTACTTAGAACAGTAAGGGTATTTTGGACTTTTCACGTCCTACGTTGCTCCGATTGAGCTGAAATTTTGTGGGCACCTATAAAATGTCATTCTCTACAACTTTCCTTCTTTGACCTAAGGCCAATTCGGCCTCTAACACACAGATACAAATTCGGACAGAATGTTGGGGAAATTTTCCAGATTCTGGAATTTCTAGTTTCTAGTGAATCTTTCCTTAATTTCTTGGTCTAATCACTACTACAACACCTTATAAAACCTCAATTGCAACATATAAGCATCATACAACAATTTGGGCAGAATTTCCACAAGCCCTAGTTCATCAAATAAATTGGGGAAAACTTCTAAAACATGCTAATCATCCATGATTCCACCACAAAATCAAACTACTAAACTTAATTTAACAAAATTGAAAGCAAAACTTAGAAAGATAAACTCTCTTACCTTGAATAAAGGTCACTAAGAGTAGCCCAAGCTCTCTCCTTCAAAAATCACACCACAAGTCACTAACTAGTCACTCAAGAACAAGTTTAATCGGTTTAGTTTCTTTGTTTCCTCACTTTGTGACTTGATTCAAGAAGAAATGGAGAAGCTTTTCTCTTGTTTTTGTTCTCTCTCTCTCACGGTTCTTCAGCAGAAATAATGAGGAAGAATGGTGCAATTTTGGGGATAAGAAAGTTGGACAATGTCTTGGTCAATGGCCTCTAATGGTGTGACACTTGTCACAACCCTTACCAAGCAAAATTTCCTTTTCTTTTCTTGTATTTTCAGCCTCTAATTTCGGTCAAGCTTAGCTGGAATTTAGGAGATATTTTGCTCAAATATCAATAAGCTTGTATGGTAAGAAAGTGGTGGTCAAGTGGTGCGTTCAACCGGTAGTGCGCGGGACCCGCCGGATCGCGCCGTTTTTCTTAAAAACTCACGTACTAGGGTTTTTTCTTCCCATTCACTAACCTTATATCATTGCCACTAGTAACATATTATTTCTCACTTAAAAGTCATTTTTAATCCCCAAATTAATTCTTACTCTGTACCGAAAATTCATCCGGCGAAAAATCGCGAAAACCCTAATTTTGCTCCAAACTTAAAACCGAAGCGAAAAACCCTATTTTCTAGGTCTATTTACTCTTAGTGTGAAATATTTGGGTAGTGGCCTTTGATAAATACTAATTTTCAAATAAAAGAGTATTTTTGAGAAAAATACAAGAAATTTACGAGTCCTCACATTCTCTCCCCCTTAAAAAAATTTCGTCCTCGAAATTTTACCTTCAGTTGCCTCAGACGAGTCCGGAACTTGTCGGTTGTCTAAAGCATAAACCTTTGCCGGTCCGCTAGTTCGTTTCCCTCCTTCATTCACTTGTGATTTAGCTCCATCCAGGTGCAGAGTATTGCTTTCACGTGACTGTCTCCTCGGACAGTTGCTAACTTGATGATCGCCACTTCCGCAGATTAAACATTTCCGCCCCTTTCTCCAACAATCGCTTTCGACATGATTTGCCTTTCCACAGTACCCACAGACCACGTGAGAAGCCATCTTTTGGCTTTCTTGAAAACTTTTCCCAAATCTGATTTGGCTTTCTTTTGTAGATCCTTCACCTATCGCCCCTAATGTCCATGGTGGGTGGGACAAAAAGTTCACTTTTTGCAGTTTGGAAGGGACTCTCGCTTCACTTAATTCCTCCACTACACTACTCGATGCACTCCTTTTCTGGGTCTGGGAAGCTTTTATCTGTGCCTTTGCAGTCTCGATTCTTTGAGCTTTCTCAAGGGCCTCCGTAAACGTATTCACTTGTACTGCCGCTAATGCTTCTTGGAGTTCCAAATTTAATCCTTGTATAAACCGTCTTACTCTTCGCCGTTCTGTGGCCACCAATTCAGAAGCAAACTTGGATAGTTTCGTAAATTTCGTTTCATATTCGGCCACACTTAACGTTCCCTGTCGTAGTCCAATAAACTCTTCCTCTCTCCTCTCTTGAACTAAAGGAGGGAGGTATTTCTCGTTAAATTCCCTTATGAAATTCGTCCATGTCCATACGGTCTGTTCTCTTTCCCATTTTGCTTTAATAACTTTCCACCACGCTCGGGCCGATCCTTCAAATTGGAACACCGCAAAGTTTACTTGTCTTTGCTCGGTGTAGTTCAAGACGATGAAAATATTAATCATGGCCTCTAACCATTGTTCGGCTATATCCGGATCAGATCCTCCAAGGAATTTCGGAGGAGTAAATTTCTGAAACCTCTCAAGAGCCTTATCTTCTCCGATTTCAGGGTTCCGGGGTTGATTCACGGCCATTTGGCCTTGTTGATCCACCAGTCTTGCCAAGATATTTGTCATTTGTTGCATTACCGTTGCCATTTGGTCTTCGGCTTCAACCCTCGTTCCTTGCTCTTGTGCAGCTGTTGTTTCTCTTTCCTCTCTTGGCTCTTGAGCTCGTTCATTCCCACGGCCACGTCTACGTCCACGGCTACGTCTCCCGTCCATATATATGTTTTCCCTCTCTTTTCTTTTCCCCCAAAAAGGTAATTTAGTAAATGAACACGATAAGGTTACTAAAGTAACTATTGAGGGCACCAAATATTCAAATAAACATATACCCACATAACACGCCATACCAAGAAGACTGATAAGCAAATACACAAATACATATCAAGTTGGACAGATAACCATGTACATACAGGTATACTAACGTCATGTAGTAACAATATACTGGTAAATCAAAAGGAAAAGGTGAAGTCGCCCCAGTATCAGCCCGTCTGGTCTCTCACGTCACTTACTATCCAAACTAGATGTCCCTGACCTCTTGTGCTCATTCTAGTCAGACAAAGCCTGTTCATGTTCCCAAAATACAAGTCTCAAGTATTTAGCAGCACCTCAACTATAAAGTACTCAGGCACGAGAATCCGAAATAAGATAATTCACATCTCGAGCTGCAGTCTCAAGAGTAAACTATCTACAATCGGAATTCCAACCTGACATACCTATCTATGGTCTTCAGATACCATGAGAAAGATTTAAGGCCTATAACATTCGCAATTCATAGCTTCACTTAGTCCCTCATACTTTTCACCACTTAGTCCAGGGTCACTCCACGTAGAAACCACGCGAAGCAGCTATAAGTTTTATCCCTCAATCGCTTAACTTTCAAGTCCAATCAAATCCCACAGTCCGGTATCCTAATCTTTAATCTAGGATACACTACAGAGATCTGAAGCCTAAGCTCTGATACCATTTGTGACGACCCCACCTCCCCCTAAGGCGTACCAGAGGGTTCGGCGGGCCGCCTGCCCAGCTCTCGCCGGGACTCAGTCGTTCGCTACAGTCCTCAATTAAAAATTGAAATAAATCACAAGAATAAATAGGGCATTGATCCAAACTTAAAGCGGAACTTATATACATTGCCAACCCAAAAGAGAATATAAACATCAAATATACAAGGGTTCTCAATCCTTCATACGCCCAGCCCGTGCCAAGCACTAGGCGAGAACCACTACAAAATAAACAAAAGAAACAAAACTAGATTGGCTAGTCTATCTCAAGCTCACGTCCTCGCTCGCCTTCCCCTGTAAGGAAAACAAAACTAAAGGGATGAGCTAAAAGCCCAGTGAGGTTCCGAACACATAATCAGATAATCAATCCAATACATTAAACATGGAGTATCAATAATTCAAGAAACATTTTCAATGGAAAGCGATAGTAACACATTCATTAAAAGGATACGGCTCACAAGGAGCAATTCGTTATTTCGTTCATTCGTTCTCCTGACATTTCCCCTTATTCCTCCAATCATTTGAAACTGCATTTTTCGTTTATCAATAACCCTCGTTCGATCGTTCGTTCATTCATTCATTCATTCACCCCCGTCCTGGCCGTTGGCCAGTCTCCACCAACCTACAGGGTAATACTCGAGTATACCAAACGTTCACCCAAGTCCCTAATCGCCCGACCGAGTCCGCTTCTGGCTCGAGACGACCGGTAACAAGGGGCAATGGCCAGTTCAGCCCAAAAGGCTTACATTCATGCGCAAGTAACATTTCAATCATTAAATCCTTGAAAATTGCACAATTATTTAGGTCGAGTGCGATAAAGTACCCACTCGCCTAGAAAGCTCGTTTTGGAAATCATTAAAAGCACTTAACACATTAGCAAATGATAACAACAAGCCATAGAATCAAATAAGGAACACTCACCTAGAAATGCAAAATATCGTGCAAAATATCCTTCCGGATATTACCCTTAATCACCAATGAAACCTAAGGTTGAACAAGAGAACATATTACAGTTTATCGAGCAAAACATTTAAGGGAAACAAAGAAACCCGACTAATTAGGAGTAAAACGTGTAAAGATGACTTTCAAGTAAGAAGAGGGTTGTTTGAACCCAAGGATGAAAAATCATGTTTTAAAATGAAAAACCGGTCATGGTATTGGCCTAACAAAAGCATACAAGTTCAAATAGAAACCTAGCCATCGGGCGAAAATTTGGGCAGCACGCCCTTTGTGTTTACCTAATTTTCCAGCCATTTTGGCTTCATTATTTTTCCTCAACCACAACCCAACATCACACATAAGCAATTCAAGTCAAGAGCCATTCCATAGGCTCACAATATCATAAGAATAAGAAATACAGTAATAACAAGTGCAGAAATTCAATTTAGCAAAAGACAGATTTGACGTATGAAAGCGGAAATAACTTATCCGAGGCTACGCTTATCGGATTAAGACGCAACCTATGCCGTTTCGAAGCTAAGACTCAGGGCTACAATGTTCATGAAGGTCACTTAGTCCAGTTTCTAATGTAACTTGGTCAAATTCTCAAATTACCAAACCAGAAACCAATTCGTCGGCTGTTTAAACGCAGAACACTGTAATGGTCATAACTGAGTCTACACAAGTCCGAATCAGGTGTTCTTAGAGGCATTTTAAAGCTAATACAGAACACTACAACCTTCATGTTTTGGCCCAGAGCTAAATCAGACTGGATCCTGGTCAAAAAATGTGATAAACTGGACTTAACTGAAGAAACGGACTGCTGGGAATTACTTAGAACAGTAAGGGTAATTTGGACTTTTCACGTCCTACGTTGCTCCGATTGAGCTGAAATTTTGTGGGCACCTATAAAATGTCATTCTCTACAACTTTCCTTCTTTGACCTAAGGCCAATTCGGCCTCTAACACACAGATACAAATTCGGACAGAATGTTGGGGAAATTTTCCAGATTCTGGAATTTCTAGTTTCTAGTGAATCTTTCCTTAATTTCTTGGTCTAATCACTACTACAACACCTTATAAAACCTCAATTGCAACATATAAGCATCATACAACAATTTGGGCAGAATTTCCACAAGCCCTAGTTCATCAAATAAATTGGGGAAAACTTCTAAAACATGCTAATCATCCATGATTCCACCACAAAATCAAACTACTAAACTTAATTTAACAAAATTGAAAGCAAAACTTAGAAAGATAAACTCTCTTACCTTGAATAAAGGTCACTAAGAGTAGCCCAAGCTCTCTCCTTCAAAAATCACACCACAAGTCACTAACTAGTCACTCAAGAACAAGTTTAATCGGTTTAGTTTCTTTGTTTCCTCACTTTGTGACTTGATTCAAGAAGAAATGGAGAAGCTTTTCTCTTGTTTTTGCTCTCTCTCTCTCACGGTTCTTCAGCAGAAATAATGAGGAAGAATGGTGCAATTTTGGGGATAAGAAAGTTGGACAATGTCTTGGTCAATGGCCTCTAATGGTGTGACACTTGTCACAACCCTTACCAAGCAAAATTTCCTTTTCTTTTCTTGTATTTTCAGCCTCTAATTTCGGTCAAGCTTAGCTGGAATTTAGGAGATATTTTGCTCAAATATCAATAAGCTTGTATGGTAAGAAAGTGGTGGTCAAGTGGTGCGTTCAACCGGTAGTGCGCGGGACCCGCCGGATCGCGCCGTTTTTCTTAAAAACTCACGTACTAGGGTTTTTTCTTCCCATTCACTAACCTTATATCATTGCCACTAGTAACATATTATTTCTCACTTAAAAGTCATTTTTAATCCCCAAATTAATTCTTACTCTGTACCGAAAATTCATCCGGCGAAAAATCGCGAAAACCCTAATTTTGCTCCAAACTTAAAACCGAAGCGAAAAACCCTATTTTCTAGGTCTATTTACTCTTAGTGTGAAATATTTGGGTAGTGGCCTTTGATAAATACTAATTTTCAAATAAAAGAGTATTTTTGAGAAAAATACAAGAAATTTACGAGTCCTCACACAATCAAGCGTGTTCCTTGATTGATAAAGTCGAAGAACACTTTAGATTCTCTAAAGGTGCTCAAGGGTGCTCACAAGAAGCTAGAGAAACTCTCTTAATTTCTGAAATTCTCCCTTCTCTATGGAATTGAGTAGCCTTTTATAGGCTTACAAAACAACTTAACCTAAAACTACATGAAAGAGGTAAGTTTCCTAATTGAATTGAAAGACTTAACCAAAACATAATTAATTCCCTAACATACTAGATATGCCTCAGTAGGCTTACAAGACCCAATTGGAAGCAATAAAATAGAAAATAATTGGAAATAACAGAAACTGCTAAAACAACTAAATCAGTCCGACGCGTCGCACACGAAATCCTTGAACTTTGAATGCTTGGCTTTGGCTCTCTTCATTGGACCCCAACGACCTGTCAATGGACCACGTAATAGCTTTTGGGCAGCTCCTAAGATTCGTATCATTCCCCTCGTCTTAAAAAGATTTGTCCTTAAATCGTGGGAACGCAAGAATTGACGGCGCGGGCTAACAGCACTTCGGTTATTAGCTCCAATGGAAGGAGGCATAGAACATTGCAGGACCAAGACTTTCGCCCCATGCTCAACCTGCACAAAAGAGTGGACACTAAACAAAGCAAATATTAGAGGTGAGGGACGCGAAGCATCGCCCTCAGGTGTAAAGCGCATCAAGAGATTTTGCTTTCTCTCATGGCTAGCAACTCGATTTTCCTTTTTCCTTGCATCTTCATGCTCACTCTCCGTCTTCAACTTCTCTAGATCTTCACAAACTTGGCTAGGGGATAAAGGGACTAAAGTAATATTCCTACCATCATGGGTAAAAGAATACTTATTGGTTCGACCTTCAAAGGATACATCCTTATCGTATTGCCATGGTCGTCCCAAAATAATGTGAGTGGCTTGCATGGGAACAACGTCACAGATCACCTCATCCTCATACTTCCCTATGCAAATAGGCACCGACACTTGTCTATACACTCGCACATCCCCATCTGCTGTCAACCATTGCAGTCGATAATGTGACGGCCCCACCTCTCCCTAGGGCGTACCCCAGGGTTCGGCGGGCCGCCCGCCCAGCTCTCGCCGGGACTCAGTCGTTCACTACAGTTCTCAAATAAATACAATACAAATCTCAAGTATACATCAAATGGTCCACAAATACACATCCGTCTCCAATAATTACATGTCACAAGTGCAGCGGAAACTAATCCCAAATATACATAAAATAATTCCAAATCCAAAATTGTACAAAGTAGGCCATCCCTACACGTGCACAAGTACTACAAGTCCTTCTTTCGCCACGAGCCCTGTGGAGGGGAATAAAATAGTTTTTGGGGTGAGCTAAAAGCTCAACGAGTAACCAGAAAATCATTAATCAAATCGGTTTCACAATAGTTCATTTCAATGATGTCATATAGCAATGATGTCATAAATTAAATGATAAATCCGGAAACAACTACATCATTTGCAAAACAGTAAATATGGATTATCAATAATTCAAGAAACATTTACAATGGAAAGCGATAGTAACATTCATGAAAGGATACATTCATTCTCCTGACATTTTCTCGCTCATTTGGTCATTCATTTCATTTCATTCACCCCGTCCCTGGCTTTTGGCCAGGCTCCACCAACCTACATAGGTAATACTCGAGTATACCAAACGTTCACCCAAGTTCCTAATCGCCTGACCGAGTCCGCTTCTGGCTCAAGACGACCGGTAACAAGGGGCAATGGCCAGTTCAGCCCAAAAGGCTTACATTCATGCGCAAGTAACATTTCAATCGAAAATTTCACATTTATCGAGGTCGAGTGCGATAAAGTACACACTCGCCTCGAAAACTCGTTTTGAAAATCATTATAAGCGCTTAACACGTTATCAACCAAAATACAAGTCATGAAGTCAAGAAATATAGCAAACAAGGCACACTCAAATGCCAGCACACATGATATGCAAGAAAACATTTCAAAAGTAACTTTGGAAACAGTTCAAAAGTAAATAATGTAAGAAACGGTTCATAAATAACTTTAGAAGTAGTTTGAGGTCACTCACCTCCATGGCTCAGAAATCATCCATCATATAACATTGCCTTGTTCAAATCCAAGTCTTAGATCACCAACTCAATGCGAACAAGTCCCTTCAAAGTTCGGACAGCACTTCCCCTAAATTTGCTAACTTTTCCAGCCATCATGGCTTCATTATTTCCTCAGCCAGTCCCAAAGGTACACACACAACAACAAGTTCATCCAATAGACATTCAACAAGCTCCAAGTAGTACTAGTACAAGTCAAGCTAGGAAAAAGTCCGGAAATGAAAGTTAAGCTCAAAACCAGAAAAACAGGTTTTGACGTCATTTTGCGGTAATGGTACCAAAGGCACTACGATTATCGGATGAAGGTACAAGATACACCGTTTCGAAGCTAAGAGATAGGGCTTCAATATTGCAGAAGGTCACTCAACCCAATTTCGAGTGTAACCAGGTCAAAAATGCAAGATACTACATCAAAATCACAAAAACAGATTCACAGAACGCATTCTAGCGGAAACGTCATAACTCAGGCTCTCCAAGTCCAAATCCATAAATTCCAAAACCAGCTGAAAGCTAAGGAACAGGGATAAATTTCATCAGAAGGCCTCAACATCCAATTCGGAAGCAATTCCAGCCAAAACAACCAATTACAGTCGCACTTCTCAATTTCGGGTAAAACCAGAACAGCAGTAGTAATTTCTTCTTTTCTCATTCCACACTACTCCGATTGACCTAAAATTTTGTAGGCACCTCTAAAATATCATTCCCTACAACTTTCATGAAGACCACTCAGTCCAGTTCGCACCCTAACTAGGTCAAACTTTCCAAAACAACTCCAGATTTTCCAGTTCGAGATTCACTGCGGAAATCAACTAGCAGTCCTGCTTTATTCACTCATATCTCAGCACACACAACTCCAATTCAGGTAATTCCAAAGCCATTTGAAAGCTAAGATACAGGGCTAGAATTCTTAAGAAGACATCAATAACTAAATCAGTAGTATTCCCAGTCAAACTAACCAATTACCAAAGCTGATTTCCAGGTTCGGACAGAAACAGGGCAGCAGGGATATTTTGGTCTTTTCACAGGCTACCGAACTTGGATTGAGCTGAAATTTTTCAGGCAACTATAAAACATCATTCTCTACAACTTTCATGTTTTGTGCTCAGGCCAATTCGGCTTCTAACTATGATGAACAGTGTCAGGCAGAATTGGGGAAATTGAAAACCTTAATCTGGAAATTTTTGCATTCAAGTGCTAAACTTCCACTAAAACATCTCATTAGCCATCACAAGTCATTAATTTAACAAAATCAAGATCAAAGAAAGGATGGTTAGACATGATACCTTGAAATATCAAGAAAGGTGATGGTTTAGGGATTTTTCTTCCAAAACAACTCCACCAATAGCTTCAATCTTCCTTAGCTAGCAAGTTTATGGAGTGATTTGCAATTTAATCGGTTAGAACTCAAGATTGGAAGAAGAAATTGAGGTGCAAGATGCTGGATTTTCTCTCTCTTTCTCACAAAATTTCGTCCATCATGCTTACAAGAAGAAGAAATGATGAAAACAAAAGGTTTGGTCAAGATAAGAAGAAGAAATCATGGTCTTAGTCAAAGGTCCAACTTGCAATGGGTTTGTGACACTTGTCCCTTCTAGTATTTTCTTTAATCCTTTGGCTTCCAATGGTTACATCATATAACCACCCTCTAATCATTTCCTAGCACCTTGTAAAATAATAACACTTAGCACACAATTCACTTAGTCACCAAAATTATGTCACACTAGCGGGTCCCACGTCCATATACGCTCTTAATTTCTCAAAAACTAACCGATACTAGAAAAATCATTTAAAAACTATATTTACTCATAAAAATTATCTGGAGAATTTTCTAATAAAGAAAATGTCGAAAAGGCGGGCGATCAATAAAACAAACCCTAGAAACTTAAAAAAAAATTTCGGGTCCGCGTACTCATTCTTTCGGGGCATCACAGATAAGGTCATAGATGTTTCTTGGTTGGGAGAGCCAAATTTTCTACCATGAGTAAACTCGCAACATTGGTGCCACTTCCCCCATCTATAATTAAGCTGTAAATCCTATCCTTAACTTTGCAACAGGTGTAAAAGATGTTCTCCTGTTGAGACCTCTCGTCCTCCTTAGCAAGCGTGGTTAATGCCCTGCGAGCGACCAAACATCCTACATTCCCAGGTAGCGGTGCAATCTCTTCCTCCGAGTCCCCATCACCCGTCAAAAGCGGCATCCCTGCATAATCAGACTCGTCATCTGTGGCCACTTCACCATTGTCCCTTATAACCATAATGCGTTGATTAGGGCATAGGGATTGTATATGACCATACCCCTAGCACTTGAAGCATTTTCAATCCCGATTGCGCGAGTTAGAAACACCATTGAATGGGGTTGGCGCTCCTTTACTTGTACCCGATCCAACTTGGTCCCCTTTAGGCTTGAGTGGAGGAGTTGAGTTTGCAGGCTTCTCCTCTTTAGGTCCGGGATTGGTGCTCCAACTTGAAGGAGTTACATGGGACGAAGATCTAGTGGTACCTCTCTTCTTGATTCGCCTTTCAACTTTCACAGCCTTATCCAACATTTCACTCATATCCATGTAATGTTGGAGTTCAACTATCTCAGCAATATCGGATTTTAGGCCATTGAGGAATCGTGCCATAGTGGTTTCAGCATCCTCATTCACATCGGCTCTCATCATGAGCATCTCCATGTCTTTGAAGTAGTCCCCCACACCCTTGTCGCCCTGAGTGAGAGTTTGTAGCCGTTGGTGTAACTCCCTATGATAGTAGCTTGGGACAAATCGTCTCCTCATGATTCCTTTAAGTTCTCCCCAAGTTTCTACTGCTCGCTCATCATTTTTCCTCCTACTAGTTCGAAGTTGATCCCACCATGTGGATGCATAATCTGTGAATTCAACGGCGGCAAGCTTCACCTTTTGCTGCTCTGAATAGTTATTGCACTCGAAGACAAGCTCAATTTTGCGCGCTCCCATTCGAGGTATGTCTCAGGATCGGACTTACCCTGAAATGATGGGATGTTGAGCTTAACTCCCTTGATGGATTCATTCTCGCCGTTTCTCCTTCCTCGAGCAACCCTTGGTTGTAGATCAAACTCGCCATCCTCACTATTAGATGCATCCGACTCAACTTGCCTCGACCTTCCTCTGCTCGAACTAGCTCGATTTTTGGATGACTCCAATTGTTCCATCCATTCGTGCAATGGTTCAATGGAGCTTCTAAGCATGCGCTTGAATTCTTCCATCATATCCTCCATTTGAAGCCTTAAATCAAAAGGTTGGGATTCACCTTCATTTGACATGTTTTAAACTTGCGGGAGATCAATGACAAACAAAGAACCTCACTTCACTCCCTCACAATTTTCTCTCACACTCGTGTATGTCACTCAAATTGGCACACGCCAGTAATTCTGACCAATGTTCTCAAAGCTCTTGATCACCCACCTTGAGGAAATTTAGAATGACCTTAGATGAGCAATCAACTACCAATAATTCACGCAAGTGCAGCTAGGCTCCCCTTTTTTTTTTGGTGATTTCAAGGACTCAAAATTTCACAAAATTTTTTTTTCTTTGACAAAAGTGCATAACAAATCTGGGAACTTACGAAGTGACTATAGATTTGGAAACTCAAGAAAAAGAATTCTACCCAATCTTAAGTTAAGGCTAAAATTTAGAAGTCTCCAAAATTCGGTTTTCCAAGAACGTGGTTAAGCACTAGGCGACTCAGGAAAACCCTCGATAACTGGAATGACCTAAATTTTTTTTTTGTAATTAAAAGAAACGGATGAACAGTAGCTGCTAAATACCATGTGAACAGTACGGCTACAGTACCGTGCTACAGTACCCGTAAACAGTGACGGCGCTACAGTGCCGTGAACAGTGATTCCGAGTTTTTTTTTCCAAATCCAAACACAAAGACACGATTAACTGACAACTAGCAACACAAATTGCGGCAGACCGACTGTGACAGTCCTACTTCCCCCTTAGGCGAACCAGAGGGTTCAGCGGACCGCCTGCCCAACTCTCGTCGGGACTCAGTCGTTCACTCACACAAATCAGAAATAGAACCACAAGAAAGAGCAAAACGAGGATCCAAAACTTAAAACAAAACTTATATACATTGCTATCTCAGAAAGAAGTACAACCGTCGAGAATACAAAAGTTCTCAAGTCACCATACAACCAACCCGTGCCAAGCACTAGGGCGAGAACCAAAACAAAACCAAAACTAGACCCATCCAGTCGATACAGAGCTCTCGCCCTTGCTCGCCTTCCCCTGTTAAGGAAAACAAAACTAAAGGGATGAGCTAAAAGCTCAGTGAGGTTCCGAACATAGAATCAAACCATAAATCAAACAATAAGTCAAGAAACATTTACAACATTTACAATAAGTCACACATGAAAAGGATACGTTCGTTCATTCGTTCGTTCTCCTGTCATTCCCCTTATTCCATCATTCATTTGAAAACGCATTTTTCATTTATCAATAAAACCCTCATTCGTTCGTTCGTTCATTTCATTCAACCCTTCCTGGACATTGGCCAGGCTCCGCCAACCTACAAGCTAATATTCGAGTATACCAAACATTCACCCAGGTCACCAAATCGCCTGACCAATTCCGCTTCTGGCTCGAGTCGATCGGTAACAAGGGGCTGGGCCCAGTTCAGCCAAAAGGCTTACATTCATGCACAAGTACGTTCCAATCATTCAATCTTTGAAAATTTCACATTTATTTAGGTCGAGTGCGATAAAGTACACACTCGCCTAGAAAACTTGTTTTGGAAATCATTGAAAGCACTTAACACGTTATCAAACAATAATACAAGTCATGAAGTCAAGAAAATACAACAAACAAGGAACACTCACCGAATTATGCAAAATAACGTCCAAAATGTCCTATCGGATCTTACCCTCAGTCACTGAGAAAACCTATGATTCAACGAGAAAGAATATTACAATTCATCTAGCAAAATAAGTAAGTGGAATCAAGGAACTCGACTAGTTACGAGTAAAACGGATAAAGGTGACTTTAAAGTGAAAAAAAAAACCATTTGGATCTGTGGACGGAAATAACTAGGGTGTCATAAACCAAACTCAAAGGGTTATAACAGTTCCAATGGAAAACACTTAAATCAAAGTCAAGTCGGAATCCAACTAGATAGGCTCAGAAATATTATTTTTTTTGGAATCGTTTATGTGGTTCAAAATCAATATACATTCAAGTAGGTATTATGGCCTACATGTCTTGACTGAGAAAACCTTAGGTCATACCTCTATATTTTGGTATGAAGTAGTAAATAAACATTTGAAGGTTCAAATGGAAAACGTATCATGTTTTAAGATGGAAAACGGTCATAGTATTTGCCAAATGAAAAATATACAAGTTCAAATAGAAACTTAGCCCTCGAGCGAAAATTTGGGCAGCATGCCCTTTGTATTTTCCTATTTCCAGCCATTTATGGCTTCATTGTTTTCCTCAATCAATTCCAACATTACACATAACATAAATAGCCACTCAATATGCTCAAGACAATACAAGGACAAAATTTAAGCTAACACCAAGTGCGGAAACGAAGTTTACAAAAGACAGTTTTGACGGGTTTTTGTGGAATAGGCACATCCGAGGCTACACTTATCGGATTTAGGTGCAACGTATACCATTTCGAAGCTAAGATAGGGGGCTACAAGGTTGAAGAAGGCCACTCAGTCCAGTTTGTGAGAACCCGTATTTTTCATTTTCTAGGTTATATATATTTTTCATGGCTTGTTTTCTGCATTTTCGTGATTAGAAAAATTTCTAGATGAATTTAAGGAGCAGATATAGGCCCTGTTTGGAAGCTTGCTTTTTTACAAAGTTTGTATAAAATTAGTTTTTTAACAACTTGTGCTACAGGAACCCCCAAAAACTCACCAAAGTTTTTAACCTACACACTTAAAATATCCAAAACACAACAAAAAAAAAAATTCTCATCCCCTTTTCTTCTTTTTCCTCTCCCACCACCACCTCCATTGCCGGCTCCGTCGCCGGTTCCCACGTCAATTCCCGGTGCCGGTGCCGGTCTTCTTTTTTTCCCCCTTTTTTCCCTCTTCCCTCCCCTGCCATCATCCTCTCTTGTCTTTTTTTTTCTCTCTACGTCCGGCACCATTCCCATCTCTCTGTGGGGAAAAAAAGAAAGAAAAGAAAGAGGGTGAGAAGTGGGAAGGGGACAGGGAAGGCGGGGGTGGCGGGGCAGAGGGGGTGGCAGGGGGAGGGGGAAGGCGGGGGGAGGGGGAAGGGGCAGAGGGGGCAGCGGGAGCAGGAAGGGGCAGAGGGGGGCGGCAGGGGGAGGGGGAAGGCGGGGGGAGTGGGAAGGGGCAGAGGGGGCGGCGGGGGGAGAGGGAAGGGCGGCGGGGGGAAGGGGCAGGGGCAGAGGGGGGCAGGGGCAGGGGGAAGGCGGAAGGCGGAAGGCGGGGGAAGGGGCAGAGGGGGGCTGCGGGGGGAGGGGGAAGGCGGGGCAGAAGGGGCGGCGGGGGGAGGGGAGGAGAAGGGGAAAGGGAGGAGAGGGGTGGCGGTTGCTGGCAGGCTGCTGGGGGTGGCGGAGGTAACGGGGAAGAAGAAGAAGAAGAAGAAGAAAAAGAGAAGAAAGAAAAGAAAGAGGAAAGAAAGAAAGAGAAAAAGAGAAGAAAGAAAAGAAAGAGGAAAGAAAGAAAAAGAAAAAGAAAAAGAAAGGGAAAGGGTAGAGAAAAAAAATAGAAAAGAAAAAAAAAAGAAAAAAGAAGTTTTTCACTTTACAAAAACTTCTACAAAATTTTTTCAAAAACTTCTACAGTGCACTACAGTAAAGTTTTAGACAAACTCCAAAAAAACCCAGGTTCCAAACAGGCCCATAATTTTTAGATGTTTTTTTTCTAGTATCGAGTGGATTTTGAGAAATTAAGAGCGTATACCGGACGTGGGACCCGGAAGTGCGGTAAATGCATTATATTTTTGACAACTTGTTGGAATTTTGTATTAAATGATATTATTTTACAAAGTGTTAAGATATTTGTATTGGAGAGACAAAAAGATAAGTTTTAAACCAAAAAGGTGACATGTGTCACCTTCTTATTCAAAGTTGGACTTTGACTAATTTGCATCACCTTTACTAAACCTCAAAAATTGATCAATTTCTCTCCATTTTAAGCTTGTCTTGGCCGAACCTCTTGGAGCAAAAATACAAGAAGAAAGCCTTCAACTCCAACTCCATTTCTTGCTCAATCTTGTGAATCAACCGTTAAACTTTCAAATTCCTCCACAAAAGTCACTTGTTTAGGAAGATTGAAGGTAGTGGTGGAGTGATTAGAGAAGGCAAAGGACTAAGCCATCAACTTTCTTGATATTTCAAGGTTCATGTCTAGCGATCCTTTTTTTGTTCTTGATTATGCTAAATTAGTGACTTGTGATGGCTAAAGAGATGGTTTGATGGATTATATCTTGAGTTGTGGTTGACTTGATGAAGTTTTATAATTTTTGGGGATTTTTCTATTTTAATATGAACATGGTTGTGTGGTTATATATGATGATTGGAAATGATGTTTAAGGACTCTATGAGGTGGAAAAAGTGGTCAATTGCAATCAATTTCTGTTTTGGAAGAAATTTCAGAAAATTAGGTTTTGTGAAGGAATATTCTGCCCGAATTTTTAGCTCCTAGTTAGAGGCTGAACTGGTCTTGGCTTAAAACATTAAAGTTGTAGGGAATGACATTTTAGAGGCGCATACAAAATTTCAGGTCAATCGGAGTAGTGTAGAATGAGAAAAGTCGAAATTACTATTGCTGTTCTGGTTTTACCCGAGTGTAAGAATTGCGCCTGTAATTGGTTGTTTTGGCTGGAATTGCTTCCGAATTAGTTGTTGAGGCCTACTGATGAAATTTAGCCTTGTTTCTTAGATTTCAGCTGGTTTTGGAATTTCTGGATTTGGACTTGTAGAGCCTGAGTTATGATGTTTCCGCTAGAATGCGTTTTGGTGAATCTATTTTACGTTTTTAATGTAGTATCTTTCATTTTTGACCTATTTTCACTCAAAACTGGGTTGAGTGACCTTCTGTGATGTTGTAGCCCTGTCTCTTAGCTTCGAAATGGTGGGTCATGCACCCTCATCCGATAATTGTAGTGAAATTGGTGCCATTACCGCAAAATGAGGACAAAAAACTGTTTTTTTTTTCATCAGGGCCAAAGCTAGTTACATTTCCGAAATTTCTGGTTGCCTTTAATGTTTTTATATGCTTATGGAACCCTATTGGGGTCATTGGCCTTGGTTTATGACTCGTTATCGAGTCTCATGGTATTTGTTTGCATGTTTTAGGACGTGACCGTGGTGCACAACGTTCTTTTGACGGAAGTGAATGAAATCACATTTGCGAACTTAGTGAGTGTTCTATATATGTTTTGTTTCTATGACTATGTGGATTGTTGTGACTATGTGGTTATTTGTGAACATTTGATTAAATGTTAATTGTTTTCTACGATTTCTAAAATGAACTTTTGCTAGGTGAGTGTGTACTTTATCGCACTCGACCTAAATAAATATGAGATTTTTGGTGTTTAAATGTTGAAATATTAGTTGCGCATGAATGTAAGCCTTTTGGCTGAACTGGGCCCTTGCCTTTGTTACCGATCGACTCGAGCCAGAAGCAGACTCGGTCGGGCGATTTGATGACCTGGGTGCACATTTGGTATACTCGAGTATTACCTTGTAGTCCGGTCAACGTCCGGATGGGGGGGAAAGCCTGGCCAACGTCCAGGAGGAGGTAAACAAGAATGAACAAACGAACATAAAAAAAAAAACGAGGGGTTTTACTTACAAAGATGCAATTTTAAATAATTGGAGGAATAAGGCAATGAATGGGAAACGAACAACGAATTGCTCCTTGTGAGCCTGTATCCTTTTAATGAATGTATTATAATTGCTTTATATTGGACATGTTTTCTGGATTATTTGTTATTACATGATTAATGTCCTTGTTCAATTACTTGTTTTGTATATAGAATCTCACTGAGGTTTTTTAGCTTACCCCTTTAGTTTGTTTTCCTTAACAGGGGAAGGCGAGCAAGGACGAGAGCTCAGTCTAGACTAGCCTAGACTAGTTTTTGGTTTTGTAATGGTTCTCGCCCTAGTGCTTGGCACGGGCTGGATGTGTGGTGAACTGAGAACCTTTGTATATTCGATGTTTGTACTCCCTTTTGAGATAGTAATGTACATAAGTTTTGCGTTAAGTTTTGGATCGTCGTTATATTTATTCTCGTGATTTATTTCAATTTTTAATTAAGGATTGAAGTGAACGAGTGAGTCCTGGCGAGAGTTGGGCAGGCGACCCGCCGAACCCTTTGGTATGCCCTAGGGGAAAGTGGGGCCGTCACACAGTTTGCAAGGTATCTAGGTCAAATTTACTAAAACAACTCCAGATTTTCCAGTTCACAGTTCAACTAGCAGTCCTGATTCATTCACTCATATCTCAGCACACAGAACTCCAATTCAGGTAATTCCAAAGCCATTCAAAAGCTAAGATACAAGGCTATAAGTCTTAGGAAGATATCGACAACCAAATCAGTGGTATTCTGGGTCAAAACAACTAATTACAGAAGCTGATTAGCATGCTCAGATAGAAACAGGGCAGCAGGGGTAATTCGTTCTTTTCACAGGCTACGTTGCTCCGATTGAACTGAAATTTTGCAGGCTACTATAAAATATCATTATCTACAACTTTTATGTTTTGACCCAAGGCTAATTCGGCCTCTAACTAGTGGAAATAGTACCAGGCAGAAGGGAGAAAAATGGAAACCCTAATCTGGAAATTTTTTGCTTCAAACCAGAAATTTTCCACCAATCATTACAATTATCATACCAAAGCTTCATTCTAACCCATACTAGACCATCATACATGGCCAAACAATATTAATCATATGAAAACAGAAAAATTCAAGAATAAATATAAAAGTCACCAATTTCTACCAAAAATCATGAAACAACACCTAAAACCATCTATTTTACTCACATAAGCCGTCAATTGAACATTAACAAGATTAAAGGAAAGGTTCCTTGGTCACTTACCTTGCAAACCCAAGAAAAGGAGCAACTTGGTGCCTTAGCCTTCCAAACCACTTCACTACCAACCTTAATACCACTAAACTAAGGGGTTTTATGGAGGAAATTCAAGATTAAACGGTTGAACTTGAAGAGTGAGCAAGATTAGAACCAAGAAAGTTGAGAGAATTTTCTTCTTTTCCTCTTGAAGAGAGCCGGCCAAGAAGCTTTGAAATTGAGGATGATTTTAGTCAATTTTTGCTTAAATTGGTAAAGTAGTGAATAGTGTAGTCAAAGTCCAAGGATTAGTCACCAAGTGACACTTGTCACTTCATTTAATACATGGTTATCCTTTTGTCTCTCCAATGGTAATCCATCTAGGTAACCTCTAATTATCTCTTAACACCTGATAAATTAAATCCGGTATACACAACTTAACCTAATTGGCCGAATTTTACCGAACTTTCCGCACTAGCGAGTCCCACGTCCGATATACGCTCTTAATTTCTCAAAAACTAACCGATACTAGAAAATCATCTAAAAAAGAATATTTACTCATAAAAATTATCTAGAAATTTTCCTAATAAAGAAAATGCAGAAAAATATGCCACTAAATAGAATAAAACCCAGAAAATGAGAAAATTACGGGGTCTCACACCGATAACACAAAAGAATTTAAGAAGAAAACCCTAATAACAAACTCTAAACAAATACGACAAGAACAAAATAAAAGGGATATAACTTGATACCTTAACCTATGCTCTGATGCCAACTAATACGAACCAGGATCCGAGGATGCTAGAATTCGAACCACAAGCCCAAGACCAAGGTAACGAGTTTGTGGTAAGCGGAGTCCTAGACTATCAAGGGCAGCGCGAGATAGTTTCGAACGGTAGAAGACACCATAATCAAGCGTGTTCCTTGATTGATAAAGTCGACGAACACTTTAGATCCTCTAAAGGTGCTCAAGGGTGCTCACAAGAAGTTAGAGAAACTCTCTTAATTTCTGAAATTCTCCCTTCTCTATGGAATTGAGCAGCCTTTTATAGGCTTACAAAACAACTTAACCTAAAACTACACGAAAGAGGTAAGTTTCCTAATTGAATTGAAAAACTTAACCAAAACATAACTAATTCCCTAACATACTAGATATGCCTTAGTAGGCATACAAGACCCAATTAGAAGCAATAAAATAGGAAATAATTGGAAATAACGGAAACTGCTAAAACAACTAAATCAGTCCAACGCGTCGCACACGAAATCCTTGAACTTTGAATGCTTGGCTTTGGCTCTCTTCATTGGACCCCAACGACCCGTCAATGGGCCACGTAATAGCTTTTGGCCAGCTTCTAAGATTCGTATCAGTTTCCACTATTTGGATTTCTCTTACAATCATCAGCATTAATCACTCCTTCTGGCATTCGAATGATTTGCAGTGGATTTAGCAGGTTGTTGAGAATTTCCTTCTCGTTTAGAAGCTCTAGGGCAATTCGAAAACTGATACTCGGTACTACCGCACCTCAGACATTTTCCTTGTTTTTTCCAGCACTCGGTCTCAGTGTGGTTAATCTTGCCACAATATCCACAAGTTACGTTGACTAATTTGAGATTTCTCCTTTTGTTGACTTCGCCTACTCTAATTTCCTTCTGGCAGGGTTTTGCTTGATGGAGTTTCTCCGGGTTTTTCGGACATCTTCACTTTTCCAGCCCCTTTTCCCGTTTTAAGGGGTTGGGTAGACCTCTCGGACTGTTTAGGAGTATCGCTTGGGTTACCCCTCTTTCTAGCATGAAAAGGCTTAGATTGAGATTTAGTACTTTCTACCCTTTATGCCTTATCCAAGCCATCCGTAAAAGTGGTAATCTGGGCTGCTGTTAGGGATTCTTAGATTTCTACATTTAACCCCTGAATAAACCTCCTTATCCTTTTCCGTTCGGTGACAACAAGCTCAGGGGCAAATTTGAAAAGTTTGGTGAACCGCTCCTCATATTCAACTACACTTAATAATCCTTCTTTCAACTTAATAAAGTCATTCTCCATCTTTTCTTGTATAATTGGCGGGAGGAACTTGACATTAAACTCCCTCCCAAAGTTTACCCAAATCCAAGGGGTTTGTTCTCTTTCCCACTTTGCACTAACAACATTCCACCACGAGTGTGCCGCCCCCTCAAATTGAAAAATGGCAAATTCCTTTGCCTTTTATCGGTATAATCTAAAGCAGCAAAAATATCAACCATCCTTTCAAACCAATTTTCCGCTACCTCGGGATCAGACTCTCCATGGAACTTAGGTGGAGCGAACTTCAAGAATCGCTCTAGGGCTCTATCCTCACCCCTCTCTTGGTTCCTAGGTTGGTTGACTGGTTCAGGTCCTTGGCGCTCAGCTAAGCGCTCAAGAATATTGGTCATGCGGTTAATGGCCATAGCCACTTGGTCACCCTCTTCATTTCTAGGGTTTTGATTTAGTCTAGTCGCAGATCCTTCACCTCTCTCGGGAGCGCGGGGTTGCCGAAGCCTACGCTTACACCCCCATCCACATCCTCGCCGATCCATTTAGCAAGATTCTAAACGCATAATAAAAGTGAAAAGTATAAGCGCATGAATTGAAAAACATGTACATATTGCAAGAACACTTTAAATCAAAGCATAGCTATTTGCATAAGCTAGAAGTCATGTCACATGTCAATGTGCGTACAACGAATTAATAATATCAAATACGGGTCATAGGCAACTAAGTACCACAAATATAGGAGTGCATATAGGCAAAATACAAAAGGCCTCACGGCGAGCCCCACCCCTACTATACTAGGCAGGATCAAAAGAAAAATCATAAGTCTAGTTAGGGACAAAACTAGAAGAATCCATGATACCAAGCCACATCATTCAAATGATTATAAACTCCAAATTCCATCCAAAAGCCTAAGCTACTTTCTAAATTTTTAGCCTCATCACTAGATTCAAGGTGAAAGTTCTTATACAAACTAGAGTAATAAGTCAAACCAAATGGAATGCAATAGATGTCTCATTTTCAAGTTCAAAGTGGAGCCCAAAATTGTTCAAATGATTTAACCTTTCTTTCGAAAAGTTCGGCAAGCAAAATAATGGAGGAAGCAAGGTTCCTAACCCTTAAACTCACCAAATGGCTATTTAAATTTTCTAATCTCGACTCACCTCCAACCTAACTTAAAGAGTAAAGTCTTAGAGTATTTTGTGAGCTGATAAGCGCACTCCAATCGGCACTCATACAGCTCAATTACGAGTCGAGGAGATTTACTCCAACGATATATGCAGTCAAAGCATATAATTCAATTCAATTAGGCAATTCAATTACAATTTGTGAGAACCCGTAATTTTCTTAATTTCTAGGTTTTATTCTTTTTATTGCACACTTTTTCATATTTTCTTTATTCGGAAAATTTTACACATAATTATGAGCAAACGGGGTTTTTAAATTATTTTTCTAGTATTAATTAGGTTTTGAGAAATTAAGATCGTATACCGGACGTGAGACCCACTAGTGCGGTAAGTTCGATAAAATTCGGCCGATTAGGGTAAGTTTTGCATAAAGGGATTTATTTATTAGGTGTTAAGAGATAATTGGAGGTTACATAAATGGATTAGTATTGGAGAGACAAGAGGATAAGTTTAAGCTTAAAAGGTGACAAGTGTCACCATCTTACTTAATCTTGAACTTTGACTATTGAACTTTACCTTTACTAATAACCCAAAAATTGACCAAAAATTCATCTTCTTCTCAAGCTTCTTGGCTGAACTCTTCAAGGGAGAAAAAGAGAGAAAACTTCTTTAATTTTCCTTCCTTTCTTGCTTGAATCTCCCAAACCAACCGTTTAAATTCCAAATTTCTCCACAAAAGGGAGTTGCTAAGCTAGTTTAAGGTGTTGAGTGGAGCCATTTGTGAAGAACAAGTTCTAGTTGTCTTACTTCTAGGAGTTACAAAGGTAAGTTGTCAAGGAAATTCTCTTTTGTCTTTAATGATGTGAAATTGGAGGTTTATAAAGGTTAAATATGTTAGTTTGTGGATTATTTCATGACTTATGGTTGAGATGTGCAAATTTTTCTATTTATTGAGGATTTTATGTTTTAATATATAAATTATTGTTTAGTCATGGATTAATGGTTTGTTATAGTGTAAGATGGAGTTGGTATGTGTTGGAAATGATGGTTTGTGAAAAATTGTTGGTTTGAAACTAAAATTCCAGATTAGGGTTCCAAACAAGCCTGTTCTGTCCAAATTTATTTGAGCATGTTAGAGGCCGAATCCACCTTAGGCTAAAACATAAAAGTTGTATAGAATGATGTTTTGTAGTTGCCTACAAAATTTCAGCCCAATCAGAGCAACGTAACCTATGCAAAGACTGAAATACCCCTGCTGCCCTATTTCTGTCCGAAACTGATAATCAGCTTTGGTAATTGGTTAGGTTGACTGGGAATACTACTGATTTATTTGTTGATGTCTTCTTAACATTTATAGCTTGGAATCTTATGTTCAGATGGCTTTGGAATCACTTGAATTGGAGTCGTAGTGCTGAGATATGAGTGAATGAATCAGGATTGCTGGTTGCATTTCATAGGAAACTTCAAACTGGAAATTTTGGGGTTGTTTTGGTACATTTGACCTAGATACATTGCAAACTAGACTGAGTGGCCTTCTTCAACATTGTATCCCTTTCTCTTAGCTTCGAAACGGTGTAAATTACACCTCAATCTGACAAAGATAGCTTCAGTTGTGTTAATTCCGCTAAGCAACAGCAAATCTGCCTTTTGTTTTCCCACCCAAACTTCGTTTCCGCATATGTCATAGTTTGATTTTGCACTTATACGTTCCTTATGATTTTACTCTAGTGATATGTGGATTCAGTTTATGACTCGTATTCGAACCTTATTACGGCTCTAATTAAAGGTGTTTGATAACTTGTGATTTGTGGGTGTTGAGGTTTGGTTGGAAAGTAAAGAAAGACAAGGGAAATGCTGTCAAAATTTTCGCGGAGCTTCTGCACAGTCTCGGGAAATTTGCTGTATCTTGATGTAGGAATGTCGGAATTGAGTTTTGTTTGTTGCGTTTTAAACTAGATTCATAGGGCTATAAACCATGCAAATTTCAAACCCTGTTTATGTCTGTACCATTTATGGTGATTTTTCAAAATTGACTGAATATTGTACCTGTTCTGTCTTTCACTGGATAAAGCAGCAACTTGAGGCTTGAATTTGACTGACTTCCATTCTGAATCTTATGAGGGTGTTCTCTGGAAAGTTATAGCCCTTTGAATGTATTTTCCAATGGTATAAATTTTACTAATTTTGGATTTACAAAACTTGAGATATGAGTTTTCATATAGGGTTGCGCGAAACTGGAAAATCCTATTTTCCTAGTATCGATCTTACTTTCATTTTCTACTTCAAATTTGGAGTTGGTTAGTCATTGTACATAGGGTTTTGAGGTTGTTCATGCCTTTCGGGCTAATCGTTATCTTTTCACTCGTAAGTCACCTCTTCGCTTTACATTAATGGTTCATTTGGATAGGCCCCTGACTTGTAATCGAGTTTTACTTGCGAATTCCACTTATTAGGTCTTGGAGTCCAGTCTTAAGTGTTTGCCTTGATTGTTCTAGGAGGTGCCAGCAAGTAAAGCCATACTTGGGAAGGAAACTTTTGAAATTATCCTTGTTTGATCAGGTGAGTGCACCACTCCCCTGAATTATTGCTAAACTGGTTTTCTGTACTTGCAACTTGCTATTTGAATATCTTTCCTGACTTTTTATCTTGTATGAGACGAGGGTATACTTTATCACACTCATTCTCTCGCCTGTACTGAACGAACTGGAATCTATTACTTGTACTTGTTATGTACTTGAACTTGTTACTTGCACTTGTTATGAGATCGTTTGGAAGTGTGTCCAACGATCGTCCTGTTAAACTTGAGCTCAACCTCATGGGGAGTTAATTAAATCGAGCCAGCAAGGGCTTGGTCGAGATAATTGACAATCCTTGGGTACCTGTTCCTGGGGAAATCTTTGGGTATTGAGACTCTTGATTCTGGTATACTCGAGTATTACCATTCCTGTTCCTGTTTGGCATTCGGGCTCGATAAGGGGGTATGGTTAGTGAACGGGATTTGGTGTTAAAGTGGTGTTCTACTGGACTGGTTTCCTTATTTGAAAGTTGACGGAGTGTCAACGTAGTCAGATCAAGTACTGCAACGGGGAATTTGGCTCCTGAGAGCCACCTGTATCCCTTTATCTAAGTTGTTTTGTTCCTCTCCTTATTTGCTACACTTATGTGATTAATTGAGCATGAAGTTCCTTGGTTCTTGACTGTTATTATTTTGGGCACCTCATTGAGCTTTTAGCTCACTCCGTTTCGTTATTCTTGTTTTCCTTACAGGAAATCACTTTTTGAAGACTATGATATTTTGAAGCATGAGTTGAGATAGTTTTAGTATTCTTTTGTATAGCTCCTTGATGGTTGAAAAACCTTAAATGTATTTTAACCAAACAATTCCCTTTTGAATTGTAAATTTGCAACCATGTGTATATAAAAGTGTTTAACCATGTTCCTAAGTTGATTTGGTTTAGAAATGTTCTTTTCTAGGGTTATCTTAAGTTGTGCTTGGTTGGGTTTCGGACAGTGAATGTTATCTTCTCGAAGTTCTTTTGAGCGGTTGGTAGGGTTTACGCTCGTTCTGGATCCGTAGTCCCGGCGAGAGCTGGGCAGGCGGTCTGCTGAACCCTTTGGTTCGCCTTAAGGGGAGGTGGGGCTGTCACAGGTGGTATCAAAGCCTGTTTTACGTGGTCTCTGCGCGGAGTGAGTTTAGGCCAAGTGGTGTTATGGTCTCGATTTCGTGAATTTGTACGAATGTTTAAGTGTTTTTTTGAGCATAAGCTTTGGATCATGAAATGTTATAGGTTTTAAACCTTTATCATGGTACTTGGAGACAATAGATCTGTAGGTCAGGTAAGAATCTCGATTGTAGATGAATTACTCTTGGGACTGGCCAGCCCGAGTTGTGAATTATCTTATTTTGGGATTCTTGTGCCCGACTACTAAATAGACAAGAGCCTAGGTTAGAAATGACTTGGGCGGACTAGAAATTCGATTCTATGGAACGTCATGTGATGTGTTAGGGTTTCATTACGGATGATTAACCTTGCCTAAGATATAAATTGTGTTATTCTCGTAGATTATGGCTGGAGCCCTAGAAGGGGGAAAGCTTTTAATTGGTTGCTCTTGTACCATTGGTTTAGTTAGTATCACGAAGGATGTTTCCTTTTGCTTGTATCTAGTTGATTGCTACTGTGTGATCTGTCTGTGTTAGATGTGCTACATGTATATTGCCTACTTTTATCACTCATACCTGCATACTTTGTTTTAATATTGTATTCGCGCTTCAACCCTAAACTGGTTAAGCCATATGGAAGGCACCCGTAGTGGACGTGGTCGTGGTCGCAGAATTAGGCAACCCACGACTGGAGAGGATACAAGGGGAACTACGTCTGAACCAAACCTTGAATCCAGGGTTGATCCGAACGTACAAGTGGCTGCAGCCATTCAACGAATGACCGACCTTTTGGCTCACGTAGTAGAACATCAAGGTCAAAATCCTATTCATCAGTCGGGAAATCCTGGTAATCATACCGAGGGTGAGGATAAAGCTCTTGAACGATTTCTGTGAGGACTCGTAAAATTATTATTTTTCGACTCCTATTTTTGGCTCATTTAATTATTTACTCAAACATTTACTTCGATTATTATTTTCTAGCCTTATTGGACTTAAATACATGGAGTTATGACTCCATTATATTTTTAAAGTGACTTGTTTCAAAAATTAATTTTTTGAAAGCTCGATTAATGTAAATAGTCAAAACGTGTCTGAAAACTTTAGCCAATTGGGAGTACAATAAGCTTGAAAATTTGGAGACATGTACAATGGTCCTAAAATAGGTAATTTTAGGTTTAAGTACTCAAGTGATAGTTAATGGTACGATCGTTACAAGAATTTCTCGAAGGTTTCACTTTATCGTGCCTAAATTGGAAATACGCGTGATCACGCGCGCGATTAATTGAGGGACTTTGGACCATTATTTTGAGACAATTAAGAGTGGATAATACTTGTATGAATATAAGTGCATTAGAGGTTTAGTGCACTAGTGAAACAAATGCGAGAGAAATCGAGCCCAAACGCGCCCTACGCGCACTATTTAGAGTTGACTTTGGGGATGATTGTGCACCACACATTGTGTCTTCCTTAAGAAGCTAAATTTGGACCAAACACTCTCTCTCTTAGTGTCTCTCTTGGCTGAATTCTTAGCAGCAAAACACAGAACAAAGTTGTCATTTTTCATCTTCAATTCTTGCACAAAACCTTCATAGATTCACACCAAAATTGAAGACCACTTAGCTTGTCACTTGGGGAGTTCATCTAGCTATCAAAAGGAGGAGCTTTTCACGGTTTTCTTGGACCCTCTAAGGACCGAAAATTCTACATTGGTCTTCAACTAAATTAGGTAATGATCCAACATTCTAATCTTGGTTTATAGAGGTTGTCTAACACTTTTAAGCTCTGGTATCCAAATGGGTGGTTGTGTTTGTTGGAAAATTTTGGAGGTGGGCTCTATGAACTCCCACCCTTGTCTTGATGGCTGATGTGATGATTAATGATGAGTTTAATGTTGGTTTGGTGTTTAAGATGGTAGATTAATGGTGTATTAGTCGTATGAACTTCAAGAGATGCATGAGGGAAAAAGTTCCAATTCTGCCCCTGCCTTGAACATACCTATTTTTGCCAAATTTTGAGGTTGTAATGACTTATATATGATGTTTATATGTGGTATAGATGGTGCATAAAATTTCATTGAAAAATATTGAGGTTTGGTTGGTTAAATAAATCAATTACACAAAACTAGTAAACCTGGAACTATTCCCGTAATGCTCTGACCAGTTTTCGTGTTTTGGCCATAACTCTGTACTCCGACGTTGAAATCAAGTGCCGTTAGTGGCGTTTGAAACTAGACATTCCAACCTTTTCGAAGGTAAAAAATTCACATTCTGGCTCCATGTGTGTGAGCCGAACCAACCATTTAAAGTCAGCTGTTCTGTTTCTCTGTTTCACTAGAACGAAATGTTGAGGATGAAACTTGTGGCTCAAATTCGAGCTAGTTTTGTGGTGAATTTCCTAAAGATTTCTTTGTGAAATTGTAGCTCTATGAAATTTTTTTCCAACGCCATAAACCATGCCCAATTCTGAGTTAAATCGAGTGAGTTGTGATCGAAATACGGAGCCTGCCCTGCTCTTGAAAACCCTAACTCTTGGACAGATTTGATACAAGACTTGGTATAGACTTGTTAACTGAATATTTTGGTGCTAAGCACTTACCAAATGTACCATGAATGTTCCTTAGGCTTTGCCTACATTGATGAGCCATGTTTGAGGAATTTTTCCTTGACCAAATGTTTGGAATGGAAAACAAAAGGGTCAAGGCAGTTTTGCCTCGTGATTTTCGAAACTTTGGTTGCTTGATTGACTACCTTCCCGAAGGTATTTTTCCATAAAATTTGATAGAGGGATACTCTTTATATAGGAGTATTGTACTGCGAAATTTTGTACCAATCCAAGTCCGTTTCGATACCTAACTGAAGTCCCAAAGTTGAAAGCTCAAATCTGGAAATTTGTTCACCAGTTTTGAATTTTTCCCTAACTTTGAGCTACCGTATCTCGGTGCTCGAAACTCCAATTCTTGATCCACTTTTTCTGTTAAAAACCTTATTTGAAACTCTAATTGAGTTACAAATTTCAGAGACTAGCTCGTAACGTGTGAATTTTGCCGAATTTTCAAAGTTGGCCAAAAACCAACTTAAATCTGCCTTATGAACCTAAAACAGTAACTTTGAGCCCATTTTTGAATATCTTCCATTTAGAATCATGAAAAAGTATCTTCTAAGAACTTTGAGTATTTTCAAAGAGGTTTCCAACGGTGCCAAGTTTTCAAATATTTGACATGTAAAATGTGAGATACGATTTTTCAAAATATCGTATCAAAACAGAAAATTTTCCGAATTCCAAGGGAAGGGAGTTTTTAAGCACTCCTTATCCCTTCGATATTACTTGAACGTTTATATTTGATTTTCCAAAATGAAAACTCGATCACCCTTGTACTTTAAGAAACTTCAGTTGAATCTCGAGTTACGAGTAATTGAGATTCATTTTCATAAAATTTCCTTATATTGTACTAGTGTACAATCTTCCTTGATAATTGGGATATGAGTGATACTTCACAATTATTTGCTCAGGAGTACACGAGGACCTTCAAGAGGATCCTACAGTGAACACTTGAACTTCCGGAAAATATTTCTTCTTGATTTGCTCGGTGAGTGTCAAGTGTATGACTACTTGAACTCTATGGACTTGATTCATGCTTGGCTTACCTGATTACATGCTTAGCCTACCTGGTTTTGAAAAATGGAGTCGAGTGTGTACTTTATCGTACTCGTTCTCATTTGAAACAAATGACTCATGTTTAACATGGTTTGCCTGGTTTACATGACCTAAAATACATGTTTGAACCTGTCAAATGCTTGAATACATGACATGGTATGCTATGGCTGCATACGTCGTTGGAGTGAATCTCCTCGACACTTACATGATACATGGGGGACGCCCAAACTCATAGGCCGACCTTGGAACTCGAGCCGGCATGGGATTAGTCGGGAACCTCGGTGAGCCATGAGATTCACATGATAAGGTTGATCTATTGAGAGATCTTGCTTGGCATACTCGTGGAGTATCACCTTATAAATGTCGTGCGGGCCTGAAGCGGTGTATGGTGGACGGATGAGAAGTAAGTGGTGATCTACGGTTTGGAAATATCAACTCGGTTGACGGAGAGTCATCGCGGGAAGATATACGACTGAACTGGCGAAACAAGTGGAACTTAGCTCCTGAGAGCTACCATATCCTTGAATTGTTTCTGTTTACATTTCATTGGCTTTATGAATTATTTGGAATTTATCACTTGAACTGTTATTTGGACTTGTTACCTGATCAATGTGCTTGCATGTGTGTTCTTGGCCTCACGAGCGTTTTTGCTCACCCTGTAGATTTGTTTTTCTTAACAGGTTTGAACTCGGAGGTGTACTGGAGAAACCCTCCTGATGTGCTTTTGTTTAGGATTTCTATTATATTTTGGCTATGCCCTTGGTTTTGGGTTGTATTTCTGGAATTGAAGTGTAACTTTTGGGGCGTGATGTATATTTGGGATTCGTGATGTACTTTGAACACCCGACGTGCGGGTTAGTTAATGGATGAATATTGTTAAGTTTGAGCGCTTCCGCATTTACTGTATTTAAGTTATTTACGTGTGTTGTATAGTTCGATAATAAGCTTGAATGGAATTGCTTAAGTCCTGGCGAGAGCTAGACAGGCGTCCCGCGGATACCCTTTGGTTCGCCTTAGTGAGAAGTGGGGGCATCACAGTTGGTATCAGAGCGCTAGGTTAGCGCTAGGTTAGAGATCTATATGGGAGACATATTAGATACTCTACCCTTAAGACCTGAGACCAGATAATCAAGTTATACCTTAAGAGGTATTTGGGGCATGCTAGTGATTGGGTTAGGCATGCATAAACGACATTCGAATTAGATAGTGATTTAAATTTCTAACCCGAAAAGTGCTATTATTTTGCAGGGATGGAAAATGGAAATGGAGTTCCGGCAACTAACGGGAATGGCCATGCGAATGGTCATGTAGTGCCTCCTAGGCCTATCTACTACCGAGCTTTAGTTGGGGAAGCTCGGGTACGCTACTCATCTGATACTCGATATCTCCGATGTGCTTGTAGGGTGACCTTTGCTTATCCAAATCATGTTGTACTAGCCTTGGACGACGAGCGTCGTCAGTTGGTGAATGCCAACTTGGACTTACAGGCTGAGGTGGACGAGTTTCGACAGATGATTAGCGCTCAGGGCGAGAGGATCACCGAGATCAAGGAGGTGCTTGAGGGCGAGGTAGCTACGTCTGCTGTGGTTAATGAGGAGTTTCGGAGCACTAGAACTCAGCTTGCTGGGTTGAGGGAGGAGGTCCGTAGTCGGGCTTCCGATATCGTAGCTGATGCCACTAGACTAGTCAATGAGGCTATGGGTGTAGCCCAAGACTCTGAGGAGGAGCTTCCTCCTGATAGTCCTACTGCGGACTAGGTCTAGGCAGTTAGACCTCTCTTTTGACTCTTTTGACCAGTATAGTTAGAATTAGCTGGGGTGACGCTAAGTGCTGAGCCCATTGTATTTTGCATGACTGTGTGGCTTATTTTGAAGCACTTGCTTTTACTTTAGTCTTCTGTGACTCAAAGTACTCTTGTGGTACCTGTGTGCTATACTTTGTGACTACCCCATGACTTGCTAATTGTACGAACTCGATATGCTAATGAATGTAAATTATTGTTATTTTCGATATTTTCTTGATTGGTTCCTGCTCTCTCCTATGCACCGCAAAATTTATTTATTTATTTCTTGCACTAGGCACGCCTAGATTACGGAAGGACTAAGTGTGAGAACCCGTAATTTTCATTTTCTAGATTTCTCATATTTTTATGGCTTGTTTTCTGCATTTTCGTGATTAGAAAAATTTCTAGATAATTTTAAGGAACAGATATAATTTTTAGATGCTTTTTCTAGTACCGAATGGATTTTGAGAAATTAAGAGCGTATACCGGACGTGGGACCCACTAGTGCGAAAAGTTCGGAAAAATTCGACCAACTAGGTTAAGTTTTAGATACTGAAGTTAATTTATCGGGTGTTAAGAGATAAGTAGAGGTTACAATTTGGATTGATATGAGAGAGACAAGTTAGGTAGGTATTTAATAAAAGGTGACAAGTGTCACTTGGCTATTGGTTGGACCATTTGACTACTATTGCATGTCTTACCAATTGACTTAAATATCTTAAAAATTCACCAAAAATCCCTCATTCTTCTCTTCCTCTTGGCCGAATCTCTTAAGCAAGGAAGGAAAGAAAACTCTTCAAGATTTTGGCTTCCATCTTGCTTCAATCAACTTACTCAACCATCCAACCTTGATTTTGCTCCATAAAACCACTTAAGGAAGTGTTGGTGAGTTGTTGTGTGGAATTATTTGGAAAGCTAAGGTGACCAATAGCCCTCTCTCTCTTGTTTTAAGGTAAGTTGTGAAGAACCACCCTCCTCCTTTAATTGATGTTTAAATCATGCTTAGTGGTAGTAGAAGATGCAAGTTTATGGATTAATTCTTGATTTGTGGTTGAAATGATCAAGTTTTATTATTTTTGGGGATTTTTCTGTTTTAATATAAGCATGATTGTGTGGCTATCTATGATGATTGTAAATGGTCTATAATGACTTATGGAGGTGGGAAAAGTGATTAATTGCAACCAATTTCTGGTTTGGAAGAAATTTCAGAAAACTAGGGTTCTTGAGGGAGCATTCTGTCCGAAATTTTAGGTCCTATATAGAGGCCGAATTGGCCTTGGCTTAAAACATAAAAGTTGTAGGGAATGACATTTTATAGGTGCCTACAAAATTTCAGGTCAATCGGAGTAGTGTAGAATGAGATAAGTTGAAATTACTATTGCTATTCTGGTTTTACCCGAATTGGAGAATTGCGCCTGTAATTGGTTGTTTTGGCTAGAATTGCTTCCGAATTAGTTGTTGAGGCCTTCTGATGAAATTTAGCCCTATTTCTTAGCTTTCAGCTGGTTTTAGAATTTCTGAATTTGGACTTGTAGAGCCTATGTTATGATGTTTCCGCTAGAATACGTTTTTGTGAATCTGTTTTACTTTTTTGATGTAGTATCTTGCATTTTTTACCTATTTGCACTCAAAACTGGGTTGAGTGACCTTCTGTGATGTTGTGACCCTGTCTTTTAGCTTCGAGATGGTGGGTCTTGCACCCTCATCTGATAATCATGGTAAAATTGGTGCCATTACCGCAAAACGAGGACAAAAACTATTTTTTTCAAGGCCAAAGCTAATTGCATTTCCGAATTTTCTGGTTTCCTTTAATGTTTGTGTATGCTTAGGGTACCCTGTTTTGGTAGTATATAGAATTGGTTTATGACTTGTAATCGAGTCTTATTGTGTTCATTTGAATAGTTTAGGGCTTGACTTTCATATTCGGTTATTTCCTAGCTAAATTTTGTACTTGAATGCCATTAAGCCTAGTGAACGGCTTTTGGGAATGAGATTATTTTTGTACAAGATGTTGGGACTGATTTGAGGAAATAATGAAGCCGTGATGGCTGGAAAATAGGTAAACACAAGGGATATGCTGCCAAAATTTTACTTGAAGGCTAGTTGGATTTACTTGTGTTTTGAGCGAAGGGCTTTTGGGTTGTTTGAGCCTAGGTCTTCATGTTACCTTTTCGTTACCAAAAATCATGTTTTGCACCCTTGCTTTAGTAAATTTGGCGAGGCATATGACTGGTAGTCGAGCCTCACATGTGCATTCTGTATACTCAATTTTGAAAGTGGAACCTTCAATTGTTTTCCTTGGATTATTTTAGGGTTTATTGGTGATTAAAGCTCTCTTTTGGGAGGTATCTGCACTGACCCTGGTGAGTGTACTACTCACTTGTGTGTTACTATATGGCTTTGAATGTAAATTGCTTGAATGTGACTTGATTGCAGTGAAAGTGTACTTTATCACTCTCACTTATATGCCTTATATCATTGTTGTCATGTTATTGGAATGTTACATGAAATGCTACATGAAATGAAAGTACTCGACTTGGTGTCGATTGGACGAGTATCCAACGACTACAAATGTTATCAATGAGCTCAACCCCATTGGTAGTTGATTGAATCGAGCCGGCGAGGGCTTGGTCGTGCCAATTAATGAACCTTGGGTAAAGTTATATGGAATCTTGTAGTATGCGAGACTCTCAATTCCGGTATACTCGAGTAATACCAAAGTGCAAGTGTTTGGAGTTCGGGCCCGGTAGGGGGATGTTAGGTGGAAGGAGTGGAGGTAAAGTGGAGTATACGGTTGGTTACTTTTGAACATTGACGGAGGGTCAATGACGTCCGATCAAGAAATGCAAACGAGGAAAGGGCTCTTGAGAGCCATCTGTATCCTTTTATCACCATATTTGAAGTGTGCCTTTGCTTATTTTTACTAAATTGAATGAAAGTTTGATGCTTATATGCACTTGGGTGCGTAAGTGATAGTATCTCACTGGGCAATTAGCTCACACCGTTCTTTTGTTTTCCTTACAGGAATATGACTCTTTTTGGAATGAATCTTGATAGATGGTTGTCGAATGAACTAGATGTATATTTCTTTTGTATTGTATATGAAGGGAAACCCTAAATGTATCTTTAGGGCCGATTTCACTTTCAATTTGGCAAACCGTGTATATATTCACTTTTGAAAACTTTTGTATGCTACTTTGGGTTGTAATTGCTCAAATTCCATATGTGAATGTTTACTTGATAGTTGGTTGGGTTCTGACGGGTCGGTTACTATTCATGGCCGACTCCGAATTTCATTTTTTTTATTTTGGGTTATTTTGCCCTTTTGCCTTGTTTACGCGCGTTATAAGTTCCGGAACAAAATAGATTGCTCTAAACTGCACCGTTAGTCCTGGCGAGAGCTGAAATGTGTACTCCTTATTTTCCACTAAACGAGCCCTAGAAAAAATTAATTTTACTAACGAAACATGTTTAAAATATAATTAAAACATTATTCCATGTAGATAAGTTTAAAATGATTGAAATAAATTATTTGAAAAAAATGGGTGAGTAAATAATTAATTAAGCCAGTAAAATAAAATAAAATAAGAAGAATTCGGGTCCTCACACAAATGAAGTAAAGCGTTTGACGCAACCGTCCAAACCAGAACTTTCTGGAAAGATGATCAAGAACACTGTCGGATGTCCGTTCTGACACATCAGAAGTCCGATAAAGAGTGACCAGAGAATTTTTAAAATATTTTTTCAGAAACACCCAATTTTATTCTCAAAAACACAAATTGATCCAGTAGTAAGCCTTTTGTGAGAATATCAGTAATTTGATCTTTTAAGCAGACATATTAATCATAAATTTCACCCTTATCGATAAGACCGCAAATGAAATGATACTTTATGTCTATGCGCTTTGTCCTAGAATGTTGAATAGGATTTTTTGTCAAGTTTATGGCACTAGTGTTATCATAATACATAGATACACAATCATACATTAATTCAAAATCTTTCAATGTGTTTTTCATCCACAATAATTGAGTACAACAAGCTCCAGCGGCAACATATTCCACTTCGGTTGTAGACAATGAAATAGCATTTTATTTCTTGCTAAACCAAGATACTAGACAATTTTTAAAAAAGTTACCTATACCTATTGTACTCTTTCTATCTATCCTACAACCACCAAAATCAGCATCCGAGAATCCATGTGACTGCCCCACCTCACCCTAAGGCGAGCCAAAGGGTTCAGCAGACCGCCTGCCCAGCTCTCGCCAGGACTATGGAGTCGATTCACACAAACCTTATATAGTACGCGCGGGAACTCAACGAAAACGAACAATTGGAGACCACCAAACCATATGGAAGTACGGGACGCCGATTAAACACTTATACATATATTTACATTGGAGTCTTGAACAAATGAACCAAAATACAAGTCAGAGTATTCACGCTACACAAAATACAATTAGGGTTTCAGTTACAGATGAGCATAAATAAGAGAAGTCCTACTACTAGCTCAACTCTTTTCTTCCAAAAATCTTGGTTTCAAAACATGGAACCCTGTAAGGAAAACAAAGGTAACAGAAAGGGGTGAGCTTGCACTCAATGAGGTACCAGACATATAGCAGTAAAATCATGGCATTTCACGTTTAACAAATCAGGTACACATGCCAGATGTAAAATAAAGTAGTTAGACACAACGATTCAAATAGGAAGGATACAGGTGGCTCTCAGGAGCCAAATTCCCATTTGCTTCACCGGAACTTGATCGAAATAATAGTTGACACTCCGTCAACGCTAAAGGAGTAACCAATACCGTAGACTCCACTTTCTCCGATTCCTTCCACCTCACATACCCCTACCGGGCCCGAACTCCAATCAGATCAGAAATAGTAATACTCGAGTATACCGGAATCAAGGGTCTCAATACCTAAAGATCCCAAAACAGAATACCGTGGTTAATTATCTAATCGACCAGGCCCTTGCCGGCCCGACTCGAGTAACTAGCCATAGGTGTTGAGCTCAGAGGTTACAGAAAGGTCGTTGGATACAAACTTCCAAACGACGTCAAAACAGATACAGATACAGATAACAGATTCAGATTCGTACCAAAATTGACATATGAACAGACAAGAGAACGAGTGTGATAAAGTACACCCTCGTCTCAAAGAAAATAAACAGATAGTTCAGTCGTTCATATCACAGATTGCATGTACATAAACCGAGTTAAACAACAAGTGAGGGGAGTGGTACACTCACCGGTTCAAGTACGGATACTTCAAAAGTTTTCACTTCAAACTGGCTTTAATCGCCAAGAAACCCTAAAATAACCGAAGTAAAATAATTGAAGGTTCCATTTCCAAAATCGAGTAAACAGAATGCACATGTGAGCCTCGACTACTGGTCGCATGCCTCACCAAATAATTACTAATGCAAGGGTGCAAAACATGATTTTTTGGGAACGAAAAGGTAACATGAAGACCTAGGGCTCAAACAACCCAAAAGCCCTTCAGTTCTATGAAAAGGCAACTCAAACTTAAAGGAACCAAACGGCCCAGAAAATTTGACAGCATTTCCCCTTATTTTGCTTACTTTTCCAACCATCATGGCTTCATTGTTTTTCCTCAAGTCAGTCCAATTCAACACATAAGAAATCTCAATACAATAGCCCTTCAACTAGGCTCAAGTCCATCCAAACACAAAGCAAGTCTAGGAATGCAACTAGAAATCAAGTTTTTAAAGACAAAAGCTAAATAGCAGGTTTGATGTCTCTTAGCGGAACAGACACTACTGAGGCTACGCTTATCGGATTGGGTGAAATGTATACTGTTTTGAAGCTAAGTCAAATGCCTACAACTTTGATGAAGACCACTCAATCCAGTTCATAGTGTAGCTAGGTCAAAATTGAAATATACGAAACCAGAATCTCACAAACAGGTTGGCTAACCGCACAATTGTTAAACAGCAATAACTCAGGCTACCGAAGTCCGATTGAAGTGTATCTTATGGTGTTTCGAAGCCAAAACACAACCCTACATTTCTTATGAAGACCTCCAAGGCCAAATCATGCATTTTCATGATAAAAAATGGAAAACTACATGAAAACAGAAATCTGGGCGCGAAACAGGTTTCATGGACAGTTAAGGGTATTTCGGTCATTTCACATGCTACAGTAGTTGGATCAAGGTGAAATTTTTCAGGCAACTATTTTATACCATTGGATACAACTTTCATGTTTTGGGGAAAATATAATTCGGTAAGGATCAGGGTGAAAAGTCACGGTCAGGTTGGGTGAAATGACAACCCTGTTTGCTGAACTCCTACCTAGGCCAGTCTGGGTATTTCCGAATTTGCACAAGCTACCAAGCTCCGATTGGGCTGAAACTTTACAGGAACCTATAAAACATCATTCTCTACAACTTTCATGAAGACCATTTAGTCTATTTCTCACCCTAACGAGGTCAAATTTACCAAAATAACCCCAGATTTTCCAGTTCGAAATTCACTGCAGAATTCAACTAGCAGTCCTGATTCATTCACTCATATCTCAGCATACACAACTCCAATTCAGGTAATTCCAAAGCCATTTGAAATCAAAGATACAAGGCTAGAATTCTTAAGAAGACATCAACAACCAAATCGATAGTATTCCCAGTCAAACTACCCAATTACCAAAGCTGATTACTATTCTCGGATAGAAACAGGGTAGCAGGGGTATTTTGGTCTTTTCATAGGTTATGTTGTTCCGATTGAGTTGAAATTTTGTAGGCTATTATAAAACATCATCCTCTACAAGTTTTATGTTTTGGGCTAAGGCCAATTCGGCCTGTAACTAGGTGTAACAGCACCGGACAGAATAAGAAAAATTGAAAACCCTAAACTGGAATTCATGCCTTCAAGTGTTAATCTTCCACAAAACAACATCTAAAACAACTAAAAACCACTAATAAGCAATGAATTGAAGTAAAGAGGATGTTCTCGGAAAAATACCTTATTTCCCTAAGAAAGATGGTAGTTTAGGCTTTGTCCTCCAAAAATAACTCCACAAACACCTTGGAAACTACTTGGAAAGTAAGTTTTATGGAGTAGTTTGCAAATTAATCGGTTAAAACTCAAGATTTGGACAAGAAATTGAAGTGGAAGATGAAGGAATTTTCTCTCTTTTCTCTCTCTCTAATTCAGCCAAGGAAGAGAAGAAAATGAATGAATTTTGGTCAATTTTTGATTTATTGGTAAAGGTAAAGTTAAATGGTCAAAGTCCAAGAGTGAATAGGATGGTGACACTTGTCACCTTTTGCTTAAAACTTATCTCTTTGTCTCTCTAATACTCATCCATATAGGTAACTTCTAATTATTTCTTAACACCTAGTATATTAATTCCGGTATACAAAACATAACCTAATCGGTCGAATTTATCGCGCTTAACGCCACTAGTGGGTCCCACGTCCAATATACACTCTTTATTTCTCAGGAACTAATTTATACTAGAAAAATAGTTTAAAAACTATATTTACTTATAAAATCTCAAAAATATAAATATAATATGGTATAATGAGGAAAAATGCAGGCAAGGAAATGAAATAAATAATATATAAAATTAGGAAAATTTACGGGTCCTCACAATCCACATAAAGGAAATTCATGACACTTAAGATACCATAGGCCAAAATTCAAGGTTTCTTTTAGCTATCTAAGAATTCTTTTTACCACATTCAAGTGAGATTCCTTTGGATAAGACTGAAAACGAGCACACAAGCATACAACAAATATAATATCAGGTCTACTAGCAGTTAAGTAAAGTAAACTACCAATCATACTTCTATACTTCTTTTCATTAACTTTTGTACCTTCTTCATTATTGTCAAACTTGGTAGATGTGCACATAGGTGTTCCAACTTGTTTTGAATCTTCCATTCCAAACCTTTTGAGCAACTCCTTGGTGTATTTTGCTTGATTAATGAACGTTCCTTCTCGGGTTTGAATTACTTGGAGTCCAAGGAAGAAATTTAATTCTCCCATCATACTTATCTCAAACTCTTTTTGCATAATTGTGAAAAAATCCTTGCATAGGCTCTCATTAGTAGCACCAAATATGATATCATCTACATATATTTGCACAATTAAAAGATCACGTGAACTTTGTTTAGTGAAAAGAGTAGTATCTACAATGTCTCTTTTAAAACCATTTTCAATCAAGAAACCACTTAAGCGTTCATACCATACCCTTGGAACTTGTTTTAATCCATACAAACCTTTTGAGAGTTTAAACACATGATAAGGATAAATCTCATTTTCAAAATCAGAAGGTTGATCAACATATACTTCTTGATCAATAAAGCACTTTTAACATTCATTTGAAATAATTTAAAATTCTTGAAACAAGCAAAGGCCAAAAACATCCTAATTGATTCTAGCCTAGTTACAGGTGCAAATGTTTCATCAAAATCTATTTTTTCTTCTTGAGCATATCCCTTAATTACAAGTCTGGCCTTTGTCATTCATTTTGTTTCTAAAAATCCATTTTGTGCCAATGATAGGATGATCTTGAGGTCTTTCAACTAATTTCCAAACCTTATTCCTTTCAAATTGATTTAACTCTTCTTCCATAGCTAAAATCCAGTTCTCATCTTTCAATGCATCAACAACATTTTTGAGTTCAAAGTGTGAGATTAATGTAAAATTATCTATCAATTGTTTAGAGGAGGAATGAGTTATGACCTTCTCGGATGGATCACCAATGATGGGTTCCTTAAGATGGTTTTGAACAAATTTTCAGGCTCTTGGAAGATTGTTAGGTGTACTAACATCTCTGTCATTGTCTTCTTGTGCTGGACTGTCTTGAGAATCATCTTCTTTTGAGTCATTTTCTAGTGAAGTACTGTCTTGGTCATTGATTGTGAGCTTCTTTAGTCCTTCTTGAACACCTGCATCATCATCTTCACCACAACTTTTGGAAATATCACCATTAGATTCATCAAAAATAATATGTATAGCTTCCTCTATAACCAGTGTCTTTCGATTATAAACTCTAAAACCTCTCTTATTCTCACAATACCTCAAAAAAATTTCTTCATCAGATTTTTTATCAAACTTACCAAGATGTTCCTTGATGTTTAAAATGAAACATTTGCAACCAAAAATTTTGAAGTATCCAACAACAGGGTTTTTATCAAACATCAACTCATAAAAGGTTTTATTCAAGATTAGTCTTAAAAAAAATTCTATTCATAGTATAGCAAGCTGTATTTATGGCTTCAGCCCAAAAATATTTTGGCAAATTGCACTCACTTAACATGGTTCTAGCAGCCTCTTGAAGTGTTCTATTCTTTCTTTCAACAACCCCATTTTGTTGGGAAACTCTTGCAATTGAAAATTCATGAGTGATTCCATTGTTATCACAAAATTCTGGAAAGCCACAAAAACGAAATTCTGAGCCATTGTCACTTCTGATTTTGATGATTTTCAATCCAATCAGGTTTTGAACCTTTGCAAATAATGAAACAAATTTTTGAAAGCATCATCTTTGTGTGCAAGAAACATCACCCAAGTGTATCTAGAATAATCATCAATAACAACAAAGCCATATATTTTGCCACCTAAACTAGTAGTTTGTGTAGGACCAAATAGATCAAAATATAAAAGTTCCAAAGGTTTTGTGGTAGAAACACATTTTTTGGGTTTAAAAGAAACTTTGACTTGTTTTCCAAATTGACAAGCATCACAGATTTTATCCTTTTCAAATTTGATTTTTGGCAACCCTCTAACAAGTTCCTTTTTGAAAATCTCTTTTAGCAAATCCATGTTGAAATGATAAAGTCTTCTATGCCACAACCAAAGGTCTTCATTTGGAACTTTAAGACATTTAAGACTAGAAGAATCAACATTTTCTAGAATAACTACATAAATGTCATTAACTCTTTTTTCTTTAAAGATAGTGTTAAACTTTGAGTCAAGAACAAGACATTCATGTTTTTTAAATAACACAAATAGATTTCTATCACACAATTGACTAACACTTAACAAGTTATAGCTCAGATTGTCAACTAAAAGAACATTGTGAACAAAGGTTTGATCATTCTTACCAACATAACCAATTCCGACAGTTTTGACTTTGTTATCGTCTCCAAAAGTTACTTTTCCGCTTGCTTTTGGCTTGAGCTTAATGAATTGTGATGGATCACCAGTTATATGCCTTGACCATCCACTATCTATGAATCATTTTGATTTCTTGATAATATTAACCAAATTCACAAGATAATATTTAGTATCCTTTATTTTTTGGATCCTTGAGAGTTAGCATTATGCCTAATGTGACGACCCCACTTCTCCCAAGGGCAAACCCGAGGGTATCAGCAGGCCGCCTGCCTAACTCGCGCTAGGACTCGTAAACGCAAAATAATAAAAGCTAGATAAATCAAAAGAGAACTATTTACAATATATACAATACCAAAAGAGTTCTAATTACATCCTCCAAAATAAATGTTCAGATTACTACATCACCATATGCTAATCACCAAATATATAAAGTAGACCCGATAAAGGGGTTCTTATATAGGCCACCAAAACAAGAAAAAACGTCTTAAACGTCTAATTAAAACATGCACACCTAACTATACTAGTGAATGTGCCAAGGAGTGCCCCGCGTCGTCCCCTGCTAAGAAAAATAAAGGAAATGGGGTAAGCTATATGCTTAGTAAGTAAATGGGGTAAAAGCATAAATTTCACATTTAAATAAACAACTATTTCACAAAAATGCCAAGTCAAGTGCAAAAGTAACAATACAAAGGAAGGATACAAGTTGGCTCCAAAGCCAAGTCACTTGCCATGCGTGACCTCCTGCCGACACTCCGTCGACCACAAATAAGGTCTGTAGAACTCCACTGTACTCCCACCTAACACCTTATCACTCTCACTAGCCAGTCACCTCACAAACTTGCTCGAGCAAACGAAATTGAGCTTGGTTCACAAGCTCGATTCACAAACTTGGTTCATATTCTCGGTGAATCGGATTCATAAACTTGGTGACCTCAGACTAGGTTGGACTGGCTTCGACCAAGCCCCGGCTGGCTCAAATAGTCCATCTAGGTCGGGAGATCGACCCCAACTCACAAACGTCACCCCGAGCTACAAGCTCAAGGGGCTCAAACCCAAAATAATTCATTTAGACATGTCATGTATAAATATGCATGTAAATAAGGGTTTAGGTCGAGTGCGATGAAATACAGCCTCGCCTAGGTACCCTTTCCTTCACCTTAAACACATAAGCAGGTTATATACAAAACGGCCCAAATACTTACTCAAAGAACCACGATAGCAAAAGTACGAAAATCGGGTCGCGAAGGATAGCTAGTAGTAAGCCCCACCGGCTCCACCTAGCTCACTTCCGTCTGAAATAGAAGATTGCATCACATTATATCATAAATGGCTACTAACATGCCCAAAACAAGCAAAATGGCAAAATTGGCACATGCAAGTGCGAAAACGGCAAACGAAAACGTAAACGGCCGGCAACGGAAACGGCAGATTTGGCACCTAAAACCATTTTGATCAAATTTCAGGCTACGGTTATTGGATCAAAGTACATGAGGAACCATTGCGAAGCTAAGAAGAAGGGCTAAAATTTTCATGAAGACACCTCAAGCCGAATCTCAATAGAATTAGGACAAAATGCATAAAACAGTTCCAGGCATTTCATTTCGGGTTACCAAACAGGCCCTGTTTGAAAGACCATAACTCATGACTCAGAAATCGGAATCAAGAAATTCTAGAGGCGTTAGAAAGCTTATTTATAAGTCTATAACTTTTGTGTTTTGACCAAAAACTGAATCAGTACGGAGCATAGGGAAAAATGGGTTCAAAGTTCCTGTCAGAACTGTCCAAATTCGAAGGCAGTTCTGACAACGGATCTTGTTTTGGTCATAACTGGAGGTACGGGACTCGGATTTGGATGCACTTTATACCATTTTAATGCTAAGATCGAGATCTACATTTCTTATGAAGGGATCAATACCCAGTTCGCACGTTATCAAGACGGACAGAACATGGTCAGAAGCAAAAGTAAAAAACGTAACACAATTCAGTGTTTAAAACAGGTGCAAGTGTTTTGGCTATAACTCGGGCTACACTGATCCGTTTGACCTGAAATTTTGTAGACATATTCAAAACTTAAGAGGCTACAACTTTCATGTTATGAGAAACTTCTGAGTCAGCACGCAGCATAAAGAAAAATGGAACTCAAGTTCGAATTTGTGGACTGCCCTGTTTTTCTAGATTTGCCGGTTTTGCGCGCCGCAAACGCATGGTCCGTTCTATGATTCTCATGCAAATTTTCTAACCAATTTCATACCAAATAAACATGCATATACCAGTTTCTAAATGACCTACAAATGGTCCGAAACTTTGCCTCTAAGACATAAAAAATTCTCAAACACTAACCATAATCCCTAACCTCACTTCAATTGCACCAAAGACTTATTCTAACAACTTATTAACCAAACCCTAACCAAGTTAATCCTTAACCAAGCTTATTCTCCTTGCTTTAGCCTAGGGTTTCTTAACCCAAATCAGTTTTTACCATTCACTCACCAAACAAATGAAGCCAATCATCAAACACAACCACTATAAGTTCAATAACACAAGATTAAAGCTAACTAAAATGTTTAGCATGAAACCCTAATTCTTTCTTATCTTGACCGAAATTCCAGCAGCAATAACTCACTAAAATTAACCATTAAACTATTCAATAATCACTACATAAACCACACAAGTTCATAATCATAACAAAACATCTTTCATGGCTTCAAAGCTTAATCACTAATCTTTAACTTCCAAGAGAGAGATATATACCTTCAAGCAAGCTTTGTTGATGATCAAACTTCAACAATCAAGTACCCAAGTGGCTACTCCAAGCTCCAAGAACAAGATTGATGAACAAAAGTGGATGCACCCAAGGAAATTTTTCTCCTCTTCTTCTTCTCCAAGGTTCGGCCCTCTCTCTCTCTCTCTCTCTTTAGTTTTATTTTGTTTTACTTCTTATGATAATCTTGCAAATCCTAGGATATATATGAGCTTAGTCAAAGTATAAGAAGATATTTTCCCTATTAACCAATCATATAAAAGCTTCAACTTTGCATCTTAGCCCTTAGACCTTTACGTTTTCTTTCTTACACTCTTGCCTAAACATATATAGAAAGCTTTCAATTTACTCCATAGGTTACCAACTTAATCTAATCCAAAACATGTAATCACACTTAATTGATTCACTAATCACTTTTCTATCTTAATCACCTATACTTAAACATACTTTATCTCACATAAAAGCAATTAAACAACAATATTTTTGTCATAGGCAAAATTAGGGTTTTAAACCCAACTTAGAATTCTAACAAATCATAACACTAGAAACTTTTCTTCTAGTTTAGGGTTTTCCTAACTTCTAAACTCACTTAACCTATATAAAATGGATCAAATCCTATACTTACCTGCACTAAAACACACACTAGCATAACTAACTTTAATCACCACTCGAACTTATGATTAATACAAAAACTAGAGTTTCAATCCTAACCCCAACTCAGGGTTTTCGAATTAGTCCCAAAATCTAATGTTACCGCACAAATAATGAATATAACTTAATATCAAACTTAAGAACTGATTGGGGTCTCACACCTAACTATCCTCATGCATTTCATACCATTTCTGATATTCTTCCTCACATAACAATTACTCTCCATGTGACCAATTTGATAACAAAGGTTGTACATAGTCAGTGAGTTGCTCATATGGACAGGTTTAACAAATCTGATTTGCCTTCTCTTATAAATGGTAAATTCGTTTGTACTAGAGTTCAACCTTTCTCATGAATGCCAAAATGAGGTTTTGTATCATTTCTTTGAAAGCAGTTTTGTTTCTTATGTGAAGCAACTGATTAAAATCATTCATTCTTCTTTTCAAATTCCCTTGTTCATTTTTGAGCATATCACAGAGGTTTGTTTTTCTATCGAGTTCAGCATGTAAATCATTTTTAATCATTTTCAGATTTTCATTTTCATTTTTCAAATTCTTGTTTTGTCGAAAAAGGTTTGCATTGTCTTGAATCAGAAAATTAATCTTTTGTTTTAATTCCTTGTTTCTAACATAGGATTCTTTCAAGTTATTATGCATTCTCCATAAAAGAATTAACATCATCATCAGATTCATCATCACTATCAGTTTAAGAGTTACAAGCAGTTACCTCTTCATCACCAATGGCCATGAAAGCCATTTGGACAGATTTCTCTTCTTCTTCGACTTCACCTTCTGAGTTGCAGTCATTCCAAGTGATCTGAAAATTGTTAAACTTTGGTTTTCATTCAATTTTTCCTTCTTTCTTTTTCTTCATTGGACACTCGCTCGCATAGTGTCCAAGTTGGCCACACTCAAAGCATTTGTTAGTTTGTTTCTTATTGAACTCTTGTTTCCCTTTGTTGCTTGAGTTGTTGAATTGATTTGGGGATAAATTGCTAGGTCCTCCTTTTCTAAATCTCCTCTTATTGAGAATTCTCTTGAACCTTCTTGTGATGAGTGCAATATCACTGTCATCAACTTTCACATCATCTCCATCCAAAGAAGCTGAGTCATCTTCATCTTGCGAGACTTTTAGAGCAATGCTCTTTCTCACCTTTGCATCTTCTTCCTCCTGTACCTTGGACTTGAGTTTCAACTCATAAGAAATTAGAGAATTACCAAGTGATTCAATAGGCGTGGAATTTAGATCTCTAGCTTCTTCAATGGCAGTCAGTTTACTCTCCCAATCTTTGGATAAAGCATTCAGAATTTTTCTGTTTTTCTCGCCTAGAAAATACTCCTTTTCCAACACTAGACCTGTCAACGGGTCGGGTCCGGGCCGAAATTAATAAATCCGGACCCGGACCCGTTATACTGCATTACTTCTAGACCCGACCCAAATACCCGATGGGTCTCCTAATATATCTACCAAACCCGCACCCGACGATCCCGGATCCGGGTCGGGCCTACCCGGAAAAGGCCCGAGAAAACCTATTTTTGCTACAACTTCAGCACCTGAAAATGCAGTTTGATTTTTATCACATTTTGCGGACTACGCAAGCCTTTGCGAAATCAGGGAAGTTATTTAATTTGCCGAAAAAGCAGAATCGAACTTTTCTTGCCGAAAATTACAAATGAAAGAGCTATGGTGCTTGTCAGAAACAATACAACCCACATTTGATATTATACAGGAAAACATACAACTCAACCACAACAAAGCTGAAAAAGACAAAGACCTATGACTTATTTCCAACTAACTTATATATATTCGTAGAAATAGCTATGGTGCTTGTCACAACAGCTAGAATGACCATTGCTGCTGCTATTATTCTATCCCTTCTTGTTGAAATGCCGTGGATATCTTTTCCAAAGGGAAAAAAAAACAAATGGTTCAATTTAACAGCGAAATCACAAACCAAGAAAACAAGGGCAATTTTAGTTAATCTTTTGTTTTTTTCCCCTTACTATCCGCATAAGGTGGGTTCGGTAATACCTTAAAGCAATTATGCTTGGGAAGATGAAGGCAAGACAGACAGCAAAAGCTCCAATTTTTTCAACTTGCCAACAGTGAAATTTTCCCTCTACAGCTGGAAGAGTTGGGCTTCTTTGGAGCTACAACTGTCACTCCGTCAGGCGTCAGAGATGAAGAGAGCTCGCCGGTTTCACGGCAGACTGGTCACTGGCGGAGGCGGAGGATGTGAGGCGGGACTGGTCAGTGGTCAAAAAGAGGGGAGGATGTGAGGCCGGCAGAAAAGAGGGGAGAATGAGATTGGAAGAGCTAGCGGAGGCGGGATGTGAGGCGAGACTGGTCACGGCAGAGCAAAAGAGAAAAGAGAGTGAGGGGAAAAAGAGATGTGCGGCGGTGGGTAGGCTAGGGTTGGATAAATTTGGGAACGAAAGTAGTAATGTAGGTATATATTTTTAATTATTAATTAATTAAAACGGGTTTGGAAAATGTTGGCGGGAAATGTAGGTATATATATCTATCCGTACCCGGAAAATGTTGGCGGGTCCGGTCCGGGTTCGGGTCTAGACCCGGACCGTTGACAGCCCTAGCCAACACTTCTAAGTTCTTAATGAAATCATTGAATCTACAATACATCTTATCAATGTTTTCATGAGGTTCCATCTTAAAAGATCCATACTTAGTGACCAGAATAGACTTCTTTTGTTCTCTTACATTCTCACTCCCTTTATGGATTTCTCTAAATTTATCCCAAATCTCTTTTGCAGATCTACACCCTTTTAACTCTAATAAACTCATTTGAATCTAGAGCACTGTATAACACATTCATTGCCTTAGCATTCAAAGTGAGGTGGGATCTATCATCACCAGTCAACTCATTTTTGGTTTTTGGTCAGTCTATGAGTGACTTCATCAACAATAGAGGCATCATGTGGACCTTCATTGACAATAAACCACAACTCGATATCAATAGATTGTAAGAAGATAATCATCCTTTTCTTCCAACTCACATAATTTGATCCATTGAATATTGGGGGTCTAATGATGGATTGTCCTTCAAAAAACATGGCATGGTTGGTTGTCATTTTTACTCCAAAGCCGATTGAGTTTAATTTCTATGAGACCGAACTCTGGTACCAATTGTAAGGATCGAAAATAACTTAAGAGGGGGTCAATTAGGTAGTTTAAAAACTGGTCAAATTGTGAGTCACTTTTTGAGTACTTGCCCTCTTTTTCTAAATGACCACATAACGGAGCAAATGACGAGAAAGCACAAGTGCTTGTGAGTAGAAGATATGAACAATTTATATATCAAGACAGTAAGTAAAAGAGATAGAATATCAAACCAAATACCAAACTCCTCTTGAGTTTGAATATCACTTTATAGAGCAAGCTTCTTCAAGATGATCAACTTACAACCAGTCTTTTGTGTACAAAGGAAGGATCACTTCTTCCTTGCCCCAAGTCACACTTAGTCAAGCAAGGAAGTTTTACTATCACTTGGATAACCCTCACAAACCTACACTATTGAAGTAATTGAATCACACTTCGAAAAACTTATCGAAAATTCCACAACTAAGAGTACGAATCTTCTTTGAAGAGTATTTTCCTACTAAAATCACTCTTGATCTGGTGTAGTCTCAATGTGCAAAGTTTTTTTGAAGTGGTTGACTTCGTTCTATTTATATGGGACCAAAAAGTTCCTCAATTAATACTTCCAACGGATAGAGGGCAGTTGAAAAGTCAACTAGCCGTTGGTAGTGTCGAACGTCCGGTAGACCAGTTTCTTACCTCCGAACGTAGGCAGTGAGCTCAAGAAATTTTCTTGAATTATTTTGAACGTCCGGTACTTTCAATGTATGCATCCGAAGGTAGGAGGTGAAACCGAGAATTCTTCTTCAATTCTTTTTGGACGTCCAGTGTCTCCAATGCTTTGCGTCCGAAGTATCGCAACGCTTGTCGGACGTCCGGTGCTCTGATGATGTATGTCCGATTGAGGTCAGTAAATTTAGAGAGAATGACTCAATATCTTCGGACGTCCGAGGGTAAAGTTCTTCATGCGTTCGAAGTTGCGCACAAGTTGTCGGACGTCCGATCCAGTTTTTTTGTGCGCCCGACAGCAGTTTCAGCATCCTTTGTGTTTAATTTTTGAACCTGTTTTTGTGACAGCCCCACCTCCCCCCTAAGGCGAACCAAAGGATTCGGCGGACCGCCTGCCCAACTCTCGCCAGGACTCACTCACTCACTACAGTCCTCAAATATAATACAAGGCACATCTCAAATAATACATCAAATCCTCCATGAGTGCACATATCAAAAACGAAGCAAATACTAGTTCCTAGGCGGGGAATGTACACATACATTCATTCAATTCCAAACATTCTTACAATCTGAACTATTACATAAGATAAAACTGCATTCAAACTGTACAAGAGATATTTCCTCCAGTCACATGAATAAGTACTATTCCTCCGCCTCGAATCCTGTGGGGAGAAAATATATTTTGGGGTGAGCTAGAAGTTCAGCGAATGACTAGTAAAATCAGTAATCAAGTATATTTCATAATAATGCATTTAGATGATATCTTGAAGCAGTGATCAAATGTATGTATGTTGCTCTTGTGAGCCAGTGAAGTCATCGTACTTAGAACCTTAACGCTCAAACAGATCTAGTAAGTCAAACAGTACAAGGGAGCTATCGGTGCTCCAAATAACAAGTAAACAGTGGGGGAGACGTTAGTTCTAAGCACAAGATTTTTCAAGAACTCAATGGAGCCAAATCATGTCATAGCACACAAATGATATGCAATCAAGTAACCAATGCAAGAAATAGTTCATAAGTAACTTTGGAAATAGTTTCGGGATTACTCACCAACCATGGCTCATGAACCTCATCCATCATATATCATTGCCTTGCTCAAGTCCAAACTCTAGATCATAAATATCATATCAAACAAAAGGATTCTAAAAGCATCAAGCTCTTATCACCTTTTGGTATTTTAATCACAATTGAAGCTACACTTATCCGGTTGAAACGAATCTTATGGCGTTACGAAGCTAAGACATATACCAACATTTCTTATGAAGACCTCTAATGCCAAATTATACATTTTCATGCTCAAAAATCGAAATCTTAGAGAAAAATGGAAACTGTCCGTGAAACAGGGCTTAAGGATAGTTAAGGGTATTTTAGTCATTTCATAGGTTACAGTAGTCCAATTAATCTGAAATTTTGTAGGTAGATAGATAACTCATATATCTACAACTTTCATGTTTTGTCCAACAGTTGGTTCGGTCTAAAACATGGATAAATTTGTAGTCCAAAATGAGTCCAGAAACAAGGTAAAACTGAAATTACCCTTCTAAACAAACCTTTGTATATAACCACAAGTACATATACGAATCATAAGATATACCACATATCTAATTAGGCCAAAATGCCGCTTCAATATGAACCAATTGATAGCTCCAAAACCAAACACAATTACACTAAAATTGGAAACCCTAAAACTGAAATTTTCGCACAAATTCTGAAATTTTTCGCAAATAACCACAACTAACACACACAAGCTCCATTTTACACCATATCCAACTATCATTCCATGGCCAACCCACAATTATCATATAAAATTAGAAAAATCACCAATAAATCTAAAATTTAGCAAAACTCTACTTTCAACCATAAATCTTCCACAAAACCACATATCTAATTACTATAAGTCACTAATTTACCATTATTAGAACAAAAAGGGGATTCTCCAAGTAAGGTACCTTATAAACTCAAGAAAGATAAGAGCTTAGAACTTCCTCCTCCAAAACAACTCCACCAACTCCTTTAATCTTCCTTAGCAAGTCACTTTTATAGAGTATTTTGCAAGACCATTGGTGAAAACTCAAGATTTGAGCAAAATGGAAGCTGAAGTTGAGGAAACTCTCTTGGTTTTTCCTCTCAAAGTAGCCGACCAAGCAAGGGGAAGAAATGAAGAAATATCAGCCAAGAAACAAGATAAGAATGAAGGAAAAACAGCCAGTCAAACCTGGCTGCGGAAGTGACGTCACAATCCGGCCAAGAACTGGTCAGATTTCCGGCCGGATTCTGCAAAAATTACTGTTCACCAGAATTTGTTTCCTTTTCTTCTTCTTTCAGGCGTCACAGTTTTGCTCCATTTCTGAAAGGGTCTATTTAGAGAACATTAGTAACATCCATTTGTTTTGTAACCATCAAAAGTTACGGACTGAGATAAACATAAGTAGTGCTGTTAAACGAACTGAGCTGCTCATTAGCTTGGTTCATTTAGACTCGTTCACATTCTATAATTGTTTGCTCAAAATTTTATATGAACCAAGTTCGAACAAACATTTTGGCTCAATAAGTAATCAAAAGAGCACGAGCTTATTTGCGAATTTAAATGGTCATTTGCAAACATGGGCCTAATTGTCATTTCACAAAATTTAGGATAAGTATTGTATTCCTAATTCCTATTCCAAGCTTGTTGTAGACACCAAATTTTTGGTTTTAAACTTTGTTTATTTAATTAATTTAATTTTAGATTTATTTGTTTCAATTTTAGGTTTTTTTATTTTTATTTTTATTTTATTTTATATTATTCGTGTTTCGTGTCTCTTATTTTATTTTAATTGTTTTAAGAGCATTTTTTTCTTACTCTAAAATTTAAAAAAAAAAAAAGAAAAAAAAAAGAAAATCATCAATCAAAAAATCCTTTAGCGTTTTATCTTTTATTCCGGGTTTTACTCATTTTATTTGATTTTAGTTAAAATGTTATTTTCATTTTTATTAAGTTATTAAAAAAATAGAGAAAAAGGAAAAGTCGTGCATACAGCCATGAAGAATACCATTTTTCGCGTTTTTTTTCTGCTTTTCTTTCTTCAAAACCTTCGGCCACCTCATCCCCTTGGATTCTTATCAAAAACCTTCTGGAACAATAGCCATCGGATGGCCAAGGTAAAGGCATTGAGCTGGGATGGTTTGTGACCATCCAGATGAGGGTTTAAGGGTTCTATGATATAAAAGGAAAGGGAGGCGGTTGAGTTTGGAGGAGAGTGAAGTCTGATGACGGCTAGGGCGGCTGAAGAGAGGGGTCTTGAGCGTGAAAAAGAAAATAGAGGAGGAGAAAAACGGCAGATAAAAAAAAGAAAAAGAAGCTTGGGAGCAGCGAACAGGGGGGAGGAAAAGGTTGAAGGCTAGGTTTTTAGAAGAAGGGAGTTGGGGGTGAGATAGAGAGAGAGCTGGGGATTTGACAGACGGCTAGAAAGAAAGAACAAGAGAGGTAGGAGAGACAGGATAGCTGCAAGAGGATGGACGGCAAGGTTTTAGAAAAAGCAACAAAAGAAAAGGACTGAGGGAATAAGGAGAGAAAAAGAGTGGGGACGGCCAGGGAGAGTCTGATAGAGAGGAGGACGGCGAGCTTTCGTGGGTAAAAGAGAGGCTGAACAAAAATAGAAAGCTGAAGGCAATCGAGAGAGGATTAAAAAGGAAAAGAAGCAAAGAATCGAGAGGAAACAAAGAAACTAGGAAGGTCCAGATTTGAGGTTTCTTCGTCAAGGTCTGAAGAAGGTTTAGCTTTCTGTGGAGAACGATCATCTTCAACGCTCACGGGTTCCACATATTCGGTGTTAAGATCTTTAAGGTAGCCCTTTCTTTCCATTCTCCTTCACTTACATATACTCAGATTTATATCCTACGGTGATTGGTTTTCTGGTTTCATGGTTCTGTTTTTCTCTGCCTTCGGTGCTTTCTTTTTCATACGTTGTTGGTTCAGATCTTTGCCCTATCTCATTGCATCTGGGTTCTGCGTTAGTATGGATCATTGAGACCTTTTGTGTAGAAATTACCTCATGTTTCTTGTAGTCAGCAACAAACCCATTCCATTTGTAAAAAGCTTCATAAACAAATCTGGTTTTGCAAGCTGTTTCTCCAACCCAGATTTTCGTATTTTTTGGGTGTTTAGTATTGAATCCGGATGATGGGTTTATGGGTTTTTCTAGAAGTTTTATCTGATGAATATGTAGGACGTTGATGTTTATGGCTGTTTTTCATGCATTTGAGTAAACAACTCAGAAAATGGCATGAGGTTTCGAGAAAATCTGTTCTAATGTTTCCTTGATCGCAGTTCTTTTTTTTATTGTTGTTTGTGTAACTTTGATGTTGAGTTTCAGTGTTAAATGGAGTAAGTGTCCAATTTTTGTTGTTTGTTTGGAGTCCGATCCACCTGATCTATACGTTTGCTAATGAAATAAAAATGGGTAGAAAGCCTGTTGAATGGATCTGGTTTGTTGTCATGGTTGGACCTTAGTATTGCTTTCTCGGAGTGTTTGAGTTAGAGTTCCCTAGATGTTCATATTGTTAGCTTGCACTGCTGCCAAACTTTGGTTGGGGTTGGGATGGTTTAATTGTTGAAGCCTTCGGCTATAATTCATTGCCTTCGAATTAGTGAAAGAGGGTTGAAGTAGTAGCTGCACTTAAAGTCAGTCGAGGTCTTCCGTGTTTTATTTTTGTAAAGAAGATTTCATTTCTGGGGTTGAATTTTTACTTGTTTGGATTGCTGAAAACACTTGCTGGGCTTAGCTTTTCTTTTGCTTTAGCGTGCTGGGTGATGGGGATGCCATGTACATGCTTGCTTACCTTTTCAAGCAGCAATGTGCGGCATACCATTAGACTGCAACAAGTAGTTAAAACTGTTGCAGCCATGGCCTTTTGTTTTCTTTTTTAGACTTTTAGTTTGTTTTCATTTGAGCTCGCGTTTGTTTGATTCTGGTTTCGGTGTTGGTTTAGCATTATTTCGATCATGCTTGGCTGTTTTCTTTTTCTTTGTGTTTTTTGTTCCTTTTTGTTCTTTCCTGCATTGCATGTTTCGTCCCAGCAGTTTAGTTTATCAGGTTTGGAAACTTGGTTCATGTTCTTGACGCAAGAGGGATGGGATTGTTTTTCCTATCAAAATGGCATGTTGTAGTTCCCTTTCCTTCATTGTTGTGCGATAGATTTAGGTGATGAATAGCTGAGAGCTACGGGAAGCTTGCGAAATGTGAATTTGCAGAGAAAGTTCCTGCTGCATTTTTTTCCCTTTTTCTTTTGCTGTTTAGTTCCTTTTACCCCTGATGGTTAGCTTAAATTCTTTACTTCAATCTTGCAACAAAATTTCGTGTTTGTTTTAGTCAATGATTGATAGTTCAAATCCTGGCATTTGGTGAACATGTTTGCATGATGAAATGGAAAGAAAGTCACGGCAGGAATGGTGCAGAAAAGAAAACTTCTTCTACGTAGTTTGCATGCATGAAAATAAAGGAAACATTGCATTTTAACTCCTTAGTTTGTGTTTAATTCTACTATGGCCTGGAAAATTGGGAAGACTAATCAATTGGGTCCTTGAAAGTTTCTTCTATTTAGAAATTTGGTTAATAATTTACCTTTTTTGAAATTATGCATTTTTTGATTTCATCTAAGTTGCAATTGGGAGGGATTTGGTGATTTTGTTTATTTTTTTTACTATTTAATTGGTGCCTTGACCCTTTTATTGTTTTGAAGCTAATCTTTCTTTCATTTGATCAGCATTGCAAGGGAGGTAATTTCTATCTCTTATTTTACCTTATTTGACCCTATGTGTGCACTTATGTGACTACATGAGTTTAATTGCATGCCTTTTGAATGTTATCTTTATTTTTATTCACTTTATTTTGTTTCAATCTTTGTCAATTTTATTTTAATTCAATTTGTAATTATTTGTGAAAGGCATTTTAATGCCAAGGTTGTAATAGCTAGGTTATTTAGTTATTTTATTCCTTTTTCCCCTCTAGATTGTAGTAGGGTCTCCCCAATGTAATAGATAGGGCTTTATTTGTTTGTTTGTTTTATTTTGCTTGCATGTTTGTCTGCCTATGTGTTTAATCACTTTCTTAGGGTCTTGCATCTAGATATCATGCCTATGTACTATGTGTTTTATGTGATTTATGTGTTTATTTGCTTTATTATGCTTTATTTGATTTATTAGACTATAACAAATGCATGTCGTCACCACACTAGTCCAACGCTAGTTGTGGCCCTTCATTCCGATTTTCCACTAGTCCAACGCTAGTGAGAACTCATAGACATGGGTTAGTCCAATGCTAGACCCTTAGGGACCATCCATGTGACAGCCCCACCTCACCCTAAGGCGAACCAAAGGGTTCAGCGGACTGCCTGCCCAGCTCTCGCCAGGACTACGGAGTCGATTCACACAAACCCAATATAGTATGTGCGAAAGGATCTAAGAAAACGAACAATTGCAGACCACCAACAGCTACAACAGATCTTACCAAACCACGGAAGTACGATACGTCGGTTAAACACTTATACATATTTTTACATCAGGTCTTGAACAAGTGATCCAAAATACAAGCCCAAGTATTCAAGCTATACAAAATACAATTAGGGTTTTGGTTACAAAGGAGCTTAACAAAATAACATATACATTAGCTCGACCCCTTTTCTTCCAAAATCGTGGTTTCAAAGTTTGTCCCCTGTAAGGAAAACAAAGATAACGCTCAATGAGGTACCCAAAATAATAGCAAGAAACGTGGAACTTCATATTCAATTAATCACATATGCGAATCAAATAAAGAAATGAACAAACACCATAGACAGAAAGGATACGGGTGGCTTTTAGGAACCAAATTCCGATTTGCTTCACCGAAACTTGATCGAAATAATAGTTGACACTCCGTCAACGCTAAAGGAGTAACCAATACCGTAAACTCCACTTTCTTCGATTCCTTCCACCTCACATACCCCTACCGGGCCCGAACTCCAAACAGAAACAGAAGTGGTAATACTCGAGTATACCGGAATCAAGGGTCTCAATACCCAAAGATCCTAAAACAGACTACCAAGGTTCGTTCTCTAATCGACCAGGCCCTTGCCGGTCCGACTCGAGTAACTAGGCCACGGGTGTTGAGTTCAGAGGTCACAGAAAGGTCGTTGGATACAAGTTTCCAAACGACGTCCGAACAGATACAGATACAGATTCGTACCAAAATTAGCATATGAACAGACAAGAGAACGAGTGTGATAAAGTACACCCTCGTCTCAAACAAAATAAACAGATATTTCAAATGTTCATATCACAGATTGCATGTACAGAAACCGATTTAAACAACAAGTGAAGGGAGTGGTACACTCACCGGTTCAAGTACATATACTTCAAAAATTTTCACTTCAAACTGGCTTTGATCGCCAAGAAACCCTAAAAGAACCAAAGTAAAACAATTGAAGGTTCCACTTCCAAAATCGAGTAAACAGAATGCACATGTGAGGCTCGACTACTAGTTGTATGCCTCGCCAAATAATTACTAATGCAAGGGTGCAAAACATGATTTCTGGGAACGAAAAGGTAACATGAAGACCTAGGCTCAAACAACCCAAAAGCCCTTCAGTTCTACCAAAAGGCAATTCAAACTTAAAGGAACCAAACGGCCTAGAAAATTGGACAGCACTTCCCCTAAATTTGCTTACTTTTCCAGCCATCAAGGCTTCCCTTTTTTTTTCCTCAATCACTCCCAAAGTCACACACAAAATAATTTCATTCAATAGCTGTTCAATAAGCTCCAAGTAGTACAAGTACAATTCAAGCTAGGGAAAAGTCCGGAAATGAAAGTTAAGCTCTAAAACCCCAAAACAGTTTTGACGTCGTTTAGCGTATTGGACACACCGGCACTACGATTGTCGGATAGATGTACAAGATACACCATTTCGAAGCTAACAGAAAGGGATACAATATTGAAGAAGGCTACTCAGTCCAGTTTGTAGTGGAACTAAGTCAAAAGTTCAATATACCAAACCAGAACCGCATAAACAAGTTAGCGAACCTCATTCTGGTTAAAGAACCATAATTCAGGCTACCAAAATCCAATTAAAGTTATTCCAAAGCCATATGAAAGCTAAGAGTCCAGGCTATATTTCTTAAGAAGGCATAAAAAACTAAATCAGTAGTATTCCTGGTCAAAACAACCAATTACAGAAGCTGATTAGCATGTTCGGGTAGAAACAGGGCAGCAGGAGTATTTCGGTCTTTTCACAGGCTACGTTACTCCGATTGGCCTGAAATTTTTCAGGCAACTATAAAATATCATTACCTACAACTTTCATGTTTTAATCCAAGGCTAATTCGGCCTCTAACTATAGGAAACAGTACCAGGTAGAATAGGTTCCATTGAAACCCTAACTCCAAAATTTCCTTTCAAAGCGAAAATTTTCTGCAATTAGCCACAATTTATGCACTAAGGCTTCATTCTAAACCATTCCCAACCATCATCCATAGCCACACAATATTGATCATATGAAAACAGAAAAATCATAAATAAATATAAAACTTCACCAATTTCTACCAAAAATCATGAAACAACACCCAAAATCATCACTTCATCTCATATAAGTCACTAATTAAGCATTATTGAGAAGAAATAGAGGTTCCTTAGCTACTCACCTTAACAACCCAAGAAAGGGAGCAATTTAGTACCTTAATCTTCCAACCCACTTCACTAATCACCTCACAACTACTAAGAGAAGGATTTTTATGGGGAACTTTCAAGTTTAATCGGTTGAAACACAAGATTTAGGCAAGATTAGAAGCAAAAGATTGAGAGTTTTCTTCCCTTGTTTTCTTGAGAGAGAGAGTCGGCCAAAGCTTGGAAATTTTGAGTGATTTTTGGGTCAATTTTTGATTTATTTTGGTAAAATAATGAATAGTGGTCAAAGGTAAGAACAATTCTCCAAGTGACACTTGTCACTATAATTAATACATGGTTATCCTTTTGTCTCTTCACTCTCATCCATATAACAACCTCTAATTATCTCTTAGCACCTAGTAAATTAATCCCAGTATCCCAAATTTAACCTAATTGGCCGAATTTTTCGGAACTTTCCGCACTAGCGGGTCCCACGTCCAGTATACGCTCTTAATTTCTCAAAAACTAACCGATACTAGAAAAATCATCTAAAAACTATATTTACTCACAATAATTATTTTCACAATTTTTTGAATAAATAAAATGTGGAAAAGCGTGCAATTAAAAGAAAATAAAACCTAGCAATTAAGAAAATTACGGGTTCTCACAATCCACACGTTAGATCATGATTGTGTGGTAAAATCACTTCATCTCATGCATATTTTTCACTTTTAGGGCTTTACCATGTTGCATGACACTTTCCTTATATATGTATATCTCTTACCCCAGGTTCCCCTTATATGTATAGTCCTTATTCCGTACTTCCCCTTATATGTATACTCCTTACCCCTTTGTATGAACACATGACATTAGACTTGCATTTCCATTTAAGAATTAGAAACTAGGTTAGATCATTTGCTTGCTTAGATTAGGAAACCCCCTTGAGTATGGGATATGGATGAGTTTGGCTTTCTAGCCTTAGTACGCTCGTATTCCCTCTATTAAAGGGAACATTGAGTCACGAACATTAATCCCCCGCACCCGATATCATGCATTCCTCTAGTTCACGTATATTTATACAATTATTTTTATTTTCCTTTTCTTTTCTTAGAGTGTCATATTTTTGCATTATTCGTGACCTCTCCAAAGAGTCCACATTGGGCATCACAATTAATGTGATTTGCACCAATTAAGCTTTGAAGATACATTTCGACCCCCCGATACCCTCTTAGGTCTAGGGTTTACATTCATATAGTACATCTAAATGTGATAAATCGTTAGGTTAAAAGTAAGAAAATCTTTGACTAAATCGCACAACTAGCCTTGGCTAGGTTGAAAGGGTGCCTTGGATTCTTATCCTTACCTTCCCTTTCTTCAAATGTGATTCCTGAATCTTTTTCTCTGATTTTCGTAGACTTGGAGTCATTTAAAAAGGGTTTTCTACTTTTTTCTTTAAAAATTCATTTTTAGGTGACTTGGTGCACCTTAACTCTATACCAAGTGGCGACTCCATTTTTCATTCAAAAAACCCTTTTTAAACTATATTTTGGGTTAAATCGTCGCATTTTCAAGTCCCATTTAGACCCATGTTTTTCATTTTCTTTTTAAATCAAAAAATCATTTTTCCAATCAAAAATTAAATCAAAAACCATTTTTCTAAACTCGTTTATTTATTTTTCTTATTAAAAAATGGGGCGCGACACTTGTCAACCTATGTTAGTCCCAAACCTATTTTTTCTCAACAGTTAATACTATAAACAAGCAAATTGTATCAATTTTGTGAAAGAAAGAGTCTAGATTTGAATGTCTTGAACCTGTTCACAAACAGCTTGTTACGTTGAATGAGTCGAGCTCGAGGTCGAGCTTCAACTAGGATTTTAATTAAAGAGCCGAATACGAACACAGATTTGGAGTTCAAATATTATCGAATGAACATAAGTCTTTTTCAAGTAGATTAACGATTAGAGTTCAAGCATGAGATACTCGTCTTGTTTACAGCTCTATTTGTAAGACACAAGAAAAAGAAAAAAAACACCCCATAAAACAATTTTTTTTATTGTCACTTAAATTCCCAGATATTTATGTTAATCTAAATCTAGAAAAGGAAAAATGAAGAAAGAAAGGAAATTTTTTAATGCGAACTATCCAATTTATGTGGTTTCCATGTATTAAAAGAGCATGATTCAATATGCAAGACACAAAGAGGAAATTTAAGAAAATAATCAACTTATGCAAGATTTGTAAAAAATTCAGTACAAAAAAAGCCTTTTAAGTCCCAACTTATCTCATAGGGATAATGGTATGTGATCACCAGATTCCTTGTTCGATTCTCTAAACTCTTTCCTTTCTCCTTTTCCTTTCCCTCATATAAAAAGAACCCTTTCAAGTCCCAACCCTGCTCATTGGGATGTCAGTAGGTAACCAAGAGATCTCTCATTTAATTCTCTAAACTCTTTCCTTTCCCTTTTTCCTTTTCCCCTTGTAAAACATAGAATCTCCCATGGATCGAAAAAAAAAGATAAAAAAACTTTTAAATGTTACGTTAGTATTAAACTTCATTTACAATACATATGGCAATAACAAAGTAAGAAGTGAGTTCGGTAGTGGGGATCTTTATTGTGAAGCGTTATAATTAGACACTTGAATTTTGTAGGGTTTGGATTGATTTGTACATAAAAGTTCTTCAGTTTCAAATATGAACCAAACTCACAAATGAATCTGTATACGTATATGGACAAAGACGTATAATAATTGTGAATAGAGTACACTATGAAGTACTGATGTTGTGGCCAATGACAAACCAAATCCTATATGTATGATTATATTTTCTTTTTTTGTCAAATGTCATCATTACTAAAGAAAAAAATGGCGACAGAAAAAAGTAGACATTACTCAATGCTATTGAGATAGTAAAAACAAAATCATGATAATGCTAAAACAAAGAGGGTAGTAATATGGCAAATTTGCAACACATCCGATTTCAAATTTCTAGAATTTTGGATTAATTCAAGTGGACATAAGAAACTCGACAAGTTTTACTATGATCATTGAACAACTTATGAATTTTCCAATAAAATGTTCAATAACCAATTAAATATCTAATGGGCCCATCTACAAAATTGTATGCCAAGTCATAGTTTACAAGTTTTTAGCTTTCTAATTTCTTTCATTGTTTTTTCTTTTATACCTCTTCCTCTTTGACCTAATTTTCACCAATGGATAGATGTTTCCTTCACATTTGGTTCTGACTTCTGAGGCTACGAGGAGGGATCATTGACCCCTCTCTATGGCTTTAACTAGAAAGTACAATCGGGATAAGATGAGTTGTCGTGAATGCTATGCTTGTATGCATGCTCGTGCTATTTAACTGCCAGCAGAAGAAATGTAGGTGTAACAATCAATTTAGGCCAAAGAAAAAGATCAAATAGATATGCTTCAAAGTTCTAAGCCAACTAGTTATACTTGTCTGGTCTTATATGTTGGTGCATGTTACTGTTAGACCCAGTTATAGACCATTTTATTTCTTTAGTTATTTTTCATTTGCAAGTATTTGAATATTCAAAACAGAATAGATGTTTCCTTCTATATCTAATAAATTTGTCTATGAAACAATTAAATTAAACATCAAGAATAATTAAAGAGGGTTTGCGATGGGAGGAATAGGAGAATTGGGCTTAAATAGAGGCAGAGAAAGAGAGGAGATGGATTGATATGGGAGAGATAGAGGAGGAAGGGAATTTGTACTGCTATAAAAGAGGGAAGAAAAGAAAGGGGTGGTTGGTTGTTGGAGGCTGAAGAAGTTGTAACTCCGAGGAGAGAAGATTGGGAGGCTAGAACTCGATAATGAATGTGACAGCCCCACCTCACCCTAAGGTGAACCAAAGGATTCGACGGACCGCCTGTCCAACTCTCGCCGGGACTACGGATCCGAAACAAACGTAAACCCTACCAAACGCTCAAAAGAACTTTGAGAAGATAAACATTCATAACCCAAATGAGCCAAACTAAAAGATACAATCAATCTTTGGTACAACGTTCCCATGAAAATCAAAACGAAATGGAAGTGTTGCTGCCACGTCACAATCCAACCAAGTACAAGTAAACTTCATCTAACATGAGAGAATGTACATTCCCAAATACATATGCCACATAACCAAGGAAACACTTTAATATATACATATTAGTAAGTTTACAAACCAAAAAGAAACATTGTATTAAGATACATTTAGGGTTTCCAAATTGTCGAGGAGCTATACCAAAAGAACGAAAGAATTTCTAACTAGCTCAAATCATTCTTCAAAACATCGAAGTTCCACAAGATTGTTCCCTGTAAGGAAAACAAGGATAACAGAACGGGGTGAGCTAAAAGCTCAATGAGGTACCAAAAGTATAAACAGTAGAACTCATGAGAAAACACTTTTAAGACACATATTCACATCAAATACGAGAAATGAATGAACACCACAATGTAAAGGATACAGGTGGCTCTCAGGAGTCAAATCCCCGTTGCAATACTTGATCCAACCTCGTTGACCCTCCGTCAACGTTTAATGAAACATACATGTCTGTAGCCCCTCTTACACCAAAATCCCGATCACCAAACATACCCCTTACCGGGCCTGAATGCCAAACAGGAACAGGAATGGTAATACTCGAGTATACCGGAAATCCAGAGTCTCCAATACCCATAGATTCCCCAGGAACAAGCACCCATGGATTATCAATTTCCTCAACCAAGCCCTTGTTGGCTCGATTCAATTAACTCCCCATGAAGTTGAGCTCAAATTTAACAGGAAGGTCATTGGATACACTTCGAAACGACATTATAACAGGCGCAGGTAACAGATTCAAGTATATACAGGAAACAAGTCACACAAGCCAGAGAACAAGTATGATAAAGTACACACTCATCTCGTACAAAATAAACAGTCAGGAAAGACATTCAAATAGCAATTTGCAAGTACAGATAACCAGTTTAGCAATAATTCAAGGGAGTGGTACATTCACCGATTCAAGTACAGATACTTCAAAAGTTTCAACCAAAGTAGGGCTCTAATCACCAAGAAAACCTAGAATAACCAAGGTAAACAATTATGGTTCCCATAGCCACAAATGCACAACTGAGGCTCGACTACAAGTCGTAGATCTCGCCAAATAACTACTAATGCAAGGGTGTAAAACATGATTTTGGGAACGAAAAGGTAACATGAAAACCTAGGGCTCGAACAACCCCAAAAGCCCTTCTTATATATATCCCAAACCAAACCAAACTCGAAGAAATCCAACACTCCCAAAATTTGGACAGCATATCCCCTACATTTCCTTACTTTTCCATTCTACAAGCAACACCAATTCATCTCAAATCAACCACATACACATCATAGATTATAAAATACACCTTTCAGCACAATAAGCACAACTGAAGCTACACTTATCGGATTGAAACGAATCTTATGGTGTTTTGAAGCCAAAACATATACCTACATTTCTTATGAAGCCCTCCAAAGCCAAATCATGCATTTTCATAGTCAAAAATGGAAATCCCCACAAAAATAGAAATCTATTTGCGAAACAGGGCTCATGGGTAGTCAAGGGTATTTCGTCATTTTACATGTTACAGTGCTCAAATCAAACTGAAAATTTTCAGGCAGCTAGTTAACACCATTTGCTACAACTTTCATGTTTTAACCTAAGACTGATTCAGCCTCCATCATAGCTGAACAGAACCGGGCAGAACAGGGTAAGATAAAACCCTAAACTGGAATTTCCGCACCAAACCAGAAATTTTCCACAACCAATCATATCCAACATATACAAACTCCATTTTACACTATAACAAACCATCAATTCATGACTAAACAATAATTACTATATAAAAACAGAAAAATCACTGATAAATCAAAAATCCATCAAAACTCCACTTCCAACCATAAAACCTACTACAAATCAACATATTTAGCCACAAAAGCCACTAATTTAACATTATTAAGAACAAAGAAGGAAATTCTTAGCAACTCACCTTGTAAACTCAAGAAAAATAGCAACTTAGCACCTCCTCTTTCCAAACCACTCCACCACCTTCTTTAATACTACTTAACAAAGGATTTTTATGGAATAAATTTGAAGTTCTATGGTTGGATCACAAGATTGAGCAAGATTTGGAAGAAATAAGTTGAAGGCTTTCCTTTCTTTTTCTTCTCAAGAGTTTCGGCCAAGAGATGCAAATGAAGATGAATTTTTGGGTCAATTTTGGTTATTTAGCAAAGTTGAGGTAAGATGGTCAAAGTCCAAAGTTGAATAAGAAAATGACACATGTCATCTTTTTGGGTTTAAATTTATCTCCAAGTCTCTCCAATGTTAATCCATTTAGGTAACCTCTAATTATCTCTTAACATCTAGTAATTAAATCCCTTTATGCAAAACTTAATCTAATTGATCGAATTTCTCTCACTTAACGCACTAGCGGGTCCTACGTCCAATATACACTCCTATTTTCTCATGAACTAACTTATACTAGAAAAATGATTTAAAAACTATATTTACTTATAAAAATCTCTGGAAAGTCAATATAATAGGGTATAATGAAGAAAATGCATGTGAGAAAAGAAAAGAAAATATTATGAAATAAGAAAAATTTACGGGTCCTCACAATGAAGAAAGAGAAAGTGGGAGATGATAGTGGGTTTATAAGGGAGAAAAATGAGGGAATGAATCACAATAAATTAAACTCTGACTTCCATTAGTTTGCTAGTTATCCTCATTAAACATCGAATAAGCATGTTTTAATTAGTTATTGAGCAATGACTATAGTAAAACTTATCATAAGAACTCAATTATATTTTATTTTTCTAACTTTTTGTTTGTGCGTGTATGCAATGGCCATGCATATCACATGATGGTTGCCAGTAAAGAATTGTACTACAAGTATCAGTGAATTCTTATGTGTCAAAAAGTAAGATATTGTACATGTGACGCCCCACATCTCCCTAAGGCGGACCAAAGGGTATCCGCGGACGCCTGCCCAGCTCACGCCAAGACTCAAGCAATACCATTCAATTTAAAATCGAACTAAACACTTCGATGATATCAACACGAATACAATAATGCGGAAGCGTTCAAGCTTAACAAGTCACTTAATGTATCACCAGTACATCGGGTAGTCATGAAACGACTTAAATTCAAAGTACACATCAGGGCCCAAACTTTTCAAGTTTACAATTTCCAAAAGTACAACCCAAACCAGGGCCTAGTCAAAATATATAACAGGAGTCTTAACAAAAGTACAACGGATGGTTCCTTCATATTTCTCCAAGATTCGGTCCTGTTAAGGAAAACAAAACTATAGGGTGAGCTAAACGCTCGTGAGGCCAAGAACACACATGCAAGCACTTAACCAAATAACAATCCCAAGTTTAATAAATAAAATCACGTCTTTTCAACAATCAATTATTCAAACAGGAAAAGTAATCAGAAACAATTCAAGGATATAGTAGCTCTCAGGAGCTAAATTCCACTCGCTCTGCCGATGACATTCGTATACCTTCCCGCATTAACCCTCCTGTCAACCGGGTCGGTATTTCTATTTCCGTAGATCACCACTTACTTCCCTCCGTCCACCGTACACCCCAAGGGCCCACAATGTCCATTATTGGGCGATACTCAACGAGTATGCCAAGCAAGACCTCTTATTAGGTCGAGCTTATATGTATCTCATGGCTCGCCCAAATCCCCGACCAAGCCCATTGCTGGCTCAAGTCTAAGGACGGCCTATGAGTTTGGGCGTCCCCCATTCATTTGAAAGTCGAGGAGGTTCACTCCAGCGACACAAGCATTCATGACATAACATTTCATTTCATTCATTCATTCATTTGAAATTAGAACGAGTGCGATAAAGTACGCAACCGCCCTTATTTTTAAAGCTTTCAACAAATACCACAATAAGCAAGTATCAAATTTCACACACTTGACACTCACCGAGCAATTCAATAAGAATTATTTTCTGAAAGTTCAAGTGTCCACGGTGAGATCCTCTTGAAGGTCTCCTTGTGCGCCTGGCAATTAACAGTGGATAATCACACAATTAATCCACTTATCAAGAAGATTGTACAGTAGTACAATCTAAGGATTATTTTGCAAAAAGGAACCTCAATTACACGTAAATCGAGGTTCAACTTGCCCTATTATTATGTACAACATTATTTGAGTTTTTTTTTTCATGAAAATCGTGAGCAAAACGTTTAAAAATATTAAAAGAATAAAGAGTTCTTGAGGAAACTCTATTTCTTTGAGATTGGAAAATTTTCAGTTTTACGATGAATTTTTGAAAAATCATAACTCGCTCGGTATAAGTCGAGAATTGGAAAACTTTATACCGTTGGAAACCTTTTAGAAAGTACTATAAGTTCCTAGAAGACACTTTTCCATGAATCGAAGTGAAAAGTGGTCAAAAATGAGCTTGAAGACGCATGGTTGGTTTTCATGGCAGAATTAAGTTGGATTTCGGCCAACTTTGAAATTCGGCACGATTCACACGTTGCAAACCGGCCTCTGAAATTTGCAGCTCAATTAGTGTTACAAGTGAGGTTTACAACAAAACAAGCGGATCAAGAATCGGAGTTTCGAGTACCGAGATACGGTAGCCCGAAGTTTGGGAAATTCAAGACTGGAGAAGAATTTCCAGATTTGAACCTCCAACATGAGGAATTTAATTGGGTATCGAAACGAACTTGGATTGGTACCAAAATTGGCAGTATTTTACTCCCATATGAAAGGTACCACTCTATCAAATTTCAGGGAAAAATACTTTCAGTAAGATAGTTAATTAGTCAACCAAAGTTCAGGAAAATTATAAGGCAATCTGCCTTGAGACTTTCATTACCCATTTCAAAACGTTTAATCGAGCAAACTATACAATCATGGTTCATTTGTGAAATAAAGGCCTAAGAAACATCCATAATGCCTTTGGTAAGTGTTTAGTATCAAGAACATCAATTAACAAGTTCACTCCAATATCTTGTTCCAAACCAGTCCAACATTAGGGTTTTTCCAAAACAGAGCAGTCCACTTGTTTAAGTCACAACTCAGTCAATTTAACTCGAAATCGAGCATGGCTTACGCCGTTGGAAAATAAGTTCATAGGGGTAAAATATCACAGAAGAAATCATTTCCAAATTCGGCACCAATCTGGTTCAAAATCGGGCATCAAGTTGCTGCCTGAACACTTCATTCCAGATGAACAGAGCAACAGGACAGCGAACTTAAAACATTTGGTTCGGCTTGCTCACAAAGAATCAGAACCTGAATTATATACCAAATTAAAGCCAGGAATGTCTAGTTTCCAACTCCACCAACGGCACATGATTTCGACATCCGAGGACAGAGTTATAGCCAAAATACTACCACTGGTCAGAATCATACGCGAACAGTTTTCCAGATTGCTAGTTTCTCAAGAAAAATTCATTTGCTCAATCAAACCTCAATATTTTCCAATGAAATTTTTCACACATCTAATACATCCTATAAACATCTAATTCAAGCCATTAAACCATTAAAAATTGGCCTGGAAATGGCCGAACATGGCAGGAGAAAAATCGGAAGTTTTTGCTTCTTACACCCAATGAAGTTTCTACTAATTACCCACCACTAATGCATCATTATAACCACTAAACCAACAATATAATCACCATCAATCATCACATCAGCAACAACAACCCAAGTGTGGGAATTCCAAGAGCCCACTATCACATTTTTACACCATACACAAGCTAACCAAATGCATGCATGAACTTAACAAGGTAAGATAGCTTCCAAACTTCAAGTTTTCAAGAGTGGATCATCACTTACTTTGGGTTGATGTTCAGCAGAATTTTCGGCCCTCTATTACCCCAGAAAAACCGTGATTTCCAGCCCTTGTTTGCAGCTCAAAATGATCCTCAAGTGTCAAGCTAGGTGTGGTGCAAGTTTGGTTAAATTTGGAGATGATTTGGAATGGTTTTGAGTGAGATTAGTGAGCAGAAATTTTGTTGCAAATGAGTTAGAGAGAAGAGGGAGCTGGTTGGCAATGAGGAGAGAGAAGGTGGAGGGAAATCTGATTTCCTTTAGCTTCCAAGGGAAGGTGAAATAAGTGGTGGTAATTTACCCAAAAGTCAACTCTCATTAGGGGCCGTTTGGTGCGATTACGGCTCGATTTTCTCGCGCGTTTGGTTCACTAGTGCACTAAACCTCCTAGGCATATATATTCATGTAAATATTATCCACTCTTAATTGTCCCGAAATAAGGGTCTAAAGTCCCTCAATTGAAGTCGCGCGTGTGAAAACGCGTACCGTCAAATTTAACGCTATAACGCGAAACTTCCGAGAAATTCTTATAACGATTGCACTATTAACTATCACTTGAGTTTTTATTCATAAGATTACCTATTTTAGGACCATAGTATAAGTCTCCAATATTCCAAGCTTATTGTGCTACTACGCGGATAAAATCTCCAAGTACTATTCACTATTTTTACTAAACGCGCTCTAGGAAATTAATTTTCGAAACGAACCATTCTAAAAATATAACGAAGTTATATTACCATGTATTTAGGTCTAATAAGACTAGAAAATATTCCTTGGAAATAAAATCCAATTAAATAATTTATTAAGCCATAAATTAGGCATAAAATAATAGTTTTTACGAGTCCTCACGTCCTCTCCCCCTTAAGAGAATTTCGTCCTCGAAATTTACCTTGGTTGATGAACAAGTCTGGATACTTCTCTCTGATTGTCTCTTCAACTTCCCATGTTGCCTCTTCTATTCCATGGTTCTTCCATAAAACTTTCACTAGTGGTATCTGCTTGTTCCTCAATTCCTTCACTTTTCGATCCAGAAGTTTTACCGGTCTCTCCTCATAGGTCAAGGTTTCATCAATCTCAATATTCTCCGGTTGTAAAACATGAGAGGGGTCTGGATGATATTTCTTAAGCATGGACACATGAAACACGTTATGAATACGATATAAGCTCGGTGGTAATTCCAGCTTATAGGCTACATTCCCAACTCGCTGAATAATCTTATAAGGCCCTACAAACCTTGGTTGTAGTTTTTTCCCTTTTCCGGACATCAAACTTGCTTTTAAAGGCGTAATCTTGAGAAATACCATATCTCCAACAGTGAACTCCAAATCCTTCCTCCGATTGTCGGCATAACTTTTTTGTCTACTCTGAGCGGTTTGAATTCTTTGCCGTACCAATTTCACCTTTTCATTAGCCTCCTCAATCCAAGATACAGTAGTCGTGTCTAAGATTTTCCGTTCACCTACTTCATCCCAACAAATTGGGGATCTACACTTCCGACCATAAAGTGCTTCGTATGGAGCCATCTGAATAGAAGAGTGAAAACTATTATTGTAGGCAAATTCCACTAAAGTCAAAAACTTACTCCAATTCTCTCCAAAATCCAGTACACATGTCCTCAAGAGTTTGAATTGTTCTTTCAGATTGTCCATCAGTCTGGGGATGATAGGTGGTACTAAAGTTCAACTTAGTCCCCAACACTTCTTGCATCTTTTGCCAAAACCTCAAAACAAATCTTGGATCTCTATCTGACACAATACTCACAGGTATACCATGTAGTCTAATGATCTCATCCAAGTACAATCTGGCCAACTTCTCCAATGGATATTTTATATTAATCGGCAGAAAATGAGCCGATTTAGTCAATCTATCTACTATCACCCAAATGGCATCATGGCCTCTCTGTGTCCTTGGTAAGCCTGATACAAAATCCATGGTAATATTTTCCCATTTCCACTCAGGTATTTCTAGAGGTTGCAAAAGCCCAGATGGTTTCTGATGTTCGGCTTTAACCTGTTGACAAACCAAGCATGTCTGAACAAATTGGGCAATTTCCTTCTTCATATTTTTCCACCAATATAGACTTTTCAAGTCTTGGTACATTTTATTTCCTCCTGGATGTACTGTAAACTTTGATCGGTGTGCCTCTTCCAAAATTTCTTTTCTAAGCTCTTCATCCTTTGGCATAACCACCCGATTTCGAAATCTCAATATTCCATCTGATCCCAAAGTGAAATCGGTCTGGTCTCCCATCTTGACTTTCTCCACCAACTTCTGCATTTCAGGATCCTTTTCCTGAGATTCCTTAATACGTTCCAATAGAGTGGAGGTTATCACAATATTCCCCAAAATCACTTTCCTTGGTTCTAATCGAGGATTCCAATAACTAACTTCCTCCAACAATCGAAATTCCTTAACCATCAATCCAGCCATTTGTACCTGACGGCTCAAAGCATCGGCCACTACATTGGCCTTTCCAGGGTGGTACTTAATAATGCAGTCATAATCTTCCAGAAATTCCATCCATCTGCGTTGCCTTAAATTCAGCTCCTTCTGAGAAAATAAGTACTTAAGGCTTTTGTGATCGGTAAAAACCTCAAATGTTACTCCGTACAAATAATGTCTCCATTTCTTCAAAGCAAAGACCACAGCCGCTAACTCCAAATCATGGGTCGGATAATTTCCTTCATGCGGTTTCAATTTTCTAGAGGCATAAGCTATCACTTTATCATTTTGCATCAAAACACATCCCAAACCTTCCTTAGATGCATCGGTGTAAACCACAAAACTATCATGTCCATTTGGTAGAGATAGAACAGGCGCTCTAGTCAACCTTCTTTTCAACTCCTGAAAACTTCCTTCACACTTAGAACTCCAAATAAATTTTCCATTCTTCTTGGTCAATTCAGTCATAGGTCCAGCAATTTTTGAAAAATCCTGGACGAATCTCCGGTAATACCCTGCCAATCCTATAAAACTCCGAACTTCCGTTGGGTTTTCCGGTTGTTTCCATTTCGAAACAGCTTCCACTTTAGCTGGATCCACTTTAATCCCATCCTTAGAAATTATATGTCCTAGGAAAGTCACTTTTTTTAGCCAGAATTCGCACTTGCTAAATTTAGCATATAACTGATGTTCCCTCAAAATTTGTAAAACAATTCTCAAATGTTTCTCATGATCTTTCACATTCTTAGAATACACCAAAATGTCATCAATGAAGATCACCACAAATTGATCCAAGTAAGGCTTAAAAACCCTATGCATTAAATCCATGAAAGCGGCAGGTGCATTGGTTAACCCAAAAGGCATTACTGCAAACTCGAAGTGCCCATACCTCGAGTTAAAAGCAGTCTTAGGTATGTCATTCTCCAAAATCCTCAATTGATAGTAACCTTGCCTTAGATCCAACTTTGAAAATACTACCGCCCCTTGCAGTTGATCAAACAGTTCATCAATGTGGGGTAGTGGGTATTTATTCTTAACCGTAGCATCATTTAAGCCTCGATAATCTATACATAACCTCAAACTCCCATCTTTCTTCTTTACAAACAAAACTGGGGCTCCTCACGGGGAATCACTCTCTCGTATAAAACCCCATTCCAACAAATCCTGTAATTGTAATTTCAACTCCTTCAACTCAGCCGGAGCCATCCTGTATGGTGTCCTTGATATAGGTGCTGTTCCCGGAGCTAAATCAATTTTAAAAGCTATTTCCCGTTCCGGGGGTAGAGACTCCAATTCTTCAGGAAAAACATCAGAAAATTCTTTCACTACCAGTGTGTCCTCCAGATTCACCTTATCGCTAGGGGTATTAATAAGAAAAGCCAAATACCCTTGAGCTCCTTTACTTAAAAATTTTCTAACCCGAATTCCCGAAATAAGTGCAGACGAGGCTAACTTACCCCTCACATCCAATTCCAAGATTGCTTCCCCTGGAATACACAATTCTACAATTTTCGTCCTACAATTTAGCTGAGCATTATATCGGGATAACCAATCCATCCCTAGGATCACATCATATCATTTAATCGCCAGACCTATCAAATCGGCCAGCAATTTTCTTTCCTTCACGCAAATTTCACTATTCTTATACACCAGATTAGCAATTAGACTTTTGTCGCCAGTGGGTGTTTTAACCTCCAAGTCATATGGTAACTTAATTGGCTTCAAGTCTATTCCACTCATGAAATCAGGGTTTACAAAAGAGTGCGTTGCACCCGGATCAATTAAAACCCTAGCTAGGCGGTGAAAGATTGGAATTGTACCTTCGACCACTTCGATCGCCTCTGGAACTTGTGGATAGTCCAATGCGTAGACCCTAACCGGTACTTTCGGTCGACTCCCTCCGGCACTGGTCTGCTTAGACATCGATTTTTCAGGCCTCTGCAGGCTTCCCCCTGACTTCGACGATTTCAGACAATTTGCAATTTGATGCTCAGTGCTCCCACACAGCAAGCATTTTCCCAGCTTTCTCCAGCAGTCATCCTCAGAGTGGTTGGATTTACCACAATACCCACAAGTAACTTGAGGGGCCATAGTCGATCCAACAGATGGTGCCCCCCTAACTAGAGTCGTCCCGCTACGACCTCCCCTCGATAGAGCTCCCCTAGAAGCTCCAGCAGTTCTCGTTCCTCCTTCCCCTCTTCCCTTTTTAGAAGGGTGTACAAACTTACTGGTCTGCCCAGTAGTGCGACTAGGAAAATTCCTTTTTCTGTTGTGAAAATCCCTCACTTGAGATCTTGCATTCTCAACCCTTTGCGCTTTCTCTAAAGCCTCAGTAAAAGTAGAGATTTGGGCTGCAGCCAGGCCCTCCTGAAGTTCCACATTAAGTCCCTGTATGAACCTTCTAATCCTCCTCCGTTCATCGGCTACTAACTCAGGAGCGTATTTGGAAAGTTTAGTGAACTTCCCTTCATACTCTGCTACAGTAAGGGTTCCTTGTTTCAACTTAATAAATTCGTCCTCCCTTTTCTCTTGGATCAAGGGCGGAAGAAACTTTTCGTTAAACTCCCTTGTGAAATTCTCCCAAGTCCAAGGGGTTCGAGCCCTTTCCCATTTTCCTTTTATTAAATCCCACCAAGCACGGGCCATTCCCTCAAATTGAAAAGCAGCAAAGTTCACTCGCCTATCCTCAGTGTAATCTAGAGCGGCGAATATATTGGTCATCCTTTCTAACCAATTCTCCGCTACTTCGGGGTCAGGTTCACCCATAAACTTAGGCGGGTTAAACTTTAGGAATCTTTCCAAGGCTCTATCCTCTCCTCTATCCTGGCCCCCAGGTTGGTTAAATGGTCCAGGACCCTGTCTCTCCGCTAGACGTTCTAGGATATCAGTCATCCTATTGATGGCAGTAGCCACTTGGTTACCCTCAACGTTTTCCTGTCCCTGGGTCGGTCCAGTTGCCGATCCCTGGTCATCCCCCTGAGGTTGGGCCTGTCTAGACGCTCGCCCACGGCCTCGACCACTCCTTAATCCTTCCATTAGTCTAAATGTGCCTAGTGCAAGAAATAGATTAATTTAAGCAGAAAACAAGAAATATATCGAATTTAGAACTAACCAAGAAAGCATTGAAATTAACAATAATTTACATTCATAAGCATGTCAAGTTCGTACAATGAGCAAGTTAGGGACAATCCACAAAATATAGCACACAGGTGCTCAAAAGTATACTTTTAGTCACAGAAGACTAAAGTAAGAACAAGTGCCCAAAAGTAGGCCACACAAGCATGCAAAATACAATGGGCTCAGCACTCGCATCACCCTAACTAGTCCTAACTGTACCAGTCAAAAGTCAAAAGAGGTCAACGACCAAGATCCTAGTCCATAGCAGGGCTATCAGGAGGAACCTCCTCCTCTGGATCCTCCTCCGGATCCTCCTCCTCATCATCAGGAATCACCGCAGTAGCGTCCTCAACCAAACTAGTAGCATCAACCAGGATCTCGGAAGCCCGAGTACGGACATCTCGTCCTAACCTAATGAGTCGAGCCCTAGTATCCCGAAGCTCCTCATTAACCACTGCAGATGTGGCTACCTCACCCTCTAGCACCTCCTCAAGCTCGGCAATCCGCTCACCCTGAGCGCTAACCATCTGCCTAAGCGCGTCTACCTCAGCCTGTAGATCGCGGTTGGCATCCACCAACTGACGACGCTCGTCGTCCAAAGCAAGCACCAAGTGGTTCGGGTAGGCGAAAGTCAACCTACACGAACATCGAGGGTATCTATCGTAAGGTGAGTAGCGAACTCGATCTCCTCCCGCTAGAGCTCGGTAGAAGATAGTCCTAAGAGACTCGTAATGACCATTCGCATGGCCATTCCCGTTAGCTGCCGGGGCTCCGTTTCCATCAGCCATCCCTGCAAAATAATAACAATAATAATATTTTTTCAGGTTAGAAACTTAAATCACTACTCAGTTCCAATATCCTGCAATGCATGCCTATCTTAATCGTTGGTTCATCCCATTCGTCACCTGAGGTAGGACTAACTTAGTTGCTAGCTCGCCTCAAGTATCACTTAGGGTAGGATTAAGTCATCCCATATCGAGTCTTAAAGGTACAGTATCTAATATGTCTCCCATATAGACCTCTAACCTAGTGCTCTGATACCAACTGTGACGCCCCAAATCTCCCTAAGGCGGACCAAAGGGTATCCGCGGACGCCTGCCCAGCTCACGCCAGGACTCAAGCAATACCATTCAATTTAAAATCGAACTAAACACTTCGATGATATCAACACGAATACAATAATGCGGAAGCGTTCAAGCTTAACAAGTCACTTAATGTATCACCAGTACATCGGGTAGTCATGAAACGACTTAAATTCAAAGTACACATCAGGGCCCAAACTTTTCAAGTTTACAATTTCCAAAAGTACAACCCAAACCAGGGCCTAGTCAAAATATATAACAGGAGTCTTAACAAAAGTACAACGGATGGTTCCTTCATATTTCTCCAAGATTCGGTCCTGTTAAGGAAAACAAAACTATAGGGTGAGCTAAATGCTCGTGAGGCCAAGAACACACATGCAAGCACTTAGCCAAATAACAATCCCAAGTTTAATAAATAAAATCACGTCTTTTCAACAATCAATTATTCAAACAGGAAAAGTAATCAGAAACAATTCAAGGATATAGTAGCTCTCAGGAGCTAAATTCCACTCGCTCTGCCGATGACATTCGTATACCTTCCCGCATTAACCCTCCTGTCAACCGGGTCGGTATTTCCATTTCCGTAGATCACCACTTACTTCCCTCCGTCCACCGTACACCCCAAGGGCCCACAATGTCCATTATTGGGCGATACTCAACGAGTATGCCAAGCAAGACCTCTTATTAGGTCGAGCTTATATGTATCTCATGGCTCGCCCAAATCCCCGACCAAGCCCATTGCTGGCTCAAGTCTAAGGACGGCCTATGAGTTTGGGCGTCCCCCATTCATTTGAAAGTCGAGGAGGTTCACTCCAGCGACACAAGCATTCATGACATAACATTTCATTTCATTCATTCATTCAATACATTTCATTCATTCATTTGAAATTAGAACGAGTGCGATAAAGTACGCAACCGCCCTTATTTTTAAAGCTTTCAACAAATACCACAATAAGCAAGTATCAAATTTCACACACTTGACACTCACCGAGCAATTCAATAAGAATTATTTTCTGGAAGTTCAAGTGTCCACGGTGAGATCCTCTTGAAGGTCTCCTTGTGCGCCTGGCAATTAACAGTAGATAATCACACAATTAATCCACTTATCAAGAAGATTGTACAGTAGTACAATCTAAGGATTATTTTGCAAAAAGGAACCTCAATTACACGTAAATCGAGGTTCAACTTGCTCTATTATTATGTACAACATTATTTGAGTTTTTGTTTTCATGAAAATCATGAGCAAAACGTTTAAAAATATTAAAAGAATAAAGAGTTCTTGAGGAAACTCTATTTCTTTGAGATTGGAAAATTTTCAGTTTTACGATGAATCTTTGAAAAATCGTAACTCGCTCGGTATAAGTCGAGAATTGGAAAACTTTATACCGTTGGAAACCTTTTAGAAAGTACTATAAGTTCCTAGAAGACACTTTTCCATTAATCGAAGTGAAAAGTGGTCAAAAATGAGCTTGAAGACGCAGGGTTGGTTTTCATGGCAGAATTAAGTTGGATTTCGGCCAACTTTGGAAATTGGGCACGATTCACACGTTGCAAACCGGCCTCTGAAATTTGCAGCTCAATTAGTGTTACAAGTGAGGTTTACAACAAAACAAGCGGATCAAGAATCGGAGTTTCGAGTACCGAGATACGGTAACCCGAAGTTTGGGAAATTCAAGACTGGAGAAGAATTTCCAGATTTGAACCTCCAACATGAGGAATTTAATTGGGTATCGAAACGAACTTGGATTGGTACCAAAATTGGCAGTATTTTACTCCCATATGAAAGGTACCACTCTATCAAATTTCAGGGAAAAATACTTTCGGTAAGATAGTTAATTAGTCAACCAAAGTTCAGGAAAATTATAAGGTAATCTGCCTTGAGACTTTCATTACCCATTTCAAAACGTTTAATCGAGCAAACTATACAATCATGGTTCATTTGTGAAATAAAGGCCTAAGAAACATCCATAATGCCTTTGGTAAGTGTTTAGTATCAAGAACATCAATTAACAAGTTCACTCCAATATCTTGTTCCAAACCAGTCCAACATTAGGGTTTTTCCAAAACAGAGCAGTCCACTTGTTTCAGTCACAACTCAGTCAATTTAACTCGAAATCGAGCATGGCTTATGCCGTTGGAAAATACGTTCATAGGGGTAAAATATCACAGAAGAAATCATTCCCAAATTCGGCACCAATCTGGTTCAAAATCGGGCATCAAGTTGCTGCCTGAACACTTCATTCCAGATGAACAGAGCAACAGGACAGCGAACTTAAAACATTTGGTTCGGCTTGCTCACAAAGAATCAGAACGTACATTATATACCAAATTAAAGCCAGGAATGTCTAGTTTCCAACGCCACCAACGGCACATGATTTCGACATCCGAGGACAGAGTTATAGCCAAAATACTACCACTGGTCAGAATCATACGCGAACAGTTTTCCAGATTGCTAGTTTCTCAAGAAAAATTCATTTGCTCAATCAAACCTCAATATTTTCCAATGAAATTTTTCACACATCTAATACATCCTATAAACATCTAATTCAAGCCATTAAACCATTAAAAATTGGCCTGGAAATGGCCGAACATGGCAGGGGCAAAATCGGAAGTTTTTGCTTCTTACACCCAATGAAGTTTCTACTAATTACCCACCACTAATGCATCATTATAACCACTAAACCAACAATATAATCACCATCAATCATCACATCAGCAACAACAACCCAAGTGTGGGAATTCCAAGAGCCCACTATCACATTTTTACACCATACACAAGCTAACCAAATGCATGCATGAACTTAACAAGGTAAGATAGCTTCCAAACTTCAAGTTTTCAAGAGTGGATCATCACTTACTTTGGGTTGATGTTCAGCAGAATTTTCGGCCCTCTATTACCCCAGAAAACCGTGATTTCCAGCCCTTGTTTGCAGCTCAAAATGATCCTCAAGTGTCAAGCTAGGTGTGGTGCAAGTTTGGTTAAATTTGGAGATGATTTGGAGTGGTTTTGAGTGAGATTAGTGAGCAGAAATTTTGTTGCAAATGAGTTAGAGAGAAGAGGGAGCTGGTCGGCAATGAGGAGAGAGAAGGTGGAGGGAAATCTGATTTCCTTTAGCTTCCAAGGGAAGGTGAAATAAGTGGTGGTAATTCACCCAAAAGTCAACTCTCATTAGGGGCCGTTTGGTGCGATTACGGCTCGATTTTCTCGCGCGTTTGGTTCACTAGTGCACTAAACCTCCTAGGCATATATATTCATGTAAATATTATCCACTCTTAATTGTCCCGAAATAAGGGTCTAAAGTCCCTCAATTGAAGTCGCGCGTGTGAAAACGCGTACCGTCAAATTTAACGCTATAACGCGAAACTTCCGAGAAATTCTTATAACGATTGCACTATTAACTATCACTTGAGTTTTTATTCATAAGATTACCTATTTTAGGACCATAGTATAAGTCTCCAATATTCCAAGCTTATTGTGCTACTACGCTGATAAAATCTCCAAGTACTATTCACTATTTTTACTAAACGCGCTCTAGGAAATTAATTTTCGAAACGAACCATTTTAAAAATATAACGAAGTTATATTACCATGTATTTAGGTCTAATAAGACTAGAAAATATTCCTTGGAAATAAAATCCAATTAAATAATTTATTAAGCCATAAATTAGGCATAAAATAATAGTTTTTACGAGTCCTCACAGTACAGTTAAAAGTTAATGAGAGGTGAGGAACAACTATTTAAAGTGCCAAAAGTAAGAACTTTCATTATTAAAAGTCAATGAGAGGTGAAGAATAAGTGTCAAAAGAGTAAAATTGACGCACCAGCACTTCATAATAGTGAATTGCTTAACTAGTTGGGTTTTGATTTACTTCCTATAATGCATCATATTGTACTAATATACCGCACATTTGATCTCGTTATTGCTGAGACATCTAGGTTGAGGGTTTCCATAATGTTCAACTACAATTGTATTTCTAAGTGTATCCACAGCCATAACCAATGTACAAACTCAAAATCACAAGTAAAAAATAATGACAACTTGTTATATATATTTTTTGACAATTGCGCCAAAAGTCCTTGATATTTTGTACTTATTTTAGTACGTATCATTAGTTGTGTAATGTACAAATTAGTGCATGTAATGTAAAATTGTGTCCTACAATTACAAAATCCCTTGATTCCAAATTTCCTTGAGAATCACGTTTGTTGGATGGTCAAGAAAAGGAATGACATTAGCCTTGCATATCTTATAGTACGTACTAAGTAACATCTCCAAACATGGAATCCGTAAATTCAAATACCATGTGGAAACAGAAATAGAGGAGTTTTATGTACACTTTGTGCTAATGATGGTGCAATTTTTTGCTACAATAATAGTACCTAGAGTGGAGAATTACACAAGGTCATATTCCCTGCTGAATTTGTTTTTGGTGCTGGAAGAGATCGGATCCTACATTTACCTTGTACGGTGCCCCTTTGGATGGTACAAAAAATATAAACATGTAAGTCTTATTAGATTATTTATCTAAGATAAAAGGATAGTTTATTACTAACATGGGATTCCCTAAGTGGCATTCCCTAAGTGGCATTCCCTCTACGGTTAATGTATGATGATAGTTTATTAAAACAAGTAAATATGCAACAATAGTAATTAAACAATGGTTTAAAGGTGCCCCATTTGGATGCTGAGCTAAGGCTAAAATGACATGCAATATATATATATATTATCACTTTACCCCCTTAACGTTTGGTGTTACTATCAATTTCCTCCTTAATGTTATTTTTTAGTCATTTTACCCCCACGACTGATAGTCGAACTTAACGGAGTTTATTAATCCAAATAATAAGACATGTTTAACTTTTAAAATTATTATCATTTTACTTCCATAAACTATAATCTTATTCTCAATTTATCCTATTATTAAACTAATTTAGCAAGTTAAAAAACTTTAGAAGATAGTACCCTCTTTTTAGTATAATAAAAACAATAAAAAAATTTAGAGTGACACTTCTCCCTTTTAGTATCAAGAAAAAAAATCAAAACATTAATCTCTTTCTTCATGGCAATCTTATTAATATTGAAAAAAAATAAAAAAATAGGGGAGAGAGAGAGAGAGAGAGAGCTCAATTCTTTTTTTAATACAAATAAGAAAGAATTCAATATTTTTATTAGTTTAAAATTACTTTACTTTTCTATTTACTATCCAATTTCAATCCTAGTTCTGAGGACATTAAAGTAATACAATAATATTATATTTTTCCTTATTTTCTTTTTTTGAAAAATCTAATTTTTTGTTTCCTGTGGTCCTAACTCCTTTTCTTTTCCTACTATTAATAAGTGTGAAAAAAGAAATTTGAGAAAATCCTTTTATTTTTATATTTTTGGAATCTTAGAGTGGAAAAAAGGAAGAATAATTATTCCAATTTTTTTATTTTTAATTATATATAAAAAGGTAAATACATTTAAAAAATTTTAACATACTTTTTAGATTCACGATAGGGTAAAATATTTAGAAAATGATGTTAGAGAGTAAAGCGATTATATCATTATAATTAAAAGGGATAAAATAATAATAACAATGTAGTAATGCTATAAAATAAAAGGATATTTTTGTCAAAATTTTATTAACATGCTGAGTTAAATTACCTGTAGAGTGAAGTGACTAAAAGACAACATTATGGTTTATGCTATATAATTTAAGGAGGTAAAGTAATAATAACCCCAAATTGAAATTTTAATGTGTAATAACCTACATAAAAAGGTGGTCTATCTTAAATGAATACCATAACAGAACTCTTATTTCTATATTTATGAATGCAAGAAAGAAAAAAGAAACAAGGTTAGTTGATTAAATAATACATAAGTACATTGAAACAACAAATGGTATACACACACACACACACACACATATATATGTATATAGTAAAGAAAAAGGGTTAAAATCCCTCTTCTCGTATCCAATATTCCTACTTGGATAAAAAAAAACTCTATTCTAGGTGACTATAAATAGATGTATGAAGTTGGGGTTTACTAATGCATCTAGATTCGATAAGATCTCAGATCCCCAAATTTTCAGACCAAAGGTCAAACGATCATCAATCCCCAAGACCCAAGTTGGCGGCTCGAGTGATCTCCCAGACATGTTGTGCCACGGCTACATGTCCAAGTAGATCATTCCTAATTCTAATAGGGAAGAATGATATAACAACCACTAAAAAGAAAAAAAAAATAAAGGGTTAAAAAGAAATAGCATATGCACGTATGAAGTGTTCTTTTGAGGGGAGAGATTAACGCCATTAAGTATGCATGAAGGTTTTAGGGTAACATCTTTCCCATCCCAAATGCAAAATGCAATATAAGTAAATAAAATAAATAAATAAACCATCCACCAAATACACGGAGGAGGAGAAATGAATACGTGTGTGAAATGTAAAAAGTTCTAAAAAGAAAAATACAACCTAAAATTGTGAGGACCCGAAAATTTCCTTATTTTATTTTATTTTATTTTATTTTTTCGAATACATTTTCTTTACTTTACTTTATTGTCTTAATTTCCTAGATATTTTTTACAAGTGAGTCAAGTTTTTAAATCATTTTTCTTGTATAAGTTAGTACATATTAAGTTCGTAATGCATTATGGAAGTAAGACCCACTAGTGAGGTGCATGCGATAAATTTTTTAAAATTAGAAAGATTTTTATGCAAATGGATATTATTTTATAAGGTGTTAAGGAATAATTAGAAGTTGGCTAGATATTTTAGTGTTTGGAAGACAATAGGATGAGAATTAACCCTTGGATGCCATTTGTCATTAAAACATTGGACTATTGATTTTGATTCAGACCTTTCTTAACCTTTTATTAACAAAAAAATTAACCAAAAATCTTATCATCTTCTCCCCTCTCTTGGTCGACTCTTTGGAGAAAAAAAAGGAAGGAAAACTTCATCTTCAACCTCTAATTCTTACTTGAATCTTGAGTTTTCACCTTAATCTTGTAAATCACTCCGTAAAAGTTGACACTTAGGGAGGATTAAGGGCTTTGGTGGAAAGATTTTGGAGGAAGAAGCACTTGGTTGCCATATCTTCATAGGGTTTCAAAGTAACTATATCAAGAAACCCACTATTCTTTTAATACTTGCATAAGAGTGGATTTAGAGCTTGATTTTGGTAGTTTTCATGAGAAATTTCATGGTTTGAGGGGTGATTCAAAATTTTCAGTTTTGATGGTGAAATTTCAGCTTTTATATGATACTTTGAGCTTGGCCATGATTTAGGAGCTTTGCCATGTGAATATTCTAGTTTTTACGAGTTATATTGGCTTGCTTATGGAAAATTTCAGCTTGTAGTTGAAATTTTCAGCTTAGGGTTTCAAATTTCAGTTTTGTTGTGGTTAATTTTGAGCTAGAAAATTTGATATTTTGGATGGTTTTGTGGCCTAAATCAAGTGTACTTCATAGCCTCTAACTTGTAGTTGTAATTGAGGTTGGATTGCTATAAATATTGGTGTTGAGTTTGGATGAAAAATTAAGAAAATAAGGGGAAGTGTTGCTGAAAATTTTCTCACAGGAGACTCTAAGCAGAGTGCATTCTACCGTGAAAATTTTAGAATATTTCTCAATTCCTATGAATATTTATGATTTTCTAAAGTTGACTGAATTTTCACACCTACTCTGTTTTTCTACTTGATGAAGCAGCAAGTTGAGACTAGAATTTGACTAATTCATGAACAGAATCTTATAAATGTATATTCTGGAAAATTGTAGTCATTTGAGTCTATTTTCCAATGGTATAAAGTTTATAAATTTTAGATTTAAGAGGCTTGCGATAAGATTTTTCAAACAATGTCGTGCAAAACTAGAGAAAATTTTGTTTTCTAAACTTGTTCTTTGTGACAGCCTCACCTTCTCCTAAGGCGAACCAAAGGGGTTAGCGGACTGCCTGCCCAGCTCTCGCCAGGACTAGCGGGCAGTTCAAAGCGATCTAAAATGTTCCGGAACATACAAGCTCGTTTAAACAAGTCAAAATCAAAAAAATAAAAAAAATGAAAATCGGAGCCGAACATGAATAGTGTCTGACACGTCAGAATCCGGCCAGAATCTGGCCGGATTCCTGGCCGAATACTAGCCAGAGAGCAAAGTCAGATTTCCAAAAATTCTCAGGGCAATCCGGCCGCCAATCCGGCCAATTTCTGGCCAGATTTTTGGCCGAATTCGACTCGGTTCTTTCCCGCCAAAATTTTTCCTTTCACCGTTTGAAATCCGAATCTGTCCGAAATCCACCCAAATATCAATCAAACATATACACCTTGAAATTGAGCATTTACAAGCCAAAATAGCATATACAAGCTATCCAACAAGTTTATACATGTACGGTTTGCAAATTACAGCTCAACGAATTGGTTGGATCAAAATGCACTTAGGGTTTTGCCCAAAAGGAGCTATTCAAAAATACATTCACATAAGCTCAACTCAGCAACCAACATCATAACCTTTCCAAAAGTATTCAAATTCCTGTAAGGAAAACAAAAGGAATAGAGTGAGCTTACGCCCAGTGAGATACCACCACTCAAGCAACGAAGTTCATATAAGCATATAGCATTTCATTCCAATTCATCTAGCAGGAAGTAAGCCAAGAGCACACATCAATAGAATTGGTAAAAGGATATGGACGGCTCTCAAGAGCCCCTTTCCTCGCTTGTATACTTGATCGGACTTCATTGACCCTCCGTCAATGTTTACAAAGTAACCAACCATAGGCTCCACTTTACTTCCATTCCTTCCACCCAACATACCCCTACCGGGCCCGAACTCCATTCAGTATAAATTTGGTAATACTCGAGTATACCGGAATCGAGAGTCTCATACTACAAGATTCCATATAACAGTCCCCATGGCACGTCAATTTTCACAACCAAGCCCTCGCCGGCTCGATTCAATCGACTACCAATGGGGTTGAGCTCAGTAGTAACAGTAATGGCCGTTGGATACTCGTCCAAACGACACCAAATCCAGTATATTCATGTACTATTCAGGTAACACTGTAAACAGTCATATTGGACATATAGGGTGAGAGTTGTGAGAACCTTAAAAAAAATAATAATAATAGTAAATAAATATATACTTACATATATTCATACTTGTTGCTTGTACATTTTAGACTTTGAATAAATTTTATTATTGTTGGTTCTTAGATAAGTATGTAAAAAAATAATAAGTTTAAAGTCGCAAATAAGTTAATTGTGCAAAATATTAGATTATTTGAATTTTTGCCAAGTTAAGTTAATATTTCTTGACGTAGAGTGTTTTATTGCTTTAATATTAATTCCTTGAATTTCAATAGCTAATTTTAAGTATCAATAACGTTAGGTGTTAACGGGGACCGAGAATTAAGATGAAATCTCGATAATTGAATTTTCCGCGAGATTAGTACACTAGTAGGCTATCGAATTTCATTTGGGGTAAGACTTTGGTTTTAGCTTACAAGTGAGAACCTAAGTAGAGTGCTGAACAAGATGTTAAAAGACCAAATTAGCTTTTCCTCCATTTCAAATTAACCATGCAGCCATGGAACTTCCTAGAACAATCTTCAAATCCAAACAATTCCAGCATGCCAGCTCCATGATTCATTTCAGCATTTCCACCATTTATAATACCGACCCAGCTCCACTAAACACATCTCAATATATACATTCCACTTCACGCATTTGATTCTACCAGTCCAAATCACCACAACATCAATCTTTCCTCTCCTTTTTCTGCCACACGCCAAGAGTGAAGTGAGAAAGTGAGAGAGAGCCGAGCTTTCATTTCTTTTCCTTTCTATCCGTGAGCAAGGAAGAGAAAAGAGAGACTTGTTGTTATCATTCCTTCCATCCGTGAGCTGGTGAAGAGATTGAGAGCCAAATTTCCTTCATTCTAGTCGCAAGCTTGAGCAAGGGAGAGGGAGAGCTGACGGGCTGCAATTCTAGACTGTCCGAGAAGAAAAAAAATTTGCAGCTGCTAGCCGTGCGTGTTGCGCTCCAAGCTGAGGTAATTTCTGGACCTAGACTAGTTGTTTAGGGGTAGATGATGTTGATTATAAGCATGCATGTGGTGGTTGTGCGGTTGGATGATAGATTAAGTCACAAGAAAAACTGATTGTGAAGGAATTGGAGTTGCCGATTGAGTAAGCTGGAAATTTGCGGCTTGATTTCGCCAATTTGTGATAATTTGAGTTTAAATGTGTAGTTAACTAACCAAAAATTGAATGATCAAGCTTTGCATGAGGTTAATTAGCCTTGATTAATCAAGAAAAGTGAAGGGATACGAAATCTATTTACATGCAAGTCAACCGAGAGGAATTGGATGAATTTCTGGTTGGATGATAATTTTTTTTTTATGCTGTCCGCACATGGTTTGGATCAAATCTGATGGATAGCTGTTTATTTGGTCATGCATGTAGCTGAATTACGGGCTGCATGTTGGTTTAGCCATGAATAATAATATTTGGCTGAAGGGAATTTTGATAAGAGAAAAAAATATGGGGGCTGGATCAAAGATGAGGAACCGAGAGCTTGCATGTTTGTCTTGCAGCTTGTGATTCCAGTAAAATGGAAATTTATGTTGGGTAATGCATGTAATTTGTTAGCTTTATGTGTTAAGTGAAGTCTAGTTGAAGAAACTAAGGGAAAAGTTGGAATTTTTTGGTGAGACCGTGGGAGGAGTTTTGCTGGAAATTTTTCCAGGTTGTCCGAATGAAGGAAATGGTGAAGTTTCCAACTATTTTTATGAATTTTGGCCTTGAATTCCTATGTTAAACTGTAATATATACTGTATATTAACTTGGTTTGGACATGCATGAAAGATTTGAATATGAATCGTGGATAAAAAAAAAGAGAAAAGAAAGAAAAGAAATCTAAAATTTGCGGCCAAGAAAAGGGGTTGAACATTTGATTAGCTTTCTTCGAATTTGTAGCTGAGATTTTCATATTGGATGTTTAAGATTTGCTTGTAGCTTGCTAATCACCTTTTGCATGTTGAGTTGGAAAAAAATTTTGAAGAAAACTAGGGACAAAAGCTCTATAAATAAACTACTATATTGCTGGAAATTGGATTTGGAGGCTGGCCGAATTAATTGAGGTTTTTGAGTGAGGTTATTTTCTGGAATTGTGTGTTACTTGTTTTGGTTTCGGTTGGATGGATTATGAGCTATATATTTGGTGTTTCAAGCAAATAAAAGATGGAGATTTAATGGATGTCTTGAATTGGCAATTGCTGGATTTTTCTTGATTGTCGAAACAAGAAAAGAAAATCTGAGTTCCTAAGTGTATTTGTGAGTAAGCTAACCGTGACTTTCTTTTATGTTTGAGTTAAATTTCTAGTTGATTTGTTACAAGGAATATTTGTTTGATGCTAAGAGCTAATGATTGATGAAGCTCTTGGCCATTTGAGTAATTTTTGCAAGAGTTTAATTTTTGGGGAATTCGTTCAAGTAGTTGGCTGAAATGTACTTGGAAGGTCCATGGGTTGTGATTTGGGTTTGTTTTGATACCTTGGACTTTCTTTGTTGAATTTTGTTTGGAACTGAATCTGTTGAGACCTAGGGCTAATGATTGATGAAGCCCTAGTGAAATTGATGTTTGGTTTGTGATTTTTCTATTTTAGTGACTTGGAATTTAAAGTGCAAATGAGTTGGAATCGTGATGTCCGTTTTGGTCTTTTGAATTCGAGTATTTTTTATCAAACTTTATTGAAATATTTTATCTTAATATCAAGTTATAGAAATTATGTATAGTACGATAAAACTAAAATTTAAATGTCGGGATTTTTTTTAGAACCGTAATAACTAGTTAATTCTTTTCTTTGCTCAAACTAGTTCTAGTATTTTTTTTTAAAAGAAATAATTGTATTAACTTCCAAACTTTAAGTTTTTCATAAAATTATCCTTGGCTAGTTATTTTAGAGGAAAATTGTTAAAAACATGAGATTTTAATACTTTTAAAAAGAAAGACTTAGAAAACTTGTTCGGCAAGAAAACTTGTTTGAATTAAATTGGCCTTGGTTGTACCCCTAGAAAGAAAAGTAGCTTTAAAGGAATCGTACGAAATATTTTATTACTTTACTAGCTTTAATTCTGAGAGATTTATTGATTTATTCCGAGTAAATCAATTAGTTTAATACCAGATAATCTTTTGTATATAAACCAAGGCTTTGTTTAGTAAAACTTTTAGTTTTTGAAACTTGGATTTCTAGGGTTTAGCAAGGGCGTGGACTTCGATTCCCAGCTTGACTTTTGAGCTTCACTTTTGGTGAGTGTCCGTGCTTGCTCTATGACTAATTTGTTAAAGTGCTTTCTTGATTTGTTATGTGATAGTTGGAAAGTGGTTTTCCTGATCCATCGAAGTGGCAGTGTGTACTTTATCGCACTAGCCTTTCCAGTGGTGACTTGCTTGAAACGTTTTCTCGAATGTCTCGCTTGTACTAGCTATGTACTGAGTAGGGGAATGCACCACACCTGAGGGTGGGAGGGCCTCTTATCCTATCTCAAGTACTAAAATTTTGCAATTGTTGACTGGAGCGTGGACTCGTCAACTAATCTACCAAGCAGGGGAATGTACCACACCTTAGGGTGGGAGGGCCTCTTATCCTGACCTGGTAACCTCGTGTTGTGACGTCGTTGGGTGAATCCCTCGACTAGTTTATAAAAAGGTATACTCGAGTAATACCAAACTCTCTCGTGAGGTGTGCGGGCCCGGTGGGAGTAAGTTGGTTGGAGCGTGTTAAGAAAATATATATATATATATATAATGAATCTACATGGACTTTAGATAGTGAGAGTTGACGGAGGGTCAACTGCAGTTAATTTTGATCAAGCTAGTGGAAAATGGCTCCTGAGAGCCCCTGTATCCTACCCTGTGCTGTTATACGCTTTTCTACTTGCTGAATTTAAGCTTGAAGTTGTTATTTACTATTTGTGTTATATGATTGCATGTTTTGGGCACCACTGAACTTTAGCTCACCACACGATATTTGTTTTCCTTAATAGGTTTTGGCATTCGAGATATTTGATGTCTGCTTTTAGCTTTTGTAACTATTGTATTGAATCGACTATGTATCTTTTGTTTTGGGTTGTCACTTGAAGCTGGAAAAGTGCACACCCTAAGTTTTGGCTTGTATGAATTTTTTTGACCTTTATGAGGTTACTGTGTGGTTTGTAATATGTATTTGTAGTTTCGTGTTGAAATGGTCGGATATGTAAGTAAGAGTGAACGTTCAGATGTCCAATGGCAATGTTATCTCTGAAGTTAATGTGTTTTAGTATTCTGGTCGTTTAAAGGTTTGGCATGTTCGGATGACGAATTTTGTTTTGGTTTAAGTTATACGTGGAAAGGGTTTAGTAGGTTTTCTTGCATAAGTCCTGGCGAGAGTTAGGCAAGCGACCCACCAACCCTCTGGTTCGCCTTAGGGAGAAGTGGGGGCCGCCACAGGTGGTATCAGAGCCTAGGTTAGAAAATTATTTGAATGATTCATTAGAAGTGTTAGAAACTCTGAACCTTTTTAGAGTTAAGAAGCGAGATAATTAGACGCATTCTAAGTAGTACTTGAGCAAGTTAGCTATTTAAGTATTAACCTTTGGATTTTGGTTGTTTTGCAGGTATGGAAAACGGAAACGAACATGCTAATGGTAATTGAGTGGCTAATGGACATGTAGAGCCTCTTAGGTCCATCTCCTATAGGCCACAAGACGGAGGACCTCGTATACGTTATACACCAGCTAATAGGTATCCCCGATGTGAGTGTAGGGTCACATATGCTTACCCTAATGAGTTAGTACTGTCTTTGGACGACGAGCGTCGCCAGTTGAGGGGTGCTAATCACATTTTGACCCAAGATATTGAGGAATTGAGCATCATGGTTGATACTCAGATGGATCGTATAGCTGAGCTCGAGCAGAGGTTAGCAGCCGAGAGGGCTAGGTCAGAGGCTGCTCGTGAGGAGTTCGGAAGACAGAGGTCTCGATTGACTTGAGTAGCTGAGGAGGTACGAGATAGGAGTGCGGGTATTAGGGCCGACGCCACTATGATGATAGATGAGGTCATGGTGATTATTCAGGGTACTGCTCAGGCAGGTGTGGAGGAGGACCCTGAGGAGAACGTTGCTCCTGGTAGCCCTGCTGAGGGTTAGCTAGGTTTGATCTGTTTGTATCTACATATCCAGGGTTAGTTAGGGTGACACTAGTTTAGGTCATAGCATTTTGTCTAGCTAGATGGCCAACTTTTGAGGCACTATATCCCTATTTTTGGTTTAAGGGATTGTTTGTATACATTTACTAAACTTGTGCGCCATATTTTCGGAAGGCACCCTAACATGCTAGTTGTACGAACTTTGGTATGTGAATATATGTGTTAAGTGTTTTATTTACCTTTTCTTAATGTTCATGATGATTTTACTTATAAAAGAAAATATAATAAGTAAATAAGTAACAATATCTTCGCTTATTACTTTAGTTATATCAATAGGCATAACTAGGTTATGGATCGACGAGTTAGAGGTAGAAAACGTGGGAGATCAACTAGACAACACCCTGAGGGTGGTGGTGATAGGGAACCTGAGGTCAATCAAGACCAGGGTCAAGGAAGCGTGGCCGGAGACCCAGTGGCCACCGCAATCAATAGAACAACCGATGTACTAGAGCGCATGACTGAGCACCAAGCCCTTGGAGCAGTGCATCATCAAGGAGGCCCAATCGATACAGAAGATTGGGCATTAGAGAGATTCTTGAAGTTTGGACCTCCTAAGTTCTATGGAGACCCAGAGCCTGAGGTAGCAAAAGGTTGGTGGGAGAGGATCTCTGACATTTTTGCAGCTTTAAATTATACGGAGGAGAGACAAGTGACTTTTGCTGGTGGAACTTAATTAGGGTCAATTGGGATAGGAACCATATTCCTAGGACCTGGGCGAACTTCACAAGGGAATTCAATGCCAAGTTTCTACCCCCTCTCATCCAAGAGAAAAGAGAGGATGACTTTATCAAGTGTAGGCAGGGGCGGTGAGTGTCGCCGAATATGAAATCCAATTCACAAAATTGTCCCATTTTGCTCCTGAATTGATAGCCACGGAGCAAAGGCGTGTAAGGAGGTTTGTGCAGGGACTGAACGTGGAAATTCAGGAGGGATTAGCTGCTGTTCGGATAGAGACATTTGCTGATGCCGTAGAGAGAGCTCAGAGGGTTGAAGTTGCCAGAGGTCAAGTAAAATCCTTCCAGGCCAAGAAAAGATTTGGCCCTAGCAGCAGTCGGGAGCCGACTTATGCAAATGCTCCACCGGCCAAAGTAGGTCGAGGAATGAGTGGATAAATAGTCCTGAAACACCACGAGGCGCTCTAGCAAGAGGAACTGGGGCAAGAGGTACCGGAAGAAGAGATATCGGTACTAGAGGAGGACCAAGTGGAAGGAATCAAACTAGGAACGCCCCGCAAGGAGGTCGTGTGACCACCCCTCAGGTAACTTGTGGATATTGCAAGAAGGCTGGCCATACTGAGGACGGATGCTGGAGGAAAGAAGGGAAGTGCTTGAGGTGCGGAAGCAGTGAACACCAGATTGCCGGTTGTCCAAAAATACAAGAAGGTGGTACCCCAAGTGCTAGACAAGCCATTTCTGGAGGAAACAGGCCGAAAGTTCCTGCCAGGGTGTACACTATGGACGATCAACCTGTACCTGATTCCTCGGAGGTTGTGGAAGGTACTCTTCCAATCTTTCACCGATTAACTAGAGTACTAATTGATCCTGGCACAACTCATTCATTTGTGAATCCAATTTTTATGTCCGGAATCGATGTACAACCTGTTAAGTTACCCTTTGATCTTGAAGTTAGGACACCTATGGGTAATAAAAGTATAATCACTAGCCTGGCCTATAAGAACTGCGAGTTCTGGGTTGGAGAGCGTAAGATGCTAGTAGACCTAGTCAGTTTGGACATAAAAGGGTATGATGTTATCATAGGAATGGATTTCCTAGCTTATTACCATGCTAAGCTTGATTGTAAAGCAAAAGTGGTAGAATTTTGGATTCCCGGGGAAGCAACCCTGAAATTGGATGTGAAAGGTAGGTTAGTATCGTCTGCTATGATTTCGGGAGTTCGGGCAAGGAAAATGTTGTATAGAGGAGCGCAAGGTTTCTTAGCTTTCCTAATTAGCGCTCCCAGTGATCAAGTAAAGTTGGAGGATGTGCCAGTGGTAAGGGAATTTCCAGATGTGTTTCTCGAAGAATTAAAAATATTACCTCCGGAGAGAGAAGTGGAGTTTAAGATTGAACTAGTGCCGGGAATGGCCCCGATTTCTAAGACTCCGTACTGAATGGCTCCTGCAGAGCTAAAAGAATTGAAAATACAATTACAGGATCTATTGGAGAGAGGTTTTGTTAGAGAAAGTGATTCGCCATGGGGCACACCTATTCTATTTGTTAAGAAAAAGGATGAAAGTTTGAGGTTGTGTATTGATTATCGAGGATTAAATGAGGGTACAATTAAAAATAAATATCCTCTACCATTGATTGACAGCTTATTTGACCAGCTGCAAGGATCAGTAGTTTTCTCCAAGCTGGATTTGAGGCAAGGGTACTATCAGTTGAAAATTAAGAAGGAAGACATACCCAAGACTGCTTTCAATACAAGATATGGACACTTTGAGTTTGTAGTCATGCCATTTGGATTAACCAATGCACCAGCTGTCTTCATGGACTTAATGCAGAGAGTCTTTAAAAAGTATTTGAATCAGTTCGTAGTGGTCTTTATTGATGATATCTTAGTATATTCTAAGACTCGAGAAGACCATGTTCAACACTTGAAGGTGGTTCTGCAGATCTTAAGGGAGCATAAATTGTATGCTAAATTTATTAAGTGTGAGTTTTGGCTGGATGAAATTTCTTTTCTGGGGCATAAAGTTTCTAAAGATGGATTTGCCGTGGATCCGGCAAAAGTTGAGGCAGTCACAATGTGGAAGCTGCCAAAAACTCCAACTGAGGTTAGAAGTTTTCTGGGTTTAGCAAGTTATTACAGGCGGTTCATCAAGGACTTTTCGAAAATTGCTGGACCTATGACAGAGCTGACAAAGAAAAATAATAAGTTTATTTGGACTCCAAAGTGCGAGTCAAGTTTTCAGGAGTTAAAGAGGCGCTTAATATCAGCTCCTGTTTTGGCGTTGCCGGACGGAGTAGAAGGTTATGTCATATACTCCGATGCCTCTAAGGAAGGTCTAGGATGCGTACTAATGCAAAAGGGTAAAGTGGTTGCCTATGCCTCTAGAAAATTGAAGCCTCGTGAACAAAATTACCCAACGCATGACCTAGAATTGGCCACAGTGGTCTTTGCCTTAAAGAAATTGAGACATTACTTGTACGGTGTGACCTTTAAAGTTTTTACGGACCACAAGAGTCTTAAGTACTTGTTTTCTCAAAAGGAATTGAATTTGAGACAAAGGGATAGGTAGAATTTTTGGAGGATTATGATTGTTTAATAAACTACCACCCAGGAAAAGCCAACGTGGTGGCAGACGCTTTAAGCAGAAAGGCCCAAGTAGCGGGGTTAATGGTAAAAAAATGGGGCATGTTAGAAGAGATTAGCAGTTGGAACCCTCGCTTAGAGAGATTGAAAGTTTTATTTGGGAACCTGACGTTGAAATCACCATTGTTGGAACGTATTAAGGAGGCATAAAAAATGGACCCTATGATCCAGGAAAAGTTGGAGAAAGTGCAAAACGGAGAAAACCTAGACTTTAAATTAGGGTTTGAAGGAGTGTTAAGGTTTCGAGATCGAATTGTGGTTCCAGTTAATGAAGAATTAAGGAGAGAGATTTTAGAAGAATCACATCGATCGAGGTATACCATACACCCAGGAGTGAATAAAATGTATCACGATGTGAAGGAATTATATTGGTGGGACGGTTTGAAAAAGGACGTGGCAAAGTTTGTCAAAAAATGTCTGATTTGCCAACAAGTAAAAGCTGAACATCAGAAACCCTTTGGTCTATTGCAGCCACTCGAAATCCCTGAATGGAAGTGGGAACACATAAACATGGATTTTGTAACGGGATTGCCTCGAAATCAAAAAGAATTTGATGCAGTTTGGGTAATAGTTGACAGGCTTACCAAGCCTGCACATTTTCTACCTGTGAATATGAGCATTTCTTTGGAAAAATTGGCCAAGTTGTACACAGAAGAGATCATGAGATTGCATGGTATTCCTATAAGCATTGTGTCTGATCGTGATCCAAGGTTTGGCTCGCGTTTTTGGCAGAAATTTCAAGAGATATTGGGGACCAAGTTGAAGTTTAGTACCGCTTATCATCCCCAAACAGACAGGCAGTCGGAAAGGACAATTCAGACTTTGGAGAATATGCTAAGGTCGTGTATATTGGATTTTGGAGGTAAATGGAGTCAATATATGGCCTTAGTAGAATTTGCCTATAATAATAGCTATCACGCTTCAATTCAAATGGCACCTTATGAAGCATTATATGGGAGGAGGTGTGTGACGGCCCCACTTCCCCCTAGGGCGTACCCCAGGGTTCAGCGGGTCGCCTGCCCAGCTCTCGCCAGGACTCACTCACTATGGAACTCGAATCATGTATATACATCCATAGACAATAGATGCTCAAGTAAAAGATAAGAAACTTCTACACACCAGAAGTCTTCAAAGTTGTTACCATTCAAGTACAAACATCGAATATACAAGGGTTCTCATTCCTCATACAACCAGCCCGTGCCAAGCACTAAGGCGAGAACCATTACAAGGCCAAAGAACTAGATCAACTAGACTATACAGAACGCTCGTCCTTGCTCGCCTCCCCTACTAAGGAAAACAATTGACGTGGTATGAGCTAAAAAGCCCAGTGAGGTTCTATATATATAAACAAGTAATTAAACAAGGAACATTAGTCATGTAATAACATTTAATCCAGAAAACATGTCCAATATAAAGCAATGATAATACATTCATTAAAAGGATACAGGCTCACGAGGAGCTATTTGTTTGTTCGTTCATTCCCTTGACATTTCCCCTTATTCCTCCAATGATTTAAAAATTTCCTTTTTGAGAAGTAAAACCCTCGTGCCTGCGTTTGTTCATTCATCCCTTTCCGGACGTTGGCCGGACTCCACCCATCCGGACGTTGCCGGACTACAAGGTAATACTCGAGTATACCAAATTCACCCAGGTCACCATATCGCCCGACCGAGTCCGCTTCTGGCTCGAGTTGATCGGTAACAAGGGCAAGGGCCCAGTTCAGCCAAAGAGGCTTACATTCATGCGCAACTAGTATTTCAACATTTAATCACCGAAAATTTCATATTTATTTAGGTCGAGTGCGATAAAGTACACACTCACCTAGAAAAAGTTCATTTTAGAAATCATATAAAACAATTAACATTTAATCAAATATTCACAAATAATCCCATAGTCACAACAATCCTCATAGTCATAGAAACAAAACGTATATAGAACAGTCACCTATTTACGCACAACAACGTGCAAAATATCCTTCCGGATATTATCTTTAGTCACCGAGAAAACCTAAGATTAAATGAAAAGAATATTACCGCTCATTTATCACAACCAATTAGGTGCAATCAAAGAGGCTCGACGAATGATGAGTAGAACGTATAAAAAGACTTTAAAGTGGAACGAGGACATTTGGACCCGTGGACAAAAATAACTAGGGTTTCATAGACCACACATAAAACCAAACTCAAAAGGGTTATAAAATTTTCTAATGGAAACACTTGAACTAAAGACAAGTCAAAATCCAACTAGATAGACTAAGAAATACCGTTTTTGGAATCGTTTATATGGTTGAAACTTATCTCATATTCAAGTAGATATTATAGACTAATTGTCTTAATGAAATTCATGAAAAAGAGAGGGCAAAATACTCAAGAAAATCCTAAACTACTCCTCTTTATTTGGTAAGAGTAAGTAAACATTTGGAGTTTCCAATTGAAGAAGGATCATGTTTTTAAGATGGGAAAACGGTCATAGTATTATACAAGTTCAAATAGAACTTAGCTTTCGGGCGAAAATTTGGGCAGCACGCCCTTTGTGTTTACCTAATTTTCCAGCCATTTTGGCTTCATTATTTTTCCTCAACCACAACCCAACATCACACATAAGCAATTCAAGTCAAGAGCCGTTCCATAGGCTCACAATATCATAAGAATAAGAATTACAACAATCACAAGTGCAGAAATTCAACTTAGCACAAGACAGATTTGACGTACGAATGCGGAAATAACATATCCGAAGCTACGCTTATCGGATTGAGACGAAACCTATGCCGTTTCGAAGCTAAGACACAGAGTTACAACATTTATGAAGGTCACTTAGTCCAGTTCCTAATGTAACTTAGTCAAATTCTCAAATTACTAAACCTGAAACCAATTCGTCGGTTGTTTAAACGCAGAACACTGTAATGGACATATCTCCGAGTATACAAGTCCGAATCAGGTGTTCTTAGAGGAATTTGAAAGCTAATTCAGAATAATACAACTTTCATGTTTTGGCAAAAAGCTAAATCAGAATGGATCCTAGTCGAAAAACGTGATAAACTGGACTTAACTGATCACACGGACTGCTTGGGAAATACTTAAAACAGTAAGGGTATTTTGGACTTTTCACGTCTTATGTTGCTCCGATTGAGCTGAAATTTTGTAGGCACCTATAAAATACCATTCTATACAACTTTTCTTCTTTGACCTAAGGCCAATTCGGCCTCTAACATAGGGATTCAAATTCGGACAGAATAGGATGAAAATTTCCAGAAATCTGAAATCTTTTGGTTTCAATGATAGTTTTCTTAATTTCTTGCTACACTTGCTACCACAACCCCCTATATAACCTTATATACAACATATACTAACTATACAACAAGTTTAGGCAGAAATTAATCAAACTCTAACTTACATATTTCATCCAAAAATCACCACAACAACTTGCATCACTTGTAATCAAACCCAAAACATGGACTATTTAACATCTTAAACAAGAAGAAAAGGATCAAAGCCATAGATCAGATTTTATACCTCAAAAAGAAGGCTTGCAAGAGTGATCCTCCACTATTTCTTGAAGTTTTTTGGTTCCCTTAGCTTCCCAAGCTTCCAAACTTACAATCAATCGGTTTAGAATTCGATTTTAGCACTTGGTTGGTGTAAATCAAGAAGGAATTTGTTTTCTCTTGCTCTCCCTTTCTCCCTCTCTTGCTCAGCCAAGATGAAGAATAAAATGAAGGAGATTAAGCTAAGTTTGTCTTATAAGAAGGTAGAAAGATAAGACTTAATTCTAACCACAAGTTTGGCCAACACTTGGCTCAACCTCAACCACACAATTTTCTCTTTCTTTCCTTGCATTTTGGGCCACATATTTTGGTCAATAAGTAATCATGAGAGGGAAGATATTTTGCCCAATTAGTGATAAGCTTGTATGGCAAGAAAGTGGTGGTCAAGTGGTGGTCAAATCGGTAGTACCCGGTACACGTCGGTTCGCACTGTTTTTCCTTAAATCCCCCGTACTAGGATTTTTACTTCCTATTCACCAACTTTATATCATTGCTCCTAATCACATATTATTTCTCACTTAAAAGTCACTCTTAAGCACCAAATTTGATCCTTACTCGGTATCGGATAATTATACTGCGGTTACACGAAAAATCCGATTTCACCTTGAATTGAAAACGAATAGGAAAAACCCTAATTTCCTATGGTCATTGGCACTTTTCTAGGGTGATTGAACCATGAATAACATGAAATAATAATTTTCAAATAAAAGGGAATTTTTGAGAAATATGTAAGGTTTTTGCGAGTCCTCACAAGGTGTCAATCTCCGATTCATTGGGATGAAATAGGAGAGAAGAAAATTTTAGATCCAACGGTTATACCTTGGATGGAAGAAGCTCATGAGAAAGTGAAACTAATTAGGGAAAGGCTTCAAACTGCCCAGAGTCGGCAAAAGAGCTACGCCGACACAAGGAGGAAAGATCTGGAATTTGAAGTAGGAGACAAAGTGTTTCTAAGAGTTAAACCCGTGAAGGGAGGAGTAGGGTCCAAAAAGGGTAAAAAATTAAAGCCGAGGTATATTGGATCTTTTGAAATTTTGAAACGAATCGGAAAGGTGGCGTATCAACTGCAATTGCCTTCGAGCATGGCCAAGATTCACAATGTATTTCATGTTTCTATGCTCAAGAAATATCACCCCGATCCAAGCCACGTGTTGCAATTGGAAGGAATTGAAATGGATGAATCATTAACTTATGAGGAAGGACCAGTTAAGATTTTGGAAAGAGAAGTGAAGGAATTGCGAAATAAGAAAATTCCTTTGGTGAAGATTCTATGGAAAAATCATGAAATAGAGGAAGCAACTTGGGAACTGGAAGATGATATGCAGAGGAAATACCCTGAGTTATTTCATTAGAAGGTGAGAATTTTGAGGACAAAATTCATTTAAGGGAGGGAGGATGGGAGAACCTTAAAAAATAATAATAATAATAGTAAATAAATATATACTTACATATATTCATACTTGTTGCTTGTACATTTTAGACTTTGAATAAATTTTATTATTGTTGGTTCTTAGATAAGTATGAAAAAAAATAATAAGTTTAAAGTCGCAAATAAGTTAATTGTGCAAAATATTAGATTATTTGAATTTTTGCCAAGTTAAGTTAATATTTCTTGACGTTGAGTGTTTTATTGCTTTAATATTAATTCCTTGAATTTCAATAGCTAATTTTAAGTATCAATAACGTTAGGTGTTAACGGGGACCGAGAATTAAGATGAAATCTCGATAATTGAATTTTCCGCGAGATTAGTACACTAGTAGGCTATCGAATTTCATTTGGGGTAAGACTTTGGTTTTAGCTTACAAGTGAGAACCTAAGTAGAGTGCTGAACAAGATGTTAAAAGACCAAATTAGCTTTTCCTCCATTTCAAATTAACCATGCAGCCATGGAACTTCCTAGAACAATCTTCAAATCCAAACAATTCCAGCATGCCAGCACCATGATTCATTTCAGCATTTCCACCATTTATAATACCGACCTAGCTCCACTAAACACATCTCAATATATACATTCCACTTCACGCATTTGATTCTACCAGTCCAAATCACCACAACATCAATCTTTCCTCTCCTTTTTCTGCCACACGCCAAGAGTGAAGTGAGAAAGTGAGAGAGAGCCGAGCTTTCATTTCTTTTCCTTTCTGTCCGTGAGCAAGGAACAGAAAAGAGAGACTTGTTGTTATCATTCCTTCCATCCGTGAGCTGGTGAAGAGATTGAGAGCCAAATTTCCTTCATTCTAGTCGCAAGCTTGAGCAAGGGAGAGGGAGAGTTGACGGGCTGCAATTCTAGACTGTCCGAGAAGAAAAAAAATTTGCAGCTGCTAGCCGTGCGTGTTGCGCTCCAAGCTGAGGTAATTTCTGGACCTAGACTAGTTGTTTAGGGGTAGATGATGTTGATTATAAGCATGCATGTGGTGGTTGTGCGGTTGGATGATAGATTAAGTCACAAGAAAAACTGATTGTGAAGGAATTGGAGTTGCCGATTGAGTAAGCTGGAAATTTGCGGCTTGATTTCTCCAATTTGTGATAATTTGAGTTTAAATGTGTAGTTAACTAACCAAAAATTGAATGATCAAGCTTTGCATGAGGTTAATTAGCCTTGATTAATCAAGAAAAGTGAAGGGATACGAAATCTATTTACATGCAAGTCAACCGAGAGGAATTGGATGAATTTCTGGTTGGATGATAATTTTTTTTTTATGTTGTCCGCACATGGTTTGGATCAAATCTGATGGATAGCTGTTTATTTGGTCATGCATGTAGCTGAATTACGGGCAGCATGCTGGTTTAGCCATGAATAATAATATTTGGCTGAAGGGAATTTTGATAAGAGAAAAAAATATGGGAGCTGGATCAAAGATGAGGAACCGAGAGCTTGCATGTTTGTCTTGCAGCTTGTGATTCCAGTAAAATGGAAATTTATGTTGGGTAATGCATGTAATTTGTTAGCTTTATGTGTTAAGTGAAGTCTAGTTGAAGAAACTAAGGGAAAAGTTGGAATTTTTTGGTGAGACCGTGGGAGGAGTTTTGCTGGAAATTTTTCCAGGTTGTCCGAATGAAGGAAATGGTGAAGTTTCCAACTATTTTTATGAATTTTGGCCTTGAATTCCTATGTTAAATTGTAATATATACTGTATATTAACTTGGTTTGGACATGCATGAAAGATTTGAATATGAATCGTGGATAAAAAAAAAAGAGAAAAGAAAGAAAAGAAATCTAAAATTTGCGGCCAAGAAAAGGGGTTGAACATTTGATTAGCTTTCTTCGAATTTGTAGCTGAGATTTTCATATTGGATGTTTAAGATTTGCTTGTAGCTTGCTAATCACCTTTTGCATGTTGAGTTGGAAAAAAATTTTGAAGAAAACTAGGGACAAAAGCTCTATAAATAAACTACTATATTGCTGGAAATTGGATTTGGAAGCTGGCCAAATTAATTGAGGTTTTTGAGTGAGGTTATTTTCTGGAATTGTGTGTTACTTGTTTTGGTTTCGGTTGGATGGATTATGAGCTATATATTTGGTGTTTCAAGCAAATAAAAGATGGAGATTTAATGGATGTCTTGAATTGGCAATTGCTGGATTTTTCTTGATTGTCGAAACAAGAAAAGAAAATCTGAGTTCCTAAGTGTATTTGTGAGTAAGCTAACCGTGACTTTCTTTTATGTTTGAGTTAAATTTCTAGTTGATTTGTTACAAGGAATATTTGTTTGATGCTAAGAGCTAATGATTGATGAAGCTCTTGGCCATTTGAGTAATTTTTGCAAGAGTTTAATTTTTGGGGAATTCGTTCAAGTAGTTGGCTGAAATGTACTTGGAAGGTCCATGGGTTGTGATTTGGGTTTGTTTTGATACCTTGGACTTTCTTTGTTGAATTTTGTTTGGAACTGAATCTGTTGAGACCTAGGGCTAATGATTGATGAAGCCCTAGTGAAATTGATGTTTGGTTTGTGATTTTTCTATTTTAGTGACTTGGAATTTAAAGTGCAAATGAGTTGGAATCGTGATGTCCGTTTTGGTCTTTTGAATTCGAGTATTTTTTATCAAACTTTATTGAAATATTTTATCTTAATATCAAGTTATAGAAATTATGTATAGTACGATAAAACTAAAATTTAAATGTCGGGATTTTTTTTAGAACCGTAATAACTAGTTAATTCTTTTCTTTGCTCAAACTAGTTCTAGTATTTTTTTTTTAAAGAAATAATTGTATTAACTTCCAAACTTTAAGTTTTTCATAAAATTATCCTTGGCTAGTAATTTTAGAGGAAAATTGTTAAAAACATGAGATTTTAATACTTTTAAAAAGAAAGACTTAGAAAACTTGTTTGGCAAGAAAACTTGTTTGAATTAAATTGGCCTTGGTTGTACCTCTAGAAAGAAAAGTAGCTTTAAAGGAATCGTACGAAATATTTTATTACTTTACTAGCTTTAATTCTGAGAGATTTATTGATTTATTCCGAGTAAATAAATTAGTTTAATACCAGATAATCTTTTGTATATAAACCAAGGCTTTGTTTAGTAAAACTTTTAGTTTTTGAAACTTGGATTTCTAGGGTTTAGCAAGGGCGTGGACTTCGATTCCCAGCTTGACTTTTGAGCTTCACTTTTGGTGAGTGTCCGTGCTTGCTCTATGACTAATTTGTTAAAGTGCTTTCTTGATTTGTTATGTGATAGTTGGAAAGTGGTTTTCCTGATCCATCGAAGTGGCAGTGTGTACTTTATCGCACTAGCCTTTCCAGTGGTGACTTGCTTGAAACGTTTTCTAGAATGTCTCGCTTGTACTAGCTATGTACTGAGTAGGGGAATGTACCACACCTGAGGGTAGGAGGGCCTCTTATCCTATCTCAAGTACTAAAATTTTGCAATTGTTGACTGGAGCGTGGACTCGTCAACTAATCTACCAAGCAGGGGAATGTACCACACCTTAGGATGGGAAGGCCTCTTATCCTGACCTGGTAACCTCGTGTTGTGACGTCGTTGGGTGAATCCCTCGACTAGTTTATAAAAAGGTATACTCGAGTAATACCAAACTCTCTCGTGAAGTGTGCGGGCCTGGTGGGAGTAAGTTGGTTGGAGTGTGTTAAGAAAAAATATATATATAATGAATCTACATGGACTTTAGATAGTGAGAGTTGACGGAGGGTCAACTGCGATTAATTTTGATCAAGCTAGTGGAAAATGGCTCCTGAGAGCCCCTGTATCCTACCCTGTGCTGTTATACGCTTTTCTACTTGCTGAATTTAAGCTTGAAGTTGTTATTTACTATTTGTGTTATATGATTGCATGTTTTGGGCACCACTGAGCTTTAGCTCACCACACGATATTTGTTTTCCTTAACAGGTTTGGCATTCGAGAGATTTGATGTCTGCTTTTAGCTTTTGTAACTATTGTGTTGAATCGACTATGTATCTTTTGTTTTGGGTTGTCACTTGAAGCTGGAAAAGTGCACACCCTAAGTTTTGGCTTGTATGAATTTATTTGACCTTTATGAGGTTACTGTGTGGTTTGTAGTGTGTATTTGTAGTTTTGTGTTGAACTGGTCGGAGATGTAAGTAAGAGTGAACGTTCAGATGTCCAATGGCAATGTTATCTCTGAAGTTAATCTGTTTTAGTATTCTGGTCATTTAAAGGTTTGGCATGTTCGGATGACGAATTTTGTTTTGGTTTAAGCTATACGTGGAAAGGGTTTAGTCGATTTTCTTGTGTGAGTCCTGGCGAGAGCTAGGCAGGCGACCCGCCAACCCTCTGGTTCGCCTTAGTCATATTGGACATATAGGGTGAGAGTGATCAAGTACACCCTCGCTTTAATCAATTTAACGATGGAAATAAACATTCAAAGCATCAACTTCAAGTATAACAAAAGCCACATGTAACAAACAAGTGAGTAGTACACTCACCAAGCAAGCAAGTGAAATTTCATACACTTCCGCCCAAAGAGCGTCTCGAATCACCGTCATGCCCTAAAATATTCAAACAAGCACAATAAAACTCGATTACAAGTCATAAACCAATTCCACATACTACCAAAAATAAGGCTCCATTAGAACGTATAAGTACTAGAGTAAACTAGGGAAAGTCCGGAAATGAAATTTAAGCTCTAAAACCTAAAAACAGTTTTGACGTCATTTAGCGTATTGGACCCAACCAGCACTATGATTATCAGATAGATGTGAAATATACACCATTTCGAAGCTAAGAGAAAGGGCTACAATGTTGAAGAAGACTACTCAGTCCGGTTTGTAGCGCAACTAGGTCAAAATTCCAATGTACCAAACCAGAACCGCATAAACAGGTTAGTGAACCGCATTCTGGTTAAATAACCATAATTCAGGATACCAAAGTCCAATTCAAGTGATTCCAAAGCCATCCGAAAGCTAAGGGACCAGGCTATATTTCTTAAGAAGACATCAATAACCAAATTAGTAGTATTCCTAGTCAAACTAACCAATTACAGAAGCGGATTATCAGGTTCGGATAGAAACAGGGTAGCAGATTTCGGTCTTTTTATAGGCTACGTTGCTCCGATTAAGCTGAAATTTTGCAGAAAACTATAAAATACCATTATCTACAACTTTCATGTTTTAACCCAAGGCTAATTCGGCCTCTAACTAGGGGAAATAGTATCAGGTAGAATGGGATTAATTGAAACCCTAATTCCAAAATTTCCTTTCAAAGCGGAAATTTTCCGCAAATAGCCACAATTTACGCACTAAGGCTTCATTCTAAGCCATTCCCAACCATCATCCATGGACACACAATGTTAAACATATAAAAACTGAAAAATCATGAATAAATAAGAAAATTCACCAATCTCAACCAAAATCATGAAATAACCTATACAATCACCTCTTAGACTACCACAAGCCACTAATTAAACATCATTAGATAGAAAAGAGGGGTTCCTTAGCCACTCACCTTATCAACCCAAGAAAGGAAGCAATTTAGCACCTTAGTCTTCCAAACCACTTCACTAATTACCTCACAATCATTAGGCTAAAGGTTTTTATGGAGAGATTTCAAGATTAAACGGGTAGTTTGTTGGATTGAGCAAGATTGGAGACTAGAAAATTGAGAGCTTTTCCTTTCTTTTTCCTTGAAGATGGACGGCCACAAGGAGCTTGAAATGAAGATAGTTTTTGGTCAATTTTTGGTTTATTTGGTAAAATAGTGAATAGTGGTCAAAATGTAAGAATTAATCACCAAGTGACACTTGTCACCACCATTAATGCATGGCTATCATTTTGTCTCTCTCACACTAATCCATTTAGTAACCTCTAGTTATCTCTTAACACCTATTAAAGTAAACCCGGTATCCAAAACTTAACCTAATCGACCGAACTTTCCGCACTAGCGGGTCCCACATCCGGTATACGCTCTTAATTTCTCAAAAACTAACCGATACAAGAAAAATCATCTAAAAACTATATTTACTCATAAAAATTATCTAGAAAATTTTTCTAATAAAGAAAATGCGGGAAAACATGCCATTAAATAGAATAAAACCTAGAAAATGAGAAAATTTACGGGGTCTCACACCTTCTCCCCCTTAAAAGAATTTCGCCCTCGAAATTTCTCACCTTAATTCATGAAAAGTTCAGGGTATTTCTTTTGCTTCTCTTCTTCCACCTCCCAAGTAACCTCCTCCACACCATGGTTTCTCCACAATATCTTCACCAAAGGAATCTGTTTGTTTCTTAGCTCTTTAACTTTTCGATCAAGTAACTGTACGGGTTTTTCTTCGTAAGCTAGCGATTCATCTATGTCCATTTCCTCTGACTGTAAGATATGGGATGGGTCAGGGTAGTACTTTTTAAGCATCGAGACGTGAAAAACGTCGTGAATTCGAGAGAGACTGGGCGGTAGTTCTAGGCGATACGCTACCTTACCAACCCATTGGAGAATCTTGTAAGGTCCAACGAACCTTGGTTGGAGCTTCTTTCCTCTACCTGCTGTGATGCTCCGTAACGGTGTGACTTTAAGAAACACATGGTCCCCAATTTCGAACTCCAAATCTTTTCTTCGATTGTCTGCATAGCTCTTATGTCAGCTTTGAGCGGTTTGGAGTTGCTGCCGTATTAACTTGACCTTTTCTCGAGCCTCTTCCATCCATAGAATAGTTACTGGATCCAGTGCCTTCCTCTCACCAACTTCGTCCCAATAGATCGGTGACCGGCATTTTCGTCCATATAGTGCCTCGTATGGAGCCATTTGAATCGACGAATGGTAGCTATTATTGTACGCAAACTCCACTAAGGTCATATGTTGACCCCAATTACCTCCAAAATCCAGAATGCAGGTTCTTAGCATATCCTCGAGAGTTTGGATTGTCCGCTCCGATTGGCCATCCGTTTGTGGGTGATAGGTGGTGTTTAGATTGAGTTTAGTCCCCAGAGTCTCTTAAAACTTCTGCCAAAACCGGGATACAAAGCGTGGATCTCGATCGGAGACAATGCTCACTGGAACACCATGTAACCTCACAACCTCGTCCATGTACACTTGAGCCAATTTGTCCCTGGTATACTTCATGTTTACCGGCAGGAAGTGAGCCGATTTGGTTAATCGATCGACGATCACCCAAACGGCATCGTGTCCTCATTGCGTTCGCGGCAAACCCGAAACGAAATCCATTGTGATGTTTTCCCACTTCCACTCGAGTATCTCAAGGGGTTGTAACAAACTCGATGGTTTTTTATGCTCCGCCTTAATCTGTTGGCAAACGAGACATTTTTGCACATACAGAGCGATTTCCTTCTTCATATTGTCCCACCAATAGGCTTCTTTTAGATCCTGATACATCTTGCTACTACCAGGATGGATTGTATACTTGGACCGATGGGCCTCCTCTAAAATCTCCGTTTTCAATGCTTCATCCTTTGGCACCACTATTCGGTTCCGGTATTTTAACATACCCTTAGGACTAAAATTGAAGTCAGATGATTCCCCTTTTTCACCTTCTCTCCCCACTTCTGCACCATTGAATCCTTCTTTTGAGCTTCCTTAATTCGCTCCAGTAGGGTTGATGTTACCTTAATATTGCCACAAATCATCTTATGACTCCCAAGGCAGGGTTTCCACTCGCAAACGGATTCTAACAAATCTCATTCTTTGATCATTAACCCTGCTACTTGAGCCTTGCGACTTAAGGCATCGGCCACCACGTTCGCCTTCCCTGGATAGTAGTTGATAGTGCAGTCGTAATCTTCTAGAAACTCCATCCATCGCCACTGCCTCATATTCAATTCCTTTTGAGAGAAAAGATACCTGAGGCTTTTATGGTTGGAATACACCTTGAATGTTACCCCATATAGGTAGTGCCTCCATTTCTTCAGAGCGAAAACAACCGCGGCTAACTCCAGATCATGGGTTGGGTAGTTTTGCTCGTGGGGTTTTAACTTCCTAGAGGCAAAAGATATCACATTTCGGTTCTGCATCAGTACACACCCTAAGCCTTCTCATGACGCATCAGTATAAACGGCAAACCCATCAACTCCGTTAGGCAGGACTAAAATTGGCGCCATAGTCAACATTTTCTTTAACTCCTGAAAGCTCGCGTCACATTTGGCATCCCACACAAACTGACCATGCTTTTTCGTCAAGTCGGTTAACGGACCGGCCAACTTAGAAAAATCTTTAATGAAATGCCGGTAATACCCCGCTAAACCTAGAAAGCTACGCACCTCGGTGGGGTTTTCTGGCTTCTTCCAATTAGTCACGGCCTCCACTTTCGCCGGGTCAACTGAGATACCCTCTTGAGAAATCACGTGCCCTAGAAAAAAAATTTTCTCCAACCAAAATTCGCACTTACTAAACTTGGCGTACAGTTGATGGTCTCTTAGGGTTTGTAAGACAACTCTCAAGTGCTGCTCATGCTCCTCACGTGTCTTGGAGTAGACCAAAATGTCGTCGATGAAGACCACAACAAATCGATCCAAGTAGGGTTTAAAAACCCTATGCATTAAGTCCATAAAGACGGCAGGAGCATTAGTTAATCCAAAGGGCATAACTGCGAACTCGTAATGCCCATATCTTGAATTGAAAGTGGTTTTCGGAATATCCTCCTTCCTGATTAGCAACTGATAATACCCTTGGAGGAGGTCTAGTTTCGAGAAGACCATTGCTCCTTGCAACTGGTCAAACAACTCGTCAATATGGGGCAGTGGATACTTATTCTTAACCGTGACGTTGTTCAGCCCCCGGTAATCAATACACATCCTCAAACTATTGTCCTTTTTCTTCACAAACAGGACAGGAGCTCCCCAAAGAGACCCACTCTCTTGAATGAATCCCCGCTCCAGGAGGTCTTGTAATTGTAATTTTAGCTTCTTGAGCTCCGCAGGGGCCATTCGGTATGGAGTTTTTGAGATAGGTGAGATTCCAGGTAGCAGGTCTATTTTGAATTCTATCTCTCTCTCCGGAGGCAAAGATACTAACTCATCAGGAAACATGTCCGGGTATTCCCTTACTATGGCCATGTCCTCTACCTTCAACTAATCCGTGGAGGTGTTGATTAGAAAGGCTAAAAACCCTGCGCCACTCTATTTAACAGTTTTCTAGCCCGAATGCCCGAAATCAGGGCAGAGGAGACTAACCTTCCCCTTATATCTAACCTTAGGGTTGCCTCCCCTGGAATACGGAACTCCACCACCTTCGTTTTGCAGTCTAGTTGAGCATTATACCTAACTAGCCAGTCCATGCCTAAAATCACATCATACCCCTGGCTTATCAAATCTCCTAACAATCTCCTCTCTCCTACCCAGACCTCACAATCCCTATAAACCAGACTAGTAACCAAACGATGATTCCCCGTAGGTGTACTAACTTCCGGGTCATAAGGTAAACTAGCAGGTTTTATATCGATGCCACACATGAAATTAGGGTTAACAAAGGAATGAGTGGCACCAGGATCTATTAAAACTTTGGCAAAGCGGTGGAAGATAGGGATCGTACCTTTTACGATCTCAGAGGAATCTGGGACCTGTTGGGGCTCTAACGAGTACACCCGAGCCGCGACCTTAAGTTTTGTCCCGTCTCCCTTAGCTGGTCCCGCATTAGTCTTTGGCGTTAGTTAGGCCCCCTTTTCGTCTTGCTTTAGGACTGGGCAGGTGGCAAACCGGTGGTCTGCACTTCCGCAACGCAGATATTTGCCTTCCTTCTTCTAGCAATTATCCTCGGAGTGATTCGGCTTGCCGCAGTACCCACAAGGCCCACGGGACGCCAAACCTGAACCCTTCTGGAAGTTTCCGCCTTGGCCTCTCCTGGCTGAGCCACCCCGGAACTGAGCCCCTCGGCTAAAACCCGACTGTCGACCACCTCCAGCTTCCTGTCCGAACTTGGAGGAGGTACCTTTATCTCCTTGCTCGGAACTGCTTCCAGGAAAGTCTCGCTTCTTTGCCTGAAAGTTCCGTACTTGTACCCTAGCGCTCTCTACCCGTTGGGTCTTCTCCACAGCCTCGCTGAAAGCATTAATTTGGGCCACCGCGAGGTCCTTCTGGATTTCTACGTTCAGACCCTGGATAAAGCGCCTTATTCGACGTTGTTCGGTCATGATCAGCTCAGGAGCAAATTTGGATAGGCGGGTGAACTGGCTCTCGTACTCTGCTACCGACTGGGCCCCTTGATGAAGTCAGATAAACTCGTCTTCCTTCCTCTCCTGAACTAGAGGAGGGAAGAATTTCGCGTTGAACTCCCGCATAAAGTTCACCCAAGTTCTGGGCATTTGTTACCGTTCCTATTTTTGCCGAATAACATTCCACCAGGAACGGGCCGCCCCTTCTAGCTAAAAAACAGCGAAAGTCACCTACCTTTCTTCGGTGTAGTGCAGGGCCGCAAAAATATCCACCATCTTCTCGAGTCATCTTTCGGCTATATCCGGATCAGACCCCCCAATAAACTTGGGTGGAGCAAACTTTTGGAATCTTTTGAGAGCTCTATCCTCGCTCTCGACGTGGTTGCCAGAGTTTCCAAGATTAGGGTTCGGGTTTTGACCCTGTTGCTGCACCACTTGTGCCAGCAGGTTAGTTATTTGCTGCATAGCGGCAGCTATTTGTACGTTAGGGTCGACCCTCGGTTCAGGATTAGGTCCAGATGAGATTTTCCCAGCACCCCGATCTAACGTAGGTTGCCTACTCCCACGCCCACATCCCCGTCCACTACGTGTGCCTTCCATGAAATCTATTAATTTAGGCAAACGTAACTAAAGCAATAAGTAACCATACCGGTGAATAAGAACCCAAAACTTTAATAACAAAGCATATATATACATTCCAAACAAGTCAAAAAAAGCACATATCATCAAGCAGTCAAGTCAAGTACAACGAAACAGTCCACAAGGGAAAGGCATTATCAAAAGTAATATACACATTGCTAGTCCAAACGTACAAAATGGCTAGCTAACGCTCTTTTCCAGGTCTATCCATCCCTATCCATCCTATATACAATAGTCAAAAACCTCTAAAAGACCCCCCAAAAGTACGGCCTAGTCCGTCGTCGGGCTAGTGGACCCACCCAACGGGATGGATTCACCTCCTGCCCCAGCCCCTGTGCACGACGCCTCATCGCTCTCCTCCTCGAGCAGGTCGCCGCAGAGGTTCAGGATCGACTCGGCTCGAACCCTAACTTTCTGAGCTCGCTTAGTCATACGCTCACGTGCCTCCCTAAATTGAGCGCACAGGTCATCCACCCTAATTTCTCCCTCAATAACATCATACTCTAGCTCCTCGATGCGCTCAGCCTGTTTCTCGTTGGCCGTCCTCAGTTGGTTCATCTCAGCCTCAAGCCTAGTGTTGCGCCCCATTTTTTTTAATGTGAAAAATAAAACACGTGTTTAGAAAAAATGGCTTTTGATTCAATTTTTGATTGAAAAATGAGTTTTTGATTTTTTAAAAAAAATAAAGAAAAACATGGGTCTAAATGGGAATTGAAAATGCGATGATTTGACCTAAAATATAGTTTAAAAAGGGTTTTTTTGAATGAAAAATGGAGTCGCCACTTGGTATAGAGTTAAGGTGTACCAAGTCACCTAAAATGAATTTTTCAAAGAAGAAAATAGAAGAACCCTTTTTAAATGACTCCAAATCTACGAAAATCAGAGAAAAAGATTCGGGAGTCACATTTGAAGAAAGGGAAGGCAAGGATAAAAATCCAAGGCACCCTTTCAACCTAGCCAAGGCTAGTTGCGTGATTTAGTCAAAGATTTTCTTAATTTAACCTAAAAATTTATCACATTTGGATGTACTATATGAATGTAAACTCTAGACTTAGGAGGGTGTCGAGGGGTCGAAATGTATTTTCAAAGCTTATTTGGCACCAATCACATTAATTGTGACGCCCAATAAAGACTCTTTGAAGAAGTCACGAATAATACAAAAATATGAGACTCTAAGAAAAGAAAAGGAATAAAATAATTATACAAATGTACATGTCTTAAAAGGGTGCATCATGTCGGGTACGGGGGACTAATGTTCGTGACTCAATTTTCCCTTTAATAGAGGGAATACGAGCGTGCTAAGGTTAGAAAGCCAAACTCGTCCATATCCCATATCCAAGGGGTTTTCCTAATCTAGCATGCAAATGATTTAACCTAGTTTCTATTTCTTAAATGAAATGCAAGTCTAATGTTATGTTTTCATACAAAAGGGTAGGGAATATATATAAGGGAAAATACGGAATAAGGGATATAAGTAGAAGGGAATATGGGATAAAGGATGTACATAAGAAAGTGTCATGCAACATGGTAAAACCCTAAAAAAGTGAAAACATGCATGAGATGAAGTGATTTTATCACACAACCATGATCTAACGTTCGAGGGGCTCCTAAAGGTCTAGCATTGGACTAGCCCATGTCTATAATTTCCCACTAGCATTGGACTAGTGAGAAAAGTCGGAACAAAGGGCCACAACTAGCGTTGGACTAGTGTGGATTCGAGAAATTGACCACAACTAGCATTGAACTAGTGTGGTGACGTCACACATCGGTTACAATCAAATAAATCATGTAAGACCTAATAAAAGCATGTAAACACATAAATCACATATAGCACATAACACATAAGCATGATATCTAGATGCAAGACCCTAAGAAAGCGGTAACACATAGCACATAGACATGCAAAACACACATAAGGCAAATAAACCAAATAAAGCCCTAACTATTACATTCGGGGGAAGCCTACTACAATCTAAAAGGGAAAATAAATAGAATAATAACCTAACTATTACAACCTTGGCATTAAATTGCCTTTCAAATAGTCAAATTGATAGGTAATAAATATACAAAGCCAATAAAGCAAATAAATAAATTAACGAAATGAATAAAAAACATTTAAGAGGCATGCAATCAAACATGTAAAGTCACATAGGGCACGTAGAGTCAAATAAAGTCAAAATAAGGGATAGAGTATACCTCCCTTTAGTTAGGGCTCTAATGAAGTGAAATCACTTATTTACCCTCCAAAATACAAGGAAGAGGTCAAGGCACCACTTTAATTAACAAATAATCACAAAAGATAAAAATATACATGAAATTGAATCAATTAAATCATGTAGACAATCCACATTTAAGAAATCAAAAGAAGATGAGACTTGATTGCAAAAATTAACAAAGCTTTGGGGTCAAAATTAATGAAAAATAAAGTTTAGAGACCTATTAGCAATTAAATTAGGGACCCAATTGAAAGCATTGAAAGTTTGTAGGGCCATAGTGAAACAAGGGGAGACTTGAGCGGCCAAAGTGCAATTTTCAAAAAATTTCATGCAAGTTCATGCAAGTTACGAATAAGATTAAGCTTCCGCAACTACTTCATATACTCTAGCAACCGAGAAAGAAAATCAGATGCACTCTTTCCTCAAACCTAGATTTCTTGAGCACAACTGATTAGATGTTTCCAAACCAACATCATAAATTCAAACTAAGCAACCAACTTCATAGTCACCACCATTCAAACAAGCAGAAAACTTAGCAAGATCTAGTGCAAAAAAAATCTGGAAACATGCAAAACTGGTTTGGCAAGACTGGTTGTTTATTTTCAACAAGTATTCTAACATGTTTCAAATGTTTTAGACCTACACAGGCAAACTCAACTCACTCATCCAATTTTCTCTCATCAAGTAGGTAATGAGACCCACTTGGTGGGCTGCTACAGGAAAGGAAACAACAAAACAAGAGCATGAAATACAGCTTTCTTATTTCCCTACCCCAACTTAGATAGGTTTACATGCCAGTATTCGACAAGCTCTACTAATCTAACATTCAAACCAGAAATACCAAGCTTCAACTCATTGTCATTAACATCCCTAAGCATAATCATCTAACCCCCATAAAATCTAATTGAAACAGCCGGGCATAAAATGCAGCAAAAGAACAAGTGAAACTTGCGGCAAAGTAATCTAGGCACACGATCAAGTCATTCCATTGAGGTAGATAAATGAAACTAGACCACAAACCAAAGACATACAGTTTCACCTTGGTTCAAGCATAGCAAAAATACAAAAGAAAACAAGGAGCATAAAAAACTACAAGCCCTTCCTAGCTTCTGGTTTACCGAAACTTTGGCAAATAAAATCACTCCAACACTGCAAACTTACTCATTATCAAACATTGGACCCCAAAGGAAAAGACAATGAAAGCGTCCGAACTAATGGGTATGGATACCAGCTTCAATTAGAACAGCCGAAGTTTCTAAGACATAAAAAACTCTATTGCCGTAACAGACCTGCCGCATTGTAGCCTGATGCTACATCGCATCTTGCGGCTTTAAATTGCCACAGAGCATACACGGCATCGCCATCATACAGCGAATCAATCCAAACAAAAAACTAAGTCAAGCAAGAATTTCAGTCACCCGAAAAAGGAATCAAAATGAACAAATCATACAACTCTTCTTCGTTGGTTTCTTCTGCAGCAACCTATTCAGACATTTCTCGCAGTTTCAAACGCAAACCAGCAAATTTATTACCCAAAATGCATTAAAATTTCAATACTAACACAACCCCACTGTAGGAAATTAGTCATTTCAGATCAAACAAAGAACCAAATGGGTGAACATGCAACAACAGAGAAACGAAATTAGTTTTCTAAAGAACCCTAGATGCATTTGTCAAAAGCTAACATCTTGATACTAAACTACAACCTAGGAACCAAAAATCAAACACACTACAGATCCTAACATATTAATCATGCAACGTAACAGCCAAAGATAACAGCTTTAGGCTAAAAATCATAACCAACAACATTCCTCCCATCACCTTCCAACAAAAATCCAGAGTTCCGAATACAAGCATGGAAAGGATATAACTTTAACAGATGGAGGGAGAGTAATATACCTGAACAGCCAGAAAAAGGGATTACATTGGAACGATCTTTAGCAAACAACTTTGCCTCTCCACGATGATGGAGACTGACGAGGGCCGTGGGTTTCTTCTTCCTCAGTCACTTTCTTTTGCTCAGTTCCGTCTCTCTCCACCTCTCTCTTCCTTTTTCCAGATCCTTCCTCCCTCTTTTCTCCCCAAGCTTTCGCCTTTTCTCTTGTTTCTACTTCTCTTTTGTCCAGTCTTTGTTCTACTCCAGCTCTCTATCTCGCTTGCCTTTCCCTCTGTTTCTCTTTTTCCTTTCTCTCGGCCCTCCCCAAAGCTCTCTCTTGATCTCTTGTTTTTTCTTACTCAACCAGCCGTCTTTCCCCTCTTTCCTCCTTGGCTGCGTTTCTTTTTCCAGCCTTTATATATCAAGTGGAAGACCCTAAACCCTCATTTCAATGGTCACAAGCCAACCTCAGCTCAACCCTTCTCACTTGGCCATCCAATTGAATTCTTGCATGAAACAGCTTTTTCTTTCTTTTTTCTTTTTTTCTTTTTTTTTCTTTTTTTTGTTAATTAATAATAAAAAAAATATAAAGAAACATAACAACTTAAGTAAAATCGAATAAAAATGAACAAAACTAGGAATAAAAAAAATAAAAATAAAAATAAAATAAAATAAAATAAATGCTAAACTTTTTTTCTTTTTTTTTATGTATTGATTTTCCGCTTTTCTCTTTAATTAAATAACAATGAACTTGAATCTAAAATAACTAAAGCATATTTTTGTTGTGAATGATTTTCTTTTTCTTCTTTTTTTCGATAAATTCTATGCTAAAATGACTTAAAAAATAAAAATAAAAATAAAAATTGAAAGTAAAAGTAAATAAAACTAACATAGAAAAATAAAAATAATAGTAAACAAAAATACCCTAAAAATTTGGTGTCTACAGTTTGCCCCTCTTTGTCTGAGTTTTGAAAAAACTTGAGACAAAAAAGTAGACACCAAATACTCACCTGTGTTATTCGGCTGCAAACTACTCCGGCGACTGACGTTTTCTGAAATGAGGACTGACCACTTTAACAAACATTTTAAAATGGGACAGACCCAAACGAGAAATAAAAAACGAGACTGATCCGAACAAGAAATTTAAAATCGGAACTGACCCGAACAGAAAATTAAAAATCGGGACTGACCCGAACAGGAAATTTAAAAACGGAACTGACCCGAGATAGGAAATTTAAAATCGGAACTGTCTCGAACAGAAAATTTAAAATCGGGACTGACTCGAAACAGGAAATTTGAAATCGGGACTGACCCGGACAGGAAATTGAAAATCGGGACTAACCCGAAACAGGAAATTTAAATGGGACTGACCCGGATAGGAAATTTAAAATCGGGACTGACCCGAAACAAGAAATTTGAAATCGGGACTGACCCGGACAGGGAATTTTAAATCGGGACAGACCCGAAACAGGAAATTTAAACGGGACTGACCCGGACAGGAAATTGAAAATCGGGATTGACCCGAAACAGGGAATTTAAAATCGGAACTGACCCGAAACAGGAAATTTAAACGGAATTGGCCCGGATAGAAAATTGAAAATCGGGACTGACCCGGACAGGAAATTTAAAATTGGGACTGACCCGAAACAGGAAATTTAAATGGGACTGATCCGGACAGGAAATTGAAAATCTGGACTGACCCGGATAGGTAATTTAAAATCGGGATTGACCCGGACAAGAAATTGAAAATCGGGACTGACCCGAAACAGGGAATTTAAAATCGGGACTGACCCGAAACAGGAAATTTAAACGGGACTGACCCGAACAGGAAATTGAAAATCGGGACTGACCTGAAACAAGGAATTTAAAATTGGAAGTGACCCGAAACAGGAAATTTAAACGGGACTAACTCGAAACAGGAAATTTAAAATCGAGACTGACCCGAAACAGGAAATTTGAAATCGGGACTAACCCGAAACAGGAAATTTAAAACGAATGCACACTAGTGGGACTGGCCCATGTTTAGTGGCAATAAAGATGAAATGCATGCTAGTGGGACTGACCCATGTTTAGCGGCAGTGAAAATGAAATGCTCACTAGTGGGACTGACCCACGGCTAGTGGCGGTGCCAAAACGCGCACTAGTGGGACTAACCCACGGCTAGTGGCGATGCAAAATGAAATGCACACTAGTGGGACTGACCCACGGCTAGTGACATCGTAAATGAAATGTTCTGACAATCGGTCAGTGGGATTAAACCCGAGTCTGCCGTAATGAAACTTGATTTGATTTTTGAATTTTGAATTTTTTAATTTTTTGATTTTTTGATTTTTACTTTTGATTTTTTAGAATCTTTTCAAAAATAATTTGCCCCAGTGTGGTGAATTGGTCAATAGGATTACGCCCGAGCCTGCCTTGGTTGTATTGGCGGCATAAAGTCCAAGTCCAACGGGATGTTGGCGGCACGAAATCCAGGCCGAACGTGATGTTGGCTGCATAAAATTCAGGCCCAACGTGACCTTTGTAATGTTGACGGCACGAAATCCAGGCCCAATGTGATGTTTCAAAAACAAATAAGAAAATTAAATTTGATTTGTTAAGAAACAAGAAATTAAACATGATTTTTTTATTTTGACTTTTTGTGAATTTTTTTGGATTTTTTTGGGATTTTTTTTTGTTTGGGATTTTTTTGTTTTGTTTTGTTTTTTTTATTTTTCTGGTGATTTCTGGTTTTTTCTTTTTGAGAGAATCTTTTCAAAAATAATTTGCCCCATTATAGGGCACTTTTTCCTTCTTTCTTCTCCTTCTTCGGCATCGGCCTTCTAAATCACCAGATATTTTTTCGTCGATTTCAACCATAAATACCTGCACAAGAGGCTTACCAAAGTATGACATGCACTTGAATTTCATGAAAAGAGCAGCGTGATTGATTTGAAAATGTATTATTTGATTCTTGGACGAAAACCTCAAATATATTACAAAAAATTTGCCCCAGTGTGGGCTTATTTTGCAAAATCTCTCAAATGAAAAATTGGCCCAGTGTGGGTTCATTTAATTGTAAAAATTTGTTTGGATGACTCTCCATTTATTTGAACAATGTAAGAAACTATGTTTCCTAATAGAAAATTTTATGAGGAATCTCTCGAAATAAAACCAAATTACAGAAGATTTCTTCCTCACCTTAGCATCGATGCTTAGGGTAATGGGTCACCACTCCTTGTTAACTCATCTTTCAAGACTAATCAAGTTGGTATTATTTTTTATTTTGAGGCGAATAAAGGAAAATAGGAGGTTAGGATCTTTCTTATTCTTGTGTCTAAAATTGTATGTAATCCATTCAATATCACATCTTAGTGAAAACAAAGAGTTTGTCACCCTTATTTCTTAAGAAAATTTAATCAACATATAAGCTTTTTAGGCTTGTAACGTATGGGCAGAAACAATAGCTAAACATGTGAAAACAGGTTATAGCCTTAAGATCACAAATGATTGAGGGATTTCTCAGAAGCATAATCCTTACTTTGAGTTGTTATGAGGGATAAGTCAACGATGGACTTTATGAGCTTGTAATGTGGCTTGAAAATGATAGTTAAAGAGATAAGATTTTTAAGGACATTGCGCTGAAGATCGCATTTTTCCAAAAATTGCCCCAATTTGGACTCAAAGATCTTAACCTTTGTTTGACTTTTATAGTCACTCAACAGGGACTTTCAACATCGAATCTTTTTGCATTTTTCTTTGCATTTATTTCGCCCGCTTTTCCCTTCTCCACTTCTTTTTTTTTTCTTTTTTCAAAGGTGCCTTTGCGGGTTTTCACATGATGAGCACTTGTCAAATTCATAGCTAATCAATTCAGAAGTACATCTAAAAAATTTTTTGGCATCAGTATATGTGCATCACTTGCCAATTAATTTAGAAAATTTTTCGACAGAAATATTGCAAAGAACAGAAGTCAGGGCTTCCGGCTTTTGTAATGGGGTCAGGTAGGGTGCTTAGAAAGGTTAAGGCTTGAAAGCGGATTTCAAAAGCGGTTTGAATGACTTGAGATCGCATTATTGCGCCAACCCTATTTTAGGGTTAAATCAGAACTTGCCCCAGTTTATTCTTAATTGAGGCTCTTTTCTCTTTCATTTTGTTCTCTTTTTTCAGCCTTCTGCCATTCTTTTGAACTTTTCCAAAAATTTGCCCCAACTTATGCTTAACCGAGATTCTCTTTTCTTTTTGACTTTTGATTTTGTTGCTTTATCACTTTTCACCTCTTGGGACTTTTCTTTCTTTTCCAACTCAAACTTGCCCCAGTGTGGGGTTTGCGATCCTCAGGGGTTGCCAAACGAAATATTTTATTCTGAAGACTCAAAAGGGATAACTAGGGATAGAATGTTTGATTGGAAAAAAAGAGGGCCTAACTTTTATTCTGTTTCTTACATTAACCCTGAAAGAAAACTTTCATTAATGCGAAATTTCTTACATATATCTGAATTAATTGACTGAGGAAGACTCCTGCTCATCTGTATATGTGAGATATAAGTGATCCGTCGAACAAAACTCTTCATTTTTCTTTTCTTTTTCTTTTCCAAAATTGAATCCCAGATATAATCAAATTTCCCTAATTTGCAATTCCCTATTTTCTTTTAATTTTAGCATTTTTTGCTTTTTCTCTTTTCTCTCTTTCCCCCGCAAAATTCTCCAATCTCCTTCCCCAATGTGGGGTGCGATCATAGGTGCCTTTGAAAAGAACCACACATTTTAGCTTAAATGAGGATGCAACGGGTAAATAGTGTTTAGATTGTAGAAACGATGGCCAAAGCATCATTCTTACGCTTCATGACAACCAAAGTAACGAAATGCTCATTGAGAATCCATTCCCTTTTTTATATTTGAAAATTTTTCCAATGTAAGGTAGTGATCATCAAGACGCTTATTTGAAACGAAATTATTCTTTTGAAGGCTCAAATGGGAGAGCAAATGATAAAAGCTGTATGGATAGAGAAACGAACACTTGGAGTATCATTCCAAATTTTCAAAACAAACAAGAATAATGCACATTTTACTTTCACTTAAATGTAGATTGAATCGGATTAGACACAATGGGCATTTTCGAGCCAAGATTGTCCCAATTTGCAATTTATCAATCAATGCGACTGATTTTTGGAGGGGGCAAATAGAAGTGGGCAAAATAGGGATTGTACAGTGAAGGAGAAAATGTATCTCATTGGGCCTTTTGAGTGACCTCTCAGTTTGAGTGGCTTCTTTTAATTCCCAGCACTCTTATTGCACAGTTTGGATCACTAATCCTGTGAATTTTCAGGCAAGAGGTTGAAAAATCTCAACTTGGTCTTATTTCTTAAAATTCATCATGAAATCTCCAATGAGCAGAAGAAAGAATGAAATTTACATGATTATATACAAAACAATAATTGTCTAAAACTTTATTGCTGAAAAAGTTTAAAACAAAATTTCTCGTTCAATCATAATACAAATGAGAAGAGAAAACTTCTAAAGAGCTCCACATATACTTTTCGTCTCCTTTTCTTTCGGAAAAAATGTATTAACAATCAAATAAACAAAATTTTCCTTTGAAAAACAATTATAAAGTCTCTCAGAGACTTTAGCCTAGAGCTTTCAGATGGATCTTTCATGTTTTCATTGTAAGGCCTGCCCAAGAACCAAATAATACTTGTAATTTTGACACTTTATTAGATCAGAATTGTCATCAGATATAGAAAAATATTCTTTACCTTATTAAAGCATTTTTATGAATGCATGGAGGGGGGAAAAACAAAAGAAAAAATACCCCGAATTAGTAGGCAAGACTACAAAATTGGTATGCATGTCATATGGGGGAACCCTTTTAGTGCCAAGGGTAGGCCTAACATGAAAATGCAATCCTTTAGGATAGGCAGCATACAATACCTGATGAATCCGATCAACTGATTGAGTGAAAAATAATTTAAAAAATTTGGCCAATTGGAGTGAGAAGAGACATTTGTCCTAAAAAAAATGAGGACGAAGTTCGAATGGATTGCTTACTTTGATGAACACATAAAATGATATGTAAAAGGGATTGTAATGTCTCGATTAATTTATTCAATAAACCTTAGACTTAAACCCTAAAGGGGAAAAAGTGGGTCAAATGGATTGGATAAAATTGATTATTTATTCAAAAACGACCGAATTGCCCTAAAAATAGGTAAGCTGGTCAAATGAATTGAATAGAATTTGATTTATCCAAAATTGATCGGATCACCCTAAAAGGGGTAAATTGATCAAATGAAATTGATGATTTATTCAAAATTGGTTCAATTGCCCTAAAAACGGGTGAATTGGCCAAATGAATGAAACGGAGTTAATGATTTATTCAAAAATGATTAGATTGTCCTAAAATTGAATGAATTGACAAAATGAATTGGATGAAATTGATGAATAAAATGGTCCAATGGATTAAATGAATTTGATGGTTTATTTAAAAATTGATCAAATTGTCTACCCATTGGTAGTTTCAAGAAAATCATTGCGATGCATTAGTCTATGAGCATCCTAAAATCAAATTTTGGCCTCAATACATTTATCGTCTTAACAATGAGGAATTATTTGTGAATTTCTTCAGGTCAATGTCCTTTAAGCAAGGGATTTTTACCAACTATGTTGAAAATGGCCAAAAGATGATTGTTAGATGCTCATATTCTAATGTGCAAAAAATTGTTTTGCCCTCTTCGACAAGATTGGATCCTACCTTACCTCGTGCACTACCCCTTTGGATGGTACAAGAAATATAAACGTGCAAGTCTCATTGGATTATATATCCGAGACACAGGGCAGTTTATCCTTAGCACGGGATCCCCTAAATGGCATTCCCTCTAAGGTGGATGCATGATGCCAGTTTATCCAAGCGACTAAATATGCAGTACACCAATGAAACGTGTCCTACGGGAACCCCTTTTTGTATGTCGGGGTGAGCCTAAAATGAAATAGATTCATGGTGCAAATGCGGAACATTGAATTTAAACGTGTCATATCAAATAGGGTAGGCTCCTAGAGAGTACCATGCCAGGACTCTTATTTCCTAGGGTTTATGAATGCAATGGAGACAAAATCCAAGACAAGTTAGTTCAATCAGATAAATACACATAATACATTTGTAGCAATTCAAAGAGATAAAGCAATAAAAGGAATAGAGGGGTTGGATCCCTCCTCTTGTGAATAGTGTCCCTAATAGGGTAAGGCGGACTCTACCCTAGGTAAACTATCATGGATGCATGAGGTATTGGCTCACTAATGCATCTAGACTCGATAGGTTTTAGGTCCCCGAGCCTTCAGACTTGGAAACCAAAGGTCATCACTCCCAAGGTTCCTTGTCGGTGGCTCGAGCGATTCGCCAGACACTGCTACGCACACATCGTGTCACGGCTACATGTCATGAGTGAATCTATCGAAAATTCTCAACCTTCGATTAAAGGCTAAAGGCTATCAACCCAAAGTTTAAAATGGAAGATCGAGTGACCCCTCGGATCATGCTACACACACATCGTGTCACGATCACATGTCCAAGCGGGTCGCCTAATCCTAATAGGGTGGAGTGGCGTGACAAGCCACTAAAAAAAAAATAAATGAGGGATAAAAAATAATAAAAGCATATGCACGTATGCAAGTGCTCGTTTGGAGGGGAGGGATCGAGAACCAACACGAGACTCTAGGGAAATGTCCCCCCATCCCAAATGCAATGCAAAGCGCGGGATCACATAAATAAATCATCCATCCATCAAATCAATCGTACGCAAATAGGTGAGGGAGTGAGTTGATACGTGCAGAATGCAAAAAATTCTAAAAAAGAAACAATGCAACCCTAAACATCCAAATGCGATATATGAAAAGGTTAAAAGCAGAAAAGGTTCGACCAAATCAATATGCTCGGACTCTCTAAGTCCCCAGTGGAGTCGCCAATTGTTGCGCCCCATTTTTTTTTTAATGTGAAAAATAAAAGACTTGTTTAGAAAAAATGGCTTTTGATTCAATTTTTGATTGGAAAATGAGATTTTGGTTTTTTTACAAAAATAAAGAAAAACATGGGTCTAAATGGGACTTGAAAATGAGATGATTTAACCCAAAATATAGTTTAAAAAGGGTTTTTTTGAATGAAAAATGGAGTCGCCACTTGGTATAGAGTTAAGGTGTACCAAGTCACCTAAAATGAATTTTTCAAAGAAAAAAGTAGAGCAACCCTTTTTAAACGACTTCAAGTCTACGAAAATCACAGAAAAAGATTCGGGAGTCACATTTGACGAAAGGGAAGGCAAGGATAAAAATCCAAGACACCCTTTCAACCTAGCCAAGGCTAGTTGCGTGATTTAGTCAAAGATTTTCTTAATTTAACCTAAAAATTTATCACATTTGGATGTACTATATGAATGCAAACCCTAGACTTAGGAGGGTGTCGAGGGGTCGAAATGTATCTTCAAAGCTTATTTGGCACCAATCACATTATTTGTGACGCCCAATAAAGACTCTTTGAAGAAGTCATGAATAATGTAAAAATATGAGACTCTAAGAAAAGAAAAGGAATAAAATAATTATACAAATGTACATGTCTTAAAAGGGTGCATCATGTCGGGTACGGGGGACTAATGTTCGTGACTCAATTTTCCCTTTAATAGAGGGAATACGAGCGTGCTAAGGTTAGAAAGCCAAACTCGTCCATATCCCATATCCAAGGGGTTTTCCTAATCTAGCATGCAAATGATTTAACCTAGTTTCTATTATTTAAATGAAATGCAAGTCTAATGTTATGTTTTCATACAAAAGGGTAAGGAATATATATAAGGGAAAATACGGAATAAGGGATATAAGTAGAAGGGAATATGAGATAAAGGATGTACATAAGAAAGTGTCATGCAACATGGTAAAACCCTAAAAAAGTGAAAACATGCATGAGATGAAGTGATTTTATCACACAACCATGATCTAACGTTCGAGGGGCTCCTAAGGGTCTAGCATTGGATTAGCCCATGTCTACAATTTCCCACTAGCATTGGACTAGTGAGAAAAGTCGTATCAAAGGGCCACAACTAGCGTTGGACTAGTGTGAATTCGAAAAATTGACCACAACTAGCATTGAACTAGTGTGGTGACGTCACACATCGGTTACAATCAAATAAATCATGTAAGACCTAATAAAAGCATGTAAACACATAAATCACATATAGCACATAACACATAAGCATGATATCTAGATGCAAGACCCTAAGAAAGTGGTAACACATAGCACATAGACATGCAAAACACACATAAGGCAAATAAACCAAATAAAGCCCTAACTATTACATTCGGGGGAAGCCTACTACAATCTAAAAGGGAAAATAAATAGAATAATAACCTAACTATTACAACCTTGGCATTAAATTGCCTTTCAAATAATCAAATTGATAGGTAATAAATATACAAAGCCAATAAAGAAAATAAATAAATAAACGAAATGAATAAAAAACATTTAAGAGGCATACAATCAAACATGTAAAGTCACATAAGGCACGTAGAGTCAAAATAAAGTCAAAATAAGGGATAGAGTGTACCTCTCTTGAGTTGGGGCCCTAATGAAGTGAAATCACTTATTTACCCTCCAAAATACAAAGAAGAGGTCAAGGCACCACTTTAATTAACAAATAATCACAAAAGATAAAAATATACATGAAATTGAATCAATTAAATCATGTAGACAATCCATATTTAAGAAATCAAAAGACGAAGGGACTTGATTGCAAAAATTAACGAAGCTTTGGGGTCAAAATTAATGAAAAATAAAGTTTAGGGACCTATTTGCAATTAAATTAGGGACCCAATTGAAAGCATTAAAGTTTGTAGGGCCATAGTGAAACAGGGGGAGACTTGAGCTGCCTAATTGCAATTTCTAGAAAATTTCATGCAAGTTCATGCAAGTTACGAATAAGATTAAGCTTCTGCAACTACTTCATATACTCTAACAACCGAGAAAGAAAATCTGCTGCACTGTTTCCTCAAACCCAGATTTCTTGAGCACAACTGATTAGATGTTTCCAAACCAACATCATAAATTCAGACTGAGCAACCAACTTCATAGTCACCACCATTCAAACAAGCAGAAAACTTAGCAAGATCTAGTGCAAAAAAAATCTGGAAACATGCAAAACTGGTTCGGCAAGACTGGTTGTTTATTTTCAACAAGTATTCTAACATGATTCAAATGTTTTAGACCTACACAGGCAAACTCAACTCACTCATCCAATTTTCTCTCATCAAGTAGGTAATGAGACCCACTTGGTGGGCTGCTACGGGAAAGGAAACAACAAAACAAGAGCATGAAATGCAGCTTTCTTATTTTCCTACCCCAACTTAGATAGGTTTACATGCCAGTATTCGACAAGCTCTACTAATCTAACATTCAAACCAGAAATACCAAGCTTCAACTCATTGTCATTAACATCCCTAAGCATAATCATCTAACCCCCATAAAATCTAATTGAAACAGCCGGGCATAAAATGCAGCAAAAGAACAAGTGAAACTTGCGGCAAAGTAATCTAGGCACACGATCAAGTCATTCCATTGAGGTAGATAAATGAAACTAGACCACAAACCAAAGACATACAGTTTCACCTTGGTTCAAGCATAGCAAAAATACAAAAGAAAACAAGGAGCATAAAAAACTACAAGCCCTTCCTAGCTTCTGGTTTAGCGAAACTTTGGCAAATAAAATCACTCAAACACTGCAAACTTACTCATTATCAAACATTGGACCCCAAAGGAAAAGACAATGAAAGCGTCCGAACTAATGGGTATGGATACCAGCTTCAGTTAGAACAGCCGAAGTTTCTAAGACATAAAAAACTCTATTGCTGTAACAGACCTGCCGCATTGTAGCCTGATGCTACATCACATCTTGCGGCTTTAAATTGCCGCAGAGCATACACGGCATCGCCATCATACAGCGAATCAATCCAAACAAAAAACTAAGTCAAGCAAGAATTTCAGTCACCCGAAAAAGGAATCAAAATGAACAAATCATACAATTCTTCTTCGTTGGTTTCTTCTGCAGCAACCTATTCAGACATTTCTCGCAGTTTCAAACGCAAACCAGCAAATTTATTACCCAAAATTCATTAAAACCAAATGGGTGAACATGCAACAACAGAGAAACGAAATCAGTTTTCTAAAGAACCCTAGATGCATTTGTCAAAAGCTAACATCTTGATACTAAACTACAACCTAGGAACCAAAAATCAAACACACTACAGATCCTAACATATTAATCATGCAACGTAACAACCAAAGATAACAGCTTTAGGCTAAAAATCATAACCAACAACATTCCTCCCATCACCTTCCAACAAAAATCCAGAGTTCCGATTACAAGCATGGAAAGGATATAACTTTAACAGATGGAGGGAGAGTAATATACCTGAACAGCCAGAAAAAGGGATTAGATTGGAACGATCTTTAGCAAACAACTTTGCCTCTCCACGATGATGGAGACTGACGAGGGCCGTGGGTTTCTTCTTCCTTAGTCACTTTCTTTTGCTCAGTTCCGTCTCTCTCCACCTCTCTCTCCCTTTTTCCAGATCCTTCCTCCCTCTTTTCTCCCCAAGCTTTCGCCTTTTCTCTTGTTTCTACTTCTCTTTTGTCCAGTCTTTGTTCTACTCCAGCTCTCTATCTCGCTTGCCTTTCCCTCTGTTTCTCTTTTTCCTTTCTCTCGGCCCTCCCCAAAGCTCTCTCTTGATCTCTTGTTTTTTCTTACTCAACCAGCCGTCCTTCCCTTCTTTCCTCCTTGGCTACGTTTCTTTTTCCAGCCTTTATATATCAAGTGGAAGACCCTAAACCCTCATTTCAATGGTCACAAGCCAACCTCAGCTCAATCCTTCTCACTTGGCCATCCAATTGAATTCTCGCATGAAACAGCTTTTTCTTTCTTTTTTCTCTTTTTTCTTTTTTTTAGTTAATTAATAATAAACAAAATATAAAGAAACATACAACTTAAGTAAAATCGAATAAAAATGAACAAAACTAGGCATAAAAAAATAACAATAAAATAAAAAAAGAAATGCTAAACTTTTTTTCTTTTTTTTATGTATTGATTTTCCTCTTTTCTCTTTAATTAAATAACAATGAACTTGAATCTAAAATAACTAAAGCATATTTTTTTGTGAATGATTTACTTTTTCTTCTTTTTTTCGATAAATTCTATGCTAAAATGACTTAAAAAATAAAAATAAAAATAAAAACTAAAAGTAAATAAAACTACATAGAAAAATAAAAATAATAGTAAACAAAAATACCCTAAAAATTTGGTGTCTACACCTAGAGTTATCTTTTGCCAACTCCTTCCGTACCTCTGCCACGGCCAACACTAAGGTGTTAGGGTAGGCGTAGTATGACGGCACTCACACCGTCGGAGGCGGTTAGCCGGGCTCCAACGTACGACGGCCCCTCTTTGCCGAATCTGGTACTTAACATCGGAAGCACTCCACGGGGTCACTCACCAGTAGAGCTACCACTAGACCCACTATGCCCATCCATCCTATACCAAAAGAGTAAATAATCATAAATAATCTTAAGGGACACAATCAAAATAATCCTCAAGTCAGGCATTTCTAACACGCTCAGGCCAATTCAAACCTAAACTCTGATACCACCTGTGACAGCCTCACCTTCCCCTAAGGCGAACCAAAGGGATTAGCGGACTGCCTGCCCAACTCTCGCCAGGACTAGCAAACAGTTCAAAGCAATCTAAAACGTTCCGGAACATACAAGCGCGTTTAAACAAGTCAAAATCGCAAAAATAAAAAAAAATGAAAATCGGAGCCGAACATGAATAGTGCCTAACACGTCAAAATTCGGCCGGAATCTGGTCGGATTTCAGGCCGGATACTGGCCAGAGAGCAAAGTCGGATTTCCAAAAATTCTCAGGGCAATCCGGCCGCCAATCCGGCCAATTTCTGGCCGGATTCGACCCGATTCTTTCCCGCCAAAATTTTTCCTTTTGCCGTTTGAAATCCGAATCTGTCCGAAATCCACCCAAACATCAATCAAACATATACACCTTGAAATTGAGCATTTACAAGCCAAAATAGCATATACAAGCTATCCAACAAGTTTATACATGTACGGTTTGCAAATTACAACTCAACGAATTGGTTGGATCAAAATGCACTTAGGATTTTGCCCAAAAGGAGCTATTCAAAAATACATTCACATAAGCTCAACTCGACAACCAACATTCATAGCCTTTCCAAAAGTATTCAAATTCCTGTAAGGAAAACAAAAGGAATAGAGTGAGCTTACGCCCAGTAAGATACCACCACTCAAGCAACGAAGTTCATATAATCATATAGCATTTCATTCCAATTCATCTAGTAGGAAGTAAGCCAAGAGCACACATCAATAGAATTGGTAAAAGGATACGGACGACTCTCAAGAGCCCCTTTCCTCGCTTGTTTACTTGATCAGATTTCATTGACCCTCCGTCAATGTTTACAAAGTAACCAATCGTAGGCTCCACTTTACTTCCATTCCTTCCACCCAACATACCCCTACCGGGCCCGAACTCCATTCAGTATAAATTTGGTAATACTCGAGTATACCGGAATCGAGAGTCTCATACTACAAGATTCTATATAACAGTCCCCATGGCTCGTCAATTTTCACGACCAAGCCCTCGCCGGCTCGATTCAATCGACTACCAATGGAGTTGAGCTCAGTAGTAACAGTAATGGCCGTTGGATACTCGTCCAAATGACACCAAATCAAGTATATTCATGTACTATTCAGGTAACACCGTAAACAGTCATATTGGACATATAGGGTAAGAGTGATCAAGTACACCCTCGCTTTAATCAATTTAACGATGCAAATAAACATTCAAAGCATCAACTTCAAGTATAACAAAAGCCACATAGTAACAAACAAGTGAGTAGTACACTCACTAAGCAAGCAAGTGAAATTTCATACACTTCCGCCTAAAGAGCGTCTCGAATCACCGTCACGCCCTAAAATATTCAAACAAGCACTGTAAGGCCCAAAGACAACCTAAGAGGGGGGGTGAATTAAGTTGATTAAAATCTTAATCAAATTTATGCACTTTTTCTTTAATAAAAATTTACCTTCTTTTCTAGTAATGATCAACCAAATAGATTAGAAGAAGAGAGCAATGTTGATTAGAAAAACAAGTATAGATAAGCAATTAGAATTTTATTAAACAAAAAGAATAAGATAGAATATCAAACCGATTGTCTACCAAGCTTTCCTCAAACTTGAAGACCAATCACTAGATTGAGCAACTTCACTTTGATGAAAGATGATCAACTAGATGTACAATGGAGGGAGCACTTCCTCCTTGCCCTAAGCCTCACTTAGTCAAGCTAAGAAGTTTTACAATCACTCAGATAACCCTCAACAAAACTACACTAATGAAACTTTCAACCACAAGAGAAATGCTCACAAGAAATTCACACCACTTAGAGAACAAATCTAGCTTTGGAGACTATTTTCTAGCTAAAATATCTCTTGAGATCTTGTAAACAAAGTGTGCAAAAGTCTCTTTTTGGTTCAGAACAGTTTGTTTTTAAAGGGGACCAAAAATGGGTTTCATCAATACTTCCAACGGATAGAAGGCAGATGAAGAGTCAGCTAGCCGTTGGGGCTGTCGGACGTCCGACAACCAAATCATCGTCCGAACCTATCGTCCGAAACAGCCAAGTTGTAGTTCGGACGTCCGATGCGTTTTTATCGTCCGACAGTATCAGCGTCCGATCGTCGTCAGAGAGTTGGCAAGTCGTCTTGGAATTTTTCGGACGTCCGACGCGGTTGATGTGCGTCCGAGGCGTGCGTCCGATCCTTCCGGACGTCCGACGCTTCCTTAAGAGCGTCCGACAGAGCTTCCTTCTTGATGTTCTTTATCCTTTCGGACGTCCAACAGATTCCTTCGGACGTCCGACATGAGTGTCCTGTTTTTGCTTCTTCTTTTGGTTGATTTTCACTTCTTGACATATTCGTACCTGATTCTTTGATAGGCAAAAAAAATACTTATATTTGAAGAGAGTTAGATAAACATTTCAAAGTACTTTATGATCATCAAAACCAAGAATAACATTCTCCCCCTTTTTGATGATGACAAAACAATGGTTTGAAATGAGATTTGATGATTGCAATATAAGCTCCCCCTTTCTTAATTGACAAAAACTCCCCCCTACTTAGTGGATCATAGAGCAAAAATTTGAAAAACTCCCCCTCACTTGGCTACCAATTCAATCCAACATTTTACCAATTCAATCCATCAAGCCAATTCAATTTCAATTAAATCATCAATCAATCCAATCCAGTCCTCTCCCCCTTTTTGTCATCACAAAAGGCCAATCAATCACATATCAAAAACATTAACCAATAACAAAAGCATTCATCACATCCACACATTCATCATTCAAAATACTTAAACATCCATCCACATATCCATAACCATTACAGCCATAATCATCCATCAAAAAGTACTAAACGAACACAACATAAACATAAGCATTACATCTACATATCCATTGTTGAACACCACAAACACTAGAAACACATGAAATAGTCAAACAAAATGCAAATAATCCTATGTGATCCTAAATGGTGAACTAAGTGGATCCAGGTGTCCTTCGAGAAAGCTGATATTGGGAGAGGTCCTCCTCTTCAGTTTCTTCATCATCTTCAGCAGCTTCTTCAACTGGTGCCTTGCCTTTATCTGATGTGGAAGGGCCATGAGGAGTCACGGGAATTGATGAGCTCGGGTCTGGAATTGATGAACTTGGATCAGTGGGACTTGGCTCTTTGCCATGGAAAACTTCCTCAACCACATGTGGGGGAAAAAGAAGGTTCTTTTTGTCTAGGTAGGCTGTTTGTTGCTCAGAGGACATGGTGAGCATTAGACCATGTTCTAGAAGAAGAACATGCTGTTTGAGTTCACGAAGGAGCTCAATCACTTCATCATTGGAGGAGGAAGATGCCTTAGTGGCAGACTTCCTGGGATGAATGGGAGTGAGTGCAACAGATGAAGGAGTGTGTAGTGGATCATGTGCAGCCTTAGACCTAGGTCCACTAGATGATGCCCCCTTATAAGCCCATAAATTATCCTTAAAGACAAGATTTTTCCTTTCAAAATATCTTTTGGTAAAGGCATAAGAGGATGCTTCTTTGGGACAAACACCTAGAATTGGTACTTTGTAAAACTCAAAAATCTTTTGAAGAAAAATTCCATAAGATAATTTTCTGCGAGAATCAGTGACATAGCGAAATAAAAACTTGCACATGACAAAACCAAAATCAATACGAATCTTTTCTCGAAAACAGTAAAAGAGATACAACTCCATTTTGTTTGCATCTGTTCTATGGCCATCAGTAGGCACAAGCAGGTTTGAAATGATTAAAAAGGCAATTAGATTCACAGGGGCAAGATCATTCAGTTTAGCATCAGCAGGGACAGATTAAATTCTTTTAAAATAAGTCAACATCTTAGCCCCATCAAAATGATTATCAGCAGTAGGATGCTCTTCATAGGAAAAGAAATTTGCAATTTTACTTTTGCATCCACGTTCAATAGTAGTATTTAAGATGGCATTCACAGTTTCAGAATCAAATACTAAGTCTACCCCATTAACCCTGGATATAATCTCAGTTTGATTAGTGTCTTTCCTAAGATTGGCAAAGAATTGAAACAGCATTTCCGGATAATAGACATTAGGCATAGAAATGAGATGTGACCATTTCTGGAAAGCAAACAGATTCAGAATGGATTCTAAACCTATTTGGCGAAATTCAGAAGAATTTACGGTGCGTTGAGGGATGACACCTTTCTGGGATATCCAGGAGTGTTTATCTCTTACAGCATCATCAAAGAATGTAGGGACTGTGGTTGATTTTGGAGGCGGTTGAGATGAGGTTCCCTGTCCAGACTCAGGCTGAGGGGTGGGTTGTGGTGTAGGCTGTGACATTTGACCCTTTACAGCTCCCCACTTGAAGCGTTTGGATGATCGTTTGACCGTAGGAACATCATCATCCTCATCCCTAAGTGGATGCTTGCGTCCGGCAGTGATATTCCTTCCTCTTAAATTCACCATTGTGCGAAATGTGTGGAATGAAGGATGCAAATGATGCACACAGTAGTATGGAAGTGAATCACACAGAAATTTTGGGACAGAAAGGCCTTGAAGAAGATTGGACAGAGCGGTTATGAGAAGATAGGGTTTTGAGGGAAATTTGAGAATTTGCGAAATGTTATGCGATTCGGTGAAATGATCAGGAGAAACAAATCGCAATTGATCAGGAAAAGTTTTGGTTTAGTCAATTTGGGAATGAGAGCTTCAGAATGGTATGAATTTGAGAGTGAGAAACGAGAGAATTTTCATCCGAGAGGAAATAGAAGAATAAGAGTTTGAAGCAAATGAGGAAGAAAGTTACTTTAAAAAGTGAACCGTTGCACTGTTGGACGGCCGAACGTAGTCGTGTGTCCGACGGTTTCGTCCGAACAGATGTTTTCTGGGAAAATAGCTGAAGAACATTATCGGACGTCCGTTCATCTTCTTTCGGACGTCCGAAGGCTTTGAAAAATTTTAAGATGATTTTTCGATTATCCCTAATTTTGATCTTAGATGAATGAACTGATCTAATGGCAAAGCTTTTGTAAAAATATCAGCAAATTGATCTTTAGAACAAACATAATTTACACATACTTCACCTTTTTGAACAAGATCGCGAATAAAGTGGTGTTTTATATCTATATGCTTTGTCCTAGAATGTTGAATTTGATTTTTGGTCAAATTGATAGCACTAGTATTATCACAGAATATAGGCATGCAGTCATATGACAATCTAAAATCATTCAAGGTATGCTTCATCCATAAAAGTTGAGCACAACATGCACTAGCAGCAATATATTCCGCTTCGGTTGTAGACAAAGAGATTGCATTTTGTTTCTTGCTAAACCAAGAGACTAAGCAATTACCAAGAAAGTGACAAGTTCCACTAGTACTCTTTCTATCCACACGACAACCTCCAAAATCAGCATCCGAATATCCATATAGTGCAAACTCACTAGATCTAGCATACCAAAGACCATAGTCTAATGCACCTTTCAAATACCTAAAAATCCTTTTAACAGCATTCAAATGTGATTCTTTTAGGACAAGATTGAAATCTAGCACACAAGCAAACAGCAAACATAATATCGGGTCTACTTGCGGTTAAATAAAGTAAGCTTCCAATCATACCTCTATAGTGCTTTTCATCCACATGTTTACCTTGTTCATCTTTGTCAAGTTTTGTTGAAGTGCACATTGGAGTTCCAACTTGTTTTGAGTCCTCCATGCCAAATCTTTTCAGCAATTCCTTAATGTATTTTGCTTGATTTATGAAAATGCCCTCTATGGCTTGATGTATTTGAAGTCCAAGGAAGAAATTTAATTCTCCCATCATACTCATTTCAAATTCACTTTGCATAATGGTGGAAAAATCCTTGCATAGATACTCATTAGTAGCACCAAAAATAATATCATCTATATATATTTGCACAATAAGGAGTTCATTTAGCACTTGCTTAGTAAACAGTGTGGTGTCCACAACTCCTCTTTTGAAATTATTTTCAATCAAGAAACCACTCAATCTTTCATACCAAGCTCTTGGAGCTTGTTTTAGCCCATACAATGCTTTTGAGAGTTTAAACACATGATTTGGAAATTTTGAATTTTCAAAACCGGGGAGTTGATCCACATATACTTCTTGATCAATAAAACCGTTTAAGAAGGCACTTTTAACATCCATTTGAAATAGTTTAAAACCTTTGAAGCAAGCAAAAGCGAGAAGCATTCTAATTGATTCTAATCTAGCTACGGGAGAAAATGTTTCATCAAAATCAATTCCTTCTTCTTGAGCATACCCTTTTGCAACTAATCTAGCTTTATTTCTTACAACTACACCTTTATCATCCAATTTATTTCTAAATACCCACTTAGTGCCAATGATAGGGTGATTTTGAGGTCTATCAACTAGTGTCCAAACCTCATTTCTTTCAAATTGATTGAGTTCCTCTTGTATTGCCAAAATCCAGTTTTCATCCTTTAAGGCATCATTGATATTTTTAGGTTCAAAAAGAGAAACTAAAGCAAAATTGTCTATCAATTTCTTAGATGAGGAACGAGTGTTTACCTTCTCGGATGGATCACCAATTATAAGTTTTTTTGGATGATTTTGGCTAAATTTCCAAGCCTTGGAAAGATCTTTGAATGAATCATCATTTTTGTCCTCATCTTCCCTTTCTTGATCTTCATGAGCTTCATTCTCCATTCCTTTGCTTTCGGTTTAGAGTTTCCTCCATCTCCAATTTTTAGCTTTTCCATTCCTTCACGAACACCTACATCATCATACTCACACGAACTTTTGAAATTATCATCTTTAGTTTCATCAAATATTATGTGTATGGCTTCTTCTATCACAAGAATTCTTCTATTAAAGACTCTATATTCTCTTTTGTTCTCACAATATCCCAAAAATATTCCTTCATCAGATTTTTTCTCAAACTTACCAAGATGTTCCTTTAAATTTAAAATAAACATTTACAACCAAAGATTTTGAAATATCCAACCGTAGGTTTCTTATCAAAAATCAGTTCATAAGATGTTTTATTCAAAATGGGTCTCAAAAGGATTCTATTCATCACATAACATGCAGTGTTTACCGCTTCAGCCCAAAGGTATTTTGGCAAACTACATTCACTTAACATAGTCCTAGCAGCCTCTTGTAGTGTCCTGTTTTTCCTTTCTACAACACCATTTTGTTGTGGAGTTCTTGCAACAGAAAACTCATGTGTTATGCCATTATGATCACAAAATTCTGGAAAACCACAATACTTGAATTTCGTTCCATTATCACTTCTAATCCTAACAATTTTTAAACCAAGCAGATTTTACACTTTAGCAAACAATGAACTGAAATTCTTGAAGGCATCATCCTTATGAGCAAGAAATATCACCCAAGTATATCTAGAATAATCATCCACAATCACAAAGCAGTATTTCTTACCTCCCAAGCTAGTGATTTGAGTAGGACCAAATAAGTCAAGATGCAAGAGTTCTAAAGGTTTAGAAGTTGATACACACTTCTTTGGTTTAAAAGAAATTTTTGTTTGCTTTCCAAATTGACATGCATCACAAATTTTATCCTTTTCAAAATTGATTTTTGGCAAGCCTCTAACAAGCTCCTTTTTTGAAATTTGCTTTAATAAATCCATGTTAAAATGACAAAGTCTCCTATGCCACAACCAAGGATCTTCATTTGAAGGTTTAAGACATTTGAAGCTAGATGAATCAATTTTATCAAGAACCACAATATATATGTCGTTAAACCTCTTACCTTTGAACACAACATTATATTTAGAATCAAGCACAATGCATTCATGCTTTTTAAACAACACATTCAAGTCTTTATCACACAATTGACTAACACTATGCAAGTTATAATCTAAGTTATCAACTAAGAGCACATTATGAACAAAAGTTTCACCATCCTTACCAACATCACCTATTCCAATTGTCTTAGCTTTCACATCATCACCAAATGTCACATTTCCACTAGATTTTGATTTTAGCTTTATGAACAAGGAAGGATCACCGGTCATATGTCTTGAGCAGCCACTATCAATAAATCATTTGGACTTGTTTGAGCATTTTTCCTGAAAAGAGAAAGTGTTTGGTACCCTTTTTAATTTTTGGGTCCACAATAGTTAGCATTGTGTCTAACTAACCACATGCATCTCATCCCTTTGTTCAGATTTCTTTTCACATAGCAATCTCCTTTCAAATGCCCTTTTTGACAACAAAAACCACACATAATGGAAGAGTCCTTAACATGTAATGGTTTGACATATCTCAATCCACTTCTTCTATATGTTGTGAAATCATGTGCATTTTTGTTGTGTGCTAATGTTCTTTGATGAGCAGTAAGAAAGGTAGATGACATGTTCTTTTTGAGAAAATCTTGCTTTCTTGCTTTCAAAGTCTCATCCAAGTTGTCCATTCTTTTTTTCAAATCACCATGTCTTTCCTTAAGCATTTCACAAATACTTGTCTTTCTATCAAGCTCATTTTGAACATCAAATCCGGCTCTTACAAGACATTCATTGTCAGTCTTTAGTTGTTTATTTTGTTGAAGAAGACTTGCATTCTCATGAATGAGAAAAGCAATTTTCTGTTTTAACTGCTTGTTTTTATCATAAAATTCCTTCAAGGCATTATGCAGTTTTTCAACAAAGGATTCAAGATCATCATCATCTTCATCATCACTTTCAGATTGAGAGTGTATGGAAGTTACCTCATTATCTCCAATAGCCATGAAGGCCATTTGAGCTGATTCTTCCTCTTCTTCAACTTCTCCTTCGGAGTTGCATTCATTCCAAGTAATCTGGAAGTTGTTGAATCTTGGCTTTCGATCAGCTTTCCCATCTTTCATTTTCTTTATGGGGCATTCATTTGCATAGTGTCCAGCCTGTCCACATTCATAGCATTTGTCCACTTGCTTCTTGTTGAATTCTTGTTTTCCTTTGTTCCTTGCATTTGATGAATAATTTTGAAATTGATTGCTAGGTCCTCCCCTTCTAAACTTTCTTTTATTCAAGATTCTCTTGAAACCTCTTGTGATGAGAGCAAGATCATTATCATCACCATCCGAGTCCTCATCATCCAAGTGAGTTGGATCATCTTCACCTTGAGTAGTCTTTAGAGCAATGTTTCTCTTTGCTCTAGCATCCTCTTCCTCCTGCACTTTAGATTTCAATTTCAACTCATAAGAAATTAGTGAGTTAATGAGAGATTCAATGGGCACAGAATTTAAATCCTTAGCCTCCTCTATTGCAGTCACTTATTTTCCCATTCTTTGCCCAATGCATTGAGAATTTTCCTATTCTTCTCTCCCAAGGTGTACTCTTTGCCCAACACCTCGAGATCTTTGATCAAGTCATTGAACCTGCAATACATTTTGTCAATATCCTCAAGAGGTTCAATTTTAAATGATTCATACTTTGTGACCAAAATAGCCTTTTTCTGTTCTCTCACGTTGTCACCACCCTCATGGATTTCTCTTAGCTTATCCCACATTTCTTTGGCCGATTTACAGCCTTTTACTCTAATTGATTCATTTGAATCTAAGGCACTATAAAGAACATTCATGGCTTTGACATTCAATGTGAGATTAGTCCTATCTTGAGCATTCATTTCAACTCTCGTTTTTGGCCGAAGCAAACCTGTATCTGCATCAAGAAAGTTAGCTTCATGCGGTCCTTCACTCACAATAAATCATAGCTCAATATCAATAGATTGCAAAAAGATAATCATCATTTCTTTCCAGCTAACATAATTGGAGCCACTAAACATGGGAGGCCTGGTAACAGATTGCCCTTCAACAAACATAGCATGACTGGTTGTCATCTTTACTCCAAGCCGCTTGAGCTTAATTTCTAGGAGACCAAGCTCTGATACCAATTGTAAGGCCCAAAGACAACCTAAGAGGGGGGATGAATTAGGTTGATTAAAATCTTAATCAAATTTATGCACTTTTTTTTTAATAAAAATTTACCTTCTTTTCTAGTAATGATCAACCAAATAGATTAGAAGAAGAGAGCAATGTTGATTAGAAAAACAAGTATAGATAAGCAATGAGAATTTTATTGAACAAAAAGAATAAAATAGAATATCAAACCGATTGTCTACCAAGCTTTCCTCAAACTTGAAGACCAATCACTAGATTGAGCAACTTCACTTTGATGAAAGATGATCAACTAGATGTACAATGGAGGGAGCGCTTTCTCCTTGCCCTAAGCCTCACTTAGTCAAGCTAAGAAGTTTTACAATCACTCAGATAACCCTCAACAAAGCTACACTAATGAAACTTTCAACCACAAGAGAAATGCTCACAAGAAATTCACACCACTTAGAGAACAAATCTAGCTTTGGAGACTATTTTCTAGTTAAAATATCTCTTGAGATCTTGTAAACAAAGTGTACAAAAGTCTCTTCTTGGTTCAGAACAGTTTGTTTTTAAAGGGGACCAAAAATGGGCTTCATCAATGCTTCCAACGGATAGAAGGCAGATGAAGAGTCAGCTAGCCGTTGGGGCTGTCGGACGTCCGACGACCAAATCATCGTTCGAACCTATCGTCCGAAAACAGCCAAGTTGTAGTTCGGACGTCCGATGCGTTTTTATCGTCCGACAGCATCAGCGTCCGATCGTCGTCAGAGAGTTGGCAAGTCTTCTTGGAATTTTTCGGACGTCCGACGCGGTTGATGTGCGTCCGAGGCGTGCGTCCGATCCTTCCGGACGTCCGACGCTTCCTTAAGAGCGTCCGACAGAGCTTCCTTCTTGATGTTCTTTATCCTTTCGGACGTCCAACAGATTCCTTCGGACGTCCGACATGAGTGTCCTGTTTTTGCTTCTTCTTTTGGTTGATTTTCACTTCTTGACATATTCGTACCTGATTTTTTGATATGCAAAAAAACACTTATATTTGAAGAGAGTTAGATAAACATTTCAAAGTACTTTGTGATCATCAAAACCAAGAATAACAAGCACAATAAAACTCGATTACAAGTCATAAACCAATTCCACATACTACAAAAAATAATGCTCCATTAGAACGTATAAGTACTAGAGTAAACTAGGAAAAGTCCGAAAATGAAAGTTAAACTCTAAAACCTAAAAATAGTTTTGACGTCATTTAGTGTATTGGAAACTAACCAATTACAGAAGCGGATTATCAGGTTCGGATAGAAACAAGGCAGCAGGGGTATTTCGATCTTTTCACAGGCTACGTTGCTCCGATTGAGCTGAAATTTTGCAGAAAACTATAAAATACCATTTTCTACAACTTTAATGTTTTAATCCAAGGCTAATTCAGCCTCTAACTAGGGGAAACAGTACCGGGCAGAATGGGGTTAATTGAAACCCTAATTCCGAAATTTCCTTTCAAAGCGGAAATTTTCCGCAAATAGCCACAATTTACGCACTAAAGCTTCATTCTAAGTCATTCCCAACCATCATCCATGGCCACATAATGTTAAACATATAAAAACAGAAAAATCATGAATAAATAGGAAAATTCACCAATCTCAGCCAAAATTATGAAATAACCTATACAATCACCTCTTAGGCTACTACAAGCCACTAATTAAACATCATTAGATAGAAAATAGGGGTTCCTTAGCCACTCACCTTATCAACCCAAGAAAGGAAGCAATTTAGTACCTTAGTCTTCCAAACCACTTCACTAATCACCTCACAATTACTAGGCTAAGGGTTTTTATGGAGAGATTTCAAGATTAAATGGTTGGTTTGTTGGATTGAGCAAGATTGGAGACTAGAAAATTGAGAGCTTTTCCTTTCTTTTTCCTTGAAGATGGCCGGCCACAAGGAGCTTAAAATGAAGATAGTTTTTGGTCAATTTTTCGTTTATTTGGTAAAATGGTGAATAGTGGTCAAAATGTAAGAATTAATCTCCAAGTGACACTTGTTACCACCATTAATGCATGGCTATCCTTTTGTCCCTCTCACACTAATCCATTTAGTAATCTCTAGTTATCTCTTAACACCTACTAAAGTAAACCCGGATCCAAAACTTAACCTAACCGGCCGAATTTTTTCGAACTTTCTGCACTAGCAGGTCCCACGTCCGGTATACGCTCTTAATTTCTCAAAAACTAACCGATACTAGAAAAATCATCTAAAAACTATATTTACTCATAAAAATTATCTAGAAAATTTCCTAATAAAGAAAATGCAGGAAAACATGCCATTAAATAGAATAAAACCTAGAAAATGAGAAAATTTACGGGGTCTCACATTCTTGCTCCATTTCCAACTTTAAGTTTGAGTCGTTAAACCATTTTGAGTTTGATTTTATGAGTGGAATTGAGGTTTTCTCACAACTTTACACTTTTGAATTGAATAATGATTGTTGATTGTTCGAAACCAAGTTTTCCTACTAGCGTTTAGTCATTATTTGAATAGCGCGTAGCATGAAATCCTTATTTGATGGTGTTAAAGAGTTAGTATAGGATGGTAGAACTTATAAAGAAGAATTCTAGCTATAATTTGGTATTTGGATGGTGAATTTGTGGCTTTTAAACCACTATACCTTGTTAACCCCTAGATCACTACTTATACGTGAGTTTTAACTTAAAACTATAGTGTTTTGATGAATGAGTGACTTTTCTTTCCGAGTCACTTGTTGAACGTTTTGACAAGAGTAAACGTTATTATATCACCTTACCATATCCTTGCCTCATTTGAAACCTTATTTGGTCTCATTTAAATTTGTATTTTTCACTTTAGCGTCAAAAGTTTTCTGTAACAGCCCCACTTTCCCCTAAGGCGAACCAAAGGGGTTAGCGGACTGCCTGCCCAACTCTCGCCAGGACTACAGATTAGTTCACGTCGATCTAATACGTTCCGAAACATACCCACGCGCGTAAACAAGTCAAAATCACAAATAAAAAAAATGAAAATCGAAACCGATGATGAACAGTACCGGCCACATCAGAATCCAGATACTAGGCCGAGAGTAGCCAAAATTTTTCTTTTGCCATTTGAAATACGAGTTGATCCGAAATTCAACCAAATATCAACCCAACATACACACATTGAAATGTAACAATTTCAAGCCAAAGCGGCATATCAAAAACCATTCATTACGAATATACATGTTCGGTTTGCCAATCAAAAGAAAGTGAACCCAATACACATTAGGGTTTCATTCGAAGAGCTATCCAAAAGATACATTTACATGAGCTCAACTTGACAACCAACAAGTATAACCTTTCCAAAAGTGGTCATTTTCCTGTAAGGAAAACAAATGGAATGGAATGAGCTTAAGCCCAGTGAGTTACTACCATATAAGCAATAAAGATCACATAAGCAAAATCTTTCATTTCAAGTACACAATTAAGAAGTAAAACAAGTCGGTAAAAGGATACGGATGGCTCTCAAGAGCCCATTTCCACGCTTACATTCTTGATCCAATCTCATTGACCCTCCGTCAATGTTTAAGAATACCCGACCGTAGACCTCACTTCACTCCATTCCTTCCACCAAACATACCCCAACCGGGCCCGCACTCCAATCAGTCATTTTGGTAATACTCGAGTATACCGGAACCAAGAGTCTCATTACTACAAGATTCCCCAGTACAGTCCCCTTGGCACGTCAATATTCACGACCAAGCCCTCGCCGGCTCGATCCAATTGACTACCTACGGGGTTGAGCTCAGTAATACAGTAAGGCCGTTGGACATTCGTCCAAACGACACCAAATCAGTTTTCCATGAATGAAATTCAATATCTCATATAGCAAGTGCAGTATTTCAGTAAAACGGTAAACAGTCATGAATGGAATCACAAGGGGGTGAGGGCGGTCAAGTACACCCTCACCTCAATCATTTTCAATACCCATATTAGCCGTCAAGGCATCAAATTCACATATACCAAAGCCACATTGTAACATTTAAGTGAGTAGTATACTCACCAATCAATTAAGTGCTATTTCATGCACTTCCGTCAGGAGAATGTCGTGAACCACCGTCACACCCTAGAACACGTAAGCAAGTACAATGAGACTCGATAACGAGTCATAAAGCAATGCCAATCACAACCCGAATAGGGTTTTGCAAACACATACCAGCATTATAGCAAACCAGAAAATCAGGAAATGTAACTCATTTGACCCAACAACAAAAATAGTTTTGGCCTCCTAATGCGGTAATGGCACAAAATGCGTTACGCTTATCGGATGAGGGTGTAAAACCCACCATCTCGAAGCTAAAAGACAGGGCTACAACAATGTAGAAGGCCACTCAGTCCAAATCCTAGCACAACTAGGTCAAAAATGCAGAATACCAAACCAGAACCGTAATTGCAGGTTTACAAATCACACTATGCTGTAATTCATACAACTCAGTCTATACAGGTCCAAATGCATTGATTCCAAAGGAATATGGTAGCTAAGACATCCAGCTACATTTCATCAGAAGACACCAACATCCAAATCCAAAGCAATTCCAGTCAAAATAGCCAAATACAAGTGCAGTTCCGCCATCCTGATCAACCCAGAACAGCAACAGTAAAATCGACATATCTCACTCTACACTACTCCAAATGACCTGAAATTTTACAGGCACCTCAAACTCATCAATACCTACAAGTTTCATGTTTTGAGTAAAAGCCAATTCGGCCTCTAACCCTATGATCCAAAACCGGACAGAAAAGGGGATTTATGAACCCTAACTTTTCATTTTTCAATCCAAATCCAAAATTGGTTGCAATTATCAATAATTCCCACCTACTAGAGTCATTCTAGGCCATTTCCAATCATCATACAAGTCCACAACATCAAGATCATATTAAACCAGAAAATTCATCAATAAAATAAAAACTTCACCAAATCACTTCAAACCAAGAAATAAATCACATATATCATCACTTTAGCCACTACTAAACATAACTTAAGCTTCATTAAGTGCAAGAGGGAATTCACACACCACTCACCTAGTAAACAAGAGAGGTAGAGATGTTGGACTCCTTAGCTCCTCAAACAAACTTCACTAAACTACTTACTAGCACCCAAGGGAGGAATTTTATGGAGTGGAATCTAGTTTAGGTATTTGTTTTTGGAAGATTGAACCAAATGGAAGCTTGAAAATTGATGAAGTTTTCTTCCTTCTTGAGCTTGAGAGGGCCGGCCACCAAGGAGAAGAAATGGTGAATTTTTTGTGATTTTTGAAGATATTTAACACTTAGTCAAAATAGTCAAAAAGTATGAATAGTTGTCTACAAGTCCAACCAACCAACAAGTGACATTTGGCACTCCATTAATGCATGTCAATCCTTTTGTTTCCTCTCACATCAATCACTTCACATCCTCTACTTATCTCTTAACACCCGATAAATTTTACACAGTATCCGAAACTTAACCTTATTGGCCGAATTTTTCCGAACTTTTCGCACTAGTGGGTCCCACGTCCATTATATATTCTTAATTTTCCAAAAACTCTCCAAGGCTAAAAAAATCATCTAAAAACTATAATTACTCATAAAAATTCCTCAGGAAAATTTCCTAAGCCAGGAAATGCAGAAAACATGCTATTAAAGGAAATAAAACCCTCGGAAAAGATTAGGGTTTTTACGGGTTCTCACATTTTCCCTTATGGTTTGAGCAATGATAGGCGATACTTTTGGACTAAAAGTTTGCACTTGGGGGTTCGACTACTTTATCCAAATGTTTTAAAATGGTGAACTTCTTTAGTTCACTTGCCTAATGTGTTTGATCACAAGTTTCGAAGCAAACCAGCGGATCCTTTCACCGAGGAAAGTTAACTTTTCTAAACGCAGTGAGTGTTCCAATTACATGTTCCCTGCTCATTGTTGCTAGAAATTTGCTAGATACTTGATTTGACATTTCATAGGTGAGTGTGTACTTTATCGCACTTGACCTAACTCGACTAAATACTTGATATCTCATTCATGCATGTACAAGTAATTTGATTTACATGTGACCTGTATATTGACTTAAAATACTTGAAATGCTTGGAAATGTGACATGTTGGGCATTATTGTGACTTGGTCAGGGCTAGGCGAGTGTATTCTTATTCGCACTCGTCCTCCCCTTCTTGAATGATTTTGTACTTGTTAGAACTTGATTGACCTGTACTTGTGTTTGTACTTGTGCTTGACTTGTAAGTTTTGTGCGGCAGCATGTACCACACTCAATTCGAGTAGAAGGTGTAAGGATCGAAGACAACCTAAGAGAGGGGTGAATTAGGTGGTTTAAAAAATTTGCCAAGATATGAGTCACCTTTTTCAGTACTTTCCTCTTTTTCTAAACGAACACACAATCGAGCAATAGAAGAGAAAGTACAAGTACTTGTGAGTAGAAGAGATGAACAATTTATATATCAAAACAGTAAGTAAAAAGGGATAGAATACCAAACCAAATGTCAAACTCCTCTTGAGTTTGGATATCATTTTATAGAGCAAGTTTCTTCAAGTTGATCAACTTACAACCAATCTTTTGTGTACAAGGGAAGGATCACTTCCTCCTTGCCCCAAGCCACACTTGGTCAAGCAATGAAGTCTTACAATCACTCGGATAACCCTCACAGAACTACACCATTGAAGTAGTTGACTCACACTAGAAAAACTTATTGAAAGTTAAACAACTAAGAGTACAAATCTTCCTTTTGAAGAATATTCTCACACTTGAATCACTCTTGATTGATGTAGTCTCAATGTGCAAAGTCATTTTGAAGTGGTTGACTTTGTTCTATTTATATGGAACCAAAAAGTTTCTCAATTAATGTTTCTAACGGATAGAAGGCAGCTGAAGAGTCAACTAGCGTTGGTAGAGCCGGACGTCCGGTAGATCAACTTCTTGCGTCCGAACGTAGGCAGTGAGTTCCAGAAATCTTCTTGAATTATATCGGACGTCCGGTACCTTTAATGTATGGGTCCGAATGTAGGAGGTGAAACTGGAAGCTCTTCTTTAATTCTTTTCGAATGTCCAGTCCCTCCAAGGTTTTGCATCCAAAGTGTCGTAACTCTTGTCGGACGTCCGGTGCTTTGAGGATGTGCGTTCGATCGAGATCAGTGAGTTTAGAGGGAATGACTTAATATCTTCGGACGTCCAAGGGTGAGGTTCTTCATTCGTCAGAAGTTGTGTAAAGGTTGTCGGACGTCCGATCCAGTCTTCTTGCACGTCCGACAGTAGCTTCAGCATCCTTTGTGCTTTAATCTTTGAACCTGTTTTGCTCCATTTCTGAAAGAGTCTTTTTGAGAGAACATTATTAATCATCCATTTATTTTATAATCATCAAAAGCTATGGATTGAGATAAACAATCTCCCCCTTTTTGATGATGATAAAACAATGGATCAAGGAAAATAAAATTGGGACACAACTCCCCCTTACTTGATGCAGTCCTCTCACATAAGATTAATGGACACAAAGCCCTTTAAAATAATTTGGCACAACTCCCCCTTACTTGATGCAATCCTCTCACATAAGATTAATGGACACAAAGCCCTTTAGAATAATTTGGGTACAACTCCCCCTTAGAATGACTCCCCCTTACTTATACATCTATTTCTCCCCCTTTTTGCCATCATTTAAAGCAACTAGAACCTGATCATCAATATTAGAGTCCAGTATTCAATATTAGCATTCAAGATTACCAAGCCAAAAACACAGTACCAGCAATTTTTTTGGCAATTGTTAACAACAGAAATTAGCAATCACTCATCCAGTCAATACTATCAACAATGCTATCAACAGCAGCAATATTGGCAACAGTTAGCAATTATCAACAGTAGTCATTATCAGAATTTTAAAGCTAAACAGAGTTAAGCAATATTCATCCAAAACAGAGAGATAACACAAACGATGCCAAAGCAGAATTCTTAGTACAGAACACAGACTGTTTATAATGTAAAAATGCCAAAAGCTTAGAAGTGCCTAAATGAAGTGCATTGGCCTAGATGTGCCTAAAAGGTGATCTTGGAGGATCCAGGCTTCTCTTTATTAGACGAAACTAAGTAGGATCTTCTTTCTCTTCAGTGTTCTCGTCATCATCATCATCCTCTTCAGTCTCTGCTTCAGTTGCTGGAGCCTTTCCTTTATTCTGTGGCTGAGAACTGGAGACACGGTACTCTGGGGTAGTTTCAGTAGTGGGCTCAGTTCTAGGCTCCTTTTGGTGTGCATTTTCATTTTCTTGAGGAATTGGAAGCACAAGCAGATTCCTTTTAGCAATGAAGGTGGCTTGTTGATCGGATGACATGGTCATCATCAAACCATCTTCAAGGAGTAGAACGTGTTGTTTGAGGTCCTCAAGCAGAGAGATGACTTCAAGATTGGATGAAGAAGACTTGGTGACTGACTTTCTAGGATGGATAATGAAGGGTGACACATACATGGACTGATCACGAGGGGTCTTAGGGGTAACAGGAGTTCATGAAGGTTCTTTCTCCTAGACTCTGAAATAGTTTCCTTGTAACACCAATGTCCCTCAAAAAATTACAGATTTTTCCTTTCAAAATAAGCCTTGGAGAAAATAGTTGATGCACCCTGTTTTGGAGATTTTTCAGTAAAGGAGATTTGAAAGTGAGCAAAAATAGGAGTCAGAAATTTTTCATAGGAAAGTTTCCTATGACTATCAGTGCTTATTTTGAGCAAAAACTTACACATGACAAAGTCAAAATCAATTCTGATTTTTTCAAGTAAGCAGTAGAACAAATAAAGTTTCATTTTGTTGGCGTCGGTCCTGTGACCATCAGTGGGCACCAACATATTTGAAATTATGAAAAGAATAATCAGATTTTGAGTACTGAGATCCTCCAATCTCGCCTCAGAAGGAGTATTGAAATGAGTTTAAAAATAAATCATCAATTTTGCAACATGAAAGTGATGGTAGGCAGAAGGAAATTCTTCGTATGAAAAGAAGTTTACAATTTTTCCTTTAAAACCATCTTCAATTTTGGTTTCTAAAACAGTGTTGACAATGTCATAATTCAGTTCTATGTTAACACAGTTGACACGTGAGATGAAATCAGCGTGTCACTTGCCCTTCTTAAGGTTGGCAAAAAATTGATGAAGCATGTTAGGATAGTATGTGTTTGGAATGGTCAGAAGATGGGTCCATTTTTGAAATTCAAAAAGGTTGAGAACAGGTTGAAGGTCAAGATTACGGAATTCGTAGGGGATAATGGTCCTCTGAGTGATGAAGCCTTTCTGTGAGATCCATTCGAACCTCTCCCTGGCATCATCATCAATGAACTTGGGCAAGGGAGTGGTTTCCTCTGCAGTTTGAACCTTAGGTTGCTCATTTGTAGGACGCTTTCTTTTTTCAGTGCGATAAGTAGTTGGCACAGTATTCTGGACACCAGACCTCGTCCTTAGTGACTTCTTGGTAGATGGTTCAGCAGTTTGCTGTTCCTCAGCATTTTTTTTTGCATCCTGCTGTTCCCCTGAAGGATCAACAGTTTCCCTTTCCTTGGGTTGAGCAATGCTCTTCCTTTTAGTGGTCCTTTTTCCCTTCTTGGGTGATTTCATGACAGTTACATCTTCATTGGTGGGCTGCTCCAGTTCCTCTTCATTGCCACTGACTGGATGCTCTTCAGATTGTTGTTCCTCCATCTGCTCATCAGTTGGTTCAACAGATGGTTCTGTGGTTTGAACAGTCTGCATTTTCTTTGCAGACTGTTTCATTTTTCCACCACGATTTCCGGTTCTCTTTTTAGGTGACTTGATGGAAGGTTCAACAACTTGAACATCTTCATCCTCTTCATCTCTAAGCCTAAAGATGCATCTGGCACTCACAGACTCTCCTCTAATCCTCACCATGGTTGCAATGCAGTGTATTTTTGATGTGGTATGTAATGCAAATAAGTGTCAAAGAATTTAAAAGTGCAGTATGAACTACAATGATGTTAGAATTCATCCACAGAGAGTAAATTTGGGTGGTTAGGGTTTTGGGCCTGTCTACAACTGAAGCAGAATATGTTGCTGCCGGTGCTTGTTGTGCTCAATTATTATGGAGGAAAAACATATTGAATGATTTTGGATTGATGTATGATTGTGTGCCTATGTATTGTGATAACACTAGTGCAATAAATTTGACAAAAAATCTCATCCAACATTTTAGAACAAACCACATAGACATAAATCATTATTTCATTCGCGATCTTGTCCATAAGGGTGAAATTTGTGTTCAATATGTGTATTTAAAAGATCAAATTACTGATATTCTCACAAAAGCCTTACCACTGGATCAATTTGTGTCTTTGAGAACAAAATTGGGCGTTTCAGAAAAAATACTCTAAAAATTCTCTGGTCACTTTTTATCGGACGTTCGATGTGTTAGAACGGACGTCCGACAGTGTTCTTGATCATTTTTTTCAGAAAGTTCTGGTTCGGACGGTCATGTCGGACGCTTTACTTCGTTCGACCGTCCGACACTCAAAAATTGCGTCTTATAAGGAAGTCCTTTGTGTCATTCAGTTCATTCTCACCCCTCGTTTCGGACGCAACCCTTCATATTATTTCAATTTCAAAATTCAAATTCATTTCTCTTCGGAACAATTTGCAAGTAATCACCCTGACCATCACTATTACATACCTATTCCAAGTTAATTGCACATCATGACTACTCCCAACTTCCAACTGCACTATAAATTAGATTCATATTTCCATAGTATCCCCATGGAAAGTTGAAACTTACCTTGGCCGCCTTTGCAACAAGCTTTTTCTCCTTTTCAGTAGCAAACCAAGTTCTTTTAGGGCGTGAGTAAATTTCATCTTTATGCGCAATCATGTTTTCAGCCTGCAATGCATTGAGGAATTCCTGTTAATATTTGTCAAAATGATACCACAAAAGATATGTGTCTAGTTCCAGCAGGCAACAATGCAAGTGCCATGGAAACAAGTCACACCAGTTTTCAGATGATGCTGGTGCCAGAATAAAGAATTGTCTACTTTCAAGTCAACTGTTTCACAAAATATACCACGAACAAGCAAGTTGTTCTCATAAATATCAAAATGGAAACTAGAAGAAAGGAAAGGTGATTAACCTTAGCGGCTTCCATTTCTGCTTTTCTCAAAGCCATTTCTTCCCTGCAAAAACCAAATTGATGTTGAAACAAAAGGCACAAGTTCAATAAAATACAGGTTAGTGTTAGAATATTGAGAAACCTCTCTTCCTGAAGAATTTCGGCAACTTGGTCTTCCATTTGCTCAATCATTTGAGACCACTTAGTTGTGGACTGCTCTGCCACAATTCGGCTCTTCAACCTGGACCCAGCTCTTTTAACCTGCCAGAATGTATCACATTTACATTTACCAGCATAAACATCCTTCTCTTTCAGGTCTAAACTACTAAAGAAAAAGGAGGGGTAAAAAAAAAAAGAACACCCTGTTGCACCACCAAAATCATCTGAAATGAACTTCTCATGTAGTGATTCATTCACAAGGACCAACACTGATTGATTGGCATATTTCTCATTCAAAAATGCAGCAGGGTGTCAATCTAGGGGGAAAGGCTTAACGTTAATATAGAGTTATAAAAATCTTAAGAACCATGAAATTACTCAAATTAGTGGCTAGAAGCTTGAGAGGTATCAGCAGGTATGTTGCAGTCCGAGATGGCATCACATTGCAGACAAAAGAATCACAGCCAAAACCAGCTATTTGCAGGCAAGATCTCAAAACCATTTTACCTTTTTGCCTTTAGAAAAGTGTGGCTTGTGGACATGACCAAAATCCAAAATGTTTCTGACTTGTAGTGCAATATTGAGTTTCAATCATAGAAATTTCCCCCGTCACTAGATGTAATGGAGCATAGCAATATCATATTAAGTTAAAATACAATTACCAATCACTAGAACACCTTCTCATTGAAGCATAAAAATCACAAACATGCACAAAATGCAAAGCATTCTACAATTGCAACTCTGCAAAATGAAGATGAGGCTCTTACAATGGCTTTCAGAAGAGACCGATCATTGTCAGTCACAAAAGTAACAGCATACCCTTCCCTACCAGCTCTTGCTGTACGACCGACTCGATGAACATAACTGGAAATAAAATTAAGAAGAAAAAATTAACAGAACCGACAGAATTCAAAGATACAATCACTCCAAAGAAATTCAATTCTCAGAGACCAGGGAAGGCTCCAAAGAACAACATATGCATAGAAGAAACTGCATATGGCTGCATACAAATACGGAATCAAGAAGAGCAAAACAACTGAAATCATGTAACTCCAAGCAATTTTTTGGGGGGACCAATATTACAAACCTTGTAAGGTCGCGAGGACATGCAAAATTGACAACTGTTTGGACTCCAATAATGTCAAGTCCCTAAAAAAAGAAAAGAAGTTAGGCCATAAGCATGTGATATTTTAAATTTGTGTTTTAACTGCGCTGCCGAGTTTTCAGACTGTACAATATAGACAGAATAAAGAATTGAAAGCAATGCTAAAATAAAACCCTACAAAAGATGGACTAATTATCTTACTCGAGCAGCAACATCAGTTGCAATCAGAAAATCCACTTGTTGCTTCCGAAAAAGTTCCAAAGCCTACAGAAAAAGTACCAATGAGAATATGCTAGCTGAACAGTTACAAAGTAACCTACTTTAATTTTTAAAACAGGATGCAGGATGCAAAGTCTCACGTCTAGGCGTTGAGCCTGGGTCAGATTTCCATGAAGCTCAGCAGCTTTTAAGCCAGCCAACCCAAACAAAATTTTCAACCGATGAGCAGCCTGCTTTGTCCCACTGCCACATGAAAATGAAATTTCTGAGAAAATGTAGACTTAAATCAACACTAACCAGTGTTAAGACTTGGAAGGTTCTCAATTATCTGAACTCATAACATGGATGATGTAAACATAAAACATACACTCAAATAACCTATTTATCAACCATACTTATACATCAGGAGTCGAACAAAAATTTAATGAATGAACTCATATCACTTTATCTGCGGAAACCTGAAAATAATGACTTTAGATGTGAATGTCCTAGAGCACAGAGCAAGAAGTACTGCCTCCTGATTCCCTTCACGCATCTGGCGTATCCTAACCACCCTACATAAATGCAGAACAGGATAATAAATTCGCAATGTCTAAAGAAAACCAAGTTTTTCAGAAAACCAGTTGACATGGTGAAGAAAATGAATAGCGATGTAGTACACAATAAAAATACAAGGCTCTGAGAACCCTTTGCCATCAGCATAAGCTGCTAAGTGCCAAAGCATCTCTGGGATGACTTACTCTTTAGTTAAAGTTGCTGGCCTTTTTGTGGATGGATCGGCTGAAAGTCGCAGAGGTTTGTTCAAGGATAGCTTGATAAGCTCATCAACTTCCTCTGTCATGGTAGCTGAAAATAGCATGGTCTATCTACGTTTAGGACACAGTCTTACCTGAGACAAGCCCTCCAATAATCACTTAAAGAAAGCACACCCAAAGTACAAAAACAACCACAGAAGGGATTATTAAAAACGATTGAAAGAAAAGAAAAATATTAGAGGAGTTAAAGTAAAATGGATTCTCATTGCAAAACTTCCTAAAAATGCCCATTCTCCATACAAGGAAAAAGACAGTCGTCAAACATACCAGCTCACGAATTTCAGCACTGAATCCTAACTCCAGGAGACGATCCGTTTCATCAAGGATCAAAACAGCAAGCTCATCCAAATCTATGGACAGAGAATTCCGGAGATGATCTATCATACGTCCTGGAGTAGCAACAACTATATCCGGCTTGGACCTCAAAGCTGCCTCTTGCGTCTGAAAATTGCTCAAGGTTAGCAAACTTTCTCTGGTAGACAACCAAATGCTATGAGTAGACAAGGTATGATAAACCATCAGTAGTGTCAAAGTAAAGTCCTTGAAAAAACACTAATAGTTAGATAATGTAATCACATGAGGAACTACCATGATCTGGTACCTCCATGCATTTTTTAAATAGAAACTGAGACTAACAAAATTCCCAAATATGTACCACCAGTCCCTACAGAAGAAAATTAACTTCAACCCTGGGCAACTGTTTCTTCTACTTTTCCTTTTCAGCATTTAGGGGGCAGAAGGGAGGAAGTTCTGCATACTCTACCCAATTCGTATTTGCAAACAAATGCAACCAAGTTCCAACTATTACCTATTATGTGATACAAATGCCTAACTCCTATTCACTAGTAGCATGCCACCTTTCCATCTAACTCCAAACTAATGTGAAGCTTGACAATGTTTTAAGCTTACTCATATGTAGAACCAAATTCAGCTCAAAATCCACTCTAATTCTAGAAGCAAAGGCAGTGGGGAGAAAAAGGAAGTAAAGAAGGCATTGACTAGCATCGTACAAGCCAAAAGATATGGGAGAACTGAAAACGAACTAAAGAGCGTTTATCTGGCAGTCAATACAACTACATTTAAAAGATGCAGCAAAGTGAAAATGAATGATAAAAAAGCACAAGATGAGATGGCATAGTTCTCTTGCAAAGCAAGCATGATAAACAACAAACCTTCAATGAAAGCCCACAACCACCAGACAACATCTAATATCTGTCATGAATTGAGCAAGCTTTTCTATCATGTTGTGGACCCTGATTCAAAAGGTTGAATAAAAATTAGCCAATCAATTAAATATAATTCAAACATAAACCTGAGCAGAGAAGTCAATGCACCACTTTTATCATCATTAACATATTTCGGTTGACTTTGAAAAGAAAGAAAGAGTTTTATTGAGGAGAAGAAAAGACACAATTAAGATCATGGGGAATGATTCAGGAAATGGAATAAAACTGTTCTAATTTTATATGACAAATCAAGTGAATCGACTGACAGCCTAATCTCAAAACTTAAGTGAATCGACTGACAGCCTAATCTCAAAACTTACTGCACAGCTAACTCCCTTGTTGGCGTCAGAATTAGAACTCTAGTGGCAGGGCGATTCTTTGGACGGAAATGTAACCTTTCCAGTGTTGGCAAGGCAAAGGCAGCCGTCTGCATTAGCAAAGTCAAACAAGAAAACATACCAATAACTGCAATTAATTTTTTTAATATCTCTTTCTTATTTGTACAATTTTTTTAATCTCTTTCTTATTTCTACAAGCATAATGGCATAAATACAGCATACATCAGTTAAAAGAAACAATAAGCAAATAAACCCCATGAAACATCTCCATCTGTATATAACTTCCATGGACCTGTTATTCCACTTCCAACTTTAAAAAAAAAAATTCTCTCTCTTTTTCTTCCAATCATAATGGCAAAAAACCAGCATACATCGGTTAAAAGAAATAAGGAAATAAAGCCCATAAATATCCCCATCTATATTATATACCTTCCCTGAACCTGTTATTGCACTTCCACATATATCACGGCCTGCTAATGCCAACGGAATACATGCAGCCTACAACAAAAGATCCTCAAATATTTATCATCTCACAAAAACATAAGACTACTGGATGCGTGACTTTATCATATATCCATCAAATTAAAGTCACATTTAAAAAATCAAAAGAAAAAAATGGAAAAGAAACAGAAACCTGAATTGGTGTGGGCTTGGTATAGCCCAATGCTTCACAAGCTCGAAGTAAGGGCCTCGAAAGATGCAGCTCCAAAAATGAATTTGCGTGGTAGGAAACTTCCTCCGCCGACCCAAAGAATGGTTTTTTATCACTGACAGCATTACTATTAGCCATATCATCATCATCTTCCTCCCTATAGTCCTCCTAAATTTTAAACCCATAAAAATTATTATTATTTGAAAAAAAAAGAGGCTAATGATCTTGACACTCCAGCATTAGCTTCAGGCACTCTTCTCTTACTTTATATTAGCCAAAATAATACAAATACCCCCAAGTTTAGGTTTTTTAACAACTTAAATGCCTAGGTATAGGGACAGTTACAAACTAACAAAAAGTATTACTTTCTAGCTTCCTTTCAATCATACTAGTTACTATTTGGAGTACATATTACAGTTTTAACCCAAGAAACAAAGCAAAAAAAAAAATAAGGAAAAGTATTTTTATCACGTTTACAAGATAATACCATAAGGGAAGTGTCAAGATCATAGTGTATGTATGAACTTGATAACATGACACAAATTTTGACAATTCAATCAGTAGAAAAGTGAAGGTGGATTGCGTAACTTCCGGGATTAAATACTGAAGTAGGGGTGAGCATTAGCCGGAATGAATTAGATTCCACTAGCCTCATTCAAAAGAAGGAACAAGAAAAGGAAGAATTACTGTCTAGGTAGGTTTATCGAAAAGGCAATTCCACCCAAAAGAAAAAGGAGAAAGGAAAAAATGAAATGAGAAATTAAGGGGGGTTGAGAGCTACTAACTTGACGGTCAGGTTGGGAATCGGAGTCGTGATCGTGGTCGTGGTCGTGGTCGAGGTCAGAGGTGGGGATAGGCGGGGAGGGGGCAGGGGTGGATCGCTGTTGGAGGAGGGCTTGGGAGATTTTGAAGTCAATGGAAGTGGTGCAGCGGCGGGCATGCTCGTCGACAACTGACTGGGAGTAGGAAGAGAAATCCCAGGGAGAGTGCTTGGATTTTTTATTGTTTTTAGCTGGAGAAATTGATATTTCGTCTTCCTCCTCGTTAATGGCGTCGTTTTCCGCTTCTCCGTCTTCTTCGCCTGAGTCGTCCTTACTATCGTCGTGCTCGTACTCGATTTCCTCATCGGTCGGGGGTTCAAACAAGAAATCTGAAGCCATTGAGTGGTGACTAGCGAGATGATGTTGTGTTTGGTGACTTATGGGGATTCTCAATTTCAGCTTTCAGGAGGAGGAGGAGGAGCTGCTGCTTTTTTGGACCTTACACACCAGCAGTTGCCTTTTGCTGCACTGCACGAGACTTAGAGGGTTTTAGCCAATGTTTTAAAACCCGGACCATCAAGTGAACCGGTGAAGTGAAAGGGTCGAGGTTCAACCGGTCCGACCGGTTCAACCCCGGTTCAATAAATAAATAAATAATATATTATATATACATATACATATACATATACATATACATATACATATACATATATATATATCCTAATTTGCATCTCCTGTTAGTGTACTATCTACATGCCTCTCCACGAACAGCAGAATTAGAGTTGAATCTAAATGCAAATTTCCCAGATCAGGAAACACACACACACCTATGCACAAAATAAGATATAAATGCTAAACTACAATTAACATAAGAGCAGTATCCAATAATTCACACACACAATTAACATAGTTATCCAACTTACATGTCCAATTGTCTAAATATTAGAATTAACAAAAAACAATACAAGTCTAGAAAACAATCAAAGGTCCAAACAAGTCCAATTTCTGAGGCTTCTATAATCTTCTTTGTAACGATTCGAATTCTTAATCTTCCATCCCAAAAAGCACTTAAGATCTTTATGGTAGCCAGGCCAGCAGCCTAACAAGCCTTTGGTGGAATTTAGCAGTGAAGTACTGGGCCTTGAGAGTATTCCTTTGTAGTGAAACAGTGAATTAGAAAAGCAGTAGAAACCGGCAGATGCATTTCTTCCTTTTTCCGTTCTTCAAGAATAATGAATAAAAAGCTTGAGATTGATCCCTGTTTTTGTGCCAGTCAGCCAAGTTAAGCTTACGCATGATTGATCAAAGTAGCTTTTGCAGTGAAGGTCCAAAAGGATTAGAATAATTTATTTTGCTTCAAAAACAAATTGAAACTTATTTATCACATTAAGATTTTACTAGGACATCATATGTAACTTTTTCCACTTATGACCATGAAACTTTCTATCTAAATTGGTACAAATCCTTACTAGACTATTATGCATCACCAATCATTACCTCAAAGACAGCAGTGAGTCATGTTTCAGAGCCTATCTTAAATTTGTATGTTTCCTACATTTTCGATCACCATAAGGCCAAGGTAGGAAACGGACATCAATAGAATAGACTGAGTGGCCAAAAATTTGACCACCAATTAACTGACATTTTTGGTTGTCGGCCAAAAACTGAGTGGGAGTCTACCTCCCTTGAGTTCCGGTTTCACCAGCGGCGCAACTCAACAGCAGGGCAACCAAATTATCTAATGAGTAAAAAAAAAGAAAATTGCAGGACAAACAGACTGACAGCTTATCTAATTTGAGAACAAACCAAAAAAAATTTGATTTAGGCTGATCAGCTTATAATACAATCATTTAGGCTGCTGCTGCAATGACAAGTTAATAAGGATCATATGCCCAAAAATTACAGCAGTATATATACAGAGGGCCGAGGGGACGGAAGGGCAACCAAAACCCAGTAATCAACAACGAAAGGAAAAAAAAGGGAAAAAGGATAAACGAACCTGGTATAAGATTGAGGCCTTTCAGGAGTGCAATAGAATGGGAAAACGTTTCACCTCAGCAGGTTCACTTTCAGTGCTGGTAATGCTGTACAAGACTCGATCATAAATTTTGTCCCTAAAGCTGTTGATGAATTGATGGGTAGCAGCTGAGAATCGAAACAAAGGGAATTGAGTTGCTCCATAGATCACTGTCCGTGATTGATTCCAGACTCCGAAGTTTTTTTTGGCTTAGAACTTAGAAGCGGTGCGGTGAGTAGAAAAACAAAAACTTCATGCTTCCTTTTTGCTGATTGCTATGGACCAGCTAGAGACGGAGCAGATTAAGGGTGAAGGAGCTAGAGACGGCAAGCAATTTCGGCAATTGTAGAGGAAGCATAAGGAAGACCGAAGCGGCGGACCAAAGCGGCGAAGCGAAGAGTGAACTGAAGAAGTGAAGATTAGCCGATTAGGTTTAGATAATTACGGTCAAAATTGACTGAATTTTCAATTTTGATCAAAAAATGAAAAACCGCGGTTCAAGGTTCGAACCGGTTTTAACGGTTTTAATGATTTTTCACGGTTTTGACCGGTTTTTTATCTTGGTCAACATAAGCAATGAACCGGACCGAACACACGGCCAGTTCGCGGTTGAACCGGTCGAATCGGCCGGTCCGGTCCGGGTTTGAAAACATTTGGTTTTAGCTAAACTAGCAGAAGAACACCGTGCGCAAACAATTTAAGTGATGCCCACAATGAGTTGATATTCATGTAATTTATGGATTTTTTCGTTTTGTATAATTAGGGGTGCAAACGAGACAAGCCGAGTCGAACATTAAACTTATCGAGTCAGGCTCGATTACTCTACACTCGAGCTTGAGCTCGACTCAAATAAGTAAGAAGCTGGCTCAAGTTCGACTCGATAAGGCTCGATTTACTCAACTCGACAAGAGCTCGAATTGGCTCGAAAATTTCTATCACTAAGCACATAATTTTTAAACGCAATCCAGATTGCATTTTCTAACAGGACAAGCTAAAAATTACCCCAGAATGAGAAAATAAAAAGTGAACAATCAAAAACTACAAACCAAAAGTATTTCAATCAAACAGAAGGTATATTCCATGGAAATGTATGTAAGAAGTTAAGAAAAGAAACCCAATATTCTTACCAATCTTCAAAAAATAGTCCCTAATAATAATAACATATCCAAATTCAAAAAAAATAAGGAGAAAAAAGTACATTGACAGAAAGCCTTCTTCCAATCAATAATCAGTACAATCTTAATTCACCGATCATGATATAGAAAACAATTCAATACATGAGAAAGTCCAAATAAATTCTAAATAAATTGAGAGAAATTGGGGACGGAAATGGGAAAGAAGAGGCGATCTAATTCTAACGAAAGCTCGGTCGCCATTAACAGGAAAGAGGAAATTAATAAGAGAAGAAGAGAAAGGACAACCTGTTCGCTTTGCCTGTTCGCGAGGCCCTCCACCAATGGAGCTGATGAAATGGGCGTTGGAGAGGGCGGCAGTGGTTAGGGCTGTTAACGGGTCGGGTCCGGGCCGAAATTCATTATTCCGAATCCGGACCCGAATTACTATACGGACTCGGATCCGACCCGTTTACCCGATGGGTCTTTTATTCTATGTTCCGAATCCGGATCGGGTCTACCCGAACAAATTTAGCAAAATTTATAATTTCTAATAAAAATGAGAAAAAAATATATTTGTAAACTAATTTCTAACTAATGCAAAGAAAAAACCAAATAAGAAAACAAATCAAATTGACTTTATTTAAATACATCACCCTAATCAAATTATATTGGTAAATATATATTTTTTAAATTATTAATTCATTTATATCCGGATCCGGATCTAATACGGGCCGGAATACTATATTCCATATCCGACCCATTTTTTTGTTTGATAAAACGGATCTGGATTCGAATCCGGAAAACGGAATTAAATCCCTACCCATACCAGCAATAATTTCACGGATCCGGTCCGGATCCGGGTCTAGACCCGACTCGTTGACAGGCCTAGCAGTGGTGGGAGTCGGAGATTGTTCGCTTTGCCTACCGTAGCTTCTAACTGGGATTCGGAGAAAAATGGCGGCAGTAGTGGTGGCAGAAATGGCTAACAAACTGGGAATCGGAGAGAAAGGGCTCTTCAATTGAAGGCCGGCAGTGGTGGTGGCAGAAGTGGCTTGAGCCTTGAAGACAGTGGTAGCGGCGGCTAGGGCTTGCTTTTGATTTGGGGAAAGAAGAATGCGGACAGCAGAACAGCCGAGTGGGAAGAAGGAGATGTGTTTGTGACTTTGGGTCCACCGTCCTCCACTGTCTTGGTCCTTGGAGAAATTGTTATCTAGTTTCTAATTTAGTAATTAGTTATATAAGTAGGATATTTATGTAATTTCCTATGGCTCGCGAGTCACTCGAACTTTCATACACATGACTCAAGCTCGACTCGTGTTATAAACGGGCCGCTCGAGTTCGACTCGAGCTCGATATTGACCGAGCTCGAGTCGAGCGTTGACCGAGTGTCAGGAACTCAAGCACAATGGCCTGAATTGGAGTTACTGATTAGAGTTGAATTTGGGAAACAAATTGGAAAAAGAGGAGAAAAGGAAAAATCAGAGGAAGCGAGAAGAAGGAGAGAGAATCAGAGGAAATTGAGATAGAATTTGTTATTACCCAAAAACTATCTTCTTCACATGCATGGGTCCCCTTTTATAACTAATCCTAACAACCTGCAAATTGCTAATTAACCGACTTAACTAACTACTAACCCAAACGACACCGTTTGATTTCAATTGATTTATGCCCAATTTGAGCATTTATTACAACTAATCCATGTCCTAACACTTCCCTCCGCTTAAGATCAAACTTGTCCTCAAGTCTGGAATGTGGGAAACTGGTGTTCAATAAAAGACTTGTCCTCCCATGAAGCTTCTTCATAGTCCAGTTGATCCCATTTGATCAAGAATTGTACAACAGGCTGTCCTCCTCGCAAGATGACCCTCCTTTTCAAAATGATTTCTGGTTGCAAAGGGCATTGATCATGAGTGTCCAACTTTGGCAGTTTGGTTGAACTATTCTGTAATGGCTCCACCTTCTTCTTGAGCAATGACACATGGAGCACAGGATGCAATTTGGTGCCTGCAGGTAGCTTCAGCTTGTAGGCTACTGAACCAATCTTCTCTTCTACCTGGAAGGGACCAAAATACTTGGCAGACAACTTGAGGCACTTCCTGACTACAATCGTTTGTTGCCTGTATGGCTGTAGCTTCAGGAACACCCAATCGCCCACAGCAAACTCCCTTTCAGTCCTGTATTGGGCAACAAAATACTTCATTCTTTGTTGAGCTTTAACTAAGTTATCCTTGATACAATTGGCAATCCTGTTCCTCTCCTGGATCATGTCAGAAGTTGCAGGTACCACTGATTCCAAGTAAGGACCTAGAGGTAGGGGTACTGGTTTGTATCCAAACAATGCCTCAAATGGGGTAATTTTAAGACTGGAATGGTAAGTAGAGTTGTACCACCACTCAGCCATTGCCAACCACTTACTCCATTGAGAAGGCATTTCCCCAGTCATGCACCTTAGGTAAGTTTTCACACACTGATTCAGTCGTTCACTTTGTCCATCAGATTGGGGATGATAGGATGATGAATAATGCAGTTCTGTTCCCATCACCTTGAACAGCTCTCTCCAAAAACCACTAGTAAAGATCCTATCTCTGTCAGTAATGATGGATTCTGGCAGACCATGCAGTCTGTATATGTTATCCAGGAAACTTTGAGCTACTGTCTTAGCTGTGAAGGGATGAGTGAGCATAATAAAGTGGCCAAACTTTGTGAACCTGTCAATGACTACCAATATGGTATCATAACCCTGTGATTTGGGCAATTTCTCAATAAAATCCATAGATATATGAGACTAGGCTTGTGTAGGAATGGTAATTGGTTGCAGCAGTGTGACGGCCCCACTTCTCCCAAGGGCGAACCCAAGGGTATCGGCGGGCCGCCTGCCTAACTCGCGCCAGGACTCAAAACTTAAAGCAATAAAACGAGATAGATCGAAAGAGCACTATATACAATATATACAATCGCAAAGTTATATTTACATCTTCAAAAGTCTCGAGTCAAACCACTCTAATGTACTACAACCACAACCAGCAGAAGATAGACCCTAAGAAGGGTCCTTATACAAACCACCAAAACAAAAACAAACATCCTAACTGTCCAACTATTACAAACAAACTTAACTACACTAGTGTAAGTGCCAAAATCCCCGTGTCGGCCCCTGCTAAGGAAAACAAAAGAAAAGGGATAAGCTAAATGCTTAGTAAGTAAACAGGGGCGAAAGCATAAATTCACGTAGCAACAATTACACAATAAGAGTAAAGCAAAAGCAGAAAAGAACAACATCATATAATAAGGATACGGGTGGCTCTAAAGCCAATTCATGTGCCATGTATGATCTCCTGCCGACACTCCGTCGACCGCAAATAATAGTCCGTAGAACTTCACTTGTACACCCACCGACACCTTATCACCCTCACTGGCCAGTCACCTCACAAACTTGCCCGGGCGAACGAAATCACAAACTTGAGCTTGAGTCACAAGCTCGGGTCACAAACTTGATCACCTTCTCGGTGAACCGGATTCACAAAATTGGTTCATAACATGAACCTACAAACTTGGTGACCTCAGACTAAGTTGGACTGACTTCGACCAAGCCCTAACCGGCTCGAATAGTCCAAACAGGTCTTAAATCGGGCCCACGAACTCATAAACTTTGCAAACTTCACAAACTTTACTCGAAAGTCGCCCCGAGCCACAAGCTCAAGGGTTTTGGTTCCAAAAGGTTCATATACATATGCCAAGTACAATTATACATTCAAATTAGGGTTTAGGTCGAGTGCGATAAAGTACACCCTCGCCTAAGTACCCTTTTCACATATCTCAAACACATAGTAAAGAAAACATACCAAACTGGCCTGAATACTTACACAGAAACTGAAATAGCAAAAGTACGAAGTCGGATCGAAATGAACAGCTAGTAGTGGGCCCCACCAGTTCCGCCCAACTCACCACCGTCTGAAATAGAAGATTGTGTCACATAATATCGCAAACGGCTACTATCGTGCCTAAAACAAGCAAAACGGCAAAAACGGCACGCGCGCACGTAAATATGACGGACGGAAACGGAAACGGCCGTTAGCGGAAACGGCAGATTTGACACTCGTTTCTAGTTTACTCATAAGTTGAGCTACGAATATCGGATTAAGGCGTATGAGATGCCATATCGAAGCTTAAAGGATGAACAACAACTGTTATGAAGACATCCAGAACTGAAACTGGAGGCTTCAGTCCCAAATGAACCAAACACAATCACTTACGAAATCTGGCCAATGCACAAATAGTCAGTTTTGAGTGTAAACTGTTTTCTATGCTACACATGGTCAAAAGAGCTGAAAATTGGTAGTTAGATAGTTCATTCCAAATGGAACAACTTTCATGAAGGTCGGCAATCCAAATTCGGAACGAAAATTGGTCATCAGGACCAAAACAGATCTGACTAGAAAATGGTCATTTTCACAGGCAAGCCTTGTTTGCTCGGCTATATCTCAGGTTTTATAAATCCGATTCATGAAATTCCAAGGGCGTTAGAAAGCTCTGATATAGGGCTATAAGTTTGGTGTTTTGGCCGCAAGCCCAAACAGCTTGTAACTCAGTCAAATGTGAAGCCAAAGTTCCAGTCATAAACTTTCCAAAAAATGTAACAGAATTTGACGGTCAAAACAGGTCTGAGTATTTCGTTTATAGCTCAGGATATACTAATCCGTTTAACCTGAAAATTTACAGGAATATCCAGGACTTAAGGGGATACAATGTTGAAGAAGGAAACTTTGTCCAATTTTGAATGTAACAAGGTCAAAAATGCAAGACACTATACCAGAATCGCAAAACAGGATCACAAACCGTATTTGACCTCAATATGCGGTAATGGCACCAAATTCACTACGGTTATCGGATGGGGGTGTAAGACCCACCATTTCGAAGCTAAGAAACAGGGCTACAACAATGTAGAAGGCCAATCAGTCCAAATCCTAGCACAACTAGGTCAAATATGCAAAATACGAAACCAGAATTACCAAAACAGGTTTGCAAATCACATAATACTGTAATGAGTCCAACCCAGTCTATACAAGTCCAAATGCATTGATTCCAAAGGCATATGGTAGCTAAGAAATTCCTCTATATTTCATCAGAAGACACCAACATCCAAATCCAAAGTAATTCCAGTCAAAATAGCCAAATACAAACGCAGTTCTGCCATCCTGATCAACCCAGAACAGCCACAGTAAAATCAACATATCTCACTCTACACTAATCCAAATGACCTAAAATTTTACAGTCACCTCCAACACATCAATACCTACAACTTTCATGTTTTAAGAAAAGTCCAATTCGGCCTCTAACCCTATGATCCAAAATCAGACAGAATAAGGGGTGATAAAACCCTAACTTTCCACAATTCAATCCAAACCCAAAATTGGTTGCAATTATCACTAATTCACACCTACAAGAGTCATTCCCCCTCATCATCAACCATCATAGATGACCACAACATCACATTCATATTAAACCAGAAAATTCCTCAAAAATATAAAAACTTCACCAAATCACTTCAAATCAAGAAATAAATCACAAATATCATCACTTTAGCCACTACTAAGCATAACTTAAGCTTCATTAAGTGCAAGAGGGAATTCACACACCACTCACCTAGTAAACAAGAGAGGTAGAGAGGTTGGACACCTTAGCTCTTCAAACAAACTTCACTAAACTACCTACTAGCACCCAAGGGAGGAATTTTATGGAGTGGAATCTAGTTTAAGTATTTGTTTTTGGAAGATTGAACCAAATGGAAGCTTGAAAATTGATGAAGTTTTCTTCCTTCTTGAGCTTGAGAGAGCCGGCCATGGAGGAGTAAAAATGAGTGAATTTTGAGCAATTTTTAAGATATTTAACCTTTTGGTCAAAAAGTCAAAAATTGGAATAGTAACTCTTAAATCCTATCCAATGATACCATGACACTTGGCACCTCATTAATGCATTCCTATTCTTTCTTTTCTCTCCCACATCAATCATTTCACACACTCTACTTATCTCTTAACACCCGATAAATTTTACACAGTATCCGGAATTTAACCTAATTGGCCGAATTTTTTCCGAACTTTTCGCACTAGTGGGTCCCACGTCCGTTGTTTATCCTTAATTTTCCAAAAACTCTCCAAGGCTAGAAAAATCATCTAAAAACTATAATTACTCATAAAAATTATCTGGGAAACTTTTCTAATAAAGAAAATGTGGAAAAAGACGGGCAATAAATAAAACTCCACTTAAGCTTTCTATATCGTACACTAGAGGTTTGCTAATCATTCAAACTTACTAAACCTTTGTAATTAAAACAAATCCTATATTTACCTAGGTCAAGGCACACACTAGAATACCGAATATAAACTATTTTGAACCTAATAATCATAATACGTAAACTAGGATTTTCAAACTTAACCGAATTAGGGTTTCCTTCCTAGCCATAAAACCCTGATTTTTCTATACCGAATATCAAATAACCCTAATGTCGACTTACGAACGGACTGGGGCCTCACAAGCAGTCCAGGGTAGGGAACATGCTCAGATTTATTTCTCTGGCATATGTCATAGTTCTGTACGAATGCCACCACCTCTTCCTTCATTCCTGACTAGTAGAACAGACTCTTTACCTTCTGCCAACAATTTCTCTGACCAGAATGTCCCCCTAAGGCTGAAGCATGTAGGACCTGAATGACCTGTCTTCTAATGTCACTGGAATTCCCAATATAGATCTTGCCTTGATATCTAAGTACTCCATCAGCCCACTTATAGTCAGAGTGTGAGTTGGGATCCAATGATATCTAAGCTATGATATCCTGACACTGGTTATCAGTCTCATAGCTCTTCTGCAATTCTTCAATCGATCCAGGTCTAACAGTAGTGATGGCTAGGCAGGAGTGTAGTGGGAAGCTGGGATCATGATCAGGTCTCCTTGATAGTGCATCTGCTACTTGATTCTCAGTACCTTTCTTGTACTGTATCTCATAATCTAAACCTATCAACTTGGTCATCCATTTGTGCTGAAGAGCAATGTTCAGCTTCTGATCCAGTAGGTACTTCAAGGACTGGTGGTCAGTCCTAATAATGAAGTGATTGCCAACCAAGTAATGCCTCCACTTGGTAACTGCCATTACCAAGGCAAGTAGCTCTTTCTCATAAACTGATAAGCCTAGGTTCCTTGCTAACAGTGCCTTGCTTAGAAAAGCTATGGGGTGTCCTTCCTGCATCAGAACTGCTCCAATGCCCCCTCCACTGGCATCTGTTTCTATCACAAAGGCCTGCTTGAAGTCTAGCAGCTTAAGAACAGGAGCTGTGCACATGAGCTCCTTAAGAAGATCAAATGCAGTTTGTGCCTGGGGGTTCCACTTAAAATTATCTTTTCTAAGTAGCTGAGTCAGTGGTTTGCATACCAGTCCATACTGTTTAATAAATCTCCTATAGTAGACAGTAAGTCCCAGGAACCCCCTCAATTCCTTGATAGATCTTGGTACTGGCCATTGTGAGATGCTCTGGACCTTAGAATTATCCATACTGGCCCCCTTATCAGTAATAGTGTGTCCTAGGTAGTCAACTTGTTTCTGAGCAAATGCACACTTGGATTTCTTCACATATAGTTGATGTCCTCTCAGAAGTTCCAGCACAGTTCTTAGATGATGAACATGATCTTCCAGTGTGGCACTGTAGACCAGGATATCATCAAAGAATACTAAGACAAACTTCCTCAGCTACGATTGGAACACTTGATTCATTAGTGACTGGAAAGTTGCAGGGGCGTTGGTGAGGCCAAAAGGCATTACCAAGAATTCAAAATACCCACAATGAGTTTGGAAAGCTGTTTTAAAGCTGTCCTGTGGCTTCACTCTGATTTGGTGATACCCTGCAGTCAAATCCAACTTGGTTTTATACACAACTCCTGACAACTCATCCAGCAATTCATCCACGTTGGGTATTGGAAATCTGTCCTTGACAGTGATCTCATTCAGTTTTCTGTAGTCCACACAAAATCTCCAAGTGCCTTCCTTCTTCTTGACCAGCAGCACAGGGGAGACAAAAGGGCTGTTACTATGCTTGACAATGCCTTTCTGCAACATATCAGCAACCTGTCTCTCTATCTCCTCCTTGTGGCAATGAGGATATCTGTAAGGTTTCAGTTTGAAGGGCTGAGCCTCTGGTTTGAGAGGTATCTCATGATCCACACTCCTACTTGGAGGCAGTGAGTTAGGAGTCTGGAATACATCCTTATACTCTTGTAGCAGAGCCTCTACCTCCTGGGGTGTAGGTTCTAACTCCCCCTCTCTGTCCTTGTCCTATTTGCCACTCATAGCCATACACATCTGCCTCTTGTACTCTATAAATGTTCTTAAATCTTTGCCTCTGATCAAGTCCACATCACAGTTATCTGCTTGGCCATGTAAGTGGATTTCATCTCCCTCATGGTGCAGAGATATCCTGAGTTGTTGGAAGTTGAATGTGATGGGACTGAAGTGTGTCATCCAATCCACTCCTAGGATTATGTCCCAACCTTCCAGTTCCATCACTTTGAGGTCATAACAGAAGTTGTGTTGATTAATCCTCCAATTCACCCTTTTGCATATACATTGCTGGTGACACTTGATCCATTTCCCATGATGACAGAAAAAGGTTGATCCACCCACTGATAGCTTATGTCCATTCCAATTACTAGCTCACTACTAATATAGCTGTCTGAGCTCCCAGTGTCCACTAATATCAGTACTTCCTCTCCATCCAGGACACCTGTGAGTGTAATAGCTTTCCTTTTTAAAGCCTCAGATAAGGCATGCAGTGACATCTCCATGGTCTGTCCAGGATTCCCAGTCTACTCATCTTGTTCTCCAAGTACATCCTCAAATGCAGCATCATCCTCGTCTTCCAGTATCATACAATTTGTGTATCCCACTTTGCACTGATGTCCTATCCCATACTTTTCTCCACATTTGAAACACAAACCATTACTCCTCCTATACTGTAACTCTTGAGCAGATATCCTTTTTGGCTCTCTGGTATCCCCTGGTGAACTCTTGAACTTAGAGTGCTTAAAATTATTAGTGGTAGGGACATTGTAAGAATTTGTTCCCACAGAAGTAGTAGTACTCCTTGTTATACCAAATCTGTTTTCTCCCAATGATCTGGTGTTCTCTTTAGGCCCTTTGCTCTGGATTCTTATGGCTTGTTCTTGCCATTGAGACAGCTCAAAGGCTTCAGATAGTGTAGTAGGCTTCAACATCCTAACTACAAGCTTAATTTCTTTCTTAGGTCCACTTATAAAACTAGAAATGAAATAGCTTTCATCCAGGTTTTTATTTTTGATCATCATCAGAGGTTTCAATTCCTCAAATCTCTCCTGATAGTCTTCAATACTACCTACTTGTTGTAGTTTATTGAATTCCTCCACTATGTCCTTACACATCCTATCATTAAACCTCCTACATAACAGATCTTCAAATTCCTCCCAATCTAGTCCAGGTTTCTCAATTCTTATACCTTGAAACCATTTGTCAGTTTTTCCTTCCAAGTACATTTCAATGATTTCAACTTTATGCTCGTTTGGAACTTGATAGTTCAAGAAGTATTTATTACATTTTCTCAACCAATCTCTAGGATGTTCTCCAGAAAACAAGTGTAAGTCAATTTTGGGAGGATTTGGGATCTGAAACTTACTCCAGTCCTTCTTGAAAAGTTTTTGAGCTTCGCCTTCTGTTTGTATCCTGTGGAGAGCTGGTGGAGTTGTTAAAAGTGGCGTATGATCTACTGGCACTCTTCCATCCCCTTCGGTAGTCTTCTCCTTCATAGGAGGGGTCCTTAGCAGAAGATTGTTCAGCTTTTGCTCTAGAAGTCTGTAGAGATTCTGCTCCATTCCTGTTAGCAGGCTTTCCATCCATTTGCTACTCTCTTCTAGTTCTTGTATCAGATCCTTCTTAATTTGTTGCTGCTCTGACTGTGATGCATGGAGAGATTCTATCAATTCCTACAGCTTGATTTCTTGTTTCCTTACTTGCTCCTCCAATGACCGGAATCTAGTGCCTTCTGCCATTGCTAATGGTATGTTCCTAGGATCTTCTTGCTCTTGATACCAATTTGTCAGGAACTCAAGCACAATGGCCTGAATTGGAGTTACTGATTAGAGTTGAATTTGGGAAACGAATTGAAAAAAGAGGAGAAAAGGAAGAATCAGAGGAAGCGAGAAGAAGGAGAGAGAATCAAAGGAAATTGAGATGGAATTTGTTATTACCCAAGAACTGTCTTCTTCACATGCGTGGGTCCCCTTTTATAACTAATCCTAACAACCTATAAATTGCTAATTAACCGACTTAACTAACTACTAACCCAAACGCACCGTTTGACTTCAATTGATTTATGCCCAATTTGAGCATTCAGAGGAAGCGAGAAGAAGGAGAGAGAATCAGAGGAAATTGAGATGGAATTTGTTATTACCCAAAAACTGTCTTCTTCACATGCATGGGTCCCCTTTTATAACTAATCCTAACAACCTGCAAATTGCTAATTAACCGACTTAACTAACTACTAACCCAAACGACACCGTTTGACTTCAATTGATTTATGCCCAATTTGAGCATTTATTGCAACTAATCCATGTCCTAACACCGAGCTGCTCGCGAGTAGCTCGATTCGTTTGCACCCCTATGTATAATGAATGCAACTAAGGTGGTATAATTATTAAATATATAATAAATAGGGTATCAAATCTTTAGGGCTAATACATGGAACTGCAGCGGTATAGTGTAGGGATGTATTCGAGCCAAATCGAGCTCGAGTAGTGCTATACTCGAGCTCGACTCGACCTATATGTACCTAGACTCGAGTTTGGCTTGAGCTTCACCAAGCCTAAAAATCGTAACTCGAGGCTTGACTCGAGAAAATTCTTTTAAGTTCGAGACTCGACTCGATAAGGCTCGACCTTTAGTCAAACCTTATCAAGTCGAGCCTAATCAAGCTTTTTGAGCTTTAGTCTCTTAATGTAAGTGATCTAGGGACTTTAGAGGAATTGTACAAAGTGGAATGAAGTTTGTGGAGTTTAGTGGAATTATACAGAGTGTGTTTTGTTTTAATGGCATTTCTAACAAATTACACTCAACAATTCTAGTGGTGCTTGTTTAACTCTCCATATCAAGTCATTAAATCCAGACTACCACCGAATACTCAAATTGTTCTTCCTTCTTTCTTTTTAACATCCAGGATTGACAGGCTACACCTTATATCTATGATTTACAAATTTTATTTTGGGGTTTTAGAAATCTGCTCTTAGAAGTTAGAATTTATTCTTTAGCACAAAGAGAGCAATAATTAGATTCTAGAGCCATGTGAAGATGATGGAGTGTGTTTTCAAATTCTTTTTTTTTTTTTTTGAAAAAAAGGGTTGTGAGTAATTTACCACTTTTGACAAAGGTTACCAATTCAGTTGAAGTCCAATTTAGTAGAACCGTGTCCTACTTTAGCCAATTGCGTGGCATTTTTACGAAAAATTCCACACAACATACCATTCAAATGCGGAAGACAAAAAAGAGGCAAAAAAATTCCACACAGCTTTCGTATTCATTGTTACACTTACGCATGCCTAATAAAAAAGGCCAAAAAAAGACAAAAAAGGAAAACAAATTAAAGCAGAAGTGTTTCATCAGATCCAAATGGCGATGGAGGCTGACAGGAAAACAAATTTAATATGCTTCTGGGTTTACTCCCAAACCCAGTAATCAATCATACTACTACTTCCCATTCCCCGTCCCCAGTCCCCACACCCATAATGCCATAGAGAGAGAGAGAGAGAGAGAGAGAGAGGGAGGGAAGAGAAGATGAATGAAGGGAAAAATGGAAATAGAACTGGAAATGCACATTAGAGCATAGGCAGACATACCAGTAACCAGAAAAGCGATGGCGATGGCGGCTGACAGATGTGGCGAGCAACGGCGTCGGCGACGAGTGAGAGATTGAGAGTAACGAAGGTAGGTTTAGAAGTCACTCGTTCGAACAGAGAAGAAGGGAGGAAGAGAAACTAAAGTCTGAAGCTTTTCTTTGCTTTTTCCCAACATTTTTTCTTTTTAGGTCTTTTACAATTATGTTATTACTTTTCTGCCCTTATGAAATTTTATTATAAAGAAGAGTATCTTGTAAATTCAGTATAAATTATATCCATAACGGTCATTTTATAATTATAATACATATATATTATTTAAATTATATATATTAATTAAATATATCTGACTCGACGAGCTACTCGTCGAGCCTTAAGTCTCAAATTGCTGACTCGAACTCGACTCGACAATATACTAGAGTAGCTCGAGACTCGACTCGAACTCGATTTGACCGAGTTCAAGCCAAGTCGTTGACCGAGCTATTTGCAAGCTGCTCGATATTGGCTCGACTCGCGTACATCCCTAGTATAGTGTCATAATAAAAAAAAAGAGTGAATGGGCAGAGTAATGGTTAAGAAGGAGTTTCATTAAAAAGGATGCAAATTCATCTGTGTGGATATTATTTTTTGGATGGAGATACTTATTAAATCATTTGTTGAAATGAGGTATAAAAATTGGATTAGTTATTTTGTAATATATATTTGGATTTACTAATATGCGTATTTGGTTATGCACATATGTATATTGTGTGGGTCAGAATAATTGGATATTTGATTTATATTTAATTTCTAAATTTTGTTTGAAAGAACTATAAGGGAAGGACTAAATTTACACCCATATATACTAAATCCACATTCTATCGGCTTATTATATAAAGACTTTTTAAAGTATTTAATTAGTTGTTCACATAACAGAAAGAAGAATAGTATTATGTTTTCTTGCATCAGGATACTCAGTTCACGTTGCCGCATCAATAGCTACTAATTAGTAACTACTTAAAAAAAAAAGAAACCTTTGGGTAAAAAAAGAGAATAAAAGAAGGGGAAAAAGGGAAAAGGATACTCTATTATAATAATAACATTATTATAAAAAAGCAACAACCTTGTAAAAAAAGAAAATACTGTAGTTAAAAAAAAAAGAAATCGGCAAGTGTTTTTCTTTCCCTAGAAATACTTAATTTCTACAGCGTTATTTTTCATTAATTAGCTACTAATAAAGAAAAAGGGAAAAAACAACGTAACAACACAATTTTATATTCTACTATAATAATAGTATTATTATTGTTGCAAAAAAACGGCAACTTTGGGAAAATTACTTTAAGTGAAAAAATATCGTTAGTATAAAAAAATGTAAGCATGGGATTTGAATTTAGGAAACTTAATTCCTACAGCCTTATCAATAACTACTAATTAATAACAATTTATTAAACACAACAGCACTATTCCATAATCTACTATAGTAATATTATTATTAGTATAAAGAAACTAAAACCCTAGGAAAATAACAAATATTGTAAGTAAAAAAAAGAAAAAAAATTGGCATTGGATTCGATGTCAAGTTAGCTAATTTATGTGACATTATCAGAAAGTATTAAAAAAATAACCACTTTAAAAAAAAGAAGAAAGAAACAATGTGATGGAAAGAAAACACCAAATATTGCTAGTACCAAAAATAAAATAAAAAGTAAGCATGGCATTTGAATTCTGGAGAGTTAATTCCAGCAGCCTTATCAATAACTACTAATTAATAACTATTTATAAAAAATTTGTTAGCTAAAAAAATGAGTAGACATGGGATTTGAATTTCAGAATGCTTAATTCCTAAGATTGAGTAAAAGAAAGGGAAAAAAGAATAAAAAAAGGAAAGGAAATATAAAAATAGCAATCTTGGGATACAAATTAAGGATGATGTTAGAACCAAACCTTATATTATATTATAAAAATTAAGGATGATGTTATCTAATAGTGTGATATATTGTTGAAACCAAAAGCTTGATAATCCGAGAAACACATAATTCAGATGAAAATGATAGAACTCTCACAGAAAACAAATACAACAAAGGAATAATCAAATAAGTAAAGAGACCAATCAATCTTTAGGCCATTGTTGCTGCTCTCTATACATTTGCGTGAGCATTGTTTATTTTACTTCTACCATGAATGACGAAGCCTTGACCGCAGATGTGCAGATACTTGGAGCCTGGTTCAAAAGATATATTTTGGATTTGTTACTAGGCAGATTGTTTACCATTAAGATTCTAGCTCTTTTTCAATTCAGTTTTACAACGTATTTTTTACCATTATTACATTCAAAAAGATTATAATTCCTTTTTAATTAGATTTTTTGGCAATTTTTTTTTTATTGTTATTGGATCACATGTTTCTCATGTATTCGTATATACATATAGTGCATCAAGAGATAAGTGATGTCTCCCAGGCATTATATCTCCGGAGCAATCCGCATTTTGCCCTGGTCGCGATATTGCTGAGAATGTTCTACTGGCACAAGAAATGATTGCCTCCCTTAACAGGAAGGCCCGCGGACACAACTGCATCTTCAAATTGGACATGATGAAGGCTTTTGATAGGGTGTCATGGTGGTTTCTAAGGCAACTCCTCTCCAAGTTTGGTTTTGACTATCGATTCATTTTGCTTATTTTGAATAATCTCTCCCACAGCTGGTTTTCTGTGTTGGTCAATGGCAGGGCCAGGGGGTTCTTCCAGGCGTCTCGCGGGATCAAGCAAGGGGATCCCCTGTTCCCTCTCCTCTTTATTCTAGCATCCGAGGCTCTCAGTAGGGGACTGAATGCACAAGTAGCGGATGGCAGTGTAGCTCCCTACACAACACCACGTGGATGCGTACGGGTCACACATTTGTCTTTCGCTGATGACATCATAATTTTTGCTCGGGGAGATAGGAGGTCAGTAGGGAATTTGGTCCACTTCTTAAATATATATCAGAATGCAGCTGGACAGCGGGTTAACAACCAAAAGAGTTTATTCATAGCATCGCGTCGGTGTGGTTCTGGCCAAATTCGGAGAATTCAGCAGATGATCGGTTTCAGGCATGGATCTCTGCCTCTCCCTTATCTGGGATGCAATCTATATGCTGGACGTCGGAAAAAGGTGCACTTCCAATTCTTAATAGACAAATTTATTGCTAAACTTGCGGGCTGGCAGAAAAAAATTCTCTCCCAGGAGGGACGGCTCATGCTCATTAAACATGTGCTTTCTGCCATTCCTACGCACGTACTAGCTGTTATGGACCCTCCCTCCGGGGTGCTCAAGGATCTTGAGCGTATAATGGCAAATTTCTTCTGGGGTCAGACGGAGCTGGACCTAAACATCACAGGCGTGCCTGGGGAGACCTATGCTACCCAGTCGAGGAAGATGGCCTGGGCATTCGATCCTTTAAAGACATACAGGGGGCGTTTAGCTGCAAACTGTGGTGGCGATTCCGCCATTCGTCCTCCTTGTGGGCTCTTTTCATGAGATCTCGGTATAGTGAGGATAATGGGGCAGCCCGCGGGACACCTAGAGTCTGGCGACGAATGCTGGCCGTTTCTGATACGGTGGCACAGTTCACCCAGATTATAGACTTCGAGGACAGGGCTCGACCGGTTTGGACGCTAACATCCTCTGGCGTTATCACTATCTCTTCAGCATGGGAGGCCTTGCGATCAAAACGGGCCTCCCTTGGATCTAGGAAATGTGTATGGAGTGGTCGACTGCCTTCCAAGATCGCCGTCTTTATGTGGAAGTTACTCAATATGTTTCTCCCTTTTCCTGATGCCTTACAGAGGTTTGGCCTTCACCTCCCCTCAAAGTGCCCGTTCTGCCTGAATGGAGAGTCTCAAGATCATGTCCTATCCGGCTGCTTCCTGGCATCTGGGGTCTGGAGTTTCTTCGCCAAGGCCAGCTGGGTCCCCAATGCACCGTTGACGGGCATACTCTGCCGGATACAGCAATGGTGGCTTTGTCATCCTCCGGGTTCTGCAAGGGGGAAGCTGTGCAGGGTGTTGCCGTCGCTAATCTGTTGGGAACTTTGGAAGGCTCGAAACATGGCGGTTTACGAGGGGGTTATTTTAACAACATCGCAGGTTTGCTGGAATGTTCAAGCTTTGCTTCGTCAAGTGACCCAAGTCTGGCCTCTCACTCAAGTGACTCAGGATGATGGGGAGTTGGTTCACTCGGGTTTGTTACTTAGACTTACATCACGTGAGCGGTTGGCCCCGCGCTGGGTCTTTTGGGAAAAACTACCGTATGGGTATGTCAAACTGAATGTTGACGGCTCATCTTTGGGGAATCCAGGCTCCTCTGGTGCTGGGGGGTGCTCCGTGACTCGGAGGGTTGTGTTCTAAGCGGCTTTTCCTCCTTTTTGGGATCAAGGACAAATATGGAAGCGGAAGCCCCGGCATTACTGGAAGGTATGCTGCTCTCCACTGATTTCCATTTTCTACAGGTTGAAATGGACTCTCAGGTTTTGCTGGCTATGGTGAATGGCAATGGAAGAATCCCTTGGAAGCTATGGACGACTATCTCCCGCATCCAAACCTTAGCGCTGGGCCGCCAGGTCACTTTCACTCACGTTTATCGAGAGGCAAATGGGGTTGCCGATGCGCTTGCAAATCTGGCTAGTTCCACAGGTGTCTGTCAAAGTTTTAATGAGTCCGCACTTCCGGGCCATATACGGGGGTTAGCCCGCCTAGATAGGATGCACGTCCCTTATGTACGTTTGGCTTAGCCTTTCTGGCAAGCGTTTTGCTGTATGTGGTGTGTTCCTTGAATAAAATTTGGAGTGGCGCCCCCCCTCGTGTACGAGGTTAGCCAAAAAAAAATTGAGAAAATAAAAGACCCACAAAAGAAAGACAACTATAAATCACACTTAGCAACTATAATCTTCTCCACGTCACAATACAAGAGATTGAAAATTCCTGGTAAGTTCTAATATTTTGCCAACTTCATAAAAATCATAAAAGGCTTGCTGCCTAGAGAAAAGTCCTGTTTATCAAGTGATGCTAAAGCCAGCCAAAATCCTTTCAATTCAAAGAACTATGAAACAACATTAAAAAAATAAAATTAAAAGAAATTTCAGGTTTAGAAACATTATCAGCTGACCAGCTCAGTTAGATTATAACAAACGGTTTGAATAGATTCATTAGGCATCTCAAAAAATTGATGGAATTTCAAAAAAAGGTTCAACAGTCAAAAAGGTAAGAAGCATCCATTAATCAACCTAAAAGGTACAATAATACAATCCCATAATTTACTGAAAAAATAAATGTTAGAGCTCTCTTGGAGCACCTGAGAGTGACAAATATCAACAAAAAGTAGTATTATGTTATCTTCAGAAAATTCCATTAATCAACCTAAAAGGTACAATAATACAATCCCATAATTTACTGCAAAAATAAATGTTAGAACTCTCTTGGAGCACCTGAGTGACAAATATCAACAAAAGGCAATATTATGTTATCTTCAGAAAATGACATCAAAAGTAATCTCCAAGTATCATAAATGTTCCCCAGCATAGAAGTAGACTATTCTTGGATGAGTTATACTATAATATACATGTAAGACACAAGATGCAAGTATCTTAGAGAAGGAATTCCATTGACTTCTCTTACTTATAGCAATCTGGTAATGCAAATATAGCTATTTTATTAATTCCATTTTTCTATATGGTTAGACAGAATCAATGATCAGAGACTCATGGCACTTACAAACAGGAGTTGCAAACATATTTTTTTAAGCTTGCACAGATTTTGTTTAATCAATCGCAAATTGCCAATGGCTTAAATGGATGTTCAAACATCTAGGCATTAACGCAAGGCAAATATTAAAACACTAAATAAGTAGATCATTTACCATGAATTAATTCCCGTTACTTGCCTAAAACAACTCTAACAATTTTAGTCCATCCATTGCCAAGTATATTCCACGCTTGCATACGATTTCTAAATTTCAAATTATCCCATCCAATAAGTGTAGACACCAAATTTTAAATAATTTGTATGTTGCATCTAATTCATGATTTTGTTTTAGATTGTCTGCATTTTAGTTGTTATTTTATTCATTTTACCTTTTTATTTGTCTCTTATTTGCTAATTATTTTTAGTCTTATTTGTCATATTAATTTTGTTCACGTTTTAGCTTTTAGTTTTAGTTTTAAGTTTTAACGTAATATTTGTGAGAAAGAAGAAAGAAAAAAGAAAGAAGAAAAGAAAAAGAAAATGGTTCACAAAATACGTTCATTTCTCTTAAATTCAATCTTTTGCATTTTTGTTTATTTTTGTTAATTTATTTTTGAAAAAAAAAAGAAGAAAAAGAAAAAAAGGAAAAAATGGAAAGTTGCATTTTTTGTTATTTCTAGTTTATTTTTACCCAGTGTTAATTAAGTTGTTTTCGTTATTATTATTGTTTTATTATTATCATTTTTGTTTAATTAGTTTCAAAAAAAATAAATAAAAATAAAAATAAAAAATAAAAAAATATACCGCAGCATGCACGCTGCAAAAAATTGCAGCGTGCAAAGCCAATCACAGAGGACAGCCACGGATGGCTGGATGGCAAGGGAAGGACAAGCCCTTCATCCTCACCATTGGGGTGAGGGTTTAGGAGATTGGGAAGTGGGTATAAAAGGTAAGAGAAGGCATCAGCCGAAAAGGAGGGAGTTTTTGGTTGACGGCTAAAAAACCAGAGAGAGCCGAGAGAGTTTTCTAGGAGGAGAGAAGGGTGACGAGAGGAGGATTCTGGGAAGGAAAGAAAGATAGAAGGGACGGTTAAAAGAGGGTTGAGAGGAGCAAAGTAACGGCGGCAGAAAAATTGGGGAAAAGAGAAGAGAGTAAAGTTGTCGGCTGGCATTTCAAAAGAACAAACCTGTGGGGATTGAGAGTGGGGCTAGAAGGATTGAAAGTCAAAGGGGGAGGGCTGAGTGAAAAGCTGAGATTAGAGAAAGACTTGGGCTGGAGGAAACTGCAAAGGAGTTCTCGGCTGTGTGAGTGAAGGAACCAGAGGAGGAAGAACGTTGGCAACTGGGAAGATTCAGCTTCTTGGGCTGTGCAAGGACACTTTGTTCATCATCCAAGATTCTGTTTTTTCCTCTGGAAAAGGATAAAGGTAATGCCTTTCGCTTGTCTTCTGCCGTTAGATTGTAAAATCATGTCTGAAATGTTGAAGCTTTGCTGCGATGCTGGTTGTGTTTTGCCGTGAGTTTTGCTTTCTTTGTCTGCATTTCTGTGATTGGCCATATGATTAGGTCCTCTGGATTTGAAGCAATATGATTGTGGATGGGCTGTTGTGAAGCTTGTCTGGATTTTCTTTTCCATCTTCGCATGAGCAGATTGGGTTTGGGATTGAAATAATTGCAGAAAATGGCTAAAAGTTTACATCTTTTGCTGTCGGTTTTTTTTTTCTAGTTTTCGAATTAGGGGGCTCACGTTTAAAAGGAAACAGAACATTTGATGGTTCCATAGCTAGGTTGTAGGTTGTGTGTGGCCAAGGGTGGGCATAAAAGTCTGCTGTAATGGGTCCGCATCCATGGTTATTGTAGCACCTTTTTCCTTTCTTTGGTTGCTGAGTTTTCAGAGTAGCAGGAAGCCCATGAGTTTATTCCAGATTTGCATGCTCCTTGGTGAATAATTTTCCCATCACTTTCATGATCTCTTGCTAATTTTTTAGCTTGCTTAAATGTTGAGTGTTTGTTTGTTTAGTTTAGAGGTCTGATGTTAGGTTAGGAAAGTTTGGTCAAAGCTGGTTTGGGACATGAGTTAGCGAACGAAAATGCAGCAGATATCTCCTTCGGTTGCCGAAAGTCTTGCTGCATTTTTTGTTCTTTCTTTTGTTGTCGAGCATACCTGTTTTTTTGTGTCTTTTGTTTGGTTGTCATGAGGTGCTGACTGTTGTGATTATTTTGGTTTGAGTTTACATGGCTGAGCCCTTAAACCTTTGAATCATGTTTCCATGCTTTGCTGCAAAATGAACAACCAAATTGCTGAACCACCCTTGTGTCTCTTCCAGAATTTTTGCATGATCTTTTCTTAAGTTTTCTGTTTGTTTTTTATGGTGGTGATTATGTGTTTTGCTTAGCCTAAAGTTGCAGTTTTGGTTTTGAAAATATATAATCTAAATTGGGATTAAGAAATAGGCATTTGTAAATACGGAGTTGCAGAAAAATGTTTCTTAAGCTGCTGAACATCTTTTGTTGCAGAAATGCTTTGCAAGCTTTGCATGAAGTTGTTTAAACTGTTCAGATTTTTCAAGTTTATTATCCGACTTTGGGTGTTTCAATCTACGAGGTTCATGTAGCAAAGTGAGAGGATTGTATGGGGGTTTTGTTTGGGTTTTGATGGCGTTTGAAAGCTGGGTTCTGTAAAGTTCCAATTGCAGAAAGCCTGCTGCATTTTTTTCCCTGTTTCTTTCTTTTGCTGCTTAGTTTCTTTATCCCTGATGGACAACTCCAATTCTTTGCTTCAATCCGCAACGAAGTTGTGTGTTTAGTTGATACTTGAGAGTTAAAATTCTGGTGTTTGGTGGACTGGTTTGCACGGTAAAATGGAAGGGAAAGGTGTGGCTGGTATATTGTAGCAAGGATGTTTGGCTGGAAATTGCATGAGCACAAGCTTCGTACCTTTGCATGGATTGCATGAAAAACAATTTTAAATTGTACTTTGACCCCCCAAGTTCCCCTTTGTCTCACTATGGCCTCAGTAATTGGAATACTTAATCAATTTAATCCCTCAAGCTTCTCCATGTTCCGCAAAAGCCTAAGCATGTTCTAGTTTCTTGCAAATAGGTCCTAGAATAATTGAATTTTGAATCATTACTTGATTTTTTTTTGGGTCTCGGGACCTTTGAAGGTCTTAAATGTTCTAATTGGGCTCACATGACTGATTAACGTTTGCAATTGGATCCCTTTTATGTGATTTTCCATATTTGATTTTCGTTTCGTGTTTAATTTTCATTTTTTGTGTTTAATGGTTGTTTCATGTGATCATTTGATAATTTAAGTGGTACCTTGACCTGTTTATTATTTTGGAGGGTAAATTAGTAATTTCACTTCATTAGGGCATCAATTCAAGGGAGGTACACTCTATCCCTCATTTACACTTTATTTGACCCTACGTGCTCCTACGTGTTATGTGAATATGCATGTCTACTTATTTTACTAGTTTTTCCTTAATTTCTTTTATTTATGTCATTTACTTTTGCTTTTTATTTAAGTTATGCTTTATGGGGTATGTGTACACCTCTTGGCTTGTAATAGTTAAGGATTTAATTATTTTATTCCTTTTCCCCCTATTTAGATTGTAGTCTCCCTAATGTAATAGATAGGGCTTGGAGGAGCATCCAATGAAGACCTATCGAAGACGTGTGCCTAGCTAGCCGATGTAATAGTTAGGGCTTTAATTGTCTTGTGTGTCTTGCATGCTTAATTTCTACGTGTTAATTTGCTTTGTTAGGGCCTTGCATCTAGTCGAGCATGCTAAATGTTATGTGCTAAGTGTTTATAAGTGTTTGGCATGTCTACTCGCTTTTCATAGCCTGAATGAATGTGATGGATGAATGTACGTTTCCGCTAGTCCAACGCTAGTCGGAATTCATAGAATGGGCTAGTCCAACGCTAGACCCTTAGGGACTTCCCCTCGTTAGTACATATTTGCATGGTCATTACATATCATGCATTCTTTTAGTATTATCATTTTGCATGCCCCTCGAACCCCTTTTTCCTCCATTTTAGGATTTTTGCATTTCATGCTAGTTATAGGGTTCATTTGCTTGAGAGTCCCCTTAAATATGGGATATAGACGAGTGTGGCTTTTTCTAAGCCTTAGCACGCTTGTATTCCCTCTATAAAAGGGCAAATTGAGTCACGATTTAGGTCTCCCCGTACCCAATATGCATGAATTCCCTAGGCTCATGCATTTTTAAATCCACTCTACCATTTTGTACCCTCATCACACTTTCATTTTTCCTCCCATTTTGCACACGTGCCCCTTTATGTTTCTTCACTTGCACACGAACACTTTTATCATCACTTGCACACATGCACTTCATATTGTCATTTCACATACCGTACCTTGCCCACTCACGTGCACATTTTTATTTACACATTCTTGTCTTTTATTACTTTTTCAAACCCATGTCCTCACATTGCATACATGCATTCCATTCATTTGCATCCCACTCGCATTATTCGTGACTTCTTCAAAGGATCGTTATTGGGCTTCACAATTAATGTGATTGGCACCACTCAACCTTTGAAGAGAAATTTCCCCCCAATACCCCTAGGTCTAGGGTTTGCATTCATGTAGTGCACCCAAATGTAATAAATTCTTTGGTTAAAACAAGAAAATCTTTGATTAAATCATGCAACTAGCCTTGGCTAGGTCAAAGGGGTGCCTTGGATTTTATCCTTGCCTTCCCCTTTGTCAAATGTGACTCCCGAACCTTTTTCGTTGGTTTACGTGGACTAGGAGTCGTTTAAAAGGGGTTTCTTACTACTTTTTCCTATTTTTCTTTAAAATCCATTTTTAGGTGACTTGGTACACCTTAACTCATTACCAAGTGGCGACTCCGTATTTTGTTTCAAAAAACCCTTTTTAAACTATAACTTTGGGTCAAATCGTCGCATTGTCAAACCCCCATTTAGACCCATTTTTTCTTTTAAATCACAATTCATTTTCCAATCACAAAAAAAATGCATTTTTTTAAACCATTTATTTTATTTATCAAAAAAATGGGGTGCGACAGTTGGCGACTCCACTGGGGACATTCGAGAGTCCAAGCAAATTTGATTTAATCGACCTTTTTCTTCTTTTAATCTTTTCATATACCACATTTGGGTGTTTAGGATTGCATTTTTCCTTTTATTAGGATTTTTGCATTTCACGCGTATCCAATTACTCCCTCGCTCGTGAATGTATGATTGGTTGATTGGATGTATGTTTACTTGCTTACCTCGCGCTTGCATTGCATTTGGGTGGGGGACATACCCTAGAGCCTCGCGTTGATTCTTGATCCTTCCCCTCCAAACGAGCACAAGCATACGTGCATACGCTTTTATTTATACCCCTCATTTATTTTTCTTTTAGTGGCTTGTCACGCCACTCCACCCTATTAGGATTTTAGGCGACTCACTTGGACGTGTGACCGTGACACGACGTGTGCGTAGCACGATCCAAGGGGTCACTTAATCTTCCGCTTTAAGCTTTGGGTTAATAGCCTTTAGCTTTTAGTCGAAGATTAAGGATTTTTGATAGATTCACTCAGACATGTGGCCGTGACACGACGTGTGCGTAGCAATGTCTGGGGAATCGCTCGAGCCACCGACAAGGAACCTTGGGAGTGATGACCTTTGGTTTCCAAGTCTGAAGGCTCGGGAACCTATGACCTATCGAGTCTAGATGTATTAGTGAGCCCCAACCTCATGCATCCATTTTAGAATTGCCTAGGGTAGAGTCGGCCTTATCCTAAGTTAGGGACACTATTCACGAGGGGAGGGGTCCAACCCCTTTCTCCTTTTTATTGCTTTATTTCCTTGTGTTGATTTCGTTGCTACAATGTGTTATGTGTATATATCTGGCTGAGCTAATTTTTCTTGGTTTTATGACCCCATTGCATTCACAAACCCTAGCAAATAAGAGGTCTGGCATGACCTTCTTTTAGGGCCTACCCGTGTAAATAGGATATTGCACGTTTAAAAGTTTTGGTATATTATGTTCATAAATTAATAATGTCATTTTAGGCCCACCCTGGCAAACAAAGGGCTCCTTAGGTCACATCTCATTTCAAATTGCATGTTTCCCTGCTTTGATAAGAATGGCATCATGCATAAGCCTTAGAAAGGGAATGCCACTTAGGGAATCCCACATTAGGGACAAGCCAACCTTAATCCCATGGGTATTTAACCTAATTTTTGGGATTTGCATGTTTAAATTCCTGTTAACCTGAGAAATGGGACCTGTAGGTAAGGTATTTGACCCCGGTTTTGGTTTCTAGATGGAAAATCCTCGCCGAGTGCAACAGATGTTAGTAGTGCCGTCGGAGGTACAAAGATGGCCCACGTTACTTTCACCCAGTGAGCTTAACCAAATAGCCGATCGATTAGGACCCGTTGGGGATTTCAAAGACATTAAATCCGATGGCTACTTGGTGGAAGCTTTGGTGCATCTCTGGGACCCCATTTGTTCTGCTTTTAGACTTGGGAAAAGGGAGATGACCATAACGATTGAGGAAGTTGCCGGATTTCTCAATTTGCCGATCTAAGGAACTGCCGTGATATTTCCGTTAGTGTCTAACAAAGCTGAATTTTGCCGTTTCACTGGAATAAAGGAATCAGTACTACAAGGGGCAGACCAAAATATAGAGGCGAAGTTCTTATTTGATCGATTCGCATTAAGAGATGGTTTTGAGAGGCATCGAGGGGATTTTTCGTTTACGTCCAAGGAAATATGGGAACGGAAGAGAGTTTGGGTATATGGATTAGTCATGGCTGGAACCTACTTTTTCCCTAGGAAAGACAAAAAGATAGCCTTCAAGTTCACTAAAATCTTGTACGACTTGTTTCTAGGAATAAAAGATAAACAGTGTTCCATTGTTCCAACTATTTTGGCCGACATCTTCATAGCTTGCACTACCTGTCAGAGAGGGGAAAAGTTCTTTTGTGGGTCAAATTTGATTTTACATGTGTGGGGGATGGAGCACTTCATGAGACGACCGTCTATTCCCGAGAATCTACTAATGACCGGATATAACTGGGTAATCACACATCACAAGAGGATCAATAGTAGGAGTTTACCGTGTAATGCATCCGAGTTTGTGAACTTTTTGACGAATGCGACCAATCAAAATGTGAGACGGGTATTGGATTGGACCAATTGTGTCAAGCCTGTCCTTCGCACCAAGGCATCCGAATTTGTTCCTTTATTGGGTACTCAGGGTATCATGGCATACAATCCAAGAAGGTTCCTCCGACAATTAGGGCGAGTTCAAGATGTGCCGTCTGCAGTTGATCTGACTACATTTACCATCATTTTCGACAAAGGGATATGTCCGAGAGAAATTTCGATGAAGATCCTTTTTAATGAGGCCTGGGAGACGTTGTCCGACGACGAACGCGTCAAGTACGTTCCGGAACTCAAACAAAGGGGATTGACCACTCCGCAATACGAAGACTGGGTAAGAGGATCCGTTGCACAAGAAACACAAGATGAGCCATCTGAAGAGGTGAAAAAGTTGAAAGCCATTATCGAAGCAAAGGATAAGGAAATTCTGCAGTTAAGTAAGTCTGTCGAGGCATACAAAGGGATGGCCGAGCAAAGCAAGCAATTGTATGAAAATGAACGAGGAAGGCGTCAAGAGCTGAAAAGGAAATGTTCAGAATTATATGACCAAACTGAATGTGTTAGAATTCCATATGCTAGGGAAACAAAGGACTCTGTATTAGATAGGTTCAGAAGTTTTGGCAATCTTGTACGGAATCGTTTTCGTGACATGATGTAAATATTGGCAAGTTTATCAATGAAAATGATTTCTCCTTTGCTCTCATTTTGGATTATTGTCAAAAACAGGTTTGTATTACGGGTTCCATTTCGAAGGTGTTGCATCATGCTAGGCCTACCCTTGGCATAAAAGGGCCCCCCAAATAGGACATGCATCCGAATTGTTTGAACAATTACTAACTCATGTCTTTTTCTTTTTTTCTTTTTTTTTTGAATAAATTGCAGAAATTCAGTAATCATTGGTTTATCTAAAAGAAGTCTTTTGTATCCTCAGGTAAATTTTCAAAATAGCTTTTCGGAAAAGCCCCATTATTACGCGATCCCGAAGTAGAGCCCAAAGGAATCGTGTAGACATGAGTACTCAACCAGAATCATCCGATAAGGCCGTTGCAACTACCCAGCCGGAAGCTGCAAGTCCTGGGGTTCAGTTGACAGAGTTACTCACAAAATTTGGGGAAATGGCATCAGAAATGGCCGCTCAGAAGAAGTTGATTGACGAGCTCGTTAGTAGCGGAGTGCAACCTGAGCCTGTACCCACTACACAACCACAATTCGAACCATTTGTTATTCCTCCATTTCAAACCACGTTTGAGGGAACTTTCAACCCGCAATATGCTTTTACTCAAAATCCTCCTTTCTACCCTCCTTATGGTCAAGGATTTCAGCCTCAAGGCGATCCGACCATGCATTTGAACCCACCAGTTTTTTATCAGACTACCGCAGAGCCCGTGGTGCCGGAGCACACTTTTCAAAACAAGCCAGAAATGGGAGAGTCGTCTGCCCAGATTGATATGAAGTTACTTAAACGCTTGGATCGTTTTGATGAATTTATCCGAAAAAGCCAAGGTTTAAGCAAACAAGGGGTGTTGGATTATGATGATTTGTGCCTATTTCCGAACGTGCAACTGCCGGTGGGGTTCAAGACCCCAAAATTCAACAAATATGATGGAACAAGCAACCCTAAAACGCACCTGCGCTTGTTTGCTAACAAGTTGGGCAAGCCAGTGGATGACGAGAATTTGCCGTTGAGATTATTTCCAGAAAGCTTAGAAGGGGATGCTCTCGATTGGTATTCCAACCTAAAGCCAGAGGAAGTGAAGACCTGGCTCGATTTGTCCAATGCCTTCATTAGACAATATGAGTATAACTGTGAGCTAGCGCCAACCCGGACTACTCTGGAAGGAACGAAAAGGCGACCATCTGAAGATCATAAGATATATGCCAAGAGATGGAGAAAGATAGCTGCAAAGGTGGAGCCACCGATGACTGAGGATGAAATTATTCGCACATTCATAAAGGTGCATGATCCTCCATATTTCGAAGAAATTTTCCGTATGACTGGTTGTTCTTTTGCTGCAATTGTGAATAAATTGGAAGAGTTTGATGACTTTGTGAGAGCCGGAAAAATTGTTAATGTCTCTGCTCTCAAATCCCAGTTGGATGCTTTACAAGGTCAAGGAAGCAATGTGAAAAAGTCGCCGTTCAAAAAGAAAGAGGGGGATGCAACCTTTATTTGGAACCAAAACCCTTCACCCAGACCCCGATACCAACACAGCCCAATCTACCAACCCCATTACCCTTACTACTCAAATCCGTATCCTGTATATACTACCAACATCCACCACCCTCGACCTCGCCCAAGCTATCCTAACCCACCTTCAGCCCCTTTTCAAATTTCCCAACCAAATCCACCCCAAAATCGACCTCGCCCTCCATATAACCCAAGATTTCCCCTACCAAATAGACTTGTTTACAACCATCCTCAACCTCCTGAACCTTACAACCGACCACCTAGCCGTACATTCACCAATTTAGGCAGACCTCTGGACCAATTGTATGACCAGTTGAAGGCCGCCTGGAAAATTGGTACAGTACCCCCTCCTACCTACCCATATGGCATGCCCGCGTGGTATAATCCACAAGCTGTCTGTGCTTATCATTCTGGGGCCCCCGGACATGCCACATTTGATTGCAAGGCGCTTAAGCATAAAATCCAAGATATGGTTGAAGCCGGGGAGATTATAATCCGGAAAAGGAAGGCGCAAGGGCCGAACGTAAATAGGAACCCTTTACCGGAACATGCCAATATCATTGGGGTTATTCTGGATGATACGGAGTATGTGGAACCAGTCAGAGAATTGGCAAGGGAAGCTGAAGTGTTTGGGGTCACAGACCAACCCTTTGTCATAGAATTGCCATTTGAAAAGGACGAAAAGCCCTTTATTTTGGATCTCACGCCAGCTGAGAGTGAGGCTTTGGAGCCAATAGTCGTCGAATTCCCGAAGCAGGAGCCTGTCCTGAGCCTGCAACAAGTACCGTGGAACTATGATGAACCTGTCATACAGATTGGGAAAAAGATAATTGCAAAGGAAGAAGTGTCAGCGATCACCAGATCGGGGAAGGTTGCAAGTCCATTTGAAGCTGCCATTCCGATTCAAGCAAAAAACTCCGAGCCGCCCGTTAAACCAACAATCACCGAGAAAGAAGCCTTGGATTTCCTTAAGAGACTTCAGAGAAGTGAATACAATGTAGTTGAGAAGTTGAGTAAGTCGCCTGCCCAGATATCCATGTTGGATCTACTTTTTTCTTCAGATATGCATAGGGACGCGCTGATCGAGGTGTTGACCAAAGCTCAAATCCCTAAGGATATTTCAGTTGATAATTTCTCACACGTAGTTGGGAACGTATTATTCACCAAACAAATCACTTTCTCTGACGAGGAATTGCCGGCAGAAGACATTGGACATAACAAGGCCCTGTACATAGTTGTGAGGTGCAACGGAAAAATGCTGCCGAAGGTATTGATTGACAATGGATCCGCTCTTAATATATGTCCCTGGAGCACTTTGGAAAAGCTATGATTGCAAGACGTCAAGCTGAGGCCTTCAGGGACCATAGTCTGAGGTTTTGATGGAGCGCAAAGAAAGCCAATAGGAGAAATTGATTTAGTAGTTGAGATGGGACCCGCGCAGTTTCAAATAACCTGCCAAGTTATGCACTTTCCTAGTGTTTACAACGTTTTGCTTGGAAGGCCGTGGATTCATAAGTCCGGAGCCGTGCCGTCTTCATTGCATCAGTTGCTGAAGTTTGTAGTAAATGACAAGCTGATCACTATATTTGCCGAGGGAGGAGCAAGCTCTATCAAGGGCCAGTGTTATGATGGCTAAGGAGATGATCCGTGGAGGCTATGAATTTGACAAAGGGCTGGGACGAGATCTGCAAGGAATTTTGAAGCCAGTGGAGATTATTGAGAAAAAGGATTCGTTTGGTTTAGGCTTCCGACCGACTGCTAATGATATCAGAGAAATGAAGGAGCGCAAGAAAGCGGAGAAAGAAGGAAGGCAAAGGGCTCTTGACATTCCACCCTTGCATTATACTTTCCCACGACCAGCCGAGGTGATCATGTCAGAAATCAACCCAGTTGACGAAATGGAAGCAAGTTTGGCCCAATTGTTCGTTAGGGCAACATTTGAAGATAGTGTTTCAGGCGAAGCTGAATTTCCTGACATCCCCGAAGGATCAATTCCCAATTGGACAGCCGAGTTCCTGCCCGTTCGGAAGGAGTTTCGGTAAACTGAAAGGGGTTTATCATTCATGTGAAATTCATGAAAATACTTTTGCATCTGTAAATAGCCAATGAAAACAATTTTACTAACATTCGCGCATGTAAATATTGTTAAGTTTCATTTTTCATTTGCTTTCAATCAAAGGTCTTTATGAAAATGCACAAGTTGTTCTTGTCATATTGTGTTGTTTATAAGCTTGTTTATATTCATATTGCTTGTTCATTTGTTTGTTGTATGTTTATTTGCTTATTATCCCACATTCGTTAATTCTTTCAGATGGCCAAAAATAAAATTATTTGACCCTTTGGATATCACAATTCTGGAATTCAATAACGGCAATCTCTATATCACTCACGACTTGGAGGTCTGTGAATCCGAACTCCAAAGCGAGAGTGATAATGAGGAGGTATTCGATTCTTTTGCAAAGGACTTTGAACAATATGAGGAAAAACCAAAATCGAACCTGGAAGAAACAGAAAAGGTAAACATTGGCATTGAGGATGAGGTTAAGGAGGTGCAAGTTAGTATTCATTTGAATGAAAGACAGAAAAAAGAGATGCTTGAATTCTTGACCATGTTCCAGGATGTATTTGCGTGGTCCTATGATGATATGACTGGCATTTCTACTGACGTGGTAGTGCATAGGTTACCCACAGACCCTTCTTTTCCACCCGTAAAGCAAAAACCCAGAAAATTCAAACCAGATATAAGTCTCAAAATAAAAGAGCAAATTGAAAAACAACTCAAAACCAACATTATCATTGTTTCCCATTACCCAATTTGGCTTTCAAATCCAGTCCCTGTTCCAAAAAAGAGTGGAGAGGTGAGAGTTTGTGTTGACTATAGAGACCTTAATAAAGCCAGTCCTAAAGATGATTTCCCTCTACCAAATATTCACATTCTCTTAGACAATACTGCCGGACATGAGATTGAATCCTTTTGCGATTGTTTTGCTGGCTACCACCAAATTTTGATGGCAGAAGAGGATAGGGAGAAGACTGCTTTCATTACCCCTTGGGGTACCTTTTGCTACCGAGTCATGCCTTTCGGTTTAAAGAATGCTGGAGCAACGTATCAGAGGACCATGACAACCCTATTTCATGATATGATCCACCGGGAGATGGAGGTCTACGTGGATGATATCATAATCAAGTCTAAGAGGGCAGAAGACCATTTGATTGATTTGAAGAAATTGTTCGAAAGGTTGCGGAAGTACAATTTGAAGCTAAATCCTGCAAAATGCGCCTTTGGAGCACCTGCGGGTAAGCTGTTGGGATTCATTGTTAGCAAGAAAGGCATAGAAATAGATCCGGCGAAAATCAAAGCAATTCGAGATATGCCAGTGCCGAAAACTCAGAAGGACGTGAAAAGTTTCTTAGGGAAGATCAATTTTATTGGGAGGTTCATTGCACAGCTAACTGCTACATGCGAGCCGTTATTCAAATTATTGAGAAAAAATGTACCGTTGTATTGGAATGAGGAGTGCCAACAGGCTTTCGACAAGATTAAAGACTATTTGTTGCATCCACCAGTCTTAGTGCCGCCCAAATCGGGTCGACCTTTGATTATGTATTTATCTGTACTCGATGGAGCAGTAGGGTGTGTCCTTGGGCAACATGATGAATCTGGAAGGAAGGAGCAAGCCATCTACTATCTAAGCAAGAAGTTCATGCAGTACGAGGCTAATTATTCATTCATTGAGAAAAGCTGTTGTGCATTGGCCTGGGCAGCCCAGAAGCTGAGACACTACCTGTTGAGCCATACCACTTATCTTATTTCCCGATCTGATCCTTTGAAGTATCTTTTGGAGAAACCGATGTTAACCGGACGCCTGGCCAAATGGCAGATAATTCTCTCAGAGTTTGATATAGTTTTCACTTCACAAAAGGCGGTCAAGGGGCAAGCTATAGCTGATCATTTGGCGGAAAATCCAAGGGATGATGATTATCAGCCACTTCATACGTATTTCCCTGATGAGAAAGTTTTATTCGTAGGCGCTGCAGATGATATAAGTGAACAAAACCCTAAATGGAGGCTTTTCTTCGATGGAGCTTCGAATTCTCTCGAAGTTGGAATTGGAGCCGTTTTGGTTTCACCCGAAGGGAAGCATTACCCAACCGCTGCCAAATTGCAATTTGCCTGCACAAACAACATGACTGAATATGAAGCCTGCATTTTTGGTCTCAAAATGGCTTTAGAAATGGAAATCAAAGAATTGATAGCTTTCAGTGATTCAGATTTGCTCGTGCATCAAACCTTGAAACAGTGGATAACCAAAGATTCCAAAATTCTGCCCTACCATTGCAGTCTACTCACTCTGACCAAGCAATTTCGAAATTTGGAGTTCAGACATCTTCCACGTGCCCGAAACGCATTTGCCGATGCTTTGGCCACTTTAGCTTCTATGATCCAATATCCTGATGAATTGAGGATCGAGCCAATTCCGATTCAAATTCAAGACAAGCCTGCCCACTGTTGGGTTGTAGACAAGTCCTCTGACAATGTTCCTTGGTATAATGATCTTAAGGAGTTTCTCAAAACAGGATCCTACCCTCTGCATGCTGGTATAAAAGACAAGAGTTTTCTATGTAAAATGGCTTCAAAATTTTTCTTAAATGGAGAAGTGTTATACAAAAGAACCTCAGATTTGAACCTTTTAAGGTGTATTGATGAAGGCGAAGCTCAATACATGATGAAAGAGGTGCACAGTGGCATTTGTGGACCTCACATGAATGGCCATTTGCTAGCGAAGAAAATCATGAGAACCGGATACTTCTGGCTTACTATGGAGCATGATTGTATAGACTTTGTCCGGAGATGTATAAAATGTCAAATGCACGGTGACATTATACACGCTCCACCCACTGAACTTCACAGCATGACCGCCCCATGGCCCTGTTCAATGTGGGGTATGGACGTGATTGGTACAATCGATCCTCCCGCTTCAAATGGACATCGATTTATATTGGTGGTGATCGAGTACTTTACTAAATGGGTTGAAGCGGAGTCATTCAAACATGTCACGAAGAAGGTAGTTGCCAATTTCCTGAGAGATCGCATCATCTGTCGCTTTGGAGTACCCGAAACACTTATCACGGATAATGCCAAGAATCTGAACAATGACATGGTAGATGGACTATGTGAGCAGTTCAAAATCAAACACCGCAATTCTGCCATTTATAGGCCTCAGATGAATGGAGCTGTGGAAGCTGCAAATAAGAATTTGAAGAAAATTATCCGCAAAATGACAGAAAGGCACCGCGATTGGCATGAAAAGTTGCCTTATGCATTGATGGCGTACCGGACTTCTATTCGGACATCGACTGGGACAACGCCATATTCACTTATGTATGGGATGGAAGCTGTATTACCAGCTGAGGTTGAAATTTCGTCGCTACGAATCCTTATGGAAGCTAAATTGGAGGAGGCCGATTGGATCAAGCAGCGCCATGAGCAATTGGCTTTGATAGATGAAAAGCGATTCAATGCTATCTGTCATGGCCAGTGCTACCAGAAACGTGTGGCTCGGGCCTACAACAAAAAAGTCCACCGACGGGCATTTGAAGAAGGTGATAAGGTACTGAAGCGGATTTTGTCGATGCAAGATGAAGCTAAAGGCAAATTTGCTCCAAATTGGCAAGGGCCGTTCATCGTCCAAAAGGTATTACCTGGCGGAGCGCTTATTTTAGCAGAAATGGATGGACGAACTTTTCCTCAACCCATCAACTCAGATATGTGCAAAAAAATTTTCCTTTGATCATGCAAATTTTCTTTAGAAATTCATGCAAATGGTGAAATGCAAGTCAGGCCATCTTCTTTTACACTAAAAACATTTTATCTCTACTTGTCCCCTTTGAGCCATCAGAATTGACAAATTTCGTTTGATAACCCTTGAGAATTGCAAACCCCACACTGGGGCAAATTTATTTTTTAAAAAAAAAAAAAAACCCTACACTGGGGCAAATTTAGTTTTCAAAGAAAAATGCAAAGGTGAGGAAAAAGCAATAAAAAATGCAAAAAAAGAGAAAATCCGATCAAACTGGGGCAAATTTTCCTCAGTTTCAGAGTTGTTTTCAAAAGAGTGCAATCTCAAGTTATTTCACCTCTTATATCAAAATTTGCTTTCAAGTCTCAACTTTTCTTGAAAAACACCCCACCTGACCTCATTACAAAGCCCAAAGCCCTGGCTTTCGTCACTTGCTGCATTTCTATTAGAAAATTTACTAATCAACTGGCAGGTGATGTCTCCAATGTCTTCACCAAATTTTACAAGAGAAGTACATTTTACTGATGCCAGAAATCTTTAATTCATGTTTCTGAGTCGATCATGGTCGAGATATTTAGGTGAAAACCCGAAAGGGCGCCTCGAAAAAAAAAAAGAAAAAAGAAAAAAAGAAAGAGAAAAAAGAAGAAAGAAAGAAAAAGAAAAGAAGAAAAAAAAACAAAAAAACAAAAACAAAAAGGGTGGGGGCAATCTTGGTGAAAACCCGAAAGGGCGCCAAGGTAGGTTTTCTCAACAGACAAGCTCAAGAAGGAATAGCCGGTGACCTGGTTCATTTAGGGTTTTCCTCATATTTGTGATACTTCTGCCAATATCGGATTCCGAAGAGAAAATATCCAAAGTCTTGAATATGATATTCGCTGGCTAAATTTGTATCGTTCTTTACAAATATTCTTTTGCAAAATGTATCTTTATAAACCTCTTGGTTTCTCAATTATTTGTGTATGATTGCTTATGATTGTCTACATTCTTTTGCATGCTCATCTTTGCCCGACATAGGAAATCATCTTGCATATACATTGATTTTTATATGACTAATTTGCATGCATCATTCTTTCACCATTGAACTCAAATGAATGATAAACCCTGAGGTTTGTGCAAAGATAGGGGATTCAATCATCAGTTACAGGGAGTAACATACAACAAAGCTACCACCTAGATTGGGTGACGTGGTAAATCCGTATTTTGAAAGGTTTCAAGTGCGACTAAGGCAGACGCCGCCGAGCCAAAATAAAAGCATCACAAGACTCATGTTTACACGATTCTCAAGGCAAACCGGATCAAACAATGGTGGCAAGTCCATTATTTCTTCTTTTCTTGCAGGAATGTTGCATTTACAAACAAAAGCAGCCACTCTCCTTTTGGCGCCTAAACCGATGTCAGACAAAGCTTCCCAGTGAGCAAAGATCGATGTTATTTGCAAAACTCGATCATAAGAAACAACATCAGCTATCGCTTCAATCACAAAAATCCGAATTTCCCTCTTGGTACAAAAGTTGAACTATTCACAGGTGAAAAACTCAACTCATTGTTTAAACTTTCCCAATGAAGTCCCGTTTTAAATTCCTGTTCGGGTCAGTCCCATTTTAAATTCTTGTTCGGGTCAGTCCCGTTTTTAATTTCATGTTCGGGTCAGTCCCGTTTTAAATTCTTGTTCGGGTCAGTCCCGTTTTAAATTCTTGTTCGGGCCAGTCCCGTTTTAAATTTCATGTTCGGGTCAGTCCCGTTTTAAATTCCTGTTCGGGCCAGTCCCATTTTAAATTCTTGTTCGGGTCAGTCCCGTTTTAAATTCCTGTTCTGATCAGTCTCGTTTTAAATTCCTGTTTGGGCCAGTCCCGTTTTAAAATTCATGTTCGGGTCAGTCCCGTTTTAAATTCCTGTTCGGGTCAGTCCCGTTTTAAATTCCTGTTCGGGCCAGTCCCGTTTTAAAATTCATGTTCGGGCCAGTCCCGTTTTAAATTCCTGTTCGGGTCAGTCCCCGTTTTAAATTCATGTTCGGGTCAGTCCCGTTTTAAATTTCATGTTCGGGTCAGTCCCGTTTTAAATTCCTGTTTGGGCCAGTCCCGTTTTAAATTCTTGTTCGGGTTAGTCCCGTTTTAAATTTCATGTTCGGACCAGTCCCGTTTTAAATTCCTGTTCGGGCCAGTCCCGTTTTAAATTCTTGTTCGGGTCAGTCCCGTTTTAAATTTCATGTTCGAGTCAGTCCCGTTTTAAATTCCTGTTCGGGCCAGTCCCGTTTTAAATTCCTGTTCGGGTCAGTCCCGTTTTAAATTCATGTTCGGGTCAGTCCCGTTTTAGAATTCCCGTCCGTTCGGATCATTTTGCAGCCGAATAACACAGGTAAGTATTTGGTGTCTACTTCTTTGTCTCAAGTTTTTTCAAAACTCAGACAAAGAGGGGCAAACTGTAGACACCAAATTTTAAATAATTTGTATGTTACATCTAATTCATGATTTTGTTTTAGATTGTCTGCATTTTAGTTGTTATTTTATTCATTTTACCTTTTTATTTGTCTCTTATTTGCTAATTATTTTTAGTCTTATTTGTCATATTAATTTTGTTCACGTTTTAGCTTTTAGTTTTAGTTTTAAGTTTTAACGTAATATTTGTGAGAAAGAAGAAAGAAAAAAGAAAAAGAAAATGATTCACAAAATACGTTCATTTCTCTTAAATTCAATCTTTTTGCATTTTTGTTCATTTTTGTTAATTTATTTTTGAAAAAAAAAATAAGAAAAAGAAAAAAAGGAAAAAATGGAAAGTTGCATTTTTTGTTATTTCTAGTTTATTTTTACCCAGTGTTAATTAAGTTGTTTTCGTTATTATTATTGTTTTATTATTATCATTTTTGTTTAATTAGTTTCAAAAAAATAAAATAAAAATAAAAAAATATACCGCAGCATGCACGCTGCAATTTTTTGCAGCGTGCAAAGCCAATCACAGAGGACAGCCACGGATGGCTGGATGGCAAGGGAAGGACAAGCCCTTCATCCTCACCATTGGGGTGAGGGTTTAGGAGATTGGGAAGTGGGTGTAAAAGGTAAGAGAAGGCATCAGCCGAAAAGGAGGGAGTTTTTGGTTGACGGCTAAAAAACCAGAGAGAGCCGAGAGAGTTTTCTAGGAGGAGAGAAGGGTGACGAGAGGAGGATTCTGGGAAGGAAAGAAAGATAGAAGGGACGGTTAAAAGAGGGTTGAGAGGAGCAAAGTAACGGCGGCAGAAAAATTGGGGAAAAGAGAAGAGAGTAAAGTTGTCGGCTGGCATTTCAAAAGAACAAACCTGTGGGGATTGAGAGTGGGGCTAGAAGGATTGAAAGTCAAAGGGGGAGGGCTGAGTGAAAAGCTGAGATTAGAGAAAGACTTGGGCTGGAGGAAACTGCAAAGGAGTTCTCGGCTGTGTGAGTGAAGGAACCAGAGGAGGAAGAACGTTGGCAACTGGGAAGATTCAGCTTCTTGGGCTGTGCAAGGACACTTTGTTCATCATCCAAGATTCTGTTTTTTCCTCTGGAAAAGGATAAAGGTAATGCCTTTCGCTTGTCTTCTGCCGTTAGATTGTAAAATCATGTCTGAAATGTTGAAGCTTTGCTGCGATGCTGGTTGTGTTTTGCCGTGAGTTTTGCTTTCTTTGTCTGCATTTCTGTGATTGGCCATATGATTAGGTCCTCTGGATTTGAAGCAATATGATTGTGGATGGGCTGTTGTGAAGCTTGTCTGGATTTTCTTTTCCATCTTCGCATGAGCAGATTGGGTTTGGGATTGAAATAATTGCAGAAAATGGCTAAAAGTTTACATCTTTTGCTGTCGGTTTTTTTTTTCTAGTTTTCGAATTAGGGGGCTCACGTTTAAAAGGAAACAGAACATTTGATGGTTCCATAGCTAGGTTGTAGGTTGTGTGTGGCCAAGGGTGGGCATAAAAGTCTGCTGTAATGGGTCCGCATCCATGGTTATTGTAGCACCTTTTTCCTTTCTTTGGTTGCTGAGTTTTCAGAGTAGCAGGAAGCCCATGAGTTTATTCCAGATTTGCATGCTCCTTGGTGAATAATTTTCCCATCACTTTCATGATCTCTTGCTAATTTTTTAGCTTGCTTAAATGTTGAGTGTTTGTTTGTTTAGTTTAGAGGTCTGATGTTAGGTTAGGAAAGTTTGGTCAAAGCTGGTTTGGGACATGAGTTAGCGAACGAAAATGCAGCAGATATCTCCTTCGGTTGCCGAAAGTCTTGCTGCATTTTTTGTTCTTTCTTTTGTTGTCGAGCATACCTGTTTTTTTGTGTCTTTTGTTTGGTTGTCATGAGGTGCTGACTGTTGTGTTTATTTTGGTTTGAGTTTACATGGCTGAGCCCTTAAACCTTTGAATCATGTTTCCATGCTTTGCTGCAAAATGAACAACCAAATTGCTGAACCACCCTTGTGTCTCTTCCAGAATTTTTGCATGATCTTTTCTTAAGTTTTCTGTTTGTTTTTTATGGTGGTGATTATGTGTTTTGCTTAGCCTAAAGTTGCAGTTTTGGTTTTGAAAATATATAATCTAAATTGGGATTAAGAAATAGGCATTTGTAAATACGGAGTTGCAGAAAAATGTTTCTTAAGCTGCTGAACATCTTTTGTTGCAGAAATGCTTTGCAAGCTTTGCATGAAGTTGTTTAAACTGTTCAGATTTTTCAAGTTTATTATCCGACTTTGGGTGTTTCAATCTACGAGGTTCATGTAGCAAAGTGAGAGGATTGTATGGGGGTTTTGTTTGGGTTTTGATGGCGTTTGAAAGCTGGGTTCTGTAAAGTTCCAATTGCAGAAAGCCTGCTGCATTTTTTTCCCTGTTTCTTTCTTTTGCTGCTTAGTTTCTTTATCCCTGATGGACAACTCCAATTCTTTGCTTCAATCCGCAACGAAGTTGTGTGTTTAGTTGATACTTGAGAGTTAAAATTCTGGTGTTTGGTGGACTGGTTTGCACGGTAAAATGGAAGGGAAAGGTGTGGCTGGTATATTGTAGCAAGGATGTTTGGCTGGAAATTGCATGAGCACAAGCTTCGTACCTTTGCATGGATTGCATGAAAAACAATTTTAAATTGTACTTTGACCCCCCAAGTTCTCCTTTGTCTCACTATGGCCTCAGTAATTGGAATACTTAATCAATTTAATCCCTCAAGCTTCTCCATGTTCCGCAAAAGCCTAAGCATGTTCTAGTTTCTTGCAAATAGGTCCTAGAATAATTGAATTTTGAATCATTACTTGATTTTTTTTTGGGTCTCGGGACCTTTGAAGGTCTTAAATGTTCTAATTGGGCTCACATGACTGATTAACGTTTGCAATTGGATCCCTTTTATGTGATTTTCCATATTTGATTTTCGTTTCGTGTTTAATTTTCATTTTTTGTGTTTAATGGTTGTTTCATGTGATCATTTGATAATTTAAGTGGTACCTTGACCCGTTTATTATTTTGGAGGGTAAATTAGTAATTTCACTTCATTAGGGCATCAATTCAAGGGAGGTACACTCTATCCCTCATTTACACTTTATTTGACCCTACGTGCTCCTACGTGTTATGTGAATATGCATGTCTACTTATTTTACTAGTTTTTCCTTAATTTCTTTTATTTATGTCATTTACTTTTGCTTTTTATTTAAGTTATGCTTTATGGGGTATGTGTACACCTCTTGGCTTGTAATAGTTAAGGATTTAATTATTTTATTCCTTTTCCCCCTATTTAGATTGTAGTCTCCCTAATGTAATAGATAGGGCTTGGAGGAGCATCCAATGAAGACCTATCGAAGACGTGTGCCTAGCTAGCCGATGTAATAGTTAGGGCTTTAATTGTCTTGTGTGTCTTGCATGCTTAATTTCTACGTGTTAATTTGCTTTGTTAGGGCCTTGCATCTAGTCGAGCATGCTAAATGTTATGTGCTAAGTGTTTATAAGTGTTTGGCATGTCTACTCGCTTTTCATAGCCTGAATGAATGTGATGGATGAATGTACGTTTCCGCTAGTCCAACGCTAGTCGGAATTCATAGAATGGGCTAGTTCAACGCTAGACCCTTAGGGACTTCCCCTCGTTAGTACATATTTGCATGGTTATTACATATCATGCATTCTTTTAGTATTATCATTTTGCATGCCCCTCGAACCCTTTTTCCTCCATTTTAGGATTTTTGCATTTCATGCTAGTTATAGGGTTCATTTGCTTGAGAGTCCCCTTAAATATGGGATATAGACGAGTGTGGCTTTTTCTAAGCCTTAGCACGCTTGTATTCCCTCTATAAAAGGGCAAATTGAGTCACGATTTAGGTCTCCCCGTACCCAATATGCGTGAATTCCCTAGGCTCATGCATTTTTAAATCCACTCTACCATTTTGTACCCTCATCACACTTTCATTTTTCCTCCCATTTTGCACACGTGCCCCTTTATGTTTTTTCACTTGCACACGAACACTTTTATCATCACTTGCACACATGCACTTCATATTGTCATTTCACATACTGTACCTTGCCCACTCACGTGCACATTTTTACTTACACATTCTTGTCTTTTATTACTTTTTCAAACCCATGTCCTCACATTGCATACATGCATTCCATTCATTTGCATCCCACTCGCATTATTCATGACTTCTTCAAAGGATCGTTATTGGGCTTCACAATTAATGTGATTGGCACCACTCAACCTTTGAAGAGAAATTTCCCCCCAATACCCCTAGGTCTAGGGTTTGCATTCATGTAGTGCACCCAAATGTAATAAATTCTTTGGTTAAAACAAGAAAATCTTTGATTAAATCATGCAACTAGCCTTGGCTAGGTCAAAGGGGTGCCTTGGATTTTATCCTTGCCTTCTCCTTTGTCAAATGTGACTCCCGAACCTTTTTCGTTGGTTTACGTGGACTAGGAGTCGTTTAAAAGGGGTTTCTTACTACTTTTTCCTATTTTTCTTTAAAATCCATTTTTAGGTGACTTGGTACACCTTAACTCATTACCAAGTGGCGACTCCGTATTTTGTTTCAAAAAACCCTTTTTAAACTATAACTTTGGGTCAAATCGTAGCATTCTCAAACCCCCATTTAGACCCATTTTTTCTTTTAAATCACAATTCATTTTCCAATCACAAAAAAAATACATTTTTTAAACCATTTATTTTATTTATCAAAAAAATGGGGCGCGACAATAAGAAAAAATTTGACCATCCAAATTGAAACAATCAGATCAATAAAATTATGCTAGTCCTTGTAATTTAGCGAAAATTGACATAGGGTTGAAAGCAATTGGTTAGCTTGTACAGTTTAGATTCATGGAATATATAACTAAGAAGTTTTACCAAGAGATTTATTGCATTTTGTACTACTAAACTGTACCATGAAAGCCAGCCAAAAGGTACGAAGAAGGAAAGAAAAAAGCTCCATTGAGAGTAAAAAAAACCTCTTGAATGGCAGGAAAAAAGAGAAGAAAAGCCATTTTGGTGGTGAACTAACTTTACTATAATTTATATTATATCCTCAAAATGTCATCCTATCAGATACACAAGCAAATCCCCTCAGAACAAAATTAGCAAAATTTTAATGAAAAACTTGTACTCTAGCAAAAGAAAAATGAAAAGGCAAAATTTATGCAAAGACATGAGGAAAAGGCACTTAGAAACAATAATCTAGAATAATGGAAATCCTTGATGACTCACAATGCTTTTGGTCATTTGTGGCTGGAAACCAGCAACTAAATACACACAGAACTATCAAAAACAGATCCAACATTTAATGGCATAGAGATGCAAAGCAAATAAAGAAATCAGGCATTCTCCTTAATGAATGGAAAAGGAAGCTCATGAAAGAGCATCCAAGTAATGAATAACCAGGAAAATCACAATCAAAACTTGATTAAAAAATATAAAAGATCACAGTGCATTAAAGTAAACTTTTTGTTAGTGAATGAAATAAAATATACCATATCTTAGAGTATTGCAGCAATGTTGAAGAGGAAAAAGCCCAACTTTCTCCACCTGCAATCACAAAAAAAAAAAGTAAATTTTAGATGAGTAAAAAGGGAAGAAAACAATGAAGAGAAAATCAAATGTACAAAAAAAAAAAAGTTCACAATGCATAAGCAGCAACTTTTGAACTATCAATAGATGATAACGATCATGATGTCTGCAAAACATGACACAGAAACTATTAGACACCCAATTTCCAAATTGAAAGTATCTAGGTTCTTAACCTTCCCCATTGGAGAAATTTATCAAATAACACAATCATCCACAATGTTAAAACAGTTAGGCAGATAAAACATTGAGAAATTTATCCGAATAATAAAAAATAATTGCACAGCATAAACATAGTGAGGCAAACAAAAGATTAAACAGATTACACTAATTACTCCAACATCGTAACTCATTAGATTCAGTTCCATTGCCCGCTTAACATAAACTTTCACATTATCAATTAAATTTCAGAAACATTCAATTGAACTTGCTCCAATCAATAAAGTGAAAAATTCATGCTTTTAAAATTTCAATTGTCCTATTTCCCATAACTACTACATCCAACCATCCAACCTAAGCAAAAATTTTCAGCTTTCAACACCCAATTTGATGACATCAACAATTAGTAATATAGGAAACGTCTCTTTATAGTTATTGTCGAAATAGCGATGGAATTTGATTACAACTTAAATCATAAAGAGGGAAAATGGGATAAGTAGGAGGCGTAGTAGTAAAAGTAAAGATTAAAAAACCCCCAGTTTTGGAGTTTCAAAAAAAAAGGGGGACAAATCAAGGGCAAAAAAAAAAAATGGCACTGATATAAAAGACAAAGTATTACCTCTTCATGTGCTAATTCCACTGTCAAAGTTTATGAGCAAGAAGGCGGAAACACCCAAATGGATTTTGTGGTTCACTGGCATATCATTAATATAACACATCATAAAAAATGAAAGATAAAGTAATTACACGGATTTCTTTTTACTTCTAGCCAAAACAAACGGAAAACATTAGACACAAAAAAATAAAAGAAACAAAATAAGGGTTTTCTAACAAAAAAAAATAAAAGAGAAATATTCAATAACAATAAAACGGAACAAAATAAGAAAATTTGAACAAAAACAACCATGTAACAGTCAGAAACTTGTGAATGGGAAACATGAGATGAATCTGAGGAAGAAGAGTACAATGGGGAGCAGAGGTCTTCTAGAAGTGCAAAAAAATAAAAAAAAATTAACGCAAATCTGCAAAGAAAAAAAGATTACCTTATTAGTCTTGCTGCCTGAGAAAGAGGAAGATGGCAAAGGAAAAGAAAAAGAGAGAGAATGACGAAAAAAGGAAGAAATGAAAAGAGAACCAGAAGAGACTGAGGGGAAAGAGAGAGATAAAAGCACATGGTTTCTAGCACACGTTTTCTGGCATAGGGTTTCAGGTGGTTTGGAAAATAAAAGGGAACAAAACCGATACAAGATTTCCAGGACCAACAAGTCAACAACCATGGTGCACGTGATTTCTACATGAAGAAGGACAAAAGACCAACAACAAATTCCACCACCCATTCCCACTTTATATATAAGTTCTTTATAGTACAATACTACAAAGTTAATTAGTGGCTAAATTGCCAACCAAATAATATACTTAAAAAAAATAAAAGATTAGGATCCTGTGTTCCACCTCCCAATTCTACCTTCGGTTTTACCCATTGACATTTAGCCACGTATTCAATCTTTTCTTTTTCTTTTTTTTTTTGGGTTTGGACAAGCTTTTACTTATAGTCGTAGTAATTCAAAAATCAATGTACCGTACAACAATCGTTTACTGAAAAAGCACACTGGAAGTAGAAGTGGAATAGCAGAAATCTACCAAACCAATATTGAGAACGCTACGGCTTTTCGGTTCCGGGGGCGGCCATGCTCACGAAATCTCATTAGGAGGAGAGAAGATCATCATCAAGTTCTCGTCTGAAATCCGTTTCTTCACCCCTTTTCATGGGCGGGGGCCAGAATGAAAGCTTCCCAGTTGGCGGCTAGGGTTTCAGCATTGAGAGTGCACGGGCATTCATCAAGCTAAATGCACAAAATTACAACACCCTAAAATTGTAGTAAAACATGATGCATCTTTACATCAAGTTTCACTTTAAACTACGGTTGATTTTTATTATTATTATACATAAGAACCAGGAATTCGAACTCAAGAACTTCTTAAAATAAATATCTGCTCTCGTCTCCATACGAAGATTCAAGATAAAAACGCAACACACAACAGGAGCAGAAAATGCAAGTCATGAATTTTGCACACAAATAACGAAGTAAATAGGCACTTTACAATCTCGGTGGGCAAGACGAGCTTTCATGCATTAAAATAACAAAACGTTAATGAGAACTTGAATCCAAGCACACAAGAGATTGTGCAAATCATACGCCTTTCCGCAAATCCCCGACCAAGTATCACGCATTACACTGGGAGCTAGCACGGGCAGTAGCATTGATTGACGTTCAGCAAAGATTCAGCCTGAATACACTGGGGAGATCATTGCGGTCAGGGTTTCTAAAGAATACATCCATGTTCTGCATCTGCAGTTTCAATTAAAGGTATAACATCTATTATGCACGCAAAGAACCATCGATGTGAACTCTCCTTTAATAGCTGCGGTTTGCCAGACTGAACAAATAAAGATTATTACAAGAAACTAGAAATTAACTGCATTTTATGACATAAGTAAAGCTCCTAAAACACCCGAATGCACATGTTAAATTGCATACCTCAATAGCATAGCATATCATGTTTAAAATGATATCATTAATTTCATAGGTGCAAATGTTTTAGTTTCCATGTTATCTAGCCCCAAGGACACGATGCTCGAGATAAAGAAGAAACAAGTTTTTTATCGAAATAAATCTTATTTACATTAACAAGATGTTAGGAAATTGGCTTAATTTCTTTTAGGTAGATTTCTTGTTTTGTGTGGAAGTAACTAGTTTTCTAATTGGTTTTAGTTATTTGAAGTAGTAGTCAAGTAAAACCCTATTTAACTAGATGCTATTTCCTACTCTATATGAGTTTAGGAAATAGTATTGGTTTCCAATTGTTATTTGGTTTTTTTGGCAGTAATGTCCTCTATAAATAGGTGGGTTGGCATGCTACACAAGACACACACAAAGAGAAATACAAGGGCACACAAGTGGGCATCATGTAGTCTTATACATGGGGTGTGAGAGAGGCTTCTTAAGAGATGAGAGATGGTATACAAGGGTTGGAATTGGGTTCAAGTTGTATTCTTGTATAGGGTTTTCCTCTCATAATAAATAACAGGTTTCTCTCCGTGGACGTAGGCTCAATGGTGGAGTCGAACCACGTTAAATATTGTGTGTCGTCTATCTTTCATACTTGTGCCTTGTTTCTCATTAAATTGTTGTGCATTTGATGTCTCAATAGTTGTTTGTTTCCCGCTTGGATCCTAACAAGTGGTATCAGAGCCGATGGTTCGGTTGGACAGTGACACCAGGATAAAAAGCCAATGGGAGTGGTAAGGCGTGGCTTGGATAAGAGCGGAGAAAAAAAAATCATGCAGACCTGCAGTGAGGCAAGGGCATGTGGGCTCTTGAGTAAGAATCGTACACTCCAGATTGAAGTGGGCTTGATGGAATGGATGGGTTGGGGAGAGAGGTCCGATGTGGAAGAGATTCACAATTGAGGGGGAGATTGTTTGAATCAATATCTCACATTGGAAAGAGATGAGTAGAATGAGGAACATCCAATGTCTTAAGGTTTTGGGTTGGATGTGGTGTCAAACCCATGGTTGTGGTTTCCATTCTAACTCATGGTTAAATTCTCCCCGAGTTTGGCTCTCTCAGAGCCCAACACAAGAAAAGAAGAAACAAGTTTACAATTCCTCAAGCTAGTCCACAAAGAGAGTTCCGCGAGTCAAAATATCTGAAACCATAAGCTAATTCTTGAAAACGAAAATCAAAAAATAATTGTAGAAAGTAAACGTATATGCCACCGGTGTGATTAGAAGAACAGAATCTCGTAATCACCACTAATACCGCCAATGCCACAGGAAGAAGAACTCAGGGCAGCGGCAGCTCTCTTTTTTCTTTCTTCCTCATACTCTGCATCATCTGTCGCAACTCATACCTATATACAGGGCACGAATTTCTCGACCCCAACCACGGTATGATACAATCCCCATGATACCCATGTCCACAAGGCAATTTCTTTACCATTTCTCTAACACCAACTATATCTTTACATACAGCACAAGCCAATGCCTCCAGTTCTGACTTAATCTCCGTGGTTTCTAATGCTTCTACAGAAGCTTTTGATGCGGGAGGCGCTCCTCGCCACCCACCGCTATCAGTTTCGGCCAGGTTTTGCAACAATGCTTCATAACCCGCCGCATCCATGTAATCGACTGGATTTCCAATATACCCCTCTCCTTCAGGCATGGCCAATCGAAGCTCAATTGAGTGGTCCTCAAGTGGTGCAGCGGCGGGCATGCTCGTCGGCAACTGACTGGGAGTAGGAAGAGAAATCCCAGGGAGAGTGCTTGGATTTTTTATTCTTTTTAGTTGGAGAAATTGATATTTCGTCTTCCTCCTCGTTAACGGCGTCGTTTTTCGCTTCTCCGTTTTCTTTGCTTGAGTCGTCCTTACTGTCGTCGTGCTTGTACTCGATTTCCTCATCGCTTGGGGGTTCAAACAAGAAATCTGAAGCCATTGAGTGGCGAAATAACGAGAACAAGCAACATGCTTCATCATCACAGCCACCTAATCCTCGGGAAGGAAAGAACAAAGAGAAGGTGGGGAAGCTATCCAAGGACTGTGAAGACACAGTAAATTTTGAGTGGGAATAGCCTCAGGGTCTGGCCGAAAAGGGAAAAAGAAGCGGGCAGAAAGCAGCACAGTAGCAAAAACAAGCGGAAGGAAAGACAAACGAAGGAGAGAGGAGAGATAAAATCAGGTGCAACCAAAGCAAATTTGGAACGGAAACAACACCAATCTGTGGCCGAAAAGAAGCAGGTTGGAGTGGGTAGAGATGAAGCTGATGAGTGGGTAGACAGGAGGTTGATGAAGCGGAAGGAAGAAAAGACAGTACAGAACCAGAAGGAAGGAAAGACGAGATGAAGGAAGGGGAGGGAAAAATCTGGTGCAACCAAGCTTAGCTGACAACCAATCATCTTGCGCCACATCACCAAAAAATCAATCCCCTCTCGCCATGTGGACGATGACGACGCCGACGTGGATCCCCGGCTTTCACACTTAGGGTCTGTTTGATAATATAAAAAAGTGCTGAATCTGAATTTTTTCAGACATTCAGATGTTTTGAATGTTTGATAAATGAAAATCTATTTGTTGAACTTGTTAAGTAATGCTGAACTTGTGTGTATTTTTTTCAACACAAGAATCCTATCTGAATGCTTAATTCTGATAAGAATCAATAGAATTACTTCAACTACTTTATTTTATCTACCAAATCTACCCTTATTTGTTAATTATGTTCAAAATTCTGATTTAATTAAATAATCTAATATTCTCTATCTAACGATTTTTAGTTTATCTTTTCTCCCCTTTTAATGACTTTCACATCTTCTCCATAGTCCTTATATAATATATTTCATCTTTTATATTAATTTGATTTAAAAATAAATATTGTCATTTTCATACCTTACAGTTTTAAACTAATTAAATCATATATTCTATTTCTTTTTTGAATGAAAAGATATAAGGGCAAAATTATCAAATTAAACTTATTAAGCATTCAGGTATAAATATTTATCAAACAGTATAAATAGGTTTAGCATTAAAATGCAGACATTCATATATTTTTTTCAGTGCTTAAAATTCAGCAAATTAATTGTTTCAGTATTCAGATTTCAGAATTCAGATTCAATTTTATCAAACGGAACCTTAGTCTATATGGTTGATAAGTTACATGGGATAACTTTATCAATTTACATATCATTACCTCTCAGTTAACAAGTATCGCTTTAACTTTCGACACAAAAGGAGTTCTTTGACTATATATATATACACGTACACACATGAAAATTTACGTTAATGGGAGTGAATTTTACTATATCTAAGCCTACGTACAGAACATAAAAATAATTTTAAATCCTAAAGGGTCAAAAGTTTAAATTTTTAAAGAGCATTTTTAACCATTTTCAATTTTCTTTGGGAGCAAAACCCAATTCTGTAAGAGTGTTGTTTGACTTTTTTTTTTTGGGGAAACGTTAGAAGATATATTGATAGGGAAAATTGCCATTTTAGTCCTTAAACTATTGCACTTATGCCAATTTCATCCCTCAATGTTGTTTTAGCCTAATTTAATCCTTTAACTTAAATTTGGTGTCCAATTAGATCCTTTCATGGTGGTGCAGCCAATAAAAATCTCTCCGGCATAACATCACCGCCCAACTATGGGCAATCTAGGAACTACAAAGTCAGGGCGAATGTTAGATATAAGAAAAATGGATTTCCATTATAAGGGAAAAAAACAAAATTTTCACTAACTTGGGGAAGAAAACAGAAATTGTCAAAAAGAACTTGCAAAAGTGTCTTCTCCACCAAAGCATTTCACCACCGAATCATATGTATTCTCTTCTTAACAAAAAAATCTTCATCCATTACTGCCATTAATCATCAACAAAAACCTTTCCTTAAGCATCACTGCCTTCTCTTGTTTTACATTTCTTTCTCAAATTCCATCGCCTTCTCACAAAGTTGGCAAAAATCAGAAAATTGATGAAGTTTCAATACGTAGAATCCATGGAATTTAATTCTCAAGGCTTCCAAACCCATGGAAGTCTATAGGGAGATCGGAGATGAGACTTTTCTGTTGTCTCCCCAGAACCATGACCAGTCGCATCATAAAAAACATTGAGAAATTTGTTCAAGTCCTTTATCTACCCTCCAGTAAATAGAGGTTCAAAAACTTCAAATGCCTCTAGCGCAATTTTGAGGGTTGCAGACCAGAGACCATGGTGGTTCATGCCACTGACATTCTCTCAAGCATTTCATCTAACAGTTTTGGGCCCCTTCAACATATGCAATCTTGAATACATATTGAGCAAACAAAAAAAATGTTCACAAAAATATTCATAAAATGAGCTGCTTTGACGACACTCACACGGGCTTTTTTCCCAACAAAGGAATCCAATGAAATTAACAATGCAGCAACATTGGTAGAGAACTTATGGGAGTTAAAAGAGAAAATTGCGATGTCTCATTTGTAGAAATATTGACAGATTGAGAGAGGAGTCTTAGCTGCTTAGGTAAAATTAGCTACTGATTTGAGAGTTCCAAGAGAACCTCTTTGTTTCGAAAGTTCACTGAAGAAGATTGGTGAGGGAGTTGGCGATGACTCGTTGACCGGTGATAAATGGCGACGGAAAATTTTTATTTTTCCCCAATTTAGTGAAAAATTTGTATTATACCCCATTTGATAGACAGTTTTCAGACTTCTTTGTTTTAGCATAGGGCATGACTTGTATTTCCTTTCTTGTCCTTGATTAGGCAGTGACTTTTGTGTTGGAAAAAGTTTAGTGGGCGGCACTGCTGTAAAAGGATCTAATTAGATAAGAAATTTAAGTTAAAGGATTAAATTAGGCTAAAATAACATTGAGGGATGCAATTGACATAAGTGAAATAGTTTAAGGACTAAAGTGGCGATTTTCCCTATATTGATATGTAAGACTGTTGTTTGACTGCTTTTGCCTATATCTGTAGTTGTTCTTGACGTCTGGTCTTTACTCCTGTGTCGGTCTCCAAAACCGAAAATGGAGTCAGCAGTGAAAGATTGGATAAAAGCCGATGAAACAGCTAAAGAAATGCTCACTCGGCTCTTCACGGAGCGACCCTTTTTGCCACTGCCTCCGCCGCTTCACAAGCTTCCTCTCCGGCCCGGAAACGTCGTCGAGGTTGCCGGCCCTCCTTCTTCCGGTAAAACCCACATCTTAATGCAGGTAATTTATTAGAATTAGTTAATTAATGATCAATTAATTCTAGTTCTGCATTTCTTTTTTTGGGTTAAATCGTTAATATGTGAAAAACTATTTTCTTGAAATTTTTTTGTGAATTTTTTTTCAGGCTGCGATTAGTTGTATTTTGCCTAAGCAATGGAAAGGTGTCCAGTTTGGAGGCATGGAGCGGTTAGCTGTTTTTGTTGACTTGGATTGTCGGTTCGATGTTTTACGCTTTTCCCGATTGTTAAAGCACAAATTAATTCAAGCCAATAGCAACGGTAAGAAGTCATACGTTTCCATGTATTATTTCAGTTCATCTTTGCATAATGATTTTAGATGTTATAAAAGTTTTGTTCTTTTCCAGTTGTTTGGTGGGGTTGTAATTATATGGCAATATAATGGGGATAAACAGAGCACTCCATTCTCATAATTTGGTGTTGAAATACGAAATGTTTTAAGAGAACAATGAGGAATTAAATTACAATAGGAACACATTTAATGTAATGTTTTACTAGAAAAATGTTCCATTTACAAACAGGGTAAAAATTTATTTCTTTTATTTTACTCCCAATGGGCCTGGATGCTAACCTCTATTCGTATTTGAAATTCCCGTACATGCAACATGCAATTAGGGCTGCTAGTGTGAAAAATCCTTTACATGTTAGTGTAGGAAAGGTTAATTGTGTTTCATTCCCAAAAAGAGACAGAAATGTGAAGATAGACAGGATATATGATTTGATAGATTTAATAACATGTACTACTTTGTTGTCTTCCTATAGCATGTTGGGGCTGGATGAATTTGAAACTAATTCAGTCTTTGGTGTTTTTTTTTTTCAATTACTCAGATACGAAGTCACAAACTCAATCTGATGAAGAATTATTTGCTGAGTGCATGAGACGCTTCTTATGCATCCATTGTTACAATAGTTTAGAATTTCTTGCCACTCTTAAGGTGAGTTAGCAAATGGGAGTTCAACATTTTTGAGCTCCAAATAATACTCTCCTTGCTTGTTTTTTTCTAGTGGACTGAAGTTCATTTTTCTTGAGCAAGGAAGTTTTAGTACACAAAAAGCACGAGTTATTGCATCTTCCTGTTGCGATATTATCCTTGTGCTTTTTGAATTTTTGGAATCTTTTATGCTCACTTATGGTGGAACTGATACTTGAAGGAGGAGAGAATGTTGACTTAAAGTTTGCAATCATGCTTTGCATCTTTATGATGCTCAGGATGAAAAGGAAAAAAAAAAAAAAAAGACACTTCTGCACACGGAATTATACAATTTGGCCTTACTATGCAGAAAGTTACTTTTGCATACATCTGCACTTGGAATCATACACTTCTTTATAGTTGTCTGTCGTGGCGTAATTTGTTTTCACGTGTTTATACATTTTGGACTAAACTAGATTTTTAAAAGAAACTTATGCAAACTACTTAGTTACCAATAACATGCATTACAGAAAATAAATGACAGTAAACATTCATTTCTTTCTTGACGCCACTTATGTTTTGATCATTATTTTTTCATTGGAGTCTTGTTACATTTCTTGTAAGCTAAATGAATGATGTACTAACTCTTCTGAAGGTCCTTTGCATGTTTAAGTTCCTTTTCCATCAAGAAGTAGGTTACAAGCATAGATTTTGTTTTCAAAATTTGAGGATCAAAGATGTCTGTTTTGGTTACTTGTTCATGCACCTTTTCTATTTTATGGTGTTATAATGTCAAAGATATACAGTTTCAGTAATATTCTTTTGTTTTCTGCCCAGCAGACTATGAATAATCAACTTCAAAAGCAAAAGGATATACAAGGTGTTGGTGTTCATTTGCTTGTGTTGGACAGGTTTGGCCAAGAATCCTAATAGCAACTATATGCTTCTTTGCTCCCAGGCTCTCATCTTGGTATAACATCCTTAGTTTAATTCTTTGAAGAGTTTCTCACAATGCTCCACTGGTTTAATGAAGGCCACAACTCTAAACAAAGTAAAACAGCAAAACCAAGTTTGCATGACTGGCATAATGTTTTAGACCAATTTTTGTTAGCAATTATTGCAGAAAATTTAACATACTTGTCTGTGCAAGTAGAACTATCTACAGGCTTTGGGCATATATGTGACTCCATTGGGTTTGGGATGCTCATAGGGACCTGTCATCTAGCTTGTGAAATTACATTAAGCTCTTCAAAAAATGTTGATCTTTTTCTTTATGCCCCCTTAAATTGCTTAATATCATAATATTTAGATAATAAGTTCTTTAAAATGTTAGGCATGTAACTAGTAAATGGAATGTGATAACTTAATCATCCACTCCCAAACTGCATGGAGAAATTTTTTATCTTTATTGGAGCAAGTTGGTCTGTGATACTCTAGAAAATCTCCAACATTTCTTTCAAGTGTACTTTGTAAAAGAAGGAATTCAAGAAAAAAATCACTTAATTAGAACGCATGTCCCCCAAATACTTCCTGTAATCACTTAATCAGAGATGGACAAAAGAAGACAAAAAATGAAGGTGCTAGAGCCAACTGTGTGCTGTGAAGACTTCCTTTCCTTTTTAAGAATTATGTGCATGCACACATCCATAACTATGTGTATGTCAAAGTATCTGCGTCTAGAATATATCCGTGTACATAGATGATTGAACCACTATGTAGCATTTATGCATATTATAATTATGTGCATATAGAGTTTTTTTTTTAGTGTAATATCTATATATTGGCACTATATATTACAGGGTGTTTTACTGTGGTAGGTTACCTGTTAGGAAGTATCAGGTAGTCATTGTGTGGGAAACCAATTAAAATTTTCTTCATGTAAAATTTGGTAGTTTGATCCTTAGGGTATGCTGAAGTTTTTGTTGATTCCTATTGTCTGTATGAATAAGTACCATCTTAGCATCTGACCACGATAACGGCAAAAGCATTTTTTTTTTTTTTTCCAGAATTTAAGTCTTAATTTCAAGTGGAGATATTTTATTTTTATTTTTATTTTTTTGGTATGAATGACCTTGTGGTTTCAGCTTACCCAAAAGGTATTCTGTTTCTCAATATCTGTAATTTTCTTTATTATCACCAGCATTGGAGCTTTCTACTGGATGGATCGTGCTTTGCCATCACTACTTGTAGGAGGCAGCAACAGGTAAAAGACATAAGGATGATTTTTAATAGACCTGATGGATTAATATCTTCCCCTCTATATGCTTTGGGCTACTTTGGGCTATGCAGACACTTTTTCTTGGCTGAGCAGATATAAAAGACAAAAGTGAAATAAAAAGTGGAGCTAGGATAAAAAGTAAAAACAGGAAGCTCAGCTGATGCCTGTTCATTGTCTATATTGTGAATTTAGTTGTAGAGATGTAGTTCCAATAGCTTAAATCCCCATTCTGTTGGTTTTAGTAGAAACAAAGCCGTGGCTTAGCATTTCCTGTTCAATTTACTGTTATCATATTCATTTGCTTGTTAACATTGTTATATTCGATTAGTACTAAAATCCAGACTGGAGATTTTTGTTCTCCTTGCATTTGAATGGAGGAAGATAGAAGAAAACTATAAATTGAGGTTCGCCAATCAAACATTAGCCATTCTCTCACCATTTTAAGTGTTGGTCTAATGTATACAACATTAACTTGAACATGTTTCAGCTAGGAAAATTTAGTGCCAAAAGTTTTTTTTTAAGTTTTTATCAATAAGACTCACGGCTTAGTCTTTGGACATTGTCAATTTGCAAAAAATTATACCTAAACTTATACTTAGAATGGACTATGGGACTTCTGGAGAAGAAGCACTTGAATCTAAAATAAACTGATGGCCTTGTAGCTTTCTTCTTTCTGCTAGCAATTCCCTACCTCATTTATAAATTTGTACAATTCCCAGTTGTGGATTGCTTTAGACTTAGGGATGGATGTGTATTTGATTTTATTTTTTCATTGAACCATTCTTGCTATCCATTCATTCTACCAGCAATACATGCAAGTTCCTACTCTTCCTTTTCATCACCCATTTCCCCTCACTGTCATTGTCCATGGTTGAGCCACTCAGTCATTGTTTCACTTTTGCACTCAATGAGAATTGATTATTTCAACTGTGGACTCAATGTTACTGAAGGTATTCCAGAAGCCTAGAAGCGTATGCATGTGGAAGTTTGCATTTAAGACACTCGTGAACATTTGTTCTGCTATTTCAGAATGTTTTGCAGACCCAGAAAATGGTGACAGGAGTGAATGGCAATAGACCTTTAAACTAAATGGTTTTAGATTGTACATTGGTAGGAAATATAATATTTCCTTATTCTTTTTTTTTTTTAATTTTTTATTAAGTTCTCAATACTAATAAGGTTGCCTTTCCAATTCTGTGGTTGTGTACTTCTCTGCTGTTACCATTGTCCATTGCATTTTGGGTTAGATTGCATTACCTTTTCACGTCCATCTTTATATCAATGAACATTTTAAGCTAGCACATCTCCTCTAAATGTTTTCTGTCATTTGCATTTCAAACAACAGTCACTCTTAAGCTTTAAAAACATTTGCTCCTTTCCTTTTCACGTTATTGGTTAACATGTGCCTTATTGTTTTCTTACTGAAACGTGCTCTGTATGTTTCTTTTCTACCTGGTTTTCTAGTTCTATTGCTTCAAGGCCTTAACTTGTTTGGCATTGTGCAACATCTCCGTATCTTAGGAAAAGCCTTTCTCTTCAAAGTGTGATGGAAAATGTGGTTCAGGATCTTCAGAAGCTTCTCTTGGTGCATCCGTTGCTTGTTTTAGCTACGAAGAACTCAATTTCTGGGGACAAATCTACAGCAGATGAACTTATGAGGTTGTTGCTTGGATATCAGATGAGTCCTTTTTTACATCACATTTGACAGCACTGATCTTGCATATAGACAGCAGAATAACATGGTTGCTTTGATCCAATCAAAATTTTAGCAACACAACTTATCTCACTTGAAGAAGAGGTGGAGAAGCTTGAGCTCGAAATTTCTTGTATGATGACAATGGATAACCAAAGGACAATCTATTAAAATGTGTTTTCAAAGGACGTTTACTCTAATTAATTCCATGTTGCTATATTTTACCACAAAATAGAGAAATTTCATCAAAACCATAAAATATGTGAAATGTCTTTATTCCTTTCATCGTCATTTTAATCCCACTTGGAGTGGCTAAAAGTATATGGTTTCTTGTCTTTTTGTTAGAGTTGCTCTGGAATAGCTTTGTTTAGGGCAATTATCTCAATTAGTTATGGCAAGTTCTTAGGGATGTAGGCTTAGAGGATAAGTAGAAGTTTAGGCTTGAAGATCTGGGATTAGCAGTCCGAACATCTGAGGCACACCTTAAATAAAGAGTTGACTCTCTCTGTCTCTCTATCTCTCTCTGGCTTTAAGATTTGGGATTATTTTGAAGTGCACATCATATAAGAAGTCTCTCTCTCTCTCTCTCTCACTCTCTCTCTGTCTATATATATATATATATATATATATATATTTGAGGCACAACGTAGATAAGAATTTGACACTCTCTCTCTCTGATTCTCTCTGACCATGAGATTGCCTGGCACAACAGGGGTGGTTTGAATGGTGGCAAGATTGGTTGACTTTTGATAATCATAGCGCACAAGAATTCTTAAGGAATTACTTTTGTAAGTTCTTGGTGTTAATTTAAATACAAGATGGAAGGAACAAAAAGAAAAATTGCAGGGCATTGTGCTCAGATCTCAATTATCATGCAACTCTTTAGTAAGTTTAAGAGCTATTAGGTACCTGCAATGGTAATGAAATATAACATAGCTTCTAATAGGCTTAAAGGGCTGAACCTTATGTCTGTTAACTCTTCTTCAGAGGGTAAAATCTAGTACTTGAATCATTGATCTGAGGTTTGTTCAATGTTCTGGGAATGAAATCTGTTTTCCGCAACTCGAACCTAAATCAGGTAACAGGCATAAGAAAAGATGTTTGTTACCATAAAGGAGAAGGCACTTGGAATGTGCCAGTTGCAATTGTGTTTCTGTACTGCTATTTGTTGAAGTAAATTTTTTTATTTATGATTTTTTACTTGAGCTCCTTGGACTTTTTTTTCCCAACCTGGGTTGTCTAAGTCTATTTTATTTCCCTGGTTTTTCCATCTCACAGGAATACAAGTAGTGGTCCTCGGCCCAAACATCGTGAATATATATATGCCTTCAGTCTGGCAGGTACTATTTGTATTGATATTTTTAATTCAAGTTTTTCAGTTAATGTACTAAATTAAAAAAAAAAACTAATCATGTTCATACAATTGGTAAATGTATATCTTATATCCACTGAATTTATCTTGAATTTGTAATGCTATTGGACCGTGATGATTTAAGTTGATACAGGATGATTTGCTTGTTTTTTGTATTTGAACCACATTGTCACTTAAACTCTTAGAATTTGATTTCCTGATCCAGCAAAAGTACTCAGTAACCAACTTTTTCTCGATGGAAGGGCTTCTGAAAGTTGCTTCTTTTGAATGTAATCTGGCTTTTGAAAATGATGTTAAAAAGTAATATATATAATAAGTTCAGCCCAGGAGTCGCTGTTATGTAACTTTTGTTTCTTTTAAATGTTTTTGTGTATGTAAGGGTGTGTACATTTCTATTACTGAATACTCCTCAAAATTCTCATCATGATGTTTGCAAGTGCATTATTTTTGCACATTCCCAGCAATATTAGTTTTGCACTTGTCAGCTACAAGTTCTCTTATCAATAGTTAAAAGTTCTCTTATCAATACTATTAGCTTAACACATTTTTGGTTGCTGCAGTCCTTTGTTACTCACAGGATACATGTTGCAGCATCAGGTCTGAATGAAAGAAATGTAGCTAGTTCATGATTTTTGCTGCAACCATTTGAAAAAAAAAAAATTCTTCAATTTTCCTAGTTTTCTCAGTTATGGATTTGAATGTTTTTATTCGTTGCAATTCAAATAACTGCAGGATGGCTTTTTTCTCATATCATGAAGGCATTCCAGTGCAATTGCTTCAGTACTTTTGTGATGTGATGTTGATAGTTGAATGTGTCAAAGCATCATGGTATAGCATACCCATGATCTTATTGCAGATTCTTTTTGGACTCCTCCATTCTGGATCTTCTAGCTACTTGGTGGCCCGAGTTCAATTCGGATGTGTTTTCAAGAAGAAAAGAGATATATCTTCTATATGTAGTCCTTTGGAGATAATCCTGATTTCAACAACAAGAAGACGTGCCATCAGCATTCGATGTGATTTGGAGGAACGGTATAATGATCATCATACAAAAAGATTGGCATTATGGGACATGGAAGAGGTTTGGGATGCATGGCTATCATCGACTGGAAAATCCTCTGTTTGAACATGCTAGCGTTGGATGCTCAACAAGGTTCAACAAGTACGAAGACATTGTTTGTTGTTGCATCGACTTCGCCGTCCCCTTCCTGGGCTACATTCATTTTGAACTAATTTGATGTCTGATACATGTGCCTGGTTCTGTTCTAGGGGGCTTGTGTTTTGTAGAATGTGTACACATAAGTTTTAGTTTACAGTGATGAGCAGGACTATAGTCAGTTACACTTTGACATAATAATGGCGATAAAGCGATGTGATGTTAATCTTGTTCTTTCCGGCCTCCCTTAGACCTATATCATCTTGTATCTTGTTCAGCTTCAACATAACTGTTATTTTGTAACTACTGCTAATGTTGGTGTCATAGCAGTTAATTTGGGCTAAATATCAAGTGTTGGCAGAAATGCATTTCCTACTTTAAGACAAACATATATGCATGTCCAAAAGGGAAGAGATTAGGCGGGTTTCTATGGTACATTCACCCACCTCAATTAGACCTATGATAGCTATTTGTTGTAATAAACATGTTAAGACCATGCAATCCCATTGACAAAGATTCTGGTTAAACAAGGCATACCAAAACTACGGGCAAATTTATGTAGTAGACAACTGGACTTGCATTTTTTTGGGATAATATCAGAAACATTCCCTCATGTTTCTCTAAATATCACCTAGCAATCCTAAGGTTTTAAAAATATCACTTTCCTCCCTTCCTTTTGTTATTTATGTAACAAAATTTTGAAAAGCCCTAAACTACACTTGCTCACTAAATAAACATACTCGTAAATCACTTTGTTTACTCCCAAAAAATCATCAATTTAAAAACAATTTCTAATAGTACTACCACGTCGCACTGTTATAGTCCATAAAAATATAAATTTGAAAAACAAAAAAGATATTTGCAAAGAAATACAGTAGCAGCAATTTAACTCTATGTGCTCCCAACTTCTTAGTCTATGTCCAAACCTTTAAATTGTATTGATCATTATGAAAATCAACTCAAAATAAATAAAGAGATCATATCCTATTTTATCACAATCAGAAAAAGTAAAAGATAAAGAAAATTTAATTTACTATAATTTACAAATAAAAAATTGCATAGTCATCAAAGAAAAATGAGTAAGAGAGAATATTAAAAAAAGGAAAAAGTGAAGAAAGTGACTTTTATTTCTTTTTCTTAATTTTTTGAGTTCCATTTATTTGATATGCAAATTATGTATCAAGTGAGGGTTAACAAAGTCTTTTACAATTACTAGGAGAGGTAAGTAATATTTATAAAACTTTAGGGATGTCAAGTAATATTTGGAGAAACCTTAAGGGAGGTTTTTGATATTATCTTTTTTTTTTTTTTTTTTTTTTTGAGCGAGATTTGCTTGCTTGGAACCATCATGTGCAGCACGCATGGTTTGTGAACTGACTAAATTACACTCCACATGCTATTTATAATTAATAAAATAAGTCAAGATGACTTTGGATAACTACAGTTTTATAAAAACTTTTAAAGTAATAAAACGTAATGTACATAACAAGCACATTTCTTTAATACGATTTTCAATTGTAACAAAAGATAAAAAACTAGAAGCCATAAGCTAATGTATATTATTACAAACTTCAAATATGATAATAACCGGTAGTTGCACCAAATTTTTTTTTCTGGAGATATAGGGAAAAACTAGAATGTTTCAAAAGAATTTTTATTATGAGTAAGTAACTAAAAAAGTTTGGTAATTAAGAACTTGTGGGAATAATTTGGTGAATTCATAAATCCATGTGTGCTGCACAAGACCGATGCATCTAGAAATTGGGCTGTGAAACACAATTGTATTTAATTTAAAAAATTATAGTAGCACAGGGAGTAAATTGGTTCAATTATACATTCAGGGCGTGACATGATGAAAAGGCATTTGTCAAGGGGCTTTTTTGAAATTAATCCTTAAAATAGTATGTATCTGTAGTATTACAAAAGTGGTTGCTCATTTTTTCTGTTTTGGAAGTAGTCTATAACTATATCCTACTTTAGGATACCTCAAGGTCTTCGAATCCTCTGTCCCCAAATTAGTCTCTGTCCCCTCTGTCCCTTATTTGTACAACTGCTCTAATCTTTTGTTAATCCAAACTCAAATAAACCGATAATAATCGGTTTACAAGTTTACTCAAAATCAATTAAAATAGATAACTCAAAACTTTTTTTATTTTCTTTTTAACAAAAAAGAGTCTTGTTGATCATACATGATCTATTGATTTGTTTCACCTGGATAAAGATGAAATTGAATCTTGCTACTTGATCCTTTGAGCGTTTTTGTTGCAAGATTAAAGATATAATGAGTGAATCAAAGTACTTGTTATGGTTTAAGAAAAAGATGATTTGGGGTAAAAAATAAAGAAGAGTTTTAGTTGATTTCTATGTTTATGATCAACAAGACTCTTTTTTGTTAAAAAGAAAATAAAAAAAAGTTTTGAGTTATTTGTTTTAATTGATTTTGAGTAAACTTGTAAACCGATTATTATCGGTTTATTTGAGTTTGGGTTAACAAAAGGTTAGAGACACGTGGCAGCTATACAAATAAGGGACAGAGGGAACAACGACTACTTTGGGGACAGAGGATTCGAAGCCTACTTCAAGGTTGGTTAGCAAGAAAAAAATGAAGGTTGGTTAGTGATAGAGTTGATTTGTTCAAAGGAGTTTTCTAATAGGTGTCAGGCACTCGTTAACACACCTACATTTCATTTAATTTATTATGTATATAAACACACTAACAATTATTATCTTTCGTTACATTTATATACTTTCCATAATTAATCCCCTTGCATTTATATATTTTCTTAATTAATTTTGTATTTTTAAAAATTTTAACACTTGAAATATATTTTAACAAGTGTTCATGGTTAGACAAACAATTGTTCAAATTATGGATATTTGAAGATAAAAGCCTTTTATTGGTGTTGACTGGGCAAGATCTATTAATGATTGTGTTATGCGGTGAAGTGACAAGCAAAGAGATATAGCTTACTGACGTATAAAGTAGAATATAAAGGTACGACTATGAAATTTGAGAGGAGAGCAACGTCTCTCAAGATTGAAATTAGATGCATGACAATTAATTTGAATTTTAATTTGAAATCCAAATTTTACTCATGTATTATGCATCAACTCATGATAGTCTATACAATATTAACGTATATAAGATTTACTAATTGTATATTTGGTAATCTAACAATTAAGTTTGGACCCCAAAAAAAAAAGTGTAGTCATAACCACCAATATCTTTAATCAACATTTATCCGTCAGATATTCATGCCAGTTCTATTTTTAGTAGAAAGATTAAAGAACTAGGTTTACATATCTCTAAAGAATTCAAGGCAACCGGATACTGGATAGACATAAGGATTGATGGACTGGCTACATAGAAGTAGTTGGATATGGCTTTATCTTCATGTTGTAGATTTTGCTCCATAAATTGATGAAGATTTTTGTAGATTTGTGTTCCTACGGGAGTCGATCAGGGGACCTACTGGTAACTACGGAACCAATCGAACTACCTGTGAGGCAATCATACAAGTCCAATCATTGATGAAGTTTTTTGTAGATTTGTGTCCCTTTAGGATAATTTCTATCGTTCGGATAGATGTTGAGAGAGATATGGCTTTGACATTTAATGCTTTGGATATTGAAAGAGTGCTTTATCAAGTACACCTAACCAAACCACTTGTCTTTGAGCTGATGGTCACCACCAATGTATTAAAGTTTGGTAGCAAATCTTGCCTCCTATCAATTCGCAACATTAAAAAAGTGGTTCTATTTAAAAAATTCAGATGGGTATGTAGTGCACCTATCTGGTCCGATGGTGGTTCAGTCCCCTTCGAATTATCCTTTGACCTCTTCAGATCCTCCCTCTCCCCCTAGTGTAGGAATCTATTGTATCGACAAAAAAAAATAAAAAAAAAAAATACACCTACCCAACATTGAAAGACAGAATACTCACGGATCATGTCCTACTTGTCATTTTCACTAATAAGTGAGGGTGGGAAGTGTAAAACTATGAATGAACAATATGTCTTCATTATGTATGAGTTTGAGATTAAAAGTTAAATATTCTATAGATGAGATACCATTTTGTATTACTTCAAAGAAGAGCTTAAAAAGATTTATGTGAAATGTGATGGTCATTTTCCTTCGTTCTTCCATTATCATGTGCACCTACTCGACGTTCAAAGATCAAGAATAGTCAGAAATCACATCCTGTTTTATCCTATTTGCCAGCGACGATGGGGAAGTGCAAAACTAGGAATCAACAACTAGCTTTATGTGCCTAGTTAGTAAAAACTCGTATAATATATGTTTTTATCTATAATTATAAAAGCTTTCATGTATTTTGTACATTTTAAAAATATTTTAAAAAGTACTCATACTTTTCAGATAATCGTATGAAACATGTAATAAAATTTTCAAGTATTATACTTAATGTATTATACTTTTTTTTTAAATAGGGATCCATCCCTTAATTTATTTATATCCAAAAAGAGCACAACGAATTAGAGGGGGGCCAAATCTGACCTCTGTTAAAGTAAAAGGGATCAACAATAATACGCACATATGGAAAAATCTGCGAATCTAAACACATAACAGATGAATCGAACGAAATCATCCACATGATGATGCCCCACATTTGCGGGATTGTGAGTGAGCATGGGAATTTGATTTAACATCTTGACGTGTTTGCATTGTTTTACCTTTTTTTGCAAGCTGCTTCCTCGCTTTCTTTGAAATCACTTAGGTAAATTGCTCGTGAACTTGTTTCTGGTCTTGGTATTTGTCTTTATCGCGTTGTGAATCATCTTCTTCTTCTTCATTTTTGTTACCATTGCATGTTGTATTTGAATGAAGAAAAGGCTTTTGATATACGAGGGGGATCCTACCATGTAATTTCTCCCATTTAAGCTATTCGAACACATCTTTAAATTGTGGCACATTTTTAAATAGTGGATTTTGAGGCATAGAGGATTTCGTGTCTGTTCTTGTACTTGTACTTGTATCCACAAGGGGTGTGTCTCCAACTGACACCATATCACGTGGGTCATGAACTTGGTCTACCTTCGCGAGCGCACCGTTTGCCACATCAGACGTAATTCCATTACCTTGCTGTGAGGAGTCGCCAGCCTCCATCGCCTTTTCTTCCAATGCAGCCTCTGTGAATGCGCCATTAGCTGGTTGAATGGAATGCTCATTCTCAGACTTCGGATTAGTGAATTCCCCATCCTCAAATGGATTCGAAGTCGAAGTCTGTAGCCCAACATCTGTTCCATGCTCCGGCACCACAACCCGATCGGTGACAATAACAGACTTTGCAGCTTTTCCTATCCGAGATACAACCCCACTCAAATTTTGATCCACAGCAAACCCTTGAGGCTCCCGTATAACCAATGGCTTATTCATTTGCAGGTTTGGTAAAACCAAAGATTGAGCATCATCTTTTCCTTACCCTTATGATTTTGCCTAATATTCGATTGAAAATCATCAGGATTAATACTATCCAAAACAAACTGCAAATTATTCCCTAAAGTGGCAGCCTCTGGAATTGTCTGAGCATGAGCAGCAGACATTCCTTGTTCCTTGTTGACATCTGCGGCCGGTTTGCTCTGGACTGTCGTCACCTCCAACTCCTTCTCCTTCTCATTCACTACTTTTGGAACATAGATTTGGCGCTGTTTTTGTGTTTTAGAAGGGATTTCGTGAATTGGCGGATCAGATCGCAAGAAAAGATTTTTATGAAAGCACTGCTTCTTTGCATGACCAAACCTACTACAAAACCCACATCTAAGATGGCCACATTTCCATCTCAACAGGCTGCCAGAACCTGAAGTGCTCATCACCTATCCAAATACATGGTATTTTGCTTCTTACTACACCAAGATACTAAGTATTTTTCAAGAAAGTTACATATACCCGTTGTACTTTTTCTATCTACCCTACACCTACTGAAGTCAGCATCCGAGAATCCACATAAAGGAAATTCAAAACACTTAGGATACCATAAGCCAAAATTCACAGTTTCTTTTAGGTATCTAAGAATTCTTTTTACAGCATTTAAGTGAGATTCCTTTGGACAGGACTGAAAGCGAGCACACAAGCATACAACAAATATGATATCAGGTCTACTAGCAGTTGAGTAAAGCAAGCTACCAATCATACCTCTATACTTCTTTTCATCAACCTTTGTACCTTCTTCATCCTTGTCAAGTTTAGTAGAGGCACATATGGGTGTTCGAACTTACTTTGAATCTTCCATTCCAAATCTTTTGAATAGCTCCTTAGTGTATTTTACTTGATTAATGAATGTTCCTTCTCGGGGTTTGAACCACTTGGAGTCCAAGGAAGAAATTTAATTCTCCCATCATACTCATCTCAAACTCTTTTTGCATTATTGTGGAGAAATCTTTGCACAAACTCTCATTAGTAGCACCAAATATAATATCATCCACATATATTTGCACAATTAACAGATCATGTGTACTTTATTTAGTGAAAAGAGTGGTATCTACAATTTCTCTTTTAAAACCATTTTCAATCAAAAAATCATTTAGACGTTCATACCAAGCTCTTGGAGTTTATTTTAATCCATACAAAACTTTTGAGAGCTTAAACACATGATTAAAATAAATCTCATTTTCAAAACCAGGGGTTGATCAACATATACTTCTTGATCAATAAAGCCATTTAGAAAGGCACTTTTTACATCCATTTGAAATAGTTTGATATTCTTGAAATATGCAAAGGCAAAAAATATTCTAATTGATTCTAACCTAACCACGGGTGCAAATGTTTCATCAAAGTCTATTCGTTTTTCTTGAGCATATCCCTTGGCTACAAGTCTGGCCTTATTTCTAACAACCTCACCTTTATCATTTATTTTGTTTCTAAAAATTCATTTCGTGCCAATGATAGGATGATTTTAAGATCTTTCAACCAATGTCCAAATCTTGTTCCTTTCAAATTGATTTAGCTCATCTTCCATAGTTAAAATCCAGTTCTCATCTTTCAAGGCATCAACAATATTCTTGGGTTCAAAATGTGAGACAATGCAAAATTATCCATCAATTGTTTAGAGGAGGAACGAGTTCTAACCTTTTCTAATGGATCACCAATGATGAGAGTTATTTCATCGACCATATTTGTTCTTATTTGGGCATATTCGAGTATTACCACCACTATTTCTATTTAGTGTTCGGGCTCGATAGGGGGTTGATGGGTGGATGGAGATAAGTGGTGTTCTACTGGACTTGTTACTATACCTCAAACGTTGACGGAGTGTCAACGGACTGGGAAATTGTTGCTATGGCACTAGCTGCAAGTAAAACATTGTACGGGACTAAGTGCTACGCTTGAATTCTGGCAGGAGCCATCATATCAGCTATATTAATGTTTGAATCCTGGGTACTCTGTCTAAAACCTGGCAAAAGCCACCGATCAGTACCGTATTCTTTTTCTTGCTGGTGTTAAAGTGCTTATCTAAATGTGTGAACGGTCCATGACATTATTTGTAACTATTTATTATCTTCGTTCTAAGATTTTGAGTTATGTGGAAAATATCTTGCCAATTTGACTGCATGTTTTCTTGGATCCTCATTGGAATTTTAGTCATTTTTTTATTTGTTTTCCTTAATAGGGTGCGGGGATGAGAGAGACAAAATAGCAGTAGTTGCATTAGAAATTTTAAACTTGTATTTGGCCGATACTGTATTATAGTACTAGTTGTTTAAGCTCTTACTTCTGCCTTGTATTTCAGCTTGTTTATTCAGATGATTTGTAGCATGTACATGATATATTGAAGAATGATAGTGCTATTGATTTGGTATTCAAAGAATAGTGAGTTTGAAAGTTGTAGTCTTCATTTTAAATAATTGCCATCCTTGTTACACTTGGTGAGGTGATTGAATTACTTGTATTTTTATCCATTTAGCTATGCACCGAAGTATGAATGTTTTGTGAAGTTGGATAGATGCAATATTTCTTGAGGAATTTTGTGCTTACTTTGCAGTTTTTTTTTTCTTGGCTAACCCTGAACACAGGGAAGGACGCCACCCCCATTAATTTATTGATAAAATTTGAGAAACCACCGAACAAACCGGTTCCTACACACCTACATGATCCTGGACAATCCTCCTAACAGAAGAAAAACGGATCCTATCTAGGCGCATGACTCCTCTAGCTGCCGGAGGTAACTCTGATGTGGACGTGTAAATCACCTCTCCCCCTGAGCAGACCCAACATTCGATAAAACATCAGCAACTTGGTTCGCCTGGCGGAGACAGTGTCGCACCCGTGAGATGTGCTCCTTCAACGCAAACAGCTGCTGTATCTCCTGATAAACACTCCATGGACAACCAGCCTTACCAAGTAGAATATGGGCTAAAACGAGTGAATCTAATTCGACATCCAATCTGCCAAACCCTCGTTGAACGCACCTTCACCCCAAAAAGCAGAGCTCGAACTTCGGCCTAAACACTCGTAGCCTGACCAATATGGCAGGAAAACGCTAAGATCAACCTACCCCCGTCATCTTGAAGGACCCCTCCTCCCCCACTGACACTTGGGTTACCCTTAGAACACCCATCAGTATTGAGTTTGAGAACATCACCTGAAGGCCGAGACCACCTCACTAGCGTATAGGACACCCGAGGAGCCCACCGGGAGATATCTGCATAAAATTGCACCCAAGCCATTGGGAAGGACCTATGTTCCTTAAAGTATATTGCAAACAGCTCCAGTAGATTGGACATGACCAAACTGCACAACCTGTCAAACCCTACTTGAATCCTCTCAAATCTCATGGAGTTCCTATGCTTCCACAGGTGCCAGCAAATCAGAAATGGAAGAATATGATGAATGAAAGCCAAATACTGATTACCCATCTTCCCATACCACCAGACTGCCAGACGGACACGACACGATGAGCCTGTCCAAGATATGCCCACCAAGCTGCCGATTACTTTGCAGTTAATGTTATCTCTGAAGTTAATATGAGTGAGTGAGTCCTGATGAAAACTGGACAGGCGGTCCGCTAACCCTTGCGGTACGCCCTAGGGAAAGGTGGGATCGTCACAAAAATAACCAAATACAATACGTGAAAGGATTAAAGAAGGAAAAGATGAATAAACCAAGTGCTTGAATTCACTAGTAATCCCCAATAAAGTCGCTAAGTTGTCGCGCTCCATTTTTTGAAATAAAAGGGTGTTTAATGAAAAAGTAAATTTTTGGTTTCAAAAAATATAAAGAAAAAATGGCCTAAATAAGACTAAAAATGCAATAATTTGGGTCCAAAATTTAGTTTAAAAAGGATTTAAGTATAGAGAGCCACCACTTAGTATTGAGTTTAGGTGTACTAAGTCACCGATAAAAAAGTATTTAATAAAAATTAAAAAATCCCTTTTTTAGATGACTTCAAATCTTTGAAAATACGAGAAAAATGTTTTGGAGTCACAATTAAGGAAAGGGAAGACAAAAATTCGATCAGTTCAAATTTAAGGCACCCTTTCAACCTAATTAAAACTAGTTGCGAGATTTAGTCAAAAATTTTCTATTATAACTCTCAAACTTATCACATTTGGATGTTTTTATTGGATGCAAATCTAAATCTAAAGGAGGTATTGAGAGGGATGAAATGTCTCTTCAAAATCTAATTGATACTAACATATTAATTGTGAAACTCAATAATAATGATCACTTAAAGAGGTCACAAGTATACAAGAATGAGATTCGAAAAAAAAATTAAAATTTGTATATATAGGTATAAGTGGTCAAAGAAAGAAGGATGTAACATAATGGGTACGGGGACAAAATCTCGTGACAATTTTCCTTTTTATAGAGGGATAATAGCGTGTTAAGGTTAGGAAAACCATGCTCATTTCTTATACTCGAAAGATGACTCTTCTAAACTACACAAGCAAATGAATTAATTTTTTCTAATTTCCTAAATGAAATGCAAGTTTAAATGATATGGTTTATGTGAGAACCTGTAATTTTCATTTTCTAGGTTTCTCGTATTTTTATGGCTTGTTTTCTGCATTTTCGTGCCTAGGAAAAATTCTAGATGAATTTAAGGAGCAGATATAATTTTTAGATGCTTTTTCTAGTATCGAATGGATTTTTAGAAATTAAGAGCGTATACCGGACGTGGGACCCACTAGTGTGAAAATTTCGAAAAATTTCGGCCAACTAGGTTAAGTTTTGAATACTGGAATTAATTTACCGGGTGTTAAGAAATAAGTAGAGGGTGCTAAGTGGATTGGTATAAGAGAGACAAGGTAGGTAAGTATTTATTAAAAGGTGACAAGTGTCACCATAGGAGTGGTTTGACCTTTTTGAACACTATTCACCCTTTTACCAATTTGGTTAAAATAGCTTAAAAATGACCCAAAAATCATCAAAAAAATCCTCCATGGTGGCTGGCCCTCTCATTCTCTCTTTCTCTCTCTCTTACTCTAAGCACAAGGAAGAAAACTCTTCAAGCTTGCTCCAAATCATCAAAACCAACCATCCAACCTTGATTTTGCTCCATAAAACCACTTAAGGAGGTGTTGGTGAGTTGTTGTGTGAAATTATTTGGAAAGTTAAGGTGTCCAATAGCTCTCTCTCTCTTGTTTTAAGGTAAGTTGTGAAGAACCACCCTCCTCCCTTAATTGATGCTTAAATCATGCTTAGTGGTAGTATGAGATGCAAGTTTATGGGTTATTTCTTGATTTGTGGTTGAAGTGATGAAATTTTATTATTTTTGGGGATTTTTTCTGTTTTAATATAAGCATGATTGTGTGGCTATCTATGATGATTAGAAATGGTATATAATGACTCTAGGAGGTGGAAAAAGTGATTAATTGCAACCAATTTCTGGTTTGGAAGAAATTTCAGAAAATTAGGGTTCTTGAGGGAGCATTCTGCTCGAATTTTTAGCTCCTAGTTAGAGGCCGAATTGGCCTTGGATTAAAACATAAAAGTTGTAGGGAATGATATTTTAGAGGTGCCTACAAAATTTCAGGTCAATCGGAGTAGTGTAGAATGAGAAAAGTCGAAATTACTATTGCTGTTCTGGTTTTACCCGAATGTAAGATTTGATCCTGTAATTGGTTGTTTTGGCTGGAATTGCTTCCGAATTGGTTGTTGAGACCTTCTGATGAAATTTATCCCTGTTTCTTAGCTTTCAACTGGTTTTGGAATTTCTGGATTTGGACTTGGAGAGCCTGAGTTATGAGGTTTCCGCTAGAATGCGTTTTGGTGAATCTGTTTTACGTTTTTGATGTAGTATCTTGCATTTTTGACCTGTTTGCACTCAAAACTGGGTTGAGTGACCTTCTGTGATGTTGTAGCCCTGTCTTTTAGCTTCGAAATGGTGGGTCTTGTACCCTCATCCGATAATCGTAGTGAAACTGGTGCCATTACCGCAAAATGAGGACAAAAACTGTTTTTTTTTTCAGGGCCAAAGCTAGTTACATTTCCGAAATTTCTGGTTTCCTTTAATGTTTGTATATGCTTATGGAACCCTATTGGGGTCATGTTTGGCCTTGGTTTATGACTCGTTATCGAGTCTCATTGTATTTGTTTGCATGTTTTAGGACGTGACCGTGGTGCACAACGTTCTTTTGACGGAAGTGCATGAAACCACATTTGCGAGCTTGGTGAGTGTACTACTCACTTGTGTGTTATTATATGACTTTGATACTTGAACTTGAGATGTTGAATGTTAATTGATTGAAGTGAGAGTGTACTTTATCACTCTCACTTATTGTTTCGCATGTTATTGGAATGTTATATGAAATGTTAGATGAAATGAAATACATGACTTGGTGTCGTTTGGACGAGTCTCCAACGACTACAATTGTTATCCTTGAGCTCAACCCCATTGGTAATTGATTGAATCGAACCGGCGAGGGCTTGGTGGTGCCAATTAATGTGCATTGGGGCAATGTTATATGGAATCTTGTAGTATGAGAGACTCTCGATTCCGGTTTACTCGAATAATACCGCAATGCAAGTGTTTGGATTTCGGGCCCGGTTGGGGAATGTTAGGTGGAAGGAATGGAAGTAAAGTAGAGTCTACGGTTGGTTATTGTTGAACATTGACGGAGAGTCAATGACGTTCGATCAAGAAATGCAAACGAGGAAAAGGGCTCTTGAGAGCCATCTGTATCCTTTTATCACCATATTTGACGTGTGCCTTTGCTTATTTTACTATATTGAATGAAAGCTTGATGCTTATATGCAATTGGTTGCGTAAGTGATAGTATCTCACTGGGCAATTAGCTCACACCGTTCCTTTTGTTTTCCTTACAGGCATATGACTACTTTTGGAATAATTCTTGCTAGTTGGTTGCTGAATGAACTAGATGAATATCTCTTTTGTATTGTATATGAAGTGGGACCCTAAATGTATCTTTAGGGCCGTTTTCACTTTAATTTGGCAAACCAAACATGTAGTAACTTTTGGATTACTTTTGTATGCCATTGTGGCTTGTAATTGCAAAATGTCAAGTGTATATGTGTTTTAATGTTTGGTTGGGTTCTGACGGGTCGGTTACTATTTATGGTCGACTCCGGATTTCATTTTTTTTATTTTGGCTTATTTTACCATTTTGACTGGTTTACGCGCGTTATAAGTTCCGGAACGCAATAGATCGCTCTAAACTGCACCGTTAGTCCTGGCGAGAGTTAGGCAGGCAGTCCGCTAACCCCTTTGGTTCGCCTTAGGGGAAGGTGGGGCTGTCACAGTTTACATATACAACAATAAGGAAATAATATAAGAGAAAATATCGTGTAAATGAAAAAAAAATCTAAAAATAAAAAAATATGCATGAAATAATATAAATGGCACACAATGTATGAGTCTAGGATGCAAAAAGGGTTTAGGAGTTTAGTATTGGACTAACCCATTTCTATAAGCCCTCGCTAACATTGGACTAGCAAGAAAACGAGAAAGGTTATAACTAGCATTGAACTAGTGTGGTGACATCATGCATTCATTATTTATAATAATAAAATATATAAAGTATAATTAAAATAAATGAATATATATATGAGCACATATGACACATAGCACATAAACATAATATATAAATGCAAGATTTTAAGGAATCCAAGTAAAACACATGAGCATATGAGCCATATTAATACATCACAACCCTATCTATTATACTAGGGGACCTAAATATGGTCTAAATAGAGGAACACAAGAAAATAAATATATCTAACCTATCTATTATATTTGGAGAATTAAGTACAATATAAAATAGAAAAATATAAGAAAATAAATCTATCTAATTTGTTTATTACATTTGTCTATCTAATTGCAGCTAAAAAAATGTATAAGCTACCTGTTACATCTCAGGTATTGGAATACCCCCAAATAATTATAAAAATTAAATTAGATAAACATAAAAATGAATATAAACTTAAAGCAAATAAATAAAATAAAATAATAAAAAGAGTAATATAAGAGCACATAGGAATATATAATCGGAATTAAAAGAGTAATATAGATACCTCCCATTTGACGTAGTGGACTATAATGAGGGGAGATTGACCTCTTTATGCTCAAAAATCAACAAAAGGTCAAGGCAATAATTTAATTGAAAATGCATTAAAAGCGAGCATAAAATGTACTAAATTCACATTATCATGCCAAAAATGCAAATAAACTTAAAATACACAAAATTGCAAGCTAAATGTATTTAAGAAAAGCATATTTAGCAATTAAAGAAAGGAAACAATTATAATTTAAAAATCAAAAAGCTATCAAGAATAAATTGCAAAAACTAAGAAGTTTCTAGGGTCAAAACATATTTTTTAAAAATTTAGAGGTCAAAATTAAGTAAAGATATTCCAAAATGCAATTAATATAAGGACCTAAATGAAAGAAATCTAAAATTTTGGGCCATAATGGAATCACTCAAAAGTTTAGGGATCAAATTGCAAAATTTGATTTCAGATTTAAGAAAAATGCAAGGGAAACAATTGTGGATCATTTTTAGTGTTTGGTTTGCACTACTTTGGCCCAAAAGAAAAAGTGTAAATTATCTTAAGTAAAAAAAAAGGACCTAATTAAATATCCAAATAGGCTCAAAATAACAAAAATATCAAATTTATACTGTTAAAGCCCAATCCGATACCCACACTAAAATAAAGACTTAGCCCATTATTTTTTTTGCTTTCTCTTTTTCTTTTTCTTTTCTTTCTTTTTTTCTCCTTCTTCTTCCCCTTTGGCCAGACACCTCCAAGCTCACGACTAGGCATGGCTGCTTTAGCCGACGCTGCCACCGCCGGTGACCCTACCGATTGTTGAAATTTGTCAAAATTCACCTCCTCACTCGATTTTTCGTGTAGGATCCATTTTCAGCTTTAATTTTTAATAAAATGAATAAAAAGGGGCCCAAATGCAAATTTACAATCGCGTTTCCTTCTCCTCCAAAACCACTTGAACCAAGTCCAAAAAATCACACTAAATACATCATCATGTTCCTTACAAGATGCAAAACTCAAAACAACACTCAATCCACAAGAAAAAAACCATGAAATCATAAGTTCATATGCAAAAATTAGAAATTTCCATGAAAGAAAATTGTCAACATTTAAAAGCTAAACCAAATTAAAAAAAAAGGAAAGAGGGAACCTTGGTGAAGATTAAAGGCCATGGTGGTAGCTGGAGATCAGGCTAGTGATGAGGAAAAGAGGAGAGCTCCTCTTTCCTTTCTTTCTCTCTTTCTTTTTCTTTTTTTGTGGATATGTTACTAGAGTAGAAAACTCGAGAGAAAAGAAAGACTCTTCATGCCTTATAGTGTTTGTGTGTGCACACGCATTTGTGCTAATGTGTGTATGTGTAGAGATTGAGCTTGTGTGTGAGTACGTGTGTTTGTGTCCTGAGAGAGTCAAGAGAGTGAGATTATGTGTGTGCCTATGAAATTTTGAGAGAGAGAGAGAGAGAGAGATGTAATGGGGGATGGAGTGTTTGTGTCCTAGTGTAAGTGTAGTATATAGTGTGTGTAATGTAAGAGCTATGAAAGAGAGATTGTGTTTTTTGAGAGAAATTTTTCATGTGTGCTGGTGGCTTTTATTAGAGAGCGAGAAAGGGAGCCAAGAGAATTGTTTGAGAGAGTTGGTGGAATTAGGGCTGCAAACGAATCGAACCGATCGCGAGCCAATCGCAAACGGCTCGAACATGAACTTGAGCTCGAGCTCGAGTTTAAAAACATTAAACTCGTTGGCTCGCGAGTACGATTATATATATATATTTTTTATTTAATAGTAAAATTACATATATATCCCTAATATTAAGAAAAATTATTATTATTATTTATTTTTAAAAATAAAATAATAAAAATTATTATTTTTTTAGCTCAAACTTGACATTTTGAACTCGTCGAATTCGAGTTCGAGTTCGAATTTCATAAAATTAACTGGAAGTTTAGCTCGATAAATCCAAAACTCGACTCGACTCGTTTACACCCCTAGGTGGAGTAGTTAGCAAAAATTTGACCAAAACAATAAAACATCCTTCTTTGCCAAAATTTTTTATTTTTCAACTTTCTCTGTTTTTCTCTCTATTTTTAAGATAAACCTACAAAAATAAGAAAAATACACATTAGAATGCTAGAAAATAAATGACCCATTAAACAGATAAAAATTCAATAAAATATTGAAAAATTGCAAAATTTTGGGGTTTACATGCTCAATCCTTTTTGATATCCCAGACACTGAAAGAAAGTGCAATGAATTATATTGTGTTTTTTATTCCTTGATGACTTTGTTGAAAAAGAATATGAGAACTAATTCTTTGCATCTGGTCTTGGTTTAAGTTTTGTTTGCCAAAATTATACTTCTGCTGTTTGTTTCTCCTTTTCTGGCAAAGGCATCATGCTATGGTGATTATTATTTATGAATATATGTGCTATGAAGTTGGAAGATCTAGATCATCAAGTATCATATAGGATCATAATATAAGTTGGTGACGGATCTTGCAAAGTTGGATGAAATGATTGAATTAGAGTGTTCTGTTATGTTTAAATGTGTAATCTTTTCGCAATAGTGTGTTTTGTTATTTTCATATTCCACGAGGGGTCTAATTTCATAGATGAGTCTTGCAAAATTTATGATTTGCAAGACTTTGTGAGAGGGGAAAGGAAGGGTTTGCAGGGGAGGGGAGGGAAAGGGAAAAAGTAGGAGAAAGAGGAATAGGAAAAAAGAGGGAGGGGAGGGGCAGTGGTGTGGTGGCAGTGGCGGTGGATGTGGAGGAGAGAGGAGGAGAAAGGTAATAGTGGTGGTGGGTAGTGGTGTGTGGTGGGTGGTGGGTGAAAGAAGAAAAAAATGTGTGGGTAATTGGTAAATTTTTTATATGTATTTTTATTTTTGTAAGTTGTATTTGAAATTGTATGTTTTTTTAAGTTATTTTTCAAATGTTATTGTAAACTCCAAAAACAAAAATAGTTTTCAAAAGAATTGCCAATCCACACAAAGCCACCACTAGTTTCCAATCAAATACTTGTTGGAGATTTAGGAAGAAGGGAAGGGGGATGTAAGGAGGGAAAGGTTAGAGATTTGAGAAGAATAAAAGAATGTTGAAAGGAGCAGGAGGACATCAAAACCTTTTCAAAGTGTATGCTCAATACTACCTCGGGCTTAGCAGCCTTGTTGACGAAGAGTTGCAGTAAACATGACTCAAAATAAAGATTCGAATTCTGAACAGGAAGAGGACATCTTAAGGAGAGGGCAAAAGAAATTTAAACAGTGATCTATGATAGGTTGCATTTTAGTGGGTATTTTGGGCGTTATTGCATAATTAATTGACTGAATATTTTCGTTAATTGGGTGGATTTTACTAATATTCTGTTTTGGGTGCTAATTGCAGGAATGGGTGCCGAAAAGTGCTTAAATTTAACTTTTAGGAGATTCATCGGACGTGGGGCCCGTTTGAGAAGCTGAAGAAACCTAATTGTAATAGATTTTATTTTAATATATTTCTAGGGAGTCTTGCTGCAATTTTAAGAAGTAACAATTTGTAATTTATCTCTGGCGCGGCTTAGGTTAGAGGGGAGTCTTCGTTTTTGTTTTTGAATGAGAGGAGAGAGCCGCAGCCTGAAGTGGAGAAAGGCAACGGACACAAGCCATCATTGTTGACTTGTGAGAAACCAATTCTTCATGTTTTGACTTGACAACTTGAGAAATCAAGCAATTGAGAAACTTTCACTCTCGTGTATCTTGACTTCAATTGGAAAAAGGAAGAAAGCTTAAAGGAGCCGTCATTGTTGACTTTGCTCTTGGGCTGTCCTACCTTGTGCGAATCAAATTGGAGAACAAAAGCAATCTCTCGTATGTTTCCACTTAACAATCGAGAGCAATACAAATTTGAGCTTTCTCCTCCTGTGGTGGACCGAAGCGGGATAATCGAAGTGCAAACCTTTCTCAGTTTTCCACGCGCGGTTTGTCCTCCATTAATGGAGGGCTAATTCTCTAATTCTAGTCAAGGGACAGCTGATGAATTGGTTCAATTAATGCTGTGAGATCTAAACCGCTTTTAATTATTTCCTCCGTTTATTGGTATTTATATGTTCTTTGCTTTTAACTGTTATAGCTCTTGTGTATGATTGATTAGTGCGCAATAATTAATTATTCATATAGGCTATTTTGCTAAATAGAGGTAATTGAATCCGTAATTGTTCGTTACCTCTATCCCAGTAGCAACTGGTATAATTGGGTTTATGTCAGGGGAATATATGATCTAGCTTAAATAAACCCTCGTAGCGTGTTTATTGGTTAGGATTGGGCCTTTCTAATTATTAATGCAATCTGGAAATTGAATCCTACGGTCGTACCTAGGGTTGTTTTTGGGTTAGAGGAATAGCTAACGGTCGTACCTTGGCTATCGATAAATTAAGGAAGGGTTGGTTGTTTAGCGCGTGCGAGACAACTAGAACCAATCTATTAGTAAATGTTGGAATTACCTTTGAATCAATGATCAGTGCATGAACCATTTCTGAAGTATACCCTTGGCTAGAGTTTCTCTCATTTATTTCTTTTAATTAATTATTTTCTGCAGTTAATTTGTTTAGTTGGCATTTGATACCAAAACCCCCCATTAATCTTGATTTGAAAAGAAACAAATATCTCTCCAGTCCCTGAGGAGACGACCCTGCTTACCACTATCTACTAGTTAGAGAACTCAGTTAAATAATTAATTCAGGTATATCGGATTAAGCAAACTCTTCGGGAACAGGGTGAATCAAGTAACCCATTGCACACCTAGAGTCCCTGCTCCAGTACTCGGATTGATTATTGACTGATTTAGGTGGTAGTTAGGTTTTATTTATTATTATTGCACAGGTTCGGCACCTGTCAATCTACAAGGGAGCTAGTGGCAAATCGCAGTCCTTATGCCCACGAGGAGAGGGATCCAATGGGATGTCATATGCAAAGCCGCAATCTAGAAACAGGGTTCTAGGTGGGAAGGTCATTCTTGGAAACACTCAAAGGCGGGAAGTCATCAGGGGAGTTCTACGATGGGGAAGGAGAAGATGTGGATTTTATGTGGGTCCGCAATTTTCGGATCTTGATTTGAAGAAAGACGATGAAATCAGGGAATCAAAATTTCCTCGAGTTGATTCCAAGCAAGAAGAAATCCTGAAATTCTGGAGACCATGGAGGAGGAGTCTTCTGATTAAAATTTTAGGGCGACAGGTAGGCTTTAAAGTGTTAGAAAACAGGTTAAGAGAAGTGCGGGCATTGCAAGAAGATTTCGAATTACTAGATCTGGAGAATAGATTCTTCCTTTTCCGCTTCAAGAACAAAGCCGATTACCAGCGAGTGCTAGAAGATGAGCCATGGATAGTACAAGGGCACTATATAACTATTAGCAAATGGAGACCAGGATTTTGACCAACGAATGCAGACATCAAAACCACATTAGTGTGGGTTAGACTTCCTGGCTTACCAGTTGAGTATTATGATGAGGCATTCTTATTACGGATAGGTAATGCACTTGGAAAAGCTATAAAGGTGGATCATCAGACGATATCAGCTACAAGAGGCAAATATGTGCGGCTGTGCGTAGAAGTAGACTTGAAGCAGGCACTAGTGCCATTTCTCTGGGTAGATAGGGAGCTCCAGGCAGTAGAGTATGAGGGGCTAGAAGCAATTTGTTTTGAGTGCGGTAGATATGGACATGTAGCAATTAACTGTCACAGGGAGAAGGAGGATTCTGGTGAAACCTCGAAGGAGAGGAGGAGGGAAAGAGAAAAGAAAGGGGTGGAAGCAAAAAGCAAGCCTTACGGGCCATGGATGGTAGCAAGCAAGAGAAGGCCAAGAGTTGACAACATGTCTAAGGTAGGGACAACCCAGTCGATACCAGGTGCAAACTATCAACAGGAAGTACAACAGCAGGATGAATTTAACGGGGACCTAAATAGGAAGGGAAAAGTCCAATAGAGGACGTGGGGCCAAATATAGTGGCATGGGCAAATGTGCAAGGGAATCTAGGTTGTAGATTTGGAGTGCTTAACGAAGTAGTAGAGGAGGACATCAATCAAGATGGAACGGATTCAAGGGAACAACTTAAGGAAAAACTCATCAATGTGTCAAGGCCTCCGCATGGAATAGTTTTTAAGAGTGTCAAGAAGAATGTTGGAGGAGTGAAACGAAAGGACAACCAACCTAACGGTTCTAGTAGAAAGGTGTAGACACCAAAATTTCATTTATTTAATTCAATTTTAGCTTTATTCTTTTATTTTTATTTTTATTTTTATTTTTATTTATTTTTATTTTTGTTTTTATTATTTTATTTTAATTGATTTAAGGCTGCAAAATAGTAATTGGTGTTTGTTTTATTTTTTGGTACATTAAGATTCATTATTTTCTTTTCTTTTTAAAAATATTTTTACACTAAATTTCAAAAAAAGAAAATTCTTAATAAAGATCCATTTTTATATCTTTTTTAAACTCTGTTTTTATATATAAATGACATTTTGTAAGGTAATTAAAAATTAGCATTGAAAAGAAAAATACAAAATACAAAATGATACGTGACACTCATGCAATAGGGCCAAGTGTTAGCACATGCAATAGGGCCAAGTGGCACACATATAATAGGATTAAGTGGGGCACATGCAATATGGACAAGTATCCATTTATTTCTTTGAGAACACAACACTTAGAAGATGAGGTGTTAGGACACATGGAGGCCTAAGGAAATTTGAGAGAAAAATAAAAAAGGGAAAGAAAAAAAGAAAGACCAGCTACGGCAACTAAAAAACGAAAAAGGGTCTTTGGCTAAAAAAAAAGAGAAAAGGCTTCGGCATTAGAAAAAACAGGGGAAGCAAAAAAAAAAGACTAGGGACGAAGGAAAAAAGAGGGGAAAAAACAAAAAAGAAAAAAAAAAAAAAGAGAGAGGAAAGAAAAAAGGGCGGCGGACGAAGAGGTCTGGGCCCTCTGGGGCGGAGGAAAATTAGAAAGGAGCTTCAGGAGGGGTAAAACGGAAGAGAAAGCAAGAGAAAAAGAGGGGAAATCTGGAAATTTGGAAAGGAACTTCAAGGCCGGAAAAAAAAGGAATAGAAACCGAAGGAAAAGAAGAAAAGCTTGGGCGGAGGAACTGAATCTTGTTAGCAGCTCCAGGATTTTCCATCACCACCCGCAAATCTTCGATCGAGAAAGAGCGCTTGCTGTAAGCTATTATTTTCCTTTAAATTTTGTTTTCTCATCAAGCTCAGATTTTGAAGCTCAAAGCAGAGAGTGGTTTATTGAATTTTCTGAGGATTATCCACAATTTTTGAATGTGCGTGCTTTATGTATCAATTAGATTGAATGTCCTTGGTTTTCTGACAATTTTGGGGCCGATTATAACCTCAACTGAGCAAAAATTTGGTGAAATTTTAATGCCCATTTGCTGTTCGATGAAATGCCACATTGAGAGTTCGGCTTGAAGGACGAATTGATTTCTGTTTTGCACACATTCGGCCAGTTCAAACGAGAGTTGTGAAAAATTTTGATGTGTTTTCTTTTTGCGCCTTTCCTGTTTTTCTTACCCTTTCTCTGGTATGAATCCGAGGTACATCTTGACATTGCGTGAAAAAGAGCTTGTGTGATTTTCATTTTTTTGATTGAGAGTACCAGTTGAACTTTCTGATGTTTTGTCCGCGAGGAAGAACGATAATGGCGGTACTGATGTTCAATCCGTTTGGAGAAAATGATCATTGTCTAGGGGTGTGTAAAATGAAAAATTCCGATTTATCGACCGAATTCGAATTGAATTCGGAATTTTCGAAATCGGTAAATTGGAAATCGGAATCGAATTCGGATTTTCCGAATTCATATATTTCGAATTTGGTTCGAATTCGGTAATGAAGTTTTTTAAATCGAAATTCGAATTTCGATTTCGATTTCAAATTCGTTTTTAATATATAAATATATTTTTTATACATGTAATATAAAATTTATACTACATAATATTATATAAAATTTATAAAATATTATATTGTAAATTTTATATTATATAATAAATTTTATATTATATAATAATATATAAATTTTTCCGAATTCGGTGAAATCGAAATTTACCGAATTCCGAATTGAATTCGGTACGAATTCGAATTCGAAATCGAATTCGGTCGAATTATCAGATATTAAAATTTCGAATTCAAACTTCCGAATTATCGATTTCGAATTCGATGAACACCCCTATCATTGTCTAGCTTTATAATTTCAGTTCCGAAATTTGCCCTTTCTCTGTGATCTAACCCCCAAAGTTTTTAGAACTTCATAATTTGATCCTAAAACCTTCATAATTATTCAATTAGGTCCTTATTTTTGTTGCATTTGAACCCCTCAAATTTCCCCTATTCTGATATGGCCCAAAAACTTTTGTAATGGAACCAATTTCGCCCTTTTTAATTTTAATCATCCTTTTATATTTTTAAGTAGTTTTTTGGGTAGGTTAATTCTGGATTTTAGGTCATAATTGTGGCTTAATAATTTTTATTGATTTGTTTATCTTGTTGGGTTTAGTAGCATGGTTTAGGGTTTGGGTAATAATACTTGGTTGGGTTTGGCTAATGGGTTATTGGTTTATTTTCTGGGTTTTGACTTGGGTTTAGGGGGTTAAAATCCAACATTTTTGGTTGGGTTTTAGGATTGGGTTTTGATTAATTTGGTTGGGTTTTAATTGGTAAAAAGTGGGTTGACCCACTTCAATCCCTTGGACTTCCGATCGGGCCAAGTAGTCTTGGCCCAAGGAGAAGTCAGAAAATGGCCCATTCTGATCCATTAAGAAACCAGAAATAAAATTTGCAGATCAATCCTCATACTTCTAAATAATTATACTATGTCCCTAAAAACTTTTAATTTCTTTCAGTTAGGTCCTTAAACTTTATTTTTTTAATTGTGACACTAATTTTTGTGATAATTATAATTTGACCCTCAAAATTTTTTTTACAATTAAATCTCTATTTGTTTTAATTTCTTAAATGTAGATTATTTAAGTGATTTAATTTATTCAATTTCATATTTATTTTGATCTTTTATGATTATTTGTTAATTAAAGCGATGTCTTGACCTTTTTATTTGTTTTTGGAGGATAAATAAGAAAATTTCCATTTCCTTAGGTCACCAATTTAAAGGAGGTATACTCTGTCCTTTATTTTTATTTTATTTTATTTAATCCTATGTGCTCCTATGTGATTTTATATGTGTAATTGCATGATTTTTGAATGTTTTATTTTATTTATTTATTTATTTAGTCACTTTATTTGTTTTAATTTTGTGCATTTATTTGAATTTAATTTGTAATTAGTTGAAAGGCAATTAAATGTCAAAATTGTAATAGTTAGGGTATTATTTTACTCTTACACCCCCTTTAGATTGTAGTTAGGGCCCCCAAATGTAATAGTCAGGTCTTTATTCGCTTTATTTGCTTTGTGTGTTTTGCATGCTTGTGTGTGTTTACGTGTTATTCGCTTTTTTAGGGTCTTGCATCTAGATATCATGTTTATGTGTTATGTGCTATATGTGATTTATGTGTTTATTTGCTTTTATTATATTTTATACGATTTATTTGATTATAATAAGTGCATGACGTCACCACACTAGTCCAACGCTAGTTGTGATCCTTTGTTCCGATTTCTTATAGACATGGGTTAATTCAATGTTAGACTCTTAGGGACCTTCTGCGCGTTAGATCATGTTTGTATGACAATCACTACATTTTCATGCATATTTTCTATTTTTTTAGGATTTTTTATCATTTTGCATGACATACCCCTATATGTTTATCACTTATCCCATATTTTCCCTATATGTATATCTCTACTCTTATGGGTGGAACATGACATGTAGGGCGTGCATTGCATTTAAGAATTAGAACTAGGTTAGTATATTTTATTTGATTAGATTAGGAAAATGCTTCTCGAATATGGGATATAGACGAATATAGCGTTCTACCCTTAGCATGTTCATATTCTCTCTATTAAAGGAAAAATTAAAATCACAAATTTTAGTCACCGCACCCGTTATGATGCATTCTTTTAGGTCATGTATATTTGTATAATTATTATTTTCTTTTTTTCGAGTCTCATATTTTTGCACATTCGTGATCTCTTCAAAGAGTTATTTTTGGGCATAACAATTAATGTAATTTGCATCAATTAAGTTTTGAAGAGATATTCCGATCCTCCGACATCCTCGTAGGTTTAGGTTTTTGCATTCATATAGTGACATCTAAAGGTGATAAATTCTTAAGTTAAAATAAGAAAATTTTTGATTAAATCACGCAACTAACCTAGGTTAAGTTGAAAGGGTGTCTTAAATTTTATCATTGCCTTCCCTTTTTTCAAATGTGACTCCTGATCCCTTTTCTCTTGATTTTCGCAGACTTGAAGTCGTTTAAAAAAGATTTTCTCTATTTTTCATTTAAAATTTATTTTAGGTGACTTGGTACACCTTAACTCAATACCAAGTGGCGATTCCAATTTTTTTTATTAAAAGCCATTTTTAAACTATATTTTGGATAAAAAATCGTCGCACTTTCTAGTCCTATTCTAAGTTCATTTTCTTCATTTATTTTCTAAAAAATTAAAAATTTATTTTTTAATCAAAATTAAATGAAAATCATTTCTTTATTCATTTTTTCATTAAAAAATACAATTTTCTCAAAATTAATCAACAAATTCATAAACATTTTTATTATTTCTTTTAAAAAATGGGGCGCGACGAAAGGTGCATAGTGGTCAGCAAACTACCATGAAGGTTAGGCTCCCAAAAATTAGCAAAGCGCTTGCTTCCCAAAAGGCTGCATTTTTTAAGAGAGGTGAAGAATCCATCAAAGGCAGTCCCAAAGTGGGAGACATTTCGAGGGAGGCATTTACTTCTCATCCGTGTGTAACACTAAGGGATCCAATGGAGTACGAAGATATACTTGACCGATCGACAGAAGTAGAGAGAGGCACGGAGCAGAGGATATAGATCCGGGAGACCTTTCAAATAGTTCATTAGAAGAAGAGATGCAGGATTCATTTGAAAGAGTTAGCGCCTCCGTATCGTTACTGGAAGGAGCAATAATGTAACAGCCCCACTTTCCCCTAAGGCGAACCAAAGGAGTTAGCGGACTGCCTGCCCAACTCTTGCCAGGACTAATGGTTGAGTTCACATCGATCTAATACGTTTCAGAACATACTAACGCTAAAAAACAAGTCAAAATCCCAAAATAAAAAAAAAATGAAAATCGGAGCCGGTCATGAACAGTAACTACCACGTCAGAATCTGGCAGCCAAAAATTTTGTTTCGCCGTGTGAAGTCCGAATCTGTCCGAATTCTTGCCCAACATCAATCAAACCTTTATACGTTGAAATTAAGCATATACAATCCAAAGTAGTATACAAAGGTTATTCAAAAGTTTATACATGTATGGTTTGCCAAATCAAAAGAGAAAAAACGGACCCAAAGGTGCATTTAGGGTTTTAATCAATGAGCTATACAAAAGATATGTACATCTAGCTCAATTCAGCAACCAACTATAAAATCCACTCCAAAAGCATTTATTGTCCTGTAAGGAAAACAAACGGAATAGGGTGAGCTTACGTCCAGTGAGATACTATCACTCAAGCAACCAACTTCATATAAGTATAAAGTTTTTCATTTCAAATCATCAAAAGTAAACCAAGAGCACACATTAATAGAGTTGATAAAAGGATATGGACGGCTCTCAAGAGCCCCTTTCCTTGCTTACATTCTTGATCAAACCTCATTGACCCTCCGTCAATGTTTAAGAGTAACCAACCGTAGGCTCCACTTTACTTCCATTCCTTCTACCCAACATACCCCTACCAGGCCCGAACTCCAAACAGTAGCAAATTAGTAATATTCGAGTATAGCGGAATCAAGAGTCTCACTGCTACAAGATTCCATATAATAGTCCTCATGGCTCGTCAATTTCATGACCAATCCCTCGCCGGCTCGATTCAATTGACTACTAATGGGGTTGAGCTCAGTAGTGACAGTAATGGCCGTTGGATACTCGTGCAAACGACACCAAAATCCAGTTTTCAGGTACCATTCAAGTACCACAGTAAACAGTGAACAGTCACATACAATACAAAAGAGGGTGAGGACGATCAAGTATATCCTCACGTTAATCAATTTCAATGGCTAAATAAGCCTTCAAGACATCAATTTCAAGTATAGCAAAGCCACATTGTAAACAAACAAGTGAGTAGTACACTTACCAAGCAAGCAAATGAGATTTCATCAACTTCCGCTCAATGAGCGTCTTGGACCACCGTCACGTCCTAAAACATTCAAATAAGTATAATAAGACTCGATTACAAGTCATAACCAAATCCACATACCACCAAAATAAGGTTCCACTAGAATGTATAAGCACTAGAGTAAACCAGGGAAATCCGGAAATGGAATTAAGCTCTAATCCAAAAAAAAAAAAAAATAGTTTTTGACATAATTTTGCGATTTTGGCACCATTGGCACTACGATTATCGGATGGAGGTGCAAGATACACCGTTTCGAAGCTAACAAATAGGGTTACAATGTTACAGAAGGTCACTCAGTCCAGTTCATAGTGCAACTAGGTCAAAAATGCAGGATACTAAACCAGAACCGCAACAACAGGTGAACAAACTGCATTCTGGTTAACAAACTGTAATTCAGGCTACCTAAGTCCAAATCAAGTGCTTCCAAAGCCATACGAAAGCTAAGACATCAGGCTACATTTCTTCAGAAGAACTCAACAACCAAATCAGAAGTATTTCCAACCAAATTAACAAATTACAGAAGCAATTCTCAAGTTCGGGTTAAAACAGGGCAGCAGGGGTATTTCAGTCTTTTCACAAGTTACGCTACTCCGATTGATCTGAAATTTTGTAGGCAACTCTAAAGTATCATTCCCTACAAGTTTCATGTTTTAACCCAAGGCTAATTCAGCCTCTAACTATGATGAACAGTGCCAGGCAGAATCTAGGAAATGAAACCCTAACTTTCCAAATTTCCTTCCAAAACAGAAATTTTCTGCAATTAACCACCATTTACACCTTCTAGCTTCATTCTAGATCACTTCCAATCATCATACGTGGCCACACCATAACAATCATATTAAAACAGAAATATCATGATTAAATAGAAAAATGTCATCAATTTCAACCAAAATCATGAAATAACACCAAGGATCATCACTTCAACTCACATAGGTCACTAATTAAGCATTATTGGAAAGACAAGAGTAGTCCCTTAGTCACTCACCTTATAAGACAAGAAAGGAAGCAATTCAACACCTTAGCCTTCCAAACAACTTCACCGATCACCTCACAATCACTAAGTGGAGGGATTTTATGGAGCAAACACAAAATTAAACGGTGGAAATTGAAGATTGAGCAAGTTTGGAGCAAAGAAATTGGAGAGCTTTTCTTGTCTTGTTGCTTGAAGATGGCCGGCCACAAGGAGCAAATTTTGAGTGATTTTGGGTCAATTTTTGAGTTATTTTAAACAAATGGTAAAATGGTGAATAGTAGTCAAAAGTAAGAATTAACCTCTAAGTGACACATGTCACTTTCATTAATGCATACCTATCACTTTGTTTCCTCTCACACCAATCCACTTAGTAACCTCTAATTATCTTTTAGCACCCGATAATTTAAACCCAATATCCGAAACTTAACCTAGTTGGTCGAATTTTTCCGAACTTTCCGCACTAGCGGGTCCCACGTCCGGTATACGCTCTTAATTTCTCAAAAACTAACCGATACTAGAAAAATCACTTAAAAACTATATTTACTCATAAAAATTATTGGAAAAATTTTCTTAATAAAGAAAATGCAGAAAACATGCCATTAAAGAGAATAAAACCTAGAAAATGAGAAAGTTACGGGTTCTCACACTCTCTCCCCCTTAAAAGAATTTCGCCCTCGAAATTTCTCACCTTAATTCACGAAAAGTTCAGGGTATTTCGTTTGCATCTCTTCTTCCACCTCCCAGGTAGCTTCCTCTACCCCATGGTTTCTCCATAATATCTTAACCAATGGAATTTGCTTGTTTTTTAGCTCTTTGACTTTCCGGTCAAGCACTTGGACAGGTTTCTCTTCGTAAGCAAGCAATTCGTCTACATCGATCTCCTCTGGTTGTAAGATATGGGATGGGTCGGGGTAGTATTTCTTGAGTATCGAGACGTGGAAGACATCGTGAATACGAGAAAGACTGGACGGCAGCTCTATTCGATACGCGACCGTTCCTACCCTCTGGAGGATCTTGTAAGGTCCAACGAACCTCGGTTGGAGATTGTTTCCTTTACCTGTTGTGATGCTCCGTAAGGGTGTGATCTTGAGAAACACATGGTCTCCAACTTCAAATTCCAAGTCTTTTCTTTGATTGTCTGCGTAGCTCTTTTGTCGGCTTTGAGCTGTTTGGAGTTGTTGCTGTATCAACTTGACCTTTTCTCGCGCCTCTTCCATCCATGGAATAGTTGCTGGATCTAGCGCCTTTCTCTCGCCAACTTCATCCTAGTAGATCAGTGACCGGCATTTTCGTCCATATAGTGCCTCGTATGGAGCCATTTGAATCGACGAATGGTAGCTGTTGTTGTACGTAAACTCTATTAAGGTCATGTGTTGACCACAATTGCCTCTAAAATCCAGAATGCAAAGTCCGTAGCATATCCTCGAGAGTCTGGATTGTCCGCTCTGATTGTCCATCCGTCTGAGGGTGATAAGTCGTGCTCAAATTGAGTTTAGTCTCCAGAGTTTCTTGAAATTTTTGCTAAAATCGAGATACGAACCGGGGATCTCTATTGGAGACGATGCTCACAGGAACGCCATGTAGCTTTACAATCTCGTCCATGTACAGTTGGGCCAACTTGTCCATGGAATACTTCATGTTCACCAGCAAGAAATGAGCCGATTTGGTTAATCGATCAACGATCACCCAAACGGCATCGTGCCCTCTTTGTGCTCGCGGTAAACCTGAAACGAAGTCCATGGTGATGTTTTTCCACTTCCACTCGGGTATCTCCAAGGGTTGTAACAGGCCCGATGGTTTTTGATGCTCTGCCTTAACTTGTTGGCAAACGAGACATTTCTGCACGTACAGAGCGATTTCCTTCTTCATATTGTCCCACCAATAGGTTCCTTTCTGGTCTTGATACATCTTACTGCTACCCGGATGGATAGTATACTTGGACCAATAAGCTTCCTCTAGAATCTCCGTTTTCAATGATTCATCCTTCGGCACCACTATTTGGTTCCGGTATTTTAAAATACCCTCAGGACTAAAATTGAAATCCGTTGTTTCTCCTTTTCCCATATTCTCTCCCCACTTTTGCACCATCAAATCCTCCTTTTACGCTTCTTTGATGCGTTCCAGTAGAGTAGAGGTCACCTTAACATTGCCAAAACTCACCTTATGACTCCCAAGACAGGGTTTCCACTCACAAACGGATTCTAACAAATCCCACTCTTTGATTATCAACCCTGCTATTTGAACCTTACGACTTAAGGAATCGGCTACTACGTTTGCCTTCCCCGGATGGTAGTTGATTGTGCAGTCGTAATCTTCCAGGAATTCCATCCACCGTCGTTGCTTCATGTTAATTCCTTCTGGGAAAAGAGGTACCTAAGACTCTTATGGTCCGATACACTTCAAAGGTCACCCCATATAGGTAGTGTCTCCACTTTTTCAACGCGAAAACAACGGCGGCTAGTTCTAGATCATGAGTCGGGTAATTTTGCTCGTGGAGTTTCAACTTCCTAGAGGCAAAAGAGATCACATTACGGTTCTGCATTAAAATGCAACCCAAGCCTTCTCGTGACGCATCAGTATATACAGCAAATCCGTCCACTCCGTTTGGCAAGACTAGCACTGGAGCCATGGTCAATCTTTTCTTTAGTTCATGAAAACTCGTCTCACATCGGGCATTCCATACGAACCGACCATGTTTCTTCGTTAGGTCAGTTAAAGGTCCTGCTAATTTGGAGAAGTCCTTAATGAAACGTCGGTAATACCCAGCTAGCCCTAGAAAACTACGGATCTCTGTGGGGTTTTCTGGCCTCTTCCAATTGGTCACGGCCTCTACTTTTGCCGGGTCAACCGAGATACCTTCATGGGAGATTATGTGCCCTAAAAAAGCGATTTTCTCTAGCCAAATTCGCACTTACTGAACTTGGCGTACAACTGATGCTCCCTTAGGGTCTGCAACACCACTCTCAAATGATGCTCATGCTCTTCGCGTGTTTTGAAATAGACCAAAATGTCATCAATAAAAACAACGACAAATCGGTCTAAATAGGGCTTAAAAACCTTATGCATAAGGTCCATGAAGACGGCAGGAGCATTGGTTAGTCCAAAGGGTATAACTGCGAACTCATAATGCCCATATCTCGAGTTGAAAGCGATTTTCGGAATATCTTCCTTCCTAATCAATAACTGGTAGTACCCTTGTCGGAGGTCCAGTTTTGAGAAGACCACTGCTCCTTGCAGTTGGTCGAACAACTCATCAATGTGGGGCAGTGGATATTTATTCTTAACCGTGACATTGTTCAGGCCCCGGTAGTCGATACACATCCTCAAACTTCCGTCCTTTTTCTTTTCAAACAGGACAAGAGCTCCCCAAGGAGACCCACTCTCTTGAATGAATCCCCGTTCCAGAAGGTCTTGCAATTGCAACTTTAACTCCTTAAGCTCAGCAGGAGCCATTCGGTATGGGGCTTTTGAGATAGGTGAGGTTCCAGGTAACAGATCTATCTTGAATTCTATCTCCCTTTCCGAAGGTAGGGCTACTAACTCATCAGGGAATACATCCGGAAATTCCCTTACTATGGCCACGTCCTCCACCTTTAACTTATCCGAAGGGGTATTGATGAGAAAGGCCAAAAATCCTTGCGCCCCCCTACTTAGCAGTTTCCTAACCCGAATGCTCGAAATCAAAGCAGATGAGACTAACCTACCCCTTATGTCCAACTTTAAGGTTGCCTCACCAGGGATGCGGAATTCTACCACTTTTGTTTTATAATCCAGTTGGGCATTATATTTGGCTAGCCAGTCCATACCCAAAATTACATCATACCCTTTAATAACCAAGCTTATCAAATCCCCTAACAATATTTTCTCTCATACCCACACTTCACAATCCCTATAAACCATACTAGTAACCAAACGTTGATTCCCCGTAGGTGTACTAACTTCTAGGTCGTATGGTAAACTAGCAGGTTTTATATCGATGCCACACATGAAATCAGGGTTAACAAAGGAATGAGTGGCACCAGGATCAATTAAAACTTTGGCAAAGCGGTGGAAAATAGGGATCGTACCTTCTACGACCTCTGAAGACTTTGGGACCTGTTGGAGCTCTAATGAATACACTCGAGCTGGCACCTTCGGTTTGGACCCATCACCCTTAACTGGTCCAACATTGGCCCTCGGCGGTGGTTGGCTCCCCCTTCCATCTTGTTTTAGGACCGGGCAAGTGGCCAACTGGTGGTCTGCGCTTCCACATCGCAGACATTTGCCCTCCTTCCTCCAGCAGTTATCTGTTGTGTGGTTTGGCTTCTCACAATGCTCACAGGGACCGCGAGGTGCTGAACCTGAGCCTCCCTGAAAATTTCTTCTTTGGCCTCGCCCAACTTGGCCACCCCTAGACGGAATCTCTCTGCCTGAACCCGACTGTCGTCCACCTCCCATTCTTCGTCCAAACTTGGAGGGGGTACTCTTCTCACCCTGTCCTGAACTACTCCCAGGAAAATCTCGCTTCTTTGCCTGGAAGTTTCGGACTTGCAACCTCGCACTCTCCACCCGTTGGGCCTTCTCCACGACCTCGCTAAAAGCATTGATTTGAGCCACTGCGAGATCCTTTTGGATTTCGACATTCAAACCCTGGATAAATCGCCTGATTCTCCGCTGCTCGGTCATAATCAGCTCAAGAACAAATTTGGACAGGCGGGTGAATTGACTCTCGTATTCCACCACAGATTGAGCCCCTTGGCGGAGTCGGATGAACTCGTCTTCCTTCCTTTCCTAAACTAGAGGAGGGAAAAATTTCGTGTTGAATTCCCTTATGAAATTCACCCAAGTCTTGGGCGTTTGTTCCCGTTCCCATTTTTGCCTAATGACATTCCACCAGGAACGGGCCGCCCCTTCCAGCTGGAAAACGGCAAATATCACCTGCCGTTCTTCGGTATAGTGTAGGGCAGCAAAAATATCGACCATCTTCTCGAGCCACCTTTCGGCGACATCTGGATCAGGCCCCCCAATAAACTTGGGTGGAGCAAACTTTTGAAATCGTTCGAGAGCTCTGTCTTCGCTCTCGATATGGTTACCAGGGTTTCCAGGATTAGGGTTTGGGTTTTGGCCCTGGTGCTGCACCACTTGTGCTAGCAAGTTGGTCATTTGCTGCATAGCAGCAGCTATTTGCACGTTGAGGTCAGGATTAGCTCCAGATGAGGTTTCCCCAGTACCCCTGTCTGGTGTGGGTTGTCTATTTCCGCGCCCATGTCTTCGTCCACTCCGTGTACCTTCCATGAAGTCTAGTTGGTCTAGGCAATGTACTAAACCAATATAACAACAATGCATGTAAGTAAAATCCAAAAACTTTTACAAACATATATATATATATATATTCCAAACAAGGCAAACAACACACATATCAACAACCAGTCAAGTCAAGTACAAACATGGACAATCCACGAGGGAATGGCCTCATCAAAAGAAATATACACGTAGCTAATCCAAACGTACAAAACGATTAGCTAAGGCTCTTTTCCCTATCCGCCCTATATACAGTAACAAAACTATCCCAAAAACCATAGGAGTCGTGACCTAGTCCGTCGACGGGCTAGTAGACCCACCCGACGGGGTGGATCCAACCCCAGTCTCGGGCCCCGCACACGAGTCCTCATCACTCACGCCCTCAACCACGTCCGCGCAGAGGTTCAGGATCGATGCGGCTCGAAACTTAACCTTTCGAGCTCACTTAGTCTCAAGCTCACGGACTTCCCTAAGTTGAGTGCAGAGGCCATCAACCCTATCCTCTACCTCAAGCACGTCGTACTCCAGTCCCTTAATGCGCTCAGTCTGTTTCTCATTGGCCGCCCTAAGCTGGGTCACCTCGGCCTTAAGCCTCATATTTTCCGCGGCCAACTCCTTTCGTTCCTCGGCCACAGCCAACACCAAAGCGTTAGGGTAAGCGTACATGTGTCGACACTCGCAACGTCGGAGGCGGTTAGCCGGGCTCCAGCGCACAACGGCCCCTCTGGGCTGGATCTGGTACGGAATCACCGGAAGCACCCCACGGGGTAGCTCTCCAGCAGGGGGATTACTAGGTTCACCATGACCGTCCATTCTACACCAAAAGAGTAAATAAGCATCAATAATCTTAAAGGACGTAATCAAAAGAATCCTCAAATCAAGCATTTCTAATACACCTAGGCCAATTCAAATCTAGGCTCTGATACCACCTGTGACAGCCCCACCTTTCCCTAAAGTGAACCAAAGAGGTTAGCGGACTGCCTGCCCAACTCTCGCCAGGACTAACAGTTCAGTTCACATCGATGTAATACGTTCCGGAACATACTAACGCTCGAAAACAAGTCAAAATCCCAAAATAAAAAAAAATGAAAATCGGAGCCGGTCATGAACAGTAACTGCTACGTCAGAATCTGGCCGTCAAAAATTTTGTTTCGCCGTGTGAAGTCCGAATCTGTCCGAATTCTTGCCCAACATCAATCAAACCTTTATACGTTGAAATTAAGCATATACAATCCAAAGTAGCATACAAAGGTAATTCAAAAGTTTATACATGTACGGTTTGCCAAATCAAAAGAGAAAAAAGGACCCAAAAGTGCATTTAGGGTTTCAATCAATGAGCTATACAAAAGATATGTACATCTAGCTCAATTCGGCAACCAACTATCAAATCCAGTCCAAAAGTATTTATTGTCTTGTAAGGAAAACAAATGGAATAGGGTGAGCTTACGCCCAATGAGATACTATCACTCAAGCAACCAAGTTCATATAAGCATAAAGCTTTTCATTTCAAATCATCAAAAGTAAACCAAGAGCACACATTAATAGAGTTGATAAAAGGATACGGGCGGCTCTCAAGAGCCCCTTTCCTTGCTTACATTCTTGATCAAACCTCATTGACCCTCCGTCAATGTTTAAGAGTAACCAACCGTAGGTTCCACTTTACTTCCATTCCTTCCATCCAACATACCCCTATCGGGCCCGAACTCCAAACAGTAGCAAATTAGTAATACTCGAGTATACCGGAATCAAGAGTCTCACTACTATAAGATTCCATATAACAGTCCCCATGGCTCGTCAATTTTCACGACCAAGCCCTTGTCGGCTCGATTCAATTGACTACCAATGGGGTTGAGCTCAGTAGTGACAGTAATGGCCGTTGGATACTCGTCCAAACGACACCAAAATCCAGTTTTCAGGTACCATTCAAGTACCACAGTAAACAGTGAACAGTCATATACAATACAAAAGAGGGTGAGGGCGATCAAGTACACCCTCACGTTAATCAATTTCAATGGCCAAATAAGCTTTCAAGGCATCAAGTTCAAGTATAGCAAAGCCACATTGTAAACAAACAAGTGAGTAGTACACTCACCAAGCAAGCAAATGAGATTTCATCAACTTCCGCTCAATGAGCGTCTTGGACCACCGTCACGTCCTAAAACATTCAAATAAGTATAATAAGACTCGATTACAAGTCATAACCAAATCCACATACCACCAAAATAAGGTTCCACTAGAATGTATAAGCACTAGAGTAAACCAGGGAAATCCGGAAATGGAATTAAACTCTAATCCAAAAAAAATAGTTTTTGACATAATTTTGCGATTTTGGCACCATTGGCACTACGATTATCGGATGGAGGTGCAAGATACACTGTTTCGAAACTAACAAATAGGGCTACAATGTTACAGAAGGTCACTCAGTCCAGTTCATAGTGCAACTAGGTCAAAAATGCAGGATACTAAACCAGAACCGCAACAACAGGTGAACAAACTGCATTCAGGTTAACGAACTGTAATTCAGGCTACCTAAGTCCAAATCAAGTGATTCCAAAGCCATCAGAAAGCTAAGACATCAGGCTACATTTCTTTAGAAGACCTCAACAACCAAATTAACCAATTACAGAAGCAATTCTCAAGTTTGGGTAAAAACAGGGCAGCAGGGGTATTTCAGTCTTTTCATAAGCTACACTACTCCGATTGGCATGAAATTTTGTATGCAACTCTAAAGTATCATTCCCTACAACTTTCATGTTTTAACCCAAGGCTAATTCAGCCTCTAACTATGATGAACAGTGCCAGGCAGAATCTAGGAAATGAAACCCTAACTTTCCAAATTTCCTTCCAAAACAGAAATTTTCTGCAATTAACCACCATTTACACCTTCTAGCTTCATTCTAGATCACTTCCAATCATCATACGTGGCCACACCATAACAATCATATTAAAACAGAAATATCATGATTAAATAGAAAAATGTCATCAATCTCAACCAAAATCATGAAATAACACCAAGGATCATCACTTCAACTCACATAGGTCACTAATTAAGCATTATTGGAAAGACAAGAGTAGTCCCTTAGTCACTCACCTTATAAGACAAGAAAGGAAGCAATTCAACACCTTAGCCTTCCAAACAATTTCACCGATCACCTCACAATTACTACGTTGAGGGGTTTTATGGAGAAAACACAAAATTAAACTGTGAAAATTGAAGATTGAGCAAGTTTGGAGCAAAGAAATTGGAGCGCTTTTCTTGTCTTGTTGCTTGAAGATGGCCGGCCATAAGGAGCAAATTTTGAGTGATTTTTGATCAATTTTTGAGTTATTTTAAACAAATGGTAAAATGGTGAATAGTAGTCAAAAGTAAGAACTAACCTCTAAGTGACACATGTCACTTTCATTAATGCATACCTATCACTTTGTTTCCTCTCACACCAATCCACTTGGTAACCTCTAATTATCTCTTAGCACCCGATAATTTAAACCTAGTATCCGAAACTTAACCTAGTTGGCTGAATTTTTCCGAACTTTCCGCACTAGCGGGTCCCACCTCCGGTATACGCTCTTAATTTCTCAAAAACTAACCGATACTAGAAAAATCACCTAAAAACTATATTTACTCATAAAAATTATTGGGAATATTTTCTTAATAAAGAAAATGCAGAAAACATGCCATTAAAGAGAATAAAACCTAGAAAATGAGAAAGTTACGAGTTCTCACAAATAAACTTGGGTGGTGAGAGCCAAGAAGCTGAGATGGGTGAGGCTAAGCAAGCTGAAAGAGAGGAGGGATACCATGTCAATTAATAATTATTATGATTAGTTTAAAAATTTTGACTTGGAACTGCAGGGGAGCAGCAAATTGATAGTTTTGAAAGCTTCAGTATGGACCTGAGATTTTAATTCTTATGTAAACTAGAACACGTAGTGAGAAGACTGAAAGGATACTGAGCAGTTTCAGTTATGATAGGAAAAGTTGTGTGGAAGTAGAGGTTTCTCCGGGCATATGGATGTTTTGGAGTAGCTCTGAAGTAGAAATAGAGATTTTGAATACTAACTGGCAGTTTATACATGTAGTGGTAGAGTGCAACTTTGAGCAGGAGTAGCTATTATCCGTAGTGTATGCCTCACCAGAAGAAAAGCTGCCTAAAGAACTATGGAAATATTTTAACTTAATAGGGTCTCAGATTAAATTTCCATGGCTCATTATTGGAGATCTCAATGAAGTGGCAAGTGCAGAGGAAAAAAGAGGTGGACGACTATTCAAGGGGAAGCATGAAAACAGTCTCATAGATTGCATCCGTAGTTGTGAATTAATTGACCTGGGATTTAGTGGCCCAGCTTTGACATGGAATAACCTCAGCGGAGGAGGGGCAAGGGTGAAGAAGAGACTAAATAGAGGCATATGTAATGACAAGTGGAGAACTTTTTTTCCAGAAGCAGCTGTCACACACCTTACCCAGGTGCATTCAAATCACCATCCTCTGTTACTAGAGTTGGATGCTAGAGGAAAGGGAAGAAAATAGCATAAACCTTTTCGGTTCAAATTGGCCTGCATCACCCACGAAGGATTCATGAAGGAAGTAGAACAAAACTGGAGTAAGGATGAGGACTTATTGAAAAGTCTGGACACACTTGCAGAAAGGCTCAAGAAATGGAATAAGAAAGTATTCGAAAATATTTTTCAACGGAAAAGGAGATGTTTGGCTAGATTGGCCGGCATTCAACGAGCACTGGAGCGAAGGGAGTCATTTTATCTGGAGAAGTTGGAGAATGAACTAGTGAGGGAATACAACGAAATACTAGAATAGGAGGAAATATTTTAGTATCAAAAGCCTCGCATTACCTGGCTGAAGTGTGGGGACCGGAATACTAGATTTTTTCACTTGTCTGCTATTATTAAAAAGAAGAAAGGTACAATACTCAGTTTGAAAGATAGGGAAGACACATGAAAAAATGATAAAGAAACGGTAAAGAGCATTGTGGTGAATCATTTTAAGGAGCTTATAATAAGGAGGGTAGCCCTATTTTGTGTATTGGAGGGGTGAATGGTTTTAAAGTTATCTCTAATAGGCAGAAGAGTGTTCTATTGCATACGGTGAGTGAACAAGAAGCAAAGAGAGTCTTATCTAATATGAAGGTATGCAAAGCACTAGAACCAGATGGCATATGCGCGGGCTTCTACCAAAGATGCTGGTTACAAGTCGAAACTTCTTTAGTCCGATAGGTCCAAGATGTTTTCAATAAAAGGGAGTTACCAACAGGGGTAAATGCTACCTACACTCATTTCTCTTATATCGAAAGTGAAAAACCCTGAGACAGCGGTCCATTTGAGACCAATATCTCTTTGTAATATGAACTACAAGATAGTGTCAAAGATTATTGTTGAAAGACTGAGGCACTTACTTAAGGAGCTAGTGGGGCCAGAACAAGCCACCTTCATTCCTAGGCGTCAAATGAGTGATAATATCATCATCGCCCAGGAGCTTTTGCACATAATGAGGAGGATGCGCGGGAGGAAAGGGGCCATGATTATTAAGGTGGATTTGGAGAAGGCGTACGACAGGATTAGGTGGGATTTCCTTCAACAAACGCCGGAAATGGCAAGGTTTCCACCAGACCTTATTAAGCTGGTAATGAATTGCGTTCAAGTAAAGGCAACATCTATTCTATGGAATGGGGAAAAGTCAAAAGTGTTTACTCCATCTAGAGGATTGAGACATGAGGATCCTCGCTCACCTTACTTATTTGTACTATGTATGGAAAGGTTGAGTCATATGATATTCCAAGCAGCAAAGGAGAGGAAGTGGAAGAGAATTAGAACTTCAAGAAATGGGCCAAGGATCACGCATCTGTTGTTTGCGGACGATCTCTTCTTATGTGCAGAGGCCACTCCAAAACAAAGCCAGGTCATCCATACTATTGTGGCTGATTTCTATAGTATTTCTAGGCAAAAGATCAACATGTCGAAAACAAATGCTCACAAAATGTGGGAGGGAGATAAGCAGGATAGTTGGGGTGGAGGAAACTATGACAGTCCCACCTCCCCCTAGGGTGTATCCACAGTTTAATGGACCACCTGCCCAACTCTCATCAGAACTCACTCACTCACTCAAGAAAATAAATTGCAACTTCGAAGAAAAAAAAAACAACAGTTCCAAACTTCAAATATACATTGATGCTTAAGTTAAGCTCCAAGACTCATACATTCCCAAATATCTCAAAATATTTAACATTCCAGATACATTCAACCCTAATCAAGCACTAGCGTGAGTACAATCGCAAAAATTCAAAAATTTAGATAATACTAGTCTGTACCAGCCTCACGCCCTCATTCGTACCTCCTGTAAGGAAAACAAAAGATTCTAATAGAGTGAATCAATACTCAATGAGGTTCCAAAACTTCATGCAGACTCAAGTAGCAAATTGACCATTATATAAAACTTGCAATATCAAAGTAGCGAGCAAAAAAGTTCATAAAAGTGAGTAATAACACTTCAAGCAGCAAATCTCAAAATGAGTGAGTGTAAAGTTTTTTAAAAGAAACAATAACACTACAAGTAACAATCATTTCAAAGTATAAAGATACAGATAGCTCTCAAGAGCCAAATTCCTGTTGCATTACTTGATCTGAACCCGTTGACACTCCGTCAACGTTTGAAGAAGCAAACCATGACTGTAGATCTCCACTTTACACCAATTTCTATCCACCAATCAAGCCCCTATCGGGTCCGAAATTCAAAATAAGAGTGATGGTAATACTCGAGTATACCGAATCCAGTGGACCTAATCTAAAGGATCATACAATAAACAATAAACAGTACCTATGGTTCGCCAGTTTTCTCGACCAAACCCTTACTGGATCGATTCGACTGACTAGCCAATAAGGTGCGGATCCAAGAAGTGAGACGGGATGAGAGGCACCTCCCACTCGGATTGAGTGTGGTACATGCTACCGCTCAACACTTACAAGTCAAGTACAAGATCTCAGGTAGTATTCAAGTTGTAAACATGCATATCAAGTCAATAATAACCAATAAACAGTAAGAAATCACATTAGGGCAAGTGCGATAAAGTACACCCTTACCCGTTCAAACAAGTCAAGAATTTCTTTCAAATATCAAGTTCAATCATGCATTTGGAAACACTCACCAAAGACCTAGTGCTTTTCAAGATCACGCTCAGGTGCAACTCCTTAATTGGAGTCCAAATTTTCGATAAAATATCATTTAAGAGTTTGAAATCAACTAGGGTTCAAAACATAGGAGTTTCGCTTAAAGAAAAGCAAGTAAATGAAACTCGTTGAAGTAGTATTCATTTCACTTATCAAACTATAGAAAATTCATGCTCGCTCATTTGGTTTCGATAAAGAAGCGATTAACACATTTAAGTTCACAACTTGGTTTAAAAGACGAGAAAACGTATTTATAGCGGTCGCTACTTTCGCCTTTTAAAGGGTACTAGTTTTGGCAAAATTTCAGTTTATATATCTCTACTAATGGAAACTTGAATACCATAGCCAATCCAAGTTCACTTCGACCTCAAATCGTCGCTCAAGTTTCAAGTTCACTCGCTTATCCTTCGAGCAAAAATTTGGGTAGCATTTCCCCTATTTTCTTACTTTTCCCATCCAAGTACAACTTGGATTCACAATCCAACAAACCTCCAATCCAACCACAAGTGATAACCAGCAACATACATCTATTCAAAGCCTCAAAACCAACCAAACAAACCAAATAATAAACTTATCACCATGGATATCAAAGCTGGAAACCAATTTAAAGAAGAAATTATAAGTGACAAATGTCATCCTTCGATGTTTTGGTCATAACTGTAGCTAGACATATTGGATTGAGGCAAATTTGATGGCGTTTCGAAGCTAAGACAAAAGCCTACAACTTTGATGAAGGCATCAAACCCCAGTTCAAATATTATTAGGGTCGAAATTGGTAAAACAGAGACATAAAAATTCTATCAGAGCCAACATAGGATAACTGAACAGTTTTGGTAAAATGACTATAACCTGGTGTAGGAAAATCGAAATTGAGCTCCGTCACTGGCGTTTAAAACTAGATTCATAGATGTTTCCAACGGTATAAAAATTAGGTTCTAGTTCATATCCTGTAACTACCAGAAAGCTCAGAAAATTGACTGAAATTCACCACCAAATACTGAAATTTACTCGCCAAAGGTGGAAATTCAACTTTCAACTCTAAAAGTAACATTCATACCACTAATCACTTCACAAATTCCATTTCCAAGCTCAATAACAACATTTGTTAGTTAAACATCAATAATCAAAGCTGAAAAATATAAACCCTAACTGAAATTTTCACTACACCACCAAAAACTAGAAGTCATCCATCATATGCCAAGATTAAAAGCTTCTATAGCATATTTAGCTAGATTAAGAAAGATAAAAGGGAGTTCTAGACTTATACTTTACAAAACCTTCTTGAAAGTGAGAAACCAAGCTATTTCTTCCAAAATTTTCACCACTCCTAGCTTCCTAAGCACCAAGATGCAAGTTTAATCGATTTATTTTTGTGGTTTCAACTCAAACAAGCAAGATTAAGGTGGAAATGGAAGGTTTCTCCTCTCTTGTTTTTCTCTCTAAGAGTTTCGGCCAAGCATGAAGAAAGGAAGAAGAAAATGAGACAAAATGGAAGATAAGAAGGAAAGAAATAATCTTAGTCAAAGTTCCTTGGATTTCCGACACTTGGCACCACAAGATGGTTTCTTTTTTTTTTCTTTTCTTCCTTTTCTTTAGTCAATATTTTTGGCTACTTTAAGGGATATTTTAGGACTGATTAGCTCAAATAAAAACAAGAGAATTAGGGCAAGAAAGTAGTGGTCAAGTAGTTTACTCAATCGGTAGTAAATGGTACATGTCGGTTCAAACCGATTTTCCTTAACTCTCTCGTACTTGTGTTTTAACTTATAATTCACTAACTTATTATTAGCACTTCTAATCATACATTTCCTCTTACTTAATACTTGTTCTTATCCACCAAATTTCATACACACACCTCACCAAGTAATCACACGACCAAAGTGCTCAAAAATCCTAATTTACGCTAACTATAAAAGTAAAAGTAAAACTCTCGATTCTATGATTTATTACCACTATTGAGAGAGTAAAATTAGTAGAAAAAGGAATTATAAATGAACTCATTCAAAATAAGAGAATTATAAGGAAAATATAGGTGAATTTTCAAATCCTCACAGAAACTAAAAACTTGGGTAAATATCTCGGTATTCCACTCGTGCATTCAAGAATTAGTAAGAGCACATATATTCCAATGTTGGATTCGATACGGTCCAAACTTGCGGGATGGAAAAGAAGAAATCTGTCATTTGCAGGAAGGGCAACTCTAATAAAGTCAATGCTCTTAGCAATTCCTACTTATCACATGCAGACTGCAATGATTCCTATGTCAGTCTTGGAGGAAGTAGAGAAGTATGCAAGGAGTTTTCTTTGGGAAGATAGTGAGGACAGCAGGAAAATCCATCATGTCAACTGGGACACTGTAACACTAACAAAAAAACGAGGGGGAATCGGAATTAGAAGACTTAGAAAAGTGAATAAGGCACTATTGGCCAAGCTTGCCTGGAAATTATCTAGAGACAATCAGTCACTGTGGGAAAAAGTGATTGAGGGGAAATACTTTAAGGGGTCAATAGGAATTCATTCATCAGCCAAAGCTGGAGACTCCCACGTGTGGAAAAGTATTGTCAAAAGTCGTGATCTACTGGAGAAGGGAGTCCAATGGAGGATAGGGAATGGAGAAATAGTGCTGTTTTGAAAGGATAAATGGGTAGGAGAAACAACACTTTTGGAGGAAACAGAGAAAGAGATACTGGAGGAGGAGGTAGAGCGAAAAGTGGTGGAATATTGGAAATCAAGTGGTTGGGATATGGGGATGCTACAAGAACTGTTAACTCCTAAACAAGTCCTTAAGATAAGTAGCTACTATGTTTTTCCAGGGATGGAAAACCCAGACACCCTTTGTTTTAAACCCGAAGCTAACGGGCTCTTCACAACTAAATTAGCATATGAGTTGGATTGGGAAAAGGAGGAACTGTACGAAGAAGCATCAGGGTGGGAGAAACTTTGGAAAATGAAAGGATTGGGGAGATGGCAGTTCCTCCTATGGCTTGTAAGGCAGGGGAAACTCTTGACACAGGAAAAGAAAGCAAAGAGAAGGATAAGTGTGACGACCCCACCTTCTTCTAGGGCGTACCCTAGAAGTTAGCGGACCACCTGCTTGGCTCTCGTCAGAACTCAGTCACTCACATTAACTTCAGAGATAACATTTTGCACTAAACATCCAAACATCCATTCTTTATACTATACTAAACTCGAAACAAAAGATTCGATCATTTCAAGGTACAAAGGAAACCATGACTACAATATATAGACCTTAACGGATCTTCCAAAATAAACATTCTAATTCAACTCGATCATTCTTCCAACTTCAATTCCTGTAAGGAAAACAAACTAAAAGGTTGAGCGAAGCCCAGTGAGGTTCCATACAAGCAACAATCAATAAACCCTTAAACCAGTTAAGCCAGTAACAAAATTAAGCAACTAAGGAACACTTCACTGAATGAATTAGAGAACACTTCACCGAACAATCACTTTTAAAAGGATACGGTGCTCGTATTAGAGCCACTTCAATGCACTACACACTCCACTGAACTCCTCCTTATAACTTCCAAAATAGTAAACACTTCCCTCACTTAGATGACCATATTAATATCAGTAATCTGCTACTCCGTGGTAATACTCAAGCATACCAAAACACTTACCCAAAGCTACCGTCCTACCCGACCAAACCCCTTGCCGACTCGAATAGTCTGTTGAACAGAGGGTTTTATGGCCCAGTTCAGCCGGTGTGGTAAAGTACACACACGGCTTACAGTCATGCACACTTACAGTAATACTTGGTCAATTATCAACCATCAAATTCAACTAAGTTGAGTACGATAAAGTACACTCTCGACTTAGAAGGCGAGGGATAATTGAAAACACTTTACAGTAAAACACTAGCATAATCACATAAACATCACTTAACTAACACATAGGCAATTTAAATACACAAATGTGGAAACACTCACCAAATTCCAAATAAATTACTCTCGAGCCTCGGGTTTACTTTCTGGCTCACAGCTACCCCCTGAGATAAATTTATAACTCTAAAATAAGATACAATTCGTAGATAATCACTTATCCTTTGTTACCTTATAATTTAAACTTATTAAAGTCAAGTTTTGGCTTTAAAATACAAGATATAATATATCCAACCTTTTCTTAAATTTTATCTCGAAACTTATCAACTTTATCATTTTAAACAAAGAAATATACATATTCCATGTTTATAGTCTTATAAGACGTTTAGCCTAAGATTAAACCATTTTCTATCCAATATTCTAAGATTAAGGCAAATAGACTTTTCATTCTTTCCTATTTAGATTAAACTAGATTCTAAGTTGCCTATAGTTTAAATCTCGTTTAAATTTTACTAATTTTCCAGTTTTAAGTTCTTTAAAATACTCATTAAAAAGTTTCAAGATGTTATAAGATGCTCCATATAAATTCACAACCATTTAACCTAAATTTTCAAAAATTTCATGAGAGTTTCATCTCTTCACATATTCGGTCAGTCAAAGCAAGAATTTTAGCTCAAATGTTTCTAAATCTTCAACAAATTCCATCTTTCACTTGCTCAAACATTAGTCACTTAGTATATGTGAGGACCCGGAAAATTATTTTATATTTTATTTTATTTCTTTTAATGCATTTTCTTTACTTTAAATTATTGCCTTAATTTCCTCGATATTTTTATAAGTCAAGTTTTTCTTTGCATAAGTTAGTATATATTAAGTTTGAAGTGCATTATGGAAGTGGGACCCGCTAATGCGGTAAGTGCGATAAATTTTTGAAGACTAGGTGGAGTTTTACATAAAGGGATATTATATTATAAGGTGTTCAGGGATAATTAAAGGTTGGTTGGGTATTTTAGTGATTGGATGACAAAAGGATGAGAATTAACCCTTGGATGCCAATTGTCATTGAAGCATTAGACCTTGATTTTGACTAGAACTTTTCTTAACCTTTACTAAAGCAAATTTTAACCAAAATTCTTCCATTTTCTCCTAGCTTTGGCCGGCCATATGAAGAGAAAAAGAGGAAGGAAAGGCTTCAACTTTAACTTCCATTTCAAGCTTGAATCTTTGAGTTTTCACCATAAACTTGCAATCTACTCAATAAAAGTTGACCTTTAGGAAGGATTAAGGACTTTGGTGGAGGGGTTTTGGAGGGAGAAGCACTTGGTTTCCATTTTTCTTGGGGCTTCAAGGTATTTATGATAAGAAATTTCTTTTTCTTTTAATCTTTACATACTAGTGGCTTTAGAGTTGGATTTTGGGTAGTTTATATGAAAATTTTCATGGTTTAAGTTGTGGTTGGCAAATTTCAGCTTTTGGTGAAAATTTTCAGCCTTGGTATGATGGTTTAAGTTTGGTCATGGTCTATTACCCTTGCCATGTGATTTTTTCAGCTTTTATATGCTTCTTTGGCTTTATAATAGAAATTTCTAGCATGTGATTATGAATTTCAGCCTAGGGTTTCCATTTTTCAATTTTATTATGGTAGTTCTTGAGCTATAAACTTGCTATATTTGGATGATTGTGGCCTAAAACAAGTATATTGATAGCTTATGACTTGTGCTTATGATTGAGGTTAAATTGAGATGCAATTTGGTGTTGAGTTTGGATGGAAAAGTAAAGAAAACAAGGGGAAGTGCTGCTGAAAATTTTTCGCAGGGAACCTTGAGCAGTCTTGAGAGATTTGTTATATCTTGGTGTAAAAAAGTCGAAATTGAGTTCTGCTTGTTGCATTTGAAACGGATTCAAGTACTTTCAACGGTGAAAATGTCATAATTTTTCCCGATTCTTATGAATATCTGTAATTTTTCAAAGTTGACTGAATTTCCACACCTGTTCTGTCTTTCGACTGGATGAAGCAGTAACTTGAGGTTTGAATTTGACTGATTTGTGTATAAAATCTTACAACGGTGTCTTTCGGAAAATTGTAACCCTTTGAGTCTATTTTTCAACGGTATAAAGTTTATAAATTTTGGACTTAGGAAGCTTGAGATATTATTTTTTAAATAGCGCCGCGCAAAACTGGAGAAAATTCTATTTTCTAAACTTGTTATTACTTTCATTTCCAACTTTAAGATTGGAGTTGGTAAACTATTTTGAGGTTAGTTTATGAGTGGAGCTGAGCTTTAAATGAAAGGAAATGAAGTTTTGAAAACTTTAATTTCTTCATGTATTTTGATTTTGTATGGCCAGTCTTTTGATATAGTATATGACCATAGGACTCGAGATAGTTCAAGAGGACAACCCAGGGTTAAAGTGAAGGGTTGCAATTGATTGGTGAGTGTTCCAACTGCTTGTTGCTCAAAATTACTTGGTATTTGATTTATCGTCTCATAAGCAAGTATATACTTTATCGCACTTGACCTAACTCGACTAAACATTTGATATTCTATTAAAACATGCAATGGCCATTTTGTTATAACTGAAATGTGGCCAGAATCCGGCCACTTTCTGGCCGAATTCGAGGCAGTGAGAGTAAAAAAAAAATTTTTGCCTTTCCTGACAATCCGGCCAATATTCGATCGGATTTGTGGCCGGATTTGCTGCCAAAATTTTTTATTTCTATATTTTTCCTCCAATTTTCTTGTTTGATTAGGTTTTCGCACCTACCCGAGTTTCAACTGTTTGGATTTGAAATATTTGAAATGCTTGAAACATAATATGCTAAGTTTATTTGTGACTTGAGCCCTGTTTAAGCGAGTGTACTCTTATGTACACTCAATCGACATAACCTGACGAAACAATTGATATCTCATTTATGCATGAACAAGTAACTTGATTTGCATGTGACCGTATATTGACTTGAAATATTTGGAATGCTTGAAATGTGATTTGCTGGGTAATACTTGTGACTTGATTATGGTTAGGCAAGTGTGTCCTTATTCGCGTTCGACCTCTATGAATTTGAATTAATTGATCCTGCATTTGGACCCACATGTTTATATGCATGACTATAGATCGGCTGCATTTCTCTTGTGGCGGTTGAATAGTAGACCGACTACATCCTTCTTGTAGTGGTTGAATTGTAGACCAGCTATATTTCTCTTGTAGTGATTGGACCTTATTCGAGACATCGGGTAAGTGGAATCTAGGGTTACTCATGCGTATGCGTGAATGTAAGTCGGTAACGGCTGAACTGAACCCTCGTTGGACCTCTTGTTTTAGACCAGCCTCAGAGCGATCGGGTAAGATGAAAAATCTTGGATAAAGGACAAGTTCCTAACCTGTTTACTTCTGATTGGAATTCATCACGTGAACAATGATATTACTAAATACGAAACGTTAAGTGACAACTAAAATCTCCAACCATTTACTGTGTGAGTGTTGGATAACAGCCAACGACCCCAATTTTGAATACCTGAATACTTTGGCTATAAGCCAGATGTTGAATTACTGAATATCTAGCATTATAAGTCCAACCCAGGGCTAGTTGGTCGAATTGACCAGGCAAGGGCGTGGTCGAGGAGATCGACGAACTTTGGGTAATTCTTTGATGTCGGGCCCGATAAGGGGTATGTTTGGTGGACAAAAATTGATATAAAGTGGTGATCTACGGACATTATAATTTCGTGGTTGACGGAGAGTCAACGGATCTTGATCAAGTTTCGATGGAACTTGCTCCTAAGAGCAACCTATATCCTTTGTCCTGAATGTGTTCTTTACTGTACACTTTTGATTAATCTATCTGGCTACTTGCTTAACTATATACTAGGTCATGATCTATTTGAATTTGACTTGTTTCTTAATATCTGGGGATGGTATCTTACATATTATTTTACCTACTCGATTACTTGGAACCTCACTGGGCTTCTAGCTCATTCCAAGAAATTTGTTTTCCTTATAGGAGTAAGAACGTGAGAATGGAAGTGGAGAAGACATAGACTTTGTCTCAATTTTGTTAGCTGCTTGCGTGAGCACTTCATAGATGTCTAGTCGGTTTGTTTGGTTTGATTTTTTGCAAATTTGACTCTTTAGCTATATTATAGATTGTAAGGATATTGGAGATCCATGAGTGTATCTATATTGATGGTTGTAATTAATATCACTTTTATTATTGAGGTTTTATTTGAAATTTCATGATGCGTGACTGAGTCCTGGTGAGAGTTGGACAGGCGGTTCCCCAAACCCTTGGGTACGTCCTAGGAGGAGGTGGGGCTGTCACAGTATACATTCTGTTCAACATGAACTAGGGTGAGTAACTCATAATTTCAGCATGTTATTCGGCCAAAATCACATACAAAAGCTGTCAACAGCTATAGCATTCTCCAACTAAATATTCTAGCAATGTAACAGTCCAGCATTTGTTGTTTTCCTCAAATCCTTCCTTTCAATTTCATGTTCGAACTAAACAGGAAAATCATATTTATTAAGCTACAAAGTAACCTTAAATAGAACGTAGACAATTGGTAGCTAAACTCAAAGGAAAGACTGATCAAAGCGTTTCCCTCACTCGGCCATGATGTAAGTTCAGCAATAATCAACTTTTAATCAAAATTTCCCCCATTAATCATTTCATTATGTACTCAAATCTAACAAACATGCTAGAACTAACATGTTATACCCTGAGTTAAACTTCAATGTAAAAGTTTAGAACCAGATTCCTTGAAGAAACCTAGAATAATTTCTAATTTCTTTCTCTCGGCTGAATCCACTAATTTCCAGCAGCAGCAGCAGCCTATCATTTGATGTTTCTTCATAATTCCTCTTCAATTTTATGTTCTAGGTAAGCATACAGGGAATATCTATTCAATTACAGATTATCCTTAACAGAACGTGAAAGTTTATGCCCAAGATTCAAGAGACTAAACAGAATTAAAACTCATTTATGCTCTTAGTTACAAATCTGATGCATAACAGCATGCATTAGATTTCTCATACCCAAACTTCTCATGCATGAAGAAATCCAGGTACTGTGCGCCATTTTCAGAGTTATTATTCACAAAATCGGTTGATTTCCTCCCATTTTTCCTATCGGATGAGGCTGGAAATTCCAGCAGGAGCTTTTCGTTTGTTCATTTCAATTTTCGAACTTTTTCCTAAAATTCTTGCAGCTAAACCTTTATAATACCTAAGGTATCTGTATAACAGGTTCTTCCTTTATTATCTTTTTCATTTTTACACTATGAATCGAACTGCAATTTCTATTGATACCTCTCGGTCCTACCAGTTCAGTCAAATATTCATTTCATCTTCATAACATAATCTTTCTCTTACGGAAGCTTATTCTCTTCCTCTATCAAACTCAACTTGCAGCTTAAACATATACTCAGTCATACTCAGTATATAAGTGTTATTCATGAAATTTACCTCCTGCCTTAAGTGTTAGGAATTGCCGATGAAATCAGTTTCCTTTCCAGCTTTGTTCCCTCCAGTCCTTGGTTAGTTGATGACGAAGCTCACCAGGCTCTCGCTGTCACTCTCTCAATCTTGCTCTCTTTTCTCACTCTCTCTATTTTCTCTCGGTGTTGGCTTGGTAAAGAAAGGAACTAAAGTTTTATTTTGTTCTCAGCCGCCGCCCAAATTTTAGCAAATAGTTTTCTGTTTTTCCTTTCGGTCACCGCTTGTATTTAGCAGACCATTGGCTGTGAATTTTCCTTTGGTTTCTATCAAGCACCGCCCAAGTTTTTTTAGCATTTGATTACCTTACTTCCACTCGGTTCTAGATTCTCCAAATGTTTGTCCTTTCCTCAATTCTTTGCTCAAAATTCAGATGGCTTATTGTTCATCTCAGTCTGTATTTTTGATGATTACAAAACAAATGGATGTTACTAATATTTTCTAAATAAACGTTTTCAGATTTGGAGAAAAACAGGTTAACATGTGCTGAAGCTTGTGTCGGACGCACAAAAAGTTTGCATCGGCCGTCCGACAACCTTCGTGTAAATTCGGACGCATAAGGAATTCACTCTTGGACGTCTGAAAATAATAAGCCAAGTTTTTAAAACTCACTGACTTCGTTCTGATGCATAACACCTGAGTACCGGACGTCCGACAAACGTTACGACACTTCGGACGCAAAGCATTGAAGCACCGAACGTCTTAAACATTTCAAGAAAACTTCTTGAACTCACTGTCTGCGATCGGACGCGGAAAACCAGTCTATCGGACGTCCGACACCACAAACGGCTTGTTGACTCTTCAATTGCCTTCTATCCGTTGACAGTATTAATTGAAACATTTTTTGGTCTCCTATAAGTAAAGCAAAGTCAACCACTTCAAATATACTTTGCACATTGATACTACATCAGATCTTGAGTGATTCAAGTGTAAGAATACTCTAGAAAGAAGATTTGTACTATTAGTTGTGGAACTTTTAATAAGCTTTTGAAGTGTGTTTCTATTTCTTCAATAGTGTAACTTTGTGAGGGTTATCCGAGTGATTGTAAAACCTCCTTACTTGACCAAGTGCGGCTTGGGTCGAGGAGGAAGTGATCATTTCTTTGTACACAAGAGATTGGTTGTAAGTTGATCAACTTAAAGAACCTTGCTATATAAATTGGAACTCAAACTCAAGTGGAGTTTGAAACTTGGTTTGCTATTCTATCCTTTTATTTACAATCTTGCAATATAAACTGTCTATCTCTTCTACTCCTAAGCATTTGTGCTTCCTCATCATTTGCTCCATTGTATGGTCCTTTAGAAAAAGGGGGCAAGTTCTCAAAAAGTGACACATATCTTGGTCAGTTTTTAAATCACCTAATTCACCCCCTCTTAAGTTGTCATCGATCCTTACAATTGGTATCAGAACTTGGTCTCCTAGAGATTAAGCTGAATCGACTTTGGAGTAAAAATAACAACCAACAATGCTATATTTTTTTAAGGACAATCCGTCACTAGACCCCTAATGGATCAAATTATGTAAGTTGAAAGGAGAGGATGATTATTTTCTTACAATATATTGATATTGAGTTGTGATTTATTGTCAATAAAGGTCCATATGATGCCTCTATTATTGATGAAAATACAAATAGGTCGAGACAAAAAACAAGAAGTGAGCTGACTGCTGAAGATAGAACTCATCTCACTCTAAATGTCAAGACGATGAATGTACTATACAGTGCTTTAGATTCAAATGAGTCTATTAGAGTTAAGAGTTGCAAATCTGCAAAAGAGATTTGGGATAAATTTAGAGAAATTCATGAAAGAAGTGAGAATGTAAGAGAACAAAAGAAGTCCATTCTGGTCACTAAGTATGAATCTTTTAAGATAGAATCTCATGAAAACATTGACAAGATGTATTGTAGATTCAATGATTTTATTAAGGATTTAGAAGTGCTTGAGAAGGATTACTCTCTAGGTGAGAAAAACAAAAAAATTCTAAATGTTTTATCGAAGGATTAGGAGAGTAAAGTGACTGTCATTGAGGAAGTCAAAGATCTAAATATCTTACCTATTAAATCTCTTATTAATTCACTGACTTCTTATGAACTAAAATTCAAGTCCAAGGTGCAGGAAGAAGAAGACACAAAGATGAGAAAGAATATTACTCTAAAGGCTTCACAAGATGATGATGATACAGCCTCCTTGGATAGAGATGACATGGAAGGTGATGACAATGATATTGCACTCATCACACGAGATTTCAAAAGAATACTCAACAAGAGAAGATTCAGAAAAGGTGGACCTAACAATTCCTTCCCGAATTAGTCCAACAACTTGAGAAACAAAGGGAAGTTAGAGTTCAACAAAAAGCAAACTGATAAGTGTTTTTAATGCGGCCAACTTGGACACTATGCAAATGAGTGTCTAATGAAGAAAAAAAAGGAGAGCAAGGTTGAATGAAAATCAAAGTTCAACAATTTTCAGATCACCTGCAATGACTGCAATTCAGAAGGTGAAGTCGAAAAAGAAGAGGAAGTTACCTAAGTGGTTTTCATGGCCATTGGTGATGAAGAGATAAGCACGTGTAACTCTCAAACTGATAGTAATAGTGAATCTGATGATGATGTTAATTCATTTTTGAAAAAAATGCATAAGAGTTTGAAAAAATCCTATGTTAGAAATAATGAACTAAAATAGAAAATTAACTTTCTGATACAAGACAATACAAGCCTTTTTCGACAAAATAAATGTCTGAAAAATGAAAATGAGAACCTGAAAAGAATTGAAAACTATCTGCATGCTGAACTTCATAGAAAAACAAACTTCTGTGACATGCTCAAAAATGAACAAAGCAACTTGAAAAGAAGAATGGATGATCTTAGCCAGATGCTTCAACATAAAAAACAAAACCGTTTTCAAAGGAATGATTCAAAACCTCATTTTGGTACTCATCAGTTAAGGTTCAATCACAATGGAAATGAGTATGCTATCCATAGAAAAAGGTAAGTCAGATTTCTTAAACCTATTCATTTGAATAATTCTTTAACTGAGTGTAGCTTCTGTTGTCAATTTGGCCACATAAAAAATAATTGTTATGTTATGAAAAATATGAGAAATGACATAAGATGTATGTGGATGGTTAGATATAATGCTAACTCTCAAGAATCCAAAAAATAAAGGGTACCAAATATTATCTTATGGATCTTTGTATAGGTGAATCTGGTGAACATTGTTAAGGAATCACAGTAGTTCCTAGATAGTGAATGCTCAAGACATATGACTGGTGATACATCACAGCTCATCAAGCTCAAACCAAAAGCAAGCGGAAAGGTAACTTTTGGAGATGACAACAAAGCCAAAACTGTTGGAATTGGTGATGTTGATAAGAATGATCAAACCTTTGTTCACAATGTTCTTTTAGTTGACAATTTGAGCTACAATTTGTTAAGTGTTAGTCAATTGTGTGATAGGAATCTGTTTGTGTTATTTAAAAAATATGAATGCCTTGTTTTTGACTCAAAATTCAATATTGTTTTCAAAAGAAAAAGAGTAAATGATATTTATGTAGTTATCCTTGAAAAAGTTGATTCCTCTAGTCTTAGTTGTCTCAAAGCAGCAAATGAAGACCCCTGGTTGTGGCATAAAAGACTTTGTCATTTCAATATGGATTTGCTAAAAGAAATTTCCAAAAAGAAACTTGTTAGAGGGTTTCCAAAAATCAAATTTGAAAAAGACCGAATCTGTGATGCCTGCCAATTTGAAAAATAAGTCAAGGTATCTTTTAAACCCAAGAAATGTGTTTCTATTACAAAACCTCAAGAACTTTTACATCTTGATCTATTTGGTCCTATTCAAACCACAAGTTTAGGTGATAAAAGGTTTTGTTTTATTGTTGTTGATGATTATGATTTTTTTAGATACACTTGGGTGATGTTTCTTGCACACAAAGATGATACCTTCAAAAGCTTTGTTTTAGTATTTGCAAAAGTTCAGAATCTGACTGGTTTGAAAATCATCAAAATAAGGAGTGACAATGGCTCAGAATTTTGTTTCTATGATTTTTTAGAATTTTGTGATTATAATGGTATTACACATCAATTCTCCATTGCAAGAGTTTCCCAACAAAATGGGGTTGTTGAAAGAAAAAATAGAACTCTTCAAGAGGTTGCTAGAACCATGCTTAGTGAATGTAATTTACCAAAATATTTTTGGGCTCAAACTATAAACACAACCTGCTATACCATGAACAGAGTACTTTTAAGACCAATTTTGAACAAAACCTCCTATGAGCTGATGTTTGATAAAAAGCCTGTCGTTGGATTTTTTTAAGTCTTTGGTTGCAGATGTTTCATTCTAAACATCAAGGAACATCTTGAAAAGCTTGATAAAAAATCTGATAAGAAAATTTTTTTGGGATATTGTGAGAATAAGAGAGGTTGTAGAGCCTATAATCGCAGGACTCTGGTTAGAGGAAGCTATACATATTACCTTTGATGAATCTAATGGTGATATTTCCATGAGTTGTGGTGAAAATGATGATGCAGGTGTTCAAGAAGAATTAAAAAAGCTAACAATCAGTGACCAAGACACTGCTTCACCAGAAAATGATTCAAAGGAAGATGAAACTTAAGACAGTTCAGTTTGGAAAAACAACGACAGAGACACTACCACTCCTAATGATCTTCCAAGAGCCTGGAAATTTGTCCAAAACCATCCTATGGAATTCATCATTGGTGATCCATCTGAAAAGATCAGAACACATTCCTCCTCTAGACAATTAACAGATAATTTTGCATTGGTATCACACTTTGAACCCAAAAATGTTGTTGATGAATTGAAAGAGGAGAACTGGATTTTAGCTTTGGAAGAGGAGTTAAATCAATTTGAAAGAAACAAGATTTGGACATTAGTTGCTAGACCATAAGATCATCCTATCATTGGCACCAAGTGAATTTTTAGAAACAAAATGAATGACAAAGGTGAGGTAGTAAGAAATAAGACCAGACTGGTAGTTAAGGGATACACTCAAGAAGAAGGAATAGATTTTGATGAATCATTTGCACCCATAACTAGGCTAGAATCAATTAGAATGTTTTTGGCTTTCGCATGTTTCAAGAACTTTAAATTATTTCAAATGGATGTTAAGAGTGCTTTCTTAAATGGATTTATAGATCAAGAAATTTATGTTGATCAACCTCCTGGTTTTGAAAATGAAATTTATCCAAATCATATTTTTAAACTCTCAAAAGTTTTGTATAAATTAAAACAAGCTCCAAGAGTATGGTATGAACGTTTGAGTGATTTGTTGATTGAAAATGGTTTTAAAAGAGGTATTGTGGATACTACTCTTTTCACTAAACAAAGTTCACGTAATCTTTTAATTATGCAAATATATGTGGATGATATTATATTTGGTACTACTAATGAGAGATTGTGCAAGAATTTTTTCAATATCATGCAAAAAGAGTTTGATGGGAGAATTAAATTTCTTTCTTGGACTCCAAGTGGTTCAAACCCAAGATGGAACATTCATAAATCAAACCAATACACTAAGGAGCTGCTCAAAAGATTTGGAATGGAGGATTTAAAGCAAGTTAGAATACCTATGTGTACATCTACCAAACTTGACAAGAATGAAGAATGTATAAAAGTTGACGAAAAGAAGTATAGATGTATGATTGGTAGTTTGCTTTACTTGACTGCTAGCAGATCTGATATTATGTTTGCTGTGTGCCTATGTGCTCATTTTCAGTCTTATCCAAAGAAAACACATTTGAATGCAGTAAAAAAAAATCCTTAGATATCTAAAAGGAACTTTGAGTTTTGCCCTTTAGTATCCTAAGTGTCATGAACTTCTTCTATGTAGATTCTCTGATACTGATTTTGGTGGCTGTAGGGTAGATAGAAAAAATACAATAGGCAAATGTAATTTTCTTGGAAATTGCTTAGTGTCTTGGTTTAGTAAAAAAAAAAAAGCTATTTCATTGCCTACAACTGAAGCTGAATATGTTGCTGCTGGTGCATGTTGTGCTCAACTGTTGTGGATGCAAAACACATTGAAAGATTTTGGTTTAATATATGATTGTGTACCTATGTATTGTAATAACACTAGTGCCACCAATTTAACAAAAAATTCCATTCAACATTCTAGAACTAAGCACATAGACATAAAGTATCATTTCATTCGCGATCTTGTCCACAAGGGTAAAATTTATGTTCAATATGTCTATTCGAAAGATCAAATTGCTGATATCCTCACAAAAGCCCTTTCATTGGATCAGTTTGTGTATTTGAGAACAAAACTGGGCATTTCAGAAAAAAATATTCTAAGATTTTTTTTTCTAGTCATTCTTTATCGAACGTCCAATAGGTTAGAATGGACGTTCGACAGTGTTCTTCATCCCTTTTCCAGAAAAGTTTTGGTTCGAACGGTTGCGTTGGACGCTTCACTTCATTCGGCCGTCCGACACTCAAAAATTCCCTCTTATAAAGAAGGTCCTTGCATCATTCAGTTCATTCTTACCTTTTTATCTCGGAAGTAACTCTTCACATTCTCTCAAAATTCAAAATTCAAATTCGTCTCTGTGGCGACCCCACTTCCCCCTGAGGCGAACCAAAGGGTTGGCGGGCCGTCTGCCCAGCTCTCGCCAGGATTCACGCGAGCAATCTAACCCGAATCCTTTCGAAGAATAACCTAATATATTACAAAACAATTTTTCCCGAATAGGATCATCCTTAAAGCCACATTAACTTCAGAGATAGCAGTGATAAAATAACCAGTCGGTGCTCTTAAACGTCCTACGTGCTACGTACCAAGGTATAAAGTCACACCAATCCGGATAGATACAACATAAATCCCAAATACAAACTTACAAACCAAGTAATCGAATTAGGGTTTACACATTTTCCAGCTTCAAGTGGCAATCCAAAAAGGAAAATACATTATCCCAAATAACACATTACAGCCCACAGAATAAGTTATAGTATTCAAATGCAGTCCAAAAGAAAAAAAAACATAAGTAAGCATCCAGCTTTCAGTTTCCAGAACCTGTTAAGGAAAACAATAAACGTGGGGTGAGCTAAAGCTCAGTGGTGCCCCAAAACATGCAATCACATAATTTCAAACAGCGATTAATAACTGAACAACTTTAAACAGTTAGGAAAGCATATAACAGCACAAGGTAGGATACGTGGGCTCTCAGGAGCCATTTTCCACGCTTGATCAGATACCATCATAGTTGACCCTCCGTCAACTTTCACTACTTATAGTCCATGTAGATCCACTTATTTTAATCCTAACCCGTCACCGTTCATACCTCTGCTTCGGGCCCGAACTTCGTCTACCGACGCAGTATACTCGAGATATACCCGTATAAAATTAGTCGAGGGATTCACCCAACGACGTTATTGCAGTTAGATTCACACGACGAGGGATTTACCCAACGACGTACTGCAGTTAGATTCATGCGTCGAGGGATTCACCCAACGACGTAATTGTAGTTTGATTCACGCGTCGAGGGATTCACCCAACGACGTAACTATATTTAGATTCACGGATTCATTAGAAAATGTTTCACACAAGTCACCACTCGAACGGCTAGTGTGATAAAGTACCCACCGCTCACTTCGATGGATCAAAAACCAATTTTTGCAAATATCACATTTTAATTCAAGAAAGCACTTTAATCACGTAGGAATAGAACAAGCAAGGACACTCACCAAGAGTGGAGTTCAGATATGAAGTTGGAATCGAATTCCGCGTCCTCGCAATACCCTAGAAAACCAGGTTTTAAAACTATAAGTGTTGTTATACGGGTTCTTGGTTTATAAATACAAGGTGATCTGGTACATAACTAGTTTATCTACTCCAAATAAATCAACAATTTCCCTAGAGTTAAACTGATGAAAGTGATGAAATACTTCGTAGGATTTCTTTCTTTCTAGAGGTGCAAACCAGAACCAATTTGCTTTGAATAAGATTTCTTGCCAAACAAGTTTTCTGCGCCGTTTATTTAAAATTATTAAAATCAAGTTTGACCTTTAAAGTACAAATATAACACTTTCAATTTCTATTCAAGTTCCAGGTTTATAACTATAAAGGTTTATCGAGTATATAACTAGTTTATCGTTTCGAAGTAAATTCAAAGATTTACTTAGGGTGAAACTTGGCAAAAGTAGTAAAAATGTTTCTTGTAGTTTTCCTTATAAAAGGTAATTAGTATTATTTTCTTGAGATAAATCGACAAACCACTTAATATCAAAACTAGAAAGATACTTCGAAAGATTTCTTTTAAGCTATGGTTCTTGTAAAAATTGTCACTAAAAACTATTTTATCTAAAATAAAGTTTCTTGCTGAGCAAGTTTCTACATTTTTAATTAAAGCTATTAAAACTCTTATTTTGGAACTTTTCCTATAGTTAACTATCCAAGTGCAAAGCTTAAGGAAAGAAAAGGAATTAAAATAAGACTTAGAGTTTTCAAAAGCTATAGAACTTATTTACTATAGCTATCAAGGCTAGTTTGAGCTAGAGAGAATTATCGGGTTGGAAAGGTTTAGGCAAAACACTAGATATTGAGTTTTATAATATAATACTAGCTGGAAAATATTTGTTTGAGTACTTTGATCACAGTTACTAGAGTTCGCAAGGTCGAAAAGACTTTCACAGTTTTGATTCCATTTCGCAATCATATTATGGATCAAATATGGCAAAATCACATAGCAAATCACTAGGGTTTCGTCAATCATTAGCCCTAGATTTCAACAATTGCATTTCTGATAAAAATAAAATTGAACGACCAAGGCTTCATCAATCATTAGCACTTGGTTTCAGCAAGCCCATCATAAGCAAATAAAAATAAAAGTAAGGCCTCCAAGACATTCCAGCAATTAACTTTCATCATCCAGTAGTACTTATAAAGTCATTCAAATGGCCAAGGGCTTCATCAATCATTAGCTCTTGACAACCAATACACACTTTCAAATACCAATTCATTCAAAACAAGAACAAAAACTACAACCAACTTGAGATCCAAATGATTCCAAGAATCTAAAATATCCATTAAACTTTCCACTTTTATTTGCTAGAATCACTATACATATAGATTATAATCTGTCCAAACCAAGCTAAAGTAAATAATACACAAATCCAGCAAATAAACTCACCAAAAGTCCCAACCAGTTCGGTCATGCTGGAAAAATATTTTCCTTCAAAAATTGCTTTAGTTCATGTTCCACAAATCAAACAGTTATGAAAATTATACTGTTGTAGAATAGATTTTTAATACTATCACATCCCAGAAGACACTTTTCAGAGATTCAAATCACAAATGGGCCAAATATTCTATCCAAGTCAAGAATTCAGTTTCCTGAGGAAACAGGACATTCAAACAGGACAGCCTACTTTGAGGAATCACGGACAGCAGTACACATGGAGGAAAAATATGAAATTTCTAAAAAACAAAGGCCCATGACTCTAGTTTCAAATGCCACTGACGGCACCTCAATCGGATTTTCCTACACCAAGATATAAGCATTTTACTGAGACTGGTCAGAGAAATCCGAAAATCTGGAAACTCATTTTTCACTTTTGAAAAACTCCTTTTCCTCTTTTAGAACCATAATACTCTTATTCAAATCATCATACATTTAAGTATGATATTCATACCAGCATATACCAAAGCAAATAACGCTTAATTCCAATAAATTATTCCACCAAAAAGTCCCCATAAATCTGTCATCAGCTAAGATAAAATTTGCCAGCAATTGATAGTTTATTTATATAGCTTTTGTTCCTAGTTTTCTTCAATTCTTACCTCAGCTCGACATGCAACAGGTGATTAGCAAGCCTCAAGCAAATCTTAAACAGCCAATATGAAAATCTGAATTGAAATTCGAAAACAAAACTAATTAAATGCTCACTTCCTTCTCTCGACCAAGCTGGAATATTTTGCAGCAGAAAATTTCCCTCGGTTTCAATCCACAATTCAACTTTTCCTCAGATTTTCCTCCATTAAACTTCACTTAATACTTAAAGCTAATAATCTATATGCAATTTATAACAAAATTTTCCATTTGACAGCAATTACAAATGCAAACAAACATGAAGTCTCTCGGCTATTCCAGAAAATTTCCAGCAGCTAAGTTAGACGCAAATCTGGAGTTTCTTCAGCTAAAACCTTGTATTAGGTACTCAAAACCAACATGCATGACTAATTAGTGGAATTACTATCAGCTCTGGTTTAAATCAAGTCGGACAGCAACTACTATCATCCACAATTCCAGAATTTTGTTCAACCATTCTCGGATGCTCTTGCATGCAGCAAATTCTTTTGTTACATCCTTATTTCTTTCTTAGCCGACTGATTAACCTCATGCAAGACTTAATCATCTGATTTTTACTTAGCTAATTACATTTATGAGCTCAGATTGTTCAAATAAGCAGATTAAGGACTGCATTTTCTGAACAGGCTCTCGGCAAAACCATCTCCGTTAAAATCAGATTTCTTATTCTTTGATTTTATCGTTCAAGTGCTTAACCATCACATGCAAGCTCTTAAACAACTCATTTATCTCTAATTAGCTAGTCTAGGACCAGAGTTTACCTCAGCTTAAGGTTTAGCTCACACGACAATCAGCTGCAAAATTTTCTTCCTCTCGGCTATCCAGAAATTGCAGCCCGCAAATCTTCCTCCCCTTTGCTCAAACTTGCGGCTGGATTGGATGAAGTTTGGCTCTCAGATCTCTCCATCAAATCACGGACAAACCAGAAAAATACTTCAGCTCGCGGTTTTCCTCCTTTTCTTTTCTTGTCGATGATACCGAAGCTACGTCCCTCTCACTCTCCTTTCCTTCGATGGTCACGAGGTGGGGTGAAGTGAAGATGATTCGTGGGTGGAGGAGGTTGAGTTGTGCAGAGGAAATGAGATTTGGTGAAGAGTGGTATCTCGGTATCAAGAAAGAAATGGTTTGCGGTTTTGTTTGTGCAGAGAAGGAAAGGAAGTTGCGGTTTGTGTTTGTGATATGAAATGTGAATTAGAGTGAATGGTTTTGTGGTTTTAGCCGTGAGATAGAAAGGATGGTATTGTGGTGCCGCGGTTTATGAGAATGGTTTGCGTGTAGAAATGGGTTGCGTACAAAATTGGTAATAGCTGCGTGATTTGATTTGCGGTCAGAGGTTCCGTTTGGTTTGCATGGAAAGGTAAGGTAGGGTTATTTTAGTCTTTTCACTTTGCTCCTCAATCTCAACTTAATTTCTCAATTCCGACTTAATTCTAAAAATTATTCCCAAGTGCGATTTGAACGCCTAATTATACCCTAATATACCTAAACCATTTTTTTATCGAATAATTATCGATTAAACTTGAATATTAAGGTTCCTAGTAATTCTTATATTATTTAGCGATTAAATTAATTATTAGAATTTCCAATTATTATTTCTCAAGAAATAGGGTTAGTATAACTCGAAATTTATTGATTTAGTAATATAAAGTCAAGTGAAATAATAATTAAATCCAAGGTGTCAATTTGCACATAAAACTATTTTTACGCACTTATTGCGAAAACAAAGAACGATAAGGATATATTTATCGAATTTTCACGCATTAAGTATGTTTAGTATATTAGAATCATATTTATCTAAAATTCATTGGTTTTCATCTTAACGTGGAAATTCCTATTAACATTTAACATTATTAACGATTAAAACTAGTTATCGGAAATCAAAGAATTTATTTTAAAGTAATAGAATTAATCTAACTCAAGAAATATTAATTTAGTATAGCAAAACCGAATAATTTAATATTGGCACAATTATATTATTTATTACATAGAAATTATCTTTACACTTTTATTTCAAAACAATTAGTTACAATACTAGAATTCAAAGTAATTAATGATTAGATCAATGAAATAGTTTACCATCGAAATATGAAGTTAATGTAACAAAACTAAGAAGTTTAGTAGTTTAGCACAATTCTTTTATTTTGCACATAACGTTTAATTCTACATACTTATTTAAAAACAATTGGACTTCGTGCTAAAATTTATTAAAGAATTAAAATGCAAAAAAATTTGCACTGATATTTATATGTCTATTTTCAGGGTTCTCACAGTCTCTCGTTGGAACAAGTACCAAAAAATTACTCTGACCAACACCTTTTCACACCTATTGCGAGTTTATTGCACTTCGTAACTTTCCCCAACCGCCAACTACACCATAAATTCCAATTACTACCTGAAACCTTAATCACAAAAACTCACTCTCTATGGACTGTTTGTGCATCCATTGTAGTTCAAACTGAACCTCTCACCGTTTGATACTCATTTGCATCACATCACACAACACAAACCACACTACACTTCAATCATAGTGAGAATTAGAAGGGGATCCGTGAGTGCCGAACGCATTTTCAAGCTGCGTGATGAAGAGGAGGAAGATGTTCAAATTGTTGAACCCTCCATCAAATCACCCAAGAAAAAAACTGGAAACCAAGGTGGAAAAACGAAACAATCTGCAAGAAAAAAGCAGAATGTGCAAACTAGAGAGCCATCTGCTGAACCAACTGATGAGCAGATGGAGGGACAGCAATCTGAAGGGCATCCAGTGAGCGACAATGAAGAGAAACCTATACAGCCCACCAATGCAGATGTAGCAGTAACCAAATCTCCCAGGAAAGGAAAAATGACTGTCAAAAGGAAGAGCATTGCTCATCCCAAGGAAAAGCAAACTGTTGATCCTTCCTGGGATCAGCAGAATGCAGAGAAAACTGCTGAAGAACAACAAACTAAGGAACCATTTACCAGGAGATTACCAAGGACAAGGTCTGGTGTCCAGAGTACTGCGCAAACTGCTCAGCGCAATGGAAAAAGAAAGCGTCCTGAGCAGCCTGAGACCCACACTGTTACTGAACCCACTCCTCTACCCAAGTTCATCGACGATGAAGCCAGAGAAAGGTTTGAATGAATCTCGCAGAAGGGCTTCATCACCCAGAGGATCATTATCCCCTACGAATTTCGTAAGCTTGATCTTGAACCTATTCTCAACCTGTTTGAATTCTAAAAATGGACCCATCTTTTAACCATTCCAAACACATACTATCCTGACATGCTCCATCAGTTTTTTGCTAATCTTAGAAAAGGCAAATCACATACTGATCTCATTTCTTGTGTCAACTCTGTTAACATTGAACTGAACCCTGACATTGTTAACTCTGTTTTAGAAACCAAAATTGAAATTGGTTTTAAAGGCAAAATTACAAATTTCTTTTCTTACGAAAAATTTTCCTCTGCATACCATCACTTTCATGTTGCAAAATTGATGACCTATTTCAGTCTCATTTTAATACTCCTGCTGAGGCAAGATTAAAAGATCTTAGTCCTCAAAACCTGATCATCTTTACCATCATTTCAAATCTGTTGGTGCCCACTGATGGTCACAGAACTGATGCAAATAAAATGGAACTTTATCTGTTCTACTGTTTTCTTGAAAAAATTAGAATTGATTTTGATTTTGTCATTTGTAAATTTCTGCTAAAAATCAGCACTGACAGCCGTAAGAAACTATCCTATGGAAAATTTTTGACTCCTATTTTCCATCATTTTGAAATTCCTTTCATTGGCAAATCTCCAAAAGAGAGTGCATCAACTGTGTTTTCAAAGATTTATTTTGAAAGGAAAAATCTGAAATTTTTTTAGGGTCATTGGTGCTACAAAGAAACTGTCTCTGAGTTTAAAAGGAAAAATCTTCATGAAACCCCTGTCACCTCTAGGATTCCTCGTGACCAGTCAATGTATGTGACACCCTTCACCATTCATCCCAGAAAATCAACCTCTAAATTTTCTTCATCCAACCTTGAGGTCATCACTCTGCTTGAAGACCTCAAATAACATATCCTGCTTCTTGAAGATGGCTTGGTGATAACCATGACTTCTGTCAACAAGCCACCTTCGTTGCCAAAATGAATCTGCTCGTACCTCCCACTCCTTCAGAAAATGAAAATGCACACCGAAAGGAACCTAGAACTGAGCCAACCACTAAGACTACCCCAGAGTACCTTGCCTCCAGTTCTCAACCACAGGACAAGGAAAAAGCTCCGGTAACTGAAGAGGAGGATGATGATGATGGGGATGAGGACACTGACGAAGAAGACCCTGCTCAGTTTCGTCTGACTAGAAGAAGGCCTGGATTCTCCAAATTCACATTTTAGGCACCCCTAGGCACATGCACCTCATGGTAGTTCATAACAAGCTCTTGGCATCCCTTGTGTTTCAAACTTTATGTATTTTGTATTAAGACTTCTACTTTCCCTTTTACTGCTGGTCTGTAAGAATATTTGGATATTTTGTGTGCTTTGATATTCCTATGCTTATTCCCTTTTTCATTTGTTATTTCTATGATTTTTGGATGAATGTTTGGCACTTAATATCTGATATTATTTGTTGCTGGATGATATTGATGGTAATATGGACATGGTTGATTTTTATGATGACAAAAAAGGGGAGAAATGGTTGGATATGAAGTCTCTATGTGAGGGGGAGTCATTTTTTTCTGAGTAAATATGGGGTGAACATTATTCTGAAGGAGAGTTGTACTTAAATTTTGTACTTAAGCTAAAAGGGGAGATGCATTAAGTAAGGGGAAGCTGTACTTAATTTTTTGCTCCATCCATTGTTTTGTCATTATCCAAAAGGGGGAGATTGTTCATCTCAGTCCGTATCTTTTGATGATTACAAAACAAATGGATGTTACTAATATTCCCTAAATAGATGTTTTTAGATTTGGAGCAAAACAGGTTAACATGTACTGAAGCTTGTGTCGGACGCACAAAAAGTCTACTTCGGCAGTCCGACAACCTTCGTGTAAATTCGGACACATAAGGAACTCACTCTCGGACGTCCGAAAATAATAAGCCAAGTTTCCTAAACTCACTAATTTCGTTCAGACGCACAACACCTAAGTACCGGACGTCCAACAAACGTTGCGACACTTCGGACACAAAGCATTGAAGCACCGGACATCCTAAACATTTCAAGAAAACTTCTTGAACTCACTGTCTGCGATCGGATGCGAAAAACTAGCCTATCGGACATCCGACACCATCGACGGCTAGTTGACTCTTCAACTGCCTTCTATCCATTGACAGTATTAATTGAAACATTTTTTGGTCTCCTATAAGTAGAGCAAAGTCAACTTACTCTAGAAACTTCAAATATACTTTGCACAATGAGACTACATCAGATCTTGAGTGATTCAAGTGTGCGAATACTCTAGAAAGAAGATTTGTACTCTTAGTTGTGGAACTTTCAATCAGCTTTTCAAGTGTGTTTCTATTTCTTCAATAGTGTAACTTTGTGAGGGTTATCCGAGTGATTGTAAAACCTTCTTGCTTGACCAAGTGCGGCTTGGGTCAAGGAGGAAGTGATCATTTCTTTGTACACAAGAGAGAACTCAGATTCAAGTGGAGTTTGAAACTTGGTTTGCTATTCTATCCTTTTATTTACTGTCTTGCAATATAAACTGTTTATCTCTTTTACTCCTAAGCATTTGTGCTTTCTCATCATTTGCTCCATTGTGTGGTCTTTTAGAAAAAGGGGGCAAGTTCTCAAAAAGTGACACATATCTTGGTCAATTTTTAAATCACCTAATTCACCCCCTCTTAGGTTGTTCTCGATCCTTACACTTATTTTTTTGTTGGCTGCATGGTAGTTCAACCGAAACTCAAGGTTGATTTGGTCTTTCAATTTTAGCTCATTTGCTTGCTAAGGCTATAGTTTTATTATTTCATACATTAACTCCTGACTTTGTTTGTGTTTTCTTGAAAAATTTCTTACATTAATATAGTAGATTTCACACATTTGATTATAAAGAAATTTAACTAGATGTGTAACTTATTCAATTATATAATATATTCAAATGACATAAATTACAATATGCATATCATATGTTTATTTGATTCATATAATTTTTTTCCCTACATCATTCTGGGATATTTCTAAATTCTCAAATTTATAGAAATTCAATTAGATATTTAATTTAACCAAATATTTGTTATATATAATATTTCTAAGAACAAAGTAAATAACATGAAATAAATTCAGGGCTTACACATAATTTTCTCAAATTCTCACAATAAGCCCTGTTGCTCAATGTCCAATTTGTAAGACAGATGTTGAGTCAACTTTGCATGCAATTCGGAATTGTAAATGGATATGTGATATTTGGGGGAAGTTCGTAAGACCAAACAAATGGGAGGAGTTCTTGAATATGCCTTTGCAATAGTGGCTGGACTGGAATTTGAAGGATGGAAGGATTGAGGTAGGAGGGTTGACAGAGTGGCAAGTGATATTCCAACATATAGTTTACATGGCATGGGCTACCATAAATACCTTTTGTGCTACAGGAGATGCAACTAAAATAAAGACTAATCATAAAGCCATTTGTGAGAGGGTGGAACAAGCGAAAGCTACATTGCTCAGGGAAGGAAGTGCCACAAGAAGGGAGGTGAAACATGTTAGATGGGAAAGACCTCCAGTTGGTTGGTGGAAGATGAATATGGACGGAGTAGCAAGTAAAGGGACACGGAAAGCGGGGGCAGGAGGAGTTCTTAGGGATAGCTGGGGTCGATGGGAATCTGAATTTGTAATGAGTGTGGGTTTTGCAGATAATATATCAGTAGAGTTATGGGGAATGCTTAAGGGATTGGGGCTGGCATAGGCTTCGGGACCGAAAAAAATAATACTAAGATAGATTCAAAAGCTGGAATTGAGCTTGTTAGAGCAGTGGGTAGGGAGTCCTCTTATCACAACATAGTTTGCCAGATCAGGAGTTATGTCAATGGGGACTGGGAATGTCATCATCAGCATGCATGGAGAGAAGCCAATGGTTGTGCAGATTGGCTTGCAAAATGGAGCATTGATCAGGTGCCAAGATTGTTGCTCATAACAAACCCGCCTGGAGAACTTAGGGTGTTGTTAGGAATGGATATTGTTGGGGCTGCGACCCCACATCTAGTTTCTGTTTAAGAGGCTCGGGCGCTCCCCTTTTACGGAAAAAAAAGGAGCAGGAGGGAGTTAAAGAAAGTTAAAGGTAGTAAGACATGAGCAATTGCTATGAGGGAAAGGTAAGAAAAAAAAATGTAATTTTGGAGAAGAACTTGCAAAGTTTATAAAGGCACAAAATGTTGCCCAGTTTGACTAGGGAAAGATTAAATCCACACTCTCCTGTCCTAAATCTACATCATAACCACTAATATGACACTTAAGTCCCTATCAATTAATAACTTTCACTTATAATCGTTTAGAATTATCATTTCACACAATAAAAACAAATTGACATAAGTGATAGGGTTTCGATTATTTCCTAATTTTCTTTTAATTCATCCTTATTCTTTTTAATAATTTACACTACATTAAGCGTTTTTAAACAATTATAAACTCATGAAACCAATCAAATTAGATCATAGAGTTAAGAGATCATAGGTACTACAAAAAGTGTTACTATACAAATAATTTCATCATTTCAATGTGATAGATATGCATCCTGTAAAAGAAACTAAAAAGAAAGGGAACATCTAGTGATTCATGAATTTGGTACAATGTTTGATAAACAACCAAAACCTCGAGTGGGGTTATACATAAATGTCAGATGACTAGAAATTTTTACAAGAAACATTAATAGTATGATAATTTTGATTGTTATAAATTGAGAAAAATAATACACATTACACATCTTATAAGCTCAAAATTTCTCTAAAATCATGAAAATTTTGTTGAAAACATTTAAAAGACACACTAGCGAATAAATGGTTAATAGAATTGTTCTAAGCAAATGTAGTGTACAAAAAAAAGAATAAATTTAGAATTGCAAAACATTAGAAGAAAAACCATTAAATACATATTAAGAGTCTTAATGTCATATTGGTCTTTAGGGTGTGGAATAGGATGCACGGGTGTGAATTTAACCCCTTCGATATTTATTAAAGTAAATTATTTCAAAATAACAATGTAAGAAAGGTCTATCCTCTAATAAAATGCAATTTAATTTTCAATTTAGTGATTACAATTTTGGATGGTTTTACTTAGACATGTCAATAGGTAGGGTTTGAATTGGATCCTTTTGATCTAGATCCAAACGTATTAAATTTAATTAGAGCCAAACCCACATCCAGATTCTTATGGGTCTGAAAAAGTAAATCTAGACTCGGATCCTCATGGGTTTGGATATCCAATGGATATCCATGGATATTTTTTTTGAACATACAGTGAAGAACTAAAGTAAAAGTACTTTAAAAATATATAGAGTTCAAAAATAACAAAAACACCATCCAGTTTTTATTTTCAAATAATAAAGTCAAGAAGTTGAATGCAATATTATGAATTTAAAGAAAAAACCATTATCAGCTGCTTTTATTTATTTTCAAAACTTCTTCTGCATCCACATTCAATCTTTTATTGTTTACTTTACTTTTTCTCCTTTTTCTAAAAAAATTTGTATTAATTACAATGACAACTAGAATTAGTTTAAAAAAAACAGTAATAGCACATATAAATATTTGGCCTTATTAATTTACTCACGTGCATGTGTGTATATATATATATATATGTTATTATATATAGATCTTGTTTGGATCTAGATTTGAATATGGATCATAAAAAATCAAACCCCACCCAAATAGTGACTCAGTCGAACTAAGGGATCAGGGATCAATGGGTTCGACTGATTGAGTTAGGGTCTAACCGAATGACGTAATAATGACGTTTTATATATTTTAATTATATATAAAAAAATAAAATTAAAAATTGCTTATTTAAATATACTAATAAAATTTTTCACCCACGTATCTTGTACATGAAGCTCATGAAATACAATCAATCTACAGGCATAATAAATGGGATTTTGTAAATAGAAGATAACGATCAAATTTTATGTTTCACAACCTTAGTGTTTTTTAAGTTCAAATACATATTAATGGGTCTAGAACTTTACAAGACTGCAACCTTGAGCAATATCAGGAAACATTTGCAAAAATGCAAAAACTTAGGTTTCAAATGATAATCAAAAAGAGTTTTGTATGTATATTTATAATTATGTAAAACAACAAGGGGTCAAATTGAAATATAAGAAAATTTTAAAATAAAAGACAATCATCTATTCTTTCTTCTTCTCCAGTTCGAAACCAACGCCACTAGGTTTGCCATTTTTATCACTTTTCGTCTTTTCTTCTTCTTCTTGTTCTGTTTAATTTAAATGTTTTGTTTTTTTTCTTCTTGTTTACCTTCTCTTCCATCCCGTCAATCATCCTTCATTTTTTTCTTTTAATTTCAAATCTTCTCTCCTTTGTTTTTTCTTTGATTTTTAGATCCCACCTCTACTTCTTTCCTTGTCATCTTTTCTTTCATTTTCATTTTGAGTTAGATCTACCAAAAAATTCAAATCAATCTTTGCGAATCTAGGTTGGTGGTTTACTACTTGTGTTGCTGTTTGTGGGAAACTCCAAGCATGAAGAAGGAATTCAACAATAACCAAAAAGTTAAAAAAATACCCAGATTTTTTGGGTTTAAGCAGTACATGGTCAAATCGGGAATTTGATTGGGTCTTTAACATTCCGAGTTTTATGTGGAGAATTTGATTTGTATAATTATTTTGCTGATATAATTTTTTAATATCTTCCAAATTTACATTACTACTACTACTTGATTCAGCTTCTCTTCCTTTTTTGAAAGGGGATACAATTACATCTCCTTGTCCTATGTTAATTTTTATTTCTTGTAATTCAGGATAGATTGAAGTTATCACTTGATCGTCTTTTAATTTTCATTTTTTATATAAATTAGATTGAACATTTATTTGCAGAGTATTATACACTTCCTCTATTCCTATTTTTGAAATGTAGAATGATAACCAAGTAAAGAAAGAAAAATCAAATTTTCTAGTTTCTAGTTCATTTTTCCACTCTAATATTAATTTTTCTTTATATTCAGAAGATAATTGAAAAAATCAAATTCTTTTCTCTGTGTTTTCTTCATCATCAAAATGTTCTTGTAAATATTTATGATTTGTTTTATATTCTTTGATTATTACATTTATTTCTGCTTTCATTTGAGAATGTGTTGGAGAATATTCTGATTGATTTTGATTAACTACTTCTGGTGCTGGAGTTTTAAACTTAAATGTTGAAGAACTTTCTAAGGAAAAATTTGTATCGATTGATTCATAACTAGATCGTCTAGCTGGTATCCAAGAATGGCTTGAAGTTGAAGATCTTTCTCTGAATGAAGCAAATCTCATTAAAATTTTTCTATCAAGTTCCCCATCTTGAATTGGAAGTGGTTTTAAGCACATTAGTTTCTAGGATTCCCGGTTGGTAGTAACTCTACTTTAAATCCCTTATTCGCTGCTCCTGACCCTTGATTATAATTCTCGTTTATGTGAGACTATGGAGTATTTGTTCTTAATAGTCTCATCGTTCAAATCTCAATAATCTATGTATATATAGCCTCAAGCGTTCATTCCAAATATAACATCCGATCCTTAATCGTTAGGCTCATTCAAGTCATCAAATATTTCCTTTCACTCACCCAAATCTCACAACTTTTAATATCTCAAATTGGCGATCAAACATTGGATCCCATCTTCAACCCTAAGTTCTCGACTTTTTTTTTTCCAGAATTCAGCCAATTTAGTTTGGAATTCCAACTCCTTGTGAAGAACTTCTATTTCTATACGCATCTCTTCCAAACTTTTCATTCATCCATTTTCTTAATCCTGACTGTTAGCCTATCAACAGCTCAAGCATCTAAATAAGTAGCAAATCAGAATCTGAAGCTCAACTATCCACAACCTGTAAATTCTCACGCATCTAAGTCATCCAGGTATATTTACTCTTCCCTCTCCTCGAATGATACTTAAGAAAATCCACACACACGACTAAAGTAATACCTCTTGATATAATGATATGTACTTCCATTCTAAGGTCTTACTCACGTGTGTAGTGAAACCATAAATTACACGCCATATGAAACACTTGAAAATAATGAATTAGGGGAATAATTTATTTCATTGATTTAAAAGAATATATACAACAGGTTTCAACCTATATTAGGAAACTATACACAATTATATCCTTAATCCTAGGAATAAGATTTTACCCCAATTTAGCTCCTCTAATCTCTCCTAATTTACATGGTTTTATTACTCAATATTCTACTTCCCAAAAATACAGATTTTCCCACACTCAATATTCTACTTCCCAAAAATACAGATTTTCCCACACTCCCCCTCAAGCTGGTTTGAAGATATCTTTCATCACCAGTTGCTCACTAACAAATCAAACTGTTTTTTGGGAAGACTCTTTGTAAGCAGATCTGCCACTTGGTCTCTAGTTGGCACATAGGTCATGCAGACTACACCTCCTTCTATTTTTTCTTTGATGAAGTGCTTATCTACTTCAACATGTTTCGTTCGGTCATGAAGAATTGGATTGTGAGCAATAGAAATAGCTGCTTTATTGTCACAATACAATTTCATAGGAAGTACTTCTGAAACCTTCAACTCCTGTAATATGCTTCTAATCCATATCACTTCACAAATACCTTGAGCAACAGCCCGGAACTCTGCTTCTGCACTGCTCCTTGCCACAACATTCTGCTTCTTACTTCTCCAAGTTACCAAATTACCTCCCACATACTTACAATATCCAGAAGTTGATCTTCTATCTGTTATACATCCAGCCCAATCCGCATCGGTATAGGCTTCAACTTGAAGATGTCCTCGTGCCTTAAAGAAAATACCTTTGCCAGGTGTTCCCTTTAGGTACCTTAGGATTCTATGAATTGCTTCAAAGTGCTCTGAGCCTGGTGAATGCATGAACTGACTTACAATACTTACTGGAAATGCTATGTCAGGCCGAGTGTGTGATAAATAAATAAGTCTTCCAACTAGTTTTTGAAGCTTTTCTCTGTCTCTTACTTTCTCTACACTAGCTGGTTGAAGTTTCAAATTTGGCTCCATGGGAGTTTCAGCTGGCCTGCATCCCATCATACCTGTCTCTTTGAGCAAATCAAGCACATACTTCTTTTGACTTACAACAATTCCCTCCTTGGATCGTGCAAACTCCATCCCGAGAAAATACTTTAAGTTTCCCAAGTCCTTGATTTCGAATTCCTTGGCCAAAAACTTCTTTGAATTCTCTAATCCTCCACAATCATCCCCTGTTAAAATAATGTCATCAACGTATACAATTAAAATTGCAACTTTACCTTCTTTTGAATGCCTATAAAACAAAGTATGGTCAGCCTGACTTTGTAAGAAACCAAATTTTTTAACCACTTTGCTGAAGCGTTCAAACCAAGCTCTTGGTGATTGTTTAAGTCCATAAAGAGATTTCTTCAGTTTGCAAACTTTTCCAACACCATATTTGTCTACAAAACCTGGAGGAAGACTCATAAACACCTTCTCTTCTAGGTCTCCATTAAGAAAGGCATTTTTCACATCAAGTTGGTACAATGGCCAATTTGCAATAATAGCAAGAGATAAAAGGACCCGAATAGAATTTATCTTGGCAACAGGGGCAAATGTTTCTTGATAATCTACTCCATGGGTTTGTGTAAAACCCTTCGCAACTAATCTGGCCTTGTACCTTTCTGCAGTACCATCTGCTTTGCTTTTAACTGTAAACACCCATTTGCACCCAACAATCTTTTTCTCCCTAGGCAACTCCACCACATCCCATGTATCATTCTTCCTCAATGCTTCCATCTCTTCAAACACTGCAAATTTCCAGTTCTGATCAACCAACGCTTCTTTAATGTTTCTAGGAATCACAAGTTTTGAAACTTCAGTGGTAAAGGCTCTATATTTAGGGGAAAGGTTATCATAGGACACATATTTGGAAATTGGATGTCTAGTACAAGTACGGGTTCCTTTCCTAATGGCAATGGGTAGATCAAGATCAGATTCTTGAGTAGGAAGGTTTAAAACTGGGTCAGATTCTGGAACAGCAGAAGAAAAGAGAGGTGAAGTATTACCTGATGTATTTGGACAGACTTCCCTCGAGGACTTCTCATGAACAGGAGCTGGACTCATCAATGGACCTTCACCCTTTTTGAAAATATTTCTCCTAGTGTATACCACAGGCTCAAGATTGGAACGATTTTTTTCTCGTCGTAATATTTCCATATCTGATAAACCAATATCAGTTTCTGCACTATCAAATTGAGGGATCTTCGTTTCCTTGTCTGTTTCAAAAATTATAGTTGGTAAAGCTTCAGTTTCCCAAAAATTTGATTCACTAGAATTCTCCCCTTGAATCAAAGGTTTGTTAAAGAAAGGAAGACCTTCCAAAAAGGTTGCATCCATAGTGACAAAGACTTTCCGTGTGACAGGATTAAAGAATTTGTACCCTTTTTGATTTGGAGCATAACCAACAAAGACAGATTTTTCGGCCCTAGGATCCAACTTGGACCGAGATTTCTTTGGAATATGCACATAAGCAGTGCAACCAAATATTTTTAAAGGCAAATCTGAATTAACTCTTGATTCAGGGAAAATTTTTTTAAAACACTCTAAAGGAGTACTATATTGTAAGACCTTGGAAGGCATCCTATTAATTAGGTATGATGCTGTTAAAACAGCATCCCCCCAAAAATATTTTGGTAAGTTCATATAAAACATCATGGCACGAGCGACTTCCAACAGATGTTTGTTTTTACGCTCGGCAATTCCATTTTGTTCGGGGGTATCAGTGCAAGAAGACTGACGTAAAATCCCTTTTTCTTCAAAAAATGTTCCAAGGATACTATTATAATACTCTGTTCCATTATCAGACCGCAAAATACTTGCTTTTGTTTGAAATTGATTTTCTATCATGTTATAGAAATTTTGAAAAATGGTTGCTACTTCTGACTTCTTATGCATTAAGTATACCCAACATAGACGAGTATGGTCATCTATGAATGTTACAAACCACCTTTTTCCCGAAACAGTAATAACCCTTGAGGGTCCCCAAACATCACTATGAAACAAATAAAATGGTTTTGATGGTAAATAAGGCCTTGGGACATAAGATTTTCGTTGACTTTTAGCAAGCAAACAACTTTCACATTTCAGTTTCAGGGGGTTCACATTCTTAAAAAGCAAAGGAAACAAATGTTTTAGATAAATAAAACTAGGATGGCCCAATCTGTAATGCCAAACCATTATTTGTTCATAAGCAGATACAGAAATATTACTACTATACTCTTGAGCAATTTGAGCACTAGGTGAATTATCCTCAAGACAGTAAAGGCCATTCATCATTCTAGCTCTGCCAATCGTCATCCTCGAATTCTTGTCCTGAAAAGCACAATGAGATTCATCGAAAATAGCCAAACAATTAGAATCTTTTGTTAGTTTACTAACTGATAAAAGACTGCTGGCCAATTTTGGAACATGAAGAACAGATTTCAGGTTAACATTTTTTGAGATCTGTATTGAACCTTTTCCAACAACAGGAGAGAAACCTCAATCTGCAACCTTGATCTTTTTATTTCCAGAACATGGTGTATATGATTGGAAGAGTTTAAAAGAATTTGTCATATGGTCTGAGGCTCCAGAGTCTATGATCCAAGGAGAAGGAAAGGTTGAGGAATTAGACAAAAAAGAATTGAATAGAGCCTTAGATCCAATACCTGTATGAGCCATAGAAGCATTAGGAAAGTCAGATGAGGTAGAACTGGAATTCAGTAGCATAAGAAGATGCTCCATTTGTTCTTTGGTGAAAGGGCCAACATCAGCTTCATTAGCAGTAGGAACTCCTCGTCCAGACTTCTCTCCTCCTTTGTTTTTCCAATTTGGAGGTTTTTCGTGCAGTTTCCAACATGTGTCACGAGTGTGACGAGGCTTATTACAATAGTCACACCAGACCTGTGATTTTTCACTGAATTTTTCTCCTGTTCTACGCGGATAAGTTGATGTTTTAAAGGATGAGGCAACCTCTAAAGCCGATCCTTCAACAGCAATTCCAAGACCCTTCTTTCCCAGCATTACATTTCTTCTGCTTTCCTCCCTTCTAACCTCTGAGAACACCTCACCAATTGAAGGAAGAGGCTGTCTCCCAATAATTCTCCCTCTAACTTCATCAAATTCAACGTTTAGCCCTGCCAGAAATTTAAAGATTCGGCTGTCTTCAACAGTTTTCTTATGATGCTGAAAATCCTCTGTTGATTTCCACTCATAGCTGTTGAAGAGATCCAAATCCTGCCATATTCGCTTAAGCGAATTGAAATATTTTGTGACAGTGTCTTCCCCTTGACGTAGATCTCCAATTTTGAGAGTCAACTCGAAAATTCGGGACTGATTTCCCAAATCAGAGTACATCTGATTGATATTTTCCCATAACTCTTGTGCCGTTGAATAGCACATGTAGTTAGAACTGATATCTTCCTCCATTGAGTTTACAAGCCATGTCATAACCATGGAGTTTTCCGCGTCCCATGTTGCGTAAGCAGGATCCGTGCATATTGGAGCCTTTGTTTCACCAGTTAAATACCCCATCTTGCCACGACCTCTGATATACATCCGGACTGCTTGTGACCATCGGAGAAAATTATCTCCATTCAGCCGAATGGTAGTAATCTGAATTGAGTGAGAATCAACCCCAGTTTTCAAGGATTCGATTCTGTTTTTTGATGAAGAGGCAGTAGTTTGAGGATTAATGGTAGAGTCTGATGATGTTTCAGACATGATGAAGGGACAGGGGACAATGTGAAAAACAACTAGGAGGAAAAATCAGGCAAACCTAGCTCTGATACCAACTTGAAAATAATGAATTAGGGGAATAATTTATTTCATTGATTCAAAAGAATATATACAACAGGTTTCAGCCTATATTAGGAAACTATACACAATTATATCCTTAATCCTAGGAATAAGATTTTACCCCAATTTAGCTCATCTAATCTCTCCTAATTTACACGGTTTTATTACTCAATATTCTACTTCCCAAAAATACTTCCCAAAAATACAGATTTTCCCATAGAAACAAGTTCCAAATCCTAACAAAAAAAAATTGTTACGCACTAGCAGGACCAAAATCCCTTTCCTCAAAATTTTGTCTAAATCAAACCAATCATGACTTACAAGATAAGGTCAAGACTTTTGATGTATTTTGAATGTATCTGTGGCAAAATGCGATTCAAAATTTTCAAAATTAGAGTTAAAGATACAAATTTTCTTCACGACCCAAAACTAAGTTTTCTTAGTAAGAGATTTCAAATAATGTTTAACCACAATCATCAATACATATTTAAAATCTCTCAAATAGATTTAAGAATATTAATCGTGCAATTTAATGAATGATTTTTAAAACATATACATAATAATCATAACATATACATGGAGGGTGTTCCAACACTTTTCCTCAAAGTTTCGAGTTAAATCTATGTTCGAATAAGGCGTATATTTTAGAAAATACCTTTAAGAAAGATAGGTAAACATGTAGGTTCATATTCACATAACCTGTGATCCAATACCTTTACCACCCTTTTATCCAACCAAGAGTTAACTCTACTGGTACATAAAATCCGATCATTTTTAATCTCTGATTCATAACAAATAGGCATTCATGTTCCTAAGAAAGATTCGAACTTGAACTCTATCTGATTTCGAGTCTCAAACGAGTTCAAAATGTGTATACATATATATATATTTTTTGTGAAAAGTAAAACAAGTGAATTTGGGTATAGTATTAGTCAAGTAAAATCGAAAGCGCTTTTGTTCAAATAGAACAAATTGGTAATGAGATCAAGTCATCTCACCAAACCCACGAAATACTTTTGGAGTTCAAACTTTCACAAAAGTTGAAATATGGCCACAGGACCAATCATAATATACGTATAAAGCAGCTATTAAAATTTCACACAGGAAAATCTCACTAAGTTCCCAACTAGGTTAATCCATTATACACTGGTAGAATTTAAAAGCATCCTCATTTTTCCTTTAGAATTTAAAAGCATAAATTCTCTAGGAGATAAATGAGCAGGAAAATGCATTTTATTCCTTTGAAACTCTTTTATCTGGGTTCACAATCACGATACATGGAGTTTGACCATCAAATCTCGGTCTCTTATCCTCTTTAGCCAGCACTAATAATTGCCTCACTTCTTTTCACACTTACAAGTATGATAATAATTCAAATTCGTCCAATTTTTCACTACTAATCTCTCATCCCATATTTTCCTTCAATATAACATCAGCTAATTCCTCAATTTTTATTTCTACAAGTCCCCAAGTAAGAAACTCTCAAGTAACCAATTTCTTTAACCCTTAGGATACAATAGATCCGCTAGTTCACATAATATTCAAATTAATCCCACAGTCAGGCATCCTAAACTTTAAGCCTAGGATACACTACAAGATCTAAAGCCTATGCTCTGATGCCAACTGTGACGCCCCACTTCTCCCTAAGGTGCACTAAAGGGTATCTGCGGGATGCCTGCCTAGCTCTCGCCAGGACTCAAGGGAAAAAAAACATTCAAGCTTAAAGCGATACTAGATACCACAATCAAATTAGTACAAATACATATAGTGCGGAAGCGTTCAATATACATCTATTATCCAACCCACACGTCGGGCGTTCATAATACAACTGAAATTCCAAAATATACATCACATATATCCGAATGATACATTAAACTTCCAAAAGTACAATCATAAAGGGGTCAAGCCAAAATACACTTGAAACCCTAAAATAAAATATATCCAAAAGGATATTTCTCCGCGCTTACTTCATTTCCAGTCCTGTTAAAGGAAACAAAACTACAAGGTGAGCAAAACGCTCGTGAGGCCAAGAACACACATGCAAGCACGTAGTTCAAGTAACAATCCCAATTACAAGCCAAGCAATAATATGTTTCAATAATTAACAATTTACCGGAAAGTAAACGGAAACAATTCAAGGATATAGGAGCTCTCAGGAGCTATATTCCACTTGCACGATCAATAACCTCCACGAATTGACACTCCGTCAATCGGGAAGGTTTTGTCCGTAGAACTCCACTTAACCTGTCCCCTTTCACCTTACATACCCCTGTATCGGGCCCGCCTGTCATTTGTTTGTGGCGATACTACTCGAGTATGCGAAGCAAGACCTCTCATTAGGTCAAGCTTATATATCTCATGGCTCGCCAAGGTTCCCGACCAAGCCCATGCCGGTTCGAGTCCAAGGTCGGCCAATGAGATGTGGGCGTCCCCATGTGCAATTGTGTGTCGAGAAGATCCACTCCAACGACGTATGCAGCCATAGCATACCATATCTTGTATCAAGCATTGATATGTACAAGCAATCGATGTATCCAAGCAATCGATATATTCAAGCAATTTGAGCATGAGTTAAATCATTTCGAATGAGAACTAGTGCGATAAAGTACACACTCGAATCTATTCCCAAAATCTCAAGTATCAATAACAAGTAATCACGTATCGAATTTACAAGAGTTCAAGTAACACACACTTGACACTCACCAAGTAAAACGAGAAGAAAAAGGGCACTCGAAGTTTAAGCGTCCACCGTGGGATCCTATTGAGGGTCCTCGTGTGCGCCTGAGCAAATAATAGTGAAGCATCACTCATATATCCCAATTATCAAGGAAGATTGTACACTAGTACAATCTAAGAAAATTTCATGAAATCAAACCTCAATTACTCGTAAATAGAGGTTCAATTAGAGTTTCTTAAAGTACAAGACCGATCGAGACACGTTCAAGTAATATCGAAGGAATAAGGAGTGCTTGAAAACTCCTTTCCTTTGAAATTCGGAAAATTTTCAGTTTTGATATGATATTTTGAAAATCGTATCTCATATTCTACACGTCAAAAATTGGAAAAATTGGTACTGTTGGAAACCTCTTTGAAAGTACTAAAAGTTCTTAGAAGATACTTTTCCATGAATCTAAGTGGAAGGTATTCAAAAATGAGCTTAAAGTTGCTGTTCCAGAGCACTGAGAATTGAGCCGGGGTTGGTTTTTCGCTAACTTTGAAAATTCGGCAAAATTCACACGTTGCGAGCTAGCCTCTGAAATTTGTAACTCAATTAGAGTTGCAAGTAAGGTTTATAACAGAAAAAGCAGATCAAGGATCGGAGTTTCAAGCATCGAGATACGGTAGTTCAAAGTTGGGGAAAATTCGAGACTGTTGAACAAATTCCAGATTTGGGTTTCCGACTTTGGATCTTTAGTTAAGTGTCGAAACGGACTTAGATTGGTATCAAATTTAGTAGTACAATACTCCTATATGAAGGGTATCTCTCTATCAAATTTCATGGAAAAATACCTTCGGGAAGATAGTCAACTATCCAACCAAAATTTTGAAAAAATGCTTAAGGCATAACTGCCTTGAACTTCTTGTTCCTCATTTCCAAACATTTGGCCAAGGAAATCCTCCAAACATGGTTCATTTGCGCAGGAAAGGCCTAAGGAACATACATGGTACATTTAGTAGGTGTTTAACACCACGGAACTCAATTAGCAAAACCACTCCAAGTCTTATCTCAAATCAGTCCAAAGGTTGGGGTTTTCAAGAACAGGGCAGTCTCCGTATTTTGATCATAAATCACTCAATTTAACTCGGAATTGAGCATGGTTGATAGTTTTGGAAAATAAATTTATAGGGATAAAATTTCACAATGGAAAACGTTTTGAAATTCAGTACACAACTAGCTCGAAATGTTTAGGTCTTCTAATGAAATGTAGCCCTGTTTCTAAGCTTTCATATGGCTTTAGAATTTCTGGATTTGGACTTATGTAGGCTGTTTTCTGATGTTTGTACTAGAATACGGTTTGTGAACCTGTTTTGCGATTCTGGTGTAGTATGTTACATTTTTAACGTAGTTACACTCGAAATTGGACTGAGTAGCCTTCTTCAACATTGTAGCCCCTTAAGTCCTGAATATTCCTGTAAAATGTTAGGTCAAACGGATTAGTGTATCCTGAGTTATAGACAAAACACTTAAGCCTGTTTCGAACATCAGATTCTGTGCGTTTTTAGTTTAGCTTCTGCCCGTGACTTTTTCGGTTTTGATACCGTATGATCTGGGTGGTGACTCCTTCATAAGAAATATAGATCTTAGTTTTGGCTTCGAAACGGTATAAAGTACGTCGAAATCCGAGTTCCGTAGCTTCCGTTATGACCCAAACAAGATCGATCGTCAGAACTGCCTTGTATCTGGACAGTTCTGACGGGTATTTTGACACTCAATTTTCGTTCTGTTCTGAGTGGATTCAGGTCTTGGACAAAACATCAAAGTTTTAGTCTTATGTCTCAGCTTTCTAATTCCTTTGGAATTTCCTGATTTGGATTTGCGAGCAGGGAGTTATAGTCCAACAAACATACCCTGTCCGTCACCCTAAAACGTAAATTTCTGGTAAATTTCTAGTACGGCCACTAAACCAACCTGTGGTTTCTGTGGGGTCAATCACACCGATGAAAATTGCTGGAAAAATAGTTCGGTACGGAAATGCTTCAAATGTGGTAGCACCGAACATCTGATTGCCCGGTGTCCTAAGATGCAGAAGGAAGGACTCAAGCCACCGACTGAAGGGACCACAACTAAGCCGTCAAATGCAGCAGGGGAAAATCGACCCAAAGGGCCAGCAAGAGTCTATGCGATGGGTCAACCTGAGATGACTAATCCTTCGGTGGACCTTGAAGGTATGCTAAGAACAAACGAATCAATTTCGTGGATGAAATTGTCCTAAATGGGGAAGATTGTGAGGCCCCAGTCCGTTCTACGTTGATATATTCATTAGTTGGGCGGTAACGTTTGGTTTTGGGAGTATTTCGAAAACCCTAAGTAGGGAGTAAGATTTAAACCCTAGTTTTGTATTCATACAAGTTTGAGTGGTGATTAAAGTTAGTTATGTTAATGTGTGTTTTCATGTGGGTAAGTATAGGATTTAATCCATTTTGTATAGGTTAATTAAGTTCAAGAAGGTTAGAAACCCTAAGTGAGCAAAATCTCCAATGTTAGGATTTATTAGAAGTTTTAAGTTGGGTTTAAACCCTAATTTTGCCCTTGACAAAAAGGTTATTGTTTAATTACTTTTATGTGGGATAAAGTATGCTTAAGTGTAAGTGATTAAGATGAGAAAGTGATTAGTGAAGTAATTAAGTGTGATTGTGTGTTTTAAACTAGATTAAGCTAGAACCTATGGAGTAAATTGAAAGATTATCAAATGTTTGAGGGAACATGTATAAGAAAGAGAAAGTTGAAGTGCAAGGGTTAAAACAACAAATAAAGCATTTTATGTGATTGGTTAACCTTAAAAATATCTCCCAAAGTCTTGCCTAACTTTGACTAACATGTTGTCTTATGAGTTATAAGAGAAACAAGAGAAAACAAAACAAAACAAAATTGAGAGAAAAGAGAGAGATAGAGCCGAGAGAGAGAGGAAGAGAAGGTGAGAAATTTTCTTCAAAAATCTTCAAGTTTTAGCTTCCATCTTGAGTTTGGATCTTGGAGTAACAACTTGGGTGCTTGATTAGTGAAGGTTAATCATCTACAAAACTTATTTGAAGGTATGCCTCTTACTTGAAAGTTAAACTTTTGGGGGTTTTAATCTCTAAGCTATGGAAATGATGTATTATGTTATGATGATGGATTTGTATGGTGGATTTGATGTTTATATTGAAGTTTCATGGTTTAATTATGATGATGATGTTGCTGAAATTTTTGATTAAGCTTATGAAAGAATGAGGGTTTCATGCTAAACAAGTTAACTAGCTTTAATTTTGTGCTATGGAGATTGTAGTGGTTGTGTTTGATAATTTGTCTCAATTGATTGGTTGGTTTCTAACAAAAATCTGATTTGGGTTAAGAAACCCTAGACTCCATTAGGTTAGTTTAGTTGAGCTTATGGCTTTTGAGTTAGGGTTTGTGTAGTTGGATGGTAAAACAAGTTCTATGGTGCAAATAAAATTTAGATTAAGCATTATGGTTAGTATTTGGTGATGTTGGGTTAACTTGTGAAGGAATTTTGGATCACTCTTAGACTGATATAGGTATGGTTGTTGGGTATCAAATTGGTTAGAAAAACTTGCATAAGAATCATAAGAACGGACCGTACGGTTGTGACGCGTAAAACCGGCAAATCTGGGAAATTAGGGCAGTACAGGATCCGAACTTCGGCTTTGTTTTTCTCGATGTTACGTATGGATTCAGAAGTTCCTCAAAACATGAAAGTTGTAGCCTTGTGGGTCCTGAATATGCCTGTAAAATTTCAGGTCAATCGGATTAGCGTACCCTGAGTTATAGATGAAATGCTCAAGCCTGTTTTGCACACCAGATTCTGTGCGTTTTTTTTAGTTTAGCCTCTTACCGTGCATTTTCTGTTTTGATCCCATACGATCTGGGACAGTTCTGACGGGTACTTTGACACTCAACTTTCGTTCTGTTCTGAGTGGATTCAGGTCTTGGCCAAAACATCAAAGTTTTAGCCTTATGTCTCAGCTTTCTAATGCTTTTGGAATTTCCTGATTTGGATTTGCGAGCTAGGAGTTATAGTCCAGCAAACATACCCTGTCCGTTACATTGGAGTGCGAATTCCTGGAACGGTTTTCTGCACTTTCGACCCATCTCTGTTCAGATCCGGAGTTAGGGGTCTTCATGAAAGTTATAGACTTTTCTCTTAGCTTCGCAACGGTACCTCATGTACCTTGATTCGACGTTCATAGCTTCGATTAGGCTCAAAACAGTTTTGACGGCAAAATGGCCAGGCCGCCATTCCCGTTTCCCTGTGCCGTTTCCGCACTCGTATGTGCCGATTTTGCCGTTTTGTTTGTTTTGGGCATGTTAGTGGCCGTTTGTGATAATATGTGATACAATCTTCTATTTCAGACAGTGGTGAGCTAGGCGGAGCCGGTGGGGCCCACTACTAGCGAACACGCGCGAAGTGATTTTGCTCTTGTACCACTTTTGTATTTTGAGTAAGTATTCAGGCCGCTCTTACGTGTTAGTTGTTTATGTGTTTCGATATGTATGAAAAGGGTACCTAGGCGAGGGTGTACTTTATCGCACTCGACCTAAACCCTAGTTTGCGCACATATTTGTATTTGACATATGTATATGAATCATTTTGGAACTAAACCCCTTGAGCTTGTGGCTCGGGGTGACTTTTGAATAAATTTTGTAAAGTTTGTGAGTTTGGGGCCCGATCTCATGACCTAGATGGACTATTCGAGCCGGTTAGGGCTTGGTCGAAGTCAGTCCAACCTGGTTGAGGTCACCAAGTTTGTGAATCCGGTTCACCGATTATGTGGACCAAGTTTGTGACCCGAGCTTGTGAACCAAGCTCAATTTCGTTCGCTCGAGCAAGTTTGTGAGGTGCCTGTCTAGAGAGGGTGATAAGGTGTACGGTGGGAGTACAAGTGAAGTTCTACGGACCATTAATTGTAGTCGACGGAGTGTCGGCAGGAGATCATACATGGCACATGAATTGACTTTGGAGCCACCTGTATCCTTATTATGTGATGTTACTTTTCTGCTTTTGCTTTACTCTTACTGTGTAACTGTTGTTACGTGAAATTTATGCTTTCGCCCCTGTTTACTTACTAAGCATATAGCTTACCCCTTTCCTTTTGTTTTCCTTAGCAGGGGCCGACGCGGGGACTTTTGGCTCGTACACTAGTATAGTTAGGTTTGATTGTAATAGTTGGGCATATAGTATGTTTGTTTTTGTTTTGGTGGTTTGTATAAGGACCCTTCTTATGGTCTATCTTCTGCTGGTGGTGGTTATAGTATATTAGAGTGGTTTGACTCGATACTTTTGAAGATGTAAATAGAACTTTTGGTGGTTGTATATATTATAAACAGTTCTCTTTTGGTTTAATATAGTTTTATTAGTTTTGTGTTTCGAGTCCTAGCGCGAGCTAGGCAGGCGTCCCGCCGATACCCTTGGGTTCGCCCTTGGGAGCAGTGGGGTCGTCACATGTGATATCAAAGCGCCTAGGTTAGAGGACTTGGGCAAGTGGGACATACGCGATAGGCACTAGGCATATTTGACTCTTTTAAGTTGAATGATATATTTTAATCTGAAATACCGGTTGACTGACGACTTAATGTTTTGTAGGTATGTATCGGGGCAGTTCGAGTGATGCGGGACCCAGTGGCGTGGGACCGAGATTTCCGAGTACGAGAGGCATAGAGGATCGAGTGCTGCGTAAGCGGGCGATCCGCTATCGGCAGAGACCTGGAGAGCCTTACACTTTATACTCCCCTTTTGGTCAGGTGGCGCACCGACCTTGCGGATGTTGGTACACATACTGTTATCCTGACGAGATCGTCCTGGCTGTGGACGACGAGCGACGCAGCCTGCTTAGACAGCTAGACGAGGCTAGAGAGATTGGCCTTGGGCAGGCGATGCGTATTAGGGACTTGGAGTAGGGTCTCCGAGAGGATGAGGGAGATGACGGACGCTTTGCACCGTCAGCTTCAGGACACACACCAGCACCTCTTCGCTATGAAGAGGCAGCTGAGGGAAAGGGCTCGGAGTATGTCTGTCGACTGCGAGCTCCTACTGGATCTAACCGCAGAGGCACCGCCACGGGCCACCGGTCCAGAGAGGATGGACGAAGTGGACACGTTAGGTTCCGTTGGGAACCTGGGCCCTAGGGGAGGCGATTAGGGTCGCTTTTGCATTTTTGTTTAGCTAGTGTATGAATTTTGTTAGAACTAGCATGACTACTCTCTTTTGTTATTTGGTTGGCTGACTAGATTTTGGGAGCCAGTGCTCATGTATACATTGGGTTTTGTACCGACTGGAGGTCGGTAATGTGTAAAACTTTTGGTGTGACCTTGTAAATATATGTATATGTTTGAAAAGCATTTTGAACTTATTTTTTGTGTGTCTTCTATGCATACGCTTTACGTCCGTACTTTTGTTCATAGTTTGGATGATAAATATATGTAATGTTCCGATCTATAGACTTTTGCACTTAAATGGCCTCCGGTACTCGAGGTGGAGGTAGAGGGCGAGCACGAAGCCCTGAAAGGGAACAAGGACAAGAGCCAGACCAAGTCGCTACAGCCATCCAGCGGATGGCCGATCTTCTGGAGCGAATGTCAAATCAACAGGGCCAGGGGGAGCAGTACTGGGAACCTTGGACATAATCCGGGACATAATCCGGGTAATCATGAGGGAGAGGACCGTGCTTTAGAACGGTTCCAAAAATTTACACCCCCTAAGTTTGTAGGTGGACCCGACCCTGACCTAGCGGAGGGTTGGATGGACCGTATGCTAGATATTTTTGCCGCGCTTAGGTACTCGGAGGAACGGCAGATATCCTTTGCTGCTTTTCAATTTGAAGGGGCCGCCCGAGCCTGGTGGAACGTGATTAAAACCAAGTGGGAGCGCGAACAAACCCCCTGGACCTGGATCAACTTCACACGGGAATTTAACGAAAAATACCTGCTGCCCATTGTGCAAGAAAAATGGGAAGATGACTTCATCCGCCTACGTCAAGGGGCATCGAGTGTGGCGGAATACGAAACTCAGTTTACGAAACTTTCCCGTTTTGCCCCAGAGCTGGTACTAACAGAGCAAAAGCGAATTCGTCGCTTTGTCCAAGGCTTGAATGTGGAGATCCAGGAGGCTCTAGCAGCTGCTCAGTTGGATACATTTAGCCAAGCACTAGAAAAAGCACAACGGATTGAGACTGCCAGGGGACAGGTTAAAGCCTTCCATGACCGGAAAAGGAGGCAACCCAGCTCGAATGACTCAACGGCTGGACAGAGTTCGCGAAACGAGCCACCTGCTAAGACAAATAAAGGCACAGACAGTCCACGACCTACAAGAACCCTGAACAACTTTGGGCGAGGTCCAGTAGGGCAAGAGCCCCAGAGGAGCACCCAGCGTAGAGGGTCTAGTACGGCCACTAAACCAACCTGTGGTTTCTGTGGAGGCAATCACACCGATGAAAATTGCTGGAAAAATAGTTCGGTACGGAAATGCTTCAAATGTGGTAGCACCGAACATCTGATTGTCCGGTGTCCTAAGATGCAGAAGGAAGGACTCAAGCCACCGATTGAAGGGACCACAACTAAGCCGTCAAATGCAGGGGAAAATCGACCCAAAGGGCCAGCAAGAGTCTATGCGATGGGTCAACCTGAGATGACTAATCCTTCGGTGGACCTTGAAGGTACGCTTTGAACAAACGAATCAATTTCGAGGACGAAATTGTCCTAAATGGGGAAGATTGTGAGGCCCCAGTCCGTTCTACGTTGATATATTCATTAGTTGGGCGGTAACGTTTGGTTTTGGGAGTATTTCGAAAACCCTAAGTAGGGAGTAAGATTTAAACCCTAGTTTTGTATTCATACAAGTTTGAGTGGTGATTAAAGTTAGTTATGTTAATGTGTGTTTTCGTGTGGGTAAGTATAGGATTTAATCCATTTTGTATAGGTTAATTAAGTTCAAGAAGGTTAGAAACCCTAAGTGAGCAAAATCTCCAATGTTAGGATTTATTAGAAGTTTTAAGTTGGGTTTAAACCCTAATTTTGCCCTTGACAAAAAGGTTATTGTTTAATTACTTTTATGTGGGATAAAGTATGCTTAAGTGTAAGTGATTAAGATGAGAAAGTGATTAGTGAAGTAATTAAGTGTGATTGTGTGTTTTAAACTAGATTAAGCTAGAACCTATGGAGTAAATTGAAAGATTATCAAATGTTTGAGGGAACATGTATAAGAAAGAGAAAGTTGAAGTGCAAGGGTTAAAACAACAAATAAAGCATTTTATGTGATTGGTTAACCTTAAAAATATCTCCCAAAGTCTTGCCTAACTTTGACTAACATGTTGTCTTATGAGTTATAAGAGAAATAAGAGAAAACAAAACAAAACAAAATTGAGAGAAAAGAGAGAGATAGAGCCGAGAGAGAGAGGAAGAGAAGGTGAGAAATTTTCTTCAAAAATCTTCAAGTTTTAGCTTCCATCTTGAGTTTGGATCTTGGAGTAACAACTTGGGTGCTTGATTAGTGAAGGTTAATCATCTACAAAGCTTATTTGAAGGTATGCCTCTTACTTGAAAGTTAAACTTTTGGGGGTTTTAATCTCTAAGCTATGGAAATGATGTATTATGTTATGATGATGGATTTGTATGGTGGATTTGATGTTTATATTGAAGTTTCATGGTTTAATTATGATGATGATGTTGCTGAAATTTTTGCTTAAGCTTATGAAAGAATGAGGGTTTCATGCTAAACAAGTTAACTAGCTTTAATTTTGTGCTATGGAGATTGTAGTGGTTGTGTTTGACAATTTGCCTCAATTGATTGGTTGGTTTCTAGCAAAAATCTGATTTGGGTTAAGAAACCCTAGACTCCATTAGGTTAGTTTAGTTGAGCTCATGGCTTTTGAGTTAGGGTTTGTGTAGTTGGATGGTAAAACAAGTTCTATGGTGCAAATAAAATTTAGATTAAGCATTATGGTTAGTATTTGGTGATGTTGGGTTAACTTGTGAAGGAATTTTGGATCACTCTTAGACTGATATAGGTATGGTTGTTGGGTATCAAATTGGTTAGAAAAACTTGCATAAGAATCATAAGAACGGACCGTACGGTTGTGACGCGCAAAACCGGCAAATCTGGGAAATTAGGGCAGTACAGGATCCGAACTTCGGCTTTGTTTTTCTTGATGTTACGTATGGATTCAGAAGTTCCTCAAAACATGAAAGTTGTAGCATTGTAGGTCCTGAATATTCCTCTAAAATTTCAGGTCAATCGGATTAGCGTACCCTGAGTTATAGATGAAATGTTCAAGCCTGTTTTGCACACCAGATTCTGTGCGTTTTTTTTAGTTTAGCCTCTGACCGTGCATTTTCCGTTTTGTTCCCATACGATCTGGGTGTCGACTCCTTCATACGAAATGTAGATCTTGGTTTTAGCTTCGAAACGGTATAAAGTGGGTCGAAATCCGAGTTTCGTAGCTCCAGTTATGACCAAAACAAGATCGATCGTCAGAACCGCCTTGAATCCGGACAGTTCTGACGGGTACTTTGACACTCAACTTTCGTTCTGTTCTGAGTGGATTCAGGTCTTGGCCAAAACATCAAAGTTTTAGCTTTATGTCTCAGCTTTCTAATACCTTTCGAATTTCCTGATTTGGATTTGCGAACTGGGAGTTATAGTCCAGCAAACATACCCTGTCCGTTACATTGGAGTGCGAATTCCCGGAACGATTTTCTGCACTTTCGACCCATCTCTGTTCAGATTCGGAGTTAGGGGTCTTCATGAAAGTTATAGACTTTTCTCTTAGCTTCGCAACGGTACCTCATGTACCTTGATTCGACATTCATAGCTTCGATTAGGCTCAAAACAGTTTTGACGGCAAAATGGCTAGGCCGCCATTCCCGTTTCCCTGTGCCGTTTCCGCACTCGTATGTGCCGATTTTGCCGTTTTGTTTGTTTTGGGCATGTTAGTGGCCGTTGGTGATAATATGTGATACAATCTTCTATTTCAGACAGTGGTGAGATAGGCGGAGCCGGTGGGGCCCACTACTAGCGAACACGCGCGAAATGATTTTGCTCTTGTACCACTTTTGTATTTTGAGTAAGTATTCAGGCCGCTCTTACGTGTTAGTTGTTTATGTGTTTCGATATGTATGAAAAGGGTACCTAGGCGAGGGTGTACTTTATCGCACTCGACCTAAACCCTAGTTTGCGCACATATTTGTATTTGACATATGTATATGAATCATTTTGGAACTAAACCCCTTGAGCTTGTGGCTCGGGGTGACTTTTGAATAAATTTTGTAAAGTTTGTGAGTTTGGGGCCCGATCTCATGACCTAGATGGACTATTCGAGCCGGTTAGGGCTTGGTCGAAGACAGTCCAACATGGTTGAGGTCACCAAGTTTGTGAATCCGGTTCACCGATTATGTGGACCAAGTTTGTGACCTGAGCTTATGAACCAAGCTCAATTTCGTTCGCTCGAGCAAGTTTTTGAGGTGCCTGGCCAGAGAGGGTGATAAGGTGTACGGTGGGAGTACAAGTGAAGTTCTACGGACCATTAATTGTAGTCGACGGAGTGTCGGCAGGAGATCATACATGGCACATGAATTGGTTTTGGAGCCACCTGTATCCTTATTATGTAATGTTACTTTTCTGCTTTTGCTTTACTCTTACTGTGTAACTGTTGTTACGTGAAATTTATGCTTTCGCCCCTGTTTACTTATTAAGCATATAGCTTACCCCTTTCCTTTTGTTTTCCTTATTAGGGGCCGACACGGAGACTTTTGGCTCGTACACTAGTATAGTTAGGTTTAATTGTAATAGTTGGGCATATAGTATGTTTGTTTTTGTTTTGGTGGTTTGTATAAGGACCCTTCTTAGTGTCTATCTTCTGCTGGTGGTGGTTATAGTATATTAGAGTGGTTTGACTCGATACTTTTGAAGATGTAAATAGAACTTTTGGTGGTTGTATATATTATAAACAGTTCTCTTTTGGTTTAATATAGTTTTATTAGTTTTGTGTTTCGAGTCCTGGCGCGAGCTAGGCAGGCGTCCCGCCGATTCCCTTGGGCTCTCCCTTGGGAGCAATGGGGTCGTCACAGGTGATATCAAAGCGCCTAGGTTAGAGGACTTGGGCAAGTGGGACATACGCGATAGGCACTAGGCATATTTGACCCTTTTAAGTTGAATGATATATTTTAAGCTGAAATGCCGGTTGACTGACGACTTAATGTTTTGTAGGTATGTATCGGGGCAGTTCGAGTGGTGCGGGACCCAGTGGCGTGGGACCGAGATTTCCGAGTACGAGAGGCATAGAGGATCGAGTGCTGCGTAAGCGGGCGATCCGCTATCGGCAGAGACCTGGAGAGCCTTACACTTTATACTCCCCTTTTGGTCAGGTGGCGCACCGACCTTGCGGATGTTGGTACACATACTGTTATCCTGACGAGATCGTCCTGGCTGTGGACGACGAGCGACGCAGCCTGCTTAGACAGCTAGACGAGGCTTGAGAGGTTGGCCTTGGGCAGGCGATGCGTATTAGGGACTTGGAGGAGGGTACGAGAGGATGAGGGAGATGACGGACGCTTTGCACCGTCAGCTTCAGGACGCACACCAGCACCTCTTCGCTATGAAGAGGCAGCTGAGGGATAGGGCTCGGAGTATGTCTGTCGACTGCGAGCTCCTACTAGATCTAGCCGCAGAGGCACCGCCACGGGCCACCGGTCCAGAGAGGATGGACGAGGTGGACACGTTAGGTTCCGTTGGGAACCTGGGCCCTAGGGGAGGCGATTAGGGTCGCTTTTGCACTTTTGTTTAGCTAGTGTATGACTTTTGTTAGAACTAGCATGACTACTCTCTTTTGTTATTTGGTTGGCTGACTAGATTTTGGGAGCCAGTGCTCATGTATACATTGGGTTTTGTACCGACTGGAGGTCGGTAATGTGTAAATCTTTTGGTGTGACCTTGTAAATATATGTATATGTTTGAAAAGCATTTTGAACTTATTTTTTGTGTGTCTTCTTTGCATACGCTTTACGTCCGTACTTTTGTTCATAGTTTGGATGATAAGTATATGTAATGTTCCGATCTATAGACTTTTGCACTTAAATGGCCTCCGGTACTCGAGGTGGAGGTAGAGGGCGAGCACGAAGCCCTGAAAGGGAACAAGGACAAGAGCCAGACCAAGTCGCTACAGCCATCCAGCGGATGGCCGATCTTCTGGAGCGAATGTCAAATCAACAGGGCCAGGGGGAGCAGTACTGGGAACCTTGGACATAATCCGGGACATAATCCGGGTAATCATGAGGGAGAGGACCGTGCTTTAGAACGGTTCCAAAAATTTACACCCCCTAAGTTTGTAGGTGGACCCGACCCTGACCTAGCGGAGGGTTGGATGGACCGTATGCTAGATATTTTTGCCGCGCTTAGGTACTCGGAGGAACGGCAGATATCCTTTGCTGCTTTTCAATTTGAAGGGGCCGCCCGAGCCTGGTGGAACGTGATTAAAACCAAGTGGGAGCGCGAACAAACCCCCTGGACCTGGATCAACTTCACACGGGAATTTAACGAAAAATACCTGCCTCCCATTGTGCAAGAAAAATGGGAAGATGACTTCATCCGCCTACGTCAAGGGGCATCGAGTGTGGCGGAATACGAAACTCAGTTTACGAAACTTTCCCGTTTTGCCCCAGAGCTGGTACTAACAGAGCAAAAGCGAATTCGTCGCTTTGTCCAAGGCTTGAATGTGGAGATCCAGGAGGCTCTAGCAGCTGCTCAGTTGGATACATTTAGCCAAGCACTAGAAAAAGCACAACGGATTGAGACTGCCAGGGGACAGGTTAAAGCCTTCCATGACCGGAAAAGGAGGCAACCCAGCTCGAATGACTCAACGGCTGGACAGAGTTCGCGAAACGAGCCACCTGCTAAGACAAATAAAGGCACAGACAGTCCACGACCTACAAGAACCCTGAACAACTTTGGGCGAGGTCCAGTAGGGCAAGAGCCCCAGAGGAGCACCCAGCGTAGAGGGTCTAGTACGGCCACTAAACCAACCTGTGGTTTCTGTGGAGGCAATCACACCGATGAAAATTGCTGGAAAAATAGTTCGGTACGGAAATGCTTCAAATGTGGTAGCACCGAACATCTGATTGTCCGGTGTCCTAAGATGCAGAAGGAAGGACTCAAGCCACCGACTGAAGGGACCACAACTAAACCGTCAAATGCAGCAGGGGAAAATCGACCCAAAGGGCCAGCAAGAGTCTATGCGATGGGTCAACCTGAGATGACTAATCCTTCGGTGGACCTTGAAGGTATGCTTTGAACAAACGAATCAATTTCGAGGATGAAATTGTCCTAAATGGGGAAGATTGTGAGGCCCCAGTCCGTTCTACGTTGATATATTCATTAGTTGGGCGGTAACGTTTGGTTTTGGGAGTATTTCGAAAACCCTAAGTAGGGAGTAAGATTTAAACCCTAGTTTTGTATTCATACAAGTTTGAGTGGTGATTAAAGTTAGTTATGTTAATGTGTGTTTTCATGTGGGTAAGTATAGGATTTAATCCATTTTGTATAGGTTAATTAAGTTCAAGAAGGTTAGAAACCCTAAGTGAGCAAAATCTCCAATGTTAGGATTTATTAGAAGTTTTAAGTTGGGTTTAAACCCTAATTTTGCCCTTGACAAAAAGGTTATTGTTTAATTACTTTTATGTGGGATAAAGTATGCTTAAGTGTAAGTGATTAAGATGAGAAAGTGATTAGTGAAGTAATTAAGTGTGATTGTGTGTTTTAAACTAGATTAAGCTAGAACCTATGGAGTAAATTGAAAGATTATCAAATGTTTGAGGGAACATGTATAAGAAAGAGAAAGTTGAAGTGCAAGGGTTAAAACAACAAATAAAGCATTTTATGTGATTGGTTAACCTTAAAAATATCTCCCAAAGTCTTGCCTAACTTTGACTAACATGTTGTCTTATGAGTTATAAGAGAAATAAGAGAAAACAAAACAAAACAAAATTGAGAGAAAAGAGAGAGATAGAGCCGAGAGAGAGAGGAAGAGAAGGTGAGAAATTTTCTTCAAAAATCTTCAAGTTTTAGCTTCCATCTTGAGTTTGGATCTTGGAGTAACAACTTGGGTGCTTGATTAGTGAAGGTTAATCATCTACAAAGCTTATTTGAAGGTATGCCTCTTACTTGAAAGTTAAACTTTTGGGGGTTTTAATCTCTAAGCTATGGAAATGATGTATTATGTTATGATGATGGATTTGTATGGTGGATTTGATGTTTATATTGAAGTTTCATGGTTTAATTATGATGATGATGTTGCTGAAATTTTTGATTAAGCTTATGAAAGAATGAGGGTTTCATGCTAAACAAGTTAACTAGCTTTAATTTTGTGCTATGGAGATTGTAGTGGTTGTGTTTGATAATTTGTCTCAATTGATTGGTTGGTTTCTAACAAAAATCTGATTTGGGTTAAGAAACCCTAGACTCCATTAGGTTAGTTTAGTTGAGCTTATGGCTTTTGAGTTAGGGTTTGTGTAGTTGGATGGTAAAACAAGTTCTATGGTGCAAATAAAATTTAGATTAAGCATTATGGTTAGTATTTGGTGATGTTGGGTTAACTTGTGAAGGAATTTTGGATCACTCTTAGACTGATATAGGTATGGTTGTTGGGTATCAAATTGGTTAGAAAAACTTGCATAAGAATCATAAGAACGGACCGTACGGTTGTGACGCGCAAAACCGGCAAATCTGGGAAATTAGGGCAGTACAGGATCCGAACTTCGGCTTTGTTTTTCTCGATGTTACGTATGGATTCAGAAGTTCCTCAAAACATGAAAGTTGTAGCATTGTAGGTCCTGAATATTCCTCTAAAATTTCAGGTCAATCGGATTAGCGTACCCTGAGTTATAGATGAAATGTTCAAGCCTGTTTTGCACACCAGATTCTGTGCGTTTTTTTTAGTTTAGCCTCTGACCGTGCATTTTCCGTTTTGATCCCATACGATCTGGGTGTCGACTCCTTCATAAGAAATGTAGATCTTGGTTTTTTCTTCGAAACGGTATAAAGTGGGTCGAAATCCGAGTTTCGTAGCTCCGGTTATGACCAAAACAAGATCGATCATCAGAACTGCCTTGAATCCGGACAGTTCTGACGGGTACTTTGACACTCAACTTTCGTTCTATTCTGAGTGGATTCAGGTCTTGCCAAAACATCAAAGTTTTAGCTTTGTGTCTCAGATTTCTAATGCCTTTGGAATTTCCTGATTTGGATTTGCGAGCTGGGAGTTATAGTCCAGTAAACATACCCTGTCCGTTACATTGGAGTGCGAATTCCTGGAACGGTTTTCTGCACTTTCGACCTATCTCTGTTCAGATCTGGAGTTAGGGGTCTTCATAAAAGTTATAGACTTTTCTCTTAGCTTCGCAACGGTAACTCATGTACCTTGATTCGACGTTCATAGCTTCGATTAGGCTCAAAACAGTTTTGACGGCAAAATGGCTAGGCCGCCATTCCCGTTTCCGTGTGCCGTTTCCGCACTCGTATGTGCCGATTTTGCCGTTTTGTTTGTTTTGGGCATGTTAGTGGCCGTTTGTGATAATATGTGATACAATCTTCTATTTCAGACAGTGGTGAGCTAGGCGGAGCCGGTGGGGCCCACTACTAGCGAACACGCGCGAAGTGATTTTGCTCTTGTACCACTTTTGTATTTTGAGTAAGTATTCAGGCCGCTCTTACGTGTTAGTTGTTTATGTGTTTCGATATGTATGAAAAGGGTACCTAGGCGAGGGTGTACTTTATCGCACTCGACCTAAACGCTAGTTTGCGCACATATTTGTATTTGACATATGTATATGAATCATTTTGGAACTAAACCCCTTGAGCTTGTGGCTCGGGGTGACTTTTGAATAAATTTTGTAAAGTTTGTGAGTTTGGGGCCCGATCTCATGACCTAGATGGACTATTCGAGCCGGTTAGGGCTTGGTCGAAGTCAGTCCAACCTGGTTGAGGTCACCAAGTTTGTGAATCCGGTTCACCGATTATGTGGACCAAGTTTGTGACCCGAGCTTGTGAACCAAGCGCAATTTCGTTCGCTCGAGCAAGTTTGTGAGGTGCCTGGCCAGAGAGGGTGATAAGGTGTACGGTGGGAGTACAAGTGAAGTTCTACGGACCATTAATTGTAGTCGACGGAGTGTCGGCAGGAGATCATACATGGCACATGAATTGGCTTTGGAGCCACCTGTATCCTTATTATGTGATGTTACTTTTCTGCTTTTGCTTTACTCTTACTGTGTAACTGTTGTTAAGTGAAATTTATTATTTCGCCCCTGTTTACTTACTAAGCTTATAACTTACCCCTTTCCTTTTGTTTTCCTTAGCAGGGGCCGACACGGGGACTTTTGGCTCGTAAACTAGTATAGTTAGGTTTGATTGTAATAGTTGGGCATATAGTATGTTTGTTTTTGTTTTGGTGGTTTGTATAAGGACCCTTCTTAGTGTCTATCTTCTGCTGGTGGTGGTTATAGTATATTAGAGTGGTTATAAACAGTTCTCTTTTGGTTTAATATAGTTTTATTAGTTTTGTGTTTCGAGTCCTGGCGCGAGCTAGGCAGGCGTCCCGCCGATACCCTTGGGTTCGCCCTTGGGAGCAGTGGGGTCGTTACAGGTGATATCAAAGCGCCTAGGTTAGAGGACTTGGGCAAGTGGGACATACGCGATAGGCACTAGGCATATTTGACCCTTTTAAGTTGAATGATATATTTTAAGCTGAAATGCCGGTTGACTGACGACTTAATGTTTTGTAGGTATGTATCGGGGCAGTGCGAGTGATGCGGGACCCAGTGGCGTGGGACCGAGATTTCCGAGTACGAGAGGCATAGAGGATCGAGTGCTGCGTAAGTGGGCGATCCGCTATCGGCAGAGACCTGGAGAGCCTTACACTTTATACTCCCCTTTTGGTCAGGTGGCGCACCGACCTTGCGGATGTTGGTACACATACTGTTATCCTGACGAGATCGTCCTGGCTGTGGAAGACGAGCGACGCAGCCTGCTTAGACAGCTACACGAGGCTAGAGAGGTTGGCCTTGGGCAGGCGATGCGTATTAGGGACTTGGAGCAGGGTCTCCGAGATGATGAGGGAGATGACGGACGCTTTGCACCGTCAGCTTCAGGACACACACCAGCACCTCTTCGCTATGAAGAGGCAGCTGAGGGATAGGGCTCGGAGTATGTCTGTCGACTGCGAGCTCCTACTAGATCTAGCCGCAGAGGCACCGCCACGGGCCACCGATCCAGAGAGGATGGACGAGGTGGACACGTTAGGTTCCGTTGGGAACCTGGGCCCTAGGGGAGGCGATTAGGGTCGCTTTTGCACTTTTGTTTAGCTAGTGTATGACTTTTGTTAGAACTAGCATGACTACTCTCTTTTGTTATTTGGTTGGCTGACTAGATTTTGGGAGCCAGTGCTCATGTGTACATTGGGTTTTGTACCGACTGGAGGTCGGTAATGTGTAAATCTTTTGGTGTGACCTTGTAAATATATGTATATGTTTGAAAAGCATTTTGAACTTATTTTTTGTGTGTCTTCTATGCATACGCTTTACGTCCGTACTTTTGTTCATAGTTTGGATGATAAGTATATGTAATGTTCCGATCTATAGACTTTTGCACTTAAATGGCCTCCGGTACTCGAGGTGGAGGTAGAGGACGAGCACGAAGCCCTGAAAGGGAACAAGGACAAGAGCCAGACCAAGTCGCTACAGCCATCCAGCGGATGGCCGATCTTCTGGAGCGAATGTCAAATCAACAGGGCCAGGGGGAGCAGTACTGGGAACCTTGGACATAATCCGGGTAATCATGAGGGAGAGGACCGTGCTTTAGAAATGTTCCAAAAATTTACACCCCCTAAGTTTGTAGGTGGACCCGACCCTGACCTAGCAGAGGGTTGGATGGACCGTATGCTAGATATTTTTGCCGCGCTTAGGTACTCGGAGGAACGGCAGATATCCTTTGTTGCTTTTCAATTTGAAGGGGCCGCCCGAGCCTGGTGGAACGTGATTAAAACCAAGTGGGAGCGCGAACAAACCCCCTGGACCTGGATCAACTTCACACGGGAATTTAACGAAAAATACCTGCTGCCCATTGTGCAAGAAAAATGGGAAGATGACTTCATCCGCCTACGTCAAGGGGCATCGAGTGTGGCGGAATACGAAACTCAGTTTACGAAACTTTCCCGTTTTGCCCCAGAGCTGGTACTAACAGAGCAAAAGCGAATTCGTCGCTTTGTCCAAGGCTTGAATGTGGAGATCCAGGAGGCTCTAGCAGCTGCTCAGTTGGATACATTTAGCCTAGCGCTAGAAAAAGCACAACGGATTGAGACTGCCAGGGGACAGGTTAAAGCCTTCCATGACCGGAAAAGAAGGCAACCCAGCTCGAATGACTCAACGGTTGGACAGAGTTCGCGAAACGAGCCACCTGCTAAGACAAGTAAAGGCACAGACGGTCCACGACCTACAAGAACCCTGAACAACTTTGGGCGAGATCCAGTAGGGCAAGAGCCCCAGAGGAGCGCCCAGCGTAGAGGGTCTAGTACGGCCACTAAACCAACCTGTGGTTTTTGTGGGGGCAATCACACCGATGAAAATTGCTGGAAAAATAGTTCGGTACGGAAATGCTTCAAATGTGGTAGCACCGAACATCTGATTGCCCGGTGTCCTAAGATGCAGAAGGAAGAACTCAAGCCACCGACTGAAGGGACCACAACTAAGCCGTCAAATGCAGGGGAAAATCGACCCAAAGGGCCAGCAAGAGTCTATGCGATGGGTCAACCTGAGATGACTAATCCTTCGGTGGACCTTGAAGGTACGCTTTGAACAAACGAATCAATTTCGAGGACGAAATTGTCCTAAATGGGGAAGATTGTGAGGCCCCAGTCCGTTCTACGTTGATATATTCATTAGTTGGGCGGTAACGTTTGGTTTTGGGAGTATTTCGAAAACCCTAAGTAGGGAGTAAGATTTAAACCCTAGTTTTGTATTCATACAAGTTTGAGTGGTGATTAAAGTTAGTTATGTTAATGTGTGTTTTCGTGTGGGTAAGTATAGGATTTAATCCATTTTGTATAGGTTAATTAAGTTCAAGAAGGTTAGAAACCCTAAGTGAGCAAAATCTCCAATGTTAGGATTTATTAGAAGTTTTAAGTTGGGTTTAAACCCTAATTTTGCCCTTGACAAAAAGGTTATTGTTTAATTACTTTTATGTGGGATAAAGTATGCTTAAGTGTAAGTGATTAAGATGAGAAAGTGATTAGTGAAGTAATTAAGTGTGATTGTGTGTTTTAAACTAGATTAAGCTAGAACCTATGGAGTAAATTGAAAGATTATCAAATGTTTGAGGGAACATGTATAAGAAAGAGAAAGTTGAAGTGCAAGGGTTAAAACAACAAATAAAGCATTTTATGTGATTGGTTAACCTTAAAAATATCTCCCAAAGTCTTGCCTAACTTTGACTAACATGTTGTCTTATGAGTTATAAGAGAAATAAGAGAAAACAAAATAAAACAAAATTGAGAGAAAAGAGAGAGATAGAGCCGAGAGAGAGAGGAAGAGAAGGTGAGAAATTTTCTTCAAAAATCTTCAAGTTTTAGCTTCCATCTTGAGTTTGGATCTTGGAGTAACAACTTGGGTGCTTGATTAGTGAAGGTTAATCATCTACAAAGCTTATTTGAAGGTATGCCTCTTACTTGAAAGTTAAACTTTTGGGGGTTTTAATCTCTAAGCTATGGAAATGATGTATTATGTTATGATGATGGATTTGTATGGTGGATTTGATGTTTATATTGAAGTTTCATGGTTTAATTATGATGATGATGTTGCTGAAATTTTTGATTAAGCTTATGAAAGAATGAGGGTTTCATGCTAAACAAGTTAACTAGCTTTAATTTTGTGCTATGGAGATTGTAGTGGTTGTGTTTGACAATTTGCCTCAATTGATTGGTTGGTTTCTAGCAAAAATCTGATTTGGGTTAAGAAACCCTAGACTCCATTAGGTTAGTTTAGTTGAGCTCATGGCTTTTGAGTTAGGGTTTGTGTAGTTGGATGGTAAAACAAGTTTTATGGTGCAAATAAAATTTAGATTAAGCATTATGGTTAGTATTTGGTGATGTTGGGTTAACTTGTGAAGGAATTTTGGATCACTCTTAGACTGATATAGGTATGGTTGTTGGGTATCAAATTGGTTAGAAAAACTTGCATAAGAATCATAAGATCGGACCGTACGGTTGTGACGCGCAAAACCGGCAAATCTGGGAAATTAGGGCAGTACAGGATCCGAACTTCGGCTTTGTGTTTCTCGATGTTACGTATGGATTCAGAAGTTCCTCAAAACATGAAAGTTGTAGCCTTGTAGGTCCTGAATATTCCTGTATAATTTCAGGTCAATCGGATTAGCGTACCCTGAGTTATAGATGAAATGCTCAAGCCTGTTTTGCACACCAGATTCTGTGCGTTTTTTTTAGTTTAGCCTCTGACCGTGCATTTTCCGTTTTGATCCCATACGATCTGGGTGTCAACTCCTTCATACGAAATGTAGATCTTGGTTTTATCTTCGAAACGGTTTAAAGTGCGTCGAAATCCGAGTTTCGTAGCTCCGGTTATGACCAAAACAAGATCGATCGTCAGAACTGCCTTGAATCCGGACAGTTCTGATGGGTACTTTGACACTCAACTTTCGTTATATTCTGAGTGGATTCAGGTCTTGGCCAAAACATCAAAGTTTTAGCCTTATGTCTCAGCTTTCTAATGCCTTTGGAATTTCCTGATTTGGATTTGCGAGCTGGGAGTTATAGTCCAGCAAACATACCCTGTCCGTTACATTGGAATGCGAATTCCTGGAACGGTTTTCTGCACTTTTGACCCATCTCTGCTCAGATCCGGAGTTAGGGGTCTTCATGAAGGTTATAGAATTTTCTCTTAGCTTCGCAACGGTATCTCATGTACCTGGATCCGACGCTCATAGCTTCGATTAGGCTCAAAACAGTTTTGACGGCAAAATGGCTAGGCCGCCATTCCCGTTTCCGTGTGCCGTTTCCGCACTCGTATGTGCCGATTTGCCGTTTTGTTTGTTTTGGGCATGTTAGTGGCCGTTTGTGATAATATGTGATACAATCTTCTATTTCAGACAGTGGTGAGCTAGGCGGAGCCGGTGGGGCCCACTACTAGCGAACACGCGCGAAGTGATTTTGCTCTTGTACCACTTTTGTATTTTGAGTAAGTATTCAGGCCGCTCTTACGTGTTAGTTGTTTATGTGTTTCGATATGTATGAAAAGGGTACCTAGGCGAGGGTGTACTTTATCGCACTCGACCTAAACCCTAGTTTGCGCACATATTTGTATTTGACATATGTATATGAATCATTTTGGAACTAAACCCCTTGAGCTTGTGGCTCGGGGTGACTTTTGAATAAATTTTGTAAAGTTTGTGAGTTTGGGGCCCAATCTCATGACCTAGATGGACTATTCGAGCCGGTTAGGGCTTGGTCGAAGTCAGTCCAACCTGGTTGAGGTCACCAAGTTTGTGAATCCGGTTCACCGATTATGTGGACCAAGTTTGTGACCCGAGCTTGTGAACCAAGCTCAATTTCGTTCGCTCGAGCATGTTTCTGAGGTGCCTGGCCAGAGAGGTTGATAAGGTGTACGGTGGGAGTACAAGTGAAGTTCTACGGACCATTAATTGTAGTCGACGGAGTGTCGGCAGGAGATCATACATGGCACATGAATTGGCTTTGGAGCCACCTGTATCCTTATTATGTGATGTTACTTTTCTGCTTTTGCTTTACTCTTACTGTGTAACTGTTGTTAAGTGAAATTTATGCTTTCGCCCCTGTTTACATACTAAGCTTATAACTTACCCATTTCCTTTTGTTTTCCTTAGCAGGGGCCGACGCGGGGACTTTTGGCTCGTACACTAGTATAGTTAGGTTTGATTGTAATAGTTGGGCATATAGTATGTTTGTTTTTGTTTTGGTGGTTTGTATAAGGACCCTTCTTAGGGTCTATCTTCTGCTAGTGGTGGTTATAGTATATTAGAGTGGTTTGACTCGATACTTTTGAAGATGTAAATAGAACTTTTGGTGGTTGTATATATTATAAACAGTTCTCTTTTGGTTTAATATAGTTTTATTAGTTTTGTATTTCGAGTCATGGCGCGATTTCGGCAGGTGTCCCGCCGATACCCTTGGGTTCGCCCTTGGGAGAAGTGGGGTCGTCACAGGTCATATCAGAGCGCCTAGGTTAGAGGACTTGGGCAAGTGGGACATACGCGATAGGCACTATGCATATTTGACCCTTTTAAGTTGAATGATATATTTTAAGCTGAAATGCCGGTTGACTGACGACTTAATGTTTTGTAGGTATGTATCGAGGCAGTTCGAGTGGTGCGGGACCCAGTGGCGTAGGACCGAGATTTCCGAGTACGAGAGGCATAGAGGATCGAGTGCTGCGTAAGCGGGCGATCCGCTATCGGCAGAGACCTGGAGAGCCTTACACTTTATACTCCCCTTTTGGTCAGGTGGCGCACCGACCTTGCGGATGTTGGTACACATACTGTTATCCTGACGAGATCGTCCTGGCTGTGGAAGACGAGCGACGCAGCCTGCTTAGACAGCTACACGAGGCTAGAGAGGTTGGCCTTGGGCAGGCGATGCGTATTAGGGACTTGGAGCAGGGTCTCCGAGAGGATGAGGGAGATGACGGACGCTTTGCACCGTCAGCTTCAGGACACACACCAGCACCTCTTCGCTATGTAGAGGCAGCTGAGCGATAGGGCTCGGAGTATGTCTGTCGACTGCGAGCTCCTACTAGATCTAGCCGCAGAGGCACCGCCACGGGCCACCGGTCCAGAGAGGATGGACGAGGTGGACACGTTAGGTTCCGTTGGGAACCTGGGCCCTAGGGGAGGCGATTAGGGTCGCTTTTGCACTTTTGTTTAGCTAGTGTATGACTTTTGATAGAACTAGCATGACTACTCTCTTTTGTTATTTGGTTGGCTGACTAGATTTTGGGAGCCAGTGCTCATGTGTACATTGGGTTTTGTACCGACTGGAGGTCGGTAATGTGTAAATCTTTTGGTGTGACCTTGTAAATATATGTATATGTTTCAAAAGCATTTGAACTTATTTTTTTTGTGTCTTCTATGCATACGCTTTACGTCCGTACTTTCGTTCATAGTTTGGATGATAAGTATATGTAATGTTCCGATCTATAGACTTTTGCACTTAAATGGCCTCCGGTACTCGTGGTGGAGGTAGAGGGCGAGCACGAAGCCCTAAAAGGGAACAAGGGCAAGAGCAAGACCAAGTCGCTACAGCCATCCAGCGGATGGCCGATCTTCTGGAGCGAATGTCAAATCAACAAGGCCAGGGGGAGCAGTACTGGGAATCTTGGACATAATCCGGGACATAATCCGGGTAATCATGAGGGAGAGGACCGTGCTTTAGAACGGTTCCAAAAATTTACACCCCCTAATTTTGTAGGTGGACCCGACCCTGACCTAGCGGAGGGTTGGATGGACCGTATGCTAGATATTTTTGCCGCGCTTAGGTACTCGGAGAAACGGCAGATATCCTTTGCTGCTTTTCAATTTGAAGGGGCCGCCCGAGCCTGGTGGAACGTGATTAAAACCAAGTGGGAGCGCGAACAAACCCCCTGGACCTGGATCAACTTCACACGGGAATTTAACGAAAAATACCTGCCGCCCATTGTGCAAGAAAAATGGGAAGATGACTTCATCCGCCTACGTCAAGGGGCATCGAGTGTGGCGGAATACGAAACTCAGTTTACGAAACTTTCCCGTTTTGCCCCAGAGCTGGTACTAACAGAGCAAAAGCGAATTCGTCGCTTTGTCCAAGGCTTGAATGTGGAGATCCAGGAGGCTCTAGCAGCTGCTCAGTTGGATACATTTAGCCAAGCGCTACAAAAAGCACAACGGATTGAGACTGCCAGGGGACAGGTTAAAGCCTTCCATGACCGGAAAAGGAGGCAACCCAGCTCAAATGACTCAACGGTTGGACAGAGTTCGCGAAACGAGCCACCTGCTAAGACAAGTAAAGGCACAGATGGTCCACGACCTACAAGAACCCTAAACAACTTTGGGCGAGGTCCAGTAGGGCAAGAGCCCCAGAGGAGCGCCCAGCGTAGAGGGTCTAGTACGGCCACTAAACCAACCTGTGGTTTCTGTGGGGGCAATCACACCGATGAAAATTGCTGGAAAAATAGTTCGGTACGGAAATGCTTCAAATGTGGTAGCACCGAACATCTGATTGCCCGGTGTCCTAAGATGCAGAAGGAAGAACTCAAGCCACCGACTAAAGGGACCACAACTAAGCCGTCAAATGCAGGGGAAAATCGACCCAAAGGGCCAACAAGAGTCTATGCGATGGGTCAACCTGAGATGACTAATCCTTCGGTGGACCTTGAAGGTACGCTTTGAACAAACGAATCAATTTCGAGGACGAAATTGCCCTAAATGGGGAAGATTGTGAGGCACCAGTCCGTTCTACGTTGATATATTCATTAGTTGGGCGGTAACGTTTGGTTTTGGGAGTATTTCGAAAACCCTAAGTAGGGAGTAAGATTTAAACCCTAGTTTTGTATTCATACAAGTTTGAGTGGTGATTAAAGTTAGTTATGTTAATGTGTGTTTTCGTGTGGGTAAGTATTGGATTTAATCCATTGTGTATAGGTTAATTAAGTTCAAGAAGGTTAGAAACCCTAAGTGAGCAAAATCTCCAATGTTAGGATTTATTAGAAGTTTTAAGTTGGGTTTAAACCCTAATTTTGCCCTTGACAAAAAGGTTATTGTTTAATTACTTTTATGTGGGATAAAGTATGCTTAAGTGTAAGTGATTAAGATGAGAAAGTGATTAGTGAAGTAATTAAGTGTGATTGTGTGTTTTAAACTAGATTAAGCTAGAACCTATGGAGTAAATTGAAAGATTATCAAATGTTTGAGGGAACATGTATAAGAAAGAGAAAGTTGAAGTGCAAGGGTTAAAACAACAAATAAAGCATTTTATGTGATTGGTTAACCTTAAAAATATCTCCCAAAGTCTTGCCTAACTTTGACTAACATGTTGTCTTATGAGTTATAAGAGAAATAAGAGAAAACAAAACAAAACAAAATTGAGAGAAAAGAGAGAGATAGAGCCGAGAGAGAGAGGAAGAGAAGGTGAGAAATTTTCTTCAAAAATCTTCAAGTTTTAGCTTCCATCTTGAGTTTGGATCTTGGAGTAACAACTTGGGTGCTTGATTAGTGAAGGTTAATCATCTACAAAGCTTATTTGAAGGTATGCCTCTTACTTGAAAGTTAAACTTTTGGGGGTTTTAATCTCTAAGCTATGGAAATGATGTATTATGTTATGATGATGGATTTGTATGGTGGATTTGATGTTTATATTGAAGTTTCATGGTTTAATTATGATGATGATGTTGCTGAAATTTTTGATTAAGCTTATGAAAGAATGAGGGTTTCATGCTAAACAAGTTAACTAGCTTTAATTTTGTGCTATGGAGATTGTAGTGGTTGTGTTTGACAATTTGCCTCAATTGATTGGTTGGTTTCTAGCAAAAATCTGATTTGGGTTAAGAAACCCTAGACTCCATTAGGTTAGTTTAGTTGAGCTCATGGCTTTTGAGTTAGGGTTTGTGTAGTTGGATGGTAAAACAAGTTCTATGGTGCAAATAAAATTTAGATTAAGCATTATGGTTAGTATTTGGTGATGTTGGGTTAACTTGTGAAGGAATTTTGGATCACTCTTAGACTGATATAGGTATGGTTGTTGGGTATCAAATTGGTTAGAAAAACTTGCATAAGAATCATAAGATCGGACCGTACGGTTGTGACGCGCAAAACCGGCAAATCTGGGAAATTAGGGCAGTACAGGATCCGAACTTCGGCTTTGTTTTTCTCGATGTTACGTATGGATTCAGAAGTTCCTCAAAACATGAAAGTTGTAGCCTTGTAGGTCCTGAATATTCCTGTATAATTTCAGGTCAATCGGATTAGCGTACCCTGAGTTATAGATGAAATGCTCAAGCCTGTTTTGCACACCAGATTCTGTGCGTTTTTTTTAGTTTAGCCTCTGACCGTGCATTTTCCGTTTTGATCCCATACGATCTGGGTGTCAACTCCTTCATACGAAATGTAGATCTTGGTTTTATCTTCGAAACGGTTTAAAGTGCGTCGAAATCCGAGTTTCGTAGCTCCGGTTATGACCAAAACAAGATCGATCGTCAGAACTGCCTTGAATCCGGACAGTTCTGATGGGTACTTTGACACTCAACTTTCGTTATATTCTGAGTGGATTCAGGTCTTGGCCAAAACATCAAAGTTTTAACCTTATGTCTCAGCTTTCTAATGCCTTTGGAATTTCCTGATTTGGATTTGCGAGCTGGGAGTTATAGTCCAGCAAACATACCCTGTCCGTTACATTGGAGTGCGAATTCCTGGAACGGTTTTCTGCACTTTTGACCCATCTCTGCTCAGATCCGGAGTTAGGGGTCTTCATGAAAGTTATAGAATTTTATCTTAGCTTCGCAACGGTACCTCATGTACCTTGATCCGATGCTCATAACTTCGATTAGGCTCAAAACAGTTTTGACGGCAAAATGGCTAGGCCGCCATTCCCGTTTCCGTGTGCCGTTTCCGCACTCGTATGTGCCGATTTTGCCGTTTTGTTTGTTTTGGGCATGTTAGTGGCCGTTTGTGATAATATGTGATACAATCTTCTATTTCAGACAGTGGTGAGTTAGGCGGAGCCGGTGGGGCCCACTACTAGCGAACACGCGCGAAGTGATTTTGCTCTTCTACCACTTTTGTATTTTGCGTAAGTATTCAGGCCGCTCTTACGTGTTAGTTGTTTATGTGTTTCGATATGTATGAAAAGGGTACCTAGGCGAGGGTGTACTTTATCGCACTCGACCTAAACCCTAGTTTGCGCACATATTTGTATTTGACATATGTATATGAAACATTTTGGAACTAAACCCCTTGAGCTTGTGGCTCGGGGTGACTTTTGAATAAATTTTGTAAAGTTTGTGAGTTTGGGGCCCGATCTCATGACCTAGATGGACTATTCGAGCCGGTTAGGGCTTTGTCGAAGTCAGTCCAACCTGGTTGAGGTCACCAAGTTTGTGAATCCGGTTCACCGATTATGTGGACCAAGTTTGTGACCCGAGCTTGTGAACCAAGCTCAATTTCGTTCGCTCGAGCAAGTTTGTGAGGTGCCTGGCCAGAGATGGTGATAAGGTGTACGGTGGGAGTACAAGTGAAGTTCTACGGACCATTAATTGTAGTCGACGGAGTGTCGGCAGGAGATCATACATGGTACATGAATTGGCTTTGGAGCCACCTGTATCCTTATTATGTGATGTTACTTTTCTGCTTTTGCTTTACTCTTACTGTGTAACTGTTGTTACGTGAAATTTATGCTTTCGCCCCTGTTTACTTACTAAGCATATAGCTTACCCCTTTCCTTTTGTTTTCCTTAGCAGGGGGCGACGCGGGGACTTTTGGCTCGTGCACTAGTATAGTTAGGTTTGATTGTAATAGTTGGGCATATAGTATGTTTGTTTTTGTTTTGGTGATTTGTATAAGGACCCTTCTTAGGGTCTATCTTCTGCTGGTGGTGGTTATAGTATATTAGAGTGGTTTGACTCGATACTTTTGAAGATATAAATAGAACTTTTGGTGGTTGTATATATTATAAACAGTCCTCTTTTGGTTTAATATAGTTTTATTAGTTTTGTGTTTCGAGTCATGGCGCGAGCTAGGCAGGCGTCCCGCCGATACCCTTGGGTTCGCCCTTGGGAGAAGTGGGGTCGTCACAGGTCATATCAGAGCGCCTAGGTTAGAGGATTTGGGCAAGTGGGACATACGCGATAGGCACTAGGCATATTTGACCCTTTTAAGTTGAATGATATATTTTAAGTTGAAATGCCGGTTGACTGACGACTTAATGTTTTGTAGGTATGTATCGGGGCAGTTCGAGTGGTGCGGGACCCAGTGGCGTGGGATCGAGATTTCCGAGTACGAGAGGCATAGAGGATCGAGTGCTGCGTAAGCGGGCGATCCGCTATCGGCAGAGACCTGGAGAGCCTTACACTTTATACTCCCCTTTTGGTCAGGTGGCGCACCGACCTTACGGATGTTGGTACACATACTGTTATCTTGACGAGATCGTCCTGGCTGTGGACGACGAGCGACGCAGCCTGCTTAGACAGCTGGACGAGGCTAGAGAGGTTGGCCTTGGGCAGGCGATGCGTATTAGGGACTTGGAGCAGGGTCTCCGAGAGGATGAGGGAGATGACGGACGCTTTGAACCGTCAGCTTCAGGACACACACCAGCACCTCTTCGCTATGAAGAGGCAGCTGAGCGATAGGTCTCGGAGTATGTCTGTCGACTGCGAGCTCCTACTAGATCTAGCCGCAGAGGCACCACCACGGGCCACCGGTCCAGAGAGGATGGACGAGGTGGACACGTTAGGTTCCGTTGGGAACCTGGGCCCTAGGGGAGGCGATTAGGGTCGCTTTTGCACTTTTGTTTAGCTACTGTATGACTTTTGTTAGAACTAGCATGACTACTCTCTTTTGTTATTTGGTTGGCTGACTAGATTTTGGGAGCCAGTGCTCATGTGTACATTGGGTTTTGTACCGACTGGAGGTCGGTAATGTATAAATCTTTTGGTGTGACCTTGTAAATATATGTATATGTTTGAAAAGCATTTTGAACTTATTTTTTGTGTGTCTTCTATGCATACGCTTTACGTCCGTACTTTTGTTCATAGTTTGGATGATAAGTATATGTAATGTTCCGATCTATAGACTTTTGCACTTAAATGGCCTCCGGTACTCGAGGTGGAGGTAGAGGGCGAGCACGAAGCCCTAAAAGGGAACAAGGGCAAGAGCAAGACCAAGTCGCTACAGCCATCCAGCGGATGGCCGATCTTCTGGAGCGAATGTCAAATCAACAGGGCCAGGGGAGCAGTATTGGGAACCTTGGACATAATCCGGGACATAATCCGGGTAATCATGAGGGAGAGGACCGTGCTTTAGAACGGTTCCAAAAATTTACACCCCCTAAGTTTGTAGGTGGACCCGACCCTGACCTAGCGGAGGGTTGGATGGACCGTATGCTAGATATTTTTGCCGCGCTTAGGTACTCGGAGGAACGCAGATATCCTTTGCTGCTTTTCAATTTGAAGGGGCCGCCCGAGCCTGGTGGAACGTGATTAAAACCAAGTGGGAGCGCGAACAAACCCCCTGGACCTGGATCAACTTCACACGGGAATTTAACGAAAAATACCTGCCTCCCATTGTGCAAGAAAAATGGGAAGATGACTTCATCCGCCTACGTCAAGGGGCATCGAGTGTGGCGGAATACGAAACTCAGTTTACGAAACTTTCCCGTTTTTCCCCAGAGCTGGTACTAACAGAGCAAAAGCGAATTCGTCGCTTTGTCCAAGGCTTGAATGTGGAGATCCAGGAGGCTCTAGCAGCTGCTCTGTTGGATACATTTAGCCAAGCGCTAGAAAAAGCACAACGGATTGAGACTGCCAGGGGACAGGTTAAAGCCTTTCATGACCGGAAAAGGAGGCAACCCAGCTCGAATGACTCAACGGTTGGACAGAGTTCGCGAAACGAGCCACCTGCTAAGACAAGTAAAGGCACAGACGGTCCACGACCTACAAGAACCCTGAACAACTTTGGGCGAGGTCCAGTAGGGCAAGAGCCCCAGAGGAGCGCCCAGCGTAGAGGGTCTAGTACGGCCACTAAACCAACCTGTGGTTTCTGTGGGGGCAATCACACCGATGAAAATTGTTGGAAAAATAGTTCGGTACGGAAATGCTTCAAATGTGGTAGCACCGAACATCTGATTGCCCGGTGTCCTAAGATGCAGAAGGAAGAACTCAAGCCACTGACTGAAGGGACCACAACTAAGCCGTCAAATGCAGGGGAAAATCGACCCAAAGGGCCAGCAAGAGTCTATGCGATGGGTCAACCTAAGATGACTAATCCTTCGGTGGACCTTGAAGGTACACTTTGAACAAACGAATCAATTTCGAGGATGAAATTGTCCTAAATGGGGAAGATTGTGAGGCCCCAGTCCGTTCTACGTTGATATATTCATTAGTTGGGCGGTAACGTTTGGTTTTGGGAGTATTTCGAAAACCCTAAGTAGGGAGTAAGATTTAAACCCTAGTTTTGTATTCATACAAGTTTGAGTGGTGATTAAAGTTAGTTATGTTAATGTGTGTTTTCGTGTGGGTAAGTATAGGATTTAATCCATTTTGTATAGGTTAATTAAGTTCAAGAAGGTTAGAAACCCTAAGTGAGCAAAATCTCCAATGTTAGGATTTATTAGAAGTTTTAAGTTGGGTTTAAACCCTAATCTTGCCCATGACAAAAAGGTTATTGTTTAATTACTTTTATGTGGGATAAAGTATGCTTAAGTGTAAGTGATTAAGATGAGAAAGTGATTAGTGAAGTAATTAAGTGTGATTGTGTGTTTTAAACTAGATTAAGCTAGAACCTATGGAGTAAATTGAAAGATTATCAAATGTTTGAGGGAACTTGTATAAGAAAGAGAAAGTTGAAGTGCATGGGTTAAAACAACAAATAAAGCATTTTATGTGATTGGTTAACCTTAAAAATATCTCCCAAAGTCTTGCCTAACTTTGACTAACATGTCGTCTTATGAGTTATAAGAGAAATAAGAGAAAACAAAACAAAACAAAATTGAGAGAAAAGAGAGAGATAGAGCCGAGAGAGAGAGGAAGAGAAGGTGAGAAATTTTCTTCAAAAATCTTCAAGTTTTAGCTTCCATCTTGAGTTTGGATCTTGGAGTAACAACTTGGGTGCTTGATTAGTGAAGGTTAATCATCTACAAAGCTTATTTGAAGGTATGCCTCTTACTTGAAAGTTAAACTTTTGGGGGTTTTAATCTCTAAGTTATGGAAATGATGTATTATGTTATGATGATGGATTTGTATGATGGATTTGATGTTTATATTGAAGTTTCATGGTTTAATTATGATGATGATGTTGCTGAAATTTTTGATTAAGCTTATGAAAGAATGAGGGTTTCATGCTAAACAAGTTAACTAGCTTTAATTTTGTGCTATGGAGATTGTAGTGGTTGTGTTTGACAATTTGCCTCAATTGATTGGTTGGTTTCTAGCAAAAATCTGATTTGGGTTAAGAAACCCTAGACTCCATTAGGTTAGTTTAGTTGAGCTTATGGCTTTTGAGTTAGGGTTTGTGTAGTTGGATGGTAAAACAAGTTCTATGGTGCAAATAAAATTTAGATTAAGCATTATGGTTAGTATTTGGTGATGTTGGGTTAACTTGTGAAGGAATTTTGGATCACTCTTAGACTGATATAGGTATGGTTGTTGGGTATCAAATTGGTTAGAAAAACTTGCATAAGAATCATAAGAGCGGACCGTACAGTTGTGACGCGCAAAACCGGCAAATCTGGGAAATTAGGGCAGTACAGGATCCGAACTTCGGCTTTGTTTTTCTGGATGATACGTGTGGATTCAGAAGTTCCTCAAAACACGAAAGTTGTAGCCTTGTAGGTCCTGAATATTCCTGTAAAATTTCAGATCAATCGGATTAGCGTACCCTGAGTTATAGATGAAATTCTCAAGCCTGTTTTGCACACCAGATTCTGTGCGTTTTTTTTAGTTTAGCCTCTGACCGTGCATTTTCTGTTTTGATCCCATACGATCTGGGTGTCGACTCCTTCATACGAAATGTAGATCTTGGTTTTAGTTTCGAAACGGTATAAAGTGCGTCGAAATCCGAGTTTCGTAGCTCCGGTTATGACCAAAACAAGATCGATTATCAGAACTGCCTTGAATCCGGACAGTTCTGACGGGTACTTTGACACTCAACTTTCGTTCTGTTCTGAGTGGATTCAGGTCTTGGCCAAAACATCAAAGTTTTAGCCTTATGTCTCAGCTTTCTAATGCCTTTGGAATTTTTTGATTTGGATTTGCGAGCTGGGAGTTATAGTCCAGCAAACATACCCTGTCCGTTACATTGGAGTGCGAATTCCTGAAACGGTTTTCTGCACTTTCGACCCATCTCTGTTCAGATCCGGAGTTAGGGGTCTTCATGAAAGTTATAGACTTTTCTCTTAGCTTCGTAACGGTACCTCATGTACCTTGATCTGACGCTCATAGCTTCGATTAGGCTCAAAACAGTTTTGACGGCAAAATGGCTAGGCCGCCATTCCCGTTTCCGTGTGCCGTTTCCGCACTCGTATGTGCCGATTTTGCCGTTTTGTTTGTTTTGGGCATGTTAGTGGCCGTTTGTGATACTGTGTGATACAATTTTCTATTTCAGACAGTGGTGAGCTAGGCGGAGCCGGTGGGGCCCACTACTAGCGAACACGCGCGAAGTGATTTTGCTCTTGTACCACTTTTGTATTTTGAGTAAGTATTCAGGCCGCTCTTACGTGTTAGTTGTTTATGTGTTTCGATATGTATGAAAAGGGTACCTAGGCGAGGGTGTACTTTATCGCACTCGACCTAAACCCTAGTTTGCGCACATATTTGTATTTGACATATGTATATGAATCATTTTGAAACTAAACCCCTTGAGCTTGTGGCTCGGGGTGACTTTTGAATAAATTTTGTAAAGTTTGTGAGTTTGGGGCCCGATCTCATGACCTAGATGGACTATTCGAGCCTGTTAGGGTTTGGTCGAAGTCAGTCCAACCTGGTTGAGGTCACCAAGTTTGTGAATCCGGTTCACCGATTATGTGGACCAAGTTTGTGACCCAAGCTTGTGAACCAAGCTCAATTTCGTTCGCTCGAGCAAGTTTGTGAGGTGCCTGGCCAGAGAGGGTGATAAGGTGTACGGTGGGAGTACAAGTGAAGTTCTACGGACCATTAATTGTAGTCGACGGAATGTCGGCAGGAGATCATACATGGCACATGAATTGGCTTTGGAGCCACCTGTATCCTTATTATGTGATGTTACTTTTCTGCTTTTGCTTTACTCTTAATGTGTAACTGTTGTTACGTGAAATTTATGCTTTCGCCCCTGTTTACTTACTAAGCATATATCTTACCCCTTTCCTTTTGTTTTCCTTAGCAGGGGCCGACGCGGGGACTTTTGGCTCGTACACTAGTATAGTTAGGTTTGATTGTAATAGTTGGGCATATAGTATGTTTGTTTTTATTTTGGTGGTTTGTATAAGGACCCTTCTTAGGGTCTATCTTCTGCTGGTGGTGGTTATAGTATATTAGAGTGGTTTGACTCGATACTTTTGAAAATGTAAATAGAACTTTTGGTGGTTGTATATATTATAAACAGTTCTCTTTTGGTTTAATATAGTTTTATTAGTTTTGTGTTTCGAGTCCTGGCGCGAGCTAGGCAGGCGTTCCGCCGATACCCTTAGGTTCGCCCTTGGGGGAAGTGGGGTCGTCACACCTCATAAATGCTTCCAACGGATAGAAAGTAGCTGAACAGTCAACTATCCGTTGGCAGTGTCGAACATCCGATAACCCTGTTTTATGCATCCGACAGTAGGCAGAGAGTTTAAGAGATTTTCTTCAATTCTTTCGGACGTCCGGTAGGCTGGTTTTCTACGTCCGAAGGTATGATGTAAAACTAGGAATTTTTCTTCAATTCCTTAGGACGTCCGGTAAGCTGGTTTTCTGCGTCCGAAGATACTCAATGGTTGTCGGACGTCCGATAGTGTTTTTGAAGGTCCGACAGCATTCAGCAACCTTTGTCTTCTTTCAATAGCACTTGTGCATGGAATCACATAACTTCATAACTGAAAATATTTCTTGGAGAGATATTAGTATCATCCATTTGTTTTGTAAACATCAAAAGATAGGGATCAAGATCAACACAAACAGATATATTGGAATGACTGACTCCATTCCAAATCCAAGATGAATGATTCCAAATCCGAATCCAATTCCAAGTTGCAAATAAAACGCCACCTAAGAAAACATCCACTACATTAGCATCTTCAAAAAAAAAAAAAAAAGGCCCAGACCAACCAAAATCATTCCTAAGAAGTCAATGATTATATTACTAAAAGAAAATGAGATGAAAAACCAAGATTGTAATACCTAAGATAAAGGATTGCACCAAGTATAGTTGAGTGCAAGTCATGGGTAAAAAATATATAAAACAAGTTTTTAAAAAAAAATTCTATTAAGGGAGGGATGGAATTTTTTTTTTTTTTTTTTTTTTTTGCTTTGAGCATACGGTATCTCCACCCTCAATAAAACTAATCCGGATTCGGTGCAGAGAGTGGATTCGGCCTGGAGAACGCCCACAAAGTCCGACTCTTACTTCAGGGTGAAGGCTTGGTCCAGAGCTTTTCGAGGCGCCACATGTAGGAATCGGACTTGCGACCTCCCATTGACATTAGCAACCCACTTACCAACTGCCCAAAGTCATGGGTTAGGAGGGATGGAAATCAAAAAGTGGAGAGGGGAAAGGGAGAATTAGAATTGAAGACCTTTAATTCCTTATTTAAAGCAAGTGATTAGTTATACACAGTGACGTGCGCGGGGTATACATATAGCAATTAACACATCCACAATCAAGTTTTACATTTATAAATCCTAAATACCCCACAAGCGATTTTTCGCAAGTATACGAGTCGAAAGCGAGTATAGAGGTATTAAGGGTCGATCCCATATGAAAGATTTTCAATTACCAGTGTTTTTTGAATTCTTTTATTATCTAAACTACCATAAACATAAAAGTAATTATTGATCTTAATCCCTAACTTTTGATGTTTACAAAACAATTGGATGATACTAATATATTTTCAAGAAATACCTTCAGCTATGAAGGAAATCTGATTCCAAGATCAAGAGCATTTGAAAGAGATAAAGGAAGTTGAAAACTGTCGAACGCTCACGAAGACGACATCGGACATCCGATAAACAATGCAACTCTTGAGACGCATGAAGAACTCCATCACCGAACATCCGAAAGAATTAAAATATTCCCTCTAGCTCACTGTCTGGTTTTGGATGGAAGTACCGGACGTCCTATAAGATCCTTCAAACTCGACGAAAGCTGTCGGACGCTCACAAAGACAATACCGGACGTCCGATAGAATTGAGATAATCCTTCAAACTCTCTGTCTGCTATCGGATGCAAGCATCGGACGTCCGATAGAATCCTTAAAACTCTTTGTCTGCTATCGGATGGTAGTACCGAACGTCCGACACTCCCAACAGCTAGTTGACTCTTCAGCTACTTTCTATCCATTAAAAGCATTAATAAAGCATTTTATTGGTCTCATATAAATAGAGTATTATCAGAAACTTCAAATAACTTTTGCACACTGAAAATACAAAAGATATAGAGTGGTTTTAGTGAGAAAACACTCTCCAAGGAAGATTTGTAGTCTTGGTAGTGTGAAATTCATTGTAAACTTTTTATTTGTGAGTAAATACTTCAATAGTGTAACTCTGTGAGTATTGTCCGAGTGATAGTAAAATTTTCTAACTTAACCAAGTGTTGCTTGGGGTAAGGAGGAAGTGAACCTTTCTTTGTACACAAGATTGGTTGTATTTTACCAACTTGAAAAAACTTCTTTGAATTGATTTTCAAGTTCAAGAGAAGCTTGGTAGTCAATTGATTTGCAATTCCTTTCTTCTCATTTACTTATTGTTATGTTGTAACCCTTAAATTGCTTATCTTTTCTACTTCTCTCAAGTGATATTGTTCATTCATTGATTCATTTATTGTGTGATCACTTAGAAAAGAGGGTAAATTTCATATTGAGCAAAAAGTGCCCATAATTTGATTAGCTTTTTAATCAACCTAATTCACCCCCCCTCGTAGGTTATTTTCGATCCTTACAATTGGTATCAGAACTTGGTCTCCTAGAGATTAAGCTCAAGCTGCTTAGGAGTAATGATGACAACCAAAAATGTTATGTTTTTTGAAGGACAATCTGTGATTAGACCTCCTATATTTAATGGGTCAAATTATGTGAGTTGAAAAGAAAGAATGATTATCTTTTTGCAATCAATTGATATTGAGTTGTGGTTTATTGTTAGTGAAGGTCCATATGATGCCTCTGTTATAAATGAAAATACTCATAGATTTAGATCAAAAATAAGGAATGAACTGATTGCTAAGAATAGAACTTATCTCATCTTAAATGCAAAAGCCATGAATGTGTTATAAAGTGCTTTAGACTCAAATGAATCTATTAGAGTCAAGGGTTGCAAGTCAGCTAAAGAAATTTGGGACAAATTGAAAGAAATTCATGAAGGTAGTGAGGTTAGAAAACAAAAGAAATCCATCTTAGTTACTAAATATGAGTCGTTTAAGATGGAACCTCATGAAAATATTGATCAAATGTATTTTAGATTCAATGATCTTATTAAAAATTTAAAGGTTTTGAAAAAGGAATATACCTTAGGAGAGAAAAACAGAAAAATCTTGAATGCCTTGTCTAATAATTGGGAAAGTAAAGTGACTGCTATTAAAGAGGCAAAAGATTTGAATTCTATGCCTATTGAATCTCTTATTAATTCTCTAACCTCTTATGAGGTGAAGTTTAAGACTAAAGTACAAGAAGAAGAAGATGCAAAGGTAAGAAGGAACATTGCTCTAAAAGCATCTCAAAATGTAGATGATTCGGTTTCATTGGATGAACAAAATTTGGATGTTGATGACAATGATTTTACTCTCATCACACAAAGGTTCAAGAGAATCCTCAACAAAAGGAGATTTAGAAGAGGAGAACCTAACAATTCTGATTCTAATCAATTCAACATTGCAAAAAACAAAGGAAAGCATGAGACCAATAAAAAATAAAGTGACAAATGCCATGAATGCGGACAACTTGGACACTACATGAGTAAGTGTCCAATGAAGAAAAAGAAAGAAGGAAGAAAATCAAGATTCAACAACTTTCAATTCACATGGAATGAGTGCAACTCCGATGGTGAAATTGAAGAAGAAGAAGAATGTGCTCAATTGGCTTTTATGACCATTGAAGATAATGAGGTAACAACTTCTAACTCTCAATTTGAAAGTGATGATGAAACTGATGATGATCTTGAATCTTTCATTAAAAAATTGCATGATAGTTTGAAAGAATCTTATGCTAGAAATAAGGAATTAAAACACAAAATTAGTTTTCTTTTTCAGGATAATATACGTCTTTTTCAAGAAAACAAGATGCTGAAAACTGAAAATGATTTCTTGAAAAAGAATGAGATTGATTTACAAAATAAACTTGATAGAAAAATAAGGTTTTGTGAAATATTCAAAAGGAACAGAGTAATTTGAAAAGAAGAATGGATAATTTAAATGAGTTGCTCCAACATAAAAAATAAGACTGTTTTGAAAGTAATAAATCAAAGACTCATCTTGGTACTTATGAGAAGAAGATAAATTCTGGTGCAAATGATTTTGTTGTTTATAAGAGAAAACAAGTAAGATTTATTAAACCTATTTATGCAAATAACTCGTTGGTTATGTGTAATTTTAATTGTCAAAAAGGTCACATGAAAAGCAATTGCTATGTGAGGAAGAACATGAGAAAAGGCATGACATGCATGTGGATAGTTAGACATAATGCTAACTCTCAAGGACCCAAAAATGTATGGGTACCAAATATTAGTTCTTGAACTCTTGAGTAGGTGAATCTGGTGAACATCATTAAAAAATCAATGTGATTCATAGACAGTGATTGTTCAAGACACATGACCGGTGATCCATCACAATTCATCATGTTCAAGCCAAAGTCTAGTGACATAGTGACATTTGGAGATGACGTGTTTCTACCTCAAGACCATTGAAACTTTTACATATTGATTTGTTTGATCCTACACATATTGCTAACTTGGGTGGTAAGAGGTATTTCTTAGTCATTATTGATGATTATTCTAGATACACTTGGGTAACTTTTTCTTACTCATAAAAATGATACTTTAAAAATTTTTTATTTTCAAAAGTTCAAAATCTGCTTGGTTTGAATACTGCTATCTTTTGGTTTCAAAAATTCTTGACCAATTGGATGTTCTCTTTTGGTATTAATTTTCTATTTTTGACTGATGACTGATGACTACCGAACGTTGGTATGCTGGTGATTGTTGAATTTTGGTATCATTTCTCTGCTTTTGATTGTTATTTTGGATTCTCTGTTATGAAAATTACATTATGCAATATGATTGCTAAATTTTACTCTCATCTTATGATGATAAAAAGGGGGAGAAATGGATGCTATGTGTAAGGGGGAGTTATTCTGAGATTATAAGTTTGGCCCTTAAAAATTTTGGATGCAATGCGTGAGGGGGAGCTTATGCTCAATCTTTTTTCTTTCTTCCATCCATTGTTTTGTCATCATTAAAAAGGGGGAGAATGTTGATCTTGGTCCCTAGTTTTTGATATTTACAAAACAATTGGATGATACTAGTATCTTACCTTCAGCTATGAAGGAAATCTGATTCCAAGATCAAGAGCATTTGAAAGAGATAAAGAAAGTTAAAAACTGTCGGACGCTTACGAAGACGACATCGAACGTCCGATAAACAATGCAACTTTTCGGACGCACGAAAAACTCCATCACCAAACGTCCGAAAGAATTAAGATATTCCCTCTAGCTCACTGTCTGGTTTCGGATGGAAGTACTAGACGCCCGATAGGATCCTGTAAATTCGACGAAAGCTGTCGAATGTTCACAAAAACAATACCGGACGTCCGATAGAATTGAGATAATCATTCAAACTCTCTGTCTACTATCGAACGCAAGCACCGGACGTCCGATAGAATCCTTCAAACTCTTTGTCTGCTATCGGACGGTAGTACCGGATATCCGATACTCCCAACGGCTAGTTGACTATTCAACTACTTTCTATCCGTTGGAAGCATTAATGAAGCATTTTTTTGCTCTCATATAAATAGAGCATTGTTAGAAATTTTAAATAACTTTTGCACACTAAAGATACAAAATATATATAGTAGTTTTAGTGAGAAAACACTCTCCAAGGAAGATTTGTAGGCTTGGTGGTGTGAAGTTCATTGTAAACTTTTCATTTGTGAGTGAATACTTCAATAGTGTAGCTCTGTGAGGGTTATTCGAGTGATAATAAAACTTCCTAATTTGACCAAGTGTTGCTTGGGGTAAGGAGGAAATGAACCTTCCTTTGTACACAAGATTGGTTGTATTTCACCAACTTGAAGAAGCTTGTTTGAATTGATCTTCAAGTTCAAGAGGAGTTTGGTAGTCAATTGGTTTGCAATTCCTTTCTTTCTTCTTATTTACTTATTGTTATATTGTGATCCTTAAATTGCTTATCTCTTCTACTTCTCTCAAGTGATATTGTTCATTCATTAATTGATTTATTGTATGATCACTTAAAAAAGAGGGTAAATTTCATATTGAGCAAAAAGTGTCCATAATTTAATTAGCTTTTTAATCAACCAAATTCACTCCCCCCTCTTAGGTTGTCTTCGATCCTTACAGTAATGAAAATAACACTAGAAACCTCCTAAAAATATGGAATTCCTTAATACTCTTACAAATGAAATTATCAGTTAAGTGAATGCTATTATCTTGGTTAGTTACGGCGTAATTTTCTAATGTATGTGCAACCTACTCTCATAGTGAATCAACTATACTTGTAACTAAACCATACCTACTCTCGTGGTTATGAAATTAACTACAATCTCATTCTTTCTATGAAATTACATGAAACAAGTCACTAAAGCTACAAAGGTGCTCCTCTACTCTCGTGAGTGAACTCCCTAAGTTTATCATTTACTTGAACTAGTGCTAAATTTCAATTCTCATTGCAAACTTAACACCTTTAGATAATCACAACTAATGGCCGGTTAATCATGATTAGAAAAACAAAAGTGATAAATAACTTATTCAAAATAATATCATCAAATAACCAAATAAATATTACTAACAAGATGTAGAAAGTTCATCCATACTCTAGATATAAACTTTAGCAAAATATGAAAATAAGATCCAAACTTGTATTATAGTTAAACATGAACTTAAGTACAAAAGAGAAAGTGAAAGGAGAGAAGTCATCTTTGTCACATGAGTTTCAAACTCTCCATCTTTGCTCCTTAATATTCATCCAAATTTAACTACAAATACAAGAAGGAAAAACTACACTAACTAGTCTATACTATCCTAACTAATGAACTAAGGAAACTCTAGTGAAGACTACATTATTTCAAAGTTGTTGAAAATGGTCTCCAAAGACTGTTATTTATAGAGGATTCAAGAGCCAAATGAGTTGTTTCTAATTGTCATTTTTTACTCTTGAAACTCCTATGAGTTGTTTCTCCAACTTTCCAACCTTTTCTTGATCAGTTATAGCCGAAATTGCTAGCTGGAATTGAGTTGGAAAAGTTGTGTGAAAGCAAGGCAAGTTGATGAACAAGTTGCAAAAATCAGGTGAGAATACGCGACTTCTTCTCGCGTATTGAATAGTCATGTATTGAGTTATGCACACTTCAACTGCTATATTTCTCAATGATGGAGGCTGAACTAGCTCTTGTGCAAAACATGAAAGTTGTAGCCCTTTGTGTTAGCTTTCAAATGGATCAAGAATCATTTAATTTAGAGTTCTGTAGACTAAGATATGACCGAAATACCATCGACTGGTCAAAACTCTATTTCAGCTTTCGACAACAGAGTTGCAATTCTGCATTTCGACTTTTTGACTAGAAAAACGATTGAACTGGACTTTGATGTTTTCACACGAAATGTAAATCTATCTCTTATCTTCAAAATAGTTCAAGAATCACCTCAATCCAATCATTTTAGCTCAAGATATAGCCAAAATAACACAAGGTGTCCAAACTCTCTTCACTTGCATTTCTTCTTTTGAATGTTTTGCATTTCATGTCTTCTTTAAACCACTTCAAATCCTCAATAATCATCAAATTATCTTCTCAATTCACTCCCTTTGATGATTAAATCATTAAACCTACAAAAACATGAAGTTTTCACCATTAAAATCCATAGAGATGCAATTGTTCACACTTAAATCATAAAATACATATTTTCACTAGAAACTTAGTTAAGTAGTTATAAAAGTAGTTAAAACATACTAAAACTAACTAATAAAACACACTTAAAACAAGTAATTATACTCTAATCACACAGTATTAAATATTGCTAATCAATCTTCAGATGCCTTCCTAATGCAAATGAACTGAGCCAGCTCATGCAATGCTCCACTCATGCTTAAGCCACTCCAGCATGCCTTCGTGTCTAATTCAAGTCTAAAGATACTCTCGACTCGAAGTTCCATTTCATTTCATTGGTTATATTTATTGTAAAATGTCTATTTCATTCATTTTAAAATATATTATAATTTTTTCATTTTTATTTGAGCTCGATTACTATCAACTAAACTCAAACTTGAGTTTGAGCATATTATAGCTAATTTGAATTTAATTCGATTAGATCAAAACTCAATTTGACTAGACTATTTTGCAATCCTAATTCTTCAACTATTTCTCATGATGAGAAACGGAATTGAAGGGTAACTTTTAAGGTGTTCCATGAACACGTGCAACAAGGACTTTAGGACGACATAACTAGCGCTTGAATGCAATTTTGATATTCCTCCTCTATCTTTGTTACATAGTGACGAGGGATGGCTATAGAAATAGAAATATCTTTCTTTGGTTCTGGATTCCAAACGGTTCATTTGGTAAACTCAACAAGCTCACTTTTTCATTTTCTTCACAAACAATAAGAAGTTACACGGAAAGCGTAACGCTTGCGTCACTATTAGAATATCATATACTATTAGAATATCATATATACTGCTTTCATACTATTAAAAACATGCTTTTCATTTTGAAATGTCCCAAATTATTTATCATAATTATTTTGGTCACTTTTTTCAATGTTATTTCACCTTTATTTATATTTTATACTAAATTCAAATTTAAAAATCTAAATTTTTGAAAATAATTTTAAAAGTAAATTTTATGGTCAAAAATTCCAAAATGTAACGTACAATTTGAAATGGAAGTAGTACTACTTACTATGACTCTTTTGTCTTTTCTCTAAGGACTAGGATAGTGGTCCATGTGATGGGGCATTTCCTTTTTTTTTTTTTTTAATGTACCAACTTTTCCTCTTATTTCCCTTTGGCGGTCACTAGTATTATGGTTTTGCCTTGATTATCCTAAGAAGTTGTAGTGTGAAATCTATATTAACTTATTGGAAATCAGGAGTCTCCACTAAGGAGTCCAAATTTAGAACAAATTCATGGGTATAAGGGTAACCATCGAAGAATAAAATCTACATTGCATTTTCTTGGCTCAGTTTGTCAGGTATGAAACATTTTGTTACTGAAGAGGTGATGCGATGGTAATACTCAAATAATTTTGTTTAACAAAATAGTACAACTTAAAGCCTACGAAGTACTGTACTACTTTCTTAACTAAGCAAAAAAGACAATATGGTATCTCAAAAACATTTCAAAGGCAAAAATATCAGAAAATCATACAACAAATTCTATGAGACAGATATGAGAGCATTTTCCTCCAGTCGAACGCTATGTCTATTCTAATATACAACAATGGCCTACTTATGTGTTTGATTATGTGGTGGCGGACCAGGCGGCAGCGGTGGTGGCATCCCAGACATTAGACCAAAATTTGATGGCAAGCTTCCCATGGCAGGAGGATTCGGGTTCCCAGGCTGCAGCGCACAGACCAAAAAGGTAATGTTAGTTTCAATGAACTAATCCCAAGAAAATTGCTGACATCATGCTTAAGATTTAATGAAAACAAATTAATCTGCATAATTTACACGTGATACTACAGACCCAAACATATGCAGAACCCCCAAAATTATTGTTCACATAATTGTTAAGACTAATCAATGGCAAGTTTGTTGATTCTTGACAAAGCATGGAAGTTAACTGAGTTACTTACCGCTGGATGCGATTAGTAACAATAAATTTACCCTTTTAATTAGTAACATAGTCTATTTCTGCAAAATCATCTCTTCCTAAATTAAACTCTAGTCCAATCTTGAGCCAGAAGGGATCAACATAATTACAGGCAAACAGGTTTGAGATTGAATTCAAGTTTATGGCTCTAATTCACCATCCTATCAAGCTCATGTATAAATGGCTGAAAAAGTTGATTATAACAGCGAAGCTACATGATTTTTTGTTTGTGCCATTATTCTATTTTATCTTTATTTTGCCTTTTAGGGTAGTAGGTTATGCTGACCTCGACTATAACATCCTTTCTCTGCTCATAGTAAGGGTTAACAAGGATACAAAATTAGACGGAGCACGGTCCAATTAGTATGAATCTAAGCAAAGTTGTCATGATAATAAAAAAATCTGAAAGAAATATCAGTAAATTATGCTATTAAAATATTACTCATATATGCACATAGATACACGAAAATGCATCAAACACACTCTCATACCATGTCCATGAAGAGATTAATATGTGTACATGCCATATAGATGTCCATAATCAATTTTTGGAACATAATTTGACCATTACATGGTAAACTCAAGGCTAATGATCTGGGAGGTCCTTATTTACAAATGAAATTAGAGGGGAGGCCTCTGGCTTTCGAAAGACATAGGAGGGAGCTTGATGTTGCAAAACCTTAGTATTTAAGGTGACACTAACATCCATTCATATTTCCTGCCCTACACTTAACCATTACTGTTGCACATAAAAATTTTAAATAAGACCATGTTCCTTCAGTGAAAAAAGTTTAAACACGCACCATACTGACAATTACTAATGCAACACCAAAGCAAAACTTTTTAAAACAATCCAAAAACAAATGATGTTACACAATAAGTATAACTTGGGATATCTCATGTACAGAGAAGACGAGAAAGTAAGCAGTGCCAAGAATGCATAATCACCACCGCTGACTTTGGAAGCTGCTCTTCACTGTCAGAAACATGGAAGAAATCTGACAGGGAAGATCAGGTGTCTATACATAAAGTGTACCTCTGCTATCAAGGGGCAGGCTAAAGTGTCAGGTCAGACTAACCTAAGGGAACAGACATTCAGCAATTTTTTTTAAGATACAACTCAACTGGGCAATATCTCATTCAGGTCAACCAGCCTTAGAAAATTATTACTTCTACATGAACAAAATAAGAACATCTACAAGTGTACATCTAAAAACCAACTTACTCAATTCCCATTGAACATTTACATCTTAGTCAGTTCAGAGAGAGCATCATTTGATTCCAGTTTTCTACCACTATTAATATGCTCTGCATTTTGTTCAGCTTCCTTAATAATTATAAGGCTTGTTCCAACATCTTTATGAAGCTCCTACTGCTAATCTGCTGTTTTTACTGCCAATTTCTTCATACTTGCTAATGCTTTACAAGTACCTATACCAAATTAAAATCACCTCAAGGGTATCCAGCACATTCTGTATTTATTTCAGGTAGTATAATTAGAGGTTTCAAAAGAAGAACACAGCCAGCAAAAGCAGAGAGACAGCAGATATGAGGCGTCAGCAGAGGAATAGGTATGGGCAGTCCAACATTATCAGCAATAAACAAGATGGTTGTTTCGGTCAGAACTACCACAAGGCAACCAAGATCATTTAGCCATGGAGGAAACTGAGGCCAGTCATGAAGAAGAATTAATCTCTTTGACTGGAAGGCACTTGAACAAAAACAAGAATTAAAAAAGTAATCATCCACATCTTGACTCGAGAGAATGAATCAATGTTGATTTTACAGATTTCGTTAACAAGCTAGATGCTCAAGGTTAACCAGATTGTAACCAATTTTGTCGTAAAACATCAAAAATCACCAAATGAGGGTAGAATGACAGATTCATTTTTAATAACCATGGTGGACAATCTATGAAAAGCATAGGAAAGTACAATTTTATATTAGAATAAATGCTTCTTACCTGGTAGGGATTAAGCCCCGGCATCATTTGCATTTGCCCAGTCTGTGGCCTGTTAAAACCCCCTCCTGGTTGAAACATTTGGCTGCCACTTGCATTTGAAGGGCCTTGCATGTTCAATAATCCATTTGGAATACCACCAGGTGGTATATTGCCTGGTAGTCCAGATCCAGAAGGCATGGCGTTCATGCCCATAAAGTGGCCTTGTGGCATTGGAGGCACCATCTGATTCATATTTCCTTGCATCCCCTGAAGAAAGAAACTACCAGTTAGAACAGGATAAAACTTCCTCTTGTTTAACAAACATTCCTCCACACCACCCATTGTCATGTCTTCTCTTCTTCTCCTACCCTAGTATGAAATTAAGAGATCTCCTTTCATTTGCAATCAAGTGAAATACATTGCAAAAGACATTTCGTCCATTTATCCCAAAATAAAAAATCCTTTTCCTTTCTCTTCTCTTGTACGTATAGTTGCAAGAATAAAACGCCCTTCCTGATCTCAAATTTTATTGGTGCCCTCAATATGTTGTAAATTTTGTGATTTCAATGGATGAGTTTTATTGTTTCAAGTACTTTTCTGAATGAAAATCTTGCAGCCGTATTTAAGAGTTGCATGATTTTCCAAGAAGCAATTTAAAAGGAAAATAAATCTTATTCTGAAAATACATTAGGCTTTTCAACATGCTCACAAGTGCTTACTATATTAAAAAAAACAACAAACAAGAAAAACTCAATGCAAAAGGGTGATCATGAGGAAGCAAAACAAGATTTCATGTGAAAACAATTGAAAATCATTCTCATTAGTCAATAAGCAAAAGCTTAAAAAATAGTACCATTGGACCACCAATAGGCCCTGGAATGGGTAAAGATCCTGGCATAGAAGATGGCATGCTTGAAGGTGTATTAAGGGGTTGTAGCTGGGGAGGAGGACGAGCTAAATGAGGATGTGGTAGCAAAGGTTGATGTGCTGAAGGCTGTAACTGTGGCATATTTGGGGGTGGCACAGGCAGGGATATTTGCTGTGCCATTTGTTGATGCTGCTGCACTAGCTGAGCATTTTGTTGATAAGCTTGCTGCTGATTGGATGAAAGGAGAGATGGATGAGGACCAGGTGGAAGAGGAGGAGCTCCTAAAGGTGTCGATATTGATGTAGGTGGCTTCTGATCTGCCTGAGCAGATGAATCAAGAGATGGAACAGAGAGCGGCATAGCGACACCAATTCCCGGGATTGTTCCCTCATTCCGTGTCAATCCAGATGCAAATGGTCCAGGAGTCATTGGAGCCTCATGTCCAGGAAAATTGCCAGGCATGCGACCACCAATAGCACTGTTCTGCTCACCAAAACCTGCTAAAAATACAAAACATTACGTGACATAATAGTTATTTTCCATACATATCTCGCCTCTTAAGCAGACTTTAGAAAGTGGCATTTAGATGCAGGGTATTTAAAGAACAGTTCAAATGGCCCTGGGAGTTGGGACTAATATCATGAAAGTAAGGACTTTCCAAGAAAATAAAAACAAAAATAGGCCAATTTCTTGCATCCATAAGAGTACAGCTCCAAACTGGAGCAATGTAGCCAGGCTAAACCACCACGTCATGCCACAAAACAGAAACAACTTAATCAGGTTTAGTAATTAAAATGACCTGTATTAAATTTCTCACGAGCAGTATCTCCAGGCCTATTTCTGCACCAGAACTTTGTAGTGTGATCATTACTACCACTGCATTAACAATCAATGAAATTGAATCGTAAATCAAATGAACTAAGCTGGTACAGTCAGGCAGTTGAAAGAAAGATGGTCTTCCTCCAAAAAACCAAAAAAAAGGGGGGGGGGGGCAGGGGATGATGGTTGCAAATTTTAATGTCCAACGCACAGGAAGGATAAAAGTAAAGCATCAACCTCCAGGACAGGGAAGGTTCCATGAGATAAAACAAGAAAGCTAGCAAATCTTATCGAACTTAGAAAAAATGAAGGGGTCAGAATATTTCAAGGATGCAGCAAAAAGCCATATTTCCACAGCACTGTAGTTTTCAACTGTTTCTATCAAATTCAACAACAGGTAACTACAATCATGGTTACAGACACAACAGTTTGCAGCCCAAATCATAAGTTCAAAACACCAAGTCTCAATACAAGATATTACAACTTCAGAGTAGGCGACAATTGAGACCAGTGTTTTTGACACACACTGGATCGGCGCTCATGCATGCAAAGTGACAAGGATTTATCAATCAAAGGCATTGAAACACACTTTTTAGTTGCACTCTTGAAAGCCTCCATGCCCTCATGGCCGTACATCCGTTGGCTCCAATAAGCAACTACTAAGGCCAGGCATTTAGAAGTTCTCCCACCATCCCCCAAAAAGGCTTGTTCACAGCTATAAGATACAAGACTGTTTAAATAAGCAGTGCTTGAGCTGGCTAATGAAAATAGGTTTTAACTTCATACAAAATTAAAAAAAAATGCACGTTTTCAATTTTTTCATCAAATTTTTAAAATTAACTTGGTTTTCAGTTTTAAAAGCAGCTTATAGCTCGTTTAAAGGTCTTGAGAACATGCCCTAAATAGAAAATATGGAACAAAAGACTAGAAAGCAGGGCAATCTAATAAGGAAACCCCAAGGCCAGAAACATGCAGACAAGGAAATATACTGTCAGCAGTTATATTCAACAATAGCTTTAAAAGGACAAAAAAGGAAAAAAATTTATGGAGTTAAAAAGTCTTGTAAAACATTAAAATAAGCTAATAAAAAAATTACAGAGAGAGAAGAGTTCCAAACAATAAAGAAAAGTTTTACAGAATTCCTACCTGCAGAGGAGATATCCAATAGGATGCCAAGCAAGGTCCCAGACGCTATTATCATGTGCATTTGATATTTCAACCTGAGGAGTTTCATGCCTGCAAAAGGAAAATATTCAGTGATTGCAAGGAAGGAAGAGAAAGTGGTCAACAGACAAAGATCACATCAACTGACAGCAACTGCTTAAAGTTACATTATAAACAAAATTGAAAACTAGCAGGAAGCAATAATGTCCAATTAATTTTATCTATCACTGCCCTTTTTCCATTTAATAGCCTCCACAATAGCAGTAAGCAAAATTTCAGTCATAATTTTATGTAAAAGGATGTTATAACGATTCCAAAACTTTTATGTTCTCTTTACCACTGACAACCTACCGTCATGTTAAATAACTATAATTAGCAAGAAAAATATGGTCCAGTATCCATGGAAGTTGTTCTGACATTTATAGATCAAACCACATGAACCATTTTCCTCAGCTGACTACTATGGAGTCCAACAACCCAACTTAGCTTAATCATTGCCAAGCAATTCTTCCTTTCCCAAAAAATAGCCATCTACAGATGACTTTCCTTCTATTGAGACTCCAAGGAGCTGGTCCTTTACCCATCGTCATTGGAGAAGATCCAAATTGTCAAAAACCACCCAAGCCCACCTACCCCACCCACCCGTTGGCACCCCAGCCCTTAATCCATTATAATCATGAGAGGAACATCCCTGTCCAATAGTCATAAACTACCCAGCACCCAAACCAGAGGATCCTTTTTCATCCACCAATCCACCAGCCAAATGATATCCTCAGCTAACAACTTGCTATCAAAAGCCACCACAAGTTTATAAGAGCCACATATAGCAATCTTAACGAAATACCTTAAAACATTAAGATGTTTGGAAATGGATTCCGCTTAAATGAAACTGGAAGCATCTTTAAAAAAATGAAACTGGAAGCAAACCACAAAACAAAAGTACAAATGTCCATGAAAAGAATGAGTGTATCAACGAGATACAGAAGATGTTAAGAGTCAGTCAAAATTTCCTTAAAAACAAAATATTTCAGAACAAAACTCCATTATTAACTTTCATCATAGCTGAAAACTACAAGTGCTGGAGTTTAATTTTCCTCTAATGGCACTCACTAGATACTTGCTAGACTTTTGTTGTCTTCTTTTGGCACTTACAAAAACTTAAAAAACACCATATAGTGACATGATATTTTGTGTTAGTTACGGCAACAATATTCCATTGTTTTATGTTCCTCTATATATCCCGGCTCTAATAATTCTCCAAAACTTTTCACATCATATGTCATGGCCTCTTGTAAGAATAAAGGCCAAAAGTTTACTGGAAACTTCACGTTGCATTAACAGATGGCTCATCAACTACAGTTTCCAAGATTGCAAATCATCAATTAACATGAATGATGTTCCACTTTCTAAAATTGATAGATAAAATATCACGTACAATCATGTGGGGTACAAAAACCTATAGGAGAGGAAAAAATGATGGATTGAAGCAATCAAAGACAATATTACTTTCAAAACAAATGGAGTATGCATTTGAACCCTCCTCACAGCACTATACTTCAAGCACACTAATCTTTTTACTATGTCAGAAAAGCCAACAACAGAAGTTTTGTTCCCCCACCCCCCGGTCCACTTCTGCTCCACCAGGTGTGCTTGTAATGCTGCCAATCAATATTGAAAGGCAGTCTGTCAAGATAAAAGATAAATTGGCTTAACTTTGAGTAGATAAGGAACTAAATTTTGAAGGAAAAGGTACTAAATCAGTACTCGGCCCTTAGATTCAGATTATATGCTGAACTATCTTACTAAACGCTCCAAGAAATTGGACTATCTGTAATCATCATTATACCCTGAGATACTAGCAAATAACCTTGACTAGCAAATTAAAAGGATGATGCTGTCCTAATCAATATCTCAAATTTCAACTCCATGGTTTAGAGTGCAAATGAGGATAAGAAATCAATTGTTAGCAGATCATATTTCACTTCTGTATTAAATCAAATAAAGGTTTTCATTAACTTAACACTCACATATGTTCAATTATCACATTTTGGGGCTCAAAGAGCATTCCGAACATGGCATAATTGCATAAATGATAACCTTATAATTCAAATAAAGATAGATAACTAATATGCATGAAATGGGCAGGAGACAATAGACATCACAGTGATAATCCACTTGAGAAGAGAAAAAGAATTCAGAAGACTGAGTTCATAATCACCAAGTGAAAGCAGAGTATTTACCCAACAAGCCAATGAAATATTGATCCATCGAAACTCCCACTAACAAAATATTCTTCATTAAATGGATGCCAAGCCAATGCTGTCACCCAAAACAATAAATAAATAAAAAGGTTATGAGGAATATATACAAGCATGTATTGTTGAACCCACGCAAAGAGACTAAATGAACACATCAAAGGGGAATAACAAAATGGAAACTAGCACAAAGGCAATAAAATTAGGGCTTAATCTCAAGTTAAACTTTGCCTGTGTTCACTTTTATAATAGGCAATGTCCACCCAAAACAGTTATTGGACAAAAATGCCTGCAATATGCTATTTTTCAATCTGAGATTTATCTGTTCAATTTATATTCCTCCTCTTATTTCTTTTATTTTTCATTTTCTTTTTTTTTTTTAATTTTATTATTCCTTCCCTTATGTTTTTCACCAAGCTCCCCATCTCCATCAGTTTATGCAAGGTTATTTATACCCAATGCAATTTCTTTTTACCGTGACCTATAATTTATTTGTACCATATGTTTCCCAATTCTCACAATCTTGTTTCTTTCAATCATGTAAGCAAGATATTTAATTTAATTCAAGTATAGTTTATTCAGGTCCAATCTACACCTGGGTGTTGTGTATAAAAGGTAGGACCATGGATAGACTGGTGACTGCTGAAGTAACTAAGGGAGGTCTAATTTCTCACAGTTTTGCTAATATGACATGTTTTTCTTGGTTTTGGTTTTTGCAATTTTTTTCTTTGGAGACGCAGGAAAGGGAAAAAAATGCTAGCCTAAAATTTGTTTCACAATGCACCTATTAAGAACAAAGAACAATATTACTGGATTTTGAGGATATTTTTGTCAACAAACATTAAAGTGGGGGTAAAGTGCCAATTCAAAGAAAGAGTGTGGCAGAGTACAACCACCACAAATGTTCAAAGGGATTTAGTGCAATTAATCCAATAAAACACAAAATACAAATTAGTACTGTGATTAACTGCCCAGCCAAGAATTATCATTGGAAGGAAAAAAGAGGTGGTCAATTGAGAAACACACAGTGTATACACTATATATACATACGTGATTTCCAGAGCTTTAAACTTTATAAGTTCAGTCTGCTGCAATCATGAATAATGAACAAGAAGCCACCTAAACAGTGTCATGAAATGGACAAACATATCGGCGATAAACTATAATGTAGTCCATTCAGACACAAGAATTTTTATCATTTTAAGTGCTTCACTCTTACATTTTTTGGCTATTAAGATAAAAAAAAAACCATTTAACAGAAACAACCATCTTATATGGCCTAGACCCCATAAATTCAACATATCTACTCAACTACTCCACAAAAATTGGATTCAATATTCAGATATCAAGCATCTCAATCAAATGTCTGCTCCAAGACTATGAATTATCTCAGAAATATATATAACTACATTTAACAAGCATACCTGTGACATCCTTCCGGTGCCCACGAAAAGATTCAAGCTCCTTCATGGCCCTTATGTCATAAAGCTGTAGATGAAAAACAAAATAATAAGGACCTTTGCGCAAACAGGTGCCCCTATTTTCCTTATTCAACATAAGACTATAGACAACCAATAGCAGCAAGATAAGGGTTGTCCAACCTTAATAATTTGATCCTTTGAAGACGTAAGGACCCAGTTCCCATTTTGATTCCATTTAACACAAAGCACTGTATTCTTATGTCCATGACTGCAAATCCAAGACAATAAACATAAATCAGAGGTAAGGCATCAGAGAAACAGCAACTAAAAACAAGAAAGATATACCGACAATGAACAAAGCTCTCTCCCAGACTTTGCATCCCAAAGCTTTACAAGGTTGTCTTTTCCACCTAATAGAAGCAGAATACAACACAATCACTAGCTACCTCTCTCAAATACTTAAAAAGCTTCTAACGATTAATTTAGAGATATGAAATATACGTACCAGAAACTAACAATGACTTGGTGGGATGCCAGTCAACACTTTTCACATCCCAACCATGGCCTGCCTGAGTTTAACCGATGTAAAACAAGATTCTTAGGTTACCACATGAAAAAGCTATACATCTTAGAAACTATAAATGCAAATGTCTCTCCCGCAAAAAAAAAAAAAGATCAACAAGCAATGATCTCAAATTAGATTCCAGTATTTTAAACACCGTTTGAACCGAAAAAGATAAAGTAGTCAATAATATTATAAGGAGTAAATAACTTCATACAAAGTCCAAACCCATTTGCATTCATTTCAAACTTTACAAGGAAGCATAATTAGAATCATTTGGCATTGCAAATAATATAAACAAGGACTGAGAAAAGGCTTGAAACTAGGAGTTCGTGTTTGTTAGTACTAAAGTTGTTAAAGCCGATATTTGGCATGAAAGATATCCTTGTTCACGAAATAAATAGAAGGCAATGCCTCTAAAATAAAATTAACTAATCTTGAAACTATATGCCTAAGAGTACATGGGCATTGGGAAAGAAGGAAGAGATTTAAGGCATCAATAATCCAAAAAAAAAAATGTGAAAGTCAATACAATCTCAAAGCTGCCAAGAAATTGAGGACATTACCAGATAGAGAGTACTCTTCTTGACACCGAGCAAAGTCCCAGACCTTAACAGTAGTGTCATCGGAGCAGGAGCAGAATTTCAAATCCGTCCTGCAGAAGCTGGTGAAGAAAAGTTGAATGCCAAAAGAATAAGATCTTTGTAATAATAGATCATATAGTCTTTCGTAACATAAAAGAGTGTACAAAAACATACTCCAATGTACTATATACCTTAAATCACGAACTGATTCTTTATGCGCAGATTTGTTGGCCTTGACATTGTTCATGTTGTTTTGCCAATACCTACCATCAAGTAAACTGAAGCTTAGACGCAATTGCATTGCCAAAAAGAATAGCATATAATATAGTATAAACTATCCTAAACATAACGTACTTAATAGCGCCTCCATCATCACCAGTGACCATCCAGTTATCATTATAACTCCACACCATAGACCTGACCGCTTGATCATGGGCCTACAAGGTAACCAACTTTCCACTGAGTAACTGATGGATTCTTTTCCAATTGGAATAAAAAAAAAACCAGCACGGATTAGAATTTGACACCTGTAATATCATTTCAAAGTTAAATGACTGCCCATTCCAAAGGGTAAATTCACCACTTTGAGATCCTGTGATGAGACGCCTCCCACTAGGTGTCCACTTTAAACAAGAATAAGAGCTAAAACAAATTAGCGTAAAGCAGAAAAGCTAAAAAATTGCAAACCAGGAAAATTTCCTTATATAGTGAATCAGTTGGCCAAAAATTTAGAAAAAGAAACCATTTATTATATGAAATAGAAAGCAAAAGACTCATTACTAATAGTTGATTATTTCACTTGATCTTGCCAAAAATAAAAAGAGTTACACATCAAATTTCTTTGATGACTAAATTGTTATTTTATATAGCCATAAAGGATTTTCCTTTCACAGCTCCTCTTTAAAGAGTAGCTTATATAAAAGCTTTCTGGTAATCCTGTACTTCTTCCCCCAACACCTCAGTGTACCTGTAATCACTTGGCACAACCAATTGCTGCCAAATACTAGTTAGCGAGAATAAGGTTAATAATTAGATATAAAAAGAAAGAATTTTGATACCGGGAGGATTGCAATTTAATTTGTTGAGCTTTCGCGTAGTTTAACATTATTTTCCCTGTATGCTGTTTTTGGCCGTTTCAGTCCCTAATATATCCTCATACAATAGGCACAAATTTGTATTCTTGGTCAAGGTTGAGGATGCAAATGAGCAGCCATTGCTGTAGACTGCCAATTGGGAATAAAGTAGCCACCATCTGTGGTAATCTGAAAACAGATGGGTATTGCTGGAGCCCATGCTAGTGTTTGGCAATAACATGGAAAGGGTAATTTTTTCTAGGAAGAAATAAAAAACGGGGTGGATTGTAAGGGCATTTTGTGGAGTGAGAAAGGGACCATCCAAAAAGGTAAGGCCAAAACACAAGAACCTGACTCATACCAAACACGACAATACGACGGATAAATTATGACCCACACCAAACTTAAGGGACTAGAACTGAAATTATACCTCCAGATGAGTAAACATGTCAATGGGAATGATTTTGCCCAAGCCCGTCATGTTTTTGTGGGCATGAGTTCACCTTTAAGGCCCAGATATAGACCCAGCAAGAGAATTATGGATCTGGGTCTGGGTCTGGGTCTATAGAATCCGGACCTAAATACCACCAAGACCCATTAGGTGAATATACTTAACAGCTCTGCTTATGCATTGGAAGAATTAATCTTACTCTATGAATTAATAAATGTAACTCAAAATACACCTCGTTATGCTCTATTAGATCTGTGTTGAAATTAAACTCAATACACATTCATGGTTTTAACATATTGAACAACATATTAATAACCATGGGCATCATAGGGTACTCAGATTCATCTTGGTTTTTGACAAGGATTTTTTATCTGAGCCCATTAGTCTTCGAACCTGGGTCTGGTTTTAGTGGTTCCAGCCCAGACAATGCACATTAATATGCCTAAAACGATATTCAAGTTTAATTTCTACATCTCAGAACTAGCTGCCAAATCCCAAGATAAGGTTCCTAGTTTTTCTCTCCACAATCACTAGAACAAGCCTATTAGCTACCCACCTGAGTATAGAGTTGGGTAATAGGTTTTTATAGCTCAGAAGACTAAACATGGACAAATTCAACACACATGCAATTCAAACCAGACACCATTTCAACACATAGATGTCTAAATGTAGTCGAGCAAAATGCATTTGTTACTGGTCTGCCTGAACAAAATCATTTAGGCTTCATCCCAACAGGAGACAGGTAACGGGGGAGTTGGCTTTCAAAGTCAACTTTGGTTGCAGCTCTGATACTAGATCACAATCTAAAAGTTGTTTATCAAGTAATTGCCCAATTTATCGTAAATCTAACTGTACAAACAGGGAAGAGGTGCAGCTCAGCCAGCAGAAAAGCACACAACTAGATCAGCAGCATCAGCATAATCTGTCCAATCAGTAACCAAGAACTTGTAAAAAAGAAAGAGCATTCATGCTTAGAAATGGCATATGAATGGGATCACACAAATTAAGCTAACAAGGAATTACAAGTTCTGTACCTCCACAGTAGGTCTTTGGGTGGCTTTCTCGTGATTAAGCTTCACTATAGCCTTAAAATATTAACCTTTTACATCAAGCACGTACAAAATTTTTATTAAGTATATCCTAACCACGTTTTGGGGTCACCAACTCACCACTTTACTGAAAATCAAACTGAATTTTTTCAATTGATCCTGTAGAACACTATGCAGAGTGGATTCTTTAACTCTGGAGTACAATGAGCTTCCATAATGCACCAAGGATACAATGAAAGCCAATTTCAAAGGTAAAAAATTCTGTCACTACTTTCCTTTTTCTTGGATGTGTATAATACTAAGATTCAGCAAGAGGAAGACGCGGGCACATGATTAATTGACACATTTTCTTTGGGTAAAATTCTGTAATTTTGTGTCATTAATTTTTTGTTTTACTTCAGTTGTATCTATGTTCTTGATGTTCCTGACCTCTTCAATGGTTCAGCCCCATTGGTGGAGTGAGCTTTATAATGGCCAAATTCTACAAAATGTTCAACATTTACCTCCTAGTGCCTTGTCAGCATTTATTTCTCCTTACTTAAAGCTATATCTTTAAGTTTCTCTGCATTCCCTTGTTAAATGAAAATCAGGAGACAGTAATGCGCTTTCTCATTGTTTACTCAGCTATGACATTGTCAAATACAATTCTCCCTCTCTCCCCCTCCTTCCCTCTCTCTCTCTCCCCCCCTCTCCCTCTCCCCACATGAAACAAAAAAAATCCCGAAAGGGGGCAATTCTGAAAAAATACACAAACTAATGGTATAAAAGGGGCAAGATAGACAAATTGTCAAAGACAGCTACCAAAATCATCCCGTGAAGGAAGACCTTTTGAGTTACAAATCCCTATGTACCACTGACAATCACACTTTAAAGAAAATTTCAAAAAGCTGCAAAACCCTAGGTGCAAGCCATGTACCACAGAAAACTATCCTCATCAATGAAAATTCAACACCCTCTCAAAAGAATGCATTAATAAAATGTTCTATCTCTATCTCAATGAACCTAAAATGAATCAAAAAATTAGAGAGGGACAGACAGACAGACAGAGACAGAGACAGAGATGACAACAACAGTTTTGGGAATTTGTGCAATTGCATCTCAAAAATTTCAAATGCTCTTCCATGGTTCTAGTGTTGCCTACTGATAACGACATAGAGAGGCTGTTCTCAATTTTTTTTTCTCAGGCTCAAACTAGGAAACTTGGATATGAAGTCCAATGATTCATCAAGTATCACTAACATTTAAAGGAAAGACTTAGAAATGTCCTGAACAAAAATAAATAAATAAAAGCACATAATATTCTCCAACTAATCAGTCAGATTATTTAAACTAAAAAATAAAGAGATTTGGAGCAAACGAAGAACAAGAATGAAAACAGACTTGTTTCAACTTACCAGTACGCGATTAATTGAACAACGATTTTTGTTTAGAGAAGTATGTACAAACTTTGCCGCAAAACTAGTGGATGGATTATCTAAATAAGCAGCAGTTGGCAACATCTGCATTAATAATAAGATGGATCATCTAAATAAGCACTCAGAAAAATTTGCACGAATGAAGGACAAAACAATTAGTCTCACTATACAAATCCAAAGTTCGAAAAATAATAATAATAATCAACTAGAGAAAGAAACTTTGTACTTTTGTCAAGGATAGACTAAAGCAAGAACAGAGGTGAAGAAAGAGGGTAAATACATTAATCAAATCTCATTGATCTGAAAAGAAACCATTTGTAACTAACTTAGTCGCTTTACAAAATGAAAAGAAATCTAAACGTCACGATATAGATTGTGCAAACTGACATCAACTGCTGCAGCTGGTGTAGGTTGTAAGACTGTCCTATCTCTTGAATCACGCTGCCACATGCGAATCTACATAAAAACATGAATTTATCAGGTCATATTTTCACTCAAAAAGAAAAAAAAACACACACACACACACAAAATGAAGAGAAGTTTGCTGCTGCCAGTCAAGGTAATTGAACTTGGGATTAAAAGTATAAGACCATGTCTCACTACTTCCAGAGTTGTACAATTGGTAAAACACAGCACCGGTGCTAATTATGCTTCTCTGCAAATACATTTAAACCTTTTTCCAACCACAAAATAAGCCACCATAGAGAGCAAACAAGAAGTAGAAGAACACTCAAAAATCATAAAAGCAGATTTAAAACCAATTCCAAAACAAAATAAAAGCACAAAGGCCTAAAGATTGAATTTAGTAAATGAAATCACTCTTTCTCTTAGAAGTTTTAAGTCAAGCAACTTAGACCAATGTATATTCCCAAGTTGTAGTTCAGTAATAAGCCATTACCCAGTCTACCTATGAGACTGAAAGACTGAAAATATACATATATTTTTTTTCAGTTATTTTTGGAGAATCAAGGACCAAGTAATGATAAGCTTCAGGATTAATATATGAGTAGCTCGAAAACCAGAGGGTATTGAAGTTTGATTCTGCATTTCCATTTTAAACTGGAAAGGCTGAAGACTTGGGAAGCCTCCTTTGAACATATATTGGTCACCAGTAATACAAAGCCGCATGCTCTGGCTTTTTCTGAAACCAGGATATATATATGCTTAAAAGCGTCCCATTAAGGCTTTGTTAACTACAACTTCAACCCAAGTGCTAAAGTCAGCCACCAGACCTAAAGAATTGTTTTATCTCCTTTCCCAGCTCACCAAAGAAGCATCTAGAACAGAGACTGCATTTTGATAGTGGAACCAGAAGTATAAGAAACTGCAATACCGATCACCTCCACCCCATATATCATTACTAATGCATTGCCCTTCACTATGTTACCAAAAATGGAACAATAGTAAACTGGAACACTTGATACATGAGGCAACTCTCCAGCAAATAAGAAATAAGCAAGACTAAGATTGACATCAAACAGCCCAATAACAAGAATTCATGGATGTTTTAATCTGTTAGTTCTAATAAGATGAATATTTGACAGAAATATACCAAATTTATGCGTCTATATATATATATATATATATACATGTAATTGCGTTCAGTATCACCTGCATAAATCGTACAACAGTGCTGGTATAATCTACTGTTCTTCTTTGCCCAATCTTTCTCATTCTTTTAGCAGCAAAGCTGTCACCATGAGCTGCAAGTTTAAAGGGAAACAAAGCAAAAGAACTAGTCTTAAGAAGTTTAAAATTTCTAAACGAGTAAATTACTCCAGTAGTAAATACAAGTAGATTACTACATTTGAATAAACCATAGAAACATAATACCAGTATAAGGAAAGCAAATATTCTTTATGTGACTAGCCTCAGATGCCCGTGCTTTCTACAGACACATCATGGTGTAATAAACAATAGAGTAGAAGTCTACTAAGATATTCATAAGTCCAATTTCGAACTAAATTTCAGTTGGATAATTTTGACATTCATAAACATCATAGTTATCTATCCTCCTACAAAACATTCAGAGTTTTACTCTGACATTTCCACTTTCTCACACACTATTACCAGCTGGAGTACATTCAAGACTGAACACTTAGGCTTCAAATGACCTAGAACACTTTATTGCACGAGTACTTTACTGGTTTTAAATTAAAAAAATAAGCATTCTTCAAACTTCTAAAACATTGGAGGTAGAATTGGCTAAGTTCTGCAAGAGCTGAAGGAAGCATAAGCAGAATACATACTTGCATATGTGGGTGCATAGATTTCTATGCAATTAAGTCAAAGGCATCTATATGTATCCCCATTTTTCTCTGCCATACTAAGCAAAGATGATTGCTTTTACTCAAGTAATCGATGCCTCCATGTTTAAATTGCTTCATGGTGTTATTTGTTATTTATTCTCATGGAACAACTTGCCTTTCATAGCATGTAACCATAACCACATAAATTTTGAGAAATTCTTCATATGTGTATGTGCCTGTATGTTTACACAGTATAAGTTGGATAACATAAAATAGTAATCAATACATCAAACATCTTTATGCCCATTCAACATAGATAAGATCAGAATCTTCAATTCGCCCTATGTTCAATTCGTTCTAGTTTTCTTGCACACCAGGCTTGGAAAAAATCTAAACAGCCTTCCCCCAATAAAGGTAAAAACAGTACTGACCACAAGTACCACTAAAACTGCCAACCACACTAGTTTGAATGCACAGACAGAATAAATCACATTACACAAACAAACGAAAAAGTGAAGCATTTAAAAAAAAAACCAAGAAGGAAAGGGAAAAAAACTTATAAAGTTCATGTCATTGAAATTTAGGAGAATACTCACAATCGTAAGGGGGGTGAGGATGAAGACTAGGAGGAGGCTGAGCTATGGGATGGTGGTAGTCAGCAGGATGAGGCTGAGGAGCATTGAGAGTGGTGGAAGAAGCGGAGGGCTGGCGCATCATGGGAGGTGGACCCGGGAGCTGCTGCTGCTGCTGCTGCTGCGGTGGTGGAGCCCTAGGAAAGTCCACGCCTTGTGGTGGTTGTGGCTGGTGGCGGTTGTGGGGCGGGTACTGGTGCTGCATTTGATGCGGCAGCTGCTGTGGTGGACCCGGTGGCATCGGCGGACCCGGTGGGTGCTGGTGGTGCTGCTGCGGCGGTTGATGATGAGGATCTCCGCCGTACATCATTGTAAAACAAAAATTAAAGATTTGCAACGAATTGGATGTCAGAAAATTAGGGCTTTATTTTGGTGAATAAAACCCTAGAGAAAGATGGAGAGGCAATAGAACTAAGAATCCGTTGATTTGATCTTTCCGGTGAGAGTAAAGTGTAAATTAGCGGGAAAAGTGTTTATTTTGGCGTTTTTATGGCGTGTAGGGTTTGACAGGACTTAAAAGGAGTTGTGAAAATTTTAAATTATGGATAAGGACTATGACTCGAGGAAATTTGTTTCACCTCTCCCATCCCACACCGGTCCCATAAGGATTATTAATTTGAAAAATTATGGATAAGGACTATGACTTGTGTTAATTTTTAGTTTCATAATTTTGTGATGTGGAAAATGTAAATGAGTTAAACTTAAACACAATGTTGATAAAGGAACTTATTATAAAACTAGTTTTGTACCCGTTCGTTGAACGGGAATCCTCAAAAAATAATAAATTATTTAGTAAGTTTTATAAAAATATTTGTATAAAATACAAATTTATTGTATAATCTATTATAAGCTTTCTTAAGTATATTAATTACTATGTGCACATTTTTTGTTATTCAAAGTACTATTATAATGTAAATTTGAACATCAAATTCAGTGATTAATAGTTCAAAAATGACAAAATAACATTCGACAATATGATAACATCCAAAAACTTCAAAATAGATTAAAAAAAGCATAATAAAACATAATAATATCCAGTGTTTGTACTCAATTTATCGAAAAAAATATTTTACAAAGCACCGACAAATGAAAGCATTAATGTTAGCTCTTGAAGCCCCGTTAGCAAAGGCTTTGTGATATCTAAACTCTTTCAAATTCAATTTTACATAATTTCTTTATTAAGCACAATCCTATATTCAAAAAAAAAAAGTATTTGCCTTGGTGTCTAGAATCAATGAAGTAGAGGTTTTGTGATATAATTTGCCTTCTAAGGTATTACAGAGTTAATGAGCAGAAGTTATTATTATATATTAACAAGCGTGAAGTAATTGAAAGGAGTAACATGTTAGTGTACAGATAGTGTTTAAAACACAAGCTCGTTGACAATAAATATTGTAACATTTGATTTATGAAGGATGACCATATAAAAAATTGTATTAGCTAAAGATAACGTAGGTTTACACTTTAGTCCTTTGACTATTAAAAACTTAAAATCTAAATGTAAAATGGATGAGAACATCAAAAGAAATAATTATGCAAAATTAGAATCTAAAATTAAGTGAAACAATTAGATGAAAACGAAGTCCATAAGATATAAAAAGTTATAGATCTATTTTCTTGTTTTGCTTTTTGGATATCTAAAACTAAATTAAAACTTTTGGAACAAAGTTTAGGCATTATTCTAAGCACAAACCTAACACTCCTTAGCACTTCACCAAATTTTACATCATTACAGAATTTCAAAATGTGCAAGAATTTAAGACTCATGCCCATTTTAAAAGATATTAAAATATAGTAACAATAGAAGAAGGGCCTTATACCAAATTTCTTATATTATTTGCAAAGCCCTAGTACAACCTAAAAGAGTGGGTGAATTAGGCTGTATAAAAATTAAACAAGTTAAAGCAAATTTAACCCAATTTTAACTAGCCAAAAATAACATAAATGATCACACAATCAGGTAGTAAAAGAGAGAATAATAAGATAAAGGAATTGCAAACCAACCACATTCCCAAACTTCTTCCAAACTTGGAGTTGAATCCATTAGTAACTTTTTCAATTGTTTGTGAAGCAAACCAACTTATACAAATGCAGGTTCACTCTTTACTCACCCTAAACACCCTTCAGTTGAGTCGAAGAGTTTTACAACTCACTCAAGTTAGATCTTACTATACTACAATTTAATACCTTCAACCGATTAAGAACTACAATTTCCTTTACAACCTCACAAAAATTACAAGAGTGCAAAGAAGAGTATTTTCTAGTCAAAATCAGTAGAGTAAACTCATAATTGATGTAGAAAAAAGTTTCAAACAAGTTTAGACTTTAAGGTATTAAAAGGACCTTAAAATTTGGTCCAAAATACCCTTCAATGACCAAGCATTTAATGTAGGAAAAAGTAGTTGTTGGAGTTATCAAACGTCCAATCATTAAAACAACATTCGATAGACAACATCCGATCAATGTTGAGAAGATTTTTGTTTAGATGTTCAGACAGCCAATAGCCAATGGAAGTCATTCTTTGTCTGAGAGTCTTTTTGATAGGAGAACAGAGTTCCAACTTTTAGAATAAATTTTTCATGCGGTCAATGCTGTTGGCTTGTGTTTGATGGGTTCGTTCAATCAAAGGTGATATTTTTCTTGACTATTTTTACACGGCCATCCTTTTTCCTTGCATTTGAATCTGCATTTGAAGATGGATTTTGTTTCTTTGAAAGTGTTTCAGACATATGATATTGTAGAGTGCATTCGAAGCTGCGTTCGATAGATAGCGACAACTTCCATTTCTTCTTGATTTTCTTTCCTTCTTATTCCAAATACGAGCACTTGTTCTAATAGATTCTCACTAAAATACAGTAGTTTAAATCATCATTTTGACTTCTTGATTAACAAAACAAAGGATTGATGGACTGAGGTCTTCTATCTCCTCCATTTTGATGATGACAAATAAAATGATGATTTCTTTGATCAAGTTTAATATAAAAAGCACTCTTTTAAAGTTTATGGTAAGTATTTGAACAAGCTTCCCCTTAGATAAAGCATAATTAGAACTAGGAAAGTTAAATTGCATGAAAATCAATGATCAAATAGCATCATATGATCATTACTATTCTCCTACTTTTGTTATCAATCAAAAATTAGGAAAAAGAGAAGTCCATTCATTTGGAGAACAAACTCTCTTTATTATGCATTTTGAGTGGCTAATTATATTTGGATTTTTTCTGTCTGGAATTGGGAATATTTCTACAGATTGAGTATCTGTAAGAATTAATTCATAATAATCCAAATTTTTTGAAGGATCATCTGGTTGCCAAAAACACTTTTGAGGAAAGATTCTTTGGGTAATTTGATTAAGTGTAGAATATAGAGGTACTTCTTGAAATCTGGTTAGAGTAATGTGTTGGGTAAATGACTTTGTAAAATAGGTATTTTCTGTGGATTTTTCTGGGGATTTTGGTATTTGTTGAAGTGGTTTAATTTGAGAGGAAGTTGGAGTACAAGCAGCTTGACTATAAGTCAGTGCTGGAAAATCTGATAAAAGTTGGAATCTATTTTGAGTAACAGGAGTAAGACTCATCTCATAATCTTGAGGAGTCTTTGGCCTGGAATTTCCTACTTTTGAATCCATAATCCTGCAATATTAATAAACAATATCTTTAAGTTGGTTAGATAATTGCTTATTTTGTTCTCTGTAATACTGAAGAAATTCCTCACTTCTCTCAATTCTTTTCATAACTTTGATTCTAATAGTGTTTTTCTGGAACTCTCTTTGAATAAGAAAGGCTCTTTCTTGTGGAGTGATGGTAGCGTAAGGGCTTTTTTGAATGTATATGGTATCATATTTAGGAATTTGATAGGCTGGAATACTTTGTCTTCTTTGACTAGTTTGAACAAAGTATTGATATCCTCTGGACTGAATAACTTTTTCTTTATTTTGAAGTTTGGGAGAATCCCTTTGAGCTCTCAAATAATTGGTGTATTCTCGATCTTCTCTTTGAGCCATTATTTCACGATCCATGTCCTTGTAGAAATTCTCTAGTAAGGAAATCTGGTAAAGAATTATTCTCTCCTTTGATAAATTCTATTTCAAAATCAAAAACAGATAAAATGGCTTGCCATCTAGCAAATATTTGCTTTGAAACTATATTTTGAACATCTTTTTGTAAAATTTCTTTTGCAGATTTGCAATCTATTCTAATTAAAATTTTTTTATTATATAAATCATCTTGAAATTTTGATATACATAAAACTATTGATAAAATTTCTTTTTTAATAGTTGAATAAGTCTTTTGAGGATCAGACCATGTTCCAGAATGAAATCTGACTAATTCTTCTTTTGACTTTTCTATTCTTTGTTTTAATATACCTCCATATCCTAATTCTGATGCATCTGTTTCTACTATCATAAATGTCTTAGGATGAGGTAGACATAAACATGGTAACGATTTAATTTTTTCCTTTAAATATTTTATTTTTTGAGTATGTTCTTCTGTCCATGGTTTTGGATTTTTCTTTAATCTGTTAAATAATATAGAACATTCCTGTCTTAATTTTGGGAAAAAATCTGCTATATAATTTAAACATCCTAAAAATCTTTGTAATTGATTTTTATCTTTTATTTCATTTGGAAATTTAGTGGTAAATTCTAAAGCTCTATTTATTGGTTTTATTGTTCCTTGAAATATATCATGTCCTAAAATCTTACTTTAGTTTGAAATAATTTCATTTTTGTTGCTGAAATTACTAATCCATTTTTCTTTACTATTTTTAAAAATATATTCAAATGTTTAAAATGTTGTTCTAATGATTCTGAAAATATTAATACATCATCTATATACACTATACTGAATGAACTATAAGGATTGAAAATGTCATTCATTATATTTTGAAATTCTGATGGTGCATTTTTTAATCCAAATGGCATTACATTCCATTCATAATGTCCAAAGGGTGTTGTAAATGCTGTTTTATATCTATCTTTTGGGTTTATTAATATTTGCCAATATCCTGATTTCAGGTCAAAATTTGAAAATATTTTTGTCTTAAATAATCTATTAAGTAAGTCTTTTTTATTAGGAATTGGATATCTAATCCATTGTAATACTTTATTTAATGGTTTATAATTTATAACTAACCTTGGAACTCCTCGTTCTTTTTCAACTTGATTCATTACATAAAATGCAGCACAACTCCATGGTGATTTTGAGGGGTTTATTAATTTTTTATCTATTAATGTTTTAATTTTTTTTTTACAAAATTCTAATAACTCAAAATTCATTTGTATAGGTCTAGCCTTTGTTGGAATATTTTTTCCATTGAATCCAGCTTCATAAGGTAGGCCTACCATATGTTGTTTTCTATCCCAAAATGCATTAGGAATATCTGAACATACTTCTATTTGTAATAGTTTTTCTAATTCTAGGATTCTTTTTTGTATTTTATCATCCTTTAATTGTTCTTCTATTTTTAAATAAGATTTTTCTTCCTTAATATGAGATATTTTATTTAATAAATTATCTGTATTATTTATTTTTTGATTATTAACATTTTGTACTAAGTCTTGTTCTTTTTCTCTGGTCAGGCTTCTAGGTTGAAAATGGGGTGCTGAAATATCATTTGGGAATTTTAATTCTGGTTTCTTTATTGTATCTATCTTAGTATTTAATACTTCCATATGTTGAGATATTGTATGAAGGATTTGATTTGTATAATTATTTTGTTGATACACTTTTTTGAGATTCTCTAAATTTATTGAATTATTTGTGCTTGATTCAGCTTCTCTTCCCTTCTTAAAAGGTGAGGCTATAATTTCTCCCTGCCCTATATTAATTTTTATTTCTTGTAATGGGGGGTGTATTGAGGTTATAATTTGTTCATCTTTTAACTTCCATTTTTTATATAAATTAGTTTGAACATTTATTTGGGATGTACTATATATATCATTTATTCCTAATTTTAAGGTATAAAATGATAACCAAGTAAAGAAAGGAAAATCAAACTTTTGTTTGTCTAATTCATTTTTCCATTCTAGAATTAATTTTTCTTTATACTCTGATTCTAATTGAAAAAATCAAATTCTTTTTTCTGTGTTTTCTTCATCTTCAAAATCTTCTTGTAAATATTTATGATTTATTTTGTATGGTTTACTTATAACATTTATTTCTCCTTTCATTTGTGAATGAGTTGGGAAATAATCTGATTGATTTTGATTTATAACTTCTGGTATAGGTGTTTTATATTTAAAATTTGAGGTACTTTCCATAGGAAAATTAACTTCAGTTGACTCATAATTTGAACGTCTAGCTGGTAACCATGAATGTGATGATTCTGATCTTTCTCTTAATGATGAAAATCTTATTAAAGTACTTCCATCTGATTTTTCTATAATATCTTCTGCAGTAGTTTGTTCTATATTTCTTGCTATTTGTGGATTTTTAATTTCAAATTCACTAGGTATAGTTATTTCATTCCACTTTAGTCTTTTTGGAGTATAAGTTGTAGGTTTATCTGCATCTACTTGTAGTAAAGTTGTTTCTTCTTTAAGAGTTGGAGTCATTATAAATTTAGGATTTAAATGAGAAGAAAAAGGTCTGTAATATATTCTATATATTATTGCAAAATTTTTTGTATGTTTTTCAAATTCATTTCCCTGCATATGAATATCTAGTATGACTGAATTCAAGATGTGTGGATCTGTTAATTCTATAGAAAAATTTGGAGCACAATTAAAATATATTGGTCCATTACAAACATTTGTTTGAATCATAAATAATAAAGAAGTTTTATATCGTTTGAGTCTAGTATCCCTTAATGCTAAATATATTGGAGCATCTACTCCTAAATGAATACTGCAATTTGTATCAAACCTATATGAATATATCGATATCCCTTACTTAGATATTTTTGAATTGTACTATGATTTAATAGTTGAATAGATTGATATTCTTCTTGGATAGAAATTGTTTCTTCATGTGTTTTGACTGATAGAGCAGTTTTAAAATCTAAAGGCCCAATTCTGTAAATGTGTTCTATTTTTTCTTCTGAAATAGTCCAATCTGAATTATTTTTGGGCATATGATATTCATGACTTTGTACTACATTATCTTGCTTTGAATTAGATCCTATTTTTAATTGTCTAAAGAATGCAGCCATGTTTAATATTTAATTAAATTTTACTTAACCGAGAACAACCGAGCACTAGGTCTGGAACATCCCACCCTGGACTTACCAACGGTTTTTTAGAATAAAGAGAAGTCCATTCATTTGGAGAACAAACTCTCTTTATTATGCATTTTGAGTGGCTAATTATATTTGGATTTTTTCTGTCTGGAATTGGGAATATTTCTACAGATTGAGTATCTGTAAGAATTAATTCATAATAATCCAAATTTTTTGAAGGATCATCTGGTTGCCAAAAACACTTTTGAGGAAAGATTCTTTGGGTAATTTGATTAAGTGTAGAATATAGAGGTACTTCTTGAAATCTGGTTAGAGTAATGTGTTGGGTAAATGACTTTGTAAAATAGGTATTTTCTGTGGATTTTTCTGGGGATTTTGATATTTGTTGAAGTGGTTTAATTTGAGAAGAAGTTGGAGTACAAGCAGCTTGACTATAAGTCAGTGCTGGAAAATCTGATAAAAGTTGGAATCTATTTTGAGTAACAGGAGTAAGACTCATCTCATAATCTTGAGGAGTCTTTGGCTTGAAATTTCCTGCTTTTGAATCCATAATCCTGTATGGATGATCCTGCTGGCTCCTCTATTTTGTCTTCTTCTTTTGGCTTTTGTAAATAATTCAGATATTCTTTCAGCATCTCGAGATTCTGCATGATTTGCTTTATTAAAAAGTTACTGGCTGTTTCTTCGGATGCCATTTCCGTCACTTTTTCTTTGTCTCTTTTTGGAGTGAGTGGAGTTGGTGTAGTGGTTGGAATGATTGTTGACTGTCTTGTCTCCTTTTGAGTAGTGGTAGTAGCTGTCCACTTTAATTTGTCTCCAGTGGTCAGGAATCTGATTACATTAGTTTGATCGCCAAATTCTTGATTGAATCCAGTCCACCATTTTATTTTGAATTCTCTTACCAATGACATTGGCAGAGGTTTTTCCAGTTCTTGATGAATTTTGAAACTCCAGCAAAATATCCATGGCACTTTGAATTCCATGTGGAATAAAATTGGTCTTGTATACTCTTCCCCCTTTGCTCTTTTTAGATATGTTTGAAATCCCATGAGAATATTTGGAGGTAGAATTTCTAGTTGGGGTCCAAACCATTTCCACCAGTGATTGAACCAAATTGGGAATTCTTTACTGCAACTGTCTTTGAATGTGAAGAACCAGGAATTGTTGAATGGTCTAAAAAGGAAAGCACGATACCATGCCATTTTGTAATCTTGATATGTAAATCCATCTGGAATAAAGTTTACTGAAAAGGATTTTTTAGAATAAAGAGAAGTCCATTCATTAGGAGAACAAACTTTCTTTATAATACACTTGGAATGACTAATAATGTTTGGATTCTTTTTATCTGGAATGGGGTAAATCTCTACAGATTGAGTATCTGTAAGGATTAATTCGTAATAATCTAGATTTTTTGAAGGGTCATCTGGTTGCCAGTAGCATTTTGGAGGAAAGATCCTTTGAGTAACTTGATGAAGAGTAGAGTATATGGGTATTTCTTGGAATCTGGTTAAAGTAATATGTTGAGTAAATGGTTTTGTGAAATAAGTATTTCCTTGAGATTTTTCTGGGAATTTTGCTAATTGTTGAATGGGTCTAATTTGAGAAGCAATTGGAGTAGCAGCTTGACTATAAGTCAATGCTGGGAAATCTGATAAGAGTTGAAATCTATTTTGAGTTACAGGAGTAAGACTCATCTCATAATCTTGAGGAGTCTTTGGCCTGGAACTTCCTGCTTTTGAATCCATTTTCCTGCAAAATTAATAAACAACATCTTTAAGTTGGTCAGCTAATTGTTTGTTTTGTTCTTGATAATGTCGAATAAATTCGTTGTGAAGAAAATCTCCACTTCTGCTTGCTCTTTGATGAATATGAAGTCTAATTGTGTTTTTCTGAATTTCTCTTTGGATGAGAAAGGCTCTTTCTTTTGGAGTAATGGTTGCATAGGGACTTTTGCGAACATGTATTTCATCATATTTGGGAATTTGATAGGCTGGAATAAATTGTCTTCCATTCGGAGTCTGAATGAAATAAACATATCCTCTGGATAGAATGGATTTTTCTTTATTTTTGAGGGGTATTGAATCTCTTTGATTTCTCAAGTAATTTGTATATTCACGAGCATTTCTTTGAGCCATCATTGCTGGATCCATATCCTTGAAGAAATTCTCTAGTAAGAAAATCTGGTAAAGAATTATTTTCTCCTTTAATAAATTCTATATCAAAATTAAATACAGATAAAATAGCTTGCCATCTAGCAAATATTTGTTTTGAAACTATATTTTGAACATCTTTTTGTAAAATCTCTTTTGCAGATTTACAGTCTATTCTAATTAAAAATTTCTTGTTATATAAATCATCTTGAAATTTTGATATGCACAAAACTATAGATAGAATTTCTTTTTTAATAGTTGAATAATTCTTTTGAGGGTCAGACCATGTTCCTGAATGAAATCTAACTAATTCTTCTTTTTCTTCTTTCATTCTTTGTTTTAATATTCCTCCATATCCTAATTCTGATGCATCTGTTTCTACTATCATGAATGCTTTTGGATGAGGTAAACATAAACATGGTAATGATTCAATTTTTTCTTTTAAATATTTTATTTTTTGAGTATGTTCTTCTGTCCAAGGTTTTGGATTTTTCTTTAATCTATTGAATAATATAGAACATTCTCGTCTTAATTTAGGGAAAAAATCTGCTATATAATTTAAACATCCTAAAAATCTTTGTAATTGATTTTTATCCTTTATTTCATCTGGAAATTTTGTAGCAAATTCTAAAGCTCTATTTATTGGCTTTATGGTTCCTTGATAAATATTATGTCCTAAAAATCTTATCTTAGTTTGAAATAATTTCATTTTTGGGGCTGATATTACTAATCCATTTTTCTTAGCTACTTTTAAAAATATATTTAAATGTTTGAAATGTTGTTCTATTGATTCAGAAAATATTAATACATCATCTATGTATACTATACTGAATGAACTATAAGGGTTAAAAATATCATTCATTATATTTTGAAATTCTGAAGGTGCATTTTTTAATCCAAATGGCATTACATTCCATTCATAATGTCCAAAAGGTGTTGTGAATGCTGTTTTATATCTATCTTTAGGTGTTATTAATATTTGCCAATATCCTGATTTTAAATCAAATTTTGAGAATATTTTTGCATTAAATAATCTATTTAATAAATCTTTTTTATTTGGAATCGGATATCTAATCCATTGTAATACTTTATTTAAAGGTTTATAATTTATTACTAATCTTGGAACTCCTCTTTCTTTTTCAGCTTGATTCATTACATAAAATGCAGCACAGCTCCAAGGTGATTTTGAAGGTGTTATTAATTTTTTATCAATTAATATTTTTATTTCTTTTTTACAAAATTCTAGTAATTCAGAATTCATCTGTATAGGCCTAGCTTTTGTTGGAATATTCTTTTCATTAAAGTCTTTTTCATAAGGTAATTCTACCATATGTTGTTTTCTATCCCAAAAAGCATTAGGAATATCTGCACAAATTTCCTTTTGTAATAATTTTTCTAATTCTAATATTCTTTTTTGTATTTTAATATCATTTAATTGTTCTTCAATTTTTAAATAAGATTTTTCCTCTTTAATATAACTTATTTGTTGTTGAACTTTAGTAATACTATTTATTGTTCTATAGATAGAAGATGTTTGTAAAGTTTGTAATTCTCTTTGTTTTACTGGAGTTAAAAATCTAAATGTAATTGTTTTACCCATTATATTTATTGAAATTCTTTCATTACTTACAAAGAATGGGTATATTTGAATTAGAAATGGTGTTCCTAAAATTACATCATGATTTATATTTTTTACAATTATGAAATTATGTCTAATACAATAATTATCATTACATATTGATCCTTTTGTAAATTTATATTTTACTTGTAAATTTTCTCCATTTGCTGCCATTAAAGTTTCTTTTGTTCTTTCACAATATTTTGTAGGAATTATTCCTTCTTTAATGCAACTTACATCTGCTCCACTATCTATGAGAGCTATATAAGTTTCTTTGAAATCTTCTACAGTAATAGTAATCATAGCAAACCATTTTTGAAATATCATTCTTTCTATGGTATTTAAATATTGAACTTCATCAGTTATTTTTTCTGATATAGGTATTTCTTCAGTTTTAGAATAAGAGGTGGAAGGCTGATTTTCTATTAATTTTTTGTTTTCTATTAATGTTAATTTTGATTCTATTTCTAAATCTTTTGTTTTTAATTCTATGATTTCTTGTTGTAATTGTTTAACTTGTACTTTTAAATTATTAATTTCTGTTTGAAGGTCTTTAGTAGTTTCTTTTTTCATTACATTTATATTTGGATATTTATCTATTAATTTTGATATACTAAAAGGTTCTATTATTTTTGGCATTTTATCTTCTTGAATAATTAAACTTTTTAGTCTTTCTAAATATTCTTTTTTAGCTATTGGATCTTCAATTTTCTCTATTATATCTAATAAAAATTCTTTGTCTTCTTTTTTAGTTATAACATTTATATATTTTGGAGTACAATTACAATCTTCTTCACTGTCGGAACTTGTTATATCATTATAACTTGTTATATAGTTATCATCAGAATTTTGATCTTTTTCATTTATTAGTAAATTTATTAATTTGTCTTTTATTTCCTCTTCATTTGCACAAATTTCATTAATTTTTTCTTTTAATCTACATTTGTTTGCTTTATGTCCTATTTTTCCATATTTGTAACAAACAATTTTCCTCTTAATAAATTTTTTCTTTTTAGTTAATTTAGTTGGTTCATTTTCTTTAGGATTTTTATACCTAATTTTCTTGGAGTATTTTTTATCTTTCTTTCTATATGCTGATGGTGATTTAATTCTTTTAATTCCAAATGCATCACAAAATGATCCTACTTCTTTTCTTTTTGATCCATATTTTATTTGTAATCTTAATTTTGAACATAATATTAATCATTCTTTTTTCACAAAAGCAAATAATTGTCCAAAGGTAATATTTTCAAATGAAATTACATCTGTTCCCATTTCCTTTTGTAAATTATCCATTATTCTTTGTGAAAATAAGCTTGGTAATCCAGTTATGAATCTTTCTTTCCAGAATGAAGCATTACAATCTGGTCTTCTTAATACATTTGTTAAAAACATGTCTTTATACCATCTAAAATCTGATAAAGTTGGGCATCTTAAATTTGTTAAGAATGTTTTATTTGAATTTAATTCTTTTTTAGGATTTCCTATGAAATACATTACTATTGTTACAATTAGAAATTCTGCAGCATCTGACTGTATTTGAATATTTCCTTGATCATCTTCAATTTCTTGCGTATGTTCTAATATTGATAATTTGTCTTGTAATATTAATGCATTATCCCACCAATTTTTTAATTGCCCAGTAAATCCTGAAACTAATAATGTTGCAATATTTCTCTCTTGAATGTTTTTAATTTTATAGGCTAATCTAGCCATTCCCATTTCTTGTAAATTATTCAATACTTCATATTCAGCTTTGCCATCGATATTCCATTCATATATTGAATCGCCATCATATTTAGTAGTTCTAAATTTTGATCTTTCTTCATATTGAATATCTGGAGGACTTGGTCTAGGATAATAATTTTTTGAACTTACCATTTTCCAATTATTTTTATTATTTCTTTTAATTCTATTTATTTGATTACCTTCTGTTTCTTCAAATTGGTTTTCTATTGGTAAAATTATATCTTCTTCACTATCTGAATTTATTGATTCTTCAGAGGTATTTTCTAATTCTTCTGTTGAATTTTCTTCTATTATTTTTTCTAAGGTATTTATCTTAGGAGTTGAAGGTTTTACTGTTAGATTTTGTAATGATTGAGATATTTTATTTAATATATTATCTGTATTATTTACTATTTTTTGATTATTAATACTTTGTACTAAATCTTGTTCTTTTTCTCTTGTCAGACTTCTAGGTTGAAAATGAGGTGCTGAAATATCATTAGGGAATTTTAATTCTGGTTTCTTTAATGTATCTATTTTTGTATTTAATACTTCCATATGTTGAGAAATTATATGAAGAATTTGATTTGTATAATTATTTTGTTGATAAACTTTTTTAAGATCTTCTAAATTTATTGAATTATTTGTACTTGATTCAGCTTCTCTACCTGTTTTAAAAGGTGAGGCAATTATATCTCCTTGTCCTATATTAATTTTTACTTCTTGTAATGGAGGGCGTATTGATGTTACAATTTGTTCATCTTTTAATTTCCATTTTTTATATAAATTAGTTTGAACATTTATTTGAGGTGTATCATATATATTATTTATTCCTAATTTTGATGTGTAAAATGATAACCATGTGAAAAAAGGAAAATCAAATTTTTGTCTATCTAATTCATTTTTCCATTCTAGAATTAATTTTTCTTTATAATCTGATTTTAATTGAAAAAACCAAATTCTTTTTTCTGTATTTTCTTCATCATCAAAATCTTCTTGTAAATATTTATGATTTATTTTATATGGTCTACTTATAACATTAATTTCTCCTACTTTCATTTGTGAATGTGTTGGAGAATATTCAGATTGTTGTGGATTATTTATAACTTCTGGAATAGGAGTTTTATATTTAAAGTTTGAGGTATTTTCCATTGGGAAATTAATTTCAGTTGACTCATAATTTGAACGTCTAGCCGGTAACCATGAATATGATGATTCTGGTCTTTCTCTTAATGATTTAAATCTTATTAGAGTACTTCCATCTTGTTTTTCTATAATATCTTCTACATCAGTTTGTTCTATATTTCTTGCAGTTTGTGGATTTTTTATTTCAAATTCACTTGGTATTGTTATTTCATTCCATTTTAATCTTTTTGGTGTATAAGTTGTAGGTTTATCTGCATCAATTTGTAATAAAGTAGTTTCTTCTTTAAGAGTTGGAGTCATTATAAATTTGGGATTTAAATGTGAAGATAAAGGTCTATAATAAATTCTATATATTATTGCAAAATTCTTTGTATGTTTTTCAAATTCATTTCCTTGTAGATGAATATCTAATATGACTGAATTTAGAATATGAGGATCTGTTAAATCTAATGAAAAGTTTGGAGTACAGTTAAAATATATTGGTCCATTACAAACATTTGTTTGAATCATAGAAAGTAAAGAAGTCTTATATCTTTTTAATCTCGTATCTCTTAATGCTAAATATATTGGAGCATCTACTCCTAGATGGAATAAAGATTTTACAGCAATTTGTATTAATCCTATATGAATGTATCGATATCCTTTACTTAAATATTTTTGAATTGTGTTATGATTTAATAGTTGAATAGATTGATATTCTTCTTGGATAGATATTGTTTCTTCATGAGTTTTGACTGATAAAGCAGTTTTGAAATCTAAAGGGCCTATTCTATAAATATGTTCTATTCTTTCTTCTGGAATAGTCCAATCCGAATTATTTATAGGCATATGATATTCATGACTTTGAATTACATGATCTTGTCTTGAATTAGATCCTATTTTTAATTGTCTAAGAAATGCAGCCATGTTTAATATTTTAATTAAAGTTTTACCTAGACGGGAACAACCGAGCACTATGCCTGGAACATCCTTCTCCGGACTTACCAACGGACTAACAAGGCATCAAGTCTTACCAACGTTTTCAGTAAAAGTTTAATAAAATATGAAAACATAAAAGCATAAACTAGTCAATTTTAAATAGAGACTAAATTCAAAATGAGAAAATGTAAATCAAAGGGTAAATATGCGTATGCATATAAAAGGGAGTGTGGCTCTGATACCACTTCTCAAAAGGAGACAAGACAGTCAACAATCATTCCAACCACTACACCAACTCCACTCACTCCAAAAAGAGACAAAGAAAAAGTGACGGAAATGGCATCCGAAGAAACAGCCAGTAACTTTTTAATAAAGCAAATCATGCAGAATCCCGAGATGCTGAAAGAATATCTGAATTATTTACAAAAGCCAAAAGAAGAAGACAAAATAGAGGAGCCAGCAGGATCATCCGAATCTACTTTTGATCCTTTTGATGATCTCATCGGTGGACAAAATCCAAACGACTTTTAAAAAAGAATGTCGGCCACAACAAATGAAAGCAAAATTGAAATTCAAATGAAGATGAAATGCAGAACCGAGCCTCTATAAATAGATTCAAGATTCAGAAGACAGGCATCGGCGAAAAAACCCATCAGAGCAAAGTTAGAAAAACTCTTTGTAATCACTACTCCTACATATTTCCATAGATAGTCAAAGCCTTGTACTAAATATTCAAACCTCTTGTATCATTCTGTCAAAAAGTTTGGCAAGTTTCCATTGTTGAATCCAAGCTTCCGATTGTGTACTCTCAAAAGTCAAGTAAGTTTCATTTATTACATTCTAAGTCCCTACAATATTTGCTTTTAGTTAACGTATATGATTAAATTGCAAAGTCCTGGGTAGAAGTGGTATCAGAGCCACACTCCCTTTTATATGCATACGCATATTTACCCTTTGATTTACATTTTCTCATTTTGAATTTAGTCTCTATTTAAAATTGACTAGTTTATGCTTTTATGTTTTCATATTTTATTAAACTTTTACTGAAAACGTTGGTAAGACTTGATGCCTTGTTAGTCCGTTGGTAAGTCCGGAGAAGGATGTTCCAGGCATAGTGCTCGGTTGTTCCCGTCTAGGTAAAACTTTAATTAAAATATTAAACATGGCTGCATTTCTTAGACAATTAAAAATAGGATCTAATTCAAGACAAGATCATGTAATTCAAAGTCATGAATATCATATGCCTATAAATAATTCGGATTGGACTATTCCAGAAGAAAGAATAGAACATATTTATAGAATAGGCCCTTTAGATTTCAAAACTGCTTTATCAGTCAAAACTCATGAAGAAACAATATCTATCCAAGAAGAATATCAATCTATTCAACTATTAAATCATAACACAATTCAAAAATATTTAAGTAAAGGATATCGATACATTCATATAGGATTAATACAAATTGCTGTAAAATCTTTATTCCATCTAGGAGTAGATGCTCCAATATATTTAGCATTAAGAGATACGAGATTAAAAAGATATAAGACTTCTTTACTTTCTATGATTCAAACAAATGTTTGTAATGGACCAATATATTTTAACTGTACTCCAAACTTTTCATTAGATTTAACAGATCCTCATATTCTAAATTCAGTCATATTAGATATTCATCTACAAGGAAATGAATTTGAAAAACATACAAAGAATTTTGCAATAATATATAGAATTTATTATAGACCTTTATCTTCACATTTAAATCCCAAATTTATAATGACTCCAACTCTTAAAGAAGAAACTACTTTATTACAAATTGATGCAGATAAACCTACAACTTATACACCAAAAAGATTAAAATGGAATGAAATAACAATACCAAGTGAATTTGAAATAAAAAATCCACAAACTGCAAGAAATATAGAACAAACTGATGTAGAAGATATTATAGAAAAACAAGATGGAAGTACTCTAATAAGATTTAAATCATTAAGAGAAAGACCAGAATCATCATATTCATGGTTACCGGCTAGACGTTCAAATTATGAGTCAACTGAAATTAATTTCCCAATGGAAAATACCTCAAACTTTAGATATAAAACTCCTATTCCAGAAGTTATAAATAATCCACAACAATCTGAATATTCTCCAACACATTCACAAATGAAAGTAGGAGAAATTAATGTTATAAGTAGACCATATAAAATAAATCATAAATATTTACAAGAAGATTTTGATGATGAAGAAAATACAGAAAAAAGAATTTGGGTTTTTCAATTAAAATCAGATTATAAAGAAAAATTAATTCTAGAATGGAAAAATGAATTAGATAGACAAAAATTTGATTTTCCTTTTTTCACATGGTTATCATTTTACACATCAAAATTAGGAATAAATAATATATATGATACACCTCAAATAAATGTTCAAACTAATTTATATAAAAAATGGAAATTAAAAGATGAACAAATTGTAACATCAATACGCCCTCCATTACAAGAAGTAAAAATTAATATAGGACAAGGAGATATAATTGCCTCACCTTTTAAAACAGGTAGAGAAGCTGAATCAAGTACAAATAATTCAATAAATTTAGAAGATCTTAAAAAAGTTTATCAACAAAATAATTATACAAATCAAATTCTTCATATAATTTCTCAACATATGGAAGTATTAAATACAAAGATAGATACATTAAAGAAACCAGAATTAAAATTCCCTAATGATATTTCAGCACCTCATTTTCAACCTAGAAGTCTGACAAGAGAAAAAGAACAAGATTTAGTACAAAGTATTAATAATCAAAAAATAGTAAATAATACAGATAATATATTAAATAAAATATCTCAATCATTACAAAATCTAACAGTAAAACCTTCAACGCCTAAGATAAATACCTTAGAAAAAATAATAGAAGAAAATTCAATAGAAGAATTAGAAAATACCTCTGAAGAATCAATAAATTCAGATAGTGAAGAAGATATAATTTTACCAATAGAAAACCAATTTGAAGAAACAGAAGGTAATCAAATAAATAGAATTAAAAGAAATAATAAAAATAATTGGAAAATGGTAAGTTCAAAAAATTATTATCCTAGACCAAGTCCTCCAGATATTCAATATGAAGAAAGATCAAAATTTAGAACTACTAAATATGATGGCGATTCAATATATGAATGGAATATCGATGGCAAAGCTGAATATGAAGTATTGAATAATTTACAAGAAATGGGAATGGCTAGATTAGCCTATAAAATTAAAAACATTCAAGAGAGAAATATTGCAACATTATTAGTTTCAGGATTTACTGGGCAATTAAAAAATTGGTGGGATAATGCATTAATATTACAAGACAAATTATCAATATTAGAACATACGCAAGAAATTGAAGATGATCAAGGAAATATTCAAATACAGTCTTGTAACAATAGTAATGTATTTCATAGGAAATCCTAAAGAAGAATTAAATTCAAATAAAACATTCTTAACAAATTTAAGATGCCCAACTTTATCAGATTTTAGATGGTATAAAGACATGTTTTTAACAAATGTATTAAGAAGACCAGATTGTAATGCTTCATTCTGGAAAGAAAGATTCATAACTGGATTACCAAGCTTATTTTCACAAAGAATAATGGATAATTTACAATTTATCGCATAGTTTCTGCAGAAATACCTGATGAAGCACAAAATAAGCATCTTTTTAGAATGGTCAAGAAACATATGATGCATGGGCCATGTGGTGAGAAAAAACCTGATAATGTATGTATGCAGCGTGCATCAAAGAAGTCTTGCAAGAATAATTATCCAAAAGCATGGGCAGAAAAAACTACACATTCTCAGAATTCATATCCAACATACAAAAGAAGAAATGATGGGAAAAAAATTTTGGTTCGGGGACACTACTTAGATAACAGATGGGTAGTGCTATACAATGCTTATCTGTTGGCTAAATTCAATTGTCATATAAACGTAGAAATTTGCTCCACAATTAAGGCTGTGAAGTATGTGTATAAGTATATATACAAAGGCCATGCAAGGAGACATTTTCAAGTGAATTCAGATGATGGAGCAAATATTGTTGATGAAATCAAAGAATATCAGTCAGCACGGTGGGTATGTGCAGCTGAAGCAATGTGGAGAATATACAGATTTCATCTTTATGAAATGCAGCCTGCTGTAATACAACTTCAACTCCACCTAGAAAACTTTCAATCTATGCTATTTCGACCAAATGACAGTCTTGACAATATATTAAGTAACAGTTTTGCAAAAAAAAACTATGCTTACCGAATTTTTTCGAATGAATGCTACAGATGATTTTGCAAAAAGTCTCAAATGTACCTACAAAGAGTTCCCTGAGCATTTTGTGTGGTATCCAAGTTCCAAATCTTGGCAACCTAGAAAACAAAAAGATTCTATAGGCAGAATTGTTGCAGCAAATCCCCTTGAAGGTGAACGGTACTTCCTAAGACTCCTTTTACTGCAAGTTAGAGCTCCAACTTCTTATGATGATTTAAAAACTGTAAACGGAGTACATGTTACTACATTTCGCGAAGCAGCTGTGCTTAGAGGATATTTAGAATCAAATAACTCACAAGATGAATGTCTAGAAGAAGCTGCCGTTTATCATATGCCATATAGCCTAAGAAGGTTGTTTGCAACATTGTTGGTATATTTTACCCCCTCAAACCCAAGATCCCTATGGCTGAAATTTGAAGAATCATTGTCTAAAGATTACAATAGACTCCCAAACATAACCAAAAGTGATATTCAATTTAAAGATCTGCATCAAATAAGCAATTTTTTAGAGTCTATGGGTCGTAATATAAACAACTATGGACTGGTGCCAAGAGTACTCAAATTTCATGACTCAAACACAGATGCAAGAGATACAATTAGTGAAACAGAGATTAAAGTTTCAGAGGATGACTTGGTATCAATTACTAAACTTAATCTTGGTCAAAAAGCAGCCTTTGATACCATAATGCAGGCATTATACATTAAAGGAAAAGGATGTTTCTTTATAGATGGACCAGGTGGCACTGGAAAAACATTTCTTTATCGAGCATTATTAGCTGAAGTACGGTCAAAAGGCTTTATAGCATTAGCTACTGCTTCTTGTGGAGTTGCAGCATCAATATTACCAGGAGGTAGAACAACACACTCTCGATTCAAGATTCCAATTGATATGAATTCAGCTAACATGTGTAAAATTAGTAAACAAAGTGCGCTTGCTAAACTAATTCAAGCAGCTAAACTTATCATTTGGGATGAAGCTCCAATGGCACACAAAACTGGTATAGAAGGTGTGGATACGCTACTAAAAGATTTAATGGGTTCTTCTGAATTATTTGGCTCAAAAATTATGGTTTTTGGCGGTGACTTTAGACAAGTTCTCCCTATTGTCAGTAAAGGTTCAAAGGAAGATTTTGTACAAGCTAGCTTAGTAACTTCATACATTTGGCCACAGCTTCATAAACTATACCTCACAGACAACATGAGAGCAATATCAGATCCAGAATTCACAGATTACCTTCTCCGAATAGGAAATGGACTAGAACCAGTAATACAAGGGTTAAAAGTAAAGATCCCTCTCCCACTATTGATACCATACAAAAATGAAACAGAATCAATATTTGAACTTATCAAAACAGTTTACCCAGATTTAACTGCTTTTTCCAAGAACGATTTTTCATTGGTAAATCGAGCAATCCTTACTACAAAAAATGAATTTGTTGATATGTTAAACAACTTGTTAATTAACATTTTTCCAGGTGAGGCTCAAGAATATATTAGTCGTGATAAAACACTTGACATTTCAGAACAAGGCCTATTTGAAGATTTTTAGAATAGCTTAACGCCTAATGGTTTTCCTCCCCATAATCTTATTCTAAAACCAAATTGCCCAATAATTCTTCTCAGAAACATTGACCCCCCTGAAGGTTTATGCAATGGAACAAGGCTAATATGTAAATCTTTAACTAACAATATTATTGATGCAGTTATAAGTGCTGGAGAATTCAAAGGCAAACAAGTCTTTTTACATAGAATATCTTTTCGAATAGAAAATAATCCTGATTGTCCAATGTCATTTGAAAGAGTTCAATTTCCAGTGCGCCTATGCTTTGCAATGACAATTAATAAGGCTCAAGGTCAAACCTTAGATTTTGTCGGTATATACTTACGTGAACCAGCTTTTTCACATGGCCAACTATATGTTGCTTTATCAAGAGCAAAAAGCAGCAATTGTGTAAAGATTCTTATACAGCCTTCTCCCTTTGATCCAACAGTTGACTATGCTACCAATAACATAGTATACAAACATATTTTACAGCTTGCAAATCATGATCCTTCATAATTATTGATTACAAGATTGTCAGATTCATATTCATTGCACTTATTGATATTCATAATCCACCAGCAATTCATGCTTAACTTTCTTGTACTAAAATATCTATTTTTTGATACCGCCTCAATATTTAAGCCAACTAATGAAAATTCTTGTATTAAAATATAGCATTAACTAGAGCTTATGCTTTGTTTATAATGCAAATAATGTTAAATCTTTCACAAATACTGCTCCATTTTTGAGTTAGAGGTTAGTGTTCATACATTTCATCTGCCCATATTACTAATTCTTGTAGTCATATATTCAGAATATTCATTATATATTAACATTACTCATTCTTGTAATTGTATGTTCAGAAAATTGATTACTAAGTGTTTATCGTTTTTGCAGTGAAAATGTATATAAAGATGAGAATTCTGCTTATCCAGAATATAAAATGTATAAAGTAGCACTGCTTATCCAGAATTTTATATTCAGAATATAAAATGTATATAAAGTAGCACTGGTATTACATAACTTAACTAAGGCTGTTATGTAATTCTTTATGTTTTAAACAGGTTGATCTATTCAATCAGAGATTCTGACCTCAAAACTAAGGCTGCTGAGTCAAATAAAGCAGCAAAGATAGATGCAACATCAAGTCATTATTGAAAGAATGTTTGATAAGTACGTAAACTTCTGAAACATTACATTTTACTATAGATTTCAAATTTTTCTCATTATCTCATTTTTCGACCTCCCTGTAGGTATATAATTAACAGAAGATATTGTATATTCAAAAAATTGATTACTAAGTGTTTATCAGTTTTGCACAGTGAAAATGTATATAAAGATGAGAATTCTGATGAGACTCAGAGGCAAGTAACTACATTACTGACCTCAAAGATTCAAAGACGCTTTTTTGTTGGAAGTTTTTGTTTTAAAGCCCACTTCTATAGACTACTCATCTCCTTCATTAATATTTTAGCATTCATTTTATCAGGTTATATAAACTGCATTTGAAGAATAGGAAGCATAAGTTCTTTTTGCTTTCATATGTATTCATTATTTATAACAAATCTTTATCTCCCCTCTCAGGTCTTTTGTTATTTGAATAAACTGAATCACTCATTGTTGTGATTCCTTGGAGCTGACGTTCTATTCAATGTATCAGAAGATGCAGATTATGTCTGGATTATTCCAGGTAGCATGTTATTATTGAATTTTGCTTTGTAAATTTGTTAAGTATTTCTATGTATTGCATCTATAACAAAATAAATCATGGTTAGATAAATACTGATTTTGCACTATAAAGTAGCACTGGTATTACATAACTTAAACTAAGGCTGTTATGTAATTCTTTATGTTTTAAATAAGTTGATCCATTCAATCATAGATTCTGACCTCAAAACTAAGGCTGCTGAGTCAAATAAAGCAGCAAAAATAGATGCAAGACCAAGTCATTATTAAAAGGATGTTTGATAAGTACGTAAACTTCTGAAACATCACATTATACTATAGATTTCAAATTTCTCTCATTATCTCATTATTGGACCTCCCTATAACTATATAATTAACATATGCTATTGTAATCATGTCTCTCACAATTTTGGCAGCTCTAGAAAATATCAATGTGATGTGATTATATCTATCCAACTACTTGAGATCTCAAAATTTGAAAAATTCTAACCTCAACTACTTTAATGATCCTTTATTGGGATTTCAAATAGCATTTAACCTTATAGAGAATAAATGCTGTCTTGAGAGACTTCTATATACTTGACATTGCAGCTGTCTCAGTATTTTTCCTTCCCGAACATATTCAAACCATTCAACAAGACGAGACTGTAAACATATTCTGTTGGCTTTGCTCGCTTTCTAGCTCATTGTTCTTCTCAGCTTCTTCTCACTCTCTCTGTCTCTGGTCCTTGCCCACAAGAAAAATGGCGTTTGGAGCCAGGAACGAGCATGAAGTCAGAGAGATCGTGAAGCCTCGCACCGACAAAAGAGACTACCGAAGAATCATTCTTCACAACGCTCTCGAGGTTCTCTTCATCAGCTATCCAGAAATTGATAAGGTACTAAATTTCAATCCATCCAGTTTCTTCTTTTTTACCCTGCTTAATTTCTTTTGTTGATTTAGTATTTACTGAATGTTGGAGTAGGTTTTTTTAGTGATCCAGAAGGTCTTGAAGGCCTCGCGCATTTTCTTGGTATGATATTTTGATTTATTTTCTACTTAAACAAAATTTTGGCTTTTCTTTGTTTCTTCGTTCAGCTTTATCATTTTCCTTAAATAATTTTGTGTCTCTTCATTCTCTAGGTCTATGCAGCTGCTACTGTCTTTCTTGTACCATTTTTTGAGAGGAAAGGAAATTTACTGAGGTGAACTTCAATTTCATTATTTTTGGGTTGTTTTCTTGTGTTGCTTAGGTAATTTCTTTTAACCATGTAATGCATCAGAATTCATAAAAACACAATAATTTTACAGAAATTTGAGGAAAGTTTCATGGTTTTAAGTATCTTTTACCTTGTTTCGCTTTCAATCTATATGTATGGTAAATCACCCTTGCCGGAAGTCATAAAAGATTTCCTATTTTGCTTTAAAATATTTGGCTATGGGTTCAACATCAATTTTACACTACAAGCTTCTGCTTTATCCCCGTGGTTTCCTTAATGCTTTATACAACTCCATTAAAGTGTATGTTTTGTATGTAATAATGCCTGAAATGGCCCAATTCAAACATGCTAATAGCATTATCCATGCTGTCACAACTGTGAACACATTACTATGCACCTACTTTCCTCATTCATTTATATGCTGCATAATGATAAAAGTAATTATCTCTATCTAATATTTTGTATTTGTTTAAACTGTCACAATTAACTCAGCAGAGCTACAAATTGGACTAAGTGTAGCGCAACAGTACTATAAGTTATTGACAGCAGCCATCTACAACAACAAAAATCACTAATGGCTTCTTGTCACAGAGTGAGATTGGTGGTGGTGGCAACTATTCAAAAACATAAACATTGGTATTCATCTTATTCCATTATGTAAAAAAGTACTTATTTTTATGTTTCCACTTTTCTACCTTTTTTAAAAAATCATCTCCTACAGGTTATTCACCATAGTAGCTACCTTAGTCTTGGTTTAGCAACATTAGGAACTCCTAATGAAGATATTTTCGATGATATAAAGAACGTCGTGTAAAAGCTTAATAAATTAAAAGCTATCATCTATTTCTAGAATTAGAAGCACGTTATGAATAAATATATGCATTGGCATTGGCTTACAGTAAAACTGCAAACAAGAAGACCATTTCACGCCTGCTACATTTTGATGCATCAGAATTAAGCAACAATCTTATGCAAACAGCAGTTTTGGCACGTAGTTAGTTTCTCTTATGTTCAAGCTTTGCACTTGCTTATCGTTTATCTTCTGGATTATAAGAATATGATACCAAACCTTTACTTCTCCAAACAAAATTTCATATTATGTATTTGCTCTTAACATTTTCTGACCATCTACAAGAATCAATGAAAATGCACAGATTCAATAATTCATCTAATTGAGTTGCTAACCTTAAAATACACATGTTATTGCTGAAGTCTTTAACATCAGATGTAATCGATTTTATTTATGAAGAAGCTTTTATAACAATGGCATGAGTGATTCCCCTGTTAATGCATTCAGGTCATTGGAAAAAATTATTCTGGTTAAGCATGAGGATGCTATGAACAAGATGCATAAATTGCTTTGAAAGACAAAACATAACAAAGTAACTGCAGTTGTTAGTCTTACTATTTTTAGCCAATCTTGACTCCTCAAATTGTCTCCTTGCTTTCAATAACTACCTATGCTTTCATTAAGCAGGTTATAGATTGTAGCACATTGACCTCAAAAAAATTGACAATGACAGGCAGGAAATACAGACCATCTAAAATAAGACCCTATAACATCAAAAAGAACAAAAATTAAAATTATCAAGTATGTATACAAATAAGGACATTTAGGAGCGCAGAAATTTATGTACTCAATACCTCCCAGTTACAAAAAAAAAAAAAAAAAGCCTTGTCAAACCATGTAGACAGAATCAGACTTGAAGTCTAAGACAAGTTGCAGACCATATGTACCCAAACATTGGCTATTAATATTGCAGAGCATATGTACCCAAAAACCACATTAAACAATGAGAAATCACATTAAAAAAGGGGAAAAAACCTTTTACTGGGAGGATTTCAACCAAAAAATGCCGAGCAGATAGTTGAAGTTCAATCAGCTGATTTAAAAAGATGCATCAAGAAATTGTACAAACTTCAACTTCGGCTATAAGAACAACACCGCAAACAAAAATTCCAGATTCTCACCTTGATTCTTCAGTTTGCAAATGACTCCAGTATCTCCTATCATCAATGCCTGTTACGGCCTGCCCATTCCACTACTTTTATCCAACCAGACCTTCTGCACAAAAATACATCAAGATCAATAACACAAGACAATATTTCATGTAATCTTGATTCCACAAATTATATCACAAAAAATCCTCTCTTGGAATAACAACACACAAACAAGGGCAAACCCAATAAAGAACCAATTTGTTTTTATCATTTCTATGTTCTTTTTAAACTAAAGATCAATACCAATTCAAAATAAAAAGCCCAGAAAACCAATAAACAAGTACATAGGCTTCATAACAAATTCTTGTACAACAATAGACATGGAACCCAAATTAATTTAAAATAAAAGAGAAGAACGTTGCTTAAGAAAGATCGAACCCTGGTGCCACCATAGAAAGATTTGGGTCTATAGAACCTAGAATAAATGTCTCTTTTACACAAATTTTTAGGAAAATCATCACAACCCTGTTTCCAACCATCATCTGCAACTCTACCAATAACAGAACCATAATTGAGAGACAACTTTGATTCCCAAACAAAATCAGCAGAAGAAGCCCCCCTAAAAGCCCTGTTCAACATTGCAAGTCCCCTAAGCCTAGCTTTGATACTAGAACTGCAGGGGTGTTTGTGCTTGAAAATAACATGAAAAAAGCAGCGCCCATCAATCAAGAATTTAGCCCCTAGAATGAATTTCTCTTCTTTTCTTTTCTTTTTTTTTGCCTGATTTTCTCTCTTGGTATTTCAGCTAGATCAATTGATTATAGGTCTGCGGAATTTTAAGGGATGCACAAGATATATAAGAAAGTGGAGACAGAAAATTGGAGGGGCAACCAATTTGGGTGGAAACAACAATAACAAACACAACTCTACTACCAGAACCTATTAGAAACCAAACTGATAACTACCAAATACATAGCCTTAGCTCACATCTTCCAAAAAATCACAAATCAGTCCCTCTCGATTCAAATTCAAAATCGAACAAACAGGACAACCAACTCCTCTTTTCACACCACTTGACCCTTGTAATGGATGAAATGTAGCAGTTCTTGATTCGCAATAATCTCTTTCTCCCATAAACAAAAATAAAAATCATATAGCAAAGGTCGGCCAGAAAATCGTATAACAACTTTTCTTTATTCAATGAAGGACTCACATATAGAAAATGATAGATGACCTAGAGAAAAATTAAATACTATTAAACAAAAAATTGGTGGTGTATATAATTGATGGAGCTGTAGAGTCCTTCCTGATGGAATGGAGGGGGAAATCTGAAACAAATTTGCCAAAGTAAGTGTAGCATGAGTCAGAATAATAAAAATTTAAAGGGTTGGTGAAACAAAAAAAACAGATTTCAAGAATCTTGGTTAACGTTAGTGATAGAGATTATAGGCTGGAAATTGGAAGAGTTAATTTAATAAACTAATTGATAAAAAAAATTCGATGAGGACTGTCAATTAGTTCATTTCCAGAACTGGAATGCACTCACGATTGAACCAAATATGGAATCTGCAAAGAGGCATATTGGACATAAACAATTCAAAAGCCAATTCATAATTATTGATTATGCTTCTCAAACCCTCCCAGAAGGCATAAATATAGTACAATTTTTTTTAATGAAGTTAATGGTTACATTAGGCAGCAACTCACAAGTATTGTATTCCTGCTTAATTTATTGCTTCAGAATTTAGGAACAAAAGCTACATCTTACTTTAGAGTTGCAATACCCAACTCTGGAGACATTATTAAAAATATCTACTTCCTAATAATATGTCCAAAATATGAAAGTTTTAAGAAAGTTTTTATCCTCGTCTGTTGGTAAAGATCATTCAAAGAAAAAAGGTCTGTTTGATGAGAATTAGAGGGACTCATCAATTTCTCAGCTTGCCAAATTATATCTATAGATAAACACAAGAAAAATAAAGGCTAAACAATAGTTGCCACACTATAAAACCAGGAAGATATCTTGCATTATTCAAGTCGTTATTTGGCATTTTTCTCAGCATTGTGGAGACCAGTCAACTGAAAGTTTGATAATATTGCTGATCATAATTATCCCAGACAACAAGACACTCCTATCAATTAGGCGGTGGACATTTCAACAGCCAAAAGAGATATAAATTGGGTTTTTCTTTTTTTTTTTTCTGAAAAAATTGGTTTTTCTTTTGTTCTTGACAATTTCATCAAGTAGTTAATTAACTTAATTAGTCAAGGTACTTGTTAATGGATGTGCATGCTTCATACTAGCTTGAACATTGAAAAAGTTGCAGAAACAATGTTGACTCTAGATCTCCATAATTAAGCTACATATCTTTAATTAGCTCCTTATAGATATAAGCTGGATTCTTGACACTTAAAGGATAACATAGAAAAGAGGGTACAGATTGGCTTGCATTGACAAGTCTTGCAGATTCTAAAGGGCTCATTGCATTTTCAACTAAGCAGAGATGGGACCAGCTCAGCGATGGACTCTTTCATTCTCCATACAAAATAATTGCAATTCACTTAATTTGCGTATGTAAATAAAAGTAGAGTGAAGAGGGAATGACTCTAGAATCAATAACCAAAGCATCATTCGCACCACCTGCAATATATCATAGTGAGAAAGGCTACTTTATGGTCTGTTTAATGTAATTATTAGTTTCCTCAATTGAACAAACACTACTGTTTGGTGCATGGATTGTCATGGGTATTACACAATTGAAAAACCGATAAAAATTATGCTATAAAGCTCCAATTTTTTTTTTTAAAAAATTGAGATAAATACATATTAAAAATGAATTAAAATGTTTGATGTACCATTTTTTACATTTAATTTGCAATATTGATAAATATAGAGATAAATCCGAAAAGAACTAACTGAGGTGACATGTATAAAAAGAAAATGAAGACAGTACATATTCTGTTGCCAATCCTTCATATATATAATGTAACCCGTGGGGAGAGCAGACAATATGGGTTAAGCGTCATTTGGGTTCGTCTCAGTTCAGCCAAAAAGATTAGAAAGATGATTTGCTCACGGCTCAAATATGGCTTCATGTATTTTCAAACCCTATTCCTTAGAAATTATCGATAAGATAACAAAATTAACCCCTCGGCCAAAGTATCGACCAAGAAATGAAAGGGATGAATTTCCTAGCCCTCCGCTACCCGCCGCACAAAAAACCCAGAATTTGAACAGAAGAAATTAATGAAATTAAATTAGAGAGAAAATATCACCACTGCCAAGATGCAACAAGCTGAGAGGGCGACAAGAATTTTGCAAACACGGAGCGAAGAGTACAGCGCAGTGAGAAGGAGATCCTCCAGTAGCCGTAGACCTAAATCTGGACAGCGAAGGTATAATCGACCACGCCATGGATAATATCCTCACCATTGTCACTCTATTTCTCTCTTCCCCACTCACCTCGTACATATGACCGAATTTCTACAGAATTTAATTTGTATAAAAAAAAAGAAAGATAAAAGACAAATGGATATATGCAGAGCAAAGAAGCTCTTAACTCTGAAGTGAAGCATAGTGAAAGTGTGAAACCAAGGAATTAGATGCGCAAATTATTTGTCCACTGAGGACCCAGGACCCAGGACCCAGGACCCAAAACCTAAGACAGAAATCGTGTGTTCAATTGCTCATCCTCGATCATATTTCAGAAAACCCAAGACAAATGCTAATATCTTTGATTCCTTTTCTCCCTTCACTCATTCCTGCATGCTTGTGACTATTTCAACTCCATACCTTCTGAATTTACAATCTACTTTTTCACTGAACCATGAACATGAACAAAGTGTCCACTTTCAGACTGTTACTATTAAACAAAAGAAATAAAAGCATAACCAATTACAACTCATTTTAGTTGTAACCAATAACCAATAACCAATAAAAGCATAACCAATAACGCTAATATCATTTTATATACTACCTAAACCTCTTTACTTCTACTTGTCTTGTATCAGTAATATTCAAAGCTTCAAAAGCTTCAAAACTCTTATGCACTGCTTACTTCAAAAACTTAACTGAACAAACATTTTACAAAATATCCACCACTCTGGAAGACCACAGTACATAATCTATTACGGTAGACTGTACTAGCCTCACATGTAATGCTTCTGTATATTTCAACTCTAACTTTTAAACTAAAAGACACAAAAAAAAGACAAACCAATACGATGCACGCGTGAATCACGTCTAATCAATTTTCACATCAAACTAATTTCAAACAAAGCTCTTGTACATACAAATTTCGATCTATAAATACATACATTCTATAAACACTTTCTTATCCCAAAGCATGAACAATCCAAACTCTCACCATTCAGCCTCTAGCCCAAACAATACAATTTCCCAGCAACTACTAGCAGATATAGAACTCAGCAACATCCAAACAAATCCAAGCGTCCTTGAATTTGTCAACCATCTTATTTCTAAAAAAAATAAACAAACACTTGAACTTTTCCACCTGAAAAATGAAATACTAAACTTATTTGGAACATTTTACAGCACACCTGCATGGACACCAACGTTTGAAGCTGCTTTACAAACAGATCAACCATAACAAATGCTCCAGGAACTTGCACAGCAAGCTAAAGAGAATGTTCAGAACCAACATGAAGAAGTAAGAGGCGAAAATTAGTAGTTTAGAAATCCAGTTCAAGTTTTTTTGCTTTTGTACTTCTCAAAAACTTTCATGTTTATATAGCTCATTTTATTATCCTTATTTTATTTTCTTACTTCTGCAAAACAATTTTTTCCTGCCTCTACCTATTTCTAATCATCATAAATCTCATTCTCACACATAACTTTTATCGCAACACACATTCATTAGAAAACTCATAAAAACACTACAAAGATATCCAGGATTTACAATACAATACTTATAAATAAGATACACAAAAGTCCAATTTATCACAAAACAACATAAGCTCCTGCTATTCTTCACTTTGAGAGTCTTCCAGCAAACAGCATCTTAAAACTCCCTCTCAAACTGACGACGATAACCTAAACAATCAAAATTGTCAACTATAAAGTGATTATAATCAACAAAACTATTTCAGCAATAACCAATCTATTTTAATGCTTGCTTAAAAATATACGCTACCTTTCAGTCACTCTGATTACCAAAACTATCAATAGACGGTGGACTAGGAAAAAAATACTTTTCTTCCAATACCTCAAGCCTCATTTTTCTAGCAACCAGTTGGAGAACCAGATAATTTCTTCCAGTTCTCAAAGCAGCTTCCAGAACTGAACTCCAGTCATCATGCCTATAAAACTCCTTGAACAAGTCACATAATTCATTTTTGAGCAAAACATTTGCAACTTGAGCTCGAGCACCAGGTTCAGCAGGTCGATTACGGCATCCATGTTCCATGGGATAAGCTACTCCACGCACAGCTGCTAAGTCAATTATCTCCTCGTCTATCTCTGGATAATATGGCAGAACAGTTGGAAAGGTAGAATTTGCACGTGCCATCTGAAAAAACTTTGCACAAAATAACAGCCAAATGCAGATATCACTCTATGTCTCACTCTCTATATTCCCTTATTCTTATCCTCATACATATACTTACATACATCAAATAAAATGTTCTACACAATCCTAACACCTAAAAGATAAAATATATAAAAAAATATACAACCTACCCCTCTGAACAACACAAAAAGAAGAGAAAAAAACAGTCAAACATGTGAAAGTCTTAGGAATATGTGAAAGCTGATAGCTATTACAGTACAAACTATAGATACAGCGTACGAAAAACCCCTTCAAACACAACCAAATTCCTTACACAGCAAATATATTCACTAATCAACTACAACTAAAACTTCTTCCATCAGATAATATATCTACAAACCAACGAATATCAACAAAGCATATGCACGCATCATTACTTTCAATTGGACTGAACTCCAATTTTACAGTTGTAATCACAATTAAATCACTTCAAGTACATCATCTCTATTGTATTCTTATCGCTTTAAACTTCAACTTATCTCTTTTAACTTCAATTGCATCAACAGATGCATTCTTATCGCTTTCAACCACATCAGACAAGTCTATCTCCCTCTGCTTTTCTCTCATCACTTGGACATTTTTTGTTATTCAAAGTACTATTATAATGTAAATTTGAACATCAAATTCAGTGATTAATAGTTCAAAAATGACAAAATAACATTCGACAATATGATAACATCCAAAAACTTCAAAATAGATTAAAAAAAGCATAATAAAACATAATAATATCCAGTGTTTGTACTCAATTTATCGAAAAAAATATTTTACAAAGCACCGACAAATGAAAGCATTAATGTTAGCTCTTGAAGCCCCGTTAGCAAAGGCTTTGTGATATCTAAACTCTTTCAAATTCAATTTTACATAATTTCTTTATTAAGCACAATCCTATATTAAAAAAAAAAAGTATTTGCCTTGGTGTCTAGAATCAATGAAGTAGAGGTTTTGTGATATAATTTGCCTTCTAAGGTTTTACAGAGTTAATGAGCAGAAGTTATTATTATATATTAACAAGCGTGAAGTAATTGAAAGGAGTAACATGTTAGTGTACAGATAGTGTTTAAAACACAAGCTCGTTGACAATAAATTTTGTAACATTTGATTTATGAAGGATGACCATATAAAAAATTGTATTAGCTAAAGATAACGTAGGTTTACACTTTAGTCCTTTGACTATTAAAAACTTAAAATCTAAATGTAAAATGGATGAGAACATCAAAAGAAATAATTATGCAAAATTAGAATCTAAAATTAAGTGAAACAATTAGATGAAAACGAAGTCCATAAGATATAAAAAGTTATAGATCTATTTTCTTGTTTTGCTTTTTGGATATCTAAAACTAAATTAAAACTTTTGGAACAAAGTTTAGGCATTATTCTAAGCACAAACCTAACACTCCTTAGCACTTCACCAAATTTTACATCATTACAGAATTTCAAAATGTGCAAGAATTTAAGTCTCATGCCCATTTTAAAAGATATTAAAATATAGTAACAATAGAAGAAGGGCCTTATACCAAATTTCTTATATTATTTGCAAAGCCCTAGTACAACCTAAAAGAGTGGGTGAATTAGGCTGTATAAAAATTAAACAAGTTAAAGCAAATTTAACCCAATTTTAACTAGCCAAAAATAACATAAATGATCACACAATCAGGTAGTAAAAGAGAGAATAATAAGATAAAGGAATTGCAAACCAACCACATTCCCAAACTTCTTCCAAACTTGGAGTTGAATCCATTAGTAACTTTTTCAATTGTTTGTGAAGCAAACCAACTTATACAAATGCAGGTTCACTCTTTACTCACCCTAAACACCCTTCAGTTGAGTCGAAGAGTTTTACAACTCACTCAAGTTAGATCTTACTATACTACAATTTAATACCTTCAACCGATTAAGAACTACAATTTCCTTTACAACCTCACAAAAATTACAAGAGTGCAAAGAAGAGTATTTTCTAGTCAAAATCAGTAGAGTAAACTCATAATTGATGTAGAAAAAAGTTTCAAACAAGTTTAGACTTTAAGGTATTAAAAGGACCTTAAAATTTGGTTCAAAATACCCTTCAATGACCAAGCATTTAATGTAGGAAAAAGTAGTTGTTGGAGTTATCAAACGTCCAATCATTAAAACAACATTCGATAGACAACATCCGATCAATGTTGAGAAGATTTTTGTTTAGATGTTCAGACAGCCAATAGCCAATGGAAGTCATTCTTTGTCTGAGAGTCTTTTTGATAGGAGAACAGAGTTCCAACTTTTAGAATAAATTTTTCATGCGGTCAATGCTGTTGGCTTGTGTTTGATGGGTTCGTTCAATCAAAGGTGATATTTTTCTTGACTATTTTTACACGGCCATCCTTTTTCCTTGCATTTGAATCTGCATTTGAAGATGGATTTTGTTTCTTTGAAAGTGTTTCAGACATATGATATTGTAGAGTGCATTCGAAGCTGCGTTCGATAGATAGCGACAACTTCCATTTCTTCTTGATTTTCTTTCCTTCTTATTCCAAATACGAGCACTTGTTCTAATAGATTCTCACTAAAATACAGTAGTTTAAATCATCATTTTGACTTCTTGATTAACAAAACAAAGGATTGATGGACTGAGGTCTTCTATCTCCTCCATTTTGATGATGACAAATAAAATGATGATTTCTTTGATCAAGTTTAATATAAAAAGCACTCTTTTAAAGTTTATGGTAAGTATTTGAACAAGCTTCCCCTTAGATAAAGCATAATTAGAACTAGGAAAGTTAAATTGCATGAAAATCAATGATCAAATAGCATCATATGATCATTACTATTCTCCTACTTTTGTTATCAATCAAAAATTAGGAAAAAGAGAAGTCCATTCATTTGGAGAACAAACTCTCTTTATTATGCATTTTGAGTGGCTAATTATATTTGGATTTTTTCTGTCTGGAATTGGGAATATTTCTACAGATTGAGTATCTGTAAGAATTAATTCATAATAATCCAAATTTTTTGAAGGATCATCTGGTTGCCAAAAACACTTTTGAGGAAAGATTCTTTGGGTAATTTGATTAAGTGTAGAATATAGAGGTACTTCTTGAAATCTGGTTAGAGTAATGTGTTGGGTAAATGACTTTGTAAAATAGGTATTTTCTGTGGATTTTTCTGGGGATTTTGGTATTTGTTGAAGTGGTTTAATTTGAGAGGAAGTTGGAGTACAAGCAGCTTGACTATAAGTCAGTGCTGGAAAATCTGATAAAAGTTGGAATCTATTTTGAGTAACAGGAGTAAGACTCATCTCATAATCTTGAGGAGTCTTTGGCCTGGAATTTCCTACTTTTGAATCCATAATCCTGCAATATTAATAAACAATATCTTTAAGTTGGTTAGATAATTGCTTATTTTGTTCTCTGTAATACTGAAGAAATTCCTCACTTCTCTCAATTCTTTTCATAACTTTGATTCTAATAGTGTTTTTCTGGAACTCTCTTTGAATAAGAAAGGCTCTTTCTTGTGGAGTGATGGTAGCGTAAGGGCTTTTTTGAATGTATATGGTATCATATTTAGGAATTTGATAGGCTGGAATACTTTGTCTTCTTTGACTAGTTTGAACAAAGTATTGATATCCTCTGGACTGAATAACTTTTTCTTTATTTTGAAGTTTGGGAGAATCCCTTTGAGCTCTCAAATAATTGGTGTATTCTCGATCTTCTCTTTGAGCCATTATTTCACGATCCATGTCCTTGTAGAAATTCTCTAGTAAGAAAATCTGGTAAAGAATTATTCTCTCCTTTGATAAATTCTATTTCAAAATAAAAAACAGATAAAATGGCTTGCCATCTAGCAAATATTTGCTTTGAAACTATATTTTGAACATCTTTTTGTAAAATTTCTTTTGCAAATTTGCAATCTATTCTAATTAAAATTTTTTTATTATATAAATCATCTTGAAATTTTGATATACATAAAACTATTGATAAAATTTCTTTTTTAATAGTTGAATAATTCTTTTGAGGATCAGACCATGTTCCAGAATGAAATCTGACTAATTCTTCTTTTGACTTTTCTATTCTTTGTTTTAATATACCTCCATATCCTAATTCTGATGCATCTGTTTCTACTATCATAAATGTCTTAGGATGAGGTAGACATAAACATGGTAACGATTTAATTTTTTCCTTTAAATATTTTATTTTTTGAGTATGTTCTTCTGTCCATGGTTTTGGATTTTTCTTTAATCTGTTAAATAATATAGAACATTCCTGTCTTAATTTTGGGAAAAAATCTGCTATATAATTTAAACATCCTAAAAATCTTTGTAATTGATTTTTATCTTTTATTTCATCTGGAAATTTAGTGGTAAATTCTAAAGCTCTATTTATTGGTTTTATTGTTCCTTGAAATATATCATGTCCTAAAATCTTACTTTAGTTTGAAATAATTTCATTTTTGTTGCTGAAATTACTAATCCATTTTTCTTTACTATTTTTAAAAATATATTCAAATATTTAAAATGTTGTTCTAATGATTCTGAAAATATTAATACATCATCTATATACACTATACTGAATGAACTATAAGGATTGAAAATGTCATTCATTATATTTTGAAATTCTGATGGTGCATTTTTTAATCCAAATGGCATTACATTCCATTCATAATGTCCAAAGGGTGTTGTAAATGCTGTTTTATATCTATCTTTTGGGTTTATTAATATTTGCCAATATCCTGATTTCAGGTCAAAATTTGAAAATATTTTTGCCTTAAATAATCTATTAAGTAAGTCTTTTTTATTAGGAATTGGATATCTAATCCATTGTAATACTTTATTTAATGGTTTATAATTTATAACTAACCTTGGAACTCCTCGTTCTTTTTCAACTTGATTCATTACATAAAATGCAGCACAACTCCATGGTGACTTTGAGGGGTTTATTAATTTTTTATCTATTAATGTTTTAATTTTTTTTTACAAAATTCTAATAACTCAAAATTCATTTGTATAGGTCTAGCCTTTGTTGGAATATTTTTTTCATTGAATCCAGCTTCATAAGGTAGGCCTACCATATGTTGTTTTCTATCCCAAAATGCATTAGGAATATCTGAACATACTTCTATTTGTAATAGTTTTTCTAATTCTAGGATTCTTTTTTGTATTTTATCATCCTTTAATTGTTCTTCTATTTTTAAATAAGATTTTTCTTCCTTAATATGAGATATTTTATTTAATAAATTATCTGTATTATTTATTTTTTGATTATTAACATTTTGTACTAAGTCTTGTTCTTTTTCTCTGGTCAGGCTTCTAGGTTGAAAATTGTGACAGCCCCACCTTCCCCTAAGGCGAACCAGAGGGGTTAGCGGACTGCCTGCCCAGCTCTCGCCAGGACTAACGGTACAATTTACGTCAATCTATAACGTTCCGGTACATACCATTGCGCGCAAACAAGCCAAAATCACAAAATAAGAAAAACGTAAATCGAAGCCGAAATGAATAGTAAAATGCCCGCCAGAATCCGGTCAGAACCTGGCCGGATTTTCGGCCGGATTCTCGGCCGGATACTGGGCCGAGAGCAAAACCCCAAAAATCTTTTTTTTTTTCCTTCCATCACAATCCGCCCGGCAATCCGGCCAAGATCCGGCCGGATTGTCTGGCCGGATACCCGGCCGAGAGCAACTGGCCGGGTTCCATTTTTCCCCAGGCAATCCGGCCTGCAATCCGGCCAGTTTCTGGCCGGATTCCTGGCCGGATTCGCCACTGTTCATTCTCGGCAAAAATTTTCCTTTTCCGTTTGAAAGTCGTGTCATTCCGAAATCAATCCAAACACTAACCAAACATATATATACATTGGAAATCAACATTTACAAGCCAAACGGCCTACCAAAGTATCCATTTAGTTCATACATATCCAAGTAGCCAATTACACACCAAACATTGGTGGAATCAAAGTACTTAGGGTTTTCACCCTCAAGGAGCTATTCAAAAATACATATACATGAGCTCAACTTGCATTCAACTATCATAACCTTTCCAAAAGTGTTCATTCGCCTGTAAGGAAAACAAATAACACGGAATGAGCTAAAGCCCAGTGGTATACCACCCAATAAGCAATCAAAGTCATATAAGAATGAACTTTCATTTAAAGTGCTCAAATAAGCAATGAAGCAAAACGGTAAAAGGATACGGTCGGCTCTCAAGAGCCCATGTCCACGCTTGAAATCTTGATCCAACCACATTGACCCTCCGTCAATGTTAAAAACACCAAACCGTAGACCACACTTTACTTCCACTTCCTTCCACCCAACATACCCCAACCGGGCCCGCACTCCATTTCAGTAGTTTTGGTAATACTCGAGTTTACCGGAACCAAGGGTCTCATTACCACAAGGTTCCCCAGTACAGTCCCCGTGGCATGATAATTTTTACGACCAAGCCCTCGCTGGCTCGATCCAATTAACTACCATACGGGGTTGAGCTCATAAATGCAGTAAAGCCATTGGATACTCGTCCAACGACACCAAATCAGTTTCCATGAATGGAATACAGTATCTCATATATCCAGTGCAGTATTTCAGTAAAACACAATCAATAGCCATGAATAAAATCACAAGAGGTGAGGGCGATCAAGTACACCCTCACCTCAATCATTTCCAATAACCAAGTAAGCCTCCAAGGCATCATATACACATAGCACAAAGCCACATTATAACAAGTAAGTGAGTAGTATACTCACAAAGCAAGTAAGTGGTATTTCATGTACCACGATCACCAAGCCGTCGTGCACTACCGTCACGCCCTAGAATCACGCAACAAATGCAATGAGACTCGATAACGAGTCATATAGCAATGCTAAACACAACCCCAATAGGGTTTCATATGCATAAATGAGCATAATAGCAAACCAGAAATTAGAAAATGGCCTTAGTCTTGGCCCCAAATAGAAAACTGTTTTACACTCATTATGCGGTAATGGCGTCAAATTCTCTACGGTTATCGGATGGGGGTGTAAGACCCACCGTTTCGAAGCTATGAAACAGGGCTACAACAAAGTAGAAGGCCACTCAATCCAGTTCCTAGCTTAACTAGGTCGAAAATGCCAAATACTATCCCAGAATTCCCAAAACAGGTTTGCAAAACGTAGAAAACTGTAATCGGTATATCTCAGTCCATACAAGTCCAAATGCTGAAATTCCAAAGGCATATGTTAGCTAAGACATTCAGCTACATTTCATCAGAAGACACCAACTTCAAAATCCAAACCAATTCCAGTCAAAATGGCCAATTACTATCACAGTTTTCGCATTCTGCCCAAAGCAGAACAGCTACAGTAATTTCGTCATAACTCATTCTACATTAGTCCAAATGACCTGAAATTTTACAGGCATCTCAATCACGTCAATACCTACAACTTTCATGTTTTGAGTAAAGTCTAATTCGGCCTCTAACCCAGTGATCTAAAACCGGACAGAATTGGGGGTTCAAGAACCCTAACTTTTCAAATTTCACACCAAATCCAAAATTGATTGCATTTGACCACATTTCACATCCACTAGAGCCATTTCCAACCATTACAATTCATCATACAAGCCCCCAACATCAAGATCATATTAAACCAGAAAAATCATCATAAAATGAAAAACTTCACCAAAACAAACCAAATCAAGAAACAAATCACATATTACTTCTCTCATGCCTCCATTAAGCACAAAATAAGCATCATTAGAGGTAGTAGGGTGTTTCAAGCTTCACTTACCAAGAACCAAGAGAGAGGATGATGTGGAGCACCTTAGTCTTTCAAACAAAGTTCACCAAACAACTTACTAACACTAGAAGGAAAGTTTTTATGGAGTGAAATCTTGTTTATGGCCTTACTTGAGATGATTTGCTAGTAGAAACTTGAAGATTGAAGAAGTTCTCCTTCTTGCAAGAGTGAGAGAGAGAGCCGGCCAAAGGGGAAGAAAAATGAGGAAATTTGGTGAATTTTGAGATATTTAACCTTTGGGTCAAAAGGTCAAAAAAAAATGTCAAAAGGTAAATAGTGATTCTTAAAAGGTATCCAATAAGAAAGTGACATGTGTCACTCTATTAAATGCAATCTTATCATTCTTTTCTCTCTCACATCAATCACTTCATATACTCTACTTATCTCTTAACACCCGATAAATTATACACAGTATCCAAAACTTAACCTTATTGGCCGAATTTTCCCGAACTTTTCGCACTAGTGGGTCCCACGTCCACTATTTATTCTTAATTTTCTAAAAACTCTCCAATACTAGAAAAATCATCTTAAAACTATAATTGCTCATAAAATCCTCTCAGAAAATATTTCTAAGCCAGAAAATGCAAAAACATGCAATTAAGGGGGAATAAACCCTAGGAAAAATATTAGGGTTTTACGGGCTCTCACAAAAATGGGGTGCTGAAATATCATTTGGGAATTTTAATTCTGGTTTCTTTATTGTATCTATCTTAGTATTTAATACTTCCATATGTTGAGATATTGTATGAAGGATTTGATTTGTATAATTATTTTGTTGATACACTTTTTTGAGATTCTCTAAATTTATTGAATTATTTGTGCTTGATTCAGCTTCTCTTCCCTTCTTAAAAGGTGAGGCTATAATTTCTCCCTGCCCTATATTAATTTTTACTTCTTGTAATGGGGGGTGTATTGAGGTTATAATTTGTTCATCTTTTAACTTCCATTTTTTATATAAATTAGTTTGAACATTTATTTGGGATGTACTATATATATCATTTATTCCTAATTTTAAGGTATAAAATGATAACCAAGTAAAGAAAGGAAAATCAAACTTTTGTTTGTCTAATTCATTTTTCCATTCTAGAATTAATTTTTCTTTATACTCTAATTCTAATTGAAAAAATCAAATTCTTTTTTTCTGTGTTTTCTTCATCTTCAAAATCTTCTTGTAAATATTTATGATTTATTTTGTATGGTTTACTTATAACATTTATTTCTCCTTTCATTTGTGAATGAGTTGGGAAATAATCTGATTGATTTTGATTTATAACTTCTGGTATAGGTGTTTTATATTTAAAATTTGAGGTACTTTCCATAGGAAAATTAACTTCAGTTGACTCATAATTTGAACGTCTAGCTGGTAACCATGAATGTGATGATTCTGATCTTTCTCTTAATGATGAAAATCTTATTAAAGTACTTCCATCTGATTTTTCTATAATATCTTCTGCAGTAGTTTGTTCTATATTTCTTGCTATTTGTGGATTTTTAATTTCAAATTCACTAGGTATAGTTATTTCATTCCACTTTAGTCTTTTTGGAGTATAAGTTGTAGGTTTATCTGCATCTACTTGTAGTAAAGTTGTTTCTTCTTTAAGAGTTGGAGTCATTATAAATTTAGGATTTAAATGAGAAGAAAAAGGTCTGTAATATATTCTATATATTATTGCAAAATTTTTTGTATGTTTTTCAAATTCATTTCCCTGCATATGAATATCTAGTATGACTGAATTCAAGATGTGTGGATCTGTTAATTCTATAGAAAAATTTGGAGCACAATTAAAATATATTGGTCCATTACAAACATTTGTTTGAATCATAAATAATAAAGAAGTTTTATATCGTTTGAGTCTAGTATCCCTTAATGCTAAATATATTGGAGCATCTACTCCTAAATGAATACTGCAATTTGTATCAAACCTATATGAATATATCGATATCCCTTACTTAGATATTTTTGAATTGTACTATGATTTAATAGTTGAATAGATTGATATTCTTCTTGGATAGAAATTGTTTCTTCATGTGTTTTGACTGATAGAGCAGTTTTAAAATCTAAAGGCCCAATTCTGTAAATGTGTTCTATTTTTTCTTCTGGAATAGTCCAATCTGAATTATTTTTGGGCATATGATATTCATGACTTTGTACTACATTATCTTGCTTTGAATTAGATCCTATTTTTAATTGTCTAAGGAATGCAGCCATGTTTAATATTTAATTAAATTTTACTTAACCGGGAACAACCGAGCACTAGGTCTGGAACATCCCACCCTGGACTTACCAACGGTTTTTTAGAATAAAGAGAAGTCCATTCATTTGGAGAACAAACTCTCTTTATTATGCATTTTGAGTGGCTAATTATATTTGGATTTTTTCTGTCTGGAATTGGGAATATTTCTACAGATTGAGTATCTGTAAGAATTAATTCATAATAATCCAAATTTTTTGAAGGATCATCTAGTTGCCAAAAACACTTTTGAGGAAAGATTATTTGGGTAATTTGATTAAATGTAGAATATAGAGGTACTTCTTGAAATTTGGTTAGAGTAATGTGTTGGGTAAATGACTTTGTAAAATAGGTATTTTCTGTGAATTTTTCTGGGGATTTTGGTATTTGTTGAAGTGGTTTAATTTGAGAGAAAGTTGGAGTACAAGCAGCTTGACTATAAGTCAGTGCTGGAAAATCTGATAAAAGTTGGAATCTATTTTGAGTAACAGGAGTAAGACTCATCTCATAATCTTGAGGAGTCTTTGGCTTGGAATTTCCTGCTTTTGAATCCATAATCCTGCAATATTAATAAACAATATCTTTAAGTTGGTTAGATAATTGCTTATTTTGTTCTCTGTAATACTGAAGAAATTCCTCACTTCTCTCAATTCTTTTCATAACTTTGATTCTAATAGTGTTTTTCTGGATCTCTCTTTGAATAGGATGTTCCAGGCCTAGTGCTCGATTGTTCCCGGTTAAGTAAAATTTAATTAAATATTAAACATGGCTGCATTCCTTAGACAATTAAAAATAGGATCTAATTCAAAGCAAGATAATGTAGTACAAAGTCATGAATATCATATGCCCATAAATAATTCAGATTGGACTATTCCAGAAGAAAAAATAGAACACATTTACAGAATTGGGCCTTTAGATTTTAAAACTGCTCTATCAGTCAAAACACATGAAGAAACAATTTCTATCTAAGAAGAATATCAATCTATTCAACTATTAAATCATAGTACAATTAAAAAATATCTAAGTAAGGGATATCGATATATTCATATAGGTTTGATACAAATTGCAGTATTCATTTAGGAGTAGATGCTCCAATATATTTAGCATTAAGGGATACTAGACTCAAACGATATAAAATTTCTTTATTATCTATGATTCAAACAAATGTTTGTAATGGACCAATAAATTTTAATTGTACTCCAAATTTTTCTATAGAATTAACAGATCCACACATCTTGAATTCAGTCATACTAGATATTCATATGCAGGGAAATGAATTTGAAAAACATACAAAAAATTTTGCAATAATATATTGAATATATTACAGACCTTTATCTTCTCATTTAAATCCTAAATTTATAATGACTCCAACTCTTAAAGAAGAAACAACTTTATTACAAGTAGATGCAGATAAACCTACAACTTATACTCCAAAAAGACTAAAGTGGAATGAAATAACTATACCTAGTGAATTTGAAATTAAAAATCCACAAATAGCAAGAAATATAGAACAAACTACTGCAGAAGATATTATAGAAAAATCAAATGGAAGTACTTTAATAAGATTTTTATCATTAAGAGAAAGACCAGAATTATCATATTCATGGTTACCAGCTAGACGTTCAAATTATGAGTCAACTGAAGTTAATTTTCTTATGGAAAGTACCTCAAATTTTAAATATAAAACACCTATACCAGAAGTTATAAATCAAAATCAATCAGATTATTTCCCAACTCATTCACAAATGAAAGGAGAAATAAATGTTATAAGTAAACCATACAAAATAAATCATAAATATTTACAAGAAGATTTTGAAGATGAAGAAAACACAGAAAAAAGAATTTGATTTTTTCAATTAGAATCAGAGTATAAAGACAAATTAATTCTAGAATGGAAAAATGAATTAGACAAACATTCAGTTTTATATCGTTTGAGTATAGTATCCCTTAATGCTAAATATATTGGTGCATCTACTCCTAAATGAAATAAAGGTTTTACAGCAATTTGTATCAAACCTATATGAATATATCGATATCCCTTATTTAGATATTTTTGAATTGTACTATGATTTAATAGTTGAATAGATTGATATTCTTCTTGGATAGAAATTGTTTCTTCATGTGTTTTGACTGATAGAGCAGTTTTAAAATCTAAAGGGCCAATTCTGTAAATGTGTTCTATTTTTTCTTCTGGAATAGTCCAATCTGAATTATTTATGGGTATATGATATTCATGACTTTGTACTACATTAACTTGCTTTGAATTAGATCCTATTTTTAATTGTCTAAGGAATGCAGCCATGTCTAATATTTAATTAAATTTTACTTAACCGGGAACAACCGAGCACTAGGGCTGGAACATCCTACCCTGGACTTACCAACGGTCTTACAAGGCATCAAGTCTTACCAACGATTTCAGTAAAAGTTTAATGAAATATATAAACATAAATGCATGAACTAGCCAATTTAAATAGAAACTTAATTCAATAAAGAAAATGTAAAACAAAGTTTTAAATATGCGTATGCAAATTAAAGGGTGTGACTCTGATACCACTTTTACCCAGGCAATATAAACTTGTAATAAACATAAAGATTTGGACTTACATAAAACTTTGAGTTGCACACGGAAGCTTTGATGAATGTTTGAATCTTCTTATTATACAATAGTTTGAGGACAAGAGTGGTTGAAAGTAGTTGGGAGTAGGTTGAAAATAAGAGAGAGTTGTTGAGAGAGTTTACAAAGGCTTTACAATATCTAGTCTGATAATTTTCACCGATGCCTTCATTCTGAAATCTTGATTCAATTTATAGAGGCTCAGGACTTGTCATTTGAATTTCATTTCCTCTTCATTTGAGTTTCATCTTCCTTTTCCATTTGTGGCCGACATCTTTTTCAAAAGTCATTTGGATCTTGTCCGCATGGTCCTCCGAATGGATCAAAAGTAGATTCGGATGATTCTGCTGACTCGTCAATTTTGTCGATTTCTTCTTTCTTATCCTGCTTTTGTAAATAATCCAAATATTCTTTAAGCAGTCTTGGATCTTGAATCATCTTTTTCATCAAAAAGTCATTTGAAATTGCCTCGGATACCATCTCGGTATCTTTTTCTTTTTCTTTCATTATTGGAGTAGTGGTTGGAGTTGGTGCCGTAGTGGTTGGAGTTGGTGAAGACTTGGTTGTAGTGGGTACAAAAGTTGTTGGAGTAGATATTGGTTTGGTCCATTTGATTTTATCTCCGGTAGTTAGGAATCTGAAGACATTTACTTGATCTCCGAATTCTTGATTGAATCCTGTCCACCATTTGACTTTGAATTCTCTGACTAATGACATTGGAAGTGATTTTTCAAGCTCTTGATGAATTTTGAAACTCCAGCAAAATATCCATGAAACTTTGAACTCCATATGAAATAAAATCGGTCTTGTATATTCTTCCCCCTTTGCTCTTTTTAGATACGTTTGAAATCCCATAAGCACATTTGGAGGTAATATTTCTGGTTGTGGTCCAAACCATTTCCACCAGTGATTGAACCAAATTGGAAATTCTCTGCTGCAATTTTCTTTGAACGTGAAGAACCATGAATGATTGAATGGTCTAAAAAGGAAGGCACGATACCATGCCATTTTGTAATCCAAAAATAAATACATTAAACAAAATAATAGAAGAAAACTCAACTGAAGAAATAGACGATTTATCTGAAAAATCAATAGAATCAGATACAGAAGGAGAAGATATAATTCTACCGATAGAAAACCAATTTGAAGAAATAGAAGGAAACCAAATAAATCGAATAAAAAGAAAAAATTATAATAACAAAAGAAATAACTGGAAAATGATAAGTTCAAAAAATTATTATCCCAGACCAAGTCCTCCAGATATTCAATATGAAGAAAGATCAAAATTTAGAACTACTAAATATGATGGAGATTCAATTTATGAATGGAACATAGATGGCAAAGCTGAATATGAAATATTAAATAATTTGCAAGAAATGGGAATGGCTAGATTAGCTTATAAAATTAAAAATATTCAAGAAAGAAATATTGCAATGTTATTAGTTTCAGGATTTACTGGACAATTAAAAAATTGGTTGGATAATGCTTTAATATTACAAGATAAATTATCAATATTAGATCATACACAAGAAATTGAATATGATCAAGGAAATATTTAAATACAGTCAGATGCTGCAGAATTTCTAATTGTAACAATAGTCATGTATTTTATAGGAAATCCAAAAGAAGAATTAAATTCTAACAAAACTTTCTTAACAAATTTAAGATGTCCAACATTATCAGACTTTAGATGGTATAAAGATATATTTTTAACCAATGTATTAAGAAGACCAGATTGTAATGCTTCATTCTGGAAATAAAGATTCATAACTGGATTACCAAATTTATTTTCACAAAGAATAATGGATAATTTACAAAAAGAAATGGGAACAGATGTAATTTCATTTGAAAATATCACTTTTGGACAATTATTTGCTTTTGTGAAAAAAGAAGGATTAATGCTATGTTCAAAATTAAGATTACAAATAAAATATGGATCAAAAAGAAAAGAAGTATGATCATTTTGTGATGCATTTGGAATTAAAAGAATTAAATCACCATCAGCATACAAAAAGAAAGTTAAAAAATATTCTAAGAAAATAAGATATAAAAACTCTAAGGAAAATGAACCAAATAAGAAGAAAAGATTTATTAAAAAGAAAATTGTTTGTTATAAATGTGAAAAAATAGGTCATAAAGCAAACAAATGTAAATTGAAGGAAAAAATTACAGAAATCTGTGCAAACGAAAAAGAAATTAAAAATAAAATAATAAATTTATTAATAAATGAAAGAGATCAAAGTTCTGAAGACGATTATTATGATGATATATCTAGTTCAGAAAGTGAAGAAAATTGTAATTGTTCAAGTACTCTCAAATATATAAATGTTATAACTAAAAAAGAAGATAAAGAATTTTTATTAGATATAATAGAAAAAATTGAAGATCCAATAGCTAAAAAGGAATATTTAGAAAGATTAAAAAGTTTAATTATTCAAGAAGACAAAATGCCAAAAATAATAGAACCTTTTAGTATTTCGAAATTAATAGATAAATATCCAAATATAAATATAATGAAAAAAGAAACTACTAAAGATTTTCAAACAGAAATTAATAGTTTAAAAATACAAGTAAAACAATTACAACAAGAAATAATAGAATTAAAAACAAAAGATTTAGAAATAGAAGCAAAATTAACATTAACAGAAAATCAAGCTTCAACTTCCAATTTTAAAACAAAAGAAATAAACATATCAGAAAGACCAACAAATGAAGTTCAATACTTAAATACTATAGAAAGAATGACATTTCAAAAATGGTATGCTTTAATAACCATAACAGTAGAAGATTTCAAAGAAACATATGTAACTCTAATAGACAGTGGATCTGATACGAGCTGTATTAAAGAAGGAATAATTCCTACTAAATATTGTGAAAAAACAAAAGAAACATTAATGACAGCAAATAGAGAAAATTTACAAGTAAAATATAAATTTACAAAAGGTTCAATATGCAACAATGAATATTGTATTAGACATAATTTTATAATTATAAAAAATATAAATTGTGATGTAATATTAGGAACGCCCTTTTTAATTCAAATATACCCATTTTTTGTAAGCCATGAAGGAATTTCAATAAACATAATGGGAAAAACAGTTATCTTTAGATTTCTGACCCCAGTAAAACAAAGAGAATTACAAATATTACAAAGCTCTTCTATTTACAAAACAATAAATAGTATTACTAAAATACGACAACAAATAAATTATATTAAGGAAGAAAAATCTTATTTAAAAATAGAAGAACAATTAAAGGATGATAAAATACAAAAAAGAATTCTAGAATTAGAAAAACTATTACAAATAGAAGTATGTTCAGATATTCCTAATGCATTTTAGGATAGAAAACAACATATGGTAGACCTACCTTATGAAGCTGGATTCAATGAAAAAAATATTCCAACAAAGGCTAGACCTATACAAATGAATTTTGAGTTATTAGAATTTTGTAAAAAAGAAATTAAAACATTAATAGATAAAAAATTAATAAACCCCTCAAAATCACCATGGAGTTGTGCTGCATTTTATGTAATGAATCAAGCTGAAAAAGAACGAGGAGTTCCAAGGTTAGTTATAAATTATAAACTATTAAATAAAGTATTACAATGGATTAGATATCCAATTCCTAATAAAAAAGACTTACTTAATAGATTTGTCGCGCCCCACTTTTTGATGTAGGTGTGTGGAAGTGTGTGTGGTGTGTGTGAACGTGTGTAGAAGTGAAAGAAAAGACCGTGGGATTGTGAAATGCGACGGTTTTGGTCAAGTAAAGTTCAAAAGGATTTTTTGTATGAAAAATGGAGTCGCCACTTGGTATAGAGTTAGGGTGTACCAAGTCACCCAAAAATGATTTTTTAGTTTTTGAATGAAAAAGTAAACAAACCCTTTTTGAAAACTTTTAGGTCTACGTAACCAAACAAAGGGATCGAGGGTCATATTTGGTAAGGGAGAAGGCAAAGGCGGAGCCTAAGGCACTGCCTTACCCTAGCCAAAGCTAGTTGCGTGACTTAACCCCACGTTTTCTACTTTTCTACCCAAGGTATGTATCGCATGTTGGATATGACTATATGAATGCAAAACCTAGACCTAGGAGGACATGGGGGGTAAAATTTCTCTCCAAAGCTTGAGTGATGCCAATCACATTAATTGTGAAGCCCAATAATGATTCTTTGGAGAGGTCACATATAATCCTAAATGATGTAAAAATGAGTGAAATAAATGCATGCCATGTGAAAATGTGAGTTTGTGTGAAGTGAAAAAGTGATAAAAACAATAGTGTGTAAGTGAAAGTGTGCAAATGGATGTACAAGATAAGGTGAGTAAAGTAATAATGTGAAAATGTATGTGTGATAACATAAAGTGCATGTGTGCGAGTGATATTATAAAGTGTAAGTAGTTGAGTGAAAACGTGCAAAATTAAAGTAGTGTGAAGTGAGAATGTGGAAAAAAGGTTAGAATATAAAGTAGAAATGTATGTGATAGCGAATGAGTAAAATGCATGAATCCTATAGGAATGCATCAAGACGGGAACGGGGAGTCCTAACTTTGTGACTTCAATTTTTCCTTTGATTAGAAAGGAGAACTAGCGTGCTAAGGCTATTTTGGAGCCACACTCGCTCGTTTCCCTTATTGAAAGGGGACTCTCAAGCAAATGTACCCTATAACTAGCATGAGGATGCAAAATCCTAAAACTGAAGGGAAAAGGGTTAGAGGGGCATGCCAAATGATAGAAAACTAAGAAAAATGCATGAAATGTAGTGAAACATGCAAGAATGTACTAACGGGAGGGGGACGGCCTATTGGGTCTAGCGTTGGACTAGCCCTTTCTATGAATTCCTAACGGAATAATGAGTCACAACTAGCATTGGACTAGTGTGGTGACGTACATTCATCCATCACATTCATCTACGACTATAGAAAGCAAGTAGACATGCCAAACACTCATAAACACATAGCACATAACACTTAGCATACTCGACTAGATGCAAGAGCCTAATAAAGCAAATTAACACATAGCAACAAAAGCAAGCAATCAAGCTAATGAACCTATTACATTTGCTAGCTAGGCACACGTCTTCAATAGGTCTTCATCAAGTGCTCTCCAAGCCCTATCTATTACAAGCCAAGAGGTGTACACATACCCCATAAATAAATAAAAGAATGACTTAATAAAAGCAAAAGTAAATGGAATAAAGAAACTAAAGAAAGGCAAGGAAAGTAAGGTAGACATGCAATTCTCACTTAGCACGTTGGATCACATAGGAGAGACAAAAAGATAAAAGAGATTATACCTCCCCCCTTTGTGGTGCTAATAAAGTGGACAAGACTTAAATTGGGCTAAAGTCACCAATTAACGGGATAACTTGGGCTAAAACCATTCAAAGCAAAGGATTAATGCACCAATTTAATGATAGAATGTAAATAGGACAATCGAAATCCATCAAACATTGAATCCTTCCTCATTTTGCAACTTAGAAATGATCAAATAAAATAAATTAGACCAATCGATCATCAAAATCATCTCTAAATGCAATCAAGTAATGCACGGTTACCAAGAAAAAGAGATAATCAACCAAGTCCTAAAGTAAACACCCCTACATGACTTATTTGCAAATATAAATAATCCCTCATGTTCAATCAAACATTATGGAATTTCAAGGGTCCAAGAGTAAACAAGGGTCAAAGAGTGGTTCAACTCGCATCTTTAAGACCTGAAAGCAACCACTAATCAATCACAATCAAGGCCAAATGAATCATTCAAGAGCTTCAAAGGTCCCAAAATAATAAAAAGCCAAATAACGACTCAACTTGCACCCACCTTAGGGCCTAATTGGAAGGGAGAAGGAATATGAGGGGTCAAGGCATCTCAAATTGACCATTAATTACATGAATTTGACCCATTGAGAACATTTAAGCAATTACACAACTAGTGATTCATAAAATTAGGATTAAATTGAAAAAGAAAAGAAAGATTGAGGGATCACTTTGATGGGTTTTTCAATATACTTGGGCCAAATCAGCATTATGGAAGATTTGAGAGGTAAAAATGTAAATTCTTCTTTTGGTTTTTCATGCATGCATACGTAGAAGCTTAAGATTCTGCAACTAAAAACAAAGGCTGCTCCCTTTTATTTCCAAAGCTTCGGCAATATCCAGCAACAACTACATCCATTTCATCATACAAACAAGTTCATCAAACCAGAAATTATTGACCCAAATCAAAACATGAAATTTTGTTTGCAGGTTTAAGATAGAAAAACTGGATTGGTGAATACCAAAAAACAAAAAGAAATAACAGTAAAAAGAAAGAAACAAAGTGCAGCAAGAATTTTCGGCCACCTTAAAGTTCACTAGCGGATTGGAAAACTTACGATGGATTCCCGAGAACCACCCTAACACAATGGATTAAATATGCAAACTAATAACCCATTCAAAGTTCATTCTAGGTTGCATTCATTCAAGGTTTCCTATTGCAAATTCCCTTAGCAACTTATCAAGGCATGAAAACCAGTTTTATGGGAGTGTTTCATGGAGAAAGCAAAATAGCAAAACATGAGAACGAAATACAACTTTTCATCATTCAAACAAAGATCCCAACCATCATCTTAACAACAATGCCTTGTTAAAGCCTTTCATTGGATAGATTAAAACACTAACACACACGAAACAGCCTAAGATAATGCATCAAGATACACTACAAGCACGTGTATCATCCGAACGCAGGGAAATGTAAAAGTGCAGCAAGATACGCAAGGAAAAGAAGCTAAAAGAACACAACAGACTTCACACAGCTTCCTCTTTGCAAATCCAGCATGTTTACAACATTTATGTGACCCCATGAAACTTGTAAATACCCCACTCAAAGCTCCCAAACTTCAACCCGACTTACTTTAAATCAAACAGCGAATCATAATTTTTTATCGCTGCCTTCCTCCCCCCAGAAAATCCGACAACAAAAGACTCCAATTTTTTGGATTTTCAGCAGCTTTTATCCGATGTAATAAACCCAATGAATCAACAAACCCACAAAACTCTAGAGTTCAAACTCACTGCCTAACAAAATTTGGAGATACACACTCCACAGGCCAGATTGAAACAGATAGAGACAACGGCAACAAACAACAAAACAGAAAACTAAAAGCAAGAGTCCAACTTAGTCACGAAGGAAATTGGAGAGGCTAAAATTGGGGAGGCTAAGGAAACCAGTTTTAGGAAGATACCTGAAGTTTTTGATCGATGGAGAGAAAGTGAAAGCTTCGGTCTTTCCTCCTGCTCCGGTAGCTTCCTTCGCCAACTGTCTCCTTAGCTCCCTTTGCTGGTTTTTCGTTTTCCGTCGACTTCACCTCCTAATATCCTAGCCGTCCCAGCCTTTATCAGTTAGTATCCCCTTAATCTCCCCAAAACCCTTACTCTCTCTCTCTCTGTTCTTCTCTCAAGCTCCCTGCCGTCAACTATCCTCTCTGGTTTCTGTTTTCTTTTGTTCTCTTTGAGCAAATTTTGCAGCCATCCACTTTTCCGTCGGACTTTGGTTCCGATTTTCCTCTCCCTATTTGCGGCTCCCCCTCCTCCCTCTCTTCATAGCTTTCTATTTACACCGGAGCTCTCAACCCTAAAACCTCAGTCCTTTCTTCTATATTTGCAGCCCAAGGGGCTGCCCCAATGCTCCTTTGCAAGCTGCGGAAAAATGCAGCTTGCATGCGCGTATCCCTTTTTTTTTTTTTTTTTTTAAATAATACAAAATTGATAAATTATAAATAATAATAATAACAATAATAGAAACAAAAATAAAATGCAATAAAAAAAAATGCTTGTAACCTGAAATAAAGCCAACTTTCCCCTAAATTAATATTTTTTGAAAATTTTCTTTTCTTTGAAAATAGTTAAAATGTATCAAAAAGTAATAATTTCTATTACACTAAAAAGCTTTTCCTTCAATTTTCAAACTTTTTTCACTTTTTTTTTTCAAAAATAAGCCAATGTGCCCTAAACCATGTTTTTTCTTTTCTTTTTCCTTTCTTTTTTTTTCATTTTTCATTTTTCCTCTTTTTTTTTTCTTTTTCTTTAAGAAAACATTGTATTAAAACAACTTAGCATATTTCTTGAATGTTTTTCCTTCTTTTTTTCTTTTTTTCTAGAAATTCTACGCTAAAACTAAAAAAATAAAAACTAAAAAAAACTAAAAACTAAAAAGTGAATAAAACTAAAATAAAATAACACCTAAAAGGGCTAAACAAACAATAATGAACTAAAATGCAAACCATCTAAAACAAAATCATGAAATTAACAAAAATCAACAGATAAGAATTATCACTAAAACGAAGCATACAAATTATTTCAAAATTTGGTGTCTACAAGATTATTTAAGGCAAAAATATTTTCAAAATTTGACCTGAAATCAGGATATTGGCAAATATTAATAAACCCAAAAGATAGATATAAAACAGCATTTACAACACCCTTTGGACATTATGAATGGAATGTAATGCCATTTGGATGAAAAAATGCACCATCAGAATTTCAAAATATAATGAATGACATTTTCAATCCTTATAGTTCATTCAGTATAGTGTATATAGATGATGTATTAATATTTTCAGAATCATTAGAACAACATTTTAAACATTTGAATATATTTTTAAAAATAGTAAAGAAAAATGGATTAGTAATTTCAGCAACAAAAATGAAATTATTTCAAACTAAAGTAAGATTTTTAGGACATGATATATTTCAAGGAACAATAAAACCAATAAATAGAGCTTTAGAATTTACCACTAAATTTCCAGATGAAATAAAAGATAAAAATCAATTACAAAGATTTTTAGGATGTTTAAATTATATAGCAGATTTTTTCCCAAAATTAAGACATGAATGTTTTATGTTATTTAACAGATTAAAGAAAAATCCAAAACCATGGACAGAAGAACATACTCAAAAAATAAAATATTTAAAGGAAAAAATTAAATCATTACCATGTTTATGTCTACCTCATCCTAAGGCATTTATGATAGTAGAAACAGATGCATCAGAATTAGGATATGGAGGTATATTAAAACAAAGAATAGAAAAGTCAAAAGAAGAATTAGTCAGATTTCATTCTGGAACATGGTCTGATCCTCAAAAGAATTATTCAACTATTAAAAAAAAATTTTATCAATAGTTTTATGTATATCAAAATTTCAAGATGATTTATATAATAAAAATTTTTTAATTAGAATAGATTGCAAATCTGCAAAAGAAATTTTACAAAAAGATGTTCAAAATATAGTTTCAAAGCAAATATTTGCTAGATGGCAAGCCATTTTATCTGTTTTTGATTTTGAAATAGAATTTATCAAAGGAGAGAATAATTCTTTACCAGATTTTCTTACTAGAGAATTTCTACAAGGACATGGATCGTGAAATGATGGCTCAAAGAGAAGATCGAGAATACACCAATTATTTGAGAGCTCAAAGGGAGAAATATTACTTAACCGGGAACAACCGAGCACTAGGCCTGGAACATCCTACCCTGGACTTACCAACGGTCTTACAAGGCAACAAGTCTTACCAACGATTTCAGTAAAAGTTTAACAAAATATATAAACATAAATGCATGAACTAGCCAATTTAAATAGAAACTTAATTCAATAAAGAAAATGTAAAAACAAAGTTTTACTCCAAGGCCTCTCTAAGAAAAGGGAAACTATACCAAAATTCCATCATTTCATCCATTGTTTTGTCATCATAAAAAAGGGGGAGATTGTTTATCTTTGTTCGAACCTTTTGATGATTACAAAACAAGTAGATAAAACTAATGTTTTGGGCAGGAAATGGAGCAAAACAGGTTCAAAGGCCAAACATCTGCTAAAACATCTGTCGGACGCACAAATACATCCTATCGGCCGTCCGATAACCGTTGAGTATCTTCGAACGCGCAAAGAACCTATCATCGGACGTCCGAAATTGATAAGTCAGCACCTCTAAAATCTCTAACCTCGATCTGACGCACAATACCTGAGCACCGGACGTCCGACAACCGTTGAAACACTTCGGACGACAAGCATTAGAAGCACCGGACGTCCGAAAGAATTAATGAAGGATTCCAAGTTTTACATCACATGGTCGGACGCATATTCTGATGCTGCCGGACGTCCTAAAGATTTCAAGAAAATTTCTTAAACTCACTGCCTGCGTTCGGACGCACAAAACCAGCCTACCGGACGTCCAACACTACTAACGGCTAGTTGACTCTTCAGCTGTCTTGTGTCCGTTAGTGGCATTAATTGAAGATGTTTTTGGTCTCTTATAAATAGGATAAAAGTCAACCACCAAGAGGACTTTTACACATTAAGTCTACATCAGATCTTGAGTGATTCAAGTGTGTGAATACTCCAAAAAGAAGATTGTACCCTTAGTTGTGTAATCTCCTTTTAGCTTTTCAAATGTGATTCAATTTCTTCAATAGTGTAACTTAGTGAGGGTTATCCGTGCGATTGTAAAACTTCCTTGCTTGATCGAGTAAGACTTGAGGCAAAGAGGAAGTGATCCTTCATTTGTACACAAGAGATTGGTTGAAAATTGATCATATTGAAGAAACTTGATATATAAAGTGATATTCAAACTTAGTCAAGTTTGAAATTTGGTTTGCAAATTCCATCCCTTCATTTATTTACTTGCTATATATATATATATTGCTTACCTGTGTTACTCACAAATTACTTGTGCTAGTCCATCAACTGCTTCTCAGTGAGATCCTCTTGAAAAAAGAAAGCTAGGTCGAAAAAGAAGGGAAAAGGGGTAACTCATATCTTGGCTTGTTTTTAGATAACCTAATTCACCCCCCTCTTAGGTTGTCTTCGATCCTTACATTCCTATTGTTCACTCCCCAACTAAGCACTAATGCCACGATCTTTTGTCATTTTTTATGTTGTTTGATAACCTTGTGATGCATTTCCACGACCAGTCCCATGCCCTTAGAGAGAAGAAGCTTCACGGGTTATCACCAATATGCTATAGTAATTGTTGTGATGAAATGAGTGCACACATTACCTCTATGGATGGAAAGAGATGCAATGAAGTGAATCAAATCTCACAAAATGGCCTTTTGAAACAAAATAAAAAATTTTGGAAAGAAGAGAAATTTCGAATGTGACAATTCATTGAGGTTTTTGATGAACTTTTGAAATAGAATTGCATTTTAAGGGATAGAGTATGTGTTAATTTTTGAAGAAAATGGTGAAATGTTGATAAATTTGGAGGAGAAGAAACTTAGATTTCAGAGGCTCTTATCCAACACTTTTTGGATATTCTAAAAAATGAACATTTCAAAATGAATTTATTCTAAGAAGAAGCTCGATCGAATGGGTGAATGATAGAGATGCATCTGATAGTATCATCTAACACTAAATATTTTAAAATTTTTTGGTCAAGTTTCAAACAATAGTTCAGACGATGTTTCGAATACTTATTCTTGACCATTGAACGTCTGACAGTCTAAAGAGAAAATTTTCAAAAAGAATTTTTTAGAACACGCAATTTTGATCCCAAAAATAAAAACTAATCCAAGGGCAAAGTTTTTGTGAAATTATCTGCAATTTGATTTTTTTGTAGAAACATAGTTTATGCAAATTTCTCCTTTTTGAACCAAATTGTGAATGAAAATGATGCTTGATATCTATATACTTGGTCTCAAAATATTGAATTGGACTTCTAGCCAAATTGACGGTACTAGTATTATCACATAAAAGAGGTACACAATCATATACGTCAATCCAGAATCAAGCAATGTGTGTTTCATCCAAAAAATTTATATATGACTACTACCAGCAACTGTGTACTCAGCTTCCATTGTAGATAATGATTTAGACTCTTATTTCTTACTAAACTAAGAAACTAAATAATGACCAAGAAAATGGCAAGTTACACTAGTACTCTTTCTATCTACTTTATATCCAACAAAATTGGAATCTTAATAGTTAACTAAAGTACAATTTTGTGATTTGAGATGCCATAGTCCATATTCTAAATTCCTTCAAGATATTGAAAGATTCTTTTAACCGCCATTAAATGTAATTGCCTAGGACATGATTGAAATTTAACACATAAGCACATGGCAAACATAATATCCGGTCTACTTATGATTAAATAAAACAAACTACTAATCATACCTCTATAATTCTTTTCATTTATTTTGACACATTTATCCTTGTCAAATTTTGTGGATGTGCAAATTGGCATTTTCACTTATCTTGAGTCCTTCATTCCAAATCACTAACAACTTCTTGGTATACTTTGCTTGATTAATGAAGTTTCCTTCTTTTGTTTGATGAACTTGAATAAATACAAGAAAGAAGTTCATTTCTTTCAACATGCTCATCTCAAACTCTTTTTGTATAATGTTAGAAAAATCTTTACACAAACTTTCATTAGTGGCACCAAATATAATATCATCATATATTTGAACTATTAAGAGATTATTTTCACAATTCTTTGTAAAAATAGTGCTATCAATAGCACGTCTTTTAAAACCATTTACAATCAAAAAATTGTTCAATTTTTCATACCAAACTCTAAGAGCTTGTTTCAAACCACACAAAGTTTTTGAAATTTGAAAACATGATTTGAAAATTTTTCACATTCAAAACCTTGAGGTTGTTCAACATACACCTCTTGATCAATAAAACTATTTAAAAATGCACTTTTGTCATCCATTTGAAGCAATTTGAAGTTCTTAAACATGCATAGGTAAGAAACATTCTAATAGATTCTAGTTTAGTAACCGGAACAAAGGTTTCATCATAATCTATTTTTTCTTTTTAAACATATCCTTTTACCACTGACCTCACTTTATTTCTAACTATTTTACCCTTAGCATCCAATTTGTTTCTAAATACCCATTTAATACCAATAACTGAGTGATCTAAATGTCTCTCAACTAGAATCTATACTTTATTTCTGTGAACTTGGTTCAACTCTTCTTGTATAGCCATAATCCAACAATTATCTATTAAATCCTCATCAATATTTTTGGACCCAAATTGAGAAAGTAAAGCAAAATAATCAATCAAAAGTCTAGTAGAAGAGCGAGTTTTTACCCTTTTCAAATGATCACCAATGATGAAGTTCTTTGGATGATGTGAAATGTATCTTCAAACTTTTGAAAGATATTTTGGTACTGCGTCATCCTTCTTTACTTCTTTTCCACTTGAAAGGGTGTTTTCCTTTAACGCCTGTTCTTCATTTTGAATAATTGACTTCTTAAATTCTTGTTGTACACCTACATACTCATCTTCACGAGACTTGTGTAATAACTTCATTAGATTTATCAAAGGTAACATGAATTGTCTTTTCGATAACAAGTGTTCTCCTATTGTACACGCTATAGGCTCTTTTATCATTAGAATAATCCAAAAGTATGCATTCATCCATTTTCTTATCAAATTTATCAAGATGTTTTTTAATATTCAAAATAGAGTATTTACAACCAAACACTTTAAAATTACTAACAATAAACTTTTTATCAAATAAATACTCATAAGAAATTTTGTTCAAATAAGTCTTAAAAGCACTCTATTCATTACATAACAAACCTTATTGACTGCTTCATCCCAAAAGTATTTTGATAAATCACATTCACTAATAAATTCACAAAAGCGTACTTCTTTCCACCTAAACTAGAAACTTGAGTAGGACCAAATAAATTCAAATGTAAAAATTTCAAAGGTCTAGAAGTAGAAACATAATTTTTAGATTTAAAAGAGACATTGGTTTGTTTTTCAAATTAACATGCATTTCAAATTCCATCTTTTTCAAACTTAATTTTAGACAAATCTCTAAAAAGTTCTTTTCTAGATGGTTCATTTAACAAATCTATATTCAAATGACAAAACCTTTTATACTAAAGTGGAAGATCATTTTTAGTTGCCATAAGACATTTAATTCTACCACGATCTAACTTTTCAAGATAAATAACACACACACACATATCATTATATTTTTTACCGGGTTGACATTGTATTCTTGTTGATTCACCTTCAATTAATAAAGTTTTTACAAAAAAAAATAGATGGAAACAAAGAATATTGAAATTTCTTGGAGGGAAAAAAAAGCTAGACACTATGTTTAATTTTTCATCCTTAACTATGCTAAAATTAATGTGGTGCTTATGCAACAAGCCATTATACTTTATTTATTTATTAAACGCACTTTCTTTTCTTATTAAAAAAATCATTATATTTTTTACTCTTAAAAATAATATTAAAATTAGTTTCAAGAACCAAACATTCATACTTCTTAAAGAAAACATATAAATCCCTATCTCATAGTTGACTAACATTTAACAAATTATAACTCAAATTATCAACTAAAAGAACATTTTGAGCAAAGGTTCACCATCTTTACCAATATCACATACTCCAATAATTTTTGCCTTCATGTCATTTCTAAAGGTGACTTTTCACTATTTTAGATTTGAGATTCATGAAAAGTGAAGTATCACTAGTCATGTGCCTTGAACACCCATCATTAATAAATTACTTTGACTCATTTGTGTTGTTCTTTAAACATACCTACACAAAGTCAAGAAATAACTTTTTGTACCTGTATCTTCTTAGATTCACGAGAGTTAATGCTATTTTATAAAATCCAAATAACTTTCATTCTCAAAGTCTTTTTTTTTTTTACATAACACTCTGTTTTTGTATGACCATATTGACAACAATAGTCACATTGAACATGAGTACATTGTACATGAGAAAATCTAATAAAGTATAATCAATCTTTTCTATATGTAGTAAAATTTTTGTTTACCAAAGTTTTCCTAATTTTTTTCTTTTCCAAAATACCTTATTTATCCTTCTTAAGAAAATTATTAAAATCATCTATTTTTTTCTTAGCAAAATTTGCTCCTCTTTAATCTTTTCATAAAATTTTGTTTTCTCATCTAATTTTTTTTTTTCAAATCATCGTTTTTACATATAAAGTTAACTCCAATTTTTTTTTCTAAATCATCATTTTTTCTCAATCTCTTATGTTGTTGAAAAAGTTTAGAATTTTCTTTTAACAAAGCATTTATTTTGATTTTCAATTCCTTATTCTTAGTAAAAAATTATTTCAAACTATCATGTAATTGAATCACAACTACTTCAGCATCATCATCATCAATATTATCATCATTTTCGTCATGAGAGGAGTAGTTAGAAAATATCTCATTATCTCTAATGGCCGTGATGCCATTTGAACTGTTTCAATTTTTTTTAATTTCATCATTTGAGTTGCAATCATTCCACGAAATTTAGAACTTGAAGTTTTGTCTTCTTTCTCCTCTTGCTTCTTCCTTTTTCATTGGACACTCATTCAAGTAGTGCCTTATTTGACCACATTTATATCATTTTTCATTTTACTTCTTGATTATCTCTTGCTTCCGTTTTCCTTTGAAGAGATTGGATTGGTTGTTGTTATTATTACTTGGTCCACATCTTCTAAGTCTCCTTTTGTTAGCTAAGAACTTTATGAAACCTTTAGTGAGAAAAGTTAGATCATTTTCATCCCTTTCTATATATTTATCATCAAGAGAGTATGTATCATCTTCTTCTTGAGAAGCTGATTAGCATATATTTTATGTATTTTTAGTGAAATTTTAATACTTGATTTTAGTGTGTTTTTAAGTTAAAATGAAAGAATTGAACTTCTTTATAATTACTTGTTATGCAATTAGAGTTTTACAATAAAACATGAAAAAGTATGGTTTAATATGCAAATTTGTGATGTTTTTGTAGTATTTGGCATTTCATGGATTAAGAGAATATTATTTTCAATTGATTTGTGAAGATTTGAACTAATCTTAAATAAATATGAAGTGTAAAATATTCAAAGCGTGAAAAGCATTCAAGTGTAAAAGAAGGAAAGTTTGACAACTTCGACACCTTCTAGTGTTTTGGCTACATCTTGAATTACAAGCATTGGATTGAAATGATTGTTAAGCTATTTTGAAACTAAGACAAGGGCTACAATGATTAAGAGACATCAAAATCTGGTTCATGAGTTTCCTTAGCAAAAGTCAAAATACAATTGTGCAATTTTCTATCAAAAGCTAAAATAGGGGATTGACCATACAAGGGTAGTTTGGCCGTTTCTCATCCTGCAAACATTCAAATGATATGATTCTTAATGCATAGGAAACTAACTCAAAAGAATGTTACTTTCATGTTTTGTGCAAAAGTTAATTTGGCTTTCAACATTGAGAATTTACAGTTGAAGTTGATGAAAAAACAAAGCAATATTGAAAATTAAGCAAAAAGTGGGAAACCTGCAAAACACAAGAACCACAAGGCAGATCCATGAGCGTAGTCACGGATCCTTGATTTTCTATTTGCAACTTGCTCTGCGATTTGTATTTTGTTCACACAACCTTTTTGACTCATTTTATTCATCAAATTTTGGTGGAATCAACTTTGGTGGAAACTGTCCAAGAAATCATGAAAACTTATAGAATCAACTTTTGGTGATTTCAAGACACAACTTGCATCAACTTTAATAACTCATTTGGAGTTTGAATTCATTTATAAATAGAGGCCTTGTAGAACTCATTTGCTTCACTTTGGAGTCTAGAGAAACTATACAAAATGTAGTCTTTTAGTAGAATTTCTTAGTTCATTAGTTAGTGTAAGTTAGTGTGAGGACCCGAAATTCTCTTTTATTGGCTTATTTATTTATTTATTCATTTGCCCCAATTAAATTATTTTATTCATTTTAATTGCATCTGAATTGTACATTACCTTATTTTATATTTTTAACACGTTTGCTCTTAAACTTAATTTTTCTGTCGCCCAAGTTGTGAAAATTTGAGAAAGCACGCTTTTCGAGGTAATATTTGGTCTGAAAGTGCAGTGGTCTTGGAGAGTTAAGGATGATCAATTGTAGGCTAAGAAAAGTTAATTGAGGGATTAGAGGTGAGTGATTTGAATTAATCTCAATTAGGAGCATTAATGGACCACTATTCACATGTTGATTTTTGCACCATAAAAAGTGGCTTTATGTCACTTCTTTCCTTCACCCTTTCACATCACAAAAATCAAACAAAACCACTCTCTCTTCCTCCCTCTCATGGCCGAACCCTTCCTCCTCCTTTAGCCAAGAAAATTTCATCTTTTTTCTCTCAATCTTGCTCACTAAACTTGCTCCCAACCTTGCTCACACTTTGGATCATCTTCAAGCTTGGTAGAAGACTTGGTGGAGGGAAGATTCTTGGAGGTTTAGTGCTTGGTTTCTTGAGATTTTGTTTGCTATCCTTGGAGGAAGGTAACCTCTCCAAACTTCAATTTTTCTTCCATTCTTTAGCTAATTTTTAGCTAGATAAACTTGGGATTGTTGAAGGGTTCTTGATGCAGATACGGGTGCGCAACAACTTCAACCTTGGGTCAAGGACAACATTGACGGTCCGATGACAAGATCAAGATCCAAGAAGGTGAAGGAAGCTTTAAGAGCCTTGATTATTCACCATACAAGCAAGGAGCAGGCTAAGTTTGAAAAATTGATGGACCATGAAGTTACCTTGCTCACTTGTACATTTGAAGTGCAAGAATGATCTCCTACTTGGTAGATTAGTTAGTAGTTGTTTTAAAGCTTCCTAGCTTAGTAGTTGTTAATCGTACAAAGGACATGTTGTCCTTGAGTTTTAATCCGTTAGTAAGTTTCATTAATTATTAGGCCTTATCGGGAAGCCTTAAAGAGCTGACTCTTTAAGTTTCTGACCGAATTCCTGGCTAGAATGTAGGAGCCGCTCCTACATTATAGGTAGATTATCAATCCTTACTCCAAAACAGATTTACCCTAGTTCTGGCCTGTAAAAGGCACCTCTTCTATGAGTAAAGGGACAGAATATTACAACCAGAAATCGTGAGGAATTTTTCCTTCAAGTTCTTAATCGAACTTACTCTTGAATTCTTGAGTTTATGGCTTAGGATTCAAATCAAACTTTATCGATTAGCTTGTTCCCTAATCGTGGTGTCTCTTCATCCATCATTATTTGCTTAAGGTTGCTGATTGCCTTTGTGTGTCAGAGGTCTTGAGTTCATGAGAACAATCGAGTTCAATTTCCATTGGGAGAAACGATCCAACTCTGATAATTACAAGGTTGGGAGGGTCTAGGAGGGTCTTCCCCTAGGGTTGCCCATATCAGTTGGTATCAGAGCATCAGGTTAATTCTCTTTCAATTGAAGTTGTTCATATCTTATTAGTTTGTGTCTTTTGTCAAAAAAAAAAAATTGTAGCGATTACTGTTCATCGTTACTGTTCCGAAATACTGTTCATCGTTATTGTAGCGTACTGTTCACGTTACTGTTCATCCGAGTAAAAAAAAAAAAAACTGTTTGGGTATTGTCTTTTTGTGTTTTCTGTCCAACTTTTGTTCTTGAGTTTATTATACTTTTGTTCGGGTTGTTAGGGTTTAAAGACCAAAAAAAAAAAAAAGAGTCACGTACCTTATATTATTTTTAGTGTCCAAGTTGCTAGAGTATTGCTGGAATCTTTCTTTTGAGTATTACTGAAATTCTGTTTTGCCTATTTCTTGAGTATTGGTTGTTGTTCTTGCAAACCCTAAACACCACAACGTAATTTGGGGAAGTTTTTGAACTTCTTGAACAAATTCTTGAAGTTCTTGGACCACCAAGCCTTGTTTTGAAGGTTCTTGAACAATAAATCAAGAACTAGGGTCTTCTTGAAATTTGCATAACTTTCATCCATTTTTCTTGACCTTGTTGGTGTGACCTGAATTTGTGTTCCTTGAAGAGCTGAAGCAAAAAAAAAAAAAAACAAACAAAGAAGAGAAGGAATCGGCTCTCACACAAAGGAAATCAAGTATCTCAAATCTTGAGTTTCCAATTCTTGATTGGTTTCCAATTCTTGAATAGTCTCCAAATCTTGATTGGTTTCCCAAAACTTGAGTCTCCAAATCTTGATTGGTTTCCAATTCTTGAGTCTCCAACCTTAATTGAATTCCAACAACCCCAAACGACCTAATCAGCCCCAAACACCCCCAAATCAGTTTCCAAAACCAAACCTAAACCGCCACAAACACCATCTATATTCCAAAATACTGACCAGAAACTCAGCAAAGCAACAGCTCAAAAAAAAAAAAAAAACCAGTTCCAGCTTCAGGTAGAGTTTTTGTTTTCTAGGATTCGTAAAAAATTCTGCTTTGTGTCTTATTACTTATAGGGTAATTAATTCTGAAATTTTTGAGAGTTGAGTTGTTTTAAGAACTTCGAAAAGGAAAATTGAGAGTGACTGTGTTTTCTTGAATGATACACGAGTGCTTTGCAAGGTAGACTAGGATACATTTGTTTTGCAGGTTTGACAATATGTCTCAAGAGGGGAACATGGCCGAGCCGTCTGAGACCAACGTGTCACTCAAATTGGTGCTCCAAACTCTCCAAAAACAAGCGGGAAGGCTTGAATTTGTGGTGACACAACTATCCGATAGGGTGGCTGCCATTGAGATGCGAGGTACTGGAGATATTCCCAATAGGGCTTCAAGTGCTCAGAGTGTTGAACATGATGCAGATGATGAGGGTTATCATTCTAACACCTCATTCCGATCAAGGAAAAGCCACAGGGAAGCGAGGGAAGGTCGAGACCGACCTAGGAGAACCGATGACAATCTTGGTTCCATCAAGACTAAGATGCCTACCTTTCATGGAAAAAATGATCCTGAAGCTTATTTAGATTGGGTTAGGCGAGTTGAGCAAGTGTTTGAAGTCCACAACTACTCTGAAGAGAAAAAGGTGAAACTTGCGGCTATTGAATTTGATGATTATGCATCCATTTGGTGGGAGCAAGTATGTGCCATAAGAAGGAGAAATAGGGAACCACCAATTGACACTTGGGCTGAAATGAAGCAAGTGATGAGGAAACGATTTGTACCCTTCCATTATACCACGGACTTGTACAATCGGCTCCAACGACTCACTCAAGGTTCTAATTCGGTTGATGAGTACCACAAACAAATGGAGATAGCGATGATAAGGGCCAATGTCCAAGAGGATCCGGAAGCAACCATGGCGAGGTTCCTTAATGGATTAAATCCTGAAATTAGGAAGAAGGTTGAGCTTCAAGACCACTTTGAACTTCAACAAATGGTGTCTTATGCAGAGAAGGTGGAAAAGCAAGCCTTACCTCTAAAGACACCTAGTGGCCGAACCACTACATCCTTTTCCACCCCTTGAAAAAGAAATCAATTGCCAACATTCAGTGCTTGGCCAAGGCAAGGTAATAGAGAGAGGGAAAACAAGCGGATGGAACAACCGTCCCATCCGAGTGCAACTTCTTCTAAACCAACCCCACGGCCGACTCTTCCAGGAGCAAATACATCTACCAATCAGCCAAAGGCATGTTTCAAATGCAAGGGAATTGGCCACCTCATGGCTCAATGCCCTAACCGAAGCATCATGTATATGAATGAAGAGGGAATGTGGCAAAGCGAAGGAGAGGAGGAATATGCGGACATGCCACCGCTTGAAAAAGAGGGGAAGGATGATGACCTGGTTGAAATAGAAGAGGACCCCGTGACTCGAACTATGGTGACTATGAGAGTGCTAAATGCACAAGCTCAAGAAGATGATCTCCAACGGACCAACATTTTTCATACAAGATGCAAAATTGGAGATGGGGTATGTCTCATGATCATTGATAGTAGCTCTTGTACTAATTGCGTAGCTGCTGACTTTGTTGAGCAAAAACACCTTCCATGGACTTACCACCCTAAACCCTATAGACTATCTTGGTTAAATGATGGAGGGGAAGTCAAGGTGACCAAACAAGCTTTAATCGCTTTTTCTATTGGTCGGTACAAGGACCAAGTTTTATGTGATGTAATTCCTATGCAAGTTAGTCATGTCTTGTTGGGACGTCCTTGGGAGTATGATAGACAGGCTGATCATATTGGACTTACCAATAAATATAAGTTCATTATGGACAACCTCAAAATCACTCTTTCACCATTGACACCTACACAAGTGTATGAAGAACAATTGCATTTAAGAAAAGAGAGAGAGAAAAGGCAACCGAAAGAAACAAAGAAAAAGCCGAATGAGAGAGAATGAGGGGAAAAAGAAAGTAGATGCCGAATTGAGTGAAAAAGGAAATTCGAGTGGAAAAAAACTCAGTGAGGCCGAGAGCTTGAAAGTGAAAAAAAGAAATTTTTATGCAAGTGTGCGTGAGGTAGATATGGCTTTGAATGCACAAAGTCTTCTCGTAGTACTTCTGTATAGGGAAGCTGATTATTCTTCTTTTTACACACTAGGCATAACCGATTCTCTTCCTAGTGCAATCTACTCTCTTTTGCAGGAATTCAAGGATGTGTTTCCGGAGGAACTACCGAAAGGATTACCTCCAATTCGAGGTATTGAACATCAAATCGACTTTGTTCCTGGAGCAATTCTACCAAATTGACCAGCCTATAGAGCAAATCCGGAGGAAATAAAGGAAATCCAAAGGCAAGTCGATTCCCTCTTAGTCCTTGTGCAGTTCCCGTTATTTTAGTACCTAAGAAAGAAGGGACTTGGAGAATGTGTACAGATTGTCGTGCAATTAATAAAATTACTATTAAGTATCGTCATCCCATTCCTAGGCTAGACGATATGTTAGAAGAATTGCATGGAGCAATCATTTTCACTAAAATTGACTTAAGATCTGGTTATCATCAAATAAGGATAAAGGAAGGTGACGAATGGAAAACTGCTTTCAAAACGAAGTATGGTCTTTATGAGTGGCTTGTGATGCCTTTCGGCTTAACAAACGCTCCAAGTACTTTCATGAGATTAATGAACCATGTTTTAAGGCATTTTCTTGGAAAGTTCGTTGTTGTTTATTTTGATGATATATTGATCTTTAGCAAGTCTTTAGAAGAGCATGTTGAGCATTTGCGACTTGTTTTAAGTGCCTTGCGTGAAAATAGGTTATTTGCTAACCTGGAAAAATGTGTCTTTTGCACTCCTGAGGTTAACTTTCTTGGTTATATTGTTGGTGCAAATGGCATAAGTGTTGATCCCGCCAAGGTAAAGGCTATCATGGAGTGGCCGACTCCAACCAATGTGTCTCAGGTAAGGTCTTTTCATGGTCTTGCAAGCTTCTATAGGAGATTTGTTAAAGACTTTAGCACTATTGCAGCACCTTTGAATGAGATAGTTAAAAAGAATGTGGGGTTTCAATGGGAAAAAGAGCAAGAAGAGTCGTTTAATAAGTTTAAAAATTTGTTAACTTCAGCACCTATTCTTGCTTTGCCTAATTTTGATTTGATGTTTGAAGTTGAATGTGATGTTAGCGGGATTGGCATCGGGGCTGTTTTACATCAAAATAATAGGCTCTTGGCATATTTCAGTGAGAAGTTGAGTGGGGGAGCTCTCAATTACCCTACTTATGATAAAGAATTGTATGCTGTTGTGCGTGCTCTTGAAGTGTGGCAGCATTATCTTATGCCTAAGGAATTTGTGATACATACTGATCATGAATCAATTAAATTCCTTAAGGGGCAGGGTAAGTTGCATAAAAGACATGTGAAATGGATTGCATTTATTGATTCCTTTCCATATATCATTAAGTATAAGAAGGGAAAAGATAATGTCGTTGCGGATGCATTGTCTAGAAGGTATATTTTGATCACTAACATGAGCACTAAGTTACTTGGTTTTGAGCACATTAAAGACTTGTATGCACATGATGCTGATTTTTCTAATGTGTTTCAAGCTTGTGAACATGCTGCATTTCAAAAGTTTTATAGGCATGAAGGCTCCTTGTTCAAAGAAAATCGCCTATGTATTCCCAACTGTTCACTTAGGGAATTACTTGTTAGAGAAGCCCATGGCGGAGGGTTGACATTTTGCATGAGCATTTCTATTGGCCTAAAATGAGGCGTGACATTGCTAACATTTGTGATAAGTGTTTAAAGTGTAAGCAGGCAAAGTCAAGGAGTAACCCTCATGGATTGTATACTCCTCTACCCGTACCTCATGCTCCTTGGACAGACATATCCATGGATTTTGTGCTTGGTTTACCACGATCTTCTACAGGTATGGATAGTATCTTTGTTGTAGTGGATAGATTTTCTAAAATGGCTCATTTTATCCCTTGTAGGAAAACAAATGATGCGCGCCATGTTGCTGATTTATTCTTCAAGGATGTGGTTAGATTGCATGGAGTACCGCGTACTATTGTAAGTGATAGGGATGTGAAATTCTTAAGCTATTTCTGGAAATCACTTTGGGGAAAGTTGGGAACTAAGTTGCTGTTTTCTACTTCTAGTCATCCCCAAACGGATGGTCAGACCGAGGTAACCAATCGAACCCTTGGTGCTCTATTTCGAGCCATTGTTCAAAAGAACTTGAAAAAGTGGGAAGAATGTTTGCCTATTTCCGAGTTTGCATATAACCGAACCACTCATTCTACTACCAATCATTCCCCTTTTGAAATTGTTTATGGGTTTCAGCAGCTAACCCCTCTAGATTTATCACCTATTCCTGTTAATGAGTGTTTAAGTGCAGATGGTGTCAAAAAGGCAGAAGCTGTTTGGACCTTGCATGAGAGAGTTCGAGCTCAAATTGAGAAGAAAAATGCGCAATATGCACAACATGCAAATAAGGGTAGAAAACATGTTGTATTCGAACCCGGTGATTGGGTTTGGGTGCACATGAGGAAGGAAAGGTTTCCAGCATCTCGACGGACCAAGTTACATCCAAGAGGCGACGGTCCTTTTCGAGTACTAGAGAGGATCAACGACAATGCATACAAATTGGAACTTCCAAGTGAGTATGGCATAAGCGCATCTTTTAATGTATCTGACCTATCTCCTTTTGACTTTGATACAGACTTTGAAGATTCGAGAACGAATCCTTTCGAGGAGGGAGGGAATGATGCAGATACGGGTGCGCAACAACTTCAACCTTGGGTCAAGGACAACATTGACGGTCCGATGACAAGATCAAGATCCAAGAAGGTGAAGGAAGCTTTAAGAGCCTTGATTATTCACCATACAAGCAAGGAGCAGGCTAAGTTTGAAGAATTGATGGACCATGAAGTTACCTTGCTCACTTGTACATTTGAAGTGCAAGAATGATCTCCTACTTGGTAGATTAGTTAGTAGTTGTTTTAAAGCTGCCTAGCTTAGTAGTTGTTAATCGTACAAAGGACATGTTGTCCTTGAGTTTTAATCCGTTAGTAAGTTTCATTAATTATTAGGCCTTATCGGGAAGCCTTAAAGAGCTGACTCTTTAAGTTTCTGACCGAATTCCTGGCTAGAATGTAGGAGAATCCTACATTATAGGTAGATTATCAATCCTTACTCCAAAACGGATTTACCCTAGTTCTGGCCTATAAAAGGCACCTCTTGTATGAGTAAAGGGACAGAATATTACAACCAGAAATCGTGAGAAATTTTTCCTTCAAGTTCTTAATCGAACTTACTCTTGAATTCTTGAGTTTATGGCTTAGGATTCAAATCAGACTTTATCGATTAGCTTGTTCCCTAATCATGGTGTCTCTTCATCCATCATTATTTGCTTAAGGTTGCTGATTGCCTTTGTGTGTCAGAGGTCTTGAGTTCATGAGAACAATCGAGTTCAATTTCCATTGGGAAAAACGATCCAACTCTGATAATTACGAGGTTGGGAGGGTCTAGGAGGGTCTTCCCCTAGGGTTGCCCATATCAGTTCTATGAACCTTGATATTAGGTAGCATGCCTTGAGGATATTCTTGCTTTCTTGACTTGCTCTTAGGAAGATGCCTTGAGGAGAACTATTAGGTAGTGGACTTGAGGAGTTCTTGCATGTTGGTTCTTGTTATGATGAATTCTAGTATGGTTTTGGTGTGAGAGTTTGAGAAGAAAATTTGGAGACAAAGAAGAAGGGCTGCTGTCCAAATTTTGCTAGAGTGTTTCCCTTGTTTTAATTCTGAAATTTGTGGTTAAATTGATGCAAAAATGCTTGCTATATATTGGGTTATGTGTGTGTAAATTATCTTCCAAAAATCACTTCATTTGAATGACTTAAAGTTAAGCTTAAGGGAGGAAAACAAACCTGAAAATTTTTGAGCAGGGTAGCCGACCAGTGTTCACTAAACAGAAAGTAATTTTTCACACAGGACTCGAAATCAAGTGCCGTTTACTGCATGTGAAACTAGACTCCGAGGGATTTCTATCGGTATAAAATATACATGCTAGTTCATTTTCTACGAGTCGCAGTGAACCAGCAAATTTGGCTGTTTTCTCTTACTGTTTTAACTGCGAGACAAGAACTGCTGCAGTTTGTAACTCGATTTCACTCCTCTTACGAAATGAATTGGAAGACAGTTTTTTCTAGTGATTTTTAGAATTTTGAATATAGTTTTCAACGCCATAAACCACACTAATTTTGGACTTGTGTAGCCTTAGGTATGACCTAAATTAGAAACTGCATCGGATGTTCCAAAGTTGAAATTTGGTGTTTCAGATTTCAAAAACCAACTTTCAAAGAAACTATTGTATCTTGGTGTAGAAAAATCCAAATTGAGTTTCGTTTGTTGCCTTTGAAACTAGATTTGAAGTTATTTCAGTGGTACAAATTTTAAGGGCTAATTCGATTCCTATGAATTTTGATGAATTTTCAAAGTTCCCTAAAATTCAAGACTATTTTGCCCTGTTCTTACTGAAGCAGCGATTTGGAACTAAGATTTGACTGATTTCTGATTTGAATTTGGAAAAAGTGTCTTCTAGAGAGTTTTATTTCATTGAATCTATTTTCCAATGGTATAAGATTTGTAATTTTTGGACTTATGGTACTCAAGTTAAGATTTTTTAAAGAACATTATCAAAACTGAAAATTTTCTTATAAAGTGGCAAAAGCTCAAAAGTGGGTTGGAAACATTTTCGGGGTTCAAGCCTAATCTTTTTTATTATTTGCACCCCTTTCATACTTGAGAAATGGATTTCATCGAGCACATGAGATTTCTCTTGTCTTGGATCGAAAAGTTTAATTGTTTGGAAGTTGGCCAAACTTCAAGCGAAACTAGTATTGTTTCCTTTGGCTTCGAAATAAGATTTTTTAACTCCTAGTCTTATGCCCTCGATTTCTGTGAAAATGAACCATAAATTGAGAATTTTAGCTAGAGTAATTCTTGAGGAATTTCACTAGCTTCACATTTGAAACTTGGAGCTTTTAGCTCCAATATTTACTATGAAATAAGTGATGTTTTTGGTGGATTTTGACTTCATTCTTTTAGAAAATGTGAATGCTCACTTATATTCTAAAACTTGGGTATAGGATTAGAAATTTTAAAATATGAAAATATATTTTTTCTTCCTCGATTTTTGTGTCAAAAATTAAGCGTGGTACTCCCCTTTTGAAATCGAAAGTCCTTGCTATGACTTGACTCGAAAATGGCTTTTGAGTCCTCCTTGAGTATTTCAGTGGTTAAGTGAGAAAGTTTCTCTTTTAAGTTGATCTGAGTTTGAGACTCTTGAGTGAGGGTAGCAAGGGGATTTTATTTTCTCTTATTAGTCTTGGTCGAATACATAGGTAACCGTGATTGTGCATGTCTCAGGTGATCACATGGACACCGAGGAACTTGTTTGACCTCTTGCTTTTTGCTCTCGCTTTGCTCTTGATTTTTGGTGAGTGTCAAGTGCATGCTTTATGTTGCCTTGATTAAAATAATAATTGTACAAGTGCTATGTGATTCTTGTGATTGTAAACTTGCCGAGGCGAGAATGTACTTTATTGCCCTTGTCCTCTCCCTCTTGAATACTTGCTACTTGTTATATGAATTTGTGTGACTTGCACTTGTACTCAAACATACTTTTAACTCGTGAGCACTGAGCGGCAACATATACCCTACCCTATTCGGGTGGGATATGCCTCTCATCCCGTCTCAGTGCTATGATCGATTCTAAGTCGATTGGAGTATTGTCTCATCGACCGGTTATACTTGTGGGGACACCCCAACCCATTGGCTAACCTCGTAACTTGAGCAGGTAAGGGTTTGGTTGAGAAGTTTGGTGAATCATGGAAAATTATATAGATTGATCTTTTGAAATATTGTTTGGCATACTCGAATAGTATTGCCACCTCGTGTTTGTTTGGTTTCGGATCCGAGAGGGTGATGTGGTGGATGGAGGAAGTAAGTGGAGCTCTACGGACATGTTTGTGACGCCCCCACTTCTCCCTAAGGCAAACCAGAGGGTATCCGCGTGACGCTTGCCCGGCTCTCGCCAGGACTCAAGCAGTTTCCGTTCAAACTTAATGCAAAACTATTCGACAGCACTGGATAAATAAGAAAGTACGGAAAACTTCCAAACTTAACAATATATATAACATTTATCCACCCTTACATGAAATTCCCAAAAGTTACATCAATACCCAAAATATACCACATCTGGGTACATCAAATATTCAAATCATACATAAAGTTCCCAAGAGTACAACCAATAAGAGGTCTAGCCCAAATTACATTAGAAACCCTAAGCCAGAAGTGCATCAAAGGGGGTTTCTCCAAGTTCATTCCATGTCCATTCCTGTTAAGGAAAACAAATCTACGGAGTGAGCAAAACGCTCGTGAGGCCAATAACACACATGCAAGCGCGTAGTCTAGATAACAGTCCCAAATAACAGTTTAAGAGATAATTACAAGTAACTAATAAAGCCAGTGAAATTAAATAGAAACAATTCAAGGATATAGTAGCTCTCAGGAGCTAAGTTCCACTTGCTGTGTCGATGACATTCGTATACCTCCCCGCAGTGACACTCCGTCAACCGGGTCGGTATTTTCAATCCGTAGAACTCCACTAACTTCCCATTCGTCCACCGTACACCGCTCCGGGCCCGCACGACATTTATAAGGCGATATTCCACGAGTATGCCAAGCAAGATCTCTCAATAGATCAAGCTTATCATGTGAATCTCATGGCTTACCGAGGTTCCCGACCAAACCCATGCCGGCTCGAGTTCCAAGGTCGGCCTATGAGTTTGGGCGTCCCCCATGTACATGTAAATGTCGAGGAGATTCACTCCAACGACGTATGCACTCATAGCATACCAAGTCATGTATACAAGTATTTGACAGGACCAAGCATGTAATTCAGGATATGTAAGTCTAGCAAGCCAGGCCAAGCATGAATCAATTATTTCAAATGAGTACGAGTGCGATAAAGTACACACTCGACTCTATTTTATCAAAACCAGGTAGATTAAGCAAGACAAGAATGTATCAAGTTCACAGGAGTTCAAGTAAACATGCACTTGACACTCACCAAGTAGTAAGTAGTCTCAACCGAAATTTAAGCATTCACCGTGGGATCCTCTTGAGGGTCCTCGTGTGCACCTGAGCAAATAATAGTAAAATATCACTCATATATCCCAATTATCAAGGAAGATTGTGTGAGGACCCGAAAAATTTCTTATTTTTATCAAATATTAATCGTTTAATTAAGTATTTAACCACCTGTTTTTCCCAAATAATTTATTACGACCATTTTAAATCCATTCGTATGGAATAATGTCTTCATTATACTTTTAAAACGCCCCGTTAACAACTTCAATTTTCAGAGGATTGTTTAGGTGAGAAATAATGAATACGAGTGTTTCAAGGTGATATTATATTCGAGAGTATGATTATCCTGGGGAAATTAAGAACGGACAATAGCAGATTAAGAAAAGTTAATCGAGAATTAAAGGTGAATAAGTTCTAAGTGAGCATATACTACTCACGCATGGATAGTTTTCCAAAAGACGCATGGATACAAATTTATTGGAGATTTGAGGAGTTAATACTCGACTCATGTGAGGACTCGTAAAACTCCTATTAAAACCCTATTTTGAGCTTATTTAATTATTTACTTGTTCATTTATTCCGAGTATTATTTTCTAGATCTATTAGACCTAAATACATGGTAATATAATTTCGTTATATTTTTAAAGTGACTCGTTTCAAAAATTAATTTCCTGGAGCACGCTTAGTAAAAATAGTGAATAGTGCTCGGAGATTTTTCCGCGTAGGAGCACAATACGCTTGGAATATTGGAGACTTGTATTATGGTTCTAAAATAGGTAATCTTATGAATAAATACTCAAGTGATAGTTAGTAGTGCAATCGTTATAAGAATTTCTCGGAAGTTTCGCGTTATAACGTTAAATTTGACTGTACGCGTTTTCACACGCGCGACTTTATTTGAGGGACTTTAGACCCTTATTTCGGGACAATTAAGAGTGAATAATACTTACATGAATATAAATGTATTGGAGGTTCAGTGCACTAGTGAACCAAACGCGCGAGAAAATCGAGCCCTAATCGCGCCAAACACACCCTAATAAGAGTTGACTTTGGAGTGAATGTGCACCACTCATTTAATCTTCTCTTGGAAGCTAAAAGAAATCTGATTACTCTCCACCTTCTCTCACCTAGCAGCCGGCCAAACAACCTCCTCTCTCTCACTCTCTTGCTTCACAAATTTCTTCACTAAATCAACCCAAAACCTCAACCAATCTTCACCAAACTTGAAGATCATCTAGCAAACTACTTGGAGGTTGGATTTAGCTAACTAAAGGGCTGCATTTTCAATGTTTCTTGGAGCCTTGAGGACCAAAAATTTCTGGGTTAAGACACTAAGGAGGTATAACTTCATCCTACATCTTAAACTTGGATTATGATGGTAGAAATGCATCTTTAAGCTATTGCATGTGTATGGATGGCTTGATATGGTTGTAAAATGTGAAAGTGGGCTCTTTGTATTCCCACACTTGGGTTGTTGTTGCTGATTAGAGGATTAATTTTGGATTTAATGGTAGTTTAGTGGTTATAATGATGGATTTATGGAGTATTATTGTTGGAAACTCAAAGTTGAGGCCATGACAAGAAATTTCCGAAACTGCCCCTGCTTTGTTCGGCCACTATAAGGCCAATTTTTGGTGATTTATTGGCATGAACCTGATGTTTATATGTTATATTATATGTGTAAAAATTTTTGTTGGAAAACATTAACGTTTGGATGGGCAAATGAATTTATTCGTGAACTAGACAAGCTGGAAAATTATTTTCGGGTAACCCTGTCCAGCGGTAGCATTTTGGCCATAACTCTGTCCTCGGGTGTCGAAATCAAGTGCCGTCGGTGGCGTTTGAAACTAGACATTCCTGGATTTAATTTGAGATAAAATGAACATTCTGATTCTTTGTGAGTGATCCGAACCAAACGTTTTAAGTTAGCTGTCCTGTCTCTCGGATTTGCTGGAATGGCTTGTAGAGGCAGCAATTTGAGGCTCAATTTTGAGCTGGTTGCTTGCCGAATTTCAGAACATTTCCTTCTGTGAACATTTAGTCCTATGAATGTATTTTCTAATTCCATAAACCATGCCTCATTCCGAGTTAAATTGATTGAGTTGTGACTAAAACAAGAGAACTGCCCTGTTTTGGAAAAACGTAGTATTTGGACTGATTTGGGGAAAAACTTGGGAATGATTTTTATTAATTGAAGTCTTGATGCTCATCACTTACCAAAGGTATCATGAATGTATCATAGACCTTTATTTCACAAATGAACCATGGTTGGATAGTTTTCATGGTTAAACGATTTGAATTTGGAAATGGAAGTCAAAAGGCAGATTGCCTTAGAATTTTTCCTGAACTTTGGTTGACTAATTAACTATCTTTCCGAAGGTATTTTTCCCTGAAATTTGATAGACCGATACCTTTCATATGGGAGTAAAATACTGCAAATTTTGGTACCAATCCAAGTTCGTTTTGATACCCAATTAAATTCCTAGTGTTGGAGGTTCAAATCTGGAAATTCTTCTCCAGTCTTGAATTTCCCCAACTTCGAGCTACCGTATCTCGGTACTCGAAACTCCGATTCTTGATCCGCTTATTTGGTTATAAACCTCACTTGCAAAACTACTTGAGTTACAAATTTCAGAGGCCGGTTTGCAACGTGTGAATTGTACCGAATTTCCAAAGTTGGCCGAAATCCAGCTTAATTCTGCCTTGTACGCCGAACCTGTACCTTCAAGCTCATTTTTGAGTACTTTCCCTTTTGATTCGTGGAAAGGTGTCTTATAAGAAGTTTTAACACTTTCGAAAAGGTTTCCAACGGTATAAAGTTTTTCAGTTTTGGGCTTATATCGAGAGAGATACGAATTTTCAAAGATTTAGGATAAAACTGAAATTTCTCAATTTTCAAGGCAAAGGAGTTTTTCCAAAACTCTTAATTCTCTTAGTATTATTCAAACGTTTTACCCTTGATTTTCGTGATAAAAATTCAAATAATATTGTACATAATAAAAGGCAAGTTGAACCTCGATTTACGTGTAATTGAGGTTCCTTTTTGTGAAATAATCTTTAGATTGTACTAGTGTACAATCTTCCTTGATAATTGGATTATTGAGTGATTATCCACTATTAATTGCCAGGCGCACAAGGAGACCTTCAAGAGGATCTCACTGTGGACACTTGAACTCCCAGAAAACAATTCTTATTGAATTGCTCGGTGAGTGTCAAGTGTGTGAATCTTTGATACTTGCTTATTTGTGGTAATTGTTGGAAGTTTTAAAAATAGGGGCGGGTGCGTACTTTATCGCACTCGTTCTAATTTCAAATGAATGATTGAAATGTATTGAATGAATGAATGAAATGCAATGTTATGTCATGAATACATGTGTCGTGAGAGTGAACCTCCTCGACTTTCAAATGAATGGGGGACGCCCAAACTCATAGGCCGACCTTGGACTCGAGCCGGCAATGGGCTTGGTCGGGAACTTGGGCGAGCCATGAGATATATATATAAGCTCGACCTAATGAGAGGTCCTGCTTGGCATACTCGTGGAGTATCGCCTTATAAATGACTTGTGGGCCCTTGAGGTGTACGGTGGACGGAGAGAAGTAAGTGGTGATCTACGGAAATGGAAATACCAACCCGGTTGACAGGAGGGTCAACGCGGGAAGGTATACGAATGACATCTGCAGAGCGAGTGGAATTTAGCTCCTGAGAGCTACTATATCCTTGAATTGTTTCTGATTACTTTTCCTGTTCGAATGATTGATTATTGAAAGGACATCGTTTTATTTATTAAATTTGGGATTGCTATTTGAACAATGTGCTTGCATGTGTGTTCTTGGCCTCACGAGCGTTTAGCTCACCCTATAGTTTGTTTTCCTTAACAGGACCGAATCTTGGAGAAGTATGGAGAAACCCCTCGTTGTACTTTTGTTAAGACTCCTGCTATAATTTGACTAGGCCCTAGTTTGAGTTGTACTTTTGGAATTGAAATGTAAAAGTTTGGGCCCTGATTGTATTTCGAATTTAAGACGTATTATGATCTCCGATGTAATGGTTACATGTTAAGTGACTTGTTAAGCTTGAACGCTTCCGTATTATTGTATTCATGTTGCTCTCTTCGAAATGTTTAGTTCGGATTTAAATTGAATGGAATTGTTTGAGTCCTGGCGAGAGTTGGGCAGGCGTCCGCGGATACCCTTTGGTCCGCCTTAGGGAGATGTGGGGCGTCACAGATTGTACACTAGTACAATCTAAGAAAATTTCATGAAAACGAACCTCAATTACTCGTAAATCAGGGTTTAAATGGAGTTTTCTTAAAGTACATGGGTAATTGAGTTTTCATTTTGGGAAATCAAGTATAAAACGTTCAAGAAATATTGAAGGAATAAGGAGTACTTGAAAACTCCCTTCCCTTGGAATTTGGAAAAACTTCCGATTTGATACGATACTTTGAAAATCGTATCTCACATTTTACATGTCAAAAATTGGAAAAATTGGTGCCGTTGGAATCCTCTTTGAAAGTACTAAAAGTTCTTAGAATACACTTTTCTAAGATTCCAAATGAAAAATATTCAAAAATAAACTCAAAGTTGCTATTTCGAGCCTCAAGTTGCAGCCTCTGTACTTCGTTCCAGGAAAATAGAGAAACAGGACAGTCATCTTAAAATGGTTGGTACGGGCTATTCGGGTGGAACTAGGGGTTATATTTTATACCGTTAGAAATCTGGGAATGTCTAGTTTCAAATGCCACTGACGGCACTTGATTTAGATGTCGGAGTACAAAGTTATGGACGAAACAAGTAGACTGTCTGAGCATTACGGGAAAAATTTTCCAGGTTTACTAGCTTTGAAAGTTTAATCCATTTGACCAACCAAACCTCAATATTTTTTGATAAAACTTTATACACCATCTATACAACATATAAACACCATATACAAGCCATCAAAATCTCAGAATTTCACAAAAAGGTGCACGATCAAAGCAGGGGCAGAATTGGAAACTTTTTAGCCATGCAATCCTTGAGGTTTATACTAGCTATGCACCATTAATCTACCAATTTGAGCACTAAACCAACATTAAAACCATCATCAAGCATCATATCAGCCATCAATCCAAGTGTGGGAGTTCATAGAGCCCACCTTCCAAATTTTCCAACAATAACAAGCCACCCACATGAATACAAGAGCTTAAAGGTGTACTAGAACTTCCATAAATCAAAACTAGAAGGTTTGATCATTACTTACTTTGGTTGATGAACCAAACAGAATTTCGGCCCTCTATCAGCCCAAGAAAACCATGGAAAGCTCCTTGTTTTTGTAGCTAGATGAACTCTCCAAGTGTTGAGCTAAGTGGTCTTCAATTTTGGTGTGAAATGGTTGGGATTTGGTGCATGAAATGGAGTAAAAATTGATGAAGCAAGTTTGGTTCTTACTCTTGGGATGGCCGGCTGTCTTAGGGAGGAAGAGAGAGAAGATTTTGATCTAAATGAGGCTTCCAAAGGAAGCTTTAATGTGTGGCTAGAATTGGTGCAAAAGTCAACTCTCTCTCGCGCGTGTACGTGCGCGTTTCGTGCTCGATTGCTCTTGCATTTGTTTCACTAGTGCACTAAACCTCTAATGCACTTATGTTTATATAAATATTATTCATTCTTAATTGTCCCAAAATAATGGTCTAAAGTCCCTCAATTAATCGCGCGCGTGAAAATGCGTATTTCCAATTTAGACGCGATAAAGTGAAACCTTCGAGAAATTCTTATAACGATCGTACCACTAACTATCACTTGAGTACTTAAACCTAAAATTACCTATTTTAGGACCATTGTACATGTCTCCAAATTTCCGAGCTTATTGTATTCCCAATTGGCTAAAATTTTCAAACACGTTTTCATTATTTTCATTAATCGAGCTTCTAAAAATTAATTTTTGATACGAGTCACTTTAAAAATATAATGAAGTAATAGATCAATGTAATTAGGTCTCAAGGGATTAGAAAATAATATTCGGAGTAATGACCAAGTAAATAATTAAATGAGCTAGAATTTGGAGTTAAAATAGATAAATTTGTGAGTCTTTACATGAGTCGAGTATTAATTCCTCAATTAACCTTTCTTAATCTACCATTGATCATTCTTAACTCTCCAATATTAATACACTCCCGATTCAAGTATAGCCTCGAAAGACGTGCACTCATTGTTCCGAATTAAATGAATTTCGAAAAGTAAATTTTCCAACAAAATGCTTTAGAAAATATAAAAGAGGCGTTGTTCCATATAAATGGATTTCAAATGGTCGAAATAAATAATTTGGAGAAAATGAGTAAATAAATATTTAAGTAAATTTGTAGTATTCAATAAATAAGAAGATTTTCGAGTCCTCACAATGTTGCTATTTGAGTTGATGGAGGAGGGTCAACCAAAGAAGGCTTGAAACGGTTGAGACGTGGGAATAGCTCCTGAGAGCTTCTATATCTTTTCTACTTGTGTTTTACTTCCTACTTACTCACTTATATGATATTCATGTTAAGTTGCTTTTAAGTGTGCTAATTGAATTACTTTGTGCTACTTGCTTGCTTGTTTGATTTGCTTGACCTCACTGAGCGTTAGTTCACCCTAAGTTGTTATTCCTTAACAGGTTTTGAAAGTGGAAGTTGGGAACTCTAGACTAGCGATTTTGGTTGAAGCTAGTAATCCTTTTGTATGACATTTGAGACAATTGAAGTGTAAACTTTGTTATATTTGGGGTTATGGATTGTAATTGTAAATGGTAGCCTTAGAAGAATTTGGTTTGTATATTTGAAGTATTCATTTAATTCTAAATCTATGGTTGAATTGTGGATCTCTATTAGGCTAGAATGAGTGCCTGAGTCCTGACGAGAATTGGGCAGGCACCTCGCTGATACCCTAGGATTTGCCCTAAAGAAAGGTGGGGGCGTCACAGTTAGTATAGTTTGTTTCATCCAAATCTTATATGTAAATAAACATAGACAAAGTTGAGGATGAAGATGGAGAAAACTTGAATCTCATGTAACAAGGATGACATTTCTCCTATCATTATTTCTTGTATTGGTTCTAATATTTGATTATAAAACAAGTTTGGATCTTGTTTTCAATGACTTTCATGTTTTGCTAGCTTTTATACTTTGGGGATAAATGAACTTTCTATGATTATTATTTAATCTTTTTATGGTTGTTTAAGTTATATTTTTGAGTAAGTTATTTAGTAGTTTTGCTATTTCAATCATGATTAATTGGCCATTAATTATGATTATCTAAATGTGTTGCATCAATGAAAATTATAATTTAATACTAGTTTATGAAGTGTTAAACCTAGGGAGTATTCTTACAAAAGTAGGGAAATATCTTTGTGACTTTAACAATATAATTTCATAGATTTTAATGAATCTATGGCTAGTTTTTTTTATCACAAAGCATAGGTAAGGGATAGTTATAGGTATGATTGGTGCACTAGTGAAATCAGGTATCACATATACGAGGAAATTAGCCATGATTTAGCCAAGATATTTGTCGCGCCCCATTTTTTTGGAAAAATAAAATGATTGTTTTGTGATTTTATTGGTTTGGAAAAAGTGAATTTTTTTGATAAAAATAAAAATGGGTCTAAATGGGACTTTTGAAAATGCGACGATTTGACCCAAGAAAAATAGTTCAAAAAGGGTTTTTTCTTATATGAAAAATGGAGTCGCCACTTGGTATAGAGTTAGGGTGTACCAAGTCACCCAAAAAGTGAATTTTTTAAGGAAAAAAGTAAGAAACCCTTTTGAACGACTCCTAGTCCACGCAAACAAAGAAAAAGGTTCGGGAGTCACATTTGACGAAGGGGAAGGCAAGGATAAAAATCCAAGGCACCCCTTCGACCTAGCCAAGGCTAGTTGCGTGATTTAACCCTTATTTTCCTAATTTTTTCTACCCAAAGTATGTATTTGCAATTTGGACAAAGACTAATGAATGAGAAATGCAATCCTAAATTCTACGATGTCTCTCGTGAGGTTTTTGGTCCCAAACCACATGAATTGTGGCGGCCAATAAAGGGAAACCTCATAGAGGTCGATTGATGCAAATGGTGACTCAAGTGCAAGTGTGCAAGTGTATGAAAAGATTCATGTATGAAATGGTGTAAAAAACAAAGTGTTTGTGTGCGAATGTGTAAAGAAAGTGCATGTGTGAATTTGTATGAAAATCAAAGTGTTTGTGTGTGCAAATGAATGAAGATAGAGTAGTACATATATAAGTGAAACTTGAATTTCATTTGTGAAGTAAAGTAAATAAATGATAAAGATGTAGTGAAAAATATGGATTGCGAAATATAAGAAAAATGTGATTAAAAGAGTATGGAAGTGATGAAAGTATGACCCTAGGGGAATGCAACAAGTCGGGTACGGGGGTTGACTTCTAACTTTTCGACTTCGATTTTCCCTTGGATTAGAAGGCGAAACTAGCGTGCTAAGGCTATCGAGTAGCCACACTCGCTCGTTTCCCTTATCAGAGGGGGACACTCAAGCAAAATGAACCCTATAGCTAGTATGGGATGCAAAACCTAAAATGAGAGGAAAAGGGGTTTGAGGATTATGCCAAATGATAAAACTAAGGAAAATGCGTGATATGTGGTGAACAAGCAAATGATGTACTATCGAGGGAAAATCCCTAAGGGTCTAGCGTTGGACTAGCCCATTCTATGAATTCCGACTAGCGTTGGACTAGTGGAAACGATAAAAGAAGCCACAACTAGCGTTGGACTAGTGTGGTGACGTACATTCATCCATTCCATTCATCCACACTATGGAAAGCAAATGGACATACTAAATACTCATAAACACGTAGCACGTAACATTTAGCATGCTCGACTAGAGGCAAGGACCTAATAAAGCGATTAAACACTTAACACGTAGGCATGCAACCAACTAATGAACCTATTACATTCACTAACTAAAACAAAAAGGGGAAGGGGAAAATGGACCAAATTGCTTGCCACAGCCCTATCTATTACAAGCCAAGAGGTGTACACATACCCCATAAAGAATAACTTAAATAAAAGTAAAAGTAAATGGAATAAATGCAAGGAATTAAGAAAGCAAAGTAGACATGCATATTCACGTAACACGTAGGAGCACGTAGGAAAAATAAACTCAAGAATATAGAGGTTACCTCCCTTGCAATGGAAATCGAGTAAATGAGATATTAGCTTCAAAACAATAAAAAGGTCAAGGTACCAATTTATTTGGCAAATAATCACAAAGGATAAAAAAATAAGCATGAATTTGAATCAATTAAATCATGTCAACAATCCACATTTAAGAAGTCAAGAAAAGAAAGGACCTGATTGCAAAAATTGACAAAATTTGGAGGTCAAAATTAAAGAAAAATAAAGTTCAGGGACCTATTTGCAATTAATTTAAGGACCGAATTGAAAGAAGTTGAAAATGTCCAGGGCCACAATACAGCTAAGGAGAAATTCAGGGACTGATTCGCAAATGCATTTTCTGGTTTCTTAGTGGATCAGGCAACTTGGGCCATTTCTTATTTGCTGGGCCAAGACTCCCTAAGCCCGCTGCAATGCCCAAAGACTATAGGTGGGCTGGCCTTCATTTCTTAACAAAGCAAACCCAACAAAAGGATTGGGTTTTTATTTCCTAAACCCAAACTAGAAACCCAATCAAAATAAAACAGACCCACCTTTACAAACCCAAACAAATATCATTACCCAAAAACTAAACCCATAATATTAAAATCAACAAAATAAACAAAACAACTAAAATTATTAAGGACTAATTATGCTCCTAATCCCAGAAAAAAGCAAACAGCTTAAAAAACATGAAAAAACAATTGAAACTTATTAAGGGCAGAAATGATTTGATTGCAGCAATTTTCGGGTCATAATGAATAAAAGAATATGTGAGAGGTTCAAACAAAAATAAAATTAAGGACCTGATTGAAGGGCTTATGACAGCTTTAGGGTAAATTATGAAGTCTTAAAAAACTCTGGGGTTAAATCACAAGGGAAAAGAAAACAAGCATCAGTTTCCGTCGAACTCACAAACAAATCATCATTCAAAGGGAAATCTCAGTTAGGCATTTTCTCAAACAGATTAGGGGCATTATAAGTTTCATTCATTCTCTGCTCAATTGAAGTTAACCAGCCCCAAAATTTTATATGAACAATCAAAAACAACAATAAAATAAAAAAAAACAATTTCAGTCCAATCAAATGCATGACGCATGTGTATTCTAAAATTCAGGAACAATCTGCATAAAAACTGAACTAACAACTCACGGAAGTGATGCCTTGGGATTTCAGCATCTGCACTTGACGAAGAAAGAAAAACGATATTCAAAGGCAGAGAGATGGCTTACAATGCTCTTGCTCCGTGAAAATCCGTAGATGAAGACGGAGGATTATTGAGAAGCCTGCAACAAGCTGGAATTGCCACGTCAAGTCGTTTTGCTTCAATTCGGGCTTTAATCAAAGGAATCAGCAACTGTCTTGATCCTTCTGTAATTTCAGAAGCTCCTTCCATTGGCTGCGAAATAGAATCTCCCCCAATCTAGGCAAGAAATTGAGGATATTGTAGCGGCCCAAAACTCAGCAGCGCCCAAAGCGTCACACTCTCAACCTTCCGAATTCATTTCTCTATAGGCTTGTACGGGTTTCGCCCCAACGGCCTGCGCCAGCTCAATCAACGGCACTCCTCTGTGATTGGCAGCCAATGGATCGGCCTTGTCAACCGAGACGGCCGACAAAGCCGCCGCCGCCGCCATGTGCTCCTGCCGCTTTCTCTGACGTTCAAGCTTGGCAGCTTCCTTCTCAGAGAGCTTCTTTCCGGCCGCCGCCTCCTTCTATATCCAGCTATAGCCGCCACCGCTCTTTTCTTTTTCCTTTGATTTTCTGTCCTCCCCCCTTGAAGCCTTCCCTTGTTGCTCTGTTTTCTTTTTCTGGTTCCTTTTCTTCCCATAGCCGGCCATCCCCAGCCCTCTCTCTCTGTTTTTTAGCCTCTTTTGTTCACCGAAGCCCTCTTCCCCTGTTTTTCTGTTTTTTAGCCGTAGCTCCCCCCTAGCCGCTGTTTTTCTTTTTGCTTTCTGTCTCTCTCGTTTTGCCTCTCGACAGTTTTCCCCAAATTTCCAGATTCAATCCCCTTTCCTTTGTCCTTGTTCTATTTCATCTTTTAACTCCAAAAGCCTGCTCTGTTTTTTCTTTGTTCGCCGCCTCCCTGTTTTTTCTTTTGCTCTTCTCTTTAGCCGAATCCTCTCCCCTGTTTTTTCTCTCGTTGAAAACCTCCCCTCTTTTTTCTCTTTTTTCTTCCAATTCTCAAAACCTCTCTTCTAAGCTAAACAAGTGTCCTCCTAAATGTTGTGTTGTCAATTAAACAAAAGGGACACTTGTCCCTCAAATTCCTTAACCACTTGTCCCATGATTGTTTTGTACACTTGTTCAACATGCACACTTCCACCTATTTTGCCATTTTCATTCCTTTTCTTTCATTTTTCATTTTTCATCATTTTTCACTTTTTTCTTCTTTTTCCTTTTTTTCATTTTCAAGAAATTCTATGCTAACAACTTAAAAATAATAATAACACAAAAAACTAAAAAACTAAAAACTAAAAAGTAAAAAAAACGAGCACAGACTAAAAAATAATTAGTAAATGAAATTACACCAAAATTTGGTGTCTACAGTTTGCCCCTCTTTGTCCGAGTTTTGGAAAAACTTGAGACAAAGAAGTAGACACCAAATGCTTACCTGTGTTATTCGGCTACGAGCGTCTCGAACGATGGATGCTTTAGAAATGGGGACTGACCCCTTTGACAAAAATTTAAAATGGGATTGATCCAAACAGAAAATTTAAAATCGGGATTGACCCGAACAGAAATTTAAAACGGAGATAGACCCACGGGATAGACCCGGACAGAAACTTAACTTTGGGATAGACCCACGGGATAGACCCGAACAGAAATTTAAAATTGGGATAGACCCACGGGATAGACCCGAACAGAAATTTAAATGCTTACTGGCGGGACAAATCCAGCTCCAATAGCAATGAAAATAACATGCTTTGACAATCGGACAGTGGGATCAAACACGAACCTGCCGTGATGAACTTGATTTGATTTTTGATTTTTTTGACTTTTTGATTTTTTGATTTTTTTTTTTGACTTTTTGACTTCTTCTTTTTTTCTTTTTTTCTTTTTTTTTCTTTTGAGAAACTTTCCAAAGATAATTTGCCCCAGTATGATGAATTGGTCAGTGGGAATCGGTCAGTGGTATAAAGCACGGTCAGCGGGATAAAACCCGGTCCTGACAAGATTGGCGGGATGAAACCCGGTCCTAATGAGATTGGCGGGATAAAACCCGGTCCCAATTGATAAAAGCGGTTAGCGGGATTATACCCGGTCCTGCCGAGATTGGCGGGATAAAACCCGGTCCCAATGTAGATAAAAAGCGGTCAGCGGGATAGAACCCGGTCCTGCCGAAGTAAGCGGTCAGCGGGATAAAACCCGGTCCTGCCGAGGTTGGCGGGATGAAACCCGGTCCCAACGTGATATAAAGCACGGTCAGCGGGATAAAACCCGGTCCTGCCGAAATAAGCGGTCAGCGGGATAAAACCCGGTCCTGCCGAAATAAGTGGTCAGCGGGATAAAACCCGATCCTGCCGAGGTAAGCGGTCAGCGGGATAAAACCCGGTCCTGCCGAAATAAGTGGTCAGCGGGATAAAACCCGGTCCTAATGAGATTGGCGGGATAAAATCCGGTCCCAATGTAGATAAAAAGCGGTCAGCGGGATAGAACCCGGTCCTGCCGAAGTAAGCGGTCAGCGGGATAAAACCCGGTCCTGCCGAGGTTGGCGGGATGAAACCCGGTCCCACCGTGATATAAAGCACGGTCAGCGGGATAAAACCCGGTCCTGCCGAAATAAGCGGTCAGCGGGATAAAACCCGGTCTTGCCGAAATAAGTGGTCAGCGGGATAAAACCCGGTCCTAATGAGATTGGCGGGATAAAACCCGGTCCCAATGTAGATAAAAAGCGGTCAGCGGGATAGAACCCGGTCCTGCCGAAGTAAGCGGTCAGCGGGATAAAACCCGGTCCTGCCGAGGTTGGCGGGATGAAACCCGGTCCCAACGTGATATAAAGCACGGTCAGCGGGATAAAACCCGGTCCTGCCGAAATAAGCGGTCAGCGGGATAAAACCCGGTCCTGCCGAAATAAGTGGTCAGCGGGATAAAACCCGGTCCTGCCGAGGTAAGCGGTCAGCGGGAAAAAACCCGGTCCTGCCGAAATAAGTGGTCAGCGGGATAAAACCCGGTCCCAACGCGATCTTTAGAATGGTCAGTGGGATAAGACCCAATCCTGCCATCCAATTGGTGAAGAAATTGAATTTGATTTGTCAAAATACAAGAAATGATTTTCCAAGAAACAAAATTTTAACCTTGATTTTTTGATTTTTTTTGAATTTTTCTGATTTTTCGAGAGAATCTTTTTTCCCAAAAATAATTTGCCCCAGTGTAGGGCCCTTCTCCCTTCTTTCTCCTCTCTTTCTTCGGCATCGGCCTTCCATATCACCAGACGCTCTTTCGTCGATTTCAACTATGAATATCTGCACAGGGCTTACATGCACTCAAATGAGCGTGACTGATTTGAAAAATGCATTATTTTGATTCTTGGACGAAATCCTCAATTGGACTACAAAAATATTTGCCCCTATGTGGGCTTATTTTGCGAAATTTTGCAAATAAAAATTTTGCCCCAGTTTGGGCCCATTTGATTGCAAAAATTGGTTTAGATGATTTCCCATTTACTTGAACAAAGAAAAACCGCACTTTCTAAAATTTAGAAAAGAGTGCACATATACAACAATGTGAAGAAACTTTAATCGTCAAGTTTGAACTCATGCAGAAATTTCATGATGAATTCCTCGAAATAACACCAGATTTAAGAAGATTTCTTCCTTACTTTTAGCATTGGTGCTTAGGGTAACGGGTCACCACTTCTGGTTGACTCATCTTTTCAGGACCAATCAAGTGACTTTATTTTTGAAATGACTAAGGAAATGGGAGATAAGAATCTGTCTCATTTTTGTGCCCCAATTGTATGTAATCCATTCAATGTCACATCTTAGTGAAAGCAAAGAGTTTGTTACCCTTATTTTCAAGAAAACTTAGTCAACACACAAGCTTTCTAGGCTTGTAACGTATGGACAGAAGTGATAGCTAAACGTGTGGAAACGGGTTACGCCCTTATGATCACAAATGATTTGATGAATTTCTTATGAGCATGATCCTCACTTTGGATTGTCATGAAAGAATAAGTCAACGATGGACTTTATTAGCTTGTAATTTGGCTTGAAAACGATAGTTTAAGACTTTCAAGGATATTGCACCATAGATCGCATTTTTCCAAAAATTGCCCCTATTTTGAAATCAAAAGATCTCAGACTTTGTTTGCATTTTTCTCATCACTCACCAGAGACTTCAGCGCCGAATTTTCTGCATTTTCTTGCATTTACTTTGCTTTTTGCCTCTTTTCCCTTTCCCTCGAGCTGATGGGTTTTCACATGGTGAGTAGCGTCAACTTCATACTCAAGCAATTCAGAAATACAGCTAAAATTTTCCGGCATTAGAAATTTTCTTGACAGGGCCATTGCAAAGAACAGAAGTCAGGACTTTCGGCTTTGTAATGGGGTCAGGTGGGGTGCTTAGAAAAGTTAAAGCTTGAAAACGGATTTCCAAACTGGTTTGAAGAATCTGAGATCGCATTGTTGCGCCCACCCTATTTTAGGGTAAAATCAGAATTTGCCTCAGTTTTTGCTCAATTGAGGCTTTTTCTCTTTCATTTTCTTTCTTCTTTGATTTTTCGGCCTTCGGCCATTTTTGAACTTTCACAAAATTTGCCCCAGTTTAATTTTGAACTGAGGTTCTCTTTTCTCTTTTGTCTTTTGATTTTGTGGCTTTTCACCTTTCACTTCTTGAAATTTTCCTTTTTCAAATCAACTTGCCCCAGTGTGGGGTTTGCGATTCTCAGGGGTTGCCAAACGAAGTATTTTATTCTGAAAGCTCAAAAAGGGATAACTAGGGATAGAATGTTTGATTGGAAAAGAAGATGGCCTGACTTTTATTCCATTCCTTACAATAACTCTGAAAGGAAACATTCATTAATGGGAAATTTTAGCATGTATCTGAGTTTAACTGATTGAGGAAAACCCTTGTTCATTAATATTTGTGAAACATAGGCGATCCACGCGGACAAATCTCTTCCTTTTCTCTCTTTTTCAAAATTCGGAACCCAAGTGGAATCAAATTTCCCCAATTTGCAGTTCCCTCCTTATTCTAGCATTTTTGCTTTTTCCCTTTTTCCTTTTTTCTTTTTGTTTTTTTGAAAATTCTCCAATCTCCCTCCCCAATGTGGGGTACGACCATGAGTGCATTAGAAAAGAACCACCAATTTTAGCTCAAAATGGGGATGCAAGGGGTGATCAGTGTTTAGGTTGTAGAAACGACGGCCAAAGCATCATTCTTACACCTCATGACAACCAGAGTAACGAAACGGTTATTGAAAATCCATTCCCCTATTTGATATTTGAAAATTTTCCAATATAGGGTAGTGATCATTAGGGCTCTTATCTGAAACGAAATTATTCTTTCATAGGCTCAAAAATGGGAGAGCAAGTGATAAAAATCTGTATAGATAGTGAAACAAATGCTCAAAGTATCATTCCAAATTTTCAAAACAAACAAGAATAATGCACATTTTTGCTTTCACTTAGATGTGAATTGAATCCGGTTAAACCAATGGAGATTTTTCCAAGCAAAGATTGTCCCAACTTACAATTTATCAATCAATGTGACTGACTTTATTTTGGGGTTAAATGAAGGAGAAAAGGTATCTCATTGGGCCTTTTGAGTGACCATTTTTTTAGCACTCTTATTGGATGACTCAGATCACCAATCTAGTGTACACAAGAATTTTAGAAAGTATACACTTGTGAAATTCAGGTTATAGGTTGAAAAAACCTCAATTTGGTCTTATTTCTCAAAATTCATCATGAAACCTCCAATGAGTAAGAATAAAGAATGAAATGTACATAAATATACACAAAACAATAATTGTCCAAAAATTTATTGCTGAAAAAGTTTGAAACCAAATTCCTCATTCAATTATGATACAAATGAGAAAAGAGAAACTCGTAAAGAGCTCAACACATACACTTTTTGTTTCCTTTTCTTTTGGAACAAAATGTATTAACAAATCAAATAAATAGAATTTTCCCCTTTGGAAATAATTACAAAATCTCTCAGAGGCTTTAGCGTAGAGCTTCCAGATAAATCATTTATGTTTTCGTGGCAATGTCTGCTCAAGAATCAAGTAATGCTTGTAATCTTCAAGCTTTATTGGATCAAAATTATCAGATATAGAAGAATATTTTCGCCTTATTGAAACATTTTTATAAATGCAGAGGGAGGGGAAAACAAAAAGAAAAATACCCAGAGTCAGTAAGTAAGAATAAAAAATCGGTATGCATGTCCTATGGGGAACCCTTTTTATGCCAAGGGTAGGCCTAGCATGAAAATGCAATCCTCTAGGGTAAGCACTATACCATACCTGACGGATCTGATCAACTCATTGAGTGAAAAATAATTTGAAAAATTTGGCCATTGGAGTGACGAGAGATTTGTCAAAATGAGGACAACGTCCGAATAGATTGATCACCTTTGATTTGCAAAACGCATGGGTTTGACCTTGACGAACTCCTATCGAAGAGATTGGAATTCATAAATTTCTCAGTGAATTACGGGTCAAAACCCTAATTGATCAAGTAATTGGATGCAATGGACGGTTTTCTTCAAAAGTGACTAGATTTCCCAATTTGGAGTTTGACAATGAAACCCTAATAGGGCAAATGGATTGAATGAATGTTGACAATTTATTTAAAATCGACCAAATTACCCTAAAAAGGGAAACAGGTCAAATGAATTGAATGAAATTTATCCAAAATTCATCAGATCACCCTAAAAAAGGGTAAATTGATCAAACAGATTGAACGAAATTTGATTTATTCAAAATCGGCTCGGTTGCCCTAAAAATGGGTAAATTGGTCAAATGAATGAAATTGAATTAGGGATTTATTCAAAAATCGGCCGAATGACTCTAAAAAGGGTAAATTGGTCAAAAGACCCTAAAAAGGGTAATTTGGTCAATTGAATTGATGATTTGAATTTTTTAAAAAAATGGATTGGATAAGATGGATAATTTGTTCAAAAATCGATTGAATTATTCGCCCACTGGGTGGTTTCAAGAAATCATTACAATGCCTTGGTCTATGAGCCTCTAAAATCAAAATTTGGCCTCTATATTTATCGTCTCAACAATGAGGAATCATTTGTGAATTTTCTTCGAATTAATGTCCTTTTACGCAAGGGAAAATTACCAATTTTGAGAAAATGGCCAAAAAGTGATTATTAGATGCTCATATTCCAAAAATTGCTTCATGAAAATGATCGGATCTTTACCTTACCTTGTGCACTACCCCTTCGGATGGTACGAGAAAGGTAAACGTGCAAGTCTCATTTGGATTATATATCCGAGACATGGGGTGGTGTATTCCTAACACGGGATCCCCTAAATGGCATTCCCTTTCTAGGGTTTATGCGTGATGCCAGTTTATTAAAGCTATGTAAATATGTGACAAACATGAAATGTGAGCTAAAGGACATAAATAATGCAACGGGGGGAAAAGGTCTAAACATGAAATGTATTCACTTGAAAAGTAAGTGCAAAGACTGAAATTTAGACATGTGAGCTATCTAGTGGGTGAGTCACTAAAAGAGTGCCCAAGAGGCCTCTTATTGCTAAGGCACATGAATGCAAGCCAAGAAAACAAAAGAAATGGTTAGTGCAGTTGATAGTACACATAACACATTGGGAGCAATTAAGAAAAGAAATACGATAAAAGCCAATAAAAGGGGTGGAACCCCTTCCCTCGTGCCTAGTTGTGCTTAAAAAGGGTGAGGCTGACTCTACCCTAGGCAAATGCTAACATGGATGCATGAGGCTGGGGTTCACTAATGCCTAGACTCGATAAAGCTTCGGTTCCCAAGCCTTCAGACCTAAAGGCAAAGGGTCATCACTCCCAGGGCCTTTGATCGGTGGCTCGAGTGATCCCTTAGGTAGCGCTATGGGCGCAGAGCACACCAGCCGCCTACCCAAGGCAATCGATCCTAATCCTACTAGGCGGTGTGGGATGGCGCCCACGAAAAATAAAATAAAATGGGATAAAAGCAAGTAAACGTGCACGTATGAAGTGCTCCCCTATTTTGAGGGAAGGGGTTGAGAACCACGCGAGGCTCTAGAGGTGACACACACCCCCTCCCAAATGCAATGCAAGCGCGAGATAAACAAGTAAACATACATCCAATCAACCAATCACACGTACGTGAGTGAGGGAATAGTTGGATACGCGCGCGAGGCAAAAGGCCTAAAATAAAAAATGCAACCCTAATATCCAAGTGCAATGCATAAAAAGGGTAGAAAAAGGAAACGAATGGCTAAGTCAAATGCTCGGACCCACTTAGGAGCTCCCCAGTGGAGTCGCCAACTGTCGCGCCCCATTTTTTGGAAAAATAAAATGATTGTTTTATGATTTTATTGGTTTGGAAAAAGTGAATTTTTTTGATAAAAATAAAAATGGGTCTAAATGGGACTTTTGAAAATGCGACGATTTGACCCAAGAAAAATAGTTCAAAAAGGGTTTTTTCTTATATGAAAAATGGAGTCGCCACTTGGTATAGAGTTAGGGTGTACCAAGTCACCCAAAAAGTGAATTTTTTAAGGAAAAAAGTAAGAAACCCTTTTGAACGACTCCTAGTCCACGCAAACAAAGAAAAAGGTTCGGGAGTCACATTTGACGAAGGGGAAGGCAAGGATAAAAATCCAAGGCACCCCTTCGACCTAGCCAAGGCTAGTTGCGTGATTTAACCCTTATTTTCCTAATTTTTTCTACCCAAAGTATGTATTTGCAATTTGGACAAAGACTAATGAATGAGAAATGCAATCCTAAATTCTACGATGTCTCTCGTGAGGTTTTTGGTCCCAAACCACATGAATTGTGGCGGCCAATAAAGGGAAACCTCATAGAGGTCGATTGATGCAAATGGTGACTCAAGTGCAAGTGTGCAAGTGTATGAAAAGATTCATGTATGAAATAGTGTAAAAAACAAAGTGTTTGTGTGTGAATGTGTAAAGAAAGTGCATGTGTGAATTTGTATGAAAATCAAAGTGTTTGTGTGTGCAAATGAATGAAGATAGAGTAGTACATATATAAGTGAAACTTGAATTTCATTTGTGAAGTAAAGTAAATAAATGATAAAGATGTAGTGAAAAATATGGATTGCGAAATATAAGAAAAATGTGATTAAAAGAGTATGGAAGTGATGAAAGTATGACCCTAGGGGAATGCAACAAGTCGGGTACGGGGGTTGACTTCTAACTTTTCGACTTCGATTTTCCCTTGGATTAGAAGGCGAAACTAGCGTGCTAAGGCTATCGAGTAGCCACACTCGCTCGTTTCCCTTATCAGAGGGGGACACTCAAGCAAAATGAACCCTATAGCTAGTATGGGATGCAAAACCTAAAATGAGAGGAAAATGGGTTTGAGGATTATGCCAAATGATAAAACTAAGGAAAATGCGTGATATGTGGTGAACAAACAAATGATGTACTATCGAGGGAAAATCCCTAAGGGTCTAGCGTTGGACTAGCCCATTCTATGAATTCCGACTAGCGTTGGACTAGTGGAAACGATAAAAGAAGCCACAACTAGCGTTGGACTAGTGTGGTGACGTACATTCATCCATTCCATTCATCCACACTATGGAAAGCAAGTGGACATACTAAATACTCATAAACACGTAGCACGTAACATTTAGCATGCTCGACTAGAGGCAAGGACCTAATAAAGCGATTAAACACTTAACACGTAGGCATGCAACCAACTAATGAACCTATTACATTCACTAACTAAAACAAAAAGGGGAAGGGGAAAATGGACCAAATTGCTTGCCACAGCCCTATCTATTACAAGCCAAGAGGTGTACACATACCCCATAAAGAATAACTTAAATAAAAGTAAAAGTAAATGGAATAAATGCAAGGAATTAAGAAAGCAAAGTAGACATGCATATTCACGTAACACGTAGGAGCACGTAGGAAAAATAAACTCAAGAATATAGAGGTTACCTCCCTTGCAATGGAAATCGAGTAAATGAGATATTAGCTTCAAAACAATAAAAAGGTCAAGGTACCAATTTATTTGGCAAATAATCACAAAGGATAAAAAAATAAGCATGAATTTGAATCAATTAAATCATGTCAACAATCCACATTTAAGAAGTCAAGAAAAGAAAGGACCTGATTGCAAAAATTGACAAAATTTGGAGGTCAAAATTAAAGAAAAATAAAGTTCAGGGACCTATTTGCAATTAATTTAAGGACCGAATTGAAAGAAGTTGAAAATGTCCAGGGCCACAATACAGCTAAGGAGAAATTCAGGGACTGATTCGCAAATGCATTTTCTGGTTTCTTAGTGGATCAGGCAACTTGGGCCATTTCTTATTTGCTGGGCCAAGACTCCCTAAGCCCGCTGCAATGCCCAAAGACTATAGGTGGGCTGGCCTTCATTTCTTAACAAAGCAAACCCAACAAAAGGATTGGGTTTTTATTTCCTAAACCCAAACTAGAAACCCAATCAAAATAAAACAGACCCACCTTTACAAACCCAAACAAATATCATTACCCAAAAACTAAACCCATAATATTAAAATCAACAAAATAAACAAAACAACTAAAATTATTAAGGACTAATTATGCTCCTAATCCCAGAAAAAAGCAAACAGCTTAAAAAACATGAAAAAACAATTGAAACTTATTAAGGGCAGAAATGATTTGATTGCAGCAATTTTCGGGTCATAATGAATAAAAGAATATGTGAGAGGTTCAAACAAAAATAAAATTAAGGACCTGATTGAAGGGCTTATGACAGCTTTAGGGTAAATTATGAAGTCTTAAAAAACTCTGGGGTTAAATCACAAGGGAAAAGAAAACAAGCATCAGTTTCCGTCGAACTCACAAACAAATCATCATTCAAAGGGAAATCTCAGTTAGGCATTTTCTCAAACAGATTAGGGGCATTATAAGTTTCATTCATTCTCTGCTCAATTGAAGTTAACCAGCCCCAAAATTTTATATGAACAATCAAAAACAACAATAAAATAAAAAAAAACAATTTCAGTCCAATCAAATGCATGACGCATGTGTATTCTAAAATTCAGGAACAATCTGCATAAAAACTGAACTAACAACTCACGGAAGTGATGCCTTGGGATTTCAGCATCTGCACTTGACGAAGAAAGAAAAACGATATTCAAAGGCAGAGAGATGGCTTACAATGCTCTTGCTCCGTGAAAATCCGTAGATGAAGACGGAGGATTATTGAGAAGCCTGCAACAAGCTGGAATTGCCACGTCAAGTCGTTTTGCTTCAATTCGGGCTTTAATCAAAGGAATCAGCAACTGTCTTGATCCTTCTGTAATTTCAGAAGCTCCTTCCATTGGCTGCGAAATAGAATCTCCCCCAATCTAGGCAAGAAATTGAGGATATTGTAGCGGCCCAAAACTCAGCAGCGCCCAAAGCGTCACACTCTCAACCTTCCGAATTCATTTCTCTATAGGCTTGTACGGGTTTCGCCCCAACGGCCTGCGCCAGCTCAATCAACGGCACTCCTCTGTGATTGGCAGCCAATGGATCGGCCTTGTCAACCGAGACGGCCGACAAAGCCGCCGCCGCCGCCATGTGCTCCTGCCGCTTTCTCTGACGTTCAAGCTTGGCAGCTTCCTTCTCAGAGATCTTCTTTCCGGCCGCCGCCTCCTTCTATATCCAACTATAGCCGCCACCGCTCTTTTCTTTTTCCTTTGATTTTCTGTCCTCCCCCCTTGAAGCATTCCCTTGTTGCTCTGTTTTCTTTTTCTGGTTCCTTTTGTTCCCATAGCCGGCCATCCCCAGCCCTCTCTCTCTGTTTTTTAGCCTCTTTTGTTCACCGAAGCCCTCTTCCCCTGTTTTTCTGTTTTTTAGCCGTAGCTCCCCCCTAGCCGCTGTTTTTCTTTTTGCTTTCTGTCTCTCTCGTTTTGCCTCTCGACAGTTTTCCCCAAATTTCCAGATTCAATCCCCTTTCCTTTGTCCTTGTTCTATTTCATCTTTTAACTCCAAAAGCCTGCTCTGTTTTTTCTTTGTTCGCCGCCTCCCTGTTTTTTCTTTTGCTCTTCTCTTTAGCCGAATCCTCTCCCCTGTTTTTTCTCTCGTTGAAAACCTCCCCTCTTTTTTCTCTTTTTTCTTCCAATTCTCAAAACCTCTCTTCTAAGCTAAACAAGTGTCCTCCTAAATGTTGTGTTGTCAATTAAACAAAAGGGACACTTGTCCCTCAAATTCCTTAACCACTTGTCCCATGATTGTTTTGTACACTTGTTCAACATGCACACTTCCACCTATTTTGCCATTTTCATTCCTTTTCTTTCATTTTTCATTTTTCATCATTTTTCACTTTTTTCTTCTTTTTCCTTTTTTTCATTTTCAAGAAATTCTATGCTAACAACTTAAAAATAATAATAACACAAAAAACTAAAAAACTAAAAACTAAAAAGTAAAAAAAACGAGCACAGACTAAAAAATAATTAGTAAATGAAATTACACCAAAATTTGGTGTCTACAGTTTGCCCCTCTTTGTCCGAGTTTTGGAAAAACTTGAGACAAAGAAGTAGACACCAAATGCTTACCTGTGTTATTCGGCTACGAGCGTCTCGAACGATGGATGCTTTAGAAATGGGGACTGACCCCTTTGACAAAAATTTAAAATGGGATTGATCCAAACAGAAAATTTAAAATCGGGATTGACCCGAACAGAAATTTAAAACGGAGATAGACCCACGGGATAGACCCGGACAGAAACTTAACTTTGGGATAGACCCACGGGATAGACCCGAACAGAAATTTAAAATTGGGATAGACCCACGGGATAGACCCGAACAGAAATTTAAATGCTTACTGGCGGGACAAATCCAGCTCCAATAGCAATGAAAATAACATGCTTTGACAATCGGACAGTGGGATCAAACACGAACCTGCCGTGATGAACTTGATTTGATTTTTGATTTTTTTGACTTTTTGATTTTTTGATTTTTTTTTTTTGACTTTTTGACTTCTTCTTTTTTTCTTTTTTTCTTTTTTTTTCTTTTGAGAAACTTTCCAAAGATAATTTGCCCCAGTATGATGAATTGGTCAGTGGGAATCGGTCAGTGGTATAAAGCACGGTCAGCGGGATAAAACCCGCTCCTGACAAGATTGGCGGGATGAAACCCGGTCCTAATGAGATTGGCGGGATAAAACCCGGTCCCAATTGATAAAAGCGGTCAGCGGGATTATACCCGGTCCTGCCGAGATTGGCGGGATAAAACCCGGTCCCAATGTAGATAAAAAGCGGTCAGCGGGATAGAACCCGGTCCTGCCGAAGTAAGCGGTCAGCGGGATAAAACCCGGTCCTGCCGAGGTTGGCGGGATGAAACCCGGTCCCAACGTGATATAAAGCACGGTCAGCGGGATAAAACCCGGTCCTGCCGAAATAAGCGGTCAGCGGGATAAAACCCGGTCCTGCCGAAATAAGTGGTCAGCGGGATAAAACCCGATCCTGCCGAGGTAAGCGGTCAGCGGGATAAAACCCGGTCCTGCCGAAATAAGTGGTCAGCGGGATAAAACCCGGTCCTAATGAGATTGGCGGGATAAAATCCGGTCCCAATGTAGATAAAAAGCGGTCAGCGGGATAGAACCCGGTCCTGCCGAAGTAAGCGGTCAGCGGGATAAAACCCGGTCCTGCCGAGGTTGGCGGGATGAAACCCGGTCCCACCGTGATATAAAGCACGGTCAGCGGGATAAAACCCGGTCCTGCCGAAATAAGCGGTCAGCGGGATAAAACCCGGTCCTGCCGAAATAAGTGGTCAGCGGGATAAAACCCGGTCCTAATGAGATTGGCGGGATAAAACCCGGTCCCAATGTAGATAAAAAGCGGTCAGCGGGATAAAACCCGGTCCTGCCGAAGTAAGCGGTCAGCGGGATAAAACCCGGTCCTGCCGAGGTTGGCGGGATGAAACCCGGTCCCAACGTGATATAAAGCACGGTCAGCGGGATAAAACCCGGTCCTGCCGAAATAAGCGGTCAGCGGGATAAAACCCGGTCCTGCCGAAATAAGTGGTCAGCGGGATAAAACCCGGTCCTGCCGAGGTAAGCGGTCAGCGGGAAAAAACCCGGTCCTGCCGAAATAAGTGGTCAGCGGGATAAAACCCGGTCCCAACGCGATCTTTAGAATGGTCAGTGGGATAAGACCCAATCCTGCCATCCAATTGGTGAAGAAATTGAATTTGATTTGTCAAAATACAAGAAATGATTTTCCAAGAAACAAAATTTTAACCTTGATTTTTTGATTTTTTTTGAATTTTTCTGATTTTTCGAGAGAATCTTTTTTCCCAAAAATAATTTGCCCCAGTGTAGGGCCCTTCTCCCTTCTTTCTCCTCTCTTTCTTCGGCATCGGCCTTCCATATCACCAGACGCTCTTTCGTCGATTTCAACTATGAATATCTGCACAGGGCTTACATGCACTCAAATGAGCGTGACTGATTTGAAAAATGCATTATTTTGATTCTTGGACGAAATCCTCAATTGGACTACAAAAATATTTGCCCCTATGTGGGCTTATTTTGCGAAATTTTGCAAATAAAAATTTTGCCCCAGTTTGGGCCCATTTGATTGCAAAAATTGGTTTAGATGATTTCCCATTTACTTGAACAAAGAAAAACCGCACTTTCTAAAATTTAGAAAAGAGTGCACATATACAACAATGTGAAGAAACTTTAATCGTCAAGTTTGAACTCATGCAGAAATTTCATGATGAATTCCTCGAAATAACACCAGATTTAAGAAGATTTCTTCCTTACTTTTAGCATTGGTGCTTAGGGTAACGGGTCACCACTTCTGGTTGACTCATCTTTTCAGGACCAATCAAGTGACTTTATTTTTGAAATGACTAAGGAAATGGGAGATAAGAATCTGTCTCATTTTTGTGCCCCAATTGTATGTAATCCATTCAATGTCACATCTTAGTGAAAGCAAAGAGTTTGTTACCCTTATTTTCAAGAAAACTTAGTCAACACACAAGCTTTCTAGGCTTGTAACGTATGGACAGAAGTGATAGCTAAACGTGTGGAAACGGGTTACGCCCTTATGATCACAAATGATTTGATGAATTTCTTATGAGCATGATCCTCACTTTGGATTGTCATGAAAGAATAAGTCAACGATGGACTTTATTAGCTTGTAATTTGGCTTGAAAACGATAGTTTAAGACTTTCAAGGATATTGCACCATAGATCGCATTTTTCCAAAATTGCCCCTATTTTGAAATCAAAAGATCTCAGACTTTGTTTGCATTTTTCTCATCACTCACCAGAGACTTCAGCGCCGAATTTTCTGCATTTTCTTGCATTTACTTTGCTTTTTGCCTCTTTTCCCTTTCCCTCGAGCTGATGGGTTTTCACATGGTGAGTAGCGTCAACTTCATACTCAAGCAATTCAGAAATACAGCTAAAATTTTCCGGCATCAGAAATTTTCTTGACAGGGCCATTGCAAAGAACAGAAGTCAGGACTTTCGGCTTTGTAATGGGGTCAGGTGGGGTGCTTAGAAAAGTTAAAGCTTGAAAACGGATTTCCAAACTGGTTTGAAGAATCTGAGATCGCATTGTTGCGCCCACCCTATTTTAGGGTAAAATCAGAATTTGCCTCAGTTTTTGCTCAATTGAGGCTTTTTCTCTTTCATTTTCTTTCTTCTTTGATTTTTCGGCCTTCGGCCATTTTTGAACTTTCACAAAATTTGCCCCAGTTTAATTTTGAACTGAGGTTCTCTTTTCTCTTTTGTCTTTTGATTTTGTGGCTTTTCACCTTTCACTTCTTGAAATTTTCCTTTTTCAAATCAACTTGCCCCAGTGTGGGGTTTGCGATTCTCAGGGGTTGCCAAACGAAGTATTTTATTCTGAAGGCTCAAAAAGGGATAACTAGGGATAGAATGTTTGATTGGAAAAGAAGATGGCCTGACTTTTATTCCATTCCTTACAATAACTCTGAAAGGAAACATTCATTAATGGGAAATTTTAGCATGTATCTGAGTTTAACTGATTGAGGAAAACCCTTGTTCATTAATATTTGTGAAACATAGGCGATCCACGCGGACAAATCTCTTCCTTTTCTCTCTTTTTCAAAATTCGGAACCCAAGTGGAATCAAATTTCCCCAATTTGCAGTTCCCTCCTTATTCTAGCATTTTTGCTTTTTCCCTTTTTCCTTTTTTCTTTTTGTTTTTTTTGAAAATTCTCCAATCTCCCTCCCCAATGTGGGGTACGACCATGAGTGCATTAGAAAAGAACCACCAATTTTAGCTCAAAATGGGGATGCAAGGGGTGATCAGTGTTTAGGTTGTAGAAACGACGGCCAAAGCATCATTCTTACACCTCATGACAACCAGAGTAACGAAACGGTTATTGAAAATCCATTCCCCTATTTGATATTTGAAAATTTTCCAATATAGGGTAGTGATCATTAGGGCTCTTATCTGAAACGAAATTATTCTTTCATAGGCTCAAAAATGGGAGAGCAAGTGATAAAAATCTGTATAGATAGTGAAACAAATGCTCAAAGTATCATTCCAAATTTTCAAAACAAACAAGAATAATGCACATTTTTGCTTTCACTTAGATGTGAATTGAATCCGGTTAAACCAATGGAGATTTTTCCAAGCAAAGATTGTCCCAACTTACAATTTATCAATCAATGTGACTGACTTTATTTTGGGGTTAAATGAAGGAGAAAAGGTATCTCATTGGGCCTTTTGAGTGACCATTTTTTTAGCACTCTTATTGGATGACTCAGATCACCAATCTAGTGTACACAAGAATTTTAGAAAGTATACACTTGTGAAATTCAGGTTATAGGTTGAAAAAACCTCAATTTGGTCTTATTTCTCAAAATTCATCATGAAACCTCCAATGAGTAAGAATAAAGAATGAAATGTACATAAATATACACAAAACAATAATTGTCCAAAAATTTATTGCTGAAAAAGTTTGAAACCAAATTCCTCATTCAATTATGATACAAATGAGAAAAGAGAAACTCGTAAAGAGCTCAACACATACACTTTTTGTTTCCTTTTCTTTTGGAACAAAATGTATTAACAAATCAAATAAATAGAATTTTCCCCTTTGGAAATAATTACAAAATCTCTCAGAGGCTTTAGCGTAGAGCTTCCAGATAAATCATTTATGTTTTCGTGGCAATGTCTGCTCAAGAATCAAGTAATGCTTGTAATCTTCAAGCTTTATTGGATCAAAATTATCAGATATAGAAGAATATTTTCGCCTTATTGAAACATTTTTATAAATGCAGAGGGAGGGGAAAACAAAAAGAAAAATACCCAGAGTCAGTAAGTAAGAATAAAAAATCGGTATGCATGTCCTATGGGGAACCCTTTTTATGCCAAGGGTAGGCCTAGCATGAAAATGCAATCCTCTAGGGTAAGCACTATACCATACCTGACGGATCTGATCAACTCATTGAGTGAAAAATAATTTGAAAAATTTGGCCATTGGAGTGACGAGAGATTTGTCAAAATGAGGACAACGTCCGAATAGATTGATCACCTTTGATTTGCAAAACGCATGGGTTTGACCTTGACGAACTCCTATCGAAGAGATTGGAATTCATAAATTTCTCAGTGAATTACGGGTCAAAACCCTAATTGATCAAGTAATTGGATGCAATGGACGGTTTTCTTCAAAAGTGACTAGATTTCCCAATTTGGAGTTTGACAATGAAACCCTAATAGGGCAAATGGATTGAATGAATGTTGACAATTTATTTAAAATCGACCAAATTACCCTAAAAAGGGAAACAGGTCAAATGAATTGAATGAAATTTATCCAAAATTCATCAGATCACCCTAAAAAAGGGTAAATTGATCAAACAGATTGAACGAAATTTGATTTATTCAAAATCGGCTCGGTTGCCCTAAAAATGGGTAAATTGGTCAAATGAATGAAATTGAATTAGGGATTTATTCAAAAATCGGCCGAATGACTCTAAAAAGGGTAAATTGGTCAAAAGACCCTAAAAAGGGTAATTTGGTCAATTGAATTGATGATTTGAATTTTTTAAAAAAATGGATTGGATAAGATGGATAATTTGTTCAAAAATCGATTGAATTATTCGCCCACTGGGTGGTTTCAAGAAATCATTACAATGCCTTGGTCTATGAGCCTCTAAAATCAAAATTTGGCCTCTATATTTATCGTCTCAACAATGAGGAATCATTTGTGAATTTTCTTCGAATTAATGTCCTTTTACGCAAGGGAAAATTACCAATTTTGAGAAAATGGCCAAAAAGTGATTATTAGATGCTCATATTCCAAAAATTGCTTCATGAAAATGATCGGATCTTTACCTTACCTTGTGCACTACCCCTTCGGATGGTACGAGAAAGGTAAACGTGCAAGTCTCATTTGGATTATATATCCGAGACATGGGGTGGTGTATTCCTAACACGGGATCCCCTAAATGGCATTCCCTTTCTAGGGTTTATGCGTGATGCCAGTTTATTAAAGCTATGTAAATATGTGACAAACATGAAATGTGAGCTAAAGGACATAAATAATGCAACGGGGGGAAAAGGTCTAAACATGAAATGTATTCACTTGAAAAGTAAGTGCAAAGACTGAAATTTAGACATGTGAGCTATCTAGTGGGTGAGTCACTAAAAGAGTGCCCAAGAGGCCTCTTATTGCTAAGGCACATGAATGCAAGCCAAGAAAACAAAAGAAATGGTTAGTGCAGTTGATAGTACACATAACACATTGGGAGCAATTAAGAAAAGAAATACGATAAAAGCCAATAAAAGGGGTGGAACCCCTTCCCTCGTGCCTAGTTGTGCTTAAAAAGGGTGAGGCTGACTCTACCCTAGGCAAATGCTAACATGGATGCATGAGGCTGGGGTTCACTAATGCCTAGACTCGATAAAGCTTCGGTTCCCAAGCCTTCAGACCTAAAGGCAAAGGGTCATCACTCCCAGGGCCTTTGATCGGTGGCTCGAGTGATCCCTTAGGTAGCGCTATGGGCGCAGAGCACACCAGCCGCCTACCCAAGGCAATCGATCCTAATCCTACAAGGCGGTGTGGGATGGCGCCCACGAAAAATAAAATAAAATGGGATAAAAGCAAGTAAACGTGCACGTATGAAGTGCTCCCCTATTTTGAGGGAAGGGGTTGAGAACCACGCGAGGCTCTAGAGGTGACACACACCCCCTCCCAAATGCAATGCAAGCGCGAGATAAACAAGTAAACATACATCCAATCAACCAATCACACGTACGTGAGTGAGGGAATAGTTGGATACGCGCGCGAGGCAAAAGGCCTAAAATAAAAAATGCAACCCTAATATCCAAGTGCAATGCATAAAAAGGGTAGAAAAAGGAAACGAATGGCTAAGTCAAATGCTCGGACCCACTTAGGAGCTCCCCAGTGGAGTCGCCAACTGTCGCGCCCCATTTTTTGGAAAAATAAAATGATTGTTTTGTGATTTTATTGGTTTGGAAAAAGTGAATTTTTTTGATAAAAATAAAAATGGGTCTAAATGGGACTTTTGAAAATGCGACGATTTGACCCAAGAAAAATAGTTCAAAAAGGGTTTTTTCTTATATGAAAAATGGAGTCGCCACTTGGTATAGAGTTAGGGTGTACCAAGTCACCCAAAAAGTGAATTTTTTAAGGAAAAAAGTAAGAAACCCTTTTGAACGACTCCTAGTCCACGCAAACAAAGAAAAAGGTTCGGGAGTCACATTTGACGAAGGGGAAGGCAAGGATAAAAATCCAAGGCACCCCTTCGACCTAGCCAAGGCTAGTTGCGTGATTTAACCCTTATTTTCCTAATTTTTTCTACCCAAAGTATGTATTTGCAATTTGGACAAAGACTAATGAATGAGAAATGCAATCCTAAATTCTACGATGTCTCTCGTGAGGTTTTTGGTCCCAAACCACATGAATTGTGGCGGCCAATAAAGGGAAACCTCATAGAGGTCGATTGATGCAAATGGTGACTCAAGTGCAAGTGTGCAAGTGTATGAAAAGATTCATGTATGAAATGGTGTAAAAAACAAAGTGTTTGTGTGTGAATGTGTAAAGAAAGTGCATGTGTGAATTTGTATGAAAATCAAAGTGTTTGTGTGTGCAAATGAATGAAGATAGAGTAGTACATATATAAGTGAAACTTGAATTTCATTTGTGAAGTAAAGTAAATAAATGATAAAGATGTAGTGAAAAATATGGATTGCGAAATATAAGAAAAATGTGATTAAAAGAGTATGGAAGTGATGAAAGTATGACCCTAGGGGAATGCAACAAGTCGGGTACGGGGGTTGACTTCTAACTTTTCGACTTCGATTTTCCCTTGGATTAGAAGGCGAAACTAGCGTGCTAAGGCTATCGAGTAGCCACACTCGCTCGTTTCCCTTATCAGAGGGGGACACTCAAGCAAAATGAACCCTATAGCTAGTATGGGATGCAAAACCTAAAATGAGAGGAAAAGGGGTTTGAGGATTATGCCAAATGATAAAACTAAGGAAAATGCGTGATATGTGGTGAACAAGCAAATGATGTACTATCGAGGGAAAATCCCTAAGGGTCTAGCGTTGGACTAGCCCATTCTATGAATTCCGACTAGCGTTGGACTAGTGGAAACGATAAAAGAAGCCACAACTAGCGTTGGACTAGTGTGGTGACGTACATTCATCCATTCCATTCATCCACACTATGGAAAGCAAGTGGACATACTAAATACTCATAAACACGTAGCACGTAACATTTAGCATGCTCGACTAGAGGCAAGGACCTAATAAAGCGATTAAACACTTAACACGTAGGCATGCAACCAACTAATGAACCTATTACATTCACTAACTAAAACAAAAAGGGGAAGGGGAAAATGGACCAAATTGCTTGCCACAGCCCTATCTATTACAAGCCAAGAGGTGTACACATACCCCATAAAGAATAACTTAAATAAAAGTAAAAGTAAATGGAATAAATGCAAGGAATTAAGAAAGCAAAGTAGACATGCATATTCACGTAACACGTAGGAGCACGTAGGAAAAATAAACTCAAGAATATAGAGGTTACCTCCCTTGCAATGGAAATCGAGTAAATGAGATATTAGCTTCAAAACAATAAAAAGGTCAAGGTACCAATTTATTTGGCAAATAATCACAAAGGATAAAAAAATAAGCATGAATTTGAATCAATTAAATCATGTCAACAATCCACATTTAAGAAGTCAAGAAAAGAAAGGACCTGATTGCAAAAATTGACAAAATTTGGAGGTCAAAATTAAAGAAAAATAAAGTTCAGGGACCTATTTGCAATTAATTTAAGGACCGAATTGAAAGAAGTTGAAAATGTCCAGGGCCACAATACAGCTAAGGAGAAATTCAGGGACTGATTCGCAAATGCATTTTCTGGTTTCTTAGTGGATCAGGCAACTTGGGCCATTTCTTATTTGCTGGGCCAAGACTCCCTAAGCCCGCTGCAATGCCCAAAGACTATAGGTGGGCTGGCCTTCATTTCTTAACAAAGCAAACCCAACAAAAGGATTGGGTTTTTATTTCCTAAACCCAAACTAGAAACCCAATCAAAATAAAACAGACCCACCTTTACAAACCCAAACAAATATCATTACCCAAAAACTAAACCCATAATATTAAAATCAACAAAATAAACAAAACAACTAAAATTATTAAGGACTAATTATGCTCCTAATCCCAGAAAAAAGCAAACAGCTTAAAAAACATGAAAAAACAATTGAAACTTATTAAGGGCAGAAATGATTTGATTGCAGCAATTTTCGGGTCATAATGAATAAAAGAATATGTGAGAGGTTCAAACAAAAATAAAATTAAGGACCTGATTGAAGGGCTTATGACAGCTTTAGGGTAAATTATGAAGTCTTAAAAAACTCTGGGGTTAAATCACAAGGGAAAAGAAAACAAGCATCAGTTTCCGTCGAACTCACAAACAAATCATCATTCAAAGGGAAATCTCAGTTAGGCATTTTCTCAAACAGATTAGGGGCATTATAAGTTTCATTCATTCTCTGCTCAATTGAAGTTAACCAGCCCCAAAATTTTATATGAACAATCAAAAACAACAATAAAATAAAAAAAAACAATTTCAGTCCAATCAAATGCATGACGCATGTGTATTCTAAAATTCAGGAACAATCTGCATAAAAACTGAACTAACAACTCACGGAAGTGATGCCTTGGGATTTCAGCATCTGCACTTGACGAAGAAAGAAAAACGATATTCAAAGGCAGAGAGATGGCTTACAATGCTCTTGCTCCGTGAAAATCCGTAGATGAAGACGGAGGATTATTGAGAAGCCTGCAACAAGCTGGAATTGCCACGTCAAGTCGTTTTGCTTCAATTCGGGCTTTAATCAAAGGAATCAGCAACTGTCTTGATCCTTCTGTAATTTCAGAAGCTCCTTCCATTGGCTGCGAAATAGAATCTCCCCCAATCTAGGCAAGAAATTGAGGATATTGTAGCGGCCCAAAACTCAGCAGCGCCCAAAGCGTCACACTCTCAACCTTCCGAATTCATTTCTCTATAGGCTTGTACGGGTTTCGCCCCAACGGCCTGCGCCAGCTCAATCAACGGCACTCCTCTGTGATTGGCAGCCAATGGATCGGCCTTGTCAACCGAGACGGCCGACAAAGCCGCCGCCGCCGCCATGTGCTCCTGCCGCTTTCTCTGACGTTCAAGCTTGGCAGCTTCCTTCTCAGAGAGCTTCTTTCCGGCCGCCGCCTCCTTCTATATCCAGCTATAGCCGCCACCGCTCTTTTCTTTTTCCTTTGATTTTCTGTCCTCCCCCCTTGAAGCCTTCCCTTGTTGCTCTGTTTTCTTTTTCTGGTTCCTTTTCTTCCCATAGCCGGCCATCCCCAGCCCTCTCTCTCTGTTTTTTAGCCTCTTTTGTTCACCGAAGCCCTCTTCCCCTGTTTTTCTGTTTTTTAGCCGTAGCTCCCCCCTAGCCGCTGTTTTTCTTTTTGCTTTCTGTCTCTCTCGTTTTGCCTCTCGACAGTTTTCCCCAAATTTCCAGATTCAATCCCCTTTCCTTTGTCCTTGTTCTATTTCATCTTTTAACTCCAAAAGCCTGCTCTGTTTTTTCTTTGTTCGCCGCCTCCCTGTTTTTTCTTTTGCTCTTCTCTTTAGCCGAATCCTCTCCCCTGTTTTTTCTCTCGTTGAAAACCTCCCCTCTTTTTTCTCTTTTTTCTTCCAATTCTCAAAACCTCTCTTCTAAGCTAAACAAGTGTCCTCCTAAATGTTGTGTTGTCAATTAAACAAAAGGGACACTTGTCCCTCAAATTCCTTAACCACTTGTCCCATGATTGTTTTGTACACTTGTTCAACATGCACACTTCCACCTATTTTGCCATTTTCATTCCTTTTCTTTCATTTTTCATTTTTCATCATTTTTCACTTTTTTCTTCTTTTTCCTTTTTTTCATTTTCAAGAAATTCTATGCTAACAACTTAAAAATAATAATAACACAAAAAACTAAAAAACTAAAAACTAAAAAGTAAAAAAAACGAGCACAGACTAAAAAATAATTAGTAAATGAAATTACACCAAAATTTGGTGTCTACAATATTCAACTCATTAAACCGATAATTTTCACTTGCAAGATAGTAAGGAATTCCATGCCCTTAGGAATCTCTTTTTTGTCATTTTTATTATTTTTATTACATGATTATAATAGACATTTACCTGTGGTAGTCTAAGAAATAGAGGAATTCAAAAATCACCGATTGTCGACAATCTTCTTTATGAGATCAACATCTAATATCTCCTATACTTGATAAACGATCTATAAACTTGCAGAAAATAAGGTAACTAGGTTTTTAAAATTTGGTGTGAAGTCAAAATCTCGTCAAGTTTTTGGCATCGTTACTAGGAACTAGGTGTAACATTAGGGTTAAAATAAGATTTATTAATCTAAACATTGTTTATTTTGTCCTATATATATTATCTTTTATTTTTACTAATTTATTTTTATGTTGGCTATTTGTAGGACGCTAATTCTTTCACCAAGGCGATATTTGCTGTAAACAACAAACAGGGTTAGAAAAGGAAGAAGATATGTCAACAAAAGAAAATTGAGATGAAGAGTTTAGGAAATACTTTCATCGAGCAACAAGATGTAAATCAAATGGTGGATCAAAGGCAAAGGGTTTTGAGAGACTATCCATTGTTGAATGAATTCGGAGCACAAACAAACATAGTAAGGTTGGCCATAAATGCAAACAACATTGAAATCAAACTCGCTCTCATTCAAATGATCCAAAAAAAAATCAATTTAGAGGAAACACAAACATGCATCTAGCCAACTTCACGGACCTTTGTGGTACAAGTAAAGTAAATGAAATAAGTGATGATGCAATTAGTTTTAGGTTATTTTTATTTTCACTTTGTGACAAGGCAAATGTATGACTGAATTCATATCCACCCAATACTTTTACTACATAGAGTGAAGTGTCTAAAATATTCTTAAATAAATATTTTTCACCCAATAAAATGGCTAAATTTCGTATGGCTATTACAGGTTTTACTCAACACGAAGAAAAGTTATATGAAATATGGGAAAGATTCAAAGAGTTTCAAAGGAGATGTCTACAACATGGCCTTCCGAAATAGTTGATTGTTCAAATTTTCTATAATGGTCTTACCTTTCAAACCAAGATCACTATAGATTTCGCCGTTGGAGGAGCACTTATGAAAAAGTCACCTAAGGATACACAAAAGTTGATAGAAGAAACAGTCTCGAATAATTATCAATGAACAAATAAAAGAGATAAGCCAAGAAAACTGGCTAGTATGTATGAGGTGGATATTTTAAAATTTTTAAGTGCTAAATTGAAAAATATTTTTAATTCTTGAATGGATAAATTTGAGAAATTGCTTAGTAGACAAGGTGGGACGAGTACAAGTTCTACTGTAAGTGTTGCTTTATACTCTAATTGTGGTGGAAATCATGATGATTCTAATTGTTTCAATGTTGAGCAAGTTCAATATGTCAATTATAACTACCCATTTCAAAATAACTTCTTTTCCAACACTTACAACCCTTGGTGAAAAATCATCCCAATTTAGGATGGATGAATCAACCTAATCAAAACAGTCCAACCAATCCACTGAATTTCCTACAAAAACAAGCACCATTTGAGTTAAGACCAAATTGAAAAATTGCTCTTGAGCAACATGTCCAAAACACAAATGAGAGGATTGATAAAGTTGAGAGAACCATGATGAACTTGTTTAGGAATTTACAATTCTAAATAAGTCAAATTGCCAATTCTATCAATCCTAAACAATCGGGTGAGTTACCTAATAAAAGTGAGGTTAACGCTAAAGAACATGTTAATGTAAAATTTTAAAGAGACCTATCCTTGGTGAGTCTAGTGGAGGATTCGTTAATGAAGGGGTAAAAGAAAACCAAAATGATCATGTTTTAATTAATGTTGATATGCCTTTTTCTAATGTGTTTTTCAAGAATGCTATTAAATCTATTCCTTTTCCCGATGGCTTGAAACAAAGCAAAAGGAGAAGGAATTTAAAAAAGTTGATCAAATTTTTAGACAAATTTGAATTAACATTTCTTTCATTGATGTTATCTTGTAAATTCTCTCTTTTGCTCATTTCTTGAAAGATATTTTTATCAAAGAAGAGCAAGATTGAAGATCATGAAATGATAGCCTTTACAGAGGAATGTTTAGCAAGTGTGCAAAATAAACTACCACCAAAATTTAAAAATTTTAAAAGTTTTACTATACCTTGCGCTATTGGACATTTTAATTTCTTTAATATTTTGTGTGATTTAAGTGCAAGTGTATCATTAATGCCATTTTACCCGAAGGTTTGATTTGAAGGAGATAAAAGAGGCCAACATCACTTTTCAATTCGCTGATAGACATTTGGTTGGTATGTAGAGAATGTCCTTATAAAGGCGAAATTATTCATTATACTGGTTGATTTTATTGCATTAGATATAAAGGAATATATATATATATATATATATATATGTCTATACCTTTAGGTAGACCTTTTTTAACTACCATCAGTACATTAATTGATGTTCAACAAGGCAAATTAGTGTTTAGAATCAATAGTGAAGAACTAATATTTAATCTTAATGATAATAAAAATCTTGACTTATGGGATGGTAAGACTTTTAAATCTAAAGAAGTTAATGTAGTACAAGAGTTGTATAAAGGTGGTTTTTTATTGATACTCTTGATCTTGATAATTTTAATAAGTCTAATATGAGAAATAAAAGAAAAGAAATCTTTATTGACCATTCTAAAGAAATTCCTAAAATTCAAGAAGATAAAAGTAAGAAACCAAATAGACTTTAGGATTGTTTTAAGTATTTTTCAAAAATTCTCATATACATTGTGATAATACTAACAATTTATTGTTTGATGATGAGGATGATTTGGAGATAGGACGAACTTAAACCATTGTGGATGGCAAGAGAACTTTCAACCCTTAGGGAGGAACTAGTTCCTTGTCCCAGCCTATATGATTTCCAAGAGTGATGACTTTTGAGTTAAACCAACTTCTATAAATAAAAGTGCTAATCGGGAGGCAATCCAATGTTTTAAATCATTTCTTTTATTTTCGTGTGTTTTTATGTTTAATAGATTTATTTGTTATGTTTATTTGTTAATTTTAAAAGTTGATGCATAAGTGACTTTTTGAAAGTTAGCGAGGAACAAGAAACGTAAGAAATTCAACCCCTCATTTTTGTATTTTATATGTTTCTAATTCGTTATGAAGGATTTTGTTGAGGTATTACACTTTGGAAAAAAAAATGATCGGATTCATGTTTCTATAGAAGTTGGAATTGAAGGAAATAGTCTAGAATTCTACACTTTAAGTAAAAAACCCAGTGATCCGCGAGAGACACTTGCAGATCCTGAAGCTTTTCCTTCAAATTGTTTTCAAAAATTTTGTTCTTCATTCTTTCCTTCTCTTTCCTCAAGAACCCGCATTTACACACACCATACTTCATTAAATCTCCATTTTCAACCATTTTTCTTACTTTAATTTACCATACAAATGCCTCAAACAACACTTAGAACAAGTTTCACCGATTAAAATCATCCAACAACTCATCAACTTTTGGATTGATCTCTTGAACTAGGGTTTGAATTTTAAATTCCAATCATTTAGGAATCACTTTTGGTGAATTTTTTAGGGTTTTTGTATCATTTGTATCACCAAACATCACTCTACCAATTTGAGATAAGTTCTTTAAACATAACTAGATAGTGTTTTTTGGGCTAACCCTGTACATGGGGAGGGACGCCAACCCCTATTTTATTAGATAAAGCACCATAAAACAGTGAGTTAGGGCAAAAAAAGTAACAAGATCTACTGCGGAAATAAAAATAAAGAAAGAAATAAGGAGTACTACTCCCTTACAACAGAATGTCCAACAAAAGGGACGGACTGCCTGTCCAAAAAAACCGCTGACCTGATTATATGTTAGGCCCGAAAACAACTCTCTTTTCTAGGCGACCACACAATGGAGCAGTTGATGAGAAAGCACAAGTGCTTGTGAGTAGAAGAGATAAACAAAGTACAGATTTCAAACGTAACAATAAGTAAATAAAAAGAAAAGAATAGCAAACCAATTAACTACCCAACTCCTCTTGACCTTGTAGGTTAATTCAAACAAGCTACTTCAAGTTGATGAATTACAATCACTCTTGTGTACAAAGGAAGGTTCACCTCCTCCTTGCCCCGAACTCCACTCGGTCAAGTCAGGACGTTTTACTATCCCTCAGGACAACCCTCACAAAACTACACTCATGAAGTATTCACTCACAAATGAAAAACTTACAATGAACTTCACACCACTAAGACTACAAATCTTCTTTGAAGAGTATTTTCTCACTAAAATCACTTTAGATCTTTTGTATCTTCAGTGTACAAAAGTTATTTGAAGTATCTAACCAACCATTATTTATAAAGGATCAAGAAAGTGGCTCATTAATGCTTTCAACGGATAGAAAGTAGCTGAAGAGTCAACTAGCCGTTGGAGTGTCGGACGTCCGATAGCCCTGTTTTACGCGTCCGACAGCAGGCAGTGAGTTTAAGAGATTTTCTTCAATTCTTTCGGACGTCTGGTGCAAGCTCTTTGTGCTTCCGATAGCAGACAAATAGATTTGAGAAATTATCCTGTTTCTATCGGACGTTCGATGGAGACATATTCAACGTCCGATGGTTTCGTCGACTTCGAAGGATCCTATCGGCCGTCCGAAGCATGCGTCCGAAGTTGTGCAATGATTATCGGACGCCCGGTACTGTCATCACAAGCGTCCGACAGCTTTCAGCAACCTTTGTCTTCTTTCAATTGCACTTGTTCACATAACTGAAAGTATATCTTGAAGAGATATTAGTATCATCCATTTGTTTTGTCATTATCAAAAGATAGGGTCAATATCAACACTATAGGCAGGAGAGATGCCTCTGAAGAGAAAATGGTGTATGACGCCAATCTTAATGAGGCTAACGCATCCGCTGATGAGTTTGCTTTCCAATAAACATGTGATACAGTGTCAGGACTGGAAGGACTTAATTGTAATTAGTGAATAATAAATACCTATTTCTATTCTGTTAGGTCGGTTACTCAGGTGGTTAGAAGTAATGATGTCAGCAGCTCAGTTAGTTAGTAGACGGTTAGCTAGCTAATCTCCTTATAAGGAACTCAGTACACGAGATGAGGATTATTGAGCAGGATAACAAACTTGATTCTTATTTTTCCCTCACTTTCTCTCACTTTACTCTTCTTCCTCATTTCTTATTCTCCCTAAATTCCTTCCTCTCTTCCCTGTGCTACGGCAGCCCAGTCTCAGGAATTCTACTTGAATTCCTGACAATTGGTATTAGAGCTGCGAATCCTCGGATTATTGCAGCTCATCACAATGGCAGAAGGCACCCGATTCAAGAATATGGAAGATCAATTACGGAAACAAGAAGTTCGATTGCAGGAAGCTCTGCAATCAATCCTTTCTCTTTAGCAAAACCAGCAGGAAGTTCAACAGCAGCTGCGAGGAGAAATGGAGAAATCCAACAAGGAAATGAGAACAATGATCGCCGGCATGGACCAAAAACTCAATGTCTTGGTTCAGATCATGGCCAGAGAAAGGAATGGGGAAAGAGAGGAAGCAACTCAACTAGAGAAAACCCCCATTCTACCCACGAAGCTCCAACCGGAGTTTGGCACCAATCAATGCTCAAGAGTCAAACCTCCCAAGGTATTCTTACCCAATCCACCAAGGATCGAATTGCCTTTGTTCACCGGAGAGAATCCACGCATTTGGCTTCGCAAGTGCCAGAAGTACTTCATAAGTTACCAAATTCCACCAAAGCAGCAGATGGAAGTAGTCGAAATGTTCCTTGACAATAAGGCAGATGTATGGTACCAAGGCATCAAGGTGGACTTTCCAGATTTGTCATGGCAACAATTTGCCGACATGCTCAACGAGAGATTTGCAAAAAAAGGTACGCGCGATGTGGTGGAGGATTTCAATAAGTTGCAACAATCTGGAACTGTGGAGGATTACCAAGAAAAGTTTGAAGAATTGAAATCACTTAAAGAATCTTCACCTCTCTGAATCATACTTCATTTCAAGTTTTATTAGTGGATTGCGAGAGGAAATTAAAACCATGGTAAAAATGTTGAAACCAAACAAAGTGTCGGATGCGATGGAGTTAGCTCAATTGCAGGAGGAAGCTTGGAAACTGCAGCAAAAGTCTGCTAAGCTAATAACAAAATCACCTGTTGATCCTAAGTTTGGCCTGTTTAAGAACACTGCGGCTATTTCTAATGCCTATAAGGTTCCACCATCTAGTATGCTTAAAAACGAGAATAATGAAACCACGCCAACTAGGAAGATATCTCCACAGGAGATTCAATTTTGGAGGAACAATGGACTGTGTTTTAAATGTGGGGAGCGTTATGGTGCCAGACATCAGTGTAAGAATAGACAGCTGAATATGATGGTAGTTGAGGAGGAAGACGAAGGGGAATTCCTAGATGCGGTAGGGGAGCAGGATGAAAAAACGGGCAACCCAGGGGAACTGATGGATGTATCATTACATGCGCACTCTCCGAGGAGAAATCAAAGGATTTCCTGTGTATATTTTAGTAGACACAGGTAGTTCAGAAACCTATATTAGCCAACATCTGGTAAAAAATCTAGAATTACCATATGTAGTCACTAATCCCTTCACAGTGGTCATTGGAGATGGTTCGAGTGTGATAGGGTGCACCAAGTGCCCAAAAGTGCTATGGTCCACCAACAATCACAAATTCTGTTTTGACATGAGGATTATGGAGCTAGGAGGGTGGTGTGAGGACTTGCAAATTCCTTACATATTTCTTGAAAATTTCCTTTTATTTGAAAATTATTTGGAAATTACTATTCTATTCCATATTGCTACTTAATCACCCTAGAAAAAGTGCCAATGATCATAGAAAATTAGGGTTTTCCTTACCGATTTCAATTTGAAGTGAAATAGGGTTTTTCGTGTATCCGTCGTATAATTATCCGGTACGGAACGAGGATCAAATTTGGTGCTTAAGAGTGACTTTTGGATGAGGAAATATTATATGATTAGAAGTGATAATAATAAGTTAGTGATTAGAAGTTAAAAACTCAAGTATATGTGATTTAAGGACAAACGGCTTGGACCGACGGGTGTCGCGCGCTACCGATTTAACCACCACTTGATCACCACTTTCTTGCCATACAAGCTTATCACTAATTGAGCAAAATATCTTCCCCCTCATGGTTATCTCTTGACCAAAATATGTGGCCAAAATGCAAGGAGAAGAAAGAGAAATTTTTGTGGTTGTAATTAAACCAAGTGTTGGCCAAACTTGTGGCTTAGATTAATCCTAATCTCTTGTCTTCTTAACTCCCTAAGAACAGCCTTTCTTCTTCATTTTTTCTGCTCCATAGCCGAGACAAGAGAGAGAGAGAAAGACAAAGAGAGTTCATCTTGTTCTTCTCCAAATCTTGAAAAGTTTCTTCTATTCGCGCAAATCTACTCCGATTAAGTTGTTATCTAGCACAAGGGCTACCTACCGGTATAATTTTCTTGAGGAATAAAGGCCTTAAACACTTGTTTCTAGTCTCCTTGGAAAGGTATACATGCTAGAACCTTGACTCTCCGATTAAATTCGCGATTAGCTGCTAAATATGTCACATATGGTTGAATTATTGATGTATGTGGTGAAATAGAGGCTTGGATCATGATTTTCCATTTTTATTGGAATTGTTACAGTTTTCCTATAATTTTTCTAGTGCTTAAAAATTGGGGCTTTGATGTTTATAATCTGATATGGGAAGTTAAGGTAGTGAAGCAAGCCAAAAATAAGGAAATTAGCAATTGATTGCAAGAATCCCAGATTTCTGGAAAATTTCAATTCAGTTCTGCCCGGTTTTAGTACTCATAGTTAGAGGTCGAATTAGGCTTGGCCTAAAACTTTCAAGTTGTAGAGAATGTTATTTTATAGGTGCCTACAAAATTTCAGCTCAATCGGAACAATGTAGCCTGTGAAAAGACCAAAATGACAGTTTAGTCTATTTGGTTGTATTTATTCACTATGATCCGTACTGATTTAGCCAATGGCCAAAACATGAAAGTTTTAGTACCCTGTCTTATCTTTTCAACACCACCAAGAACTTCTTAAACAGACCTCGGTAGACTGAGATATGGTCATTTAAATGCAGTACGGTTGATTAGCCGAATAGTTGGAACCAGGTTATATGAATTGGGAATTTGATTAGGTTACACTGAAAATTAGACTAAGTGCTCTTCATAAAAATTGTAGGCCTTCATCTTAGATTCGAATTGGTATAATTTGTACCTCAATCTGATAAGCGTAGCTTCGGATGTGCCTGTTCCGCAAAAACCCATCAAATCTGTCTTCTATAAGCTTTGTTTCCGCACTTGATATTAGCTTAATCTTTGTTCTTGTATTGTTTTAAGCCTATGGATTGGCTATTGAACTGACTTTGAGTTGTGGATAACTTTGGGTTGGATTGAGTAAGATAATGAAGCCATAAATGGCTGGAAAAATAGGTAAATACAAAGGGCGTGCTGCCCAAATTTTCGCTCGAGGGCTAAGTTTCTATTTGAATTTGTATATTTTCGTTTGGCAAATACTATGACCGTTTTACCATTCCGTTTTACCATTCCAAAACATGATACCTCTTCAATTTGAAACGCCAGATGTTTACTTACTCCGTACCTAAAATATAGAGGTATGATTTAGGGTTTTCTCGGCCACAAGTGAACCACGTTTAAGTGAGGTTTTAAATGTGAACGTAAGGTAGTATTGTCCTCCTTTTCACATGATTTTATCATGACGTGTAGACTATACTAGCTGCTTGGGTATGAGGTGATTTTGAACTATCTAAATGATTCCGAAAACAATATTTTTAGCCTATCTCGTTGGAGTCCGAGTTGTCTTTGATCCAAGTGTTTTCCGCCGGACATTTTATAACCCGCTTGAGTTAGTTTTGTGTTTGATTTATGAAACCCTAGTTATTTTCGTCCTCCGATCCAAATATCCCCTTTTCACTATAAAGGCGTCTTTATACATTTTACTTATCAATTGCCGGTTTTTCTTTGATTTCACTTACTTGTTTGTGCTAGATAGATTGTAATATTCTTTCTCATTTACTCTTAGGTTTTCTCGGTGACTGAGGTAATATACGGAAGGATATTTGCACGTTGTTTTACGTAAATAGGTGAGTGTTCCTTGTTTGTTATGTTTCTTGATTATATGGCTTATATATGACTGATAACATGTTAAACGCTTTCAATGATTAGCCAAAACGAGTTTTCTAGGCGAGTGTGTACTTTATCGCACTCAACCTAAATGATTGTGAAATTTTCAATGATTGAACGATTGAAATGTTACTTGTACATGAATGTAAGCCTTTTGGCTGAACTGGCCACTGCCCCTTGTTACCGATCGACTTGAGCCAGAAGCGGACTCGGTCGGGCGATATGGTGACGACCTGGGTGAACGTTTGGTATACTCGAGTATTACTTTGTAGGTTGGTGGAGCCTGGCCAATGTCCAGGAAGGGTTGAATGAAATGAACGAACGAACGAGGGTTTCATTGATAAATGAAAAATGCATTTTCAAACGAATGAAGGAATAAGGGGAATGACAGGAGAACGAACGAATGAACGAACGTATCCTTTTCATGTGTGACTTATTGTAAATGTTGTAAATGTTTCTTGACTTATTGTTTGATTTATGGCTTGATTATATGTTCGGAACCTCACTGAGCTTTTAGCTCATCTCTTTAGTTTTATTTTCCTTAACAGGAGAAGGCGAGCAGAGGCGAGAGCTCTGTATCGATCGGCTAGGTCTAGTTTTGGTTCTCGCCCTAGTGCTTGGCACGGGATGGTTGTATGGTGACTTGGGAACTTTTGTATTCTCGACGGTTGTACTTCTTTCTTAGTTAGCAATGTGTATAAGTTTCGTTTTAAGTTTTGGATCCTCGTTTTGCTCTTTCTTGTTATTTCCGATTTATGTGAGTGAACAACTGAGTCCCGGCGAAAGCTAGGCAGGCGGCCTGCCGAACCTTGGGGTACGCCCTAGGGGGAGGTGGGGGCGTCACAGGTGGGACCTAATCTTAGGAGTGGATTGGATGACGCATTATAGCCCCATCACCTTTGATTTCCACAAGCTACATATAGCTATTCACAGTGAAGCAGAAGAAGTGATCCTGCAGGGATGTGTAGTAGAGGCTGAACTTAATCTACTGAGGAATAAGGACCTACGAGACTACATCAACTATAAGCATAGTTGTTACAACCTAACATCTGAGCTCCAGCAAGGGAGTTTAAATACCGACACACTAGCAGAGGTAAAGGAACTATTGGACAAGTACAGAGAGGTCTTTGCTGCTCCTACAGGGTTACCACCTGAGAGGAATCTGGATCATTCCATACCTCTTAAGGCTGATGCTCATGCCTTCAAAATCAAGCCCTATAGGTATCCACACTCACAAAAGGCTGAGATAGAGAGACAAGTCATAGAAATGCTAGACAGTGGGATCATTAAACACAACAATAGTCCCTATGCCTCACCTGTGCTGCTTGTTAAAAAAAAAAGATGGAACCTGGCATTTTTGTGTTGATTACAAGCACCTGAACAAACTAACTATTAAAGACAAATACCCTATCCCTAACATTGAGGAGCTGACAGCTGAGCTAGGAGGATCTAAGTACCACTCCAAGATAGACCTGCGAGCTGGTTATCATCAGGTGCGAGTCAAAGTCCAGGATGTGCACAAGACTGCTTTTCAGACCCATGAGGGACATTATGAATTTCTGGTGATGCCCTTTAGGTTAACCAACGCACCAGCCACCTTTCAGGCTTTGATGAATCAGGTTTTTCAGCCTTACCTACGCAAGTTTGTATTGATATTCTTTGATGACATATTGGTTTATAGCAAGGACTTGGGCCAGCATGTACAGTATTTGGATGTGGTGTTAAAAGTATTGAAGGAAAACCAGCTCTATGCTAAGCCATCTAAATGTTCTTTTGCCCAGCAAAGGATTGAATACCTGGGGCACATAATCTCCTCAGAAGGAGTGAGTATGGAAGATGAGAAGATAAAGGATGTACTGAATTGGCCTACACCCAACTCAGTTAAGGCCTTAAGGGGATTTCTAGGCCTTACTGGTTATTACAGGCGATTCATCAAGCATTATGGCATCATATGCAGACCATTGACAGACTTACTCAAGAAAGATAGTTTCTGCTGGAATGAGCAAGCAGAAGCTGCCTTTCGGGAATTGAAGCAAATCATGTGCTCTTCCCCAGTCCTAAGGCTACCAGACTTTGAGAAACCATTTGTAATTGAAACAGATGCCAGCAATGGAGGTATCGATGCAGTTTTATAGCAGGATTCTCACTCAATAGCTTATCTCAGCAGAGCTCTCTCACCTGGGAATTTGGGTTTATCTGTCTATGAGAAAGAATTAATGGCCTTAGTGTTAGCTGTGACCAAGTGGCGGCACTATTTGGTTGGACATCACTTCATTGTTAAAACTGATCACCAGTCACTGAAGTACTTATTGGAACAACGACTGACCACTCCCTTGCAACATAAGTGGTTGACTAAATTGCTGGGTATGGACTATGAGATACAATACAAGAAAGGAAGTGATGATAATGCTACGGATGCTCTATCCAGGAAGGTCTGCTATGCCCAGGAAAACCAACAAGAACACTCTATACTGGCACTCTCTGCAGTTAGACCCAAGTGGATGAAGGATCTATGTAGTAGCTATGCAGGGGATGACAAATGGCAATCTGTTATAGCTCAGTGTTAGCTGGTCTCACAAGCTGAGAGTGACTATCAGGTTATAGACGGTATAATTAAGTATAAAGGGAAGCTGGTTGTGGGATCAGCCAACAATATCAGGAACTCCTTACTAAAAGTAGTACATGACACTGCTTTGGCAGGGCACTCTAGTCAGAGAGGGACTTATCAGAAATTGAAGAGCTCATTTTATTGGGAGGGGATGAAGCAAGATGTGGCCAAGTTTGTCAGCTCTTGTGAGGTATGCCAGAGATGCAAACATGAAAATATGCCTTATCCAGGCCTATTGCAGGCCTTGTCTATTCCTGATAAAGCATGGTCTCATCTTACTATAGACTTCATTGAGAAGTTGCCTATTTCTCACGGGTTTGACACTGTCCTTGTGGTTATCGACCGGTTCACTAAATATGCTCATTTCTTGGCACTCAGGCATCCTTTCTCAGCCACACAGGTTGCACAGCATTTTTTGGACAATATATACAAGTTGCATGGACTACCAGTGTCCATTGTAAGTGATAGAGATAAAGTCTTCACTAGCAAGTTTTGGCAAGAGCTCTTTAGACTAATGGGGTGGAATTACATCTGAGCTCTTCCTACCACCCCCAAATAGACGGGCAGTCTGAGAGGCTTAATCAATGCCTGGAGAACTTCTTAAGGTGTATGACTAGTGAACATCCCACTCACTGGCATAAATGGTTGTCATTGGCAGAGCTATGGTACAACACTACGTTCCACTCAGGATTACAAGCCACACCTTTTGAAGCCCTCTATGGTTACAAGCCAACACACGTACAACTGGGGCCTTACCAGGACACTATCATACCAGGAGCAAAGGATTTGGTACAGGAAAGAATTAGAATCTCTCAGTCCATTCGGGAACAACTGGACAAGGCACAGTAAAGGATGACTTATTTTGCCAACCAGCACAGAACTGAAAGGACTTTAGCAGTTGGAGATTACGTGTTCCTTAAGCTACAACCCTACAGACAACAGTCCTTAGCTATCAGGAAAAGTCTCAAACTAGCAGCCAAGTATTACAGACTCAAGTTACCAGAAGGAGCCAGGATACATCCAATATTTCATGTGTCCCTACTTAAGAAAAAGATTGGGCCATATCAGCATACCACTCCCACCATGCCAGAGTTTGACATGCAAAATCAGTGCATATTAGAACCTGAAGCAATCCTTAAACGAAGGGTTATCCTCAGAAATGATCAACCTGTGATACAATATCTGATCAAGTGGACTAATATGGATAGTGATGAAGCTTCATGGGAAGATGCCTCTGTTATTAGCCATCAATTTCCACTTTTCCAGCCTTGAGGACAAGGCTGATCATAAGGGGAGGGAATTGTCAGGACTGGAAGGACTTAATTGTAATTAGTGAATAATAAATACCTATTTCTGTTCTGTTAGGTCGGTTACTCAGGTGGTTAGAAGTAATGATGTCAGCAGCTCAGTTAGTTAGCAGACGGTTAGCTAGCTAATCTCCTTATAAGGAGCTCAGTACACGAGATGAGGATTATTGAGCAGAATAACAAACTTGATTCTTATTTCTCCTTCATTTTCTCTCACTTACTCTTCTTCCTCATTTCTTATTCTCCCTAAATTCCTTCCTCTCTTCCCTGTGCTACGGCAGCCCAGTCTCAGGAATTCTACTTGAATTCCTGACATACAGATACCCCCAAATCTGCCGACAGAGACTTGATGTGCCTAATAAGAAATAGGCCAACGTGCTACATGAGTAGAATAAACCAACCTGACTAAAGAACTCGAATCCAATTCAGCCACAAAATCTCTAAGACATCTTTCCCGGCAACCAAGTAAACCCACCATTAACGACAAAACTTCTGCCACGATAACATCCTGCTCCATAAACTCTTTATAGAATGCAAAGACTAACATCCCCTCACTAGTCCTCCCCAAATGCTTCTTTCGCCGATACACTGGCATCTGTATTAAGTTTAACCGAATGCATAGGAAGTTTTACCCAAGAGATGATAATGGGCCGACTCACCCTACCTTTGCCGTCCCGTACCCAAATACAATCTCTATCTCCCCTATAGAATTGAGGCATCAGCAACTTGGCCTTCCCCATTTGATCAATAAAGTTGTACACCTGAGAAAGGATTTGATCCCGCCGATATCATCGAACCCTCAAAACGAGCCAAATTCCTTGCCTTCCAAATAAACCACAGTCCTACCATCGGGACAAGCACTCGAATATGGTTACGCATCATGAATTGATGTGAAAAAACTAAGAAGCAATTCTAGCATGTACACCCATGGCCACCCGATCCACAATATCAAAGAGTCTAGCAAAATGCCCCTATCGGCCTGTAACAAACAAATGAACGACTGTTTCCACCACATTGCCAGAACAACAACATTTAGACACTAATGGTAATCCCTTGTATTGAAGCTGGCAGTCTAAAGGAATCCATTTCCTTAATAATCTCCAGACGAAAAACGAGACCTTCAATGGAACCATTGACCTCTATATCAATGTATTGACAACGGACAAATTGCTTTTTGCATGAATCACCTCCCAAGCCAAAACTACAGATAATTCTCTGGTGGAAGAAACAACTCACACCAATTGATCTTTAAGAATTGAAAAAATTTGCAACTTTAAAATTTTAAACACCACACATTTTGAAAGTAATTGCTGGAGACGGTGCACATCCTAGCCATTAGATCGGAAAAATTTGCCAACCAGCATATGAGGCGCATTTGGTACAACCAACAATGTTGAGAGAGAAATGTTTGTACACCACATATCCATCCAAAAATCCACCAGACCCTTCCTGAAACACCAACGAATATTACTTTTAGCAATTTCCCTTACCTCCGTTAAATGACGTCAGGAAATTGATGGTCTACCAACCTCTGCTAGAAAGGGATGAACTCTCTTGACATGTTTGCAATGCATAAAATTTGCCCAAGTTGAGTCATTACACCTTAATTTCCACCAAAGTTTACATGAAAAAGCTTTTAACACATCAAATGATCGGAGACCCAAACTTCCTTCCTCGACTGGATAGCAAACTTTCTCTCAGGCTACCCAATGAACCCTCCTATGTTCCATAGAGTTATCCCAGAAAAAGGAATTATAAATTCATCCCAAAGAAACTACAACCGCCCTCGGAGGTTGCAACATTTGAAAAATATACACAGGATTAGCCTCGAGAGCATAACATAGCAAATTAGTTTCCCTCCCATTGAAAGCATTTTTGAACTCCACTGGAAAGACCTCTACCTCAATTTGGATAAAATACAATTGAACATAGCACAAGTTGCCCTTCCCTTACTCAAAGGAGCCCTCAACTAAAGAAAAAGAAAACTCTGCTCTTTAAATCCCAGAGTTGTTGTCACCAATTGAACGTGTTCATCCGTCAATCTCGAGGAGGAGGAGTAAGAACTCTTACTAACATTCACCTTTGGACCAGAACATGATTGATAATGCTGCAAGAAATTCCTAATTGCAACCAAAGCACGGGGAAAACATATAGTGAAAATGATCATGTCATCCGCAAAGACTAAGTATGGAACTCGCGAGCCTGCAGTTGCAAAAAATGACTCTCATTCGAGACAAAAAGTTGCTAGACTCCTCTCCCAAGATACTCAACCACAAAAAGGAACAGCACTGGAGAAAGCGGATCACTCTGTCTGACCCCTTGGTAAGACTTAAAGAAATCCGAAGGTTCTTCATTAACCAAAATCCAAAACCAAGAATTGGAGAATGTCCTAAACAATAAATCAACAACTTTAAACCTATCAAATTACAGAAGCATAAATAACAAGAAAGACGAACCAACCCTATCATAAATCTTTTCCATGTCCAACTTTAAGATCAAATTGGGATCTAGCAGCCGTCTATCCACATCAGCAACTAGTTCCTAGACTAATAGAATATTATCTGCAATTCCACGCCCTAAAACAAAACCTGTTTGGCATGGAGAAATAAGAGTGGGTAGCAGCCTGCCAAGTCTATTACCCCAAATCTTTGATATTATCTTGGAACTCACATTACAAAGGCTAAGAGGCTGAAACTCATGCTATTAGAATGCATCCTCCATTTTAGGAAAAAGGACCAGTAGGGAACTCGTCCAACCTTTCGGTTGTTCTTCCCCTTAAAGAAATTGTGTATTTCTAGCAACAGATCATCTTTAATAATGTTCCAACAAAACTAATAGAATCCAGCCCCAAAAACGTCAGGTCCTGGTGCACTATTGACATTCATTGCAAAAACCACCGAACGAATTTCCTCCAATGACAGAGGCTCCTTCATCATATCATTGTCATCAAGAACAACTTTCGACACTTCAAATGGAAGCTCATGGACAGGAACCGTCGGGCTTTTTGAAGAGAATAATGTCGAATAGAAACTAATCGCCGAAACCTTAATGTCATGTAATGATTCACACAATCTCCTTGTAGACACCAAAAATTTCAATTTCAATTTTATTTTATTCAATTTTAGCTTTATTTATTATTTATTATTATTTATTGTTTATTTTTATAAGTTTACAAAATGATAGTTAGTGTTTATTTTTGCTTATTTTTATAAATTAGGTTCATTATTTTTCTTTTTAAGATAGTTTTGCATTAAATTTCTAGGAAATTCTCACAAAAATTCAAAAATTTGTTTTTAATCCTTTTAAGATTTAATTTCTTTAAAATAAATGAAAATTTTACAATACAATTTCAATTAGGAATTAAAATTTTTGTTTGCTTAAATTGATTTTGAAAAACAAAAAAAAAATAAATAAAAGAGGATAGATGGAGACCATGCACAATAGCTAGGTGGGGTGAATGCAAATGAGACAAGTGTCTCTATTTTTCTTTTGACACCACAACACTTGCTAAATTAGTAGGATGACCCTTGTTGATTTGGGAAACAAAAGAAAGAAAAGGCTACGGGAACAAAGGGGAGAAAGGGACCGAGAGAGGGTTTTGGGGGTGAGGAAAGGAAGGAAAGGAAGCTACGGGCTGAGGAAGGAGAGACAAAAACGAAAAAGCCAAAGAGAGACTTCGGGCAGTGGGAAAAAGAAAAAAGAAGAAGAAAACAAGAGATGAGAGCTCGGCTGGGGAGAGTGAGGGAGAAAGAGCAAAACTGTGGAGAGTAAGAAAAGAAGGAAGAAACTAGGTAAAAAGATAGAAACAAAAGGAATAGGGTTTCGGTTGAAGAAGGAAGGGAGAGAGAGCAAGAATCTGGAAGTAACAGCAAGCTGAGAACAACGAGAGGGAATCAGGGAAGCAAAAAAAAAGGAGAGGAGCTTCGGGTAGGAAGGAAAACAGGAGGAAAAAGTGAGGAAAAAGCTGGAAGAAAGAGAAGAACCGAGAGAAAGAGAGGAAGGAAGAGAGGAAGAAAGGGAAAAGGAAAAAGAAAGAGAGGAAACCAGAAAAAGAGAACTTGGAAACAAGGGAGGAACTTTAGAAAAGAGAGGGAGAGAGGGAAGCAAAGAAAGAGAGAAAAACGAGAAAAAAGCGCAGCAAAATTTCAGAAAATTTTTGAGCCAGGGTTGATTTTCTGACCCCATTTTTGCCCAAAATCCCAGTTCGATTTAGCCTTTTAGGGGATTTTCTTTGTTGCTGCACAATATACGTTTATCAGAGAGCAACTTTCGTTCAGGAAAGTTCTTAGAAAAACGTCTCCAAGCACGTTGAAATCATTACCTCGTCAGTCCTTGAAGCTGGTTCCGGGAAGCTTCAATCTTCAAGTTTTTGCATTTGGATCCGTTGCCTTCAAGGTTTAACGTGTTGTTTCATCTCTTTAAAGCACCAAAGGTGAGGCATTTCGTCTTCTCCCGTTTCATTTAAGCTTAGAATCACATCAGACTTGGCAAAAATTCTTGCCGAACTTGTTTTGCTATTTTTCTTCTCTTTTTGCTGTGTTTCTACTTATTTCATAGCATTTAGATCAGTTTTTCTTGCATGATGTTGCGTTAAACTTTGCTTGAGAATCTAAGGTCACATGGGTTTGAATTCCTAGTTTCTTCTTACTTGACAAGGTGAATCTCTGGTCGTTGCCTTTAAGAAACCCAGAAAAAGCAGCAAAGCTTGGAGTCAGCGAAGAAGAATCGCCTGTTGTCATTCTGAATCATTTGCTTGTTTAGATGATGAAGTTCTGTGTGTTTTGTGGCTTAGATTAAAGTCTTGATGTTTGGTTGAGATTTAATGCAAAGGGAAACTTGTACCGTGAGCTCATGAAATCGCAGAGGAAGGAAACCGGTAGAAAGAATAAAAGCTTCTTCGAAGATGCATGAAATAACTTCCAAAATTGCATTTTAACCCCTCAAGTTCCCCATAATGTTACTATGGCCCAAAAAATTGGAAAATTTAATCAATTTTATCCTTTTAAAATGTTATTTTTCTTTGGTATGCTATAATGTGATTTTTGGACAGATTATTTGAGAATTTTTAGGATGTGTCGCGCCCCATTTTTTGATAAGAAAAAATAAATGGTTTGAGAAAATGTAGTTTTTGATTCAATTTTGATTGGAGAATGATTTTTGTGAGTTGAAAAGACATGGGTCTCAATGGGACTTGGAAAGCGACGATTCGACCCAAAAAATAGTTTTAAAAAGGGTTTTGAAATGAAAAGTTTGGAGTCGCCACTTGGTAATGATTTAAGGTGTACCAAGTCACCTAAAAAAATAAGTTTTAAAGTCAAGTAGTAATAAACCCTTTTTAAAACGACTCCTAGTCTACGTAAAACAAAGAAAAAGGTTCGGGAGTCACGTTTGACAAAGAAGAAGGTAAGGATAGACTCCAAGGCACCCCTTTTGACCTAGCCAAGGCTAGTTGCGTGACTTAACCCTAACTTTCCTGACTTTCTACCCAGGGTATGTGTTGCATGTTGGATTATGCCTATATGAATGCAAAAAACGAAAAAATGCAATCTTAAATTCTACGATGTCTCTCGTGAGGTTTTTGGTCCCAAACCACATGAATTGTGGCGGCCAATAAAGGGAAACCTCATAGAGGTCGATTGATGCCAATGGTGACTCAAATGCAAGTGTGCAAGTGTATGAAAAGATTCACGTATGAAATGGTGTAAAAAATAAAGTGCTTGTGTGCGTATGTGTAAAGAAAGTGCACGTGTGAAAAAATCAAGGTATTAGTGTGTGAGTGTGTAAAGAAAGTGCACGTGTGAATTTGGATGAAAAATCAAGGTATTAGTGTGTGCAAATGAATGAAGATAGGATTATAAATATATATGTGAAATTTGAGTTCCACTTGTGGAGTAAGATGAGTAAAACATAGTGAAAAATATGGATTGAGAAATGTGGGAAAAGGGGTGATTAAAAGAACATGGAAGTGAGAAAAAAATGAAAGTATGTCCCTAAGGGAATGCAACAAATTGGGTACGGGGATGACGCCTAATTTTTCGACTTTGATTTTCCCTCGGATTAGAAGGTAAAACTAGCGTGCTAAGGCTATCGAGTAGCCACACTCGCTCGTTTCCCTTATCAAGAGGGGATTTTCACGCAAATGAACCCTAACTAGCATGAGATGCAAGTCCTAAAGTGAAGGGGAAGAGGTTTGAGGAACATACCAAATGATAAAACTACAGAAAATGCGTGATATGTGGTGAACAGGCAAAAATGCATTAATGAAAAGAAAGGAAAAAGCCTATTGGGTCTAGCATTGGACTAGCCCTTTCTATGACATCCTACTAGCGTTGGACTAATGGAAACGATAAAAAAAGCCACAACTAGCGTTGGACTAGTGTGGTGACGTACATTCATCCATTCCATTCATCCACACTATAAAAAGCGAGTAGACATGCGAATCACGTAGCACATAACAATTAGCATGCTTGACTAGATGCAAAATCCTAATAAAGCATTTAACATATAACACATAGGCATGCAACCATTACATCTGCTAACTAAAACAAAAGGGAAAGGGAAAATGGACCAAATTACTTGCTACGCCCTATCTATTACAAGCCAAGAGGTGTACACATACCCCATTAAAAGAATAACTTAATGAAAACAAAAAAGTAAATGACATAAGTAAAAGGAATTAAAGAAAAGCTAGGAAAGCAAAGTAGACATGCAATTCACTTAGCACGTTGAGTCACATAAGAGAAACAAAAAAGATAAAAGGAATTATACCGCTCCCTCTTGTAGTGTTAAATGGACGAGACTTAAAACGGGCTAAAACCATCAAAAGAAAAGATTAATGCACCAATGATAGAATAAACATATAAACCAATTTGATTTCACCAAAAACATCGAATTCTTGCTCAATTGCAATTAAAATTCAAATAATGCATAATGGCCAAGGAAAAGTGGAACAAGCTCATCAAATTCCCAAATATAGCAACTACTAAAACTCAAAAACGACCTTTAATCGATCATTCAAATCCAAATGACACATTTTAGGAACTTTAAAAGTCTAAAAGCAAGAAAAAGGTCAAAATAACCCATTTATTTTAGGGAAATTAAAGAAGATAGGCAAACACCAACTCATTTAGACACAAAGCTCACAAATTCATGCATTAAGTACCTCTCAAACAAAAAAACATGATAATTAGTGAAAACAAACAAGCAATTGAGTTGAGAAATTGATGCTACCAAAGATTCCATTGCGAACATTAATCAAGCACTTAAGCCTAATGGAACATTTTTTAAGAGCTTCGGGGGTCCAAGGGCGAAGGAAAAGTCAAACAATGGATCCAATTGCAACTATCCTAGGACTTAATTGCAAGAATTGGGAATGTAATTGGGCTTTTGCAGAACAAGGAGGAACTTGAAGGGTTAAAAGACAATTTTTCTTTGACTTTTCATGCATGCATACGTGAATTTCAGTTTTCTGCAATGCTTTCCTTTGCTGCAAAATTTGCAGCTTATCAAATTGCTTCCTTAAACTCCCGACAACAGATTCAAGCAACAAGGCCATTCCACAGATTCTTCTAATCATGAACAACAAAACCAACATCAAAAAGAAGAAAAGAAACATTCCATGTCGGCTACAAGCTCTTGCAGCATTGCTGCAATAAAAATTTAGACAAGCCGAAGTTGCCTTCTTTTCTTTTTAACAAACCAGCAATATGGCAAAAACCTGAGCAAAGCTCACGCTGCATCCATTCTCCTATAACCTCCATTGACACAAGATGGAGTATGCAAACAAGGTGATCAAAACACAACTTTATGAGCTGTTTGCGTGAACAAGGAAACAATAAAAACATCAAAAGACATAAGAGTGAAATGCAGCTTCTTTTTGTTTCACTTAGCTGGGACACATTCATGCAAGTAAGCCAAGAAGAAACATGATGAAGTTGTTATCTAGATAGAATACCAGTTTGGAACCAAAAAAAATAAACAAAAAAAAACTAGGACTGTGAAACACAAAGTTCGGCAGGCTGATGTACATTTTCCAGCAATGTTTGGACATGTTTCCTTAAACAAACACACAAACATCAACACCAAACCTTCCTTCTCATCCCTTCAACACCCAAATGAAACAAGCAAAGGATATCTAAAACCAAATTCAAGAGCTGCTGCAGGACAAAAATTGCGGCACCAATGACGAGAAAAAAGAAAGAGACTTGCGGCAGAAAATGAAGCTTGCTGCAATTCCAATTCCAATAAAGATTCCAGAATTCATCCCAAACTTTCATTTAGATTTCAGCTTACAATGAGCAACAAAACAAACCATTCTCACATCCAAAACTTGATCTAAACAAAATTCCATTAGAGCTTAGCATCTAAACATACAAGAGAAAGCTTAACTTTGTGGGCTGCTTCGATGAAACAGTGAATAAAATGCAGCTTTTAGAGATTTTTCAATGCAACCTTCCTATCTAAACACGGCTAACCCTTAAACAAACATTACCATTTTGACTTTAACAACAATCATCATCAAGCTCAACATCCAAATAAGCCAAAACCATGGGAAGAAATCTTACAAAAGTTGGAAACACTCCATGCAGAACCACGGACAGATTAGTTACAATCAAGACACACTTGCTGCACTCTCTATTTCCAAAAGCCCATTTCTTAATCCCACTCGGATTATATATTTTCAAAATCAAACCCACAACTGTAGACTAAGCAAAACATATAATCACCACCATCAAAAACAAGCAAAAGACTTAGGAATAGATCATACAAAATTCTGGGAAAAACATGTGAAACATGGGTCAGCAACTTGGAGATTTATTTTTAGCAATTATTCAAGCATGATTCATGTATTTCTGACTTTGACTCAAACACACAAAAACCCATCCAAGCATCGTGACACAACATTTCAACATTCAAACGAACCAAGAAAGAAAAGAACAACTTAGCATGGGAACATGTAAATCTGGAAAAATTCTGCTGCTACTTCTCTTTTTACATATAAATTCCAGATTCAAACACCCAACTTAATCAAACCTCTCAACCAGCTACTAGCTCTTAACCCAGGTAATTAACAAACACTCTAAACCAAAATGATTAGGTAGAAATGCAGCAAAAGAAGGGATGACACTTGCAGCAATAAAACCAGAACAAGACTCCCACATCCAACGAAACAAAACAGATTCAAAATGGAAATGGGCCATGCCATATAAATGCCTTTTCTTTTCAAAGGTATGATCTTGCTACTAAAATGCAGTCTAGGGACGAAATATAATCTAACGCCCAACCAAAATCAGACCCTACCATGCCCAACATGCCAAAAAAAAACATCAAAAAACAACAGCTTTAAGCTACAAACCACAAGCCCACGATGTTCTACCCATTGCACTCTGCCAAATCAAAAATTCCGAACCCAAACATGGCAAGGATACAACGTTAACATCAAACAGATTTTAAAAGAGGAAGTAAACGTTCATATACCTGAGCAGCAAAAGGAGGCAGCTTGGAAAGATCTTCAGCGGGCAACTTGGCCTTTCGATGATGATGGAAAACTGAAGAGAGCCGTGGGCTTCTTCTTCCTCAGTTCCGTTCGTTTGCTCAGTTCCCTCTCTTTCACTCTCTAATCCTAACCGCCGGTGAGCCTTCCTTTCTGTTTTAATCTTCCTCAAAGCTGCTTTCTTTTCTCTAAAACCCCGTTGTTACCCCCTTGTCTCTCCTCTACCGATGACTCTCTCAAAACCCCTCTAGCCGTCCACTTCCTTTTGCCGTATGCTTTTTCCGTTAAACCCAAAAACTCTCCCCCCGCGGCTGTGGTTTCTTTTTCTCTTTATATCAGACCCAAACCCTCACCTCAAAGGTGAGGATGAATGGCTTAATCCACATTAAAATCCAGCTATCAAATGGGACATGCGAGACTGTCCTTGCAAGCTGCAAAATATGCAGCTTGCATGCGCGACCATTTTTTTTTTTTTTTTGAATAAGACTAAAATGATAATAATAAATAACAAAAACAAATAAACAAACCAATTAATTAACATTTGAAATGAAAAATAAATAAACAAGAAACACCAAAAATGCAAATTGTCTATTTTTCCTTCCTTTTTTTTCATCATTTTCCACTCTTTCTTTCTTTTTTTTTTCATTTTTCCGTTTCTAAACCAACCAAACAATAAACAAAAATAAATTGATTAAAACTGACTAAAACAAAATAAATAAAATCAACTAAAACAAAAATTGCTATTTTTTCTTTTTTTTTTTTCATTTTCATTTTCATTTTTTCACTTTTCTTTTGTTTTCGAAATAACCTAACCAAAAAATAAATAAAGTCAAAAGATTGAATTTTAAAAGAAATAAACATATTTTGTGAACAATTTTCTTCCCTTTCCTTTTTTTCTTTTTCCAAGACAAAAATTGAATTTTAAAACAACTAAAACATATTTTCTTTTTTGAGAAATTCTACATTAAAAAGACTAAAAATAAAAATAATAAAATAAAACAAGTAAACGACTAAAGAAAATAAAAAGAAAAACTAAGAAAAACTAGCATGAACAAAAATAAATAAATCGTACCAAAATTTGGTGTCTACAGTTTGCCCCTCTTTGTCTGAGTTTTGGAAAAACTTGAGACAAAGAAGTAGACACCAAACACTTACCTGTGTCATTCGGTCACGAACGACTCGAAGGACTGCCATTTTTGAAAATGAGGACTGACCTCTTTTGAAAGAAAATTTTAACAAGGAATTGACTGAGACAAGAAATTTAAAGCGGGACTGACCCGAACAAGAATTTAAACGGGACTGACCCGAACAGAATTTAAACAGGACTGACCCGAACAGGAAAAATAAAACGGGACTGACCCGAACAAGAATTTAAACGGGACTGCCCTGGGAAGGTTTAAACTATAAATTGAGTTTTTACCTCGGGGTAGTTCAAATTTTGTACCAAGAGGGAGATTTGATCTCTGTGGCTGAACAAAATGAAATACGCACTAGTGGGACTGACCCATGGCTAGTGGTTAAACAAAAGGAAGTGCGCACTAGTGGGACTGACCCACGGCTAGTGGCTGAACAAAAGGAAGTGCGCACTAGTGGGACTGACCCACGGCTAATGGCTGAACAAAATGAAATGCGCACTAGTGGGACTGACCCACGGCTAGCGGCGAATGCAGATGAAAGGCACACTAGTGGGACAAACCCAACGGCTAGCGGCGATGAAAATGAAAGGCTCACCAGTGGGACAAACCCAACGGCTGGTGATAAATGCAATTAAAGGGCACACTAGTGGGACAAACCCAACGGCTAGCGGCGATGAAAATGAAAGGCTCACCAGTGGGACAAACCCAACGGCTGGTGGCAAATGCAATCAAAAGGCACACTAGTGGGACAAACCCAACGGCTAGCGGCGATGAAAATGAAAGGCTCACCAGTGGGACAAACCCAACGGCTGCTGATAAATGCAATCAAAAGGCACACTAGTGGGACAAACCCAACGGCTAGCGGTGATGAAAATGAAATGCTTACTGGCGGGACAAACCCAGCTCCAGTAGTAATGAAAATGAAAACCTTGACCATCGGACAGTGGGATTAAACCCAAGCCTGTCGTGATGAAACTTGATTTGTTTTTTGATTGATGATTTTCTTTTCTTTTCGCTTTTCTTTTGACTTTTGAGAATCTTTCCAAAAAATTAATTTGCCCCAGTATGGTGAATTTTTGCAATTTGAGTCCAAAGTTGACTTTGTATCGCCATACTGTTGCACCTTTTGATCAAATTTGCTTGCAACATTTTCGATCTGCCTTTGTTCACATGAGAACTCTTTCCGACATCGATTCCGGTGCGAAGTGTGATTACTTTCATCTGTGCCTGCAATTTTCTGCAAATGAGAAAAAACAAAAGAAATTGCCACCATCATTTGCCCCGTTTTCCTTTAAGAATCGTGTAAACATGAGTCTCTCGACGCCTTTATCAACTTTTGCTGCGACAGCCGATTGAGTTGGATTTCTCGCCCTAAGGCTTTTCCGATTTTCAAACTGACCAGGTATATGCTTTGCCATATTATGAAGTTTGTGTAGCTGGCTTGGCTGGATTTCAACTGTTTCCAAAGGATGACTGAATCCAAGTATACTTTTTGAAATAAATCACAGGGATTGTCATTTATCACAATTCAACGATAAAAAATGAGGTATGCAAGAAAATTCACATGTCATGTAAAAATGAATATGCACAAGAATGCACACACAACCATGTGTGCTTAAATTCTACAAAAATGTCATGAATACAAGTAATTTGGGAAAAAATGAGTTTCCTAAGAATGTATGTGCAAAAGAATGTTTTTTTCAAAATGACACAGCTTTGGCCAACGGATGTCATATTCAAGTCTTTGGATATCTTAGTTCCGGAATTCAATGTTGCCAGAGGTATGACAAAAATGAGGAGAAATCTAAATGGACCAAACCACCAGTTGTTCCTCTTTGTGCTTTCTCATTGCAGAAACCTACCTTAGCGCCCATTCGGGTTTTCACCAAGGTTGCCCCCCACCCTTTTTGTTGGTTTTTTCTTTCTTTTTCTTTTTTTTTTTCTTCTCTTGAGGTGCTCTTGTGGGTTTTCATCTAAGGAAACAATGGAAGAGCTCAACCATAGTCGACTCAGGAATGTAAGTTGAAGATTGCTGGCATCAGTAAAATGCGCTTCCCTTATAAACTTAAACAAAGGCATTATGGACATCACCTGCCAGTTGATTAGCAAAATCCCTAATAGAAATGCAGCAAGTGACGAAAGCCAGGACTTTGGGCTTTTGTAATGAGGTCAGGTGGGGTGTTTTTCAAGAAAAGTTGAGGCTTGAAAGCAGGTTTGATGAAAGGTGTGAAATAACCTGAGATTGCATCATTTTGAAATTATCTCTAATTTTGAACGAAACCGAGGAAATTTGCCCCAGTTTGATTGGATTTTCTCTTTCTTTGCATTTTCTTCATTGCATTTTTCTTACTTTTTGCATTTTCCTTCAAAAACTAAATTTGCCCCAGTGTGGGGTTCTTTCTTTTTCCCATTTTTCTTTCAAAAATAAATTTGCCCCAGTGTAGGGTTCTTTCTTTTTCCCATATCTCTTTCAAAGATAAATTTGCCCCAGTGTGGGGTTTTCCTTTTCTTTCTGATCACTTTTCAAAATGAATTTGCCCCAGTGTGGGGTTTGCAATTCTCAGGGGTTGCCAAACGAAAATTATTGTTCTGATAGTTCAAAGGGGATGACTAGGGATGAAATGTTTTGATTGGAAAGGAAGATGGCCTGACTTTTGCCTCGTCTCTTGCATGATTTCCTAAAAGAAACTTTACATAATCAAATAAAAAACATCTTACACATGTCCGAATTGATAGGTTGAGGGAATGTCTGTCCTTCCATCTCTCCTTTGAACACCCAATAAGCTTTGCCGATTTGAAGCAAATTTACCTTTGACTTCATCTTTCATCACTTTAGCACTTTGTTTCCTTCTTCAGAAGATCGGTGGCGGATCCTTTTGTTATGAACATAGGCCATGCGTTTTGACAACGTTGGTCATGACACATAGCATTATCAATCAGAATCAATCGTTAATGATACTGCTTTGACCAATCAACTTTCAACCTGGCTGGAAAGGGATTTTCTCAAATGAAGGGATTTATCAATGAAGGAATTTCCAAATGAAAGGATTTTTCAATGAAGGGAAATGAAGGCTTTTTCAAAGAAGGGATCTCTTAATGAAGGCCTTTTCAAAGCAGGGATTTCTCCATGAAGGGTTTTCTCAATGAAGGCTTTCTCAAAGAAGGGTTTTTTCAATGTATGGTCTCAAAGAAAGGATTTCTCAATGAAGGGATTTTTCAATGAAGGTTTCATCGGATTCCAGAACAGTGATATTCAAAGGGTCAAATAATTTTATTTTGGCCATCGAAAGAATTTAGAATGAAATTGAACCAATAAACAATCAATATAAACAAAATGGTATTAACAAAATAATGAAAAGATGTGACTATGCATGCTATCGAAAGAAAACAACATAGGAGCTTGATAATGCAAAAATGCTTTAGTCAAAACTTAATTAAACATGATAAAACTATTTACTCAAAAGCAAACGGTGACGAGTTTCATGAAGTTTAATAAATAACAATCCCCGGATTCATCCCAAATTCCCTTTGCGAGAGAAGATACTTGGCAATCCAATTGTGCAAGGTTTCTTCAAGATTTTCAAATGTCTTCATTGGAAGTGGATGCCTCAAAGGTGTCCTTGTGTTCAGGAAAAGGATTTGTATTTATGCTCGGTCCTTGTCTACCTTTCTTTTTTAGCACTATTTCACCTGCCTCGATCATGTCTTGGACTCTGTGCTTAAGTGCTCTACAGTCAGTAGTTGGGTGGCCGGGTGCTCCCGAATGATAGGCACAAGTGTACTGCGGATCGTAGTTGGCAGGGACGCCATGAGGGTGAGCTGGAGGGGGAATTACGCTGATTTTACCGGCGGCTTTTAATTGTTCGTACAATTGGTCCAAGGGCCTGCCAAGATTGGTAAAGGTACGATAATGATTTTGTTTTTGGGGTTCAATGGGTCGGGGGTAATTATAGGTGGGCCATTTGGTGGAGGAAATTGTTGATTGTAAGGAGGTCGGGGTCGAACTTGTTGGAAGTTAGGTTGAGATATTTGAAAAGGGGCCATAGGAGAGTTGTTGTAGTTAGGCCGAGGTCGAGAATGAATGGTATTGGTGTGATAAACAGGATGAGGGCTTGAATAGTAAGGGTTTGAGTAGGTAGGGTATTGTCGAGGTCTGGGTCTTGGAACAGGGCTTCGATTCCAGACAAAAGCAGTTTCCCCCTCTTGCCTTTTGGATTGTTGCTTCTTCCCATTACTACCTTGGCTTTGCAAAGCATCCAACTGCGATTTGAGGGCAGACACATTAACAATCTTTCCAGCCTTCACGAAATCATCAAATTCCTCAAGTTTATTAACAATTGCGGCAAATGAGCATCCAGTCATGCGGAAAATTTCTTCAAAGTACGGCGGATCATGTGCCTTAATGAAAGTTAGTATGATTTCGTCCTCCGTCATTGGTGGCTCGACTTTTGCAGCTACTTTCCTCCACCTCTTAGCATAAGTCTTGTGATCCTCAGAGGGTTTCCTCTTTGTCCCTTCCAACGTGGTTCGTGTTGGAGCCAGCTCACAATTATACTCGTACTGCCTTACAAAAGCGTTGGACAAGTCAAGCCAGGTCTTTGCTTCTTCGGGTTTCAGCTTGGAATACCAGTCGAGTGCATCCCCCTCGAGACTTTCAAGGAATAGCCTCAAAGGCAGATTTTCATCATCTGTTGGCCTACCCAACTTGTTGGCGAACAATCGGAGGTGCGTCTTGGGATTGCCCGTCCCATCATATTTGTTAAACTTCGGAGTTTTGAACCCTTCAGCCAATTGCACATTTGGGAAAAGGCAAAGTTCATCGTAATCCAGGACTCCTTGCTTGTTCAAACCCCGACTCCTCCTTATAAACTCATCAAAACGGTCAAGGCGTTTGAGCAGCTTTATATCAACGGGAGCAGAGAATTCCCCCATTTCTGGCTTGGTTTGAATGGTATGGTCCGGTAAGAAAGGCTCAGCTGTATCGTGATAAAAGGTATGCGGCTTAGGAGGTATATTCGAAGTGATTTGGGGTTGTGGGCCTTGCATGTAAGTAGGAAAGAATGAAGGATCAGGAGGGTGAGTGTATGGCAAATGTATGGTGGGATATGTGAAAGTTCCTTCGGGTGGAATAGGTAAAGATGGAATAACGGTGACTTGAGTTGAAGGGATGACAAATGGCTCCTGCTCAGCCTGCTTGACGGGTATAGGTTCGGGTTGAACTCCGCTGCTGATTAGCTCGTCAATCAATTTCCTTTGGGCCGCCATCTCAGTGGTCATCTTGTCGAACTTAGTGAGCATCTCAGTCAACTGAACCCCCAAACTCATGGTCTCGGGTTGAGCGGTAGTAGTAGACCTATCTGATTGTTCCGGTTGTGAACTCATGTTTACACGACTCCTTTGAGCTTGGCTACGGGATCGTGTTATAATGGGGCTTCGACGAGAAGCTATGTTTAAATATTACCTGAGCATTTTTGAAAAGATTGCCTTTAGATTTAACCCTTACTTAGTTATTACAATAAAAATAAAGAAAAGAAAGGGAAAAAGGCAAGAGTTAGTAGATATCCAGGAAATTCGGATGCATGTCCTATGGGGGAACCCTTTTTGTGCCAAGGGTAGGCCTAGCATGAAAATGCAATCCTCTAGGGTAGGCACCATACCATACCTGATGGATCTGATCAACTCATTGAGTGAAAGTAATTTTTTGCAAAATGAGGTCCACGTCCGAATGGATTGATCACTTTTGATCAATACAAGATTTTTCAAAAACGCACGGGTTTGACCTTGACGAACTTCCTATCGAAGAGTTTGGAATTCGTTGATAAAATTTCTCAGTGAATTACGGGTCAAAACCCCAACTGATCAAATGGCTGGATGCAATGGATGTTTTTCTCAAAAATCGACTAAGTTTTGAAATCCGACATTGAAACCCTAATTGGTCAAATGAAATTGACAATTTATTAAAAATCGACCGGATTACCCTAAAAAGGGAAACGGGTCAAATGAATTGAGTGAAATTTAAAACTTACTCAAAATTGACCGAATCATCCTAAAAAAGGAACTTGGTCAAATGAATTGAATGGAATTGAGAATTTATTCAAAATTGACCAGATCGCCCTAAAAGGGTAAATTGGTCAAATGAATCGACGATTTATTCAAAATCGACCGGATGACCCTAAAAAGGGTAAATTGGTCAAATGAATTGACGATTTATTCAAAATCGACCAGGTGACCCTAAAAAGGGTAAATTGGTCAAATGACCCTAAAAAGGGTAAATTGGTCAAATGAATTGACAATTTATTCCAAATCGACCAGGTGACCCTAAAAAGGGTAAATTGATCAAATGAATGGATGATTTTTCAAAAATTGACCGGATGACCCTAAAAAGGGTAAATTGGTCAAATGAATGGTTTATTCAAAATTGATTTTGAATTGACAAAAATGGATCGATTGAATCGTCTGGCCATTGGTGGCTTTAAAAAATTAGTCTATGAGCCTTCTAAAATCACGATTTGGCCTCAATTTATTTATTGTCTCAATAGGGAGGAATTACTTGTGAATTTCTTCAAATTAATGTCCTTTTACGCAAGGGAATTTTACCAATTTTGATAAAATGGCCAAAAAGTTATTATTAGATGCTCATATTCCAAAAATCACCCTTATGAAGACGATCGGATCCTACCTTACCTTGTGCACTACCCCTTTGGATGGTGCAAAATGTAAACGTGCAAGTCTCACTGGATTAAGTATCCAAGACACAAGGTGGCTTATTCCTAAACACGGGATTCCCTATGTGGCATTCCCTTTCTAGGGTTTATGCATGATGCCATTTATTAAAGCGATAAAACATGCAATTTGAAATGGAAACGTGACCTAAGGAGCCCTTTATATGCCAGGATAGGCCTAAAATGACATGCCATTATTAATTTATGAACAAAATATACTACAATTTTCAAACATGCACTAGCCTATCTACAAGGGTAAATCATAAAAGAAGGTCATGTCAGACCTCTTATTTGCTAATGTTTGTGAATGCAATGGGGGCACAAAACCAAGAAATGTTAGCGCAGTCAGATAAATACACATAACACATTGTAGCAACGAAATCAACACAAGGAAATAAAGCAATAAAAAGAAGAAAGGGGTTGGACCCCTCCCCTTGTGAATAATGTCCCTAGTTCAGGATAAGGCCGACTCTACCCTAGGCAATTCTATCATGGATGCATGAGGTTAGGGCTCACTAATGCATCTAGACTCGATAGGTCATAGGTCCCCGAGCCTTTAGACTTAGAAACCAAGGGTCATCAATCCCAAGGTTCTTTGTCGGTGGCTCGAGCGATTCCCCAGACATTGCTACGCACACGTCGTGTCACGGCCACATGTCTGAGTGATGTCGCGCCCCATTTTTTTTGATAAAAATAAAAATGAATGGTTTGAGAAAGATGTATTTTGTGATTTGGAAAATGAATTGTGATTTAAAAGAAAGATGGGTCTAAATGGGACTTTTGAAACTGCGACGATTTGACCCAAGAAAAATAGTTCAAAAAGGGTTTTTTATATGAAAAATGGAGTCGCCACTTGGTATAGAGTTAGGGTGTACCAAGTCACCCAAAAAGTGAATTTTTAAGGAAAAAAGTAAGAAACCCTTTTGAACGACTCCTAGTCCACGCAAACAAAGAAAAAGATTCGGGAGTCACATTTGACGAAGGGGAAGGCAAGGATAAAAATCCAAGGCACCCCTTCGACCTAGCCAAGGCTAGTTGCGTTGATTTAATCAAAAATTTTCTTGTTTTAACCAAAGAATTTATTACATTTGGATGTGCTACATGAATGCAAAACCCTAGACCTAGGGGTATTGGGGGAAATTTCTCTTCAAAGGTTGAGTGGTGCCAATCACATTAATTGTGAAGCCCAATAACGATCCTTTGAAGAAGTCACGAATAATGCAAGTGGGATGCAAATGAAGGAAATGCATGTATGCAATGTGAAGGCATGAGTTTGAAAAAGTAATAAAAAACAAAGATGCATAAGTGAAAATGTGCACGTGAGTGGGCAAGGTATGGTATGTGCGATGGTAATATGAAGTGCATGTGTGCAAGTTATGATAAAAAGTGCTAGTGTGCAAGTGAAGGGATAAAGAGATGCACGTGTGCAAAAAGTGTTCGTGTGCAAGTGAAGGGATAAAAAGGTGTACGTGTGCAAATGGGAAGAAAAGTGTTATGATAGAATGGATGCATGAACCTAGGGAATTCATGCATAATGGGTACGGGGAGACCTAAATCGTGACTCAATTTGCCCTTTGATAGAGAGGATACAAGCGTGCTAAGGCTTAGAAAAAGCCACACTCGTCTATATCCCATATTTAAGGGGATTTTCACGCAAATGAACCCTAACTAGCATGAGATGCAAGTCCTAAAGTGAAGGGGAAGGGGTTTGAGGAACATACCAAATGATAAGCTAAGGAAAAATGCGTGATATGTGGTGATCATGCACTTAATGAAAAAGGGAAAAAAGAACCTATTGGGTCTAGCATTGGACTAGCCCATTCTATGAATTCCGACTAGCGTTGGACTAGTGGAAACGATAAAAGAAGCCACAACTAGCGTTGGACTAGTGTGGTGACGTACATTCATCCATTCCATTCATTTATACTTACGAAAAACGAGTAGACATGCGAATCACTTATAAACACGTAGCACATAACACTTAGCATGCTTGACTAGATGCAAAATCCTAATAAAGCATTTAACATATAACACATAGGCATGCAACCATTACATTTGCTAACTAAAACAAAGGGGAAAGGGAAAATGGACCAAATTACTTGCTATGCCCTATCTATTACAAGCCAAGAGGTGTACACATACCCCATTAATAAAAATCAAAAGTAAATGAAATAAATGAAAGGAAATAAGGAGAGGCTAGGAAAGCAAGTAGACATGCAAATTTCAATTAGCACATTAGTCCACATAGGAGAGAAACAAAAGGGGTAAAAGAGATTATACCTCCCCGTTGGTAAGCAAATGAAGGAAAATGGCTTCAAAACAATAAAAAGGTCAAGGTACCACTTTATTTAAGAAACATTAAAAGAAATGTGCAAAACAAAGCTCACATGGTTATAAAGCTCCTAAAGTCATGGCTTAAGTGCCACGGACAAAGCATGGTAATTAATTGAAGCAAAACAAGCAATGAAATTGTGAAAACTAAAACTGCCAAGGACCAAATTGAGGACATTATTCAATTGGTTGGGTCATAGTGGCATAAGAAAAAAATTGAGGGGCTGAAGTGAAATTTTTCTTGGACAATTTCCATGCATGCATACGTAGAAGGCTTTCTCATTTCTAGTTTCATTTCCTCTGCAGCATATTTAACCAAAGGACCGACAAGCATCATCTTTTGAATCAATCCACCAAAACACAACTTTCAAACATCAATCAAGCCAACTACCACACTTTTATTGCAGGATTAAGACAGAAAAACTGGATTGACAACTGCTAAAGATAAAAGAAATAACAGCAAAAGGAAAGAAAACAAAGTGCAGCAAGCAATTCTCGGCAATTTCTGGTTTCAAATGCAGATTTCAGGAGTTCTTTGATCACCCTTCTCATCTAATCTCCAAAGAAACTTGAACTAAACAGCAAAACACATATCTTTCACATCCAAACAAACACAACTTAGAAGGAAATCATGCAAGTTCTATGCAAATCTACAAGACACATACTTCTGCAATTTTCCAGCCAACATTTCTCTTCTACAATGTTTCATTTAGCCCAGATGCACTTTGTACAAAACAGCCCAAGGGATTCAACAACTCAATTTGAATGCAACAAATGAGGAGAAGGGGAAGAGGCAGGAAGTGAAAAGATCACAACAAAGTTCCATGATCATTTGCCTCAACCAGATTTCCAAGAAGACAAACCCAACACAAGATAAAGAAACGGATGGCTTCCTATCCTTAAATTTTCAAACGCATGCATGCTTTGTGAAGGAGAACAGCCACCAACAAATTCACTTAACGTTAACACCTCACAAAACCTTTAAACAAACTATTACAACCTCCTAGGACCACACAGAAATGCAATGAAGACAGCTACGCACATAGACTCAAAAGAAACCTGTAAGCTTGTCTACTAAATTCACAAAACTCAGTCCATTAACATGTCAAACTCTAATGCAATGTTTGCTGAAGATTCAACAACGGAAAACCAGTAAAACACACGACACCAAAGATGAGGGAATGAGGAAAACACTTCTGCAATAGCAAAGTAAACCAGTCCATTCTTGCTGCAATTTTCTGCTATAATTTCCTGCTGCAAAATTGCAGCTCTACCCGTACTGATATTATACGACAAGAATGCAATCAAACTTATTTTTCTGTCAACTAAACCCGTATAAATCCCCATAGCACCATTGTTAACATAACCCAAGATATCACATATCAAAGCCTGGCCTCCCAAACACAAACATCAGGTAACGAATACTTCAATAAAAACCCAACCAGCGGCTGTTCTAGGAAGCAAAATGATAAAGCGAACAAAATGCATCACGGTCTTTGACATATTTGGAAAACCTGAGCTTATGTGAGAGATAGAAGGCAAAAAGGATTACCTTTAGCACTTTATTAGGTCCAGTAAGCAAGGAAAGATTGAGAAGACCGCGTCCAGATACCAATTTCGAAGCGGCAACTTTCTGGCGACCTTGCTACCAGGAGGATGAATTTTGGAGAGGATGGAGACGTCCTTTCCAGAATGTTTCTCAATAAAAATCGTTCCTTTGATAATGTAGTTTACCCAGAAACCGAGATCTCTCCCTGAGAAGCCCTGGGGAGATCAGAACGAAGCGAGAAAGTTAGCTGAAACGAAGCAAAGAAAATTTCGTCGCAGCGGCATGCGGCAGGGACAAGCTCGCGACTTGGATCTTCGATTCAAAGGTGTTGCAGTGGCTTTTCCCAGAAATGTTCAGCACGAAATCTCCTCCCCAAGTGACGTAGACTATTCAGAAATCAACCGAAGCTCCCTTTCTTCTTGTTCAGTTCTGTCTATCTTCACCTTCCTTAGCCCAGAGCTCTCTCTCGGCCTAGTGCCGTCTCCTCTGTTTTGTCTTCCCTCTGATTTTCTAGCCGTAGGTTTGCTATCTCCTTTCTCCCTTAGCCACCCAGATTCTCCCCTCACTCTCGTAGCTTTCTTTTCTTTTTTCCAGAAACCCCGCCGCCAATTCTTTCTCTATTTTGTCCAACCTCTCCCTCGGCTGCTGTTTTCTCTTTTTTTCCTTTTTCCGTTCACTTCCCATCCCCCTTCTGGCTGCGGCCGTTACCCCCTTACCTCTCTCTCTCCTTCTCAGCTAAAACCTAGCCGACCCCTTCTAGATTCATCCTCTCCTCCAGGTGTCCTAGACACCTGGCCTCTTCAGCCAAAAATTTCCCCCAGGACCTCTCGCAACTTTCATTTGCAAGCTGCGGCAAAAATGCAGCTTTTGGCTTCTCTCTTTTTTTTTTTTTTTTTTTTTTTTTAAAGTAATGATTTAACAAAAATAATAGTAAAATAAACAAACTAAAAATAACAAAATTACCATTTTCGACCTTTTCTTTCATTTTTCCATTTTTCATCATTTTCCATTTTTTTCAAAAATAAATTAACAAAAATAAACCGAAATGCCAAAAGATTGAATTTGAACGTATTTTTGTGAACAATTTTCCTTTTTTTCTCTTTTTCATGATTTTCTTTTTCCCCTTTTTTTCATTTTTCACTTTTCCTTTTTTTTCTTTTTCTCTAAAAATTCTACGCTAAACTTACAAAATAAAAACTACAAAAACAACTAAAAACTAAAAAGGGAATAAAACTAAAATAAAATAAAACCTAAAAGGGCTAGACAAACACATAATGAACTAAAACGCAAATCATCTAAACACAAAGCATTAATTCAAAATTTGGTGTCTACAAGTGAATCTATCAAAAATCCTCAATCTTCGACTAAAAGCTATAGGCTATTAACCCAAAGCTTAAAGCGGAAGATTAAGTGACCCCTCGGATCGTGCTACGCACACGTCGTGTCACGATCACATGTCCAAGTAGGTCGCCTAAAATCCTAACAGGGTGGAGTGGCGTGACAAGCCACTAAAAGAAAATAAGAGGGATAAAAGAAGTAAAGCGTATGCTCATATGCTAGTTCTCGTTTGGAGGGGAGGGGTCAAGAACCAACGCGAGGCTCTAGGGTGACCCATACCTTCCAAAATGCAATGCAAGCGCGAGATAACAAATAAACATTCATTCAAACATACATTCGTGAGTCGAGGGATTGGTTTGATTACGTACATAAGACAAAAGGTCCTAAAAATGCAAAATGCAATCCTAATATCCACATGCCATGCATAGAAAGGGTAGAAAGAGGAAACGAATGGTTAAGTCAAAATGCTTGGACCCACTTAGGAATTCCCCAGTGGAGTCGCCAACTGTCGCGCCCCATTTTTTGATAAGAAAAAATAAATGATTTGAGAAAATGTAGTTTTTGATTCAATTTTGATTGGAGAATGATTTTTGTGAGTTGAAAAGACATGGGTCTCAATGGGACTTGGAAAGCGACGATTCGACCCAAAAAATAGTTTTAAAAAGGGTTTTGAAATGAAAAGTTTGGAGTCGCCACTTGGTAATGATTTAAGGTGTACCAAGTCACCTAAAAAAATAAGTTTTAAAGTCAAGTAGTAATAAACCCTTTTTAAAACGACTCCTAGTCTACGTAAAACAAAGAAAAAGGTTCGGGAGTCACGTTTGACAAAGGGGAAGGCAAGGATAGACTCCAAGGCACCCCTTTTGACCTAGCCAAGGCTAGTTGCGTGACTTAACCCTAACTTTCCTGACTTTCTACCCAGGGTATGTGTTGCATGTTGGATTATGCCTATATGAATGCAAAAAACGAAAAAATGCAATCTTAAATTCTACGATGTCTCTCGTGAGGTTTTTGGTCCCAGACCACATGAATTGTGGCGGCCAATAAAGGGAAACCTCATAGAGGTCGATTGATGCCAATGGTGACTCAAATGCAAGTGTGCAAGTGTATGAAAAGATTCACGTATGAAATGGTGTAAAAAATAAAGTGCTTGTGTGCGTATGTGTAAAGAAAGTGCACGTGTGAAAAAATCAAGGTATTAGTGTGTGAGTGTGTAAAGAAAGTGCACGTGTGAATTTGGATGAAAAATCAAGGTATTAGTGTGTGCAAATGAATGAAGATAGGATTATAAATATATATGTGAAATTTGAGTTCCACTTGTGGAGTAAGATGAGTAAAACATAGTGAAAAATATGGATTGAGAAATGTGGGAAAAGGGGTGATTAAAAGAACATGGAAGTGAGAAAAAAATGAAAGTATGTCCCTAAGGGAATGCAACAAATTGGGTACGGGGATGACGCCTAATTTTTCGACTTTGATTTTCCCTCGGATTAGAAGGTAAAACTAGCGTGCTAAGGCTATCGAGTAGCCACACTCGCTCGTTTCCCTTATCAAGAGGGGATTTTCACGCAAATGAACCCTAACTAGCATGAGATGCAAGTCCTAAAGTGAAGGGGAAGAGGTTTGAGGAACATACCAAATGATAAAACTACAGAAAATGCGTGATATGTGGTGAACAGGCAAAAATGCATTAATGAAAAGAAAGGAAAAAGCCTATTGGGTCTAGCATTGGACTAGCCCTTTCTATGACATCCTACTAGCGTTGGACTAATGGAAACGATAAAAAAAGCCACAACTAGCGTTGGACTAGTGTGGTGACGTACATTCATCCATTCCATTCATCCACACTATAAAAAGCGAGTAGACATGCGAATCACGTAGCACATAACAATTAGCATGCTTGACTAGATGCAAAATCCTAATAAAGCATTTAACATATAACACATAGGCATGCAACCATTACATCTGCTAACTAAAACAAAAGGGAAAGGGAAAATGGACCAAATTACTTGCTACGCCCTATCTATTACAAGCCAAGAGGTGTACACATACCCCATTAAAAGAATAACTTAATGAAAACAAAAAAGTAAATGACATAAGTAAAAGGAATTAAAGAAAAGCTAGGAAAGCAAAGTAGACATGCAATTCACTTAGCACGTTGAGTCACATAAGAGAAACAAAAAAGATAAAAGGAATTATACCGCTCCCTCTTGTAGTGTTAAATGGACGAGACTTAAAACGGGCTAAAACCATCAAAAGAAAAGATTAATGCACCAATGATAGAATAAACATATAAACCAATTTGATTTCACCAAAAACATCGAATTCTTGCTCAATTGCAATTAAAATTCAAATAATGCATAATGGCCAAGGAAAAGTGGAACAAGCTCATCAAATTCCCAAATATAGCAACTACTAAAACTCAAAAATGACCTTTAATCGATCATTCAAATCCAAATGACACATTTTAGGAACTTTAAAAGTCTAAAAGCAAGAAAAAGGTCAAAATAACCCATTTATTTTAGGGAAATTAAAGAAGATAGGCAAACACCAACTCATTTAGACACAAAGCTCACAAATTCATGCATTAAGTACCTCTCAAACAAAAAAACATGATAATTAGTGAAAACAAACAAGCAATTGAGTTGAGAAATTGATGCTACCAAAGATTCCATTGCGAACATTAATCAAGCACTTAAGCCTAATGGAACATTTTTTAAGAGCTTCGGGGGTCCAAGGGCGAAGGAAAAGTCAAACAATGGATCCAATTGCAACTATCCTAGGACTTAATTGCAAGAATTGGGAATGTAATTGGGCTTTTGCAGAACAAGGAGGAACTTGAAGGGTTAAAAGACAATTTTTCTTTGACTTTTCATGCATGCATACGTGAATTTCAGTTTTCTGCAATGCTTTCCTTTGCTGCAAAATTTGCAGCTTATCAAATTGCTTCCTTAAACTCCCGACAACAGATTCAAGCAACAAGGCCATTCCACAGATTCTTCTAATCATGAACAACAAAACCAACATCAAAAAGATGAAAAGAAACATTCCATGTCGGCTACAAGCTCTTGCAGCATTGCTGCAATAAAAATTTAGACAAGCCGAAGTTGCCTTCTTTTCTTTTTAACAAACCAGCAATATGGCAAAAACCTGAGCAAAGCTCACGCTGCATCCATTCTCCTATAACCTCCATTGACACAAGATGGAGTATGCAAACAAGGTGATCAAAACACAACTTTATGAGCTGTTTGCGTGAACAAGGAAACAATAAAAACATCAAAAGACATAAGAGTGAAATGCAGCTTCTTTTTGTTTCACTTAGCTGGGACACATTCATGCAAGTAAGCCAAGAAGAAACATGATGAAGTTGTTATCTAGATAGAATACCAGTTTGGAACCAAAAAAAATAAACAAAAAAAAACTAGGACTGTGAAACACAAAGTTCGGCAGGCTGATGTACATTTTCCAGCAATGTTTGGACATGTTTCCTTAAACAAACACACAAACATCAACACCAAACCTTCCTTCTCATCCCTTCAACACCCAAATGCAACAAGCAAAGGATATCTAAAACCAAATTCAAGAGCTGCTGCAGGACAAAAATTGCGGCACCAATGACGAGAAAAAAGAAAGAGACTTGCGGCAGAAAATGAAGCTTGCTGCAATTCCAATTCCAATAAAGATTCCAGAATTCATCCCAAACTTTCATTTAGATTTCAGCTTACAATGAGCAACAAAACAAACCATTCTCACATCCAAAACTTGATCTAAACAAAATTCCATTAGAGCTTAGCATCTAAACATACAAGAGAAAGCTTAACTTTGTGGGCTGCTTCGATGAAACAGTGAATAAAATGCAGCTTTTAGAGATTTTTCAATGCAACCTTCCTATCTAAACACGGCTAACCCTTAAACAAACATTACCATTTTGACTTTAACAACAATCATCATCAAGCTCAACATCCAAATAAGCCAAAACCATGGGAAGAAATCTTACAAAAGTTGGAAACACTCCATGCAGAACCACGGACAGATTAGTTACAATCAAGACACACTTGCTGCACTCTCTATTTCCAAAAGCCCATTTCTTAATCCCACTCGGATTATATATTTTCAAAATCAAACCCACAACTGTAGACTAAGCAAAACATATAATCACCACCATCAAAAACAAGCAAAAGACTTAGGAATAGATCATACAAAATTCTGGGAAAAACATGTGAAACATGGGTCAGCAACTTGGAGATTTATTTTTAGCAATTATTCAAGCATGATTCATGTATTTCTGACTTTGACTCAAACACACAAAAACCCATCCAAGCATCGTGACACAACATTTCAACATTCAAACGAACCAAGAAAGAAAAGAACAACTTAGCATGGGAACATGTAAATCTGGAAAAATTCTGCTGCTACTTCTCTTTTTACATATAAATTCCAGATTCAAACACCCAACTTAATCAAACCTCTCAACCAGCTACTAGCTCTTAACCCAGGTAATTAACAAACACTCTAAACCAAAATGATTAGGTAGAAATGCAGCAAAAGAAGGGATGACACTTGCAGCAATAAAACCAGAACAAGACTCCCACATCCAACGAAACAAAACAGATTCAAAATGGAAATGGGCCATGCCATATAAATGCCTTTTCTTTTCAAAGGTATGATCTTGCTACTAAAATGCAGTCTAGGGACGAAATATAATCTAACGCCCAACCAAAATCAGACCCTACCATGCCCAACATGCCAAAAAAAAACATCAAAAAACAACAGCTTTAAGCTACAAACCACAAGCCCACGATGTTCTACCCATTGCACTCTGCCAAATCAAAAATTCCGAACCCAAACATGGCAAGGATACAACGTTAACATCAAACAGATTTTAAAAGAGGAAGTAAACGTTCATATACCTGAGCAGCAAAAGGAGGCAGCTTGGAAAGATCTTCAGCGGGAAACTTGGCCTTTCGATGATGATGGAAAACTGAAGAGAGCCGTGGGCTTCTTCTTCCTCAGTTCCGTTCGTTTGCTCAGTTCCCTCTCTTTCACTCTCTAATCCTAACCGCCGGTGAGCCTTCCTTTCTGTTTTAATCTTCCTCAAAGCTGCTTTCTTTTCTCTAAAACCCCGTTGTTACCCCCTTGTCTCTCCTCTACCGATGACTCTCTCAAAACCCCTCTAGCCGTCCACTTCCTTTTGCCGTATGCTTTTTTCGTTAAACCCAAAAACTCTCCCCCCGCGGCTGTGGTTTCTTTTTCTCTTTATATCAGACCCAAACCCTCACCTCAAAGGTGAGGATGAATGGCTTAATCCACATTAAAATCCAGCTATCAAATGGGACATGCGAGACTGTCCTTGCAAGCTGCAAAATATGCAGCTTGCATGCGCGACCATTTTTTTTTTTTTTGAATAAGACTAAAATGATAATAATAAATAACAAAAACAAATTAACAAACCAATTAATTAACATTTGAAATGAAAAATAAATAAACAAGAAACACCAAAAATGCAAATTGTCTATTTTTCCTTCCTTTTTTTTTTCATCATTTTCCACTCTTTCTTTCTTTTTTTTTCATTTTTCCGTTTCTAAACCAACCAAACAATAAACAAAAATAAATTGATTAAAACTGACTAAAACAAAATAAATAAAATCAACAAAAACAAAAATTGCTATTTTTTCTTTTTTTTTTTCATTTTCATTTTCATTTTTTCACTTTTCTTTTGTTTTCGAAATAACCTAACCAAAAAATAAATAAAGTCAAAAGATTGAATTTTAAAAGAAATAAACATATTTTGTGAACAATTTTCTTCCCTTTCCTTTTTTTCTTTTTCCAAGACAAAAATTGAATTTTAAAACAACTAAAACATATTTTCTTTTTTGAGAAATTCTACATTAAAAAGACTAAAAATAAAAATAATAAAATAAAACAAGTAAACGACTAAAGAAAATAAAAAGAATAACTAAGAAAAACTAGCATGAACAAAAATAAATAAATCGTACCAAAATTTGGTGTCTACAGGATGAATTTGAAGGTTTAATAACTTTTGCTAGATTTATAGTTTTTATTTGGATTTTTAGTAAAACAATTAAATATTTAGGTAATATTCTGGCTTTGGGGTTTGATGAGAGGATTTTGATTTATTTTGTGAACTCTAGCATTTAGTTTTGGTAGACTTCATCTTAAATCCTTAACTTTATTTTATTTTAATTTTGCCCCTTAATATTTGTAATAATAATGATTTGACCCCTCAAACTTCTTTAATATTTTCAAATGGGTCCTTATTTGTTTTAATTTGTTGAATATGGGTTGTTTACTTTTATTTGAATGCTTTGATTGATTCAATTTCGTGTTTATTTCCATTTCTTGTGATTATTTGTTAATTAAAGTGATGTCTTGACCTTTTTCTTTGTTTTGGAGGGTAAATAAGAAAAATTTCATTTCATTAGGTCACCAATTCAAGGGAGGTACACTCTACTCCTTTATTTTGATTTTACTCGATCCTACGTGCTCCTATGTGACTTTATGTGTGTAATTGCATGCTTTTTTGAATGTTTTTTTATTTCATCTATTTATTTATTCATTTCATTTGCTTTAATTTTGTATATTTATTTTAATTTAATTTTTAGTTATTTGAGAGGCATTTACATGCCAAATTGTAATAGATAGATTATTATTTCATTTCATTCTTTACCCTTTTAGATTGTAGTTAGGGCCTCCAAATGTAATAGTTAGGTCTTTATTCGTTTTATTTGCTTTGTGTGTTTTGCATGCTTGTGTGTTTACGTGTTATTTCCTTTCTTAGGGCCTTGCATCTAGATATCATGCTTATGTGCTATGTGTTTTATGTGATATTATGTGTTTACTTGCTTTTACTATGTTTTATATGATTTGTTTAGTTATAATAAATGTATGACGTCACCACACTAGTCCAACGCTAGTTGTGGCACTTTTTCCGATTTCTAACTAGTTCAACGCTGGTGAGAACTTATAGACATGTGCTAGTCCAATGCTAGATCCTTAGGAACCATCTACGCGCTAGATCATGTTTGTGTGACAAATCACTATATTTTCATGCATATTTTCTATTTTTAGGGTTTTTTTTTATTTTGCGTGACATTTCCCTTATATTTATATCTCTTATCCCATATTCCTCCTATATGTGTATCCCTTATCCCATATTTCCACTATATGTATATCTCTTATCCCATATTTCCCATATATGTATATTCTTTACCCCTATGTGTGAGACATGACATTAGAATTGCATTTTCATTTAAGGAAAGTTAGAAATAGGTTAGATCATTTGCTTGATTAGATTATGAAATATCCTTTAAATATGGGATATGGACGAGTATGGCTTCTTAGCCTTAGCATGCTCCTATCTCTTCTATAAAAAGGAAAATCTAGTCAAGAATTTTAGCCCCCCGTACTCGTTATGATGCATTCCTTTAGGTCATGTATATTTGTATAATTATTCTTTTATTTTCTTTTCTTCGACTCTCATATTTTTGCATATTCGTGACCTCTTCAAAGAGTCACTCTTGGGCATCACAATTAATGTGATTTGTACCAATTAAACTTTGAAGAGATATTCCGACACCCCGATATCCTCCTAGGTTTAGGTTTTGCATCCATATAGTGACATCCAAATGTGATAAATTTTTAGGTTAAAATAAAAAATTTTTTTTTGACTAAATCACGCAACTAGTCTTAGTTAGGTTGAAAGGGTGCCTTGGATTTTATCTTTGCATTCCCTTTCTTCAAACGTGACTCCCGACCCCTTTTTCTCTTGATTTTTCACAGACTTGAAGTCGTTTAAAAAGGATTTTCTCTACTTTTTCTTTAAAAATTCATTTTAGGTGACTTGGTAATATCAAGTGGCGACTCCTTTTTTTTATTCAAAATCTTTTTTAAACTATTATTTTGGGCCAAAATTGTCGCATTTTTAAAGTCCCATTTAGGCCCATTTTCTTTTTTTATTTTCTAAAATTCAAAAACTCAATTTTCAATCAAAAATTAATCAAAAATCCATTTTTTATAAAACCCGTAATTGATTTTATTTTTCATCAAAAAAAGGGGCGCGACACTCCTATCATCATTTTTAATTCGAGAGATATAATTTGAATTCCTCCGTTGATGGAACAAAGAATGACCATAAGCAGTATTGGCATCCCCCTCCTGCAGCCATTTAATACCCGCTTTTTGTCACCAATACACATATTTCAAAGACAATGCCCTATTATACGCAGCTCTAACTTCACTAAGGAGAGTTTTAGATATAGAATCACGACATTGATCAAAATTCCTCTCTCGTTGCCGCAACACCTACTCAATAGCCTTGGCATTAGAATAAACATTCCCAAAAACTTGTTGATTCCAAGTTTGCAACTTTTTCCTGAGAAGCATAAGTTTTTTGAAAAATCTCGTCATGCTAACACCTTAAACCTCCGACCCCCACGCCTCTAAGACAACATCTTGAAATTGTGGATGTCGATCCCAAATATTAAGAAAATGAAAAGAAGAAGACCCAAAATTACTCACTTTGCATTGAATGAGCAACGAACAATGGTCTGATCGCCCTCTCGCCATATGAGACACTTGAGACATAGGGTTAAAATCCATCCAGGTAGCATTCACCAATGCCCTATCCAGTCGTTGCCAAACAGAACCATTAGTCTAGGTAAATTGGGAGCCATCGAAGTCTAAAGAAGCCAATCCACACTTAAACATTGGCCCATTAAATTCTTCCATATTTCGGACATTCACCGGAGCACCCCTCTTTCATTCACCGACGAAATGACATTAAAATCTCCCGCTACTATCCATGGATGTTGCATTTCCGCTGCAATTGTCTCCGCGGCACTCCAAAGCGACCGTCTCCCTATCTGAGTGCACTTCGCATAGACCGCAGACAACTAGAAAGCCACCCATGAGGCAAAGGAGACATGAGCATGAACAAGCTGCTTGGCAAATTCTATACCACTAACTTGCAACTCATTGAACCCTAAAAACCAAATCTTGCCATTGAGAAAACTAGACTAGTTCTCAAAACGTAATTTTCTTCGAATCACCTCTAATTGAGCTAAGTCCAACATAGGCTCTAATAAGACCAACAACCGCACTAAATTATCAAAATATAGTTTATACAAGTACTGCTAGGATTCCACATGGTAGTGCCCCCCTTATATTCCAAACCATTACATTAATTGGATTTAGCATGGGATCGTAATGAACAATTAGCTTGAGAAGGCAGCACCTGAGAAGACCCTGTGTTCTTCCGAGGCCTACCCCGCTTCCTTTTGATAGTAGTTTGCTCAACATCCGACACTATTTTGTTCAACAAAGCAATGTCTTGCTCATCTAACATCGTAGGATATAGCCCTTCATCACCAAGCAACCCGAAAATTGCAACTTCTGATTTAATTCATGTTGAAATAGTTTCAAATCCTTCAACGAACCACCAAACTTTCCAACGTTATCAATTGAATTCTTCCTCGATAAATGGCTACCCCTTAAACATCTCGATGATGACAATGGAGAAACCCAGAAGGAGAAACAGCAATGCACTCCCCAAGGCTGCAAAAGCATTGCTAAGAACCACTTCTCCACCCTCCTCTAGGCCTGGATTCATTTTCTCGTTGTGCTCAGACTTTTTTGAACCTTCCACTGCTACCCAAACCAGATGCCCATCCTGACTGCTTAACACCTCCACTACCAAATTGTTCAATGACACTTGAACACCTACTTGATCATCCATTACCACTTCAGTACCATAGCAACTAGTTTCTACATGAGGAATGGCCTTGCCTATCTGCTGTATGTCCGAGATTGTCGCACCCCCACTTGTAAACTGAATAACTTTTGAAGAAGGTAGTAGCACCAAACCTCCATCTAGTTCTATAGCCTTCTTCTTCCCCTTAACCAATGTGGCTTTAGGTACAAATTTTTGCTGCACTTTCAGGGCTTTAGAAGAAGGCTCCTGAATCTGCTTGGGAGGGCGCAAGGAAGGATCCTTGCGAAAACAATCAACATCTGCGTGCCGAAATTTTCCACAGAAAAAACAATACAATGGAAGATTCTCCACCTCCACAAGTTACCAAAACCTGTAATTTTCATCACCAATCCAAACCTGCATGATTGGGGGAGAGCTCACATCAATTTTCACTAACACCCGCGCAATCGAAGGACATCGCAAATCACTTGTGACCGCATCAATCTTAAGAAGATGGCCCATCGTTGATGCCAACTTAAATAGCTGGTTTTTCTAGAAAAAAAGGGATTGATAATTCTGGAAAATAAACCTAGATTGGTGCTATGGCAATCTCATGATTCGCTTTGAAATTCATTGTCCACTTGGAAATTGACATGGGAGAACCATGAATGTACCAAACTCTGCGAGTAAATAGCCTGCTATAAACTTCTTCCATCATAGGATGGATTAAAATGTGATTGTGATCTAGGAGTCCCACTAAACAATTCCCTCTCAACCTTAAAGCTACAAAAAAATTTCTAATAACCTCCATGGGCGGTCTACTATACACAATCTGACCCACCAACACATTTTGAAAAGGCTCTGCCAAGCTCAACATCTCTTGATGGGTGAGACGAAGCGCTAGTTCACCTCAATAGGTCGAAATGTAACGCCCCGAGGCAGAAGAAAGGGAAAAATTTCTGGTGAATAGAGTTTTGTGGGGGAATCCGGCTAGAAGCCGTGCAAATTCCTTATATTTTTCTTAAAATTCCCTTTTCTTTGACAAATACCACTTTATAGTGGCCCTACTACTCAATCACCCCACAATAAGTGCCAATGAACCTAGAAAGTAGGGTTTCACACTTCGGTTTCAAGATTGGAACAAATTAGGGTTTTCGCGATTTTTTCGCCGGATGAATTTTCGGTACAGAGTAAGGATTAAATTTGGGGATTAAAAGTGACTTTTAAGTGAGAAATAATATGTGATTAGTAGCAATGATATAAGGTTAGTGAATGGGAAGTAAAAACTCTAATACGTGTGTTTTTAAGAAAAACGGCGTGAACCGGCGGGTCCCGCGCACTACCGATTGAACGCATCACTTGACCACCATTTTTCTTACCAAACAAGTTTATTGACTTTTGCACAAAATATCTTCTTAAATTGCAGCAGCTTTGACCGAAATTGAGGCTAGAAAATGCAAGAAAGAAAGAGAAAAAAAGAAAGGTGGTGGTGGCGACAAGGCTTCTTGACCAAGACTTGGTCTTTCCATTTAAACACCAAAATTCAGCATTTTCCTCTTCATTTGCTGCTGCTGGCCGAGAGGAGCAAGAAATAAAAACACCAAGGGAAAACACTCCATTTCCTCCTTGATTTGCTTCAACCCAAGTAACAAATCCAATTCTAAACCGATTAAAGTACTAAGTGTGAGTTGGGAAGCTTGAGGAACCAAGAAATACCAAAGGGGGTGAAGGATCACTCTACCAAGCCTTGCTTTTGAGGTACCAACATCTGAACATGATCTTGGTTGCATTGAATTTTGCTTTAAGATGTGTTTTTAGCTTAAGTTTTGGCTTGATTTCATGATTATGCAAGTGGGTGTGATGAATTTGGAAGTTTTCCCCTTTTATATGATGAACTAGGGCTTGAGGAATTTCTGCCAAATTTGTTGTATGTTGCAATTAAGGTTGTATAAGGTGTTTTGGTAGTGATTAGAACAAGAAAATTGAGAAAGTTCCGTTGATTACAAAAAATTCCAGAATCTGGAAAATTTTCCCCAACATTCTGTCCGAATTTATATCCCTATCTTAGAGGCCTAATTGGCCTTAGGTGAAAGAATGAAAGTTGTAGATAATGGTATTTTATAGGTGTCTACAAAATTTCATCTCAATCGGAGCAACGTAGGTCATGAAAAGTCCAAAATAGCCTTACTGTTTTAAGTATTTCCTCAGCAGTCCGTGTGATCAGTGTGTCCAATTTATCATGTTTTTTTGACTAGGATATGTACTGATTTAGCTCTTGGCCAAAACATGAAAGTTGTATAATTCTGTCTTGGCTTTCAAATGCCTCTAAGAACACCTGAATTGGACTTTTGTACACTGAGGTATGTCCATTACAGTGTAATGCGATTAAACAGCCGACGAATTGGTTTCTGGTTTAGTAATTTGAGAATTTGACCAAGTTACATTAGAAACTGGACTAAGTGACCTTCATGAACATTGTATCTCTGTGTCTTAGCTTCGAAACGGCATAGGTTACGTCTCAATCCGATAAACGTAGCCTCAGATATGTTATTTCCGCATTCATACGTCGTCTTGTGCCAAATTGAATTTCTGCACTTGTTATTGTTGTGATTCTTGTTATTATGATATTGTGAGCCTATGGAACGGCTCTTGACATGAATTGTTGATATATGTGATGTTGGGTTGTGGTTGAGAAAAATAATGAAGCCTAAATGGCTGGAAAATTAGGTAAACACAAAGGGCATGCTGCCCGAATTTTTACTCGAGGACTAGAAAACTATATTAGCGACTTGAGTGAAGGTTAAGTACTTATTACTTGAACTAGCAAGGACCTTTGCTACTATGTTTCTCGAGTGTTATACGTTAGAACTTGGCCGAACTTGTACCCTTGAGGAAAAGCCTAATGGTCAATGTAAACTTGAATTTCCTTGTACTTTCAACTCAAGTATTATTTCCAAGCATCTATGTTACAAAACCTTATGATTTGAAAAGCGAGCAAGTTTTCACGAGTGTCTTTCAAATGAATTTCATTTGGTTGATTCTTAATGAACGGAACGTTTAAGTTTCGAATCATACTCGTGTTTCAAAGTTCTCAAATTGGATTTTTATCGCAGATCTGGACTCCAAGCCTGGAGTATAATTGAACGTGAATACTTGAAGCACTATATTTTGAGTGAGTGATCCCTCGACTGTCCCAAAGTTACTTTTGAACTAATTCTTGCATTTATTACTCCATTGCATATCATTTGGGGTTCGGGTGTGTGCCATGACATAATTTGGCTCCAATGAGTTCCTGGAAAGTCTTGTGCTTAGAACCAATGTCTCCACTATTGTTTACACATTCTTGGGAGCACGATGCCTCCTTACTTCTGTTTCATGGTTACTTGATCTAAACGAGCATTGGATATTTAAGTACAAGAACTTCACTGGCTCACATGAGCAATAAATGAACATTTGATTACTGCATCATGACATCATATTAATGCCTTATTGTGAAATATACTTGGCTGTTGATTTTACTGGTCGGTCGCTGAGCTTCTAGCTCACCCCCTATTATCTTCTTCGCCCCACAGGGATCGAGGTAAAGGAAGAACTTGTATTTGGATCTTTGTGTGGCTGGATGGCGTACATCTTGTATAGTTTAGTTTTGGTTTTGGTTTATGTACTTTTGGGCTTGTATAAATATTTGGCATTGAATCGGTTGTAAATCTACATTTTACGCTTAGAACTAGTTTCCGCTTCGCTTATGATATGTAATTTTGGAGAATTGGATGTATTATTTGAGTTGTACCTTGTAATTTACTTGAGGAATGTAGTAAGTGAGTGAGTCCCGGCGAGAGTTGGGCAGGCGGCCCGCTAAACCCTCTGGTACGCCTTAGGGGGAGATGGGGGCGTTACAAATGGTATCAGAGCTTAGGCTTCAGATCTTTGTAGTGTATCCTAGGCTTAAAGTTTAGGATGCCGGACTGTAGGATTGGTTTGTACGTTCAGTGCTCTTTTGGAGCGTCAGTTGTGAATCTTGAAAATGGTACACGTAAGATATGACTTGATGAGCTTCGTTTATGACCATATGGTCTGAGTCGTGAAGTTTCTTAGTTTGAATTCTTGTACTTGTGTACCCGATACTTTTCCTGAGGAAATGCTCGTGAATTTTAGACGGAATATGGTTTAACGTACGATGATGTGAATAGAAACTATGATTGAATTTGAGATAAGTTGTAATGGCACAGGTTAGATCGCAGAAGATTTTGTCTTTTACTCAAGACTTAACTGAATGAGGAAATTGAAATAATGACTTGGACTTGTCCAATAAGTGTTGGCTTGGGGTTTTGATACATTATGGTGGTGGCTGGATTGTTGAGAAAATTTTTGATTTTGCAACCTTCATCTAGTCTTCTTGTTTGATTAAGGATGGCACCACCCAATTTGTAAGTGTTGGGATTTGAACTACTTGAACTGCCTGAGACTGACTTTGAACTGTCGGAAACTGACTAGGCTGAGTTCACTTGAGACTTGAACATTGTTTAGGCAAGTGTGCTTTTACGTACACTTAGTGGTCGTGATTTGACTGAATATATGGTATTTCATTTACGCATGAGCAAGTAGTTTGGTTTGTATACGACCTGTAAGTAGACTTGAATTTGAATCGGCTAGTGTACCCTTACATACACTGGATAGACCTGACCTAACTGAAAATAGGGTATCTCTTTTACTCTTGAGCAAGTATCTTGATTTGTATATGATCTGTATATGGATTTGAGTTCGATGACTGCTTGAGAGTGTGAATTGCTGGGCATAAGCTAGGCGAGTGAGTTTCTACTCGTACCCGTGTTCCTTGAACCTGAAATAATTGACCCTACTTTTGAACCGATATACTTGAACCCTGCTTTTGACTCTGTTTCTGAACATTTTCGTACTTGTTTGGTTGTAGACCGGCTACTACTCCTCTGTAGCGGTTGAACTGAACCTCTCTGATGAGGTATTGCCTGTTATGTTACCAAGCACCGCCATTCTCCTGGCGAGGCATACATGTTGTGTTTCCAAGCACCATCAGGGATGAAATTCTTGAACTGAACCTCTCTGATGAGGTATTGCCTGTTGTGTTACCAAGCACCGCCATTCTTTTGGCGAGGCATACCTGTTGTGTTTCCAAGCACCATCAGGGATGAAACTTTGACTTGAAACTCTCTGGTGAAGTTTAGCCGTTGTGCTAACTTGTTGTGTTTCCAAGCACCACCAGGGTCAATTTCTTGAGCTAAGATCCTCTCGTGAAGTTTAGCCGTTGTGCTAGCTTGTTGTGTTATAAAGCACCACCAAGGATGAAATTTTGAACTGAGGTTCTTTGGCGAGGTATAGCCGTTGTGCTAACCTGTTGTGTTGTCCAGCACCGCCATGGACAAAATCTTGCATCTGAGGCTCTGGTGAAGTATAGCTGAGTGCTAGCTTGTTGTGTTTTCAAGCATCACCGGGGACAAATTCCTGAGACTTTCTGGTGAAGTATAGCTGAGTGCTAGCTTGTTGTGTTTTCAAGCACCACCAGGGGTAATTTCTGACCTGAGACATCGTTATGTCCTGGATTGTTTTTCCAAATATCAGGGACTTTAAGTCCGATTTCGAGCCTTTTGTATATGTATCCAGTTACTCGTCTGACTATTTATTGGATCAAGATTATTTGATAGGTTGGATTGGAGTACTTTTAGTACTTGATTGTTATGAGTGATTCTTAGTATGTGATTGACCTTTTAGATATTTGATCTGATTAGTATTTGATTATGATAAGCAAGATTGAAATGATTCTTAATACTTGGTCGACTTTCGAGAACTACTTTGATCTGATTAGTACAAGTTGGAATGTCGGGGACGACATTCTTTTAAGGAGGGGAGTTGTAACGCCCCGAGGCAGAAGAAAGAGAAAAATTTCTGGTGAATAGAGTTTTGTGGGGGAATCCGGCCAGAAGCCGTGCAAATTCCTTATATTTTTCTTAAAATTCCCTTTTCTTTGACAAATACCACTTTATAGTGGCCCTACTACTCAATCACCCCACAATAAGTGCCAATGAACCTAGAAAGTAGGGTTTCACACTTCGGTTTCAAGATTGGAACAAATTAGGGTTTTCGCGATTTTTTTCGCCGGATGAATTTTCGGTACAGAGTAAGGATTAAATTTGGGGATTAAAAGTGACTTTTAAGTGAGAAATAATATGTGATTAGTAGCAATGATATAAGGTTAGTGAATGGGAAGTAAAAACTCTAATACGTGTGTTTTTAAGAAAAACGGCGCGAACCGGCGGGTCCCGCGCACTACCGATTGAACGCATCACTTGACCACCATTTTTCTTACCAAACAAGTTTATTGACTTTTGCACAAAATATCTTCTTAAATTGCAGCAGCTTTGACCGAAATTGAGGCTAGAAAATGCAAGAAAGAAAGAGAAAAAAAGAAAGGTGGTGGTGGCGACAAGGCTTCTTGACCAAGACTTGGTCTTTCCATTTAAACACCAAAATTCAGCATTTTCCTCTTCATTTGCTGCTGCTGGCCGAGAGGAGCAAGAAATAAAAACACCAAGGGAAAACACTCCATTTCCTCCTTGATTTGCTTCAACCCAAGTAACAAATCCAATTCTAAACCGATTAAAGTACTAAGTGTGAGTTGGGAAGCTTGAGGAACCAAGAAATACCAAAGGGGGTGAAGGATCACTCTACCAAGCCTTGCTTTTGAGGTACCAACATCTGAACATGATCTTGGTTGCTTTGAATTTTGCTTTAAGATGTGTTTTTAGCTTAAGTTTTGGCTTGATTTCATGATTATGCAAGTGGGTGTGATGAATTTGGAAGTTTTCCCCTTTTATATGATGAACTAGGGCTTGAGGAATTTCTGCCCAATTTATTGTATGTTGCAATTAAGGTTGTATAAGGTGTTTTGGTAGTGATTAGAACAAGAAAATTGAGAAAGTTCCGTTGATTACAAAAAATTCCAGAATCTGGAAAATTTTCCCCAACATTCTGTCCGAATTTATATCCCTATCTTAGAGGCCTAATTGGCCTTAGGTGAAAGAATGAAAGTTGTAGATAATGGTATTTTATAGGTGCCTACAAAATTTCATCTCAATCGGAGCAACGTAGGTCATGAAAAGTCCAAAATAGCCTTACTGTTTTAAGTATTTCCTCAGCAGTCCGTGTGATCAGTGTGTCCAATTTATCATGTTTTTTTGACTAGGATATGTACTGATTTAGCTCTTGGCCAAAACATGAAAGTTGTATAATTCTGTCTTGGCTTTCAAATGCCTCTAAGAACACCTGAATTGGACTTTTGTACACTGAGGTATGTCCATTACAGTGTAATGCGATTAAATAGCCGACGAATTGGTTTCTGGTTTAGTAATTTGAGAATTTGACCAAGTTACATTAGAAACTGGACTAAGTGACCTTCATGAACATTGTATCTCTGTGTCTTAGCTTCGAAACGGCATAGGTTACGTCTCAATCCGATAAACGTAGCCTCAGATATGTTATTTCCGCATTCATACGTCGTCTTGTGCCAAATTGAATTTCTGCACTTGTTATTGTTGTGATTCTTGTTATTATGATATTGTGAGCCTATGGAACGGCTCTTGACATGAATTGTTGATATATGTGATGTTGGGTTGTGGTTGAAAAAAATAATGAAGCCTAAATGGCTGGAAAATTAGGTAAACACAAAGGGCATGCTGCCCGAATTTTTACTCGAGGACTAGAAAACTATATTAGCGACTTGAGTGAAGGTTAAGTACTTATTACTTGAACTAGCAAGGACCTTTGCTACTATGTTTCTCGAGTGTTATACGTTAGAACTTGGCCGAACTTGTACCCTTGAGGAAAAGCCTAATGGTCAATGTAAACTTGAATTTCCTTGTACTTTCAACTCAAGTATTATTTCTAAGCATCTATGTTACAAAACCTTATGATTTGAAAAGCGAGCAAGTTTTCACGAGTGTCTTTCAAATGAATTTCAATTGGTTGATTCTTAATGAACGGAACGTTTAAGTTTCGAATCATACTCGTGTTTCAAAGTTCTCAAATTGGATTTTTATCGCAGATCTGGACTCCAAGCCTGGAGTATAATTGAACGTGAATACTTGAAGCACTATATTTTGAGTGAGTGATCCCTCGACTGTCCCAAAGTTACTTTTGAACTAATTCTTGCATTTATTACTCCATTGCATATCATTTGGGGTTCGGGTGTGTGCCATGACATAATTTGGCTTCAATGAGTTCCTGGAAAGTCTTGTGCTTAGAACCAATGTCTCCACTATTGTTTACACATTCTTGGGAGCACGATGCCTCCTTACTTCTGTTTCATGGTTACTTGATCTAAACGAGCATTGGATATTTAAGTACAAGAACTTCACTGGCTCACATGAGCAATAAATGAACATTTGATTACTGCATCATGACATCATATTAATGCTTTATTGTGAAATATACTTGGCTGTTGATTTTACTGGTCACTCGCTGAGCTTCTAGCTCACCCCCTATTATCTTCTTCTCCCCACAGGGATCGAGGTAAAGGAAGAACTTGTATTTGGATCTTTGTGTGGCTGGATGGCGTACATCTTGTATAGTTTAGTTTTGGTTTTGGTTTATGTACTTTTGGGCTTGTATAAATATTTGGCATTGAATCGGTTGTAAATCTACATTTTACGCTTAGAACTAGTTTCCGCTTCGCTTATGATATGTAATTTTGGAGAATTGGATGTATTATTTGAGTTGTACCTTGTAATTTACTTGAGGAATGTAGTAAGTGAGTGAGTCCCGGTGAGAGCTGGGCAGGCGACCCGCTAAACCCTCTGGTACGCCTTAGGGGGAGATGGGGGCGTTACACGAAACCACGCCAATATCAGAAGCTCCATCCTCAAAAGCGGACTTGCTTGAGACTACCACCACAAAGGTCTTCCCTGGCTTAATAGATGCACTTCCGTCATCGTCAGGGGGCTTTGTCGATGGCCCTGAGACGGCCATCTCGTGACATCGCGACCAGAAAAACTAGGGTTTTTCCTATAGAGTAATGACGATGGCTTGTAGTATCTTTATTATCTTAGTGTGTATGTGTGTGTGTAACATAACTGGGTAGTTGAATTTTATCATTTTAGCAATTCTTGAATATTTTTGTGAATTTCTAAATGGTGAATTTGTAATGTTTTTGTTAATGTTTAGGAGTTCCATTATTCTTATTTAACATCTCTAAGCATGTTTGTATAAACAAATATGGGAATGTGATGACTTATGCAATGTTTCATTTGATGCATATTCCTATATTATGATCAATGAGGTAATTGGTCTTGGAATATTATTAAGCATAACTGGATGATTTAATTAGTCAAAAATGTGATTTTTTTATGATGTTTACATGTAATCATTCATTATATGGTGACATTTTGAAAATATGATCATTGGAGAATGGCAAGTTTAAACTAGTTTTGAAATGATGCATTGTTATGGTTGTTTAGGTGTAATAATGAGTTCATTATTGCTTATTTTTCATATAAAGCATGATTGGATGATGAATTTTGAATATTTGAAAAATTTTATAATTTTTGAGAAATTTAGAAATTTAAATTGAACATATGTATAATGTATGATCTTTGCTCCTAAATTGGTTTCAATATGACATGGTGATATTTATCAAAATACCTAATTGAGACTACATGCTTTATAATTGAATTTTTAAGTATTTTGGGTGTAACATGTTTGAATGTATAAGAGGTGAAGTGTTGCATTGTATTATGAGTAATTTCTTGTCAATCATATGTAGGTGCAAAGACCAACAAAAGGCATGGAACTATAGATTGCCGTTTTGTGTATATTAATGCCTTTGTTATTATTTTTGCACTACTTGAAACTTTACAGTTTGCTTTTTTTTTTTTTTTTAAATAGAGCTTTTATTCAGAGTATGCTAGCGCAAAAAGGGGCTATGAAGTCTATACAAGACTCACTACTCCCTGACCAAACGAAAGTATGGGTAGCGAACCCTATCTAGGCAAACTATTCCTTTGACCGGGTGAGGCAGATTATGTGACTGGTAGTTGGAGGAGACTTGGGTGGTACTGGCGAGACGTGCGAGAGCGTCTGCTGCTGCATTGACCTCTCGGAACCTATGTAGAAAATGAAAATGCCCAGCTCGGGCGATGGACAAGACCTGACAGATAATGTTATCTATGCGCCACGGGCATTTAGCTTTTGCTTGGATAACGTCCAACAACACTTTGGAGTCCATTTCTATGCATACCTGGGAGTAACCGTGCGTTTGCCAGAGAAGAAGCCTATCTAACAGAGCCCGTGCCTCTGTCTCTAAGCTTGTGCAATGTCTAAAGAACGTTGAAAACGCCGCTAGCACCTGCCTCGAATGGTCCCGCAGGATACCTCCCCCTCCAGAGGGCCCGGGGTTGCCCTGGGAGGAGCCATCCACATTAAGCTTCGCAAGTGGGAACGGAGGCGCTTGCCAACAAAGGGTTTGTGCGGAGCGGGGCCGTCGGGGGGCAAGGAAAGGGACCAAGCGCTTCACCAGCAGACCGGCGTCCGAGCTCTTGCTTGGTGGGGTCCAGGCCCGTACTATCGCGTGCATGTTCCCCAGGATGAGACGACAGAGTTGAGTAGCAGAGGTGACTATACCGTCAAAGAAGTGGAGGTTCCGAGCTTTCCAGATTTCCTAACAAATCACGGCAGGTAGAACCTGTGAAAGGCAGCCTCTCGTAGACGATGTGGTAGAGTAGGACCATAGGCCTTGTAGTCGAGCTAGAATGTCGCTATTCGCAGACTGCAGAATCTCTAGAAGCTGCTCAAAGAAAGACCAAAGATCATTAACAAGAGGGCACGTGGAGAATAAGTGATCCAGTGTCTTACAGCTAGGACAGAAGGGGCATTTTGAGGGCATGGAGAAACCTAAGCTTTGGAGGATATCAGGCAGGAGAAGCACATTATTCAAAAGCCGCCGCATGAATATGGAGATGCGCAGTGGGATACGTAAGTTCCAGACGTAGCGCCGTGAAACCATAGGCAGTTTCCTACGTCGGATCAGATCATAGGCGGACGATAGGGAGAAGCGTCCGGAGGTGGCAGGGGACCACACCAGCTCGTCCTTCATGTTGGGATGCAGTGAGAGCTGCCGAATAGTTGTCTGCTGGGTAGGAGAGAGGTGCGGGTTGAGTGCATCGAAATCCCAGCCCCCATTATTGAAAAAATCGGATATGCAGGCCTGCAGGGAAGGGATGGCCATCAAGGACACCGCCAACGGGCCATTGCCAAGCCAATTGTCGTACCAAAATGACGAAGACCCATCCCGAACTAGTATATGTGAGTTACCTTCTACAACAGCGCGTGCCCCAAGCATTCTGCTCCAGATCCGTGAATCCGTTCGCTGCAATGTCGGGATAGCAACGTGGGCCGCCTGTTTGACATACTTGGAAGCCATAAAATTTGACCAGAGGGTCGTCCGGGATCGAAACTTCCACCAAAGCTTGCATCCAAAGGCCATGCAAACATCATCCAGCTGACGGAGCCCAAGGCCGTTTTCCTCTACTGGGTAACATAATTTGTCCCATGAGAGCCGGTGCCGTCTCTGTACCCCATCTGAGTTGCCCCAGAAGAAACGAGCCATCAATTTCTCTAGTGTCTTAAGGGTCGACCTAGAAGGGTCCTGAACGGCCATGGTATGTAGAGGCATTGCTGCTAGGACATGCTTAATAAGTATAAGCCGCCCACCTGCTGTTAGGAGCTTTCCCTGCCACCCAGCGAGATGTTGGGAAACCTTCGCTACAAGAGGTTCAAAATAGGCTCCCTTAGGTCGGCCCTTGAAAAGCGTGCACCCCAAGTAGTCAATCGGAAGACGTCTCCTATGCATACCTATTTTAGAAGAAACAACCCTCGCTCGGCCCAGAGGGCTTTTCTCCGAGAGGATGAGGAAACTCTTTGCCGAATTAACCTTTTGGCCGGAGCCCTTCTCGTAGAGGGTCAGGAAGTCCATGAGGCCCTTGACCAACCTCCTGTCCGCCCTGGTGAATATCATAATATCATCCGTAAAGCTTAAGTAGGAGACGCTCAGACAACCTTGGGGCACCCCGTAGCTAGCTATCAAACCTATTGCTATTAGATGATTGAGACCCATACTTAGAGCTTCTGACGCGAGAATGAACAAAAATGGCGAGAGCAGGTCGCCTTGTTTGATCCCTATCGAGGCCTGGAAAAACCCGCACGGCTTCCCATTGACGAGCAATGAGAACCAGCTGGCTGCCAAATTGTGCAAGACAAGAGCCGTAAAGTGGGAGTGAAAACCGATCTTTGACATCAACATGGCCAAGAAGGGCCAGGAGACCTGTCAAAAGCCTTTATCATGTCCAATTTGAAAATAACATTGTGTCCATGCATCATTTTGTCTAATGAGCCCACCAACTCCTGGGCGAGGAGGATGTTATCTGAGATTTCGCTACCCTGGATGAAAGGTTACTGCTCTTGCGATACCAGCAAGGGTAGTAGTGGCTTTAACCGATTGCGTAAAACTTTAGTAAAGATCTCGTTGACAAAAATGCACAAGCTAATTGGCCTAAAGTTAGCAAAGAATGAGTAGGCCTCTTTCTTTGGGATTAGCACTATGAGCGTGCTGGCAATGGCCTTGGGGATAGGCACCCCAATAAAAAAACTCTCGGACCGTGTTGAAGGCTTCAAGGGTGATAAGGTCCCAACAATGGCGGAAGAAGCACCCTGAAATGTGAGAACCCGTAAATTCCCTAATAATTTTCCTAGGGTTTTTCCCCTTTAATGGCATGTTTTCTGCATTTTCTGGCTTAGGAAAATTTTCCTGGTGAATTTTATGAGTAATTGTAGTTTTTAGATGATTTTTCTAGTATTGGATAGTTTTTGAAAAATTAAGGATATATAACGGACGTGGGACCTACTAGTGCGAAAAGTTCGGAAAAATTCGGCCAAATAGGGTAAGTTCCGGATACTGGTTGAAATTTATCGGATGTTAAGAGATAAGTAGAGGATGAGATGTGATTGATGTGAGAGGAGACAAAAGGATAGGGATGCTTTTATGGAGTGACAAGTGTCACTTTGTGGTTGGTTACACTTGTTGGATACTATTCACCTTTTTGACTTTTCTTACCAATTGAATAAATATCTCAAAAATCACCAAAAATTCACTCTTGTCTTCTCCATTGTGGCCGGCCACCTTGAGCAAAGAAGAAAGAAAACTCTTCAAGATTCTTGCTTCCATCTTGCTTGAGTGTAACTATCCAACCATTTGATCTTGTTTCTACTCCATAAAACCTTTCCATTTGGTGATAGTAAGTGGTTTGGTGAAGTGTTTGGGGAATCTAAGGTGACAAACAACTCTTCCTCTCTTGTTTACTAGGTGAGTGGTGATTGAACCTTCTCCTTCACTTAATGAAGCTTAACTTGTGCCTAGTGGTAGCTAAAGGGATGAATTTTGTGGTTTATTTCTGGCTTTTGGATGAATTGATGAAGTTTTCAATTTATTGGTGATTTTTCTGGTTTAATGTGATCATGATGTTGTGGCTATCTATAATAGTTGGAAATGATGGTTAATGACTCTAGTAGGTGTACATGATTGGTATTTGCAACCAATTTCTGGTTTGGAAGAAATTTCAGAAAACTAGGGTTCTTGAGGGGAGCATTCTGTCCGAAATTTAGGTCCTAGATAGAGGCTGAATTGGCCTTAGCTTAAAACATGAAAGTTGTAGGGAATGACATTTTAGAGGTGCCTACAAAATTTCAGGTCAATCGGAGTAGTGTAGAATGAGATAAGTTGAAATTACTATTGCTGTTCTGGATTCATCCGAATGTAAGAACTGCGTGTGAAATTGGTTGTTTTGGCTGGAATTGCTTTGGATTTGGTTGTTGAGGTCTTCTAATGAAATGTAGCTTGATGTCCTAGCTACCATATGCCTTTGGAATTTCAGAATTTGGACCTGTATAGACCGAGTTGTACTGATTACAGCAGAATGTAGTTTGTGAACCTGTTATTGTGGTTCTGGTTTAGTATCTCGCATATTTGACCTGGTTGTGCTAGGAATTGGACTGAGTGATCTTCTACATTATTGTAGCCCTGTTTCTTAGCTTTCATCTGGTTTTGGAATTTCTAGATTTGGACTTGTAGAGCCTGAGTTATGATGTTTCCGCTAGAATGCGTTTTGGTGAATCTGTTTTACGTTTTTGATGTAGTATATTGCATTTTTGACCTGTTTGCACTCAAAACTGGGTTGAGTGACCTTCTGTGATGTTGTATCCCTGTCTTTTAGCTTCGAGATGGTGGGTCTTGCACCCTCATCCGATAATCGTAGTGAAATTGGTACCATTACCGCAAAATGAGGACAAAAACTGTTTTTTCAGGGCCAAAGCTAGTTACATTTCCGAAATTTCTGGTTTCCTTTAATGCTTGTATATGCTTATGAAACCCTATTGGGGTTGTGATTGACATTGCTTTATGACTCGTTATCGAGTCTCATTGTACTTGTTTGCATGTTCTAGGGCGTGACGGTAGTTTACGACGTACTTTTGACGACGGTGCATGAAACATCACCTACTTGATTGGTGAGTGTACTACTCACATGAATGTTTACAATGTGGCTTTGATATATGTGATTGTGATGCCGTGAAGGCTTACTTGGCCATTGGAATTGGTTAAGGTGAGGGTGTACTTGACCGCCCTCACCCCTTTTGATACTGTTAATGACTGTTTACCGTGTCACTCTGATACTGAACTTGATATATGAGTTATTGAATTTCATTTCATGGAAACCTGATTTGGTGTCGTTTGGATGAATATCCAACGGCCTTACTATGTTACTGAGCTCAACCCTGTTGGTAGTCAAATGAATCGAGCCGGCAAGGGCTTGGTCGTGAAAATTGACATGCCACGGGGACTGTACTGAGGAATCTTGTAGTAATGAGACTCTTGATTCTGGTAAACTCGAGTATTACCAAAAGCTACTGATTGGAGTGCGGGCCCGGTTGGGGTATGTTGGGTGGAAGGAATGGAAGTGAAGTGAGGTCTACGGTTAGTACTCTTAAACATTGACGGAGGGTCAATGAGGTTGGATCAAGAATGTAAGCGTGGAAAGGGGCTCTTGAGAGCCGTCCGTATCCTTTTACCGATTTGTTTTATTCCTTAATTGTGTACTTGAAATGAAAGATTATGCTATATGCCTCTTCATTGCTTATGTGGTAGTAACTCATTGAGCTTTAGCTCACTCCGTTCCATTTGTTTTCCTTATAGGAAAATGACTATTTTGGGAAAGGTTGTGCTAGTTGGTTGTCAAGTTGAGCTCATGTAAATGTATATTTTGAATAGCTCCTTGAGGGTGAAAATCCTAAGTGTTTTGTTTCAACCAATGGTTGGTTTGTAATTAGCTAATTGCACACGTATGAACTTGTTGGATATTTTGGTATGCCGCTTTGGCTTGTAAATGTTAAATTTCGATGTATATATGTTGGATTGATGTTTGGTTGAACTCCGGATTCTGACGTGGCCGGTACTGTTCATCATCGGCTTCGATTTTCGTTTTTTTTATTTTGTGATTTTGACTTGTTTGCGCGCGTTGGTGTGTTCCGGAACGTAGTAGATCGACGTAAACTGATCCGTTAGTCCTGGCGAGAGCTGGGCAGGCAGTCCGCTAACCCCTTTGGTTCGCCTTAGGGGAAGGTGGGGCTGTCATAGAAAACCCATCCGCACCAGCGGCACTATCTCCATTCAGCTCAAAGACTGCAGCTTTAACCTCATCCAAGGACACCTCTCCAATCAGAGCCTCATTCTGCTGCGTGGTAACTCGGCAAGGAATGTGTTGAATAAGCTAGTGAGCCGCACTACAACCCTCATCACATTGGTGGTCACTTGTCAATAAGTTCCGGAAGAAAGCCACCCCCTCCTTCTCAATGGCCTCCAAGTCGTCGACCCACTCCCCGTTCAAGTCCTTGATGCGGGTGATACTCAGTCGCTTTCTCTTCTCCCGTAGAGATGAGTGGAAAAATTGGGAGTTGGATTCGCCCTCCTTCAACCATTTAACTCGGGCTTTCTGCTTCCAGTAGAGTTCCTCAATTGTCAGAGTCTGGAGGAGGGCCGCGTGAGCTCGGTTCCACTCCGCGCGGGCTTCATCCGTGTTGACTCTCTCAAGGAGAATTTCCTTCTAGCGAACTAGCTCTTCAGCCTGAGACATCTTATCAAATATATTGCCGAAAGTGAATTTGTTCCACTCCAGAAAGCATTGTCTCAAGCGTTTCAGTTTGCTTGCTAAGGCACACATTCCGTAGCCTTCAACAGGTAAGCTCCAGTTCTGGCGAACGGTCTCCATAAAAGTGGGGTGCTTAACCCACATGTGCTGAACCTGAATAACCTCGGGCTAGTCCGGTGAAGGTCGCCAAAGGAACAGAGGAGTGGTGAATGATCCGAAGTCGCACGACTTAGATGATGGACAGTGAAGCACGGGAAAAGTTGCTCCCACCCATGATTGTAGAGCACTAGGTCAAGCTTTTTCCATATGCGTCTCCCATTGCGAATACCCGATCAAGTAAATGGGCTACCGGTTACTTGCACCTGCTTGAGTGAGCAGTCATGAATGAACGTGTTGAAATCCACAATTGCCCGGGTATCTTGTGGGAGGTTCCAGAGTACTCATCTAGTAAGGATATGACATTAAAGTCACCTCCCACAAGCCATGGACGTTGCTCTATAGCTTGGCAAATACTCGCTAAAGAGCCCTATAGAGCTTGCCGTTCCCACCGTGTACATTTAGCGTAAATAAAAGAGCAGTAAAAAACTGCGGAAAAGGATTCATGCATAACAACCAAGTGAATCAGTTGATCCTCATTTTTAACTACATTGACAGCAAAAGATGATTTCCAGCAAACCCAAATTTTATTCGACACATTGAACAAGCCTAGGTGAAAACCGAACTTCCTAAGAAAACTGGCAAGAGTTGAGAAATCCAGCATCGGCTCGAGAATTACCAGGAAAGAGACGGAGTTGGAGCGGATCATCTTTCTGAGACGGCGAGAGGTAGCTGGGCTGGCAACTCCTCATGCGTTCCAAATAAGCGCCTTAATCATTAAAAGAGAGGGGTTGTTGAGCTTGAGAAGCTTTGACCGCTTGTCGAGTAAGTATTGTTCGTGGCTGCCAACGGAAGCATTTGGTCCCTGCCCGCGCTATAGAACAAGGTCGTAGGGAGGAACACTGTGCCAATGGGTCAGCCGCGGGTGGTGCGGCTGCGAGCTTTGCATCTAACTGAGCTTTGAAAGTGCGTAGATCTTCAAGTGGAATAGCTGTGGTTGTGGCCTCATCATTGTCGGAGACCCAATCCAAACCTGACCGCGGCTGTCCTGGTTTATTCTTCTTGGGGGTGTTGCACTGATCGAACCGACAGTCTTCATAAAAGGAGGGTGAGAAAAGCTTCACCGGGGGCGATCCTGGCACTGCTGCCTTGCTGTCGTGGGAGCCGGTGTCCAGCACCCGCTGTTCGAGCGGCTGAGCAGAACTAGGGAGATGTTGAGAGCAAGAGGCCAGGGCATTATTTGGTTGAGACTGGGGAGCTGTTACCACCATAGTGACGGCCTGTTGAGGGTGTTCGTCTAAGGAGTTGGAGAGGAGGGGAAGGCTATGACCTGGAGGGGGGTTCTCCGCTGTTCTGCTGTTCGCAATCGCAAGGCCCACTTTAGCTTTGTTAATTGCTGCATTTCTGGGAGGCAAGTCCAACTTCTGTCCTGTGGCCGCCACGTTGCGACAAGCGGTGGAGAGATGGCCAAGCTTACTGCACGTCGAACAATACCCTGGAAGGTTTTCATATTCCACTGCCTGCCAAAACCCAGAGGCGCCATTCCCAATCCAGACCTTGTCCAGCAACTCCTGCTGCAGGTTCACTTCAACGTAAAAACGGGCGACGCTGGGGCGATTGAGGAAGGCTGTCGAGGCATCAATTTTTAGCGACTCACCTAATAGCCGGGCAATGGAAAAAAGGGGGCCCTTGTTAAAAAGATGAACTGGAAGTCGCGGCAAGGATACCCATATTGGAGCGAGAGGCGATTCGGTGTCGACTGAGAAGGACGGAGTCTACTCGAAGATGCGTACGACCAAACCTTGGAGAGACCACACACCCTTCAGCCAGCAGCGTAGGTAGTCTTCTTTAGGGATGGCAATGGGGGCGGGTGCCTGCGGGGGGCTCTCGGGGCGGGGGTTGGGGCGGGGGCGGGGGGGGAATTTTTCCCCCCACTTTTGTCTCTATTCAGACAAAAGATGACATAGATGTTTTGGGGTAGACTTTGTTTTTGTAATATTGTTCACATCCATAAAGGAGCCGAATGAAACCAAAGTTTCATGTTCGGTTCTGAATTAGAGACGCTCAAAATGCTGAAGCGACGTCGACTATAACCCCTAGCCTTCCAAGCTAACGATGCAGGTTCCATTCCCGCTACCCGCTATTTCTTCTAAATATTTATATATTCTAAATATTATATTCTATACTCTATAGAAATTTTAGTATTAGGACATCATTTAATATACAATTCCCAAAATATCTCACCTACAATACAATTATTTTTTTTAACCAAGAGTCAAAATATGAAAAAATCAGAATGAAAGGCGTCCATTGTCTAATGGATAGGACAGAGGTCTTCTAAACCTTTGGTATAGGTTCAAATCCTATTGGACGCAAGTTTTTTCCATATAATTTTTAGATTGAAATATTAAATATCAAGAAAAAAAGACCTTTTGAATAATTTGAATTCGAGATGCTTAATTACTTTTTTAAGATAAAAATATATATAATTATATATAATATGTAAGTTAATTAGTTATAAACTTATGATAACGATATTATTAGTTAGATGTATTATATAATGTATATTAGTTTATGTAATATAATTGATATCATCAATTATATGAATAATTATACATGTCTACTAATAGAATTTATTAATTAGTTATACTAAATTTACTAATACATTTATACTAAATTTCTAATTACACTTAATAGAATAACACTTTTTTCTAAAAAAAAAAGCACAAACACAATAATGAATTAGTGATTGCATTTGTACTAAAAGTGAAAACTTGACTATTTTAGTTATATTTATTTCATCATATTGGATTGTATTCAAATCACTTCTGTTTGATTGTTTTTATGAGTTTCAATTGTAAAATTACAATGAATAATAATTTGGTGATGTGTTGATATTTTAGTACTTGATTATTTATTAAAATGTAATTATAATAAAATTTTATTAACCCCGCGGGGGAAGCGGGGCGGGGGCGGGGGACGGGGCGGGGGGATGGGGGCGGGGGACCCCTCCCTAGCCCCAACCCCGCCCCGTTGCCATCCCTAGTCTTCTTCTTTGTCAAAATGAACAAGGACATGTCGGTGGTCGATCAAACCAAGCGAGAAGGCTCCCTTGAACCACAGCGCATGGAAACTTTTGCGCAACGTCTCCATGTTTGGCTTGCCCTTGGAGAATTTGCCAACCAGCGAAAAGCGAAAAGGTTGGGAAAGGGTGATGATATCCTCCTCGGAGAAGAAAACTGCTGGTTTCCCCTTGTAGGTAGAGGCTTCACGGACAACCCATGGTTGTTGAGGCGTGAGGTTGAATGTCTTCAAGAGATCTAGTGCGACAGTCCGTGGGTACTGGGAAACAATGTGGGCGAGCGACTTGGTGCTGGGGGAGGCTGACCCATCAGCAGGTGGCTGACGGGCTGCCGCCGCGGCAGCCATGGCCGAACCCTCGGGGAAGCTGTCTTAGGGTAGAAGATGGAAGTTCCCTAGGGTTAGGAGAGTTTCAAAATCAATTTTGTTAAAATTATTATTTCGGCCAATTAGTCTTACTTTATAGTTTGCTTTTCATTTGGCCTTTGAGGCACTAATGTTTATCAAGTGGAACTCATGAAGATTTGGAGATAAACAAACAATGGTTCATAAAATTTCATGTTTATTCATGACACATCAATCACATCAATAGAGAGTTTTCCTTTCTTTATCTTACTTCTTCTTTATATATTGAGAACAATGTGCATTTTAAGTGTGAGGGATGGAAAAATTTGAGATTATATATGTTGTTTGTGATTGAATTTTGATGGAAAATGTTAGATTTGAGCTTGGAAATGTTATTATGGTTTAATATTTGTCAAATTTGGGTTTGCTAGCAGGCACTTTAGTCTAGTTATAAGAGAAAATTCTGTCAAAATTTTAAATTTGTTTCAAAAATTTTCAATTTCATTCTAATAGCAACAAGTTTCATACCATTAATAATTCAAATTCCTCTTACATTTAATGTAAATATATGTGATTTGAGAAATTCATTTCTCATTTAACTTGAAAATGACTATTATGTGATTATAATTTTTGTTATTTTAGGAAAGTATATCTTGTAAAGTGGAAGAAACTATGCCCTAATTTTACATATTTGATGAAATTTTTTCTTTTTATTTGATTTTGTTAATTTGAATGATAAATATGGTCAATAGATGCAATACTCTTCTGATGATTATTCTTTTGAGGGAATGTTTATTTATTATCTTTACTTTAAAAAAAGAGAAGAAAAAAGAATAAAAAAGTGAATAAGAGTAGTTATGCTCCAATGGTTCTTAAACTTAGTATCGGGAGTTTTCATTTATAAATGTCAATTTTTGTGTAAAAATTGACACTTGAATTAAGAGTATGCAAAGCAACTAGAGAATGTGAAGTATTGAGTAACAGGGGTTTTCATCTAAAAATTTTGATTCTTGCATCAAAAGGCACTTACATAACTTGAGTAAGTATTTTATATGTTTTATGGATAAATCTCTCTTTGAATTTGAGAAAGAAATGATCATGGGATTAGGAAGTTACTTATTGATCATATGAGTTGCTTATGAAATTGGGTAAGGATGAGAAATTGAAATGTACTAGTTGAATTTATGGTATAATTAACCCTCATTTAGTTGATAATGTGACAGTCCTACCTTCCACTAGGGCGAATCAAAGGGTTCGACGGGCTGCCTGCCCAACTCGCGCCAGGATTCACTCATACTATCAAATAAAATACTTCCAAAGTACTTAAAATAGCAATTTCACAACTTATAACATAACTAAATTCAACTTCCAACCCAACTAACGAAATACGATCCAACGTACTTAAGATACAATCAAAGTTCGTCTTACAAGCTTCCAAAATATCAAATTTAAAGTTTAACAACCCAAAACAAGCTACAAAAGAAACAAGATCACACCCTAACTGCCAGCGGCTTCACTCGGATTCTCAGTTCTTGTTAAGGAAAATAAATTAGAAAGAATGAGCTAACGCCTAGCGAGTTCCCAAGAAGGCATACAGTCACATAGAACAGTTCAAATTACATTTCAAGTTCACAATTTAAAGCGAGTAAATAAAGCGATTAACAACATCAAGAGGTAGGATACGGGTGGATCTCAGGAACCAATGTTCACGAATCTTGATCTTATTTCACGTAGTCGACACTCCGTCGACTTTCAAGTATTATCACTATGTAGAACTCCACTTACTTCATTCTCCTTCCAACGACTCCCCCTACGGGGTCCGAAATCCAAAACACTTAAAATGGGTATTGCTCGAGCATACCATAATTTTCACTTCAAAAGGGACAAGTGTAAATGCCAAGTCCAGTGAATATGAAACACTGTCCTATGGCTCGTCAAATCTCTTCGACCAAGTCCCATGACTGGCTCGAATCGATAGACTTACCTATAGGATTTAGGAATTTCCAAGAATTAACAGGCATAATCAATCACTAATTGTCGATGGGATAACAACCGAAGCGACATCACAATACTTCAACAATTTAGAATACTATTCATCTCAGTCATAACATCAAGTTCACATCTATGTCACATTTGCAAATTTAAGACTGATAACATGCATGGAAACTCACCAATAAATTAAAGCTCAGAATCTAAATTAGGATCAATATCATAGTCTTCAATCACTCTTATAAACACATAAAAAGAAACAATAAGTTTCGCCCTAATAATTCGCAAAACTAATCCAAGTTCATTTGAACTCGAATTCACCATTGCTGACTGGATAGTTTTTAACCCAAAAATAGTGAAATAAAATGACTTTTAACTATTAAAGTTCCTAACTTTCAACTCCAATGCAATATATAAACATAGTTTAACCTAATACCAAGTCACTTAAATGCAATTTAGTAAAAAAGAAGACAAAAATATCGAAAATGAAGGTGAAAAATTAACCTTCTTCGTTCGGCTAGCCCATCCAAAAATTTCTCAAGAATTTCACCAATGAAACAACAATTTAGCCAACAAAAACTCACTCAAATCCATATGGGTTTCATCAATCATTAGCCCTTAGTTATCAATGGAAAATTTTTCAAGTAAATCCAACCCACAAATCAAGAGCTATGCTAGTATTTTAACCACTAGAACATCTAGTGGTATAACTTCAAGAAATTTTTACTAGATCTACCATAGATCTTATTTAAATCAAGTGAATCTAGCATTTTCATGGCTAGAAATTAAAGATTAAGGGTGTTTTTTGGTTCTTACCTCAAGATCTAACTAGATCTAGTGTTATTCAACCCCAAAACTTCCTTCCAAGATTCACGCCTTGAAGTTTCCTCAAGAAAGGTCAAATCTTCTAGGTTGCTTGGCAATTTCTTCCACAAATTCACAAGGAGCAAGATGGATGGTGTCCCTTTTCTTTTGGTTGCTATCTCTCTCCCTCTCTCATTCTCTCTCTTGGCTTTCTCTCTCTCCTTCGGTCCCCTCTCTCTCTCTCTAGGCCCTTAATAAGAAAAGAAGAAAAAGGAAAAGAAAAATTGTGGTGGTTGATGGGTTGTCAAGTGATCTTCAAGAGCAAGATGGAGGAGGAAATAGAGAGCTCTCAAGTCTCCCTCTCTCTCTCAAAATTTCAGTTGGCTCAAGGGGGAAGAGAGAGAATGAACTCTCAAATCTAGTTTCTTCCTTTAAAGTGTGGTAGGGGGACCACCTCACCTACTCGATTTTTTCTATTTTCCTCAACCAACATTATCCTATCATTTTTTCTATTTTTTTAAAGTCTCTACAAGTTCTAGATTTCATCTTAGGACTAAATTACACGTCACCACTCCAAAGTTTCACACTTAATGCTAGCCAAACGATAACCGGGCATTTACTAATAAAAATTCAACTAAGATATAAAATGACATTTTGATAGATAAGGATACCAAAATTTTGGCAAAAATCACATAATATAAATATTTTCATCGTTATTATTTACCTTTCAAAAATAATAAAATTTTTAGAGCCCTCACAGATATTATGAGTACTTGAAGTTAAATGAATGATTCTATAATGATTATTTATCTTGTTTGGAGAATTGATTTAAATTATGCACATATGTTTAATTTCAAAGTTTTGGATCATTGTTGATTTGTATTTCTTATTACTTGAGGAAAAGCTATGGTTCAAGTGTGGGGACTTTGATTAACATATATTTTATGTATATCTCGTAAACTTTTAATGTTTGCATTTTTGTGTGTTTCTAAGTTAAAATGGAAGAATTGAGCTCCTTTATTACTACTTTTTATGCAAGTAGGGTTTTATGACAAAACATGGAAAAGTATGGTTTAGTGTACAAATTTGTGATATTTTTGTAGGATTTAGCATTTTATGGATTAAGGGAAGATCATTTTAATTGATTTGTGAATATTTGAAGTAATTTGAAGTAAATATGAAGTGTAAAAAGTTCAAGGAACCTTATAACATAACTATTTAGTTAACTCTAATAGAATTCCCTTGACCATTCAAACCTTATAACATAACTATTTAGTTTTCAAGGGATCTTTAATAACTCTAACTCTGCCTAGACCATTCAAATCTAGACTCTAATACCACCTGTGACAGTTCCACCTTTCCCTAGGACAAACCAAAGGGTTCAACGGGTTGCCTGCCCAACTCACATCAAGACTCACTCATACCATCAAATAAAATACTTCCAAAGTACTTAAAATAATAATTCCACAACTTATAACATAACTAAGTTCAACTTACAATCCAACTAATGAAATACGATCCAACGTACTTAAGATACAATCAAAGTTCATCTTACAAGCTTCCAAAATATCAAATTTAAAGTTTAACAATCCAAAACAAGCTACAAAAGAAACAGGGTCACACCCTAACTGCCAGCGGCTTCACTCGAGTTCTTAGTTCCTGTTAAGGAAAATAATTTGGAAAGAATGAGCTAACTCCCAGCGAGTTCCCAAAAAGGCATACAGTCACATAGAACAGTTCAAATTACACTTCAAATTCACAATTTAAAGCGAGTAAATAAAGGGATTAACAACATCAAGGGATAGGATACTGGTGGATCTCAGGAACCAATGTCCACGAATCCTGATCTTATTTCACGTAGTCGACACTCCGTCAACTTTCAAGTATTATCACTATGTAGAACTCCACTTACTTCATTCTCCTTCCAACGACTCCCCCTATGGGGTCCGAAATCCAAAATACTTAAAATGGGTGTTGTTTGAGCATACCATAGTTTTCACTTTAAAAGAGACAAGTGTAAACACCAAGTCCAGTGAATTTGAAACACTCTCCTATCGCTCGTCAAATCTCCTCGACCAAGTCCCATGACTGGCTCGAATCGACAGACTTACCTATAGGATTTATGTGACAGCCCCACCTTCCCCTAGGGCGTACCCTAAGGGTTAGCGAACTGCCTGCCCAACTCTCACCAGGACTACTAAGCCGAATACACACAAGCTAAAATGTTCCGAATGATATTACAGCGCTTAAACTTTTCGACGACCGCGAATAACGAAAAATGAAAACGAAACTGAGAATGAACAGTGACTGCCACGTCACAATCTGGCGGTTTCTGGCCGGATTCCAGACCGGATTGGAGGCAGTAGCTCAACCTAAAATTTTTTCAAATTCCCTGCAAATCCGGCCATATATCCGACCAAGAACTAGCCGGATACTCGGCCGGATTTCGTGAACAGTTCCCGCCAGAATTTTCTTCTTTCCTCATTCAACTTCCACACTCGTCCGAAACCCAACCAAGTACAAGTAAACTTTATCTAACACTAGAGAATATACATTCCCAAGAATATATATCACATATATATGAGGAAACACTTTTATATACACATGTTAGTAAGTTTACAAATCAAAAGGAAACATTGGATTGAAATACATTTAGGGTTTCCAACTGTCGAGAAGCTATACAAAAGAACAAAAGAATATCTAATTAGCTCAACTCGCTTATCAAAATCATGATTTCCAAAAGTTGTTCCTGTAAGGAAAACAAAGATAACGAGGTTGAGCTTACGCCCAATAAGGTACCAACAAGTCACACGTCCAAGATTCACAAGTACATTCATGCTTAATTATACATGACCATTAATCACAGAAGAAAGAGCATCACAAGGCAACTAGAAATAAAAGGATACAGTTGGCTCTCAAGAGCCAAGTCCCCATTTGCAGTACTTGATCTCAATCTTGTTGACACTCCGTCAATATTCAAAGAAACGAACCTGACCGTAGATCCCACTTTACACCAAGTACCTTCCACCAAACATTCCTCTTACCAGACCTGAACACCTTACAGAAATAGAAGGGTATACTCGAGTATATCACAACGTCAAGGAAATAACACTCCACTCGACAAACAGTAAACCTATGGTTCGTTATCTAATCGACCAGGCTCTTGCCGGCTCAACTCGATTAACGACCACTGAACAGATATCACAGTAAAGTAGTTGGACACATGCCCCAAACGACATCAAACCATGCACAAGTAACAAATTCACAGTTATACAGTAATCAGTCACACAGGTAAGAGAACGAGAGTGATAAAGTACACTCTCATTTCATGCACAAAGTTCACAGTCATTCAGTCCAAAGATTCAAGGACAAACAATCATTTAAGCATTAAATCATGCAATGGTACAATCACCAGTTCAAGCAAATCAAGTTCACAAATTTCCGTCCAACGTAGGCCTTGGATCACCGGCACGTCCTAAAAACAAACAAGAAACAACAATTGAGACTCGAACACGAGTCGTATACTTATTCAATGAACTACTAATGCAAGACCCATATAGCTTGGAAGGGAAAATAAATAACATTTAGGGCTAAAAGCTTAAACATGCCCAAAACCTTTCATTTCTACTTAACCTCAACCTAAACTCAAAGAAACCCAATATCCTCAATATTTGGACAGCATTTCCCCTTAAATTTCATACTTTTCCATCGTACAAACAACCACCAAACTTCATCCAAAAAAACCACAAGCACACCTACAAATTATAGGCTATACAACACACCTTATTAGGGTTACAATACCCTTCAATCTTATTCAATCAAGAGCTCTACATCCAACCATAGTAAAGCCCTAATTTGAAACCCTAAAACTGAAATTTGTCTCACAAACTGAAATTTTCCGCAAACAACCAAAACTAATATATAAAAGCTTCCTTTTACACCATATCAAGCTATCATTTCATGGCCAACCAATAATTATCATATAAGGACAGAAAAATCACCAAGAAATTTGAAATTTATCTAACTCTACCTCAAATCATGAAATCTTCCACAAAATAGCATATTTAGTCACTGCAAACCACTAATTTACCATTATTAGGAACAAAGAGAGAATTTCTATACAAGGTACCTTAGAACCACAAGAGATAAGGTAGCTTAGTGCTTTCCCTTCACCAATCACTCCACTAATGCCTTTAAGCTTCCTTAGCAAGTCACTTTTATGGATAAATTTGAGATTTTAATGGTTGGATTTCAAAATGTAAGCAAGAAATGGAAGACAAAGGTTGAAGGTTTCTCTCTTCTCTCCTCTCAAGAAGCTCGGACAAGAAGGAAGAAAATGAAGATGATTTTGGGTCAAAATTGAGGTTTAAGAAAGTAAGATACCTTTGGTCAAAGTCCAACTTTCACTAGTTTCGCGACACGTGGCACCTTTTATGTTTAAACCTATTTTCTTGTCTCTCCATGGTTCATCCATCTAGATAATCTCTAATTATCTCCTAACACCTAGTAACTTAATCCCTTTATGTAAAACTTAACCTAATTGACCGAATTTATCGCACTTAACACACTAGCGGGTCCCACATCCAATATACACTCCTAATATCTCATAAACTAACTTATACTAGAAAAATGATTTAAAAATTATATTTACTTATAAAAATATCTATAAAATTAATATAATAAGAAAAATATAGAAAACGTGTGCAAAGAAATAAAATAATGCCTAGAAATAAAGAAAATTTTCGGGTTCTCACAATTTAGGAATTCCCAAGAATTAACATGCATAATCAATCGCTGATCGTCGATGGGATAACAACCCAGGCGACATCACAACACTTCAACAATTTAGAACACTATTCATTTCAGTCATAACATCAAGTTCACATCTATATCACATTTGCAAATTCAAGACAGATAACATGCATGGAAACTCACCAATAAATCAAAGTTCGGAATCCGAGTTAGGATCGATATCACAGTTTTCAATCACTCCTATAAATACGTAAAAAGAGACAATAAGTTTCGCCCCAACAATTCGTAAAACTAAACCAAATTCACTTGAACTCAACACATAAACTCGAGTTATGAAAACAATATGTATCTAGAATAGTTTTCTCCAAAATTCGACGCGTGAAAACACAAAATCAAGGGCAAAACAGTCTCAAATTCACCATTGCTGCCCGGATTGTTTTTAGCCCAAAAATAGTGAAATAAAGTGACTTTTAACTATTAAAGTTCCTAACTTTCAACTCCAATGCAACATAAAAACATAGTTTAACCTAATACTTAAATGCAATTTAGTCAAAAATGTAGAAAATGAAGGTGAAAAATTAACCCTCTTCGTTCAGCTAGCCAATCCAAAAATTCCTCAAGAATTTCACCAATTAAACAACAATTTAGCCAACAAAAACTCACTCAAATCCATATGGGTTTCATCAATCATTAGCCCTTGGTTATCAATGAAAAAATTTTCAAGTAAATCCAACCCACAAATCAAGAGTTATGCTAGTATTTTAACCACTAGAACATCTAGTGGTATAACTTCAAGAAATTTACTAGATCTACCATAGATCTTACTTAAATCAAGTGAATCTAGCATTTTCATGGTTAGAAATTAAAGATTAAGGGTGCTTTTGTTTCTTTCCTCAAGATCTAACTAGATCTAGTGTGATTCAATCTCAAAACTTCCTTCCAAGATTCACCCCTTCAAGTTTCCTCAAGAAAGGTCAAATCTTCTAGGTTGTTTGGTGATTTCTTTCACAAATCCACAAGGAGCAAGATGGATGGTGTCCCTTCTCTTTTGGTTGCTCTCTCTCTCTCCCTCAGTCCTCTCTCTCTCTCTGGCCCTCAACAAGAAAAGAAGAAAAAGGAAAAGAAAAATTGTGGTGGTTGATGGGTTTTCAAGTGATCTTCAAGAGCAAGATAGAGGAGGAAATGGAGAGCTCTCAAGTCTCCCCCTCTCTCTCAAAATTTCGGTTCGCTCAAGAGGGAAGAGAGAGAATGAACTCTCAAGTTTAGTTTCTTCCTGTAAAGTGTGGTAAGGGGACCACCTCACCTACTCAATTTTTTCTATTTTTCTCAACCAACATTATCCTATCATATTTTCTTCCTTTAAACTAGATATCCCTCAACCAATATTATCCTATCATTTTTTCTATTTTTTTAAAGTCTCTACAAGTTCTAAATTTCATCTTAAGACTAAATTTCATGTCACCACTTCAAAGTTTCACACTTAATGCTAGCCAAACGATAACCGGGCATTTATTAATAAAAATTCAACTAAGATATAAAATGATATTTTGATAGATAAGGATACCAAAATTTTTGCAAAAATCACATAATATAAATATTTTCATCGTTATTATTTACTTTTCAAAAATAGTAAAATTTTTAGATCCCTCCCATCCCTCCCTCCTTAAAAGAATTTTGTTCTCAAAATTCTCACCTTTCTAAACGAACAGCTCAGGATATTTTTTTTACATCTCCTCTTCCGCTTCCCAAGTCGATTCCTTGACGTCATGATTTCTCCAAAGAACCTTAACCAGAGAAATTTTCTTGTTTATCAAGTCCTTTACCTCGATCAAGAATCTTCACAGGATATTCTTCATACGCAAGCGACTCATTTACTTCAATATCTTCCAACTGTATCACATGAGTTGGATCCGGATGATACTTCCAGAGCAAAGAGACATGAATAACATTATGGATCATAGACATACTAACAGGCAAATCCAACTGATATGCCACTTTTCCAATTCGTTGGAGAATCTCAAAAGGTCCAATATACCTTGGTTTTAATTTCTTCCCTTTCTTTGATACAGCTCCTCTTTTCATGGGTTTAACTCTCAAGAAGACCTTATTCCATACTTTGAATTCCAAATCTTTTATCCTATTATCTGTATAACTCTTTTGTCTACTCTAGGCAGTTTGGAGCCGTTCTCAAACTATCTTTACTTTCTCATATGCTTTCTCAACACAGGGTATAGTGGTCGGATCCAAAATCTTTCTCTCTCCTACTTCATCCCAATGAGTCGACGACCGACATTTTTTTTCATTAAGTGTAAGGTGCCATTTGAATAGAAACAAGGTAACTGTTATTATACGCAAACTCTGTGAGTCCCCGTAAGTTTCTCATTTTCTGTGTTTTATTCTATTTAATGGCATATTTTCTGCATTTCTTTATTAGGAAAATTTCTAGATAAGTTTTAGAGTAAATATTCTTTTTTAGATGATTTTCTAGTATCGGTTAGTTTTCGAGAAAATAAGAGCGTATATCGGACGTGGGACCCGCTAGTGCAAAAAGCTCAGAAAAATTCGGCCAGTTAGGTTAAGTTTTGGATACTGGGTTTAATTTACCGGGTGTTATGAGATATTTAGAGGTTGCCAAGTGGATAGGTGTGAGAGAGACAAAAAGTTAGGCAAGCAATTAATGAAAGTGACATGTGTCACTTGGAGATTTATTCTTACATTTGACTTACTATTCATCTTTTTACCATTTTACTAAATAAACCCAAAAATTGACCAAAAACTCTCCAAATTTCAAAGCTTCTTGGCCGAACCTCTCCCTCCAAGAAAAGAAAGAAAAGCTTCCAAGTTTCTTGCTCCAATCTTGCCCAATTTCACAAACTAACCGTTTAATCTTGAATTCCTTCCATAAAACCTCTTAGTTTAGTGCTTGTAAGGTGATTGGTGAAGTTGTTTGGAAGGCTAAGGTGTTGAATTGCTTCCTTTCTTGTCTTATAAGGTGAGTGACTAAGGGACTACTCTTGTCTTTCCAATAATGCTTAATTAGTGACCTATGTGAGTTAAGGAGATAATTTTTGGTGTTATTTTGTGATTTTGGTTGAAATTGGTGAAGTTTTATATTTATTTGGGATTTTTCTCTTTTCATATGATTCATATGTTGTGGCCATGTATGATGATTGGAAATGACCTAAAATGAAGCTTTAGAGTTTGAATGGTGGTTAATTGCAGAAAATTTCTGTTTTGGAAAGAAAATTTAAAAGTTAGGGTTTCATTTTCCCCAATTCTGCTTGGCACTGTAACTCATAGTTAGAGGCCAAATTGGCCTTGGATTAAAACATAAAAGTTGTAGGTAATGATATTTTAGAGATGCCTACAAAATTTCAGGTCAATCGGAGTATCTTAGCTTGTGCAAACACCGAAATACCCCTGCTGCCCTGGTTTTACCCAAACTTGAGAATTGCTTCTGTAATTGGTTATTTTGGCTGGGAACACTTCTGATTTGGTTGCTGATATCTTCTGCTTAATTGTAGCTTTGTATCTTAGCTTTCGGATGGCTTTGGAATCACCCGATTTGGACTTAGGTAGCCTGACTTATGATGTTTGAACCAGAATGCGGTTTGTAAACCTGTTTTTGCGGTTCTGGTGTAGTATATTGCATATTTGACCTGGTTACACTTGAACCTAGACTGAGTGACCTTCTATAACATGGTAGCCCTATCTGTTAGCTTCGAAATGGTATGTCTTGCACCTTCATCCGATAATCGTAGCGCCAATGGTCCCAAAACCGCAAAATGATGTCAAAAACTGTTTTTATCCGGAAATGTTTCTAGCTTGATTTTTGTATTTATTTTTGTATTTATATGACTTTAAGCCTAGTGAACGGCTTTTGGACATGAGATTATTCTATATGAGATGTTGGGACTGATTTGAGGAAAATAATGAAGCCATTAATGGCTGGAAAATAGGTAAATACAAAAGGGCGTGCTGCCCAAATTTTCGCTCAATGACTAAGTTTCTATTTGAACTTGTATATTTTTTTTGTGTGGCGAATACTATGACCGTTTTCCATCTTAGAACATGCTACCTTTTCCATTTGAACCTTCAAATGTTTATTTACTACTTCATACCACACCTTTATATGTCTTACTCGTAACTAGTCGAGTTCCTTGTTTCCACTTACTTGTTTTGTTCGGTGAATTGTAATATGCTTTCTTGTCGCATCTTAGGTTTTCACGGTGACCGGGGGTAATATCCGGTAGGATTTTGGACGTTGTTTTGCATATAAATAGGTGAGTATTCCTTGTTTGTTATGTTTCATGATTATATGGCTTGTATGAATGATTGATAACATGTAAATGCTTTCAATGATTGCCAAAACGAGTTTTCGAGGCGAGTGTGTATTTTATCGCACTCAGCCTAAGTGGTTGTGAAATTCTAATGATTAAACGATTGAAATGTTAGTTGTGCATGAATGTAAGCCTTTTTGGCTGAATTGGCCACTGCCCCTTGTTACCAATCGTCTCGAGCCAGAAGCGGACTCGGTCGGGCGATTAGGGACTTGGATGAACGTTTTGGTATACTCGAGTATTACCTTGTAGGTTGGTGGAGCCTGGATAATGTCCGGGATGGGGTGAATGAATGAATGAATGCATGAATGAACGAGGGCATAAGGGAACGAAAGGAGAATGAATGAACGAACGAATGAATGAATGGCTCCTTATGAGCCTGTATCCTTTTAATGAAGGTGTTTATCACTTTATCTTATATTTGTATCTTGAATTATTGGCTACATGTAATGAATGCAATGCACTTCTTGTTTGCCTACGTGTTTGGAACCTCACTGAGCTTTTAGCTCATTCCTTTAGTTGTGTTTTCCTTAACAGGGGAAGGCGAGCAAGGATGAGAGCCTGTATAGACTAGCTAGGTCTAGCTCTTGGTTTTCTTTTGTAATGGTTCCCACTCTAGTGCTTGGCACGGGTTGGTTGTATGGTGAATTGAGAACCTCTGTATATTTGACGGTTGTACTTCCTTCTGAGATATCTATGTATATAAGTTTTGTTTTAAGTTCTGGATCCTCGTTTTGTTTTTCTTGTGGTTCTATTTCTAATTTGTGTGGGTGAACGACTGAGTCCCGGCGAGAGTTGGGCAGGCGGTCCGCCGAACCCTTTGGTTCGCCTTAGGGGGAGGTGGGGCTGTCACAAACTTAACCAATGTCATATAGTGACTCCAACTTCCTCCGAATTCCATTATACATGATCTCAACATATCCTCCAAAGTCTGGATTGTCCTCTCTGACTGTCCGTTCGTTTGGGGATGATATGTTGTATTCAAGTTTAATTTGGTCCCTAAAGTCTCTTGAAATTTTTGCCAAAATCGGGAAACAAACCTCGGATCTCTATCAGAAACGATACTTACAGGAATTCCATGTAACCTCACAATTTCATCCATATAAAGCTTTACTAGTTTCTCCAAAGGGTATTTCATATTCACCGGCAGGAAATGTGTGAGAGCCCGAAAATTTTCTGAATTTCTAGGCCTTATTTTCTTTCTTTGTACCCGTTTTCTACATTTTTGTTATTATGTTAACTTTAGAGATATTTTTATAAGTAAATACAGCTTTTAAATTATTTTTCTAGTATAAGTTAGTTCATGAGATATTTGAAGTGTATAGTGGACGTGGGACCCGCTAGTGCGTTAAGTGCGGTTAATTCGGCCAATTAGGTTCAATTTTGCATTAAGGGATTAATTGACTAGGTGCTAGGAGATAATTAGAGGCTACCTAGATGGATTATCATTGGAGAGACAAAAGGATAGAGTTGCACTAAAAAGGTGACAAGTGTCACATTATGATTTAAAATTGGACTTTGACCACTATTCATTTACTTTACTAAATATTCAATTTGAACCCAAAATCATCTTCATTCATGAAGCATCTTGGCCGGCCCTCACTAGAAGAAAAGAAAAGAAAGCTCTCAACTTGTTTCTTCCATTTCTTGCACAAATCTAGTAAATCAACCGTTTAAACTTCCAATTTCTCCATAAAAACCCTTCTCTAGGTAGGATTAAGGTTGTTGGTGAAGTGGTTTAGAAGAAAGTGGTGCTAAGTTGGCTCTTTTCTTGAGGTTTCAAGGTGAGTAATTAAGGAATTCCTTCTTTGGTTTTGATAATGTGAAATTAATGACTTGTGTTAGTCGTAGAGTTGGTTTTGTGCAAGATTTTGTGACTTTTGGTGGAGATTGGTGAATTTTCATAATTATTCATGATTTTTCTATTTTTATGTGTTTAATATTGCATGTCCATAGATGATGGCTTGGAATGGTCTAGAATGAAGCTTTGATGCGTAAATTGTAGCTATTTGCGGAAAATTTCCGCTTTGTACCGAAATTTCCAGATTAGGGTTTCAACTAACCCCTGTTCTGCCCGGTTCTGTTCAGCTAGGTTGGAGACTGAATCAGGCTTAGGTTAAAACATAAAAGTTGTAGAAAATGATGTTAAATAGCTGCCTGAAAAATTTCAACTCAATCGGATTAGGGTATCTTATGAAATGACAAAATTGCCCCTGCTGCCCTATTTCTGTCAAAAATGATAATCAGCCTCTGTAAGCGGTTAGTTTGACCAGGAATATTATCGAATTGGTTGTCAATGTCTTCTTAAGAATTATAGCCTTTTATCTTAGCTTTCAAATAGCTTTGGAATTACCTAAATCAGAGTTGTGTGTGCTGAGATATGATTGAATGAATCAGGACTGCTAGTTGAATTTCACAGTGAGCTTCGAACTGGAAAATCTGGGGTTGTTTTGGTAACTTTGACCTAGTTAGGATGAGAACTGGACTAAGTACTCTTCATCAAAGTTATATCTCTCTGTCTTAGCTTCAAAATGGTATAACTTGCACTTCAATCCAATAAGCATAGTTTCAGTTATGTCCGATACGCTAAGTAGCGATGAATCTGTCCTTTTGGTTTCTTAGCTTAAAGCTTATTTCCGGTCATTTTCCTAGCTAAATCTTGTACTTGAATGACTTTGAGTCTATTGAATGACTGTTGTGATGAATTTATATTGTGTATGACTTTGGGATTGATTGAAGAAAATAATGAAGCCATAAGTGGATGGAAAATAGGTAAATACAAAGGGCGTACTGCCTCAAATTTAAACTCAAGAATTAGGTAATGATTTGAGAGTGAATACTATATGAACCATCTAGGATATTTGCGTCTTCTTTTATCGAGGTATATAAGTTCGAATCTAGCCGAAACTTGTACACTTGAAAAAATGGAATTTACGGCTAATAGAAATACGTTTTCTTCATTTCTTCTACTCAAATGGATATTTCAAAGTTTTACAAGCGAGCATAAGTTTTCCAAATATTTTACTCATGTCCTTTGGTTTAAATGTACTCTTTTCACTTCCAAAATCATATTTCCAAAATACTAGTAGTATTTGAATTGTCTTCGATTCACCTAACTTTTGCTGGAGGAACTGTAATATTTTCTCTTGATTAACCTTAGGGTTCATCAGTGATTGAGAGTGTTACCCGAAAAGATATTCTGGACGTTATTTCGCCTTAATAGGTGAGTGTACCACTCCCCTGATGTATTGCTAAACTGGTTATCTGTACTTGCAAATTGCTATTTGAATGTCTTTCTTGACTGTTTATTTTGTACGAGACGAGTGTATACTTTATCACACTCGCTCTCTGGCCTGTGTGACTTGTTTCCGGTATATACTTGAATCTGTTACCTGCGCCTGTTATAATGTCGTTTGGAAGTGCATCTAACGACTTTCTTGTTAAATCTGAGCTCAACCTCATGGGGAGTTAATTGAATCGAGTCAGCAAGGGCTTGGTCGAGGAAATTGACAACCATGGGTGCCTGTTCCTTGGGAATCTATGGGTATTGGAGACTCTGGATTTCCGGTATACTCGAGTATTACCATTCTTGTTCCTGTTTGGCGTTCGGGCCCGGTAAGGAGTATGTTTGGTGAACGGGATTTTGGCGTTAAAGTGGTGATCTACTGGACTGGTTCCTTTATTTTAACGTTGACGGAGGGTCAACAAGGCTGGATCAAGTATTGCAACGGGGATTTGGCTCCTAAGAGCCACCTGTATCATTTACATTGTGGTGTTCATTCATTTCTCGTATTTGATGTGAATATGTGCTCTAAAAGTGTATTCTCATGAGTTCTACTATTTATACTTTTGGTACCTCATTCAGCTTTTAGCTCACCCCGTTTCGTTATCCTTGTTTTCCTTACAGGGAACCATCTTTTGGAACTTCAATGTTTTGAAGAATGAGTTGAACTAGTTAGAAATTCTTTTGTTCTTTTGGTATAGCTCCTCGGCAATTTGGAAACCCTAAATGTATCTTAATACAATGTTTTCTTGTGATTTGTAAACTTACTAATATGTATATTTTAAAGTGTTTTCTCATGTTTATGTGATATATGTATTTGGGAATGTACATTCTCCCATGTCAAACAATGGTCACTTGTACTTGGTTGGATTGTGACGTGGCAGCGGCCTTCCATTTCGTTTTGATTTTCGTGGGAATGTCATACTAAAGATTGATCGTATCTTTTAGTTTGGCTCAATTGAGTTCTGAATGATATCTTCTCGAAGTTCTTTTGAGCGTTTGGTAGGGTGAAGTTTCCATTCGTTTCAGATCCGTAGTCACGGCGAGAGTTGGGCAGGCAGTCCGCCGACCCCTGTGGTTCGCCTTAGGGTGAGGTGGGGCTGTCACAAAATGTGTAGTCTTAGTAAGCCAATCTATTACCACCCAAACCTCGTCATGCCCCTTTTGACTCCTTGGCAACCCTGTCACGAAATTCATGGTAATATGTTCTCACTTCCACTGGGGTATCTTTAAAGGTTGCAAAAGTTCCGAAAGTTTCTAATGCTCAGTTTTAACTTGCTGGCAGACAAGACATGTTTGAACAAATCTAACCACTTCCTTTTTCAAGCCATCCCACCAATACAACCATTTTAAATCTTGGTACATCTTATTACTCTCAGGGTGTATCGTATATTTAGATCGGTGCGTTTCCTCTAATATTTTCCTTCTTATTCTTTCATCACCGGGCACCACGATTCAATCTCGAAATTTCAGTACTCCTTCAGGCCCTACTTTAAAATCTTGAGTTCCCTCTTTCTATGCTTTTTCCAACCATTTTTGCACCATATCATCCTTCTTTTGTGCCTCTTTAATACGTTCTTTGAATGGAGACTTTAATGCAAATTTTCAAATACAACCTTTTGTCCCTCGTTCTCGCTCACCTTCAGCAACATACTCCACTCTCTAACGATTAACCCTGCCACTTGAGTTTTTCGACTTAACACATTCGTTACTACATTAGCCTTCCCAGGGTGATAATTAATGGTGCAGTTTAATCCTCAAGAAATTCTACCCATCACCTCTGTCTCAAATTCAACTTCTTTTGAGAAAATAGATATTTAAAACTCTTATGGTCCGTAAAAATCTCAAATGTCACCCCATTTAAATAATGTCTCCACTTTTTCAATGCGAAAATGACTGCAGCTAACACCAAATCATGAGTTGGGTAATTTTGTTCATGAGATTTAAATTTTCGAGAGGCATAAGCAATAAATTTCTCATTTTTCATCAAAACGCAACCCAATCTGACATCTGAGTAAAATGTAAATCCTTTCTCCCCATTTGGTAATGTCAATATCGATGCCATTGTCAAATGTCTTTCCAACTCTTGAAAACTAACTTCATACTTAGGATTCCATATAAACTTGCCATGCTTCTTGGTCAGATTAGTCAGTAGCCCAACAATCCTCGAGAAGTTCTTAATAAATCAGCGGTAATATCCCGCTAAACCCGAGTAACTTTTAACCTCCATAGGGGTCTCTGATTGTTTCCATTCAGTAATGGCGTCAACTTTAACTGGGTCTACAGAAATCCCATCTTTAGAAATCTTATGCCCTAAATAAAACACTTCCTCTAATCAAAATTCACACTTAGTAAACTTAACATACCATTGATGCTCCCTTAGGGTTTATAACACTATCTTCAAGTGTAGGGCATAATCTTCTCGAGTTTTAGAATACACCAAAATGTCGTCTATAAATACCACCACAAACTGATCCAAATATGGTTTAAAGACTCATTGCATTATGTCCATAAATGCGGCAGGAACATTAGTCAATCCAAAGGGTATTACCACAAATTCAAACTATCCATATCTCGAGTTAAAAGTAGTTCTCGATACATCTTCCTTACTAATTCTTAACTGATAATACCTTTGCCTGAGGTCTAATTTAGAAAATACTATCAATCCTTGCAACCGATCAAACAGTTCATCAATAAGCGGTAAAGGATACATGTTCTTTATTGTCACATTATTCAGCCTTCGGTAGTCTATGCACAACTTGTGATGCCCCACCTCTCCCTAGGGCGAACCCTAGGGTATCAGCGGGACGCCTGCCCAACTCTCATCAGGACTCACGCATTTGTTCAAACTTAATATAGAGCCACAAAACAACCATCGACTTAATTAAGAAGTATTTCAAATATACAAGCCACAACTTCTAAACTAAAAGTTATGATTACAATTCACCAACCAACAATAACAAAATTGCACTTTAAGAGCCACCAAAAGTTCATACAAAAGGTATACTAGCATCCATCAAGTCGCTAGTCTAGAACCTCCAATCCACCTCTAAAGCTTGTTAAGAAAAACAAACTTAAAGGAATGAGCGAATCAGTGAAGCCAAGAAAACAAACAAACAAGCAAGTAAAACCAATCAATCAATTAACGTGCTTGAAAGCAACTTTAAATATGACATTTCATTTAAGTGCACAAGTCAAAAATAAACACACAAGGAGGATACAGGAGCTCTCAGGAGTTATTTCCACGTCTCGACCCATTCAAACTATTTGGGGTTGACTCTCCGTCAACTCAAGTACTAATAGCACTGTAGTGCTCCACTTACTATCTTTACCCAACAACACCCACTCGGATCCGTAACCAAACATTCATGTAGTGGCGATACTATTCGAGTATGCCTAGCGAGATCTCAAAAGATCAAACTATAATATTTTCCAAGATTCACCAAACTTCTCGACCACACCCTTGCCGGCTCGAGTTACAAGATTAGCCAATGGGTTGGGGCGTCCCCACAAGCATGATTGGTCGATGAGACAACGCTCCAATCGACATAAAATCATTCGTAGCATTGAGTCGGGATGAGCGGTACCTCCCACCCGAATAAGGCATGATACATCTAGCCGCTCAGTGCTCACGAGTTAAAACATTTCAAGTACAAGTGCAAGTCATATACATTCATTCAACAAGTATCATTCAATCACAAGAAAGAGAGGACCAGGGCGATAAAGTACACCCTTGCCTCGGCAAGGTCACGTATTATATAGCACTTGTACAAATATCAATTTAATCACATTAGAATTGAACATGCACTTGACACTCCTCACAAGTCAAGGGCAAAACAAAAGCAAAGCGAGAAGTCAGACGAGCTCTTCAGCGTTCTCGTGACCACCTGAGACATGTATATTCACGATTATCTAGGTACTCGACCAAGGTTAATAAGAAAAATATTTTCTCGCTACCCACTCTCAAGGTCACAAATTCGAGTCAAGTTAATAAGAGCCTTTCTCACTAAATCATAGAAATAATGCTCACAGAGAGCTCAAAAGTCATTTTTGATTCAAGTCGTGATAAATAATCGCAATTCCAAAAGAAAGTACCATTTTCACTTTTGGCACAAAAATCGAGGAAAAAAGGTAGATGGATTTCATCTCTTAAAACTTCAAATCTCATGTCCAAACTTTTGAATATAAAGAGCGTTCATATTTTTTAATCTAATGGAGTCAAAACTCATCCAAAACTCCACTCATATGCATGGTAAATGTCAAGACTAAAGGTTCCAAGATTCGTGTATAAAACTAATGAAATTCTCCAAGAATTACTCTAGTTAAAATGCTCCATTTTTAAAGTTCAAATTTATGGAAATCGAGGGCATAAGAATAGGGATTGAAGTCCATAACTCAAGTATGAAAAGAGGTGCCATTAACCAAGGAAGTTGAACAACCAAGAAAACGCATCAAGAGAGGTTTAATCCTTTGGAAATCAAGATTCAAAAATGAAAGTTTAAAGTTCAAAAATGACCTTGTGTCCAACCATTAAATTAAACTTAAGACGGACTAACAATCTCAAAGAAAGGTTCAAAGCGCTTAAAAGAGTACTTTGGTTGAAACTAGTAAATTTCTAGCTTAGTGCGACACTACTTGGAAAAATCGTATCTTAAGTTTCAGAAGTCCAAAAATTGAAAACTTTATACCGTTAGAAACTAGACTCAATTCGATAAAACTCTCTAGAAGAATTTTACTTAGAATCCAATTCAAAATCATTAAATTTTAGCTCAAAGTCACTGTTTCAGACAGGATATAGCAAAATAGGCTTGCAATTTCAGCAAAGTTTGGAAATTTGGCAAAATTCGTAGAAATGGAATCAACCCTTGAAATTTATACCAATAATAGAATTCTAGATGTAGTTTCAAAGGCAATAAATATAACCCAATTCGGACCTTTCTACATCAAGATTCAATGGTTTTAAGAAAACTGAATTTTGGAATCTATTGCACGAAATTTCCAGTTTTTAAGACTTGATAGAGTTTCAAAACTGGTCATAACTAAATCTACACAACTCAAAATTTAGCATGGTTTGCGGTATTGAAACTAGATTCAAAATGCTACAATTCACTAGAAGGAACTGTCTTAAAATTCGTTTTGCAAGATAGGCAAAATTGAGTTACAAACTGCAGCTATGACTATTTCTCGAATGAAAGCAGTGATGAAATTCAGTCATATTTGCCGGTTTACTACGGTTTATAGGAAATGAATTAGGGGGTACATTTTATACCGTTGGAATGCCCTCAAAGTCTAGTTTTAGATACCATAAATGGTACTTGATTTCAACTCCCATACAAAAAGTTATGATCCAAAATGTGAACACTAGTCGGGTCCCCTGGTCAGAAAATTTTCTAGATTTCTTCCTCACTTTAACCTTACTTTAACTCAACCAATTGTAAAATTTTTTAGGAGATATTTAACACACATAAACACCATCATATAACAAACATTATAGCACCAAAACAACAACAAAATTCAAAATTAACATGAGGGATTCAACAAGCCAAAATTCGGACAGCAAGCATCCTTCATCTTCTAGTTTTTGTAGACACCAAATTTTTTAGCATAATTTACTATTTATTTCTTAGTTTTTATTTGTCGTGTTAAGTTTTATTCACTTTTTAGTTTTTTAGTTTTTTTAGTTTTTATTTTTAAGTTTCTAACATAAAATTTGGGAAAAAAGAAGAAAATTGTTCACAAAATATGTTTATTTCTTTTAAATTCAATCTTTTAGCATTTTATTTATTTTTGTTAACTTACTTTGAAAAAAGAGAAAAAAGAGAAGAAAAACGATGAAAAATGGAAAATGAAAAAAAAAGGAAAATGGAAATTGCACTTTGTTGCTTCTAGTTTATTTATTTTTATCCAATGTTAATTAAATTATTTTTGTTATTTATTTTTATTATCAATTTTGTTTTAATTAATTTCAAAAAAAAAAAGAGGATACGCGACGACATGCAAACTGCGTTTTTTCGCAGCTTGCAAAGGAGGGCTCGGTGAGCCCTTTGGCTGCAAATATAGAAGAAATGGTTGAGGGTTTAGGGTAGAGGCCCGGTATAAAAAGAAAGAGATGCAAGAGGTGAAAGGGGCGGCTGCATAAGGGATAGAGAAACTGGCAACGGAAAAAAAAGGAGAGGATGCGGGGAGGAATGACGGCTGGGGTTACGGGCTGAGAGTTTGGAAGGGAGAAATCTGGTGAGCAAAAAGAGACTAAGTAAGAGAAAGAGCGGAAGGAACCAGGAACCTAGGGGGAAGATACGAAGTTTGATGAAGAGGACTGGAGTGTTGGCTAGGGTTTGAAAAGGAAAAAGAAAAGAAAAACAGAGAGGGGGTTTTGAGAAGGAAATCTGGTGTGGCGGTTGGTGGCAAGAAAGCTACGGGCTTTCGAAGGAAAACGAGAAAACTTGAGTGAGAGAAAAGAAATCGGAAGAAAGAAGGAGAGAGCTTTGGGGGTGGCTAGGTTTCACGTAAGAGAGGAAACAAGAGCGAAAGGAACCTAGGCGAGGGAGAAGAAGGATACGAACAAACTGAAAAAGAAATGAAAAGCTGCAATTTTTCCGACCAAAGGCTGATTATAAGCCATGTTTCAGATCAAATTTCTCTTTGATCTTTGGTTATTTTAAGTAAATCTCAAGTTCTGCACTAACTAGGAAGTAAGGGGAGAAGGTTTCGTTCAGAAATTGTTGGCAGAAAACATCGAATGAACCTTTGAATTTGCCCTCAAAGATCGCTGCTTGACTTCACTGGTGCGGTTTCGGAGCCACAACGGGACAGCTTTAGCCGCTCGTTCACGGCATTTTCTATCTAGATTTTGATCCAAAAAACTTCATCAGGTACTCTCCTAGATTGATGTCTTGGCCCCTTACATTTTCGTTCGTTGTTGGGTCATGTTTCTTGGGTCTTTGTCGTTGCTGTTGTTTGGTTTTGCTGTTTTTGTTCATGAATAATGGGATGAAAATTCCCCATGTTGGCTTGTGACTAAATGTGATGTTTGAATAAAAGGGGACGTGTGTGTTGTTGGCGTTTCGTTAGTTTCTTAATTTTGCTTCTGAGCTTGCATTTGTGGTAGAGATTTTTGCCGAAAAATGAAAATCAAACAAAAGGGGTCTGTTTTCCTTTCTATCCGCAAACCTCAAATGAGGAATTTTGGGCTTTAATCTCATGTTTTGTGTTAGTTTCTTGTTTGGTTTGGTTCTGGTTTGGGTTTGGCATTAGGACTTGCCGCCCGAAATTGTTACAATCTCCAGGCACCAGAAGTTACAAGCGCTTCTTTGCATTTTGCACGTCCGCACTTTTGATGTCGTTCTCCTTGCTTGTGATCTCCCTGTGATGGCCTGACTCTGTCCTTAGTGCCTTTAAGGTCTTCCCTCCTGTTGTATAAAACAATGAACTCCATGTTAGCTGGTAAAATCTTGTGTTTCAACGCTGCACTACGATTTAGCTCAGGGAGTCTGTTGTTTGTAAAATTGTTGCAGCAACTCATCAGCTTCACGCACAAATTGCATTTGCTAACACTCATTTGGATTGTGATTGTCTCAGCATATTGGTGTCCCGTTCCCATGTTTCACCATGCTAAGTATTTAGTTCTCCAAGTGTATGAAGAAAAGCTGCATTCTTCCTCACCTGTTTTGCTGTTTTTCCTTCTCGCAACAACCCACTGAGTGGGTTTCGGCACTTGATTGTTGCAGCAATAGGCTGCGATTCAGCTGAAGTTAGCAACTTGCGTTTGCTAATTGCTTCAGCTGAAGTCAATGGCTCCGGGTGTGTTCTTACCTGAACGGGTACAGACACTCCCCTTTCCTTTCATTTTGGGAGTTAAATGTTGAATGTGAGTACACTGGTAGTGCTTGAATAAATTCTTTGCCTTGGTCATAAATTCGAAAGGAACCTGGAGTTTTGGAGGCTTCCTTGTTTTTCTTAAAGCCGTGCTTTGTATTTTGATGGGGAGCTTATGTATAAAAGTGTACCAGTTTCTCCCATGGGGGCTGAAATATGTGAGCTGCGGTAAAGAACCCAGAAATGAAGGAAAACAGTCTTGAGGAAAACTTGTCTTTGAATGATCTCAATTTGAGCCGTGTATGGCTGAACGCTAAATGTTGCTGTTGATCTGGTTTCTTAGACTAAGGTTCTAATGTTTGGGTTGAAAAATTTTGATCAAAAGGTGGAAATCAGTGGGTAAACATGAAAGCTGCGTTGACTTCTCCTAATTGCAGCAAGCTTGGAAACAAAAGGAAGCATGTTTCATTTTTTTAGTTGCAGAAGTTTAAGCCAATACGTAGCAGCATGTTTTGCATGAAAATAACTTCTGAATTTAGCACTTTGACCCCCCAAGTCCCCCCTTGTTCTACTATGACCCAATCAATTGAATGATTTTCTCAATTGGGTCCTTGGTAGCTTTTAATTTTATAACTTCATTGCTTGTTTACTTCAATTGACTACTATGCTTTGTTTCAATAGCACTTAAGTCATCACTTTAGGAGCTTTATGATCAAGTGAGCTTTGTATTTGCGCATTTCTTTTAGTTTTTTTCAATTAAAGTGGTACCTTGACCTTTTTATTATTTTGAAGCCATTTTTCTTTCATTTGGACACCATTCCAAGGGAGGTATAATTTCTTTTATCTTTTTTGTCTCTCCTATGTGATCCAACGTGCTAAGTGAGAATTGCATGTCTACTTTACTTGCTTTCCTTGCTTTTCCTTAATTCATTTCATTTACTTTTGCTTTTATTAAGTCATTCTTTTATTTATTTATGGGGTATGTGTACACCTCTTGGCTTGTAATAGATAGGGCTTGGCGAGCATTCTTGTCCATTCTTCCCCTTCCCCTTTTGTTTTAGTTAGCAAATGTAATAGGCTCATTAGCTTGGTTGCATGCCTATGTGTTATGTGTTACTTGCTTTATTAGGCTCTTGAATTTAGTCGAAGCATGCTAAGTGTTACATGCTACGTGTTTATGAGTGTTTGGCATGTCTACTTGCTTTCTATAGTCGTAGATGAATATGGTGAATGAATGCACGTCACCACACTAGTCCAACGCTAGTTGTGGCTTATTGTTCGATTCCACTAGTCCAACGCTAGTAGGAATTCATAGAAAGGGCTAGTCCAACGCTAGACCCAATAGGCCGTCCCCCTTTCGTTAGTGCATACTTGCATGTTCACTACATTTCATGCATTTTTCTTAGTTTTATCATTTGGCATGCTCTTCGAACCCTTTTCCCCTCATTTTAGGTTTTTGCATCCTCATGCTAGTTATAGGATACATTTGCTTGAAAAGTCCCCTTTGGGTAAGGGAAACGAGCGAGTGTGGCTACAAAATGGCCTTAGCACGCTAGTTCTTCCTTCTAATCAAAAGGAAAATTAAAGTCGTAAAGTTAGGAGTCATTCCCGTACCCGACTTGATGCATTCCTATAGGTTCATACACTCTCATTCTCATCATGTCATTCCATCACCTTCTTTACCTACATTTTCTCACTACTTATATTTTTTCTCAATCCACATGCCATGCTTCACAAATTGCACCCAATTGCACTTATATGTATCTACTATCATATTTTCATCCATTTGCACACGAACACCTTTATTTTCTCAATTTGCACACATGCACTTGTCTTACATTTGCACACATGCACGCTTTCTTACATTCTCACACTTGCACTCATACTTGAGTCTTCATTTGCATCATGCGCGACCTCTATGAGAACTTTCCTTATTGGCCACCACAACTCATGTGGTTGGGACCAAAAAGCCTCATAAGAGATATTTTAGATTAGGATTGCATTTCTTTTTCATATCCATTAGTCATATCCAACATGTAACGCATATTTTGGGTAAAAAAATTAGGAAAAGAGGGGCTAAGTCACGCAAGTAACTTTGACTAGGGTAAGGGAGTGCCTTAGGCCACGCCTTTGCCTTCTCCCTTACCAAATGTGACCCCCGATCCCTTTCTTTGGTTACGTAGACCTAAAAGTTTTTAAAAAGGGTTTGTTTACTTTTTTTCGTTCAAAAAATAAAAAATCATTTTGGGTGACTTGGTACACCCTAACTCTATACCAAGTGGCGACTCCGTTTTCCTATTCAAAAACCCTTTTTGAACTTTGTTTGGCCAAACCGTCGCATTTCACAATCCCACGGCCTTTATTTTCACTTTCACACGTTCACATACATATCTCACACACCACTTTCACTCACACCATCAAAAAGTGGGGCGCGACAGTTGGCGACTCCACTGGGGACTTCCTAAGTGGGTCCAAGCATTTGATTTAGCCATTCTTTTTCGTTTTCTACCCTTGTTATGCGTAGCATTTGGATATTAGGGTTGCATTTTCCATTTTAGGACTCTTTTGCCTCGCGCGCGTATCAAACTACTCCCTCACTCACGTATGTATGATTGGTTGCTTGGATGTATGTTTTACTTGTTTTTATCTTGCGCTTTGCATTGCATTTGGGTGGGGGGATATTACCCTAGAGCCTCGCGTTGGTTCTCGATTCCTCCCCTCCAAACGAGCACTAGCATACGTGCATACGCTTTATTTTTATCCCTCATTTATTTTTCTTTTAGTGGCTTGTCACGCCACTCCACCCTATTAGGATTTTAGGCGACCCACTTGGACGTGTGATCACGACACGATGTGTGTGTAGCATGATCCGATGGGTCACTCAATCTTCCGTTTTAAGCTTTGGGTTGATAGCCTTTAGCTTTTAGTCGAAGGTTGAGGATTTTTGATAGATTCACTCAAACACGTAGCCGTGACACGATGTGTGCGTAGCGGTGTTTGGGGAATCGCTCGAGCCACCGACGAAGAACCTTGGGATTGATGACCCTTGGTTTCCAAGTCTGAAGGCTCGGGGACCTGAGCTTATCGAGTCTAGATGCATTAGCGAACCCCAGCCTCATGCATCCATATTAGAATTGCCTAGGGTAGAGTCGACCTTACCCTATTAGGGAAACCATTCACGAGGGGAGGGATCCCACCCCCTTTCCTTATATATCTTTCTTGCTTTTTATATCATTTAATTGCCCAATGTGTTATGTGATTATGTGTTGAACTAACATTTCCTTGTCTCTTGTTTTTTGCATTCACAAACATTAGGAGATAAGAGGTCTGGCATGATCCTATTTTTGGACCTACCCTTATAGATAGGCTATTGCACGTTTAGAAATTTCGGTATATTTCATTCGTAAATTAATAATAGCATATCATTTTAGGCCTACCCTGGCGTATAAAGGGTTCTTTAGGTCATATTTCATTTCAAATTGCATGTTTTATTGCTTTAATAAACTGGCATCATGCATCCGCCTTAGAAGGGAATGCCATTTAGGGGATCCCGTATTAGGAATAAACCACCTTGTGTCTCGGATACTTAATCCAAGGAGACTTGCACGTTTACATTTTGTACCATCCAAAGGGGTAGTGCACGAGGTAAGGTAGGATCCGATCATTTTCAAGAGCGATCTTTGGGATATGAGCGTCTAATAATCACTTTTTGACCATTTTATCAAATTGGTAAAAATCCCTTGCAAAAAGGACATTAATTTGAAGAAATTCATAAATCATTCCTCGCTATTGAGACGATAAATAAACTGAGGCCAAAATTTGATTTTAGAAGGCTCATAGACTAATGCATCGCAATAAGCCGTCAATTCCATTCAGTCCATTGGATCATGTTATTCATCAATTTCATCCAGTCCATTTTATCAATTTGTTCATTTTTAGGGCAAGCTAGTCGGTTTTAAATTCATTTGACCAGTTTACCCTTTTTAGGGTGATCTAATCAATTTTGAATAAATCATCTGATCCATTTGACCAGTTTACCTATTTTTAGGGCAATTCGGTCGATTTTGAATAAATCATCCTTTCACTCGATCGGTTTGATCAATTGGTTTCATTCAATTTATTTGATCAGTTTAATTCATTTTCAGGGTTATCCATTCAATTTTCAATAAATAATCAAATTTTATTCAATGCATTTGACCATTTTATCCCTTTTGCACATTATGTGTTGATCAAAACATGCAATCCATTCGGACTTTGTCCTCATCTTTGGGACAAATGTCCCTTTTTCACTCCAATTGGACAATTTTCATTTTTAATCATTCTTCGCTCAATAAGTTGATTGGATTCATCAGGTATGGTATAGTGCCTACGCTAGAGGATTGCATTTTCATGCTAGGCCTACTCTTGGCATAAAAAGGGTTCCCCCATAGGACATGCATACCGATTTTTTATTCTTACTTACTGACTCTGGGTCTTTTTCCTTTTGTTTTTCCCCTCCCCCTGCATTCATAAAATATTTCAATAAGGGGAAAATACCTTTCTATATCTGATAACAATTTTGATTTGATAAAGTTTGAAAATTACAAGTGTTACTTGATTCTTAGGCAGGCCCTACAATGTGAATTCGAAAATTCATTTGAAAGCGCTCGTGCAAAACATCTAAGGGATTTCATTGCTCAAAGAAAAAGGGGATATTAAGAGAGAAAATGTGTATACATGTGCAAAGGAATTTTGTAGAAGTTTTCACATATGTATTGCTTTTAAATTTTTCAAACATTGGCATTAATGAAGCTTTTATTCAGACAATTATTGTTTTGTATGTATATTCATGTACATTTCATTGTTTATTTTGGCTCATTGGAGATTTCATGATGAATTCTAAGAAATAAGGCTAATTTGGGATTTGTTTTCAACCTCTTGCCTGAAAACTCAAAAATGTACACTAGATTGGTGATCCGAACTACACAATAAGAGTGCTCAAAATTAAAAGAGGTCATTCAAAAGGCCCCATGAGATGCCTTTCTCCTTCACTTGACCCCAAAATAAAATCAGTCACATTGATTGATAAATTGCAAATTGGAGCGAACTTTGCTTAGAAAAATGCCCATTGGTTTAACCAGATTCAATTCACATCTAAGTGAAAGCAAAAATGTGCATTATTCTAGTTTGTTTTGAAAATTTGGAATGATACTTTGACCATTCGTTTCTCTACCTATACACATTTTATCATTTGCTCTCCCATTTGAGCCTTTGAAAGAATAATTTCGTTTCAAATAAAAACCCTAATGATCACTACCCTATATTGGAAAATTTTCAAATATCAAAAAAGGGAATGAATTTTCAATGACCATTTCGTTACTTTGGTTGTCATGAGGCGTAAGAATGATACTTTGGCCGTCGTTTCTACAACCTAAACACTGATCATCCCTTGCATCCTCATTTGAACTAAAATTGGTGGTTCTTTTCAAAGCACTTACGATCGTACCCCGCATTGGGGAGGGAGATTGCAGAATTTTCCAAAAAGGAGAAAAGCAAAAATGCTAAAAGAAAAGAAAAGAGGGAATCACGAATTGGAGAAATTTGAATCTATCTGGGCTTCAATTTTGGAAAAAGGGAAAAAGAAAGGGTTTTGTCCGACGAACCACTTATGGAGAGTCTTCCTCAGTCAATTAATTCAGATACATGCAAGAAATTTTCCATTAATGGAAGTATCCTTTCAGAGTTATTGTAAGGAGCGGAATGAAAGTCAGGCCCTCTTCTTTTCCAATCAAACATTCTATCCCTCGTTATCCCTTTCGAGCCTTCAGAATAAATTATTTCGTTTGGCAACCCCTGAAAATCGCAAACCCCTCATTGGGGCAAGTTTGAGTTGAAAAAGAAAAAATTTCAAGTGAAAAAGTGATAAGGCAATAAAATCCAAAAGAAAAGAGAAAAGAGAACCTCAGTTCAAAAATAAACTGGGGCAAATTTTATCAAATTTCAAAAGAATAGCAGAAGGCCAAAGAATCAAAAGAAGAAAGAAAATGAAAGAGAAAAAGCCTCAATTGAGCATAAACTGGGGCAAATTCTGATTTAACCATAAAATAGGGTTGACGCAACAATGCAATCTCAGATTTTTCAAACCGCTTTTGAAATCCGCTTTCAAACATTAACTTTTCTAAGCACCCCACCTGACCCCATTACAAAAGCCGAAAGTCCTGACTTCTGTTCTTTGCAATGGCCCTGTCCAGAAAATTTCTGATGCTGGAAAATTTTAGTTGTATTTCTGAATTGCTTGGGTATAGGGTTGACGCTACGCATCATGTGAAAACCCACCAAGTTGTGGGAAAGGAAAAAGAGGCAAAAAGCAAAGCAAGAAAAGTAAATGCAAGAAAATACAGAAAAATTCAACACTGAAGTCCCTGGTGAATGATGAGAAGAATACAAACAAATTCTGAGATCTTTGAGTTCAGAATAGGGGCAATTTTGGAAAAATTCGATCTTCGGTGCAATGTCCTTGAAAGACTTATCCTTCAACTATCGCTTCAAGCCACATTACAAGCTAATAAAGTCCATCGCTGACTTATTCTGTGAGAACTCACAAATTCCTTACATATTTCTCAAAAATTCCCTTTTATTTGAAAATTATTTGGAAATTATTATTTCATGTTATCCATGGTTCAATCACCCTAGAAAAGTGCCAATGACCATAGGAAATTAGGGTTTTCCTATTCATTTTCAATTCAAGGTGAAATCGGATTTTTTCGTGTAACCGCAGTATAATTATCCGGTACCGAGTAAGGATCAAATTTGGTGTTTAAGAGTGACTTTTAAGTGAGAAATAATATGTGATTAGAAGAAATGATAAAAAGTTAGTGAATTGGAAGTAAAAACCCTAGTACGTGCGATTTAATAGAAAACGCGTCACACCGACGTGTACCGTGCACTACCGATTTAACCTCCACTTGATCACCACTTTCTTACCATACAAGCTCATTACTAATTGACCAAAATATCTTCCCCCTCATGATTATCTCTTGACCGAAATTTGTGGCTCAAATGCAAGGAAAGAAAGAGAAAAATTTTGTGGTTGAGGTTAAACCAAGTGTTGGCCAAACTTGTGGTTAGAATTAATTCTTATCTTTCTACCTTCTTATAAGACAAACTAAGCTTAATCTTCCTCATTTCTTCTTCTTCATGGCTGACCAAAGAGAGAGAGAAAGGGAGAGCAAGAGAAAACAATTTTCTTCTTGATTTGCACCATCCAAGTGCAAGAAACAAATTCTAAACCGATTAAAGTGTGAATTGTGATCTTGGGAAGCTAGGGAAGCTAAAATTTTCAAGAGGAAATGAAGTGGTACTCTTGCAAGCTTTGTTTTGAGGTATGTGCTGTCTATACTTGCTATATGGATGATCTATGTTGTATCTAAGCTTAGATAAGTGGTTGTAGTGATGATGGGAGCAAGAAATCAAGAAAGGTTCCATTAACAATAAAAAATTCCAGATTTCTGGAAATTTCTTTCCCCTTTCTGTCCGGTTTTGTTGCCTCATGTTAGAGGCCGAATTGGCCTTAGGTCAAAACATGAAAGTTGTAGAGAATGGTATTTTATAGTTGGCCACAAAATTTCAGCTCAATCGGAGCAACGTATCTTGTGAAAAGATGAAAATACCCTCGCTGATCTAGGTTACTTTCCAGAATTCCGCGTGGACAGTTTGGTCTCTTTGGTTGTGTTTGTTCACTATAATCCGTTCAGATTTAGCCAATTGTCAAAACATGAAAGTTTTAGTACCCTGTATTATCTTTTCAACGCCGCCAAGAACGTCTTAAACGGACCTCGGTAGACTGGGATATGGTCATTTGAATGCAGTGCGGTTAATTAACCGACTAGTTGGATTTTGAATCTGTAAAGTGGGAATTTGACTAGATTGCATTGTAAATCTGACTGAGTCATCTTCATGAGAATTGTATACATTTGTCTTAGTTTTCATATGGCTTTGAAATTACTGGATTTGGAGTTATGTGTGCTGAGATCAGAGTGGATGAATCAAGACTACCACAGTAAACCTTGAACTAGAAAATCTGGGATCATTTTGATAAATTCGACCTAGATACAGGGTAAAATGGACTGAGTGGCCTTCTTCAACATTGTATCCCTGTGTCTTAGCTTCGAAACGGCATAAGTTTCATCCCAATCCGATAAGTGTAACTCTGGTTGTGACCGTTACGCATGAACCCGTCAAAACTGTCTTTTGTCAAATTGCATTTCCACACTGTTATTACTTTGATTTTTGTTCTTATATTGTCTTGAGCCTATGAAATGGCTATTATGATGAGTTTGTGGTGTACATGACTTTGGGATTGGCTGAGAAAAATCATGAAGCCATAAATGGCTGGAAAATTAGGTAAACACAAAGGGCATGCTGCCCAAATTTTCGCCCAAAAGCTAAGTTCTATTTGAACTTGTATAATACTATGACCGTTTTTCCATCTTAAAAACATGATCCTTCTTCAATTGGAAACTCCAAATGTTTACTTACTCTTACCAAATAAAGAGGAGTGGTTTAGGATTTTCTTGAGTATTTTGTCCTCTCTTTTTCATGAATTTCATTAAGACAAGTAGTCTATAATATCTACTTGAAAATGAGATAAGTTTCAACCATATAAACGATTCCGAAAACGGTATTTCTTAGTCTATCTAGTTGGATTTTGACTTGTCTTTAGTTCAAGTGTTTCCATTAGAAAATTTATAACCCTTTTGAGTTTGGTTTTACGTATGGTCTAGGAAACCCTAGTTATTTTTGTCCACAGGTCCAAATGTTCTCGTTCCACTTTAAAGTCTTTTATACGTTCTACTCATCATTTGTCGAGTTTCTTTGATTGCACCTAATTGTTTGTGATAAATGAGTGGTAATATTCTTTTCATTTAATTTTAGGTTTTCTCAGTGACTAAAGATAATATCCGGAAGGATATTTTGCACGTTGTTGTGCGTAAATAGGTGAGTGTTCTATATACGTTTTGTTTCTATGACTATGTGGATTGTTGTGACTATGTGGTTATTTGTGAACATTTGATTAAATGTTAAATGTTTTCTATGATTTCTAAAATGAACTTTTGTTAGGCGAGTGTGTACTTTATCGCACTCGACCTAAATAAATATGAAATTTTCGGTGATTAAATGTTGAAATACTAGTTGCGCATGAATGTAAGCCTTTTGGCTGAACGGGGCCCTTGCCCTTGTTACCGATCGACTCGAGCCAGAAGCGGACTCGGTCGGGCGATATGGTGACCTGGGTGAATTTGGTATACTCGAGTATTACCTTGTAGTCCGGCTAACGTCCGGATGGGTGGAGTCCGGCCAACGTCCGGAAAGGGATGAATCAACGAACGCAGGCACGAGGGTTTTACTTCTCAAAAAAGAAATTCTCAAATCATTGGAGGAATAAGGGGAAATGTCAAGGGAACGAACGAACGAACAAATAGCTCCTTGTGAGCCTGTATCCTTTTAATGAATGTATTATCATTGCTTTATATTGGACATGTTTTCTGGATTAAATGTTATTAAATGACTAATGTTCCTTGTTTAATTACTTGTTTATATATATAGAACCTCACTGGGCTTTTTAGCTCATACCACGTAAATTGTTTTCCTTAGCAGGGGAAGGCGAGCAAGGACGAGAGTTCTGTATAGTCTAGTTGATCTAGTTCTTTGGCCTTGCAATGGTTCTCGCCCTAGTGCTTGGCACGGGCTGGTTGTATGAGGAATGAGAACCCTCGTATATTCGATGTTTGTACTTGAATGGTAAACACTTTGAAGACTTCTGGTGTGTAGAAGTTTCTTATCTTTTACTTGAGCATCTATTGTCTATGGATGTATATACATGATACGAGTGAGTGAGTCCTGGCGAGAGTTGGGCAGGCGACCCGTCGAACTCTTTGGTACGCCCTAGGATGAGGTGGGGCCGTCACATATTCCTTCATGACAATCCAAAGTGAGGATTATGCTCGTAAGAAATCCATCAATCATTTGTGATCATGGGGGTATAACCAGTTTTCACAGGTTTAGCTATTGCTTTTACCCATTTTGTTGCAAGCCTATAAAACTTATATGTTGACTAAGTTTTCTCAAGAAATAAGGGTGACAAATTCTTTGCTTTCACTAAGATGTGACATTGAATGGATTACATACAATTGGGGGACAAAAATGAGACAGATTCTGACCTCCTATTTCCTTAGCCATTTCAAAAAAATAAAGTCACTTGATTGGTCCTGAAAGATGAGCCAACAAGAAATGGTGACCCGTTATCCTAAGCACCGATGCTAAAAGTGAGGAAGAAATCTTCTTGAATTTGGTGTTATTCTAAGGGATTCATCATGAAATTTCTGCATGAGTTCAAACTCGACGTTAAGTGTCTTCACATTGTATATATGACTATTTTCTAAATTTTAGAAGTGCTGTTTCTCTTTGTTCAAATAAATGGGAAATCATCTGAACAAATTTTTGCAATCAAGGGAGCCCACACTGGGGCAAAATTTTATTTGTGAGATTTCATGAAATAAGCCCATACTGGGGCAAATTTTTTGTAATACATTTGAGATTTTTGTCCAAAAATCAAATAATACATTTTTCGAATCAATCACGCTGCTCTTTTCATGAAATTTAAGTGCATGTCATACTTTGGTAAGCCCTCTGTGCAGGTATTTATGGCTGAAATCGGCGAAGAGCATCCAATAAGGCGGAAGGCCGATACTGCAAAGAAAAGCAAGAAGAAGGAGGAAAAATGGACCCGACACTGGGGCAAATTATTTTGGAAAAGATTCTCTCGGAAAAAATCCGAAAAAAAAAGAAAAAATCATCAAAAAGTTAGAAAAATCAGAAAGGTCAAAAATCAAAAATCAAGTTTAATTTCTTGCTTCTTGACAAATTAAATTCAATTTCTTGTTCACAAAAATCCCGTTGGGCCTGGATTTCGTGCCGCCAACCTCATCAACGTTACGTTGGGACCGGGTTTCATCCCGCCAACCTCGGCAGGACCGGGTTTTATCCCGCTGACCGCTTATTTCGTTGGGACTGGGTTTCATCCCACCAACCTCGGCAGGATCGGGTCTTATCCCACTGACCGATTATCATGACAGGCTTGGGTTTAATCCCACTGACCAATTCATCACACTGGGGCAAGTTTTTGGATAATTTTCCAAACAAGTCTTATACAGCTTTTCATTTTGCATTTTCATTTGCATTACCACTAGCCGTGGGTCAGTCCCACTAGTGCGCATTTATTTTGCATCGCCACTAGCCGTGGTTCAATCCCACTAGTGCGCATTTATTTTGCATCGCCACTAGCCGTGGTTCAATCCCACTAGTGCGCATTTATTTTGCATCGCCACTAGCCGTGGGTCAGTCCCACTAGTGCGCATTTTATTTTGTATTGCCACTAGCCGTGGGTCAGTCCCACTAGTGCGCATTTTATTTTGCATCGCCACTAGCCGTGGGTTAGTCCCACTAGTGAGCATTTTATTTTGTATCGCCACTAGCCGTGGGTCAGTCCCACTAGTGCGCATTTTGTTTGCATCGCCACTAGCCGTGGGTCAGTCCCACTAGTGCGCATTTTATTTTGTATCGCCACTAGCCGTGGGTCAGTCCCACTAGTACGCATTTTATTTTGCACAGCCACTAGCCGTGGGTCAGTCCCACTAGTGAGCACTCCATGATTTTATTTTATTCGGGCCAGTCCCATGATTTTAAATTTGCTGCTCGGTCTATCCCGTTTTAAATTTCCTGTTCGGGTCTATCCCGTTTTAAATTTTGTTCGGGTCAGTCCCATGATTTTAAATTTTGTTTGGGTCTATCCCGTTTTAAATTTCCTGCTCGGGTCTATCCCGTTTTAAATTTCCAGTTTTTAAGGCTTGATAGAGTTTCAAAACTGGTCATAACTAAATCTACACAACTCAAAATTTAGCATGGTTTGCGGTGTTGAAACTAGATTCAAAATGCTACAATTCACTAGAAGGAACTGTCTTAAAATTCGTTTTGCAAGATAGGCAAAATTGAGTTACAAACTGCATCTATGACTATTTCTCGGATGAAAGCAGTGAGAAAATTCAGTCATATTTGCCGGTTTACTACGGTTTATAGGAAATGAATTAGGGGGTACATTTTATACCGTTGGAAAGCCCTCAAAGTCTAGTTTTAGATGCCATAAATGGTACTTGATTTCAACTCCCATACAAAAAGTTATGATCCAAAATGTGAACATTAGTCGGGTCTCCTGGTCAGAAAATTTTCCAGATTTCTTCCTCACTTTAACCTTAATTTAACTCAACCAATTGTAAAATTTTTTAGGAGATATTTAACACACATAAACACCATCATATAACAAACATTATAGCACCAAAACAACAACAAAATTCAAAATTAACATGAGGGATTCAACAAGCCAAAATTCGGACAGCAAGCATCCTTCATCTTCTAGTTTTTGTAGACACCAAATTTTTTAGCATAATTTACTATTTATTTCTTAGTTTTTATTTGTCGTGTTAGGTTTTATTCACTTTTTAGTTTTTTAGTTTTTTTAATTTTTATTTTTAAGTTTCTAACATAAAATTTGGAAAAAAAGAAGAAAATTGTTCACAAAATATGTTTATTTCTTTTAAATTCAATCTTTTAGCATTTTATTTATTTTTGTTAAGTTACTTTGAAAAAAGAGAAAAAAAAGAAGAAAAACGATGAAAAATGGAAAATGAAAAAAAAAAGGAAAATGGAAATTGCACTTTGTTGTTTCTAGTTTATTTATTTTTATCCAATGTTAATTAAATTATTTTTGTTATTTATTTTTATTATCAATTTGTTTTAATTAATTTCAAAAAAAAAAAAGAGGATACGCGACATGCAAGCTGCGTTTTTTTGCAGCTTGCAAAGGAGGGCTCGGTGAGCCCTTTGGCTGCAAATATAGAAGAAATGGTTGAGGGTTTAGGGTAGAGGCCCGGTATAAAAAGAAAGAGATGCAAGAGGTGAAAGGGGCGGCTGCATAAGGGATAGAGAAACTGGCAGCGGAAAAAAAAGGAGAGGATGCGGGGAGGAATGACGGCTGGGGTTACGGGCTGAGAGTTTGGAAGGGAGAAATCTGGTGAGCAAAAAGAGACTAAGTAAGAGAAAGAGCGGAAGGAACCAGGAACCTGGGGGGGAAGATACGAAGTCTGATGAAGAGGACTGGAGTGTCGGCTAGGGTTTGAAAAGGAAAAAGAAAAGAAAAGCAGAGAGGGGGTTTTGAGAAGGAAATCTGGTGTGGCGGTTGGTGGCAAGAAAGCTACGGGCTTTCGGAGGAAAACGAGAAAACTTGAGTGAGAGAAAAGAAATCGGAAGAAAGAAGGAGAGAGCTTTGGGGGTGGCTAGGTTTCACGTAAGAGAGGAAACAAGAGCGAAAGGAACCTAGGCGAGGGAGAAGAAGGATACGAACAAACTGAAAAAGAAATGAAAAGCTGCAATTTTTCCGACCAAAGGCTGATTATAAGCCATGTTTCAGATCAAATTTCTCTTTGATCTTTGGTTATTTTAAGTAAATCTCAAGTTCTGCACTAACTAGGAAGTAAGGGGAGAAGGTTTCGTTCAGAAATTGTTGGCAGAAAACATCGAATGAACCTTTGAATTTGCCCTCAAAGATCGCTGCTTGACTTCACTGGTGCGGTTTCGGAGCCACAACGGGACAGCTTTAGCCGCTCGTTCACGGCATTTTCTATCTAGATTTTGATCCAAAAAACTTCATCAGGTACTCTCCTAGATTGATGTCTTGGCCCCTTACATTTTCGTTCGTTGTTGGGTCATGTTTCTTGGGTCTTTGTCGTTGCTGTTGTTTGGTTTTGCTGTTTTTGTTCATGAATAATGGGATGAAAATTCCCCATGTTGGCTTGTGACTAAATGTGATGTTTGAATAAAAGGGGACGTGTGTGTTGTTGGCGTTTCGTTAGTTTCTTAATTTTGCTTCTGAGCTTGCATTTGTGGTAGAGATTTTTGCCGAAAAATGAAAATCAAACAAAAGGGGTCTGTTTTCCTTTCTATCCGCAAACCTCAAATGAGGAATTTTGGGCTTTAATCTCATGTTTTGTGTTAGTTTCTTGTTTGGTTTGGTTCTGGTTTGGGTTTGGCATTAGGACTTGCCGCCCGAAATTGTTACAATCTCCAGGCACCAGAAGTTACAAGCGTTTCTTTGCATTTTGCACGTCCGCACTTTTGATGTCGTTCTCCTTGCTTGTGATCTCCCTGTGATGGCCTGACTCTGTCCTTAGTGCCTTTAAGGTCTTCCCTCCTGTTGTATAAAACAATGAACTCCATGTTAGCTGGTAAAATCTTGTGTTTCAACGCTGCACTACGATTTAGCTCAGGGAGTCTGTTGTTTGTAAAATTGTTGCAGCAACTCATCAGCTTCACGCACAAATTGCATTTGCTAACACTCATTTGGATTGTGATTGTCTCAGCATATTGGTGTCCCGTTCCCATGTTTCATCATGCTAAGTATTTAGTTCTCCAAGTGTATGAAGAAAAGCTGCATTCATCCTCACCTGTTTTGCTGTTTTTCCTTCTCGCAACAACCCACTGAGTGGGTTTCGGCACTTGATTGTTGCAGCAATAAGCTGCGATTCAGCTGAAGTTAGCAACTTGCGTTTGCTAATTGCTTCAGCTGAAGTCAATGGCTCCGGGTGTGTTCTTACCTGAACGGGTACAGACACTCCCTTTCCTTTCATTTTGGGAGTTCAATGTTGAATGTGAGTACACTGGTAGTGCTTGAATAAATTCTTTGCCTTGGTCATAAATTCGAAAGGAACCTGGAGTTTTGGAGGCTTCCTTGTTTTTCTTAAAGCCGTGCTTTGTATTTTGATGGGGAGCTTATGTATAAAAGTGTACCAGTTTCTCCCATGGGGGCTGAAATATGTGAGCTGCGGTAAAGAACCCAGAAATGAAGGAAAACAGTCTTGAGGAAAACTTGTCTTTGAATGATCTCAATTTGAGCCTTGTATGGATGAACGCTGAATGTTGCTATTGATCTGGTTTCTTAGACTAAGGTTCTAATGTTTGGGTTGAAAAATTTTGATCAAAAGGTGGAAATCAGTGGGTAAACATGAAAGCTGCGTTGACTTCTCCTAATTGCAGCAAGCTTGGAAACAAAAGGAAGCATGTTTCATTTTTTTTAGTTGCAGAAGTTTAAGCCAATACGTAGCAGCATGTTTTGCATGAAAATAACTTCTGCATTTAGCACTTTGACCCCCCAAGTCTCCCCTTGTTCTACTATGACCCAATCAATTGAATGATTTTCTCAATTTGGTCCTTGGTAGCTTTTAATTTTATAACTTCATTGCTTGTTTACTTCAATTGACTACTATGCTTTGTTTCAATAGCACTTAAGTCATCACTTTAGGAGCTTTACGATCAAGTGAGCTTTGTATTTGCGCATTTCTTTTAGTTTTTCTCAATTAAAGTGGTACCTTGACCTTTTTATTGTTTTGAAGCCATTTTTCTTTCATTTGGACACCATTCCAAGGGAGGTATAATTTCTTTTATCTTTTTTGTCTCTCCTATGTGATCCAACGTGCTAAGTGAGAATTGCATGTCTACTTTACTTGCTTTCCTTGCTTTTTCTTAATTCATTTCATTTACTTTTACTTTTATTAAGTCATTCTTTTATTTATTTATGGGGTATGTGTACACCTCTTGGCTTGTAATAGATAGGGCTTGGCGAGCATTCTTGTCCATTCTTCCCCTTCCCCTTTTGTTTTAGTTAGCAAATGTAATAGGATCATTAGCTTGGTTGCATGCCTATGTGTTATGTGTTACTTGCTTTATTAGGCTCTTGCATTTAGTCGAAGCATGCTAAGTGTTACATGCTACGTGTTTATGAGTGTTTGGCATGTCTACTTGCTTTCTATAGTCGTAGATGAATATGGTGAATGAATGCACGTCACCACACTAGTCCAACGCTAGTTGTGGCCCCCTTTCCCGTCACCACACTAGTCCAACGCTAGTTGTGGCTCATTTTTCGATTCCACTAGTCCAACACTAGTAGGAATTCATAGAAAGGGCTAGTCCAATGCTAGACCCAATAGGCCGTCCCCCTTTCGTTAGTGCATACTTGCATGTTCACTACATTTCATGCATTTTTCTTAGTTTTATCATTTGGCATGCTCTTCGAACCCTTTCCCCTCATTTTAGGTTTTTGCATCCTCATGCTAGTTATAGGATACATTTGCTTGAAAAGTCCCCTTTGGGTAAGGGAAACGAGCGAGTGTGGCTACAAAATGGTCTTAGCACGCTAGTTCTTCCTTCTAATCAAAAGGAAAATTAAAGTCGTAAAGTTAGGAGTCATTCCCGTACCCGACTTGATGCATTCCTTTAGGTTCAAACACTCTCATTCTCATCATGTCACTCCATCACCTTCTTTACCTACATTTTCTCACTACTTATATTTTTTCTCAATCCACATGCCATGCCTCACAAATTGCACCCAATTGCACTTATATGTATCTACTATCATATTTTCATCCATTTACACACGAACACCTTTATTTTCTCAATTTGCACACATGCACTTGTCTTACATTTGCACACATGCACGCTTTCTTACATTCTCACACTTGCACTCATACTTGAGTCTTCATTTGCATCATGCGCGACCTCTATGAGAACTTTCCTTATTGGCCACCACAACTCATGTGGTTGGGACCAAAAAGCCTCATAAGAGACATTTTAGATTATGATTGCATTTCTTTTTCATATCCATTAGTCATATCCAACATGTAACACATATTTTGGGTAGAAGAAATTAGGAAAAGAGGGGCTAAGTCACGCAACTAACTTTTACTAGGGTAAGGGAGTGCCTTAGGCCACGCCTTTGCCTTCTCCCTTACCAAATGTGACCCCCGATCCCTTTCTTTGGTTACGTAGACCTAAAAGTTTTTAAAAATGGTTTGTTTACTTTTTTTCGTTCAAAACACAAAAAATCATTTTGGGTGACTTGGTACACCCTAACTCTATACCAAGTGGCGACTCCGTTTTCCTATTCAAAAACCCTTTTTGAATTTTGTTTGGCCAAACCGTCGCATTTCACAATCCCACGGCCTTTATTTTCACTTTCACACGTTCACATACATATCTCACACACCACTTTCACTCACACCATCAAAAAGTGGGGCGCGACAGTTTTCTTTTCCAACTTTCCAACTAAAACTAAGCCATATCTTCTCAAAATAAACATCAAACAAGCAAGTAAACACACAATAATTCTCAAGACCTCAACCTATAAAGCCACCTCAAGTCCTCTACCTACTGTCAAGGTTCTTGTGAACGCATCAACAACCCAACAACTAACTAACTATAACTAACTAACTACTAATAGTTGAATGGAAAAAGATGAGAACTTGGAGGATTACCTTTGCTTCCAAGAATGGAGAACAACCAATAGTATATAAACTCTTAAATCACCAAAGTTTCTTCCTTGTTCAAGTCACCTTCCAAGCTTGTATGAAGAACCAAGAAGAGAAGCAAATTTGGAGAGCCTTCTTGGAGGAAAATGGAAGACAAGGGAGCTGAAATTTTTGGTAAGAAATGAGGGAGGGGTGGTCTGCCAAGGGAGAGAGGAGGAAGAAAGGTTTTGGGTGGTAGTTGGGTGATTTGATGGTGTGAAAGAAAGATTGACATAAAGGTACTTCTGTTCCCAAAAGTCAACAATTGAATAGTAAGCAATTAGTATTCCTAATTGAACTTAATTTAACTCACTTACCTCTAATCTCTCAATTAACTTTTCTTAGTTTACTATTAATCATCCTTAGCTCTCCAAGATTAATGTACTCTCGGATCGAATTTGTCTCGAAAAACGAGTATTCGCTATTTACCACTAAACGAGCTGCAGAAAAATTAAATTCGCTAACAAAATATTTTAAAAATATAAATGAGCCATTGTTTCATGCAAATAGATTTAAAATGGATGAAATAAATTATTCGGAGTAAACGAATAAATAAATAATTAAATAAACCAGTAAAATAAAATAAAAGTAAATAAAATAAAAATTCGGATCCTCACAGAATCTCAAACTCCCATTCTTTTTCTTGACAAATAATACGGCACACTCCCCAAGGCGAATCGCTTTCCCTAATGAATCCCCGCTCTAACAAATCTTGTAGTTGAATTTTAACTCCATAAATTCTGCAGGGGCCATCCGATACAGGGTTTTAGAAATGGGAGCTGTCCCTGGCACTAAATCAATCTTAAACTACACCTCTCGCTCGGGAGGTAAGGATTCTAACTCCTCAGGAAAAATGTCGAGATAATCTCTCACTATTGGCACATTTTCCAACTTCATTTTATCATAAGGAAGGTTTTTTAGAAAAGTCAAATAACCTTGAGCTCCCTTACTTATTAATTTTTTAACTCGAAGTCCTGAAATGAGGGCAGATAAAGCTAATCTTCCCTTCATATCCAATCTTAACGTTGCTTCTCCCAGAATGCAAAATTCCATAATTTTACAAGCAGCTATAATACATGATTCCCTACAACTTTCATGTTTTGTTCTAAGCCTAATTTGGCCTCTCTCATAGTCAAACAGAACCGGTTAGAATAGGGAAATTACAAAACCGAAAACTGGAATTCATGAATACAAGTGCTAATCTTCACAATTCTATCTTGAAACACCACTTCACCTCCTTGTCTACACTTATTCACAGCATTTTCCATCTAAACAAGAAGAAATATGGCTAAACAATACAAAACCCTAACTTACCAATTCTCCAAAAATCATCAACTACTTGCATAGCTATCAATCAATCAAAAATATGAATTGTATAGCAACTTAAGCAAGAATAAAGGAACTAAAGATGATGGACAGCCAATATACCTCAATAATAGGCTTACAAGGGATATCCTTCACCTCTCCTTGCAAAGTTTAGCTCCCCAAGCTTCCTAAACCCTCAAAGAACGATTTAATCGGTTTAGAATCATGTTTTCACTCACAAAAACTAAGCTACAAGATGATAATGGAGTTTCATTTCCTTGTGTTTTCTCTCTCAAGGTTTCGGCCACAAGTTGAAAAAAATGAAGAAGAATGAAGCTTCAAGATAATTTTAAGGCTTAGTCATAGTTTGGGTCAAAGGTTCTTGGATGGTCTCCACTTGTCCACACAAGATCACATCTCAATTTTTTTCTTTTCCTTTGGTTTTTTGAGGTCAAATATTTTGGCCCCCTTGATCAGCTTTAGAGCTGATATTTTGGTTCTAATAACAATTGTGAGAACCCGTAATTTTTTTTTCTTTTTCCATTTTTAGGTTTTATTCGAGTTAATAGCTTGTTTTCTGCATTTTCCTTATTAGGAAAATTTTCTAGATAATTTTTATGCGTAAATATAGTTTTAGATGATTTTTCTAGTATCGAATAGTTTTTGAGAAATTAAGAGCGTATACCGGACATGGGACCCACTAGTGCGAAAAGTTCGAAAAAATTCGACCAACTAGGTTAAGTTTTGGATACTGGAATTAATTTACCGGGTGTTAAGAGATAATTAGAGGGTGCTATTTGGATTGGTGTGAGAGGAAACAAAAAGATAGAGATGCATTAATGATGGTGACAAGTGTCACCATAGGGTTGGTAGAAACTTTTGACTACTATTCCATGTCTTACCATTTGACTTAATAAACTAAAAATTTACCAAAAATTGCTCCATTTCCTAGCTCAAGTGGCCGGCTCTCTCAAGGAAGGAAAGAAAGAAAACCTCTTCAATTTCTTGATTCCCTCTTGCTCAAATCCAATTACTCAACCATCTACTCTTGTTTTTGTTCCATAGAAAACCTTAAGGGAGTGTTTGTGAGTTGTTTTGTGGAGTTACTTGGAAAGCTAAGAGGACTAGTTGCTCTCTTTCTTGTCTTGCTAAGGTGAGTTGAGAAGGACCCCTCTCCTCCCTCTAATGATGTTTAATCCATGATTAGTGGTAGTATAAGATGCAATTTTATGGATTATATCTTGATTTGTGGTTGAATTGATGAAGTTTTGTAATTATTGGGGATTTTTCTGTTTTCATATGAATATGATTATGTGGTCATGTATGATGATTGGAAATGATATTTAAGGAGGCTAGAAGGTGGAAAAAGTAGTAAATTGCAAGCAATTTCTGTTTTGGAAGAAAAATTGGAAAGTTAGGGTTCTTTGAATTACATTCTGTCCGGTTTTGTAGCTCATTGTTAGAGGCCGAATTGGTCTTAGGTTAAAACATGAAAGTTGTAGGGAATGATATTTTAGAGATTCCTGCAAAATTTCAGGTCAATCGGAGTAGCGTAGCTTGAGAAAAGATGGAATTGCCCTTGCTGCCCTGGTTTTACCCGAAATTGAGAATTGCTTCTGTAATGGGTTATTTTGGTTGAGAATGCTTCCGAATTGGTTGTTGATGTCTTTTGATGAAATGTATCCCTGTTCCTTAGCTTTTGGATGGCTTTGGAATTTCTGGATTTGAACTTAGGTAGGCTGACTTATGATGTTTGAACCAGAATGCGTTCTGTGAGTCTGTTTTTCCGGTTCTGGTGTAGTAGATTGCATTTTTGACCTAGTTACACTCAAAACTGGGCTGAATGACCTTCTGTAATATTGTATCCCTATCTTTTAGCTTCGAAACTGTGGGTCTTGTACCTTCATCCGATAATTGTAGTGCCATTGGTACCAAAACTGTAAAATGACGTCAAAAACTGTTTTTTTCAAGGTTAAAGCTAGTTCCATTTCCGGATTTTTCTGGTTTCCTCTAATGCTTATTGAACCTTATTTTGGTAATATTTGGCATTGGTTTATGACTCGTTATCGAGTCTCATTGTACTTGTTCGCATGTTTTAGGGCGTGACGGTGGTTCACGACGCTCCTTTGACAGGGTTGCATGAAATATCATTTGCAAGCTTGGTAAGTGTACTACTCACTTGTGTGTTACTATATGGCTTTGATACTTGAATTTGATGAGTTAAATGTTTATTGTACCATTGATATTGATTGAAGTGAGGGTGTACTTTATCACTCTCACTTATTTCTCATGTTATTAGAATGTTACATGAAATGAAAGTACATGACTTGGTGTCATTTGGACGAGTATCCAACGACCATGATTGTTATCATTGAGCTCAACCCCATTGGTAGTTGATTGAATCGAGCCGGCGAGGGCTTGATCGTGACAATTAATGAGCCTTGGGGAAATGTTATATGGAATCTTATAGTATGAGAGACTCTCGATTCCGGTATACTCGAGTAATACCACAGTGCAAGTTTTTGGAGTTCGGGCCCGGTAGGGGAATGTTAGGTGGAAGGAATGGAAGTAAAGTGAAGTCTACGGTTGGTTACTTTTAAACATTGACAGAGAGTAAATGAGATCCGATCAAGAATGCAAACGAGGAAAAGGGCTTTGAGAGCCGCCCATATCCTTTTATCATCATTATTGATGTGTGTCTTTATTTACTTTTGATGAATTGGACTGAAAAGCTTGATGCATCTATGAACTTGGTTGCTTGAGTTGTATTATCTCACTGGGCAATTAGCTCACTCTATTCCTTTTGTTTTCCTTACAGGAAAATAAATACTTTTGGACTGCAATTGATATTTGGTTGCCGAATTAAGCTAGTTGGACATATCTTTTGTATAGCTCATTTGTTGAAACCCTAAATGTACTTTTGGGTCCGTTTCTCTTTTGTTTTGGCAAACCATACATGTATCCACTTTTGAATACTTTTGCATGCCACTTTGGATTGTAAATACTAAAATTCAAGATGTGAATGTTTGCTTGATATTTGGTTAGGTTCTGACGGGTCGGTTACTACTCATGGCCGACTCCGGATTTCTTTTTTAATATATATATTTTTTTATTTTGACATTTTGACTTGTTTACGCGCATTAGTAAGTTCCGGAACGCAATAGATCGCTCTAAACTGCACCGTTCGTTCTGGCGAGAGCTGGGCAGGCAGTCCGCTAACCCCTTTGGTTCGCCTTAGGGGAAGGTGGGGCTGTCACAACAATGAGATTAACTTGCAAAAAATGTTGGTCAAATGGTATGTTCAATCGGTAGTGAATAATACCCGTCGGTTTGAGGCAATTTTCCTTAAATCGCGTATACTAAGGTTTTATCTTATAATTTATTAATTTATTATTATCACTTCTAATCCCACACTTAATATCATCTAAAACTCACTCTTAATCACAAAATTTGATACACACTCCATACCGAATAGTCACACTACGAAAAGGCGTAAAAATCCTAATTTGCGATAACTTGAAAATGAAAAGGAAAACCCTTAATTCTATGTTCATTTGCACTTATTGTGGGGTGATTGAGTAGTAAGGCTAGTCTAAAGTAATAATTTCCAAATAAAAGAAGATATTAAGAAAAATATAAGGCATTTTACAAGTCCTCACACTCTCTCCCCCTTAAGAGAATTTCGACCTCGAAATTCATACCTTTAGTCATAAACAACTTAGGGTATTTCCCTTGCATATCCGTTTCTAGCTCCCAGGTCTCACCGAAGCCACAATTTAGCTAAACAATGGAAAACATGATTCGTACCTTCTATTACCTCCGATGGTTCAGGTACTGTCTGTTGGTCCAAGGCGTACACTCTAGCTGGCACCCTTAGTTTAGTCCCTCCTACATTTGCTTGTTCAAGGTTTAAATGTAACCTACGGGCGCAAGTTGCAAGTTAGTGCTCGGCACTACCATACCATAAACATTTTCGTGCCTTTTGCCAAAAATCATTCTTAATATGATTGGTCTTCCCACAGTACCCACAAAATACTCGAGGGGTTGAGGTCTGACCTCCTTGCGAGGCACCTCTTGCTTGTCCCTTTCCACTCGAGACTCTGTTTGCAGTAATTTTCTTAGGTGTCCCCGAAATTTGCCTACCACCATTCCCTCGACCCACCTTAGAGGGTGGCATATCTAAATCACCTTGTCCCTGCCCTTGACTTCCACCAGGCACACCTCTCCTTTTTGCATGAAAAACCCTCACTTGTGCCCTAGCAATTTCTATTCTCTGAGCTTTCTCCAAAACCTCCGTAAAAGTATTTGTGAGAACCCGTAAATTCCCTAATAATTTTCTAGGGTTTATTTCCTTTAATGGCATGTTTTCTGCATTTTCTGGTTTAGGAAAATTCTCCTGATGCATTTTATGAGTAATTATAGTTTTTATATGAATTTTCTAGTATTGGAGAGTTTTCGAAAAATTAAGGATAGATAACGGACGTGGGACCCACTAGTGCGATAAGTTCGGAAAAAAATTCGACCAATAAGTTTAAGTTTCGGATACTGGTTGAAATTTATCGGGTGTTAAGAGATAAGTAGAGGATGTCATTTGGATTGGTATGAGGGGGAACAAAGAGATAGAGATTCATTAATTAGGTGACAAGTGTCACCATTTGATTGGATGGACACTATTCACTTTTGACTTTTTTTACCAAGTGATTAAATATCTTAAAATTTCACAAAAATCACCATTTCTTCTCTCTCTCATGGCCGAACCTCTTGCAAGGAAAAGGAAGAAAACTTCTCCAAGTTTCAAGCTTCAAACTAGCTCAATCTTCCATTCCAACCGATTAAACTTAGAATTGTTCCATAAAATCCCTCTAGTTGGTGCTAGTAAGTGATTTGGTGAAGTTTTTTTTGAAGAGCTAAGGTGGTCTACATCTCTCCCTCTCTTGTTTACTTGGTAAGTGGTATATGAACTCCCTTCTATACTTAATGATGGTTAATTGGTGCCTAGTGGAAGCTAAAGTGATGGATTATGTGAGTTATTTCTTGATTTGTGATGAATTGGTGAAGTTTTTATTTTTTTGAGGAATTTTCTGGTTTAATGTGATCATGGTGTTGTGGTTGTTTATGATGGTTGGTAATAAGGGGTAATGACTTTAGTAGGTGTAAATGATTGGTAATTGCAAGCAATTTTGGGTTTGGAGGAGATTTCAGCAAAATAGGGTTTTATACCCCAAATTTCTGTCCGATTTTGTATCTTGTGGTTAGAGACCGAATTGGCCTTTACTCAAAACATTAAAGTTGTAGGTATTGATGTGTTTGAGGTGCCTGTAAAATTTCAGGTCATTTGGATGAGTGTAGAGTGAGTTATGACGGAATTACTGTAGCTGTTCTGCTTTGGACAGAATGCGAAATCTGCACTGGTAATTGGCCATTTTGACTGGAATCGGTTTGGATTTTGAAGTTGGTGTCTTCTGATGAAATGTAGCTGGATGTCTTAGCTACCATATGCCTTTGGAATTTCGGCATTTGGACCTATATAGACTGAATTATAGTAATTACAGTTTTGTGTGATTTGCAAACCTGTTTTGGTCATTCTGGTTTAGTATCTGGAATATTTGACCTAGTTAAGCTAGGAACTGGATTGAGTGACCTTCTGCATTGTTGTAGCCCTGTTTCATAGCTTCGAAACGGTGGGTCTTACACCCCCATCCGATAATCGTAGTGAAATTGACGCCATTACCGCATTAGGAGGTCAAAACTGTTTTTATTGTTGGAACAAATGAGTTACATTTCCTGATTTTCTGGTTTGCTTTAATGCTTATTTATGCATATGAAACCTTATTGGGGTTGTGGTTGGCATGGCTATATGACTCGTTATCGAGTCTCTTTTGGGGCTTGCTTTCATTTCGGTTGTTTCCTAGCTAAGTTTTGTGCTTGTACTACTTTGAGCCTAGTGAACGGCTTTTGGGAAATGAGATGACTTTTGTGTGAAATGTTGGGACTGATTTGAGGATATAATGAAGCCTTAATGGCTGGAAAAGTAAGAAATTTAGGGGAAGTGCTGCCCAATTTTCTAGGCCGTTTGGTTTCTTTAAGTTGGATTGGCCTTTTTGTGGAAATGAAAGGCTTTTGGGTTGTTTGTGCCTAAGTCTTCATACTAACTTTTCGTTTTCAAGAAAATCATGTTTTTGTACCCTTGCATTAGTATGTCTCACTTGTGCATTCCGTTTATCCGATTTTAGATATGAAACCTTCAATTGGTTTATTTTGATTATTTTAGGGTTTCTTGGCGATTAAGGCCAATCTGAAGTGAAACTTTTGAAGTTGAGCCGGTGAGTGTACCACTCCCCTCCATTGCTGTTTAACTTGATTTCTGCTCTGCAATCTGTTTATTTGTTCGAGACGAGGGTGTACTTTATCACACTCGTTCTCTAGTCTGTTCATATGCCAATTTACTATGTAAAATTTGAATCTGTTATCTGTGTCTGCATCTGTTCGGATTTCTATGACCTATGAGCTCAATCCTGTGGCTAAGTTATTCGAGTCGGGCCGGCAAGGGCCTGGACGATTAGATAACGAACCACGGTAGTCTGTTCGGGGATTTTTGGGTATTGAGACCCTTGATTCCGGTATACTCGAGTATTACCATTTCTGTTCGATTACGGTGAGCGGGCCCGGTAAAGGGGTGTTTGGTGGACGGAATTCGGTGTAAAGAGGGGTCTACGGACGTTTTGGTTCTATATACGTTGACGGAGAGTCAACCAATTTGGATCAAGTACTGCGCTGGAAATTTGGCTCCTGAGAGCCACCCGTATCCTTTTGATTTGAATCATTGGTTCCTTTGCTTTACATCTGGCATGTGTATCTGATTTGAAAAATGTGAAATGCCATGATTTTTCTGCTATCTGTTTGGTACCTCATTGAGCGCAAGCTCACCCCGTTCTGTCCCTTTTGTTTCCTTACAGGAAAATAAATACTTTTGGACTGGATTTGATAATCGGTTGCCGACTTGAGCTAGTTGAACATATCTTTTGTATAGCTCATGTATTAAAACCCTAAGTGTACTTTTGGGGCGTTTCTCTTTTGATTTGGCAAACCGTGTATATGTATTATCTTTTGAAAGCTTTTGTATGTCATTTTGATTTGTAAACGCTAAAGTTCAGATGTAAATGTTTGTTAGCTATTTCGGTTGGGTTCTGATGGGTCGGTTACTATTCATGGCCCGCTCCGGATTTCATTTCATTTTATCTTGGGTTGTTTTACTATTTTGATTTGTTTACGCGAGTTTGTAAGTTCCGGATTGAAGCGGATAGCTCTAATCCGATCCGTAGTCCTGGCGAGAGCTGGGCAGGCAGTCCGCTAACCCCTTTGGTTCGCCTTAGGGGAAAGTGGGGCTGTTACAAGTGGTATCAGAGCCACGTCGCGTGGTCTCTGCGCGGAGTGAGACTGGGCCAAGTGGTGTTGTGGTCCTAATTTCATGGATATGTGTAAGTGCTCGTTTGAGCGTAAGTTATGAATCGGGCATGTGATAAGTGTACGAATCATTATCATGGGACTCGAGGAAGCTAGGTATGTATGCCGGGTAGGAATCCTTAATAAAGATGGTTTACTCTTGGGACCGGCCGGCTCGAGTTGTGAATTATCTTAGATGGGATTCTTGCGCTCGGATACGAAAGATATGAGGGCCTAGGTTAGAAAGGATTTGGTGAACTAGAAAGGCCATTCCTCGGTGGATCGTCTATGTTTGTACCTGACTTAACTGGCTGTATGTATGTGTGTGGCTTAATTTTGACCGGCTTGTATATACATGTTCTGATCTTGTTTGGAATGTATAAATGTGTGTTATCATAAAAGTTTTGAGTGTTCCTTACATGCATCGTGCTTATTTTGGTTTAGTATTATTGCCTAGACCAAGTAAAACTCATGGAAGGTACACGGAGTGGACGGGGCCGTGGGCGTGGAAATAGGCAACCCACACCGGTTAGGGGTACGGGGGAAACCTCTCCTGGACCCAATCTGGAACCGCAAGTAAACCCTAGTGTGCAAATAGCTGCTGCTATGCAGCAAATGACAGACTTGCTAGCACAAGTGGTGCAGCAACAGGGCCAAAACCCAAACCCTAACCCTGGAAACCCTGGTAACCATATCGAGAGCGAAGACAGAGCTCTCGAACGATTCCAAAAGTTCGCTCCGCCAAAGTTTGTTGGGGGACCTGACCCAGACGTTGCCGAAAGATGGCTTGAAAAGATGGTGGATATATTTGCAGCCCTACACTACCCTGACGAACGGCAGGTGACTTTTGCCGTGTTCCAGCTTGAGGGGGCAGCCCGTTCCTGGTGGAACGTAATTCGGCAGAAGTGGGAACGAGAACAGACACCTAGGACTTGGGTGAACTTCATCAGAGAGTTCAATGCGAAGTTTTTCCCTCCTCTAGTTCAGGAGAGGAAGGAAGACGAGTTCATTCGACTCCGCCAAGGAGCTCAAACTGTGGCGGAATATGAGAGCCAATTCACCCGCCTATCCAAATTTGCGCCCGAACTCATCATGACCGAGCAGCGGCGAATAAGGCGTTTTATCCAGGGCTTGAACGTAGAAATTCAAAAAGATCTGGCGGTAGCCCAACTTAATGCCTTTAGTGATGCGGTGGAAAAAGCCCAGCGCGTTGAAACTGCAGGGTTACAAGTTAGAAACTTCCAAGCAAGAAAAAGGGGTTTTCCGGGGAGCAGCTCAGAACAAGCGGATAATAGTACAATCTCTAAGGTTCGCAAGGGAAACGGGGAAGTACGGCAACCAGGGGTGTCGCGTGATGTCCCTCAGGGAGGACGGGTCTCTGCTACACGTGGTCCCTGTGGGTATTGCGGAGGACCAAGTCATACGGAAACAAATTGCTGGAAGAAAGAAGGAAAATGCTTGCGCTGTGGAAGCGCTGAACATCGGATTGCTAACTGTCCAGCTCGCCTGCGCGAGCGGAGAGGGACTCTGCCACCAACCAAGCCTAATTCTCAACAACCCGCCAAGAGCAACCCTGGACAGACGAAAGGAGAAGGGACGGGATCGAAGGCACCAGCTCGAGTATATTCTCTAGAGCAGCATCAGGTCCCTGACTCGTCTGAGGATGGAGAAGGTATGGTCCGTTGGGTACTTTAGATTTGATAGAGTCCGTTGATAAGAAAATTTCGAGGGCGAAATTTCTTTAAGGGGGAGAGAGTGTGAGAACCCGTAAATTCCCTAATAATTTTCTAGGGTTTATTTCCTTTAATGGCATGTTTTCTGCATTTTCTGGTTTAGGAAAATTCTCCTGATGCATTTTATGAGTAATTATAGTTTTTATATGAATTTTCTAGTATTGGAGAGTTTTCGAAAAATTAAGGATAGATAACGGACGTGGGACCCACTAGTGCGATAAGTTCGGAAAAAAAATTCGACCAATAAGTTTAAGTTTCGGATACTGGTTGAAATTTATCGGGTGTTAAGAGATAAGTAGAGGATGTCATTTGGATTGGTATGAGGGGGAACAAAGAGATAGAGATTCATTAATTAGGTGACAAGTGTCACCATTTGATTGGATGGACACTATTCACTTTTGACTTTTTTTACCAAGTGATTAAATATCTTAAAATTTCACAAAAATCACCATTTCTTCTCTCTCTCATGGCCGAACCTCTTGCAAGGAAAAGGAAGAAAACTTCTCCAAGTTTCAAGCTTCAAACTAGCTCAATCTTCCATTCCAACCGATTAAACTTAGAATTGTTCCATAAAATCCCTCTAGTTGGTGCTAGTAAGTGATTTGGTGAAGTTTTTTTTGAAGAGCTAAGGTGGTCTACATCTCTCCCTCTCTTGTTTACTTGGTAAGTGGTATATGAACTCCCTTCTATACTTAATGATGGTTAATTGGTGCCTAGTGGAAGCTAAAGTGATGGATTATGTGAGTTATTTCTTGATTTGTGATGAATTGGTGAAGTTTTTATTTTTTTGAGGAATTTTCTGGTTTAATGTGATCATGGTGTTGTGGTTGTTTATGATGGTTGGTAATAAGGGGTAATGACTTTAGTAGGTGTAAATGATTGGTAATTGCAAGCAATTTTGGGTTTGGAGGAGATTTCAGCAAAATAGGGTTTTATACCCCAAATTTCTGTCCGATTTTGTATCTTGTGGTTAGAGACCGAATTGGCCTTTACTCAAAACATTAAAGTTGTAGGTATTGATGTGTTTGAGGTGCCTGTAAAATTTCAGGTCATTTGGATGAGTGTAGAGTGAGTTATGACGGAATTACTGTAGCTGTTCTGCTTTGGACAGAATGCGAAATCTGCACTGGTAATTGGCCATTTTGACTGGAATCGGTTTGGATTTTGAAGTTGGTGTCTTCTGATGAAATGTAGCTGGATGTCTTAGCTACCATATGCCTTTGGAATTTCGGCATTTGGACCTATATAGACTGAATTATAGTAATTACAGTTTTGTGTGATTTGCAAACCTGTTTTGGTCATTCTGGTTTAGTATCTGGAATATTTGACCTAGTTAAGCTAGGAACTGGATTGAGTGACCTTCTGCATTGTTGTAGCCCTGTTTCATAGCTTCGAAACGGTGGGTCTTACACCCCCATCCGATAATCGTAGTGAAATTGACGCCATTACCGCATTAGGAGGTCAAAACTGTTTTTATTGTTGGAACAAATGAGTTACATTTCCTGATTTTCTGGTTTGCTTTAATGCTTATTTATGCATATGAAACCTTATTGGGGTTGTGGTTGGCATGGCTATATGACTCGTTATCGAGTCTCTTTTGGGGCTTGCTTTCATTTCGGTTGTTTCCTAGCTAAGTTTTGTGCTTGTACTACTTTGAGCCTAGTGAACGGCTTTTGGGAAATGAGATGACTTTTGTGTGAAATGTTGGGACTGATTTGAGGATATAATGAAGCCTTAATGGCTGGAAAAGTAAGAAATTTAGGGGAAGTGCTGCCCAATTTTCTAGGCCGTTTGGTTTCTTTAAGTTGGATTGGCCTTTTTGTGGAAATGAAAGGCTTTTGGGTTGTTTGTGCCTAAGTCTTCATACTAACTTTTCGTTTTCAAGAAAATCATGTTTTTGTACCCTTGCATTAGTATGTCTCACTTGTGCATTCCGTTTATCCGATTTTAGATATGAAACCTTCAATTGGTTTATTTTGATTATTTTAGGGTTTCTTGGCGATTAAGGCCAATCTGAAGTGAAACTTTTGAAGTTGAGCCGGTGAGTGTACCACTCCCCTCCATTGCTGTTTAACTTGATTTCTGCTCTGCAATCTGTTTATTTGTTCGAGACGAGGGTGTACTTTATCACACTCGTTCTCTAGTCTGTTCATATGCCAATTTACTATGTAAAATTTGAATCTGTTATCTGTGTCTGCATCTGTTCGGATTTCTATGACCTATGAGCTCAATCCTGTGGCTAAGTTATTCGAGTCGGGCCGGCAAGGGCCTGGACGATTAGATAACGAACCACGGTAGTCTGTTCGGGGATTTTTGGGTATTGAGACCCTTGATTCCGGTATACTCGAGTATTACCATTTCTGTTCGATTACGGTGAGCGGGCCCGGTAAAGGGGTGTTTGGTGGACGGAATTCGGTGTAAAGAGGGGTCTACGGACGTTTTGGTTCTATATACGTTGACGGAGAGTCAACCAATTTGGATCAAGTACTGCGCTGGAAATTTGGCTCCTGAGAGCCACCCGTATCCTTTTGATTTGAATCATTGGTTCCTTTGCTTTACATCTGGCATGTGTATCTGATTTGAAAAATGTGAAATGCCATGATTTTTCTGCTATCTGTTTGGTACCTCATTGAGCGCAAGCTCACCCCGTTCTGTCCCTTTTGTTTCCTTACAGGAAAATAAATACTTTTGGACTGGATTTGATAATCGGTTGCCGACTTGAGCTAGTTGAACATATCTTTTGTATAGCTCATGTATTAAAACCCTAAGTGTACTTTTGGGGCGTTTCTCTTTTGATTTGGCAAACCGTGTATATGTATTATCTTTTGAAAGCTTTTGTATGTCATTTTGATTTGTAAACGCTAAAGTTCAGATGTAAATGTTTGTTAGCTATTTCGGTTGGGTTCTGATGGGTCGGTTACTATTCATGGCCCGCTCCGGATTTCATTTCATTTTATCTTGGGTTGTTTTACTATTTTGATTTGTTTACGCGAGTTTGTAAGTTCCGGATTGAAGCGGATAGCTCTAATCCGATCCGTAGTCCTGGCGAGAGCTGGGCAGGCAGTCCGCTAACCCCTTTGGTTCGCCTTAGGGGAAAGTGGGGCTGTTACAAGTGGTATCAGAGCCACGTCGCGTGGTCTCTGCGCGGAGTGAGACTGGGCCAAGTGGTGTTGTGGTCCTAATTTCATGGATATGTGTAAGTGCTCGTTTGAGCGTAAGTTATGAATCGGGCATGTGATAAGTGTACGAATCATTATCATGGGACTCGAGGAAGCTAGGTATGTATGCCGGGTAGGAATCCTTAATAAAGATGGTTTACTCTTGGGACCGGCCGGCTCGAGTTGTGAATTATCTTAGATGGGATTCTTGCGCTCGGATACGAAAGATATGAGGGCCTAGGTTAGAAAGGATTTGGTGAACTAGAAAGGCCATTCCTCGGTGGATCGTCTATGTTTGTACCTGACTTAACTGGCTGTATGTATGTGTGTGGCTTAATTTTGACCGGCTTGTATATACATGTTCTGATCTTGTTTGGAATGTATAAATGTGTGTTATCATAAAAGTTTTGAGTGTTCCTTACATGCATCGTGCTTATTTTGGTTTAGTATTATTGCCTAGACCAAGTAAAACTCATGGAAGGTACACGGAGTGGACGGGGCCGTGGGCGTGGAAATAGGCAACCCACACCGGTTAGGGGTACGGGGGAAACCTCTCCTGGACCCAATCTGGAACCGCAAGTAAACCCTAGTGTGCAAATAGCTGCTGCTATGCAGCAAATGACAGACTTGCTAGCACAAGTGGTGCAGCAACAGGGCCAAAACCCAAACCCTAACCCTGGAAACCCTGGTAACCATATCGAGAGCGAAGACAGAGCTCTCGAACGATTCCAAAAGTTCGCTCCGCCAAAGTTTGTTGGGGGACCTGACCCAGACGTTGCCGAAAGATGGCTTGAAAAGATGGTGGATATATTTGCAGCCCTACACTACCCTGACGAACGGCAGGTGACTTTTGCCGTGTTCCAGCTTGAGGGGGCAGCCCGTTCCTGGTGGAACGTAATTCGGCAGAAGTGGGAACGAGAACAGACACCTAGGACTTGGGTGAACTTCATCAGAGAGTTCAATGCGAAGTTTTTCCCTCCTCTAGTTCAGGAGAGGAAGGAAGACGAGTTCATTCGACTCCGCCAAGGAGCTCAAACTGTGGCGGAATATGAGAGCCAATTCACCCGCCTATCCAAATTTGCGCCCGAACTCATCATGACCGAGCAGCGGCGAATAAGGCGTTTTATCCAGGGCTTGAACGTAGAAATTCAAAAAGATCTGGCGGTAGCCCAACTTAATGCCTTTAGTGATGCGGTGGAAAAAGCCCAGCGCGTTGAAACTGCAGGGTTACAAGTTAGAAACTTCCAAGCAAGAAAAAGGGGTTTTCCGGGGAGCAGCTCAGAACAAGCGGATAATAGTACAATCTCTAAGGTTCGCAAGGGAAACGGGGAAGTACGGCAACCAGGGGTGTCGCGTGATGTCCCTCAGGGAGGACGGGTCTCTGCTACACGTGGTCCCTGTGGGTATTGCGGAGGACCAAGTCATACGGAAACAAATTGCTGGAAGAAAGAAGGAAAATGCTTGCGCTGTGGAAGCGCTGAACATCGGATTGCTAACTGTCCAGCTCGCCTGCGCGAGCGGAGAGGGACTCTGCCACCAACCAAGCCTAATTCTCAACAACCCGCCAAGAGCAACCCTGGACAGACGAAAGGAGAAGGGACGGGATCGAAGGCACCAGCTCGAGTATATTCTCTAGAGCAGCATCAGGTCCCTGACTCGTCTGAGGATGGAGAAGGTATGGTCCGTTGGGTACTTTAGATTTGATAGAGTCCGTTGATAAGAAAATTTCGAGGGCGAAATTTCTTTAAGGGGGAGAGAGTGTGAGAACCCGTAAATTCCCTAATAATTTTCTAGGGTTTATTTCCTTTAATGGCATGTTTTCTGCATTTTCTGGTTTAGGAAAATTCTCCTGATGCATTTTATGAGTAATTATAGTTTTTATATGAATTTTCTAGTATTGGAGAGTTTTCGAAAAATTAAGGATAGATAACGGACGTGGGACCCACTAGTGCGATAAGTTCGGAAAAAAAATTCGACCAATAAGTTTAAGTTTCGGATACTGGTTGAAATTTATCGGGTGTTAAGAGATAAGTAGAGGATGTCATTTGGATTGGTATGAGGGGGAACAAAGAGATAGAGATTCATTAATTAGGTGACAAGTGTCACCATTTGATTGGATGGACACTATTCACTTTTGACTTTTTTTACCAAGTGATTAAATATCTTAAAATTTCACAAAAATCACCATTTCTTCTCTCTCTCATGGCCGAACCTCTTGCAAGGAAAAGGAAGAAAACTTCTCCAAGTTTCAAGCTTCAAACTAGCTCAATCTTCCATTCCAACCGATTAAACTTAGAATTGTTCCATAAAATCCCTCTAGTTGGTGCTAGTAAGTGATTTGGTGAAGTTTTTTTTGAAGAGCTAAGGTGGTCTACATCTCTCCCTCTCTTGTTTACTTGGTAAGTGGTATATGAACTCCCTTCTATACTTAATGATGGTTAATTGGTGCCTAGTGGAAGCTAAAGTGATGGATTATGTGAGTTATTTCTTGATTTGTGATGAATTGGTGAAGTTTTTATTTTTTTGAGGAATTTTCTGGTTTAATGTGATCATGGTGTTGTGGTTGTTTATGATGGTTGGTAATAAGGGGTAATGACTTTAGTAGGTGTAAATGATTGGTAATTGCAAGCAATTTTGGGTTTGGAGGAGATTTCAGCAAAATAGGGTTTTATACCCCAAATTTCTGTCCGATTTTGTATCTTGTGGTTAGAGACCGAATTGGCCTTTACTCAAAACATTAAAGTTGTAGGTATTGATGTGTTTGAGGTGCCTGTAAAATTTCAGGTCATTTGGATGAGTGTAGAGTGAGTTATGACGGAATTACTGTAGCTGTTCTGCTTTGGACAGAATGCGAAATCTGCACTGGTAATTGGCCATTTTGACTGGAATCGGTTTGGATTTTGAAGTTGGTGTCTTCTGATGAAATGTAGCTGGATGTCTTAGCTACCATATGCCTTTGGAATTTCGGCATTTGGACCTATATAGACTGAATTATAGTAATTACAGTTTTGTGTGATTTGCAAACCTGTTTTGGTCATTCTGGTTTAGTATCTGGAATATTTGACCTAGTTAAGCTAGGAACTGGATTGAGTGACCTTCTGCATTGTTGTAGCCCTGTTTCATAGCTTCGAAACGGTGGGTCTTACACCCCCATCCGATAATCGTAGTGAAATTGACGCCATTACCGCATTAGGAGGTCAAAACTGTTTTTATTGTTGGAACAAATGAGTTACATTTCCTGATTTTCTGGTTTGCTTTAATGCTTATTTATGCATATGAAACCTTATTGGGGTTGTGGTTGGCATGGCTATATGACTCGTTATCGAGTCTCTTTTGGGGCTTGCTTTCATTTCGGTTGTTTCCTAGCTAAGTTTTGTGCTTGTACTACTTTGAGCCTAGTGAACGGCTTTTGGGAAATGAGATGACTTTTGTGTGAAATGTTGGGACTGATTTGAGGATATAATGAAGCCTTAATGGCTGGAAAAGTAAGAAATTTAGGGGAAGTGCTGCCCAATTTTCTAGGCCGTTTGGTTTCTTTAAGTTGGATTGGCCTTTTTGTGGAAATGAAAGGCTTTTGGGTTGTTTGTGCCTAAGTCTTCATACTAACTTTTCGTTTTCAAGAAAATCATGTTTTTGTACCCTTGCATTAGTATGTCTCACTTGTGCATTCCGTTTATCCGATTTTAGATATGAAACCTTCAATTGGTTTATTTTGATTATTTTAGGGTTTCTTGGCGATTAAGGCCAATCTGAAGTGAAACTTTTGAAGTTGAGCCGGTGAGTGTACCACTCCCCTCCATTGCTGTTTAACTTGATTTCTGCTCTGCAATCTGTTTATTTGTTCGAGACGAGGGTGTACTTTATCACACTCGTTCTCTAGTCTGTTCATATGCCAATTTACTATGTAAAATTTGAATCTGTTATCTGTGTCTGCATCTGTTCGGATTTCTATGACCTATGAGCTCAATCCTATGGCTAAGTTATTCGAGTCGGGCCGGCAAGGGCCTGGACGATTAGATAACGAACCACGGTAGTCTGTTCGGGGATTTTTGGGTATTGAGACCCTTGATTCCGGTATACTCGAGTATTACCATTTCTGTTCGATTACGGTGAGCGGGCCCGGTAAAGGGGTGTTTGGTGGACGGAATTCGGTGTAAAGAGGGGTCTACGGACGTTTTGGTTCTATATACGTTGACGGAGAGTCAACCAATTTGGATCAAGTACTGCGCTGGAAATTTGGCTCCTGAGAGCCACCCGTATCCTTTTGATTTGAATCATTGGTTCCTTTGCTTTACATCTGGCATGTGTATCTGATTTGAAAAATGTGAAATGCCATGATTTTTCTGCTATCTGTTTGGTACCTCATTGAGCGCAAGCTCACCCCGTTCTGTCCCTTTTGTTTCCTTACAGGAAAATAAATACTTTTGGACTGGATTTGATAATCGGTTGCCGACTTGAGCTAGTTGAACATATCTTTTGTATAGCTCATGTATTAAAACCCTAAGTGTACTTTTGGGGCGTTTCTCTTTTGATTTGGCAAACCGTGTATATGTATTATCTTTTGAAAGCTTTTGTATGTCATTTTGATTTGTAAACGCTAAAGTTCAGATGTAAATGTTTGTTAGCTATTTCGGTTGGGTTCTGATGGGTCGGTTACTATTCATGGCCCGCTCCGGATTTCATTTCATTTTATCTTGGGTTGTTTTACTATTTTGATTTGTTTACGCGAGTTTGTAAGTTCCGGATTGAAGCGGATAGCTCTAATCTGATCCGTAGTCCTGGCGAGAGCTGGGCAGGCAGTCCGCTAACCCTTTTGGTTCGCCTTAGGGGAAAGTGGGGCTGTTACAGTATTAATTTGCGCCGCCACCAAAACCTCTTGTATTTCCACATTTAGTACCTGGACAAACCTTCTTACCCTCATTTGCTCTGTGGATATCAATTCGGGAGCAAACTTAGATAGTTTCATGAACTGAGTTTCATACTCAGATACACTCAAAGTTCCTTGACGAAACTTAATAAAATCGTCCTCCCTCTTCTCCTGAATTATCGGCGGCAGATATTTCTTGTTAAACTCCCGCACGAAATATAACCAGGTCCAGGCAGTTCCCTCTCTCTCCCATTTAGCCCGAATCACGTTCCACCAGGCCCTAGCTGGTCCTTCGAATTGAAATACAGCGAAATGCACCTGCCTATCCTCCGTATAGTTTAAGGCAGCGAAATATTGATCATCGACTCTAACCACCTCTCAGCTGCTTCAGGATCCGGCCCTTCCAGAAACTTAGGAGGAGAGAATTTTTGGAATCTCTCTAGGACCCTATCTTGTCCCATTTCAGGATCTCTGGGTTGATTAACAGGGGATTGACCCTGCTGTTGTACCAGTCGAGCAAGTATATTGGTCATTTGCTGAATTGCTGTTGCTACCTGGTCCCCCCCTTCAGCTCAGGGTCTAAGTTGTGGTTCAACCGTTTCACCTCTCTCCTCTCTCAGTTCCTGTACTGATTCTTGTGCCTGTCTAGCCCCACAGCCACAGGTAGAACCGCGTTCTCGAGTAGTTCAACGTCCTTGACTCCGTCTACCCTCCATACCTCTTTTCCTATATAAGTATAAATATAAGCAAAATAACGTAGCTATAAAGGCCGATAAAAGTGTTTTCAAATCATAAAATGAGAACTAATAAAACACATTGAAAATAACATACTTTCTTTATAGACATATCATAGCAATTCACACATCCTATGGAACATTAACCCTAGGTATTGCTCAAACACCACACTTAATCAAGACTTGACGAAGTACAACCAAGTACGTACGCGTAAAGAATAAGGGTCCCCAATCTCACTAATATCTTTAATATATTCTAAGTCCAGACTATTCGCATCTCTCGTGCCTTGGATTCGGCCATTCAAACTTACTCTCATATTACTCGAGATACCAACTTATCATAAAGGTATCACTCTTTGGTATTTGGGTGCAAGAATCCGAAAATATGATCATTCCCCACTCGAGTTAGCTACACTCAAGAGGAAATCAACCACTTTTGAGATTTCTACCCAACATACATATCTAAGGTCCCCAACAATAGACATTTGTTCCACACTTAACAAGTCAATCCCAACAGTCTGAGAACCCTCTCCCGGCACGAGCTCTATAGGAGCTCTGATACCATCTGTGACGGCCCCACCTCCCCCTAGGACATACCCCAGGGTTCGGCGGGTCGCCTGCCCAACTCTCTCCAGGACACACTCACTCATAACTCAAGAAAAATAACGTACATCCATAGAAAATAAATAACACATCCACTTCAACTTAATAGATATATAGATGCTCAAATCCAGATACAAAACTTCTACATATCAAAATACTTCAAAGTGTTTACAATTCGAGTACAATCAACCCTGGTCGAGTACTAGTATGAGTACAAATTCAAAATTCAAAACAACTAGACTACGCTAGTCTGTACATGTCTCATGCCTCGCTCGTACCCCCTGTAAGGAAAACAAATGACGTGAAATGAGTTAAAAGCCCAGTGAGGTTCCAAATAGCAAATCGACCATTGTTTACAAGTACAAGTTTCAATGTAGCAAAGTAATGAGCATGAAAAGTTCATAAAAGTGGGCAATAACACTTCAATTAGCAAATCTCAAAATGAGCGAGTGTAAAGTTTTCTTTTAAAACGAAACAATAACACGATAAGTACTAATCATTCCAAATTATAAGGATACGGATGGCTCTCAGGAGCCAAATTCCCATTGCATCACCAGAGTTTGATCAAGTAATAGTTGACACTCCGTCAACTTTCAAGTAAGTAACCAATCCAGTAGAGCACCACTTAAACTACCTCCGTCCACCATCCAAACCTTCTACTGGGCCCAAAATCCTCAATAAACACTAGTGGTAATACTCGAGTATACCGATTAGTCGAGGAGATATCACTCCACTCGACAAAACAAAAGACCCAGGGTTTGTTACCCAATCGACCAAGCCCTTGCCGGCTCGACTCGAGTAACTCGCCACTAGGAAGTGCGCACCATATACACAAATATATCAAATTCATTGCAATAATAAACAAGTATATCTCATATTAGGGCAAGTGCGATAAAGTACACTCTTACCCGATCAAACAAATGACATATCATTAAATTACATTGGTCAAGTATTGAAAGCAAGTGTCCAGTTCAATCAGGTATTTGGAAGCACTCACCAAAGGTCTAGTGCCTCTCAAAAGTCATATTCAGGTCCAACTCCTTGGTTGGAGTTCAAATCTGCAATAAAATATCGTTTACGAATGTAAAACTCTCTAGAGTGTGAAACATAGGAGTTTCGCTTCAAGAAAATCAAGTAAATGCAACTCGTTTGAGTAGTATTCAAGATACTTATCAAATTACGAATAATTCATGCTCACTCTTAAAACTTTGAAACTTTGAAGCAATTATACTTGAAATACCATCTGAGTCGAAGAAATGGAGAAAACGTATTTCTTTTAGTCGTAAATTTCATTTTTCCAAGGGTACAAGGTCGGCCATGTGACGGCCCCACCTCCCCCTAGGGCGTACCCCAGGGTTTGGCAGGTCGCCTACCCAGCTCTCGCCGGGACTCAGTCGTTCACTACAGTCCTCAAATAAATTGCAAGATATAAATCTCAAATATACATCCAATTCTCCAATAATTACATGTCACAAGCGAAGCGGAAACGATTTCCAACTATACATCAAATGATTCCAAATCCAAACTATACAAGATATCAGCCATCCAGTCACGTGAATAAGTACTACAAGTCCTTCCTTCGCCTTGAGCCCTGTGGAGGGGGAAAAATAGTTTTGGGGTGAGCTAAAAGCTCAGCGAGTAACCAGTAAAATCAGTAATCAAATCGGTTTCACAATAGTTCATTTCAATGATGTCATAAAGCAAACGATAAGTCATTAAACAATTACAACATTTACAAGAAACCATACATAAAAAGGATACGTTCGTTCGTTCATTCGTTCCTTCGTTTGTTCTCCTGTCATTCCCCTTTCCTTCATTCATTTGAAAATGCATTTTTCATTTATCAATAAAACCCTTGTTCGTTCGTTCATTTCATTCACCAAACTCCACCAACCTCTACCAACCTACATAGGTAATACTCGAGTATACCAAACGTTCACCCAAGTCCCTAATCACCCGACCAAGACCGCTTCTAGCTCGAGACGACCGGTAACAAGGGGCAATGGCCAGTTCAGCCCCAAAAGGCTTACATTCATGCGCAACTAATGTTTCAATCATTAAATCATTGAAAATTTTACGTTTCATTTAGGTCGAGCGCGATAAAGTACACGCTCGCCTAGAAAATTCGTTTTGGAAATCATTGAAAACACTTAACACGTTATCAAACAATAATACAAGTCATGAAGTCAAGAAAATACAACCAACAAGGAACTAATGCAATCGAGTAAATAATGCAAGAAAACAGTTCAAAAGTAACTTTGGAAACAGTTTAGGGTCACTCACCTCCATGGCTCAGAAACCATCCATCATATATCATTGCCTTGCTCAACTCCAAGTCTTAGATCACAAACTCAATGCAAACAAGTCCTTTAAAAGTTCGGACAGCACTTCCCCTAAATTTGCTTACTTTTCCAGCCATCATGGCTTCATTATTTTCTCAGCCAGTCCCAAAGGTACACACACAACAACAAGTTCATCCAATAGTCATTCAGCAAGCTCCAAGTAGTACAAAGACAAGTCAAGCTAGGAAAAAAGTCCGGAAATGAAAGTTAAGCTCAAAACCAGAAAAATAGTTTTGACGTCATTTTGCGGTAATAGTACCAAAGGCGCTACGATTGTCGGATGAAGGTGCAAGACCCACCGTTTCGAAGCTAAGAGACAGGGCTACAATATTGCAGAAGGTCACTCAACCCAGTTTCGAGTGTAACCAGGTCCAAAATACAAGATACTACACCAGAATCACAAAAACAGATTCACAGAACGCATTCTAGCGGAAACATCATAAATCAGTCTACCTAAGTCCAAATCCAGAAATTCCAAAACCATATGAAAGCTAAGAAATAGAGCTAAATTTCATCAGAAGACCTCAACAACCAATTTGGAAGCATTCCTGACCAAAACAGCCAATTACAGGCGCAATTCTTACATTCGGGTAAAACCAGAACAGCAAGGGTAATTCCATCTTTTCTCAAGCTACGCTACTCCGATTGACCTGATATTTTGCAGGCTCCTCTAAAATATCATTCTCTACAACTTTCATGAAGACCACTCATTCCATTTCTCACCCTAACTAGGTCAAATTTTCCAAAACAACTCCAGATTTTCCAGTTCGAAATTCACTGCGGAAATCAACTAGCAGTCCTGCTTTATTCACTCATATCTCAGCACACACAACTCCAATTCAGGTAATTCCAAAGCAATTTGAAAGCTAAGATACAGGGCTAGAATTCTTAAGAAGACATCAACAACTAAATCAGTAGTATTCCTGGTCAAAACAACCAATTACAGAAGCTGATTAGCATGTTCGGATAGAAACAGGGCAGCAGGGGTATTTCAGTCTTTTCACAGGATACCGAGATCAGATTGGGCTGAAAATTTACAGGAAACTAGAAAACATCATTATCTACAACTTTCATGTTTTTTGCTAAGGCCAATTCTGCCTCTAACTATGGGTAACAGAACCGGGCAGAACTGAACCATAAGAAATCTCAATTTTGGAATTTTCTCAACAACCATAGAAATCACCTAATCTTCCACACAAACCCACAAAAGTGATATATAAACCATCATTAACCCTTATTAGCATCTTACAACATTAAAAACAACATTTCTACCCAATTGCTATAAGCTTTTACAAGAGTTCAAGGCTGCTTTACCTTCCAAAGGTGGGTTTACAAGGCTGCACTTCAAGAACCAAGTTCATTAGCTTTCTTTTGCTCTAACTCCCAAGCTTAATGGAGGGGTGGCACAAAACCAGAATTTTTTCCTCTTGTTTTTCCTCTTGTTTCTCTCGGTTGTTCCTTTCTTCTTTTCTCCCAAGAGTTGGCCGAAACTCACCTTGTTTCTTTGTCTTTGGTCTTGCTAAGAAGCTTAATACTAAGTCCCTTGGTCAAAGTCCACTACCTTTTTGATTAGCCAATGAAAATTAAGCTTAGGAATATCATGGAACCTTTAGGAAGTCTAGCAACTTGTAATTAACCAAAGTCACACTATGGCCCAAATAAATTCACAATCCTACCAATTTACTCCACAATTTACATACTTGATATATTCCAAAAACCTAATTACACCTCAATTACTCCACTAATCACCCAATCACTATAATTAACTATAATAAAATATGTATTGTCATACATAAATTCAATTACATAACAACCTTTTAGTCACAAGTAAAACTAGGGTTTTCATTTAAATTTAGAGTGCCCAAGTAAAAAAAACAATGTGCTAAAACAAGACAAAAGAAAGAAATCAAAATTTTAAAAACAACGAGGGAAAAACGTTGTCCTAAAATTCGAGGTATTACAGGCCAAGTTCTAACTTATATACCTTGATAAAAGAAGACGCAAATATCCTAAATGGTTCAAGTGGTATTCGTTCTCAAATCCTTACGCAAGTCCGCAAGTATATCTACCTAGCCCTCGAGCGCAAATTTGGGTAGCACGCCCTTTGTATTTATCTATTTTCCAGCCATTTATGGCTTCATTCTTTTCTCAATCAGTCCCAAAGTCACACGCAAAATAATTTCATTTCAACAGCCATTCAATAGACTCAATGTCACACAAATACAAAATCAAGTTAGGAAAATGTCCGGAAATGAAGTTTAAGTCATAAAACAAAAGACAGAGTTGACGTCGCTTAGCGTATCGGATACAACTGAAGCTACGCTTATCAAATTGGTATGCAATTCATACCATTTTGAAGCTAAGATAAAGGGTTACAACTTTGATGAAGACCACTCAGTCCAGTTCGTAGTGTATCCAGGTCAAAATTTCAAATTACAAAACCAGAATCTCACAATCAGGCTAGTTAACCGCACTATACGTAAACGACAATAACTCAGGCTACCGAAGTCCGATTGAGGTGTTTTCAGGGCTGTTGGAAAGCTAAGACATAACACTACAACTTCTATGTTTTGGCTAAATGCTAATTCAGTACGTATCAAGGTGAATAGGCACGGTCAGATTGGTGAAATGTCAACACTATCCACAGAGCTCTACCTATGGCAATCAAGGGTACTTTTATCTTTTCATGTGATACAGTGCTCTAATTGAGCTGAAATTTTATAAGCAGCTATAATACATGATTCCCTAGAACTTTCATGTTTTGTTCTAAGCCTAATTCGGCCTCTCTCATGGTCAAACAGAACCGGTTAGAACAAGGGAATTACAAAACCGAAAACTGGAATTCATGAATACAAGTGCTAATCTTCACAATTCTAGCTTGAAACACCACTTCACCTCCTTGTCCACACTTATTCACAGCATTTTCCATCTAAACAAGAAGAAATATGGCTGAACAATACAAAACCCTAAAACAATACAAAACCCTAACTTACTAATTCTCCAAAAATCATCACAACTACTTGCATAGCTATCAATCAACCAAAAATATGAATTGTATAGCAACTTAAACAAGAATAAAGGAATTAAAGATGATGGACAGTCAATATACCTCAATAATAGGCTTACAAGGGATATCCTTCACCTTTCCTTGCAAAGTTTAGCTCCCCAAGCTTCCTAAGCCCTCAAAGAACGATTTAATCGGTTTAGAATCGTATTTTTCACTCACAAAAACTATGCTACAAGATGATAATGGAGTTTCATTTCCTTGTGTTTTCTCTCTCAAGGTTTCGGCCACAAGCTAAAAAAATGAAGAAGAATGAAGCTTCAAGATGATTTTAAGACTTAGTCATAGTTTGGGTCAAAGGTTCTTGGATGGTCTCCACTTGTCCACACAAGATCACATCTCAATTTTTTTTCTTTTCCTTTGGTTTTTTGAGGTCAAATATTTCGGCCCCCTTGATTAGCTTTAGAGCTGATATTTTGGCTCTAATAACAATAACTTGCTAAAAATGTTGGTCAAATGGTATGTTCAATCGGTAGTGAACAATACCCGTCGGTTCGAGCCGATTTTCCTTAAATCGCGTATACTAGGGTTTTATCTTATAATTCACTAACTTATTATTATCACTTCTAATCCCACACTTAATATCATCTAAAACGCACTCTTAATCACCAAATTTGATACACATTCCGTACCGAATAGTCACACTACGAAAAGGCGTAAAAACCCTAATTTGCGATAACTTGAAAACAAAAGGAAAACCCATTAATTCTATGTTCATTTGCACTTATTGTGGGGTGATTGAGTAGTAAGACTAGTCCAAAGTAATAATTTCCAAATAAAAGGGAATTTTAAGAAAAATATAAGGGATTTTACAAGTCCTCACAATACTAGCCAAACGATAACCAGGCATTTACTAATAAAAATTCAACTAAGATATAAAATGACATTTTGATAGATAAGAATACCAAAATTTTGGCAAAAATCACATAATATAAATATTTTCATCGTTATTATTTACCTTTCAAAAATAATCCCTCACAGATATTATGAGTACTTGAAGTTAAATGAATGATTGTATAATGATTATTTATCTTGTTTTGAGAATCGATTTAAATTATGCACATATGTTTAATTTCAAAGTTTTGGACCATTGTTGGTTTGTATTTGAGGAAAAGCTATGGTTCAAGTGTGGGGACTTTGATTAACATATATTTTACGTATATCTAGTAAACTTTTAATGTTTGTATTTTTGTGTGTTTCTAAGTTAAAATGGAAGAATTGAACTCCTTTATCACTACTTTTTATGCAAGTAGGGTTTTATGACAAAACATGGAAAAGTATGGTTTAGTGTACGAATTTGTGATATTTTTGTAGGATTTGGCATTTCATGGATTACGGGAAGATCATTTTAATTGATTTGTGAATATTTGAAGTAATTTGAAGTACATATGAAGTGTACAAAGTTCAAAGTGTGAAAAACATTCAAGTGCAAAAGAAGGAAAGTTTTCTTAGCTTTGACACCTTTTGATATTTTGGCTACATTTTGAGTTACAAGTATTGGATTGAGTTGATTCTTAAATCATTTCGAAACTAAGACACAAGGCTACAATTCTTATGAGACATTGAAATTTAGATCATGAGTTTTCTTGGTCAAAAAGCCAAAATACTGTTGTGCAATTTTGTGTCAAAAGACGAAATAGGGGATAGACCAGTTAGAGGTATTTTGGTCATTTCATATCCTATAGAGATTCAAATGATATGATTCTTAATGCTTTGGAAAGCTAACTCAAAGGGTTACAACTTTCATATTTGGTGTAAGAGTTAATTTGACTTCCATCATCAAGACATTTATAGTTGAAGTTGATCAAAAAATAGAACAATATTGAAGATTGAGCAAAAAGTGGGAAAGCTACAAAACACAGAAACCGCGAGGTAGATCCATGAGGCTAGTTGAGGATCTAGGGTCATGGATGTGACGACCCCATCTCCCCCTAAGACGTACCCCAGGGTTTAGCGAACCGCCTGCCCAACTCTCGCCAAGACTCACTCATGCGTAACTTGAGAAAGATACCGCATCCATAGAGAAGAAAAGAAACAACAATCTCAAACTTAACATATATATTACATATCCATTGATGTTCAAATCCAGCTACAAGGTTTATACATGCCCAAAACGTTAACGTATTTACAACCCAAGTAGAATCAACCCTAGTCACAACCCTAGTCGGGTGTTAGCGCGAGTACAATGGTAAAATCCAAAAAAATTAGACTACGCTAGTCTGTACAAGTCTCACACCTCGTTCGTACCCCCTGTAAGGAAAACAAATGGAGTGGAATGAGCTAAAAGCCCAATGAGGTTCCAAATAGCAAATCGACCATTGTTTATCAGTACAAGTTTCAATATAGCAAAGTAATGAACATGAAAAATTCATAAAAGTGAGCAATAACACTTCAAGTAGCAAATCTCAAAATGAGCGAGTGCAAAGTTTGAAAATGAAACAATAACATGATAGGTACCAATCATTCTAAAGTATAAGGATATGGATGGCCCTCAGGAGCCAAATTCCTATTGCATCACCAGAACTTGATCAAGTATTAGTTGACCCTCCGTCAACTTTCAAGTAAGTAACCAATCCAGTAGAGCACCACTTAAACTACTCTCCGTCCACCATCCAAATCCCTTACTGGGCCCAAAATCCTCAATAAACACTGGTGGTAATACTCGAGTATACCGATTAGTCGAGAAGATAACACTCCACTCGACATCACTAACTATCCAGAGTTCGTTAGCTAATCGACCAGACCCTTGCCGGCTCGACTCGACTAACTAACCACAGGGTTTCTGGAATTCCGGGCAAGATACAATTCATAAACATATATAGCAACCCAATTGCAATTGATGAACGAGAAGAAATCACATTAGAGCAAGTGCGATAAAATACACCCTTACCCCATTAATTCACTTATATATATATATATATCATATAATCACATTGGTCAAATATAGGACACAAATGTCAAGTCCAATTAGATATTTGGAAGCACTCACCAAAACGTAGTGCTTTTCAAAAATCACGTTCAGGTCCAACTCCTTGGTTGGAGTCCAAATCTGCGATAAAATATCATTTACGAATATAAAACTCTCTAGAATCCGAAACATAGGAGTTTCGTTTCAAGAAAATCAAGTAAATGCAATACTTATCAAATCTCGAAAAATTCATGCTCGCTCGTTTAGTTTCGGTAAGGAAGCGAGTAAAACTTTAGAACTCCCATTGGAGTCGAAAGAACGAGAAAAACGTATTTTTATCGATTATTACTTTCATTTTCCAAGGGTACGAGTTTCTAGCAAAATTTTAACTTATACACCTTGACTAAAGAAAATTTAAATACCATAGGTGATCTATGCCCAACTTGACCGCAAATCGTCACCCAAGTCGCGGGTACCTATGCCTAACTCTCGAGTGAAAATTTGGGCGCTTTGTATTTACCTATTTTCCAGCCATTTATGGCTTCATTCTTTTCCTCAATCAGCCTCAAAGTCACACATAAAATAATCTCATTTCAATAGCCGTTCAATAGGCTCAATGTTGTACAAGTACAAAATCATGCTAGGAAAATGTCCGGAAATGAAGTTTGAGTCAAGAAACAAAAGACAGATTTGACATTGTTTTACGTAACGAACACAACTGAGGCTACAATTATCGGATTGGGATGCAATTTATACTGTTTCAAAACTAAGATAAAGGGCTACAACTTTGATGAAGACCACTCAGTCCAGTTCGTAGTGTAACTAGGTCAAAATTTCAATGTACAAAACCAGAATCTCACAAACAGGTTAGCTAACCGCACTATCGTTAAACGATAATAACTCAGGCTACCGAAGTCCAATTGAGGCGTTTTCAGGGGCGTTGGAAAGCTAAGACATATAACTACAACTTCTGTGTTTTGGCCAAATGCTAAGTTATTACGCGTCAGGGTGAACAGACGCAGTCAGATTGGTAAAATGTCAAAACTGTCCCTCAAGTTCTACCTATGGCAGTCAGGGGTATTTTTGTCTTTTCACATGCTACAGTGCTAGGATTGAACTAAAATTTTACAGGAAACTATAAAACATCATTATCTACAACTTTCATGTTTTATGCTAAGTCTAATTGGGCCTCCAACCTAGTCAAACAGAACCGGTCAGAACAGGGGAGGTGAAAAATTGAAATCTGGAATTTGGGGTTTCAAAGGGAAATCTCTTCATTTCTTGCTTAAATCACTACCACAACCTCTTATACAAGCTTACATATACCATATGCCATCCAAACAATAGAAATTTCAAGTGAACCATTTAAAACCCTAACTCAAAATTCATCACTACAATCATCCAAAATCACATGAATTAAGCATCACAAGCAAGATTACAAGTTACTACTCAATTTAGACAAGACTAAGGGAAATAAATGTGATGGTCAACCCATACACCTCTCAAAGATGCTTATAAGGGTTATCCACCACCTCCTCTTGTAAATCTCTTGCACACCAAGCTTTTCAAGTGCTCAAAGAAGGATTTAATCGGTTTAAAATCTTGTTTTTTTCACTCAAATGGTTCAAACTCAAGATGAATTGAAGTTGCTTTCTCTTGCTCTCTCTCTCTCTCTTATGCTCACGGCTGGTAGGAAGAAATGAGGAGCAATTGTGTGTTTTATGATGATAAATATGGAGGAAAATTAGTTAGGCAAGAATTCATGGATGGCCGCCACTTGTCGCCACCAAAATCCATCTCAATTTTTTTCTTTTCCTTGTATTTTTGGGTCAAAAACTTCGGCCAAGAGAGCTGAGGATGAGGGAGATATTTTACAACAATATCAAGGATATGTGATGGTAGTTCAATGGGTAGTGAGCGATACCCGTCAGTTCGGACCGATTTTTCTTAAATCGCGTATACTAGGGTTTTATCTTATAATTCACGAACTTATTATTATCACTTATAATCACACTCTTAATATCATCTAAAACTCACTCTTAATCACCAAATGTGATGCACACTCCGCACCGAAAAGTCACACTACGAAAAGACAAAAAAAACCTTAATTTACGTTAACTTGAAAACAAAAAGGAAAACCCTTAATTCTATGTTCATTTGCACTTATTGTGGGGTGATTGAGTAGTAAGGCTAGTCTAAAGTAATAATTTCCAAATAAAAGGGGATTTTAAGAAAAATATAAGGGATTTTACAAGTCCTCACAGTGGATCCCTGATTTCAGCTTGCAACTTGCTGTGCAACTTTTATTTTGTTCACACAATCTTTTTTACTCATTTTTCTTATCAAATTTCGATAAAAACTGCCCAAGAAATCATGGAAACATGTAGAATCAAATTTTGGTGATTTCAAGATACAACTTTACATCAACTTTAATAGCTCATTTGGAGCTTGAATTCATCAATAAATAGAGGCCTTATAGAACTTATTTGCTTAACTTTGGAGCCTAGAGAAACTACACAAAATGTAGTATTTCACTAGAACTTCTTAGTTCATTAATTAGTGTAGGTTAGTATTGTTTGTTTCATCCAAGTCTTGTATATAACTAAGCATAGATGAACTTGAGGATGAGGGAGAAAGCTTGAAACTCATTATTTCTTGTATTGATTCTAATATTTGGTTATAATACAAGTTTGGATCTCATTTTCATATCTTGCATGTTTTGCTAGCTTTTGTACCTAAGGGATGGATGAGCTTCATATGATTGTTATGTGATCTTTTCATGGTTGTTTAAGTTATATTTTTGAGCAAATTATTTAGCACTTTTGCTATTTCAATCATGATTAATTGGTCATTAATTGTGATTATCTAAAGGTGTTGTTTCATTACTAAAAGTTGTGATTTAACACTATTTATGAAGTGTTAAAAGGGAGTACTCTCACGAAAGTAGGGAAACACCTTGTGGCTTTAACAATGTAATTTCATGGATTTTAATGAATCGATAACTAGTTTCTTCATCACAAAATGTAGGTAAGGGAGAGTTATAAGTATGGTTGGTGTAATGGCAAAAATGGGTATCACATACATTAGGAATTAGCCATGACTTAGCCAAGATATTCAACTCATTAAACCGATAATTTTCACTTGCAAAAGTAGGAAGGAATTTCATGACACTAGGATTCTCTTTCTTGTCATTTTTATTACTTTTTTCACATGATTATAATATAGATTTACTTGCTTTACTTGTGGTAGTTGAAATAATGGAGGAGTTCAAAAACCAACGACAGTTGACAATCTTCGTGGGATCGATATCTAATATCCCTTATACTCAATAAATTATTTGTATACTTACAGAAAATGGGATAATTCGGTTTTTAAAATTTGGTGTGAAGTAAAAATCTCGTCAAAAGCTTTAAGTGCAATACACCTTTTGACTTGAGTTTTAACTCATAAGAGATTATAGAGTTAACAAAAGATTCAATAGGCATATAATTTAAATCTTTTGCTTCTTCTTTGGCCGTGGCCTTAGTTTCTCATTTTTAGATAGCATTCAAGATCTCTATTTTTCTTATCTAAAGAACATTCTTTACCAAGCAATTCAAAATCTTTGATAATATCATTGAATCTACAATATAGCTTCTCAATATTTTCATGTTACTCCATCTTGAAAAATTCATATTTGGTAACAAGCAAAATTTTCTTTTATTCTCTAACAACATCACTACCTTTAAGAATTTCTTTTAATTTATCTTATACTTCTTTAGCCGACTTACAACCTTTAGCTCTAGTAAATTCGTTAGCATGTAAAGTATTGTACAAAATATTCATAGCCTTGGCATGTAAAGTAAAATTAGTCTTAACTTGGTCACTCAATTCATTTCTAGTTTTAGGTCTAAACATACCCAAATCCACATCTAAAATATTCATAAGGACCTTTATTTATAATATACTACAACTCAATATTAATAGATTGCCAAAATATTTCCATACATTCTTTCCAACTCAAATGATTTACACCATTAAATATGGGAGGCATAATAATGGATTCACCTTCTAAGAATAAAGCATTATTGGTTGCCATATCTACTCCTAAACTTATTGAATTCAATCTCTAGCAGACCAATCTCTAATACCAATTATAAGACTCTAATGCAACCTAATTAATGCAACCTAAGAGGGGGGTTAATTAGGTTGCATAAAAGTTAAACAAGTTAAAGCAAATTTCACCTAATTTTAACTAGCCAAAAATAACCTATGTGATCACACACTTAAGCATACAAAATAGCAAGGAAAATAAGGCAATTGAACCACATGATCAAGTAGTAAAGAAAGAGAACAATAAGATAAAAGAATTGCAAACCAATCACACTCCCAAACTTCTTCCAAACTTAGAATTGAATCTACTACTAGCTTCTTCAATTGGTGGTGAAGCAAACCAAATTGTACAAATGAAGGTTTGCTCTTTATTCACCCTATACACCCAAGTTGAGTTAAAGAGTTTTACAACTCACTTAAGTTAGCCCTCGCTATATTATAATTGAATGCTCCCAACCAATTAAGAACAAAATTTGCTTTACAACCTCACAAAAACTACAATTATGCAAAGGAAAGTATTTTCTAGCCAATCACCTAGGAAGCTTGTAATTGATGTAGGCAAAAGTTTCTAACATGTTCAGAATTTAGATATTTTGGTCCAAAATACCCTCTAACGGTCAACATTTAATGCAGGAAAAATTAGTCTATTGAACTATCAAAAATCATATTGTTGAAATAGCATCCTATGCAAGCATATAGTCAATGCTGAGAAGATTTCTTATTTAGATGTTCAAACGATTGATGGAAGTCCATCTTTGTCCAACAGTACCGGTAATAGGAGAATAGAAAACTTCAACTTTTGGATTGAATTTTTTGGACGACCGATGTTGTTGGCTTGTGTCTGATAGATTCATCTGATCAAAAGTGATATTTTTCTTGGTTAAGTTTGGGTGATCGATCCTTTTTCCTTGCATTCAAAGCTCCATCAGAAGGTGAATTTTTTTTGTTTGAAAGTGTTTCAGACGTCTAATACTGCTGAGTACGTTTGAAACTGCGTTCGATAGATAGCGCAACTTCCATTTCTTCTTGATTTTCTTTCCTTCTTATTCCAAATCATCGAGCACCTGTTCTAACAAGATTCTCACTGAAATACATTAGTTTAAATCATCATTTTGATTTGTTGATCATCAAAATAAAGGATTGATGGGCCAAGGTTTTCATTATTATTTTCTCTTTTAGCTAGTGGTAAATTGTTCCAATGTTTACCTTTTTTCACCCCATTGCTTTTTTTTATCCATTGAACTGAATTACTCCAATATTTCTTTTTCTTGCTAAAAAAACTATTCATGTTTTTCTTTCAACTTTGCCGCTTACCTGTTCAACTACTTTTAGAAATAAGAAATAACCAAGATAAAGAAAATGGTTTAAATCTTGTTTCTTATCTAATTATACATGATGATGTTATAAACTGGGTTTGAAATAAGAACAAGTAAGAAAAAACCAAATCATGTAATAAAATGTTATAAATATGATCAAACTACATTGGCTATTCGATGTTTAAAGACCACAACTATTTCTTTCAAATATTTTATGACAATAACAACGATGAATTAATTCATTCTGAACCCTCAATAGAAAACAAGTTGAGAACAAAAAATTTTACCTTCTTTTTATTTAGTTAAATCCAAACAACGAAAAGAAGTAGCTATGGAAAGACCCCAAGCCATAAGCCAACTAATTGGACTTTCACATAAAGAAATTCTCATGAGTGTGTTGTAATGTGGGAATTAGCCTTCATTTATTGTCTAAAATAATGTGCTTAATTTTTGTACTAACTAATTGAAAAAAGATTTTATCAAACTGCCTATTAATCAATATCTTTTTTTATTTCAATATTTTTTTGAAAGGAGAAAATTTTATTCAAACTCAGAAAACCATGACGGATACAAGTTAAATCCGGGAAGAATTACATTTAGCCTAAATCTTCGAAACGAGGGAAAAACAAGATTGTTCAATCGATACTCTCCCCTAGCCAATTCTGACAGTTCAGCGTTATGCTCATAGACACAGAACAAACGATCAAAATAAGCACAACCTTCATTCGACAACACATCCGCCACCTTATTAGCTTCCCGATAACAATGCTTGAACTGAAAGCAACCCCGAGATGTCTCCAATATCTATTCCACCTCCCCACTGCTAGGGCATGGACACTAGTAAGTATTCAATAGAATGTGCACTAACATCATGGAATCCGATTCAATAACCAAATTAACAATGAAACCTCTTTGTACACATAACTCCATCCTAAGGAATAGAGCTTTGGCTTCAGCTTGTAAACTGGTTCCATTCCCAAAAAAGCCAAAAAATGCAAATAACATGTTCCCCGCAAAGTCCCGAAGAATGCCCTCTCCACCACTCACACCTGAGTTACCTTTCGAGCATCCATCTATATTGCCTATTAATCAATATCATTTTCTCTTATGTCTTCATAATATAAATTTTAGTGAGCTTATTATCATGGAATAGAAGCATTTTCTCAGTGTTAGACAATGTTTATTCTTTGTCTTTTGGTGTTCTATGTTCACATCAAAGTTGGTTATATTTGGACCTTTGAGTTATGTCTAAATCATTGATAGACCCTTTTTTCACTTGGAAATTATATCTAATTTACTCCAACCAAATATTCTCTATAAATTAACATAAGCAACGACTTATCAATAACAACAAGAATGAATTGATAAGGGGGAATAATTGTGACAAGAAAATTTGCAAAACTAGAAGCTAGGGTCAGACATAGGAGGGATGGGCAAGGGTAGCTGTCCCTTTAAAAGTTTTCAAAATTTTAAAATCCTCTCCATAATTTTAGTTGTCAATATTAATTTGGCACCCTAAACATAATTATTAGTAGTTCTTTTTATTATTTTGTTTAATTTCTTTTGATTAAGTGTCTTGTACCAAACTAACAACCAGTTTCCTTATAAAAGTATACAATTAATATTTATTTTATCATATGATTAGTACTATTTTTGAATAAAAATTATAAAATATTAAGTTTTCTTTTAACCAACGTTCTCATAAGAAACCAACTCTTAGTTTCTTTTATTACTATAATTTAAATAGCAACTAAGATAACATTGTACATGTTATATAGAAAATAAAAAACAAACAAAACAAAAAAAATTCAACTATCATATAAATTGAAGAAGCTTTAACCATAGTTTTGAATGCCACATATTGATAGTAAATAATATGTTAAAGAGTCTAATTTTCACATTTTTCTGTATAATTTGTCTTTAGTTTTTTTTTTTAAGAATTTCTTAGTCTTAGTTATAGTCTACGAAAACTTCATTTTACATTTAGTATTCTTAATATGTTATAGAATTTTTTTTGCTATTGTATCACTGATGATTCGCCTCCCCTTACCCCTCCCCAAAACTAAAATCTTGGATCCATCACTAATAGAAGCTATAAAACAGTATAACAATATGATTACAAAATCATGAAGTGGAAAATAGAAAAGTAAAAGTCATAAAAATATTGATACCTTTATAGAAAAACAATCTCATATGAAAGGGTGAGAAATCAATAGCATTAGAATGTGTACTCAAATGAGGAAAAAAAACAAGAAGTAAATTTTGGATGAGGAATACCTAAGTAGCACTTAAAATAATTAATATATTTTTAAGGGAAAGTAAATAAATTATCAAAATCTTTTTAAAAGATTATAACTTTTACAATACACTCTGATAAATAGATAAGTCATCACAATTTAAAGATTTGTAGCCAATATGTCTCTTTGTCTAGTAAAAGAACATTGGGCCACACAAAAAGTGTATACACAAATTTTTGGTCTAAACAAAAGACATGAAAAAATTACACTAATCTGATTATTGACTTCCAGAACAAAGTTTGCAATTTATGAATAAATTTTTAATAAAATAATAATATTCTAATTTCTCTCTTCAAACAATTCAAATCAAGGGTCAAAAAGACTTGTTCTTCGATTGATAAGGACATGTCATACAGTTGAGCGTAGAAAATAGTTGACTTTATAATTCTGTCTCAAATACTTGAATAATTGCTCATCAAACTTCTATGTAATCATAAGATTTGGAATTGACTTTGATTTGATTTGAACTCATATCGTATCGACCACCTTAAACCTTTGATCTTCAAGTTTCAACAAGAACGTAAGATTTGGATTTAAAGAGAAAATTATGGAATGGATTGGCTTAAAAATAACTGTATAACAACCTTTCAGAATTATCCATGCAAATTGGATGACTTCTAGCTCAACAAACCATATGAAATAAACTTTTTTAAGATATCAAAGTAGAATTCAATACATGGGTTGACATAAGTATTTGTTGTAAATTAATTAAATTAACTAATTTACACTAATTTGACAAATCTTTCATCGTTAATATGACTTGCATGTCGTGGACCATTTGCGTTAATCCGAACAACTAGTGGAATTGTTATAATTTAGATTAATTTAATCAAGATCAATAAAAAATTATTTCAAAATGATCTAAACAAATTAGATTAAAATATCATCATATACAGTTTACTTTGGAGCCCGTTTCATCCATTACTCTCAAATATTAGTAGTTTTGTTTATTCTGCACAGGGGATGTAATGGCTCCAAATTGACAAGAGCTAACATAGTTAAGCCCAATTAAATATGACCATAAGTGTGAATAAGCGCTAAGCATGCGCGTCTAATGTTAGCACAAGATCCTAGTCTGTCTGGTAAGTTTCCAACCAGAAAAACTTCCTACTTTTCCAACCATAATCTATTATGATTATCCATCATTGACTTTTGTTTCATGTTCTTGAGAGAGAAGAAGAAAAACAAAGGGAGAATAAGGAAATCATTAAGGAATCCATCTACAATGTGTGGAATTTCTTGAATTCTGATTCATCTTATCTTAAATCTTCTCCTATCTATTTCTTTGTACATATGGTCTTTTACACATCCAACAATTATGCATCACAATTCTTTTGAATTTACAAAATGTATATATATTTAACACTTTGAAAAGTTAATTGATGTATGAGAAAGGCCTTTATTTCCTACATGTATATAATTTTTTCAAAGGCTGATTTCTCATTAACCAATCATTTCAAATCAGATATTGATAGAAGAGTATTCTTGTGATGATATAAGGGTATGTTCTATAACCTTAAATTTTATTTGTCTCTTTTTAATCTATTTTGCATTTCTTCTCTTATGGTTTTCATGTTTTGATGCAGGATAGAAAAGTAGAATGGATTTAATGGTGTTGTAATGCTAGTTTCTTTAAATGGGGTGTCTGTGGGACTAAAAATGTCCGTGGAACAAGGGAATACAAATAGAAACGATGTTTCAGGTAAGCAATTTCTCTTTTGCCATAGATGAAGTTTTCAAGTTTTATTGTAATTGTGAAGAAGATTGTACAAAAATTTGTTTTGATTATAATTGTTTTCTTGACGATGAAAGTCATGTTAATTTGGATTTTATTTTTGACAAGCATTTCTCTTCGAAATTTTACACTAATACTTGTCTCTTGACAAATCATAATAATGAGGATACAAATGATATTTCCATATATTTATAAAACTAATATTACAAAAGTGTTAAAATTGAAATTTTTTCTTTATTTTCATTTCATTAATAGAATTATTCCAAAAATGTGAATAAAAAAATTATAGAACACATTTTCTATGTAATATTTGTGAATCAAATCGGATTGCTAATGCTTCATCGAATTGTAGCACTTCTCCCTCCAGTCAATTTTTGTTCTTGATTTATCTAGTATTTATTCTCAAGTTATATTTAACAAGGCTAGAAAACTTTCAAGTGCTTAATATTAGGATAATGTAACTAAATTTTGAAGGAGGCCTAGTTTCTTGTTCCCCTCGCTTTCTATTTTAGTAAAATTGATAGATTTGTATGCCAAACAATCTACCATCTCAAGGTAAAATTAATTAAAATATTCTCCTATACACTCCAATTAGAAAAAATGAAATTTTGCTATGTAAACATCAATATCACATTATTGGACATAATAATGAATAAATATTTTTTTCTTTTGGTTATGCTGTGATTACATCTTAATAGTTGTGTTTAAACAAAAATGGCATTTTGCTTTTGGATGTTAATAGTTTTACAATACAATAGGAAGTCTTTGGATCATTGATCATATGTATTTTGACTTATACTTTTGTATGACACAATTGTAGATACTATATCTATGAATTCATCAATTTAAAAATTTAGTAGAGTTGAAGGATGATAATTGTGCTAATTTTGTATTACTATTGCTATTATTAGTATCATTCTAAATTTATATTTATTTGATAATGGCCATAATTATTATGTACTAGTGTCTTTCTTTTTTTATTTTCTATTTTATTTTTGCATTTTTTAGTTATCATTTTAGTTGGCTGCTAAATGATTTTTTATTTGACTATAAGTTTATTTCATTAGTTTGAACTACCTAGTTGTAGGAGTTCAATGCAAAAAAATGTTCTCATATTTAGTTGTTAAGGGAGTTTTAAATGATGACTTTATTTTTCTACTGATTTGTGATTTCATTACCAAGATAGAGCTATATTATTAATAGGTACAAAAGTTTGAGTTTAATTATAGTCCTAATTTCAAATTTTTATTTTGTATCTGGTAAATATGTGACATTTCTATCTTTACTTGGTCAGGTTTCTGCCTCTCTGACCTACTACAAATGGAAACCTCTCCAAGTTATAGTTGCTTGTCAAACGAAAGACACAATCTTTCTTCTAGTACGTGATGTCTTATTGCTTAATTTCTGACCTAACCCCAATATTACTGAACCATGAGTATCTTTGACATTATCATTACCTTATAACTTTCACCCTCAAAGATTCTATTTTAGTTTATTTAACTCAAGTTTTTGTAATAAACTTGCTAAGAAATGACATAGAATAACTTGGTTTATATAAATTCATAATAGTTTATCAGAAATCAATAAATAGAAAATATTATCCAACTTATTGAGGCAAATCTTATCTACTGTATTGGGGATTTGGTATAAAAACTTCAGTAATTTCCTTCTACAATTACAATTTGCCTTTTGATTAGGGAATTCTCATCTAGAAGTATTTCTTTTTTTTTTTGGTCTTCTCTCAATTGATTTTAAAAACTTTCTTTTCTTGTATTAAATTTTCATTCATTAATTATGATATAATAATATAATATTTTTTTTGTTTTGTAGATCATGAAAGAAAGTCAATTTGACATTTTTCTTTAAGGCATAGATGGTTCCTTTTACAATATTTATAAATACAGTGATCTAGTTGTCGAGAAAAATAAACAAGAGAAGAAAATTTGGAACACTATTGCTTTATTTCTTATCATCATGCAATATTTTAAATTCTTCAATTGTTGCTGTTAAAGATTGAGCACCTTTTATATTATACATTATGTTTCTTTGAGAAACACAATTATTTTTGTACTTTATTTGGTACTTTAAAAAATGCTAAACTACTACAATGACTAAATCTAACAATTCTAGAGAAATATACAAAATCTTCAGTTTTCTTATTTGAAGACAAGTGGTAATCACCAAATAAGGCTATAGTATTTTGTTGCATAAGATCAAAGACTAAAATCCATGAACACTATAATATTGTGTACTTGATCACTGTGTTGTAATCCTTAATTGGTATCACTTGCTATTTGAGTATATATCATCTATTTTACTTTAATATTTATTTCATTTTTTGAAACTTTATCCTAAGAAAGTAACATTGGAATTCATATTATTTTAGAATAGATTGGAAAAGAGTCATATAGATAGTTTTAGCAATGGTTTAACACTAGTTCTACATGGTTTGCCCTTGAATAGCTATTCTTTCGCAACAATGGTGCAAATCCATTTGATATACTGAATATGAGATTAGTTTAATATATAATTAATCTTTTAAACTTAGTCTAATAGGTGTGAGGTTAATTTTATGGTATTGGTGTATTGTTATAATTTCATATTCATTTAGCCAATTTGGTTAGCACCGTGCATGCCTGTTTATTAAATTGAAATTCTTTACACATGATTGTCAAGTAATCGAGTCAGCATTTACTTAACTCATTACTTAGTTAGAAACAACTAAAGCAATTGCATCATAATTAGTTCACTATCATGAACATTTACAAAGTTAAAATTGCTTCTGTAATGGTTCCTTTTTGTAGTTTTACTTAATTTTAATTTTCTAACTTTAGATGTTATCAAAAATTATCTGTCTACTGATTAGGTCCTCAAAGAAGATTGGAAAGTCTACTAGTTGAACGAGGCAATAGATTTTGTGCAGATTGTGGATCACCTGAACCAAAATGGGTGTGAGTATTAGAATTTAAATTGTTAACTTCTTTGATTTTTTTAGTTTAGATTTTCAATTATTGTGATATTCTTTAGTTTTATATACTTAGGCCGTTTCTAAATAGTATTTATGTTTCTTCATATTTTTTTTAAAGTAGAATAGATATTCTACTACTTTATGTTTAGCTACATTAGCTGATGTCACTATAAAAATTGTCTTTTTTACGAAATTTTATGGAAGGATTAAAGTATGTTTATCTATTACTTGTATGAGTTATAAGCATCTTATGACTTTTTGACATTAAGTGTCTTGAGCAACAATAAACATTTCTAAAGATTCTATTTTTCTTTTTAGAAATAAAATAATGACATGTTTTTTGTATGAAAAGAATCTTTAAGTACCAAGGACTGAAGATGGCTTATTTAAAGTAATATTGTAAATTAGAACTATGAGAAATACCTATTTCAAAGCCAAATTAAGGAAAAAAGAAAAAAAATGAGAGAGGTAATCTTTCTTCTTCCCCCTTGAGTTTTACTTCCTTTTTTCTTTGTTTCTTTTTTCCCTTTGAGTTATATTTCATAGCAAAAAATTCTAATTCTCCCCATTTATAATAGCAGTTCACATTTTCAAATAAATATAATACTTATAAGATGTCTAGAATTCATCTATTCTTATTCTATACATATTTTAGTATCACATGGATGCTATAGAATTTCTTTTTAATGACCTGCCCTGAAATTGAGTCACAAGAATGATGCCATAATTATAGCGATATCATCAGCCAACCTCAAAATTCTCGAAATCTATCCATCATAGCTATAACACATCTATATTGTTTAGACATACGAGATTAAACATCGATACTTAATGGGTTAAATACTTAGAAATCACTCTCTAAGTGTATAGCTTGAATGTCATCAAAAATTTATCTATAATACAAGGACTAAGGACTACTTTAAAATTTTTCTTGTATCAGAATAATGACACCAACTAACTTTCTAGTTTTTATACCTACAATAGTCTGAAATAATTAGTCTGTACTTGGTTAAAGTCATTTAATGTTGAGTCATAGATATTTTAAATCTTATAATTATAGGTCTTATAGTATGATCCATATCACTATTATTGGTCCAAATATGCTGAGAAATGATATAACAAACATAAGTTGGCCATTAAATTTCTTTGGAGCAATATGATTTTATTCAATTAATTATCATGAATATAGTTCTATTTAAAAGGTAGATGCTAATAACATTGGTTTACTCAATTACACCTATAGGAGAATGTAGAGCATTCGATCATTTTGTAAAATAATTAAAAGGAAAAAGAATATTTGCCTTGTAATTATATGGACCGATATCTTACTTGACAATAGAATTTTATACCCAACTATCTGTGACATTTTCTATTCTTCCTTTGTGTTAGTCAAACATGAACTTTAAAGTCTGTAGCTAGATATTTTGTTCCAGTGGTGCTTTGATTTTTATGTATTTCTTTTACTATTGTTTTTACATCCTTTGTCTATGACTCAATAGAACTTATTTCATGATTATCAGATCATTCAATTTTGGAGCTTTTATATGTATCAAGTGTTCTGGAGTTCACAGAAGTCTGGGGGTGCATATCACAAAGGTATTCATCCTATAGGTTTGATATTTCTCTTGACTATGTATTTATATGCTAACACTAGTACTATGATTGTATATTGTGGATTGCATATCACAAAAGTATTCATCATATAGGTTTGATATTCTCTTGACTATATTTATATACTAACACTAGTACTATGATTGTATATTGTGGATTGCCAGTAACTATACTTTAATAAATAAGGTACTACATCAGTTTTTTGTGAAAAAGTTAGAAGCAATTCACATAGCAAAATCAAATATATATCTTTTATTAGCACTAAACTTGTAAAATCATTTATTGTTCAAACAAAATGATACCCTAGGAAGTAATTACCCACCAAAAAGACTTAGTCTAACCCCAAATAAGATGAAGAACTATTGCTTTTGGTTTATGTAATTCTATGTAGAAACGATTGAGCACATCAATCTTATAAAACTAAACCCTTCTTATTGGGCCAAAATTCTAAACTAAAAAAAACACTTCTATAAAACCAAGAATGTGTTTCAATGGTGGATATCAAAAAAATAGTGTAACTTTCTGTACATAGTAGCAAGTAAGGACCAATTAAGAGAACTAAGTTGGTTTTGAATAGTTTTGATTTTCTTGATGGAAAGAGTCAATTATAACTATTCATCTTTTATCTTTATGTCTTGTATTTGATTTTATTAGAAATGAATTATTCAATCTTTATAATGGCTATGCAGTACTGAGTAAGGACATTCATTATTCTCAATACAAGTATCCGATTAACAAGATATAGTCTTAGAGGAAGTTTTAACTTTAGATATTTTCTCTTTATATTTTGATGCTAATGTTTTTTTTCCGCACCCTCCCTCTAGTCTTATTGAAGTTAAGAAAGAAAATTTTATAAGAGTACTCTACAAAAGAAGGCAAATTTTGCAAGGATTTAAACTTTCACAGAATCTATCTTTATTGCTCCAACAAGTATGATTTTATATAAAATTTTAGTCTGAAATTAATTTTTAGTTTATGAGAGACACAAAATAAATTAAAATAAACATTCACTTAATAAGATTTTGATAGCATGGAATATGAAACCTCTAAAGGAGACTTCCTTTTTGAAGTTTAATTCATTTGGGATACTTAGTAACTTCCTCTATAATTTTGTGATGATTTTAAGTTGTATAATTGCGTATATGCTTATAGTTCTTGTTGTAATTTCTTGATCAATATAATTATATTTCAAATTTAATATGATAGATAAAGAAGGAAGATTGAATAGGCTGATAACTAGTAGCAAAGAAACAAAAACTAATTAAATAAAATGTAGGAGTAAGTGGTGACATAAAAAGTGCTGATGAGGTAAGGTTTTGATTTGTTTTAATTTACCTTCTAAGCTTACTTAGGATGACATAAAAAAATTTAAATCAGTAATATGAAATTTTTTTCATTTATCTGTGCTACAATTAATATTTAAGTGTTTGTGACATGCTTATATAATCTCTTTTGTTATGCAAATGTAGGAGTAAAACATTTAAAATTTTCACTTAAATTTCGTTAGGATTACCTGATTAAGATGATATTGCAATTTTTTAAAAGAAAGTGCAAACTATTCTCTAACTAGCATTATTTGCATAGTATTTTATATTTGATGGAATAGTGGATGAAAATGGCAATTGAAAATCAAAAATTTTATGGAGCTATTAGTAGGAACAAAATTGGGAATAATAATATTAATTGAAATCATGTGGCATTCTAATGGCAATTGAAAATATTAGTGTTGGATTTAATGGCATTAACATGAAACACCATGGGGATTCCCTTGATCAAAGAAACCATAAAGAAGTATGGCCTCTTTTATCCACTTAATTTTTCTCTTCTCCTCCTTTATTGTGTCTTTTCTCTGCATTTTACTGAAATATGTTCTATCACTTGTAGGAGTTAAGTTTTGTCTTTTTGGTATCTCCTATTTGTCAAAATATTGTTGTCATTAATATAGAAAAATATTATTTAGCAATCTCACAACAAGAATTATATAGAAATGTAATTTGATAATTTTTTACTTAAGGCAGCATGTCATTTAATTGTAATCTTATTCTTTCTAGTAAAAGACATACTGTATAAAAGTTATATATGTTGTGATTTGGGAATTTTATATAAAAATTATATAAAAGATAAGGATTGCATATAAATATAATTTAATAATTTTTGGTTTAGCCATATTATGGTCGTGTGTCATCTAATTTTAATCTTATTCTCTCTCTCTCTCTCTTCTAGTAAAAAAATTTTGTACATACAAAAGCCATATATGTCGTTATAAGTAAAATTTCTTACCCAACTTTATTTTTATTCAAGAGTATAAAAGTAGATGGAATTACTTTCCTTTGTACTATCACAACCAGAACATGAATGACTATTACCAAAAATTAAGTAGGAAAATGAAGTCACTTCTTTCTATTTTTTGTTCAAAGATTTTTCAAAATTTTCTTAAGTAGATGTAATAATTGTTTGATATCTTCAAAAAATATAAAATTTTTATTAATAAATCATGTTACTATTTGTTCATCATTTGTAGGTTTTATCTGTGAAACTTGATGAATGGACAAATGAGCAAGTTGATACTTTGATTAGTATGGGCGGAAATACTGCTGTAAACTTGAAATATGAAGCTCTTCTTCCAGAAAACTACAAAAAACCAAAACTAGATTCATCCATTGAAGAACGCTCTGATTTTATTAGGTAATTGATGTTTGACAAATAACTGATTAGTAAAATATAAAAATTATTTCTGCAAATCAGCATTTACCTTATGGATGTTTCAGGAGAAAATATGAGTTACAACAGTTTTCTAACTGTGATGAGCTGATGTATTGCACCTTGCCATCGCCATCCTCATCCTATTGCAATTCCGTAAGTTGTAATTACACTTTAGAGAAAAGACAATATGAGAAGCAAACAACCAGTAACCGTATCCATGGTTTGGGTCAAGCATTCCGTAATAGTTGGAGAAGAAGTTCCGAACAAAGATCCACAAAGAAGAGTAACTCAATGGTATGATTTTTCTGTTACTGCAAATTAACTCATAAAAAAAGGATGAATTTTTTTTCACTTTTTCATTTTTTTAATGTAATGAATCTTAGATTGTTGTACTGGATATAGGCAGGTATGGTCGAATTTATAGGACTAATAAAGGTAAATGTGGTTAGAGGCACGAACCTGGCTATTCGAGATATGGTGACGAGTGATCCTTATGTCATCCTCTCACTAGGGAATCAAGTAATTCTCTTTTCTAGTAACACTTTGATATTTTCATATAGTTTAGGTAAAATTTGTTATTTTGTAGTAGAAGCAACATTGATGAGTAAATTTGTTGCAGTCAGTAAAGACACGGGTTATAAAGAATAACCTGAATCCAGTATGGAATGAAAAGCTAATGTTGTCAATTCCAGAAAATGTTCCTCCTCTGAAATTGGTAAGGTGCTATTATTATGAACTTCTTTTTCTTTTTCCTTTTGCTGACTTGTTACATCAATTATCTAAAGTGAGCTAAGTTTTAAAAAATAAGAACTTGTGAGTTTTGCAATTTTAATAAAAACTTATTCAAAATTCAATATGAAATATAATGGATTGCATTTGTAATACAATAATTTCTTATAATTAATTGAAAGGAAGTTTGACATGGAAAAATCATATCAATGTTATTGTCTTTAATTTGTATTTTTAACATCGTTTACACAATGAAAAATTAGTATCATGAGTTGCTTGATCCAAAAATTCAAAGAAATCAACTTTATTGGATAGTCTATAGCTTAAATAACATTATTATGATCTTTATATGTATATATGTATATATATATATACATATTATCAACCAAACTAGTTAAATGAACATTTGAATATGCCATGGTTCACTCCCTCCATTAACAAATAAATTAGTTTCTTCCGTCTATATGTGAATCTAAGTACTCGTTGTATTCTTATATTCAATATGTAAGAGTTCATAGCAATTCTAGTCTCTTCAACCAAATTTATTCTTCTCTCATAGTTAGAAAGCAAAGTCATGATTAAAAAGTAAAGCAATTAAAACTATTTGAAATAACTTCTATAAGTATATATAAGAAGTATTTATAATAAATTAATTAGAAACTCTTGATATTCGAAATCATTAGTGGAAAAGGCCATAATCAGTGTGATTGCAAGAGAACGTAAGATTTAATGTTTTATGTGTGATACTTATAGAGTAGAAGAAAGAGTATTACAATTTTATTTAAGTTTGTGCCTTTTAATAGTTAATATGTCTCATGATATTATAATAAAAAAAGTTTTTGTCTCTACATTATTAAAAAAAATTCTCACTAAACTAATTTGTGACCTTATCTGATTTTTGCATTTATTTTTGACACTTCTATTCAGCTTGTATATGACAAGGATACATTTACAACGGATGACTTTATGGGTGAAGCTGAGATCGACATTCAACCTCTAGTCTCTGCTGCCAAAGCCTTTGAGTCTTCCATACTTCATGAGCCTATGCAACTCGGAAAGTGGAAAGCAAGTAGAGAGAACACCCTTGTAAGAGATGGTATTATTTCCTTAGATGAAGGTAAGGTGAAGCAAGAAATAGCACTTAAGCTCCAAAATGTTGAAAGAGGAGTGTTGGAAATTGAACTTGAATGTGTTCCTCTTACTCAATAGTTGGTGAAAGTTAAAAGGTTAGTACGTTGAATGTTTTAAAGATGTAAAAAGGTTAGCATTTAAAGTTTTTCGAAGTTCTCTTAACCTACCAAGTGCATTAGATCAAATATTCTTTTTATTTTCTCCATGGACTAATAATATTTGCTAGTCCATTAGGTTACTCAGTGGAAAGCAAGTAAAGCCAAATAGTGCATTGAACTAAACTGACCTATGCCCATGTAATGCTTGTATGTTCATTTTCATGATGTGTTTTGTTAGATATTACAGTAAGATATGGTTGTAAAAAAAAAAAGGAAAAAATCAGGGAAAGTCCTCTTAAGGTTTGGAGTGTTTTTGCATTTTGTCCCCTTGACTGGTAGTTAAAGCATTCAAGTAGTAACTGTGGTAACGGTTAACATGTAAAGGACAATGGTATCTCTAATAAAATAATGGATGGACAAAACTCCCTATGGGTTTAGGTCGGGTAATATTGTTTTCCCAAACATACCTTTCTTGGAGGGAAAAAGCCCGCTCTTGCAAATATATTTTGCAAAGAAAAAATGAAAGAAATCATATGCTTAACGATTCTAAAAAAAATAAATTATTTTCAAAATATTTTGTCTAAAAGTTAAAAAAGATATTAATTTATCATATACCGTATAATTTGAACATCCAAGAAATCTCTGTCTGGAATGTTTTAGAGTCCACGATCTTCTTAAGAGTGCTATTTTACCACATCCACAAATTTCTTGATTTGGTTCTTTAGATGTTGTGATGAACAACATCTAGAGGAAGTGCAACAAAATGATTTGAAGAAGTTTGAGACATTTTCTTTCCCTTTTTTGGCTTCAAATGTAGGGCATACAAGTTTAAAGACTTTGATGAATCGTGAAATGATAACACAATATTTCTGGACTTGAAGGGAACTGTTTCTTTATAAATAACAGACGGGGGCATTTTCATCAGAAATTTTAATGGTGTAAATGAGGGGCATTTTCTTCAAGTTCAATGTTTCAATAGATCATTTGTTGAGGTGGACTAACAAAGGGGATAAAGTGTCAAAAAGATAATGTTAGAGGGTAAAGTAGAAAACATCATAAACCTTAAGGGGACTTTTCATGATTTTTCGTAAAAAATACTAGGTGTAGCTAAGATGATTAGTTAATCAAATGAAAGGTAGATAGCTACTCAATTATTGACGTTATCTTTCATAGTTTTAGTTCTTTTCCCACTCTCATATTTGGGAAGGGAGGATATTCCTTCTTTTAAGGACAAAAAAAATGGAAATGTTTTTGCACATTCTAACTTATAATTAAATATAATAAAAGGTTTTCTCTTGTGGACATTTAATAGATAGTATCCCAAAATTTTACAGAGTTCTACCCAAATAATTAAGTGCTAAAAGAATTTACTAAAACAATATTATTTCATTGCAAATGCCCAATTTACAGCACCATATTATAGTTAATACTCAATCTTATAATAAAGTAATAAGCCAATTATTGTTACAACACATTTTTAAGCAAAATAAATAAAAAGAATGATGATTAAAATAACAAAACTATTTTTAAAATAGTAATTAGTTTTTTAAAAAAGTAAAAAAAAAAGCGAAAAAAGGCCTAGAAATGAGTTGGTAGGTGCAACAATTTGTAGGTTCATTTATAGTTTAGAAAAGTTTTCTCAAATTACATGTTGCAACTCAATAATGGCGTTCAAATGTATTGAGTCACCTAAACATATAGAAAAGTTATTTTTTTGATAAAATACAAAATGAGAACTATCTATGAGGGAAGAAAGTTAAGGTGATAGACACAAATATCTCCTCATATTTAGTAAAAATCAATTGTAAATTTAATTTGCATTCTTCTAGTTTTAGATAGAAAATTTATTTAAGTCATTGATGTGCGCACGGATGGCGAGATGGATGGCGGCCTTGACTCAAGGCTTTCATAGAGACATTGAAGGCTTGAAGTTATCTACACATTGATCCAAGTCAATGAAGCATCAAGTAATGTTAGTCGTTGGTTTCGTTAGCTGAGTTGGTTATTATAGTGTCATGTTTTAATTAGTTGGTCTAGTTAATTAGTGGAGTTAAGTAATTCGGCCCAACTTATGTTAAGTGTGGACCGAACTAGTCTTGCCAGTGGTAGGAAGATGGGCCGCAAAATCCAAGTCTAAAAAGGATTAGGCCCCTAGGTCTCTAGCCTATAAAAAGGCTCCTTTTGTACAAGCAAAGGTGGTTAGACAATTTGATAATAAATTTCAGCATTGTTTTCTCTTACATTCAAGAACTACAATTCCATTACTTGCTTGGCAAGGGTTCTTGAGCAATCTCGCGATTGTTCTTGATTGTTCGTCCGACCTATCTACTTGAGTAACCACCTCAATTGGAGTTGCCGTTGTACCGCCTTGAGTCAAGTCGTCTCATCCTTCTTGATTCTAGGAGTCACAATCCAAATGATTGGAAGTCTCGCTAGATCCTTGGGCAAACGTGCTATGTGTCTCGGAACGTGTTGACCGAGGAGCGTATCAGTTGGCTTCAGAGCCTAGGTTGAGGTATCAATCCGTTATATCCATTGTTTTGTCTTTGTTTGTCGTCTACGGTTCCTTGTGTTCCGCTGCATTGTTCAAAACAAAAACAAAAAAAAGAAAAAAATTCTGTCCGTTTAGTTGCTTGTTGTTGTCGCGTCGTAATCTGTCCGTAGTCGTTGTCTCTTCATTATCGTGAGTTTTCTCATTCTGTCCGTTATTGTGTCTAAGCATTGTCTTGAAATCTGACCGTAGTGGTGTTGTCATTTGGTTTAAAATTCTGCCCGTAGCGTGCCTTGTAGGTTAAAATTCTGTCTCTTGCGTTGTCGTCGCAAATCTGTCCTTGTGGGTTAGTTCACTATCCGCAATTTCCAGATTTGTTGCATCGTGTTTTGCGCTAAATTTCCCAGATTCATCAATTGTTGCTTGTGTTTAGTTGTGTGGGTCGTTCTTGTTTGCCCAGAAATCAAAAAAAAAAAAAAAAGAAAGAGGAGTCGCGGCAACTAGGGTTCCCTCTCGTGTCGTCGTTTCTCAAGTGGTCTTGTTTGGTGTTGTAAAACTGTCCAGAATTCTGGTTTGCTCGTTGCTGTTGGTTGTTGCCTAGATTGTGGAAAAACTCTTGTGGTTATTGTGTGTTTGGGTCGTGTAGACAACCCAGCGAAAGTTTAAAAAAAAAAAAGAAAAAAAGAAAAAAAGAGGAGAGTCGCATACCTGATTGTTGTTTCCTTGTGTCATTGCTGGAATTCTCTTTTGGGGGCTGACCGAACCTGTTTACTCTTGTTCTCGAACTTTTATGTTGTTTTCTTGCAAAACTTGAATACCAAAACATATTTGGGTGAGTTCTTGAGCTTCTTGAATAAATTTCTTGAAAATCTTGGCCTACCAAAGACTGATTTGGAACTTCTTGAAACCAAAATCGTGGGGTTCTAGATACTTGAAACAACTTCAGTCTTGTCTTGGTGAATCTTGGATATTGAACCGAATGCAAGGAAATTTTTGGGGCTGGAATTGCATCTTGAAGGAATCTGATTGAGCCAAAAAAAAAAAAGGAGGAAGAAACAAAAAAACGAAAAAGAAAGAGGAAAAAAAAAGGAAAGAAAAGATATTGGCTTTAGTTTCCTAATTGTGAACCAAGCCCACCTTGAACTACAACTAATCCTAGTCCCTTTGGGTTTAGAGGCTACCAAGAAGCTATTCGGCCAAACACCAAATCATTCCCCAAAGCTTTGACCGACCTAAACAGCCCCACATACTAACCAATTCAGTTTCCCAAAAACCCAGCCAACGGCCACACCAAATCAGATTCCCAAACCCAACCGACCGCCACACCAAATCATTTCCCAAAGCCTTGACTGACCTCCACCGCCCACATACAAACCAATTCAGATTCCCAAAACCCAGCCAACCGCCACACCAAATCATTTCCCAAAGCCTTGAACGACCTCCACCGCCCACATACTAACCAAATCAGATTCCCAAACCCAGCCAATCGCCACATCCCAAACAGTAACCCAACAAATTCCAGAAATTGGGTCATCGGGTAGAGTTCTTTCTAGGAATTCCAAAATTTCAGCTTTTGAGTTTTGTGTCTTATCTAGTATCGATCATCTTAGGGCTACTCACCTGCATTATTTGAGTCATATAACAGCATCCCAAGTGTGTCCAACATATCTTTGCTCGTTGGTTACTCTTGTGTGAAAGTGGGTGAACAATTTTTGGATTTTTGCGTGGCATTTCTCAACTATTCAAACCGGCAAGGTAAGGAATTTTGGTAACCTTATTTGAGTGCTTTGAGTCATACATGAGTGATGACATACACATGAGATTGTGTGTCGTGAGGAATCTCTTTTTCTTTGCTAACCATTTTGGCAAGTCACGTAATCATGCCTAGGGGAGTTGCCTCTTACTCATACAACCAAGAATTCTTGGAGAATGAACCTTTCAGGAGGAGGGGTTCCAAGAGGCCTATTCCCAAGCACTCTAGTTCCATAGAATCTAGTTCACAACATGAGTTTCGTTCACTCTGGGAGGAGATGGAACGTTACCATGCTTCGTGTGTATATGAAAAGTATAAACGAGATTGTGATGAGTATGAGAAGGAGCAACGAAGTTTGCGCAGAGCATATAAATCGAGGTCAACCTCAAGCAAACGAGATTCATCTAAGAAGTACCTTGACAATCAAGACAAGGAATTCGAGAATTCTCGAATTGAGTCAAAGCTTCATGAATCAAGCGATGATTTTTGAAGTCGGACTAAAGCATTGGTTGATTCTATGATGGAAAGAATTAGCCAAGTGCTGGATTCACACTTGGAGCAACTTAATCATATGTCAACCGGTGCTAATAAAGGAAAATTTCATTCTAGTTCCTCGTTGATTGAAGAGCCAAATATGAATGAGTTGCAACCGAGCCATGAACATGAGCTTGCAACCGAGCCATGAACATGAGCTAGACAATGAAAATCAAACCTCACGTACAATGAGTGAGCAATGGCCCGAGAAGAATAGAGTGGGAAAAGGCAAGAATAATTTGGCCTTAGTGAAGAGTAAAGAGGAGGGGTTGACCGTGTTTACAAAGGTTGAAAGTGTGAACATTTTGTTTGCTAACCGGCTAACATGTGTTTTGTTTGGTATCTCTTAGTTTGTGTAGATTAAACAAAGTCACGTAGAGTTAGTCATGGCATGTTCCATCCCGAAGTCACTTGGACACTTTGTGAGTTTCCATGGAGTTTGTCTTCTAGGAACTAAATCTCTTTGGTATCAATTCATGGAACAATATCCATTCAAACCTGTCTACGCATTGGAGGATTCATTCGAGCTCATCCTAAAAGGGAAATTCCATATTCTACTTCTTGTTCTCTACCTATGGTTCATTCATCACCTTTGCCTTATTTTGAGCATATTACTAGCACTAACTCTTGTTGCTTTTATGTAGGTGTTGATGAGAAGCGTAAAGGACTAGCACTGGAATCTCAAGTTGAATCAATTGGTGGAAGGAATATTGAAGTGTTAAAGGGAGTTTTCTCATTTAAATCTTGTTCTACGCCTTCTTACCATCTAGCTAATAATGTCCCATTAGTTCTTTACCCAATTTCTGAATTGTTTCAAGTTGAAGGTTATTTTGTTTTTGTAGGTTGTAACGCTGTCCAAAATTTCCCAACTATGATTAAAGACTTGCAACCCGATTTCGTGCTTATTCCTGCTAAAAGTGGTGCACATTCGTGCTTCTTCACATGTCCAAAAGCTGGTCACCACGAGCTTACTTTACCAACTCCAACTTGCACAAATCCATGCGATTCGTATGGAGTGTGTTTCACTTCATTGCTGCCACTTATGTCTAGTGATGCCCACAAATGTGTCAATCAAGATCCGAATATTGGTCTTACCTCGCTGGTTCGTGCTTCTAGGGAAGTGCAACCTGATTGATTCAATATTCCACCTCCAGATAGGCAAGTTGTGCCAAATCAGCGACAACCAGGGAAGAATCATACCACCTTGAACAACCAAATTCGGGATTTCTCTAGCTTCCATGAGCATCATTATGAAGATCCTTATCTTGTGCATGAGAATGGTGAGCTGTTGCACAATTGTATGCCTATGACCACTAACTATGAGATTTATTGTGTAGGTGACAATATGACAATCCATGGCCGAAAGGCTGATTAGAGAGCTTTGGATTGCTATCTAGAATTTTCACGAGCCTTACACAAGCTCTTTCCTATCTTGGCGCATGTCTTTGTTTGAGAGCCTCATGAAGCTAACCAAACGACATTTAACTTGGCTCGTGACCGTTCATTTGTTCCCAATGTGGCTGACCTCCAAGCGCACTGTCGATTTGAGGTGTCATACTACTACCTCTTGTTAGTATCATTCATCTCCATCCAGATTTGAGGACAAATTCTTCTCAAGAGGAGGGGACTGATGTGTGCACGGATGGCGAGATCGATAGCGGCCTTGACTCAAGGCTTTCATAGAGACATTGAAGGCTTGAAGTTGTCTACAAATTGATCCAAGTCAATGAAGCATCAAGTAATGTTAATCGTTGGTTTCGTTAGTTGAGTTGGTTGTTATAGTGTCATGTTTTAATTAGTTGGTCTAGTTAATTAGTGGAGTTAAGTAATTCGACCCAACTTATGTTAAGTGTGGACCGAACTACTCTTGCTAGTGGTAGGAAGATGGGCCGCAAAATCCAAATCTAAAAAGGATTAGGCCCCTAGGTCTCTAGCCTATAAAAAAGCTCCTTTTGTACAAGCAAAGGGGGTTAGACACTTTGATAATAAATTTCAGCATTGTTTTCTCTTACATTCAAGAGTTACAATTCCATTACTTGCTTGACAAGGGTTCTTGAGCAATCTCGCGATTGTCCTTGATTGTTCGTCCGGCCTATCTACTTGAGTAACCACCTCAATTGGAGTCGCCATTCTACCGCCTTCAGTCAAGTCGTGTCGTCCTTCTTGATTCTAGGAGTCGCAATCCAAACGGTTGGAAGTCTCGCTAGATCCTTGGGCAAACGTGCTATGTATTTCAGAACGTATTGACCGAGAAGCGTATCAGTCATGCTAAACAAGTAATAAGGAAAATCTAATACATGAACATGCATGCATAGATAAACAAAGAAACACAAAGTATCTAATTCCAAGGTTTCTTTAAAAATGCTATGAAATAATTCAACTCACAAGATTGTAATCCATAATATTAAAAATAGTAATTAAAAAATGGAATACAAAGAAATTCATCCGTCTCACATCAGGCTCACATGAGTTTTAAAAAGAGAGAAAATTGATTAGGACAAATTGCAACCTACTTTAACAAATTGAAAGTATTATTAGACTGATTTTTGACTTTGTAATCTTTGAGAACAAACTGGAAATATTCAACATAAAGTTACGTGGCTAATTTAAAGGCTACAAAAGTAAAGACGTCAAGATAAATCTAAAGGAAAATTTAAGGGCATAATGTCAATAAATTTTTTCTTTTAAACTACATTATTATTGCATTATCTCCTTTGGTGAAGTTTGCCGACCCTCGACAGTGTTGGACTGAGGCCACCACTCTCTCACGCATATTATATACACCAGCTTAGTAGAATAGGATAGAATAGGAGACACACACACACATAGAGAGAGAGAGAGATTTAGAAAAAAGAGAAAGGAAAAATTAGTTAAAATGAACCAATTCTCTTGTTGCTTTTGTCTTCACCAACTATAACGGTAAAGCTGGCCACGCTAGTGCTTACCCACACATGCATTGTCTATAGGTACATAATAATTTGCAAAATTGATTTATTCTTTTTTGTTTTTAATATTTGCTTTGTATATTTGTTCAAACTCTTCATGGGCATATGAAAGCCAAAAGAATTCCTAGTTAGTTGAAGTTATACTCAGATCAAAGTTCTTAGAAAACCAAGCAAATCATAGTCCATTTGATTCATATGCAAACATAAATATCTCTCACACAGATATGAGGGAAAAAAAGGAAAGCAAGCTCAAGTCATAGGCTATCTTCCTGGCGAAATTCCAAAAGGAACAATAGTGCTATTATAGAAGTTTACTAAACTACAAATTTTTATGCCATTGCATGTAAATTTCAGCATAATTTTTGAAGAAATTGAAAGACAATAGAAGAAAGTGATACATAGAGATTTCCATTATGTATTTAGCATTGCATGTGTAGAATGTGCGGCTACTAGTCTAGTTAAGCTTCTAATAAGTCATTGTGAGATCTAAAAGTCTTATATTGGTTGGAGTATGGAATGCCTAAGAGTATAAACTTAAGACCTATCGGCTACTCATATCTTGAGTTAACAATTATAATTAAGTAGTTTAGGTCCAAAAGTTGTTGGACAAGCCCCTGGGTCCGAGGCATTACAATTAGTATTAGAGCAAATCTCATATAATGTCCATATAGGGTGAGTTAGGGGAATAGTGTTATGGTTCCAACTGTGCAAAGAAGTGTAGGAGCTAAATGTTTTGTATGACTAAGTGCCATATCAATCTAAAGACGCAAGTCATCTCTAGAACCTAATCAAGCCATCATTACAAACTTATACAATCAAATGGAAAGTCTGGATTATGACAGAATTTTGCAAGCATGCAAAGACCCTAAAAGAGGGTAAATGTAGTACCCCAAAAGTCCCATCAGTTAGAAGTATAGATATGCTTATGAATTTAGGACTTACTGGCCACTAATAATTTGAATTATCCACTTTGGACTAGTAGTTTAGGTCCAATATTTATTGGGCCAACCTGTAGGCCCAAGAAGTTACAAGTAGAGTGATTGAAATAAGTATGGTCATGTCAGTTATTGTTGTAGGTATTCACGAAAGTAGGGGTATGCATCAAATTCGAATTTGGTAATTCAGAAGTTTGAATTCAAAATTTTTCGGAATTTTGGTATAGGAATTATTGCCCGATTTCGATTTTGATTCCGAATTCACCGAATTCAGAAACCTTTTTTCCCTTTTTTTCTTTTTTGTTAGATGTATTGTTATATAATATAAATTTTATATTACATATATTACAAAAAATATCATTATATATAAATATATTATTATATACATAAATATATATTAATATATATTATAAAATAAAATTGAAATAAAAAATATTATTATATATATAAATATATATTAATATATATATTATAAAACGAAATTGAAATCGAAAATTTTGATTTCGATTTTCGATTTTAGTGCCGAATTCCGAATTACCGATTTCGAAAATTTCGAATTCAATTCAAATTCGGCCGGTAAATCGAAATTTTTCGATTTTGCACACCCCTACATAAGAGGTAAATTTAGGATTATAGTCTATTCACTACCAATTGGATTATTTTTCTTCCCTTGTTACTTCTTGAACTAAACAAAAACAACAATGCAGTAGAAGTTATTAAATGTTTTTCCATTCTATGAATCTCTTTAAAGTCTTTATAGATAAATCAAATGGTTTCTTAAAGAATGCCTCGAGGGAGAAATTCTTTTCAGCACTTTGAAAAGGTTATTGGATATAAACCATCAAACCTCCCAATTGTTTGGCCTCTAATGGTAGTATACACAAATAACTCCTCAAAGAATTCTCCAAGAATATATTGAAATAAACAAGATAAGAGCTAACTCTTTTCCCAAATCTATCTTTTTGTTGCTATGTAGTTCAGTCAACAGAAAGAGGAAGACAAGGCCTCTTACTTCAAATTAGGATCGCTTGCAAGGTCTATAAAAGTAGTAATTATAGACACAATTAAATGCTAGAAGATTTAAACATTTGCACTATAATTTCTTGAACTAATTTATCTCTATATACTACCTATAAGTGTTTCATACTTATCTTCTTCTTTTTTAAGTAAGAGGTTTCAAATTCAAGACCTTCTATTTACAATCCCTCCAACCTTACCATCCAACCCAATCCTCTCCTCTTTCTCTCCATCTTGTACTTATCTTATTAAGTCCTCCAGTTAAGATCATTTTAATTCTTGAGTTTGTGGTCCTTTATGTGTATGACCCATTAGATTGTCATATCACGTTGGTAATAAATAAGAATGATAATCTTGCAAAAAGAATTAGATAAATTAAACTTCTTTAATTTATCATTAATTAACTAATTAATAAATTCATATTTATAGCTCAAAATTGACATATAACAGTGCATCATGACCATCCAAGTGATTAAAAATGTTAAGTGATTTGATTCAACTTCCTATAATCCATTGCCATGTAATTGTTGCCCCTTTACATAATTATATTCTAATTTCTCTGGGAGTATAGAATTATGCCTACTCCTATAAAAAAAACTAATTATTTTTCTTATTTAACAAAATACAATTCTTTCGAAGTGAAAATTTGAAACACTTCAAATTTCACTTCTATTGCACATAGCAATTTTACAATCAATATTTCAACAAGAGGCCGTAAGGGTTACATGCTACCACTACAAGGAGGGTGAGTTCTTTATTGATCATTTACTATCATTTGATATTTCATGTCATACCCAACATCTATGATAGTTTTATGCTCAATAGTTTAGCGAAGGCAAATGATGTCATTTCTCATGTATTTTCTATATTAATAGCAATAATTAGTGAAATAGCATAGTTTAGGCAAGGAATTTTGGTTAAGTGTTTGTTAGACATTTATTAGAATTAGTTATGAGAAAGTGAGAGTTAAATATATTTCTAATGACAATAAAAAGTATGATAGTTACCATTAATGCTAGTTATTTTTTCTCCTCTAATTTCTCTTTCTTTTCTCTCCTTCTTCTTCAATTCTTCTTTCTTCCTTCTACACTAATGCTACTAATCCTATAATCCCTTAATTTCTAAACTTCATCTTTTATATCACCAAACCAACCTAGATCCTTATAATTTTTGGTATCAGAGTGGTCGATTTTGGTCGCATTGAGATCAAAATGACTAAAAGCACTAGGTTCAAGACATTAGAAGAAGAAATCAAGAAGCAAGATTCGAAATTGTAAGAAAGGTTGGAAGTTTCGCAGGTTTCACAATAAAACTTCTAGTTACAATTCAGGAGTGACTTTGATAGTGCTGTCAAGAAATGAAGATTGTGATGAAATTTGGAATAGAAGTTCAATGTGTTCTTGAAGCAGATGCAAAAAGGGAAGGGCTAACTGACGAAGAGACAATTTTGGTGGACAAGACACATTGTTTCCCATACCACCTACTCATCAAAAGTTGACTAAGGAATTAGAACAAATGTTCACCTTCAAGGAGAGTTAAAGTTTTCATTCCCAACCCTCCTAAAATAAATTTACTGATGTTTAGTGATGATCATTCATGAGAATGGTTACAAAAATGCCAAAAATATTTATTGAATTATCAAATTCCAGAGTTTTAGAAGTTAGATGCTATCGAAATATTTTTGGAAATGAGGGCTATATATGGTTTCAAGGGGTTAGTTTGAAAAGACCTAAACTTTGTTGCAAAGAATTCAGTGAATTGTTAAACAAAAGATTGGCAGAAAAAGGGGTAGGATGTTATTGAGGAGTTTAAAAACTATACCAGAAAGAAAAAGTAAAAGAGTATCAAGAATAGTTTGAAGAATTTAAAACTCTTATGTTACTCAAGAATCTACATTTGGATGAATCTCATTATATTTCAAGTTTTGTAATTGGTCTTAAGGACGATATTAAACCCATGGTTAAAATGCTAAAGCCAAATACCCTTCCTAAAACATTTGAGTTGGCTCAATTACAGGAGCACTCTGTTGAATTATAGAATAAGCATAACAAACCTTCATGTCAAGAAGCTATTGAACCAAGATTTGGGATGTTTAAGAATGTTGTTCACTTGGAACAAAAAATAAAAACAAATATGCAAAAAAAAAAAAAGATTAGACGATAACAATATATTAATACTTAAGTGTGGAGGGTTGAAATACGGGTATTTCGCTTTCTTTAAGGTGATTCAAACCTTTGTGAGAAAATCAACTTCGGTGCAACAGGTTCTCTAACTTGTCACCCCCAAGATACAACAGTCCAGCCACACTTGTTAACACTCTCTCTAGACTGCACAACTAGGAGCATATAGCTCTACAAACACCTTTTGTTTCTTGCCTAACTATGAGATAGAAAATAGTGAATTTAGACTCAAAAGACATAAGTTGTTGTAGTATTATTTTTTTCATCTCAACTATGCATATTTATAGGTGAAGAAAAATTAGACAAACATAACCTACACTACTAATAAGATACCAAGTAAATGCTGAAATTATTGGCCATTCAAAACACATTGAAATTTGTATTATAGGTTACAAAAACTTGTTGTAATTGAAAAATCATAATTTCACATAATAATTCTTTGGTCAATACCCATTCAATCCGAATTTGAATTGTAAGTTACAAAACCTCAATGTAATTGAAAAGTCATAATTTCATACAATAAATCTTTAGTAAAAACCATTCAAACACCTGTGAATTTCAAAAAAAAATTTACCAATTTATTTCCCTTGTAACATGCACATTTAATTGAGAATTTAATTATTTTATTAAAATACTACAACAATTCCCACTTATTTTAATAAAATAGTATAAAATTTAAATGGCAAGGAAGGACTATCATATATAATATAGATAGCAGTGCATTAAACCTATATTTAGTGTTGAGGTGATTTCTAATACCAGAGCCAATAGTGAACTACAATCTTGAACTATGGTTGCTTTTGGGATATTGGATATCACCTTACATACACAATAGTTCAGGTGTTCTCATGAGTCAATAAAGCTGGCACTTTACGGCCTTGTGTTCAATCCCAGTTTTTCCATGTGTGTATAAGAGAACAAGTCCCAATTCTCTTTAAGGCAGCCCCACCCTGAACACTAATATAGGTGAAATCCATCAAGGGTGCTCCCGTAACTCAAACACCCCACTCATAAGAGCTATAGATTTCATTAAGAGCAATATAGTTCAACTTTTCTTTCTTTACAGGATGTATGCACATATAGCATAAGGATGGACCATGCTTATCAAAATTTGTGCATACCCATTTCAAATCACCATGTAATTCATTTTTCCCTTTGAAGCGAACTCTTGGGATCTCCAATCATTATGTTGGGTATCCTTACATGTAATTTATGATTCATGGACTTTAGTCACATCCCTCTCATGGTTGATAATATCATTGCCTCAAGCTTGAGTTGTTTACTATTATCACAAAAATATAAACAAAGATATGATCTCATTGACACTCGAGTCAAATTATTTCTTCAATAACACAATAATATTGTGACAATACCAATATTTTGTGAGAATATTCCTTACATAATTGCCATACAAGTAATTATATACACTTCAAGTGAAGGCCCAATATTTTCATTTGTTTTCATCTTAGTAACCATTAGTCTCACTAGAAATCATCAACGTAGATGAACATTAGTTTACTACTAGGAGCTACTTTATTTCTCAATAATTCTCAATTTCATCTAGTAGGCCAGTAGTCTATAACCTACTAGGAACCATTTTCACCATTTCCATGAAATTTTCATAGAATTTCTTTTCACAAGAATATGAAATACACATTTCAAGTTTCTTCACATTATATTCACACTTTGAGTGTGTATCCATCTGTACAAACTCAAAGAAAGGATTAAGAAATCCAAAAATATGATACTCAATGTCATTTAATATTGTACTTAATTGCAATTTTAAAATCCATACCCACAAGTTGCAATTATAACATCATATCACATGAGATTTGTATATATATTTTTTCAAAATATATATCCATGTCATTTAATTGAGTATCCTCAAGTAATTAATCTAATTCTTTGCATTCATTTTCAGCAAACTAATAACCCCCACTATTTTAATGCTTTAATGATATGCAACTAAACATATATCGCATTTAAAAATCAAGTCCTATGCATATTTGTTGACATTGGTCCCTAACTTTTGATGTTTACAAAACAATGGATAATATTAATATCTTTTCAAGAAATATTTTCAGTTATGAAACAAATCAGATTCAAAGATCAATTGCAATTGAAAGGGACAAAGGCTATTGAAAACTGTCGGACGATTGGATCAGACGTCCGATAATCATTACGTAACTTCGGACGCAAGAAGAACTTCACCACCGGACGTCCGAAGGAAATAAGACATTCCCCCTGACCCGCTGACCTCAATCGGACGCAAGTATTGAACGTCCGATAGGATCGTTTAAACTCGACGAAACCTGTCGGACGCTCACAAAGACAATACCGGACGTTCGATAGAATTGAAGAATATTTTGCAAACTCACTGTCTGCTGTCAAGCGCATGCTTGGGTAGTACTGGACGTCCGATATTCCAACGGTTAGTTGACTGTTCAACAGCTTTCTATCCATTGGAAGCATTACTGAAACACTTTCTTGGTCTCCTTTAAATAAAGCCTTGTCAGAATTTTCAAACAACTTTTGTACACTGAAAATACAAAAGATCCAGAGTGATTTTAGTAAGAAAACCCTCTCCAAGGAAGATTTGTAGTCTTAGTTGTGTGAGATTCATTGTAAACTTTTCATTTGTGAGTGAATATTTCATAAGTGTAGATCTGCGAGAGTTGTCCTGAGGGATAGTAAAACTTTCTAGTTTGACCGAGTGGAATTCGGGGTAAGGAAGAGGTGAACCTTCCTTTGTACACAAGAGTGATTATAATTCATCAACTTGAAAAAACTTGCTGAATTAATCTACAAGCTCAAGAGGAGTTGGGTAGTTAATTGGTTTACAATTCTTTCCTTTCATTTTACTGATTGTTACATTTATGATCTTTATATTGCTTATCTCTTCTACTTTTCTCAAGTGATCTTGTTCATTCATTAATTGATTCATTGTGTGATCACTTAGAAAAAAGGGTAAATTTCATATTGAACAAAATGTGCCCATAACTTAATTAAGTTTTTAATCAACCTAATTCACCCCCTCTTAGATTTTTTTCGATCCTTACAATTGGTATCAGAGCTTGCTCTCCTTGAGATTAAATTCAATCGGCTTAGAAATAATAATGACAACCAATAATGCCATGTTTGTTGAAGGACATTCTGTCATTAGACTACCTATGTTTAATGAATCAAATTATGTGAGTTGGAAAGAAAGAATGATTATCTTTTTGCAATCAATTGATATTGAATTGTGATTTATTATTAGAGAAGGTCCATATAATTCCTCTCTTATAGATGAAAATACTCATAAGTCTAGACAAAAAATAAGAAGTGAACTGACTACTGTGGATAGATCTCATCTCACCTTAAATGCAAAAGTCATGAATGTTTTATATTGTGCTTTAAACTCAAATGAATCTATTAGAGTCAAGGGTTGTAAGTCTGCTAAAGAAATCTAGGACAAAATTAAAGAAATTCATGAAAAAAATGAGAATGTGAGAGAACAAAAGAAGTCTATTCTGGTTACCAAGTATGAATCGTTTAAGATGGAATCTTATGAAAACATTGATGAAATGTACTGTAGATTCAACAACCTCATTAAGGATTTAGAGATGCTGGAAAAAGAATACTCTCTAGGTGAGAAAAATAGAAAAATTATAAATGCTTTATCAAAGGATTGGGAGAGTAAAGTGACTACCATTGAAGAAACTAGAGATCTAAATTTCTTGCCTATTGAATCTCTTATTAGTTCTCTAATCTCTTATGAGCTGAAACTTAAGTTTAAAATGCAAGAGAAAGAGGATGCGAAAGTAAGAAGGAGCATTGCTCTAAAGGTATCTCAAGATGTAGATGATTCTGCCTCCCTAAATGAAGAAAATGCGGAAGCTGATGATAGTGATCTAGCTCTCATCGCAAAAAGTTTCAAAAGAATCCTCAACAAACGAAGAATCAGAAAAGGAGGAAACAGCAACTCATTCCCAAATCAATTCAGCAACACAAGAAACAAAGGGAAGCAAGAGTACAATAAAAAGTAAATTGATAAATGCTTTGAATGCGACCAACCTGAACACTACATGGGTGAGTGTCCAATGATGAAGAAGAAAGAAGGAAGAAAATCAAGATTCAACAACTTTCAATTTACATGAAATGAGTGCAACTCCGATGGTGAAATTAAAGAGAAAGAAAAATCTGCTCAATTGACTTTTATGGCCATTGGAGATGATAAGGTAACATCTTCTAACTCTCAATTTGAAAGTAATGATGAAACTGATGGTGATCTTGAATCTTTCATTATAAAATTGCATGATAGTTTGAAAGAATATTATGCTAGAAACAAGGAATTAAAACATAAAATTAGTTTTTTTCTTCAGAACAATGCACGTCTTTTTCAAGAAAACAAAAAACTGAAAACTGAAAGTGATTTCTAAAAAAAGAGTGAGATTGTTTTACACTTTGAACTTGATAGAAAAACAAGACTTTGTGAAATATTCAAAAAGGAACAATGTGATTTGAAAAGAAAAATGGATAATTTAAATGACTTGCTCCAACATAAAAAATAAGATTATTTTCAAGGTAATAAATCAAATGCTCATCTTGGCACTCATGAGAAGAAGCTAAATTTTGATGTAAATGAATTTGCTATTAATAAGAGAAGACAAGTAAGATTTATTAAATCTGTTTATGTAAATAATTCTTTAATTTTGTGTAATTTTTGTTATCAAAAGGGTCACATAAAAAGTGATTGTTATGTGAGAAAAAACATGAGAAAAGCCATGAAATGCATGTGAATAGTTAGACATGATACTAACTCTAACAAGTAAGAGATATTGGTAAGATTGATGAGATTCTTGTTCATAATACTTTTTTTTGTAATTCTCTTTTGGTATTTCTGATGTTTTGAACTGAGTTTTTCTTGATATTTTTAAAAATTACTGAATTTGTATGATGTCAAAAAGAGAGAGAAAAAAACAATTCTGATCTAATGATGATTTGCTTTGTTAAACTCTCTGTAATATGTTGGTACTTGTTTGGTATCAAGTCTCTGTGATATGTTGGTATGTTGGTGATTGCTGAATTCTGGTATCATTTTTTTGTTTTTATTTGAAATATTAGATTCTCTGTTATTGTTGCTGGATTACGGTTTGAGATTTTTACTCTCATCTTTTGATGACAAAAAGGGGAAGAAATGGATGCTATGTGTAAGGGGGAGTTATTCTGAGATTATAAGTTTGGATGCAATGGGTGAAGATGAGCTTATGCTCATATGCTCAATCTTTTTCCTTCTTCCATTCATTATTTTGTCATCATCAAAAAGGGAGAGAATGTTGACCTTGGTCCCTAACTTTAGATGTTTACAAAATAATGGATAATACTAATATCTCTTCAAAAAATATTTTCAGTTGTGAAGCAAATCAGATTCAAAAATCAAGTGTAATTGAAAGGGACAAAAGCTGTTGAAAGCTGTCAGACGCTTGGATCGGACGTCCGATAATCATTGCGCAATTTCAGACGCATAAAAAACTCCATCACCGGACGTCCGAAGGAAATAAGACATTCTCCCTGACTCACTGACCTCGATCGGACGCAAGCATCGAACGTCCGATAGGATCGTTCAAACTCGATGAAACCTGTCGGACGCTCACAAAGACAATACCGGACGTCCAATAGAATTAAAGAATATTTTGCAAACTCACTGTCTGCTGTCGGATGCATGTTTGGGTAGTACCGGACGTCCTATACTCCAACGGCTAGTTGATTGTTCAGCTACTTTCTATCCGTTGGAAGCATTAATGAAGCACTTTCTTGATCTCCTATAAATAGAGCATGGTCAGAATTTTTAAACAACTTTCACATACTGAAGATACAAAAGATCTAGAGTGATTTTAGTGAGAAAATACTCTCCAAGAAAGATTTATAGTTTTAGTGGTATGAGGTTCATTATAAACTTTTAATTTGTGAGTGAATACTTCATGAGTGTAGTTCTACGAGGGTTATCTTGAGGGATAGTAAAACTTCCTATCTTGACCGAGTGGAATTCGGGGCAAGGAGGAGGTGAACATTCCTTTATACACAAGAGTGATTGTAATTCATCAATTTGAAAAAGTTTGTTTGAATTAATCTACAAGCTCAAGAGGAGTTGGGTAGTTAATTGGTTTGCAATTCTTTGCTTTCTATTTACCGATTGTTATGTTTGTGATCTTTACATTGCTTATCTCTTCTACTTTTTTAAAGTGATCTTGTTCATTTATTAATTGATTCATTGTGTGATCACTTAGAAAAGAGGGTAAATTTCATATTGAGCAAAAAGTGCTCATAAGTTAATTAAGTTTTTAATCAACCTAATTCACCCCCTCTTAGATTGTTTTTGATCCTTACAATTGGTATCAGAACTTGCTCTCCTTGAGATTTAGCTCAATCGACTTAGCAATAATAATGACAATCAATAATGCCATGTTTGTGAAGGACATTCTGTCATTAGATCACCTATGTTTAATGGGTCAAATTATGTGAGTTGAAAAAAAAGAATGATTATCTTTTTGCAGTCAATTGATATTGAATTGTGGTTTATTATTAATGAAGGTCCATATGATTCATCTCTTATAGATGAAAATACTCATAGATCTAGACAAAAAAAATAAGAAGTGAACTGACTATTGTGGATAGATCTCATCTCATCTTAAATGTAAAAATTATGAATGTGTTATATTGTGCTTTAGACTCAAATAAACCTATTAGAGTCAAGAGTTGTAAGTCCGCTAAAGAAATCTAGGACAAATTTAGAGAAATTCATAAAGGAAGTGAGAATGTGAGAGAATAAAAAAAAGTCGATTCTGGTTACCAAGTATGAATCGTTTAAGATGGAATCTCATGAAAATATTAATGAGATGTATTGTTAATTCAACAACCTCATTAAGAATTTAGAGGTGCTGGAAACGGAATACTCTCTAGGTGAGAAAAACAAAAAAATTCTGAATGTTTTTATCAAAAAATTGGGAGAGTAAAGTGACTGCCATTAAAAAAACTAGAGATCTAAATTTATTACCTATTGAATCTCTTATTAATTCTCTAACCTCTTATGAGTTGAAACTTAAGTCCAAAGTGCAAGACGAAGAGGATGCGAAAGTAAGAAGTAGCATTGTTTTAAAGGCATTTCAAGATATAGATGATTCTGCCTCCCTAGATGAAAAAAATGCGGAAGCTGATGATAGTGATTTAGCTCTCATCGCAAAATGTTTCAAAAGAATGCTCAACAAACGAAGAATCAGAAAAGGAAGAAATAGCAACTCATTCCCAAATCAATTCAACAACACAAAAAAAAAGGAAGCGAGAGTACAATAAAAAGTAAACTGATAAATGCTTTCAATGCGACCAATCTAGATACTACATGGGTGAGTGTCCAATGATGAATAAGAAAGAATGAAGAAAATCAAGATTCAACAACTTTCAATTCACATGGAATGAGTGCAACTCCGACGGTGAAGTTAAAGAGGAAGAAGAATCTGCTCAATTGACTTTTATGGCCATTGGAGATGTGAGGTAACATCTTCTAATTCTCAATTTGAAAGTGATGATGAAACTGATGATGATCTTAAATCTTTCATTACAAAATTGCATGATAGTTTGAAAGAATTTTATGCTAAAAACAAGGAATTAAAATATAAAATTAGCTTTTTTTTCTTCAGGACAATGCACATCTTTTTCAAGAAAACAAAAAACTGAAAATTGAAAGTGATTTCTTAAAAAAGAGTGAGACTGTTTTACACTTTGAGTTTGATAGAAAAATAAGAATTTGTGAAATATTCAAAAAGGAACAAGGTGATTTGAAAAAAAGAATAGATAATTTAAATGAGTTACTCCAACATAAAAAACAAAACTGTTTTCAAGGTAATAAATCAAAGGCTCATCTTAGCACTCATGAGAAGAAGTTAAATTATGGTGTAAATGAATTTGTTATTTATAAGAGAAGATAAGTAAAATTTATTAAACCTGTTTATGTAAATAATTCTTTAATTTTGTATAATTTTTGTTGTCAAAAATGTCACATGAAATGTGATTGTTATGTGAGAAATAACATGAGAAGAACCATGAAATGCATGTGCATAGTTAGACATGATACTAACTCTAACAAGTAGGAGATGTTGGTAAGATTGGTGAGATTCTTGTTCATAATACTTTTTTTTTGTAATTCTCTTTTGATGTTTCTGATGTTTTGAACTGAATTTTTCTTGATATTTTTGAATATTACTGAATTTGTATGATGTCAAAAAGGGAGAAAAAAGAATAATTCTGATCTAATGATGATTTAATTTGTTAAACTCTCTGTGATATGTTGGTACTTTTTTTGGTATCAAGTCTCAGTGATATGTTGGTATGTTGCTGATTACTGAATTCTGGTATTATTTCTCTGTTTTTATTTGAAATATTAGATTCTCTGTTATTGTTGCTGGATTACGGTTTGAGATTTTTACTCTCATCTTTTGATGACAAAAAGGGGAAGAAATGGATGCTATGTGTAAGGGGGAGTTATTCTAAGATTATAAGTTTGGATGCAATGGATTAAGAGGAGCTTATGCTCATATGATCAATCTTTTTCGTTCTTCCATTCATTATTTTGTAATCATCAAAAAGGGAGAGAATGTTGACCTTGGTCCCTAATTTTTTATGTTTACAAAACAATGGACAATATTAATATCTCTTCAAAAAATATTTTCAATTGTGAAGCAAATCAAATTCAAAAATTAAGTGCAATTGAAAGGGACAAAAGCTGTTGAAAACTGTCGGACGCTTAGATCGGACGTCCGATAATCATTGCGCAATTTTAGAAGTATAAAAAATTCCACCACCGGACGTCCAAAGGAAATAAGACATTCCCCCTGACTCACTGATCTTGATCGGACGCAAGCATCGGACGTCCGATAGGATCGTTCAAACTAGACGACACCTGTCGGGTGCTCATAAAGACAATACCGGATGTCCGATAGAATTAAAAAAAATTTTGCAAACTCACTGTCTGCTGTCGACGCATGCTTGGGTAGTACCGGACGTCCGATACTCCAACGACTAGTTGATGTTCAGCTACTTTCTATCGATTAGAAGTATTAATGAAGCACTTTCTTGATCTCCTATAAATAGATCATGGTCAGAATTTTCAAACAACTTTTACATACTTTACATACAAAAGATTTAGAGTGATTTTAGTGAGAAAATATTCTCAAAGAAAGATTTGTAGTTTTAGTGGTGTAAGATTCATTATAAACTTTTCATTTGTGAGTGAATACTTCATGAGCGTAGCTCTGCGAGGGTTATCCTGAGGGATAGTAAAACTTCCTAACTTGACCGAGTGAAATTTGGGGCAAGGAGGAGGTGAACTTTCTTTTGTAAACAAGAGTAATTGTAATTCATCAACTTGAAGAAACTTGTTTGAATTAATCTACAAGTTCAAGAGGAGTTGGGTAGTTAATTGGTTTGCAATTCTTTCCTTTCTTTTTACTGATTGTTACGTTTGTGATATTTACATTGTTTATCTTTTCTAGTTCTTTCAAGTGATCTTGTTCATTCATTAATTGATTCATTGTGTTATCACTTAGAAAAGATGGTAAATTTATATTAAGCAAAAAGTACCCATAATTTAATTAAATTTTTAATCAACCTAATTCACCCCCTCTTAGCTTGTCTTCGATCGTTACAATTGGTATCAGAACTTGCTCTCCTTGTGATTAAACTCAATCGATTTAGGAATAATAATGACAACCAATAATGTCATGTTTGTTGAAAGATATTCTGTCATTAGACCACCTATGTTTAATGGGTCAAATTATGTGAGTTGTAAAAAAAGAATAATTATCTTTTTGCAATCAATTAATATTGAATTGTGGTTTATTATTAACGAAAGTCCATATGATTTCTCTCTTATAGATGAAAATACTCATACATCTAAACAAAAAATAAAAAGTGAACTGACTACTGTGGATAGATTTCATTTCATCTTAAATGGAAAAATCATGAATGAATTATATTATGCTTTAGATTCAAATGAATCTATTAGAGTCAAGGGTTGTAAGTCCGCTAAAGAAATCTAGAACAAACTTAGAGAAGTCCGTGAAGGAAGTGAGAATGTGAGAGAACAAAAGAAATCTATTCTGGTTACCAAGTATGAATTGTTTAAGATGGAACCTCATGAAAATATTGATGAGATGTACTGTAGATTCAACAATCTCATTAAGGATTTAGAGGTACTGGAAAAGGAATAATCTCAAGGTGAGAAAAATAGAAAAATTCAGAATGCTTTATCAAAGGATTGGGAGAGTAAAGTGACTGCCATTGAAGAAACTAGAGATCTAAATTTCTTGCCTATTGAATCTCTTATTAATTCTCTAACCTCTTATGAGTGAAACTTAAGTCCAAAATGAAAGAGGAAGAGGATGCGAAAGTAAGAAGGAGCATTGCTCTAAAGGCATCTCAAGATGTAGATGATTCTACCTCCCTAAATGAAGAAAATGCGGAAGTTGATGATAGTGATCTAGCTCTCATCGCAAAAAGTTTCAAAAGAATGCTCAACAAACAAAGAATCAGAAAATGAGGAAACAGCAACTCATTCCCAAATCAATTCAGCAACTCATTCCCAAATCAATTCAGCAACACAAGAAACAAAGGGAAGCAAGAGTACAATAAAAAGCAAACTGATAATTGCTTTGAATGCGTCCAACCTGGACACTACATGGGTGAGTGTCCAATGATGAAGATGAAAGAAGGAAGAAAATCAAGATTCAACAACTTTCAATTCACATGGAATGAGTGCAACTCCGATGATGAAGTTAAAGATGAAGAAGAATCTGCTCAATTGGCTTTTATGACCATTGGAGATGATAAGGTAACATCTTTTAACTCTCAATTTGAAAGTGATGATGAAACTGATGATGATCTTGAATCTTTCATTATAAAATTGCATGATAATATGAAAGAATATTATGCTAGAAACAAGGAATTAAAACATAAAATTAGCTTTCTTCTTCAGGACAATGCACGTCTTTTTCAAGAAAACAAAAAACTGAAAACTAAAAGTGATTTTTTAAAAAAGAGTGAGATTGTTTTACACCTTGAACTTGATAGAAAAACAAGACTTTGTGAAATATTCAAAAAGGAACAAGGTGATTTGAAAAGAAAAATGGATAATTTAAATGAGTTGCTACAACATAAAAAATAAAATTGTTTTCAAGGTAATAAATCAAAGGCTCATCTTGGCATTTATGAGAAGAAGTTAAATTCTGGTGCAAATGAATTTACTATTAATAAAAGAAGACAAGTAAGATTTATTAAACCTGTTCATGTAAATAATTCTTTGATTTTGTGTAATTTTTGTTGTCAAAAAGGTCACATGAAAAGTAATTGTTATGTGAGAAAGAACATGAGAAGAGCCATGAAATGAATGTGAATAGTTAGACATGATACTAACTCTAAGAAGTAGGAGATATTGGTAAGATTGATGAGATTCTTGTTCATAATGCTTTTTTTTGTAATTCTCTTTTAGTGTTTTTGATGTTTTGAATTGAGTTTTTCTTGATATTTTTTAATATTACTGAATTTGTATGATGTCAAAAAGAGAGAGAAAAGAACAATTCTGATCTAATGATGATTTGCTTTGTTAAATTCTCTATGATATGTTGGTATGTTGCTGATTGCTGAATTCTGGTATCATTTCTCTATTTTTATTTGAAATATTGGATTCTCTGTTATTGTTGCTGGATTACGGTTTGAGATTTTTACTCTTATCTTATGATGACAAAAAGGGGAAGAAATGGATACTATGTGTAAGGGGGAATTATTCTGAGATTATAAGTTTGGATGCAATGGGTGAAGAGGAGCTTATGTTCATATGCTCAATCTTTTTCCTTCTTTCATCCATTGTTTTGTCATCATTAAAAAGGGAGAGAATGTTGACATTGGTCCATAACTTTTGATGTTTACAAAACAATGGATAATACTAATACCTCTTCAAAAAATATTTTCAGTTGTGAAGCAAATCAGATTCAAAAATCAAGTGTAATTGAAAGGAACAAAGGCTGTTGGACACTTGGATAGGACGTCCGATAATCAATTGCGCAACTTCGGACGCATGAAGAACTCCACCACCGGACGTCCAAAAGAAATAAGACATTTCCCCTGACTTACTGACCTCGATCGGACGCAAGCATCGGACATCCGATAGGATCGTTAAAATTCGACGAAACCTGTCAGACGCTCGCAAAGACAATACCGAACGTCCGATAGAATTAAAAGATATTTTGCAAACTCACTGTCTGCTGGCGGACGCATGCTTGGGTAGTACCGGACGTCCAATATTCAAGCGGCTAGTTGACTGTTCAGCTACTTTCTATCCGTTGGAAGCATTAATGAAGCACTTTTTTGATCTCCTATAAATAGAGCATGGTCAAAATTTTTAAACAACTTTCACATACTGAAGATACAAAAGATCTAGAGTGATTTTAGTGAGAAAATACTCTCCAAGAAAGATTTGTAGTTTTAGTGGTGTGAGGTTCATTATAAACTTTTCATTTGTGAGTGAATACTTCATGAATGTAACTCTGCGAGGGTTGTCCTGAGGGATAGTAAAACTTTCTAACTTAACCAAGTGGAATTTGGGGTAAGGAGGAGGTGAACCTTCCTTTGTACACAAGAGTGATTGTAATTCATCAACTTAAAAAATTTTGTTTGAATTAATCTACAAGCTCCAGATGAGTTAGATAATTAATTGGTTTGCAATTCTTTCCTTTCTATTTACTGATTGTTACGTTTGTGATCTTTGCATTGCTTATCTCTTCTACTTCTCTCAAGTGATCTTGTTCATTTATTAATTGATTCATTGTGTGATTATTTAGAAAAGAGAGTAAATTTTATATTAAGCAAAAAGTACCCATAAGTTAATTAGGTTTTTAATCAACCTAATTCACCTCCCCTTAAGTTGTCTTCGATCCTTACAATATTAGCATAGAAAATTACTATGACCCCCACCATTTGCCACAACTTTATAACATGCAATAGAGTATATATCTATTGCAATTAATGTAAATGACCCAATTAATCATACCCATTGGAAGTTCACTTTTACTTGTTAAGAAGGCACCTTTAAAATTTCTCCTAGAATGCATGATGGCAACTTGTCCAGTGCAGCAACAAGTTGTAATTATTCAGTAATTTGAACTCCTTCAGATCTACTTCTCTGGTGCCATATTTTCTTGTTAAGCCTTCCAAAATTTTTTGATATTAGGATAAGAAGTCTCATAAAAGTTATGAACTTCATTAGAAAGGTTATATAACAAATAATTCAAGCAATGGAATTCAACAACTTCTCTTTTTGCTGAATTTTTCTCACAATATTGTTTTATACTTCATATATCTCATTGGTTGAGATCTTCTCATTTTTTCTGTCCATCGGTAGACTACTCAAGTCACTTGAGTTGATAGTAAGGACTTACAAGTTGAACTCCATCTTGATTTGAATCACCTTAAAATTGGTGTTCACCTGGAACAAAAAATAAAAACAAATATTAAAAAAAAGGTTAGACAATAACAATATATTAATACTCAAGTGTGGAGAGTTGAGACACGGGCATCTCACTCTCTTTAAGGTGATTTAAGCCTCTGCTGAAGAATCAACTCCGGTGCAGTAGGTTCTCTAGCTTGTCACCCCCAAGATACAACAGCTCATCCGCACTTGCTAACACTCTCTCTAGACTCCACAACTAAGAGAGTATAGCTCTACAAACACCTTTTGTTTCTTGCCTAATTATGAGATAGAACATAGTGAATTTAGACTCAAAAAACATAAGTTGTTGTAGTAGTATTTTTTTCATCCCAACTATGCATATTTATAGGTGAAGAAAAATTAGACAAATATAACCAACACTACTAATAAGATACCAAGTAAATGTTGAAATTATTGGCCATTCAAAACACATTGAAATTTGTATTGTAGATTACAAAAACTTATTATAATTGAAAATTCATAATTTCACATAATAATTCTTTGGTCAATACCCATTCAATCCAAATTTGAATTGTAAGTTACAAAATCTCAATGTAATTGAAAAGCCATAATTTCATACAATATATCTTTAGTAAAAACCATTCAAACACCTATAAATTTCAGAAAATTTTACGAATTTATTTCCCTTGTAACATGCACATTTAACTGAGAATTTAATTATTTTATTAAAATACTACAACAAGGAATGTTATAGGAGTAGATATAGAATCCTACCTTCTAAAAGTCAATAAGTGGAGACTAATGGGATCATACAATGACTCTAAGAGATTAATAGTAGAAGAAGTATGCTACAGGAGAACTCATGGTTTGTATTTTAGATGTGGACAAAATTTTGGATTGAGCATCAATGCACAGGCAAACAGGTCAATGCTCTTTTATGTGAAGAAAAGGATGATAACATCTTTGAGGATGCTATTGCAGAATAGGATGAACTAATAGGAAAGGTAGGAGAGTTGACTAACATGTCACTGAATGCCCTATCTGATGCTAGCAGAAGGAAGTCTATTTCAGTCATAGGAGTTTTGAATGGTCAAGTCATAAGAATTTTGATAGACATTGGTAGTTCAGATAGTTTCATTAACCACAAGCCCGTATAATATCTTGATCTACTGTATCGATAAACCACTTCTTTCACAATATCCATGGCTAATAGAATTACAATAAATAGTCGTGCATTCAACCCATATATTACTTGGAAAATCCATTAGTATAAATTCCAATTTAGTCTTAGAATTATGGATTTGGAACATTAGGATCTTATAATAAGGGTTGATTGGATGAATTTATATAATCTTATCACTTTTGACTTTTATTAGTTAAGCATGGCTCTAAGTTGCAAAAATGAATTGATTCATCTTCGAGGATCAATTAATGAGCCAATACTACATTTGGTAAGATGCAGTGATCTAAGGGATTTAATTCAAGATCAAGAAAGGTTTTGTACATCCATTCAAATACAAATCTCCTATAGCATCTAGTTAAACCAAGAAAGCCGCTCAAAGCTTTGATATTAACTAGAATAGACCAAGCCACAGCACATTGTATGTTGACAACATCCATACTCAGACCATCAACTAATATGGAATCTCCCAAATGTTCAACTCTAGTTTGAGCATAAGAGCGCTTAGACATTTTGGCATATAGCTAGTTTTCCTTCAAAGTAGACAACAACAACTCTAAATGTTGTAAGTGAGACTCCATGGTAGGACTAACAAATTTCCTCAAAATGGCTAAAAAGTCTTGTTCATAAGTGACTCAAGCATTGATAAAGCCAAATGGCTTTACCAAAAATTCAAAGTGCCTATTTGAAAGGCAATTTTAAAAGCATCAATTGACTTCACTCTAATCTAGTGGTAACTTGATCTCAAATCTAGCATAGAAAAATATTTTGTCCCAAACAGTTCATAATTAACTCATCGATGTTGGGTATAGGATATTTATCTTATTGGTTGGAACATTTAACTTTCTTTAACTAGAACAAAGTCTTCATGAATCATCTTTTTTTCTTAACCAAAAGTACAAGTGTAGTTCCTTCGTTTCTTTTCTCTATCAATTGATTAATTTAATTTTTTGTAATTAATTCTTAAGTTGATACAGATCCTAGGAGGCGTTTGCGCTCTATTTCTAGATCCAACAATGGTTCGTTGTGGTCCAATGAATAGAGTCAAAATCAAGGAATTCATGTTGCAAATCCAATTTTCAAATTTCTTGAGAAAGCCAAGCTCAAGTTTATTAGTTTGTGACTTTGAGTCTTTAATTGTTCAAGTCGTTAGTTTGGTTAGTTAGCTAACTCTATGAATTATTCATGATCGTGTGATTAGCTCATGTTGAGCATAGGTTCGACTTGATCATTAGTTAGTTTGTTAATCTTGTGGTTTTTGATTAGTTGGTAGATTACTTAGCTAGTCTTTAGCTTAGAAATCCGGCCCGTTTTAAGAGATAAGGGCCATGAGTTTCCAAATTGTGTGCAAAGTCTGGTTAGTTTCCTTATTCTAATTAGGTTAGCAGTTGAGTCTTGTAAGCCTATAAATAGGCAACAATTTTCATTAATAAAGGATAGACGAATTTTCAGAAATACCTATGTGTGATTGAGAGAGTTTTGTCTTGGATTCTTTGAAGTGACCTTGAACACCTTAGAGTTGGTCTCGAGGGTTCAACCTGGTTTATTAATTAAAGATCACGTTTGATTGTGGCCCCATTCTACCAACTTAATTCATCTTGAGTGGTCCCTGATCGAACCCTTATATCAAGGTTCATTATCTACGTGAACAAAGGGTTGAGGTTCATTTGTGTTTATAACCTGATTATGATAGATCCTTTCGCTGTCTGATCGAATCGTTTCCTCAAGAATGGGAGTTTGGATATTTGAGTTCATATCAAAGTTGTTCTTTTTTGGATGAGGATTATGTTGAAATCATGTCTATGTTTTCTTTTCATGTTTATGCAATATCTAGAGATAAATCTTTAAAAGGATTTGGTGATAGTAGTCCTTATACTTTTATGTTTTGGTCTCAATTTTTTTTTAACTGATCAACAATTCTTGTGGGTTTGGTTCTTTTTTTGTTTTTTGTTTTTTTTTGGTATTCTTTCCTTCTTCTTCCCAATTAGTATCTCTATATACCCAACTTTTAGAAGATTGTAGATTAGTGTGACAGCCCCACCTTCCTCTAAGGTGAACCAAAGGGGTTAGCAAACTGCCTGCCCAACTCTCGCCAGGACTAACGGGACAGTTCAAAGCGATCTCAGACGTTCCAGAATGTACACGCGCGCATAAATAAGTCAAAATCACAAAATAAAAAAAATGAAAATCAAAGCCAAACATGAACAGTAACTAACACGTCAGAATCTGGTCGGATTCCTGGCCGGATACTGGCCAGAGAGCAAGGCCGGATTTCTCAAAAATCCTAGGGCAATCCGGCCGCTAATCCGGCCAATTTCTGGCCGGATTCTTGGCCGGATTCGACCCTATCTTTTGCCGCCAAATTTTTTTTTCTTTTTTTTTTCTTTCACCGTTTGAAATCCGAACCTGTCCAAACACCAATCAAACTCATACCACTTGAAATTTAGCATTTACATACCAAAATAGCATACAACAGTTTCCAATCCCAATTACACATGTACGGTTTCAATCTTACAATTCAAAAGAGGGAACGGTCAAAATACATCTAGGGTTTCATTCTTCGAGGAGCTATACAAAATGTATGTACAACTAGCTCAACTTGGCAACCAACTATCAAAGTCATTCCAAAAGTATTCAAATTCCTGTAAGCAAAACAAAAGGAATAGAGTGAGCTTGCGCCCAGTGAGATACTATCACTTAAGCAGCAAAGTTCATATAAGCATAAAGCTTTTCATTCCAATTCATCAAAAGTAAGCCAAGAGCACACATCAATAGTGTTAATAAAAGGATACGGACGGCTCTCAAGAGCCCCTTTCCTCGCTTGCAACCTTGATCGGACTTCATTGACCCTCCGTCAATGTTTAAGAGTAACCAACCGTAGGCTCCACTTGACTTTCATTCCTTCCACCCAACATACCCCTACCGGGTCCGAACTCCAAACAGTAGAAATTTGGTAATACTCGAGTATACCGGAACCAAAAGTCTCATACTCAATGATTCCTTATAACAGTTCCCATGGCTCATCAATTTTCACGACCAAGCCCTCGTCGGCTCGATTCAATCGACTACCAATGGGGTTGAGTTCAGTAGTAACAATAATGGCCGTTGGATACTCGTCCAAACGACACCACATCAAGTATTGGCATGTATCACTCAATTGTACAGTAAACAGTCATAGATAATAAAAGGGTGAGAGTGATCAAGTACATCCTCACCTCAATCAAGGTCAACAATGCAATTAAGCCATCAAATCATCGATTTCAAGTATAGCAAAGCCACATAGTAACAAACAAGTGAGTAGTACACTCACCAAGCAAGCAAATAATATTTCATACACTTCCGCCCAAAGAGCGTCTTGAACCATCGTCACGTCCTAAAACATTCAAATAAGCACAATAAGACTCGATTACAAGTCATAAACCACTTCCACATACTACCAAAATAAGGCTCCATAAGAACGTATAAGTACTAGAGTAAACTAGGAAAAATCCGGAAATGAAGTTAAGCTCCAAACCCTAAAAACAGTTTTTGACATCATTTAGCGGTTTTGGCACCATTGGCACTACGATTATCAGATGGATGTACAATATACACCGTTTTAAAACTAAAAGAAAGGGCTACAATGTTGAAGAAGGCCACTCAGTCCAATTTGTAGTGCAACTAGGTCAAAAGTTCAATGTACCTCACTAGAACCGCAAAAATAGGTTAACGAACTGCATTCTGGATAAATACCCATAATTCAGGCTACCAAAGTCCGATTCAAGTGATTCCAAAGCCATCCGAAAGCTAAGATACCAGGCTATATTTCTTAAGAAGACATCAACAACCAAATCAGTAGTATTCCCAATCAAATTAACCAATTACCAAGGCTGATTGCCAAGTTCGGACAGAAACAGGGCAGCAGGGGTATTTCAGTCTTTTCATAGGCTACGTTGCTCCGATTGTCCTGAAATTTTGCAGGCAACTATAAAATACCATTCCCTACAACTTTTATGTTTTAACCCAAGGCTAATTCAGCCTCTAACTAAGTGTAACAGTACCGGACAGAATGGGTTCAATTGCAACCCTAATTCCGAATTTTTCCGTTCAATGCGAAAATTTTCCGCAAATAGCTACAAATTACACACCATCATCCATAGCCACACAATATTAATCATATGAAAATAGAAAAATCATGAATAAATATAAAACTTCACCAATTTTTACCAAAAATCATGAAACAACACCTAATATCACCACTTCATCTCATATAAGTCACTAATTAAACATTATTGAGAAGAAAGAGAGGTCCCTTAGTTATTTACCTTAACAACCCAAGAAAAGGAGCAACTTTGCACCTTAATCCTCTAAACCACTCCACAACCAAGCTTTACTTCACTAAACTAAGAGGTTTTATGGAGAAATTTGAAGATTAAACGGTTTAAGTGAGAGATTGGGCAAGATTAGAGGTAAGATGGTAGAGAGTTTTCTTTTCTTTTTTGCTTGGAGAGAGCCAGCCAAGAAGAGGAAGAAAATGGTGAATTTTTGGTCAAATTTGGTATTAATTTGGTAAAGTAATAAATAGTGGTCAAAAATGCAAGATTTAATCATAGGGTGACACTTGTCACCCTATTTAATGCATGCATATCCCTTTGTTTCCTCAACTCTCATCCATATGGTACCCTCTAATTATCTCTTTGCACCTAGTAAATTAAACCCTGTGTACAAAACTTAACCCAATTAGCCGAACTTTCCACACTAGCGGGTCCCACGTCCGATATACGTTCTTAATTTCTCAAAAACTAACTGATACTAGAAAAATCATCTAAAAACTATATTTACTCATAAAAATTATCCGAAAAATTTTTCCTAATAAAGAAAATGCAGAAAAACATGCCATTAAATAGAATAACCTAGAAAATGAGAAAATTTATGGGTTCTCACAATTAGTCGGTTCTCCCCATGGTAGTAATTTCTCTACTTCTCTATTTTCTCAACATAATATATAATTAATTGTGTTTTTATTGCATTTTTTTCCTAAAGGAAAATTAGTACAGGATTAGAATTTCTTTTAAAAAGCAGCATTTTTGTTTGAATTGGATATCAATCATAATGCTTTATTGTTTAAATGCGTGTCTTATGTCTTTGATTTGGTTGGGATTAAGATATTTTTCATTAAAAGGGAAAAAAAGAGAGAGATGAAGTTGATTTATTTGGAATGGTCTTTTTTGTCATTTAGAAAATTCTTTCCTTAACAAAAGTTTTCCAAAACTAAAGACATCACCTCTTAAATGTAGATTATTTGTATCACCTTTTTTTTCTATCACCATATTTTAGATTATTTGTGAGCTCAATTAATAGCTAAATGTAGTTTTTCTTAATAAATTATCTTCTTGTACTTAAAATAAATATTTGCATTTTTAGTAGCAAACAAATATTTTAAGGTACTTTATTCTACGACGTTTTGAACAATTGTGTGAATTTTTTTGTCTTTTATATAAAAATTGAAAACTTAATAAAATTTATAATATATTATATTTGTTTGGCTTCATGTAATTTATATTTTACGCTGCCAATTAATTAATTATATTCCTAGCAAATGTAGATTTTTAACACAAAAATTTATATGCTAGAATGAATTAAATATTAGGGCTAATTTTAGAAACCTCCACTAAGGTTTCTGACAGTCTCACTCCCCTCCCCTGAGGTTTCCGAAATATCAAAAACTTCCCCTAAAACTAAATAGGCAGTCCCAAATCCAACCCGATTCAAAAATAAAAACAATAAAAAATTGAAAGCTGGAGAGAGAAAACAACTTGATACCACAAATGCCCTCATTATCTTGCATTAGTGAAGTTATAGGTAAATGACAACTTTCAATAGCAAATTAGCATATTTGTAGCCTCTCACACGTTTACAAAGCATACATAAATGAGCTAAGCACACTAATTTGGCATCTTACTATATGAAACAACCCAAGTCATACAAGAAACATAGAATCAACTAAGCATAATTTTGTAGAGGCTAGCAAATCAAGTCATACGAGAAATAGAAAATTAGCTAAATATAATTTGCCATACACAAACAACAACTATATCAATATAGATTGTCAAGGAATATTGAAAATTTTCAAAATTCTTAAAGACTAAACTGGAAGAGGTCTAATGAGTTCTTCAACTCTTCAACAAATGTGAGAATCTAAAGCTTTTCTATACCATGAATCAAGTTTTTTTTGCCATACATCAACAATGGTTTAAAGAGACTAATTGAAGTGACTTGCTGTACTTGGAGCTTTCTAAGCCATTTATCAATCACCAAGTGCCGCCTGAATTTGGCGTCATTTTCTTCATGGCATTTTAGATATTAATTAAAGGAATCTAAATTATAACCGTATTTAACTTAGCTAAATTGGTCCATATAATTGGGAAATATTTGGCAACTTGTGTGGGTATTTAAGTCTTTTATCCATGATGATATAAGAAATAAGACCCAATATTCTGCCAGGAGAGGTATCTCATATTTTGGAAACCTCAAGGGAGGGGAGAGAGACTGTCAGAAGGTTTCTAAAATTATCCCTAAAAATTACAATTGAAAATTTTTAATATCAACCAACAATTATTTTGAAAGCAAAAAATGCCAAAATTTCATGTAAATAAACAAATAACATAGTGTAACAAATCCTATAAACTAACCTTGGGCAATTAAGTCAAATTTGTATTAATTGTATTCTATTCTGACATTTAAATATGGATTATACCAAATACTGACATCCAAGTATGGATTATACCAAACACTAGAAAATGAATATTCCATCCTAACTTGCTAGACACTAGACTGATAAATCTTTCTTCCTAATATTTTGGGTGAAAAATTTTGTCAAATAGAAGGATTTTTCCATTCTAGTCATTTTCGTGTATCAAACGAGGGATCAAAGCTTTCAAAAACATCCCAATATATCAAAAACATACACCTCTTCTCCCTCCGCCACCACTCTCCCTTACCTTCTCCTACTACCACCATTGCCACTAGCACCACCTCCTACCACCATCAGCACTCACCTCTCCTACCGCCATCACCCCCCTTCTTCTCTCTTTCTCTCTCTCTCTCCCCCTTGCCCTTCCTCTTCCTCCTCTCCCCTCTCCCTTCACCCAACCATCCCCCTTTCCACCTCCCCTCTTTCTCCCCCCGCCCCCTCGCCCTTTCCCGATCTGGTCACACCCTTCCTCGCCCCTGATCTCATTCCCCCCAACTGTCCCATTTGACTGAGTACCACACGCTTACGGATGTTTTGGAACTGGCTCAGAAACTCCATTTATCATTACCGAAAAGGACATCTACCTGAATCATTTTTACGTCAAAAAGATAAATAAGATTCTCATACGTACTTGAATCCACAGTACTTTTGTAGCATAACTATATAGATTTGTTGCATAACAAAATGGTAGAAATAGACGTTACTTCGACCACAAAAGGGGAGAAACAATGTTGCAAATTTGAGCGTTTGGCTCTCCTCCTTTTAGATTACTTAACAAGATTGTTTTTCCAAGGATTGTAACTCTTTTTTTTTTTTTTAGGATTTCTCGCAAGGGGTGAACCCCTCAGACTAATTCCCGCCCTCCCAGACAACTTGCTGGCAGCGAGACTCAAAAACCAGAGACAACATCCCATCTTCAGCAGCCCCATGCCACCAGACCAAGCCTCGGAGGGCCCAAGGATTGTAACTCTTACTATACTATTAAGTCATGCATGTTCATTACCCCAAAAAGAAAGGGCAAACCCTTTTCCCGCGAACAAAGACACTGCATTTTACCTGTTACAGTAAGCAACAAGGTATCATACTCCATGATGGAAATTCACCAATCCACGATGTAGATCAAATTGGGTAAAAAAATGGCGAAGAGAAAATCAGCAAAATTTTTTAAATTTGCACAGTAGCCCACAATTGTTCCAAAATAACGGTATCTCAGCACGGTGAACAAAAAATTCTTTAGAAACCATTTGGTCTCTCCCCACTCCTTGCCGATCTGTTCTGTACATCTGCATCATAATGTGCAAAAGCTGCGTCTAGGGCCTGCAGCAAAAGGCTTGGTCCATGAATACACAGCTCTGTCAAAGCAAAAAAAGGGCAAGAAAATGTCTGGATATTTGCCATGTTTTGTCAATAGGATTAATGAAGTCATCTTCCATATTGAAGTAACATACAGGAGGTCGGTCAAGAATATGCTCATGCCAGATACCCAGTAACAAAATGGGTATACGGACTCAGCTTATCTGAAATATATCTAACCAAAACAACTAATAAACTTCTCTTTTGTGTTTCACAAATGTTCACATTTCATGAAATAGTTGAAAAGATAACCTGAAGCATTGGTTGCACAAGAAGCGAAACTTGATGTCGCAAGTCTGACTGCACAGATTCCTTGATCTCCTGCAAAGTTATATGCAAGAAAAATCAACTTAGAAGCAAGTAAAGCAGCTTTTATATGGGCAGAAAAAAATTTTGCTACCCAAGCCAGCTACGGAAAGATACGAGAACACACAATTATACTGCACTAACTATTTCACATTATATTCAAGGTTTTCTTCAATAATAAACAGTATACGCTTGTTATTATGCATGATCCTAGTGCGAAACTTAAAAAAAAACAAACACATAAATTAGGCAAACACATCCTTTTTAGCGCTTCAGACACCTTTTCCACCTTTCATTAGTTTAGAATAATAACTAGCTCATCTTCTTTTTGGCATGAGAAAATCAGGAGGTAGAGATAGTGGGCTTTTTAGTCTCTTGAGCTGACAAAAAACTAAGAAGAACGAGGAAAAAGTTCAAAATGGTCTCCTGAACTAAACAATTATCAAGAAATAGCAATTGATGATCTTAGCATTCATACAAAACAAATTGACGTATCTTTTGATAACTTTTTTATTTGTTTCTTCATTAAACATTTTACCACCACAAAAGTTGAAGCTTTCGGAGAAATATAACAGCAAGAATCACGAAATAAGATGTTCTTAACACTTAGTGACTAGTAATCTGCTGCCCAGGGAAGGAAAGAGCCTGCTGGCAGTAGCAAAAGGGGAGGGCATCAGCATCTTTTACTCTTCCCTTATCCATAAAGCTCCTGTATCCATAATATCACAATACCTGTAGCTTAGGATATATCTGGGACATAGCATCCTTCAATTTGGTTGCCTACAGAAGAACAAGCACCATAAAAGCTTAACTACAATACATCATCCAAATAGAAGTCATCTTTAGAAGAAGCTGATAAGTAAATGATCCATGACTGACAACACAACTCTATTGCAAATTATGTGCCACATCCAACAAGTTCATTACTGTTGAAGGGACATATAACCAAGCAATTTCTAGAAAGAATGTCCTCAAATAGATGTTTCCAGAATTTTTATTATGACACATCATATATAATTCTTTAGACTTACCTTAGTTAAAAGATACTTGGTTGTAATAGGATATGATGACCAAAAGTGCTTCAATAACTCCTGGATGGATGACCAGTGCTGAAACAAACAGATTATTGATCAGTTATCTCATGAATAAGACAATAGTATGAACACAATTAGCCCAACTACAGCTATTGGTGTCAACTCACAAGTAATAGTTCCTCTCTGGTGATTTTTGGCAAACTATCCAAAACACTCTCGTTTGGATTCCTCCCAAGATGATACTTGTTACTTGAAATATTCTGAGCCAACCCATTCAAAACCTACATATAATAGCACCAAGCAATTATATTCCTGTGTCAACGTAAGTGCAAATCAACATGTTTCGACAAGTGAGGAAAATGACAGCACCTTAAAAGCAACTTCTGAATTAATCGTGGGCTCAGTCAAACCCTGAAATTTAATCTCAGAGATGCACTCCTTCAAAGAACAATATGCTTCACGAGTACTCACACTACATTTTAATTGTTTTGCACCAGAAACAGTATCACCAAGAGTGCTGAAAGCATTTGCTTGCTGAGAATCGAAGTAGTCACGAGGATCCTGAGTCAAGAAGAAAGAATAATTTGAGAAGCTATAATTTAGAAGATCAAAAGATTTTCAAACAATAAAAATTTAACCTTAATACTAAGTGGTGCAACTGCAGGGTCACGAGGTGCCTGAAGATCCTCAATCTCGGTCATTCGAGAAATCCTCTCTAACCGCTCTTTGTCCAAGTACACATCAGATGCATCTTTAGCTAACTCAGCTAAAGGGGAAAAAAATTGTACAAAGAACTCTTAACTACAAGTTCTTTAGTTTTAATTCAAGATAAAAGTTTAAAGAACCCAAAAATAAAAATAAAAAACAACCAACAATACTAAGAGTATTAACCATGTTTCGTCCTTGCAAGTGCTTCAGCTACAGATCTTGTATCTCCTAGCTCAACATCTACACCAATTGGTCAACAAAAGTCAAAACACAAGAAAAAGCATTCTATAGTCACATATCACTCATCCCAAACAAGAAATCTACCACCGCAAGCAGAAAGACCCACAAAAACCTTTTGTTATAAAGTGAAAAATAAGAGATTCCTCAACAAATGTTATTAAAAGGAAACAGACTTTCATTAGCAGCGAATACTAGTTGGCAACAAATGGAAAGAAAGAAAGATCCAGGTACCATTGATTGATATCGATTGCTTTTCAATAATTCCAATCATCTATGACCGCAATACATGTTTATGGGGAACTCAGCAGGACATCCATCTTGTCAAAAACTTTGCCTTGGGTGACAATGTCCTAATGACACAACATAGTAAATAAGTCCCAATGGACAATACTACCAAGCAGGGGGCGCCCTTCCGTTAGTTTAGTCACTGGATGAAAGAAAGCCGACAAAAACAACTGCAGAATGGCATCCACTGGTGGAATAAATAAACCATCTTTTCATATAAAACATTTACACACCATCAATCACTCTTACACAGTTGCATGATCAGGAAAAGAAAATTGCAGAAGACAAAGGAAAACATGCTAATCAGTTTGGATTCTTTAAACCAGAGATGTGTAGGGTATTTAAAAACAATTGCCCATTGTAAAGCACTTCTACATACTTTCTCTCTTACTTTGATGAAGGATTTTTTTTTACCTATAACTCTTCCTTGAAGAACGACCGCTGCATGCTGGTTAAGGTGTTGTGAGAAAGATCTTCGGTATGGTTCATATTGCGAGTCTAAAACATCCTTGTTGTCATTGCGAGGTAGCCCATGGTCCTGTATCTTGCAAAAAATACTACATGAGTCTGCATAATAACAATATCACCCTTTATACCTCAATCTAAAACCAATCCAATAAGAGAAGCTCTTAAAGTTGTAACAAAAAGCATATTTTTCTGAGCATACTTTGTTACATCCACTTGGATACTGGATGGGAGAAATAAGGAAATAACATGTTCTCATTTGCAATGATACTGGCCACTTGGCCACTCCCAAAATGGACAAACATGGAAAATAACAGAACTCTGCATTCTTAGTCAAATAATGAAGTATGGACAAGAAGCAGAACAATCAGCAGCCTACACCTTGAGAGAGTTTATAAAGCAGGTATTAGAGTATCCAATATAACAAATAAATGCCAATGCACATACCGGGAGATGCATGTAATCATCTCCTTCATCAGCTTCCATGTCCAAAGTAGGATCCACCTGCCTAATCTGAAAGGACAGATAGAGGGATAAACTATTCAAATTTAAACCAATTCAAGCACAAAGTTTTGAGAGTACTTCTAAGAGAAAAATTCATAAGAGAGAACAGAACCAAAAGCAAATATCATAGCATAGAAAACAAATCATCATAATGCAGGTCACTCCTGAGATAAAGTTGAGCATAAAATGACATTCACATAGAACACCTTCTTCCGAGCTTCATTAACTAACATGTCATCTTGCTTCAAAAATACTGCAAGTTCCTCATCTTCTGCAGCCTCTGCTGCTGCAGCAATGACATTTTTTGTACTATGGAGGTATTCCGCTCGCGAGTATTTAGTCCAAAACTCTTTTTCAGTCATCTGGCAAAGAAGACATTTAATGATGAAAAACAGCACAGCAACATTGAAGGAAAGATCAGTAAAGGCTTAAAGAAGTCAAGTCTGTGGTGAAGAGATCAGCCCGGGTAGAATAACAAGTTTAACTCTACCTTGTTTGGCACAAAATTGAGATATGCTTGGCGAACAGCTGGTTTCTCTGCAAAAATCTAAAGATGATCTTAAGTTAGATCCAAGGGAGGAGAAAATCTTGAAGATTGCAAAGAAATTTTTAGAACAGATTTTAGATATAAAAAGAACTACTGTCACCAGACTCTTTCCATTTGTCCCAGCTCATGTTCTTAAACTGTCCCTACCTATGAAACTTCATATCACTATTGAAATAAATACTTATAAAATAGGTTAGAACTCAAATAAATTCATGAACATCTTTATTTTTTCAGTCTCAATGACAAGGTTTTCAATTATTACAAGTTCAATGGAAGCTCCTGTTGTGAATAAGTAGAGATTAGGAGCATCTAGGTTCAAGTCCAAGTCATTGAACAAATTATAGGCATTCAACAAAAGTTGGTCAACACATACAACTTGAGGGAACAGGAAAAGAAGTACATCCCTATGCTGGAAAATTTGGAACAGGAAATTGAAGCAGAAATATCCATAAGCGTAGAGCAATGCAAAAACATAAAAGTACAGCAATAATAATTTGGGTAAACAAAATATCCTACTGTTATTCATGAATATAGAAACAAATAAAGTTTAATTTTACAGAGCACTGCATATTGAAATAAGTTACTCACTTCCAAAGCAGAATAGAGTGTCTGGATTGATTAAATGAAAGAAAATCACAATACCTGAAGGATAATCTCTGGTGTTAAGTTAAATGTAACTCTGTTGGACTGCAAAAGAAAGAACAGGAATTACCAGGAGCAGTACATCCAATACCAAAATAATCCAACGAGAAGTTGAAAGGATCAGCTTTATATTGACACACAAATGCAAAAACCAAAAACCTTCCTAGCAAAAGCAGTTAAAAATATAAAATTTGAAAAGCAACGTGTAAAAAAGTTAATTGTTATAGAGAATCATTCCATTAGGATACAAGTAAGTTTGTTGAATAAACTTATCAAGCAACAAGCGCAAACAAAAGAAAAGGATACATGCAAGTGCAATGTGCAAAGAAAAGCAAATCAACAATATACCTGACCATCAGCTAAAGGTTTGGTACTCCACATATCATTTTTTAATGCCACTCTTTGCTTTGGCCTCCTGCTGTAATTCTGCTCCAACAACTTCTGCATGTTGTCGGTAAATTAAAAGGTTCTGTCACAAAATTCGGAATTCAAATATAATTCCAAGTCAAGAAACTGCACCAATAAGTAGTCATAAAAATCTGACAAAGGTTCTAAAATATGCAGATCCTATCTGGAGTCTGGACAAGCCTTCACATTGAATTTTTTTTGTCTTGTACAATTTTGACTAGCAAATGCATTTCATAGTTATGCTCCTTTACACTTTTCTCTTTCCAATTCTTGAATACCTTCTCATGGACATAAAATGCAATGGTGTCGCACAGCGATGCTCCCATATATGAAATCAAAAACTTATCCTCTTATAAGTGACTATTGTGAATGTTGTCCAGAGAAAGATAAAAATACAGTATATACATGTCCAAAAGCAACAACCAATCAAATCTGTTTACTTTCTTTTCAGTTACTAACCTTCCTCGTTGCCCAGAATTCAGCTTCAGATAGGATACCTCCAATCACAAATTGCTTGTGAAGTTTCTGTAAATCACTGCCAGTGAATTTTCAGTTATGTTAACCAAAAAAGTATTTGTGATACAGAGCCATTTCTAATCAAATGAAAGACAATTCTAGCAATCTTAATATCAGTTAAAACCAATACAGACTCAGTCAACCAGATAGATAAACCAATTTGAAACTCAGTCAACCAGATAAAATTCAAGATTATCTATGTTGAGGTTAGGATGCCAAACGCAATACTTATCTGCTTCTGCAAGAGAGTTTTTTCAAATATAGCAGTTCTAAAGTGGTCACATGTCACCAACCAACTCAAGATTCAGTATCCTGTAATACTGAATTTTGGGAAATATAAACTATTTCTGTTACTTGGTGACCACCTGGGTACAACTGTTGCCAGCTTTTGTAGAGACTTTACCGTGGTTGTAATCCCTCAATCACACAGCTAACTATCCGGGACAGGAGAACGTACTTTTGACATCAGAATGCCAAGGACAGCAGGAGCTTCTAAAGGAGAAAGACACTCTTTTTTGGGGGCTGAGGAGGGAATACCCGATCCTAGAGGTGGCAGTTTGCATTTGTATCCACACATCCATCCACATAAACCCATCTTAAACGGATTTGGATGGCTGAGAGAAACTATGACTTTAAACAGATGGCAATTTAAACCTAGTTAAGTTACAACTTTAAATGGGTTATACATGTCATCCATATAAATTCATCAAAAAATGAAAAAAAAAAAAAAAAAAAAAGGTCCTCTCCCCACACACACACACCTACACTCACACACTCAAACACGCATGAAAACAATTACAGGATCCCACCTCACCTGCAAACACAGTGGCACACACTTTCTTTCATGCAAAAAGATGCAGTCACATACAAAGATAGCAATATGCCCTCTCAAAGAGAGTTATTCGTAATTAGTGGATCTCAGAAAGAAATCGAAGCAAAATGAGACAGTCGGAGCTTGGCAACATTGCCAGATTCAATTCAAACTTCCTTTTGGAAATTAATGAATTAGACATGCAGTAGTAGCCAACCATTCTATGGAAAATTTGACCACTGTAAATCCTAGGAACTTCTACAGAAAATTTGACCACTGTAAATCCTAGGAACTAGGTTTTAGGAGTAAATGGTTAATTAAGTGGATAAAGATTTGGCATTATCCACTTAATTCCATCCATTTAGATCCATTAATGAAATCGTTGTAATTGGAGTGGATTAATTATATCCGCTATTTATCTAAGTGAAGCCATTTATCAAATATTTATCCACTTTGTCACTTCTGTAGCAAGCCCACTTTTGGCCACTAAGATATTTTGATTTCATATCCCACATTCAGCATTCAAAGTTCTAAAGCGGTTCACTTTTGGCCAGTCAAGACATCAAACAAGCAACACACCATATCAGATGATCTGCTTTAAATTAACTGTATGAAATTAGACAGAGCAGCCAAAAGTGTACTACTTTAGAAGTTGAGTGGGTGGTTTGAAAAAGTTAATAGTTTAACAGCCAAAAGTGAACAGCTTAGCGCCCGTTTATGTATTCTTCCCACCCCTTTCTGGTCAGAGAAAAAATTCCCAGGTGTAATGTATATGCTGAATTTCTATATAATCAATCTAAAATGCAGCAATGCACCTAAGATATTAATGAAACACAAATGTTCCTTAATAAGATTAAGGATGCAGCAGCATTACACAGATATAGGAAGGAAAGGGGTAGAGCACTTCTACCTATCCTCCTGCAGTAGCTTAATACGACGCTCCATTTCAGCTGCACTAAGTTGCTCATCTTGAATCGGAACAGCAGATTTTTCAGGAACTGTTCTCCCAGCTTCTCCGGATAGTGCAATAGCTGAGGCTGTTCTTCATTCAGATATGCATTATTTCCATAGAAACAATACATTAATTAGATTTTAAAAAAAATTGAAAAGTTCCAAGTACAAATGCATAGACATCATATGAAGAATGGCTAATGCAATCTCATTTACATATTAAGGACTAGATGGTCAGCATCACAAATGGTCAGCACAGTAAAGCCATAATTATTTTCATGATAAGTTAAGAGTGCAGGATAACTGATTAGTAACTGTAATTTCACTACCTGGTTGTGTACCAAGTTCTTTCAACTGTAAGTCTTTTCTATACCAAACAACATAGACCATAGCACTTTATATGAGCAAGTGAAGATATATACATGCCATATGAAGAATTCGTTTTACAAGATGGTGCATATAACATTGAATCTCCTTTTAAAAGTCACCAAAAGAAGATTAAGACAGAAGCAGATAGCAACTATTCCCAAAGTTCATATAATGGTCTAGAGGCCACATGCCAATCCTTGTGTAGGATCAAGGTATCAATTGGAAACATGATGTCAGTTACTAGGCTCTGATTGCTAGTTACAAATAGAGGCAAAGAACCTAGGTCACCAGATAAGTCCTGGTTTTCACTTCCAAGCTGTCAATTAGTACAGGTATTCCAAAGTTTCAACTAAGTTTGGCATGAATCTAAAGGCTCACAACAACTTAATAATCAAAATTTGTCAAGTACCAGACTACTTCGGTAACTTGATGCAGATATCGATAGTGATTATGGTTTGAAAATAAAATAAAATTCTCAAACTTTAGTTCTGAGCACAAGTACGAATTAGATGGTAAACAAAGGAAGGGGAATTTCATTTTTACTTATTAACCAATGGCCCGATTTTTCTTAAAAACTAAACAAAAAAGGGAAAAAAAAAGTTTGTACTCATATATGCATGTGTACCTTATAAGCATCTACAGTGCGTATTTGATACACGAAGATATATATACACACTTAAACACAGATCCAGAGGGCAATCATATGTACAACTGAAGTCAAGCACATAATAATAGGGTAATTTAAGCTCTTGTATCCCACCTACAAAATCCTTGCAAACATTGCGGTCTGGGAAGTTCTCAAACTCAAAAATGTAATTGCCACCCTGTCATAATGTGGAGTTAAGCTCATACAGTCACGTCTAGCTCGAAAGGAATAAATGCAACAGTTTACAGGAGTTACAGCTGTGCAGTAAAAGTGACCTAGTCAAAGCATATCGAACCTGATCCTGAGTAAGGTTAAGGAGCGCTTGCTTAGTTCCATCCTTGGTGAATTTGTGCCCTGAAAATTTCAACATGTCCATCAATCTATACTACACTGCTAGACAGATCACATCCGGGAAAAAAAAATTATGGGCATGTAGAAATGGGACTCATACAGATTTCATGACCAGCTTATTAATAGTTTCTTTCTACTTATTGGTCCAAATACTGAAGTGACAATCCAGGGACTGATCCATCTGATAGTAGTCCAATTCCACAAAATTAAGGACATTAATCAAGACAACTCAGCGCCTTAAAAAAGAAAGGATCAGCAGAACAGCAGCACCTTTAATTGTTCTGAACTCTACATTATGTTTCACAGGTGAACTCGGATCATTTGGCATGAAAGTAAACCTATCTTTAGTCTGCAAAACAGCCAAAAAAAGAAATGGAAAATAACTACTAGAATGTCAGAAGGCATATAATTAGACAAAACAACCAAATAGATATGCAATTATCCAAATGAGTTCTAACTGATTGAAAATAAATGATAAATTACCAATTTCAAAACGCCAGGTGTTCCAGGGTCCTTCACAGATGACTTGTGCCTGGCTCTCTTAACCACCACCTGCTGCTGCTTATCTGCCATACAGTCTGCACAATAATGTGCACGGATACAGACCGAAAAAATGAATCCAATTCCGGAAAGGAAAAATAGTCCTTATGCTCCTTTACTTAAGCAAGGCCCTATACCAAAACGAAGCAGAAGTTTCGATTAGATTGGGAAATTGGCAATTTTCTCCAAGAAAAAATTATTATAATAGGCAGACTTCTTCAACTTTCTGTTCAGCAATTAAAAAAAAAAAAAGAAAATCCTCCGAGTCAACCCGTTTCAACTCTGGACCAAATCAAAAAACCTTTCTACTAAAATTATGAAAAGAAAATGAAGATCCTCCAAAAACATCCCAAAACAGTGACAAATAAAATAAAATGGACAAACTTAATGAAAGGAAAATAAACCAAGGACAATAAGAAATTAATCTCCATACCAATCTTTAGGCAAACTAGTCTCATTAAAAACCCTCAAAAGAAAGCAACAGCAAGTGGGTGGAAGAAAGGAGAAGGTAGTTGACAAGGGAAGAACGGAGAAGGTGATTGAAAGCAAGGAAGGAGAAGGTGAATGGCGACTGATGCTTCGATGTGGCGGAAGACGCCGGTGAGTGCGCGGCGAGTAGCAGAGGAGTCCGCGTTGTTGGGTGAAATGGGCAATGTACTTCTGAGCTAAAGTATGATGAACTTTGTATACTACAAGCAAGCCGGTAGCCAGTTTGCGTTGTCGGTTTTCTTTGAAAGGGGAAAAAAAAAAACTTTCATTAGGGTTAAATGCACTAATTCCCTAATTTCATTCTCAATTGCAGTTACTCCCCCACGAGTTCGTTTGGTTCATGGGTTGGATGAAATATGATGGCTCATTCTTGGATTATTAATGTTGGATTGAGTCATCCTTGAATTAACAATCCAAATTATCTTATGTTTGGTTGGTTCTAAGTTGGATAGGATATATTGAAAAATAATTCTATTTGTGTTTAGTTGGAGATTGAATGAGATAGAATTACTATTTTAACGATCAAAATACCCCTTAATTTGTAGGATCATTTTAATAAAGTAATTTAATAATTTATAACTTTTATTAAAATATAAAGTAATTTGAAGCTTTAGAATTATAAAGTGAATCAAAAGTTTTGACATATAAAAATTTGCATTCACCCAAACTTAGGCCATTTGGACTCTTCAAAAATAGGTTTTAATCTAGTTTTTGAATCTAAATTTGAAATTCAATTAAATAATGGGCCGAGTTTTGACTAAATTCACGTTAAATTGAATAAAATTCAACCCATTTAAGAGTTTTAAATGAGCCAATATAGAAGATTTTTCTTTAGACAATCTTGAACTTATTGAATCGCTCATTCATAAAACCCAATTGATAAGGTCATGTATTTATATAGATTTTGGTTGAGAAAATAAGGTTAGTAAGGACAATATAGTCCTTTTATTATGATGTACGTAGGGGCAAATTAGTAAAAATGTAAATTAATTAATAGGGGTAAATTTGTCATAAAATTTAGAATAATGAATAAGGGGAAAATAGTCAAAAAAATTAATGTAATTAGTAAGGGCAAATTAGCCCATTTATAATCATTTACTAGTGAGAGTACGTTTGTGACAGCCCCACCTTCCCCTAAGGCGAACCAAAGGGGTTAGCGGACTGCCTGCCCAACTCTTGCCAGGACGAACGGTTCAGTTTAGAGCGATCTAATACGTTCCGGAACTTACAACCGCGCGTAAACAAGTCAAAATGTCAAATAAAAAAAAATGAAATCGGAATCGGCCATGAATAGTAACCGACACATCAAAACCCAACCAAACGTCAAGCAAATATTCACATCTCGAAATTAAGCATATACAACCCAAAGGGGCATACAAAAGTTATTCAAAAGTGGATACAGGTACGGTTTGCCAAATTAAAAGAGAAACGGATCCAAAAGTACATCTAGGGTTTCAATCAAGGAGCTATACAAAAGATCTGTCCATCTAACTCAATTCAGCAACCAACTATCAAATTCAGTCCAAAAGTATTTATTTTCCTATAAGGAAAATAAAAAAAAACAGAAAGGGGTGAGCTTGCGTTCAATGAGGTACCAGACACATAGCAGTAAAATCATAGCATTTCACATTTAACAAATCAGGTACACATGCCAGAGGTAAAGTAAAGGAACCAATGATTCAAATAGGAAGGATACAGGTGGCTCTCAGGAGCCAAATTCCCATTCGCGTCACCAAAGATTGATCGAAATAATAGTTGACACTCCGTCAACGCTAAAGGAGTAACCAATACCGTAGACTCCACTTTCTCCGATTCCTTCCACCTCACATACCCCTACCGGGCCCGAAATCCAATCAGATCAGAAATGGTAATACTCGAGTATACCGGAATCAAGGGTCTCAATACCCAAAGATCCCAAAACAGACTATCGTGGTTCGTTATCTAATCGACCAGACCCTTGCCGGCCCGACTCGAGTAACTGGCCACAGGTGTTGAGCTCAGAGGTCACAGAAAGGTCGTTGGATACAAGTTTCCAAACGACGTCAGAACAGATACAGATAGCAGATTCCGATACGCACTCAAGATTGGCATATGAACAGACAAGAGAACGAGTGTGATAAAGTACACCCTCGCCTCCATTTTATCAAAACAGTATTTGGCTCCAACAGTCATAAATCAAGTATTTCAGATATTCAGATATTTCACATAACAGGTAGCAGGTAGTGAAACACTCACCGGTGTCAGTACAGATACCTCAAAAGTTTGGGCTTTAGTCACCAAGAAACCCTAAAATAACCAAGGTGAAACAATTATGGTTCCCACTTTCACGAATCCAGTATACGAAATGCATAACTAAGACTTAACTATAAGTCGTGTGCCTGATCACATTAGCTACCAGTGCAAAGAAATAACAATGAAATTGGAGAAAAAGGTAGCGGTTGGTATCAAAAACATGAACAACCCTAAAACCCTTCGCTCAAGTCACAATTAAATCCAACTAGCGTTCAAGTAAAATTTCGACAGCAAGTCCCTTGTGTTTACCTATTGTTCAGCCATTAATGGCTTCATTATTTCCTCAAATCAGTGCCAATATCTCATACAAAAATAATCTCATTTCCAAAAGCCGTTCACTAAGTTTAAAGTCATTCAAGTACAAAATTTAGCTAGGAAAATGACCGAAAACGAAAGTCAAGCCCTAAAACTATTCAAATAAACACAATAAGACTCGCTTACAAGTTATAAACCAATTCCAGATACCACCAAAATAGAGTTCCATAAGCATACATAAACATTAGAGGAAACTAGAAAAATCCGGAAATGTAGTTAAGCGTTAACCAGAAAAAAACAGTTTTTGACGTCATTTTACGGTTTTGGTACCAATGGCACTACGATTATCGGAAGAAGGTGCAAGACCCACCGTTTCGAAGCTAAGAGATAGGGTTACAATATTTCAGAAGGTCACTCAGCCCAGTTTTGAGTGTAACCAGGTCAAAAATGCAAGATACTACACCGGAACCGGAAAAACAGATTCACAGAGCGCATTCTGGTTCAAACATCATAAGTCAGCCTATCTAAGTCCAAATCCAGTAATTCAAAAGCCATCCGAAAGCTAAGAAATAGGGCTACAATACATTAGAAGACCTCAACAACCAATTCCAAATCATTCCCAACCAAAATAACCCATCACAGAAGCAATTCCCAAATTCGGGTAAAACCAGGGCAGCAAGGGTAATTCCATCTTTTCTCAAGCTACGCTACTCCGATTGACCTGAAATTTTGCAGACTCCTCTAAAATATCATTCCCTACAACTTTCATGTTTTAACCCAAGGCCAATTCAGCCTCTAACTATGAGCTACAAAACCAGGCAGAATGTAATTCAAAGAAACCCTACTTTCCAATTTTCTTTCTAAAACAGAAATTGCTTGCAATTAACCACTTTTTCCACCTTCTAGCTTCCTTAAATAGCATTTTCAATCATCATACATAATCACATAATCATATCCATATGAAAATAGAAAAATCCCCAATAATTACAAAATTTCACCAATTCAACCAAAAATCAAGATATAAACCATAAAATTGCATCTTATACTACCACTAATCATGGATTAAACATCATTAGAGGGAGGAGGGGGGTCCTTTTCAACTTACCTTAGCAACACAAGGGAGGGAGCAACTAATCCTCTTAGCTTTCCAAATAACTCCACTAAACTCCTCACAAACACTCCCTTAAGTGTTTCTATGGAGCAAAAACAAGATTCAATGGTTGATTTGGTAGATTGGAGCAAAACTTGGAGAGTTTTCTTTCTTTTGCTTAGAGAGAGAGAGGGAGAACCGGCCACAATAGCTAAGAATGAAGAGGATTTTTGGTAATTTTTGTGATTTATTTGGTCAAATAGAAAAAGGTGAATAGTGGTCTTACTTAAGAATAAATCCTATGGTGACACTTGTCACCCTTTAATGCATCTCTATCTCTTTGTTCCCTCTCACACCAATCCAAATAGCAATCTCTAATTATCTCTTAACATCCGATCAATTAATTTCAGTATCCAAAACTTAACCTAATTGGCCGAATTTTTCCAAACTTTTCGCACTAGCGGGTCCCACATCCGATATACGCTCTTAATTTCTCAAAAACTAACCGATACTAGAAAAATTATTTAAAAACTATATTTACTCATAAAATTTATTTGCACAATTTTTTGAATAAAGAAAAGGTGGAAAAACGTGTATTTAAAAGAAATTAAAACCTAAAAATTAAGAAAATTACGGGTTCTCACACTCTCTCCCCCTTAAAGAAATTTCGTCCTCGAAATTTTCTTATCAACGAAATCTATCAGATCTAAGGTACCCAATAGACCATACCTTCTACGTCCTCAGACGAGTCAGAATCCTGATGGTGTTCTATAGAGTACACCTGAGCCGGTACCTTGGATCCAGTCCCTTCCTTTTCCGACTGTCCAGGGTTAGTCTTAATGGGTTGCGGGGTCTCTTTTCCTATTCGCAATCGAACTGGGCAGTCAGCAATCCGATGATCGGCACTACCGCAGCGCAGACATTTTCCCTCTTTCTTCCAACAATTTGCCTCCGTATGGCTTGGCCCTCCGCAATATCCACAGGGACCACGAGTAGCAGAGACCGGTCCCCCCTGAGAGACATCACGCAACACCCCTGGTTGTCGTATTCCTCCGTTTCCCTTTCCAATCTTAGGGGGCATATTTGTACCTTCATGCTCAGAGCTACTCCCAGGAAAACCCCTTTTTTTTGGCTTGAAAGTTTTTCACCTGCAGCCTAGCATTCTCTACTCGTTGCGCCTTCTCTACTGCATTGCTGAAGGCATTAATTTGGACTACCGCGAGGTCCTTCTGGATTTCTACGTTTAGGCCCTGGACAAATCGCCGGATTCTTCGTTGCTCGATCATGATGAGTTCGGGTGCAAATTTGGATAGGCGGGTGAATTGGCTCTCGTATTCCGCTACAGATTAGGCCCCCTAACGAAGTCGAATAAATTCATCTTCCTTCCGCTCCTGAACTAGAGGAGGGAAAAATTCGGCATTGAATTCTCGCATAAAATTCACCCAAGTCCTGAGCGTTTGTTCCTGTTCCCATTTTTGCCGAATAACGTTCCATCAGGAATGGGCCGCCCCTTCTAGTTGGAAGATGGCAAAAGTCACCTGCCTGTCTTCGGTGTAATGCAGGGCCACAAAGATATCCACCATCTTCTCGAACCACCTTTCGGCGACATCCGGGTCGGGTTCCCCAATAAATTTCGGTGGTGCGAACTTCTGGAACCTCTCAAGTGCCCTATCGTCACTTTCGACATGATTGCCATGGTTTCCAGGATTAGGGTTTGGGTTTTGGCCTTGTTGTTGCACCACTTGTGCCAGCAGGTTGGTCATTTGCTGCATAGCAGCGGCTATTTGCACGTTGGGATCAACCCTCAGTTCAGGATTAGGTCCAGATGAGGTTTCCCCAGCACCCCTGTCCGGCGTGGGTTGCCTACGCCCGCGCCTACGTCCCCGGCCACTACGTGTGCCCTCTATTAATCTAAGTCAATCTAGGGGTGCAAAGATAATATTAAAGATAATTATAAGCATGAGGTACATACAGATCAAAAGCATATATACACACATCTGGACCAAACCAGTCACACAGTAACAGTCAATTAGATCCATGAAAGTAGCGGGATCATCCGAAAGTACTATAGACAGACTAAGTCACGAGTACAAAAATAACTCACGAAGAGCTTTTCCTCCTCTAGGGCTTCGTCCATAATCTACGACAACAATACCATCTATATCTTAATCAAAGTTGATCACGCTTAACCACACCCGAACAGACCATACGAAGTTTCATAGAATCGTCTTTCTAGTTTGCCTAAGTCCTTTCTAACCTAGGCTCTCATTGATTTAGTAGCCGGGCACGAGAATCCCAAATAAGATAATTCACAACTCGAGCCGGCCGATCTCAAGCGTAAATCATCCGTATAAAGGATTCCTACCCGACATACAGATCTATCTTCCTCAAATTTCATGATAAAGATTTTTACACTTATAACATGCCCGGTTCATAACTTATGCTCAAAAGAGCACTTAACCCTTTTAGACACCTTCACCAAATACAGGACCATAACACCACTTGGCCCCAAACTCACTCCGCGCAGAGACCACGCGAAGCGGCTCTGATATCACTTGTGACAGCCCCACCTTCCCCTAAAGTGAACCAAAGGATTCAGCGGACCGCCTACCCAACTCTCGCCAGGACTACGGAGTCGAATCACACAAATCCGATATTACGCGAGATAGGACCCAAAAGAAATGAACGATTGAAGACTGCCAAGCTTAAACATGGGGAAAACGCTTTCATATATACATGTCGCTAGGTTTACAATTCAAATGGAACCAGTGAAACGAAATACATTTAGAGTTTGCTCATTCTCGAGGAGCTATACAAAAGAACAAAAGATTTTCTAACTAGCTCAACTCGCTTCTCAAAATCATGATTTCTAAAAGAGGTTCCTGTAAGGAAAACAAAGATAGCGAGGAGGGGGTGAGCTTACGCCCAATGAGGTACCAAACATGTAGCAGAAAAATCAGGCATTTCACGTTATATAAATCAGATACACATGCTCGCTATAAAGTAAAACAGGTAAACACAAGAACTCAAATAGGAAGGATACAGGTGGTGTGACGACCCTACTTCCCCCTAAGACGTACCAAAGGGTTCGGCGGATCGTCTGCCCAACTCTCGCCAGGACTCACTTACTATGGAACTCGAATCATGTACACACATTCATGAACCATAAATAACATCCAATTCTCCAAAAAATTACATATCATAAGCGAACCGGAAACTAGTTCTAAGCGTAGAATGTAGATATACATCCGATTCAATTCCAAATATTTATACAGGCCCAAAAGTACATAAACCAAAACCAAATCTAAACTATACAAGATGTACGCCATCCAGCCACACAGAGATCCAAATACAAGATCTCCTTTACTTCGATCCCTGTGGGGAGAAGAAGATAATAGGGGGTGAGCTAGAAACTCAGCGAGTGACCAGTAAAATCAGTAAGCAAATATATTTCACAATAGTGTATTTCAATGCTGTCATGATTCAGAGATCAAATATACATTTATTGCTCACGAGAACCAATGAAGTTCTTGTACTTAAATATCCAATGCTCGTTTAGATCAGGTAACCGTGAAACAAAAGTAAGGAGCCATCGTGCTCCAAAGAATGTGTAAACAGTAGTGGAGACATTGGTTCTAAGCACAAGACTTTCCAGGAACTCATTGGAGCTAAATTATGTCATGGCACACACCCGAACCCCAAATGATATGCAATGGAGTAATAAATGCAAGAATTAGTTCAAAAGCAACTTTGGAAACAGTCGAGGGATCACTCACCCAAAATATAGTGCTTCAAGTATTCACGTTCAATTATACTCCAGGTTTGGAGTCCAGATCTGCGATAAAAATCCAATTTGAGAACTTTGAAACACGAGTAAGATTCGAAATTTAACCGTTCCGTTCATTAAGAATCAACCAATTGAAATTCATTTAAAAAACATTCGTGAAACACTTGCTCGCTTTTCAAATCGTAAGGTTTTTGTAGCATATATACTTGGAAACAACACTTGAAGTGAAAGTACAAGGAAATACAAGTTTACATTGGCCACTATGTCTTTTTCTCAAGGATACAAGTTCGGCCAAGTCCTAACATATAACCCTTGATAACAAAGTAGCAAGGTTCTCGTTAGTTCAAGTGATAATCACTTAACCCTTACTCACGTTACAAGTATAGTTTCCTAGTCCTCGAGTGTAAATTCGGGCAGCATGCCCTTTGTGTTTACCAAATTTTCCAGCCATTTCGCCTTCAATCCTTACACAATCCAACTCAACATCATCCACAATATAATTTCAGTTCATTAGCCATTCCATAGGCTCAACACAACATAAGAACAAAAATTAAAGTGATAATAAGGGTGGAAATGTAACCTAGCAAAAGACAGATTTGACGTATGGTTGCGGAAATAACACATCCGAGGCTACGCTTATTGGATTGAGGCAAAACTTATGCCGTTTCGAAGCTAAGACACAGGGCTACAATGTTCATGAAGATCACTTAGTCCAGTTTCCAATGCAACCTAGTCAAATCCTCAATTTACAAAACCAAAACCCAACTAGTCGGCTATTTAACCACACTGCACTGGAATGGTCATATCTCAGGTTACCAAGGTCCGATTAAGGTGTTCTTTGAGGCGTTTGAAAGCTAAGACAGGGCACTAAAACTTTTATGTTTTGGTCAAGGACTAAAACAGAACAGATTATAGTGAATAATCATCCCCAAACAGACTAACTGTCCACGCGGAACTCTGGTTTATACCCTCGAACAGCAAGGGTATTTTCATCTTTTCACAAGCTACGTTGCTCCGATTGAGCTAAAATTTTGTAGGCACCTATAAAAAACTATTCTCTACAACTTTCATGTTTTGACCTATGGCCAATTAGGCCTCTAACATAGGGCTACAAAACCGGACAGAAAGATGGGGAAAATTTTCCAGATTCTAGAATTTTTGGTATTTAATGGAACTTTCTCAATTTTCTTGTTCTAATCACTACCAAAGCCCCTTTTATAACCTTAGTTACAACATGTGCAACCATACAACAAGTTTAGGCAGAAAACTATGAAACCCTAACTTGCTTATTCATCCCAAAATTCATCACAACCACTTGCATAATCATGAAATCAAGCCAAAACTTAAGCTAAAAAAAAACATCTTAAAGCAAGATTTAAAACAACAAGGATCATGATCAGATGTTTATACCTCAAAAGCAAAGCTTGGATGAGTGATAGTTCACTCCCTTTGAAATTTCTTGGTTCCTCAAGCTTTCCAACTCACAACCTACCCTTTAATCGGTTTGGAATTGGAATTCCTCACTTAGTTGAAGCAAATCAAGAAGATGGAATTGTTTTCTTGCTCTCACTTTCTCTCTCTCTTTTGGTCGGCAGCTACTGGAAAAATGAAGGAGAAAGTGCAGAAAATTGGTTAAGTAAGAAGGCAAAGTGTCTTGGTCAAGATGCTCTTAGGTGGCGACACTTGTCGCCACCACCACCTTTCTTTTTTTCTCTTTCTTTTCCTTGTTATTCTAGCCACCAATTTCGGTCAGACTTAACTGTAATTTAAAAAGATATTTTGCTCAAATATCAATGAGCTTGTAGGGTAAGAAAGTGGTGGTCAAATGGTGCGTTCAACCAGTAGTGCGCGGGACCCGCCGGTTCGCGCCGTTTTTCTTAAAAACACCCGTACTAGGGTTTTTACTTCCCATTCACTAACCTTATATTGTTGCTATTCACATATTATTCCTCACTTAAAAGTCACTTTTAATCACCAAATTTGATCCTTGCTCCGTACTGAAAATTCATCCGGCGAAAAATCACGAAAATCCTAATTTGCTCCAATCTTGAAACCGAAGAGTGAAACCCTACTTTCTAGGTTCATTGGCACTTATTGTGGGGTGATTGAGTAGTAGGGCCATTATAAAGTGGTATTTGTCAAAGAAAAGGGAATTTTTAAGAAAAATATAAGGGAATTTGCACGGCTTCTGGCCGGATTCTCCACAAAATACTATTCACCAGAAATTTTTCCCTTTTCTTCTGCCTTGGGGCGTCACAGGTGGCTCTCAGGAGCCAGCTTTCCAGTGCAGTACTTGATCCAAGCCGGTTGACTCTCCGTCAACGTATATAAAACCAACGCGTCCGTAGACCCCACTTTACACCAAATTTCGTCCACCAAACACCCCTTAATCGGGCCCGCTCACCTCATCAGAAACAGAAATGGTAATACTCGAGTATACCCGGAATCAAGGGTCTCAATACCCAAAGATCCCAAAACAGACTACCGTGGTTCGTTATCTAATCGTCCAGACCCTTGCCGGCCCGACTCGAATAACTTAGCCACAGGATTTGAGCTCATAGGTCACAGAAAGGTCGTTGGTTACAAGTTTCCAAACGACGTCCGAATAGATACAGATACAGATACAGATATCAGATACAGATTCAGATTGACACCAAAATTGGCATATGAACCGACAAGAGAACGAGTGTGATAAAGTACACCCATGTTTCAAACAAATTAAACAGATTGTAGAGCAGAAATCAAGTTAAACAACAATGGAGGGGAGTGGTACACTCATCGGTTCAAGTACAGATGCCTCAAAAGTTTTCACTTGGGATTGGTTTTAATCGCCAAGAAACCTTAAAATAATCAAAGTAAACCAATTGAAGGTTTCACATCCAGAATCGAGTAAACAAAATGCACATGTGAGCCTCGACTACTAGTCGTATGCCTCGCCAAATAATTGCTAATGCAAGGGTACAAAACATGATTTTTGGGAACAAAAAGGTAACATGAAGACCTAGGTTCAACAATCCAAAAGCCCTTTATTTCTATCACAAGCCAATTCAAACTTAAAGGAACCAATCGGCCTAGAAAAATTGGACAGCACTTCCCCTAAATTTCTTACTTTTCCAGCCCTCACGGCTTCATTATTTTCCTCAATCAACTCCCAAAGTCATACTCAATATACATTCATCACCACAGCCGTTCAATAGGCTCAAGGTTATCCAAGTACAAAAGTTAGCTAGGAAAATGACCGGAAATAAAAGTCAAGCCCTAAAATATTCCAATAAGCACAAGAAGACTCGATTACAAGTCATAAACCAATGCCAACACGATCACAATAGGGTTCCATAAGTATACATAAGCATTAGAGAAAACCAGAAAAATCCGGAAATGGAATTAGCTTTAGCCCTGAAAAAAAATAGTTTTTGACCTCATTTTGCGGTAATGACACCAAAGGCACTATGATTATCGGATGAGGGTGCAAGACCCACCGTTTCGAAGCTAAGAGATAGGGCTACAACATCACAGAAGGTCACTCAACCCAGTTTTGAGTGCAAACAGGTCAAAAATGCAAGATACTACATCAAAAATGTAAAACAGATTCACCAAAACGTATTCTAGCGGAAACATCATAACTCAGGCTCTCCAAGTCCAAATACTGAAATTCCAAAACCAGCTGAAAGCTAAGAAACAGGGCTAAATTTCATCAGAAGGCCTCAACAACCAATTCGGAAGCAATTCCAGCCAAAACAACCAATTACAGGCGCAATTCTTACATTCGGGTAAAACCAGAACAGCAATAGTAATTTTGACTTTTCTCATTCTACACTACTCCGATTGACCTGAAATTTTGTAAGCACCTCTAAAATATCATTCCCTACAACTTTCATGTTTTAAGCTAAGACCAATTCAGCCTCTAACTAGGAGCTAAAAATTCGGACAGAATGCTCCCTCAAGAACCCTAATTTTCTGAAATTTCTTCCAAACCAGAAATTGGTTGCAATTAATCACTTTTTCCACCTCCTAGAGTCATTATATACCATTTTCAATCATCATAGATAGCCACACAATCATGTTCGTATTAAAACAGAAAAATTCCCAAAAATAATAAAACTTCATCACTTCAACCACAAATCAAGAAATAATCCATAATATTGCATCTCATACCACCACTAATCATGATTTAAGCATCAATTAAGGGAGGAGGGTGGTTCTTCACAACTCACCTTAGAAACAAGAGAGAGAGAGCTACTAGTCCTCTTAGCTTTCCAAATAACTTCACCAATCACTTCACAATCACTAAGTGGGGGGGTTTTATGGAGTAATTGCAAGATTAAATGGTTGGATGGTTCAACTTGAGCAAGATTGGAGCTAAAACTTGAAGAGTTTTCTTTCTTTCTTGAGAGAGAGAGAGGGTCGGCCAAGCTTGTAGAAATTTAGGTGCTTTTTGGGTCGAAATTGAGTATTAGTAAAGGTAAGAAATAATGGTCAAAGTCAAGGTTGAATAGGAAGGTGACACTTGTCACCCTTTTTAATGCAACTCTATCCTTTTGTCTCTCCAATGATAGTCCATCTAGGTATCATCTAATTATCTCTTAACACCTGATAAATTAAACCCAGTATACAAAACTTAACCTAGTTGGCCGAAATTTTCCGAATTTTTCGCACTAGCGGGTCCCACATCCGATATACGCTCATAATTTCTCAAAAACTAACCGATACTAGAAAAATCATTTAAAAAACTATATTTACTCATAAAATTTATTTGCACAATTTTTTTGAATAAAGAAAAGGTGGAAAAACGTGTAATTAAAAGAAATTAAAACCCTAGAAATTAAGAAAATTACGGGTCCTCACATACGGTTTGCCAAATTAAAAGAGAAACGGATCCAAAAGTACATCTAGGGTTTCAATCAAGGAGCTATACAAAAGATCTGTCCATCTAGCTCAATTCAGCAACCAACTATCAAATCCGGTCCAAAAGTATTTATTTTCCTGTAAGGAAAACAAAAGGAACAGAAAGGGGTGAGCTTGCGCTCAATGAGGTACCAGACACATAGTAGTAAAATCATGGCATTTCACATTTAACAAATCAGGTACATATGCCAGAGGTAAAGTAAAGGAACCAATGATTCAAATAGGAAGGATACAGGTGGCTCTCAGGAGCCAAATTCCCATTCGCGTCACCGAAACTTGATCGAAATAATAGTTGACACCCCGTCAACGCTAAAGGAGTAACCAATACCGTAGACTCCACTTTCTCCGATTCCTTCCACCTCACATACCCCTACCGGGCCCGAAATCCAATCAGATCAGAAATGGTAATACTCGAGTATACCAGAATCAAGGGTCTCAATACCCAAAGATCCCAAAACAGACTACCGTAGTTCGTTATCTAATCGACCAGACCCTTGCCGGCCCGACTCGAGTAACTGGCCACAGGTGTTGAGTTCAGAGGTCACAGAAAGGTCGTTGGATACAAGTTTCCAAACGACGTCAGAACAGATACAGATAGCAGATTCCGATACGCACTCAAGATTGGCATATGAACAGACAAGAGAACGAGTGTGATAAAATACACCCTCGCCTCCATTTTATCAAAACAGTATTTGGCTCCAACAGTCATAAATCAAGTATTTCAGATATTCAGATATTTCGCATAACAGGTAGCAGGTAGTGAAACACTCACCGGTGTCAGTACAGATACCTCAAAAGTTTGGGCTTTAGTCACCAAGAAACCCTAAAATAACCAAAGTGAAACAATTATGGTTCCCACTTTCACGAATCCAGTATACGAAATGCATAACTAAGACTTAACTATAAGTTATGTGCCTGATCACATTAGCTACCAGTGCAAAGAAATAACAATGAAATTGGAGAAAAAGCTAGCGGTTGGTATCAAAAACATGAACGACCTTAAAACCCTTCGCTCAAGTCACAATTAAATCCAACTAGCCTTCAAGTAAAATTTCGACAGCAAGTCCCTTGTGTTTACCTATTTTTCAGCCATTAATGGCTTCATTATTTCCTCAAATCAGTCCCAATATCTCATACAAAAATAATCTCATTTCCAAAAGCCGTTCACTAAGTTTAAAGTCATTCAAGTACAAAATTTAGCTAGGAAAATGACCGAAAACGAAAGTCAAGCCCTAAAACTATTCAAATAAACACAATAAGACTCGCTTACAAGTCATAAACCAATTCCAGATACCACCAAAATAGAGTTCCATAAGCATTAGAGGAAACTAGAAAAATCCGGAAATGTAGTTAAGTGTTAACCCGAAAAAAACAGTTTTTGACGTCATTTTACGGTTTTGGTACCAATGGCACTACGATTATCAGATGAAGGTGCAAGACCCACCGTTTCGAAGCTAAGAGATAGGGTTACAATATTTCAGAAGGTCACTCAGCCCAGTTTTGAGTGTAACCCGGTCAAAAATGCAAGATACTACACCAGAACCGAAAAAACAGATTCACAGAGCGCATTCTGGTTCAAACATCATAAGTCAGCCTATCTAAGTCCAAATCCAGTAATTCCAAAGCCATCCAAAAGCTAAGAAACAGGGCTACAATACATCAGAAGACCTCAACAACCAATTCCAAAGCATTCCCAACCAAAATAACCCATCACAGAAGCAATTCCCAAATTCGGGTAAAACCAGGGCAGCAAGGGTAATTCCATCTTTTCTTAAGCTACGCTACTCCGATTGACCTGAAATTTTGTAGGCTCCTCTAAAATATCATTCCCTACAACTTTTATGTTTTAACCCAAGGCCAATTCAGTCTCTAACTATGAGCTACAAAACTAGGAAGAATGTAATTCAAAGAAACCGTACTTTCCAATTTTCTTTCTAAAACAGAAATTGCTTGCAATTAACCACGTTTTCCACCTTCTAGCTTCCTTAAATACCATTTCCAATCATCATACATAATCACATAATCATATCCATATGAAAATAGAAAAATCCCCAATAATTACAAAATTTCACCAATTCAACCAAAAATCAAGATATAAACCATAAAATTGCATCTTATACTACCACTAATCATGGATTAAACATCATTAGAGGGAGGAGAGGGGTCTTTTTCAACTTGCCTTAGCAACACAAGGGAGGGAGCAACTAATCCTCTTAGCTTTCCAAATAACTCCACTAAACTCCTCACAAACACTCCCTTAAGTGTTTCTATGGAGCAAAAACAAGATTCAATGATTGATTTGGTAGATTGGAGCAAAACTTGGAGAGTTTTCTTTCTTTTGCTTAGAGAGAGAGAGAGAGAGCTGGCCACAATAGCTAAGAATGAAGAGGATTTTTGGTAATTTTTGTGATTTATTTGATCAAATAGAAAAAGGTGAATAGTGGTCTTACTTAAGAATAAATCCTATGGTGACACTTGTCACCCTTTAATGCATCTCTATCTCTTTGTTCCCTCTCACACCAATCCAAATAGCAATCTCTAATTATCTCTTAACATCCGGTCAATTAATTCCAGTATCCAAAACTTAACCTAGTTGACCGAATTTTTCCGAACTTTTCGCACTAGCGGGTCCCACATCCGATATACGCTCTTAATTTCTCAAAAAATAACCGATACTAGAAAAATTATTTAAAAACTATATTTACTCATAAAATTTATTTGCACAATTTTTCGAATAAAGAAAAGGTGGAAAAACGTGTAATTAAAAGAAATTAAAACTTAGAAATTAAGAAAATTACGAGTCCTCACAACGTTTATATAATATTCCGTAAGCATTTGTACCATTCGCAAGGGCAAATTCGCCCAAATATTGTTATGTCAGCATTATGGGCAAATTAGTCAAAAAATTTAAATCAATTAATAGGGGCAAATTAGTCCATTTGTGTTATATTATTGTGAGGGTAATGTTATATAATTATGAGAGTATGCATTTATATTATTTGTAAGAATAAATTAGTTTGCAATTTCATCATCCTATCTCTTAGTCATCATGGAATTGATTGATACCACCTCCCTATGGGATGATTTTATTCCATGAATAGGAGATTAATTCGATTAATTGGGATGCATCATCACTTATGTAAAATGTGACCAAATATGACATGATATGAGATGATTAATCTAATCTTATGTCATCCTATGAATCAAATGAACCCTATAGTTATTAGATGGGTACTTTATTCTATGTTTTGAAAAGTTTAATTTCATTCTCAGTTACACTTATTCCCCCAAAGTTATTAGATGGGCATTTTATTCTATGTTTTGAAAATGGATTCGATTGAGGTTGGACTAGTTTAAAATTCGAATGACATCATCATGATATCATAAATATATATAACTTTGAATATCAGAAAGTACAAGCACTTTAGTATTTTTCTTTTTTCTACACATTTCCTACATGTCATACCCACAAAGTAAAACCAACTTTGAAAACTCAAACACATACAATCCAACCAATAACTTCAAATGAAGAATAACAACCTCCAAATCCATCCAAACTAATAAACTAAATTGAATAAATATCTAATACATCTTAAAATCTTAAGACAATGAAAAAAAATAAAAAATTACACCTCTTTACTTCAGTTCGAATAGTTCTATGTACATTATTTTATAATATATACATTATTAATGTATAATATTATTATGTACATTATTGTGTATAATAATGTATAATAATGTTATGTATAATATATAATATACATAATATGTAATAATGTAATAATGTATATTATGTATAATATATTATATTATATACATACAATATTTTGTATATTATACAAATTGAAAATTATATATTATATATTATATAAATATTTATATAATGAACTATACAATAAATATTACAAATTGAAATATTATATAAACACCATATTTATAATAATATAATATTTATAATTAATATTAAATATTTATATATTTATTTATACATATTATAAATATTTTATTTTATTTGAAAAATATTTTTATATATTTATAATATGTTTATATGAATATTATATATTATATAAATTATATCTAATATAATATATATTATACATTTATATAAATGTACATTTATACATAATATATAAATGTATATTATAAATATACATTTATATTATGTATTATATGTAATATAATACATTTATACATTTATGTTAATATACATAATATTAATTTTACATTTATACATAATACTAATACATTTGTACATTTATATTAATTATATTAATACATTTATACATAATATTAATATATATTAATAAAATTATAATTTATACATTTATATAATATTCATTTATAATTTATACATTTACAATAATATGCACTTATACATTTATAAATATATTTATATTATGTATTATATATAATATATTACATTTATAATTCATTTATATAATTTTATATAAATACATAAAATTATGATTTTTATTATAAAAAATTTTATATAAAATTATGATTTTATATTATGTATATTTATAAATGTATTATAAATGCATAAATATATATAAAAACAAAAATATAAAAATTATAAATAATAAAAATACCCAAAAATATGTTTTAAAAATATCTCTAAAAATAATCCAAAAAACATCTACAGTAAGTTTTTCATAGAGTTTTTGAAAAACAACCCCAAAAACAACTAATCCAAACGGACTTGTATTTCAAAAACGAAATGTTACAGTGCTGTTTTTGAAAAACGACCCCAAAAACAGCTAATCCAAACGGAGCCGTAATTTCACCCTAAACATTTAACAAACAAATAAAAAAATGATTCATCATTGTTTGTTTCATTTGGAAACCCATGGTGCAACCCTAGCTCTTTCCTCGGGTCAAAACACAAATTTAATGAATTCTCCCTTCTACTCTTGTTTTCTAAAATTAATTGTTTAATACAATTAAATAAGGATTAATCTTTCCTACACCGATAGTGTATACACTATCAGCGTTGGATGAATGACAATTATCTAAAATTTGAATTTGAAATTCTTTTTTTTTTTTTGTAAGCGGAAGGACTCGAACCCGAGATCTCTTGCTTACACTCCCTCCCCCCGTACCACCCAACCCAACCCTATTAGTGTATACATCATCAGTGTAAGAAACTTTTACACAAATGAATCTAATGATGATAGTGTATACATCATCAGTGTAAGAAAGATTTACTCATTAACAATCAAAACCCATATTAGTGAGTCAGTTAGAGGTAATCACCGTTTCCATTTGCATCTCCATGTTCCTTGTAATTTCGATGTTGCCATCATCTTCCTCAGTCGTCAATTTTCATTCTTCTTCTTTTTTATTCCATTAATCACTATAATATTCAAATTAGCAACAAAAGCAAAAATCCTATTAATTAGTTTGAGGGGGCAAAGTGGAATTAACCCAACATTAGGGTAGGCCTATGTTATTGTGGAATCATTCCACAGATCGAAGTATTTTGGCAAACAAAAAGTTTTAAAAATCTCTCAATAAGCATCAATTTGGCATCCCTTTGACATCCCATCTCCTACCCCCATGAGACATAGCAGATGCCAATTACATGTTAGGGTAAAAAGTCCCAATGGCTCTCGAATTTTTAACTACATAAGATTTTAGCACTTCAATAATTAGGAGTAAATTTTTGGCCCCCGATCTATTAATAGTGTAAATTGCTGGTCCTTCTGTGAATTCCAGCCGTTTATGTGTGACTAAAATGAGGACATTTTTGTCCGTTCAGGAATATTAATCGAATATCCAAAGTATCAATGGACATCTCAACCAAAATGGACATTAACTCACAAATATACACAAGAAAAAATCCCAAAAATCCCATTTTTCCCATTCTCTTTTTAATGTTTTCACACAATTCAGTGGATCTGAAACCAAACCTTATGTACCTCCTCCAATATGCACTTTTCTCCATGTGAAATTGAGTGAGAGAGAGATAGTAATAAGACAAATATTCAGCAATGGAGAGAGGAGTTGGCGATGGATCTTTGCAATTCATGATTTCTTCTCTATGCTTGCTTTTCTCCTTTCTCATCTTTTGTATCATGCTTCTATCAAGGATGGGTTTCTTAAGAAAGGAAAAAGATGAAGGATGAGTTTCTTGAGAAAGTGAAGGATTCCAATCAAGATAATGGAAAGAATATCAAAGAATCATTGGATTTGGGAAACCCACTATGGATGTCATCGGACCCATCAGCTATTGTTCTTCTTTTGCTTTGAAGCCACAATGCTTACTACTTTTACCTTCCAGGGGTCACCGCTAAAGAGTTTCATATGGTATAAAAAATTAATGATTGTAAATAGGGAAAATGACATGTTTCATCTTTCACATTTCGCAAAAATATTCTTTTCGTTCCTCACTTTTAAAATGAAGCAAATTCGTCCCTGACATTTAAAAATTAAACCTATTATATCCCTGAAGCTAATTTTCAATCTGAATCAAACCATTCAATAACCCAATAATAAATTTCGAAAATAGAATTGATAGATCACTCGGTCAATTTCATCATATTCACATGACATTTATTAAACCAAAAAAATATAAATTATAACATGAAAGACCATTCTTTGTCTTGGAATAGTAGAATTTTTTTTGGGTAAATATTTTCATACACCGTTAGTATATCCGCTTGCGAATCTAGATGCGTATCATAAATATAAAATTTGGTGTTAAATTTAAATTGAAATGATATGGCGGTATATAAAACTGTCAGTGTATACAATGATAATGTAGGAAAGATTAATCTTTCTTTTTTATGTTATAATTATTTATTATTTATTTTTGGGTTCATTAAATTTTACATGAATGTCATGTTGAATTAACCAAGTGATCTACCAATTACACCCATAAAATTTCTAATCAGGTTGATTGGTGGTTTGATTCAGATTGAAATTTGGGTCAGGGATGCAAGAATTTCAGTTTTTAAATGTCAAGAACGAAATTGTTTCGTTTTAAAAGTGAGGGACGAAAACAATATTTTTGTGAAATGTAAAGAATGAAACCGATCATTTTCCCTTGTAAATATGTTGATTTTATTTGCATTTGTAAGATTCAAAAAACTTATTTGTTGGTTTTATAAGTTCTGTATATATCTGTGTTAAAGAGTGACTTTTAGGCAGTAAAAATTTGGAATCTTTGGAATTTCTTAATTTTTTAATTTTGTCCTTTAAATAGGCGTTTTAGGATTTGTTGCATTTGGGTAGCATTGTTAAAGTTGATGAGAAGTTTGATTTTATAGATTTCATTAGAGAAAATGGTTTTATTTTTTAGCAGGAGTTTGAGTTTACTGCCGTTTACTCGATTAATATTTCTACATGGACAAGAATGCCCTCATTTTCGTTACTCATAACAGCTGAAATTCACAAAAGGGTCAACAATTTACACTATTCATAGATTGGAGGCCAAAAGTTTCCTCATAATTGTTGAAGGGCTAAAACTTTATTTGGTTAAAAGTTGGAGGGCCATTTGAGACTTTTTTCCCAACATTTTATACTTGCAACAAAGAAATAAAAAAGAGAAAAATAAAAAAAGAGAAAATGACTTGTTTCATCCCTCACATTTCGTAAAAATATTCTTTTCGTCCCTCACATTTAAAACGAAGCAAATTGGCCCTTCACATTTAAAAACCCAAGCTTTTACATTCTAGAAATAAACCCTCAATTGTAAATCAAATAATCTAATAACTCGATTACAAATTTTGGGGGTAGAATTGATAGATCACTCGCAAAAACATATTTCCAACAAATAAATTAAAACAATTAAAAAATCTTAATTAAAATCCATTTGCTTTTTCAAAAGAACGAAATAGTGCTAAAACTCTCAAGCACTAAACCCTTAGCTCTCAAGCACTGCACCCTTAATGCAACATAACTGAGGATTATAGCTCTCAAGCACTACACCCTTAGTGCAACAAAACTGAGGAATATGTCTAAGGGTTTAGTGCTTGAGAGTTTTAGCACTATTTCGTTCATTTGAAGAAGCAAATGAGTTTTAATTAAGATTTTTTAATTGCTTTAATTTATTTGTTGGAAATATATTTTTGTGAGTGATCTATCAATTCTACCCTTAAAATTTGTAATCGGGTTGTTAGATAGTTTGATTCACAATTGAGAGTTTATTTTTAGGATGTAAAAGTTTGAATTTTTAAATGTGAGGGACCAATTTGTTTCATTTTAAATGTACGGGACAAAAAAATATTTTTATGAAATGCGAGATGAAACGTGTCATTTTCCAAAAAAAAAATGGGGCAAATGAAGAGAAAGAAACCTACCTTAGCAAGATGAAGTCGCCGGCGTCGGTATTGAGGAGATGATGCTATTGTCATGTCTCTGATGAGTGGAGGAAGGCAAATTGGGTGAGGAGGAAGGGAAGTGGGTGTAACTTGTGGTGGTGTCGGCTGGGTGTGAAAGGAAGAATTAGGAATTAGGGCTGAATTAGGACAAATGCGGTTTTCTGTTGGGGCGAAATCGCCGCCAACTCTATATTATAAACGCCCAAAGCATTAGGATAAGAGAGAGAGATAAGCAACTGAGAGAAGTCAGTGATTTCAGTTCAGGGAAGAAGTCTAGCCCAATGGAACTGGAGGCTACTTTTAGGGTATCTGGTATCAATTGCCAGGCGGCGCCATTTTACAATCCAATCTGCAATTATGGAACCTTAAACCTCCGTCTTCCCTACCATCACCGTCTTCCTCCCCTCTCAAATGCTTCGTTTTACACTCTCAGTAACCGCTACTGCAAAGCCAGTGCAAAAGAGAGCAGTACTGAAGCTGTAGAAAAAGAAACGGTTTTTTTCTCTAATTTGACGAAACTTTGATGATTTCATGCTTATTTAAATTTTTATTTTTGCAATTACAGTTTATTTTTGCTTATTTTTCAAGGGAAGGCGGAACCTGAATTTTTTAAAAAATTTTTGTGTTACTATTATGGGGCTTTGTTATTGAAATTTTATTGGGTTTTTGTGAATTTTTTTCATTTTCTAGGGAAGGAAGATGTCTGGTGATGATTCACATGATTTGGAGCTCGTAAGCTTAACGGCTTTGTGTCCTCTTGATGGTCGTTATTGGGCAAAGGTCAAGGAGCTAGCTGCTTATGTGGGCGAATATGGTTTAATTCGCTTTCGGGTTTTAGTTGAGGTATGCTTCTAATAGTGCAATTCCTTAACTGGTAATGTTGCTAAATTGCTTCCCAGACTTGTAGATAATTCTTGTTGCAAACCATCTCACCATACAAGTTTTCAAAGCATAATGAAAATTGTTGGTCAACTGATTAGTTAAGATTCTGGCTGGAAGTAACTTATCTAATCAGTACCGGCTTCAAATAAAGTAAGAGGAAAAAGGGCAAAATGGGTGGACAAACGGATACATGACATGACTTACTTTAATGTTTTTGGAGCTTTACTTTCTGTGTTATCTTGATTTTGAACTTTAGAGCACAGAAATCATATTTTTCCCTTTTGAAATTTTTTTGGGGGCTTGTGCTGGAAGTTTTATTTTGGTCTGTCTGATAATTCTGTAAGATTGGAAGGAAATGAAATTATTAAAATTTGATACTTGTATTGTTAGTCATGCTGAATTGCACCTGCTGAAGCTTTACTTCAGGAATTTTAAGTAATAGTAGTGACTCCTACCACAAAATGCTGTTATGGGGAAGGAAAGGACCAAAGCTTCTCTAGAAATCTCATTTTGAAATTTAAATATTTATTGATCGTGCAGCAGAAATACTGTAATGAGGAAAAAAAGAGATTAGTTTGTCATATTACATTTTACGCTCTGTATGCTGATGGAGACTGAGACATTGGCAGAATGATGTTAGATAGCGCTGGATAGTAGTATTGATTTGTGGCTTTGATCATGTCGTGAGGCTTGAAAGTGCTGCCAACATGCAATTGGTGTTAAAAGCATAAATTGTTGGCAAACAATCCACAAAGGAGTTTTACTCCCTGTATGTGCAAATGTGGCATGACATGAAATTCTGGCCATCCTAACTTGAGATCTGTATGAGGGCTATTGGCAAAGTGTGTTGGTTTATCTCTGTTGTGGGTTAAATGCTTCAGTTCATGAGCAGAGATCTCTTAGAGGGGACCTCTTGCTCTTGAGTCATATATAGTATGTGTGAATATGCTGAAGTGAGCTATGTTCAGACTTTCCAAGTTTACTGTGCCATTCTAATAAATTACTTTGCAACTGTAATTCTCTTGCTAACTTGATCATGCTTATTCTTTGAATTTGGATGGGCAGCTTTAGCACTTTAACATCTCACAGATGATGATGGGTGTTTCATGTCCTTTATTTCTTTCTTTGCCTTACTGTCGCCTCTGCCTTCATGAATTTCAAACAAAATCATAGCCAGAAATCTCTTTTTTTTTTTTTTTTTTTTGTAGGTGAAATGGTTGTCAAAACTTTCTCAAATTCCTGAAATTCCTGAGGTTCCAAGATTCTCTAAAGATGCTGAGACTTATCTGCAAGGCTTGATTGATGGATTTAGCTTAGATGATGCCATGGAAGTCAAGAAAATTGAGAAAGTGACTAACCATGATGTCAAGGCAGTGGAATACTTTTTGAAGCAAAGGTGCCAGTCACACCCAGAGATAGGAAAGGTATCAGTTTAGAACTTTGATGTTAACTGAATGGAAATGTCATGCTTCTACTCTATGGACATGACGTGATGGCCGCATTAGGACTCTGAGTTCTTTTGATTTCCCCTGCATGATGTTTCAAAAGAATTATAGAACCCAAAATAATATCTCTGTATGTTTTGCGTTTGTTCTGTATTTTTATTGTTGCTTGTCTAGGTGCTCGAGTTTTTCCACTTTGCCTGTACATCTGAAGACATTAACAATCTTGCTCATGCACTTATGCTGAAAGAAGCTCTTTCTATGGTGATATTACCTGCTATGGATGAAGTGATTTCAGCCATAAGTGACATCGCTATAGAAAATGCTCACGTTCCTATGCTTTCTCGCACCCATGGGCAGGTAACAGTCGATTTTTCTTTCTGATTATTTTATCTTTTTTTTTTCTTTGAGCCCGAGGGGGTTGGGGTGTTGGGAGTGGGTATACAACCTGAATTATTCTACCCTTTTAAGGCACAATGAATCTCCAATATATTTTATGACTTTTACTGCTGGATCTGTTTCTGATTCTTTACTGTTCAAACAGCTAAAACTTGAATGAATTGCTCATATCTGCCATTTCTTTGTAGCCAGCTTCACCTACAACCTTGGGAAAGGAAATGGCAATTTTTGCATTCAGGTTAAGGCAAGAAAAGCAGGGTATTTCAAAAATTAAAATACTTGGGAAGTTTGCTGGTGCTGTTGGAAACTATAATGCACGTCTTGTGGCGTATCCTGATATCAACTGGCCGCAAGTTGCAGAGGAATTTGTGGCATCTCTTGGAATTGATTTCAATCCCTATGTGCCTCAAGTATTTTCCTAAACTAATCATATTCTGCCTCAAATTTTCTCATTTCTTATACCTTATTTATTGTCCTTGACTAGTTTATTAAAATCTATTATGGGATGCTTGTAATGTTTGATCCTAAAGGCTTGGTTTTGGCAGATTTAGAAGCTTATTCAATTGTAGACATACATTAAGCCACACAGTGTTTTGAGTTGCCACTTGACCACTAGAATTACCAATTGGCGCTTTCTAGATTGTGATTCTGTGTCCTTTTAGTAATATCTGCTTGGTTTTGCCTCGTTTGAAGGTTTTAATACTGGTTCACAATGAATGATCTTCTGGTTTGATGACATTTTCATGATAATAAGTACCATGGTTTACGTCTTTGACATAATGACACTATTCAATACTTCATGGTTTTGATTTGAGTATTCTACAATGCAGATTGAACCTCATGACTACATGGCCAAACTTTTTCATTCTATAATCCAGTTTAACAACATTCTAGTTGATTTTGATAGAGACATCTGGGGATATATCTCTTTAGGTTACTTCAAGCAGGTCAGTGCGCTGTATTTTGTTGTTTTAATTTTTGTCTATGTTCTTATATGAACACTTTTCTCATGTATATATATGTACACTTGTTTCATGTTTACCAACATGTTGTCTCTCGATGAAAGATTGGTATTTATACATGGTTTTGAGCAGATAACTAAAGCTGGTGAGATTGGATCTTCTACAATGCCTCACAAGGTTAACCCAATTGATTTTGAAAATAGCGAAGGAAATCTTGGAGTGGCTAATGGAGATTTGTCCCATTTAAGCATGAAGTTACCTATTTCACGCTGGCAGGTAAATGTGCAATATTTTATTCTTCTCAATTGTGTCATCTTCAGCTCTACGTAAATAGCCATATCATCATTGTACTCAGAAGTTTTTACCCTGGCTGGGGATGTTGTTACTCAATTTAAAGAAAGTTGATTAGATACTGTTTTTGATAGATCCCAAGGTTGTGCTTGATATGCATGTGTAATTACTTTGGCTTGTGCTTTCTTTTTGTAGTTGCACTTTTATCTGCTTAAAGTTACTTATTGATTTTTGTGCTTGTCATTTGCAGAGGGACTTGACTGATTCTACTGTTTTGAGAAACATGGGTGTGGGTTTAGGACACTCTCTTCTAGCCTACAAGAATACATTAACGGGCATTGGAAAGCTTCAGGTATTCGACAATAGTTATCTCGTTGATGGTCAAGAAATATGAGTACCAGGGGGTATTGAATGTTGCATATTGTATATAAGAAAGATGCTTGTGTGGAATTAGTAGTCTCATGGTCATCTTGCTTCATTGGTGTGGTATTGCTGATCAGGAAATGAAGGGGGAATAACTTGTTGAAGAGATTATGTCTTGGGATGTGTTTAGAGGGAATAGCTGTTAGTAAGCTTTATACTTTGTGAAGTTGCTCAACCAGTTTTCTCAGTAATTGGTTTATCATGATTACTAGTTCAGAGGGAATAGTGTAGTAAGATTCTTAAGGTCTTCAGTTAAAGCAGTCTTTATGGTGGTTTTCACAGGCCAATAGTAGAACATAGTTTATTGAGAAATGTTGGGTTGCTTTAGTATTTTAGCTAGGGCTTATCAGTAGGCAAAAGTTGTTTGAGAATCGGATATAGGCCACGGATATGTGTCATCTGGGTCTATTCCACATTTTTCTTTCATTCTTCCTTCCCACTCACCCCTGCTAAAAAGTAGTGGTTTTTGTTATTATTATATTGTTATTGTTATTTTTGTTATTGTTATTCTTGTTATTGTTGTTGTTGTTGATGTTGCTGCTGCTGCAGCTCTTATTATTATTATTAGTATTATTAAATGTTTGTTGATTTGTGTCAACTACCTCAGCTGACAATTGGTGGCCTCTAATACATCTCACATTTGTACAAGAAATGCATTTCTGACAATACTGGAATAATAGCTCCTTGTGGCAAATCCACTTTGTCTTTTCCCTTGATGAATCCATTCCAGAAGGAAACTATGCACTCTTTCCCATATATTTTCTTTTTCTCTTTTTTCTTTTCTCAGATGAAAGAATCAAAGCAGTTTATCTTTTTTTAAATATTAAGAACTTTGCAAAAACTGGTGCATTGGGCATCATTTTTGTTGCTTCTAATTTGGTTGGCCTTGTTTTATTGTAGGTCAACGAAGCTTCCTTGAGTGAAGACTTGAACCGCACGTGGGAGGTGCTTGCTGAACCAATACAAACTGTGCGTGACTATCTTCATTTGATATCTTCTTAATATATTGATATTGAATTTGGTGTTTTTAGTTACTTAGTATCTACTTTTCTTTGTTGCATGTTTGAGAAGTTTGTATTCAGTAACTTGGCATATTGATAAAATGTTGGTATTATTTAGCATACTGGGCAGAAAAACTCTACATCAAGCTTTAGTTCTATAATTTCTCCCTGCATCAAGCTTTAGTCCTATAACTTCTCCTTCTGGTAGGTTTTTCCTTTGCTTCCAATTGGGTGCAGTGTGACTTTTGCTGTCTACTGTTCTCAGGCTAGATGGTCTTACTACATGGCAAGGGGGTACTGGATGACTTGCATGTGCTTATGAAGTTTAGTAGGTTTCCTCTAAACTACTTGGGGACATTGCTCCAGACCATCCCTAATTTTGAGCTACTGAAGTTATCCAAAATTTTGAACTTTTAAGTGGATTAACACTTCAGATCCAAATGCTGCTGATTTCCCCTTTAAATGCCTTGTCAAGTGTCAGTTTTTCACATTTTCTAAGGATGTGGGAAATGAAGTTCAGAAGTTAAAGGGAGAAGTATGGAATTGGTTTTAGTCCTTTGTCTGCCTAGAACTTCATTTACTAAAGCAGTCTGGATTTATGTCATGTGCATAAGGAGATCTCATAAAGGTTTACTATCTTTTATCTACGTAAGCAATTCTATATTAACTAACTCTTGTAATGTCTATGATGGAAAGATCCCATGTTAAATGGGGAAAAGAGTTACGGGAAAGATTCTAGTACAAGTTTAATGGCTTATTACATTTAGACATCTTTAATGAGTTCTCTATGTAATTGTTAACACCTTCAGATTTGAAAAAGAAATATATAATTAGATCATTTTCCCTGAGGCCAACTAATAGGAACTCCTGTACTGTCTTCATGGCTATGCCTGTTGTCTACCTGAAAGGCAAAATATTTATAGTAAATCTTTTAAATGGTTTGAGCTATAACATATAATTGATTGACTCGCAGTTCTTCAAGCTAGGAAGAGTGCAAGCAAAAGAGGGAAAAAAATGACAACTCAAGGAAGACAGATTTGGAAAAGGAAACTTTTTAAGTTCTTTATATAAATAAACATAAAAGACTGAACTACATGGAAACACAAAAAGCACATTGACAGCTGCCTTCCATCCCTCAGATACAGAGGGATGGAAGAAATTGTCTTTCTACAGCAATAGGATTCTCTACTAAATTTGAGTAATTTCTGTAAGCAGAGTAAGTCCAATTGTTCATCTAGTAAGACGATTCCTAAGCTCTTTACATAGACAACAAAAGCACACTCCTAAATGCTGCAAATGATGAATTTGCACTCAGTTGTTCAATTTTACTTTCATGACACATGAGCCCACAATCTTATGCACTCTCTAGAATACCACATGTAATAAAAGCAGGGAACTCCCTCTTCACTAAGATGTAGAGACCTCAAGGATTTGAGGAAGCATCTTTCATTTTTTAAAATCTTCTTTTACTCAGTTCAAGATATGTTTAACACAGATGACTTAAATACTTAGTTTAATCTTGTCTTTAGTTTGATTTTTACATGAGAAGTGCTGGGTCTGGAAGTCATTGTCTGGGTGGTCAATTGAAGTTGGGGTAATATGGATAGAGCTTGAATACTGAAGAAGTGATGACTGTTAAGATTCGGTAGAGGGAGAAGATTGGAGAGGTTTGTATGGGTAAGGGGTGAATGTGGGTTGGTCTCGAGAGAGAAGGCCTAGCTGGGTGGCTGAATATGTTGATAGCATGATGTGGAGGCAAACAGATAATCTGTAGAGGGTTGGATTAAGTACTAGAGATGATAAGTCACCATCGTTTGGAAGTGATCCAGATACTTTTCCCCTAACAAGAAATGGTCTGAGGTGGCAGTGGGAAGGAACTTTTCTAGGAAGTAATTGACTAATTCACAATTATTTTGGTCCCTTTTGAACACACTGCAGTTTTGAATGTCTGATTTTACTGTTTTTTGAGATTCTGGATGTTTTTCATATCACTAGCTTGAGTTAATTTTATAGCTTTTTTAGAATCGAAGACTCGTGATAATCTTTTTGTTTTGGTCTTTAGGTCATGCGAAGATATGGTGTACCAGAGCCTTATGAAAAACTAAAGGAGCTAACAAGAGGAAAAGCGGTGACCCAAGAGAGCTTGAGAGAATTTATTAAGAATCGGGATATACCAGGAGATGCAATGATGACGCTTTTGAATTTAACACCCCAAACTTATGTTGGAGCAGCGGCTGAATTGGCAAAAAACATAAAGACAGCCATAAATTTAGTGAATGGAGCCAGGGTCTAATAGGTTAAGGAGTGTGCAAGTCAGGTGAAATATAGTGCTGATTTGCTTCGACTTCATTGAGAGCTTGAGTTGTGAGAACTTGCTTCATATGGACAGAGGAAAACACATTTGCATTTCTCATTTCTACTAGTCAGATCGAGGGACCACTTAGCACTTTTCTTGAAATTTAGGCACAAATGTTGCGAAACAGCATTTTTTTTCTTCCCCCAATATGCATTTACCTGAGATGCGGGCATTCTTTTGTATTCTGATCGAGTTTCTTGGATCCCTCGAAAAGAGAATTGTACGTGGTTGCCGATTGGGAATGCCTAGTAGTTTGATCCACCATCGTGTTCTGGATTGTGAGAAAAGGTGATAGTCGCATGCACAAAGATTTTGGACTATCACCTTGTATGACTCAACTTGGAGTGTATTTTTCTTGAAAATTGATTCTTATACTACAAAAATGCTACAATGAGAAACAAGAATGCTAGCATGCTACAATGAGAGAGTTAAAGGAGAAACAAGGACTTTGCAGGCTGATATTGTAAACAAAAACAAATTTTACGGATTGGGGTAAATTGAGGCATTTTAGTGTCCCTGATTTGGTTAAATTATGTCAGTCTTGACTTATTCACGAAATTCCCAACTGTGATCGATGAATATCTTGTGAATGGGAGTTGAGTCTAATGAAATAGAAGAGACCCAAAGATTTGTAAATTAGATGAGTTTATCGAAAGTCTTACGCTTGTACAAGCTGGTGTATCATTTCTCCCTTCTTGTACCTATCATTTATATGACTATGGAACCGGACAGAGAGCCAGTTACACTTAATTTTGCAAGACTTTAAATTTACCATTCTGCTCATGAGGAGCCTTGAAACATTATGTATTTTAATTGGGGCTAAAATTAGCACGCACCATTTTCTATAGATTAATTCTTTGATTCGGTTACGTTGGTATGTTTTTCCTTTTTGGGTTCATGTGTTCAATATGTGAAAGCTCCTTTTATACATATATATACTCTCTACTGTGTTCCTTTTAACTCTTTTACTTTTCTTTATTTAATATTTTTTTTTTGCTTTGTGTGTCAGCCAGTTTTTGTTGTTATCAGTTGAAGCCGTTATATCAATTGTCTGCTATGAACTCGGACTGCTTATATTTTGTGTAGCAATACGAAAATTATATTCTGTTTTCTTATGCTCTAGTGCAGATTTATTTGAGATTGTTTCATAATGTTACTTCCTCCATTAATTCATATGTGTTTGTTAGGTTTAATGGCTCTAAATCCTATTACTCAACTTGCAATGCACCCACTTGAACTTGTTTTATAATGCATCCAACTCCACCCTTATGATGTGTTTGAATAAAGCCATCCTTTCTATCTCACTTATTTTCATTATCTTAATTATTTGTTACATTCCACTTTTAATAATACATCATCAACTCTATGCAAGAACAAAATATATGTGAACTACATTGCAAAGCATATTAAATCTAGTAAATCTATAATTTAAGTTCATATAAACTAGTTAGAGTTCACATAACTCAATTATACCAGTAAAAGTAGTAGATTAATTGATCATGTAAGAAATATTATTAATAAGTTATTAATAGCAAAACATTAAAAAAAAAGAAAAAGAAAAATAGTGTTCCATTGTATATTTGTTATCTATTACTAAATGATTGATCAACTAAGAGCATCTTCTAGGACAAATGATTATTGCATAATTATCCAAGTATTTCCATAAGGACCTACTAATATGCATCTATTATGCTTCTTGCATAATTATCGAACTATTCCGATGATGTTTTAATATAATTATAGTGACTAATGTAATAAGCAACACCATGATCAACTGATAAATCTCAAAAATCCTTAGGAAGCTCTATTTAATGCTGTACTCCACTTAATTTTGTACGGAGTGTTCTCCCAAATGCACTAGGCCAGTAACAAAGTAAGTGCCCCCTAGTGAATTACACTCGTGCTTACCTTTTTTTTTTTTTTTTTTTTTTTTCAGACACGATATAATCTAATGAGAAAATCATTCAAAATATCATTCACATTTTGTAGAATGATTTTTTTTGTCATTCACTTTTAAAAGTATACTTTTACGTTCCTTACAAATTCACATTAATCAAATTTGGTCCCTATCTAAGTTTTCGGCTAGTTTTTTGTCGGAATCCACCACGTGCCTTACACATGATCATTTTTGAAGGGTAAAATTGTCAAATCAAATGCACAATCCAATCCATAGTCCCGCACATTTCACAAGGTGAATTTTTTCATCCCTCACATTTTACAAAATAAAATTTTCCTTTCTTCATTGATCATGCGTACGAATAACTTTTTTTTAAACTCTTGTATATATCTGTTTGATTTTACCTAAATAATACGAATAACATGTAATATACCTCTATTTGATTTCGCCTGAACGTACTATTCAAGTGAAATTAAATAGATATATATATAGGAGTTTAAATAAATAGTTAATTTTGCACTTATGTTCATTTCTTTGTGCTCGAAAATTGAAAACAAAAAAGACATTTAAACCTAAACATTATCAAGTGTTTATATCGAATTAAATTTGGACAGAAAAAATAAACAAAGGAAAAGTATGACAAAAAGAAGTACATGATTGACACTTTCAAATTTTAAAATAATCACAAGACACGAAATTCAACTGTTAGTCTTAAAAATGGAGAGTAAAAATTTCAAATTTAAATTGCAATTTGTTATCATGATTATAGAATTTAAATTTTAAATTTAAACTGTATTTGTTATCATGACTATAGAATTCAAATTAGGACTGATTAATTATATGACCTTATTACACAACTCAATAAATGAATTATTAGTAAAAAAGAAAAAGTTACAAATATTGAATAAATTCATATGGTGAAATCAAATAGATATATATATATATATATATATATTCAAAACAAAATTGTCAGATTTAAACCTATATATATGTATATATTTATTAAATAACATGTGTACAACTACAATTAGTCTGTTTAGATAAAATCAAATAGAAATATATTACATGTTATTCGTATTGTTTAAGTGAAATCAAATAGATATATACATGGATTTTAAAAAAAAAATCTTCATACACATGGTCAATAAGAGATGAAAAAATTCATTCTATAAAATATGAGGGATGAAAAAAATTCATTTTGTGAAATATAAGGGAAGAAACAATTCATTTTGTGAAATGAAAGGGATTATAGATCGGATTATGTAAAATTTGATTTGACAATTTTGCCCCTAAAAAATGACCACATGCAAGCCACGTGATGAATTCCTACAAAAAATTAGTTAGAAACTTAGGTAGGAACCAAATTTGACCAATGTAAACTTGTAAGGAATGCAAAATTATACTTTCAAAAGTAAGAGATAAAAAAAAGTTATTTTACAAAATATGAGGGACGTTTTGTATGATTTTCCCTATTCTAATTTATACCTACTCCTACTCTATACTAGGGAAAAAGGGGATCTAAAGAGAATCTAAAAGGAACTGAAGTGCTACTGACTATACCTACCCCTATTCTATACTCAGACAAGAGAATCCAAAGCGATCCAAGAAAAATCTCGAAGGGACTAAACTACCACGGATCCAAACTTATGCCCCGCTGGTGAGCTTTCCAATAGTCTGAAATTTTGGAATGCAGTTTAATGAATTTAATCCTTTAATCTATATTCAAGTAGAGTTTTAAAACTCTCTTGACAGCCAACTACTTCTAGAGTAATTGGTTTACACTTGTGGCTCACTAGACTACAAAAAATTGTCATTGACTGCCTGATGCTAGCTGGAAAATCCCCCACTGGAGATTACTGCAAACTGCAAATAAAAACCACCCATTATTTCAGTTACAGGCACTTCACATTTCATTCAGTAAGCCAGTTAAAAGCGTATTCAGATTCGTTAATATCCAAAACATTTCTTTCTGATTGGAACAAATGAATATGTTTGACCAATAATTGATGCTGTTTTTTTTTCTAGTGTAGTAAGCAGGCCTTCAGTTAAGTACACTAAACTACACAATCATCTGCCCCTCAGAACACACTGCTGGATGGTACCCTACATGAAACAAATGTTTTACACGGGCATAGGCAAAGAAGAATTAACTATTTCTTTCGAAGACCCAGAATAACTTTTTCACTAGACATACATTAGAATATTTTAAGGAGAATTCTCCGGACTACATTGACATGGTAGCTAGAGTGCCTACTAAATAACTGCTAGATACACTAAAACAACATTAGCAGTATTGCACTAACTATATGTTGCACAACACAAGCATGATGAATTGCATAAAATCAGGACTTCTCACTCATGTATTCACTGCATAGTTGCAAAGAGGGATTGCCTCCTTAAAGTTCAGAAAATACATGACCAGAAGACTCTCAACAGCTAAAAGAACAAATCTACCCCTAAGATAACAAACAATGACGGAAGCTGTGGCCCTATAACTCATCACTGCTCTTTCCAAATCCTACCTGTGACTCTGAGCTTCAATTCCTTCCGATCCCCGCCAGAGAAAAACAGGGCCATGTTACGTTGGATAATGAGGCCATCAAAACTGTCACGAACTTTGCGGTGGCCATCTCTTATGCTTCTAGGAATTCCCTGCCATATCATCTTTCTGCCATTCCCGCCAACCTCGAGACTATAGCTATAGTTTTTGGCCTCATTGTCATCACCCATGAACCTCAAGAATGCTATGTAAACTGGCGCCATACCATGTTGAAATGCTTCAAAATGCAAGCAGAAGTATTGCCCAAAGCAACTGAAAACCTAAATTAAAAAAGAAGGTACAAGAGGTAAACAGATTGCTACAAATGTATAAGAGAAGCTATTAAAGGTTATCAAACAAAGGATAGCAATGGGCAGTTTAATTAATAGGACTCCTCATTATTTCCTACAAGTTCATTGCCCAGACAGCAAGGGACGTCAAAGATCAGAACTACAAACCTGAATGGAGTTACTAATAAATCCCATCATATTGCTTTATATGCATTAACTCCTTTTTAAAGTACCAATTTCTTGTATATGCTTTTCACAACCTTTGGCAATCAACAATTTTGTCACACACAAAATGGTTGTCATACTCTTAACAACTGGGGAGAAAGAGAAGGGGGGGGGGGGGGGGGGGGAGGACAGAGAAGATGAAAGGAGTAAAAGAAAAGGAATGGCTAAACAAACTAGATAGCTGGGGTTTAAAAACCTAGGCTTAGGTAGGAGAAAAATACCAACCACCAGTGAATGACCATCAAACCCACTTGGGGACAATACTTACTGTGAGCATCCATGTAGCATTCTCCACTTCATGTGGATTTGATTTGACGTAACGATGGTTAAAAGTACTGCCATTGTGCATATCAACTTTGTGGTCATCCTTTAGATGGGCCACCAAATAGGGAATGTCACCAATGACCGTGCACTCAGATCCTGCATAGGGGCAGTTGTAGGGTCTAAACGAACATTGAGATTCATGCTTTAACTTGCTGTAATAAGGATATATGCCCATGCACCCAAAACTCTGATATTTACAAGGAAGCTCAAGGGATGCGGCCACCTTCTCCAATGCAAGACATCTGATATTGCCAAGCTCATGCCTGCAGGTTGGGCAGCGGTTGTGCACCCTAGGCTTGCAACCAGAACAAATGGTGTGCCCATTCGAGCACTGCAACAGTAAGCAGAAAACAATATAATTAAATTGAACTGCAATAACTATACGATAAATTAAGATATGTGTACAAGATAAACTTCTTAAATGATTCACATATACCATGTCATCAAATGATAAGTTTCAACATGTAAATGCTATTACACAGGAGAAATAACAGAAACAAGAAAAACCAAGAGAATGTCCCTTAAGATTATTATTACAGATGTTGAGCACTTAAGGGTAGACTAGATCAAATTGATGCAGCTATAAACTGATGATCTACGATTACAAGCTTTCAGTTGACCGCGAACTGACATCACGTACAAAATATTAAAATAAATATAAGTACCTGGTGAATAGGAGGGTACATTGCATTCAAGCAGACAGGACATTCCAACAACTCACGAACACTGCTAGAAACAGTCAGATTAGGTTTCACAGCAATTTGAGTAGCGTCATTCATGTGCTCGCTAACTTCCAGTAATTCTTCATCCTGAGCAGGATCAATGACCTCAGGTTTGTTGCGCAAGTCATCGAAATAACAATTTCCAGTTGACATCACCAGAATAAGCAGCTTAGATCCTCTACATGTCAATTCAGTTAATACGTTGAGTAGCATACATAACCATTCAAATTCATTAAAGCAAAACTATGACAAACAGCATCCACCACAGTAGCAAATTACAGACCAGAAGTAAAATGCAATCACATACAAACTACACCAAAAATAATAAATCGAGAAGACTAAAAGAAACAAGAAGAAATAGTTAAACCCTGCCAACTCTTATCGACATCATACTGTAAGAGTCAAATTTACTGATAAGATAACGGTCACATTCTCACTACTAAATGATTGAACTTTTTAGTGTTCACGATATCAAGAACTAGACACTGAATGATGCACTTGCACATATCTCCAAACGACTGATTATCTTTTCCACGCCAACTATTCAAAGCAAAATGACATCATTGCACCAATAAATCCATTTCCCAGATTCCCAAATGCTTTTAATTGAAAAATAACCATCCATTATGGCCTTAAAAATCTCAGAACTTTAATCCTTTATCAATACTCAAATATTATTTCATTGAAAAAAAAGGAGAAGGTTGACCTATTTGTACACAATTATATTCAGATACAATCGTATAAAATTGGTGATTTAATGTACGGCATATCATTTACCCAATTTCGGATCAGACAGATTTGATTTAAAAAACCGTACACATTAAAATTTACGACACAAGAAATTTGGAGCATATGAATTTCAAAACCAAAATAAAATCCCAAAATCAGAAAACAACCGAAGTTGAAACCGCTTTCAAACCGAACCCATATCAGATCTCAAATGAACATCTACCTCTGAAAATAGTACTAACTAGCAAAAAAATAAAAAGACTAGTAAAACAACAAAAAATAAACCAAAAAAACTCCACGGAATTTTCTGGAACAAGAAAACCCAAAGCAAATTGGGATATCAGTGAGAAAAGAAAAAGAAAGTACCTGGAGAATTTACGGTAGAATCAAAATCCCACGAGAGGAGAGACAAGAAGAGGAGGAGAACCAACCCTAAAGAGGGCTTTGGTGATTTCTGTTATAAAAGTACAAAAAAATCCAACCAACCGACCTGCCAATCAATCAATCAATCAAACAAATGACGAATCAAAGAAATGGAGAAGATAATATAGAATTTAGTGCGGGATTCTTGCATAGTTTTGTCCGGCACTCTGGCATAGCGTGGATAGGGTAGCGAATGAAATCAAGAGATGTTAGGAGGAGAAAATGAGAAATTGGAACTGTATATACGAACCGAACCCCTCTTTTCAATTTTCAATTTTCAAACTAAAGCCGTAAGAGGAGAGAGAGAGAGGTGGGGCGGGGGGGAGCGTGGACGTCGGAGGGGAGAGAGACTTGTCGAAAGAATACAAAACAGGGAACTACTTGACAAAAAGAAGATGAAAAGTTTATTAGATCAACTTGGCTTAGCGTTTGTGTACAATTTGTACTTATGCGTAATCATAGGCTTAGTGTTTGTGAACAATAGTTATGCGTAATTACATATTTTAAAAAGGATTTTTCTAACAATAAACATCTAACATTCACCTAACTTATTATATATATATACATATATACTAATAATTATTATTCTTTCCTATATTTATATATTTTTTCTATTTAATCTTACCTAACGTTTCTTATATTTATTTACTTTTCTTAATTAATATTATATTTTCAAAAATATAACACTTAAAATATATTTTAACGACTATCGTATGAACACCCGTTAGACAGACCGTTTTATAAAGGGTTTTAGTTGTATTCAATTGATACTTTAAAAATGTAGTGTTAAAGTGTATAAAAGCCAAAAGACGGGATTAGGTTAGATGTTAAAATGGAGTGGAAGGGATTGTAAATAAGAAATCTTTTGATTTCTTAATAATTGTTAATGTATACACGTAACATGATAGGGGTTCGATGTGATGTAGATATGTTAATTAATGTCTAATTGGCACCCCTTAAAAAAAACCTTTTGAAAATTGCAAAACATTAGTATTTTATTTTGGTTAAGATGGTATTATACAATTATTCTACCAAATGTATGGGCATTCGTAGCTCAAAAGGTTATTAAAAAAGGGTTTAACTGCAAACTCTTTTTCAAAGTGATTAGAGGAGTTTCTGGCATTATAGTGTTGTAAGTCCCACAGACAACCAAGAGGGGGGGTGAATTGGGTTGATTAAAATCTTAACCAAGTTTATGCACTTTTTCTTTAATGAAAATTTACCTTCCTTTTTAGTAATGATCAACCAAGTAGATTAGAAGACAATAGCAATATTGATCAGAGAAGCAAGTATAGATAAGCAATGAAGATTTTATTAAACAGAAAAGTAAGATAGGGAATCAAACCAAGTGTCTACCAAGCTGTCCTCAAACTTGAAGACCAAACACTAGGAAGAGCAACTTCTCCTTGATGAAAGAAGATCAACTAGATGTACAATGGAGGGAGCACTTCCTCCTTGCCCTAACCCGCACTTAGTCAAGCTAAGAAGTTTTACAATCACTCAGAAAACCCTCAACAAAGCTACACTAAAGATTCTTTCAACCACAAAAGAAATGCTCAACATAAATTCACACCACTTTAAAACAAATCTGCTTTGGAGACTATTTTCTAGCTAAAATATCTCTTGAGAACTTGTAAACAAAGTGTGCAAAAGTCCCTACTTCGTTCAGACCAGTTTGATTTTAAAGGGAACCAGAAATGGGTTTCATCAATGCTTCCAACGGATAGAAGGCAGCTGAAGAGTCAACTAGCCGTTGGGGCTGTCGGACGTCCGACGATCGAATCATCGTCCGAACCAATCGTCCGATGATAGCCATGTTGAGGTTCGGACGTCCGATGAGTTTTTTTGTCGTCCGACAGCACAGCGTCCGACCTTGGGCCGAGAGTTAGCAAGTTATCTTGGAATTTTTCGGACGTCCAATCTGGTTGATATGCGTCCGAGGTGTGCGTCCGATCCTTCCGGGCGTCCGATGCTCCCATATGAGCGTCCGACAGAGCTTCCTTCCTGATGTTTTTCATCCTTTCGGACGTCCGACAGATTCCTTTCGGCCGTCCGACCTGATTGTCCTGTTTTTGCTTCACATTTTGGTTGTTTTGCTTTTGATGACATATTCGAACCTGATTCTTGGATAGACAAAAACACTTGTTTTCGAAGAAGGTTAGATAAACATTTCAAAGTGCCAAGAATGACACACAAGACACACTTAAAAGACAGTATCTTTGATCGGAACAAAACAATTACTAAATTCATTTATATTATTTCAATCTTGTTTGCCACATCCAAAGCATCGTAGACTGGAGTCAATCAGACATATGCTTTCCTTGTTCCATCAGGCCTGATCAAAGTGTTCACTTTCTTGGTCTGTATAAACGAACTTTTGTGATCATCAAAACCAAGAATAACATTTTCTAACGGCTTGGAGTAAAGATGACAACCAGTCATGCTATGTTTGTTGAGGGGCAATCTGTTACTAGACCTCCCATGTTCAGTGGCTCTAACTATGTTAGCTGGAAAGAACGGATGATTATCTTTTTGCAATCTATTGATATTGAACTATGGTTTATTGTGAGTGAAGGACCGCATGAAGCTAACTTTCTTGATGCAGATACAGGGTTGCTTCGGCCAAAAACAAGAGCTGAAATGAATGCTCAAGATAGGACTAACCTCACATTGAATGCCAAGGCCATGAATGTTATTTATAGTGCCCTAGATTCAAATGAATCAATCAGAGTAAAAGGCTGCAAATCGGCTAAAGAAATGTGGGATAAACTAAGAGAAATCCATGAGGGTGGTGACAATGTAAAAGAACAGAAAAAAGCCATCTTGGTCACGAAATATGAATCATTTAAAATTGAACCTCTTGAGGATATTGACAAAATGTATTGCAGGTTCACTGACTTGATCAAAGATCTCGAGGCGTTGGGCAAAGAGTACACCTTGGGAGAGAAAAACAGGAAAATTCTCAATGCTTTGGGCAAAGAATGGGAAAATAAAGTGACTGCAATAGAGGAGGCTAAGGATTTAAGTTCTGTGCCTATTGAATCTATCATTAACTCACTAACCTCTTATGAGTTGAAACTGAAATCTAAAGTGCAGGAGGAAGAGGATGCTAGAACAAAGAGAAACATTGCTCTAAAGACTACTCAAGGTGAAGATGATACAGCTCACTTGGATGATGAAAACTCAGATGGTGATGATAATGATCTTGCTCTCATCACCAGAGGCTTCAATAGAATCTTGAATAAAAGAAAGTTTAGAAGGGGAGGACCTAGCAATCAATTCCAGAATCAGCCATCTATCACAAAGTACAAAGGAAAACAAGATTTCAACAAGAAACAGTTGGACAAATGCTTCGAATGTGGACAGCCTGGACACTATGCAAACGAATGCCCCATGAAGAAGATGAAAGATGGAAAAGCTGATCGGAAGCCAAGATTCAACAACTTTCAGATTACTTGGAATGAATGCAACTCCGAAGGGGAAGTTGAAGAAGAGGAAGAATCAGCTCAAATGGCCTTCATGGCTATTGGAAATAATGAGGTAACTTCCCCACACTCTCAATCTGAAAGTGATAATGATAAAGATGATGATCTTGAATCTTTTGTTGAAAAACTGCATAATGCCTTGAAGGAATCTTATGATAAAAACAAGCAGTTAAAACAGAAAATGGCTTTTCTCATTCAAGAAAATGCAAGTCTTTTTCAACAAAATAAACAACTAAAAACCGACAATAAAAGTCTAGTAAGAGCCGGATGTAATGTTCAAGATGAGCTTGATAGAAAGACAAATATTTGTGAAATGCTGAAGGAAAGACAGGGTGATTTGGAAAAAAGAATGGACAACTTGGATGAGACTCTGAAAGCAAGAAAGCAGGAGTTTAGCAAAAGGAACATGTTATTTACCCATCCTACTACTTTTCAAAGAACATTTGCACACAACAAAATTGCACATGGGTTCACAACATATAGAAGAGGTGGATTGAGATATATCAAACCAGTACATGTTAAGGACTCTTCCATTATGTGTGGTTTTTATTGTCAAAGAGGGCATTTGAAAGGTAATTGCTATGTGAAAAGAAATCTGAACAAAGGGATGAAGTGCATGTGGTTAGTTAGATACAATGCTAACTATTATGGACCCAAAAATTAAAAAGGGTACCAAACACCTTTTCTTTTCAGGAAAAATGCTCAAACAAGTCCAAATGGTTCATTGATAGCGGTTGCTCAAGGCACATGACCGGTGATCCTTCCTTGTTCATAAAGCTGAAATCAAAATCAAGTGGAAAGGTAACATTTGGTGATGATGTGAAAGTTAAGACAATTGGAATAGGTGATGTTGGTAAGGATGGTGAAACTTTTGTTCATAATGTGCTCTTGGTTGATAACTTAGGTTATAACTTGCTTAGTGTTAGTCAATTGTGTGATAAAGACTTGTATGTGTTGTTTAAAAAGCATGAATGCATTGTACTTGATTCCAAATATAATATTGTGTTCAAAGGGAAGAGGTTTAATGACATATATATTGTGATTCTTGATAAAGTTGATTCTTCTAATTTAAAATGTCTTAAAGCTTCAAATGAAGATCCTTGGTTATGGCATAGAAGACTCTGTCATTTTAACATGGATTTACTAAAGGAAATTTCGAAAAAGGAGTTGGTTAGAGGCTTGCCAAAAATCAGTTTTGATAAGGACAAAATATGTGATGCATGTCAATTTGGGAAGCAAACAAAAATTTCTTTTAAACCAAAAATGTGTGTATCTACTTCAAAACCTCTGGAACTCTTGCATCTTGATTTATTTGGTCCCACTCAAATCACTAGCTTGGGAGGTAAGAAATATTGTTTTGTAATTGTTGATGATTATTCTAGATACACTTGGGTGATATTTCTTGCTCATAAAGATGATGCCTTCAAAAATTTTACTTCAATGTTTGCTAAGTGCAAAATCTGCTTGGGTTAAAAATTGTTAGGATTAGAAGTGATAATGGGACGGAATTCAAGTATTGTGATTTTCCAGAATTTTGTGATCATAATGGTATAACACATGAGTTTTCTATTGCAAGAACTCCACAGCAAAATGGTGTTGTAGAAAGGAAAAACAGGACTCTCCAAGAGGCTGCTAGAACTATGTTGAATGAATGTAGGTTGCCTAAATATCTGTGGGCTGAAGCGGTAAACACTGCATGTTATGTGATGAATAGAATACTCTTGAGACCTATTTTAAAGAAAACTCCTTATGAGCTGATTTTTGATAAGAAACCTACGGTTGGTTATTTCAAAATATTTGGTTGTAAATGCTTTATTTTGAATCTAAAGGAATATCTTGGTAAGTTTGATAAAAAATCTGATGAAGGAATATTTTTGAGGTATTGTGAGAATAAAAGAGGATATAGAGTTTTTAATAGAAGGACTCTTGTGATTGAAGAAGCTATACATATAACTTTTGATGAAACCAATGATGATAATTCCAAAAGTTCGTGTGAGGATGATGATGTAGGTGTTCGAGAAGGAATGGAAAAGTTATCAATTGGAAATGAAGGAAGTTCTAAACCAGCAGCAACTGAAATGGAAAATGAAGTTCATAATGATCAAGAAGAGGAAGATGAAGACAAAAATGATGATCCACTCAAAGATCTTCCCAAGGCTTGGAAATTCAGCCAAAATCATCCAAAAGAGCTGATAATTGGTGATCCATCCGAGAAGGTAAACACTCGTTCCTCATCTAGAAAATTGATTGACAATTTTGCTTTAGTTTCTCTTTTTGAACCCAAAAATATCAATGATACCTTAAAGGATGAAAACTGGATTTTGGCTATGCAAGAGGAACTCAATCAATTTGAGAGAAATGAAGTTTGGACACTTGTTGATAGACCTCAAAATCAACCTATCATTGGCACAAAGTGGATATTTAGAAATAAGTTGGATGATAAAGGTGTTGTTGTAAGAAATAAAGCCAGATTAGTTGCTAAAGGATATGCACAAGAAGAAGGAATCGATTTTGATGAAACATTTGCTCCCGTAGCTAGATTAGAATCTATTAGAATGCTACTTGCTTTTGCTTGCTTCAAAGGCTTCAAATTGTTTCAAATGGATGTTAAAAGTGCCTTTTTAAATGGTTTTATTGATCAAGAAGTATATGTGGATCAACCCCCCGGTTTTGAAAATACAAAATTTCCAAGTCATGTGTTTAAACTATCTAAAGCTTTATATGGTCTAAAACAGGCTCCTAGAGCTTGGTATGAAAGACTAAGTGGTTTTCTGATTGAAAATGGTTTCAAAAGGGGTGTTGTGGACACCACACTTTTTACTAAGCAAGTGTTGAATGACCTTCTTATTGTGCAAATATATGTTGATGATATTATTTTTGGTGCTACTAATGAGTATCTATGTAAGGAGTTTTCCACCACTATGCAAAGTGAATTTGAAATGAGTATGATGGGAGAATTAAATTTCTTCCTTGGACTTCAAATACATCAAGCTCTTGAGGGAATTTTTATAAATCAAGCAAAATATACCAAGGAATTGCTGAAAAGGTTTGGCATGGAGGACTCAAAACAAGTTGGAACTCCAATGTGCACTTCTACAAAGCTTGACAAAGATGAAGAAGGTAATCATGTGGATGAAAAGCATTATAGAGGTATGATCGGAAGCCTACTTTATTTAACCGCAAGTAGACCTGATATTATGTTTGCTGTTTGCTTGTGTGCTAGATTTCAATTTTGTCCAAAAGAATCACATTTGAATGCTGTAAAAAGAATTTTTAGGTATTTGAAAGGTACATTAGACTATGGTCTTTGGTATGCTAGATCTAATGAGTTTGCTCTATATGGTTATTCGGATGATGATTTTGGAGGTTGTCATGTGGATAGAAAGAGTACGAGTGGAACTTGTCATTTTCTTGGAAATTGTTTAGTCTCTTGGTTTAGCAAGAAACAATGTGCAATCTCTTTGTCTACCACCGAAGCGGAATATATTGCCGCTAGTGCATGTTGTGCTCAACTTCTATGGATGAAGCACACTTTGAATGATTTTGGATTGTTGTATGACTGCATGCCTGTATTCTGTGATAATACTAGTGCTATCAATTTGACCAAAAATCCTATTCATCATTCTAGGACAAAGCACATAGATATAAAGCATCACTTTATTCGTGATCTTGTTCAAAAAGGTGAAATATGTGTAAATTATGTTTGTTCTAAAGATCAATTTGCTGATATTTTTACGAAAGCTTTGCCATTAGAACAGTTCATTCATCTAAGATCAAAATTAGGAATAATCGAAAAATCATCTTAATTTTCTTTGGGTCTTCGGACGTCCGAAAGAAGATGAACGGACGTCCGATGATGTTCTTCAGCCATTTTCCAGATTGCGCTTGTTCGGACGCATCTGTCGGACGCACAACTTCGTTCGGCCGTCCGACAGAGCAACGGCTCATTTTTTAAAAAACAACTTTCTTCCTCAATTGCCTCAGACTCTTCCTATTCTATTTTCTATCGGACGAAAACTCTCCCTTCCCTCACTCCCAAATTCGTACCATTTTGAAGCTCCCATTCCCAAATTGACTCAACCAAAACAGTTCCTGGTCAATTGCAAGTCATTTTTCCTGATCATTTCACAAAATCATCTATCACTTCGCACATTCCCAAATTTTTCTCAAAACCCTACCTTCTCATAACCGCTCTGTCAAATCTTGTACAAGGTCGTTTGTTCCAAAATTTTTGTTCGATTCACTTCCCTACTGCTGTGTGCATTATTTGCATTCTTCACTCCACACATTTCGCGCAATGGTGAATCTAAGGGGAGGAAAAGTTACTGCCGGACGCAAGCATCCACTCAGGGATGTGGATGAGGATCTTCCCACTGTCAAACGGACATCCAAACGCTTCAAAAGGGGAGCTATCAAGGGTCAAATGTCACGGCCTACTCCACAACCCACTTCTCAACCAGAATCTGGACAGGGGACCTCTTCTCAACCGCCTCCTAAATCAGTCCCCCTCCCTCCATTCTTTGATGATGCTGCGAAAGACAAATACGCCTGGATATCCCAGAAGGGTGTCATCCCTCAAAGAACTGTAAACCCCTCTGAATTTCGCTCCATAGGGTTAGAGTCCATTCTGAGTCTATTTGATTTCCAGAAATGGTCACATCTGATTTCCATGCCCAATGTCTACTATCCTGATATGCTGCATCAATTTTTTGCCAATCTTAGGAAAGGAACTGACCAAACTGAGATCATGTCTAGGGTAAATGGGGTAGACATAATCTTTGATTCTGATGTTGTGAATTCCATTTTAAATACTACCATTGAACGTTTATGCAAAGATAAGGTTGCTAATTTCTTTTCCTATGAAGAGCTTCCTACTGCTGCAAATCATTTTGATGGGACAAAAATGTTAACCTATTTCAAAAGAAGTTTTTCCTCACCTGCTGATGCTAAGTTGAATGATCTGGCCCCTGTGAATTTAATTGCTTTTTCTATCATTTCAAACCTGCTTGTGCCCACTGATGGGCACAGAACTGATGCAAACAAAATGGAGTTGTATCTATTTTATTGTTTTCGAGAAAAAATTCGTATTGATTTTGGTTTTGTTATGTGCAAGTTTTTACTTCGCTATGCTACTGACTCTCGAAGAAAACTATCCTATGGAAAGTTTCTTCAAAAGATTTTTGAGTTTTACAAAGTTCCAATTCTAGGTGTTTGTCCCAAAGAAGCATCTTCTTATGCCTTTACCAAAGCATATTTTGAAAGAAAAAATCTTGTTTTTAAAGATAATCTGTGGGCATATAAGGGGGCATCATCTAGTGAACAGAGGTCTAAGACTGTACATGATCCTTCACCCATTTCACTCACTCCTATTCACCCTAGAAAGTCTGCCATTAAAGCATCTTCCTCTTCCAGTAATGAAGTAATTGAGCTTCTTCAAGAACTCAAACAGCATGTTCTTCTTCTAGAACATGGTCTCATGCTCACCATGTCTTCTGAGCAATAAACTGCCTTTCTTGACAAAAAGAATCTTCTTTTTCCTCCACCTGTGGTTGAGGAAGTTTCCCATGACAAAGAGTCACACCCCACTGATCCAAGTTCATCAATTCCGGATCCTGGTTTTTCAACCCCTGTGACTCCTCATGGCACCTCTACATTAGATAAAGGCAAGGCACCAGTTGAAGAGGCTGCTGAAGATGATGAAGAGACTGAAGAGGAGGATCTTGACCAATATCAGCTCTCTCGGAGGACACCTGGATCCACTTAGTTCATCATTTAGGACATTTGCATGTTGTCTGTCTCGTTTATGTGTTTGTGGTATTCAACAATGAATATGTAATGTAATGGATATTTTAAGTTTCTTTTGGTATGTTTTTGATGAATGTTTAAGTTCTGTTTTGATGGATGTTTAAGTACTGTCTTGATGGATGTTTGTTTGTCTATTCTAATTGTGTGAATATAATGAATTTTTTTTTTTGGTTTTCATTGATGAATGTATTTGTGGATGTGTTGATGTGTTGATGTAATTGGTTGCCCTTTGTGATGACAAAAAGGGGGAGAATGGAAATGATATACTAATTGATTGATATGTTGGATTTGATGAGGATTTGATGATGTTGGATATGTTGAATTGATTGATGGTTTAATTAAATTTGGATTTTGCTGATGGATTGAATTGGTGATATGTTGGTTGTGAGTTGCTTAATTGTCATATTTTTGGATAATTGTCTAAACTCGGTTGGGCAGTCTAGTGAGGGGGAGGTTTTCAAAATTTTTATGATTCACTAAGGCAGGGGGAGTTCTTGTCTATTTTGAAAGGGGGAGTTTTCATTGCAATCATCAAATTTCATTTCAAACTTTTGTTTTGTCATCATAAAAAAGGGGGAGAATGTTATTCTTGGTTTTGATGATCACAAAAGTTCGTTTATACAGACCAAGAAAGTGAACACTTTGATCAGGCCTGATGGAACAAGGAAAGCATATGTCTGATTGACTCCAGTCTACGATGCTTTGGATGTGGCAAACAAGATTGAAATAATATAAATGAATTTAGTAATTGTTTTGTTCCGATCAAAGATACTGTCTTTTAAGTGTGTCTTGTGTGTCATTCTTGGCACTTTGAAATGTTTATCTAACCTTCTTCGAAAACAAGTGTTTTTGTCTATCCAAGAATCAGGTTCGAATATGTCATCAAAAGCAAAACAACCAAAATGTGAAGCAAAAACAGGACAATCAGGTCGGACGGCCGAAAGGAATCTGTCGGACGTCCGAAAGGATGAAGAACATCAGGAAGGAAGCTCTGTCGGACGCTCATATGGGAGCATCGGACGCCCGGAAGGATCGGACGCACACCTCGGACGCATATCAACCAGATTGGACGTCCGAAAAATTCCAAGATAACTTGCTAGCTCTCGGCCCAAGGTCGGACGCTGTGCTGTCGGACGACAAAAAAACTCATCGGACGTCCGAACATCAACATGGCTATCATCGGACGATTGGTTCGGACGATGATTCGATCGTCGGACGTCCGACAGCCCCAACGGCTAGTTGACTCTTCAGCTGCCTTCTATCCGTTGGAAGCATTGATGAAGCCCATTTCTGGTTCCCTTTAAAATCAAACTGGTCTGAACGAAGTAGGGACTTTTGCACACTTTGTTTACAAGTTCTCAAGAGATATTTTAGCTAGAAAATAGTCTCCAAAGCAGATTTGTTTTAAAGTGGTGTGAATTTATGTTGAGCATTTCTTTTGTGGTTGAAAGAATCTTTAGTGTAGCTTTGTTGAGGGTTTTCTGAGTGATTGTAAAACTTCTTAGCTTGACTAAGTGCGGCTTAGGGCAAGGAGGAAGTGCTCCCTCCATTGTACATCTAGTTGATCTTCTTTCATCAAGGAGAAGTTGCTCTTCCTAGTGTTTGGTCTTCAAGTTTGAGGACAGCTTGGTAGACACTTGGTTTGATTCCCTATCTTACTTTTCTGTTTAATAAAATCTTCATTGCTTATCTATACTTGCTTCTCTGATCAATATTGATATTGTCTTCTAATCTACTTGGTTGATCATTACTAAAAAGGAAGGTAAATTTTCATTAAAGAAAAAGTGCATAAACTTGGTTAAGATTTTAATCAACCCAATTCACCCCCCCTCTTGGTTGTCTGTGGGACTTACAATTGGTATCAGAGTTTGGTCTCTTTTGATCAAGCTTAACCGCTTAGAGTAAAAATCATGGCAACCATAAAAGTTTCTTTTTTAGAAGGGCAATCTATTGATAGACCACCTATGTTTAATGGTTCTCATTTTAGCATGTGGAAACAAAGAATGATGATTTTCTTACAATCCGTTTATATTGAATTATGGTATGTAGTAGAAAATGGTCCTTATGAAGCTAGAATAGTTGACTCTACCACCAATTTGAGTAGATTAAAGACTAGACAAGAATTGAATGAAAAAGACAAGAGATACCTTTCTTTGAATGCCAAGGCCATGTGTATATTGTACAATGCATTAGATGTAAATGAATCTAGTAGGATTAAAGGTTGTAAATCAGCTAAAGATATTTGGGATAAATTGTGTGTATTTCATGAAGGTAACCAAGATATTAAAGAACAAAAGAAATCTTTGCTTGTTTCTCAATATGAATTTTTCAAAATGCATCCTCTTGAAAATGTTGATAAGATGTGTAGTAGATTTTGTGACATTATTGAAGATCTTAAATTGCTTGGAAAAGAATATTCTTTGGGTGAGAAAAATAGAAAGATTTTGAATGCCTTACCAAAAGAATGGGAAAACAAAATAAATGCTATAGAAGAGGCAAAGGATTTAAATTCTATGTCCATTGAATCTCTTGTGGATACCCTAACCTCTTATGAATTAAAGCTGAAATTCAAAGTGCAAGAGGAAGAAAATGCAAGAATGTATAAGAGAGGCGTAGCTTTTAAAGCATCTCAAGTGGGGGATAACCCATCCTTCATGGGTAATGAAATCATGGAAGTGGACAATGATATAACTCCTCACATCAAAAGTTTCAAGAAGATCTTCAACAAGAGATGCTCAAGAGGAGATTGCAAAATTACATGGGATGAATGCAATTCAAAAAGAGAAAAAGAAGAGTTGGCCCAAATGGCACTAATGGCCGTTGGAGAAGATGAGGTAAGTTCTTATCACTCTTCTTGTGATGAAGATAATGAAGATGATGATGTGAAAATTCTTATGATTAAAATGTATAAAAGTTTGAGAAAATCTTATGCTAAAAATAAAGATTTGAAAACAAAAATAAATGATTTGTTGGAAGAAAACTCCAAACTGTTTCAAGAAAACAAATGTTTAAGAATGGAAAATGATGATTTAAAAAATCAAAAAAGTGTTTTTGATTTCAAAAATAATTTGAAAAGGAAGTTAGAAGAGAAAACAAAGTTTTATGAAAAAATGTTGGAGGAACAAAATGTGTTAAAGAAAAGAATTAATGACTTGAACGAATTTCTCCAAAATGAAAAACAAAAGTTTTCTCAAACAAAAGAAAGCAAATCTTTTCAAGGCACAAATAAATTTGCTATGATAAGAAGTAAGAAAATTAGTTGCATTAAATCCACCTATGTGCAAAATACTTCTATCATGTGTAACTTTTGTTGCAAATTTGGACATATGCAAAATGATTGCTATGTAAAGAAAAATATGAGAAAAGGCATGAAATTCATGTGGATTGCTAGATCATGTCGTATTAACTCCCAAGGACCCTATAAAGAAAGGGTACCAAATGAAATTTCTCATATTTAGGTACATCATGAAGATTTGATCCAAGTAGTGCTATATGGTTGTAAGTACATTTGAAAATTTTGATATTCAATATGGTCTTGATTTGAAAAATAAAGGGGGAGTTTGTTTTTTTTTTTATTGATGCCAAAAGGGGGAGTAGGATTTATTGAAATTTCTTTGTATGTTGGCACTTTCTAAGGGGGAGCTTTATTTGAACTTATTTGATAAAAGAAATCTTCATTTTGTTTGTCATCATCAAAAAGAGGGAGATTGTTGACCTTGGTCGATCAATCCTTGGTTTTGATGATTAACAAACCAAAATGTAGATTTGGGCTAATGTTTTTATGTGAGTAATTTGTTAGAACAGATTCTTGTGGCATAAAAGAAGAAGCAAAAACAGGGCACTCATATGGGACGTCCGAAAGGAAGCTATCGGACGTCCGAAAGGATGACGAACATCAACGGACGCACATCGATCGCATCGGACGTCCGAGAAATTTCGCAAAGATTTGATGACTCTCTGACGACGGTCGGACGCAGGGTTCGGACGTCCGACAGGTGGTTTGGACGCAGGGTTCGGACGTCCGACAGGCCAACGGCTAGTTTTGACAGCATTTAATATTTGACCGTTGGAGAGCCTTTTGGAGCCATTTCTCACCTTCTATAAAAACCCCAAAGCACAAGAAGACAAGGGACTTTTGCCAACACAAAATACAAGCTTACAAGTGAGATTTTTGAGTAGAAAGATTCTTTGTTGGTTGTATAAGGGGTTGGGAAAGTTGGGTTGTGAGGTTGCTCAAGTGAAAACCTTGGTGAAGGTGAACCTATCACTTGGAGTGGTAAAACCTTGGTGAAGGTTGCCTCATTTGTATAAAATAGTTCTTAATTGGGTGAGTGATCTTTCAAGTGTAGGTTGTTGAGGGTTAACTAGAATTGTTGTAAAACTCCTTGGCTCAACCAAAGAGTATTTGGGGTGAGGAAGGAGTGAACCTTCACTTGTACATCTTGGTTAGCATCGCCATCAATTGAAGAGGCTATTGGATTGATATTTGGTTTGCATTTCTTATCTTTTCTCTTTAATTAAGTTTTCTTTATTGTGCTTAAATTTGATATATCTTTGTGCATCATTGTGAAATTGTTTGTACTCATTGGGTTGCACCGGGTATTACAAGTGTATTAATAACCTTGAGTTTGTTTGGATAGAAGTTTATTTGGATGAAGTTTTTTAAACAAAAAATCCCATTCAATTTAGAATAAGATGCAGTTCTCAAATCGTTGAAAAATAATCGTTACAATTATTATGTATAAGATTTGATATTCATTTTTTTATAAAACATATAGAAAATTGATATTTATCCAAATAAAATATACCAATAAATTATTAAATGGCAGTGACTGAGTATAAGAATAGAGATAGAAATAAATATGATAGTAGGTAGTTAAACAAAAAAAAAATTGGCAGCCAGTCTTTTTAAAAAAAAAAAAAATTCATTGACACAGCCTGGCAGCCAGTGGTTTTTTTTTTTTTTTTTTTTTTTTTTTAAAAAAAATTTTGGATTTTGCTGCCTGGCTGTGTCAGCTTGGCAGCAATAGTTTTGCAATTGAACCTTGTGTGACCACTACTCTTTCCATTTTTTTTTTCAGCAATATTGTAAGTAATTAGCCTCTTTTATATGATTCAAAGATACCACAAAATTTATTTGTATGCATTATCAATATATTTTTCAGCCACCTTTTTATCTCTCACACATCACATTTAAAAAAAGTGCTATAGTATTTTTCCAAAAAATTATCCCAAATAATCTACTATCCACACACGTGTTTACAATTGCAATAACAAACTCTGGTTTATATGATTCAGTGATTGAGATAATTGTTATTAATAGATAAGAAATTGCCAATAGCCATCCGCATGTTTGAGATTGAATTGAATTCTTTAATTAAGACAAGAGTAAGTTTGCTGCCGAGAATGTTTTGGCCTAATGACTAAAATTGAATTTCTAAAACTTAGAGCTTTTAGATTCAATTCCTCCCTTTCAAGCCCTTCCCAACCAGGATTTAGTACTGGTTTATATTACATTATGGGCAAAAAAACGAAAGGAAGAAAAAAAAAGAAGTTGAGAGTGACCCGCCCCATGTTTAAAAATTGTTGGTTGGAAACGATATAAAAACATGAAGGAAGAGATCCCTGTGAATGACTGAATATGAAAACGTGAAAGCAACTCGGATCGAGCAAGGGCCGCCAATGGACATTTGGTTGTCATGCTCTTATTTAAATATAGAAAGCATGTGTGATGTTTGATGGAGTTAAGGTACAATTGTTGACTTGTGGAACTTTCATGCTTAATAAAACAAAATAGAAAAACTGGAGCTTATTTCCTCTCGTGATCGTTCCCTTTTAAAGTCTATTTCAGAGTTGATTAAGTTTAAAAGATATTAAATTTGGTACTGTTAGTGATCATTGATGCTATTATAATAAATGGAAGAAAGGTTCTATAACACCAAATATGAAATGCATCTAATTGGTTTTATTGTTGTGAGTTCAAAAAGTATGGGATTCAAAAAATAAAAAAATAAAATAAAATAAAATCTCCCGGGAGGAGCAGGGCAAGCTGAGGGCAAGTACAGGAATGGGGAATGGGGGGGGAGTTATTGGACGATCCTTCGGCCCAACATTGCCTCGTTGCCATTCTTACTTTTAGGTAGGGGTGTGCAAAATCGAAAAATTCCGATTTACTTCGAATTAAATTCGGAATTTCGAATTTGGTAATTCGGAATGGAAATCGGAATATTCGATTTCGAATTGGTCGAATTCAGGTCAAATTCGATAATGAGATTTTTCAAATCGAAAATTTCGATTTCGAATTCACAATTCGAAATTGAAATCGAAATCGGAATTCCTATTTCGATTTCAAATCTGTTTTTTCATATATATATATATATATATAATATAACATTTATATTATAATAATAATTTTTATATTCATGAATTCAGTGAAATCGAAATAGGAATTTCAATTTCAATTTCTTTTTCACACACATATATATATAATATTTTATATATATATGTAATATAATAATAATAATAATTTTTATATTCATGAATTCGGTGAAATCGGAATTTACCGAATTCTGAATTGAATTCGGAATTGGTGAATTCGAAATCGAAATCGGTCGAAATTTCTTATGCCAAAATTTCGAAAATTTCCGATTTCAAAGTTCCGAATTACCGATTTCGATTTCGATTTCGATTCACACCCCTACTCTTAGGCACCTTCTGTAATTAGTAAAATTAGTTACGAATTTAATTTTATTCTTCTAGTTTTAAGGCCAAAATTAAGTTAATTTATACTAAACAAGTAACATGCATTTAATTAATAAAAGGAAAATCTAATACTTGTTTTTAATTAATTGCCAATCCTATCTGTCTGAGTTGGCTTGACTACGCATTTAATTAATTAAAAAACATTAAATAAGTACAGCGCGAGGAGAAGGACATGAAGCCTTTAGCTCCTAATTGAAAATCTAAATCACATGTACCTATCCATTCGAAACAATCCCCCTAGCTATAGCCGGAATAGCAAAGAAATTTTTTTTTCCAAACCGTGGTATTCTCTTTATACATATATTGAACTTGATAATACAAGATCTCAGTTACAAACGTGGACATTGGTCTTGTTATCCTCATGTATACTCTCTTTGAGCCACATAGGGAAACTTTGTTTCCATATAACATTGGAAACAAGTCTAGTTGCAAATTGTGCCATTTTATGAGCACATCTATTTCCATCTTTATAAACAAAAGAAAAAGTACAGTACTGGAACATGTCACTCAATTGTCTTATATCTTCCATTATGGTGGCTATTGGTGATTCCTCCATGCCTCTCTTGTGGATTTTTTCAATGGCAGCTTTGCAATCAAATTGCATTTCTATTCTTTGCCACCCAGCTTCGGTAGTCATTATTAGTCCTTGTTGGATTGCATTTGCCTCTTCTATTTCAGCTCCACAGTTGCTATACTTTCTTATACCTCTTGCTTCAACAAGGTTTCCATAACAGTCTTTCGCTATCATTCCTAACCCTGCTCTTGCTAATTTAGTAGAGACAGCTGCATCAGTGCTGATCTTCACTACGCCTGCGTCTGGTGGCCTCCATTGGTGGTTTTGCATTTGGTGACCCGTTCCTGTCCTGTGCTTTTCATCATTGTCCATCTGCTCCTCTTGAAATTCCAGCCATTCATTTTTTGCATTATCCAAGATGGACATATGATCTCCATACTTCCCTTCATACCGTCGAGCATTTCTTGCTTTCCAAATTTGCCAGATGATGTTTGCTGTTAATGTGATGTGGTCTTCTCCTTTTAGTCTTTTCCTTGCCTTTAATATACCTTCCCACCACCTCCAGAAGTTTGATCTCCATTGAAGTAATCCATCCCACTGTATTGGGGCCAGTTTCCATATAGGTTCAGCATTGTTGCAAAAAAAGATGATATGTTCCACTGTTTCCTCCTCTTCACCACAGCATTTGCATATTGGAGAGCCTTTTCCTGTTCTTTTGTGTATCAGGTCATTTACAGGAATGCTGTTGTGTAGGCATTTTCATATGAAATGTTTGATCTTTGGCTTCATCTTTAACCCCCGCAAGCTTTTCCACACTTTTTCCTTATGCTGTGCATAGCTGGTTTCTCTCTCGCCTTGATTTTCCTTTCTTCTCTGGCTTACCTCCTTTTCTACTACATATCCAGATTTCACTGTATATGTTCCTGATTTTGAGTATTTCCAGTAGACCATATCCTTCATGGGAAACAAACTTAGGGGCATCTGTAAAATTTGTGAAGCTTCCTCCTCTAAGAAGGTCTCCTCAATCAGTTCCTTATTCTATTCCCTCTCTTTAATCAAATCTGCCATTGTTTGCAGCCTACAACCTGGAGGTTTCTGCGTTGCTATTTTCCCAGTTGATGATCCCATGAGCCATTTGTCCCTCCATATGTTTATAGTAGTCCCATCTCCCACTCTTTTCCACATTCCCTTTTGTAGCACCGAGCAAGAACTGTAAATACTTCTCCATATCCAAGATGCATTCCTTGGAGCTTCTCCTTCCCAGCCTGTTTGAGACAGTTTGTACTTCGCTCCCAGCACCTTACTCACTAATAAATCTGGCTGCAGTAATAGTCTCCATGGTTGCTTTGCTAGTAAAGCACTATTAAAGTGCTATAGGTCCCTAAATCCCAGGTCTCCATTTCCTTTCACCTGTGTGATTTTTTCCCAACTTATCCATTGCATCTTCCTTTCCTCTTCGTTTTGGCCTCTCCAGAATTTTGCCATGTGGCCACATATTTCTGCACACAGTCCTTTAGGTAACCTGCAGCATGACATTGTGTATGTGGGTAATGCTATAATGACCGACTTGAGAAGTACCTTTTTCCCTGCATAGCTGAGTAAATTGTGCTTCCATCCTTGCATTTTGGATCTTGCTTTATCAACAATGTAGGCGAAGACTTGCTTTTTTGATCCTGTTATCACTAGGGGGAGTCCCAAGTATTTGCTACTGTTTGCCTCTTTGATGTTGTTCATCTACTCACAGGTCTGCCTCCTTTGTTGTCTGCTACAATTTCTGCTAAAAAAAGCGGCAGACTTCTCATAGTTGATACACTATCCTGAGGCTAGCTCATACTTTGCAAGGATCTCTTGCATGGCTCTAGCTTCCTGTGGGTGTGCTTTACAGCAAAATAAGGAATCATCTGCAAAAAATAAATGGGATAGAACAGGTCCATTCCTACTCACTTTGCGACCCGTGATCTGCCTATTTGCAATTGGCTTTTCCATGAGATTTGACAATCCATCAGAACATAACAAAAAAAGATAGGGGGATAAAGGGTCCCCCGGTCTAATACCTCGACTAGGTTGCACATACCCTACCCTCTCCCCATTAAAGTTGAACGAATAGGTCACTGATGACATGCAGCTCATAATCCATCTTACAAAAATAGGACAAAAACCCATTTTTAACATCATTCTGCCCAGAAATTTCCATTCCACTCTGTCATAAGCCTTTGACATGTCAAGCTTTAGGGTCATAAAAGCAATATTACCCTTCCTTTTGCTTTTTAAAAAATGCATGATTTCATAGCCAAAATGATATTATCCACAATCTGTCTTCTAGGTACGAAGGCAGACTGAGAATAGCTAATGCACAAGACAATAACTTTTTTCAATCTATTGGCTAGAATTTTTGCTATGATTCTATAGAGCACATTACAAAGGCTGATTGGCCTATAGTTGGACAGAGATATTGGATTTTCTACCTTAGGAATAAGGGTTATACTGGTCTCATTTATGCTTTTCAAAAGATGGCTATTACTCAAAAGCTATGAATAGCAGACACCACATCAGTTTTAATAGCATGCCAATATCTTTGAAAGAATAAGGGTGTCATACCATCAGGTCTAGGTGCTTTATTTGGGTGCATGGAGAACACAGCTGCTCTAACCTCATTTTCCTCCACAGGTTGTATCAAATTCTGATTTAGTCTGCTTGTAACTGATACAGGCACCCCTTCTAGCACTTCTTCCATATTCTGTGGCTGAGATGTGGTGTACATGTCTTCATAGTACTTGCAAATCTCCTGGACGATTTGTTGGTTATCCGTACACCATTCTCCATTTTCTTTCTGCAAACTAGTTATCTTATTCCTTTTCCTTCTTGTCTTCACACAAGCATGAAAGTAGGCTCTATTCTTGTCCCCTTCCTTTAACCATATGCTCCTTGCCTTTTGCGCCCAGAAGATTTCCTTAGCTTTGTAAGCATTGCTCAACTTTAGTTTCAGTTCAACCAGTTTCCTTTTTTTCTATTGATCCTCAGACTCTTTGAGTTCCTATATCTTCTTTTTAATCTCATTGATCTGTGCTGCTGCATTTTGTTTATTCATTCTATTCTAACTTAAAAGGGCTATCCGGCACTCTTTGATTTTTTCTAGTGATTCTGAACATTCTTGAGCCCACCTGTGGTTTTTCCCAAGCATTCCTCACTACCTCTTCTACCTCTTGGTGTTGAGCCCATTTTTGGTAAAAAAACAAACCTCTTTCTCATTTTCTTCTGATTTGGTATAGTAATCAGCACTAGCATTGAATGATCAGAGGCCTCATTTTTCACATGCTTGCAAATTGCATCCTCAAAAGTCTAGAATCACCCTACACTACTCAGGCATCTATCCAACAGTTGTTTAATTTCCCCCTCATTTTCCCATTGGTTGCTCCAAGTCCATGGATTGCCTTCAAAATGTATGTCTACCAAACTAGCTCTCTGTATAAAACTTCTGAAACACCTAAAACTACCCTCACTTCTTGTTCTTCCCCCCCATTTTCTTCATTTGATATGAAATCATTGAAATCCCCAAGCAATATCCATTTATCCCTCCATAGCTTCATTCGTTCTTCCAAAAATTCCCATTGATCTCTTTTGGTTGTATCATCCGTACTTGCATAGACTCCAATACACCACCATTCTTCCCTTACTTCGTCATCATAGACTTTAACTTCAATTGAACATTCTAAGGTATAAATCTTTAGAATTTTAACCTCCTGCTTCCAAAACATGGCTAGACCACCAGTTCTTCCTACTGGTTCTACTACTACATTATTATCGAACCGTATTTGCTTCATGACAACATCCAAAACTCTTTTTTGATTTTTTGTTTCTGATAAAAACACTAACTTTGGAGAGTGGAGGCGTATTACCTCCTTGAGTTAGGGAACTGTCAAGGGACTCCCAGCACCTCGGCAATTCCATGCCACCACTCTCATTTACACTGTGGAGGCTTTTCTGGGCTTGCCTCCATCGCCCCTTGTTGTGTTTGTAGAATCTCCCCAAGTTTCATCATTTTTTGGCTTCTGCTCCTCTGCTTCGTCAATCTCCATCATACTGCCTCCTTGAATGTCACTTGCTAACTTCCTCTTACCTCTCATTCTGGGCTTTCCTTGTTCATTTGTGATATCAGCCAGAGGCTTTAAATTAGGGTAAATTATGCTTGACCCCCATGTGGCTTGATGTTTTACCATATAACTCACTTATAGTTTAAAAACATATATATGACCCTCTCATGGTTCAAGTTAAAGCGTCACAATTACTTTTTCTGTTAAAACTAATGGTCAATAATAAAAATTCAAAGTCAAACTAATAAAATGACAAATTCATAGATTTACTACATTTTCTTTTTTCTTTTCCCTCTGGTTTCTCTCTGTTTTTTTTTTGTTTGGGAGGAGAAGAGGTGATCTTGAAAACCTATACTTTGACTTACAAAATCTTAATTTTCTCCAAATACAAAAGAGGTGAAAGGAAATAAAAATAATAAATAAAAAACAAAAAAGATGCAAGGGAGATGCAAAACAATAAATAAGAAATAAAAAATATTAAATAATTGTTGTCTACAAATATCATTATAGGTTTGAAACCAAATCTTTAATAGTATTTTCTATTTTTATTTATCTATTTTTAATTTCAATTTCTTCTTTTTTATGTTTGGAGGAAGAAAAAGATGTAATGAAAGGGTGAATTTATCAATTTATTAATTTGATTTTGACTTTTTACTATTGGTTGTTGGTTTTAAAGAAAAAACTAACGGTGACACTTTAACTTAAACTTTAAGGGAGTTATATATAGGTATTTAAACCATAGGAGGATCATGTGGTAAAACACTAAACCACGAGGGATAAAAAGTAATTTAACCTAACAAGTAAAACAGCCACTTCATGCCCCAATGGTAGCCAAATAATCAACCACTCCATTAGTCGTAGGGTAAATTCCATTTTGACCCCTTAAACTTTACTCAGTTTTCCACTTCAATCTCTAAACTTCAAAATGGACATTTTAGTCTCCAAACTATTGAATCTGTCTGAATAAAGTAAAATCATTGATAGAATCCACAAAACCGTCAGGGTTTTCGGAGCGTGTAAAACATGTCTTGTTAGTGAGACTAAGTAAGCAATAAAAACTAAAATGGTCAGGGCATAAATGTAAATTTACCCATTAGGTATAAGGGCCAAAGAAATAAGCCAAAATGGCTTTGTTTCTTTCTTCTTCACTTTGCACATTTCGATTTCAACACAGAGAGAGAGAGAGAGAGAGAGAGAGAGAGAGAGAGAGAGAGAGAGAGAGAGAGGGAGGGAGGGAGGGATGGAGTGAACAATAGATTGCCCAATTTCTACTATCAAATACCATGAACTAATCGTGATCATGATTTAGAGGTGAAGTATATCGTAGACACGGTAAGGAAGAGGGTTGATGGAGAAATGAGATCTCCATGGAAGAACAAGAAGAGAAAGGCCGAATTGGGTAAGAGCAATGATTTTTGGATCATTGTTTGCTTGTTGATTATTGTAATAGTGTAATCAGTAGTTGGGTTACTTGAATTGTTATTATTGTCGACTAGGGTTTGTAGGAGTCTTGTGGAATGAAAAAAGGGCCAGATTGAACTTTATGTATTAGTGACAAATTATGGTTGACAAAATTGTTTAATGTTGATTGTATGGGCCTACAAATGATTTGGGGTGTTTTTGAAGTCAATGTTTATGTTCTACAAACCCTAATGCTCCCTGTATTGAAAACATTGTGGTTCTTGATCCACTATGAAATGTGTAAAAAAATAAATTATTGAATTAAAATTTTTTTCTTTGAACCAAAAAATGGTGATAGGGGAATCTGGTCTAAACCTTTCTTATTGAAGATACATCATCAAGGGACATTCACAAACTCTTCTAACAAATAGTATGCAGGGGGAAAGGTTGACTTTATAGATGGATGCAACCTAGAAATGTGGTCATTGGTAGTTCTAGACAAGTGTGAAGAGAGACTTGGCTATGATAAAGAAGCTGGTTTTGGGTGGATGCAACCCCTCATTTGGAGATTCAGCTAATTGGTCTCTGGTTTCTTAGGGCACATCGCTTCCTTTTTGTGAATTGGATCGGGTCAATTATAAGACTCAAATGTGCCAGATAAAATGAGGGAATTTTTATATCTTTTCTCTGAATTTCCATCCTTGCCCTTGGTCAACAGCGCGTGTTTTGCACGCTCCAAAAACCCTGATGGTTTTCTGGATTCTGTCAGTGATTTTACTTAATTGGGACAGATTTAGTAGTTTGGAGACTTAAGTGTTCTATTTTGAAGTGTAGGGATTGAAATGAAAAATCGTGTATAGTTAAAGTGGTAAAAATGGAATTTACCCTTAGTCTTACTTTAATAATGCTGAACAGAGTAAGTTTGGGGTAGAAGCTTGAGAGTTGCTCTGATAATAGGCCGAATAGCAGCTGGAGAAGCCGTACCTCCTCGCAAAACATCCATCAAAACTGCCGAGTCTGGCTCAATCACAGCATTTGAATATCCTGCTTGCTTACACACTTGCAAAACAACCAAAATTGCCGTGGCTTCAACTTACAATGAACAACATTACCAAATTAATCAGCAAAAGCCATAATGTATCTACCACCCTCATCCCTCACAATCCCTCCGCCACCGCTTACTCCGATCATCGAATTCGTAAAATATCCACCCAGCGGAAAATCCCATCTCACCGGCTTTGAAACAACGATAGTTGTATGCTAGATAAAGAAGAGATAATTTCCAGCCAACCTCTAATCATACCTGTCAAATGAGTGAATCTAATGACATAGCAATTGCAAATCTTGAATAACCAAATGACAAACTTCATTAACCGAAACTGCATGATCATCAAACCGGGATCTTTTTTTTTTTTTTTTTACGGCAACGACATTTTTATAATCTCATCTAGAAGAAGAGGAGCCTAAAGAGGTTGTGTATAACGGAGTAGTAGGTATAATAACATGACTAGACCAAAAGGTAGGTATAAAAATCTGATTAGACCAAAGGAGTGTTTTGATATCTCTTTTGGGTTTTTTCACTACAGGTGGGGTTTGGACTTCTAATCTACAATTCAAGGAAAGATTTGGTCCTTTTTTGGTGACCATTGAGCCAAAACTCAGTGGGTAAATCTGGATATATTTCTGACCTTCCACAAATGCCGTAAGATTAATGAAGGAACAACCCTCACTAACCATTGGATGGCAGCCCCGCTTACCGGATGGAGCCTGGCATCTAACTCGCATCCCACGGTTAGAGGAATTAATCCCCATAGGACCCTCAAAAAAATTCCAAACATTCACTACTAACTCTCCCAAATAAGAAACATGCTCCAAAGTTTCTACATAAACAGGATCACAAAACACACACACTTAGAGGGGCCATACACGTGAAAATGCATTACCACATCATCACTCAGTAACTTAGCAGTCAACAATCTTCATATGAAAGTACCAAATTGAAACAAAAACACAATAGTGAGGCTGTGAAGACTGAAACAAATGACCATTCAAATTTAGAGTAAAAACACCAGAAGGAGATAAACCCCACAACATCAAATCCGGTTCATCTCCAAAAAAGGAAAGATGAATTTATCACATCCAGGATCTCCTTCGGCAACGAAACCGAGAGAGCCAACAAATTCCACCGCTCTTCAATCCAAAAGTCTCTTACTCGAGCATTAGTAGCCATCTTAGGAATTTCCAAGTCAACGAGCCCAGCCTACACTAGTTATTCCACTTGAACAGGCAATCATCCGATGATACATCCTGACAAATGGACAATTCTTCAGCAACAAATGTGTCATAGAGAAACCTAACACTTAAAATATGTCATAACAAATAAAAACGAATAAGAACAGAGTGATTGATACCAAGGCTGCTATTGGAAAAAACCACAGAATAATGTGCTCTCACGCACAATCACATTGCACAAGAAAGAAAATTAACATTAAATAAAGAAAAAAAGTTACAAAATAAAACAAAAATAAAGAATTACATAAGCCCATGTCGTACAAGGGCTACATCAATTGTAAAAGAGATTATTAATGCTACTTGGAACTTAATTTGATAAATTAAAAGGCCTAATTAAAGTAATAGTTAACTAGTAGGGATCTTAGTCAAGTAACTATGAGATCTTAGTTCGACTCTTAAACTCCCTCCCCCCTTCCTCCTTATAAAATTTGGAGTCTCCTTTGAATAATAATAATAAAAAAAAAGTGATAGTTAACTAACATGTACCTAAGGACCTAATTTATAACATTAAAGATAAGTATTAGGGGCGAATTTGAAAAATTATGAAACTCAGAGAGGGTCAAAATAAAAAAAATAAAAATTGAGGACTAAACCTATAATTTTTGGCACTTTCTTATGTTCCCCGGTGAACACAGGACGACAGCTGCAACTTCTCTCCTTCTTTTCAGGTGACTTGCCAAAAACCATCACCTTCAGTCAGAGTTGGATTGAACGGAGTTCTCTCTCACACAAAAAATACAAAACGCGCACACAAAAATTTCACAAAAGTGCAGAAAAATAGCAAAACTGAAAAGAGAAATGGACCATGAGAATTTGTCAACCTTTATCCCTCTATTCTCATCGGCAAACTCACAGGCCAGCACTGAACTGAGCAACGATTGGAGTTGCCTTCCATATGCATACAAATTGACAAATTTGTCCTATTATTTTTTATTTTCATTTGAGGCATTTTATTGCGATGCTATCAAGTTGAGATAGATTTTAGATACGAACATAAATATATTGCTTATGACTTAAAGAGGGCTCATTCTCAATATAATGATGAAAACATCACAAAATTAGAGTACCGTATGATTCATTTCTTAATCTAGCATCACCACACATCCTATGTCTGGCAACTACATAAATTTTTTTTTTTCAAACCAACGTTGCTGGTGACACATGATTTTTAAATTTTTTTTTTTTTGTAATCCAGTCGCTAGGGACTGGAATGCAAACTGTTAATTTTTTTTTAAAAAAAAGTGATAGTGTCGTCGCACAACACAAGTGTGGCGACACTTTAAATTTTTTTTTTTTTTTTTAAATTTGAGAAGCACGGCTACACTATTGAATCTAATTAATGACGATAGGCTTGTAGTTGATTTTTATGAAAGAAGGAGGGGGGGCCGGGGGCCAGGACTCGTGCACAATTCTTAATGCTGTTGTAGTTAAAGTAAAAAAAAAAAAAAATCCACTTTGTAAGCATAAGTGGTTCATATTGCACTGCCATTGGGCTCATTCAAAAAAGAAAAAAAAAAGATAGAGAATGCAATTAACAAATTTTTCTTTGGTTTACAAGTATTTTTCTTTTAGTTTACAATGTAGTTGTAAACTAATAAAGTGCAACAAAATTTTTTCTTAATAAACCAAATAAATTTGATAATCTAGTTGGAAAAATTTTGTAATTTTGTACAAATTTCTGATATTTAGAACACCATGATTGGTTGTGTAAATTCATTCGTTGGACTAAAATTGAAATTGTCCAATAAGTCTGAATTCAAAGTTTTGGGTAGTTTTAAATTGGGACGTGTAATTGGATTAAAAGTGTTATTCAATTGTATTAGAATTTATTAAGTAAAAATAAATGTAGATTGCTTATGAATTGTAAAATAAAGTGTTATTCAATTGTAAAATTCCATTAATTCATTGACTGTTGCCAATTATTTTTTTTTTTGTAAAATTCCATTAATTCATTGACTGTTTCCAATTAGCTTATTTTACAATTCATACGCAATCTGATATGAACCCGTTGATGAAACGAAATTCGCATTAACAAGCCACCGATCTTTGGTGTTTAATACAAGTTTGAGTAGCGGAATTCCAATCCTATAATCCTTATGGTTGTGAATGTTGATACAATCTTGATCCACAATCAAACGAACTAGTGAACCCTAAAAAAGGTAGTAGGCGTCATAATCAAGAGTGGTTTCTTGATTGATAAGCCGAATGAATACTCAAGAAATTCTAAAGCGTTCAAGGGTGCTTGAAGAGTCAAGAGAGCTATCTCTCAAGATAATTTTCTGGAATAATTTTGTCTGGTCTATGATGAAAAAATGTTTAACCCATATTTATAGGATTTACAAGCAACGAAACCGACTCCAACTAGGAAAACCTAATGATAACTCGCGGCCTTGTGTCTTTCTAAAGGTGGCTGACCTTAAACTCCTAAAGTAACTAGGAAAAAGTCACGAAAATGACACAAAATAACTACTAACTAATTCGGTCCACAAATGATGACAAAACTAATGAAATAAATGCTGAAAATTTAAGCTGAAAATTTTGGTATTTAATCTCTTTTTTCCAAACGACTTGAGCAACTCGTTTAATGAGCAAGTAGCACAGAAATAGCTCCACACTTTGAGACTTCGTTCTCATATCGGTCCTCTTCTCTTGACAATGATTTGTTCTCAAATCTGCTGGCATGTTGGCTCACTTAGATTGAACCATGCATGGATAGATCACAGCACATACATGACAACTTGTGTGTCGCTTGGATAATTTTTACACCATGCACATGAATTAAGGTAAACAATGATCAATGTAGTTCACAAATCTCAACGAAAGGGTAGTTAGTTGAAACGGCTGGAACATAGATGTTTGCTCAAATTTGGCAGCAACTAAAAAGGAATTATGGATATCCTTAAAGCTCGAGATTCAAGTCCTTCAAAAGCAGCAAATGGAACATCATTTCGTGCTTCTTTAACTCCGTATGTGTCACTCAAAGGTTGGTAATCCTCAATGATCTCTAACGCAAGTGAATGAAAAACATCAAACCCTACAATACACTAAGCAATGAATGAGTGATCAAAATTGCAGCAAATTAAGAAAGGTGTACTAACAAATAATGCTTGATCAAAATTGAATTGAAACAAATTGTATGCAATATTAAAACTTATAAAAGAACAACACTCCTTTGAACTTGAAGGTTGGACAGCCGATTGCAAGTTTTGCTCCACAATTAGATTATAAAAACATGGAACTCCAAGAAAACTTTGCAATTCTCCAAGGCATCTAGGAACAACACACCCCTCATTCACCACTTTCATACCTCGTTGTACCCGCAAAAAAAAAAAAAAACAACTTCACCCGACAAAGTTGGATCTAACTCATTAGTAGACAACAAAAGCTCATTACTAAAAGGTATGAATAAAGACTGCTTTGCACTAAGAACTTGTTTCACGAGAAAATTCAATTTCTTTTTAACATTCCCAACCTTGGCCGATTCTATACTACACTCTTTACTCACCTTACTCTCAACCTTAGTTAATGATTTCTTCCTCTCATTTTCCTTTTCAAACTCCCTTTGCAAACTCAGTTGGTTTTCATGTACTTGTTTGGGTATAAGAGGTACTAATGTGATTTTCCTATGTCTATGCATAAAAGTGTACTTCTTAGTAACCCCATCAAAAGTAATTTTCTCATCAAATTGCCAGGACCTACCAAGTATCATAGGGCTCGCATCCATAGGAACAACATTACATAGAATTTCATCCTCATATTTACCAATTTTAAATGAAACAGGTACTTGTTAGGGGACACGAACTTCACCACTATTGTTGAGCCATTGTAGCTTCTAAGTTCATGGGTGATTTGTGGTTGTGAACTCCAACTTCTCTACCATAAGTGTGCTCGCTATGTTGATACAGCTACCTCCATCAATTATCAAATTACACATTTTGTCTTTAATTAAACATCGTGTATAGAATATATTTTCACATTGCACATCATCCTCTTTGAGTTGGGTAGTTAACACTCTTCATGCAACAAGTCCAAGGACAACTTGTCCATCGATGGCCCACTCTTCTCCCAATTCATCTTCTTCATCAACGAGTGGTGGCGGTCCCTCATACTCGGCCTTATTATTGGACACAATTTCACCATTGAAGAGCATAATCATTGCCCATTGGTTGGAGCATTAACTAGCTATATGTCCCTTTCCTTGACACTTGAAGCATCAAGTGTCTTGACTCCTCACTTTTGGCTGCTTCGAAGACATTTTAGAGGCTATTTTAGTGTCTCCCTTGGATGACTCTCCTTTTGGCCTTGCAGTAGTTGAGTTGGCCGATTGTTTGTGCTCATTCCTTGGTTGGTTTGGCATTGGAGTTAGGTTAGAGAGAGCACAATTCGATCGTGGTTGACCTCTTCCCTTGAGCCTTTGCTCAATTTCATGGCCTTATCTACCATCTCGCCAATCTCTACATATAGTTGTAGCTCCAATCTCTTGGCTATTTCAAGTCTCAAGCCATTGAGAAATCTAGCCATGGTGGCCTCGTAGTCTTCTTGGACATCTACGCGTAACATGGTGACCTCCATATCCTTATAGTAGTCCTCTACGTTATGACTTCCTTGCATTAATTTTGTAATTTTTGGTACAAGTCATGGTAGTAGTAGCTCAGAACAAATCTCTTCCTCATGATCCATCGAAAATCAATCCAAGTAGTAATAGCGGGCTCCACACTTCGTCTCCCACACATGCACAATTGGTCCCACCAAACAATTGCGTAATTAGTGAATTTGATTACCGTGAGTTTAGCCTTCTGCTCCTCGGTGTAGGTGTGACACTTGAAGATCATTTCCACCTTCCGCTCCCACTCGAGGTATGCCTTTGTGATAGCATCATGGTACGTGGGCAGGCCAACAATGGCTCGAGTAATCGAGGAGTTGAGGATCACGTGCACGCCCCAAGTGGACCCATTACTAGGGCTCGCGCAAAGAAACTTCGTGAGCAACTCAATGTACTTATTCAGGCCATACACAAGTCCTTTGAAGGATTCATACACTCAAGTGAAGGTGGTCGCGGTGCGATAATGAGCATTGAAGCTACACCTGAGGATTAGGGTTTTGCCAAACCCTAATTTCCGTTTTAGCATCATAGTTAGTTATTTCCACATTAGTTGATTAGATTGAATAATTGGCTAAGTGCATATTGCACGTAGAATCGCCAAGGGTAAGATTGCTAATTTACTCATTATTAGTTGCTAGAGTGGGCTGCCTAGGAAGGAAAGGCCACATGAGGCCTAACCCGTCGGGGGTTAAGCCTCCCTTATTAGGGCCCATATCCACTGCACCCTTAGTCCATTTTCTACTAGATTAGGGTTTTCACTTGTAGCCTATATAAGGCACCATATTACACCAATAAAAGGTAGACACTTTTATGATAAAAATATTGAGAGAGTTTTCTCCATAGCTTTCGAGCAAATCTTGAACAACTTAGAGTTATACTCTAGTGTTCTTGTTCGGCTTATCAATTCAAGAATCGCACTTGAATTGTGGCGCCTTCTACACTTGCCTGAGGTTCACTAATTCGTTTGGTTACGGGTTGAGATAATATCAACAAGTTCGTAGTCACGGGGATTAGAGGGGTCGTAGGGTTTCCGCTGCTACCATTCTTGCGTTCGAAGTCAAATCCAACAAGTGATCTTGGGTCGCGAATCTTCTCACCAACCAGATTCGTATCAGCTGGCATCAGAGCTAGCTTGTTGGTAACATCATTTTTATCCCTCTTTTCGTGTCTTTTGTATCTATCTCGTTAGAAAAAAAAAAGGAAGAAGAAATCTATTCATTCCTTCTTGCTGAGTTTCGATAGTTTCCAAAATCTGTTCGTCTTTCTTGTTGAGTTTTAGTTGTTTCCAAATCTGTTTATGTCGTTTTTCTTGAGTTGCTTATCATCTAGGAAAGTATTGGTACCTTGTTCTTGAAATTCTTGCGTCAAATTTGCTGGTTTCACGAAGATCTTGAAGGGATTCTGGATATTCTTGAAATCTGGAAATTAGCCTTGATATTCTTGAAGTTATTTGCTGGAAATTGTGGTTTGATCTTGAATTCTTGAAATTTTCTTGTGCATGACATTGAAACATACCTGAACTTTGAGCTCTAATTGTTGAGAACCAAGAATCACAACTTGCCCAAACATTAAAATCACCAAAACAGCCGCACCAAAGCTGCAACCAAACCTGGAAATTTGTGTGTTTGAGCCGAACCCATAGTTCATCTTTTGGCTGTATAAACAAAAAAAAAAAAAAAAAATTGTTGCGGCAGCCAATTTGATCTTGAAAGGAACAAAATAAACTGCCCATCTTGCTCCACAACCAAGTAAGGGGAATCGGGTAACACCAAGCAAGAAAAAGAAAAGGCAGCTTCCTAATCTCCAAAACCCGAAAGATTTCTAAAAGCCAAAGACTTCCAAAACTGATAGGCTAACTTTTAGCCTCATCTTGTTCCCTATTTTATAGCTGCATAGTGCCTAAACTCCTGTCTATCTTTTAGCTATATCACCTGCTATATTTTAGCAAACGGCCCAGAGAAAAAAAAAAAAATTCCAGCAAAGCAAAAGGACCATTTTCCCTGTCGGTTAGAGTTTTTAGTGTCGTTCTTAATTTTTTTTAGCTTTTGTGTCAATTCCTTTTCCAGTTTTTAGTCTTGAATATATTCTACCACTCCATTCTTAGTGTCCTAATTTTGTTTTCCAAGAAAATCTCTACTCTTACGAACCTCAAATTCTAGCGTAAACTTGTTTTTGGGCTACACTTGAGCACTTGAGGAGTTCTACTTTCTTCAAGGTTTGCAAGGGGTTGTGAGAAATTTTGGTGAGCTCATTAGAGTGATCTGAGTGACCATACACGAGTGTGAGAGTATACACTTAGGGAGCGAAGTGAAAAAAAAAAAGAGGGGAGACAAACGTTTCTTTCTCCTTTTTGCCCTTTCTTTGCTACTAACCCTTGCAGGTACACCTGAGACTTCATGTCTAGTGGCAACGAAGGAGTATCTCGTCCCATGGACTTTGAACAAATGATGGAGCAAATGGAGAGACGTTTCCAAGGCATGCTAGTACCCATTCAAGATGAGTTGCTGCAACTCCGAGCGTCTGGAACACCAAAAACCACTAAGTCCATGCCAAGGCGAAGGGAAGTGGAGGAGTCGTCCGATGGTTCCAATAACAATGATGATGATGACGAGGAGCCTCCCTTTCGGGCAAGACGAAGGAACCCGACTGGACCCGCTGATGTATTCAAGGGGATCAAAATGAAAATCCCTGAATTCAGAGGACGGTCCGATCACGAGGCCTTTCTCGAATGGTTATCCAAGATCGAAATGGTCTTTTCTTGCCAAAACTACTCCGAGGTGCAAAAGGTCCAATTGGCAACCATGAAATTCACTGAGTACGCTGTGGTTTGGTGGGACCAAATCAAGAAATCTAGAAGGAGAAATGGACTCCCTGAGCTCGTTCCATGGCCCGAACTTCGAGCCATGATGCGCACCCGCTTTGTACCTGGACACTATACTAGGGATTTGTACCACCGACTACAAACCCTAATTCAGGGCAACCGGAGTGTGGATGAGTACCACAAGGAGATGGAGATCCTGATGCTTAGAGCGGATGTACAGGAGGATCCTGAAGCCACCATGGCGAGATTCTTGAGCGGGTTACGACCCGATATTGCTGAACGAGTGGAACTTCGACATTATATGGAGTTGCATGAGCTTGTTGACAAGGCCGTTAAGGTCGAGCAGAGGCTCAAGAGAAGGGGTACTACTCGACCGATTTTCGGTAACACCACCTACTCTACCAACCGCCCATTCCAACCACGGAATGACTCCCGGCCTTCACCAAATGCTCCTACACCAAAACCGAGATTCGAAGGAGGTAAGGTGGGCAACCCTAGTATTAGCAAGCCGCCCTCTTCTACTCCAAAATTTGAGGAGCCTAGGGTACAAACTAGAGCTCGTGACACTCGATGCTTCAAATGCCAAGGTAGAGGCCATATTGCTAGTCAATGTCCCAATCAAAGGACTATGATTATGATGCAAAATGGTGAGATCGTGAGTGAGGACGAAACCGAGTACGAAGGCATACCACCTCTTGACGGAGGTAGTGGGGGGGAATCGCCAAATGAAGAGGAGTTTAGTGCACCCGAGGGTCATTTTGGGACTGCTTTGGTTGCAAGGAGAGCATTAACTGCACGTGTTAAGGAGGACGAGCTTCAACGGGAGAACATTTTCTACACCAGGTGCTTTGTCAACCAAGCACTTTGTAGTATGATTATTGATAGTGGGAGCTGCACAAATGTTGCTAGTTCACTCATGGTGGACAACTTGAAGTTGCCTACAAGGGATCACCCGCGACCCTACAAGCTCCAATGGCTCAACAACTCTGGGGAGGTTCGAGTAACCAAGCAGGTTCTTATATCCTTCCAAATCCATAAATATTCTGATGAAGTATTATGTGATGTAGTTCCTATGCAGGCTAGTCACATTATACTAGGTAGGCCTTGGCAGTTTGATAGACAGGTGACTTTTGATGGTATGACTAATAAGTATAGCTTCTTGTACAACAGTAAGAAAGTCACACTAGCTCCCCTTTCCCCCAAACAAGTGCATGAGGACCAATTGAAATTGCAACAAGAATTTGAGAAGTATAGTGCAAAAAGGAAAGAAAATGAGAGAGCCGAGGCAAAAAAAGGAGAGGAAAAAGGCTATAGATAGCTCGGCAAGTGAGGTAAAAATCGAGGGAAAACAAATGCTCCTGATAAAAGCCAAGAAAGTGAGGAAGTTAATGAGAGATGAGCAGCCACTTCTTATGCTTGTTAGCAAGGAAGTAGCTCTGAATATGCATGAACTTGATACTGATATACCTCTCGAGGTTAAGTCTCTTTTACAGGAGTACGCTGATGTCTTCCCCGAGGACATGCCAAGTGGATTGCCACCACTTAGGGGCATTGAGCATCAAATTGACTTCATCCCTGGAGTTTCATTGCCAAATCGCCCAGCTTACAAGAGCAACCCGGAGAAGACTAAGGAGTTGCAAAGGCAAGTGGACGAGTTGCTTGGCAAAGGATGGGCACGTGAGAGTTTAAGCCCGTGTGCTGTTCCAGTCATTCTGGTGCCCAAGAAAGATGGTACGTGGAGAATGTGTACTGATTGCAGAGCCGTAAATGCCATCACGGTAAAGTATCGCCACCCTATACCTCGCTTAGATGACATGTTTGATGAGTTACATGGGGCTGTGTTCTTTACCAAAATTGATCTCAAAAGTGGGTACCATCAAATTAGGATTCAGGAGGGGGATGAATGGAAAACTGCCTTCAAAACTAAGTATGGCTTGTATGAGTGGTTAGTGATGCCTTTTGGGCTAACTAATGCACCTAGTACCTTCATGAGGTTAATGAATCATGTTCTGCGTCCATTCTTAGGAAAATTTGTGGTAGTTTATTTTGACGATATCCTAATTTATAGCAAATCTTATGATGAGCACCTAGAGCATATTAGGGCTGTTATGGATGTACTTCGAAGAGAGAAGCTCTATGCCAATCTCAAGAAGTGCAATTTTTGCACTAACGAACTTGTGTTCCTAGGGTTTGTTATAAGTGCGCAGGGAATGAAGGTGGATGATCAAAAGGTAAAAGCTATTCAAGAGTGGCCAACACCAAGGTCTGTGGGTGATGTTCGAAGCTTCCATGGTCTTGCGGGTTTCTATAGGAGATTCGTGAGGGACTTTAGCACTATTGCTGCACCCTTGACCGAGTTGATCAAGAAGAATGAGAACTTCCATTGGGGAGATTCTCAAGAACAAGCCTTTCGTGCTTTAAAGCACAAACTCACACATGCACCTGTACTTGCTTTACCTGACTTTTCTAAGACATTTGAAATTGACTGTGATGCTTCAGGTATTGGAGTTGGAGCTGTGTTGAACCAATGAGGAAGACATATTGCCTACTTTAGTGAGAAACTCAATGGGGCTGCGCTGAACTACTCAACTTATGATAAAGAGTTGTACGCCCTCATTCGAGCACTACAAGTTTGGCAGCACTACTTAAGGCCTAAGGAATTCGTGATACCCACTGATCATGAGTCCCTTAAATACCTTAAGGCCCAACACACCCTGAGCAAAAAGCATGCAAGGTGGATCGCATTCGTGGAGTCCTTTCCGTACGTGATTAAATACAAGGCTGGTAAGTCTAATGTGGTTGCGGATGCACTCTCACAAAGGTACTCTCTACTCACCTCCTTAGATGCTAAGTTGTTAGGGTTTGAGCTGATTAAAGACATCTATGCACAAGATAGCGATTTCGGTGAACTTTACCTTTCTTGCAAACACACTGGGTAAGGTAAATTCTTCATTTCCGATGGTTACTTGTTTTATGCCAATCGGCTTTGCATCCCACATGGATCCATCCGCGAACTTTTGGTACGAGAATCCCATTCGGGTGGCCTTATGGGACATTTTGGGGTTGATAAGACTCTTGCCATGCTGCAGGAGCACTTCTATTGGCTGCACATGAGGAGAGATGTTGCACGGGTGGTAGAACGATGCTTAGCTTGTAAGAAAGCTAAATCCAAGGTACACCCGTATGGCCTTTACACCCCGTTACCTATTTCTAGTGCACCGTGGGTTGACATTTCTATGGATTTTAGACTTGGTTTGCCTAGATCCAAGTATGGCCATGACTCCATTTATGTGGTTGTTGATAGATTCTCTAAAATGGCACACTTCATTGCTTGTCATAAAACGGATGATGCATCTCATATTGCTAATTTGTTCTTTAAAGAGATTGTGTGATTGCATGGCATTCCTAGGACCATTGTATCTGATAGAGATGTTAAATTCCTGAGCTATTTTTGGAAGACACTCTGGTCTAAGTTAGGCACCAAACTGCTATTCTCTACAGCAAGCCACCCCCAAACTGATGGTCAAACTGAGGTGGTAAATCGTACATTAGGTACCCTATTGCGTGCCATCATCAAAAAGAACTTAAAATCTTGGGAGGAGTGTTTACCTCATGTTGAGTTTGCTTATAATAGGGCTATCCATTCTACTACTGGTTTCTCTCCATTTGAATGTGTTTATGGTTTTAATCCGCTAACACCACTTGATCTAGTGCCATTACCTAGTCATGAGCGCGCATATTTGGATGGTAAGAAACGTGCAGAGTTCGTTAAGCAACTGCATGAGAAAGTCAGGGCTAACATTGAGAGAAGAACTGCTCAATATGTCAAGCAAGCTAACAAAGGTCGCCAAAAGTTGATTTTTGAGCCTAGCGACTGGGTATGGTTGCACATGCGCAAAGAACGCTTTCCTGTTCAAAGGAGAAACAAATTACAACCACGAGGTGATGGACCTTTTCAAGTGTTGGAGCGCATCAATGACAACGCCTACAAACTTGACCTTCTTGGTGAGTATGGAGTTAGTGCTACATTTAATGTCTCTGACTTAGCTCCTTTTGATGCAGATGATGCGTTTGATTTGAGGGCAAATCCTTCTCAAGAGGAGGGGAATGATAGCATCATGGTACGTGGGCAGGCCAACAATGGCTCGAGTAATCGAGGAATTGAGGATCACGTGCACGCCCCAAGTGGACCCATTACTAGGGCTCGCGCAAAGAAACTTCGTGAGCAACTCAATGTACTTATTCAGGCCATACACAAGTCCTTTGAAGGATTCATACACTCAAGTGAAGGTGGTCGTGGTGCGATAATGAGCATTGAAGCTACACCTGAGGATTAGGGTTTTGCCAAACCCTAATTTCCGTTTTAGCATCATAGTTAGTTATTTCCACATTAGTTGATTAGATTGAATAATTGGCTAAGTGCATATTGCACGTAGAATCGCCAAGGGTAAGATTGCTAATTTACTCATTATTAGTTGCTAGAGTGGGCTGCCTAGGAAGGAAAGGCCACATGAGGCCTAACCCGTCGGGGGTTAAGCCTCCCTTATTAGGGCCCATATCCACTGCACCCTTAGTCCATTTTCTACTAGATTAGGGTTTTCACTTGTAGCCTATATAAGGCACCATATTACACCAATAAAAGGTAGACACTTTTATGATAAAAATATTGAGAGAGTTTTCTCCATAGCTTTCGAGCAAATCTTGAACAACTTAGAGTTATACTCTAGTGTTCTTGTTCGGCTTATCAATTCAAGAATCGCACTTGAATTGTGGCGCCTTCTACACTTGCCTGAGGTTCACTAATTCGTTTGGTTACGGGTTGAGATAATATCAACAAGTTCGTAGTCACGGGGATTAGAGGGGTCGTAGGGTTTCCGCTGCTACCATTCTTGCATTCGAAGTCGAATCCAACAAGTGATCTTGGGTCGCGAATCTTCTCACCAACCAGATTCGTATCACTTTGGACTCGATCTCCCTTGAAATGCTGGAATTTTCATTTTGATCCCTTTGATAGGATCACTCCCTTGGTTTGGTTCGTAAATTCTCGGTCTTGACCTCCGCTCAACCTCTTCATTATTGGAGCTCTTGGATTCTCCCATGTTGATTTTGTCTCATCGTCCCTTGGATGGTGTTTGAGACAACTCCAACTTATCCATTCTTTCATGCAAAGCCTCAATGTTGTTATTGATTCGTCTTGCAAAATCACCAAACAAAGCCTCAAGTTTAAGTGTGAGGTTTACTTTAGGTTCATGTTCTTCCTTTGCTTAGGTACCCTGCAAGAAAATGTTAGTACAAAAGAATAAAATTTTCCTTTCTCGCTCCCTCACTTGTATTCGCCCATGCTTGTGTTTACACTTAAGTATTCACTCTATTGGTCTCACCAAAAGCTCTCAAAGCCTTGATTGCCTCCCTTGAATAGGTTAGAATTCCTTGTAAGTGTTCAACCAAGCTATACAAGTTTCTTGAGTGTGGTTAACCAAAAGTATGTGTAATGACACAAAAGGTGACATGAATTTGGAAATTTTGAGGAGGAAAAACTCGACTTTTGGAACAAGAATGAAGCTGAAAATTTATTGAAACTAAGCTGAAAATAGCGACTCAATCGACTACTTGAGTAACAACGTAACAATGACTAGAATGAACAAGACCAAAACCGGAAATTTGAACTTGATATTTCTAGACTTTAACAACGTGACTAAGGCTGTAAACTACTGAAAATTATGGCTGAAAACTATTGGAAATAAGTTAGAAATAATGACACAAAAACTGGTTAGTGATCTAACACTAGAACACTAGGAAATGAAGGACCCAATGCTTATGTGTAGTGTAGCAATTAGGAAACTGCCTTGTAGTTGGAATTCTTGGAATAATTCTGGAAATAAACCCCTTTTTCCAATAAAGCAAGGATTATATAGGCTGTGGTCAATGAATTTCCAAAAGAATTTGTCAACTAGCTATCGGATTGTCCAAGCAAAAGGAATCCAATTGTGATTTGGAAAGTTGTTGCGGGTGTTTCTTTTATTTGGTTGTTTAGTTGATTTTGACCTTCCAAAAACACAACCAACACCTTTTTCTGGTCACTTTATGGATCAAATTCGTGGCTGTAATAATTTTTTTTATACAATAGCCAAGAACTTTCAACCATGAGCACTAGGGTTTGGCGGGCACAATTTTTGCAGCTTTTATTGATCAAAGATTCGATCCCAAAAACCCCAGTAAGCTTCAAGAATCTCACAAACAATCACGAAGGTAATTCAAGGATTCAAGAAACAAAGAAAATTCCAAAGATTACGCCCCAACAGCCACTTGTTTCTTCGAATGCACCAAGACAAGGAGTTAGGTTTCACAAGGCTTCAAGATCCACACTCAAGACCTCAAGAACTCAAGATTGTTTCTTTTTTCTTTTTTAACAATCAAGAAGTTCAAGAAATCCCAAATTTCGTCTCAAAATTCCAAGAAAGAAGCAAGGTCAGATTATAATTCCAATCGTACCACTTCATTAACAAGAAACCCTAGAACAAGGCTCTCAGGTTTTCTTCAAGAAACAATGACAGAAATTCCTCCCTCTATTTTTTCCAAAGGCTCTCGGGTTTTCTTCAAGAAACAATGGAAGAAATTCCTCTCTCTATATTTTTTCTTTTTTTTTTTGACTCAAGAACACACAAGACACGATAACACACAAACCAGCAACAAGAACTTGTTAAAATTTAAACGAATTCACCCCAAACAAAAAGGGACAGCCAAGATAAGAACTCTAACGAAACACCAAACCTTAAGACGTGGTGAACAAGAATCTAACAGATCACTAGAAACAACAACGGATGGACACAAAATCAAAAAGAACTCATGCATTTGAGTAAAAATAAAGGGATATAACTTGAAAAATCACCAATTATCTCTGATACCAATTGATACGAACCTCGTTGACGAAACACAATTTACATTAACAAGCTCCGAATCTTTGGTGATTAATACAAGTTGGAGCAGAGGAATTCCTATACGGACCCCTCTAATCCCCGTGGTCGCAAATGTTGATACAATCTTGACCCATAACTAAACGAACTAGCGAACCCTAGGAAAGATAGTAGGCGGCACAATCAAGGATGGTTTCTTGATTGATAAGCCGAATGACCACTCAAGAAATTCTTAAGTGTTCAAGGGTACTCAAAGAGCCAAGAGATCTATTTGTCAAGATAATTTTTTTGGAATAATTTCGTCTTGTTCATGATGAAAAAACGTTTAAGCCATATTTACAGGGTTTACAAGCAATGAAACCGAGTCCAACTAGGAAAACCTAATGACAACTCACGGCATTGTGTCTTTCTAAAGGTGGCTGACCTTAAACTCCTAAAGTAACTAGGAAAAAGTCACGAAAATGGCAAAAAATAGCTGCTAACTAATTTGGTCCACAAATGATGACAAAACTAATGAAATAAACGCTGAAAATTTGAGTTAGAAAATTTGGTCCTTAATCTCTTTCTTCCAAATGACTTGAGCAACCCCTTTAACGAGCGAGTAGTGAAGAAATAGCTCCACACTTTGAGACTCCGTGCTCATATCACAATCTACATTTATTTTTACTTATTTCTTAATCTATAAATCCTAATACAATTGAATAACACTTTTAATCCAATTACACGTCCCAATTTAAAACTACCCAAAACTTTGAATTCAAACCTATTGGACAATTTCAATTTTAGTCCAACAAAAAAATTTACACAACCAATCATGGTGTTTTAAATGTCACAAATTTGTATAGAAATTTGATTGTCTAGGGCAGTAGGGCTAATCAGAGATGCAACTGTCGCGCCTTACTTTTTGAGGTGTGAAAGTAGTATGTGGGATATGTATGTGAACGTGTGTGAAGGTGAAACAAAAGGCCGTGGGATTGTGAAATGCGACGGTTTGGCCAAACAAAGGGTTTTAGATAGAAAAGGAGTCGCCACTTGGTATAGAGTTAGGGTGTACCAAGTCACCCAAAAAGTGATTTTATTTTTGGAAAGAAAAGTAAACAAACCCTTTTTAAAGAATTTTTTAGGTCTACGTAACCAAAGAAAGGGATCGGGGGTCACATTTGATAAGGGAGAAGGCAAAGGCAAAGCCTAAGGCACTCCCTTACCCTAGCTAAAGCTAGTTGCGTGATTTAGCCCTTCTTTCTTAATTCTTCTACCCAAAGTATGTGTTGCATGTTGGATATGACTAATAGATGCGAAAAAAAAGAAAAATGCAATCCTAAATCTAAAATGTCTCTTATGAGGCTTTTTGGTCCCAACCACATGAGTTGTGATGGCCAATAAGGAAAACTCTCATAGAGGTCACGGGTAATGCAAATGAAGACCCAAATATGAGTGCAAGTGTGAAAATGTAAGAAGAATGCAAAATAAAATAAAATTAAAAATACAAATGTAAGTGCAAGTGTGCAAATGTAAGACAAGTGCATGTGTGCAAATGTAAGAGAAGTGCATGTGTGCCAATTGAGAAAATAAAGGTGTTTGTGTGCAAGTGGATGAAAATATGATATACTAGTAGTAAATGCATATAAGTGCAACTTGGTGCAATTTGTGAGGTAGAAGATAGGGAAAGAAGAAAAATGTGCAAACATGGCATGTGGATTGAGAAAAAATATAAGTAGTGAGAAAATGTGGATAAAGAAGGTGAGGAAGTGATATGATAAAAATGAGAGTGTATGAACCTAGAGGAATGCATCAAGTCGGGTACGGGAATGACTCCTAACTTCACGATTTTAATTTTCCCTTTGATTGAGGGAATACAAGCGTGCTAAGCCTTAGAAAAGCCACACTCGACTATATCCCATATTTAAGGGGTAACTCTCTAGCAAATGTACCCTATAACTAGCATGGAGATGCAAAAAGCCTAAAATGAAAGGGAAAGGGTTGGAGGGGCATGCCAAATGCTAGAAAACTAAGAAAAATACATGAAATGTAGTGAGACATGCAAGTATGTACTAACGAGAGGGGACAACCTATTGGGTCTAGCATTGGACTAGCTCTTTTCTAAAATTCTCTCACAAGCATTGGACTTGCGAGAGTTCGAGGGGAGAGACCATGGCCAGCGTTGGACTAGCCACGGTGACGCATTCATCCATCACATTCATCTATGACTATAGAAAGCAAGTAGACATGCCAATCACCTATAAACACGTAGCACATAACACTTAGCATGCTCGACTAAATACAAGAGTCTAATAAAGCAAATTAACACGTAGCAACAAAAGCAAGCAATCAAGCTAATGAACCTATTACATTTGCTAACTAAAACAAATGGGGAAGAGGAAAAATGAATAAAAATGCTCTCCAAGCCCTATCTATTACAAGCCAAGAGGTGTACACATACCCCATAAAAGAATAACTTAATAAAAGTAAAAGTAAATGAAATAAATGAAAGGAATTAAGGAAAGGCAAGGAAAGCAAGTAGACATACAATTCTCACTTAACACGTTGGATCACATAGAGGAGAGACAAAAAAGGATAAAAGAAGTTATATCTCCCCGTTTGTGATGTTAGTAAAGTGAACAAGACTTAACTGGGGTTAGAGTCACCAAAGAAAGAGATAACTTGGGCTAAAACCATCAAAGTAAATGATTAATGCACCAATTTAACAATAAAATGTAAATAAGACAATTTGAATCCACCAAATCATCGAATCTTTCCTCAATTGCAACTTAAAAATAATCAAATAACGCATAATTACAAAGAAGGAAAATTACCAACCAATCCCAAAAGTAATCATTGACCAAATCTTTTCAAGTCCAATTAAACTATTTGGGAACTTCAAGGGTCCAAGAGTAAAGAAAATGTCAAGTAATGGTTCAAGTTGCATTTTTAGGACCCAATTGCAAACATTAATCAATCATTTGAGTCCAATCGAAACATTTAAGAACTTCACAGGTGTGAGAACCCGTAAAAACCCTAATCTTTTCCTAGGGTTTATTTCCCCTTAATTGCATGTTTTCTGCGTTTTCTGGCTTAGGAAATTTTCCTGATGAATTTTTATGAGTAATTATAGTTTTTAGATGATTTTTCTAGTATTGGAGAGTTTTTGAAAAATTAAGAGTGAATAATGGACGTGGGACCCACTAGTGCGAAAAGTTCGAAAAAATTCGGTCAATTAGGTTAAATTCCGGATACTGTGTAAAATTTATCGGGTGTTAAGAGATAAGTAGAGTGTGTGAAATGATTGATGTGAGAGAGAAAAGAAAGGATAGGAATGCATTAATTGAGGTGACAAGTGTCACCATTTCATTGGGCAAGGCTTATGACTTACTATTCCAATTTTTGACCTTTTGACCAAGAGGTTAAATATCTTAAAAATTGCACAAAAATCACCATTTTCTTACCTCTTGTTGGCCGGCCATCTTGAGCAAGGAAGGAAGAAGAAACTCTTCAAGTTCTAGCTACTACTTGGTGCAAATCACCCAAAAACATTTGCTTACATCCATTTCTACTCCATAAAATCTTTCTAGTTGGTGATAGTGGTTGGTTTGGTGAAGTTTTCTTGAAGAGTTAAGGTGGTCTACAACTCCTCTTCTCTTGTTTCCTAGGTAAGTGGTGATTAAACATCCTACTTCACTTAATGATGCTTAAATGGTGCCTAATGGGACCTAAAGTGCTGAAATTTCTGGTTTTTATCTTGGTTTGAAGTGATTTGGTGAAGTTTTTATTTTATTGATGATTTTTCTGGTTTAATTGGATTATGATGGTGTGGTTGTTTATGATGATTGGTAATGACCTATAATGACACTAGTAGGTGTGAATTGATGATAATGGCAACCAATTTTGAGTTTGGATTGAAAAATGAAAGGTTAGGGTTCATACACCCCTAATTCTGTCTGATTTTGGATCATAGAGTTAGAGGCCGAATTGGACTTTGCTCAAAACATGAAAGTTATAGGTATTGATGAGTTTGAAGTGTCTGCAAAATTTCAGGTCATTTGGATTTGTGTAGAGTGAGATATGCCGATTTTACTGTTGCTGTTCTGGGTTGATCAGAATGCGAAAACTGCACTTGTAATTGGCCATTCTGACTGGAATTGCTTTGGATTTGGTTGTTGAGTCTTCTGATGAAATGTAGCTGGATGTCTTAGCTAACATATGCCTTTGGAATTTCGGCATTTGGACCTGTATAGATTGAGTTGTGTTCATTACAGCATAGTGCGATTTGGGAACCTGCAATTACGGTTCAGGTTGTGGTATTCTGCATTTTTGGCCTAGTTGTGCTAGGATTTGGACTGAGTGGTCTTCTACATTGTTGTAGCCCTGTTTCATAGCTTCGAAACGGTGGGTCTTGCACCCCCATCCGATAACCGTAGTGAAAGTGGTGTCATTACCGCATTATGAGGTCAAATACATTTTTTTGTTAAGGCCTAAGTTAAAGCCATTTCTTAATTTCTGGTTACCTATGATGCTTATTTATGCATATGAAACCCTATTAGGGTTATAATTGGTATGGCTATATGACTCGTTATCGAGTCTCTTTTAGGGCTTGCTTTCATTTCGGTTGTTTCCTAGCTAACTTTTGCACTTGTACCACTTTGAGCCTAGCAAACGGCTTTTGGGAAATGAGATGAATTTTTTGTGAGGTGTTGGGACCGATTTGAGGGTTTAATGAAGCCTTGATGGTTGGAAAAGTAAGAATTTTAGGGGAGGTGCTGCCCGATTTTATAGGCCGTCTGGTTCCTTTAAGTTGGATTTGCCTTTTGGTGGAAATGAAAGGCTTTTGGGTTGTTTGCGCCTAAGTCTTCATGTTACCTTTTTGTTTCCAAGAAAATCATGTTTTCCACCCTTGCATTGGTAATTATTTGGCGAGGCATACGACAAGTAGTCGAGCCTCATGTGCACTGTGTTTACTCGATTATGGATGTGAAACCTTCAATTGGTTTATTTTGTTATTTTAGGGTTTTTGGCGATTAAGGCCAATCTGAAGTGAAAACTTTTGAAGTTGAACCGGTGAGTGTACCACTCCCCTCCATTGCTGTTTAACTTGATTTCTGCTCTGCAATCTGTTTATTTGTTCGAGACGGGGGTGTACTTTATCACACTCGTTCTCTAGTCTGTTCATATGCCAATTTACTATGCAAAATTTGAATCTGTTATCTGTGTCTGCATCTGTTCGGATTTCTATGACCTATGAGCTCAATCCTGTGGCTAAGTTATTCGAGTCGGGCCGGCAAGGGCCTGGACGATTAGATAATGAACCACGGTAGTCTGTTCGGGGATTTTTGGGTATTGAGACCCTTGATTCCGGTATACTCGAGTATTACCATTTCTGTTCGGTTACGGTGAGCGGGGCCGGTAAAGGGGTGTTTGGTGGACGGAATTCGGTGTAAAGAGGGGTCTACGGACGTTTTGGTTCTATATACGTTGACGGAGAGTCAACCGGTTTGGATCAAGTACTGCGCTGGAAATTTGGCTCCTGAGAGCCACCCGTATCCTTCTGATTTGAATCATTGGTTCCTTTGCTTTACATCTGGCATGTGTATCTGATTTGTTAAATGTGAAATGCCATGATTTTCTGCTATATGTTTGGTACCTCATTGAGCGCAAGCTCACCCCTTTCTGTTCCTTTTGTTTTCCTTACAGGAAAATAAACCCTTTTGGTCTGGATTTGACAAATGGCTGCCAAATTGAGCTAGTTGAACATATCTTTTGTATAGCTCATGTATTAAAACCCTAAGTGTACTTTTGGGGCGTTTTCTCTTTTGATTTGGCAAACCGTGTATATGTATTAACTTTTGAAAACTTTTGTATGTCCTTTTGGATTGTAATCGCTAAAGTTCAGATGTGAATGTTTGTTAGCTATTTCGGTTGGGTTCTGACGGGTCGGTTACTATTCATGGCCGGCTCCGGATTTCATTTTTTTTATTTTGGATTATTTTACCATTTTGATCTGTTTACGCTCGTTTGTAAGTTCCGGATCGCTATAGATAGTTCTAGTCTGCATCGTTAGTCCTGGCGAGAGTTGGGCAGGCAGTCCGCTAACCCCTTTGGTTCGCCTTAGGGGAAAGTGGGGTTGTTACAACAGGTCCCAAAATAATAAAAGGCCAAATAACGATTCAAATTGCAATCAACTTAGGACTTAATTGCAAGAGATTGGAATGTAATTGGGTCTTTGTAGAACGAGGAGAAACATGTGAGGTTGAAATGCAAATTTTGAAAGAACTTCATGCATGCAAACCAAAGAGACGTTATTTTCATGAAGGTTCTGCAATTCCTTCTTCTGCAACCATTTTACGCACTTTTTATGCAGCTTAGATGCATACATGACAAACATCACAAGAGAGTTCTAATTGGTTCGCTAGCTAAACACAGAATGCAAAAACTTGGGATAAGAGAGAGGAACAATAAAACAAGGCTGCTGAACTTTACGTGCAACTAAACTACATCAACATTTTGCAGCAAATTTCTGATACTTTGAGATTCCAGCAATTACATGCAACGCATTCTGGTACCAAACTCAAATCAAAAGCAAACATTCATCAACACGGATCCCCTAGAAACCCTCAACACCCTTTGATGAACACCATGGCCACTGACAATCCAAGCGAATGAAAACATGAGGGAATTGCAGGCTAAAGAAAACTGCAGTTGGTTTCTGATGAATTAATGGGGGGGATCATCAGGAACAAAAGAAATTATTCAAACACTTCACTCAAACCATCAAACTTCAAATCGTTTCCAAATTTTCAGGTAAACGTAAGCCATAAAACCAAGTTCTTTTCTTTTTTTTTTTTAAAACCACGAATATCACCAAAGGAGGAACCAACGGATAACATCAGTTCCAGCTTCATGGGGAGAGAGAAATGTAAAAGCTAGTGGCTTTTTGGTTCACAAGTCGCCAACAAGACATGAACACTTAGATCATGAACATGATAAAACACAAGAGGAAGAACAATAAACCTCAAAATCTGCTACAATTTAACCAAACTTGCGAGAAAACAAACCCAAAACAAGATAAATAAACCCAGAAGCCGATGGCTTCAACCACTCCAAACTCTCCTAACACCAACCAAACCCAAAAATCCTTCAAGACAAGCTACTGAGCAAGATTCCACAGAGGTGTAAGAAAACAGCGACTTAAGCAAACTAAACGAACAATGGGAAACAAAATGGGGGCAGCACAAACAAAAGGCAGCAGGTCTACGTTACCATTGATTGCTGTTTTAAACGCATACATAATTCACTATCAAACATCAAACAAAGCAACATGGAAATCCCAGCCATTCCCGAAACTGCAGCAACCCAAAAGATCAGAATTTTATTTGCTTTAGCAAGGTAGAGGACTCTAATTTTATTGCAGCGTCTCTCGGCGCCTCATGATAGTCCCAAACCTACTTAAACATGCATTGACTCAAAGGACCTAAGCCTACAAACTGTCATACAAAAACCCTGGTTTCTTTTCTGCAAATTCTTTCTAGTTATACTCATAAGCCTATAAATACCAACCCTCGCCCTAAACACGACTACCAAGCCTACTCTCTATGCAAAATCTCAACAGAAAAACTTAACCGAACCATTTAATCACTCTCACAGGAAACGAACAACAAAGGAAGCAGTAAACTGTCACGAGAGATGTATTGGAACAACTTTGGTCAATTTTTCACAACAAAGAAACACAAAACAATATGGGTCAACTCATTCCCCGCCCTATCAAATCCATAACTAGCAAGTTTATAAAGAAAGAAGACAGCAAAAGAGCACGGCTATAGTTATAGTGGCAGAAATTTTAATGTTTTTCTGATATAGAATCCCATAACCCATGAATGAAAATGATGGAAGGATTACCTTTAACCCTTTGTTGAATGGTCGAGCAACGCCTGGACAGCGGAGAAATGGACTCCAACAAGAACCAGCTTCTTCTTCCTCTGCCTCTCCTTTGTTCTCCGTAGCCTATTCCCTTGCTTTTCCTCTCGATGCAGATTTGTAATGAATGACAGCACGATGAAGACAATGATAGCTTCCTCTCTCACTCTCACTCTCAGTTCTCCCTCGCCCTCTTCAGTTTTCTCAACCACCGCCGCCACTCCAACTCTCCAGTTTCTCTCTCCTTTTCTCTTGCCTTTTTCTTTTTTTAGAACCTCCCCCTTCAGCCGTCATAAAAATCATCCCCTATCTCTGCTGTTTTCTTTTCTTTTTATATGGAGAATCATAACCCTTAAACCCTCACCTCAAAGGTGAGGATGAAGGGCTGATTCCCACCACAATCCTTAGCCATCGATCCCTTGAAAAAAAAAATTGCCCATGAAAAATGATATCATTTTCCCGTTGTTGTTGCATGCGCGGCTGTTCTTTTTCTTTTTTTTTAAATGAAAATAAGATAAATAAAAATGGTAAAATATTAAATTTAACAGTAATAAATCCTATTTTGTGAATAGTTTTCTTTCTTCTTCTTTCTTTTTCTTTTTTTTCATTCATTTTTTTTCATTTAAGGCCAACTAAATGAGCAACAAATAACATAAGAGAAACGAAAATAAAAATAACAATAATAATAATTAATAGTCTAAAAATACTATAAAATGCTAGAAAATGCCCAAAAAACATGAAATTGACCAATAAAATAGATAATGCAATAATAAAAAAAATTATTCAAAAATTTGGTGTCTACAGCAACAAGCTGTTGGAAGATAGGATTCTATGCAGATACAGGAACAATTTCAAATGTGGCAGCGGAGCTCTAGGTCATGATATTTGGCCTACAGATAACATGGGAACATGGATACAAGCAAATCATCCTGGAATCATACTCAAAACACAGCCATTGAGTTGATTAAATAGCGCCTCTCGAGAGCACACACTTCAACCTGATTCATATTGTTCGAGAGTGGCCTAGCAAAGAGTGGGAATGTAATGTGTAGCACACGTGGAGAGAAGGCAATCAATGCACAGACTATCTTGCTAAAGTGGGAATCAACTCAGCGTTTGGCCTACATAGACTGGTGGAACCTCCCCACAAATTGAAGTCCTTAAGGCAATGATGCAATAAGAGTTACCACACCTCGCCTAGTAAGGGTCGGGTACTCGTCCATGCACCATTTAGCTGACTCGATTAGTCATTTTTAACCTTTATTCGCCTTGTATATCGGCAAATATTTGATTATTGGATATCCACTAAGATAGAGAAAGGTCAATAGGTACTCGTTTCTCCCCACTTATTATTTAAAATTTTTAAAAATGATTTATACCAATTTAATTTTATATTTTACATATTTATCTTAAATTTAATAAAGATTTTTTTTCTCAATAAAAGTCTCTCACCAAGAAATAAACATGCGAAGAGAATATAAGAAAAAACAAAAAATTGAAAGAATTCAAAATTAATAAAAATTTGAAACAAGTAGCACATTTTTTAATTATATATTTCATAGTAATTAAACTCTTCTCTAAAAAATATAAGATCATGACCTCTACAATTAAATCTTGTAAACAAACTATAGTCTCCTATATTTGTAATGTAATTTATTTAATGAAATTGCTTATTTAGCTCTAAAAATATTATTTTATAGTATGTGTATAAATCTATATACGTGCAGGGTAGATTGGGATACTCACAGATTTTTAATTATCTGACCTCAACTCGTTCCTCATCTAAATGAATATCCGACCCTATTTTGACCCAATCAAATAATACGGCTTGGGTATCCTAATTTTTTAATTGGATGGGATCAGCTATGGCGAATTTTTGGATTAGCAAATATTTTTGCTCACCCTTAACCACTATGTTTTGGAGATAATTTGAGAGTTTGGTTGAGAAAATGTTAAAAAAATTTTCTTACGTATTAAATTCCTAAAGGTTAGAGGATGGAAGTAATAGACAGGATAAAGTGCACTGTGGCCACTAATCTTTTCCAGATTCTCATCCAAACCATTAAACATTATTTTTCCTACTAAACTAATGAAAAGGTTCAATCAGCCCATTCTATGAAATGGTTGTAGACAAAGAAAATTTATTTAATTTAAATTATAGAAGTCTATTATGTTTTGGGCTGACAAATTGGACCAATATTATGGACTATTAAATCAACTTAGATTTGTGATGTCCATTTAAACTGAAGTGAATTAATTGACTTATTAATTTACAATAGACTATTTGGGCTGCTCCACTATTTAAGTCCATGTTAAATGAGTTTCTTGAATTATAAGTTATCCAAAATGCAAGAAGGTTTTGAAGGATTTTCTTAAAGACATAACCTACATATTTTGATTATAAATAGTGGTCTTCCCTCAAGGAAAATAGCACATTGAAATACCTAAATTTTGAAGAAATTTTTTCAAATTATCAAGAGGGTTCTCCCTCAAATCCAAATCCAAATCTAGTTAAACAAGTCTTCCTTCTATTCGTGTTGAAAATTTAAGGATTCAAGTATTCAATGCTATCATCAAATCATTCGTTTTCTACACCAAAAACGTAGGAGACACCCTCTTGATTGGAGAATAAGTCTTTTCGACCCTTTGATTGAAGTCATTTGAAGAGAAGAATTAGGAGATTAATTTCTTTGATTCAAGAATTTTCAAATATTATAACCATCTTATTATTTGATTTAATATATTTGATATTTTGTGCAAATTTCCTTGTCTTTTATTTTAGGCAACAAATTTGTGCTTACAAATTTTTTGCATGCTTAGTAGGACAATCTCTATCTCTCATCTCTTTTCTTCCAACAAATTACCTATTTCAAGAATCAATGGAGTCCAAGAAGGTGAACTTTGCTCTTGAAAGCTCAGTTGTTGGTGTTCCGACAACTCAGGAAATGCAGTACACCGCACCCATGATAAGGAGTAAGACTAAGAAATTAGCAGCAATGGCTAAGGCAAATATTACAGTTGAAGGGAAAAATTTTGAAGTTTTTCCCAACAAGAAGGGAGTCCATGAGGAATTTGCTGATAGTTCAAGTAATTCGTCTACTTCTATGGTAATGCCTGTCATGATGGCTAACACTACAACTGTGAAAGATTAAATTTCAAATCTAGTCAAAATTGTCAAAGAGCTAGTAGTGCACGTACAAAGTCAAGATATCAAGATAGCTAAACTAATTGCTATGGTGAAAAATATGGGCAAAAATAGCCTTAACATGTCTAAACAGAGATTCAAAGTGCAAGATGAAAATGACTCATTATCAAGGGAGAAGGAGAAAATGGATACAAAGTCACATACAATGAAGGAGTTTTCAATCTCTCCTGATGTCATCATTCATGTTAATTAGACCTGTCAATCGGGCCAAATGAGTCGGGCTTTCATAAGTTCGAGATTAGTTCATTTAATTTGTAACATTTTTGGATTTTAGGCTATGAATTTCTGATTAATAAATGTGAATCTCATACTCAACTCACATATTATTTGGGTTGTGACCTTTATTCAAGTTTAGCCCAAACTCACTTATTACTCCTTCATTTTCTTAATATAATTACTATAACTATTAAGTTGTAAAACTAATTTCACATTTACAAGATTAAAATATTAAAACTAAACATGAACAAGTAATAGTTTTTAAAAAGTATATAAATCAAAAATTTTTTAACAATATTTATATTTAATTCATTCAAAATATATGAAAAATAGTAAAAAAACATGCGGTTATAAGCTAATACATTTTCAAAGGTTAGAATTTCTTTATAACCTTGTGATTTGAATCCAAACATGCTTGATGATTTTGTATTTCTAGACCAAAAAGAAATCAACCAATATTATGCTAACATAAAAATTTACTCAACTAATAAGAAAAGTTAGATATTCAATTATGCATGACTAATATTGACTCTCAAGAAAGCTAGTAGAAGAGTCTTTAGATATATTTTTGTGTTTTGTAATTTGTATATATTTAGTATTTAGTAATAATATATTTAAATATATAATTATACATAATATCAAAATATAAATATTATATATACAGGTAATTAAAGGGCCGGATCTATATCGGATTTGAGTCTAATGAGCTCTAAACTCGACTCATATTTAATTTAAGCCCAATTTTTAGGCTCAAACTCAGACCGACTCACTAAAGGGTCGGGCTCATTGGATTTTTTCTGGGGCCGAACGAGCCGAGCTAAGGCTGGCCCGACCCCACAGACAGTCCTAATGTTAATAATCTAAAGGAGTTTATCGAAGGTACGGTGAAGTACAAGATTGGGGGAAGCACCAAATCATATAACAGTTGTACCAAACCTTACATCATAAAAGTGGAAAGTTTGAAGTTGTCTGTTGGATATCAACCTCCAAAATTTTAGCAATTTGATGGCAAAAGCATTCCCAAACATCATATTGCACACTTTGTAGAAATCTGTAACAATAGTGGCACTGTGGTGACTTGCTTGTTAAACAATTCGTTCACTCACTGAAAGGTAATGCCTTTGATTGGTACATGCATAGATCTAGAACCTGACACCATTGGCAGTTGGGACTAGTTAGAGTAGGAGTTTCTTAACCATTTCTATTGCACAAAAAGGACTAGCTGCATGATTGAACTCTCAAATACGCACTAGCAGAAGAATGAACCTGTCATCAACTTCACCAATTACTGGAGAAATCTGAGCCTAAACTACAAGGATCAAATTTTTTAATCTTTTGCCATTGCGATGTGTATTCAAGACATGCATTGGGGACTCAAATACATCGTGCAAGGTGTACAATTAGAAACATTTGATGAATTATCCACAAAAGCTCAGAAGGAAGAAATCAATCTTGACGAACAAGAACTGCCGATTTCTGATTCTCGCAAGGCTAAGAAGAAACAAGAAGTGATGAAAGGGGGCAATTTCCAGTCAAAAGTTAGAAGAAGGAGGCCATGGTTAAAAGTGAAACACCTTTCAAGATTGTCCCCAGAACTACTAAGAAAGAAGATAAAAAATCCAATACACATCAAGAGTAAGGAAAGAGAAAACCAACTCTCAAGGAGATGCAAAACAAGGAATACCTTTCCTTGATTCTGATGTTCTTGGTATGTTTGATGATCTGTTAAGTATGAATTTATCACGCTTTCCAAGATGAAGCGACCTAATGAGGATAAGAATACTAATGACACAAATTATTACAAGTATCATTGTTTGGTTGGATATCCCATTCAAAAATGCATTGTTTGTAAAGACAAAGTGATGGAGTTGATAAGACAAGGAAAATTTTTTCTTGAAGAAGACAAGGCAAGTGTGAATCAAACTTCCATTGATTCACTATAGTCCATAAAAGTTGAAAAACTTGCCAAGGAAGTTGAAGAGGTCATAATACCTATATTGGCAACTATTCAATTTGGATCGTTTGATCCTATAGAAGTTGAACAAAAAATCGCCCCTTCAACTCTTCATGAATATGAATATGAAGATGAGAAGTTATTACAATTAGATGTGGATGATTAGGGATGGCAATTTTCAACACAACCTGAAAATACAACACAAATCTAATAGGAAATCAATAGGTTTGGTTTTAAATTTCACGGGTTCGGGTTAGAATTGGGTTGGACCCAATGAACTCGAAAAAAAGGTCAAATTCAGGTCAAAAATAGGTTGATCCGGGAACCTGTTTCTGAAATAAAAATAAGTTAATAAATATAAAAGAATTATCTAAATACCAGACTAACTAAATCTTTTTTGAGGCAATATTCACTTAGCTCTAAATCATTCTCACCTGAATACCCAATCGTTCTTCCCCTTTTCTCCTCTAAAGTCTAAACGGCCAAAATTCATACCTCTACCTTACACCATCACTGCCTTGCCCTTCACGCCACCTGTCACTAGTATACACCAATTAGCAGCAAGCGACAGCCATTCTTCTCTGAAGTTTGAGCAGCAAGAAATGACCAGCAACAAGCGATTCCAGATCGATTATTGAAAAAGCGAAGAAGGTATATACATTTAGATCGAGTTTAGTTTCTGGATTTTATCTATTTTTTTAAAGTTTTAGATCGAACTAATGAGATGAAGTCATTTTTTATTTTTATGGATGACTTACAAAGGCTTACATGTAGTTTCGATATCTTGATTTATGGTGATAACGTATAGTTTGATGTTGATGTTTTGCTCTTTTTGAGCCTCCGTTGCTGCTCCAACAGTGTCTAGTTTCCTTCTCAAAATACAAAGGTTTGGTGAAGCTTAAGGCTAAAAGGGTTCCTCTTCCCGTCACCAGTGAATATTGTAAAGCGTTTGATTATCTTTAGTACAAAGATTGTCGGGAAGCCATTGAAGTAGACAAAAAAAATGTACTAGCATGCTTTGGAAATGTTGGCTGAGAGAGATCTTTTCTTTTCATGTTTTTTTGGTTAAGTAAGAAGAAAGTTCATGGTAGAATAGATGAGAGAGATGACGAAAGAGATAATGCACTAAAGGTGCTAAAGGAAGTGCTTACAACTGTTTCAAAAGCTTTCTGCAATTATTTCTATCATAATGTGTTGACACTAAATCAGGAAAGGCAAATGTAAAAATTTATGGAGCGGTAATAGTTATCTTTTGAAGTATAATTCTTCACAGCTGCAAGTGTATTGGTATGATAAACATTATTTTCTAGTTTGACTTTTTGCATGTGAACTGGTTGTTGGATTGTTGCTGTGAAGTTTTGAAATACAATGTCATTCCTTTTCCTTTAAAGGTTGTAAATAATCATCCAATGTCATTGTCGCGCCCCACTTTTTGAGGTGTGAAAATAGTGTGTGGGATGTGAACGTGTGTGAAAGTGAAAATAAAAGGCCGTGGGATTGTGAAATGCGACGTTTTGGCCAAACAAAGGGTTTTAGATAGAAAAGGAGTCGCCACTTGGTATAGAGTTAGCGTGTACCAAGTCACCCAAAAAGTGATTTTGTTTTTGGAAAGAAAAGTAAACAAACCCTTTTTAAAATTTTTTTTAGATCTACGTAACCAAAAAAAGGGATCGGGGGTCACATTTGATAAGGGAGAAGGCAAAGGCAAAGCCTAAGACACTCCCTTACCCTAGCCAAAGCTAGTTGCGCGACTTAACTCTTCTTTTCCTAATTCTTCTACCCAAAGTATGTGTTGCATGTTGGATATGACTAATGAATGCGAAAAAGAGAAAAATGCAATCCTAAATCTAAAATGTCTCTTATGAAACTTTTTGGTCCCAATCACATGAGTTGTGATGGCCAATAAGGAAAACTCTCATAGAGGTCACGAGTAATGCAAATGAAGACCCAAATATGAGTGCAAGTGTGAAAATGTAAGAAGAATGCAAAATAAAATAAAAATAAAAATAAAAATATAAGTGCAAGTGTGCAAATGTAAGAAAAGTGCATGTGTGCAAATGCAAGAAAAGTGCATGTATGCCAATTGAAAGAATAAAGGTGTTTGTGTGCAAGTGGATGAAAATATGTTATAATAATAGTAAATGCATATAAGTGCAATTGGGTGCAATTTGTGAGGTAGAAAAATAAATAAGTGATAGGGAAAGAAGAGAAATGTGTGAACATGGCATGTGGATTGAGAAAAAATATAAGTAGTGAGAGAATGTGGATGAAGAAAGTGAGGAAGGGATAAAAAAAAGGAGAGTGTATGAACCTAGAGGAATGCATCAAATCGGGTACGGGAATGACTCCTAACTTTGTGATTTTAATTTTCCCTTTGATAGAGGGAATACAAGCGTGCTAAGGCTTAGAAAAAGCCACACTTGTCTATATCCCATATTTAAGGGGTAACTCTCAAGCAAATGTACCCTATAACTAGTATGGAGATGCAAAAAACCTAAAATGAAAGGGAAAGGGTTGGAGGGGCATGCCAAATGCTAGAAAACTAAGAAAAATGCATGAAATGTAGTGAGACATGCAAGTATGTACTAACGAAAGGGGACAACCTATTGGGTCTAGTATTGGACTAGCCCTTTTCTAAAATTCTCTCACAATCATAGGACTTGCGAGAACTCGAGGGGAAAGACCATTGCCAGCGTTGGACTAGCCACGGTGACGCATTCATCCATCACATTCATCAATGACTATAGAAAGCAAGTAGACATGCCAATCACCTATAAACACGTAGCACATAACACTTAGCATGCTCGACTAAATGCAAGAGCCTGATAAAGCAAATTAACACGTAGCAACAAAAGCAAACAACCAAGCTAATGAACCTATTACATTGGCTAACTAAAACAAATGGGGAAGGGAAAAAATGAATAAAAATGCTCTTCAATCCCTATCTATTACAAGCCAAGAGGTGTACACATACCCCATAAAAGAATAACTTAATAAAAGGAAAAGTAAATGAAATAAATGAAAGGAATTAAGGAAAGGTAAGGAAAGCAAAGTAGACATGCAATTCTCACTTAGCACGTTGGATCACATAGAGGAGAGACAAAAAAGGATAAAAGAAGTTATACCTCCCCGTTTGTTATGTTAGTAAGGTGAACAAGACTTAACTTGGGCTAGAGTCACCAAAGAAAGAGATAACTTGGGCTAAAACCATCAAAGTAAGGGATTAATGCACCACTTTAAAGATAAGTAAAATAAAAGGCAAAAAGGAAACTCAGAACACCTTAGAAACTTCAAAAGGGGTACTAGCAAACCACCAAATTCTTCCTTAATTGTGACTTAAATGAAATCACATAATGCATAATTTTCCAAGAAAGTAAAATTATCGATCAAATTTTAACATAGAAAAACTACCAAGGACTCAATTGCAAATATTAACCAAATCACTCAAACCCAATTAACACATTTTGGGAACTTAAAGGGTCCAAGAGCAAAGAAAGGGCCAAGTATGGTTGAAATTGCAATTACTTTAGAACCTAATTGCAAGAAAATAGAACATGATTGGGCCACAGTAAGATAAAGGGAAACCTAGAGGGGCCCAAGTGCAATTTCCTTGGACATTTTTCATGCAAAAGCATGCAACCCACTTAGAAAGCTTTCTGCAAATATTTTCTTATGCTTTGAAGCTTTGACAACCTTGCATGACAGATTTTTAAGAAAAAACAAAAACTCTCAAACCGAAACCCAACCTCAAGTTCCTACCAAACTTATCATGCATGCAAGAGCCAAAACGAAGATGATTTTTATGCAAATTTGATACGACAACTGAAAAACATTCCAGCAACAAGAGAACTTTCAGCAGCCAAGCTATTCTTATGCAATTTTCATCCGCAAGCTTCTGCAACTTGCGGCATTTAGTAACCCATCAGGACAATTTGAAACAGAGATTCATGTGCGAAGAAAATCATTTGAAAACCAGCATAGCAAAGGGAAGAAAACCTTGAGCTTTGAGTAACCAAAAGAAAATTCCACACTGCTGCAACAAGCCGAAAGCTTCGAGCCTGTTGCAGCAGATTTTCATGCGCAAATATCAGTTAAGCACCATTTGAATTCGGGCCACAAAGTCCTCCAACAATCTTCCTCTTTTGCAAACGTAAAACCTTTGAATTTAAGCATGAAATTTAGATCAAAAACGCAAACTGGAAACTTTCCGTGACTTCACAAACTGCAAGGAAGTTTCTGCAATTTTTTTGGTTCAATCAGCCCAGATGTCTCATGCCTCTCAAATTAGAACTAGTAAACGCATCAATTGAGGTACATTAAAACCCGTAACCCATTCTAGTGAACATCCTCAGCCCTTGAAAACCCACACAAAGGACAATAAAATGGGAATCGCAAGGCAAGGAAAATGAAATGAGCTTCGGATGGAACCTGGCAGCGATATCATCAGGAGCCAAAAACAACAAGAACTCCCAACCCCGTAACCAAAGAAAACAGACCAAACCCATACACTAAACCATTTCAAGATGTAAAAGACCGTAAAAAAGAAGTGAAACAGCTCAACAAAATGACGGCAACCAACAAGGAAGTCCGCACATCTGAACCAACACTAGCAAGACTACATTTTTAACAAGAATCTGAACTGAGCATTTTCAAAATACAGAAACAGCACCATGAAAGCTAGCCTTCCTAAACCTATTGCCCCAAATGCCGGAATGAGCACCCACAACAGAAAATGAATTCTGAGTTGAAAGGGAGTGACTTGCAGATTCAAATTCATACACAAATCTTGAGTTCACTATTAACCAGGAGGAAAATAGTAAACTCTATCCAACAGGCCACAAAACAAACTCAGAGGCAGTGATATGGAGCCCAAATCTAAATCAATCAACGCATGGAAAATGAAAGAACCGAAAGAAAGAAGACAAATCATGAGCACAGAATCAAAGATCGAAACTTTTGGTTACGGAGGAGAAGTATGTGCAAGCAGAGAAAGATGAAAAGAAAAAGATTACCTTGAAAATCTTAACGTGAGGAAAATGGAGACCCGCGAGCTTGGAAGATGATCGCTTCTCACAGAAATCGAAAGGGACCTGCTACTAGCTCTGATGAAGGCAACGCAAAATCTGGAGTTCTTCTGGTTTTTTCCTTCCTCAACCTCTCAGTTCTCTCTAGTTTTCTTAGTTTTCTCAGCCGCTCTCATTCTCCTAGCTCTCCCTCTCATTTCTTGCTTTTCAGCCATCACCTCTTGCTGGTTCGCCTCTCCCACTCTATCTCTCACACTAGCCGCCACCCAGATCCTCCAAAAACTCTCCCTCAGCCATCATTAGCTTCTCTCCTATCCGTCCACCCCCCAGTTCTCTCTCTATCTCACTTGCCTTTCCCTCTGTTTTTCTTTTCTTTCTCTCGGCCTTTCTACTTAAACCAGCCGCCAACCTAGATCCTCTCTTTTTGCAGATTTTTAGCCGTCATTCCGGTGCTCCCCCTTACACCTAACCCCCAGTTTCTTTTTATACCCCACGACCAACTTAAACCCTCATCTCAATGGTTTCTAAACCATCTCAGCTCAATGCCTCTCCCTGCCCATCCGATGGCTATTGTGTCCGGAAGGCTTTTGATAAAAATCCAAGGGGATGAGGTGGCCGAATGTTTGGAAGAGAGGAAAGCTAAATCATCCGTGGAAAATGGTATCTTTCATACATCTGCTGCGTTGCATGGCTTTTCCTTTTTTTCTTTTTTTTTGAGTATATAACAGTATGAAGACAAAAAAAAACTAAAATAAAATAAACTAAAACAAAAATAAAATAAAATAAAAGCTCCAGAATTGATGCCAATAAATCTATTAAATTAATTAAACAAATAAAGTTAAAAATAAAAAATTTGGTGTCTACAGTTTGCCCCTCTTTGTCTGAGTTTCGAAGAAACTTGAGACAAAAATGTAGACACCAAATACCTACCTGTGTTATTCGGCTGCAGCTACTCGAGTGACTGTCATTATTGAAACGAGGACTGACCTCTTTAATGAGAACTTTAAAAATGGGACTGACTCAGACGGAAAATTTAAACGGGACTGACCTCTTTAATGAGAATTTTTTTAAAAAAATGGGACTGACCCTGACGGAAAATTTAAACGGGACTGACCTGAATAAGAAATTTAAAACGGGACTGATCTGAGGGGACTAACCCCAACATGAAATTTAAAATCGGGACTGACCCGAGGGACTGACCCCAACATGAAATTTAAAATCGGGACTGACCCGAACAAAATTTAAAATCATGCAATGAAGTGAAATGAAACGCTAGTGAGACTGTCTTATGTCTAATGATAAGATGAAAATGCGCACTAGTGAGATTAACCCATGTTTAGTGGCCGTGATGAATGAAATGCTCACTAGTGGGACTGACCCATGTTTAGTAGCCGTGAAAATGAAACGTACACTGGTGGGACTAACCCATGTTCAGTGGCAGTGAAATGCACGCTAGTGGGACTAATGTGAGAACCCTGAAAATGGATATATAAGCTAGTGCATATTTCATTTGCATTTCTTTTATTCCTTAATAATTTCTAGCATTACTTTTACTCGTTCGCAATTAAGTACGTGAAAATAGGTTTATGTGAAAAATAATATAATTTTCCTAAGTTATGAAATTTCTTGGTTTTGTTAGACTAAATTAATATCTTTAGGGTTAGATTAATTTTTCACCTTAACATAAAATGTTAGAATACTTGAATTCCTTTATGCTAAATTAATGATACTTGAGTCGATAGCCTTACTATCTTAAAATAAATTATTTAAATTCCAATGATTAATTCCTATTAGTTGCTAATGTTAAATGCTAATAAGAATTTCCGCGTTAAGATAAAAACCAATGAATTTTCGATAAACATGATACTAATATACTCAACATACTTCAGGCGTGAAAATTTTGATAAATATATCCTTATCTTTCTTTGTTTTCACAATAAGTGCGTAAAAATAATTTTTATGTGCAAATTGACACCCTTGGATTAAATTATTATTTCACTTGATTTTATATTACTAAATCGATAAATTTCGAATTAGACTAACTCTATTTCTTGAGAAATAATAATTGGAAATTATAATAACTAATTTAATCGCTAAATAATGTTGGAATTACTAGGAACCTTAATATTAAAGTTTAATCGATAAATATTCGATAAAAATGGTTTAAGTATACTAGTGTATAATTAGGCGTTCAAATCACACTTGGGGATAATTTTTGGAATTAAGTTGGATTGAGAAATTAAATTGAGGTTAGGGAGCAAAGTGAAAAGACAAAAATGCCCTTGCAACCACAACATTTCCATGCAAACCAAACAAACCCTCTGACAGCAAGTTCAATCACCGCAACTATCGGCCAATCACATTTTCGCTAATTCGATATGCAACCGATTCGTATACGCAATCTCTTCTCCTAAACCGCAGCACCATATACCTTTGTCTCCATTTCAGATCTCAAAACCACCATTTCATTTTCCTCTGCACACACTCCCCGCAAAACATTTCCTCTTCCTTCTTAATACCAAGATACCGCCACTCTTCACCATTCCATTTCCTCTGCACAATTCCACCGCAGCCACTACACTTCCTCTCCACAACCGCATCTCAGCTCTTCCTCTGCCATGGACCGAGAGTAAAGGAGAGAGAGTTACCTTGTGAGCTGCATCCGAGAGCAAGGGAGGAGGGAACGCAAGCTGCCATTTCTTTCTTTCTGTTCTGACCGTAAGCTGAGGCAAGATACCAGGGGACCATCGCACCTTTTCCTCTCCTAGATGTGGCCATTTCCAACTCCAACCAACCGAACTCAACCTCACCACAACACCACTCCAGCCGCAACTCAGGAATTAGGACCAACCGACCTGCACTTGAAGCCGAGAGAAAGGAAAGAAAATTCTGGATTTTCGTGTGTGAGCTTAGCTTGTATCTGAGGTAATTTCTGGACTAATTAAGTTGATTACTAGTAGAGGAAGCTATATCAGAGCTTGCATGTATGGATTGTGCAGTCGGTTGTTGAAATCAAGCCATTAGAAAAATTTCTGTTTTGATAAAATGTTGCTGCCGAGAAACTGAGGTGATAATGCAGCTCCATTTTTGTTTTTCCGTGGCAATCTGAACACCTAAGTGTCTTTAGCTGAGTGAAAACTTGAAGATTAAGACCATGCATGTTGATTTGTGCATTCGGATGATGTTGTTAAAGCATACAAAAATTCTGTTTTGGCTAGAGGTTTCTGCCGAGGAGCTGGCTTGGAATTGTAGCTTCATTTCTAATTTCCTGCGATAATCTGAGCTCGATTAAGTGTTTAACCAATTAATAACAAGAAGGTTAAGCCATCTAAGAATATGCATGTTGATGTTAGGCAGCCAGATGAGAGTTTTAAGAAGAGAATTTCTGTTATGTGCAAGCTTTGGAGCTGCCGAGAGCTTAGCTTGATTATTGCAGCCTGATTTGGTTTAATTTTGTTGTTTGAGCTTATAACCATAATTAGATAGTTAATAACAAGTTAATTAGGCTCTGCATGTAGTTAATTGATTAGTTTAAACCAGAAAAATAAAATCAAAATGCAATCCTACCACATGCATGTTCATCCGAGCCAAGCTGGAATAATTTTTGGAAATTTTGATGTTAATGGCTATTGTTTGAACTCGATTTCTGAACTGGAAATGTTCATTATCTAGCTAAGTAATTGCATGAGGAAGTTGAGAGCTTAATAGTATGTTTTAACCCAGAAAATAAAATGAAAACAGAGAGTTCCTCCATGCATGTTTAACCGTGGCTAGTTGGACAGATTTCTGGATTTTCCTGGATGATTTTAGTTGCTGTGTGAATCCGGTTTTGAAGTGGAAATCTTTAATAGCTAGCTAAGTGTTTATATGCTGAATTTGAGTACCTAACACCATGTTTAAACCAAGGGAAAATTTGATCTAAAGTATATTAGTTACTGGAATTTCTTTTGTGATAGCCAAAGGTTGAATTGGAATCTCAGCTTGGTTTTTAAATTTTTCCTTGAAACATGATGGATGGAAATGCCTGGAATATGTTGTTTTGGAGTTCTATAAGAAATGTATGGATGGTTGAATAAAAATATTTTGGTGTTTAAAGAAAAAAAAGGAGTTTTTTACAAGTAAAAAATGAGATTTCAGATTTTCGGATGTCCCTGACCAGTCTCAATAAAATGTTTATATCTTGGTGTAGGAAAATCCGTTTAAGGTACCGTCAGTGGCATTTGAAACTAGAATCATAGGCCTTTGTTCTGTAGAAATTTCATATTTTTCCTCCATGTGTACTGCTGTCTGTGAATCCTCAAAGTAGACTGTTCTGTATTAATGTCCTGTTTCTTCATGAAACTAAATTTTTACTTGGATTGAACTTTTAGCTTATTTGTGGTTTGAATCCCTGATTGAATTGTGGTTGGAAGTGTTTGATGTTGTCAAGGACTAATGATTGATGAAGCCCTTGACCATTTAAATGATGTTATAAATATTAAAGAGTGATGGATTTTAATTGCTGGGATTTCTTGGAGGCCTTACCTTCATTTTTGATTTATTCAAGAGGTGATATGAACTTGCCAAAAACCAAGTGCTAATGATTGATGAAGCCTTAGTCATTTATTTTATTCTTGATTTGATATGAACCTATTGAAACTTAGGGCTAATGATTGACGAAGCCCTAGTAAGATTTCTATTGGAAATGTTGGTTTGTTATATTGATGGATCTAACTTATTACGTGCTTACAAATCGGAATCGTAGGAAATCCGTTTTGGTCCTGTGAACTTGAGAAAAGTTCTAAAACAATCTATTTACATATATCTTCACTCTAGTAGAGTGCGATAAAAATCTAGCATTGTATGTTAATGTTAGAAACGTCTTGTAGGGATTTTCTCAATCTTGCCAACTCGATATTTCTTCCTTTAAGTTTAAACTAGCCTTATTACCTTTGGAAAATGATTTTCCTAGTTTCTAAAACTCTAGCCTTGTTTTACTCCTTTTCTTTCCTCTAAGAATTGTTCTTGGCTAGTTAACTATAGGAAAAGTTCCAAAATACGAGTTTTAATAATTTTAGTTAAAAGCATAGAAACTTGCTCGGCAAGAAACCTTATTTTTAGATAAAATAGTTTTTAGTGATAATTTTTGCAAGAACCATAGCTTTAAAGAAATTTTCAAATATATCTTTCTAGCTTTGATTTTAAGAGGTTGTCGACTTATTTCAAGAAAATAATACTAGTTACCTTTTATAAGGAAAAGTATCTCAAGGAAAACTATAAGAAACATTTTTACTACTTTTGTCAAGTTTCAACCTAAGTGGACTCTTAATTTTTCTAAGGGAAAGTAAACTAGTAGTATATCAGATATACCTCGATGTGTATAAGCTTAAAAACTGAATAGAAACTTATAGTTTCAAAATTTTGTATTCTAGGATATTGCGAGGACGCGGAATTCGATTCCCAATTTGACATCTGAACTTCACTCTTGGTGAGTGTCCCTACTTGTTCTATGCTTACCTAGTTAAAGTGCTTTCTTGACTCGATGTGTGATAATTTGTAAAACTGGTTTTTGATCCATCGAAGTGAGCTGTGTGTACTTTATCGCACTAGCCGTTCGAGTGGTGACTTGTGCAAAACATTTTTCTCATGAATCCTTGAATCTAAATGTAGTTTCGTCGTTGGGTGAATCCCTCGACTTCTGAATCCAACTACCATGAATCTAAATGTAGTTACGTCGTTGGGTGAATCCCTCGACGCATGAATCTAACTACAATAATGTCGATGGGTGAATCTCTCGACCAATCATCTACGGGTATATCTCGAGTATACTGCATCCTTAGTCGGTGAGCGGGCCTGGGATAGGGGTATGAATGGTGACGGGTTAGGTATCAAAATGAGACGCTCTACATGGATTATAAGTAGTGAGAGTTGACGGAGGGTCAACTACGATAAATGGTGATCAAGCGAGGAAAATGGCTCCTGAGAGCCCCTGTATCCTACCTTGTGCTGTTATACGTTTTCCTAACTGTTTAAATTTTGCTAAGTTATCAACCGCTGTTTGATATTATGTGATTGCATGTTTTGGGGCACCACTGAGTTTTAACTCACCCCACGTTTTCTTAATAGGTTCCGGGAATTGAAAGCTTGGATACTTATTTATGTTTTCCTTTTGAAATGTATTTGAATACTATGACTTATTTTGTGGGCTGTAATGCGTTAATTGGGATAATGTACTTTCCTTTTGGATTGCCACTTGAAACTGGAAAATGTGTAAACCCTAATTTGATTGCTTGACTTGTAAGTTTGTATTAGGGATTTATGTATTTATCTATCCGAATTGGTACGACTTTATACCTTGGTACGTAGCACGTGGGACGTTTAAGAGCCTCAATTGGTTATTTATATCACTGCTATCTCTGAAATTAATGTGGTTTTAGTGATGATATTATTCAGGAAAATTTGTTTTGTAATAGATTAGGTTATTATTCGAAAAGATTTGGGTTAGAATGCTTGCGTGAGTCCTGGCGAGAGTTGGGCAGACGGCCCGCCAACCCTTTGGTTCGCCTTAGGGGGAAGTGGGGTTGCCACAACTAACCCATGTTTAGCGGCGATGCAAATGAGGTGCTCACTAGTGGGACTGACCCATGTTTAGTGGCAATGAGAAACTGAAGTGCTCACTGGTGGGACTGACCCATGTTCAGTGGCAATGAAAATGAAGTGCACGCTAGTGGAACTGACCCATGTTTAGCGGCGATGCAAATGAAGTGCTCACTAGTGGGACTGACCCATGTTTAGTGGTAGTGAAACTGAATTGCTTACTGGTGGGACTGACCTATGTTCAGTGGCAATGAAAATGAAGTACACGCTAGTGGTACTGACCCATGTTTAGCGGCGATACAAATGAAGTGCTCACTAGTGGGACTGACCCATGTTTAGTGGCAGTGAAACTGAAGTGCTCACTGGTGGGACTGACCCATGTTCAGTGGCAATGAAAATGAAGTGCACGCTAATGGGACTGACCCATGTTTAGCTGCGATGCAAATCAAGTGCTCACTAGTGGGACTGACCCATGTTTAGTGGCAGTGAAACTAAAGTGCTCACTGGTGGGACTGACCTATGTTCAGTGGCAATGAAAATGAAGTGCACGCTAGTGGGACTGACCCATGTTTAGGGGCGATGCAAATGAAGTGCTCACTAGTGGGACTGACCCATGTTTAGTGGCAGTGAAATTGAAGTGCTCACTGGTGGAACTGACCCATGTTCAGTGGCAATGAAAATGAAGTGCACGCTAGTGGGACTGACCCATGTTTAGCGGCGATGCAAATGAAGTGCTTACTAGTGGGACTAACCCATGTTTAGTGGTAATGAAAATGAAATGCACGCTAGTGGGACTGACCCATGTTTAGCGGCGATGCAAATAAACTACTCACTAGTGGGACTGACCCATGTTTGGTGGCAATAAAGACGAAATGCACGCTAGTGGGACTGACCCATGTTTAGCGGCGATGCAAATAAATTGCTCACTAGTGGGACTGACCCATGTTTAGTGGCAATAAAGACGAAATGCACGCTAGTGGGACTGACCCATGTTTAGCGGCGATGCAAATGAAGTTTAAAAACGAAAAATTCCAGTATACTTACCTGAAAATGGCCCAGAATTTTGCCCCAGTAGAGGTTAAGTTTTTGCCTCTGAGCTAATTAGTTGATTCGGCATTGCCATGTTATTGCACCTTTTGATCAAACTTGCTTGCAATATTTTCGATTTGCTTTCGTTCACTGGAGAACTTTTCCCGACACCGATTCCAGTGCAAGGTGTGATTGCTTTCATTTGTACACGCAATTTTTCTGTAAAAGAGAAAGAACAAAGAAATTGCCGCCATCATTTGACCCCGTTCCCTTTGAAAATCGTGTAAACATAAGTCTTTTGATGCCTTTGTCAACTTCGGCTGTAGTATCTGATTTAGCTGGATTTATCACTTCAAAAACTCTCTGATTCTTCTCAAACTGACCGGGAATGCCTTCAGCCATATTATGAGATCTGTGTAACGGGCCTCGTTGAATCCCGACCATTTTCAATGATGACTGCATCCGAACGTATGCTTTGCACAAACCATGGGGATTGTCATTTATTAAAGCTCAATGATTAGAAAAAATGATATATGATAAATTCACATGTCATGCAAGGATGAATATGCAAAAAAGGATGTAAACAATCATGCCTAATCCCATGAAAATGTCATGAATACAAATATTTGAGAAAAAATGAATTCCATAGGAATGTGTTTGCAAAAGAGTATCTAAAAATGAAACAGTTGTGACCAACAGATGCCATATTCGAGTCTCTGGATATCTTTGTTCCGGAATTCAATATTGACAGAAATAGTACAAAATGAAAAGAAATCCAAATGAACCAAGTCACCAACTGTTCCTCCTCGTGCTTGTTCGTTACAGAACCCTACATTGGTGCCCTTTCGGGTTTTCACCAAGGTTGCCTCCACCATTTTTCTGTTTTGTTCTATTTTTTTGTTTTTGTTTTTCTTTTTTTTTCTTTTTTTTTCCTTTTTTTTCTCTTTCTCTTTTTTTTTTGAGGTGCCCTTTCGGATTTTCACCTAAGGAACAATGGAAAAGCTCGACCATGATCAACTCAAGAATATGAGTTGAAAATTGCTGGCATCAGTAAAATGCGCTTCCCTTATAAGTTTAGGTGAAGGCATTATGGATATCACTTGCCAGTTGATTAGCGAATTTCCTAATGGAAATACAGCAAGTGACGAAAGCCAGAACTTTTGGGCTTTTGTAATGAGGTCAGGTGGGGTGTTTCAAGAAAAGTTAAGGCTTGAAAGCAATTTGTTCTTATGAAAGGTGAAATAACCTGAGATTGCATCATTTGAAATCATCTCCAATTTCGAACGAAACTGAGGAAAATTTGCCCCAGTTTGATTGAATTCTCTCTCTTTGTATTTTTCATTACATTTTCCTCACTTTTACATTTTTCTTCAAAAAACTAAATTTGCTCCAGTATAGGGTTTTCTTTTTCCTTCTTTTCTCTCTTCCAAAATGAGTTTGCCCCAGTGTGGGGTTTTCCTTTTCTTCTTTTCTCTCTTCCAAAATGAATTTGTCCCAGTGTGGGGTTTGCAATTCTCAGGGGCTGTCAAACGAAAATTATTGTTCTGATAGCTCAAAGGGGATGACTAGGGATGAAATGTTTTGATTGGAAAAGAAGATGTCCTGACTTTTATCTCGTCTCTTGCATGACTTCCTAAAAGAAATTTGCATAATCAAATAAAAAACTTCTTACATATGTCTGAGTTGATAGGTTGAGGGAATGTCTGTCCATCCATCTCTGTTAGGACAAGTGCTTCACCTGGTAGCATCTTTTGAACGATAAATGGGCCTTGCCTGTTTAGAACAAATTCACCTTCGATTTCATCTCGCATTAGCAAATTCACTTTAGCACTTTGTTCCCTTCTTCAAAAGATCGCCGGTGGACTTTTTGAGTCATGTGTTTTTGGCAGTTTCGGCCGTGACATAGCATTCAGACACTTTTTATCAATCAGAGCCTATTGTTCATGATGTTGCCTTGATCAATCAGCTTCTTCCAACTTGGCTTCCATTAAAATACGCAATGAAGGGACTTTAATCTCGGTAGGCAACACAGCTTCCCTTTTTTTTTTTTGCTTTTCATTCAAATGTCTACTGATCTTTATTTCTTTGACTTCAGTCTCAGTGCCATATGTTAACAACCTCTGTTTTCAAGGTTCGATTTGGATTTCTCTTCATATTGTTCGAGACCTTTTTGAAAAAGACTCAGATACTTCTTCACTATCACTCTCGTTTTGAAACTCGGATTCCACAATCTCAAAGTCGTGAGTGATATCGAGATTGCCATCATTGGATTCCAGAACAGTGATATCCAAAGGGTCAAATAATTTTATTTTTGGCCATTGAAAGAATTTAGAATGAAAATAAACAATCAACCAATATAAAATAATGAAAAGATGTAACTATGCACTCTATTGAAAAATTAAAAAAAAAATATCACAGGAACTTGATAATGCAAAAATTATTTTAGCAAAAAACTTGATTGAACATGATAAAACTATTTACACAAAAGCAAACAGTGACGATTTTCAGGAATTTTAACAAATGACAATCCCCAAATTTATCGAAATTCTCTTCGAGAGAAAATACTCGGCAATCCAATTGTGCAAAACTCCTTCAAGATTTTCAAATTTCTTCGTTGGAGGTGGATGCCTCAAAAGTGTCCTTGTGTTCAGGAAAAGAATTTATACTTATGCTCGGCTCTTGTTCACCCTTTTTCCTTAGCACTATTTCCTCTGCTTCGATAATGTCTTGGACTTTGTGCTTAAGTGCTTTGCAGTCGGCGGTTGAGTGGCCAGGTGCTTCCGAATGATAAGCGCAAGTGTATTGTGGGTTGTATCCACCAGGGACGCCGTGAAGGTAAGCTGGAGGGGGAATTACGCCGATTTTACCTGCGGCTTTTAATTGTTTATATAATTGGTCCAGAAGCCTGCCAAGGTTAGTAAAAGTGCGATAACGACTTTGATTTTGGGGTTCAATGGGTTGAGGGTAATTATAGGTGGGTCTATTTGGTGGAGAAAATTGTTGATTGTAGGGAGGTCGGGGTTGAACTTGTTGAAAGTTAGGTTGAGATATTTGGAAATGGTCTATAGGCGAGTTCGTGTAATTAGGGCGAGATCGAGAATGAGTGATATTGGTGTGATAAACAGGATGAGGGTTTGAATAGTAAGGGTAAGGGTTTGAGTGGGTAGGGTATTGTCGAAGTTTGGGTCTTGGGATAGGGTTTCGATCCCAGACAAAAGCGATTTCCCCCTCTTTCTTTTGGAGTTGTTGCTTCTTTCCACTATTACTTTGGCCTTGCAAAGTTTCCACTTGAGTTTTCAGGGCAGACACATTAACAATCTTTCCAACCTTCACAAAATCATCATATTCTTCAAGCTTATTAACAATAGCAGCAAATGAGCATCCAGTCATGCGAAAGATTTCCTCAAAATGCGGGGGATCATGTGCTTTAATAAAGGTGCGAATGATTTCATCTTCAGTCATTGGCGGCTCAACCTTTGCAGCTATTTTCCTCCATCTTTTAGCATATGTTTTATGATCCTCAGATGGCTTCCTCTTTGTTCCCTCTAGTATGGTCCATGTCGGTGCTAGTTCACAGTTGTATTCATACTGCCTTACAAAAGCACTGGATAAGTCAATCCAGGTTTTTACTTCTTCGGGATTCAGATTGGAGTACCAGTCAAGTGCATCCCCTTCCAGACTTTCAGGAAACAACCTTAAAGGCAAATTCTCGTCGTCTACGGGTTTCCCAACTTGTTAGCAAACAGTCGGAGGTGTGTTTTGGGATTACCCGTCCCGTCATACTTGTTAAATTTAGGAGTTTTGAATCCCTCAGACAACTGTACATTCGAAAAAAGGCAAAGTTCATCGTAATCCAGGACTCCTTGTTTGTTCAACCCCTGACTTTTTCTCATAAACTCATCGAAACGGTCTAAGCGCTTGAGCAGCTTCATATCAACAGGAGCAGAAGATTCTCCCATTTCTGGCTTGATTTGAACATTATGATCTGGTAAGAAAGGCTCAGCAGCAGTGTGATACAAGGTGTGTGGCTCAGGTGGTATATTTGAAGTGACTTGGGGTTGTGGACCTCGCATGTGAGTAGGAAAAAATGAAGGATAAGGAGGGTAAGTGTATGGCAAATTTGTGGTGGGATAGGTGAAAGTTTCTTCGGGTGGAATAGGGAATGATGGATTAACGGTGGCTTGAGCCGAAGGTATGACAAATGGCTCTTATTCAGGCTGCCTTACGGGTACAGGTTCGGGTTGAACTCCGCTGCTAATTAGCTCATCAATCAACTTCCTTTGGGCCGCCATCTCGGTAGCCATCTCAACAAACTTAGTAAGCATCTCAGTCAACTGAACCCCCAAACTCGCAGTCTCGAGTTGAGCGGTAGTAGCAGACCTATCTGATTGTTCCGGTTGTGAACTCATGTTTACACGACTCTTCTGGGCTTGACTACGGGATTGCGTTATGATGGGGTTTCGACGAGAAGCTATGTTTAAATATTACCTGAGAATTTTTTGAAAGATTGCCTTTAGATTTAACCCTCGCTTAGTTATTCCAATAAAAATAAAGAAAAGAAAAAGAAAAAGGCAAGAGTTAGTAGATATCCAGAAAATTCGGATGCATGTCCTATGGGGGAACCCTTTTTGTGCCAAGGGTAGGCCTAGCATGAAAATGCAATCCTCTAGAGTAGGCACTATACCATACCTGAGGGATGCGATCAACGGATTGAGTGAAAAATGATTGAAAAAAATTTGGAGCGAGAAGGAACATTTGTCCTAAAAGAAGAGGACAAAATTCGAATGGATTGCTAACTTTGATCAACACATGATATGTGAAAGAGAGCTTACTTCTTGAAAGGATCGCAATGCCTTGACTAATTTATTCAGTGAACTTTAGATTTAAACCCTAAAAAGGAATAAACAGATCAAGAGGATAGGATGAAATTGATAATTTATTCAAAAATTGACCGAATCACCTTTAAAAGGGTAAAATGGTCAAATGTATTGAATGAAATTTGATTATTTATTCAAAATTGAATGGACAACCCTAAAATGAATTAAACTACTCAAATGAATTAAATGAAATCAATTGATTAAGCGAAATGATGATTTATTCAAAATCGCCCGAATTGCCCTAAAAATAGGTAAACTGGTCAAATATATCGGATGATTTATTCAAAATTGACAAGATCACCCTAAAAAGGGTAAATTGGTCAAATGTAAATTGAACGAAACTGATGATTTATTCAAAATTGATTGAATGGGTGAACTAATCAAATGAATTAAATGAAATTGGTGGTCTATTTAAAATCGACTAGATTACCCTAAAAATGGACAAATTGATAAAATGGACTATATGAAAATGAAGAATAAAATGGTCCAATGGAGGGAATTGAATTGATAGCTTATTTGAAAATCAATCTATCCACTGGTAGCTTCAAAAATTTATTGCGATGCATTAGTCTATGAGTCTTCTAAAATCAAATTTTGGCCTCAATTTATTTATCGTCTCAATAGTGAGGAATTACTTGTGAATTTCTTCAAATTAATGTCCTTTAAGCAAGGGATTTTTACCAATTTTGATAAAATGGCCAAAAGGTGATTATTAGACGCTCATAATCCAAAGATCGCTCTTGAAAATGATCGGATCCTACCTTACCTCGTGCACTACCCCTTCGAATGGTACAAAATGTAAACGTGCAAATCTCCTTGGATTAAGTATCCGAAACACGAGGTGGTTTATTCCTAACACGAGATCTCCTAAATGGCATTCCCTTTCTAGGGTTTATGCATGATGCCAGTTTATCAAAACCAGTAAACATGCAATACACAAATGAAACGTGTCCTAAAGGAACCCCTTTTTGTATGCCGGGGTGAGTCTAAAATGAAGTGTATTCATGCGGAACATTGAATTTAAACGTGTCACATCAAATAGGGTAGGCTACTAGAGAGTACCATGCCAGGACTCTTATTTTCTAGGGCTTATGAATGCAATTAGAGACAAAACCCAAGAAAAGTTAGTTCAATAAGATAAATTCACATAAAACGTTGTAGCAAAGCAATAAGAAGATAAATCAACAAAAGGAAAAGAGGGGTTGGATCCCTCCCCTCGTGAATAGTGTCCCTAATAGGGTAAGGCAGACTCTACCCTAAGGCAATTCTAATATGGATGCATGAGACTTGGCTTACTAATGCATCTAGACTCGATAGGTCATAGGTCCCCGAGCCTTCAGACTTGGAAACCAATGGTCATCAATCCCAAGATTCTTTATCGGTGGCTCGAGCGATTTCCCAAACACTGCTATGCACACATCGTGTCACAGCTACATGTTTGAGTGAATCTATCAAAAATTCTCAACTTTCGACTAAAAGCCAAAGGCTATCAACCCAAAGTTTAAAGCGGAAGATCGAGTGACCCATCGGATCATGCTACACACACATCGTGTTGTGATCACACGTCCAAGTGGGTCGCCTAATCCTAATAGGGTGGAGTGGCGTGACAAGCCACTAAAAGAAAAATAAAGGAGGGAATAATAATAATGCGTATGCACGTATGCTAGTGCTTGTTTGAAGGGGAGGGATTGAGAACCAACACGAGGCTCTAAGGAAATATCCCCCCACCCAAATGCAATGCAAAACGCGAGATCACATCACATAAATAAACCATCCATCCATCAAATCAATCGTACGCAAATAGGTGAGGGAGTGAGTTGATACGCGCGAAATGCAAAAGGTCCTAAAATGAAAAATGCAACCCTAATATCCAAATGCTACGCATAACAAGGGTAGAAAACGGAAAAGAATGGCTAAATCAAATGTATGGACCCACATAGGATGTCCCCAGTGGAGTCGCCAAGCTGTCGCACCCCACTTTTTGAGGTGTGAAAGTAGTGTGTGGGATGTGAACGTGTGTGAAAGTGAGAATAAAAGGCCGTGAAATTGTGAAATGCGACGTTTTGGCCAAACAAAGGGTTTTAGATAGAAAAGGAGTCGCCACTTGGTATAGAGTTAGGGTGTACCAAGTCATCCAAAAAAGTGATTTTGTTTTTGGAAAGAAAAATAAACAAACCCTTTTTAAAGAATTTTTTTTAGGTCTACGTAACCAAAGAAAGGGATCGGGGGTCACATTTGATAAGGGAGAAGGCAAAGGCAAAGCCTAAGGCACTCCCTTACCCTAGCCAAAGTTAGTTGCGTGACTCAACCCTTCTTTTCATAATTCTTCAACCCAAAGTATGTGTTGCATGTTGGATATGACTAATGAATGCGAAAAAGAGAAAAATGCAATCATAAATCTAAAATGTCTCTTATGAAGCTTTTTGGTCCCAATCACATGAGTTGTGATGGCCAATAAGGAAAACTCTCATAGAGGTCACGAGTAATGCAAATGAAGACCCAAATATGAGTGCAAGTGTGAAAATGTAAGAAGAATGCAAAATAAAATAAAAATAAAAATACAAATATAAGTGCAAGTGTGCAAATGTAAGAAAAGTGCATGTGTGCAAATGTAAGAAAAGTGCATGTATGCCAATTGAAAGAATAAAGGTGTTTGTGTGCAAGTGGATGAAAATATGGTATAATAATAGTAAATGCATATAAGTGCAACTGGGTGCAATTTGTGAGGTAGAAAAATAAATAAGTGATAGGGAAAGAAGAGAAATGTGTGAACATGGCATGTGGATTGAGAAAAAATATAAGTAGTGAGAGAATGTGGATGAAAAAAGTGAGGAAGGGATAAAAAAAAGGAGAGTGTATGAACCTAGAAGAATGCATCAAATCGGGTACGGGAATGACTCCTAACTTTGTGATTTTAATTTTCCTTTTGATAGAGGGAATACAAGCGTGCTAAGGTTTAGAAAAAGCCACACTCGTCTATATCCCATATTTAAGGGATAACTCTCAAGCAAATATACCTTATAACTAGCATGGAGATGCAAAAAACCTAAAATGAAAGGGAAAGGGTTGAAGGGGCATGCCAAATGCTAGAAAACTAAGAAAAATGCATGAAATGTAGTGAGACATGCAAGTATGTACTAACGAAAGGGGACAACCTATTGGGTCTAGCATTGGACTAGCCCTTTTCTAAAATTCTCTCACAAGCATTGGACTTGGGAGAGCTCGAGGGGAAAGACCATGGCCAGCGTTGGACTAGCCACGGTGACGCATTCATCCATCACATTCATCTATGACAATAGAAAGCAAGTAGACATGCCAATCACCTATAAACACGTAGCACATAACACTTAGCATGCTCGACTAAATGCAAGAGCCTAATAAAGCAAATTAACACATAGCAACAAAAGCAAACAACCAAACTAATGAACCTATTACATTGGCTAACTAAAACAAATGGGAAAGGGGAAAAGTGAATAAAAATGCTCTTCAAGCCCTATCTATTACAAGCCAAGAGGTGTACACATACCCCATAAAAGAATAACTTAATAAAAGCAAAAGTAAATGAAATAAATGAAAGGAATTAAGGAAAGGCAAGGAAAGCAAAGTAGACATGCAATTCTCACTTAGCACGTTGGATCACATAGAGGAGAGACAAAAAAGGATAAAAGAAATTATACCTCCCCGTTTGTGATGTTAGTAAGGTGAACAAAACTTAACTTGGGCTAGAGTCACCAAAGAAAGAGATAACTTGGGCTAAAACCATCAAAGTAAGGGATTAATGCACCACTTTAAAGATAAGTAGAATAAAAGGCAAAAAGGAAACTCAGAACACCTTAGAAACTTCAAAAGGGGTACTAGCAAACCACCAAATTCTTCCTTAATTGTGACTTAAATGAAATCAAATAATGCATAATTTTCCAAGAAAGTAAAATTATCGATCAAATTTTAACATAGAAAAACTACCAAGGACTCAATTGCAAATATTAACCAAATCACTCAAACCCAATTAACACATTTTGGGAACTTAAAGGGTCCAAGAGCAAAGAAAGGGCCAAGTATGGTTGAAATTGCAATTACTTTAGAACCCAATTGCAAGAAAATAGAACATGATTGGGCCACAGTAAGATAAAGGGAAACCTAGAGGGGCCCAAGTGCAATTTCCTTGGACATTTTTCATGCAAAAGCATGCAACCCACTTAGAAAGCTTTCTGCAAATATTTTCTTATGCTTTGAAGCTTTGACAACCTTGCATGACAGATTTTTAAGAAAAAACAAAAACTCTCAAACCGAAACCCAACCTCAAGTTCCTACCAAACTTATCATGCATGCAAGAGCCAAAACGAAGATGATTTTTATGCAAATTTGATACGACAACTGAAAAACATTCCAGCAACAAGAGAACTTTCAGCATCCAAGCTATTCTTATGCAATTTTCATCCGCAAGCTTCTGCAACTTGCGGCATTTAGTAACCCATCAGGACAATTTGAAACAGAGATTCATGTGCGAAGAAAATCATTTGAAAACCAGCATAGCAAAGGGAAGAAAACCTTGAGCTTTGAGTAACCAAAAGAAAATTCCACACTGCTGCAACAAGCCGAAAGCTTCGAGCCTGTTGCAGCAGATTTTCATGCGCAAATATCAGTTAAGCACCATTTGAATTCAGGCCACAAAGTCCTCCAACAATCTTCCTCTTTTGCAAACGTAAAACCTTTGAATTTAAGCATGAAATTTAGATCACAAACGCAAACTGGAAACTTTCCGTGACTTCACAAACTGCAAGGAAGTTTCTGCAATTTTTTTGGTTCAATCAGCCCAGATGTCTCATGCCTCTCAAATTAGAACTAGTAAACGCATCAATTGAGGTACATTAAAACCCGTAACCCATTCTAGTGAACATCCTCAGCCCTTGAAAACCCACACAAAGGACAATAAAATGGGAATCGCAAGGCAAGGAAAATGAAATGAGCTTCGGATGGAACCTGGCAGCGATATCATCAGGAGCCAAAAACAACAAGAACTCCCAACCCCGTAACCAAAGAAAACAGACCAAACCCATACACTAAACCATTTCAAGATGTAAAAGACCGTAAAAAAGAAGTGAAACAGCTCAACAAAATGACGGCAACCAACAAGGAAGTCCGCACATCTGAACCAACACTAGGAAGACTACATTTTTAACAAGAATCTGAACTGAGCATTTTCAAAATACAGAAACAGCACCATGAAAGCTAGCCTTCCTAAACCTATTGCCCCAAATGCCGGATTGAGCACCCACAACAGAAAATGAATTCTGAGTTGAAAGGGAGTGACTTGCAGATTCAAATTCATACACAAATCTTGAGTTCACTATTAACCAGGAGGAAAATAGTAAACTCTATCCAACAGGCCACAAAACAAACTCAGAGGCAGTGATATGGAGCCCAAATCTAAATCAATCAACGCATGGAAAATGAAAGAACCGAAAGAAAGAAGACAAATCATGAGCACAGAATCAAAGATCGAAACTTTTGGTTACGGAGGAGAAGTATGTGCAAGCAGAGAAAGATGAAACGAAAAAGATTACCTTGAAAATCTTAACGTGAGGAAAATGGAGACCCGCGAGCTTGGAAGATGATCGCTTCTCACAGAAATCGAAAGGGACCTGCTACTAGCTCTGATGAAGGCAACGCAAAATCTGGAGTTCTTCTGGTTTTTTCCTTCCTCAACCTCTCAGTTCTCTCTAGTTTTCTTAGTTTTCTCAGCCGCTCTCATTCTCCTAGCTCTCCCTCTCGTTTCTTGCTTTTCAGCCATCACCTCTTGCTGGTTCCCCTCTCCCACTCTATCTCTCACACTAGCCGCCACCCAGATCCTCCAAAAACTCTCCCTCAGCCATCATTAGCTTCTCTCCTATCCGTCCACCCCCCAGTTCTCTCTCTATCTCACTTGCCTTTCACTCTGTTTTTCTTTTCTTTCTCTCGGCCTTTCTACTTAAACCAGCCGCCAACTTAGATCCTCTCTTTTTGCAGATTTTTAGCCGTCATTCCGGTGCTCCCCCTTACACCTAACCCCCAGTTTCTTTTTATACCCCACGACCAACTTAAACCCTCATCTCAATGGTTTCTAAACCATCTCAGCTCAACGCCTCTCCCTGGCCATCCGATGGCTATTGTGTCCGGAAGGCTTTTGATAAAAATCCAAGGGGATGAGGTGGCCGAATGTTTGGAAGAGAGGAAAGCTAAATCATCCGTGGAAAATGGTATCTTTCATACATCTGCTGCATTGCATGGCTTTTCCTTTTTTTTTTTTTGAGTATATAACAGTATGAAGACAAAAAAAAACTAAAATAAAATAAACTAAAACAAAAATAAAATAAAATAAAAGCTCTAGAATTGATGCCAATAAATCTATTAAATTAATTAAACAAATAAAGTTAAAAATAAAAAATTTGGTATCTACAGTCATTCCTTTTGCTTTAAAGGTTGTAATTCATACTATGCCATTTTTACTATTAGGCCTCCAACCTCTAAAATTTTCATATTATGCATTCTAATATATAATCATTATTTCTAATTTTTTTGATTTGATTATGGAAAAGCTTAATTGAATTGCATAATTTTTTATGATTAATAGATGGATACAAGTATGACATATCCAAATTCAATCACTATTGAAGAAGATAGTAATACTGGGAGCAGTAGTGATAGCATTGTGGAAATAGGTCACAACAACCGGCAATCTCAATGTCCTGACCTTAGTGCAAGAGGGAAAAAAGAAGTTACCTCCAAAAGCTACAATCAATGTGCTTGGCAAGAAGAGGAGATTAAGTTCAGAAGTTTGGGATTACTTAGACATTATTCCCAAAAATGATCCAAATGAAGAGTTGAAGTGCAAATGCAAGAAATGTGGGAAGGAATATACTGCCGAGAGTAAAAGTGGGACAGGTAATTTGCATCGACATATAAAGAGGTGTTTAAAAATGATAAAAAAGGACATTGGGCAGTATCTAATCATTTCTAACAAATGTGCTCTGGTCACACGAAATGCACAGTTCAGTCAAGATAAATTTAGAGAATTACTTGTGCATGCCATAGTAAGACATGATCTGCCATTTTCATTTGTGGAGTATGAGGGAATTAAAAATGTCCTTACATGTTTGGAACCCCAAATTAATCATATCACTAGGAACACGGCCAAGTCGGACATTAAAAAATTGCATGCAAGAGAAGTTAATAGATTTGGTAGTGAATTGCGTGGATGTTCTAGTCGAATAAGTTTAACTTCTGATGCATGGACATCTATTATTACTGATGGATACTTGAGTTTGACTACACATTTCATTGATAGTAATTGGGTGCTACAGAAAAAAATTTTGAAATTTTCTTTCATGCCTACTCCTCATAATGGTGTTGTCTTGGCTGAAAAATTTTATAGTTTGGCTAGTAGTTGGGGTATTGAAAAGAAGTTATTTGCCATCACATTAGATGATGCTTCTGCAAATGATTCTTGTGTTGAAATGCTTAAGAATTAGCTTAAGTTAAAAAATTCTTTGATTTGTGATGGTATGTTATTTCATGTGCGATGTTGTGCACATATTCTCAATTTGATTGTGCAAGATGGTTTGAAAGAAATTGACAAATTTGTGGAGTTAATAAGAGAATGTGGCAAATATGTCAAGGGTTATCAAACAAGGAAGTTAAGGTTCACTGAATGTGTAACACAGACTTTTGTTGATTCTAAAAAAGCCTTAGTTCAAGATGTTCCTACTAGTTAGAACTCTACATATAGGATGCTTTTCAATGCACTTTATTATCACCTTGAATTTTGTTACTTACAATTAAGTGATTCAAATTTTCGATGCATGCTATCCATCTCTTGAAGAGTAGGGAAGAGTTGAAAAAATTTGTAACTTTTTTCAAGTTTTCTATGTGCAACCAATACATTTTTGGGGTCCAAGTATCTAACTAGTAACTTGTATTTCCCTTAAGTTTTTCAAATTCAATTAATGTTGTCTGAGGTGTGCAATAGTTCGGATGATTTTATGAGGAGGATTGCTTCCCAAATGTTTGTGAAGTTTAACAAATATTGGTCCGAATTCAATCTCTTGTTGGCAATTGCTGTGGTATTTGATCCTCGGTATAAATTTTAATTTATTGAATTTAGTTATAGTAAGTTGTATGGTTTGGGGTCTAATGAATTATTCAAGGTCAGGAATGCACTTTTTGATGTCTATAATAAGTATGTGAGGACTTTCAACATACCCGGTACATCATTTTCATGCTCTCAAGGTAGCAATGAAATCTATTCTCATGGAGCCAAGGAACGAGAAGACAACCAATCATTTGATGTTTTAGAGATATGAAAATTAAAATTTTGTGATTTTATTGCGTTCTAAATTATGATTGTTATTATGGTTTTTAACTATTTTGTTTTATTATCATATCTCATATATCTCTATTTGTAACTTATGTAGAAATTTAATCAATTTGACACTTTTGAATTTGCCTCTACTGCACAAAAAAGCCAATTGGAATTGTATTTAGATGAGCCAAGAGCTAAGCAATCCTTACATATTATTGTTCTTGATTATTTGAAGACTCAACAACTTCGATTTTTAGATTTGAGTAAATTAGCAAGGGACATTCTATGTGTTCCAGTATCAATCGTTGCCTCTAAATCTGCATTTAGTCTTGGTGGTAGGATTTTGGATCAATTTTGTAATTCACTATCACCCCAAATTGTTGAGGCTTTGGTTTGCGCTAAGGATTGGTTGTTTGGAGATAAAATGTATTTTTTTCATTCTTAAAATGTAGGATTTTTAAATATGAATTTGGAGGATTTAACTCAAAATATTTTGTGTCTAAATATCAATAAGGTGATGTAATAATATTTGAGGATTCAAATTCTAATGTTGTTAATCTTTAATCCATGATGCTTGGTGCACGGTGAGTTAATCTTCAAATTTGATTAAGAATATTTCATAAGACTTAATACATGGTTTAATAACCATAATGTTATATTTGTTGCTCTTGTAAGCTAAAAATTATTCAAGCAGCAGAGTTAAAATGGAATTGCAACATTGTTAATATTGGCAAATGCATTTGCAAACTTCTCATTTCTGTATTTCATGCTTTTCCTGAAGCCAGTTGGACTATTAATAAGTGAACTATGACTTTGTCTTTATGCATCTTTCTGACTTGCCACTTGTAGTCATATGTTTCATGTGGATTGTAATTTATTGACTTTAAACTTGTATTTAGCTGCCAGCCTTATGTTTGGATTGTTCTAATTGAATTTGTTTGACTTGTGTGAAGTTGGAGTTATTAGATTTGGAGAGATGATGTATTACATTATTTCTACTTTTATAGTGTCTTAATCTTAATTTAGTTTAGATTTGATTTGGGATTGTTTTATCAGGGTCTTTATTACTTGATTTTGTAATTAATCTTGTGTGGAATTGGTTCTGTTAGAAATTACAGTGGTAGATTAGTAAACTAGAATTACATTTCAGGTCACATTGGGTCGTCCAAGTGACTCGTCAAATTGAAAATTTCATATTGACCCATCAATAGGTCATATTGGGTCACCAGGCATGTTGACCGATCACGAGTTGGCGGGTCGTGTTCGGGTCAACAGGTCTCCTGTTATACTCGAGTCTTGACTCGACCACCAATCCATTTTTAACCTGATTGTCACCCCTATAGATGATGAAGGATGGACTCTATTCAAGTGAAGAAGGAGATGAAACTCTCTTACATCTAATAAGGCAAATAAGGTCTTAACAAGAAGTAGGATGGTTTGGAAGAGAAAAGAGAAAACATGGGGAAAATCAATACCATTCGTAATCTTCGAGAAAACCAAGTTTTCAAGCAAAAGCTGCGAGTTCCTATCACTTTAAAAGAATTCATGCCCAAAGAATTATTTAATTTTGATGTGGTCTCGTGTTACACAACTCAAGTTGATGATATTGAAGAACAAAAATATGATACTCACAAATCTCTTTATGAGATAACTCATGTGCCTACTGGCAATGAAGATGTAGATATCACAAATATCACTTTTACTAGTGAAGACTTGTTACTTAGATCAACACTACATAATCATCCTTTGTTTGTGATTGGTTATTGTGAGGACTTGTAAAATCCCTCATATTTTTCTTAAAATTCCCTTTTATTTGGAATCCATTACTTTATAATAGCTTTACTACTCATTCACTCCCTCAATAGTTGCAATTAATCATAGAATCAAGGATTTTTCCTTTAGGTTCCTAGTTTGCGTAAATTAGGATTTTTGTATATTTTGATAGTGTGATTAATTGATATAGATTGTGTACTAAATTTGGTGGTTAAGAGTGAGTTTTATATAAGAGAAAGTGTGTGATTAGAAGTGATAATAATAAGTTAGTGAATCATAAGTTAAAACACTAGTACACGTGAGTTAAGGAAAAACGGTTTGATCCTACGTGTACTGTTCACTACCGATTGAATATACCATTTGACCACCACCTTATTACTTTAATCTCCTTGCTATTATTTCATAAATATCAGCCTTCATTACCCTTCAGAAGGGCCAAAAATGTTGACCACAAAAGAAAGAGGAAAAGAAGAAAAATAGGAGATTTGATCCTACGGCGACACTTGGAGGTCATCTACCCAACTTTGACCAAACCAATTCCTATCTTCGTATCTTTATTTTAGCTTCATTTCTTCCCCATATCCTCCATGGTGGCTGAGAGTTAAGGAGAGAAAAGAGTGAAGAAACACTTCCATTCCAATCTTGATTTTTGGCCTTGTTTGAGTTGAATCCAAAATGTAAACCGATTAAACTTTCACTTGGGAACTTAGGAAGTTTTGTGTGGTAAAGTTTTGGAAGGAAGGGTTGTAGTTTTCACCTACAAGTAGCCTTTGTAAGGTATCATGGTTTCCTTTCCTTTTCTTGTACTTAATCTTGTTAAAATTTGGATAGAAGCTTATGTTCTTGACTTATGATGGTTAATTAGTTAGTTTTGAATGATATGGTGGAATGCTGAGCTAGGGTTTGAGATTTTCACTTGTGTTTATTGTTGTTTATATAGTATATGATGTTGATGAGCTTGGATAGGGACTTGGGGTAGTGATTCAAGACATGAATGTTATTTTTAAACATTGAATCATCAAATTTCCAGCCTTAATGATGAATCTGCCATGTTTCTGGCCTGTATGTTTGTCCTTGTTAGAGGCCAAATTAGGTCTAGATTAAAACATGAAAGTTGTAGGGAATGGAGATAACTAGCTGCATGAAAAATTGTAGCTCAATCGGAGTACTGTATTTTGTGAAATAATTAAAATACCCCTGACTGCCCCAATGCCCTCTTTCACGGGCAGCTTTCTATTTTTTTCTGAGATTTCATATTTTGACATTGAAAATGCATGAACTGAGTGTTGATGTCTTCATAAGAACTGTATCTCTCTATTTTAGCTTCGAAACGCCATAAAATTTATCTCAATCCGATAAGCGTAGATTCAGTTGTGACTAAATTGCCGAGAGACATCAAACCTGCTGTTTTGTTATTTGTCTTTAAAATTAGTTTTTGGTCGCATTGCTAGAATTGTCTTGTAATTGAATGACATTAAGTCTAGTTGAAGGGTTATTGTGTTAACATTGCTTATGTGTGACTTTGGGCTGAATTGAGGAAAATAATAAAGCCATAAATGGCTGAAAAATAGCAAAATACAAAGGGTATGCCGCCCAAATTTTCACTCGAGGGTTAGGCGTGTGTACTCGCGACTTGAGCGAAGATTTGAGGACGAATTGAACTTGATTTGTCTAAGGTATTCGAGTCTTCTTTCGTAGAGGTATATAAACTGAAATTTGGCCGAAATTCGTACCCTTGAAAAAATGAAAGTAGCGACCAATAGAAATACGTTTTCCTCGTCTTTTCGACTCAAATGGGAATTTCAAAGTTGTAATCACTTCATTGCCAAAACTAAAAGAGCGAGCATGAGTTTCTAGGACATGATAAGTAATATGAATATTACCTAAATGAGTTTCAATTACTTGATTTTCATTAAACGAAATGCTTAAGTTTCGAACCTTAGTTGATTTCAAAACTCTTAAACGATGTTTTATCGCAGATTTGGATTCTAAACGAGGAGTAATACCTGAACGTGATCCATAGAAGCACTACATCTTTGGTGAGTACTTTCAAATATCTGATTGAACTTGACACTTGTTTTCAATACTTGACCAATGTGATTACATGATATGTGATTGGTTTGATCGGGTAAGAGTGTACTTTATCGCACTTGCCCTAATATGATATATTCTTGTTCATTGATTGAAATTGAATTGATATACATGCATATGACTTGTATCTTGTCTGAAATTTCAGAAACCCTGTGGCTAATTAATCGAGTCGAGCCTGCAAGAACTTGGTCGATTAGATAACGAACCCTGGGTCTTTAGTTTTGTCGAGTGGAGTATTATCTTTTCGACTAATCGATATACTCGAGTATTACTACCAGTGTTTATTTTGGAGTTCGGCCCGGTAAGGGGTTTAGTCGGTGGACAGAGGTTGGAGTTAAGTGGTGTATTACTGGACTAGTTACCTTACTTGAAAGTTGACGGAGTGTCAACTACTACTTGATCAAGCTATGGTGGAGCTAGTTTGCAAAAGCAACTGTATCCTTTTACTTGAATTGTTGAATACTTAATGTTTGGCCATACGAAATGTTATCGCTAATTTTCTTGGCTTGTTATGCTCGCTACTCTGTCACTTTGATACTTTCACTTTTAACTAATGGTCAATTTGCTATTTGGAACTTAACTGAGTTTTAACTCACTTTATTAGTTTTGTTTTCCTTACAAGGGGTACGAGCGAGGCGTGAGAGTGGTACAGGCTAGCATAGTCTAATTTTTAGAAATTTTGTAATTGTACTCGCACTAGTTGCTCGATTAGGGTTGAATGTATTTAGAACTCTAATCTTTTGATGTATTTGAGAGTGTATGGAAGTTTGAGACAGAAATGAATATATTTGTATGTTCCAAACTTGAAAACTGTTGTTCCATTTACGTTCGAGATCGTTAATTATTTTACCCGAGATTAGTAAGCGAGTCCTGACGAGAGTTGTGCAGGCGGTCCGCTAAACCCTGGGGTATGCCCTAGGGGGAGGTGGGGTCGTCACAAGTAGTATCAAAGCCTAGGTTTGAATTGATCTGGGTAGAGTGAGTGATTTATACCTGATATGGCTTGATTATGATAGTCTAGGGTTTTACACTCGCGAATGGGTGTTTAGCCTAGTTTGAATTGTCTAACTTGCTCATTTATACGATGTTACTTGTACTGTAGGTATGGAGGGTAAAGATGTGAGTGAGAGTGTCGGGCCATCTCGGCCAGCACCTACCGGTCAGACGCATCTTCAGGGGCCTATATGTCGTGTACTTACTTATCAGGAGCATTCCGGTGGTCCAGTGTGTCGGTGGTCTCTAGCGCGCAAGATCCGATACTGCAACTATTGGAAGATCTACTCCTACCTCGATAGGATAGTACTCGCGATTGCTGATGAGAGAAGACGATTGGGTAGCCCCAATCGTAGGTGCCAGATGGAGATAGAGCGTCTAAAGTCAGTCTTCCGAGTCCAGGGTGCCAGGATCCGAGAGCTTGAGGCTTCAGTTCTTGAGGAGCAGGAATGGACTAATGCCTTCAAAAAGCAGGCTCAGGCGGCTAACGGTCGCCTTATTCAGGCAATTAGCGACGTGAGAGACCGGGCCGACCATATTTTGATAGAGTGTGAGGCCTTAGTAGAGAATGTGGTGCAGAACTTGGCTGAGAAAGGTCAAGAAAGTGCAGTCTCTGGTGATCTCGAGGAGGATCCTGAAGAGGACCCAGAGGAAGAGCCGGCTGCACTGCCTGTACCCGCGGAGGAGGCAGAGTCGGTTGGGTTAGTGACTGACTAGACTAAGGATCTAGGGTTTGAGAGATTTTGAGGTAGTTAGGGATATAGTAGGATGATACGTCCCCTTTTGTTTTTGAATTTGACGTGTCAAGATGGATGTATATAGGATTTGCTTTTGTTCTATGTCTCTTGGCTTGCACAGTACTGTCTAACTCGTTGGCTATGTGTATAAAGAACATGTTTATTTGAAATGTGTTTTATTGCCTCTGCTTTATGATTTGGACGTTTATTTGAGCTGTACTTTATTTTGTTTATATTTATATAGTTGATTAGTGTTCATATTTATATAGTTGACAAGTCAAGAAGCATGGAAGGTAGACGAAGTCAGGAACAGGGAGCTACTCGAGAGCGCAGTTCTAGCCGTGACCGTGGGGGTAGACAGGCACGAGAATCTTTGCAAGAACCGAGAGAGGAAAGAGGTGAAACAGTTGAACCGTAACCTGGACCCCGAGCGAAAGGAGGGGATCAGGTGGCAACAGCGATTCAACAGATGACTAATATTCTTACTCGATTGGTAAAGCAGTAGGGTCAAACCCCTGTTAATCAACCTAGCGATCCTGAAATGGGGCAAGATAGGGCCCTAGAGAGATTTCAAAAGTTTTTTCCTCCTAAGTTACTGGGAGGGCTAGACCCTGAAATAGCTGAGAGGTGGTTAGAGACAATGATCAATAAATTCGCTGCTTTAAACTATGCGGAAGATAGGCAGGTGCATTTTGCTATCTTTCAGTTTGAGGGACCAGTCAGGGCCTGGTGGAATATTGTTCGGGCTAAGTGGGAGAGAGAGAGGAAACTGCATGGATCTGGTTGAATTTCGTGCGGGAGTTTAACGAGAAATATCTTCCACCTATAGTTCAGGAGAAGAGGGAGGACGATTTTATTAAACTCCGTCAAGGAACCCTAAGTGTATCTGAGTATGTGACTCAGTTTACGAAACTATCTAAATTTGCTCCCGAATTGATAGCTACGGAGCAAAAGAGAGTAAGGAAGTTTGTATAAGGACTCAATGTGAAAATACAGGAGGCCTTGGAGGCGGTTCAAATTAACACTTTTATGAAGGTTTTGGAGAAGGTCCAGAGAATAGAAATTGTCAAGGCACAAGTAAGGACTTTCCATACAAAACGGAGAGGTGCACCTGGTGGAAATCAAGGGCAGGCACATAGTGATCAGAACATGCCACCTCCTAAAGTCGGTCAAGGAGTTGGAGGTGGAAGGTTTACGGGTACATCTAGGGAAGGTACTCTGAAGGAAGCCCCAAGTGGAAGGGGGCAAGGGAGAGGTGTTTCGCAGGGAGGCCAGACATCATTTCCCCGAGCATCATGTGGGTATTGTGGGAAATCTAACCATAACGAGGATAATTGCTTGAGAAAGGCTCGAAAGTGCTTAAGGTGTGGAAGTATTGAGCACCAGATCGCCAATTGCCCACTGATTAGTGATTCCCAGTCGGCTGGCAAATCAAACCCTAAATCAACCAATGTAGGAAGGACCAGGTCAAGGGTACTAGCCAGAGTATACTCTTTGGACCAGTAATCAGTACCTGAACCATCGGAGGTAGTGGAAGGTACGATTCCTGTTTTCCATCGTTTAGCCAAAATTTTGATAAACCTTAGTGCAACCCATTCTTTTGTTAACCCCGCATTTATGTTTCGAATTGATGTGAAAACCGAAAGGCTACCATATGATTTGGAAGTGAAGATACTTACGGGTAACCAATCTTTACTTGCCAACGAGATGTATAGAAACTGCGATATTGGGTTGGTGAGCGAAAATTAGTAGTTGACTTTATAAGTTTAGCCATTAAGGGGTACGACGTCATTTTAGAAATGGATTAGCTAACTCATTATCATGCTCGGATAGATTGTCATATGAAGGTGGTCGAATTTTACATACCGGGTGAAACAACTTTAAAACTAGACGTGAGGGGTATTCTACCCTCATCTATCCTCATTTCGGGAATAAAAACTAGAAAATTGTTTAGTCATTGGGAACGGGGGTATCTAACTTTTCTAGTTAATACCTCAGGAGAAAAGATTAAATTAGAAGATACGCCGGTGATAAATGAGTATCCAGACGTGTTCTCAGAGGAGTTGGTGTCTTTGCCACCCAAAAGAGAGATTGAATTTAAGATTGATTTAGCACCTGGAACTGATCCCATTTCAAAAATCCCTTATCGAATGGCGCCTACTGAACTTAAGGAGTTAAAATTTCAATTGCAAGACTTGTTAGAACGGGGATTTATATATGAGAGCGAGTCACCTTAGAGCACTCCAGTGCTATTTGTCAAAAAGAAAAAAGGAAATTTAAGATTATGCATTAATTATCGAGAGTTGAATGCAGTAACCATTAATAATAAATATCCGTTGCTCCACATTGATGAGTTGTTGGACCAATTACAAGGGGCTGTGGTGTTTTCAAAGTTGAATCTTCGACAAGGATATTACCAATTAAAAATTAGAAAGGAGGATGTCCCAAAAACTACTTTTAACACTCTATATGGGCATTTTGAATTTGCGGTAATACCTTTTGGCTTAACTAATGTCCTAGTGGCATTCATGGATTTCATGCATCGAGTGTTTAAACCCTATTTGGATAGGTTCGTGGTGGTGTTTATTAATGATATCCTGGTGTACTCTAAAACAAGAGAGGAGAATGAGCAACATTTGAGAATAGTATTGCAAATCTTGAGAGAGCACCAGTTGTTTGCTAAATTTAGCAAGTGTGAATTTTGATTAGAGGAAGTGACGTTTCTAGGCCATATAATTTCGAAAGATGGATTTAAGGTAGACCCGGCTAAAGTGGAAGTTGTTGCCAATTGGAAACGGCCGAAGAATCCTACTGAAGTTTGAAGTTTTTTGGGTCTAGCGGGGTACTACCGCCGGTTTATAAAGAATTTCTCAAGAATTGCGGGACCCCTAACGAATTTGACAAAGAAACAAGGAAAATACATTTGGGATTTTAAGTGTGAAAATAGTTTCCAAGAGCTTAATAGGCAATTGACTATGGCTCCAGTGTTAGCTTTACCAAATGGGAAGGATAGCTATACAGTTTATACCGATGCTTCGAGAGAAGGGTTAGGGTGTGTTCTAATGCAAAATAGGAATGTGACTGCCTACGCTTTTTGGAAGTTAAAGTCTCATGAACAAAACTATCCAACCCATGACTTAGAACTTGTAGCAGTTGTGTTTGCTTTGAAGAAATGGCGGCATTATTTGTATGGGGTGACATTTGAGGTATACACAGACCATAAGAGTCTTAAGTATTTATTTTCTCAGAAAGCTAAATCTGAGACAACGTCGGTGGGTGGAGTTTTTAGAAGACTATGATTGTATTATTAATTACCATCCAAGAAAGGCCAATATTGTACCAGATGCTCTAAGTCGAAAGTCTCAACTAGTAGGTTTAATAGTGGGAGAGTGGAGCCTGTTAGAAGATGTATGTGAATGGGACTCACTAAAATCAATTACTTTCTCATACAAGTCAACAGAAATCAATGCCAAACCATTCAAGCTCAAAACTGTCCAAAATGAAGAAGCAGTCAACGGCAAGGACATCCAGGGGATCTACGAACAGAATAACTACACTAACAAGTACTTACAAACACTTGGAGAATATCTCCTAACCAGGCCTATTCCTAAAACTCCTTCTATAAACACCTCCTCATCAAATCCACTTTTCAAATCTCATGAAATACCAACCAAATTCCATAAAGACCTCCAAATCAAACCATTAACTCAATTAGAAAAACGAATAGCCAAAATAGAACAATCCTTTTCTACCCATCATCCAAGCAAGGATCAAACAACCAAGGATCCACAAGTGTTAGCCAATCATCTTGTACAATAACCAAAGAAAAATTTCAAGAATCTTTGGTTATAAATAAACTACAACTCTCTTCTTCACAAAACCAAATTATCAATTGGAAAAATCCACAAAAACTACACTACTGCAGAGCTACCTATCCAGATGTCCTTCTTGAAGAAAAATCCAACATCTTGCAAAATTCATATAATGCAAACAACATATGAATGGAGCATAGATGGAGTGTCAGAATACAACATTCTTACAATTCTTCAACAAATGACAATGGTGGCAACAACTTATCGAACATCACATGGATGTACCGACCAATTAGCTACTCATATCCTAATTACAGGATTTATTGGACAATTTAAAGGATGGTAGGATGAACACCTCACCACAGAAGACAAGGATAATATTCTCAATGCAGTCAAAATTGATATTAATGGTGAATCAATTCTTCAGGATAGAGACACCATCTCAGATGCGGTGGCAACATTAATATTCACTATTGCAAAAATATTCATTGGTAATCCAGGAATATTCAAGGAAAAATCTTCGAAGCTGCTAAACAATTTCAAATGCAAAAGCCTCTCAGACTTCATATGGTATAAAGATACATTCCTAACCAGAATATATGCAAGATTAGATGGAAACAAAGCCTATTGAAAAGAAAAATTCCTTGATGGCCTTCCTAAATCATTGCGAGACCTAGTTCGAGCAAAGCTTAGAACTCAATACAATGAGACTGTGCCATGGGAAACAATAACCTATGGACAGTTAACCAGTCAAATCCAACAAGTGGCACTCAAAGTATGCCGACAAGACAAGATGCTTAGACAACTTGCAAAGGATTGAGCCCAAAGGAGAAAAAATCTTGGATCCTTCTGTGAATAGTTTAGGCTACCAAATTGTTACAAAAAATCCCATAAAAGACCCAAAATGGGTCTTTTCAGACAGATTGCAAACAACTAGCGACTCAACAACAACTAACGAGAATGCGGACAGAATATATATATATTTTATAACAATGCAGTGGAAAAATAAGGACCCTAACGACACAACAAGGACAAAACACGGATATAACGGATGATACCTCAACCTAGGCTCTGAAGCCAATTGATACGCTCCTCAGTCAACACGTTCCAAGACTCGTACCACGTTTGCCTAAGGATCTATGGAGATTTCCAACCGTTTGGATTTGTGGCTCCTAGAATCAAGGAGGACGACACGACTTGACTCAAGGCAGTAGAACCGCGACTCCAATTGAGGTGGTTACTCAAGTAGATAGGCCAGATGAACAATCAAGGTCAATCGCGAGATTGCTCAAGAACCCTTGCCAAGCAAGTAATGGAATTGTAACTCTCGAATGTAAGAGAAGACAATGCTGAAATTGTATTATCAAAGTGTGTAACTCTTCAACCATACAAAGTGAACCTTTTTATAGGCTAAAGGACTAACGAAACCTTAAAGACTAAACTAGATGGAGGGTCAGCCATCCTTGGACACAAGTGGGCCGAGACTCCACTTTCCAACTAACAACTAACGACTAATAATGACACTTAGACTGAACTAACACTAAGGACTAAAGGCCTAGCCATCCATCTCCACAAGCGGGCCACTTGGATCTTCATGGACTTGGATCATCATGTAGACAACTTGGTTATCACCTTCCAAGCCTTCAATGTTCCTGTGGATCCCATGTTGGTCTTAGATACTTCGAACAAGGGGTTGAAGTTATTCTTTGAAGCGTTTAGCCCATGCACGCGTAACCAGGCCCAATGGAACTCAAATTGGATATCACGTGGGCTAAGGTCCGTGCACACATCATGTTTTGCTTTTGAACCTTGAACTCTTGTGTTGTTTCTTGCAATCTTGGATACCAAAACATAATTTGGGAAGTTCTTGAGCTTCTTGAAAAAAAATCTTGAAGTTCTTGGATCCACCAAATCTGATTTGGTAATTCTTGATTACACAATCAAGGGTTCTTGATACTTGAAACAATCTTCAATCTTGTCTTGGCAAATCTTGGAGTTGGATCCGAATTCAAGGAAATTATTGGGGCTGGAACTACGTGATTGAAGGAATCTGTTGAGCCACAAAGGAAACAAAAAAAAAAGAAAGAAAAGAAAAGAAAAAGGAAGGAAAAAAAAGAAAGAAAAGAAACGAAAAAGGAAGGAAAAAAAGGAAAGAAGGATAATTGGCTCTAGTTTCCTAATTGTGCACCAAGTCCCACCTTGACTCCAACTCATCCTAATTCTGTTGGGATTAATGGCAGCCAAGAAAATCAAGAAACCAAATCCAAACCTTCCTAAAATACCTTGATCTGACCACATCAGCCCAAACAACTTCTCTATGACCTCGTTTCCTAAAAATCAGCCGCTACTTATTACCCATTTGTTTCCAAAGTCGGTTGCAACTACAAGTGCAAACCGAATTGGTTAATCTGCTAGGGGTGAAAGCCGCACCAATTGAGTATCCTAAGACAGCCACCTTACACTCCAATTTCGTTTCCAAAACCCCAAAGCCAACCGCCACAACCTTGTGTGCCAATCTAGCCTGTGTTCTTGAATTAGTTGAGAAGCACCTTGTGACCCGATTCGGCTGAGTTTTAAGGGCTGACAAATACACCAAAACAGCACCCTTAACATACCAAAAATCCAGCCAAGTCTTGACCAAAAATACCAAGAAAACCGCCAACCAGATTTCCAGCAATAAGTTACTCTTTTTTAGAGTCTTGTCTAGATTTTCTTAAAATTTCAGCCGTGAGTTGTTGGTCCATTTTGTGTCCAGTTTCTTAGTCTTAATATTGAGTCTTGGTCAGCGTGGTCACCTCATAATTGTTCCATTCATTGCTGCTATCTTGTGTCACTTGTTGATTAGTCAAGAACTATCCTTGCGGTGATGCCTAGCATGTTTAACCCGAGCAACTAGCAAGTCTAAAGAATTGTTGGTGAGATTATTAGAGAGTGATACACTTGAATGAAACACGAGCGTGAGTGACCTATATATTGTGTAAAAAAAAGAGAGAGGTAGTTGTTTTATTTGTTTTGTAGGTTTACCTAAGCATGTTTAGTGGAGTTGGTGACCAAACCATGGACTTTAAACTACACATGGAGGCAATAAGGGATGAATTCAAGCAGAGTTTGGATGAAGCTTTCGAGCCTCTTCATAGACACCTTGACCGAATGGTGAATAAGAATATCAAGAGGAGGGGGTCTACACAATTTCATCCCAACGTTCAATCTACCTCTTCAAAGTCGGTATATTCATGAAGAAGGGAGGAGGTTCATTCGACAACAAAGCATGCAAATACATTATCCATGGATGAAGGAGTTGGTAAAGTGATTAAGAGTGAGTTTTAGATGATATTACATGTGTGATTAGCAGTAATAATAATAAGTAAAAACTCTAGTACGTGCGATTTAGGGAAAAATGATGTGAATCGACGTGTACCGTTGACTACCGATTAAACACAGCATTTGACCACCACTTTCTTAACTTGATCTCATTGTTATTAGTGCATAATATTACCCCCTCATCAGATCATTATGGCCGAAAATGTTGACCATTAAAACCAAGGAAAAGAAGAAAATTCAAGATCAAACTTTGTGGTGACAAGTGGAAGCAATCCAACCATCTTTGACCTAAACTAAGACCAAGCTTCTTAACCTTTCTTGGACTTCATTCTTCTTCATTTTGCAGCTATGGTGGCTAAACCTTGAGAGCAAAAAAAAGAGAAGAGAGCTTCAATTCCATCTTAAGTTTTAGCTTAGTTTGAGTGAGAATAAAAAATCTAAACCAATTAATCTCTTAGTTGAGCACTTGAAAAGCTTGAGGTGCTAAAAGTTTTACAAGGAGAGGTGGTGGATTTCTTTTGCAAGCATTTTAGTGAGGTATCATGGCTGTCCATCTTATTCCTTCCCCTTAATCTTGCTTAAGTTTATGTAGCAACTTGTATTCTTGGCTTACAATAGCTATTTAAGTAATTTTGATGATTATGGTGGATTTGTGAGTTAGGGTTTTGAATTGGTTAATTGTATTTCTTATTGTTTAGATAGAATATGATGTGAATAAGCTTAGATAGGGCGTGGTAATAGTGGTTTTATACATATAAGAAGATTATCACTCGAACGCATTAATTCCAGTTTTAAGTTTTTGTACTACTCTGTTTTGATCAGTTTCATTCAGCCATGATGGAGGCCGAATTGGGCTTAGCTTAAAACAGAAAAGTTGTAGGAAATGATGTTTTATATCTGGTTGTAAAATTTAGCTCAATCCAAGCACTGTATCATGTGAAATGACAAAAATACCCTTGACTGCCATAGGTAGAGTTTTGCGGACAGTTTTGACATTTCATCATTCTGGCTTCATTTTTCACCTTGATCCGTATTAAATCAGCAGTTGGTTAAAACATAAAAGTTTTAGTCTTGTGTTTTATCTTTCCAACGCATCTAAAAACTCCTCAATCGGACTTGTGTAACCTGAGTTATTGTCATTTGAACCTAGTGCTATTATCCAGCCTGACAGTGAAATTCTGGTTCTATAATCTTTAAATTCGACCTGGATAAACTGTGAACCGGGCTGAGTTGTCTTCATAAAAGTTGTAGACCTTTATTTTAGCTTTGAAATGGTATAAATTGTACCCCAATCCTATAAGCATAGTTTCGATTGTGACTGATACACTAAGAGACATCAAATCTGTCATTTTGTTCTTTACCTTAAACCTTATTTCCGGTCACTTTTCTAGCTTGGTTTTGTAATGGAATGACTTTTAGCCTATTGAAAGGCTATTGTAATGAGATTATTTGTGTGTGATTTTGGGGGCTGATTGAGGAAAATAATGAAGTCATAAATGGATGGAAAATAGGTAAATACAAAGGGCGTGCTGTCCAAATTTGCACTCTAGGGCTAGGTAGATGTACTCGCGACTTGAGTAAGAGTTGAGGATGAAACTAACTTGAATCATCTAAGGTATTCAAGTCTTCTTTCTTAGAGGTATATAAGTTAGAATCTGGCCGAAACTTGTACCCTTGGAAAAATGAAATTTACGACTAATAGAAATACATTTTCTTCATTTTTTTTGACTCAAATAGAGATTTCAAAGTTTTACGAGCGAGCATAAGTTTTACAAATATTTTACTCATGTCCTTTGGTTTAAATGTACTCTTTTCACTTACAAAACTATACTTATATTTTGTACTAGTAGTTATTCGAATTTTCTTTGGTTCACCTAAACTTTGGATGGTTTAACTGTAATATTTTCTCTTGGTTATTATTAGGGTTCCTTGTTGATTGAGGGTATTATCCGAAAGGAAACTTTGGACGTTATTTTGCTTAAATAGGTGAGTGTTCATTGTACGTTATGTTTCCAATGACTATGTGGATTGTTGTGACTATGTGACTATTTGTGAATGTTGCATTAAATGTTAAATGTTTTCAATGATTTCTAAAAATGAATTTTGCTAGGCGAGTGTGCGCTTTATCGCACTCGATCTAAATGAATGTGAAATTTACAATGATTAAATGATTAAATGTTTCAATACTACTTGTTCATGAATGTAAGCCTTTGGCTGAACTGGGCTCTTGCCCTTCGTTGCCGGTCAACTCGAGCTAGAAGCGGACTTGATCAGGCAATTGGTGAATCTGGGTTAATATTTGGTATACTCGAGTATGACCATGAAGTCCGGTGGAGACTGGCCAGTGTCTAGTAGGGGGAAAATGAAATGAATGAATGAATGGCAAGAACAATTGAGGGGTTTTCACTTACAAATAAAATTATTTTTTAATGCTGGAGGAATAAGGAAATGGTTGGTGGAATGAATGAACGAAGGGCTCCATGTGAGCATGTATTCTTTTAATGAATGTATTATCATTACTTTATATTGTAAATGTTTTCTGGATTACTTATTATTACATGAATAATGTCCTTGTTTAATTATTTGGCTATGTGTATGGAACCTCACTGGACTTTTAACTCATTCCGTTAGTTTTGTTTTCTTTGCAGGGGATGCGAACGAGGGCGTGGGCCTTGTGCAGACTAGATTGGTCTAGTTTTTTGAAATTTTATTTTTTTATTGTTCTCGCGCTAGTGTTTGCATAAGGTTGGATATAGTACAAACTTAAAACTTTTGTTCTAATTGGGATTGTATTTTTGTTTGAGATGGATATGAATGTAAGTATATGTTTAAAGTTTGGGAATTGTTTTTCGCTTAATCTCGAGGTTATATCTTATTTCACTTGATGAGAGCGATCGAGTTCTGGCGAGAGTTGGGTAGGCGGTCCGCCAAACTCTTTGGTTCGCCTTAGGGGAAGGTGGGGCTGTCACAGGTGGTATCAGAGCCACTTCGCGTGGTCTCTGCGCGGAGTGAGATTGGGCCAAGTGGTGTTATGGTCCTGATTTCGTGAATCAGTATGAAGGATTAAGTGCTCTTTTGAGCATAAGGTATGAATCATGAATTGTTATAGGTCTTAAATCTCTCTCATGGTACTTCAAGACAACAGATATATACCTCAGGTAGGAATCTCGATTGTAGATAATTTACTCTTAGGACTGGCCAACTCGAGTGGTGAATTATCTCGGATTCTTGTACCGAGTAAACGGGAGTTGAGGGCAATACTAAGGACTTGCAATCTTTATTACAGGGAACAGGAATGGGCTAATGTTTAGTGAGAGTAAGTGCCAAGGGTTAATGGACGTCTAGTTCGGATGGTAAGAGAAGTGAGAGATTGGACGGGAAATATTTTAACCGAGTGTGGAATGGTATGTCGTGTTTTCTTTTGTTTTGCCTCTGTATTGCTACCGTATGTATTTGGTTTGTAGCATGTTAATACTTACGTGTATAATATTTGCCATACTTGATTTCATTTTTGTTCAACTTGATATGTAGCTTTGTGAATTTGGTGTGTTATATCTTGTCGTTTTAGTCAATTTACTTTGTTACATACTAAATCACCTTTAAAAAAAAAAAGAGAGAAAAAGGGTATGGAGGGGAGACATAGTCGCGGACGTGGAGTTAGTTGGGGCTGTGGGGCTAGGCAAGCTGAAGAACCAAGAAATGAAAGAGAAACAACAACTGAACAAGATCGTGGGCCGAGGGTTGAGGCAGGAGACCAAGTAGCGACGGCGATCCAACAAATGACAAATATCCTAACGCGATTGGTAGATCAACAAGGTCAAATGCCAATGAATCAACCCCAGAATCCCGAGATAGGAGAGGATAGGGCTCTAGAGCGGTTTCAAAAATTTGTACCTCTTAAATTTCTTGGAGGGTCTAATCCAGATGTAGCTGAACAGTGGTTAGAGGCAATGATTAACATTTTCGCAGCCTTGAACTACACGGAGCAAAGACAGGTGAACTTTGCTATATTCCAATTCGAAGGACCGGCCCGAGCATGGTGGAATGTTATTAGGGCAAAGTGGGAGAGAGAACATACTGCATGGACATGGGCGAACTTTCTAAGGGAATTTAACGAGAAGTACCTCCCATCTTTGGTCCAAGAAAGGAGAGAGGATGAGTTTATTGGATTGCGTCAAGGAACCTAGAGCGTGGCCGAATATGAGACTAAATTTACTAAACTGTCTAAGTTTGCTTCCGAATTAGTGGTTACAGAGCGAAGGAGAGTAAGATGGTTCATACAAGGCTTGAATTTGGAAATCCATGAAGCTTTAGTGGCTGTTCAAATTAATACTTTTACGGAAGCTCTCGAGAAAGCGCAGAGAATTAAGGATGCGAAAGTACAAGTAAAATCTTTTCAAATGCGAAAAAGAGGTGCATCTAGTAGCATACTTGAGGAACCTAGAAAAAAGATAACGCCCTCCAAAGTGCAAAAAGTGAACCATTTACCTCATCCACCATGGACATTAGGAGCACTAGATGAAAGATCTACAAAAGAAAGTCAAAAAGGACAAGAGGGGATCTCGAGAAGGCCAAACAGTGGCTTCCCACGTGGCCTGTGGATACTGTGGGAAGACAAATCACACTGAGAATGATTGCTGGAGGAAAGGGCGAAGGTGTTTGATTTGTGGGAGTGACAATCATCAAATTAGCAATTGCCCAAAGAAACAGCCTCGAGAGAATAGTGCCCAACAAGTGAATGGAACCAAATCCAAACAAGTGAATAAAAGAGGGAATCGAACAAAAGTACCAGGAAAGGTATATGCCTTAGACAAGCAACAAGCGCTGGAGTCGTCTGAGGCAACGGAAGGTATGAATTTCGAGATCGAAATTCTCTTAAGAGGGAGAGAGTGTGAGAACTTGAAAAATCTCTTATATTTTTCTTAAAAATTCCCTTTAATTTGGAATTTATTACTTTACAGTAGGTTTACTACGCATTCACTTTCCCAACAGTTACAAATAATCATAGAAATAAGGATTTCCTTTTTACTTTCATCGTTACAATAAACTAAGATTTTTACGTCTTTTCGTAATATGAGAATCGATACGGAGTGTGTATTAAATTTAGTGATTAAGAGTGAGTTTTAGATGATATTACATGTGTGATTAATAGCAATAATAATAAGTTAGTGAATTATAAGTGAAAACCCTAGTACATGTGATTTAGGGAAAAACGGTGTGAATCGACATGTACCGTTGACTACCGATTGAACACACTATTTGACCACCACTTTCTTAACTTGGTCTCATTGTTATTAGTGCATAATATCACCCCCTCATCAGATCATTATGGCCAAAAATATTGGCCATTAAAACCAAGGAAAAGAAGAAAATTCAAGATCAAACTTTGTGGTGACAAGTAGAAGCAATCCAACCATCTTTGACCTAAACTAAGACCAAGCTTCTTAAGCTTTCCTGGACTTCATTCTTCTTCATTTTGCAGCTATGGTGGCTGAACCTTGAGAGCAAAAAGAAAGAGAAGAGAGCTTCAATTCCATCTTAAGTTTTAGCTTAGTTTGAGTGAGAATCAAGAATCCAAACCGATTAATCTCTTAGTTGAGCACTTGGGAAAGCTTGGGGTGCTAAAAGTTTTACAAGGAGAGGTGGTAGATTTCTTTTGCAAACATCTTAGTGAGGTATCATGGCTGTCCATCTTATTCCTTCCTCTTAATCTTGCTTAAGTTTATGTAGCAACTTGTATTCTTGGCTTACGATAGCTATTTAAGTAATTTTGATGATTATGGTAGATTTGTGAGTTAGGGTTTTGAATTGGTTAGTTGTATTTCTTATTGTTTAGATAGAATATGATGTGAATAAGGTTAGATAGGGAGTGGTAGTAGTGGTTTTATACATGAATAAGAAGATTATCACTTGAATGCATTAATTCCAGCTTTAAGTTTTTGTACTACCCTGTTTTGACCTGTTTCATTCGGCGCATGATGGAGGCTGAATTGGGTTTAGCTTAAAACATGAAAGATGTAGGAAATGATATTTTATAACTGGATGTAAAATTACAGCTCAATCCGAGTACTGTAGCACATGAAATGACAAAAATACCCTTGACTGCCATAGGTAGAGTTTTGCGGGCAGTTTTGACATTTCATCATTCTGGCTTCATTTTCACCTTGATCCGTATTAAATCAGTAGTTGGCCAAAGCATAAAAGTTGTAGTCTTATGTTTTATCTTTCCAACGCATCTGAAAACCCCTCAATCGGACTTGTGTAGCCTGAGTTATTGTCTTTGAACCCAGTGCTGTTATCCAGCCTAACAGTGAAATTCTGGTTCTGTAATCTGTAAATTCGACCTGGATAAACTGTGAACCGGGCTGAGTTGTCTTCATTAAAGTTGTAACCCTTTGTCTTAGCTTCGAAATGGTATAAATTGTACTCCAATCCTATAAGCATAGCTTTGGTTGTGACCGATATGCTAAGAGACATCAAACCCGTCATTTTGTTCTTTACCTTAAACCTTATTTCCGGTCACTTTGCTAACTTGGTTTTGTAATGGAATGACTTTTAGCCTATTGAACGGCTATTGTAATGAGATTATTTGTGTGTGATTTTGGGGGCTGATTGAGGAAAATAATGAAGCCATAAATGGATGGAAAATAGATAAATATAAAGGGCGTGCTGCCCAAATTTGCACTCTAGGGCTAGGTAGATGTACTCGCGACTTGAGTAAGAGTTGAGGATGAAACTAACTTGAATCATCTAAGGTATTCAAGTCTTCTTTCTTAGAAGTATATAAGTTAGAATTTGGCCGAAACTTGTACCCTTGAAAAAATGAAATTTACGACTAATAGAAATAAGTTTTCTTCGTTTCTTCGAATCAAATGGAGATTTCAAAGTTTTACGAGCGAGCATAAGTTTTACAAATATTTTACTTATGTCCTTTGGTTTAAATGTACTCTTTTCATTTCCAAAACTATACTTATATTTTGTACTAGTAGTCATTCGGATTTTCTTTGATTCACCTAAACTTTGGATGGTTTAACTGTAATATTTTCTCTTGGTTATTATTAGGGTTCCTTGGTCATTGAGGGTATTATCCGGAAGGAAATTTTGGACGTTATTTTGCTTAAATAGGTGAGTGTTCTTTGTATGTTATGTTTCCAATGACTATGTGGATTGTTGTGACTATGTGACTATTTGTGAATGTTGGATTAAATGTTAAATGTTTTCAATGATTTCTAAAACTGAATTTTGCTAGGCGAGTATGTAATTTATCGCACTCGATCTAAATGAATATAAAATTTACAATGATTAAATGTTTAAATACTACTTGTACATGAATGTATGCCTTTGGCTGAACTGGGCACTTGCCCTTCGTTGCCGGTTGACTCGAGCCACAAAAGGACTCGGTCGGGTGATTGGTGACCCTGCGTTAATATTTGGTATACTTGAGTATGACCACGAAGTCTGGTGGAGACTGGCCAGTGTCTAGTAGGGGAAAAATGAAATGAATGAATGAATGGCAAGAACAATGGAGGGATTTTCACTTACAAATGAAATTATTTTTAATGCTGGAGGAATAAGGAAATGGTTGGTGGAATGAATGAACGAAGGGCTCCATGCGAGCATGTATCCTTTTAATGAATATATTATTATTACTTTATATTATAAATATTTTCTGGATTACTTGTTATTACATGATTAATGTGCTTGTTTAATTATTTGGCTATGTGTCTGGAATCTCACTGGGCTTTTAGCTCATTCCATTAGTTTTGTTTTCCTTGCAGGGGATGCAAGCGAGGGCGTGAGTCCTGTGCAGACTAGTTTGGTCTAGTTTTTTGAAATTTTATTTTGTTATTGTTCTTGCGCTAGTGCTTGGATAAGGTTGGATGTAGTACGAATTTAAAGCTTTTGATCTAATTGGGATTGTATTTTTGTTTGAGATGGATATAAATGTAAGCATATATTTCAAGTTTGGGAATTGTTTTTCGCTTAGTCTCGAGGTTATATCTTATTTCACTTGATGAGAGCGATCGAGTCCTGGCGAGAGTTGGGCAGGCGGTCCGCCAAACCCTTTCGTTCGGCTTAGGGGAAGATGGGGCTGTCACAGTGTTAAAGAGAGAGAGAATGAATATTTAAAAGGGTTTAGTGTGAAAAACTTATTGCACGGTTCAGCCATAGTGGAAAAACAAGAGAGAAAGCAAACATCTACTGCAAAATCTAAGGATGTGAAGAGAATTTCTTATTGTACTAACCATCTTAACTTTGCATTGTCTAGTGTTTCTTCTTTTGTGCAAGTTAAGCAAAGTGCAATCAGCTTGATTTTAAAATGTTCCATTCCTACATCCTTTAGAGAATTGAAGAGCTTCGTGGAGTTTGTGCTTTAAGTGTGGTATCTCTTTGTTATCAACAAGTGACCAATTTCTCACCTAGAGTTGATTTGTTTGTTGGTGATCCGAATGTAGTTTCAAAGGGAGTACCTACACTTGAGTCTTATTCTATAGTTCCTTACCATTCATCTAGTGATACTTCATTATTTCCTTCTAAATTTTCTGAGGTTTTTAAAGCTGATTTCGCTTGTTTCTTTTGAAGGATTTATGGTTGTTCAAGTGTTACCAACTTTCAAGAATAAAGTGGTGAAAGGAGTACAAACTGTTCAATTTCAAAAATCACCATTACTTCATGAAATTGCCTTCCTTATTGTTCCAAATTCTGGTCCTTTACATGGTGAAACTTGTTCAGTATTTGCATATTGTAAAGCTATCCGGGTACCTCCAATGTTTCCTTAAGAAAAGCCATCGAATTCGAGGCAAACTATAGTACCTATTGCTGCCAGTTTTGAGGACTTTTCATCAATATTAGTTTGTGAATTTTCAAGCATAATTTTGTCTCTTAAAGCTGGTTGTCAATTGTTTCTTGTGTCTACTTTGAATTGTACTAACCCGTGTGCTTTATGTGATGGGGACTTCAAGCCTTTGCTACAGTACATGTTGGGAGATGTGAACACATGTGTTGAGCATTCAAATGTTGTTTTTAACTTCTTGATTCATGCTTCTAAGGAAGTGCAACAAGTTGCTTCAGCTTTATACGTGCAAGAAGTACCCTATCACCAACATCTAGTGATGCATTTCATCACTTTGCACAATCAAATTCGAGATTTTTCTAAGCTGATGGAGAGTCATCATGAAGATCCTTATCTAGTGCACGTGAAACATAAGTTGTCAAGTAGTATTAACCCTACATATACTAATTGTGTGATTTATTCTGTAGGTTTGAATTTGACATGCAATGACCAAGGGTTAATGAGAGAGTTTTGGAGTGCTATATGGAATTTTCACAAGCTTTATACAAGGTGTTTCTTGTCTTGGAGAATGTCCTTGTTCAAGAGCATCATAAGGTTGTCCAAGCGACATGTGACATGGCTGATGCTCATTCATCTCATTCCCACATTGCTATCCTATAAGCGCACCAACATGGAGTACTACTTTTTCCCAAGATTTGAGAACAAATCCTTTTCAAGAGGAAAGGAATGATGCGACTGAGCAAGCTGGCAGTGACACGTGCACGAGTCACATAGACCTGTGACATGTGCACGAGCTAAGAGGTTCAAAGAGTCACTTTAAGCCTTAGTTCATGTCGTACAAAATCAAGAGAAACCATGTCTAAGCATTGAGGGAATTAACTTGGAAGACTCTTGCAAGCCCACAAAGATATTGCTTACCATTGAGGATGCAAGTAATCCTGCTCCAAGGACGGATTGGGCCTAAACACATCAGCTCATGTTGAGCATAGGTGAGGATCGAATGGGCCTTAGTCATTTAGTTAGTTAGTTAGTCAAGTTAGTAATCCAGCCCAATGGGGATAGGCCTTGTTAGCCGAAATTAGTAGTTATTTTCCAGATTATATTAGGTTTAAAAAAGACTATAAATAGCCCTAAGTTGATGTTTACATTTAGTTTTTTTGCGATTATTGAATAAAATTTCAGAAATTTGCCTTCTTTGAAGCACTTTTTCTTTAACTTGTGAAAGCTAAGTTGAACACCCTAGAGTTGATCCTAGGTTGTTTCTTGACTTATCAATCAAGCAAACACTCTTGATTGTGACGTCTTTTACCATTGAATTCAAGTTTGAGTGGTCCAAGTTTGGAGGTTGAGTCCATCAAATTCGCAACGTGCCCTCTAAAGGTCTAGGGTTTGCTTCCGTGTGTCATCTCCTTGGTTCCTGTGGATCAAGGAATCACATCACATCTTGCATGTCGTTTGCTCAATTTGGTTTGTAACTTGATGTGCTTGAGCGATTCATGATCAGTATGTAAAATAAACTCTCGAGGTTGAAGGTAGCATTGCCGAGTTTGGAGTGCTCGAACTAAGGCCATTAGCTCCTTTTCATAAGTTAAGTAGTTCAAGGAAGCTGTAACGACCCCACCTCCCCCTAAGGCGTACCAGAGGGTTTGGCGGGCCGCCTGCCCAACTCTCGCCGGGACTCACTCACTTACTACATTCCTTAAGTAAATTACAAGGTACAACTCAAATAATACATCTAATTCTCCAAATTTACATATCATAAGCGAAGCGGAAACTAGTTCTAAGCGTAGAATGTAGATATACATCCGATTCAATTTCAAATATTTATACAGGCCCAAAGGTACATAAACCAAAACCAAATCTAAACTATACAAGATGTCGCCATCCAGCCACACAAAGATCCAAATACAAGTTCTTCCTTTACCTCGATCCCTGTGGAGAGAAGAAGATAATAGGGAGTGAGCTAAAAGCTCAGCGAGTGACCAGTAAAATCAGCAGCCAAGTATGTTTCACAATAAAGCATTGATATGATGTCATGATGCAGTAATCAAATGTTCATTTATTGCTCATGTGAGCCAGTGAAGTTCTTGTACTTAAATATCCAACGCTCGTTTAGATCAGGTAACCGTGAAACAGAGGTAAGGAGCCATCGGGCTCCAAAGAATATGTAAACAATAGTTGAGACATTGGTTCTAAGCACAAGACTTTCCAAGAACTCATTGGAGCCAAATTATGTCATGGCACACACCCGAACCCCAAATGATATGCAATGGAGTAATAAATGCAAGAATTAGTTCAAAGTAACTTTGGGAACAGTCGAGGGATCACTCACACAAAATATAGTGCTTCAAGTATTCACGTTCAACTATACTCCAGGTTTGAAGTCCAACTCTGCGATAAAAATCCAATTTGAGAACTTGAAACACGAGTAAGATTCAAAACTTAAACGTTCCGTTCATTAAGAATCAACCAATTGAAATTCATTTGAAAGGCATTCGTGAAACACTTGCTCGCTTTTCAAATCATAAGGTTTTGTAGTATAGATACTTGGAAATAACACTTGAGTTGAAAGTACAAGGAAATACAAGTTTACATTGGCCATTATGTCTTTTCCTCAAGGGTACAAGTTCGGCCAAGTCCTAATGTATAACCCTCGATAAACAAAGTAGCAAAGGTGCTTGCTAGTTCAAGTAATAATCACTTAACCTTTACACAAGTTACAAGTCTCGTTTCCTAGTCCTCGAGTGTAAATTCGGACAGCATGCCCTTTGTGTTTACCTAATTTCCAGCCATTTAGGCTTCATTATTTTTCTTCAACCACAACCCAACATCACACATATAAACAATTCAAGCCAAGAGCCATTCCATAGGCTCACAATATCATAAAAACAAGATTCACAACAATCACAAGTGCAGAAATTCAACTTAGCACAAGACAGATTTGACGTACGAATGCGGAAATAACATATCCGAGGCTACGCTTATCGGATTGAGGCGTAACCTATGCCGTTTCGAAGCTAAGACACAGAGCTGCAATGTTCATGAAGGTTACTTAGTCCAGTTCCTAATGTAACTTAGTCAAATCCTCAAATTACTAAACCAGAAACCAATTCATCGGCTATATAACCGCATTACCCTGTAATGGTCATATCTCAGAGTACAAAAGTCCGAATCAGGTGTTCTTAGAGGCATTTGAAAGCTAAGTCAGAATAATACAACTTTCATGTTTTGGCAAAAAGCTAAATCAGTACGAATCCTAGTCAAAAAACGTGATAAACTGGACAAACTGATCACACGGACTGCTGGGGAAAAACTTAAAACAGTAAGGGTATTTTGGACTTTTCATGACCTACGTTGCTCCGATTGAGCTGAAATTTTTTAGGCACCTATAAAATACCATTCTCTACAACTTTCATTCTTTGACCTAAGGCCAATTCGGCCTCCGACATACAGTTACAAAACCGGACAGAATGGAAGCAAGAATTTCCAGAAATCTGGAATTTTTAGTTTTTAATGCAATCTTCCTTAATTTCTCACTTCAATCACTACCAAAACCCCTTCTATAAACTTAATTACAACATATATGCATCATACACCAAATTGGGCAGAAATTCCTCAAACCCTAGTTCATCATATAAAAAGGGAAAAACTTCCAAAACATGATAGCATCCATGATTCCACTACAAATCAAGTTACTAACCTTAATTTAAACAAGATTGAAAGTAAAATTTAGAGATATCATCTTCCTTACCTTGATTAGAGTTCACCAAGTGTAGCCCAAGCTTTCTCTTTCCAAAATTTCACCAACAATCACTAACTAATCACTCAAAGGTAAGTTTAATCGGTTTAGAAATTTAATTTGTCACTTGGTTGGTTAGAATCAAGAAGAAGGAATTGTTTCTTGCTCTCACTTTCTCTCTCCCTCTTGGTCGACCAGCTGCTGGAAAAATGAAGAGGAAAGTGCAGAAAATTGGTTTAAGAAGGCTAGTTAATCACTTGGCCAAGAAACTCTAGGGTGGCGACAACCACCTTTCATTTTTCTCTTTCTTCGTTGCTATTTTCTAGCCTCAAATTTTCGGTCAAAGCAGCTGCCAAACAAGAAGATATTTTGCTCAAAATTCAATAAGCTTGTATGGTAAGAAAGTGGTGGTCAAGTGGTGCGTTCAACCGGTAGTGCGCGGGACCCGCCGGTTCGCGCCGTTTTTCTTAAAAACACACGTACTAGGGTTTTTACTTCCCATTCACTAACCTTATATTATTGCTACTAATCACATATTATTTCTCACTTAAAAGTCATTTTTGATCACCAAATTTGATCCTTGCTTCGTACCGAAAATTCATCCGGCGAAAATCGCGTAAACCCTAATTTTGCTCCAATCTTAAAACCAAAAGTGAAACCCTACTTTCTAGGTTCATTGGCACTTATTGTGGGGTGATTGAGTAGTAGGGCCATTATAAAGTGATATTTGTCAAAGAAAAGGGAATTTTTAAGAAAAATATAAAGAATTTGCACGGCTTCTGGCCGGATTCTCCACAAAACACTATTCACCAGAAATTTTTCCCCTTTTCTTCTGCCGCGGGGCGTCACAGAAGCTCTATTTAGCTTTTTGCCAAAGTAGGCAATCGGTCGACCTTCTTGGAGTAGAACAGCTCCAATACCTATACGAGAAGCAGCACACTCTATTTCAAAAGTTTTGTCAAAGTTAGGTAAACTTAAGACGGGTGCATGTGTGAGTTTGTGTTTAAGTAATTGGAAGGACTTAGCTTGTTCTTCCCCCCATTGAAATGGTGCGTTCTTCTTGACAATGGATGTAAGTGGTGCGGCTATGGTGCTAAAGTTCTTGACAAAGCGTCTGTAGAAGCTAGCCAAGCCATGATAACTCCTCACCTCACTTACATTGGTAGGTGCTGGCCATTCATTTATAGCCTTTACCTTTGCTTGATCAACTTGTACCCCCTATGCACTTATAACATATTCTAGAAAAACAAGTTGATCAGTGCAAAAAGTACTAGGAGTGTTAGTTAATTACAATTAGTCTTGAGTTAGTTTTGAGTCGTTAATAAGGGGAATAAAGGCTAAGGTCATGTTGACCATAATCAAGCCAATTTGAGTTAGTTAATTTGCTATTCTAGCTGAGTTAGAGTTTTAGAAAAGTAGTTATTTGCTTCCAAATTTATTTAGGAAATTGTGTCAAGTTTAGAAGTCAAGTCAAATAAGGAAACTTGTATTGTTTTCAACTTAGATTAGGTTTCAGAGTCATGTAAGGCTATAAATAGCCAACTTGATGTAACTATTCAATAACATGACGTTGAAGATGAATTAATAAAAAGAGAGTTGTCTCCTTTTATGGAGTTCCTTGATGGGACTTGAGTTTCTTCTTGAACTGTATCAAGTATTTAGTTTGGATACTTGTAGTGTTCAAGGCAAGATGTTTATCTCAATTCACATCTTTTGATGATTACAAAATAAATGGATGTTACTAATACTTTTTGTAGAGACCCTTTTCAGAAATGACACTAAACAGGTCTGTGGACTTAAAGCAAAAAAAAGATAAAAAAGGATGAAAAGTGCTGAGGAAGATGTCGGACGCACAAAAAGAGAGTATCGGACGTTCGACATCCTTTGAGTAACTTCGAACGTGTGAAGAACTCAGACTCGGACGTCCGAAGAAGACAAGCCAGGGCTTCTATGATTACTGATCATGATCGGACGCTCAACACCTGAGTATCGGATGTCCGACAAGCATTGCTGCACTTTGGACACAACACATTGGACGCATCGGCCGTCCGAAGGAATTAAAGAGGAACTTCCAAGTGTGCATCTTACCCTCGGACGCATGGTGTTAGGGGATCGGACGTCCTAAGAGATTCAAGAAAACTTCCAGAACTCATTGATCTCGTTCGGACGCATAAAAACTAAATATCGGACGTCCGACAGCACCAACGGCTAGTTGACTCTTCAATTGCCTTCTATCCGTTGACAGCATTAATTGAAGAATTTTTGGTCTCCTTTAAAAGGAAAAAAGTCAACCACCTCAGAATAACTTTGTACATCAAGTCTACATCAAATCGTGAGTGATTCTAGTGTTAGAATACTCAAAAGGAACTCTTGTATTCTCAGCTTGTGCAATTTTATTGTAGCTTTTCAGGTGTGATATAGCTTCTTCAATAGTGTAGCATTGTGAGGATTATCTGAGTGTTTGTAAAACTTCCTTGCTTGACCAAGTGTGGTTTGGGGCAAGAAGGAAGTGATCCTTCCCTTGTACACAAGATATTGGTTGCAAGTCTGTTCAACCTGAAGTAGCTTGTTATATATAGTGTATTTCAAACTCAAGTGGAGTTTGAAACCTGGTTTTTTTCTCTCTACTTCTGTTTACAGCTCTACTCTATAAACTGTTCATCTCTTCATCTCACGAACAACTGAGCTATTTTGTAATCTGATCCATTGAGTGGTTTTCGAGAAAAGAAGGGCAGGCCAGAAAAAAAGTGACCTATATCTTATCTGGTTTTAGAAAACCTAATTCACCCCCCTCTTAGGTTGTCTTCGATCCTTACACAAGATGATCACATCATCTTTTCTTTCAATCCAATAATCGATCGATTAGGTTTCTAGAGACAGGTTCTCTTTAGGTCTAGTAAGGCAGTTATTGTTTCATAATCTGATCAAGATATATCCTTCCACTGCCTGATCGATTCGATTTCTTCTCAAGCGGTCCTTGGAGAATCGAGCTCGTATCATCAGTATAGAGAGGTGATAGTTTTTTCTGCTGCCAAACCTTATCCGAAGCTTGTGAAATACGGATTTTGTCTTCGACGGGGTTCGTATCATCTGGCATCAGAGTTGGTTGACAAATACTAGGTTATATCTCTTTTTCTTTTTGTGTTTTTTTGTGTCAATTTGTTGCATTTTCAACTCTGGTTCTAGGGCTAAAAAAAATTTTTTAGGTACTGGTCATAGTACTGTAGCAATTATTGTTTATCATACTGTAGTAAAGTTATTGATATGATCCTTGATCCACAGGAACCAAGGAGACGATGCGTGGAAGCAAAACCTTAGACCTTAGAGGACACGTCGTGAAGTTGATGGAATCGAACCCAACTTGGACCACTCAAGAAGACTCGACGGTAGAAGACGCCACAATCAAGTGTGTGTGCTTGATTGATAAGTCAAGAAACAACCTAGGATCGACTCTAGGGTGTTTAACCTAGCTTTCACAAGCTAAAGGAAAATTGTTTCAAAGAAGACAAATTTCTGGAATTTGGTATTATTAATGTCAAAAACTGAATGAATACATTAACTTAGGGCTATTTATAGCCTTGTCTAAACCTAAGAAAGCTTGGAAACTAACTAAGGAAACTTGGCCAGCACTTGCTCTTTCTCTTGGCCGAAATTAACCCTAGTTAACTAACTAACTAACTAACTAAAGCACTACTAGAACTAAGGCACACAATGCCGGCCCTCTAAGCTCAACATGAGCTAATTAATCTAAGCCCAATCCGCCATTTGAAGCTTGATCACTTGCCTCTTCAATTGTTAGCAACATCGTGGTAGTCTTGCAAGGATCCTCCATGTCAATTCTTTCAATGTATGGTTTCTCTTGAACTTGGATGGCATGAACTAATGCTTGAAGTGACTCTTTAAACCCTCTTAGCTCGAGCACGTGTCACGGGTCCTTGAGGGACCTTCACAGGGTCTACGTGAATACCATAGTCAGCTTGCTCATTCGCATCAGTTACTGTTCATCATCACTATGCATCCCAAAGTTACTGTTCATTTGAATAAAAAATTCCAAAATATATTTTCTTGTTTGTTCCTTCGTTTGGGTTTCTTTCTTGTAGCGTCTCGGGCTTTGTTGTTAGTTTCTGTCCAAACCTTTTGGTGTTAATTTTTTTGGTTCCTTCACGCTTTTTGGAGTTCTAGTGTGTCAATTTGGTTATTTAATTTCTTGTTTCAGTTGCAAAATTTTTTTTTTCTAGCTGTATTTTGTTGTGAAGGAATTCATGAAACAAGTTAGGATTTCTATATCAACTTTTGTTAGTCATAACTTGTGTGTGGCTATACATACCTAGTTCTTGAATTTCTTGAATCAAATTCTGATTTTTTTTGGAAGTTTCTTGGACTAAACAAAGGATCTTGGAATGATTCTTGAAAACAAATCTTGGGTTTCTTGAAATCTTGAACAGGTTCTTGAAAATATCTTGAAGAATCTTGAATTCTTGGTCACCAATCTTGGGTTCTTGAATTCTTGAAGGTTAAAAGTTGTGGCTGCCAATTTTTGAAACAAATAAAATTCGAACAGCCATGACCACTCTTGAATTTTGATTTGAAAAAAAAAAAAACTCACCAGCTTGATTGAAACTTGTCCGATACAAGCTGTAGAAAAAAATTCCAGCCGCTAAGTCTTTGTTTCATTGAAGTTCTTGGTTGTTGTTATTGACTAGAATTTGATCAACAAACTTGTTGCTCCGGCCATGAATTTTGATCATTAAAACACTTTAAAAAAAGTGTTAATTATTTTTTTGGAAGCTTAAAACTCAGCTGGACAAGAATTAAAAGCAACCGCTACTAGTTTCCTAAACACAAACAGATTTCAATTTCAAGAAGTTCAAAAGATTCAAAAGCTTTAGCAAATCTTACAAAGACTTCACAAGAAGACCTTTTCGAAAGAAATGGAGATATTTCAAAAGAAAACTTTCCAGTTTCGGTTCTAGTTGACAAACAACTTTTGGGAGGTCTTAAATCTTTGTTTAACTAGTAAAAAGGTGGGGAAAATTCGTCCAAAAAAAAAAACAGGCTGCTATTATTTCAAAATTGATACGAACCCGTTCGGAGGTATGAACTCGTATCCCACGTAGTTCCCGGATTTAGACGAAAAAACCAAGTTGGTGCGTGGAGTAACACTCGGATCCCTAACTCTATGAAGCGAACCTTGGACTTAACCTCAACCCACAAACACTCGAGAAGGTGAAACGAAGTTACAAGTCGAAGAACGCCACAATCAAGGTGTGTACTTGATTGATAAGTTTAAGAATACTCTCGAGCAATTCTCAAGTATTCAAAAGGGAATTCTCTTAGACAAGAGAAAAGTGTAAACACTCAAATTTCTAATTTTTTATTCCGTCCTAAAACCGTTGGAAGTGTGGGCTATTTATATCCTTACATAGAGATGAAAAAACTAAAGTAATGTGGAACTAGTCTAGAAATCCTAATGTGAATTGAAATCACTTGTTCCCGAAAGCTAAGAAACTGATTTCGGCCCTTTTGTCTTTGGTGGGCTTGACCGAACCTTATGAGGTCATCCCACAAGTAAATAAAGCAAGGCTATGGACCATTAACACTTTTTCTCAAAAAAAAGCTCAAATACAATGATGAATTAGTGATTGCATTTGTACAAAAGTGAAAATTTGACTATTTTAGTTATATTTATTTCATCATATTAGATTGTATTCAAATAACTTCTGTTTGATTGTTTTTATGAGTTTCAATTGTAAAATTACAATGAATAATAATTTGGTGATGTGTTGATATTTTAGTACTTGACTATTTATTAAAATTTAATTATAATAAAATTGTATAATAAAATTTTATTAACCCCGCGGGTGCCCCCGCGGGGGAAGTGGAGCAAGGCGGGGCGGGGCGGGGGGAGCGGGAGGCGGGGGACGGGGCGGGGGACGGGGTGAACTAATAGGCAACGGGGCGGGGGACGGGGGAGGGGTCCCCCGCCCCAACCCCGCCCCGTTGCCATCCCTATCGCCTGTCCCTCTTGCATTTTGGAAAAAGCCGACTAGATTATATTTTTGATTGGAATTTGGGTTGTAAATGTTTAGTCGACTTTTAATGGTTGTATTTTGGGACCTGCTATATCTTTTGTGAACATGATGTAAGATTTGAATATTTAGTTAAGGAAGCGACTTTTCTTCATTTTGACTTGTAGTATTTGGTAAGTATCATTAAGTTCGATTTGAATTGTCTTGAATCCTGGCGAGAGTTAGACGGGCGTCTCGCGAATATCCTTGGGTTCGTCCTTAAGAGAAGTGGGGGCGTCACAGTGCAGCCCTTTGAATCACATCTATTATCTGTCTTTCTAAGTATGATTACTGTTTAAAGCGTGTAGTTTATTGCCCTTTTCAGTCTTGGTAGGTTTTTTCCCGACAACTGCAAATTTCTGCAATATCATAACAGAGCTAAGAAATCAAGGATCTTAAAATCGCACATTAGACTAAGCACGTCAAGGAGGTCAAACATAATACCGTATAGAAAGGTTTCCCTGTGCAAGTGTTTCCCACGAGATTTTGCACTGCTTATTTGTGATTGAAATGGCAATGCAAGAGAGAAAAACTGAATGCTGCAGCAACGCTGTTTAAAGATTTTATACAGACATAGATATTTGTTTTTGACTTTAATATAATATAAGCTGATTTTTGTTGAGGTTAATAATCCAAAAGCTTGACTGTACAAATATTTCGGTGAAAATGTCACTACTACATCCAAGATCCTAAAGCCAAAACTTTTAGGAATTCGACATCTAGAAATAAATAAACAGAAAAAAAGTAAAGACATCATGAAGGAAATGATTCATTAATTATGGTTTAAATTTTTACCTAATCCCGAAGAGATAAAAGGTTGCAATAAGCATCAGAAAAATTGGAAACACGTAACTGTTACATCATGAGGCATTTTGTCTTAGAATTTAACAATGATTGTACATGTAGATATAGTTTATAAAATTGCTGCAAACAAGATCGACAAAAGATTTAATTCAATACGATAAAAATTATAAATGAGTTTACGTATAGGCTTATATTCAAAGTTTAGTGGATAAGGACGATTTCTGTTAACGTAAAAAAGTGTTCATAATGATACATGCTTTGTTAAAGCCATAGGCTAGATCATACAACTACTGAGACGGACAGAGTTATTAGCTATTGATATCTATGTATTTTTCTTTTTTTATTTGTCAAAATACATTAGAACTCTTTGCTGGGCTTCTTTTTCTACTTTTTTTTTTTTGTCAAACATCATAAATTCACTTCATTCATGAACTTGATATTACAAGATTGGATACATCAGAATTTCTCCCTTTGTAATCCTTTTGTGCACTCTCATGGAGCCACATGGGAAAACACTCTTCCCATTCAACATTTTTAGTTAGCTTTACCGCAAATTTTGCTAAGCTATGTGCACAGCTGTTTCCAGCTCTATGAACAAAAGAAAAAGTACATTGTTCAAACAAACATCTCATATTAGCAATGTCTTCAAGGACAGTAGTTATCCTGGTATGCTGGTCCTTTTCCTTGTTGATCATGTCCACTACCTCCTTGCAGTCAAACTGGAATTCTACTTCCTTCCAGTTTGCATCGTAAGCCATTTGCATTCCCATCCGAATTGCTGCTGCTTCCTCCGCTTGTGGCGTGCTAACTTTTAGTTCAGCTTTTGCCCATGCTTTCATCAGTTTTCCTTCTGCATTTCTAGCCACAGCACTTATGCCTATTCTCTTCATGTTTTGTGAAAATGCAGCATCAGAATTTATCTTTATCTGTCCTCTTGAGGGTGGTTTCCATGGCTCGCTGCTATTTGAGCTTGTTGTTTGTTGAATGAACTTTCCATCTAAACTTGTTTGGGCTTCTATATACTCATTCCATTCTACCATAGCTTTTTGTACTGACTTCCTTGGATCTGCATCTTTTTCATCAAAAGCTTTCCTGTTCCTCGTCTTCCATATTTGCCAGAGGATATTTACAGTTAGCGCTATATGCTCCTTACCTTGTTCCCTCTTTGTTGCGTCTAAAATCCCTTCCCACCATCTTACAAAATTGCTTCTCATATCCTTCAAACCATCCCATTGTATTGGTGCTAGCTTCCAGGTGGTTTCAGCTGTGTTGCAAAAAAACAGCATATGTTCAATTGTTTCCACCCCTTCCCCACAACTTCTACACATAGGACTGCCTTTACCTGTTCTCCTACTTATTTGTTCATTTACTGGTAGGCTATGATGTAAACACCTCCAGATGAAATGCTTTAGTTTGTGTTTTATCTGTAAAGACCACACCCCTTTCCAGATTTTTGAGCTCTGCTGGCCATAGCTCGTTCCCCCTCTATCCTCCTGCATCCTCCCCTTGAGCTGTTGCTGATCTGTACTCATTGCTACATCATAGGCTGACTTCACAGTGAACACGCCTGAATTAGTGTATCTCCAAAACAGTATATCTTGGCAGCCTGTTATACTTAGTGGTATAGCCTTTATCTTCTGGATATCCTCTTCTAAAAACCAACGATCCAGAGTTCTTTGATTCCATCTTCCATCTGTTATCAGTTCATCTACTTTCCTTAAGGTGCATTGTGGGTCTCTTCGAGTTTTTATCCTGCCATCATCACTCCCTGGTACCCAAATATCTTGCCAGATATCGATTGTTGTTCCATCCCCTACTCTCTTCCCTATCCCCTCTTTCAACAGTTTCCTGCTTCCCATTATGCTTTTCCACATCCAAGAAGCTGCTCGAGGTGGATCATTGTTCCAGTTCTGTGGTTGTGCTAGATACTTAGCCTTCATCACCTTACTCACCAGCAAATTTGGATTGGTGAGTATTCTCCATAGTTGCTTGGCTAAAAGAGCTTCATTGAATTTCTCCAAGTCTCTAAAACCCAGCCCCCCTCTACCTTTCACCTGAGACATTTTTGTCCAGCTAGTCCAATGTATTTTCCTCTCGTTCTCCCCCCCATTCCACCAGAACCTAGCTATCATCTGACTTATATCCTTACACAGCACTTTGGGAAGTTTGAAACATGACATGGTATATGTGGGAAGTGCCATTGCCACTGATTTGATAAGAGTCTCCCTCCCTGCTGGGCTTAACAGGTTCCTCTTCCATCCTTGTAGCTTGTCTTTTACCTTTTGTTTGATATAGCCAAAAACCTGTTGTTTTGATCTTCCTATCATCATAGGGAGTCCTAAGTATTTCCCACTTGCAGCTTCCTTCATATTTCCAAGCTCCGCACATATGGATGTGTTTCCTTCATTTTTCTACTTGATGTGTTTATCTCCTTCTTTGTTGTGGAGATGATGTATTCAGATATAGATATTTGTTTTTGCCGTTAAAACAGCGTAACTTGACTTTTGATCAGAATAATAATCCAAAATCTTGAGTGACACATAAGTGTCAGTGAATCATTTGACAGACATAAAAGGAAATTCCCTGTCACATTTAGGATCCTGAAGCCAAAATTTTTCGAGTATGATAAATATTTCTTGAGTTTTAGATTGGCTATAGTGGTAAAGTAAACCGGTATCTGGGTTGGGGGTTGGTGGAATCTGAATCTCAAGAAGATTTGTATAGCTTCTTTCTCTCTTATCTGCTGCTTTGTTTTGAGCCATAGTGGTGTCTCTCTCTCCTTGCCTTGATGACATCAAGAAAAGTGAGCGGTTGATCAAAGTTGTCATTGATCAAAGTGTTCGGTCCCCACTCTTTGTCGTGTATTCTTGATATTTGGTAATAAATGGGTCATGGGACCTAATTTAAAAAGAAAAAAAAAAGCTCTGTGATTACCTCATGATTTTTGGTATGTTTTATACTTTTTTCTGTAAATTTATAAATCAATATCCACATGTTGTTCGGGCCCTCTTTTCTTATTCATCTCCTTTTCAATTTTTTTTTGCCCATTCTCCCTTCCCCTGAAAGAACTAGTGGCTCCGGGTGAAGGAAAAAATGGGCCTCCGGGGAAAGAAAAATTATTAAGAGCAAGCTGTCAGAGATGGTGTGAAATTGACTTCTTCTTCTATCAAATGTTATGATTTATGTGTGTATTCTGTGCACAGAATTGTTAAGGTGGGATTTTCAATATTAATTTGAAGTTTTTTACTTTGAGCTAGAAATTCTTAAGGTGGGATTTTCAATATTAATCTGCTGAAAGTCAGTAGGATTTATATTCCTTTGCCTTTATTGATGCAGAAGATGCTTGAATATGATCCAGCTAAGAGAATATATACCAAAGCTGCGCTTCAACTAGGGGCGTGCAAAGTCGAAAAATTTCGATTTTGAGACCGATTTCGAATTTGGAATTTGGAATTGGTTGAAATTAGGTCGAATTCGAAATATAATTTTTGAAACCGATAATTTCGAATTGGAGAATTCGAAATAGGAATTCGAATTCGGAAATTTGATTTAATAATATTTATATATAATATAATAGTTTTTAACAGTACATATATAATATATATTATATAACATAATAACAATATACATGATATATCTAACAATTGAAATTGCAAAAACCCTAATTATACTCTTCCGCCGCCTCTTCCTCATCATCTCTCCCCTTCCTTCCTCCGTCTCCACCGCCTGACTCACTGTCTCACCTTCCTTCATCCACACCTCCGACTTATTGTGATTTCCTCCTCAGCTTCCTACTTCCTCAGTTTCACCTTCATCTTCACGCCATTCAAGCCCGACAGAGACAGACATCATCAGCCTTCATCTTCAACTATTGTAGTGTAGTGTGGCGTCTCATTCCTCACCTGGGTGGTTGACGCTTTGAACCCATTGGATTGGTAATGCGGAATTGGATTCTTTAATTGCCGCATTTTCTCTGCCGTTTTATCAATCATTATCCATTTGCTGGATTGCAAATTAGTAAACATTAATAATTATTATTATCGTAATTTTACCGACTGGTAGAGATATCCTTCCAAGTTGTTGCTCTTGTCTCTCGTATTTTGTCCGCATTTACGTTTCTTTTCTTGGACGCTTGATGGCATTCTGCTGCAACTCGGAGACAACATCTAGAATCTGCGCTAGCCATAGGAAATGATATGATGAGTGTATGACTGGCTTAGCAATTTGGGGTTAATTTTGTTTGGAATATGGTGGTTTGTCAGATTACTTGTTTTTTTTCCTCCCCTACTACTGGATTCATGCTTTATTATCTCCCCTGCTACTGGTTTTTCCGTTTTTGAACAAGAAAGGAAAAAAAAAAAAAAAAAAGGAATTGGGTGAATTCGGAATTCACCGAATTTCAAATTTAATTCGGTATCAAATTCGAAATTGGAATTGACTATTTCGAAATCGAATTTGATTGAAAAAATTTAAGTCAAAATTTTGAAAAATTCTAATTTCAAACTTTCAATTTATCGATTTCGATTTCGATGCACAGCCCTATCTCCAACATCTTTGTTTATCACCTTGGAAGATTCTCCCAAAAGGTTGATTCTTTGACAATCAACTCACCATGATTTTAATTCATAATCTATAAATCAAGGAAACTGTCATCATCTGGGGATTGAAATGTCAAGTCAGATCGACAACTACTGCTCTATCTTTAGTTCTCATTCTTTTTCCGTTATTTCAGATTGTTTAAGCAAGTGTTTGGAATCAGTATATGCTATCACCAGAACATGTTAATTATTGTTAAATCACTGTCACCCTTTTTCTTATTCTCGAATCCTCTCTTCTTGTTTTGTGCGTCGGCAATTTCAAGTTCACGTGACGCGTGAGCCTGATTTCAAACAAAGCGATCGTTTTCAATTTGGAATTCCAATTGGTGTTGAATTGAGCTGCCCAATTATTTTGACTAGGCCATTTTTTTTTACTGGATTTGGTTATTTAGTAATTTAGAGTAATTGCTGTGAATTCTTTCCAATTGGAATTGCAATTGCTCTTGAATTCAGTGGTGCACTTTGAGCGACGCAATTATTTTGACCGGGACATTTATTTTGATTAGGGTGATAATTCTTGACATGATTCGAAAATACGATTTGAATTTAAAATAAAAATAATGGGTATAAATTTAGTCTTTACGAATTCGGGTCAAAACCAAGTCAAACTTGAATAATCAGCCAAGTAAACAGGTCCAAATTAGATCAAGCACAAGTTGATCCATTAACCCATTTAATGTTTAAGTTTATAATTTCATAAATAAATTGGAGGCATAATGTAAATAAAAGGAAACCACCCAAGGTTATAATTTAGTATTACGAGAATAGAATCATGAATATTATGCGAAAAGATGATATTTTATCTATGGTGGTGTCATAGTTTTATTTTTGTTCATGATTTTTTTTGTTAAAAAAAGAAAAATAAAAAATTACTACAAGTACCATACATGAATTCTAGGATTAGGCTACAATTTTCTATATTCTTATAGAAACTTCATTATACAAAAGTCCAACATACTACCAACGTGAGAAGGCCCAAAAAAAAAAAAAGAAAGAAAGTTAAACTACTTTCTGATTGAGTGACAGGGATTATTAGAGGATTTTTGATTGAGTTGAACTACTTTCTATGAGCTCTCACTTGGACCTGTTTTTCTTTGCGTCTTATTTTGGTCCTAATTTCCTACCTTAATATGCTTTAGATTACCTTAACGTACATTATGAAACTTAGTATGAGCAAAGAATTAAAGTTTAGAATTGCCACTTGAATTTAATTAAGGAAAATTAGCAAAATTTGTCATGTTTCTACTATTGGAAGGGGTTGGGGGATTAAAAATTGGAAATCCTAGAAACGGCTTGAACGAGGTGAAAGCTATGGCGGTTATAATTATCATTAATCAAGTCCAATTTTTATTTTTAGAATGATAATACCCTTGATGGTTGTTTTAGTTAATTTGAATTAAGTCGATAATATTTTAAAGATGCGTAATCTTTCTTTATTTGACACATAAAATATATTTAGTTAATGGATGTCTATCAAAACTTAGTGAAGCTGATAACTTGAACAATTAATATTATTGCATCTCGTGCAAACACTGCTACAGTCGTGAACAGTGCCTATGAACAGTACTCTGTGAACAGAATCCGAAATTTTTTTTTTTTTTTTTTTTTTGCTTTTGACGACTCGACACAAGGTTACGATTTCACTTGGAAGAAATTTAATGGGAGTTAAACCCTTGAAAAACCTGTTTTCAAGAGCGTAATCACACCAAAAAATTTTGACCTCGATCAATCAAGGGATAGGTTAGACTCAACTGATAAAATTAAGAAAACAAGAATCAAAATTTTTTTTTCTTTTAAATCAAAAGGCGGCTAGGTTTTTGGTAGAAACATAAATAGAAAAAACAAAAAAGAAAAGGATATTAACTTGAATCAAGAGCCGAAACTCTGATACCAGATGATACGAACTCGACCCAACAAGAACCTGTCTTGAAGAACCGAATCGATCAGGCAACGGAAGGATCTATCTTGATTAGGTTATGAAACAATAACTAACTTGTTAGACCTAAAGAGAACCCGTCTCCAGAAACCTAGTGGATTGGTTATTGGTTTGAAAAAAATAAGATGATGTGATCATCTTGTCTTGAACACCACAAGTATCCAAGCTAAATACTTGATACAGTTCAAGAAGAAACTCAAGTTCCATCAAAGAACTCCATAAAAGGAGACAACTCTCTTTTTATTAATTCATCTTAACATCATGTATTGAATAGTTAAATAAAGTTGGCTATTTATAGTCTTACGAGACTCTAAAACCTAATCTAAGTTGGAAACAATACAAGTTTCCTTATTTGACTTGGTTTCTAAACTTGACACAACTTCCTAAACAAATTTGAAAGTAATTAACTACTTTCCTAAAACTCTAATTCAACTAGAATAGAAAACTAACTAACTCAAATTGGCTTAACTATGGTCAACATGACCTTAGCCTTTATTCCCTAATTCAAACAACTTGCTTAACTCTCAATTTAACTCTAATTAACAACTAACATTGCTGAAAACCCAATTAAATAAATGATAACAAGAAATAAGCATGGCACGGGGTTGGATCTTCAATGATTCTCAAGCCCGATTGCACCATCAACTATCATTGGAATGTGAAGACTTGTAAAATGAATTTTCTTGGATTTGAAAGGAATCCAAATATTCATGTTCTCATCACTAGGGTGCAATTGAGACTAGTGGTCACATATTACCATGAATTTTATTGAGAAACTTCCCTTGTCCAGTGGATTTGATACTATTTTAGCTGTAATTTGATCGACTAACTAAATTTGGTCATTTCATTCGTATGACACATCCTTTTTCTGCTAAACATGTAGCAAAGAAATTGTTGAAGGAGATAGATAGACTACATGGATTACCAGAATCCATAGTGATAGACAGGGATAAGATTTTTACTAAGGTATTCTGAAAAGAACTCTTTAAATTACTTGTCACTTAATTGTACTACAGTATAGCCTTCCATCCTCGAGTGAAAGGTTCAATCAATACCTTGAGGTGTACCTGAAATGTATGACAAGACAAAGACCACATAAATGGAGCAAATGGATTGCATTAGCCGAATGCCGGTACAACACAAACTATCATAACAGTTTGAAAATGATCCCTTTCCAAGCCTTGTATAGATATGAGCCTAAACACTTACCATTAGGCCTTTTTCATAACTTAGTAATACCTGCAACTAACCATTGGGTTCAAGATAGGATTTCAATCATTAGATAATTTCAATAAAAACTCAAAATAGGATGAAGTTATTTGCTGCCCTTCATCATACAGAGAGAGAATTTCAGTTATTGATAAATACATGCTAACATGCACTACACACATAAATTCTTCCAACTGGATTGATCCAACAGTGAAGAAGGGGGAAGGGTTGGCTTCGATAACAAGAGGAGGGATTGTAAGTAGGAGGTTCAAAACCTTTTACTAACGTATTCTAAAAAGAACTCTTTAAATTACTTGTCACTTAATTGTACTACCATCCTCGCGTGAAAGGTTCAATCAATACCTTGAGGTGTACCTGAAATGTATGACAAGACAAAGACCACATAAATGGAGCAAATGGATTGCATTAGCCGAATGCCGGTTCAACACAAACTATCATAACAGTTTGAAAATGATCCCCTTCCAAGCCTTGTATAGATATGAGCCTCTACACTTACCATTAGGCCTTTTTCATAACTTAGTAATACCTACAACCAACCATTGGGTTCAAGACAGGATTTCAATCATTAGATAATTTCAATAAAAACTCAAAATAGGATGAAGTTATTTGCTGCCCTTCATCATACAGAGAGAGAATTTCAGTTATTGATAAATACATGCTAACATGCACTACACACATAAATTCTTCCAGCTGGATTGATCCAACAGTGAAGAAGGGGGAAGGGTTGGCTTCGGTAACAAGAGGAGGGATTGTAAGTAGGAGGTTCAAAACCTTTCACTTACAAAAAAAAATGAAAGAATTTTATTTTTTTTTTAGTATAGAAGGAGTGAAAATTAAGAAGTGGGAGAGTGGGAAAGGAGACTAAGACCCTGTTTGATAACCCAATTTAGTATTTAAATTTAATAGATTCAGATCTTAATATATTCTGACCGTTTGATAACAAAAAATTTAACATTTGAATTAATTAAATGGCACTGAAGTTTCCAGGCAAAACTTGCCTGCAAAATTAAGTGATAATCTATTCATTTATTACCGAATGTGATATGCTCTCAAATGTATTAGATTTAATACTTAATGATTCAATAATTTAATGGATTTAAACTTCAATTTTACCAAACACACCCTAAATCCTCTTTTAGCCACTAGGCCATGACCCTTTCCAATTTGGCTAATGACAATTCAAATTTATTAATTAAGTAGATTTTATGTCTTTGAGCGATAAGAGGAAGAGCCAAAGAGACAAAGCAGTGAAGAGAGCACACGCAAAACGACAAGTTGGTGATTTAATTGCTTCTGTATCTTAGATGTATTTCAAATCTGAGCTATTATCGATGCTGCCAAGGGATGTATTAAGCGTGATTAGTAGATTATCCAGATGTTAAACAACTTGGCATGTCCTCTGATCGCGAGCATTATTCAAATACATAACTGTACTGTTTGCTTTTCTTGTTACGTATCCAAAAAACTTTAACTAGGGTCCATGGCGCCTTATGGTAAGTGTTTTTGTTGTCAAGCATCCAAAAAACTTTAACTATTCACCAGTCCATAACAAGAATTTTTCTAATGGTTTGATCATTGGCTTTCTAAAAAATTAACACCTGAGAACTAGAGGTGGTAAAATGGGCGGGATGGGTGGGATTTGCTTGGGTTTGAGATGGAACCGAGTCATATGGGTTTGGGCCAAACCTTACCCATATGTGTTTTGGGACTAACTTGGGCGGGATCATTTTGGGATGGGTTTAGATTGATCCCGCCCAATACCCAAATCCATTTCCTACATATTTTTTTTCCTTTAATTCATTTTTTATTTTTTATATAATTTTAATATTTTTGATTTATTAAATTTTTTTTAGTTTCATTAAATAAATATGCAAGTGCTTTATACTCAAGATTCCCACCAAAAATTAGATTAACAAATAAAAGAAAAGATAGATATACAGCTATATTCTAACATATATCAAGATGACCAAGGTCCTTAGGATGTTGAATATTTATCCTGATCATTGTCCAAGGATGACAGATCTAAACTGACTGAAATGCTAGAAATTCTTGTAGATAATGACTAGAAAGACTACTAGATTATATTCGCTGGTATGACTATAAAAATTGTTAAAGATGATTTTTGAATCTAAGACTCCGTTTGGATTGACTATTTTTCCAAAAAATAAGTTTTTCAAATACAATGTTACAGTAATATACAATAACTCAAGAAACATCCCATCCATATTAGTATATCAAATATTTCAAAAAAAAATTTATAGTAAATATTTTTCATATACACTGTTACAATAAAATATTTCAAAAATACCCCCTAAAAACAGCTAATCCAAACGGAGCCCTTGCTATTTGAACCCAATGGGTACCCAAGTATTTCCCACCCTTTCCCATTCATTAATGGGTATAGTTGGGATGTGTCCCAACTTAAACCCAATATCAAGTTATAATACCCATCCCGTCCAAAGTTCCTTTGGGCATGGGCATGGGTAGCCCATTGGGACTTGGGACAAATTGCCAGCTCTACTGAGAACCCTCCTCATAACTCCCTGATGAATACCTGCTTGTCAAATTGTTACAGCATTACAATTGCATTGCAGCTGAAATAATACACTTCCAAAGACTAATGAGATCTTCCTTTAAATTAAAAAAAATAATAATACCATGCCATATCGCCATGTTTACTCTAAACCAAACATTAGGAAAAAAAAAACTAATTTCGTCTTTTGTATCGTAACATATATAGCATATAATCGCTTTATTACCTAGACTTGTGCTATTAAGAATAATCAAACAATAATTCCACATAACCATCGGAGTTGGTTCTGCCAGCTTCAAATTCTAAAATGACAGTTAGAGGAAACAAGGACGTGAGGAGAGGGGAGAAGATAATTTTTTTTTTTTAAAAAAAATTGCTCCCAACCTTCATTGCTTCCGAAACTCAAGGCAGAACGCAATATACCCTTTGTCAAGCATGTGTCAACGAGAAGAAAGGTGTCCGTTAGCAGCTATCCCAACTTTCTCCCGCATTTGGGTCTTGATTTTCTCCACAAACTGATGGAAGTTGCCCTCCGATGATCCATTTGCGGACAGTGCAAGTTCTAATTTCTTTCTGACTTCCTTGATTGCCGCTCTCAACTCATCCAAAACTTGTCCATTCATTAAAAGACTAATTTTCTCCACGACCTCATCCCTAGTGATCGCCTGCTTGTCACAAAGGTTAATTCCAATTTTCCAATCATTGATCACCAACTTACGATTGGTGAATTGATCAGTAACCAGTGGATAACAAACCAACGGCACGCTACACCATATACTTTCCAATATCGAATTCCATCCGCAATGAGTTAAGAAACCCCCGATCGCAGGATGTGATATCACCGCAATCTGGCAACACCACGGTACAATCAGACCACGATCTTTAATCTGGTCTTCAAATCCAACGGGCAAGAAATCAGTTTCATCGGAGCTGACAATGTCTGGACGAACCACCCAAATAAAACTCACCCCACTTGATGAGAGCCCATGGGCCATTTCAAGAATGTCTTGTTTGCTGGTGTGAGCATAGCTCCCGAATGAGACGTACAAAACTGACCCATCAGGCTTATCGTTAAGCCACTGAGTGCAGTCTGACTCAGACCACAAACTAGTTGCTACATTGCCCTTGGTAAAGCCAGCTGGGAAGACGGGCCCAATGGCATAGGTTGGCTGTTTGCGATTAAGGGCTGAGATTGTTTCCGGCTCCAGCTCTTGGATGGTGTTGCAAATTATGATGTCGGCTCTTTTCACATCGTCAAAAGCCTTGTAAATTACCTGGTGCACCGCCGTCCAAATGTCGGTGGCTTGAAGATATGACATCAGGTCTCCGGGCTCGATAGCTTTAACTCCTGGAATGTAATCTATGTTGTCCCTGCGATTCACTAAACCAACCTCCAACCAAAAAAAAAAAAAAAACATTTAATTTAAGCAACGAACAATTGTACAAAATCCGTCTTAGAAAAAGTTAAAAGCTGACCCATATTTTGTTGCACCAAAGGAAACAAGCAGTACATTCGTAGTTAATCAATTGCATAATGAAAACGACGTCATGGAAAGGAAAGCAGCCGGAGGAGGCGAAATTACGTCATGGAAACGATGTCAGAGGAGAACTCACCAGGAGAGGCGAAATGGCCATTTTGCCTGAGGAGGTCCAAGTGGTAATAGAGAGTGAGGACCAAAGCTGGTTCGGTCCAGAAAGAAACATGGACGAGATTATGTTTCCTGGCAATCACAGATCCCCACACGAAGAACGTATCCGAGATCAAGCATGTAGCTGGAGGTTCTGTTTCCGAATTTACTAAATTTCCCACTAGTTCATCGATGTGGGCAGAGAAAACATGTATTAAGCCTTCCACGAATTGATCCTCGTTCAAGGATCGATCAAAAGAAAGCGGGAACCCATCACTGACGGTGGCGTAACGTATGTCCAGACCAGATTGACGGGCTTTGGCGAAAATGTCATCTCTTCTGCTGCCCGTTTGCGCTTTGGAGATCTGGTGGTGCACTGATTGGGTGTTAACAAAAGTGATTATGAAACCTTTGGAGGCAAGCTTGATCGCTAGGTGTACAAAGGGGTTAATGTGACCTTGATAAGGATATGGGATCATAATTGCATGGGGTTTCCGGTATGTGCCGGCCATTTTCCTCCGGGGGACGAGCGGCAGATGGTTGGTGTTGGGTAATGGGTGGGCAGCGGTAGAGGAGCTCGCAAATCTGTGTCAAATAATTGAAGGCAACAGAAAGTCGTTGGTTATTCCTTTATTGGGCTGCACTTGCATTTCTATTTTTATAATGAATGCAACGTTGGGAAATGGGAATTGGAATCTTAGAATAGCATCTCATTGACAAAGAAACAGAAAAAAATGGAATCAGTAAAAGAAAAATTTCTTGTGGACCATGTCCAGCTTGTAAAGCACTAATCTGCAATTAATATCATGCTAAGATATTAATGACCTTGGACATGTTTAAACAGGACATGTATACTCCAAATCACAAGAAGATAAATATAGCTCCCTAACCTGCGCGACACAAAAAAAGTTTTACAATTGCTAGCTCACACAAACTAGTTCCTTGGCATCTTTGATAGGAAAATGGAAGTCTTCAGATTCAAAAGATAATCAAGTAAAAGATTTACAGGAACTTATACCCCATATTCAGGGGTGCATATTCCAAATATCCACTAGCATATATTCTAAAGCAAGAAGATACCTGGGCTAATTTGCCTTTCAATAGTAGCAAAATTGCAAGTAAACAGAATGGATAAGCACTGACACAGCTAAACACAGTAACTAAGGCTTAAAGTTTTACTTACTACTTTATCCCTAGCTAATCTCCACTGTGCATTTCACGAGCAAATGTTTCCAAAAGTCCAATCTTTAGCAAAAATATCACCAAAATTTCACAGATCCAGTAAACCGCTCAATCGAGTAGTCCAAAATTACCATTTAATATACCATCCAGACCACTAATGTACACATCCTCACAAACTCTAACCATAATGAAAAATCAAGTCAAAGCCAGCTACGAAAACGATCAAACAATTCTGAAACCCATTGCCAGAAAGAGGGAAAGAACCCTAATCAAGATGGTGTCGCCGCGGAAAAGCTGAAGCTTTTCCATGCTTTCCGGGTGTAGGGCCACGACGGAGTTATCATCATTGATTGCCTCATCGACAACGAGCCGATTGGGCGACTTCTTCCTCTCTACAATCGGCGTACTGAAATCCCCTTCGTTCCTTTCCTGCAAACCACATTCAACCCACGAGAACAAAGGGAAAAATCATCCAAGAAAATCCCCTAAAGAAAAAATACAGGATTTATTTAACCAAATATAAATGGAGAGATGTGAAAACAACGACAGAATGACAGAATGAGTCCGAAGCTTCAGCCTGGTTACTCATGGCTGGGTGTGATGAATTGGATTGGGTTGGATTGACATTAGAGAGAAATGGTAAATTTGGTTTGGTGGAAATTGGTGTGGGGGAGATCTGAGGATTTGTGGGATTATTAAATACTAAAGCAGGCGAAGATAGCATGGCACTGTTTAGATCGTAAATTATTTGAGATATTTTTACTGTAGCAGTTTTTGTGATGTGATGTATGTGAGATAAAAAAATAATTATGAAGATAAGAAGGTATATTGAAAATTATAATGATGATGTAAGTAAATAAATTTTGACAAATAAACCTCTATCCAAACAAACCTTTCTCAACACCTTAATCTTAATCTTAAGGGAATAAAAGAGAATAAAAGTGCGAATGGGTAATGCTGTAATTTCATCTTCCTCTCCTCCGGTTCAATATTTCAGATGCGCTCAATTTTTCTCTCTACCATTGCAAAACACCGAATTCTTCCAGCCTAGCTATTAAATTTCATCCGCTCCTTTCTTCATCCCAAAAGTCTTACCGACATTGAAATCTATTGATAGATATTGAAATCCATTGATATCCAACACCAGAGTCAAATCTGCTCTCCTCTTATTCTTAATCTCTCCATCAAATATGCTCTGTTGTTCTTCTCTCACGAACTCTCTCCCACGAAAGATGCACTCATTCAATAGCCCTCCACTCAAGTTCTATCCTTATCCCGTTTCACTCTCCACACGACTGTGAGGACCCGACTTATTTTAATCTTATTTTAATGACTTAATTAATTATTCATTCACCCGTTTTCTCCGAATAATTTATTTCAACCATTTTAAATTCATTTATACGAAATAATGTCTCGCTTACATTTTTAAAACGTTTCGTTAGAAAATTTTATTTTTCGGAGGCTCGTTCGGTAAGAAATAACGAGTCTACGTTTTTCGAGGTAAATTCGATTCGAGAGTGTATTAGTCTTGAAGAATTAAGAATGAATAATAATAGACTAAGAAAAGTTAATTGAGGCATTAGTGGTGAATGATTTCAAACAATTTCGCTTTATCGTGCGCGAATCGAAAATTCACGTATATCGAGCCGGAACGGCTAAGTGGAGATTAAGAAACTTATTCTAGACCACTAAGAGTGAATAATTATAATATTAAAGGAAATACATTAAAGGTATAGTGCACAAGTGAAATAAATCCGAGAAAAAAAACGGACACGAAACGCGTGTGCGCGAAACTTTTGCTAGTTGACTTTTGAGACAAACTTTAGCCCCAAGTATCCAAGCTTCCAAGAGAAGATTTAGTTATCAGCTAAACACTCTCTCTCCTCTCATCTTGCTGGCCGAAATTCTTCAAGGAAGAAGAAGGAGAGCTCCACTTCATTTCACCTCACTTTGTGCTACCATTTCTCACTCAAATTCACCACACAACTTCCACTTCACTTGGAGATTCACTTGGATTAGGAAGGAAGCATCATCTCACGGTTTGTCTTGAGGTCTTAGAGGTGTAAAATTTCTGATTTCACTCAAAGGAAGAAGAGGTAATCATTCAACCATCTAATCTTGGATTTAGTGAGTTGATCTTTGCTAGGAAGTTTGTAGCTTCATTGTTATTGTTGTTGTTGGGTTTAAATGGTTGGAGTGGGCTCTATGAAATCCCATCTTGATGATATAGGACTGATATGATGATGATAAGTGTTGTTTGTATTAATTATGTGATAAACAAGATGAGATTTGTTGGAAAAGTGAAAGAAAAGCCAAAGGAATTGCATAGGAAGTTTAGCCGAAAATTTGCCCAGTTTTTCTTGAAGCTTTGGTTCGAATTTTTGATGCTCAAATGACCTTGAATCTGATGTAGATATGTTGTATAGGATGTGTAGAAATTTTCTACCAAAAATCAATTGATTTGGTTGAGTAAAAGTTGAAATTTCGAAATGAAAGGCAAACTGGAAAACGTATTCTGGGCTGATGAACAGTGTCTCTTTAATTGAACATATCTCTCTGTACAGACATCAAAATCAAGTGCCGTTTGTGGCATTTGAAACTAGACATTTGTAGCTTTCCAACAGTATAAAATTCACCATTTAGTTCGAACTGAGTGAACCGTAGTAGTTCACCAAAGTTTCCTGTTCTGTTATGCTATTCTGTTCGAATCACAGTGGTAAGCTGTGTCTTGTCGCTTAAATTCGAACTACCTATGAACTGATTTTCAAAATGACTTCTTCTGATGAAATGTATCCTTTTGAATCTAGTTTCCAATACCACCAACCATTCTCAATTTCAAGTTGTATTGAATGAGATATGGTTCAATTTTCAAACTGCGGTAAAGCTGGAAACCTGGAAAATCCTTCCTTCTTGCTAGCTGACTGGTCTAATTTGATTTGAGACATGTTGTTCCGAAAATTCTAGTGTCAATCACCTACCAAATGTATAATAGTTGTTTCTAGGATCTTGGTTTCAAAAATGGATTGAATTGGGACTGATTTCATTGTGCAAAATATTTTGAAAAGAAAGGAAAGCAAGAAGACAGATTGGCTTTGAAACATTTTACGAATTTCAGTTGTGTTGTTAACTACATTCCCACGTAAGTTTTTGCATGAAATTTGATACAAGGTTAGTCCACATATAGAGGTTTAAGTGTACAAAATTTGGTGTTATTTCAACAAACTTTCGATATCCCAATGATGCTACAAAGTTTGCTTTTCAAATCTGGAAAAATTCTTATTTGTGCCCAAATTCCAGCCGACTTCAGACTATTATATATCAATGTTCAAAAACTCCGAATTTAGTTCCGTTTATCCTGTTTGAAACCTTGTTTGGATTTCTTATTCTGTTACGAATTTCGGAGGCTAGTTCACTTTCTGTGAATTTTGCCGAATTTCCAAAATATGCCGAAAACTAAGACTGAAACTGTCTTATAGGTTCAAGTCAGCCACTTTGGGCTGAAATTTGAATGTCTTTCGTTTATAATCTTGGAAAAATGTCTTTTAGGAACTTTTAGTACTTTGAACCAAGATTCCAACGGTGTAACTTTTCCATTTTTTGACGTGTCAAACTCTAGATTTGATTTTCCAAAGATTGTTGTGCAAAGTTGAAATTAGCCGATTACTTAGAAAATACAATTTCGGGAACTTGACTTCTTTTCTCGATATCGATTGAATGTTTTGAACTCGATTTCATGGAAGATGCTAGTCTCTCTTCGGACTTTAAAACTTCACTCTTGAATCTCGAGTTGAGAGAATTGAAGCTCTCTTTTAAGACTTTGATTTAGTCTAAATGAGTGTGCATCATTTCTTGGTAAATGCATGATTGTGAGTGAAGTTAATTATTATTTGCTCAGGCGTTCAAGGGGACCTTCAAGAGGAACTCGAAGCGGACGTCTAAACACTTGTTTGAGTACTTACTCACTTGTTTTGAATTGGTGAGTGTTCCATATAGGAGTACGTGACTTGAATAGTTTTACGACATGTTTACTCCATGGTCATTATGTGTTTAACTGTTAAGTGCTACCGATAATTGCTCTTATGAACTTTTCCATCGTTTTAAGACGAGTGTGTACTTTATCTCACTCGACCTACTAAAATGACAAATTTCTACCGTTAACCGTGAACTACTTACCGTTTACCGATTTATTTGAACTACTTACCATTTACCGATTTATTTGAACTATTTACTATTTATCGATTTATTTGATTACTTACCATTTACCGATCTATTTGATTACTTACCGTTTACCGATCTACTTGATTACTTGCACATGTTGTAAGCTCTAAACTGAACTGGATCCTGCCCTTGGTTACTAACCTGCTTGAGCCAGGACTGGGCTCGGTCGAGTAGGTTAGAACTCTGGGACACCGTTTCGGTATACTCGAGTATCACCACTGGAGGGATAAGGTGATGGCTAGACAAACCGAGGGGATCTGAAGTTATAAGGTGAAGTTGACCGAAATGGTTCCACTAGAACACCGTATCCTTCAATATCTTTATTTCTGTATATTGATAATTATTTCATGTTAATGTGCCAATGTGTAACCTTGAATCATACATGTATTATGCTCAAATTACTTGATTTAGTAAAACTGTTAGAGTGTCTTGGAACCTCACTGGGCTGTTTAGTTCATTTCATGTTTTTGTTTTCCTTAACAGGGCTCGAGACCGAGAGTGCTCGTGAATAGTACTAAGTTGTTTCCTTTTGGAGACTTTAAGTTGTATTATAGTAGATGACTATGGTACATTTTTCATTGGGTTGTATTTAACCTTGAAGGTTAACTAATTGTAAGTATGAAATGTTTTGGAGTACTTTAAATATATATATTGAAATTATTTGAAATATTCCTAGTTTTGAACCATGAATTGTAGTGAGTCCCGGCGAGAGTTGGGCAGGCGTTCTGCGGATACCCTTGGGTTCGCCGTTGGGAGAAGTGGGGGCGTCACAACGACTGATTCAATCCCCATTATCTTCGCCTCTGCTTTATCTCATGCATCAATCTCTCTGCCTTTTCTTGCCCAATTAGTTACTCTGTAGAGTGAAGACAAGTCACTTGAGGGAAAAATCAGGCGAAAATTTGTGATCGAGCGGAGGGACTCATACTCAATTTTAGTTTACAAGAGCATCAAGAAATGGGAAGGCGTGCAATAGAAACAAAGGCAAGGAGAGAGAGACAGTGAGAAGCTGAAAGAAGGCGTGATTTCAAAAGCACCCCTTTACTGGAAATCTGCAAATCCTGCAAGAGTTGAGGACCACTGCAACTGAAGATTCTGGGAGGGACACATGTCTTACGCTTGTTGGTCAAGTTGGAAGTTAGTTAGCTTTGGAAATGATATAAGCGTGGGGAACTTTTTTAATGAATCATCTTTTGTCATTTTTCCATATTTGGTTGTAAGAAGATTTAGCAATTGCCAATCTCATTTCCCTTTCCCAGTTTTTCTTCATCTCTTTCCCCTTCTTCTCTGAATCCATAATTTCCATTCTTGTATGTTGTTATTGAAGTTCATTAATGAAAGGCTGAATTCATCTTTTGAATTCTCAAACTCTTTGCTCCATTAATTTCCGTTGTAGTTAAGTTCATATTGGTTGCTTTGATATTTCTGCTATTGCTGCAATCTGGTTCTTTACTATCACAATGGCATCAGAGCTCAATTACGAGCCATTGGGATGACAAAATCGCATGATGAGATGTTAAGGAAGGATTTAACTAAACTAGGAAGTGCAGTCAGGATATTTGCTAATAGGAATGATGGTTCGGAACAAGCATTGAGAACACTTGAGCATAGATAGAAGAGCACTGAGAAGACTCTTAAAAATCTGGATAAAAAATATGAAAGTATGATGTCCTTGATGGCCCAGATGATGGCAAAACTTAACAAAAAGGGCAAGGAGGTGGAGGGTGGTAGTTCAGGAGTAGGAACTAAGGAAGGGGACAAGAAATAGGAAATGCAAAGGGCTAATGGCAAACCAAAAGGCCAGGGAAGATCAAACTTAAGGGAGGATAAAGCCCTTACCAGGTTGGCAAAGATGGAACTACCAAATTTCAATAGGGAGAATCCAAAGGAGTGGATCAGGAAGGCTAACAAATTCTTCAAAATCAATGGTGTGGAAGAGAGCATGAAGTCTGAAATTGCAGAATTGTACTTCAAGGATAGAGTTGATACTTGGTTCCATGGAGTGTTTAGTGGTAGAGAAACAATCCCATGGAATGAGCTCTCTACTTCCTTATGTGAGAGATTTGGTGATGGGATCCTAGAGGAGGCCATTGAGGAGTTCAACGGGCTGATGCAAATTGGCTCTATAGATGATTACTTGGAGAAATTTGAAATGCTCAAAGCATTGGTAATGCCTTCTCTCCCTTATCTAACTGATTCCTATTACAAAGCATGCTTTTTGAATGATTTAAAGGAAGAAATAGTAAACATGGTCAAGATGGCTAAGCCCTCAACTCTAGCAGATGCAATAGAAGTAGTTAAAACTTCAAGAGAGAAACCTGAAAGCCCTACAGAAAATTCATAAATCTCCACCTACTACTTACCAATTCTAAAAAACCTCATTCAAACCTCAGATCAACCCCAAATGGAGCCCCTCCAATCCCAGAACCTCTGATAAACTACCCACCAAAGACTATAAGAATACAACCAGCAACCAGAACCAGTTCAAAAGGATCACTCCTAGTGAATTTAACCTAAGAAAATAAAAGGGACTGTCCTATAAATGTGTTGAACCATACACACTTGGCCATGTATGTAAGCAATCACACATGCATTTCATACTAATGGATAAAGAGGAAAGAGAAACTATAATTGGGGAGGAAAGGAATGAGCTTGAAGTTTTCTGTGATTGTATTGCAGAGAGACTAGAAGATGAACATGTGGAAATTTCAATTCATGCTCTGGCAGGAGGGAATGAGCACAAAACTATTAGATTAAAAGGAGTAATAAAGGAAAGGTGTATCACTACACTGATTGACAATAGCAGTACACACTGATTCTTGGATGAACAAGTAGCCTAAAGCTTGGGACTAGGGAGTAGAGAACATTTATTGGTAGTTAAGGTAGCTAATGGGGAAAGGATGCAATCCAAGAGCCTAGTTATACCTGTAACCTAGAAAATGCAAGAATATGAGTTCCAGCATCGGTTTAATACACTAAAATTAGGGGTTTGTGATATGGTGTTACAGGTGGATTGGCTTGCTAGATATAGCCCCATGGAGTTTGATTTTAAAGGGTTAAGTATGAAGTTTAGGAAGGGTAAACAATAGGTGGAATTGAAATGGGAAAATAGTCAAGTACAGTTGAAGCCGATCAAGGGTAGCAGGTTGCATAATTGGGCTAGGAAACAAGCCTACAGGGTTATAGCACGAGTGAGTGCAGTAGATGATAAAGTGCAGGAATAGGAGGCAATACCTCCAGTTGTTGAGGTGGTACTGGAAAAGTTTGAGAGTGTATTTAAGGAACCTCAAGGGCTGCTTCCTGAGAGGAGCTAGGATCATGCCATCTCACTCAAAGAGGGGGCTAAACCTTTCCAAATTAGGCCTTACAGGTGCCCCTATTTACGAAAGACTGAAATAGAGAAGCTGGTACAAGAGATGCTTGAAAATGGGATCATTTAGCTTGGCATTAGCCCTTTTACATCTCCTGTGCAGCTTGTAAAGAAAAAAGATAGGACATGGAGGTTCTATGTAGACTACAGACAATTGAATGAGCTAAAAATTAAGAGTAAATACCCCATATCTCTTGTTGATGAGTTCCTAGATGAGTTGCATGGCTCTAAATACTTCACGAAAATAGATTTAAGGGCTGGATATTTTCAGATCAGGGTCAAGGTTGAGGATATACAGTCGAATCACGCAAACCCGATATAGCGCATAAACGAATCCCCAAGAGAACAATCAATCGAAGACTACTAAGTTGAGAAGCATGAGTTCTACACCGTAAGGTACCATCTCAAATGAATACACTTAATGTACATGATAAAACACTTATATACATACATCGAAAACTTTACAATTAAAAGCGGGATACTTCATTAAAAGACAATTAGGGTTTTGATTACACAAGAGCTAACAAAAGAACGTTTTACACCAGCTCAACCCTTTTCTCAAAATCACGGCTCAAAGTGTGGTTCCCTATAAGGAAAACAAAGATAACGGGAAGGGGGTGAGTTTACGCTCAATGAGGTACCAAAATAATAACAAGTAAGACTCATGGAACTTCATATTAAATTAGTCACATATGCAAATCAAATAAAGAAATGAACAAACACCATAGATAGAAAGGATACGGGTGGCTCTCAGGAGCCAAATTCCCACTTGCTTCACCGAAGTTTGATCGAAATAATAGTTGACACTCCGTCAACTTCCAAATAAAGTAACCAGTCCCGTCCAGTAGAGCACCACTTTACACCAAAATCCGTCCACCAAACTTACCCCTACCGGGCCCGAACACCAAACAGAAACAGAAGTAGTAATACTCGAGTATACCGGAATCAAGGGAGATCCCTAAAACAGACTACTGTGGATCGTTATCTAATCGACCAGGCCCTTGCCGGCTCGACTCGAGTAACTTCGCCACAGGATTTGAGCTCAGAGGTCACAGAAAGGTCGTTGGATACAATCTTCCAAACGACGTCAGAACAGATACAGATACAGATAACAAATTCAAATTCGCACAGTAAATTGGCATACGAACAGACAAGAGAATGAGTGTGATAAAGTACACCCTCGTCTCAAACAGAATAAACAGATAGTACAGTCATTCATATCACAGATTGCATGCATAGAAATCAAGTTAAATAACAAGTGAGGGGAGTGGTACACTCACCAGTGCAAGTACAGATACTTCAAAAGTTTTCACGCCAAAGTGGCTTTAATCGCCAAGAAACCCTAAAAGAACCAAAGTAAAACAATTGAAGGTTCCACATCCAAAATCGAGTAAACAGAATGCACAAGTGAGGCTCGACTACTAGTCGTATGCCTCGCCAAATAATTATTAATGCAAGGGTACAAAACATGATTTTTGGGAACGAAAAGGTAACATGAAGACCTAGGGCTCAAACAACCCAAAAGCCCTTCAGTTCTACCAAAAGGCAACTCAAACTTAAAGGAACCAAACGGTCTAGAAAATTGGACAGCATTCCCCCTAAATTTGCTTACTTTTCCAGCCATCCAGGCTTCATTTTTCCTCAATCAATCCCAAAGTCACACACAAATTAATCTCATTTCAATAGCCGTTCAATAGGCTCCAAATAGTACAAGTACAAATTCAAGCTAGGGAAAAGTCCGGAAAGGAAAACAGGTTTGACGTTGTTTTGCGTAACGGACACAAATGAGGCTACGCTTATCGGATTGGAATACAATTTATACCGTTTCGAAACTAAGATAGAGAGCTACAACTTTGGTGAAGACCACTCAATCCAGTTCGTAGTGTAGCAAGGTCAAAAGTGCAATATATGAAACCAGAATCTCACCAACAGGTTGGCTAACCGCACTATGGTTAAACGACAATAACTCAGGATACTGAAATCCGATTGAGGTGTATCTTATGGAATTTCGAAACCAAGACATATACCTACATTTCTTATGAAGACCTCCAAAGCCAAATCATGCATTTTCATGGTTAAAAATGGAAAACTCCACGAAAACAGAAATCTGGGCGCGAAATAGGGCTCATGGGCAGTCAAGGGTATTTCGGTCACTTCACATGCTACAGTACTTGGATCGAGTTGAAATTTTTTAGACAACTAGTTAACACCATTTGATACAACTTTCATGTTTTAGCCTAAGCCTAATTCGACCTCTAACATGCCCAAATAAATCCGGTCAGAACAGGACAAATTTGAAACCCCAACCTGAAATTTTCCGTACAAGCTGAAATTTTCTGCAAATAACCGCAATTGATTCACAAGAGAGCTATTTAACACCATTTAGAACCATCAATTCAAGACTAACCATATCCATCATAGGAAAACAGAAAAATCCCAAAAAAAAATCAGAAATTTAACTAACTTCACTTTAATCCAAGAAATCTTCCATAAAATCACCTCTTAAGCCAACACAAGTCACTAATAAACCATTATTAAGAATAAAGAGTGGATTGCTAGACATGATACCTTGAAATCTCAAGAAAGGTGATGGCTTAGAGTTCTTCTTCCCAAATTAGCTCCACAAACACCTTGGAATCTCCCTAGTAAACAACTTTTATGGAGAAATTGGCAATTCTATCGGTTAGAATTCAAGATTGGAGTGAAAGATGAAGGTTTTTTTCTTTCTCTCTTGCTCTCAAAGTTTCGGCCATAAGAAGGAGAAAATGGCTTGATTTTTGGTCAAATTTTGGTTTTAGTAAAGTTGAGGTAAGATGGTCAAAAGTCCAACTTGCAATAGGGTCATGACACTTGGCACCTTCTTCAGTTATTCTTATCCCTTTGTCTCTCCAAGATTAATCCATCTAAGCAACTTCTAATTATCTCTTAACACCTAGTATATTAATTCCGGTATACAAAACGTAACCTAATTTGTCGAATTTATCGCACTTAACGCCACTAGTGGGTCCCACGTCCAATATACACTCTTTATTTCTCATGAACTAACGTATACTAGAAAAATGATTTAAAAACTATGTTTACTTATAAAATCTCTGGAGAAATCGAGATGGTGGGGTATAATGAAGAAAAATGCAGGCGAGAAGATAAGATGAATGATATAAAATTAGGAAAATTTACGGGTCCTCACAATACTAGTATACAGTCCAACTTTGCAGGATCATGTGAAGCATGTCATTGAGGTGTTGAGCATTTTGAGCCAACACCAGTTGTATGCTAAGAAGAGCAAGTGTGCCTTTGCTCCGTTGCAAGTAGAGTATCTTGGTCACATCATCTTAGCTGATGGGTGAAGGCTAATCCTAAGAAAATTGAGAGTATGGAATTGGCCACAACTAGTGAATGTGAAATAGTTAAAGCGGTTCCTAGGACTGACAGGGTATTATAGGAGATTTGTCAAAGGTTATGGGGGAATAGCTAGACCACAGACTACATTGTGGAAGAAGGATAACTTTAAGTGGGGAGCAGAAGCAGAAGAGGCATTTCAGAGGCTCAAATTGGCCATGTGTAGCACACCTGTATTAGCTCTCCTTGATTTTACTCAACCATTTGTGATAGAAACTGATGCCTATTACCGTGGAATAGGGTCAGTCTTAAAGCAAAATAGAAAACCATTAGCCTTCCTCAGTCAAGGACTGGAACCTAAGAACCTTGTACTATCCATCTATGAGAAGGAGTTACTAGCCTTAGTTACTACAGCCACCAAGTGGAGGCACTAATTAGAAGACCATCACTTCATTATTAATATTGACTGTAGACACCAAATTTTAGCTCAAGTTCATTTACTCTTTATTTCTTAGTTATTGTTTTTGTCATGTTTGTTTTATTCATTTTTAGTTTTTCAGTCTTTTTAGTTTTCATGTTATTATTTTATTTTTAAGCTTTTAGGATGGAATTTCTCAAAAAGAAAAAGAAAACAATGGAAAAATGAATGGAAAAGAATGAAAAAAGGAAAAATCATAAGAAAAAAAAGGGAAAAAGGAAAAGGAAAAAATAGCAATTTTGTTTTATTTATCTATTTTAGTCATTTCTACTTAATTTATCTTTTATTTTTGTTTGGTTCATTTAGAAAAAAAGAAAAGAGCAAAAAAAAAAAATGATGAAAATGGAAAATAAAAAGGGAAAAGTGGAATTGGCATTTTGTTATTTCTTGTTTATGTTATCCAATGTTAATTAATTTGTTTTTGTCATTTATTTTTATTATTATCAATATTGTTTTAATTAATTTTAAAAAAAAAAGAAATGCTTCATGCAAGCTGCGTATTGCCGCAGCTTGCAAACAGAGGACCAGGCAGCCCTTCAGCTGCAATTTGAGGAAAGTTGTTTAGGGTTGGGGATTCTGGTATAAAAGCTAAAAAGAAAGGCAGCCGCAAGAGAGGTTTTGAGAGGAGACGGACAGAGTGAGAAAGCTTGAAGGAGAGAGATAGAGGTTTTGGGAGCAAGCTGACGGAAAAAAAAAATAAAAAAATGGAAGGGAGTCTGGGGAGTTGAGAGGGTCGGCTGTGAGAAGGGGCTAGAGAGAAAGGGCCGAGAGATAGAGAGAGCATAGAATCTGGATGGCGGAGGTTTAGAAAAGCAAGAAAAGACTGAGGGTTAGAAGAAGGAGCGACTGGTTTCTGATTGGGAGGAAAAGAAGAAAGCAGAGTTATGTAAGTAAAGAGGAGGAACCAGCAGCGGATTCTTCATCAAGGTCGCAGCAAGCTCACGGGTCTCCATAAATTTGGTGTCAGGATTCTCAAGGTAACCGTTTCTTTTATCTTTCTCCGCAGCTAAAAGTTCCACTCTTCTACTATAGTTTTGCGTTGGAATGAAACATTTGATCTGTTTGACGTTGGAAGTAGTAGAAAGTGCTGTGCTGGTTCGAAAGATTACGTCTTTGGTTGAATTTTGTTAGTCGTGTGTGCCTTGAATGTCATGGTTGTGAAGTTACAGAACATTATCCCAGATTTTGCATGACTTTGTTTGGGGTTTTAACGTACGAATGGTGGATTGCAAAGAGGAGATTAGAAATTATGCAGGATCTTCATGAACGAATTTGGGTTTTATTTAGCCTTTCTGCAACTCAGTTTTTTTTTGTTTCGTTTATGTGTTCAGCATCTAATTCTGATGAGGTATTGTAGGAGTCTTTCTACAGATTTCTCCTTGATAAGCCTATGTGGTTTGTTTGAATCATAGTGTGGTTATGTTTGTGTTTGAAAGCTTGCCGCAACATGTCATTTGCTTCTTGCCCATCGCTGCATTTTGACGCATTAGCTGGAGTTTGGTGTTTTCTTCGTCATGTCTGGAAAATACATGTTTCAGTCCCTCTCTATCCCCGAATTCCCTTGTTTGCTTGTCTAAGTGTGCATTCATGGTGAACATAGTGAACCTTGGGTTGCAAAACTTTCTGCTTTTCTTGATGAAGCTGCGGCAATGTTGCAATTAGAAAATGCAGAAATGTTTTGATGTTTGCGACTTGTCTCTGGTTTGTTTGGGTCAGAGTTTAGCATGAATATGTGTCATTTCTGATGTATTTTGAATCTGAAAGTTTTGTTGGAAACTCATGGTATGAAATTGCTGAAGTTGCCCAAGTTATTTAAGAGTCATTCTCTTCAAAAACGCAGCAAGGAGAAGCTGCTGCATTTTCTTTTCTCTGCCGTGTTGCCTTCTCCTTAGTTACTAGTTGAGTTTTGCACTTCAGTTTTCATGCTTAATTTGGTGTTGAAGGGATGAGAGGGAAGGTTTGGCATTGATGTTTGTGTGTGTAAGGAAAAAGTAGAACAAAATGCAGCAGCCTGCTTGTTTGTTGCAGGAACTCTAGCTGCATTTTTCGTTCTTTCTTTGTTGTTGGGCAGACCAGTTTTTCTTGTTGTCATGTGGTAATGGATGTTGTGTTCAATGGGATAAGTAAGGTTTGAGTTGGCATGTTTGAGCCTAAAATGTTTGAATCATGTTTGAGCATTTGCTGGAAAATGCATTTCAGTTTGCTGAACCAGAAACTCACGACCTTATCTTGTTGTTTTCTTCCATTTCGTTCCAAGCTTTGCTGATTTTATTAAATAATACTTCCAGCATGTTTCCCTCTTAGTTTGTTTGCATGAATGTGTTTAATTTGAATAAAGAATTGGCATGAACATGGTTGCAAGGAAAGAGATTTGCTGAAGTTATAAAATGTTGCAGCAGTTCACCAAAACTGGTTTAGTCATCTATTTTGCTAGTTTCCAGCATGAACTAGGAAGAACAAGCCAAAGTTGCTGGATTTTGTTTTAGCATTTGAATATTCTTGTTTTTCTGGATTTTTGCGTTCCGAAGAGGGGGAAGAATGTTTGATCTCCTTACAAGTTTTTTTTTTTTTTTTGTTTGTTGGATTGTGTTTGCATGGTAGAATGGAAAGAAGCCACTGCTGGAAATGAAATTTGTTGCAGAGAAAGTTTCTTCTACGTGATTGCATGGCTTTTGCATGAAAATGACTTTCAAAAATCGCACTCCAACCCCTTGGCTTCCATCTAATACTTCCATGGCCCAATTAATTGGAAAACTTAATTAATTTTGTCCTCCTAACATGCCATTTCCTCTTTAATACATCTTGATTTGTTTTGGGTAGATACTTAAGGGGTTGTAGAATGAATTTGAAGGGTCTAATAATTTCTTTTTCCTAGACTTGTTGTTAATTTGATTTTTTGGATTCTTTGGCATTTGGTTGTTTAGCTACTAGTAAATTGCTCCTCGTTTACCTTTTTGTGAATTTTCTAGTTTGATTTGGTAAGTTTCACCTTAGATTCTTAATTTTATTTTATGTTTTTTAGTCCCTTAGTGTTTATAATAGTAATAAATTGGCCCTTTAGACCTCTTTAATTTTTTCAATTGGGTCTTTGTTTGTCTTAATTGGTTAAGTACGAGTAGTTTACTTTCCTTGGAATGCTTCGAGTGATTCAATTTGACGTTTGTTTCCATTTTCTCTGATTTATTTGATAATTTAAGTGGTACCTTGACCTTTTTATTATTTTGGAGGGTAAATTAGTAACTTCACTACGTTAGGGCGTCGATTCAAGGGAGGTACATTCTACCCCTTATATTTGCACTTCATTTGACCCTACGTGCTCCTACGTGTTATGTGAATATGCATGTCTACTTCGCTTTTCTTGCCTTCCCTTAATTCCTTGCATTTATTTCATCTACTTTTACTTTTATTTAAGTTATTCATTATGGGGTATGTGTACACCTCTTGGCTTGTAATAGATAGGGCTTGGCGAGCTTTCTTGTCCATTTTCCCTTTCCCCCCTTTGTTTTAGTTAGCAAATGTAATAAGTTCATTGCTTGCTTTCGTTGCTACGTGTTTAACCGCTTTATTAGGTTCTTGCATCTAGTCAAGCATGCTAAGTGTTATGTGCTACGTGTTTATAAGTGATTCGCATGTCTACTCGCTTTTTATAGTCATGAATGAATGTGATGGATGAATGGACGTCACCACACTAGTCCAATGCTAGTTGTGGCCCCCTTTCCCGTCACCACACTAGTCCAACGCTAGTTGTGGTTCATTGTTCCGTTTCCACTAGTCCAATGCTAGTAGAAATTCATAGAAAGGGCTAGTCCAATGCTAGACCCAATAAGCCATTTCCCCTTTCGATAGTGCATATTTGCATGTTCATTACATGTCATGCATTCTTTTTAGTTTTATCATTTTTGCATGCCCCTCGAACCCCTTTTCCTTCTATTTTAGGATTTTTGCATTTCATGCTAGTTATAGGGTTCATTTGCTTGAGAGTCCCCTTAAATATGGGATATAGACGAGTGTGGCTTTTTCTAAGCCTTAGCACGCTTGTATTCCCTCTATAAAAGGGCAAATTGAGTCACGATTTAGGTCTCCCCGTACCCATTATGCATGAATTCCCTAGGTTCATGCATCCACTCTATCATTACACTTTCATTTTTTCCTCCCATTTGCACACGTACACCTTTTATCCCTTCACTTGCACACGAACACTTTTGTCTCATTTTGCACACGTACACCTTTTATCCCTTCACTTGCACACGAACACTTTTATCATCACTTGCACACATGCACTTCATATTATCATTTCACATACCGTACTTTGCCCACTCACGTGCACATTTTCACTTACATATTATTGCCCTTTATTACCTTTTCAAACTCATGTCCTCACATTGCATACATGCATTCCATTCATTTGCATCCCACTCGCATCATTCGTGACTTCTTCAAAGGATCGTTATTGGGCTTCACCATTAATGTGATTGATACCACTCAACCTTTGAAGAGAAATTTCCCCCAATACCCCTAGGTCTAGGGTTTGCATTCATGTAGTGCATCCAAATGTAATAAATTCTTTGGTTAAAACAAGAAAATCTTTGATTAAATCATGCAACTAGCCTTGGCTAGGTCAAAGGGGTGCCTTGGATTTTATCCTTGCCTTCCCCTTTGTCAAATGTGACTCCCGAACCTTTTTCTTTGGTTTACGTAGACTAGGAGTCGTTTAAAAAGGGTTTCTCACTACTTTTTCCTATTTTTCTTTAAAAATACATTTTTAGGTGACTTGGTACACCTTAACTCATTACCAAGTGGCGACTCCGATTTTTAATTTCAAAAAACCCTTTTTAAACTATAATTTTGGGTCAAATCGTCGCATTCTCAAAACCCCATTGAGGCCCACTTTTCTTTTAAATCGCAATTCATTTTTTCAATCACAAAAAATACATTTTTTTAAACCACTTTATTTATTTATCAAAAAATGGGGCGCGACAGTTGGCGACTCCACTGGGGACATTCGAGAGTCCGAGCAAATTTGATTTAATCAACCTTTTTCTTCTTTTAATCTTTTCATATATCACATTTGGGTGTTTAGGATTGCATTTTTCCTTTTATTAGGATTTTTGCATTTCACGCGTGCCAACTCCTTCACTTACTCATTTGGCGTACGATTGTTTTGATTGATGAATGGTTTATGTATGTGATTCCGCGCTTTGCATTGCATTTTGGGTGGGGGACTTCACCTTAGAGCCTCGCGTTGGTTCTTGATCCCTCCCCTCCAAACGAGCACTAGCATACGTGCATACGTTTTAATTATTTTTACCCCTCATTTATTTTTCTTTTAGTGGCTTGTCACGCCACTCCACCCTATTAGGATTTTAGGCGACCCACTTGGACGTGTGATCACGACACGATGTGTGTGTAGCATGATCCGATGGGTCACTCGACCTTCCGCTTTAAGCTTTGGGTTGATAGCCTTTAGCTTTTAGTCAAAGGTTGAGGATTTTTGATAGATTCACTCAAACACGTAGCCGTGACACGATGTGTGCGTAGCGGTGTTTGGGGAATCGCTCGAGCCACCGACAAAGAACCTTGGGATTGATGACCCTTGGTTTCTAAGTCTGAAGGCTCGGGGACCTGAGCTTATCGAGTCTAGATGCATTAGTGAGCCCTAACCTCATGCATCCATGATAGTTTTACCTAGGATAGTGTCTGCCTTACCCTATTAGGGACACGATTCACGAGGGGAGGGATCCAACCCCTCTTTCCCTTTTATTGCTTTATTTCTTTGTATTGATTTCGTTACTACAATGTGTTATGTGTATTTATCTGGCTGAACTAACTTTTCTTGGTTTTATGTCCCCATTGCATTCACAAACCCTAGCAAATAAGAGGTCTGACATGACCTTCTTTTAGAACCTACCCTCGTAGATAGGTTATTGCACGTTTAAAGATTTTGGGTATATTGCATTCATAGATTAATGATTGCATATCATTCTAGGCCTACCCTGGCAGATAAAGGGTTCCTTAGGTCACGTTTCATTTCGAATTGCATTTTTCCTGCTTTAATAACTGGCATCATGCATTAAACCCTAGAAAGGGAATGCCATTTAGGGGATCCCATATTAGGAATAAGCCGCCTTGTGTCTCGGATACTTAATCCAAAGAGACTTGCACATTTACATTTTGTACCATCCAAAGGGGTAGTGCACAAGGTAAGGTAGGATCCGATCGTCTTCATAAGAGTGATTTTTGGAATATGAGCGTCTAATAATCACTTTTTGGCCAAATTGGTAAAAATCCCTTGCGTGAAGGACATTAATTTGAAGAAATTCACAAACGATTCCTCCTATTGAGACGATAAATAAATTGAGGCCAAAATTTGATTTTTAGAAGGTCATAGACTAATGCACCTCAATAATTTTGAAATAACCAATGGCCGGACAATTTAACCAATCCATTTTGCCTATTCATTCAATAAATCATCAATTCATTTGACCAATTTACCCTTTTTAGGGTCATCCGGTCGATTTTGAATAAATCGCCAATTCATTTGACCAATTTACCCTTTTTAGGGTCATCCGGTCGATTTTGAATAAATCATCAATTTCATAAAATTCATTTGACTAGTTTACCCCTTTTAGGGCGATCTGGTCAATTTTTTTTAAATTCTCGATTTCATTTGACCGAATTTTTTTTAAGGATGATCTGGTCCATTTTGAATAAAATTCTCAATTTCATTCGATCAGGTTCCTTTTTTAGGACGGTTTGGTCATTTTTGAGTAAATTTCACTCAATTCATTTGACCAATTTACCCTTTTTAGGGTAATCCGGTCGATTTTTAATAAATTGTCAATTTCATTTGACCAATAAGGGTTTCAATGTCGAATTTCAAAATGGAAAACCTAGTCGATTTTGAGAAAAACATCCATTGCATCCAGCCATTTGATCAGTTAGGGTTTTGACCCGTGATTCACTGAGAAATCTAGTCAACGAATTCCAATCTCTTCGATAGGAAGTTCGTCAAGGTCAAACCCTTGCGTTTTGCAAGTTCTTGTATCGATCAAAAGTGATCAATCCCTTCGGACGAGATCCTCATTTTGACCAACGTCTCTTCTCATTCCAATGGGCCAAATTTTTCAAATTATTTTTCACTCCATGAGTTGATCAGATCCATCAGGTATGGTATGGTGCCTACCCTAGAGGATTGCATTTTCATGCTAGGCCTACCCTTGGCACAAAAAAGGGTTCCCCCCATAGGACATGCATACCGATTTTGCAGTTTTGTCTACTAACTCGGGGTATTTTTCTTTTGTTTTCCCCCCTCCCCTGCATTCATAAAAAACACTTCAATAAAAGAGAAAATATTTTTCTATATCTGATGGCACTTCCGATCTAATAAAGAGTCAAAACTGCAAGTGTTATTTGATTCTTGGGCAGATCCTACAATGAAAACATAAATGATTTATCTGGAAGCTCTACGCTAAAGCCTCTAAGAGATTTTGTAATTATTTTCCAAAGGGAAATTCTGTTTATTTGATTTGTTAATACATTTTGTTCCAAAAGAAAATGAGACAAAAGTGTATATTTTGAGCTCTTTATAAGTTTCTCTCTTCTCATTTGTATCATAATTGAATGAGAATTTTTTTTTCAGCAATAAAATTTTTGGACAATTCTTTGTTTTGTGTATATTTATGTATATTTCATTCTTTATTCTTACTCCTTGGAGAGTTCATGATGAATTTTGAGAAATGAGACCAAATTAAGGTTTTTCAACCTCCAGCCTGAAAATTTGCAAGTGTATGCTTTCTAAAACTCTTGTATACACTAGATTGGTGATTTGAATTACACAATAAGAGTGCTCAGAATTAAAAGAGGTCACTCAAAAGGCCCTATGAGATTCCTTTCCTCCTTCATTTGACCCCAAAATAAAATCAGTCACATTGATTGATAAATTACAAATTGGGGCTATCTTTGCTTGAAAATATCTATTGTGTTTAACCGATTCAATTCACATCTAAGTGAAAGCAAAAATGTGCATTATTCTTGTTTGTTTTGAAAATTTGGAATGATATTTCGAGCATTCGTTTCTCTACCTATACACATTTTATCATTTGTTCTCTCATTTGAGCCTTTGAAAGAATAACTTCGTTTCAAATGAGCGCCTTAATGATCACTACCCTCTATTGGAAAATTTTCAAATATTTAAAAGGGGAATGGATTTTCAATGACCATTTTGTTACTTTGGTTGTCATGAGGTGTAAGAATGATACTTTGGCCGTCGTTTCTACAACCTAAACACCATTTATCCCTTGCATCCTCATTTGAGCCAAAAAATGGGTGGTTCTTTTCGAGTGCACATATGATCGCACCCCACATTGGGGAGGGAGACTGGGGAATTTTGAAAAAGAGAAAAAGAAAAAAGGGGAAAGGGAACTGCAGATTGGGAAAATTTGATTCCACTCGGGTTCCAATTTTGGAAAAGAAAAAGAAAGAAATGGAAGAGATTTGTCCGCACAGACCGCCTATGTTTCACAAATATAGATGAACAAGGGTCTTCCTCAGTCAATTAATTCAGATACATGCTAGAAATTTTCGCATTAACGAAAGTTTCCTTTCAGAGTTATTGTAAGGAACAGAATAAAAGTCAGGCTCTCTTCTTTTCCGATCAAGCATTCTATCCCTAGTTATCCCTTTTGAGCCTTCAGAATAAAATACTTCGTTTGACAACCCCAGAGAATCGCAAACCCCACACTGGGGCAAGTTGGAGTTGAAAAGAAAAGTTTCAAGAAGTGAAAAGTGACAAAGCCACAAAATCAAAAGCAAGAGGGAAAAAAGAACCTCAGTTCAAAAATAAACTGGGGCAGATTTTTTGTGAAAGTTCAAAAAAATGGCAGAAAGCCGAAAAATCAAGAGAAGAAAGAAAATGAAAGGGGAAAAGCCTCAATTGAGCATAAACTGGGGCAAATTCCGATTTAACCCTAAAATAGGGTTGGCACAACAATGCGATCTCAGATTCTTCAAACCACTTTTGAAATCCGCTTTCAAGCCTTAATTTTTTTAAGCCCCCCACCTGACCCCATTACAAAAGCCGAAAGTCCTAACTTCTGTTCTTTGCAATGGCCCTGTCAAGAAAATTTCTGATGCTGAAAAATTTTAGCTGTATTTTTGAATTACTCGGGTATGGGGTTGACGCTACTCACCATGGAAAACCCACCAGATCAAAGAAAAGAAAACGGAAAAGCAAAACGAAAAAATGAAATACAAAAGATTCGATGGTGAAGTCCCTATTGAGTGATCAAACAAAGTTCAGAATCTTCGAGTTCAAAATAGGGGCAATTTTGGAAAAATGCGATCTGTGGTGCAATGTCCTTGACTTATCCTTCAACTATCGTGTTCAAACCACATTACAAACTAATAAAGTCCATCGTTGACTTATTCCTTCATGACAGCCCAAAGTGAGGATTATGCTCATAAGAAAATCTATCAATCATTTGTGATCATAAGGGTATAACCAGTTTTCGCATGTTTAGCTATCGTTCTTACCCAGTTGTTGCAAACTTAAAGCTTATATGTTGACTCAATTTTCTTAAGAAATGAAGGTGACAAACTATTTGCTTTCACTAAGATGTGACATTGAATGGGTTACATACAACTGGGGCACAAAAATGAGACAAATTCTGACCTCCCATTTCCTTAGCCAAATCAGAAATAAGATCACTGGATTGCTCCTGAAAAATGAGCCAATAAATTGTGATCCATTACCCAAAGCATTGATCTTTCATAATTTGGCATTATTTTGAGAAATTCATCATGAAATTTCCTGTATGAGTTTAAGCAAGACATTTCAATTTCCTTCACATGATATGTTAGGAAAAGCAATTGCTTACTTGGTTCAAATAAATGGAGGGTCATTCAAGCAAATTTTTTTGCAATTAAATAGGCCTACACTGGGGCAAATTTTCATGTGAGAGATTTTGCAAAATAGCCCATACTGGGGCAAAATTTTGTAATACATTTGAGGATGTCAAACCAATCACGCTGTTCTTTCCAAATAAGAAATTTGAATGCATGTCATACTTTGATGAACCCCTTGAACAGGTATTCATGGTTCAAAATGACGAAAAAGCATCTAGTGATGTGGGAGGCCGATGCCGAAGAAAGTGAAGAAAGAAGGGAAATGGGCCCTACACTTGGGGCAAATTATTTTTGAAAATTCTCTCAAAAAAAAAAATCAATTCAAAAAGTCAAAAATCAAGTTCAAATTCTTGTCTGTTGAAAAATCAGATTTGATTTCTTGTGGGCGAAGCTTCAATGCACGCCACGCATCATTCTGTTCCCCCCTTCTCTTGACGTCCTAAACATCCTGTTGGGCCTGGACTTGGTGCCGCCAACTTCACAAGATCACGTTGGCCCTGGGCTTGGTGCCGCCAACCTTGGCAGGACCGGGTTTTATCCCGCTGACCGCTTACATCGGCAGGACCGGGTTTTATCCCGCTGACCGAGAGGACCGGGTTTTATCCCGCTGACCGCTAACCTCGGCAGGACCGCTGACCGCTAACCTCGGCAGGACCGGGTTTTATCCCGCTGACCGCTTATTTCGGCAGGACCGGGTTTTATCCCGCTGACCACTTACCTCGGCAGGACCGGGTTTTATCCCACTAACCGCTTACTTCGGCAGGACCGGGTTCTATCCCGCTGACCGCTTTTTATCTACATTGGGACCGGGTTGGGACATTTTTTATCTACGTTGGGACCGGGTTTTATCCCGCCAACCTCGGCAGGACCGGGTTCTATCCCACTGACCGTCCACACCCCGTCAGACTCAGATGTTATCCCACCGACCAATTCATCACACTGGGGCAAATTTTTAGATAATTTTTCAAACAAGTCTTATACAGTTCTTCATTTTACATTTTCTGTTCGGGTCTATCCCGTGGGTCTATCCCATTTAAATTTCTGTCTGAGTCTATCCCATTTACATTTCTGTCTGGGTCTATCCCATTTAAATTTCTGTTCGGGTCTATCCCGTGGGTCTATCCCATTTTACATTTTCTGTTTGGGTCTATCCCATTTTTCATTTTCTGTTCGAGTCTATCCCATTTACGTTTCTGTTCAGGTCTATCCCATTTTACATTTTCTGTTCGGGTCAGTCCCGTTTAAATTCCAGTTCGGGTCAGTCCCGATTTTAAAATTTCCTGTCAGGAGTCAGTCCCCGTTTCTAAAGCGTCCATTTGTGCGAGACGTTTTCACCGTCAAATAACACAGGTAAGTATTTGGTGTCTACTTCTTTGTCTCAAGTTTTTTCAAAACTCAGACAAAGAGGGGCAAACTGTAGACACCAAATTTTAGCTCAAGTTCATTTACTCTTTATTTCTTAGTTATTGTTTTTGTCATGTTTGTTTTATTCATTTGTAGTTTTTCAGTCTTTTTAGTTTTCATGTTATTATTTTATTTTTAAGCTTTTAGGATGGAATTTCTCAAAAAGAAAAAGAAAACAATGGAAAAATGAATGGAAAAGAATGAAAAAAGGAAAAATCGTAAGAAAAAAAAGGGAAAAAGGAAAAGGAAAAAATAGCAATTTTGTTTTATTTGGTTTTATTTATCTATTTTAGTCATTTCTACTTAATTTATCTTTTATTTTTGTTTGGTTCATTTAGAAAAAAAGAAAAGAGCAAAAAAAAAAAAATGATGAAAATGGAAAATAAAAAGGGAAAAGTGGAATTGGCATTTTGTTATTTCTTGTTTATGTTATCCAATGTTAATTAATTTGTTTTTGTATTTTATTTTTATTATTATCAATATTGTTTTAATTAATTTAAAAAAAAAAAGAAATGCTTCATGCAAGCTGCGTATTGCCGCAGCTTGCAAACAGAGGACCAGGCAGCCCTTCAGCTGCAATTTGAGGAAAGTTGTTTAGGGTTGGGGATTCTGGTATAAAAGCTAAAAAGAAAGGCAGCCGCAAGAGAGGTTTTGAGAGGAGACGGACAGAGTGAGAAAGCTTGAAGGAGAGAGATAGAGGTTTTGGGAGCAAGCTGACGGAAAAAAAAAATAAAAAAATGGAAGGGAGTCTGGGGAGTTGAGAGGGTCGGCTGTGAGAAGGGGCTAGAGAGAAAGGGCCGAGAGATAGAGAGAGCATAGAATCTGGATGGCGGAGGTTTAGAAAAGCAAGAAAAGACTGAGGGTTAGAAGAAGGAGCGACTGGTTTCTGATTGGGAGGAAAAGAAGAAAGCAGAGTTATGTAAGTAAAGAGGAGGAACCAGCAGCGGATTCTTCATCAAGGTCGCAGCAAGCTCACGGGTCTCCATAAATCTGGTGTCAGGATTCTCAAGGTAACCGTTTCTTTTATCTTTCTCCGCAGCTAAAAGTTCCACTCTTCTACTATAGTTTTGCGTTGGAATGAAACATTTGATCTGTTTGACGTTGGAAGTAGTAGAAAGTGCTGTGCTGGTTCGAAAGATTACGTCTTTGGTTGAATTTTGTTAGTCGTGTGTGCCTTGAATGTCATGGTTGTGAAGTTACAGAACATTATCCCAGATTTTGCATGACTTTGTTTGGGGTTTTAACGTACGAATGGTGGATTGCAAAGAGGAGATTAGAAATTATGCAGGATCTTCATGAACGAATTTGGGTTTTATTTAGCCTTTCTGCAACTCAGTTTTTTTTTGTTTCGTTTATGTGTTCAGCATCTAATTCTGATGAGGTATTGTAGGAGTCTTTCTACAGATTTCTCCTTGATAAGCCTATGTGGTTTGTTTGAATCATAGTGTGGTTATGTTTGTGTTTGAAAGCTTGCCGCAACATGTCATTTGCTTCTTGCCCATCGCTGCATTTTGACGCATTAGCTGGAGTTTGGTGTTTTCTTCGTCATGTCTGGAAAATACATGTTTCAGTCCCTCTCTATCCCCGAATTCCCTTGTTTGCTTGTCTAAGTGTGCATTCATGGTGAACATAGTGAACCTTGGGTTGCAAAACTTTCTGCTTTTCTTGATGAAGCTGCGGCAATGTTGCAATTAGAAAATGCAGAAATGTTTTGATGTTTGCGACTTGTCTCTGGTTTGTTTGGGTCAGAGTTTAGCATGAATATGTGTCATTTCTGATGTATTTTGAATCTGAAAGTTTTGTTGGAAACTCATGGTATGAAATTGCTGAAGTTGCCCAAGTTATTTAAGAGTCATTCTCTTCAAAAACGCAGCAAGGAGAAGCTGCTGCATTTTCTTTTCTCTGCCGTGTTGCCTTCTCCTTAGTTACTAGTTGAGTTTTGCACTTCAGTTTTCATGCTTAATTTGGTGTTGAAGGGATGAGAGGGAAGGTTTGGCATTGATGTTTGTGTGTGTAAGGAAAAAGTAGAACAAAATGCAGCAGCCTGCTTGTTTGTTGCAGGAACTCTAGCTGCATTTTTCGTTCTTTCTTTGTTGTTGGGCAGACCAGTTTTTCTTGTTGTCATGTGGTAATGGATGTTGTGTTCAATGGGATAAGTAAGGTTTGAGTTGGCATGTTTGAGCATTTGCTGGAAAATGCATTTCAGTTTGCTGAACCAGAAACTCACGACCTTATCTTGTTGTTTTCTTCCATTTCGTTCCAAGCTTTGCTGATTTTATTAAATAATACTTCCAGCATGTTTCCCTCTTAGTTTGTTTGCATGAATGTGTTTAATTTGAATAAAGAATTGGCATGAACATGGTTGCAAGGAAAGAGATTTGCTGAAGTTATAAAATGTTGCAGCAGTTCACCAAAACTGGTTTAGTCATCTATTTTGCTAGTTTTCAGCATGAACTAGGAAGAACAAGCCAAAGTTGCTGGATTTTGTTTTAGCATTTGAATATTCTTGTTTTTCTGGATTTTTGCGTTCCGAAGAGGGGGAAGAATGTTTGATCTCCTTACAAGTTTTTTTTTTTTTGTTTGTTGGATTGTGTTTGCATGGTAGAATGGAAAGAAGCCACGGCTGGAAATGAAATTTGTTGCAGAGAAAGTTTCTTCTACGTGATTGCATGGCTTTTGCATGAAAATGACTTTCAAAAATCGCACTCCAACCCCTTGGCTTCCATCTAATGCTTCCATGGCCCAATTAATTGGAAAACTTAATTAATTTTGTCCTCCTAACATGCCATTTCCTCTTTAATACATCTTGATTTGTTTTGGGTAGATACTTAAGGGGTTGTAGAATGAATTTGAAGGGTCTAATAATTTCTTTTTCCTAGACTTGTTGTTAATTTGATTTTTTGGATTCTTTGGCATTTGGTTGTTTAGCTACTAGTAAATTGCTCCTCGTTTACCTTTTTGTGAATTTTCTAGTTTGATTTGGTAAGTTTCACCTTAGATTCTTAATTTTATTTTATGTTTTTTAGTCCCTTAGTGTTTATAATAGTAATAAATTGGCCCTTTAGACCTCGTTAATTTTTTCAATTGGGTCTTTGTTTGTCTTAATTGGTTAAGTACGAGTAGTTTACTTTCCTTGGAATGCTTCGAGTGATTCAATTTGACGTTTGTTTCCATTTTCTCTGATTTATTTGATAATTTAAGTGGTACCTTGACCTTTTTATTATTTTGGAGGGTAAATTAGTAACTTCACTACGTTAGGGCGTCGATTCAAGGGAGGTACATTCTACCCCTTATATTTGCACTTCATTTGACCCTACGTGCTCCTACGTGTTATGTGAATATGCATGTCTACTTCGCTTTTCTTGCCTTCCCTTAATTCCTTGCATTTATTTCATCTACTTTTACTTTTATTTAAGTTATTCATTATGGGGTATGTGTACACCTCTTGGCTTGTAATAGATAGGGCTTGGCGAGCTTTCTTGTCCATTTTCCCTTTCCCCCCTTTGTTTTAGTTAGCAAATGTAATAAGTTCATTGCTTGCTTTCGTTGCTACGTGTTTAATCGCTTTATTAGGTCCTTGCATCTAGTCAAGCATGCTAAGTGTTATGTGCTACGTGTTTATAAGTGATTCGCATGTCTACTCGCTTTTTATAGTCATGAATGAATGTGATGGATGAATGGACGTCGCCACACTAGTCCAATGCTAGTTGTGGCCCCCTTTCCCGTCACCACACTAGTCCAACGCTAGTTGTGGTTCATTGTTCCGTTTCCACTAGTCCAATGCTAGTAGAAATTCATAGAATGGGCTAGTCCAATGCTAGACCCAATAAGCCATTTCCCCTTTCGATAGTGCATATTTGCATGTTCATTACATGTCATGCATTCTTTTTAGTTTTATCATTTTTGCATGCCCCTCGAACCCCTTTTCCTTCCATTTTAGGATTTTTGCATTTCATGCTAGTTATAGGGTTCATTTGCTTGAGAGTCCCCTTAAATATGGGATATAGACGAGTGTGGGTTTTTCTAAGCTTTAGCACGCTTGTATTCCCTCTATAAAAGGGCAAATTGAGTCACGATTTAGGTCTCCCCGTACCCATTATGCATGAATTCCCTAGGTTCATGCATCCACTCTATCATTACACTTTCATTTTTTCCTCCCATTTGCACACGTACACTTTTGTCTCATTTTGCACACGTACACCTTTTATCCCTTCACTTGCACACGAACACTTTTATCATCACTTGCACACATGCACTTCATATTATCATTTCACATACCGTATTTTGCCCACTCACGTGCACATTTTCACTTACATATTATTGCCCTTTATTACCTTTTCAAACTCATGTCCTCACATTGCATACATGCATTCCATTCATTTGCATCCCACTCGCATCATTCGTGACTTCTTCAAAGGATCGTTATTGGGCTTCACCATTAATGTGATTGATACCACTCAACCTTTGAAGAGAAATTTCCCCCAATACCTCTAGGTCTAGGGTTTGCATTCATGTAGTGCATCCAAATGTAATAAATTCTTTGGTTAAAACAAGAAAATCTTTGATTAAATCATGCAACTAGCCTTGGCTAGGTCAAAGGGGTGCCTTGGATTTTATCCTTGCCTTCCCCTTTGTCAAATGTGACTCCCGAACCTTTTTCTTTGGTTTACGTAGACTAGGAGTCGTTTAAAAAGGGTTTCTCACTACTTTTTCCTATTTTTCTTTAAAAATACATTTTTAGGTGACTTGGTACACCTTAACTCATTACCAAGTGGCGACTCCGATTTTTTATTTCAAAAAACCCTTTTTAAACTATAATTTTGGGTCAAATCGTCGCATTCTCAAAACCCCATTGAGGCCCACTTTTCTTTTAAATCGCAATTCATTTTTTCAATCACAAAAAATACATTTTTTTAAACCACTTTATTTATTTATCAAAAAATGGGGCGCGACAATATTGACCATCAAAGGTTGAAATACCTACTAGAGTAGGGAATTACAACCCCTTTGCAGCAGAAGTGGCTAGCAAAGCTGGTGGACTTAAGCCATGAAATTCAATACAAGAAAGGGAAGGAGAATGTGGTGGCTGATGCTTTACCTAGAAGGGATGGGGAGGACCTGGAGTATGCTGTAATGGTCAGTGTGGTTCCTGAATGGGTGAAGGAGGTGATAGAAAGCTATGAAGGGGATGAGTGGGCACAAAACCTCATCAGGGAAGCAGTGCTGAGCCCTAATAAGATTCCTAACTTTAGCTACTAGAATGGAGTGTTGAAGTACCATAATAGGGTGGCAGCGGGTTCAAGAGGAAACATAAGGAGATGGTTGATCACTGCTCTCCATGATTCACAATTGGGAGGACACTCTGGGGTACAGGCAAGCTACATGAGGGCCAAGCAACTATTCTGCTGGCCAAGGGTGTATAAGCAAATAAAAGCAACAGCATTGGAATGTGATGTATGCAGGAGGTGCAAGGGTCAACATGTTGCATATCCTGGGCTGCTACAATCCCTGCCAATCCCACAATACCCCTGGAGTCATGTTACTATGGATTTCGTTGAGGGATTGCCTAACTCTAAAGGGAAGAACACCATCATGGTAGTAGTTGATAGATACACAAAATATGCACATTTCTTGAGCCTATCACACCCCTTTGATGCACCCAAATTGATTATGTAACCAAATGCATGGAATACCCTAGAGTATGTTATTAGACAAGGATAGGATTTTTGTTAGTCAATTTTGAATTGAGCTATTTTCACTACTGGGAGCTAAACTCGACCTCACCATAGCTTACCACCCTCAATCTAATGGCCAGACTAAAAGAGTGAATCAAGTCTTGGAGATGTACCTTAGATGTTTCTCACACTTGGAACCAAGGAAGTGGAATCATTGACTGTCTCTAGCTAAATGGTAGTACAATACCACCTACCACACAACCATACAGATGTCCTCTTTTGAAGCATTATATGGCAAGCCACCACCATAGCTAGCTTTGGGGCCTTACACTCAAGCTAGAGTGGTTATAGTTGAATACTATGTACGGATAGGCAGAAGATTGACATTACACTGAAGCAGAACTTGAAACAAGCTCAGGAGAGGATGAAGAGATATGCTGATGAGAAGAGGAGTGAGAGGAATTCGAAGTGGGAGATTCGGTGTACTTGAGGTTATAGCCTTACAGACAAAGTTCAGTAGCTATAAGGAGCAACACCAAACTATCAGCTAAATACTACGGGCCCTATATGGTGGAGGAAAAGATTGGGAAGGTTGCATACAGATTGAACTTGCCAGCAGGTTCTAAGATCCATCCAGTCTTCCATGTTTCCTTAGTGAAGAGGAAGATTAGGGACCATATTGCTCCAATTCTGCAACCACCAGATGTTGATGCAAAAGGGCACTTGAGATTGGAACTAGTAGCAGTGCTGGACAGGAGAATAGCTAAGAAAAGAAATGCTGCAGTAGTACAGTGGTTGGTGCATTGGTGGGGAACTGATCCAGCCGGAGCAACCTGTGAGAATGATGAGGAAATTGAGAGGCAATTTCTTTAGTTCCAATCTTGAGGGCAAGATTTTCTGAAGAGGGAAGCTCTGTCATGGAGTGGAAGGACTGATACTCAGTTTTTGTTTACAGGAGCATGAAGAAATGAGAAGGCGTGAAACAAAAACAAAGGCGTGGAGAGAGAGACAGTGAGAAGTTGAAGGAAGGCGTGATTTCAGGAGCATGTCTTTACTAGAAATCTGCAAATTCTGCAAGAGCTGAGGACCATTGCAACTGAAGATTCTAGGAAGGACACATGTCTTATGCTCGTTGGTCAAGTTGGAAGTTAGGAAGCTTAGGAAATGATATAAGCGTGGGGAATTTTTGTAATGAATCATCTTTTGTCATTTTTCTAGATTTGGTTGTAAGAATATTTGGCATTGCCAATCTCATTTCCTTTTCCCACGTTTTCCTTCATCTCTTTCCCCTTCTTCTCTGAATCCATAATTTCCATTGTTGTAAGTTGTTATTGAAGTTCATTAATGAAAGGCTGAATTCATCTTTTGAATTCTCAAACTCTTTGCTCCATTAATTTCTGTTGTAGTTAAGTTCATATTGGTTGCTTTGATATTTCTTCTATTGCTTACAATCTAGTTCTGTACCATCACAAAATTCTCTGTGGTAGTAATATTAAACTACAAATGTGGTAACTCTATTAGCTATGGCCATGCCCTTACTTCCTTGTTGACATCAACATAATTTTGCCTCTTTAATGATAAAGGTACTAAATAAGCAGCTTCATTTCTTGCCCTTAATTTGTTGTAATTGAACAAAGTTTGGAACTTTGCTAGTAATATATCTATTGCAAATAACTGATGAAATCCAGTGTAGTTTTCATCTTTTCGCAGGATTTTTGTCTCTAATATATTTCGGGAGGCATAGATTTACGGATTGTTATGTTTAGCATAGCATATGCAATTTTTTCTGGATTTTATCAAAATTGTTTAAAGTTTAGAATAAATATTCCGAGTTAGAGGAAAATGCTTAGGATAGAATATTATTCTGGGGTTGCCTCTGTAATTAGTTAGTTAGGTTCTTTTATTTGTGAAAGGAACGGACTTTGGAATTCCATTAGTATATGGTACTAATGACAGAGATACCACATTACCCATAAAAGAGGTAGAGGAAAACTCAGGGTTTGTGCAATAAACACATGAGAAAATGGATGCTCTAGATTAATTCCAAATGGATTGAGAATAGAACCACCATATTCTCCCAAAACAGTTAATTCATGGTTTGTTCTATTCCTTTCTAGATTTTCCCTCTCCCATGGTTGAGGAATATCAAAGACTTCCAAAGTTTATACGCAAAAAATTTGCTATTATTATTTGGTAAGGTTGAATTGACGCAAATGGTGTGCCAGCAAGAAAAGATTTTTAACTTTATCAAATGCTAGATTGCATATAAAATTGTGATTGTGATGTATTTTCTATGGAACATGTTCCTATCAAATAATGGACAAAATGTATATCTTCTTGCACTCTGTTTTATTCCTATTTATGTTGTCAATAAATGAATTCTTGGCTATTTAGTGGTTAATTTAGCACAACAAGCGATTGTTCGCATGGCATGTCAAAGGAATCAGATGTCATTTTTTGTTGTTGCTACTTTTCCAAGAGGTATGCTTTACTTAATTACATAATATTAGATACGGCACATATCAAATCCTTATTCGTGCTTATGCTTTGAATTTCCCCTCAAAATATGTTTTAGAATTTCAATTTATACCTTATGATATTTAGGATCAAGCCTTTTTGAAAGGTATATATAATTGTGGAGAATCAGGACACTTTAACTTGATAATTCAGATTACATACGATGCTTTTAGCATGTAAATGCATTGCATGGATTGTTTAACTAGATGTATTATTGGATTAATGGAAATTTTTACTGGCTTTTGCTGTGAGAACCCGTACTTTCTTCATTTTTCCTAAGCTTTAGTTTTTATTTAATCGCATGCTTTTCTGCATTTTTTTTAGTAGAAAAATTTTCCAGATAATTTTATGAGTTAATATAGTTTTTAGATGATTTTCCTAGTATCAGATAGTTTTTGAAAAATTAAGAACGTATAACGGACGTGGGACCCGCTAGTGCGGAAAGTTCGGAAAAATTCGGCCAGTCAGGTTAAGTTTTGGGTACTGGGTTTAACTTACCGGGTGTTATGAGATATTTAGAGGTACCAAGTGCATAGGTGTGAGAAAGACAAAAAAAGTTAGGCATACATTTAATGAAGGTGACATGTGTCACCATATGATTAAATCTTGTTTTGACTTACTATTCAACCTTTTACCAATTACTAAATAAAACAAAAAAATTGACCAAAAATCTTCCATTTTTCTTCAAGCTTGGCCGAATCTCTCTCCAAGAAAGAAAGAAAGAAAACCTTTTCAACTTCTTGATTCTCTCTTGCTCAAATCCAAGAACTCAACCATCTAAACTTGTTTTTGTTCCATAGAAACACTTAAGGGAGTGATAGTGAGTTGTTTTGTGGAGTTGTTTGGAAGGCTAAAGTGATTAGTTGCTCTCTCTCTTGTGTTGCTAAGGTAAGTTGAGAAGGACCCCTCTCCTCCCTCTAATGATGCTTCAATCATGATTAGTGGTAGTATAAGATGCACTTTTATGGATTATATCTTGATTTTTGGTTGAATTGATGAAGTTTTATAATTTTTGGGGATTTTTCTGTTTTCATATGAAGATGATTATGTGGTTATATATGATGATTGGAAATGGTATTTAAGGAAGCTGGAAGGTGGAAAAAGTGGAAAATTGCAAGAAATTTCTGTTTTGGAAGAAAATTGAAAAAAACAGGGTTTCCAAGTTCTACATTCTGCCCGGTTTTGTAGCTCATAGTTAGAGGCCGAATTGGGCTTGGCTTAAAACATGAAAGTTGTAGGGAATGATAGTTTAGAGGTGCTTACAAAATTTCAGGTCAATCGGAGTAGCGTATCATGTGAAAAGACTGAAATACCCTTGCTGCCCTGGTTTTACCCGAACTTGAGAATTGCTTCTGTAATTGGGTATTTTGGCTGGGAATACTTCTGATTTGGTTGTTGATGCCTTCTGATGAATTTTATCCTTGTATCTTAGCTTTCGGATGGTTTTGGAATCATCTGATTTGGACTTAGGTAGCCTGACTTATGGTAGTTGAACCAGAATGTGGTTGGATAACCTGTTTTTGCAGTTCTGGTTTAGTATTCTGCATTTTTGACCTAGTTGCACTAGGAACTGGACTGAGTGACCTTCTACAATGTTGTATCCCTATCTCTTAGCTTCGAAAAGGTGGGTCTTGTACCTCCATCCGATAACCATAGTGCCAATGGTGTCAAAACCGCAAAATAACGTCAAAAACTGTTTTTCTGGTTTAGAGCTTAATTTCATTTCCGAAAATGTTTCTAGGTTGATTGTTTTATTTATATAACTTTAAGCCTAGTGAATGGATTTTGGAACTGAGATTATTCTGTATGGCATGTTGGGACTGATTTGAGGAAAATAATGAAGCCATTAATTGCTGGAAAATAGGTAAACACAAGGGATATGCTGGCCGAAACTTTACTTGAAGGCTAGTTGGAGTTACTTATGACTTGAGCGAAGGGTTTTTGGGTTGTTCATGCCTTTGATTATATGTGTATTTGGTGTACTGGATTCGTTAAAGTGGAATTATAATTGTTTCACCTTGGTTATTTTAGGGCTTCTTGGTGATTAAAGCTCTATTTTGGGCAAAAACTTTTGACGTGTCTGTACTGAAACTGGTGAGTGTACCACTTCCCTCAATTGCTGTTTAACTTGATTTCTGGCCTGCCATCTGTGAGTTAAATGACTGCACTATCTGTTTATTTTGTTTGAGACGAGGGTGTACTTTATCACACTCGTTCTCTTGTCTGTTTATATGCCAATTTTGGTGCGAATCTGAATCTGTATCTGTATCTGTCATCTGTATTTGTATCTGTATCTGTTCGGACGTCGTTTGGAACTTGTATCCAACGACCTTTCTGTGACCTCTGAGCTCAACCCCTGTGGCTAGTTATTCGAATCGGGCCGACAAGGGCTTGGTCGATTAGATAACGAACTACGGTAGTCTGTTTTGGGATCTTTGGGTATTGAGACCCTTGATTCCGGGTATACTCGAGTATTACCACGTCTGCTCTGTTCGGTGTGCGGGCCCAATAGGGGTATGTTTGGTGGACGGAATTGGTGTAAAGTGGGGTCTACGGACATGTTGGTTCTATTTACGTTGACGGAGAGTCAACAGGTTCGGATCAAGTACTGCAAATAGAAATCTGGCTCCTGAGAGCCATCTGTATCCTTTAAAGTGTGATGTTCGTTCATTTCTTTTACTTGATGTGGATATGTGACTTATAAATGTTTTCTCATGATTTCTACTGTTCATAGTTTTGGTACCTCATTGAGCTTCTAGCTCACCCCGTCCCGTTATCCTTGTTTTCCTTACAGGAAATCGTCTTTTGGACCAATGATCATTTTGAAGAACGAATTGAGCTTGTATAACTGCTAGTTTGCATAGCTCCTTGAAAGTTGGAAACCTTAAATGTATTTGAATACAATGGTTCCTTTTGGTTTGTAAACTTATTACTATGTATATATTAAAGTGTTTCCTCATGTTGATGTGAAATTTGTATTTGGGAATGTACATTCTCTCATGTCACATAATGATTGCTTGTACCTGGTTGGATGATGACGTGGCAGCGGCCCGTCCAATTCGAATTGATTCGTGAAGTTTTCTTCCGGTTTTGATGAAGTTACGAATGAGTCCCGGCGAGAGCTGGGCAGGCGGTCCACCGAACCCTTTGGTTCGCCTTAGGGTAAGGTGGGGCTGTCACATTTGCATTGAAGTTTGGAAGAACCCTAATATTCATGTTTTATAGGTAAGCTTTTATCTCAAATTTTCTTGCATGTTGTGAATAGTATTATGTAATGAAGCTATAGCTTTTGCTATTACTATCCTGCTCATGCATGTAAGGTTCTATATTAAAGTTGTGTAGAATTCTTCAATTGATGTTGCATGTCTATGCATTTATGGATAAGAATGCTAATAGATGATTATTTGCCATGGTTCTTCAGTTATGAAGGACTTATCAAACTGTAAATGAACTTTCTATTATCTTTAGGATTCTATTGCTGCATTGAACTACTACTGGCTAATACACTACCTTTGGTGCAATAGTTTCTTTTTATATTCTAGTAATAGCCTTTTGGTAGCATTATCAAAGTCTATGTTGTTTTACCTATGTTTACTAGATAAAACTCTTCAAATTAATATAATTCAAATTTCACTGTTTTTCTTCTACTTAGTAAAGCATTGCTCTTATACTTCTTGCTATTTTAGTGGATGATTTAAGAAAGCTTGTAATAGTTTTTTTAAAGAAAATACTTGATCTAGTGAGGTTGTGATCATGCCTCCCTTTTATTCCTTGTGCTGAAAGTACCACTAAAAGTCTTTATATGTTAGTGTATATAAATTTGGCATGAGTTTGATTTGGTTTTCTCTTTTGTTGCATAACTGCAATATCGATTATCATATACTTAGTTAGATAAATTAAGTGGTTATCTAACTTATTTTAATTGTTACAGATGTAGAGGTTCCAACTGAATTACAGATTCAGTGACTAATCATGATATTTTGAACGCTACAAGCACTAGCTATTCTAAACTTAATGATTTACTTGATAGTTTGAACTCCTACCAAAGTTATAAATAGCCAAAAAAAAACAAAGCTACCACTGAAAGCAATAATGATGTTAAGCATCAAAAGAGATAATACAGTCATAACAAACACCATCGATCTGCCACCAATCCTACCCAAACTCAGTCTCAGCTTTAATATAATTAGGGACAATTTAAAAAACCTCCCTTGAGGTTTCTTACTATTTCACTGTCCTCCCTCCAAATTTTGAAAATTATACTAATCTCTCTTGAGATTAATTATCTTGTAACATTTAGATCCAATCAATAATTAAAAAATGATACTAGGAGAGAGAAAATAATATGATTCCATCATTGTTCCTCTTCTATTACATTATTTAATTAATTCAATACCAAACCACACATTAAAGAATAACACTAAAATTTGTTGTTTATCATTAGGGATCAAATGACATATAGCATCAAAAAAAGTATATTATTTTATATTTTTCACTTAATATTGGTCCAAATTACTCTTTTCAGTTACATACTCATTGTCAAATACGATCAACAACAAATAATAAAAAACTTTGCAACCAAAATATTATAAAGAACAAACTTTAACATCATAAATATTCTTGTCAATATATTAAGATTAGTTGTCGAGATTTTTATGATTTTAAAGTTTGCTCTTTGCAATATTTTGGTTACAAATTTTTCAATTATTTGTTGTTGATCTTGTTTGAGAATGGGTTTATAACTAAAAAGAGTAATGTGGATCTTATATCAAGTGAAATATATAAAATGATATGCTATTTTTGATGCCATACGTGATTTAATTCTTGATGATAAACAGTAATTCTAGTATTTTCTTTAATGTTTGGGTTGATATTAGATTAATTAAATAATTTATTAGATCAGGGGCAATGGTAGAATCATATTATCTCTCTTTCCTAGTATCACTTTTTAATTACTGGTTGGACCTAATGGTTACAACATAATAAATCTCAAGGGAGGTTAATATAATTTTCAAAATTTGGAGCAAGGGCAGTGAAATAGTTAGAAACCTCATGGGAAATTTCTAAAATTATCCCATGTAATTATACTACAAATATGAAAACCTATCTACTCTTTTCTGTTTAGAAACCATGTATGTAAATATCATGCTTTATACTTGTGAGCAAATTGCTTTCAAGAGGAGGGGAACGATACGAGTCAAGTTATGCCATCGGATAAGGTTCAAGCCCCACTAGGACTGGTTACAAGAGCTCGTGCCAAGAAAGTGTGCGAATCCGTACAAGCTCTTGTATGCACAATCTAAGAGAGAGTTGGGGATGATTTGAAGGTCATTGAAGGCTTGGAGAATGAAGATTCAACAATATATACCTTGCTCCAAGTTGAAGAGTCAAGTGAAGATTAGTCTTGCTTGTTGCCTTAGTCAAAGCCGAGGGCTTATTTGTCATTTTAGTTGCTGTTTAGTTATTTATTTTGGTTAATAAATTCGGCCAAAACAACCCTTCAATTTGGCTAAACATTAGATAGCAAATTTAGTCATAAATTTGGCTCAAAAGAATCCTAGTCTAACTGAGTTTTACTTAAGTATTTTTAGTTTAAGTGAATCCAATTCACTTTAGGTCTAGTTTAAGTGAATCCAATTCACTTTAGGTTGTCAAGTGTATGGATCAATAAAATTTGTGAGTTATTCACTTTTCTCTTTCCAAGAGAGCTCCTTTGAATATTTGAGAATCTTTCTCAAGTTATTCATACCAAACTTATCAATCAAGTATCTCCTTGGTTGTGGCGTTCTACTACCTACAATTTGGTTCGCTAATTCATTAAGTCGCGGGTTGAGATAGTATCAATATTGTTCACCACTTAGAGGGTTTGATTGGATCAAATTCTCCGCTGTCAAACCATTGGTGTCGTTGTCTAGATCGTGTCGAAGTGCGTTTCACATCAGTTGAGAATGTGCTTGAGGTAAAATCCAAGGAAATTATCAAAGGAAGAGTGAGTGAGCATTCAAAAGATTTGTGTGAGGAATATTCCATGAGTGGTTTAGCCATAGTGGAAAAACAAGAGAGAAAGCAAACATCTATAGCAAAATCCAAGGATGTGAAGAGAACTTCTTATTGTACCAACTATTTTAACTTTGCATTGTCTAGTGTTTCTTGTTTTGTGCAGGTTAAGCAAAGTGCAATCGCCTTGATTTTAAAATGTTCCATTCCTACATCCTTTAGAGAATTGAAGAGCTTCCATGGAGTTTGTCTTCTAGGAGTTCGATCAATTTGGTGCCCATTCATGGAATCGAATGATTTCAAAGCTGTTCACGTCTTTGGAGGATCAAACTATGTGTACCTTCAAGACGTTAGAACTGACCATGTGCCACGAGTTTACATAAGGAGCAAGGTCTTCAATGGTTACTACAATGCCTATGCTCATCTTGCACCTAGTCTACTTGAAGCTCCAACTTCACCAACTTGGTTTCTTCGTCTAGATTCGGGAGCTACATGGGATACGAGTTCATACCTCTGGGCGATAAAGTACACACTCGCCTCGAAAACTCGTTTTGGCAATCATTGAAAGCAGTTAACATGTTATCAATCATTCATACAAGCCATATAATCATGAAACATAACAAACAAGGAACACTCACCTATTTATATGCAAAACAACGTCCAAAATTCTACCGGATATTACCCCCGGTCACCGTGAAAACCTGAGATGCGACAAGAAAGCATATTACAATTCACCTAACAAAACAAGTAAGTGGAAATAAGGAACTCGACTAGTTACGAGTAAGACATATAAAGGTGTGGTATGAAGTAGTAAATAAACATTTGAAGGTTCAAATGGAAAAGGTAGCATGTTCTAAGATGGAAAACGGTCATAGTATTTGCCAAACGAAAAATATACAAGTTCAAATAGAAACTTAGTCATTGAGCGAAAATTTGGGCAGCACGCCCTTTTGTATTTACCTATTTTCCAGCCATTAATGGCTTTATTATTTTCCTCAAATCAGTCCCAACATCTCATATAGAATAATCTCATGTCCAAAACCCGTTCACTAGGCTTAAAGTCATATAAATACAAAAATAAATACAAAAATCAAGCTAGAAACATTTCCGGATAAAAACAGTTTTTGACATCATTTTGCGGTTTTGGCACCATTGGCATTATGATTATCAGATGAAGGTGAAAGACACACCGTTTTGAAGCTAACAGATAGGGCTACCATGTTTCAGAAGGTCACTCAGTCCAGTTTCGAGTGTAACCAGGTCAAATATGCAATGTACTACACCAGAACCGCAAAAACAGGTTCACAAACCGCATTCTGGTTCAAACATCATAAGTCAGGCTACCTAAGTCCAAATCGGGTGATTCCAAATCCATCTGAAAACTAAGATACAAGGCTACAATTCATCAGAAGACATCAACAACCAAATCAGAAGTATTCCCCAGCCAAAATAACCAATTACAGAAGCAATTCTCAAGTTCGAGTAAAACCAGGGTAACAAGGGTATTTTGGTCCTTTCACAAGCTACGATGCTCCGATTGATCTGAAATTTTGCAGGCATCTCTAAAATATCATTCCCTACAACTTTCATGTTTTAACCCAAGGCCAATTCTGTGACGACCCCACCTCCCCCTAAGGCATACCAAAGGGTTCGGCGGAGCGCCTGCCCAGCTCTCGCCAGGACTCACTCACTATCTCAATCGAGTCATGTACACACATCCATGAACCATAAATAATATCCGCAATTCAAGCTTATAATTTACATTGATAGAAATCGAGGTACAAAGCCTCAATACACCAAACTAGTTCAAAACCTATACAATCCAAGTACAACATGTTCCATTCGAGGAATAGCGCGAGTACAAGACCAAAAGTCAAAAGTCAAAACAAAAGGCTACGCTAGTCTTTTACAAGTCTCACGCGTCACTCGTACCCCCTGTAAGGAAAACAAATAGCGTGGTATGAGCTAAAAGCCCAGTGAGGTTCCAAATAGCAAATTGACCATTATTTATAAGTACAAGTTTTCGATATAGCAAAGTAACGAGCACGAAGAGTTCATAAATGTGAGCAATAACACGTCAAGTAGCAATCTTAAAATGAGCGAGTGTAGAAGTTTTTCAAAAGAAATAATAATCCAATAAACAATAATCACTCCAAAGTATAAGGATACGGATGGCTCTCAGGAGCCAAATTCCCATTGCATTACCAGAAGCTTGATCACGTAGTAGTTGACACTCCGTCAACTTTCAAGTAAGTAACCAATCCAGTAGAACACCACTTACACGACTCTCCGTCCACCGTTCAAACCCCCAGCTGGGCCCAAAATCCTCAAGAAAGATGGGTGGTAATACTCGAGTATACCGATTAGTCGAGGAGATATCACTCCACTCGACAATACAAGAGACCCAGGGTTCGTTACCCAATCGACCAAGCCCTTGCCGGCTCGACTAGAGTAACTCGCCACAGGGTTTCTGGAATTCCAGGGAGTGCGCGCATCATAACAAGTATGTCAAGTCAATTGCAACCATAAACAAGTGTATATCATGTAAGGGCAAGTGCGATAAAGTACACTCTTGCCCTAACAATTCACGTATATAACAGGTAATCATATTGGTCACATATCAAGTTCAAGTATCAAGTTCAATTCGATATTTGAAAGCACTCACCAAAAGATATAGTGCCTTCACTGGTCACTTTCAGGTTATACTCCGGGTTCGGAGTTCAAAATCTGCGATAAAACTTAGTTTGAGAACGTTGAAACATGACTAGAATTCGAAACTTATACGTTTCGTTCAATAAGAATCAAGAAATGGAAATTCACTTGGAGAATACTCGTGAAATACTCGCTCACTTTTTAAATGATAAAACTTTTTAACATTTATACTTGAAATGGTCATGCGAGTCGAAAGTACAAGGAAAACGTACTTTGAGCAATCATTATTTCATTTCTCAAGGGTACAAGTTCGGCCAAGTCCTTATTTATATATCTTGGGACAAGAAGACTTAAGTACCCTAGACGGTTCAAGCAATAATCACTCTTAACCCTTACTCAAGTTGCAAGTAGTTCTCTAGTCTTCGAGCGTAAATTTGGGCAGCATGCCCTTTGTGTTTACCTAATTTTCCAGCCTTTTAGGCTTCATTGTTTTCTCAACAACAACCCAACATCACACATAAAACAATTCAAGCCAAGAGCCGTTCCCTAGGCTCACAATATCATAACAACAAGAATTGCATCAAGTACAAGTGCAGAAATTCAATGTGGCACAAGACAGATTTGACGTATAAAAGCGGAAATAACTTGTCCGAGGCTACGCTTATCGGATTAAGGCGAAACCTATGCCGTTTAGAAGCTAAGACACAAAGCTACAACATTCATGAAGGTCACTTAGTCCATTTCCTAATGTAACTTAGTCAAAATCTCAGATTACTAAACCAGAAACCAATTCACCGGCTGTTTAAACGCAGAACACTGTAATGGACATAACTCAGTGCACACAAGTCCGAATCAGGTTTTCTTTGGGGCATTTTAAAGCTACTTCAGAACACTACAACTTTTATGTTTTGGCCCAGAGCTAAATCAGAATGGATCTTGGTCAAAAATCGTGATAAACTGGACTGAACTGAAGAAACGGACTGCTGGGAAATTCTTAAAACAGTAAGGGTATTTTGGACTTTTCACATCCTACGTTGCTCCGATTGAGCTGAAATTTTGTAGTCACCTATAAAATGTCATTATCTACAACTTTTCTTCTTTGACCTAAGGCCAATTCGGCCTCTAACACACAGATAAAAACTCAGACAGAATGTAAGCAAGAATTTCCAGAAATCTGAAATCTTTAGTTTTTAGTGGAACTTTCCTTAATTTCTTGGTCTAATCACTCCCACAACACCTTATGACACCTCAATTGCAACATATAAGCATCTTACAACAATTTGGGCAGAATTTCCATAAGCCCTAGTTCATCAAATAAATTGGGGAAAAACCTCTAAAACATGCTAATCATCCATGATTCCACCACTATAATCAAACTACTAAACTTAATTTAACAAAATTGAAAGCAAAACTTAGAGAGATAAGCTCTCTTACCTTGAATAGAGGTTACAAAGAGCAGCCCAAGCCTTCCCTTTCCAAACTTTCACCACCAAACACTAACTAACCACCAAGGACAAGATTAATCGGTTTAGTTCTTTGGATTTCTCACTTTGTAGCTTGAATCAAGAAGAAATGAAGAAGTTTTTCTCTTGGTCTTTCCCTCTCTCTCTTATTTCGGTTATGGAGCAAAAAAAATGAAGGAAATGGAGCTTAACTTGTCTTATAAGGAAGTAAGAAGATTAAGGCTAATTGTGTCCACAATTTTTGGCCAACACTTGGACTAATCTTGTCCACAAATTTTTCTCTTTCTTCCCTTACATTTCTAGCCTTATAATTTTGGTCAAACCAGCTGCAAATTAGGAAGATATTTTGTGCAAAAGTCAATAAGCTTGTTTGGTAAGAAAAATGGTGGTCAAGCGGTGCGTTCAAACGGTAGTGCGCGGGACCCGCCGGTTCGCGCCGTTTTTCTTAAAACTTACGTACTAGGGTTTTTACTTCCCATTCACTAACCTTATATCATTGCTACTACTCACATATTATTTCTCACTTAAAAGTCACTTTTAATCACCCAATTTGGTCCTTGCTCCGTACCGAAAATTCATCCGGCGGAAAATCGCGAAAACCCTAATTTTGCTCAAATCTTGAAACCGAAGTGTAAAACCCTATTTTCCAGGTTCATCTGCACTTATTGTCGAACAATTGGGTAGTAGGGCTTTAATAAATAATAATTTTCAAATAAAAGGAAATTTTTAAGAAAACGTGAGGAATTTTCCAATTCCAATGATTAAATTTAGGGTTTCATTCAAAATGTGAGAGATTTAAGAGAACCGGTTAGTCACAAGTAAACTAGGGTTTTTGACTAAAATATTAGGGTTTCTAGTCTTTTAAAACAAAATAAGGTTTTAAATCAAACCCGAAGAAATATACTTTAATATTTTCTTCACAAACAACCTCCTAATATTCGGGATGTTACAAATTCGGCCTATAACTATGAGGTACAGTGCCAGGCAGAATTGGGGAAAATGAAACCCTAACTTTTAAATTTTCTTTCCAAAACAGAAATTTTCTGCAATTAACCACCATTCACACTCTAAAGCTTCATTTTAGGTCATTTCCAATCATCATACATGGCCACAATATATGAATCATATGAAAACAGAAAAATTCCAAATAAATATAAAACTTCACCAATTTCAACCAAAATCACAAAATAACACCAAAAATTATCTCCTTAACTCACATAGGTCACTAATTAAGCATTATTGGAAAGACAAGAGTAGTCCCTTAGTCACTCACCTTATAAGACAAGAAAGGAAGCAATTCAACACCTTAGCCTTCCAAACAACTTCACCAATCACCTTACAAGCACTAAACTAAGAGGTTTTATGGAAGGAATTCAAGATTAAACGGTTAGTTTGTGAAATTGGGCAAGATTGGAGCAAGAAACTTGGAAGCTTTTCTTTCTTTTCTTGGAGGAAGAGGTTCGGGCAAGAAGCTTTGAAATTTGGAGAGTTTTTGGTCAATTTTTGGGTTTATTTAGTAAAATGGTAAAAAAATGAATAGTAAGTCAAATGTAGGAATAAATCTCCAAGTGACACATGTCACTTTCATTAATTGCTTGCCTAACTTTTTGTCTCTCTCACACCCATCCACTTGGCAACCTCTAGATATCTCATAAAACCCGGTAAATTAAACCCAGTATCCAAAACTTAACCTAACTAGCCGAATTTTTCCGAACTTTTCGCACTAGAGGGTCCCACGTCCGATATACGCTCTTATTTTCTCGAAAACTAACCGATACTAGAAAATCATCTAAAAAAGAATATTTACTCATAAAACTTATCTAGAAATTTTCCTAATAAAGAAATGCAGAAAAATATGCCATTAAATAGAATAAAACCCAGAAAATGAGAAAATTACGGGGTCTCACACCCTCTCCCCCTTAAAAAAAATTTCGCCCTCGAAATTTTACCTTCATTTGCCTCAAACGAGTCCGAAACTGTTTGGGTGCCTAACGCATAAGCTTTTGCTGGCCCACTAGTTCGGTTCCCTCTTTCATTTGCTTGTTTTGTTTTAGCTCCCTCCAGTTGCGGAATACTACCTCCGCGTGACTGTCTCCTCGAACAGTTGCTAACTTGGTGCTCACCACTCCCATAAATCAAGCACTTCCGCCCTTTCCGCCAACAATCGTTCTCGGTATGATTGGCCTTTCCGCAATAGCCACAAGTCAAGTAGGAAACCATCTTTTGGCTTTCTGGACAAGTCTCCCCATATCCGGTTTGGCTTCTTTTGGTAGACCTTTCATCTCTCGCCCCTACTGTCCATGGTGGGTAGGACAAAAAGTTCACTTTCTGCATTTTAGAAGGTGCTATTGATTCACTAGGAGGTTCTTCAATCACACTACCAACTGCACCTCTTTTCCGAGTTTGGGAGGCTTTTACTTGTGCCTTTGCATTCTCGATTCGTTGAGTCTTCTCAAGGGCCTCCGTAAAAGTATTCACTTGCACCGCGGCTAACGCCTCTTGGATGTCCAAATTCAATCCCTGTATAAACCGTCTTACTCTTCGCCGTTCAGTGGCTACCAGTTCAGAAGCAAACTTGGATAATCTTGTAAATTTTGTTTCATATTCGGCCACACTTAACGTTCCCTGGCGTAACCCAATAAACTCCTCCTCCCTCCTTTCTTGGACTAAAGGTGGGAGGTACTTCTCGTTAAATTCTCTTATGAAGTTCGCCCATGTCCAGATAGTCTGTTCTCTTTCCCACTTTGCTCTAATTACGTTCCACCATGATCGGGCCGGTCCCTCAAATTGAAATACTACAAAGTTACTTGCCTTTACTCAGTGTAGTTTAGGGCTGTGAAAATATTAACCATGGTTTCTATCCATTGTTCAGCCACGTCCGGATCGGGCCCTCCAAGGAATTTTGGCGGAGCAAACTTCTGGAACCTTTCAAGAGCCTTATCCTCGCCCATCTCAGGGTTCCGATTTTGGTTTACAGGTATTTGGCCTTGTTGATCCACTAATCTTGCCAAGATATCCGTCATTTGTTGCATTGCCGTCGCCATTTGGTCTCTGGTTGCAACTCTCGGTCCTTGTTCTTGCTCGGCTGACGTTTCCCTTTCCGCTCTTGGTTCTGGGGTCCGTTTAGTTCTACGACCTCGACCACGTCCTTGACTACGTCTTCCGTCCATATATATTGTTTTCTCTTCTCTCTTTTTTTTTCCCAAAAATAACTTCATGAATAAATGCAATAAGGTGACGCAAAAGTAACCAAAATTGAGGGCACCAAATACACAAGTAAACATATATACACATAACGCTCCACGTAGCAAGGAAATAGCTGATCAATTATGCAAGTACGGATCAAGTCAGGCACAAATGCATATACACACATATACAAATTGACGTCATATAGTAAGAGTGTACGAGCGAATCGAAACAAAAGGTTATGTGTCGGTCCAGTCTTAGCTAAGGTAACCCTGTCCGGTCCCTTGCATCACTTACTATTTAAACCAGATATCCATTAACCTCTTGTACTCATTCCAGTCGAACAAAGCCTGTCTCACATGCTTAACACCACTTCAACTCTGGAGTACTCGGGCACGTGAATCCGAAATAAGATAATTCACCTCTCGAGCTGGCCAGTCCCAAGAGTAAACCATCTATAAGCGAAATTCCTACCCGACGTACCTATCTATAATCCTCAGATACCTCAAGGAAGTTTTAAGGCCTATAACATTTCCAATTCAGAGCTTATGCTCGAACGAGCACTTATTCCTTCATATCTATTCACCACTCAGTCCAGGCTCAATCCGCGCAGATACCACGCGAAGCAGGCTCTGATACCACCTGTGACAGCCCCACCTCCCCCTAAGGCGAACCAAAGGGTTCGGCGGACCGCCTGCCCCGTTCTCATCGGGACTCAGTCGTTCACCCACACAAATCAGAAATAGAACCACAAGAAAAACAAAACGAGGATCCAAAACTTAAAACAAAACTTATATACATAGATATCTCAGAAGGAAGTACAACCGTCAAATATATAGAGGTTCTCAATTCACCATACAACCAGCCCGTGCCAAGCACTAGAGCGAGAACCATTACAAAAGAAAACCAAGAGCTAGACCTAGCTAGTCTATACAGGCTCTCATCCTTGCTCGCATTCCCCTGTTAAGGAAAACACAACTAAAGGAATGAGCTAAAAGCTCAGTGAGGTTCCGAACACGTAGGCAAACAAGAAGTGCATTGCATTCATTACATGTAGCCAATAATTCAAGATACAAATATAAGATAAAGCGATAAACACCTTCATTAAAAGGATACGGGCTCATAAGGAGCCATTCGTTCATTCGTTCGTTCATTCATTCTCCTTTCGTGCCCTTATACCTTCGATCATTTGAAAATGCATTTTGTATAAGTAAAACCCCTAGTTCATTCATGCGTTCATTCATTCATTCACCCCATCCCGGACATTGTCCAGGCTCCACCAACCTCCACCAACCTACAAGGTAATACTCGAGTATACCAAAACGTTCACCCAGGTCCCTAATCGCCCGACCGAGTCCGCTTCTGGTTCGAGACGACCGGTAACAAGGGGCAGTGGCCAGTTCAATCAAAAAGGCTTACATTCATGCACAACTAACATTTCAATCGTTCAATCATTAGAATTTCACAACCATTTAGGCTGAGTTCGATAAAGTACACACTCGCCTCGAAAACTCGTTTTGACAATCATTGAAAGCAGTTAACATGTTATCAATCATTCATACAAGCCATATAATCATGAAACATAACAAACAAGGAACACTCACCTATTTATATGCAAAACAACGTCCAAAATTCTACCGGATATTACCCCCGGTCACCGTGAAAACCTAAGATGCGACAAGAAAGCATATTACAATTCACCTAACAAAACAAGTAAGTGGAAATAAGGAACTCGACTAGTTACGAGTAAGACATATAAAGGTGTGGTATGAAGTAGTAAATAAACATTTGAAGGTTCAAATGGAAAAGGTAGCATGTTCTAAGATGGAAAACGGTCATAGTATTTGCCAAACGAAAAATATACAAGTTCAAATAGAAACTTAGTCATTGAGCGAAAATTTGGGCAGCACGCCCTTTTGTATTTACCTATTTTCCAGCCATTAATGGCTTTATTATTTTCCTCAAATCAGTCCCAACATCTCATATAGAATAATCTCATGTCCAAAACCCGTTCACTAGGCTTAAAGTCATATAAATACAAAAATAAATACAAAAATCAAGCTAGAAACATTTCCGGATAAAAACAGTTTTTGACATCATTTTGCGGTTTTGGCACCATTGGCGTTATGATTATCGGATGAAGGTGAAAGACACACCGTTTTGAAGCTAACAGATAGGGCTACCATGTTTCAGAAGGTCACTCAGTCCAGTTTCGAGTGTAACCAGGTCAAATATGCAATGTACTACACCAGAACCGCAAAAACAGGTTCACAAACCGCATTCTGGTTCAAACATCATAAGTCAGGCTACCTAAGTCCAAATCGGGTGATTCCAAATCCATCTGAAAACTAAGATACAAGGCTACAATTCATCAGAAGACATCAACAACCAAATCAGAAGTATTCCCCAGAAGACATCAATATGCAATGTACTACACCAGAACCGCAAAAACAGGTTCACAAACCGCATTCTGGTTCAAACATCATAAGTCAGGCTACCTAAGTCCAAATCGGGTGATTCCAAATCCATCTGAAAACTAAGATACAAGGCTACAATTCATCAGAAGACATCAACAACCAAATCAGAAGTATTCCCCAGCCAAAATAACCAATTACAGAAGCAATTCTCAAGTTCGAGTAAAACCAGGGTAACAAGGGTATTTTGGTCCTTTCACAAGCTACGATGCTCCGATTGACCTGAAATTTTGCAGGCATCTCTAAAATATCATTCCCTACAACTTTCATGTTTTAACCCAAGGCCAATTCGGCCTATAACTATGAGGTACAGTGCCAGGCAGAATTGGGGAAAATGAAACCCTAACTTTTAAATTTTCTTTCCAAAACAGAAATTTTCTGCAATTAACCACCATTCACACTCTAAAGCTTCATTTTAGGTCATTTCCAATCATCATACATGGCCACAATATATGAATCATATGAAAACAGAAAAATTCCAAATAAATATAAAACTTCACCAATTTCAACCAAAATCACAAAATAACACCAAAAATTATCTCCTTAACTCACATAGGTCACTAATTAAGCATTATTGGAAAGACAAGAGTAGTCCCTTAGTCACTCACCTTATAAGACAAGAAAGGAAGCAATTCAACACCTTAGCCTTCCAAACAACTTCACCAATCACCTTACAAGCACTAAACTAAGAGGTTTTATGGAAGGAATTCAAGATTAAACGGTTAGTTTGTGAAATTGGGCAAGATTGGAGCAAGAAACTTGGAAGCTTTTCTTTCTTTTCTTGGAGGAAGAGGTTCGGGCAAGAAGCTTTGAAATTTGGAGAGTTTTTGGTCAATTTTTGGGTTTATTTAGTAAAATGGTAAAAAAAATGAATAGTAAGTCAAATGTAGGAATAAATCTCCAAGTGACACATGTCACTTTCATTAATTGCGTGCCTTACTTTTTGTCTCTCTCACACCCATCCACTTGGCAACCTCTAGATATCTCATAACACCCAGTAAATTAAATCCAGTATCCAAAACTTAACCTAACTGGCCGAATTTTTCCGAACTTTTCGCACTAGCGGGTCCCACGTCCGATATACGCTCTTATTTTCTCGAAAACTAACCGATACTAGAAAATCATCTAAAAAAGAATATGTACTCATAAAACTTATCTAGAAATTTTCCTAATAAAGAAATGCAGAAAAATATGCCATTAAATAGAATAAAACCCAGAAAATGAGAAAATTACGGGGTCTCACAATTCTTATCTATGAGAAAAGTGTTCGATCCTAGAGTATGGATTCAAACCTCAAATTATTTAAGATCCAAGTGTTCTTACCTCCGGAATTTAATGGACCCATAATTTTAAGACAAACATTTGAGGTTAAGTAGAATTTTGAGTACTTTGCTCTGCAGAAACCGTTTCCATCTAGTCACGTTTGCTATTTTAGTTAAGTCGTTTGTAATAAAGGCTTAATGGTCCATAACCTTTTTTTATTTACTTGTTGGATGATCTCATAAGGTTCGGTCAATACTATTTTATGGAAACTAGTTGTAGTAATCATGATTAAGGTTCTTGAGTTTTTTTTTTGAAACCCAATTTCAAGCGTTTCCATTAAGTGTGGGCTATTTCTGACCTCATAAATATGAGTTTATACCTTCGATTTGGTTGAACTTTTTATAATTGTTATTGTTCATTATTTGGTTATTTGAACCTATTATTTGAGTAAGTTATTTAGCACTTTACCTCTTTAAATCATGATTAATTTGGTACCATTGATTGTGATTATCTAAGGTGTTATATCTTCAATGAAAATTGAGATTTAACACTGATTCAAAAAGTGCTAACCATAGGGAGTACACTCACGAGAGTAGAGGTGCACCTATGTGGTTTTAGTGATTCATTTCATGTAATTTCATTGAAGAAATGAAGTTGTAGCTAATCTCATAACCATGAGAATATGTATGGATTAGTTATGAGCATAATTGATTCACTACGAAAGTAGGATTCATACGCATAAGGAAATTGCACCATAGTTAGCCAAAATAGTAGTACTCAATGATCCAACGGTAGCAGTTGCATGAGTAGTTAGTAACACCATAACCTAAGGAGTTTTCTTGTTGGATGACCTCATAAGGTTCGGTCAACACGAGTTTATGGAAACTAGTTGTAGTAATCATGATTAAGGTTCTTGAGTCTTAAACTTAAATGGCAGATTTTTTTTTTAACTCAATTTCAAGCGTTTCCATTAAGTGTGTATATTTCTGACCTCATAAATACGAGTTTATGCCTTGGGTTTGGTTGAAGTTTCTATAATTGTTAGTGTTCATTATTTGGTTATTTGAAGCTATTATTTCAATAAGTTATTTAGCACTTTACCTCTTTAAATCATGATTAATTTGGTACCATTGATTGTGATTATCTAAGGTGTTATATCTTCAATGAAAATTGACATTTAACAAGTGCTAACCATAGGAAGTACACTCACGAAAGTAGAGGTGCACCTATGTGGTTTTAGTGATTCATTTCCTGTAATTTCATTGAAGAAGTGAACTTGTAGCTAATTTCATAATTATGAGAATAGGTATGGATTAGTTATGAGTATAATTGATTCACTACGAAAGTAGGATTCATATGCATAAGGAAATTACACTATAGCTAGCCACGATAGTAGTACTTAATAATTCAAAGGTAGCACTTGCATGAGTAGTTAGGAATACCATAACCTAAGAAGCTTTCATTTGTTATTATCTTGCATAAGTTTGGCATAGTTTTATTTCTTTTAATTCACTGATCGTCTAAATAATAGCAAAACTTTAGTAGTGCCGGTAATTGTCAAATCTTTCTCATGGAATCGACCCGATATATACCCTAAATGATACGAACCTAACTGCGATTGGAAGAACTCGTATTCCAACAAGCAGGATCTAGACAAGCGACTCCAAGGTTTGATTGAAAAGAACCCTAAACTCCCTTAGAATCCCTTGGATGAGAACTAAGATTGATTCTTAACCCTCAAGAAAAGATTAAAGGAACTTATGGATATTGGTAGAACGGCGCCACGAGCAAGTGTGATTCTTGTTTGATAAACCAAGAAGAACACTTAGAACAAAATTAAGATATTCAAAGTTAACCAAAACTAAGAGAATGCTCTTAAAATTGAAAGTTGTTATTGATTAATGAATGAATGACAAGCTCGGCCAAGCCTTGTATTTATAGGCTTCATGAACCGAAATCCTACTAGTAATGGAAAACGATATTAACTCCAAATACTAAACCTAACTTACTAAGGAAATAAACGAATTTGGAAAGTGCTAATTCGCCCTAAATGGATAAGGCTGGTCGGCCAAGCCCACATGGCTGCCCAACCTTATTCTCAAGCCTACGCTACACTTAGTTCGATAGTAAAGCTCATAATGCAGCCCACCCTCTCCCTAGTCATCCGCAGCCTTCTCTTGGGTTTGGAGTAGGCTCACCATTATGTGATTAGGTTCTTGGATCCTCCCTATGCATGTATGAACTATTTGTAGGAATGTTTGGAGGGTCTCTCGTATCTTCTTTGCCCTTGCTCTAGTCATCGGCCCAAGGTTCATTAACGGTGCACATAGAGCATCCTCATTTGCGCCTCTTGAAGTGATGACTTGAGCCCTTGGTGGTTCTTCATCTGTCCCCTCCTCTTGAAAAGGATTTGTCCTCAAATCGAAGTCGTCACCTACATCAAAAGGAAGCAAGTCAGCGACATTGAAAGTAGAGCTAACACCATACTTACTTGGAAGGTCAAGTTGGTAGGTGCTGGCATTGACTCTGGCAAGGATTTGAAATGGTCCATCTCCTCGAGGCATCAGCTTGCTTCGCCTCTTCTCAGGGAAATATTCCTTGCGCATGTAGAGCCAAACCCAGTCTCTAGGTTCGAATAGTAGTTACCTACACCCTTTGTTTGCATGTCTGGCAAATTGCTCCGTGCGCTTCTCAATGTTTGCTCGTGCCTTTTCATGAAGTTGTCCCACTACTTTGACGTTTTTCTTACCATCAAGGCTTGCATGTTCACTCAAAGGTAAAGGCATGAGATCTAGTGGTGTTAACGGATTAAAACCGTATGCCACCTCAAAAGGAGAAAATTGAGTAGTAGAGTGGGTAGAACGGTTATAAGCAAATTCAATGTGAGGCAAGCATTCTTGCCACGTTCTCCAATTGCGCTTAATTAAAGCACGTAACATGGTAGACACGGTCCTATTAACTACTCCGGTCTAGCCATCGGTTTGAGCGTGACTAGTAGTTGAAAACAACACCTTAGTACCTAATTTAGTCCACAGTATTTTCCAAAAGTAGCTTAGAAATTTAACATCATGGTCAGAGACAATAGTATGGGGAATACCATGCAAACAGACTACTTCCTTAAAGAATAACTCAACAACATATGGTGCATTATCAGTTTTGTGACAAACAATAAAGTGGGTCATTTTTGAGAACCTATCTACTACCACAAAGATGGAATCGTCTCACTTTTTTGTTTTAGGCAAATCAAGAATAAAATCCATAGAAATATCCACCCATGGTTCACTAGGTATAGACAAAGACATGTAGAAACCATGTGGATTTATCTTGGATTTGGCGCGAAGACATTGTATGCATTGTGCAACCTCTCTCTCGACATCCCTTCTTATGTTTGGCTAGTATAAGTGCTCCAGCAAAATTGAGAGAGTTTTAGCTATTCCAAAATGCCCTATTAGTCATTCACTATGAGATTCTTTAACTAGTAATTAACGAATTGAGCATTTAGGAATGCACAGTCGGTCCAAGTAGTAGAGGAACCCATCGGCTATGAAGAACTTCTCTTGGGCCGTGTGTTTGTATGCTTCGAACACCAACTTGAAATCATTGTCAGTTGCGTATAAATCTTTGATAAGCTCAAAACCAAGTAGTTTAGCATCTAAAGTAGCAAGAAGTGTGTACCTTCGTGAGAGTGCATCGGCGATTATGTTCGACTTACCGGTTTTGTACTTTATAACATACGGGAAAGTCTCTATGAAGGAGATCCATCGCACATGCCTCTTACTCAGCTTGCTTTGAGATTTGAAAAACTTGAGTGACTCGTGGTCGGTGTGGATGACAAACTGTTTATTTCAATCCGTGACTTTTGATGATTACAAAATAAATGGACGTTACTAATGTTCTCTAAATAGACCTTTTCAGAAATGGAGCAAAACAGGGTTAAAGATTAAGCACAAAGGATGCTGAAACTACTGTCGGACGCACAAGAAAACTGGATCGGACGTCTGACAACCTTTGCGCAACTTCGGACGCATGAAGAACTTCACGCTCGGACGTCCCAAGATATTGAGTCATTCCTTCTAAACTCACTGACTTCGATCGGACGCACATTATCAGAGGATCGGACGTTTGACAAACGTTGCAACACTTTGGATGCAAAGCTTTGGAAGCACCGGACGTCCGAAAAGAATTAAAGAAGAATTCTCGATTTCACCCCTACCCTCGAACGCATGCATTGAAGGTACCGGACGTCCGATATAATTCAAAAAAAATTTCTTGAATTCACGGCCTACGTTCGGATGCAAGAAATTGGTCTACCGGACGTCCGATACTACTAACGGCTAGTTGACTCTTCAGTTACCTTCTATCCGTTGAAAACATTAATTGAGGAACTTTTTGGTCCCATATAAATAGAACAAAATCAACCACTTCCTTAGAACTTTGCACATTGAGATTACATCAGATCTAGAATGATTCAAGTGTGAAAATACTCTTCAAAAAAGATTTGTACTCTTAGTTGTGTAATTTTCGATTAGTTTTTTAAGTGTGTTTCAATTATTTCAATAGTGTAGCTCTGTGAGGGTTATTCGAGTGATAGTAAAACTTTCTTGTTTGACCAAGTGTGGCTTGGGATAAGGAGGAAGTGATCCTTCCTTTGTACACAAAAGATTGGTTATAAGTTGATCAACTTGAAGAACCTTGCTTTCTAAAGTGATATTCAAACTCAACAGGAGTTTGGTACTTGGTTTGATACTCTATCTCTTTTACTTACTGTCTTGATATACAAATTGCTCATCTCTTCTACTCACAAGTACTTGTGCTTTCTCATAAATTGCTCCATTGTATGGTCTTTTAGAAAAAAAGGGCAAGTACTCAAAAAGTGACTCGTAACTTGGCCAGTTTTTAAAACTACCTAATTCACCCCCTCTTAGATTATTTTCGATCCTTACAATTGGTATCAGAGTTCTCCTAGAGATTAAGCTCAATCGGTTTTGAAGAAAAAATGACAACCAATAATGCTATATTCTTTGAAGGACAATCCGTCACTAAACCCCTAATGTTCAATGGATTAAATTATGTGAGTTGGAAGGAAAGAATGATTATTTTCTTACAATCTATTGATATCGAGGTGTAGTTTATTGTCAATGAAGATCCATATGATGCCTCGATAGTTGATGAAGTCACTCATAGATCAAGACTAAAAACAAGAAGTGAAATGACTGGTGATGATAAAACCCACCTCACTTTGAATGCCAAGGCTATGAATGTGTTATACAGTGCTCTATATTCAAATGAATCTATTAGAGTCAAAGGTTGTATATCTGCAAAAGAGATTTGGGATAAATTTAGAGAAATTCATGAAGGGAGTGAGAATGTGAGAGAACAAAAAAAATCGATTCTGGTCACTAAGTATGAATCTTTTAAGATAGAATCTCATGAAAATATTAATAAGATGTATTGTAGATTCAATAATCTCATTAAAGATTTAGAAGTGCTGGAAAAGGAATATTCTCTAGGTGAAAAAAAAACAGAAACATTCTGAATGCCTTATCCAAGGATTGAGAGAGTAAGGTGACTGCCATTGAAGAAATTAGAGATCTAAATTTCATGCCTATTGAATCTCTCATTAACTCTCTAATCTCTTATGAGCTGAAACTCAAGTCTAAGATGTAGGAGGAAGAAGATGCAAAGGTGAGAAAGAGCATTGCTCTAAAGGTCTCGCAAGATGAAGATGACTTAGCTTCCTTGGATGGAGACGATATGGAAGGTGATGACAGTCAAATTGCACTCATCACAAGAAGTTTTAAAAGAATTCTTAATAAAAGAAGATTCAGAAAAGGAGGACCTAATAATTCATTCCCAAATCAGTTCAACAAGTCAAGGAACAAAAGGAAGCAAGAGTTCAATAAGAAACAAACTGACAAATGCTTCGAGTGTGGCCAACCTGGACACTATGCGAACGAGTGTCCAACGAAGAAAAAGAAAAAAGAAAAAATTGAACGAAAACCAAAGTTCAACAACTTTCAGATCACCTGGAATGACTGCAACTCAGAAGGTGAAGTCGAAGAAGAAGAGGAATCTGCCCAAATAAATTTCGTGGCCATTGGTGATGAAGAGGTAACTACTTGTAACTCTCAAATTGATAGTGATAATGAATTTGATAATGATATTAATTCTTTTATGGAAAGAATGCATAATAACTTGAAAGAATCCTATGTTAGAAACAAGAAATTAAAACAAAAGATCAATTTCCTGATTTGAGACAATGCAAATCTTTTTCGACAAAACAAGAATCTGAAAAATGAAAATGAAAACCTAAAAAGGATTGAAAATGATCTACATGCTGAACTCGATAGAAAAATAAATTTCTGTGACATGCTCAAAAAGGAACAAGACAGTTTAAAAAAAAGAATGGATAATCTTAATTAGTTGCTTCAACATAAGAAACAAAACTGCTTTCAAAGGAATGATACAAAATCTCATTTTGGCATTCATGAGAAAAGGTTGAATTCTAGTGCAAACGAATTTACCATTTATAAGAAAAGGCAAATCAGATTTGTTAAACCTGTCCATGCGAGTAACTCACTGACTATGTGCAGCTCTTGTTGTCAAATTTGTTACATGAAGAGTAATTGTTATGTGAGTAAGAATATGAGAAATGGTATGAAATGCATGTGGATAGTTAGGCATAATGCTAACTCTCAAGGACCCAAATTGTAAAGGGTACCAAATATTATCCTGTGAACTTTTGTTTAGGTGAACTTGGTGAATATTATCAAGGAATCAAAATGGTTCATAAATAGTGGATGCTCAAGACATATGACTAGTGATCCATCACAATTCATCAAGCTCAAACCAAAAGAAAGCGGAAAGGTAACCTTTGGAGATGATAACAAAGCCAAAACTGTTGGAATTGGTGATATTGGTAAGAATGGTCAAATATTTGTTCACAATGTTCTTTTAGTTGACAATTTGAGTTATAACTTGTTAAGTGTTAGTCAATTGTATGATAGAAATCTGCTTGTATTATTCAAAAAGCATGAATGTCTTATTCTTGACTCAAAGTTAAACACTATTTTCAAAGGAAAAAGAGTTAATGACATCTATGTAGTTATTTTGGAAAATGTGGATTCGTCTAGTCTTAAATGTCTTAAAGTTGCTAATAAAGACCCTTGACTGTGGCATAGAAGACTTTGTCATTTCAACATGAATTTGTTAAAAGAGATTTCCAAAAAAGAACTTGTTAGAGGTTTGCCAAAAATTAAATTTGAAAAAGACAGAATTTGTGATACTTGTCAATTTGAAAAACAAGTCAAAGTTTCTTTTAAACCCAAGAAATGTGTTTCTACTACAAAATCTCTGGAACTTTTACATCTTGATTTATTTGGTCCTACACAAATGACTAGTTTAGGTGGCAAAAGATATTGCTTTGTTGTTGTTGATGATTATTCTAGATACACTTGGGTGATATTTCTTGCACATAGAGATGATGCTTTTAAAAACTTTGTTTCATTATTTGCAAAGGTTCAAAATCTGATTAGTTTGAAAATCATCAAGATCAGAAGTGACAATGGCACATAATTTCATTTTTTAGCTTTCCAGAATTTTGTGATAACAATAGAATTATACATGAATTTTCAATTGCAAGAGTTTTCCAATAGAATGGGGTTGTTGAAAGAAAGAATAGAACACTTAAGAGGATGCTAGAACCATGTCAAGTGATTGCAATTTGTCAAAATATTTTTGGGTTGAAACCATAAATACCGCTTGCTACACTATGAATAGAGTTCTTTTAAGACCAATCTTTGAACAAAACCTCCTATGAGTTGATGTTTGATAAAAAATCTATTATTGGATACTTCAAAGTCTTTGGCTGCAAATGCTTCATTTTAAACATCAAGAAACATCTTGGTAAGTTTGATAAAAAATTTGATGAAGAAATTTTCTTGGGGTATTGCGAGAATAAGAGAGATTTTAGAGTTTATAATCGAAGGACTCTAGTTATAGAGGAAGCTATACATATTACATTTGATGAATTGAATAGTAATATTTCCAAAAGTTGTGGTGAGAATGATGATGCAGGTGTTCAAGAAGAACTAAAGAATCTCAGAATCAATGACCAAGACACTGCTTCACCAGAAAATGACTCAAAAGAATATGATACTCAGGACAGTCCAACACTGAAAGACAATGACAGAGATGTTAGTACACCTAACGATCTTCCAAGAGCCTGAAAATTTATTCAAAACCATTCTAAGGAGCTCATCATTGGTGATCCATTAGAGAAGGTCAGAACTCGTTCCTCCTCTAAACAATTGATGGATAATTTTGCATTAGTCTCACATTTTGAACCCAAAAATGTTGTTGATGCCTTGAATGATGAGAACTGAATTTTAACTATTGAAGAGGAGTTAAATCAATTTGAAAGGAGCAAGGTATGGACATTAGTTGAAAGACCTCAAGATTATCCTATCATTGACACAAAATGAATTTTTAGAAACAAAGTGAACGACAAAGGTGAGATAGTAAGGAATAAGGCCAGACTTGTTGCTAAGAGATATGCTCAAGAAGAAGGAATAGATTTTGATGAAACATTTGCACCCGTGGCTAGGCTTGAATCTATTAGAATATTTTTGACCTTTGCATGTTTCAAGAATTTTAAACTATTTCAAATGGATATTAAAAGTGTTTTCTTAAATGGCTTTATTGATCAAGAAGTATATATTGATCAACCTCCTGGTTTTGAAAATGAGATTTATCCAAATCATGTCTTTAAACTCTCAAAAGATTTGTATGGATTAAAACAAGCTCTAAGGGCATGGTATGAACGTTTAAGTGATTTTTTTTATTGAAAATGATTTTAAAAGAGGCATTGTAGATACTACTCTTTTTACTAAACAAAGTTCACGTGATCTTTTAATTGTGCAAATATATGTCGATGATATTATATTTGGTGCTACTAATGAAAGCTTGTGCAAGGATTTTTTCACAATTATGCAAAAAGAGTTTGAAATGAGTATGATGGGAGAGTTAAATTTCTTCCTTGGGCTCCAAGTGGTTCAAACCCGAGAAGGAACATTTATTAATCAAGCCAAATACACCAAGGAGCTGCTCAAAAGATTTGGGATGGAAAACTCAAACCAAGTTGGAACACTTATGTGCACATTTACCAAGTTTGACAAGGATGAAAAAAGTACAAAGGTTGATGAAAAGACGTATAGAGGTATGATTGGTAGCTTGCTTTACTTAACTACTAGTAGACCTGATATCATGTTTGCTGTGTGCTTGTGTGCTCATTTTCAGTCCTGTCCAAAGGAATCTCACTTGAATGCGGTAAAAAGAATTCTTAGATACCTCAAAGGAACTTTGAATTTTGGCCTATGGTATCCTAAGTGTCATGAATTTCCTTTATGTGGATTCTCGGTTGCTGATTTTGATGGTTGTAGGATAGATAGAAAAAGTATAACGGGTATATGTAGCTTTTTTGGAAACTTCTTAGTATCTTGGTTTAGTAAGAAGCAAAATGCTATTTCCTTGTCTATAACCGAAGTAGAATATATTGCCATCGGTGCTTGTTGTGCTCAATTATTGTGGATGAAAAATACATTGAATGATTTTGGATTGATATATGATTAGGTGCTTATGTATTGTGATAATATCAGTGCCATAAATTTGACAAAAAATCTCATCCAATATTCTATGACAAAGCATATGGACATAAAACGTCATTTCATTCGCGATCTTATCCATAAGGGTAAAATTTGTGTTCAATATGTCTGTTCAAAAGATCAAATTGCTGATATTCTCACAAAAGCCTTACCACTGGATCAATTTATGTTTTTGAGAATAAAATTGGGCGTTTCAGAAAAAATACTCTAAAAAAATTCTCTGGTCACTCTTTATCGGACGTCCGATGTGTTAGAACGGACGTCCGACAGTGTTTTTGATTATTTTTTCCAGAAAGTTCTGGTTTAGATAGATGTGTCGGACGCTTTACTTCGTTCGGTCGTCCGACACTCAAAAATTGCGTCTTATAAGGAAGTCCTCTGCGTCATTTAGTTCATTCTTACCCTTTGTCTCGGACGCAACTCTTCATATTCTCTCACTTTCAAAATTCAAATTCATCTCTCTTCGGATCAAGTTCTAAGAAATTACTTTGACCGACACCATTATATTCTTATTGCATGTTTATTGATCATCATAACTTCTCCCAACTGCCAACTGCACTATAAATCCCAATTCTTATCCAAAACTCTAGCCACTCAAATTCAATCTCTGTGGACAGTTCAAGCATCCATTGTAGTTCATATTGCACATTCCATCTTCTGATACTTATTTGCATTACACTCCACAACAAAAAACACACTGCATTGCAATCATGGTGAGGATTAGAGGAGGGTTTGTGAGTGCCGGACGCACTTTCAGGCTTAGAGATGAAGAGGATGAAGATGTTTAGGTTATCGAACCTTCCACCAAATCACCCAAAAGGGATCTGAAACTCGTGGTGAAAAAACTAAGCAGTCTGCAAAGAAGAAGTAGACTGCTCGAACTAGAGAGCCATCTGTTGATCAGATGGAGGAGCATCAAACTGAAGAGCATCCAGTCAGTGGCAGTGAAGAGGAACTGGAGCAGTCCACCAATGCAGATGCATCCGTCATGAAATCACCCAAGAAGGGAAAAAGAATCGCCAAAAGGAAGATGATGGCTCAACCTAAGGAAAGGCAAACTGCTGATCCTTCTAAGGATATGCAGGCTGCAGAGAAAAATGCTGGGGAATAGCAAACTGCTGAACCATCTACCAGGAAGTCACCAAGGACAAGGTCTAGTGTCCAAAACACTGGGCCAACTGCTCAACGTAGTGAAAAGAAAAAACGTCTTGCCAATGAGCAACTTGAGACTCAAACCGTAGAGGAACCAACCCCCCTACCCAAGTTCATTGATGATGATGCCAGGGAGAGATTCGAATGGATCTCAAAGAAAGATTTCATCACTCAGGGGACTATCATCCTTTATGAATTTCGTAAACTTGACCTTGAACCTGTTCTTAACCTTTTTGAATTCAAAAAATGGACCCATCTTCTGACCATTCCAAACACATACTATCCTCACATGCTTCATCAATTCTTTGCCAACCTTAAGAAGGGTAGATCACACACTGATCTTGTTTCACGCATCAATTCTGTTAAAATAGAATTGAACCCTGACATTGTTAATATTGTTCTGGAAACCAAAATTGAAAATGATTTTAAAGAAAAAATTGCAAACTTCTTTTTATATGAAGAATTTTCTTCTGCATATCATCATTTTCATGTTGCTAAATTGATGACTTATTTTCAAACTCATTTTAATACTCTTGCTGAGGCGAGATTGGAGGATCCCAATCCTCAAAATTTGATCATCTGTTTCATAATTTCGAATTTGTTGGTTCCTACTGATGGTCATAGGATTGATGCCAACAAAATGGAGCTTTACCTGTTCTATTGCTTTCTTGAAAAAATCAGAATTAATTTTGCTTTTGTTATGTGCAAATTCTTGTTCAAAATCAGCACTGATAGCCGTAGGAAACTTTTCTATGAAAAATTTCTGACTCTTATCTTTGCTCATCTTGAAATTCCCTTTACTGAAAAATCACCAAAAGAAAGTGCATCAGCTGTTTTCTCCAAAACTTATTTTGAAAGAAAAAATCTGAAATTTTTTTAGGGTCACTGGTGCTACAAGGAAACTGTTTCAGAGCCTAGGAGAAAGAATTTTCATGAAACTCCTGTTACCCCTAGGACTCCTCGAGATCAGTCCATATTTGTCTTACCCTTTATTATCCATCCTAGAAAGTTAGCTGCTAAGTCCTCTTCATCCAGCTCTGAGGTCGTTTCTTTGCTTGAAAACCTCAGACAACACATCCTACTCCTTGAAAATGGTCTGATGATGACCATGTCATCCGAACAACAAGCCACCTTCATTGATAAAAGGAATCTACTTGTGCCTCTCATTTCTCAAGAAAATGAAAATGCACACCGAAAGGAGTTGAGAACTGAGCTAACTATTGAAACTACTCCAGAATACCGTCTCAGCCACAGAACAACGGAAAGGCTCCAGCAACTAAAGAAGAAACTGATGATGATGATGATAATGATGATGATGAGGACACTGAAGAGGAAGAAGATCCTACTCAGTTTCGCCTAGCAAAAAGAAGGTTTGGATCCTCCAAAATCACCATTTAGGCACTTCCAGCCAAATGCACCTCATGATTAGGATGGTAGTTCATAATAGGCGTTTGGCATCTTCTGCATTTTAAACATTATGTGTGTTCTGTATTAAGAATTATATTTTCCTTCCTTTGCTGGTCTGTAAAACTATTTGGTTATCTTTTGTGGTTTGAATTAATGTTATTTTTATGGATTATCCCTTTGTTCTGGATAAATGTGCCTAACTTAGCTTGGTTTCTAATTTCTGATTTTGACTGCTGATTGAAAATTGCTGGTTGCTGCCAATATTGCTAATGCTGTGTTTTGGTTTCTAGTTTTGCTAATAATGGCTGATAATTGTTGATAGTATTGTTGATTGATTACTGGCCTCTGGTTGATCTAATGATGAAAAAAAGATGGAGAAATGGATACTGGTTTCTAATGAGGTCAAGTGTAATAAGGGAAGTCACTCTTAGGGGGAGTATTCACATGTAAGAGGATATCATTCTGAGGTGGAGTATTCACTCCTTGATGCATTAAGTAAGGGGGAGCTGTGCCTAAATTATTTTTCCTCCATCCATTGTTTTGTCATCATAAAAAATGGAGAGATTGTTTATCTTAGTCAGTGACTTTTGATGATTACAAAATAAATGGATGTTACTAATGTTTTCTAAATAGACCTTTTCAGAAATGGAGTAAAATAGGGTTAAAGATTAAACACAAAGGATGCTGAAACTACTGTCGGATGCACAAGAAAATTGGATCGGACGTCCGGCAACCTTTGCGCAATTTCGGACGCATAAAGAACTTCACTCTCGGATGTCCGAAGATATTGATTAATTCCTTCTAAGCTCACTGACCTCGACCGGACGCACATTATCAGAGGACCGGACGTCCGACAAACGTTGCGACACTTCGGACGCAAAGCTTTGGAAGCACCGGACGTCCGAAAAGAATTGAAGAAGAATTCTCTATTTCACCCCCTACCCTCGGACGCATATATTGAAGGTACCGGACGTCCGATATAATTTAAGAAAAATTTTTTGAGCTCACTGCCTACGTTCGAATGCAAGAAATTGGTCTACCGGACGTCCGACATTACCAACGGTTAGTTGACTCTTCAGCTACCTTCTATCCGTTGGAAGCATTAGTTGAAGAACTTTTTGGTCCCATATAAATAGAACAAAGTCAACCACTTCTTCAGAACTTTGCATATTGAGACTACATCAGATCTAGAGTGATTCAAGTGTGAGAATACTCTTAAAAGAAGATTTGTACTCTTAGTCTCTTAGTTGTATAATTTTCTATTAGTTTTTCAAGTGTGTTTCAATTACTTCAATAGTATACCTCTGTGAGGGTTATCCGAGTAATAGTAAAACTTCCTTACTTGACCAAGTGTGGCTTGGGGCAAGGAGGAAGTGATCCTTCCTTTGTACACAAAAGATTGATTGTAAGTTGATCAACTTGAAGAAACTTGCTCTCTAAAGTGATATTCAAACTCAAAAGGAGTTTGGTACTTGGTTTGATACTCTATCTCTTTTACTTACTGTCTTGATATATAAATTGCTCATCTCTTCTACTCACAAGCACTTGTGCTTTCTCATAAATTACTCCATTGTGTGGTCTTTTAGAAAAGAGGGCAAGTACTCAAAAAATGACTCATAACTTGGCCAGTTTTTAAAACTACCTAATTTACCCCTTTTTAAGTTGTCCTCGATCCTTACCCAAACTCCTTGGATCGAAGGTAGTGTTGCCACACTTGGAGTGCTCAAATCAAGGAGTAGAGTTCCTTGTCATAGGTGCTGTAGTTCAACATTGCTCCATTCAGTTTCTTACTAAAGTAGGCAACTGGTCTGCCACCTTGGATCAACATTGCTCCTATGCCAATCCCGGATGCATCACATTCAATTTCAAAAGTCTTAGAGAAGTCAGGAAGAGACAATATGGGTGTGTGTGTGAGTGCATGTTTAAGAGAGTTTTCTTGTTCTTTACCCAAATGGAACGATACAACCTTTTTAATGATAGATGTCAAGGGTGCTGCTATGGAGTTGAAATCGCTCACAAAGCGGCGATAGAAGCTCGCAAGTCTGTGAAAGCTCTTTACTTTTCCAATGGTGGTTGGCCTTGTCCATTCTTGGATGGCCTTCATTTTACTTTCATCCATCTTGATGCCCTGTTGTGACAGCCCTACCTTCCCCTAAGGCGTACCAAAGGGGTTAGCGGACTGTCTGTCAAACTCTCGCTAGAACTAACGAGGCAGTTAAACACAATCTAAAACGTTCTGGAAGATAAAAGCGCTCTTAAACGATTCAAAAGTCGTGAAACGGAAAAACAAAAATCGGAATCGCACATGAATAGTGCCTGCCACGTCACAATCCGGTCGGATTCTTAGCCGGATTGGAGGCAGAGACCAATTGCCCGGATTCAAAATTTCCCCTGTCAATCCGGCCGGCAATCCGGCCAAGAACTGGCTAGATTTGCGGCCGGATTCTCCTGCAGAAATTCCCGTAAAAAATTTTCCTTTTTGTCATTCAAAAACCGAACCTGTCCGAAATCCAAACATTCACCAACAAATCATATAAACCTTGAAATTAGACCTTTACAACCCAAAGTAACACATGAACATGCCCAATCACGTTTATACACGTAAAGATGCAAATTTACAACTCAAAAGAGATGATGGATCAAAATACACTTAGGATTTTACAACCATTGAGGAGCTATACAAAAGAATGTTAAAACTAGCTCAACTTAGCAACAAAACATCGTGGTCTCCCAAAAGGTTATTCATATTCCTGTAAGGAAAAAAAAGGCAATAGAGTGAGTTTTCGCACAATGAGGTACCCTCACTCAAGTAACGAAGTTCATGTAAGCACAAAGCCACCCAATCCAAATTCATTCAATAAATGAGTTAACTAACACCACATTTAAATAAAGATTTGTAAAAGGATACGGATGGCTCTCAAGAGCCCTTTGCCTTGCTTGCCATATTTGATCTTATCTCATTGACTCTCCGTCAATGTACAAAGAGTAACCAATACCGTAGATTTCACTTTTCTCCAATTTCCGTCCACCTCACATACCCCTACCGGGCCCGAACTCCAATCAGTTCAGAAATGGTAATACTCGAGTATACCGGAATCAAGAGTCTCATACCCAATGATTCCACATAAACAGTCCCCATGGCTTGTCAATCTCCTCGATGTAGACACCAAATTTTTGGTGTAATTTCTTTTACTTTTTATTCTCATTTGTCGTGGTTGCTTTTTAGTTTTTTTTTAGTTTCTAGTTTTTATTTTATTTTTAAGTTTTAGCGTAGAAAAATCATGAAAAAAGAGAAAAAAAAGAGAGGAAAATTGTTCACAAAAATACGTTCAAATTCAATCTTTTGGCATTTTGGTTTATTTTTGTTAATTTATTTTGAAAAAAAGGAAAAAAGGAAGGGAAAAAGAAAAATGATGAAAAATGGAAAAATGAAAGAAAAAGATTGAAAATGGTAACTTTGTTATTTTTTAGTTTGTTTATTTTGATTAAAATTGTTGTTTTATTATTATTTAGTTTTACTATTATTATTAAGTTGAAAAAAAAAGAGAAAAAAAGAAAAAAAGAAAAAAAAAAAACAACAACAGTCGCGGCATGCAAGCTGCATTTTTTGCAGCTTTGCAAGGAAGGACTCGGGGAGCCCTTAGCTGCAATATGAAGAGGATGGCTGAGTTGTTTTAGGGCTAGAGGGCTAGTATAAATAGAAAAGAAAAAGGTAGCCGGCAAGGGGGAAGTTTTGGGAGAGAGAGGCGGCTGCGAAAAACAGAGGGCAAAGCAAAGAAGCAGAAAAAAGGCAAGCTTGCGGCTGAGAAAGGCAGAGCAAAAGGAAACAAAGAAAGAACAAAGGAAAAATCTGGGCAAAAGGGGGGGAGAGAGAAATAGAGTTAGGTAACGGCTGAAGAGAAAGCCACGGGAGAGAGGTTGAAGGCCGGAAAAATTTCTGGAAAAAGCTAGAAAGGGAGAAAGCGACGACTGCAAATCTGGAGAGACCGAGAGGGTTGGAGAGAGAGCTTTGAAAAAGGAGGAGCTTTGCGTGGAAAGAGGGCTCCGTCTGGGGAGGAGCTTGACCGAGCAAAGAAGGAAAGCTGGAGAGTTTAGGGCAGCGGAAGGAAGGAAGCTACGGCAGTGAAAGAAACAGGAGGAGGAAGGAGAGAAAAGATACGACGAAAAAGGAACCGAAGGGATTTGCAGAATCTGAGGGTACCTAGGAAGGACTGTCATCAAGCCCAGGCGGAAGCTTCAACTCCAAAACAGTGAATAGGTAGCTTTCCATCTTTTTTTTTGTCTATTGCCATTTCATATGAAATCTGGGCTCTTGCTCAGTTATGGGTCTTGCATCTAGTCCATGTTGTTTGTGTTCTTTTTAGCTAGAACTGAACGTCATTTTAGTTATTCATGGCTGGTCTCTTTTTGTTTCCATTCCTTTCTCTCGTTTATTTTATTTTTTCCGTGAGCCAAGCTGATACTTGGCAATCTTGTTGGAGGGGCTATGTCTTTGATTTTTGTTTGCATAGCTTGGAAACCTTTGGAGTCTGTTTGAAGTTTCTGCTGCAACAAGTTGGAACCTTTCAACTGGTTGCAGCAGCTCGGGCATTGCAGTTTTCTCCCCTTTGTTTGCTGAAGCTCTAGTTCGATTGACATGTTTTCCTGTTTCATACTTGATCGGACTACCATGAACAACATCTGATATAAAGTTCTTTTTGGAAGAGTCATCTGACTTTGAGTTTAACGAGTGAATCTGGGGCTCAATGAACTCTTTCTATGTTTTTTCTCTCTCTCTTAGTCGTGTGTTCAATGTTACCCTTGGGTGATGGGTTCAGGAAGTTTGATAAATATTTGGGATCGTTTTTCTGTTTAAGCTTACGACATGCTGTTTGTTCACCTGCCAAATTGTAAAGACAAATCAGCGAAGAAGATAGCTTGCTTGTTAGGACATTAGAAATTAAAGTCAGCAGCGTCTTTCTTCCTGTTTGATGTGTTTTTGCTGGAGTTTTTTGAGTCAAAACTGTAGTAGACGTTCATGTTGAAAATCTGCCGCAGCTATGTTCGAAACTTTTGGTTTGTTGCAGCTATGTTCGAAACTTTTGGCTTGTTCGAATCTACTGCTGCAGTTTTGTTGCAGCTATGTTCAATGCTCCATCTAACCCTTTCAGCTTCATGTTTTTTTTCTGCATTTGAAAAGCGAATTCTATTTCTGTTGAGCTGAGATGTTGCAGCAATATATACCAAATCTTTTCTTTCCCTGATTTTCTGTTTGAGTCTTAGTAGATGTTCAAGTTACATTGGCTGCATTTGTGACCGGAAGTCTTTGAAGTTCCAAAGATTCATGAGCTAATCACTCTTGTTGTGACCTGTTTCTCATTTGCTGTTTGCATTGTGTCGGCCGTGTGGCAGTTAAGGATGTAACAAAAGATGATTTGCTGCAATACCATGAATTCATTGTAACTATCTGCATTAAAAAGGAAAAGGACTCCCGTGGCTCTAAGTGAAGTTTTGGCTGGATTTCCTTTGCTGCATTTTGCTGCTTTGTCTTTGTTTTGTTTGGCTCGGTTTCTACCCGAGAGATTCAGCAAAGCTGAACAATCATGTTTGAGTTGAAAATTTGTGTAGTTACATGAATTTGGGTTGATAAACAATGGGTGTTGAGCAGTGTTTTGATGGATTTCGTTCGAAGTCTTTTTGCCGAGAGCTTCATGAGATTGTGAAACTTCATTGCAGAATATTTCTCACGTCCTTGCATGAAGATTGCATGAATAATTTCTGAGAATTTCACTTTGACCCCTTGGCTTCTATCTAATGCCACTATGACCCAGAAAATTGAGAAAACTAATCAATTGGGTCCCTCTGACTTTTGCAGCAATACATTATGGCCCAATTACATTACAAATTCTTGCAATCAGGTCCTGAAGTAGTTGCATTTTAACCTTTACTTGACTTTTTCTTTGCCCTTGGATCCTTGAAGTTCTTAAAAATGTTTAATTAGGTTTGAGTGCTTGGCTAATGTTCGCAATTGAGTCCTTGGTAGCTTCAATTTTTCAACTTGATTGTTTGTTTGCTTTCATTAATTACCATGTTTTGTTAGAATTGGTGAACTTTGAGTCTAAATGAGCTTGTGTTTTTCCTATTTTCTTTAATTCCCCTAAATAAATTGGCTTTGGCCTTTTTCTTGCTCTTTGACTTTCAAAGTTTCTAAAATGTTCAATTGGCTTTGAATGGTTGATTAATGCTTGCAATTGGGTCTTTGGTGGATCCTTTTCTTGAAACTTATGCATTATTTGATTTCATTTAAATTGCAATTAGGAGAGATTTGGTGACTTTGTTATACTTTACTATTTGAGGTGCCGTGACATTTTTATTGTTTTGAAGCCATTTTTCTTTCATTTGGATATCATTCAAAGGGGGCGGTATAATTTCTTTTATCCCTTTTTGTGTCTCTCCTATGTGATCCAACGTGCTAAGTGAAATACATGTCTACTTTGCTTTCCTAGCTTTCTTTAATTTCTTTTATTTATGTCGTTTACTTTTGCTTTTTATTTAAGTTATTCTTTATGTGGTATGTGTACACCTCTTGGCTTGTAATAGATAGGGCTTGGAGGAGCATTCAATGAAGACCTATCGAAGACGTGTGCCTAGCTAGCAAATGTAATAGTTAGGGCTTTAATTGCCTTATGTGTCTTGCATGCTTAGTTGCTACGTGTTAATTTGCTTTGTTAGGGCCTTGCATCTAGTCGAGCATGCTAAATGTTATGTGCTATGTGTTTACGAGTGTTTGGCATGTCTACTCGCTTTCCATAGCCATGAATGAATGCGATGGATGAATGTACGTTTCTACTAGTCCAACGCTAGTCGGAATTCATAGAATGGGCTAGTCCAACGCTAGACCCTTAGGAATTTCCCTTCGTTAGTACATGTTTGCATGTTCATTACATGTCATGCATTCTTTTTTAGTTTTATCATTTTGCATGCCCCTCGAACCCCTTTTCCCTCCATTTTAGGATTTTTGCATTTCATGCTAGTTATAGGGTTCATTTGCTTGAGAGTCCCCTTTTGATAAGGGAAACGAGCGAGTGTGGCTACTCGATAGCCTTAGCACGCTAGTTTTGCTTTCTAATCAAAGGGAAAATCGAAGTCGAAAAAGTTAGGGGTCATTCCCATACCCGACCTGATGCATTCCTTTAGGTTCATTCATTCTCATTTTATCACTTATTCATTTTTCAATTCACATTTCCTCATCACTTTTCCTTTCCTTATTGTTCATTTTGATTTCTACTTCACAAAAGTGCACTTAATTACACCTATATGCACTTATCACTATATTTCATACACTTGCACACAAACACTTGGATTTTTCATACAATTTCACACATGCACCTTTTCATACACTGGCACACAAACACTTGGATTTTTTACAATTTCACACGTGCACCTTTTTATACACTTGCACACTTGCACTTTAGCCATCATTTGCATTAATCGACCTCTATAAGGTTTTCCTTTATTGGCCGCCACAATTCATGTGGTTGGGACCAAAAACCTTACAAGAGACATTTTAGAATTTAGGTTTGCATTTTTCCTTTCTTTTGCATTCATGTAGTGCATCCAAATGTAATAAATTCTTTGGTTAAAACAAGAAAAGCTTTGATTAAATCACGCAACTAGCCTTGGCTAGGTCGAAGGGGTGCCTTGGATTTTTATCCTTGCCTTCCCCTTCGTCAAATGTGACTCCCGAACCTTTTTTCGTTGATTTACGTGGACTAGGAGTCGTTTAAAAGGGGTTTCTTACTACTTTTTCCTATTTTTCCATTAAAAAAAACTCATTTTTTTGGTGACTTGGTACACCTTAACTCATTACCAAGTGGCGACTCCGATTTTGATTTCAAAAAACCCTTTTTAAACTACATTTTGGGTCAAATCGTCGCATTCTCAAAACCCCATTTAGACCCATTTTTCTTTTAAATCACAATTCATTTTCCAATCACAACAAATACATTTTTTAAAACCATTTTATTTATTTATCAAAAAATGGGGCGCGACACTCGACCAAACCCTTGCTGGCTCGATTCAATTGACCACCAATGAGGTTGAGCTCAGTGTTAACAGTAAAGGTCGTTGGATACACGTTCAAAAGACACCAGTTCAAGTATATTCAAGAACAATTCAATTGATACAGTAAACAGTCACATAAGCCATAGAGTGCGAGAGTGATAAAGTACACCATCGTCTCAATCAATTTCAACAGTATACATAAGCATTCAAGTCATAGATTTCAAGTATAACAAAGCCATGAAGTAACAATCATGTGAGTAGTACACTCACCAATCAAACAAAAGAGTTATCACAAATTTCCGTCCAATGAACGCCTTGCATCACCGGCACGCCCTAAAACACTCAATAAAACACAATGAGATTCAATTACGAGTCATAAATCCAAACCACACATCACTAATGTAAAGCCGTAAGAACTTGAAAGTAATATAAGGTACACTTGGTGCTAAAGGTTTAGACAACCCTAAGGTCACTAATTAACCCTTAAGGCAACCCAATTCCAAGAAAGCATATGGACCTAAAATTTGGACAGCATTTCCCCTTAAAATTTCAGATTTCCATCCTACATTCAATCACTTATATTACCCCAACACAACCACAATTACAATTACAAGTCATAGGCCATTCAATACACTTTATTAGGGTTACAATACCCTTTAAACAAAGCCCATTCAAGAGTCCCACCATAACCCTAGAAAAGCCCCAATTCAAAACCCTAAATCTGAAATTTTTCGTACAAAGCAGAAATTTTCCGCAAATAGCTACAATTAACACACCAAAGCTTTATTCTATACCATACTAAGCCATCATCCATGGATAACCAATACTAATCATATAAAATCAGAAAAATCATGAATAAAAACAGAAATTCATCAATCTCTACCAAAAGTCATGAACTCTTCCACAAAATCACTTCTTTAACTATCACAAGTCACCAATTTAACACTATCAAGAACAAAAGAAGAGTTTCTTTGCCACTCACCTTGTAAACTCAAGAAAAGAAACCACTTAGCGCCTCTTCTTTCCAAACCACTCCACCAACTACCTTAATCCTACCTAGCTAAGGGTTTTTCTGGAGAAATTTGAAATTTGAACGGTTAAATCACTAGATTGAAGCAAGAAATGAAGAAACAAGTTGAAGACTTTCCTTTCTTTTTCTCCTTGTGAAGCTCGGCCAAGAGGATGAAAAATGAAGATGATTTTGGGTCCAATTGAATATTTAGTAAAGTTAATAAATAGTGATCAAAGTCCAAGATGAAATAAGAAAGCGACACTTGTCACCTTTTAGGTTTAAAGTTATCCTTTTGTCTCTCCAAAATTAATCCATTTGGTAACATCTAATTATCACCTAACACCTAGTGATTTACTCCCTGTATACAAAAATTAACGTAATTGGCCGAATTTTAGCGCACTTACTGCACTAGCGGGTCCCACGTCCAACATACACTCCTAAAATCTCATGAACTAATTTATACTAGAAAAATGATTTAAAAACTATATTTTTTCATAAAAATTATTTAGAAAATTTTTCTAATAAAGAAAATATAAAAAAGGCATGCAATTAAATAAAATAAAGCCTAGAAAATAAGAAAATTTTCGGGTTCTCACACCTATGAACTTATAACAAAGCCTAGAAATGCTAATTGATCAGTGCAAAAAGTACATTTCTGATACGAATCCGATTCTCCAAGAACTTCTCGAGAAGAAATCGAATTGATCAGGTAGCGGAAGGATCTATCTTGATCAGGTTATGGGTACAAAAGACGGATTCTAAACTAATCAAGGACAACTCGAGATTGTTTAGAACAGTAAAATGGGGCCACAATTCAACGTGGTCTTGAATTGATAAGCTAAAACTTGAACAAAGGAGATTCGACTCACTTTGTATCAAGGGACGCTCTCCAAGAAATAAGAGAAAACTCTCAATTTTTATTCATAATTGTCTTTCCCTTGAAAATATCATAAGCTTGGTTATTTATAGCCTTACAAGACTCAAAACCCTAATCTAAATTAGAAAAATACAAGTTTCCTTATTTAACTTAATTTCCAAACTTGACACAACTTCCTAAACAAATTTGGAAGTAATTAACTACTTTCCTAAAACTCTAATTCAACTAGAATAGGAAACTAACTAACTCAAATTGGCTTAACTATGGTCAACATGACCTTAGCCTTTATTCCCTAATTCAAACAACTTACTTAACTCTCAAATTAACTGTAATTAACAACTAACATTGCTGAAAACTCAATTAAATAAATGATAACAAAAAATAAGCATGACACGGGGTTGGATCTTCAATGATTCTCGAGCCCGAGTGCACTATCAACCATCATTGGAATGTGAAGACTTGTAAAATGAATTTTCTTGGACTTGAAAGGAATCCAAATCTTCATGTTCTTATCATTCCCCTCCTCTTGAAAGACGATTTGTCCTCAAATCGAGTGCTTGCTTACAAAGGAGTAATTCGGAGAATGTCTTGATATATGCAATCCAAGAAGCATGTCGCCAACTGAACTTAATTATGAACACGAACCATTACACATGCTCCATTTGTCAATCCAATTGTACTTGGTTGGAATTTGGAAGGTTAGTTTGCTTGATTCTTGGATTCACTTTTGAAAAGCAAATTGCTATTTTATGAAAGTTTCCTAAGTGTATTTTTGGATTTTGACAGCTGATAATATGAACCATGTCTAACAAGAATTAGAAATCAAGAATGTGGAAATAAGATTCTAAATCCCTCTCAATTTCCAAATCCAGTGCAAGGCTGTTTTTTCTTGTCTTTGTGTGTTCGAATTGTTCTCCTAAAAAGGGGTGACAAGTGGCGGCTAACTCCCTAAAATATAGCAAGAGATGGCCGAAAGTGAGGATAAGATGAATGGGCTAAGAAAAGTCCTAAAAAGTAGGAGAGATAGTGGCTAAAATATGGGAATGGGTCTTTGATTGGAAATCAATCAAGATTTGGAAACCAATCAATATTTGGAAACTAATCAAGGTTTGGAAACTAAACAAGGTAGCCACACTTCAAGATTCAAGAAGATGACTTTTAGGATTTTCAAAGTATCAAGATTTTTTTCAATAACCCACTATGCAATCTATGAACTTCAAGAAATTACCAAGCCAACTACAAGAAGCAAGAACAACGAGAAACAAACACAAGGTAAAGAAAAAAAAAATTTTCCGGATGAACAGTATGCTACAGTAGTGGCGGATGAACAGTACTGCTACAGTAGTGAACAATGCCGATGAACAGTACCTCCCGTGAACAGTATCCCCATTTTTTTTGGTTGCTTTTGGCGACTTGACACAAGGTTACGACTTCACTTGGAAGAAATTTAATGGGAGTTAAACCCTTGAAAAACCTGTTTTCAAAAACGCAATCACACGATGAAATTCCAACCTCGATCAATCAAGGGGGTAGATTAGACTCAAGTGATAAAAAAAAAAAAACAAGAATCAATTTTTTTTTCTTTTTAAATCAAAAGGCAGCTAGGGTTTTGATAGACAAATAAATAGAAAAAAAGAAAAGAAAAGGATATTAACCTGAATCAAGAGCCAAAACTCTAATACCAGATGATACGAATCCGATTCTCCAAGGATGGCTCGAGAAGAAATTGAATTGATCAGGCAGCGGAAGGATCTATTTTGATCAAGTTATGGGTACAAAAGATGGATTCTAAACCAATCAAGAACAACTCGAGATTGTTTAAAATGGTAGAATGGCGCCACAATTCAACATGGTCTTGAATTAATAAGCCAAAACTTGAACAAAGGAGATTCAACTCACTTTGCATCAAGGGACGCTCCCCAAGGAACAAGAGAAAACTCTCAATTTTTATTCATAATTGTCTTTCCCTTGAAAATATCATAAGTTTGGCTATTTATAGCCTTACAAGACTCAAAACCCTAATCTAAATTGGAAATAATACAAGTTTCCTTATTTGACTTGACTTCCAAACTTGACACAACTTCCTAAACAAATTTGGAAGCAATTAACTACTTTTCTGAAACTCTAATTCAACTAGAATAGGAAACTAACTAACTCAAATTGGCTTAACTATGATCAACATGACCTTAGCCTTTATTCCCTAATTCAAACAACTTACTTAACTCTCAAATTAATTGTAATTAACAACTAACATTACTGAAAACTCAATTAAATAAATGATAACAAAAAATAAGCATGACACGGGGTTGGATCTTCAATGATTCTTGAGCCCAATTACACCATTAACCATCATTGGAATGTAAAGACTTGTAAAATGAATTTTCTTGGACTTGAAAGGAATCCAAATCTTCATGTTCTCATCATTAATCGATCAGGCAACGGAAGGATCTATCTTGATTAGTTTATGAATAAAATGGATGGATTCTAGACAATCAAGGACCGCTCAAATTAGCTTAACTATGGTCAACATGATCTTAGCCTTTATTCTCTAATTCAAACAACTTACTTAACTCTCAAATTAACTCTAATTAACAACTAACATTGTTGAAACCTCAATTAAATAAATGATAACAAGAAATAAGCATGATACGGGGTTGGATCTTCAATGATTCTCGAGCCCAATTACACCATCAACCATCATTGGAATGTTAAGACTTGTAAAATGAATTTTCTTGGACTTGAAAGGAATCCAAATTTTCATGTTCTCATCAATTTCTTTAGGTTAGCATATAGGCGTTCCTTTCGAAGTACTTCTAACACAAACTTAACATGTTGCAAATGCTCTTCTAGACTTGTGCTATAAATTGAAATATCATCAAAATATACTACTACAAATGTGCCTAAGTACTTACACAAAACATGATTCATTAAACGCATAAAGGTACTTGGTGCATTAGTAAGGTTGAAAGGCATGACTAACCACTCGTATAACCCATACTTAGTCTTAAATGCAGTTTTCCACTCGTCCCCCTCCTTAATTCTAATTTGATGATACCCAAATTTTAGATCAATTTTCATGAATATATGTGAGGACTCGCAAATTTATCTATTTTAAACTCCTATTACTAGCTTAATTAAATATTTAATTGTCCGTTTGCTCTGAATATTTTATTTCAATCTTTTTAGACCCAATTTCATGGAACTATGACTCACTTATATTTTTAAAATGACTCGTTTCGAAATTTAATTTTTGAAAGCCGTTAAGTGAGAATAGTGAATACGCGATTGGAGTTAATAATCGATTCGAGAATACAATAAACTTGGAAAAATTAGAGACTTGTTCATTAGTCTTGGAAATAGGTATTTTTATGTTTAAGTGTTCAATTATTAGATAGTGATACTATCGTTATAAGAATTTCTTGAAAATTCTATTTTAACGCGCAAAAAATCGGGAGTATGTGTTTTTACACGTGCGATTTAATTGAGGGACTTTAGACCTTTGTTTTTAGACCATTAAGAGTGAATAATAATAATATGAATGAAAGTGCATTAGAGGTATAGTCCACAAGTGAAACAAACTCGAGAGGAATCGAGCACGAAACGCGCACGTACGCGCGCAGGAGAGGGTTGACTTTTGAACAAATCGTGGCTCGCAGGAGAGGGTTGACTTTTGAACGAATTGTAGCCACACATTAAAGCTTCTCTTGGAAGCTTCATTTTGATCAAAACCCTCCTCTCTCTTACCTTGAATCAGCTGACCAGCCACAAGAAAGAAAAGAAGAGAAGAAAGCTCTTCATCCATCTTGCTCATTCTTGCTCCAAATCATCTTCCACTTTGCAACTAACCACAAAATCACTTGGAGATTCACTTGAGCTTGGAAGGAAGCTTCATTTTCACTATTTTTCTTGGGCTTAAGGTGACCAAAAATTTCTGATCTTAATCATCTAAGGAGGTAATGACGATCAACCCCTTGAATCTTGATTTATGAACGTAATATAGCACTTATAAGTTCATATCTTCTTAAGGGTAGCTTTATTTATGTTAGAAATTGGTGTGTGGGCTCTATGAACTCCCACTATGGCTTGATGGACTGATTTTTTGTGTTTTGAGTTATTAATGTTGGATTAGTGTTTAATCTAGTGGAAATAGGTTGTATTGTTGAAGGAAAGCTCAAAGGAAGTGAAGGGGAGAATTTTTCCATTTCTGCCCCTGTACATGCCGTGGCCCTTAGAGCAATTTTTTGTGGTTCTAATGACTTGTTTCTAATGTATATGTGTAATATAGGTTGTGTACAAATTTTCATAAAAAAATTTAGTGATTTGGTTGGCCAAATGTGGAGATTTCGGAAGTCTAGCAAAACTGAAAATTTTCCCGTAACTGCTCTGGGAGTGTTTTTCAAACGACTATAACTTTTTGTTCCGATGTCGAAATCGAGTGCCATTTGTGGAACTGGAAACTAGACATTCCCAGATTTCCAATGGTATAAAATGTACATTCTGATTCCACCTGAGTAGTCCATACGAATCGTTTGAACATGACTGTCCTGTTTCGCATCTACACTGGGAGCTCTGTTTTGAGCAGTGAATTGATGCTCAAATATGAGCTAGCTGTGGACAGATTTTGAAAATTTCTTCTAAGAAATTATAGATTTATGAATCTAGTTTTCAACGCCATAGACCACGCTCGATTCCAAGTTGAATTGAGTGAGTTGTGGCCAAAATCCGAAACTGACTCAATGATTTGAAACCTTCTTTTGGCTAGTTGGATGCCTAAATTTTGATTGGGACTTGTTGTTTCGAAATTCTTGGTGTTAACCACCTACAAAATGTATTTTAGATGTTTCTTAGACATTATCTACACAAATGGATTTGTTTGAGACATTTTGTTGGCCAAACGTTTTGAAAACGGAAAACGGAACACCAAGGCAGTTTTGTCTTGGGAGTTCTTGAGTTTTAATGATTTTTTAACCGACTTTCCGTACATATTTCTCTATGAAATTTGACAGAAGAATAGGCCTTATATGGTAGTATAATCATGCCAAATTTGGTGCTATTTTGAGTCCATTTCGAAGCTCAAACAAAGTCCCGAAGTACGTGATTTAAACCTGGGATTTGCTTAACAATTTCACTTTTGCAGCAACTTTGAGCTACCATATCTTGGTGCTCAAAATCTCAATTCATTTTCCACTTGTTGAGTTGAAAACTTTGATTGTAATTCTATTTGAGTTCCAAATTTCAGAGGCTAGTTCGCATTGTATGAATTTTGCCAAATTTTCAAATTTTGCCGAAAATCAACCCAAATCTGTCTTGGCATTTCAAAACAGCCACTTTGAGTCAAATTTTGAATGCCTTCCAATTGGAATTATGGAAAAGTGTTTTCTTGGAACTTCTAGTACTTTGAAAGTAGTTTCCAACGGTATCAAATTTTTCAATTTTGGATTTGTAGAAAGTGAGTTATGGCCTGATTTTAAAATGTGATAAAGTCAGAAATCTGGAAAAATCCCTTCCTTCATGCTGGCCAACAGGTTTAGCTTGATGTAGGAGGTTTTGTTTTGAAATTCTTGATGTTCATTGTTTTTCAAGTACTTATCAAATGTTTCTAGAACACTGGTTTTACAAATGAACCAAATTGGACTGATTTCATGATACAAAGTGTTTGAAAAGGAAAGAGAAGCTTGAGTTGGCAGATTTCTTTGAAAATTTCACAAACTTCAGTCGTGTTGTTAACTGCCTTTCCGAAGGAGATTTTGCATGAAACTTGATAGAAATGTTGTTCACACGTGGCAGACTCAGTGTATCAAGTTTGGTGTATTTCCAATGCCAAATCGATGGTCAAATGATACTTCAAAAATAGCCTTTCAAACCCGGAAAATGACAGAACAGTTTATAAATTGCGACCAACTTTGAGTTGCTATATTTTGACACTCAAAACTCTGATTTTAGTTTGGTTGTTGTGTTTTAAACCTTGATTGGAATTCTAATTGAGGTACAAATTTCGGTGGCCAGTTCACTTCTTGTGAATTTTGCCGAATTTCCAAAGGTTGCCGAAAAACATGACTAAAACTGTCTTGCCTGTTCAGATCAGCATCCTTGAGCTGAAAAATGATTGATGTCCGAATTGAATCTTAGAAAAGTGTTTTCTAGGAATTTTTAGTACTTTGAAACAAGATTCCAAAGTATAATATTTTCCATTTTTCGACCTACTGAGTGCAAGATATGATTTTTCTAAGTTTGACGCACAAAGCCGAAATTTGCCGATTTCTTAGAAAATGAAATTTTGGAAACTTGACTTCTTATCTTGATATTAATCTATCATTTTGGACCCAATTTCGTAGAGGATATGAGTTTCCTCAGTAACTTTAAAATCCACACTTTCGAATCTTAATTTTCAATAAAATAAAACCCTTATGAAGACATTAACTTGAATTCTAAAGCAAGTATACATTCTTTCTTGTTTGATAAGGAATTTGTGAAATTGTGAGGGTGATTATTGATCACTTTTCTTCAGGCGATCAAGAAGGTCTCGAAGAAAATCCCGAAGTGGATCATTGACGACTTTCTTTATTCACTTATTTTGATTGGTGAGTGTTCCATATAGGAGTAGGTAATTTGAATAGTTTATGACATGATTATGCCATGGTCATTACGTGTTAAGTGTTTACTGCACTCGGTCTCATTTAAGTAAGGTATACTTGAATTGCCCGAAATGAAATATTTGAAATGCATTTTTACGTGAAGTGTACTTGAATTATTTGAAGTGAATTGCTTTAAGGGATTTGTTAAGTGAAATGTTTCAATGATTGATTATGCTATGGCTGCATAAGTCGATTGGAGTGAAGCTCCTCAACTCTTAAGTGGTAAAAGTGAAAAATCGCCAATGGCGGCCTATTAAAAGGGCAAATAGCTGCCAATTAACCATAATTACTTACCGTAAACCGTTAACCATAATTACTTACCGTTTACCAACCTACTTGATTACCTACTTACGTGATTACTTGCTTACTTGATTACCTGACTACTTGATTACCGTAAATTATATGTTCATATAAAATTATCTACCATGTTAAGGAGAGCATGTACTTTATCTCACTCGACCTACTAAAATGATAAATTTTTACCGTTCACCGATTTATTTGATTACTTGTGCATGTTGTAAGCTCTAAGTTGAACTGGGCCCTGCTCTTGGTTACCAATCTGCTCGAGCCAGGACTGAACTCGGTCGGGTAGGTTGAAACCCTGGGCCACCGTTTCGGTATACTCGAGTACTACCACTAGAGGGATAAGGTGATGGCCAGACAAACCGAGGGGTTCTGAAGTTATAAGGTACAGTTGACCGAAATGGTTCCACTGGAACATCGTATCCTTCAATGTGTATTTATTTTACATAATGATAACTGTTTCATACTAATGTGCCAACGTGCGATCCTAAGTCATACTTGTGATATGCTCAAATTATTCGTACATGATAACTGTCTCATGTTAATGTGCTAATATGTAACCTTGAACCATATATATGGTATGGTCAAATTACTTGGCTTGCTAGAACTGCTAGAGTGTCTTGAAACCTCACTGGGTTGTGTAGCTCATCCCACGTTTTTGTTTTTCTTAACAGGGTTCGAGACCAAGAGTGCTCGTGAATAGTACTAGATTGTTTTTTTTAAGACTTTAAGTTGTATTATAGCGGATGACTATAGTACATATTCCGTTGGGTTGTATTTAAGCTTGAAAGCTAACTAATTGTAAGTGTGAGATATTTTGGAGTACTTTAATTATGTATTAAAGTTATTTGAAGTATTTCAAACTTTTGAATTATGGATTATAGTGAGTCCTGGCGAGAGTTGGGCAGGCGTTTCGCGGATACCCTTTGGTTTGCCTTAGGGAAAAGTGGGGGCATCACAATATAACTATCCCATGTAATTCATCTAACATGTCATCTAGTCGAGGAATGGGATGGCGATACATTACCGTTATGGTATTGATAACTCGGCAGTCTGTGAACATCCTTCAATACCCATCCTTCTTTGGTACTAGGATAACTAGAACAGCACAAGGGGTTAAACTCTCTCTGTCGCGCCCCATTTTTTGATAAATAAAAATGAATGGTTTGAAAATGGATTTTGTGATTGGAAAATGAATCGTGATTTAAAAGAAAAATGGGTCTAAATGGGACTTTTGAAAATGCGACGATTTGACCCAAGAAAAATAGTTCAGAAAGGGTTTTTTATATGAAAAATGGAGTCGCCACTTGGTATAGAGTTAGGGTGTACCAAGTCACCCAAAAAGTGAATTTTTTTTAAGGAAAAAAGTAAGAAACCCTTTTGAACGACTCCTAGTCCACGCAAACAAAGAAAAAGATTCGGGAGTCGCATTTGACGAAGGGGAAGGCAAGGATAAAAATCCAAGGCACCCCTTCGACCTAGCCAAGGCCAGTTGCATTGATTTAATCAAAGATTTTCTTGTTTTAACCAAAGAATTTATTACATTTGGATGTGCTACATGAATGCAAAACCTAAACCTAGGGGTATTGGGGGAAATTTCCCTTCAAAGGTTGAGTGGTGCCAATCACATTAATTGTGAAGCCCAATAACGATCCTTTGAAGAAGTCACAAATAATGCAAGTGGGATGCAAATGAAGGGAATGCATGTATGCAATGTGAAGACATGAGTTTGAAAAAAAGTAATAAAAGGCAATAATATGTAAGTGAAAATGTGCACGTGAGTGGGCAAGGTGCGGTGTGTGAAATGATAATATGAAGTACATGTGTGCAAGTGATGATAAAAGTGTTTGTGTGTAAGTGAAGGGATAAAAAGGTGTACGTGTGCAAATGAGAGAAAAAGTGTTCGTGTGCAAGTGAAGGGATAAAGGTGTACGTGTGCAAATGAGGGGAGAAAATGAAAGTGTAATGATAGAGTGGATGCATGAACCTAGGGAATTCATGCATAATGGGTACGGGGAGACCTAAATCGTGACTCAATTTGCCCTTTGATAGAGAGGATACAAGCGTGCTAAGGCTTAGAAAAAGCCACACTCGTCTATATCCCATATTTAAGGGGACTCTCAAGCAAATGAACCCTATAACTAGCATGAAATGCAAAAATCCTAAAAATGGAGGGAAAAGGGGTTCGAGGGGCATGCAAAATGATAAAACTAAAAAGAATGAATGACATGTAATGAACATGCAAATATGTGCTAACGAGGGGAAATCCCTAAGGGTCTAGCGTTGGACTAGCCCATTCTATAAATTCCGACTAGCGTTGGACTAGTGGAAACGTACATTCATCCATCACATTCATTCAGACTATGGAAAGCGAGTAGACATGCCAAACACTCATAAACACATAGCACATAACACTTAGCATGCTCGACTAGATGCAAGGCCCTAATAAAGCAAATTAACACGTAGCACGTAAGCATGCAAGACAAATGATTAAAACCCTAACTATTACATTTGCTAGCTAGGCACACGTCTTTGATAGGTCTTCATTGAATGCTCCTCCAAGCCCTATCTATTATATTAGGGAGATCCTACTACGATCTAAAAGGGGGAAAGGGAATAAAATAATTGAATCCCTAACTATTACAAGCCAATAGGTGTACACATACCCCATAAAAGAATAACTTGACAAAAAGCAAGAGTAAATGAAATAAAGGAACTAAAGAAAGGCAAGGAAAGCGAATTTAGACATGCAATATTCACATAACACGTTGGATCACATAAGAGAGACAAATAAAAGGTAAAAGAAAGTTATACCTCATCGCAATGGTAAGCAAATGAAGGAAAAATGTCTTCAAAACAATAAAGAGGTCAAGGTACCACTTTAATTAAGAAAAATGCAAAAACAAAGCTCACTTGATCGTAAAGCTCCCAAAGTCATGACTTAAGTGCAATTGACAAAGCATGGTAGCTGATTGAAGCAAAACAATCAATTGGAGTTGAAAAATTGAAGCAATCAAGGACCAAATTGAAGACATTATTCGATTGGTTGGGTCATAGTGAGACAAGGGGAGACTTGAGGGGTCAAAGTGCAATTTCTGAAAATCATTTACATGCAAGTTCATGCAAAGTAACGTGAAATAGCATTCTGCATCTAAAACAAGCTAGAACTGCCGCATCTTGTTCCATTTTCGATCACCAGACTTAGAGCTAACATTCAATCATCCAAATTTCAAGCTAAACAACACACCATACAATCTTGACATCCCAACAAGCAAAACACAGAATGAGATCATGCGACTTTCTAAAAAACTTCATGAAGCTTTCTACAACCAGAAAAACTATTGCAACCTTGCTTCCTCACGCATACTTCAGATCTAACACCAGAGTTTAATCAAAACTTCTAAACCAAACCACCAAAACTCGAACTAAACACTAAGACACATGACCCAGACATTTAAATGAGCAAGGAGCTTAGCAAAATCTAGCATAGCAAATCTGGAAAAATCATTCAACATGGTTCGGCAAAACTGAAGTGCTTTTTCCAGCAAGTGTTTGGGCATAATTCAAATGTTTTAAACCCAATCATGAAACCCATTTTCATTCATTCAACCCCTCTGTCCACATAAGATCAACCCGCAAATGGAATGGCCAAAACTTGGTGGTCAATTGCAGGAAAAAAAAACAAAGAGAATGCTGCAACTTGAATTTTCAGCAATATCATATCACAAGTTTCCAACAAACTTTCAGACTCAAAGTGCACCAGTAATGACCTACATTCATGCTAACCTTTGACCCAACCCAATCCGAAACAGGCATGCAAATCTGGAAGCAGAACTTTATGCAAAAGGATTCAGCAACAAGTTTGCGGCACAACAAAACTACCAGAGCTGTAATCTTTTCGAATCAAATCAACACCTCATATAACCCCCCCTTCCAACGCCAAATCGGTCTGATGCTACAATTATAATGCAAGATTATACCAGCGAAAACGGAAATAAAACAACAAGGAAAGAACCCACAACTTCTGAGAGCAAAAAGAAAGAGCAAAACAATCTGTTTTAAAGACCGAACTTGTATGGCGGAGAAGAATCCAGAGATTACCTCTGGTAAGATGAGCCGGTTCAGATACAAATCAAACCGCTGGTGGAAAACTGCGGGATGCTCTTCTGAGATTGACGGGCCGCCACCTGAAGCTTGAGTCTGGTTTCTGCTCCTTCAGCTGCGTTTTTCCTTCTAATCTGTCTCGGTCGTTCTTCTTATCTTTCTCACTTTGTCCGACAGATATTCTCTCCCCTCTCTCTAATCTCTCAACCGTCAAAAACCTCTCCTTTTCCTTGATCAAAACCCAGCTCTCTAGTTTCTTTTTCCAGTTTTTTCCTCAGCCGACATACTCGCTCTTTTTTCGTCACCTCCGTCTTCTGATTTTTTCCTTTGCCGTTTTTTCCTCCTCTCTTGCGGCTGCTCTCTTCCCTTTTTTGCCGTCCATCCTCTCCCCTGCGGCTGCTCTGTTTCTTAGCCTTTTATATGGTGCCCTTCAACCCTAAAAAACCCAGCAACCTCCGTCCAAATTTGCAGCCAAGGGCCTGCCCCAGCTCCCTCTTTCAGTTTTTCTCTCGCTGTCCCCACTCTCAATCTCTCCGCTCTCAGTTTTTCTTTTTGCCGTTCTTACTCTCCCCCTCTATCTTCCAACCGTCCCCCCTGATCTCTTTCTCTCTAGCCCACCGACTCTCTCTCCGTTAGCTCAAAAACCTAGCCCCCCTCCTTCTAGATTCATCCCCCCTCCAGGTGTCCTAGACACCTGGCCTCTTCAGCCAAAAATTTCCCCCAGGACCTCCTGCAACTTTCATTTGCAAGCTGCGGCAAAAATGCAGCTTTTGGCTTCTCTCTTTTTTTTTCTTTTTTTTTTTTTTAAAAAAAAATTTAATGATTTAACAAAAATAATAGTAAACTAAATAAAACTAAATAATAACAAAACAACAATTTTAATCAAAATAAACAAACTAAAAATAACAAAATTACCATTTTCGACCTTTTCTTTTATTTTTCCATTTTTCATCATTTTCCATTTTTTCAAAAATAAATTAACAAAAATAAACCGAAATGCCAAAAGATTGAATTTGAACGTATTTTTGTGAACAATTTTCCTTTTTTCCTCTTTTTCATGATTTTCTTTTTCCCCTTTTTTCATTTTTCACTTTTCCTTTTTTTTTCTTTTTCTCTAAAAATTCTACGCTAAACTTACAAAATAAAAACTACAAAAACAACTAAAAACTAAAAAGGGAATAAAACTAAAATAAAATAAAACCTAAAAGGGCTAGACAAACACATAATGAACTAAAACGCAAATCATCTAAACACAAAGCATTAATTCAAAATTTGGTGTCTACAGTTTGCCCCTCTTTGTCTGAGTTTTGAAAAAACTTGAGACAAAGAAGTAGACACCAAATACCTACCTGCTTTATCTGGTGGCGAACGTCATGAACGGTGGACGTTTTTAGAAATGGGGACTGACCCCTCTTGACAAAACTTAAAGTGTAATTGATTTAGATCAGGAAATTAAATGCGGGACCGGCCTGAACAAAAATAAAAAATGGGACTGGCCCGAACAGGAATTAAACGGGACTGACCCGAACAGAATTTAAACGGGACTGACCCGAACAGAATTTAAACGGGACTGACCCGAACAGACATTTAAACGGGACTGACCCGAACCAGAATTAAAACGGGACTGACCCGAACAGAATTTAAACGGGACTGACCCGAACAGGAATTTAAACGGGACTGACCCGAACAGAAATTAAACGGGACTGACCCGAACAGAATTTAAACGGGACTTTAAACGGGACTGACCCGAACAGAATTTAAACGGGACTGACCCGAACAGGAATTAAAACGGGACTGACCCGAACAGAATTTAAACGGGACTGACCCGAACAGGAATTTAAACGGGACTGACCCGAACAAGAATTTAAAACGGGACTGACCCGAATAAGAATTTAAAACGGGACTGACCCGAACAGGAATTTAAACGGTACTGACCCGAACAAGAATTTAAAACGGGACTGACCCGAACAAGAATTTAAAACGGGACTGACCCGAACAAGAATTTAAAACGGGACTGACCCGAACAAGAATTTGAAACGGGACTGACCCGAACAAGAATTTAAAACGGGACTGACCCGAACAGAATTTAAACGGGACTGACCCGAATGATCTTTGAATCATGGGACTGACCCGAATGAACTTTCAATCGTGGGACTGACCCGAATGAGCTTTGAATCGTGGGACTGACCCGAAAATACTTTTGATCGAGGGACTGACCCGAATATGCTTTTGATCGTGGGACTGACCCGAAAATGCTCTGACAATCGGACAGTGGGATTAAACCCAATCCTGCCGTGATGAAACTTGATTTGATTTTTGATTTTTGATTTTTGATTTTTGATTTTTTTCTGATTTTTTTCTATTTTTTTCTGATTTTTTTTTTGTTTTTTTGATTTTTTGATTTTTTGATTTTTGATTTTTTTTCTGATTTTTTCTATTTTTTTCTGATTTTTTTTTTGTTTTTTTGATTTTTTGATTGAGTTTTTGATTTTTTGATTTTTGATTTTTGATTTTTTTTTTTTTTTTTTTTGAAAAACTTCCCAAAATAATTTGCCCCAGTATGATGAATTGATCAGTGGGATTACACCCAAGCCTGCCTTGGTTGCACTGGCGGCACAAATTTCAGACTCAATAGAATGTCGGCGGCACAAAGTCCAGGCCCGACGTGATTTTTGGAAGGTTGGCGGCTCGAAGTCCAGGCCCAACTTGATTTTTGGAAGGTTGGCGGCACGAAATCCAGGCCCAATGTGATATTTGTGAATGGCCAGTGGGATAAGACCCAGTCCTGCCACCCAATTGGTCAAGAAATTGAATTTGGTTTGGCAAGAAACAAGAAATTTGATTTTCCAAGAAACAAGAATTTGAACTTGATTTTTGATTTTTGAATTTTGAATTTTCGAGAGAATCTTTTTCAAAATAATTTGCCCTCAGTGTAGGGCCCTTTTTCCCTTCTTTCTTTTCTTTCTTCGGCGTTGGCCTTTCACATCACCAGGTGCTTGTTCGTCGATTTCAACTATGAATACCTGCACAGGGGCTTACCAAAATATGACATGCACTTGAATTTCATGAAAAGAAACAGCGTGTTTGATTTGAAAAATGCATTATTTGATTCTTGGACGAAATCCTCAAATGAACTATAAAAATTTTGCCCCAGTGTGGGCTTATTCTGTGAAATCCCATGAATAAAAATTTGCCCCAATGTGGGCCCATTTAATGGAAAAAGCTTGTTCGGATGACTTTCCATTTATTTGAACACTGTAAGAACTATGTTTCCTACAAGGAAATCTCATGATGAATTTCTTGAAATAATACCAAATTACAAGTGATTCTTTCCTTATTTTAGCACCGATGCTTTGGGTAATGAGTCACCATTTCCTGTTGGCTCAATCTTTCAGGACCAACCGAGTGGGTGTTATTTCTGATTTTGGGGTGGCTAAGGAAAATGAGAAGTCAAGATTTGTCTTGTTATTGTGCTCCCAATTGTATGTAATCCATTCAATGTCACATCTTAGTGAAAGCAAAGAGTTTGTCACTCTTATTTCTTAAGAAAACTTAGTCAACGTATAAGCTTTATAGGCTTGCAACAAAAATGGATAGAAGCGATAGCTAAACCCGTGAAAAAGGGTTATACCCTTATGATCACAAATGATTTGATGAATTTCTTATGAGCATGATCCTTACTTTGGATTGTCATGAAGGAATAAGTCAACGATGGACTTTGTTAGCTTGTAATGTGGCTTGAAACGATAGCTGAAGGATAAGTCTTTCAAGGACATTGCACTGAAGATCGCATTTTTCCAAAACTGCCCCTATTCTGAACTCAAAGATCTCAGAATTTGTTTGTATTCTTCTCATCATTTACCAGGGATTTCAACATCGAATTTTCTGCTTTTCTTGCATTTACTTTTCTTACTTTGCTTTTTGCCTCTTTTCCCTTTCCCTCAACTTGGTGGGTTTTCACATGGTGAGTAGTGTCAACCCCATACCCAAACAATTCAAAAATACAGCTAAAATTTTCCGGCATCAGAAATTTTCTTGACAAGGCCATTGCAAAGAACAGAAGTCAGGACTTTTCAGCTTTTGTAATGGGGTCTGGTGGGGTGCTTAGAAAAGTTAAGGCTTGAAAGCGGATTTCAAAAGTGGTTTGAATAATCTGAGATCGCATTGCTGCGCCAACCCTATTTTAGGGCTAAATCAGAATTTGCCCCAGGGTTTATGCTCAATTGAGGCTTTTCTCTTTCATTTTCTTTTGATTGATTTTCCTTTGGCTTTTTTGCCATTTTTGAACTTTCACAAAATTTGCCCCAGTTTATTTTTGAACTGAGGTTCTCTTTTCTTTTTTCTTCTTTTGCTTTTGTTGCTTTAGCACTTTTCGCCCTTTGGGACTTTTATTCCTTTTTCAATCTCAAAGTTACCCCAGTGTGGGGTTTGCGATTCTCAGGGGTCGCCAAACGAAGTATTTTATTCTGAAGGCTCAAAAGGGACAACTAGGGATAGAATGTTCGATTGGAAAAGAAGAGGGCCTGACTTTTATTCCGTTCCTTACATTAACTCTGAAAGGAAACTTTCGTCAATGCGAAAATTTTTTACATGTATCTGAATTAATTGACTGAGGGAGACCCTTGTTCATCCATATTTGTGAAACATAGGCGGTCCGTGCGGACAAAACTCTTCCTTTTCTTTTCTTCTTTTTTTTCTCAAAAATTGAAACCCAAGTGGAAATTTCTCCAATTCGTGATTCCCTCTTTATTTTTGCTTTTCTCCCTTTTTTTTCTTTTTTTCTTTTTCAAAATTCCCCAATCTCCTTCCCCAATGTGGGGTGCGATCATATGTGCACTCGAAAAGAACCACCAATTTTTTTGGCTCAAATGAGGATGCAAGGGATAAATGGTGTTTAGGTCGTAAAAATGATGGCCAAAGTATCATTCTTACACCTCATGACAATCAGAGTAACGCAATGCTCATTGAAAATCCACTCCCTTTTGATATGTGAAAATTTTCCAATGTAGGGTAGTGAGCTTTAAGACTCTTATTTGAAACGAAATTATTCTCTTAAAGGCTCAAACGGGAGAGCAAATGATAAAATGTGTATAGGTAGAGAAACGAATACTTAAAGTATCATTCCAAATTCTCAAAACAAACAAGAATAATGCACATTTTTGCCTTCATTGAGAGGTGAATTGAATCTAATTAGACGCTATGGACATTTTTCCAAGCAAAGATTGCCCCAATTTGCAATTTATCAATCAATGTGACTGATTTTATTTTGGGGTCAATAGGAGTGGGCAAAATATGAATTGTATAGTAAAAGGAAAAAAGGTATCTCATTGGTCTTTTGAGTGACTTCTTTTAACTTTGAGCACTCTTATTGGATAGCTCGGATCACCAATCTAGTGTACGCAAGAATTTTAGAAAGCATACACTTGTGAATTTTCAGACTGGAGGTTGAGGAAATCTCAATTTAGTCTTATTTTCTTAAAATTCATCATGAAATTTCCAATGAGCAAAAAGAACAATAATTGTCCAAAAATTTTATTGCTGAAAGAGTTTGAAACAAAATGCTCATTCAATTATAATACAGATGAGAAGAGAAAAACTTCTAAGAACTCCCCATACACACATTTCTGCCTCTTTTGGGAACAAGAATGTATTAACAAATCCAATATACAGAGTCTTCTTTGAAAAACAATTATGAAATCTCTTAGAAGCTCTTAGTCTAGAACTTTCAGATGGATCTTTCACGTTTCCATTGTAGGATCTGCCCAAGAATCAAATAATACTTGTAATCTTCAAACTTTATGGGATTAAAATTAGCATCAGATATAGAAGAATATTTTCGTCTTATTGAAACATTTTTATGAATGCAGGGGAGGGGGAAAACAAAAGAAAAATACCCAAAGTTAGTAGGCAAAACTGCAAAATCGGTATGCATGTCCTATGGGGGAACCCTTTTTGTGCCAAAGGTAGGCCTAGCATGAAAATGCGATCCTCTAGGGTAGGCACTATACCATACCTGATGGATCCGATCAACTCATTGAGTGAGGAGTAATTTTTGAAGAATTTGGTCAATTGGAGAGACGAAAGACACTTTGTCAAAAAGAGGATCTCGTCCGAAGGGATTGATCACTTTTGATCGATATTTGCAAAAACGCATGGGTTTGACCTTGACGAACTTCCTATCGAAGAGATTGGAATTCCTTGATAAAATTTTCTCAGTGAAGCGCGGGTCAAAATTCCAACTGATCAAATGTCTGGATGCAATGAATGGTTTTCTCAAAACCGACTAGGTTTCCAAATTGAAATTCGTCATTGAAACCCTACTCGGTCAAATGGGTTGAACGAAATTGACAATTTTATTTAAAATCGACCGCATTACCCTAAAAAGGGAATCGGGTCAAATGAATTGAGTGAAATTTAAAAACTTACTCAAAATTGACCGAATCATTCTAAAAAAGGGATTTGGTCAAATGAAATCGAGAATTTATTCAAAATTGACCGGATCGCCCTAAAAGGGTAAACTGGTCAAATGAATCGGACGAAATTAATGATTTACTCGAAATCGATAAGATCGCCCTAAGAATGGAAAAATTGGTGATTTATTCAGAAAATCGACTAGATTGCCCTAAAAATGGGTGAATTGGCCAAATGAAACGAAATGAAGATTTATTCAAAAATCGACCAGATGACCCTAAAAAGGGTAAATTGGTCAAATGACCCTAAAAAGGGTAAATTGGTCAAATGAATTGACGATTTATTCAAAATCGACCAGGTGACCCTAAAGAGGGTAAATTGGTCAAATGACCCTAAAAAGGGTAAATTGGTCAAATGAATGGATGATTTTTCAAAATTGACCAGGTGACCCTAAAGAGGGTAAATTGGTCAAATGAATGGATGATTTTTCAAAAATCGACCGAATCGCCTTCAAAAGGGTAAAATGGTCAAATGCATTTATTCAAAATTGAATGGATAACCCTAAGAATGAATTAAACTAATCAAATGAAGTCAATTGATCAAACAGATCGAGTGAAATGATGATTTGACCAACTCGCCCTAAAACTAGGCAAATCGGTCCAATGGATCGAATGATTGATTCAAAATTGACTAAATCACCCTAAAAAGGGTAAACTAGTCAAATGAAATCGGATGACTTATTCAAAATTGATTGAATTGACCTAAGAAATGAGTAAATTGGTCCAATGAATAAAATGGAGATTGATGATTTATGCAAAAATCGACCAAATCACCCTAAAAGGGTAAATTGGTCAAATGAATTGAATGAAATTGATTTATTCAAAAAATTGACCGAATGACCCTAAAAAGGGTAAATTGGTCAAATGAATTGATTTATTCAAAATTGATTAGGAATTGACAAAATGGATCGATTGAATCGTTCGGCCATTAGTGGTTTCAAAAAAATTAGTCTATGAGCCTTCTAAAATCACGATTTGGCCTCAGTTTATTTATCGTCTCAAAAAGGAGGAATCATTTGTGAATTTCTTCAAATTAATGTCCTTTACGCCAGGGATTTTTACCAAGTTTGATAAAATGGCCAAAAAGTGATTATTAGACGCTCATATTCCAAAGACCGCTCTATGAAAATGATCGGATCCTACATTACCTTGTGCACTCCCCCTTTGGATGGTACAAAATGTAAACGTGCAAGTCTCGTTGGATTAAGTATCCGAGACACAAGGTGGTTTATTCCTAACACGGGATCCCCTAAATGGCATTCCCTTTCTAGGGTTTAATGCATGATGCCAGTTATTAAAGCGATGTAAATATGCAATTCGAAATGAAACGTGACCTAAGGAACCCTTTATTTGCCAGGGTAGGCCTAAAATGGTATGGCATTATTAATTTATGAACAAAATGTACCACAATTTTCAAACGTGCAATAGCCTATCTACAAGGGTAGGTCCTAAAAGGAGGTCATGCCAGACCTCTTATTTCCTAACGTTTGTGAATGCAAAAGATAAGAAACAAGGAAACGTTAGTTCAACACATAATCACATAACACGTTGGACAATTAGATGATACAAAAACAACAAAGAAATAAGGAAAGAGGGTGGGATCCTTCCCCTCGTGCATGGTGTCCCTAATAGGGTAAGGTCGACTCTACCCTAGGCAATTCTAAAATGGATGCATGAGGTTGGGGTTCACTAATGCATCTAGACTCAACAAGCTCAGGTCCCCAAGCCTTCAGACTTGGAAACCAAGGGTCATCACTCCCAAGGTTCCTTGTCGGTGGCTCGAGCGATTCCCCAGACGTTGCTACGCACACGTCGTGTTACGGCTACCCGTCTGGGCGAATCTAAAAAAAATCCTCAACCTTCGACTAAAAACTAATAGGTCATCAACCTAAAGTTTAAAGCGGAAGATCGAGTGACCCCTCGGATCATGCTACGCACACGTCGTGATACGATCACATGTCCAAGTGGGTCGCCTAAAATCCTAATAGGGTGGAGTGGCGTGACAAGCCACTAAAAGAAAAATAAATGAGGGGTAAAAATAATTAAAGCGTATGCGCGTATGCTAGTGCTCGTTTGGAGGGGAGGGATCAAGAACCAACGCGAGGCTCAAAGGTAGAATCCCCTCCCAAATGCAATGCAAAGCGCGGAATCACATACAAACATCCATTCATCAAAACAATCGTAGGCGAACGTGTGAGGAAGTGAGTTGATACGCGAAATGCAAAAATCTTAGAAAAGGGAAAAATGCAACCCTAAACATCCAATGTAATAAATAAAAAGGTTTAAAAGAAGAAAAAGATTGATTAAATCAAATTTGCTCGGACTCTCGAATGTCCCCAGTGGAGTCGCCAACTGTCGCGCCCCATTTTTTGATAAATAAAAATGAATGGTTTGAAAATGGATTTTGTGATTGGAAAATGAATCGTGATTTAAAAGAAAAATGGGTCTAAATGGGACTTTTGAAAATGCGACGATTTGACCCAAGAAAAATAGTTCAGAAAGGGTTTTTTATATGAAAAATGGAGTCGCCACTTGGTATAGAGTTAGGGTGTACCAAGTCACCCAAAAAGTGAATTTTTTTTAAGGAAAAAAGTAAGAAACCCTTTTGAACGACTCCTAGTCCACGCAAACAAAGAAAAAGATTCGGGAGTCGCATTTGACGAAGGGGAAGGCAAGGATAAAAATCCAAGGCACCCCTTCGACCTAGCCAAGGCCAGTTGCATTGATTTAATCAAAGATTTTCTTGTTTTAACCAAAGAATTTATTACATTTGGATGTGCTACATGAATGCAAAACCTAAACCTAGGGGTATTGGGGGAAATTTCCCTTCAAAGGTTGAGTGGTGCCAATCACATTAATTGTGAAGCCCAATAACGATCCTTTGAAGAAGTCACAAATAATGCAAGTGGGATGCAAATGAAGGGAATGCATGTATGCAATGTGAAGACATGAGTTTGAAAAAAAGTAATAAAAGACAATAATATGTAAGTGAAAATGTGCACGTGAGTGGGCAAGGTGCGGTGTGTGAAATGATAATATGAAGTACATGTGTGCAAGTGATGATAAAAGTGTTTGTGTGTAAGTGAAGGGATAAAAAGGTGTACGTGTGCAAATGAGAGAAAAAGTGTTCGTGTGCAAGTGAAGGGATAAAGGTGTACGTGTGCAAATGAGGGGAGAAAATGAAAGTGTAATGATAGAGTGGATGCATGAACCTAGGGAATTCATGCATAATGGGTACGGGGAGACCTAAATCGTGACTCAATTTGCCCTTTGATAGAGAGGATACAAGCGTGCTAAGGCTTAGAAAAAGCCACACTCGTCTATATCCCATATTTAAGGGGACTCTCAAGCAAATGAACCCTATAACTAGCATGAAATGCAAAAATCCTAAAAATGGAGGGAAAAGGGGTTCGAGGGGCATGCAAAATGATAAAACTAAAAAGAATGCATGACATGTAATGAACATGCAAATATGTGCTAACGAGGGGAAATCCCTAAGGGTCTAGCGTTGGATTAGCCCATTCTATAAATTCCGACTAGCGTTGGACTAGTGGAAACGTACATTCATCCATCACATTCATTCAGACTATGGAAAGCGAGTAGACATGCCAAACACTCATAAACACATAGCACATAACACTTAGCATGCTCGACTAGATGCAAGGCCCTAATAAAGCAAATTAACACGTAGCACGTAAGCATGCAAGACAAATGATTAAAACCCTAACTATTACATTTGCTAGCTAGGCACACGTCTTTGATAGGTCTTCATTGAATGCTCCTCCAAGCCCTATCTATTATATTAGGGAGATCCTACTACGATCTAAAAGGGGGAAAGGGAATAAAATAATTGAATCCCTAACTATTACAAGCCAAGAGGTGTACACATACCCCATAAAAGAATAACTTGACAAAAAGCAAGAGTAAATGAAATAAAGGAACTAAAGAAAGGCAAGGAAAGCGAATTTAGACATGCAATATTCACATAACACGTTGGATCACATAAGAGAGACAAATAAAAGGTAAAAGAAAGTTATACCTCATCGCAATGGTAAGCAAATGAAGGAAAAATGGCTTCAAAACAATAAAGAGGTCAAGGTACCACTTTAATTAAGAAAAATGCAAAAACAAAGCTCACTTGATCGTAAAGCTCCCAAAGTCATGACTTAAGTGCAATTGACAAAGCATGGTAGCTGATTGAAGCAAAACAATCAATTGGAGTTGAAAAATTGAGGCAATCAAGGACCAAATTGAAGATATTATTCGATTGGTTGGGTCATAGTGAGATAAGGGGAGACTTGAGGGGTCAAAGTGCAATTTCTGAAAATCATTTACATGCAAGTTCATGCAAAGTAACGTGAAATAGCATTCTGCATCTAAAACAAGCTAGAACTGCCGCATCTTGTTCCATTTTCGATCACCAGACTTAGAGCTAACATTCAATCATCCAAATTTCAAGCTAAACAACACACCATACAATCTTGACATCCCAACAAGCAAAACACAGAATGAGATCATGCGACTTTCTAAAAAACTTCATGAAGCTTTCTACAACCAGAAAAACTATTGCAACCTTGCTTCCTCACGCATACTTCAGATCTAACACCAGAGTTTAATCAAAACTTCTAAACCAAACCACCAAAACTCGAACTAAACACTAAGACACATGACCCAGACATTTAAATGAGCAAGGAGCTTAGCAAAATCTAGCATAGCAAATCTGGAAAAATCATTCAACATGGTTCGGCAAAACTGAAGTGCTTTTTCCAGCAAGTGTTTGGGCATAATTCAAATGTTTTAAACCCAATCATGAAACCCATTTTCATTCATTCAACCCCTCTGTCCACATAAGATCAACCCGCAAATGGAATGGCCAAAACTTGGTGGTCAATTGCAGGAAAAAAAAACAAAGAGAATGCTGCAACTTGAATTTTCAGCAATATCATATCACAAGTTTCCAACAAACTTTCAGACTCAAAGTGCACCAGTAATGACCTACATTCATGCTAACCTTTGACCCAACCCAATCCGAAACAGGCATGCAAATCTGGAAGCAGAACTTTATGCAAAAGGATTCAGCAACAAGTTTGCGGCACAACAAAACTACCAGAGCTGTAATCTTTTCGAATCAAATCAACACCTCATATAACCCCCCCTTCCAACGCCAAATCGGTCTGATGCTACAATTATAATGCAAGATTATACCAGCGAAAACGGAAATAAAACAACAAGGAAAGAACCCACAACTTCTGAGAGCAAAAAGAAAGAGCAAAACAATCTGTTTTAAAGACCGAACTTGTATGGCGGAGAAGAATCCAGAGATTACCTCTGGTAAGATGAGCCGGTTCAGATACAAATCAAACCGCTGGTGGAAAACTGCGGGATGCTCTTCTGAGATTGACGGGCCGCCACCTGAAGCTTGAGTCTGGTTTCTGCTCCTTCAGCTGCGTTTTTCCTTCTAATCTGTCTCGGTCGTTCTTCTTATCTTTCTCACTTTGTCCGACAGATATTCTCTCCCCTCTCTCTAATCTCTCAACCGTCAAAAACCTCTCCTTTTCCTTGATCAAAACCCAGCTCTCTAGTTTCTTTTTCCAGTTTTTTCCTCAGCCGACATACTCGCTCTTTTTTCGTCACCTCCGTCTTCTGATTTTTTCCTTTGCCGTTTTTTCCTCCTCTCTTGCGGCTGCTCTCTTCCCTTTTTTGCCGTCCATCCTCTCCCCTGCGGCTGCTCTGTTTCTTAGCCTTTTATATGGTGCCCTTCAACCCTAAAAAACCCAGCAACCTCCGTCCAAATTTGCAGCCAAGGGCCTGCCCCAGCTCCCTCTTTCAGTTTTTCTCTCGCTGTCCCCACTCTCAATCTCTCCGCTCTCAGTTTTTCTTTTTGCCGTTCTTACTCTCCCCCTCTATCTTCCAACCGTCCCCCCTGATCTCTTTCTCTCTAGCCCACCGACTCTCTCTCCGTTAGCTCAAAAACCTAGCCCCCCTCCTTCTAGATTCATCCCCCCTCCAGGTGTCCTAGACACCTGGCCTCTTCAGCCAAAAATTTCCCCCAGGACCTCCCGCAACTTTCATTTGCAAGCTGCGGCAAAAATGCAGCTTTTGGCTTCTCTCTTTTTTTTTCTTTTTTTTTTTTTTTTAAAAAAAAAATTAATGATTTAACAAAAATAATAGTAAACTAAATAAAACTAAATAATAACAAAACAACAATTTTAATCAAAATAAACAAACTAAAAATAACAAAATTACCATTTTCGACCTTTTCTTTTATTTTTCCATTTTTCATCATTTTCCATTTTTTCAAAAATAAATTAACAAAAATAAACCGAAATGCCAAAAGATTGAATTTGAACGTATTTTTGTGAACAATTTTCCTTTTCTCCTCTTTTTCATGATTTTCTTTTTCCCCTTTTTTCATTTTTCACTTTTCCTTTTTTTTTTCTTTTTCTCTAAAAATTCTACGCTAAACTTACAAAATAAAAACTACAAAAACAACTAAAAACTAAAAAGGGAATAAAACTAAAATAAAATAAAACCTAAAAGGGCTAGACAAACACATAATGAACTAAAACGCAAATCATCTAAACACAAAGCATTAATTCAAAATTTTGTGTCTACACTCTCGTGCCCATCATTTGCCTAAAAGCTCCTCTACTTGCCTTTGAATCTCCTTGGTCTCCTCGGGGTTGCTTCTATAGATAGGTTGGTTAGGCAGGGGTGCTCCAGGTATGACGTCTATTTGGTGTTCAATACCCCTTATGGGTGGCAATCCACTCGGCACGTCATCTAGAAAAACATCCTCAGTCCCGCAGAAGCTTAGTAAAAGAACTAGGCAATGAAGAGTCAAAGATGTTAGTGTCATTCGAAACTTTCTTGGTGAAAAATAAGAGCATGGTTCGGCCTCCAAGTAGCCCTCTCCTCACATCTTTGGCTTTTGCACTCAACAATATTTTTCCCTCTTGTTTTACCTCATGATCCGTCCCGTTTTTTGCCTTTTCCCTCTCATTTTGCATGGATCTTTTCCTTTCTTTTCTTTCATGTTTTTCGATTTTTTTCCACTCCTCAACTTTCTCACATTCATGTTGTATTTTCATTTGGTCCTCATACACTTGTGATGTGATTCTTGATCCATAGGAATCAAGAAGACGACACGCGGAAGCTACCCTTAGACCTTAGAGGACACGTTGCAAGATTGATGGAGTTGAACCCAAACATGGACCACTCAAGGACGGATTCAAAGGTAGAGGATGCCACAATCAAGTGTGTGAGCTTGATTGATAAGTCAAGACACAACCTAGGGTCAACTCTAGGATGTTCAACTTAGCTTTCACAAGCTAAAGGAATTTGCTTCAATGGAAGACAAAATTCTGGAATTTCTTTTATTAAATCTCAAAACTAAATATAACATCAACTTGGCTATTTATAGACTTGTCTAAACCTAATAAAGTTTGGAAACTTAGCAAAGGAATTTCGGCCAACACTTGGGCTTTCTTTTGGCCGAACTAACCCATTAACTACTAACTAATTAACGAACTAAAGCATTAATAAACTAAGGCCTACATGACCAGCCCCTAGGCTCAACATGAGCTCATTAATCTAAGCCCAATCGTCAACCAAAGCTTGATCACTTGCACCTTCAACTTTAAGCAGCATTTTGGTAGTTTTGCAAGGATTCTCTATATCAATTCCTTCAATGCTTGGTTTCTCTTAAGCTTGAAGTGACTTTTTGAACCTCTTCGCTCATGCACGTGCCATTAGATCTTGTGGCACCTTCACAGGATCTATTTGAACACCATAGGCAGTTTGGTCATTCGCATCATTCCCCTCCTCTTGAGAAGAATTTGCTCTCAAATCGTGCTCGTCCCCTGCAAGAAATGGATTTAGATCAGCAACATTGAATGTAGCACTTACATTACACTCACCAGGTAGATCTAAGCAGCATACATTGTCGTTGATGCGCTCAATGACTTGAAAAGGCCTATCTCCTCTTGGTGACAGCTTGCTTTGTTGTTATTTTGAAAATCTTTCCTTGCGCAAGTGTAACCAAACCCAATCTCCAGATTCGAAGACAAGCTTGCGCCTATGTTTGTTAACTTGTTGGACATATTGGGCGGTCTTCCTTTCGATGTTGGTGCGGACTTTCTCGTGCAACGCTCTCACGAATTCAGCTTTCCTCTTGCCATCTAAGTTCACATGCTCAGAAGAAGGTAATGGCAACAAGTCTAGGGGGGTTATGGGTTAAAACCATATACAACTTTAAAAGGTGAAAATTGTGTAGCACTATGCACAGTCCTATTGTATGCAAACTCAACATGAGGTAGACACTCCTCCCATGTCTTAAGATTTTTCTTGATAATTGCACGTAAGAGTGTCGATAAGGTCCTATTGACTACCTCAATTTGTCCATCCGTTTGTGGATGACTTGAAGTAGAAAACAGCAGTTTGGTTCCTAACCTACCCCATAAGGATTTCTCGAAATAGCTCAAAAATTTAACATCTCTTTCAGACACTATAGTCCTAGATATGGCCATGCAAACGAACGATTTTTTTAAAGAATAAATCAGCAATATGCAAGGCATCATCAGTTTAATGACATGCATCGAAATGAGCCATTTTGGAAAACCTATCTACTACAACGAATATAGAATCATGTCCACGTTTAGAACGTGGTAAACCAAGCACAAAATCCATTGAGATGTCAACCTAAGATTGGTTAGGTATGGGTAAGGGAGTATACAAACCGTTTGGGTTGACTCGTGACTTAGCCTTGTGGCATACCCCACATCGTCCAACAATCCTCTCCACGTCCCTGCGCATGTATGGCCAGTAGAAGTGTTCCTGTAGCACGGCTAATGTCTTGGTGACACCAAAGTGTCCCATTAAGCCACCACTATGTGACTCATGAGCAAATAAGTCACGTATAGAGCCTCAGGGAATGCATAACTTAGTTAGATAAAATAAGAACCCATCACGCATATAGAACTTTTCAAAGTTAGCCTTCCCACAATTCTCATAGGCATTCGAAAAATCCAAGTCATTTTTGTACAACTCTTTCATGAGCTCAAAACCTAAGAGTTTGGCTGTGACAGCCCCACCTCCCCCTAAGGCGAACCAAAGGGTTCGATGGGCCGCCTGCCCAATTCTCGCCGGGACTCAGTCACTCACTACAGTTCTCAAATAAATTACAAGATATTTTTCAAATATTACATGCAATTATCCAAGAATTACATATCATAAGCGAGGCAGAAACTAGTTCCCAAAACGAAGCAAAACAAATTTCCAGGAGTGGAACATATACATACATCCGTTCAAGTCTAAACATTCAAACAATCCTAACTATTACACAAGAGGAGTCCGAATTCAAACTATACATGAGGTAACCCATCCAATCACATGAATAAGTACTACAAGCCCTTCCTTCGCCTCGAGCCTTGTGGAGAGGAAATAAAATATTTTTGGGATGAGCTAGAAGCTCAACGGGTGTCCAGTAAAATCCAGAAATCAAATAAACTTCACAATAGTGCATGTAAATGATGATATGAATCAGTGTTCAAATGTATGTATGTTGCTCTAGTGAGCCAGTGAAACCCTTGTACTCAGAAGTCCAATGCTCAAACAGATCAATTAACAATCCAACAGTAATAGAGAGCCATTGTGGTCTAGGTGAACAGGGTGGAGATGTTGGTTCCAAGTACAAGATTTCCCAAGAACTCAACCGAGCCAAATCATGTCATGACACACACACAAACACAAATGATATGCAATCGAGTAACCAAGGCAAGAATTAGTTTAAAGAGTAACTTTGCAAATAGTTTGGGGATCACTCACCAACCACGACTCATGAACCATCCATCATATATCATTGCCTTACTCAAGTCCAAGCCCTAGATCACAATAATCATGTCAAGCAAAAGAAAGTCTAAAATCAGCAAGTTCCTATCACCTTTTGGCATTTTAATCACAATTGAAACTACACTTATCAGGTTGAAACGAATCTTATGGCGTTACGAAACTAAGACATATCCCAACATTTCTTATGAAGACCTCCAGGGCCAAATCATACATTTTCAGGGTCAAAAACCGAAATCTTAAAGAAAAATGGAACTGTCCATGAAACAGGGGTTATGGGCAGTCAAGGGTATTTTAGTTATTTCACAGGCTACAGTACTCCAATCAATTTGAATTTTGCAGGTAACTAGTTAACTCATGTATCTACAAGTTTCATGTTTTGAGCAAGGGCCGATTCAGTCTCTCTCAAGGTCAAACATACAGTGCAAAAATAGGACAGATTACTACCACAATTGGAAACCCTCATCTGGAATTCATGTACTCTAGCTGAAATTCCTTTAGGTAATCAAACTAGCATACCAAAGCTTCATTTATCATAATATCAAGCTATCATGCTATGAACAACCACTACTTATCACATGAGGGCATAAATAATACCATAAAAACTGAAATTACATTTCTAAACTAATCTTTGCATATAACCATTGTGACGCTCCGAAAGAATGAGTGTGAGAACTCAAAAATTTTTATATATTTTTGAGACATTATTTTGTTTCCTTGTCTATAATTTTATGTCTTTCTTCAATATATTAATATCATATACATTTTTATAAGGGATTTTAGTTTTCAAATCATTTCCTTGATACAAGTTAGTTCACGTTAAGTTTGAAGTGTATTATGAACGTGGGCCCCGCTAGTGCGGTAAATGCGATATTTTTTTTCAACTAGTTGGTGAACCATGAAGTTAATTGCAAAGATTAGAAGTGTTTGGGGCCATAGTGTAAGGATTAGCAAAGTAAGTATACTAGTAATCTAAGAGCTTCTAGGTTCTTCTTATGCTCAAGTTTGATTGGTGGACAAAAAAGCATACTTTGACCATTGGTTTAAATATCTTCTAAGCTAGTAAATCAAAAGAAATACAAAGCAAAAACTCATAGAAACAAAGAGAGAGAGAGCCGGCCACCTTGAGGGAAAGAAACCAAGAGAGAAACTTCATTTGTTCTTCAATTTCTTGCCCAATCTTGAATTCTAACTAGAATTTTTGCAAAACCCTCCATCAAAGTTGTTTACTAAGGTAGATTAAAGGATTGAGTGGAGTGATTTTGAAGGGACAAGCTCCAAGCTACTACTTTTCTTGTGGTTTTAAGGTATTTTGCCTAGAACATCCTCTTTACTTCAATTAATTGCTTATTAGTGGTTTTTAGTGGTTTTAGATGTTGTTTTGTGGAAGATTCGCACTTGAATGCATGAATTTCAGGTTAGGGTTTTGAATGACCCTGTTTTGTCTGGTTTTTTTTGAGCATGCCAGAGGCCGAATTAGCCTTAGATTATAACATGAAAATTGTAGAGAATGATGTTTTATAGTTTCCTGTAAACTTTCATCCCAATCTAAGCTCGGTAGCTTGTGAAAGGTCGGAAATACCCAGACTGGCCTTGGTAGGAGTTCAACGAGCAGGGTTGTCATTCCACCCAATCTGACCGTGACTTTTCACCCTGATCCTTACCGAATTAGATTTTGACCAAAACATGAAAGTTGTAGCCAATGGTATAAACTAGTGTCTTGTAAAAGTTTACCTCAATCCGAGCACTGTAGCATGTGAAATGACCGAAATACCTTAACTGTCCATGAACCCTGTTCCGCGCCCAGATTTCTGTTTTCGTGAAAATTTGCATTTTTATCATGGAAATGCATGATTTGGCCTTGGAGGTCTTCATAAAGAATGTAGGTATATGTCTTGGATTCGAAACGCCATAAGATTTGTTTCAATCCGATAAGGATAGCTTTAGTTTTGGATATTGTGCCGAAAGGTGTTAAACGGAACTTTTATACATTAACTGCGATTGTTGAGGGAATGAATTCCGGTTTCTAGGGTTTAATTGGAGGTTTTTCTAATGGTGGCTCTTAAGCTTCTAATTAGCTTTGATTGAGGGATATTGTGGCCTAATTGGATATATTTTATTGCTTATTAACCGTATGTGTGATTAGTAATATATTGTAGGTTGGAAATGAAGCATTTATGGGGAAATGCTGTCCGAACTTTGAGAATGTATGATTGCTTTGAGTTTGTGATTTAGGGCTTGGACTCGGGCAAGGTAATGATATATGATGGATGGTTTCTGAACCGTGGAGGTGAGTGACCCTAAACTATTTCCAAAGTTACTTTTGAACGTTTTCTTGCATTATTTACTCGACTGTATATCATGAGTGTTTGCATGTGGTCCATGACATGTTTTGGCTCAAACGAGTACTTGGAATTCGTGTGTTGACACCAACGTCTCCACCCCGTGTAAAGTTTATCTGGAGCACCAACGTTGCTCCCTCTTACTGTTCAACGTTAACGTTAAAAGATCTATTTGAGCGTTGGGTGTTTAAGTACAATGATCTCACTAGCTCACGAGAGCAATAAACGTACATTTGATCTTTGACTCATGACATCATCGAAGTGCATTATCTTGAAATATATTTGAGTACTGATTTTGCTGGTTACTCACTGAGCTTTTAGCTCACCCCAAAAATATTTTATTCCCCTCCACAGGGCTCGTGGCGAAGGAAGGCTTGTAGTACTTATTCATGTGATCGGATGGATTATCTCATGTATAGTTTGAATTTGGAATTCCTCTTGTATAATAATTGGTATCAAGGATTGTATGAATATTTGGAATCGATCGGATGTATGTATACATTCCACGCTTGGGAACTAGTTTCCGCTTCGCTTATGATATGTAAATTTGTGGAACATCTTGATACGAAATATGGGCCGCTTATGGGCCATGTTTTGGGCTGCAAGAGATTGAATCTTTTAATAATAGTTAGTAGTTTATTTTCTAGATTTCTATTTTATTTGCTAGGAATAAATTCGGTCCGAGACCTCATGTTGAGTTGGATCCGATTTATAGAGTCTAGGCTCACTATAACTTAAGTTGGTTAATTAGCTTTTATTGGGTTATGTTGGGCCAGCTTAAAGCCTTCATTGGATCAATTATAAGCTGACCATTAGATAGTGGATTTGAGTAGTGGAATTGGGCCAAGGGCCTAGCCTAGCCGAGTTAGGGTTTTGTCTTGTAAGGCTATATATAGCCTAGGTTTTCATTCATTAGGGGACAGATTCAGATTTTATAACATATTCGTGAGTTTATTCACTCTCTCTTGCTTCAAGAGAATTTCCTTTGAATACTTGAGAATCAATCTCAAGTTGTTCAACGAACTTATCAATCAAGTAGTCTCCTTGATTGTGGCGTTCTTCTATCTATACTTTTGGTTCACTAAAGTGGCTAGTCGTGGGTTAAGGAATCTCCTTAGTTCGTGGCTCGTGATTCTAGAAGGGTTAAAGTTCCGCAAATCATCCCAACTTGGTGTTCGTCTAGATCCGTCTCACATCAGTTGGTATTCAGAGCTAGTCGACGACATCAAGTATATCCCGTTGAGTTTGTTCGTAAGCTTCCTAGTCAATTTTATTTTGCAAATCTGGTCGTGTCTCTCTTTGTGTTAAGTCCGATTGTTATTACAAAAAAAAAAAAAAAATCTGTCCGCCTTTGTTGTTCTTGTTACGTTGTTCTTAGGGTTTTCTTTTGCTTCACGTACACTTCGTGCATTCCCTGTTGTGTGTTGCTGTCTTGAGGCCCGTTTTCAAGTGTAACCAAGCTGTGTGCCTGCGTTTGCTGTTTGAAAAAAAAAAAAATTGCGACGGCTAGGGTTTCACTTGCAACTAGGGTTTCCTTGGGCGCAAGTTTCGTACCAAAATCTGTTCCAGCTTTAGTTTATTTTCCCAAGTTGTTTTCATTAATCTCCTAAACTGATTTTTGTGGTTAAACTTGTTTGGGGGTTGGAATCTTGAAGAGGGACTGCAATAATCTAGGGTTCTTGAGTTTCTTGAACTCATCTTGAAGTCTCGAATTTTTAATAGTTATTGGGGGATTGAAGGAGAACTTTGGGTTGACATTATATTCTGGAATTTTACCCACAAGTAGCCGAGTAATTGTGTGTTCTTAGAGTCAAAAAAAAAAAAAAAGAGAGAAAAGGCATTCGGGTAGCAAACAACAAAGAAGGAAGCCGCACATTTATTTGCCAATTTCTGTCTTGTTGCAATTGTTCCCACAAACCAGAAAATTACATCAAGAAAAGAATACTTAAAAATTCTGACCAACCTCCTCTTGAAGGTCTCCAACACTTGGCCTCTTGATTGTTTGAATCACCCTTTCAGATTTTTGACCCTCTTGATTCGTGAAGACCTGTACCTCTCTTCGCACAAAAAGCTTTTTGTACGCTCTTGCATCCATACAGGGTTTCCTTGGTTTAGGAGTAAATCTCTTGGGAATTTCTTGAGCAAGCCGCTTGGGGGACTCTTGAGTGACAATACTCTCGTTGTCTTGAGAAGCCATTTCCTTGAAACAATAAACAAAACTGCCGTGGCCTTGTCTAAGGAAGAGAGAACAGAATTGTGCGTTGCGTCTTGAAGGAGAAAGGCCGAATTGTTGGCAAGCTAAGGGCGGCTGGAGAGAGGAAATTTTAGTGAGGGATAGTCGACTTTTTTTTGAAGGCTTAAAGAAGACAAGAAATCTGGAATTTTTTTCGTGGAAGCAATTCTGATTTGATAAGGTAACAAATCTGGAAATTTTCAGCGGTTAGGAAGCTACCAAATTCTGTTTTGCAGCCGACTTTGGAAGGTTTAAAAGGAGCAGAAATCTGGAAATTTTTTTAGCTACCAAATTCTGTTTTGCAGCCGACTTTGGAAGGTTTAAAAGGAGCAGAAATCTGGAAATTTTTTTAGCTACCAAATTCTGTTTTTGCAGCCGACTTTGGGAGGTTTCAAAAGAGAAGGAAATCTGGAAAATTTTTAGGAAGTTCTAGCCGACTTTGAGGGGAATTTAAGAAGAGGGAATTCTGGGAAATTTTTGGGGTTAGGAAGCTACCAAATCTGGAAAATTTTTTAGGAAGTTCTAGCCGACTTTGAGAGGGATTTAAGAAAAGGGAATTCTGGAAAATTTTTGGGGTTAGGAAGCTACCAAATCTGGAAAATTTTAAGGAAGTCCTAGCCGACTTTAGGGAGATTTCCAAAGAGGTTCTACACCTAACTTGATTCCTAAAATCAATTAGGAAATTAAGTAAACACTTGGGAAACTCCATCATTGTACTTGGACATTTTTTACATCAATTCTTCCTCGTTCCATTACTTGTCGAATTCATTACTTGAGCTTTCCGTTTCTACTTTTGTTCCTTGTTCCTTTGCTACAATTGGGAGCTACTTGATTAAAGTTTGATTGAATTTCCTTGAGAAATTTCTGATTTCTTCAAAGGAAACAATCAATTGGCTTGAGGAGTGAATTGGTAAGAGCATTAGAGTGACATAGGCATTTGAGTGAAAACACGAGAGGAGTGAAACACTTAAGGGAGCGAGTGAGGACTGTTCTACTAATTTTTGTTGAGTTTTGCAGGTAATAAAAGTATGAGACAAACGAATGCTCAACTGGAGCTTCACCATCTTGTGCCTAAAGGAGTAAATACTGTGGCATTGCGTGAGATAACTGAGCAATTGGAAATCATAAAAAAAAATGATTGGTTTTATACACGTTGCCATATCAAGGATAAAGTTTGCAGCTTAGCCATTGATAAGGGTTGTGAAGTTAATCTCGCAAGTACTGTCTTGGTTGAGAAATTGAATCTTCCAACCATTGATCATCTTCGACCTTACAAGTTGCAAAGTGATAGTGGTGATATTTGGATTACTAAGCACACACTTGTTCCTTTTCGTATTGGTCAATACGTGGATGAGGTGTTGTGTGATGTGGTTCCCATTCAAGTAACGCATGTGCTGTTGGGCCAATGGTGGATGTTTAATCGAGAAGTCAAATATGATGGATATACTAATAAGTATTCCTTCACATTTAATGGTCGTCGTACCAGGCTTGTGTCGCTTAACTTTAAGCAACTTTGTATTGATCTAGCATACATGAAGAGTGAGCATGAGCGTTATAGTATGAAGAAAGAGCTGGAGGAGAGAATTGTGACTGAAAAGGTAAAATTCGAGGGAGTTGAAAAGGAGAAAGAGGTTGAGAATAATGAGGGGAAAAAGTCAGCTACTGAGCATGAGAAAGAGATAAAAAATTCTAAGAGTAAGCTGATTGCGAGAAAGGATGTGAGATCATATGTTTTTCCTAACGATCTTAACTCTACTTTGTTTAGTGTTTCTACTTTTATGCAGGTTAAGCAAGGAAAAATTGAATTGATCTTGGCATGTTCTATGCCTAAATCCATTGGTGAATATCAAACTTTTCATGGATTTTGCATCTTAGGTGTTGTATCCCTTTGTCATCCATTGATGTTCAACTTCAACCATGAGCCTGACTTGCTTGTTGGGAGGAATAATGAAGTTTCAAAGGGAGTTTCTACACTTGAAACTTGTTATAAATTTCCTTCTTATTTTGTTGGTGACAATCCTTTCCTCATTGGTCCAAAGTCTGATTCCTTACAACCTGATTTTATTCTTCAATTTGAAGGTTCAGAAGCTGCCTATCTCGATCTTACTCCATTTGTGCAAGATAGGCCATACCAACAACAACTTGCAATGAATTTTGTAACTTTGCAAAATCATGTCCGGGACTTTTCTAACCTGATTGAGCATCACTATGAAGATCCTTATCTTGTGAATGTGAATGGTAAGCTATCAAGTGATTTTATACCTACAAATGCTAATCGTGTGATTTATTGTGTAGGTCCAAATTCGACCATTCATGACACAGGACTGATTAGAGAGCTTTGGAGTGGTTGGAGTCAAGCCTTGAGTTTCCCATGGCAGATTGTGAGCATTTTCAAGCTGACCAAGAGACATGTGCACCGAATTACAATAATCATGACGTATGCAAGTATCATTCATTCTAAGCGAGCCAATATGTGGAGATTTGAAGTTTCATACTGCCAATTCTTGTAGTACTATTCATTTCCAAACACGATTTGAGGACAAATCTTTTTCAAGAGGAGGGGAATGATACGAAATATGGGCCGCTTATGGGCCATGTTTTGGGCTGCAAGAGATTGAATCTTTTAGTAATAGTTAGTAGTTTATTTTCTAGATTTCTATTTTATTTGCTAGGAATAAATTCGGTCCGAGACCTCATGTTGAGTTGGATCCGATTTATAGAGTCTAGGCTCACTATAACTTAAGTTGGTTAATTAGCTTTTATTGGGTTATGTTGGGCCAGCTTAAAGCCTTCATTGGATCAATTATAAGCTGACCATTAGATAGTGGATTTGAGTAGTGGAATTGGGCCAAGGGCCTAGCCTAGCCGAGTTAGGGTTTTGTCTTGTAAGGCTATATATAGCCTAGGTTTTCATTCATTAGGGGACAGATTCAGATTTTATAACATATTCGTGAGTTTATTCACTCTCTCTTGCTTCAAGAGAATTTCCTTTGAATACTTGAGAATCAATCTCAAGTTGTTCAACGAACTTATCAATCAAGTAGTCTCCTTGATTGTGGCGTTCTTCTATCTATACTTTTGGTTCACTAAAGTGGCTAGTCGTGGGTTAAGGAATCTCCTTAGTTCGTGGCTCGTGATTCTAGAAGGGTCAAAGTTCCGCAAATCATCCCAACTTGGTGTTCGTCTAGATCCGTCTCACATCACATCTGATGTATATTTGAGACTTATATTGTAATTTATTTGAAAACTGTAGTGAACGACTGAGTCCCGACGAGAGTTGGGCAGGCGGTCCGCCGAACCCTTTGGTTCGCCTTAGGGGGAGGTGAAGCCGTCACAACCATCACTAATTATAATTAAGGCTAGTAATTCCACCTTAACACTAGAATAGCTTGTACTAATTATATACATGGCAAATCAAAGATGAAATCATTTAGATAAAGTCTGGAAATATCACTAACATGGAACTTCATCATCCCAACTTCCAAATCACATGAATCTTTATAAAATTAATCGAGATCACTTATCCAATACTTAATCACAAGATTAAAAAACAAAAGAAGCTTCTAATGATTATACCTTCCAACACCTTGAAAACAAGCAAAGCAAGATCCTTCATTTTTACCAAAAGTTAACTCTACTCAAAGCAATCAAATGCTCTCAATGATTGGACGGCACTTCCCCTTAATTTCTTCATTTTTCATCCTACAATAAAAAACATCAAATTGCATCTTACCAACCACAATTGCACATACGGTTTATAAGCAATAAAACACATCCAATTAGGGCCACAATACCCTTCCACTTGAGCCAATTAATAGCTCCAATACTAATCACAAGAAAGCCCCAATTCAAAGCGCTAGAACTGAAATTTACCCTTCAAACGGAAATTTTCCGCAAACCATCACAACTAATATACACAAGCCTCATTTTATACCATATCAATCCATTATTCCAAGGCCAATCCATGATTATCATATAAAATCAGAAAAATCTCCAATAAATTAGAAATTGGTCCAACTTTATATTAAAATCATGAAATCATCCACAAAATAGTATCTTTAACCTTTACAAGCCACTATTTTCCGATTATAAGGAACAAAGAGAGGACTTCTTGGCCACTTACCTTACAACCACAAGAAACAAGGTAGCTTAGTGCTTGACCCTCCAAACAACTCCACCAATAGCTAGCAATCACCTTAGATATGAAGTTAATCGGAGCAATTTACAAAACTAACGGTTAAATCTCATGATTTGAGCAAAGATTGAAGCTAGCAAAAATGAAGAAATCTCTCTTGTTTTTCCTCTCTCAATAGCCGGCCAAACCAAGGAAAGAGAATGAGGAAAATATCAGCCAAAACAGGATAAGAATGAAGGAAAACAGCTGGTCAAAGTTGGCTGCCGCAACTGCCACGTCACAATCCGGCCGGAATCTAGTCAAATTTCCGGCCGGATTTCAGGTCGGATTCAGGGCAGAACGAAATCCCATTTTTTTTCAAAATGCACAAACAATCCGGTAGGCAATCCGGCCAAGAACTAGCCGGATTTGCAGCCAGATTTGGTCCTCTTATTTTTCACCAAATTTTTTTTTCTTTTCCTTTCGGGCGTCACATTAGCATCTAATGCAGTTAGCAAGGTATGTCTGCAAGATAAAGTATCAGCCACAACATTAGACTTACCGGTCTTGTATTTGACGATATATGAAAAGGACTCGATGAAGGCTACCTATCTGACATGCCTTTTGCTCAGTTTTTGTTGTCCCTTTAGGTGCTTAAGAGACTCATGGTCGGTTTTGATAATGAATTCCCTTACGCATAGGTAGTATTAAGTCTCCAAACCACGTACAAAGGCATACATCTCCTTGTCATAGGTCGAGTAGTTGAGAGCTGCGCCATTTAGTTTCTCACTGAAGTAGGCGTTTGGCTTCCCACCTTGCATTAGTACGGCTCCAACTCCTACACTTGATGCATCACATTCCACTTCAAAAGTGAGGTCAAAGTTAGGTAGTGCAAGAAGTGATGCATGTGTGAGTTTGTGTTTGAGTAATTGGAAGGCATTATCTTGGGCTTTCTCCCAAAAGAATTTCTCATTCTTCTTCATGATCGTGGTGAGAGATGCGGCAATGGTACTGAAATCCTTCACAAAATGGCGGTAGAAGCTTGCTAAGCCATGGAAGCTATGCACATCACTGATAGAGGTAGGTGTCGGCCATTCTTGGATTGTTTTAACCTTCTCTTCATCTACATGAATACCCTACGCACTAATAACATAGCCTAGAAATGCCACACGGTCAGTGCAAAATGTGTATTTTTTAAGGTTGGCATATAGTCTTTCTCTTTGAAGTACTTCAAAAATAGATTTGAGATATTCAAGGTGCTCCTCTAAGCTTCTACTATAGATCAAAATATCATCAAAATAAATCACAACAAATTTTATAAGGAAAGGTCTCAAAACATGGTTCATTAAGCGCATGAAGGTGCTAGGTGCATTAGTTAAACCGAAAGGCATTACTAACCACTCATACAAACCATGTTTAGTTTTGAAAACGGTTTCCCACACATCTCCTTCTTTCATTCTTATTTGGTGGTAACCACTTTTCAAGTCAATTTTGATAAAAATAATGGCACCATGCAGTTCATCTAATATATCATCTAACCTAGGGATAGGATGACGATATTTTACAGTGATAGCATTGACTGCTCTACAGTCGGTGCATATTCTCAAAACTCCATCTTTCTTGGGCACGAGAATCACGGGTACAGTACATGGATTTAGACTTTCTCAAGCCCAACCTTTCCTTAGTAATTCCTCCACTTATCTTTGCAACTCCTTTGTTTCCTCAAAACCCATTCGATAGGCTGGTTTGTTAGGCAGTGGGGCACCCGGAATGAGGTCAATTTGATGCTCGATTCCCCTTAGTGGTGGTGGTCCATCAGGCACATCCTCAGGGAATATGTCCTCAAATTCATGCAAGAAAGATAAAACATTGGGAGGTAAAGAGTTAGTAGAGATAGATGAGATGACTAACTCTTCTTTGTACACATGTACAAGTAAGAGTTGGTTGGAAGACAAAGCTCGCTTCACATCTTTGGCTTTTGCTAGCAAGTTTAGCTTCTCTTTGTTCTCTTCTCTCATGGCCGACCCATTTGTTGACTTTTTCTTCCCTAGAGGTTTGGCTCTCCTCTCTCCTTTTTCTTCCTCACTTTTTTCTCGTTTTTTTCTCTCAAGTTCTAGCTCATACTCTTTTTGGAGTCTCATTTGATCTTCATACACTTGTTTTGGAGTAAGGGGTACAAGAGTCACTTTTCTATTACAATGAGTGAAAATATATTTGTTAGCTCTTCCTTTGAATTCAACGTCTAGATCGTATTGCCATGGTCGCCAGAGTATGAGATGACTTGCTTGCATAGGCACAACATCGCACGTAACTTTATCTTCATACTTGCCAATTTGGAATGGCACTTTTACTTGTCAAAACACACAGACTTCCCCTTCATTGTTCAACCATTGAAGGCGATAAGGTCTAGAATGTTTGACGACTGGGAGCCTTAACTTTTCTACCATGAGTAGACTAGCTACATTGGCACAACTCCCACTATCAATAATAACACTACAAACCTTATCCTTGATGTGACACCTTGTGTAGAAAAGATTGTCCTGTTGTACCTCCATTTCCTTCTCCTTGACTCGCATAGTAAGGACCTTTCAAATCACTAAGCAACCGATCTCCTCATGTTTAGGTATCTCCTCGCTTGAATCATTTTCTTCCTCCTCTAGAGGTGGCATTCCTTCGTACTCCTCTTCCTCATCCGATACAACCTTCCCATTTGGCAATAAGAGCATAGTCATTTGGTTGGGACATTGGGAGGCGATGTGGCCAAATTCTTGACACTTAAAGCACTTGGTGTCTCAGCCATGCGGTTTGGAAGCTCCATTATTTGCCTTAAATTCAGTCTTGACTGTTGCCTTGGAAGGAAATGCATTCGACCTTGGAGGGTTAGAAGGAGCCGTGGCCTTCTTCTCTCTTTTTGGTTGAGGAGTGCGCCAATTTTCAGCTTGGTATGTAGTGCTTTGTCGTGCACTACCTCTCCTCTTGAGGCGCTATTCGATTGTAACCGCCTTTTCTAGCATTTCATTCATATTGAGGTAGTATTGGAGTTCCACTACTTCGGCAATCTCGGGCCTCAAACCATGCAAAAAACGAGCCATGGTGGCTTCCCTATCATCATGCAAATCCGCCTTCACAATGGCCATCTCCATTTCTTTGTAGTAGTCCTTGACTGACAAGGACCCTTGGATGAGAGCTTGTAGCTAACGGTGTAAGTCTCAGCTATAGTAGTTCGGTACAAACCTTTTTCTCATTAGGCTCTTCATCTCTTCTCAAGTCTCCACGGGTCTCTCATGATTTCTCCTTCGGCTAAGTCGAAGTTGGTCCCACCAAATGGAGACGTAGTCGGTGAACTCCACGGCTGCAAGTTTCACTTTTTGCTCCTCCATGGGAGTGTGGCACTCGTGGACCAACTCGATCTTTCTTTCCCATTCCAAGTAAGCCTCAGGATCCGACTTGCCTTGGAAGGAAGGAATTTTGAGTTTGACACCCTTAATGGCATCATCTCCTCGCTTTTGTGCACGTTGGTCAATTTGGTATCTCCCCTCAAACGCTTTCTCCTCATCATTGGAGTATGCCGATTCTCTTCCCTTGCTCAAGTTGGTTGGTAGTCTAAAGTTCTCCAATTGGTCAATCCGTTCATGCAAAGGTTCAATGGAACTCTTAAGCATTCGCTTGAATTCCCCCATCATGGCCTCCATGTGTAGTTTGAGGTCCATCGTTTTGGTCACCAACTCCAATAGATATGCTTAGGTCAAAGAAAACAAACAAACGACTTCCTCTCCTCTTTTTTTTAAAAGGTTTCCAAAAACTAACTTGTTTCCAAATTCATTTAGAAAACTAGTGGACAACTTGGATAACTCTCCTTTTCCACTTTACCAAGTCCATTCGAATTAGGAAACTAGGGGTTTTCTTATTTCCTTTTTCCATTCTCACGTATTCCAAATCTGTCCGCCTTAGGAAATTGCCAAAACCCTACACCATCGTGTCCAAATTGTTTCCAAATTGGTCCTTGTTCTTGATTACTCTTGTGAAAAAGTTTGGTGACAATTGTTGGATCTTTGTGCAGCATTTCTCAACTACCCAATTCGATAGGTAAAGGAATTTTGGTAAGATCATTAGAGTGCTTTGAGTGAACATACGAGGATGAGTAATACACGAGAGTAGAGTGTACATGCGCGAGCTTGTGTGTGGGAGGAAAATTCCTTTTCGTTGCTAACTTTTTGCAGGTTCCCCCATACATCATGGTGAGTACAAGACGCATAAAAGCTAACTCACAACATTGTCTTCCTGATCCTAAAGGAGTCAAAGAATTGGCATTAAGCGATGTAGATGAGCAATTGGACATCGTCAAGTCTCAGTTGCTTGGTTGGTTTTATACTCGTTGTGGTGTCAAAGATAAAATCTGCAGCTTGGCTATTGATGGGAGTTGTGAAGTCAACTTTGCAAGCGCTATCATGGTTGAGAAATTAAATTTTCCAACCATTGATCATCTTCAACTGTACAAGTTGATGAGTACTCATGGTGATGTTTGGGTTACTAAGCACATACTTGTACCTATTCAAATCGGCAAATATGTGGACGAGGTGTTGTGTGATGTAGTCCCAATTCAAGTGACACATGTGTTGTTGGGCAAAGCATGGATGTCGAGGCGGGAAGTTAAATATGACGGACATACGAATAAGTATTCCATCGTATTTAATGGTCGTCGTTTTGTACTTATGACCAGCTTTGTATTGATCTAGTGTACATGAAAAGGGAGCTTGAGCGTTATAGGATGGAGAAAAAGCTAGATGAGGGAATTGAGCCTGAAGAGGTAGAATCCGAGGGGGTTGAAAGCAATGAAATAAAAGGGTTAGCTGTTGAACTAGAGAAAGAGATGGACAAATCTGATGAGATGGGTGATAAAAAGGAAGAGAAGAGAGAAAGTGGGCTGATTTTGAGCAAGAATATGAGGGCCTATTATTTTTCTAACGAACTTACCTTTGCTTTGTTTAGTATCTCTTCTTTTGTGCAGATTACACAAAGTCAAGTAGAGTTGGTCATGGCATGTTTCATTCCGAAGTCACTTGGACACTTTGTGAGTTTTCATGGAGTTTTTCTCCTAGGAGCTAAATCTCTCTGGCATCAATCCATGGAACAATGTCCATTCAAACCTGTCCGCGCCATTGGAGGATTCATTCAAGCTCATCGTAAAAGGAAAATTCCAGATTCTACTTCTTGTTCTCTACCTATGGTTCATTCATCATTTTTGGCTTATTTTGAGCATGTTACTAGTCCTAAATCGTGTCGTTCCTATGTAGATTTTGATGAGAAGTGTAGAGAACCCGAACTAGATTCTTAAGTTAAATCAAGTGATGAAAGGCACATTGAAGTGCCAAAGGGAGTTTTCACATTTAAATCTTGTTCTACACCTTCTTACCATTTAGCTAATGATATCCCATTGCTTCTTTATCCAATTTCTGGTTCGAAACAAGTTGAAACTTATTTCATTTTTGTAGGTAGTAAATGTGAGAACTCGTAAATTTTTCGATTTTTCTAGGCTTTAATTTATTTAATTGTACGTCTTTTATGCATTTTCTTTATTAGGAAAAATTTTCTAAATAATTTTTATGAGTAAATATAGTTTTTAGATGATTTTTCTAGTATCGGTTGATTTTTGAGAAATTAAGAGCATATATCGGACGTAGGGCCCGTTAGTGCGGAAAGTTCGGAAAAAATATGGCCAGTTAGGTTAAGTTTTAGATACCGGGTTTATTTTACCAGGTGCTAAGAGATAATTAGAGGTTGTTATATGGATGAGAGTGGAGAGACAAAAGGATAACCATGTATTAATTGAAGCGACAAGTGTCACTTCTTGATTAATTCTTATTTTGACTATAAGACCATCTTATCACCTTTACCAAATAAATACCAAAATTGGCCAAAAATCCTCTTATTTTTCCCCTCTCTTGGCTGAATTTCTTGGAGAGCAAAAGAAAGAAAAGCTATCAAATTTCTTCTACTCAATCTTGCTCAATCTTTCATTCCAACCGGTTAATCTTCAAATTACTCCATAAAACCTCTTAGTTTAGTGGTATTAAGGTTGGTTGTGAAGTGGTTTGGAAGGCTAAGGTACCAAGTTACTTCTTTTCTTGGGTTTGCAAGGTAAGTGACCAAGGAACCTTTCCTTTAATCTTGTTAATGTTCAATTGATGGCTTATAAGAGTTAAATAGATGGTTTTAGGTGTTGTTTCATGCCTTGTGGTGGAAATTGGTGAATTTTCATATTTATTCATGATTTTTCTGTTTTCATATGATTAATATTGTGTGGCCATGGATGATGGTCTAGTATGGGTTAGAATGAAGCTTTGGTATGATAATTGTAATGATTAGTGGAAAATTTCTGGTTTGAAGCAAAAATTTCCAGATTAGGGTTTCCATTTTTTCCCTTTCTGCCCGGTACTGTTACCTATAGTTAAAGGCCAAATTAGCCTTAGATTAAAACATGAAAGTTGTATAGGATGATGTTTTATAGTTGGCTACAAAATTTCGGCTCAATCGGAGTAACGTAGCCTATGAAAAGACTGAAATACCCCTGCTGCCCTGTTTCTACCCGAACATGCTAATCAGCTTCTGTAATTGGTTGTTTTGACCAGGAATACTACTAATTTGGTTGTTGATGTCTTCTTAAGAATTCTAACTTTGTGTCTTAGCTTTCTAATGGATTTGGAATCACTTGAATTGGAGTTGTATATGCTGAGATATGACTGAATGAATCAGGACTGTTACAGTAAATTTTGAATTGGAAAATCTGGGGGTTGTTTTGGTAACTTTGACCTAGTTAGGGTAAGAACTGGACTGAGTTGTCTTCATGAAAGTTATAGTTCTCTGTTTTAGCTTCGAAACAGTGTAAATTGTACCCCAATCCGATAAGTGTAGCTCCAGTTGTGTCCGTTCCGCTAAATGACGTCAAAACTGTCTTTTGGTTTTAGGGTTTATAATTGGGACTTTTCTAGGGTTTCTTTGTTGAGCTACCATTTGGTTATTTTGAAGGGTATTGTGGCTCTAATTAAAGGTGTTTGATAGTTTGTGATTGGGTGTTGAGGTTTGGTTGGAAAAGTAAAGAAAGACAAGGGAAATGCTGTCAAAATTTTCGCAGAGCTTCTGTACAGTCTCGGGAAATTTGCTATGTCTTGATGTAGGAATGTCGGAATTAAGTTCCATTTGTTGTGTTTTAAACTAGATTCATGGGGCTATAAATTGTGTAAATTTCAGACCCTGTTTCTGTCTGTAAAATTTCTGGTGATTTTTCAAAGTTGACTGAAATATTGCACCTGTTCTGTCTTTCACTGGATAAAGCAGCAAGTTGAAGCTTGAATTTGACTGACTTGCGTTCTGAATCTTATGAGGATGTTTTCTGGAAAGTTATAGCCCTTTGAATGTATTTTCCAACGGTATAACTTTTATTAATTTTGGACTTACAAAACTTGAGATACGATTTTTCATATAGGGTTGCGCTAAACTGGAAAATCCTATTTTCCTAGTATCAACTTCACTTTCATTTTCTACTTCAAATTTAGAGTTGGTCAGTCACTGTAGGTAGGGCTTTGAGTTTGTTCATGCCTTTAAGACTAATTGTTACTTTTTCACTCCGAGGTCACCTCTTTGCTTTGCATTAATGGTTCTTTTGACTAGGCATATGGTTCGTAACCGAGTCTCACTTGCGAATTCCATACTAGGTCTTGAAGTAGAGTCTTAAGTGTTTGCCTTGATTGTTCTAGGAGGTGCCAACGATTAAAGCCACACTTGGGAAGGAAACTTTTGAAGTTATCCTTATTTAAACTGGTGAGTGTACCACTCCCCTCACTTGTTGTTTAACTCGGTTTCTGTACATGCAATTTGTGATATGAACTACTGAACTATCTGTTTATTTTGCTTGAGACGAGAGTGTACTTTATCACACTCGTTCTCTTGTCTGTTCATAGGCCAATTTTGGTGCGAATCTGAATCTATTATCTGTATCTGAATCTGTTCTGATGTCGTTTGGAAGCTGGTATCCAACGACCTTTCTATGACCTATGAGCTCAACACCTGTGGTTAGTTACTCGAGTCGGGCCGGCAAGGGCCTGGTCGATTAGATAACAAACCACGGTAGTCTGTTTTGGGATATTTAGGTATTGAGACCCTTAATTCTGGTACACTCGAGTATTACCATTTTTGAATTGATTGGAGTTCGAGCCCGGTAGAGGTATGGGAGGTGGAAGGAATCGGAGAAAGTGGAGTCTACGGTATTGGTTACTCCTTTAACGTTGACAGAGTGTCAACTCTTATTTCGATCAAGTTTCGGTGAAGCAAATGGGAATTTGGCTCCTGAGAGCCACCTGTATCCTTCATATTGTGGTGTTCATTTATTTCTCGTATTTGATGTGAATAAGTGCCTTAAAAGTGATTTCTCATGATTTCTACTGTTTACAATTTTGGTACCTCATTGAGCTTATAGCTCACCCCGTCCCGTTATTTTTTTGTTTTCCTTACAGGGAACAATACTTTTGAACCATGATTTTGAAGAAAGAAGTAGAGCGAGCTCTAATTATTCTTTTGTATAGCACCTCTGTAGTTGAAACCCTAATTGTATTTTGATCCCTCGTGAATATTCCGATTTGTATTGCTTGTTAAACTTTTAAACCTTTCAGTGCTTGTATTTATTAAGGAGATTAACCATGTAAATTAAGTGTACTTGTTGAGATGGTACTTTTACTTGGCTGGATGAACACTTCTGGTATCCGTATGGTTTGGTAAGTTTTATTTTGGCTTGGTGGTCTCCAATTGCTTGTTTTCTATGGATTCCGGTGCGCGGTTGTAGGGTTTTAAGTGATTTGATTCCGTAGACCTGGCGAGAGTTGGGCAAGCAGTCCACTAACCCCTTGGGTACGCCTTAGGGGAATGTGGGGCTGTCACAGTAAAGCTGTCCGAAAATTTTCAGTTTTGACCAAAGAGTTGCAACCTGATTTCATGCTTGTTCCAGCTGCATGTTGCGAAGAAGGGCCGAACTATACCACCTTGTACAACCCAATTCAGGGTTTTTCTAGCTTTAATGAGCATCATTATGAAGAACCTTATCATGTGCACGTGACTGGTAAGCTATTGCATAGTTTTATACCCGTGACTACTAACTATATGATTTATTGTGTAGGTACCAATATGACAATCCATGGCCGACGACTGATTAGAGAGCTTTGGATTGCTACCTGGAATTTTCACGAGCCTTACACAAGATCTTTCCTATCTTGGCGCATGTCTTTGTTTGAGAGCCTCATGAATCTGACCAAACGGCATTTAGCTTGGCTCGTGACCTTTCATTTGTTCCCAACGTGACTGACCTCCAAGTGCACTGTCAATTTGAGGTGTCATACTACTAACTCTTGTTAATATCATTCATCTCCATTCAGATTTGAGGACAAACCCTTCTCAAGAGGAGGGGACTGATGTGTGCACGGATGGCGAGATGGATGGCGGCCCTGACTCAAGGATTTCTGATGTGTACATGGATTTTAGCCCACGTAATGACCCAGTCCGAGTTCCATTGGGCCCAGTCACACGTACACGAGCCAAGCTCTTCAAAGAATGCCTCCAAACCCTTGTTCGAATTGTCCAAAACCAACATGGAGTCCATAGAGATATTGAAGGCTTAGAAGGAGACAATCAAGTTATCTACACCATGATCCAAACCCATGAAGAGCCAAGTGGGCCTTCAAGTGAGTTGGCCGAATAGGGCCTTAGGTCATAGTGTTAGGGTACGGTTAATTAGAGTTGGATTAGTTTGTTTTAGTAGAGCATGGGCTGGCCCATCTTGACCCAAGATGGCCGAATTCCCTTTCCTATTTTCCTTAGGTTTTATAAACCTTAGCCTATAAAAAGGCTTGCTTTGTAAGGTTTAAGGTAGACATTTGATGAATAAAATCTGCTTAGAATTTTGACTTTTTTTTTGTGAGAATTTCGAGCCTTTACTTGCTCTTGGCAAGGGTGTTTGAGCAATCTTGCGTCTTGTCCTTGATTGTTCTACCGACCTATCCACTGGAGTAATCACCTTCAATTGGAGTCGTCGTTCTATCGCCTGCTACCAATTCGTGTCGTCCGTGTTGGTTTTAGGTCCCGCAACCCAAGCGTTGGACAACCTCACTAGATCCTTGGGCAAACATGCTACGTGTCTCGAAACGAGTTGATCGAGGACCGTATCAAAGGGTGTGGCGATTTTTTTGTGTTTTGGAAACTGAATTGGGTTATAACGTGGGCTGTATAAGGCTGATGTGGAAAGATCAAGGTGTTTTAGGAAGGTTTGGATTTGATTTCTTGGTTTTCTTGGCTGACTTCAATCCTAATAGCTTTAGGATTAGAAGTGGATCAAGAATGGGACTTGTTTTCCAAGAAGGAAACTAGAGCCAATGCTATCTTCTCTCTTTTTTTTTTCTCTTTCATTTCTTTCTTTTTTTTCCTCTTTGCGGCTCTCTAATTTGTTTTTTCAAGAACACAGATTTAGTCCCAACAGATTGAATTTTCGAATCAAAGTTCAAGATTGCCAAGAAAATAGAAGTTTTCTTCCCAAGTTTCAAGAAACCCTCGATCAAGAATTACTAAATCAATCTTGGTTGATCCAAGAACTTCAAGATTTTTTTATCAAGAAGCTCAAGAACTACCCAGATTATGTTTTGGTAATCAAGTTTTGCAAGAAACAACACTAATACGCAAGGTTTAAAGGCAAACAGGTTCAGCAGCCCCAACAAAACAAATTCTAGCAGCGACTCAAAGAAACAATAATGTACGCGACACTTTTGTGTTTTCTTTTTTTGACTTTTTGCTGGGTTGTTTTGCAACCCAAACGACACAAGATTCCACAAGAATTATACCACAATCTGGATGGAAACTAGAGGCAATTAACAACCGAAAATTTCTAGACAGATTGCATGCAAACACAAGGTCAACTTGAGATGCGACAAGAAGAGCAAGAAACCCTAGTCGTCGCCAATTTTTTTGTTTTCCTTGCTGGACAAGACATGAACCACCAACACAGTAGAATTGTAGACTCAAAACAAAATTTCAGACACAAACACAATGACAAACCTGGACAGAAACTTCGGACAGCAACTAAACAACAACGCAACAATGAAACAAGCAAGACAGATTTCGAACTGGACACCCTAACACATAGCTACGAATATGAGGAACAAAACAGACTCAAAAACAATAAAAGGGATATACGTGATACCTCTAACTAACTCTGATTACCAGATGATGTGATTCTTGATCCACAGGAATCAAGAAGACGACATGCGGAAGCTACCCTTAGACCTTAGAAGACATGTTGCAAGATTGATGGAGTCAAACCCACACTTAGACCACTCAAGGACGGATTCAACAGTAGAGGACACCACAATTAAGTGTGTGAGATTGATTGATAAGTCAAGACACAACCTAGAATCAACTCTAGAATGTTCAACTTAGCTTTCACAAGCTAAAGGAATTTGCTTCAATGAAAGACGAAATTCTGGAATTTCTTCTATTAAATCTCAAAACTGAATGTAACATCAACATAGGGCTATTTATAGCCTTATCTAAACCTAATAAAGTTTGGAAACTTAGCAAAAGAATTTCGGCCAGAACTTGGGCTTTCTTTTGGCCGAACTAACCCACTAACTACTAACTAATTAACTAACTAAAGCATTAATAGAGTAAGGCCTACATGGCCAGCCCCTAGGCTCAACATTAGCTCATTAATCTAACCCCAATCGTCAATCGAAGCTTGATCACTTGCACCTTCAACTTTAAGCAACACCTTGGTAGTCTTGCAAGGATCCTCCATATCAATTCCTTCAATGCTTGGTTTCTCTTGAGCTTGAATGGCATGAATCAAAGCTTGAAGCGACTCTTTGAACCTCTTTGCTCGTGCACATGTCACTGGTCCTTGTGGCACCTTCACAGGATCTACTTGAACACCATAGGCAGTTTGGTCATTCGCATCAACTTGCTTAGGTGTGAATGGTGCAAGTGTGATCTTCTTCCTTTTATGTAGGAAAGTGTACATGTTGGTACAACCATCATGACTAGTACCCCTATCGAATTGTCATGGTCTACCAACTAAAATATGGCTAGCCTACATAGGTACTACGTCACAAAGAACTTCATCTTCATAAGCACCAACTTTAAAGGAAATGAGTACTTGTTGAGACACTCGGATGTCTCCACAATTGTTTAACCATTGTAGGCAATATGGACAGAGGTGCTCGCGGGTTTGAAGTCCTAAGGCCTCGACCATCACTGAGCTCGCTACATTGGTGCAGCTCCCAGGGTCTATCACCAAGCTACACACTCTACCATTCACATGGCATCGAGTGTAGAAGATGTTTTCTCATTGGATTTCTTCTTCCTTGACGTTTGCGGTTAGTGCGCGCCTTGCAACGAGTCCTAATCCAACGGACTCCTTCAATGGTGGTTGCACGACTGCTTCTATGTCGCCCTCTTCTTCCAGTGGTGGCATTTCCTTGTATTCGTCCTCATCGTCGGATATTACCTCTCCGCTCGGAAGCACGATCATTATCCTTTGATTTGGACATTAGCTAGCAATATGACCAAGTCCTTGACACCTCCAACACTTGGTGTTGCGGCTCCTTGCCCTAGGAGGTTCGTTGGACAACTTGGAAATGGGTTTTCCATCTTCCTTGGTTGGCATAGCTTTCGGCTTGGTTGGCGTGGTATAGCCTCCCAATGGCTTGGTCTCCTTCCTTGGAGTGCTAGCTCGGTTATATGATGGTGAAGGCGTAGAGAAGGTTCTAAGCTGACCCCTCCTCTTAAGCCTTCACTCCACTTTTAAGGCTTTCTCGAGCATATCTTTTAACTCCACGTAATGGTACATCTCTACCTCATCCGCGATCTCCGCTCGTAGACCACTAAGGAATCTTGCCATGGTAGCTTCTTGGTCCTCCACGATGTCCACTCGGAGCATGATTACCTCCATTTCCTTGTAGTAATCTTTGACACTTTTGTTTCTTTACCTTAAGTTTTGTAACTTGTGGTACAAGTCATAATGGTAATGGCTAGGAACAAAGCATTTGCGCATAAGAATCTTCAATTCGGACCAAGTGGTGATCTCAATGTCTCCACTACGCCTTCGACTAGTGGTAATTTGATCCCACCAGATGATGGCATACTTAGAGAATGCCATGACTGCTAGCTTTAGTTGTTGCTCCTCCATGTAGTCGTTGCAATTGAACATGAGCTAAACTTTCTTTTCCCACTCGAGGTAGACATTCGGGTCGGATTTACCTTCAAAGGGCGGCACTTGCATTTTGATTCCTTTGATCACCTCTCCCCTTGGTTTGTAGCTTTTGTTGGGTCTCCTCATTTGTGGTCCAATCTCATCATTGGAATAATTGGAGCTATCTGACTCATGTTGGACTGATTTCCTTCGGTTTCGGCTCCCTCGTGATCCGCTTTGGGTAGCTTCGACTTTGTGAAGCCGTTTATGGACAATTTCTAGTTTTTGGTCCATGATTCGTCGGACGTCACCCCTTAGAGATTCGAAAAAGAGGTTAAAATCAAAGGCTGAGGGACTATCTCCTCCTGCATTAGACATGCTTAGGGAATCCTGCAATAAAAGGTTAGTTTTCGAAAAATAACTTCCTCGCGCACTTCCTTAGTGTATACTCTCACACTCGTGTATCACATACTCAATTTATAGGCTCACAAAAATATTCTCAAAGCTTGATTTTACCTTTGAAGAGGTTAGATCAGCTCAATAAGTTTGTTCAATGGCCTACCAAGGTAGATCACTTAGCACATGAATTGGAAGCAATGGTGAAAACTGATTTGTAAGCTCGACTCAACTAGACAACTGACACGACCAAGACTTGACGTGGACTGATCACTTAGGCGAATAAGCAAATATTAGGAGAATAGACGAATATACTTAATAAAAGACTCAACCGACTCCAATAAAGCAAGAGACAAAAATGGTGAAAGTTTGTGAATCTTAGATGGACTTACCCGATTTGCACTTGGCTGTTTTTGGAAGGTGTAAGACAAAGTGATGTGTGCATTGACCTTAGCCCACGTGATGATCCAGTTCGAGTTCCATTGGGTCCGGTTACGCGTGCAAGGGCTAAACGCTTCAAAGATTAACTTCAAACCCTTGTTCGAAGTGTCTAAGATCAACATAGGATCCACAGGAACATTGAAAGCTTGGAAGGTGATAACCAAGTTGTCTACACGATTATCCAAGCCCATGAAGATCCAAGCGGCCCGCCTGTGGAGATAGACGGCTAGGCCTTCAGTCCTTAGTGTTAGTTCGGTCTAAATGTCATTGTTAGTTGTTAGTTGGAAAGTGGAGTCTCAGCCCACTTGTGTCCAATGATGGCCGACCCCTCCAATCCTCCAATGAAGCTCTCAAACAAGGACATTCACCAAGGTAGGAAAGAGCTTGTGTAAGGCTTGTGAATATTTTCGGTTGCAATCCAAAACTCTCTAATGAGCCTTCGAGCCTTGATTGTCATATTGTCACCTACACAATAAATCACATAGTTAGTAGTCAAAGGTATAAAACTATGCAATAGCTTACCATTCACGTGCACAAGATAAGGATCTTCATAATGGAGAGTTGGTAGGCTCAGCCACCTCTCCTCATCTTCTTCCCCCTCTCGGCCTTGCTGGCTAATTCAAGAAGGTCACTCATGTCCAAGTAATGCTGAAGTTCCAAGGCTTCTTGAAGGTTAGGGTTTAGACCTCTAAGAAACCTTGCCATTGTGACCTCGCTATCTTCTTGAATGTTTGCCCTCATCATGGCCATTTCAATCTCCTTGTAGGAGTCCTCCACACTCATATTGCCTTGAGTAAAGGTTTGTAGCTTTGAATGGAGATCTCGGTTGTAGTAGCTTGGAGCAAATCTCTTATGCATCATTGCCTTGAGTTCACGCCAAGTGCAGACTCGCGGTTCACCATTTCTTCTCCTACTAGTCCTTACTTGATCCCACCAAACTAGTGTGTAGTCGGTGAACTTAACAATGGCAACCTTTATCTTTTGTTCACCACTATAGTCATAGCAATCGAAGACCATCTCAATTCGGCCTTCCCACTCCAAGTAAGCCTCAAGGTCACTTTTTCCTTGGAAAGTAGGAACTTGAATTTTAAGTCCCTTTAGCTCGTTCTTAGAAGTGTCCCGTGTAAGCCTCTCGGCTCTTTCTTCATCCTAACTTGCCGAATAATCTTTAAAATTTGCTCCTTTGGTACCATGGTGACTTCGGTTGTGAGGTCTGGATCGAGAGCCTCTCATGAGACTCTTGGAGAGTTGATATATTCTCAAAGATGGCTCATTTTATCCCTTGTCATAAAACTGATGATGCATCTCATATTGCTAGCTTGTTATTTAAAAAAATTGTACGTTTGCATGCTATGAATCAAACCATTGTTAGTAATAGAGATGTGAAGTTTTTGAGTTACTTTTGGAAGACTTTGTGGTCTAAACTTGACACTAAACTATTATTTTCGACCACAAGTCACCCCCAAAGCGATGGACAAACTGAGATAGTCAATCGCACACTTGGTACTTTACTCAGGGCTTTGATTAACAAAAATCTCAAATCTTGGGAAGAGTGTTTGCCACTTGTTGAAATTGCTTACAATAGAACTGTTCATAGTGCAACACACTACTCACCCTTTGAAATTGGCTATGGTTTTAACCCCCTGACCCCACTTGATTTGGCACCCTTACCTTCTTCTAAGCACACAAGCTTAGATGGGAAAAAGAAAGCTGATTTTGTGCACAGGTTACATGAAGCTGTTTGAGCCAACATTGAGAAGCGTACTCAGCAATACATCCAGCAAGCTAACAAGCATCGTCGTAAGATGATTTTTGAACCTAGAGATTAGGTTTGGCTGCACTTAAGAAAGGAGCGATTTCCAAAGCAATGCCAAAGCAAATTATTCCCAAGGGGTGATGGACCCTTTAGAGTTCTCCAACGCATCAATGACGATGCCTATAAATTGGAGCTACCTGGGGAGTACAATGTTAGTGCGACCTTCAACGTCACGGGTTTGAACCCATTCCTTGACGAGGATGATCCAGATTTGAGGACAAATCCTTCTCAAGTGGAGGGGACTGATGTGTGCACGGACTTTAGCCTACGTGATGATCCAATTCGAGTTCCATTGGGTCCGGTTACGCGTGCAAGGGCTAAACGCTTCAAAGAATCACTTCAAGCCCTTGTTCGAAGTGTCCAAGATCAACATGGGATCCACAGGAACATTGAAGGCTTGGAAGGTGATAACCAAGTTGTCTACACGATGATCCAAGCCTATGAAGATCCAAGTGGCCTGCTTGTGGAGATGGACGGTTAGGCCTTTAGTCCTTAGTGTTAGTTCGGTCTAAGTGTCATTGTTAGTTGTTAGTTGTTATGTGACGCCCCACATCTCCCTAAGGCGGACCAAAGGGTATCCGCGGACGCCTGCCCAACTCTCGCCAGGACTCAAGCAATTCCATTCAATTTAAAACCGAATTAAGCACTTCGATGAGAGCAACATGAATACAATAATGCGGAAGCGTTCAAGCTTAATAAGTCACTTAATGTATAACCAGTACATCGGGTAATCATGAAACGACTTCAATTCAAAGTACACATCAGGGCCCAAACATTTCAAGTTTACAATTTCCAAAAGTACAACCCAAACCAGGGCCTAGTCAAAATATATAACAGGAGTCTTAACAAAATTACAACGGATGGTTTCTCCATATTTCTCCAAGAGTCGGTCCTGTTAAGGAAAACAAAACTATAGGGTGAGCTAAACGCTCGTGAGGTCAAGAACACACATGCAAGCACGTAATCAAATAACAATCCCAACTTTAATAAATAAAGCCATGTCTTTTCAATAATCAATCTATCAAACAGGAAAAGTAATCAGAAACAATTCAAGGATATAGTAGCTCTCAGGAGCTAAGTCCCACTCGATCTGTCGATGTCATTCGTATACTTTCCCGCATTGACCCTCCTGTCAACCGGGTCGGTATTTCCATTTCCGTAGATCACCACTTTCTTCCCTCCGTCCACCGTACACTCCAAGGGCCCACAAGTCTATTTTTAGGCGATACTCGACGAGTATGCCAAGCAAGACCTCTTATTAGGTCGAGCTTATAATCTCATGGCTCGCCCAAGTTCCCGACCAAGCCCATTGCCGGCTCGAGTCTAAGGACGGCCTATGAGTTTGGGCGTCCCCCATTCATTTGGTAGTCGAGAAGATTCACTCCAACGACACAAGCATTCATGACATGACATTGCATTTCATTCATTCATTCAATACATTTCATTCATTCATTCATTCATTTGAAAATAGAACGAGTGCGATAAAGTACGCACCCGCCCTTATTTTTAAAACTCCCAACAAGTATCACAATAAGCAAGTATCAAATTCATACACTTGACACTCACCGAGCAATTCAATAAGAATTATTTTCTGGGAGTTCAAGTGTCCGCGGTGAGATCCTCTTGAAGGTCTCCTTGCGCGCCTGACAATTTAATGGCGAATAATCATACAATTAACCCACTTATCAGGGAGATTGTACACTAGTACAATCTAAGAATTATTTTGCAAAAAGGAACCTCAATTACACGTAAATCGAGGTTCAACTTGCCTTTTATCATGTACAATATTATTTGAGTTTTGATCATGAAAATCGTAAACAAAACGTTTGAGAACATCAAAAGAATAAAGAGTTTTTGAAAAACTCTATTTCTTTGAAGTTGGAAAATTTTTCAGTTTTACGATAAATCTTTGAAAAATCGTAACTCGCTCGATATAAGTCGAGAATTGGAAAACTTTATACCGTTGGAAACCTTTTAGAGAGTACTATAAGTTCCTAGAAGACACTTTTCCATGAATCGAAGTGGAAAGTGGTCAAAAATGAGCTTGAAGATGCAGGGTTGGTTCACAAGGCAGAATGAAGTTGGTTTTTGGCCAACTTTGAAAATTCGGCACGATTCGCACGTTGCAAACCGGCCTCTGAAATTTTCAGCTCAATTAGTGTTGCAAGTGAAGTGTATGAAAAAACAAGCGGATCAAGAATCGGAGTCTCGAGCACCGAGATACGGTAGCCCGAAGTTGAGCAAATTCAAGACTGGATGAGAATTTTCCAGATTTGAACCTCTAACTTTAGTAATTCAATTGGTATCGAAACGAACTTGAATCGGCACCAAAATTGGCAGTATTTCAATACTTTATGGAAAGTATCTCTCTATCGAATTTCGGGGAAAATACCTTCGGCAAGGTAGTTAATGAGCCAACCGAAGTTCAAGAAAAATCCTAAGGCAATCTGCCTTGGACCTTCATTTTCCAAATTTCCAATCGTTTAACCAAGAAAGTTATCCAACCATGGTTCATTTGTGAAATAAGGGTCTAAGATATACCCATGATACCTTTGGTAAGTGTTTAATATCAAAAACATCAACTAACAAGTTCACTCCGAGATTTTGTTCCAAACCAGTCCAAACATTAGGGTTTTCCAAAACAGAGCAGTCCACTTGTTTTAGTCACAACTCAGTCAATATAGCTCGAAATTGAGCATGGCTTATGCCGTTGGAAAATACATTCATAGAGTTAAAATATCATAGAAGAAATCGTTCCCAAATTCGGCACCCATCTGGTTCAAATTCGGGCATCAAATTGCAGCCTGAACACTTCATTCCAGATGAACAGAGTGACAGGACAGCGAACTTAAAACATTTGGTTCGGCCTGCTCACAAAGACTCAGAACGTGCATTATATACCAAATTAAAGATAGGAATGTCTAGTTTCAAACGCCACCAACGGCACATGATTTTGACATCCGAGGACAGAGTTATAGCCAAAATACTACTGCTGGTCAGAGCATACGCGAATCAGTTTTCCAGATTTGCTGGTTTCTAAAAAAAATTCATTTGCCCATTCAAACCTCATTATTTTTCAATGAAATTTTTCACACATCTAATAAATCCTACAAACATCCAATTCAAGCAATTAAACCATTAAAAATTGGCCTGGAAATGGCCGAACATGGCAGGGGCAAAATCGGAAAGTTTAGCTTCTTACACCCAATGAAGTTTCCACTAATTACCCATCACTAATGCATCATTAAAATCACTAAACCAACAATATAATCACCATTAATCATCACATCAGCAACAACAACCCAAGTGTGGGAATTCCAAGAGCCCACAATCACATTTTTACACCATAAACAAGTAACTAAGTGCATGCATGAACTTAATCTTGTCATATAATCTCCAAAAGATAAGAATCCAAGGGTTGATCATTACCTACTCCTTTGGTTTGCAAGGTCAGAATTTTCGGCCCTCTTGAAGCTCCAAAGAAACCGTGAAAGCTCTCTTCCTCCTTAGCTAGATGTAGTCTCCAAGTGGTTTGCTAAGAGATCTCCAAGTTTGGTGTGATTTGGGTGGATTTTGGTGCATGGATTGAAGATGAAAAATGAAGACAATGGAGAGCTCTTCTCCTTCTTGTTGTTCGGCCAAGTGAGGTGAAGAGAGAGAGAGTGCTGATGCAATTGGCTTCCAAAGGAAGATTCTTTGTGTGGTGCAAAATGCACCTCAAAGTCAACTTGAAATAGTGCAATTTAGGGTGCGTTTGGACTCGATTTTCTCGCGCGTTTGGTTCACTAGTGCACTAAACCTCCAAGGCATATATATTCATGTAAATATTATTCACTCTTAATTGTCCCGAAATAAGGGTCTAAAGTCCTTCAATTGAAGTCGCGCGTGTGAAAACGCGTACCGTCAAATTTTACCGCTATAACGCGGAACTTTCGAAAAATTCTTATAACGATTGCACTACTAACTATCACTTGAATATTTATTCATAAAATTACCTATTTTAGGACCCTAGTACAAGTCTCCAATATTCCAAGCTTATTGGGCTACTACGCGGATAAAATCTCCAAGTACTATTCACTATTTACTAAACGCGCTCTAGGAAATTAATTTTCGAAACGAATCATTTTAAAAATATAACGAAGATATACTACCACTTATATAGGTCTAACAGGACTAGAAAATATTCCTTGGAAATAAAATCCAATTAAATAATTTATTAAGCCATAAATTAGGCATAAAATAATAGTTTTTGCGAGTCCTCACATCCTCTTCCCCTTAAGAAAATTTCGTCCTCGAAATTTACCTTGGTCGGTGAACAAGTCTGGATACTTCTCTCTGATTGTCTCTTCAACTTCCCATGTTGCTTCCTCTACTCCATGGTTCTTCCATAAAACTTTCACTAGTGGTATCTGCTTGTTCCTCAATTCCTTCACCTTTCGATCCAGAAGTTTTACCGGTCTCTCCTCATAGGTTAGGGTTTCATCGATCTCAATATTCTCCGGTTGTAAAACATGAGAGGGGTTTGGATGATACTTCTTAAGCATGGACACATGAAACACGTTATGAATACGAGATAAACTCGGTGGTAATTCCAGCTTATAGGCTACATTCCCAACTCGCTGAATAATCTTATAAGGCCCTACAAACCTTGGTTGTAATTTCTTCCCTTTTCCGGACATCAAACTTGCTTTTAAAGGCGTAATCTTGAGAAATACCATATCTCCAACAGTGAACTCCAAATCCTTCCTCCGATTGTCGGCATAACTCTTTTGTCTACTCTGAGCGGTTTGAATTCTTTGCCGTACCAATTTCACCTTTTCATTGGCCTCCTCAATCCAAGATACAGTAGTCGTGTCTAAGATTTTCCGTTCACCTACTTCATCCCAACAAATGGGGGATCTACACTTCCGACCATAAAGTGCCTCATACGGGGCCATTTGAATAGAAGAGTGGAAACTATTGTTATAGGCAAATTCCACTAAAGTCAAGAACTTACTCCAATTCTCTCCAAAGTCCAGTACACAAGTCCTCAACATGTCCTCAAGAGTTTGAATCGTTCTTTCAGATTGTCCATCAGTCTGGGGATGATAGGTGGTACTAAAGTTCAACTTAGTCCCCAACACTTCTTGCATCTTTTGCCAAAACCTCGAAACAAATCTTGGATCTCTATCCGACACAATACTCACAAGTATACCATGTAGTCTGATGATCTCATCCAAGTATAATCTGGCCAACTTCTCCAATGGATATTTCATATTAATCGGCAGAAAATGAGCCGATTTAGTCAATCTATCCACTATCACCCAAATGGCATCATGGCCTCTCTGTGTCCTTGGTAAACCTGATACAAAGTCCATGGTAACATTTTCCCATTTCCACTCAGGTATTTCTAGAGGTTGCAAAAGCCCAGATGGTTTCTGATGTTCGGCTTTAACCTGTTGACAAACCAAGCATGTCTGAACAAATTGGGCAATTTCCTTCTTCATATTTTTCCACCAATAAAGACCTTTCAAGTCTTGGTACATTTTATTCCCTCCTGGATGTACTGTAAACTTTGATCGGTGGGCTTCTTCCAAAATTTCTTTTCTAAGCCCTTCGTCCTTTGGCATAACCACCCGATTTCGAAATCTTAATATTCCATTTGATCCCGAAGTGAAATCGGTCTGGTCTCCCATCTTGACTTTCTCCACCAACTTTCGCATTTCAGGGTCCTCTTCCTGAGATTCCTTAATACGTTCCAATAAAGTGGAGGTTATCACAATGTTCCCCAAAATCACTTTCCTTGGTTCTAATCGGGGATTCCAATAGCTAACTTCTTCCAGCAATCGAAATTCCTTAACCATCAATCCAGCCATTTGTACCTGACGGCTCAAAGCATCGGCCACTACATTGGCCTTCCCAGGATGGTACTTAATCGTGCAGTCATAATCTTCCAAAAATTCCATCCATCTACGTTGCCTTAAATTCAGCTCCTTCTGAGAAAATAGGTACTTAAGGCTTTTGTGATCTGTAAAAACCTCAAATGTCACTCCGTATAAATAGTGTCTCCATTTCTTCAAAGCAAAGACCACAGCCGCTAACTCCAAATCATGGGTCGGATAATTTCCTTCATGCGGTTTTAACTTTCGGGAGGCATAAGCTATCACTTTATCATTTTGCATCAAAACACATCCCAAACCTTCCTTAGATGCATCGGTGTAAACCACAAAACTATCATGTCCATTTGGTAGAGCTAGAACAGGCGCTCTAGTCAACCGTCTTTTCAACTCCTGAAAACTTCCTTCACACTTAGGATTCCAAATAAATTTTCCATTTTTCTTGGTCAACTCAGTCATAGGTCCAGCGATTTTCGAAAAATCCTGGATGAATCTCCGGTAATACCCTGCCAATCCTATAAAACTCCGAACTTCCGTTGGATTTTCCGGTCGTTTCCATTTCGAAACAGCTTCCACTTTAGCTGGATCCACTTTAATCCCATCCTTAGAAATTATATGTCTTAGGAAAGTCACTTCCTTTAGCCAAAATTCACACTTGCTAAACTTAGCATATAACTGATGTTCCCTCAAGATTTGTAAAACAATTCTCAAATGTTTCTCATGATCTCTCACATTCTTAGAATACACCAAAATGTCATCAATGAAAATCACCACAAATTGATCCAAGTAAGGCTTAAAAACCCTATGCATTAAATCCATGAAAGCGGCAGGTGCATTGGTTAACCCAAAAGGCATCACTGCAAACTCGAAGTGCCCATACCTTGAGTTAAAAGCAGTCTTAGGTATATCCTTCTCCAAAATCCTCAATTGATAGTAACCTTGCCTTAGATCCAACTTTGAAAACACTACCGCCCCTTGCAGTTGGTCAAACAGTTCATCGATGTGGGGTAGTGGGTATTTATTCTTAACCGTAACATCATTTAAACCTCGATAATCTATACATAACCTCAAACTCCCATCTTTCTTCTTTACAAACAAAACTGGGGCTCCCCACGGAGAATCACTCTCTCGTATAAAACCCCGTTCCAACAAATCCTGTAATTGTAACTTCAACTCCTTCAACTCAGCTGGAGCCATCCTGTATGGTGTCCTTGATATAGGTGCTGTTCTCGGAGCTAAATCAATTTTAAAAGCTATTTCCCGTTCCGGGGGTAGAGACTCCAATTCTTCAGGAAACACATCAGAAAATTCTTTCACTACCGGTGTGTCCTCCAGATTCACCTTATCGTTAGGGGTATTAATAAGAAAAGCCAAATACCCTTGAGCTCCTTTACTTAACAACTTTCTAGCCCGAATTCCCGAAATAAGTGCAGACGAGGCTAACTTACCCCTCACATCCAATTTCAGGGTTGCCTCCCCTGGAATACACAATTCTACAATTTTCGTCCTACAATTTAACTGAGCATTATAACGGGCTAACCAATCCATCCCTAGGATTACATCATATCCTTTAATCGCTAAGCCTATCAAATCGGCCAGCAATTTTCTTTCCCTCACGCAAACTTCACTATTCTTATACACCATATTAGCAATTAGACTTTTGTCCCCAGTGGGTGTTTTAACCTCCAAGTCATATGGTAACTTAATTGGTTTCAAGTCTATTCCACTCATGAAATCAGGGTTTACAAAAGAGTGCGTTGCACCCGGATCAATTAAAACCCTAGCTAGGCGGTGAAAGATTGGAATTGTACCTTCGACCACTTCGGTCGCCTCTGGAACTTGTGGATAGTCCAATGCGTAGACCCTAGCCGGTACTTTCGGTCGACTCCCTCCGGCACTGGTCTGCTTAGAGGTTGATTTTTCAGGTCTCTGCAGGTTTCCCCCTGTCTTTGACGATTTCGGACAATTTGCAATCTGATGCTCAGTGCTCCCACACAGTAAGCATTTTCCCAGCTTTCTCCAGCAGTCATCCTCAGAGTGGTTGGGTTTACCACAATACCCACAAGTAACTTGAGGGGTCACAGTCGATCCAACAGATGGTGCTCCCCTAGCTTGAGTCGTCCCGCTACGACCTCCCCTAGATAGAGCTCCCCTAGAAGCTCCAGCAGTTCTCGTTCCTCCTTCACCTCTTCCCTTTTTAGAAGGGTGTACAAACTTACTGGTCTGCCCAGTAGTGCGACTAGGGAAATTCCTTTTTCTATTGTGGAAATCCCTCACTTGAGATCTTGCATTCTCAACCCTTTGCGCTTTCTCTAAAGCCTCAGTAAAAGTAGAGATTTGGGCTGCAGCCAGGCCCTCCTGAAGTTCCACATTAAGTCCCTGTATGAACCTTCTAATCCTTCTCCGTTCATCGGCTACTAACTCAGGAGCGTATTTGGAAAGTTTAGTGAACTTCCCTTCATACTCTGCTACAGTAAGGGTTCCTTGTTTCAACTTAATAAATTCGTCCTCTCTTTTCTCTTGAATCAAGGGCGGAAGAAACTTTTCATTAAACTCCCTTGTGAAATTTTCCCAAGTCCAAGGGGTTCGAGCTCTTTCCCATTTTCCTTTTATCAAATCCCACCAAGCACGGGCTACTCCCTCAAATTGAAAAGCAGCAAAGTTCACTCGTCTATCCTCAGTATAGTCTAGAGCGGCGAATATGTTGGTCATCCTTTCTAACCAGTTCTCCGCTACTTCGGGGTCAGGTTCACCCATAAACTTAGGCGGGTTAAACTTTAGGAATCTTTCCAGGGCTCTATCCTCTCCCCTATCCTGGCCCCCAGGTTGGTTAAATGGTCCAGGACCCTGTCTCTCCGCTAGACGTTCTAGGATATCAGTCATCCTATTGATGGCAGTAGCCACTTGGTTACCCTCAACGTTTTCCTGTCCCTGGGTCGGTCCAGTTGCCGATCCCTGGTCATCCCCCTGAGGTTGGGCCTGTCTAGACGCTCGTCCACGGCCTCGACCACTCCTTAATCCTTCCATTAGTCTAAACGTGCCTAGTGCAAGAAATAAATTAATTTAAGCAGAAAACAAGAATTATATCGAATTTAGAACTAACCAAGAAGCATTGAAATTAACAATAATTTACATTCATAAGCATGTCAAGTTCGTACAATTGACAAGTTAGGGACAATTCACAAAATATAGCACACAGGTGCTCAGAAGTATACTTCTAGTCACAGAAGACTAAAGTAAGAACAAGTGCCCAAAAGTAGGCCACACAAGCATGCAAAATACAATGGCCTCGGCACTCGCGTCACCCTAACTAGTTCTAACTGTACCAGTCAAAAGTCAAAAGGGGTCAACGACCAAGATCCTAGTCCATAGCAGGGCTATCAGGAGGAACCTCCTCCTCGGGATCCTCCTCGGGATCCTCCTCCTCATCATCAGGAATCACCGCAGTAGCGTCCTCAACCAGACTAGTAGCATCAACCAGCATCTCGAAAGCCCGAGTACGGACATCTCGTGCTAACCTAATGAGTCGAGCCCTAGTATCCCGAAGCTCCTCATTAACCACTGCAGATGTGGCTACCTCACCCTCCAGCACCTCCTCAAGCTCGGCAATCCGCTCACCCTGAGCGCTAACCATCTGCCTAAGCGCGTCTACCTCAGCCTGTAGATCGCGGTTGGCATCCACCAACTGACGACGCTCGTCGTCCAAAGCAAGCACCACATGGTCCGGGTAGGCGAAAGTCAACCTACACGAATATCGAGGGTATCTATCATACGGTGAGTAGCGTACTCGATCTCCTCCCGCTAGAGGTCGGTAGAATACAGTCCTAAGAGGCTCATAATGACCATTCGCATGGCCATTCCCGTTAGCTGCCGGGGCTCCGTTTCCATCAGCCATCCCTGCAAAATAATAACAATAATAATATTTTTCAGGTTAGAAACTTAAATCACTACTCAGTTCCAATATCCTGCAATGCATGTCTATCTTAATAGCTGGTTCACCCCATTCGTCACTTGAGGTAGGACTAACTTAGTTGCTAGCTCGCCTCAAGCATCACTTAGGGTAGGATTAAGTTATCCCATATCGAGTCTTAAAGGTAGAGTATCTAATATGTCTCCCATATAGACCTCTAACCTAGTGCTCTGATACCAACTGTGACGCCCCACATCTCCCTAAGGCGGACCAAAGGGTATCCGCGGACGCCTGCCCAGCTCTCGCCAGGACTCAAGCAATTCCATTCAATTTAAAACCGAATTAAGCACTTCGATGAGAGCAACATGAATACAATAATGCGGAAGCGTTCAAGCTTAATAAGTCACTTAATGTATAACCAGTACATCGGGTAATCATGAAACGACTTCAATTCAAAGTACACATCAGGGCCCAAACATTTCAAGTTTACAATTTCCAAAAGTACAACCCAAACCAGGGCCTAGTCAAAATATATAACAGGAGTCTTAACAAAATTACAACGGATGGTTTCTCCATATTTCTCCAAGAGTCGGTCCTGTTAAGGAAAACAAAACTATAGGGTGAGCTAAACGCTCGTGAGGTCAAGAACACACATGCAAGCACGTAATCAAATAACAATCCCAACTTTAATAAATAAAGCCATGTCTTTTCAATAATCAATCTATCAAACAGGAAAAGTAATCAGAAACAATTCAAGGATATAGTAGCTCTCAGGAGCTAAGTCCCACTCGATCTGTCGATGTCATTCGTATACTTTCCCGCATTGACCCTCCTGTCAACCGGGTCGGTATTTCCATTTCCGTAGATCACCACTTTCTTCCCTCCGTCCACCGTACACCCCAAGGGCCCACAAGTCTATTTTTAGGCGATACTCGACGAGTATGCCAAGCAAGACCTCTTATTAGGTCGAGCTTATAATCTCATGGCTCGCCCAAGTTCCCGACCAAGCCCATTGCCGGCTCGAGTCTAAGGACGGCCTATGAGTTTGGGCGTCCCCCATTCATTTGGTAGTCGAGGAGATTCACTCCAACGACACAAGCATTCATGACATGACATTGCATTTCATTCATTCATTCAATACATTTCATTCATTCATTCATTCATTTGAAAATAGAACGAGTGCGATAAAGTACGCACCCGCCCTTATTTTTAAAACTCCCAACAAGTATCACAATAAGCAAGTATCAAATTCATACACTTGACACTCACCGAGCAATTCAATAAGAATTATTTTCTGGGAGTTCAAGTGTCCGCGGTGAGATCCTCTTGAAGGTCTCCTTGCGCGCCTGACAAATTAATGGCGAATAATCATACAATTAACCCACTTATCAGGGAGATTGTACACTACTACAATCTAAGAATTATTTTGCAAAAAGGAACCTCAATTACACGTAAATCGAGGTTCAACTTGCCTTTTATCATGTACAATATTATTTGAGTTTTGATCATGAAAATCGTAAACAAAACGTTTAAGAACATCAAAAGAATAAAGAGTTTTTGAAAAACTCTATTTCTTTGAAGTTGGAAAATTTTTCAGTTTTACGATAAATCTTTGAAAAATCGTAACTCGCTCGATATAAGTCGAGAATTGGAAAACTTTATACCGTTGGAAACCTCTTAGAGAGTACTATAAGTTCCTAGAAGACACTTTTCCATGAATCGAAGTGGAAAGTGGTCAAAAATGAGCTTGAAGATGCAGGGTTGGTTCACAAGGCAGAATGAAGTTGGTTTTTGGCCAACTTTGAAAATTCGACACGATTCGTACGTTGCAAACCGGCCTCTGAAATTTTCAGCTCAATTAGTGTTGCAAGTGAAGTGTATGACAAAACAAGCGGATCAAGAATCGGAGTCTCGAGCACCGAGATACGGTAGCCCGAAGTTGAGCAAATTCAAGACTGGATGAGAATTTTCCAGATTTGAACCTCTAACTTTAGTAATTCAATTGGTATCGAAACGAACTTGAATCGGCACCAAAATTGGCAGTATTTCAATACTTTATGGAAAGTATCTCTCTATCGAATTTCGGGGAAAATACCTTCGGCAAGGTAGTTAATGAGCCAACCGAAGTTCAAGAAAAATCCTAAGGCAATCTGCCTTGGACCTTCATTTTCCAAATTTCCAATCGTTTAACCAAGAAAGTTATCCAACCATGGTTCATTTGTGAAATAAGGGTCTAAGATATACCCATGATACCTTTGGTAAGTGTTTAATATCAAAAACATCAACTAACAAGTTCACTCCGAGATTTTGTTCCAAACCAGTCCAAACATTAGGGTTTTCCAAAACAGAGCAGTCCACTTGTTTTAGTCACAACTCAGTCAATATAGCTCGAAATTGAGCATGGCTTACGCCGTTGGAAAATACATTCATAGAGTTAAAATATCATAGAAGAAATCGTTCCCAAATTCGGCACCCATCTGGTTCAAATTCGGGCATCAAATTGCAGCCTGAACACTTCATTCCAGATGAACAGAGTGACAGGACAGCGAACTTAAAACATTTGGTTCGGCCTGCTCACAAAGACTCAGAACGTGCATTATATACCAAATTAAAGCTAGGAATGTCTAGTTTCAAACGCCACCAACGGAACATGATTTCGACATCCGAGGACAGAGTTATAGCCAAAATACTACTGCTGGTCAGAGCATACGCGAATCAGTTTTCCAGATTTGCTGGTTTCTAAAAAAAATTCATTTGCCCATTCAAACCTCATTATTTTTCAATGAAATTTTTCACACATCTAATAAATCCTACAAACATCCAATTCAAGCAATTAAACCATTAAAAATTGGCCTGGAAATGGCCGAACATGGCAGGGGCAAAATCGGAAAGTTTAGCTTCTTACACCCAATGAAGTTTCCACTAATTACCCATCACTAATGCATCATTAAAATCACTAAACCAACAATATAATCACCATTAATCATCACATCAGCAACAACAACCCAAGTGTGGGAATTCCAAGAGCCCACAATCACATTTTTACACCATAAACAAGTAACTAAGTGCATGCATGAACTTAATCTTGTCATATAATCTCCAAAAGATAAGAATCCAAGGGTTGATCATTACCTACTCCTTTGGTTTGCAAGGTCAGAATTTTCGGCCCTCTTGAAGCTCCAAAGAAACCGTGAAAGCTCTCTTCCTCCTTAGCTAGATGTAGTCTCCAAGTGGTTTGCTAAGAGATCTCCAAGTTTGGTGTGATTTGGGTGGATTTTGGTGCATGGATTGAAGATGAAAAATGAAGACAATGGAGAGCTCTTCTCCTTCTTGTTGTTCGGCCAAGTGAGGTGAAGAGAGAGAGAGTGCTGATGCAATTGGCTTCCAAAGGAAGATTCTTTGTGTGGTGCAAAATGCACCTCAAAGTCAACTTGAAATAGTGCAATTTAGGGTGCGTTTGGACTCGATTTTCTCGCGCGTTTGGTTCACTAGTGCACTAAACCTCCAAGGCATATATATTCATGTAAATATTATTCACTCTTAATTGTCCCGAAATAAGGGTCTAAAGTCCTTCAATTGAAGTCGCGCGTGTGAAAACGCGTACCGTCAAATTTTACCGCTATAACGCGGAACTTTCGAAAAATTCTTATAACGATTGCACTACTAACTATCACTTGAATATTTATTCATAAAATTACCTATTTTAGGACCCTAGTACAAGTCTCCAATATTCCAAGCTTATTGGGCTACTACGCGGATAAAATCTCCAAGTACTATTCACTATTTACTAAACGCGCTCTAGGAAATTAATTTTCGAAACGAATCATTTTAAAAATATAACGAAGATATACTACCACTTATATAGGTCTAACAGGACTAGAAAATATTCCTTGGAAATAAAATCCAATTAAATAATTTATTAAGCCATAAATTAGGCATAAAATAATAGTTTTTGCGAGTCCTCACATGTTAGTTGGAAAGTGAAGTCTCGGCCCACTTGTGTCCAAGGATGGCTGACCCTCCTAGTTTAGTCTTTAGGTTTCCATTGGTCTCAAGCCTATAAAAATGCTCCCTCATGTACGATTGGGGGGTTCCACACTTTGATAATTAAAATTTCAGCATTGTTTTCTCTTACATTCGAGAGTTACAGTTCCATTACTTGCTTGGCAAGGGCTCTTGAGCAATCTCGCAATTGTCATTGATTGTTCATCCGGCCTATCTACTTGAGTAACCACCTCAATTGGAGTCGTCGTTCTACCGCCTGGATTCAAGTCGTGTCGTCCTTCTTGATTCTAGGAATTGCAAATCCAAACGGTTGGCAATCTCGCTAGATCCTTGGGCAAATGTGCTACGTGTCTCGGAATGTGTTGACCGAGAAGCATATCACAAAGGCTTCTTGGAACTTTTTGTGTAGGTGTTGCAGCTGATGGGCTGGTTCCCACATAGCTTAGGTTGCCAATCAGAAATTGGGACTCCAAGTAGCACTAGGATTTGCTTTTACAAACCCAAGTCAACTAGGTTTCCAAATTCTAATAGGTTTCCTTAAGTTGATAGGACCGAATCTGGTTTCTCTTTTTTTTGTTTGTTTCTTTCTTCCGTCTTTTTTTTGTAGTATTCATGCAAGAACCAGATTGCTTTTTCTTCTCCTAATTCGGTCACAACCCAAGGTGAAGGTTCGGTTATGTGTTGTGAGCAGGAACAGCTGCCAATACAAGGATCAAGAACTAGTTAATTGGTTTCAAGAATTTCAAGAAACACCATGGTTTTCAAGATTTTTGTCCAAGATCTTTTGGCAATTCAAGATTTACTCAAGACTTTCAAGAACAAGGTAAAACAGCCTTATAGTAGTGCAAGATACAAAAATCTCCCAACCCTTTTGTTCAAGAAACCCGACTTTTTTCAACAAGATTAGCGACTAGATTCTGTTTTTTTTGCTTTTTTTTTACTCGACAATTGAAGACTTCAACATGTGACAATTAAAGAGTAAAAACTGGACAGAAACAATATATTGAATTCGGCAAACAACTAGACACAACAATGGACAGCAACGGAAGTAAATAAGAATAAGAATAGCAACACAATTTTTTTTGTTTTTTGTTGTGACACAAGACTGACTTAGAACGACAAAATATGACTCAAACACGATAAAAAAATATAGGATATAACCTGGAAGTTGTCAACTAGTTCTGATTACCGGATGATACGAACCCAACCGCGATTGGAAGAACTCGTATTCCAACAAGCAGGATCTAGACAAGCGACTCCAAGGTTTGATTACGCGGAACCCTAAACCCCCTTAGAATCCCTTGGATGGGAACTAAGATTGATTCTTAACCCTCAAGAAAAGATTAAAGGAACTTATGGATATTGGTAGAACGGCGCCATGAGCAAGTGTGATTCTTTCTTGATAAGCCAAGAAGAACACTTAGAACAAAATCTAAGAAATTCAAAGTTAACCAAAGCTAAGAGAATGCTCTTAAAACTAAAAGTTGTTTTTGATTAATGAATTAATGACAAGCTCGGCTAAGCCTTGTATTTATAGGCTTCATGAACCGAAATCCTACTAGTAATGGAAAACGATATTAACTCCAACTACTAAACCTAACTTACTAAGGAAATAAACGAATTTGGAAAGTGCTAATTCACCCTAAATGGATAAGGGCTGGTCGGCCAAGCCCACATGGCTGCCCAACCTTATTCTCAAGCCTACGCTAGACACTTAGTTCGATAGTGAAGCCCATAATGCAGCACACCCTCTTCCTAGTCATCCGCAGCCTTCTCTTGGGCTTGGAGTAGGCTCACCATCGTGTGATTAGGCTCTTGGATCCTCCCTATGCGTGTATGAATGATTTGTAGGAATGTTTGAAGGGTGTCTCCTATCTTCTTTGCCCTTGCTCTAGTCATCGGCCCAAGGTTCATTGAAGGTGCACATAGAGCATCCTCATTTGCGCCTCTTGAAGTGACGACTTGAGCCCTTGGTGGTTCTTCATCACTAAACTACTAGTTGACCTGTATACTTGCAGTCAAAACGGATATAAATTGGATTTAAACTTGAACTCATATTAAAATCCTGTCAAACCAAGTTGATGAAAGTGGAATTTGAGGTTAATGTGTCCATTATGTAGTTTAAAAATTGTGGGTTGATGTAACAAGTTCTTGAACAAGTAACATCAAACTTATCTTGAGAATTACTTCAAATTCTGGAGAATTCCTTCGGAAGAATACCTCAGCTTCATCACAGCAAAGATGTTTTAAGGCGCGGGCACGCTTTATAAGGATACGTCTTCTGCCATTTAATTGATTCACTGCAGCAAAGTCATTATAAGGCATGGGCACACTTTATAAGCTCAAAGAATCCATGCAAGCACTAATTTGTACCTACCCACAAGGGAGTTGACCAAAATTCTTAGGTTAGAATCCATACTCTAGAAAAGTAAATTTAATGGACCCTCCGCTATACTCTCATTCAAGTTCTTAAACCAAGCAAGGTGGAGCGGGGAGTTCCATCCAAAGTTGTTTAAGTGTCACATTTGCTGTTTTAGTTAAGTCGTTTGTAATAAGGGCTTAATGGTCCATAGCCTTGCTTTATTTACTTGTTGGATGACCACAAAAACCTAACTAACATCTTACATGGGTTCAAGCGTTTCCTTATGAGGTCATCCCACAAGTAAATAAAACAAGGTTGTGGATCATTAAGCCCTTATTACAAACGACTTAACTAAAATAGCAAATGTGACACTTAAACACTTCGGATGGAGCTCCCCACTCTACCTCGCTTGGCTCAAGAACTTGAATGAGAGTATAGTGGATTGTTTTATCTTGCTAAAGTTCGATTTTGACTTGTGAATGGTCAACTCCCTTGTAGGTGGTACAAATTAGTGCTTGCATGGATTCGCTTGGCTCAAGAACTTGAATGAGAGTATAGCAGATGTAACAAGTGAAATCAAGACTTAACTGATTCATGGGTCCATTATTTAGTTTAAAACATTTGGATCTACAAGAACCTTAATTCTCATTATGTGGCCGTTATAAGGATACTAAAAAGACTTTGCTTTTGCAAGTTGATAGCCTTGCTTTATTTACTTGTGGGATGGCTTAATAAGCATGGAGGTATGAACTCGTATCCCACGTAGCTCCCGGATCTAGATGAAGAAACCAAGTTGGTGCGCGGAGTAACACTCAGATCCCTAACTCTATGAGGCAAACCTTGGACTTAACCTCAACTCGCAAACACTCAAGAAGGTGAAACGAAGTTATAAGTAGAAGAATGCCACAATCAAGGTGTGTACTTGATTGATAAGTTCAAGAATACTCTCGAGCAATTCTCAAGTATTCAAAAGGGAATTTTCTTAGACAAGAGAAAAGTTACTTGTGCAAACAAGAATAATTAGTATTCACAAGTCTCAAAATTTAAGACTTGGATCTTAAACTCCAGGTGTTCCACTTAACCTTAAAATTCTTAAGGTTTCGAAGTTTGTAGTCTTTGGGGAACTCCAGGCGGGTTCGTAAAGCACATCTTTTTAAACAGAGGTATCTCGGATACATAATAATATATTTATTAAGCCACACTTTTTGCGTAGACATGGGATGCATGCCATGAAGCTACGTGGGATACGAGTTCATACCTTCGGACGGATACGAGCTACGTCGGATACCAAATGATACGAGTCAAGCTATGCTATCGGATAATGTTCAAGTCCCACTAGGATTGGTTACGTGAGCTCGAGCAGTTCATTCAGCTTTATCGCAGCAAAGATGTTATAAGGCGCGGGCATGATTGATAAGGATATGTCTTCTGCCATTTAATTGATTCACCGCAGCAAAGTCATTATAAGGTGTAGGCACGCTTTATAAGTTCAAGTCATCTACCCATCTAGTCACATTTGCTGTTTTAGTTAAGTTGTTTGTAATAAGGGTTTAATGGTCCATAGCCTTAGTTTATTTACTTGTTGGATGACCCATAAGGTTCGGTCAAGCCCACAAAGGACAAAAGGGCCGAAATCAATTTCTTAGCCTTAGGGAATAAGTGATTTCAATTCACATTAGAATTTCTAGACTAGTTCCACATTGCTTTAGGTTTTCATCTCTATGTAAGGCTATAAATAGCCCACACTTCCAACGGTTTTAGCGATGGAATAAGAAATCAGAAATTTGAGTGTTTACATTTTTCTCTTGTCTAAGAGAATCCCCTTTGAATACTTGAGAATTGCTCGAGAGTATTTTTGAACTTATCAATCAAGTACACACCTTGATTGTGGTGCGTTCTTCTACTTGTAACTTCGTTTCACCTTCTCGAATGTGTGCGGGTTGAGGTTAAGTCCAAGGTTCGCCCCATAGAGTTAGGGATCCGAGTGTTACTCCACGCACCAACTTGGTTTCTTCGTCTAGATCCAGGAGCTACGTGGGATACGAGTTCATACCTCCGGCCGGTTTGTATCAGCTATTTCTTATTCAATGCATAAACCACTTGCTAAGAGTAAACCTTGTTGAACCTTGAATCTCACAAACCGGCTTCAATGTATGCCCAACTTGATCATTTGTGATTATGAGGTAAGGATCCTCATAGTGATGCGATGTAGATCCTATGAAATCAAACTCCTCAAACTTGAATAAGCTTGCAAAGAATGGAAACCTTGTTGAACCTTGAATCTCACAAACCAGCTTCAATGTATGCCCAACTTGATCGCTTGTGATCATGAGGTAAGGATCCTCATAGTGATGCGATGTAGATCCTATGAAATCAAACTCCTCAAACTTGAATAAGCTTGCAAAGAATGGAAGTTGACTTGGTGAAGTTGGAGCTTCAAGTGGACTAGGTGCAAGATGAGCATAGGTATTGTATTGACCATTGAAGACCTCGCTCCTTGTCTAAACTCGTGGAACATGGTTGGTTCTAATGTCTTGAGGGTACACATAGTTTAATCCTCCAAAGATGTGAACAGCTTTGAAATCATCCGATTCCATGAATGGGGACCAAATTGATCTAACTCCTAGAAGACAAACTTCATGGAAACTCGCAAATTGCACAAGTGACTTTGGGATGGAACATTGTAAAATCAAAGAAATTGCACTTTGCTTAACCTGCACAAAACAAGGAACACTAGACAGAGCAATGTTAAGGTTGTTAGAATGGCAATAAGTCCCCTCACTCTCATTTTTGTTGAAACTTAAAATCAGTGCATTATCCCTCCTTTCTTTCGCTTCCACAGCCAACACTTTGGATTTTTCAATCTCTTGCTCATGCTCAATAACTGACTTTTTCTGCTCACTATTCTCAACCTCTTTCTCCTTTTCAACTCCCTCGGATTTTACCTCATCAGTCACAATTCCCTCATCTAGCTCTTTCTTTATACTATAACGCTCATGCTCACTTTTCATGTATGCTAGATTAATGCAAAGTTGGTCATAAATAAGTGATACAAGTGCAGAATGACGACCATTAAATAAGAAAAAATACTTATTAGTATGTCTATCATATTTAACTTCTCGCCTCAACATCCACGCTTTACCCAGCAATACATGTGTCACTTGAATTAGGACTGCATCACACAACACCTCATCCACATACTTGCCAATTTGAATAGGTACAAGTGTGTGCTTAGTAACCCAAACATCACCATGAGTACTCGGCAACTTATACGGTTGAAGATGATCAATGGTTAGAAGATTTAATTTGTGAACCATGATAGCGATTGCAAGATTGACTTCACAACTTGATGTGTGCACAGATGGCGGCCTTGACTCAAGGCTTCCATAGGAACATTGAAGGCTTGGAAGTTGCTAATCAAGGCATCTACACATTGATCCAAGTCAAGGAAGCATCAAACGCGGCCTTGACTACTTGGGCCAAGCACTAGGAATGTTAGCATTGTTAATCGCATGAGTTGTTAGTTGTTTTGATTGTTATTGATTCGTTAGTGATTAGTGGCTTGTTAGCCGTCCTTTAAATTAGCAGTTTCATTAAGTATGGACTTAAATAAGTCGGCCCAACTCTTGCTTAAAAGTGTGGACCGAATTTTCTTTCTAGATTAAGTAGATGGGCCGCCAATCTTTGACCAAAATGGATTAGGTCCCTAGGTCTCTAGCCTATAAAAAGGCATCTCATGTACTAGTTAAAGGGTAGACCTTTTTGATAATAAAATTTTAGTTTTGCGTGCTCTTCAATTTCGAGAGATACCATTCCTACTTGCTAAGGCAAGGGTTCTTGAGCAATCACGCGTACGGCCTTGATTGTTCCGTTGGCCTATCTATTTGAGTAACCACCTCAATTGGAGTCGCCGTTCTACCGCCCTGAATCAAGTCGTGACGTCCTGGTTCTTGGTTCCGTAAATCAAGCGAATTGAACAACCATCTAGATCTTTAGGCAAAGGCGCTACGTGTCTCGGAACGTGTTGACTAAGGAGCGTATTAGTTGGTATCAGTTGGTATCTTCTGTCATTAAGTATAAAACTGACAAAACGAATGCGGTAACTGATGCATTATCTCGTAGACATTCTTTGCTTGTTTTCCTTGGTGCTAAGTTGCTTGGATTTGAAATGATAAAGGAGCTTTATGGACATGATCTTGATTTTGCTGACATATTTGCATCATGTACTAAGAGTCCGCATGGAAAATACTTCTTGCATGATGACTTTTTGTTCTATGTGGACAAGTTGTGTGTGCCTAATTCTTCCATTCAGGATTTATTGGTTAGAGAGGCGTATAGTGGTGGTCTCATGGGGCATTTTAGCATTGTTAAGACTTTAGCAATGTTGTAAGAACACTTTTATTGGCCTCACATACGTAGAGATATTGAACGCATGGTTGGTAGATGAGCTACTTGCCACAAAGTTAAGTCTAAAACAAATCCATATGGCTTGTATACCCCATTGCCAATTCCACAATATCCTTGGGTAGACTTGTCTGTCTTAGGACTGCCTAGGTCACAAAGGGGAAATGATTTCATCTATGTTGTAGTTAATCGATTTTAAAAAATGGCTCATTTTATCCCTTGTCATAAAACTGATGATGCATCTTATATTGCTAGCTTGTTATTTAAAAAAATTGTACGTTTGCATGGTATGCCTCAAACTATTGTTAGTGATAGAGATATGAAGTTTTTGAGTTACTTTTGGAAGACTTTCTGGTCTAAACTTGGCACTAAACTATTATTTTCAACCACAAGTCACCCCCAAAGCGATAGACAAACTGAGGTAGTCAATCGCACACTTGGCACTTTACTCAGGGCTTTGATTAAGAAAAATCTCAAATTTTGGGAAGAGTGTTTGCCACATGTTGAATTTGCTTACAATAGAACTGTTCATAGTGCAACACACTACTCACCCTTTGAGATTGTCTATGGTTTTAACCTCCTGACCCCACTTGATTTGGCACCCTTACCTTCCTCTGAGCACACTAGCTTAGATGGGAAAAAGAAAGTTGATTTTGTGTGCAAGTTACATGAAGCTGTTCGAGCCAACATTGAGAAGCGTACTCAGCAATACATCCAGCAAACTAACAAGCATTGTCACAAGATGATTTTTAAACCTGGTGATTGGGTCTGGCTATACTTGAGGAAAGAAAAGTTCCCCAAGCAACGCCTTAAACCTGGTGATTGGGTCTGGCTATACTTGAGGAAAGAAAAGTTCCCCAAGCAACGCCAAAGCAAGTTGTCCACAAGGGCCGATGGACCTTTCTGAGTGCTTCAACGAATCAATGACAATTCCTACAAGTTGGAACTACTTGGGGAGTACAATGTTAGCATGACCTTCAATGTCGCGGACTTGAACCCATTCCTTGACGAGGAGGATCCAGATTTGAGAACAAATCCTTCTCAAGTGGATAGGACTGATGTGTACACGAACCTTAGCCCAAATGATGATCAAGTGCGAGTTCTATTGGGCCCGGTTACACGTGCACGGGCTAGGCGCTTTAAAGAATCACTTCATGCCCTTGTTCGAAGTGTCCAAGATCAACAGGGCATCCATAGGAACATTGAAGGCTTGGACGTAGCTAGCCAAAGCATCTACACCTTGATCCAAGCCCACGAGGGGCTAAGTGATGACCACGCATGACCTTCATGGAGTGGCCGAATGTTAGTTAGTTAGTTGGCTTTAATCCATTCGTTAGTTTTCAATTTCCCAATTAAAGGTTCAGCCCACATAGCCACAAGTATGGCCGAACCCCTCTTGTCTAGTTTAGGTAGGATTATCCATGCTCCAATCGGATTTAGCTTTAGTTGCTAGCCTATAAAAGGGCTCATCTTGTACGAGCAGAGAATAGACCTTTTTGATAATAAAATTTCAGTTTTGTGTGCTCTTCAATTTCGAGAGATACAATTCCTACTTGCTAAGGCAAGGGTTCTTGAGCAATCTCGCGTACGGCCTTGATTGTTCCGTCATCCTATCTACTTGAGTAACCACCTCAATTGGAGTCGCCGTTCTACCGTCCTGAATCAAGTCGTGACGTCGCTCTTGGTTCTTGGTTCCGCAAATCAAACGAATTGAACAACCATCTAGATACTATGGTGTTCACATAGACCCGGTAAAGGCCTCTCAAGGACCCGTGACACGTATACAAGCTAAGAGGTTCAAAGAGTCACTTCAAGCCTTAGTCCATACAAACTCAAGAGAAGCGTGCTCAGGCATTGAGGAAATTGACTTGGAAGATTCTTGCAAACCCGCAAAGATATTGCTAACAATTGAGGACGCAAGTGACTAAGCTTTGATGGTGGATTGGGCCTACATTACTTAGCTCATGTTGAGATTAGAGGGCTGGCATTGTGGGCCTTAGTTCCTTTAATGTTTTAATTAAGTTAGTTAAGTTAGTTAGTTAGGTTAATTTCGGCCAAGAGAAGGAGACCTTGCTGGCTGAACTTCCTTATTGGATTTCCAAGCTTTATTTGGTTTAGTCAAGGCTATAAATAGCCCTAAGTTGATGTTTACATTTAGTTTTGATGTTTAATAAAAGAAATTCCAGAAAATTGTCTTCTTTGAAGCACTTTTCCTTTAGCTTGTCAAAACTAAGTTGAACACCCTAAAGTTGATCCTAGGCTATTTCTTGACTTATCAATAAAGCATACACACTTGACTGTGGCGTCTTCTACCATCGAATTCAAGCTTGAGTGGTCCAAGTTTGGAGGTCGAGTCCATCAAATCGCAACATGTCCTCTAAGGTCTAGGGTTTTGCTTCCGCACGTCGTCTCCGTGGTTCTTGTGGATCAAGGAATCACATCATGTGTGCACGGATGCGGCCTTGACTCAAGGCTTCCATAGGAACATTGAAGGCTTGGAAGTTGCTAATCAAGGCATCTACACATTGATCCAAGTCAAGGAAGCATCAAGCGCAGCCTTGACTACTTGGGCCGAGCACTAGGAATGTTAGCATTGTTAGTTGTATGAGTTGTTAGTTGATTTGATTGTTATTGAGTCGTTAGTGATTAGTGGCTTGTTAGCCGTCCTTTAAATTAGAAATTTCATTAAGTATATACTTAAATAAGTTGGCCCAACTCTTGCTTAAAAGTGTGGACTGAATTTCCTTTCTAGATTAAGTTGATGGGCCGCCAATCCTTGACCAAAATGGATTAGGTCCCTAGGTCTCTAGCCTATAAAAGGCATCTCATGTACTAGTTAAAGGGTAGACCTTTTTGATAAAAAAATTTCAGTTTTGTGTGCTCTTCAATTTCGAGAGATACAATTCCTACTTGCTAAGGCAAGGGTTCTTTACCAATCTCGCGTACGCCCTTGATTGTTCCGCCGGCCTATCTACTTGAGCAACCACCTCAATTGGAGCCGCCGTTCTACTGCCCTGAATCAAGTCGTGACGTCCCTCTTGGTTCTTGGTTCCGCAAATCAAGGGAATTGAACAACCATCTAGATCCTTGGGCAAACGTGCTACGTGGCTCAGAACGTGTTGACCGAGGAGCGTATCAGCTAGTTTCAAAGCTGGTTGAGATATCAATTTGTTATATCCATTGTCTTGTTCATCTAGTTCGTCCTAGGGTTTGTTATTTCCGCTGCATTGCTTTAACAAAAAAAAAATTCTGACCGTAGTGTCAAATCTATCCGCCATTTGTCTTTTCGTTGATTTACAATTCAGTCGTGTGTTTGGCCTCAATTCTGGCCGTAGTTGCTTATTTGTTGCGTCTCACAAATCTGTCCCAAGTTTTGTGTCTTCGTGTGTCGTGATTTTCTGCCGTTTGTGTGTTCCATTCGTGCCTTGAAATCTGTCTGTAGTGGTAGCATCATTTAGTTTAAAATTCTGACCATAAGTTTGTCTCAAATCTGTCCGCAACGTGCCTTGTTGTTTGTTGCGTCGCTATTCATTCTTCCATTGTTCAAATCTGTCCGTTTTGTGTTCAGTTGTTGTGTCTTGAAGTCTGACCGTGATTTGTGTTACAGCTTGGCGAAATTTCTGTCCATAGTTGTGTCACAAATCTAGCCGAACTTGCTTAGTGTCGTTGAGTCATTATTGTTCTTCGTGCATCTTCAATTCTGTCCGTAGTTTTGGTCCGTCTTTGGTATCAAATTCTGTCCGTGAATTGTGTTTGATGTTTGGCATAAACAATCTGCCCGTAGTAATCGTACAAACCCTCCAAACAAAGTGCCATTGTTGTCGTGTCTTGCTGCCCAAATCTGTTCAATCGGGTTCTTGAGTTATCCAACTTTTTTACTTGGTTTTCAAATCTGAATTTTGGTGAAACTTGTTGGCAATTTGTGAATCTTGAGAGAACCTACAAGAATCTTGAGTTTCTTGAATTTCTTGACCACAATCTTGAAGTTCTTGATAACCTCCTTAAAAGTTCTTGAAGTTCTTGAAGGTGTCTTGTGCGATTGAATTGGCCGAACACAAATCTGGAAAAACAATAATCCATTCGGTCAAAGCTTTGTGTTGTGTTTGTTTGTTCCAAGTCAAAAAAAAGGAACAAAACAAAAACGAAAAAAAAGAGAAGGAAGGATCGGTTGGCAAAACAAAACAAGAGAGAGAAAAAAAGAGGAAGGCAACCGAAATGTGGGAAGGAAATTTCTGATTTGCGCAATACTACTTGGAGTAGATTTGGAACCTTCTAAAAGTTGTTACAAGAAGGAAAGGAGTTTTCCAAAAGGTTTTCTAAAAGGTTTCCAAAAACTAACTTGTTTCCAAATTCAATTAGAAAACTAGTGGACAACTTGGATAACTCTCCCTTTCCTACTTTACCAAGTCCAATCGAATTAGGGAACTAGGGTTTCTTATTTCCTTTTTCCGTTCTCGCGCATTCCAAATCTATCTGCCTTAGGAAATTGCCAAAACCGTACACCTTTGTGTCCGAATTGTTTCGAAATTGTGTCTTCATTCTTGATTACTCTTGTGCTAAAGTTGGGTGAACAATTTGAGGGTTTTGTGCGGCATTTCTCAAGCTACCCGAACCGGCAAGGTAAGAATTATGGTAAGACCATTAGAGTGTCATAAGCTTGAGTGATACATGAGAGTAGAGTGTACATACGTGAGCTTGTGTGTGCGAGGAAAATACTTTCCCTGCTAACCGTCTTTGCAGGTCACATAATCATGTCTAATGGAGTTGCATCTTTTTCTCATACAATCAAGAATTCTTGGAGACTGAACCTCTCAAAAGGAGGGGTTCCAAGCGGACTACTCTCAACTATTCTAGTGCCATGCAATCTAGTTCACAACATGAGTTTCGTTCGCTCCGGAAGGAGATGGAACATTACCGTGCCTCGTGTGCATATGAAAGGTATAAACGTGATTGTGATGAGTATGAAAAGGAACAAAGAAGTTTGCCCTGAGCATCTAAATCGAGGTCAACCTCAAGCAAACGAGATTCATCTAAGAAGTGCCTTGACAACCAAGACAAGGAGTTTGAGAATTCTCGGATTGAGTCCAAGCCTTGTGAATCAAAGAATGATTTCCGAAGTTGGACTAAAGTATTGGTTGATTCTATGATGGAAAAAATTAGCCAAGTGCTGGATTCACACTTGGAGCAACTTAATCATGTGTCAACCGGTGCTAATAAAGGAAAATTTCATTCTAGTCCCTCGTTGGTTGAAGAGTCGCATATGAATGAGTTGCAGTCGAGCCATAAACATGAGCTAGACAATGAAAATCAAACCTCAAGTACAATGAGTGAACAATGGTCTGAGAATAATGGAGTGGGAAAAAGCAAGAATAATTTGGCTTTAGTGAAGAGTAAAGAGGAGGAGTTGACCATGTTTGCCGAAGTTGAAAGTGTGAACATTTTGTTTGCTAACTGGCTAACATGTGTTTTGTTTAGTATCTCTTCTTTTGTGCAGATTAAACAAGGTCAAGTAGAGATGGTCATGGCATGTTCCATTCCGAAGTCATTTGGACACTTTGTGAGTTTCCATGGAGTTTGTCTTCTAGGAGCTAAATCTCTTTGGTATCAATTCATGGAACAATGTCAATTCAAACCTGTCCACACCATTGGAGGATTGATTCTAGCTCATCTTATAAGGGGAATTCCAGATTTTAGTTCTTGTTCTTTACCTATGATTCATTCATCATTTTTGCCATATTTTGAGCATGTTACTAGTCCTAACTCTTGTCGTTCTTATGTAGATTTTGATGAGAAGTGTAAAGAACCAGCACTAGATTCTCAAGTTGAACCCATTGGTGGAAGGAACATCGAAGTGTCAAAGGGAGTTTTCACATTTAAATCTTGCTCCACACCTTCTTACCATTTAGCTAATGATGTCCCATTACTTCTTTATCTAATTTCTGGTTCAAAACAAGCTGACACTTATTTCATTTTTGTAGGTAGTAAAGCTGTCCAAAAATTTTCAGCTTTGACTAAAAAGTTGCAACCTGATTTCATGCTTGTTCCAGCTGCATGTTGCGATCTTTCATGCATAATCACACGTCCAAATGCTGGTCACCATGAGCTCATTTTATCAACTCCAACTTCCTCACACTCATGTGATTCATATGGAGTGAGCTTCACTTCATTACTGCCGCTCATGTTGGGTGATGCACACAATTGTATCAATCAAGATCCGAATGCTGTTCTTCCCTTCCTGGTTCATGTTTCTAAGGATGTGCAGTGACGCTCCCACTTCTCCCAAGGGCAAACCCAAGGGTATCCGTGGGACGGCTGCCCAGCTCTCGCCAGGACTCAAGACAATTCAATTCAAACTTAAAGATACATACCAAAATAATATAAGTCTAAAATGAAGAAAAGTCGCTTGCTTAACTGAATATCCAAATCGTACATCATGTTCTCAAAAGATACATCAAGTCCCAAAATACAACCATTAAAAGTCGACTAAACATTTACAACCAAGATTCCAATCAAAACTATAACCTAGTCGGCTTTTCCAAAATCTTCCAAGCCAACCTGTTAAGGAAAATAAACTAATGGGATGAGCCAATATTCAGTGAGGCCAAGAAATACACATGCAAGCACATAATCCAAGTAGCAATCCCAATTTAGCAATTAAAATAGCGGTATTCAAGTAATTAACAATGCGAGTAAGAAAAGTAAACAGAAATAATTCAAGAATATAGAAACTCTCAGGAGCTAAGTTCCATTTGCTTTGCCAATGCTCGATCAATTACCTCCCCACGATGACACTCCGTCGACCGGGTCGGTATTTAGTCCATAGAAACTTCACTTACTCGTTCCCGGTTCACCATTACATACCCTAGCGCCGGACCTGCTCTTCTTTTATATAAGGTGATACTACTCGAGTATGCCAAGCGAGATCTCTCCAATAGATCATGCGAGATCTCTCCAATAGATCATGCTTATACACTTTTTCCATGGCTCACCAAACTTCTTGACCAAGCTCGAGTCGCAAGGTCGGCCGATGAGATTTTGGCGTCCCTGTTATTATCACTGAGAGGCGAGGAGATTCACTCCAATCGACTTATGCAATCATAGTATAAATAATCACTGAAACACTTCACTTAAATATTCACTTCACGTAATTCACTTCAAGTAATTCACTTTAAGTAATTCAAATACACTTCACTTAAATGAGAACAGTACACACACAATTCGGCATTTTCAAAATGCCCAATCACTAATAACAATTAAGCACGTAACACTTATTCACACACTTGACACTCACCAATCAAAAACAAGGAAATATTGCCCAATTGAGGGTTTAGGCGTCCACCGTGAGATCCTCTTGAAGGTCCCCTTGAGTGCCTGAGCAAATAATAATTAATTGTCACACACTATCACTTATAAGTCTCTTGTTAACAAGAGAGATCGTACACTTGTACAATCTAAGAAAATGTCATGGAATAGAGCTTTACTTGCTCAAAATTCAAGGTTTAAAAGTGGTGTTTAATAACGCAAGGAAAAACCGATTTCCTTCATAAAGCCAAGTCTAAAATGGTCATTCAATATCGAAGGGTAGTGAAGAGTTTCTAAAAACTCAATTCACTTCAAGTTCAAAAATTTCAGTTTTAAGGAGCAATTTTTGAAAAATCATATCTTATACTCTGTAGGTCTAAAATTGGAAAACTTGGCACGTTGGAAACTAGTTTCAAAGTACTAAAAGTTCCTAGAAGACACTTTTCCAAGATTCTAAATGGAAAACACTCAAATTTCAGCTTAAAGTGGCTGATTCGCACTACAAGACAGTTTAAATCTTAGTTTTTGGCAAACTTTGGAAATTCGATAAAATTCACAGAAAGTGAACTAGCCTCTGAAATTCACAGAACTATTAGAGTTCCAATCAAATTTTTAAACACAACAAATAGAACTAGAATTGGAGTTTTGAGCATCAAGATATAGCAGCTCAAAGTTAACTACAAATAAGGACTAATTGAACATTTTCCAGATTTGGAAGAAAGAATTTGGCACATCATTTGTATATCGAAATGATCTTAGAATGACACAAAAATTGGTACAATAAAACTTCCATATGAGGGATATTCCTCTATCAAATTTTATTTGAAAATTTACATGGGAAGGTAGTTAACAAAACTACCAAAGTTTAAGGAATTTCCAAGGCAAATCTATTTTCTTGCTTCCATTTTCTTTTTCAAACATTTTGCCCAATGAAATCAACTCAAATCTAGCTCATTTGTGAAACCAAAGTCCAAGAAACATCTAATATACATTTGGTAGGTGATTGAAATCAGAATTTTCAAAACAACAAGTCCCAATTCAAGCTAGGCCATTCGGCTAGCCAAAGTTAGGGTTTTCCAGATTTGGTACAGTTTGGTAATTAGACCACATCTCACTCAATTCAACTTGAAATTGGGCATGGTTGGTGGCGTTGGAAACTAAATTCAAAAGGATACATTTCATCAGAAGGAGTCATTTTGAAATTCAGTTTTCAAATAAGAGAAAATGGAGCCACAATTTGCAGCTTCTACAATTTTCTCGGTTGCACTGACAGAACACAGCAGCCGATTTTGATCAGTCACTACAGATGACTCACTTCAAATTAGAAGGTGTATATACACTGTTAGAAAACTAAGGATGTCTAGTTTCAAATGCCACAAACGGCACTTGATTTTGATGCCTGAGCAGAGAGTTATGATCATTCAAAGATGCTCTGTCCAGACCATCTGAACACAGTTTTCCAGGTTTCTACAATTTCGAAATTCCAACTTTTACTCAACCAATTCACATGATTTTTGGTGAAAACTTTCCACACATCCTACACAACATATCTACATCAGATTCAAGGCCAATTGAGCATCAAAAATTCGAATCAAAGCTTCGAGAAAAACAGGGTAGATTTCGGCCTCTTCCTATACAATTTTCCTTTGGTTTTCCTTTCACTTTTCCAACAAATCCCATCTTGTTTATCACATAATTAACACAAACAACACTTATCATTATCATATCAGTCCTACATCATCAAGGTAGGATTTCATAGAGCCCACTCCAACCATTTAAATCCAAACAACAACAATAACAATGAAGTTACAAGCTTCCTAATAAAGATTAACCCATTAAAGCGAAGGTTAGATGGTTGGATGATTACTACCTCTTAGATGATGAAAAACCAGAAATTTTGGTCACCAAAAGCTCCAAGAAACTTGGCTAGAAGGCCTCCTCTTCCAACCCAAGGTAAATCTCCAAGTAGTTAGAAGTTGGATGGTGTTTTTGGGGCAAGATTGGAGCAAGAAGGGTGCAAGGTGAAGTTGGGTTTTCTCCTTCTTCTTCCTTGTGTGTTTCGGCCAAGCTAAGAGTGAGGAGAGAGAGAGAGAAATCTGGTGAATGAAGCTTCTCTTGGAAGCTCAAAGACTTGGGGCCAAGGTTTTGTCGCGCGCGTGCGCATTTCGTGTCTGTTTTCTCTCGGGTTTGCTTCACTTGTGCACTAAACCTCTAATGTACTTCCTTTAACATTATAATTATTCACTCTTAGTAGTCTAGAATAAATTTCTTAAATCTCCATTTAACCATTCCGACTCGATATACGCGAACTTCCGATTTGCGCGCGTTAAAGCCAAACCTAAATGAAATTCTTGTAACGATAATATAAGTAACTAATATTAGGGTAATTAACCATAAAAATAGTTATCTTAGAAATAAAAATATGAGTACTCACAAAAGTCTAGTATTAATTCTTCAAATCCCCAATTAGTTTGTACTAGCGCGACTTTCGGGAATCTTTCGACGTGCGCACGGTATAAGCTTAATTTTTACTCACTCATATCTAATCTCTCAATTAATTTTTCTTAGTCTACTATTGATCATTCTTAATTCTTCAAAATTATTGCACTCTCGAATCGAATTTTGCCTCGAAAAGTATGTACTCATTATTCCTCACTAAACAAGTCTTCAAAAAATAAATTTTTCTGAGGAAACGTTTTAAAAACATAAGAGAGACGTTATTCCATACAAATGGACTTAAAATGGTTGAAATAAATTATTCAGAGAAAACAGGTGAATAAGTAATTAAATAAGCCAATAAATTATGATAAAGATAAGAGAATTTTCGGGTCCTCACATGTGCACCACGATTGGTTCATTGTCCTATCTCTAGCTTGGCAAGTTATACCAATTCAGCAACAACTAGGGCCGAATTATACCACCTTCCACAACCAGATTTGGGATTTTTCTAGCTTCAATGAACATCATTATGAAGTGCACGTGAATGGTAAGCTATTGCATAGTTTTCCACCTATGACTACTAACTATGGAATTTATTGTGTAGGTGACATCATGACAGTCCATGCTCAAAGGCTAATTACAGAGTTTTGGATTGCAACCTGGAATTTTCACAAGCCTTACACATGCTCTTTCCTACCTTGGTGAATGACCTTGTTTGAGAGCCTCATGGAACTGACCAAACGACATTTAACTTGGCTCGTGACCCTTCATTTATTTCCAACGCGGTTGTCCTCTAAGCGTATCGTCGATATGAGGATAAATCCTTCTCAAGTGGAGGGGATTGATGTGCGCACGGATGGCGGCCTTGACTCAAGGCTTCCATAGGAACATTGATGGCTTGAAAGTTGCTAATCAAGGCATCTACACATTGATCCAAGTCAAGGAAGCATCAAGCGCGGCCTTGACTACTTGGGCCGAGCACTAGGAATGTTAGCATTGTTAGTTGTATGAGCTGTTAGTTGATTTGATTGTTATTGAGTCGTTAGTGATTAGTGGCTTGTTAGCCGTCCTTTAAATTAGTAGTTTCATTAAGTATAGACTTAAATAAGACCGAATTTCCTTTCTAGATTAAGTAGATGGGCAGCCAATCCTTGACCAAAATGGATTAGGTCCCTAGGTCTCTAGCCTATAAAAAGGCATCTCATGTACTAGTTAAAGGGTAAACCTTTTTTTATAATAAAATTTCAATTTTGTGTGCTCTTCAATTTCAAGAGATACAATTCCTACTTGCTAAGGCAAGGGTTCTTGAGCAATCTCGCATACGCCCTTGATTGTTCCGCCAGCCTATCTACTTGAGTAACCACCTCAATTGGAGTAGTTGTTCTACCGCCCTGAATCAAGTCGTGACATCCCTCTTGGTTCTTGGTTCCGCAAATCAAGCAAATTGAACAACCATCTAGATCCTTGGGCTGTGAGGACTCGCAAATTTCTTATATTTTCCTCAAAAATGCCTTTTATTTGGAAATTATTATTTATTAAAGCCCTACCACCCAATCATTCCACAATAAGTGCAAATAAACCTAGAAAGTAGGGTTTCACTTTTGGTTTCAAGATTGGGGCAAAATTAGGGTTTTCGCGATTTTTTGCCAGATGAATTTTCGGTATGGAATAAGGATCAAATTTGGTGATTAAAAGTGACTTTTAAGTGAGAAATAATATGTGATTAGGGGCAATGATGTAAGGGTAGTGAATAGGAAGAAAAAACCCTAGTACATGTGTTTTTAAGAAAAACGGTGCGAACCGACGGGTACCGTGCACTACTGATTGAACGCACCACTTGACCACCACTTTCTTACCATACAAGCTCATTAATACTTGAGCAAAATATCTTCTCATTTGCCAGCTAGCTTGACCGAAACTTAGGGTTAGAAATAGCAAGGAAAAGAAAGAGAAAAATGAGAGGAGGTGGTGGCGCCAAGTGTCGCCACCTAAGGGTTTCTTGACCAAGAGATGGTCTTCCTTCTTATCCCCAATTTTTGCTCCTTTTCCTTCATTATTTCTGCTGCTTGGCCGAACAAGAGAGGAGAGAAAGAGAGAGCAAGAAACAACTTCCTTCTTCTTGATTTTAGCCATCCAAGTGAGAAATTAAACTTCTAAACCGATTAAAGTGTTAGTTGTGGGCTTGAGAAGCTAGGGGAAACAAGAATTCCAAGAGGAGGTGAAGTATTACTCTTGCAAGCTTCATATGTTGAGGTATAAGGTTAAACCATGGCTTTGGTTCTTTTATTGTGGTTTAAGTTGTTGCATCATGCATGATTGTGGTTGGATTAGAAGTGAAACAAGTTGTTATGATGATTTAAAGGTGATATATGTGAGTTAGGGTTTGAGGTACTTGCTGCCTATGCTTGCTATATGGATGAGATATGTGGTATCTAAGCTTATATAAGTGGTTTTAGTGACGATTAGAGCAAGAAATCAAGAAAGGTTGCATTGAAAACCAAAATTTCAGATTTCTGGAAAACATTTCCCCTCTTTCTGTCCGGTTTTATTGCATCATGTTAGAGGCCAAATTAGCCTTAGGTTAAAACATAAAAGTTGTATATAATGGTATTTTATAGTTGCCTACAAAATTTCAGCTCAATCGGAACAACGTAGCCTGTGAAAAGACCAAAATACCCTTGCTGTTCTAGGTTACATTCCAGAGTTCCGCGTGGACAGTTTAGTCTATTTGGTTGTGTTTATTCACTATAATCCGTTTGGATTTAGCCATTTTACAAAACATAAAAGTTTTAGTACCCTGTCTTAGCTTTTCAATTCCATCAAGAACGTGTTAAACGAACCTCGGTAGACTGAGATATGGTCATTTGAATGCAGTACGGTTGATTAGCCGAATAGTTGGAACTAGGTTATATGAATTGGAAATTTGATTAGGTTACACTGAAAATTTGACTAAGTGCTCTTCATAAAAATTGTAGGTCTTCGGCTTAGCTTCGAATTGGTATAAGTTGCACCTCAATCCGATAAGCGTATCCTCAAATGTGCTTGTTCCACAAAAACCTGTCAAATCTGTCTTCTATAAGCTTTGTTTCCGCACTTGATATTACCTTAATCTTTGTTCTTGTATTGTTTTAAGCCTATGGAATGGCTATTGAACTGACTTTGAGTTATGGATAACTTTGGGTTGGATTGAGTAAGAGAATGAAGCCTAAATGGCTGGAAATTAGGAAAATACAAAGGGCATGCTGCCCAAATTTACGTTCGAGGACTATAGAAATACACTTGCGACTTGGGTAGAGTTGAAATGAATATCACTTGAGCCATCTAGGACTTTGGCTACCTTGGTTATTGAGGGTTATACGTTAAAACCTAGCCGAACTTGTACCTTGAGGAAAAGACATAATAACCAATGTGAACCCGTTTTCCTTGCACTTTCGACTCAAATGTTATTTCCAAGTATATTTGCTACAAAATCTTCCAGTTTGAAAAGCGAGCAAGTTTTTCACGAATGTCTTCCAGATGAACTTTAATTATTTTATTCTTATTGAATGAAACGATTAAGTTTCGAATCTTAGTCATGTTTCAAAGTTCTCAAACTGAATTTTTCCGCAGATCTGGACTCCAAACCTGGAGTATAACTGAACGTGAATACTTGAAGCATTACATTTTGGTGAGTGCTTCCAAATATCCGATTGCACTTAATATATGAGTTTCTTACTTGACCTACGTGATTACATGATGAATGAATGATAGGGCAAGGGTGTACTTTACCGCACTTACCCTAACATAACTTGTTCTTGTTTATTGGATACACTTGATTTGTTATACATGTACATGAGTTATATCCTGCCTGGAATTCCAGAAACCCTATGGCCAGTTAATCGAGTCGAGCCGGCGAGGGCCTGGTCGATTAGATAACGAACCCTGGGTCACTAGTAATATCGAGTGGAGTGTTATCTCCTCGACTAAACGGTATACTCGAGTAATACCACCCGTGTTTCATGTGGCGTGTGGGCCCGGAGAAGGGGGTTGATCAGTGGACGGAGACTGGCGTGTAGTGGGGTTTTATTTGGACTGGCTATTACTTGAAAGTTGACGGAGTGTCAACTACCAATCGATCAAGCTGGAATGGAGCCAAGACCTGACTCGCTGTATCCTTACATGTGAATGTGAACTTGAAGTTGCTAGACTAGCTAAAATGCTATTTCTCTGATTTGACTTGTTTGCTCGCTATTTCACTATTACCTTGCTATCACTTGGTTTGTTGGCCAATTTGATATTTGGAACTTCACTGAGCTTTGGCTTACCCCGTTAGTTTTATTTCCTTATAGGGGTACGAGCGAGACGTGAGACGTTTAAAGGCTAACGTAGTCTAGTTGTTTGGCTTTTGACTTTTGTCTTGTACTCGCGCTATTCCTCGAATAGAATGTTTTGTATTTGATTTGTATACGCTTTGAACTAGTTTGGTACCTTGAGACTTTGTACCTTGATTTGTATCGATGTAAATTATAAGCTTGAATTGTGGATGTTATTTATGGTTCATAGATGTACGCACGCGATTCGATTTAGATAGTGAGTGAGTCCTGGCGAGAGTTGGGCAGACGGTCCACCGAACCCTCTGGTACGCCTTAGGGGGAGGTGGGGTCATCACATGGGCAAACGTGCTACATGTCTTAGAACGTGTGAACCGAGGAACGTATCACAACTCCTATCAGTGGCCAAGCTGCAGGTTTTATCTTTGACACCACAACGAGTATAAAACCAACCATGCAACTAAGATTTGACGATGTTCAACTGCTCATCTACACCACGTAATGCCACTTCTTTGACTCCCTTAGAATCAGGAAGAAGATGTTGTAAGCTAGCTTTTAAATGACTCGTACTCGCCATGATGTATGAGAAAACCTGCAAAAAAATTAGTAAAACAAAAGATATTTTTCCTCACCACACAAGCTCACATGTTTACACTCGTCACTCATGTATTACTCAAGTGTTTAAAACACTCTAATGTTCTCACCAATTACCTCTCAATTCACTTGATTGCTTCCATTGAAGAAATCAGAATTTTCTCCAATAAATTCAACCAAAAGTGCGCACAAGATGATAGCGTATTAGTGGCTGAAATTTTAGGGCTGATTGGACTGTTAAGTGACTCAAACAATGGCAGCAAAACACGCTGAAAATTCCCAGATTTTAGTCCGCAAAATGTAACTCAAGCTTTGGTAGTATTTGACTTAGACAAGGACTTAATTTGGAAACTAGTGACTAGGTACAAGTCAAGGCTGATTTGGACTTGTTGTGGAACCCTTAGACATGAATTTAAAGCTAGAAAAGACTCAAAAAAAGACACAAATTGAAATGAGTCAGATTGCACAACTCGACTCAAACAAGAGTAAGAATGGCAGAATTTTTTTTTGGAACCCTAGATGGACTTCAACGTTGAGTCATATTCTCGTGTCAAAAAGGTCAAACAGCCTCGGTTCGCTTATCTTTCTAGATCTTAAGTCGAGTCTTAAAGCTTATCAAGTCACAGATTATCCGTCTTGAAGAAGTGGAATTCCTCAATAAGTATCAATCAACTTCTCTCCAGGTACACCAAGATTGCAACGTTTAATTGACTGAAGTTTGGAAGATAATAGCTGATTTTGGTTGGCTCAAAAGGACTTGAACAGGCTGGAAAATTTGACTTGACTTGGACAAACAATTAGATTTTAAAGGACTTAAGCAGGTTGGAAAATTTGACTTGACTTGGGGCCTCTTAGACACAAATATTTCATGGATGGAGACTCAAAGACACCTTTTCAACCCCAAGTTTGTGGCTGGATAGTTTGCAAAAATTTAGACAAGAGTGCGGCAGAATTTTGGAAACTTAGAAGTACTCTACCCATGTGCACTTGTCTGATTTGTTTTTGGAAAGTTCCTATAAGTTTCCTTGGAATTGTTTTTGGAATGTGATGGCGACTGTCTTGGGAGAGTTCTAACAGCTGCAACAAATTGGAAAAAGTCAGATTTGTTAGTCTTTGATGGTGGCTAGAATTGTTTTTGTCAAACCCAAAACAAACTAGGATTCCCAAGCCAAGACACCTTTCTTGACCCAAATCTGTTCTCTTTTTCTTGCGTTTCTTGCTTTCCTTTTTTTATTTCTTTTTTTTAAATGCAAACAGATTTGTTCTTTTATTCCTTTGTCTATTCGGATCAAACTCAAAGTTTCAAGAATAGGTTGGGTTATGCACACCACAGTCGCTATCTTGGTTTCAAGAAACAAGAACTTGTATCAAGAATCCTTGCTTCAAGAATTCAAGAAACCCTTGTCAGCAAATCCTAGTATCCCAAGATATGTCAAGAATTCCAAGAACAAGGTAAGTTTGACAAGAACTTTAAGAAAATCAAGGCAAACAGTTTCAGCCTTTTTAGAGCAAGATACAAAAAAAAAAAAAAACCTAACCCCCTTTGTCAAGAAAACCCACGGATCTTCAAGACAAGTAGCAACCAGGTTCCTCTTTTTTTTCGGATAAACAGTACTATGAACAGTACCGTCAATTTTTTTTTTGACTACTACAAGAACAAGAAATAAGAACGACAAGGAGACCCAACAAGATCAAACACGATACAACGAAGGAAGAATTCATACAGCCACAAAATAATGACAACAAGTATAGTATGGATTAAATTAGTATACATGACAGTGACAATCTAGCGACACAACTAACAAGAACAAGCGACCGGATTTGGAAAACACAAGGGAGAACTTACAAGACTCGACGAGATATACTTCATAACGTCATCTAGCTCTAAATACCAGCTGATATGAACCGCCCGGAGGTATGAACTCGTGTCCCACGTAGCTCCTGGAACTAGACAAAGAAACCAAGTTGGTGCGTGGAGTAACACTCAAATCCCTAACTCTATGAGGCCAACCTTGGACTTAACCTCAACCCTCAAACACTCGAGAAGGTGAAATGAAGTTACAAGTAGAAGAACGCCAAAATTAAGGTGTGTACTTGATTGATAAGTTCAAGAATACTCTTGAGCAATTCTCAAGTATTCAAAAGGGAATTCTCTTAGACAAAAGAAAAGTGTAAACACTCAAATTTCTGATTTCTTATTCCATCATAAAATCGTTGGAAGTGTGGGCTATTTATAGCCTTACATAGAGATGAAAATTCAAAGTAATGTGGAACTAGTCTAGAAATCCTAATATGAATTGAAATCACTTATTCCCTAAGGCTGAGAAACTGATTTCGGCCCTTTTGTCCTTTGTAGGCTTGACCGAACCTTATGAGGTGATACGCTCGGTCAACACGTTCCGATACACGTAGCACGTTTGCCCAAGGATCTAGAGGGTTGTTCAATTCGCTTGATTTGCGGGACCAAGAACCTAGAGGGACGTCATGACTTGATTCAAGGCAGTAGAACGGCGACTCTAATTGAGATGGTTACTCAAGTAGATAGGCCGGATGCATAGTCAAGGACAATACGTGAGATTGCTCAAGAACCCTTGCCAAGCAAGTTAAGGATGCAACTCTTGAAGTTGTAAGAGAAACAAAGCACATTCTATTATCAAAATTTGTAACCCTTCAACTGTACAAAGTGTGCCTTTTTATAGGCTAAGGACTAACAAAAACCCTCAAAGAAGTGGATCACAACTAACCTAAGACTAGGAAAAGGATTCGGCCATGCTTGGACCTAGGTGGGCCAAACCCTTGCCTTCACTAAGGAACACGCTATTTAACTAATCTAAACAAGGACTCAATGACTCAACACAAACTGACAACTAGCGACTAGAAGGCCTACTAGTTCGGCCGGCCCTATTAGGTGAAGGCGCAGTCATCACTTGACCCCTCATGGGCTTGGATCAATGTGTAGATGCCTTGGCCAGGTACATCCAAGCCCTCAATGTTCCTATGGATCCCATGTTGATCTTGGACACTTTGTACAAGAGTTTGAAGTGAATCTTTGAAGCGCTTAGCCCGTGCTCGTGTAACCGGGCCTAATGGGACTCGCACTTGATTATCAATTGTCTTAGAGTCCGTGCACACATCAGTCCCCTCCACTTGAGAAGAATTTGTCCTCAAATCTGGATCATCTTCCTCAAGGAACGGGATCAAATCCGCGACATTGAAGGTTGGGCTAACATTGTACTCCCTAGGTAGCTCCAATTTGTAGGCATTGTCATTGATTCATTGGAGCACTCGAAAGGGTCCATCACCTCGTGGGGACAACTTGCTTTGGCGTTGCTTAGGAAACCTTTTTTTTCTCAAGTGTAGCCAAACCCAATCACCAGGTTCAAAGGTCATCTTGCAACGATGCTTGTTGGCTTGCTGGATGTATTGTTAAGTACGCTTCTCAATGTTGGCTCGAACAGCTTCATGTAACCTACGCACAAATGCAACTTTCTTTTTCCCATCTAAGCTTGTGTGCTCAGAGGAAGGTAAGGGAGCCAAATCAAGTGGTGTCAGGGGGTTAAAACCATTGACAACCTTAAATGGTGAGTAGTGTGTTGCACTATGAATGGTCCTATTATAAGCAAATTCAACATGTGGCAAACACTCTTTCCAAGATTTAAGGTTTTTCTTAATCAAAACCCTTAACAATGTCCCAAGTGTACGATTGACAACTTCAGTTTGTCCATCGCTTTGGGGATGACTAGTGGTCGAAAATAATAGTTTAGTGCCAAGTTTGGACCACAAAGTCTTCCAAAAGTAACTCAAAAATTTCACATTTCTATCACTAACAATAGTTTGAGGCATACCATGCAAACGTACAATTTCTTTGAAGAACAAGTTAACAATGTGAGATGCATCATCAATTTTATGGCAAGGGATAAAATGAGCCATCTTAGAAAATCTATCAACTACCATATAGATGGAGTCATTACCACTTTGTGATCTAGGCAATCCCAAGACAAAGTCCATGACAAGTCTACCCAAGGATATGGTGGAATTAGTAATGGGGTATACAAAGCATATGAGTTTGTTTTAGACTTGGCTTTGTGGCAAGTGGCACATCTACCAACCATGCGTTCAACATCCCTATGCATATGAGGCCAGTAAAAGTGTTCTTGCAACATTGCTAAAGTCTTAACAATGCCAAAATATCCCATGAGACCACCGCTATGTGCCTCTCTAACCAAAAGATCATGAATGGAAGAATTAGGCACACACAACTTGTCCACATAGAACAAAATTCCATCATACAAGAAGTATTTTTCATGCGGACTCTTAGTACAGGATGCATATTTCACCAAACTCAAGGTTATGTGCATAAAGTTTTGTGATCATTTCAAATCCAAGCAATTTGGCATCAAGAAAAACAAGCAAGGAATGTCTACGAAATAATACATCAACTACCACATTCGTTTTGCCCATTTTATACTTAATGACATAAGAGAAAGTGTCAATGAAACTCACCCACTTGGCGTGCCATTTGGTCAATTTTGTTTGCCCTTTAAGGAACTTCGGGGATTCGTGGTTAGTGTATATCACGAATTCCCTAGACCGGAGGTAATGTTGCCATGTCTCCAGGGCCCTCACTAATGCGTACAACTCCTTGTCATACGTGGGGTAGTTCAATGCAGCTCCTTCCAGTTTCTCACTAAAATATGCACACGGTTTCTTGTCTTGCATGAGAACAGCTCCAATCCCTATACCAGAAGCATCACATTCAATCTCAAAAGTCTTGTTAAAGTTAGGTAATGCTAAGACAGGTGCATGTGTGAGTTTGTCTTTAAGGGTAAGGAATGCTTGTTCTTGGGCTTCTCCCCAATGAACTTTGTCATGCTTCTTGGTCACCGCGGTCAATGCTGCAGCAATAGTGCTGAAATCTTTGACAAAGCGCCGGTAGAAGCCAGCCAGGCCATGGAAACTTCGCAGTTCCTAAAAAAAATTCTGCCACACTATCAAGCTGTCCAAGCCATAACTTCGGGTCTTCAAATTATTTTTTACGTCAATAGTCTCAACAAAGGTCAAAACCAGTCTCGGGTCTCACATCTTTTAAGTATTAAGTCGAGTCTTAAAACTTCTAAGACAAGAGTCTAAACCACATCAAATCTGTCCAACCAAATCAAACACTTCCCTTCCAAATTCCAACCATGTGCCCGGATCTAGACTAGAAATCAAGTTGGTGCGCGGAGTAACACTCGAAACCCTAACTCTATGATGCGAACCTTGGACTTAACCTTAACCCACAAACACTCAAGTAGGTGAAACGAAGTTACAAGTAGAAGAACGCCACAATCAAGGTGTGCACTTGATTGATAAGTTCACTAAATACTTTCGAGCAATTCTCAAGTATTCAAAAGGAACTCTCTTAGATAAGAGAAAAGTGTAAATACTCAAATTTATGGAATATTATTGAATAATTAAAACGGTTGGATGTGTGGCTATTTATAGCCTTACATAGAGAAGAAACCCTAAGTAACTAGTCTAGCAATCCTAAAGTGATTTGAATCACTTATTTCCTAAAAATAAGGCCTTAGTTTCGACTGTCTTGTGGACTAGTGGCTTGGCCGAATCTATCAATTAAATAAAACAAGAAATGGACCATTAAGTCCTTATTTTCAATCGATCACTAAAAAGGAAAATTGAATCTTTAATCTTCGGTTGAAGCTCCCAACCTCACTCGGCTCCCATCCTTAAAACTTCAAGATCAATTTTGGGGCTTCGATTATATGAAGGGTGTTGCTGAATTTTCCATTTCACATCACAAGCTATGCCATCGATAAGGTTCAAGCCCCACTAGGACTGGTTACAAGAGCTCATGCCAAGAAAATAGGTTAATCCCTTCAAGGGATTGCGTGCACAATCCAAGAGAGAATTGGAGACGATTTGAAGACCATTGAAGGCTTGGAGAATGAAGACTCAACACTCTGCACCTTGCTCCAAGTTGAAGAACTCGAATAAAGAAGTTTTCTACCTAACTAGCTAGTCATTTGTTTAGCTTTGCTTCGTGTTGTTAAGCGAGGGCTTTATTGTCATTTCCCTTGCTAAATAAAGTAGTTAAAATTTCGGCCAGCCTTGTCTTGCTTCAGCCGAAATTACTTAGGACATTTGGTAGTGAATAAGTGAATCCAGCTCACTTTAGGGTTTCTAGTTTAAGTGAATCCACTTCACTTTAGGTTTTCTAGTTTGTATGGCTATATATAGCCGAAGCTAGGGACCTTCAAAAATCAGATTTGAGATAATAAAATTTGTGAGTTTTTCACTTTCTTTTTTCGCAAGAGGACTTCCTTTGAATATTTGAGAATCTTTCTCAAGTTATTTATCCCGAACTTATCAATCAAGTATCCCCTTAGTTGTGGCTTTCTACTACCTACTGTCACGCCCCATTTTTTGATAAATAAATGGTTTAAAAATGTATTTTTTTGATTCAATTTAAAAAAATGGGTTTAAATGGGGGTTTGAGAATGCGACGATTTGACCCAAAATTATAGTTTAAAAAGGGTTTTTGAAATAAAAAATCGGAGTCGCCACTTGATAATGAGTTAAGGTGTACCAAGTCACCTAAAATGAATTTTTTGTTTTTTGAGGAAAAATAGGAAAAAGTAGGAAGAAACCCCTTTTAAACGACTCCTAGTCCACGTAAACCAAAGAAAAAGGTTCGGGAGTCACATTTGACAAAGGGGAAGGCAAGGATAAAATCCAAGGCACCCCTTTGACCTAGCCAGGGCTAGTTGCATGATTTAATCAAAGATTTTCTTGTTTTAATCAAAGAATTTATTACATTTGGATGCACTACATGAATGCAAAACCCTAGACCTAGGGGTATTGGGGGGAAATTTCTCTTCAAAGGTTGAGTGGTGCCAATCACATTAATTGTGAAGCCCAATAACGATCCTTTGAAGGAGTCACGAATAATGCAAGTGGGATGCAAATGAATGGAATGCATGTATGCAATGTGAAAGCATGAGTTTGAAAAAGTAATAAAAGACAATAATGTGTAAGTGAGAGTGTGCACGTGAGTGGGCAAGGTGCGGTATGTGAAATGATAATATGAAGTGCACGTGTGCAAGTAATGACAAAAGTGCGCGTGTGCAAGTGAAAATATAAAGGTGCACATGTGCAAGATGGGAGGAAAAAAATGAAAGTGTGATAAGAGTATAAAATGGTAGAGTGGATGCATGATCCTAGGGAATGTATGCATATTGGGTACGGGGAGACCTAAATCGTGACTCAATTTGCCCTTTTATAGAGGGAATACAAGCGTGCTAAGGCTTAGAAAAAGCCACACTCGTCTATATCCCATATTTAAGGGGACTCTCAAGCAAATGAACCCTATAACTAGCATGAAATGCAAAAATCCTAAAATGGAGGGAAAAGGGGTTCGAGGAGCATGCCAAATGGTAAAACTAAAGAAAAATGCATGACATGTAGTGAACATGCAAATATGCACTAGCGAGAGGGGGAAGGCCTATTGGGTCTAGCGTTGGACTAGCCCTTTCTATGAGTTCCTACTAGCGTTGGACTAGTGGAAATGGGCAAAGGGGCCACAACTAGCGTTGGACTAGTGTGGCGACGTGCATTCATCCATCATATCATTCATAATCATAGAAAGCGAATAGACATGTTAATCACCTATAAACACATAGCACATAACACTTAGCATGCTCGACTAGATGCAAGAACCTAATAAAGCGATAACACATAGCACATAGACAAATAATGAAGCTAAAGAGCCTATTACATTTGCTAACTAAAACAAAAGGGGGGAAGAGGGAGAAAGGACAAAATTACTCTCCTAGCCCTATCTATTACAAGCCAAGAGGTGTACACATACCCCATTGAAAGAATGACTTAATAAAAGCAAAAGTAGATGAAAGAAATGAAATAAAGAAAGGCAAGGAAAGCAACATAGACATGCAATTCACTTAGCACGTTGGATCACATTGAGAGAGACGGAAAAGATAAAAGAAAGTTATACCGCCCCCTTTTGTGGTGCTAAGAAGGTGGACAAGACTCAACTTGAGCTATAACCACCAAAGAAAGGGATAACTAAATCCATCAAAACAAAAGATTAATGCACCAATTTAAAGATAAGCAAAAATAAAAACACCGAATTCATTCCAATTTGCAACTTGAAAATAACCAAATAATGCATATTTCCCAAGCAAAAATGAATCAATGATCAAATTTCAAAAATAGCAAAAAAATATAGAGGACCCCAATTGCAACTATTACCAAACATCCAAATCGAATTGAAACATTTAAGCACTTCAAAAGTCCTAAAATAATAAAAAGGCTGTAGACACCAAATTTTGATTATTTTTAATTTCATTTTTTATCATTTATTATTTATTTATTTATTTATTTTTAATTTTTATTTTTAATTTTTTAATTGGGTTAGATTCATCATTTTCGTTTTTGTAGGATGTTAAAAGTGGCCTTAATTCTCTTAAATTTGGTTTGAAATTGTTAATTTATTTTTAATTGATTTTTGAAGAAAAATGAAAATGGCAAAATAGGAGGAAATGTGCATGTTGAACAAGTGTACAAAACAATCATTAGACAAGTGTCTAAGGAATTATAGGACAAGTGTATAGGGGGTAGGTGTCAAGCACACTTGGTGGGGGGCTAAGGGAGCTGGAACGAAAAAGAAAAAGAAGAAAAAAAACAAGGGGGTTTTCAGCAGGGGCAAGGAAAAAAAAAAAAAGAAACTGAGAGTAAAGGGGGAACGGAAGAAAAACGGAGAGAGAGTAGAAGGCAGAGAAGGCAGCTTCATCGAAAAAAAAAAAGCTTACGGCTGAGGGAAAAAGCAACTAAAAATTAGAGAGAAAAACAGAGGAGCTGGCGGCGGAAGAGAAAAATTTGAAAGGAAAAACAGAGCAAGGAAAGTTCATCAGATGTGCTACCCGAATTCACCACTGACTTCCGGTCCTTTGCTATCGCTGCCGTAACCAAGCTCAAGAAAAACAGAAGGGACTTCTTCGGAGGAGTGGAATCAGAAAGGGAGTCTGAAAAGCTTGGGCTTCGGTTTGAAAAACAGAAACAGAGGAAGGAAAAGGATCTTCGGCCAAAGGTGAAATGGAAACAAGAAAAGCAACGGCAGCAGCAACACAACGGCTGAGACAGGCGGCCAAAAGAAAATCAGCAGGAAAAAACGGAAAGAGAGGAAGAAAAAAGGTTGAGAGGAAAAAGAAAATAGCAGAGCGAGGAGCCGAGAGAGAGGACTTGCGGTGGAGGCTACAGAAAAGGGCAAAGGAAGGGAGCAGGAAGGGAGGCCGTGAGCTGCAAAACAGAGAGGGAAGCTAAGGGATTAGGGTGGCCAGAAATAAAAGAGGCAGAGGCTGAAGGGATTCTGGTGAGGACCGGCGAAAAGAAACGGGGAGAAAAGCAACGGAAAAAGAAAAACGCAGGAGATTTTTTTTGTTTGAGCAAGAGCAAAAGGAAAACAGAGAGGAAAGGCAATAGGGCGAGGGACAGAGAAAAAGGGAGAGAACCGAGAGATGGGCTGAGTGGGAGGAGCTACGGCCGAGAGAAGAAACGGGAGGAAGAACTGGGCCTCCACCAGTTCGCGTCCGCTGCCGCTGCTGTCCGCCATCGCCATCAACCGCCTGCTCAAGAACCGGAGCCACCACCACCAGAATTCACCGTCGCCGTCTACGAAGCTTGCGGAGAGAACCCTGTAAGTTAACGTTTTCCTTTACATTTCAGTTTTCTTTCAGAGCATGTCTGCCGTGGCTTTGTCTATTTCATCCTGCTGATTGTTCATGATTTTAGTATACACATGCTCTGTGGATCAATTGAACTACATTTCTTGGGTGGCTGATAAAATTCTGGGCGGGTTCTAGAGTCAATTAAGCGAAATTTGGTGAATTTTTTTCATGCCCATTCACTGTTTGTTAAAATGCCTGATTGAATTTTCTAATTCAAAGATGGTTGCATGCATTTCCGTGTGAGGAAACCGACTGAGTTGTCCAAACCCTTTTCTCACATTTGAGAATTTGGATGCATTGCCGCCTTATATTTTGCCGTTCCTTTTGCCTCCACCGTATGAATCCGGATGAAGTTTGAAAAGGGGGGAATTTTTGCGGGTTCCATTTGTCTGATTGAGAACGGTTGAAATTGAAACTGAATTTCTGATGTTACATGATTGGAAAAAGGTCGGAATGCTAACCGATGTTAGCTCGTTGGAGAAGACAATTACTTGTCTAAAATTGCATTCTCAGCCCATCCATTTTTGTTTTGTTCTGTGATTTCGCCCCAAAGTTTTTAGAACTTCATGTTTCGACCACCCAAACCTTCTTAATTCATTCAATTAAGTCCGACTCTGATTGCAATTTGGCCCTTCAGCTTCCCCTTATTCTGATATGGCCCAAAAATCTGGAAAATTGAACTAATTTTGCCTCTTAAGCTTAATCCTCTGTTTGCATATTTTATGTGATTCTTGGATAGATTAATGCAGTGATTTAATGCATAATCAAAGCTTAGTAATTTTTAGTTGGGTTTTATCTTGTTGGGTTTGGTAACATTTGTTTGGGTTTCTTGTTGGGCTTAGGAAGGTAAATATTCAAAGTTTTTTATTGGATTTTGACATGGTTTGATAGCCAAAGCCCTGGCATTATTCGATTGGGCTGGAATGATAAAAGATGGGTTAGTCTGATTTTTTTTTTAGGCTTTCGGTTTGGGCTTGGGGAAGGAGCCCAGATGTTTTGGTTGGACCAATCAACAGGCCAGCCCATCTGTTTTTCTTGAATTTTCTTTGACGGGTTGAAGATAGTTTTGGACCAAACGAATAAGCAAATGGCCCAATGGTTTGGTCCATTAAGAAACCAGAAAATGATTTTGCAAATCAGTCCCTGAGTTTCTCTTTAACTGCATTATGGCCCTGGACATTTTCAACTTCTTTCAATTCGGTCCTTAATTTAATTGCAATTAGGTCCCTTAACTTTATTTTTCTTCAATTTTGACCCCAAAACTTTGTTCATTTTTTTGCAATTAAGTCCCTTCTTCTTTTGATTTCTTAAATGTGGGTTGTTGACATGATTTAATTGATTCAAATTCATGTTTACTTGTTTTCTTTAATTTTTCCCAAATAAATTGGTGCCTTGACCATTTCTTTTATTTTGGAGGATAAATAAGTGATTTCACCCCACTAGAGCTCCATTTCAAGGGAGGTATAATTTCTTTTATCCTTTTTTGTCTTCCTTACGTGATCCAACGTGTTAAGTGAATTGCATGTCTACTTTGCTTTCCTAGCCTTTCCTTAATTCCTTTTATTTATGTCATGTACTTTTGCTTTTTATTTAAGTTATTCTTTATGGGGTATGTGTACACCTCTTGGCTTGTAATAGATAGGGCTTGGAGGAGCATTCAATGAAGACCTATCGAAGTCATGTGCCTAGCTAGCAAATGTAATAGTTAGGGCTTTAATTGTCTTATGTGTCTTGCATGCTTAGTTACTACGTGTTAATTTGCTTTGTTAGGGCCTTGCATCTAGTCGAGCATGCTAAATGTTATGTGCTATGTGTTTATAAGTGTTTGGCATGTCTACTCGCTTTCCATAGTCATGAATGAATGTGATGGATGAATGTACGTTTCCACTAGTCCAACGCTAGTCGGAATTCATAGAATGGGCTAGTCCAACGCTAGACCCTTAGGAATTTCTCCTCGTTAGTACATGTTTGCATGTTCATTACATATCATGCATTTTTTTAGTTTTATCATTTTGCATGCCCCTCGAACCCCTTTTCCCTCCATTTTAGGATTTTTGCATTTCATGCTAGTTATAGGGTTCATTTGCTTGAGAGTCCCCTTTTGATAAGGGAAACGAGCGAGTGTGGCTACTCGATAGCCTTAGCACGCTAGTTTTGCTTTCTAATCAAAGGAAAATCGAAGTCGAAAAAGTTAGGAGTCATTCCCATACCCGACCTGATGCATTCCTTTAGGTTCATTCATTCTCATTTTATCACTTATTCATTTTTCAATTCACATTTCCTCATCACTTTTCCTTTCCTTATTGTTCATTTTGATTTCTACTTCACAAAAGTGCACTTAATTACACCTATATGCACTTTTCACTATATTTCATACACTTGCACACAAACACTTGGATTTTTCATACAATTTCACACATGCACCTTTTCATACACTGGCACACAAACACTTGGATTTTTTACAATTTCACACGTGCACCTTTTTATACACTTGCACACTTGCACTTTAGCCATCATTTGCATTAATCGACCTCTATAAGGTTTTCCTTTATTGGCCGCCACAATTCATGTGGTTGGAACCAAAAACCTTACAAGAGACATTTTAGAATTTAGGTTTGCATTTTTCCTTTCTTTTGCATTCATGTAGTGCATCCAAATGTAATAAATTCTTTGGTTAAAACAAGAAAAACTTTGATTAAATCACGCAACTAGCCTTGGCTAGGTCGAAGGGGTGCCTTGGATTTTTATCCTTGCCTTCCCCTTCGTCAAATGCGACTCCCGAACCTTTTTCGTTGGTTTACGTGGACTATGAGTCGTTTAAAAGGGGTTTCTTACTACTTTTTCCTATTTTTCCTTTAAAAAAACTCATTTTTTAGGTGACTTGGTACACCTTAACTCATTACCAAGTGGCGACTCCAATTTTATTATTTCAAAAACCCTTTTTAAACTACAATTTTGGGTCAAATCGTCGCATTCTCAAACCCCCATTTAGGCCCACTTTTCTTTTAAATCATAATTCATTTTTTCAATCACAAAAATACATTTTTTAAACCATTTATTTATTTATCAAAAAATGGGGCGCGACAGTTGGCGACTCCACTGGGGACATTCGAGAGTCCGAGCAAATTTGATTTAATCAACCTTTTTCTTCTTTTAACCTTTTTCATGTATCACATTTGGGTGTTTTAGGGTTGCATTTTTTTCCTTTTTTAGGATTTTGCATTTCACGCGTATCCAACTACTCCCTCGCTCGCGAATGTATGATTGGTTGATTGGATGAATGTTTACTTGTTTATCTCGCGCTTGCATTGCATTTGGGGGGGGGGTGTGTGTCACCTTTAGAGCCTCGCGTGGTTCTCAACCCCTTCCCTCAAAAATAGGGAACACTTCATACGTGCACGTTTACTTATTGTTATCCCATTTTATTTTATTTTTCGTGGGCGCTATCCCACACCGCCTTGTAGGATTAGGATTGATTGCCTTGGGTAGGCGGATGGTGTGCACTGCGCCCATAGCGCTACCTAAGGGATCACTCGAGCCACCGATCGAAGGCCTTGGGAGTGATGACCCTTTGCCTTTAGGTCTGAAGGCTTGGGAGCCGAAACCTTATCGAGTCTAGTTGCATTAGTAAGCCCTAGCCTCATGCATCCATGTTAGAATTTTCCTAGGTTAGAGTCGGCCTCACCCTCTTTTAAGCACATTAGGCACGAGGGAAGGGGTTCCACCCCTTTTACTTGTTTTTATTTGTATTTCTTATTCTTAATTGCTCCCAATATGTTATGTGTACTATCAATTGTACTAACCATTCTTTTGTTTTCTTGGATTGCATTCATGTGCCCTAGCAATAAGAGGCCTCTGTGGCACTCTTTAGTGACCTACCCATTAGATAACTCACATGTTTAAATTTCAGTCATTGCACTTAATTTTTAATAAATACATTTCATTTTAGACCTTTTTCCCCCCGATGTATTATTTATGTCCTTTAGGCCATATTTGTCACATATTTACATCGCTTTAATAAATGGCATCATGCATAAACCATAGAAAGGAAATGCCACATAGGGAATCCCGTGATTAGGAATAAGCCACCTTGTGTCTCGGATATTTAATCCAGGGAGACTTGCACGTTTACATTTTGAACCATCCAAAGGGGTAGTGCACAAGGTAAGGTAGGATCCGATCATTTTCATAGAGTGATCTTTGGAATATGAGCATCTAATAATCACTTTTTGGCCACTTTATCAAAAAATTGGTAAAAATCCCTTGCGTGAAGGACATTAATTTGAAGAAATTCACAAATGATTCCTCCTATTGATACGATAAGTGAATTGAGGCCAAAATTTGATTTTAGAAGGTCATAGACTAATGTATCTCAATAATTTTGAAATAAACAATGGCCGGACAAGTCAACCAATCCATTTTGCCGATTCATTCGATAAATCGTCAATTCATTTGATCAATTTACCCTTTTTAGGGTCATTTGACCAATTTACCCTTTTAGGGCGATCTGGTCAATTTTGAATAAATTCTCAATTTCATTCAATTCATTTGACCAAGTTCCTTTTTTTAGGATGATCCGGTCAATTTTGAGTAAGTTATCAAATGTCACTCAATTCATTTGACCTGTTTCCCTTTTTAGGGTAATCCGGTCGATTTTTAATAAATTGTCAATTTCATTTAGCCAATTAGGATCTCAATGTCGAATTTCAAATAGGGAAACCTAGTCAATTTTGAGAAAACCATCCACTTGATCAGTTGGAGTTTTGACCCGTGCTTCACTGAGAAAATTTTATCAAGGAATTCCAATCTCTTCGATAGGAAGTTTGTCAAGGTCAAACCCGTGTGTTGTTGCAAATTCTTGTATCAATCAAAAGTGATCAATCCATTCGGACGTTGACCTCCTTTTGACAAGTGTCTTTCGTCTCTCCAATTGGCCAAATTTTCAAAATTATTTTTTCACTCAATGAGTTGATCTGATCCATCAGGTATGGTATAGTGCCTACCCTAGAGGATTGCATTTTCATGCTAGGCCTACCCTTGGCATAAAAGGGTTCCCCCATAGGACATGCATACCGATTTTATATTCTTGTTTACTAACTCGGGGCATTTTTCTTTTGTTTCCCCCCTCCCCTGCATTCATAAAAAAGGTTTCAATAAGATGAAAATATTTCCCTATGTTGGATAACAATTTTTGATCCGATAAAGTTTGGAAAGTATTATTTAATTCTTGGGCAGATCCAACAATGGAAACCTGAAAGATCCATCTGAAAGCTCTAGGCTAAGAGATTCTAAGAGATTTCATAATTAAATTATTTTTTTGTGTCAAAAGAAAAGGAGACAAAAAGTGTATATGTGGAGCTCTTTACAAGTTTCTCTCTTCTCATTTGTATCATAATTGAATGAGAATTTTTGTTTCAAACTTTTTTAGCAATAAAATTTTTGGACAATCATTGTTTTGTGTATATTTATGTACATTTCATTCTTTATTCTTATTCATTGGAGATTTCATGATGAATTTTAAGGAATAAGACTAAATTGGGATTTTTTCAACCTCCTGCCTGAAAATTCACAATAAGAGTGCTCAGAATTAAAAAGGGTCACTCAAAAGGCCTAATGAGATACCTTTTCTCCTTCACTTAACCCCAAAATAAAATCAGTCACATTGATTGATAAATTGCAAATTGGGGCTATTTTTGCTTGAAAATATCCATTGTGTTTAACCGATTCAATTCACATCTAAGTGAAAGCAAAAATGTGCATTATTCTTGTTTGTTTTGAAAATTTGGAATGATACTTCGAGCATTCGTTTCTCTACCTATACACATTTTATCATTTGCTCTCCCATTTGAGCCTTTGAAAGAATAATTTCGTTTCAAATGAGCGCCTTAATGATCACTACCCTTTATTGAAAAATTTTCAAATATCTAAAAGGGGAATGGATTTTCAATGACCATTTCGTTACTTTGGTTGTCATAAGGTGTAAGAATGATACTTTGGCCGTCGTTTCTACAACCTAAACACCATTTATCCCTTGCATCCTCATTTGAGCCAAAAAAATTGGTGGTTCTTTTCGAGTGCACATATGATCGCACCCCACATTGGGGAAGGAGATTGGGGAATTTTGGAAAAGAAAAAAAAGAAAAAGGGGAAAGGGAACCACAGATTGGGAAAATTTGATTCCACTTGGGTTCCAATTTTGAAAAAAGAAAAGGAAGAGATTTGTCCACACGGACCGCCCATGTTTCACAGATATGGATGCACAAGGGTCTTCCTCAGACAGTTAATTCAGATACATGCCAGAAATTTCGCATTAATGAAAGTTTCCTTTCAGAGTTATTGTAAGGAACGGAATACAAGTCAGGCCCTCTTCTTTTCCGATCAAGCATTCTATCCCTAGTTATCCCTTTTTGAGCCTTCAGAATAAAATACTTCGTTTGGCAACCCCTGAGAATCGCAAATCCCACACTGGGGCAAGTTTGAGTTGAAAAGGAAAATTTCAAGAAGTGAAAAGTGAAAAGCCACAAAATCAAAAGACAAAAGAAGAAATGAGAACCTCAGTTCACAAATAAACTGGGGCAAATTTTGAAAATTTCAAAGAATGGCAAAAGGCCGAAAAATCAGAAAAAAAAGAAAGAAAATGAAAGAGAAAAAGCCTCAATTGAGCATAAACTGGGGCAAATTCTGATTTAACCCTAAAATAGGGTTGGCATAACAATGCGATCTCAGAATTTTTAAACCACTTTTGAAATCCGCTTTCAAGTTTTAACCTTTCTAAGCACCCCACCTGACCTCATTACGAAAGCCGAAAGTCCTGACTTCTGTTCTTTGCAATGGCCCTGTCAAGAAAATTTCTGATGCCGGAAAATTTTAGTTGTATTTTTGAATTGCTTGGGTATGGGGTTGACGCTACTCACCATGTGAAAGCTCACCAAGTTGAGGGAAAGGGAAAAGAGGCAAAAAGCAAAGCAAGAGAGGAAATGCAAGGAAAAAAAGAAAAGAAAAAAATTCGACGCTGAAGTCCCTGGTGAATGATGAGAAAAAAATACAAACAAAGTCTGAGATTTTTCTTTGAGTTCCAACGTAGGGGCAATTTTGAAAAATGCGATCTTAGGTGCAATGTCCTTGAAAGATTTATTCTTTAACTATCGTTTTCAAGCTACATTACAAGCTAACAAAAGTCCATCGTTGACTTATTCTTTCATGACAATCCAATGTGGGGATTATGCTCGTAAGAAATCCATCAATCATTTGTGATCATGGGGGTATAACCAGTTTTCACAGGTTTAGCTATCGCTTCTACCCATGTTGTTGCAAGCCTATAAAGCTTATACGTTGACTACGTTTTCTTAAGAAATAAGGGTGACAAACTCTTTGCTTTCATTAAGATGTGATGTTGAATGCATTACAATTTTGGGCACAAGAACCAGACAAATCTTAACCTCTCATTTTCCTTGGCCACCTCAAAATCAGAAATAAAGTCACTTGATTGGTTCTGAAGATGAGCCAATTGGAAATGGTGACCCATTACTCAAAACACAGATGCTAAAAGAGAGGAAGAAATCTTTTGTAACTTGGTATTATTTCAAGAAATTCATCATGAAATTTTCTTTTAGGAAACATAGTTTCTTACAGTTTTTAAATAAATGGAAAATCATCCAAACAAGTTTTGCAATTAAATGGCCCATACTGGGGCAAAATTTTGTTTATAAGATTTCGTGAAAACAAGCCCAAACAGGGGCAAATATTTTGTAGTCCAATTGAGGATTTCGTCCAAGAATCAAAATAATGCATTTTTCAAATCAATCACACTGTTTCTTTTTACAAAAAATTTTTTGAGTGCATATAAGCCCCCCTGTGCAGGTATTCATAGTTGAAATCGACGAAAGAGCATCTGGTGATGTGGAAGGCCGATGCCGAAGAAGGAGGGAAAAAGGGCCCTACACTGGGGGGGCAAATTATTCTCTCGGAAAATCAGAAAAATTCAAAAGTCAAAAATCAAAAATCAAGTTCAAATTTTTGTTTCTTGGAAAATCAGATTTAATTGCTTGTTTTTTGACAAATCAAATTCAATTTCTTGACCAATTGGATGGCAGGACCGGATTTTATCCCGCTGACCGCTTACTTCGGCAGGACCGGGTTTTATCCCGCTGACCGCTTATTTCGGTAGGACCGGATTTTATCCCACTGACCGCTTATTTCGGCAGGACCGGGTTTATCCCGCTGACCGCTTACTTCGGCTTACCTCGGTAGGACCGGGTTTTATCCCGCTGACCGCTTACTTCGGCAGGACCGGATTTTATCCCGCTGACCGCCTACTTCGGCAGGACCGGGTTTTATCCCGCTGACCGCTTACTTCGGCAGGACCGGGTTTCATCTCGCTGACCGCTATATCATGTTGGGACCGGGTTTTATCCCGCCAATCTCGGCAGGACCGGGTTTTATCCCGCTGACCGTTCATAACCGTTGGGACCAGGTTTCATCCCGCCAACCTCGGCAGGACCGGGTTTTATCCCGCTGACCGCTTATTTCGTTGGGACCGGGTTTCATCCCGCCAATCTTGTCAGGACCGGATTTTATCCCGCTGACCGTGCTTTATACCACTGACCGTTTCCCACTGACCAATTCATCATACTGGGGCAAATTATCTTTGGAAAGTTTCTCAAGAAAAAAAAAATCAATCAAAAAATCAAAAAATAAAAAAAAATCAAAAATCAAATCAAGTTCATCACGGCAGGTTCGGGTTTGATCCCACTGTCCGATTGTCAAAGCATGTTATTTTCATTGCTATTGGAGCTAGATTTGTCCCGCCAGTAAGCGTTTACATTTCTGTTCGGGTCTATCCCAATTTTAAATTTCTGTTCGGGTCTATCCCGTGGGTCTATCCCAATTTTAAAATTTCTGTCCGGGTCTATCCCGTGGGTCTATCCCAATTTTAAATTTCTGTTCGGGTCTATCCCGTGGGTCTATCCCAATTTTACATTTCTGTCCGGGTCTATCCCGTGGGTCTATCCCAATTTTACATTTATGTCCGGGTCTATCCCAATTTTAAATTTCTGTTCGGGTCTATCCCGTGGGTCTATCCCAATTTTACATTTCTGTTCGGGTCTATCCCGTGGGTCTATCCTAATTTTACATTTCTGTCCGGGTCTATCCCAATTTTAAATTTCTGTTCGGGACTATCCCGTGGGTCTATCCCAATTTTAAATTCCTGTTCGGGTCAGTCCCGTTTTAAATTTCTGTTCGTGTCAGTCTCGATTTTAAATTTTCTGTTTGGGTCAATCCCATTTTAAATTTTTGTCAAAGAGGTCAGTCCTCGTTTCAGAAGCGTCCGTCGTCCGGATCGTTCGCAGCCGAATAACACAGGTAAGTATTTGGTGTCTATTTCTTTGTCTCAAGTTTTTTCAAAACTCAGACAAAGAGGGGCAAACTGTAGACATCAAATTTTGATTATTTTTAATTTCATTTTTTATCATTTATTATTTACTTATTTATTTATTTTTTATTTTTATTTTTAATTTTTTAATTGGGTTAGATTCATCATTTTCGTTTTTGTAGGATGTTAAAAGTGGCCTTAATTCTCTTAAATTTGGTTTGAAATTGTTAATTTATTTTTAATTGATTTTTGAAGAAAAATGAAAATGGCAAAATAGGTGAAAATGTGCATGTTGAACAAGTGTACAAAACAATCATTAGACAAGTGTCTAAGGAATTATAGGACAAGTGTATAGGGGGTAGGTGTCAAGCACACTTGGTGGGGGGCTAAGGGAGCTGGAACGAAAAAGAAAAAGAAGAAAAAAAACAAGGGGGTCTTCGGCAGGGGCAAGGAAAAAAAAAGAAACTGAGAGTAAAGGGGGAACGGAAGAAAAACGGAGAGAGAGTAGAAGGCAGAGAAGGCAACTTCATCGAAAAAAAAAAAGCTTACGGCTGAGGGAAAAAGCAACTAAAAATTAGAGAGAAAAACAGAGGAGCTGGCGGCAGAAGAGAAAAATTTGAAAGGAAAAACAGAGCAAGGAAAGTTCATCAGATGTGCTACCCGAATTCACCACTGACTTCCGGTCCTTTGCTATCGCTGCCGTAACCAAGCTCAAGAAAAACAGAAGGGACTTCTTCGGAGGAGTGGAATCAGAAAGGGAGTCTGAAAAGCTTGGGCTTCGATTTGAAAAACAGAAACAGAGGAAGGAAAAGGATCTTCGGCCAAAGGTGAAATGGAAACAAGAAAAGCAACGGCAGCAGCAACACAACGGCTGAGACAGGCGGCCAAAAGAAAATCAGCAGGAAAAAACGGAGAGAGAGGAAGAAAAAAGGTTGAGAGGAAAAAGAAAATAGCAGAGCGAGGAGCCGAGAGAGAGGACTTGCGGTGGAGGCTACGGAAAAGGGCAAAGGAAGGGAGCAGGAAGGGAGGCCGTGAGCTGCAAAACAGAGAGGGAAGCTAAGGGATTAGGGTGGCCAGAAATAAAAGAGGCAGAGGCTGAAGGGATTCTGGTGAGGACTGGCGAAAAGAACGGGGAGAAAAGCAACGGAAAAAGAAAAACGCAGGAGATTTTTTTTGTTTGAGCAAGAGCAAAAGGAAAACAGAGAGGGAAGGCAATAGGGCGACGGACAGAGAAAAAGGTAGAGAACCGAGAGATGGGCTGAGTGGGAGGAGCTACGGCCGAGAGAAGAAACGGGAGGAAGAACTGGGCCTCCACCAGTTCGCGTCCGCTGCCGCTGCTGTCCGCCATCGCCATCAACCGCCTGCTCAAGAACCGGAGCCACCACCACCAGAATTCACCGTCGCCGTCTACGAAGCTTGCGGAGAGAACCCTGTAAGTTAACGTTTTCCTTTACATTTCAGTTTTCTTTCAGAGCATGTCTGCCGTGGCTTTGTCTATTTCATCCTGCTGATTGTTCATGATTTTAGTATACACATGCTCTGTGGATCAATTGAACTACATTTCTTGGGTGGCTGATAAAATTCTGGGCGGGTTCTAGAGTCAATTAAGCAAAATTTGCTGAAGTTTTTTCATGCCCATTCACTGTTTGTTAAAATGCCTGATTGAATTTTCTAATTCAAAGATGGTTGCCTGCATTTCCGTGTGAGGAAACCGACTGAGTTGTCCAAACCCTTTTCTCACGTTTGAGAATTTGGATGCATTGCTGCCTTATATTTTGCCGTTCCTTTTGCCTCCACCGTATGAATCCGGATGAAGTTTGAAAAGGGGGGAATTTTTGCGGGTTCCATTTGTCTGATTGAGAACGGTTGAAATTGAAACTGAATTTCTGATGTTACATGATTGGAAAAAGGTCGAAATGCTAACCGATGTTAGCTCGTTGGAGAAGACAATTACTTGTCTAAAATTGCATTCTCAGCCCATCCATTTTTGTTTTGTTCTGTGATTTCGCCCCAAAGTTTTTAGAACTTCATGTTTCGACCACCCAAACCTTCTTAATTCATTCAATTAAGTCCGACTCTGATTGCAATTTGGCCCTTCAGCTTCCCCTTATTCTGATATGGCCCAAAAATCTGGAAAATTGAACTAATTTTGCCTCTTAAGCTTAATCCTCTGTTTGCATATTTTATGTGATTCTTGGATAGATTAATGCAGTGATTTAATGCATAATCAAAGCTTAGTAATTTTTAGTTGGGTTTTATCTTGTTGGGTTTGGTAACATTTGTTTGGGTTTCTTGTTGGGCTTAGGAAGGTAAATATTCAAAGTTTTTTATTGGATTTTGACATGGTTTGATAGCCAAAGCCCTGGCATTATTCGATTGGGTTGGAATGATAAAAGATGGGTTAGTCTGATTTTTTTTTTTAGGCTTTCGGTTTGGGCTTGGGGAAGGAGCCCAGATGTTTTGGTTGGACCAATCAACAGGCCAGCCCATCTGTTTTTCTTGAATTTTCTTTGACGGGCTGAAGATAGTTTTGGACCAAACGAATAAGCAAATGGCCCAATGGTTTGGCCCATTAAGAAACCAGAAAATGATTTTGCAAATCAGTCCCTGAGTTTCTCTTTAACTGCATTATGGCCCTGGACATTTTCAACTTCTTTCAATTCGGTCCTTAATTTAATTGCAATTAGGTCCCTTCACTTTATTTTTCTTCAATTTTGACCCCAAAACTTTGTTCATTTTTTTGCAATTAAGTCCCTTCTTCTTTTGATTTCTTAAATGTGGGTTGTTGACATGATTTAATTGATTCAAATTCATGTTTACTTGTTTTCTTTAATTTTTTTCAAATAAATTGGTGCATTGACCATTTCTTTTATTTTGGAGGATAAATAAGTGACTTCACCCCACTAGAGCTCCATTTCAAGGGAGGTATAATTTCTTTTATCCTTTTTTGTCTCCTCTACGTGATCCAACGTGTTAAGTGAATTGCATGTCTACTTTGCTTTCCTAGCCTTTCCTTAATTCCTTTTATTTATGTCATGTATTTTTGCTTTTTATTTAAGTTATTTTTTATGGGGTATGTGTACACCTCTTGGCTTGTAATAGATAGGGCTTGGAGGAGCATTCAACGAAGACCTATCGAAGTCATGTGCCTAGCTAGCAAATGTAATAGTTAGGGCTTTAATTGTCTTATGTGTCTTGCGTGCTTAGTTACTACGTGTTAATTTGCTTTGTTAGGGCCTTGCATCTAGTCGAGCATGCTAAATGTTATGTGCTATGTGTTTATAAGTGTTTGGCATGTCTACTCGCTTTCCATAGTCATGAATGAATGTGATGGATGAATGTACGTTTCCACTAGTCCAACGCTAGTCGGAATTCATAGAATGGGCTAGTCCAACGCTAGACCCTTAGGAATTTCTCCTCGTTAGTACATGTTTGCATGTTCATTACATATCATGCATTTTTTTAGTTTTATCATTTTGCATGCCCCTCGAACCCCTTTTCCCTCCATTTTAGGATTTTTGCATTTCATGCTAGTTATAGGGTTCATTTGCTTGAGAGTCCCCTTTTGATAAGGGAAACGAGCGAGTGTGGCTACTCGATAGCCTTAGCACGCTAGTTTTGCTTTCTAATCAAAGGGAAAATCGAAGTCGAAAAAGTTAGGAGTCATTCCCATACCCGACCTGATGCATTCCTTTAGGTTCATTCATTCTCATTTTATCACTTATTCATTTTTCAATTCACATTTCCTCATCACTTTTCCTTTCCTTATTGTTCATTTTGATTTCTACTTCACAAAATTGTACTTAATTACACCTATATGCACTTATCACTATATTTCATACACTTGCACACAAACACTTGGATTTTTCATACAATTTCACACATGCACCTTTTCATACACTGGCACACAAACACTTGGATTTTTCATACAATTTCACACGTGCACCTTTTTATACACTTGCACACTTGCACTTTAGCCATCTTTTGCATTAATCGACCTCTATAAGGTTTTCCTTTATTGGCCGCCACAATTCATGTGGTTGGGACCAAAAACCTTACAAGAGACATTTTAGAATTTAGGTTTGCATTTTTCCTTTCTTTTGCATTCATGTAGTGCATCCAAATGTAATAAATTCTTTGGTTAAAACAAGAAAAACTTTGATTAAATCACGCAACTAGCCTTGGCTAGGTCGAAGGGGTGCCTTGGATTTTTATCCTTGCCTTCCCCTTCGTCAAATGCGACTCCCGAACCTTTTTCGTTGGTTTACGTGGACTATGAGTCGTTTAAAAGGGGTTTCTTACTACTTTTTCCTATTTTTCCTTTAAAAAAACTCATTTTTTAGGTGACTTGGTACACCTTAACTCATTACCAAGTGGCGACTCCAATTTTATTATTTCAAAAACCCTTTTTAAACTACAATTTTGGGTCAAATCGTCGCATTCTCAAACCCCCATTTAGGCCCACTTTTCTTTTAAATCATAATTCATTTTTTCAATAACAAAAATATATTTTTTAAACCATTTATTTATTTATCAAAAAATGGGGCGCGACAAAGGAAAATAACGGTTCAAATTGCAATCAACTTAGGACTTAATTGCAAGAAATTGCAATGTAATGGGCCTTTTGTAAAATAAAAGGGGACTTAGAAGGATCAAATTAATTAAATGTTCCAATTACTTGGGCCATAGTAGAACAAAGGGAGACTTGGGGGGTTGGAATGCAATTTTTTTTTGGAATTATTCATGCAAAATGCATGCAGCCCACGTAGCTTATGCTTTCTGCAAATGACTAAAAATGAAACCAGCTTCATTTCGGATCACTCGAATGCAGTCTCCTTTCTATCCCAAAACAACTAATCCCATCCAAACATCAAGGCTTTTATTTCAGATACCAAAACACAGGATTTTAACATCCCAAACAAGCAAACAGAATGCAATCACGAGAATGCAAACCTCTCAGCAGCTTGTGGAACCAGCAGAAAGAAAACAGCAGGTGAGCAAAACAAACAAACAGCAACATTTTATTCGTAAACTTGGAGAAATGGAAACTAACGTAATGATGCAATTACAAACCAAAAAGCAAGCTTCGATACCAACTAATGCAGATGACTAGAGCTTTTGAATTTGCTTTGTAACAGCTTTATAGCTGCAAACTTCAGGAGCTGCAAACCATGAAGCAGCAAAATGGTTCCAACTAACATGGAACTCATGGTTTAATGCAGGAGCAGAGCGCAAGGCCCTAAAGGACGTCGCTAGTGGAAAGCAAACAAGGAAAACAAAGCGGACCGAAATGTGGAGGTGCGAGTATCAAAGGTTTTATGCAACAGAAAAATTTCGGCAACCCGATGAAGTTTCTAGCAGTCCAACTAGTTGCGATTTTTCTTAGCAACTCAGCAAGATTGTGACAGTGTGTTCTAAGCAGGGCTCATGCTTCATTGACACAAAATTAAGTAGGCAAACAATCAGAAATTTCAGCAACCGAAAGTGAAACCTGCTGCATTTTTGGTTTCCAATCCTGCGGCAATTTTCTGCTATAACATGCAGACCAGAAATACCAAAACCATTGTCATTAACATCTCTAAGCACAATCATCTAACCCCCCCCCCCCATAAAATTTGACTGAAACAGCCGGGCAAATCAAAGGGAATGAAACCTTGAGCTTCGAGTAATCAAAAGAAAGACTCCATGCTGCTGCCATAAGCCGAAAGCTTCGAGCTTGTGATGGCAGAGGTTCATGTTATACAAACAAACTATTGAAAACAAAAATTTGCAGCCCACGAGTCATACATTAAGTTTCACAAGGGGAAAGGAAGCACGAAAGACGACAGCTTTTTGAGTTTTTTACAACTTCAAATCACAAAAATTCCGAAGTAGACATCATACCCACGCATAATCACAAGACCAGGCCTTTTACTCACAAACAATGAAACAGGTTTTTGGTGAATCATGAAACGGAAAAAGGGCGGACAAGTAGACAACAAAAAGGAAGCTTTTCATAAACAAGGTTACGAGATACAAGTTCTGCAAGCTTCAAAACACAACTGCTGAAGTTATGCCAACAAACAATGCATTCTGCAGACAAACAACGCACTCTGATGACCCAGACACTAGTTATGCTAACGAACAAGAAGCCCATGTCCCAGTGTTTAGAAGCAATAGGCAGGAGAAGGGTTTAAGACTACCTGCTCACCACCTTTGGATTTGCAGCTTCGGTTTGGATGCAATGTGGATTCGGATGAAGTAGCTACCGGGGCTTCTCTCGATCTCCCTCCTGGCCGTGACTTCCTCTTATGGCCCGTCTCTCCCGAACCCTCAAAGCTCTCCCTTTTACTCTCTCAGCCGTCAGCTCTCTTCCTTTTCTCCTAGCCCTCTCTTTTCTTAGCTTCCCTAGCCGCTGTTTTTTTTTTCCGTTTTGCAGCCGTCAATCCTTACCCTTTTTGCCTTCTTGCGTTTTTCAATCCCCCCATCTCCAGTCGCCACCCACAATCTCCCTTTCTACTCTCTCTTTCCGTCGCTGTTTTTTCTTTTCCTCTCCAGATTTTCGGCTCTCCAATCCCCCCTTGCGGCTGCCTCCCCTCTTGCCTTTTATATGGGAACCTCCAACCCTAAAACTCCAGTACTTTCTTCCATATTTGCAGCCAAAGGATCTGCCCGAAGCCCTTCTTTTGCAAGCTGCGACAAAAAGCAGCTTGCATGCCGCGTTTTCCCTTTTTTTTTAAAGTAATTTAGCAAAATGATAATAAAATTAAGTAAAAACCAACAATTTAATTAACATCAGATAAAATAAATAAATAAATAAACTAGAAATAATAAACAGCAAAGTTGTAATTTTTCATTTTTCATTTTTCCTTTATTTTCATTTTTAAATAGTGAAACTAAAATCTAAAACAACTAAAACATATTTTTTGAACGGCTTTTCTTTTCCTTTGAGAAATTCTATGCTAAAACTTAAAAAATAACAATAATAAACTAAAAACTAAAAAGAAATGAATAAAACTCACACGACCAATAAAACTAAAAAACAAAAGGTAAATGTAATAGACCACTAAAAGAGCAAAAACGAATAAAACTAACAATAATGATCTAAAATGCTATACAAATGCAAACAGTCTAAAACGAAAATCATGAAATTAACAAAAATAAATGGATAAGAATTATCACTAAAAACGGAGCATACAAATTATTCAAAATTTGGTGTCTACACCTACAATTTGGTTCGCTAATTCGTTAAGTCGCGGGTTGAGATTGTATTAATATTGTTCGCCACTTAGAGGGTTAGATTGGGTAAAATCTCCACTGCCAAACCGTTGGTGTCATTGTCTAGATTGTGTCAAAGTGCGTTTCACATCACCTTGTCTATACTCTATGGCTCGGACACTTGATACCAACATTGCTGATATAGTCAGCAACTGATGTCAACATCAATTGGTACCATCAGACCCAACCTGGCTTTGATACCAACTGATGTGATCTATGCTTGGACACGATCTAGACAATCAATCACCAATGGTTTGGCAACGGAAATTTGACCCAATCTAATCCCCGAAATAGCGAACAATATTGATACTATCTCAACTCATTACTTAACAAATTAGCGAACCAAACTATAGGTAGAGGAACGCCACAACCAAGGAGTTACTTGATTGATAAGTTCACTTGAATAAATTGAGAAAGATTCTCAAATATTCAAAGAAACTCTCTTGGAAAGAGAAAAGTGAAAACTCACGATTTGTATTGATTAAAAAACTGGTTTTAAAGGTCTCTTGCCTTGGCTATATATAGCCATACAAACTAGAAAACCTAAAGTGAATTGGATTCACTTAAACTAGACCTAAAGTGAATTGGATTCACTTAAACTAAAAATACTTAAGTAACTCGGCTAGATTAGGGCCTTTTGGGCCGAAATAAGGACTAAATGGACTCTCTAATATTTGGCCAACTAGAAGGCTGTTTGGCCGAATTTATTGAACAAGAAAACAGCAATAAAATGACAAATAAGCCTCGGCTTTGATTAAGCCAACTTACGAGACTATTCTTCATTTGGCTCTTCAACTTGGAGTAAGGTACATATTGTTGTATCTTCATTCTCCAACCCTTCAATAGTCTTCAAATCATCTCCAACTCTCTCTCGAATAGTGCATACAAGAGCTTGAAGGGATTCACGCATCTTCTTGGCACGAGCTCTTGTGATTGGACCACTTAGTACTCGAATGACTTGCTCTTGGTCGGCATTGGTCCTTGGTGCTCCGTCATCAGTCCCCTCCTTTTGAAGGAGATTTGCCCCCAAATCATTCTCATCGTCTACATAAAAAGGGCTTAAGTCAGCGACATTGATTGTAACATGAACTCCATACTCACCTGAAAGGTCAAGTTTGTATGCATTGTCGTTGATTTTCTCCCTGACTTGGAAGGGACCATCACCCCTTGGAAGGAGTTTGTTGCGCCTTTGAAGTGGAGTGCTCCTTTCGCATGTGTATCCAAACCCAATCACCTAGTTCGAATGCCATTTTGCGACAGCCTTTATTTGCATTTTGGATATATTGAAGGGTGATTTCAAAAAACCCTTTTTAAACTACATTTTGGGTCAAATCGTCGCATTCTCAAAACCCCATTTAGACCCATTTTTCTTTTAAATCACAATTCATTTTCCAATCACAACAAATACATTTTTTAAAACCATTTATTTATTTATTTATCAAAAAATGGGGCGCGACAGTTGTTAGCGCGAACCTTAGCATGTAAGTCTCGCACAAAATCTGTCATTTTCTTACCATCCAAGTTAACTCTCTTATGATCAGGTAAAGGAGATCAGTCTAATGGAGTGAGAGGGTTAAAACCATAAACAATTTCAAAAGGTGAATATTGTGTAGTAGTGTGCACCGTGCGATTATAGGCGAATTCAACATGCGGCAACCAATCTTCCCAAGTTTTAATGTTCTTTTTGATTATTGCTCGCAACAATGTAGATAAAGTCCTATTGACTACTTCAGTTTGTCTATCAGTTTGTTGGTGACTAGAAGTAGAGAAAAGCAGTTTAGTGCCTAGTCTACACCACAAAGTTTTTCAAAAGTAGCTAAGGAATTTTATGTCTCTATCTGACACAATGGTGCGAGGCATGCCATGCAAATATACTATGTTTCTAAAAAACAACTTAGCTATGTGTTTAGCATCATCGATCTTATGGCAAGGTATAAAATGTGCCATTTTAGAGAAGCGGTCAGCCACAACATAAATAGAGTCATGACCTTTTCTAGTTCTAGATAATCCAAGCACAAAGTCTATAGACAAGTCAATCCAAGGTGCATGTGGGATGGGTAAAGGGGTGTAGAGACCATGAGGATTTACTTTTGACTTCGCATGGTGACAAGTTACACACCTTTGTATATGTCTTTCGACATCCCTCTTCATTCGGGGCTAAAAAAAGGGCTCTTGGATGACGGACAACGTTTTAGCAATTCCAGAGTGACCCATAAGCCCTCATCCATGTGCTTCTTGAACCAACAGGGGTCGCATGGAGCTTAATGAAATGCACAACTTGTCCTTGTAATACAAGAACCCCTATGATAGAAAGTAATGCTCATGAGTATCTCGTGGCAAGGAAGTGAAAATCTTACCAAAATCTGGGTCAATTGCATAAAGATCTGATACGCTCCTCGGTCAACACGTTCCAAGACACGTAGCACGTTTGCCCAAGGATCTAGATGGTTGTTCAATTCACTTGATTTGCAGAATCAAGAACCAAGAGAGACATCACGACTTGATTCTGGGCAGTAGAACGGCGATTCCAATTGAGGTGATTATTCAAGTAGATAGGCCGGCGGAACAATCAAGGGCGTACACGAGATTGCTCAAGAACCCTTGCCTTAGCAAGTAGGAATTGTATCTCTCAAAATTGAGGAGCACACAAAACTGAAATGTTATTATCAAAAAGGTCTACCCTTTAACTAGTACATGAGATGCCTTTTTATAGGCTAGAGACCTAGGGACCTAATCCATTTTGGTCAAGGATTGGCGACCCCATCTACTTAATCTAGAAAGGAAATTCGGTCCACACTTTTAAGCAAGAGTTGGGCCGACTTATTTAAGTCCATACTTAATGAAACTACTAATTTAAAGGACGGCTAACAAGCCACTAATTACTAACGACTCAATAACAATCAAATCAACTAACAACTCATACGCCTAACAATGCTAACATTCCTGGTGCTCGGCCCAAGTAGTCAAGGCCGCGCTTGATGCTTCCTTGACTTGGATCAATGTGTAGATGCCTTGATTAGCAACTTCCAAACCTTCAATGTTCCTATGGAAGCCTTGAGTCCAGGCTGCCATCCGTACACACATCAATCCCCTCCACTTGAGAAGGATTTGTCCTCAAATCGACGGTACGCTTAGAGGACAACCACGTTGGAAATAAATGAAGGGTCACGAGCCAAGTTAAATGCCATTTGATCAGCTTCATGAGGCTCTCAAACAAGGTCATTCGCCAAGGTAGGAAAGAGCGTGTGTAAGGCTTGTGAAAATTCTAGGTTGCAATCCAAAACTCTCTAATTAGCCTTCGAGCATGGACTGTCATGATGTCACCTACACAATAAATTCCATAGTTAGTAGTCATAGGTGGAAAACTATGCAATAGCTTCCTATTCACGTGCACTTCATAATGATGTTCATTGAAGCTAGAAAATCCTGAATCTGGTTGTGCAAGGTGGTTTAATTCGACCCTAGTCGTTGTTGAATTGGTACAACTTGCCAAACTAGAGATAGGACAATGAACCAATCGTGGTGCATAATCCTTAGAAACATGAACCAGGGAGGGAAGAATTGCATTCGGATCTTGATTGACACACTTGTGTGCATCACCCAACATGAGCGGCAGTAATGACGTAAAGCTCACTCCATATGAATCACATGAGTGTGCGCAAGTTGGAGTTGATAAAATGAGCTCATGGTGACCAGCGTTTGGACGTGTGACTATGCATGAAAGATCGCAACATGCAACTGGAACAAGCATGAAATCAGGTTGCAACTCTTTAGTCAAAGCTGAAAATTTTCGAACAGCTTTACTACCTACAAACATGAAATAAATGTCAGCTTGTTTAGAACCAGAAATTGGATAAAGAAGCAATGGGACATCATTAGCTAAATGGTAAGAAGGTATGGAACAAAATTTAAATGTGAAAACTCCCTTTGACACTTCGATGTTCCATCCACCAATGGGTTCAACTTGAGAATCCAGTGCTGGTTCTTTACACTTCTCATCAAAATCTACATAAGAACGACAAGAATTAGGACTAGTAACATGCTCAAAATAAGGCAAAAATGATGAATGAACTATGAGGACTCGCAAAATTTACTTATTTAAATTTCCTATTTCTAGTTTATTTAATTATTTATTTGGCCATTTACTCAGAATATTTTATTTTGACCTTTTATTACTCAATTACAAAGAATAATAGCTCACATGTACTTTTAAAGTGACTCGTTTCAAAATTTAAATTTTGACAACTCATTAAGTGAGAATAGCGAATACGCGTTTGGAGACAATAACCGATTTGAGAGTACAATGAGTTTGAAAAATTGGAGACTTTTACACTAGTCTTAAAATAGATATTTTTATGTTTAAATACTCAAGTATTAGTTAGTGATACTATCGTTATAAGAATTTCGTGAAAATTCCACTCTACCGTGCACAAATTGGAAGTACGTGTTTTTGCACGCGCGATTTAATTGAGGGACTTTAGACCTTTATTTTTAGACTATTAAGAATGAATAATAATAGTAGGAATACAAGTGCATTAGAGGTTTACTGCACAAGCGAAACGAACTCGAGAGGAATCGAGCACGAAATGCGCGCGTACGCACGGGAGAGAGAGTTGACTTTTGAACCAATTTAGAGCCACACATTTTATCTTCTCTTGAAAGCTTCATTTGCAGCCAAAACCTCTCTTTCTCTTGCTCTAACATAGCCGGCCATCCAAGGAGAAAAACAACCAAAGTTCTTCATTTTCTTTCATCAATCCTTGGTTCAAATCTTCACCAAATCACCTCAAAATTCACATTCACTTTGCTAACCACTTGGAGATCACCTCAAGCTAGGAAAAGGGGCTTGCTCTCACGGTTTTTCTTGAGCTAAAAGGACCAAAATTTCTGCCTTGATCATCTAAGAAAGTAAGTGATGATCAACCTCTCAAATCTTGACTTATGGAAGTTATATTGCACTTATAAGCTCATATATTCATGTGGGTAGCTTTATTTATGTTGGAAATTTGGTGTGTGGGTTCTATGAAATCCCACAATGGCTTGGTGGACTTATTTGATGATATATGCTGCTATTTATGTTGGATTACTGCTTAATCTAGTGGAAATACGTTGGGTTGTGAAGGAAAACTCAAAAGGAGAGAGTTGAGCAAAAGTGACAAATCTGCCCTTGTTATTGCCGTGACCCTTAGTGCATTTTTTTGTGGTTCAATTGACTTGTTTATGATGTATACATGTTGTGTGGGTTGTGTGGAAGGTTTCTACAAAAAAATTACGTGATTTGGATGATTAAACGTTGAGTTTTCAAAAATTTGTCAAAGCTGGAAATGAGTCCCGTATTACTCTGGCAGTGTTTTTGCTTCGGTCATAACTTTTTACTCCAATGTCGAAATCGAGTGCCATCAGTGGCATTTTCCAATGGTATAAAATGCATGCCCTGATTCCACTTGAGTGAACCATACCAATTGTTTGAACATCACTGCCCTGTTTCACAGATTCACTGGAGTGCAGGTCATGAGCTGCAACTTGATGCTCGAATATGGGCTAGTTGTGGAGAGATGTTTAAAACGCTTCCTTCTGTGAACTTTTAGCCTTATGAATGTAGTTTCCAATGCCACCAACCATGCTCAATTCCAAGTTAAATTGAGTGAGTTGTGGCCGAAGTTTGAAACTGATTTAGTGGTTGAAAACCCTTTTTTTGACTAGTAAATGCCTAAATCTTGATTGGGACTTGTTTTGAAATTATTGGTGTTGATCACCTACCAAATGTATCTTGGATATTTCTTAGACATTTTCTACACAAATGGACCGTGTTTGAGACATTTTGTTGGCCAAACGTTTTGAAAACGGAAAACGGAACCACAAGGCAGTTTTGTCTTGGAAGTTCTTGGAGCTTTAATGATTTTGTTAACCAACTTCCCGCACGTATTTTTTTATGAAATTTGACAGAGAAATATCCCTTATATGATAATATAATCATACAAAATTTGGTGCCATTCCGAGTCCATGTCGAAGCTCAAAAAAAGTCCCGAAGTACGTGATTTAAACCTGGAATTTGCTTAACAGTTTCACTTTTGCAGCAACTTTGAGCTACCATATCTTGGTGCCCAAAACTCCAATTCTTGTTCTTCTTGTTTTATTGAAAACTTTGATTGTAACTCTAATTGAATTCCAAATTTCAGAGACTAGTTCATATTGTGTGAATTTCGCCAAATTTCCAAACTCTGCCGAAAATCAACCCAAATCTGTCTTGGCATTCCAAAACAGCCATTTTGAGCTGAATTTTGAATATCTTTCATTTGAAATCATGGAAAAGTTTCTTCTAGGAACTTTTAGTACTTTGGAAGAAGTTTCTAACAGTACCTAGTTTTCCAATTTTGGACTTGTAGAGAGTGAGATACAACTTTTCAAAGATTGCTCAACAAATCTGAAATTTCCAAACTTAAAGGAAATTGAGGGTTTCGAACTCTCTATCTCCTTTGATATTACCAGACTGTTGTATACTTGATTTAAAAGATGAAAAAATAATCAGATTTTGCTTGTGTTTTAAAATCTCATTTTTTAGCCTCAATTTACGAGTAATTAATGCTCATTTTGGTGAAATTTTCTTAGATTGTACAAGTGTACAATCTTCCTTGATAATTGAGATTTATAAGTGATAGTTCATTATTAATTGTAGTGATAGTTCATTATTAATTGCTTACGCACTCAAGAGGACCTCCAAGAGGATCTCACGGGAGACGCCTAATCAATTGCTTGTACTTGCTACTTGAATCACTCGGTGAGTATCAAGTGTGTGAACTATGAGATATACGTGTTACGTGTTAATTGTTATCAATAATAGAATATTTTGAAAATGCTGAGTGGAGTGTGTACTTTATCGCACTCGTTCTCATTTAAGTGAAGTGTGCTTGAATTTCATGACATGAAATACTTGAATTGCTTGAAGTGACTTGTTAAGTGAATTTAAGTGAAGTGTTTAAGTGTTTGTTTATGTTATGGCTGCATAAGTCGATCGTAGTGAATCTCCTCGACTCAAGTGATAAGTGGGGGACGCCCAAATCTCACCTTGGACTCGAGCCGGCATGGGTTTGGTCAGTCTCCTTGGTGAACCATGAGAAAATATAAGCTTGACCTATTGAGAGATCTTGCTTGGCATACTCGAGCAGTATCACCTCAAACAAATGACAGGCGGGCCCGATACAGGGGTATGTAAGGTGAAAGAGGACATGATAAGTGAAGTTCTATGGACTAAACCTACCCGGTTGACGGAGTGTCAACTCGTGGAGGTTCATGATCGTGCACGTGGAAAATAGCTCTTGAGAGCTCCTATACCTTGAATTGTTTCTATTTACTTTTCTCGCTCAAATTGTTAATTATTGCAATGTTATTGTTCTACTTGTAAATAGGGATTGTTACTTGAACAACATGTCTGCATGTGTGTTCTTGGCCTCACGAGTGTTTTGCTTACCCTGTAGATTTGTTTTTCTTAACAGGAAAGGATCTGGAATGGACCTCGGAGAAACCCCTTTCAAATGTACTTTTGTATTAGGGTTTTTCAATGTACTTGGTTAGACTCTGGATTATTGTATATTTTGAGAACTTGATGTAAGGATTGGATACTTGACGTATTTTGAAACTCGTGATGTAAGTTTGAATGTCATTTATGGGAGTGACCTCCCTTTCTAACTTATATCATCGTGATGGCTGGTATTTCTTTAAGTTTGAACGGGAATTGTCTTGAGAGTCCTGGCAAGAGTTGGGCAGGCGTCCCGTGGATACCCTTTGGTTCGCCTTAAGGAGAAGTGGGGGCATCACATGAACCATAGGTAAAGAACAAGAACTAAAATTTGGAATTCCCCTTTTAAGATGAGCTCGAGTCAATCCTCCAATGGTGTGGACAGGTTTGAATTGACATTATTCCATGAATTGATACCAAAGAGATTTAGCTCCTAGAAGACAAACTCCATGGAAACTCGCAAAGTGTCCAAGTGACTTCGGAATGGAACATTCCATGACCATCTCTACTTGACCTTGTTTAATCTGCACAAAAGAAGAGATGCTAAACAAAACACATGTTAGCCGGTTAGCAAACAAAATGTTCACACTTTCAACTTTGGCAAACATGGTCAACTCCTCCTCTTTACTCTTCACTAAAGCCAAATTATTCTTGCCTTTTCCTACTCCATTCTTCTTGGACCATTGTTCACTCATTGTACTTGAGGTTTGATTTTCATTGTCTAACTCATGTTCATGGCTCGACTGCAACTCATTCATATGTGGCTCTTCAATGAACGAGGGACTAGAATGAAATTTTCCTTTATTAGCACCGGTTGACACATAATTAAATTGCTCCAAGTGTGAATCTAGCACTTGGCTAATTTTTTCCATCATAGAATCAACCTATGATTTAGTCCGACTTCGAAAATCATCCTTTGATTCACGAGGCTTGGACTCAATCCGAGAATTCTCAAACTCCTTGTCTTGGTTGTCAAGGCATTTCTTAGACGAATCTCGTTTGCTTGAGGTTGACCTCGATTTAGATGCTCGGGGCAAACTTCTTTGCTCCTTCTCATACTCATCACAATCACGTTTATACCTTTCATATGCACACGAGACACGGTAATGTTCCATCTCCTCCCAGAGTGAACGAAACTCATGTTGTGAACTAGATTGCATGGCACTAGAATGGTTGGGAGTAGTTCGCTTGGAACCCCTCCTTTTGAGAGGCTCAGTCTCCAAGAATTCTTGATTGTATGAGCAAGATGCAACTCCATTAGGCATGATTATGTGACCTGCAAAGACGGTTAGCAGCGAAAGTATTTTCCTCCCACACACAAGCTTACATATGTACACTCTACTCTCGTGTATCACTCAAGCTTATGACACTATAATGGTCTTACCATAATTCTTACCTTGCTGGTTCGGGTAGCTTGAGAAATGCCATACAAAACCCTCAAATTGTTCACCCAACTTTAGCACAAGAGTAATCAAGAATGAAGACACAATTTGGAAACAATTTAGACACAAAGGTGTATGGTTTTGGCAATTTCCTAAGGTGGATAGATTTGGAATGCTCGAGAACGGAAAAAGGAAATAAGAAACCCTAGTTCCCTAATTCGATTGGACTTGGTAAAGTGGGAAAGGGAGAGCTATCCAAGCTGTCCACTAGTTTCCTAATTGAATTTGGAAACAAGTTAGTTTTTGGAAACCTTTTAGAAAACCTTTTCTTCTTGAATCAAATTTTTAGAAAGTTCCAAACTCTATCCAAGAAGGATTGCGCGAATCTGATTAGTTTAGGAAACCTTTTGGAAAACTCCTTTCCTTCTTGTAACAACATTTAGGAGGTTCCAAATTCTACTCCAAGTAGTGTTGCGCAAATCAGAAATTTCCATCCCACAATTCAGTTGCCTTCCTCTTTTTTTTGCTCTCTCTTGTTTTGTTTTGCCAACCGATCCTTCCTTCTCTTTTTTTTCGTTTCTATTTTGTTCCTTTTTTTTGACTTGGAACAAACAAACACAACACAAAGTTTTGACCGAATGGATTATTGTTTTTCTAGATTTGTGTTCGGCCAATTCAATCGCACAAGACACTTTCAAGAACTTCAAGATCCTTCAAGAACTTTCAAGGAGGTTATCAAGAACTTCAAGATTGTGGCCAAGAAATTCAAGAAACTCAAGATTCTTGTGGGTTCTCTTAAGATTCACAAATTGCGAACAAGTTTCACCAAAATTTAGATTTGAAAACCAAGTAAACAAGTTGGATAACTCAAGAACCTGATTGAACAGATTTGGGCAGCAAGGCATGACAACAATGGCACTTCATTTGGAGGGTTTGTACGATTACTACGGGCAGATTGTTTATGCCAAACGTCAAACACAATTCACGGACAGAATTTGATGCTAAAGACGGACCAAAACTACGGACAGAATTGAAGATGCACGAAGAACAATAACAACTCAACAACACTAAGCAATTTTGGCCAGATTTGTGACACAACTATGGACAGAAATTTCGCTAAGCTGTAACACAAATCACGGTCAGACTTCAAGACACAACAACTGAACACAAAACGGACAGATTCGAACAATGGAAGAACGACTAGCGACACAACAAACAACAAGGCACGTTGCGGACAGATTTGAGACAAACTTATGGTCAGAATTTTAAACTAAACGATGCTACCACTACGGACAGATTTCAAGGCACGAATGGAACACACAAATAGCAGAAAATCACGACACACGAAGACACAAAACTTCGGACGGATTTGTGAGACGCAACAAATAAGCAACTACGGCCAGAATTGAGACCAAACACACGACTGAATTGTAGATCAACGAAGAGACAAATGGCGGACAGATTTGACACTATGGTCAGATTTTTTTTTTTTTTGTTAAAGCAATGCAGTGGAAATAACAAACCTTAGAACGAACTAGATGAACAAGTCAACGGATATAACGAATTGATACCTCAACCAGCTTTGAAGCCAACTCATACACTCCTCAGTCAACACGTTCCGAGACACGTAGCATGTTTGCCCAAGAATCTAGATGGTTGTTCAATTCGCTTGATTTGCGAAATCAAGAACCAAGAGGGACGTCACGACTTGATTCAGGCCGGTAGAACGGCGACTCCAATTGAGGTGGTTACTTAAGTAGATAGGCCGGCGGAGCAATCAAGGGCATACGCGAGATTGCTCAAGAACCCTTGCCTTAGCAAGTAGGAATTGTATCTCTCGAAATTGAAGAGCACACAAAACTGAAATTTTATTATCAAAAAGGTCTACCCTTTAACTAGTACATGAGATGCCTTTTTACAGGCTAGAGACCTAGGGACCTAATTCGTTTTGGTCAAGGATTGGCGGCCCATCTACTTAATCTAGAAAGGAAATTCAGTCCACACTTTAAGTAAGAGTTGGGCCAACTTATTTAAGTCCATACTTAATGAAACTACTAATTTAAAGGACGGCTAACAAGCCACTAATCACTAACGACTCAATAACAATCAAATCAACTAACAACTCATACGACTAACAGTGCTAACATTCCTAGTGCTCGACCCAAGTAGTCAAGGCCGCGCTTGATGCTTCCTTGACTTGGATTAATGTGTAGATGCCTTGATTAGCAATTTCCAAGCCTTCAATGTTCCTATGAAAGCCTTGAGTCAAGGCCGCCATCCATGCACACATCAAGATCTTTAAGAAATTCAAAGCCTAGCAACTTAGCATCTAATGTAGTAAGTTGTGTGCATCATCTTGAAAGGGCATCAGCTACTACATTAGACTTACCTGTCCTATACTTGATCATGAATGCAAAAGTGTCGATGAAGGTTGTCCATCTTGATGCGACTGAGCAAGCTGCCAGTAACACGTGCACGAGTCACATAGACCCGTGACATGGGCATGAGCTAAGAGGTTCAAAGAGTCACTTCAAACCTTAGTTCATGCCGTACAAGATCAAGAGAAACCATGTCTAAGTATTGAGGGAATTGACTTGGAAGACTCTTGCAAGCCCACAAAGATATTGCTCACCATTGAGGACGCAAGTAATCATGCTCCAAGGATGGATTGGGCCTAAACACCTCAGCTCATGTTGAGCATAGGTGAGGATCGAATGGGCCTTAGTCATTTAGTTAGTTAGTTAGTCAAGTTAGTAGGGTTAAATCCGGCCCAATGGGGACAGGCCTTGTCGGCCATAATTAGTAGTTATTTTCCAGATTATATTAGGTTTAAAAAAGACTATAAATAGCCCTAAGCTGATGTTTACATTCAGTTTTTTTGCGATTATTGAATAAAATTCCGAAAATTTGCCTTCTTTGAAGCACTTTTCCTTTAGCTTGTGAAAGTTAAGTTGAACACCCTAGAGTTGATCCTAGGTTGTTTCTTGACTTATCAATCAAGCAAACACTCTTGATTGTGGTGTCTTCTACCATCAAATTCAAGGTTGAGTGGTCCAAGTTTGGAGGTCGAGTCCATCAATTCGCAACGTGCCCTCTAAAGTCTACGGTTTGCTTCCACGTGTCATCTCCTTGGTTCCTATGGATCAAGGAATCACATCATCTGGTAATCAAAGCTAGATAGAGGTATCATGTATATCCCTTTTTATTATTTTTGGGTCTATTTAGTCTTCTAAATTCGTACATCAAGTGTTAGGGTTATCAAGTCCGAAATATGTCTTGCTTGTTTCCTTGTCACAAATCTGTCTTTGTTGTTTAGTCGTTGTCCAAAGTTTCTGTCCAACTTTGTCATGTGTTTTGTGTCTGAAATTCTGTTTTGTGTCCGTAATTTTGTGGGATAGCCGTGTCTTGACTAGAAAAACAAGAGAAAAAAAATTGCAACGGATAGGGTTTCTTTCCCTTCTTGTCACACTTTGCATTGGTTTGTCATTGTGTAGTAATCTATCCAGATTTGTTTTCTCTTGTTGTTGCTATTAGTTTTGTCTTGATTGTGGTCTATTCTAGTTGGATATTGTGTTGTTTGGGTTGCATAACAGCCCAGCAAAAAAAAAAGAAAATTCTATCACATCCCTTTTTGTGTCTTGAGTCGTTGCTAGAATTTGCTTTCGGGTGACTACCGAACCTGTTTTGATATGCTCCTTGGTCAACACATTCCGAGACTCGTAGCACGTTTGCCCAAGGATCTAACGAGATTTTCAACCGTTTGGATTTGCGACTCCTAGAATCAAGAAGGACGATACGACTTGACTCAACGCAGTAGAATGGAGACTCCAATTGAGGTGGTTACTCAAGTAGATAGGCCGGATTAACAATCAAGGTCAATCGCGAGATTGCTCAAGAACCCTTGCCAAGCAAGTAATGGAATTGTAACTCTCGAATGTAAGAGAAGACAATGCTGAAATTGTATTATCAAAGTGTGTAACCCTTCAACCGTACAAAGTGAACCTTTTATAGGCTAAAGGACTAATGAAACACTAAAGACCAAACTAGATGGAGGGTCGGCCATCCTTGGACACAAGTGGGCCGAGACTCCACTTTCCAACTAACAACTAACAATGACACTTAGACAGAACTAACACTAAGGACTAAAGGCCTAACTGTCCATCTCCACAAGTGGGCCACTTGGATCTTCATGGGATTGGATCATCGTGTAGACAACTTGGTTATCACCTTTCAAGCCTTCAATGTTCCTGTGGATCCCATATTGGTCTTGGACGCTTCGAACAAGGGCTTGAAGTGATTCTTTGAAGCGTTTAGCCCGTGCACACGTAACCGGGCCCAATGGAACTCGAACTGGATCATCACGTGGGCTAAGGTCCATGCATACATTAGTCCCCTCTGCTTGAGAAAGATTTGTCTTCAAATATGGATCATGCTCATCAAGAAATGGGCTCAATCCGCGACATTGAAGGTCGCACTAACATTGTACTCCCCAGGTAGCTCCAATTTATAGGCGTCGTCATTGATGCGTTGGAGAACTCTAAAGGGTCCATCACCCCTTGGGGATAATTTGCTTTGGCATTACTTTAGAAATCACTCCTTCCTTAAGTGCAGCCAAACCCAATCTCTAGGTTCGAAAATCATCTTACGACGATACTTGTTAGCTTGCTGGATGTATTGTTGAGTACGCTTCTCAATGTTGGCTCGAATAGCTTCATGTAACCTGTGCACAAAATCAGCTTTCTTTTTTCCATCTAAGCGTGTGTGCTCAGAGGAAGGTAAGGGTGCCAAATCAAGTGGGGTCAGGGGGTTAAAACTATAGACAATCTCAAAGGGTGAGTAGTGTGTTGCACTATGAGCAGTTCTATTATAAGCAAATTCAACATGTGGCAAACACTATTCCCAAGATTTGAAATTTTTCTTAATCAAAACCCTGAGTAAAGTACCAAGTGTGCAATTGACAACCTCAATTTGTCCATTGCTTTGGGGATGACTTGTGGTCAAAAAGAATAGTTTAGTGCCAAGTTTGGACCACAAAGTTTTCTAAAAGTAACTCAAAAATTTCACATTTCTATCACTAACAATGGTTTGAGACATACCATGTAAACGTACAATTTCTTTAAAGAACGGGCTAGCAATATGAGATGCATTATGAGATTTATGACAAGGGATAAAATAAGCCATCTTTGAGAATCTATCAACGACCACATAGACGGAGTCATTACCCCTTGGTGATCTAAGTAATCCTAAGACAAAGTCCATAGACAAGTCGACCCAAGGATAATGTGGAATGGGCAATGGGGTATACAAGCCATATGGATTTGTTTTAGACTTGGACGTATGACAAGTGGCACATCTACCAACCATGCGTTTAACATCCCTACGCATATGAGGCCAGTAAAAGTGTTCTTGCAACATTACTAAAGTTTTAACAATGCCAAAATATTCCATGAGACTACTACTATGTGCCTCTCTAACCAAAAGATCACGTATAGATGAATTAGGCACACACAACTTGTCCACATAGAATAAAAATCCATCATGCAAGAAGTATTTTCCATGCGGACTATTGGTACAGGATGCATACATTTCACCAAAATCAAGATCATGTGCATAAATTTCTTTAAGCATTTCAAAATCGAGCAACTTAGCATCAAGGAAAACACGCAAAGATTGTCTACGAGATAGTGCATCAGCTACCACATTCATCTTGCCAGTTTTATACTTAATGACATAGGAGAAAGTGTCAATGAAACTTACCCATTTGGCATGTCTCTTGCTCAATTTTGGTTGCCCCTTGAGAAACTTCAATGACTCGTGGTCAGTGTGTATCATGAACTCCCTTGGATAGAGATAGTGTTGCCATGTCTCCAAGACTCTCACAAGTGCGTACAACTCCTTGTCATACGTGGGGTAGTTCAATGCCGCACCTCCCAGTTTCTCACTAAAGTATGCACAAGGTCTCTTGTCTTGCATGAGAACAGCTGCAATCCCTACACCAGAAGCATCACATTCAATCTCAAAAGTCTTGTGAAAATTAGGTAATACTAAAACAGGTGCATGTGTGAGTTTGTCCTTAAGAGTAAGAAAGGCTTGTTCTTGGGTTTCTCCCCAATGAAATTTATCATTTTTCTTTGTCACAGCAGTCAAGGGAGCAGCAATGGTGCTGAAATTTTTGACAAAACGCCGGTACAAACTCGCGAATCCATGGAAACTTTGCACCTCAGGGATATATTTTGGTGTTGGCCATTGCTTGATGGCCTCAATCTTGGATTCATCTACTTTGATGCCCTGTGAACTCACAACATAGCCTAAAAACACAAGTTCATTAGTACAAAATATGCACTTCTTAAGATTAGCATAGAGGCGCGCCTTTCGAAGTGTATCGAGTACCAATCTCAAATGCTCCATGTGTTCATGCATGTTGCGACTGTAAATCAAAATGTCATCAAAGTAAACAATGACAAACTTCCTAATCAATTGTCTTAAAACATGGTTCATCAATCTCATGAAAGTACTAGGGGCATTAGTCAAACCAAAGGGTATGACTAACCACTCATAATGTCCATGTTTTGTTTTAAAAGCTGTTTTCCACTCATCTCTCTCTTTTATCCTAATTTGATGATAGCCACTCCTCAAATCAATTTTAGTAAAAATGACAGCACCATCAAGCTTATCATCTAATCTAAGAATGGGATAACGGTATTTAACAGTGATAGTATTAACAGCTCTACAGTTAGTGCACATACGCCAAGTACCATCCTTTTTGGGAACAAGTATCACAGGCACAGCGCAAGGATTCAAACTTTCTTTTACCCAACCCTTACCTAGTAGGCCATCAACTTGCCTTTGAAACTCCTTAGTTTCCTCAGGACCCATGCGGTAAGCAGGATTATTGGATAGTGGTGCTCCAGGAATCAGGTCTATTTGGTGCTCGATCCCTCGTATGAGTGGTAAGCCATCAGGGACCTCATCAGGGAACACGTTCTCGAATTCCTACAAAAGAGCAAATACACTTGAAGGCAATGCCTTATAGAGCTCATCAGTATTCAGAAGCACATGTTTGCAAATCATGAGTAACACTGGCTAATCAGAATTCACAATTTTCCTAACATCCTTAGCCTTAATTATCATGTTTTGCTTCCTAGTGTGGAATTTAATCAATGCATGATCTTGTGTTACACTAGGTGTGCTCACTTGACCCTTGGCTGATTGCTCACTTGTGGTAGTGGAGCAATTTCCAGGGTCGGCCGCCTTTTGTGTCCTCTTTTGGCAGTCCAAGTCATACTCCCTTTACAATTTAAGTTGGTTCTCATACACTTGTGCAGGTGTCAGGGGTGTTAGGACCATGCGTTTACCATTGTGCAATAGAGTGTACTTATTAGCCCTACCATCAAATGTGACGTGCTTATCAAATTGCCATGGCCTTCCTAGAATGACGTGAGTAGCATGCATAGGGACAAATAGCACACCACTTCATCAATGTAATTGCCAATCGAAAAAGGAAGGCATACTTTTTTGTAGACACGTACTTCACCCTTTTCACTTAGCTATTGTAGCCTATACGAGTGCGGATGCCTAGTAGTAGAAAGCCCCAAACTCTCTACTATTAGCAGGCTTGCCACGTTGGTGCAACTACCTCCATCAATGATGAGGCTGCACACCTTGTCACTTATTTTGCATCGAGTGTAAAACAAGTTCTCCTTTTGTAACTGCTCGTCCTCCTTGACTCGGGCGGTTAGCACTCGTCGTGCCACCAGGTAATCGATTTCCCCTTGAGTAGGGAAGCACTCCTCCTCGGCCGAGTCATGGTCCAAGTAGTCATCCTTGGATAAGGGTGGCATCTCCTCACAATCATCGTCATCAGACACGATTTCTCCATTTTGAGTGACTAACATGATTCTTTGATTTGGACATTGGGATTGGATATGTCTGAATCCTTGGTATTTGAAACATTTGATGTCTCTACTGCTAGACTTAGGAGTTTCTTGAGGGGCTTTAGAAGTGGACCTGGATGCATCAACAAACTTATTAGGGGTAGGATTAGAATTTCGGTTAGAGAAATTACCTGGTGTTCGGCTAGAAGGGCTTGGTGTAGCCGCATTTCCAGTTTCATGTGCGGTTCTCCTTGGTGGATTTCCCTTCCATGCACTCGAATTGGAGGTTTGGAAGGTTCGGCCTCGCCTCCTCAATTTCTTCCCCCCCTCGGCCTTGGTGGCTAGTTCAAGAATATTGTGCATGTCTAAGTAATGTTGAAACTCTAAGGCTTCTTGAAGGTCAGTGTTTAGACCTTTAAGGAACCCCTGCCATAATGGCTTCACTATCTTCTTGAATGTTTGCCCGCATCATGGTCATCTCGATCTCCTTATAGTAGTCCTCCACGCTCATATTGCCTTGAGTAAGGGTTTGTAGCTTGGAGTGGAGATCGCGGTTGTAGTAGCTTGGAACAAACCGCTTGTGCATTAGTACCTTGAGTTCTCGCCAAGTTCGGACTCATGGTTCACCATTTCTCATCCTATTAGTCCTTACTTGATCCCACCAAACTAGTGCGTAGTCGGTGAACTCAACAGTGGTAATCTTCACCTTTTGTTCCTCGCTATACTCATAGCAATCGAAGACCATCTCAATGCGGCCTTCCCATTCCAAGTAAGTCTCAGGGTCACTTTTGCCTTGGAAAGTATGGACTTGAATTTTAAGTCCCTTGAGCTCGTCCTTAGATGTGTCCATTTGAGGCCTCTCAGCTCTTTCATCTTTCTCACTAGCAGAGTAATCCTCATAATTTGCCCCTTTGGTGCCATGGTTACTTCGGTTGCAAAATCTAGAGTGAGAGCCTCTCGTGAAGCTCTTGGAGAGTTCATCAAAGCGGTTGTGCATTTCCTCCATTTGTTGCTCACCAATCCTCTTAAGCTCGTTTTTCATGGCATTGAACATCAAAGTGTAATCGGGGGTTGAATGACCCTGCTCCATGTCTTTCGTCTTACCCTGCAAAATGTTAGTGAACAAGGAAGATAGCAAAAATATAATCTCACTTCGCTCCCTTGGTGTTTCACTCAAAACACTCAATGATCTTACCAAGATTCCTTACCTGTTGGTCTGAGTAGTTGAGAAATGCCGCACAAAGTCCAATAGTTGTTCACCAAACTATCCACAAGAGTAACCAAGAAAGCAAGATACAAATGCGGATGCAAAATGGGACAAGAATGCTCGATTTGGAAACTTCCTAACACGGACAGCAATGGAATATGCGCTAGTGTGAAAATGAAGCCAACGAAACCCTAGTTCCTAAAATGTAGGAGCTTGTCCAAGTGGAATTAAAAGAGTTACCTAAGCTGTCTACTTAGTTTCCTAATTGATTTTTGGAAACAAGTTAGTTTTTGGAAACCTCTAGAAACCCTTTTCTTGAAACAACTTTTAGTAACATCCAAATTCTTTCCCAACAAGAAGTAACAAATCAGATTTTTGCTTCCTTCCCAAAAACTCTCACTCAAGTCGGTTGGAAGGCTACTAAAGCCCCTTCCATGCGAGTTTCACTTGCAACACACAAGAGCAATTCGGATTTCTTGTTTAAGTAGCAAACCAGTTCTGGATTTCACTCAAAACAATGGAAACTCCACAAGGTGATGCAAATAACCCTCCTCGGGCTCCCCCCCCAATAGGTTACTCAAGATGTTCCCAAGAAAGAAACAACAACTCCAAGGAAGCCTTTCACCACCGCTAGAGAGTACAAGAAGTTGTACACTAGAAGGATGAAACAAGTTCCCAAGAAACAAGATATTCAAGAACTCCAAGAAGTGGTGGATCAAAACTTTTGAATCTCTTCCCTTTGCTTTTTTTTCTATTTGGCTAGGAACAATATGTATTGGTGACTGATTTGGCAATAAAAGTTTCAAACTTCCCTTCTTGTTTAGTTTTCTTGCCCACCGAATTCTCTCTCTTTTCTTTGCTTTGCGATTCTTTTTTTTTTTTTGACTTATACGAACACTACACAACTTGGCCGAATGGAATAAATTCCAGAATTGGTTCAGCCAAACAAACACACAAGAAACGGTCAAGATACTCAAGATCCTTCAAGAACTCCCACGTAAGGTATCAAGAACTTCAAGATTGTGGTCAAGAAACTCAAGATTCTTGTAGGTTCTCTTCAAGATTCACAAATACCAACAAGTTTTACCAAAAATCAGATTTGAAAACAAGTAAAACAACTTGGATGGCACACGGTTAAGCTTGGACAGATTTGCGACTCAAAACAAGGCAGCCCTAGGCGCGACAAAGGAGATCAAGAAACCCTAGTTGCCGCAGCCAATTTTTTTTTTCTTTTCTTGCTTGACAAAGCACGACCAGAATTCAACGCAACAAGAACACATCTACGGACAGAAATTGGACTCACGAAGACCAAACGAAATTCTAGACAGATTTGACACAACAAGGAAACACACACGGTAGAATTCTAACACAAAGGAGACGAACTTCGGACACACAAGATCTTAAGTCGAGTCTTAAAGCTTCTCAAGTAACAGATTATCCCTTTTGAAGAAGTAGAATTACTCAATGCGTATTATTCAAACTCCTCCCCAAGTCACACCAAGAATGTAGCGTTTAATTGATGGAAGTTTAGAAGATAATAGCTGATTTTGGTTGGCTCAAAAGGACTTAAACAGGCTGAAAATTTTGACTTGAACAGGCTGGAAAATTTGACTTGACTTGGACAGACAATTAGATTTCAAAGGACTTAAACAGGTTGGAAAATTTGATTTAAACAAGCTGGAAAATTTGACTTGACTTGGGGCCTCTTTGACACAAATATTTTGTGAATAGAGATTCAAAGACACCTTTACAATCCCATGTTTGTGGCTGGATAGTTTGCAGAAATTTAGAAAAAAGTGCGGCAGAATTTTGGAAACTTTGAAATACTTGACCCACTTGCACTTGTCTGATTTGTTTTTGGAATGTGATGGCGGCTGTCTTGGGAGAGTTCTAACGGCTGCAACTAATTGGAAAAATTCAGATTTGTTAGTCTTTGATGGTGGCTAGAATTATTTTTTTTGTCAAACCCAAAACCAAGACACCTTTCTTGACACAAATTTGTTTTTTTTTCTTGCATAGGAGAGTTCTAACGGCTGCAACTAATTGGAAAAAGTCAGATGTAGACACCAAAATTTTGAGCCATTTTATTTCTACTTTTATTTAATTTTTTAGTGTTGGATATTTTTCTAGTATTTTTATAGCATTTTTATTTCATTTTAGCTTTATTTCGTTTTTTTTTATTTTTATTTTTATTTTATAAGAATTTTAACATAAAATTTGGAAAATGGAAAAGGCACTCAAAAATACGCTTTAGTTGTTTGTTTTCATTTTTAAGTTCACTGTTTTTTTTTGAAAAAAAAAGGGAAAAAAGGAAAAATGAGAAAATGAGAAAAACGAAAAAGAAAAGAAGAAAGGAAAATGAAAAATTGCAATTGTTTTTGTTGTTTATTGTTTTTAGTTTATTTATTGCTAGCCAATGTTAATTAATTTGTTGTTTTTCTTTTTAATTTTATCATTATCATTTTGTTAAACAAAAAAAAAAAAAAAAATACGCAGCATGCAAGCTGCGTTTTGCCGCAGCTTGCAAACCAGATTTCAGGAGGTCCTTTGGGGGGTAAATCTTAGCATAAGAAGCCAGGTGTCTAGGACACCTGGAGAAGGGGATTCTAGAAGGGAGCTAGGGTAGGAGGCTGAGGAAAAAAAAAACGGAAGTCGCAAGAGAGGACAAAGGGGGGAAGACGGCTAAGAAAATCAAAAAAAAAAGGCTTGCGGCTGGGAGAAAGGGAAGGTTAACAGTGAAAAGAAAGGAACCAAGGGGATTGAAGGGGACGGCTGGATAAAAAAGGGATTGAAAATCCGGGGCTGAAAAAAAAGGGAAAGGGGATAGATAGAGTGAAAGAAGGATAGCTGAGGGAGTTTCGAGAGGAAGCTAAGAGTGGAGTTTATGATGGCTGGATGAGAGGAAGGGAGAAATCTGAGAGCAAAAGAAAAGAAAAGGGGCGCCGCAAGAGGAAAAGAGATGAGGAAGGGGAAGATCGGACATCGGGCTAGATAAAAACAGCAGCGAGAGGAAAAGAAAAACACTAGAGGGCTTGAAGGCTGAGAAAGCTTGAAGGAGGAGGAGAACCAAGAAGGTCACGGCTGGGCAAAGCTTTGAGGTCTCTGGTCAAATCAAAAAGAACGAAGAGGGTTGCTACTCAAGTTTTTGCCGATAAAATTCATCAGAAAAACAACGCTGTAAGGTTCTTTCTTGACTTTATCCTATGGACAATCTTTGTTACTAAATCTGTGTCTATGAAATCAGGGGTTTACTTGGTGTTTTTGATTGTCTCTCTTGATTTTGAGTCCGTGAGCATGGAAAAGTCTGGATTACAGTAGCTATTTCCTTACCGATAGTCGTAAAGCTGCGATCTTTTGTTCCTAGGTTACGGGATATGCTTTGTTGGGTTCCAAATCTGTTCGACGTTGTTATTTTTGTTCCTGGACTGCATTTTAGTAGCAAGATGTCATCTTTGAAAGGAAAGGGCATTTATACGACCAGCTCCTCTGAAAATGTATCTAAGTTCATGCGCTGCAATTTGCAAAAAGAAACCCAGCAACCAGAAATCTTGCAATAAAGTGTAATATTTGGCTTGTTTGATGATTGGGGTTGCATCTTGTGGTTGTTTTGGGTTCAAAGTTGATGTTTTGTTGGTAATGTTTCTCAGCAAGTTGTAGAAAAAATTCCTGCTGCATTTTTCCCATTCTTTTGCTGTTTAGCTCCTTTTATCCCTGTCGGTCTGCTTAGACTTCTTGCTTTAAAACTGCAACAAAATTTAGCTATTGTTTTAGTTGATAGCTGAGAGTTAAATCCAGATATCTAGTGAACCTGTTTGCCTGATGAGATGGAGAGAAAGTCATGGCAGAAATGGTGTAGGAATCTTAAAAAAAGTTGCAGCAGCCTTTTGTTTTTTTTTCTCTTCTTTTTTTCTTTACATGTTTTGCATGATTTTCCAGAATTTGGCATGAATGTTTGCTGGAAAATGCAGAGCAGGATTGTCGAGCCATTTTGCATTGAATTCTCCAGCATTTGCATGTTTTTTCCTTTCTTTTCTGGTTTGAAATACGCATGGCTCAGAGCTGCCAAAGTTTGCGGCAGAAATTTGCAGATTCCAGCTTTCATTTGCGGCTCAAAGTAAAGAAAAGAATGGTCCTTCTACGTATACATGCATGAAATCAAAAGGAAAAATTACATTTTGCCCCCCCCAAGCTGCTATAATTCATTCAATTAGGTCCCTGCTTTGGTTGCATTTGAATCCCTTGAATTTCCCCTATTCTGATATGGCCTAAAACCTTTGGGTAATTAAACCAATTTTGCCCTTTTAGACTTTAATTATCCTTTCATTTTTCAAGTCGTCTTTTGGGTGGATTAATTCTTGATTTTAGATCATAATTGTGGCTTGATAATTTTATTTGATTTGCTAATCTTGTTGAGTTTAGTTTTATGATTTGGTTTTTTTGGGTAATAATATTTGGTTGGGTTTGAAAAGTGGGCTTAATTTCGTTTGTTTGGATTTCTGGTTTGGGTTTAAGAGGTGAAGCCCACTCTGTTGGTTGGATTTGCTTTGCTGGAAAGTGAAAGCTAGCCCATCTGTTTTTGCTTGGGTTTTTCGGTTGGGCTAGGAAGAGCTTGGCCCCAACGAACAAATAAAATGGCCCATTCCCTTTTTGTTCTGAATTTCCATTGGGCTGGGAAGCTTTGGCCCAAACAAATAATAAATGGCCCCATGGCCTGGTCCATTAAGAAACCAGAGAATGCATTTGCAGATCAGTCCCTGTACTTTTCTTTAATTTCACTGTGGCCCTAGATATTTTCAACTACTTTCAATTCGGTCCTTACTTTAATTGCAATTAGGTCCTTGAACTTTATTTTTCTGTAATTTTGACCCCAAGACTTTATTAATTTTTGCAATCAAGTCCTTTCTTCTTGTGACTTCTTAAATGTGGTTTGTTGACATGATTTAATTGATTCAAATTCATGTTTATTTTTTGTCATTTGTGATTATTTGTCAAATAAATTGGCACCTTGACTCCTTTATTATTTTGGAGGGTAAATAAGTTGATTTCACTCCATTAGAGCTTCATTTCAAGGGAGGTATAATTTCTTTTATCCCTTTTGTCTCTCCTATGTGATCCAATGTGCTAAGTGTGAATCGCATGCCTAATTTGCTTTCCTTACCATTCTTTAGTTCCATTATTTCATTCCTTCTTGCTTTTATTAAATTATTCTTTTAAATGGGGTATGTGTACACCTCTTGGCTTGTAATAGATAGGGCTGTGGCGAGCAATTTGGTCCATTTTCCTTTTCCCCTTTTGTTTTAGTTAGTGAATGTAGTAAGTTCATTAGCTTGGTTGCATGCCTACGTGTTACGTGTTTAATCGCCTTTTTAGGTCCTTGCATCTAGTCAAGCATGCTAAGTGTTATGTGCTACGTGTTTATAAGTGATTCGCATGTCTACTCGCTTTTTATAGTCATGAATGAATGTGATGGATGAATGGACGTCACCACACTAGTCCAATGCTAGTTGTGGCCCCCTTTCCCGTCGCCACACTAGTCCAACGCTAGTTGTGGTTCATTGTTCCGTTTCCGCTAGTCCAACGCTAGTCGGAATTCATAGAATGGGCTAGTCCAACGCTAGACCCTTAGGGATTTCCCCTCATTAGTACATGTTTGCATGTTTCACTTCATTTCATGCATTTTTCTTAGTTTTATCATTTGGCATGCACCTCGAACCCCTTTTCCCTCCATTTTAGGATTTTTGCATTTCATGCTAGTTATAGGGTTCATTTGCTTGAGAGTCCCCTTAAATATGGGATATAGACGAGTGTGGCTTTTTTCTAAGCCTTAGCACGCTTGTATCCTCTCTATCAAAGGGCAAATTGAGTCACGATTTAGGTCTCCCCGTACCCATTATGCATGAATTCCCTAGGTTCATGCATCCACTCTATCATTACACTTTCATTTTTTCCTACCATTTGCACACGTACACCTTTTATCCCTCCATTTGCACACGTACACCTTTTATCCCTTCACTTACACACGAACACTTTTTCTCTCATTTGCACACGTACACCTTTTTATCCCTTCACTTACACACGAACACTTTTATCATCACTTGCACACATGTACTTCATATTATCATTTCACACACCGCACCTTGCCCACTCACGTGCACATTTTCACTTACATATTATTGCCTTTTATTACTTTTTTTCAAACTCATGTCCTCACATTGCATACATGCACTCCATTCATTTGCATCCCACTCGCATTATTCGTGACTTCTTCAAAGGATCGTTATTGGGCTTCACAATTAATGTGATTGGCACCACTCAACCTTTGAAGGGAAATTTCCCCCAATACCCCTAGGTCTAGGGTTTGCATTCATGTAGTACATCCAAATGTAATAAATTCTTTGGTTAAAACAAGAAAATTTTTGATTAAATCACGCAACTAGCCTTGGCTAGGTCGAAGGGGTGCCTTGGATTTTTATCCTTGCCTTCCCCTTCGTCAAATGTGACTCCCGAACCTTTTTCTTTGTTTGCGTGGACTAGGAGTCGATCAAAAGGGTTTCTTACTTTTTTCCTTAAAAATTCACTTTTTGGGTGACTTGGTACACCCTAACTCTATACCAAGTGGCGACTCCATTTTTCATAAAAAAAAACCCTTTTTGAACTATTTTTCTTGGGTCAAATCGTCGCATTTTCAAAAGTCCCATTTAGACCCATCTTTCTTTTAAATCACAATTCATTTTCCAATCACAAAATACATTTTTTTTAAAACCATTTAATTTATTTATTTATCAAAAAATGGGGCGCGACAGTTGGCGACTCCACTGGGGACATTTGAGAGTCCGAGCAAATTTGATTTAATCAACCTTTTTCTCCTTTTAACCTTTTCATTTATCACATTGGATGTTTAGGGTTGCATTTTTTCTTTTTTTTTTTTAGGATTTTTGCATTTCGCGTATCAACCCACTTCCTCCTACATTCGCCTACGATTGTTTTGATGGATGGATGATTTATGTGATTCCGCGCTTTGCATTGCATTTGGGTGGGGAATACACCCTAGAGCCTTGTGATTGGTTCTTGATCCCTCCCCTCCAAAACAAGCACTAGCATACGTGCATTCGCTTTATTATTTATCCCTTTTTATTTTTCTTTTAGTGGCTTGTCACGCCACTCCACCCTACTAGGATTAGGTGACCCATTTGGACATGTGATCACGACACGATGTGTGTGTAGCACGATCCAATGGGTCACTCAATCTTCCGCTTTAAGCTATGGGTTTGATAGCCTTTAGCTTTTAGTCGAAGGTTGAGGATTTTGATAGATTCACTCAAACACGTAGCCGCGACACGATGTGTGCGTAGCGGTGTTTGGGGAATCGCTCGAGCCACCGACAAAGAACCTTGGGATTGATGACCCTTGGTTTCTAAGTCTGAAGGCTCGGGGACCTGAGCTTATCGAGTCTAGATGCATTAGCGAACCCTAACCTCATGCATCCATTTTAGAATTGCCTTAGGGTAGAGTCGGCCTTATCCTGAGCTAGGGACACTATTCACGAGGGGAGGGGTCCAACCCCCTTTTTTTCCCTTTTATTGCTTTGTATTGATTGTTTTATCTTGTTGTTACAATGTGTTATGTGTATTTCTCTGCCTGAACTAACCTTTCTTGATTTTATGTCCCCATTGCATTCACAAACCCTAGCAAATAAGAGGTCTGGCATGACCTTCTTTTAGGAACCTACCCTCGTAGATAGGTTATTGCACGTTTAAAAATTTTGGTATATTGCATTCATAGATTAATAATTGCATAGCATTCTAAGCCTACCTTGGCGTATAAAAGGTCCTTTTAGGTCATGATTTCATTTCAAATTGCATGTTTTATCGCTTTAATAAACTGGCATCATGCATAAACCCTAGAAGGGAATGCCATTTAGGGGATCCCGTGTTAGGGAATAAGCCACCTTGTGTCTCGGATACTTAATCCAGTGAGACTTGCACGTTTACATTTTGTACCATCCAAAAGGGTAGTGCACAAGGTAAGGTAGGATCCGGTCATTTTCATAGGGTGATCTTTGGAATATGAGCATCTAATAATAACTTTTTGGCCATTTTATCAAAAATTGGTAAAAATCCCTTGCGTGAAGGACATTAATTTGAAGAAATTTACAAATGATTCCTTATCATTGAGACAGTTAATAAACTGAGGCCAAATCGTGATTTTAGAAGGCTCATAGACTAATTTTCTGAAACCACCAATGGCCGGCCGATTCAATCGATCCATTTTGTCAATTTATAATCAATTTTGAATAAATCATCATTTGACCAATTTACCCTTTTTAGGGTCATCCGGTCAATTTGGAATAAATCGTCAATTTATTTGACCAATTTACCCTTTTTAGGGTCATTCGGTCAATTTTTGAATAAATCAATTTCATTCAATTCATTTGACCAATTTACCCTTTTAGGGTGATTTGGTCGATTTTTGCATAAATCAACAATCTCCATTTTATTCATTGGACCAATTTACTCATTTCTTAGGTCAATTCAATCAATTTTGAATAAGTTATCCGATTTCATTTGACTAGTTTACCCTTTTTAGGGTGATCTAGTCAATTTTGAATCAATCATTCGATCCATTGGACCGATTTGCCTAGTTTTAGGGCGAGTTGGTCAAATCATCATCGTTGCACTCAATCTGTTTGATCAATTGACTTCATTCAATTCATTTGATTAGTTTAATTCATTCTTAGCGTTATCCATTCAATTTTGAATAAATGCATTTGACCATTTTACCCTTTTTGAAGGCGATTCGGTCGATTTTTGAATAAATCATCCATTTTATCCAATCCATTTTGTCAATTCATTCATCATTTGACCAATTCATTCATTTGACCAATTTACCCTTTTTAGGGTCATCCGGTCAATTTTTGAAAAATCATCCATTCATTTGACCAATTTACCCTTTTTAGGGTCATCCAGCCGATCTTTGGATAAGTCATCAATTCATTGGACCAATTTACCCTTTTAGGGTGATTTGGTCGATTTTTGCATAAGTTATCAATTTCCATTTCATTCATTTGGCTAATTCACCCATTGGTAGGGCAATCGAACCAATTTTGAATAAATCAAGTTTTCATTTAGTCCATTTGTCCAATCTACCCTTTTTTAGGGTGATTCGATCAATTTTTGAATAAATCAATTTCATTCAATTTATCTGACCAATTTACCCTTTCTAGGGTCATTCGGTCAATTTTTGAATAAATCAATTTCATTCAATTCATCTGACCAATTTACCCTTTTTAGGGTCGTTCGGTCAATTCATCAATTTCATTCAATTCATTTGACCAATTTACCCTTCTTAGGGTCATACGGTCGATTTTGAATAAATCATCATTTCACTCAATGCGTTTGATCAATTGACTTCATTTAGTTCATTTGATTCATTTAATTCATTTTTTAGGGTTATCCATTCGATTTTGAATAAATAATCAAATTTCATTCAATGCATTTGACCATTTTACCCTTCTTAAGGTAATCTAGTCAATTTTTGAATAAACCATCAATTTCATCCTATGCATTTGACCAGATTTCCCTCTCTTAGGGTTTCGGTCTAAGGTTCACTGAGTGACCTAGTCTAAACATTGCAATCTCTTTTACACGTCATTTTTTGTGTCAATCAAGGCAAGCAATCCATTCGGACTTTGTCCTAATTTTTAGGACAAATGTGTCTTTTCACTCCAATTGGAGGCCAAATTTTTCAAATCATTTTTTTTTTCTTTCTTCACCCAATCAACTGATCGGATTCATCAGGTATTGTATGGTGCCTACCCTAGAGGATTGCATTTTCATGCTAGGCCTACCCTTGGCACAAAAAGGATTCCCCCCATAGGACATGCATACCGATTTTATATTCTTGTTTACTAACTCTGGGTATTTTTCTTTTGTTTTCCCCCTCCCCTGCATTCATAAAAAATGTTTCAATAAGGCAAAAATATTTTTCTACATTTGATAACATTTCTGATCTAATAAAGTGTGAAAATTACAAGTATTATTTGATTCTTGGGCAGATCCTACAATGGAAACGTGAAAGATCCATCTGAAAGTTCTAGACTAAGAGCTTCTAAGAGATTTCATAATTGTTTTTCAAAGAAGACTCTGTATATTGGATTTGTTAATACATTCTTGTTCCCAAAAGAGGCAGAAATGTGTGTATGGGGAGTTCTTAGAAGTTTTCTCTTCTCATTTGTATTACAATTGAATGAGCATTTTGTTTCAAACTCTTTCAGCAATAAAATTTTTGGACAATTATTGTTTTGTATATCCATGTACATTTCATTCTTTTTGCTCATTGGAAATTTCATGATGAATTTTAAGAAAATAAGACTAAATTGAGATTTCCTCAACCTCCAGCCTGGAAATTCGCAAGTGTATGCTTTCTAACTCTTGTATACACTAGATTGGTGATCTAAGCTACACAATAAGAGTGCTCAAGATTGAAAGAGGTCGCTCAAAAGGCCTCATGAAATACCTTTTCTCTTTCACTGTACAATTCATATTTTTGCCCACTTCTATTGACTCCAAAATAAAACCAGTCACATTGATTGATTGCAAATTGGGGCCACCTTTGCTTGAAAATATCCATTGTGTAACCGATTCAATTCACATCTAAGTGAAAGCAAAAATGTGCATTATTCTTGTTTGTTTTAAAAATTTGGAATGATACTTCGAGCATTCTTTTCTCTACCCATACACATTTTATCATTTGCTCTACCATTTGAGCCTTTAAAAGAATAATTTCGTTTCAAATAAGCGCCTTGATGATCACTACCCTATATTGGAAAATTTTCAAATATCAAAAAGGGGAGTGGATTTTCAATGAGCATTGTGTTACGTTGATTGTCATGAAGTGTAAGAATGATGCTTTGGCCATCATTTCTTCAATCTAAACACCATTCATCCCTTGTGTCCCCGTTTGAGCCAAAATTTGGCAGTTCTTTTCGAGTGCACATATGATCGCACCCCACATTGGGGAAGGAGATTGGGGAATTTTGAAAAAGAAAAAGGGAAAAGCAAAAATGCTAGAATAAGGAGGGAACCGCAAATTGGGGAAATTTGATTCCACTTGGGTTTCAATTTTGGAAAAAAGAAAAAAAAGAAAAGGAAAAGAAAAGGAAGAGATTTGTCCGCACGGACCGCCTACGTTTCACAAATATGGATGAACAAGGGTCTTCCTCAGTCAGTTAATTCAGATACATGCCAAAGATTTCCCATTAATGAAAGTTTCCTTTCAGAGTTATTGTAAGGAACGGAATACAAGTCAGGCCATCTTCTTTTTCCGATCAAGCATTCTATCCCTAGTTATCCCTTTTGAGCCTTCAGAATAAAATACTTCGTTTGGCAACCCCTGAGAATCGCAAACCCCACACTGGGGCAAGTTTGCAAAAGAAAGGAAAAACTTCAAGAAGTGAAAAAGTGAAAAGTCGCAAAATCAAAAGCAAAGGAAGAAAAGAGAACCTCAGTTTAAAAATAAACTGGAGCAAATTTTGTGAAAGTTCAAAGATGGCAGAATGCCGAAAAATCAAAAGAAGAGAGAAAATGAAAGAGGAAAAGCCTCAATTGAGCACAAGCTCTGGCAAATTCTGATTTAATCCTAAAAATGGGGTTGGAGCAACAATGCGATCTCAGATTTTTCAAACCGTTCTTGAAATCTGCCTTCAAGCCTTAACTTTTTTAAACACCCCACCAGACCCCATTACAAAAGCCGAAAGTCCTGACTTCTGTTCTTTGCAATGGCCTTGTCGAGAAAATTTCTGATGCTGAAAATTTTAGCTGTATTTCTGAATTACTCGGGTATGAGGAAACCCATCAGCTCGAGGGAAAAAAGAGGCAAAAAGCGAAGCAAGAAAAATAAATGTAAAAAAATATCGACTCTGAAATCCCTGGTGAATGATGAGAAAAAAGTCAAACAAAATTCAGGATCTTCAAGTTCAAAATAGGGGCAATTTTGGAAAATGCGATCCTCGGTGCAATGTCCTTGAAAGTTTTATTCTTTAGCTATCATTTTCAAGCCACATTACAAGCTAACAAAGTCCATCGTTGACTTATTCCTTCATGACAATCCAAAGTGAGGATCATGCTCATAAGAAATTCATCAAATCATTTGTGATCATAAGGGTATAGCCCGTTTCCACATGTTTAGCTATCACTTCTGCCCATACGTTGCATGCCTAGAAAGCTTGTATGTTGACTAAGTTTTCTTGAAAAATAAGGGTGACAAACTCTTTGCTTTCACTAAGATGTGATGTTGAATGCATTACAATTTTGGGCACAAGAACCAGACAAATTCTGACCTCCCATTTCCTTAGTCATTTCAAAAATAAAGCCACTTGATTGGGCCTGAAAGATGAACTAACCAGAAATGGTGGCCCATCACCCAAAGCATTGATGCTAAAATGGGGAAGGAATCTTTCGTAATTTGGCATTATTTCAAGAAATTCATCATGGAATATGCTATATGAGTTTAAGCAAGACATTCAATTTTCTTCACATGATATGTTAGGAAAAGCAATTGCTTACCCTGTTCAAATAAATGGAGAGACATCCAAACCAATTTTTGCAATCAAATGGGCCCATACTGGGGCAAATTTTTGTTATGAGATTTCGTGAAAACAAGCCCACACAGGGGCAAATATTTTTTAGTCCAATTGAGAATTTCGTCCAAGAATCAAATAATGCATTTTTCAAATCAATCACGCTGTTTCTTTTCATGAAATTCAAGTGCATGTCATATTTTTGTAAGCCCCTGTGCAGGTATTCATAGTTGAAATCGACGAAGAAGCACCTGGTGATGTGAAAGGCCGATGCCGAAGAAAGAGAAAAAGGGAAAAGGGCCCTACACTGGGGCAAATTATTTTTGAAAAAGATTCTTACAAAAAATCAGAAAAATTCAAAAATTTCAAAAGTCAAAAATCAAGTTCAAATTCTTGTTTCTTGGAAAATCAAATTTGATTGATTGTTTTTGGGCAAATCAAATTCAATTTCTTGACCAATTGGATGGCAGGACCGGGTATAATCCCGCTGACCGCTTACTTCGGCAGGACCGGGTTTTATCCCGCTGACCGCTTACTTCGGCAGGACCGGGTTTTATCCCGCTGACCGCTTACTTCGGCAGGACCGGGTTTTATCCCGCTGACCGCTTTTATCACATTGGGACCGGGTTTTATTCCGCCAATTCTCTCGGCAGGACCGGGTATAATCCCGCTGACCGCTTACTTCGGCAGGACCGGGTTTTATCCCGCTGACCGCTTACCTCGGCAGGACCGGGTATAATCCCGCTGACCGCTTACTTCGGCAGGACCGGGTTTTATCCCGCTGACCGCTTACCTCGGCAGGACCGGGTTTTATCCCGCTGACCGCTTACTTCGGCAGGATCGGGTATAATCCCGCTGACCGCTTTTATCACATTGGAACCGGGTTTTATCCCGCCAATTCTCTCGGCAGGACCGGGTATAATCCCACTGACCAATTCTCTCGGCAGGACCGGGTATAATCCCGCTGACCGCTTTTATCACATTGGGACCGGGTTTTATCCCGCCAATTACTTCGGCAGGACCGGGTTTTATCCCGCTGACCGCTTACTTCGTTGGGACCGGGTTTCATCCCGCCAATCTTGTCAGGACCGGGTTTCATCCCGCCAATCTTGTCAGGACCGGGTTTTATCCCGCTGAACGTGCTTTATACCACTGATCGATTCCCACTGACCAATTCATCATACTGGGGCAAATTATCTTTGGAAAGTTTCTCAAAAATCAAAAAATCAAAAAATCAAAAAAAAAAATCATCAAAAAAATCAAAAAAAATCAAAAAAATCAAAAAACAAAAAAAAATCAAAATCAAAAATCAAATCAAGTTCATCACGGCAGGTTCGGGTTTGATCCCACTGTCCGATTGTCAAAGCATGTTATTTTCATAGCCACTGGAACGTGGGTCAGTCCCGCCAGTGAACATTTCAGTTTCACAGCCACTGGAACGTGGCTCAGTCCCATTAACACTACATTTCGCTTCTTTCATTTGCATCACCAATAAACATGGGTCAACCCCACCAATACTCCATCTCACTTCAATTCGTCTCATTTAAATTTCTGTCCGGGTCTATCCCATGGGTCTATCCCAATTTTAAATTTCTGTTCGGGTCAGTCCCGTTTAAATTCTTGTTCGGGTCAGTCCCGTTTAAATTCCTGTTCGGGTCAGTCCCGTTTAAATTCTGTTCGTTTAAATTCTGTTCGGGTCAGTCCCGTTTAAATTTCTGTTCGGGTCAGTCCCGTTTAAATTCCTGTTCGGGTCAGTCCCGTTTAAAATTCTGTTCGGGTCAGTCCCGTTTAAATTCTGTTCGGGTCAGTCCCGTTTAAATTTCTATTCGGGTCAGTCCCGTTTAAATTCCTGTTCGGGTCAGTCCCGTTTAAATTCTGTTCGGGTCAGTCCCGTTTAAATTTCTTTCGGGTCAGTCCCGCTTTAAAATTCCCGTCTAAGTCAATTCCATTTTAAGTTTTTGTCAAAAGGGGTCAGTCCCCATTTCTAAAACGTCCACCGTTCGTGACGTTCGCCACCGAATAAAGCAGGTAAGTATTTGGTGTCTACTTCTTTGTCTCAAGTTTTTCCAAAACTCAGACAAAGAGGGGCAAACTGTAGACACCAAAATTTTGAGCCATTTTATTTCTACTTTTATTTAATTTTTTAGTGTTGGATATTTTTCTAGTATTTTTATAGCATTTTTATTTCATTTTAGCTTTATTTCGTTTTTTTTTATTTTTATTTTTATTTTATAAGAATTTTAACATAAAATTTGGAAAATGGAAAAGGCACTCAAAAATACGCTTTAGTTGTTTGTTTTCATTTTTAAGTTCACTGTTTTTTTTTGAAAAAAAAAGGGAAAAAAGGAAAAATGAGAAAATGAGAAAAACGAAAAAGAAAAGAAGAAAGGAAAATGAAAAATTGCAATTGTTTTTGTTGTTTATTGTTTTTAGTTTATTTATTGCTAGCCAATGTTAATTAATTTGTTGTTTTTCTTTTTAATTTTATCATTATCATTTTGTTAAACAAAAAAAAAAAAAAAAAAATACGCAGCATGCAAGCTGCGTTTTGCCGCAGCTTGCAAACCAGATTTCAGGAGGTCCTTTGGGGGGTAAATCTTAGCATAAGAAGCCAGGTGTCTAGGACACCTGGAGAAGGGGATTCTAGAAGGGAGCTAGGGTAGGAGGCTGAGGAAAAAAAAAACGGAAGTCGCAAGAGAGGACAAAGGGGGGAAGACGGCTAAGAAAATCAAAAAAAAAAGGCTTGCGGCTGGGAGAAAGGGAAGGTTAACAGTGAAAAGAAAGGAACCAAGGGGATTGAAGGGGACGGCTGGATAAAAAAGGGATTGAAAATCCGGGGCTGAAAAAAAAGGGAAAGGGGATAGATAGAGTGAGAGAAGGATAGCTGAGGGAGTTTCGAGAGGAAGCTAAGAGTGGAGTTTATGATGGCTGGATGAGAGGAAGGGAGAAATCTGAGAGCAAAAGAAAAGAAAAGGGGCGCCGCAAGAGGAAAAGAGATGAGGAAGGGGAAGATCGGACATCGGGCTAGATAAAAACAGCAGCGAGAGGAAAAGAAAAACACTAGAGGGCTTGAAGGCTGAGAAAGCTTGAAGGAGGAGGAGAACCAAGAAGGTCACGGCTGGGCAAAGCTTTGAGGTCTCTGGTCAAATCAAAAAGAACGAAGAGGGTTGCTACTCAAGTTTTTGCCGATAAAATTCATCAGAAAAACAACGCTGTAAGGTTCTTTCTTGACTTTATCCTATGGACAATCTTTGTTACTAAATCTGTGTCTATGAAATCAGGGGTTTACTTGGTGTTTTTGATTGTCTCTCTTGATTTTGAGTCCGTGAGCATGGAAAAGTCTGGATTACAGTAGCTATTTCCTTACCGATAGTCGTAAAGCTGCGATCTTTTGTTCCTAGGTTACGGGATATACTTTGTTGGGTTCCAAATCTGTTCGACGTTGTTATTTTTGTTCCTGGACTGCATTTTAGTAGCAAGATGTCATCTTTGAAAGGAAAGGGCATTTATACGACCAGCTCCTCTGAAAATGTATCTAAGTTCATGCGCTGCAATTTGCAAAAAGAAACCCAGCAACCAGAAATCTTGCAATAAAGTGTAATATTTGGCTTGTTTGATGATTGGGGTTGCATCTTGTGGTTGTTTTGGGTTCAAAGTTGATGTTTTGTTGGTAATGTTTCACAGCAAGTTGTAGAAAAAATTCCTGCTGCATTTTTCCCATTCTTTTGCTGTTTAGCTCCTTTTATCCCTGTCGGTCTGCTTAGACTTCTTGCTTTAAAACTGCAACAAAATTTAGCTATTGTTTTAGTTGATAGCTGAGAGTTAAATCCAAATATCTAGTGAACCTGTTTGCCTGATGAGATGGAGAGAAAGTCATGGCAGAAATGGTGTAGGAATCTTAAAAAAAGTTGCAGCAGCCTTTTGTTTTTTTTTCTCTTCTTTTTTTCTTTACATGTTTTGCATGATTTTCCAGAATTTGGCATGAATGTTTGCTGGAAAATGCAGAGCAGGATTGTCGAGCCATTTTGCATTGAATTCTCCAGCATTTGCATGTTTTTTCCTTTCTTTTCTGGTTTGAAATACGCATGGCTCAAAGCTGCCAAAGTTTGCGGCAGAAATTTGCAGATTCCAGCTTTCATTTGCAGCTCAAAGTAAAGAAAAGATTGGTCCTTCTACGTATACATGCATGAAATCAAAAGGAAAAATTACATTTTGCCCCCCCCCAAGCTGCTATAATTCATTCAATTAGGTCCCTGCTTTGGTTGCATTTGAATCCCTTGAATTTCCCCTATTCTGATATGGCCTAAAACCTTTGGGTAATTAAACCAATTTTGCCCTTTTAGACTTTAATTATCCTTTCATTTTTCAAGTCGTCTTTTGGGTGGATTAATTCTTGATTTTAGATCATAATTGTGGCTTGATAATTTTATTTGATTTGCTAATCTTGTTGAGTTTAGTTTTATGATTTGGTTTTTTTGGGTAATAATATTTGGTTGGGTTTGAAAAGTGGGCTTAATTTCGTTTGTTTGGATTTCTGGTTTGGGTTTAAGAGGTGAAGCCCACTCTGTTGGTTGGATTTGCTTTGCTGGAAAGTGAAAGCTAGCCCATCTGTTTTTGCTTGGGTTTTTCGGTTGGGCTAGGAAGAGCTTGGCCCCAACGAACAAATAAAATGGCCCATTCCCTTTTTGTTCTGAATTTCCATTGGGCTGGGAAGCTTTGGCCCAAACAAATAATAAATGGCCCCATGGCCTGGTCCATTAAGAAACCAGAGAATGCATTTGCAGATCAGTCCCTGTACTTTTCTTTAATTTCACTGTGGCCCTAGATATTTTCAACTACTTTGAATTCGGTCCTTACTTTAATTGCAATTAGGTCCTTGAACTTTATTTTTCTGTAATTTTGACCCCAAGACTTTATTAATTTTTGCAATCAAGTCCTTTCTTCTTGTGACTTCTTAAATGTGGTTTGTTGACATGATTTAATTGATTCAAATTCATGTTTATTTTTTGTCATTTGTGATTATTTGTCAAATAAATTGGCACCTTGACTCCTTTATTATTTTGGAGGGTAAATAAGTTGATTTCACTCCATTAGAGCTTCATTTCAAGGGAGGTATAATTTCTTTTATCCCTTTTGTCTCTCCTATGTGATCCAATGTGCTAAGTGTGAATCGCATGCCTAATTTGCTTTCCTTACCATTCTTTAGTTCCATTATTTCATTCCTTCTTGCTTTTATTAAATTATTCTTTTAAATGGGGTATGTGTACACCTCTTGGCTTGTAATAGATAGGGCTGTGGCGAGCAATTTGGTCCATTTTCCTTTTCCCCTTTTGTTTTAGTTAGTGAATGTAGTAAGTTCATTAGCTTGGTTGCATGCCTACGTGTTACGTGTTTAATCGCCTTTTTAGGTCCTTGCATCTAGTCAAGCATGCTAAGTGTTATGTGCTACGTGTTTATAAGTGATTCGCATGTCTACTCGCTTTTTATAGTCATGAATGAATGTGATGGATGAATGGACGTCACCACACTAGTCCAATGCTAGTTGTGGCCCCCTTTCCCGTCGCCACACTAGTCCAACGCTAGTTGTGGTTCATTGTTCCGTTTCCGCTAGTCCAACGCTAGTCGGAATTCATAGAATGGGCTAGTCCAACGCTAGACCCTTAGGGATTTCCCCTCATTAGTACATGTTTGCATGTTTCACTTCATTTCATGCATTTTTCTTAGTTTTATCATTTGGCATGCACCTCGAACCCCTTTTCCCTCCATTTTAGGATTTTTGCATTTCATGCTAGTTATAGGGTTCATTTGCTTGAGAGTCCCCTTAAATATGGGATATAGACGAGTGTGGCTTTTTTCTAAGCCTTAGCACGCTTGTATCCTCTCTATCAAAGGGCAAATTGAGTCACGATTTAGGTCTCCCCGTACCCATTATGCATGAATTCCCTAGGTTCATGCATCCACTCTATCATTACACTTTCATTTTTTCCTACCATTTGCACACGTACACCTTTTATCCCTCCATTTGCACACGTACACCTTTTATCCCTTCACTTACACACGAACACTTTTTCTCTCATTTGCACACGTACACCTTTTTATCCCTTCACTTACACACGAACACTTTTATCATCACTTGCACACATGTACTTCATATTATCATTTCACACACCGCACCTTGCCCACTCACGTGCACATTTTCACTTACATATTATTGCCTTTTATTACTTTTTTTCAAACTCATGTCCTCACATTGCATACATGCACTCCATTCATTTGCATCCCACTCGCATTATTCGTGACTTCTTCAAAGGATCGTTATTGGGCTTCACAATTAATGTGATTGGCACCACTCAACCTTTGAAGGGAAATTTCCCCCAATACCCCTAGGTCTAGGGTTTGCATTCATGTAGTACATCCAAATGTAATAAATTCTTTGGTTAAAACAAGAAAATCTTTGATTAAATCACGCAACTAGCCTTGGCTTGGTCGAAGGGGTGCCTTGGATTTTTATCCTTGCCTTTCCCTTCGTCAAATGTGACTCCCGAACCTTTTTCTTTGTTTGCGTGGACTAGGAGTCGATCAAAAGGGTTTCTTACTTTTTTCCTTAAAAATTCACTTTTTGGGTGACTTGGTACACCCTAACTCTATACCAAGTGGCGACTCCATTTTTCATAAAAAAAAAATCCTTTTTGAACTATTTTTCTTGGGTTAAATCGTCGCATTTTCAAAAGTCCCATTTAGACCCATCTTTCTTTTAAATCACAATTCATTTTCCAATCACAAAATACATTTTTTTTTAAAACCATTTAATTTATTTATTTATCAAAAAATGGGGCGCGACATCAGATTTGTTAGTCTTCGATGGTGGCTAGAATTGTTTTTGTCAAACCCAAAACCAACTAGGATTCCCAAACCAAAACACCTTTCTTCACTCAAATCTATTTTCTTTTTCTTGTGTTTCTTCTCTTTGTTTTTTTCAAACGCAAAACAGATTTGTTCTTTTATTCCTTTGTCTATTCGGATCAAACTCAAAGTTTCAAGAACAGGTTGGGTTATGCACACCACAGCCACTATTTTGGTTTCAAGAAACAAGAACTTGTATCAAGAGTCTTTGCTTCAAGAATTCAAGAAACCCTCGTCAGCAATCCTAGTATCCCAAGATATGTCAAGAATTCCAAGAACAAGGTAAGTTTAACAAGAACTTCAAGAAAATGAAGGGAAACAGTTTCAACCGTTTTACAGTAAGATACCCAAAAAAAAAAACCTAACCCCCTTTTGTCAAGAAAACCCACTGTAGACACCAAATTTTTAATTTAGTTTTATTTACTATTATTTTTATTTTCATTGATTAAATGTTTATTATTATTCATTTTTAGTCTCTTAGTTTTTATTTTAAGACATTTTTAGTATTTAAATTTCAAAAAAAGAAAATTTTCACAAAAAGTTGTTTTAATCATTTTCGATTCAATTTGAAAAATATATATAATTTTGTTTCTTTACTTAAATTAATTTTTTGAAAGAAAAAATAAAAAATAATAATAAGGAAAAATGTGTGAATAGGTGTAAATTTGCATATGGGACAAGTGTACCTTTGTGTTTTTGACAACACAACACCTAGAAGGTGAGGTGTTGGGACACTTGGTTGGTTTAGGTAATTTTGGGAGAACAAAAATCAAAAACAAAAAAAGGGGTTACGACTAGGTTTTGAAGAGAGATCTTTTGGGAAAAAAAAATAGGGAGCTTGGTCTGATAGCAAAGGAAAAGAAAAAAAAACAGAGCAAAGGAAAAACGACGGAAACTAAAAGGGGAATCGAGAGAGGCTTCAGCGGTGGGTAAGAAAAACAGAGCCAGAGAGGAAACGAGGAAACAACAGAGGAAAAGAGGCGGCGGACAAGGATTAGCAAGGAGAAAAATTTACGGGCAAAACAAAAAAACAGAGAGGAAGGCTTTGGCGGAAGAACAGAGCAAGGCAGGAGCAAAACAAAAAAAAGCAAAGAAATGGGCATCGGGTTGAAATGGAAAGAAGGAAAACAGAGGGCAAGAGGCTTCGGATGAAAAAGAAAAATAGAGCAAAGGAAAACAGAGTTGCAAGAACAGAGGAAAAGAGGAGCGACGGACAAGGAAGTCAGAGAGAGGTAGACGAAGAAAAGGAAAGAAAAAGCTTCAGCTACGAAAAGGCAAGAAACAAGAAGAAAGAAAAAGATAGCTACTGGTGGCGGAGGAAAACAAGGAAAGTCCATCGGAAGAGCCATCGGAACCACCGCCACTCGCCGTTACCTCATCGGAATCCGCCACTGTCATCCACGACTTTTCACTGCAAGAGGCCATTGTAAGTTAATTTTCTCCTTCACAATCCAATTTTTGTTCCAACATAAGCTCTGAAAGATTTCAAAGCGTGTCTGCCGTGGTCTGCCGTGAGCACGTTGCTTCAATTTCATGTTGATCGTTCATGTTTTTTTTGAATACACATGCTTTGTATGTTGATTGGACTGTGTTCCTTTGTGTTGCTGATAAATTTTGGGCTCTGACTTATATCATTTGAGCGAGCAATTGCTGAAATTATCCATGCCCGTTAGTTGTTTGATAAAATGTCCGAATGAAAAGTTTGAACCAAAAAGAATGAGTTGTGGGTATTTTCTGTATGCGATTCAAAGGAAAACCGGGCCAGCTCAAAGCTGGCCAGAGTCTGTGCGTTTGCTAGGCGAGAAGAGGTGTGAGGACCCGAAAATTTCCTTATTTTATTTTATTTTACTGGCTTAATTAATTATTTAATTCGACTATTTAAAATTCATTTATATGGAAAAACGCTTCTCTTATATTTTTAAAGTGTTTTGTTAGAAAAGTTACTTTTCGAAAACTCGTTTAGTTCGGAACAACAAGTACACGTTTTTCGAGACTATATTTAAATTAAGGGTGTATTAATTTTGGAAAAGTAAGAATGATCAATAGTGAATTAAGAAAAGTCATGAGGACTCGCAAAATTTATTTATTTTAAACTCCTGTTACGAGTTTATTTAAATATTTAATTACCTGCTTGCCCGAATATTATTTTCTAACCTTTTTAGACCCAATTACATTGAACTATGACTTACGTGTATTTTTAAAATGACTTGTTATGGAAATTAATTTTTGGAAGCTCGTTTAGTGAGAATAGTGAATACGCGTTTTCGAGACAGTGATCGATTTGGGGATACAGTGAGTTTGAAAAATTGGAGACTTATACATCAGCCTTAAAAATAGGTATTTTTTTGTTTAAGTACTCAAGTATTAGTTAGTAGTACTATCGTTACAAGAATTTCTTAGAGGTTTCACCGTAGCGCGCATAAATCGAAAATTCGTGTATATCAAGTCGGATCGGTTAATTGGAGAATTAAGGAATTTATTCTAGACTATTAAGAGTGAATAATAATAGTATGAATACAAGTACATTGGAGGTTTAGTGCACTAACGAAAGAAACCCGAAAGGAAACGAGTACGAAACGCGCACGTACGCGCACTAGTTTTGGTTGACTTTTGGAGTATTCTTAGCCACACATTCTTAAGCTTTCTTCAGAAGCTTTTGTAGCTGCAACAACCTTTCTTTTCTCCTCTACCAGCCGTGCATCACTCTAAGGAAGAAGACAACCAAAATTCTTCTTCAACAACTCCCTCATTTCTCACCCAAATCACTCCAAAATTTAACTACAACTTGCAAACAACTTGGAGATTCACTTAAGTTAGGAAGAAAGCTTCATTTCCACGATTTTCTTGGGGCTCAAAGTGACCAAAAATTTCTGATCTTGATCATCTAAGGAGGTAATGATGATCAACCCCTTGAATTTTAGTTTATGGAAGTTATATTGCACTTGTGAACTCATATATCCATGTGGGTAGATTTATTTATGTTGGATTTTGGTGTGTGAGCTCTATGAACTCCCACAATGACTTGAGGACTGATTTTATGGGTTTTGATGTGATTAATGTTGGTTTAGTGCTTAAATTAGTGGATATAAGTTATATTGATGAAAGGAAACTCAAAGAAGGTGTAATGGACAAAAGTGACAGTTTTACCTCTGGCATGTTCGTGCACTTTAGTGCAAATTTTTTAAGTTCTAATGACTTGTTTATGATGTATACATGTTATATGATTGTGCAGAAAGTTTCATTGAAAAATAATGTAATTTGGTTGGCAAACGTTGTGATTTCGGAAGTTCACAAACGGCCATGACTTTTTGCTCCGATATCGAAATCGAGTGCCGTTTCCGGCACTGGAAACTAGACATTCTCAGCTTTCCAATGGTATAAAATCCATATCTAGACTCCACTTGAGTGAACCATACCACTCATTTGAACATGACTGTCCTGTTTCGCTGGTTCACTGGAGTCCACGTCTTGAGTTGCAACTTGATGCTCAAAAATGAGCTAGTTGTGGACAGATTTTAAAAAATAATTTCTTCTGAGAAATTGACACCTTATGAATCAAGTTTTCAACCCCACCAACTATACTCAATTCCAAGTTGAATTGAGTTAGATATGGCCAAATTACAGACCTGGATTTTTGCTTAAAAATTCTCTTTTGGCTAGTTAAATGGCCTAACTTGATTTGGGACATGTTGTTTTGGAAACTTTGATGTCCAACATCTACCAAACTTTATATTAGATGTTCCTTAGACTTTGTTTCACAAATAAACCAAATTTGGGTTGGTTGCATTGGACAAAATGTTTAAAAAGGAAAGAAGAGTTAGAAGACAGTTTTGCCTTGGAAAATTTCTTGAACTTTGATAGAGGAGTAGTCCTCATATGGAGGTTTAATTGTGCCAAATTTGGTGATTTTCTAAGACCATTTTGATATGCAAATGATGTCCCGAAATTGCTCTTTGAATCTGGAAAACTTTTCCTTTTCTCTTAGCCGAATGGCCAATCTTGACTTAGGACTTGTTATTTCGAAATTCTTGGTGTTAATCACCTAAGAAAATATATCTTGAATGTTACTTAGACATTGTCTATGCAAATGAACTATGTTTGAAAATATTTCATTAGCCAAATGATTTAGAAAAGGGAAATGGTAGCACAAGGCAGCTTTGCCTTGAAAATTTAAAAACTTTCGTGACTTTGTTAACCGACTTCCCGTACATATTTTTCCATGAAATTCGACAGAGGAATAGCCCCTATATGGTAGTATAATACTGCCAAATTTGGTGCCATTCCGAGTCCGTTTTAATGCTTAACCAAAGTCCCAAAGTTTGTGATTTGAATCTAGAAATTGCCTAAAAATTTTGATTTTTCATCAACTTTGAGCTACTATATCGTGGTGCTCAAAACTCCAATTCTTGTTCTGATTATTATGTTTTAAACTATGTTTGCGACTCTAATTGAGTTCCAAATTTTAGAGGCTGGTTCACATTGTGTGAATTTTACTGAATTTCCAAACTTTGCCGAAAACCAACCCCGAAACTGTCTCGCAAGCCAAAACAGCAACTTTGAGACAAATTTTGAATACCTTCCATTTAGAATCATGGAAAAGTGTCTTCTAAAAACTTTTAGTACTTTGGAATTAGTTTCCAACGGTACCAACTTTTCCAATTTTAGACTCATAGAGAGTGAGATCTGATTTTTCAAAATTTGCTTGCCGAATCTGAAATTTCCGAACTTAAAAGAAATTGAGGGTTTCAAACTCTCCATTTTCCTCCGATATTGCTAGACCATTTTACACTTGATTTTAAAAGTAAAAATCAGATTTCTCTTGTATTTTTGAAACCCACTTCCGAGTCTCGATTATAAATAATTAAGACTCAATTCATGAATTCTCCTTAAATTGTATACTAGTACAACTTTCTTTGATAAGTAGGGGTTCTAAGTGATAGTTTATAACAATTGATGGTTATTTGCTCAAGCGTTCAAGGGGACCTTCAAGAAGGACTCGGAGCGGACGCCTAAACACTTGTTTTGGCGCTTACTCACTTGTTTTGACTAGGTGAGTGTTGCATATAGGAGTACGTAATTTGAATAAGTCTATGACATGTTTATTCCATGATTGTCAAGTGTTAAGTGCTACATGTTAAGTATTTACCACACTCATGGATATTTAAGTAAGGTATACTTGAATTACTCGACATGAAATGTTTGAAGTGCATATTTACGTGACTACTTGAATTACTCGACATAAAATACTTGAAGTGTATATACTTTAATTACTCGACATGAAATACTTGAATTGTACATTTACCTGAAGTGTTTAAATGATTAATTATGCTATGGCTGCATAAGTCAATTAAAGTGAACCTCCTCGACTCTTAAGTGGTAAAAGTGAGAAACGGCCAATGGCGGCCTATTAAAATAACTAATGTCTACCAATTAACCGTGATTATTACTGTTAACCGTCAACTGTTAACCGTTAACTGTCAATCGTTAACCGTTTAATGTAATTACTTACCGTTTTCCTATCTATTTGATTACCTGGTAGTTGATTACTTGATTACTGTAAATTACATGTTCACATGAAATTATCAAATATTGCTTACGTGTTTATGTGTTAATTGTTGCTAGTAATTGCTCATATGAAATTGTTCACCATTTTAAGGCGAGTGTGTACTTTATCTCACTCGACCTACCAAAAGAGTAAATTTTACCATTCACCAAGTTATTTGATTACTTGTGCATGTTGTAAGCTCTAAGCTGAACTTGGACCCTGCCCTTGGTTACTGACCTACTTGAGCCAGGACTGGGCTCGGTCAAGTAGGTTGGAACCTTGGGCCACCGTTTCGATATACTCAAGTATTACCACTGGAGGGATAAGGTGGTGACCAGACAAACCGAGCGGATCCGGAAGTTATAAGGTGCAGTTGACTGACATAGTTCCAATGGAACACCGTATCTTTCAATGTGTGTTTATTTTATATAATGATAACCGTTTCATGCAAATATTGTGAGAACCCGTAAAACCCTAATATTTTCCCTAGGGTTTATTTCCCCTTAATTGCATGTTTTCTGCATTTTCGGGCTTAGAAATATTTTCCTGGTAGATTTTATGAGCAATTATAGTTTTTAGATGATTTTTCTAGTATTGGAGAATTTTTAGAAAATTAAGAATATATATTGGACGTGGGACCCACTAGTGCGAAAAGTTCGGAAAAATTCGGCCAATAAGGTTAAGTTTCGGATACTGTGTAAAATTTATCGGGTGTTAAGTGATAAGTAGAGTGTGTGAAGTGATTGATGTGAGAGAGAAAAGAAAGATAAGAAGGCATTAATGGAGGTGACAAGTGTCACTTTCTTATTGGATGCCTTTTAAGAATTACTATTCACAATTTTGACTTTTTTGACCAAAGGTTAAATATCCAAAAAATGGCACAAAATTCACCATTTTTCTCTCCTTGTTGGCCGGCCACCTTGAGCAAGAAAGGAAGGAGATTTCTTCAATTTTCAAGCTTCTACTTGGTGCAAATCAACCAAAAACATTTGCTTCCATCCATTTCACTCCATAAAATTCTTCCTTCTAGAGCTAGTAAGTTGTTTGGTGAACTTTGTTTGAAGGTTTAAGGTGTCCAACATCCTCCTCTCTCTTGTTTCTTGGTAAGTGATGTGAGGACTCGTAAAATTTACTTATTTAATCTCCTATTTCTAGCTTATTTAATTATTTATTTGGTCTTTTACTCCGAATATTATTTTCTAAGCTCTTGAGACCTAATTACATGGAAATATAGTTTCATTATATTTTTAAAATGACTTGTTTCAAAAATTAATTTTCGGAAGCTCGTTTTGTAAAAATAGTGAACACGTCTTTGGAAATCTTGATCGATTGAGAGTACAATAGGTTTGAAATATTGGAGACATGTACAATGGACCTAAATTAGGCATTTTAATGTTTAAATACTCAAGTGATAGTTATTAGTACTATCGTTATAAGAATTTCTCGGAAGTTTCGCGTTATTGCGCTTAAATTGGAGATACGCGTTTTCACACGCGCAATTTAAATTGAGGAACTTTAGACCCTTATTTTGGGACAATTAAGAGTGAATAATATTTATATGAATATAAATGCATTAGAAGTTTAGTACACTAGTGAAACAAACGCGAGAGGAATCGAGCACAAAACGCGCGCGTGCGCGCACTTTTTGCGGTTGACTTTTGTGCACCCAATCCTTAGTCATTAAGCTTCCTTTGGAAGCCTCATTTCAGACCACAATTTCTCTCTCTTGCTTCCTCATCTGGCCGAACAACAAAGCAAGAAAAACAGCTCAAGAGTTCTTCCAATTCCTCCATCAAATCTTCACCAAACCTCTTCCAATTCACTCCAAATTCGAACTACACTTAGCTTAACACTTGAGGAGTATTTTGAGCTGCAAAAGGGAGCTGAAAAGCCACGGTTTTCTGGAGCAAAGAGTGACCAAAATTTCTGATCTAATCATCCAAGAAGGTAGCAAATCATCCAACCCATAGATCTTAGTTTTTGTAAGATTTATTGCACATATAAGGTTATATAATCATGTGGGTAGTCTTGTTTATGGTATAAAATGTGAAAGTGGGCTCTATGAACTCCCACTCTTGGGTTGTTGCTGATTTGATGTTGGATGATGAAATTAATGGTGGTTTAGTGCTTATATTAGTAGATTAATGTTGTATTGTTGGTAGAAAATCAAAGGAGGTGCTTGGAGCAAAAGTGACCGTTTTACCCCTGCCTTGTCCGACCGTTTTCGTGCCAGATTTTGAGATTCTAATGAATTGATTATGTTGTTTATCTATTATTGTAAGTGTGTACAAAATTTCATTGAAAAATAACATGATTTGGTTGGTCAAATGAGTTGATTTCCAAAGTTAGCAAAACTGGAAAATGAATCCCGTATTGCCCAGGCAGTCATTTTGTAACGGCCATAACTCTTTGTTCCGATGTCGAAATCAAGTGCCATTTGCGGCATTGGAAACTAGACATTCCTAGCTTTCCATCGGTACCAATTTCACATTCTGGTTCCACTTGAGTGAGCCACACCATTCGATTGAATATCACTGTCCTGTTTCGTTGCTCTCCAGGAGACAGGACAGAAATTGCTTCTTGATGCTCAAAAACGAGCTATTTTTGAATGGAATTTGAAAATGGTTTCTTCTGAGAAAATTCAGCTTTAGAAGAGAGCTTTCCAACGCCATCAACCACGCCCAATTCCAAGTTGAATGGAGTGAGTTGTGGCCAAAGTTTGAAACTGCTACAGTGATAGAATTTTCCACTTGGACAGATTTGTAACTAACAATGATTTGGGACTTGTTGTTTTGGAAACTTTGATGTCCGACATCTACCAAACTTTAGATTAGATGTTCCTTGGACTTTGTTTCACAAATAAACCAGATTTGGGTTGGTTGCTTTGGACAAAATGTTTAAAAAGGAAAGAAGAGCTAGAAGACAGTTTTACCTTGGGAAATTTCCTGAACTTTGATGGTTTAGTTAACTACCTTCCCGTGTGAATTTTCAAATGAAATTTGATAGAAGATTAATCCTCATATGGAGGTTTAATTGTACAAAATTTGGTAATATTCTAAGACCATTTTGATATGCAAATGATGTCACAAAATTCGCTCATCGAATCTGGAAAACTTTTCGTTTTCTCTTAGCCAAATGGTCAAATCTGATTTGGAGAGTTTTATTTCTAAAATTTGGATGTCAATGGTCTTTAAATTGCTCAGTGGATGTTTATGAACTCTTGGTTTCAATAATGGAGAGATTTGGAACTGATTTCATGGTACAAAAAGTTTGTAAACGAAAGAAAAGTGAGAAGGTAGTTTAGCCTTGAAACTCTTCATAAACTTTGGTTGTTTTAATGACTACCTTACCGTGAGAGTTTTTGTACGAAACTTAGTAGAAATGTTGTTCACACATGGAAGATTTAGTGTACCAAGTTTGATGTATTTCTAATGCCAACTTGATGACCGAATGATATTTCAAATCTAGTTTTAAACCTGGAAAATAGCCCAACAGTCTTAACTTTTTCAGCAACTTGGAGGTACTATATCTTGGTGCTCGAAACTCCGTTTCTCGTTCCGCTTGTTTTGTTATACTCTTGGATTGCAACACTAATTGATTTCCAAATTTCAAAGGTTAGTTCAAAACAAGTGAATTTTTGCCGAATTTCTAAAGTTGGCCAAAAACCAACTTAAATCTGTCTTGGTAATTCAAGTTACCAACTTTGAGCCAAAATTTGAGTGCCTTTCACTTACATTCGTGGAAAAGTGTCTTCTAAGAACTTTTAGTACTTTGAAAGAGGATTCCAACAGTACCAAGGTTTCCAATTTTGGACTTGTGGAGAGTGAAATATGATTTTTCAAATATTGCTTGTTAAATCTGGAATTTTCTAACTTAAAGGAAACTAAGGGTTTCAAACCCTCCATTTTCCTTCAATATCATTTGATCGTTTTACATTTGATTTCAAAGATGGAAATCAGATTTGTCTTGTATTTTAAAACCCACTTTTGAACCTCGAGTTACACGAACTCTTAGACTTGTCTCTGCGTTAATTTCTTAGATTGTACTAGTGTACAATTTTCCTCGATAATTAGAATGATTTTGAGTGGTAGTTGATTATTGTTTGCTCAGGCACTCGAGGGAATCTCCCAGAGGAACTCGGAGCGGACACCTAAGATGCTTGTTTAAGAACTACTCGCTTGTTTTGACTAGGTGAGTGTTCCATATAGGAATACGTAATTGGAATAAGTCTATGACATGCTTAACCCATGGTCATTAAGTATTTACCACACTCATGCACATTTGAATAATGTATACTTGAATTACTCGACATGAAACACCTGAAGTAGGTATATTTGAACTATTCGATATGAAATGCTTAAAGAGCATACTTATGTGATTACTTGAAATACTAGATATGAAATGTTTGGAGAGCATATTTACATGATGTGTTTAAATGATTAATTATGCTATGGAAGCATAAGTCGGTTGGAGTAAATCTCCTCGACTCTTACGTGGTGAAAGTGAAAAACGGCCAATGGCGGCCTATTGAAATGACATATGTCTACCAATTAACCGTAATTACTACCGTTAACCGTTTACCGTTTACCGTTAACCGTGTTTACTTACCGTTTTCTAATCTATTTGGTTACTTGCTTACTTGGTTATCTGCTTACGTGATCACCAACTTACTTGGTTACTTGACCACCTGATTACTTGATTATCATGAATCACATGTTATATGAAGCTGTCCATCATTATTAGGCGAGTGTGTACTTTACCTCACTCGACCTACTCAAATGATGAATTTTACCTTTTGTCGAATTACTTGGTTACCTGTGCATGTTGTAAGCTCTAAGCTGAACTTGGGCCCTGCCCTTGGTTACTGACCTACTCGAGCCAGGACTGGGCTCGGTCGGGTAGGTTGGAACCCTGGGCCACCGTTTCGGTATACTCGAGTATTACCACTGGAGGGATAAGGCGATGGCCAGACCGTACCGTGGGGATCAGAAGTCATAAGGTGCAGATGACCGACAGAGTTCCACTGGAACACCGTATCCTACCGTATATGTTTACCTTGTATCATGATAATTGTTTCATGCTAAAATGTCAACATGAAATCCTGAACTATGCCTGTGATATGCTCCATACCTGTTACCTGACCAATGTACTTATATCATGATACCTGTCTCATGATAAATGTCTCATACCATGATAAATGTCTCAAATTACTCGTACAATGATTATCACCTCATGATAACACGCCATTGTGTAACATTGAACCATGCATATGATATGCCCAACTTACTTGATTTATTTGAACTGTTAGAGTGTATTGGAACCTCACTGGGCTGTGTAGCTCATCCCACGTTGTGGTTTTCTTTTACAGGGTTCGAGACCAAGGGTGCTCGTGAGTAGTACTAGATTGTTTTCTTTTGAAAACTTTAAGTTATATTATAACGGATGGCTATTGTACCCTTTTCCGTTGGGTTGTATTTAAGCTTGGAAGCTGCATAATTGTAAGTGTGAGATATTTGGAGTACTTTAATTATGTATTGAAGTTACTTAAAGTATTTCGAGCTTTTGAATGATGGATTGTAGTGAGTCCTGGCGAGAGCTGGGCAGGCGTCCCGCGGATACCCTTTGGTTCGCCTTAGGGAGAAGTGGGGGCGTTACAATTGGTATCAGAGCTTAGGCTTCAGATTTTGTAGTGTATCCTAGGCTTAAATGTTTAGGATGCCGGACTGTGGGACTATTCTGAAAGTTAAATGATTGCTTGTAGTGATGAAATTTAGAGCCACTTCACGTGGTCTCTACAAAGGAGCAAGATAGGGCCAAGTGGTGTTTGGTCCTTACTATGTGATTAAGTAAAGACTTAAGTGCCCTTCTAGAAATGTAAGTTGTGAATCATGAATGTTATAGGTTGTAAAACCTTTATCTTGATAATTGGAGGGAATTTGATATGTATGTTGGGTAGGAATCTCGAATGTGGTGATTTACTCTTGGGACCGGCCGGCTCGAGATGTGAATTATCCTATTTTGGATTCTTGAACCCGAGTACTTGGGAGTGGAAAGCAACCATAGGGACTTTATATCTCCATTTGTGGGGAATAAGAATGAATCGATATTTCATGTGAATGGTTACAGGAAACCAATAATTGTTTGGTTAAGATGGTACAATAATTAAGAGTGGAAGATGGAAAATATCGTAACCCAAAAGATCCTTGTGTTGGGATTGAAATCGAGCATGTTAGGGAACGAGAATCGTCTAGTTCCAATTAATCTAGTGAATCTCTACTGGTGATCTTTCATAGTGAGACGATGGGAGTAGAACTTAAGAGTTTGCGCCTTGGAGATGAATGTACTTGTGATAATCACTTGTTTATTTTTGTTATTGACTTTGACTTGGCATGAACTTTACTTGGCCATAATTTGTGTTATGATTTAATGAACTCTAGTTTGTGTTTACTTGCATAGTGATAATGTTATTTGTGAAAGTGTCTTCATCCTCTTTAAATGTTGCTACTGGTATATGAGTGTAGTTCAATTTTAACTAAGTGTGAGGGTTATGCATGTGCGTATAGATTAGTTGTGGACATGGAAACTAGAGGACAACGAAAGGGACGTCAACCTAGACAACCCCGAAATGAAAGAGTAGCTAATGGGTCCGATATCGATCAAAACGTTGAGCTAAGTGCTGGGAGAGGAAATGACCAGATAGGACAAGTTTTAACTCGCATGACGGATATCCTAGAGCTCTTGGTAGCTCAACAAGGTCAAGGTGTTGGACAAGGAAACCAACGTGGAAACCAAGAGATAGGGGAGGATCGAGCTTTAGAGCGGTTTCAGAAATTCTCTCCGCCCAAGTTTGCTGGAGGGCCTGATCCAGAGGTGGCTGAGAATTGGTTAGAAAATATAAGAAATATATTCGATGCCTTGGATTACACAGAGGAGAGACAAGTCACATTTGCTGTATTTCAACTTGAAGGAGCAGCCCGAGCATGGTGGAATGTTATAAGAAACAAGTGGGAAAGAGATCAAACTCCGAGAATTTGGATAAACTTCGTGCGTGAATTTAATGAGAAATTTCTTCCTCCACTTGTCCAAGAAAAGAGAGAAGATGATTTTATAAAGCTTCGTCAAGGAACTTTAAGCGTAGCTGAGTATGAAACACGCTTTACGAAGTTATCTACATATGCCCCAGAATTGGTGGCTACTGAACGGAAGAGAATAAGACGGTTTATCCAAGGATTAGATTTGGAAATCCAAGATGCCCTTGCCGCAGCACAGGTTGAAACATTTAGTGACGCTCTTGAAAAAGCGCAAAGGGTAGAAAGCACAAAATCTCAACTGAGAGCTTTTCAAAAAAGGAAAAGAGATACATCTGACAGTACACTAGGAAAAAATGGACCACCACCCAAAGTTAGAAAAGAAGTGGATGAAGTAGGACTGTTACTTCCTGCACCACTCATGATAAAGGAACCAAAAGGAACTATGTCACGAGGGACTTCAGTAGGACAAACACGATCAAAGAAAACCTCGCAAGCAAGTCAGGTCACAACACCTCGTCCGACTTGTGGATATTGTGGAAGGACGAATCACACTGAAGAAAACTGTTGGCTAAAGGGACGAAAGTGTATGGGATGTGGGAGTACCAATCATAAAGTTCATGACTGTCCAAGGAGGTATCCACGAGAAACTACTGCTCAACAAGGAAATGGAACTGTTCCTCGACAAGTCAATGGAAGGAGAAACCGACCAATGGCATCTGAAAGAACGCATGACATGAACACACCACACGGTTCAGAGTTGTCTGAGATTACAGAAGGTATGAATTTCGAGGACGAAATTCTTTTAAGGAGGGGAGGTTGTGAGGACTCGTAAAATTTACTTATTTAATCTCCTATTTCTAGCTTATTTAATTATTTATTTGGTCTTTTACTCCGAATATTATTTTCTAAGCTCTTGAGACCTAATTACATGGAAATATAGTTTCATTATATTTTTAAAATGACTTGTTTCAAAAATTAATTTTCGGAAGCTCGTTTTGTAAAAATAGTGAACACGTCTTTGGAAATCTTGATCGATTGAGAGTACAATAGGTTTGAAATATTGGAGACATGTACAATGGACCTAAATTAGGCATTTTAATGTTTAAATACTCAAGTGATAGTTATTAGTACTATCGTTATAAGAATTTCTCGGAAGTTTCGCGTTATTGCGCTTAAATTGGAGATACGCGTTTTCACACGCGCAATTTAAATTGAGGAACTTTAGACCCTTATTTTGGGACAATTAAGAGTGAATAATATTTATATGAATATAAATGCATTAGAAGTTTAGTACACTAGTGAAACAAACGCGAGAGGAATCGAGCACAAAACGCGCGCGTGCGCGCACTTTTTGCGGTTGACTTTTGTGCACCCAATCCTTAGTCATTAAGCTTCCTTTGGAAGCCTCATTTCAGACCACAATTTCTCTCTCTTGCTCCCTCATCTGGCCGAACAACAAAGCAAGAAAAACAGCTCAAGAGTTCTTCCAATTCCTCCATCAAATCTTCACCAAACCTCTTCCAATTCACTCCAAATTCGAACTACACTTAGCTTAACACTTGAGGAGTATTTTGAGCTGCAAAAGGGAGCTGAAAAGCCACGGTTTTCTGGAGCAAAGAGTGACCAAAATTTCTGATCTAATCATCCAAGAAGGTAGCAAATCATCCAACCCATAGATCTTAGTTTTTGTAAGATTTATTGCACATATAAGGTTATATAATCATGTGGGTAGTCTTGTTTATGGTATAAAATGTGAAAGTGGGCTCTATGAACTCCCACTCTTGGGTTGTTGCTGATTTGATGTTGGATGATGAAATTAATGGTGGTTTAGTGCTTATATTAGTAGATTAATGTTGTATTGTTGGTAGAAAATCAAAGGAGGTGCTTGGAGCAAAAGTGACCGTTTTACCCCTGCCTTGTCCGACCGTTTTCGTGCCAGATTTTGAGATTCTAATGAATTGATTATGTTGTTTATCTATTATTGTAAGTGTGTACAAAATTTCATTGAAAAATAACATGATTTGGTTGGTCAAATGAGTTGATTTCCAAAGTTAGCAAAACTGGAAAATGAATCCCGTATTGCCCAGGCAGTCATTTTGTAACGGCCATAACTCTTTGTTCCGATGTCGAAATCAAGTGCCGTTTGCGGCATTGGAAACTAGACATTCCTAGCTTTCCATCGGTACCAATTTCACATTCTGGTTCCACTTGAGTGAGCCACACCATTCGATTGAATATCACTGTCCTGTTTCGTTGCTCTCCAGGAGACAGGACAGAAATTGCTTCTTGATGCTCAAAAACGAGCTATTTGTGAATGGAATTTGAAAATGGTTTCTTCTGAGAAAATTCAGCTTTAGAAGAGAGCTTTCCAACGCCATCAACCACGCCCAATTCCAAGTTGAATGGAGTGAGTTGTGGCCAAAGTTTGAAACTGCTACAGTGATAGAATTTTCCACTTGGACAGATTTGTAACTAACAATGATTTGGGACTTGTTGTTTTGGAAACTTTGATGTCCGACATCTACCAAACTTTAGATTAGATGTTCCTTGGACTTTGTTTCACAAATAAACCAGATTTGGGTTGGTTGCTTTGGACAAAATGTTTAAAAAGGAAAGAAGAGCTAGAAGACAGTTTTACCTTGGGAAATTTCCTGAACTTTGATGGTTTAGTTAACTACCTTCCCGTGTGAATTTTCAAATGAAATTTGATAGAAGATTAATCCTCATATGGAGGTTTAATTGTACAAAATTTGGTAATATTCTAAGACCATTTTGATATGCAAATGATGTCACAAAATTCGCTCATCGAATCTGGAAAACTTTTCGTTTTCTCTTAGCCAAATGGTCAAATCTGATTTGGAGAGTTTTATTTCTAAAATTTGGATGTCAATGGTCTTTAAATTGCTCAGTGGATGTTTATGAACTCTTGGTTTCAATAATGGAGAGATTTGGAACTGATTTCATGGTACAAAAAGTTTGTAAACGAAAGAAAAGTGAGAAGGTAGTTTAGCCTTGAAACTCTTCATAAACTTTGGTTGTTTTAATGACTACCTTACCGTGAGAGTTTTTGTACGAAACTTAGTAGAAATGTTGTTCACACATGGAAGATTTAGTGTACCAAGTTTGATGTATTTCTAATGCCAACTTGATGACCGAATGATATTTCAAATCTAGTTTTAAACCTGGAAAATAGCCCAACAGTCTTAACTTTTTCAGCAACTTGGAGGTACTATATCTTGGTGCTCGAAACTCCGTTTCTCGTTCCGCTTGTTTTGTTATACTCTTGGATTGCAGAATTTTCTAACTTAAAGGAAACTAAGGGTTTCAAACCCTCCATTTTCCTTCAATATCATTTGATCGTTTTACATTTGATTTCAAAGATGGAAATCAGATTTGTCTTGTATTTTAAAACCCACTTTTGAACCTCGAGTTACACGAACTCTTAGACTTGTCTCTGCGTTAATTTCTTAGATTGTACTAGTATACAATTTTCCTCGATAATCAGAATGATTTTGAGTGATAGTTGATTATTGTTTGCTCAGGCACTCGAGGGAATCTCCCAGAGGAACTCGGAGCGGACACCTAAGATGCTTGTTTAAGAACTACTCGCTTGTTTTGACTAGGTGAGTGTTCCATATAGGAATACGTAATTGGAATAAGTCTATGACATGCTTAACCCATGGTCATTAAGTATTTACCACACTCATGCACATTTGAATAATGTATACTTGAATTACTCGACATGAAACACCTGAAGTAGGTATATTTTGTGACGCCCCGAAAAAAAAGAGTGTGAGAACCCGTAAAAACCCTAATATTTTCCTAGGGTTTTAGTTCCTTTAATTGCATAATTTTTGCATTTCTGGCTTAGAAATATTATCTGGGTGGATTTTATGTGCAACTAAAGTTTTTAGATGATTTTTCTAGCATTAGTGAGCTTTTAAAAAATTAAGAATATATATTGGACGTGGGACCCACTAGTGCGAAAAGTTCGGAAAAATTCGGCCAATTAGGTTAAATTCCGGATACTGTGTAAAATTTATCGGGTGTTAATAGACAAGTAGAGTGTGTGAAATGATTGATGTGAGAGAAGAAAGAAAGGATAGGAATGCATTTAATGAGGTGACAAGTGTCACATTCTTATTGGATGCCTTTTAAGAATTACTATTCACAATTTTGACTTTTTTGACCAAAGGTTAAATATCCAAAAATTGCACAAAATTCACCATTTTTCTCCTCCTTATGGCCGGCCCTCTCTAAGCAAGAAGAAAGACAAAACTCTTCAACATTCTAGCAAACTCCTAGCTCAAATCAACTAAACCACTTGCTTAACTTAGTTTTCACTCCATAAAATTCTTCCTTCTAGAGTTAGTAAGTTGTTTGGTGAACTTTGTTTGAAGGATTAAGGTGCCCAACATCTTCCTCTCTCTTGGTTCTTGGTAAGTGAAGCTTGAAACACCCTACTACACCTAATGATGCTTATGTTGTGCTTATTAGTGATAAGAGTGCTGAAATTTCTGGTTTTAATCTTGGTTTGAAGTGATTTGGTGAAGTTTTCCATTTCATGATGATTTTTCTGGTTTAATTGGATTATGATGGTGTGGTTGTTTGTGATGATTGGCAATGGACTATAATGGCTCTAGTGGATGTGAAATGTGGATAAATGCAACCAATTTTGGATTTGGTGTGAAAATTGAAAAGCTAGGGTTCTTAAATCCCCAATTCTGTCCGGTTTTGGATCATAGGGTTAGAGGCCGAATTTGACTTTCCTCAAAACATGAAAGTTGTAGGTATTGATGTGTTTGAGGTGCCTGTAAAATTTCAGGTCATTTGGATTAATGTAGAATGAGTTATGACGAAATTACTGTAACTGTTCTGCTTTGGACAGAATGCGAAAACTGCGATAGTAATTGGCTATTTTGACTGGAATTGGTTTGGATTTTGGAGTTGGTGTCTTCTGATGAAATGTAGCTGGATGACTTAGCTAACTTATGCCTTTGGAATTTCGGCATTTGGACTTGTATGGACTGAGATATACCGATTACAGTTTTCTGTGTTTTGCAAACCTGTTTTGGTAATTCTGGTATAGTATTTGGCATTTTTGACCTAGTTGGGCTAGGAAATGGATTGAGTGACCTTCTACATTATTGTAGCCCTGTTTCATAGCTTCCAAACGGTGGGTCTTACACCCCCAACCGATAATTGTAGTGAGAGTTGTGTCATTACCGCATTATGACATCAAAACTGTTTTTCTGGTTTTGAGCTTAACCTTCATTTCCGGACTTTTCCCTAGCTTGACTTGTCTTTGTACTACTTGGAGCTTGCTGAATGGATATTAGATGAACTTATTTGTGTGACTTTGGGACTGGCTGGAGTAATAATGAAGCCATGATGGCTGGAAAAGTTAGCAAATGTAAGGGAAGTGTTGTCCGAACTTTGAAGGGACTTGTTTGCATTGGGTTTGTGATCTAAGGCTTGGAGTTGAGCAAGGCAATGATACATGATGGATGGTTTCTGAGCCGTGGAGGTGAGTGACCCTAAACTGTTTCCAAAGTTCTTATGAACCGTTTCTTGCACTATTTACTTGATTGCATATCATGAGTGCTTGCATGTGGCCCATGACATGTTTTGGCTTAAATGAGTACTTGGAATTCGTATGCTGAACACCAACGTCTCCACCTCTGTGTACTGTTCATCTGGAGCAAATGGCTCCCCCACTGACTGTTTACTGTTTAATGTTTGTTTGGAGCGTTGGGTGTTTCAGTACAACGATTTCGCTGGCTCATGAGAGCAATAAATGTACAGTTGATCTTGAAATCATGACATCACTGAAATGAACGACTGTAAAACTGAATTGATTACTGATTTTAATGGTTACTCGCTGAGCTTCTAGCTCACCCAAAAATGTTTTATTTCCCCCCCCCCGCAGGGCTCAAGGCGAAGAAAAGCTTGGAGTGCTTATTCACGTGACTGGATGGCTTATATCGTGTATAGTTTAAGTTTGGATCTATTTGATGTACGAGTTGGTCTTGTATAAATATTTGAAATTGATATGGATGTAAGTATACGTTCCACGATTGGAATCAGTTTCCGCTGCATTTGTAATATGTAATCATTGGAGAATTTGATGTAATTATGAGGTTTATTCTTGTAATTCATTTGAGGATTGTAGTGAGCGACTGAGTCCCGGCGAGAGCTGGGCAGGCGGCCCGCCGAACCCTCTGGTTCGCCTTAGGGGGAGGTGGGGCCGACACAGTTGGTATCAGAGCTTAGGCTTCAGATCTCCGTAGTGTATTCTAGGCTTGAAGTTTAGGATGCCGGACTGTGGGCTTGGTTTGAAATATTAGTGATTCTTGCGGGTTGACTTGACTTGATTAGTACAAGATGGAATGTCGAGGACGACATTCTTTTAAGGAGGGGAGATTGTGACGCCCCGAAAAAAAAAAGTGTGAGAACCCGTAAAAACCCTAATATTTTCCTAGGGTTTTAGTTCCTTTAATTGCATAATTTTTGCATTTCTGGCTTAGAAATATTATCTGGGTGGATTTTATGAGCAACTAAAGTTTTTAGATGATTTTTCTAGCATTAGTGAGTTTTTAAAAAATTAAGAATATATATTGGACGTGGGACCCACTAGTGCGAAAAGTTCGGAAAAATTCGGCCAATTAGGTTAAATTCCGGATACTGTGTAAAATTTATCGGGTGTTAATAGACAAGTAGAGTGTGTGAAATGATTGATGTGAGAGAAGAAAGAAAGGATAGGAATGCATTTAATGAGGTGACAAGTGTCACATTCTTATTGGATGCCTTTTAAGAATTACTATTCACAATTTTGACTTTTTTGACCAAAGGTTAAATATCCAAAAATTGCACAAAATTCACCATTTTTCTCCTCCTTATGGCCGGCCCTCTCTAAGCAAGAAGAAAGACAAAACTCTTCAACATTCTAGCAAACTCCTAGCTCAAATCAACTAAACCACTTGCTTAACTTAGTTTTCACTCCATAAAATTCTTCCTTCTAGAGTTAGTAAGTTGTTTGGTGAACTTTGTTTGAAGGATTAAGGTGCCCAACATCTTCCTCTCTCTTGGTTCTTGGTAAGTGAAGCTTGAAACACCCTACTACACCTAATGATGCTTATGTTGTGCTTATTAGTGATAAGAGTGCTGAAATTTCTGGTTTTAATCTTGGTTTGAAGTGATTTGGTGAAGTTTTCCATTTCATGATGATTTTTCTGGTTTAATTGGATTATGATGGTGTGGTTGTTTGTGATGATTGGCAATGGACTATAATGGCTCTAGTGGATGTGAAATGTGGATAAATGCAACCAATTTTGGATTTGGTGTGAAAATTGAAAAGCTAGGGTTCTTAAATCCCCAATTCTGTCCGGTTTTGGATCATAGGGTTAGAGGCCGAATTTGACTTTCCTCAAAACATGAAAGTTGTAGGTATTGATGTGTTTGAGGTGCCTGTAAAATTTCAGGTCATTTGGATTAATGTAGAATGAGTTATGACGAAATTACTGTAACTGTTCTGCTTTGGACAGAATGCGAAAACTGCGATAGTAATTGGCTATTTTGACTGGAATTGGTTTGGATTTTGGAGTTGGTGTCTTCTGATGAAATGTAGCTGGATGACTTAGCTAACTTATGCCTTTGGAATTTCGGCATTTGGACTTGTATGGACTGAGATATACCGATTACAGTTTTCTGTGTTTTGCAAACCTGTTTTGGTAATTCTGGTATAGTATTTGGCATTTTTGACCTAGTTGGGCTAGGAAATGGATTGAGTGACCTTCTACATTGTTGTAGCCCTGTTTCATAGCTTCCAAACGGTGGGTCTTACACCCCCAACCGATAATTGTAGTGAGAGTTGTGTCATTACCGCATTATGACATCAAAACTGTTTTTCTGGTTTTGAGCTTAACCTTCATTTCCGGACTTTTCCCTAGCTTGACTTGTCTTTGTACTACTTGGAGCTTGCTGAATGGATATTAGATGAACTTATTTGTGTGACTTTGGGACTGGCTGGAGTAATAATGAAGCCATGATGGCTGGAAAAGTTAGCAAATGTAAGGGAAGTGTTGTCCGAACTTTGAAGGGACTTGTTTGCATTGGGTTTGTGATCTAAGGCTTGGAGTTGAGCAAGGCAATGATACATGATGGATGGTTTCTGAGCCGTGGAGGTGAGTGACCCTAAACTGTTTCCAAAGTTCTTATGAACCGTTTCTTGCACTATTTACTTGATTGCATATCATGAGTGCTTGCATGTGGCCCATGACATGTTTTGGCTTAAATGAGTACTTGGAATTCGTATGCTGAACACCAACGTCTCCACCTCTGTGTACTGTTCATCTGGAGCAAATGGCTCCCCCACTGACTGTTTACTGTTTAATGTTTGTTTGGAGCGTTGGGTGTTTCAGTACAACGATTTCGCTGGCTCATGAGAGCAATAAATGTACAGTTGATCTTGAAATCATGACATCACTGAAATGAACGACTGTAAAACTGAATTGATTACTGATTTTAATGGTTACTCGCTGAGCTTCTAGCTCACCCAAAAATGTTTTATTTCCCCCCCCCCGCAGGGCTCAAGGCGAAGAAAAGCTTGGAGTGCTTATTCACGTGACTGGATGGCTTATATCGTGTATAGTTTAAGTTTGGATCTATTTGATGTACGAGTTGGTCTTGTATAAATATTTGAAATTGATATGGATGTAAGTATACGTTCCACGATTGGAATCAGTTTCCGCTGCATTTGTAATATGTAATCATTGGAGAATTTGATGTAATTTTGAGGTTTATTCTTGTAATTCATTTGAGGATTGTAGTGAGCGACTGAGTCCCGGCGAGAGCTGGGCAGGCGGCCCGCCGAACCCTCTGGTTCGCCTTAGGGGGAGGTGGGGCCGTCACATATTTGAACTATTCGATGTGAAATGCTTAAAGAGCATACTTATGTGATTACTTGAAATACTAGATATGAAATGTTTGGAGAGCATATTTACATGATGTGTTTAAATGATTAATTATGCTATGGAAGCATAAGTCGGTTGGAGTAAATCTCCTCGACTCTTACGTGGTGAAAGTGAAAAACGGCCAATGGCGGCCTATTGAAATGACATATGTCTACCAATTAACCGTAATTACTACCGTTAACCGTTTACCGTTTACCGTTAACCGTGTTTACTTACCGTTTTCTAATCTATTTGGTTACTTGCTTACTTGGTTATCTGCTTACGTGATCACCAACTTACTTGGTTACTTGACCACCTGATTACTTGATTATCATGAATCACATGTTATATGAAGCTATCCATCATTATTAGGCGAGTGTGTACTTTACCTCACTCGACCTACTCAAATGATGAATTTTACCTTTTGTCGGATTACTTGGTTACCTGTGCATGTTGTAAGCTCTAAGCTGAACTTGGGCCCTGCCCTTGGTTACTGACCTACTCGAGCCAGGACTGGGCTCGGTCGGGTAGGTTGGAACTCTGGGCCACCGTTTCGGTATACTCGAGTATTACCATTGGAGGGATAAGGCGATGGCCAGACCGTACCGTGGGGATCAGAAGTCATAAGGTGCAGATGACCGACAGAGTTCCACTGGAACACCGTATCCTACCGTATATGTTTACCTTGTATCATGATAATTGTTTCATGCTAAAATGTCAACATGAAATCCTGAACTATGCCTGTGATATGCTCCATACCTGTTACCTGACCAATGTACTTATATCATGATACCTGTCTCATGATAAATGTCTCATACCATGATAAATGTCTCGAATTTCTCGTACAATGATTATCACCTCATGATAACACGCCATTGTGTAACATTGAACCATGCATATGATATGCCCAACTTACTTGATTTATTTGAACTGTTAGAGTGTATTGGAACCTCACTGGGCTGTGTAGCTCATCCCACGTTGTGGTTTTCTTTTACAGGGTTCGAGACCAAGGGTGCTCGTGAGTAGTACTAGATTGTTTTCTTTTGAAAACTTTAAGTTATATTATAACGGATGGCTATTGTACCCTTTTCCGTTGGGTTGTATTTAAGCTTGGAAGCTGCATAATTGTAAGTGTGAGATATTTGGAGTACTTTAATTATGTATTGAAGTTACTTAAAGTATTTCGAGCTTTTGAATGATGGATTGTAGTGAGTCCTGGCGAGAGCTGGGCAGGCGTCCCGCGGATACCCTTTGGTTCGCCTTAGGGAGAAGTGGGGGCGTTACAAGTGATGCTTCAACCTCTCCCCTATAGTTAATGATGGTTATTTTGTGCTTAATGGTGGCATGGGTGTTGAAATATATGATTTGTTTCTTGATTTGAGGAGTTTTGGAGAAGTTTTTATTTTATTGGGAATTTTTCTGGTTTAATATGAATGGGATGTTGTGGCCTTGTATGATGAATTGTAATGGTTGATAATGACTCTATGAGGTGTATTGGATAGGAAAATGCAATCAATTTTGGATTTGGTGTGAAAATTGAAAAGTTAGGGTTCATAGAATCCCATTTCTGTCCGGTTTTAGATCACTGGGTTGGAGGCCGAATTGGACTTTTCTCAAAACATGAAAGTTGTAGGTATTGATGTGTTTAAGGTGTCTGTAAAATTTCAGGTCATTTGGATGAGTGTGGAGTGAGTTATGCCGTTTCTACTGTAGCTGTTCTGCATGGAGCAGAATGTGAAAACTGCGATAGTAATTGGCCTTTTTGACTGGAATTGGTTTGGATTTTGAAGTTGGTGTCTTCTGATGAAATGTAGCTGAATGTCTTAGCTAACATATGCCTTTGGAATTTCGGCAATTGGACTTGTATGGACTGAGATATACCGATTACAGTTTTCTGCGTTTTGCAAACCTGTTTTGGGAATTCTGGTATAGTATTTCGTATATTTGACCTAGTTGTGTTAGGAACTGGATTGAATGACCTTCTACAATGTTGTAACCCTGTTCCTTGGCTTCGAAACGGTGGGTCTTACACCCCCATCCGATAACCGTAGTGAAATTGACGCCATTACCGCATAATAAGTGTAAAACAGTTTTTCCTAATCGGGGCCAAGACTATTGCTAATTTTAATTTCTGGTTTGCTATCGTGTTCATTTATGCGTATGAAACCCTATTGGGGTTGTGTTTAGCATTGTTTGGTGACTCGTTCTCGAGTCTCATTGTATGTGTTACATGTTTTAGGGCGTGACGGTAGCTCACGACGTCCTGGTGACCACGGTGTATGAAACACCACTTTCTCACTTGGTGAGTATACTACTCACTAAATGGTTACTATGTGGCTTTGCTAAATGCTTATGTGAAGCCTTGAAGGCTTACTTGCATATTGGAATTGATTAAGGTGAGGGTGTACTTGACCGCCCTCACCTCTTTTGATATTGTCATTGATTGGCTACCGTTTTATTGCATTATTGAACTTGATATATTGGTTGGTGGATTCCATTTCATGGAAACTGAATTGATGTCGTTTGGACGATGTCCAACGGCCTTACTGCATTACTGAGCTCAACCCCGTTTGGTAGTCAATCGAATCGAGCCGGCGAGGGCTTGGTCGTGAAGATTGAATTGCCACGGGGACTGTACTGGGGAACCTTGTGGTAATGAGACCCTTGGTTCCGGTAAACTCGAGTATTACCAAAACTACTGAAATGAAGTGCGGGCCCGGTTGGGGTATGTTAGGTGGAAGGATTGGAAGTAAAGGGTGGTCTACGGTTTGGTACTTTTAACATTGACGGAGAGTCAATGAGGTTGGATCAAGATTTCAAGCGTGGAAATTGGCTCTTGAGAGCCGACCGTATCCTTTTACCGTTTTGCTTCATTGCTTATTTGTGCACTTTAAATGAAAGTTCATTTTATATGACTGTGATTGCTTATTGGGTAGTATACTACTGGGCTTTAGCTCATACCGTGCCATTTGTTTTCCTTACAGGAAAATGAAAACTTTTGGAAAGGATTTTGATAGTTGGATGACAAGTTGAGCTCTTGTACATGTAATTTTGTTTAGCTCCTTGAGGGTGATAACCCTAAGTGTATAGCTTTCTTTAATGAAGGGCTTGTGTTGGCCTAATGGTATTGGTATGAACTAATGGGATAGCTTGTACGCCGTTTGGCTTGTAAATGTTGATTTCCAATGTATTTATATGCTTGGCTGTGATTCGGATAATTTTCGGATCGAGACGACTTCAAACGAAAACGGAAAAAAATTTTGCCGCAGATGAACAGTGCCAAATCCGACCAGGAATCCGGCCAGAAACTGGCCGGATTGAAGGCCGGATTGCCTGTGAAAATTTGGAAATCCGGCCAGTGGCTCACTGGCTGGTATCCGGCCAGACAATCCAGCCGGAATCTTGGCCGGATTGCGAGGGAAAATTGAATTTCTTGGTTTTGCTCTCGGCCTTGTATCCGGCCGAGAATCCGGCTGGATTCTGACGTGTCTTCTACTGTTCACTTCGGCTTCAATTTTTGTTTTTTTTTTATTTTGTGTTTTTGACTTGTTTGCGCGCATTGTTATGTTCCGGAACGTAATAGACCCACGTAAACTGTACCGTTAGTTCTGGCGAGAGTTGGGCAGGCAGTCCGCTAACCCCTTTGGTTCACCTTAGGGGAAGGTGGGGCTGTCACAGGTGGTATCAGAGCCTAGGTTTGAGTTAGCCTGGGTGTTATAGGAATGCTTGATCTGAGGGTTTATTGTTTATGGTTTTTAAGCTTATTGATTCTTATTTTTACACTTTTGGTGTAGGATGGACAGTTCCAGTGGACCTAGTGATGGCCCTGCGGCCCAGCGACCCCGTGTAGCGCTCCCGATGATTAAGTACCGGATCCGGCCAAAGGGGGCCGTTATTCGTTGGAGCCGGTCTAACCGTCTTCGGCGGTGCGCGTGTAAAGAGAAGTATGCTTACCCGAATGCCCTCGTTTTGGCAGTTGTGAAGGAAAGAAAGGAGCTGGCAAAAGCTAATGCCAAGCTTGAGGTTGAGGTAAATCAGTTAAAGGCGGCCAATGAGGGGCAAGCCAAAAGGATAGAGGATCTGAAGTACGATGTACTAGAGGCGGAGGATAGAGTCGATGACCTCTGTGCCCAGCTGAGGGAGGCGCGTGAGCGCGAGTCTAAGAGGGCTCAGAATGTGAGGACTCGAGCCGCTGCAATCCTAAACCTCTGTGCCGAGGTGGTGGAAGGAGTGAGCGATAAGGACTCCTGTGCGGGGTCTGAGACTAGGGTTGGATCCACTCCGTCGAGTAGGTCTCATAGCTCATCTTCGGGCTAGGTTATGACTCCTAGAGTTGTTATAGATAGTTTTGGTCTTGTGTATAGGGCGGATAGGGATAGAGCCTTAGCTAACCGTTTTGGATGTAGGGTTAGCTACGTGTAAATTTCTTTTGATAGGCCTATCCTCGGAAGGATTGTTTATGTACGTACGTGCCTTGGCCGTACTTGACTGACTGCTTGTATATATATGTTTGGCGTGTATATATGTGTGCTTGTGACCCTGTGTGAAATGTATCAATATGTGTTATGTGAAAGTTTATGTGTTACATACCTGCTTTGGTTTAGTACTTTTGCCTAGACCGAGTGAACTTAGGGAAGGAACACGAAGTGGTCGGGGACGCGGGCGCGGTAGGCAACCCACACCGGTTAGGGAAACGGGGGAAGCTTCTACTGGACCTAACCCTGGACCGCAATTAGACCCCAATGTGCAAATCGCTGCTGCTATGCAGCAAATGACCAACCTACCCGCACAGGTAGTGCAACAACAGGGCCAAAACCCAAACCCTAACCCTGGAAACCCTGGCCATCATGTCGAGAGTGAAGATAGAGCGTTAGAACGGTTTCAAAAGTTTTCTCCGCCAAAGTTTATTGGGGAACCCGACCCTGATGTGGCTGAGAAATGGCTTGAGAAAATGGTTGATATATTCGCGGCCCTACACTCCCCGGACGAACGGCAGGTCACTTTTGCCGTGTTTCAACTTGAAGGGGCTGCCCGTTCCTGGTGGAACGTAATTAGACAGAAATGGGAACGGGAGCAGACACCGAGGACTTGGGTGAACTTCATCCGGGAATTTAATGCCAAGTTTCTCCCTCCCTTAGTCCAGGAGAGGAAGGAGGACGAGTTTATCCGGCTCCGACAAGGGGCTCAGACGGTGGCGGAGTACGAGAGCCAGTTTACCCGCCTGTCCAAATTCGCGCCTGAACTGATCATGACTGAGCAACGACGGGTGAGGCGCTTCATTCAGGGTTTGAATGTGGAGATCCAGAAAGACCTCGCGGCGGCTCAAATCACTACATTTAGCGAGGCAATGGAGAAGGTCCAACGGGTTGAGAGTGCACGGCTTCAGGTCCGAAACTTCCAGGCTAAAAAGCGTGGTTTTCCTGGGAGTACATCTGGACAGGGTGAGAAGAGCACTCCCTCTAAGTTTGGACGAGTCACGGGAGGTGGTCGACAATCTGGATCAGGCAGAGGGACTCCGTTCAGGGGCGGCCAAGCTGGGCGAGGACAAAGGGGAAACGCTCGGAGTGGCTCGGCTTTGGCACCTCGCGGTCCCTGTGGGCACTGTGGGAAAGCAAACCACACCGAAGATGATTGCTGGAGGAAACTGGGTAAGTGCCTGCGGTGTGGAAGTGCGGACCATCAACTGGCTACATGCCCGGTCCTGAAACAAGACGGAAAGGGAAGTCAGCTACCGTCGAGGACCAATACTGGACCAGCCAAGGGAGACGGATCCAAACCAAAGGTGCCAGCTAGGGTGTATTCCTTAGAGCCCCATCAGGTCCCAGAGTCTTCCGAGATGGTGGAAGGTACGATCCCTATTTTCCACCGCTTTGCCAAAGTTTTAATTGATCCTGGTGCCACTCATTCGTTTGTTAACCCTGATTTCATGTGTGGCATCGATATAAAACCTGCTAGCTTACCATATGACCTAGAGGTCAGTACACCTACGGGGAATCAACGTTTGGTGACTAGTATGGTTTATAAGGATTGCGATGTATGGGTAGGTGAAAGAAAGTTTTTAGGGGACTTGATTAGCTTATCCATTAAGGGGTACGACGTAATTCTGGGTATGGACTGGTTAGCCAAATATAACGCCCAACTGGACTGTAAAACGAAAATAGTTGAATTTCGCATTCCTGGCGAGGCAACCTTAAGGTTAGATATAAGGGGTAGGTTAGCCTCATCTGCTCTCATTTCGGGCATTCGAGCTAGGAAATTGATAAGTAGAGGGGCGCAAGGATTTTTGGCCTTCTTAATTAATACCCCTACGGATAAGTTAAAGGTAGAAGATGTGACCATAGTGAGGGAATTTCCGGATGTATTTCCTGACGAGTTAGTAGCCCTACCGCCGGAAAGAGAGATAGAATTTCGAATTGACCTTTTACCTGGAACTGCACCTATCTCAAAAACCCCTTACCGAATGGCGCCTGCAGAACTTAAGGAGCTTAAGTTGCAATTGCAAGATCTGTTGGAGTGCGGTTTCATTCACGAGAGTGAGTCTCCTTGGGGAGCTCCTGTTCTATTTGTGAAGAAAAAGGATGGAACCTTGAGGATGTGCATTGACTATCGGGGTCTAAATAATGTAACGATCAAGAATAAGTATCCACTGCCCCACATCGACGAATTGTTCGACCAGTTGCAAGGAGCAGTGGTCTTCTCCAAGTTGGACCTCCGACAGGGATACTACCAGTTGTTGATTAGGAAGGAGGACATTCCGAAAACTGCTTTCAATTCAAGATACGGGCATTACGAGTTCGCTGTTATGCCCTTTGGACTGACTAATGCTCCCGCCGCTTTCATGGACCTAATGCATAGGGTTTTCAAACCCTACCTGGACCGATTTGTCGTGGTGTTTATTGACGACATTTTGGTCTACTCTAAGACACGCGAGGAGCACGAGGAGCATTTGAGAGTGGTACTGCAGACGTTACGGGAACATCAACTGTATGCCAAATTTAGTAAATGCGAGTTCTGGTTGGAGAAAGTAGCGTTTCTAGGGCACGTGATCTCCCACGAAGGTATTTCGGTGGACCCGGCGAAGGTTGAGGCCGTGACAAATTGGAAGAGGCTAGAAACCCCCACGGAGATTCGCAGCTTTCTAGGGCTAGCTGGATACTACCGAAGGTTTATTAAGGAATTTTCCAAACTAGCAGGACCTTTAACTGACTTGACAAAGAAGCATGGCCAGTTTATCTGGAACAGCCGATGCGAAACGAGTTTTCAGGAATTAAAGAAAAGATTGACCATGGCTCCAGTACTGGTCTTGCCAAATGGAGTGGACGGGTTTGCAGTATATGCGGACGCGTCGCGAGAGGGATTGGGATGTGTTTTGATGCAGAACCGGAATGTGATAGCTTTTGCTTCTAGGAAATTGAAGCTTCACGAGCAGAACTATCCGACTCACGACCTGGAACTGGCCGCAGTTGTGTTTGCTCTGAAAAAGTGGAGGCACTACCTATATGGGGTGACCTTCGAAGTATATTCGGATCACAAGAGCCTTAGATATCTTTTCTCCCAGAAGGAACTGAACATGAGGCAACGGCGATGGATGGAATTTCTGGAAGATTACGACTGTACGATCAATTACCATCCGGGAAAGGCAAATGTGGTAGCAGATGCCTTGAGTCGTAAGGTGCAAGTAGCGGGACTAATGATTAAGGAGTGGGATTTGCTAGAATCCGTGTGTGAGTGGAAACCCTGTCTAGGGAGCCATAAGGTGATATTTGGCAATGTTAGGGTTACCTCCACTCTACTGGAACGTATAAAAAAGGCGCAAAGCAAGGATTTGATGGTACGGAAGTGGAGAGAGAAATTGGAAAAGGGAGAAACAACGGACTTCAATTTGAGTCCTGAGGGTCATTTGAAGTATCGGAACCGAATCGTAGTACCGAAGGAAGAGGTGTTGAAAGAGGAAATTCTGGAGGAAGCTCATCGGTCCAAGTATACAATCCATCCGGGTAGCAGCAAGATGTATCAAGACCTGAAAGGGACCTATTGGTGGGATAATACGAAGAGGGAAATAGCTCAATACGTGCAGAAATGTCTTATTTGCCAGCAAGTGAAGGCAGAGCATAAAAAACCATCGGGTCTATTACAACCCTTGGAGATACCCGAGTGGAAGTGGGAAAACATCACAATGGACTTCGTTTCCGGTTTACCGAGGACGCAAAGGGGACACGATGCCGTTTGGGTGATCGTTGATCGATTAACCAAGTCGGCCCATTTCTTGCCGGTAAACATGAAATATTCAATGGACAAGTTGGCTCGGCTGTACATGGATGAGGTTGTAAGACTACACGGAGTGCCTGTGAGCATCGTCTCCGATCGGGATCCACGGTTTGTATCACGATTTTGGCAGAAATTCCAAGAAACCTTGGGGACTAAACTCAATTTGAGCACTACCTATCATCCTCAGACGGATGGCCAGTCAGAACGGACAATTCAAACTCTCGAGGACATGCTACGAACGTGCATTCTGGACTTTGGAGGCAACTGGGGTCAGCACATGACTTTAGTAGAGTTTGCGTACAACAATAGCTTCCATTCGTCGATTCAAATGGCTCCGTACGAGGCTCTTTACGGACGCAAGTGCCGCTCACCGATTTACTGGGATGAAGTTGGTGAAAAGAAAGCGCTAGACCCGGCAACCATTCCATGGATGGAAGAGGCTCAGGAGAAGGTCAAGTTGATTCGGCAACGACTTCAAACAGCTCAGAGTCGACAAAAGAGCTACGCGGATAATCGAAGAAAAGATTTGGAATTTGAAATTGGAGACCATGTATTTCTCAAAATCACACCCTTACGAAGTCTTACAGCGGGGAAAGGAAAGAAGTTTCAACCGCGGTACGTCGGACCCTACAAGATCCTTCAGAGGGTTGGAGCGGTCGCGTATCGATTGGAACTACCGTCTAGTCTTTCTCGAATCCATGATGTATTCCACGTCTCGATGCTAAAGAAGTACCATCCTGATCCATCCCATGTATTGCAACCGGAAGAGATCGAAGTAGATGAATCGCTTGCCTATGAAGAGAAACCGGTTCAAGTACTCGATCGAAAAGTCAAAGAGCTCCGAAACAAGAAGATTCCATTAGTGAAAGTGCTATGGAGAAACCACGGAGTGGAGGAAGCTACCTGGGAGATGGAAGAGGAAATGCGAGATAAATATCCAAACCTTTTCGAGAATTAAGGTGAGAAATTTCGAGGGCGAAATTCTTTTAAGGGGGGGAGAGTGTGAGAACCCGTAAAACCCTAATATTTTCCCTAGGGTTTATTTCCCCTTAATTGCATGTTTTCTGCATTTTCGGGCTTAGAAATATTTTCCTGGTAGATTTTATGAGCAATTATAGTTTTTAGATGATTTTTCCAGTATTGGAGAATTTTTAGAAAATTAAGAATATATATTGGACGTGGGACCCACTAGTGCGAAAAGTTCGGAAAAATTCGGCCAATAAGGTTAAGTTTCGGATACTATGTAAAATTTATCGGGTGTTAAGTGATAAGTAGAGTGTGTGAAGTGATTGATGTGAGAGAGAAAAGAAAGATAAGAAGGCATTAATGGAGGTGACAAGTGTCACTTTCCTATTGGATGCCTTTTAAGAATTACTATTCACAATTTTGACTTTTTTGACCAAAGGTTAAATATCCAAAAAATGGCACAAAATTCACCATTTTTCTCTCCTTGTTGGCCGGCCACCTTGAGCAAGAAAGGAAGGAGATTTCTTCAATTTTCAAGCTTCTACTTGGTGCAAATCAACCAAAAACATTTGCTTCCATCCATTTCACTCCATAAAATTCTTCCTTCTAGAGCTAGTAAGTTGTTTGGTGAACTTTGTTTGAAGGTTTAAGGTGTCCAACATCCTCCACTCTCTTGTTTCTTGGTAAGTGATGCTTCAACCTCTCCCCTATAGTTAATGATGGTTATTTTGTGCTTAATGGTGGCATGGGTGTTGAAATATATGATTTGTTTCTTGATTTGAGGAGTTTTGGAGAAGTTTTTATTTTATTGGGAATTTTTCTGGTTTAATATGAATGGGATGTTGTGGCCTTGTATGATGAATTGTAATGGTTGATAATGACTCTATGAGGTGTATTGGATAGGAAAATGCAATCAATTTTGGATTTGGTGTGAAAATTGAAAAGTTAGGGTTCATAGAATCCCATTTCTGTCCGGTTTTAGATCACTGGGTTGGAGGCCGAATTGGACTTTTCTCAAAACATGAAAGTTGTAGGTATTGATGTGTTTAAGGTGTCTGTAAAATTTCAGGTCATTTGGATGAGTGTGGAGTGAGTTATGCCGTTTCTACTGTAGCTGTTCTGCATGGAGCAGAATGTGAAAACTGCGATAGTAATTGGCCTTTTTGACTGGAATTGGTTTGGATTTTGAAGTTGGTGTCTTCTGATGAAATGTAGCTGAATGTCTTAGCTAACATATGCCTTTGGAATTTCGGCAATTGGACTTGTATGGACTGAGATATACCGATTACAGTTTTCTGCGTTTTGCAAACCTGTTTTGGGAATTCTGGTATAGTATTTCGTATATTTGACCTAGTTGTGTTAGGAACTGGATTGAATGACCTTCTACAATGTTGTAACCCTGTTCCTTGGCTTCGAAACGGTGGGTCTTACACCCCCATCCGATAACCGTAGTGAAATTGACGCCATTACCGCATAATAAGTGTAAAACAGTTTTTCCTAATCGGGGCCAAGACTATTGCTAATTTTAATTTCTGGTTTGCTATCGTGTTCATTTATGCGTATGAAACCCTATTGGGGTTGTGTTTAGCATTGTTTGGTGACTCGTTCTCGAGTCTCATTGTATGTGTTACATGTTTTAGGGCGTGACGGTAGCTCACGACGTCCTGGTGACCACGGTGTATGAAACACCACTTTCTCACTTGGTGAGTATACTACTCACTAAATGGTTACTATGTGGCTTTGCTAAATGCTTATGTGAAGCCTTGAAGGCTTACTTGCATATTGGAATTGATTAAGGTGAGGGTGTACTTGACCGCCCTCACCTCTTTTGATATTGTCATTGATTGGCTACCGTTTTATTGCATTATTGAACTTGATATATTGGTTGGTGGATTCCATTTCATGGAAACTGAATTGATGTCGTTTGGACGATGTCCAACGGCCTTACTGCATTACTGAGCTCAACCCCGTTTGGTAGTCAATCGAATCGAGCCGGCGAGGGCTTGGTCGTGAAGATTGAATTGCCACGGGGACTGTACTGGGGAACCTTGTGGTAATGAGACCCTTGGTTCCGGTAAACTCGAGTATTACCAAAACTACTGAAATGAAGTGCGGGCCCGGTTGGGGTATGTTAGGTGGAAGGATTGGAAGTAAAGGGTGGTCTACGGTTTGGTACTTTTAACATTGACGGAGAGTCAATGAGGTTGGATCAAGATTTCAAGCGTGGAAATGGGCTCTTGAGAGCCGACCGTATCCTTTTACCGTTTTGCTTCATTGCTTATTTGTGCACTTTAAATGAAAGTTCATTTTATATGACTGTGATTGCTTATTGGGTAGTATACCACTGGGCTTTAGTTCATACCGTGCCATTTGTTTTCCTTACAGGAAAATGAAAACTTTTGGAAAGGATTTTGATAGTTGGATGACAAGTTGAGCTCTTGTACATGTAATTTTGTTTAGCTCCTTGAGGGTGATAACCCTAAGTGTATAGCTTTCTTTAATGAAGGGCTTGTGTTGGCCTAATGGTATTGGTATGAACTAATGGGATAGCTTGTACGCCGTTTGGCTTGTAAATGTTGATTTCCAATGTATTTATATGCTTGGCTGTGATTCGGATAATTTTCAGATCGAGACGACTTCAAACGAAAACGGAAAAAAATTTTGCCGCAGATGAACAGTGCCAAATCCGGCCAGGAATCCGGCCAGAAACTGGCCGGATTGAAGGCCGGATTGCCTGTGAAAATTTGGAAATCCGGCCAGTTGCTCACTGGCCGGTATCCGGCCAGACAATCCGGCCGGAATCTTGGCCGGATTGCCGGCCGGATTGCGAGGGAAAATTGAATTTCTTGGTTTTGCTCTCGGCCTTGTATCCGGCCGAGAATCCGGCCGGATTCTGACGTGTCTTCTACTGTTCACTCCGGCTTCAATTTTTGTTTTTTTTTATTTTGTGTTTTTGACTTGTTTGCGCGCATTGTTATGTTCCGGAACATAATAGACCGACGTAAACTGCACCGTTAGTCCTGGCGAGAGCTGGGCAGGCAGTCCGCTAACCCCTTTGGTTCGCCTTAGGGGAAGGTGGGGCTGTCACAAATATGCTATACCTGTGATATGTTCAAATTACTCGTAGAATGATAATTGTCTCATGTTCATATGTCAACGTGCAACCCTGAACCATACATGTCGTATGCTCAATTATTTGATTTATTAGAACTGCTAGAGTGTCTTGGAACCTCACTTGGCTATGTAGCTCATCCCACGTTTTTTGTTCTTTAACAGGGTTCGAGACCAAGAGTGCTCGTGAATAGTATTAGATAGCTTTCTTTTGAAAATTTAAAGTTGTATTACAGCAGATAGCTGTAGTAAATATTCTTTTGGATTGTATTAAACTTGGGAGCTGATTAATTGTAAGTGTGAGATATTTTGGAGTAATTTAATTATGTATTGAAGTTATTTGAAGTATTCCGAACTTTTGAATTGTGGATTGTAGTGAGTCCTGGCGAGAGTTGGGCAGGCGTCTCGCGGATACCCTTTGGTTCGCCTTAGGGAGAAGTGGGGCGTCACAGTTGGTATCAGAGTTTAGGCTTTAGATCTTGTAGTGTATCCTAAGCTTAAAAGTTTAGGGTGGTGAACTGTGGTACTGGTTTGAAAGTTAAGTGACTATTTGTAGGGATAAAAATCAGAGCCGTTTCGCGTGATCTCTGCGTGGGGTGAGTTTGGGCCAAATGGTGTTATGGTCCTTATGATGTGAATAAGTAAAAGTTTAAGTGTTCTTCTGGAAATGTAAACTGTAAATCATGAATGTGATAGGTATAACCCTTTATCTTGATATTTGAGGAAATTTGATATGTATGTTGGGTAAGAATCTCAAAAGTGGTGATTTACGCTTGGGACCGGCCGGCTTGAGTTGTGAATTATCTTATTTCGGATTCTTGTACCTGAATACTTGAGAGTTTAGGGCAATCCTAAGGACTTGAGATCTCCATTTGTGGGGAATAAGAATGAATCGATATTTTACGTGAATAGTTACAGGAAATCAATAATTGTTTAGTTATGACAGTACAATAATTAAGAGTAGGACGCGGAGAAAACCGTAGCCCAAGATCCTTATGTTGGAATTGAAGTTGAACATGTTAGGAAACGGGAATCATTTAGTTTCAATTAATCTAGTGAAGCACTACTTGTGATCTTTCGTAGTGGGACGATGGGAGTAGAACTTAAGAGTTTGTGCCTTAGAGATGGATGCACTTTTGATAATCACTTGTTCATTTTTGTTTATTGACTTTGATTTGATATATACTTTACTTGGTTTGTTTGTGACCTCTTGATTCATATTATGACTTTTGATATATATAAAGAATCATGCTCCTAATTCTAAATGTATTTGTAACTTGTATATGCTTTAAGTTCTTCTATACCTAATTATTCCTTTTCTTACGCCTATAAACTTATATTAAGTATGGCTCGGCAAGGACAATGAATGAGTTGTGGTGTGGGTTTTGGTAACCCGCACTCTTGAGAAAGAATGATGGCCGGTCTTATGTAATCCAATGGGTTGTTAGTGATAGATATGAATCAGAAATGAACGAAAAGATTAGACTTACGAGTGATATAAAAGATTGATCTAGTTGGGTACCTAGAGAGGTTCTCCCCTGTTCAATTTTAATAATTGTTCTACTGTATCTTGTGGTTGGTCCTGTGGACATGTTTCAACCTTTTATGAATGTTTGAACTTTCGAAGTATTTCATTGGTTATTTGTGAAGTGACTTGAACTCATTATTTATCTATTGTACTTAAAAAAAACACTTTCTCTCTTAAAAGCGTTTTCTAGAATATATATTTATTCAAACGCAATTCTTAACTCGAAACTTTGATGAAATTTTTGAAACATCCTTCAGTTATATGTTATTTCATTGTATATGCTCTTTAATACCCATGCATTGAGTCGCATGATTAATCTTCTTAAATGTATTTGAGGAATTTGAAATATGTATTAATGACGGTGGCAAAAACATTACCTGAAGTTTCTTACTAAGAAAACTTAGTTTCAGACCATGAAGAAAGGTTTGTATCTTTTAACACTAATTTTGAAATTGTGAATCGTATTTTGCCACATACATATTCGAAATATATAAAAAAAAACAACCTCATTTTTGTCTTACATATTATGATTGACTTGATTTGAACAAAAATTTGAGTGGTCATTTGGGACCAAAGAAATTCGGTTATTTCTAAAATTGTTAATTTTGGAGATCGAATGCCAGTAAATGATTTTTGGACAAATTGAGTCAAAAATTTTGGTAAAGTTAGTTTTCTATTGAAAATATATCTTCCTATTCGAGTTTCGAACCACCAGATGGAATCATTTAACTAGACTTTTAATTGACCCTGGAGTTGACTATTCTTGTGAAAACCCTATTTTCATGAGTGGTACAAGTAAAGTGTGATTGCTGCCCTATAGTTTGGAGGGTAGGAGTCCTATGAAAAAATCAGTACTTAATTATTAGTGCAAGTTATAGAAGCAGTGAATTTTGGTAGATCTAGTGAACCTGACAAATAAGGGGTACGATATTATCGTAAGTGTGCATTTCGAGCATGAAATTCTTTTAAGGATGGGAGGTTATGAGAATCCAAAAATTTTCTTATTTTATTTTATTTTACTGGCTTAATTAATTATTTAATTCGACTATTTAAAATTCATTTATATGGAAAAACACATCTCTTATATTTTTAAGGCATTTTGTTAGAAAAGTTACTTTTCGAAAACTCGTTTATTTTGGAACAACAAGTACACATTTTTCGAGACTATATTTGAATTAAAGGTGTACTAATTTTGGAAAAAGTAAGAATGATCAATAGTGAATTAAGAAAAGTCGTGAGGACTCACAAAATTTATTTATTTTAAACTCCTGTTACGAGTTTATTTAAATATTTAATTGCCTGTTTGTCCGAATATTATTTTCTAACCTTTTTAGACCCAATTACATAGAACTATAACTTACGTGTATTTTTAAAATGACTTGTTATGAAAATTAATTTTTGGAAGCTCGTTTAGTGAGAATAGTGAATACGCGTTTTCGAGACAGTGATCGATTTGGGGATACAGTGAGTTTGAAAAATTGGAAACTTATACATCAGTCTTAAAAATAGGTATTTTTATGTTTAAGTACTCAAGTATTAGTTAGTAGTATTATCGTTATAAGAATTTCTTAGAGGCTTCACCGTAGCGCGTATAAATCGAAAATTCGCGTATATCGAGTCGGAGCGGTTAATCGGAGAATTAAGGAATTTATTCTAGACTATTAAGAGTGAATAATAATAGTATGAATACAAGTGCATTGGAGGTTTAGTGCACTAATGAAAGAAACCCGAGAGGAAACGAGTACGAAACGCGCACGTACGCGCACTAGTCTTGGTTGACTTTTGGAGTATTCTTAGCCACACATTCTTAAGCTTCCTCAAGAAGCTTTTGCAGCTGGAACAACCTTTCTTTTCTCCTCTACCAACCGTGCATCACCCCAAGGAAGAAGACAACAAAAATTCTTCTTCAACAACTCCCTCATTTCTCACCCAAATCACTCCAAAATTTAACTACAACTTGCAAACAACTTGGAGATTCACTTACACTAGGAAGAAAGCTTCATTTCCACGGTTTTCTTGCGGCTCAAAGTGACCAAAATTTTCTGATCTTGATCATCTAAGGAGGTAATGACGATCAACCCCTTGAATTTTAGTTTATGGAAGTTATATTGCACTTGTGAACTCATATATCCATGTGGGTAGATTTATTTATGTTGGATTTTGGTGTGTGAGCTCTATGAACTCCCACAATGACTTGAGGATTGATTTTATGGGTTTTGATGTGATTAATATTGGTTTAGTGCTTAAATTAGTGGATGTAAATTATATTGATCAAAGGAAACTCAAAGAAGGTGTAATGGACAAAAGTGACAGTTTTACCCCTGCCATGTTCGTGCACTTTAGTGCAAATTTTTGAAATTCTAATGACTTGTTTATGATGTATACATGTTATATGGATTGTGCAGAAAGTTTCATTGAAAAATAACATGATTTGGTTGGCCAAACGTTGTGATTTCGGAAGTTCGGCAAATCTGGAAATTTTCCCGTCACTGCCCTGGCAGTGTTTTTCAAACGGCCATAACTTTTTACTCCAATATCGAAATCGAGTGCCTTTTGTGGCATTGGAAACTAGACATTCCCAGATTTCCAATGGTATAAAATTCATATCCATACTACACTTGAGTGAACCGTACCACTCATTTGAACATGACTGTCATGTTTCGCTGGTTCACTGGAGTCCACGTCTTGAGCTGCAACTTGATGCTCAAAGATGAGTTAGTTGTGGACAGATTTTAAAAAACAATTTCTTCTGAGAAATTGTAACCTTATGAATCAAGTTTTCAATGCCACCGACTACGCTCAATTCCAAGTTGAATTGAGTGAGATATGGCCAAATTACAGACCTGGATTTTTGCTTGAAAATCCCCTTTTGGCTAGTTAAATGGCCTAACTTGATTTGGGACTTGTTGTTTTGGAAACTTTGATGTCCAATATCTACCAAACTTTATATTAGATGTTCCTTAGACTTTTTTCACAAATAAACCAGATTTGGGTTGGCTGCATTGGACAAAATGTTTAAAAAGGAAAGAAGAGCTAAAAGACAGTTTTGCCTTTGGAAATTTCTTGAATTTTGATGGTTTAGTTAACTACCTTTCCGTGTGAATTTTCAAATAAAATTTGATAGAGGAGTAGTCCTCATATGGAGGTTTAATTGTGCAAATTTTGGTGATATTCTAAGATCATTTTGATATGCAAATGATGTCTCGAAATTGATCTTCGAATCTGGAAAACTTTTCCTTTTCTCTTAGCTGAATGGCCAATCTTGACTTGGGACTTGTTATTTCGAAATTCTTGGTGTTAATCACCTAAGAAAATGTATCTTGAATGTTACTTAGACATTGTATACACAAATGAACTATGTTTGAAAATATTTCATTAGCCAAATGATTTAGAAAAAGGAAATGGTAGCACAAGGCAGCTTTGCCTTGAAAATTTAGAAACTTTCGTGACTTTGTTAACTGACTTCCCATACATATTTTTCGATGAAATTCAACAGAGGAATAGCCCTTATATGGTAGTGTAATACTGCCTAATTCAGTGCCATTCCGAGTCTGTTTTAATGCTTAACCAAAGTCCCAAAGTTTGTGATTTGAACCTAGAAATTGCCTAAAAGTTTCAATTTTTCAGCAAATTTGAGCTGCTATATCTTGGTGCTCAAAACTTCGATTCTTGTTCTGATTGTTATGTTTTAAACTTTGTTTGTGGGTCTAATTGAGTTCCAAATTTTAGAGTCTGGTTCACATTGTGTGAATTTTGCTGAATTTCCAAACTTTGCCGAAAACCAACCCCTAAACTGTCTCACAAGCCAAAACAGTAACTTTGAGACAAATTTTGAATACCTTCCGTTTGGAATCATGGAAAAGTGTCTTCTAGAAACTTTTAGCACTTTGAAAGTAGTTTCCAACGGTATCAAGTTTTCTAATTTTGGACTCACAGAGAGTGAGATCTGATTTTTCAAAATTTGCTTATCGAATCTGAAATTTCCGAACTTAAAGGAAATTGAGGGTTTCAAACTCTCCATTTTCCTCCGATATTGCTAGACCATTTTACACTTGATTTCAAAGGCGAAAATAAGATTTCTCTTGTGTTTTTAAACCCATTTCCGAGCCTCGATTATAAATAATTAAGGCTCAATTCATGAATTTTCCTTAGATTGTACACTAGTACAACTTTCTTTGATAAGTAGGGGTCCTAAGTGATAGTATATAATAATTGATGGTTATTTGTTCAAGCACTCAAGGGGACCTTCAAGAAAGACTCGGAACGGACGCCTAAACACTTGTTTTGGCACTTACTCACTTGTTTTGACTAGGTGAGTGTTCCATATAGGAGTACGTAATTTGAATAAGTCTATGACATGCTTATTCCATGATTGTCAAGTGTTAAGTGCTACATGTTAAGTATTTACCACACTCATACATATTTAAGTAAGGTATACTTGAATTACTCGACATGAAATGCTTGAAGCGCATATTTACGTGACTACTTGAATTACTCAACATGAAATACTTGAAGTGTATATACTTCAATTACTCGACATGAAGTACTTGAATTGTATATTTACGTGAAGTGTTTAAATGATTAATTCTGCTATGGCTGCATAAGTCGGTTGAACTGAACCTCCTCGACTCTTAAGTGGGAAAAGTGAGAAACGGCCAATGGCGGCCTATTAAAATGACTAATGTCTACCAATCAACCGTGATTACTACCGTTAACCGTCAACCGTTAACCGTTAACTGTCAATCGTTAACCGTTTGCCGTAATTACTTACCGTTTTCCTATCTATTTGATTACCTGGTAGTTGATTACTTGATTACCGTAAATTACACGTTCACATGAAATTATCAAATATTGCTTATGTGTTTATGTGTTAATTGTTGCTAGTAATTGCTCATATGAAATTGTCCACCATTTTATGGGGAGTATGTACTTTATCTCACTCGACCTACCAAAAGAATAAATTTTGCCGTTCACCAAGTTATTGGATTACTTGTGTACGTTGTAAGCTCGAGCTGAACTTGGGCCCTGCCCTTGGTTACTGACCTACTTGAGCCAAGACTAGGTTCGGTCGGGTAGGTTGGAACCCTGGGCTACCGTTTCAGTATACTTGAGTATTACTACTGGAGGGATAAGGTGATGGCCAGACAAATCATGGGGATCTGGAAGTTATAAGGTGCAGTTGACCGACATAGTTCCAATGAAACACCCTATCCTTCAATGTGTGTTTATTTTATATAATGATAACAGTTTCATGCAAATATGCTATACCTGTGATATGCTCAAATTATTCGTAGAATGATAATTGTCTCATGTTCATATGTCAACGTGCAACCCTGAACCATACATGCGATATACTCAATTACTTGACTTATTAGAATTGCTAGAGTGTCTTGAAAGCTCATTGGGCTGTGTAGATCATCCCACGTTTTTTGTTTCTTTAACAGGGTTCGAAACCAAGAGTGCTCGTGAATAGTACTGTGATACCCTAACTTTTAGGACCATTTTTTGTTAGCCTCAAAAGGAATATTAAGGTTTCTTTATTTTATTGCTTTGTTTTACATACTAGAAACCCTAAATTCTAGAAATAAAGTCTAATAAAAACCCTAATTTCATTTGTGACTGACCGTTTTCTCAAATTTCTCATATTTCAATCGAAACCCTAAATTCAATTTATGGAATTGTAAAATCCCTCACGTTTTCTTAAAAATGCCCTTTTATTTGGGAATTATTCATTTACTATAGCCCTACTACCCAATCATTCCACAATAAGTGCAAATGAACCTAGAAAGTAGGGTTTCACTTTTCGTTTCCAAGTTGGAGCAAGTTAGGGTTTTCACGTGTATCTGTAGTATAATTATCCGGTACGGAGCGAGGATCAAATTTGGTGCTTAAGAGTGACTTTTGGGTGAGAAATAATGTGTGATTAGGAGCAATGATAAAATGTTTGTGAATAGGAAGTAAAAACCCTAGTACGTGTGATTTACGGAAAAATGTTACGAACTGACGGGTACCATGCACTACCGATTGAACGCACCACTTGACCATCACTTTCTTACCATACAAGATCATTAATATTTGAGCAAAATATCTCCTTATTTCCAGCTGGTTTTGACCGAAATTTAGGGCTAAAAATGCAAGGAAAGAAAAAAACATTTTGTTGGCTTTGGTGGTGACAAGTGTCACACCCTTATGGCTCCTTGACCAAGCCAAGTCCAACCTTCTTATCATCTTGTTGGCTTCATTTTCACTCCATTTTTCTGCTGGTTGGCCGAGACAAGAGAGAGGGAAAGAGAGAGCAAGAGTTTCACCATTTCATCTTGAGTTTGAGCCATCCAAGTGAGGAAACAAAATTCTAAACCGATTAATTTGTGAGTTGTGACTTTGGGAAGCTAGGGGAACCAAAAATTTCAAGAGGAGTTGAAGTATTACTCTTGCAAGCTTCTTTTGTTGAGGTATAAGGTCTAACCCATAGCTTTGGTTCTTTTATTTTTGATTAAGATGTTATATAATTCATGTTTTGGTTAGATTAGTTGTGATACAAGTTGTTGTGATGATTTTTAAGGTGATATATGTAAGTTAGGGTTTGATGATTTCTTCCTATACTTGCTATATGGAGGATATATGTTGTATCTAAGCTTATATAGGAGGTTGTGGTGGTGGATTGAGGCAAGAAATGAAGAAAGTTTCATTGAATCCCAAAATTTCCTGATTTCTGGAAATTTTCAGCCTTGTTCTGTCCGGTTTTATTGCATCATGTTAGAGGACGAATTAGGCTTACCATAAAACATAAAAGTTGTAGAGAATGACATTTTATAGGTTCCTACAAAATTTCACCTCAATCGGAGCAATGTAGCCTATGTAAAGACCAAAATACCCTCGCTACCCTAGGATATTTCCAGTGACCCGTTTTAGACAGTTCATCTAGTTGACTGCATCTGTTCACTATGATCCATGCTGATTTAGCTATTTGCCAAAACATGAAAGTTTTATTATTCTATCTTAGCTTTTAAACACTTTAAAGAACGGCTTAAACGGACTTTGGTTGCCTGAGATATGACCATTTAAATGTAGTACGGTTAATTAGTCGATTTGTTGGAACCTGGTTCGGTGAACTGGGAATTTGACTGGGTTACACTGGAAATTTGACTAAATGATCTTCATTAAAATTGTAGGCCTTCGTCTTAGCTTCGAAATGGTATAAGATGCACTTCAATCCGATAAGCGTAACCTCAGATGTGTCCATTCCGCAAAAAACCCGTCAAATCTGTCTTTTGTTAAGTTCATTTCCGCACTTGTTATTAGTTTAAATTTTATCCTTGTATTGTCTTGAGCCTATGGAACGGCTATTGAAATGAATTTGTGTTGTGTGTAACTTTGGGTTGATTGAGGAAATAATGAAGCCATAAATGGCTGGAAATAGGAAAATACAAAGGGCATGCTGCCCAAATTTCCGCTCGAGGACTAGAGAAATGTACTTGCTACTTGAGTAAGGGTTAAGAGCGATTATTAGTTGAACTATCTAGGATATTTGCATCTTCTTTTATCGAGATATATCAGTGAGGATTTGGCCGAACTTGTACCCTTGAGAATTACAATCATGACTACTAGGAATACATTTTCTTGGTACTTTCGACTCAAATAGCATTTCCAAGTATAAATAATACAAAGATATATAGTTTGAAAAGCGAGCGAGTGTTTCACGAATATTCTCCAAGTGAATTTCTATTTCTTGATTCTTATTGAACGAAACGTCTAAGTTTCGAATCTTAGTCATGTTTCAAAGTTCTCAAATTGAGTTTTATTGCAGATTTAGACTCCGAACTCGGAGCACAACTTGAAAGTGACCAATAAAGGCACTATATCTTTTGGTGAGTGCTTTCAAATACCGAATTGAACTTGATACTTGTATTTGATACGTGACCAATATGATTACATGTTATATACGTGAATTGTTAGGGCGAGAGTGTACTTTATCGCACTTGCCCTTACGTGATATATACTTGTTTATTGTTACAATTGATTTGATATACTTGTTTATGAGGTGCGCACTTCTTGGAATTCCAGAAACCCTGTGGCGAGTTACTTAAGTCGGGCCGGCCAGGGCTTGGTCGATTGAGTAACAAACCTTAGGTCTCTTGTTTTGTCGAATGGAGTGATATCTCCTCGACTAATCGGTGTACTTGAGTATTACCACCCGTGTTTACTGAGGATTTTGGGCCCAGTAGGGGGTGTGAATGGTGGACGGAGAGTAGTGTAAGTGGTGCTCTACTGGATTGGTTACTTACTTGAAGGTTGACGGAGTGTCAACTATTCCTTGATCAAGCTCTGGTGATGCACTGGGAATTTGGCTCTTGAGAGCCATCCGTATCCTTATGTTTTGGAATGATTATTGCTTATTGGATTATTGATTCTTTTGGAAAACTTTTACACTCGCTCACTTTGAAATTTACTACTTGAAGTGTTATTGTTCACTCTTATGAACTTTTGATGCTCATTGACTTGCTACGTTGATATTCGTACTTTTAAAATGGTCAATTTGTTATTTGGAACCTCACTGGGCTTTTAGCTCATTCCACGCCATTTATTTTCCTTACAGGGGGTACGAGCGAGGCATGAGACATGTACAGATTAACGTAGTCTAGTTGTTTTGAGTTTTGTTTTTTGTACTCACGCTAGTACCTGACTAGGGTTGATTGTACTCGAAATGTAAACACTTTGAAGTTTTTTTTTGGTGTGTAGAAACTTTGTATCTGGATTTGAGCATCAATGTATATATTAAGTTGAAGTGGATATGTTATTCATTTTCTATGGATGCACGTTATTTTGCTTGAACTATGAGTGAGTGCCTGAGTGAGTTCTGGCAAGAGTTGGGCAGGCGGTCCGCCGAACCCTTTGGTTCGCCCATGGGGAGGTGGGGCCGTCACAGGTACTAGATAGCTTTCTTTGAAAATTTAAAATTGCATTATAGCATATGGCTGTAGTAAATATTCTTTTGGGTTGTATTAAGCTTGGGAGCCGATTAATTGTAAGTGTGAGATATTTTGGAGTACTTTAATTATGTATTGAAGTTATGTGAAGTATTCCGAACTTTTGAATTGTGGATTGTAGTGATTCCTGGCGAGAGTTGGGCAGGCATCTCGCAGATACCCTTTGGTTCGCCTTAGGGAGAAGTGGGGCGTCACAAGAGGAAGAATGGCCATGAACTTTTGGAAATTGATTTCGTCCATTTTTGCAGTTCTTGTATCTTGCAATAGTGTGGTGTTTTGCCATGTAAAGCTATTGAATCTTGCATGTTTGGAAGTTGCAGAATGTAGAATGAAGAAGAAAGCTTCGATTCTGATTTGTATGATCTTTTTGAAATTTCATTTTGGTCCTTCAACTTTTGCATAATTTCACTATGGCCCGAATACTTCTACAATCGAACCATTTCTACCCCTATTGAGATCTAATCCTCTTTTTCATATTTCAAATCCATTTTTGAGCAAATAATTTCTGGAACTTAGAGTATAATCAGTCTTCAATAAATTTTAGTAGATTTTTTTATTGTTGGGTTTAGTATAAATAGTTGGAAGGTTGGATTGAGTTTTGTTTGGTTTGGTTTTGGTATAAAAATTTGGGCTATTTTGTTTGGGTTTTAGAAATGGGTTGTTGGCTTATATTTTGGGTTTTTGACTTGAGCTTAGGAGATTGACATCTAACACTTTTGGTTGGGTTTTGATTAATGTGATTGGGTTTTAAAATTGGATTCAATTGGTAAAAACAATCAGGCTACCCATCTGTTTTTTGGCCCAAACAAATAAAGAAAAGGGCAAATGGCTTGTTAAGTCAAGAAGTTTGATGACGAAATTTCATTCCAGTCCTCTAACTTTTGAGTATTTTCACCGTGGCCCTAAAAACTTTTAATTTCTTTCAATCGGGTCCTTAATTTAATTATAAATAGGTCCCTAAACTTTATTTTTCTTTAATTGTGACCCCGAACCTTTGTGATAATTGTAATTTAACCCCTAAAACTTTGTTAATTTTTGCAATTACATCCTTGATTGTTTTTATTTCTTAAGTGTAGGTTGTTTACATGATTTAATTGATTCAATTTCACAATTCATTTTCATCTTTTATAATTGTTTGTTAATTAACGTGATGCCTTGACCCTTTCTTTGTTTTTGGAGGGTAAATAAGTAATTTCATTTTATTAGGACCTCAACTTAAGAGAGGTACACTCTATCCCTTATTTCTGATTTACTTGACCCTATGTGCCTTTATGTGATTTATGTGCTTAATTGCATGATTCCTTTGAATATTTTTCATTTTATTTATTTATTTATGTATTCACTTTATTTGTTCCAATTTTTTGTATATTCATTTTATTTCAATTTTGATCATTTAAAAGGCATTTAAATGCCAAAATTGTAATAGTTAGGTATTTATTTATTCATTTTATTTTCCCTTTTAGATTGTAGTTAGGGCCCCCCCAAATGTAATAGTTAGGGATTTATTTGTTTTATTTTGCTTTGTGTGATTTGTATGCCTATGTGATATGTGTTACCGCTTTCTTAGGGCCTTACATCTAGATATCGTGCTAATGTGTTATGTGTTATATGTGACTTATGTGTTTATATGTTTTTATTATGTTTTATATAATTATAATGAATGCATGACGTCACCACACTAGTCCAATGCTAATTGTGGCCTTGATTTTCAATTCCACACTAGTCCAACGCTAGTCGTGGCCTTTTCCCTCATTTCTCCACTAGTCCAATGCTAGTAGGAACTTGTAGATATAGGGCTAGTCCAATGCTAAACTCTTAGGGACCTCCTACGCTAGATCATGTTTGTATGACAACATTACATTCTCATGCATATTTTTCACTTTTTAGGGTATTTTATCATTTTTTGCATGACATCCTTCCTTATACGTTTATCCCTTCCCCCATATTTTCCCTTTTATGTATATTACTTATTCCTTTATATGAAACATGACATTAGACTTGTATTTCATTTAAGCATTAGATAGGCTAGTACACTTGCTTGATTAGATTAGGAAAACAACCCCATGGATATGGAATATGGACGAGTTTGGCTTTGTAACCTTAGCACGCTCGTATTTCCTCTATTAAAGGAAAAATTGAGTCACTAACATTAGTTTCCCGTACCCGTTATGATGCATCCCTTTAGGTCATGTATATTTGTATATTATTATTTTCTTTTTCTTTTCTTAGAGTATGATATTTTTGCATTATTTGTGACATCTTCAAAGAGTCCCTATTAGACATCACAATTAATATGATTGGCACCTATTAAGTTTTGAAGAGATATTTTGCCCCCCAATACCCTCTTAGATTTAGGGTTTGCATTTGTATAGTACATCCAAATGTGATAAATTTTTAGGTTAAAATAAGAAAATTTTTTACTAAATCACGCAACTAGTTTTGGCTAAGTCGAAAGGGTGCCTCGGATTTTTATTCTTACCTTCCCTTTCTTCACATGTGACTCCCAAACACTTTCTCTGATTTTCGTAGACGTAGGAGTCGTTTAAAAAGGATTTTCCATAATTTTATCTAAAATTTATTTTTAGGTGACTTGGTACATCTTAACTCAATACTAAGTGCCGACTCTATTTTCCATTCAAAAAAATCCTTTTTAAACTATATTTTGGGTCAAATCGTCGCATTTTCAAGTCTCATTTAGACCCATATTTTTTATTTTCTAAAAAAATCAAAAACTCATTTTTCATTCAAAAATAATCCAAAAATTCATTTTTCTTTATTATAAAAAATGGGGCGCGACAGTTGGCGACTCCACTGGGGACTTTGAGAGTCCGAGCATCTGATTTAGTCAATCATTTTCTTTTTCTAACCTTCTTATCTATCACATTTGGAAGTTTTTGTTGCATTCGTTTTTTTTTTCTATTTTCCTCTTTTTAGGGTCTTTTGCATTTGCACGCGCGCTTAATCACTCCTCGCACACCGCGTATGTGATGAATAGATGGTTTATTTACTTCTTTACTTTAATTGTATCGCATTTGCATTGTTTGGGTAAGAGGTGGTCACCTTAGAACCGTCGACCGCATTTGATGGTATAATCCCTCCCCTCAAAAGAAAAGCACCTCATACGTGCATGCATAATTTGATTTACCCTATTTTTTCTTTATTGTGGGCGCTATCCCACATCTCCCTGTAGGATTAGGATCAATTTTATTAGGTTGACAGATGGTGTGCACTGCACCCATAGCGATGCCTAAGGGATCACTCGAGCCACCGGCCAAGGGCCTTAGGATTGATGACCCTTCACCTCTTTGTCTAAAGGCTTGGGAGCCGGAAGCCTAATCGAGTCTAGATGCATTAGTGAGCCAAACCTCATGCATCCAAATTAGAAATACCTTAGAGTAAAGTCGATCTTATCTTGAATTAGGGACACTAGGCACGAGGAGAGGGACTTCACCCTCTTTCCTTATTTATCTTTTTTGCTTTTTATATCATTTAATTACCCAACGGTGTTATGTGATTATGTGTGGGACTAATATTTTCTTGTTTTCTTATCTTTTGCATTCACCAACGCTAGAAAATAAGAGATCTGACATGATTTTCTTTTAGAACCTACCCTCTTAGATAGATTATTGCACGTTTAAATTTCAATGTATTGCATTTGTAGGTTCACATCATTCTAGGCCTACCCTGGCATACAAAGGGTCCTTTTTTGTCATGATATAATTGCATGTTTTATTGTTTTAATAAACTGACATCATGCATCTACCTTAGAAGGGAATGCCATTTAGGGAATCCCGTTTTAGGAATAAACCGTCCTGTGTCTCGGATAAATAATTTAATAAGACTTGCACGTTTATATTTCCTGTAACATCCGAAGGGGTAGTGCACGAGATAAGGTAGGATCCGATCTTTTCGAAAATGGCAAAGCAATTTTTGCATATTAGAATATGAGCATCTAACAATCATCTTTTGGTCATTTTAAACGAAATTGGTAAAAATTCCTTGGTTAAAGGACATTAACTTGAAAAAATTCACAAATAATTCCTCATTGTTAAGACGATAAATATATTGAGGCCAAATCTTGATTTTAGCAGGCTCATAGACTAATGCATCGCAATAATTTTTTTGAAACTAGCAATAGGTAGACAATTCAATCAATTTTTGAATAAACCATCAATTTCATTGGACCATTTTATTCATCAATTTCATCCCAATCCATTTTATCAATTCATTCAATTTTTAGGACAATCTAATCATTTTTGAATAAATCATTAATTCCATTTCATTCATTGGACCAATCCACCTATTTTTAGGGTGATCCTGTCAATTTTGAATAAATTATCAAGTTTTCTTGAATTCAATTTGACCAGTTTACCCTTTTAAAGGTAATCTAGTCAATCTTGAATAAATCATCAATTTTATCCGATCCACTTGACCCGTTTATTCTCTTTTAGGGTTTCGATCTAAGATTCACTGAAAATCTAGTTGAGACATGGCTCTTTCACATGTCACTTTATGTGTTAGTCAAAGTAACCAATCCATTCGAACTTGGTCCTCGTTTTGTTGGAAAAATGTCTCTTCTCACTCCAATTAGTCAAATTTTCAAATTATTTTTCACTCAATCAGTCGATCGAATTCATCATGTATTGTATAGTGCCTACCCCAGAGGATTGCGTTTTCATTCTAAACCAACCCTTGGCATAAAAGGACTCCCCCATAAGACATGCATACCGATTTTACAATTTTGCTTACTAACTCTGGGTATGTTTTTCTTTTATTTTTCCCTCTCCCCTACATTTATAAAAGATGTCTTAATAAGGAAAAAAAATATTTTTCTATATCTGATAACAATTTTGATCTAATAAAGCTTGAAAATTACAAGTATTATTTGATTCTTGGGCAGACCCTAAAATGAAAACATGAAGGGTCTATCTGGAAACGCTAGGCTAAAGCCTCTAAGAGACTTCATAATTGTTTTTCAAAGCAAAGAAAAATTTTATTTGTTTGATTTGTTAATACATTTTTGTTCCAAAAGAAAAGTAGACAAAAAGTGTGTATATGTGGAGCTCTTTAGAAGTTTTCTCTTTTCATTTGTATTATAATTGAATAAGAAATTTTGTTTTAAACTTTTTAGACAATTATTGTTTTGTATATAATCATGTACATTTCATTCTTTATTGTGCTCATTGGAGATTTCATGATGAATTTTTAAGAAATAAGACTAAATTGAGATTTTTCAACCTCCTATTTGAAAATTCAGCAGTGTATGTTTCCTAAAATTTTGACATACACTAGATTGTTGGTGATTCGAACTATAAAATAAGAGTGCTCGGAATTAAAAGAGGTCACTCAAACTAATTGGTCTCTCTCGAAAGACCCAATGCAATACCTTTTTCTCCTTCACTGTACAATTCATATTTTGCCCACTTTTATTAACCTCAAAATAAAATCAGTCACATTGATTGATAAATTGCAAATTGAGCAATATTTGCTTGAAAATGTCTACTGTGTCTAATCAGATTCAATCCATATCTAAGTGAAAGCAAAAATGTACATTATTCTTATTTGTTTTGAAAATTTGGAATGATACTTCAAGCGTTCGTTTCTCTATCTATACAGATTTTATCATTTGCTCTCCCATTTGAGCCTTTAAAAGAATAATTTTGTTTCAAATAAGAGTTTTAATGATCACTATTCTACATTGGAAGATTTTCAAATAACAAAAAGGAGTGGATTCTCAATAAGCATTTCGTTACTTTGGTTGTCATGAAACGTAAGAATGATGCTTTGGCCATCGTTTCTACAATCTAAACACTATTTACCCCTTGCATCCTCATTTGAGCTAAAATGGGTGGTTCTTTTCAAAAGCACTTATAATCGCACCTCGCATTGGGGAAGGAGATTGGAGAATTCTGCAAGAAAAAGAGAGAATGCAAAAATACTAAAATTAAAAAAAAAGGAGAGGGAATTGCAAATTGGGGAAATTTGATTCTACCTGGGCTTCCATTTTGAAAAAAGAAAGAGAAAAGAAAAGTAAAAGTATTGTCTGGCAGATCATTTATGTTTTATAGATATGGATGAACAGGGGTTTTCCTCAGTCAATTCATTTAGATACATGCAAGAAATTTCGCATTAATGAAAGTTTTCTTTCAAAGTTAATGTAAGGAACGGAATAAAAAGTCAGACCCTCTTTTGTTCCAATCAAACATTCTATCTCTAGTTATCCCTTTTGAGCTTTCAGAATAAATGATTTCGTTTGGTAACCCCTAAGAATCGCAAACCCCATACTGGGGTAAGTTTAAATTGAAAAGGAAAGAAAAGTTTCAAGAGGTGAAAAGTGATAAAGCAACAAAAACACAAGACAAAAGAAAAAGAAGAAAAAAGAATCTCGGTTGAGTATAAATTGGGGCAAAATTTTGAAAATTTCAAAGCAATGGCAGAAGGCCGAAAAGAAAAAAGAGAAGAAAATGAAAGAGAAAAGAACCTCAGTTGAGAATAAATTGGGGCAAGTTTTGATTTAACCCTAAAATAGGGTTGGCATAACAATGCGATCTCAGATCATTTAAACCACTTTTAAAATCCACTTTTAAACCTTAACTTTTCTAAACACCCCACCAGACCCCATTATGAAAGCCGAAAGTCCTGACTTCTGTTCTTTGCAATATCTCTGTCAAGAAATTCTCTAATTAATTGGTAAGTGATGCTCATGTACTAATACCAAGAAATTTTTTAGATGTATTTCTGAATTGATTAGGTGTGAGTTTGACACTACTCATCATGTGAAAACCCACAAGGACGCCTTTAAAAAAGAGAAAAAAAGAAGAGAGAGAAAAAGGAAAGAAAAAGGAAGAAAAATAAATACAAAGAAAATGCAAAAAAGATTCAATACTGAAAGTCCCTGTTGAGTGATGATAAAAGTCAAACAAAATCCAAGATCTTCGAGTCCAAAATTGAGGCAATTTTCGGGAAGAAATGCGATTTTCGGTGCAATGTCCTTGAAAATCTTATTTTTTTTAACTATCGTTTTTAAGCCACATTACAATCTCATAAAGTCTATCGCTGACTTATCTTTCATGACAACTCAAAGTAAGGATTATACTTCTAAGGAATCCATCAATCATTCGTGATGATAAGGTCATAATCTGTTTCCACATGTTTTAGCTATCGTTTCTACCCATATGTTACAAACTTAACAAGCTTATATGTTGACTAGGTTTTCTTAAAAAATAAGGGTGACAAACTAATTGCTTTCATTGAGATGTGATATTGAATGAATTACATACAATTTGGGCACAAGAAAAGATAGATCCTAAACTCTCATTTTCTTTAGTCATCTCAAAATCAGAAATAATACCCACTTGATTGGTCCTGAAAGATGAGCTAACAAGAAGCGATGACCCGTTACCCTAAGCATCGATGTTAAAGTGAGGAAGAAATCTTTTGTAATTTGGTATTATATTGAGAAATTCATCATGAATTTTTTTGTATGAGTTTAAGCAAGACGTTTAATTTTCTGCACATTATATGTTAGTATGAGATTATTTCCTAAATTTTAGAAAACACGGTTTCATACTTTATTCAAATAAATGGAGAGTCATCCGAATAAAATTTTTGCAACCAAAGAGGCCTGCATTGGGGCAAATTTTTATTTATGAGATTTCACAAAATAAACCCACACTGTGGCAATTTTTTGTAATACATTTGAGGATTTCGAATCAATCACGCTGCTCTTTTCTTGAGTAGTAGTTGCATTAATTTTTAAAATAAGAAATTTAAGTGCATCTTATACTTTGGTAATCCCCATATGCAGGTATCCATAGCTGAAATCGATGAAAAAATGTCTAGTGATGTGGAAGGCCGATATCGAAAAAAAAAGAGAAGAGAAGAAAGAAAAAAGAAGGAAAAAGGGCTCGACACTGGGGCAAATTTTTTTGAAAAAATTCAAAAATCAAAAAAATTCAAAAATCAAAAATAAAATCAAAAATAAAAAATCCCAAAAAAGTCAAAAAAATAAAAAATAAAAAAATCAAGTTTAGTTTCTTGTTTAATTTCTTGTTGAAGAAAAATGAAAGGCAGGCTCGGGTATTATCTCACTGACCAATCATTTCGGCAGGCTTGGGTTGTATCCTACTGACCGTTTTATCTTGTTGAATTTTATCAGTCTTGGCAGGCTCGGGTATTATCCCACTGATCAATTTTCAAGGCAGGCTCGAGTATTGATCCCACTGACCAATTGAATGGCAGGCTCGGGTATTGATCCCACTGACCAATTGAAGGCAGGTTCGGATATTGTCCACTGGCCGATGCTATGGCAGACTCGGGTATTGTCCCACTGATCAATGGTACGGTTGGTTCGGATATTGATCCCACTGACCAATTGAATGGCAGGCTCGGGTATTGATCCCACTGACCAATTGAAGGCAAGTTCGGATATTATCCACTGGCTTATGCTATGGTAAGCTCGGGTATTATCCCACTAATTAAGTGTAAGGTTGGTTCAGATATTATCCTACTGACCAAGTAAATGGCAGGCTCGGGTATTCATCCCACTGACCAATGAAAGGTAGGTTTGGATATTGATCCCACTGACCAATTGAACGACAGGATTGGGTTTTATCCCACTGATCGTTAACATCAAGTTGGGTTTGGATTTTGTGCCATCAACATCCCAAACATCACGTTGGGTTTGGATTTTGTGCCATCAACATCACAAACATCACGTTGGGCTTGAATTTTGTGCCACCAATCTCGACAGGCTTGGGTATGTCCCACTGACCGTTCTATTATGATGGATTTGGAATTTAGTCAGGTTTGGGTTGTATCCCACTGACCATTTTATCGTATTGAATTTGGAATGTCGGTAGACTTGGGTTGTATCCCACTGACCGATGTCATGGCAGGTTCGGATCTTATCCCGTTGACTTTTTTTACGTTTACAGGTTTTAGTTCAAGACAGAATAACCACAGCTGAGTATTTGGTGTTTACGTCTTTGTCTTGAATTTCTTCGAAACTCAGACAAAGAGGGGCAAGTTGTAGACACCAAATTTTTAATTTAGTTTTATTTACTATTATTTTTATTTTCATTGATTAAATGTTAATTATTATTCATTTTTAGTCTCTTAGTTTTTATTTTAAGACATTTTTAGTATTTAAATTTCAGAAAAAGAAAATTTCCACAAAAAGTTATTTTAATCATTTTGGATTCAATTTGAAATATATATATAATTTTGTTTCTTTACCTAAATTAATTTTTTGAAAGAAAAAATAAAACAATAATAAGAAAAAATGTGTGAATAGGTGTAAGTTTGCATGTGGGACAAGTGTCTCTTTGTGTCTTTGACAACACAACACCTAGAAGGTGAGGTGTTGGGACACTTGGTTGGTTTAGGTAATTTTGGGAGAACAAAAATCAAAAAGAAAAAAAGGGGTTACGACTAGGTTTTGAAGAGAGATCTTTTGGGAAAAAAAAACAGGGAGCTTGGTCTGATAGCAAAGGAAAAGAAAAAAAAAACAGAGCAAAGGAAAAACGACGGAAACTAAAAAGGGAATCGAGAGAGGCTTCAGCGGGGGGTAAGAAAAACAGAGCCAGAGAGGAAACGAGGAAACAACAGAGGAAAAGGGGCGGCGGACAAGGATTAGCAAGGAGAAAAACTTACGGGCAAAACAAAAAAACAGAGAGGAAGGCTTTGGCGGAAGAACAGAGCAAGGCAGGAGCGAAACAAGAAAAAGCAAAGAAATGGGCTTCAGACTGAAACGGAAAGAAGGAAAACAGAGGGCAAGAGGCTTCGGATGAAAAAGAAAAATAGAGCAAAGGAAAACAGAGTTGCAAGAACAGAGGAAAAGAGGAGCAGCGGACAAGGAAGTCAAAGAGAGGCAGACGAAGAAAAGGAAGGAAAAAGCTTCAGCTGCGGAAAGGCAAGAAACAAGAAGAAAGAAAAAAACTAGCTACTAGTGGCGGAGGAAAACGAGGAGAGTCCATCGGAACTGCCGCCGCTCGCCGTTACCTCATCGGAATCCGCTGCTGTCATCCACGAATTTTCACTGCAAGAGGTCATTGTAAGTTAATTTTCTCCTTCACAATCCAATTTTCGTTCCAACATAAGCTCTGAAAGATTTCAAAGCGTGTCTGCCGTGGTCTGCCGTGAGCACGTTGCTTCAATTTCATGTTGATTGTTCATGTTTTTTTTTTAATACACATGCTTTGTATGTTGATTGGACTGTGTTCCTTTGTGTTGCTGATAAATTTTGGGCTCTGACTTACACATTTGAGCGAGAAATTGCTGAAATTATCCATGCCCGTTAGTTGTTTGATAAAATGTCTGAATGAAAAGTTTGAACCAAAAAGAATGAGTCGTGGGTACTTTTTGTATGCGATTCAAAGGAAAACCGGGCCAGCTCAAAGCTAGCCAGAGTCTGTGCGTTTGCTAGGCGGGAAGAGGAAGAATAGCCATGAACTTTTTGAAATTGATTTCATCCAATTTTGCGGTTCTTGTATCTTGCAATAGTGTGGTCTTTTGCCGTGTAAAGCTGTTGAATCTTGCATGTTCGGAAGTTGCAGAAAGTAGAATGAAGAAGAAAGCTTTGATTCTGATTTGCATGATCTTTTTGAAATTTCGTTTTGGTCCTTCAACTTTTGCATAATTTCACTATGCCCCGAATACTTCTGCAATCGAACCATTTCTACCCCTATTGAGATCTAATCCTCTTTTTCATATTTCAAATCCATTTTTGAGCAAATAATTTCTGGAACTTAGAGTATAATCAGTCTTCAATAAATTTTAGTAGATTTTTATATTGTTGGGTTTAGTATAAATAGTTGGAGGGTTGGATTCAGTTTTGTTTGGTTTGGTTTTGGTAAAATCTGGGCTATTTTGTTTGGGTTTTAGAAATGGGTTGTTGGCTTATTTTTTGGGTTTTTGACTTGGGCTTAGGAGATTGACATCTAACACTTTTGGTTGGGTTTTGATTAATTTGATTGGGTTTTAAAATTGGGTTCAATTGGTAAAAACAATTAGGCTAGCCCATCTATTTTGCTTGGGTTTTGGTTGGGCTAGGAGGTTTTTTGGCCCAAACAAATAAAGAAAAGGGCCCAATGGCTTGTTAAGTCAAGAAGTCTGATGATGAAATTTCATTCCAGTCCTCTAACTTTTGAGTATTTTCACCATGGCCCTAAAAACTTTTAATTTCTTTCAATCGGGTCCTTAATTTAATTATAAATAGGTCCCTAAACTTTATTTTTCTTTAATTGTGACCCCGAACCTTTGTGATAATTGTAATTTGACCCCAAAACTTTGTTAATTTTTTGCAATTACATCCTTGATTGTTTTTATTTCTTAAGTGTAGGTTGTTTACATGATTTAATTGATTCAATTTCACAATTCATTTTCATCTTTTATGATTGTTTGTTAATTAGCGTGATGCCTTGACCCTTTCTTTGTTTTTGGAGGGTAAATAAGTAATTTCATTTCATTAGAATCTCAACTCAAGGGAGGTACACTCTATCCCTTATTTCTGATTTACTTGACCCTACGTGCCGTTATGTGCTTTATGTGCTTAATTGCATGCTTTTTTTTGAATATTTTTCATTTTATTTATTTACTTATTTATTCGCTTTATTTGTTCCAATTTTTTGTATATTCATTTTATTTCAATTTTGATCATTTAAAAGACATTTAAATGCCAAAATTATAATAGTTAGGTATTTATTTATTCATTTTATTTCCCCTTTTAGATTGTAGTTAGGCCCCCTCTAAATGTAATAGTTAGGGCTTTATTTGCTTTATTTTGCTTTGTATGATTTGCATGCCTATGTGCTATGTGTTACCGCTTTCTTAGGGTCTTGCATCTAGATATCATGCCAATGTGTTATGTGTTATAACTGACTTTTGTGTTTATATATTTTTATTATGTTTTATATGATTATAATGAATGCATGACGTCACCACACTAGTCCAATGCTAGTTGTTGCCTTGATTTTCAATTCCACACTAGTTCAACGCTAGTCGTGGCCTTTTCCCTCGTTTCTCCACTAGTCCAATGCTAGTAGGAACTTGTAGATATAGGGCTAGTCCAATGCTGGACCTTTAGGGACCTCCTATGCTAGATCATGTTTGTATGACAACATTACATTCTCATGCATATTTTTCACCTTTTAGGGTCTTTTATCATTTTTTGCATGACATCCTTCCTTATACGTATATCCCTTCCCCCATATTTTCCCTTATATGTATATTACTTACTCCTTTATATGAAATATGACATTAGACTTGTATTTCATTTAAGCATTAAATAGGCTAGTACACTTGCTTGATTAGATTAGGAAAACAACCTCTTGGATATGGGATATGGACGAGTTTGGCTTTATAGCCTTAGCACGCTCGTATTCCCTCTATTAAAGAAAAAATTGAGTCACTAACATTCGTTCCCCGTACTCGTTATGATGCATCCCTTTATGTCATGTATATTTGTATATTATTATTTTCTTTTTCTTTTCTTAGAGTCTGATATTTTTGTATTATTTGTGACCTCTTCAAAGAGTCCCTATTAGGCATTAATGTGATTGGCACCTATTAAGTTTTGAAGAGATATTTTGACCCCCCGATACCCTCTTAGATCTAGGGTTTGCATTCGTATAGTACATCCAAATGTGATAAATCTTTAGGTTAAAATAAGAAAATTTTTGACTAAATCACGTAGCTAGTCTTGGCTAGGTCGAAATGGTGCTTTCGATTTTTATCCTTGCCTTCTCTTTCTTCACATGTGACTCCCGAACACTTTCTCTGTTTTTTGTAGACATAGGAGTCGTTTAAAAAGGGTTTCCATAATTTTATCTAAAATTTATTTTTAGGTGACTTGATACACCTTAAATCAATACTAAGTGGCGACTCCATTTTCCATTCAAAAAAATCATTTTTAAACTATATTTTAGGTCAAATCATCGCATTTTCAAGTCCTATTTAGACCCATGTTCTTTATTTTCTAAAAAAATCAAAAACTCATTTTTCATTAAAAAATAATCCAAAAATTCATTTTTCTTAACAAATTTATTTTTCTTTATTATAAAAAATGGGGTGCGACACCCACAGATCTTAAAGACAAGTAGCAACCAGATTTTTTTTTTAAAACAGTACTATGAACAGTACCGTCGATTTTTTTTTTTTTGCTACTACAACAACAAGAAACAAGAACGACTAGGAGACCCAATAAGATCAAATACGATGCAACAAAGGAAGAATTCAGACAGCCACAAAATAACTACAACAAGTATAGTACGGATTAACTAGTATACACGACAAAGACAATCTAGTGGCACAACTAACTAGAACAAGTGACCAGATTTGGAAACACAAGGGAGAACTTACAGGACTCGACGAGATATACTTGATAACGTCAACTAGCTCTGATTATGATGTGTGCAAGGACTCAAGCCCACGTGATGACCCAGTTCGAGTTCCATTAGGCCCAGTTACACATGCACGGGTTAAGCGCTTCAAAGAATCACTTCAAACCCTTGTTCGAAGTGTCCAAGACCAACATGGGGTTCATAGGAATATTGAAGGGCTGGACGTAGCGGGCCAAGGCACCTACACCTTGATCCAAGCCCATGAGAAGCTAAATTATGGCCCCACTTGAGTATCTTGCAGTGGCCGAAGGGTAGCTTTAATTCATTAGCTAGTTTTCCAATTTTTGCAAGTGTAGGTTCAGCCCACATGGCTTGGCCGAAACCCTTGTCTAGTTTGATAGGTTGTGTAGTCCGAAACCCTTGTTTCACGTGGCCTTAGGCTAGGAATTAGCCTATAAAAGGATTAATCTTGTAGGAGCAAGGGGTTAGCCATTTTATGATAATAAATATTGTTTTGTTTCTCTTACAATTGAGAGTACAATTCCAATTACTTGCATTGGCAAGGGTTCTTGAGCAATCTCGTGATTGTCTTTGATTGTTCATCCGACCTATCCACTTGAGTAACTACCTCGATTGGAGTTGTCGTTCTACCACCTTGAATCAAGTCCTATCATCCTTCTTGATTTTAGGCTCCGCAATAAAAACGGTTGGACATCTCGCTAGATCCTTGGGCAAACGTGCTACATGTCTCGAAACGTATTGGCCAAGGAGCGTATCAGTTGGTTTCAGAGCATAGGTTGAGGTATCTTCCGTTATATTTGTGTTTTGTTGTTGTTTGGGTCATCTAGGGTTGTGTTATTTCCGCTGCATTGTTATCAAACAAAAAAAAAATTATGTCCGAAGTCGTTGTTGCTTCTTTGTCATCAAATTCTGTTCGCGTGCTTTGTGTCTTGTTGTCCGAAGTATTCTGTCCATTCGTGCGTTGTTGTTGTCGACACATCTATCTGCAACTTGTTTCTTGTTATTGAGTCGTTAGTTAATCATCGTTTAAGCCGCAAGAAATTAACTTGGTGGCGGCTAGGGTGTCCTTTCCGCGCTAGGGTTTCCTTGAGTCAAATCTGTCCAAGTTGCTCGTTGGTCATCCAAGTTGTTTTGCTTGTTTTCAAATCTGATTTTTGGTTAAACTTGTTGGAGTTTGTGAATCTTGAGAGAACCTACAGGAATCTAGGGGTGTCTCGAATTTCTTGATCACAATTTTGAAGTTCTTAAAGTTCTTGGTAATTACCTTGGAAGTTCTTGAAGGATCTTGAAGTTTGATTGTTTTTAGTGTGCATTAAAGGCTGACTAGATTCTGGAATTTGGTTCCTTCGGCCAAGAGTTTTGTTATTCGTTTGAGTTAAAAACAAAAAAAATACTAAAATAGAAATGAAAAGAAAGGAAAGGAGAGAATTCGGTTTGCAAGAAAACCAAGAAAGAAAAGTTGAGCTTTTATTGCCAAATCAGTCCGTATACATCTTGTCCCCAGCCAAAACAGAAAAATAAAACAAAGGCGAAGATTCAAAAGTTTTGATCTACCACTTCTTGGAATTCTTGAATATTTTGTTTCTTGGGAACTCGTTTCATCCTTCTAGAGTACATCTTCTTGTATTCTCTAGCGGTGGTGAAGGGCTTCCTTGGAGTTGGTGTGTCTTTCTTGGGAACATCTTGGGTAACCCATTGGGGGAGAGCTCGAGAAGGGTTATTTGCATCACTTGGTTGAGCATCCATTGTCTTGAAACCAAAAACCAAACTGCTTTGCTACTTGACAAAAAAAAAAGATCCGAACTAATTTGTGTGTGTGAGTTGTGGTTGTGTGAGTGAGTCTTATAGTAGGTAATCAGCCAACTTTAGTAAGGGTGTTATGGAAAGAAACGAAATCTGGTTGGGTAATCCTATTTGGAATAGAATTTGGGAAGTTTCCAAAAGTTGTTCAAGAGGGAAAAGGTTTTCTAAAGGTTTCAAAAAACTAACTTGTTTCCAAAATCAATTAGGAAACTAAGAAGGCAGCTTCGGTAACTTTTTTATTTCCACTTGGACACACTCCTACATTTTAGGAAGCTAGGGTTTTGGTTGATTCCTTTCACATTAGCGCTAGTTTCCATTTCTGTCCGCCACTATTGAGCTTCCAAAACCATGCATCCTTGTTCCATTTTGCATCCCATTTGTGTCTTGCTTTCTTGGTTACTCTTGTGGAAAGTTTGGGTGACATTGTTGGACTTTGTACGTCATTTCTCAACTATCCAATTTGAGAGTGAGGAATTTTGGTAAGATCATTAGAGTGCTTTTGAGTGAAAATACGAGAGTGAGAGAAACACTAAGGGAGTGAAGTGAGGTTATATTTGTCCTATTTCCTTGTTCACTAACGTTTTGCAGGATAAGTCGAAGGACATAGAGCAAACTCAACCAACCATTGATTATTCACTAATGTTCATTGTCATGAAAGCCGAACTCAAGCAGCTTAGTGAGCAACAAATAGAGAAATTGCACACTCGTTTTGACGAGCTCTGCAAGAGTCTCACGAGGGGCTCGCATTCTAGATCTCACAACCAAAGTAACCATGGCACCAGAGGGCAAAATTATGAAGATTACTTGGCCAGTGATGATGAGGAGAGGGTCGAGCGGCCAAGGAGGGATACATCTAAAAATGAACTTAAGGGACTCAAAATACAAGTTCCTACATTCCAAGGCAAAAGTGATCCTGAGCCTTACTTGGAATGGGAAGGCCGCATTGAGATGGTCTTCAATTGCTACGAGTATAGTGAGGAACAAAAGGTGAAGGTCGTCACTATTGTGTTCACCGACTACGCACTAGTTTGGTAGGATCAAGTAAGGACTAACAGGAGGAGAAATAATGAACCACGAGTCCGAATTTGGCGAGAACTCAAGGCACTAATGCGCAAGGGATTTGTTCCAGGCTACTACAACCGTGATCTCCATTCAAAACTACAGACCCTCACTCAAGGTAACATGAGTGTGGAGGACTGCTATAAGGAGATCGAAATGGCTATGATGAGGGCAAATAATCAAGAAGATAGTGAAGCCACTATGGCAAGGTTTCTTAAAGGTCCAAACCCTGACCTTCAAGAAGCCTTGGAGCTCCAACATTACTTGGACATGCACGATCTTCTTGAACTAGCCATCAAGGTTGAGAGAGGGAAGAAACTAAGAAGGGGAGGCCGAACCTTCCAACCCTCTAGTTCGAGTACATGGAAGGGAAATCCATCAAGGAGAACCACACATGACACTGGAAATGCGGCTACACTAAGCCCTTCTAGCCGCACACCAGGTAATTTCTCTAACCGAAATTTCAATTCCACCCCTAACAAGTTTGTTGATGCATCCAGGTTCACTTCTAAGGCCACTCAAGAAACTCCTAAACCTAGGAGTAGGGATATCAAATGCTTCAAGTGCTAGGGATTTGGATATATTCAATCTCAATGTCCAAATCAAAGGATCATGTTGGTCACTCATATTGGTGAAATCGTGTCTGATGATGACGATTGTGAGGAGATGCCTGGATTGACCAAGAGCGATTGCGTGGGGAATGACTCGGTTGAGGAAGAATGCTCTCTTATTCAAGGAGAAATAGGTTGTTTGGTGGCATGACAAATGCTAACCGTCGGAGTCAAAGAGGACAAACAATTACAAAGAGAGAACTTATTTTACACTCGATATAAAGTAAGTGACAAGGTATGTAGTCTCATCATTGATGGTGGGAGTTGCACCAATGTGGCGCGTTTACTCATGGTTGGGAGCTTGGGGCTTCCTACTACCAAATATCCGCGCCCGTACAGACTCCAATGGCTAAGTGAAGAAGGTGAAATGCATGTTTACAAGCAGGTACGTCTTCCCTTTTCCATTGGCAACTATATTGATGAAGTTGTGTATGATGTTGTTCCTATGCATGCGACTCATGTCATTTAAGGAAGACCTTGGCAATTTGATAAGCATGTCACATTTGATGGAAGATCAAATAGGAACACTTTATTGTACAATGGTCAATGTATGGTCCTAACACCCCTCACCCCTGCACAAGTATATGAGGACCAACTTAAACTGCAAAGAGAGTGTGACTTAGACCGTCAAAAGAGGAAACAGAGGACGGTCAACCCTAGAAATTGCTCCACTTCCACAAGTGAGCAATCGACCAAGGGTCAAGTGAACACACCTACTGTACCACATGAAAATGCATTGACTAAAACCAACACTAGGAAGCACAACATGATAATTAAGGCTAAGGATGTTCAAAAACTTGTGAATTCTGATCAGCCTGTATTACTCATGGTTTGTAACATATGTTCCTGAATGTTGATGAGCTCGATAAGGCATTGCCTTCGAGTGTAGTTGCTCTCTTGCAGGAATTCTAGGACGTGTTCCCTGATGAGATCTCTGATGGCTTGCCACCCATTCGAGGAATCGAACACCAGATAGACTTGATTCCTGAAGTACCACTTTCCAACAAATCCGTTTACCGCATGGGTCCTGAGGAAACGAAGGAGTTTCAAAAGCAAGTTGATGGCCTATTAGGTAAGGGTTGGATAAAGGAAAGTCTGAATCCTTGCGTTATGCCTGTGATATTTGTCCCCAAAAAGGATGGTACTTGGCGTATGTACACTGACTATAGAGTTGTTAATGCTATCACTATTAAATATCGTCATCCCATTCCTGGATTAGATGATATGATTGATGAACTTGATGGTGCTATCATTTTTACTAAAATTGGTTTGAGGAGTGGCTATCATCAAATTAGGATGAAAGAAGACGATGAATGGAAAACAGCTTTTAAAACAAAACATGGCCTTTATGAGTGGTTAGTCATGCCCTTCGGGTTGACCAATACCCCTAGTACTTTCATGAGACTAATGAACCATGTTTTGAGACAATTCATTGGGAAGTTTGTAATTGTATGACATTTTGATTTACAGTCGCAACATGCATGAACACATGGAGCATTTGAAATTGGTTCTTGATACACTTCGAAAAGCACGCCTATACGCTAACCTTAAGAAATGCATTTTTTGTAGTAATGAGCTTGTATTTTTAAGCTATGTTATTGAGTTCACAAGGTATCAAAGTAGACGAATCCAAGAAAGAGGCCATCATGCAATGGCCAACACCAAAATCCATCCCTGAGATGCGAAGTTTTCATGGATTAGCAGGTTTCTACCGGCGTTTTGTCAAAGACTTCAGCACTATTGCTACTCCATTGACCGCCGTGACAAAGAAAAATGATAAATTCCATTAGGAAAAAACCCAAGAACAAGCATTCCTTACCCTTAAGGACAAACTCACACATGCACCTATTTTAGCATTACCTAATTTTCACAAAACTTTTGAGATTGAATGTGATGCTTCTGGTGTAGGGATTGGAATTGTTCTCATGCAAGATAAGAGGCTTTGTGCATTCTTTAGTGAGAAACTGGGAGGTGTTACACTGAACTACCCCACGTATGACAAGGAGTTGTACACACTTGTAAAAGCCTTAGAGACATGGCAACACTACCTCCGTCCAAGGGAGTTCATGATACACGCTGACCACGAATCATTGAAGTTTCTCAAGGGGCAACTGAAATTGAGCAAGAGACATGCCAAATGGTTAAGTTTCATTGACACTTTCTCCTATGTCATCAAGTATAAGACTGGCAAGACGAATGTGGTAGCTGATGCATTATCTCGTAGACATTCTCTGCTTGTTTTCCTTGATGCTAAGTTGCTTGATTTTGAAAAGCTCAAGAAACTCTATGCACATGATCTTGATTTTGGTGAAATATATGTGTCCTGTACTAAGAGTCCGCTTGGAAAATACTTCTTGCATGATGGATTTTTATTCTATGTGAACAAGTTGTGTGTGCCTAATTCGTCTATTCATGATCTTTTGGTTAGAGAGGCACATAGTGGTGGTTTCATGGGACATTTTGGCATTGTTAAGACTTTAGCAATGTTGCAATAACACTTTTACTGGTCTCATATGCATAGGGATGTTGAGCGCATGATTCGTAGATATGCCACTTGCCACACGGCCAAGTCTAAAACAAATTCATATGGCTTGTATACCCCATTGCCCATTCCATATTTTTCATGGGTAGACTTGTCTATGGACTTTGTCTTGGGATTACCTCGATCACCAAGGGATAATGACTCCATCTATGTGGTAGTTGATAGATTCTCAAAGATGGCTCATTTTATCCCTTGTCATAAAACTGATGATGCATCTCATATTGCTAACTTGTTCTTTAAAAAAATTGTACGTTTGCATGGTATGCCTCAAACCATTGTTAGTGATAGAGATGTGAAATTCTTAAACTACTTTTGGAAGACTTTGTGGTTTAAACTTGACACTAAACTACTCTTTTCGACCACAAGTCATCCCCAATGCGATGGACAAACTGAGATTGTCAATCGCACCCTTGATACTTTACTCAGGGTTTCGATTAAGAAAAATCTTAAATCTTGAGAAGAGTGTTTGCTACATGTTGAATTTGCCTATAATAGAACTGTTCACAGTGCAACACACTACTCACCATTTGAGAATGTCTATGGCTTTAACCCCCTGACCCCCCTTGATTTGGCACCCTTACCTTTCTCTAAGCACACCAGCTTAGATGGGAAAAAGAAAATTGATTTTGTACGCAGGTTACATGAAGTTGTTCGAGCCAACATTGAGAAACGTACTCAGCAATACATCCAACAAACTAACAAGCATTGTCGTAAGATGATTTTCGAACATGGAGATTGGATTTGGCTGCACCTAAGAAAGGAGCGATTTCCTAAGCAATACCAAAGCAAATTGTCCCCAAGGGGAGATAGACCATTTCGAATGCTCCAACGAATCAATGACAATGTCTATAAATTGGAGCTACTTGGGGTGTACAATGTTAGCACGACTTTCAATGTCACGGATTTGACCCCGTTCCTTGAGAAAGATGATCCAGATTTGAGAACAAATCCTTCTCAAGTGGAGGAGACTGATGTGTGCAGGGACTCAAGCCCACATGATGACCCAGTTCGAGTTCCATTAGACCCAGTTACACGTGCATGGGCTAAGCGCTCCAAAGAATCACTTCAAGCCCTTGTTCGAAGTATCCAAGACCAATATGGGGTTCATAGGAATATTGAAGGCCTGGACGGAGCGGGCCAAGGCACCTACACCTTGATCCAAGCCCATGAGGAGCTAAATGATGGCCACATTTGAGTATCTTTGATACGTTCCTCGATCAACTTGTTTCGAGACACGTAGCACATTTGCCCAATAATCTAGCGAGGTTGTCCTACGCTTGGATTGCGGGACCTTAAATCAATATGGACGACACGAATTGGTTTAAAGCGGTAGATCGACGACTCCAATCGAGGTAGTTACTCAAGTGGATAGGTCGATAGAACAATCATGGACAAGACGCAAGATTGCTCAATAACCCTTACCAAAGCAAGTTGAAGGCTCGAATTCTCTTAACAAGAAGAAACGAAAATAATCAAACTTTATTGATAAAACGCCTACCTTAAACCCTTACAAAACAAGCCTATTTATAGGCTAAGGGTTGCTAAAACCCTACGGACACAGGGAAGAGAGGGTCAGCTATCTTGATGAGCCGGCCATGCTCTTCTAAATATTAATCTAACCCTAAACAAACACTAAGGCCTAAAGCCTTATTCGGCCAATTCACTTAAAGACCCACTTGACTCTTCATGGGACTGGATCATGATGTAGATGACTTGATTGTCTCCTTCTAGGCCTTCGATATCTCTATGTACTCCATGTTGGTCTTGGACCATTCGAACAAGGTCTTGGAGGGATTCCTTGAAGAGTTGGCTCGTGCACATGGGACTGGGCCCAATGGAACTCGGACCGGGTCATTGTGTGGGCCCTGATCCATGCACACATCAATCTTGGAGTGGCCGAATGGTAGCTTTAATTCATTAGCTAGTTTTCCAATTTTTGCAAGTGTAGGTTCAGCCCATATGGCTTGGCCTAAACCCTTGTCTAGTTTGATAGGTTGTGTAGGCCGAAACCCTTGTTTCACTCGGCCTTAGGCTAGGAATTAGCCTATAAAAGGATTAATCTTGTACGAGCAAGGGGTTAGCCATTTTATGATAATAAACATTGTTTTGTTTCTCTTACAATTGAGAGTACAATTCCAATTACTTGCATTAACAAGGGTTCTTGAGCAATCTCGTGATTGTTCTTGATTGTTCATCCGACCTATCCACTTGAGTAACCACATCGATTGGAGTCATCCTTCTACCGCCTTGAATCAAGTCGTGCTGTCCTTCTTGAATTTAGGCTCCGCAATACAAACGGTTGGACATCTCGCTAGATCCTTGGGCAAACGTGCTACGTGTCTCGGAACGTGTTGACCGAGAAGCGTATCAGATTACCAGCTGATATGAACCCGCCTGGAGGTATGAACTCGTATCCCATGTAGCTCTTGGATTTAGACGAAGAAACCAAGTTGGTGCACGGAGTAACACTCGGATCCCTAACTCTATGAGGTGAACCTTGGACTTAACCTCAACCCGCAAACACTCGAGAAGGTGAAACGAAATTACAAGTAAAAGAACGCTAAAATCAAGGTGTGTACTTGATTGATAAGTTTAAGAATACTCTCGAGCAATTCTCAAGTATTCAAAAGGGATTCGCTTAGACAAGAGAAAAGTGTAAACACTCAAATTTTTGATTTCTTATTCCCTCACTAAACTCATTGGAAGTGTGGGATATTTATAGCCTTAATCGAAATCACTTATTCCCTAAGGCTAAGCAACTGATTTTGGCCCTTTTGTCCTTTGTGGGTTTGACCGAACCTTATGAGGCCATCCCACAAGTAAATAAAGCAAGGCTATGGACCATTAAACCCTTATTACAAACGACTTAACTAAAACAGCAAATGTGACACTTAAACAACTTTGGATGGAACTCCCCACTCCACCTCGCTTGGCTCAAGAACTTGAATGAGAGTATAGCGGATTGTTTTGTCTTGCTCAAGTTCGGTTTTGACTTGTGAATGGTCAACTCCCTTGTGGGTGGTACAAACTAGTGCTTGCATGGACCCTTTGAGCTTCTGGTCACGTGGTCATGTCTTGGGATCTTTGTTCGCGTTTTAAAAAAAAAGACAGGAATAAACGTAAAATGATGCAAGGGGGATGGCTAACCGTGAACCTGATTGTGGTGGGAGCAACGTGGTTCAACTGAGATCCGGAAAACAACGTGGTTAAAGCTGCTAGTTGGCTGGGTTAACAAAAAGAAATAGCCCACAATCATTGGACCACTTAACTCCAATCGTTCCACCTTCACAGGTTCACGGTCAGCCATCCCTCTTCCATCATTTGTTTCGTATTATAGTCAAGTGGGATACGAGGTTCCAATCAGGTAGTACACATTGTTTCGGCCCAGAACGTGTTTTTTTGTACGAAATCCAGTTGATACGAACCCACCCGGAGGTATGAACTCATATCCCACGTAGCCCCCGGATCTAGACGAAGAAACCAAGTTGGTGCGCGGAGTAACACTCAGATCTCTAACTCTATGAGGCGAACCTTGGACTTAACATCAACCCGCAAACACTCGAGAAGGTGAAACGAAGTTACAAGTAAAAGAACGCCACAATCAAGGTGTGTACTTGATTGATAAGTTCAAGAATACTCTCGAGCAATTCTCAAGTATTCAAAGGGGATTCGCTTAGACAAGAGAAAAGTGTAAACACTCAAATTTCTGATTTCTTATTCCCTCACTAAAATCGTTGGAAGTGTGCGCTATTTATAGCCTTACATAGAGATGAAAAACTAAAGTAATGTAGAACTAGTCTAGAAATCTTAATGTGAATCAAAATCACTTATTCCCTAAGGCTAAGAAATTTCGACCCTTTTGTCCTTTGTGGGCTTGACAGAACCTTATGAGGTCATCCCACAAGTAAATAAAACAAGGCTATGGACGATTAAACCCTTATTACAAACGACTTAACTAAAACAGCAAATGTGACACTTAAACAACTTCGGATGGAACTCCCCACTCCACCTCGCTTGGCTCAAGAACTTGAATGAGAGTATAGCGGATTGTTTTGTCTTGCTCAAGTTTGTTTTTAACTTGTGAATGGTTAACTCCCTTGTGGGTGATACAAACTAGTGCTTGCATGGACTCTTTGAGCTTTTGGGCACGTGCTCTTGTCATTGGACCACTTAACTCCAATCGTTCGACCTTCACAGGTTCACGGTCAGCCATCCCTCTTGCATCATTCCCCTCCTCTTGAAGGCGATTTGTCCACAAATTGATGGTGTGCTTATAGGATAGCAATGTTGGAAAAAGATGAATGACTATGAGCCATGTTGCATGTCGTTTGACCAATCTTATGATGCTTTTGAACAAAGACATTCTCCAAGACAAGAAACATCTTGTATAATACTTGTGAAAATTCCAGGTTCCACTCCAATGCTCTCTAATCAGCCTTTTGTCATGAATGTTCGAATTTGGACCTATACAATAAATCACAGAATTAGAATTAGTAGGTTTAAAATGTCACATCCTTTCTCACAATCAGCTCACTCTTAGAATTTTTAATCTCTTTCTCATGCTCAATAGCTGACTTTTTTCGCTCATTATTCTCAACCTCTTTCTCCTTTTCAACTCCCTCAGATTTTACCTCATCAGTCACTGTTGCGCCCCATTTTTAATAAGAAAAATAAATAGTTTAAAAAGTGAATTTTCATTCAATTTTTTGGAAAATGATGTTTGATTTAAAAAGAAAATGGGCCTAAATGGAGTTTGAAAGTGCGATGATTTGGGCACACATTATAGTTTAAAAAGTGTTTTTGAATAAAAAATCGGAGTCGCCACTTGGTATTGAGTTAAGGTTTATCAAGTCATCTAAAAATGAATTTTTAAAGAAAAAGTAAAAAAAACCCTTTTTAAATTACTCAAAGTCTTCGAAAATCAGAGAAAAAGATTTAGAAGTCACATTTGAAGAAAGGGAAGGCAAGGATGAAATCCAAGACACCCTTTCAACCTAACTTAGAGCTAGTTGCATGATTTAGTCAAAAGTTTTCTTAATTTAACATAAAAATTTATCACATTTGGATATACTATATGAATACAAATCTTAAACCTAATGTATCGGGATCAACATGTCTCTTCGAATTTTAATTGGTGCAAATCGCATTAATTGTGATGCCCAAAAGTAATTATTTGAAAAGATCACGAATTATGCAAAAAATATGAGACTCTAAGAAAAAAAAAAGAAAATAATTATACAACTATACATGACCTAGAGGAATGCATTATAATGGGTACGGGGACTAGTGTTCGTGAATCAATTTTTCCTTTTATAGAGGGAATACGAGCGTGCTAAAGTTAAAAAGCCAAACTCGTCCATATCTCATACTCAAGGAGTATCTCCTAATCTAATCAAGCAAATGATCAAGCCTAGTTCTAATACTTAAATGAAATGCAAGTCTAATGTCATGTGTCACGCATGAGGTTATATAGAGGGAAATATGGGATAAGGGATATACGTATTAGAGGGGATATCATACAAAAATGATAAAAGACCCTAAAAAGTGAAAAATATGCATGAAAATGTAATGTAGTCACACAAACATGATCTCACGCGTGAAAGGCTCCTAAGGGTCTAGCGTTGGACTAGCCCATATTTATGAATTCTCACTAGTGTTGGACTAGTGCGAAAAGTCGGAACAAAGGGCCACAACTAGCGTTGGACTAGTGTGGATTCGGAAAATGGACCAAAACTAGCGTTGGACTAGTATGATAACGTCACACATTGATTATAACTAATTAATCATGTCAAACTTAATAAAAGCATTAAAACAAATAATATCACATAAACACATAACACATAATCATGATATCTAGATGCAAGACCCTAAAAAAGCGATAACACATAGCACGTAAGCATGCAAATCACACAAAGCAAAATAAAGCAAATAAAACCCTAACTATTACATTAGGGAGACCCTACTACAATCTAAGGGGGGAAGAAATGAATAAATAAACCCCTAACTATTACAACTCGGTAGTTAAATTCCTTTCAAATAATCAAAATTAAACTAAAATAAATATACAAAATTAAAACAAATAAAGCGAATAAATGAATGAATAAAATAAAAACATTCAAAAGGCATGCAATTAAGCATGTAAAGTCACATAAGGGCACATAGGATCAAATAAAGTCAAAATAAGGGATATAGTGTACCTTCCTTGAGTTGGTGCCCTAATGGAACGAAATTACTTATTTACCCTCCAAAACAATAAAACGGTCAAGGCATCACTTTAATTAACAAATAATCACAAGAAAAGAAGATAAACATGAGATTGAATCAATTTAAAACATTCAAATAAACTAAACAATCCATATTCATCAAATTGAAACCAACAAGGACCCATTTGAAAGAATTAAAGAAGTTTGAGGGGTCAATTTATTACTATGACAAGTACTAAGGGTCTAAATTAAAAGAAATAAATTAACATTAAGGGCTTAAGGTGAAACCTACCATTCAAATGATAGAATTCACAAAAATAAATGAAAACCAATTTGCTACGATTAAACAACAAAAATACCAAAATTCCACTAAAATCCAAATCAAAACTAAAAATTATCAAAAATCCTTAAATCCTTAAATCCTTAAATTCCTAAACAATCTGTCCAAAAAACACATTAAAAAATACCAAAGGAAAATAACATGTTAAAAGGGACAAAATTGATTAATTTTCCAAAGTTTCTAGGCCTTAGTATAACAAGGGGAAAACTAGGGGTTAAAGGCAATTTCTGGAAATTATTTCAAGCAGCCTACAAGTTTTCTTCTTCGCAGAAGCCTTTCTGCAACTTTGTGGGTTTCTACAATTTTGCAGCATACTCAACTGAGGCATATGATGAAATCTCAAACCAAGCCAGCAAATTTCATTAACCCGATCCATTAAACACACATCACATATCACAACACAAAAGGTAGGAGGCAACATAACAGTTTTCTAATCATGAAGATCAAACGCAGAGCAATAGAAGAACATGCAACCGACCAAAAACCAAACTAGTTTTCTGGTGAATCAAAGATGGGTTTTTCCAAGTTAACACCTTTCAGCCAAACCATTGAACTACCAAGTGTCAAATGAGTCTAAAGCTTTGGTAAAATCAAAACATTAAAAGCCCATTTCTTTTAACATCAACAATCATGCGAACAGAAAATTTGCAAAAACAAACCCATTCATGCGAATGATTCCTAGAATCTCATACGAAGTGTTAAACCAACTAAAGGAAGATGATTGTTACTTATAACCAGTCAAATGTGCTGAATCGATACGAGGAAACTGGACACAATCGTCCAGAGTGCCCAAAATGAAGCAAAAAGCTTTCTTTCCCAATTTTTTCCTGATTTTTTGTAGCTCTCTCCAGATCTTTTCCAAAGCTCTCCCCTTGCTCCAGTTTTCCTTTTTTTCTTCGTTTCCTCTACCCCCAATCTTTTCTCAGCCGAATACCTTGAGCTTTCTTTTCTCAGCCGCCGCCCTTTTCTCTCCTTTAGCTTCCTTGTTTTCTCAACTGAAACCACCCCTGGCCTGAAGCTTTCTTCTTCAGCCTCACGCTGCTTCCTTAGTTTCCCATAGCTCTCCTCTTTTGCTTGGTTTTTTTTTCTCTGCTGGTTTTCTCCTTTCTTCCCAACCTAGCCCGTAGCTACTTTCTTCAGCCCCAAAACCATCTCAAAGCTCCCTCATTTTCTTGCTTTTTCATGTCTTTTTCGTCTGGTCTAACTCCTCAACCACTACTCTTCTATTCAATTGCCCCTCGTTTCACTCTTGCTCTTTGTCTTCCTCAGCCCCTCGAAACTCCTACCCTCTCTTCAGCCGTCACACTGTTTTCTCTTCCTTCTTTTTTTTTCCTTGGCCGTCACTTTTTCCCTTCCTTCACCTCTCTCTGCTCTCTCCCTTTCTTACCCACAAAACTCTCTCCTTTTCAACCCTAGTCGTCACCCCCTTACTCCCCTCTCTACCTCTAGCTTTTTCTTGCTCCCCCGTAGCTACTTGCTTTCCTAGCCGCCAGACTCTCTACTCTTGATTCCTCCCTAAAAAGCAGTGTGTTTAACTATTTATATGGAACCCCCAAATCTAAACCTGAGAGGAAGGGTTAAGATTGAAAGGGAAGGGGAGCATGTGGATGTTCTTGGATTCATTGGATCTTTGGACAGCTATTGTACGAACCCAGCTTGGAAAACAAGAAAATCCGAAACAAAAAACGAGTTGCTATCTTATACTCCTTTTGCCGATTCCAGCATCTGGGTTTACAAAATGGGAAGAAAACACACGCGTGGGCAGCACACGTGCGTGGAAGAACTTTCTCTTTTTTCTTTTTTTTCTTTTTTTTCTTTTTTTTTATGCAAACAGAATTTGATTTATGAATTTTTTTTCTTTTTCATCTCAATGAATTAATTAATAATAATAAAATGATTTTCTTAACAAAAACAAAAATAAGATAAAAATAAACAAAAATTAAAACAAAATCAACTAAAATAAAATAAATAAAAAGCTAAAATTTTGATGTCTACAATAATAATTCCCTCATCTAACTCTTTCTTTATATTATAACGCTCATGCTTATTTTTCATGTATGCTAGATCAATACAAAGTTGGTCATGAATAAGTGATACAAGTACAGAACGACGACCATTAAATAAGAAGGAATACTTTTTAGTATATCCATTATATTTAACTTCTCACCTCAACATCCACGCTTTACCCAGCAATACATGTGTCACTTGAATTGGGACTACATCACACAACACCTCATTCACATACTTGCCAATTTGAATAGGTACAAGTATGTGCTTAGTAACCCAAGTATCACCATGAGCACTCGGTAACTTATACAGTTAAAGATGATCAATGGTTAGAAGATTTAATTTGTGAACCATGATAGCGCTTGCAAGATTGAGTTCACAACTCCTATCAATGGCCAAGCTGCAGGTTTTATCTTTGACACCACAACGAGTATAAAATCAACCATGCAACTGAGATTTGACGATGTCCAACTACTCATTTGCACCACGTAATACCACCTCTTTGACTCTCTTAAGATCAGGAAGAAGATGTTGTAAGCTAGCTTTTAAATGCCTCGTATTCGCCATGGTGTATGAGGAAACTTGCAAAAAAATTAGTGAAACAAAAGATATTTTTTTCCTCACCACAAGCTCACATGTTTACACTCGTCACTCGTGTATCACTCAAGTGTTTAAAACACTCTAATGTTCTCACCGATCACCTCTAAATTCACTTGATTGCTTCCTTCGAAGAAATCAGAATTTTCTCCAATAAATTCAACCAAAAGTGCGCACAAGATGATGGCATATTAGTGGCTGGAATTTTAGGGTTGATTGGACTACTGTTAAGTGACTCAAAAAATGGTAGCAAAACACGCTAAAAATTCCCAGATTTTAGTCCGCAAAAGATAACTCAAGCTTTGGTAGTATTTGCATCCTTACCTAGTGTTGTTACTAACCTTTTGCAGGAGTACCAAGATGTGTTTCCAGAAGATATACCTAGTGGTTTGCCATCATTAAAATGAATTGAACATCAAATTAATTTTATTCCTGGAGCTTCACTGCCTAATAAAACACCATATCAAATTCATTGCCAAATTTGATGCCTAATAAAACATCAAATTGACTAACCCTGAGGAGACCAAGGAGCAACAACGACAAGTAGATGAGCTATTTGGTAAAGGATGAATCCATGAGAGCCTAAGTCCTTGTGCGGGAGATTGTGGGACTCTAACACCTCTAGCCGATATTGTCCCACAGTTAGCCGCCCCGTGGGGCCGTGGGTTTTGTTCCTGGCAGTACTGAACAACACAACAGGCTAATGCCTCACCAAAAGGCCTCGGTGAGGTGGGGTATACCACAACAGGTTATTAAAACTGTCCAGGACTTCCTCCCTTAGCCGATGTGGGATCATTACAATTCACCCCCCTTAGGGGACCCAGCGTCCTCGCTGGCATACCGGGGTCAGGAGTTCGCTCTGATACCAACTTTAACACCTCTGGCCGATATTGTCATACAGTTAGCCGTCCCATGAGGCCGTGAATTTTGTTCCTGGCGGTGCTGGACAACACAACAGGCTAATGTCTCACCAAAAGGCCTCGATCAGGTGGGGGATACCTCGACAGGTTATTAAAGCAGCCCAGGATTTCCTCCCTAACTGATGACTCTAACACCTCTCGCCGATATTGTCCCACAGTTAGTTGTCCCGTGGGGCCTTAGGTTTTGGTCCTGGCAGTGTTAGATAACACAACAGGCAATGCCTCACCAAAAGGCCTCGGTCAAGTGGGGGACACCACAACAGGTTTTTAAAACGGCCCAGGACTTCTTCCCTTAGGCGATGTGGAATCATTACAATCATTTTACTCTAACACCTCTGGCTGATATTGTCCCACAGTTAGCCGTCCCGTGGAGCTGTGGGTTTTGTTTCTGGCGGTGTTGGACAACACAACAAACTAATGCCTCACCAAAAGGCCTCGGTCAGGTGGGAGACACCACAACAGGTTATTAAAGTAGCCCAGGACTTCCTTCCTAGTCAATGTGGGATCATTACAATCCACCCCCCTTAGGGAACCCAGCGTCCTCGCTGGCACACCGGGGTCGGGAGTCAGTTCTGATATCAATTCTAATATCTCTGACCGATATTGTCCCACAGTTAGCCGCCCCATAGGGCCGTGGGTTTTGTTTCTAACGGTGCTGAACAACACAATTGGCTAATGCCTCACCAAAAGGCCTTGGTCAGGTGGGGGACATCACGACAGGTTATTAAAGCAGCCCAGGACTTCCTCCCTAGCCGGCATTATGGTAAAATATCGCCATTCCATATCTCGATTAGATGACATGCTTGATGAATTGCATGGTGCTATACTTTTCACTAAGATAGATTTAAAAAGTGGTTATCACCAAATTCGCATGAAAAAAGGTGATGAATGAAAGGTAACTTTTAAAACCAAACATGGCTTGAATGAGTGGTTAGTTATGCCATTTGGAATAACCAATGCACCTAGTACTTTCATGAGACTTATGAATCATATTTTGCATCCATTCATTGGTAAATTTGTGGTGGTTTATTTTGATGATATCTAAGTATATAGCAAGAGTTTAGAGGAGCATGTTATACATTTTCAAGCTGTCATAGATGTACTTTGAAAGGAAAAGCTCTATGCTAACCTTAAGAAGTGCACCTTTTGCACTAATCAACTTGTATTTTTAGGCTATATTGTAAGTGAACAAGGTATACAAGTTGACCAAGCAAAAGTGAAGGTTATAAGTGAATGGCCAACTCCTACTATTGTGAGTGAGGTAAGGAGCTTTCATGGCTTGGCAAGCTTCTATCAACGCTTTGTCAAGGACTTTAGCACAATTGCTGCACCACTTACCTCCATTGTCAAGAAGAATTTGCCATTTCACTGGGGAGATGAACAAGTTAAGTCTTTCCAATTACTTAAACACAAGCTCATACATGCACTTGTTGTTAGTTTACATAACTTTGACAAAGCTTTTGAAATTGAATGTGATGCTTCTGGTATAAGTGTTGGAGCTGTTCTACTCTAAGAAGGTCAGCCAGTTGCCTATTTTAGTGAAAAATTTAATGGAGCTTCACTGAACTACTCGACCTATGACAAGGAAATGTTGGCTTTAGTTCGAGCTCTTCAAATTTGGCAATACTATCTTCGACCTTGTGAGTTCATTTTGCACACCGACCATGAGTCGCTCTAGCACATCAAGTCTCAAACCAAATTGAATAAGCGGCATGCAAGATGGATAGCCTTCATAGATAGCTTTGCATTTGTGATCAAATACAAGGCAGGTAAGACTAATGTAGTAGTGGATGCACTTTCTAGAAGATACACACTTATCACTATATTAGATGCTAAGTTGCTATATTTTTAGTTCATTAAAGATATTTATGCAATTGACCCTGACTTTTGTGAGATATTTACTTCTTTGCCACGACACACTCGTGAGTATTATTTCATCTCACAGGGATTCTTGTATTATAAGGACAAATTGTGCATTCCAATGAGTTCGATGTGCAATCTCTTAGTTCGAGAAGCACATGGAGAAGGACTTTTAGGGTATTTTGACATTGCTAAGACATTATTAGTTCTCCAAGAGAAGGGATGTGGAGCGACACATAGAGAGGTGTGCGACTTGTCATCATACAAAATCCAAGATAAACCCTTATGGTCTTTATACTCTTTTACCAATTCCAAATGAACCATGGATTGACCTATCCATGATTTTGTGCTCGGTTTATCTAGGACTAGAAAGGGTCATGATTTAATTTATGTTGTAGTTGACCATTTTTCTAAGATGGCACATTTTATCCCTTGTCACAAAACTGATGATACTAAACATGTGGTTGACTTGTTCTTTAGAGAAATAATTCTTTAGCATGGAATGCCTCACACCAATGTGTCTGATAGGGATGTTAAGTTCTTTAGCTACTTTTGGAAAACTTTGTGGTATAAACTAGGTACTAAATTATTATTTTCTACCTCTAATCACTCACAAACGGATGGACAAATAGAAATACTTAATCAAACTTTGCCTACTTTGTTGCGAGCAATAATTAAAAAGAACATTAAAAATTGGGAAGATTGCTTGCCTCACATTGAGTTTACTTACAATCTTACTGTGCACACTGCTACACAATATTCGCCTTTTGAAATTGTTTATGATTTTAACCCTCTCACACCGTTAGACTTATCTCCTTTACCTGTTCATGAGAGAATTAATTTGGATGGTAAGAAAAATGCTGATTTGGTGCGAGATTTTCATGCTAAAATTCGAGCTAACATTGAGAAGAACTCTTCAATATGGTCAAAATACAAATAAGGGGCATCGAAAGATGGTATTTGAACCAGGTGATTGACGTTGGATCCATATGAGGAAGGAATGATTTCCAGTCCAAAGGCGTAATAAGCTCCTTCCAAGAGGTGATGGACCATTCCAAGTGGTGGAGCGCATTAATGACAATGCCTACAAGATTGACCTTCTAGGTGAATATGGAGTTCGCGCTACATTTAATGTTGCTGACTTGAACTCTTTTTATGCAGACGACGAGCTTGATTTGGGGACAAATCGCCCTCAAAAGGAGAGGAGTGATGAAAGGTCCAAAGGGTTCAAGGCTGATGAAAAGTCAAGCGATCAAGTTATTCAAATCCCAAGTGGTCCAATTACAAGAGCTCGTGCAATAAAACTTAAAGAATCACTTCAAACTCTTGTTTGTACAATTCAAGATCAAGTTGGGGATGATTTAAGGACCATTGAAGGGCTAGAAAGTGAAGATCCTACACTTTACACCTTGTTCCAAGTTGTCACGAATAAAGATTAGTTTAGTTGTTCATTGTTTAGCAAGTTGTGTCGTTTGATTAGTAGCATTAGTTAGGGTTTTAATTGTCAACTTAATTGCTGAAATATTTGGCAAAATTAGTCTTCAAGAGGCTGAAACTTAGTTGGTGTCTTAGCCAATAAGTGATTCCAAATCACTTTAGGTTTTCAAGTCATGTAAGGCTATAAATATCCTAACCACTTAAACGTGATCAATCAGAAATTACATCAAAACTTGTGAGTTTTTTATTCACTTCTCTTGTCCAAGAGAGCTTTTCTTGAATACTTGAGAGCTTTCTTAAGTTATTAAACCTGAACTTATCAATCAAGTATACACCTTAGTTGTGGTGTTCTTTTATTTACACTTTGGTTCATTGAACTGTTTAGTTATGGGTTGAGAAATCTCTTAGTTCATAACTTTGTGATTCTAGAAGGGTCAAGGTTCCGCATTCCAATTTGTGTTCTTTGTCTAGATCTAGGGCTTGGTGGGATACGAGTTCATACCTTCGGGCGAGTTCATATCAGTACTTATTTGTCTACTAACAATCTTAACTTGCTTTGTTTAGGTTTTTTTTTTTATTTTGTGTAGGTTAAGCAAAGTGCAATTGCCTTGGTCTTAAGTTGTTTCATTCCTACATCTATTGGAGAGTTAGAGAGCTTTCACGGAGTTGGAGTCTTGAGTGTTGCTTCGTTTTGCTATGAACATGTGTTCAAACTTCAAGTTAGGGATACTTTATTTGTTGATCAGCCAATTGCTGTGTCAATGGGATTAACTACACTTGAACTTTGTTCCATACTTTCTTATAATTTCAATAATGCTATTCCAATCTTTCTTTGTCCATTTTTTAATTCATTCGACACTAACTTCATTGTTTCATTTGTAGATTCCAAAGCTGTCCATTCTTATTTAGTTTCATCCATGCAAGATATGCAAAGTTGTAAAGATGTGTGCCACATAAACATCAACTAGTGATGGATTGTACTACCTTGCATAACCAGATTAAGAGTTTTCTAGTCTACTTGAGCATCGCTATGAAGATTCCTATCTAGTAGATGCAAATGGTAAGTTTTCAAGTGATTTCATACCTACAAGTACTTACTATTTAATTTCTTTTGTAAGTGCCAAATTTACAATCCGTGACAAAGAGTTCATGCGAGTGGTTATAGAGATTGGTCGTGAACATCTTAGAGTAAAGCGGCGCTACAATCAGTTTCGGATATATTGGTACATCCCTTGGTTGAAGACATTGCTCTTGAGTTCCTTAAACTTGCATAAGTGTCATGCAATGTGGTATGCTCGCATGAAGGTATTGCTTGAAGTGTTGCATTTTCTCCAATCTATCGATTTGAGGGCAAATCGCTTTCAAGAGGAAGGGAATGATACGAGCATGTGATCAATGGTGTCAAATTCTAAAGATGATTCAAGATAAAAGAGCAGCTGATCATTTGAAGCTCAACAAATCCAGATGGTTTGGAGTAGTTTTCCATAGTTTGTCATTATTTTAGCTTATAACTATTATGTTCATTTTCTTGGAAAATTCCAGCCATTTGTGTTTCACTATTTCCAACAAATAGTAGGTGGTTAATTAGTTAATGTTGAGTTGTTAGTTTCATACAATAAAGGCTAAGGTCATGTTGACCATAGTTAAGCCAATTTGAGTTAGTTAGTTTCCTATTCTAGTCAAAGTAGTTAATTGTTTCCAAGTTGGTTTAGGCCTTGGAGCCTTGTAAAAGGCTATAAATAAGCCTCAAGAGTCAACATTTTTGATAGTCAGATAATGAATAAAATTTGAGAGTTTTCTCTTTCTTGTTCCTTGAGAACGTTCCTTGATACAAAGTGAGTCGCGTCTCCTTTGTTCAAGTTTTAGCTTATCAATTCAAGACCATGTTGAATTGTGGCACCGTTCTACCAATAAGTCTTGGTTCGCTAATTCATTAAGTTGTGGCTTACGATTAAATTCAAGGGTCATAACTTCGGGGGTTAGAGGGGTCGAGGTTTTTCCATCAACTTTTATTATATAAATTGATCAAGATAGATCTTTCCGCTGTCTATGCAATTCATTTCTTCAAGAGCGAGAGTTTAGAAGATTTGAGTTCGCATCAAATAGCTTTAGAAATGTGGTTTTAGCAAGGATAAATATGTGTATATACTTGTAAATGGTTGGAGGCTTTCAAGCAATAACAAAATTATCAAGTCACTTCTCTTAATTTAGTTTCCCTATTTCTCTCTCTAATTTCTTTTCCTTCTTCATCTTCATCCTGCCTTCTCCATCTTCTTTTTAAGGCTTAGTTCCTAACATAGGAATGCCATCAAATGAGCACCAAATTGTTATAAAAAAAACTATAACATACTCTGAAAATGATTGGACCAATATCAATAATTCTCTTTGTTTCCATTTTTTCATGAAAATGTGTTTTTTGCTTATGACGTTTCTTTGGTAAACTATGTATAGTTTTATTTTTTTTTTCATTTTTAGTGTATAATTGTTTCATAAGCATACTAATTGCTTCTAAATCATGACTTATTATGTAGTGTTGGCAATCAAGGCTAGCAAAGTATGTGAATCAAAATGGCCACTTAACTTTTTTTAGAAGCAAGATTCAAAAATTCATCTTTGCCAATTAATTTCCCTTTTGAAGCTATTTTACAGACTCGATATGGGCATGCTACATGCATAGCAAGTACATTAAGAACATGCACCCATCGATTGCTGCGGTGGACCACCCGCCGGCGTCATGGCGTCATCTGCTATCAGTTCGAGACTTTGCGGAGGCAAGGATCCAGTGGTGCCTAGGAAAGGGACTGGTCGACTTCTGGTATGATATCTGGTGTGGAGATCGCCCTCTGGCATAGGTGGTGGGGGTGACTAATCCCCCTCATTCCCTGGTGGCGGAGTTCTTCACGTCTCATGGATGGAATGTCCCTTGGCTTAGGGAGTAGGTGCCCGAGGTTGTGGTATAGCGGATCATTAGCATCCATTTCTCCCTTGACCAGGATGACATCATGGTTTGGGTCCCCTCAACCAACGGCAACTTCTCAGTAGCCTCCGCGTGGGAGGACATCCGCCAAAAGCGTAATATTTCCTGGATCGACCACTATGTCTAGGGTTCCACTATGCCTCTACGAGTGTCCTTCTTTGCATGGCGGCTGCTGCGCCACTGGCTACCCCACGATAGCTTGCTGCAATACAAGGGGATAGCATTATGTTCCAGATGCAGTTGTTGCCAGCAAGCTCCAGAAACTATCAATCATCTGTTCTTGCACAGCACGGTGGCTAGGGCAGTGTGGGAACACTTTTTCAAGGTGTTTGGGCTTCTCCCCTTCACCACGTCCAGCGTTGCCTTTATGTTGTCCCACTGGTTCTTCTCACACGCAAAAGTTTCGACCACACATGTGCGGGTTCTTGCCCCTTTGTTGGTTCTTTGGTTCATTTAGAAGAGCAGAAACACAGCTAGATTTGACGCACGTCCGATCACCCTGGCTCAGGTGATTTTTCAGATCGACGAGTTTCTGGGCCAGATGGGTAAGGCTCGCGGATTCTCTTGGACCTCCTTTTCAGGCGATCAGGACTGTCCATGGGCTGATTTTGCCAGCAGCTATAGACGGACTAAGGGCATGGTTCCTGTCTCTTGGAAAAAGCCATCTCCGGGGTGTTTCAAGCTTAACACTAATGCCAATGTCCTCAACAGCAAGGCGGCGGGGGTTAGGGTGCTACGTGATCATGACGGGAGGGTGATCTCGGCCTATTACAAGGAGTTTGGGGAGTCGGGAGTGCTGGAAGCGGAGGTGCAATCTCTCCTGGAAGGTCTAAAAATGTGTACAGAACGGGGGACGGGAGCTTTGACTATTGAATCGGATTCGAAGGTGCTTGTTCAACTAGTTAATACGAAAGTCGTCTCAAAGTGGCTGGCGTGTAAAGTACTGCGGGAGATCAGACATTTCCTTCATCAGATGAGGGCTCCTCTTCAGCATGTGTTTCGTGAGGCCAACTCAGTGGCAGATGCACTGGCATCCTTGCAGGTGGGGGGGCATCGCTGCTACTCCTCGATTGCGACCCAACCTCTCAGAGCCAGAGGGGAGGCACATCTAGATCACTTAGAAGTTCCTTGTTTGCGTGAGGTGCAACTTAGGGCTTGATTTTCGGTTTATACGCTTTCGCCTGTTGCTCTTGTTTTTATTCTTGTACTGTCGCATGATCTAATAAAATTTAGGGCTGACTGCCCTTTTTATTAAAAAAAAAAGCCAATAAATCATTGTTTTAAAATTAGACCAAACTAGCGAGTTTTACTGGTTGAACCAGAAGCTAACTAGGATTCCAATCCAAGTTCATGTGAAAAGTCGCTCATCAAAAACTTTGTCAAATCCGATCAGAAATAGGTTAAATCGAGTATGGGAAAAACTAGTATGTATTCACTTTTTTTGACATTTTTATTGATTTCTTGTTGGAAAATCGTTCAAAACATCCCTCACATTTTGTAAAATAACTTTTTTCATTTTTTAAAAGTATAATTTTGCATCCCTTACAAATTTACATTGGTCAAATTTGGTCACTACGTAGATTTTCAACTAGTTTTTGGCCAAAATCCATCACGTGTCTAGTATGTATGATCATTTTTGAAGAGCAAAATTATCAAATCAAAATTTACATAATCCGATTCATAGTCCGTCACATTTCACAAAATGAATTTTTTTATCTCTCACATTTTACAAAATAAATTTTTTTGTCCATCATATTTCAGAAAATGAATTTTTTTCATCCTTCATTGATCATGTGTATGAATAGTTTTTTTTAAACCCATATATATATTTGTTTGATTTCACCTAAACAGTACGAATAGCACGTAATAGATCTCTATTTTATTTCACCTAAATAAGTTAATTATAGCTGTACACATGCTATTGAATAGACAGATACATGGGTTTAAAACAAATCTATTTGATTTCACCATATGAACCTATTCAATATTTCTGGCCTTTTCTCTTCTGGTAATAATTCATTTATTGAGTTGTATAGTAAGGTCATCTAATTAATGAGTCCAAACTCGAATTCTATAGTCATACTAACAAATTACAGTTTAAATCTAAAATTTCTACTTGCTATCTTTAAGACCAACAGTTGAATTACTTGCCTTGTGATTGTCTTAAAATTTAAAAGTGCCAAGCACTTACTTCTTTTTTTCATTTTTTCCTTTGTTTATTTTTCTGTTCAAATTTAATTCGTATAAACACTCAATAATGTTTATGATTAAATGTCTTCTTGTTCTCAATTTTCAAATAAAAGGAAATGAACAAGAGTGAAAAACTAACAATTTTTTTAAATTTATTTATATATATATATATATATATCTATTTGATTTCGCCTATTCATAAAGATATATTACATGCTATTCGTACTATTTAGGTAAAATCAAATAGATATATGCATGGGTTTAAAAAAACTATTCACACACATGATTAATTAGAGATGAAAAATTCATTTTATAAAATGTGAGAGACGAGAAAATTCTATTTGTGAAATGTGAGAGACAAAAAAATTTATTTTGTAAAATGTGAGGGTTGAAAAAATTCATTTTGTGAAATGTAAGAGATTATGGATCAGATTATGTAAGTTTTATTTGATAATGGTGCCTTTCAAAAATGATCACGTACAAGACACATGATGGATTCGGACAAAAAACTAATCGGAAACTTAGGTAGGGACCAAATTTAATCAATGTGAATTTGTAAGGGACGTAAAATTACACTTTTAAAAGAGATGGACGAAAAAGTCATTTTGTAAAATGTGAAAGACGTTTTGAACGATTTTTTCTTTTCCTAAATTCTCTTATATCTCTATTAATTTGATGGGCAAGGATAGTGAGGATGAAAATGAAAATAACTAATATGAGGATGAAAATGAAAGTAACTAATATAGTGATAAATATTTGCTATAGTATTTTATGTATGAAAATTAAATATACCTTCCTGACATCATGATGATGTCACACGATTTTTAGTACCAGTCCTATCAAACCCATTAACCCTAATCTTTCAGTTTAGCCGAATCACTATTTACTTTAAGCTCCGAGTACTTATACTAAAATGTAAATAAAGCTTAAACCCTGGCATCACTACGCAAAGCACGGCACCAAAAATTAGTATTATAGATGTTATTAATGTCCTTAATCACCCAACATACAATATAAAGCACGTCTCCACATGCATTATTTCATAGGATGTTACACAAATAATGAAATGGAAAAATCTACATTTTGTTGAAACTACGATAAATTTTCACATGTTCAATATCGAATGTTTGTTGCATACTTAGACATTTATTCTGATTACTTGAAGCCCTCACTTTACAATATTTCCAAAATCTACCTAGTCTCCTACAACTTGCAATTTTGTTTTACCATTGGAGTTAGTCCAATGGTCAGAGGAGACATCTTATAAAATTCTCCTCGTTGTTAAGTTCAGAATTTGAATTTTGGATCTGGCAATTGGAGATAAGAAGGATGCGTGGGAGGCTTTAAAAAAAAACCCTTACAATTTTGTTTTTAGTACTTCTATAATTTTCTGTGACATTCACTTTTTGCCATAACTTAACTTTAAAAGTAAATCTTATATACGCTAATAGTGTATGTACTATCATGATTTGATGCATCACATATGAATAAAATTTGAATTTGAAATTTAAATTTTGGACATATATCATATATCTAATGGTAATATATATACACTGACAGTGTATATAAGATTAATCCTAAATTTAAATTCTCAATATTTGAATAGACCAAACCCACCATATTTGAATAGAACTGGAATTGAAACCCAAATAAATAACCATAGAAATTTTTTCAATTCTTGTTCTCAAAAAAATAGAACCAAAATTACAACAACCAATTTCGACTTGATTCAAGCTGTCTTTAAAAAAAAAAAACGGATGAGTAAACAATAACTATTGAGGGATCCACAATGGATTATACTTTAAGGAGTGTAATTCATATACCACGTCATCACTTTATTATCTCCTCTTTCATTATACTATCTCTCACTATAAATTACATTCTACAGAGTATAATAACATGCACCCACAATCAAATCACATATTTATTTTAATAATTCATAATACATATCCTATAAATAAATAAATTTATTTTCTAAAAAATGATTTCATGTATTTTTGGAGAATAATTTATTAACTTTCGGGAAAATTTTTAATCCCAAAAATTTTTTATTTTCTAAAAAATCATATTATTAATTTTTTAAAAATAACTTTTTTCGGCTCTCAAAAAGATTAAGTTACACCCTAAAACTCTCATATTTTCCATCAGTGTTGCATTTTCTTGCTCGGTGCCGAAATCAAAAACTTTTGGAGTCTTTGAGTTTCTACAACCCATTCCAGAAGACGGAATGTTTGAGTATGGAAAAAAATCGGGCACCAAATACAGGGAAATGGATATGGAAAACTTGGTGGACCCAAGAAATTTGGTGGATGGTTGAAATTGGGTAAATTTGGGGGATATGCATAATTTTGCATATTTGCCGGAATAACAAAATATGGAATAATTGGGTAATTTTGGAAATTTTTGATGGTTTTGATTTTGTGAGGATGAATAATTTTCTATATTTGGATTAAATATATTTCTAAAACTATTGCAATTCTCATCTGTAATGAAAAAATATTGAAACTTTAGAAAATTGAATAAGAGGTTGTAGAAAAGAAATGGAGTAGGAGAGTGAGAAATTGAAAAAAAGTTAACAATGTTTATAGACAAAATTTTGAACCACAAAAAACTGAAAAAAAAAAGATAATTAAAAAAAATTACCCTTGGGAATTTTACCGTTTATCAATTTGGTGGATGAGAATTGACATTGAATAAATATTACCATTGCAAAGCATTGAAATTGACACAATATTACTATTGAAAACATTTAATGCTTTAAAATTATCAAACGGACTCACAATTAGTTTGTCTTCTTGCATGTCTATTATACACCTGATAGTCATGATAGCCATTATGATTATTACGATCCCACTATGGGGAGAGTATAATTGTTGAGTGTCATAAATGGTATTACATCCTCTATCACACCTCATTGTGGATGCACTTAGATAGCCATTGACTTGGAGGCTTATAAGCCCTAATTCAATTTCTCTTCATTCAATTTCAATGCAAGCATAATGTATCCTTTATGTTACTTAAAATGTTTAATAACAACTGATAATGTGACAAGTTTTTTGTACAATCTGCATCACTTTTTCCTTTCTTTGTTGGATAATAAAATTGTTATTTTTCTTTCTTTGTACATCATCTCTTGACTCCAAATCTATTGTCAGGTTACTTCCGTATCACATTTGCAACAATAAATAGCTAAGAGTAACTAGAAGGAACAGGAACTATAACCATAAAAAACCGAAATCAGAATCTCGAGGAACAAGAACCGAAACCAAAATCATATCCAACAGTTCTACAAACGTAGCAGGAAACCGTTCTACAAGGTGCAGCTCTAGTTCCACCATTCCAGAGATTCTGAACCGGGGGAACCATGGCTATGCCTAATTCCGCCTAACCTCATTATGTGCATAATGTTTTATCAATTTTTTCTCCAGTAATTTTTTGTGACCTTTGAGACCTTTAGGTGGTCACAAAATACTCGATGTAGACCATTTACGATCAAAATTAATACTAGCGGCTACACACATTCAAAATTTTTAATGAGAAAGCCTACAAATATAGCTACGCAGAATTGGCGTTTCACATCTCCCCACATTCAGCAACCACGCAGGCCAATTTTGGTCGATTGTTAGGTCCAGTAGCCACATTTTCAATCTTCCTGACAACCAATAGACCCTCTCCAAGTACTCGCTGCACCAAAATAAAAGGATGGTGTAGCATGTAAGTTAAATTTACTTTCAGTTATAGCAAGATAATACGTTGACACAGATAATTAATAAGGTATAGCAACAACTATAAGACAAGGAAACGACATTCATTTTTTGCATTCACAAAATGAAATTGGAGACAAACAAGAAACAGAACTGGACTTTCTTTCCTTTAAAGCAGCGGAAATTAACTAATTTCTTGTTCGGGCAAGTCTTAGATTTTATCTTGTTGGTGATATCATTGAATAAGACCTCAAATGTAACAAGGGACTCGCACACATAGCTGATAGAACTCATAGAAGTGCTGCAGATGGCAACTTGAAACATGCCACAGAATGTCACAAGCAGAACTCGTACATAAAAACAATCTAAAGGACAAATCTGAAGGAAAGAACTGTGAAACTTACCCCAAAAACTACATGCTTATTGTCAAGCCAGTCGCACTTGGCACATGTGATAAAGAACTGCAATCAATATCAGAATAACTAAAGGTTTAAGGAGTAATTTTCAAGCATAGTGATATTTATAGACAGATAAAAGAAAAAACGCCCTTTCTTACCTGACATCCATTAGTATTTTGTCCACTATTTGCCTGCCAGAAACATATATATTAAGTCCTAACAGACCAAAATGTAACAATATAGATGAAATTCAGCTAGTAAGCAGTCAATAAGTGCTGGTAAAGTTTGAATTACTAGAAACTAATGAATTTATGTAACTGAACCCCTTTTCTGATACCCCAAAACAAAAGCTAATAACAAAAGAAGCCTATTTTTGTAGATTTGGCAATTTTAGTGGAAAACAAAGAATTGACCATAAATAGGCAGAGTATAACTAAGAGTTTCCCCAACAATTAGTCTCCTTTGAAGCAAATCCAATAAAGTCATTAGTCCCCTTTGAAGCAAATCCAATAACGTCATTAGTCCCCTTTGAATCAAATCCTATAAATGGAAACATATCAATGGATTTTGAAAATATTCTCTTTTGAGTGGTCACATTTTCTACATTGAGTACAGGCAACTAAGCAGTGATGCAACATATTCATTAGGTGCTCCAAGTTTTGCAACTCGGTATAAGATTTTAGAAGATGGACCTTCTCCATCAACTTTATTTCTTTGCCACTCTATAGACATAATCTCTAACAGGAACATGATAATTGGTAATTAAACTATGATGACAAGAAGTGTTATCATTAAAAGCAAGAGATGACAAGTCATAATAAAAGTACAAAACCAAGGATTAAAAGAAAAAAATTTTTGGCACATAAATGACTTTGTGAGCTTACAGAGCCTATTCTCATTATATGATTAAACAGATCAATTACAAAAAATTTCTACACCAACAATGTGGAGTCACAGTTAATCAAGATCTGGTATGAGATAAAGTTTCCATTACAATGAGTGAACCAGTCAGAACCTAGTAGTGTGATTGAGTTGGAACGGCATTGCTTCCAATGTCAGTCATCACAAGAAAACCTATCCATGTACCTTAATTCATTGCAAAAGGTTTTCATTTGATTCCTCAGCTAATTCATCAAGTAGCAAGTAACCATGGAAAAGAAATACATGCATTTCAGTGTCGATGCAAGGATATAATTACTATCCCAAGTACTTAAGAAACGTACAACCCTTGCTAATTACTTGCATTTACACCCATTGCACTTTATTACTGTTATTAGAGTCCCTAAAGACTGACAAATTACAAGTACACCAATAGCAACTTGTGGCAAATAGAGCAAAAAATGGCAATCATAAACCCGCCCCCACAACAAATTTCCTGATTAATTGCAGGTCTAACAAATACGAGGAGGAAAGAAAATGAAAAGCATAGCACAAATAAAAGAAAAATAACAGCACAAGAAAATTAAAACAGAAGCCTAACAAGCATCTAACAATCAAACGCCACTGATCCAAAGCCAATTCTGCAACAACCATCCCCAGACCACCCTCCTCCTCAATCTGCTGAAAGCACGTCAACTTTCTCCTACCCACTTCAATTCCTCCCTACCTCAAGGGTCAATGCCATTACATCCCTCCTCTCTTCTTCCTTTTTTTTTTTTTTTGAGTACAAACATCCTTCCTCTTTTCTCTTACCCTCAAAATTTCAATCCGACATAGCCTGTAACCTCTTCCCTAAAAGCTTTGACCTCATTAAGCTAGCATTTCCTTTCTCTAATCTCTCCAACTCTCCTCAAGCATCGCTACCTTTCCTTCTCCTTTCCCACTCAGTTTCTAGCCCACTACAGTCAGATAACCTACCAAAACTGATTCATTTTGCCCACCTTTGCACATGCCTTTTTATCATGGTTTGCATATGATGATGTGTGGGTGCTATGTTTAGTAATGCTGTTTGTGCAAAGGTCTTTCTCTGCAATTACTAGTGAGAAGCCATTATGCTGTCTGATTTCACAGAAACTTTAGTATATTCCAGAGAAAGATAATCCATGTTTTCATATGTTGGACTATGCCTTGTTTTTATTCATGTCCACAAAGACAGCAATCAGACTTGGGATGATAAGGAAGAAAATGTGATAGATGGAACAGGACCTCAGAAGCTCAAGAGGAGAAAAGGGTGATGGGGATGGCAAACATGGTAGATTTAATTTTTGTTACTAATTCCCATGGTTAGTTTATATGTATTTGGTAAATATTACTTTGAGTGACGTTCATAGAAGGGATAATTAGTTGGAAGGATCCACTAGTTTTGTAATATCAGATCAGAACTTTACAGTAAAATGCAGAATGTTTAAGTATCTCTTCATAACTGGAAAACAGAATGCTTAAGTATCAAATCAAAGCAACGTAACTTCTTTTCCCCCCAAACCTCAGGGATGTCTAAATGATAATTCAGAATAACCTCAAGTGAGTAAATCCATTCTTGGTCAGACTTTTAAGACATTAAACCAAAAAGACAAAGAACTAAAACTTTAAGGCATTAGGTCATGGCTGTATAGTTATGTATGAGGCCCAAAAAAAGTTGGTTTGTGGAAAGCCAGTCATTCATTTTGGTTTAAACCATCCAAAAAATAGTTTGAAATCCGGCATTCCTTTCAGATAAGATTATTAAAATCATACAAATAACCAATTTCAGACAATGTTCCACACTTACTCACTTTTTTCTTTTTTTTTAAATTTTTTAGCAGGGGATGGGTGGGATTAAAGAAGGGAAAAGGCGGACCAGAGAATAAATCTAGCTATCACATCAACAAATAGTCACAGGCACGCCAAGGAAAAACTTCATACCATTGACAAGAGGCCAGGACCAGTGTGCTTCGCAATAAAGTTTTCATCTTCAAACTTGCTCCCATATATAGACACACAGCCACTACCATCACCCTGCAGAATAAGGCTATTATGAGACTCTAAGAGATAGATAATGGCTTATTAGTAATGTCTTTATTGCATTCACAGTAAATTTAAAGTTTCATCCATTGAAGATCTGCATTTGATAACATTATGGTTTTTCTAATTCAGTGTTAACAAATTAAAGCAGCCTAATTTTATGAGGCTACAAATTTCAACTTTGATACAAGCATGCTACTTGACATTTAAGAACCGATAATCACCTTTGGTTGTAATAAATTCAGGCCCACAAGAAAGCACAGTGGATAAACGTGTTTAACCACAATATCAGACACGACCACTAAATCTGAACCTACACAGATGTGCACGGAGAGAGAGAGAGAGAGAGAGAAGGAGGGAGGGAGGGAGGGACCACCTTCACAAAGTCACCGCCTTGTATCATGAAATCCTTGATCACCCTATGGAACTGAGATCCTTTGTAACCAACAGGCAATCCTGCTTTCCTGCCAATTGAATCCACTAGATAACAACCAACTAGTGCAAAAATTTCCACAAAAAGGATGAAATTTTAAACACAGTAGAGAAAATAACAGAAAGGGAAGAAAATTAACTTCAGTAACACTGCAATGATGAGGAAATATGGATAGAGACAAACAAACTGAGGAATGAAACCAGCCATTGATTTTGGAACAACCAAATTATAGAGAAAACACACCTGTTTAAGGCGAAAACCAATTTCCAAATTTTATTCTTAGAAAGGTTTTAAACCAATCCTGAAGTATATACCATTCCGACAGCACAAGACAATTCAAGATAGTATCACAAAATGAGATGTAAATGTCAGACATTTTATGAAGCGTACATTTATGGCCAACATTTATGCCTTCATCATCTAAAATGTTCTTTAGGCCTGTTGCTACATTTAAAAACCAATTTCCTTTTTCTGTAATTGTGCAATCCATGTTTTTTCTTTCTTTTATCCATTTATAAATCACGCTCAGGACAATTTCAACTTCCTGCAAAGGCTATATAACGGCCAGATTTTCAAACAGAACTCCCGGGTATTCAAATGACTTCAACTGTATTTTGTTCTCAAAGCAAAATATAGTGCCGGATTAACTAGGGCTTGAAGACAACATGATATTTCCCTAGGATAATTTTGCCCAATAACTTCTATGAACAAAAAGCTCCCCTTTTCAAAACAAGAAAACAAAATAAAGAACACGAAAGAGTGCATGAAGATTAAAAGAATAGAAAAAAATTTAAGCCGCAGAGATGCAAATCACAAAATGTGGATGGTACAATTCAGCACTTAAATCAATGTAAACTGCAGAACAATTCACAGAAAAAGTAAAGAGAAGACATTAGTCCTGAATTTTGCATTTACTAACCTGTACTCACCGGTGCAAAACTGCCTGGCCAGGAAAGAAAAATATGTTAAAGATAGGCATTTTACAAGACTCCCAAGAGCAGCAATATAAAGATTACGATAAAGAATCATATGGAGAGTACAGAAAAAAGTTAAAAGATCAGGCATCAAAATAGCTTTCTTGACAACAGTTTTCAGGAAAGTGAATTAGGTAAAAAACAATTTCACCCAGCACATGCAGACTAAGAAAACAACAGAACGAGAGATCCAATTTCCTGATCATTGAGGGCCAATTAATGTTAGTAATACGAGCATACTAACAAATAAGAGAAGGCAACAATTGTAGTCCTAAAATAACTAAAAGCATGCACTGACACGTTAAAAAACTTCAGGAAACTAAATATTAATGCTAAAGTTTTGTGACCTGTAACCCTTTTTTTCTCTGCTATTACTTTCCCACCACCCAACATGGACCATCACTATTTTTCAGCAATGACAGAATAAAAGCACAAAATAGACAGCACGTATAGCCAAATTGAACCACATGATTATTCAAGTAAAGCAATCATCACTGAAGAGACATTGGCCTCCCCTGCTGTAAGTTGTAACCATAACTGATGAAAAACAAGCTTCGTGATAGTCCTAAGCTAGATTAGGAGATTTTCCCCCACTAAAGAGTGGTATGCAAAGTATATTCCAATCTGGTTTCCGTGCAAGCCCTCCACATTTCTACTCAATCTTCCACATTGCTAATATTTGTTATTATTTACTGGACCCAGACTAATCCCTTTATGACTCAGCATTTACAAGATTAAACTCAGTCCTGATCCGGCTATTCTTTTTTGATAAGGGAATTAATGACACTCAGAAAGATAGTCCACTGTCTACAGGATAATATAAAACGAAAGCAAATAGAAAAAATCACTAAATGATCTTTAATGGGGCCAAAAAACACATTTAACTGTATTCTCAAACATTTTCAAGTTAAACTGAAATATACACCAACACTGATAGGGTGGAGGGAAACAGTAGCAGATGAACATAATTCTTTTAGCAAATCAGTGAGACCTTCTTGCATAAGGAGCAACATTCAACAGATAAAAATAGGGAAAAACTGTAAAATGGGTGAGCTAACATTGATAAATGATAAAGCAGGCATAATTTTGAACAAATTTTTAGGAGGGTCATTTATACTAATCTTTAGACTAGATGCACCATTCGACGTACACAAAATAGATGTACATTTCGGGGGAGGGATGGGTTCGGCAGCACGGAGGGAGTGCAAGTGAGAGGTCCCAAGTTCAAGATCTGCCACTTATACTAACAAAGAAAAAAAAATGTACATTTCGTACAAAAGTTAGTACACATTTAGTCCAAAATAGTTCCCAAATGCACCATCAGTATCCATTAACCATTATCGCCCGCTCCCTATAACAAGAGTACGAATATGATGGTAAATCATCTTACTTTGGGATGACTACTTTTCACTGTTCTCGAATTTCTTATTCTTTCTACTGTCATTAATTTTTCTAATTAATTAATATCCTGCAAACCGCAACCGAGATAGAAACAGAGAAAATTAATTAGGAATTCTATGACTCCTAATCCCCAGATGATTAGTAGCACCAAATCTGGTTCATAAACCATACAAACCCATGGTCTTGATTACATTTTGTGTCCTCATATCCAATCTTGAATTATCACTTCATAGTATTAACAACACACAATCCAATTAATAACAAACCCTCTTTTGGTACTTCAAAGCCAACAAAAACACAATCAACGAAACCCATTTGTACAATCTATGCATATTGAAGAATATATTGGGTGGAAGAGGAGCCTAAAGCGTATTTACCGGAAATTTTCGGCAGTTTTGGGAGCAATATCAGCAAAGAGCTCCATTTTGATACGGCCTGCGGGCATTGTACCGATCGTAATGTCGAAGAAAACTACTGGATTCTTGGGATTCTGAGGCCTCTGGTGCCACTCCACCACTCCCGCCGCCCCCGCAGCACCACCACCATTGCCGCCGCCTAATGATGCCGCCATGAAAACTCTCTTTACTAACGGGTCAAAACACTCACGACCGCGAAATCAAACTACGGAGGGAATAGGAAGAGAACAGAGCGTTAAGTTGACGCAACAAGAGAAATTTTTTTTTTAGTGTAAATTCCACACAAACTCCCTCTGGTTATGGGTTTTCAAGATTGCATCCATTTATGGTTCAAAAATATTCATTTATATCCTTGGACGGTAGATTTAAGTTTAAAAAATAAATGAAAATACGCTCAAAAAGTTCAATATACCGATCTAATAGTGAGATTGGTTACTTGATTTTAATGTTGTGACACCTTAGTGACATTTTTCTTTCAAGAAAAATCCCAAATAAATGTTTGCATCTATACAAATATTTATATGGATTCAATTGCAAAATCTATTTTTAAGTATTTTATAAATAGCAAGCGTTCATTTGGAGACATTTTTTAAAGGAAAACGTAACAAATGCTTGATCGTATATTTTTTCTAATACAGGTACATTAAATCCGCTATAAGAGTTTATTGAAAAATTAAATTTCCAGATTCTATTATTTTATAGTTGTTCGAATTTATGTATGCGTTCTTATGAAATGTAATACAGAAACATATTATATGGATTTCACGGAGATCTACCCTCGAAAAAATTGTGTGCAGGGATGTAATTGTAATTTTGTTCAAAAATGGTACAATTTTCCTACTTCGAAAAATAATTTAGGGAGATCAATGAATTTAGTATTTGAAAAGTGTTCAGTATAATGGTATTTCATGGTGCATAAGAAATCATGGTTGTTTCCAAAGCCAAGTGTCAAATTTGGTAGGCTTTATCTAAGCTGAGCTCACTAGTTTTTGTGAGTTTGGGTTTAAATTAGATTTGGGATAATTTAAAAATGTCTTTATGGGATTTCTAGTAACATTATTTTAGCCTATGAAGTTTCAAAAACAGTACTTACCTTTTTGTTGGGAAGATATGATTGCCATTACATGCGAAGACAAAAATAACCCTCTTTGTAATCTTTTCTATATGTCACAGAGAGAGGTAGGACATTTTTGTGTCAATAATTAGTGTTACTTTTTGCTCGCAACCTCTTTGTAATTTTGTTAGTACGTATGACGGTAAACTAATGATTTCATCATGTTAGTTTTTTAGTAATTACTAATTCCTATCCTTGTGCTATTTTAGTATGAGAGTTAGACTCGACTACTTACACTTTTTTTTTTCTTTTTTGAATTAAGATAGATGTTACAATTTGTAATTTGTGATGGTAATTTTTAAAAGGATGTCGATTACATCGCAGACAATTTGTAAGACTCAATTTTACAAACGGCTGTTAAATTAGGTTAAGACCACATTAAATGTAATTCCTTATTATTGCAAAAGGAGTCATGTATTGTTCCATTTTATGAAGACGTAAAGATATAAAACAAACCAAACGATTTGTTAATAATAAAAGAAAATGATACAGACCGTAAGTTTGAGATACGTTACAGACACATCTCATTCGACTCTAACCAATTAGAATTTTCCCGACTTTCTCATTTCTCCCAGGGAAAAATGTTAGTTGTCATCCTCAAATTTTGGATCATCACATATTTGGTTCTAAAACTTTTTGACATAACATATTTAATATCAAAACTATGAAGCATTTGCCAATTTCATCCTCAAACGAAAGACTAATGGGAAAATGCAAGTTTTCATCCCTAAAATTTGGGTCACGGACATATTTTGTCCTCAAACAACTGCATCCAACTCAATTGATGTCAACAAAAAATAGAATTAATAGCATAGTCAAAATACATAATTTGAGGACGAAATGTGTCCATGACCCAAATTTTGGGAATAAAAACTAGCGCTTTTTCCATCCAAATTGATTAAGTTTCCATTCGAGAATGAAATTGGTTAAAAATTGATAGTCCAAATATTAAATGTCTTATGCTTAAAAGTTTGAGAGCAAAATGTGTCCATGACCTAAAATTTAGGAAAAATGCACTTTTCATATCTAATGTTTAAGGTGTTAACCAATTTCATCTCTAAAGTTTGATGCAAAACACATTTTCTCCTTATAATTTTATAATTTTAACTAATTTCATCCCTAAACTTTCACACAAACACATTATCATCCTCATAGTTTCATAAATTTGGCTAATTGAGGACAATTGATGGATTATCAAGCGATTTAAATGGAATATCGTCACTTGACCACAGCATGCCCATTAGTACAAAAAAACGTTGGATCAACAAAAAGTTTAAAAATATTTTCTTAATTCACTTTCCCTTTTTTATTATAAGAAATAAGTCTAAAAATTTTTTAGCAACCATTACTCTCTTCTCAATCATAATCAAACAAGAAGATCCAAAGAAAATGAAGTCGTGAAAAAGAAACAACCCCACTATAACCAATTGGAGAAAAATGTCAAACAACCCCATTATAGTTAATTAGAGAAAAATACTAATGCGAAAGAAAGAATGTGACGTCCCCACTTTTCCCTAAGGCGAACCAAAGGATATCCGCGGGACGCCTGCCTAACTCTCGCCGGACTCAAACAATTCCATTCAAACTTATTATCGATCTACACAACACAAGTAAATAACTTAAATATAGTAAATGCGGAAGCGTTCAAGTTTAACAATAGTCATCCATTATCCAACCCGCACGTCGGGTGTTCAAAGTACATCATGAATCCCAAATATACATCACGCCCCAAAAGTTACATTTTAATTCCAAAAGAACAACCCAAAACCAAGGGCATAGTCAAAATATAATAGAAATCCTAAACAAAAGTACATCAGGAGGGTTTCTCTAATACATCTTCTAGTTCAATCTTGTTAAGGAAAACAAATCTATAGGGTGAGCAAAAACGCTCGTGAGGCCAAGAACACACATGCAAGCACGTAGTCTAGATAACAGTCCCAAATAACAGTTCAAGAGATAATTACAAGTAATTAATAATGCCAGTGAAAGTAAGCAGAAACAATTCAAGAATAAAGTAGCTCTCAGGAGCTAAGTTCCACTTGCTTTGCCAGTTCATTCGTATATCTTCCCACGATGACTCTCCGTCAACCGAGTTGATATTTCCAACCCATAGATCACCACTTACTTCTCATCCGTCCACCCTACACCGCTTCGGGCCCGCACGACATTTATAAGGCTATATTCCACAAGTATGCCAAGCAAGATCTCTCAAATAGATCAAACTTATCATGTGATTCTCATGACTCACCAAGGTTCCCGACCAAGCCCATGCCGGCTCGAGTTCCAAGGTCGGCCTATGAGTTTGGGCATCCCCCTTGTATCATGTAAGTGTCGAGGAGATTCACTCCAACAACGTATGCAGCCATAGCATACCATGTCATGTATTCAAGCATTTGACAGGTTTAAACATGTATTTCAGATCATGTAAACCAGGCAAAACATGTTAAGCATGAGTCATTTGTTTTAAATGAGAACGAGTGCGATAAAGTACACACTCGACTCCATTTTTCAAAACCAAGTAGGCTAAGCATGTGATCAAGTAAGCCAAGCATGAATCAAGTCCATAGAGTTCAAGTAGCCATACTGTAAGTCCCACAGACAACCAAGAGGGGGGGTGAATTGGTTGATTAAAATCTTAACCAAGTTTATGCACTTTTTCTTTAATGAAAATTTACCTTCCTTTTTAGTAATGATCAACCAAGTAGATTAGAAGACAATAGCAATATTAATCAGAGAAGCAAGTATAGATAAGCAATGAAGATTTTATTAAACAGAAATATAAAATAGAGAAACAAACCAAGTGTCTACCAAGCTTTACCCAAACTTGAAGACCAAACACTAGGAAGAGCAACTTCTCTTTGATGAACGAAGATCAACTAGATGTACAATGGAGGGAGCTCTTCCTCCTTGCCCTAAGCCTCACTTAGTCAAGTTAGGAAGTTTTACAATCACTCAGAAAACCCTCAACAAAGCTACACTAAAGATCCTTTCAACCACAAAAGAAATGCTCAACAGAAATTCACACCACTTTAATACAAATCTGCTTTGGAGACTATTTTCTAGCTAAAATATCTCTTGAGAACTTGTAAACAAAGTGAGCAAAAGTCACTACTTCGTTCAGACCAGTTTGATTTTAAAGGGATCCAGAAATGGGCTTCATCAATGCTTCCAACGGATAGAAGGCAGCTGAAGAGTCAACTAGCCGTTGGGGCTGTCGGACGTCCGACGAACAAATCATCGTCCGAACCAATCGTCCGAAAAACAGCAAGTTTGACGTTCGGACGTCCGATGAGTGTTTATCGTCCGACAGTACAGCGTCCGAGCTTAGGCCGAGAGTTGGCAAGTTAATTTGGAATTTCTCGGACGTCCGATGCGGTTGATGTGCGTCCGAGATGTGCGTCTGAACCTTCCGGACGTCCGATGACTCTTTGTGAGCGTCCGACATAGCTTCCTTCTTGATGTTCTTACTTCTTTCGGACGTCCGACAGTTTCCTTTCGGCCGTCCGACTTGTTTGTCCTGTTTTTGCTTCTCCTTTTTGACTGTTTTGCATTTCATGACACATTCGAACCTGATTCTAAACACAAACACTCATATTTGAAGAAAGTTAGATAAATCAAAGTGTTCACTTTCTTGGTCTGTATAAACAAACTTTTGTGATCATCAAAACCAAGAATAACATTCTCCCCCTTTTTGATGATGACAAAACAAAAGTTTGAAATTGATGATTGTAATGAAAACTCCCCCTGTCTTAGTAAATCCTAAAATTTAAAGATTTTGAAAAACTCCCCCTCACTTGGCTGCCCATCTGAGTTAAACAATTCCATTCAACAATTAAACATATCAGCCAATCCTGTTTTTGCTTCTCCTTTTTGACTGTTTTGCATTTCATGACACATTCGAACCTGATTCTAAACACAAACACTCATATTTGAAGAAAGTTAGATAAATCAAAGTGTTCACTTTCTTGGTCTGTATAAACAAACTTTTGTGATCATCAAAACCAAGAATAACATTCTCCCCCTTTTTGATGATGACAAAACAAAAGTTTGAAATTGATGATTGTAATGAAAACTCCCCCTGTCTTAGTAAATCCTAAAATTTAAAGATTTTGAAAAACTCCCCCTCACTTGGCTGCCCATCCGAGTTAAACAATTCCATTCAACAATTAAACATATCAGCCAATCCAAATTTAAACAATCAATCCAACATATCCTAACATCACTAATCATCAATCACCAATCATCATACATCATACCATCTCCCCCTTTTTGTCATCACAAAAGGGCAACTAATCACATCAACATCAACATCCCCTTTTTGTCATCCACACAGTCACAAATTTACACAAGTTCACAAATCAATATCCTGGTGACAGTATAGAATATACATTCATCAAAACAGTACTTAAAATATACAATCATATTCAATACAAATTCATTACATTCACACAAGCAGAATAGACAATCATTCATCAAAATATTTAGACATCCATCAAAACAGTACTTAAACATCCACCAGATCATACCAAAAGAAACTTAAAATATCCATTACAATACATATTCATTGTTGAATACCACAAACACATAAAAGAGACAAACAGAATGCAAATGTCCTAAATGATGAACTAAGTGGATCCAAGAGTCCTCCGAGAGAGCTGATATTGAGAGAGGTCTTCCTCATCAGTTTCTTCATCAACTTCAGTAGCTTCTTCAATTGGTGCCTTGCCTTTGTCTGATGTGGAAGGGCCATGAGGAGTCACAGGAGTTGATGGATTCGGATCTGGAACTGATGAACCTGGATCAGTGGTTCGAGGTTCTTTGTCATGTGAGACTTCCTCAACCACAGGTGGAGGAAAAAGAAGGTTCTTTTTATCAAGAAAAGCAGCTTGTTGCTCAGAAGACATGGTGAGCATTAGGCCATGTTCTAGAAGAAGAACATGCTGTTTGAGTTCATGAAGAAGCTCAATTACCTCATTACTGGAAGAGGAAGATGCTTTAGTGGTAGACTTCCTAGGGTGAATGGGAGTGAGTGAAATGGGTGAAGAATCATGTACAGTCTTAGATCTTTGTTCACTAGATGATGCCCCCTTATATGCCCACAGATTATCTTTAAAAATAAGATTTTTCTTTTCAAAATATGCTCTGGTAAAAGCATAAGAAGATGCTTCTTTGGGACAAACACCTAGAATTGGAACTTTGTAAAATTCAAAAATCTTTTGAAGAAACTTCCCATAGGATAGTTTTCTTCGAGAGTCAGTAGCATAGCGAAGTAAAAACTTGCACATGACAAAGCCAAAATCAATCCGAATTTTTTCTCGAAAACAGTAAAAAAGATACAGCTCCATTTTGTTTGCATCAGTTCTATGGCCATCAGTGGGCACAAGCAAGTTTGAAATGATAGAAAAGGCAATCAAATTCACAGGAGCCAAATCATTCAACTTAGCATCAACAGGTGAAGAAAAACTTCTTTTGAAATAAGTTAACATTTTTGTCCCATCAAAATGATTTGCAGCAGTAGGAAGCTCTTCATAAGAAAAGAAATTAGCGACCTTATCTTTGCACAAACGTTCAATGGTAGTCTTTAAAATGGAATTCACAGTATCAGAATCAAAGATTAGGTCTACCCCATTTACCCTAGACATGATCTCAGTTTGGTCAGTTCCTTTCCTAAGGTTAGCAAAAAATTGATGCAGCATATCAGGATAGTAGACATTGGGCATGGAAATGAGATGCGACCATTTCTGGAAATCAAATAGACTTAGAATGGATTCTAAACCTATGGAACGAAATTCAGAGGGGTTTACAGTTCTTTGAGGGATGACACCCTTCTGAGATATCCAGGCGTATTTGTCTTTTGCAGCATCATCAAAGAATGGAGGGAGAGGGACTGATTTAGGAGGTGGTTGAGAAGATGTCCCCTGTCCAGATTCTGGTTGAGAAGTGGGTTGTGGAGTAGGCCGTGACATTTGACCCTTGATAGCTCCTCTTTTGACGCGTTTGGATGTCCGTTTGACAGTAGGAAGATCCTCATCCTCATCCCTGAGTGGATGCTTACGTCCGGCAGTAACTTTTCCTCCCCTTAGATTCACCATTGCGCGAAATGTGTGGAATGAAGAATGCAAATGATGCACACAGCAGTAGGGAAGTGAATCGAACAAAAATTTTGGAACAAAAGACCGTGTACAAGATTTGACAGAGCGGTTATGAGAAGGTAGGGTTTTGAGGAAAATTTGGGAATGTGCGAATTGATAGATGATTTTGTGAAATGATCAGGAAAAGTGACTCGCAATTGATCAGGAATTGTTTTGGTTGAGTCAATTTTGAAATGAGGGTTTCAGAACGATGTGAATTGGAGAGTGAGAGATGAGAGGGTTTTCGTCCGAGAGGAAATAGAATAGGAAAGGTTTGAAGCAAATGAGAAAGAAAGTAGTTTTAAAAAATGAGCCGTTGCATTGTCGGACGGCCGAACGAAGTTGTGCGTCCGACATCTGCGTCCGAACAGGTGCAATCTGGAAAATGGCTGAAGAACATCATCGGACGTCCGTTCATCCTCTTTCGGACGTCCGAAGGCAATGAAAAATTTATGATGATTTTTCGAACATTCCTAATTTTGATCTTAGATGAATGAATTGATCTAATGGCAAAGCTTTTGTAAAAATATCAGCAAATTGATCTTTAGAGCAAACATAATTTACACAAATTTCACCTTTTTGAACAAGATCACGAATAAAGTGGTGCTTTATTTCAATATGCTTTGTCCTAGAATGCTGAATAGGATTTTTGGTCAAATTTATAGCACTAGTATTATCACAGAATACAGGCATGCAGTCATACAACAATCCATAGTCATTCAGGGTATGCTTCATCCATAAAAGTTGAGCACAACATGCACTAGCGGCAATATATTCTGCTTCGGTTGTAGACAATGAGATTGCATTTTGTTTCTTGCTAAACCAAGAGACTAAAGAATTTCCAAGAAAGTGACAAGATCCACTGGTACTCTTTCTATCTACACGACACCCTCCAAAATCAGCATCCGAATAACCATATAGTGCAAACTCACTGGATTTAGCATACCAAAGACCATAGTCTAATGTACCTTTCAAATACCTAAAAATTCTTTTTACAGCATTCAAATGTGATTCTTTTGGACACGATTGAAATCTAGCACACAGGCAAACTGCAAACATAATATCAGGTCTACTTGCAGTTAAATAGAGTAAGCTTCCGATCATACCTCTATAATGCTTTTCATCCACATGATTACCTTCTTCATCTTTGTCAAGCTTTGTAGAAGTGCACATTGGAGTTCCAACTTGCTTTGAGTCCTCCATGCCAAACCTTTTCAGTAATTCCTTGGTATACTTTGCTTGATTGATAAAGATTCCCTCAAGAGTTTGATGTATTTGAAGTCCAAGGAAGAAATTTAATTCTCCCATCATACTCATTTCAAATTCATTTTGCATAGTGGTGGAAAACTCCTTACATAGATACTCATTAGTAGCACCAAAGATAATATCATCAACATATATTTGCACAATGAGAAGGTCATTCAACACATGCTTAGTAAAAAGTGTGGTGTCCACAATACCTCTTTTGAAACCTTTTTCAATCAAGAACCCACTTAATCTTTCATACCAAGCTCTTGGAGCCTGTTTTAAACCATATAAAGCTTTAGAAAGTTTAAACACATGACTTGAAAATTTTGTATTTTCAAAACCTGGGGGTTGATCCACATACACTTCTTGATCAATAAAACCATTTAAAAAGGCACTTTTAACATCCATTTGAAACAATTTGAAACCTTTGAAGCAAGCAAAAGCAAGAAGCATTCTAATAGATTCTAATCTTGCTACGGGAGCAAATGTTTCATCAAAATCTATTCCTTCTTCTTGTGCATATCCTTTAGCAACTAATCTGGCTTTATTTCTTACAACAACACCTTTATCATCCAACTTATTTCTAAAAATCCACTTTGTGCCAATGATAGGTTGATTTTGAGGTCTATCAACAAGTGTCCAAACTTCATTTCTCTCAAATTGATTAAGTTCCTCTTGCATTGCCAAAATCCAGTTTTCATCCTTTAAAGCATCATTGATATTTTTGGGTTCAAAAAGAGAAACTAAAGCAAAATTATCAAACAATTTTCTAGATGAGGAACGAGTGTTTACCTTCTCGGATGGATCACCAATTATAAGCTCTTTTGGATGATTTTGGTTGAATTTCCAAGCCTTGGGAAGATCTTTGAGTGGATCATCATTTTTGTCTTCATCTTCCTCATCTTGATCATTATGAACTTCAGTTTCCATTTCAGTTGCTGCTGGTTTAAAACTTCCTTCATTTCCAATTGATAGCTTTTCCATTCCTTCTCGAACACCTACATCATCATCCTCACAAGAACTTTTGGAATTATCATGATTGGTTTCATCAAAGGTTATATGTATAGCTTCCTCAATCACAAGAGTCCTTCTATTAAAAACTCTATATCCTCTTTTATTCTCACAATATCCCAAAAATATTCCTTCATCAGATTTTTTATCAAACTTACCAAGATGTTCCTTTAGATTCAAAATAAAGCATTTACAACCAAATACTTTGAAATAACCAACCGTAGGTTTCTTATCAAAAATCAGTTCATAAGGGGTTTTCTTTAAAATAGGCCTCAAGAGAGTTCTATTCATCACATAACATGCTGTGTTTACCGCTTCAGCCCAAAGATATTTAGGCAACCTACATTCATTCAACATAGTTCTAGCAGCCTCTTGGAGAGTCCTGTTTTTCCTTTCTACAACACCATTTTGCTGTGGAGCCCTTGCAATAGAGAACTCATGTGTTATACCATTATGATCACAAAATTCTGGAAAACCACAATACTTGAATTCAGTCCCATTATCACTCCTAATCCTAACAACTTTTAACCCAAGCAGATTTTGTACTTTAGCAAACAATGAAGTAAAATTCTTGAAGGCATCATCTTTATGAGCAAGAAATATCACCCATGTGTATCTAGAATAATCATCCACAATCACAAAACAGTATTTCTTACCACCCAAGCTAGAGATTTGAGTAGGACCAAATAAGTCAAGATGCAAGAGTTCTAAGGGTTTTGAAGTAGATACACACTTCTTTGTTTTAAAAGAAACTTTTGTTTGCTTTCCAAATTGACATGCATCACATATTTTATCCTTTTCAAAAGTGATTTTTGGCAGGCCTCTAACTAGTTCCTTTTTCGAAATTTCTTTTAGTAAGTCCATGTTAAAATGACAAAGTCTTCTATGCCACAACCAAGGATCTTCATTTGAAGCTTTAAGACATTTTAAGCTAGAAGAATCAACTTTATTAAGGATCACAATTCACCAAGGTTTTACCACTCCAAGTGATAGGTTCACCTTCACCAAGGTTTTCACTTGAGCAACCTCACAACCCAACTTTCCCAACCCCTTATACAACCAACAAAGAATCTTTCTACTCAAAAATCTCACTTGTAAGCTTGTATTTTGTGTTGGCAAAAGTCACTACTTCGTTCAGACCAGTTTGATTTTAAAGGGATCCAGAAATGGGATTCATCAATGCTTCCAACGGATAGAAGGCAGCTGAAGAGTCAACTAGCCGTTGGGGCTGTCGGACGTCCGACGAACAAATCATCGTCCGAACCAATCGTCCGAAAAACAGCAAGTTTGACGTTTGGACGTCCGATGAGTGTTTATCGTCCGACAGTACAGCGTCCGAGCTTAGGCCGAGAGTTGGCAAGTTAATTTGGAATTTCTCGGACGTCCGATGCGGTTGATGTGCGTCCGAGATGTGCGTCCGAACCTTCCGGACGTCCGATGACTCTTTGTGAGCGTCCGACATAGCTTCCTTCTTGATGTTCTTACTTCTTTCGGACGTCCGACAGTTTCCTTTCGGCCGTCCGACCTGTTTGTCCTGTTTTTGCTTCTCCTTTTTGACTGTTTTGCATTTCATGACACATTCGAACCTGATTCTAAACACAAACACTCATATTTGAAGAAAGTTAGATAAATCAAAGTGTTCACTTTCTTGGTCTGTATAAACAAACTTTTGTGATCATCAAAACCAAGAATAACACATACACTTGACACTCACCAAGTAGAAGTAGTTTCAACCGAAATTTAAGCGTTCACCGTGAGATCCTCTTGAGGGTCCTCGTATGCGCTTGAGCACATAATAGTGAAATATCACTCATATATCCCAATTATCAAGGAAAATTATAAACCGGGCAAAACATGTTAAGCATGAGTCATTTGTTTTAAATGAGAACGAGTGCGATAAAGTACACACTCGACTCCATTTTTCAAAACCAAGTAGGCTAAGCATGCGATCAAGTAAGCCAAGCATGAATCAAGTCCATAGAGTTCAAGTAGCCATACACTTGACACTCACCAAGTAGAAGTAGTTTCAACCGAAATTTAAGCGTTCACCGTGGGATCCTCTTGAGGGTCCTCGTGTGCGCTTGAGCACATAATAGTGAAGTATCACTCATATATCCCAATTATCAAGGAAGATTATGCTCTAGTACAATCTAAGGAAATTTTATGAAAATGAACCTTAATTACTCGTAAATCGAGGTTTAAATGGAGTTTCTTAAAGTACACGGTAATCGAGTTTTCATTTTGGGAAATCAAGTATAAAGCGTTCAAGAAATATTGAAGGAATAAGGAGTACCTGAAAACTCCCTTCCCTTGGAATTTGGAAAAAAAAAATTCAGGTTTGATACGATACTTTGAAAAATCGTATCTCCAATTCTACATGTCAGAAATTGGAAAACTGGGTGCCGTTGGAAACCTTTTTGAAAGTACTAAAAGTTCTTGAAATACACTTTTCTAAGATTCCAAATGGACAACATTCAAAAATGTGCTCAAAGTTGCTGTTTTGGTTCATAAGGCAGATTTAAGTTGGTTTTTGGCCAACTTTGAAAATTCGGCAAAATTCACTTGAGTGAAACTAGTATTTAAAATTTGTAACTCAATTAGAGTTGCAAGTAAGGTTTATAACAGAAAAAGTGGATCAAGAATCGGAGTTTCGAGTACCGAGATACGGTAGCTCAAAGTTTGAGAAAAATTCAAAACTGGTGAACAAATTTTCAGATTTGAGCTTCCAACTTTGGGACCTCAGTTGAGTATCGAAATGGACTTGGATTGGTACAAAATTTGGCAGTATAATACTCCTATATAAAGGGCATTCCTCTATCAACTTTCATGGAAAATTACCTTCGGGAAGGTAGTCAACCAAATACCCAAAGTTTCGAAAATCCTAAGGCAGAACTGCCTTGAGCTTTTTGGTTTTCCATTCCAAACATTTGGTCAAGGAAAATCCTCCAAACATAGTTCATTAGTATAGACAAAGCCTAAGGAACATTCATGGTACATTTGGTAAGTGTTTAACACCCAAAAATTCAATTAGCAAGTCTACACCAAGCCTTGCATCAAATCTGTCCAAAAGTTAGGGTTTTCAAGAGCAGGGCAGGTTCCGTATTTTGATCACAAATCACTCAACTTAATTCGGAATTGAGCATGGTTTATAGTGTTGGAAAATACATTCATAGAGCTATAGTTTCATAGAAGAAATCATTTTGAAATTCAGCACACAACTAGCTCGAATTCGAGCCACAAGTTGCAGCCTCAGCATTTCGTTCCAGGAAAACAGAGAAACAGAACAGCTGACTTTAAATGGTTGGTTCGGCTCACATACATGGAATCAGAACATGCATTTTATACCGTTGGAAAGGTGGGAATCTCTAGTTTCAAATGCCGCTGACAGTTATGGATGAAACAAGAAAGTTGGTCTGAGCATTACGGGAACTGTTTCCAGGTTTACTAGCTTCACGAAATTAATCCATTTGACCAACCAAACCTCAATATTTTTCAATGAAATTTTATACACCATCTATACAACATATAAACATCATATACAAGCCATTAAACCCTCAAAATTCTGCAGAAAAGGGTACGTCCAAAGCAGGGGCAGAATCGAAACTTTTTACTCCATGCACTCCTTGAAGTTTCTTCTAATTATACACCATTAATCTACCATTTTGAGCACTAAACCAACATTAAATCCATCATCAAGCATGAGATCAGCTCTCAAGACAAAGGTGGGAGCTCATAGAGCCCATCCATTTTATTTTACACCATAAACAAGCTAACCAAAGGCATAAATGAACTTAACTAGGTAAGATAACCTCCAAATGACAAGATTCTATGAGTTGATCATCACTTACCTCTTTGGTGTGCAAAAACCAGAAATTTCGGTCTCCCCTTTGGCCAAGAAAAAAACCGTGAAAGCTTCCCCTTTTTATAGCTCAAGATGATCCTCTAGTGTAGAGCTAAGTGCTGTGAAAATTTGCTAGGATTTAGTTGAGGATTGTGCAAGAATTTGGAAATGGAAAAATTTGAGAAGCCTTGGTTGTTTTTGCTGCTTGGGTGCCAGCTGAAATGAGCATGAGAGAGGGTAAGTTTGGTTCAAATTTGGCTTCCTAATGAAGCTTCATTTGTGTGGCTAGAAATGGTGCAAAAGTCAACTCTTCTACCGCGCACACTCGCGCACATTTCGTGCTCGATTTCTCTCGCATTTGTTTCACTAGTGCACTAAACCTCTAATGCACTTATATTCATGTAAATATTATTCACTCTTATTCGTCCCAAAATAAGGGTCTAAAGTCCCTCAATTAAAATCGTGCGTGTGAAAACGCATACCACCAATTTAAGCGCAATAACGTGAAACCTCCAAGAAATCCTTATAACGATAATACTAATAACTATCACTTGAGTATTTAATCGTTAAATACCTAATTTAGGTCCATTGTATAAGTCTTTAATATTCCAAGCCTATTGTACTCTCAATCGGGTAAAATTTCCAAGCACTATTCACTGTTCTCACTAAACGCGCTCTCGGAAATTAATTTTTGAAACAAGTCACTTTAAAAATATAATGAAACTATATTTCCACGTAATTAGGTTCAATAGGTCTAGAAAATAATATTCGGAATACATGAACAAGTAAATAATTAAATAAGCTCAAGATAGGGTTTTAATAGGAGTTTTACGAGTCCTCACATGAGTCGAGTATTAACTCCTCAAATCTCCAATAAATTTGTATCCATGCGTCTTTTGGAAAACTATCCACGCGTGATTAGTATATGCTCACTTAGAACTTATTCACCTTTAATTCTCGATTAACTTTTCTTAATCTGCTATTGTCCGTTCTTAATTTCCCCAAGGTAATCATACTCTCGAATATAATATCACCTTGAAACACTCGTGTTCATTATTTCTCACCTAAACAATCCTCCGAAAATTGAAGTTGTTAACGGGACGTTTTAAAAGCATAATGAAGACATTATTCCATACGAATGGATTTAAAAATGGTCGTAATAAATTATTTGGGGAAAACATGTGGATAAATACTTAATTAAACCATTAATATTCGATAAAAATAAGAAATTTTTCGGGTCCTCACAAAGAATGGTTTGGATTGTCATTTATTTGCAAAATTTAGTTTTGTTGCATCATATACATGCTTTTCAATCATCTATTTGTCTTTCAATCTATTTGTTTTATTTCAAAAACATCATATCACAATTTAAAAAAAAATAGATAGCCTCCTATCCAAAAATACTTCTTGTTGTTAATAATTGAATTAAATATTAATAATACAATTACTAATGGGACATGTGATGATATTATGTCCAGATTGGTCAACAATCATTTAATTCTCCTCAATTGGTAGAAATTATGAAACTATGAGGATGAAATGTGTTCTATATAAATTTTAGGGATAAAATTGGTCAAAATTATAAAACTATAAGAATGAAATGTGTTTTGCATGAAATTTTAGGGGTAAAATTGGTTAACACCTTAAACATTGGAGATAAAAAGTGCATTTTTCCCCGAGCCCCCACTACTCGACTCTTTCTTCCCTTCTGTAGCATGGCTAAAGCACTCCACACCTCGTACGTTCTCCTCAAGCAAACAATATACCATTAAACATTTTTTGGCATATCCATAGTATCAAATAAAATCTTTCTCTTATTTTAATTCTCTTGTATCCAATAGTCAAGAAAGAGCTCTTAGAATTCTTTCCCCTATTAGGTTCAAAGTTTGAATCATATAACAATTGGAGATAGGAAAGATGTAAAGAAGAATGAAATGGTTAAAAAAAATCTCTTGTATCCACATCTCTCTTCTTTCCCTAAATTGGATCTTCCATTGAACGTTTAGTGAGCTTATATAAAATTTGGTATGTTCATTAGGCTTCTTTTAACCCAACTAGTTTTGGAAAAATGTGACCTACTTCTCATCTTCCATTGAAGTAATTGAAAGTCAAACATATTTATACATGGGAGAAAATATTACTATGTAGTGGTTTAAAACGGTGTTAATTTAATTGTTTGCTGTGATTAGCCACTAATGTGGTGGTTTGGGGGTAGGAGTCTTGAGGCTTTAGTAAATTCTAACTTTAATGGCCGAAACTGAGTTGCAGCTACAGGCAGAATGAGGAAGAGATCAGAGGCTCTGTTTAGGAGGAAAGTTATTTGCCTTGTTTTTAATAAACAATTTTTTACAGCTTTGTCCATAGCAATGCTCTAAAATATCCCGTAGTTTTTAAAAGAAAAAATCGTTCAGAATATGCTTCATATTTTATTAAATAAAATTTTCATCCTTCACTTTTAACATGTTAGCTTTACGCTCCTTACAAATTGAAATTAATAAAAATTTGTCCCAACCAAAGTTTCTTATCACATTTTAGTTTGAAATTACCATGTTACCCACATGCAGTCACTTCTTAAATCCCACTTTTTTAGTGATAAAAATGAATATGGATTGCGTCAAATCTCATTTTTTTTTATAAAAAAATGAATATTGTTCAGGTCAGATTCTACTTTTTTTAGGGGCAAAAATGAGTATAGATCAGTTCATTTGTTTAACTACAAATGGGATCTAACGTTTTTACCCCTATTAACTATATGTAGGTCACGTGATGGATTTAAGATAAAAAGTGATCAAAAGTCCAGAACGGGACCAAATTATATTGATTTAATTTTATAAGAGATGTAAAGTTACTATTATAAAAGTGAATGATAAAAAAATTTATTTGGCAAAGTGTAAGCAACATTTTGAATGTATTCCCTTTTTAAAATATACAACCCAAAAACACACAAAGTTTTTCCTTTTTTTTTCCATTTTTTCTTCTTCCTCTTCCCCCACCTAAACTCATTACCATCAATGCCACTATTTGACACCTCCGCCAAAGCCAACAGCACCCTTCTCCCTCTCCCTCCCTTTCCTCCTTCCTCTCTCCTCCTTTCCTCTTCTCTCCTTTCCTCCCTCTCTCCCTTACCCTATCCCGTTTTCTTCTAGAGCACCTTTAGTCAGGAGGGAGGGAGAGGAGGAAGGAAGAGGTGGGAAAAGAGGAAGGAGGAGAGAGAGTGGATAAAGGAGGGAAAGAGAGACATAAAAAAAAGAGGGTGAGGTGTTAGTTGCTGCTAGCAGTGGGGAGAGAGAAAGGACCAAGAGTAGAGGTGGTATGGGAAAAAAGAAGAAGAGAGGAAAGAAAGGGGAAAAAAGAAAGAAAAGAGAAAAGGAAATTAAAAAAATTTCTCCAAACTTTCAAGTACTCAAGTTTTTCTACAAATTCTAAAGTAAGTTATAATAAAATTTTATAAAAACTGCCATAAAACACACAATCTAAACAGACAGAGAGATCGAGATTGAGGGCTTGTTTAATAACTCTACTTAATGTTGAAAATTAATTAATTCAGAATTTTTTGAATTTAACATATTTGTTAACAGAAATATCTTACTACTCAATGTATTAACCACTGTTTAATTAGTGTACAAATTTTTAAGTGAAAATAGTTCACTGAATTTTTTGAATTGACTACACATATTATAGTTTTCATTTATATAACACACTTCCATACATGCTCTTACACAAAATACACATTTGTTCTCTTTCTATTCACACTTGTATGCAAATGTATATTCTTCCACACAAGTATGCACACTTAAATATCATGTCTAAATTGTTTTATTATTTTCTATCACTCTGAGCATACACACACACACTTTTCTTTCTAAATATACAAATAAAGTTAGTTTTTTAAAACATAATATTTTTGCGATATTTCAATTCAACACTATAATTTAGTTAGTTATCAAATAGATATAATTTAACCAATTCAATAACTTAATACTTTCAACACTTAATTTTCGTATTTCAACATTTAGATTTCAAACTTCAATCTTGTTAAACAGGCCCTAAGGCTGCATGAATGTATCCTGCCTATGTTTTTTGGTTCAACAGTAATGGGCTGTTTTGTAAATTAGAACGTTGTGGGGATTACTTCTAAATATCGATTTTTTTAGTGCCAACTGGTTGCATTGAAGTCAATAAATTTGAGTGTATGTTACATAAGTACTGTCCACTAACAAAATATTGCTATTAGCCAAGAAATAACAAAAGGCCGCTAATCTTCTTCCAGTCTTACATACCAATCAACGAAGACTCAAACTACCAATCTTTTTGCAAATAATTCCAATTAAGGTTTAGATTTACCTTCCAAAGTTATTATCAAAATTCAAAGAATCAAATAATGATCCAAACTCGAAGTATAAGATAATATGTTGTGAGCATTATTTTTGTTCCCAAATCTTGTTATATGTTTTAGCAAAAACCAAAAAATTTTGCACAGGTTGATTTGAAGTTTAGCATGTAGATAAATAGTGCTAATTGAAGTTTTGTGATGTTAAGTTGACTACTCATAAAGATTAAGAACAATTAAATTTCCTAGTTCATGATCAAACACTATACAAAATTATTTTTGAATTAATTGTTTAACCTTACAAAACTGATAAATTTGAGATCATTCAAGCTTCTTTTTTGTTAACATGACTTAATGAATCAAGTGAAGAATTACCAGTAGGTAATGAAGTTAAAAAAGTAGGATTAACTAATACTTGACCACTTTTTACTAAATATAGATCAATGATTTTTTTTTTGTAAGCGCAAAGTGGTGATGTTACTAAAATATCAAAACTCATCTCCATTAATCTTACTGAGCAAATGTTTACTTGCGCGTGCAATAATGTTTTTCAAATGATGAGATTACACTATATGCTAGCAATATTTGCATTGCAACCAAACCAAATTTTACTGTTTATTGTTTGTTTTTAAAAACGGTAGAAGTTGTATTAATGATTTAAAACTTTACATTTGTTGAGCAAAGGCTCCCAAAAGGCTATACAATAGTGCTAGATCATCGAGGATTGTTCCATTCCTCATCACTATATAGGCATATCTACTTACATTTTTAACCAAGCTATCACTTTCCCTATCTGAGCAAAATGAGCATTTTTGAAACAAAAAACTCAAGTTGTTGATGTCATCAATCATAGCGGCTAATATGATGTCTTTAGTTTTCCTAGATTTCAACGACAACATAAGATGTTTCAAAGGGATTTGCACACAAACTTCTACCCATTGTGACGACTCCATTTCTTCTTAGGGCGAATCCTAGGGTTTCGACGGGCTACCTATGTTAATTTTAGTCCCTAGTTTTTGAAATTTACAAAACAAATGGATGTTACTAATATCTCTTCAAAGATCTTTTCAGTTATGAAACAAATCAGGTTCAAAGATTAAGTACAATTGAAAGAGACAAAGGGTATTGAAAGCTGTCGGACGCTTGTGAAGACTGGATCGGGCGTCCGATAACCATTGCGCAACTTCGGATGCATGATGAACTCACCACCGGACGTTCGAAGGAATTAAAACATTTCCTCTAAGCTCACTGATCTCGATCGAACGCAAAACATAAGAGCACCGAACATCCGATAAACAATGCGGCCCTTCGGATGCAAAGTATTGGAGGTACCGGACGTCCGAAAGGCTTGAAGAAGATTTTTTAATTTCACTATTTGCTTTCGGACGTAAACATTGAAGGTACTGGACATCCGAATGAATTGAAGAAAATCTCTTAAATTCACTATCTGCTGTCGGATGCATGAAACAAGACTACCGGACGTCCGACACGACTAATGGCTAGTTGAGTCTTCAGCTGCCTTCTATCGGTTGAAAGCATTAATAGAGGAACTTTTTGGTCTCATATAAATAGAGTATGATCAACTACTTCAGAAGTACTTTTGCACATTGAAACTACAAAAATCAAGAGTGATTTTAATAAGAAAATACTCTTCAAAAAAGATTTGTACTCTTAGTTGTGTGAATCTTGTATACGCTTTTCTGGTGTGAGAAAAATACTACAATAGTGTAGCTTTGTCAGGGTTATCCGAGTGATAGTAAAACTTTCTAACTTGACCAAGTGTGGCTTAGGGCAAGGAGGAAGTGATCCTTCCTTTGTACACAAAGATTGGTTGTATGTGATCAACTTGAAGAAGGTTGCTCTATAAAGTAACATTCAAGTTCAAGAGGAGTTTGAAATTTGGTTTGTTATTCTTTATCTATTACTTACTGTCTTGCAAATATAAATTGCTCATCTTTTTTACTCACAAGCAATCTTGCCTTTTTGTTAACTGTTCCATTGAGTGGTCATCTAGAAAAGAGGGTAAATTTCATATTGAACCAAAAAGTGTCTCATAACCTAATTAGTTTTTAATTTACCTAATTCACCCCCTCTTAGGTTGTCTTTGATCTTTATAATTGGTATCAGAAATTGGTCTCCTAAAGATTAAGCTCAAACGACTTTGGAGTAAAATGACAACCAACAATGCCATAGTTTTTGAAGGACAATCTGTCACTAAACCTCCCAATATTTAATGGATCCAATTATGTGAGTTGGAAGGAAAGAATGATTATCTTCTTACAATCTATTGATATTGAAGTGTGGTTTGTTGTTAATGAAGGTCCATATAATGTCTCTATAATAGATGATGTTACTCACAGACCAAGATCAAAAATAAAAAATGAATTGACTGGTGAAAATAGAACCCACCTCACTTTGAATGCCAAGCCTATGAATGTGTTGTATAGTGCTTTAGATTCAAATGAGTCTATTAGAGATAAAAGCTGTAGGTCTGCTAAAGAAATTTGGAACAAATTAAGAGAAATTCATGAAAGAAGTGAAAATGTGAGAGAACAAAAGAAATCAATCTTAATTACCAAGTATGAATCATTTAAGATGGAACCTCATGAAAATATTGACAAGATATATTATAAATTCAATGATCTCATTAAAGATTTAGAGGTGCTGGAAAAAGACTACTCCCTAGGTGAGAAAAACAGAAAATTTTTGAATGCCCTATCCAAGAATTGGGAAAGTAAGGTGACTGCTAATGAAGAGACTAAAGATTTGAATTCTATGCCTATTGAATCTCTTGTTAATTTTCTAACCTCTTATGAGTTGAACTTTAAAACTGAGGTGCAAGAGAAAGAGGATGCAAAAGTGAGAAGGAGCATTGCTATAAAAATTTCTCAAGATTAAGATGACTCGATTTTCTTGGATAGAGAAGATGTGAAAGTTAATGACAATGATATTGCTCTCATTACAAGAAGTTTCAAAAGAATCTTCAACAAAAGGAGATTCAGAAAAGGAGAACCTAGTAATTCATTTCCAAATCAGTTCAACAATGCAAGAAACAAAGAAAAACAAGAGGCAAATAAAAAGCAAGCTGATAAATATTTTGAGTGCGGCCAACTTGGACACTACATGAGCGAGTTCCCAATGAAGAAGAAGAAAGAAAGAAAAGTTGAACGAAAATCAAAGTTCAACAACTTTCAAATCACATGGAATGATTGAAACTTGGATGGTGATGTTGAAGAGGAAGAAAAATCTGTTCAAATAGTTTTCATGGCTTTGGTGATGATGAGACACTACTACAAAAATGTCCTTTTATGACATTCAAAAGTGTCATTATAGATCTATGTCATGACGTTTAGGCTATAATGACGCTCTACTGAAAGTGTCATCCATTCTAGAGTCACGATAGGTTTATGACAGTTTTAAGTGTCCCAATTTATCATTATTATGACATTATTAAATGTTATTATCTATGCCTATTATGACACTTTCAAATGACAAGAAATGCTGGGGTACAATAACATATCACGACATTTTTTTAGTATAAGCAGATAGAAATATTATGACACTTTTGAAGAGTAACTAGATCAGGCTTTTATGACATTTTCTACTTGTCAGTATAGCATCCAAATTAAAGTGTTCCAACTTCCTGTTGCATATCATCTAACGTCAGAAACCACATTTCATCCTGCTGCACAAGCATCTCAGATCCTAAATTTTGAAGGATTGTAACATAGCTAGTACAATAATATAAAAAAGTTATACAATCATCCAAACTTGAGCAAAAGTACATCATCCAAACAATTCACACCAAAAGTGTCTACAAATTACATACTAATTTAGATGGTTTTCAATCAGTCGTATACATATAAAGGACGCACAGGACAACAACTCAACTACAAAGCAAGGACGATGCCTTCAAAAAACTGCAACTTGACCCAATGTTGCTTTAGTTTTCTTTAATACTCACCTACAAGTGTTGTAAACCAAACAAGACAAATTACAATTCACACAAGTCTTGTTTTACAATTTTAACATTAGAAAAAAAATAATAAGCATATTAGACAAATGGTAAAGGTATGACAAAAAGAGTACCAGATTTATTGGCCAAACAATAGCCACTTCAATTGCATCTCTAATCTTTCGGAAATCATGGTATGGTCTCATCAACTCCTCATTACTCTCCGCAGGTACATTCACATGAACTTCACACTAACGCGACCCCAAAGGTGTGTCACCAACTTTAGCCATAGAATCCAAACTTCTAACCTCTCCAACAGCCAAAATTTTGTTTGGATCAATCATGCTCCTTATTGTAACTTCATCCCCAATCTTGAAAATATCAATTTTATAAAGTTTGTGAAAGTCATACACAAGAGAGCAACTCCTACACAGAAATTCGTTACATAATACTACAAACGAATCCAAATTTCAATGGTTTACACTCATCAATTAGGTACTCTTTTGCAATCAAACCATCAATCCGACTTCTATTTCGAACATAATTCTTCAAGGTGCATAGGTAGCTGAGATAATTACAAAATAATATGTTATAATAAGACTAATCACATTAAGGAAAAAAGATAAAATTTTAAACTTATGATAATTACCTTTCAATTGGATACATCTAACGATAGTATACTGGACCAATTATCCTTGCCGCAGTTGCTAAATGAATGGCCAAATGAACCATTACAACAAATAAAGATGGTAGAAACAGATGCTCCAACTGGCATAGCACAATAGTAATTTCACTTTCCATTTGAACAAGTTCCCTAGGACAAAATGTTTTAGAACACAAATCTCTAAAGTAATTGAACAACTTTATCAAGGGAAACCGCACCGATTTTGGAAGAAGTTTTCTGCAGCATTATGGTAACAGTTGTTGCATTAAAATGTGATTGTCATGGCTCTTAAGTTTGGATAGTTTAGGAGGTTTCAAGTGCACAGACTTTGAAATTGTGGCTGAATAACCATTAGGAATTTTAACTTTTTTGCAGAAATTTGCAGAATAATTCTTTCTCTTTCTTAAGTATGTTATTGCACTTTATTAGTCTTTTGATGGCTCTCTATCTTCCTAACAAAACCCCAATATTCAATTACAAGGAAGAACAAATAAACCAAATTTCAAGAGCCATCAAATGAAGAATGAACAAAGTTGAAAATAAGATGCTTAAACTAGACTAATAAAGTTTCTTAAACTCTATTTGGTTTTTTATCACAATCCGAATCCGAATCCAAGAACTTGGTAATTACCAACCACTCAAGTATTGCCCAATGTTGCCCTGTTTAGGAGCACATAATTTAAGCACCTTCAAGTTCAACCAACTGCATTAAAACTAGTTAAACAACTATTTAAATGGGGCAGCTATATTTTGAAAGTTTCTTTCTGGCAAAACAGCAAACACATAGCAAATATTATTAGGCTTCACATTTTTTGCTAGAAAAGTATAACACTAAATGCTTGAAATCAGTCCAAACTCATGAAAAACGGAATAACCCACTTAATATCAAGGTATTAGCCTTACAAACCTATATTTCTAACCTAATTTTGCAAGGAAAACTCAACAGAAAATTGAATCAAGAGATGGAAAAATTAGGCACAAAAAGCAAATAACTTTCAAAAATCAAATGCAGACTAACCGTTTGTCTGCCACCACAATCTTGCCTTCCTCTACCTTCAAATGTCCTAATTATCACTAGGTTCAAATGCTCTAATTTCTCTTCGCAATCAAACCACGGATCCAAGAGTTACTTAGAGAGATGAAAAATGGTGCGATGAGACAGGGTGCAAGAGCATGAGAATGGATGTTGTGTATGATGATGCATGATTGGTTCTCTAGCTCAATTGGGATAATTGGTTCTGTCCGGAGAGGAAAAATTGGGGGAGGAAATAGTAGAGTTTGAGGTCGGGTAGGTTCTGGAGAGGGGCTTACAAATTTTCCTGAAAAAGGTGCCTTAGTGGAGCGCCATTTTATTTCAGCATTTTCTGTTTTTTTTTTTCAATCTATTTCTAACATTACGATGTCGTTATGGTGTCTTCTTTTCCTTTTTAATGACCATTCCTATTGCATGTCATATTAAGATTGTATTATGATATTTTGCTAAAAGTGTCATAATAGGTGTGTCACTAAAGACTATTTTTGTAGCAGTGAGGTAACAGCTTGCAACTCTCAACCTATTAGTAATGATGAATCTGATGATGATATTGAATCTTTCATTGAGAGATTACATAATAATTTGAAAGAATTTTATGTTAGGAACAAGGAACTAAAACAGAAAATTATGTTTTTTGCTTCAAGACAATGCAAATCTTTTTCAACAAAATAAAAAGTTAAAAGCTGAAAATGACTACTTCAAAAAGAATGAGACTGTTTTACTCTTTGAGTTGGATAGAAAAATAAAACTTTGTGAGATGCTCAAAAAGGAACAAGAAAATTTGAAAAGAAGAATGGATAATCTTAATGAGTTGTTTCAACACAAGAAACAAAACTGTTTTCAAAAGAATGAATCAAAACCTCATTTTGGCACTCATGAGAAAAGGTTGAATTCTAGTACAAACGAATTTACCATTTATAAGAGAAGGCAAGTTAGATTTGTTAAACCTGTCCATGCAAGTAATTCGCTAACTATGTGTAATTTTTATTGCCAAATTGGTCACACGAATAGTAATTGTTATGTAAAAAAGAATATGAGAAATGGTATGAAATGTATGTGGATAATTAGATATAATACTAATTCTCAAGAATCCAAAAAATAAAGGGTACCAAATATTATCTTGTAAATTTTTGTGTAGGTGAATTTGGTGAATATTGTTAAGAAATCAAAATAGTTCATAGATAGTGGATGTTCAAGACACATGACCGGTGATCCATTACAATTCATTAAGGTCAAGCCAAAATCAAGTGAAAAAGTGATATTTGGAGATGATAATAAAGTCAAAACAGTTGGAGTAGGAGATGTTAGTAAGAATGGTCAAACTTTTGCTCACAATATTCTTCTAGTTGATAATTTGAGTTATAACTTGTTAAGTGTTAGTCAATTGTGTGATAAAAATCTGTTTGTGTTATTCAAAAAGCATGAATGTCTTGTTCTTGACTCAAAATTTAATATTATCTTCAAGAAAAAAAGAGTGAATGACATTTATGTAGTTATCCTTGAAAATATTGTTTCTTCTAGTTTTAAATGTCTTAAAGTTGAAAATGAAAACCCTTGGTTGTGGCATAAAAGACTTTGTCATTTCAACATGAATTTGTTAAAAAAAATTTTCAAAAAAGAACTTGTTAGAGGTTTGCCAAAAATTAAGTTTGAAAAGGACAAGATTTGTAATGCTTGTCAATTTGGAAAACAAGTTAAAGTTTCTTTCAAACCCAAGAAATGCGTTTCCACTTCAAAACCTTTGAAACTTTTACATGTTGATTTGTTTGGTCTTACACAAATTGCTAGCTTTGGTGGTAAAAGATATTGCTTGATTATTGTTGATGATTTCTCTAGATACACTTGGGTGATGTTTCTTGCTCACAAAAATGATGTTTTTACAATTTTTATTTCCCTATTTGCAAAATTTCAAAATCTGATTGGCTTGAAAATTATTAAAATTAGAAATAACAATGGTTCGAAATTTAAATTTTGTGATTTTTCAGAATTTTGTGATCATAATGGAATTACTCATGAATTTTCTATTGCAAGAATTCCACAACAAAATAGTGTTGTTGAAAGAAAGAATAGAACTCTTCAAGAAGCCGTAAGAACCATGTTAAGTGAATGCAATTTATCAAAATATTTTTGAGGCGAAACCGTAAATACGGCTTGTTATGCAATGAATAGAGTTCTCTTGAAACCAATTTTGAACAAAACCTCTTATGAGTTGATTTTTGATAAAAAGTCAATTGTTGGATATTTCAAATTTTTTGTTGCAAGTGTTTTATTTTAAATATCAAGGAACATCTTAAAAAATTTGATAAGAAATTCGATAAAAACATTTTCTTGGAATATTGTGAAAACAAAAGAGGTTTTAGAATCTATAATAGAAGGATTCTTATTATAGAAGAAGCCATTCATGTTATATTTGATGCATTTAATGATGATATTTTCAAAAATTGTTGTGAGGATGATGATGTAGGTATTCAAGAAGGACTTAAGAAACTCACAATTCATGATCAAGATAATACTCCACTAGAAGATAATTCAAAAAAAGATGATTCTCAAGAGAATCAAGTATTGGAAGAAAATGACAAGGATGTTGGTACACCTAAAGATCTTCCAAGAGTTTGGAAGTTTGTTCAAAATCATTCGAAGGAGTTTATCATTGGTGATTCATTCGAAAAGGTTAAAACTTGTTCCTCCGCTAAGCAATTGATGGATAATTTTACCTTAGTCTCGTATTTTCAACCTAAAAATATTGTTGATGCCTTGAAAGATGAAAACTGAATTTTTTAGCTATGGAAGAAGAACTAAATCAGTTTGAGAGAAATAAAGTTTGGACATTAGTTGAAAAACCTCAAAATCATCCTATCATTGACACAAAATAGATTTTTAGAAATAAAATAAATGATAAAGGCGAATTTATGAGAAATAAGGTTAGACTTGTAGTTAAAGGGTATACTTAAGAAGAAAGAATAGATTTTGATGAAACATTTACTCTCATAGTTAGGTTAGAATCAATTAGAATGTTCTTGATTTTTGCATGTTACAAGGATTTTAAATTATTTCAAATAGATGTTAAAAGTGCTTTTTTAAATGATTTTATTGATCAAAAGGTTTATATTGACCAACCTCCTTGTGAGGACTCGCAAATTTCTTGTATTTTTTCTCAAAAATTCCCTTTTATTTGAAAATTATTTGGTAACTATTATTTCATGTTATCCATGGTTCAATCACCCTAGAAAAGTGCCAATGACCATAGGAAATTAGGGTTTTCCTATTCGTTTTCAATTCAAGGTGAAATCGGATTTTTCGTGTAACCGCAGTATAATTATCCGGTACCGAGTAAGGATCAAATTTGGTGCTTAAGAGTGACTTTTAAGTGAGAAATAATATGTGATTAGAAGCAATGATAAAAAGTTAGGGAATAGGGAGTAAAAAAAACCCTAGTACGTGCGATTTAAGAGAAAACGCGTCATACCGACGTGTACCGTGTATTACCAATTGAACCATCACTTGACCACCACTTTCTTGCCATACAAGTTTAACACTAGTAAAGCAAAATATCTTCCCCCTCTTGGCTCTCCTATTGGCCGAAATTTGTGGCCCAAGTGCAAGGGATGAAAGAGAAAATTGTGTGGTTGAGGTTGAGCCAAGTGTTAGCCAAACTTGTGGCTAGAATTAATTCTTATCTTTCCAACCTTCCTATAAGACAAACTAAGCTTAATCTTCCTCATTTCTTCTTCTTCATGGCCGACCAAAGAGAGAGAGAAAGGGAGAGCAAGTGAAAACAATTTTCTTCTTGAGTTACACCAACCAAGTGCTAGAATCAAATTCTAAACCGATTAAAGTGTGGGTTGTGAGTTAGGAAGCTTGTGGAACTAAAAATTTTTCAAAGGAGGTGGAGTATCACTCATTCAAGCCTTGCTTTTGAGGTATAAAGTCTGATCTTGGTCCTTGTTCATTTAATTTTTGGTTAAAGATGTGATTTTATGGAGGATTAACACTTGAATGCATGAATTTCCAAATTTGGGTTTTCATTTCTTCTCTTTCTGCCCGGTTTTAGTACTCTATGTTAGAGGCCGAATCAGTTCTTACCCAAAACATGAAAGTTATAGAGAATGATGTTTTCTAGTTACCTGTAAAATTTCAGCTCAATCTGAGCTTGGTAGCATGTGAAAAGTCCAAAATACCCTTACTGTTTTAAGTATTTCCTAAGCAGTCCGTGTGATCACTTAAGTCCAGTTTATCCCATTTTTTGACTAGGATTCATTCTGATTTAGTGTTTTTCCAAAACATGAAAGTTGTATCATTCTGAATTAGCTTTCAAATGCCTCTAAGAACACCTGATTCGGACTTGTGTACTCCGAGATATGTCCATTACAGTGTTCTGCGTTTAAACAGCCGACGAATTGGTTTCTGGTTTAGTAATTCGAGCATTTGACCAAGTTACATTAGAAACTGGACTAAGTGTCCTTCATGAACATTGTAGCCCTGAGTCTTAGCTTCGAAACTGCATAGGTTACGTCTTAATCCGATAAGCGTAGCCTCAGATAAGTTATTTCCGCTTTCATACGTCAAATCTGTCTTTTGCTAAATTGAATTTCTGCACTTGTTATTACTGTATTTCTTATTCTTATGATATTGTGAGCCTATGGAACGGCTCTTGACTTGAATTGCTTACGTGTAATGTTGGGTTGTGGTTGAGGAAAAATAATGAAGCCGAAATGGCTGGAAAATTAGGTAAACACAAAGGGCGTGCTGCCCAAATTTTCGCTCGAGGGCTAGGTTTCTATTTGAACTTGTATACTTTTGTTTAGCCAATACCATGACCGGTTTTCCATTTTAAAACATGATTTTTCATCCTTGGGTTCAAACAACCCTCTACTTACTTGAAAGTGATCTTTACACGTTTCATTCCTAATTAGTCGGGTTTCTTTGTTTCCCTTAAATGTTTTGCTCGATAAACTGTAATATGCTCTCTTGTTCAACCATAGGTTTCATTGGTGACTAAGGGTAATATCCGGAAGGATATTTTGCACGTTATTGTGCGTAAATAGGTGAGTGTTCTATATACGTTTTGTTTCTATGACTATGTGGATTGTTGGATCTATGTGATTATTTGTGACTATTTGACTAAATGTTACTTGTTTTCTATGATTTTTAAAATGAACTTTTGCTAGGTGAGTGTGTACTTTATCGCACTCGACCTAAATAAATATGAAATTTTCGGTGATTAAATGTTGAAATACTAGTTGCGCATGAATGTAAGCCTTTTGGCTGAACTGGGCCCTTGCTCTTGTTACCGATCGACTCGAGCCAGAAGAGGAATCGGTCGGGCGATATGGTGACCTGGGTGAATTTGGTATACTCGAGTATTACCTTGTAGTCCGGCTACGTCCGGATGGGTGGAGTCCGGCCAATGTCCGGATGGGTGGAGTCCGGTCAACGTCCGGAAAAGGGGATGAACGAACAAAAGGATGAACGAGGGATTCTACTTACAAAAAATGTATTTTCAAACGATTGGAGGAATAAGGGGAAATGTCAGGGGAACGAACGAACAAACAAATAGCTCCTCGTGAGCCTGTATCCTTTTAATGAATGTATTATCATTGCTTTATATTGAACATGTTTTCTGGATTAAATGTTATTACATGACTAATGTTCCTTGTTTAATTACTTGTTTATATATATAGAACCTCACTGGGCTTTTTAGCTCATACCACGTCAATTGTTTTCCTTAGCAGGGGAAGGCGAGCAAGGACGAGCGTTCTGTATAGTCTAGTTGATCTAGTTCTTTGGCCTTGTAATGGTTTTCGCCCTAGTGCTTGGCACGGGCTGGTTGTATGAGGAATGAGAACCCTTGTATATTCGATGTTTGTACTTGAATGGTAAAAACTTTGAAGACTTCTGGTGTGTAGAAGTTTCTTATCTTTTACTTGAGCATCTATTGTCTATGGATGTATATACATGATTCGAGTTCCATAGTGAGTGAGTCCTGGCGAGAGCTGGGCAGGCGACCCGCTGAACCCTGGGGTACGCCCAGGGGGAAGTGGGGCCGTCACACTCCTGATTTTAAAAATGAGACATATCCAAATCATGTGTTTAATCTTTCAAAGGCATTGTGTGGATTGAAACAAGCTCCAAAAGCATGATATGAACGTTTAAGTGATTTTTTGATTGAAAATAATTTTAGAAAAGATATTGTGGATACTACTCTTTTCACTAAACAAAATTCAAATAACCTTTTAATTGTGCAAATATATGTTGATGATATTATCTTTGGTGCTACTAATAAGTGCTTGTGCAAGAATTTTTCTACTATTATGCAAAAAGTGTTTGAGATGAGTATGATAGGAGAATTGAATTTCTTCCTTGGGCTCCAAGTAGTTCAAACCAAGGAGCTGCTCAAAAGATTTAGAATGGATGATTCAAAACAAGTTGGAAACCTATGTGCACATCTACCAAGCTTGACAAGGATGAAGAAAGTATAAAAGTTAATGAAAAGAAGTATAGAGATATGATTGGTAGCTTACTTTATTTAATCGCAAGTAGACTTGATATTATGTTCGATGTTTGCTTGTGTGCTCGTTTCTAGTATTGTCCAAAAGAATCTCATTTGATTGTTGTGAAAAAAATCCTTAGATATTTGAAGGAAATTTTGAACTATGGTCATTGGTATCCAAAATGTCATGAATTTTCTTCATGTAATTTTTCGGATGCTGATTTTGGTTGATGTAAGATAGATAGAAAAAGTACAAGTGGTACATGTCACTTTCTTGGTAATTGTCTAGTGTCATGGCTTAATAAGAAACAAAATGTTATCTCCTTGTCTACAGCTGAAGCGAAATATGTTGCCGCCGGTGCATGTTGTGCTCAATTAATGTGGATGAAAAGTACTTTAAATGATTTTGGATTGGTGTATGACTGTGTGCCTGTGTATTGTGATAATACAAGTGCCATAAATTTGACAAAAAATCTCATTCAAGATTCTAGGACATAGCATATAGACATAAAGCATCATTTCATTCATGATCTTATTCAAAAAGGTGAAATTTGTGTACAATATGTTTGCTCTAAAGATCAAATTGCTGATATTCTTACAAAAGCCTTACCACTAGATCAATTTGTGTTTTTGAGAACAAAATTGGGCGTTTCAGAAAAGATTTTCTAAAAAATCCTTTGGTTACACTTTATCGAACGTTCGATGCATTAGAATCGACGTCCGCAATGTTCTTGTCACTTTTCCAGAAAAATTTTGGTTTGGACAGGAGTGTCGGACTCTACTCTTCATTTGGCCATTCGACCCCCAAAAGAGGCGTATTATAAAGCAATCCTCTCCTTTTTTTAGTTCATTTTCAACCATTGTTTCGGACGCACCCTTTCCTTTTCTCCCACTTTCAAATTTCAAAATTAATATTTCCTCTGAACAAGTTCCAAGAAATTGATTTGTCTAATACCATCACATCCCTTTAGCGCGTTCATTAGTTCTCATAACTTTCTCTAACTGCCAACCACCCCACAGATCCCAATTTTAAGCCGAAACCCTAATCACTCAAAATTCACTCTTTTTGAAAGATTTAAGCATACATTATAGTTTATACTGTAATCTTAGTCCATCTTATACATAGTTTCATCGCTCTCTGCTTCAAAAACATCTTGCATATTATCATGATTAGAGTGAGAGGAGGATCTGCTGGTGCCGAACGCACTACCCGGCTAAGAGATGAATACATTGAAATTGTCAAGCCTTCCACCACGAAATCACCCAGACAAGGAACTGAAACTCGAGGTAAAAAAGGAAACCAGTCTGCAAGAAAGAAACGAACTATTCAAACTAAGGGACAGCAAACTACTGAGCCTTCTGTTGAACCATCTGTTGAGCCTTCCACTAGGAAATTACCAAGAACAAGGACTGAGGTACCAACTGCTGCTCAACGCGGTGGAAAGAGAAAACGCCTTGCCAGAATGCAACTTGATGCTCAAACTAAAGAAGAGCCTACTTCATTACCCAAATTTATTGATGATGATGCCAGGGAGAGGTTTGAATGAATTTCACAGAAGGGTTTCATCACTCAGAGGACCATTCTCCCTTATGAATTCCGTAAGATTGATCTTGAATCAATTTTTAAACTTTTTGAATTCCAAAAATGGACTCACATTCTGACCATTCCTAACACGTATTATCCTGATATGCTTCATCAATTCTTTGCTAACCTTAGGAAGGATAGTTCATACACTGATCTTGTTTCTCGAGTCAATTTAGTTGATATTGCTTTCAATCCTGACATTGTTAATGCTATTTTAAAAACCAAAATTGAATATGATTTTTAAAAAAATTATAAATTTTTTCTCTTATGAAGAGTTTCCTTCTGCCTATCATCATTTTCATATTACAAAATTGACGACTTATTTTTCAAACACATTTTAACACTCTTACTAAAGTAAAATTGGAGGATTTCAGTTCCCAAAATTTAATCATCTTTTCAATAATTTCAAATTTGTTGGTTCCTATTGATGGTCATAGGACTGATGCCAACAAAATGAAATTTTACTTGTTTTATTGCTTTCTTGAAAAGATCCGAATTGATTTTGGCTTTGTTATGTGCAAATTTCTGATCAAAATCAGCACTGATAGCCGTAGGAAACTTTACTATTGAAAATTTTTTAACTCCAATCTTTGCTCACTTTAAGATTCCTTTCATTGGAGTGTCATCAAAAGAGGGTGTATCCACCATCTTTTCAAAAACATATTTTGAAAGAAAAATCTTAGATTTTTTGATGGTCACTGGTGCTACAAAGAGTCTGTTTGGAGTATAAGACAAAGAGTTGTCATAAAATCCCTGTCACCCCTAGAATTCCTCGAGATCAGTCTCAATATGTTTCACCCTTTACCATCCATCCCAGAAAATCATCCACTCAGCCTTCCTCATCCACTCATGAGGTCATCTGCTTGCTTGAGAAGCTCAAACAACACATTCTCCTTCTTGAAGATGGTCTGATGATGACCATGTCACCTGAGCAACAAGTCACTTTCATAGACAAAAGAAATCTGCTTGTGCCTCCTATTTCTCAAGAAGATGAAAATGTGCATCAGAAGGAGTTTCGGACTGAGCCAATTGATCCACAGGATAAAGGGCCGCAAACTAAATTCACTCCTGAAGTTCATGCCTCACGCTCTCAACTACAGGACAAGGGCAAGGCTCCTGCAACTGAAGCCAGTGATGATGATGAGAAAATTGAAGAAGAAGTGGATCTTGCTCAGTTTCGCCTAGCAAAGAGGAGACCTGGATCGTTTAAAATCACCATTTAGGCACCTTTAGACACTTGCACTTCATTTTTAAGATGGCATTTTATAGTAGATATTTGCATCTTTTGTATTTTGACATTTCAAATACTATGTACTATGGATATTAGGTAACTTTAATGGTTTCTGGTTAATTTGCTATAGTATTCCTCTATTTGGTACTTCTTCTGATTTCTAATATTAATTTTTGTGCTTGTATTTGGGTTGCATTTCTAGTTTGTTGTGGTATATTGGATTGGATACTTTCTATTTGGATTGGATATTGGACTTGATTTCTGATGGACTTGATTTTTGACTGGTTGTTGATCGTATGATTTCTGATGTTGATGTGGATTTGATTTCTGATATTGGATTGCTGCCATTGTTGTTAAAATCATCTAATGATGACAAAAAGGGAGAGAAATGGATGTTGAGATTATGTTGGAATGCCAGAAAGTGTAATCTGATAAATGTGTAAGGGGGAGTTATCCTGAGGGAGAGTTAGCACTTAAAACTTTTTGGATGCATTAAGTGAGGAGGAGTTTTGGCTCAATTATTTTTCCTCCATCCATTGTTTTATCATCATCAAAAGGAGGGAGATTGTTAATTTTAGTCCCTAACTTTTAATATTTACAAAATAAATGGATGTTACTAATATCTTTTCAAAGATCTTTTCAGCTATGAAGCAAATCAGGTTCAAAAATTAAGTACAATTGAAAGAGACAAAGGGTACTGAAAGTTGTGGACGCTTGTGAAGACTGGATCGGACGTCCGATAACCATTGTGCAACTTCGGACGCATGATGAATTACCACCGGACATCCGAAGGAATTAAAACATTTTCTCTAAATTCACTGACCTCGATCGAATGCAAAATATAAGAGCACCGGACATCCGATAAATAATGCGGCACTTCAGACGCAAAGTATTGGAGATACCGGACGTCCGAAAGGCTTGAAAAAGATTTCTAAATTTCACTATTTGCTTTCGGATGCAAACATTGAAGGTACTAGACATCCGAATGAATTGATGAAAATCTCTTAAGTTCACTGCCTGCTGTCGGATGCAAGAAACAAGACTACCGGACGTCCGACACGACCAACAGCTAGTTGAGTTTTCAGCTGCCTTCTATCCGTTGGAAGCATTAATAGAGGAACTTTTCGGTCTCATATAAATAGAGTATGGTTAACCATTTCAGAAGTACTTTTGCACATTGAGACTACAAAAGATCAAGAGTGATTTTAGTGAGAAAATACTTTTCAAGAAAGATTTGTACTCTTAGTTGTGTGAATTTTGTATAACCTTTTTTGGTGTGAGAAAAATACTTCAATAGTGTAGTTTTGTGAGAGTTATCTGAGTGATAGTAAAACCTCCTAAGTTGACCAAGTGTGGCTTGGGGCAAGGAGAAAGTGATCCTTCCTTTGTACACAAAGATTGATTGTATTTGATCAACTTGAAGAAACTTGCTCTATAAAGTAACATTCAAGTTCAAGAGGAGTTTGGAATTTGATTTGCTATTTTTTCCCTATTACTTACTGTCTTGCAAATATAAATTGCTCATCTCTTCTACTCACAAGCAATCTTACTTTCTTGTTAACTGTTCCATTGAACGGTCATCTAGAAAAGAGGGTAAATTTCATATTGAGCCAAAAAGTGTCTCATAATCTAATTAGTTTTTAATTTACCTAATTTACTCCCTCTTAGGTTGTTTTTTATCCTTACAAGCCTGCCTAAGTCTCACGTGATTTTTGAAAAATTTTGACGTGTAAGCGATAAAAATATAATTTAAGTAAAATTCATGCTAAAATAATAAAATTAAATAACACAAATGCAAATAGTTTTAAAATAAGCTAAATTAAGAATAAAAATATGAGTTCTCACATCCTCTCCCCTTTAAAAAAATTTCGTCCATGAAATTCATACATTGATTCGGAAATAGGTATAGATATTTCTCTCGAATCTCTTCTTCTACCTCCCAAGTTGCTTCCTCTATTCCGTGATTTCTCTATAGAACTTTTACCAAAGGGATTTGTTTATTCCTCAGTTCTTTCACTTTACGATCCAAAAGCTTCACTAGTTTCTCCTCATAAGTTAGTGCTTGGTCAATCTCAATATTTTCCAGTTGCAGTAAATGAGAGAGATTTGGATGGTATTTCTTGAGTATAGATACATGAAAAATATTATGGATTTGAGACGAACTTGGTGGTAGTTCTAACTTATAGGCCACGTTTTTCACACATTGAAGAATCTTACAGGGTCCTACAAATCTTGATTGCAACTTCTTTCCTCTTCTTGCCATCAAACTCGCTCTTAAAGGAGTGATTTTAAGAAAAACTTGATCTCCAACCGCAAATTCCAAATCCTTTCTTTGATTATCTGTATAACTCTTTTGGCGGCTCTAAGCTGTTTGAATCTTTTGGCCTATCAATTTCACCTTTTCGTACGTCTCCTCAATCTATGGTACTGCAGTTGGATTTAGGATCTTTCTTTCACCCATTTCATCCCAACAAATTGGAGATCTATACTTTCGGCCATAAAGAGCCTCATAAGGAGCCATTTGAATGGATGAACGGAAGCTATTATTATAAGCAAACCCCACCAATGTTAAGTACTTACTCGAACTTTCTCTAAAATCCAAAATACATGATCTCAACATGTTCTCAAGAGTCTGAATTATCTTCTCTGACTGTCCATCCGTCTGTAGGTGGTAGGTAGTAATAAAACTCAATTTAGTTCCTAGCATTTCTTACATCTTCTGCCAGAACTGAGAAACAAATCGAGGATCTTAATCGGACACAATACTTACTGATATCCCATGTAACCTTATAATTTCGTCCAAATATAGCTTAACTAGTTTCTCCAGTGAGTACTTCGTACTAATTGGTAGAAAACGAGCAGATTTGGTCAATCTATCCACTATTATCCAAATGGCGTCGTGACTTCTTTGTGTCCTTGGTAATCCAGATACAAAATTCATGGTGATATTTTTTCATTTCCACTCGAGTATCTCCAATGGTTGTAATAGATCTGATAGTTTCTGATGCTCGGCTATAACCTGCTGGCAAATCAAACATGTCTAGATAAATCAAACAATTTCCTTCTTCATATTCTCCTACCAATACAAACTTTTCAAGTTTTGGTACATTTTATTTCCTTGAAAATGTACCAAGATGTATCGCATACTTAGAACGGTGAGATTCTTCTAAAATTTTTCTTTTTGGCCTCTCATCTTTTGGCACTATTATGTGATTTTGAAACCTTAGTACACCATTCGATCTAAAATTAAAATCTGACTTTTTCCCCTTTTTAACTTTCTCCAAACACTTTTGTACCTCTGAATCCTTCTCTTGTGCCTCTTTGATACGATCTAATAAAGTAGATTTCACAACAATATTCCCGAGGATTACCTTTCTTGGTTCAAGACTAGGGTTCCAAACACTAACCTCTTCTAATAAATACAATTTTTTAATCATCAATCCAACCACTTGCACTTTACGACTTAAACCATCGGCTACCACATTAGCTTTTCTCAGGTGATAATTAATCGTACAATCATAATCCTCTAAAAACTCTACCCATCTATGTTATCTCAAGTTTAACTCTTTTTGAAAAAACAAGTATTTAAGACTCTTGTGGTCTGTAAAAACCTCAAACGTTACCCCATATAGATAATGTCTGCACTTCTTCAATGCAAACACTATTGCTGCTAACTCCAAATCATGAATTAGATTATTTCTCTCGTGAGATTTTCATTTTCGAGAAGCATACGTACCCTCTCATTTTGCATCAATACACATTCCAAACCTTCTTTTGAAGCATTTGTATAAACCACAAAGCTATCTTTTCCATTAGGTAAGGTTAAGATAGGTGTCCTTGTCAATCATCTTTTCAACTCTTGAAAACTTTTTTCACACTTAGAACTCCACATAAACTTCCTACTCTTCTTAGTCAATTCAGTCAGGGGTCTCGTAATCTTAGAAAAATTTTTGATAAACCTTCGGTAATACCCTGCTAACTCTAAAAAATTTCGAATTTCAGTAGGATTTTCCGGTTGCTTCCACTTAGAAACTGTTTCAACTTTGGTTGGATTCACACTAATTCCTTCCTTGTCGATTATGTGACCGAAGAATGTTACTTCCTTCAACCAGAATTCACATTTATTGAACTTAGCATACAGTTGATATTCTCTTAAGATTTACAAGACAATTCTCAAATGTTTCTCATGATCTTCCAAAATCTTAGAATATACTAGTATATCGTCAATGAACGCCACCACAAATTGATCTAAATAGAATTTAAAGATTCGATGCATTAAATCCATGAAAGCTACAGGAGCATTAGTTAATCCAAACGACATCACCACAAACTCAAGGTGCCCGTATCTCGAATTAAAGGCAGTTTTAGGTATATCTTTTTCCAAAATTCTGAATTGATAATAACCCTGCCTGAGATCTAATTTTGATAATACTACCGCCCCTTGCAATTGGTCAAACAATTCATCAATGTGGGATAAAGGATACTTGTTTTTAACGGTAACATCAGTCAAGCCTCTGTAGACACCAAAAAATTTCACCATCGTTTTATTTATTTTTATTTTATTTATTTTTATTAGGTATTTATTTTATTTTTCTTCATTTCTATTCCCAATTTTGTTAAATTTTATTTATTCTTGTTTCACTTCTATTTTTTTGAAAAAATTAATTATTATTAGAAAAGCAAGAAAAGAAAAGAAAAATAATCAAAATCAATTTCGTTAAAATAATAATAATAATAATAAAAGAATAAAAATAAAAATAAAAAAACCACGCGCGCGCACGTACACGTTTTCTTCTTCAGCCCATACGAGAATCAGCCAGGCTAAGGACAATTTTTTTTATTGCAGCTCCATGCCCGTTTTTTCAATCATTTTTCTCTGTTTTGTTTCCTCCATTCGATCATTCTAGTACCAAAGCCACTTGGCTTTAATCTAAATATCAAGAAGGATCTAGAATGAAATCATCTAAGGGCTCTAAGATTTTTAGAAAAACAGATTTTATGAGGGTCATTGAGATGAGGGTTTGATAACCCTTATCTCATATAAATAGCCTCCAAAAGAGCCGCGAAAGGAGGGGATAGAGGATAGGAGTGACGGCTAGAAAAGACTAGGGTTTTGGGTAGAGGTTTTAGAGGAAAGCAACGGAAAAAGAAAAAGCTTCAGGAAGGAAAAACTAAAAAAAACTGAAGGCAAGAAAAAATCGAGAGAGGGTTAGGAAAAATCTGGAGGATTGAGAGAGAGAGCTAGCGGCGAAAAGTCTGGGCAAGGTCAGAGTAACAAGAAAGAGCAAGGGAAAAGGGGAAGCCGAGAGAGAAAGCTACAGGAAAGGGGAGAAAATCTGGAAATAACAAACGAGAGAGCCACGGATTTTGGAGATAAAAACCAGAAAAATAAGGAGGAAAACAGGGAGCTTCAGGAGTTGAGGGCTTTTGGCTGAAGCAAAGGAGAGGAGATTAAGAGAGGAAACTGCGGGGTTGAAGGAAAGAAGGAGAGCGGCGGAACCAGAAAGAAGTGAACTTTGACAGTTGGTTGAGCAAAGACTTCTTGCTCTGATCATATCAAGCCTCGATCTGCCTTTTCAACAGGCTAAAGGTAACGTTTTTCCACTTTGACTGTTCATAGATTGTTGGGTTTATGTCAAAAATACTGAAACTTTTGCCTTCATACCTGTTTTGTTCCCCCCTGTGAGTCCTGTTTGTGAATCTGGTTGGAGTGGAGAAATCCGTGAGTATTGGCTTGGTTTTTGGGGACAGCAATTTGGGTTCTTTGTGGGATTATGTGATGAATTCGTGAAGCTTTCGTTTGATATTTATGGCTGATCTTTATGTGATGCAATTCGGTTTTGATGTTTCCTTGCGGTAGTGTTTGGTGGTTCTCGTTTTTCTTACTATCCTGTTCCTAGAATCTGTTTTTCTTTCCCCTAAAATCAAGAAGCTTGGCTGGTATTCGGTGTTTGTAATATGATGTTTACACGGCCTTTATGGTGTGATGTTTCATGGGTTTTCTGGTTTTCATATGAGAGGGAGAGTCCGTGTCTAATGTTCATCATCTTGTTGCACACAATGTTTGGTTCCTTCCTGTTTTCATAGCATGGTAGCAACAACACATAAAACTTCTGTTTTTGATGACTTGCTGTGTCTGGTGGGAACCCATCTTCGTGACTTGCATTATGTTCGTTTAGTGTGTTGGATAAGTTGCGGAAAGCTTTTAAAAGCTGCAGAAACCAGAAACCAGCAATAAGAAAGAAAGCCTCTTCATGGGTTACATGATGTTGTCTCGAAACTCCTTGTGCAGATGTGTAGTATCTTATTTGTTTCATGGTCTGAGTTTTAGGAAGTTTTCTCGAATGTTTTGGTTTGACATTTCAAGCGAATGTTAAGGATTTTTTTGCTGCATTTTCTATTTTTCTCGCTTTCTTGGCTTGGATCCTCTCGGTTGGGATAGCTAAAGGTAGGCAACCATGCTTGAGCAATGTTAAGATTGATGATTGGAGATGTATGTGAGTTTGGTTGATAAATAATGAGTTTTTGTGCAATTTTTTTTTGCATTTCATCCACATGGGTTGGAGCTGCAAATTTGCAGCAGAAAATGGCAGAACGAAAGAAAGCTTCAGTTTGCCAAAAGCCTCGATGCATGCATGAAAGTGTTATCAAAATTGCACTCTGCCCCTTTTGCTTTTGTTTAATGCTACCATGGCCTAAAAATTGGAAAAGTGAATCACTTATGTCCCTTTAACATGATATTTTTCTTTGGTAAGCCTTAATATGCTTTTTGGACAGATTATATGTGAGTTTTAGGAAGAAATTTGAAGCCTAATAATTTTTTATACATTTATAATTTTTGATTTGGGTTTTCTAAAAAAGATTTAGGTAATTCTTTTTGTTATTTAATTTTAGCAAGTGGAACAAGTGAGTTTTGATTCATTTTTGTAATGTTTAGCATTTGGTTTTGGTAGGTTTCATCTTAAGCCACTAATTTTAATTTATTTCAACTTAGATCCCTAATACTTATAATAATAATAATAATTTTGATCCCTTAAATTCGTTGATTCTTTCAATTGGGTTCTTATCTATGTTAATTTGTCAAATATGGGTTGTTTACTTTTATTTGAATACCTTTGATTGATTCAATTTTGTGTTTATTTTCATTTCTTGTGATTATTTGTTAACTAAAGTGATGCCTTGACCGTTTTATTGTTTTGGAGGGTAAATAAGTAATTTCGTTTAACTAGGTTACCAATTCAAGGAAGGTACACTCTACTCTTTTATTTTGATTTTATTTGACCTTATGTACTCCTATGTGATCTTATGTGTGATATTGTATGCTTTTTGAATATTTTTATTTCATCACATTATTTTGCTTCAATTAGTATATTTATTTTTATTTAATCTTTGATTATTTAAAGGGCATTTAAATGCCAAGATGTAATAGTTAGGTATTTATTTTATTTATTTATTTACTTTATTCCTTCACCCCCTTAAATTCTCCTTTACTTTAAATTCTCCTTTCTTCACTCTTTCCACCCACTTTTGTTCCGTTGGCTCTTTCTTTTGACCCTTTTTAATTTGATTCAATAATGTCGACTTTACCTCAATATTTCTAAAGATAACTTTCTGCGGTTCAAAACGAGGGTTCCATTCACATACATTTTCTAACAGGTTCCACTCTTCCACCATTAAACATGCTAGTTGAGTCTTCCAATTTAAAGCATCTGCTACAACATTAGCCTTTCCTGGATGGTAATTAATGATACAATCATATCTTTTAAGAACTCCACCCATCGATGTTGTCTCAGATTTAGCTCCTTCTGAGAAAATAAGCATTTAAGGCTCTTATGATCTGTGTATACCTCAAATGTCACCCCATACAGATAATGCCGCCATTTCTTTAGAGCAAACACAACGGCTGCAAGTTCTAAATCATGGGTTGGATAGTTTTGCTTATGAGATTTTAACTTTCGAGAAACATAGACAATTACATTCCTATTTTATATTAAAACACACCCTAATCCTTCTCTCAAAGCATCGGTATAAACTGTATAGCTATCCTTCCCATTTGGCAAAGCTAACACTGGAGCTAGGGTCAATTGTTTCTTAAATCCTTGAAAACTATTTTCACACTTAGCATCCCAAATATATTTTTATTGTTTCTTTGTCAAATTCATTAGGGGTCCCGCAATTCTTGAAAAATTCTTTATAAACCGACGGTAGTACCCCGTTAGACCCAAAAAGTTTTGAACTTCAGTAGGATTCTCCGACCATTTCCATTTTGTAATAGCTTCCACTTTAGCCGGATCTACAGTAAACCCATCTCAAAAGATTATATGGCCTAGAAACATCACTTTCTCTAGTCAAAATTCACACTTGCTGAACTTAACAAACAACTGGTGCTTTCTCAGAATTTGCAATACTATTTTCAAGTGTTATTCATGCTCCTCCTTTGTCTTAGAGTACACCAGGATATCATCAATAAATACCACCACGAAACTATCCAAAAAAGGTTTAAACACCCGATGTATTAAATCTATAAATGTAGTTGGGGCATTGGTTAAGCCAAAATGCATCACTGCAAATTCGAAATGTCTATATCGAGTGTTAAAGGCAGTTTTTGGCACATCCTCCTTCCTAAATCTCAATTGATAATATCCTTGTTGAGACCTAACTTAGAAAACACCACAGCCCCTTGTAATTGGTCAAATAACTTGTCAATGTGAGGTAAAGGATATTTATTCTTAATAGTCACTGCATTCAACCCTCGATAATCAATGCACAACCTCAAACTCCCGTCCTTCTTTTTGACAAATAGCACTAGAGTGCCGCAAGATGACTCGCTCTCATGTATAAATCCCCGTTCTAGCTAGTCTTGTAATTGTAATTTTAACTCTTTAAATTCCACGGGCGCCATTCGATAAGGGGTTTTTAAGATAGGAGTAGTTCCAGGTGCTAGATCAATCTTAAACTCGATTTTTCTCTCGGGTGGCAATGATACCAATTCATTCGGGAACACATCTGAATATTCACTTATCACCGGCATATCTTCTAGTTTCACCTTTTGTCCTGGGGTGTTAACTAGAAAAACTAGATACCCCCGTGCCCCATTACTTAATAATTTTCTAACCATAATTCCCAAAATAAGGGCAGATGAGGCTAGAATACCCCATACATATAGTTTTAGACTTGCCTCATCGGGTATGCAAAACTCGACCACCTTTGTTCAACAATCTATCCGAGCTAACCAATCCATTTCTATAATAACGTCATACCCTTTAATGGCTAGACTTATAAGATCAATTACCAATTTCTGTTCATCAACCCAAATATCGCAGTTTCTATACACCTCGTTAGCAATAAAGATTGGTTACCCGCAGGTGTTTTTACTTCTAAATCATATGGTAGCCTCTCGGCCTTCACATCGATTCCACACATGAAAATAGGATTGACAAAAGAATGCGTAGCACTAGGGTCTATTAAAATCTTGGCCAAACGATGAAAAATAGGAATCATACCTTCCACTACCTCCGATGGTTTAGGTACCGCTTGTTGGTCCAAGACGTACACTCTTGCTGGCACCCTTGGCCTAGTCCCTCCTACAGTAGTCAGTTTAGGGTTTGATTGGTCAGCTGGTTTGGCATCACTAATGACTGGACAATTAGCAATCTGGTGCTCAGTACTTCCACACCGTAGGCGCTTTCGAGCCTTTCGCCAGCAATTATCATCGATATGGTTGGATTTTTCACAATACCCACAAGATACTCGGGGATGGATGTTTGGCCTCCTTGCGAGGCACCTCTCACTTGTTCCTTTCCCCTTAGGGTTCCTCTCGGAGTAACTCCCTTAGATGTACCCGTAAACCTTCCACCGCCAGCTCCTCGACCGACTTTAGGAGGTGACATGCCCCGATCACTGTGTACCTGCCCCTGACTTCCACCAAGCGCACCTCTCCTTTTTGCATGAAACAGTCCTTACTTGTGCCCTGACAATTTCTATTCTCTGGGCTTCTTCCAAAACCTCCGTAAAAGAATTAATTTGTGCTACCGTCAAGGCCTCCTATATTTCCATATTTAGTCCCTGTACAAATCTCCTTACCCTTCTTTGCTCCGTAGCTATCAATTCACGAACAAACTTGGATAGTTTAGTGAACTGAGTCTCATACTCAAATACACTTAGGGTTCCCCGACGGAGCTTAATAAAATCGTCCTCCCTCTTCTCCTGGACTATCGGTGGGAGATATTTCTCATTAAACTCACGCACGAAGTTCAACCAAGTCCATGCCGTCCCCTCTCTCTCCCACTTAGCCCTAACTACATTTCACCATGCTCTGGCTGATCCCTCAAACTAAAATACAACAAAATTCATCTGCCTATCCTCCGTATAGTTTAAGGCAGCAAAGATATTGATCATCATCTCCAACCACCTCTCAGCTACCTTAGGGTCTGGTCCTCCAAGAAACTTAGGAGGAGAAAACTTTTGGAATCGCTTTAGGGCCCTGTTTTGCCCTATTTCAGGGTCCCTAGGTTGATTAACAGGGATTTGACCCTGTTGCTCTACCAGTCGAGCAAGAATATTGATTATTTGCTGAATTGCCGTTGCCACCTGATCCCCCCTTCAGCTCAGGGTCCAGGTTGTGACTCAACCGTTTCACCTCTCTCCTCTCTCGATTCCCATACTAGTTCTTGTGCCTGTCTAGCCCCACGGCCATAGCTAGAACTGCGTCCTTAGGTAGTTCCACGGTCCTGACTTCTCCTACCCTCCATGTTTTTTTTTGGATAATAAACTATACAGATATAAATAAAATAAAATAGCTATAAAGCTCAATAAAAGCATTTCCAAGTCATAAAGTAAAGGCAATACAACACATTTAAAATAAACATTTTCTTTATATACATAGCAAAATAAGTCACATAACAAGTTAGAAAGTACTGTACATATCAACCTAATAAAGCCAAAAGCTTATAACAGCCAAGGAACACAGAACAAAAAGCAAGCGCTATATGCATCAACCTTAACACGTCAATATCAAAAACAAAAGATGATGTGTTATCCTAACTATGTCCCTAACTATCTCACACAATCCCTCAAAACCCTAGACCCCTAGTTTAGTTAGTCATCGACCTGACCGACTCTACCTCTTCCACAGCTAGAGCCGACTTCTCCTCTGGGCCCTCTTCAGGTCACTAGGGACTGCGTTCCCTGAACCCTCCTTGGTCAAATTCTGTACTATTTCCTCTACCAAGGCCCCACACTCAGTTAAAATATTATAAGTCCAATCTCTCACATCCCTGACTACCTGAACAAGGCGACCATTAGCCTTATGAGCCTGCTCTCGGAAGGCATTGGTTTGCTCCCGCTTCTCGAGAATCAAAGACTCAATCTCTCGAATCCTAGGCCCCTGTACTCATAGAACCACCTGCAAATGCTCTATCTCTGTCTGGCATCTACGATTGGCACTACCCAATCGTTTCCTCTTGTCGACAATAGCGAGAATTACCCTATCGGGGTAGGAGTAGGACCTCTAGCAGTCACAATGTCGAATCTTACACGCTAGAGACCACCGACGTACGGGCTTTCCGGGATGCTCCTAGTATGTGAGGACCCGAAATTTTCATATTTTATTTTATTTTTCTGGTTTAATTAATTATTTACTCACCCATTTTTTCTGAATAATTTATTTCAATCATTTTAAACTTACTTACATGGAATAATGTCTCAATTATATTTTTAACACGTCTCGTTAGTAAAATTAATTTTTCTAGAACTCGTTTAGCGAGAACTAAGGAGTACACATTTTTCGAGACTATGTTCGATTTGAGAGTACATTAGTCTTGAAGAATTAAGAATGATCAATAGTAGATTAAGAAAAGTTAATTGAGATATTAGATGTGAGTAAGTTAAAATTAATCTTATATCGTGCGCGCGTCGAAAGTTTTCCGAAAGACGTGTTGGTACAAATTAATTGGAGATTTGAGAAATTAATACTACACTCATGTGAGGACTCATATTTTTATTTCTAAAATAGTTATTTTCATGATTATTTACCCTAGTATTAGTTTGTTATATCATCGTTACAAGAATTTCTTAGAAATTTCATTTTATCGCGCACAAGTCGGAAGTTCGCATTTTCACGCGCGCGACTAATTGGAGGATTTTAGAAATTATTGTTAGACTATTAAGAGTGAATGATAATAGTATTAATGGAAGTGCATTAGAGGTTTAGTGCACAAGTAAAACAAACCCGAGAGGAATCGGGCACGAAACGTGCGCGTACGCGCACTATTGGAGAGTTGACTTTTGTGCACTTAAAACTTACACCTACCAAGCTTACTCAAGAAGCTTTTGCAGCTGCAACACTCTCTCTCTTTTCTCTCATTGTGGCTGAACAACACCAAGGAGAAGAAGGAGCAAAACCTTCATCATTTCACCTCACTTTCTTGCACCAAATCACTTCAAATTTCTACCACAAACTCAAAACCACTTGGAGATCATCTTGGACTAGGAAGAGAGCTTCATTCTCATGGTTTCTTGGAGCTCAAAGAACCAAAAATTTCTGAGTTCATCATCTAAGGAGGTAGTTAATCATCCAACCCTTGAATCTTAACTTTTGTAAATTAGATTGCACTTAGAAGCTTGTAGCTTTATGTGAGTAGCTTTGGATTGTTGAAAATCATGTGAGTGGACTCTATGAAATCCCACAATGGACTTGTTGGACTGATTTGATGATTTTGAATGTTATTTATGTTGATTAAGTGTTAATTTAGTGGATTTAAGTTGAAAAAGTAGAAAGAAACTCAAAGGAAGTTGAAATGGAAGAAGGGCCGATTCTGCCCTGTTTTTGCAGAGCACTTGGTGCGATTTTTTTGTGATCAAATGACCTTGATCTTGATGTAGATATGTTTTATAGGTTGTGTGAAAAGTTTCCACCAAAAATAACTTGATTTGGTTGGGTAAAAGTTGCATTTTCGAAACATGTTCAAATCTGGAAAACGTGTACAGAGGTACTTTGGCGGCGAACTTTAAACGACCATAACTCTTCGTTCCGACGTTGAAATTGAGTGCCGTTTATGGCATTTAAAACTAGACACTTCCAGTTTTCTAACGGTATAAAATTTATTCCCTGATTCGACTTGAGTGAACCATACTAGATCTTCAAATTTACCTATCCTGTTTCACTCCTGTGCTAGAGAGTCAATGAGGTGCTGGGACTTGTTGCTTAAATTTGAGCTAGCTATGGATAGAATTTCAAAATGATTTCCTATGAGAAATTATAGCTTTATGAATTTAGTTTCTAACACCACCAACAATGCTTAATTCCAAATTGAATTGACTGAGTTATGACCAAATTAAAGAACTGCACCAGTGATAGAAAACCCTAATTTTGGGCTAGCCAATGGCTTATTTCGAATTGGGACTTGTTATTTTGAAACTTTTGGTGTAAATCACCTACAAAATATATGTTGGATGTTTCTTAGATCTTTCCTTCATAAATTAACCCTGTTTGAGATGAATTCATTGGTCAAACGTTCGATAAAAAAGAAAACAGTAACTTAAGGCAGAACTGCCTTGTATATTCCTAGAACTTTAGTAGCCTTGTTAACTAATATCCCGTACGAATTTTTGCATGAAATTTAACAGAGGAGTAGTTCTTATATGGTAGTGTAACCATACCAAATTTGGTGCCATTCCAAGTCCATTTCGATGCCCAACTGAAGTCCCAAAGTTTATGTTTCAAATCTGGAAAATTGCCCAATGGTCTTCATTTTAAACCAACTTTGAGCTGCTATATCTTGGAGCTCAAAACTCCAAATCTTGTTCTGTTTACTGTGTTTTAAACTTTGATTGTAACTCTAATTGAGTTTCAAATTTTAGTGGCTAGTTCACAGTCTGTGAATTTTGTCGAATTTCCAAAGTTTACCGAAAACTAAGCCCGAATCTGTCTTGAAGAGACAAGTCAGCCACTTTAAACCGAAATTTGAGTGTCTTCTATTTAGAATCTTAGAAAAGTAACTTTTAGTACTTTGAAACAAGATTCTAATGGTATAAGATTTTCTATTTTAGACCTATTGAGTGCAAGATATGATTTTTCTAAGTTTGACGCACAAAGCTGAAATTTTGCCGATTTCTTAGAAAATGAAAATTTGGAAACTTGACTTCTTATCTTGATATTTATCTATCGTTTTGAACCCGATTTCATGGAGGGTATGAGTTTCATCAGTAACTTTAAAATTCACACTTTTGAATCTTAACTTTCGATAAAATGAAACCCTTATAAAGACATTGACTTGAATTCTAAAGCAAGTGTGCATTTTTTCTTGTTTGATAAGGAATTTGTGAAATTGTGAGGGTGATTATTGGTCACTTTTCTTCAGGCGAACAAGAAGGTCTCGAAGAGAATCCCGAAGTGGATCATTAACGACTTTCTTTACTCATTTATTTTGATTGGTGAGTGTTCCATATAGGAGTATGTGACTTGAATAATTTTATGACATGTTTACCCCATGGCCATTACGTGTTTAACTGTTAAGTGCTACCGATAATTGCTCCTACGAACTTTTCCACCATTTTAAGGCGAGTGTGTACTTTATCGCACTCGACCTACTAAAATGATAAATGTCTACCGATTAACCGTGAACTACTGCCGTTTACCGTTAACCGTGATTACTTACCGTTTACCTATTTACTTGATTACATGCTTACTTGATTACTTGACTACTTGATTACTTGATTATTGTAAGTTACATGTCCACATAAAAATACCGCATATTGCTTACGTGTTTAAGTGTTACGTGTTACTGATAATTACTCATATGAAATTGCCCACCGTTTTAAGGTGAGTGTGTACTTTATCTCACTCGACCTACTAAATTGACAGATTTTTACCGTCAACCGAGAACTATTGCCGTTTACTGATTTACTTGATTACTTGTGTATGTTGTAAGTTCTGAGCTGAATTGGGCCCTGCCCTTGGTTACTAACCTGCTCAAGCCAGGACTGGCCTCGGTCGGGTAGGTTGGAAGCCTGGGACACCGTTTCGGTATACTCGAGTATTACCACTGGAGGGATAAGGTGATGGCCAGACAAATCGAGGGGATATAGAGTTATAAGGTGCAGTTGATTGAAATGGTTTCATTGGAACACCGTATCCTTCAATATGTGTTTATTTCTGTATCATGATAACTGCCTTATTGTAAATGTGCCAATGTGAAATCTTGAACCGTATATGTATCATGCTTAACTTACATGATTTATTAGAACTGCTAGAGTGTCTTGGAACTTCACTGGGCTGTTTAGCTCATTCCACATTTTTTTTCCTTAACAGGGTTCGAAACCAAGGGTGCTCGTGAATAGTACTAGATTGTTTTCTTTTGAAGACCTTGAGTTGTATTATAACGGATGGTTGTAGTATATACTCTTTTAGATTGTATTAAACTTGAAAGCTAACTAATTGTAAGTATGGAATATTTTGGAGTACTTAAATTATATAGTGAAAATATTTGAAGTATTTCGAACTTTTGAATTATAGATTGTAGTAAGTCCTGGCGAGAGTTGGGCAGGCGTTCCGCGGATACCCTATGGTTCGTCCTAGAAAGAAGTGGGGGCATCACATGGTAGATAAGTACTCGACATACAGGCCCTTCGAAATGCTCCTGGTATGTAGGTACTAGCCGAAAGGGCTCAGCACTCCCACTCGCACCATTATCCTCCATAGCCTACATTACAAGTAATATAGCAAGAATAAGCAATTTAGACAAATAAAGCTAGGCTAAGCATCTATTCTCTAGGGTTTCACACTTAGGCAATCAGAAACAAGCTATATCATATATACATCGCTCAATCTATCTAGATCAATTCAAACCTAGGCTCTGATACCACCTGTGACGATCCCACCGCTCCCTAGAGCGTACCCTAGGGTTTAGCGGACCGTCTGCCCAATTCTCGCCAAGACTCGCTCACTTAACTCAATCAAAATAAGTTACAACCTCAAGAGTAAATGAAACAATAATTCCCAAGCTTGGAACGTACATTTACATTCATTTCTATCTCAAACATTCATACAATCCCAAATGCGACAAAAGATGAGTTCCAGATACATTCAACCCTAATTCGAGCACTAGCGCGAGCGCAATCGCCAAAAATTTAAAAACTAGACAAAGCTAACCTATACCAACCTCACGCCCTCGCTCGTACCCCCTGTATGGAAAACAATTCTAATAGAGTGAACTAGAGCTCAATGAGATTCCAAAACATCATGCAGACCCAAATAGCAAGTTGACCATTATTTAAAAGTGTAAATATCAAAGTAGTGAGCATAAAAAAGTCAAGAAAATAAGCAACAACCCTTCCTATAGCCAATCACTAAATATTCAACAGTTCAAGGAAAAGGATACAATCACTTTTGTAAACTAGCTCCGCCATAGCTTTATCAAATAGTCGTTGACACTCTGTCAACTTTCAAGTAAAGTAACCAATCCAGTAGTGCTCCACTTAACTCCAATCTCCGTCCAACATTCAAACCTCCTACCGGGCCTGAACTCCAAGATAAACACTGGTGTAATACTCGAGCATACCAAGTAGTCGAGGAGATAACACTCCACTCAACAACACTAGATACCCAGGGTTCGTTATCTAATCGATCAAGCCCTTGTCAGCTCGACTCGATTAACTCGCCACGGGGTTTCTGGAATTCCAGACAGTATTCAAGTCATATACATGTATATCAAGTCAATTGCAATCAATGAACAATAATATATCACATTAGAGTAAGTGCGATAAAGTACACCCTTGCCCGACCAAACAAATCAAATATTGTCCGATCACATTAGTAAAGCATTTCAGTCAAGTATCAAGTTCAATCATGCACTTGAAATCACTCATCAAAGACTTAGTGCTTTTCAAGATCACGCTCAGGTGCAACTCCTTGGTTGGAGTCCAAATCTGCGATAAAATATCATTTAAGAGTTTGAAATCAACTAGGGTTCTAAACATAGGAGTTTCGCTTAAAGAAAATCAAGTAAATGAAACTCGTTTATGTAGTATTCATGTTACTTATCAAACTCTAGAAAATTCATGCTCGCTCTTTTAGTTTTGATAAAGAAGCCAACTTTTGAATTTGCACTTGGTATGAAATATTGAAAAAATCGTAGTTATAAGGGTCGCTACTTTCACCTTTTAAAGGGTATGAGTTTTGGCAAAATTTCAGCTTATATACCTCTACTAACAGAAACTTGAACACCATAAACAATCCAAGTTCACTTCAACCTCAAATCGTCGCTCAAGTTTCAAGTTCACTCACTTATCTTTTGAGCGAAAATTTGGGCAACATGCCTTTTGTATTTATCCATTTTTCAGCTATTTATGACTTCATTTTTTTCCCCAAACCAGCCCAATTCAAACACACAAGCAAGTATGTCAAGATAGCCCTTCCACTAGGCTAAATAACATCCAAATATAACTCATTTCTAGCAACTACTCAATCACAACCAATGCTGAAATTTACTTGCCAAAGCTGGAAATTCAACTTTCAACTCTAAAAAGTAACAATCATGCCACTAATCACTTCATAAATTCCATTTCCAAGCTCAATAACAACATTTGCTAGTTAAAAATCAATAATCAAAGCTGAAAAATATAAACCCTAGCTGAAATTTTCACTACACCACCAAAAACTAGAAAATCATCCATCATATACCAAGATTAAAAGCTTCTATAGCATATTTAGCTAGATTAAAAAAGATAAAAGGGAGTTCTAGACTTATACCTTACAAAACCTTCTTGAAAGTGAGGAACAAACAATTCCTCCCATAACTTGCACCACACCAAGCTTCCCAAGCACCAAGATGAAGGTTTAATCAGTTTAGTTTTTTCGATTCAACTCAAATAAGGCTAGAATCAAGGTTGAAAATTGAAAGTTTCTTCTCTCTTTTCTCACCTCTATGTCTCGGCCACCATGAAGAAAAGAAGAGGAAAGTGATCCAAATTGGTAGATAAGAAGGAAGAAAGTTAGCTTAGTCAAAGTTCCTTAGATTTTCGACAAGTGTCGCACCAAGATTCAATCTCATTTTTTTTCTTTTCTCCCTTTTGTTTAGTCAAGAATTTCGGCTGCTTTAGGGTTGATTTTGTTGAAATAAAATCAAGGAGATTAAGGTAATAAAGTAGTGTTCAAATGGTGTATTCAATCGGTAGCAAACGGTGCACGTTGGTTCAAGCCTATTTTCCTTTAACTCTCTCATACTTGTGCTTTAACTTGTGATTCACTCACTTATTATTAGCACTTCTAATCACACTTTCTCCTACCTAATACTCACTCTAATCTACCAAATTTAGTACACACTCCTTACCAATTAATCACACTACCAAAATACGCAAAAACTCTAGTTTATCCTAACTATAAAATTAAAGATAAAACTCTCGATTTTATTATTTATTGCAACTATTGAGAGAGTAATTTAGTAGAAAAGAAATTATAAATTAATTTATTTAAAATAAAAGAAAATTTTAAAAAAAATATGAAGAATTTTGCGAGTCCTCGCAAAGCCTCTGTCTAAACATTGTCTAACTTCACCTTCATCATCCCAGTTATTGCTCCATGTACAAGGGTGTCCCTTAAAGCCTATATCCACTAGTTCATTCTCTGCTATAAAATCCTTAAAATTCTTGAAACTCCACTCTTCTTTTAGTCTGTCACCCCACTTCTCTTCATTTCGGACAATATCATTAAAGTTTCCAACCAATAACCATTTGTCCCCCTAGAGGCACTTTCTTTCCACTGCTTTTTCCTGATACTGCCTTCACAGCTGGCATATACCTCAATGAACCACCAGCTAATCTTGCTGCTCAGATGCTTAACCAGGGCCTCTACAGTGAAAGATATAGTTACCACTTTCAAGACCTCAACATCCTTATTCCATAATAGATCCAGTCTACTAGCTCTATTCATAGCCTTTACCACTACCATCTCCCCAAATCTGAGGATAGTTTTCACCTTCTCCATATACTTAGTTCTATTTTTCGTTTCACTCAGAAACACTATACTTTGAGAGAAGAGGTTGCAAGCCTCCCTCAGCTGGGGAACTATCAAGGAGCTCCCCACTCCTTGCCAGTTCCACACTAGTACCTTCATCTTAGATTTAGGGACCAATTATGGCTAGCCCCTACCCTATCTGCATCTCCTTTGCTTTTAAGTCCTTCAGGATCAATCCTATTTTTCTTGGTTTCCTATTCCCCTATCAAAGCATCCTCCATTTCTTCATCTACCAGGCATAACTTTCTTTTACCTTGTTGTCCCATAGTTTTGCAATTTTTATCTAGCTCCTTCAATGGTTTCCTTCCCTTGCCAAGAGATATGATCGGTTTCCTCACTCTTTTATCCTGTCTCCTTATGGCTCTTTGCTGTCTCTCTGAGCTTTCTAAATCAAGTTGCATAGAAGCTTGCTCAGCCTCTACTTGTGACCCATTTCTTATTAGCACTTCCTTTAATTCCTTTGCAACTTCAACTATCCAATTCCTTGATGACTCCCCAGCTAGTCCTGAGTTCTGGAGCTGAGTGTTTTTTGTATCCCTTGGTTCTCTCCTTCCTATAGTTGTGCCATCATCCTCTCCAATAGGTGTTGCATTTTCTAGATGTCTAACCACTCCCCTATTTAATGTGCTCATTTATGTAACTACTTGGGCCCTTTTCTCAGATCCCCAATCCACCGTCTCATCCATGTCGATACCATCCTTATCTATGTCTTGTATCTTTTGTGTTCTTTTTCCACTTCTTGTTCCCATCTGGGTAGTGTTCTTAGACCTCTCCACTCTCTTCTTCCCCTGAGATTGGGATTCCTTACTATTCACATTCTTGCAAATTAGTTCCCCATTTTTAATCCCCCAGGACCTCCTATCAGAAAGTACTTGTTTTGCTGTTCTTTTTGTGGTGATGCCTTCCCCACATTTGCCCTCAACCAAGGACCAAACTAGTTCTCCATTTTTCCTTCGCTCATTGAGATTTGTACTTCGCAGTTTCTCTCACAATGCCCAATCACTCCACATCTATAACAAAAATCAGGTCATCTCTCATATTTGAACTCAACCATTTGATTGATCCATTGTTCATTGTTGTCCCCCTCAGTAAAGGTTGAAAAAAATGTCCCTGGTCACTAGAATCTTCAGATGTCTTCCTTCTTTCCTACGTACCTGGGGAACTATTACATCTCTAACCTCATGGAATACAATGCCTATTTTCCTTCCAGCCTTCTTCGAGATCCAGTGAACTAGAAGATTCCAAATTTGCACCCATACCTGTGCTAGATTGAAAGCTGACTCATCCTCTTCAATCCCATCAAACCAGTTTCTCAATACTAGCACCTGATTTTCCATGATCCAAGGTCCTTTAGCTAGGATTCTTTCTCTATCCTCTTCACTTGGAATGTAGAACTGAAAAAGGTTTGGGCCAAGTTCAATGATCCTTAGCTCTTTGGGGTAACCCCAAGCTGAGTTTACAAAATTTTTCAGCCCTACGAAGTTCATTATCTTCTCTCTTTTACCCTTCCCACAAGGCTTACTTGACATTCTTTTATGCCAATATCTATGTCTCCAACATCTAGGTCTACCCCTTCCAATTCCTTGTCACTTAGGGCAAATCTTTCCATTATATCTGCAAAGTCTTCTGTCATAGATACCAGGAACTACTAGTATGGAATACCACACTCAAAAGAAACAGCTAGTAATGAAAGAAAATAAGAACAAGAAGCAAGAGAGGCGACTAAAAACTGACTCCACCGAAACAAGACGCTAAAAACGCACGCTAGGGATAGATAAAGTATAGGCGGTCAAAGTAGAGATCATAATCCTTATAGAGTCAGCAATGGAACTCCTGAGTTTTCATGCTAGCTTCTTTCTTCTCTTGGGTGAACTGCCTCACTTCAAAGCCTCTGATCTTCAAACAATTTATTGAGCTTGCAACTGAACACTTCTTATTTACTGAGCTTGCAACTAAAGAGGATCTTACAATATTAATGCAGTTCAACTAAAGTATTTAATTCCTACAGGTTGAAACTTGATTTACTAACTTCAATTAATGTGTTCGGAAGTTTGATTTGGTGTTCAGACAGATTTTAGGAAGTTTGAAAAGCCTTGGAGAAGTAAAACTCTCATAGTGAGAGAAAGCACTCTTATCGAGAGAGAGGGAAATCTCACAAAGAAGGGAAACTGGTAAAGGATGAATGCTATTTATTGGAGCTTTCTTACTTTATATATGCAAGATAAGATATGTGTACTGTACACATGATTAAATGTACTTGCTTTGCACAAAGATAATTTGTATTTCATGCCTAGAAATAACAACATTACAAATTATTAACTTTGTCCAATTTCAATAAAATTGAGATTTTGTCAACATATAATATTAAAATACCACAGTTGTTATATGCAGTTAACTTATTTGGTCCAATGACTAAGGTTGAAGTTTTGGAATTTAATGATCTTTGGTTCAAATCCCCCTTCCCATTTCTTAAATTCTATCATTCTCTTGTTAAAAAAGAATTAGGAAAAAAAACTTGTATATAAGTTCATATACTTGGTAGCTTTGCCTTATCATTTACGAATAGGAGTTGGAAGCTAACAAGTTCTAAGATTTTTCGAAGTAGCTAGGTTTAATAAAATTATAATTTTATTCTATGTTGTACGGATATAAGCTATATATTTCTTATTTGAACTTTGTCCCCTTCATGAGTATCTAGTTTACTTTTATGAGCAACTTTAGAGTTTCTTTACCCTTTAAAAGGAAAATTTGCCAAGTAATATACATCATCAAATAAAAATTACAAGGATAGGTGAAATGGATATGCTATTATTATTATTATTATTATAGTGTAAAATTAATTATTAGTAAGGGATGGATGAGATTTAAGATGTAGGGAGGGGGAAGGCAGATTTAATCATTATTGTAGTGTATAAACTATAAACCTCAGCTAATTAATTATCAATGAAATTTTTGCTTATTTATTGTATCCTTTTCTTTACTAAATTAAAAATTAGAAAATATAATTAAATATAATACTTAAAAAAAGATGTAGGCAATTAAGCATGACCAAATTAGACTACTTTCTATCGATAATTTTTCATAAAAGTTCCAATTATCTTTTTTATTAATTTCATAAACAAAATATAAATAGTTAAATTAATTAACGTTTAACTCATTCTTGATTACTAATGCAATGTTGTATGATGATAACATAGACTACTAAGTTAAGTGAAATAACCCTCGGGATTAGTTATTGAAAAGTCTCGGGATTAGTTATTGAAAAGTCAAGTGAGAGCTACAACCATGCTTGGCACCGAAAGAGTTACCATGTTTTAATTAAGTAATTGCAGAAGTTTTAACAAAACTTTAAGGACAACTGGTTCAATAGGTAACAGGTTTCTAGTGCAAGTAAACTAGGTAGGGGTGAGCAAATTTGGTACATACTGAATTCATAACCGAATTCAAATTCAATTTGGTAATTTGAAATCGGGTATTTGGTACAAATTCGGTACGTACCGAATTCATTGAATTCTAATATGGTATGAAATAGGTAATGAGATTATGAATTTGGTAATAACCGATTTCGCATTCAAATTCGGTAAAATGAAATAGGGTACCGCATTACCGCATTTGAATACCAAATTAGTTTATAAAATTATATAATATATAGATAAATGCTATTTAGTATTAGTATATACTACTAATATATTATTGTATTACATAGGTAAATGCTATTAATAATAGTTGGTAAATGGTATTATGATGCACTTATAATAATATATAATAATGTACAATATATTTTAGTATTTGTTAATTGTTATATGACTATAATAATACAAATATATAGTAATACATAACAATATAACATAACTATAATACTTATTATTTTATACATGAGTAACATGACTAGAATTAAATAATAATTAATACATATATGTATAATACTAAATATTAAACAATAAACATAATTAGTAATTAGAATTTAGATATTAGTAATTTGATACATCATTCATGTTTGAATTATTGAATATTTGAACGCGTAACTTGTAACTTGCAAGTATTTGTATGCTTTAAATTTACATTACATATTTAACATAAAAATTCATCTTCTCTATTCACTAATCTTAAAGCTTTAAGAATAGACAAGACAACTAAGTAGTGTAAGTAAATGCATATGAATTCCAAATCAATGTGTTAGTGTATTGACTTTTACAATAACATATGTAAGTAAATAAGTTTTATTTTGATTTGAAATAAATTATAAGTTTGTAACTAATATAACTTATCACTAATCATTGTAATTTGTAAGTTTGTAACTAATATTACTTATTATTAATCATTGCAAATTATAAATTCATAAATTATCACTAATTATTGTACAGTCTAAGGTTTATTCTAGTTTAAATTAATCTCTTTTTATATGTTCCTTAAATCATAGACTAAGGATTCTAGGTATAAGTGATCAAATAAATGCCAATTAAATCACAAAATGATTAGAACATAAGTAATGTGTTAAATTATGAATAAATTTGGGGATCAAATCAGTACTACTTTTTAAATGATTGAGGAGCATAATGAATGTATTATAATTTAGGAGCCCCAATTTGTAAATTAAAAATTACACAATCACTTCCTTCAGGACCATAACAGGGTTATCTCATCAGTTTTTTTTTTATATAAATGAATTCGGTTAGACCAAATTCATTACCATTTCTGAATTCGAAATCGGTTGCGAAATGAATTCGGTTATAGCCAATTCGAAATTGAAAGCGGTTTAGATTTCTATAAGTCAAATAACCGAATTTATCGAATTCAACTAACCGAATTACCGAATTTGTACCGTTTGCTCACCCCTAAAACTAGGTAGAAGAATATTGGTGAAAAGATTCTGATAGATTTGGGTTTTCTTTTCTTTTCTTTTTCTTGTTTCATTTGTTAGTACAAATTGGTACTAAACTAACATTACGTATTTTTTTCGTAAACCTTTTTTTCCTTTATATTTTGCTGTTTCGTTAATTTTTCATTGTTTTCTTTATTCAAAATTTTTTACTCCTCTCTTTTCTTTTCTTTTTTACGTTTTTAACCCTTTAATGCAAATGAGGGCATTCTTGTCACTGCATTACCACTGTTAGTAATAAGGAGGTTACTGTAAATTTGTCAAATCTCGAGGGCTGAGGGCTAAGAACTCAAAATAATATTTTAAGCAAAAAGACAAAAAAAGGAATTGTTTAAGCAAAATTTTACACAAAATAATAAGTGTGACCAAGAAAGGGCATTCTCTCTCTTTAAGTGACTATTTTACAATTGGAAAATCACAAAAATGGTCCCTCAAATATTTGTAGATTTCTAGTCACTTACTTTTAGAATTATGTATTTTGGTCCTTTCAAAATGAGTTTCATACTTTTCTAGTTCCTTACTTTTACAATGATACTTCTTGGCCCTTCACATATACAAAATGCACCATTTTCTTTCCAATTCTCATATATGGCTATGTTTTCACTTTTAATTTTAATTTGAACTAAATTGAACCAAAGCTAAAAGAAAAGGCCATTCTTCAGATACCTAGATTCATTCTCTAATTTCTAGAGTATTATTGGAAATTGAAAACTTCCAAGCTCAATTGAGTGTTTTTTAAGGTATTCAAACTAGGTAAAGATTGAACATTAGAGCTAGTGTTTAAAATTTTATTTGAAGTGTTTTCAGAGTCCAACCAAAATGTTTTATTCATAATAATGTATTGTGAGTGAATCCAAAATTTTGCAAATTGTTTTTAGTTTTTGTTTAATATGTCATACTTTTTCATCTAAATCATGTAGCACTAAAACTAAGGTAGTTTCCTATTGCAATATTTTAGTTTCAAATAACACCTTTTTGATTTTTTAATGAATTTATATATAGGATCAAGTAATTTTGTATATTGATTTTAATTATTTTAGATGAAAATTTTATCAAACAAAGTGCTAGATGATTTTGACAAAATAATGACAAAACTATAAAAATTCACTAGTAATACACTATTATGAAGAAAACATCCCTATTGGACCTTGAAAATATCTCAAATAAAATTTTAAACTCTAAATTTAACATTCATCTTAAAACAAAACAACTTGAGTTTGGAAACTTTCAATTTTACACAATTGGGTCTGTTTGGATTGTAAGTTATTTGGGATTATTTGGGATATTTTTACTGTAGCACTTTTTGTGATGTGATGTATGTGAGATAAAAAGATATTGGGAAGATAAAAAGGTGTATTGAAAATTGTAAAGATGATGTAAGCAAATAAAATTGGGGAAATATGAAGCAATCCAAACAAACTCAAATATTACTCAAGAATTTGGATTATGAATTTAGTACCACAGGAATGGTTTTTTCTCTTTTAAGTTGTGGTTCAATTTAGTTTAAATTTAGAATTAAAAATGAAAATACAACTGCAAATGAGAATAGGGATGAAAATGCTGCTTTTTGAATATGTGAATGGCCAAAAATTACCATTGTAAAAGTGAGGGAGTAAAAAAAATATAAAATCTCATATGTAATGGACCTGAATTCATCATTTTAAAAATAAGGGACTTAAAAACAACAAAACTCAAATGTAAAGGGCCATTTGTGTGGTTTTCCTTTTACGGTTACATCTTTTAAAAATGATCCAAAGAATGTTATAGAATTTTTAGTCAAGGGAAGTAATTGGTACTTTGGAAACCTCAGGAGAGCTAAATGCTATTGCCATAAATTTAAGGGAGCTTTCTGTATTTATTTGTTTTAGTTTTTACCCTCAATACTCTGCAAGAGAATCAAATTTCAGAATGGAATCTAGTTTATAAAGTTTATCACTACATTCAGTCCCAGACCCATTAATTTGACTAATTAATTCATAAGCAAATTAAATTGCATAATCACATACACATTCACAGACATCCACATTAAAACGGAGTCACAAATGATGTATCTATGTGTGTTAATATTCAAACATAGACAAATACGTAAACTAAATTAAAATAAGACTTGTTATTAGTACTCCATTCTATTATAACATCACTCCCACTATTTTTTTTTTTTTTGAAACGTTCGAATGCCATTACCAAAAATTGGAATGCCTTCAACGTGTCCGTGAGATTGAAAGAAATTTTCTACAACTCAAATTTATAAAATTTTGTCCAACATTATAGAATTACGAGTGAAAAATTGGCAGGCACAACAACAAAAATGGCCTTTAGCGGCATTTAAAGGTGTCAGTATAGAAAATCTAACCTGACACCCAGGGCGAGTGTTGTCCCTTCCAATGTGGGGATAGCCTCAAATCTTTAGCAGCATTCAAATGTGTCAGGCAAACCATGCTGCTATATCTTTACCTCTGCCAACAAAATCCTTTTTTTGTGATAATCGAAAGTGTCTGTATAGCATTAGGACATCAGTAGGGAATCAGTAGGATATCAAATTTATGAAGGCATCTTGAGTTGTCTTAATACATGGCTTTAAGGACACGTAGCCATGTGAATTTACAATGTGTTGGACGACATGCCCATTTGTTATTAGTGTTTTTCGACGCTAAGCTATATTGACACTTTTAATTGCCAAGAGAATTTTCCCTGGTTTTATTTTATATGGAAGCAACCTGCAATTAGTCCTCCCTGCTGTACATTCCATCAACTAGAATCCCAAGGGACTTGTAAAATTATCCCAAAGAACAGAATGCATATAACAATGTAAAAGAAGAAGTCGATACTCAAATATAATTCATTGAATTAAAAGTCGATAACAAGTACAAACATAGCAAATACTAAAATCGCAAACAAGTGCTAAAAGCAAGTACTAAAATATCAAACCAGTATCGAAAGATTCTCATTTACAATAACTTGAAAGCTCTATTGGAATCACAAAATAAAAGACTCTCATCCCTAATAAGTTGAAAGAAGTAGAAGTAGCTTCCAAACTTTCCATTTTGTTGAGAGTCCTCAGGCATAATCATGAAGTCCCCATCATTCTTCAGCTGGTTCCACCTGTGCACAAAGACCAAGGGGATCATTAGATCATCATAACTAGAACTAAAATTCCAGAAAATCCGCAATGTATTTAAGTGTATATCTCACCAAATGACAAGGCCAAGCAACTGGTGCACCAAGTGCATCTTGAATCGTTTGTTGTAAATCATATGGTCTAATCAATTGCTCACATGGAGTCATTGCAACTTGTATCTGTATTTCACACCAGTTTGGCCCAAGAGCTTGTCCCCCGACCTCATCCAATGGATTCGGACTCCGTAAATATCCCTTTGCCACGATTTTTGTTGGGTCAAACAAACTTTTTAGTGAAACCATATTTCCTACCCAGTAAACATCCAACAAGTACAAGAATCAAACTCATGCCAAATTTCAGATTACAAATGCAAAAGTTTAGAAGTTGTAAATACTTATTCGAATAGGTCACGTGGCTCGCGATGGAGCATGGCTTGACACATTGTTAGATGATGATGAAGGATGTCTCAGGCTATCAATTGGAGAGCCCCTTCCATGTTGAACTAAAACCATTTTCTTCAAGCTGGCTATTTCATCATCTTGTCGCTGAAGCCTTTCCTCCAAACGGACCAATGTTGACTGTTGTTGAACACTTATATGGTAGCATGTGTTACGACTAGGAATGTCTCCCCATAAGTCCATTGGATTCACACCGTTACTAAACAAGCGAACATGACCATGTTTGTCTTGCCCAACCACCTGGGCAAATATATCATCACAACCAATTGGATCTTGCGAATCCGATGGAAGCTAGTTTTTCAGCTCAGTCATTTTTTCCTACATAATAAGGGAAAACACTTGTTATTACAAACGACTGTCTGAAAACATCCATGGTAGAATTGATAGGCTTGTGTTCTCGGATCCTTACCAAATTCTCAGCAACTATGGTACTTGATGGAGTTCCATCGGCATGGGTATAAAACTTATTGAACATTTCTACTCTAGTAGGAAGTCTTCCCAACTGTTTGGCCTATAAGAAATTGAATCGTTTTAATTATAGTTTTAGCATTTAGCATATAATTAAAAAACAAGCTAACATAATGAAACATGTACGAGCAAAAAAAATTAGCAACTAAAAAGTTGATGAGGTGTCACCAAGTGGTTCCGAAGATGAGCAAATGACTTTTTTCCGGTTGTGTGGTTCATCTTCTTCTCCCCTCTAGCTTTCTTGTTCCTCTCACTTAGTTTCTAAATTTCAAAATCAAAAGCAAGATTACAGCATTGAATAAACACAACTTTATGAAGAATGTTGTAGCTGATTTGTACCTTTGCTTCTTCACTTTTCCAATAAGCCCAAAGTTTGATCCATTGCTCTTCCTGTACCCTTATGTCCTTTTGAAACCAAGCTTCAGCATTTGGCATGGCAGGATCCAAATAGTTAGCCTTTAAATTTGCCTTCCAACTTCTTCATTTTTTGCCAATAGATCTTAAGGTCCAAGCTTCTAGTCCCATAGGCAAAGCAAACCTTTCCTCAAATGTAGTTAGCAATAAGAAAATCAACACAACTTCACAATAATTTTTGTACAAAGCATACATAATACAAAAGCTACCATTACCTTTATCACTTCTAACATGTCCATTTTAAGTTTCCTTGGCATCTTAAGCCATGTTTCAACATCTATTGGACAATACATACCATTCCTAGCCAAACTGCCCAAGAATTCAGAGAAAGAGGTTTTTCACTTATTGGGATCCCATTGTCATCGAGTTTAATTTCAATCCGTGGAAGTTCCTTAGGCCGACCCCAAATTTCTTTCATAAATGTAGGGTCTCGGGTTTTCTGATGTACTTCACTTGAATCATTTGTAGTTTCTTTTCCTGTACAAAATAAGAAAAAGGTGCAAGTTATGAACATAACAAAATGCACTTCTGGAATTGGTTCAAAACAGTTAGTAATACCTGCATTGTCCAAGTTGCATGACATGAAGGTGGTGTCACTGGAATGTGGACATCGAGAATCCTGATTTGGACTTTCTTTAGTTGCTTCATGCCTTGTTCTAAGTGGAGATTGTTGAATTGAAGAGTTCTGACACTGCTCATGCGACTGCGAACCTCCATCAGCTTGTTGAGTAACTTGGTCACCTGATTCATGCATTATTCCCAATGTAGAATTCTGAATTGTAGATTGAGGTGCCCGAGCAGCTTCTCCTTGCACTTGTTCAATTACATTTTCATGGCTTGTTCCAAGTGGAGGCTGCTACCTTGTTTCATGACATGAGGGAGGTTGCGCAATTGGTTCATCTCTCAATCCATTTGCAGCGCGCTTACATTTTCGACCTCTACGGGCCATACCTGCATAATATTTGAGTGAAGAAAGGGACAAATGTAAATGTTTAAAATTTATTGAAGCAAACACTCTACCTATAGTTTCTTTAACTTACAAATGCTATTATAAAGAAGTACTACTTGAACAATAAACTCGCATGACAAGTAACAAATGGCATTCTTCAAGAATAAACCAGGGGAAGACTATAGAGCTGCCAACAGAACAGAGAAACAAATGGGGAATATACGATTCAATGCAGCAACTAATTGGAAATGAAATGAAAGCTACATGCTTAAGTGACTACAAGAATATACATGGGAAATGCTTTGATCTACATCCTTTCAGCATGAAAGATATGCAGAATTTACTACCGCTAGACACGAAACTTTTTCCATATTGTTCTGAGAATGATGCCTATGATCAAAAGTTGGTATGCTTATGCTCAATGAGGGCGTAAGTAGAAGAGTCCACGTAATCTTAACTTCAGTAATGGAGCAAACTAATAAATGATTGTCTTGAATTAACGAAATATACTTGGCCATGTGATAACCAAAAATTGCAAAGGATAATGTATTCTACCAACAAATACAACTCTTGGTTTTGTATGTTTAGGGGTGGCAATCGGTCGGTTATGAAGCTCTACTGAATACTTTTATTTCCAGATTCTGACATGGTTCTGCATTTATCAAGAACACTAATTCTATTGTTCTAAGATAGTGTCTCATCTAAACAAGAGCTCAAGCTTTACGTAGCATTGACGATTCCAAACCAAATTACTTCTCTTTTTGCCAGAGCCACATCCACAGTTAAGGGTTGACACTTAAACAGTAAATGCACAAACACTTTATCCAATACAATTGTAATAGTACAAACAATACAGTCGTAGAACAGGAAGGAGACGAAGAGCATCACGGTGAAAGACTGAAAACGAGAACTGTTATTCTTGGTTTTGATGATCACAAAAGTTTGTTTATACAGACCAAGAAAGTGAACACTTTGATTTATCTAACTTTCTTCAAATATGAGTGTTTGTGTTTAGAATCAGGTTCGAATGTGTCATGAAATGCAAAACAGTCAAAAAGGAGAAGCAAAAACAGGACAAACAGGTCGGACGGCCGAAAGGAAACTGTCGGACGTCCGAAAGAAGTAAGAACATCAAGAAGGAAGCTATGTCGGACGCTCACAAAGAGTCATCGGACGTCCGGAAGGTTCGGACGCACATCTCGGACGCACATCAACCGCATCGGACGTCCGAGAAATTCCAAATTAACTTGCCAACTCTCGGCCTAAGCTCGGACGCTGTACTGTCGGACGATAAACACTCATCGGACGTCCGAACGTCAAACTTGCTGTTTTTCGGACGATTGGTTCGGACGATGATTTGTTCGTCGGACGTCCGACAGCCCCAACGGCTAGTTGACTCTTCAGCTGCCTTCTATCCGTTGGAAGCATTGATGAAGCCCATTTCTGGTTCCCTTTAAAATCAAACTGGTCTGAACGAAGTAGGAACTTTTGCTCACTTTGTTTACAAGTTCTCAAGAGATATTTTAGCTAGAAAATAGTCTCCAAAGCAGATTTGTATTAAAGTGGTATGAATTTCTGTTGAGCATTTCTTTTGTGGTTGAAAGGATCTTTAGTGTAGCTTTGTTGAGGGTTTTCTGAGTGATTGTAAAACTTCCTAGCTTGACTAAGTGAGGCTTAGGGCAAGGAGGAAGAGCTCCCTCCATTGTACATCTAGTTGATCTTCGTTCATCAAAGAGAAGTTGCTCTTCCTAGTGTTTGGTCTTCAAGTTTGGGTAAAGCTTGGTAGACACTTGGTTTGTTTCTCTATTTTATATTTCTGTTTAATAAAATCTTCATTGCTTATCTATACTTGCTTCTCTGATTAATATTGCTATTGTCTTCTAATCTACTTGGTTGATCATTACTAAAAACGAAGGTAAATTTTCATTAAAGAAAAAGTGCATAAACTTGGTTAAGATTTTAATCAACCAATTCACCCCCCCCTCTTGGTTGTCTGTGGGTCTTACAATTGGTATCAGAGCTTGGTCTCCTTGAGATTAAGCTCTAACGGCTTGGAGTAAAGATGACAACCAGTCATGCTATGTTTGTTGAAGGGCAATCTGTGACTAGACCTCCCATGTTCAGTGGATCTAACTATATTAGCTGGAAAGAACGGATGATTATCTTTTTACAATCTATTGATATTGAACTATGGTTTATTGTGAGTGAAGGACCGCATGAAGCTAACTTTCTTGATGCAGATACAGGGGTGCTTCGGCCAAAAATGAGAGCTGAAATGAATGCTCAAGATAGAACTAACCTCACATTGAATGCCAAGGCCATGAATGTTCTTTATAGTGCCCTAGATTCAAATGAATCAATTAGAGTAAAAGGCTGCAAATCGGCCAAAGAAATGTGGGATAAACTAAGAGAAATCCATGAGGGTGGTGACAACGTGAAGGAACAAAAAAAGGCTATCTTGGTTACAAAATATGAATCATTTAAAATTGAACCTCTTGAGGATATTGACAAAATGTATTGCAGGTTCACTGACTTGATCAAAGATCTTGAAGCATTGGGCAAAGAGTACACTTTGGGAGAGAAGAACAGGAAAATTCTCAATGCTTTGGGCAAAGAATGGGAAAATAAAGTGACTGCAATAGAGGAGGCTAAGGATTTAAGTTCTGTGCCTATGGAATCTATCATTAACTCACTAACCACTTATGAGTTGAAACTGAAATCTAAAGTGCAGGAGGAAGAGGATACTAGAGCAAAGAGAAACATTGCTCTAAAGACTACTCAAGGTGAAGATGATCCAGCTCACCTGGATGATGAAGACTCGGATGGTGATGATAATGATCTTGCTCTTATCACCAGAGGCTTCAAAAGAATTTTGAATAAAAGAAAGTTTAGAAGGGGAGGACCTAGCAATCAATTCCAGAATCAGCCATCTATCGCAAAGTACAAAGGAAAACAAGATTTCAACAAGAAACAGTTGGACAAATGCTTCGAATGTGGACAGATTGGACACTATGCAAACGAATGCCCCATGAAGAAGATGAAAGATGGAAAAGCTGATAGGAAGCCAAGATTCAACAACTTTCAGATTACTTGGAATGAATGCAACTCCGAAGGGGAAGTTGAAGAAGAAGAAGAATCAGCTCAAATGGCCTTCATGGCTATTGGAAATAATGAGGTAACTTCCACACACTCTCTATCTGAAAGTGATGATGATGAAGATGATGATCTTGAATCCTTTGTTGAGAAACTGCATGATGCCTTGAAGGAATCGTATGATAAAAACAAGCAGTTAAAACAGAAAATGGCTTTTCTCATTCAAGAAAATACAAATCTTTTTCAACAAAATAAACAACTAAAGACTGACAATGAAAGTCTTGTAAGAGCCGGATGCAATGTTCAAAATGAGCTTGATAGAAAAACAAATATTTGTGAAATGCTGAAGGAAAGACATGGTGATTTGAAGAAAAGAATGGATAAATTGGATGAAACCTTGAATGCAAGAAAGCAGGATTTCTTCAAAAAGAACATGTCATCTACTCATCTTACTGCTTGTCAAAGAACATTTCCACACAACAAAATTGCACATGGCTTCACAACATATAGAAGAGGTGGATTAAGATATATTAAACCAGTACATGTTAAAAACTCTTCCATTATGTGTAGTTTTTGTTGTCAAAAAGGGCATTTGAGTAGAGATTGCTATGTGAAAAGGAATTTGAACAAAGGGATGAGATGCATGTGGTTAGTTAGATACAATGCTAACTCTTATGGACCCAAAAATTAAAAAGGGTACCAAACACTTTATCTTTTCAGGAAAAAGGATCAAACAAGTCCAAATGGTTCATTGATAGCGGCTGCTCAAGGCATATGACCGGTGATCCTTCTTTGTTTATAAAGCTGAAATCAAAATCAAGTGGAAAGGTGACATTTGGTGATGATGTGAAAGCTAAGACAATTGGAATAGGTGATGTTGGTAAGGATGGTGAAACCTTTGTTCACAATGTGCTCTTAGTTGATAACTTAGGATATAATCTGCTTAGTGTTAGTCAATTGTGTGATAAAGACTTGTATGTGTTGTTTAAAAAGCATGAATGCATTGTACTTGATTCCAAATATAATATTGTGTTCAAAGGAAAGAGGTTTAACGACATATATATTGTGATCCTTAATAAAGTTGATTCTTCTAGCTTAAAATGTCTTAAAGCTTCAAATGAAGATCCTTGGTTGTGGCATAGAAGACTTTGTCATTTTAACATGGACTTACTAAAGGAAATTTCGAAAAAGGAACTAGTTAGAGGCCTGCCAAAAATCACTTTTGAAAAGGATAAAATATGTGATGCATGTCAATTTGGAAAGCAAACAAAAGTTTCTTTTAAAACAAAGAAGTGTGTATCTACTTCAAAACCCTTAGAACTCTTGCATCTTGACTTATTTGGTCCTACTCAAATCTCTAGCTTGGGTGGTAAGAAATACTGTTTTGTGATTGTGGATGATTATTCTAGATACACATGGGTGATATTTCTTGCTCATAAAGATGATGCCTTCAAGAATTTTACTTCATTGTTTGCTAAAGTACAAAATCTGCTTGGGTTAAAAGTTGTTAGGATTAGGAGTGATAATGGGACTGAATTCAAGTATTGTGGTTTTCCAGAATTTTGTGATCATAATGGTATAACACATGAGTTCTCTATTGCAAGGGCTCCACAGCAAAATGGTGTTGTAGAAAGGAAAAACAGGACTCTCCAAGAGGCTGCTAGAACTATGTTGAATGAATGTAGGTTGCCTAAATATCTTTGGGCTGAAGCGGTAAACACAGCATGTTATGTGATGAATAGAACTCTCTTGAGGCCTATTTTAAAGAAAACCCCTTATGAACTGATTTTTGATAAGAAACCTACGGTTGGTTATTTCAAAGTATTTGGTTGTAAATGCTTTATTTTGAATCTAAAGGAACATCTTGGTAAGTTTGATAAAAAATCTGATGAAGGAATATTTTTGGGATATTGTGAGAATAAAAGAGGATATAGAGTTTTTAATAGAAGGACTCTTGTGATTGAGGAAGCTATACATATAACCTTTGATGAAACCAATCATGATAATTCCAAAAGTTCTTGTGAGGATGATGATGTAGGTGTTCGAGAAGGAATGGAAAAGCTATCAATTGGAAATGAAGGAAGTTCTAAACCAGCAGCAACTGAAATGGAAACTGAAGTTCATAATGATCAAGATGAGGAAGATGAAGACAAAAATGATGATCCACTCAAAGATCTTCCCAAGGCTTGGAAATTCAACCAAAATCATCCAAAAGAGCTTATAATTGGTGATCCATCCGAGAAGGTAAACACTCGTTCCTCATCTAGAAAATTGTTTGATAATTTTGCTTTAGTTTCTCTTTTTGAACCCAAAAATATCAATGATGCTTTAAAGGATGAAAACTGGATTTTGGCAATGCAAGAGGAACTTAATCAATTTGAGAGAAATGAAGTTTGGACACTTGTTGATAGACCTCAAAATCAACCTATCATTGGCACAAAGTGGATTTTTAGAAATAAGTTGGATGATAAAGGTGTTGTTGTAAGAAATAAAGCCAGATTAGTTGCTAAAGGATATGCACAAGAAGAAGGAATAGATTTTGATGAAACATTTGCTCCCGTAGCAAGATTAGAATCTATTAGAATGCTTCTTGCTTTTGCTTGCTTCAAAGGTTTCAAATTGTTTCAAATGGATGTTAAAAGTGCCTTTTTAAATGGTTTTATTGATCAAGAAGTGTATGTGGATCAACCCCCAGGTTTTGAAAATACAAAATTTCCAAGTCATGTGTTTAAACTTTCTAAAGCTTTATATGGTTTAAAACAGGCTCCAAGAGCTTGGTATGAAAGATTAAGTGGGTTCTTGATTGAAAAAGGTTTCAAAAGAGGTATTGTGGACACCACACTTTTTACTAAGCATGTGTTGAATGACCTTCTCATTGTGCAAATATATGTTGATGATATTATCTTTGGTGCTACTAATGAGTATCTATGTAAGGAGTTTTCCACCACTATGCAAAATGAATTTGAAATGAGTATGATGGGAGAATTAAATTTCTTCCTTGGACTTCAAATACATCAAACTCTTGAGGGAATCTTTATCAATCAAGCAAAGTATACCAAGGAATTACTGAAAAGGTTTGGCATGGAGGACTCAAAGCAAGTTGGAACTCCAATGTGCACTTCTACAAAGCTTGACAAAGATGAAGAAGGTAATCATGTGGATGAAAAGCATTATAGAGGTATGATCGGAAGCTTACTCTATTTAACTGCAAGTAGACCTGATATTATGTTTGCAGTTTGCCTGTGTGCTAGATTTCAATCGTGTCCAAAAGAATCACATTTGAATGCTGTAAAAAGAATTTTTAGGTATTTGAAAGGTACATTAGACTATGGTCTTTGGTATGCTAAATCCAGTGAGTTTGCACTATATGGTTATTCGGATGCTGATTTTGGAGGGTGTCGTGTAGATAGAAAGAGTACCAGTGGATCTTGTCACTTTCTTGGAAATTCTTTAGTCTCTTGGTTTAGCAAGAAACAAAATGCAATCTCATTGTCTACAACCGAAGCAGAATATATTGCCGCTAGTGCATGTTGTGCTCAACTTTTATGGATGAAGCATACCCTGAATGACTATGGATTGTTGTATGACTGCATGCCTGTATTCTGTGATAATACTAGTGCTATAAATTTGACCAAAAATCCTATTCAGCATTCTAGGACAAAGCATATTGAAATAAAGCACCACTTTATTCGTGATCTTGTTCAAAAAGGTGAAATTTGTGTAAATTATGTTTGCTCTAAAGATCAATTTGCTGATATTTTTACAAAAGCTTTGCCATTAGATCAATTCATTCATCTAAGATCAAAATTAGGAATGTTCGAAAAATCATCATAAATTTTTCATTGCCTTCGGACGTCCGAAAGAGGATGAACGGACGTCCGATGATGTTCTTCAGCCATTTTCCAGATTGCACCTGTTCGGACGCAGATGTCGGACGCACAACTTCGTTCGGCCGTCCGACAATGCAACGGCTCATTTTTTAAAACTACTTTCTTTCTCATTTGCTTCAAACCTTTCCTATTCTATTTCCTCTCGGACGAAAACCCTCTCATCTCTCACTCTCCAATTCACATCGTTCTGAAACCCTCATTTCAAAATTGACTCAACCAAAACAATTCCTGATCAATTGCGAGTCACTTTTCCTGATCATTTCACAAAATCATCTATCAATTCGCACATTCCCAAATTTTCCTCAAAACCCTACCTTCTCATAACCGCTCTGTCAAATCTTGTACACGGTCTTTTGTTCCAAAATTTTTGTTCGATTCACTTCCCTACTGCTGTGTGCATCATTTGCATTCTTCATTCCACACATTTCGCGCAATGGTGAATCTAAGGGGAGGAAAAGTTACTGCCGGACGTAAGCATCCACTCAGGGATGAGGATGAGGATCTTCCTACTGTCAAACGGACATCCAAACGCGTCAAAAGAGGAGCTATCAAGGGTCAAATGTCACGGCCTACTCCACAACCCACTTCTCAACCAGAATCTGGACAGGGGACATCTTCTCAACCACCTCCTAAATCAGTCCCTCTCCCTCCATTCTTTGATGATGCTGCAAAAGACAAATACGCCTGGATATCTCAGAAGGGTGTCATCCCTCAAAGAACTGTAAACCCCTCTGAATTTCGTTCCATAGGTTTAGAATCCATTCTAAGTCTATTTGATTTCCAGAAATGGTCGCATCTCATTTCCATGCCCAATGTCTACTATCCTGATATGCTGCATCAATTTTTTGCTAACCTTAGGAAAGGAACTGACCAAACTGAGATCATGTCTAGGGTAAATGGGGTAGACCTAATCTTTGATTCTGATACTGTGAATTCCATTTTAAAGACTACCATTGAACGTTTGTGCAAAGATAAGGTCGCTAATTTCTTTTCTTATGAAGAGCTTCCTACTGCTGCAAATCATTTTGATGGGACAAAAATGTTAACTTATTTCAAAAGAAGTTTTTCTTCACCTGCTGATGCTAAGTTGAATGATTTGGCTCCTGTGAATTTGATTGCCTTTTCTATCATTTCAAACTTGCTTGTGCCCACTGATGGCCATAGAACTGATGCAAACAAAATGGAGCTGTATCTTTTTTACTGTTTTCGAGAAAAAATTCGGATTGATTTTGGCTTTGTCATGTGCAAGTTTTTACTTCGCTATGCTACTGACTCTCGAAGAAAACTATCCTATGGGAAGTTTCTTCAAAAGATTTTTGAATTTTACAAAGTTCCAATTCTAGGTGTTTGTCCCAAAGAAGCATCTTCTTATGCTTTTACCAGAGCATATTTTGAAAGGAAAAATCTTATTTTTAAAGATAATCTGTGGGCATATAAGGGGGCATCATCTAGTGAACAAAGATCTAAGACTGTACATGATTCTTCACCCATTTCACTCACTCCCATTCACCCTAGGAAGTCTACCACTAAAGCATCTTCCTCTTCCAGTAATGAGGTAATTGAGCTTCTTCATGAACTCAAACAGCATGTTCTTCTTCTAGAACATGGCCTAATGCTCACCATGTCTTCTGAGCAACAAGCTGCTTTTCTTGATAAAAAGAACCTTCTTTTTCCTCCACCTGTGGTTGAGGAAGTCTCACATGACAAAGAACCTCGAACCACTGATCCAGGTTCATCAGTTCCAGATCCGAATCCATCAACTCCTGTGACTCCTCATGGCCCTTCCACATCAGACAAAGGCAAGGCACCAATTGAAGAAGCTACTGAAGATGATGAAGAAACTGATGAGGAAGACCTCTCTCAATATCAGCTCTCTCGGAGGACTCTTGGATCCACTTAGTTCATCATTTAGGACATTTGCATTCTGTTTGTCTCTTTTATGTGTTTGTGGTATTCAACAATGAATATGTATTGTAATGGATATTTTAAGTTTCTTTTGGTATGATCTGGTGGATGTTTAAGTACTGTTTTGATGGATGTCTAAATATTTTGATGAATGATTGTCTATTCTGCTTGTGTGAATGTAATGAATTTGTATTGAATATGATTGTATATTTTAAGTACTGTTTTGATGAATGTATACTCTATACTGTCACCAGGATATTGATTTGTGAACTTGTGTAAATTTGTGACTGTGTGGATGACAAAAAGGGGATGTTGATGTTGATGTGATTAGTTGCCCTTTTGTGATGACAAAAAGGGGGAGATGGTATGATGTATGATGATTGGTGATTGATGATTAGTGATGTTAGGATATGTTGGATTGATTGTTTAAATTTGGATTGGCTGATATGTTTAATTGTTGAATGGAATTGTTTAACTCGGATGGGCAGCCAAGTGAGGGGGAGTTTTTCAAAATTTTTAAATTTTAGGATTTACTAAGACAGGGGGAGTTTTCATTACAATCATCAATTTCAAACTTTTGTTTTGTCATCATCAAAAAGGGGGAGAATGTTATTCTTGGTTTTGATGATCACAAAAGTTTGTTTATACAGACCAAGAAAGTGAACACTTTGATTTATCTAACTTTCTTCAAATATGAGTGTTTGTGTTTAGAATCAGGTTCGAATGTGTCATGAAATGCAAAACAGTCAAAAAGGAGAAGCAAAAACAGGACAAACAGGTCGGACGGCCGAAAGGAAACTGTCGGACGTCCGAAAGAAGTAAGAACATCAAGAAGGAAGCTATGTCGGACGCTCACAAAGAGTCATCGGACGTCCGGAAGGTTCGGACGCACATCTCGGACGCACATCAACCGCATCGGACGTCCGAGAAATTCCAAATTAACTTGCCAACTCTCGGCCTAAGCTCGGACGCTGTACTGTCGGACGATAAACACTCATCGGACGTCCGAACGTCAAACTTGCTGTTTTTCGGACGATTGGTTCGGACGATGATTTGTTCGTCGGACGTCCGACAGCCCCAACGGCTAGTTGACTCTTCAGCTGCCTTCTATCCGTTGGAAGCATTGATGAAGCCCATTTCTGGTTCCCTTTAAAATCAAACTGGTCTGAACGAAGTAGGAACTTTTGCTCACTTTGTTTACAAGTTCTCAAGAGATATTTTAGCTAGAAAATAGTCTCCAAAGCAGATTTGTATTAAAGTGGTGTGAATTTCTGTTGAGCATTTCTTTTGTGGTTGAAAGGATCTTTAGTGTAGCTTTGTTGAGGGTTTTCTGAGTGATTGTAAAACTTCCTAGCTTGACTAAGTGAGGCTTAGGGTAAGGAGGAAGAGCTCCCTCCATTGTACATCTAGTTGATCTTCGTTCATCAAAGAGAAGTTGCTCTTCCTAGTGTTTGGTCTTCAAGTTTGGGTAAAGCTTGGTAGACACTTGGTTTGTTTCTCTATTTTATATTTCTGTTTAATAAAATCTTCATTGCTTATCTATACTTGCTTCTCTGATTAATATTGCTATTGTCTTCTAATCTACTTGGTTGATCATTACTAAAAAATATAATATAACAACTAAAAATATAACAAATAAAAATTTTGCAAGAGCTATATACAATATAATATAACAATCAAAAATATTTTGACAGCTATATAACAACTAAAAATATAACAAACAAAAATTTTGTTAAAGCTATATACAATGTAATATAACAACTAAAAGTATAAAAATAATTAAAAATTTTGAGAAGCTAACAAAAAACATTCTTTTAATCAAAATGTTTTCGGTTACTCAATTTATTTTATGCTGCTAGCAATTATGTACGGCTTGTAGTCTAACAAGCCATTGGAAGGATCGAATTAGTTTATGAAACAAGAAAATTAACTTGTGAATACATGAACTTTCCATTGATAAACATTGGGATTAGAATTGATTGAACATAAACATTGAATATATATATATATATATATATTCAATGTTTTCAATTCCAAAGCAATTGCCATTGAACTTTGTGTTAATTAGAAACTTACTATCACTTACAAGATCTTACTATTTAACTTTTCAATGATTAACCTTAGGCTTACACTTACAACGCATTGATTGAACATAAACATATATATATATATATTCAATGTTTTCAATTCCAAAGCAATTACCATTGAACTTTGTGTTAATTAGAAGCTTAATATCACTTACAAGATCTTACTATTGAACTTTTCAATGATTAACCTTATGCTTACACTTACAACGCATTGATTGAACATAAACATATATATATATATATATATATATATTCAATGTTTTCAATTCTAAAGCAATTGCCATTGAACTTTGTGTTAATTAGAAGCTTACTATCACTTCCAAGATCTTACTATTGAACTTGGCAATGATTAACCTTATGCTTACACTTACAACGCATTGATTGAACATAAACATATATATATATATATATTTAATGTTTTCAATTCCAAAGCAATTGCCATTGAACTTTGTGTTAATTAGAAGCTTACTATCACTTACAAGATCTTAATATTGAACTTTTCAATGATTAACCTTAGGCTTACACTTACAACGCTTTGATTGAACATAAACATATAGTATGATCGGTTTGATCGATTCGATCGTGCTTGATCGGTTCGATCGTGTCTCCGGTCACTTTGAAGGATAATCCAAAATTGCGACTAAACCGATTAAATTCGATCAAAGATCAGTTGGACTAGAAAGCTCATCGGAATTAACTTTTTGTATTGTTATTGGTTTAAAAAATAATTTTTTCATGGTATTAAAAAATTATTTAAGAAATTTATAGATTAAAGTTTCAGAATATCTCTATTGATCAAAAATTAGACCTCGGGTTATTGGGAAAAAGAATTGGCCATAATAATGATTCACAAATGTAATATTACAGCTTATAATTAATGGAATTGCTTATAAAATAATGACCAGCATTTATCCAGCCCATTGGGCTCTTAAAATGAGTAATGGGTTCCTTGGAAAGTTGGATAGTTTTATGTTTGGTCTGAAATGATTTGCACATTCCGTACGTTACCAATTGTTCTCCCCAAATCATAGCCTCAGTTGCCAATTGTTCTCATGCCATTAAAAGGAAAATCATTCCAATGCCATTTTTAAAAAATAAGACTGACGATTACTAACCAAGACTAGAAATCCAAAAACTGGACCATGAGAGTATCAATGAAGAAATGCCTTAAAGAGGCAAATTAATACACAAGTTTTAACTAATAGCACCAAGTCTTTTATCACATCTGTCAGAAGGCTTAACATGACACCGAGAGCACTAAACTCAAAGCTTTGTAAATGCCTTCAAAACTAAGAATGTCGGTCATATTAGTAAAATACAAAAAAAATGCAAAACCCATCGACAAAAGGAAATAAAGCCTAGGCCTAGCAATTGAAACAGAGAAGAATAGGGCCAGTAAGCTTTAAAGCTATAAAAGATTCTAAATCAGATTATATTGGGACAAATCAACTTCAATCCCAAGTTCATTTTCACGAACCCAACTAATTTCCTCATTTTCATTCTCAACAACAGGATTGCCAACATCACTTTGCAAATATGTCTCAACATCCATGGTTGTGCCCATGTTATATCCAGCTCTTGCAGTGGTAGATATAACCACTTGCCAATCCTTATCAGTTGGATCTTCCACATAAAAAACCTGTGATGCTTGTGAAGCGAGTATAAATGGCTCAACATGAGGCCTCACGTTTGCAAAATTGACTAAAGTAAACCCATCAGTATCTTGTTTCATTCTCGAACCATTTGATATCCAATCACATTCGAATAACACCACCCGACAACCTCCGTAAATTAATTCAATCATATTTTTCAAGACGCCGAAGTAAACTAGTTCACTCAAAACTGAATTTTGATCCCTTATACTTGCAAAACTGGATGTTGTTGCATTGACTGTAACACCACTATTATGCGTTTTTCTTTTCTTCTCAACTTCTTTGGTGTGAAACCGAAATCCATTAACAACATACCTGTCATGTTGGATTCCAACAACATCTAGACCTTTAGCAAGGAACCTCAACTCTCTCAACACCAAAACATTTTGAGGAAGTTCTAACTTGTCAATCTGTAAATAAAAAAAAAGATGAAACTATATTTGAAGTCCTACAATTCAAATTGTACTTAATATTCAGAATTTTACTTACATGTTCAGCAAATCAACACGCAAAATTTTCGCTGTGCAAGCGCTCTTTTAGATGTTGTGGAACTTGAGGATGTCCTTCTTCTATCAATCTACGATGCTGCCCAGAAGTACATGAGTCAAAATTGTAATCATACATTGAATTCTACAATAAATTTTAATGCATCAAGTTGTAGTTGAACTTACTCTATGTAAGGTGTGACAGCATCACAGTTAAATAAAATATACTGATGTGCTTTACTCAAGATATGAGCATCAAAGACTGTTTGGCTTGCCCTTCCCCAAAGGATGTCCTGATTCAGAGAATATATCTAAACCATCTTCAATTTCCTTATGTACTTCTTCATTTCTGCTTGGACGGTTGAATTTTGTCTCAACATAGTCCGCAAGATACAATGAGCAAAAGTTAATGCATTCTTCTGCCAAGTAGCCTTGAGCAATCGAACCTTCAGGCCTACTTTTATTTCGAGCATAAGATTTTAATGTTCCTAAGTACCTAAAATATCATCATTCCAAACTCTCTAATTAGTTCCACAAATCAAAGAAAGCAAAAAAGGAATAAACATTTAAGGCATAAGGAGAATTACAAGCAGTACCTCTCTACAGGATACATCCAACGATAATACACCGGCCCACCTAATTTCACTTCAGTTGCCAAATGAACAACTAAATGCACCATGACATCGAAGAAGGTTGGTGGGAAGCATTTCTCAAGATCACAGAGTATGACGGCAATTTCACTTTCCAAACGAACCACATCTTGAGGACAAATAACTTTAGAACAAAGCTGCCTGAAGTATCTACTCAATCGAATCAAAGGATAGCGCACTGATTTTGGCAAAGTCTTTCTCAAAGCTATAGGCATCAATTGCTGCATTAGGATATGATTATCATGACTTTTAAGCCCTGAAATTCTTGGTGGTTTTACTCGAACGCATCTTGAGACGTTAGCTACATAACCATCTGGAACTTTCACCTATTTTAGCACATTGCAAAACATAGTTTTCTGTTTTTTATCCATTGCAAAGGAAGATGGAGGTAAGTATACCTTTCCAGGTTCTGTCTCAATGGGATGCAACTCTTTTCTTATTCCCATTTCTCTCAAATCACGGCGGGAATTATAATGGTCCTTTGTTTTATCCTCAATGTCCAGCAATGTCCCCCAAATATTTTCACAAACATTCTTCTCAATGTGCATGAAGTCAAGATTGTGTCTTAAGACATTATCTTTCCAATATGGCAAGTCAAAGAAAATACTCCTCTTTTTCCAATTGAAAGGCAGCTTCGGATTACCTTTCACAAGTTTTCCAAATTTAATTTGCAAGTCTCCCAATTCACTCACAATCATATCCCCGGTTTGCAAAGGTGGTCGCTTTCCATGTTCTTCGGTGCCATCAAAGAATTGGGCTTGCTTTCTAAATTTATGCTTACTATCTAAGAATCTCCGATGACCCATGTAGCAATATTTGAAACTATGAGTCAACCGTCGTGCATGAGTGAACTTGTGACAAACAAAACAAGCATATTCACCTTTAGTGCTCCACCCAGATAACATTGTATATCCAGGGAAATCACTAATGGTCCACAACAGAGCCGCATGCAGTTGAAAATTTTCTTTTTGGGATGCATCATAAGTTTGAATACCAAAATCCCACAATTCGGTCAGTTCTTTAACTAGAGGCTGTAGATAAACATCAATATTATTCCCAGGAGAGGATGGTCCGGGTATTAACAAAGACAACATGAAGTACGCTTGCTTCATACACATTCACGGAGGTAAGTTATATGGTATTAAAACTATAGGCCAAGTACTGTGTGTAGAACTCATGTTGTTGAATGGATTAAACCCGTCAGATGCCAACCCCAATCTAACATTTCGACAATCCTTAGCAAATTCTGGATGTAGATGGTCAAAAGTTTGCCAAGCTGGAGAATCAGCTGGATGTCTCATACAACCATCTTTTGTACGTTTTTCCTCATGCCATCTCATTTGAGATGCAATTTTAGAAGACATAAATAGTCTTTGTAATCTAGGTTTTAAGGGAAAATGCCACAACACTTTTTGAGGAATTTTCCTTTTTTCCCTAGTTGGATCATTTTCTGAAGCAACCCACCTAAGCTCATTACATGTTTCACATGAAGTTCTTTTTTCAGCACTACCCCAATAAAGAGAACAATCATTAGGACATGCATCGATCTTTTCATAACCCAGCTCCAATGAATTCATCAATTTCTCAGCCTCATAGTAAGAAGACGGCAAATTAGTCATGGCCTCCGGAAATGCTTCTCTCAACAGTTCAACAAGCATATTAAAAATCTTGTTACTCATCTTACCCAGGCATTTTAGGTGAAGCAAACGAATAATGAAAGACAATTTCGAGAAATTTTTGCAACCACTGTACAAATCCTGTTGAGAATCATCAATCAATTTGTAAAATTTTTCAGCCTCTGAAACAGGAATGCCCCCTTCTCTATTCAATTCATTTGTTCCCTGTGGTATCCCAAATACATCATGGACCAAGTCTTGCATGTCATTAGTCCCATTTGAAACCCCAATTGATGTATTTTCAGAATTAGATATGGCTTCATTGTAGTTTGAAAGTTCTCCATGTGCTATCCAATTATTATAACCCTTGATAAATCCTATCACTTTCAAATGATTATATGCTTCCATTTTTGTCACACAAACACCCATGCCGCAATCTTTGCAAGGACACAAAATCTTTCCGTCGCAACTTGATCTTGAAAATGCGAAGTTTAGAAACATTTGAAGTCATGTCTCGTACTTTTCACGTGTTCTTGGAAAATCCATCCATCTTTTATCCATACTTTTAATATAAATAAATTTCCTCCAACGAGCTTCCAATAGCCTACTTTTTAAACTCAGGTCGTGGCTTACAAGTCCCTAATTTCAAGTTCAAGAATTTACAGTCTACTAAATCAAGCAGCCAGCAAATAAAGGAAATCAACAAAATGCAAAATTTCTCAACAATCTATAAAAACAGAATTTGCAAGTAAGCGGATAGAAATTTTATTTACCTAATAACAGAAAAAAACCCTTCGTACCAACTCCTGCGCTCACGTCTTCGCAAAATTCCTTAAGTTCAATCTGAAATGTCAATGGTTAAACAAACACATGCGCGTGAAAACTAAAGGCGAAATTCAAGAATTTTACTAAATTTCTATCAAAGTATACATACATCTTTGGTGTGTAGTGATTAATTTTATAAGTCATCTCTTTAGAAATACATGCAGCTGATGGCATAGGTAATTGGAAAAAAGAATGATAGAAAAGTCCCCTAGCTTCTAATCATGCCTATGAAGATCCTTATGAACATGTCAAAATACTTTGACCCAACTGCATCAATGTCTCTGTCTTATTAATCTAAAAGTCCCCTTTTTTGGGCTCAAAATTTGCAATATAATAGACTGATCAAGTGCAGAAGACACTTAGTACAAGCGTTATACTATATATTTCAAGCAACTCATGTACTGATTAGACATACAATTTAAAATAGAAAAATGCTGTAAAGATGCAAGTACTACATAGAATTTAACATAGAAAAAAGCAATAGTGATATAAGTGATACCATTGGTTGAAATATGCACTTAGCCGGAGGACCACCTTTGTGGCAAAAGCCAAAAGGCAGCAAAGGTTACCTTTGTTATGCAAATTTTGTGCCTCACATTGGCAGTCCATTATCTGCATCTTAATTGTCTTTGGGCTTACATAGTCACGGTTTCCCAATTTTGTCACCAGAATAATTTCCTACTAGGCATATATAGACCATGGTCCTTGTTTCATTTATTTATATCGAACTTGTTGCTGAGTGTTCATGATTACGATAAGCAATGCAATTTGGTTGAAGTTCTCTATTCACAGTTTTGCTTAACCGTCCCTACCCCCAAACAGAACTAGCTGCCTAAATAAACTTCAATTACAGCTAGGTTTCATAGAAAAAAATGAAAAACAGGGGGGAATTGACTTTTTATCGAACAGGTTTTGGGCAACATACTAATCACCCATGGACACTTTATTAGCTAGCCTATGTACAATTATGGCATGACAATAGAAAAAATGTAACATGGACATAAAGATCGATCTCCTCACAAAATACGCAATCCAATTGAACAAATTTCCTCAAGTTTTCATCTCCATTGCAGCAAAAGAAAAAGCATCCAACACCGAGTTGCTATTAATGCTACAATTAGATAGATATCACATTTAAATCTTTCAATAATCTTAAATGAGGACAATATAACTCAACTAGCGACAGCTCAGGCCAAGAATCTTTACTTCTCAGAAAAAAATTTCCAAGTTGCAGGACAATACAATTTCCTCCTTTTAATTCTGATTACCTTAATTTCCAAGTTGCAGGTAATTTCTTGACAATGAAATCAAACATAAGAGCTTCATTGTGTTTACCATTTTGATTTTGGAACAACATTTGCGCGCCTGAAGTATCTTCCAGCTTTCCCAATGTACAGCTCCGATCTTCTAATTTTACTCCCTGCCTGCCCTTCCAGATGTCTTAGCCGAAGGATTTAAAGTTGAGGTTAGAAAAGATGAAGATGGTTGTTTGCGGAGATAGCTTGACCAACATTCTAGATTAGCTGAGATAGATTGTATGCGGAGAGGTGAGAGATATGGGAAGAAGAAAATTTTCACCAAGTCCTTTTGCCGGCAAAATGAAACTTCAGAGTACTTTACCAAGTGTCTGGAGCCAAATTAAAACGATGTCGTTTGTCTTTTTTTTTTCTCACATTTTCCCAAGTGTCATGATAGGTAGCCAAAAGGCACATTATTATTTTATATCATGATAAAATAAAAAAATTATAGTGCATATTATTGAGTTGGTTAATAAGTGTCATGATACGTTTGGTATAATGACACAAACCAACAAGTGTCCTTATAGACATGTCAGGAAAGGCCATTTTTGTTGTAGTGAGGTATAAGCAGCAGAAAACTAAAATTTTGATCCCTATGAACATATCCATTTTGGTTAGATTCTATGGGGTTAAAAGTAATTAAGAAGATTACTTTCAAATAATGAAGATCTTCTTAAGTTTGAGGCCAAAGTTGGTATAATCTACTCAAGTTATGCACATGTTCAACTTCTAATAGTGATCCACACGAATTCTAATGCAAGAAATCTCTTATGTAGTTTCACCTATAATGAGATAAGTACTAGCTCTCCATCAAGAATAAATCTCACGAGTTGATGAACATGTGGAAAACAAGAAATCCTAGTTCGTCAACTAGGAATCCGATCAAGAGAATGAGAAAAGAAATAACCGATTTCTTCTCTCTTGATTGGCCAAAATTTGGTATTTTTCTCTCCCTAGATTTGCTCTAAAATATCACATACTTCTGTGTAAATTTATATCTTATTGTTTTAAGTTATGACGATATATATAGACAAATAAAGAATTTAATTCTAGTAGGAAATACATAACTAGTTCCAATAGGATTTAGTTTTCATTTTCTAATATAACTCTTGTTTTAGAAGACTTATCCATACCTACATAATAATCCGTTGAAGTTTAATTTGTCTAACGAATTAAATTATAAGTTTTTAAATTGAGTATCTTTTAATTTTATACAAAAGAAAATCTTAATGTGTGTGACTTAATCACAAGAATTGGAATTCTTGTGGCAATAAGTAAAAATTGGAATTCTTAATCACAAGAATTAGATAAATTAAACCACTTTAAATTATCATTGATTAACCATAATTGACTAACTTACATTTATAGATCAAGATTGGCTTTTAATAAAACATCATGGCCACCAAAGTATAAAGAAAAATTCAAGTAGATGATTTCACTTTTCCATTCATGTTCACCATATAATTATTATCCTTTATTAAATTTATCTCACATTAATTTAGGGTATGAAACATGTGCCAACTCTAATGTGATGAATCATCTTCTTATTACCAAAATGTAACTCTTAATAAATATATACTTAGATACACATACTTAAGATTTGTCCTCTTAGTATTCAAATTTTTCAAGTTATATTTTAATAAGTGGCTAATAATGAAATAATTCCTCTATTATTAAAGATGGTGAATCCTTACAGATTAGATTACTCACTATCCTTTTGTACTTCATGCTATAAGCAATTAGAGATGGTAACCGTCAGGTTTTGGATTGGGAGGCCCATTGTCCCATTGTCAAATAACTTTTCCCATCCTTGCCCCCGGCCCCGCCCCGTGTTCCCTGCCCCTGCTCCAGTGAGTGCCCACAGGGGAAGACACCAGTACAACGTAAGATCCTTCCAACAACATGAAACTACTTTAAGTTTTCAAAGATTGGCCTAACCAGGAACCCAGGTGTACTACTGAAGTAACATCATCTCCACCCAACTATAATCAACAAACATGCATATAAAGCAACTTCTATCAAAAGGGCTACAAAACAAACAAACGAGAAGGGGGAAAAATCAATATATAACGCTTATTACATAATAATACCGGCAGTTGAGTAGTAAAATAAATAATTGTATTTGTTAAATGGGCAAGGTAGAATGAGTAATCCTAAATCCTTTCAAATCCAATGAATCATAACAAAGCTAAATCTTGAATTTATAATTATTATGTTTTGTATGTCATATAATTTTTTCCATGTGGGATAGAGCGGGACGGGCCGGGTGTATCCTCTCTCATCACCCGCCCCATTTAAGACCGGGGAGAAAAATCCCCCGTCCAATCCCATCCTAGTCTTATCCCATTCTATTAGTTTCTCGCTGACACTAGCTTTCATTGTCATCCTTTTATCCAATCTCTAATGATATAGTTACTCTAATATGTATAATAATCAAGAGAGTCAAAATATAATAATTCATATTTAAATATTATAATAATTTAAGTAGTAGAATCACTTATACATACGACATATAGAGAGTATATCATTAATACTTAAATAGTTATTTATATGATATTTTCTATGCACATCAATTTAGTGAATTTGATTATCTTATTAAACACTTATGTAACTAGTTTTGACATCATTGCAAATAATGTATACTACAACCATCAAGACCAAGAAATATAATATGTGCTAATCTATTTATATTAATAATATCCCATATATTAATATCGACAAGAACTTAGTTAAGGTACTACCCTGCTCATTTAGTAAACATAAGTGGCCCACTCTTTCTAAATCCAGCTTCAACCGAGCATACGTCCACCGCGGGATTAGGAAAAGTGGAAATTTCTTTATATGTTAAGTCTTTTCCTTTGGAATACTGGGGGCCGCCTCGCCCTTCTTGGAAGAATCATGCTGAAGTTGTTGGCCCTTGGTCGTCCTTGAGGAAAGGACCTAGAAAAGCAGAGAAAAACAGAATAGGGGATTCTGCACGTGGTCAGCTCATTCAAATCTGTAGGTCACTACAAGCCCCATACCAAACTGTGCTCGTTTTCTCTGGATTCTGTAGGTAATCGTATTTGGGCCAAACCCTCCTATACTTTCTTGAAACGATGCGCCAATGAATAAATATATCTGGGTATATGTTTATTTTGAGAAGTTTATCATAACACTTGTCATAACATATATCTAGGTACATGTTTATTTTGAGTTGTTTATCTATTTAATTGAAATAACAATACAATGAATAAGATTAGCGGTGGCAATGGGGCGGGGGATCCTTCCCCCGTCCCCCGCCCCATTGTCAAATAACTCCCCCCATCCCCCGCCCCTTGCCCCACACCCCCCGCCTCGCCCCGCCCCGCCCCGCGTATGAGGATTCGCAAATTTATTTATTTTAAATTCCTATTACTGACTTATTTAAATATTTAAATACTCATTTACTCCGAATATTTTATTTCAACCTTTTTAGACCCAAATACATGGAACTATGACTTACTTATAATTTTAAAATGACTCGTTTCAAAACTTAATTTTTGAAAACTCGTTAAGTGAGAATAGTGAAAACGCGTTTGGAAACAATAATCGATTCGAGAATACAATAAGCTTGGAAAATTGGAGACTTGTACATTAGTCTTGAAATAGGTATTTTTATGTTTAAGTGTTCAATTATTAGTTAGTAAAACTATCGTTATAAGAATTTCTTGAAAATTTCACTTTATCGCGCACAAATCAGAAATACGCGTTTTCGCGTGCGCGATTAATTGAGGGACTTTAAACCTTTAGTTTTAGACCATTAAAAGTGAAGAATAATAGTATGAATGGAAGTGCATTAGAGGTTTAGTGTACAAGTGAAACAAACCCGAGAGGAATCGGGCGCGAAATGCGCGCGAATGCGTGGCCATATATTTAACCTTCTCAAGGAAGCTTTATTTTCAGCACACACACACACACTCTCTCTCTCTCTCTTCATTCAAGACAGCCGGCCACCCCCAAGGAAGAAACAAGACCAAAAGCTTTTCATTTTCTTGCTCATTTCTTGTCCAAATCATCTCAAATTTTTACCACAACTTGCAAATCACTTGGTGATCATCTTAAGCTAGGAAAGGGGCTTCATTTGCACAGTTTTCTTGAGCTCCATTGGACATAAAATTTCTGCCTTGATCATCTAAGAAGGTATACAATGATCAACCCCTTGATTCTTGATTTATGGAAGTTATATTGCACTTGTGATCTCATAAATTCATATAAGTAGTTTTAGATGGTTGGGAATCTTGTGTGTGGCCTCTATGAAATCCTACTATGGCTTGATGAACTGAGTTGATGGAATTTGATGTTAATTATGTTGAATTAGTGCTTAATCTAGTGAAAATAAGTGGTGTTGTGAAAGATAGCTCAAAGGGAGTGAAAGGGAAAAAAATATTACCGTTTCTGCCCCTGCCATTGCCGTACACTTTGGTGCACCTTTTTGTAGACCCATTGACTTGTTTTTTATGTAAATGTGTAATATAGGTTGTGTATAAAGTTTTCCTAAAAAATTTACGTGATTTGGATAAGTGAATGATGAGATTTCGAAAATTTGCCAAAACTGGAATTGTGTCCCGTATTGCTCTGGCAGTGATTTTGTTTCGGCCATAACTCTTTGTTCCGATGCTGAAATCGAGTGTCGTTTCTGGAACTAGAAACTAGGTATTTCCAGTTTTCCAATAGTATAAAATGCATGCCCTGATTCCACCTGAGTGAGCCGTACCAGCCTTGTAAAGTTGCTTGTTCTATTTCGCATCTGTACTGGAAGCTCTGTTCTGAGCTGCGATTTGATGCTCAACTATGAGCTAGTTGTGGACAGAATTTTAAATGATTCCTTCTAAGAAATTGTAGCCTTATGAATTTAGTTTTTAACACCACTGACCACGCTCAATTCTGAGTTGAATTGAGTGAGATGTGGTCGAATTTCTGTCTTTGTGAAAGAAAATCCTAATTCTGGACTGATCTATAGCTAATCTTGATTTGGGACTTGTTATTCGAAATCTTTGGTGTTAATCACCTACCAAATGTATCTTAGATGTTTCTTAGACATTGTCTATGCAAATGAATCATATTTGAGATGTTTTTGTTGGCCAAACGTTTGGGGAAAAGGAAACGGAACTACAAGGCAATTTTGCCTTGGAAATTTTTGGAGTTTTAATAACTTGGTTAACTGACTTCCTGTGCGAGTTTTTGCATGAAAATTTACAGGGGAATAGCCCTTATATGGTAGTGTAATATTGCTAATTTTGGGGTATTCCAAGTTCATTTAGATGCTCAACTAAAGTACCAAAACTCAAGCTTTAAACTTGGAAAACCCCTGTTTGAGGAGGAAATTTCAGTAACTTTGAGCCACTACATCTTGGTGCTCAAAACTCCAATTCTTGTTCCTCTGGTTGTGTTGAAAACTTTGATTGTAACTCTAATTGAGTGCCAAATTTCAGAGTCTAGTTCAACATTGTGTGAATTTTACAGAATTTCCAAACTTTGCCGAAAGTCAACCCAAATCTGTCTGGGCATTCCAAAACAGCCACTTTGAGCCAAATTTTTGAATATCTTCCATTTGGAATCATGGAAAGGTGTCTTCTAGGAACTTTTAGTACTTTAGAAGTAATTTCCAACGGTACCAAATTTTCCAATTTGGGACTTTCAGAGAGTGAGTTATGATTTTTCCAAGAATGCCCCTAAATTCGATAATTCCTAGTCTTTTGAAAATTTTTGCACGGGAACCATTTTCAAAGAATCCGGTCGTATATCCAGCCAGTTCTTGGCTGGACAGTTGGCCGGATTGGTGGTGAAAATTGAAAAAAAATTTTGGATCCTCACTGGCTTGAATCCGATCGACAATCCGACCGGATATCCGGCCAACTTTTGGCCGGATTGTGACGTGGCTTCTACAGTCCATCTTCGATCGTTTGTTTGAAAAAAAAATGATTTACACCTACTCATTTCCGTCCAACGATTTCAAAGATGAAAACTGAATTTTTCTTGTATATTTAAACCCCACTTTTGAGTCTCGATTTATAAGAAATTAAGACTCATTTTCGTAACGTTTTCTTAGATTGTACAAGAGTGCAATCTTTCTTGAAAATTAGGGGTTTTAAGTGATAGTATGTAATAAACAACTATTATTTGCTCAGGTGCTCAAGGAAACCTTCAAGAGGATCTCGAAGGGAACACCTATAGACTTGTTTACGCACTTACTCTTCTGTTTCAATTAGTGAGTGTCAAGTGCATGAATATTTGGAATTTATGTGAATTGCTCATTATAAAATGGATGGGTTATAACTGCTGAGTCGAGGATGTACTTTATCAAATGCATTCTCAATAAAATGAATTATAATTGAATTGCCAGAATTGAATTGCATTATATGCTATGGCTGTATATGTCATTGGAGTGAATCTCCTCGATTTATAATTGAACTGTATGACTGCCGATTGGAGTGCGCTCATCGGCCTATAATGGCATTTGTCGATTGGACTGAATGTCATCAACCCTTATAATTATAATCGTATAATCGGGTCTCTGAGTGATAGCATGTACCACACCGATTCGGGTGGGAGGTACCTCGTATGTCAGATCAAAACCCTAAATAAATGATCGGTTCTCTGAACGATAGCATGTACCACACCGATCCGGGTGGAAGGTACCTCTCATGTCATCTCAAAACCATAAACCATCCTAAGTCGATTGGAGCGATGTCTCATCGACTATTGGACGATAGTATGTATTACACCAATTTGGGTGGGAGGTACCTCTCATTCGATTCAGAACTATAAGCAAAGCATAAGTCGATTGGAGCGATGTCTCATCGACCACGGAGCGATAGTATGTACCACACCGATTTGGGTGGGAGGTATCTCTTATTCAACTTAGAACCATAAATGTATAATCGACCACCGAGCGATAGTATGTACCACACCGATTCGGGTGGAAGGTACCTCTCATTCGACTCAGAATCATAAATGGAATAAGTAAAGTTCTACGGACTATTGGATTGGATTTTGGCAAAGCAAGTGGAAATGAGCTCCTAAGAGCTCCCGTATCCTTCTTGAATGTGTTTTGTGAATATTCGGGAATTGGTTGAATGTTATAGTTTTATCTCTTGTACCAGCTTTATTGCTACTTGAATTACCTGCTTGCATGATTTTCTTGGCCTCACTGAACGTCAGCTCATCCCATTAGTTTTGTTTTCCTTAACAGGAGCTGAAATGAAGGGAATTATGGAGAGGTCAACTTGATGGCCCTTTTGATTAGAATTTTGAATGTATTTGTTTAGACAACTTTTGAAAGTTGTATATTTTGAGATGTAAGATATTTTGGTAGCTTATGATGTAAGACTTGAACGATTATTAAGGAATTGACCTACCTTTATATCTTCGACTTTTAGTATCGATTGGTTATTCTTAAGTTTGAATTGAATTTGTACCGAATCCTGACGAGAGTTGGGCAGACGTCCCGCGGATACCCTTGGGTTCGCCCTGGGAGAAGTGGGGGCGTCATACCGCCCCGTCTCATTGCGGGGAAAAAATTCGACTTACCAAAAGAAGAAGAAAAAGTCATTTATTTGAAAAGAAAAAAGGGAAAAAAAATAGTCCAAGGAGAAGAACATGCAGCCGCTAGTACAAGGAAATAGCCTGCTGGTGAATCCTAAAGAACACCATCAAACCACTGAAATGTGGTCTCAAATAGGTGCTACACAAAAGATGTCAAAGTCAGGCCAGAAACAAAAACTTGAGATGGTTTCAGAAAAATAGCACTAAAAACATATGCACAACCATCCTACTAAAAACTAGTGAACAGAATTAGAAGCAGTACCCTTTGATTGTCGTAGCTTAAAGATGCTCTATCGTTTGCAGTTGGCCATTCTTGAAAGGATGCTGATGCAGATGGATATGCTCAACATAGTCAAACAATGGGTTCCCGATTTTGCTTGTCAGGCAGAAGATATGGAACAAGCTGCCTAATCCGTTCACTAATTGAAAGCATTATTTTACTGTTGGTATAAAATCAGTCGCCACTGGCCCACTGCAATTTTCACTTCCAATTCTTTCATCGAACTGATCCAATTCTTTCAGTTGTTGGCTTGTTGCTTATAGCGGTGCGGTGCTGCTGTTGCGGTGCGACTTAAAGACCAGCTTTGGCCTTTGTAAGTGAGGATGCAAGATTGAAAAATTTAGGGTTGTATTATATATATATATATATTTTTAAATGCATGCGGAGGATGGGGCGGGTGTATGTTGCCCCACCCCCGCCCCATTTTTACCCCCGTGGTGCAAGTGCCCATTGCCATCCCTAAATAAGATAAAGTGTTATTCAATAAATATAAATAATTAAGTTCCATCAACAAACCTTAAGTTCTAGGACATGCATACTAACATTACATGATTACACATGGATGCCTATTTTGGATAGAGCAAATTATCCAGTTAGACACTAAACTTTTGCAATCGTCGAGTTTTGGTCACTCAACTATTAAAAGTCTGATTTTGGCCACTAAAATATATAAAGTTAAGACGCAAGGCCATTCTATTAGATTTAGCTGTTAAGTTCGCCGATCTGTCTGTCCGCACGATTTCCAAGCCAATAGACAGGGTCAATTTAGGAAGTTCAACATGCATCTTCTTCTTCTTATCAACAACAGCATCAGCAGCAGAATATGCAGCAGCAATAGCAGAATATGCAGCAGCAGAATATGCACCAGGAGAAATGTGGAGAATGAGGAGTGCAGCTGCTTTGACTTTGGACATTTTAATCAAAAGTTAGTACCGTGAGTAGTAAATAAATACTACAAGCGTACAACGGACAACAATGGCCGCAGATTTTAATTCACCGTACCAAACCAAACCAGTTGCATCATCCATCCATTCCACACTCCACCAACCAACCTGCCTCTGTCGGCTACAAAGACATAGAAAATAGCTGATACCAAACAACAAAACCCCCCATTCTACCTGCCCCTAAATAAATAAATAAATCTATTCTAACTGCAAAATCCTTCTCCGGGGAAGGGGAAGAAACCAGGAGGGTCTTATCAGATTATCTTCCTCATATTTAATCTTCACTTCACCTTCTTTTAAGAGTTTATTAGATCTCAGACTCTCATTTTTGTTTTTCCCTCCTCCTTTTTTCTCACCCATAGATTATAGATAGAAGAAGAAATCCTAGAAAATGGATAACTCTAGCCAAAAGAACCAAATCCTAGAAAACCCAGATTGTCAAACCATCCCCGGAGAAGACCAACAACACCCCGCCATTGCCCCGTCCTCAATCCCACCTCCTCATTTATCCATAGCCACCATCTCCCTCTCTCTCTCCGCCATCCTCCCCTCCCATTTCCTCACCCCACCTCTCCCAATGCACATTTGGCAAATTTTCTTCTCGGATTTTGTGCAGTCCATGAAGTTATCATTATTGTCTTCATCCCACAAACACAAGTAGGCAAATGAGGCATTGATGTAGGCGGCATGGATCTTGCTGGCACGGCTCTTGGTGGCGTTGAGCTTGGTCCTACTTCCTCTAATCCAAGCTGGGCTTCTTCCATTTCCTTCTCTTTTGTAGTTTCTCAGGTACTCTACCTTCTTTAGGTTTATATAATAAGAAGAAAAAGATGCATGTTGAACTTCCTAAATTGACCTTGTCTTTTGTCTTGGAAATCGCTCGGACAGACAGATCAGCGAACTTAACGGCTAAATCTAAGAATGGCCTCGCGTCTTAATTTTATACATTTTAGTGGCCAAAACTAGATTTTTAACAGTTGAGTGACCAAAACTCTATGATTGCAAAAGTTTAGTGGCTAACCGAATAATTTGCTCTTTTGGATATCTACAAGTATATGAATTAGGGCTTGACTCTTCTTTATCAAAGTCATTAGGGTTTGGGTACGAGTCTAAGTATGAATATGGTGCCTTTGTATCTAGATTTAACAATGACTATAACTACACTGAGGTTGGGGCAATCCTGTTTATGTTGTTAAATATGGATTTGTTCACACCAATTCGATTGTAGTATTCTATAATTGGTCATATCCAGATATGGATTAGTACGTTCTAACGAATTCATAGTATTCACACCAATTCGATTATAGTATTTCATAAATTCGTAACATTTATTCCATCCATCCGTCCTCGTTTAGAAGAAATCAAACTTGCACATCATAATCAAATAGTCGTGTCCTCCCCTGTCATGTCACCATCTAATGATGACAAAGTACTTACGAAAAAGGGCGGAAGACCTTGTTTGGAAGCCAAATTTTTTGTCAAGTTTGTCTGCTACAAGTTTTTTTAAAAAAGCTACAGTAACCTCAAAAAAAATTTCAAAATTTTTAAACTATATACTTCAAAATATTAAAAAAAATACACTTCAAAATTTTTTTAAAAAACTTCTATAGTAAGTTATAGTAAAATTTTAGACAAACACCCAAAAAACTCACCTTCCAAACGGGTCAGCAAAATAACACTAACCAAATATTTTCATACTGTATCTATTATTCAGTTAGCAAATATAGAAAAAATCCGAAGAAGTCACTTACAAGCCATCAATATCAAAACCTCCTAATTCTAATCCTAGTATTCATTATTTAAACATTTTAATTGAATTATGTAGACACTTTAAAGTTATCAAATTACTACTTATTGATGCAATAACTCAAAAATTGAGCCACTTGGAAGTATTTAATCCTTTTAAATTCGAAACTTCTAAGTAGAGGTATCACAGTTCAATTATGTTCACCCGTTCAAACCCGCTAACTAATAACCTACCCAAAACTCGTCCACGATTTTGAATGAGTCTAAATAGGTGTTCACTTAAACTTATTTAGTTGGTAGGTAGTAGATTAACTTGACTCACTCATTTATAATCATTTAAAAATAATTATATATTTGAACTCAACTTTTAGTAAATGCTAAATAAGTAAATTTTAATTTCTTATCAATTTAATAACAATAAAAATACTATTATTTCTTACCAAACGGCATACAAAAAATTTTAAAAAAAAGTAAAATATTAAATGACTCATAAATGGATAATTGGCTATAACCATACCCATTTCTTAAATAAATATAAATGTGTAACCATTTATACCCATTTATTTAAATGGGTTAATCTAATTATATCTATATCTTAATTATGACCTGTCCAAACCCACTCGATCCACTCATTTTGATACCTCAACTTCTAAGCAAATCAATGGTTTGTCTCACGTAGAAAATTTTGATGTTGGAAACCTTCAACATAAATTCCAAGGTGCATAATTTCTGACGTTCAAAAGGCCACATCCTCGAACTTGTCTAGTGACTAGGCTTTCCTAGACTTCTGTAGTTCTGTTCAGTTATTCTATTATTAGCCCGTAAAACAAAATTTCCAATTCTTCGTTTACAATAATAAAACCAAATTCAGTGAAAGAATGGCACCCTCACACCTTGCACAAGCCCAAAATAATTTAGTAAATTCTCTAATTAATAAAGTTGGATGACTTGAAAGAACATTTTGACTAATTGATGACCAAATACAACAACTTCGAAACACTAAATTAACGGTTAATTCACCTAAAAAGAATTACCTAGCTGCTATGATCATAGCTTTTTTTCTTTTTTTCCTTTCTAAGTCTTCCCTCTCCTTCTAACACCATCAATTATTAAGCACGAGATTCGGACCTGAAATTTGATTAGAGAGAGACAGCTCTCAAGCTCTGGCTATTGAATCAATACCAATATGTTTATATGATCATATCAACATGAAAAACATCTTGTCTAATACTTTAATGGATAAGCAAAACCTGTCGTGCACAGTTCAAGGTCTTCGTCAACATGTCGATTTTCCCTTTTTTTCTGAATAAAATATGCAACGTGTTTCTGGAAGTAGCTGTTCAGAACGAAATAGCAAGACAATTGTGATGGTCCCAGGCACGAGATGGACAACCGCCCCAGTAATTCATTGCCAAATAAACCGTAAAGCGAAAGTTCACAGAAAAATTCTGTGGGACTACTGGGATAATTATTGTTTTAGCAGCCTAAATTTGGCCTGCTACCATCTTATTGCCATAAATGTTAAATTATTAGGCGTGAAGTCTTTTCATTAATTTATTATTTTGACCAGTTGAAGCCTCGTTTTCCTATTCCATTTCCAGGCTATCGTTTTTTTTTTTTTTTTGCGAGCAAAAATGCCTTAGTGGGGAATACTAACCTAACTTTTTATTAATATAATAACAAATTGAGGATAGAGAGGGACAGACATAGCCTCAAATACAAAATGCTCAAATAAAAATAAATAAAGAGTACTATTTTCTTACAATAATTAATTTAATATAAGGAAAACAAATTCTATCAAACTGATAACAGCATGGAAATTCATTGCCGCTAGCTCCAAGGTTGAGTCGAATACATGTTTGCTAGCGAAAGTTTACAAAAAAATTTACAAAGAGAAAAATGCAATTTTTATACTTAAACTTTGATAGATGAGCAGTTTTGCTCCTCCCAAATTTTGGACGTAAACAAATCTAGTATCCAAACTTTCAACTTTTGAACACATTTAATACTCTTGATGATTTTTTTCTAAATTGCTACTTGAAAAAGTCACGTGGCAGTCACATGTCTAGCAACTATTAATAAAAAATTGTCAAAAAATATAAAATATCCTTTTGATAAAATTATTAGTTCTTAAACTTAGTACTTAGTGTAAGAAGGATATTTTATTTGATAAAATTATTAATCCTTAAACTTAGTACTTAGTGTCCAAAGGATATTTTACATGACATTTAGTGTCAGAAGAATGTTTTACTTTTTTGGCATTTTTTTATACAATAATTACCGGACATATGACTATCATGTAACTTTTTTTGGTAGTAATTTAGAAAAAATCCGTCAAGAGTACTAAATGTGCTCAATAGTTGAAAGACTGGCTACTAGATTTGTTTTTGTCCAAAATTTGGGAATTAAAACTGCACATGTGTCAAAATTTGGGTGCCAAAACTGTATTTTTTCCAATTTACAAAAGAAGCCAAATCGTCTGCTAGCTTCGAAGGATTTTCCAGCATATCTCTTCATATGATTTTTTAATATTTTGCCTAGCTGTTGGGCACTAAAAATTCTGGGATATAAGTAAATCAGCGCTAGCGATTGTTTTTTCCAAATTAATTTCCTTCTGATACTTGATTACGTTATTGTTCAAAATTGATACATAATTAATTAGGGTATTTTTGAACAAACTCTAACCGATCAAGTCAAGCTGAATCGCTAGCTTTTTAATTTGATTGTCATTTGTGATTTTGTATTGCTATAGATTGAATGCAAAATTATATATTAACCTTGATGAGACTTGCGAACCATCAAACTCAGCTTCGGATGTCGCTTTCTTGCTCCATCCCACTAGTTGGAATATCTTTATACCATTATCTAACATCAGGAATCAGCGATCCAAACATATATAAAACATTAAAAATAAGGATCTTTTTATTGGGTGCCACTAGTTAAAATTTTTAAATTTCACTCAATCTGTCATGCATATGTATACACTAATAATTAATATCGTCTTTTAACTTTTATATATTTTTTGTAATTAGTTTTACATTTTTAAAAATTTCACTTCAAAGTATGTTATATATGTGTGTGTGTGTGTGTCTTAATGAGTATTCAATTGGCACCAATTAGACAAATCTTAAAAAAAAATAAAATCTAGAAGGTCTATCTACCAAGTTGCAAGTCATATTTTCTTTTTTTTGAATTGATAATTCCTATTTTACAGCTACTTTATACTAAGGAAAAGGGATGAATTCAAAGAGGTTAATAGGAAATTTAAAGAAAATTGAACCACCTTCGAGCCAGAAGACACTTGCTAGTGAAATTTTTAAGAAAAATTAAAGAAACATGTTAATCGAGAATTTGATCATTTAATTTACATTAACGAGAACTTTGACTCTCTTTTTAACAAGTTGCACGTCAGAACCAATCATCGGTACAACCTCAAAAGAAAAGAAAAGAAAAAGGCAAAAGAAAAACCTATCATCAGTACCCACATGTTAGACCTTGGGGCTCTAATCATCTCTCTGTAGATTCCAGTCGTGTATGTCTGCGCACGTGGGGATATTCTACAAACTTAACCAGGATGATTTTCCTTAGTATCTCTCTGACTCTGAGTGTGTTTCCCTCTACCAGCATTCATTGGTCTCTACGGGCGAGATTGTCTACAGCTGGACTGAAACGAGATTGTCTCTTTGCACCTGCAACTGTAGACAATAAAAAATGGTCACATCGAATCGTATGCTAAATTAAAATTTTTTTTGTGGTCTTTAAGCAAACAAGCTTGAAGCCGATTAAACGTTTTGAATGGTTAAGATTAAGGCTCTAATAAGAGGTTCGGGTTCAACTTCGCATCAAATTTTAATTATTTTAAAACTTATCAATTTATTCTAACTAAATATTAGTCTTAATCATATTATTTGCGGTTTCTTTTTCTAAATTTTTTTACTAGGAAAAAGATAAAATTTAAAAAATAGGAAGGAAGAGGGAATTTAAAGTTCAAAACTTCTAATTTTTGGAATCTCAACCTATTACTTGTGGATTATTGTTGTATTATTGTTAAATCATAGTCTGTGTTTTAAAAAAATGTAATGAGTGACAACCCGTATTGAGTTACTTGTATACATATTGAAACGAAAACACAGATTGAAGAGCCAAGATGACACCACCTCAGCCAAGGCTCCATCAGTCAATCTAAGTTTAGTCAGACAAAGTAACCATGACTTTACGGGTCATGTAAGCACCTCTACAGAATCATCTATGACCACACTTTCCTTTCATCTTCCTATTTCGGTATTTCCCACCTTTACGTCTTGCTCTATCTTCAATGCATTCAATCTTACACCCTTCCAAGAAGCAGCAGCCCTCGTGCATTAAAAAAGCTCCAAAACCATACCCTATTTAAGCCTTATGTATAACCAACATTGTTCATTCATATTCCAACTTCCAAAATATACCGAATTTGCAGTCTTCCCCAAGCAGGTACCCTTGAATCTGAATTAACTTTCTTTTTGTGTTAATTCTTGTCTGCTGTAGAAATGGATATTCTGCCACAAATGAAAAGCAGAAGCAAGAGCAAGAGGAAGAGATCTGCAGATTCACTACTTAAAGTTGTCTACATTTCTAGCCCCATGAAGGTAAAGACTAGTGCATCAAGGTTCAGAACTCTTGTTCAAGAACTCACTGGCCGAGAATCTGATATCTCGCGGTTCATGGATAATAATGCTAGAGAAGCTCAAGAATTTGAGATTCTTCCTGATACTTATAGGGTATCAAACTCAATGACCAATGCTAACAAACGTAATCAGCATCATCTGTCATTGTTTCCATCATTTCCTGGGGAGGATCCTCACCGGGATTCGCCTACATGCTCGGACTCTTTGTTAGAGCAGGCACCTTCTTTTGGAGATGTGTTATTGAAAGAGAAATACTATCAGGAATTGCTAACATCGGATTTGTTTTCTAACAACTCTGAATTCGATGTCCTTGGAAGCTATGATGAACTATAAATTAGTGCTCTTTTTATTCTTTTTTGTCTTTTCTCTTTCCCGTCTGATCTTGTACACTACCTTTGTTAGTTTGGGGCTTAACTGTAACAGTTTAGATGTATTCAGTGATTAATTACGACAATACAGAATTTAATAGCTTTGGATAAGATCTTAGTGACAAAAGAGTTTAGATAATTGACACGAATGGCGATCAACTTTTCGTTGGGCCCCTATATTATATTTGGGTGCTTGGGCTGCTAGCAGCTATACTTCATTACTTTTGTTCAATATTTTGAAAATCAGATCGAATCAGTCAGTTTGACCGATTAGCTGATTGACTAATGGCACCATTCCAATTCACTACTAAATTCAAAAAATCAATTGAACCAATCAAATCCATTCAAGGAACATATGGAATTAGTTCATACTAATTATTTTTTTTTTTAAGTTTAAAGTCATCCAATTTAAAAGTCATCCAACTGAATTGAATCAGTTGAATCGAGTTAAACTGTGAACTAAAAGTTCATCTAGTTCACTTTATAGTCCAGATTTAAAAACATTGCTTCTATTCAACCGAGACACGGGCTAAAAGAGTCGAGGAGAATCACTGATTTAGTCTTTCAACATTTTTATGTAAACTAATTTTTTTTGTAAACTTTGTTTAGGCAAATTTAGTGTTGAAACTTTAATATTACATGCAATTTAATATTTTTATGACAGCACCACTAATTGAAGTTTTAACACAAAAAATTCAAGCCAGTCAAGGTCAATACAGAAGCTATAAATCCGGTCCAATATTAAAAACAAGAAACATAAAACTTTACATAAAAAAAGGGACAAAAGCTAAATTTTCATTGGATTGGGATGAAAAAAAGTGGAAAATCCTCACCCCCCAAAAAAACATTGTTGTAATTTTTTCTTGTTCTTTGTCTCATCACTAGCTCTAACTAGCGTTTGATTGGCTAATTTTTCCTATTATTCATATTAGGGCAGCATATGACTCAAGGTGAGTCGAGTATTAAGCTTATCGAGTGATGCTTGACCAATTTGTGTGAGCTCGAGTTTCAGCTCAAACTCAACAAGCCGAGGAAAATGGTAAGCAACTCGACTCAAGCGAGGAATAACCATGTTCGAGTTCAAATCAATAAAGAATAGATAAAGCTCGATAGTAGCTCGACAAATAGCTCGAGCTCAACTCTTAGCAAAACAGCTTGAGGTCAACACAAGTTTCTAGAAATTCAAATTGGTATGGAACCGGCTTCTTGTAACCTATTCTGATCAAATTTAAGCCTAATAACAGCATCATACAATGCCTTGCAAGTTGGCACCTAATTAATTTAACAATTCTTTAGTCCAACAATGAATTTAAAAGTAACAAACTCAGTTGTTAATTGTCCAATAATACAATAACGAAATCATAAATGAATGAACGAAAAATAGTCCAACAATATTTCAATCCAAATTTCAAATACAAGTAGTCAAGTACACAAACAGGGTTCAAACTTGATAAGCAACTTTTCCATAGTGTCTTGGCCTCCTAGTCCTAGGCATCATTTCTTGATTGTTCCCTTTTGATCAGCAATGAACATGCCACAAGGTTCTCCTCTCCAATGTCCACATCCGTTGTCTCCACTGTCCAGAAGCTTTCAGTAGCAAAATTGACTTAATCAATTAGATAGCTAATCAGTAGTCTAAAGATAAAAGTAGGAACAAGCTTTTCACTAAGTTTGGAACAATGTACAAGAACATAGCTGATTAGCCTTTATTTTACTTATTTTTAGTTAAGTTTTAGGTTAAGTTTTTGGTGTGTTTTAAATTAAAATGGAAGATTTGAATTCCTTTATAAGTTACTTTTCATACAAGTAGTGTTTCCTAACCAAAACATGAAAAAGTGTGGGTTAATATGTAAATTTGTGTTGTTTTGTAGGTTTTGGTAACATAAGAAGAGATTCAAAGCAAAAAGAGTATGACAGCTTTGACACATCGTGGCATTTTGGCTATATTTTGAGTTACAAGTATCAAATTGAGGTGATTCTTGAGCCATTTTGAAGCTAACACATATCTATATAATTCATATGAAGACATAAAAATCCAGTTCATTGAGTTTTCTAGTCAAAAAGTCAAAATACAGCGGGGAAAAGTTTCTATCAAGAGCTGAACCAGAGTATCAACCAGTCAGGGGCATTTTGATCATTTATTAGCCTACACAAATCCAAATGAGATGATTCTTGATGCATTGGAAAGCTAATGCAAATAGCTACAACTTTAGTGGTTTGATCAAGAGCTAATTCAACTTCCATCATTAAGAAAAGTGTAGTTGAAATTGGTCCAAAAACAGAGCAAAGTTGAGATTGAAGCTGAAAGTGCAAAACTGAGTACAAAGAAAATCCATGAGACAGATCTGCAAGGTGCAGGCAGGTCGTGGATCCACCTTGCAGATCTCTTATTTGTAGCTGCAACTTGCATTTTGTTCACACCAACCTTTTGACCAATTCTTCTACCAGAAAAATGACTGGAACCAGATAAAATTGAATTGGAAAAGTAGAAAACAACTTTGTTCTACATTATGAGAACATCTTCTCATCCAAAACATCTATAAATACCCCTTGAATCTCATTCATTTGAGAAATCATATTAGCAAGAGAGATAGCACCTTGTAGTGTGAAATAGAGTAGAGTAGAAGTAGAAATAGAAGTAGTTTTAACTCTACTTTCATATTGTAATTTTCAAAATTAGTTTAAGAACTTTGAGAGGGAGGTGAAAACACTCTTGTATCAAGCTTATTTGATAGATCAACTTCTGAAGGAATTCAAGGATTCAAGTTTCAAGACATTGAATAATAATTCTTCTTCCTAAACTTTATCTCTTGTTCTTATTTATTATGCTTTGTTACATGTTTGTTTCATGTTTAGATGTTCTTAATATAATGTCTAGTTAACCTTTTCCATATCTTAGGGTGAAGATGAACTTATTATAGTTTTGATTTGAAGTAGTTTGGGGATGATTATGTTTTTTCATGATTTGTTAGTTTGAGAACTTGTGCTTATACTTTATAGTTGTTTGGCCATCAACTATAAATGATTTGATAATGTTAAGCAATGAAAGTTGCCTTCTAAAAGATCTAAATTCTTAAACATTAGTCTTATTCTCACAAAAGTAGTAAATAATGGTTGGTTGGATTCATACAATAGTTTCATTGAACTTATTTAACTTGTTTCTTACCTTTTCTTTATGAACATAGGTAAAGGATGATTCAAGGAGTTAAAGGAATTGGCGAAAGCGATTTCTAGAGGAGTTAGCCAAGATGGTTTCTCCTAAATGTTTATTGGCGAAAGTAAGGACATACATTTTGAAGTTATTCCTTGACAATTCATGGAAGTATAAGCATAATCACCTTAATTAACTTCTAATCTTGACATGATAAGGAATTCTAATCCCTAGGATCCTCTCACCTCATCTTTAAGCAATTCTAATTTAACTTGACTTTATTTTCATTTACTTTCTTGCAATCTACAGCCTAGTTGGTTGGTTTTACCACCTAATGGCAGGTTTTACATTATTTATTTATAACTTCTATGGTCGGTTGTACCATTTAAGCTAACTTCTAACTCTTATGCCTGATTGTACTACCTAAGCAAACTTTTATGACCGGTTTTACTGCCTATCTAACTTTCTTTGCTTTTAATTCCTTAAACTTTGATTGTCTAGATAATAAAAGAAGTGATTAAACTCAAGTGATTGCCAAACTCTAAATCCCTGTAGGATCGATACCTATTATCCCTATGCTCAATAAATAAACCTATACTTGCGAAAATAGGGTAATAAGGTTTTAAAATTTGTAGTATAATAAAATACCCTATCAATAGCATTCAAATTTCTTCAAAACTAGAATTAAGCAGGAACAAACGCTATCATCGTGCCGCCACTTGATCACTGAATAAGAAAAATATAACCAACATACATTGTCTTAGATTGTCATCAGATTATGGAAGCAACATGCTACCGAAAACAAATCAGTAGCCAAAAAAAAGAAAGGAACAATACACCTAGCTCCCAAAACAACCACAAAGGGAATAAATATAAATCATCACATCTATGACTTATGAGAACTACGACATAATATAAAGAAAACCTCAAACATGATAGCATCAAGGTTTAGCTATTAAAGTCTTATGTGCTATCTTTGCTTTCTACAAAAAGAAAAAATAAAGAAAAAGATTAAGCCAATTGTAAAACACATTTCAAGTAGTAGATATAGTAATTTAATTGCATACTCACTTTATCCCTTTTTCTTAACCCTGTGTAACTTATGATATCAATCACTAGCACACATCAATATTTTTATAGTTTCTGGTGCCAAAGAAGCATGATAGGCATCGATCACTATAGTTCCAATATTAAATATAGCTTCTAATGCTATAGTGTGGATGGAATGGCTAAAATATCAGCAATCATGTCAGGACTCACAAAAATTTATTATTTTAAATTCCATTTCGAGCTTATTTAAATATTTAATGGCCTGTTTGTTCCGAATATTATTTTATAACCTCTTTAGACCTAATTACATGAGTCTATAGCTTCGTTATATTTTTAAAGTGACTTGTTTCAAAATTTAATTTTTGGAAGCTCGTTAAGTGAAAATAGTGAATACGCGTTTGGAGATTATAGCTGATTTGGGGTGCAATAAGCTTGAAAAATTGGAGACTTGCACAATGGTCTTAAAATAGATATTTTTATGTTTAAGTGTTCAATTATTAGTTAGTGATACTATCGTTATAAGAATTCTTAGAGATTTCAATGTATCGCGCTTAAATAGGAAATACACGCTTTTCACGCGCGATTTAATTGAGGGACTTTAGACCCTTATTTTGGGACAATTAAGAGTGAATAATATTTATATGAATGTAAGTGCATTAGAGGTTTAGTGCACTAGAGAAATAAACTTGAGAGGAATCGAGTACAAAACGCGCGCGTCCACGTGCGAAGGAGAGTTGACTTTTAGACAAACATGAGCCACACATTAAAGCTTCTCTTGGAAGTTACATTTGATCAAACCACTCCCTCTCTCCTCACTAAGACAGCCGGCCATCAAGACAAGAAAAACAACTTCAAGCTCTTCAAATTTCTTCATCAAATCTTCATCAAACTTCCTCCAATTCACTTCTAATTCCACCCACACTTAGTTTAACACTTGGAGATTGCATCTAGCTAAGAAAAGGAGCTGCAATCCGCAGGTTTTCTTGAGCATTGTTGGACCGAAATTTCTGCTTGGTTCTTCTAAACAAGTAAGCAATGATCAACCCTTCAAATCTTGCTTTAGGGATGTAGTAGTGCACATTTAAGAGCATGCATGCATATGGGTAGATTGTTTATGTTGAAAAATTATTGTGTCGGCTCTATGAACTCCCATTTGGATTGGATGGACTGATTTGGTGAATGATGATGAAATTAATGTTGGTTTAGTGTTTATATTAGTGGAATAATGTTGGGTTGTTGATAGAAACTCAAGGATGGTGCAATGAACAAAAGTAACCATTTTACCCCTGCCATGTTCGTGACCTTTGGTGCGAAATTTTGAGATTCTAATGGCTTGATTATAATGTATACATGTTATATGGATGGTGTAGAAAGTTTCATTGAAAAATAACATGATTTGGTGGGTCAAATGTGTTGATTTCCAAAGTTTGGCAGAATTGGAAAATTTTCCCGGATTGCCCAGGCAGTCATCTTGTTTTGGTTATAACTTTTTACTCCGATGTCAAAATCGAGTGCGTTTGTGGCACTGGAAACTAGATATTCCCAGCTTTCTATTGGTATAAAATGCACTTCCTGGTTCCACTTGAGTGAGCCAAACCATTCATTTAAAAATTACTGTCCTGTCTTGTTAGTTTCCTAGAAGGCAGAACATGAACTACAACTTGAGGCTCAAATGTGGACTAGTAGTGAACAGATTTCGAAAATGGTTTCTTCTGAGAAATTGTAGTTTTGAGGATGTATTTTCCAACGCCACTAACCACGCTCAATTCTTATTTAAATTGAGTGAATTATGGCCAAAGTTTGAAACTGACTCAATGAGGAAATTCCTCATTTTGGGTTAAATCCTTAACTAATCTTGGTTTGGGACTTGTACCTGAAATTATTGGTGTTAATCACCCACAAACTTTGTCTTGGATGCCTCTTAGACATTTTCTATGCAAATGGACTGTGTTTGAGGTACTTTGTAAGCCAAGCGTTTTGAAAACGGAAAACGGAACCCACAAGGCAGATTTGCCTTGGAAATTTTGGAATTTCGGAGATTTGGTTATCTGACTTCCCGTGCTTATTTATTTATGAAATTTGGTAGAGGAATAACCCTTATATGGTAGTGTAATACTACTAATTTTGATACCATTCCGAGTCCATTTCGATACTCGAACAAAATCCCAAAGTTGGTACCTTAAACCTGGAAATTTCATGATTTTCTCAAATGTCCAGCAACTTTGAGCTACTATATCTCGGTGCTCAAAACTCCAATTCCTGTTCCGCTTATTGTATTTTAAACTTTGATTGTAACTCTAATTGAGTTTCAAATTTTAGAGACTAGTTCCAATTCTGTGAATTTTGCCGAATTTCCAAAATTGGCGAAAAACCAACCCCGAAACTGCCTCGATAATCCAGAACAGAAACTTTGAGCCAAATTTTGAATGTCCTCCACTTAGATTCATGAAAATGTGTCTTCTAGAAACTTTTAGCACTTTGAAAGATGTTTCCAACGGTACTAAATTTTCTAATTTTGGACTTGTAGAAAGTGAGATACGATTTTGCAAAGTGAGTGTAACAAATCTGAAAATTCATAACTTAAAGGAAATGGAGTTTTTTTTCAAACTCGCTCTTTTCCTTTGATATCACTTGATCGTTTTACATTCGATTTCAAAGATAGAAATCAGATTTCGCTTGTGTTTTAAAATTCCACTTTTGAGTCTCGATTTACGAATAATTAAAACTCATTTTCGTGAAATTTTCTAAAAATTGGCGTTTATAAGTGATTGTTCATTATTAATTACTCAGGCTTGCACTAGGACCTTCAAGAGGATCCCACGGTGGACGCTTGAACTTCAAGTGCCATTTCTTCTTGTTTACTTGGTGAGTGTCAAGTGCATGTTTACTTGAACTCCTGTGAACTCGATACATGTTTACTTGTTATTGATACTTGAGATTTTGAAATTTGAGACAAGAGTGTACTTTATCGCACTCGTTCTCGCTTGAAATAAATAACTCGTACTTGAAATGCTTGAATATCTCAATTGCTTGAATATGTCACATGCTTGTATGACTTGAAATAGTATGCTATAGCTGCATACGTCGCTGGAGTGAATCTCCTCGACACCCGAATATGCTTGAGGGACGCCCAAATCTCATTGGTCATCCTTGGACTCGAGCCGGCATGGGTTTGGTCGGGCTCCTTGGTAAACCATGGGAAAAAAATAAAAACTTGATCTAGTGAGAGATCTCGCTTGGCATACTCAAATAGTATCGCCTTAAACAAATGACAGGCGGGCCCGATACAGGGGTATGTAAGGTGAAAGGGAATAGGTTAAGTGGAGTTCTACGGACTAAATCTACCCGATTGATGGAGTGTCAATGTGTGAAGGTTATTGATCGTGCAAGTGGAATATAGCTTCTGAGAGCTCCAGTATTCTTGAATTGTTTCTGTTTACTTTTCCAAATGAGTGGCTAATTATTGAAATATTATTGTTTGACTTGTAAATTTGAATTGTTACTTGAACAATGTGCTTGCATGTGTGTTCTTGGCATCACAAGCGTTTTGCTCACCCTGTAGATTTGTTTTCCTTAACATGATTTGGGCTTGGAATGAGATTCGGAAGAAAATTCCCTTTTGTGTACTTTTGTAATAGGCTTCCGATTCTTTTGACTAGACATTTGGCTATTGTGTATTTTGGGCTGTATTATGGGAACCCGATGTAAGGATTGGATAATTGTTAAATATAGTTAAGTTTGAACGCTTCCGCACTAATTGTATTTATATTATCTGGTTGTTGACATCTAGCACCGCTATAAGCTTGAACGGAAATTGCTTAAGTCCTGACGAGAGTTGGGCAGGCGTTCCATGGATACCCTTTGGTTTGCCTTAGGGAGAAGTGGGGGCGTCACAAATCATCCTAAGCAAAATCTTGTACTTTGTTGTGTCTTTTCACCATTTCAAAGCATCTAAATTCTCAATATCTAGATTTGAATTCTCATTGGTAGTGAGAAGACCATCTTCAAAGTGGATGTCTAGCTCATTATTTTATGGTTGAATACTTTTCACTGTCTTAATATGAGTGAGGAATTCCTTTATACCCATAAGAGGTGCTGAATTTGAATTATTGCTGCTCTTGCTTGGTGGATCCTTTGTTATAAGGTGAGAACTCATTCTTGTATAACTTGAACTTGAAGCATGCATCTCTACACATTTGGCATATATTTCATATAGTGCTTCCTAAACCTTTATTATATTGGCTTGCACATCATGTGGAGGATACATTAAAGGAAAACAATAATTTATCACACTCATTTTGTACCTAGCATCCAAAATAGCATCTATAAGCATCAACAAGCTGCTCTCACACTAGTACTTATCAAATTTCAACTTCAACTTTTGAATCATTGATTCAGCAAAGTAATCTTCATCAGCAGTTTTACTATCTACTAATGTTTTAATTTGACAAATGATAGGGTATTTTACTACACTACAAATTTTAAAACCTTATTACTCTATTTTCGCAAGTATATAGAGATAATCTGTGTCGATCCCACAGGGACTTAGAGTTGGGCAATCATTTGAGTTTAATCGCTTGCTTTATTATCTAGATAATCAAAGTATAAGAAAGTAAAAGCAAAGAAAGTTAACTTGGTGGTAAAATCAGCCATAAGAGTTAGAAGTTAACTTAGGTAGTACAACCGGCCATAAGAAGTTATAAGCAAATGATGTAAAACCAACCATTAGGTGGTAAAACCAGCTATATAGACAGTAAGTTGCAAGAAAGTAAATAAAAGTAAAGACAAGTTATATTAGAATTGCTTAAAGATTAGGTGAGAGGATCCTAGGGATTAGAATCCCTTATTATGTCAAGTTTAGAAGTTAGTTAAGGTGATTATGCTTATGCTTTCATGAATTGTCAAGGAATAACTTCCAAACAGATGTCCTTGCTTTCGCTAATGGACATTTATGAGAAACCACCTTGGCTAATTCCTCTATAAATTGCTTTCATCAATTTCTTTAACTTCTTGAATCATCCGTCACCTATGTTCATAGAGAAAAGGTAAGAAACAAGTTAAATAAACTCAATGAAGTTATTATATGAATCTAACCAACCATTGTTCACTGCTTTCGTGAGAATAAGGCTAATGTTTAAGAATTTAGATCTATTAAAGGCAACTTTCATTGCTCAATTTGAATCAAATCATTTATAGTTGATGGCCAAACAACCATAAAGCATAAGCACAAGTTCTCGAACTAACAAATTATGAAAAAGCATAATCATGCCTTAACTACTTCAAATAAAAAAACTTAGCTAGACATCATATTAAGAACATCTAAACCTGAAACAAACTTGTAAAAAAGTATGGCAAATAAGAACAAGAGACAAAGTTTAGGAAGAAGAATTCTTATTCAATATCTTGAAACTTGAATCCTTGAATTCTTTCACAAGTTGATCTCTCAAATAAGTTTGATACAAGAGCGTTTGCACCTCCCTCTCAAAACTCTTAAACTAAGAAAAAAAATTTCATTATGAAAGTAGAGATAAAACTACTCCTATCTCTACTTCTATTCTACTCTACTTCATACTACAAGGAGCTATTTCTTGCTAACATTCTTCTCAAATGAATGAGATTTAAGGAGCATTTATAGATATTTTGGAAGAGAAGATGTTCTCATAATGTAGACACAAAGTTGTTTTCTACTTTTCCAACTCAATTCTAGCTGGTTCCAGCCGTTTTTTTCTTGTAAAGGAATTGGTCAAAAAGGTTGCGTGAACAAAATGTAAGTTGCAGCTGTGAATCAGGGATCCGTGACTCTATACCTTGTGGATTGCCTCATGGACCTTCGTTGCACTCAATTTTGCACATTCAGCTTCAATCTCAACTTTGCTTTGTTTTTGGTCCAATTTCAACTGCGACTTTCTTGATGATGGAGGCTAAATTAGCTCTTGAATAAAACGTGAAAGTTGTAGGTCTTTCAGTTAGCTTTCCAATAGGTCAAGAGTTATCTCATTTGAATTTTGTAGGGTGCAAAATGACCAAAATATCCCTGACTGGTAAATGGTCTATTTCGGCTTTTGACAAAAAAAATTTCCCACTATATTTTGACTTTTTGACTATAAATCTCAATGAATTGGATTTTGATATCTTCATAAGAGTTTTACATTCAAAATGGTTCAAGAATCACCTTAATCAGATGCTTGTAGCTCAAGCTATCATCAGAATACCACGATGTGTCAAAGCTGTGAAACTCTTTTTGTCTTCAATCAATTCATATGAGACCAAAACCTACAACAACAACAACATAAACTTGCATATTAACCCACACTTTTGCATGTTTTGGTTAAGAAACACTACTTGTATGAAAATTAACTCATAAAGGAATTCAAATCTTCCATTTTTACTTAAAACACACCAAAAACATAACCTAAAACCTAACTAAAAATAGGTAAAATAAAAACTAATCAAATTCTCCCACATTTGAACTATTGCTTGTTCTCAAGCAATTAAGAATTGCAAACCATTATAATAGTTCAAACATGACCTGTTTGAACGACTCATAGTTAGTGCGCTAGACGAACTCACGAGGTCGGAGATAGTGTTGCCACGTTTGAAGAGCTCGAACTAAAGCCAGTAATTCCTTGTCATAGGTCAAGTAGTTTAGTGAAACTCCATTCAATTTGTCACTAAAATAGGCAAGTAGTCGACCTTCTTGGAGTAGAACAGCTCCAACACCTATACTAGGGTTTTGGTAGAAAAATAAATGGAAAAAAAAAGAAAAGAAAAGGATATTAACCTGAATCAAGAGCCGAAACTCTGATACTAGATGATACGAACTCGACCCAACAAGAACTTGTCTTGAAGAACCGAATCGATCAGGCAGCGGAAGGATCTATTTTGATCAGGTTATGGAACAATAACTATCTTGTTAGACCTAAAGAGAATCCGTCTCTAGAAATCTAGTGGATTGATTATTGGCTTGAAAGAACAAGATAATGTGATCATCTTGCCTTGAACACTACAAGTATCCAAGTTAAGAAACTCAAGTTCCATCAAAGAACTCCATAAAAGAAGACAACTTTCTTTTTATTAATTCATCTTCAATATCATATATTGAATAGTTAAATAATGTTGGCTATTTATAGCCTTACAAGACTCAACCCCAATTTAAATTGGAAACAATACAAGTTTCCTTATTTGACTTGACTTCCAAACTTGACATAACTTTCTAAACAAATTTGGAAGCAATTAACTACTTTCCCAAAACTCTAATGCAACTAGAATAGGAAACTAACTAACTCAAATTGGCTTAACTATGGTCAACATGACCTTAGCCTTTATTCCCTAATTCAAACAACTTACTTAATTCTCAAATTAACTCTAATTAACAGCTAACATTGTCGAAAACTCAATTAAATAAATGATAATAAGAAATAAGCATGACACGGGGTTGGATTTTCAATGATTTTCGAACCCGATTGCACCATCAACCATCATTGGAATGTGAAGACTTGTAAAATGAATTTTTTGGACTTGTAAGGAATCCAAATCGTCATGTTCCTAGAAATCTAGTGGATTGGTTATTGACTTGAACAATAACTACCTTGCTAGACCTAAAGAGAACCCGTTTCTAGAAACCTAGTGAATTGGTTATTGGGTTGAAAGAACAAGATGATGTGATCATCTTGCCTTGAACACCACAAGTATCTAAGCTAAATACTTCATACAGTTCAAGAAAAAACTCAAGTTCCATCAAGGAACTCCATAAAAGGAGACAACTCTTTTTTTATTAATTCATCTTCAATATCATATGTCTTCCTCAATAGTTACATAAAGTTGGCTATTTATAGCTTTACACGACTCTGAAACCAAATCTAAGTTGGAAACAAATCAAGTTTCCTTATTTGACTTGACTTCTAAACTTGAGACAATTTCCTAAACAAATTTGGAAGCAATTAACTACTTTTCTAAAACTCTAATTCAACTAGAATAGGAAACTAACTAACTCAAATTGGCTTAACTATGGTCAACATGACCTTAGCCTTTATTCCCTAATTCAAACAACTTACTTAACTCTCAATTTGGAAATCAATCAAGATTTGGAAGCCAATTAAAATTTGAAAAATTTGGATCTTCAATGATTCTCGAGCCCGATTGCACCATCATTGGAATGTGAATACTTGTAAAATGAAAGGAATCTGTGCAAATCTTCATGTTCTCATCAACATTCCCCGAGTTACTCCTTTGTAAGCAAGCACTCGATTTGAGAACAAATCATCTTTCAAAAGGAGGGGAATGATGAGAATATGAAAATCTGGATCCCCTTCAAATCTAGGGAAATTTGTTTTACAACTTGATCATGGTGCAATCGGACTCAAGAATCATTGAAGATCCGAACCCTTGTCATGTTTATGTCTTTTTATTGTTTATTTAATTAAGATACTAGCAATAATTTTTAGTTAATTAGAATTAGTCTTGAGTTATTTTTGAGTCGTTAATAAGGGAAATAAAGGCTAAAGTCATGTTGACCATATTTAAATCCATTTGAGTTAGTTTCCAATTCCAGTTGAATTAGAGTTTTAGGAAAGTAATTAATTGTTTTCAAGTTGGTTTAGGTCTTTGAGTCTTGTAAAATGCTATAAATAAGCCTCAAGTGTCAATTTTTTGATAGTCAAGTCAGATGATGAATAAAATTTGAGAGTTTTATCTTTCTTGTTCCTTGGAAACGTTCCTTGATACAAAGTGAGTCGTGTCTCCTTTGCTCAAGTTTTGACTTATCAATTCAAGATCACATTGAATTGTGGCGCCATTCTACCAAACACATCTTGATTTGCTATCTTGTTGAGTTGTGGGTCACGGTTAGATTCAATAAAGAGAGCCCCGCGGCTCAAGGCCCGCTTGGGGATCATGTTCACATTACTCCTAGTGGTCCAATCACTTGGGCACGTGCTAAAAAGCTTAGAGAGTGATTTCAAACTAACACAACTTCTTACATCATGATCATCATGCTAACATCATGATTCATGTCATTCCAATCTTACATCACAATTTCAAATTTACAATCACTTTCCCAAAATATATAACATCCAGAAGTGTCTAGTCGATTACAATTAAAACACTAATACAAAAGTGCCTCAAGTCGGCATTTGTTTAACTCCTTCCAATCGGGTTCCTATTAAGGAAAACAAACTAATGGGATGAGCCAATACTCAGTGAAGCCAAGAAACACACATGCAAACACGTAATCCAAGTAGCCACAAATTACATGGTAGTAAAACTATAAGTTCGAATAATTCACATTTCGAATAGGAAAATAAACAGAAATAATTCAAAGATACTGTAACTCTCAGGAGCTAAATTCCATGTAGTCGAGTCAAAATCTTGATCACATCTCATGTTGATACTCCGTCAACCACATAAGTATCAAATCCGTAGATACACCACTTTTCTTCGAATCCCATCACCGTTACACTCCCTTACCGGGCTCGCTCATCAAAGTTTTGATAATACTCGAGTATATTATGGCAATACTGCGCGAGTAATGTTGAGCAAGATCTCTCCAATAGATCATACTCTACGAATATCACATGGTTTGCTAAACTTATCGACCAAGCCCATACTGGTTCGATTCACAAAGTTAACCAACGAGTTTGGGCGTCCCCCGAATACGAATATGAATGCAAATATGAATACGAATATAAGTCGATGAGCAATGCTCAAATCAACGATTCCAAAGAGGAATCACAAATAGGAATCACATATACGAATCACAAATATGAATCACATCCACATTACTATATACAAGTTGAATATGAATTCACATAGCAAAATACGAATATAATTTCGTTCGAAAGAGAACGAGTGCGGTATAGTACACACTCATCTCAAAATTTAAATTCACATAACGGATAAGAAACAGTTAACCACTTAGCAACAAATTCATGAACTTGATACTCACCAATCGAAACAAGGGAGTAAGTGCGTAAACGAGTCTTTAGGTGTTCCTCTCGAGATCCTCTTGAAGGTCTCCTTGAGCACCTGATCAAATAGTAATTATCTATTATACACTATCGCTTAAAACCCCTAATTATCGAGGAAGATTGCACACTTGTACAATCTAAGAAAATATCATGAAAATGAGCCCTATTTACTTGTAAATCGAGGATTAAAGGCGGGGTTTTAAAGCACAAGAAAAATCTGGTTTTCATTTCTAAATTCAAGTGTAAAACAATCATGTGATATCGAAGGAAAAAGGAGAATTCGAAAAACTCCATTTCCTTAAGTTTCGAAAATTTCAGTTTTGATACGAGATCTTTGAAAAATCGTATCTTACTCTTTACAAGTCCAAAATCGGAAAACTTGGTACCGTTGAAAACTACTTCCAAAGTACTAAAAGTTTCTAGAAGACATTTTTCCATGATTCCAAATGGAAGGTATTCAAAATTTGTCTCAAAATTGCTATTTTGGCTTGCGAGACAGTTTCGGGGTTGGTTTTCAGCAGAGTTTGGAAATTCAGCAAAATTCACACAATGTGAACCAGCCTTTGAAATTTGGAACTTAATTAGAGTCGTAAACAAAGTTTAAAACATAATAAGTAGAACAAGAATTGGAGTTTTGAACACCAAGATATAGTAGCTCAAAGTTGCTGAAAAATCGAAACTTTTAGGCAATTTCCAAGTTCAAATCACAAACTTTGGGACTTTGGTTAAGCATTGAAACGGACTCGGAATGGCACCGAATTTGGCAGTATTACACTACCATATAAGGGATATTCTTCTGTCAAATTTCATGAAAAAATATGTACATGAAGTTGGTTAACAAAGTCACGAAAGTTTCTAAATTTTCAAGGCAAAGCTGCCTTGTGCTACCATCCCTTTTCTAAATCATTTGGCTAATGAAATATTTTCAAACATGGTTCATTTGTGTAGACAATGTCTAAATAACATTCAAGATACATTTTTTTAGGTGATTAACATCAAGAATTTAGAAATAACAAGTCCCAAGTCAAGATTGGCCATTCGGCTAAGAGAAAAGGAAAAGTTTTCTAGATTCGAAGAGTAATTTCGGGACATCATTTGCATATCAAAATAGTTTTAGAATATCACCAAATTTTGTACAATTAAACCTCCATATGAGCACTACTCCTCTATCAAATTTCATTTGAAAATTCACGCGGGAAGGTAGTTAACTAAACCATCAAAGTTCAAGAAATTTTCCAAGGCAAAACTGTCTTCTAGCTCTTCTTTCCTTTTTAAACATTTTGTCCAATGCAACCAACCGAAATCTGGTTTATTTATGAAACAAAGTCCAAGGAACATCTAATATAAAGTTTGATAGATATTGGACATCAAAGTTTCCAAAACAACAAGTCCCAAATCAAGCTAGGCCATTTAACTAGCCAAAAGAGGATTTTCAAGCAAAAATCCAGGTCTGTAATTTGGCCATATCTCACTCAATTCAACTTGGAATTGAGTGTAGTTGGTGGCATTGAAAACTAGATTCATAAGGTTACAATGTTTTAGAAGAAATCATTTTCAAAATCTATCCACAACTAGCTCACATTTGAGCATCAATTCACTGCTCAAAACAGAGCTCCCAGTGTAGACGTGAAACAGGGCAGTCATGTTTAAACGATTGGTATGGACTGCTCAGGTGGAATCAGAATGTGCATTTTATATCGTTGGAAAGCTGGAAATGTCAAGTTTCTAGTGCCACAAACGGCACTGATTTTGACATCGGAGTAAAAAGTTATGCCAAAACAAAAACACTGCTAGAGCAGTTGCGGGAAAAATTTCCAGTTTTGCTGGTTTCCGAAAATACATCATTTGACCAACCAAATCACGTTATTTTTTTATGAAACTTTCTACACAATCCACACAACATATATACATCATAACTAAGTCATTAGAACCACAAAAAATCACTCTAAAGGTCACGGACAACAAAGGGGCAGAAATGGAAAATTTTCACCTTCACTTCCCTTTGAACTTTCCTTCAACAATACAACCTATTTCCACTAAATTAACCATTAATCCAACATTAAGAATATCAAAACACAACAAATCAGTCCATCAAGCCATTGTGGGATTTTATAGAGCCCACTCACCAAAATCCAACATAAATAAAGCTACCCACATGAATATATGAGGTTATATGTGCAATACAACTTCCATAAGTTAAGATTTTGAAGGTTGATCATCACTTACTTACTTAGATAATTAAGGCAGAAATTTCGATCCTTATTTGCTCAAGAAAAACCATGAGAGTAGCCTCCTTTTCTAGCTTAAAGTGCTCTCCAAGTGTTTAGTAAAGTGTGGTTAAAATTTGAGGTGATTTGGTGAAAGATTAGTGAAGATTTGAAGAAGAAATTGAAGAAGAAACTTGGTTCTTTTTCTCTTGAAATGCACGGCTGGAAAGGGAACAAAAGTGAGTGTGTTTTGGGCTCTAATGAAGCTTCCAAAAGAAGCTAAAATGTGTGGCTCCAATTAATTCAGAAGTCAACCCTTTCTCCCGCGCGCACGCGCGCACGTTTCGTGCTCGATTTCTCTCGAGTTTATTTCACTAGTGTCCTAAACCTCTAATGCACTTCATTCATACTATTATTATTCACTCTTAATAGTTTAAAAATAATGGTTTTAAGTCCGTCAATTAATCGAGCGCGTAAAAATGTGTACTCCCGATTTAAGCGCGATAAAGTGAAATTTCCAAAAAATTCTTATAACGATAGTATAACTAACTATCACTTGAGCACTTAAACATAAAAATACCTATTTCAAGACTAATGTACAAGTTTTCAATTTTTCAAATTCATTGTACTCTCAAATCGGCTATAGTCTCCAAACACGTATTCACTATTCTCACTTAACGAGTTTTCAAAAAAAAATTACTTTTGGAATCAAGTCATTTTTAAAATACATGTGAGCCATAGTTCCATGTATTTGAGCAATAAAATGTTGAAATAAAATATTCGAAGAAAACGTGTGAGTAAATAACTAATTAAACCAGTAAAATAAAATAAAATAAGAAAATTTCAGGTCCTCACACTCTTCCACGATATGGTACTCCTAACTAGCAAGTAGGTATAATCTGATGTTGATTTCATACTATCTTGACATTCGACATAATCGGAATCAGTATAACCAATGATTTTGAATTTATCTAACTTCCGATACGTGAGCATGTAATCTTTAATTTTCTGTAAATACTGCAAGATCTGTTTGGTTGCTTTCAAATGATCTAATTCAAGATTACTTAAATATCTATCCAATATTTCAGTAATGTACATAATATTCGAACGCGTACATAATTGAGTATACATTAGACTCCCTACTGCTGCTGACGTATGAAGAATCTTTTGCATTTTTTTCGTCAAAAGTATTCTTAGAATATTGGTCGAGACTAAATTTATCTCCTTTAGTTATAGGGATGTCACTTGATTTATATTTTACATATCATATTTTTTAAGAACCTTTTCGATATAATTCTTTTGCGATTATTCCAAAATACCTTGAGACGATTTCGATGTATCTGTATGCCTAACACAATAGATGCATCACTAAGATCTTTCATCTCAAAATTATTAGTTAGAAATCTCTTGACTTCATGCAATAAACCTATATCGTTACTAGCAAGTAAAGTGTCATCAACATACAATATCAGAAAAATATATATACTCTCACAGAACTTATGGTATATACAATCATTTTCTAAATTCATTTCAAAATCAAATAAGATGATCACTTGATGAAATTTGAAATACTATTGTCGACGCTTGTTTGAATCCATAGATGAATTTTTAAATTTACAAACCATATTTTTTGGATCTCCCAATACAAAGTTTTCTAACTGCACCATATAGATCGTCTTATCAATATTACCATTGAAAAATGTTGTCTTTACATCTATCTGGTGTGACACAAGATTGAAATGAACCACTAATGTTATGAAAATTCTAAAAGAGTCTTTCGAAAAGACTGGAGAAAATATTTTTTTATAGTCGAGACATTTCTTTTGTGTAAATTTTTTAGCGACAAGACGAGTTTTATATCTTTTCACATTACCTTTCGAATCTCTTTTGATTTTAAATATCCATTTATAACCAATAGATTTCGTATCTTCTGGCAATAAGACAAGATCCCAAACAGCATTGTCTTTCATGGATTTAATCTCTTTATTCATGGTATCGATCCACTTTTGGAAATTTAAATTTTTCATGACTTGATGAAAGTTGGTTCATCTTCTATCAATTCAGTCTCATCCTCATGTTCTTGGAGAAAAATAATGTAATCATTTGGCACTGTACTTCTCCTTTCTCTAGTAGATCTTCTTAATGACACTGATTTTTGGAGAGGGAGAGTTTGTTCGTCTATAATAGTTTATTTTTCGACATTTTCTTGATTTATTATGTCATGATCAAGGTCAGGAATGAGATCCTGAATAAGATCAATGACACTTATGAGAATATTGACATATTTCTCTTTAAAAACAAGATCCCTTACTGTATTTTCTCTTCCAAACTCGATACCTCAAAGAACCAGACATTTCATGTCTCAAAAATCGATTTAGTTATGGAATCATAAAACTTGTAACCCCTAAATCTTTCAAACCCTAAATCTTTCAAACTATCCAATAAAATAATAACTAACCATTCTTGAATTCAGTTTCTTTTTATTTGGCCCATAAGGTCTTGTCTCAGCTAGACATCCCTATTATGCAAATGCATCAAACTGAGTTTTTTCCCTATTCAAATCTCATAAGGAGTTTTGATAGTTGATTTAGTTGAAACTCTGTTAAGGATATATGTTGCAGTCTTAAGTGGTTCTCCCCTGAGTGACTCTGGTAAAATAGAATGACATATCATACTACTTATCATGTCTTTAAGTATTTTATTTCATCTTTCAACTACACCATTCATAGTGAGTGAACCCGGCATAGTGTACTGTGGGACGATACCACATTTCTCTAGATATTTAGTAAATGGTTTTGGACGTTGTTTATCTGAACCGTCATATCTACCATAGTACTCATCACCACGGTCAGATCTGACGCTTTTAATTCTTTTGTTGAGTTGGTTCTCAACTTCAACTTTAAAATTTTTGAACACGTCCAATGATTGTAATTTTTCAGAAATGAGATATATGTAACCATATTTCAAACAGATGTAGGAAATGACCCACAAATGTCTGTATGTATAAGTTTTAAGACATTTACGGACCTATTGGTTTCAAATATCCTTTTATTGGTTTGCTTTTCCTTTATACAGTTAACATAATCATCAAATTTTGTAAAATTCAAGGAGTCGAGAATTTCATTTGATACAAGTTTTTCCATTCTCTGTTTGGAAATATGTCACAATCTCTTGTGTCATAATGCAGTCGAATTCTCATTGGTTAATTTTCTCATTACTTCTCTAGTACTCAAATGTAGAGATTCATTAAATGAGACAATTATATCAATTAAATATAGATGATCTTAGTGCATTAAAGAACCAGAACCAACCAATTTTGAATCATGAAATAATTTAAACTTTTCATTTTCAAATGAATAAAAATAATCAAATTTGTCCAAAATAGAAATAAAAATCAAATTCCGTCGAAAAGATGGTACAAGAAATGTTTCATTAAGATTCAAATAAAATCCGACCTTTAACAATAATATAAAAACTCCTATTATCTCAACTTGAACTGTTTTGCCATCGCTTACGTAGATATATATTTATTATCATTAGATTTTTGGCAATTCAGACACCCCTACATAGACACATTGATGTGAATTGTTGCATCAGAATCTAACCACCATGTGTGTCTAGGTATCGAAATTAAATTAACCTCAAAACAAACTAAATTAAGATATATACATTTTTTAACACGCTAAGCGTGATAGTTGATGCAATGTTTCTTTTTATGCCCTTTAACTTCACAGAAGAAACAACTATTCTTTTCCTGATCAACTGATTTTTTTGTTGATTCTTTAATGGTGCTATACCTGTAGCTTCTTTATCCTTTTTTCTCTTAAGTTCCTTGTTTTTATTATTAGTGGTTGAGACCAGATTAGCACTCTGTCTGATCTTATTTCACCCTTTTCTCTTCCTCTACACAGTGTGAGATGAGCTCATTTAGAGACCAAGTCTCTTTTTGACAGCTGTAACTCGCTTTAAACTGACTAAACTGTGTAGGAAGAGATATTAAAATCAAATATACTAGTAACTCTTCACAGAGTACCAATTTAAGTGCATTTAATTTCAAAACAAAATGAGACATCTCCATGATATACTCTCTGATATTACCTTTACCACTATATATCATTGAAACTAAACGCGTCAACAGCATATTAATTTTAGTCTTTTCTTTCTTGACTAACCTTTTTTCAATTTTCTGAAGGAACTGTTTAGCGATAACTGCCTTTTCTGACATTATTCCTCTGAATGGTTCTGGAACGACCTTTTTAATGATCATCAAGTATAAACGATTTGATCTCTCCCACATTTCTTTATCTCTCTTTTTATCAGAGATACACTGATCTATAAAAGGTGGGGGAGGATCATCCGTTAACGTAAGGTCGAGATACATTACTCTAAATACTATCAAGAGATTTTTTTTTCCAGAACTTGAAATTTGTGTCATTCAGTATAGGAATATTATTGATGTTGGTAATAATATTTGTAAGATCAATTGCAATTGAACAAAAAATATAAAATAATTAAAACAAACTAACATAAACCAAAATAATAATAAATTCAAATGATGGTAACCCATCTCAAAATACCGATGTTTCATTAATATTTTGTCTTTGCACAAAAATATTAACTTCTAAGTGATATCTTGGCGCAGTAATAAATACTGATAATAATAACATGTCAAAAAATAAATATTTGTTTGAACCAATTTATAATTCACATGTAAAAAAATTGAATAATTATCACGTGTTTATTACCACAAATGCACATGCAATTTTGTTAAACATTGACCTTCCTTTAGGCCAATTAATATTCGCAAAATTACAAGTATCTAACTAGTTATATTCTAAAATAAACTAATTTCCACAATAGAGATCACTTTGGTAGCATATTATTTCAATTAATTTATTTCAAAATATATATAATCATATCAATATTCAAATTTAAAATTACACAAATTACACAAAAATTTTGATCGAAGTTAACTTTGGTCAACTTTGGTCAAAACCTGGTCAAATCTGGTCAAACCAATCAAATCTCATTAGGATACCAGTCAATTGGATCAAAACTTATTTGACCAAAGTCCATATCCATAATTTGACCCAAATTTATCATTTAAACCGAAAATTTTCTTAAAGTCCATAATGCCTTTTAAGACTATATATTTAATGGGCCAATCTTGTGGATTTTATAAGATTTAAATATCTTATTTAACTTTATTAGAGTTCACTTAAATTAGAGAAATCCTAATTTCTTTAACATATTAATAAATTACATATCATGCAGGTCCTACCAAATATTTTGTTAATCAAAACTCTTGAATGAATAAACTAACAAAACAAACTAAGAAAAAGATGAACAACTTCCTGCAACCAGAAATCAAGTTAATTTATAACATGGAAAGTATGTGGGTCCCACATAATTATGACCTGTGCCAACATATCAAGAGTTTCGCAAAATTCAATAATCAATCAAGACAAGCACGTGATCTTGGAACCATGTGTACTTGAACCATATGCTAACTAATCGTAACAAACAAAGCAAATATGTGTACTTGATTGTGCATCATGCTTATTGATTTCGGCAAACTCATGGATTCATATATAACCAAAAGCAATGAATTGGATAGTGCAAATTTACCAAAAATATAAGCAAACAAATTACATTAAAATCACAATTCAAGATTGTCAACCGCCGCACAATCAAAATAAAAATAATTCTAGTGAAAAAAAACTTGAAAAACTATGAATTATTTAAAACCAAATTATTTTCTAATAATCAACCATATCTTGCTCTTATACCACTTGTTGGGGTGGTTGTTTCAATTTAACTTTTGGTGAAAACCAACACCTATTAAATCCAAAATCTTTATGGCGATCATTAAGAAACAAATTAACAATAAAATTGGAGAAGCGTACCTGGATTTATATTGACAAATTGGTACTTGAATCCCTAGAGATTTTGGGGTGGCATTTCAGGTCAATACATATTTACCAATTCTTGAGAGAGTCCTTTAATTTCTCTCTGGTATCTTTCCTGACGATGGAATATCAGAAAAAAACTATTTTGTGGTACTAGAAAATGCGACAATAAGAACTCGTGTGACTTGGAGATCATAACCTAATTTATAGATAATATTATTATTACCTTTTGGATTCTAATTTCAATCTATTATAGAAATAGAAATTACCCTTAAGTTTCTACATATTGAAGGCCCACATCCTATTAGATAAATTAAAATTCAAATCATAATTGATCACTTTAATTGAACTTAACCTTATTTGATAGTTTACAACATATAATTATTCACATATAAGTCCAACGTTGGATTAAGGATCCAACAAGCATCACTCCCAATTGCTGCTAGCAATTGTCGAGGGAAAGTCCTTTTTTATGTGGCATCCATGAGCCCCAACGATTGGCCTACATGCAGTTAGAAAACTATCCTTCAAAGGTCCTAGACAGCAATAGAATCTGAGAAACCTTAGATTTTCCTCATGTTCAGAAGGAGTAAACTCTATTTCTCCAATTCTAATGCATATTCTCGTTTTATAGCATATTGCTTGTCAAAGGACCCCTGTATCAATTGTGATGCTTTTACCCTAGCTCTATATGCCTTGGACTCGGTAATTTTAGCATGATATTCTTCATCAGTTATTTGCCTCAATGCACCAAGGGGCATCTTTGGGTTACTCTTTATTCTATCCACATACCTGTTAGCCACCCAATCTGCACTCATCCAGTTATTTTTCCATACATGCGCGCAGCAGAATGTTCGAGCTTCATGCTCTTCACAACTAGATCTGTAGAACCCACAGACTTTTGAATAGCAACATATAAAAACCACTTACGCGGATTTCTCACTTTGCCCTTGGTTTCTTATGCTCATTTTTGTATAAGCTAATAGGCTTCCCGGTGCAAATAGAATAGTTTTTCACCGCAGCTTAAATTCAGGTGCATCTGTAAATCTTTGCCCCCACCTTGAGTTCTAGGTCTTTGCATTCATTGTCAGGTTTATAATCTGTATATGTAACACCTACATGTGGATTATTTTCATCATCATCCGAGGAACCAATATTGCTATTCAAGCCCTCACTAATATTTTCCTTATCAAACAGACTCAAGAATTCCCCTTCTCCAACATCTCCACCATTTTCACTATCTCCATTCCTTTTCTTTTTCCCCACATTTGTCTCTTGATTATCTAGACTTTCATTTATGGATTGATCTTCCACAAATACATCAAAAAGGAATTCACCATAATTAGCAAACGTAACACCATCATAATTACGGTCACCTGTGCTTGCATTATCTTCTACATTCTTATAACTACCTTCACCTTGCTCCTTTTGACCAAATTTTCCAACAATTTTTGCCTCCCCATGCAACTCTTTAGTGTTAAACTGTTCATTTTCTCTAACAGCCTCTTTTTTACTTTGTTTGGGATCATTCTTAACCACAACATTATTCTCCCTAACAATTCCTCCAGTCCTATCCAACAAGTCTATCAAGCATCCATCCTGTTCATGTGATCTATTAGACTCTGAGTTATAGTTTTGTACAACCGGGGAATTAGAATCACAGTAAATTTCCATCAACTTATGTGTCATTACATACTTACAAAACAAGCTCACATCACGGCCCCCCCCTCAGTTCTTTCAAACCTGTATTTAAATCCCTTCCCGGTTCTAGATAGTAGTAGAAAAACGTTTCCCTGTGAGCCAAATCCTTAAGCATTTCTCCTATTTCTTCCACTGACATCTTATCAATATCACACTGGTCAACATAATCAATCTTCCCACCTGCACAAGCCATTTTTTTTCCACAACGAAAGTGATCACCATGATGCACTTTTATACTAAAATTATCATCCTCAATAACTGCACAAGGAAATAATGCAATATACACATATAAGTTGTCTATAGCAGTAATACAATTTACAAATTGCAATATACATATACCCGTTTACAACTTTCCATATCAACTAGTATTTGGTAACATTAGAAAAAAAAAAAAAGAAAAAGAAAAAGAAACAAGTGGTCCCTTTGTCTTCCCGGTGCAAGACAAACCCCACTAGAATATTAAAAAGTTAAAACACTAAAATCAAATAAAAATGCATGTCAGTTGCATCTACAATTCGTCACAAAATGGTCCTATTGTTTACAAGCAAACAAGATTCTTAATAGGCACATTTCATAGCTCTATTGTCAACCTTTTTTCTTTTCTCTCTAATCACCCAAGGCCTTTTCCATATTTTGCAGAGATTTAGATGGGAAACTCGATTAAACTCTTTTATGGTTTGAAATTGGGACTTCTAGGTTTGATTATCTGAAGTTTGAAGAGGAATTTAGTGGGAGTCGATTTGAATGAGAAATAAGTTCAACTAATACAAATAAGGGTTTTTAGTCTATTGTGGGTAGGGGTGGCAATTTTCGACACGACCTGAAAACACGACACGAACCTAACACGAAATTAATGGGTTTGGGTTGAGGTTTTGGGAATTCGGGTCAGAATCGGGTTGGACCCGATGAACCCGAAAAGAAAACAGGTCGATTTCGGGTCAACCCGTGGTGACCTGATATGACCCGATATGACCCGTTTACGAATTAAAAATAATTTAATAAATATAAAAATAATTTTATCTAACTAACCTAAGTTATTCTTTTTTCAAAGGCATTAATTACTTAATCATAAATGAATTTATTTAATTTGTGTGAAGTTGAAATTATTATATTTGGACAAATAATATATTATATTATTTTTTACTTTTATACTGTTTTAATTTATTTTATATTTTGTTTGGGATAAAATACTTTTACGGTGTTTAATTTATTTTAGATTTGGTTTGGAATTACTTATTTAAATTTTTATTACTTGATTATGTAATTAGTTTTGTGAGAAATTGATTTTATTAGAAATTACAGTGATAAATTAATAAATTAAAATTAAGTTTCGGGTCATTTCGGGTCGACCCGCCAACCCGTCAACCTGAAATTTTTGGGTTCGGGTCAGTATACCTGACCCGTCACGGGTTGGCGGGTCGGGTTCGGGTCAACAGATTTCTCTGACGGGTTAACCCGAACCCGACCCGCCAACCTGATTTGGACCCGAATTGCCACCCCTAATTGTGGGGATGAGTGAGACGAAATATCTTTTTTGTCCCTATAAAGTACACTTGATGCTCACCTGACTACAATTCTGTGTAACTTAACCAGACAATTTGACAGAATGGGTTGATTGGACCTTTCCAATTGTTTAGTCGGCTGGTTGACGCAAAAAAAAAAAAAGTTTTATGGTTTCAATGAGAATCTTTAAAAGTTTAGTGGGCTCTAGTGCACTTTACCCTAATATAAATGTATCGGAATCAAGGGCTTAAGATGGAGAAAGGAAATATATCGTGGTAGGAATTTTGTGATCTACTGTTTAAGAGATTTTGCAGAAAAAAGAATCTAGGATGTGGTGGTAGAATTCAACAAATTGCAGTAGAAGAGCAGTTTGGAGTATTATTAGGAGAAATTTGAAGACCTCCAAGCGCTCACACGAATAAGAAATTCTCAATTCATTTTTGTTTCTAGTTTCATTGGTGGTTTAAAGGATGAAATTAAATGTATGCTTAAGAAGTTGCAAATTGAGAAGCTAAACATTTCAGGGTCCAATTACAAGAATAGTCACTCAAAGTATAAAGCAAGAATTTGAAGGGTAACAGTAAAACTCCATAGATAAAAGTTTGGATAATTCAGAAATCAAGGTCCTAGAGCATTCCTATAAGACTCCTATTCCTAAAGCCTTCAAGGATGCGAGCGACGCATCAAAGATGACCAAGAAAATTTTCTCACAAGGAATCCAATTCATAAAAAAAATTATGGCCCATTTTCAAGTGTGGAGAAAAATGTGGAATAGGGCACCAGTGTAAAGTAGAAATATCTAAATCTTATGCTTTCTTAAGTAGATGAGGATGCTGAATTCGTGGACACCTTGGGCGAACAAGATGAAAAGACAGGAAATCCTGGCGAGTAGATAGAATTGTCATTACATGCTTTATCTGAGGATTTGAGAAGAAAAACCATCACATTGCAAGAGGACATTGGTGGAATTCCATTTCATATTCTAGTGGATATGGGCAGCTCGGATTCCTGTATCAGTCATCATTTGGTAAGAGGACTTGAACTATCTTATGTATGTAATAACTAAATGTATCAAAATGAATGAGTCCGACAAATTTGAGCAGGTCATAATTGAATAATGGGTGTAATTGAGTCAACTAATTTACGTCTATTTAATAAATGTGTCAAAATGAGTCACCCACTATATCCATTTAATAAATGAGTACGGTTATACTTAATTACCTATTTATGACTCATTTAAAATTTTATTATTTATTTATTTTTTTGCATGTTGTTTGATAAGAAATAATGACATTTTATTATTATTAGACGGGCAGAAAATTCAAATTTATCTGCTTAATATCCACTAAAAATTGAGTTTAAATGTATAATTAATTTTAAATTGATATAAATAAGTGAGTCGAATAAAAATTTATTTAGATTCATTCAAAATTTATTGCATACCCAAGTCCACTTATTAGTGGGCATGTCAATGTAATTGAATTGTGACCGGCACCTCTATTAGTAACCAACACATTGACTATGATAGATCCAATGTCACAGGTTATGTTAAATGTCCAAAAATATTATGGTCTACTAATGACTATAGATTTAGCTTTGATATGAGGATTGCGGAGTTGGTCGGTTGGGATGTTATATTGAGTGCGGACTCAATGACCTATTATAGTCCTATCAATTTTGATTGTCAAACGCTCAATATAATTCTCTACGGTGAATTAAGAAAAATTATATTACAAGGGCTGAGACGAATTTAATAAGAGAATTCATTCAGTACAAAAAAGGTTGTTATGCTATGCAGCAGGAAGAAAAACATCATCAGGAGGATCACCCTGTGGAATTGGTTCCATTAATCAATCAATTAAAAGGATTTTTACTAAGAATAGTTTGGGGCACGCTATTGCTTTGAATTCAGAAGCACATTAAACCATACAGGTATCCTCACTCTCAAAAATCAGAAAAAATAATAAAAAAAGAGCAAGTAATAGGGATGCTTGCTAGTTGAATTATCAGGTATGGCAACAGTCCTTTTGCATCTCTTGCGTTACAAGTTAAAGAAGAAAGATGGATCGTAGCGCTTTTGTGTGGATTACAGATACTGAATCAATTAACTATCAAAGAGTATCCTATTCCAAATAAAAGGAGTACTGAATGAATTATGTGGAGCTAAGTTTTTAATAATGCTGGATTTGAGAACAGGATACCACCAGCCAATAGTCAAGCCTCAAGATATTCATAAAACTACATTTCAAACTCATGAAGGATATTATGATTTTTTGGTTATGCTTTTTAGTTTGACCAATGCTCCAGCCACTTTTCATTCATTAATGAATCAAGTTGAGTCTTATCTATGAACATTTGTTTTGATATTCTTTGACGATGTTCTAGTTCTACACTGCAACAACGTCTAGAATAGTTTTACAAGATAATCAGTTGTATGGAAAGCAAAGTAAGTGCTATTTTGCTCAAACATAAATTAAATATTTGGGGCATATTATCTCAGCAAAAGGGGCGAGTATGACTGAGATAAAAATAGAGGATGTTATTAATTGCCCTGTACTTCATTCTGTTAAGTCCTTAAAGAGGATTTCTGGGCCTCACAGGCTACTACAGAAGATTCTTAAGCATCATGGATCAATTTGTAAACCATTGACTGATCAGTTACAAAAGAATAGTATTTCTAAGCTAAAAAGGAGGATAGTTTTATAAGGAATGAAACTGCACAACAGGCCTGTGAGAAAATTAAGCTTGTCATGTGTACTGCTCTAATTCTGAGGTTGGCTGACTTCAATAAAACATTTGTTGTTGAAACTGATGCTAGCAATAATATAAGGGCAGTGTTGCAACAGGAATCTTAACCTATTGCTTACCTTAGCATAGCCTTGTCTATCAAGAATCTAGCATTATCCGTGTAAGAGAAGGAATTGCTGGCCGTGGTGTTAGCTGCTACAAAGTGGAGATACTACTTAGTAGGTAACCATTTCCATATTAAGACTAATTACTAGTCTTTGAAATTTTTACGGGAACAAAAGTTAAACTACTCCCCTGCAACACAATTTGTTGGCAAAATTACTGGGCTTGGATTACGAAATACAAGTGGTTAAAAAGAGATATGAGAATAAAGATACAAATGCTTTGTCCAGAAAAAATGCTAACAGAATCAGAGGAAATGCAAGAAAATTCGTTATTTGCTGTCACTTCTATGAAGTTTAGATGGACGGAAGAGTTGTACAATAGCTATAATAGAGATGAGTCTTGTCAGCCTTTGATAGCTCAACTTATCCTGGAACCTATATCATTGTCAGATTATCAACTGATAGATGGAATCCTCAATATAAAGGAAAGCTGTTTGTAGGCTCTGCTAATCGAATCAGAACATAACTGATGCAAGCGATGCATTCTTCTTTTATTGGAGGATACTCTTGAAATACTCTTCACTTGGAGGTTCCCCAACTGAGCCGGGGAAACCTGATGGGGATTGAATCACCATCAGACCAGACGGGTGCACCATACACCCATATGAATTTAGAACAAACCTTATATTGAGGCACATTGATGGGAGGCAAGGTTTGAACCCTTGACCCCTCACTCCATAATTAATGTGGTGGCCAACTCCTCTAGAGGAAGTTGGTTACTCTTGAAATACTTTACATAAGCTAAATCAGTATTTCACTCCGAAGGCATGAGACAAAATGTTGTCAATCTAGTTATTTACCGTGATACTTGTCAAAGATATAAAGAAGAGCATGTACCATATCCAAGGTTGTTGAAACTAATGCCGGTTCTCGAAAAAGTTTGGGAACATTTGACTATGGATTTCATAGAAAAGTTGCCCTATATGGGTATGTTCCATCCTATTGCCCTTAGGACCTTATCAGGATTCAATCATACCTACCGCAACTGATATAATGCAGGAGAGAACAAGGATAATACATAGTATTAAAGAGCACCTCTCAAAAGCCAGACAGAGAACGAAATTCTTTGTTGATAAACATAGGATAGAAAGATCATTTACAATTGGAGATGTGGTGTTTCTAAAATTGTAGCCTTTTTAGGAACAATCAGTATCAATCCGGAAGAATCTAAAGTTGTCAAAAAAGTATTATGGACTTCTTGAAGTTTTGGAGAAAGTAAAGCCAGTGGCATGTTGGAGATTTATTACATCTATCATTTCATGTTTTACTTCCCAAAAAAAGGTTGATTTGCGAAAAAATTTTCTGCTACTTCCCCTTAATATGATACTTAAGATCAATCCATAATGGAACCCAAATCAATGTTTTAAATGACGGTTATCCACTGAGATTCTCAGCTACTGATTAAATATGTCGTAAAATGGTATCACGTTGATGCTAGTAATGCCTCTTGGGAAGACCTTTCTTTTACCAGTAACCAGTTTCTCATTTCCAGCCTTGAGGACAATGCTTGTGTTAAGGAGGAGGCAATTGTCTATTCTTGTAGTTGTAATCAGTTAAGTGGATGATGTTAGAAAGTAGTTATAGGAAGAAACAGAGACAGTTAGTTTGTTACATAACTGATCAACATCTCATTGTTATATGCAAGAAGCCGATGTACACAATTCTTAAGCAAATGAATGAATAACAATTTTGTTTCTCACTCTCTCTCAATTTCTTCCATATTTTCTCTCACTTCCTTCTTCTTGTTCTCTGTCACTCTCAGACCAGTTCTCAGTTAACCAATTCTGCACTTATTCTTAATCAAAGAAATGCCATAGTCTTGGATCTTGATAGTTTTATATGTGAGGGATCAGTGTGAGCTGCAACCTTGAACATTGATTAGGAAGGCTCCGTGGGTTGTGTTGGTGATGATTGAGTCATCAATGGTGGTGATTAGGTTATAGTATTAGTGTATTGTGGCGTGTAGGGCAGTAAAGTCAGTGTCACAAAATATAGAACTCACCAACCTTGTGTGCATGAGAAAGAGAGTAAATGTTTGTATCCTTGCTTATGAGATATGAAAGAGAGGTTCCATCTTTTTGTGGTTAACCAGTCTAGCGTAAAAGCTAGATAATCATGTATGGACTACACACTTTTAGCAATTAATGGGAGTGGGTGTAGGCATCATAGAAAATTGGATAGTTATAGTTAACAAGCTTTAATTTAGCGGGAGATTTATAGTTATAGTTATAGTTAACAAGCTTTAATTTAGTGAGAGATTTAAAGGCCCAAATTTTTAAATAAACGATTTTAGATTAGAGGAAATGGTTTGGCTTTCAAATTTGCAGCTCCGAGTTTTTAAATAATTTTAGCTACATTAATTTTAAAAAACTTATCAAAGTTTTTAAAATAAACATCTCAAAATATCTAAAAATACACAAAAAAAAATTCCCTTCTTTCCCTTTTTCTTCCTTCTCCCATGTCAACCAACCACAACCTCCGTCGTTGGCCTAGTGTTGGCCACCTTTTTTTTTTTTTTATCTCTCTTCTGCTCTCCCCCTTTCCTCTTCTCTCTCCCCCATCTCCGTCTCCCACCACTAGGAATGGCAATGGGGGCGGGTGCCCCCGCGGGGGGCTCACGGGGTGGGGGTTGGAGCAGGGGGTGGGGCGGGGGCGGGGGGGAATTTTTCCCCCCGCTTAGAAACGGGGCGGGGGGCGGGGGAGTATACCCCCGCCCCATCCCCCGCCCCGCCACCCGCAAAAAATATATATATATATAAATATATATATATAAATGACTATATATTATATGTAAATTAATTAGTTATAAACTTATGATAATGATATTATTAGTTAGATGTATTATATAATGTATATTAGTTTATGTAATATAATTGATATTATCAATTATATGAATAATTATACATGTCTACTAATAGAATTTATTAAATAATTATACTAAATTTACTAATACATTTATACTAAATTTCTAATTACACTTAATAGAATAACACTTTTTTCTAAAAAAAAAAGCACAAACACAATGAAAAATTAGTGATTGCATTTGTACAAAAAGTGAAAATTTGACTATTTTAGTTATATTTATTTCATCATATTGGGTTGTATTCAAATAACTTCTGTTTGATTATTTTTATGAGTTTCAATTGTAAAATTACAATGAATAATAATTTGGTGATGTGTTGATATTTTAATACTTGATTATTTATTAAAATTTAATTATAATAAAATTGTATAATAAAATTTTATTAACCCCGCGGGTGCCCCCGAGAGGGAAGCGGGGCAAGGCGGGGCGGGGGCGGGACAGGGGACGGGGGGAACTAATAGGCAACGGGGCGGGGGACGGGGGAGGGGTCCCCCGCCCCGTTGCCATCCCTACCCACCACCATTCTTGTCCCCTGTTGCACGATCTGGTAGCATGACTAGATGGTGCGAGGGGAGGGGGAGGGAGAGAAGTTAGGGAGAGAGGGAGAGAGAAAAGAGGGGGAGACAGAAAAAAAAAATGTTGTTGTTGCTAACGTCAATTACTGGCAGAGGTTTTAATGTTGGCGGCAAGTAGTTGCCGGAAACTGACGATGGAAAGGGAGTAAGATCAATGGTGAAGTGAGGGAAAAGAAGAGGAGAGGAAAAAAAAGGAAAATGAAAAAAAAAAATTTACATCTTAAATTTTTTTTTCCAAATTTTATAATAAATATATTTAAAAAAATTCATTTGCCGAATGAGCCCTTGCCAAACGGGCCACTTGGAATTTCCAGAGAAACATATGATTACGTCCAATTTTCTAAAAAAAAAGGGCAAATTGAACTAAGTTCTAAATTCAAAAAAAAAAAAATTTCTCTTGAACTCACCCCCGGAGAACCCAAGACGAAGACCAAACAGCAAGCCAGAAAAATGGTCGACGTGTTGACTCGTTATTCGTTCCTTGGTACTTCACTCGGATCGTTATCTGTTACCCAACATTCTCTTCAAATCTCACCGTTCATTTCAATTCCAATCTAACGGTCCATATTTCCCCATTCCATTTCCAAAAATTTCAAAACCCACCGCCAAACAAATTCACTAGTCTCCCTCTCCAGTCTCCGCCACCATATAAAGCTCCCAAACCCGGTCTCATTTTCACAACACTAATCTCATTTGGCTTCTTCCAGATCTACGCACACACTCACGGGTAACTAATTCCTATCTGTTTTCCACTAGCATCAATGGCGCGTACCAAGCAGACTGCTAGGAAGTCCACCGGAGGAAAGGCCCCAAGGAAGCAGCTAGCCACCAAGGCGGCAAGGAAATCAGCTCCGGCAACTGGAGGAGTGAAGAAACCCCATCGTTTCCGTCCAGGAACGGTGGCGCTGAGAGAAATCAGGAAGTACCAGAAGAGTACCGAGCTGTTGATCCGCAAGCTCCCATTTCAGAGGCTGGTGAGGGAAATTGCTCAGGATTTCAAGACTGATCTCCGTTTCCAGAGCAGTGCTGTGGCAGCGTTGCAGGAGGCTGCGGAGGCGTACCTTGTTGGACTGTTTGAGGACACAAATCTGTGCGCCATTCACGCCAAGAGGGTCACTATTATGCCCAAGGATATCCAGCTTGCTAGGAGGATTAGGGGTGAGAGGGCTTAGGGTTTAGAAGTGCTGCCAAAATTTTTAATGATATTGTGTTTTAGGGTTTGTTGCTAGTTTGGGTAGGGATGGTAGGGTTAGGCGTGTAAATTTGGATGGGTAATCTATGATGGTGGTGTATTCAGTTGTTTCAATTTCAATCAATGAAAGTTTATTTTTCTGTCTCTTTCCTAATTATGGATTTTATTTTCAATAATTTTTGGCTTGTTGTACGAATCACTCCGTAAAATTTTAATTAGATTTCTTTGCTGATGTATTTTGCGTTTAATGAGGTAGAAATGGATTTTGATGAAGAAGCTTGCTTCACCCTCCATATTGTTTGCTCTAAATCATTGGCCAAACTTAGAGTTGAATGCAACCATTGTTGTGGATTTTTTGTCTAATGCTGTTGGGGCAATTTGATTCAGTTTTTTTTTGGTATTAAATATACCGTGTTCAGACATTGTTATCATACAGACTTCCCAATTAACAGAAAGTGGAAGCTCCAGAAGTATCACTACTGTCATCCTATTCTGTTGCTGATCTCTTTAACATGTGTTTTCCCTGCGTAGAATAATGTGGTGTGGGTTAATGGATCTTGAAGGTGAAGCTCCACTACATAGTCTACATCCTCTCGGCTTGTGCTCTGTTGCTTATTGTGTTTTCCGGCCATGGTTTCTAGAATCCCTTCTTGTGGTTCTGCATTTGTGTCGTGTGTTCTGCTAAATGTGAGCTATGTGGGCTATGTCCATTAACTATGTGTGTTTGGATTGCATTTTCTGTCATTTTTTATGGAAAAATTACTGTAGCGATTTGATATATGTGAATGAAAAAGGTGATAAGGAAATGTGATCACAGAAAACGACAATATTTTCCAACGGAAACAAGCAATCCAAACACACCCTATAATTTCACTGCACTAGTTGACACTTCTGTGTTATTGTTAATTGTTGCTAGCTTTTGACTTGTAGATCCCTAGTTCCATGAAGGAATTGCCTGGGATGTTGTTGACGTGTTAACCATTTGATTCGCAGGAGTAGGGAACTTAGATGCATTGGCTTACTGATGCAAGTAATGAGTTGTCTGAAGGAAGGGAAAAGTTATATATCCTTGAATATTTCTTCCATTGCATTGTCTCATCCCCGCAACATAGTGACAAACATGCACGAATTCATTCCAGCAAGATAGTGGAAGACGTACATGAAGTAGGAATGCGAAGAGTTATTCCAGGGATCTCTTAAACGTTTTCCTAAAATTCATCCTCCAGGTCTCCCGCTCTCCCTTTTTTTGGTTTTTATTAAATTTAAAGGAAAAAAATATTTTGTTGTCATTTTTTCTTTCCAAAGAAACAAATAAAAAAAAATTTATCAAAAATTTCTAAATTTCACAATAACTTGAACAGAAATTTAAATGGTAACACTAGAGTATTACTTTTACATTGGAAATAAAATTGTTACTACTGCTTATTTAAGGCCATTGGTTATTGGTTTTATTAATTTATTCTTAAATTTTATTTTAGATGTCAAATATAACTTCTTGTATTGTAGAAAATTAAAAATCACCCAATAGATGTAGATAAATTGAGAATAATAGAAAATTAAAGATGTCAGTGGAGCACATGATTGAATTGTCTTTCCAAAATAATAGGTGTCTAACAATTGTACACCAAATACACAAAATCAATCAAAAAGTCCCGTATAGAGCTTGGGTCTCTAGCACAGCACTCCAACTTCTGGTAGTATATGTCACTCGTAAATGTTTCATTTGAAGCCTCAATCAGAAGTTCCTAATCATGTGAAAAAAAAAGATATCACAACAATGCTATCCAACAAAGCACTGACTACATTAAGAATAAGAGAACAAAATTAGTACCTTACATTGACTTGAGAATTAAATTGAGGAAATCTCAAGGATAGTCAGACCAAGTGCTCTTGTCCCTATATAGTTAACTAACATTGAAGACATAAATAAATAGAGACACATTAACTTCTATGAGTAATGTATCATTTTCTATACCTGATTTAAAGTCATCGAAGAATTCAAGGTGGATAATCCACCACTTTCATGATCTCTAGACAAAAAAATAAAATTAAATTAAAAGGTATATTGAAAGATACAAAGTAATAAGAACATATATAGAGAAGTCATGTTTACCTTTTTGTTTCTTGGCAGGACAACCAACTTTATTATGTCCCGACTCTTGACACATTACCACATTTTCTTTTCTTCCCAAATTGACTTTCTTTAGGATGTTTCTGTCTCAAAGATTTAGGACGGCGTCTTGAAGTAACTTGAATTGGATTTTTCAACTCAAAAGTAATAGGGGTACTCACTTGAAGATAGATTATTGCTCTCTTGAACAACATTGGTAGCCAAATCACATCCCATTTGCTCTTCATTCTTACTATCCATAGTTAAGAGATCTCCACGAAGCTTTTTTACAGCCCAATTAAGATGATTATATTCTTCTCTTGAACCATATCCCAGCTCCAAAACCTCTAAAAATTCTATTATCAGATTATTTCTCATGTATGGAAAGGGTTCTTCTAAGTAACCCTAGGGGCACACCAAATATCATGAGTTTTAGCTTGAATGGACATCCCAAATATCTATCCAAGATATACTATTTAGGGAAGGAAGCAACCATGGATTTTTTCACAAAAATTACGAGAATATGCCTGCACAAAATTTCACAAAATTCAAACATATGACATGTGCAAGTAGCTTTATTTTGTGAAATATCAAGATTAACAACATAGGCTGGATTTTCCATTCCAATATGCACAACATTGTATATCTTTCTTGTCCCATCAATACCAGACTTAGATCCCTTATACTTTTGGCTAAGAAAAAGTTCATTCTGGAATTGCAAAAACATTTTTCTTGTGTAGATTTTTGCTACCTCAACTTCAATACCACAACAAGTTTTCATAATGGAGTTAGAGTTCTTTGTCTTGACATCTTTTTCCTTCTCCATAAGATATCTCGAATTCAGTGCCTTCACATATTGATAGACAAAATTATGAGAGACAAAATTACTAACCAACGTACTAGAACGAACAAAACCCTTGAAAAATTTATTCATACTTTCGCTTCTTTGTATGGTGGACATAACGGAGCAAAATGTAGTTCTTACATAAGCAAGAACCCATTTAAAAGACGTCTACATAAATCCTTCAACCAATCATTTTCTTGTAACTCATATTTTAACATCATATCATGCCACTCTAACTCAAATTCTTCAACTGTAACAGTCTCATGAATGCAGTGATGTAACACAAATTTAAAAGCTGGATACTTATTGTACATGTAAGTAGAGGTGGCAAATCAACCCACTTAATTAAATTTACCCATATCCGCCCATGAATAGATGGGTATGGGTATTTTAAATTTTTGTATATGGATATAAATGGGTTACCCAATAATACCCATTTATTAAATGGGTATTATTGGGTAACCCATCAAACTCAATTAACCCATTTAGAATTCTCTTTCCCCCAAGTCTCTTCTTTTCCCCTATCCATTTTTTTTTCAAATTTTTCATTTTGTCATGATGTTAACTACTTTTGTTTCATTATTATTATTATTATTATTATTATTATTATTATTATTATTATTATTTATTGGTTTTATCTTATTATTTTATTTTCTCTTAGTTTGTTAACTTGCTCATTTTTCAGTATTACTAATTTATGATAAATTTTAGCCTATTTTCTTATCTTTCTAAAATGAAATTTTAAATTTATATATGAAAAAAATGTTAGGGGTTCAAAATTTTTGGATTAAGTTTTTATATTAATTTTAATAGTACTTAGTTCAAATTTTTATATTCTTATTATTCAATTATTAAATAATAGGTAATTTTGTAACATAGAATATAAATGAAAAAAAATTGGTAATTAAGTTTATTGAACATTATAAATAAATATTTAAAACTAATGATGGGTACAAAGAGTGGTATAAATTGATAACTTAGTTTGCAAAAATGAATTTAAATGAGTTTACAAAAAATTAAAATAAGTGGGTTATAAATGGGTAATTAAGTTACCTAATTCATTTTTTGACCTACCCATTTATACCCATCTAATTAAATGGATATAAATGAGTTGGCTCACTTGTACCCATTACCCATTTTACCCAATCCAAACTCGTCAAAGTCACCCATTTTGACACTTCTACATGTAAGCCAAGTGATCTAGAAACTTTTGTATAATGTGCCACATACACAAATGATGAATACAATCTGGTAACACGTGAGCAATAGCTTTACCCATGGATCTATCCTTGTCAGTAATTATTGTTCTTGGAGTACGCCCACTCAATGTATATAACCAAGTTTTAATCAACCATACATATGACTCAAAAGTTTCATTCACAAGTAAGGCACAACCAAACATAACTGATTGATAATGGTGATTCACTGCAGTAAAAGGAACAAAAGGCATGCCATAATGATTTGTCAAATGTGCAGCATCAAAAGTCACAACATCTCTAAAATACGTATAAGCTAATCCTGATCTTGTGTCTGCCCAAATGCAATTCTGCATACATTTATTTTTGTCTACTTCAATGGCAAAAAAGAATCCTAGACTTTGAGCTTGAGTTTCTTGAAAATACTTGTGCATCCTATGTGCATCCCCGTCTTTAAGTAATTTTTTCCTTTCATTGCCTAGGTAGGATTGAATATCAGATGAAGTGCAACCAACATTACTGTCACCACCACATTGCTTGCCCAAGAATGACATCATTTTTCTTGTGGGCACACCAAATTCATTAAGTATTTTGACCAGACTTTTTTTGAGCATTATAGTTCAATGCCCATGGAGAAGCCGTGTACTTCTTGGTGTTGTTAAACCATGGTTATGTTGATAAAAAACTCTACTTACTACCCGCTTTTCTTCTTCGTTTAATCTTAAACTCATTATAGCCTTGCATCCTACTCTCGTTATTGCATGAACTACACTAGTCTGATTGTCATTCTTTATTGTAGTTTTTCTTTTCCCTTCTCTTGAACAAACATAATCAGTGTTTTATCTTTACGAGAACGTTGAGTGTGATTCTTACGTCTACTAAAACCTTTCCAAGCTGAATATGTCTTGTAACAGGCATGAGCCTTATCTAAATCCCTAGGGCGAACTCAAGGGTATCCGTGGAACACCTGCCTAACTCTCGCTAGGACTCGATACAAGTCTAATTCAAATTTAAGAATAAACAGCCAAATAATAAATGTCGAAGTAAAGAAGAGTCTTTTCCTTAATGGAACATTCAAATCTTGCATCATAAGTTTCCAAAAGGTACATCAACATTCCCAAAAATTACAACCACCAAAAGTCAACTAATCAATTACTTCCAAAATTCTAATCAAAAGGTAATCAAGTCGACTTCCCAAAATCTTTCCATTCCGAACTCCTGTTAAGGAAAACAAACTAATGGGGTGAGCTGACGCTCCGTGAGACCAAGAAAATATGCAATCACATAATAGAGCCAGTAAGAGAGCATGGAAGAAAATTGAGACAATAATAAACTATAAATTGCAAGTAGGGAAAGTAAACAGAAATAATTCAAGGATACTGTAGCTCTCAGGAGTTAAATTCCACACAGCTGGGTCAAGGTCTTGATCCAAATTTCCACGTTGACTCTCCGTCAACCGAGTAAGTACCAAATCCGTAGAAACTCCACTTTCCCCAGTTTCCCGTTCACTGTTACACCCCCTATACTGGACCCGCTCGTCAAAAGTTTTGATATTACTTGAGTATATCGTGGCAATAATACATGAGTATGCCAAGCAAGATCTCTCCAATAGATCAAGCATTAAAATCTATCCCATGATTCACCACGCTTCTCGACCAAGCCCATGCTGGCTCGAGTCACAAGGTTAGTCTATGAGTTTGGGCATCCCCTACTATTATAAGTGTAAGTCGATGAGATTCACTCCAATCGACATCGATTCAACACAAATATAATTTTCACTTCACACAATTCAATTATAAATTTACTTAAAAGAGAACGAGTGCGATAAAGTACGCGCTCGTCTCGACAATTTCAAAATACTCAATTAATAAGGAACAATTCAGCATATAGCAACAATTCATGCACTTGACACTCACCAATTCAAAAGTAAGTGAGCAAGTAAAGTCTTTAATGGTCCGCTCTGAGATTTCCTTCAAACCCCTTTTGAGCACCAGAAGAAATAGTGACCAACTATCACTCACATATACTTACAATCAATTGTCATACAAGGAAGAAGTACTCTTGTTTAAAACTTAAGACAATATCTTAAAAGAGCTTCACTCTATTGAAATTCGAGATTCAAAAGTGAGAGTTTAAAATCACAAGGGAAAACCCGACCGTATCTTCCATGAAATCGGGTTTAAAATGAACTATCAATATCAAAAGGAAATGAAAAGTTCTTAAAAGCTCATTTCCTAAGAAATCGGAAATTTTCTGCTTTATGCGACAAAACTTGGAAAATCACAACTTGAGTTTGGTATATCCAAAAATGGAAAAATTCATACCGTTACAAATTAGATTAAAAGTGCTAAAAGTTCCCAGAAGACACTTTTCCGAGATTCCAACCCGAAAGCATTCAAATTTCAGCTCAAAATTATGGATTCATGAAGATAAGACAGAACCAGTCTTGGTTTTCAGCAATGTTTGGAAATTTGGAAAAATTCACAAGAAGTGAATCAGCCTCTGGAATTTATAACACAATAAGAGTCTCAAATAAAGTTTCAAACACAACTTCGGAGTTTTGAGCAACAAGATATAATATTTTGAAATTGATCGATTTTTGTAACCTGATCTGTGGATTTTCAGATTTGAAGAGCAATCTTTAGGGCATTATTTGGGTATCCAAATGGTATTAAAATTACACCAAATTTGGTACACTTAAAATTCCATATACGGACAACCTCTCTATCAAAATTTAGATAAAAATTTACACAGGAAAGTAGTTAACGAAACGACCAAAATTTGTGAAATTCTTCAAAGCATATCTGCCATCCTATTTCTATTTCTTTTTCAAAAGTTTTGTCCAACGAAATCAGCCCCAATTTGTTTCATTTTTTAAACCAAGATTCCAGAAACATTTAATGAGCAATAGAAGGTCAAATGACACTAAAATTTTTGAAATATATCATCCCAAAACAGATTTGACCATTCGGTCAACAAGGAAGGCAAAAGTTTCTAGTTTCCAGTTTTGTCGCATTTTCGAAATCGAACAATATCTAGCTCTATGCATCTCCAAATTGAGAATGGTTTATGGCGTTGGAAACTAGGCTCCAAATTCTACAATTCATTGGAAGACATCATTGTGAAAATCTTTTCACAAGTGGGATAAAATCGAGCTACAAAATACAGCTTCCCAGTTTCATTCGAACAGATAGTCAAAACAGAACAGTCAAATTTGCCGATTTGCTACGGATCACTCAAAACAAACTAGCAGGAATTTTTGTACCATTAGAAAGCTATGAATGTCTGATTTTGAATGCCACAAACGGCACTCAATTTCAACTTTTGTACAGAGAGTTACATTCAGACAAACAACCATTGCCTGAGTACCCTGCTAGGCGTTTTCCAGATTTGAATCTTTACCAAAACTCAAGTTTTGTGCAACCATTCGATACGATTTTCGAAAGACACTTTCTACACACATAATACAACATATATCCATCAATTTAATAGTCAAACAAGCATCAAAATTTGAAACTAAAACAGAACAACATGACCAGAATTTCGGCCAGCTTCCTTTCGTAAATTTCCTTAGATTTCTCTCCACTTTCTAACCATAATCATCTCATTCATCATAAAAACAACCATAATCAAACAATCAAGTCTCAAGTCAGCTACCTAGAGGCCTCATCAAGACAGCTAACCTATGCTTTAAAGCGAGAAATAAAGTTGCTCAAGTCCGCAAGCCTATAAACGCGATTAGGGTTTTAAACCCATGAAAATCAACCGTTGAACTTTGGAAAAATGAAAAGATTAAAGAGATGAAGTGGTTACCCTTTAAACCTAGATGAATACCAGATTTTTGCACCAAAATTTCTCCAAGAAACTCCACAAGATTGCTTCTTTGTCCTAGCTAGAGTGAAATCCAAGAGATTTGATGGTTGGATGTTGATTTGTAAGCAAACTTGGAGCTAAAGAATGGAGTTTCCCTTTCCCTTGTTCTTCCTTGAGGTTCAGCTGAAAATGGAGAGAGAGAGAGAGAGAGAGAGAGAGAGAGAGAGAGAGAGAGAGAGAGAGAGTTTGAGTTGTGAAGCTTGTGTAGGAAGATTGAAGATAACGTAGACATTAAGTTTTGCAAGAAAGTCAACCCATAATAGTGTCTCAAATAGGGTTTCGTACTACCACTTTCTCTCTTATTTGGTACACTTATACATTAAATCTCCAAGGTAATTTCTCTAACATTTTAATTATTTATACTTACGAGTCTAATGCTAATTCCTCAAGTCTCCAATTAATCGGACCGGCACGACTTACGAGAAACTATCAACGTGCGTGCGAAAAAGCTTAATTTTAACTAACTCACATCTAATCCCTCAATTAACTTTTCTTAATCTACTATTAATCATTCTTAATTTTCCAAGATTATTGCACTCTTGGATCGAATATATCTTAAAAAACGTGTATTCACTATTCCTTACTGAACGAGTCGCAGAAAAATTAAATTTGCTAACGGGACGTTTTTAAAATATAAGTAAGATATTATTCCATATAAATGAATTTAAAATGGTTGAAATAAATTATTCAGAGAAAATGGTTGATTAAATAATTAAATAAACCAGTAAAAAAAGATAAAAATAAGACAATTTTCGGGTCCTCACATCCTTCGCTCCTTAAAAGGAATTTCGTCCTCAAAATTCACACCTAAGCTAACATCATAATTCTTAATAGCTAGGCTTGTCAAATCGATCAACAATTTACACTCTCCATCCCAAATCTCACCATTTCTATTTATCCAATTAGCAATCAAACTTTGATTTCCAGAGCGTTCTAACTTCCAAGTCATAGGATAACTTAATCGGCCTTACGTCTACCCCACTTCTGAAACTTGGGTTTGCAAAAGATTGTGTCGTACCAGAGTCACTTAGAACCTTAGCTAAGCAAATTCCACCAGTGTCAAGTACTTACTTCAACTTCCTCCAAAATTCAAGATACATGATTTCAACATGTCCTCAAGGTACTGAATTGTCCTCTCTGACTGTCCATCAGTCTGCGGTTAGTAGGTAGTGCTAAAACTCAATTTAGTTCCTAGCATTTCTTGCATCTTCTGCCAGAACCGAGAAACAAACCGAGGGTCTCGGTCAGATACAATACTTACTAGTATTCCATGCAACCTTATAATCTCATTCAGATATAGCTTACCTAACTTTTCCAGTGGGTGTTTCATATAAATCGGCAGAAATTGAGCAGATTTGGTCAATCTAGTTACTATCATCCAAACGGCGTTGTGACCTCTTTCAACAAGTGAAATTCTTTGATCATCAATCCCGCTACTTGCACTTGACCAAATAAAGCATCGGCTACCACATTAGTTTTCCCTGGGTGATAATTAATCGTGCAATCATAATCCTCTAAATTTCATCCACCTACATTGTTTCAAATTTAACTCTTTTGAAAAAAAAGTATTTAAACCTCTTGTGGTCAGTAAAACCTTAAACATCACCCCATATAGGTAATGTCTCCACTTCTTTAATGCAAATATCACAGCCGCTAATTCCAAATCATGAGTTGAATAATTTCTCTCGCGAGATTTTAATTTTCTAGAAGCATATGCAATCACCTTATCATGTTGTATTAGTACACATTCTAAACGATCCTTTAAAGCATCTGTATAAAGCATAAAACTCTCTCCTCCGCTCGGTAAGGCTAACATAGGTGCCTCGGTTAAGCACTTTTTCACTCTTGAAATCCTTCCTCACACTTAGAATCCCAAATAAACTTATCATGCTTCTTAGTCAACTCAGTTAAGGGTCTTGCAGTCTTAGAAAAGTTCTTGATAAATCGACGGTAATATCCGGCTAATTCTAAGAAACTTTGAACTTCAGTAGGTTTTTTCTGGTCGTTTCCTTTTAAAACAGTTTCCATCTTAGTTGAGTCCATAGTAATTCCTTCCTTAGATATTATATAACCTAGAAAGGCTACTTTTTCCAACCAAACTCACATTTATTGAATTTAACGAAAGTTGGGGCTCTTTCGGGGTTTGTAAATTATTCTTAGGTGCCATTCATGATCTTATTACAAGTCTAAAGGTGGGGAAACAATAAATTAAATATACATATAAGTCGTAAAATCAAATAAAGCAAGATAAAATCTTATATGTTATAAAAGGTTATAATAATTACACCAGATGAGGATAATTCATTAAATCATTTCAAAAGAAAGGGGATACAAACAAAATCTAAAAAAATGTGCTAAGTCGCAAATATACAAAACAAGAAAAGGACTTAATCCCCTACACAAAAAATTACCACCTCTAAAAGTGTCAGTCTAGACTGGGATAAAAGTACAACTCCAATTACTCGAGTGGAGTCAGATCCATCCCCACTTGCAGAGCTTTTACTACTTGAATCCCTCTTACAGTTATTAGAGTGAATCACTCCTTCTGGCACTCGACTGCTTTGCAGCGGACCTAGCAGAGTACTGAGTATTTTCTCTTTTTGGAGGCACTAAGGCAAGTTGAAACCTGATGTTCGGCACTGCCGCACCTCAGACATTTTCCTTGCTTTCTCCAGCACTCGACCTCAGTGTGGTTAAACTTGTCACAATGTCCACAAGTTACGTGAGGAGTCACGACTTGACCAATTTGAGAATTTCCTTTATATTTCTTCTTCAGTTCCACGTTCATGTGTAGCAATTCAATTTTCTCTGCATATTCTTGTTTCCACCGTCTTTCCTAGTAGTCAGCCAATTTCTTTTGAAATTCTACCTCCTTTTGAAGAATGTCCATTTCCTTACGCATCTTTCTCAAATTTGTCATCTCACTGGTTGGTTTATGCGACAGCCCCACCTCACCCTAAGGCGAACCAAAGGGGTTGGCGGACCGCGTGCCTAGCTCTCGCCAGGACTACGGACTCGATTCACACAAACCCAACATAGTACGCGCGATAGGACCCAAAGAAAATGAACAATCGGAAGCTACTAAGGTGAGAACATGCCTACCAAACCATAAAATCATAGTCTCAACGGAATACATTTAATCGACAAGGTTAAACACTTATACATATGTTTACATTGAAGTCTTGAACAAATTAACTAAAGTACAAGACAAAGTATTCCTACTATTCAAAATACATTTAGGGTTTCGGTTGCGAATGATCTTAACAAAATTTCATATACAATAACTCGACCCTTTTCTTCCAAACCCATGAGTTCAAAGTTGGTTTCCTGTAAGGAAAACAAAAATAACGGGAAGGGGGTGAGATTACGCTCAATGAGGTACCCGAAATAAGAACAGTCAAGAACCAAGGAACTTCATGCTCAATTAATCACATAGGTGTACCAAATAAGGAGAGGAACATAACAACTTAAATAGAAAGGATACAGGTGGCTCTCAGGAGCCAATTTACCCGTTGCAGTACTTGATCCGACTACGTTGACCCTCCGTCAACTTCCAACTAAGGAAACCAGTCCAGCAGAACACCACTTTAACGCCAAATCCCGTTCATCAATCATACCCCCTTACCGGTCCCGAATGCCAAATAGAAACAGGAATGGTAATATTCGAGTGTACCGGAATCAAGAGTCTCAATACTCAAAGATTCCATAGAAACAGGCACCCACGGAGTGTCAATTTCCTCAACCAAGCCCTTGCATGGCTCGATTTAATTAACTCCCCATGAGGTTGAGCTCAGGTTTAACAAGGAGGTCGTTGGACACACTTCCAAACGACATTATAACAAGTGCAAGTAACAGGCTCAAGTTCATAACAAGTGCAAGTAATAGATTTCAGCTTATACAATACAGGCAAGAGAACGAGTGTGATAAAGTACACCCTCGTCTCACACAAACTAAACAGGATTCATAGTTATTCATGTCATAGATTTCAAGTACAGATAACTCAAATAGCAACAATACAAGGGAGTGGTACCCTCACCAGTTCAAATAAGGATAACTTCAAAAGTTTCCTTCCCAAGTGTGGTTTAATTGTCGGCACCTCCTAGAACAATCAAGGAAAACATTTAAGACTCGACTCCAAGACCTAGTATGGAATTCGCAAGTGAGACTCGGTTACGAGCCATATGCCTAGTCAAAAGAACCATTAATGCAAAGCAAAGAGGTGACCTCGGAGTGAAAAAGTAACAATTAGTCTTAAAGGCATGAACAACCTCAAAACCTTACCTACAATGACTGATCAATTCCAAATTTGAAGTAGATAATGAAAGTAAGATCAATACTAGGAAAATAGGATTTTCCAGTTTTGCACAACCCTATAAGAAAAATCATATCTCAAGTTTTGTAAGTCCAAAATTGATAAAATTTATACCGTTGGAAAATACATTCAAAGGGCTATAACTTTCCAGAAAACCCCCTCATAAGATTCAGAGCGCAAGTCAGTCAAATTCAAGCCTCAAGTTGCTGCTTTATCCAGTGAAAGACAGAACAGGTACAATATTTCAGTCAACTTTGAAAAATCACCATAAATGGTACAGACATAAACAGGGTCTGAAATTTACATGGTTTATAGCCCTATGAATCTAGTTTAAAATGCAGCAAACGGAACTCAATTCTGACATTCCTACATCAAGATATAGAAAATTTCCCGAGACTGTGCAGAAGCTCCGCTTAAATTTTGACAGCATTTCCCTTGTCTTTCTTTACTTTCCAACCAAATCTCAACACCCACAAATCACAAGCTATCAACCACCTTTAATTAGAGCCACCACAAGGCTCGAATACGAGTCATAAACCAAATCCACATATCACTAGAGTAAAATCATATGGAACGTATAAGTGCAAAATTAAACTAGGACATATGCGGAAACGAAGTTTGGGTTGGAAAACAAAAGGCAGATTTTGCTGTTGCTTAGCGGAATTAACACAACTGAAGTTATCCTTGTCAGATTGAGGTGTAATTTACACCGTTTCGAAGTTAAGAGAAAGGGCTACAATGTTGAAGAAGGCCACTCAGTCCAGTTTGCAATGTATCTAGGTCAAATTTACCAAAATAACCCCAGATTTTCCAGTTTGAAGTTTACTATGAAATGCAACCAGCAGTCCAGATTCATTCACTCATATCTCAGCACCTACGACTCCAATTCAAGTGATTCCAAAGCCATCTGAACGCTAAGATACCAGGCTATAAATGTTAAGAAGACATCAACAACTAAATCAGTAGTATTCACAGTCAAACTAGCCAATTACCAAAGCTGATTATCAGTTTCGGATAGAAACATGGCAGCAAGGGTATTTCAGTTTTTTCATAGGCCACGTTGCTCCGATTGGGCTAAAATTTTGCAGGCAACTATAAAAATCATTCTCTATAATTTTCATGTTTTGTGCTAAGACCAATGCAGCCTCTAACTAGGGGTAACAGTGCCGGTCAGAATAGGGGAAAATTGTAAACCCTAACTTGGAATTTCCATAATACTACTTCCAACCATGAAATATGCTCATAAACTACCAAAACTACAACTTTAAACCACTAATTAGCAATTAATCGAAGTAAAGAAGAGGTTCTTGGCAAAATACCTTATCTCCCTAAGAAAGATGGTAGCTTAGGCTTTGTCCTCCAAAAATAACTCCACAAACACCTTGGAAACTACTTGGGAAGTAAATTTTATGGAGTAGTTTGCAAATTAATCGGTTGAAACTCAAGATTTGGGCAAGAAATTGAAGTGAAAGATGAAGAACTCTCTTGGTTTCTCTCTCACTAATTTCAGCCATAGGAGACAAGAAAATGAATGAATTTTGGTCAAAAATCTGATTTTAGTAAAGTTACCAACCTTGGTCAAAAGTCCAACTTCTAATAGCATGGTGACATTTGGCTCCTTTTAGGGTTTTAAGCTTATCCTTTTGTCTGCCAATGGTAATCCATTTAGGTAACCTCTAATTATCTCTTAACACCTAGTATATTAATCTCGGTATACAAAACATAACCTAATCGGTTGAATTTATCGCACTGAACGCCACTAGTGGGTCCCACGTCCAATTTACACTCTTTATTTCTCAGGAACTAATTTATATTAGAAAAATAGTTTAAAAACTATCTTTACTTATAAAATCTCAGAAATATAAATATAATATGGTATAATGACGAAAAATGCAAACGAGGAAATAAAATGAATAATATAAAATTAGGGAAATTTACGGGTCCTCGCACTCTCTCCCCCTTAAAGAAATTTCGTTCTCGAAATTTCCTTCTCACGGAATCTATCAAAATCTGTGTTAGATGGTGGACCATACCTTCTACGTCCTCAGACAAGACAGAGACTTGAAGTTGCTCTAGGGAAGTCACCCGAGCCAGTATTTTTAATCCAGTCCCTTTTCCCTTTGCGTAGTACAACTGGGCAGTTCTTATGATACTATACCAAGTATGACGTATATACCGATTGAAACTCTAAAGCATACTTCGTATATCAAGAGTTTCACACCTTATGCCACATCTTTGTTTTCACAAGCTCTCTACTTACTTCCAAAACTCTCAATCTCGACACGCTAATAATCAAACCAAGTTCATATGGGAACATTAGTGGATAGGTATCAGGAATTACAGGCAAGGTAGTTCGTCGAGGACCAAGCTACAGGTATTAGATATTCAAGGCGAGGTAAAACCTAGATCATTGCAGTCAGGCCATCTCAAATCAAATAAATATTTACCAAGTTCTCACGGTCATAGTAAAAGAAAACAGGTCTTAGGTGTGAATTTCTCAATGTACCCTACAATCTAGTCACCCTCCAGAAAACCCTAGCCAGATGAGTATGAGATCCGTCCATGATAACACTTCCATATCCAATCCTCTCAATTGGTCTAATTACTAGGTCAAATGTAAAGACCTTCCGTACCTTGACCTTTGCCATCAAGACTTGCCTCAAATTCAATCAAGATACCGACTCTCATTCTAGAGTACTCCACCCTTTGGTACTCAGGTCGAAGAATCTAAAATAAGATAATTCACAATTCGAGCCGGCTGGTCCTAAGCATAAATCATCCATATTAAAGATTCCTACCCGACATACTTATTAGTCTTCCTCAAGTCCCATGATAAAGCTATTTACACTTATGCCATGCACGATTCATACCTTACGCTCTAAAGAGCACTTAATCCTTTAAACACCTTCACCAAAGGCAGGACCATAACACTACTTGGCCCAAACTCACTCCACGCAGAGACCACGCAAAGCGGCTCTGATACCACCTGTGACAGCCCCACCTCACCCTAAGGCGAACCAAAGGGGTCGGTGGACCGCCTGTCCAACTCTCGCCAGGACTACGGACTCGATTCACACAAACCTAGCATAGTACGCGCGATAGGACCCAAAGAAAATGAACAATCGGAAGCTATTAAGGTGGGAACATGCCCACCAAACCATAAAATCATAGTTTCAATGGAATACATTTAATCGACAAGGTTAAACACTTATACATATGTTTACATTGAAGTCTTGAACAAATTAACTAAAGTACAAGACAAAGTATTCCTACTATTCAAAATACAATTAGGGTTTCGGTTGCGAAAAATCTTAACAAAATTTCGTATACAATAGCTCGACCCTTTTCTTCCAAACCCATGAGTTCAAAGTTGGTTCCCTGTAAGGAAACAAAGATAACGGGAAGGGGGTGAGCTTACGCTCAATGAGGTACCCAAAATAAGAACAGTCAAGAACCAAGGAACTTCATGCTCATTTAATCACATAGGTGTACCAAATAAGGAGAGGAACAAAACAACTTAAATAAAAAGGATACAGGTGGCTCTCAGGAGCCAATTTCCCCGTTGCAGTACTTAATCCGACTACGTAGACCCTCCGTCAACTTCCAACTAAGGAAACCAGTCTAGTAGAACTCCACTTTAACGCCAAATCCCGTTCACCAATCATACCCCCTTACCGGTCCCGAATGCCAAATAGAAACAAGAATGGTAATATTCGAGTGTACCGGAATCAAGAGTCTCAATACTCAAAGATTCCATAGAAACAAGCACCCACGGATTGTCAATTTTCTCGACCAAGCCCTTGCATGACTCGATTTAATTAACTCCCCATGAGGTTGAGCTCAAGTTTAACAAGGAGGTCGTTGGACACACTTCCAAACGACATTATAACAAGTGCAAGTAACAGGCTCAAGTTCATAACAAGTGCAAGTAATAGATTTCAGTTTGTACAACACAGGCAAGAGAACAAGTGTGATAAAGTACACCCTCGTCTCAAACAAACTAAACAGGATTCATAGTTATTCATGTCATAGATTTCAAGTACAGATAACTCAAATAGCAACAATACAAGGGAGTGGTACCCTCACCAGTTCAAATAAGGATAACTTCAAAAATTTCCTTCCCAAGTGTGGCTTAATCGTCGGCACCTCCTAGAACAATCAAGGAAAACACTTAAGACTCGACTCCAAGATCTAGTATGGAATTCGCAAGTGAGACTCGGTTACGAGCCATATGCCTAGTCAAAAGAACCATTAATGCAAAGCAAAGAGGTGACCTCGGAGTGAAAAAGTAACAATTAGTCTTAAAGGCATGAACAACCTCAAAACCTTACCTACAATGACTGACCAATTCCAAATTTGAAGTAGATAATGAAAGTAAGATCAATACTAGGAAAATAGGATTTTCCAGTTTTGCACAACCCTATAAGAAAAATCATATCTCAAGTTTTGTAAGTCCAAAATTGATAAAATTTATACCGTTGGAAAATACATTCAAAGGGCTATAACTTTCCAGAAAACCCCCTCATAAGATTCAGAGCGCAAGTCAGTCAAATTCAAGCCTCAAGTTGCTGCTTTATCCAGTGAAAGACAGAACAGGTACAATATTTCAGTCAACTTTGAAAAATCACCATAAATGGTACAGACATAAACAGGGTCTGAAATTTACATGGTTTATAGCCCTATGAATCTAGTTTAAAATACAGCAAACGGAACTCAATTCTGACATTCCTACATCAAGATATAGAAAATTTCCCGAGACTGTGCAGAAGCTCCGCTTAAATTTTGACAGCATTTCCCTTGTCTTTCTTTACTTTCCAACCAAATCTCAACACCCACAAATCACAAGCTATCAACCACCTTTAATTAGAGCCACCACAAGGCTCGAATACGAGTCATAAACCAAAGCCACATATCACTAGAGTAAAATCATATGGAACGTATAAGTGCAAAATTAAACTAGGACATATGCGGAAACGAAGTTTGGGTTGGAAAACAAAAGGCAGATTTTGCTGTTGCTTAGCGGAATTAACACAACTGAAGCTATCCTTGTCAGATTGAGGTGTAATTTACACCGTTTCGAAGTTAAGAGAAAGGGCTACAATGTTGAAGAAGGCCATTCAGTCCAGTTTGCAATGTATCTAGGTCAAATTTACCAAAATAACCCCAGATTTTCCAGTTTGAAGTTTACTATGAAATGCAACCAGCAGTCCAGATTCATTCACTCATATCTCAGCACCTACGACTCCAATTCAAGTGATTCCAAAGCCATCTGAACGCTAAGATACCAGGCTATAAATGTTAAGAAGACATCAACAACTAAATCAGTAGTATTCACAGTCAACCTAGCCAATTACCAAAGCTGATTATCAGTTTCGGATAGAAACAGGGCAGCAAGGGTATTTCAGTTTTTTCATAGGCCACGTTGCTCCGATTGGGCTAAAATTTTGCAGGCAACTATAAAAATCATTCTCTATAATTTTCATGTTTTGTGCTAAGGCCAATGCAGCCTCTAACTAGGGGTAACAGTGCCGGTCAGAATAGGGGAAAATTGTAAACCCTAACTTGGAATTTCCATAATACTACTTCCAACCATGAAATATGCTCATAAACTACCAAAACTACAACTTTAAACCACTAATTAGCAATTAATCGAAGTAAAGAAGAGGTTCTTGGCAAAATACCTTATCTCCCTAAGAAAGATGGTAGCTTAGGCTTTGTCCTCCAAAAATAACTCCACAAACACCTTGGAAACTACTTGGGAAGTAAATTTTATGGAGTAGTTTGCAAATTAATCGGTTGAAACTCAAGATTTGGGCAAGAAATTGAAGTGAAAGATGAAGAACTCTCTTGGTTTCTCTCTCACTAATTTCAGCCATAGGAGACAAGAAAATGAATGAATTTTGGTCAAAAATCTGATTTTAGTAAAGTTACCAACCTTGGTCAAAAGTCCAACTTCTAATAGCATGGTGACATTTGGCTCCTTTTAGGGTTTTAAGCTTATCCTTTTGTCTACCAATGGTAATCCATCTAGGTAACCTCTAATTATCTCTTAACACCTAGTATATTAATCTCGGTATACAAAACATAACCTAATCGGTTGAATTTATCGCACTGAACGCCACTAGTGGGTCCCACGTCCAATTTACACTCTTTATTTCTCAGGAACTAATTTATATTAGAAAAATAGTTTAAAAACTATATTTACTTATAAAATCTCAGAAATATAAATATAATATGGTATAATGACGAAAAATGCAAACGAGGAAATAAAATGAATAATATAAAATTAGGGAAATTTACGGGTCCTCGCACTCTCTCCCCCTTAAAGAAATTTCGTTCTCGAAATTTCCTTCTCACGGAATCTATCAAAATCTGTGTTAGATGGTGGACCATACCTTCTACGTCCTCAGACAAGACAGAGACTTGAAGTTGCTCTAGGGAAGTCACCCGAGCCAGTATTTTTAATCCAGTCCCTTTTCCCTTTGCGTAGTACAACTGGGCAGTTCTTATGATACTATACCAAGTATGACGTATATACCGATTGAAACTCTAAAGCATACTTCGTATATCAAGAGTTTCACACCTTATGCCACATCTTTGTTTTCACAAGCTCTCTACTTACTTCCAAAACTCTCAATCTCGACACGCTAATAATCAAACCAAGTTCATATGGGAACATTAGTGGATAGGTATCAGGAATTACAGGCAAGGTAGTTCGTCGAGGACCAAGCTACAGGTATTAGATATTCAAGGCGAGGTAAAACCTAGATCATTGCAGTCAGGCCATCTCAAATCAAATAAATATTTACCAAGTTCTCACGGTCATAGTAAAAGAAAACAGGTCTTAGGTGTGAATTTCTCAATGTACCCTACAATCTAGTCACCCTCCAGAAAACCCTAGCCAGATGAGTATGAGATCCGTCCATGATAACACTTCCATATCCAATCCTCTCAATTGGTCTAATTACTAGGTCAAATGTAAAGACCTTCCGTACCTTGACCTTTGCCATCAAGACTTGCCTCAAATTCAATCAAGATACCGACTCTCATTCTAGCGCACTCCACCCTTTGGTACTCAGGTCGAAGAATCTAAAATAAGATAATTCACAATTCGAGCCGGCCGGTCCTAAGCATAAATCATCCATATTAAAGATTCCTACCCGACATACTTATTAGTCTTCCTCAAGTCCCATGATAAAGCTATTTACACTTATGCCATGCACGATTCATACCTTACGCTCTAAAGAGCACTTAATCCTTTAAACACCTTCACCAAAGGCAGGACCATAACACTACTTGGCCCAAACTCACTCCACGCAGAGACCACGCAAAGCGGCTCTGATACCACCTGTGACAGCCCCACCTCACCCTAAGGCGAACCAAAGGGGTCGGTGGACCGCCTGTCCAACTCTCGCCAGGACTACGGACTCGATTCACACAAACCTAGCATAGTACGCGCGATAGGACCCAAAGAAAATGAACAATCGGAAGCTATTAAGGTGGGAACATGCCCACCAAACCATAAAATCATAGTTTCAATGGAATACATTTAATCGACAAGGTTAAACACTTATACATATGTTTACATTGAAGTCTTGAACAAATTAACTAAAGTACAAGACAAAGTATTCCTACTATTCAAAATACAATTAGGGTTTCGGTTGCGAAAAATCTTAACAAAATTTCGTATACAATAGCTCGACCCTTTTCTTCCAAACCCATGAGTTCAAAGTTGGTTCCCTGTAAGGAAACAAAGATAACGGGAAGGGGGTGAGCTTACGCTCAATGAGGTACCCAAAATAAGAACAGTCAAGAACCAAGGAACTTCATGCTCATTTAATCACATAGGTGTACCAAATAAGGAGAGGAACAAAACAACTTAAATAAAAAGGATACAGGTGGCTCTCAGGAGCCAATTTCCCCGTTGCAGTACTTAATCCGACTACGTAGACCCTCCGTCAACTTCCAACTAAGGAAACCAGTCTAGTAGAACTCCACTTTAACGCCAAATCCCGTTCACCAATCATACCCCCTTACCGGTCCCGAATGCCAAATAGAAACAAGAATGGTAATATTCGAGTGTACCGGAATCAAGAGTCTCAATACTCAAAGATTCCATAGAAACAAGCACCCACGGATTGTCAATTTTCTCGACCAAGCCCTTGCATGACTCGATTTAATTAACTCCCCATGAGGTTGAGCTCAAGTTTAACAAGGAGGTCGTTGGACACACTTCCAAACGACATTATAACAAGTGCAAGTAACAGGCTCAAGTTCATAACAAGTGCAAGTAATAGATTTCAGTTTGTACAACACAGGCAAGAGAACAAGTGTGATAAAGTACACCCTCGTCTCAAACAAACTAAACAGGATTCATAGTTATTCATGTCATAGATTTCAAGTACAGATAACTCAAATAGCAACAATACAAGGGAGTGGTACCCTCACCAGTTCAAATAAGGATAACTTCAAAAATTTCCTTCCCAAGTGTGGCTTAATCGTCGGCACCTCCTAGAACAATCAAGGAAAACACTTAAGACTCGACTCCAAGATCTAGTATGGAATTCGCAAGTGAGACTCGGTTACGAGCCATATGCCTAGTCAAAAGAACCATTAATGCAAAGCAAAGAGGTGACCTCGGAGTGAAAAAGTAACAATTAGTCTTAAAGGCATGAACAACCTCAAAACCTTACCTACAATGACTGACCAATTCCAAATTTGAAGTAGATAATGAAAGTAAGATCAATACTAGGAAAATAGGATTTTCCAGTTTTGCACAACCCTATAAGAAAAATCATATCTCAAGTTTTGTAAGTCCAAAATTGATAAAATTTATACCGTTGGAAAATACATTCAAAGGGCTATAACTTTCCAGAAAACCCCCTCATAAGATTCAGAGCGCAAGTCAGTCAAATTCAAGCCTCAAGTTGCTGCTTTATCCAGTGAAAGACAGAACAGGTACAATATTTCAGTCAACTTTGAAAAATCACCATAAATGGTACAGACATAAACAGGGTCTGAAATTTACATGGTTTATAGCCCTATGAATCTAGTTTAAAATACAGCAAACGGAACTCAATTCTGACATTCCTACATCAAGATATAGAAAATTTCCCGAGACTGTGCAGAAGCTCCGCTTAAATTTTGACAGCATTTCCCTTGTCTTTCTTTACTTTCCAACCAAATCTCAACACCCACAAATCACAAGCTATCAACCACCTTTAATTAGAGCCACCACAAGGCTCGAATACGAGTCATAAACCAAAGCCACATATCACTAGAGTAAAATCATATGGAACGTATAAGTGCAAAATTAAACTAGGACATATGCGGAAACGAAGTTTGGGTTGGAAAACAAAAGGCAGATTTTGCTGTTGCTTAGCGGAATTAACACAACTGAAGCTATCCTTGTCAGATTGAGGTGTAATTTACACCGTTTCGAAGTTAAGAGAAAGGGCTACAATGTTGAAGAAGGCCATTCAGTCCAGTTTGCAATGTATCTAGGTCAAATTTACCAAAATAACCCCAGATTTTCCAGTTTGAAGTTTACTATGAAATGCAACCAGCAGTCCAGATTCATTCACTCATATCTCAGCACCTACGACTCCAATTCAAGTGATTCCAAAGCCATCTGAACGCTAAGATACCAGGCTATAAATGTTAAGAAGACATCAACAACTAAATCAGTAGTATTCACAGTCAACCTAGCCAATTACCAAAGCTGATTATCAGTTTCGGATAGAAACAGGGCAGCAAGGGTATTTCAGTTTTTTCATAGGCCACGTTGCTCCGATTGGGCTAAAATTTTGCAGGCAACTATAAAAATCATTCTCTATAATTTTCATGTTTTGTGCTAAGGCCAATGCAGCCTCTAACTAGGGGTAACAGTGCCGGTCAGAATAGGGGAAAATTGTAAACCCTAACTTGGAATTTCCATAATACTACTTCCAACCATGAAATATGCTCATAAACTACCAAAACTACAACTTTAAACCACTAATTAGCAATTAATCGAAGTAAAGAAGAGGTTCTTGGCAAAATACCTTATCTCCCTAAGAAAGATGGTAGCTTAGGCTTTGTCCTCCAAAAATAACTCCACAAACACCTTGGAAACTACTTGGGAAGTAAATTTTATGGAGTAGTTTGCAAATTAATCGGTTGAAACTCAAGATTTGGGCAAGAAATTGAAGTGAAAGATGAAGAACTCTCTTGGTTTCTCTCTCACTAATTTCAGCCATAGGAGACAAGAAAATGAATGAATTTTGGTCAAAAATCTGATTTTAGTAAAGTTACCAACCTTGGTCAAAAGTCCAACTTCTAATAGCATGGTGACATTTGGCTCCTTTTAGGGTTTTAAGCTTATCCTTTTGTCTACCAATGGTAATCCATCTAGGTAACCTCTAATTATCTCTTAACACCTAGTATATTAATCTCGGTATACAAAACATAACCTAATCGGTTGAATTTATCGCACTGAACGCCACTAGTGGGTCCCACGTCCAATTTACACTCTTTATTTCTCAGGAACTAATTTATATTAGAAAAATAGTTTAAAAACTATATTTACTTATAAAATCTCAGAAATATAAATATAATATGGTATAATGACGAAAAATGCAAACGAGGAAATAAAATGAATAATATAAAATTAGGGAAATTTACGGGTCCTCGCACTCTCTCCCCCTTAAAGAAATTTCGTTCTCGAAATTTCCTTCTCACGGAATCTATCAAAATCTGTGTTAGATGGTGGACCATACCTTCTACGTCCTCAGACAAGACAGAGACTTGAAGTTGCTCTAGGGAAGTCACCCGAGCCAGTATTTTTAATCCAGTCCCTTTTCCCTTTGCGTAGTACAACTGGGCAGTTCTTATGATACTATACCAAGTATGACGTATATACCGATTGAAACTCTAAAGCATACTTCGTATATCAAGAGTTTCACACCTTATGCCACATCTTTGTTTTCACAAGCTCTCTACTTACTTCCAAAACTCTCAATCTCGACACGCTAATAATCAAACCAAGTTCATATGGGAACATTAGTGGATAGGTATCAGGAATTACAGGCAAGGTAGTTCGTCGAGGACCAAGCTACAGGTATTAGATATTCAAGGCGAGGTAAAACCTAGATCATTGCAGTCAGGCCATCTCAAATCAAATAAATATTTACCAAGTTCTCACGGTCATAGTAAAAGAAAACAGGTCTTAGGTGTGAATTTCTCAATGTACCCTACAATCTAGTCACCCTCCAGAAAACCCTAGCCAGATGAGTATGAGATCCGTCCATGATAACACTTCCATATCCAATCCTCTCAATTGGTCTAATTACTAGGTCAAATGTAAAGACCTTCCGTACCTTGACCTTTGCCATCAAGACTTGCCTCAAATTCAATCAAGATACCGACTCTCATTCTAGCGCACTCCACCCTTTGGTACTCAGGTCGAAGAATCTAAAATAAGATAATTCACAATTCGAGCCGGCCGGTCCTAAGCATAAATCATCCATATTAAAGATTCCTACCCGACATACTTATTAGTCTTCCTCAAGTCCCATGATAAAGCTATTTACACTTATGCCATGCACGATTCATACCTTACGCTCTAAAGAGCACTTAATCCTTTAAACACCTTCACCAAAGGCAGGACCATAACACTACTTGGCCCAAACTCACTCCACGCAGAGACCACGCAAAGCGGCTCTGATACCACCTGTGACAGCCCCACCTCACCCTAAGGCGAACCAAAGGGGTCGGTGGACCGCCTGTCCAACTCTCGCCAGGACTACGGACTCGATTCACACAAACCTAGCATAGTACGCGCGATAGGACCCAAAGAAAATGAACAATCGGAAGCTATTAAGGTGGGAACATGCCCACCAAACCATAAAATCATAGTTTCAATGGAATACATTTAATCGACAAGGTTAAACACTTATACATATGTTTACATTGAAGTCTTGAACAAATTAACTAAAGTACAAGACAAAGTATTCCTACTATTCAAAATACAATTAGGGTTTCGGTTGCGAAAAATCTTAACAAAATTTCGTATACAATAGCTCGACCCTTTTCTTCCAAACCCATGAGTTCAAAGTTGGTTCCCTGTAAGGAAACAAAGATAACGGGAAGGGGGTGAGCTTACGCTCAATGAGGTACCCAAAATAAGAACAGTCAAGAACCAAGGAACTTCATGCTCATTTAATCACATAGGTGTACCAAATAAGGAGAGGAACAAAACAACTTAAATAAAAAGGATACAGGTGGCTCTCAGGAGCCAATTTTCCCGTTGCAGTACTTAATCCGACTACGTAGACCCTCCGTCAACTTCCAACTAAGGAAACCAGTCTAGTAGAACTCCACTTTAACGCCAAATCCCGTTCACCAATCATACCCCTTTACCGGTCCCGAATGCCAAATAGAAACAAGAATGGTAATATTCGAGTGTACCGGAATCAAGAGTCTCAATACTCAAAGATTCCATAGAAACAAGCACCCACGGATTGTCAATTTTCTCGACCAAGCCCTTGCATGATTCGATTTAATTAACTCCCCATGAGGTTGAGCTCAAGTTTAACAAGGAGGTCGTTGGACACACTTCCAAACGACATTATAACAAGTGCAAGTAACAGGCTCAAGTTCATAACAAGTGCAAGTAATAGATTTCAGTTTGTACAACACAGGCAAGAGAACAAGTGTGATAAAGTACACCCTCGTCTCAAACAAACTAAACAGGATTCATAGTTATTCATGTCATAGATTTCAAGTACAGATAACTCAAATAGCAACAATACAAGGGAGTGGTACCCTCACCAGTTCAAATAAGGATAACTTCAAAAATTTCCTTCCCAAGTGTGGCTTAATCGTCGGCACCTCCTAGAACAATCAAGGAAAACACTTAAGACTCGACTCCAAGATCTAGTATGGAATTCGCAAGTGAGACTCGGTTACGAGCCATATGCCTAGTCAAAAGAACCATTAATGCAAAGCAAAGAGGTGACCTCGGAGTGAAAAAGTAACAATTAGTCTTAAAGGCATGAACAACCTCAAAACCTTACCTACAATGACTGACCAATTCCAAATTTGAAGTAGATAATGAAAGTAAGATCAATACTAGGAAAATAGGATTTTCCAGTTTTGCACAACCCTATAAGAAAAATCATATCTCAAGTTTTGTAAGTCCAAAATTGATAAAATTTATACCGTTGGAAAATACATTCAAAGGGCTATAACTTTCCAGAAAACCCCCTCATAAGATTCAGAGCGCAAGTCAGTCAAATTCAAGCCTCAAGTTGCTGCTTTATCCAGTGAAAGACAGAACAGGTACAATATTTCAGTCAACTTTGAAAAATCACCATAAATGGTACAGACATAAACAGGGTCTGAAATTTACATGGTTTATAGCCCTATGAATCTAGTTTAAAATACAGCAAACGGAACTCAATTCTGACATTCCTACATCAAGATATAGAAAATTTCCCGAGACTGTGCAGAAGCTCCGCTTAAATTTTGACAGCATTTCCCTTGTCTTTCTTTACTTTCCAACCAAATCTCAACACCCACAAATCACAAGCTATCAACCACCTTTAATTAGAGCCACCACAAGGCTCGAATACGAGTCATAAACCAAAGCCACATATCACTAGAGTAAAATCATATGGAACGTATAAGTGCAAAATTAAACTAGGACATATGCGGAAACGAAGTTTGGGTTGGAAAACAAAAGGCAGATTTTGCTGTTGCTTAGCGGAATTAACACAACTGAAGCTATCCTTGTCAGATTGAGGTGTAATTTACACCGTTTCGAAGTTAAGAGAAAGGGCTACAATGTTGAAGAAGGCCATTCAGTCCAGTTTGCAATGTATCTAGGTCAAATTTACCAAAATAACCCCAGATTTTCCAGTTTGAAGTTTACTATGAAATGCAACCAGCAGTCCAGATTCATTCACTCATATCTCAGCACCTACGACTCCAATTCAAGTGATTCCAAAGCCATCTGAACGCTAAGATACCAGGCTATAAATGTTAAGAAGACATCAACAACTAAATCAGTAGTATTCACAGTCAACCTAGCCAATTACCAAAGCTGATTATCAGTTTCGGATAGAAACAGGGCAGCAAGGGTATTTCAGTTTTTTCATAGGCCACGTTGCTCCGATTGGGCTAAAATTTTGCAGGCAACTATAAAAATCATTCTCTATAATTTTCATGTTTTGTGCTAAGGCCAATGCAGCCTCTAACTAGGGGTAACAGTGCCGGTCAGAATAGGGGAAAATTGTAAACCCTAACTTGGAATTTCCATAATACTACTTCCAACCATGAAATATGCTCATAAACTACCAAAACTACAACTTTAAACCACTAATTAGCAATTAATCGAAGTAAAGAAGAGGTTCTTGGCAAAATACCTTATCTCCCTAAGAAAGATGGTAGCTTAGGCTTTGTCCTCCAAAAATAACTCCACAAACACCTTGGAAACTACTTGGGAAGTAAATTTTATGGAGTAGTTTGCAAATTAATCGGTTGAAACTCAAGATTTGGGCAAGAAATTGAAGTGAAAGATGAAGAACTCTCTTGGTTTCTCTCTCACTAATTTCAGCCATAGGAGACAAGAAAATGAATGAATTTTGGTCAAAAATCTGATTTTAGTAAAGTTACCAACCTTGGTCAAAAGTCCAACTTCTAATAGCATGGTGACATTTGGCTCCTTTTAGGGTTTTAAGCTTATCCTTTTGTCTACCAATGGTAATCCATCTAGGTAACCTCTAATTATCTCTTAACACCTAGTATATTAATCTCGGTATACAAAACATAACCTAATCGGTTGAATTTATCGCACTGAACGCCACTAGTGGGTCCCACGTCCAATTTACACTCTTTATTTCTCAGGAACTAATTTATATTAGAAAAATAGTTTAAAAACTATATTTACTTATAAAATCTCAGAAATATAAATATAATATGGTATAATGACGAAAAATGCAAACGAGGAAATAAAATGAATAATATAAAATTAGGGAAATTTACGGGTCCTCGCACTCTCTCCCCCTTAAAGAAATTTCGTTCTCGAAATTTCCTTCTCACGGAATCTATCAAAATCTGTGTTAGATGGTGGACCATACCTTCTACGTCCTCAGACAAGACAGAGACTTGAAGTTGCTCTAGGGAAGTCACCCGAGCCAGTATTTTTAATCCAGTCCCTTTTCCCTTTGCGTAGTACAACTGGGCAGTTCTTATGATACTATACCAAGTATGACGTATATACCGATTGAAACTCTAAAGCATACTTCGTATATCAAGAGTTTCACACCTTATGCCACATCTTTGTTTTCACAAGCTCTCTACTTACTTCCAAAACTCTCAATCTCGACACGCTAATAATCAAACCAAGTTCATATGGGAACATTAGTGGATAGGTATCAGGAATTACAGGCAAGGTAGTTCGTCGAGGACCAAGCTACAGGTATTAGATATTCAAGGCGAGGTAAAACCTAGATCATTGCAGTCAGGCCATCTCAAATCAAATAAATATTTACCAAGTTCTCACGGTCATAGTAAAAGAAAACAGGTCTTAGGTGTGAATTTCTCAATGTACCCTACAATCTAGTCACCCTCCAGAAAACCCTAGCCAGATGAGTATGAGATCCGTCCATGATAACACTTCCATATCCAATCCTCTCAATTGGTCTAATTACTAGGTCAAATGTAAAGACCTTCCGTACCTTGACCTTTGCCATCAAGACTTGCCTCAAATTCAATCAAGATACCGACTCTCATTCTAGCGCACTCCACCCTTTGGTACTCAGGTCGAAGAATCTAAAATAAGATAATTCACAATTCGAGCCGGCCGGTCCTAAGCATAAATCATCCATATTAAAGATTCCTACCCGACATACTTATTAGTCTTCCTCAAGTCCCATGATAAAGCTATTTACACTTATGCCATGCACGATTCATACCTTACGCTCTAAAGAGCACTTAATCCTTTAAACACCTTCACCAAAGGCAGGACCATAACACTACTTGGCCCAAACTCACTCCACGCAGAGACCACGCAAAGCGGCTCTGATACCACCTGTGACAGCCCCACCTCACCCTAAGGCGAACCAAAGGGGTCGGTGGACCGCCTGTCCAACTCTCGCCAGGACTACGGACTCGATTCACACAAACCTAGCATAGTACGCGCGATAGGACCCAAAGAAAATGAACAATCGGAAGCTATTAAGGTGGGAACATGCCCACCAAACCATAAAATCATAGTTTCAATGGAATACATTTAATCGACAAGGTTAAACACTTATACATATGTTTACATTGAAGTCTTGAACAAATTAACTAAAGTACAAGACAAAGTATTCCTACTATTCAAAATACAATTAGGGTTTCGGTTGCGAAAAATCTTAACAAAATTTCGTATACAATAGCTCGACCCTTTTCTTCCAAACCCATGAGTTCAAAGTTGGTTCCCTGTAAGGAAACAAAGATAACGGGAAGGGGGTGAGCTTACGCTCAATGAGGTACCCAAAATAAGAACAGTCAAGAACCAAGGAACTTCATGCTCATTTAATCACATAGGTGTACCAAATAAGGAGAGGAACAAAACAACTTAAATAAAAAGGATACAGGTGGCTCTCAGGAGCCAATTTTCCCGTTGCAGTACTTAATCCGACTACGTAGACCCTCCGTCAACTTCCAACTAAGGAAACCAGTCTAGTAGAACTCCACTTTAACGCCAAATCCCGTTCACCAATCATACCCCTTTACCGGTCCCGAATGCCAAATAGAAACAAGAATGGTAATATTCGAGTGTACCGGAATCAAGAGTCTCAATACTCAAAGATTCCATAGAAACAAGCACCCACGGATTGTCAATTTTCTCGACCAAGCCCTTGCATGACTCGATTTAATTAACTCCCCATGAGGTTGAGCTCAAGTTTAACAAGGAGGTCGTTGGACACACTTCCAAACGACATTATAACAAGTGCAAGTAACAGGCTCAAGTTCATAACAAGTGCAAGTAATAGATTTCAGTTTGTACAACACAGGCAAGAGAACAAGTGTGATAAAGTACACCCTCGTCTCAAACAAACTAAACAGGATTCATAGTTATTCATGTCATAGATTTCAAGTACAGATAACTCAAATAGCAACAATACAAGGGAGTGGTACCCTCACCAGTTCAAATAAGGATAACTTCAAAAATTTCCTTCCCAAGTGTGGCTTAATCGTCGGCACCTCCTAGAACAATCAAGGAAAACACTTAAGACTCGACTCCAAGATCTAGTATGGAATTCGCAAGTGAGACTCGGTTACGAGCCATATGCCTAGTCAAAAGAACCATTAATGCAAAGCAAAGAGGTGACCTCGGAGTGAAAAAGTAACAATTAGTCTTAAAGGCATGAACAACCTCAAAACCTTACCTACAATGACTGACCAATTCCAAATTTGAAGTAGATAATGAAAGTAAGATCAATACTAGGAAAATAGGATTTTCCAGTTTTGCACAACCCTATAAGAAAAATCATATCTCAAGTTTTGTAAGTCCAAAATTGATAAAATTTATACCGTTGGAAAATACATTCAAAGGGCTATAACTTTCCAGAAAACCCCCTCATAAGATTCAGAGCGCAAGTCAGTCAAATTCAAGCCTCAAGTTGCTGCTTTATCCAGTGAAAGACAGAACAGGTACAATATTTCAGTCAACTTTGAAAAATCACCATAAATGGTACAGACATAAACAGGGTCTGAAATTTACATGGTTTATAGCCCTATGAATCTAGTTTAAAATACAGCAAACGGAACTCAATTCTGACATTCCTACATCAAGATATAGAAAATTTCCCGAGACTGTGCAGAAGCTCCGCTTAAATTTTGACAGCATTTCCCTTGTCTTTCTTTACTTTCCAACCAAATCTCAACACCCACAAATCACAAGCTATCAACCACCTTTAATTAGAGCCACCACAAGGCTCGAATACGAGTCATAAACCAAAGCCACATATCACTAGAGTAAAATCATATGGAACGTATAAGTGCAAAATTAAACTAGGACATATGCGGAAACGAAGTTTGGGTTGGAAAACAAAAGGCAGATTTTGCTGTTGCTTAGCGGAATTAACACAACTGAAGCTATCCTTGTCAGATTGAGGTGTAATTTACACCGTTTCGAAGTTAAGAGAAAGGGCTACAATGTTGAAGAAGGCCATTCAGTCCAGTTTGCAATGTATCTAGGTCAAATTTACCAAAATAACCCCAGATTTTCCAGTTTGAAGTTTACTATGAAATGCAACCAGCAGTCCAGATTCATTCACTCATATCTCAGCACCTACGACTCCAATTCAAGTGATTCCAAAGCCATCTGAACGCTAAGATACCAGGCTATAAATGTTAAGAAGACATCAACAACTAAATCAGTAGTATTCACAGTCAACCTAGCCAATTACCAAAGCTGATTATCAGTTTCGGATAGAAACAGGGCAGCAAGGGTATTTCAGTTTTTTCATAGGCCACGTTGCTCCGATTGGGCTAAAATTTTGCAGGCAACTATAAAAATCATTCTCTATAATTTTCATGTTTTGTGCTAAGGCCAATGCAGCCTCTAACTAGGGGTAACAGTGCCGGTCAGAATAGGGGAAAATTGTAAACCCTAACTTGGAATTTCCATAATACTACTTCCAACCATGAAATATGCTCATAAACTACCAAAACTACAACTTTAAACCACTAATTAGCAATTAATCGAAGTAAAGAAGAGGTTCTTGGCAAAATACCTTATCTCCCTAAGAAAGATGGTAGCTTAGGCTTTGTCCTCCAAAAATAACTCCACAAACACCTTGGAAACTACTTGGGAAGTAAATTTTATGGAGTAGTTTGCAAATTAATCGGTTGAAACTCAAGATTTGGGCAAGAAATTGAAGTGAAAGATGAAGAACTCTCTTGGTTTCTCTCTCACTAATTTCAGCCATAGGAGACAAGAAAATGAATGAATTTTGGTCAAAAATCTGATTTTAGTAAAGTTACCAACCTTGGTCAAAAGTCCAACTTCTAATAGCATGGTGACATTTGGCTCCTTTTAGGGTTTTAAGCTTATCCTTTTGTCTACCAATGGTAATCCATCTAGGTAACCTCTAATTATCTCTTAACACCTAGTATATTAATCTCGGTATACAAAACATAACCTAATCGGTTGAATTTATCGCACTGAACGCCACTAGTGGGTCCCACGTCCAATTTACACTCTTTATTTCTCAGGAACTAATTTATATTAGAAAAATAGTTTAAAAACTATATTTACTTATAAAATCTCAGAAATATAAATATAATATGGTATAATGACGAAAAATGCAAACGAGGAAATAAAATGAATAATATAAAATTAGGGAAATTTACGGGTCCTCGCACTCTCTCCCCCTTAAAGAAATTTCGTTCTCGAAATTTCCTTCTCACGGAATCTATCAAAATCTGTGTTAGATGGTGGACCATACCTTCTACGTCCTCAGACAAGACAGAGACTTGAAGTTGCTCTAGGGAAGTCACCCGAGCCAGTATTTTTAATCCAGTCCCTTTTCCCTTTGCGTAGTACAACTGGGCAGTTCTTATGATACTATACCAAGTATGACGTATATACCGATTGAAACTCTAAAGCATACTTCGTATATCAAGAGTTTCACACCTTATGCCACATCTTTGTTTTCACAAGCTCTCTACTTACTTCCAAAACTCTCAATCTCGACACGCTAATAATCAAACCAAGTTCATATGGGAACATTAGTGGATAGGTATCAGGAATTACAGGCAAGGTAGTTCGTCGAGGACCAAGCTACAGGTATTAGATATTCAAGGCGAGGTAAAACCTAGATCATTGCAGTCAGGCCATCTCAAATCAAATAAATATTTACCAAGTTCTCACGGTCATAGTAAAAGAAAACAGGTCTTAGGTGTGAATTTCTCAATGTACCCTACAATCTAGTCACCCTCCAGAAAACCCTAGCCAGATGAGTATGAGATCCGTCCATGATAACACTTCCATATCCAATCCTCTCAATTGGTCTAATTACTAGGTCAAATGTAAAGACCTTCCGTACCTTGACCTTTGCCATCAAGACTTGCCTCAAATTCAATCAAGATACCGACTCTCATTCTAGCGCACTCCACCCTTTGGTACTCAGGTCGAAGAATCTAAAATAAGATAATTCACAATTCGAGCCGGCCGGTCCTAAGCATAAATCATCCATATTAAAGATTCCTACCCGACATACTTATTAGTCTTCCTCAAGTCCCATGATAAAGCTATTTACACTTATGCCATGCACGATTCATACCTTACGCTCTAAAGAGCACTTAATCCTTTAAACACCTTCACCAAAGGCAGGACCATAACACTACTTGGCCCAAACTCACTCCACGCAGAGACCACGCAAAGCGGCTCTGATACCACCTGTGACAGCCCCACCTCACCCTAAGGCGAACCAAAGGGGTCGGTGGACCGCCTGTCCAACTCTCGCCAGGACTACGGACTCGATTCACACAAACCTAGCATAGTACGCGCGATAGGACCCAAAGAAAATGAACAATCGGAAGCTATTAAGGTGGGAACATGCCCACCAAACCATAAAATCATAGTTTCAATGGAATACATTTAATCGACAAGGTTAAACACTTATACATATGTTTACATTGAAGTCTTGAACAAATTAACTAAAGTACAAGACAAAGTATTCCTACTATTCAAAATACAATTAGGGTTTTCGGTTGCGAAAAATCTTAACAAAATTTCGTATACAATAGCTCGACCCTTTTCTTCCAAACCCATGAGTTCAAAGTTGGTTCCCTGTAAGGAAACAAAGATAACGGGAAGGGGGTGAGCTTACGCTCAATGAGGTACCCAAAATAAGAACAGTCAAGAACCAAGGAACTTCATGCTCATTTAATCACATAGGTGTACCAAATAAGGAGAGGAACAAAACAACTTAAATAAAAAGGATACAGGTGGCTCTCAGGAGCCAATTTCCCCGTTGCAGTACTTAATCCGACTACGTTGACCCTCCGTCAACTTCCAACTAAGGAAACCAGTCTAGTAGAACTCCACTTTAACGCCAAATCCCGTTCACCAATCATACCCCCTTACCGGGCCCGAACTCCAAATAGAAATAGGAATGGTAATATTCGAGTATACCGGAATCAAAAGTCTCCATACTCAAAGATTCCATAGAAACAAACACCCACGGACTGTCAATTTTCTCGACCAAGCCCTTGCATGGCTCGATTTAATTAACTCCCCATGAGGTTGAGCTCAAGTTTAACAAGGAGGTCGTTGGACACACTTCCAAATGACATTATAACAAGTGCAAGTAACAGGCTCAAGTTCATAACAAGTGCAAGTAATAGATTTCAGTTTGTACAACACAGGCAAGAGAACAAGTGTGATAAAGTACACCCTCGTCTCAAACAAACTAAACAGGATTCATAGTTATTCATATCATAGATTTCAAGTACAGATAACTCAAATAGCAACAATACAAGGGAGTGGTACCCTCACCAGTTCAAATAAGGATAACTTCAAAAATTTCCTTCCCAAGTGTGGCTTAATCGTCGGCACCTCCTAGAACAATCAAGGAAAACACTTAAGACTCGACTCTAAGATCTAGTATGGAATTCGCAAGTGAGACTCGGTTACGAGCCATATGCCTAGTCAAAAGAACCATTAATGCAAAGCAAAGAGGTGACCTCGGAGTGAAAAAGTAACAATTAGTCTTAAAGGCATGAACAACCTCAAAACCTTACCTACAATGACTGACCAATTCCAAATTTGAAGTAGATAATGAAAGTAAGATCAATACTAGGAAAATAGGATTTTCCAGTTTTGCACAATCCTATAAGAAAAATCATATCTCAAGTTTTGTAAGTCCAAAATTGATAAAATTTATACCGTTGGAAAATACATTCAAAGGGCTATAACTTTCCAGAAAACTCCCTCATAAGATTCAGAACGCAAGCCAGTCAAATTCAAGCCTCAAGTTGCTGCTTTATTCAGTGAAAGACAGAACAGGTACAATATTTCAGTCAACTTTGAAAAATCACCATAAATGGTACAGACATAAACAGGGTCTGAAATTTACATGGTTTATAGCCCTATGAATCTAGTTTAAAATGCAGCGAACAGAAATCAATTCTGACATTCCTACATCAAGATATAGAAAATTTCCCGAGACTGTGCAAAAGCTCCGCTTAAATTTTGACAGCATTTCCCTTGTCTTTCTTTACTTTCCAACCAAATCTCAACACCCACAAATCACAAGCTATCAATCACCTTTAATTAGAGCCACCACAAGGCTCGAATACGAGTCATAAACCAAATCCACATATCACTAGAGTAAAATCATATGGAACGTATAAGTGCAAAATTAAACTAGGACATATGCGGAAACGAAGTTTGGGTTGGAAAACAAAAGGCAGATTTTGCTGTTGCTTAGCGGAATTAACACAACTGAAGCTATCCTTGTCATATTGAGGTGTAATTTACACCGTTTCGAAGTTAAGAGAAAGGGCTACAATGTTGAAGAAGGCCATTCAGTCCAGTTTGCAATGTATCTAGGTCAAATTTTCCAAAATATCCCCAGATTTTCCAGTTTGAAGTTTACTATGAAATGCAACCAGCAGTCCTGATTCATTCACTCATATCTCAGCACCTACGATTCCAATTCAAGTGATTCTAAAGCCATCTGAACGCTAAGATACCAGGCTATAAATGTTAAGAAGACATCAACAACTAAATCAGTAGTATTCCCAGTCAGCCTAACCAATTACCAAATCTGATTATCAGTTTCGGACAGAAACAGGGTAGCAGGGGTATTTCAATCTTTTCATAGGCCACGTTTCTCTGATTGGGCTGAAATTTTGCAGGCAACTATAAAATATCATTATCTACAATTTTTATGTTTTGTGCTAAGGCCAATTCGGCCTCTAACTATGGGTAATAGTGCCGGTCAGAATAGGGGAAAATTGTAAACCCTAACCTGGAATTTCCATAATACTACTTCCAACCATGAAATATGCTCATAAACTACCAAAACTACAACTTTAAACCACTAATTAGCAATTAATCGAAGTAAAGAAGAGGTTCTTGGCAAAATACCTTATCTCCCTAAGAAAGATGGTAGCTTAGGCTTTGTCCTCCAAAAATAACTCCACAAACACCTTGGAAACTACTTGGGAAGTAAATTTTATGGAGTAGTTTGCAAATTAATCGGTTGAAACTCAAGATTTGAGCAAGAAATTGAAGTGGAAGATGAAGAACTCTCTTGGTTTCTCTCTCATTAATTTCAGCCATAGGAGACAAGAAAATGAATGAATTTTGATCAAAAATCTGATTTTAGTAAAGTTACCAACCTTGATCAAAAGTCCAACTTCTAATAGCATGGTGACACTTGGCTCCTTTTAGGTTTTAAACTTATCCTTTTGTCTACCAATGGTAATCCATCTAGGTAACCCCTAATTATCTCTTAACACCTAATATATTAATCCCGGTAAACAAAACATAAGCTAATCGGTTGAATTTATCGCACTTAAAGCCACTAGTGGTCCCACGTCCAATTTACAATCTTTATTTCTCATGAACTAATTTATACTAGAAAAATAGTTTAAAAACTATATTTACTTATAAAATCTCAGAAATATAAATATAATATGGTATAATGACGAAAAATGCAAGCGAGGAAATAAAATGAATAATATAAAATCAGGAAAATTTACGGGTTCTCGCAGTTTAAGTCAAATGCTAGCCTGCCAGGCAAATCAAGGGATCAAAATGAGTAACTATTCACAATGGAAACTCTGGCAATATTACTCTTTCATTCTTTTACTTATAGATTAGCTCAGAATATAAATTTTAACTGTTCTCTGCTTATCATGGATGAACTCTTGAGTATCCACAAGATTACCATTATCACTTATAACAAAATATTGAGGTCTTATTCCTTAATATTAAAGTTTCACACCCTAATTCATTCTCCAATACTCACTTACAAAGTCGCACGAGAAGAAATCCTATCCTCTTGCTCTCATTAGTGCTTTATTTTATCTTCTCAAACCAATTTTTACTATTTCTAGATTAGACTCTCCGTAAAATTTAGATAGGCGAACTTTATGAATCGCCCTATCCTCATACCTCTCTTGGTTTTTAGGTTGGTTGATTGGTCTAGGGTTTTGGTGCTCAACTAACCGTGTTAATATATCAATCATATGGTTAATAGTTGAACCTACTTGGTTATCCCCTTCATTTCTAGGGTTTTGGTTTGGTCCGGTAGCCATTCCCTAATCATCCCCTTGAGCTTGGGATTGCCTAACCCCTCGCCCTCGACTCCTTTCACTTCTTCGGTCGTCCATAAGTTTAACATTTTTATAAAGGCATGACGTAAAATAAGTACACATAAGCGAATTTTGAAAATGACACTTTGACCATGCAAAATGAAAATAATAAGGGAGACACTAAAATAATTGCAAATGTGTACAACCCATAGCATAAATATGAAGTCATAAAACAATAAAGTCAAGCACCTCATAAATAACGTTCATGTACTTCAATAGATAGAACAGTTAAATAAAATACAATGGCTCTTGAACAAGCATCGCCCCGACTATCCTTGATAAAACTATTAAAATAGACTAAATCACTAGCTTAGCGATTGGCGGGGTCAGAAGTCTCTGCTACTTCAGTAGGATTATCCTCATTTTCAGCACTAGGAGTTTTCTCCTCATTTTTTCCGTCAAGTATCTTGCCATTCTCCACTTGTTCGACCAAGGTAACACACTTGGCTATCATCCCCTCAATCCAGTCTCCTACCCTAGCAAGTCAGCTCTTAGCCTCCTGAATCTGCTTACGAAGAGGTTCAACCTTTTTCCGCTCCTCCAGTACATCGGTCTCCAATCCATGAATTCTAATAGTCTGGACATCCATAGTCATCCTCAGTTCTCGATTATCCTCTTAGGCTGCCTTATATTTCTTGGATAACCATCTCCGGTCATCGTTTACTGCTAACACCACGTTATTTGGGTAAGAGTAAGTTCTCGGCAGTCACATAGAGTCCAAGTTCGACGGACTGGGTTATATCTCCAACGAGCTCCTCTAGCCCCTTCTCGATTATGAACTACTGGAAGGTGCCCTTGAGATGGCTCACTACCACCATTATCTTTCATAACTTACAATTAAAATTAAAGGTTTATACGGATTCAAGTATACTGAATAAACTAGATTTGATCATTTCGTACTATCGCACATATTTCGCACATGATCAAGACTCCTAATTGTCCGCTAATTCAAACCTTGGCACTAATTTTCATTTCTACAAGCAGTCCCTTAATTTTCAAACTAGTCCCACAGTTCGGCATCCTAAATGTCAAACCTAGGATACATTACAGAGATCTGAAGTTAAACTCTGATACCAACTGTGACGCCACCACTTCTCCCTAGGGCGAACACAAGGGTATTCACGTAACGCCTGCCTAACTCTCGCCAGGACTCGATACAAGTCTAATTCAAACTTAAGAGTAAACAACCAAATAATAAAGGTTGAAGTAAAGAAGAGTCGCTTCATTAATGGAACATTCAAATCTTACATCATAAGTTTCCAAAAGGTACATCAACATTCCCAAAAATTACAATTACCAAAAATCGACTAATCAATTACATCCAAAATTCTAATCAAAAGGTAATCAAGTCGGCTTCCCAAATTCTTTCCATCCCGAACTCCTGTTAAGGAAAACAAACTAATGCTGATGCTCCGAGAGGCCAAGAAAACATGCAAATACATAATAGAGCCAGTAGGAGAGCATGGAAGAAAATTGAGACAATAATAAACTATAAATTGCAAGTAGTTAACATTTCAAGTAGGGAAAGTAAATAGAAACAATTCAAGGATACTGTAGTTCTCAAGAGCTAAGTTCCACGCAGTTGGGTCAAGGTCTTGATCCAAATTTTCACGTTGACTTTCCATCAACCGAGTAAGTACCAAATCCGTAGAAACTCTACTTTTTCCAGTTTCCTGTTCACCATTACACCCCCTATACCGGGCCCTCTCGTCAAAAGTTTTGATATTACTCGAGTATATCATGGCAATACTACATGAGTATGCCAAGCAAGATCTCCCCAATAGATCAAACTTTAAAATCTAATCCATGGTTCACCACGCTTCTCGACCAAACCCATGCCAACTCGAGTCACAAGGTTAGCCTATGAATTTGGGCGTCCCCCACTATTATAAGTATAAGTCGATGAGATTCACTCTAATTGACATCGATTCAACACAAATATAATTATAAGTCGATGAGATTCACTCCAATCGACAACGATTCAACACAAATATAATTTTCACTTCACATGATTCAATTATAAATTCACTTAAAAGAGACCGAGTGCGATAAAGTACATGCTTGTCTTTACAATTTCAAAATACTCAATTAATAAGGAACAATTCAGCATATAGCAATAATTCATGCACTTGACACTCACCAATTGAAAAGTAAGTGAGCAAGTAAAGTCTTTAATGGTCCGCTTTGGGATTTCCTTCAAACCCCTCTTGAGCACCTGAAGAAATAGTGATCAACTATCACTCACATATACTGACAATCACTTATCATACAAGGAAGAAGTACTCTTGTTTAAAACTTAAGACAATATCTTAAAAGAGATTCACTATATTGAAATTCAAGATTCAAAAGTGGGAGTTTAAAGTCACAAGGGAAAACTCTTATCCTCCATGAAATCGGGTTGAAAACGAACTATCAATAGCGAAAGGAAATGAAAAGTTCTTAAAAGCTCATTTCCAACGAAATTGGAAATTTTTCGCTTTATGCGACAAAACTTGGAAAAACACATCTTGAGTTTGGTATGTCAAAAAATAGAAAACTTTATACCGTTGGAAACTAGATTAAAAGTACTAAAAGTTCCCAGAAGACACTTTTTCGAGATTCCAATCTAAAAGCATTCAAATTTCAGCTCAAAGTTATGGATTCATGAAGACAAGATAGAACCAGTCTTTGTTTTCAGCGATGTTTGGAAATTCGGCAAAATTCACAGGAAGTGAATTAGCCTCTGAAATTTACAACACAATAATAGTCCCAAATAAAGTTTCAAACACAATAAGCAGAACTAAATTTGGATTTTGAGCAACAAGATATAACAGTTTGAAGTCGGTCGATTTTTGTAACCTGATCAGTGGATTTCCAGATTTGAAGAGCAATCTTTGGGGCATTATTTGGGTATCTGTGAGGCCCCAGTCTGTTCTTAAATTTGATATTATGTTATATTTATTATTCGTGCGGTAACATTAGGTTTTGGGACTAATTATAATAGTGTCTCAAATAGGGTTTCGTACTACCACTTTCTCTCTCGTTTGGTACACTTATACATTAAACCTCCAAGGTAATTTCTCTAACATTTTAATTACTCATACTTACGAGTCTAATGCTAATTCCTCAAGTCTCCAATTAATCGGACTGGCATGACTTACGAGAAACTATCGACGTGTGTGCGAAATAGCTTAATTTTAACTAACTCACATCTAATCCCTCAATTAACTTTTCTTAATCTACTATTAATCATTCTTAATTCTCCAAGATTATTGCACTCTTGGATCGAATATATTTCGAAAAATGTGTATTCACTATTCCTTACTAAACGAGTAGCAGAAAAATTAAATTTACTAACGGGACGTTTTAAAAATACAAGTAAGGTATTATTCCATGTAAATGGATTTAAAATGGTTGAAATAAATTATTCGGAGAAAATGGTTGATTAAATAATTAAATAAACCAGTAAAATAAGACAAAAATAAGAAAATTTTCGGGTCCTCACATCCTTCCCTCCTTAAAAGGAATTTCGTCCTCAAAATTCACACCTAAGCTAACATCATAATTCTTAATAGCTAGGCTTGTCAAATCGATCAACAATTTACACTCTCCATCCCAAATCTCACCATTTCTATTTACCCAATTAGCAATCAAACTTTGATTTCCAGAGCGTTCTAACTTCCAAGTCATAGGATAACTTAATCGGCCTTACGTCTACCCCACTTCTGAAACTTGGGTTTGCAAAAGATTGTGTCGTACCAGAGTCACTTAGAACCTTAGCTAAGCAAATTCCACCAGTGTCAAGTACTTACTTCAACTTCTTCCAAAATTCAAGATACATGATTTCAACATGTCCTCAAGGTACTGAATTGTCCTTTCTGACTGTCCATCAGTCTGCGGTTAGTAGGTAGTGCTAAAACTCAATTTAGTTCCTAGCATTTCTTGCATCTTCTGCCAGAACCGAGAAACAAACCAAGAGTCTCGGTCAGATACAATACTTACTAGTATTCCATGCAACCTTATAATCTCATTCAGATATAGCTTACCTAACTTCTCCAGTGGGTATTTCATATTAATCGGCAGAAATTGAGCAGATTTGATCAATCTATTTACTATCATCCAAACGGCATCGTGACCTCTTTCAACAAGTGAAATTTTTTGATCATCAATCCCGCTACTTGCACTTGACGAAATAAAGCATCGGCTACCACATTAGTTTTCCCCTGTTGATAATTAATCGTGCAATCATAATCCTCTAAATTTCACCCATCTACATTGTCTCAAATTTAACTCTTTTGAAAAAAAAAGTACTTAAATCACTTATGATCACTAAAATCTCAAATGTCACCCCATATAGGTAATGTCTCCACTTCTTTAATGCAAATATCGCAACCGGTAATTCCAAATCATGAGTTGAATAATTTCTTTCGCGAGATTTTAATTTTCTAGAGGCATATACAATCACCTTATCATGTTATATCAATACACATTCTAAACTATCCTTTAAAGCATCGGTATAAACTATAAAACTCTCTCCTCCGCTCGGTAAGGCTAACATAGGTGCCTCGGTTAAGCACTTTTTCACTCTTGAAATCTTTCCTTACATTTAGAATCCCAAATAAACTTACCATGCTTCTTAGTCAACTCAGTTAAGGGTCTTGCAGTTTTAGAAAAGTTCTTGATAAATTGACGGTAATATACGGTTAATTCTAAGAAACTTTGAATTTCAATAGGTTTTTTCTGGGCGTTTCCTTTTAAAACAGCTTCCATCTTAGTTGAGTCCATAGTAATGCCTTCCTTAGATATTATATAACCTAGAAAGGCTACTTTTTCCAACTAAACTCACATTTATTGAATTTAACGAAAATTGGCGCTCTCTCGGGGTTTGTAAACTATTCTCAGGTGCCGATCATGATCTTATTACAAGTCTAAAGGTGGGGAAACAATAAATTAAATATACATATAAGTCGTAAAATCAAATAAAGCAAGATAAAATCTTATATGTTATAAAAGGTTACAATAATTACACCAGGTGAGGATAATTCATCAAATCATTTCAAAAGAAAGGGGATACAAACAAAATCATAGAAAAATGTGCTAAGTTGCAAATATACAAAACAACAAAAGGACTTAATCCCCTAAACAAAAGATTACCACCTCTAAAAATGTCAGTCTAGACATGGATAAAACTGCAACCCCAATTACTCGAGTGGAGTCAGATCCATCTCCACTTGCAGAGCTTTTACTACTTGAATCCCTCTTACAGTCATTAGTATCAATCACTCCTTCTGGCACTCGACTGCTTTGCAGCGGACTTAGCAGAGTACTGAGTATTTTCTCTTTTTAGAGGCACTAAGGCAAGTTGAAACCTGATGTTCGACACTACCGCACCTCAGACATTTTCTTTGCTTTCTCCAGCACTCGACTTCAGTGTGGTTAAACTTGTCACAATATCCACAAGTTACGTGAGGAGTCACGGCTTGACCAATTTGAGAGTTTCCTTTGTATTTGTTCTTTAGTTCCACGTTCTTGTGTAGTGTAACGGCCCCACTTCTCCTTAGGGCGTACCCCAGGGTATCGGCGGACCGTCTGCCCAACTCTCGCCGGGACTCAGTCCGCTCCTATAAGAGAAGGCAAGAAAATCCACAAAACAATTGAAATAACAATAATTCCAAACTTAAACGTAAACTTATATACATTACTGTCTCAATGGAAGTACAACTGTCAAAATATAGGTTCTCAATTCACCATACAACCAGCCCGTGCCAAGCACTAGGGCGAGAACCTTTACAAAAGAAATCAAAGTACTAAAACGGCTAATCTATTCGTAGCTTCCGTCCTCGCACGTCTTCCCCTGCTAAGGAAAACAAAAACTAAAGGGATGAGCTGGAAAGCTCAGTGAGGTTCCGTACACATAGGCAACAAGAGAAACAAAAGCATGTAAACAACAATTCACGATACAAGTACAATAAAGCGATAAACACATTCATTAAAAGGATACGGGCTCACAAGGAGCCATTCATTCATTCATTCTCCTTTCATTCCCCAACCTTCAATCATTTGAAAATGCATTTTTGTATAAATAAAACTCCTCGTTCATTCATTCATTCATTCATTCTCCCCGTCCCTGGCTTTTGGCCAGGCTCCACCAACCTACAGGGTAATACTCGAGTATACCGGATCGTTCACCCAAGTTCCTAATCGCTCGACCGAGTCCGACTGGCTCGAGACGACCGGTAACAAGGGGCAATGGCCAGTTCAGCCCGAAGGTCTACATTCATGCACAATTAACATTTCAATCGCTCAATCATTAAAATTTCACAATCATTTAGGCTAAGTGCGGTAAAGTACACACTCGCCTCGAAAATCATTTTAGCAATCATTGAAAGCGTTTAACATGTTATCAATCATTCAAACAAGCCATATAATCAGGAAATATAACAAATAAGGAACACTCACCTATAACCGCAAAACAACGCCCAATTCTCAATCACCAATGAAACCTAAAATTCCACAAAGATCACATTACAATCCATCTAACATGATTTAGAGGAAATCAACCAAAGCCCGACTACTCGCGAGTAAACGTATAAAAGACTTTCAAAGTGTAAAGAGGCATTTGGATCCGTAAACAAGAATAATCCTAATGCAACCCAAACCAAGAGGGTTATAAAGTCTCTAAAAGGAAACACTTGACTCAAAACAATTCAAAGTTCCAGAAGAGGGGCTAAGAAAACATTCTTTCGGAATTGCTTATGTGACTCGAAAACATATTTATTCAAGTGGCAAATAAAATAACCAATGCCTTGATAAAAATCATGTAAAAAAAAAAGAGGATACAATACTTTAACCTCCACACTTAAAACCTTGTTTAAAAGCAATTCACTTGTGGCCGTTAAAACCCGAACTCATACCTCTATCGGTTGGAAAGGCTTAAGGACCATTTGAAGTTTGAAACGAAAGAGGTATCATGTTTTCAAAAGATAAAACGGTCACATTATTTGCCAAAAGACAATATACGAGTTCGAATAGAAATGTAGTCTTCGAACCCTTATTCAAAAACCCGAAGACACTTCCAAGGCAATACGTTCAATTTGATACAAAATACATTTAAAAAAAAAACCACTTTAACTTATTCAATTTACAAGAAAATAAACGGACGGCATGTCCCTTGTGTTTACCTATTTTTCCAGCCATTAATGGCTTCATTATTTTTCTCAAATCAGTCCCAACATGTTGTATAGAAAAATCTCATGTCCAAAAGCCGTTCACTAGGCTTAAGGTCATATAAATACAACAATAACTACGAAAAGCAAGCTAGAAACATTTTCAGATAAAGCGGTGCTTGACATCATTTCGCGGAAAAGGCACTAAAGGTACTTCCGATTATTGGATTAGGGTGCAAGACCCACCGTTTCGAAGCTAAGGAGCAGGGTTACAACACTGTAGAAGGTCACTCAGTCCAGTTTGTAGTGCAACTAGGTCAAAGTTACAAGACACTAGTTCAGGACCGAAAAATGCAGGTGGACTAACCACGTTCTGGTTAACGAACTACAATTTAGTCTACCTAGGTCCAAATCCATTGATTCCAAAGCCAAATGATAGTTAGGACATCAGGCTACATTTCATTAGAAGACTTCAACAACCAGTTCAGAAGTATTCCTAGCCAAATTAGCTAATTACTGAAGCAAGTCCCAAGTTCGGATGAAACCTGGGCAGCAGGGGGATTTTCGACTTTTCTCACTCTACACTACTCCGATTGACCTGAAATTTTACAGGCACCTCAGACACATCAATACCTACAACGTTCATGTTTTAAGAAAAGGCCAATTCGGCCTCTAACTAGGGTGAACAGTGCCGGCCAGAATTGAAGACAATGAAGCCATAAGTTTTCCAAATTTCCTTCCAAACAACATTTTCTTGCAATTAACCATCATTTACACCAAATAGCCTCATTCTATAACATTCCCCTTCATCATACATGGCCACATAGACAAAAATCAAATGCAAACAGAAAAATCATAATTAAATATAAAACCTCACCATAAATTCCTTAAACCCATGAAATACTTCACAATATAACACCTTTAGCCTTTACAAATCACTAATAAACCAAAAGAGAACCAAGAAGGAATTTTAAACTTAACCACTCACCTTAGACTCAAGTAAAGGTAAAGAGTTAGGACTTCACTTCCAAAAATAACTCCACTAGCACCTTCAATCCACCTTAGCCAACCCTTGTATGGAGTGAAATAAAATTCTAACGGTGGAATATCAAGATTCAAGTAAAAATTGAAGTTGGAAGTTGCAAAGCTTTTCTTGGTTTTTCCTCTCAAGAGCCACGGCTGAGCAAGGAGCAAATGAAGATATTTTTGGACCAAAAGTGATAAGAAGGAAGAAAAAACGCTGGTCAAACCAGCTGTCCCGTCAGAATCCGGCCGGATTCCTGGCCGGATATGAGGCAGAGACGAATCCAATTTTTTTTCAAAACTGCACCACAATCCGGCCAACAATCCGGCCAAGAACTGGCCGGATTTGCGGCCGGATTCGGCCCCTTCAGCTTTTCTCAAAATTTTTTCCTCTTTTCCGAATTCGATTGTCACGCTCAACCGCACTTCTAACACATATACATACATACATATCTCACACATAAACATGCACATTAACAAGGCCTTCCTTTGTTTAAAACAAATGGTTAACTAATTTTCACCTAACAAGGGAAAAGAAAATAAGAAAAAGGCCAAGGGAATTGTGGGAGTTAGGGTTCTCACATGTAGCAACTCAATTTTCTCTGCATATTCTTGTTTCCACCGTCCTTCCAAGTAGTCAGTCAATTTCTTTTGAAATTCTACCTCCTTTTGAAGAATGTCCATTTCCTTACGCATCTTCCCCAAATTTGTCATCTCACTGGTTGGCTTAAGTCAAATACTAGCTTGCCAGGCAAATCAAGGGATCAAAACGAGTAACTATTCACAATGGAAACTCTGGCAATATTACTCTTTCATTCTTTTGCTTATAGGTTACCTCAAAATATAAATCTTAACTATTCTCTGCTTAACATGGATGAACTCTTGAGTGTCCACAAAATTACTATCATCACTTATAACAAAATATTGAGGTCTTATTCCTTAATATAAAAGTTTCACACCCTAATTCATTCTTCAATACTCACTTACAAAGTTGCTCGAGAAGAAATCCTAACATCTTGCTCACATTAGTGTCGCGCCCCATTTTTTGATAAATAAATAAATGGTTTTAAAAAATGTATTTTTTGTGATTGGAAAATGAATTGTGATTTTAAAAGAAAAAATGGGTCTAAATGGGGGGTTGAGAATGCGACGATTTGACCCAAAATTATAGTTAAAAAAGGGTTTTTGAAATAAAAATTGGAGTCGCCACTTGGTAATGAGTTAAGGTGTACCAAGTCACCAAAAAAAATGAATTTTTTAAAGAAAAAAAAAAGGAAAAAGTAGTAAGAAACCCCTTTTAAACGACTCCTAATCCACGTAAACCAAAGAAAAAGGTTCGGGAGTCACATTTGACAAAGGGGAAGGCAAGGATAAAATCCAAGGCACCCCTTTGACCTAGCCAAGGCTAGTTGCATGATTTAATCAAAGATTTTCTTGTTTTAACCAAAGAATTTATTACATTTGGATGCACTACATGAATGCAAACCCTAGACCTAGGGGTATTGGGGAAAATTTCTCTTCAAAGGTTGAGTGGTGCCAATCACATTAATTGTGAAGCCTAATAACGATCCTTTGAAGAAGTCACGAATAATGCGAGTGGGATGCAAATGAATGGAATGCATGTATGCAATGTGAGGACATGAGTTTGAAAAAGTAATAAAAAACAATAAATATGTAAATGAAAATATGCACGTGAGTGGGCAAGGTACGCTATGTGAAATGATAATATGAAATGCATGTGTGCAAGTGATGATAAAAATGTTCGTGTGCAAGTGAAAAAACATAAAGGTGCACGTGTGCAAAATGGGAGAAAAAATGAAAGTGTGATGAGGGTATAAAATGGTAGAGTGGATTTAAAAATGCATGAGCCTAGGGAATTCATGCATATTGGGTACAGGGAGACCTAAATCGTGACTCAATTTGCCCTTTTATAGAGGGAATACAAGCGTGCTAAGGCTTAGAAAAAGCCACACTCGTCTATATCCCATATTTAAGGGGACTCTCAAGCAAATGAACCCTATAACTAGCATGAAATGCAAAAATCCTAAAATGGAGGGAAAAGGGGTTCGAGGGGCATGCAAAATGATAAAACTAAAAAGAATGCATGACATGTAATGAACATGCAAACATGTACTAACGAGGGGAAATCCCTAAGGGTCTAGCGTTGGACTAGCCCATTCTATGAATTCCGACTAGCGTTGGACTATTGGAAACGTACATTCATCCATCACATTCATTCAGGCTATGGAAAGCGAGTAGACATGCCAAACACTTATAAACACATAGCACATAACATTTAGCATGCTCGACTAGATGCAAGGCCCTAACAAAGCAAATTAACACGTAGTAACTAAGCATGCAAGACACATAAGACAATTAAAGCCCTAACTATTACATTCGCTAGCCAGGCACATGACTTCGATAGGTCTTCATTGAATGCTCCTCCAAGCCCTATCTATTACATTAGGGAGACCCTACTACAATCTAAAGGGGGAAAAGGAATAAAATAATTAAATCCCTAACTATTACAAGCCAAGAGGTGTACACATACCCCATAAAGAATAACTTAAATAAAAAGCAAAAGTAAATGACATAAATAAAAGAAATTAAAGAAAGGCTAGGAAAGCAAAGTAGACATGTATTTCTCACGTAGCACGTTGGTTCACATAGGAGAGACAAAAAAGATAAAAGAAGTTATACCTCCCTTGAGTTGGAGCTCTAACGTAGTGAAATTACTAATTTACCCTCCAAAATAATAAAAGGGTCAAGGTACCACTTAAATTATCAAATAATCACATGAAACAACCATTAAACACAAAAATGGAAATTAAGCACGAAACGAAAATTTAAATATGGAATAGACCATGCATGTGCAGGCAAAACTCGGTCTCGAATAAAAAAGTCACAGGAATCTAAAATGGAGTGCTAAATTAAATGGTCTAAGGTGGAATCTATCACAATCAAATGCAAAAATCACGAAAGAAGAAATGGAAAATTATTTATCAAAGTTAAATAACAAGATTAGCTAAGCAAAACTTAAATCAAACGAAACCAAGACCATAAATGCCTCCAAGTTATTAAGCTTTCATGATTTTATCCTAGAAATCTATTAAAATTGTCCACAATTCACATGAAAACATGTCAAGGCATAATCACGAAAAAGGGGTCCAATTATAAACATTAATCAGTCATGTGAGCCCAATTAGAACATTTAAGAACTTCGAAGGTTCAAGAGTGATGAAAAGGTCAAGTCATGATTCAGATTGCAAATACTTTAGGATTCAATTGCAAGAAATAAAAATATAATTGGGCCACAATGCAGCAAAGGGAGACTTGGGGATCAAGGTGCAAAAATCAAAAGTTATTTTCATGCAACCAACATGCAGCTACGTGGAAACTTGTTTCTGCAACCAAAACAAACATTTCTGCAGCCAAGAGACCATCGCAATTTGCATTTTCATTTCATTATCTCAAGTAACAACATTTCTATTTCAAGCAACTAAACACATCACCAAACATTCATCTCACTTTCCACCATAAGACCCTTATGTTTAAACATCAGAAGTTCGGACAGGAGATCATGCAAAGCATCAAAAACATTCTGCAATTTTCCCAGCCAACGGCCTTTCTTTCCTTTTCATGGTGCAGACCAGATTTTGATTCAAATACAAAGCTTTGATTAGATATCTCTCAAACCAACATCATAACTCCAACTAATCAACAAGCAACTTAACTTTAAACTCCCAACAAGCAAGAACAATAAAGGAGCTAATGCATCACAGAAATTCTGGACAAGACATTCATGCAGAATGGTTTGGCAATCTGAAATCTCTTTTCCAGCTCAAGTATGTTTAAACACAAACACCCAAAACCAATCTAAGTGTCATAACATCCATTTCAACATCCGAACCAACTAAAACATAGAAGAAAAGCCATGCAAAAACTGGAAAATTCTGAGCAAAAGGTTCGGCAATCCTGACTGGTTTATTTTCAGCAAACATTCAGCCATAGCTCAAATGTTTTTGGACCCAACCATTCAATCTTAACACTAGACTTCTCACTTCAGGACAAAACAGATTAAACTTGCAACTTAGGTGGAAAAACTTGATGTGCAATCACAGAATAGAAAAAAAACAAAACAGAGAATGCAACTTCTTTTCGTTTTTGCTAAGAAGTTTTGCAGCTACAAAGCTCATGTAGGTTGAAATGTCAAAACATCTCATTAAAACCCACCATTTAATCATCAAATGCACACATATTTTCCAGATATCTGTTTTAGCAATGAAAAATGCAGCAAGGAAAACATTTCATTCTCAGACCATGAAGCGACCATTTCACTCCCTCGGACCTTCAAACCAAACCAGAAAACTAGTCATCCGAATCCATTAAACTCCCAAACACAACCCCAAAAATGCAAGAAAACAACTATTGAAGGTCATGAGAAGAACACACAAGCAGAAACAAAACAGAAACGGCAAGAACAAACGGCCAGAATGAGTCAAAAACTAATCTCAAACCTACATAATTCTCAAATTTGCTGAGCTTGCTAGAAGACATAAAGTGAAGGGATTACCTTTAGCACCGTATGGGATCCTGTGAACCAAGCAGAAATCGAAGAACTTGCGTGAGGATGTCGACTTCAACGCCACAGATTTCTGGTGAAGAAATCTCTGGAACCCAGCCACGTTTCTTCTTGTTCAACTGCCGCTCTTTACAGCCTCTCCAAGATCGCCTTCCTTTTGCTGGTTCACCTTTTCCCGTCACACACACTCCCTCTTACTCTTAACTCACCGATTCTCCCAGCTTTCAACCGTCCTCAGCCTTTCTATCGTAGCCTCTCTCCCCTCTGATTTCTAGCCGACCGTCACTCTATCCCCCTCTGCTTTTTTTTCTCGCTCTCTTGCTTTCCAGTTTCCTCTTGGCCGTCCACTCTCTCCCACTTCCTTGCGGCTGCTGTGTTCTTACCTTTTATATGGAACACAAGGTTCCTAAACCCTCACCCCAATGGTGAGGATGCAAAACCTCCCTTGCCTTCACATCCAGCCCACCGTGGCTGTCCTTGTAAGCTGCGGCAAATACGCAGCTTCATGCCGCGTCTTTTTTTTTTTTTTTTTTTAGAAAACATTGAATTTAAAACAAAAACGACTAAAGTATATTTTTGAATGGTTTTTCCTTTTTCTTTTTGAGAAATTCTATGCTAAACTTAAAAAAAAGCAAAACTAAAAACTAAAATTAAAACTAACACTAAAAAAATGAATAAAACCAAAATGACAAATAAAAATAAATAGCAAATGAACTAGACAAACTAAAAAAGCAAAAATGAACAAAATTAAAATGAAATAACAACTAAAAGTGCAAAACAAACAATAATGAACTAAAATGCAAACAATCTGAAACAAAAATCATGAATTAGATGCAACATACAAAATTATTTAAAATTTGGTGTCTACAGTTTGCCCCTCTTTGTCTGAGTTTTGAAAAAACTTGAGACAAAGAAGTAGACACCAAATACTTACCTGTGTTATTTGGCTGCAAAATGATCCGAACGAACAGGAATTCTAAAATGGGACTGACCCGAACATGAAATTAAACGGGACTGACCCGAACAGGAATTTAAAACGGGACTGGGCCGAACAGGAATTTAAACGGGAATGACCCGAACAGAAATTTAAATGGGATAGACCCAGACAGAAATGTAAATGGGATTGACCCAGACAGAAGTGTAAAATGGGATTGACCCACGGGAAAGTAAATGAAGTGCTCACTGGTGGGACTGACCCATGTTCAGTGGCAAAATAAAAATAAAAAGGAAAATGCTCACTAGTGGGACTAACCCACGGCTAGTGGCGATGAAAACGAAATGCTCACTGGTGGGACAAACCCAATTTTGCTGAGGTCGGAGGGATAAAACCCATGCCCAACGAAAATAAAAGCGGTCAGTGGGATAAAACCCGAGTCTGCCGAGGTCGGAGGGATAAAACCCATGCCCAACGAAAATAAAAGCGGTCAGTGGGATAAAACCCGAGCCTGCTGAGGTCGGAGGGATAAAACCCGTGCCCAACGAAAATAAAAGCGGTCAGTGGGATAAAACCCGAGCCTGCCGAGGTCGGAGGGATAAAACCCGTGCCCAACGAAAATAAAAGCGGTCAGTGGGATAGAACCCGTGCCCAACGAAAATAAAAGCGGTCAGTGGGATAGAACCCGAGCCTGCCGAGGTCGGAGGGATAAAACCCATGCCCAACGAAAATAAAAGCGGTCAGTGGGATAAAACCCGAGCCTGCCGAGGTCGGAGGGATAAAACCCGTGCTCAACGAAAATAAAAGCGGTCAGTGGGATAAAACCCGAGCCTGCCGAGGTCGGAGGGATAAAACCCGGTTCCAACGTGATATAAGCGGAGAGCTTACTGGCGGGACAAACCCACGCTCCAATAGCAAAGAAAATGAAATGCTTACTGGCGGGACAAACCCAGCTCCAATAGCAAAGAAAATGAAATGCTTTGACAATCGGACAGTGGGATCAAACCCGAGCCTGCCGTGATGAACTTGATTTGATTTTTGACTTTGATTTTTTGATTTTTTGATTTTTTGATTTTTCCTGACTGGGAGCGACTTGTCGAAATAATTTGCCTCAGTGTGATGAATTGGTCAGTGGGATTAAACCCAAGCCTGCCCAATGGGAAGTTGGCGGCATGAAGTCCAGGCCCAACGGGATCTTGTGAAGGTGGCGGCATGAAATCCAGGCCCAACGGGATATTGTGAACAAGAAATTGAATTAGATTTGTCAAGAAACAAGCAATTAAATTTGATTTTTCAAGAAACAAGAATTTGAACTTGATTTTTGACTTTTGAATTTTTTTGAATTTTTCTGATTTTTCGAGAGAATCTTTTTCAAAATAATTTGCCCCAGTGTCGAGTCCATTTTTCCCTCCTTTTTCTTGCTTCTCTTTGCAGTATCGGCCTTCCGCCTCACTGGATGCTTTTCGTCATTTTGAACCATGAATACCTGTACAAAGGGTTCATCAAAGTATGACATGCACTTAAATTCCAGGAAAAGAGCAGCGGGATTGATCCGAAAAATGTTATTATGAAATCTTACAAATAAAATTTTGCCCCAGTGTGGAGCCTTGATTGCAAAAATTCGTTCAGATGATTTCCCATTTATTTGAACAAAGAAAAGCCGCACTTTCTAAAATTTAGAAAAGAATGCACATATACAACAATGTGAAGAAACTTTAAACGTCAAGTTTGAACTCATGCAGAAATTTCATGATGAATTCCTCGAAATAACACCAAATTCAAGAAGATTTCTTCCTCACTTTTAGCATTGGTGTTTAGGGTAACGGGTCACCACTTCTGGTTGGCTCATCTTTCAGGACCAATCAAGTGACTTTGAAATGGCTAAGGAAATGGGAGGTCAGAATCTGTCTCATTTTTTGTGCCCCAATTGTATGTAATCCATTCAATGTCACATCTTAGTGAAAGCAAAGAGTTTGTCACCCTTATTTCTTAAGAAAACGTAGTCCACATATGAGCTTTATAGGCTTGCAACAATATGGATAACGATAACTAATCATGTGGGAACAGGCTATAGCCTTAAGATCACAAATGATTGATGGATTTCTTATGAGCATAATACTCACTTTGGATTGTCATGAAGGAATAAGTCAACGATGGACTTTATTAGCTTGTAATGTGGCTTGAAACGATAGTTGAAGGATAAGTCAAGGACATTGCACCACAGATCGCATTTTTCCAAAATTGCCCCTATTTTGAACTCGAAGACTCTGAACTTTGTTCGATCACTCAATAGGGACTTCACCATCGAATCTTTTGTATTTCATTTTTCCTTTTTTGCTTTTCCATTTTCTTTTCTTTGATTTGGTGGGTTTTCCATGGTGAGTAGCGTCAGCCCCCATTCTCAAGCAATTCAGAAATACAGCTAAAATTTTCCAGCATCAGAAATTTTCTTGACAGGGCCATTGCAAAGAACAGAAGTCAGGACTTTCGATTTTTGTAATGGGGTCAGGTGTGGTGTTTTAGAAAAGTTAAGGCTTGAAGGCAGATTTTAAAAATGGTTTGAAGAATCTGCGATCGCATTGTTGCGCCAACCCTATTTTAGGGCTAAATCAGAACTTTGCCCCAGTTTATGCTCAATTGAGGCTTTTTCTCTTTTATTTTCTTTCTTCTTTTGATTTTTTTTTTTGGCTTTCTGCCATTTTTGAACTTTCACAAAATTTGTCACAGTTTATTTTTTGAACTGAGGTTCTCTTTTCTCTTTTCCTTTTGATTTTGTTGCATTGTCACTTTTCACTTCTTGAAACTTTTTTCCTTTTCATTTCAAACTTGCCCCCAGTGTGGGGTTTGCGATTCTCAGGGGTTGCCAAACGAAATAATTTATTCTGATGGCTCAAAAGGGATAACTAGGGATAGAATGTTTGATTGGAAAAGAAGAGGGCCTGACCTTTGTTCCGTCCCTTACAATAACTCTGAAAGGAAACTTTCGTTAATACGAAATTTTTTGCATGTATCTGAATTACTGACTGAGGAAGACCCTTGTTCATCCATATTTGTGAAACATAGGCGGTCCGTGCGGACAAATCTCTTCCTTTTCTTTTTTTTCAAAATTGGAACCCAAGTGGAATCAAATTTTCCCAATCTGCGGTCCCCTTTCCCCTTCTTCTTTTTTTTCTTTTTCAAAATTCCCCAATCTCTTTCCCCAATGTGGGGTGCGATCATATGTGCACTCGAAAAGAACCACCAATTTTTTGGCTCAAATGAGGATGCAAGGGATAAATGGTGCTTAGGTTGTAGAAACGATGGCCAAAGTATCATTCTTACACCTCATGACAACCAAAGTAGTGAAATGGTCATTGAAAATCCATTCCTCTTTTGAAAATCTTCCCAATGTAGGGTAGTGATCATTAAGGCTCTTATTTGAAGCGAAATTATTCTTTCAAAGGCTCAAATGGGAGAGCAAATGATAAAATGTGTATAGGTAGAGAAAAGAATGCTCGAAGTATCATTCCAAATTTTCAAAACAAACAAGAGTAATGCACATTTTGCTTTCACTTAGATGTGAACTGAATCGGTTAAACACAATAGATATTTTCAAGCAAAGATGGCCCCAATTTATCAATCAATGTGACTGATTTTATTTTGGGGTCAAATGAAGGAGGAAAGGAATCTCATAGGGCCTTTTGAGTGACCTCTTTTAATTCTGAGCACTCTTATTGTGAATTTTCAGGCAGGAGGTTGAAAAAATCCCAATTTAGTCTTATTTCTTAAAATTCATCATGAAATCTCCAATGAATAAGAATAAAGAAAATGAAATGTACATAAATATACACAAAACAATGATTGTCCAAAAATTTTATTGCTGAAAAAGTTTGAAACAAAATTTCTCATTCAATTACGATACAAATGAGAAGAGAGAAACTTGTAAAGAGCTCCACATATACACTTTTTGTCTCCTTTTCTTTTTGGAACAAAATGTATTAACAAATCAAATATACAAAATTTTCCTTTGGAAATAATTACAAAATCTCTCAGATGCTTTAGCGTAGAGCTTCCAGATAGATCTTTTATGTTTTCATTGTAGGATCTGCCCAAGAATCACACAATACTTGCAATTTTGACACCTTATTAGATCAGAAGTGTCATCAGATATAGAAAAATATTTTCCCTTTTATTGAAGTGTTTTTTTTTATGAATGCAAGGGAAGGGGGGAAAACAAAAGAAAAATACCCTGAGTTAGTAAGAAAGAATATAAAATCGGTATGCATGTCCTATGGGGGGACCCTTTTTGTGCCAAAGGTAGGCCTAGCATGAAAATGCAATCCGCTAGAATAGGCACTATACAATACCTGATGGATCCGATCAACTCATGGAGTGAAAAATAATTTGAAAAATTTGGCCCATTGGAATGAGAAGAGACGTTGGTCAAATTGAGGACCTCGTCCGAAGGGATTGATCACTTTTGATCGATACAAGAATTTGCAAAAAAACGTACGGGTTTGACCTTGACGAACTTCCTATCGAAGAGATTGGAATTCGTTGACAAATTTTCTCAGTGAAACACGGGTCAAAACTCCAACTGATCAAATGGCTGGATGCCATGGATGTTTTTCTCAAAATCGACTAGGTTTTCCATTTTGAAATTCGAAATTGAAATCCTAATTGGTCAAATGGGTTGAATGAAATTGACAATTTATTTAAAATCGACCTGATTACCCTAAAAAGGGAAACGGGTCAAATGAATTGAGTGACATTTGATAACTTACTCAAAATTGACCGGATCATCCTAAAAAAAGGAACTTGGTCAAATGAATTGAATGAAATTGAGAATTTATTCAAAATTGACCAGATCGCCTTAAAAGGGTAAATTGGTCAAATGAATTGACAATTTATTCAAAATCGACCGGATGACCTTAAAAAGGGTAAATTGGTCAAATGACCTTAAAAAGGCAAATTGGTCAAATGAATTGACGATTTATTCAAAATCGACCGGATGACCCTAAAAAGGGTAAATTGGTCAAATGACCCTAAAAAGGGTAAATTGGTCAAATGAATTGACGATTTATTCAAAATCGATCAGGTGACCCTAAAAAGGGTAAATTGGTCAAATGACCCTAAAAAGGGTAAATTGGTCAAATGACCCTAAAAAGGGTAAATTGGTCAAATGAATTGACGATTTATTCAAAATCGACCAGGTGACCCTAAAAAGGGTAAATTGGTCAAATGACCCTAAAAAGGGTAAATTGGTCAAATGAATTGACGATTTATTCAAAATCGACCAGGTGACCCTAAAAAGGGTAAATTGGTCAAATGAATTGACGATTTATTGAATGAATCAGCAAAATGGATTGGTTGAATTGTCCGGCCATTGGTTATTTCAAAATCATTGAAGTGCATTAGTCTATGACCTTCTAAAAATCAAATTTTGGCCTTAATTTATTTATCGTCTCAAAAGGAGGAATCATTTGTGAATTTCTTCAAATTAATGTCCTTCACGCAAGGGATTTTTACCAATTTTTGATAAAATGGCCAAAAAGTGATTATTAGATGCTCATATTCCAAAGATCACTCTATGAAAATGATCGGATCCTACCTTACCTTGTGCACTACCCCTTTGGATGGTACAAAATGTAAACGTGCAAGTCTCATTGGATTAAGTATCTGAGACACAAGGTGGCTTATCCCCTAACACGGGATCGCCTAAATGGCATTCCCTTTCTAGGGTGGATGCATGATGCGATTCAAAATGAAACGTGACCTAAGCAACCCTTTGTCTGCCAGGGTAGGCCTAAAATTGTATGACATTATTAATTTATGAACGAAATATACCAAAACTGCTTAAACGTGCAATATCCTATCTACACGGGTAGGCTTCATGCCAGACCTCTTATTTGCTAGGGTTTGTGAATGCAACGGGGACACAAAACCAAGAAAGGTTAGTTCAGGTAGAGAAATACACATAACACATTGTAGCAACAAGATAAAACAATCAATACAAAGCAATAAAAGGGAAAAAAAAGGTTGGATCCCTCCCCTCGTGAATAGTGTCCCTAGTTCAGGATAAGACCAACTCTACCCTAGGCAATTCTAAAATGGATGCATGAGGTTAGGGTTCGCTAATGCATCTAGACTCGATAAACTCAGGTCCCCGAGCCTTCAGACTTAGAAACCAAGGGTCATCAATCCCAAGGTTCTTTGTCGGTGGCTCGAGCGATTCCCCAAACACCGCTACGCACACATCGTATCGCGGCTACGTGTTTGAGTGAATCTATCAAGATCCTCAACCTTCGACTAAAAGCTAAAGGCTATCAACCCATAGCTTAAAGCGGAAGATTGAGTGACCCATTGGATCATGCTACACACACATCGTGTCGTGATCACATGTCCAAGTGGGTCGCCTAATCCTAGTAGGGTGGAGTGGCGTGACAAGCCACTAAAGAAAAATAAATGAAGGGATAAAAAATAAAGCGTATGCTCGTATGCTAGTGCTCGTTTGGAGGGGAGGGATCAAGAACCAACGCGAGGCTCTAGGGTGACACACCCCCCCTAAATGGAATGCAAGCGCGAAATAAGCAAGTAAACATACATCCAATCAACCAATCATACATTCGCGAGTGAGGGAGTAGTTGGATACGCGTGAAATGCAAAATCCTAAAAAAGGAAAAAAATGCAACCCTAAAACACCCAAATGTGATATATGAAAAGGTTAAAAGAAGAAAAAGGTTGATTAAATCAAATTTGCTCGGACTCTCGAATGTCCCCAGTGGAGTCGCCAACTGTCGCGCCCCATTTTTTGATAAATAAATAAATGGTTTTAAAAAATGTATTTTTTGTGATTGGAAAATGAATTGTGATTTTAAAAGAAAAAATGGGTCTAAATGGGGGGTTGAGAATGCGACGATTTGACCCAAAATTATAGTTTAAAAAGGGTTTTTGAAATAAAAATTGGAGTCGCCACTTGGTAATGAGTTAAGGTGTACCAAGTCACCAAAAAAAATGAATTTTTTAAAGAAAAAAAAAAGGAAAAAGTAGTAAGAAACCCCTTTTAAACGATTCCTAATCCACGTAAACCAAAGAAAAAGGTTCGGGAGTCACATTTGACAAAGGGGAAGGCAAGGATAAAATCCAAGGCACCCCTTTGACCTAGCCAAGGCTAGTTGCATGATTTAATCAAAGATTTTCTTGTTTTAACCAAAGAATTTATTACATTTGGATGCACTACATGAATGCAAACCCTAGACCTAGGGGTATTGGGGGAAATTTCTCTTCAAAGGTTGAGTGGTGCCAATCACATTATTGTGAAGCCCAATAACGATCCTTTGAAGAAGTCACGAATAATGCGAGTGGGATGCAAATGAATGGAATGCATGTATGCAATGTGAGGACATGAGTTTGAAAAAGTAATAAAAAATAATAAATATGTAAATGAAAATGTGTACGTGAGTGGGCAAGGTACGCTATGTGAAATGATAATATGAAGTGCATGTGTGCAAGTGATGATAAAAATGTTCGTGTTCAAGTGAAGAAACATAAAGGTGCACGTGTGCAAAATGGGAGAAAAAATGAAAGTGTGATGAGGGTATAAAATGGTAGAGTGGATTTAAAAATGCATGAGCCTAGGGAATTCATGCATATTGGGTACAGGGAGACCTAAATCGTGACTCAATTTACCCTTTTATAGAGGGAATACAAGCGTGCTAAGGCTTAGAAAAAGCCACACTCGTCTATATCCCATATTTAAGGGGATTCTCAAGCAAATGAACCCTATAACTAGCATGAAATGCAAAAATCCTAAAATGGAGGGAAAAAGGGGTTCGAGGGGCATGCAAAATGATAAAACTAAAAAGAATGCATGACATGTAATGAACATGCAAACATGTACTAACGAGGGGAAATCCCTAAGGGTCTAGCGTTGGACTAGCCCATTCTATGAATTCCGACTAGCGTTGGACTATTGGAAACGTACATTCATCCATCACATTCATTCAGGCTATGGAAAGCGAGTAGACATGCCAAACAGTTATAAACACATAGCACATAACATTTAGCATGCTCGACTAGATGCAAGGCCCTAACAAAGCAAATTAACACGTAGTAACTAAGCATGCAAGACACATAAGACAATTAAAGCCCTAACTATTACATTCGCTAGCCAGGCACATGACTTCGATAGGTCTTCATTGAATGCTCCTCCAAGCCCTATCTATTACATTAGGGAGACCCTACTACAATCTAAAGGGGGAAAAGGAATAAAATAATTAAATCCCTAACTATTACAAGCCAAGAGGTGTACACATACCCCATAAAGAATAACTTAAATAAAAAGCAAAAGTAAATGACATAAATAAAAGAAATTAAAGAAAGGCTAGGAAAGCAAAGTAGACATGTATTTCTCACGTAGCACGTTGGTTCACATAGGAGAGACAAAAAAGATAAAAGAAGTTATACCTCCCTTGAGTTGGAGCTCTAACGTAGTGAAATTACTAATTTACCCTCCAAAATAATAAAAGGGTCAAGGTACCACTTAAATTATCAAATAATCACATGAAACAACCATTAAACACAAAAATGGAAATTAAGCACGAAACGAAAATTTAAATATGGAATAGACCATGCATGTGCAGGCAAAACTCGGTCTCGAATAAAAAAGTCACAGGAATCTAAAATGGAGTGCTAAATTAAATGGTCTAAGGTGGAATCTATCACAATCAAATGCAAAAATCACGAAAGAAGAAATGGAAAATTATTTATCAAAGTTAAATAACAAGATTAGCTAAGCAAAACTTAAATCAAACGAAACCAAGACCATAAATGCCTCCAAGTTATTAAGCTTTCATGATTTTATCCTAGAAATCTATTAAAATTGTCCACAATTCACATGAAAACATGTCAAGGCATAATCACGAAAAAGGGGTCCAATTATAAACATTAATCAGTCATGTGAGCCCAATTAGAACATTTAAGAACTTCGAAGGTTCAAGAGTGATGAAAAGGTCAAGTCATGATTCAGATTGCAAATACTTTAGGATTCAATTGCAAGAAATAAAAATATAATTGGGCCACAATGCAGCAAAGGGAGACTTGGGGATCAAGGTGCAAAAATCAAAAGTTATTTTCATGCAACCAACATGCAGCTACGTGGAAACTTGTTTCTGCAACCAAAACAAACATTTCTGCAGCCAAGAGACCATCGCAATTTGCATTTTCATTTCATTATCTCAAGTAACAACATTTCTATTTCAAGCAACTAAACACATCACCAAACATTCATCTCACTTTCCACCATAAGACCCTTATGTTTAAACATCAGAAGTTCGGACAGGAGATCATGCAAAGCATCAAAAACATTCTGCAATTTTCCCAGCCAACGGCCTTTCTTTCCTTTTCATGGTGCAGACCAGATTTTGATTCAAATACAAAGCTTTGATTAGATATCTCTCAAACCAACATCATAACTCCAACTAATCAACAAGCAACTTAACTTTAAACTCCCAACAAGCAAGAACAATAAAGGAGCTAATGCATCACAGAAATTCTGGACAAGACATTCATGCAGAATGGTTTGGCAATCTGAAATCTCTTTTCCAGCTCAAGTATGTTTAAACACAAACACCCAAAACCAATCTAAGTGTCATAACATCCATTTCAACATCCGAACCAACTAAAACATAGAAGAAAAGCCATGCAAAAACTGGAAAATTCTGAGCAAAAGGTTCGGCAATCCTGACTGGTTTATTTTCAGCAAACATTCAGCCATAGCTCAAATGTTTTTGGACCCAACCATTCAATCTTAACACTAGACTTCTCACTTCAGGACAAAACAGATTAAACTTGCAACTTAGGTGGAAAAACTTGATGTGCAATCACAGAATAGAAAAAAAACAAAACAGAGAATGCAACTTCTTTTCGTTTTTGCTAAGAAGTTTTGCAGCTACAAAGCTCATGTAGGTTGAAATGTCAAAACATCTCATTAAAACCCACCATTTAATCATCAAATGCACACATATTTTCCAGATATCTGTTTTAGCAATGAAAAATGCAGCAAGGAAAACATTTCATTCTCAGACCATGAAGCGACCATTTCACTCCCTCGGACCTTCAAACCAAACCAGAAAACTAGTCATCCGAATCCATTAAACTCCCAAACACAACCCCAAAAATGCAAGAAAACAACTATTGAAGGTCATGAGAAGAACACACAAGCAGAAACAAAACAGAAACGGCAAGAACAAACGGCCAGAATGAGTCAAAAACTAATCTCAAACCTACATAATTCTCAAATTTGCTGAGCTTGCTAGAAGACATAAAGTGAAGGGATTACCTTTAGCACCGTATGGGATCCTGTGAACCAAGCAGAAATCGAAGAACTTGCGTGAGGATGTCGACTTCAACGCCACAGATTTCTGGTGAAGAAATCTCTGGAACCCAGCCACGTTTCTTCTTGTTCAACTGCCGCTCTTTACAGCCTCTCCAAGATCGCCTTCCTTTTGCTGGTTCACCTTTTCCCGTCACACACACTCCCTCTTACTCTTAACTCACCGATTCTCCCAGCTTTCAACCGTCCTCAGCCTTTCTATCGTAGCCTCTCTCCCCTCTGATTTCTAGCCGACCGTCACTCTATCCCCCTCTGCTTTTTTTTCTCGCTCTCTTGCTTTCCAGTTTCCTCTTGGCCGTCCACTCTCTCCCACTTCCTTGCGGCAGCTGTGTTCTTACCTTTTATATGGAACACAAGGTTCCTAAATGTAACGGCCCCACCTCTCCCCTAATGCGAACCAGAGGGTTCGGCGGGTCACCTGCCCAACTCTCGCCAGGACTAACGATGCAGACTAGAGCTATCTATTGCGATCCGGACCTTACAACCGAGTGAAAACAAGTTAAAATGGTAAAATAACCCAAAATATAAAAAAAAATGAAATCCGGAGTCGGCCATAAATAGTAACCGACCCGTCAGAACCCAATCGAAAGAGCACGCAAACATTCACATCTGAACTTTAGCGAGTACAATCCAAAATGACATACAAAAGTTTTTAAAAGTTGATACATATACACGGTTTGCCAAATCAAAAGAGAAAACGTCCCAAAAGTACACTTAGGGTTTTAATACATGAGCTATACAAAAGATATGTTCCACTAGCTCAATTTGGCAGCCATTTGTCAAATCCAGACCAAAAGTGTTTATTTTCCTGTAAGGAAAACAAAAGGGACAGAAAGGGGTGAGCTTGCGCTCAATGAGGTACCAAACATATAGCAGAAAAATCATGGCATTTCACATTTTACAAATCAGATACACATGCCAGATGTAAAGCAAAGGAACCAATGATTCAAATCAGAAGGATACGGGTGGCTCTCAGGAGCCAAATTTCCAGCGCAGTACTTGATCCAAATCGGTTGACTCTCCGTCAACGTATATAGAACCAAAACGTCCGTAGACCCCTCTTCACACCGAATTCCGTCCACCAAACACCCCCTTTACCGGGCCCGCTTACCGTAACCGAACAGAAATGGTAATACTCGAGTATACCGGAATCAAGGGTCTCAATACCCAAAAATCCCCGAACAGACTACCGTGGTTCGTTATCTAATCGTCCAGGCCCTTGCCGGCCCGACTCGAATAACTTAGCCACAGGATTGAGCTCATAGGTCATAGAAATCCGAACAGATGCAGACACAGATAGCAGATTCAGATAGCAGATTCAGACGGCAGATTCAGATAGGCACTCAAAATTGGCATATGAACAGACATGAGAACGAGTGTGATAAAGTACACCCTCGTCTCAAACAAATTAAACAGATTGCAGAGCAGAAATCAAGTTAAACAGCAATGGAGGGGAGTGGTACACTCACCGGCTCAACTTCAAAAGTTTTTACTTCAGATTGGCCTTAATCGCCAAGAAATCCTAAAATAACCAAAATAAACCAATTGAAGGTTTCACATCCATAATCGAGTAAACACAATGCACATGAGACTCGACTACTAGTCGTATGCCTCGCCAAATAATTACTAATGCAAGGGTGGAAAACATGATTTTCTTGGAAACGAAAAGGTAACATGAAGACTTAGGCGCAAACAACCCAAAAGCCTTTCATTTCCACCAAAAGGCAAATCCAACTTAAAGGAACCAAACGGCCTAGAAAATCGGGCAGCACCTCCCCTAAAATTCTTACTTTTCCAGCCATTAAGGCTTCATTATTTCCTCAAATCAGTCCCAACATTTCACATAAAAGTCATCTCATTTCCCAAAAGCCGTTCACTAGGCTCAAAGTAGTACAAGTACAAAAGTTAGCTAGGAAATGACCGGAATGAGAGCGAGCCCTAAAACATGCAAACAAGTACATGGAGACTCGATAACGAGTCATAAAGCCATGCCAACCACAACCCCAATAAGGTTTCATATGCATATATAAGCATTGTAGCAAACCAGAAATCAGAAAATGTAGCCATCTTGGCCATAACAACAAAAACAGTTTTGCCTTCATTATGCGGTTATGGCACAAATTGCACTACGATTATCGGATGAGGGTATAAGACCCACCGTTTCGAAGCTAAGAACCAGGGCTACAACAATTTAGAAGGACACTCAGTCCAAATCCTAGCACAACTAGGTCAAAAATGCAGAATACCAAACCAGAACCGTAATTGCAGGTTTACAAATCACACCATGCTGTAATTAGTCCAACTCAGTCTATACAGGTCCAAATGCATTGATTCCAAAGGCATACGGTAGCTAAGACCTCAATCTACATTTCATAAGAAGACACCAACATCCAAATCCAAAGCAATTCCAGTCAAAATAGACGATTACAAACACAGTTTGCACATTCTGATCAACCCAGAACAGCTACAGTAAAATTGACATATCTCACTCTACACTACTCCAAATGACCTGATATTTTACAGACACCTCAAACACATCAATACCTACAACTTTCATGTTTTGATCCAAGGTCAATTCGGCCTCTAACTAGGTGCTAAAAATTCAGACAGATTGTGCAACCCAAAAACCCTAACTTGCTGAAATTTTTCCCAAACCAGAAATTGGTTGCAATTGTTCACTTTTCCCACCTCCTTAAGTCATTATATACCATTTCTAATCATCCTAGATAGCCACATAATCATGCTTATATTAAAATAGAAAAATCCCCAAAAATAATAAAACTTCATCATTTCAACCACAAATCAAGAATTAATCCATAAAATTGCCTCTTATGCCACTACTAAACATAAATGAAACATCATTAGAGGGAGGAAAGGGGTTCATACACCACTCACCTTAGTAAAACAAGAGGGAGAGCAACTTGTCACCTTAAGCTTCCAAACAACTTCACCAAACAACTCACTATCACTAAATGAAGAGGTTTTATGGAGTAGAAACAAGTTTAGAAGGTTGGATGGTTTGATTGAAGCAAGATGAAAGCCAAAACTTGAAGAGTTTTTCTCTCTTTTGAAGCTCAAGAAAGTCGACCAAGAGGAAGACAAGAATAAGAGATTTTTGGTTAATTTTTTAGATATTTAACCAATTTGGTCAAAAGTCAAAAACCATGAATAGTTGTCATAAGCCATACCCAATGAAATGGTGACACTTGTCACCTCAATTAATGCATTCCTATCCCTTCCTTTTCCTCTCACATCAATCACTTAACATCCTCTACTTATCTCTTAATACCCGATAAATTTCACACAGTATCCGAAACTTAACTTTATTGGCCGAATTTTTTCGAACTTTTCGTACTAGTGGGTCCCACGTCCATAATCTCTCCGTAATTTTTCAAAAACTATCCAATGCTAGGAAAATCATCTAAAAACTATAATTACTCATAAAATTCACCAGGAAAATTTTTCTAAGCCAGAAAATGCAGAAAACATGCCATTAAAGGAAATAAACCCTAGGAAAATTATTAAGGGATTTACGGGTTCTCACACTCTCTCCCCCTTAAAGAAATTTCGTCCTCGAAATTTTCTTATCAGCGGAATCCATCGAATCTAAGGTACCCAACGGATCGTACCTTCTACATCCTCAGACGAGTCAGGGACCTGATGATGCTCCAGGGAATATACTCGAGTCGGTACTTTCGCTCCAGTCCCTTCTCCTTTCGACTGTCCAGGGTTGGTCTTAGCTGGTTGCTGAGAGTTAGTCTTGGTTGGTGGCGGAGTCCCTCTCCCTTCGCGCAGTCGTGCTGGACAGTTAGCAATTCGATGTTCGGCGCTACCACAGCGCAGGCATTTTCCTTCTTTCTTCCAACAATTTGCCTCCGTGTGATTTGATCCTCCGCAATATCCACAGGGACCTCGAGTAGCAGTGACCGATCCTCCCGATGAGACACCACTGGCCACCCTCGGTTGTCGTACTCTCCCGTTCCCTTTTCCACTCTTAGGGGGTGTGCTCTTATCTTCCTGTTCCGAGCTGCTCCCAGGAAAGCCCCTTTTCTTGGTTTGGAAGTTTCTAACTTGTAGCCTCGCATCTTCAACCCGTTGAGCTTTCTCCACAGCGTCACTAAAGGTACTAAGTTGAGCTACAGCCAAATCCTTTTGAATCTCAACATTTAACCCCTGAATAAAACTCCTTATCCGTCTTTGTTCGGTTATGATCAGTTCAGGCGCAAACTTAGACAACCGAGTGAATTGACTCTCATACTCGGCTACGGTTTGTGTTCCCTGGCGAAGCCGAATGAATTCATCTTCCTTCTTTTCTTGGATGAAAGGAGGGAAAAACTTGGCATTAAATTCTCTCATAAAGTTCGCCCACGTCCTCGGGGTTTGTTCTCTTTCCCATTTCATTCGAATGACATTCTACCAGGAACGGGCGGCTCCCTCTAGTTGAAAGACAACAAATGTCACCTGTCTCTCCTCGGTATAGTGTAAGGCAGCGAAAATATCGATCATCTTCTCCAGCCACTTCTCAGCTACGTCAGGATCAGGGCCTCCAAGAAATTTGGGTGGGGAGAACTTCTGAAATCTCTCAAGGGCTCTATTCTCGCCCTCCATGTGATTACCAGGATTCCCAGGGTTAGGGTTAGGGTTTTGACCTTATTGGTGCACCACTTGGGCTAGCAAAGCAGTTATTTGCGGCATGGCAGCAGCTATTTGGACATTGGGGTCAACCAAGTTCAGGGTTTGGTCCAGATGAGGTTTCCCCAGTACCCCTTTCAGGTGTAGGTTGCCTATTTCCACGCCCACGGCCCCGTCCACTCCGTGTACCTTCCATGAGTTTTACTTGGTCTAGGCAATAATACTAAACCAAAATAAGCACGATGCATGTAAGTAACACTCAAAACTTTAATGATAACACACATTTATACATTCCAAACAAGATCAAAGCATATATATACAAGCCGGTCAAAATTAGGCCGCACACATACATACAGCCAGTTAAGTCAAGTACAAACATAGACGATCCACCGAGGAAAGACCTTTCTAGTTCACCAAATCCTTTCTAACCTAGGCCCTCACATCTTTCGTATCCGGGCGCAAGAATCTCATCTAAGATAATTCACAACTCGAGCCGGCCGGTCCCAAGAGTAAATCATCCTTATTAAAGATTCCTACCCGACATACATACCTAGCTTCCTCGAGTCCCATGATAATGATTCGTACACTTATCACATGCCCGGTTTTTATCGTCCGACAGACCAGCGTCCGATCGTTGGCAGAGAGTTGGCAAGTCATCTTGGAATTTTTAGGACGTCCGATGTGGTTGATGTGCGTCCGAGGCGTGCGTCCGATCCTTCCGGACGTCCGATGCTTCCTTATGAACGTCCGACAGAGCTTCCTTCTTGATGTTCTTTATCCTTTCGGACGTCCGACATGAGTGTCCTATTTTTACTTCTTCTTTTGGTTGGTTTTCATCTCATGACATATTCGTACCTGATTCTTTGATGGGCAAAAAACACTTATTTGATGAAAGTTAGATAAACATTTCAAAGTACTTTGTGATCATCAAAACCAAGAATAACACTAACATTTCTTGCACTTTCTGCCAAAACCGAGAAACAAACCGAGGGTCTCGGTCAGATACAATACTTAATAGTATTCCTTGTAACCTTATAATCTCATTCAGATATAGCTTACCTAACATCTCCAGTGGGTATTTCATATTAATCGGCAGAAATTGAGCAGATTTGGTCAATCTATTTACTATCATCCAAACGGTGTCGTGACCTCTTTCAACAAGTGAAAATTTTTTTATCATCAATCCCGCTACTTGCACTTGACGAAATAAAGCATCGGCTACCACATTAGTTTTCCCTGGGTGATAATTAATCGTGCAATCATAATTCTCTAAATTTCACCCACCTACATTGTCTCAAATTTAACTCTTTTGAAAAAGAAAATACTTAAACCTCTTGTGGTCAGTAAAACCTCAAACGTCACCCCATATAGGTAATGTCTCCACTTCTTTAATGCAAATATCGTTGCCGCTAATTCCAAATCATGAGTTGAATAATTTCTCTCGCGAGATTTTAACTTTCTTGAGGCTTATGCAATCACCTTATCATGTTGTATTAATACACATTCTAAACCATCTTTTAAAGCATCTGTATAAACCATAAAACTCTCTCCTCCGCTCGGTAAGGCTAACACAGGTGCCTCGGTTAAGCACTTTTTCACTCTTGAAATCCTTCCTCACATTTAGAATCCCAAATAAGCTTACCATGCTTCTTAGTCAACTCAGTTAAGGGTCTTGCAGTCGTAGAAAAGTTCTTGATAAATTGACGGTAATATCCGGCTAATTCTAAGAAACTTTGAACTTCAGTAGGTTTTTTCTGGGCGTTTCTTTTTAAAACAGTTTCCATCTTAGTTGAGTCCATAGTAATTCCTTCCTTAGATATTATATAACCTAAAAAGGCTAATTTTTCCAACCAAACTCACATTTATTGAACTTAACGAAAGTTGGCGCTCTCTCGGGGTTTGTAAACTATTCTCAGGTGCCGTTCATGATCTTGTTACAAGTCTAAAGGTGGGGAAACAGTAAATTAAATATATATATAAGTCGTAAAATCAAATAAAGCAAGGTAAAATCTTATATGTTATAAAAGGTTATAATAATTATACCAGGTGAGGATAAATCAACAAATCATTTCAACAGAAAGGGGATACAAACAAAATCTAGAAAAACGTGCTAAGTCATAAATATACAAAACAACAAAAGGACTTAATCCCCTACACATAAGATTACCACCTCTAAAAGTCTCAGTTTAGACTGGGATAAAACTACAACCCCAATTAATCGAGTGGAGTCAGATCCATCCCCACTTACAAAGCTTTTAATATAACCTTAATATAAAAGTTTCACACCCTAATTCATTTTCCAATACTCACTTACAATGTCGCTCGAGAAGAAATCCTAACCTCTTGCTCTCGTTAGTGCTTTATTTTATCCCCTCAAACCAATTTCTACTATTTCGAGATTAGACTCTCCGTGAAATTTAGATAGGTGAACTTCAAGAATTGCTCTATCCTCATACCTCTCTTGGTTCCTAGGTTGGTTGATTGGTCTAGAGCTTTGGTGCTCAACTAACCGTGTTAAGATATCAATCATATGGTTAATAGTAGAAGCTACTTGGTTATCCCCTTCATTTCTAGGATTTTGGTTTGGTCCGGTAGCCGTTCCCTAATCATCCCCTTAATCTTGGGGTTGCCTAACCCCTCGCCCTCGGCCCCTTTCACTTCTTCAGTTGTCCATAAGTTTAACATTTTTATAAAGGCATGACGTAAAATAAGTACACATAAGCGAATTTTGAAAATGACACTTTGACCATGCAAAACGAAAATAATAAGGGAGACACTGAAATAATTGCAAATGCGTACAACCCATAGCATAAATATGAAGTTATAAAGCAATAAAGTCAAGCACCTCATAAATAACGTTCATGTACTTCAATAGATAGTACGGTTAAATAAAATACAATGGCTCTTGAACAAGCATCACCCTGACTATCCATGATAAAACTATTAAAATAGACTAAATCACTAGCTTAGCGATTGGCGGGGTCAGAAGTCTCTGCTACTTCAGTAGGATTATCCTCATTTTCAGCACTAGGAGTTTTCTCTTCATTTTTTCCGTTAAGTATCTTGCCATTTTCCACTTGTTCGACCAAGGTAACACACTCGGCTATCATCCACTCAATCCAGTCTCTAATTTCATGTACTACCCAAGCTAGTCAGCTCTTAGCCTCCTAAAGCTGCTTACGAAGAGGTTCAACCTTTTTCCGCTCCTCCAGTACATCGGTCTCCAATGCATGAATTCTAACAGTCTGGACATCCATAGTCATCTTCAGTTCTCGATTATCCTCTTAGACTGCCTTATATTCCTCGGATAACCATCTTCGGTCATCGTTTACCGCTAACACCATGTTATTTAGGTAAGAGTAAGTCCTCGACAGTCACATGGAGTCCTAGTTCGGCGGACTGGGTTATATTTTCAACGAGCTCCCCTAGCCCCTTCTCGATTATGGACCACTGGAAGGTGCCCCTGAGACGGCTCACTACCACCATTATCTTTCATATCTTACAATTAAAATTAAAAGTTTAGACGGATTCAAGTATACTGAATAAAATAGATTTGATCATTTCGTACTATCCCACAAATTTCGCACGTGATCAAGACTCTTAATTGTCCGCTAATTCAAACCTAGGCTCTAATCTTCATTTCTACAAGTGGTCCCTTAATTTTTCAAACTAGTCCCACAGTTCGACATCTTAAATGTCAAACCTAGGATACATTACAGAGATCTGAAGTCTAAACTCTGATACCAACTGTGACGCCACCACTTTTCTCTAGGGCGAACCCAAGGGTATCCGCAGAACGCCTGCCTAATTCTCGCCCGGACTTGATACAAGTCTAATTCAAATTTAAGAATAAACAACCAAACAATAAAGGTCGAAGTAAAAAAGAGTCGCTTCCTTAATGAAACATTCAAATCTTATATCATAAGTTTTCAAAAGGTACATCAACATTCCCAAAAATTACAATTACCAAAAGTCGACTAATCAATTTGCATCCAAAATTCTAATCAAAAGGTAATCAAGTCGGCCTCCCAAAATCTTTCCATCCCGAACTCCTATTAAGGAAAACAAACTAATGGGATGAGCCAATGCACTGAGAGACCAAGAAAACATGCAAACACATAATAGAGCCAGTAGGAGAGCATGGAAGAAAATTGAGACAATAATAAATTATAAATTACAAGTAGTTAACATATCAAGTAGGAAAAGTAAACAGAAACAATTCAAAAATACTATAGTTCTCAAGAGCTAAGTTCCACGCAGTTGGGTCAAGGTCTTGATCCAAATTTTAACGTTAACTCTCCGTCAACCGAGTAAGCACCAAATTCGTAGAAACTCCATTTTTTCCAGTTTCCCGTTCACTGTTACACCCTATACAGTGCCCTCTCGTCAAAAGTTTTGATATTATTCGAGTATATCATGATAATACTACATCAGTATGCTAAGTAAGATCTCTCCAATAGATCAAACTTTAAAATCTAACCCATGGTTCACCATACTTCTCGACCAAGCCCATGCCGACTCGAGTCACAAGATTAGCCTATGAGTTTGGGCGTCCTCCACTATTATAAGTATAAGTCGATGAGATTCACTCCAATCAACATCGATTCAATACAAATATAATTTTCACTTCACACAATTCAATTATAAATTCACTTAAAAGAGAACGAATGCGATAAAGTACATGCTCGTCTCGACAATTTCAAAATACGCAATTAATAAGGAACAATTCAGCATATAGCAATAATTCATGCACTTGACACTCACCAATTCAAAAGTAAGTAACCAAGTAAAGTCTTTAATGGTCCGCTCTGGGATTTCCTTCAAACCCCTCTTGAGCACCGGAAGAAAGAGTGATCAACTATCACTCACATATACTTACAATCACTTATCATACAAGGAAGAAGTACTCTTGTTTAAAACTTAAGACAATGTCTTAAAAGAGATTCACTCTATTGAAATTCAAGATTCAAAAGTGAGAGTTTAAAGTCACAAGGGAAAACTTGTGTCCTCCATGAAATCAGGTTGAAAACGAACTATCAATAGTGAAAGAAAATGAAAAGTTCTTAAAAGCTCATTTCCTACGAAATCGGAAATTTTTTGCTTTATGCGACAAAACTTGGAAAAACATATCTTGATTTAGTATGTCAAAAAATAGAAAACTTTATACCATTGGAAACTAGAGTAAAAGTACTAAAAGTTCCCAGAAGACACTTTTCCGAGATTCCAACCTGAAAGCATTCAAATATCAGCTCAAAGTTATGGATTCATGAAGACAAGACAGAACCAGTCTTTGTTTGGAAATTCGGCAAAATTCACAGGAAGTGAATTAGCCTCTGAAATTTATAACACAATAAGAGTCCCAAATAAAGTTTTAAACACAACAGGCATAACTAAATTTGAAATTTTGAGCAACAAGATATAACAGTTTGAAGTCGGTCGATTTTTGTAAGTTGATCAGTGGATTTCCAGATTTGAAGAGCAATCTTTGGGGCATTATTTGGGTATCGAAATGGTATTGAAATTATAACAAATTTGGTACACTTAAAGTTTCATATACGGCTACCTCTGTATCAAAATTTAGGCAAAAAATTACACGGATGGCAGTTAACGAAACGACCAAAGTTTGTGAAATTCTTCAAAGCAAATCTGCCATCCTATTTCTCTTTCTTTTTCAAAAGTTTTGTCCAACGAAATCAGCCCCAATTCACTTCATTTTTCTAACATAGATTCCAGAAAGATTTAATGAGCAATCAATGGTCTAATGACACTAAAATTTTTGAAATATAACATCCCAAAAGAGATTTGACCATTCGGTCAACAAGGAAGGGAAAAGTTTCCAGTTTCCAGTTTCCAGCTTTGTCGCATTTTCGAAATCAAACCATATCTAGCTCTATACATGTCCAAATTGAGAATGGTTTATAGCGTTGGAAACTAGGCTCCAAATTCTACAATTCATTGGAAGACATCTTTTTTAAAATCTTTTCACAAGTGGGATAAAATCGAGCCACAAGATACAGCTTCCCAGTTTCATTTGAACAGACAATCAAAATAGAACAACCAAATTTGCCGATTTGCTACGGATCACTCAAAACGAACTAGCCAGGATTTTTATACCGTTGGAAAGCTATCAATGTCTAGTTTTAAATGCTGTAAACTGCACTCAATTTCGACTTTTGTACAGAGAGTTACATTCGGACAAAGAACCATTGCCCGAGTACCCTGCTAGGCATTTTTCAGATTTGAATCTTTACCAAAACTCAAGTTTTTGCAACCATTCGATACGATTTTTGAAAGACACTTTCTATAGACATAATACAACATATATCCATCAATTTAACAGCCAAAAAAGCATCAAAATTTCAAAACTAAAATAGAACAACATGGCCAGAATTTCGGCTAGCTTCCTTTCGCAACTTTCCTTCGATTTCTCTCAACTTTCTAACCATAACCACCTCATTCATCACAAAAACAACCATAATCAAACAATCAAGTCTCAAGTCAGCTACCTAGAGGCCTCATCAAGACAACTAACCTTTGCTTTAAAGCAAGAAATAAAGTTGCTCAAGTCCGCTAGCCTATAAACGTGATTAGGGTTTCAAACACATGAAAATCAACCGCTGAACTTTGGAGAAATGGAAAGATTAAGGAGATAAAGTGGTTACCCTTTAAACCTAGATGAATACCAGATTTTTCCACCAAAATTTCTCCAAGAAACTCCACAAGATTGCTTTGTTCTCCTAGCTAGAGTGAAATCCAAGAGATTTGATGGTTGGATGTTGATTTGTAAGCAAACTTGGAGCTAAAGAATGGAGTTTCTCTTTCCCTTGTTCTTCCTTGAGGTTCGGCCAAAAATGGAGAGAGAGAGAGAGAGAGAGAGAGTTTGAATTGTGAAGCTTGTGTAAGAAAATTGAAGATAAGTAGCCATTAGGTTTTGCAAGAAAGTCAACCCATAATAGTGTCTCAAATAGGGTTTCGTACTACCACTTTCTCTCTTGTTTGGTACACTTATACATTAAACCTCCAAGGTAATTTCTCTAACATTTTAATTACTCATACTTACGAGTCTAATGCTAATTCCTCAAGTCTCCAATTAATCGGACCGGCATGACTTACGAGAAACTATCGACGTGCATGCGAAAAAGCTTAATTTTAACAAACTCACATCTAATCCCTCAATTAACTTTTCTTAATCTACTATTAATCATTCTTAATTCTCCGATATTATTGCATTCTTGGATCGAATATATCTCGAAAAACGTGTATTCGCTATTTCTTACTGAACGAGTTGCAGAAAAATTAAATTTGCTAACGGAACGTTTTAAAAATATAAGTAAGGTATTATTCCATGTAAATGGATTTAAAATGGTTGAAATAAATTATTCGAAGAAAATGGTTGATTAAATAATTAAATAAACAAGTAAAATAAGATAAAAATAAGAAAATTTTCGGTTCCTCACATCCTTCCTTCCTTAAAAGGAATTTCGTCCTCAAAATTCACATCTAAGCTAACATCATACTTCTTAATAGTTAGGCTTATCAAATCGATCAACAACTTACACTCTCCAACCCATATCTCACCATTTCTATTCACCCAATTAGCAATCAAACTTTGATCTCCAGAGCATTCTAACTTCCAAGTCATAGGATAACTTAATCGGCCTTACGTCTACCCCACTTATGAAACTAGGGTTTGCAAAAGAGTGTGTCGTACCAGAGTCACTTAGAACCTTAGCTAAGCAAATTCCACCAGTGTCAAGTACTTACTTCAACTTCCTCCAAAATCCAAGATACATGATTTCAACATGTCCTCAAGGTACTGAATTGTCCTCTCTGACTGTCCATCAGTCTGTGGTTAGTAGGTAGTGCTAAAACTCAATTTAGTTCCTAGCATTTCTTGCACCTTCTGCCAGAACCAAGAAACAAACCGAGAGTCTCGGTCAGATACAATACTTACTAGTATTCCATGCAACCTTATAATCTCATTCATATATAGCTTACCTAACTTCTCCAGTGGGTATTTCATATTAATCAGCAGAAATTGAGCAATTTTGGTCAATCTATTTACTATCATCCAAACGGTGTCGTGACCTCTTTCAACAAGTGAAATTCTTTGATCATCAATCCCGCTACTTGCACTTGACGAAATAAAGCATCGGCTACCTCATTAGTTTTCCCTGGGTGATAATTAATCGTGCAATCATAATCCTCTAAATTTCACCCACCTTTAAAAAAAAAAGTACTTAAACCTCTTGTGGTCAGTAAAACCTCAAACGTCACCCCATATAGGTAATGTATCCACTTCTTTAATGCAAATATCGCAGCCGCTAATTCCAAATCATGAGTTGAATAATTTCACTCGCGAGATTTTAACTTTCTAGAGGCATATGCAATCACCTTATCATGTTGTATCAATACACATTCTAAACCATCCTTTAAATCATCTGTATAAACCATAAAACTCTCTCCTCCGCTCGGTAAGGCTAACACAGGTACCTCGGTTAAGCACTTTTTCACTCTTGAAATCCTTCCTCACATTTAGAATCCCAAATAAGCTTACCATGCTTCTTAGTCAACTCAGTTAAGGGTCTTGCAGTCTTAGAAAAGTTCTTGATAAATCGACGATAATATCTGGCTAATTCTAAGAAACTTTGAACTTAAGTAGGTTTTTTCTGGTCGTTTCCTTTTAAAACAGCTTCCATCTTAGTTGAGTCCATAGTAATTCCTTGCTTAGATATTATATAACCTAGAAAGGCTAATTTTTCTAACCAAACTCACATTTATTGAACTTAACGAAAGTTGGCGCTCTCTCGGGGTTTGTAAACTATTCTCAGGTGCCGTTCATGATCTTGTTACAAGTCTAAAGGTGGGGAAACAGTAAATTAAATATATATATAAGTCGTAAAATCAAATAAAGCAAGGTAAAATCTTATATGTTATAAAAGGTTATAATAATTACACCATGTGAGGATAATTCATCAAATTATTTCAAAAGAAAGGGGATACAAACAAAATCAAAGAAAAACGCGCTAAGTCGCAAATATACAAAACAACAAAAGGACTTAATCCCCTACACAAAAGATTACCACCACTAAAAGTGTCAGTCTAGACTAGGATAAAACTGCAACCCCAATTACTCGAGTGGAGTCAGATCCATCCCCACTTGCAGAGCTTTTACCACTTGAATCCCTCTTACAGTCATTAGTATGAATCACTCCTTCTGGCACTCGACTTCTTTGCAGCGGACCTACCAAACTACAGTTGGAAAGTTATGAATGTCTAGTTTTGAATGCCGCAAACGGCACTCAATTTCGACTTTTGTACAGAGAGTAACATTCGGACAAAACACCATTGCCCGAGTACCCTGCTAGGCGTTTTTCAGATTTGAATCTTTATCAAAACTCAAGTTTTTGCAACCATTCGATACGATTTTTGAAAGACACTTTCTACACACATAATACAACATATATCCATCAATTTAACAGTCAAAAAAGCATCAAAATTTTGAAACTAAAACAGAACAACATGACCAGAATTTCAGCTAGCTTCCTTTCGCAACTTTCCTTCGATTTTGCTCCACTTTCTGACCATAACCATCTCATTCATCAAAAAAACAACCATAATCAAACAATCAAGTCTCAAGTCAGCTACCTAGAGGCCTCATCAAGACAGCCAACCTATGCTTTAAAGCGAGAAATAAAGTTCCTCAAGTCCGCTGGCCTATAAACGCATTAGGGTTTCAAACCCATGAAAATCAACCGCTGAACTTTGGAGAAATGGAAAGATTAAAGAGATGAAATGGTTACCCTTTAAACCTAGATGAATACCAGATTTTTTCACCAAAATTTCTCCAAAAAACTCCACAAGATTGTTTCTTTCTCCTATTTAGAGTGAAATCCAAGAGATTTGATGGTTGAATGTTGATTTGTAAGCAAACTTGGAGCTAAAGAATGGACTTTCTCTTTCCCCTGTTCTTCCTTGAGGTTCAGCCGAAAATGGAGAGAGAGAGAGAGAGAGAGAGAGAGAGAGAGAGAGTTTGAGTTGTGAAGCTTGTGTAGGAAGATTGAAGATAAAGTAGCCATTAAGTTTTGCAAGAAAGTCAACCCTTAATAGTGTCTCAAATAGGGTTTCGTACTACCACTTTCTCTCTTGTTTGGTACACTTATACACTAAATCTCCAAGGTAATTCCTCTAACATTTTAATTACTCATACTTGCGAGTCTAATGCTAATTCCTCAAGTCTCCAAGTAATCGGACTGACACAACTTACAAGAAACTATCGACGCGCGTGCGAAAAAGCTTAATTTTAACTAACTCACATCTAATCTCTCAATTAACTTTCCTTAATCTATTATTAATCATTCTTAATTCTCTATGATTATTGCACTCTAGGATCGAATATTACCTCCAAAAATGTGTCTTCGCTATTCCTTACTGAACGAGTCGTAGAAAAATTAAATTTGCTAACGGGACGTTTTAAAAATATAAGTAAAGCATTGTTCCATGTAAATGGATTTAAAATGGTTGAAATAAATTATTTGGAGAAAACAGTTGATTAAATAATTAAATAAATCAGTCAAATGACATAAAAATAAGAAAATTTTCGAGTGCTCACATAAATTATCAAACGTCATACCTTCATAAGGCTCATGAGGAATGTTGTGCAAATTTGGACGATTAGAACACAAAATAGAACCATCATTGCAATGAGGATCTTCAATTGAAGCATTAGAACACAAATTCAAATAATCATTGCAACCAGAATTAATCCCCAATTCCTTCTTGTGACACAAAAAAGTATTTTAAAAGTTAATCAAATTTGAAGACAATGAAAAACGTTCCTATATTACTGGAGAAATGGTTAATTAGGATTATTTCCTAAAAACATTCCTATTCTGCATAGTATATTTTACAACTTTCACTTACAAACACATACAAATAATAGAAGGGTTGCTTACAGTAAAATACAAAAGTTTCAAAACCAACAAAAAATAAACTTGTTTGCATGAACACCATAATGATCATACACCAAAATCAAAACATTTTGGTTCATAAAAAATTATAAAAACCCTACCCATGGGTTTTACACATAAATTCCAAGAATCTACATGTTTTCTGTTAAACTTTTGAGATTTCTATTGAGATCTAAGTAAAAGAGTACAACAATAGTTTTACCTATTTATCGTGGTTAATCCTGTACTTTGGTTGTCGCTCATCTTCTTTGGCCGACTTCACGGTGATATTGAAACTAACATAAAAAAGTGCGGGTATAAGAAAAGGTGAGGAATACTAATAGTGAAGTGCGGGTATCTTTTTAACGGTAACGGAATTTTGTCCCGTCAAAATATTGGACCTAATGTAAGAAAACCTTGGCCCATTAAAGAGATAGTGAAGTGCGGGTATCTTTTTAACGGTAACGGAATTTTGTCCCATCAAAATATTGGACCTAATGTAAGAAAACCTTGGCCCATTAGAGAGATATGTGACAGGTTTTAAATGGAATCCGTGTGGCGGCCCCACTTCTCCCTAAGGCGAACCAGAGGGTTGGCGGGTCGCCTGCCTAGCTCTCGCCAGGACTCACGCAAGCAATACCGACCAAATATCCACGTATAACCTAACCCAAAACACAATTCGTCATCCGAACATGCCAAACTTTGAAACGACTGGAATACTAAGACACATTAACTTCAGAGATAACATTACCATTGAACATCCAAACGTTCACCCTTAAGTACATCTCCGACTAGTTCAACACAAGCTACAAATATACATTACAAACCATACAGTAAACTCATAAAGCTCAAATAAATTCATACAAGCTAAATCTTAGGGTTTGCACTTTTCCAGCTTCAAGTGACAACCCAAAACAAAGATACAAAGACGATTCGAAACAACATTTACAAAAGCTAGAAGCAGACTTCAAAACTTCCGAATGCCGAAACCTGTTAAGGAAAACAAATATCGTGTGGTGAGCCAAAGCTCAGTGGTGCCCCAAACATGCAATCATATAAACAAATAGCAAATAATAGTTCCAAGCTTAAATGCAACACATAGGAAAGCGTATAACAGCACAGGGTAGGATACAGGGCTCTCAGGAGCAATTTTCCACTAGCTTGATCAAAATTAACCGCAGTTGACCCTCCGTCAACTCTGACTATCTAAAGTCCATGTAGATTCATATTTTTTTTCCTTAACACGCTCCAGCCAACTTACTCCCACACCGGGCCCGCACACCTCATGAGAGAGTTTGGTATTACTCGAGTATACCTTTAAATAAACTAGTAGAGGGATTCACCCAATGACGTCAGAACACGAGGTTACCAGGTCAGGATAAGAGACCCTCCCACCCTAAGGTGTGGTACGTTCCCCTGCCTGGTAGATTAGTTGACGAGTCCACGCTCCAGTCAACAATTACAAGATATTCGAGAAAACATTTCAAGCAAGTCACCACTCAAAAGACTAGTGCGATAAAGTACACACTGCCACTTCGATGGTTCAGGAAAACCACTTTCCAAATATCACTTAACAAGTCAAGAAAGCATTTTAACACTTTAGTCATAGAACAAGCACGGACACTCACCAAAAGTGGAGCTCAAAAGTCAAGTTGGGAATGGAAGTCCACGTCCTCGCTAAACCCTAGAAATCCAAGTTTTAAAAACTATAAGTTTTACCAAACAAACCCTTGGTTTAAATACAAAAGATTATCTGGTATAAAACTAATTTATTTACTCAGAATAAATTAATAAATCTCTTAGAATTAAAGCTAGTAAAGTAATAAAATGTTTCCTGTGGTTTCTTTAAAAATATTTCCCTCCTAGAGGCAAACTAGAACCAAACTAGTTCAAACGAGTTTCTTGCCGAACAAGTTTTCTATGTCTTTTATTTGAAATTAGTCAAATTTAGTGCTTTTAACATATTTCCTCTAATACAACTAGTTAAGGATAATTTTATGAAAAACTTAAAGTTTGGAAATTAATACGATTACTCCCTAAAGGCAATAAAACTAGCTTAAGCAAAGAAAAGCATTAACTAGTCGGCAAGGTTTTAAAAGTCGCGATATCTAAATTTAATATTAACGTACTATACATAATTTTTATAACTTGATATTAAGATAAAATATTTCAATAAGGCTTGATAAACAAATACTCGAATTTAAAAGACCAAAACGGACTTCATGATTCCAATTCATTTGCACACTGTATTCCAAGTTGCCATTACAACTAAAACACAATTCAAATATAAATGTCACTAGGGTTTCATCAATCATTAGCCCTAGGTCTCAACAGATTCCATTCCAAATAAAATTCAACAAAGTAAGTCCAAGCTATCACAACAATTCTAAATCACAAACCATGGACCTCCCAAGTACATTTCAGCCAACCACTAGAACAAATTCACCAAAAATTAAATTCTTGCAAAAACTTCTCAAATGGTCAAGAGCTTCATCAATCATTAGCTCTTGACAACAACAAGCACTTCCAGTCACAATTCAACCAGAATTTCAACCCAAAACAGGAAGAAAAACCACAGCTAATTTGACTCCCAATTGATTCTAAAAAAATTCAGATTTTCTTTTCTTGTTTCGATAGTCAAGAAAATTCCAGCAAATTTCAGTTCAAGATGTCCATTAGATCTCTAACGTTTACCTGCTAGAAACACTAAACGTATAGCTTATAACCTGTCCAAACCAAGCTAAGTAAATAATACACAAATCCAGCAAATAAACTCACCAAAAGTCCCAACCAATTCGGCCAGCAACCTTGAACGATATCCAGCAATATAACAGTTTAACTATAGAGCTTTGTCCATAATTTTCTCCAAGTTTTACTTCAATTCAACATGCAAAAGGTGATAAGCAAGCTACAAACTAGTCTTAAACATCCAATACAAGAATCTTAGCTAAAATTCAAAGGAAAGCTAGTCAAGTACTCAACTCTTTTCTCTCGGCCATTTTGGAAAATACTTTCCTTCAATAATTGCTTCAGTTCATGTTTAAAACTTTCATGCATGACCAATCCAAGTCAACCTACCATACATATTACCGTTTAACAAAAGAATTCAAGATCAAAATTCATAAAAATAGTTGGAAACTTCACCATTTCCCTCACTCGGCCAACCTGGAAAAGAAAAATTTCCAGCAACTCTCCTCCCACGGTCTCACCCAAAATTCCAACTTTTCCCTTAATTTCTTCAACTAAACTTCACTTAACACATAAAGCTAACAAATTACATGCATTACCAAACATAAATTCCATTTTACTGGAATCACAAGCTGCAAGATAAACATGCAAGCTCTCGGTTCCTCTTCTTAGGTCCAGCTTCCATATTTTTTTTTCTTATCAAAATTCCCTTCAGTCAAATATTATTATTATTCATGGCTAAAAACCAACATGCAGCCCGCAAGCAACTACATGCATAACCAAATAAACATCTATCTAGCAAATTTGATCAAAAATCAGGTTCGGATGCCATCAAAAGACACCATCTAACCAAAATTCATCCAAATTCTCTCGGTTGACATGCATGCAACCAGATTTTGTTTTCCTTCAATTTTCTGGCTTACACACAGCTAACTAACCTCATGCAAAGCTTAATCATCCAGTTTTTAACTAGCTAAACCCACAATTAAACTCAGATCACCACAAAATTAACCAACTAAAGCTGCAATTCCAGCTCAAACTCTCGGCAGCTTCAATTCTTTCCAGATCAGTTTTCTTGTAACTTAATTTTGTCATCCAACCGCACATGCATGCTTATAAACAGCTTCATCAATTCATAATCAACTAGTTTAAGTCCAGAAATTACCTCAGCTTAAGGCTCAAATCACGCAACTAGCAGCTGCAAAAATCCTCTACTCTCGGCTGTCCAGAATTTCAGCCCGCTAGCTCTTCCTCTCTCTTGCTCAAGCTTGCGACTAGAATGGAGGAAGTTTGGTTCTCAGACTTCACCAGCTCACGGTTGGAAGGAAGAATGAACCGCAAGTCCCTCTCTTCCCTCTCTAGTTTACGGACAGAAAAGAAGAAAAATGAAAGGCTCGGCTCTTCCTCCCTTGCTCTCCACTCGCGGCTCACGGCAGAAAAGAAAATGGAAGTGTGATGTTGTGGTGGATTGGAAATGGTATGAAGTGGAGTGTGTAGGTAGTGGAATGTATATATTGAAGTGTTTGGAGTGGAGCTAAGTCGGCACTTGGAATGGAAGGTGCTGGAATGAAGATATTGTGGTGAGTGGTAGTTGTTATAGTGGAGAAGGGAACCGGCTGGAATGGAAATGTTTGCATGTGTAGCTTGTTCTAGGACGTTCCATGGTTGCATGGTGAATTTGAAATGCAGGGGGCTATTTTGGTCTTTAAGCAACTTGTTCGACCTTCCACTTAGGTCCCTCATATATAAACTAATCCCAAGATTTTTCCTCAATGAAATTTGATAACCTACTAACACACTAGTTTCGCAAAAAAAAATTAAATTATCGAGATTCAACGTCCTAAGAATAATTATAAAGAGTTTTAACCTAAAACAATTTCGTCTTATTTCTAGATTCCCGTTAACACCTAACATTATTAATACTTAAAGTTAGCTAATGAAATCAAGGAATTAATATAAAGGCAACGACACACTCTCCGTCAAGAAATATTAACTTATTTAGGCAAAAATTCAAATAATCTAATATTTTGCACAATTTGAATTATTTGTAACCTAAAACAAATTATTTTTACACACTTATTGCAGAACAACTAGCAATCAAATTTATTAAAAGACTAAAATGCAAATGTAACACGTATATATATATATATATATTTCAAGGTTCTCACAATCCGAACAGTTGCAAAGTTTTAATGAATCAGACTAACTTTTAACTCTTATTAGTAATTGTTTAAGAATACATGTTAAATGAAGCATGCATGTATAATACAATCTCCTTCACTCACAGTAAGAAAAGGTATAATTTATTCAGCTTGGTTCGGAGAGAAATACAGTTAGAATACTTTTACAAGAATATTTGTATGAAATTAGGGAAAAGTTACATCAAGACAGAAGCCAACAAAGAGAAGGAACAGAATACTAAATGGATAGTTCCTCAGAGGGAGTGCACTAAAAGTAAGTCAGCTGCAGCTTTGAATCAAAAAGCTAATAGAGCAGGATAGGGAAATGGTTGCAAGGGACAAAAATGGCAAATCGATGGTTTCTTGGACATGTCCTTTCAAAGACTTGCAGAGAAGCAAAAGTAGAAGAAGCACTTGCCTTAAGAGCTGCAATGAGGGGTAGATGGAAAAATGTTGAATTTGAATCAAACTACAAAATTGTGACTGACAAACTCCATGAGGAAGTTGAGGATAGTGCTCAAATAGCTACTATTACAAAGTACATGAGACAACTTAGATTAAAGTTTTGATAAATGTGTTTTACCTTTACCAAAAGAGAAAACAACTATGTTAGCTACAAAACTAGCAAAATTTACTGACAAGTTGAATTTTGAAACTATATGGAAGATTGACTTCCAAGCTTGGCTAATAGAAGCAGCTAAAGCTGATCTTGAAGAGCAGTTGCTCTAAGTTTGTAATTATTTTGACTCCTTAATTAATGAATTGTTGCCACTTTTGACAGAAAAAGGAGTTGATAGATTATAAAGATATTACAATGAGCTATTTGTTCGGGCAGGAAATCTCTTGAAAAATGGCTCGTAACAGAAGGCAACTTGCCTTAGAACCAAGGATGTCGCAACATATATAATACTATAAGGGTAAATTTTTTATGTATTATCAATGTATACACTAACGGGTTTAAATACATGTCACACATTTAAAGTTGAGTGTTTAAATTCAAAATGAAATGATGTGGCATGCATCTAGGGACCACTTAGAACTTCATTTACAAGTTGGAAGACTAAATAGGTGCTTTTAGAAACTGAGGGACAAAATAGAATCTGGCATCAAACTTTTCGAAAACTTTTGAGTCCCAATATAATATGCGGTCTAATATGGTCTGCTCTCTGAACATTACTAGTTGATCATGGCTCCTATTGAACATTACTAGTTTAGCTCCTCTTGATCATGGCTCAGATCCTCACATCCTACATTCCATTCCATTGATAATGCTGCTATAAAAGAGAAGTTTCAATAAGACCCAAAGTGAGAAAGAAGACAACACAGCACCACCACTTACTTTTATGGCAGAATTATCGGTGGAATGCAGGAATCCAAGCGATGATCAACAAAAACTGGAGCACCACCGCACCGCATCGCACCATGAATATATGTATATTTTTTAATTTTAGATATAGATAGATAGAATGGTCATTCGGTGATGGAATGACGAAGAAGGGAATGCTTCTTATGGTATGACCATTTTTCATTGAAGGGTAGAAACGGAAACTAGGGACACTATGGTCAAAAACAAGCTCATCAGTCAGTCAATTATAGTCATGCAATCGTCCATCACCAGCTTACCAATTACCATGACCAAATGTTGATATGCAATTCCACAAATGCCCACCCAGGGAAGGTGTCAATAGGGGACAAAATCTACTATTCCTAACTCCATTCCCACCTTTATACTTAGGAAGTATGAGTGACTATTCAAATATTTGTTGGTAGTTATTATAAAGATATTTTTTCAAAATCATTTCGTTGGAATCCAAATGGAGGAAAGCGTGAGAAAATTTTTAACATCCCCGATAGACAAAGAAATGCAATAATATCAGAAACCTCTCTCGAGGTTTTTGACAATTTCACTTAATTTCCTTGAAGTGCCAAAAATTACACATACCTCTTCTCAATGGTCAAAATTTTGAATGAATAACCCAAAGTGTCTTCATGAAATTGTGAAGTTTATTTTACTTTCCCATAAAATTCTTTAAAAAAATTGCAACATGTTCAAAATCACAAATCCACTTTTAACCCTCATATCTACAATTCTAAACTTTCCATATAGCTATATCCCAGATCAATGTCGCTATCATCATGAGTCACCATCATCAATTCATAAATTCTAAAACTTCAAACTAAAAAAAAAAAAATCAGCACTATTAAACTCAAAAATATTTCACCAATTGCATTAATATAACACCTTATCTCTCAAATGTTGGATACCAATACCGATTCTATCTTTCTTAAACCTTCAGTTTGCATATTCTTTTATTAATATCTAGATCCTCCAACCAAAACTAAAATTAATTTATAATATTTTAAAATTGTGTTTAGGACATAATTGGTAATTGTGATGACCCACCTCTCCCAAGGGCACACCCTAAGGTATTTGCGGACCTCCTACCCAACTTTCGCCGGGACTCGTTAACAAGCTACAAAATCAAATTCAATACCCAACCTTACCACAACATTTGATAAATACAACTAATACATACAGTTGTCTGTCGAGACAACTTAAAATACAAGAGAGAGTTAAGCTTACAATTCCCATTCAAAATAATATAGTACCTTAATCACTTAATCTAACTAAAATAAAAGTTGAGTGCTAATTCCCCGAATCACGAACAAACCCTGCTAAGGAAAACAAAAGGAAAGGTATGAGTTTGCGCCCAGTGAGGTCTAAGAAAGACATGCAATTTAAGAAAGCAATAATTTCACATTTTAAATCAACAAGAAACATAAACAAGAGGTATCATATAAGCACATTATTACAATCGATATGTCAATCAATAAGGATACTGAGCACTGACAAACACTTGATCAATCAGTAATTCAAGTAGTTGATACTTCGTCAACTTTCATGTCCATGTAGAATCACCACTTCACACCACTCCGTCTACCTTTCACCCCCTACCGGGCTCGTACACCAACAAAATTTTAGTGATTGGAATTACTCGAGTATACCCAGAACAGTATGGATCCAACACATATACACTATCCAAGGTTCGCTAATCGAGTTGACCAAACCCTTACCGGTTCAATTTTGAATAACTAGCCATTGGGTTTTAGGATCCCCGTATATCAATAATATCATGCCACATTTATTTATAACAATAACAATTCAGTAAGGTCGAGTGCGATAAAGTACGCACTCGCCCGTTCATAAACAAGTTCAAAAGAATGATAGTTCATAGTCATATCATTTTCCCAAACTCACTAACATATCAACCATTTGTATAGTGCTAAAACATGCACTTAGAACTCTCATCCAATAGCACTTAAGCCTCAACAGAAGGATCGCCTGCAAACCCAGATGGCAACCCTGGCAAACAATTACAACATATAAGTGAACCCTTAGTGTTCACCAAATCAATTCACTTAAGCACAAAAACTTGGTTTTCAAATTAGCCAACTTTAGTGTCCTAGACACTTCAACCCATTCAGACTTTCAAATCGACAATTCAGGTAAAATACAACTTCCAATTAGGGCAAAAGCATTTCAAAAGTTTTAACAAGATTTTCTACTTCTACAAGTTTTCTAGCAAGCATATCATAACAAAAGTCCACTTTTCAATTACTTACATTTGTAGTTTTTGTCCCAAAATCATCTTATAAACAAGGATCAAAGTTTAATAAGGTTTCTTGAACTAAATCGATCAAAACTTCATTAAAACAAGGATCCAAAGTCAAATCAATCCGTAAAATTGTCAACTATTAAACTTTGAAGGAAATCTTACTTTCCTCTATTTTTAATTTCAAAATTTTGATCCAAAAATCATTATATATACCAAAATCAAAGTCCAATAGAACCTTTTGAGTAAAATTTCACCCTAAACAGTTTCTAAAATAGAAAATTAAAGTTGGAGTTTTTGGCTCACAAATTTGGCTAACTTAGGCCATATTTCCAACTTTTGCAACTTTATTTTTTCCAACTAGATAACCCACATCACCACTTCATTTTCTTACAAATTTTTCAACATAGTCCAACCAACATACATAGAGTCAATTAGCATCAAATTTTCTAACAAGCCACAAATTCAAAGAAGGTAAAGATGAAAATTTGCCCATGATAATTGGCCATCTAAACAGAAATTTCAGCATATATATACTCCCATTTTTACCAACAATTCACCATAAATCACACTCAAATCCTCATGGGTTTCATCAACCATTAACCCTAGGATCTCAAGAGACAAGAATCCACCAAATTCTAACCAAATATATCAAGATCTACCAAAATCATTAAAGCACCTAGTACCAAATTCCCATAAAACTTTCAAACCCACCATGGGTTTTCCATAAATACCATAGATCTACCAAGATCTAGTCCAAAATTGCTTGAAAAGCAAAAGAATGAAGTAGATTAGCCACTTAACTCTTTAAAGCTCCAATCTTTAGCAAAATTAACCCAAGAAGATGGCAAGATCCACTCCTCGGAGTCTTTTCCTTTAAGCTCTTCCAAAGGTTCAAGTAGTTTGGTGAAAGGGAAGTTTGGGTCTTCAAGAATTTCAAGGAGAATGAAATTTCTCTCTCTCAAATTTCGGCCAGCCAAGAGGAGAAAATGAAGGCCTTTTGGTTGCTTTTGGAGCTAATATATTAGCCACAATAAGGGTTTTTAAGTCAACTTTGACTAGTGTCCAAATAGTGTCATCTACTTAAATTTCTTGCTATGAACTCTTATCTTTTTTACCTTCTTTTAACTCTTAAAAATCTTTTTTAACTTCACTAATATCTTAACTTATATTCTTCTAGGGTTTTGACAAAATTCACTAATAAGTCGCAAAATCAATAATTTTCAAGAAATTAATCACTGGAAGGTTAAAATAAGCAAACAAGAGAAACTCATTTATCACTTAACAAGTAGATCACTAAATGAATGCAAATTTTACACAAATATAATTTAAATAGAAATGCAACTTGTTGGGAAGTGAGAAAATAATTAATTTTAAAATTTTTTTCTAGTCATCATATCCTTTCCCCCTTAAAAGAATTTCATTCTCAAAATTCTCACTTGACCTAGTGAATAGATCTGGATAGTTCTTCCACATTTCCTCCTCCCTCTCTCAAATCGTTTCTTCAACTCCATGATTTTTTCACTGAACTTTCACCAAAGGGATTTTCTTCTTTCATAATTCTTTCACTTCCCAATCCAAAAGTTATACTGGTTGTTCCTTATAAGTCAATGACTCGTCAATCTCTAAATCCTCAGATTGGAGTACAGGAGTCGGATCTAGGTGGTATTTCTTAAGCAGCAAGACATGAAAAACATCAGGGATTCTAGAAAGACTTAAAGGCAACTCCAAATGATATGCTACACTTCCCACTTGTAAAATTTTAAACGGTCTCACATATCTCGGCTTGAGTTTCTTCCCTTTTTCTATCATGATACTAGTTTTTAATGGTGTATTCTTAAGGAAAATCCTATTTCCAACTTCAAACTCCAAGGCTTTTTTCTGATTATCTGCGTAGCTTTTCTGTTGACTTTGAGCTGTTTGAATCTTTTGGCGTATAATTTTTACCTTTTCATAAGCATGTTCAATCCACGGTAATGTTGTTGGATCCACTATTTTTCTTTCCCCTATTTCTTCCCAATAAATTAGGGAATGACATTCCTCCCATAAAGAGTCTCATATGGAGCCATTTGGATAGTCGAATGATAGCTATTATTATAAGTAAACTCTATCAAGATTAGGTATTGCCCCCAACCTTCTCTAAAATCCAAAACACAAGTGCTCAACATATCCCCAAGGGTTTTTTTTTTTTTTTTTTTAAACGAAGTTACTTATATTGATTGGAAGCAGAGGAGTACACGGTAGGATGAAACATTGGAGTACATAAGTTAAGCCTATCACAGATACAAGACCTATCCGGGTTGCCAACGCAGGGAAGAGAACTCGCGGCTGTCTAGGCATACTGTAGCCCACACAAAATGCGGAAGCTGAGGAAGCGAAGTGCAAAATAATTCCGACGACATCCGCAACCCAGCGAGCGCATCCGCCAATGCATTTGCCTCCCTAAAGATGTGAGATACTGTTGCCGAAAGTGAGGAAAGCAGCGCTCGGATGCGACGCAACGTGTTACACAAAGGCCAACGGGACGTCGCTCCCGTATTGAGAAGATCAACCAAGCTCTTAGAGTCCACCTCCACCAGCAGGGGCCCCGTGGCTAGGTCCTTACAAAGCTGAAGTCCATGCAGCAATGATGCACTTTCTGCCAGCAGGACGTCCAACTCCCCGAACTCCTTATAATAAGGCAAAAATTAAGTGGCCGTCCGAGTCGCGAAGCAAACCACCCCCATACGCACGTTTGTGAGCAACACTAGCATCGGTATTCAACTTGACATGGTGCAACGGAGGGCGGTTCCAAGACACCGCCTGCACCGATTTCCGTTTCACTGGCCGGGTGTACAGCCCGACCCATGGATCCCCCATGTCCCCCCGAAAATGACATGCCAAAAGGTTTGTTGCCCCCCCAATTGCTTCACGAATTCGTCGACCGAAGACACCACCCTACGAGCCTCAAAAATCTCACCCTCGAAGAGCGCCTTGTTCCTAGCCTTCCAAAGAAACCACAGTATGGCTACAGGAACGACGGTCCTGATATGGTCACGAGATACCAGTGAAGTCGAGCTAAGCCATGCCAAGACCATCGCAGATACCGATGAGAAGTGAGGATCAATAATCCCAAATCTCTGACAAAAAGAGCGCCAAACCTCCCTCGCTACGGGGCCTGTGACGAAAAGATGAACTAGTGACTCTTCTTCCAACAGACAACACGGGCAGCGTGAAGCCAGGGGAACTCCTCGCCGCTGCAGAACCGTTTCCAAGGGGACCAAGTTACGTAAAACCTTTCATGCAAAGAATGATACCTTCAGCGGCACTATCCTCGTCCAAATGAACCCGTCCAGCCGAGCGGCGTTGTGTTTGTTCTGAACAACCTCCCAAGCAGCCCTGGTTGAGAACTCCCCCGAGGGTGAACCCACCCAAACCATTCGATCCTGCTGCTCGGGGAATAACTGAATACCCTGGATCTGATTAACCAATTGAGCCGGAACCCATTGCTGTAGCTTCGCTACATTACATCCCCTGCCATCAAAGAATTCTGCGAGCAGCATGTATGGCGGATCAGCAATGGAAAGGAGGTCTATTAGAGGGACTTCAAAAAGCCAACGATCATACCACAAATCAACAAACTCTCTACCCACGCACCACCTGATGTGGTTCTCTGCTACCCGTCTGATTCCCTCCAGCCGCCTCCATGCGGCCGAAGGCCTGGCTACCTTCACTTGGAGCGGGTGCTTGCCTCGAACATACTTGGCGTGCATGAAGTGCGCCCATAGTGATTCGTTTTTCCGTAACCGCCACCATAGTTTACAGGCGAAGGCTGAGCTCATGTGTGCAAAGGAGCGAAAACCCAATCCACCCTCAGCCACCGGGAAGCAGATCTTTTCCCAAGAAGTCCAGTGTATGCCCCTTGTTCCAGCGGACTTATCCTAAAGAAACGCATTACACAACTTTCCCAACTTGAGCAAAACTGCCCGAGGGGGATCCAACACTTGCAACAGGTACATAGGCATCGAGGTAAGGACATGCCGCAAAAGCACCAATTTACCTCCTGATGAGAGCAACCGCGAGCTCCAATGGGATAAACGGGCCTGCACCTTAGCCACAAGGGAATCAAACAAGACACACGTCGTTCGTCCCTTGAAGACTGGGGCCCCCAAGTACGTGAACGGCAGGAACTGTTGCTGAAAATGCAGCGTTGAAGCCACCACAGCCGCATGTGTAGAGGACGCCCGGGTAGACAAAAGGAAACAGCTCTTGTGAGCATTAATCTTCTGACCCGAGAAAGCTTGGTAAGAATCAAAGAATGCCTTGAGAGAAGCCAACCCCCCCTCAGAGCATCGTGTGAAGACTAGGGTATCATCTGCAAACGCCAAATAAGGGACCCGCAACCCAGGGGAGACGAAGAAACGACTCTCATCCTGACAGAACAAGTGATGCATTCCCCGACCCAAGAACTCGGCCACCAAAAGAAACAAGGCTGGAGAGAGCGGGTCGCCTTGTCGAACCCCCCTAGAGGATTTGAAAAATCCTGCTGAGGATCCATTGATTAACATCGAGAACCAATTGTTTGACAGCGTCCGAAAAAGGAGATCCACCCCCCACTCCTGAAACCCAAACTAACGTAACATAAATATAAGGAAACTCCACTCTACCCTGTCATACGCCTTTTCCATATCTAGTTTAAGTATCAAGTTCGGGCAACGCAGTTTCCTATCAATATCCTGGGCCAGTTCCCGTGCCACGAGAATATTATCAGCAATATTCCTACCTGGGACAAAACCTGACTGCCAGGGTGAGATAAGTTTAGGGAGCAGCAGGTTGAGGCGGTTTGTCAGCACTTTGGAGATAATCTTGGAGCTTTGGTTACACAAGCTGATCGGTCTGAACTCCTGCCATTTGGTCGCCCCCGTTACCTTTGGGATTAACACAATCAATGCACTAGAGAAGCCTCTGGGTTGAGGGGCCCCCTTGAAGAATTCCTGAACCGCTTCGAGAAGCTCACCTTGGATAATTGACCAACACTCCTGGTAGAAACCTGCCCCGAATCCATCTGGTCCTGGCGCACTATCTTTTGACATCGAGAAAACTACCTCTTGCACATCCTGTAGGGACGGCAGCTGCTGGAGCATCATATTGTCCTCATTTGTTAGTGAAGGGAGCGGGAAGTTCAAGCTTGGGATAGCCCGGCCCTCTCGGTCCGACGTGAGCAGCTTTTCAAAGTAGTGCACCGCCGAATCTCTGATCTCCTCCTCATCTTCTAGCCAGCGACCCGTATCATCCCTCACCCTTGAAACAAAGTTGACACTCCTTCGCTGCTTCACGATCGAGTGAAAAAACTTGGTATTGGCATCGCCCTGCTGAATCCACTTAATTGCCGATTTCTGCTTCCAGTACTCACACTCTATGCCTAACGCTCGAGCGTATTGAGCCTGAGCCTCCCGCATCTGCATCTGAGAGATGTCATCTCGAGTCACATCAAACACCTCCTGACGATGCCGCAAGTTTTCCTCAGCCACTTGTACTGCCTGAAAGATATCTCCAAATGACTGTCTACTCCAGCCGCGAAGTTGACTTTTAACATTTGACAGCCGTTGGTAGAAGCCAAGCATACCCCTAGCGTGAACAAGTACTTGCCAAGCGTCCCGAACCACACCCATGAAGCTCGGATGTTTGGTCCAGATATTAAGGAAATGGAAAGATGAGCCATGCGCCCTGTGCAAACCACATTTGACCAGGAGAGGAGCATGGTCAGATCTACCCCGCACTAGATGGGACACCTTCGTCACATCAAACATGTCCATCCAAGCTGAGTTCGCAATAGCCCGGTCCAAACGTTGCCAAACCGTACCATTGGTCCAGGTGAACTGGGGGCCATCAAAGCCCACATCCGCAAGCCCACAAGAGAAGATGGCCTCGTTAAATTCTTCCATATTGCGCCCGTTTGGTGGGGCCCCACCAGACCATTCGCTAGCATTAGAAACCACATTAAAGTCACCCGCTATTAACCATGGGCCTGGAAACCTCTCGCGGACGTCCTCCATTGCCTGCCATAGATCCCGCCGACCCACTCTTGTACATTTGGCGTACACCGCTGACACCTGGAGAGAGTAGCCTACCCAAGAAATCTCCATATGTACCAATTGGTCCCCCAACTCGTGAGGCACCACAGATAAGTCAGTATTCGAAAAAGTCCAAATTTTACCCTCCAGGAACGACTGAGCGTGGGAATAATTTAACTTTCGTCCAAGCAAAATTAGTGTATCACTGGATGCCATAGGCTCCAACAGTATTACTAAACGCAAATGATGTTGTCTACATAGTCTAAGAAGATAGCGTTGGGAGTCCGCCCGGGCAGCCCCCCTTATGTTCCAAACTAGAAAGTTAATGGGACTTATCATGAGAGACTAAAGATGACTTAGCTTGAGTTAGGTACTGTTGCAACCTCCTGTTGTAGTTGATTGGACGTCCAGATTTTCTGGAGAGGTTGTTAAGAAGCTCAATGTCCTTCGCGTCAATCACCGCGCCTCTCGGCAATTCCAGCTGCGCTGCCTGTGGTAAGTGACAGCCCAAGCCCGCCTGAATTGGCCGCGAAACAATAACAAGAGCAGCATCCCCCGTCCTGTTGTCCCATGACTTGCTCCGACGTAGGGGTTTGGCACTCAGTGGAGTTGAGGGGGGCAACCCAGCAGAAAGACAGCCTCCCTCCCGTCAAGACAGGTCAGTGTCCAGGACAGCGAAGGAGTTGAAAACCGGAAGAGATTCAGGATGCGCCTCCTGAGGCACCTCTGTCACCCCCAATGGCTCCTGCTGGCCCGTGGAATAGGCCGTCATCCCCGCTAGTGGCAACTCAGCACCACACCGGGCCTGCACTGACTCCGGAGGTGATGGTGTCTCTGTCCGCTGGAGGTCAATCAAGAAAGTAGCTGCTGTGCCGACCTGCGTTGCCTCCATCGGTTGCTGCTGCGCCGCCTCCACTTCTTTTGCTGAGTGCACCCCTTGAGACACCCCAGCAGGGGTGGAAGCTGGAATTGACGTTGTCACCGAATGCTGGGGCACTGAGTCAACCTGCGCTGCCCCCAGAACTCCCTGCTGCCCCTCTTCTTCAGTTTCCTCTCCCTTAGCTGTGTGCGACTTGGGGTGGTATATGGCCCGCTTGGCCTTTGAAGGTGCTGGCCTGAGCGCTGGATTCTTCGTGTAGCAGTTAGCCTCCCGATGCCCAAGCTTCTCACAGAACCCACAATAAGCTGGCCAGTCTTCGTATTCAATCTGCTGCCAGTGCCCAGCCTCCTCATCCCCTATCCAGATTCTCTTAGCAGGCGGGCAAGCAACGTCTAACTCAACCAGTATTCGCGCAACCGACGGCCGTTTAAGAGCGAGGGTTGCCGAATCTATCTGTAAAGGCCGTCCAAGAAGGTATCCTATCTTGAACAGGTATTTCTTTTCAAAGAACGGAAGAGGTAAACCTGGCAAGGCAACCTATACTGGCGCCACAGAAGAGTCTTGGTTGACCCTGAAATCTATTGTCCACTTGGATATTGTCATGGGTGATGTAGACACCAAATTTTGGTGTAATTTCATTTGCTGTTTATTTTTAATTTTTTCATTTTAGTTTTATTCGATTTTTAGTTTTAGTTTCTAGTTTTATTTTTATTTTTAAGCTGTTAGCATAGAATCTCTTGGAAAATGAATGAAAATGAGAAAGTGAAAAGAAAAGAGGAGAGAAAAGAAAAAAAAAAGAAAATTGCCCACAAAATATGTTTTATGTCTTCTAAATTCAATCTTTTGGCATTTTGTTTATTTTTGTTAAGTTATTTTGAAAAAAAAAAAGAAAAAAAAAGAGAAAAACGATGAAAATAGGAAATGGAAAAGAAATGGAAATTGCACTTTATTGTTCTAGTTTATTTTTCATCAAATGTTAATTATTTTGTTTTGGTTATTTCTTTTTATTATTATCAATTTTGTTTGTTTCAAAAAAAAAAAAAATCAAAAAAATCAAAAAATCAAAAAATCAAAAAATCACAATTCTATTTCTGCCGAATCCATTTCCATTTTACATTCCAGCACCTTCCATCTCTATGCCGACTTATAACCACTAATGCACTCCACTATATCACACACTAGTATATCAACTACCATCCACCACAATATATTTCTTTTCAATGGCTTTTCAGCCGTGGGTGAGCAAGGCTTCCTGGGCCAACTTTAAAACAAAAACATCTCCAATTCTGCCGGATGACATCTGAGTCTCCACTCACACCCCATTTCCCTTCATTCGTGACTTGTTTCCCATTGGAGCAACTCCAACATTCCAAAAACACTTCCTCTCCAGCCTCTGCCTTGTGACCATCGACAGAAAGTGCGAGAGAGAGAGAGCGGCAACCGTGCATCCGAGAGGGAAGAAAAGGATCCGCGAGCGGCAAAAAATTTTTCTGGTTCCGTCCGTGAGTTGAAGTAAGACAGAGAGAAGCTGTGAGCGAGCTTCACCCTTCTGCACTTCTGTTCTACCAGCTGCAATCAAGTTTCCAGCCGCAACAACCACCATCTCCACCGACAACCACAGCCACACCAACCCAAAACAGAAAACCTGTCGCGTGCTTGTGAGCCGAGAGGAGGAAAACATTTTCCAGATTTTCGTGTGAAAGCTTGACTAGTTGTGAGGTAATTTATGGATCATTTTTAGGATAAATCTGAGGTAATTTGAGTTATCTAGTAACATGCATGTGATGTTAGAGCAGTCGGATGTTGAATTGAATCATTAGAAAATTCTGTTTTGAATATTGAGGTACCATCCGAAAGCTGAGATGATAATGCACTCTATTTCTGAATTCCTGTGATGACTTGAGCACTTAAGTGGATTTAGCCAAATGAAAATGTGATGATTTCCACCATGCATGTTGATTTGTACCTTCGGATGGCATAGTGAAAGCCTGCAGAAATTCTGGTTAGATATAAAGCTCCTGCCGTGAGCTTGATGCACTTGTTTTATTTTGGCTGCTGAATGGGTCTGAATTTGGACAATCTGAGCATGAAAGATGTTTATCTAACTGGATTTTGGATGATTATCAGGATTAGAGTCTTGCATGTGTTAAATTTCGCAATCAAATGGTGAAAACAAAGCTGTGGAAAATTCTGTCTTGGCTAGAAAATTTTGCCGTGAGCTTGCTTGGAGTAGTGCAGCTTAAATTGGTTTTGATTTTTGTAATTTGGGCTTATAATCATAAATATGCAGCTAATAATGAGTACTTAGGCCCTGCATGTAGCCAATCAGTTTGATAAAACAGAGGAATAAAAATTCAAAAGTGCAATCTGCTTTAAGGCAAGATCATCCGGACCAAACAGAAAAATTTCTGGAAATTTTGATGGTTATGGATATTATTTGAACTTGATTTCTGAGCTGGAAATATTCATATGCTAGCTTGATACGTGCATAAGGAATTTAAGAGTTTATAAGCATGTCCAAACCAGAAAATGAAATGAAAATAGAAAGCTCTTAACACAATGATTCAACCGAGGTAAATTCGGATTTAAGACCAACCAAGTGCTGGAAAATTTATGTGACTTGCCAAGGGAGTGAAACCAGAATTTGCAGTTGTTTCTGGAATTTTTCATTAGCAAATAATGCTTGGAAATGCATGAAAAATGTTGTTTTAAGTCTTGTATGACATTCAGTAGTAAACCATTTGAATTGTGGGCAGATTTGGCCAAAATTGTTGACACATAGCTGCGGCAATGTTGTAATTAGAAAATGCAGAAGTTTGCGACTTGTTTTCCTGATTTGTTTGGGTCAGAGTTTAGTGTGAATGTAGATCATTTCTGATGTATTTTGAAACTGAAAGTTTGTTGGAAACTCATGGTATGAATTGCTGAAGTCACCAAGTTATTTAAAAGTTCCTCCTTTCAAAAACACAGCAAGCAAAAGCTGCTGCATTTTTTCGGTCTTTTCCCTGCCGCATTTCCTTTCCTTTGGTTGCTGGTTAAGTTTTGTCCTTCAGTTTCATGTTTGATCTTGTGTTGGAGGGAATCAATGGAAGGTTGGGTGTTGAGTTTGAGTGTTTAAACATCTAAAATATTTGAGCTGGAAAGTGGATTTCAGATTGCCAAAGTATTCTACATGAATGTCTGTCCAGATTTTCTGTAATGCATTAGCTCCTTCATTGTTCTTGTTTGTTTGGAGTTGAGTTAAGCAGCTTGTTGTTTAGTTAGAGTTAAGATGCTGGTTTGAGAAATATCTAATCAAAGCTTTGTATTTGAATTAAAAATCTGGTTTGCATGATGAAAAGAAATGCCGTGGCTGAAAAATTGTAGAATGCTGCAGAGAAAATTTTCCAGATTTGCATGCTCTCTTTCCTTGAATTGTTGTGTTTACACATAAGAGTTTTATGATTAAAAAGTAGAAAGAATGTTTGGTAATCTTGTCCAAACCTTTGTTGCCTAAGTTGTTCCTTGCGTTTGAACTGCATCAGAAACCCTGAAAGTTGCAATAAAAGAAAACGCAGCATAGCTTCAGCCGAGTTGCATGAGTTTTTGGGGGTGTTTTTCTTTTTTTTTTTTTTTGTTGCATGTTCAGCTGTGTTGTGTTAATCAAAGTGTTTAGTTGTTAAATGGTGATTGAGTGAGGGTCTTTGGTGGCTTTTGTTTGAAGTTTTCTATGAAACCTGCAGTTGAGAGTTTAAAGTTGCAAAAAGGAAAAATTCTGGATGAATGTTGCAGCAGAAAATTTGCTTCATCATTTTTGCAGGCTCTTTTTGTTTGATTGATTGTTTTGTTGCATTATAAAGTGGGTAGATCAAGTGGTGTTTTGTTATTTTGTGCGAACTGCATTTGTTTTGGTCTAAAAGCCTAAGGAAGTTCACAAATTATGAAGAAGTGCAGCTGGTTTGGCATTGCAGAAATTGTTTGTTGCAGAAATTCTTCTTCTACGTGATTTGCATGCATGGAACTTTCAAAAATTTGCACTTTGGCCCCCAAGTCTCTCCTTGTTCTACTAGAACCCAATCAATTAAATAATTTCATCAATTTGGTCCTTGGCAATTTTAATTTGTGCAACTTCATGGCTTGTTTTGTTTCAATTAACTACCATGTTTTGTCAATTGCACTTAAGTCATGACTTTAGGGGTTTCATGACCGAATGAGCTCGTGTTTGCCTATTTTTTAATTTCCCTAAAATAAATTGGTTGTTTGACCTTTTCTTGGCTCTTGAGACCTTTGGAGTGCTTAAATGTTTCGATTGAATTCGAATGGTTGACTAAGGTTTGCAATTGGGTCTTTAATTGGTAATTGGGTCCTTGGTGGGTCCTTTTTCTGAAACTTATGCATTATTTGATTTCATTTAAATTGCAATTAGGAGAGATTTGGTGACTTTGTTATACTTTACTATTTGAGGTACCTTGACTTTTTTATTGTTTTGAAGCCATTTTTCTTTCATTTGGACACCATTCAAAGGGGCGGTATAATTTCTTTTATCCCTTTTGTTTCTCTCCTATGTGACCCAACGTGTTAAGTGAATTGCATGCCTACTTTGCTTTCCTAGTTTTTTCTCAATTCCTTTTACTTATGTCATTTACTTTCATTTTCATGAAGTTATTCTTTAATGGGGTATGTGTACACCTCTTGGCTTGTAATAGATAGAGCTTTGGCGAGCAATTTGGTCCATTTTCCCCTTCCCCTTTTGTTTTAATTAGTGAATGTAATAAGTTCATTAGTTTGGTTGCATGCCTTTGTGTTACGTGTTACTTGCTTTATTAGGTTTTGCATCTAGTCGAGCATGTTAAGTGTTACGTGCTACGTGTTTATGGGCGTTTGGCATGTCTACTAGCTTTCTGTAGTGTAGATGAATGGAATGGATGAATGTACGTTTCCACTAGTCCAACGCTAGTCGGAATTCATAGAATGGGCTAGTCCAACGCTAGACCCTTAGGGATTTCCCCTCATTAGCATAATCATTTGCTTGTTCACCACATATCATGCATTTTTCTTAGTTTTATCACTTGGCATGCTCCTCGAACCCCCTTTCCCTTCATTTTAGGATTTTTGCATATCATGATAGTTGTAGGGTCCATTTGCTTGAGGGTCCCTTTCTGATAAGGGAAACGAGCGAGTGTGGCTACTCGATAGCCTTAGCACACTAGTTTTGCCTTCTAATCAAAGGGAAAATCGAAGTCGACAAGTTAGGAGTCATTCCCATACCCGACCTGATGCATTCCCTTAGGTTCATTCATTCTCATTTATCACTCACTCATTCTTTTCAATTCACATTTCCTTTCCTTATTGTTCATTTTGATTTCTACTTCACGAAATTGCATTTAATTACACCTATATGCACTTATCACTATATTTCATACACTTGCACACAAATACTTGGAATTTTCATACAATTGCACACGTGCACCTTTTCATACACTTGCACACAAACACTTGGATTTTTAAATTTCTTTTCATACACTTCCACACTTGTACATTTGAGTCTCATTTGCATTAATCGACCTCTATGGGGTTTTCCTTTGTTGGCCGCCACAATTCATGTGGTTTGGGATCAAAAGCCTCACGAGAGACATCGTAGAATTTAGGATTGCATTTTTCTCTCCGTTTTGCATTCATATAGTCATATCCAACGTGCGAACATATATTGGGTAGAAAATTAGGAAAGGTAAGGTTAAGTCGCGCAACTAGCCTTGGCTAGGTCAAAGGGGTGCCTTGGATTCTATCCTTGCCTTCCCCTTTGTCAAACGTGACCCCCGAACCTTTTTCTTTGGCTTACGTGGACTAGGAGTCGTTTTAAAAAGGGTTTTACTACTTTGTCTTTAAAAAACACTTTTTGGGTGACTTGGTACACCCCAAATCTATACCAAGTGGCGACTCCAAACTTTTCATTTCAAAACCCTTTTTAAAACTATTTTTTTTGGGTCGAATCGTCGCATTTTCAAAAGTCCCATTTAGACCCATATTTTTTTTCATCAAAAAATTCATTTTTTCAAAATCAATAAATTCCCAAAACCAAGTATTTATTTTTTACCAAAAAGTGGGGCGCGACAGGTGAAGCTTGGACAAACCAAGTCCTCCTGAGGAAGATCCTAGCGTAGTCCTCCTCCGTGGAAGGGCGAATAAGCACGTGCTTAGAGTCGAGCAGTCCAACGTCACAAGAACCTTTCAATCCAACAGCCGCAAAAAATTTCCTGATGGTCTCCATTGGCGGCCTAGAAAAAGCAAACCTCCCGATCAACACGTTGCTGTAGGGAGCAGCCAGGGAGGCCAAGTCTTGTTTCGTGAACATGAGGGCAAGCTCGCCACGGTGTTTGCCCAGAGATCCCAGATCTGGTGTCGAAGAGGACGCTCCAGCCACGATATCAGCAAAGGTCTTGCTCGAAGGCCGAGGACGGTCATCAAGCCCAGAACCCAGCAGTGCCGCCATGCCGGCGGCAGCGGCTAGCCGTTTAGCCAACCTAAAACGTGTGCTGCACGGCTTGAGAGAAACCCTAATATCCTACTCCTCAATTTTGCTCACTTCGGTTACTCTTAACCAGTAAATACAGTTCATCCCCCATAACACTATGCTATATCCCCAAGGGTTTGAATAGTCCTTTCCGATTATCCAACCGTCTGAGGGTGGTAAGTAGTGTTAAAATTCAACTTAGTCTCCAAAACTTCTTGTATCTTTTGCCATAATCGAGATACAAATCTGAGATCTCTATTTGACACTATACTTACTGGCACTTCATGTAACCTTATAATTTCATATAAGTAGAATTTAGCTAATTTCTCCAAAGGATACTTCATGTTAATCGGCAAGAAATGAGTAGTCTTAGTTAAACGAATGACTATCACCCAAATTGCATCATAACCCTTCTGAATCCTCGATAACCCTGACATGAAATCCATGGTAATGTGCTCCTATTTTCACTCAAGTATTTCTAATGGTTGTAGTAATCCTGAGGGTTTTTTATGTTCTGTTTTCACCTACTGATAACTAAGGCAGGTCTGATCGAACCGTGCTATTTTCCTCGTCATATTATCCCACCAATATAATTGCTTCAAGTCTATGTACATTTTATTGCTTCTAAGATATATTGAATACTTTGAGCGGTGAGTTTCTTCTAAAATTTCTCTTTTTATTCTATCACCCTTTGGCACCACTACTCAATTTTTAAACCTTAAAACTCTGTTGGATCCCAAATGAAATTCTAGAAGTTCTCCTCTTTACACTTTCTCACTCCACTTATAAACCACAAGGTCTCCCGTTTGAGCTTCTTTAATGCGTTCTTATAAAGTAGACCTCACAACTATATTCTCACAAATCACTTTTTGATGCTCAATTTGAGGATTCCACTCACTAATCCTTTCTAATAATCGCCATTCCTTAATCATAAGCTCGGCGTGCATCTGCTACTACATTACCCTTTCTTGGATGATAATTAATAGTGCAATTATAGTTTTCTAAATATTTTATCCACCAACGTTGCCTCAAATTCAACTCTTTTTGAAAAAACAAATATTTAAAACTTTTATGGTTTGTATACACCTCAAAAATCACACCATATAAATAATGCTTCTACTTCTTGAGGGCGAAAATCACCACGGCTAACTCCAAATCATGAGTCGGATAATTGTGCTCGTGGGGTTTCATTTTTCTAGAGGCATAAGCTATTACTTTTCCTTTTTGCATGAATACACCTTCTAACCCTTCTTTGGATGCATCTGTATACACTATGAAACCAGCTTTTCCACTTGGCAAAATCAAAATCGGTGCACTAGTCAAGTGCTTCTTCAATTCATGAAAACTAGCCTCACACTTGGCACCCCAAATAAACTTGATTTTTTTTTAGTTAACTCAGACAATGGTCTGACAATCTTGAAAAAATCTAGCATAAATCGACAGTAGTAACCTGCTAAATCCAAGAAACTACGAACCTCAGTGGGATTCTCTGGTTGCTTCCACTTAGATACCGTATTACCTTCGTTGGGGCCACAGTTATTCCATCTTTAGAAATTACATGCCCAAGAAAGGATATCTCATCTAATCAAAATTCGCACTTGCTAAATTTAGCATACAACTGATGTTCCTTTAGGGTTTCCAATACTATCCTCAAATGGTATTCATGGTCTTCCTTTGTTTTCGAGTATATCAAAATATCATCAATAAAGATCACTACAAATTAATCCAGATAAGATTTAAAAATTCAATACATTAGATCCATAAAAACTGTTGGGCATTAGTCAATCCAAAAGGTATCACTAAAAATTTGAAATGCCCGTATTTAGAATTAAAAGCAATCTTGGGTACATCCTCTTTTTTAATGTTTAGTCGATAGTATCCTTGTCTAAGATCCAACTTAGAAAACACCTGTGACAGCCCCACCTTCCCCTAAGGCGAACCAAAGGGGTTAGCGGACTGCCTGCCCAGCTCTCGCCAGGACTAACGGTTCAGTTTGGAGCGATTGAGTACGTTCCGGACCATACAACGCGCGTAAACAAGTCAAAATCTCAAAATAAAAAAAATTGAAACCGGGTCGGTCGTGAATAGTAACCGACACGTCAAAACCCAACCAAACATCAAGCAAACATTTCCACGTTGAAATTTAGCATATACAATCCAAAGTGACATACTAAAGTTATTCAAAAGTGGATACATGTACGGTTTGCCAAATCAAAAGAGAAACGGACCCAAAAGTACATTTAGGGTTTCAATCAATGAGCTATACAAAAGATATGTCCAACTAGCTCCATTCGGCAACCAATTATCAAATCCAGTCCAAAAGTATTTATTTTCCTGTAAGGAAAACAAAAAGGAACAGAAAGGGGTGAGCTTGCGCTCAATGAGGTACCGGACATATAGCAGAAAAATCATGGCATTACACGATATACAAATCAGATATACATGCCCGCTATAAAGTAAGACCGGTAAACACAAGGACTCAAATAGGAAGGATACAGGTGGCTCTCAGGAGCTAGCTTTCCAGTGCAGTACTTGATCCAAGCCGGTTGACTCTCCGTCAACGTATATAGAACCAACGCGTCCGTAGACCCCACTTTACACCAAATTCCGTCCACCAAACACCCCTTTACCGGGCCCGCTCACCTCAACAGAAACAGAAATAGTAATACTCGAGTATACCGGAATCAAGGGTCTCAATACCCAAAGATCCCAAAACAGACTACTGTGGTTCGTTATCTAATCGTCCAGGCTCTTACCGGCCCGACTCGAATAACTTAGCCACAGGATTTGAGCTCATAGATCACAGAAAGGTCGTTGGTTACAAGTTTCCAAACGACGTCCGAACAGATACAGATACAGATATCAGATACAGATACAGATTCAGATTGACACCAAAATTGGCATATGAACAGACAAGAGAACGAGCGTGATAAAGTACACCCTCGTCTCAAACAAATTAAACAGATTGCAGAGCAGAAATCAAGTTAAACAGCAATGGATGGGAGTGGTACACTCACCGGTTCAAGTACAGATACCTCAAAAGTTTTCACTTCGAATTGGCTTTAATCGCCAAGAAACCCTAAAATAATCAAAGTAAACCAATTGAAGGTTTCACATCCAGAATCGAGTAAACAAAATGCACATGTGAGACTCGACTACTAGTCGTATATCTCGTCAAATAATTACTAATGCAAGGGTACAAAACATGATTTTTGGGAACAAAAAGGTAACATGAAGACCTAGGTTCAACAACCCAAAAGCCCTTCATTTCTATCACAAGCCAATTCAAACTTAAAGGAACCAATCGGCCTAGAAAAATTGGACAGCACTTCCCCTAAATTTCTTACTTTTCCAGCCATCACGGCTTCATTATTTTCCTCAATCAACTCCCAAAGTCATACTCAATATACATTCATCACCACAGCCGTTCAATAGGCTCAAGGTTATCCAAGTACAAAAGTTAGCTAGGAAAATGACCAGAAATAAAAGTCAAGCCCTAGAATATTCCAATAAGCACAAGAAGACTCGATTACAAGTCATAAACCAATGCCAACACGATCACAATAGGGTTCCATAAGCATATATAAGCATTAGAGGAAACCAGAAAAATCCGGAAATGGAATTAGCTTTAGCCCTGAAAAAAAACAGTTTTGACCTCATTTTGCGGTAACGGCACCAAAGGCACTACGATTATCGGATGAGGGTGCAAGACCCACCATTTCGAAGCTAAAAGACAGGGCTACAACATCACAGAAGGTCACTCAACCAAGTTTTGAGTGCAAACAGGTCAAAAATGCAAGATACTACATCAAAAACGTAAAATAGATTCACCAAAACGCATTCTAGTGGAAACATCATAACTCGGGCTCTCCAAGTTCAAATCCAGAAATTCCAAAACCATATAAAAGCTAAGAAACAGGGATAAATTTCATCAGAAGGCCTCAATAACCAATTAGGAAGCAATTCCAGCCAAAACAACCAATTACAGGCGCAATTCTTACATTTGGGTAAAACCAGAACAGCAATAGTAATTTCGACTTATCTCATTCTACACTACTCCGATTGACCTGAAATTTTGTAGACACCTCTAAAATGTTATTCCCTACAACTTTCATGTTTTAAGCCAAGGCCAATTCGGCCTCTAAATAGGAGCTAAAAATTCGGGCAGAATGTTCCTTAATGAAACCCTAGGTTTTCAATTTTCTTCCAAAACCAAAATTTCTTGCAATAAACTACTTTTTCCACCTCCTAGCTCCTTTACATACCATTTCCAATCATCATAGATATTCACACAATCATGTTTATATTAAAACAGAAAAAACTCCAAAAATAATAAAACTTCATCACTACAACCACAAATCAAGAAATAATCCATAAACTTGCATCTCCTACTACTACTAAGCATGATTTAAGCATCAATTAAGGGAGGAGGGTGGTTCTTCACAACTCACCTTAGAAACAAGAGAGAGAGAGAGCAATAGGTCCTCTTAGCTTTCCAAATAACTCCACAAATCAACTTACTAACACTAATTGAAGAGGTTTTATGGAAGGAATTCAAGATGAAACGGTTAGTTTGTGAGATTGGGCAAGATTGGAGCAAGAAACTTGGAAGCTTTTCTTTCTTTTCTTGTAGGAAGAGGTTCAGCCAAGAGGAAGACAAAAATGAGGAATTTTTGGTGAATTTTTTATTTATTTGGTCAATGTTAAGAAAATGAATAGTGGTCTTACAAGTTCCTCCAATCAAATGGTGACACTTGTCACTTATTTAATGCAAGTCTATCACTTTGTTCCCTCTCACATCAATCCAAATAGCTTCCTCTAATTATCTCTTAACACCCGGTAAATTAAACCCAGTATCCAAAACTTAACCTAGTTGGCCGAATTTTTCCGAACTTTTCGCACTAGTGGGTCCCACATCCGGTATACGCTCTTAATTTCTCAAAACCTATTCGATGCTAGAAAAATCATCTAAAAATTATATCTGCTCCTTAAAATTATCTAGAAATTTTTCCTAAGCACGAAAATGCAGAAAACAAGCCATGAAAAATAATAAAACCTAGAAAATGCAAAAATACGGGTTCTCACAACACCACAGTTCCTTGTAATTGATCAAACAATTCATCTATATGAGGCAAAAGATATTTATTCTCAATAGTAACATCATTCAACCCTGGATAATCGATGTACAGCCTCAAACTCCCATCTTTCTTCTTAACAAATAAGATTGGAGCTCCCCAAGGCGAATCACTCTTACGTATAAATTCTCGCTCCAGTAAATCTTGTAATTGCAATTTCAATTCTTTCAATTCGGTTGGGACCATCCTATAAGGAGTTTTAAAAATAGGCACAGTCCCTGGTAACAAGTCGATCTTAAACTGCACATCTCTCTCAGGTGGTAAAGAGACCAACTCTTTAGAAAAAGCGTCGGAAAAATTTTTCTTTATTGATACATCTTCCAACTTTACTTGTTCCCCTGGGATATTAATTAGGAAGGCTAGGTACCCTCGAGATCCTTCACTTAACAATTTTCTAGCTCGAATCCCTAAAATAAGAGCTGATGAAACTAACTTTCCTCTCACATCCAATCTTAGTACTGCTTCCCTCGGAATGCACAATTCCACAACTTTCAACTTACAATTCAACCAAACATGATATTGACTTAGCCAATCCATCCCCAAAGTGACGTCATATTCCTTAATCGATAAACTTATTAGATCAGCCAATAACTTACGCTCCCCGACCACGACCTCAACCTCGACCCCAATCATCCATAGTTTTAATGCAAGTCTAAACATGCATAAATAAAATTTAACTATTTGTACAAGCTATAACACCAATTAAAAGTAAAATAAATATTTCATTCACGATAACAAGTCATAGACATGTATATCAGACCAAAAGAGTTCACAAGATTTTCCAAGTTAGGGGAGATAGGCCAGAATACACAAAATACAACATCCAAACTTCATCAAGAGCACAAAAAAATCAAAAGAAACCCTATCTATCGACTATCCCCTATACACAAAAAGGAAGGACTTTCAAAGTGCGCTATCCTAGTCCATAACAGAGCCAGCAGACTCTCTCTCACGAGTATAACTAGCTGCATCTCCCTCTTTAGGGGCTCCCTCACCCTGACCCTCCACAGTTGCATTAACGTCAATCACCCCCTGGAATAACGCTCCACACTTGTCAATGATACCCCCAACTCGGTCCCTGACCTCTCTGACCACCCTAGTAAGATGAACATTAACTGCCTGCAGCTGCTTTCTAAAAGTATTCATCCTCTCTTGTTCCATCAATATGTCCTCCTGGAGCTCCTAAATCCTATCAGTCTGCATCCTCATGCAGTGTCCCATTCTCTGAATCTCAGTCTGAGCCCTACAGTTGGCTCCAGCTAACCTCTTCTTCTCATTATCTATGGCTAGGACTACTAAGTCAGGATACGAGTAGATCCTCCAACAATCATAGGGCCAAATCCGACGCCCAGGTCCTCAACGCCAGAGAGGTCCTCTAGATCGGTCTCGATAAGTAATGACTTGACGTGGTCTCGCTGGATCCTCATTACCATTTTTCCCTCCTTTCATGTCCTACATGACAACGGAAAAAGAAACTTAGACTTACCTGCCAAGTTTAAACCCTAGCACTTAAAAGTCAATATTTAAACAATTCCCAACTTAACAAGTCATTTTAGCACTTCTAGTATTTCACATTTAAGGGTACCTTATTCGGCCCAGATTACTTCGACACCTAAACTCTGATACTAACTGTGATGACCCCACATCTCTCAAGGGCGTACCCTAAGGTATTAGCGGGCCGCCTGCTCAATTCTGGCCGGAACTCGTTAACATGCCATAAAGTCAAATTCAATACCCAACTTTACCACAACATTCGCTAAACACAACTAATACATATAGTTGTCTTTCAAGACAACTTAAAATACAAGAGAGAGTTAAACTTACAATTTCCTTTCAAAATAATATAGTACCCTAATCACTTAGTCTAACTAAAATAAAAGTTAAGTGCTAATTCCCAGAATTACGAACCAACTTTGCTACGGAAAACAAAAGGAAAGGTATGAGCTTGCGTCCAATGTGGTCTAAGAAAGACATGCAATTTAAGAAAGTAATAATTTCACATTTTAACTCAACAAGAAACATAAATAAGAGGTATCATATAAGCACATCATTACAATCGATATGTCAATCGTTAAGGATCTTAGCACTGGCAAACATTGAATCAATCAGCAATTCAAGTAGTTGACACTCTATTAACTTTCATGTCAATATAGAATCACCACTTCATACCACTCTGTCCACCTTTCATGTGACGACCCACCTCCCCCTAGGCGTACCCCAGAGTTTAGCGGAATGCCTGCCCAACTCTCGTCAGGACTCACTCACTCACTTCAAATAAAATAGGGTACAATCTCAAGAATAAAGAAAATAACAGTTACCAAGTTTGGAAAGTACAAATACGTTCATTTCTGTCTCAAACATCCATACAACCCCTAATACATCAAAAGATTGGGGTTCTAAATACATTCAACCCTAATCGAGCGACTAGTGCAAGTAAAATTATAAAATTTTCAAAAACTAGACTATGCTAGCCTGCACCAGTCTCACGCTTCGCTCGTATCCCCTGTAAAGAAAACAAATGGCATGGAATGAACTAAAATCCCAGTGAGGTTCCAAATAGCTAGTTGACCATTATTTAAAAGTGCATGCATCAAAGTAGCGAGCGTAACAAGTTCATAAAAGTGAACAATAACACTTCAAGTAGCAAATCTCAAAATGAGCGAGTGTAAAATTCTTTTCCTAAAAGAAACAATAACACTACAAATAACAATCAAAATATAAGGATACAGATGGCTCTCAGGAGCCAAATTCCCTTTCCTTCACCAGAGCTTGATCAAGTATTAGTTGACACTCCGTCAACTTTCAAGTAAAATAACCAATCCAGTAGTGTTTCGCTTCATACCAATCCGTCCACCATTCAATCCCCTTACCGGGCCCGAACAACAACTAAACACTGGTGCTAATACTTGAGTATAGCGATTAGTCGAGGAGACAACATTCCACTCGACAATACTAGATACCTATGATTTGTTATCTAATCGATCAAGCCCTTGCCGGTTCGACTCGATTAACTAGCCAGTGGGGTTTGGGTTCCCAAGTAATCACTATAGTCGATAACCAATCGACTTAGTCAAGAGAAAGTACAGAGATGGGAATGAGAGGTACCTCCCACTCGTATCGAGTGTGGTACATACTGCCGTTCAGCACTTACAAATCAAGCACAAGTACAAATACAAGTATAGGTCAATGCAAATCAAGTCACTTGTACAAGCATGAATGAGATATCAAGTATTTAGTTGAGTTAGGTTGTAACGACCCCACCTCCCCCTAAGGCGTACCAGAGGGTTCGGCGGGCCGCCTGCCCAGCTCTCGCCGGGACTCAGTCGTTCTTTAATCAAATCCAGAACAAATCACAAGAATAAATAGGGCAGCAATCCAAACTTAAAGTGGAACTTATATACATTGCTATCTCAAAAGGAAGTACAACCATCAAATGTACAAAGGTTCTCACTTCACCATACAACTAGCCCGTGCTAAGCACTAGGGCGAGAACCATTACAAAAGAAACAAAAGACCTAGACTAGGCTAGTCTATGCTCTCATCCTGCTCGCCGTCCCCTGTTAAGGAAAACAAAACTAAAGGGGTGAGCTAAAAGCTCAGTGAGGTTCCAAACAGATAATCAAACAATCAAACAATCAATTCAATACATTAAACATGGAGTATCAATAATTCAAGAAACATTTACAATGGAAAGCAATAGTAACATTCATTAAAAGGATACGGCTCACAAGGAGCAATTCGTTCATTCGTTCTCCTGACATTTTCCCTTATTCCTCCAATCATTTGAAAATGCATTTTTCGTTTATCAATAAACCCTCGTTCGTTCGTTCGTTCGTTCGTTCATTCACCCCCGTCCTGGCCGTTGGCCAGTCTCCACCAACCTACAGGGTAATACTCGAGTATACCAAACGTTCACCCAAGTCCCTAATCGCCCGACCGAGTCCGCTTCTGACTCGAGACGACCGGTAACAAGGGGCAATGGCCAGTTCAGCCCAAAAGGCTTACATTCATGCGCAAGTAACATTTCAATCATTAAATCCTTGAAAATTGCACAGTTATTTAGGTCGAGTGCGATAAAGTACACACTCGCCTAGAAAGCTCGTTTTGGAAATCATTAAAAGCAATTAACACATTAGCAAATGATAACAACAAGCCATAAAGTCAAATAAGGAACACTCACCTAGATATGCAAAATAACGTGCAAAATATCCTTCCGGATATTACCCTTAGTCACCAATGAAACCTAAGGTTGAACAAGAGAACATATTACAGTTTATCGAGCAAAACATTTAAGGGAAACAAAGAAACCCGACTAATTAGGAGTAAAACGTGTAAAGATGACTTTCAAGTAAGAAGAGGGTTGTTTGAACCCCAGGATGAAAAATCATGTTTTAAAATGGAAAATCGGTCATGGTATTGGCCAAACAAAAGTATACAAGTTCAAATAGAAACCTAGCCCTCGAGCGAAAATTTGGGTAGCACGCCCTTTGTGTTTACCTAATTTTCCAGCCATTTTGGCTTCATTATTTTTCCTCAACCACAACCCAACATCACACATAAGCAATTCAAGTCAAGAGCCGTTCCATAGGCTCACAATATCATAAGAATAAGAATTACAACAATCACAAGTGCAGAAATTCAACTTAGCACAAGACAGATTTGACGTACGAATGCGGAAATAACATATCCGAAGCTACGCTTATCGGATTGAGACGAAACCTATGCCGGTTCGAATCTAAGACACAGAGCTACAACATTCATGAAGGTCACTTAGTCCAGTTCCTAATGTAACTTAGTCAAATTCTCAAATTACTAAACCAGAAACCAATTCGTCGGCTGTTTAAACGTAGAACACTGTAATGGACATATCTCCGAGTACACAAGTCCGAATCCGGTGTTCTTAGAGGCATTTGAAAGCTAATTCAGAATACTACAACTTTCATGTTTTGGGAAAAAGCTAAATCAGAATGGATCCTAGTCAAAAAATGTGATAAACTGGACTTAACTGATCACACGGACTGCTTGGGAAATACTTAAAATAGTAAGGGTATGCTGGACTTTTCACGTCCTACGTTGCTCCGATTGAGCTGACATTTTGTAAGCATCTATAAAATACCATTCTCTACAACTTTCCTTCTTTGACCTAAGGCCAATTCGGCCTCTAACATAGGGATTCAAATTCGGACAGAATGTTGGGAAAAATTTCCAGATTCTGGAATTTCTAGTTTTTAGTGGAACTTTCCTTAATTTCTTGGTCTAATCACTACCAAAGCCTCTCTTATAACCTTAATTTCAACATATATACTTCATACAACAAATTGGGCAGAAATTCATCAAGCCCTAGTTCATCATATAAATTGGGGAAAACTTCCAAAACAAGATAATATCCATGATTCCACCACAAAATCAAGTTGCTAAGCTTAATTTAACAAGATTGAAAGTAAAACTTGGAGAGATAAGCTTTCTTACCTTGACTAGAGTTCACTAAGAGTAGCCCAAGCTTTCTCTTTCAAAAATCACACCACAAGTCACTAACTAATCACTCAAGGACAAGTTTAATCGGTTTGTTTTGTTTGATTTCTCACTTGGTTGTTGGATTGAAGATGAAATGGAATGTTTTCCCTTGTTGTTTTTCTTCTTGCTCCTCTCAGCCAGCAGCAACAAAATGAAGAAGAAAGTTGCTAAGTTTTGGTGTTTAAATAGATGGTCTTGGTCTTAATTAAGAAGCTCTATGGTGGCGACAAGTGTCGCCACCACCACCTTTCTTTTTTTCTCTTTCTTTCCTTGTCATTTTAGCCACTAATTTTCGGTCAACCTTGCTGCCAAGAGAGAAGATATTTTGCTCAAGTTCAATAAATTTGTTTGGTGAGAAAAATGGTGGTCAAGTGGTGCGTTCAATCAGTAGTGCGCGGGACCCGTCGGTTCGCGCCGTTTTTCTTAAAAACTCACGTACTAGGGTTTTTACTTCCCATTCACTAACCTTATATCATTGCTACCAATCACATATTATTTCTCACTTAAAAGTCACTTTTAATCCTCAAATTTAATCCTTACTCTGTACCGAAAATTCATCCGACGAAAAATCGCGAAAACCCTAATTTTGCTCCAAACTTGAAACCGAAGCGTAAAACCCTATTTTCTAGGTTTACTTACACTTATTGTGAGATAATTGGGTGTTTTTGAGAAAAATACAAGAAATTTGCGAGTCCTCACATAGGTCAAGTGCGATAAAATATACATTTGCCCGACCAAACCAAGCAAATTTTATCCGATCACATTGGTAAAGTGTAACAGCCCCACTTTCCCCTAAGGCGAACCAAAGGGGTTAGCGGACTGCCTGCCCAGCTCTCGCCAGGACTAACGGATCAATTGATGTCGATCTAATGCGTTCCGGAACCTACCCACGCGCGTACACAAGTCAAAAGCACAAAATAAAAAAAATAAAAAAAATCGAAGCCGAAGATGAGCAGTACCGGCCACGTCAGAATCCGGATACTAGGCCGAGAGTAGCCAAAATTTTTCTTTTGCCGTTTGAAATACGAGTTGATCCGAAATCCAACCAAATATCAACCAAGCATATATATACATTGAAATCTAACATTTACAACCAAATGGCATGCCAAAAACCATTCATCATGAATATACATGTTCTGTTTGCCAATCAAAAGAAAATGAACCCAATACACATTAGGGTTTCATTCAAAGAGCTATTCAAAAGATATATTTACGTTAGCTCAACTTGACAACCAACTAGCACAACCTTTTCCAAAAGTGGTCATTTTCCTGTAAGGAAAACAAATGGAACGGAATGAGCTTAAGCCCAGTGAGTTACTACCACATAAGCAACTAAGAGCATATAGCATAACCTTTCATTTCAAGTACACAATTAAGGAATGAAACACATCGATAAAAGGATACGGACGGCTCTCAAGAGCCCATTTCCACGCTTCCATTCTTGATCCAACCTCATTGACCCTCCGTCAATGTTGAAGAGTAACCAACCGTAGACTCCTCTTCTCTCCCATTCCTTCCACCAAACATCCCCCTACCGGGCCCGCACTCCAAACACTTGCACTGTGGTATTACTCGAGTATACCGGAATCAAGAGTCTCTCATACTACAAGATTCCTTATAACTTTACCCAAGGCTCATTAATTGTCACGACCAAACCCTTGTCGGCTCGATTCAATCAACTACCAATGGGGTTGAGCTCAATGATAACATTTGTAGTCGTTGGATACTTGTCCAATCGATACCAAGTCATGTATTTCATTTCATATAACTTTCCAATAACTTTGCAATAACATGTGAAACAATAAGTGAGAGTGATAAAGTACACTCTCACATCAATCCATTAACATTCAACATCTCAAGTTCAAATATCAAAGCCATATAATAGCACACAAGTGAGTAGTACACTCACCAATCAAGCAAGTGTTGTTTCAAGCACTTCCTTCAAAAGGACGTCGTGAACCACCGTCACGCCCTAGAACACACAACAAGTACAATGAGACTCGATAACGAGTCATAAAGCAAAGCCAATCACAACCCCAATAGGGTTTTATAAACATATACAAGCATGATAGCAAACCAGAAATTAAGAGAGGGCTTTAACTTAAGCCTTGATAAGAAAACCGAATTTGACCTCATAATGCGGTAATGGCACAACTCTCACTACAATTATCGGATGGGGGTGTAACACCCACCATTTCGAAGCCAAGAAACAGAGCTACAACAATGTAGAAGGTCACTCAATCCAGTTCCTAACACAACTAGGTCAAATATGCAAAATACTATACCAGAATTCTCAAAACAGGTTTGCAAATCACACAAAACTGTAATTACTATAACTCAGTCTATACAAGTCCAAATGCCGAAATTCCAAAGGCATATGTTAGCTAAGACATCCAGATACATTTCATCAGAAGACACCAACTTCAAAATCCAAACCAATTCCAGTCAAAATAGCCAAATACCAACGCAGTTTTCACATTCTGAGCAACCCTGGACAGCAACAGTAAAAACGACATAACTCACTCTACACAAATCCAAATGACCTGAAATTTTACAGGAACCTCAAACACATCAATATCTACAACTTTCATGTTTTGAGCAAAGTCCAATTCGGCCTCTAACCCTATGATCCAAAACCGGACAGATTTGGGGGTTGAAAACCCTAACTTTCCATTTTTCCATCCAAATCCAAAATTGATTACATTTATCCACAATTCACACCTACTAGAGTCATTATAGTCCATTGCCAATCATCAAAGATGGCTACAACATCCATTTCATATTAAACCAGAAAATTCATCATAAAATTAAAAACTTCACCAAATCAAGCCAAACCAAGAAATAAATCATATAATCCATCACTTTAGCCACTTCTAAGCATAATATAACCATCATTAGGTGTAGTAGGGTGTTCAAGCATCACTTACCAAGAAATCAAGAGAGAGAGAGATTGTGGACACCTTTGCTCTTCAAAACAACTTCACTAATACACTTACTAGCACTAGAAGGAAAGATTTTATGGAGTAAAACTAATCTAAGCTTTTGTTTGTGGAAGATTGAAGCATATGGAAGCTTGAAAGTTGAAGAAATTTCCTTCCTTCTTGAGCTTAGAGAGCCGGCCACCAAGGAGAGAAAAATGGTGAATTTTGTGAATTTTTGAGATATTTAATCCTTTGGTCAAAAAAGTCAAGAAAGTAAATAGTAATTCTTAAAGTCCAACCAATGAGAAAGTGACACTTGTCACCTCATTAAATGCATTCTTATCTTTCCTTTCTCTCTCACATCAATCACTTCACACACACTACTTATCTCTTAACACCCGATAAATTTTACACAGTATCCGAAACTTAACCTTATTGGCCGAATTTTTCCGAACTTTTCGCACTAGTGGGTCCCACGTCCATTATATATCCTTAATTTTCCAAAAATTCACCAATGTTAGAAAAATCATCTAGAAACTAGAACTGCTCATAAAATCTACCAGAAAAATATTTCTAAGCCGGAAAATACAAAAATTATGCAATTAAGGGGTAATAAACCCTAGGAAAAAAATATTAGGGTTTTACGGGTTCTCACATAAAGCAATTGTCAAATTCAATCATGTATTTGGAAGCACTCACCAAAGATTTAATGCCGGTCAAAGTCACGTTCAGGTATAACTCCTTCGTTGGAGTCCAAATCTGCAATAAAATATCGTTCAAGAGCTTTGAAATTAACTACGGTTCGAAACTTAAGCGTTTCGTTTAACAAAAATCAAGCAACTGAAACTCATTTAGGTAATATTCATATTACTTGTCACATCCTAGAAAACTCATGCACCCTCTTTTAGTTTTGGTAAGGAAGCGATTAAAACTTTGGAATTCTCATTTGAGTCAAAAAGAAGAAGAAAATGTATTTCTATTGGTCGCTACTTTCATGTTTCCAAGGGTACGAGTTTCAGCCAAATTCTAGCTTATAAACCTCTACGAAAGAAGACTCAAATACCCTAGACAATTTGAGTTCAATTCGACCTCAAATCTTCACTCAATTCACGAGTATACACTCCTAACCCTCGAGTAAAAATTTGGGCGGTATGCCCTTTGTATTTAGCTATTTTCCAGCCATTTATGGCTTCATTATTTTTCCTCAATTCAGCCCAAAGTCACACGTAAGCAATGTTATCACAATAGCCCTACAACTAGGCTTAATGTCATTAATTACCACACAAATCTAACAATGCAACCAGAAACCAAGTTTTAAAGACAAAAGCTAAATAGCAGGTTTGACGTCTCTTGGCGTTTCGGTCACGATTGAAGTTACATTTATCCGATTCGTGTACACTTTATACCGTTTCAAAGCTAAGAAAAAGAGTTACAACTTTCATGAGGACAAATCAACTCAGCTCATAGTTGATTCAGGTCGAATTCGGAGATTACAGAACCAGAATTTCATTGTCAGTCTGGTTGTTAGCACTAGATTTAAATGGCAATAACTCAAACTACAAAATTCCGATTGAGGCATTTTTAGATGCGTTGAAAAACTGAAACATAGGGTTAGAATTTCAATGTTTTGGCCAAAGGCTGATTTGATACGGATCAAAGTGAAATATGAAGCCAAAAATATGAAATCTCAAAACTATCCGCGAAATAGGGCATTTGGCAGTCAGGGTATTTTTGTCATTTCCCATAATACAGTGCTCCGATTGAGCTGAATTTTGCAGGTACTTAGTTAACACCATTTTCTACAACTTTCATCTTTTGACCTAAGACTGATTCAGCCTCTAACATAGATGAATTAAACAGATCAGAAACAGGGCAGCTTCATCACTAACACAAGATTACATATAAGTTCATCAACCAAAACCCTAATCTAAACCCTTCATGCTGGCCGAATGTTATATGCTACAAAACTAACAAGGTTTAACCATGAATTTACTTCCATAAACTAAGCATAAGCATTACTACACATGAACACCAAGAACAACCATCCATTCCACAACCAAAGCTGAAACTTACACCATAAAGCTGGAATTTACTATAACCACTACTAAAATCATGAAATCTACCTAAACAAGCCATAACTTTTACTTGTAAACCAACAAGTAGCACAACCATGAACTAATACCAATCTTACCTAGAATTGGAGAAGCACAACAACCCCTAGGAAGCTTGAACCACCAAAACTCTCCACTCCAAGATAGCAATCCACCTTCCTAAGCAACTTCTATGGATTATTTGGTGAATCCATTGGTTAGTTTGCAAGATTGAACAAGAAATCAAGAACCCAAGTTGAAGCTTTTCTCTTGCTCTCTCCATGAAGCTCACGGCCTCCGTCTCTCTTTTTCCTCTTAATTTGGCTTTGTTTGTTTTCCTTTCATTTACTAATAACTTAGATATTTTAGCTAAAGTCAAAGAGACTTTTTCTCCACCAATCAAAATTAAGCTTAGGAAAATACTAGAAACTCTAAGGTTTCTAGTATCTTACTTTGCTAATCCTCACACTATGGCTCCAATAACTTTTAATCTTTGTAATTAACTCCATAGTTCACCAACTAGTTGTCAAAATTATCGCACGTACCACTCTAGTGGGTCCCATATCCAATATACACTACTAATGTCACATGAACTAACTTATAGCGGAAAAATGTCTTGGAACTTAATTCCCTTATAAAATAGCTAGAAAGTTAATATAACAGAGGAAAGTATAGAAAATGTATGCACGGAATGAAAATAAGGGTTAGAAAATAAGAAAAATGTTGGGTTCTCACATTTTTTCCTTAACTCGCACGTACTAGGGTTTTTCACCTATAATTCACTAATTTATTATTATTACTTCTAATCACACACTTTTTTTCTTATCTAAAACTCACTTTTAATCACCAAATTTAGTACACACTCCGTACCGAATAATCATACTACCGAAAGATGTAAAAACCCTAGTTTACCCTAACGATGAAAGTAAAGGGAAAACCCTTGGTTTTATGATTAATTGTAACTATTGAGGGAGTGAATGAGTAATAAGGCTATTATAAAGAAATAAATTCCAAATAAAAGGGAATTTTTAAGAAAATATGAGCGAATTTTCCAGTCGTCAACACTCTCTCCCCGTTAAAAGAATTTTGTTCTCGGAATTCATACATTTATTCGTAAATAACTCAGGGTATTTTTCTTGCATATCCTTCTCTAGCTCCCAAGTCTAACCATTAGCCAAACTTTTAGCTAGATAATGAAAAACATGAAATTTACCTTGGTGGTCTAAGGCATACACTCTAGCTGGCGCTCTGGGTTTATCCCCTCCTACATTCGGTTATTTAGGGCTTGATTTGCCAGCCGACTGAGCATCAATAATCAGGGGGCAATTGGCGATCTGATGCTCAGTGCATCCACACACTAAGCACTTTCGAGCATTTTTCCTGCAATTGTCCTCGATATGGTTAGATTTTCCATAGTACCCACAAGTTACTCAAGGGGTTGAGACCAGACCTCCCTGCGAGGCACCTTTGGCTTGTGCCCTTCCACCTGGGAATTCTCTTGCAGTAACTTTCTTGGGTGTCCCCGAAAGTCGTTCACCACCACTTCTCAACCCACCTTAGAGGGTGGCATACCTAAATCACCTTGTTCCGGCCCTTGACTTCCACCAGGCGCACCTCTCCGTTTTGCATGAAAAATCCTTACTTGTGCCCTGGCAATTTCTATTCTCTAGGCTTTCTCCAAAACCTCCATAAAAGTATTAATTTGTACCGCCGCCAAGGCCTCCTGTATTTCCACATTGAGTCACTGTACAAACCTCCTTATTCTCCTTTGCTCCGTAGCTATTAATTCAGAAGCAAACTTGGAAAGTTTAGTGAACTGAGTCTCATATTCGGATACACTTAGGATTGCCTGACGGAGTTTAATAAAATCATCCTCTCTCTTCTCCTGGACTATCGGTGGAAGATATTTCTCGTTAAACTCCCGCACGAATTTCAACCTGGTCCATGCGGTCCCCTTTCTTTCCCATTTGGCCCTAACTACATTCCACCATGTCCTGGCCGGTCCATCAAACTGAAAGATAGCAAATTGCACCTGTCTATCCTCCACATAGTTTAACTTAGCAAAAATATTGATCATCGTTTCCAACCACCTTTCAACTCCCTCAGGGTCCGGCCCTCCCAGGAACTTAGGAGGAGAAAACTTTTGGAATCTCTCTAGAGCCCTATCTTGTCCCATTTCAGGATCCCTAGGCTAATTAACAGGGATTTGACCCTGCTGCTCTACCAATCGAGCAAGTATATTGGTCATTTGCTGAATTGCTGTTGCTACTTGGTCCCCCCTTTAGTTCGGGGTCCAGGTTGTGACTCAACCGTTTCACCTCTCTCCTCTCTTGGTTCCCGTACTGGTTCTTGCACCTGTCTAGCCCCATGGCCACGGCTAACCCTTTCGTTATATATATAGATCATAGCAATCCACATATCCTATGGGACATTAACCCTAGGTATTGCTCAATCACTACACTTAATCAAAACATGAATAAGTATAACTAAGTACGTACACGTGAATAATAAGGGTCCCAAATCTCACTCATATCTTCAATATATCCCAAGTCCAGACTATTCGCATCCCCCGTGCCTTGGCCTTCGCCATCCAGCCTTATCCTAATATTACTCGGGATATTGACTTATCATAAAGGTATCACTTTTTGGTACTCGAGTACAAGAATTCGAAAATATGATAATTCACCACTCGAGTTAGCTAGGCTGAAGAGGAAATCAACCACTTTTGAGATTCTTGCCCAACATACATATCTAAGGTCCCCAACAGCAGACATTTGTTCCACACTTAACAAACCAATCCCCACAGTCCGAGAACCCTCTCCCGGCACGAGCTCAATAAGACCTCTGATATCATCTGTGACGACCCCACCTCCCCCTAGGGCGTATCTCAAGGTTTAGCGAACCGCCTGCCTAACTCTTGCCAGGACTCACTCACTCACTTCAAATAAAATAGGGTACAACCTCAAGAATAAAGGAAATAACAATTACCAAGTTTGAAAAGTACAAATGCATTCATTTCTGTCTGAAACATCCATACAACCCCTAATACATCAAAAGATTGGGGTTCTAAATACATTCAACCCTAATCGAGCGACTAGTGCGAGTATAATTACAAAATTTCTAAAAACTAGACTACGCTAGCCTGTACCAGTCTCACGCCTCGCTCGTATCCCCTGTAAGGAAAACAAATGGCATGGAATGAGTTAAAAGCCCAGTGAGGTTCCAAATAACAAGTTGACCATTATTTAAAAGTGCACGCATCAAAGTGGCGAGCGTAACAAGTTCATAAAAGTGAGCAATAACACTTCAAATAGCAAATCTCAAAATGAGCGAGTGTAAAATTCTTTTCCTAAAAGTAACAATAACACTACGAATAACAATCAAAGTATAAGGATACAGATGGCTCTCAGGAGCCTGCTTCACCAGAGTTTGATCAAGTATTAGTTGGCACACCGTCAACTTTTAAGTAAAGTAATCACTCCAGTAGTGCTTTGTTCATACCAATCCGTCCACCATTTAACCCCCTTATCGGGCCCGAACACCAACTAAACACTGGTGGTAATACTCGAGTATACCGATTAGTCGAGAAGATAACACTCCACTCGACAACACTAGATACCCATGGTTCATTATCTAATCGACCAAACCCTTGCCGACTTGACTCGATTAACTAGCCAGTGGGGTTTGAGTTCCCAAGTAGTCACTATAGTCGATGACCAATCGACTTAGTCAAGAGAAAGTACGGAGACGAGAATGAGAGGTACCTCCCACTCGTATCGAGTGTGGTACATACTGCCGCCCAATACTTACAAGTCAAGCACAAATACAAATACAAGTACAGGTCAATGCAAATCAAGTCACTTATACAAGAATGAATGAGATATCAAGTATTTAGTTAAGCTAGGTCAAGTGCGATAAAATACACACTTGCCCGACCAAACCAAGGAAATTTTACCCGATCCCATTGGTAAAGCAATTATCAAGTTCAATCTTGTATTTGGAAGCACTAAGCAAAGATTTTGTACTTATCAAAATCACGTTCAGGTGTAACTCCTTCGTTGGAGTCCAAATCTGCGATAAAACATCGTTTAAGAGCTTTGAAATTAACTACGGTTCGAAACTTAAGCATTTCGTTTAACGAAAATCAAGTAACTGAAATTAATTTAGATAATATTCATATTACTTATCATACCCTAGAAAACTCATGCTCGCTCTTTTAGTTTTGGTAAGGAAGCGATTAAAACTTTCGAATTCTCATTTGAGTAAAAAAGACGAAGAAAACGTATTTTTATTGGTCGCTACTTTCATGTTTCCAAGGATATGAGTTTTGGCCAAATTCCAGCTTATAAATCTCTATGAAAGAAGACTCAAATACCCTAGACAATTTGAGTTCAATTCGACCTTAAATCTTCACTCAATTCGCGAGTATACACTCCTAACCCTCCAGTAAAAATTTGGACGACATACCCTTTGTATTTAGCTATTTCTAGCCATTTATGACTTCATTATTTTTCCTCAATTCAGCCCAAAGTCACACATAAACAATGTTATCACAATAGCCCTATAACTAGGCTTAATGACATTCAATTACCACACAAATCTAACAATGCAACCGGAAATCAAGTTTTAAGGACAAGAGCTAAATAGCAGGTTTGACATCTCTTGGCGTTTTGGTCACGATTGAAGCTACGTTTTTCGCGTGTACACTTTATACCGTTTCAAAGCTAATACAAAGAATTATAACTTTCATGAAGACAAATCAACCCAACTCATAGTTGATTCAGGTCGAATTCGTAGATTATAGAACCAGAATTTCATTGTCAGTCTGGTTGTCAGCACTGGATTTAAATGGCTATAACTCAAACTACAAAATTCCGATTGAGGCATTTTCAGATGCGTTGGAAAACTGAAACATAGGGTTAGAATTTCAATGTTTTGGTCAAAGGCTGATTTGATACGTATCAAAGTGAAAAATGAAGCCAAAAATGTGAAATCTCAAAACTGTCCTCGAAATAGGGCACTTTGCAGTCAGGGTATTTTTGTCATTTCTCATGATACAGTGCTCCGATTGAGCTGCATTTTGCAGGTAGCCAGTTAACACCATTTCTTACAACTTTCATATTTTGACCTAAGCCTGATTCGGCCTCTAACATAGACGAATTAAACAGATCAGAAACAGGACAGCTTCATCACTAACACAAGATTACATATAAGTTCATCAACCAAAACCCTAATCCAAACCCTTCATGCTGGCCGAATGTTATATACTACAAAACTAACAAGGTTTAACCATGAATTTGCTTCCATAAACTAAGCATAAGCATTACTACACATGAACACCAAGAACAACCATCCATTCCACAACCAAAGCTGAAACTTACACCATAAAGCTGGAATTTACTATAACCACTACTAAAATCATGAAATCTACCTAAAAAAGCCATAACTTTTACTTGTAAACCAACAAGTAGCACAACAATGAACTAATACCAATCTTCCCTAGAATTGGAGAAGCACAACAACCCATAGAAAACTTGAACCACCAAAACTCTCCACTCCAAGATAGCAATCCACCTTCCTAAGCAACTTCTATGGATTATTTGGTGAATCCATTGGTTAGTTTGCAAGATTGAGCAAGAAATCAAGAACCCAAGTTGAAACTTTTCTCTTGCTCTCTCCATGAAGCTCACGGCCTCCCTCTCTCTTTTTCCTCTTAATTTGGCTTTGTTTGTTTTCCTTTCATTTACTAATAACTTAGATATTTTAGCTAAAGTCAAAGATACTTTTTCTCCATCAATCAAAATTAAGCTTAGGAAAATCCTAGAAGCTCTAAGGTTCCTAGTATCTTACTTTGTTAATCCTCACACTATGGCCCCAATAACTTTTAACCTTTGTAATTAACCCCATAGTTCACCAACTAGTTGTTAAAAATTATCGCACGTACCACACTAGCGGGTCCCACACCTAATACACACTACTAATGTCACATGTACTAACTTATAGCGAAAAAATGTATTGGAACTTAATTCCCTTATAAAATAGCTAGAAAGTTAATATAATAGAGGAAAGTATAGAAAATGTATGCACGAAATGAAAATAAGGGTTAAAAAATAAGAAAAATGTTGGGTTCTCACAGTTTTTTTTCTTAACTCGCACGTACTAGGGTTTTTCACTTATAATTCACTAACTTATTATTATTACTTCTAATCACACACTTTTTCTTATCTAAAACTTACTTTTAATCACCAAATTTAGTACACACTCCGTACTGAATAATCACACTACCGAAAGGCGTAAAAACCCATGTTTACCCTAACGATAAAAGTAAAGGAAAAACCCTTGGTTCTATGATTAATTGTAACTATTGAGGGAGTGAATGAGTTGTACGGCTATTATAAAGGAATAAATTCCAAATAAAAGGGGATTTTTAAGAAAATATGAGCTAATTTTCCAGTCGTCACACTCTCTCCCCCTTAAAAGAATTTCGTTCTCGAAATTCATATATTTATTCGTAAATAACTCAAGGTATTTTTCTTGCATATCCTTCTCTAGCTCCCAAGTCTAACCATTAGCCAAACTTTTAGCCAGATAATGAAAACATGAAATTTACCTTGATGGTCTAAGGCATACACTCTAACTAGCGCTCTGGGTTTATCCCTTCCTACATTCGGTTATTTAGGGCTTCATTTGCCAGCCGACTAAGCATCACTAATCAGGGGGCAATTGACGATCTGATACTCAGTGCTTCCACACCTTAAACACTTTCGAGATTTTCTCTAGCAATTGTCCTCGGTATGGTTAGTTTTCCACAGTACCCACAAGTTACTCAAGGGATTGAGATCTGACCTCCCTGCGAGGCACCTTTTGCTTGTCCCCTTTCACCTGAGACTTCTCTTGCAGTAATTTCCTTGGGTGTCCTTGAAAGTCGCTCACCACCACTTCCTCGACCCACCTTAGAGGGTGGCATATCTAGATCACCTTGTTCCTGCCATTGACTTCTACCAGGCGCACCTCTCCGTTTTGCATGAAAAGCCCTTACTTGTGCCCTGGCAATTTCTATTCTCTGGATTTTCTCCAAAACCTCCATAAAAGTATCAATTTGTGCCGCCGCCAAAGCCTCCTGTATTTCCACATTGAGTCACTGTAAAAACCTCCTTACTCTCCTTTGCTCCGTAGCTATTAATTCGGGAGTAAACTTGGATAGTTTAGTGAATTGAGTCTCATATTTGGATACACTTAGGATTCCCTGACGGAGTTTAATAAAATCATCCTCCTTCTTCTCTTGAACTATCGGTAGAAGATATTTCTTGTTAAACTCCCGCATGAATTTCAACCAGGTCCATGCGGTCCCCTATCTTTCCCATTTGGCCCTAACTACATTCCACCATGCCCTGGCCAGTCCCTCAAACTGAAAGATAGCAAATTGCACATGTCTATCCTCCGCATAGTTTAAGACAGCGAAAATATTGATCATCATTTCCAACCATTTCTCAGCTCCCTCAGGGTCCGGCCCTCCCAAGAACTTAGGAGGAGAAAGCTTTTGGAATATCTCTAGAGCCCTATCTTGCCCCATTTCAGGATCTATAGTTTGATTAACAGGGGATTGACCCTGCTGCTCTACCAATCGAGCAAGTATATTGGTCATTTGCTGAATTGCCGTTGCTACTTGGTCCCTCCCTTGAGCTCAGGGTCCAGGTTGTGGTTCAACCGTTTCACTTCTCTCTTCTCTCGATTCCCGTATTGGTTCTTGTGCCTGTCTAGCCCCACGGCCACGGCTAGAACTGCATCCTCGGATAGTTTCACGTCCTTGACTCCGCCTGCCCTCAATATCTCTTTTGGACAATACCCTATATAAGTATAAGCAAAATAAAGTAACTATAAAGTTCAATATAGTATTTTCAAATCATAAAATAGAAAATAATAGAACACGTTGAAATAACATACTTTCGTTATATATATAGATCATAGCAATCCACATATCCTATGGGACATTAACCCTAAGTATTGTTCAAGCACTACACTTAATCAAAACCTGAATAAGTACAACTAAGTACGTACGCATGAATAATAAGGGTCCCAAATCTCACTCATATTTTCAATACATCCTAAGTCCAGACTATTCGCATCCCCCGTGCCTTGGCCTTCCCCATCCAAGCTTATCCTAATATTATTCGGGATATTGACTTATCATAAAGGTATCACTCTTTGGTACTCGGGTACAAGAATTCGAAAATATGATAATTCACCACTCGAGTTAGCTAGGCTGAAGAGGAATTCAACCACTTTTGAGATTCTTGCCCAACATACATATCTAAAGTCCCCAACAATAGACATTTGTTCCACACTTAACAAACCAATCCCCACAGTCCGAGAATCCTCTCCCGACACAAGCTCAATAAGAGCTCTGATATCATCTGTGACGACCCACCTCCCCCTAGGGCGTACCCCAGGGTTTAGCGGACCGCCTGCCCAACTCTCGCTAGGACTCACTCACTCATTTCAAATAAAATAGGGTACAAGCTCAAGAATAAAGAAAATAACAGTTACCAAGTTTGGAAAGCACAAATACGTTCATTTCTGTCTGAAACATCCATACAACCCCTAATACATCAAAAGATTGGGGTTCTAAATACATTCAACCCTAATCGAGCGACTAGTGCGAGTATAATTACAAAATTTTCAAAAATTATACTACGCTATTCTGTATCAGTCTCATACTTCGCTCGTATCCCCTGTAAGAAAAACAAATGGCGTGGAATGAGGTAAAAGCCCAGTGAGGCTCCAAATAGCAAGTTGAACATTATTTAAAGTGCACATATCAAAGTGGCGAGTGTAACAAGTTCATAAAAGTGAGCAATTACACTTCAAATAGCAAATCTCAAAATGAGCGAGTGTTAAATTCTTATCCAAAAAAAAACAAAAACACTACGAATAACAATCAAAGTATAAGGATACAGATAGCTCTCAAGAGCCAAATTCCCGTTGCTTCACCAGAGTTTGATCAAGTATTAGTTGACACACCGTCAACTTTCAAGTAAAGTAACCAATCCAGTAGTGCTTTGCTTCACACCAATCCGTCCACCATTCAACCCCCTTACCGGGCCTGAACACCAACTAAACACTGGTGGTAATACTCGAGTATACCGATTAGTCGAGAAGATAACACTCCACTCGACAACACTAGATACCCATGGTTCATTATCTAATCGACCAAACCCTTGCCGACTTGACTCGATTAACTAGCCAGTGGGGTTTGAGTTCCCAAGTAGTCACTATAGTCGATGACCAATCGACTTAGTCAAGAGAAAGTACAGAGACAGGAATGAGAGGTACCTCCCACTCGTATCGAGTGTGGTACATACTGCCGGTTAGTACTTACAAGTTAAGCACAAGTACAAATACAAGTACAGGTCCATGCAAATCAAGTCACTTGTACAAACATGAATGAGATATCAAGTATTTAGCTGAGTTAGGTCAAGTACGATAAAATACGTACTTGCCTGACCAAACCAAGCAAATTTTATCCGATCACATTGGTAAAGCAATTATCAAATTCAATCATGTATTTGGAAGCACTCACCAAAGATTTAGTGCTTGTCAAAATCACGTTCAGGTGTAACTTCTTCGTTAGAGTCCAAATTTGCGATAAAACATCGTTTAAGAGCTTTGAAATTAACTACGGTTCGAAACTTAAGCGTTTCATTTAACGAAAATCAAGTTACTGAAACTCATTTAGGTAATATTCATATTACTTATCACACCCTAAAAAACTCATGCTCGCTGTTTTAGTTTTGGTAAGGAAGCGATTAAAACTTTGGAATTCTCATTTGAGTCAAAAAGACGAAGAAAACGTATTTCTATTGGTCGCTATTTGCATGATTCCAAGGGTACGAGTTTCAGTCAAATTCTAGCTTATAAACCTCTACAAAAGAAGACTCGAATACCCTAGACAATTCGAGTTCAATTCGACCTCAAATCTTCGCTCAATTCGCGAGTACACACTCCTAACCCTCGAGTAAAAGTTTGGACGGCATGCCCTTTGTATTTAGCTATTTTTCAGCCATTTATGGCTTCATTATTTTACCTCAATTCAACTCAAAGTCACACATAAGTAATATTATCACAATAGCCCTACAACTAGGCTTAATGTCATTCACTTACCACACAAATCTAACAATGCAACCGGAAACCAAGTTTTAAGGACAAAAGCTAAATAGCGGGTTTGACGTCTCTGGGCGTTTCGGTCATGAATGAAGCTACATTTATTGGATTGGTGTAAAATTTATACTGTTTTAATACTAAGACAAAGAGTTACAACTTTCATGAAGACAAGTCAACCTGGTTCATAGTTGATCCAGGTCGAATTTGCAGATTACAGAACTAGAATATCATTGTCAGTCTGGTTGTCAGCACTGGATTTAAATGGCAATAACTCAAACTGCAAATTTCCGATTGAGGCGTTTTTAGATGTATTGGAAAACTGAAACATAGGGTTAGAATTTCTATGTTTTGGCCAAAGGTTGATTTGATACCGATCAAAGTGAAAAATTAAGCCAAAAATGTGAAATCTCAAAACTGTCCGCGAAATAAGGCACTTGGCAGTCAAGGTATTTTTGTCATTTCACATGCTACAGTACTACGATTGAGCTGAAATTTTGTAGGTAGCTAGTTAACACCATTTCATACAACTTTCATGTTTTAATTTAAGCCTGATTCGGCCTCTAACATAGACTAATTAAACAGATCAGAAGTAGGGCAGCTTCATCACTAACACAAAATTACATATAAGTTCATCAACCAAAACCCTAATCCAAACCCTTCATGTTGGCTGAATGTTATATGCTACAAAACTAACAAGGTTTAACCATGAATTTACTTTCATAAACTAAGCATAAGCATTACTACACATGAACACCAAGAACAACCATCCATTCCACAACCAAAGCTGAAACTTACATCATAAAGCTGGAATTTACTATAACCGCTACTAAAATCTTAAAATCTACCTAAACAAGCCATAACTTTTACTTGTAAACCAACAAGTAGCACAACCATGAACTAATACCAACCTTACCTAGAATTGGAGAAGCACAACAACCCCTAGGAAGCTTGAACCACCAAAACTCTCCACTCCAAGATAGCAATCCACCTTCCTAAGCAACTTCTATGGATTATTTGGTGAATCTGTTGGTTAGTTTGCAAGATTGAACAAGAAATCAAGAACCCAAGTTAAAGCTTTTCTCTTGCTCTCTCCATGAAGCTCACGGCCTCCCTCTCTCTTTTTCCTCTTAATTTGGCTTTGTTTGTTTTCCTTTCATTTACTAATAACTTAGATATTTTAGCTAAAGTCAAAGATACTTTTTCTCCACCAATCAAAATTAAGCTTAGGAAAATCCTAGAAGCTCTAAGGTTCCTAGTATCTTACTTTGCTAATCCTCACACTATGGCCCCAATAACTTTTAATCTCTGCAATTAACTTCATAGTTCACCAACTAGTTGTCAAAAATTATCGCACGTACCGCACTAGCGGATTCCACATCCAATATACACTACTAATGTCACATGAACTAACTTATAGCGGAAAAATATCTTGGAACTTAATTCCTTAAAAAATAGCTAGAAAGTTAATATAATAGAGGAAAGTATAGAAAATGTATGCCCGGAATGAAAATAAGGGTTAGAAAATAAGAAAAATGCCGGGTTCTCATCGTTTTTTTTCCTTTACTCGCATGTACTAGGGTTTTTCACTTATAATTCACTAACGTATTATTATTACTTCTAATCACACACTTTTTCTTATCTAAAACTCACTCTTATCCACCAAATTTAGTACACACTCTGTATCGAATAATCACACTACTGAAAGACATAAAAACCCTAGTTTACCCTAACGATGAAAGTAAAGGAAAAACCCTTGGTTCTATGATTAATTGTAACTATTGAGGGAGTGAATGAGTAGTAAGGCTATTATAAAGGAATAAATTCCAAATAAAAGGGGATTTTTAAGAAAATATGAGCGAATTTTCCAGTCGTCACATTTCACCCCCTATCGGGCTTGCATACTAACAAAATTTCAGTGATTGGTATTACTCGAGTATACCCAGAATAGTATGGATCCAACACATATACACTACCCAAGGTTCGCTAATCGAGTTAACTAAACCCTTGCCGGCTCAATTTCGAATAACTAGCCATTGGGTTTTAGGACCCCCGTATATCAATAATATCATGTTATATTCACTTACAGCAATAACAATTCAACAGGATCGAGTGCGATAAAGTACACACTTAGCTATTCATAAACAAGTTCAAAAGAATGACAGTTCATAGTCATTTCATTTTCTCAAACTCATTAACATATCAAGCATTTGTATAGTGCTACCATGCACTTAGAACACTCACCCAATAGCACTTAAGCGTTCACAAAAGGATCGCCTGCACACTTAGATGGCATCCCTGGCAAACAATTACAACATATAAGTGAACCCTTAGTGTTCACCTGTGAGAACCCGTACTTTCTTCATTTTTCCTAGGCTTTAGTTTTTATTTAATCGCATGCTTTTCTGAATTGTTTTTAGTAGGAAAATTTTCCAGATAATTTTATGAGTTAATATGGTTTTTAGATGATTTTCCTAGTATCGGATAGTTTTTGAAAAATGAAGAACGTATAACGGACATGGGACCCGCTAGTGCGGAAAGTTCGGAAAAATTCGGCTAGTTCGGTTAAGTTTTAGATACTGGGTTTAATTTACCGGGTGTTATGAGATATTTAGAGGTACCAAGTGCATAGGTGTGAGAAAGACAAAAAAAAAGTTAGGCATCACATTAATGAGAGGGACATGTGTCACTTAGAGATTCATTCTTACCTTTTGACCTTTTTACCACTATTTATGCCTTTACCATTTAAACCAAAAATTGACCAAAATTACCCCAAATTGAAGCTTCTTGGCCGGCCACCATTCAAGAAAGAAAGAAAAGAAAAGCTCTCCAAAGCTTTGCTCCAAATTTGCTCAATCTTCAATTCCAACCGGTTAATCTTACATTTGTTCCATAAAAACCTTCAAGTGAGTGCTAGTGAGGTGATTTGTGAAGTTGTTTGGAAGGCTAAGGTGTTGAATTGCTTCCTTTCTTGTCTTACAAGGTGAGTGACTAAGGAACTACTCTTGTCTTTCCAATAATGTTTAATTAATACCCTATGTGAGTTAAAGTGGTGATTTTTGGTGTGATTTCATGGTTTTGGTTGAGATTGATGAGATTTTTCTATTTAAACATGATATTTCTGTTTTAATATGAGTGTTATGGTGTGGCCATGTATGATGATGGGAAATGATGTTTAAGGAAGCTAGAATGTGGGAAAAGTGGTTAATTGCAAGAAATTTCTGTTTTGGAAGAAAATTGAAAAACTAGGGTTTCATTGTTCTTCATTCTGCCCAGTTTTGCAGCTCATAGTTAGAGGCCGAATTGGCCTTGGATTAAAACATGAAAGTTGTAGGGAATGATATTTTAGAGGTTCCTACAAAAGTTTAGGTCAATCGGAGTAGCGTAACCTGTGAAAAGATCGAAATACCCTTGCTGCCCTGGTTTTACCCGAACTTGAGAATTGCTTCTGTAATTAGGTATTTTGGCTGGGAATACTTCTGATTTGGTTGTTTATGCCTTCTTATGAATTTTACCCTTGTATCTTAGCTTTCGTATGGCTTTTGAATCACCTGATTTGGACTTAGGTAGCCTGACTTATGGCAGTTGAACCAGAATGTGGTTGGATAACCTGTTTTTGCGGTTCTGGTTTAGTATTCTGCATTTTTGACCTAGTTGCACTAGGAACTGGACCAAGTGACCTTCTACAATGTTGTATCCCTATCTATTAGTTTCGAAACGGTGGGTCTTGTACCTCCATCCGATAACCGTAGTGCCAATGGTGTCAAAACCGCAAAATAACGTCAAAAACTATTTTTCTGGTTTAGAGCTTAATTTTATTTCCGGAAATGTTTCTAGCTTGATTGTTTTATTTATATAACTTTAAGCCTAGTGAATGGCTTTTGGAACTGAGATTATTCTGTATGACATGTTGGGACTGATTTGAGGAAAATAATGAAGCCATTAATGGCTGGAAAATAGGTAAACACAAGGGATATGCTGGCCGAAACTTTACTTGAAGGCTAGTTGGAGTTACTAATGACTTGAGCGAAGGGTTTTTGGGTTGTTCATGCCTTTGATTATATGTGTATTTGGTGTACTGGATTCGTGAAAGTGGAATTATAATTGTTTCACCTTGGTTATTTTAGGGCTTCTTGGTGATTAAAGCTCTATTTTGGGCAAAAACTTTTGACGTGTCTGTACTGAAACCGGTGAGTGTACCACTCCCCTCAATTGCTGTTTAACTTAATTTCTGGCTTGCCATCTGTGAGTTAAATGACTGCACTATCTGTTTATTTTGTTTGAGACGAGGGTGTACTTTATCACACTCGTTCTCTTGTCTGTTCATATGCCAATTTTGGTGCGAATCTGAATCTGTATCTGTATCTGTCATCTGTATCTGTATCTGTATCTGTTCGGACGTCGTTTGGAACTTGTATCCAACGACCTTTCTGTGACCTCTGAGCTCAATCCCTATGGCTAGTTATTCGAGTCGAGCCGGCAAGGGTCTGGTCGATTAGATAACGAACCACGGTAGTCTGTTTTGGAATCTTTGGGTATTGAGACCCTTGATTTCGGGTATACTCGAGTATTACCACTTCTGCTCTGTTCGGCGTGCGGGCCCGATAGGGGTATGTTTGGTGGACGGAATTAGTGTAAAGTGGAGTCTACGGACATGTTGGTTCTATTTACGTTGACGGAGAGTCAACGGGTTCGGATCAAGTACTGCAAATGGAAATCTGGCTCCTGAGAGCCATGTGTATCCTTTAAAGTGTGATGTTCGTTCATTTCTTTTACTTGATGTGGATATGTGACCTATAAATGTTTTCTCATGATTTCTACTATTCATAGTTTTGGTACCTCATTGAGCTTCTAGCTCACCCCGTCCCGTTATCCTTGTTTTCCTTACAGGAAATCGTCTTTTGGACCAATGATCATTTTGAAGAACGAATTGAGCTTATATAACTACTAGTTTGTATAGCTCCTTGAAAGTTGGAAACCCTAAATGTATTTGAATACAGTGGTTCCTTTTGGTTTGTAAACTTATTACTATGTATATATTAAAGTGTTTCCTCATGTTGAAGTGAAATTTGTATTTGGGAATGTACATTCTCTCATGTCACATAATGATTGCTTGTACCTGGTTGGACGATGACGTGGCAGCGGCCCGTCCAATTCGATTTGATTCGTGACGTTTTCTTCCGGTTTTGATGAAGTTACGAATGAGTCCCAGCGAGAGCTGGGCAGGCGGTCCGCCGAACCCTTTGGTTCGCCTTAGGGTAAGGTGGGGCTGTCACATCACCAAATCAATTCACTTTAGCATGAAAACTTTGTTTTCAAATTAGCCAACTTTAGTGTCCTAGACACTTCAACGCATTCAGGTTTTTAAATCAACAATTCAGGTAAAATACAACTTTCCATTAGGGTAAAAGTATTTCAAAAGTTTGAACAAAATTTTCCACTCCTACAAGCTTTCTAGCAAGCAAATCATAACAAAAGTCCATTTTGCAATTACTTACATTCGTAGTTTTTGTCACAAAATCATTTTATAAACAAGGATCAAAGTTTAATAAGGTTTCTTGAACTAAACCGACCAAAACTTCATTAAACAAGGATCCAAAGTCAAATCAATCCATAAAGTTGTCAACCACTAAATTTTGGAGGAAATATTTCTTTCCCCTCTTTTTAACTTCAAAATTTTTTTATCCAAAAATCATTATACATACCAAAATTAAAGTCCAATAGAACATTTTGAGCTAAATTCCACCCAAAATAGTTTTTAAAATAAAAAAATTAAAGTTGGAGTTTTTGGTTCACAAATTTGGCCGATTTAGGCCACTTTTGCAACTTTATTTTTTCCAACTAGATAACCCACATCACCACTTCATTTTCTTACAAATTTTTCAACATAATCCAACCAATATACATAGAGTCAAGTAGCATCAAATTTTCTAAAAAAATTCCGGCACAAGTGTACAAACAAGCCACAAATTCAAGGAAGGTAAAGATGAAAATTTGCCCATGATAATTGGCCATCTAAACAGAAATTTCAGCATATATATACTCCAATTTTCACCAACAATCCACCATAAATCACACTCAAATCTTCATGGATTTCATCAATCATTAACCTTAGGATCTCAAGAGACAAGAAGCCACCAAATTCTAACCAAATATATCAAGATCTAAGCATACCAAGATCATTAAAGCACCTAGTACCAAGTTTTCATAAAACTTTCAAACGCACCATGGGTTTTCCATATATATAATAGATCTACTAAGATCTAGTCCAAAATTACTTGAAAAGCAAAAGAATGAAGTAGATTAGCTACTTACTTCTTCAAATCTCCAATCTTTAGCAAAATTAACCCAAGAAGATGGCAAGATCCACTCCGAGGAACCTCTTCCTTCAAGATCTTCCAAATGTTCAAGTAGTTTGGTGAAAGGGAAGTTTGGGTCTTCAAGAATTTCAAGAAGAATAAAATTTCTGTCTCTCTCTCTGCCTCTCTCAAATTTCGGCTAGCCAAGAGGAGAAAATGAAGGCCTTTTGGTTGCTTTTGGAGCTAATATACTAGTCACAAGAAGGGTTTTTAAGTTAACTTTGACTAGTGTCCAAATAGTGTCTTCCATTTAAATTTCTTGCTATCAACCCTTAGTTTTTATAACCTTATTTTAACTCCCAAAAATCTTTCTTAACTTTACTAATATCTAAACTTATATTCTTCTACGGTTTTGGCCAAATTCACTAATAAGTCACGAAATCAACAATTTTCAAGAAATTAATTGCTGGAAGGTTAAAATAAGCAAGCAAGAGAAACTCATTTATCACTTAAGAGATAGATCACTAAATTAGTGCAAATTTTATACAAATATAATTTAAATAGAAATGTAACTAGTTGGGAAGTGAGAAAATGATTAATTTTAAATTTTTTTTAGGTCATCACAGTAACTCCATGAGTGAATCTTGTTTTTATTTCTATTAAATGTCTAATTGTGTGAAATGCATTCATTTGTACAAGATTAGGAGTGACCTATTTAATTTTAAGAAAAATATTAATATTTACGGTTATTATAGTCGTTTTATAGGATCAAAGGAGGTAAGTATAATTTTAAAGACCTTAAGAGTACTGGTTGAAATTGTTAGAAACCTATAGAGAGGTTTTTGAAATCATTCCTAAAAGGAATGATAGTTCACAAACATATTTATAATTCAATCATATAACTTTTCTAGAATCTAAATGAAAAGGAAGCATAGAGTCGCCATCGCAGCTTGCTCGATTGCTTAATCTTTCCATGATGCACTTTGCATAGAAGTGAATAAGATTTGGTGAACCAAAGAAATTGAAAGTTGAAATTCACTCTATTTAGGTGTTTGAATTGCTAAATTCCTAATTTTATCTCGATTGATAATGAATAGTGTCATTTATTAAGGGGTATTTTGGAAAAAGTGTTGGACGATTTGAGTGAAACATCCAAAATTTTCCCATGGACTTTAGTAGTCATTGAGCCTGATTGCCACAGAATTACTTTTCTACCCAATTGTATAAGGTAGCAATTGGAACAATTCAAAATCAAAGGTTGAATTGTAATTTGAAAGTCAAAAGTATCAATTGAAATAAATAGTCATTTTTTTAAATAATCACTTTTGGGTTTTCTTTAACTAACGTAAAGTTATATGGGGAGGAATGTTAGGACATGTTATCCATTACAACACAACGGAAAGTTATGCAACAAAATATAAGGACCACATTATCAATTGAAATAAACACTCACTTCTTATTAAAGTAATAATAGAGTATAAATAATAGTAAATGCCAAAGGAAAAAGAAAAATGAAAAGTTTAAAAGTACTCAACTATTTCGAGGCCATGATCCAGCAAATTAAATTATTACTTACCACTAAGTTTGCCCCTATGCAATTTGTGAGAACCCGTAAATTTCTTGATTTCTAGGTCGTATTTTAATTTTTGCACGCCTTTTATGCATTTTCTTTATTAGAAAAATTTTCTAGATAATTTTTATGGGTAAATATAGTTTTTAGATGATTTTTCTAGTATCGGGTAGTTTTGAGAAATTAAGAACGTATACTAGACGTGGGACCTGCTAGTGCGGAAAGTTCGGAAAAATTCGGCCGGTTAGGTTAAGTTTTGGATACTGGGTTTAAGTTACCGGGTGTTATGAGATAATTAGAGGTTACCAAGTGGATTGGTGTGAGGGGAACAAAGAGATAGCCATGCATTAAATGAAGTGACAAGTGTCACTTGGAGAGAAAGTCTTACTTTTGACCACTATTCACCCTTTTACCCAATAAATCAAAAATTGATCCAAAAATCACCCAAAATTTGCAAGCTTGTGGCCGGCCATCTCCAAGGAAGAAAGAAAGGAAAAGCTCTTCAATTTCTTGCTCCAATCTTGCTCAAATCCAACAAACCAACCGTTTAATCTTGCATTTGCTCCATAAAAACCCTTAAGTGAGTGGTTGTGAGGTGATTAGTGAAGTTGTTTGGAGGATTAAAGTGCTAAGTTGCTCTTGTTCTTGGGTTGTTAAGGTGAGTAACTAAGAGACCTTTCTTGCAACTCAATAATGCTTAACTATTGTTTTATGTGAGTTGAAGTGATGGATTTAGGTGTTGTTTCATGACTTTTGGTAGAATTTGGTGCATTTTTCTATTTAATCATAATTTTCCTGTTTTCATATCATTATTATGGTGTAGCTTTGTATGATGGTTGGAAATGATCTTAAATGAAGCTAGAGGGTGTAAGTTGTGGCTAATTGCGGAAAATTTCCGCATTGAAAGGAAATTCTGGAAATTAGGGTTTCAATTCAACCCATTCTGCCTGGTACTGTTACTCATAGTTAGAGGCTGAATTAGCCTTTGGTTAAAACATGAAAGTTGTAGAGGATGGTATTTTATAGTTGCCTGCAAAATTTCAGCTCAATTGGAGCAACGTAGCCTATGAAAAGACTGAAATACCCCTGCTGCCCTGTTTCTGTCCGAACCTGGAAATCAGCTTTGGTAATTGGTTAATTTGATTGGGAATACGACTGATTTAGTTGTTGATGTCTTAAGAAATATAGCCTGATATCTTAGCTTTCGGATGCTTTGGAATCACTTGAATTGGACTTAGGTAGCCTGACTTATGATGACTTAACCAGATTGCGGTTTATTAACCTGTTTATGCAGTTCTGGTTTGGTATATTGATCTTTTGACCTAGTTGCACTACAAACTGGATTGAGTGGCCTTCTTCAACATTGTAGCCCTATCTTTTAGCTTCGAAATGGTGTATAGTATACATCCATCTGATACTCGTATAGTATACATCCATCTATTTTTAGGTTTTAGAGCTTAACCTGCATTTCCGGATTTTCCCTAGCTTACTTTAGTACCTATATGTTTATTTGGACCCTTATTTTGGTAGTATGTGGATTTGGGTTATGACTTGTAATCAAGTCTTATTGTGATTATTTGAATGTTTTAGGACGTGACGGTGGTTCAAGACGCTCTTTGGGCGGAAGTATATGAAATATCATTTGCTTGTTTGGTGAGTATACTACTCACTTGCTTGTTACTATATGGCTTTGTTATACTTGAATGCTTATGTGCACCGTTGAAACTGATTAAAGTGAGGGTGTACTTGATCGCTCTCACTCTTTTGTTTTATATCCGACTGTTTATTGTATAATTGAGTGATACATGCAAATGCTTGATTTGGTGTTGTTTGGACGAGTATCCAACGGCCACTACTGTACTACTGAGTTTAACCTCATTGGAAGTCGATTGGATCGAGCCGGCGACGGTTTGGTCGTGAAAATTGACAAGCCATGGGGACTGTTATATGGAATCTTGTAGTATGAGACTCTTGATTCCGGTATACTCGAGTATTACCAAATTTCTACTGTTTGGAGTTCGGGCCCGGTAGGGGAATGTTGGGTGGAAGGAATGGAAGTAAAGTGGAGCCTACGGTTGGTTACTTTGTAAACATTGACGGAGGGTCAATGAAGTACGATCAAGTATACAAGCGAGGAAAGGGGCTCTTGAGAGCCGTCCGTATCCTTTTACCAACTCTTTTGTTGGGTGTTCTTGGTTTACTTCTTACTAGAGCAATTGGAATGAAAAGCTTTATACTTATATTAACTTTGCTGCTTGAGTGATAGTATCTCACTGGGCGTAAGCTCACTCTATTCCTTTTGTTTTCCTTACAGGAAATTGAATACTTTTGGCAAGTCCATGAATATTGGTTGCTGAGTTGAGCTTATGTGAATGTAATTTTGAATAGCTCCTTTTGAGCAAACTCTAAGTGCATTTTGGATCCAACCAAAAATGTTGAGTTGTAATTTGCAAACCGTACTTGTATAAACTTGTTGGACAACTTGGGTATGCCTTTTGGTATGTAAATACTGAATTTCAAGATATATATATGTTTGATTGATGCTTGGTTGGATTTTGACGTGTCGGTTACTATTCATGGCCGACTCTATTTTCGTTTTCTTTATTTTGAAATTTTGACTTGTCTAAGCGCGCTTGTATGTTCCGGAACGTGTTAGATCGCTTTACACTGTCCCGTTAGTCCTGACGAGAGTTGGGCAGGCAGTCCGCTACCCCCTTTGGTGCGCCTTAGGGGAAGGTGGGGCTGTCACACAATTCACAAGGTTTCTACATCTACATCTATCTACAATATACAAAAGAGGGAGTTGGCCGAACAAACAGGGAGTGGATATCTTGGCTGGTTGTTCTGTCATTGGGGAAGTAGTTCAAGGTTTGATGGTCTATTTGTCGGAGTTTGTAAGCTTTGTTTTTAGGGATGGCAATTGGGGCAGGAGTTTGCGAGGGCCTAATGGGGTGGGGATAGAGGCTTTTCCCCCGTTAAAAAATGGGGTGGGGGCCAGGGGAGTATACCCTCGCACTGCCACCCGTTAGAAAAATTAAATGTGTGTGTGTCTCTATATATATAATTATTTATAAACATATTATTAGTTATAATTAATATATAATGTATATTAATATATATAACATTAATAATTATACATGTATATAATTAGTTATATTAAATTTACTAATATATTTATATTAAATTCTTAATGGTAATTGAAAAGGAAATTGAAGACTTGATGATTAATAGCATATTTTGGTGGAATGATTCTTAAAATTCAAAATTGATAACTTGGCTGCTTTAGTTGTATTTATCTCATTATATTGGATTGCATTCAAATATATTTTATTTGATTGTTGTTATGGATTTCAATTGTAAAATTACATATATAATGACTTGATTATGTGTTTGTATTTTAAATATTTAATTTTTGACAAAAAGGTTAGTTATAATTCAATTATAGGACAAATCTTAAGTAGTCCCCACCGAAACCCCTATCTCGTTGCCATTCCCATTTGTCTCTTGCTATTCTACTGTTGGTGTGGCTTGCTTTTCTTGTTTTCTGGCTCTTTTGCCATCTTTACTAATGGTAAATTCTGTAGTGTATTCAGCTAATCCAAGACACGTGTGGAAAGATAAAGAATATGGCAAAAAAGCCAGCACATTGCAAGCTGACATGTACGGATGATGAAGGGAATATTTCTACAAAGGCAAGTGGTGACCTATAACAGAGCGGTTTGGAAATGTTGCGTACTGCAGAAGGTGGAAATATATTGGGGTGTCACGGAATTAACATAAATATAATGGATCTAGGAGTAAAACATCGAAGAGGAAGTGTAAGCAGTACTAAACACAGCCATGCTTGGCTTTGAAGCAACATATGGTTATTATTGAATAACGAGTAGAGGGCCTTTAAGAAGTGAAACTTAAGAAAATAAATGTTTGAAACATTAAGTTTTTTAATTATGTAATCTATTTTGATGATAGCTATTCTAATATATAGTCATTTGGAGGACTTCTAGAGCTAAAGTACTGAATCCTTTTTGGACTTTTAATAAATTTCATTTATTTTTCTTTTGGTTTCTCGCTTTTCTAACAACTTTTATCTAACCTACTGAATTTGGATTATTGAAATTGATTTTAATTGTTATATTAGCAAAATATTAACATTTGTGGAACTGGGTTCATGGGAAGACAGATTGTTGCCTGTTTCACATTTAATTGAATACAAATATCTCTATTTTACATAAAGCGTCCAAGGCTGAGGAACAGTAGATTCCAATTGATTCTCCCGATTATGGGCATTACATCAACAAAATACTATCTATTTATGGGCATTTTATTCTGAATCATTACATTTATGTAAAATACATAAATGTTTGTAACTAAAATTGCAAAACTGTTACATTAATATTTTTATGAAAGGGAAACTGGTTGTCCTGTATTTAACATAAACTGATTTTTGTGAAAGTAAAAAACATATTGCCCATAACATACCTGCTCTTTATGATTTTTTGCATTACATCAACAAAATACTAGTTATTTATGGGCATTTTACTCTAAATCATTACATTTATGTAAAATACATAAATGTTTGTAACTAAAATTGAAAAAGTGTTATACTAATATTTTTACGAAAATGAAACTAGTAAATTTTGTATTTAACAAATTTTAAATATGTTTAAGTAAAAAAGTTTTTGCCCATAACATACCAGCTCTTCATAGGTTTTTTGCATTACATCAACAAAATACTAGTTATTTATGGGTATTTTATTCTGAATCATTACATTTATGTAAAATACATAAATGTATGTAACTAAAATTGAAAAAGTGTTACACTTATATTTTATGAAAGGGACACTAGTAGAATTTGTATTTAATATAAATTAAATATGCTAAAGTAACATTACAGGTGATTTTATTAGTTACTTAATTTGTTGGCAAGAAACAAGGTTTCTTTTGCAAAATTTGTTCATTAGGTTTTTCCAAATAATTAGGGTATAAAGGTAAATTTTCACAATCTTTTGCTAGCAATAGGCCCTAATTTCCTCCTAGGCAGTGACGAAACCAAGATTTTTTCCTTGGGAGGTGGGGCCAAACTGATTGACAAACAAAATTATTTTAATATGTTATGTTCAAAATAATTTTCATCTATTTAAATATATGGCATCCTAAAATATCAAATATTAACTTTAATTATAAAGATATGTCTATTTAATAAATATGTAGCATAGTCATAACTAAAATTAAGACAAGAGATAACATTTGATTAAATATCTTATAGGAAAAAATGGACTTTTCATCCTCAAAGTTTGGGTGGTTGGCCAATTTCATCCTCAAAGTTTCACCCCAAACACATTGCATCCTCAAAGTTCTGTAATTTTGGCAAATTAAGGACAATTGACGGGAAATGAAGAATTGATCATTAGAACCAATGATTTTACCCATAAATGGTACTCTATTCTTATAATGACGGAAAGCCATAAAGAACTGGTGTTTTATTTTATCCGATAAATAAATTTGTTTATGGAAAAATGGGTACTCTGTTCTTATAATAGAGGAAAGTCATAAAGAACTGGTGTTTTATTGAAAAACGAGTTTATTTTTATTTTATCTGATAAATAAATTTGTTTATGGAAAAATGGGTACCATGTTCTTATAATGGAGGAAAGCCATAAATAGCTGGTCTTTTATTAAAAAATGGATTTATTTTTATTTTATCCTATAAATAAATTTATTTATGGAAAAATGGGTACTCTGTTCTTATAATGGAGGAAACTCATAAAGAACTGGTCTTTTATGGGAAAGTGATACTTTATAGAAAGTAGCCGCGATTTGGTTTATGAAATTATCCCAAATAAAAATTTAGAATAAATTTGTTTGTTTTGAAAATTGTATAATGGTCGTTAAAACTCCAGAGATTGGCAAAAAAATTTTGGGGTTGCAGAAAGGCAGAGGGAAGAGGGAGAAGAATGGAGCTTTTCGTCCGTTGCAATTGTTCCATTAAAAATGGCTCCATTTGATTTTACCCATTTTTTGTTAGGTAAAGTCGTTGGTTCTAACGATCAATTCTTCATTTCCTGTCATTTTGTCCCTAATTGGCCAAAATTACGGAACATTGAGGATGCCTTTCTGCAATCCCAAAATGTTTTTGCCAATAATTCAAGGGAGGAAAAAGTGTATTACTATAGTTTAAGGGGAAAACTGCAATTAAGTATATAGTTAGTCATGATTTTATTGCATTTAACCTCAACAATTAACGTTAGACATAGTGTATTTTGGTGCAAAAACTTCAATTATTATGAGCACTGGTTATGATATACCGAATGGGGGTGGTAATAATAAAAAATTATGATAAAAAATTAGTTTAAATGTCAAGCAGACAAAGATATTTGAAAATACTTTCACATTAGTGCTTAATAAATAGTTGGCAGTTTGTTTTACTGTAACCAATTTTTTTTCCAAAACTTTTAATAAATGAAAACCAATTTTGTTTCCAAAACTTTTAATAAATCAAAATTAAAGAATAGAAAACACTGGATAGATATGGCTTTGCAAAAACTTTGACATAATTATTGTGTATACGAATTCAAATTCATTTGCTTACTAATGAATTTGAATTTACGTCTAATTGAATTAATTATAAATAGGCAGTCGAAATATATCCATTTAATAGCCACTAATTAATTAATTTTATTCAGCTACCCATTTAAAACTAATAAAATCACATATCCATTTGGATTAACATGGTGAATAAGAGAGCAATGAAAAGTAGAGAAATGTCGAGGGGAAGTGCTGCATGAACATAGAAAGTAGAAGGGAAGGGAAATAATGTTGTGCTTTGCTAGCAAATAATAATAGTAATTCTATTACTATTATTATTATATTAAAGGTAAATCTGCCAACCGCACATATAATTTGGGTATTCAGGCAAAATCTTAGAAATAGCTTTATTCAGGCAAAATATGCTCCAACTGCACAAAAAAATGGCCCATTACACCAAAAATTATTTTATAAGGGATATTTATGGAATAAACAATTAAGGAATATTATTATACTCCCATTTTTTCACTTCACTCCCCCATGTAAAGTAATTTTTTTAATGTTAGTAAACTTCGTTGGAATTAAATTTGTAATATAAACCTTATAGTTTTTGAAGTTTTGTATAGTTTTGCAAATGTTAGGGAAGGCCGTGTGAATATGTCAAAAACCTATAGGAGGTTTCTACAATTATGTCTAATTTTATAATTAACCAAAGCAAAAGGCAAGCAAATGCATGTACTATTTTACTTCAAGTAATAGCAAGTTTAATTCAAGTAATAGTAAGTTTTTATACATAAATAGTAATTATTACTGATAAAATGGCAAATTTGATTAATAATCAAGATTTACTGATTCATGGGACACATGTACTATTTTACTTTAAAACTTATCTCAACCTAGTATTAGGAGGTTTATTTGAAATAACGATAAGATGTTTTATCAATGATTAAAACTTAGTACCTTAGTTAGTAAGTACTCATAATATACTCGTATAATACATGATTATAGGTATAATTTAAAATTTTTTTTTTCTTATATTTTTTAAATACTATGAAAAATAGTATGAACTAAACCTACTCTCCAAAAAGTAAATTTCCGATATAGAGTAGTAATTTATTTTTAAAAAATTAAGTTGCATATTTATTCCAATTTATGCATGAAGATACATCGATCGATGCTCTCTGGATGCGTCCAAACTCTGGTGAATGTCTTTAAACTAAATTCTAATTAAAGTAGTATCCAAGATAAAAAATACTACTCGTATAAAAAAATCAATATAATTTCGCTAATAGCAATTAAATTTGAAGTTTTAAAATATGTGTAAATAGTAATTTAGTTTAAAAATATAATTAGTATGAAGAGTATAATTGGCATAAATAAGTGTATTCAATAAGTCAATATTGTAAACCTTCCCTAAGGTTTCTCTTCATTTCGCCTGACACCCCTAAAGTTCTAAAAATATCACTAACCTGCCTTACTTTTGTTGTTTGTATAGCAAGATTTTTAAATATCCTAAATACCCTTTTGCTTGCTAGATAGGAATATTCGTAAACCACTTTGTTTATTTGAAAAAAAAATCATTATTTACATGGTATTTCTTTTGTATTACTACTACATCATAATGCTACACAATCACAGATAAAACTATAAATTTGAAAAGTAAAAATGAAATTTGAAAACAAATACACTTGCATAGTAATACCTCATTTGATCACAATCACAAAAACTACAAGAAAAACAAAATTCTATTTATTATAATTTAGAAATACATTATTGCATAGTTATCCATTATTCCAGGTTCAAGTGCACAGTAGTTTGCATTGACATTTGCAAGTCTAATTGTATATATGAATTTACCATATATATATATATATATATAGACATACACATGTGTATATATAATTATATATTTTGAAAATGTATGTATGTATACACATTGTAAAAAATAGTAAGAAATTTAGAGAATGAAAGAAAGATTTAAAATTTAAATATGAGGGTAATATTTGAGAATTCTTCACTTTTGATATTGACATATAAAACTACTATCACGAAAAATGAAATTATACTCAGGGGAGTCTAATGATATTTCAGATAACGTCATCCGGGGCTCTACAAAGTTATCCCATTCACAATATATTTATATAAAGACACACATATCCGTATATCTATATATATATGTATAAATGTATATTTTTAAAATGTATATATGTATACACGTTCTAAAAAAAGTAGGAAATTTATATGTAAATGAAAAAAATTTAAAATTTAAATATGAGAGTATTATTAGATAATGTTCACCATTGATATTGGCATATTAAACTACTGTCACGAGAAACGAAATTATACTCAGTGGAGTCCAATGATATTTCGAAAATATCACTCATCCGAGCTTATACAAAGTTATCCCATTCACAAAAATATATATATAGACATACATGCTAGGATATATACAAATATATATTTTTGAAGCATTTTTTTCAGCCGCCAACTCCATAACGAATATGCTTTTCGCGGTAATTCCTGTTCATTTTATATGCATACAATGTTTAGCTTCTCCGTCAAGCTTGGCGCCTTTTTCAATGCCCTTAGTTTCACTCGCGACCCTCTGCCTTTGGCAGTTGATTATTTTAGGCACTCCATCTTTCCTATTTATACTTTCAAATCTCTCCAACTTTTTATATGGCCCTTCCACTCAACTTCAACACCCAACGGCTGTTCAAGTTCCAGGTTATAAAATGCCTTTATACGTGCCTATCCAAGACACATTTCCTATCATTTGTGGTGGCCACAATCACTTGCCCCACCTCTTTTTTGACCAATAAACATACCACAGCAACATCCCTTTACTAATATATTTGTTGAACCTATTTAGAAATGTCATCGTGCCTGCAATTACTCGATTTTAGAGCCATGCCATTGGGTTTTCGTCTTCATGCAACATATATGTTGTTGCTGTTAGTGGCTTGCTTTGTAATTTATTGCTTCTTTGCACCCATTTTTTGTTCAGCCTTTGTTGCTTCCCGTGCATTAGACAAATTGGTTAGATTACCGCTTGTGTCTATGCTTCTTTAAAATATGGCTCATTTTATCGGAAACCTCCCCCTTTGAGTTTACCTCCCTTTTCAGTACTAAATAAGATGCATTATTTTTCTTCCCCGCGTAGTTGTATGTTATTGCCTTTTGCGATAATACGTCTCTGTCTTGCTTTTCCTCTCAGCTGTTTCCAGCTACTTTGCCCCTTGGTAGTTTCTGCTCGTGTAAGCAAGCACACAAAAGTGCAAAAATTTGTATTACACAAATTTCACTAAGAAAATGGGGATGGAGATGATGATCTTGAGGCGTATTTGACACTATGCTTAAGGTCCCCCACTACACATAGTATTTGCCATAGGGTTATGACAAATTACCTCTAAATATAACAAGATTTTGAAGAAATTTGATAGTAAATGTCAAGATTTCACTTGCAAAAAAGGATCAAAGTTTTAGTTAATTTATGTGTTAGAGACTTGTCATTTTTATAGTGAAAAGACAACCCAAGTGTCACAAGGCATTTAGCCACTATGTCACATGTTTATGGACATTAAAAGGCACCATTAAACCCCCAATAGATAAAAAAATGCCAGAAATTTTTCAAAAGCTTTTGACTTCCAACAGACCCTTAAGTTAACCAAATTCTTTGTTCTAACAAGCGTCATTTCTATTTTATTCAAAACTATTCCAACAATCCCCTATTTAGTTTGTGAATGAAATAAAACAAACTAAAACATAAAATACCATGCATAAAGAAATGTATTGTTAGATTTAAAATTTTTTTTAATGTAAGCACATCACCAAATCTAACCAAATGAAGGTTGCATATAACATTAAACCATGATTTGAAAATTAGACTAGATATACTACACACATGGTATTGTAAACATTGATCAATTCACAAAGAACTTTAGCACTATTATTCGCAATGTGATCCATCCTAGATTCATGATCATATGCAAAAGCAAACCCAACTTTTGCTAGAAGAGATACCACTTCTATGATCATATAGGGGAAAACAGTTTCAAACTTTATAGGACCAAGCACTAAGAAAGAATTTATACTGTGTTAAGTGTATAGTTTCAACATATAATCAACCTCTTATAAAATTATGCAGTAGTGGGGTGGAAATGTACACAACAGTACCTAGTGTTTATAACCATTTAATAAATTGTTGTTACCCCTTAAACCTTTTCATTTAATGGTAGTGCTAAAATAAAGGTAGGATTTTCATTGCTAGTGATTTTAGATTAAGGTTTTAAACCTCGTACCCAATGACGTTAAATTCACCAAGTCCCTTGACAAGGACTTAGTCAACAAATATCCTTAATTGTTGTACTTTTCATATATAACAAACACAACGTCATTCTTTTAATAAAATTTATCTAAGGCACTTAAATCTTAGATTTAACATGTCTAGATTTACCATTACACCTTATTCAAGACTCTAGATATAGTAGTTACAAATTATAAATAAATAGATCAAAGGTGTAGGGTATGGCCACAAACCCTGAACCACTTTGCCTTTTTACACTTGCAGTAGCCAAGATTTTAATTTCAACAATTAGTATCTTATGATGTCAACATACTCTTGACTGAATTTAGAACAAATGTAACTACTAGCATTTGTAGTACCTAAATTCACTTGAGAGTAATACAAATACATATTTCTCATGCTATTATTTTGACAATTGCCTTACATAGACATGCATAAATATTGAATAATTATCATCAAGGTAATAAAATTTCGATTGCCACATTTGAATACATGTTACACAGTTCTTTTCTTAAACTGACTTTTGACATAAAATATCATGACCTGTATTCACATGTCACAAACTGCCATGTCACAAGAAAAGGAAGATTCATTTAATAACCATGTTAAATATGACATAATCTTGCTCAACAGATGCACTATTTTTTGATAATATTAGCTACTCATTGTCCCTTGAACTAGTATTTGTATCTAGAAAATTTCCTTTTCCTTGGACCTTCCAACAAGACTATTGTTGTTGTTTTTCTTCTTTTCCACATAGTTCATCATAGGATCAGTATTAACCTCCCTTTTAGAGAACTCAAGCATTTTCTTTTATACAAAAATGCTTTAAAACATGACGCAATCCAAGGTTCAAGTCCAAGTTCAAAGATTATTTCTCTTGTTCGTGTCAAGTTCAAGTTGGATTGCTCATGCGACAACGCCTTCATACTTAAGCTATTCAAATGGAAGAAAGTCAAGGAAAAATTGCCGGATGAAGTTTGAAGACAAGCTGGTCATTGGAACCTTAGTTAAACACTAGCTAATATCAGATTGATCCAAGCTCATGAATGTCCTACAAATCAATGAAGATCCATGATCGAGTTTCTTACTGAGATCCGTGAGCTTAACATAAGTTAAGGTTTGTTCGAATTATTTTAGCTTGTTTATTAGTTAGTTTTTTTAGTTCGTGTGATTAGTTCATGCTGAGCGAGTGTGTCCGAGTAGTGTTAGTTAATGTTTAGTTGTTTCTTAAGTGCATTACTAAGAGTTAATTTGTCACAAATCCTAATGTTAGTAGGATTTGTAGAAACAGCTAGCAATAAGGAAATAAAAGGCTGCCTAGTGTTTTTCCAAGATTCATTCGGTTTTGGTCTTGTAAACATCTATATAAGGACCTTTTGTCTTGCGTTAATAACACAAGTAGAATTTTCCAGAAATTGAGAGAGAGTTTTCTCTAAACTTCCTTGAAGCAACCTTTGAGTATCTTAGAATTTGTTCTAAGTATTCATTTGGCTTATCAAACAAGAACCACACTTATTTGTGGTGCTTTCTATCATATAACTAAAGTTCTATCTATCGGTGGTTGTTATGGGTTGAGATTTCATCTTAGTTCATATCATAGAGGGTTATAGGGTTTCAATTTTTGCTCAATTTATCAAACTTTGTTATGTTGTCTAGATCCGGGCTTGTGGGATACGAGTTCTTCCAATTCTTGGTTGGGTTCGTATCAAAATGGGTTTCTTGAGTTACAAGTCACCCAAATGCGGGAAGGTTCAAGAGGGTTTGGTTATAAATAGAGGTCTTCACTTAGGTGAAATGCACATTGAAATATCTAAATTCCCAAGAAACTTAGTCAAATTCTCTCAAAGCTTTTTTCCCTCAAATCCAAATCAAGTCAAACAAATTCTCCTTCCATTCATGTTAATGGTTTAAAGATTCAAATATTCAACATCATCATCAAATTATTTTTTTTACGCCCAAATTGTATGAAACACCGTTCTAATAGGAGAACAAGCCTCTTCGCCCATTCAATTAAAATCTTTTGAAGAGAAGAATTTGGGGATTAATTTCTTTGACTTAAGAATTTTTAGTGATTATAATTTTTTTGTTCTTTAATTTAATATATTTGATATTTGTACAAGTTTTTTATCCTTTTATTTTAAGCAATGAAATTTGTGCTACAAATTTCTGGCACACCAATGGGACTGTTTCTGCCTCTCATATCTTCTCTTCCAACGAATAACCTGTTTCAAGAATTGGAGTTCAAGAAAGTGAGTTTTGCTCATGAAGGCTTAGTTGCTTGTGCCTCGGCAACTGACAAGATGCAGTACACTACACTCATGACAAGGAGCAAGACTAAGGATTAGCCAAAAAGGCCAACGCAAGTGCTATTGTTGAAGAAAAAAATCCTGAAGTTTTTCTGAACAAAAAAGAGGTCCAATATGAATCCATTGACAATTCAAGTGATTTGGCCACTTTTGTGATAATGGCAGTTATGATGACTAATACCACAATCGTTGATGACCGATTTTCAAATTTAGTCAAGATTATTGAAGGGCTAGTAGTGCATGTGCAAAGTCAAGACACCAAAATAACCAAACTAATGGCTGTAGTGGAAATCATGGGCAAAAATAGTCCTAACATATCTAAACAAAAATCCAAAGTACAAGATGAAGATGACTCATCATCAAGGGAAAAGAAGAAAGATGATTCAAAGTTACATACGACCAAGGAGAAAAGAGTTTTCAATCTCTTCTGATTGTACCATTCAGGTTGATAACTTGAATGAGTTTATTGAAAGTACAATCAAAGACAAGACTGATGGAAGCACCAAGTTATGCAGCAGTTATACCAACCCTACATGTAATAGTGGATGCTTGTTGGATTTCAACCTCCAAAATTTCAACAATTTGCTGGCAATGGCAATCCCAAGCAACATATCACGCACTTTGTGGAAACCTATAACAATGCTAACACTGAAGGTAATTTGCTTGTTAAGTAATTTGTTCACTCACAGAAAGGTAACGCCTTCAATTGGTACACGAATCTAAAACTTGGCACCATTGATAGTTAGGAGCAGTTAGAGTAGGAGTTTCTTAACCGCTTCTATAGTACAAAAAGAATTGTCAGTATAAATGAACTCTTAAATACATGCCAGTGGAAGAATGAACTTATCATTGATTTCGTTGATTGTTGGAGAACTCTGAGCTTGAATTGCAGAGATTGAATTTTTGAGTCTTCTACCATTGAAATGTGTATCCAAGGCATGCATTGCGGATGAAATACATCTTGCAAGGTGTGTAGCCAAAAACTTTCAATAAATTGTCCACAATAGCCCATAAGGTGGAAATCAACCTTGATAGGCAAGAGCCACTTGTTCTTGATCCTCGCAAGGTTAAGGAGAAATTAGAAATAACGAATGGGGACAATGCTCCAATCAAAAATGAGAAGAAGGAGACCATGGCTAAAAGTGTAGCACATTTCAGGATTGTCCCTTGAACAGCTAAAACAAAAAACAAGAAACCTAATATCCGTCAAGAGCAAGAAAGGAGAAAACCTACTCTCAAGGAAATGTAAGACAAGGAGTACCCTTTCTTTGATTCTGACATGCCTAGCATGTTTGATGGTCTGCAAAGCTTGAATTTGATTGCAATTCCTGAAAAGTGACCAAATGAATTTAGAAATATTGCAGTACCATTGCTTGGTTGGGCATCCTATTCGAAAATGCTTTGTCTTTAAGGGCAAGGAAAAATTTTCCTCGAAGAAGATAAGGCAAGTGTCAATCAAACCTCCGTTTATTCGTTGTAATCCATAGAAGCTGAAAAGCTTGCTGAGGAAATTGAAAAAGTCACGATAATTGTATCACTAACTATTCAATATGGATTCTTTGATCCTATAGAAGTTGAGTAAAAAGTCACTCCTTTAGCTGTTCAAGAACATGAATATAAAGATGTGAAGTCCTTGCAACCAAATATAAATGATGAAGGATGGACTCTAGTCATGTGAAGAAGGAGGTGAAATTCTCATCCATTTCATAAGGTAAATAAGGTCTTAGCAAGAAGTAAAATGATTTAGAAAAAGAAAGAGAAGAGCATGGGAAAAGGCAATAACGTCTGAATCTCCAACAAACTCATGTTTTCAAACAAAAGCCGTGAGTCCCCATCACTTTAATAGTGTTCATGCCTAAAGAATTCTTTAATTTTAATGTTGTCTCGTGCTACATAGCAAAAGTTCAATATGTTGATGAACCAAAGAATGATTCTAGTGAATCTTCTTGTGAGATAACTCATATGCCTACCAATAAGAAAGAGGTGGATATCACTACTATCACCTTCACTAGTGAAAACTTGTTTCTTAGGTCTACACTACAAAATCATGCTTTGTTTGTAATTGGTTATACAAAAGAACAAAAGGTAAATAGGATTTTGATAGATGGAGGCTTTGCTATCAATATTCTGCCACTTAAAGCTTTGAAAGAACTTGGCATTCCTTTTGATGAACTATCCAATAGTTGGCTGACGATTCAAAACTTCAACCAAGAGGGCAAAGAGCTTTTGGATCACTACGTTTGGAGATAGTCATTAATGATATATCATCTAAAGTACTATTATATATGATAGATGCCAAAATGGAATACAATATGCTATTGGAAGGGCTTGGATTCATGAAAATAGGGTTGTGCCTTTAAGCTTTCATCAATGTTTCAAGTATTGTCGAAACAGAGTGACAAATAGTGTGAAAGTTAATGATAATCCTTTCTTGAAGTAGAAGCACATATCATCAATGCTAAATTTTACATCCAAAAACATGATATGGAGGATGAGTCTAAGCAACCTCCAACTGTGGTTAAAGTCTAAGATCCCGGACCATCAAATGCAAAAGGGAAGAAAGCGGTGGTTCTCAAATCAAAAGGGGTAGTCCTCAAAGAACTTGATCTTTTATTGCCAAAAATATGAATCGATTGTCTTTCACTACCCTCCCAAACTAAAATTGGAGTTAGAACAATCATTTTCAATTCAACATAAAGTTTTGAAAGGATTGACTCTCCCTATTGCTAAACTTGATGTTGTGAAGATGACAATGCCTTTACTTGAAGACTCTACTTATCCAAACAAGTTTGAAAATAAGCAAGATGAACTACCAAAGTCAAGAATCAAAAAAGGTTTTGATCATATTGTTTATAAACTTCTTGTCAAGGCTAGATATAATTTCAAAGATTCTACAATATGGAATACTCTACCTCCTCAAACTGCTGGCAAAAAGGTTCATGGGTTGAATCCTATCCAATAGATGCTAAAAGAGAAAGGGTATGCTATTGAGAATTCCAAGTCTAGTCTTGGTTATTTCTCTCCTACACCAATTCTCGTTAAAATCAATAGAGCTTGTAGCCAATACATTATGATAAAGGATGAGTTTTCTAAGATAGTCAATAAGCCACATGCTTTTCATAGAAATGGGGGCAAGATTCCATGAGTGTCTATCTTTAAGAGGCTTGGACCACAAAAGAGACAAAATCCTCAAAATTCTCATGAAATGAAGCGGAGGCTGGCAAAATTATTGAACAAATTTGAAGAGTCATTTGATTGCTCCCATTACATTTATAAGTTTGGCAGCATAATTTCCTTAAGAATGAGAACATGTACTAATCTTATCCTAAAGTGGGGGATCGAATTAAAAGTCAAGGAGCATACTATAGTGTATACAAGACCAAAAGAAAATGATGAAGAGAGTATTACTTCACGCAATCACAAAATTGCGGTTGATAATGACCCCTTTATAGAGAAAGATGCTGAGGATGCTCCACCTGAATTTGAAAAAGGCATTAAATCCACTGTGGATAAACTGAAAGAAATCAATTTTTGTGCTCCAGAAAATCCACATCCGATATATGTAAGTGCTTTGTTGAGTCCTAATAAGGAGAAGACACATGTTGAGCTCTTGCAAGGGTATGAACATGTTTTCGCATGAACTTACAAAGAAATGCCAGGTTTTGGATCCAAAAGTAATAGTCCACTATTTGGCAGTTCAGAAGGGAGTTCGACTTATAAAACAAGCACAACGATGATTTAGGCCCAATTTTGTTTCCTTGATTGAAGCCAAAGTGAATAAACTCATTAAAGTTGAGTTTATTCATAAAGTTAAGTATCCCACTTGAATTTCAAGTATTGTGCTATGCGGAAGAGTAGAATGGGCAAATCTGTATTTGCGTCAATTTCAAGGATTTTAACAATATTTGTCCTAAATATGATTTACCTTTTCATATCACCGAACACGTGGTTGAATGGCTCTTCTGGTTACAATCAAATTCATATGGTACCTGAGAATGAAGAGTTCACTACACTTCACACTCCTAAGGATATTTATTGCTATAAAGTGATACCCTTTCGTCTAAAAAATGCTGAAGCTACATATCAAAGAGTATTGGAAAATATCTTTGACAGCATGCTTCACAAAAATGTTGAATGTTATATGGATGATTTGGCCGTCAAGTCAAAGAAAAGGAGTAATCACTTGGAAGACTTGAGATAAATCTTTGATGGATTGAGAACACATCAACTCAGAGTAAATCCAAGATTAATGTTATGTTGAAGGTGCAACAATTTGAGATCATTTATGTGCCACGAAAGGCTATAAAAGGGTCAAATGCCAACAAATTTTCTTGATGATTATCCAGTGCCTACTGAATAGGAGTTGAGTAATAATCTACCAGATGAAGATGTACTCCTTATTAAAATTCACCCACCGTGGAAGATGTGCTTTTGATGGTGCTGCTTATAATCATGGAGTTGGGGTTGGGGTTATATTGGTAATGCCCGATAGAGAAGTTTTGTCATAATCGTTTATTCTAATCTAGTGTTTTCAAATAATGTTGCTAAGTACCAAACTCTCATACTTGGACTTGAAATACCTGTTGACAAGAAACAACTAGAGTTTCAAATGTTTGGTGACTCAAAGTTAGTTATTAGCCAACTCTTAAAAAGATATGAAGTCAAAGAGCCCCAGTTGAGTCCATATCATCAATATGCAACGTGACTTATAGGTGGCTTGGAGGTGTAAGCATTGAGCAGTTTCAAAAAAAGAAAATAAACAAGTAGATGCTCTAACTATACTTGCCTCTCTACTTACCTTGTCAAATCACGAGATACAAATTTGTGTGTGTTAAAAGTGGGTAGTTTCACCAAGAGTACTAGGTTTAAAATGCACAGTTAAAGGTCTAATCTAGAGTGCTTAAGGACAATGAAGCTCAGCTTTTGTGCTTATATTAAATTATTGATGGAATCATACTTCCATGTACACATGACTAATTTGTTTTTATCATTTAATATAATTTAAGTGTTTTGGATTTTATAATTGCACATGAATTTTTAACAAATTGTGATTAAGTTTTTTTAATCAAGCAAGCATGCTCTGTGACGACCCCATCGTACCCAGAGGTGTACCAAAGGGTTTAGGGGATCGCCTGTCCAGTTCGTGTCAGGACTCGATTCCAAAAATGATAAAATAAATTTCACGCTAAAAAAAAGTTCTATATATACTATTACATCAAGTCATACATACCACTAGTACCAGAAAGTAAACCCTAGAAAAACTGATAACTATAACCACCACAACAAATATATACATCTTACTAGTCAACTTATAACAAGTACTATTGCAAAATCAAGTGTTCTAAAAATCAAAAGTCTATACACCTTCCTGAGCTTTTCCCGCGTCGGCCTCTGCTAAGGAAAACAAATGGAATGGGATAAGCTATATGCTTAGTGAATAATTGAGGGTAAAAATGTAAAATCACAGTCAAATAAACATGTAACCCAAGATATTTCACATCAATAGACAGAAATGTAACATCACAATGGTAGGATACAGGTGGCTTCAAAGCCAGTTCATTTCCCTGAGGTTGAACGCCTGTTGACACTCCGTCAACCAAAATACTCATAGTCCGTAGACTCCACTTACTTTTCCCATTCACCTTACCAACCCCCGCTGGCCAGTCAACAGCACACAGCAGCTCTAGTGAAACAAAATCATTTAACTTTAATCAAAACTTTAACAAAGAACGAAATCCCAAGGTTAGTATGGAACTAATTTCGACCAAGCTCCGGTTGGCTCGAATAGTTCGTCTACCCTTGGATCCGGATTGGAACCAAACCCTGAGATATCCAATCTCTCAATAAATGATATCTCTCAACAAAATACATAACAAAGTACTCACCCCAACAGCACACAACACAAGGGGTTCAACTCAAGTCATGTAATCACCCCAACAGCAAAAGCAAAAAGGTGATACTCAACACAAGGTATGTATTCTCACATATTAAATCAAAACAAAGGATGTGCTTAGGTCGAGTGAGATAAAGTACACCCTTGCCTAGGTACTCATTTAACACATACAAGTCACCTTGACAAGTTATCACATAAATAAACCTAATTACTCACTCAAAATAGTTGGTACGTAAATCAAGGCACTTTATACGGGTCCACCGACTCCGTCTGATTCGTCACTGCCTGTGACAGAAGATTATACTCAACCATCAGTCAAACAACCATCACAAATGGATATAAGGACTAAAACGGCCAAAACAGCAAAAACGGCCACGAAATGCATGTGCGCGTGCGCGGAAATGAAAACGGTATAAAAACGGGTTACACAGTTTTGATCACAACTAGAGTTGTGGTTATCGGATCAAGGTGTATTAGGTAGCGTCTCGAAACTAAGACAAAGGGTTACAACTTTCATGAAGGCAACTCAACCCGGTTTTCAATGAATCTAGGTCAAATTTACCGATTACAGAACCAGAACTCCAAAGATTGGTTTATACCTCTAATGAAAATTTGGCGGCATGCCCCTTGTGTTTACCTATTTTTCAGCCATTTATGGCTTCATTATTTTCCTCAAATTAGTCCCAATGTCATACATAGGCAATGCTACCACAATAGCCCTTCAACTAGGCTCAAAATAATCCAATTACAACACAAGTCGTAATAAGGCAACCGGAAATCAAGTTTAAAGGCAAATAGTTAAATGGCAGATTTGACGTCTCTTGGCATTTCGGCCATAATTAAAGCTACACCTATCGGTTTAGGGTAAAATTTATACCATTTTGAATCTAAGACAGAGAAATACAAGTCTTATGAAGACATCAACAACCAATTTGTGCGTTTTCAATATCACAAAATATCAAAATGTGCAATCACCGAGAAGATAGAAAACTGTCCACAAAACAGGGCATTTGGCAGTTAGGGGTATTTCTATCATTTCACACTCTACAGTGCTCTGATTGAGCTGAAATTTTGTAGAAAGATATATAACATCATTTCCTACAACTTTCATGTTTTGATGTAAGCCTAATTAGGCCTCTAACATGGACGAATTAAACAGGTTAGTTTCAATTTCTGGGATTTGAACTTTTCTTCTAGAATTTCATATCCAATAAGCATTCAATCATCAAAACTAACAATTACTAACTCTATAACATCCCTTACTAGATAAATAATCATAATCAAGGCTGAAAATGTAAACCCTAGCTGCATACTCCAACATCTCATTCCAAACTAACAAATTTACCGTCATAAGGCAAGATTAAGAGCTTCTAACTAAACTTTGACAAGATTAAATGCAAGAAAAGGATAGGAAACCATAAAACCTCACCAAGGCTTCTTGTAAGAGAGAATCACAACCTTTCCCTCCAAAGTTTCACCACACAAAGCTTCTTAAGAACTAAAGGGAGAGTTTAATCGGTTAAGATTTTGAATTTTCACTCAAATCAAGCTAAAAATCAAGATGGAAATTGAATGGTTTCTTCCCTCTTTTCTCTCTCACCCTCATGGCTAGAATGTGCAGAAATGGTGGCTGAAATGAAGCTTCAAGAAGGTTAAGATGATAGGAATTCATTTGGGTCAAAATTGGACAAGTGTCACCTTTTGATTGGAAGTCAATTTTTTTCTTTTCTCTCTTGTTTTTAGTCCAAAATTTCGGCTACATTAAGAAGATATCTAGGTCTGATTTTGGTCAATTAATAACAAGGAGATTGAGACAATAAAGTAATGTTCAAGTGATGTACTCACTCGGTAACAAACAGTACACTTCGGTTCACACCGTTTTTCCTTAATTCGCGTATACTAGGGTTTTAACTTATAATTTACTAACTTATTATTATTACGTCTAATCACACACATTTTCTTACCCAAAACTCACTCTTAACCACCAAATTTAGTACACACTCCACACTGATTAATCACACTATCAAAAGACGTAAAAATCCTAGTTTACCTTAACGATAAAAGTAAAGGGAAAACCCTTGGTTCTATGATTAATTGTAACTATTGAGGAAGTGAATGAGGAGTAAAGCTATTGTAAAATAATGGATTCCAAATAAAAGGGAATTTTTAAGAAAATATGAGGGATTTTACAAGTCCTCAGAATCACACTACCAAAAGGCACACAAAAATACACACCAAAACCCTAGTATGCACAAAAACTCTAACTTATGCCCTCCCTTTAGAAAAATCATAAATTGAGTTATAAATATCAAAAATTCGTACAACTTGGCTTGTTAAAAACTAGACTTCAAATACTAAGAATCTTTAGAAGACACCTCAAAGAGATTTAGTTCATAAGTTGATTCAAATTGAGCCATAAGCTACTACAACATTCCTATGTTTACTTGTGCAGGGCAGAATTTTCAGCCAACTTTACCAATTTTCTGGAATTTCTAGGGATTGAATCAAACTCTGAATTTGATACAATAGGAAGCCCTATGAGTCTAGTTTTAAATACAACAAACGGAACTCAATTCCGACTTTCCTGTACGAATTTATAGCCAATTTTCCAAAGCTGCGCAGAGCCTCCTGCGAAAATTTCAAGATTTTCTAACAACTTGAGAATATGAAACTTTTCTTAACAAAATTCACTTCCTTGGCTCAAATTCAACCATTAAAGCAACCAAGAATCAAACGCAAGTGAGTTCACATAAGGGTTATAAAGACAAGTGAATTTTCAAGGTCTCATATGCTCTATTGAACTTGATTTCAAACTCAAATAATACTCGAGCTTAAGAATAAGTGACGAGTGTAAGGTATGCATATAATAATTAAACTCATTCCACAATTAAGTTTTACATGTATAACTTTCTAATACCCCATACGTGATTTTCTGCAAGTATACAGGTCAAAATTGAGTATAGGGTATTAAGGGTTGAATTCACAGGGAAGAATGGACAACTACTGGCACTACTAAAACTCCTCTATTATTTAGACAATCAACAAATTAAATGAAATAAAACTAAGCTAAACTTTGCAAGAAAATAGCAAATGAAAACTCTTTAGGTTATGGTTTCCTGAACTACTTATGCAAGTGCAATTTTTGGATCATTGAGTACTACTATCTTGACTAGTTATGGCGTAATTTCCTCAAGCATGTGAAAACTACTCTTGTAGTGAATCAACTATACCTATAACTAATCCATACCTACTCTCGTAGTTATGAAATTAGCTATAAGTTCATTTCCTTTACGAAATTACATGAAATAAATCAATAAAACCACAAAAGTGCACCTCTACTCTCCTAAGTATATTCCTTAGGTTTGGCACTTCTTGAACTAGTGTTAAATTTCAATTTTCATTGCAAACTCAACACCTTAAGATTATCACAATTAATGGTCAGTTAATTATGATTAGAGGGGCAAAAGTGCTTAATAACTTGCTTAAAATAATAGCATCAAATAATCAAGAAATCAATACAATACAATCATAGAAAGTTCAATCAAAATCCAAGGCATAAAGTTTAGAAACACACATTGAAACACAAATCCAAAACTTGCATATTAACCATACTTAAGAATCCAATACAAAAGACAAAGAGTTGGAGAAGAGATAACCCTTGTCACATGAGTTTCAACCCTCATTCTTCATCTCCATCTTCATCCTAGTGTAACCAATATACAAGAGTAGATAACATACATTACTACCTAAACTATTCTATATTATAATAATCTAAAACTAAGAAAGTGTAAGAGCTACATTTTTGTGGTGTATTCTTGCACTCTCCAAGCTCCCCAAAATTGAAGACACAAGCTCCTATTTTTTGAGAAATCTTTTCTGTTTGTGTCTTTCTTCAAGTGTGAACATTGGCTTGAAATGTTAACATTTTTTGCCTCAAAACTAAAGCTCATCATTATAGAAGAAACAAAGTCAAGATTTATTGTTAGAATCTTCATTTTACAGCTGCAAATTTCCTACAAATTGTTCGTCAAAAGTTGTGAAAGAATGGAGGTGAAAACAAGCTGTGCAAGTGAAAGCCGTCATTTTTTACCGGAATCCCTCCAGGCAATCTCTCTAGAATCTAGCTGGATTCTTTGGAGGGATTCTTCCCTTGTTTTTGTACAAATTTTGATTCTTCAATTTAACTGCCCGCCAAGAATTCCTCCGAATAATCCCTCCAAAAATGGGTCAGATTATTCGAAGGGATTCGAGTCAATTTAACTAGCGATTCGAATCATATTTGAAACTCGTCATCCTTGCAAACTTTAGGACTTCAATCATCAAAATATAATTTTATTTCTTGTCCAAAATGAAGTCCATTTCCAACTGCTAACAAAGCAACCAAAAATATGCAAGTAAAAGGGGCAAATATCTCATTTAAGAACTAAGGAGCACTTATAACTAATTCTAGCCAAAATGGACCATTTTCTTCTTATAATATTGAAAAGTGACTAAAAGTAATATAAAATATCATCCAAATGTAGTACAAAATAGTTACTTATCAACTCTTACACACTTGAATCATTGCTTGTTCTCAAACAACTCATACATAATCAACAACAATGATTCAAGAGGTGAAACATTATATACATTTTTTTTTCAAATTCAATTCCTCATGACTCAACAAAGAATCATTATACAATATTTTAATTTACACTAAATACTCATAATATAAAGTAAAGAAAAGATAATTATACCCCTAATTTCAATAAGTTAAAGTTAATCTCTCTCCCTAATCTAATTTCACAAGAAAGCAAATCACATAGTCAATTCATACCTATCTTCCTCCCACAATCATTTTTTTCTCAAATTTCACAACTAAGAGTGATTTATTCATACTAATTTTTTTTCAAATAGTGAAATGTCTTTTGACGCGAAGATCGATACTTTTAGGTGAAAATCCTCGATTACTCAACATTCACTTATTTAAGTTGTTATGCATACTCTTAATTCGAGTGACTTTTTACACGAGTGTCAACATTTGTAAATGCCAACCCCCGATTACTCAGTACAAGAATTATTAGAATAAAACAAAAACTCTTATTCTCATTTTTTACTTTTTATTTTTTTCAAAAGTAAAAGATAATAAATAGACATTCTCTCTTAGAAAATACATAAGAATAATCAAAGGAAGAGTATAGCTTTTATTGACTATATCAATCACTTACTTGTGAAATTAATTAAAGAGGAGAAATTTCATTAAATATGCAAAATTATAGCCATAATTTTCTTCACTTTATAAGTATACTTTCTAAAGCGCAAAAATTTTAATTGCATAATAATCATTTCCAAGTTAACTGAGAAATTATTTTTTAAAATACATATAGAGTTTCAACAAATGGGAGAATTAGAATGCTTAAGGTTGGATCAAATTGGCCATTTTAAACCAAAATTGTAAAAATTTTTGGATCACAATGAATTTTGGAAAAGATTTTGAAAAAATTTTGACAAAATTTTTCCCTATAATTGGATGAAACTCCTTGCCAGCAAATCCAATTTCAAGAAATTTTTGACATGGAAATTTTTTTAAAATATAATTCCAACATTTCTAATCTATTTAAATCCATAAAATATCATCACATGACATAAAATAGCAAGCCAATTATTTCCCTCCCCCATACTTAAATTTCACATTGTCCTCAATGTGAGAAAATGAAAATAAATAAAGAGTAAGAGATAATGATTCTCTCATTAACTTGCGTTATCCAAATCCATGGTCATATGATGAATTTTCCACCTTATTTGACAAAGAAAACAGTTTAATTAATGAACCACTTCAAATGGCAAAATCAAAATAAAATGACTTCTTAAGAGTAAAAACTTGCAATGATCAAGAAATAAACATGCAAATCAATGAATAAAAGGGAAAGGGATCAAGTATGTAGAACTAACACAATGTTCAAAGATAATAAAAACATAAAATTAGCTAACTTCACAAAACAAATATATGCATTAATATCCAAAGTAAATTTAAACTAATTTCACAAAATATGTCCATAATCATGAACAAAGTAAGTTTCATTTATACATTTTGGCATCAATGATCAATTTCCTCAAAGTTTCAACAATTATAAAATTTTTTCAAAATGGAGGTAACATACCAAATCAAAATAGAAATGACCTTTTTAAGTATTCATGAAATACTAATAATCATTGAACCACAAATATAATAAGTGCATTCATGAATTCGTCCATTAAAGATCATTTTTCAATTCACCTCACCATCTAGAATTACCTAAGAATTTACTCAATACACATTCTCATACATAAGTAATCTAGACAACTCAAATGAATATTAAAAAGTTCCTACAAAGCTAATTAAAATGTTACATTAGCCATTTAATATGCAACTTTTTTACCAAGCCAAAATAAGCATCAAATTAGCTAAAATTCACCAATCTTTACTAAATATTCACAACTCATGATTTATTCATCATCAATAGTCTTCAACAGCATAAACAAGTGTAATAAAAACAATCACCAAACTTCAAAAAGACAAGAAGTTCAAAATTGCCTAAAACATAGGAAATATTCACAAATGGCAATAATGTGAGGACTCGCAAAAATTTACTTATTTAATCTCCTATTTCTAACTTATTTAATTATTTATTTGGCCTTTTACTCCAAATATTATTTTCTAAGCTCTTGAGACCTAATTACATGGAAATATAGTTTCATTATATTTTTAAAGTGATTTGTTTCAAAAATTAATTTCCGGAAGCTCGTTTAGTGAAAATAGTGAACACGTCTTTGGAAATCTTGACCGACTGAGAATACAATAAGTTTGGAATATTGGAGATTTGTGTAATGGACCTAAATTAGGTATTTTAATTTTTAAATACTCAAGTGATAGTTATTAGTATTGTTGTTATAAGAATTTCTCGGAAGTTTCGCGTTATCGCGCTTAAATTGGAGATACGCGTTTTCACACGCGCGATTTAAATTTAGGAACTTTAGACCCTTATTTGGGACAATTAAGAGTGAATAATATTTATATGAATATAAGTGCATTAGAGGTTTAGTGCACTAGTGAAACAAACGCAAGAAAAATCGAGCACAAAACGCAGGAGAGTTGACTTTTGGAGCATTTTGGGCCACACATTCTTAAGCTTCTCATGGGTGCATCACACTAGATCAAAACCCTTCATTCATCATCTAAAGTGCCGTGCAACTCCTTCTTTTCTGCTCCAAGAACAGCCGGCCAAGGAAACAAAAGAAACAACTCAAAGCTCTTCAAATTCCATCTTCATTTCTTCAACAAAACACCACCAAACTCCACCAAAATTGAACCACACCTAGCTAATCACTTGGTGATCATCTTAAGCTAGAAAAGGGGCTTCATTTCCACGGTTTTCTTGAGCTTCAAAGTGACCAAAAATTCTGATTTAGTCATCAAGAGAGGTAATGAACGATCAACCTCTTAATTCTTGATTTATGAAAGTTAGATTATACTCATGAGCTCTTGAATTCTCATGGGTAGCTTTAATTTGGTGTAAAATGAAATGGGTGGGCTCTATGAACTCCCACCTTTGTCTTGGGGACTGATCTCATGCTTGATGATGGATTTAATGTTGGTTTAGTACTCAAAATGGTAGATTAATGGTGTATACCTAGTAGAAACTTCAAGGGGTGCATGAAGTAAAAAGTTCCGATTTTGCCCCTGCTTTGATCGTACCCTTTTCTGCAGAATTTTGAGGGTTTAATGGCTTGTATATGATGTTTTTATGTTGTATAGATGGTGTATAAAATTTCATTGAAAAATAATATGATTTGGTTGGTCAAATGAGTTGATTTCCAAAGTTAGCAAAACTGGAAAATGAATCCCGTATTGCCCAGGCAGTCATTTTGTATTGGCCATAACGCTTTGCTCCGATGTCGAAATCAAGTGCCGTTTGTGGCATTGGAAACTAGACATTCCCATCTTTCCATTGGTACCAAATGCACATTCTGGTTCCACTTGAGTGAGCCACACCATTCAATTGAAAATCACTATCCTATTTCGTTTCTCTCCAGGAGACAGGACAGGACTTGTATCTTGATGCTCAAAAACGAGCTGTTTGTGGATAGAATTTGAAAATGGTTTCTTCTGATAAAATTCATCTTTATGAATTTTTTTTCCAACGCCACCAACCATGCTCAATTCTAAGTTGAATTGAGTGAGTTGTTGCCATATTTCGAAACTGATGCAGAGAATAAAAATCCTCCATCAAGCTAGTTAAATAGCCTAGCTTGATTTGGGACTTGTTGTTTTGGAAACTTTGATGTCCAACATCTACCAAACTTTATATTAAATGTTCCTTGGACTTTGTTTCACAAATAAACCAGATTTGGGTTGGTTACTTTGGACAAAATGTTTAAAAAGGAAAGAGGAGCTAGAAGACAGTTTTACCTTGGGGAAATTTCTTGAACTTTGATGGTTTAGTTAACTACCTTCCTGTATGAATTTTCAAATGAAATTTGATAGAAGAGTAATCCTCATATGGAGGTTTAATTGTATGAAATTTGGTAATATTCTAAGACCATTTTGATATGCAAATGATGTCACAAGATTCGCTCATCGAATCTGGAAAATTTTTCGTTTTCTCTTAGCCAAATGGTCAAATCTGATTTGGAGAGTTTTATTTCAGAAATTTAGATGTCAATGGTCTTTAAATTGCTCAGTGGATGTTTATGAACTCTTGGTTTCAATAATGAAGAGATTTGGAACTGATTTCATGGTACAAAAAGTTTGTAAACAAAAGAAAAGTGAGAAGGTAGTTTAGCCTTGAAACTCTTCATAAACTTTGGTTGTTTTAATGACTGCCTTACCGTGAGAGTTTTTGTATGAAACTTGGTAGAAATGTTGTTCACACATGGAAGATTTAGTGTACCAAGTTTGATGTATTTCTAATGCCAACTCAATGACCAAATGATACTTCGAATCTAGTCTTCAAACCTGGAAAATAACCCAACAGTCTTAACTTTTTCAGCAACTTGGAGCTACTATATCTTGTTGCTCGAAACTCCGTTTCTCTTTCCACTTATTTTGTTATACTCTTGGATTACAACACTAATTGATTTACAAATTTCAAAGGTTAGTTCAAAACAAGTGAATTTTGCCGAATTTCCAAAGTTGGCCAAAAACCAACTTAAATCTGTCTTGGTAATTCAAGTTACCAACTTTGAGCCAAAATTTGAGTGCCTTTCACTTACATTCATGGAAAAGTGTCTTCTAAGAACTTTTAGTACTTTCAAAGAGGTTTCTAATGGTACCGAGCTTTCCAATTTTTGACATGTAGAATGTGAGATACGATTTTTCAAAGTATCATATCAAACCTAAAAATTTTCCGAATTCCAAGGGAAGGGAGTTTTCAAATACTCTTTATTCCTTCGATATTACTTGAACATTTTATACTTGATTTCCAAAATGAAAACTCGATTGCTCATGTACTTTAAGAAACTCCACTTAAATCTCGATTTACGAGTAATTGAGGTTCATTTTCATAAGATTTTCTTAGATTGCACTAGCGTACAATCTTCCTCGATAATTAGAGATTCATAATGATATTGAGTGGTACTTGATTATTGTTTGCTCAGGCACTCGAGGGAATCTCCAAGAGGAACTCGGAGCGGACACCTAAAACGCTTGTTTGAGAACTACTCGCTTATTTTGACTAGGTGAGTGTTCCATATAGGAATACGTAATTGAATAAGTCTAGGACATGCTTATTTCATGATTATTAAATGTTAAGTGCTATGTGTTGAGTATTTACCATACTCATGCCTATTTAAGGAATGTATACTTGCATTGTATATCTACATGAATTGGTTAAATGATTAACCATATAAATGACCATATGAACTCGATACATGCTTAACTTGCTAGATTGCTTACTTAGCCTACTCGGTTTTGAAAAATGGAGTCGAGTGTGTACTTTATCGTACTCGTTCTCTTTTGAGATGAATAAATCATGCTTGGAAATGATCGAATAACATGACTTGGTATGCTAAGGTTGCATACGTTGTTTGAGTGAATCTCCTCGACTCTCACATGGTAAAAATGGGATAACGGCCAATGATGGCCTATTAATATGACAAATGCCTGTCAATTAACCGTCACTACTCAACCGTTAACTGTCAACCATGAACCGTTTACCAACCCACATGACTGCCTGATTACCTGACTATTTGCTTACATGATTTCCAATCTACATGACTATTTGATATCCGTGAATTACATGCTCCCATGAAATCAACTTGTATTGCTTACGTGCTTATGTGCTAAGTATCCACTTGATTACTTGATTATCATGAATCACATGTTATGTGAAACTGTCCATCATTGTTAGGCGAGTGTGTACTTTACCTCACTCGACCTACTCAAATGATGAATTTCACCTTTTGTCGAATTACTTGGTTACCTGTGCATGTTGTAAGTTCTAAGCTGAACTTGGGCCCTGCCCTTGGTTACTGACCTACTCGAGCCAAGACTGGGCTCGGTCGGGTAGGTTGGAACCCTGGGCCACCGTTTTGGTATACTCGAGTATTACCACTGGAGGGATAAGGTGATGGCCAGTCAAACCGAGGGGATCCGGAAATCATAAGGTGCAGATGACCGACAGAGTTCCACTGGAACACCGTATCCTACAGTATATGTTTACCTTGTATCATGATAATTGTTTCACGCTAAAATGCCAACATGAAATCCTGAACTATGCTTGTGATATGCTCCATACCTGTTACCTGTCCAATGTACTCATATCATGATACCTGTTTCATGTTAATGCCCCATACCTGTAACATGCTTAATTACTCGCACCTGTAATAAGCTCCAATCACTCGTGAACTATACATGCCAATGTCTTGAACAATGATAACTGTCTCATGATAAATGTCTCATACCATGATAAATGTCTCAAATTACCGTACAATGATTATCACCTCATGATAACATGTCATTGTGTAACTTTGAACCATGCATATGATATGCCCAACTTACTTGATTCATTTGAACTGTTAGAGTGTCTTGGAACATCACTGGGCTGTGTAGCTCATTCCACGTTGTGATTTTCTTTTATAGGGTTCGAGACCAAGGGTGCTCGTGAGTAGTACTAGATTATTTTCTTTTGAAAACTTTAAATTATATTATAACGGATGGCTATTGTACCCTTTTCCGTTGGGTTGTATTTAAACTTGAAAACTATATAATTGCAAGTGTGAAAGATTTTGGAGTACTTTAGTTATGTATTGAAGTTATTTGAAGTATTCCTAGTCTTGAATTGTGGATTGTATTGAGTCCTGGTGAGAGTTGGGCAAGCGTTCCAAAAATACCCTTTGGTTCACCTTAGGGAGAAGTGGGGGCGTCACAAATAATCAAAAGACAAAGTTTAGTGAAGATATGTTACTTCAAACTTGTTGAGTGATGATTAGAGATGGGAATAATGATAGAAATGCACTCCAATTCTGCCCCAATTGAAAGAAGAGGTTTTTGGTGTGAGTGTGTGTTAAGGTAAAGAAGAAAAGGAGGAAGAAACGAATAACCAGTGAATGGGTTCTTCTTAAGACCCAAAACATTTCCAGAATCTAACTAGTTTTCGGTCGAATTTTGGCCGGATTTCAGCGGACAAAGAAATTTTGCTCCCCTGTTAATCCAGCAAGAATTTGACTGGATTATTGGTTGGATTTACTGCAGAGAATTTGGCAAGATTATTGATGCATTTTCTGTAGTTTTTCCTCCTATTCTCATGGCCAAATTTCTGCATTTCACTCGATTTCCAACTAGTTACATGTTCATTAAATAAAATTCAATTTTAACATTGAAAATGCGTCTTTCTAAACCAAATACGCTTGAAACTACATGATCATGCATTAATATAACTCTAACATGAAACACTTTAAATGCATGAAATGCATCAAATGAATATGAAAGCTCCATTTTTGCCTCAATATAGACACTTTTGCACGCGAGATGATTTGCATGAACCCTTGTTGTTGCAACCTACAAAACACATAAAAATACAAATTAAACACTTAAAAACTACTAAAAACAAGAAATTGTTGGGTTGCCTCCCAACAAGCACATCTTTATAGTCATTAGCTTGACTATATAATCTCATTTTTCAAGGAGGTTTTGTTAATGAGTAATCCACTCTTAGAGGACGAAGTGGATCAACAAATGGTGGCTCGATAACAAAAGCCACATGTTCTAATGATGTGAGAGATGAAAGTGCTTTACCTATCTCAAATGATTCATAGATATTATCTTAAATGTGTGTTACTTTAATCCTCAGCAAAAGAATGTTCGCATGATCTTCTTAGGAGATAACATCTTTAGAACCTACACCTTCAAAACACTCCTCAAGAGGAGTTAAGTATGAATCATTGATGTTCATCTCTTGAGGTTCATCATTAGTTCTATGGATATTATCTTGTGAAATGGACACTTTTTAATTAAAAAAACACTTAGGATCATCATTTTGATAAAAAAAAAAAAAGATATCCATTTTCACATGCATCGTTCCCACCATTTATGTTAGAGTTATTTGCATATCATTCGAAAAAATAACTTTACACAAATCATGCAATTGGTCTTGAATTCTATCAAAGTGAGAAACTAATTCATCTAACCTATGCTCAACCCTAGCAAAATGATCAGAAATTGCATTATCTAGCCTTTCTATTGTTAATTCTCAAGATGATTTAGATTCGTATTGGACAAATTCATGTTGGTAATCATAAAAACATGTAGAATCACTATAATTATATTGATTATTCCAATTATAAGCATAACAATTACCCCAATTAGGACCATATTGATCAAAATAAGGATTGCAATATTCAAATTCATTATAATAATTCACATTTTGTACTTGCTTATATGTATGAGTAGCATGATAAACTCCACACAAGTTATAAATTGAATGATTAGAATTAAAAGCACTAACATTCCTCTTTTGTTCAATCAAATGCATAATGGTGTTTAATTGAATTTTTAACATTATATAATCAAGTTTAACCTTTAAACTCCTTAAACCATCTTCAAAAGACATATCTATAGTAATTTCTTGATTACTTCTATTCATGGAACTTTGCATGTGGTAACAATCCGTTGCCAATCTTCTATTTCTTATGCATTGTCTGCCCATGTTTACTACTCTTCTTGAACCCCTATACATGTCTTCAAAGTAACTCATAAACAAGTTTAGTCAAGAAAAATAGATGATTTGACACATACAAACATGCAAATAAAGACTCAACAAACATAAAACTAGGCACAAAAAAACACAAGAAAACAAATAAAATGCTTAAACTAATAAAGTTACTCTTTACACCAATATTGCACAAATCCTCTCTGGCAACGACACCAAAAACTTGACAAGTGAAAGATATGCATATAATAATTAAACTCATTCAACAGTCAAGTTTTATATTTATAAATTTTTAATACTCCACACGCAATTTTCTATAAGTATACAGGTCGAGATTGAGTTTATGATATTAAAGATCGAACTTACAAGGAAGAATGGACAACTACCAGCACTACTAAAACTCTTCTATTATTTAGACAATCAACAAATTAAACAAAATAAAACTAAGCTAAACTATGCAAGAAAATAGCAAATGAAATCTCCTTAGATTATGTTATCCCTAACTACTCATGCAAGTGTAATTTTTGGATCATTGAGCACTACTGTCTTGGCTAGTTATGGCGTAATTTTCTTATGCATGTGAAAACTACTCTTGTAGTAAATTAACTATATCTATAACTAATCCATACCCACTCTCGTGGTTATTGTGACGCCCCCACTTCTCCCAAGGGCGAACCCAATGGTATCCGCGGGACGCCTGCCCAACTCTCGCCAGGACTCAAGACAATTCAAATCGAATTTAACGATACATACCAAATACTACAAGTCAAAATAAAGAAAAGTCGCTTTCTTAACTAAATATTCAAATCTTACTTCATGTTCACAAAAGATATATCAAGTCCCAAAATACAACCATTAAAAGTCGACTACACATTTACAGCCCAAATTCCAATCAAAAGTATAATCTAGTCGGTTTTTCCAAAATCTTCCAATCCAACCTGTTAAGGAAAACAAACTAATGGGATGAGCCAATACTCAGTGAGGCCAAGAAACACACATGCAAACACATAATCCAAGTAGTCACAAATTACATAGTAAGTAAAGTTATAAAGTTCGAATAATTCACATTTCGAATAGAAAAAAAAACTAAACATAAACAATTCAAGGATACTGTAGCTCTCAGGAGCTAAATTCCACGTAGTCGAGTCGAAGTCTTGATCACATCTCACGTTGACACTCCGTCAACCACATAAGTATCAAATCCGTAGATACACCACTTTGCTTCGAATCCCGTCACCATTACACCCTCTTACCGGGCCCGCTCATCAAAGTTTTTGATAATACTCGAGTATATCATGGCAATACTGCACGAGTAATGCCGAGCAAGATCTCTCCAATAGATCATGCTCTACGAATATCTCATGGTTGGCTAAGCTTATCGACCAAGCCCATGCTGGCTCGATTCGCAAAGTTAACCAACGAGTTTGGGCGTCCCCCGAATACGAATACGAATATAAGTCGACGAGCAACGCTCAAATCGACGATTCCAAATAGGAATCACAAATACGGATCACATATACAAATCAAAACAAATACGAATCATATCCACATTACCATGTACAAGTCGGATATGAATTCACATAGCAAAATTCGAATATAATTTCATTTGAAAGAGCATGAGTGCGGTAAAGCACACCCTCGTCTCAAAATTTCAAATTTACATAACGGATAAGAAACAGATAACCACTTAACAACAAGTTCATGCACTTGACACTCACCAATCGAAATAAGGGAGTAAGTGCGTAAACGAGCCTTTAGGTGTTCCCTCTCGAGATCCTCTTGAAGGTCTCCTTGAGCACCTGAGCAAATGGTAATTGTCTATTACACACTATCGCTTAAAACCCCTAATTATCGAGGAAGATTGCACACTTGTATAATCTAAGAAAATTTCATGAAAATGAGCCTTAATTACTAGTAAATCAAGGCTCAAAAATGGGGTTTTAAAACACAAGTGAAATCTGATTTTCATCTTTGAAATCAAGTGTAAAATGGCTTAACAATATCGAAGGAAAATAGAGAGTTCGCAACCCTCAATTTCCTTTAAATTCGGAAATTTCAGATTTGTCACCTATACTTTGAAAAATCGTATCTCATTCTTTACAAGTCCAAAATTGGAAAACTTGACACCATTGGAAACCTCTTTGAAAGTACTAAAAGTTCTTAGAAGATACTTTTCCATGAATTTAAGTGGAAGGTATTCAAAAATGGGTTTAAAGTTACTGTTTCAGGGTGCTCAGAATTGTGCTGGGGTTGGTTTTTCGCTAACTTTGGAAATTCGGTAAAATTCATACGTTGCAAACCAGTCTCTAAAATTTATAACTCAATTAGAGTTGCAAGTAAAGTTTAGGACAGAACAAGTGGATCAAGAATCGGAGTTTTGAACACCGAGATACGGTCACTCAAAGTTGGAGGGAAAAACGAAACTGTTAAGCTAGTTTCCAGATTTGAGTTCCAAACTTTGGGACTTTAGTTTGATAGCAAAATAGACTCAGAACGGCACCAAATTTGGTATGAATATACTACCATAAAAGGGCCACTCCCTTGCCAAATTTCATAGAAAATATGAAAGGGAAGTCGGTTAACAAAACCGTTGAAATCGCAAGAAGTTCTAAGGCTAAGCTGCCTTTGAGCTTCCGCTTTGCCATTTTCCAAACATTTGGCCAAGAAACGACTCAAACATGATTCATTCCTGTAGGTAATGTCTAAAATATATCCAAGGTACATTTGATAGGTGATTTACACCAAGAAATTTCGGATAACAAGTCCCAAATCATTGCTAGTTCAAATCTGTCCAAATGTAAGGTATTCCTTCACCAGACCAGATTCGAGTTTTGATCATAAATCACTCAATTCAACTCGGAATTGAGCTTGGTTGGTGGCGTTGGAAAATAGACTCATAAGGCTACATTTTCTCAGAAGAAACCATTCTCAAAATCTGTCCATAACCAGCTTGTTCGTGAGCATTAAATTGCAGCTCATGAGCTTCCTTCCAGGAAGCAATGAAACAGGACAGTGGATTTCAAATGAATGGTTTGGCTAGCTCAAGTGGAACCAGGACATGCATTTTATACCAACCGAAATCTAGGAATGTCTAGTTTCCAATGCCGCAAACGGCACTCGATTCCGACATCGGAGCAACAAGTTATGGCCGAAACAAGAAGACTGCCTGGGGTAGTGACGGGATTCAAATTCCAGATTTTCAAGCTTTCGAATTTCCGACATTTGGGTGATCAAATCATGTTATTTTTCAATGAAACTTTTAACACAACCAATATAACATGTAAACAACATAAACAAACCATTAGAACCTCAAAATTTGACATTAAAGTGCTTGAACAAGGCAGGGGCAAAATGGTCACTTTTGGTCATTGCACCATCTTGGAGTTTCTAACAATAACCCAACATTATACCACTAATTTAAGCACTAAACTAACATAATTATCATCATCAACCACCAAATCAGTTCATCAACCAAAGTGGGAGTTCATAGAGCCCACACACCAAAATCCAATATAAATAAAGCTACCCACTTACATGCATTAGCTTATATGTGCAATAGAACTTCCATAAATCAAGATTTTAAAGCCGGATCGTCACTTACTTCACTAGATGTTCAAGGCAGAAATTTTCGGTCTTCTTGAGCCAAAGAAAAACCGTGAGAGCAGCCTCCTTTCCTAGCTCAAAGTGGTCTCCAAGTGATTAGTTAAGTGTAGTTAAATTTTGGTGTGATTTGGAGAAGATTTGGTGAAGAAATGATGAAAGAAAATTGATGAAGCAAGTTTGGTTCTTGCTCTTTGAGATGCACGGCTGAAATGGAGGGAAAAGAAAAGATGTTGCACGCCACTTTAGTTGAGGAATTGAAGGGTTTTGATCTAGTGTGATGCACCCATAAGGAGCTCAATAATGTGTGGCCCAAAATGCTCCAAAAGTCAACTATGGATAGTGCGCGTATAGGCGCACTTCGTACTCGATCCCTTTCGAGTTTATTTCACAAGTGCACTAAACCTTTAATGCACTCATATTCATATAAATATTGTCCACTCTTAATTATCCCAAAATGAGGGTCTAAAGTCTCTTAATTAAATCGCGCGTGTAAAAACGCGTATCTCCAAATTAAGCGCGATAAAGCGAAACTTCCAAGAATTTCTTATAACGATAGTACTAATAACTATCACTTAAGTACTTAAACATAAAATTACCTATTTTAAGACCATCCTGCAAGTCTCTAATTTTCCAAACTTAGTGTATCCTCGAATCGATTATTAACTCCAATCGCGTATTCGCTATTTTCACTTCGCGAGTTTCCAAAAATTAAATTTTGAAACGAGTCATTTTAAAATTATAACGAAGCTATAAACTCATGTAATTAGGTCTAAATAGACTAGAAAATAATATTCGGAGTAGATGGGCAATTAAATATTTAAATAAGCTCGAAATGGAATCTAAAATAATAAATTTTACGAGTCCTCACATGAGTCGAGTTTTAACTCCTCAAATCCCAAGTTAACTTTTCTAAATCTACTATTGATCATTCTTACTTCTCCAAAATTAATATACTCTCGATTCAAATATAGTCTCGAAAAACGTATACTCGTTGTTCCGAACTAAACGAGTTTTCGAAAAGTAAATTTTCTAACAAAACGCTTTAAAAACATAAGAGAGGTGTTTTTCCATATAAATGGATTTTATGTAGTCGAATTAAATAATTCGGAGAAAACGAGTGAATAACTATTTAAATAAACCAGTAATATATGACGAAAATAAGAAAATTTTCGAGTCCTTACAGTTATGAAATTAGCTACGAGTTTATTTCCTCTATGAAATTACATGAAATAAATCACTAAAACTACAAAAGCGCACATCTACTCTCCTGAGTGTATTCCTTAGGTTTGACACTTCTTGAATTAGTGTTAAACTCCAATTTTCATTGCAAACTCAACACCTTAAGATTATCACAATTAATGGTTGGTTAATTATGATTAGAGGGGTAAAAGTGCTAAATAACTTGTTCAAAATAATAGCATCAAATAACCAAGAAATGAATACAATACAATCAAAGAAAGTCCAATCAAAATCCATTACATAAACTTTAAAAACACATATTGAAACACAAATCCAAAACTTGTATATTAACCATACTTAAGAATCCAATACAAAAGATAAAGAGTTGGAGAAGATATAACCCTTGTCACATGAGTCTCAACCCCTCATTCTTCATCTCCATCTTCAGCCTAGTGTAACCAATATATAAGAGTGGATAACACGTATGACTATCTAACTTATTCTATACTATACTAATATAAAACTAAGAAAGTGTAAGAGCTACATTTTCGTGGTGTATTCTTGCACTCTCCAAAATTGAAGACACAAGTTCCTATTTAGAGAGAAATCTTTCCTCGTTGTGTCTTTCTTCAAGTGTATGCATTGGGATCAAATGTCAACATTTTTTGCTCAAAACTAAAGCTCATCATTATAGAACAAATAAAATCAAGATTTGTTACTAGAATATTTATTTTACAGCTGCAAATCTCCTATAAATTGTCCCTCAAAAGTAGTGAAAGAATGGAGGTGAAAATAAGTTATGCAAATGGAAGCCGTCATTTTTTACCGCAATCCCTCTAGGCAATCCCTTCAAAATCTGGCCGGAGTCTTTGGAGGGATTCCTCGCTTGTTTTTGTACAAATTTTGATTCTTCAGTTTAACTCTCTGCCACGAATCCTTCCAAGCAATCCCTCCAAAATTTGGCCGAACTATTCGAATAGATTCGAGTCAACTTTCATTTTCGACAAATTTCTTTATTTTCTTCTTCTAGCAACTCAAACCACATTTGAAACTCGTCATCCTTGTGAACTTTAGGATTTCAATCATCATAATGTAAGCTTATTTCTTGTCCAAAATGAAGTCTATTTCCAACTCCTAACAAAGCAACCAAAAATATGCAATTAAAAGGGGCAAATATTTCATTTAAGTACTAAGCAGCATTTAGAACTAATTCTAGCCAAAACAAGCCATTTTTCTTCTTATAATATTGAAAAAGTGACTAAAATTAATATAAAATATCATCCAAATATAACCCAAAATAATCACTTATCAATAAGAGTATGTCAGGAATTGTATTAAAAAATCCCTTTCCCTCTCTTCATTTATTCATTCTTTCTTCTCCCTCTCATTCTTTCATGTTCTTATTTCTTCTTGTTAAACTCGGTAAATCTTTTTGTAAAATTCCATACTCCTTTTTAAAATCTACTAAAACTAACCACCACTCTGACAAGGTACTTGATGAATTCAAATTTGAACTCGAGTACTTATATTTGTTAGTTAAGTCGAGTTTGAATAGGGTGGTATTCAAACTTGACTTGAACTCTATTTGAATTCAACTCGATTTGACTATAATCATAGTTGTAGTAGTCTATTTAAATTCAAATTCGACATGATTGTAATCTACTAAAACTAACCACCACTCTGACAAGGTACTCGATGAATTCGAATTTGAACTCGAATACTTATATTTGTTAGTCAAATCGAGTTCAAGTAGGGTGGTATTTAAACTCGACTTGAAATCTATTTGAATTCAACTCGACTTGATTATAATCGTAGTTGTAGTAGTCTAAAAGTTGAACTTATTCAAATATGGACACAATACTAAGTCAAATACAAAAAGACATTAATATAAAATTCAATTTTATTTATGTATAGTTGGTATCTCTTTAATCTTTGTGGCATTGACCACAACTAAAATCTCTTTTTCAATAAATAATTTAGTTAGAATATAATACATTTTGATTTTTAAATTTTTATATATTCCATCTCTATTTTAACAAATTTTCCCTATTTTTGATTATCTAGACTGTATTAGTTTATTACTTATATTGTGTAATTGACTCGATTTATTTACTACTTGTTAATTAGAGGCATACTAATTAGAGGGGGCCTCACACGTTGCGTGAGATTTCCCAGATGTGTTGATGGCTAACAATTTGGATGTAATTAGGAAATGAAATAAAATATTGAAATATTAAAAAGCAACTATCTTTTAATATGATATAGGCAACCCTCAATGTACAATTCAAAAAAAATAATAGCAAAACTCTGCAGAGAGATATTCACCCAATAAAATTGCATGATTTTGATAAGAAAATTACTAACCAAAAGCTATCTGCAATGAAAAGATACATCAAACTGACATATGAGATTACTAAATTATTAAGAGCTTAACTCTATTTGATATAATTTGAAAACCACTATCTATTGGATAAGTTCAGTGTGATGAAAATTAAACTAACCAATGGCTGACCCTTTTTGCAAACTGTGATTTCAAACCAAAGCTAAGATAATCTCCTGAAGGCATCACTGAGAAGATGTATATTTGCCTCCATTGACATTTACATAACTACATAATTAAAGCAGGCATATGTACCTAGACTCGAGTAGATAAAAAAAATGAACAAAAGAATTCATAATCGAATAATTATTCTTTAACTGTACTTTTCAAATACTAGTTATGCATAGTAATATTTGTCAACAATTATTAAGAAAACTGCTATCATTGCTGAGAAAAAATAGTAATATTTGTCAACAATTTGTTATGGTGTTATAATTGAGATAAGTTACATTGGTATCAGACTATCAAATAATTATGACTCTCCATGTTATTAATTGTGGCATACTCCAGTACAAAATTATCAACAGTTTTTAGCTATTCTAGATTCATTTCCATGATAGGACCCTAGATTTCTCTGCATGCGATATACCTAGTTTTCAATAATATCTTTATTTTTTAATTTTTTTCTTGTAGAAGAAAGATGGAATTTAGTAAATTGAGAGGAGCAATGGAGATTTGAATTTAGAACCTTTAAATCTTGAAATCTTAACTTTAGCTACTAAACTAAAACTTTCTTGACATTTTCAATACTATCTATATTGTAATAAATATCTTCTCTCTTGTCTCTATGTGCGTGTGGAGAAAAATTTTGGAGTCTTAGTTCCTTCTTTAACGCATGCATTGGAAAAAGCTATCCAAAAACTACAATACTGAAACTTTTCAAAAAAATAATACAATAGTAGAATTTCCATCTTTGCAAGGACTTGTACCACGTTAAAGAATATCATCACTCAACTGATGAGGATTTCCACAAATTGGAATACCTAAAAAAAGAACTCATTTCGAAAGCGAATTAGAAGAAAATCTGAGATTTAACCTTGGAGGCAAATTTCTCAGAATAATGTTAAAATGAGAAAATATCACAAAAGTGGTGTTTTGTAGGTTGTGTGTCTAAGATTAGGGTCACCGTAGGTCACAATATCAGCGCATTAGTTGTTTGATTTATTTTTTCATTTTTTTAAGGTAAGACTTTCAGCTGAATATTTGATTTTAGCTACAGATGTACCGTTGATTAACACATGATCAATGGTCATGATTTGAAGGTGTAGAAAAAAAACTTTAATTCTTTTGCCACACAGTTAATGCCACACATCAAATTGGTGGAGAAATTTGTGGATCGTTGATCCAATTGATCAATAGTTCCAAAATCACCTCAGATTCATTTTGTGGCAATTAAAATTTTTTTTTTGTCACTGCACATTTGATTTGCAACTGTTTGGAAATTTTTTTTTTTAATTGCGCATCAAATGTGCGACGTTAGTCATTGATCGTTGATCATGAATTGATCAACGGTCATTAGTTGATGGAATTTGTGGCGATAGAGAATAGTTTTTTTAAAATGCACCGTTGATACAAGAGATCAACAGTGTTAACTTCAGTCAAAAAAATTTTTTAAGTCAAAGTAACGATACAATTGATGAAATTTTGCAGTACAGCTTGAGCTGACAGTTTTCTATAACTAGCTTATTCACTTGGACAACCCAACTTCACCCCAAACATTTAGCCTATTTCTCTCTCGTACAACTCCAGAACCCCTCATCTTCTTCTTTGTCTTCTCAAACGAGTGGTGTCGGCAGGGATACTCTCCTAATTATATTCGATGGGAATTTGCAAAGTCATTGTCAAAGTGTGTTCGGTCGGCATTGTCATTCCAGTGACAAAAATGGTGGTGGATCAAAGAAAGAATTACTAACAAAGCATTGTCATTCCGGTGACAAAAAGGGTGGTGGATCGGAAAAATAATTATTGAAGAAGTGCAAAATAGTGAAACTGTCTGTCATTATAAGGTATGTTTATTTAATAATTTTATTAGTAATTGTTATATAATATTAGCAATTGTTTTAAGATATACATATCAGCATTAGCTTTTTGTTTATTCCATCTGGTAGTCAGTAGTTCTCATTAATGAAATGTCCGTTTATTTTTTAGATTAAATGCATAATTTGTGTTTTTCCTGTTACTTCGTTTAATTGGTTAAATGTCAAGATTGTAAAATTAATAGTATTACTAACTAATACTAGTAAATAGTAAATAGTAAATGATACAAGTAAAAAGTAAATGGTTAAAATTAAATAGTAATAGTAAATACTAATAGCAATAGTACATGACTGAGGTAGTAATTATAGCAATAGTAAAATTAAATACTGAGATAGTAATAGTTAAATTAATAGCACTGGTACTAGTACAATGCCAGAGTAAAATTTTAGTAAAACTAAATACTAATAGCAATAGTAAAATGTAAACTAAGGTAGTAATTTGTAAGTAATATTGATACTAGTAATTGGTAAGTAATAGTACTAGTAACTATTACTAATAGTACAAAGAAATAAGTTACAGTAGTAGTTAGCAGTTTAATAGTAACTATAATTAGTGACTAATAAATAATTGTAAATTATAAGTAGTATTTAACGGCTACAAGTTAATAATAACCACTATTTAAAAACAATTAGTAATAATTATTTGATTAATACTAAAGAAAAACCATTAATCATACTTTGATTAATACTATTTGTTTGATAACTTTATCTTTCATTATTAATTTGTAATTCATATTTGTTTTATTACTGGTGTTATTACTAAATATAACGTTTGTTGAGTTAACAATAGTAATTACGACAAATTGTCGAGGAATATAAGTTGACATAAAAATACTCATAAGATCAGGAAAAAATGTCAACAGACATCCCTTTGGTGATTCAATTTTATTAGGAAGGCAAAATAGTGGAGACCAGAGGATCATTCGCGCCACACTTCCTTGTTTGTACTCCCAATTCTGTAAAGCGTCTTACGCGACTACAAACTGCACTGTTGGCCCATATATACTTCTACAGGTATGAATGTAACAACTTTGGGATGCTTGAGCTTTCGTATTACTGTTGAATACATAATTTATATGACGTACACAATTTCATATTTTTAATAGTTATGGGCGAGGGAGAGGATGCCCAGGATTCATCCTACCATGGTGGTTCCTGCTGCACAAGAAAATGATTTTCTTAGAGGCGGTCATTGGACAAGCGAACGTACGACTAAATACGTGCCATCGCATGTTGTGTCATTATTTCATAATTCACTTACCAAGACGGGATTCGATGAGTTACTCAACTGATGAGTTTTGCTTTTGTACTATCATTATGTATTTACTATCACGATTAACTCCATATTCTCATTGTCATAGCTTATTTGGAAGTTTTAGTCTGCTGACTTTAATGAACTCTTTCTGGCCTATTGCTCAACCGGGCAACACATATGGCGGTCAGTAATTCCGTTGATATATTGCGAGGTTGTCGAATTTCACTTTCCGCAACGGATATTATGACAGTTTGGGATACATTAACTGATACTTGCCTTCGTTCACACAAACACAGACAAGAAATTACATTCTCTAGGCCCCTCAGACCATTTCAAGAAAGATTGGGTCCAATACTATAGTCATTAGGTGCAATTCTGGGAGCGTCATGCTGAATCAGTTGTTGGTAGCTATCAACGCAATCCAATAAGGCCTACAGATGAGTATATTGTATAGCACCAAAACCATACTGTTCGCTACATAACACCTCTTGTTTCGCAGCAGACCCAACATGATGGTCATCAAAAAGATGGGGAGCAGTTCGACTACTTGGTAAATTATTTAATACTTGCCTTTTTGTCTAGCCATATGCTTGCTTTTTTGTTTATTAACATACGAAATGACTCTAATACACAAAATCCTCTTTTTTTAGGTTGATTTTCTATCTCAAATCTGTTCGATCTATGCAATGTACCTCAATCCCACTAATCCTGCGCAGTGTGTTCATCCGGGACTAACAACGATACATGAGGAGGCATTTGAGGCATTGCAATACTTGAATCTAGGAAGGAAGATGATAGCTAATTCATTCAACCATCAAGATATTGGCATATCTACCTCTCATACTGCCCCATTTCAGATGCCTGTCAAACATCTACCTAAGGAGATTTGTGGTAGGAAACAAGCAGTTAGGCATCGTAGAGGAGGCACCTCCACACATGCTGTTGATGTGCATGACACAAAGATTATGCAGACTTCATCACTGTCCGAATACGATCCACCTATTGGCACACACTTTCCTCACACTAAAACTTTATTTACGCCTCTAACTGTTCTAGCTTTCAAAGGTTATTTTTGTGAGGCATCTACTCTCATACCCGTATTCGATTATATGTCTACTACTGTACCGTCCTCTACTATGCCTGATACATTATTTCATAGACAAAATGAGTTCTAGGATGCCCTTGATCATATCTACGACTTCGTAGAGACCTCGATGGGCTTCTCACTTGTTTTTCATATGGACGCTGACAATCCTTCAATTAATGCTCCTTCCCAGACATCTATACATCATTCTTGTCCCAGATGCAGTTAGACTTCCGTGTTGGATCCCTCGGTTGATGATGAAAATGACCAAAACGCTTGAAAGAGTGTAGGCACCACTTCAAAGATTTGAACGACTACAAGTGGGACAAGATCTACCACACAGAAGGATATTTTGAAAATGTGGCTGCTCTACCACTCCGTACGATAAGGACAAGAAGCACGTTGGTGAGTGATATTCAAATTTAAGAATTTTTCTTGTCAAACCTCCCGTTTTATTATCATTAAAGTTCATGTGCTAATTAGTGTACCCATTTTGTGAGATCCCGAAAATTTACTTATCTTTATAACCTTTATGTGAACTCACTTACCTTTGATTTTTGGTTGCTTTAATGGTTGAATTTGAGCCAAGGAAGTAAATTTTGTTAAGAAAAGAGTTCATAATCTCAAGTTGTTAGACAATTTAGAAATTTTCGTAGGAGGCTCTACACAGCTTTGGGAAATTGGCTATAGCTTCGTATAGGAAAGTTGGAATTGAGTTCTGTTTGTTGCGTTTGAAACTAGACTCATAGAGCTTCCTATGATATAAAATTCAGAGTTTGATTCAATCTCTATAAATTTCAAAAAATTGGCAAAATTGACTGAAAATTCTGTCCTGCACAAGTAAACATAGGAATGTTGTAGTAGTTTATAACTCAATTTGGACTAACTTATGAGCTGAATTTCTTTGAGGTGTCTTTAAAGATTATTAGTGTGTTACATCTAGTTTTTAATAGGCCAAGTTGTATGAATGTTTGACATTTATAACTCAAGTTATGATTTTTCTAAAGGAAGGGCGTAAGTTAGGGTTTTTTGTGCATACTAGGGTTTTTGGTGTGCCTTTGGTGTATTTTGGGAGTGTGATGACTTGGTGAGGTGTGTGTATTAAATTTGGTGGTTAAGAGTGAGTTTTAGATAAGAAAAAGTGTGTGATTAAAAGTAATAATAATAAGTTAGTGAATTATAAGGGAAAAATTCTAGTATGTGCGAGTTAAGGAAAAACGATGAGAACCCGACATTTTTCTTATTTTCTAGCCCTTATTTTCATTCTGTGCATACATTTTCTATACTTTCCTCTATTATATTATTTTTCTAGCTATTTTATAAGGGAATTAAGTTCCAAGATATTTTTCCGCTATAAGTTAGTTCATGTGACATTAGTAGTGTATATTGGACGTGGGACCCGCTAGTGCGGTACGTACGATAATTTTTGACAACTAGTTGGTGAAATTTGGAGTTAATTGCAAAGATTAAAAGTTATTGGAGGCATAGTGTGAGGATTGGCAAAGTAAGATACTAGGAACCTTAGAGCTTCTAGGATTTTCCTAAGCTCAATTTTGATTGGTGGAGAAAAAGTATCTTTAACTTTAGTTTAAATATCTAAGTTATTAATAAATGAAAGGAAAACAAACAAAGCCAAATTAAGAGGAAAAGAGAGAGGGAGGCCGTGAGCTTCATGGAGAGAGAGAGACAGAGAGAGAGAGAGAGAGAAGCTTCAACTTTGGATTCTTGATTTCTTGATTAATCTTGCAAACTAACCAATAGATTCACCAAATAATCCATAGAAGTTGCTTAGGAAGGTGGATTGCTATCTTGGAGTAAATAGTTTTGGTGGTTCAAGCTTCCTAGGGGTTGTTGTACTTCTCCAATTCTAGGTAAGGTTGGCATTAGTTCATGGTTGTGCTACTTATTGATTTACAAGTAAAAGTTATGGCTTGTTTAGGTAGATTTCATGATTTTAGTAGTGGTTATAGTAAATTCCAGTTTTATGGTGTAAGTTTCAGCTTTGGTTGTGGAATGGATGGTTGTTCTTGGTGTTCATGTGTAGTAATGCTTATGCTTAGTTTATGGAAGTAAATTCATGGTTAAACCTTGTTAGTTTTGTAGCATATAACATTCGGCCAGCATGAAGGGTTTGGATTAGGGTTTTGGTTGATGAACTTATATGTAATCTTGTGTTAGTGAAGAAGCTACCCTGCTTCTGACCTGTTTAATTCGTCCATGTTAGAGGCCGAATCAGGCTTAGGTCAAAACATTAAAGTTGTAGGAAATGGTGTTAACTAGCCACTTGCAAAATTTCAGCTCTATCGTAGTACTGTAGCATGTGAAATGACAAAAATACCCTGACTGCCGAGTGCCCTGTTTCTCAGACAGTTTTGAGATTTCACACTTTTGGCTTCATTTTTCACTTTGATTCGTATCAAATCAGCCTTTGGCTGAAACATAAAAATTCTATCCCTATGTTTCAGCTTTCTAATGCATCTGAAATGACTCAATCAGAATTTTGTAGTTTGAGTTATTGTCATTTAAATCCAGTGCTGACAACCAGATTGACAATGAAATTCTGGTTCTGTAATCTACAAATTCGACCTAGATCAACTATGAACTGGATTGACTTGTCTTCATGAAAGTTGTAACTCTTTGTCTTAGCTTCGAAACAGTATAAAGTTTACACCAATCCGATAAACGTAGCTTCAATTGTGACCGAAACGCCAAGAGACGTCAAACCTGCTATTTAGCTTTTGTCCTTAAAATTTGGTTTCCAGATGCATTGTTCGATTTGTGTGGTAATTGAATGATATTAAGCCTAGTTGTAGGGCTATTGTGATAACATTGTTTATGTGAGACTTTGGGCTGAATTGAGAAAAAATAATAAAGACATAAATGGTTGGAAAATAGCTAAATACAAAGGGCATGTCGCCCCAAATTTTTACTCGAGGGTTAGGCGTGTGTACTCGCGAATTGAGCGAAGATTTGAGGTCGAATTGAACTCGAATTGTCTAGAGTATTCGAGTCTTCTATCGTAAAGGTATATAGGCAGGAATTTGGCCGAAACTCGTACCCTTGGAAACATGAAAGTAGCGACCAATAGAAATATGTTTTCTTTGTCTTTTTGACTCAAATGAGAATTCCAAAGTTTTAATCACTTCCTTACCAAAACTAAAAGAGTGAGCATGAGTTTTCTAGGGTCTGATAAGTAATATGAATATTACCTAAATGAGTTTTAGTTACTTGATTTTTGTTAAATGAAACTCTTAAGTTTCGAACCTTAGTTAATTTTAAAGCCCTTAAACGATGTTTTATCGCAGATTTGGACTCCAACGAAGGAGTTACATCTGAACGTGATTTTGACAAGCACTAAATCTTTGGTGAGTGCTTCCAAATATATGATTGAACTTGATATTTGCTTTACCAATGTGATCGGATAAAATTTGCTTGGTTTGGTCGGGCAAGCGTGCACTTTATCGCACTTGACCTAACTCAACTAAATACTTGAAATCTCATCCATGCTTGTACAAATGACTTGATTTGTGTTGACCTGTACTTGTATTTGTACTTGTGCTTGATTTGTAAATACTAAGCGGCAGTATGTACCACACTCGATACCAGTAGGAGGTACCTCTTATTCCCATCTTCGTACTTTCTCTTGACTAAGTCGATTGGTCATTGACTATAGTGACTACTTGGGAACCCAAACCCCATTGACTAGTTAATCGAGTCAAGCTGGTAAGGGTTTGATCGATTAGATAACGAACCATGGGTATTTAGTGTTGTCGAGTGGAGTGTTATCTTCTCGACTAATCTGTATACTCGATTATTACCACTAATGTTTAGTTGGTGTTTAGGCCCGGTAAGGGGAATGAATGGTGGATGGATTGGTGTTAAATGAAGCACTACTGGATTGGTTATTTTACTTGAAAGTTGACGGAGTGTCAACTAATACTTGATCAAACTTTGGTGAAACAACGGGAAATTGGCTCCTGAGAGCCATTTGTATCCTTATACCTTGATTGTTATTTGTAGTGTTATTGTTTCTTTTAGAAAACAATTTTACACTCGCTCATTTTGAGATTTGCTACTTGAGGTGTTGCTGCTCACCTTTATGGACTTGTTACACTCACTACTTTGCTACTTTGATACGTGAACTTTTCAATAATAGTCAACTTGCTATTTGGAACCTCACTGGATTTTTAGCTTATTCCACGCCATTTGTTTTCTTTACAGGGGGTATGAGCGAGGCGTGAGACTGGTACAGGCTAGCGTAGTCTAGTGTTTTTGAAATTTTGTAATTGTAGTCGCACTAGTCGCTCGATTAGGATTGAATGTATTTAGAACTCCAATCTTTTGATGTATTAGGGGTTGTATGGATGTTTGAGATAGAAATGAACGTATTTGTACTTTCTAAACTTGGTAACTGTTATTCCTTTATTATTGAGGTTGTACCCTATTTTATTTGAAGTGAGTGAGTGAGTCCTGGCGAGAGTTGGGCAGGTAGTCCGCTAAACCCTGGGGTACGCCCTAGGGGGAGGTGGGGTCGTCACACATTTATCATTGAATACTGCATTATTTATTATTTATCATTTTTTATATCAACACTAAAACCAAAAAATTAAAAAAAGGATGACTTGGGCAAATTTCATTTTCAACTGAAACCTTAACGAATTTTGATAGCATGCTTAATCACCATTTATGAAATTAGCACAATTCTTGTAGGTAAATTAAATTTTAGGTGGTGTTTGGTAAGAGAGTTTCAGAATGAAAAATTGGAATAAACCTAATAATTGTTGTTTAGATTACTGCTATTAGAATTAAAAATTTGGAATCATATATAAAAATTTGGAGTTTCCCAATTCCCTAGTAATCTGGAGGGTTTTGGATAAAACCCAAGTTTGATTCTTATCTAATTTATCAAAACTAGGGATGGCAATTAGGGCACCCGTCCTACGAGAGACTAATGGGGTGGGGGCATGTGAGGACTCATGTTTTATTTTTTAAAATAGTCATTTTTTATAATTATTTGCCCTAGAGTTAGTTAATTATATTTTAGTTGCATGAATTGCCCTTAAATTTCGCTTTATCGCGCGCGAGTCAAAAGTTCGCATATTTTGCGTCGGACCGACTAAGTGGAAATTTGAGAAATTAATATTAGACTCGTAAGTGTGAGTAATTATAGTGTTAAAGGAATTACATTGGAGGATTAGTGCATGAATGTATCAAACAAGAGAGAAAGTGATAGTGCACGACACTATTTCGATAACTATTCAAAGTTGACTTTTGGCAAGCTTATTAGCTCCTTTTTCCTCCAATCTTCCAACACAAGCCAAACACACAAAAAAAAAATAAACCTCTCTCTCTCCTCTTGGTCAGCCAAAACTCCAAGGAAGACAAGGAGGAAGAAAGCTTCACTTTTCTTGCACCAATCTTGCTCCATTTCTTCATCCAACTTCCACACCTTTTGGAAATCAACTCTAGCTTGGAGAAAGGCAACATCTTGTGGAGTTTCTTGGAGAATTTTTGGTGAAAAAATATAGTTTCATCTAGAGTTTAGGAGGTAAATTTTCATCTCCTTTAATCTTTCCAATTTCTTCAAGATTAAAGCTTAGTTTTCATGGGTTTGCAACCCTAAGCAAGAAAATAGACTAGAGAACTTGAGGAACCATTTATCTCGCTTTAATAAGTATATATAAGTATTATAAGTATATATAAGTATTAAAAATATTATATATTATAAGTATAATATATAAGTATTATATAAGTATATATTTAATTATATATAATATTTAATTTAATTGGTTACGAACTTATACTAATGATATTATTAGTTATATGTATTATATAATATATATTAGTATAAGTAATACAATTGATATTATCAATTATACATGTTCACTAATAGGAATTATTAATTAGTTATACTAAATTTACTAATACATTTATACTAATACATTTAATCGATGAAAATTTCTTATATCCCATTTCAAAAGAGCCAACGAACCAAACATTATTATAATAATGATATACATTTATGGTACTGAACCAAACAGATATATTAGAATGATCCCAAATCTAAATCCAATTCCAAAGTGCGGACCAAATGGCATCTTAGGCTTCCAAGGTTAGGGTTTACATATTAAGGTTTTACAGTTAGGGTTTAGCGTTAGGGTTTGGGGATTAGGATTTTAGGGTTAAGGCTTAGGGATTAGGGTTAGGGTTTTAGAAAAAATAAATAAATAAAAGGAATCACCGCACGTGTATAAATAAATTTTGCTTTGCCGCACATTTGAGCAGCGGCGAAGCCTTTAAAAAAAAATTCCTACTCCATTAACTTCATCAGCAAAAAAATATTGAAATTTAAAACAATTTTTATGAAGCCTTTCTTACGATTTGCGATGACCCTTAAAGTAGAACTCATCCTTAACTTACACCACTATTGTGATATTTTTTTCGTTTTACCATTATTCCGAGAAATTCTCCAACTTGGGGACAACATGTATACAAGTGAATGGAGCAAGAAATAAAAGGGATTAGTAAAATTAGAAAAATAATTGAAAGACGCTAAAATCTCAAGGAGATTGTATTGTAGATAGGGGTGGGCAAAATTATCCGTTAACCCGAAAATCCGTTATATCCGATCCGATCCGATCTGAAAATTAGGATATCCGATTTTTATTATTTGATTGGGTCAAAAGAGGGTCGGGTACTCGCTAAGATACAGGGCATGTTAGGGTCACATAATTAAAAATTCGCGGGTATCCGATCCGCCGCGCATATATATATATATATTTTTTATTTTTATACACACACTATAAAATAATAATTTAGAACTAAATATGTAATTTTATTGAATAATTGCATTACAAATATGAGAGACTATAGTTTATTTACAGGATTCATTTGTAGAGGCCATGATCTTATATTTTATAGAAAAGAGTTTAATTAATGTGGAACATATATATTAAAAATTGTGTTACTTATTTCAAACTTTATTGATTTTGAATTCTTTTAATTTTTTTCTTTTATCTTATATTCTCTTCACATGTTTGTTTCTTGGTGGGAAACCTTTTTTTAGAAAAAAAATTATTAAATCTTAGATGAATGTATAAAATATAAAATTAAATTGGTATAAATCATTTTTTAAAAAATATTAAATAATAAATAAGGCGGGGCGGGTACCCGCTAACCCTATCTCAACGAGTACCCTATAACCGGGTACTCACTGATATGCGGGGCAGGTAAGGGTCAGAAAATGGCTGACCCGCAAGGTGTGAGTCGGGTCAGCCAAATGGTGAATGGGGTTGGTACCCGACCAGCGCCCATCCCTAATTGTAGAACATGAATTTTAATCTGTAGATATTTGATTCATTGGATTATTTTTCAAAAATTGTTTTTGTATTTGAAATCGCCAATAATACTCCAAAAATAAATTCCAAAAACTAACTCTAAAAATACACACAATCTCAAATATAAGTTACAAAAATACCAAAAAATATAAAAAAAAAAACCTAATACATTTTCTTCTTTCACCCACCACCACTACTTACCACACACTATCACCTATCACCACCACTGCCATCTACCATTGCCACCACCCCTACCCCCTCCCTCCTACTCTTCCCTCTTCTTTTCTCTTTCCCTTCTTTCCTTTCCCTCTTTCCTTCTCCTTCTGTCTTTCCTCCCCTAACCTACCTTTCCCCACCTCTTCTCTTCCCTTCCCCCTCTGGTCACAACCAGAAGTTGTGAAAAAGGTCGTGACTAGAAGATTATGTGAGCTGCGACCTTTCTGAGACTTTTGGTCCGACTAAATCTGGTCATAACCTTCTGGACACAACCAGAGAGGGAAAGGGAGAGGAGGGGTGAGGAGATGGAAGGGAGGGGAGGGGAGGGGAGGGGAGGAGGGAGGATGAGGAAAGAAGAGGTGGAAGGAAGAGGACAAGGGAGAAAGAGGGAGGATGTGGAAGGAGAGGGAAGAGGGAGGGGGTGGAGGTGGGTTTGGGGTTGGTGGCAGTGGTAGGTGGTATTTAATTTTTAAAAAATAATCCACAAAATTTAAAATTTAAAAATATCTCAAAATACATCCCCAAAAATATTCTTAAAAACATTTCCAAAAACACCTAACCATTTACAGTAAAATTTTATATATATATATATATATATATCACTACAGTAAAATTTTTAAAAAACATCTTGAAAAATACCTACTCCATATAGAGATGTCTTTCTAATATAACTTTCTTGTGGCTATGAAGAATGATCTCCCGATCAACATAAAGTGTACGTGAAGACCTTTTTTTAACTATTACAACATTTATTAAAAAACTGAAAACATGTTTGTTGACGGACTTAAGAGATGACTCCATAGCATTATTGCTTCTGTTGACTGATTCAAACAATCAACTAACTTGAATTGTAGTTTATCTGCTCATGTGACCACGTCACTATGTCAAATTTGGAAGTGGAGCACAAGAACATCTGGGATCAAGTTATTTTGTCATATATGTACATATGCATTAACATATTCTGCAATGTGAAAGCGGACCTTTGGTACGTTTGTTCAGCAGAGTTTTTTTTTTTTTTCAGTCCGATATACCACATATCTTGTTACGAGAGATCTTTTTACTATTATATTTTTCTTGTTCTTCTAATTTTTGCATTTCTATTAATTTTAATTCAGAGTATTTATGCCAAAATAAATCTACTTTTGCTTGTCTTAAATTTTTAAGAAATGACGCGGGATGGTGGTGTGCTACTTTAGATAATCTTTAATTCTCTATTTGTATATGTGCTAGACACTGGTCTGTTGTTTCTAATTCCTCCAAAAAATTTTCAAAATAATAATATGTACCTGGTTGTCTGAGGGTTTCTAATGCTAGTCTGTATGCGTTTTCTGGAGTGGATGTAAATTGAAAAGGCGGTTCAAAATTCATATAAAAATTTAGTAATTGAAATATCAAAATAAATAGCTGGAATTTTTAGAAATGGTGAGTACTAGATACTTTAAGAAAGATAACTGAGATTTTACCTTCCTTGTTTTAAATCCAAATTTTCCTTCCGATGCTATGAAAATGGGAATCTTGTGATTAGAAGTTTTGCCTCACCGAAGCTTCCCCTGACGCCTGCTTTGCAACTGAAAGGCTTTGATGGGTACTATACCGTCTTTTGGTCTTTTAGGAGTCTAAAAACAAGGTATCTTTTTCAGACTTTCCGGTTGTTTGGATTTAATCTAGGGTTGGCTGCCTTAATCTCTACTTTCCTATTTCTCTTTCGTCTTATGCTAGCAATATGAGAGAGCTAAAGATTGTAAGAGCTGCTTAAAAACGTATGAAGAATTTTAGAGTTTTATATTGGATGTTTTAATTTACAGGATGATGATGCATCGTGCCCAACATTGGTTTGGGACGTATGCTTTTATAGACTGCCTATGCAGACTGTGCGGACTTAAAATTTTTGACTTAAAGTTCGTGGATATGACTTGTTACGGACTTGAGTCCTATCCGTAATTATAGATGCTAAAAACGTCAAATCAATATGGCCAGACTATACAATGTGGCCGACAACTAATAAATGCTTTATCAGCTTTATGACCGATTTATACAATGTGGTCAAAATAGCTTTATACAATATGGCCTGAAAATGTTAAATCAACTTTGCAAAAATTATCCTTCCATCATATTTTCGATGTTGCTCATTTCTTCCGGTCTCATTGTTTCCCAATAATGGTCATCATTATATTCTTCGTCTGCTTCTATATCCAAATGCTTTGATCCTGTGCTCATATAATATCCTTCCAAATATTTTTCAAAGACTTCTGGATAATTGGTACTTATAGTGAAATCTTTTTCTAACTTAAACCTGTATGGGACATATATCTTTTGTATCTTATTTTCATATACTAATCTAATTCCATTTTCCCATTGATCTATGAAATGTCTGTAGGCTAATTGGATCATTTTAGCATTTATCAATTGTTCCTTTAATTCTAATGGACATTCCACTAGACTGCTGCTGATTTTCTCTAGTTCTTCTGTCGTTCTTCTTGCTGGTGGTATGTTGCTAACTGTAATCATCATTCTATGTATTGCAGGTTCTATATCAAAAAGTCCTGTCCATTCTGCCGGCACGGATTTGATATGTACAGTTGCCCACTGTCCATAGTCTAACATTTTTCTGATGAAGTATCCGAAAGGAGTTCCAAGACAATGAGTATCTTCTGGATTTGTAACAATAATCTTTTCTAGGAATCCGGTATCCATGAGAAATTGTGGTATTAAAATAACTCTTTCCCCATTTATTCTCAGTATCTTTGGGGATGAATATTTTGATAAAATAATAGTGGCTCTTAGGAAAAAATTACTGAGTGTATGTATACAATGGTTATTTATTTTCTGGTGATCACAGGCTTCTGGATTGTTTGGGCAATGTTTTTCTGGGTCTATGAAGAAAGATGGATTTAGTCTAATGGCTGCTGTATTTCTAATCGGATGTTTTGCCATGTCATAAAAGTATTGTTGAACTACCATTAATTTTGAATAATATTGGGCTTGGGCTTTTTGGCTAATAATTTATTGGATATGCAAAGGGAGGAAACTAAGTAGATGGTATGGTTTAAAGAATATTCTGGACTTAAGAAATTCAAATGGTCTTTCTGAAATGGGCATTTCTTTTATAAAGATTGGCTGTTTTATTGGGCCGGATGAAGAACTGGCCATATGAGATGCTGTATAATACAGCCTTCCTTTGAGCTCTCCAATCTCAGAAATTTGTGAGAGAATAGTATCTCCTTGTGAGCCTGAGATCTTATACATTTCTTTGAGCTGTTCAGTTAAGGATTTTATTTTTTCTTTTTGACAAAAATCTTCTTCTTCAAAATTTCTACACTTTAAATTTAAACTTCTAATAGCTTGCTCCATGCTCTTGCAGTGTCTACAAAATTCTATTCTATTTGTGTTATCTTTTTCTAATGCATATTGATAATTTCTACTACTACTAGGGGCATCTGTATTTTGATATACTGGAACCCTCATGCTATCCATGCTAGCTTTAGGATCTACATAAAATGTTGTTCCTATATTTTGCCTAGCAAATTCTAGTGCTTCAGGTATACTATGAAATGCTTTCCATAAAGGATTACGAAAATGATATATTTGTTCTATAACGGAAATCCATTTGGAATAGATTTCAGGTATTTTTCCTTTAACTACTACATAATATGAAAAGCTTTGTTTTGGAAGATTGCTAAAATAAAATACTAAGATATTAAGATTTCTAAATTTATCAGTGCTATTTCTGCTATTCCAGAGGTTATTTAAGATATCCTGCTGGATGTCTTCTAAATTACCTTCCTCTTGGCTATGGAAATGTAGACTTGTACCTTTAGGGTACTTTGTAAGTTTCCACTGGCCAATTTTGACTTTCTGGAAGTTATATACCATCTGCTAAGAGATCAGAAGAATTGTTAAAAAATCTGCTAAACTATTATCTTTACCTTTAATGTGTTCGAAAATTACTTTATATCCATTACCAATAATACTATCTACAAAATTTAACCATATTCTAGTAGAACTTCTTTTTTCATTATGTTTATCAAAGAACTTTTTTATTGCTTCATAGTCTGTTCTAATAGTTATTTCAGATTTATTGATTATAAAAAGTCTAAAATTATCTAAACTATACTTTATTGCTAATAATCCATTATCTATACTACTCCTGTTGCCTTTTTCCTTATATTTTCCACTAGCATATCTACAGATTTGTTCACTATTTTTACTGCTATACTTATTTGGTTTTGCAAAAAGAACTGCTCCCCATCCGGTACTACTACCATCACATTCTATTATCAAGTAATCCGTATCTAATGGTAATTTTAGATCATGTAAATTGCTTATTGTTTGTTTAATTTCTTGTATTAGTCTGACGTCTTCTTTGTTAAAGAATTTTTGTCGCTTTAAAGAGGTTTTATTATACAATGGTGCTACCAAATTATTTAAATTTTTAACAAAAGGTCTTGCATAATTTAATAATCCTAAGAATCGTTGGAGTTTCTTTGTTTCTTCTCTCTTGTCTGGAAATTCTAGAACCTTTTTACAAATATGTGGTTGTAATTTTATTTTTCCTTGTCCTATTTCGGTTCCTAAGAATTCTATATTCTTTCTAAAAAATTGTACTTTTTTATTACTGATTATTATTCCATGTTTAATAAATTCGGAGAAAACCAATTTTAGATGACTTATATGTTCTTCTTTGTTTTTTGAGAATACTAAAATATCATCTATATATATTATGATAAACTCTTTATATTTATTAAAAATATTATCCATTTTTCTTTGGAATATGGCTGGTGCATTTTTTAACCCAAAAGGCATTACTAACCATTCATAATGTCTTAAAGGACATGTAAAAGCTGTCCATTCTATACTGTCTTTATGCATTTTAACTTGCCAAAATCCTGACTTACAATCAAATTTACTAAAAATATATCTATATTGGATTCTATTTATTAGCTCGTTTTTATCTGGTATATCATAGTTATCTTCCTTAGTATTATCATTTAGTCTCTTATAATTTATTACCATTCTACTTTTTCCTCTAACTATTTCACTATGTTTTTTAACTATGAATGCTGCACTTCTATATGGGCTAGTACTTCTTCTAATTATTTTTAACTTATTTAGATCTGCTATATGCATTTCGAATTCTTTTATATCGTCATTACTAGCTTCTATCTTTGCTGTGCTAATTTTTAGATTTGGATTTAAAATATCTAATTTACATTCTGTTTTGTCCTTATCCCAATGAATTGTTGGATTTTCTCCAAAAATTTCTAATTTTTCTAATTCACTTATTAGTTGATCTATATCTCTATGTCCTGTATCTAACAGATTATATAATTTTTCATTATTTAAAATAGTTTCTATTGTGTCGTAATTTTCTATCTCTAAATATTCTTTAATTTCTTCGTCTTCTAAGCAAGTTTGAATTCTTTGTGACAAGTATAAAGGCCTTTCTCCAGTCATCTCCATATTGTCAAAAGAATTAGTTTCCTGATCCTTCCCCCTATATTCTTGGGTTGAATCATTCTTACAACTACCTTTTATATCACATTTACAATTATCTTTTCCTTCTAGTCCTAAAAGTCTCGTTTGTTTATTTGTAAATTTATCATCTTTATTTATTTTGAATTTATTGCTTGTTAAAAAAGTATTATATGGTAGAAAATGTTCTCTAAGAAATGTTAATCCTGTTCTGGTAAAGATCATGCCATGATATGCCTGTAAAATAAATGATAGTCCTAATATCATTTGATAAGGAAAACTTCTAATATATATTTCTGTTACCGGATATGGTTGTGTACAGTATATGTTATCTATTTCAAAAAACAATAAAGAATTATGTAATGTTGTATCATATGTATATGTACTTCCATCCATTTGTCTAGCTGTTCTAATATGGTATGCTTTTTCATAATATTTTTCTGGAATTAATTCTTGTTGGATTACTATATTACTAGCTCCTGTGTCTATTACTGCTAATAATTGTGTTTCAAAATCTCTTATTTTTATTCGAGTTTTTACTTCTATGGACGTTATATTTGATGTTCCTGCTTGTAATAATTCTAAATCATAATTATGTTTTATTTCTTCTATTCTTGGAGAGATTTCTAGATCTATGTTTTATTTCTTCTGCTTGTAATAATTCTAAATCATATAGAGATGTCTTTCTAATATAACTTTCTTGTGGCTATGAAGAATGATCTCGCGATCAACATAAAGTGTACGTGAAGACTTTTTTTTTAACTATTACAACATTTATTAAAAAACTGAAAACATGTTTGTTGACGGACTTAAGAGATGACTCCATAGCATTATTGCTTCTGTTGACTGATTCAAACAATCAGCTAACTTGAATTGTAGTTTTTCTGCTCATGTGACCACGTCACTATGTCAAATTTGGAGGTGGAGCACAAGAACATCTGGGATCAAGTTATTTTGTCATATATGTACATATGCATTAACATATTCTGCAATGTGAAAGCGGACCTTTGGTACGTTTGTTCAGCAGAGTTTTTTTTTTTCAGTCCGATATACCACATATCTTGTTACGAGAGATCTTTTTACTATTATATTTTTCTTGTTCTTCTAATTTTTGCATTTCTATTAATTTTAATTCAGAGTATTTATGCCAAAATAAATCTACTTTTGCTTGTCTTAAATTTTTAAGAAATGACGCGGGATGGTGGTGTGCTACTTTAGATAATCTTTAATTCTCTATTTGTATATGTGCTAGACACTGGTCTGTTGTTTCTAATTCCTCCAAAAATTTTTCAAAATAATAATATGTACCTGGTTGTCTGAGGGTTTCTAATGCTAGTCTGTATGCGTTTTTTGGAGTGGATGTAAATTGAAAAGGCGGTTCAAAATTCATATAAAAATTTAGTAATTGAAATATCAAAATAAATAGCTGGAATTTTTAGAAATGGTGAGTACTAGATACTTTAAGAAAGATAACTGAGATTTTACCTTCCTTGCTTTAAATCCAAATTTTCCTTCCGATGCTATGAAAATGGGAATCTTGTGATTAGAAGTTTTGCCTCACCGGAGCTTCCCCTGACGCCTGCTTTGCAACTGAAAGGCTTTGATGGGTACTATACCGTCTTTTGGTCTTTTAGGAGTCTAAAAACAAGGTATCTTTTTCAGAGTTTCCGGTTGTTAGGATTTAATCTAGGGTTGGCTGCCTTAATCTCTATTTTCCTGTTTCTCTTTCGTCTTATGCTAGCAATATGAGAGAGCTAAAGATTGTAAGAGCTGCTAAAAAACGTATGAAGAATTTTGGAGTTTTATATTGGATGCTTTAATTTACAGGATGAAGATGCATCGTGCCCAACATTGGTTTGGGACGTATGCTTTTTAGACTGCCTATGCAGACTGTGCGGACTTAAAATTTTTGACTTAAAGTTCGTGGATATGACTTGTTACGGACTTGAGTCCTATCCGTAATTATAGATGCTAAAAACGTCAAATCAATATGGCCAGACTATACAATGTGGCCGACAACTAATAAATGCTTTATCAGCTTTATGACCGATTTATACAATGTGGTCAAAATAGCTTTATACAATATTGCCTGAAAATGTTAAATCAACTTTGCAAAAATTATCCTTCCATCATATTTTCGATGTTGCTCATTTCTTCCGGTCCCATTGTTTCCCAATAATGGTCATCATTATATTCTTCGTCTGCTTCTATATCCAAATGCTTTGCTCCTGTGCTCATATAATATCCTTCCAAATATTTTTCAAAGACTTCTGGATAATTGGTACTTATAGTGAAATCTTTTTCTAACTTAAACCTGTATGGGACATATATCTTTTGTATCTTATTTTCATATACTAATCTAATTCATTTTCCCATTGATCTATGAAATGTCTGTAGGCTAATTGGATCATTTTAGCATTTATCAATTGTTCCTTTAATTCTAATGGACATTCCACTAGACTGCTGCTGATTTTCTCTAGTTCTTCTGTCGTTCTTCTTGCTGGTGGTATGTTGCTAACTGTAATCATCATTCTATGTATTGCAGGTTCTATATCAAAAAGTCCTGTCCATTCTGCCGGCGCGGATTTGATATGTACAGTTGCCCACTGTCCATAGTCTAATATTTTTCTGATGAAGTATCCGAAAGGAGTTCCAAGACAATGAGTATCTTCTGGATTTGTAACAATAATCTTTTCTAGGAATCCGGTATCCATGAGAAATTGTGGTATTAAAATAACTCTTTCCCCATTTATTCTCAGTATCTTTGGGGATGAATATTTTGATAAAATAATAGTGGCTCTTATGAAAAAATTACTGAGTGTATGTATACAATGGTTATTTATTTTTTGGTGATCACAGGCTTCTGGATTGTTTGGGCAATGTTTTTCTGGGTCTATGAAGAAAGATAGATTTAGTCTAATGGTTGCTGTATTTCTAATCGGATCTTTTGCTATGTCATAAAAGTATTGTTGAACTACCATTAATTTTGAATAATATTGGGCTTGGGCTTTTTGGCTAATAATTTCTTGGATATGCAAAGGGAGGAAACTAAGTAGATGGTATGGTTTAAAGAATATTCTGGACTTAAGAAATTCAAATGGTCTTTCTGAAATGGGCTTTTCTTTTATAAAGATTGGTTGTTTTATTGGGCCAGATGAAGAACTGGCCATATGAGATGCTGTATAAGACAGCCTTCCTTTGAGCTCTCCAATCTCAGAAATTTGTGAGAGAATAGTATCTCCTTGTGAGCCTGAGATCTTATACATTTCTTTGAGCTGTTCAGTTAAGGATTTTATTTTTTCTTTTTGAGAAAAATCTTCTTCTTCAAAATTTCTACACTTTAAATTTAAACTTCTAATAGCTTGCTCCATGCTCTTGCAGTGTCTACAAAATTCTATTCTATTTGTGTTATCTTTTTCTAATGCATATTGATAATTTCTACTACTACTAGGGGCATCTGTATTTTGATATACTGGAACCCTCATGCTATCCATGCTAGCTTTAGGATCTACATAAAATGTTGTTCCTACATTTTGCCTAGCAAATTCTAGTGCTTCATGTATACTATGAAATGCATTCCATAAAGGATTACGAAAATGATTTATTTGTTCTATAACGGAAATCCATTTGGAATAGATTCCAGGTATTTTTCCTTTAACTACTACATAATATGAAAAGCTTTGTTTTGGAAGATTGCTAAAATAAAATACTAAGATATTAAGACTTCTAACTTTATCAGTGCTATTTCTGCTATTCCAGAGGTTATTTAAGATATCCTGCTGGATGTCTTCTAAATTACCTTCCTCTTGACTATGGAAATGTAGACTTGTACCTTTAGGGTACTTTGTAAGTTCCCACTGGCCAATTTTAACTTTCTGGAAGTTATATGTCATCTGCTAAGAGATCAGAAGAATTGTTAAAAAATCTGCTAAACTATTGTCTTTACCTTTAATGTGTTCGAAAATTACTTTATATCCATTACCAATAATACTATCTACAAAATTTAACCATCTTCTAGTAGAATTTCTTTTTTCGTTATGTTTATCAAAGAACTTTTTTATTGCTTCATAGTCTGTTCTAATAGTTATTTCAGATTTATTGATTATAAAAAGTCTAAAATTATCTAAACTATACTTTATTGCTAATAATTCATTATCTATACTACTCCTGTTGCCTTTTTCCTTATATTTTCCACTAGCATATCTACAGATTTGTTCACTATTTTTACTGCTATACTTATTTGGTTTTGCAAAAAGAACTGCTCCCCATCCGGTACTACTACCATCACATTCTATTATCAAGTAATCCGTATCTAATGGTAATTTTAGATCATGTAAATTGCTTATTGTTTGTTTAATTTCTTGTATTAGTCTGACGTCTTCTTTGTTAAAGAATTTTTGTCGCTTTAAAGAGGTTTTATTATACAATGGTGCTACCAAATTATTTAAATTTTTAACAAAAGGTCTTGCATAATTTAATAATCCTAAGAATCGTTGGAGTTTCTTTGTTTCTTCTCTCTTGTCTGGAAATTCTAGAACCTTTTTACAAATATGTGGTTGTAATTTTATTTTTCCTTGTCCTATTTCGGTTCCTAAGAATTCTATATTCTTTCTAAAAAATTGTACTTTTTTATTACTGATTATTATTCCATGTTTAATAAATTCGGAGAAAACCAATTTTAGATGACTTATATGTTCTTCTTTGTTTTTTGAGAATACTAAAATATCATCTATATATATTATGATAAACTCTTTATATTTATTAAAAATATTATCCATTTTTCTTTGGAATATGGCTGGTGCATTTTTTAACCCAAAAGGCATTACTAACCATTCATAATGTCTTAAAGGACATGTAAAAGCTGTCCATTCTATACTGTCTTTATGCATTTTAACTTGCCAAAATCCTGACTTACAATCAAATTTACTAAAAATATATCTATATTGGATTCTATTTATTAGCTCGTTTTTATCTGGTATATCATAGTTATCTTCCTTAGTATTATCATTTAGTCTCTTATAATTTATTACCATTCTACTTTTTCCTCTAACTATTTCACTATGTTTTTTAACTATGAATGCTGCACTTCTATATGGGCTAGTACTTCTTCTAATTATTTTTAACTTATTTAGATCTGCTATATGCATTTCGAATTCTTTTATATCGTCATTACTAGCTTCTATCTTTGCTGTGCTAATTTTTAGATTTGGATTTAAAATATCTAATTTACATTCTGTTTTGTCCTTATCCCAATGAATTGTTGGATTTTCTCCAAAAATTTCTAATTTTTCTAATTCACTTATTAGTTGATCTATATCTCTATGTCCTGTATCTAACAGATTATATAATTTTTCATTATTTAAAATAGTTTCTATTGTGTCGTAATTTTCTATCTCTAAATATTCTTTAATTTCTTCGTCTTCTAAGCAAGTTTGAATTCTTTGTGACAAGTATAAAGGCCTTTCTCCAGTCATCTCCATATTGTCAAAAGAATTAGTTTCCTGATCCTTCCCCCTATATTCTTGGGTTGAATCATTCTTACAACTACCTTTTATATCACATTTACAATTATCTTTTCCTTCTAGTCCTAAAAGTCTCGTTTGTTTATTTGTAAATTTATCATCTTTATTTATTTTGAATTTATTGCTTGTTAAAAAAGTATTATATGGTAGAAAATGTTCTCTAAGAAATGTTAATCCTGTTCTGGTAAAGATCATGCCATGATATGCCTGTAAAATAAATGATAGTCCTAATATCATTTGATAAGGAAAACTTCTAATATATATTTCTGTTACCGGATATGGTTGTGTACAGTATATGTTATCTATTTCAAAAAACAATAAAGAATTATGTAATGTTGTATCATATGTATATGTACTTCCATCCATTTGTCTAGCTGTTCTAATATGGTATGCTTTTTCATAATATTTTTCTGGAATTAATTCTTGTTGGATTACTATATTACTAGCTCCTGTGTCTATTACTGCTAATAATTGTGTTTCAAAATCTCTTATTTTTATTCGAGTTTTTACTTCTATGGACGTTATATTTGATGTTCCTGCTTGTAATAATTCTAAATCATAATTATGTTTTATTTCTTCTATTCTTGGAGAGATTTCTAGATCTATGTTTTATTTCTTCTGCTTGTAATAATTCTAAATCATATAGAGATGTCTTTCTAATATAACTTTCTTGTGGCTATGAAGAATGATCTCGCGATCAACATAAAGTGTACGTGAAGACTTTTTTTTTAACTATTACAACATTTATTAAAAAACTGAAAACATGTTTGTTGACGGACTTAAGAGATGACTCCATAGCATTATTGCTTCTGTTGACTGATTCAAACAATCAGCTAACTTGAATTGTAGTTTTTCTGCTCATGTGACCACGTCACTATGTCAAATTTGGAGGTGGAGCACAAGAACATCTGGGATCAAGTTATTTTGTCATATATGTACATATGCATTAACATATTCTGCAATGTGAAAGCGGACCTTTGGTACGTTTGTTCAGCAGAGTTTTTTTTTTTCAGTCCGATATACCACATATCTTGTTACGAGAGATCTTTTTACTATTATATTTTTCTTGTTCTTCTAATTTTTGCATTTCTATTAATTTTAATTCAGAGTATTTATGCCAAAATAAATCTACTTTTGCTTGTCTTAAATTTTTAAGAAATGACGCGGGATGGTGGTGTGCTACTTTAGATAATCTTTAATTCTCTATTTGTATATGTGCTAGACACTGGTCTGTTGTTTCTAATTCCTCCAAAAATTTTTCAAAATAATAATATGTACCTGGTTGTCTGAGGGTTTCTAATGCTAGTCTGTATGCGTTTTTTGGAGTGGATGTAAATTGAAAAGGCGGTTCAAAATTCATATAAAAATTTAGTAATTGAAATATCAAAATAAATAGCTGGAATTTTTAGAAATGGTGAGTACTAGATACTTTAAGAAAGATAACTGAGATTTTACCTTCCTTGCTTTAAATCCAAATTTTCCTTCCGATGCTATGAAAATGGGAATCTTGTGATTAGAAGTTTTGCCTCACCGGAGCTTCCCCTGACGCCTGCTTTGCAACTGAAAGGCTTTGATGGGTACTATACCGTCTTTTGGTCTTTTAGGAGTCTAAAAACAAGGTATCTTTTTCAGAGTTTCCGGTTGTTAGGATTTAATCTAGGGTTGGCTGCCTTAATCTCTATTTTCCTGTTTCTCTTTCGTCTTATGCTAGCAATATGAGAGAGCTAAAGATTGTAAGAGCTGCTAAAAAACGTATGAAGAATTTTGGAGTTTTATATTGGATGCTTTAATTTACAGGATGAAGATGCATCGTGCCCAACATTGGTTTGGGACGTATGCTTTTTAGACTGCCTATGCAGACTGTGCGGACTTAAAATTTTTGACTTAAAGTTCGTGGATATGACTTGTTACGGACTTGAGTCCTATCCGTAATTATAGATGCTAAAAACGTCAAATCAATATGGCCAGACTATACAATGTGGCCGACAACTAATAAATGCTTTATCAGCTTTATGACCGATTTATACAATGTGGTCAAAATAGCTTTATACAATATTGCCTGAAAATGTTAAATCAACTTTGCAAAAATTATCCTTCCATCATATTTTCGATGTTGCTCATTTCTTCCGGTCCCATTGTTTCCCAATAATGGTCATCATTATATTCTTCGTCTGCTTCTATATCCAAATGCTTTGCTCCTGTGCTCATATAATATCCTTCCAAATATTTTTCAAAGACTTCTGGATAATTGGTACTTATAGTGAAATCTTTTTCTAACTTAAACCTGTATGGGACATATATCTTTTGTATCTTATTTTCATATACTAATCTAATTCATTTTCCCATTGATCTATGAAATGTCTGTAGGCTAATTGGATCATTTTAGCATTTATCAATTGTTCCTTTAATTCTAATGGACATTCCACTAGACTGCTGCTGATTTTCTCTAGTTCTTCTGTCGTTCTTCTTGCTGGTGGTATGTTGCTAACTGTAATCATCATTCTATGTATTGCAGGTTCTATATCAAAAAGTCCTGTCCATTCTGCCGGCGCGGATTTGATATGTACAGTTGCCCACTGTCCATAGTCTAATATTTTTCTGATGAAGTATCCGAAAGGAGTTCCAAGACAATGAGTATCTTCTGGATTTGTAACAATAATCTTTTCTAGGAATCCGGTATCCATGAGAAATTGTGGTATTAAAATAACTCTTTCCCCATTTATTCTCAGTATCTTTGGGGATGAATATTTTGATAAAATAATAGTGGCTCTTATGAAAAAATTACTGAGTGTATGTATACAATGGTTATTTATTTTTTGGTGATCACAGGCTTCTGGATTGTTTGGGCAATGTTTTTCTGGGTCTATGAAGAAAGATAGATTTAGTCTAATGGTTGCTGTATTTCTAATCGGATCTTTTGCTATGTCATAAAAGTATTGTTGAACTACCATTAATTTTGAATAATATTGGGCTTGGGCTTTTTGGCTAATAATTTCTTGGATATGCAAAGGGAGGAAACTAAGTAGATGGTATGGTTTAAAGAATATTCTGGACTTAAGAAATTCAAATGGTCTTTCTGAAATGGGCTTTTCTTTTATAAAGATTGGTTGTTTTATTGGGCCAGATGAAGAACTGGCCATATGAGATGCTGTATAAGACAGCCTTCCTTTGAGCTCTCCAATCTCAGAAATTTGTGAGAGAATAGTATCTCCTTGTGAGCCTGAGATCTTATACATTTCTTTGAGCTGTTCAGTTAAGGATTTTATTTTTTCTTTTTGAGAAAAATCTTCTTCTTCAAAATTTCTACACTTTAAATTTAAACTTCTAATAGCTTGCTCCATGCTCTTGCAGTGTCTACAAAATTCTATTCTATTTGTGTTATCTTTTTCTAATGCATATTGATAATTTCTACTACTACTAGGGGCATCTGTATTTTGATATACTGGAACCCTCATGCTATCCATGCTAGCTTTAGGATCTACATAAAATGTTGTTCCTACATTTTGCCTAGCAAATTCTAGTGCTTCATGTATACTATGAAATGCATTCCATAAAGGATTACGAAAATGATTTATTTGTTCTATAACGGAAATCCATTTGGAATAGATTCCAGGTATTTTTCCTTTAACTACTACATAATATGAAAAGCTTTGTTTTGGAAGATTGCTAAAATAAAATACTAAGATATTAAGACTTCTAACTTTATCAGTGCTATTTCTGCTATTCCAGAGGTTATTTAAGATATCCTGCTGGATGTCTTCTAAATTACCTTCCTCTTGACTATGGAAATGTAGACTTGTACCTTTAGGGTACTTTGTAAGTTCCCACTGGCCAATTTTAACTTTCTGGAAGTTATATGTCATCTGCTAAGAGATCAGAAGAATTGTTAAAAAATCTGCTAAACTATTGTCTTTACCTTTAATGTGTTCGAAAATTACTTTATATCCATTACCAATAATACTATCTACAAAATTTAACCATCTTCTAGTAGAATTTCTTTTTTCGTTATGTTTATCAAAGAACTTTTTTATTGCTTCATAGTCTGTTCTAATAGTTATTTCAGATTTATTGATTATAAAAAGTCTAAAATTATCTAAACTATACTTTATTGCTAATAATTCATTATCTATACTACTCCTGTTGCCTTTTTCCTTATATTTTCCACTAGCATATCTACAGATTTGTTCACTATTTTTACTGCTATACTTATTTGGTTTTGCAAAAAGAACTGCTCCCCATCCGGTACTACTACCATCACATTCTATTATCAAGTAATCCGTATCTAATGGTAATTTTAGATCATGTAAATTGCTTATTGTTTGTTTAATTTCTTGTATTAGTCTGACGTCTTCTTTGTTAAAGAATTTTTGTCGCTTTAAAGAGGTTTTATTATACAATGGTGCTACCAAATTATTTAAATTTTTAACAAAAGGTCTTGCATAATTTAATAATCCTAAGAATCGTTGGAGTTTCTTTGTTTCTTCTCTCTTGTCTGGAAATTCTAGAACCTTTTTACAAATATGTGGTTGTAATTTTATTTTTCCTTGTCCTATTTCGGTTCCTAAGAATTCTATATTCTTTCTAAAAAATTGTACTTTTTTATTACTGATTATTATTCCATGTTTAATAAATTCGGAGAAAACCAATTTTAGATGACTTATATGTTCTTCTTTGTTTTTTGAGAATACTAAAATATCATCTATATATATTATGATAAACTCTTTATATTTATTAAAAATATTATCCATTTTTCTTTGGAATATGGCTGGTGCATTTTTTAACCCAAAAGGCATTACTAACCATTCATAATGTCTTAAAGGACATGTAAAAGCTGTCCATTCTATACTGTCTTTATGCATTTTAACTTGCCAAAATCCTGACTTACAATCAAATTTACTAAAAATATATCTATATTGGATTCTATTTATTAGCTCGTTTTTATCTGGTATATCATAGTTATCTTCCTTAGTATTATCATTTAGTCTCTTATAATTTATTACCATTCTACTTTTTCCTCTAACTATTTCACTATGTTTTTTAACTATGAATGCTGCACTTCTATATGGGCTAGTACTTCTTCTAATTATTTTTAACTTATTTAGATCTGCTATATGCATTTCGAATTCTTTTATATCGTCATTACTAGCTTCTATCTTTGCTGTGCTAATTTTTAGATTTGGATTTAAAATATCTAATTTACATTCTGTTTTGTCCTTATCCCAATGAATTGTTGGATTTTCTCCAAAAATTTCTAATTTTTCTAATTCACTTATTAGTTGATCTATATCTCTATGTCCTGTATCTAACAGATTATATAATTTTTCATTATTTAAAATAGTTTCTATTGTGTCGTAATTTTCTATCTCTAAATATTCTTTAATTTCTTCGTCTTCTAAGCAAGTTTGAATTCTTTGTGACAAGTATAAAGGCCTTTCTCCAGTCATCTCCATATTGTCAAAAGAATTAGTTTCCTGATCCTTCCCCCTATATTCTTGGGTTGAATCATTCTTACAACTACCTTTTATATCACATTTACAATTATCTTTTCCTTCTAGTCCTAAAAGTCTCGTTTGTTTATTTGTAAATTTATCATCTTTATTTATTTTGAATTTATTGCTTGTTAAAAAAGTATTATATGGTAGAAAATGTTCTCTAAGAAATGTTAATCCTGTTCTGGTAAAGATCATGCCATGATATGCCTGTAAAATAAATGATAGTCCTAATATCATTTGATAAGGAAAACTTCTAATATATATTTCTGTTACCGGATATGGTTGTGTACAGTATATGTTATCTATTTCAAAAAACAATAAAGAATTATGTAATGTTGTATCATATGTATATGTACTTCCATCCATTTGTCTAGCTGTTCTAATATGGTATGCTTTTTCATAATATTTTTCTGGAATTAATTCTTGTTGGATTACTATATTACTAGCTCCTGTGTCTATTACTGCTAATAATTGTGTTTCAAAATCTCTTATTTTTATTCGAGTTTTTACTTCTATGGACGTTATATTTGATGTTCCTGCTTGTAATAATTCTAAATCATAATTATGTTTTATTTCTTCTATTCTTGGAGAGATTTCTAGATCTATGTTTTATTTCTTCTGCTTGTAATAATTCTAAATCATATAGAGATGTCTTTCTAATATAACTTTCTTGTGGCTATGAAGAATGATCTCGCGATCAACATAAAGTGTACGTGAAGACTTTTTTTTTAACTATTACAACATTTATTAAAAAACTGAAAACATGTTTGTTGACGGACTTAAGAGATGACTCCATAGCATTATTGCTTCTGTTGACTGATTCAAACAATCAGCTAACTTGAATTGTAGTTTTTCTGCTCATGTGACCACGTCACTATGTCAAATTTGGAGGTGGAGCACAAGAACATCTGGGATCAAGTTATTTTGTCATATATGTACATATGCATTAACATATTCTGCAATGTGAAAGCGGACCTTTGGTACGTTTGTTCAGCAGAGTTTTTTTTTTTCAGTCCGATATACCACATATCTTGTTACGAGAGATCTTTTTACTATTATATTTTTCTTGTTCTTCTAATTTTTGCATTTCTATTAATTTTAATTCAGAGTATTTATGCCAAAATAAATCTACTTTTGCTTGTCTTAAATTTTTAAGAAATGACGCGGGATGGTGGTGTGCTACTTTAGATAATCTTTAATTCTCTATTTGTATATGTGCTAGACACTGGTCTGTTGTTTCTAATTCCTCCAAAAATTTTTCAAAATAATAATATGTACCTGGTTGTCTGAGGGTTTCTAATGCTAGTCTGTATGCGTTTTTTGGAGTGGATGTAAATTGAAAAGGCGGTTCAAAATTCATATAAAAATTTAGTAATTGAAATATCAAAATAAATAGCTGGAATTTTTAGAAATGGTGAGTACTAGATACTTTAAGAAAGATAACTGAGATTTTACCTTCCTTGCTTTAAATCCAAATTTTCCTTCCGATGCTATGAAAATGGGAATCTTGTGATTAGAAGTTTTGCCTCACCGGAGCTTCCCCTGACGCCTGCTTTGCAACTGAAAGGCTTTGATGGGTACTATACCGTCTTTTGGTCTTTTAGGAGTCTAAAAACAAGGTATCTTTTTCAGAGTTTCCGATTGTTAGGATTTAATCTAGGGTTGGCTGCCTTAATCTCTATTTTCCTGTTTCTCTTTCGTCTTATGCTAGCAATATGAGAGAGCTAAAGATTGTAAGAGCTGCTAAAAAACGTATGAAGAATTTTGGAGTTTTATATTGGATGCTTTAATTTACAGGATGAAGATGCATCGTGCCCAACATTGGTTTGGGACGTATGCTTTTTAGACTGCCTATGCAGACTGTGCGGACTTAAAATTTTTGACTTAAAGTTCGTGGATATGACTTGTTACGGACTTGAGTCCTATCCGTAATTATAGATGCTAAAAACGTCAAATCAATATGGCCAGACTATACAATGTGGCCGACAACTAATAAATGCTTTATCAGCTTTATGACCGATTTATACAATGTGGTCAAAATAGCTTTATACAATATTGCCTGAAAATGTTAAATCAACTTTGCAAAAATTATCCTTCCATCATATTTTCGATGTTGCTCATTTCTTCCGGTCCCATTGTTTCCCAATAATGGTCATCATTATATTCTTCGTCTGCTTCTATATCCAAATGCTTTGCTCCTGTGCTCATATAATATCCTTCCAAATATTTTTCAAAGACTTCTGGATAATTGGTACTTATAGTGAAATCTTTTTCTAACTTAAACCTGTATGGGACATATATCTTTTGTATCTTATTTTCATATACTAATCTAATTCATTTTCCCATTGATCTATGAAATGTCTGTAGGCTAATTGGATCATTTTAGCATTTATCAATTGTTCCTTTAATTCTAATGGACATTCCACTAGACTGCTGCTGATTTTCTCTAGTTCTTCTGTCGTTCTTCTTGCTGGTGGTATGTTGCTAACTGTAATCATCATTCTATGTATTGCAGGTTCTATATCAAAAAGTCCTGTCCATTCTGCCGGCGCGGATTTGATATGTACAGTTGCCCACTGTCCATAGTCTAATATTTTTCTGATGAAGTATCCGAAAGGAGTTCCAAGACAATGAGTATCTTCTGGATTTGTAACAATAATCTTTTCTAGGAATCCGGTATCCATGAGAAATTGTGGTATTAAAATAACTCTTTCCCCATTTATTCTCAGTATCTTTGGGGATGAATATTTTGATAAAATAATAGTGGCTCTTATGAAAAAATTACTGAGTGTATGTATACAATGGTTATTTATTTTTTGGTGATCACAGGCTTCTGGATTGTTTGGGCAATGTTTTTCTGGGTCTATGAAGAAAGATGGATTTAGTCTAATGGTTGCTGTATTTCTAATCGGATCTTTTGCTATGTCATAAAAGTATTGTTGAACTACCATTAATTTTGAATAATATTGGGCTTGGGATTTTTGGCTAATAATTTCTTGGATATGCAAAGGGAGGAAACTAAGTAGATGGTATGGTTTAAAGAATATTCTGGACTTAAGAAATTCAAATGGTCTTTCTGAAATGGGCTTTTCTTTTATAAAGATTGGTTGTTTTATTGGGCCAGATGAAGAACTGGCCATATGAGATGCTGTATAAGACAGCCTTCCTTTGACCTCTCCAATCTCAGAAATTTGTGAGAGAATAGTATCTCCTTGTGAGCCTGAGATCTTATACATTTCTTTGAGCTGTTCAGTTAAGGATTTTATTTTTTCTTTTTGAGAAAAATCTTCTTCTTCAAAATTTCTACACTTTAAATTTAAACTTCTAATAGCTTGCTCCATGCTCTTGCAGTGTCTACAAAATTCTATTCTATTTGTGTTATCTTTTTCTAATGCATATTGATAATTTCTACTACTACTAGGGGCATCTGTATTTTGATATACTGGAACCCTCATGCTATCCATGCTAGCTTTAGGATCTACATAAAATGTTGTTCCTACATTTTGCCTAGCAAATTCTAGTGCTTCATGTATACTATGAAATGCATTCCATAAAGGATTACGAAAATGATTTATTTGTTCTATAACGGAAATCCATTTGGAATAGATTCCAGGTATTTTTCCTTTAACTACTACATAATATGAAAAGCTTTGTTTTGGAAGATTGCTAAAATAAAATACTAAGATATTAAGACTTCTAACTTTATCAGTGCTATTTCTGCTATTCCAGAGGTTATTTAAGATATCCTGTTGGATGTCTTCTAAATTACCTTCCTCTTGACTATGGAAATGTAGACTTGTACCTTTAGGGTACTTTGTAAGTTCCCACTGGCCAATTTTAACTTTTTGGAAGTTATATGTCATCTGCTAAGAGATCAGAAGAATTGTTAAAAAATCTGCTAAACTATTGTCTTTACCTTTAATGTGTTCGAAAATTACTTTATATCCATTACCAATAATACTATCTACAAAATTTAACCATCTTCTAGTAGAATTTCTTTTTTCGTTATGTTTATCAAAGAACTTTTTTATTGCTTCATAGTCTGTTCTAATAGTTATTTCAGATTTATTGATTATAAAAAGTCTAAAATTATCTAAACTATACTTTATTGCTAATAATTCATTATCTATACTACTCCTGTTGCCTTTTTCCTTATATTTTCCACTAGCATATCTACAGATTTGTTCACTATTTTTACTGCTATACTTATTTGGTTTTGCAAAAAGAACTGCTCCCCATCCGGTACTACTACCATCACATTCTATTATCAAGTAATCCGTATCTAATGGTAATTTTAGATCATGTAAATTGCTTATTGTTTGTTTAATTTCTTGTATTAGTCTGACGTCTTCTTTGTTAAAGAATTTTTGTCGCTTTAAAGAGGTTTTATTATACAATGGTGCTACCAAATTATTTAAATTTTTAACAAAAGGTCTTGCATAATTTAATAATCCTAAGAATCGTTGGAGTTTCTTTGTTTCTTCTCTCTTGTCTGGAAATTCTAGAACCTTTTTACAAATATGTGGTTGTAATTTTATTTTTCCTTGTCCTATTTCGGTTCCTAAGAATTCTATATTCTTTCTAAAAAATTGTACTTTTTTATTACTGATTATTATTCCATGTTTAATAAATTCGGAGAAAACCAATTTTAGATGACTTATATGTTCTTCTTTGTTTTTTGAGAATACTAAAATATCATCTATATATATTATGATAAACTCTTTATATTTATTAAAAATATTATCCATTTTTCTTTGGAATATGGCTGGTGCATTTTTTAACCCAAAAGGCATTACTAACCATTCATAATGTCTTAAAGGACATGTAAAAGCTGTCCATTCTATACTGTCTTTATGCATTTTAACTTGCCAAAATCCTGACTTACAATCAAATTTACTAAAAATATATCTATATTGGATTCTATTTATTAGCTCGTTTTTATCTGGTATATCATAGTTATCTTCCTTAGTATTATCATTTAGTCTCTTATAATTTATTACCATTCTACTTTTTCCTCTAACTATTTCACTATGTTTTTTAACTATGAATGCTGCACTTCTATATGGGCTAGTACTTCTTCTAATTATTTTTAACTTATTTAGATCTGCTATATGCATTTCGAATTCTTTTATATCGTCATTACTAGTTTCTATCTTTGCTGTGCTAATTTTTAGATTTGGATTTAAAATATCTAATTTACATTCTGTTTTGTCCTTATCCCAATGAATTGTTGGATTTTCTCCAAAAATTTCTAATTTTTCTAATTTACTTATTTTTGGGACCATTAAGAGTGAATAATATTTATATGAATATAAGTGCATTAGAGGTTTAGTGCACTAGTGAAACAAATGCAAGAGAAATCGAGCACAAAACACAGGAGAGTTGACTTTTGGAGAATTTTGGGCCACACATTCTTAAGCTTCTCATGGGTGCATCACACTAGATCAAAACCCTTCAATTCATCACCCAAAAGTGGCGTGCAACACTCTTCCTCTTTGCTTCCAAAACAGCCGTGCATCAAGAGATGAAAACAACACCAAAGTTCTTCATTTTTCTTCATCAAATCCTCACCAAACTTTCACTAAATCAAACCAAAACTGAACCACACATAGCTAATCACTTGGTGACCAACTTAAGCTAGAAAAGAGGCTTGATTCTCACCATTTTTCTCAGCTTTTAGAGGCCAAAAATTTCTGCTTAAGCCATCATCAAAGGTAATTAACGATCAAACCTTCAAATCTTGATTTATGGAAGTAGTATTGCACTTATGAGCTTGAAATTCCTTGTGAGTAACTTTGTTTATGTTGGAAATTGTTGAGTGGGCTCTATGAACTCCCACCTTTGTCTTGGGGACTGATATCATGCTTGATGATGAAATTAATGGTGGTTTAGTGCTTAAATTAGTGGATTAATGTTGTATTGTTGGTAGAAAATCATAGGAGGTGCTTGGAGCAAAAGTGACCGTTTTACCCCTGCCTTGTCCGACCATTTTTGTGCACAATTTTGAGGTTCTAATGACTTGATTATGTTTTTTACATGTTATTGTGAGTGTGTACAAAATTTCATTGAAAAATAACATGATTTGGTTGGTCAAATGAGTTGATTTCCAAAGTTAGTAAAACTGGCAAATGAATCCCGTATTGCCCAGGCAGTCATTTTGTATCGACCATAACTCTTTGCTCCGATGTTGAAATCAAGTGCCGTTTGTGGCACTGGAAACTAGACATTCCCAGCTTTCCATTGGTACCAATTTCACATTCTGGTTCCACTTGAGTGAGCCACACCATTCGATTAAAAATCACTGTCCTGTTTCGTTGCTCTCCAGGAGACAGGACAGAAATTGCTTCTTGATGCTCAAAAACGGGCTGTTTGTGAATGGAATTTGAAAATGGTTTCTTCTGAGAACATTTAGCTTTATGAGAGAGCTTTCCAACGCCATTAACCACGCCCAATTCCAAGTTGAATTGAGTGAGTTGTGGCCAAAGTTTGAAACTGCTACAGTGATAGAATTTTCCACTTGGACAGATTTGTAACTAACAATGATTTGGGACTTGTTTTCCGAAGCTTCTTGGTATAAATCACCTATCAAATGTACCTTAGACATTATCTACTGAAATGAACCATGTTTGAGGTGTTTTATTGGCCAAACGTTTTGAAAATGGAAAAACGGAAGTCCAAGACAGATTTGCCGAGGAACTTCTTGGGACTTTAGTGATTTCGTTAACCAACTTTACGAATGAATTTTCCTACGAAATTTGGTAGAAGAATAGCCCTTATATGGTAGGATAATACTGCCAAATTTGGTGCCATTCCGAGTCCATTTCGATGTTCAATCAAAGTCCCAAAGTTGTGAATTAAACCTGGAATTTATGTAACAGTTTCACATTTTCACTAACTTTGAATTACCATATCTTGGTGCTCGAAACTCCATTTCTCATTCCGCTTGTTTTCTTATACTCTTGGATTGCAACACTAATTGATTTCCAAATTTCAAAGGTTAGTTCAAAACAAGTGAATTTTGCCGAATTTCCAAAGTTGACCAAAAACCAATTTAAATCTGTCTTGGTAATGCAAGTTACCAACTTTGAGCTACTATATCTTGGCGCTCAAAACTTCAATTCTTGTTCCGTTTGTTTCATTTTAAACTTTGATTGTAGCTCTAATTGAGTGCTAAATTTTGGAGGCTAGTTCGTATTGTGTGAATTTTACAGGATTTTCAAAGTTGGTCAAAAACTAACCCCGAAACTGTCTTAATGGTCCCAAGCAGCAACTTTGAGTCAATTTTTGAATACCTTCCGTTTGGAATCATGGAAAAGTATCTTCCAGGAGCTTTTAGTGCTTTGAAGAAGTTTCCAACGGTATCAAGCTTTCCAATTTTGGACCTATATAGTGCAAGATACGATTTTTCTAAAATTGACACCCAAAGCTGAAATTTGTCAATTTCTTAGAAAATGAGATTTTGGAAACTTGCCTTTTTTTTCTCGATACCGATTGAACATTTTGAACTCGATTTCATGGAAAATGTTAGTCTCTCTCTTTAGACTTTAAAACTTTACTCTTGAGCCTTCATTATTAATAATTAAGGCCCAATTTATGATTTCTCCTTAGATTGTACAACCTTCTTTGATAAATAGGGGTTCTAAGTGATAGTGTATAATAGTTAATGGTTATTTGTTCAGGCGCTCAAGGGGATCTTCAAGAGAAACTCGAAGTGGACGCCTAGACACTTGTTTGAGTATTTACTCTCTTGTTGCAATAGGTGAGTGCTCCATATAGGAATACATAATTGAATAAGTCTAGGACATGCTCATTTCATGATTATTAAGTGTTAAGTACTATGTGTTAAGTATTTACCATACTCATGCCTATTTAAGGAATGTATACTTGCATTGTATATCTACATGAATTGGTTAAACGATTAACCATATCAAATGACCATATGAACTCGATACATGCTTAACTTGCTAGATTGCTTGCTTAGCCTACTCGGTTTTGAAAAATGGAGTCGAGTGTGTACTTTATCGCACTCGTTCTCTTTTGAGATAAATAACTCATGCTTGGAAATGCTCGAATAACATGACTTGGTATGCTATGGTTGCATACGTCGTTAGAGTGAATCTCCCCGACTCTCACATGGTAAAAATGGGATAACGGCCAATGATGGCCTATTCATATGACAAATGCCTGTCAATTAACCGTCACTACTCAACCGTCAACCGCTAACCGTTAACCGTGAACCGTTTACCAACCCACATGACTACCTGATTACTTGACTATTTGCTCACATGATTTCCAATCTACATGACTATTCGATATCCGTGAATTACATGCTTCCATGAAATCAACTTGTATTGCTTACGTGCTTACGTGCTAAATATCCACTTGATTATTTGATAATCATGAAACACATGTTATACGAAACTGTCCATCATTGTTAGACGAGTGTGTACTTTACCTCACTCGACCTACTCAAATGATGAATTTTACCTTTTGTCGAATTACTTGGTTACCTGTGCATGTTGTAAGCTCTAAGCTGAACTTGGTTACTGACCTACTCGAGCCAGGACTGGGCTCGGTCGGGTAGGTTAGAACCCTGGGCCACCGTTTCGGTATACTCGAATATTACCACTGGAGGGATAAGGTGATGGCCAGTCAAACCGAGGGGATCCGGAAGTCATAAGGTGTAGATGACCGACAGAGTTCCACTGGAACACCGTATCCTACAGTATATGTTTACCTGGTATCATGATAGTTGTTTCATGCTAAAATGCCAATATGAAATCCTGAGCTATGCCTGTAATAAGCTCCAATCACTCGTGAACTATACATGCCAATGTCTTGAACCATAATAACTGTCTCATGATAAATGTCTCATACCATGATAATGTCTCAAATTACCCGTACAATGATTATCACCTCATGATAACATGCCATTGTGTAACCTTGAACCATGCATATGATATGCCCAATCTACTTGATTTATTTGAACTGTTAGAGTGTCTTGGAACCTCACTGGGCTGTGTAACTCATCCCACGTTGTGGTTTTCTTTTACAGAGTTCGAGACCAAGGGTACTCGTGAGTAGTACTAGATTGTTTTCTTTTGAAGACTTTAAGTTATATTATAACGGATGGCTATTGTACCCTTTTCCGTTGGGTTGTATTTAAGCTTGAAAGCTACATAATTGTAAGTGTGAGATATTTGAAATACTTTAATTATGTATGGAAGTTACTTAAAGTATTTCGAGCTTTTGAATGATGGATTGTAATGAGTCCTAACGAGAGTTGGGCAGGCGTTCCGCGGATACCCTTTGGTTCGCCTTAGGGAGAAGTGGGGGCGTCACAGTTGATCTATATCTCTATGTCCTGTATCTAACAGATTATATAATTTTTCGTTATTTAAAATAGTTTCTATTGTGTCGTAATTTTCTATCCCTAAATATTCTTTAATTTCTTCGTCTTCTAAGCAAGTTTGAATTCTTTGTGACAAGTATAAAGGCCTTTCTCCAGTCATCTCCATATTGTCAAAAGAATTAGTTTCCCGATCCTTCCCCCTATATTCTTGGGTTGAATCATTCTTACAACTACCTTTTATATCACATTTACAATTATCTTTTCCTTCTAGTCCTAAAAGTCTCGTTTGTTTATTTGTAAATTTATCATCTTTATTTATTTTGAATTTATTGCTTGTTAAAAAAGTATTATATGGTAGAAAATGTTCTCTAAGAAATGTTAATCCTGTTCTGGTAAAGATCATGCCATGATATGCCTGTAAAATAAATGATAGTCCTAATATCATTTGATAAGGAAAACTTCTAATATATATTTCTGTTACCGGATATGGTTGTGTACAGTATATGTTATGTATTTCAAAAAACAATAAAGAATTATGTAATGTTGTATCATATGTATATGTACTTCCATCCATTTGTCTAGCTGTTCTAATATGGTATGCTTTTTCATAATATTTTTCTGGAATTAATTCTTGTTGGATTACTATATTACTAGCTCCTGTGTCTATTACTGCTAATAATTGTGTTTCAAAATCTCTTATTTTTATTCGAGTTTTTACTTCTATGGACGTTATATTTGATGTTCCTGCTTGTAATAATTCTAAATCATAATTAGGTTTTATTTCTTCTATTCTTGGAGAGATTTCTAGATCTATGTTTTATTTCTTCTGCTTGTAATAATTCTAAATCATATAGAGATGTCTTTCTAATATAACTTTCTTGTGGCTATGAAGAATGATCTCGCGATCAACATAAAGTGTACGTGAAGACTTTTTTTTTAACTATTACAACATTTATTAAAAAACTGAAAACATGTTTGTTGACGGACTTAAGAGATGACTCCATAGCATTATTGCTTCTGTTGACTGATTCAAACAATCAGCTAACTTGAATTGTAGTTTTTCTGCTCATGTGACCACGTCACTATGTCAAATTTGGAGGTGGAGCACAAGAACATCTGGGATCAAGTTATTTTGTCATATATGTACATATGCATTAACATATTCTGCAATGTGAAAGCGGACCTTTGGTACGTTTGTTCAGCAGAGTTTTTTTTTTCAGTCCGATATACCACATATCTTGTTACGAGAGATCTTTTTACTATTATATTTTTCTTGTTCTTCTAATTTTTGCATTTCTATTAATTTTAATTCAGAGTATTTATGCCAAAGTAAATCTACTTTTGCTTGTCTTAAATTTTTAAGAAATGACGCGGGATGGTGGTGTGCTACTTTAGATAATCTTTAATTCTCTATTTGTATATGTGCTAAACACTGGTCTGTTGTTTCTAATTCCTCCAAAATTTTTTCAAAATAATAATATGTACCTGGTTGTCTGAGGGTTTCTAATGCTAGTCTGTATGCGTTTTTTGGAGTGGATGTAAATTGAAAAGGCGGTTCAAAATTCATATAAAAATTTAGTAATTGAAATATCAAAATAAATAGCTGGAATTTTTAGAAATGGTGAGTACTAGATACTTTAAGAAAGATAACTGAGATTTTACCTTCCTTGCTTTAAATCCAAATTTTCCTTCCGATGCTATGAAAATGGGAATCTTGTGATTAGAAGTTTTGCCTCACCGGAGCTTCCCCTGACGCCTGCTTTGCAACTGAAAGACTTTGATGGGTACTATACCGTCTTTTGGTCTTTTAGGAGTCTAAAAACAAGGTATCTTTTTCAGAGTTTCCGGTTGTTTGGATTTAATCTAGGGTTGGCTGCCTTAATCTCTACTTTCCTGTTTCTCTTTCGTCTTATGCTAGCAATATGAGAGAGCTAAAGATTGTAAGAGCTGCTAAAAAACGTATGAAGAATTTTGGAGTTTTATATTGGATGCTTTAATTTACAGGATGAAGATGCATCGTGCCCAACATTGGTTTGGGACGTATGCTTTTATAGACTGCCTATGCAGACTGTGCGGACTTAAAATTTTTGACTTAAAGTTCGTGGATATGACTTGTTACGGACTTGAGTCCTATCCGTAATTATAGATGCTAAAAACGTCAAATCAATATGGCCAGACTATACAATGTGGCCGACAACTAATAAATGCTTTATCAGCTTTATGACCGATTTATACAATGTGGTCAAAATAGCTTTATACAATATGGCCTGAAAATGTTAAATCAACTTTGCAAAAATTATCCTTCCATCATATTTTCGATGTTGCTCATTTCTTCCGGTCCCATTGTTTCCCAATAATGGTCATCATTATATTCTTCGTCTGCTTCTATATCCAAATGCTTTGCTCCTGTGCTCATATAATATCCTTCCAAATATTTTTCAAAGACTTCTGGATAATTGGTACTTATAGTGAAATCTTTTTCTAACTTAAACCTGTATGGGACATATATCTTTTGTATCTTATTTTCATATACTAATCTAATTCATTTTCCCATTGATCTATGAAATGTCTGTAAGCTAATTGGATCATTTTAGCATTTATCAATTGTTCCTTTAATTCTAATGGACATTCCACTAGACTGCTGCTGATTTTCTCTAGTTCTTCTGTCGTTCTTCTTGCTGGTGGTATGTTGCTAACTGTAATCATCATTCTATGTATTGCAGGTTCTATATCAAAAAGTCCTGTCCATTCTGCCGGCGCGGATTTGATATGTACAGTTGCCCACTGTCCATAGTCTAACATTTTTCTGATGAAGTATCCGAAAGGAGTTCCAAGACAATGAGTATCTTCTGGATTTGTAACAATAATCTTTTCTAGGAATCCGGTATCCATGAGAAATTGTGGTATTAAAATAACTCTTTCCCCATTTATTCTCAGTATCTTTGGGGATGAATATTTTGATAAAATAATAGTGGCTCTTATGAAAAAATTACTGAGTGTATGTATACAATGGTTATTTATTTTTTGGTGATCACAGGCTTCTGGATTGTTTGGGCAATGTTTTTCTGGGTCTATGAAGAAAGATGGATTTAGTCTAATGGTTGCTGTATTTCTAATCGGATCTTTTGCTATGTCATAAAAGTATTGTTGAACTACCATTAATTTTGAATAATATTGGGCTTGGGCTTTTTGGCTAATAATTTCTTGGATATGCAAAGGGAGGAAACTAAGTAGATGGTATGGTTTAAAGAATATTCTGGACTTAAGAAATTCAAATGGTCTTTCTGAAATGGGCTTTTCTTTTATAAAGATTGGTTGTTTTATTGGGCCAGATGAAGAACTGGCCATATGAGATGCTGTATAAGACAGCCTTCCTTTGAGCTCTCCAATCTCAGAAATTTGTGAGAGAATAGTATCTCCTTGTGAGCCTGAGATCTTATACATTTGTTTGAGCTGTTCAGTTAAGGATTTTATTTTTTCTTTTTGAGAAAAATCTTCTTCTTCAAAATTTCTACACTTTAAATTTAAACTTCTAATAGCTTGCTCCATGCTCTTGCAGTGTCTACAAAATTCTATTCTATTTGTGTTATCTTTTTCTAATGCATATTGATAATTTCTACTACTACTAGGGGCATCTGTATTTTGATATACTGGAACCCTCATGCTATCCATGCTAGCTTTAGGATCTACATAAAATGTTGTTCCTACATTTTGCCTAGCAAATTCTAGTGCTTCATGTATACTATGAAATGCATTCCATAAAGGATTACGAAAATGATTTATTTGTTCTATAACGGAAATCCATTTGGAATAGATTCCAGGTATTTTTCCTTTAACTACTACATAATATGAAAAGCTTTGTTTTGGAAGATTGCTAAAATAAAATACTAAGATATTAAGACTTCTAACTTTATCAGTGCTATTTCTGCTATTCCAGAGGTTATTTAAGATATCCTGCAGGATGTCTTCTAAATTACCTTCCTCTTGACTATGGAAATGTAGACTTGTACCTTTAGGGTACTTTGTAAGTTCCCACCGGCCAATTTTAACTTTCTGGAAGTTATATGTCATCTGCTAAGAGATCAGAAGAATTGTTAAAAAATCTGCTAAACTATTGTCTTTACCTTTAATGTGTTCGAAAATTACTTTATATCCATTACCAATAATACTATCTACAAAATTTAACCATCTTCTAGTAGAATTTCTTTTTTCGTTATGTTTATCAAAGAACTTTTTTATTGCTTCATAGTCTGTTCTAATAGTTATTTCAGATTTATTGATTATAAAAAGTCTAAAATTATCTAAACTATACTTTATTGCTAATAATTCATTATCTATACTACTCCTGTTGCCTTTTTCCTTATATTTTCCACTAGCATATCTACAGATTTGTTCACTATTTTTACTGCTATACTTATTTGGTTTTGCAAAAAGAACTGCTCCCCATCCGGTACTACTACCATCACATTCTATTATCAAGTAATCCGTATCTAATGGTAATTTTAGATCATGTAAATTGCTTATTGTTTGTTTAATTTCTTGTATTAGTCTGACGTCTTCTTTGTTAAAGAATTTTTGTCGCTTTAAAGAGGTTTTATTATACAATGGTGCTACCAAATTATTTAAATTTTTAACAAAAGGTCTTGCATAATTTAATAATCCTAAGAATCGTTGGAGTTTCTTTGTTTCTTCTCTCTTGTCTGGAAATTCTAGAACCTTTTTACAAATATGTGGTTGTAATTTTATTTTTCCTTGTCCTATTTCGGTTCCTAAGAATTCTATATTCTTTCTAAAAAATTGTACTTTTTTATTACTGATTATTATTCCATGTTTAATAAATTCGGAGAAAACCAATTTTAGATGACTTATATGTTCTTCTTTGTTTTTTGAGAATACTAAAATATTATCTATATATATTATGATAAACTCTTTATATTTATTAAAAATATTATCCATTTTTCTTTGGAATATGGCTGGTGCATTTTTTAACCCAAAAGGCATTACTAACCATTCATAATGTCTTAAAGGACATGTAAAAGCTGTCCATTCTATACTGTCTTTATGCATTTTAACTTGCCAAAATCCTGACTTACAATCAAATTTACTAAAAATATATCTATATTGGATTCTATTTATTAGCTCGTTTTTATCTGGTATATCATAGTTATCTTCCTTAGTATTATCATTTAGTCTCTTATAATTTATTACCATTCTACTTTTTCCTCTAACTATTTCACTATGTTTTTTAACTATGAATGCTGCACTTCTATATGGGCTAGTACTTCTTCTAATTATTTTTAACTTATTTAGATCTGCTATATGCATTTCGAATTCTTTTATATCGTCATTACTAGCTTCTATCTTTGCTGTGCTAATTTTTAGATTTGGATTTAAAATATCTAATTTACATTCTGTTTTGTCCTTATCCCAATGAATTGTTGGATTTTCTCCAAAAATTTCTAATTTTTCTAATTCACTTATTAGTTGATCTATATCTCTATGTCCTGTATCTAACAGATTATATAATTTTTCATTATTTAAAATAGTTTCTATTGTGTCGTAATTTTCTATCTCTAAATATTCTTTAATTTCTTCGTCTTCTAAGCAAGTTTGAATTCTTTGTGACAAGTATAAAGGCCTTTCTCCAGTCATCTCCATATTGTCAAAAGAATTAGTTTCCCGATCCTTCCCCCTATATTCTTGGGTTGAATCATTCTTACAACTACCTTTTATATCACATTTACAATTATCTTTTCCTTCTAGTCCTAAAAGTCTCGTTTGTTTATTTGTAAATTTATCATCTTTATTTATTTTGAATTTATTGCTTGTTAAAAAAGTATTATATGGTAGAAAATGTTCTCTAAGAAATGTTAATCCTGTTCTGGTAAAGATTATGCCATGATATGCCAGTAAAATAAATGATAGTCCTAATATCATTTGATAAGGAAAACTTCTAATATATATTTCTGTTACCGGATATGGTTGTGTACAGTATATGTTATCTATTTCAAAAAACAATAAAGAATTATGTAATGTTGTATCATATGTATATGTACTTCCATCCATTTGTCTAGCTGTTCTAATATGGTATGCTTTTTCATAATATTTTTCTGGAATTAATTCTTGTTGGATTACTATATTACTAGCTCCTGTGTCTATTACTGCTAATAATTGTGTTTCAAAATCTCTTATTTTTATTCGAGTTTTTACTTCTATGGACGTTATATTTGATGTTCCTGCTTGTAATAATTCTAAATCATAATTATGTTTTATTTCTTCTATTCTTGGAGAGATTTCTAGATCTATGTTTTATTTCTTCTGCTTGTAATAATTCTAAATCATATAGAGATGTCTTTCTAATATAACTTTCTTGTGGCTATGAAGAATGATCTCGCGATCAGCATAAAGTGTACGTGAAGACTTTTTTTTTAACTATTACAACATTTATTAAAAAACTGAAAACATGTTTGTTGACGGACTTAAGAGATGACTCCATAGCATTATTGCTTCTGTTGACTGATTCAAACAATCAACTAACTTGAATTGTAGTTTTTCTGCTCATGTGACCACGTCACTATGTCAAATTTGGAGGTGGAGCACAAGAACATCTGGGATCAAGTTATTTTGTCATATATGTACATATGCATTAACATATTCTGCAATGTGAAAGCATCATTGTAAATATTGATCCATGGGCCTTAACTAAAAATCACTGTTTGAATGCATTATGTGCACTAAATGAGTAAGAAAGTGTGAGGACCCGAAAATTATTTTATATTTTATTTTATTTTTTGAATACATTTTCTTTACTTTACTTATTGTTTTAATTTCCTAGATATTTTTATAAGTGAGTCAAGATTTTTAATCATTTTTTTCTATAAAGTTAGTGTATGTTAAGTTTGTAGTGTATTATGGAAATAGGGTCCACTAGTGAGGTGTGTGCGATAAATTTTGAAGATTAGGAGGAGTTTTGTGCAAAAGGATATTATTTTATAAGGTGTTAAGAGATAATTAGAGGTGACTGGATATTTTAATATTTAGAAGACAATTAGATGAGGATTAACCCTTGAAAGCCATTTGTCAACAAAGCAATGGAGTTTTGACTTTGACCAAGACTAGTCTTGGCTTTATCTTGAAAAATTGGAGCAAAAATCCCTCACTTTCTTCTCCCTCTTGGCCGACTTTCTTGAGCAAGAAAAGAGAGAAAGAAAACTCCATTTCCAACCTAGAATCTTGCTTGAATCCTTGAGATTTCATCCTAAGCTTGCAATAATCTTACTTGAATCCTTGAGAATTCATCCTAAGTTTGCAATCCATACCATAGAAAGTGACATTAAGGAAGGAAGAAGGACTTTGGTGGAGAGATTTGGGGTTTTGTTTGCTTTTCTTCTTAGGGCTTGAAAGTAAACATATCAAGAAACCATCTTTTTCTTTTATTTCTTGCACTTGAGTAGATTTAAGACTTGATTTTGGTAGATTTCATAGAAAATTTCATAGTTTGTGTGGTGGTTTGAAAATTCCAGCTTGGATTGAGAAATTTCAGCTTCAATATGTTAATTTGAGCTTGGTTATGGTCTATTAGCTTGGCCATGTGGATTTTCCAGATTTTATATGTTATTTAGCTTCATTATAGGAATTTCCAGCTTGTGGTCTTGAATTTCAGCATAAGGTTTATAATGTCCAGCCTTGACATGGTGCTTTATGAGCTAGATAATTGTCTATTTTGGTTAGCTTTGTGGCTAGGAATAAGTATCTCTTATAGCCTATAACTTGAAGTCTTGATTTGGGTAGATTTGCCATGAAGTTATGTGTTGAATATGGAGGAAAATTTGAGGACAAAACAGGGGGAGGTGCTAACCGATTGTGTAGCAGCTTGATTCTTTTTTATTGTGGGGTGATTTTGTGATAAATTTGCCTAAGATACTTGGTAACCATTCAAGCCTCACTTATGTGTTGAAATTTAGATGAAATGGAGGGTTTTCATTGGTAATTTTCTCTAATTTGCTAGCTGCAATTGTTGCTTGTTAGCCAAATGGATAGTGAAGCCTTTTACCTTGTTTTTCTCCAACCTTTTCATGATGAGTTTTGGCCAAAACCTGTTCCAAACATTGGTTAGGGCTTTTGTGTGTTGAACTTGAGCAAAAACTATGAATTTTGGGAGGTGAAAACCTCATGATTGTGCTTGTTTCAATGCTGAAAATTTTGGGTAGGCAAGGCAGTTGTGTACCCTACTGTCTTGTAGCCTCAAAGTCTTTTGGTTTGGTGGTCTTTTGGATACAATCTTGCTCATTTCACTTGCTAAAACTTTGAACAACAATGGTGTGTTGAATTGGAGTGAATATCACAATTTAAAGAGGTGAACTACCTTGTTTTTCTTCACTGTTTTGCTGCTGGAAATTTTCAGTCATGAAATGAAATGAGGAACTCGTTGGTTACTCATGTTTCTTGGATCGAAATGCTCTCATTTCACTCCAAAACCTTACTTGAATCATTGCCCTAGAATACACTTGGATTTTCCTTGATTTGCACTTTCAAATTTGTCCTTGAACCTTGTGTTTTTGAGAGGCCCGCTTGTATAGGCGTATGGCTCATAGTTGAGCCTAATATGTGAACTTCGTTCACTTAAGTTTTGGATGGTTGGATCATAATATATTTATTTAGTTGTTCTTAGGGTTTGTTAGTGAGCACGAGCACAACCTGGGAACGAACATTTAGCGTTTTTATACTTTGAAACGGTGAGTGTACCACTTGCATGACTTGTTACTTAAGTGAACTATTTGTGACTGAAATTTATGATTTGTATGACTGTGACGTTGGTTTAATCTAGACTGGATGGGTGTGTACTTTATCACATTCGATTCTACTTGACTGTTTGACTGGTTTACTGTTCGTTTGAAATCTATTACTTGTGCATGAATTTGATGTTTTTTGGAGCCTAATATCTAACGATCTTACTGTGAATTTGAGCTCAAGTCTCATTGGTAGTTAATCGAATTGAGCAAGCAAGGGCTTGATCAAGGTAGATTGACGGGCTAAGAGGAAAACTGTCACTGATTCACTGAGTACTAGATTCTTCTGATATTTGGTATACTTAAGTATTGCCACCACTGTTTCTATTTGGTGTTTGCGCCCGGTAAGGGATATGATTGATGAATGAAAATTGGTGTAAAGCAGGAACCTATGGTCACTGTTTTTGTTTCTCTAAACATTGACGGAGTGTCAACGGGTTGGGATCAAGCTAATGCGACTGGAAAATTGGCTCCTGAGATCCATCTGTATCCTTTTACTTGAAGCACTTTGTGTTAGTTGTGGTGTTTACTTATCTTCCTAATTGATGCTTATATTTGACAGTTTAAAATTTGAACTATGTAATTTTCGATTGCGTGACCCTATGGTATCTCATTGGGCGAAAGCTCACTCTGTTACCTTTGTTTTCCTTACGGAGGGCGAAGTCTTTGGAACGTGATCTTTGGGAAAGATTGAGCTAGTTATAGACTTTAGGCATTTTGTTTAAGTTCTTCTGAAATAGTAAACCTTATATGTAATTGTATAGGATTGAATACTTTGGTTTGTACTTTAAATTTGAATCGTTAATGGCTCCATAGTATATAGTTGGGTTAAAATGTTTTGAAGCTACTTGTTCATTGTAATACCTTCTGAGAATATTTGGGTTAGTGAATCCTGGTGAGACCTGCGTAGGTAGTCCGCTAACCCTTAGGGTACACCCTAGGAAAAAGTGGGACTATCACAGAAAATGTCTCCAATTTTTTTAAAAGAGATATCCACATTTCAGAATAAGGATAATTTCATAAACCTCCATTGAGGTTTTCGACAATTGCAACCACCTTTCTTGAGTTTTGAAAAATTACATTTATTTCCCTTGGTGTTATGAAAAGAGTATAATAGTCTTGACAACTCTACATAGGTTAAGTGAAAAATGGATGTAAAGGAAAAAGGAAATTGCATTTTGCAAATATTTCTTTATTCAAAGCTCTAACTTCATCTTACCTAATACATTATATTCAATTTCTAGGTTATTTAAATGGACTTCTTGCTTAATTTTATAAATAGTCGACTAGTAGAGATGCATTTGTTAAAAACAGTTTCTTTACAACTTACTTAGCAAAGGGAAAAAAAGAAGTCCAACCATCAAAAGCCATGAAAATGGCCTAAATTTTATTGCAGAGGGCTGTTTTAAAATTTTTTACTTAGCAATCAATGCTGATATTTAATTTCTTTTGTCTTTTAATTTGTTTTGTATATCAAATAGGGGCAATATGGGATATTCATTAGAGTTTTTGTGCTTACATCGCTATTTGTTACCAAAATATACTTTTTAGGGGAGGCTTTTGTGAATTTTCAAACTTCAAGGGAGGTGGCTGCAATTGTTACAAATCTCCGGGGAGATTTCTAAAATTATTCCTTAAGAATAAGGGAACTAGTGGTTCTTTTTGTGCTACCAACTAGTGGTGTAGCTAAGACCTTCGGTTAACGGAAGTTTCAAATGTTTTTTGGATGAATATCGAGGGAAAAATTACTCAATAATGGATAAAAAATTGGAGATGCACCAAGATGCTATTGTAAGTGGCATATTTTACTATGAAAAATGCGATAACAAATTGATTATGTTACTAAATTTATTTAAAAATTGATACATCTTGGTAACAATGGTCCATTCTGTGCTGCCAACTAATGGTAGAACTAAGACCTTCAGTTAATGGGAGTTAAAAATGTTTTTTGGATGCATACGGAGGGAATTTACTCAGTAATGGATAAAAAATTAGAGATGTACCAAGAAGCAATTGTAAGTGGCATATTTTACAATGAAAAATGCGATAACAAAGTAAACCAAATACTTGTGCAAACCTACTTTAATATCCAAAAACTCTATTAATATATAATTCCATTTGGATTAGCTGCTTTTGGGATTGTTTTTAAAATGTTTTATTGCAACAATGTATATAAAAAACTTTTACTGTAGATGTTTTTGATGGTATTTTTGAAATATATTTTGAGATATTAAAAAAGTATAAAACTTTTTAGTGTATTTTTGAAAACTAACACTACCACTCATCACTGCCTCCTACCACCATCACTACCATCATCACCTCTCTCTCCTTCTCTCTCTTCCTCCTCCTCCCCCTCCCTCTTTCTTCTCTCCTTCTTCTCTTTCGTCCTCCTTCTTCCTTCTCTTCCCTTCCTCTTCTCCTCCCTTTTCTTGCCACAACCTTGCCGCTCTTCGATCTAGTTGCGGACAGCTTGGGGCGGGGGAGGTGGGAGGGGTAGGGGTTGTGGCGGGAAAGGGAAGGAGGAGAGAGAAGGGGAAGGAGGGAAGGAGAAGAGGTGGAAAAAGAGGGTGGGGGAAGAGAGAGGAGGAGGTGGGGGTGGGGGTAATAGATGGAAGAAGAAAATGGTGTACATGTAATTTTTAAATTTTTTTATATAGTTTGAGTTGTTTTTAATATACTGTACGAATGTAATGTTTTTAAAGTTATTTTTATTTGTGTAAGTTATTTTTGTTTGTGTATTACTGTAACATTGTATATGAAAAATTTGTTATTCAAAAAATAAGAAATCCAAACATAGATATTGTTTCAAAAACACTAAACTATACCTAAACTATATGAATAACTATGGGTCTGCTTTAAAAGCACTTGAGCCTATTTCAGGTTACGATGCACCTTTTAACTATACCTAAATTTTTACTTTAGTATCTAAACTTCAAAACAAGACATATGCACTTTAAACAAGACATAGTCCCTAAAATATAAAATTTATTTAATATTAGTTCTTAAAGTATTCTCTCCTACTCTTGTCCTTAAGGTATAATATATGTCCCACTTTAGTCCGAAATATAAAATTTGTCCTACTTGATTTGAAAATCTTTTCCACTTTTATCAATGATTTTATTTAAATGAGATAAATTTTATATTTTAGGCTCTAAAGTGTCTTATTTTAAAATTTATGAACCAAAGTAAGAGTATAGATAGAGTTGAAAGGGTGCAAAGTAGAATTAACTCAAGTAATAGCTGCGTTATTACAACTCACACAGCTATTTTGAAGTTTTTCATTTAAAAAAAAAAGTCCTTTCCTGAGTTACAGAATTAGATTTTTATTTTTAATTTTTTTTCTTGAAAGGATGTTGCAGAATTGAATGAATTGCATCTTAAATTCCCTAAGCATAAAAGAGTAAAAGGGAAAGGCAAAAGTAATAAAAAAATAAACAAATAAATAAAAAGAAAATCTTGCAATTGCTAAGTACCAAAAAAAACCTTTTTTAAGAGACATTTATAGGGCTGCTTGGTTAAAGGGTTTGGGAATCAAATAATGGAATGAACCCCTTATTTGTTGCTTGGGTTAAGTCTATTGGAATGCAATTTCTGGAATCATTTCTAAAAAATCGGACTTTTACCATTCCTGAGTAAATTGGGAGGTTTTGGACAAAACCCTCAACTCATTCCCGAGCAAAAATATTTATGACGAACCTACCCTCTTTTTTTCTTCATTACACGCCGCACCTTCTGTTTTTCTTCTTCATCAGATTTTCTACCTCTTCTACTTCACCGGTTGAACAACCATAACGATCAGTGGCTTTCGACTCTCCTTGGACAACGAATTCTAGAGTTGAAGAGTCTTCTACTAGGGTGAATTCCTTGATCCCAGGTCAGTGGATTACAAACTCCCTTGCCTCTGCAATTTTCTTTTCGTATGCAAGCTTTTCTCTTTCTTCTTCTCTGTTTTTTCAGGCTACTCACTTGGTAGCTGAAAATAAAGAAGAAAAGAAGGGAATCTGATACAATAACACTAACTGGACCAAATCTTCTCTGTTTTGCAAAAAAGTCTTCCTTCCATGAATTCATATTCTTTTGTCACAAAATCCAATAAGAAATTATTTCCGCAACTAATACACTATTATTGGTGAGAATAATACATGTTTTTAATCCATGTATTTTGTTGTAATACATGTATTTTAATTCACTTACTTCAACAAATACATTATTTTGTTCTTTTTTTTGGTGAGATAAATGTTAATGTCACTAGATTTGTCATTTTTATGTTTTTAATGTGTTTTCTTGGATTACACATTCAATGGAGGTCAATCAATTCTTGATCTTTTGGTTATTTGATCCGTGAATACTGGTATAGTTTGGGTGGGTTTCTACATGCCCTGTACCTGTTTGTAAAATTGTCTGCTTGAATAGCTTTCAGTTTCATAGTTATTCGTACATTAGGATTTCAAGTTTCAACCATCAATTTCGTTTGTTTATACTTATTTATATCTATACATCATTGTGTTTACGGATGTATGATGCATGTCTAGGCCCTTTTAATAAGATCAATTGATGTTTAATGCATTTGAAGATTTTGATGCCGTAATCTAGTTTGGTGAATACTTACGTTTGGTTGTCATATTGTTATGTAGACAAAGATGCCACGTTTGCCTATTAAAAACAGAAGACGCAAAAAATATCGAGGGGCAAAGCCAGATTTTATCAGGAATGATAATGGTTGTTATTACACTGTTTATGATGTGGTACTAGTTAATATTCATACATCTCAAAAGTAGAAGACGCCAAATAAAATCAAAAGAAGAAAAAGTCACTGAGCGCATGCAACACTTATTCAATTTGACTAGGGAGTGTGATGCTTATTGTATTAGCGAACTTCGTATGGATAGACGAACATTTGGGATATTATGTGAAATGATTAGAGACACTGGAGGTTTGAAAGCTACAAGAAACATGTCAATAGAAGAAATTGTTGCCATGTTTGTATATGTTTTGGCTCACCACAAGAAAAGTAGAACAATTTGTGGTCTATTTTGGAGAAGTAGAGAAACGGTGAGTCGTCAATTTAATCTTTGCCTCCTAGCAGTTTTGAAATTGCATACTATATTACTTAAGAAGCCTGAGCCTATTACCAAAGATTGCACAGATGAGAGATGGAAATATTTTAAGGTAATTCAAATATTAAAATACAATCATTTAATAAAATGTATGTTTTCATCTAAACTATCCAATATAGACATTTTAACTCATTTATATTTTTTATTTTTGTTAAAATAGAATTGTTTAGGTGCCTTAGATGGGACATTAATAGATGTGACACCACCTACCGAACAAAAATCAAGATACCGAACGAGAAAAGGAAGTATTGCAACGAATGTATTAGGGGTTTGTTCTCCTAATATGCAATTTATCTATGTCTTGCCTGGTTGGGAAGGTTCGGCACATGATGGTCGTGTGCTTCGAAATGTTATCTCTAGACCAAATGGTCTTAGAGTCCCACAAGGTAAACATATATTGCAGTATTCAATACCATTCAATCAATTTTTTTTTCGAAAATAAGGTAGTCTAGTATTAATTTGTACATGATTGAATTTTGAAGGTTGTCATTACTTGGTGGATGCTGGATATTGTAATGCTGATGGATTTCTTGCCCCTTATCGAGGGCAAAGATATCACCTTAATGAATTCAATGGTTATCGACCACAAAGACCAGAGGAATATTTCAACATGAAACATTCTAAAGCTAGAAATATCATAGAAAGATATTTTGGATTGCTAAAAGGAAGGTGGAAGATTCTAGCATCCCCTTCATTTTTTCCAATTCAAACACAAGTGCGAATAATTATGGCATGTTGTCTGCTGCACAACTTGATAAGGAAGTTCATGACTTTTGATCCACAAGAATTACTACAAAGTGAAGAAAATGAAAGTGAAGATGAAGACAGTGATGAAGAAGTAGAGTGCATATCCACTATTTTGCCAAGTGATCAATGGGCAAATTTTAGAAATAATTTAGCACATGAAATGTTTGACAATTGGAGGGCTGGACTTAGTATTTAGCTATGAATGGATGTTTAGCTCTTAGACTTATTAAATTTGGATTGACATTTGATGTACTCTTGTAGTGGATTTGTGAATTAGATTGACACTTGATGTATGTTCTTTTAAATTTGGATTGACTTTTAATTGTATGTTCTTTTATGTGTTTTGTTATATTATAAATTTCAGTTATATGCTATTGTGTATCAAAATTAATTGATATTTATGGGTTGACTTCTAAATGATAGGATGGAGAATGATGAAATTGTACGTGGAAGAGGGAAAAATAAATGTTTTTGGACTGGTGAAGAGGTAAAAGTGCTCATAGAATCATTGCAAGAGTTGGCTTGTGATCCAATGTGGAAATCAGATGGAGGATTTAAAAATAATTATATGAGCGAATTGCTTAAAATTATCTTGCGTAAGCAACCTACTTTTACCAAACAAGTCAGCCCACATATTGAATCAAAAGTTAAGTGGCTGAAAAATAGGTTCCATGCAATTGTTGAAATGTGCAAAGAAAGTGGTTGTAGTTGGAATGATGCTGAGAAAAAGATTTCTTGTGAAAAACAGTGGTATGATGATTGGTGCAAGGTAAGAAATTGATTACTTTTTACATTCTGATATGTTCTTTTTCAACCTTTTATTAAGATTATCATTTATCTTTCTATTCTATCTCTAGACTCATAAGGATGCGAAGGGCCTTTGGGATGTCAAATTTCCATATTTAGGAGATCTTGAAATTGTATATGGAAGAGACAGAGCCACTGGAAATGTTGCTGAAGATTTTGCACAAGTTGTCCAAGATATGGAAGATGTCCAAAATTTGGAGGAAGGACATGAAGGGCTTGATGCTATGTCAAACTCGGATAATGATAAGGTAGAAGAAGATGAAGTAAATTCCATAGAGCAATCAACTCAACCAAGCTCAACAAGTACAAGAAATTCCAAGAAACAAAAGAAACAATCCCCTCCCATTGCAAATGTGTCAAAAAAAATGAAATCTGCATCAACAACAAGGGGTGATCTTGATGCATCATTGCAACTTCTCACCAGCAAATTTGGAGATTTCGTGGAGGGAATTCAAGCTAATTTCACAACTATGGCAGCAGCCATGTCAAATGAGGATAAACGTGAGCAATTGGTCTCCGATAGAAGAGATCAAGTTGTTGCTGAGTTAATGAAACTTGCTTTACCGAGTGGAGATGTAATGAATGCAGCCGACATACTTTCGGAGCAGATTTCCAAGCTTCATGTGTTCTACAATCTTCCTGCAGAAATGAAACGACAATATGTAATTAACCTCCTTTATCCTCCATCTACTCGCTGAAGTAAAATTATTGTTAGCTGGAAAGTGATGATTTGATGGCAATTTCTTTTTGTTATGGTGATTGTTAGATGGTTATATGATTAGTCTTTTGGAGATTGTGGACATTGAGTGGCACTCTCGACTGGATTAGACAATTGACTTGTATTTGGTATGGTTAGCTTTTGTGATTTGAGTCTCCTTCTTTTGTTCATATATGTAAGGAGAGATCTATTTCATATCATTATCTAATATAAAAATGCAACTTTCAAATACGTTATTTTAATTTTCGTAAATTTGTTTAAATATAAAAAATTGGTTAAATAGCGTATTAAATACAAAACCTGCTAATTTCCCATAAAGAGCTGGTATCTTATGAGTAATTCCTTTTTTTTTTTTAAATTTTACATATTTAATTTATGTTAAATACAAAACATACTAGTTTTCCTCTGGGCGCTATTTAATCAATTTTTTTCATAAAGAATTGGTATGTTTTCCATAAAGAGTTGGTACAAAACATACTACAAAACCTGTTAGTTTCCCTTAAAGAGCTGGTATCTTATGGGCAATTTTGTTTTTTTAACGTTCACATATTTAATTTATGTTAAATACAAAACATACTAGTTTTCCTTTGGGCACTATTTAATCAATTTTTTCCATAAAGCTGGTACAAAACCTGCCAGTTTTCCATAAAGAGCTGGTATCTTATGGGCTATTTAACCAATTTTTCATATTTAAATAAATTTCCAAAACATAAAATAACGTATTTGAAAGTTGCGTTTTTATTTGGAAGAACACATTCCTTGGATGCATTTTTCACCCTTTGGGAAGAGACTAAAAAATCGTCACCTTTTGGGTGATTGTTTAAAAACTCCTTTTTTTGGGAATTTACTCCTTGTTAATGCAGCCACTATATTTATTTTCTGGTATTAATTTTTTTATTATTTATGATTTTCTTATGTTTTATCAAAAAGTTAATAACTATTGTAGTTACAATTATGAAAATGTTAATTTGTCGTATGTGTAATTCTTTTGTTTTAGAAGAATTGTTATATCAGGGGTAAATTTAGAATTTAATTGCATTTAATTCCGAAATACTCATCAAACCAAGCATCAGGAATTGGAATAATGCTAATTCCAATGTGTGAACCAAGCAAGATATTGGAATGAAAAGTTTTAATTCCAAAACCAGAGTCTATGATTCCAATTACAATTCCAATTCCTAAACTTAAACCAAGCGCCCCCTAAGTTGTTCTCTAGAATAACGGTTCTAAAATTCAAATATCCATTCCAAACAGTCATATAGCAATATATTCGTAAATCAAGACTTTCGTCTCAAATTCATTTCTCACACGATCACACACTCAAACACGCATATTCTTCCTCTTTCTCTGCTTTTCCCCCCCTTTGAATCTTTGATTTGTTGATTCTGATCTCCGTTCAATGCTTCCGTCAAGATTTAACAATTCCAGTTTCATCCACATGAGTTTCAAGTAAGTTCAAGCCTTTTCTTTTCTGATGATTTTCTAATTCTGCTTGCGTATTTTTTGTAATCAATCCATTTTTCCGTTTCTCATTTCAGTTTCACTTTTATTATATTGAAGTTCTTCTTGTTTTAACGATGTAGCATTCTGACTTTGATACTGTTTTCTAGTTTTTTGTCTTTGGCGGAATCATTCTTGGAAACCAATTTAGGGTTTCATTTTTTCACTCTTTGTTTTCTTTAATTCCCATTTTCAGGGATTTTCGATGTTAATCCCTTTATCAATTGACTTGCAAATTCTCTTGTTTTTATTATTTCCCTTTTTTTTCTCTTTTGCACAATTTTCGTACACTATTTTAGTTTTTTTTCTTCCATTGATTTTCTTGTATCTCCCCAAATTTTGCATATTTCTTTTTTTGGTTTCATTTCTACTTTTTTTTCAGCAATTTTCTTTACGTATTCAGTGATTTTTTGCGTTTTTTTTTCTTTGAGTTTATTATTTCTGGGAATATGTTTTCTCACCTTGACAATATCACTTAATGTTTTACTAATTCTGATTCTTTTTTCCTTCACCATTTTTCTTACTATTTTCTTTTTCCTCAATTACACAATTTTTTTCCCAATACCAATTTTAGGGTTTTTATTTTATATTTTACTCTGACTGATTTTCTATTTCCTTCGGATTTTTCCTTTGTTTTTTCTTCCCTAGATCTATTTTGTAGATATTCCTTTGGTTTCCTTTGAAAATTTTCAATGATTTTGTTTATGTTTTTCTGTTTGCTTTACTAATCTTCAATTTTTCTCCATTTTTCATTCTTTTTTATTTTATTTTTCTAAAAATTTTCTTGATAGGGGTCTAACACTTTTTTCTGTGATTCTGATTTTTTTTGTTTTTTTCCATCTTGTTCGATTTTGATTCCTTTCCACTCTTTTCTTATGTGAGCTACCCTTTTCTCTGGAAACCAATTTAGAGGATTTTGCTTTTTTGTTTTTGTTGTCCCCTGTTTCTTTGGAAATTATCTTTGTTTTGAAATTATCTTTATTTTTCCTTCCTTGTTCATTTTAAGTTTATTTGGAAAATCAACTTAGATAGCAATTTGAAACTGGTATTTAACAATTCCCATTTCTAACTAAATTTTTGTTTTTTCTCAGGCATTGCTTTACAATTGCTTCCGAGGAGTTCTCAACCTAGTGATTGGTGCTAATTTATAAACCTCTATCATCTATGGTTCTTTTATTGCTTGAGGTAAGGCTTCAGTTCTCTTGTATTTTTATGGTGGTCGTAATTGGATTTGCTTGTGTTTATGTCACTTCTGATACGAAGCATTCTGGTTTTGTATCCAAATTTTACATGAATGCTGGCCTGTGATGTTAATTATTGTTATGTGTAAAAGAAGGATTTCAAATACTTGCATATAACACAGTGATAGAGTTTGCTATTGGGTTTTGGAGTAATTTGCCCTTGTAAATGAGTAACAGATACAATCCTTATTTAAGCACTTGTCCTAGTGGGTCGTTGTAAGTGATGGAAGAAAGTAATTGAACTGTGTACCAAAATTCATAGTGATTGGCCTCGAGCATTTAGAGTGATGAAACAAGAATAGGTAATACTGCCCCCTGAGATTATTGAGCTTTCGGTCGTTTCTTTTGGTTTCCGCAGTTGATGAAACTAGTTCAGTTTTGGAATGATAGTCAATTTTGCAATATTGAAGATAAGAACTTGGAGAAGCTAAGAAGTTAGGATTCAGATATTAGGTTTTAGTGCTTTGTTTTGTTTCAACGGTCAAGGAGTCCAGATCAATTAATCTAGCATAATAGATTTTGGAACATTGAAGATAAGAACTGGGAGAAGTTATTTAGGCTTTAGTGCTTTCATGTGTTAAACAATTGAGGAAGTCAGTTCAGATGTTTTAGGATAGTCAACTTTGGAATATTGAAGATAAGTATTTGCAGAAGCAAAGGAAGTAGAAGTCAAAAATTTTAGGAGTCAGCTTTATAGTCAACAGGAATTTAGTGAAAAGAAACTCAATTCTGATCATGATGCAGCAGACCTGAGACAGGTGTTGGCATATAGGTTGGTTTATTAGGCTTTCTTTCACACACTAATAGGTAATTTTTATATTGATGATAAGGACTTAGAGAAGTTAAGGAGTTTGAAGTAAGTTATGATTTAGATCCAAGCCCTAATCCCAACCCGCAACCTCTCCTTCCCGACTCTCCTCTTTCCTCATCCTCAACCATCATAGGCCTCAACGCCGACCCACAACATCTCGCCTAGCTATTTCCCACTTTCAACCCCTTCTCCAACATCACCTCCCCACCCTACCACACCTTCCCTTCTTCATACCAGACAACCATTGTTCCCACCACCTTCTATCCTACAGTCATCCCTCCTCTTTTCCCTCCACCTCTCTTCTACCATCCACATCCCCATTTCCCTACCAACCCCACATCCAAGCACCAATCCTAACCCACAACCTCTCACTCCCAACTATCCTCTTTCCCTATCCTAAACCATCCTAGGCCTCAACACCAACCAGTAACATCTTCCCTCCCTATTTCCCAATTTTAATCCCTCCTCCCCCACCACACCTTTCTCCTTCCCCTCTCCCCTTTCATCATAGTTGACCATTGTTCCTGCCATCTTCCCTCCTAGACTAAGACTTGTAAGTTCATTACTTTAAGCTTGTCATACTTGACCAAGACCTTCAATAATAGTAAGAACATTTTACAGTCTCAAATTTTAGTAAGTTGTCTACTCTCTTGCCAATCATGCACACAAAAATTTTGGTTTTCTTCACCCGCATTCTCTACTATCTCTCCCTACTTTAGCCCCTATTTCCTCTCCTATCGTCACCAACCCAAGCCCTACAAATGCCACCACTAGCCTACAATCTTTCCTCTTTCCTCTTTCCTCCCCGCTCCCCAAACCCCACCCCCTCCTCATTCTTCTCTTTCCCATAATTATACCAAACTACTGCTCCCATTCCCTGCTTCCACCCCTCTCATTCCCCTTCATCTCTCCTTTACCACCCCTGTAGCCCCCCTTCCTGCCACAAAAGCCCTACCCCTCCCAGGCCACCACAACTCTCTTCACCGCAACTTTCTCCATTGCCTTCTATCTTTTCCCTCCATTCTGATCTGCTCTTCTCCCCTATTATCCACACCCATCTCTCCTATAAGACCCTTGCAGCCCACCTTCCTGCCACGAAAGCCCACCACATCTCTTCACCGTAACTTCCTCCATTGCCTTGCATCTTTTCCCTTCACCCCCAATCTGCTCCCCTCCCCATCCCCATCTCAACCACACTCTCTCGCTCTCTGAGCCCTCAGCAACCAGTACCCTTCCTTCCCCAGTAGCCAACCCCTAGGCTCCAACCCCAACCTGCAACTTCTCCACTCCCTCCTGCCCTCTTTTCCTCCTTCCACCTTCCTTTGTTCATCCCTGCTAACCATTGTTCCCACGCTTTTTCTCGCTCTTCGAGCCCTCAACAACCACTCCTCTCCTTCCCCCGTAGCCAACCCTAGGCCCCAACCACAACCTACGACCTATCCCCTCTCTACTGCCCTCTTTTCCCACTGCCACCTTCCTTTGTTCATCCCTCCTAACCATTGGTTCCCACCACCATGCCACTTTCTGCCACACCTTCTCATTCCTCTCCATCTCTCTCTTACCATCCACACTCCCTCTCTCCTCACCACCCAAACAGTCCACATCCAAGCCCCAACCCCAAACCCCAATTGACCTTTATTCCACCCGCCTTCTCTTCCTTGACTAAAAATTTAAATTCACTACTTTAAAATCAGCATGTTTGACTAAGACTTTTTAATTCTTGAACTATCATCACTAAAAATTCGCTTTTCTTGGATAAATGGTTGTCTCATGTTGATGCTAAGTTTTAATTAATAGTAAGTTGATAAGATAAGGTCATCCACTCTATATAATTCTTGCATACCAAAATTTAGGTTTTCTTTCACCCTCCTTCCCCACCATCTCTTCCTATCTTGCCTCCTCCCTCCCTTCCCCCCCTCCCTGGTATTTTCCTATTGCCATCAACCCAAGAGCCACAATACCACCAACAACCGGCAACATTTCCCTTCCCTATTCTCCAAACCAAACCACCCCCTTTCCCCTCTTTCCCGTGATCAACGCCAACTACTACTCCCATTCCCTTCTTGCACCTCTCCCCTTCATTCCCCTCCACCTTTCTCCTACTATCCACACACCTCATCTCCTATGTCTTCCCAACCCTGCAGCCCCCCTTCCTACCCCAGCAGCTCCACCCTTCCCAACGGCCCGCTGTATCTTTCTCCACTACAACTCCTTCCCTTTTCTTTCCTTTATTGCTCCACCTAGTACCCTCCCCTGCTCTACCCCATCCCAGCCACCTTCTCGCTCCCTAGTTCCTTAACAACATCTCCCATGCCTTCCTGACAACCAATCCCTAGGCCCTAACCCCAATCCCAACCTGCAACCTCTCCCCTCCCTATTACCCTCTTTTCCGCAGCCCACCTTTCCCTACGGGTGTTCACACTTCGGGAAAAACGCAATAACCGACGAATCCAATTTAGATTAGAAATTGAATATTAGTAAAACAGAATTCAGGAAAATCGATTAAGGTCCAATGTTAAAATTTGGTAAAATAGCTTGGAAATCGATATTGAAATTCAATTTTCGAATTCCAGATTGCCGATTGAATTATCGAATTTCACATTTTAATTAAGTATTTTATATATTTCATGTCTAATAATATATCATATTACATGATAATGTATTAGTCAATAGTGTTATAATTTTTACTTATAAACAAATATGCTACCTTAAAAGCACATTAACACATTAATAACTTTTATAATATTAATTAAATAGTAAATATACTTAGCTAATCTATATTAGAAAACTAATCTAAAACTTAGGATATTTTACCAAAATATTGATTTTCTGTCCAAAATTCAATTACCAAGTAAAAGTTTGAATAGTAATTGGATGCTAACCTTGTTGAAAAAAATCAAAAATAAAAAATAAAAAATGTTATTACTGAATTACCAATTACCGGCCAATTAACACGCCAACCTTCCCCTATTCATCCCAACCAACCATTGTTCCCACTACGTTCTCTCCTGCTGCCATCCCTCCTCATTCCTCTCTGCTTCTCTCCTACCATCCATACCCTCTTTCCTTCCCTTTCCCTAACCCCTTCCTGCCCTCATCCTAGGCCTTAAACCCAACCCCAACCCGCAATATCTCTCCTCACTACTGCTCTCTTATCCCCCTCCACCCCTCTCATGTTCATCCCAACCAACTATTGTCCCTACCACCTTCCCCTCTTATTCACCTCCGCCTCTCCTTTCCTTACCCTACCCACACCTCCCATTCATGTCACCTCTCCTCCCTGCTCTACCCCAAACCCTCCTTAAATTCCCCCCTCCTCCCTATTGCCACCACCTCCCAGTGCCACACAAACAGCATGCAGCCTCTAGCCTCCAGTACTCCCATTCCATCCCTTTCCCTCTTTTCCCCTTATCATCGCACTCTTTGCCCTCCCCTGTATTCCCTATCCTCTCGCTATTTTTCCGCAGTCTTCCATCGTCCTCTTTCCTATCCCTACCATCTCTCCACCATACCCTAGCCACTACTTTCTCCTACACTTCCTCCCTCCTCTTTTCTAATCCCAGTACCTCCACCCCTGTCCTAGCCACTGCTTTTCCCCACTCTTCCCCCTCCTTTCCCATCCCTCCCAACTCCCAATTTTCTCCCACCCCTTCCACTCTTGCATTTTTAGATTTTTTCCCCTACCCCGCACCCCTTCCTCCTCAAAGAAAATAAGTTCAAAATTATTTTAGGAGTAGAAAATTATGAAAACATTTCTCCTCGATCAGTTTAGGAGTAGAAAATAAGTTCAAAGATTATGATGTGTGAAAAAATAGGATAGAAACTTTTATTAAATCTATTGATTTTGAGTTGTGGCTTGTTGTTGTGGATGGCACTTATAAAGCTTTAATCACTAAAAAGGGAAAAACTAGAGAAAATATTAAGAAAGAGTTAAATGAAAATGATAAAAAATGTTGGCACAAAGGATACAAGTTATTGATATTCTTTGTAAAGCTTTGCATCAAGATAAACTAAAGAGAGTAAAGGATGTAAAGTATTGAAGAATTTGGAGAAGATTATAAAATATTTATGATAGTAAATATCATAATTTTAGTGAAGACAACGAAGAATGGCCAACCTCAAATTATAATGAAAAATGAGTGATTTAATAATTGAAATGATTGTTAGAAGTTTGTACAAAAAGTTAAAAAGAGCTAATGAATTCAATAAAATATTAAAATTTCAATTGACTGAGTGTACATTAGAGAAGGCACAAATTAGAGAAGAAAATAAGAAGCTAAAAGCCACTATAGATAGCTTAAAAAACTCTCACAAAAAGTAGAAATTCTAACAAGGAATTGAAGAAAGAAAATGAGAAGTTGAAAGGAAAAGAGAAAGTTTATGAATTTTTAAAAATTGAACATGGAAACATAAAGAAAATAATTAATGATTTAAATTTGTGCTTAATCAAATTATCTTGTAAGAAAGAAAAGATTGAAACTATAAATACAAAAGAAAAAAAAATTGTTGTAAGAGTAAAAATGGATAAAAAAATTCTAATGGTGATAAGAGGAATTTAGTTAAGGCTAAAGAAATGTGTCCACCAAAAATATCTTGTAATTATTGTAAAAAAATTACACATCTATGCTTTCAGTGCAATACTAAGAAAAATACTATGAATCAAAACAAATACATATCGGTTAAAAAGGAGAAATATATCAATGATAACAAATATCCCATAAAGGTTCAAATGAGAAATAATGTCAAAAGTACAACATACTCTAATGCATACCACAAAAGAATATCATCAAACCATATTAGAGGGAATAAAAGTATTTTATATGATTGTTCTATGTATAATGGTTATAGAAAAGATCCCAATATTTATGAAGATACCAACAATGCAACCTTTAAGAATTATTAATATAGCTGCTATTTGTGGACATAAATGCGTTCACTTATTATCTATGTATGATTGTGTATGATCTTATATGATTCAATTATTTATCATTAGTTAAATGAAGAATGAATATAAAAATGAATTTGGATAAATTGATGCACTTGCTTGTTAGGCTTATTAGATAAATGAAATGATTGTATTTCTTGAAAATATTTATAATGGTGTATGACCTTATATGATTTATTTGAGGGTTGTTAGTTTATTGAAGAGTGAAAAGCAAAAAAATAATTTTGGAAGAATTTGTACACCTACTTGAAATTAATCCTTGTTGGTTCAGCTATCTCATGAATTGAAAATTAAATTCATTATCTAATGAATATGGATGAGATTTGAGAACTAAAATGTTTTTAGGAAATTTGAATGAATTGGAACAATTATTCTATGATTGCTATGATATTCTAGTGTCATTGAGTTGAAATTGATGAAGAAAGAAAAGCAACAAAAGAGCATGAAAAACTTTATTTTTAAAGTTGCAAAGAAGTGAAAGGAATAGAAGAAAAAGTGCTTCAAAACTCCATATGTCTTTTGAAATGAAGAATGGCTAAAAGTGAAAATGATTAGCAAATGGAATCACGAACTACGCACTTCATGATACTAGATGATGAGGTAACTCTATCTCCCATTCTAATGTTTTTGCTTGAAAATTTGATGATGCTGATGTTGAAGTACTTATGCTTAAATTACATGATACATTAAGAGAATCATATATTTAGAAAAAGGAATTGAAAATCAAAATAAATGCTTTGTTGAATGAAAACCAATCTTTTTCAAGAAAATAAAAGATTGAGAAAAGAAAATGATGATTTCAAGAAAATAGAGTTGAGTTTATGTGCAAAAAAAGATGATTTGAAAAGGAAGTTAGATAAGAAAATAAAGTTTTACGACAAAAATAATGGAGGAGCAAATTTTATTAAAAAATGGGAATTGATGACATTAGCAATTTTCTTGAAAACGAGAAACAATGTGTTTTAGAAAAGAAAAAGTTAGGAATACAATGGTTAACAAAAATTTTATCACTATAGAAAGGATGGTTTATTGTTTGTAAAATTTTCTCATATTAAAAATCATAATGTTATGTGTAATTGTTGTTGTCAGCATGACTACATGAAAATGATAGTTATGTGAAAAGAAATATCAAGTTAGGAATGAAGTGTCATTCGGGTATTGAAGGATGCAACTTACCCCCATGGACCCAAAGAATAAATGGGTACCAAAAGTGAGATCTCTTGCATAGGTATCCAGGAAGAAATTGATTCAAATGAAACTTGAAAGATTGTGCAAAATGTCACTCAAAAACTCATGAGCATGAATGGTTGAAGAAGGGTGAAGGAATTAAAGATGTACATGGAAGACTAGAACTTGGTGGTTTGGAAAGGAGAAAGAAATGAAGTTCTCATCTACCACATTCAACTTTGTACTATGGAATAGATGTTAAAGCAAGCATCTACCTTGGGCAATGAGGATGATAACCAATATAAGTAGATGGAATGTTATTGAGGTATACTTTTAGAAATTAACTTTCTTACCTCAAATTGTGTATGAGGCAAATAAGTTATGCTTCAATGCTTGATTGATCTGTATCACGATTTGCACTCCTATGAGAATAGAAAACATGGATATAAATGTCTAATTGCTTTAAAGTTCTATTCATATATATGATATGTGTGAATATGTAATTCAAAATGATGTGTTTGGACATATAAATTCTTGATTATAATTCTTAAATGTATTTCAAATATATTCATGATTTGTAAAAGAAGGGAGAAGCTTTACCAAGAGCCTTATGTGGTAGAGAATTATTTATGTATATTTGCTATGAGCCTTGGATGTGAACTATGCAAGTTATGTAACTTTGATATAGTTTAACCACTACATACAATGTATCTCTTATTTCATGTATAAGAGCATTCTATCCTAAATTAGTTAAACTTAGCATATTATTTTGTGCAAGTTAAATGATTGTGATGTTATTCGTTAAATTTGTAATTAAATGATATATCTATGCATTTTGGCATCACAAAAGAAAATGAATTAGATACCCATCTAGTGTTCTTCATATCTTCATTCATGATTAGAAAGATGGAATGTTCTTAACCTTACAATAAACGAGCTAATTGTATAACATGTGCTTAATTATTGATCAAATCTTGTTTTGATGATAGATTTATATAATCCTTGGTTCTTATTGATGCATTTTTTTTCGGTTAGGAGGAGCAATTCTAAGAATGAGCAAAATTTATTTTGAAAATGATCTTTTTTGATGAATTTCCTTATATGTACTTGATCATATGCCTTTGAAGGGAATAATTCCTTTATTTTGATTCATACCCATATCCTTACTTAATTTACATGTTTATTCTATTGGCGAGATACTTGATTAGGGGGAGCCCAATATTTTACCTTATGAGAACCTTTTTGTTGTGGCGCTTGATTATAGAATATGCTTGATTCCTTCTTCATGAACAACTTCTCTTCATACTTACATACTTTATTTTGATGATGTCAACAGGGGGAGAAGATGGAATGATATTTCTTAAAGTGTTGAGTTTATACTTAAGGAGACTTTAACTTGAATTCTATCATTTGAGATACCATATAGTAAGGGGGAGTCTATATGAATTTATCAAAGAAATCATCATTTTGCTTGTCATCATCAAAAAGAGGGAAGTTGAAGACTGAAGTTGATTGGTCCTTGGTTTTAATGATTAACGAATCAAAATGATGATTTGGACTAATGGTTGTTCATGATAAATTTTCTAGAAACAGTCCAAAGTCAACAAGCCAAAAAGGGGGAGATTGAAAATTTAGATTGATCAATCCTTGATTTTGATGATTAACAAGGCAAAAATGATGATTTGAACTAATGGTTGTTCATGAGAAATTTGTTAGAAACAGGTCCAAACTCAACAAGGAAAAGAATGAAGAAAAATAAGTTGGAATGCAACATACCACTCAAGATCGAACGTCCAAAAAATGAAGAAAATATGAACTTTGATGGCCAGATGATGGCTCGGATGCACAAATTACCTATCGAACTTCGGGCAAGTTGGCTAAGTTTTTTGGAGACTCTTTATTTTTGTCGGTCACACCTCGAACCACCTATTGTTCGTTTGAAATTCCCAACGAAGGATAGCTCAACAAAACCTTTGGATGTGGTGTTGGATGTGGACTTTTTGGATCAAACATCCAATAGGGTGTTGGACGCGTGGTTTGGACATAAAGCATTGGGATCGAACGTCTGACAGCTCCAATAGCTAGTTTTTCAAAACCTACTTTTATGACCATAGAAGAGCTTTTTTAGACCAAAATTTCATTCCCTAAAAATATCAAGAGATCTGAAACATTGAGAGACTTTTGCTTACAATAGTTACAAGTTTCTAAGAGTGATTTTGTGAAAAAAAAATACTCTGCTTTGTATAGTTGTAATTAGTAGTGAGGTTGAAAAGTTAAGAGTCAAGATTGTTCTTCATTGTATTTGTGAAATCATTCAATTGTGGCATAGTAAGGGTTGACTTGAGGGAAGTCATAAAATTCTTTGGTTCAACTATGGGGTGTTTAAAGTGAGTAAAGAGTGAACCTTCTTATGTACAAGGTGGTTTGCTTCACCATCAATTGAATAAGTTACAAATGGAATGTGATAGGTTTGCATTCCTTTTATTTTGTTTTTCACTTTTTTTTCATTTATTGTGTGGTTAAATTGTCTAAGGCCCTAGAGCAACCTAAGAGGGAGGTGAATTAGGATGAATAAAAATCATGCGAGTAATTGCAAATATTCACCTAATGAAAATGTTTCAAATAAAAACTCATAAAGATAGAGCAAATGACTCAATTAATTCAATAAAACTCAGCAAAGATTGCACAATTAAGTAGTAAAAAAAAGGGTAAAAGATAGAAATGCAAACCGACAGACTTCTAAGTTTTGCCAAACTTGAATCAATCAACTAACTTCTTCAATTGATGGTGATGTTAACCAACTTGTACAAGTAAAGGCTCACTTTAAATACCTTTAGTTGAGCCAAGGAGTTTTACAATTCTCCTAGTTATACCTCAACTAGTTATAATAGAAAGTTCATTTAACCAATTAAGAACTACTTACAAGTGAGACTCACCTTATATAGGGTTTTACTTCTGATCAATGAGAAACCTTATAAACCTAAGAGCTTTCCCACATCTATACAATATTCAAAGTATTTTTTTTCTACTAAAGAATCATTCTTGAAATCTTCTTCTTCTCATACTTGGAGGTATTTTTAGATGGTAAAACTTTGCCCCAAAAACTTTTCCAACTGTTAAGAAACTAGCTATTAGAAAATTGGCAAAAGTGTTTCTTCTTCTCATACTTGGAAGTATTTTTAGATGGTAAAACTTTGCCCCAAAAACTTTTCCAACTGTTAAGAAACTATCTATTAGAAAATTGGCCATTAGGAGTATCGGACGTCCTATCCTCTTCTCTGCGTCCGATGTGTGCGTTTGATAATATGTTCTCAGCTCTTGTCGGATGACCAATAGAGTTTGTGTGTCCGACAAGTTTTGCATTTGACAAAGGTCAGAATGTTGAGGTGTTATTCTCAAATTTATGGAATGGCCGATCCAAGGGGCTTGCGTCCAACAAACACGGACATCTTCTATTTCTTCTTGACCTTCATTCCTTCCAATTCCAATGGACCAAGACCCTATCTTAAATCATTTTTCATGTAAAAATATTAGTCCAAATGATCATTTTGTTTCGTTATCTTCAAAACAAAGGATTGATCAACCTAAGTTTCAATCTCTCCCTATTTTATGATGACAAATAAAGTAATGATTTTTTTGATGAAATAAACTCAATAAACTCCCCTTAAGTACAAGCCACCTTCAAAGAAATATTATTCAATCTACTTCCTCTTTTGGCGTCATAAAAAATTAATCGTGCAAGTACGAAGATAAGTTGCAAGTAAAACTCCCCCTATGATTAAAGCCCCATCAAATTTCATCATCATTCTCATCAAATATCTCCAATTTCAAATAACTATTTGAATTGTAAATTATTTGAGATATTTTTACTGTAACACTTTTTGTGATGTGATGTATGTGAAATAAGAAGGTAATTGAGAAGATAAAAAAGTGTATTGAAAATTGTGATGATGATGTAAGCAAATATATTTGGGTAAATAATCTCCTGTCCAAACACATATGTAAATCAAGTAAGAAAAAGGAGATGAATCGCATTCAAGTAGTTACTTTCCTTCAAAAGCATATTAACAAGTACACACAAGAGAATCATGTAAAGAAATATTTTTAAAGTAATTTTTACTCATCCTTATCTATTTTAAAAAATATAAATAGGCACCAAGAGGTACGTAAAAGTATCATCAAAATAAGAGTTCAAGCACATATGATGCAACTTCCTCATTTATTGTGAGAATAAGGATATTCCATCTTTCTAATCATGAAAATATAAAGAACACTGGATAGATACCCAATTTATTTTCTTTTGTAATGTTAATATGAATAGATATAACATTTAAGTGTAAAGATGGCAAATAACATCATTGTAGACACCAAATTTTTGTCTTTTTTTTTATATTTTTTTGAATTTTTAAAAATAACTATGTAAAGAAATAGGAGATGAAATCAAGTAAGAAAATCAAATAACTATGTAAATCAAGTAAGAAAAAGGAGATGAATCACATTCAAGTAGTTACTTTCCTTCAAAAGCATATTAACAAGTACACACAAGAGAATCATGTAAAGAAATATTTTCAAAGTAATTTTTACTCATCCTTACCTATTTTAAAAAATATAAATAGGCACCAAGAGGTATGTAAAAGTATCATCAAAATAAGAGTTGATCAAAATAAGAGTTCAAGCACATATGATGCAACTTCCTTATTTATTATGAGAATAAGAATATTCCATCTTTCTAATCATGAAAATATAAAGAACACTGGATGAATACCCAATTTATTTGCTTTTGTAATGTCAATATGAATAGGTATAACATTTAAGTGTAAAGATAGCAATTAACATCATTGTAGACACCAAATTTTTGTCTTTTTTTTATATTTTCTTAAAATTTTGTCTTTTTAGGGGGTCATTTATTTATATGCATTTGAATGTCTATTTTTCTTGTTTTGTAGGATTTTTTGTCTAAAAAAAGAAAAAGAAAAAGAAGAAAAATTTTTACAAACTTTTATCAAACCCGTACACCCTAATCATTTTTCTTTCACCAAATACACTACTATTATCCAAATTGGCGCTCAATCTCCCATTCCTCTTTTTTCTTTCATATTGGTACAAAATTCATCATTACCAACCAAGCACACCCACTCTACAATTTCTTTCTCTCTCTCTCTCAGCCATCTCTTTCCCGCTTTCTCAAAAATTTTCTCACAACAAAACTCACCAACTTCAACTCCCTCTCTCGGCCCTCCTCTCTCCCAAAATTACACACAACACACCTCCTTCTCTTTCTTCCTCTCGGATTCTCACACAAAAATGCACACACACTAGCACAACACCCACTTGCACTAACACAACTAGGACATTTTTTTCCTTCAATCTCCCAAATCCTCTTGGCTCCCTCTCTCCTTTTACACTCACACACACTACAAACAACCACACACACAAGCCAATAAGAAGATAGGATAGGAAAAGTGGAGGAAAGGAAGCAAACAAAGAAAACAAAGGGACGGTTGAGGCCTAGGAATTTCATAAAAAATGTTAACCAAGGAACTACCACTTTCATTGAGGTATTTTTTTCAGCTTTTAATCGTATTAAATCCATGTTTTTGTTGTTTAATTTTTTCTTATTTTTGCTGGTTTCTTTTGTTGTTTGAGATATTGGGATAGGTCACAAACAAGATTGGGGAAAAGAAAAGTGGTTCTTTTGTATGCATTCTATGTGTTTGATAAAATATCTCAATAAGGAACCGAATTAAAGAAGCCAATTTCGTGTATATATTTTGTCGAGACAGAGGACATTAACTAGTTCATGGCCTGGAATTTTTTTTATTAACGAAAATTTTTGAGTTCTTAGCCTGGAAAGCATGAAATTGGTTTTTTTAAAGTTGGGACTGTTTTGCTTTAATTCATCATTTTTTTTACTGTAGTGTTGTAGATTTTGTAAGTTTTGCTATATTTTTCACGAGTTTTAGTGAAGATTTGATTGAATTAGAAAAATGTAAACCCAACTGTAAATTAGGTTTTTAACCCCCTTTTTGTGCATTTTTTTGCGAAAACTAAGTGGAAAACGGATTTTACGCGAAAAATCGAGTGGGGAGGTGTATTTGGGTGAAATTTTACGATCGGAGAAGTCGCCAGCGGCTGGCGGCGGTCCGGTGGCAGTGGCGCTGGTGTCTGCCATGGCTCACAGGAGGTGAGTGTAATGAAGTCAAAAGTCAGAAAGCGTGAAGGACAAAGAAGGGAAGGCGTGAGGCTGGCCAGAAGGGTAACTGGGAAGGCGCGATCAGAAACTATCATTACACAGGGAGAAGGAAGGCGTGAGGAGACTATGAAGGAGGTGTGGATTTGGCAAACGCAGCAAGAGAAGGCGCGCCCAGGGAACCATGCTTTTGCTGGGTTCATGCGATCTCTGCTGAAGCTGGGGACCAAACCAACTGAAAGCTTCCCTCCGCCATGTGTTGCTCGCCCATTAGCCATTGAGAGTAGTTAGTTAGATTGTTAGTAGTATAAAACGATAGGATCATGTAATGTCCATTTCACTTTTTAGCTGAAATCTTGCTATTGTAATCAGAGAGGATTTCCTCTTTGTATTTCCTTTCTCTTCAAGTTTCCTACATTATGTTTTCCCCTTCTACACTTTTCTCGCCAAGTCTGATTCTGTATTTTGAATTAAAAGTTAATGAATGCAATGAAGGTGTTCGTTTGAATTCATTGTGTCTGCAAACCTGCTTAATTCATTTCTGAAGTCTACTTATTTCCATTTCCTGCAACAATTCTGGTTCTGTACCACAATAGTGGTATTAGAGCTTGATTGCGAGCCATAGGGATGACAACAAATTAGGATGAAACACTGAGGAGAGACGTAGTGGAGTTAGGGAGTGTGGTCAGGACCTTTACCAACAAGAGTGAGGGAATGGAACAAGCAATCAGGACAATGGAGTTCAGACAGGATACTACTGAAAAGTTGCTGAAAGGATTGGACCAAAAATATGAAGGAATGATGAACATGATGGCTCAGTTGATGGCTAAGGTCAGTGATCGAGGAAAAGAACTGGAGGGAGGTATCAGCTCAAGAGAAGGAGCTCGGCCTGATGAGTCCAAGTTGGAATCTCAGAAGGAAGCCTTTGTTAAAAGGGAGACCAAGACCAATAACAGGTTGCCTAAAATGGATCTGCCAATTTTTTATGGTGATAACCCAAGGGAGTGGATCAGGAAGGCTAACAAATACTTCAAAATACATGGAATAGAAGAGGACATGAAGGCTGAGATGGCTGAGCTCTATTTTAGAGACAGAGCAGACATTTGGTTCCATGGAGTCTTCCATTGTAGAGAGGCGATTCCCTGGTCAGAGTTATCTACTGCTCTGAGTATCAGATTTGGAGAAGGGAGTCTAGAGGAAGCTATTGAAGAGTTCAACAAACTGGTGCAATCTGGATTCGTGGCTGAATACCTTGAGAAGTTTGAGATGCTCAAAGCTCTAGTAATGCCACCCTTGCCCCATTTATCTGACTCTTACTATAAGGCATGCTTCATGAGTGGATTGAATGAAGAAATAGTTAATATGGTAAAGATGTCTAAACCTGAGACTTTGGCTGTTGCAATAGAGATGGCAAAGCTCCAGGAAAAAAAACCTCAAAGCTATCCAGAGAATGCAAAAACCTGTCACATCTAGTTTTAATAACCAAAAAACCCACAGTAAAACTCTACCCCACCCTAAATGGAACCAAAACAACTCCAACCACCCAAACAGATTCCATGACCAAAATGCAACTAGTCAGAGCCAATTTAAGAAAATATCCCTCACAGAGTTCAACCTGAGAAGAGAAAAGGGACTATGCTATAAATGTGCTGAACCCTACACTTTGGACCATGTATGCAAACAGTCTCATGTGCATTTCTTATTGGCTGGGGAAATTGAGGTTGCGGAGGAGAGCAAGGGACAGGAGGAGGAGATCTACCGTGACTGTATTAATGGGGACTTGACTGATGAACACATAGAGGTGTCTGTCCATGCTTTGGCTGGGGGAATGGGACACAAAACCATCAAACTAGGGGGGTTGGTGAGAGGTAGGCAGATTACTGCCTTAATAGATAGTGGCAGTACACATTGCTTCATAGATGAGCAGTTGGCAAGGGAACTGAAATTGGGGACACAGGGACCTACACTGATAGTAAATGTAGCTAATGGAGAGAGAGTGGGCTCAAGGGGGTTAGATAGGTTATTGCAATGGGAAATGCAGGGCCATAAGTTCCAATACCCCTTCAACACCTTGAAGTTGGGTGGCTATGACATGATCTTAGGAGTGGATTGGGTAGCCAAACACAGTCCCATAGAATTCAACTTTAAGGAACTCAACATGAAGATCTGCAAGGGAAGACAAGAAGTAGTGCTGCTTGGGAAGAGCACCAACACTGAGCTGAAAATGCAAAAAGGGAGTAGAATAGAGAAGTGGTTAAAGAGGCAAACATATGGGGTGATAGCTCAATTAGTAGCAGTAGAAGGAGAGGGGAATTCAGATCAGATACCTACTGAGATCAGCCAGGTAATAGAGCAATACAGAGATGTTTTTGCAGAACCAAAGGGAATGCCTCCAACCAGGAGCCATGATCACCAAATTGTGTTAAAGGAAGAAGCCAAGCCTTTCCAGGTGAGGCCATACAGGTGTCCATATGTACAGAAGACAGAAATCGAGAAGTTAGTGAAAGAAATGTTGGAAATGGGGATCATACAACCTAGCAGTAGCCCATTTGCTTCCCCAGTGCTGCTAGTGAAGAAGAAGGATGGAACTTGGAGGTTTTGTGTGGATTACAGGCAGCTAAATGAATTGACAGTGAAGAACAAGTTTCCTATGCCTCTGATTGAGGAACTGATAGATGAGCTACATGGGGCTAAGTACTTCACTAAGATTGATCTAAGAGCAGGATACTTCCAAATCAGAGTCAAGGTGGAAGACATTCCAAAAACTGCCTTCAGAACTCACCAAGGACTCTATGAGTTCAAAGTCATGCCATTTGGCTTGACCAATGCTCCTGCAACCTTCCAGAGCCTGATGAACCAGGTCTTCCAAGAACAGATGAGGAAGCATGTTCTGGTATTCTTTGACGATATCCTAGTCTATAGCCCCACCATGGAGATGCATGTCAAACATATTACTGAAGTACTAGATGTACTAAGGCAGCACCAGCTACATGCTAAGATGAGCAAGTGCTCTTTTGCACAGTTACATGTAGAATATTTGGGACACATCATATCAGTAGAGGGAGTTCAAGCTGACCCTATGAAAGTGGAATGCATGGAGAAATGCCCCAGGCCAAAGAATGTCAAGCAGCTGAGGGGGTTTCTGGGGTTAACAGGCTACTACAGAAGGTTTGTCAAAGGGTATGGAGCCATAGCCAAACCTTTGACAAACCTATTGAAGAAGGACAACTTTCAGTGGGGGGAGGATTCAGAGGAGGCTTTCCAAGAGCTGAAAAGAGCCATGTGTAGCACCCCTATATTGGCTATGCCTGATTTCACCCAACCATTCATTATTGAAACAGATGCCTGCCACCAAGGCATAGGAGCTGTACTGATGCAAAACAGGAAACCCATTTCTTACCTCAGTCAGGCCCTAGGACAGAAGAACATGGGGTTATCTATATATGAAAAAGAGCTACTCGCATTGGTGATTGCTGTGACCAAGTGGAGACACTACCTAGAGGGACATCACTTCATCATACTCACTGACCATCAAAGCTTAAATTCCTTGCTAGAGCAGAGGATCACTACACCTCTTCAACAGAAATGGCTCACCAAATTGCTGGGACTGAGCTATGAAATACATTACAAAAAGGGGAAGGACAATATTGCAGCTGATGCTCTCTCTAGGTAGGGCAGGGATGAGGCAGGTGAATGCAAAACCATCTCCAATGCCGTGCCTGCTTGGATCAGTGAAGTGATGGAGAGTTACAAGGAGGATGCGTGGGTTCAAGGAACAATTTCCTAGGCACTACTGACTCCTTCTCAAGTACCAGACTACTCCTACCTAGGGGTGCAAACGAATCGAGCGGCTTGCGAGCGGCTCGATTCAAGCTCGACTCGAGCTCGATATTGATCGAGCTCGAGCTGGTCGAGCCAGAGTCGAGCTCGAGTTCAAAACATTAAACTCATTAGCTCACGAGCCGACTCGCAAGCTCGAGTATATATGTATTTATTTTTTTAATTTTTATTTTTAATAGTAAAATTACATAAATATCTTTAATATTTTATTATTTATTAAGAAAAAATATTATTTTATTTATTTTTTTAAAAATAAAATAATTATTTTTTATTTTTTTCGAGCTCGAGCTCGGCTCAAATCGAGTCGAGCTCGAGCTCGAAAATTACCAGTTCGTCGAGTTCGAGTTCGATGAAATTAAGTTAAGGCTCGACTCAATAAGGCCAAAGCTCGACTCGGTTCGGCTCGTTTGTAGCCCTCCTACCAAGATGGTGTTTTCAGATACAAAAAGAGGCTGGTAGTGGGAGGACAAGGAGATATCAGAAGGAAACTTATCACTGCCTTACATGACTCCCAGATAGGAGGACATTCATTTATCCAGGCTAGCTACATGAGGGCCAAACAACTGTTCTACTGGCCAGCGATGTACAAAGAGATCAAGAACTTTGTTCTGGAGTGTGACACATGTAGGAAGTGTAAAGATGAGCATGTGGCTTACCCTGGGCTACTGCAACTCCCTATTCCCGAACACTCATGGAGCCATGTCACTATAGACTTCATTGAGGGATTACCAAAATCAAAAGGGAAAGACACCATAATGGTAGTAGTGGACAGATTTACCAAATATGCTCACTTCATCAGTATAGCACACCCTTTTGATGCTCCAAAGATAGCCAGGCTCTTCATTAATTATGTCAGTAAGCTGCATGGGATTCCCTAGAGCATGCTGTCAGATAGGGACAGGATATTTGTCAGCCAATTCTGGGGGGAACTTTTTACTATGCTGGGAGCTAAATTAGACTACAGCACAGCTTATCACCCTCAGACTGATGGCCAAACTGAGAGGGTAAACCAGGTGCTGGAAATGTACCTCAGATGGCTTACTCATCTAGAACCTAGGAGATGGAGCCAGTGGCTGTCTCTGGCAGAGTGGTGGTACAATACCATCCACCACACAGCAATACAGATGACCACATTCGAGGCATTGTATGGAATTCCCCCTCCCCAACTAGCTCTGGGACCCTACCTGCAAACCAGAGTAGTTGCAGTGGGGGACTATGTCAAGGAAAGGCAGCAGATAGACAACATGTTGAAACAGAACTTGAGGGTAGCTCAGTAGAGGATGAAGAAATATGCAGATGAAAGGAGGAGTGAGAGAGAATTCAGGGAAGGTGATTGGGTGTATCTGAGGTTACAACCATATAGGCAAAGCTCAGTTGCTCTAAGGGGAAATACCAAGCTCACGGCCAAGTATTTTGGTCCCTACAGGATAGAGAAGAGGATTGGGAATGTAGCTTACAGATTACAACTACCTACCACCTCCAGGGTGCATCCTGTTTTCCATGTATCCCTACTCAAGAAGAAGGTGGGTGACAAGGCCACTCCTACCCTCCAGCTACCTGAAATAGATGAGAAGGGGCATTGGAAGGTTGAGCCAGTGGAAGTGCTTGATAGAAGGATGGTGAAAAGGGCAATGCTGCTGTAGTACAGTGGTTAATCCACTGGTGGGGTACAGATCCTGCAGAAGCTACATGGGAGGAGGCTGAAGGGATTAAGAGACAGTTTCCCAGGTTTCAATCTTGAGGACAAGATTGATTTCCAGGGGGAGTATTGTAATGAAGTCAAAAGTCAGAAAACGTGAAGGACAAAGAAGGGAAGGCGTGAGGCTGGCTAGAAGGGTAACTGGGAAGGCGTGATCAGAAACTAGCATTACACAGGGAGAAGGAAGGCATGAGGAGACTATGAAGGAGGCGTGGATTTGACAAACGCAGCAGGAGAAGACGCGCCCAGGGAACCGCGCTTTTACTGGGTTCATGCGATCTCTGCTGAAGCTGGGGACCAAACCAATTGAAAGATTCCCTCCGCCACATGTTGCTCGCCCATTAGCCATTGAGAGTAGTTAGTTAGATTGTTAGTAGTATAAAACGATAGGATCATGTAATGTCCATTTCACTTTTTAGCTGAAATCTTGCTATTGTAATCAGAGAGGATTTCCTCTTTGTATTTCCTTTCTCTTCAAGTTTCCTACGTTCTGTTTTCCCCTTCTACACTTTTCCCGCCAAGTCTGATTCTGTATTTTGAATTAAAAGTTAATGAATGCAATGAAGGTGTTCGTTTGAATTCATTGTGTCTGCAAACCTGCTTAATTCATTTCTGAAGTCTACTTATTTCTATTTCCTGCAACAATTCTGGTTCTGTACCACAACAGTGAGAAAGAAGAAGAGAAAAAGAAAAAAGAAAAGAAAGAAAAGAAGAAAAAAAAACGTTGGGCTTGTTTATTTATTTCTGGTTGGGCTTGTGTTTTGTTTTTTTATTGGGCTTGTAACTGGGTTTTGGAGTTAAACCCAATATTTGCATTATATTTAAGTTTGTTTAAATTTCAATTGAGTTTGCTCATTTTTTTTTTATGGAATGGCTTGCATTTTTCTTTTGGGTTAGAGTAGTCTGGCCCGGGTACTATAAAAAATGATAGCCCTAATTTGTTTTGTTTGCATTTTTCTCAAATCAGAAACGATTTTTACAATTTGCCCCTAATTTTTTTGAGTAATTTTATTGTGGTCCAAATATTTTAGATTTCTTTCATTTTGACCCTTAATTTAATTATATTTTGGCCCCTTAAACTTTATCTTGATTTAATTTTTGACCCCTAATCTTTTGAAAAATTATATTTTGACCTAAAAACTTTCTATTTTTGTAATTTAGTCTCTAATAGTTTTTTGAGTTCTCAATTATAATTGTTAATTATGCTTCTCTCGCATGCATTTAAATTGTAACTTTTGCGTGTTTTCAGTTTATTTACTTTTTTAACATAATAATGTGAATTTAGTATATTTTTTGTTTCCAATTAAATTGGTGTCGTGATTCTTTTGTCGATTCTGAATATACATAGGGCATCCTTACCTCATTTAGTCACCACTTCAAAAGGGAGGTACCCCTATTATTTTTTAAATTTCGATTATATATTCTTATGTGTTTCTATATGCTCCTATATGTTTATATGATTTTACATGTTTTTGTTATTTATTTATTTTAAATTTTATTCAAATTTTTAAATATTTTTTAGTTAATTTTATAATTATCTGGGAGGTACTTAAATAGTTTAACATGTAATAGATAGGTAATGTTTTTGTAAAAATTGTAATTAGATAGACTAATGTAATTGATAGGATAGATAGATTTATTTTACTAAATTTTTCAATTTTAGATTGTAATTAGGTCCCTAAATATAATATATAAGGTAGATAGATTTATTTTTTAATACTTCCATTTTCGATTGTAGTTAGATCTCCCATTGTAATAGATAGGTTTCGTGTGTTTATGTGCTTATTTGTTTTATCCAATTTTCTTAGGATTTTGTTTCTAGATATCATGCTTATGTGTTATATGCTCTATGTGATCCTATGTGTTTATTTGCTTTAGTCGATGTTTTATATGCCTTATTATAAATGATGAATGTATGATGTCACTATACTAGTCTAACGCTGATAAAAAATTCTAGAAATGAGTTAGTCCAATACTATACTCTTAGGTTATCCATGCACTGGATTCATGTATTCTGTGTTTTTTATTCCATTTCATGCATACTTTTCTATTTTAGGATCTTTTCTCATTTGCATGATATTTCCTCTTATATTATTCCCTTACCCTCTACATGTGTGAACCATATCATTTAGAATTGCGTCTCATTTAGGAAATTAGAAAAAAGTTAGTTCATTTGCTTGCCTAGATTAGAAGAATCACTTTATGAACATGAAAAATGGAAAATTATAACTTTCTAACTTAAATATTCCATTAATCCCCCTATAAGAAAGAAAATTGTGTCACGAGTTTTTTTTGTTTTCCGTACCCATTATGTTGCATTCCAATCTTTTTGGTTATATATACTTCTATATATATATTATAAATTTTATTTCTTTTGAGTCTCATTTTTGCATATTCGTGACCTCTTTAAAAAATTATTTGGACTTTGCAATTAATTGGATTGGTACTCGTTAGATCTTGAATGAACACTTTGCTTTCTTTTGATATCTTCTTTAAGTTTAGGTTTACATCCAAATAGAAACATCCAAACGTGATCAGTTTAAAGATTAGATTCGAAAAATTTTGATTAAACTTCGCAACTCGCTTAGACTAGATTAAAAGGGTACCTAAGGTTTGAACTGATCGAACCTTTGTCTCTCCTTTCTTTAATTATGATGTTTGAACTCAATTTCTCTCATTTTCAAAGATCTAAAGTTGTCAAAAAGGGTTTTATTTTATTTTTGATCAAAAATATTTTGGGTGACTTGGTATACTTAAATTCGATACCAAGTGGCGACTCCTTTTTCTAAAACCCTTTTTAGACTAAATTTTGGGTCCAAACTATCACATTTTTAAGGTCCCATTTTATGCCCCTTTTTGCTTATTTTTTTTCAAATGAAAAACACATTTTTTGCAAAAACCTTTTTATCACAAAAAATGGGGTGCAACAGATTGGCGACTCCACTGGGGAATCACTATTGAGTCTAAGCACTTGTTTAGTCGTCTTTTCCTTTTCTAACCATTTCGCTTATCATATTTGGATATTTTAGATTGAATTTTTCTTTTTAGAATCTTTTACATTTCACAATCGCATTTGTTTCCCTTTCTTCACGTATGTGATGAATGGTTTGATTATTTACTTTCATTTATTTACTTATATCACGCTTTACATCTTAGTGGGGGGTAATTACCGTAGAGCCTTTATGCATATTTAATGGTATTCAATCCCTCCCCTCGAAGGAAGCACTTCATACGTGCATACATTATTTTTATCCTCGAAGGTCAGGATGCCTTGACCTTGATAACTCAATAAGTTCCGCTTGTGAAAGATCATCAAGTATTCTTGGGACATCAGAGTCATTAAATGGATACTGTTTTTCTTGCATATCTTCGAAGGTTTCTCTTTTGCCCCCACCTTCTTGTAAATGACTGGACTTTAGAGTCACTTTTCTTCTTTTCTTTGAAGAGGCTTTGATCGGTACAATACTTGCTATCATGGATTCTTTAAAATTTGTAGAAGTCGTGCCCCCATTCTTTGATTGTGACTTCTCCATGATTTCATGAGAATCAATAACAAATGAATGGCCCTTGCCCATCAAGATTAATCTCCATTTTGTGAGTTTTTGTTGATAACTCATCAAAAGTCTCGGTTTGTATTTCTTGTAAAATGTAGTGGAGTCCCTAATGCATGCCTTGGATACACATCTTGATCGCGAATGATTTAGAGATTTGATCTTTGCAATTTAGATTTAGAGTCCTCCAACACTCAATGAAATTGACAACTAGTTCATCCTTCCATTGTCATGCATTGGAGAGTTCAGTTATGCTAACAATCCATTTCATACTATAAAAGCGATTTAAAAATTCTTACTCTAACTGCTCCCAACTATCAATAGAACTAGGTTCAAGATTAGTATATCAATCAAAGACATTACCTTTTAATGAATGAACAAATTGCTTGACAAGCAAATTGCCATTAGTGCCAGTATCATTACACGTCCTTACAAAGTGTGCAATGTGTTGTTTAGGATTGCCCTTGCCATCAAACTATTGGAACTTTGGAGGTTGGTACCCGTCAAACATCTTTAACCATAAACTCTTGCAGTGTATGGTTCGGCATAAGTTTTGAATGTCTTAGAGGCCCCAACATGTTTATTTTTTATTGTGCCTTCAATGAACTCCTTAAGAGTGTCAACATGAATTGTGCCATCAGGAGAGACTGAAATCTCCTTCATTAAATAGGACTTTGAAACGTATTTTTCCTCAGATTTTGAAGATGTTTCGACCTCATCCTGCATCTTGAATTGCTGCTTAGGTGTGTTTGGACTATTCTCACTTATGCGTTCCAACATGTCCATTAATTTGGTAATCTTAGCATCTCAATTTTGCACATGAATAGCCAGCCCTTCAAAAATCTTGGTCAAATTAGAAATTTGATCTTCAACAGTTGTAGTGTTGGTCATCATCACATGTTTCACCACAAAACTAATTGAGTCACTTAAGTCATTGAAACTTGAGTCGTGGTCATCCTCGTCACTAGGCAATACTTCAAGATTCTCCTCTTGGATGGTAGCATCATCCTCTTTAACTTTTTGCGCAAATGCATTAATCTTGCTCCTTGTCACGGGACCAACATATCGTGCCTCTTTATTTGTAGGAGCAACAAAGATTTAATCTTCAAGGCCAACACTTTCCTTCTTTGAGTCCATTAGTGATGTCTTGAAATAACAGCTTGTAAAAAGGAAGAGATGAGACATAGAGATGAACCCACTGGGTGTACCAAATATTTGTAAGCACAACTTTCGTTACCTAAATAAAAGGCAAAAAAAAAACTTGCATAAATATCAAATATATTAAATCAAATAATAAGAGGGTTATAATCTCTTAAAATTCTTGAACCAAAGAAATTAATCCTTGATTCTTATTTTCAAATGACTTCAATTAAAGGGTCGAGAAGGGTTGGTTTCTGACCAAGAGGGTGTTTCCTATAATTTTGGCATCGAAAACGAATGATTTGATGATGACGTTGAATATTAGAATCTTTAAATTTTCAACACGAATGGAAAGAAGATTTGTTTAACTTGAGTTGGATTTGAATTTAAGGGGAAAATTCTTGAAAATTTGATAGAGTTTCTCTAAAATTTAGGAATTTCAATGTCTTTTGTGTTGAGGGAAGATCTCTATTTATAGCCAAAATATGTAGGTTAGGTCCTCAAGAAAACTCTCTAGAACCTTCCAACATTTTGGATGACTTATAATTCAAGAAATCCATTTAAATTGGACTTACATAGTAAGCCCACTATAATAGTTCATTGTGAATTAATAAATGAATTAATTCACTTCAGTTTAAATGGACATCTCAAATTTAATTTGATTTAATAGCTCATATAATATTGGCTCAATTTGTTAGTCCAAAATATAATGGACTTTTATGATTTAATTTAACTTAATCAAGATCAATTTAATTTTAATAAATCTTGACTAAACAAATTAAATAAAATTTATTTGTCTACACCCCTATTACTCTCTAAATTTTAGCTATGAACTCCTATGTGTTTTATGTGTTTTTATTTATTTATTTATTTATTTTAAGTTTTATTCATTTTTATGTTTGTTTATTTAATTTAAGCCTTATAATTATTTGGGGGGCATTTAAATGCCCAAAATGTAATAGATATGTTATATTTTTTTGTGAAAGAAATGTAATTAGATAGGTAACGTAATAGATAGATTTTATTTTTGCAAGAAATGTAATTAGTTAGATAAACATAATAGATAAATTAAATAGATTTATTATCTTTTATTTCCCCTTTTAAATTGTAGTTAATACTCCCAATGTAATAGTTAAATCTTATGTGCTTGTGGGTTAGTGTGTTTATATGCTCATGTGTTTTATTTGCTTTTCTTAGGATTTGCATTTAAATATTATGCTTATGTGCTTTATGTGCTCTATGTGTTCATTTGTTTTGATTATGCTCTATGTTTTGTTTATTTAAAATGAGTGCATGACGTCACCGCACTAGTTCAACGCTAGTGGTTTTTCTCTCCGATTTCTCACAAGTCCAATGCTAGTGAGGACTTGTAGAAATGGGTTAGTCTAATATTAGACCCATAGGCCATCCATGCACAAGATTCATACTTTGTGTGACATTTATTGTATTTTCATGTAGTTTTGCCATTTTAGATTATTTTCATTTGCATGATATGTCCTCCTATATTATTCCCTTGTTCCTATATGTGCAAACCATATTATTTAAATTTGCATTTCATTTAGCTAATTAGAAAAATAGGTTAGTTCATTTATTTGCCAAGATTAGAAGAGTCACCCTTCGAATATGAAAAATGGGCGAATATGACTTCTTAACCTTAACATGTTATTATCCCCCTATAAGAAGGAAAATTATGTTACGAATTTTAGTTTTTTATACCCGTTATGTTGCATTTCTTCCTTGTAGCAACAAGGGATGACACAATTCTAGAAATTTTGAGGAGGAAATTCGAGTTTTGGAACAAGAATGAAGCTGGAAATTCACTAGAAATTACTAGCTTAAATGACTCAATCAACTACTTGATTAATGACACAACAATGACTAGAATGAACAAGACCACATCTGGAAATTTGACACTTGATAATCTGGAATTTAAGGACAAAATTAGGACTAAAAACTACTGGAAATAAGTTAGAAATAATGACACAAAAACTGGTTATTGATCCAACACTAGAACACTAGGAAAGGAAGGACCCGATGCTAGTGTATAGTGTAGCAATTAGGAAACTGCCTTGTAGTTGGAATTCTTGGAATAATTATGAAAAAAGAAAAATGCAGTTTTGGTACCTAAATTTTGACGCACGAGCAGTTTTAGTCTCCAAATTTTGGACAAAAATAAATTTGGTACTTGAACTTTCAAATTTTGAGCACATTAAGTACCCTTGACGATTTTTTCCCAAATTGTTACCGGAAAAAGCTATGTGACTGTCACGTGTCCGGCCAAAATGGAATTAAAAAAGGCAAAAAATGCAGTTTTGGTACCTAAACTTTGACGCACGAGCGGTTTTAGTCCCCAAATTTTGGAAGAAAACAAATTTGGTAGCCGAACTTTCAAATTTTGAGCACATTAAGTACCCTTGATGATTTTTTCCCAAATTGTTGCCAAAAAAAGTCATATGACAGTCACGTGTCCGGCCATAATTGTATAAAAAAAAAGGCTAAAAAAGGTCAAATGCCATTATAATACTAAGTATTAAATTAAAGGACTAATAGCGTAATAAAGAAAAAATTCAAGGACTAAATAACATCACATGAGTCAACAAAACCCAAGTACCGATACAAATGAGCTCCAATTCCAGACAAATTTTGTGACTTGATTCTTAGATTAATGTATTGGAATTGGAACTCATTTGTATCAGTTCTTGGGTTTTGTTGACTCACGTGATGTTATTTAGTCCTTGAATTTTTTCTTTATTACACTATTAGTTCTTAAATTTAATACTTAGTATTAGAATGGCATTTGACATTTTTTGGGCCTTTTTTTATACAATTGTGGCCGGATACGTGGCTGTCATATGGCTCTTTTCGATAATAATTTGGGAAGAAATCGTCAAGGGTACTTAATGTGCTCAAAATTTGAAAGTTCAGGTACCAAATTTGTTTTCGTCCAAAATTTGGGGACTAAAACCGCTCGTGCGTCAAAGTTTAGGTACCAAAACTACATTTTTGACCTTTTTTTATTCCATTTTGGCCGAACACGTGACTGTCACATGGCTTTTTCCAGTAATAATTTGGGAAAAAATCGTCAAGGGTACTTAATGTGCTCAAAATTTGAAAGTTCGAGTACCAAATTTATTTTCGTCCAAAATTTGGGAACTAAAACCGCTCGTGCGTCAAAGTTTAGGTACCAAATTGCATTTTTCTCTTATGAAAATAAACCCCTTTTCCCAATGAAACAAGGATTAGATAGGATGTATTCAACGAATTTCCAAAAGAATTTGCCAACTAGCTATCAGATTGTTCTAACAAAAGGAATCCGATTGTAATTTGGAAAGTTGTTGCGTTTTTTTTTAATTTGGTTGTCCAGCCAATTTTGACCTTCCAAAAAACACAACCAACACCTTTTTCTGGTCACTTTATGGATCAAATTCGTGGCTGTAATAATTTTTTTTGATACAACAGCCAAGAACTTGAACGATAAACACTAGGAGTTGCGTAGGTAGGATTTTTGCAGTTTTTATTGATCGAAGATTCGATCCCAAAAACCCCAGCTAGTTTCAAGATTCCCACAAAACAATTATGAAGGTGATTCAAGGATTTAAGAAACAAAGAAAGTTTCGAAGATTAGACCCCAACAGCTCAGTTGTTTCTTCGAATTCCCCAAGACAAAGGATTTACGGTTTCACAAGGCTTCAAGAACGGTAACTTAACACCTCAAGAAATTCAAGATTGTTTCTTTAGCAATCAAGAAGTTCAAAAAATCCCAAGTTTTGTCTCAAAATTCGAAGAAAGAAGCACGGTCAGTTCGTAATTCTAATTGCACCACTTCATGAACAAGAAATGCTAGGATCACACTCTTGGGTTTCTTCAAAAAAGGACGACAGAATTTTTTTTTGACTCGGATGCAACAAAAATAAAGCCAGATTTTGAAGACCCCAGAAATTAAAGAATGCCACGGGACAAAGGAACAACTAACATAACAAAACAAGAAATCCTAAAACAAGGTTAACTTCAGAAACCCTAACACGACTTCACTTTTTTTTTAACTGGAACAATACCATGAATAAATAACACAAATTGACTCAAAACTGGATGGAAACAAGAAGAAACAAACGACTAAAAGTTTCACACACATTTCAACAAGAACTCTAATGTGACACAAAACCCTAAGATGTGATGAACAAGAACCCTAACGGATCACTAGAAATAACACCGAATGACACAAAATCGAAAAGAACTAACGAATTTGAGTAAAAATGAAGGGGTATAACCTAAAAATTACCAACTAGCTCTGATCCCAATTGATATGAATTCCGTTGAAGGAACGAAATTTGCGTTAACAAGTCCCAAATCTTTGGTGAATAGTTTGAGCGGCAGAATTCCTATATGGACCCTTCTAATCTCCGTGGTTCCAAATGTTAATATGATTTTGACCTACAACTAAACGAACTAGCGAACCCAAGAAAAGGTAGTATGGCGCTACAATCAAGTGCATTTCTTGATTGATAAACCAAACACTCAAGAAAATTCTAAAGTGCTTAGGCGTGCTCAAAAAGCTAAGAGAGCTTTCTCTCAGGTTAATTTTCTGGAAAATACCACTTGTTATTGCTGAAAAACATTTAACCTTATTTATAGGGTTTATAAGACATGAAACTTACTCAAACTAAGAAAACACATGACAATTCTCAGCCCCCAAGTTTCCTTAAGCTGGCCGACCCTTAAAATTCCTAAAATAACTTGGAAAAGTTACGACAATAACATAAAGTAACTACTAGCTAAATTCGAACCACAAATAGCGGCAAAGCTGGCCGAATGTAACAAAAAAAAAAAAAACAACCAAGTAAATAATTCTAATGCCTAGCTTGAGCAACCCCTTAAATGAAGAAATGGCCTAAAACTTTGAGACTCCCTGCTCACATCATAAGGTGAGAAACATTTGATAAGTGTCATATTTTATATTATTTGCACATGTGTTTAAGTTAATTTGTTACGTATTTGTGTGTAAAAGTAGTTATTTTAGGGTTTTATTAGAATTTTTGTATTCTAATCATGGTTTGAGGTGAAAATGCAAAATTAATTATTTTAATTAGTGTTTTATGTATGTTCTCACAGCATTTAGAAAAAGGACTTGAAAGAGTTTTAAAATGTGTACAGAAAATATTGTTTTGAAAAGACGTTTAAGAAGTTTGGAATAAGAAAAAAAATCAAGTTGAAACCGCTATAAACAAGTGAAGGAAGTTTCTAACAGAAATTTGGATTCAATTTTGACACGTTTGGATATTTTGGCCATGACGCAGAGATTGAGACCTAAGATAGCAATAAACTTCGCCCCAAAAAATAAAAAATAAAACAACCGATGAACTTACCCAGAAAAATTTAAAAAAAAGAAAAAAAAAATTAAAGAACCATATATTGAAGTCAGTGGCATGACCTAACCAAAACCGGTCAACACGAGGGTTTAAGAAAAGAAATAACAGCTTAAACCCTGCTATTTTCCTCTTCCTCATCCCTCTCACGAAACCCAGGAGGAAGGAAGATGAGTCTAATAGCAGGCTCTTATGAGCGCTTCTTATGGGGATTCAAGCTGAAATCCCAAAAGCACCCTCAATCTTTCTCTCTAAACCCGCTCTTCTCCTTTCCCGCTCACCTCTCCCCAATTAAGTGCGCCGCCGTATCTGGTTCGGCCGCAGTGACAGGAGGCTCCGACGACACCATCAAAATCTATGACCTCTCAACCTCTTCTGAAATCGGCTCTCTCCACTACTCCTCCAGCATCACCTCCCTCTGCTTCTTCACCCCGCCTTCCTCCGCCCTCGCCCTCCCACGGAACCTCATTGCCGCCGCGGATGACGGCGCCGTCATCATCTACGATGCGGACCCTTTCGTTCATTTGAAAACTGTCAAGAGTGTGCATAAAAAGGGGGTGAATGATCTCTCTGTTCACCCTTCCGGGACGTTAGCGCTGTCCGTTGGGAGAGATGAGTGCTTGGCTATGGTGAATTTGCTGAGAGGACGGAGGAGTTTTTGTTGCAGACTGGGAAAAGAAGCTTCCATAGTTAGGTTTAGCGGGAGTGGGGAGAAATTTTTTATGGTTTTGGATGATAAAATTAATATCCACGAGTCAGAGGACGCGAAAATAGTTGCTGAATTAGATATCAAGAAAAGGGTTCTTTGTGCTGCTCCTGGAGCAGTAAGCATTTCCCCTGGTTTTGATATTACTGGACACGTGCAATTGTCAATTTTGTGAATTGATTTTGCTTTTCCATTTTTGGGTATTTGTTTTAGTTATATGCTGTGGTTATTCGTGGTAGAAAGGTTGTTTGGTCTCTTTTTCATTGCCCCTATTAAATTGACATTCATTTTTGGTTGGTTGAAAAGCTGAGGTATTTCTTCTTATGGTTGGTTATATATCAATGGTGATGGAAAAACTGCTGCTTGTATGATCTGCCTGAAATGTTAAATGAAGCCACACATTAGGCTGTAGCTGATGGTTGGAGCTATTCCAATTTCCAGTCAGGTGTTTAGCATAACGTTTTGATTTGAATGCCAAAATTTGGCCTTAATCCTAGTAATGCACTTTTTGACTACTCCAAGGACATGAGATATGCATGCAGAGGCCAAAGATCCACTTGTGTTTAGATTGTATACAAGTATGTGGAAATGTATGTGTTTCATCAGAAAGTTCAATGAAGGCATTTTCTTGGAAAATGCTATGTTTATAAACTCCACAAGTAAAGGGGGTCACAGGAGATACAAGTTCTTCTCTTCTTCCTTATGTAGTAACTTTAACGTGAGATATAGGTGGTGATGCAATGAGATTATCTTATCAAAAGGTGTACAAGTTTAAGCAACTAATGTGCTGGAAATTAATGATCAGGGCAAGCAATTGAAAGGAGTTCTTCATTTTAAGAAAAAAAGATATAAAAGATGTACACAAACTTTTAGAATCAGAGATTTAAAACATGAAGTGACTTTCAATGCTGATGTTCAGTTGAACATCATTGGGTTTTGGCTTTTCAGTTTTGCTCTGAGAGAGTTGCCTTTGTAATTGTGATTTGGTTTATGATAGAAGTGGTTTGGCTTCGTAACTCTGAAGGAATCAATTTTGGTCTTTTCCCAATTTCCCTTATTGGGTCCTCTTGCACCTTAAGGAAGAAACCATAGCCTTCTCAATTGTCTTGGCATATAATCTCCTTGTGTGTATATGAAATTGATTGCCTTGTTTGCATCATATATAGGCTTTTACCAAAAAGAGCTTGATGCTTGTGATGCTGAATAAGTTGTAATTCTAGCTATAATTGACTTAAAAGAAGAGCTCTTTGGCAAGTAAAAACAAAGATTGCAAGTACTCAATACATTGGAGATGCATTTTTTTTTATTATTTTTTGATTTCCTTTAGTAAAATCTCCTGTTTGACTCAATGCTAGCAGTTCTTCAAGCATCTTAGAAAATGTACCTGACAAGAGTTGTCACAACTAGATAGTATAGCTCCGAATTGATTGGTATTCATTGACTAGTTTATGGGCTTAATCATTTAGTGTTTAATACCATGCCATTGAGTTACTTTATCTTCTGAATCCACCCCCAAAATTAGTGCAGCTGCAAGAAAACTGGGATTAGGTGACATTTGGCTAATTGTGGCAGCTGACGCACTTGCCAAGAGCATGTGCAGCTTATATCCTTATTTTTTAGAGAAAAATTGCAATTTAAATGAAGTCAATCATTAGTACTCTTTTTAACCCGTTGACCATTTGGCATGGTGCGTTTCATTATTTGTGAAACTTGTATATCTTATCTGTTTGAGGTAGTTGTCTTGCTGGAGTACTGCAATTGTTTCTTTATTGAAATGTGAAAGCTAATTGAGATGGTTGCCAGGATGGGATTCTGTTTACTGGTGGAGAGGATAGGAATATTACCGCATGGGATACAAATTCGGGAAAAGTTGCATATAGCATTGAAGATGCACATTCAGCCCGTGTGAAAGGTATTGTTGTGCTTTCCCACAGTGGAGGTCCTGCTCCTGAGGATGAACCGTATCTAGTAGCATCTGCTTCGTCTGACGGGGTTATTCGTGTTTGGGATGTTCGCATGGCTTACCGGGGGCGACCAGATCCACTGGCTGAGGCTAAAACAAAGTCCAGGCTGACTTGCCTTGCTGGATCATCTTTCCGAAGTGAGTATAGAATTTGCACTGTATTTCCAGGTTTATATGACAAACTTCAGCTTGTCATTGTTTTTTATTACCATGTAAATGAGGGTTAGTTAATCTTAATTATTGGTCTCTGAAGGCGTTCTCTTTAACTGGACCAACAACATAATGCTGTTATGCCTGAGCTGCTAACTCAGTTAAACTAGCAATGAAAAATTTGAAAATCTCACAAAAATTGTGATGGATGAATGGAGTAGTTAAGAAAAGATGCTGAAAGTGAAGTTGACAAAAAACCCGGATTTAAAATTTTTGAGGAGACAATACTAAGTTGATTAATTCTTTCTTCAAAGAATTTTAATTGTTTGTGCGCTTGCCTCTTGATATGATGGATTTATGTACAATTTTGATGATAATTCTGTTCATTCTTCTCTGTTGACAGCAAAACGATCACAGATTGGAAACACAACACTTGGTAATAACCAGGAGATGCTAGATAGAGAGTCATGACACTGCCTTTTGGCTGAAGGATGTAGTAAAGACCTTGACTATATTTTTTTTCCGCATGTGTCTCTTTATATATGTTTTCACTGAGATGTAATTGCTGCAGTTTTGACTGCTTAAATATATGTTGTGCTGGTAATGGTAAAATGTGTATTTTTCTAAAACTTTCTTCCTCATGTACGTTCTTCCCTTCCGTTGTACCTGTAGTTAATTGGTAAGTTGGTTTATTCTCTCTGTTGTTCTAAACATACCATAAACAAGTCTTGAAGGCAAATCCTGCTGTTTTCTATCCATTGGGTTACTTTCCGCTTTGCATCTTTTTGACTCTATGCTGGTGAGAATAATAGGCTTACAGTGGAGTGCCAAAATACTAGGGCAGTTCAAGATTTTTTTTTTATTTTTTATTTGTTTTGGGTGGTTGGGAGTAGCGATTTGCAATCTGCACTACTCATACCCAAAGGGACTTTGAGCAGAATGAATATTCTAATTTTGAAATTGGATTTGAAATGGGACTAATCCATTTATATCCATCAATTGATAAGAATTTTTGGAAAATACTTGGGTACTCATTGGGTCCAAGCATCTCACACAAATTTAATTTAACCAAAAATTCCTTTCTTCTAAATGAATAAACTTTGTTGTTGTTGTTGCTAAAGGTGTGGGGAATAAAGTAGGGTCATGTGGTTAGAAATTCTTTTGTCCTCAAATCCTATTCTCCTGTCTCTTGTTCTCATTTCTTTCTGTATTGCAAGGAAAATATTAAGATAATAATTCTAGATTGAGTTTTAAATTAAACTATCTAGTTACCTAGACAAAATGATTCTGAAAAATTGCTAGCCGTTAAAGTGAAATAAAATATAGGAAATTGTGTTATTTTTTTCTTGTTCAGGTTAAAGCATTCAGGTTGATGTGCCTCTGGTGCATATGTGAAAAGTTTTAAAGCAACTAAAATTTCGTCCTTGTGCCTTGTTGTTGGGTTACAACTAATTTAACTAGCCATGATGTTTTTCCACAAACTCCAGTAGCAAAAATACAAAGCCTATATAATGGCATTTCTTTATAATCATATATACAAGTATTTTCAAGTTTTCTTAGGACTTATTTTTTCTCAATTAAAATTTAGCAACATTGGAAATCAAAGATTTAAAAAAAAAATATATATATATATACATAGAAAATAAATAAAAGAAAATTTGAGGAAAAAAGAATTCAGAAAAATATAAATTCACAATAAGATCAAACGAAATTTAATGAATAAAAAATATTAAAGTTATATAAAAATAAAAAACGAATTAAAGGAAAATAGAATACAAGAAATAGATTTGGATATTAGACAAGATTAATCTAAATCCATTCTAAAGTGATCCCGCCCAAATTAATCTCAGAACACATACGGATAAAATTGGGTCTAACCCATAATACTCGATTCCATTTCAAACCCAAGCAGATCCCACCGTTCATTTTGCCATCTTCAGTTGGGAGAAAAGAGCATATGAAGACTTTATTCTAGAATTATTTTGGGAAACTGAAGATTATGAATTATGCGCTATCTTTGTGATTTCTTTGGTAATGCTCGTTACTTTATTCTAGAATTATTTTGGAAAACTGGAGGATATGAACTATGTACCATCCTTGTAATTTCTTTGACAAAGCTCGTTACTTTTAGGGAATATAGAAAATTTTTCTGTAAATCTCGGTCGCATCCACTTGGTGCCTCTTAAGACAAGTGGAATTGGAGGACTTCAAGCTGGCTCCAATCAATACTGATGACATTTTTCTATAAAGTTCTTGTTCTTTTTCTCATACTTGCAAAAGATCGATCAGACGGGCAACATTACTATTGTGCTTAACTGCTCATGGCTCTAAGGAAGCAAAGAATCTACTTGCAAAGTGTATATGCAGTTTTCTTAAAACACTAAGCTCAGTACAACTTAAGCTATTCATTTTGCAATGATCATTCTCATCCTCTCAGGTAAAAGTGCTTTCCAGTATTTGTTTCTCAACATGTTCTCACTCTTTTGCTTCCTTAATTTCTAACAATTTTGGTTTTCCTACTATTTTTTTTAATCTCTGGCAATTACCTTTCACTGGTAACATTATAAGCTGTAATTGTAATATGGGTTAATATCAGAAACCTCTCCTGAGATTTCTTTTAATCACACCTAGTACCCTCAATGTTTTTGAAATCACACCTAGCACCTCTGGAATGACAACTTTGGTATCATTGTCAGCCACTTTTGAAAAGAGTAGTAAAAAATGAATTTTAGGAGAGAAACTTTATTTTTGTTCCACTTTTACCCACAGTCCAAGATGACTAGTGAATTTTAGAAGATAAAAATAGAAACAAATAGGCACGTGATATTAATTTAGAAGGTGAGGGGGTAAAAGTGTAATAAAAAGAATGTTCTAACTAATTATCAAAGATTTTGGCAATATAGACATGCATAACTAATTACATAGTCCATGATACTACATTGGATCTGTCTAGTAACATGATATCTAAACCTTATATTGCAATCCAATTGTGAAAAAACACACCATCTACAACTAGTTGTTTAGCTGCTTAGGATTGCAATGCGCAAAACTATACACAAGTAGTTCTAAGATTAGTCAAATAGCACCATAAGTGGTAACATGATATCTAAACCTTACATTGCAATCCAATTGTGAAAAAAACACCATCTACAACTAGTTGTTTAGCTGCTGAGGATTGCAATGCGTAAAACTATACACAAGTAGTTCTAAGATTAGTCAAATAGCACCATAAGTGGCAGGAAATATAAATCAACACCACAATGCACCACTTATCAAAAAAGTGTCCACAAAAGCTAACATTGCCTCAGTATTGTTGGGAACTAAGAACACTAGTACTTAAACTACTTCCGATACCAAAAGCAAGGATTGCAGGGAACGTTTAGCACTCTCAAAACATCATAGAGAAACTGCTGGTAACAGCGTTAGAGACCACTGTTGCAACAATATTGATGCTAACAGAAGTTTCAGCTTGAGATCCACCATTTGGAGTAGCTAGAGCAATTGGTGCAAAGGGACTTGTACCTTGCTTGTTCACAGCAGCATTGGTTTTCATTGAAGGCCTTCCTTTCTACATCAGAAAAGAACGAATTTAAACTCTTTGCAGTAAAGCTATAAATGACGCCAATAATTTACTAGTTCTGAATTTTGCAGCAGCAATGTATGACATTATAATGCTTACTCTCTTGGTAGAAGTACTTGTGCTAGCCTGCAAATTAACTTGCACATTGATAGCTGCATCTTGTTCGGGAGGACTTGGATTACTCCCCTGATTTGAAACAACCACTGACACATTTCCTTGTACGTGATCTTGGATCACAGAAGACATAATCAGATTGCTTTAGTACATGATCAGACGATGAGATTGTGTGAGGACCCGAATTTTATTTTACTTACTTTTATTTGATTTTATTGGTTTATTTAATTATTTACTTATCCGTTTACTCCAATTAATTAGTTCATCCATTTTAATTGCATTTGCAAGGAGGAATGTCTCATTTTATACTTTTAAAACGGTTGCTAGTGAATTTAATTTTTCTGCAGCTCGTTTAGTGAGAAATAGTGAATACACGTTTTTCAAAGCAAAATTCGATCTGAGAGTGCAGTGATTTTGGAGAATTAAGGGTGATCAAAAGTAGACTAAGAAAAGTTAATTGAGGTGAGTGAGTTAAATTAAGCTCAATTAGGAGCACTAATGGCCTATTATTCATTTGTTGACTTTTTACACCAAAAGCACCTTTATGTCATTTCTTCCTTGTCATTCCATCACCTCAACAACAACTCACACAAACCCTCTCTTTCCCTCCCCTCTTTGGCCGGCCACTCTTGCTCCTTTTTTTACAAAAATTTCAGCTAGCTTTTCTTCCATTTTTGCTCCAAAAACACACTCCAATCTTGTTCACTTCCTTGGAATATCACTCAAGCTTGAAGGGAAACTTGAAGGAGGAAGGAACCTTGGTCGTTTAGAGCTTAAACACTAGTGGTTTGGTCTTCATCTCTTGGAAGTGAAGTAACACTCCAAAGCTCTCATTTTTTTTCCTCCAACTTATGGTTAGTTTAGTTAGTTTTAATTAGCTAAGCTTGGGTTGTTGATGGGTTCATTGAACCTTGACTCTATGTAGATGTCTTGAGGTGGCTTCTTATGTAGTGGCCTTGAGGAATTGCTTGTTTAGTTGTTGTTTTGATGAGTTATGGTAACTTGGTTTTGGTTGAGAGTTGAAAAGAAAAATTGAAGAGAGAAAAGGGAGCATGCTGTCCGAATTTCTGCTGGTTATTTCCTTCATTTTAATGTCTAATTTTGTGGTTATTTTGATGCCAAAATGCTTGTTATATGTTAGTGTTTATATGTGTGAATTATCTCCTTAAAAGCATCTTATTTGGTTGAGTGAAAGTTGGGTTAAAGTGAGGAAGAAAATCTGGAAAACAGCTGACCAGGACACCAAACCAGTGTGTACGTTTCAGTCCATAACTCTTCGTCCAGGACTCGAAATCAAGTTTTGTTTGTGGCATATGAAACTAGGCTCCGAGGGCTTTCCATTGGTATAAAATACACCTTCTAATTCGTTTTCTATGAGCTGTAGTGAACCGGAAAAGTTGACTGATTTTCCTCACTGTTTTCATCCGAGAAACAGGTGTAGCTGCAGTTTGTAGCTCGTTTTCCCTTATCTTACCAAACGAATTTTAAGACAGTTCCTTGTAGTGATTTTTAGAATTTTGAATCTAGTTTTCATTGCAGCAAACCACGCTAAATTTTGAGTTGTGCAGCTTTAGTTATGACCAGATTTTGAAACTGTGTTAAGTGCTCCAAAACTGGAAATTCTGTGAACCAGGTTCTAAAAATCAGCTTTCTTAAAACTGTTGTATCTTGGTGTAGAAAGGTCCAAATTGAGTTCTGTTTATTGCATTCGAAACTAGATTTGGAGTTCTATCAGTGGTATAAATTTCAAGGGCTGATTCTATTTCTATGAATTTTTCCAAATTTCCAAAGTTTACTGAAAATGCAAGACTGTTTTGCTCTGTTCTTGCTGGAACAGTGAGTTGGAGCTAAAATTTGAATGATTTCGGATTTGAATCCGGTAAAAGTGTCTTCTAGAGAGTCTTAGTACATTAAGTCTAGTTTCCAACGGTATAAAATTCCAATTTTTGGACTTACGGAACTCGAGATATGATTTTTTCAAGTGGTATCGCACAAAACTAGAATTTTCTAGTTTCAAACAAAATGCTCTTTTAAGAACTCTCAACTTTTCCTCTGAGATTGTTAGTTCATTTTTAAGTTAATTTCATGGATGGATACAAGGTTTCTTTGAACTTTAGACCTTCACTTTGAATCTTGGTTTCCAATGCATTAAACTTTTCTTGATGCGTTTTCTTGGTTGCCTACTTTTTTGGTTAATGGTGTCTCATTTCATACTTGATAAATGGATTTCAACCCCTAGTATTATGCTCTTGATTTCCATGAGACTGAACTCTAAAAATGGAGCGTTTTAGCTAGAGTAATTCTTGAAAAATTTCACTAGTTTTATACACGAAATTTGGAACCTTTAGCTTTAACATTTACTATGGAAATGAGTGGAGTTTTGATGAATTCTGACTCCATTAGTTTAGAAAATGTGAACGCTCCTCCTTATATTCTAAAACTTGGGCATAGGACTAGAAGTTTTGAGAGATGAAAACTATCTTCCCTTTCGAGAATGTGAACGCTCCTCCTTATATTCTAAAACTTGGGCATAGGACTAGAAGTTTTGAGAGATGAAAACCATCTTCCCTTTTCTCGATTTTTGTGTCAAAAGTTAAGTAAGGTACTTTCTTTTGGAATTGAGATTTCTTACCATGACTTGACTGAAAACGACTTTTGAGTTTTCCTTGAGTGTTATGTCAATACTTAAACGAACAAGTCTCTTTTAACTCGACTTGAGCTCATGGTTTTGAATTTGGGTAGTAGGAGGATATTTTTCTCATTAGCCTTGGTCGAACACCTAGGTAATCATGATTGTACATGTCTCAAGTGATCACATGGACACCGAGAAACTCGTTTGACCTCTTGCTTTTGCTTTCATATTTGCTCTTGACTTTTGGTGAGTGTCAAGTGCATGTTTCATATACTATGATTGAAATGATATTTGTACAAGTGTTATGATTCGTGAACTTGCCGAAGCGAGGGTGTACTTTATTGCCCTTGTCCTCTCTCTCTTGAATACTTGTTAGTTGAAATATGAATTTGTGTGACTTGAACTTATACTTGAACATGCTTGTAATCGTGAGTACTGAGCGGCAGCATGTACTACACCCTATTCGGGTGGGAGGTGTCTCTCATCTCTCCTCAGTACTATGACCGATTTTAAGTCAATTGAAACATTGTCTCATCGACCCTTATACTCGTGGGGACGCCCAAAACCCATTGGCTAGCCTCATAACTCGAGCCGGCAAGGGCTTGGTCGAGAAACTTGGTGTACCATGGGAAATTATAAAGTTTGGTCTTTTGAAATCTTACTTGGTATACTCGAGTAGTATTGTCATCTCGTGCGTGTTTGGTTCCGGATCCGAGAGGGTGATATGGTGGATGAAGGAAGTAAGTGGAGCTCTATGGACATGTTACTACTTGAGTTGACGGAGGGCCAACCAAAGATGGTTTGAACCAGTCGTGATGTGGAAATAGCTCTTAAGAGCTCCTGTATCCTTTTCATTTGTGTTGTACTTCCTACTTGCTCGTTTATATGAAATTTGTGTTAAGTCTCTCTTAAGTGTGTTATTTGAGTTAGTTCGTGCTATTTGTTTGCTTCCTTGCTTGATTTCTTGGCCTTACTGAGTGTTAGCTCACTCCAAGTTGTTTTCGTTAGCAGGTTTGGAAGTGGAAGTTGTCGCGCCCCATTTTTTGATAAATAAATAAAATAAATGGTTTAAAAAATGTATTTGTGATTTAAAAGAAAAATGGGTCTAAATGGGACTTTTGAAAATGCGACGATTTGACCCAAGAAAAATAGTTCAAAAAGGGTTTTTTATATGAAAAATAGAGTCGCCACTTGGTATAGAGTTAGGGTGTACCAAATCACCCAAAAAAAGTGAATTTTTTAAGGAAAAAAAAAATAAGAAAACCCTTTTGAACGACTCCTAGTCCACGCAAACAAAGAAAAAGGTTCGGGAGTCACATTTGACGAAGGGGAAGGCAAGGATAAAAATCCAAGGCACCCCTTCGACCTAGCCAAGGCTAGTTGCGTTGATTTAATCAAAGATTTTCTTGTTTCAACCAAAGAATTTATTACATTTAAATGCACTACATGAATGCAAACCCTAGACCTAGGGGTATTGGGGGAAATTTCCCTTCAAAGGTTGGGTGGTGCCAATCACATTAATTGTGAAGCCCAATAACGATCCTTTGAAGAAGTCACGAATAATGCGAGTGGGATGCAAATGAATGGAATGCATGTATGCAATGTGAAGGTATGTGAAGCGAGAAAAATAATAAAAATAATAGGATGTAAGTGGAGGTGTGCAAATGTATTTACAAGTGTTTTGTGTGCAAGTGAAAGGATAAAAAGGTGCATGTGTGCAAATGACAAAAGTGAAAGTGCGCAAGTGAAGGGATAAAAGGTGTACGTGTGCAAATGGGAGGAAAAGTGAAAGTGTAATGATGGAGTGGATTTAGAATGCATGGGCCTAGGGAATGCATGCATATTGGGTACGGGGAGACCTAAATCGTGACTCAATTTACCCTTTTGTAGAGGGAATACAAGCGTGCTAAGGCTTAGAAAAAGCCACACTCGTCTATATTCCATATTTAAGGGGACTCTCAATCAAATGAACCCTATAGCTAGCATGAAATGCAAAAATCCTAAAATGGAGGGAAATGGGGGTTCGAGGGGCATACCAAATGATAAACTAAGGAAAAATGCGTGATATGTGGTGATCATGCACTTAATGAAAAAAGGAAAAAAAGAACCTATTGGGTCTAGCATTGGACTAGCCCATTCTATGAATTCCGACTAGCGTTGGACTAGTGGAAACGATAAAATAAGCCACAACTGGCGTTGGACTAGTGTGGTGACGTACATTCATCCATTCCATTCATCTATACTACAAAAAGCGAGTAGACATGCGAATCACTTATAAACACGTAGCACATAACACTTAGCATGCTTGACTAGATGCAAAATCCTAATAAAGCATTTAACATATAACACATAGGCATGCAACCATTACGTTTGCTAACTAAAACAAAAGGGAAAGGGAAAATGGACCAAATTACTTGCTATGCCCTATCTATTACAAGCCAAGAGGTGTACACATACCCCATAATGAATAACTTAAATAAAAGTAAAAGTAAATGAAATATATGCAAGGAATTAAGAAAAGCAAAGTAGACATGCATATTCACGTAACACGTAGGAGCACGTAGGAGAGACAAACAAAGATAAGAGAAATTATACCTTCTCCTAATGGTAAGCAAATGAAGGAAAATGGCTTCAAAACAATAAAGGGGTCAAGGCATCAATTTAAAAGTAAAGTATAAGTAAAAACACCAAAACCCACCTAATTGCAACTTGAATGAGCTCAAAAAGTGCTTAAAGACCAAGAAAACGGCATAACCCGTTCAATTTCCAAATATAACATCTACTAAAGACCCAAAACAAGCATTACTCAAACATTCAAGTCCAAATAAATCGTTTAAGCACTTCAAAGATTCCAAAAATAAAGAAAAAGCCAAATAATGATTGAAGTTGCAATAATTTTAGGACTTAATTACAAGATACTAAAACATGCTTGGGCTTTTGTGGCACAAAGAGAAACTTAGAGGGATCAAATTGATTAAATGTTCCAATTACTTGGGCCTTAGTAGAACAAGAGGGGACTTGGGGGGTCAAAGTGCAATGTTAGAAAACTTTGGCATGCATGCATACGTACGAAACAAGATTTTCTGCAATGAACATCTTCTTGACATTAACAACTGCTGGCTGCCTTTCTAATTTATACACAAATTCTAAACAACTTTAGCTAACCTTTTCACTTATCCAAACTTTGGATTAAACAACCAAACAATCAAGTTCCACATCTAACAAGCAAAACATGGATGGAAACTATACAAACACTTATGAATCCTTTATGCAAGATAGAAGAAGATTGCTGCAATTTGGAAGCTTTTGTAAAGGGTGGGATTTTTGGCAACAAATCTAGTTGTGACTTTCCTTTCCAAAACGCAAATTTCAGACCCAAGGCTTTGTTTAAAACATAAAAAGTTAACCAAGATCATAATGCGGAACTAAGCCACAAGGTCCGAAAATTTGACAGCAAACAAGTAAAAGCATAACCAAAAACTGATGCAAATTTTTTTTGATAAACTGTCATGCAAAATAATCCAGCTACCTATTTCTATGTGACCAACAAACATTCAGTTCCAACTCAAATATGTTTAGACCCAAACATCCAAAACCAATCTAGACGTCATGACAACCATTTCAACATTCGAACAAACCAAAAAAAAAACTTAGAAGAAAATCACGCAAAGGCTGGAAAATTCTGGGCAAACGTTTCGGCACTTCAAACCAGTTTTTCAAACATAAACCAACCAATTATCATACAATCTTTCTATCTTGTAACATGACACCTGTGGATTCTAACATCAAGATGGTCGGACAAACCAAGCAAAAATATGAGCAAACTCAATAAACAATCCTACAACAAGAAGAAAGAAAGATTCTCGACAGCCAATGAACATGAGGAATTCCAGCAACCTTGTGCGAATAACAAAGCTTTAACACGGAGAAAGATTCAAATACCGAGCTCACACTAGACTCCAAAAATTCACGGCTAAGATACCATGTGAGAGAGACAGAGCAAGGGGAAAAAAAATGAGGTTTCAAGTTCATTCCAAATCATATCCAAGTCAAGGTTTGCTGCTGCAATTTTGCCCATAAACTTCAGCTTTTCCCGCAACCACATTCATGCCATTCCCTTATTCAGTTTAAAAGTATTCAAGCAAGCAAACCAAAAGAAATGGGATGGAATCGTTATCTAAACAAACACCATAGCGGAAAAGCCGAAAAGGAAAGACAAAACTCAAGAAGCAAGACCATAAAATTTCTGTTCGGCAATCTGAAGTTATTTTTGCTGCAACTTTTGCAGCCATGTCCCACAACAAATTCATACCAAAACATGTAGCATAGGATCAAAACATGCAACCTTGTTGTTAAATCATTTAGGCACAAGGTTTAGTTAGCGGGAAAAATGGTTCAAACCAGTTTTCTCGTGGGCTGCTATAGGATCAAAGTAAAGCAGCAAATTATGATAAATAAAAAAACACAACTTCCTTTTGTTCACTGGGTTTCTGTAAAATTGGCAACCGCCATTTTTATGACCTTCAACTACTCAAATCTATTACACATGCAATTCAGGGCAGAAAAGAAACATCACAACATGCCATTTTAACAAGAAAACAACCATCCCAAATCCTAACACAGCCACCGAGAATGAAACCGACTAAACTACCAAAGTTGCAGCAAAAATGGAATAGAACACAGGACAAGGACCGAACAGGAGTAAACGAGGGAGAAACGGCAAGAAAACAACAACAATGAGTATCTGGTTTCAATCCAACCAGCCGCAACATTGATGCATATTGGCTTAACAAAGACCCAAATGAACTAAGCCAGGTTTCAGTTTGTCAAATCTGATTCCGAACAAGAAAAAGGTTTGGGAGATTACCTATTTCCTTGTCTCTAGGCCTGGAGTCTCCGCAACAGGTGCAACGGAAGCGCCTCAAACTGGAACAACGGTAGCAACTGCAACCCCCACACCACCACTGGCAGGTACTGAAGCTTTCTCCATCAGCTGCAATCGGCTTTGCGATGTCCTTATCTTCCGCCTCGTTTCTAAGATACAGTGGAGATCTAGAAGAATGGAAAGGTTGCTTCCTAGTCAGCTATAGCGCTCCAACTAAAAATTTAACATGAAGAAAATGAAGAAAAACCCTGCAGTTTTCCATTTTCATCAGAAATTTTCCCTCTTTGCTCTTGTCTTCCCCACTGTGCCGCCGGTCTTTTATCAGCTGTCCTTCCCCAGATCCTTACTCCCCTCGGTTCTCAACTCCCTCTCTGTTTCTCTCTAGCTATCCTCTCTTGCCTCTCCCTTAAAACCTCAAGGCTGAAACCCTTTCCTTCTTCCTTTTCTTTTTCTTTCGCTGCTAGTTCTCAATCCTCTCTCCCTAGCCGCTAGTCTGATTTTTCTTTTTTTTTCCGCCGCTCCTCTCAAACTCTCTTTTCCTTTTTGCCGTCCCCGTCTCCCTTCCAAAAAACCCCTTTGCGGCTGATGTTTTCTTTCTATTTATCCTACCTCCCAATCTCCTAAACCCTTGCTTGAAAGGTGAGGATGAGGGACAAGGACAGGCCCTCACATCCAGCCCTCCAAAGGGCAAGCCTGGCCGTCCTTTGCACGCTGCAAAAAAAATTGCAGCGTGCATGCTGCGACAAAATTTTTTTTTTTTTTTTTTTTTTTTTTTACAAAAAACTTGATAATTACAGAAATGATACAATAAAATAAAAATAATAATAATAACAAAATTACACAAACCAGGTAATAATAACAAAACAAAAATAATTTTAAACAAAAAACTAAACAAAAATGGCCATTTTTAATTTTCCAATTTGATTTTTTGTTCTTTGCTTCTTTTTCTCAAAATAACTTAATAAAAATAACTAAAGTGCCCAAAGATTGAATTTAAAGAAATAAACATATTTTTGTGAACAAATTTTCCTTTTTCTTTTTCTCTTTTTTTTTATTTTTCCAATCCAACTAAAGCCTATTTTTTTTTTTAATTTTTCTTCTTTTTCCTTAATTTTCTCTTTTCTCCTTTTTTATGATTTTTCATTTTCATTTTTCTTTCAAGAAAGCATTGAATAAAAACAAAAAGACTAAAACATATTTTTGATGTTTTCCTTTTCTTTTTTCTAAAAACTCTATGCTAATTTTAAACTTAAAAGCTAAAACTAAAAACTAACTAAAACTAAAACTAAAAGTAAACAAGAATAAATAGCAAATGAAATAGGTAAACTAAAAGGGCGAAAATGAATAAAACTAAAATATCATAACAACTAATAGTGCAAAACACACAATAACGAACTAAAATGCAAGCAATCTAAAAATGAAAATCATGAAATAGATGCTACATAAAATTATTCAAAATTTGCTGTCTACAGTTTGCCCCTCTTTGTCTGAGTTTTGAAAAAACTTGAGACAAAGAAGTAGACACCAAATATTTACCTGTGTTATTGGGCTGCAAAAGATTCCAACGAACAGGAATTCTAATACGGGACTGACCCGAACATAAAAATAAAACGGGACTGACCCGAACCAGAATTGAAACGGGACTGACCCGAACAGGAATTTAAACGGGACTGACCCGAACAGAAATTTAAACGGGACTGACCCGAACAGAAATTTAAACGGGACTGACCCGAACAGAATTTAAACGGGACTGATCCGAACAGGAATTTAAACGGGACTGACCCGAACAGAATTTCAAACGGGACTGACCCGAACAGGAATTTAAACGGGACTGACCCGAACAGAAATTTAAACGGGACTGACCCGAACAGAATTTAAAACGGGACTGACCCGAACAGAATTTAAAACGGGACTGACCCGAACAGAAATTTAAACGGGACTGACCCTAACAGAATTAAAACGGGACTGACCCGAACAGGATTTAAAACGGGACTGACCCGAACAGAATTTAAAACGGGACTGACCCGAACAAGAACTGAAAACGGGACTGACCCGAACAGGATTTAAAACGGGACTGACCCGAACAGAATTTTAAACGGGACTGACCCGAACAGAATTTAAACGGGACTGACCCGAACAGAATTTAAAACGGGACTGACCCGAACAAGAACTGAAAACGGGACTGACCCGAACAGGATTTAAAACGGGACTGACCCGAACAGAATTTAAAACGGGACTGACCCGAACAGGAATTTAAACGGGACTGACCCGAACAGAATTTAAACGGGACTGACCCGAACAGAATTTAAAACGGGACTGACCCGAACAGGATTTAAAACGGGACTGACCCGAACAGGAATTTAAACGGGACTTCATTGGGGATGTTTAAACAATAAAATTGAGTTTTTTTTTTTTTTTTTTTTACCTGACAGTAGTTCACACTTTTGCAGCAAAAGGGAGTTTTGATTTCTGTGACTGAAACGATAACTGATGTCGTTCTTTATGCTCAAACTTCGTTAACAACTTTATCACTTCACCGTTGCTTACTGGGGAGCCAGTTCCGACGTTGATTTAAGTGCGAGAAATAGAATGTTTGCAATGTTCTTGCAAGAAAAGAAAAAGTGGTAATGGACTCGCCACCATCATTTGATCCGATTAGCCTTGAGAATCGTGTAAACATGAGTCTTGTGATGCTTTTGCCTCTAGTTTTGCGGCATACACCTTAGTCGAGCTTGCAACTTTGAAACCTTTCAGATTCTGAGACTGATAAGCACGTGTTTACTACTTCACCCAAATCCGCGTAGCAGTCGTGTTACTTTTTAACCACTGCGATAGATGATGGAATTCCCTATCTTTGTCCAAACCTTAGGGTTTATCATTCATCCGAATTTAATGGTGAAAGGATGATGCATGAAAATGTCATATAAAACAATGATATATGCAGAATGAATTTCCTATGTCAGGCAAAAATGAGAATGCAAAAGAATACAAACAATCACAAACAGTCGAACACAAATAATTGAGAGGAACCAAAAGATTTATAAGAGTACATTTTGTAAAAGAATGTTTGTACAAGTTTGGCCAAACAATATTATATTCGAAACTTGGGTATATCTGTTTCGGAATTCGATACTGGCAGAAATATCACAAACATGAGGAAAAGTCTAAATGAACCAGGTCACCAGCTGTCCCTTACCGTGCTCATCCGTTGCGAAAAACCGACCTCGGCGCCCTTTCGGGTTTTCACCAAGGTTGCCCCCACCCCTTTTTGATTTTTTTTGTTTTTTCCTTTTTTTTTTTGTTCTTTTTCTTTTTTTTTTTTTGTTTTTTTTTTTGTTTTTTTTTTTTTGAGGCGCCCTTTCGGGTTTTCACCTAAAGAAGATTGAAATATCTCGACCATGATCGACTCAGAAACATGAATTAAGGATTTCTGGCATCAGTAAAATGTACTTCCCTTGTAAAATTAGGCGAATACATTACGGACATCACCTGCCAGTTGATTAACAAATTTTCTAATGAAAATACAGCAAGTGACGAAAGCCAGGACTTTGGGCTTTTATAATGAGGTCAGGTGGGGTGTTTTTCAAGAAAAGTTGAGGCTTGAAAGCAAATTTTGATATAAGAGGTGAAATAACTTAAGATTGCACTTTTTTTTTTATTTTATTTTAAAACAACTCCAAAACCGAGGGAAATTTGCCCCAGTTTGATCAGCTTTTCTCTCTTTGCATTTTTCATTGCATTTTCCTCACTTTTGCATTTTTCTTTGAAAACTAAATTTGCCCCAGTGTGGGGTTCTCTCTTTTCTTTTCTTCTTTTTTTTTTCGTCTCTTTTTTTCGTTTTCGAAATAAATTTGCCCCAGTGTGGGGTTTGCAATTCTCAAGGGTGATCAAACGAAATTTGTCAATTCTGATGTCTCAAAGGGGACAAGTAGAGATAAAATATTTTTTAGTGTAAAAGAAGATGGCCTGACTTGCATTTCGCCATTTGCATGAATTTCTAAAGAAAATTTGCATGATCAAATGAAAAACTTTTTGCACATATCTGAGTTGATGGGTTGAGGGAATGCCCGTCCATCCATTTCTGCCAAGATGAGCGCTCCGCCAGGTAATACCTTTTGGACAATGAACGGCCCTTGCCAATTTGGAGCGAATTTGCCTTTAGCTTCATCTTGCATTGACAAAATTCGCTTTAGTACCTTATCACCTTCTTCAAATGCCCGCCGATGGACTTTTTTGTTGTAAGCCCGGGCCACACGCTTCTGATAACACTGACCATGACAAATAGCGTTGAACCGCTTTTCATCGATCGAAGTCAATTGCTCATGTCGTTGCTTCAACCAATCGGCCTCCTCCAATTTAGCTTCCAAAAGGATTCGTAGCGACGGAATCTCAACCTCAGCTGGTAATACAGCTTCCATTCCATACATGAGTGAATACGGCGTTGCCCCAGTTGATGTTCGAATAGAAGTCCGATATGCCATTAGTGCATAAGGCAGCTTTTCATGCCAATCGCGATGCCTTTCAGTCATTTTGCGTATAATCTTCTTCAAATTCTTATTTGCGGCTTCTACAGCTCCATTCATCTGAGGCCTATAAATAGCAGAATTACGGTGTCTGATTTTGAACTGCTCACATAGTCCATCTACCATGTCATTGTTCAGATTTTTGGCATTGTCCGTGATAAGTGTTTCGGGTACCCCAAAACGACAAATGATATGATCTCTCAAGAAATTGGCTACTACTTTCTTCGTTACATGTTTAAATGATTCTGCTTCAACCCATTTGGTAAAGTACTCGATCGCCACCAATATAAATCGATGTCCATTTGAAGCAGGAGGATCGATTGTACCAATCACGTCCATACCCCACATTGAACAGGGCCACGGGGCGGTCATGCTATGCAACTCAGTGGGTGGAGCGCGTATAATGTCACCATGCATTTGACATTTTATACATCTCCGGACAAAGTCTATGCAATCATGCTCCATAGTAAGCCAGAAGTATCCGGTTCTCATGATTTTCTTCGCTAGCAAATGGCCATTCATGTGAGGTCCACAAACGCCACTATGCACTTCTTTCATCATATATCGAGCTTCATCCTCATCAATGCACCTTAAAAGGTTCAGATCCGAGGTTCTTTTGTACAATACTTCACCATTTAAGAAAAATTTGGAAGCCATTCTACGCAGAAAACTCTTGTCCTTTGAACTAGCATGCTGAGGGTAAGACCCCGTTTTGAGAAATTCCTTAAGATCATTATACCAAGGAGTAGTATCCGAGGACTCGTCTGCAGCCCAGCAGTGGGCTGGCTTGTTTTGAAGTTGAATTTGGATTGGTTCGATTTTCAATTCATCTGGATACTGGATCATAGAGGCTAGAGTGGCCAAAGCGTCGGCAAATGCATTTCGGGCTCTCGGGAGATGTCTGAACTCTAAATTTTGAAATTGCTTGGCCAGAGTGAGCAAACTACAATGGTAAGGCAGAATTTTCGAATCCTTGGTTATCCACTGCTTCAAAGTCTGGTGTACGAGCAAATCTGAATCACTGAAAGCTATCAACTCTTTAATTTCCATTTCTAAAGCCATTTTGAGACCAAAAATGCAAGATTCATATTCGGCCATATTGTTTGTGCAAGCGAATTGCAATTTGGCAGCGGCAGGGTAGTGCTTCCCTTCGGGTGACACCAAAACAGCTCCAATTCCAGCTCCGAGAGAATTCGAAGCTCCATCGAAGAAAAGCCTCCATTCAGGACTTTGTTCACTTATATCGTCTACAGCGCCTACAAATAGGACCCTCTCGTCAGGGAAATAAGTACGGAGTGGTTGATAATCATCATCCATTGGATTTTCCGCCAAATGATCAGTTATAGCTTGCCCCTTGACCGCCTTTTGTGAGATGAAAACAATATCGAATTCTGAGAGAATTATCTGCCATTTCGCCAAACGCCCAGTCAACATCGGCTTCTCCAAAAGATACTTCAAAGGATCACACCGGGAAATAAGATACGTGGTATGGCTCAACAGATAATGTCTAAGCTTTTGGGCTGCCCAGGCCAATGCACAGCAGCTTTTCTCAATGAATGAATAATTAGTCTCGTACTGCTTGAACTTCTTGCTTAGATAGTAAATGGCTTGTTCTTTCCTTCCGGATTCATCATGCTGACCTAGAACACACCCTACTGCTCCATCGAGTACAGATAGGTACATGATTAATGGTCGACCGGGCTTCGGTGGTACCAAGACTGGCGGATGCAACAAATAATCTTTAATCTTGTCAAAGGCTTGTTGGCATTCTTCGCTCCAATATAGCGGCACATTCTTTCTCAACAACTTGAACAGTGGTTCGCACGTGGCAGTGAGTTGGGCAATGAACCTCCCAATAAAATTGATCTTTCCTAAGAAACCCCTCACGTCCTTCTGAGTTTTTGGCACCGGCATATCTCGAATTGCTTTGATTTTTGCTGGATCTATCTCTATGCCCCTCTTGCTGACAATGAATCCCAACAGCTTACCCGCAGGTGCTCCGAAGGCGCATTTCGCAGGATTTAACTTCAAATTGTACTTCCGTAGTCTCTCGAACAATTTCTTCAGATCAACCAAGTGGTCCTCTGCCCTTTTAGACTTGATTATAATATCATCCACGTAGACCTCCATCTCCCGGTGGATCATATCATGAAATAGGGTTGTCATGGTCCTCTGATATGTTACTCCAGCATTCTTTAAACCGAAAGGCATGACTCGGTAGCAAAAGGTACCCCAAGGGGTAATGAAAGCAGTCTTCTCCCTATCCTCCTCTGCCATCAAAATTTGGTGGTAGCCAGCAAAACAATCGCAAAAGGTTTCAATCTCATGTCCGGCAGTATTGTCTAAGAGAATGTGAATATTTGGTAGAGGGAAATCATCTTTAGGACTGGCTTTATTAAGGTCTCTATAGTCAACACAAACTCGCACCTCTCCACTCTTTTTTGGAACAGGGACTGGATTTGAAAGCCAAATTGGGTAATGGGAAACAATGATAATATTGGTTTTGAGTTGTTTTTCAATTTGCTCTTTTATTTTGAGGCTCATATCTGGTTTGAATTTTCGGGGTTTTTGTTTTACGGGTGGAAAAGAAGGGTCTGTGGGTAACCTATGCACTACCACATCGGTTGAAATGCCCGTCATATCGTCGTAGGACCATGCAAAGACATCTTGGAACATAGTCAAAAATTCAATCATCTCCTTTTTCTGCCTTTCATTCAAATGAATACTGATTTGCACCTCTTTAACTTCATCCTTAGTGCCAATGTTTACTGTTTCTGTCTCTTTCAAGTTCGGTTTTGGTGTTTCCTCATATTGTTCAAAGTCCTTTGCAAAAGAATCGAATACCTCTTCATTATCACTCTCGCTTTGGAACTCGGATTCCTCCAAGTCGTGAGTGATATAGAAATTGTCATTATTGAATTCCAGAACAGTAATATCCAAAGGGTCAAATATTTTTATTTTTGGCCATCTGAAAGAATTAACGAATGTGGGATAATAAGCAAATAAGCATACAACAAACAAATGAACAAACAATATGAATATAGACAACACAACATGACAAGAACAACTTGTGCATTTTCATAAAGACCTTTGATTGAAAGCAAGTGAAAATGAAAATTTAACAATATTTACATGCGCAAAAGGAAAATTGTTTTCATTGGCTATTTACAGATGCAAAAGTATTTTTCATGAATTCATATGAACGATAAACCCCTTTCAGTTTACCGAAACTCCTTCCGAATAGGCAGAAATTCGGCTGTCCAATTGGAAATCGACCCTTCAGGGATGTCAGGAAATTCGGCCTCGTTCGGGAAATTGTCTTCAAATATTGCCCCAATGAACAGTTGGGACAAACTATCCTCGATTTCTTCAGTTGAATTACCCTCTGATGTGATTATTTCAACTGGCCGGGGAAAAGTATACCGTAGCGGTGGAATATCGAAAACTCTTTGCCGACCCTCTTTTTCTGCTCTTTTACGCTCCTTCATCTCCTTGAAATCCTTGGCGGTTGGTCTGAAACCCAAATCGAAGGTATCCTTCTTTTCTACTATCTTCACTGGCTTCAGGATCCCTTGCAGTTCACGCCCCAACCCCTTGTCGAATTTGTATCCTCCACGAATCATTTCTCTGGCCATCATTACACTGGCCTTTGAGAGAGTTTGTTCCTCCGTGGTTATCCAACTTACGGAGACTATATCGGATGTGCTGTGAGGGGACATGGTAACACTTTGACTACCCTCCTCTTTAACTCTAGAATCGGTGATCACCAGGCAGTCCTCTTCAGCAAAGATAGTGATTAGTTTGTCATTTACCACGAACTTGAGCAATTGATGCAACGAAGACGGCACAGCCCCCGACTTGTGAATCCATGGCCTTCCAAGTAAGATATTATAAATGCTCGGGAAGTTCATGACTTGACAAGTTATTTGAAATTGGGCGGGCCCTATCTCGATTACTAAATCTGCCTCTCCTATTGGCTCCCTCTGCGCTCCATCAAACCCTCTAACCATAGTCCCTGAAGGCCTCAGCTTGACGTCTTGCAACCCTAGTTTCTCTAAGGTACTCCAAGGACAGATATTCAGTGCGGATCCATTATCGATTAACACCTTAGGCAGCATTTTTCCATTGCCCCTTACTGTTATGTACAACGCCCTATTATGTCCGATGCCCTCCGTCGGCAATTCATCGTCAGAAAAAACAATTTGCTTGTTGAATAATACGCTCCCCACCATGTTTGAAAAATTATCAACAGAAATGTCCCTCGGAATTTGAGCTCTTGTTAATACGTCGATCAATGCATCCCTATGCACGTCCGAAGAAAAAAGTAGGTCCAACATGGTTATCTGGGCAGGTGATTTGCTTAGCTTTTCCACTATGTTGTATTCACTTCTCTGGAGTCGTTTAAGGAAATCCACGGCTTCTTTCTCGGTGACTGTTGGTTTGATGGGTGGCTCAGAACTATTGGCTTGAATTGGAGTAGTAATCTCAAATGGATTTACAGTCTTCCCCGATCTGGTAACTACTGACACTTCCTTCTTTGCGGTTGAATTCTCCCCGATCTGTATGCTAGGCTCATCGTAATTCCACGGCACTTGTTGCAGACTTAATACGGGCTCCTGCTTCGGGAATTCGATGACTACCGGTTTCAAAGCTTCATTCTCTGCTGGCGTGAGGTCCAAGACAAAAGGCTTGTTATCTTCTTCGAATGGCAACTCTATGACAAACGGTTGGTCCGTGACCCCAAACACTTCAGCTTCTATTGCCAATTTCTTGATTTGTTCCTCGTACTCCGCATCGTCCATAATAACCCCAACATGCTCTGGTAAGGGGTTTTGATTTACGTTTGGCCCTTGCGGCTCCCTCTTTCTGATCACGATTTCTCCAGACTCAACCATATCCTGAACTTTATGCTTTAGCGCCTTGCAATCCAAAGTTGCATGCCCAGGTGCCCCCGAATGATACGCACAAACAGCTTGCGGGTTATACCAAACGGGCATGCCATACGGGTAGGTAGGAGGTGGTATTGTGCCAATTTTTCCGGAGGCCCTTAACTGGTCATACAGTTGGTCTAAAGGCCTACCTAAATTGGTAAAAGTACGGCTTGGGGGTCGGTTGTAAGGTTCATGAGGTTGAGGATGATTGTAAACAGGTCTATTTGGAGGAGGAAATCTTGGGTTAAATGGAGGTCGAGGTCGGTTTTGGGGTGGATTTGGTTGAGAAATTTGAAAAGGGGCTGAAGGTGGGTTAGTATAGTTTGGGCGAGGTCGAGGGTGGTGGATGTTGGTAGTATATACAGGGTTTGGGCTTGAATAGTAGTAAGGGTAAGGTTGCTGGTAGGCTGGGTCGTGTTGGTATCGGGGTCTGGGTGAGGGATTGTGGTTCCAAACAAAGGTTGTATCTCCTTCTTTCTTTTTGAATTGTGGTTTCTTTTCACTGCTTCCTCGCCCTTGCAAAGCTTCCACTTGCGATTTCAGGGCAGACACATTAACAATTTTCCCGGCTCGTACAAAGTCGTCGAATTCTTCAAGTTTATTTACAATTGCCGCGAATGAACATCCAGTCATACGGAAAATTTCTTCAAAATATGGAGGATCATGGGCCTTGATGAAAGTACGGATGATTTCTTCCTCGGTCATCGGAGGCTCCACCTTGGCAGCTATTTTCCTCCACCTCTTGGCATAAGTCTTGTGATCTTCGGAGGGTTTTCTTTTGGTTCCTTCCAAGGTGGTTCTAGTCGGTGCCAACTCACAATTATACTCATATTGCCTTACGAAAGCCTTGGACAAGTCAATCCAGGTTCTTACGTCTTCAGGTTTCAGATTTGAATACCAGTCAAGTGCGTCCCCTTCCAGACTTTCAGGGAACAACCTTAGAGGCAGGTTTTCATCGTCCACAGGCTTTCCTAATTTGTTTGCAAATAGTCGGAGGTGCGTCTTGGGATTACCCGTCCCATCGTACTTGTTAAACTTAGGAGTTTTAAACCCCTCAGGCAGTTGCACATTCGGAAAGAGACACAGCTCATCGTAATCCAAAACTCCTTGCTTGTTCAGCACCTGACTCTTCCTCATGAATTCATCGAAACGGTCCAGGCGCTTTAATAACTTCACATCAATGGGAGCAGAGGATCCTCCCACCTCTGGTTTGGTTTGAATAAAATGGTCCGGCAGATAAGGCTCAGTGGTGGGGTAATAAAAAGCTTGTGTCTCAGGTGGTATATTTGCAGTGACTTGAGGTTGTGGGCCTTGCATATGAGTAGGAAAAAATGAAGTATTAGGAGGGTAAGTGTATGGCAGATGAACGGTGGGGTAGGTGAAAGTCCTTTCGGGTGGACCTTGCATGGGATCAGTAGTTTGAACTGTAGGAATAACAAAGGGTTCAGATTGCAGTTGTATTACGCGCGGAAGCTCCGGCTGTACCCCGCTACTGACAAGCTCATCTATTAATTTCTTTTGGGTGGCCATTTCAGAGGCCATTTCCCCAAACTTAGCAAGTAACTCGGCCAACTGGACTCCAGGACTCGTGACTTCCGGCTGTGTAGTCGCTGTAGTCTTATCGGATGATTCTGGTTGAATATTCATGTTTACACGATTCCTTTGAGCTTTACTTCGGGATCGCGTAATAATGGGGCTTTTCCGGAAAGCTATTTTTGGAAATTTTACCTGAGAATGCAAAAGACTGCTTTAAATAAACCAATCGTTATTGAATTTCTGCAATTTATTCAAAAGAGGAAAAGAAAAAGACATGAGTTAGTAACTATTCGAACAATTCGGATGCATGTCCTATGGGGGGACCCTTTTTGTGCCAAGGGTAGGCCTAGCATGATGCAACACCTTCGAGGTGGGACCCGTTACACAAACCTGCTTGGACAATAATTCCAAATGATTGCAAAAGAAAATTCACTTTCATTGATAAACTTGCCAATATTTACATCATGTCATGAAGACGATTCCGTACAAGATTACCAAAGCTCTTGAGTCTATCTAATATAGAATCCCTAGTTTCCCTAGCATATGGCAACTTGACACGTTCGGCTTGATCATATAATTCCCCACATTTTCTTTTCATCTCCTGACGCTTTTCTCGCTCACCCTCATACATTTGCTTGTTTTGCTCCGCCATCCCTTTGTATGCTTCGACGGACTTACTTAATTGTAGAATCTCCTTATTCCTTGCTTCAATAATGGCTTTTAACCTTTCCACCTCCTTGGCTGGCTCATCTTGTATTTCTTGTATGGTGGACCTTCCTATCCAGTCTTCATATTGCGGAGTGGTCAATCCCCTTTGTTTGAGTTCCGGAACGTACTTGACGCGTTCGTCATCGGATAATGTTTCCCAGGCCTCATCAATAAGAGTCTTCATTGGAATTTCCTTCGGACATATCCCTTTGTCGAAAACGATGACAAATGGAGTCAAATCCACTGCGGGTGGTACATCTTGGACTCGCCCTAATTGTCGGAGAAACCTCCTCGGATTGTATGCCATGATACCCTGGGTACCCCATAGAGGAACAAATTCGGATGCCTTGGTATGAAGAATAGGTTTGGAACAATTGGTCCAATCCAATACCCATCTAACATTTTGACTGGTCATATTCGTCAAGAAATCCACAAAATCGGACGCATTACACGGCAAATTGCTGCTATCAATCCTTTTGTGATGTGTGATTACCCAGTTATATCCGGACATTGGTAGACTCTCGGGAATAGCCGGTCGTCTCATGAAGTGCTCCATCCCCTATACATGTAAGATTAAATTCGAACCACAGAAGAACTTTCCCCCTCTCTGACAGGTAGAGCAAGCTATGAAAATATCGGCTAGAATGGTTGGAATGATAGAACATGGCTTATTATTGATTCCTAAAAACAGGTCATACATGATTTTGGTGAGCTTGAAGGCTATCTTTTTGTCTTTCCTGGGAAAAAGATAAGTTCCCGCCATGACTAATCCATACACCCAAACTCTCTTTCGATCCCATATTTCCTTAGAAGTAAACGAGAAATCCCCTCGATGTCTTTCAAAACCATCCCTTAACGCGAATCGATCAAACAAGAATTTTGCCTCTATATTCTGGTCCAACCCTTGTATTACTGACTCCTTTATACCGGTAAAACGACAAAACTCCACTTTGTCAGATGCTAATGGGAATATAACGGCGGTTCCCTGAACCGGCAAATTGAGAAATCCAGCAATTTCCTCGATAGTTATGGTCATTTCTTCTTTCCCTAGCCTAAAAGTAGAACAAATGGGATCCCATAAGTGCACCAAAGGCTCTACCAAATATCCATCGGACTTAATGTCTTTAAAATCCCCGATAGGTCCCAATCGAGTGGATACTTGATTAATCTCGCTTGGCGAAAGCAATGTGGGCCATTTTTGCACCTCAACTGGTATTGCTAACATCTGTTGGACGCGGCGAGGATTTCCCATCTAAGAACGAAAATCGATGTCAAATACCTTACCTACGGGTCCCACCCCTCTAGTTAAACATGAATTTAAACGTGCAATTCCCAAAATAGGGTTAAATACCCACGGGAAAAAAAAGGTTGGCTTATCCCTAATATAGGATTCCCTATATGGCATTCCATTTCTAGGGCTTATGCATGATGCCATTTATTAAAGCAGTAAAATATGCAATATGACCTAAAGGACCCTTGATTTGCCAGGGTAGGCCCAAAATGACATGACATTATTATTTATGCACAAAAATATATAAAACTTCTTAAACGTGCCATGTCCTATCTACACGGGTAGGCTTCTTAAAAGAAGGTCATGCCAGACCTCTTATTTGCTAGGGTTGTGAATGCAAAAACAAGAAACAAGGAAAGTTAGTTCCACATTTAATCACATAACACGTTGGACAATTAAATGATAAAAAACAGGAAAAGTAAATAAGGAAAAGGATGGGATCCCTCCCCTCGTGAATGGTGTCCTTAATAGGGTTAGGCAGACTCTACCCTAGGTGAACTATATGGATGCATGAGGTTGGGGTTCACTAATGCATCTAACCCGATAAGCTCAGGTCCCCAAGCCTTCAGACTTAGGGCCAAGGGTCATCAATTCCATGGCCCTTTGTCGGTGGCTCGAGCGATTCCCCAAACACCGCTACGCACACGTCGTGTCACGGCCGCATGTTTGAGTGAATCTATAAAAATCCTCAACCTTCGACTAAAAATTAAAGGTTAGTAACCCAAAGTTTAAAGCGGAAGATTGAGTGACCCATTGGATCGTGCTACGCACACGTCGTGACACGATCACACGTCCAAGTGGGTCTCCTAATCCTAAAAGGGTGGAGTGGCGTGACAAGCCACTAAAAGAAAAATAAAGGGGAATGAATAGTAAAGCGTATGCACGTATGATAGTGCACGTTTTGGAGGGGAGGGATCGAGAACCAATGCGTGGCTCTAAGGGTGACACACACCCCCCCCAAGTGCAATGACAAGCGCGGTATAAACAATTAAACATTCATTCAAACATCCAATCATACATACGTGAGTGAGGGAGCTTGATACGTGAGCGAATCAAAAAGTCCTAAAAATGAAAAATGCAACCCTAATATCCAAATGCAATTCATAAAAGGGGTAGAAAAAGAAAAAAGAATGGTTAAATCAAAAATGCTCGGACCCACTTAGGAAGTCCCCAGTGGAGTCGCCAACTGTCGCGCCCCATTTTTTGATAAATAAATAAAATAAATGGTTTAAAAAATGTATTTGTGATTTAAAAGAAAAATGGGTCTAAATGGGACTTTTGAAAATGCGACGATTTGACCCAAGAAAAATAGTTCAAAAAGGGTTTTTTATATGAAAAATAGAGTCGCCACTTGGTATAGAGTTAGGGTGTACCAAGTCACCCAAAAAAAGTGAATTTTTTAAGGAAAAAAAAAATAAGAAAACCCTTTTGAACGACTCCTAGTCCACGCAAACAAAGAAAAAGGTTCGGGAGTCACATTTGACGAAGGGGAAGGCAAGGATAAAAATCCAAGGCACCCCTTCGACCTAGCCAAGGCTAGTTGCGTTGATTTAATCAAAGATTTTCTTGTTTCAACCAAAGAATTTATTACATTTAAATGCACTACATGAATGCAAACCCTAGACCTAGGGGTATTGGGGGAAATTTCCCTTCAAAGGTTGGGTGGTGCCAATCACATTAATTGTGAAGCCCAATAACGATCCTTTGAAGAAGTCACGAATAATGCGAGTGGGATGCAAATGAATGGAATGCATGTATGCAATGTGAAGGTATGTGAAGCGAGAAAAATAATAAAAATAATAGGATGTAAGTGGAGGTGTGCAAATGTATTTACAAGTGTTTTGTGTGCAAGTGAAAGGATAAAAAGGTGCATGTGTGCAAATGACAAAAGTGAAAATGCGCAAGTGAAGGGATAAAAGGTGTACGTGTGCAAATGGGAGGAAAAGTGAAAGTGTAATGATGGAGTGGATTTAGAATGCATGGGCCTAGGGAATGCATGCATATTGGGTACGGGGAGACCTAAATCGTGACTCAATTTACCCTTTTGTAGAGGGAATACAAGCGTGCTAAGGCTTAGAAAAAGCCACACTCGTCTATATTCCATATTTAAGGGGACTCTCAATCAAATGAACCCTATAGCTAGCATGAAATGCAAAAATCCTAAAATGGAGGGAAATGGGGGTTCGAGGGGCATACCAAATGATAAACTAAGGAAAAATGCGTGATATGTGGTGATCATGCACTTAATGAAAAAAGGAAAAAAAGAACCTATTGGGTCTAGCATTGGACTAGCCCATTCTATGAATTCCGACTAGCGTTGGACTAGTGGAAACGATAAAATAAGCCACAACTAGCGTTGGACTAGTGTGGTGACGTACATTCATCCATTCCATTCATCTATACTACAAAAAGCGAGTAGACATGCGAATCACTTATAAACACGTAGCACATAACACTTAGCATGCTTGACTAGATGCAAAATCCTAATAAAGCATTTAACATATAACACATAGGCATGCAACCATTACGTTTGCTAACTAAAACAAAAGGGAAAGGGAAAATGGACCAAATTACTTGCTATGCCCTATCTATTACAAGCCAAGAGGTGTACACATACCCCATAATGAATAACTTAAATAAAAGTAAAAGTAAATGAAATATATGCAAGGAATTAAGAAAAGCAAAGTAGACATGCATATTCACGTAACACGTAGGAGCACGTAGGAGAGACAAACAAAGATAAGAGAAATTATACCTTCTCCTAATGGTAAGCAAATGAAGGAAAATGGCTTCAAAACAATAAAGGGGTCAAGGCATCAATTTAAAAGTAAAGTATAAGTAAAAACACCAAAACCCACCTAATTGCAACTTGAATGAGCTCAAAAAGTGCTTAAAGACCAAGAAAACGGAATAATCCGTTCAATTTCCAAATATAACATCTACTAAAGACCCAAAACAAGCATTACTCAAACATTCAAGTCCAAATAAATCGTTTAAGCACTTCAAAGATTCCAAAAATAAAGAAAAAGCCAAATAATGATTGAAGTTGCAATAATTTTAGGACTTAATTACAAGATACTAAAACATGCTTGGGCTTTTGTGGCACAAAGAGAAACTTAGAGGGATCAAATTGATTAAATGTTCCAATTACTTGGGCCTTAGTAGAACAAGAGGGGACTTGGGGGGTCAAAGTGCAATGTTAGAAAACTTTGGCATGCATGCATACGTACGAAACAAGATTTTCTGCAATGAACATCTTCTTGACATTAACAACTGCTGGCTGCCTTTCTAATTTATACACAAATTCTAAACAACTTTAGCTAACCTTTTCACTTATCCAAACTTTGGATTAAACAACCAAACAATCAAGTTCCACATCTAACAAGCAAAACATGGATGGAAACTATACAAACACTTATGAATCCTTTATGCAAGATAGAAGAAGATTGCTGCAATTTGGAAGCTTTTGTAAAGGGTGGGATTTTTGGCAACAAATCTAGTTGTGACTTTCCTTTCCAAAACGCAAATTTCAGACCCAAGGCTTTGTTTAAAACATAAAAAGTTAACCAAGATCATAATGCGGAACTAAGCCACAAGGTCCGAAAATTTGACAGCAAACAAGTAAAAGCATAACCAAAAACTGATGCAAATTTTTTTTGATAAACTGTCATGCAAAATAATCCAGCTACCTATTTCTATGTGACCAACAAACATTCAGTTCCAACTCAAATATGTTTAGACCCAAACATCCAAAACCAATCTAGACGTCATGACAACCATTTCAACATTCGAACAAACCAAAAAAAAAACTTAGAAGAAAATCACGCAAAGGCTGGAAAATTCTGGGCAAACGTTTCGGCACTTCAAACCAGTTTTTCAAACATAAACCAACCAATTATCATACAATCTTTCTATCTTGTAACATGACACCTGTGGATTCTAACATCAAGATGGTCGGACAAACCAAGCAAAAATATGAGCAAACTCAATAAACAATCCTACAACAAGAAGAAAGAAAGATTCTCGACAGCCAATGAACATGAGGAATTCCAGCAACCTTGTGCGAATAACAAAGCTTTAACACGGAGAAAGATTCAAATACCGAGCTCACACTAGACTCCAAAAATTCACGGCTAAGATACCATGTGAGAGAGACAGAGCAAGGGGAAAAAAAATGAGGTTTCAAGTTCATTCCAAATCATATCCAAGTCAAGGTTTGCTGCTGCAATTTTGCCCATAAACTTCAGCTTTTCCCGCAACCACATTCATGCCATTCCCTTATTCAGTTTAAAAGTATTCAGGCAAGCAAACCAAAAGAAATGGGATGGAATCGTTATCTAAACAAACACCATAGCGGAAAAGCCGAAAAGGAAAGACAAAACTCAAGAAGCAAGACCATAAAATTTCTGTTCGGCAATCTGAAGTTATTTTTGCTGCAACTTTTGCAGCCATGTCCCACAACAAATTCATACCAAAACATGTAGCATAGGATCAAAACATGCAACCTTGTTGTTAAATCATTTAGGCACAAGGTTTAGTTAGCGGGAAAAATGGTTCAAACCAGTTTTCTCGTGGGCTGCTATAGGATCAAAGTAAAGCAGCAAATTATGATAAATAAAAAAACACAACTTCCTTTTGTTCACTGGGTTTTTGTAAAATTGGCAACCGCCATTTTTATGACCTTCAACTACTCAAATCTATTACACATGCAATTCAGGGCAGAAAAGAAACATCACAACATGCCATTTTAACAAGAAAACAACCATCCCAAATCCTAACACAGCCACCGAGAATGAAACCGACTAAACTACCAAAGTTGCAGCAAAAATGGAATAGAACACAGGACAAGGACCGAACAGGAGTAAACGAGGGAGAAACGGCAAGAAAACAACAACAATGAGTATCTGGTTTCAATCCAACCAGCCGCAACATTGATGCATATTGGCTTAACAAAGACCCAAATGAACTAAGCCAGGTTTCAGTTTGTCAAATCTGATTCCGAACAAGAAAAAGGTTTGGGAGATTACCTATTTCCTTGTCTCTAGGCCTGGAGTCTCCGCAACAGGTGCAACGGAAGCGCCTCAAACTGGAACAACGGTAGCAACTGCAACCCCCACACCACCACTGGCAGGTACTGAAGCTTTCTCCATCAGCTGCAATCGGCTTTGCGATGTCCTTATCTTCCGCCTCGTTTCTAAGATACAGTGGAGATCTAGAAGAATGGAAAGGTTGCTTCCTAGTCAGCTATAGCGCTCCAACTAAAAATTTAACATGAAGAAAATGAAGAAAAACCCTGCAGTTTTCCATTTTCATCAGAAATTTTCCCTCTTTGCTCTTGTCTTCCCCACTGTGCCGCCGGTCTTTTATCAGCTGTCCTTCCCCAGATCCTTACTCCCCTCGGTTCTCAACTCCCTCTCTGTTTCTCTCTAGCTATCCTCTCTTGCCTCTCCCTTAAAACCTCAAGGCTGAAACCCTTTCCTTCTTCCTTTTCTTTTTCTTTCGCTGCTAGTTCTCAATCCTCTCTCCCTAGCCGCTAGTCTGATTTTTCTTTTTTTTTCCGCCGCTCCTCTCAAACTCTCTTTTCCTTTTTGCCGTCCCCGTCTCCCTTCCAAAAAACCCCTTTGCGGCTGATGTTTTCTTTCTATTTATCCTACCTCCCAATCTCCTAAACCCTTGCTTGAAAGGTGAGGATGAGGGACAAGGACAGGCCCTCACATCCAGCCCTCCAAAGGGCAAGCCTGGCCGTCCTTTGCACGCTGCAAAAAAAATTGCAGCGTGCATGCTGCGACAAAATTTTTTTTTTTTTTTTTTACAAAAAAACTTGATAATTACAGAAATGATACAATAAAATAAAAATAATAATAATAACAAAATTACACAAACCAGGTAATAATAACAAAACAAAAATAATTTTAAACAAAAAACTAAACAAAAATGGCCATTTTTAATTTTCCAATTTGATTTTTTGTTCTTTGCTTCTTTTTCTCAAAATAACTTAATAAAAATAACTAAAGTGCCCAAAGATTGAATTTAAAGAAATAAACATATTTTTGTGAACAAATTTTCCTTTTTCTTTTTCTCTTTTTTTTTATTTTTCCAATCCAACTAAAGCCTATTTTTTTTTTAATTTTTCTTCTTTTTCCTTAATTTTCTCTTTTCTCCTTTTTTATGATTTTTCATTTTCATTTTTCTTTCAAGAAAGCATTGAATAAAAACAAAAAGACTAAAACATATTTTTGATGTTTTCCTTTTCTTTTTTCTAAAAACTCTATGCTAATTTTAAACTTAAAAGCTAAAACTAAAAACTAACTAAAACTAAAACTAAAAGTAAACAAGAATAAATAGCAAATGAAATAGGTAAACTAAAAGGGCGAAAATGAATAAAACTAAAATATCATAACAACTAATAGTGCAAAACACACAATAACGAACTAAAATGCAAGCAATCTAAAAATGAAAATCATGAAATAGATGCTACATAAAATTATTCAAAATTTGCTGTCTACAGAAGTTGGTGATTCTAGACTAACGACTTTTGGTGGAAGCTAGTATATGTTTTGTATGTTATGGGAGACATTTGATGTGTAAATTTTGTTATGGTTGGGTATTTTGGATTGTAATTATAAATGATAGTCTTGAGAGTTTTGGACTTGTATATTCTAAATATTTCTTTACTATAAGTCAATGTTTGACTTGTGGTTCTTTATTAAGCTTAAATGAGTGCGTGAGTCCTGACGATAGTTGGGCAGGTGCCTCACTGAGACCCTAGGGAGAGGTGGGGGCGTTACAGATTAAACTTAGTTGCCCAAAGCACAGTCTTTGTCAATCCCGTGTTAGCTATGCCTCTATCAGGCTTTCCTCTCCTCATAGCACCCTGCAATGTAACAACTGCAAAATTGAGCATGTAATTATCTCCCAAGTAGAAACTTCAACTTCTAAAAGCATTACCCTATGAGTAGAAGTAGTATTGGTTTTTGTAGAGGTTCCTGGTTCTCTTTGCATGTTTTTTTGTTGTAGCCAAATAAACCACACTTAGAGCATTTTAATGTGGTTGACCTTTGTGTGTGAACTGATGCATGTTCTTCATTAGGTCCCCTTTTTCTATTTTTCTTTGGTCTTCTTGGTGTCTTCCTATGTTGTGGTGGCAATAGTGTTTTTGGTGTCACATCCTTCATTGGAGACCATCCTTTTTCATGTTGTATTGGTTGGATCATTGAAGAATAGCACCTCAAGTACATCTCCAATGAAAATGCTTGATCACAGTACTTAACAAGATTTTCCCTTCTATAAATAATCCTTAATGCAACATGCTTGCAAGAAAGCCCAGTCAACTGAAATACCCCACAGTCACATTCCTTTTCCTCCAATTGGACAATGTATGTCCTGTGAACATCTCCTATTTCAAATACATACTCACTGGCCATCATTAGCTCACATTTCCTTGATGCATTTCCAATCTCCTTTAGCTTCTTCACAACTTTAGGAGTGACAGCAGCTGTCCATGTTGTAGCCTTTTAATTTTTTTTTTGTGTGCAGCTTGTTCATCATTTTCCTTCACAATCCTTCAACAAGTGTAAGTATACTCTTTCCCCTTAGATTATCAACACGTGCATTAAAGGATTCTATGAAGTTGTTGGTAACATAATCACACTTGATGGCAGTTGAGAAAGCATGCCTAGCCCAAGCAAATTTTGGAATCTTTATTAAGTACTTCTAGGTTTCAATGGTCAGGTCCTTAATGCTGTCCATTGCTTCATTGTGTCCAACAGAATCAAAACTCTTTGTTGCTTGCCAGAAATATCTCCTAAGCATTAATCCTGGAAACGTGAGCTTGAAGTTGTTGTATATATGCCAACAACAATATTTACCAACAGCTGCTGGAACTATTTCTTCATATGTAAGGTTTAATCCCTGCAATGTTCATTAACAATAAAATCATTTTATGACATTGTGTACATCACAAAACAGGAAATATTTTTTTGCAAAGAAAATAAATAACTCACCTTCTGCCTATCACTCATAAATGTCAATGGCACATTACTCGAAAATGGTCCAAAATGATGCTCAAAGAAGTGAAAAAACCAGCTCTACGTCTCTTTATTCTCACACTCTACGATTGCAAAAGCAAGGGGAAACAAGCTGTTATTCCCATCTAAAGCAACAGCTGTGAGCAACACACCATCAAAGGAATCTTTTAGGTGACATCCATCAAATCCTACAAATGGCCTACAACCAATAAGGAAGCCATCTTTTTGTGTCTTGAAGCTAACAAAGAGTGTTAAGAATCTGGGCTCAACCAGCATATTAGGCTTGACAAAGTGAATTTTAACAATGCTACCAGGATTGAATTGCCTCACCAATATAGCATATTTCGGGAGCTTTGTGACGGCCCCACTTCCCCCTAGGGCGTACCCCAGGGTTCAGCGGGTCGCCTGCCCAGCTCTCGCCAGGACTCACTCACTATGGAACTCGAATCATGTATATACATCCATAGACAATAGATGCTCAAGTAAAAGATAAGAAACTTCTACACACCAGAAGTCTTCAAAGTTTTTTTTTTTTTTTACCATTCAAGTACAAACATCGAATATACAAGGGTTCTCATTCCTCATACAACCAGCCCGTGCCAAGCACTAGGGCGAGAACCATTACAAGGCCAAAGAACTAGATCAACTAGACTATACAGAACGCTCGTCCTTGCTCGCCTTCCCCTGCTAAGGAAAACAATTGACGTGGTATGAGCTAAAAAACCCAGTGAGGTTCTATATATATAAACAAGTAATTAAACAAGGAACATTAGTCATGTAATAACATTTAATCCAGAAAACATGTTCAATATAAAGCAATGATAATACATTCATTAAAAGGATACAGGCTCACGAGGAGCTATTTGTTTGTTCGTTCGTTCCCCTGACATTTCCCCTTATTCCTCCAATCGTTTGAAAATACATTTTTTTGTAAGTAGAATCCCTCGTTCATCCTTTTGTTCGTTCATCCCCTTTTCCGGACGTTGACCGGACTCCACCCATCCGGACATTGGCCGGACTCCACCCATCCGGACGTAGCCGGACTACAAGGTAATACTCGAGTATACCAAATTCACCCAGGTCACCATATCGCCCGACCGAGTCCGCTTCTGGCTCGAGTCGATCGGTAACAAGAGCAATGGCCCAGTTCAGCCAAAAGGCTTACATTCATGCGCAACTAGTATTTCAACATTTAATCACCGAAAATTTCATATTTATTTAGGTCGAGTGCGATAAAGTACACACTCACCTAGCAAAAGTTCATTTTAAAAATCATAGAAAACAAGTAACATTTAATCAAATAGTCACAAATAATCACATAGATCCAACAATCCACATAGTCATAGAAACAAAACGTATATAGAACACTCACCTATTTACGCACAATAACGTGCAAAATATCCTTCCGGATATTACTCTTAGTCACCAATGAAACCTATGGTTGAACAAGAGAGCATATTACAGTTTATCGAGCAAAACATTTAAGGGAAACAAAGAAACCCGACTAATTAGGAATGAAACGTGTAAAGATCACTTTCAAGTAAGAAGAGGGTTGTTTGAACCCAAGGATGAAAAATCATGTTTTAAAATGGAAAACCGGTCATGGTATTGGCTAAACAAAAGTATACAAGTTCAAATAGAAACCTAGCCCTCGAGCGAAAATTTGGGCAGCACGCCCTTTGTGTTTACCTAATTTTCCAGCCATTTCGGCTTCATTATTTTTCCTCAACCACAACCCAACATCACACATAAGCAATTCAAGTCAAGAGCCGTTCCATAGGCTCACAATATCATAAGAATAAGAAATACAGTAATAACAAGTGCAGAAATTCAATTTAGCAAAAGATAGATTTGACGTATGAAAGCAGAAATAACTTATCCGAGGCTACGCTTATCGGATTAAGACGCAACCTATGCCGTTTCGAAGATAAGACTCAGGGCTACAATGTTCATGAGGTCACTTAGTCCAGTTTCTAATGTAACTTGGTCAAATGCTCGAATTACTAAACCAGAAACCAATTCGTCGGCTGTTTAAACGCAGAACACTGTAATGGACATATCTCAGAGTACACAAGTCCGAATCAGGTGTTCTTAGAGGCATTTGAAAGCTAATTCAGAAAGCTACAACTTTCATGTTTTGGAAAAACACTAAATCAGAATGAATCCTAGTCAAAAAAACGGGATAGACTGGACTTAACTGATCACACGGACTGCTTAGGAAATACTTAAAACAGTAAGGGTATTTTGGACTTTTCACATGCTACCAAGCTCGGATTGAGCTAAAATTTTACAGGTAACTATAAAACATTATTCTCTATAACTTTCATGTTTTGGGTAAGAACTGATTCGGCCTCTAACATAGAGTACTAAAACCGGGCAGAAAGAGAAGAAATGAAAACCCAAATCTGGAAATTCATGCATTCAAGTGTTAATCCTCCATAAAATCACATCTTTAACCAAAAATTAAATGAACAAGGACCAAGATCAGACTTTATACCTCAAAAGCAAGGCTTGAATGAGTGATACTCCACCTCCTTTGAAAAATTTTTAGTTCCACAAGCTTCCTAACTCACAACCCACACTTTAATCGGTTTAGAATTCGATTCTAGCACTTGGTTGGTGTAGCTCAAGAAGAAAATTGTTTTCACTTGCTCTCCCTTTCTCTCTCTCTTTGGTTGGCCATGAAGAAGAAGAAATGAGGAAGATTAAGCCTAGTTTGTCTTATAAGAAGGTTGGAAAGATAAGAATTAATTCTAGCCACAAGTTTGGCTAACACTTGGCTCAACCTCAACCACACAATTTTCTCTTTCATCCCTTGCACTTGGGCCACAAATTTCGGCCAATAGGAGAGCCAAGAGGGGGAAGATATTTTTCTTTACTAGTGTTAAACTTGTATGGCAAGAAAGTGGTGGTCAAGTGATGGTTCAATTGGTAATACACGGTACACGTCGGTGTGACGCGTTTTCTCTTAAATCGCACGTACTAGGGTTTTTTACTCCCTATTCCCTAACTTTTTATCATTGCTTCTAATCACATATTATTTCTCACTTAAAAGTCACTCTTAAGCACCAAATTTGATCCCTACTCGGTACCGGATAATTATACTGCGGTTACACGAAAAATCCAATTTCACCTTGAATTGAAAACGAATAGGAAAACCCTAATTTCCTATGGTTATTGGCACTTTTCTAGGGTGATTGAACCATGGATAACATGAAATAATAGTTACCAATTAATTTTCAAATAAAAGGGAATTTTTGAGAAAAATACAAGAAATTTGCGAGTCCTCACAAGCTTTGCATATAACAGTGCATATGAACCTTCAATCTCATCCAACGTTTTGTCTTTGGACCTATATACCTGCATCCTATTTGGTTCAACACCAAATTTCTTCATATTAGCTATTATACCCTTAGTTGACATCTTTGGATGCTCTCTCAACACAGCAATCAGCTGCTTTGTCATCCAATCAGATGTTGCTTCAGTACTTTTCCTGCTCATGACACGTGTGCTCAGGATTATAAGTTTTTATCATGAATATAGTTGTGTTAGCAACAAGGGATGCATGGATTCTCCAGTTGCAGCCTTTAGAACCACATTTGGCAGTGCATCTAGTCCTTTGATTTTTCACCCTCACCAATGGAAATCTTTTCTCAATGGCATAATCCTTTAAACATGCTCGAAAAGCATCAACACTAGTAAACGACTGCCCTTTCTGAAATTCTATTTCTTCTTTGGGGTTATTCGTCCACATTTTTGACCTCTTCACTTTCTTCAATGGATCAGTTTCATCATCTGTTTCAGAGTCATGTACAATTGCAGCATCTTCATGTTTCTCAAAATCAGAAAAGTCCATGTCACTGTTGTCAGTAGATAATAGTGACAATCTCTTATCATCCAACATGTCATCTAAGTCACTCTCCATTGGCTGTTTCCAAGACTCATCAGAGCTAGAGTCATACATTTCTCTCTCATCCTCACTATTTGTCAAATTTTGATGTGCATTGTTTTGAGGCCCTAAGTTCTCTTGGCCCACTTCAGGATTCTGATCATCATGCATATTACTCTCTAATTCTGGGATTATGTCCATGTCAAACACATGCAAGTTGATAACAAGATCATTTTGATGGACTTTAAACACCTCAAGCACTAACTTGTCATCGACTATTTCCATAAAGGTCTCAGTACTGGGAATCAAACATCTCATATGAAGCAGCAAATTCAGATTTTCAGATGTAGCATTCAATGCCGTTTCAGGTACATCATTAAGTAGATCAATGTACGAGTACTTATCAGGATGAATGTTGGGAATTCTACTAGCCTTTCCCAAGTAATGAACAACAATGTCATGAGAAACCATAGATGCCATCCTACATATCCCAATTTAGAATTTTTTTAGTTCTTGCTCACTACAAGATTACTACAAGATTAATACAACACACACAAAAAAAGGCATGTTCATGTATACATTAGAGCATTTCTACCCTTCAATGCACAATTATAGAGCAATATACAAGCAAGTTTTCAACATTTGTAGTGCAGTATTAAACAATTGCCCAACATAGGTATTGATCACCATGATCATACCACTAGTTGAAGCTATTTTCTAAGTTTCATAAATACTCTAGTGAAACAACCATCATGAATGCAATGGAAAATAGCATCACATCTCAATTTTGTCAATATCCATAACATAAATTGCTAGCTTGTTCATAATATTAGTCAAAATCAACGAATATTGCATGCTCACAACAAAAGCTACTCCTTTTTAGTCTCATAATTGTTTACCTTCTACTTGTTAACACTTGTGATAAAAAACAATCACTCACAACTTCATTTTGACAAGATCAACAACATCAAGAGTACTATTTTTGAATTTAATATGCAAGGACAGGCCTTGATGCTTACATTTTTTGTTGAATCCAAAGTTGAAGGTTAAGCTGAAAATCCATGACTTTAAGCGCACCCGAACTTTTCCTTTCACTTAAAAACGATGTTTACAACTACACAGGTTCTATCCCTTCACCACTGCACTAATTTGCAACTAATCATTAGCATTCTCTTCCTAATTCTACAAGCACATGAGCAATTTTGAGTTAAAAAAAGAGTGCAAGTTACCTTTTAGGTTGTCTTGTGAAGATCAGTTGAAGCCTGATTAGAAGGAGCAGCTCTTTCCAAAAATAGAAGGCATGGGTTTGGTGCTAGGGTTACATCTAAGGTGCGGCTTGGGCAGGAGGGCGGTGCGGCCGTCCATGGCTGCCCTCCGGCCACCTGATGGGGGGCATCCAGCCCTCTTACCTTCCAACGCAAATCCTTTTCAAAGCTGTTCACGCAGAACTCATCACAGCCGTCACTCTCCTTTGCGGCAGAGGAGGCTACACACAAAGGAGAGCCTGTGCTTATTTTCCCATAGACAGTGGTAGAAGCTCTTGCCAGTCCATTTCGTTTCGCATTGGTTGGGAAATTCTCTAGAGGCAGACCGAAGCTGGAGGAGGTGAGGAAGTTCTTTACGTCACTAGGTTTGGATGAAAATCCTTCGGTGGGCTTGTTGGACACACGCCATGTGATGATTCAGTTGCACAATGAAGCTGACTTTCATTGTGTATGGTTTAGGAGAATCTGGTATGTGTATTCCTTCCCCATGAGGGTCTTCAAATGGACCACAGAATTTCCATGTAGATAGGGAGTCTTCGGTGGTTCCGCTAAAACTCTCACTCCACTTTTTCAACAAGGAGGTGCTTTTCCAGATTGCTGCTATGGTGGGTAATCCCTTGTTGGTTGATGCGGCTACCCTGGCTGTTTCACGGCCAAGTATGGCACGCGTGTGTGTTGAGGTGGATCTGTTGCAGCCGACACCTTCGTGGGTTTGGATCGGAAATGGCAACCATGCAGGTTTCTAGCAAGAGCTGGTGGTGGAGAATCCTCCTAGGTATTGCTCACATTGCTTCTGCCAAGGTCACGATGAGGAGACTTGTCATGTGCTGAAGCCTAAGTTGCGTGGGTCATGTCACCATGCTAAGACCACTGGAACAAGGGAGTTTCGGCTAACAGAGACTGAGGACAAAGACGTTCAGGAGGGGCCTGCGGAGGGCACTGGGGACCAGTCTTCCTTGTTGTTGTAGAAGGTGGCGGCGGCGCAATGGAGAAAGTCACGAGGCTTGATGCTAGCGGCGTGCTGGTCGCTGGGGGGGTGCAGGTCCACGAGCAGCCATCGGATGTTGAGACATACGGGCAGAGAGCAGAGGGAGCGCAAGGGAAGAAGGGCGGCAGTCCACTACTGCTGCGCTGGTGGAGCAGGAGAGGGGGACAGCGGCGGATAGTAGGGAGGTGGCTGCGGTCGAGGGAGCTAGCGCGGCAGTGGCGATGTTACAACCTAAGGAGGAAGGGAAAGCATCGAAGCTATGGGGAGTGGGTTGGCTGCGAGGGTAGTCGTGCATTCTACTGTGTGGCAAGAAAGGTCTCCCGAGGACAACATGATGGCTGATGACATACAGGACACTCGGCGAAGGGTGGGTAACTTATCTCCTAGGAGCGGGTGTCCTAGGGAACGTGTCAGAGGGGAGGTGTCATCTCTGGAGACGGTGCATATAGATATGATGGCAATTTGTCTTGTGAAAACCTACCTTCATGGTTATCATGGTTATATATGCAGAAATGGCGCTCAATTTGTGTGCCAAAACAATGGCATTTTTGTTATTTTCTAGTTTCCAATAATTCTTCTTATTCATTATTTTTTCCAGCATTTCTCCACTTCAAAATTTGCCTGATATTGGTGGGTTTTGGGTAATTTCTCACCTTTTGATTGGGACAGCCTGTCACATCCTACTGCCAGGGTATTAGGTGTGATTTCGGAAACATGGGGGAGTGCTAGGTGTGATTAGAAAAAACTTCAGGGAAGGTTTCTGACATTAACCCTTGTAAGATTCGTGCCCTTTTGGTTAATCACATCAGTCATACATACTTTCTTTGTGATTAAGTGCTACATAGACCTGTTCTCACTTGAGCTGCTTGCCACTAGGGCTATTATTTTGTGTACAAGGTTCCATATACCGCCCCTTCAAGGATGTACTAGTGCGTAAATTCTTAAAATCCCTTAAAACTTTGAACTCTTGGAATGATAAATAAGTAAGGATTAAATGCATTAGGGAGAGTTGGGTTAGGTTGGGTTGGGTGGTAAGGTGGCAAGAATTGTGAATAGAAGGTCATGAGTTCAAAATCTCCCACTTATAAAAAAAAAAGATTTTAAAAATGCATTAAATAGTTAAGGGTTAAATAATTCACATGTGGTGTCATTTGCATTTTCTCCTTTAACATTAATTTTAATGCACTTCCCCCTTTAATTAATGGTCAACACCAATAATTTGGTTAAAAGGACATAAATTACCTCAAAATGCAACTAGTAGAAGAAAAAACTAGACAAGGAGTTCCGATTTTTTTGTTTTGGAAAATATCCTTTATATTGGGATCCAACCATTTGAAAAAACCACATGCCCTTGGAATCTATTTTAAAATGTAAAATAAAATCGTTTCATGTACAAAAAAAAACTCATAAAATAATTGAAGAAAAGAGTACCACATAATTTTAACTATAAAAATATTTTTTGTTAAAATTTCAAATGTCCAAAAATGCATATGAAAGACATTTTACCACATTTGTATCTCACCTCTACTTATAGATTTTCATAATTTAAAAAGGAATATTTCAAATAGTAGTAAAGTTTGGAATTCAATTATAATATGGTGAATTTTTTTTAGATAGAAGTGGAATATTTTGGGAACTTAAGGCTTGTTTGATTCACAGACTAGATGAAATGAGATGACTTATCAGCATATTATTAATCTTGGGCGGAGTCTTTTTTTTTTATAGTAAAAACAGCTTATTTTATTGATGGAACATGAAGTTATAAGAGGGGGACTAGGCCTTATCGCAAGTTTCTACTACAGAGCCCTTTAAACTTTTTCATAGATGGCAAACCTAATCTATCCAATCGATCCTCCCCCCTAGCTAACTTGGGAAGCATGCGTGGATGATCATAAACCCTGATGTGGTCTTGAGAGATGAGAAACACCTGCATTAGATAATATGTCAGCAGCTTTATTAGTCTCCCTAAAACAATGTGAGAACTTAAAAGGATCTGTAACAAAATGCCGTATTTGCCTTATCTATTTGCGAATATGCCAAGGACACTGAAATCACCGCTGGAGTATACCAATTAAGACCAATGAATTAGATTGCACTCTAACATGTTCATACCCCTTCTGAGAACAGAGATGAAGGCCAATTAATAAAGCCAAAGCTTCTGCGCGCAAACTTGTATTTCTCCCCAGGAAAACAGAAAATGCTACTAAAAGACATCCATTAGAGTCACGTAAAATTCCTTCTCCACCACTCACTCTTGGATTCCCCTTAGAACGCCCACCAGTATTAAGTGTCAACACCTCAATACTAGATGCCTTCCAACAAACTAATTTGAAACCAAATAGTGAAGACAATTGAGAAATCGATTCAAAGAATTGATGAAAAGTTTGCACTTCAATCGAGTGTTTAAACTGAATCTCAAAAGCCATTTTAACCTCCTGAAAAATAGCTAGGCAGATATCTCCACTACTTGTTTTGACCCTGTCAAATACTACTTTATTCCTTGCCTTCCAAATATTCTAGCATATGAAACTCGGAAGAATGGAAAGAACAAATCTTCTTGTATCAAATTTATGTGAGGACAACCACCAAGCAACTAATCGAGCTCGTAAAGTAGAAGTAGACAAAGATAATCCACACATACTCCCAAAGTAGTTCCAAATCTCCACCGTTAGTTAACTCGTAGAAAGAATATGCTGAATAGATTCACCAACAGCTAATAAGCAACAAAGCATTTTGAAGGCAATTGAAAACCAAACTTACTTAGGACATCATCCAAAGGCAGCCTCCCTATCAATAGGCAAAGCATAAAAAAGGACATTTTTAATGGGATTTTGGAATGCCAAATTTGGGAAAAAACCTCGAAAGAATTGCAAGTTTGCCTTCTTGAAAAGTAGATGATAACGAGAATTCTCCAGACACTGTCGACATCCAAACAACCTCATCTGGATGCCCACCATCAGGAATTGGTTGTTGTAAAACAGAAATAGTGATATCTGTGACGGTCCCACCTCACCCTAAGGCGAACCAAAGGATTCGGCGGACCGCCAGCCTTAGCTCGCGCCAGGACTCGAAGTCAAAAGTAAATAAAAGCTAAAAGTACCAAAAGAATACTATTCACATTATATACATCGGTAAAAAAGTTCAATTTACATCCCCAAAAGTAACTACCCATATTATTACATCCTGAGGATTATAACCAAAACTACAGAGTAGACCCTAAGAAGGGTCCCTACACGGATCACTATAATAGGGGAAACATTTTAACTATTCGGTGATTACAAACAAAACCTAACTATACTAGTGATGGTGCCAAAATTTCCCCGCGTCGGCCCTGCTAAGGAAAACAAAAGAAAAGGGGGTAAGCTAGAAGCTCAATGACTAACCAGGGGTAAAAATGTGATTTTTACATGTCAACATTTGCACAGTGAGAGCAAAGCAAAAGCAGAAAAGTAACACCACATGGTAAGGATACGGGTGGCTTCCAAGCCAACTCATTTGTCGAGTTTGACCATTGGTTGACCCTTGAGATCCTGAGCCACACATCTTGCTTCTCTTAAAGGATCCCAGATAGAGAGACCATGAGCCTCAGCTCAAGTTACGAGCAATAAATGCTCTAAAATATTTTGTTCAAACAATAAATGCTCTAAGATTGTAGTTCAAGCAATAAATGCTCTGGTTCAAGGAATAAATGCTCTGGTTCAAGCAATAAATGCTCTATAACAAATCACCAAATCATATTTCACAGGTATTAATAGCAACTAATGGGGATTAGATCGAGTGCGATAAAGTACATTCTCGCCTAAGTGCCCATTCATAGTAAACTCATATTAGTATTGAGTTACATAGAAAAATCCTGATTACTCACCTAAAGAGCAAGTATAACGAGAGAAAGTACGGAAATGAATTCAAGTCATCAGCTAGTGGGCCCCTCCGGCTCCGTCTAGCTCGTCGCCGCCTGTAGCAGAAGGTTGAACCATATTATCACACAAAAAACTACTAAAGTGCGTAAATTAAGCAAAATGACAAAATTGGCACATGCATGTGCGGAATCGGCAACCGGAACTGGAAACGGCCGGCAAACAGAAATGGGCATAGTTGCTTTCCCAAACTGTTTTGATCATAAGTTGGGCTAGGAATGTCGAAATAAGTGTATGAGATACCGTTACGAAGCTAAGAGGAAGGGTTACAATTTTCATGAAGACACCTTAATCTCGATCTGAATGGAAGCAGGTCGAAATTATGGAAAACAGTACCAGAAGTTTGCACTTTAGGGTGACGGACAGGGCTTGTTTGCTGGACCATAACTCACAGCTCGCAAATCCAAATCAAGAAAATTAGAAAGGCGTTAGAAAGCTATGTCATAATGCTAAAACCTTTATGTTTTGGCCAAAACCTTAATCAATATAGAGCAGGGTGAAAAATGGGTCCAAAGTTCCTGTCAGAACTGTCCAAATTCAAAGGCAGTTGTGACAACTGATCTTGGTTTGATCATAACTGAAGCTACGGAACTCAGATTTGGATGTACTTTATACCGTTTCTAAGCTAAGACCAAGATCTACATTTCTTATGAAGGGATCAATACCCAGTTCACACGTTATCAGGACGAACTGAGCATGGTCAGAGGCCAAATCAAGAAACGTCACCAAATCTACAGTTTTGCATAACTATTAGTGTTTTGGTCATAACTCAGGCTACATAGATCCGATTGACCTGAACTTTTGTAACCACAACAAACACTTAAGAAGCTACAACTTTCATGTTTTGTAAAACTTTTGAATCAGCACGTAACATAAAGAAAAACAGAGCTCATATTCGGATTTGTGGACTGCCCTGTTTCCAATTTTGCCGGTTTCGCGCGCCGCAACCGCACAGTCCGTTTCTATGGTTCTCCTACAAGCTTTCAGGCCAAATTCATACCAAATAAACACACACATACCAGCTTCTAATAGCTCCACAAAAGATCCAAAATTCCTTTCCCAATTTAATCCCAAAACTTACCAAACACTAACCATAATAAAGATTCTAATCTCACCAACTCTAGCTACTTCAAAACTTAACCCATCAAACCCTAACCATCCAAGTTTTAACTAAACCAAACTAATTTCCCCTTAACCTAGGGTTTCATAACTAAACTGAATTTGGTTAGGATCCATCCATACAAGTGAGATTAACACATTAAGAATTCCATTTACAAGCCAAATACTCAACCAAACCAACTAAGGAAAGTATAAAGCAAGAAGCCCTAATTCTCCTGGCCTTAATCAAAATTTCAGCAACATTATTACCAAATTAAACCATGAAATTACTTCACAAGTATCTCATAAGCAACAATACCTTAAAACAACTCCATAAAACATCATTTTAATCCATCAAAGATCATTCCTACCTTTACCAAGTTTTCAAGTGAGATTCTTACCTTCTAGTTGCAAGTTTCTTAGGTTGATCTTCCAAAACTCAAGCTCCAAGTTGTTCCTCCAAGATCCAAATTCAAGGTTGATGAAAAAAAATGCAAGAAACAAAAGCTTTTCTCTCCCTTTTTCTTCCCTCTCAAATCCGGCTCTCTCTCTCTCTCTCTCTCTCTCTCTCTCTCTTTCGTTTGCTATTTTGTTGTTTATTAGCTTGATTTTCTCTTGTATATTCTAGAATTATGCTTAGTCATAAGCTTAGTCATCAACCATAAGAGATATTTCCCAAACAACCAATCACATAAAAGATGATTATTCACTTCCTAGTCCTTGCAACTTCCTTTTTGTTTTCTCACACTCTTGCCCACAAATGTTTGGAACTCTTGCACTTAACTCCATAGGATACAACTTATTCTAATCCAAAATACTTTATCACACTTAATCATTTTACTAATCACCTTATTATCTTAATCACCCATCCTTAATTATTCCTTATTCCACAAAAAAGCAACTAAACCACAATCTTTTTACATTAGCTCAATTGAGGGTTTTAAACCCAACTTAAGGTTGTTCAATTAACAAAACACTAGGGAATTTACTAGTGTAAGACTTTGTAGCTTTCTAATCCTACTTAACCTTTATAAAAGAAATCGAATCCGGTATCTACTGTGACGCCCCCACTTCTCCCTAAGACGCACCAAAGGGTATCCGCGGAACGCCTGCCTAGCTCTCGCTAGGACTCAAGCAATAACGTTCAACCTTAAAGCGATACTAGATACCAAAATCAAATTAATACGAATACATATAGTGCGGAAACGTTCATGCTTAACAATATCCATCCATTACCCAACCTGTCAGCATATGGCTCTGATGCCAACTGTGACAGTTCTCATGGTTACATCACAAGGTACCTATCAGCTTGCCACCCGCACGTCGTGCGTTCATAATACAACTTAAATTTCAAAATATACATCACAGATATCCGAATGATACATTAAACTTCCAAAGTACAATCATAAAGGGGTCAAGCCAAAATACACCTGAAACCCTAAAACACAATATATCCAAAAGGAGATTTCTCCGCGTTAACTCCATTTCCAGTCCTGTTAAGGAAAACAAATCTACAGGGTGAGCAAAACGCTCGTGAGGCCAAGGACACACATGCAAGCACATTGTTCAAATAGCAATCTCAACTTTATTAAATAAAACCGTGATATTTCAATAAAGTACCATTTGAGCAGGAAAAATAATCAGAAACAATTCAAGGATATAGTAGCTCTCAGGAGCTAAGTTCCACTCGCTCTGCCGATGTCATTCGTATACCTTCCCGCATTGACCCTCCTGTCAACCGGGTCGGTATTTCCATTTCCGTAGATCACCACTTACTTCCCTCCGTCCACCGTACACCCCAAGGGCCCACAAGTCTGTTATAAGGCGATACTTTACGAGTATGCCAAGCAGGACCTCTTATTAGGTCGAGCTTATAATCTCATGGCTCGCCCAAGTTCCCGACCAAGCCCATTGCCGGCTCGAGTTCAAGGTCGGCCTATGAGTTTGGGCGTCCCCCATTCATTTGGAAGTCGAGGAGGTTCACTCCAACGACATATGTAACCATTACATAGCATTGCATTTCATTCATTCATTCAATACATTTCATTCATTCATTTGAAATCAGAACGGATGCTATAAAGTACACACCCGCCTTTATTTTTAAAATCTCTAATAATTACCACAATTAAGCAAGTATCAAAGATTCACACACTTGACACTCACCGAGCTAATCAATAAAGATTATTCGCTGGAGTTCAAGTGTCCACGGTGAGATCCTCTTGAAGGTCTCCTTGTGTGCCTGGCAGTTAATGGTGGATAATTACTCAAGTATCTCAATTATCAAGTAAGATTGTACATTAGTACGATCTAAGGAATATTTCACAAAAATGAACCTCAATTACTCGTAAATCGAGGTTCAACTTGCGTTTTATGAAGTATAATATTAGTTGAGTTTTTATCATGAAAATCGTGGGCAAAACGTTTAGATAATATCAAAAGTGTAAAGAGTTCTTGAAAAACTCTATTTCTTTGAAATTCGAAAATTTTCAGCTTTATCATGAATCTTTGAAAAATCGTAACTCACTCGGTACAAGTCGAAAATTGGAAAACTTTATACCGTTGGAAACCTCTTAGAAAGTACTATAAGTTCCTAGAAGACACTTTTCCATGAATCGAAGTGGAAAGTGCTCAAAAATGGGCTTGAAGGTGCAGACTTAGTTTCAAGGCAGCATTAAGTTGGATTTCGGCCAACTTTGAAAATTCGGCACGATTTACACGTTGCAAACCGGCCTCTGAAATTTGTAACCCAATTAGAGTTGCAAGTGAGGTGTATAGAAAAGCAAGCGGATCAAGAATCGGAGTTTTGAGTACCGAGATACGGTAGCTCAAAGTTGGGGAAAATTCAAGACTGGAGAAGAATTTTCCAGATTTGAACCTCCAACTCTAGAAATTTAATTAGGTATCGAAACGAACTTGGATTGACACCAAAATTGGCAGTATTTCAATAATATATGGAAGGTATCTCTCTGTCAAAATTCAGGGAAAAATACCCTCGGGAAGGTAGTTAACTAATCATCCAAAGTTTCGGAAAATTCCTAAGGCAATCTGCCTTTTGACTTTCATTTCCCAAATTCAAATCGTTTTACCAAGAAAACTATCCAACCATGGTTCATTTGTAAAATAAAGGTCTAAGATACAACCATGATACCTTTGGTAATGGTTTAGCATCGAAATTTCAATTAATAAGATCACTCACGGTTTTTGTCCAAAACCAATCCAAATGTTACGTTTTTCCAAAACAGGGCAGTCTTCTTATTTTGGTCACAACGCATTCAATTTAACTCGGAATGGAGTGTGGTTTATGGCGTTGGAAAATAAATTCATAGGACTAAAAGTTCACAGAATAAATCATTTCAAAATTTGGCAAGCAACCAGCTCGAAATTGAGCCTCAAGTTGCTGCCTCTACAAACCATTCCAGCAGATCCGAGAGACAGGACAGTGATCTTAAAACGTTTGGTTCGGCTCACTCACAAAGAATCAGAACGTGCATTTTATCTCAAATTAAAGCCTGGGATGTCTAGTTTCAAACGCCACTGACGGCACATGATTTCGACATCCGAGGACAGAGTTATAGCCAAAACACCACCGCTGGTCTGAGCCATACGTGAACAGTTTCCAGATTTGCTAGTTTCCCCAAAAAAATTCATTTGCCCAACCAAACCTTATTATTTTTCAATGAAATTTTTCACACATCTAATATAACATATAAACATCAGGTTCATGCCAATAATTCACCAAAAATTGGCCTTATAGTGGCCGAACAAAACAGGGGTATTTTTGGAAATTTTTGCTTCTTGCACCCAATGAAGTTTCTATCAATTACCCACCACTAATCCATCATTTTAACCACTAAACCAACAATATAACCACCATCAATCATCAAATCAGCAACAACCCAAGTGTGGGAATCCATAGAGCCCACTTTTCAATTTTTCCAACAATATCAAGATACCCATACACATGCAATAGCTTAAGGATGCATTTCTACCATCATAAACCAAGCTTAAGGTGTAGGATGAGGTTATACCTCCTTGTTGCTCCAAACCAGAAATTTCGGTCCTCAAGATGCTCCAAGAAACCGTGAAAATCTCCTCCTTTTGCTAGCTAGATGAACTCTCCAAGCAACAAGCTAAGTGTAGTTCAAATTTGGTGTGAATCTATGAAGGTTTTGTGCAAGAATTGAAGATGAAAATGGCAACTTTGTGTTGTGTTTTTGCTGCAGAGAATTCGGCCAAGAGAGAGACTAAGAGAGAGAGTGTTTGGTCCAAATTTAGCTTCTTAAGGAAGACACAAGGTGTGGTGCAAAATCCTCCCCAAAGTCAACTCTCACTAGGGTGCGTTTGGTGCGATTACGGCTCGATTTCTCTCGCATTTGTTTCACTAGTGCACTAAACCTCTAATGCACTTATATTCATGTAAATATTATTCACTCTTAATTGTCCCGAAATAAGGGTCTAAAGTCCCTCAAACAAAATCGCGTGTGTGAAAACGCGTACCGTCAATTTTAACGTTATAACGCGAAACTGCCGAGAAATTCTTATAACGATTGCACTACTAACTATCACTTGAGTATTTATTCATAATATTACCTATTTTAGGACCGTAGTACAAGTCTCCAATATTCCAAGTTCACTGTGCTCCTACGCGGTTAAAATCTCCAAGCACTATTCACTATTTTTACTAAACGCGCTCTAGGAAATTAATTTTTGAAACGAATCATTTTAAAAATATAACGAAGTTATATTACCATGTATTTAGGTCTAATAAGACTAGAAAATATTCCTCGTGGCAAAAATCCAATTAAATAATTTATTAAGCCATAAATTAGGTTTAAATAAAATAATAGTTTTTACGAGTCCTCACATGAGTCGAGTATTAACTCCTCAAATCTCCAATAAATTTGTATCCATGCGTCTTTTGGAAAACTATCCACGCGTGAGTAGTATATGCTCACTTAGAACTTATTCACCTTTAATTCTCGATTAACTTTTCTTAATCTGCTATTGTCCGTTCTTAATTTCCCCAGGATAATCATGCTCTCGAATATAATATCACCTCGAAACACTCGTGTTCACTATCTCGCACTTAAACAATCCTTCCGAAAATTGAAGTTGTTAACGGGACATTTTAAAAACACAATGAAGACATTATTCCATACGAATGGATTTAAAATGGTCGTAATAAATTATTTGGGGAAAACAGGTGGATAAATACTTAATGAAACCATTAATATTCGAAAAAAATAAGAAATTTTTCGGGTCTTCACATCTACTCATACGAAAACATACATTAGTATGCATAATATTTACTACCACATAAACTTATGATTAATACGTAAACTAGGGTTTTGTGTAAAAATATCAAAGGTGTAAATCCATTAGGATTTTAATAAAATTCCAAATTAAGGTTTTTTTTATTCTAAAAGCAAAATCACATGTAAAGAATTACCATCACCCTTAAAATCAAATTTTATAGCAAAATTTAGCATTAATAATCCTTATTCAAAATTAAGGACGAATCGGGATCTCTCAACATCCCCCTCTTAGAAGAATTTCATCCTCGAAATTCGTACCTTCGGTGTCCTTGATCGGCCTATAAATGGTTCCCTTCGTCCCTGATTTATTTCCCCCCCTCGACTTCTGAGGGCACTGAGCAACTAGGTGTTCATTGCTACCATATCGGAAACATCGCCGATTTTTCTCTTTCTTCCAACAGGTATCTTCCGTATAGTTAGTGGCCCCACAAACATCACATACTCTTCTGGTTCCGAACATCGATTCCCCATGTGAAACATCATTTTAGGACCCTTTTCCTGCCTGATCTTCCCTTGTTTTACCTTGATTCGGAGTCCCCACTGGTCGTGTACCATTGGCTTCCTTACTCCTTTTACTAGGTGGCTCGCTTCTCGAGCTTTGCCCACCAGTGTAGGTATAGGTGTCAGATGGTGTTCTCTTCTTGTCACGGAAAGCTTTCACCTGGCTCCTTGCCGTCTTTATTCACTGTGCCTTTTCCAGAGTCTGGCTGAATGTATCCAATTGGGCAGCCGCCAGTGTCTCTTGTATTTTCACGTTTAACCCCTGGACAAACTGACGAATTCTCTTTCGGTCTGTTAGTACTAACTCTAGAGCAAAACGAGAGAGCTTGGTAAATTGTGTCTTGTACTCTGCCACACTTAACGGCCCTTGACGTAGCCGGATAAAGTCCTCTTCCCGCCTTTCTTGAACAATCGGAGGCAAATACTTCTCGTTAAACTCACGGGTGCAATTGACCCAAGTTCAGGGGGTCTGCTCTCGTTCCCACTTAGCCTTTATTACATTCCACCATGCTCGGGCTGGTCCCTCAAATTGGAAGACAACAAAAGATACCTGCCGTTCCTTTGAATACCCAAGCGCAGCGAATATATCCATAATGTGGTCCATCCATCTATCAGCTAAGTCAGGGCTAGGTCCACCTATGAATTTTGGGGGTGCAAATTTTTGGAACCGTTCTAAGGCACGGTCCACTCCCTCATGATTGCCCGGATTATTTCCAGGGTTTCCGGCATTATTCCCATGATCCTGACCCTGTTGGTCCACCATTCGTGCCAACAAATCTGCCATCTGTTGTATGGCTGTAGCTACTTGGTTATCAGCTTGGTGGTTCGCATTTTCATTTTCTACCCTTTCGGGTTCTGGTCTCCGTCCCCTACCTCTTCCTCGGCCTCGGATTCGTCCCCTACCTCCACTTCGGCCACTGGCTTCCATTTGTTTTGAAACTTTACCATATAAAACACCATATAAAACACACTAAATGATCAAAAATTTTGGACATGCATATATAGGTTTACGCCAAAGATATGCGCAAATTAGCCAAAATGCAGTTAGTACCAAAACACTGAACACATCGATTTCAAAACAAATCAACAGGACAACAAAGTAATTCAAGTCAACGGCCCTAACGCAACTCCCTTGCAGAACCCACCTAATCCACCAGCATCGCCCCGGTGGCCCTAGGGTGCAGACCTAAAAAATAGGTCCAAATACCTAACTTCAACATTAAGTAAGAACCAAATCGATTCACATTGGGACTGGCCATCTCCAAGTGCAATCAACTCAATCCCCACTTTGCCTTATGGAAAAATTACAAAAGTCCAATATCAAAATCCTAGCATTCAATATTTACCTTAATAGCCAAGTACCCCACAGTCTGGCATCCTAAACGTTGAAATCTCGGATGCACTACAAAGATCAGAAGCCTAAGTTCTGATACCAACTGTGACAGCCCCACATCATCCTAAGGCGAACCAAAAGGTTCGGCGGACCGCCTGCCCAACTCGCGCCAGAACTCGAAGTCAAAAGCAAATAAAAGTTAAAAGTACCAAAAGAGTACTATTCACATTATATATATCGGCAAAAGAGTTCAATTTACATCCCCAAAAGTAACTACCCATATCATTACATCCTGAGGATTATAACCAAAACCAAAGAGTAGACCCTACGAAGGGTCCTTACACGGACCACTATAATAGGGAAAACATTTTAACTATTCGGTGATTACAAACAAAACCCAACTATACTAGCGATGGTGCCAAAATTTCCCCGCATCGGCCCTGCTAAGAAAAACAAAAAAAAAGGGGGTAAGCTAGAAGCTTAGTGACTAATCAGGGGTAAAAATGTGATTTTTACATGTCAACATTTGCACAGTGAGAGCAAAGCAAAAGCAGAAAAGTAACACCACATGGTAAGGATACAGGTGGCTTCCAAGCCAACTCATTTGTCGAGTTTGACCACTGGTTGACCCTTGAGATCCTGAGCCACACAGCTCGCTTCTCTTAAAGGATCCCAGATAGAGAGACCATGAGCCTCAGCTCAAGTCACGAGCAATAAATGCTCTAAAATATTTTGTTCAAACAATAAATGCTCTAAGATTGTAGTTCAAGCAATAAATGCTCTAGTTCAAGCAATAAATGCTATAGTTCAAGGAATAAATGCTCTGGTTCAAGCAATAAATGCTCTATAACAAATCACCAAATCATATTTCACAGGTATTAATAGCAACTAATGGGGTTTAGATCGAGTGCGATAAAGTACATTCTCACCTAAGTGCCCATTCATAGTAAACTCATATTAGTATTGAGTTACACAGAAAAATCCTGATTACTCACCTAAAGAGCAAGTATAACGAGAGAAAGTACGGAAATGAATTCAAGTCATCAACTAGTGGGCCCCACCGGCTCCGTCTAGCCCGTCACCGCCTGTAGCAGAAGGTTGAGCTATATTATCACACAAACAACTACTAAAGTGCGTAAATTAAGCAAAATGACAAAATTGGCACATGCATGTGCGGAATCGGCAACCGGAAATGGAAACGGCCGGCAAACGGAAATGGGCATAGTTGCTTTCCCAAACTGTTTTGAACATAAGTTGGGCTACGAATGTCAGATTAAAGTGTATAAGATACCGTTGTGAAGCTAAGAGGAAGAGCTACAATTTTCATGAAGACATCTTAATCTCGATCTGAATGGAAGTAGGTCGAAATTATGGAAAACAGTACCAGAAGTTTGCACTTTAAGGTGACGGACAGGGTCTATTTGCCAGACCATAACTCACAGCTCGCAAATCTAAATCAAGAAATTCCAAAGGCATTAGAAAGCTATGTCATAATGCTAAAACTTTTATGTTTTGGCTAAAACCTGAATCAATACAGAGCAGGGTGAAAAATGGGTCCAAAGTTCCTGTCAGAACTGTCCAAATTCAAAGTCAGTTCTGACAACCGATCTTGGTTTGATCATAACTGAAGTTACGGAACTCGAATTTAAATGCACTTTATACCGTTTCGAAGCTAAGACCAAGATATACATTTCGTATGAAGCGATAAACACCCATTTCGCACGTTATCAGAACGAACTGAGCATGGTCAGAGGCCAAATCAAGAAATGTCACCAAATCCATAGTTTTGCATAACTATTAGTGTTTTGGTCATAACTCAGGATATACAGATCCGATTAACCTGAAATTTTGTAACCACAACAAGCACTTAAGAAGCTACAACTTTCATGTTTTGTGAAACTTCTGAATCAGTACACAACATAAAGAAAAACAGAGCTCAAGTTCGGATTTGTGGACTGCCCTGTTTCCAGTTTTGCCGGTTTCGCGCGCCGCAACCGCAAAGTCCGTTTCTATGGTTCTCCTACAAGCTTTCAGGCCAAATTCATACCAAATAAACACACACATACCAGCTTCTAATTGCTCCACAAAAGACCCAAAATTCCTTTCCCAATTTAATCCCAAAACTTACCAAACACTAACCATAATAAAGATTCTAATCTCACCAACTCTAACTACTTCAAAACTTAACCCATCCAAGTTTTAACTAAACCAAACTAATTTCCCCTTAACCTAGGGTTTCATAACTAAACTGAATTTGGTTAGGATCCATCCATACAAGTGAGATTAACACATTAAGAATTCCATTTACAAGCCAAATACTCAACCAAACCAACTAAGGAAAGTATAAAGCAAGAAGCCCTAATTCTCCTGGCCTTAATCAAAATTTCAGCAACATTATTACCAAATTAAACCATGAAATTACTTCACAAGTATCTCATAAGCAACAATACCTTAAAACAACTCCATAAAACATCATTTTAATCCATCAAAGATCATTCCTACCTTTACCAAGTTTTCAAGTGAGATTCTTACCTTCTAGTTGCAAGTTTCTTAGGTTGATCTTCCAAAACTCAAGCTCCAAGTTGTTCCTCCAAGATCCAAACTCAAGGTTGATGAAAAAAAATGCAAGAAACAAAAGCTTTTCTCTCCCTTTTTCTGCCTTCTCAAATCCGGCTCTCTCTCTCTTTCTTTTGCTATTTTGTTGTTTATTAGCTTGGTTTTCTCTTGTATATTCTAGAATTATGCTTAGTCATAAGCTTAGTCATCAACCATAAGAGATATTTCCCAAACAACCAATCACATAAAAGATGATTATTCACTTCCTAGTCCTTGCAACTTCCTTTTTGTTTTCTCACACTCTTGCCCGCAAATGTTTGGAACTCTTGCACTTAATTCCATAGGATACAACTTATTCTAATCCAAAATACTTTGTCACACTTAATCATTTCACCAATCACCTTATTATCTTAATCACCCATCCTTAATTATTCCTTATTCCACATAAAAGCAACTAAACCACAATCTTTTTACATTAGCTCAATTGAGGGTTTTAAACCCAACTTAAGGTTGTTCAATTAACAAAACACTAGGGAATTTACTTGTGTAAGACTTTGTAGCTTTCTAATCCTACTTAACCTTTATAAAAGAAATCGAATCTGGTATCTACTCATACGAAAACATACATTAGCATGCATAATATTTACTACCACATAAACTTATGATTAATATGTAAACTAGGGTTTTGTGTAAAATTATCAAAGGTGTAAATCCATTAGGGTTTTAATAAAATTCCAAATTAAGGTTTTTTTTTATTCTAAAAGCAAAATCACATGTAAAGAATTACCATCATCCTTAAAATCAAATTTTATAGAAAAATTTAGCACTAATAATCCTTATTCAAAATTAAGGACGAATCGGGATCTCACAATATCCGTTGAGAACACTTGAGACAACAACTGTGAATCCTACTATTGATTTACAATGAAATCCCTAAACGAGAGAGTCAAATTAACAGGAACTTTATGGAATAAAGCTCCATTTCCCATCCAATTGTCATACCAAAAACTACAAGACCCCTCATGTACCAACCACCACATTGATAATTCCACTTGCCAACTAACATTAAGCAAGCATTTCTAGGTTGTCCATGTGAACGAACTGAAATCCACTTGACAAGGATGTTGGAACCTACAATATTTTGCTTGCAGAAAAGATGCCCAAAGAGATGATCTCGTCTGAAAGTTCCACAATGGTTTATAAGAGAAGGATGTATATACATCCCTAAGCAACCTAAAGCCCACTCTCCCCTCCTCTACTGGATAACATAACTGAGACCAGCGAATCCAATGATATTTGGATCCCTCATCGATTGACCCCCACAGAAAGTTGGAGCAAACCTTCTCTACAACTTTGAACACAGAGGAAGGCAGAACAATAGCGGATAATAAATGCATTGGAATAGAAGAAAGAACATGCTTAATTAGAATGATCTTTCCTCCCAGAGAAAGAAACTTGGATTTTCCCGAAAGAATTCTTCCAAGAATAGCCTGACTAACCTCTCCATAATACAAAGATTTGCATTTCTCAAAAAACAAAGGAAAACCCAAACAACGGACTAGAAACTGCTGTCTTGAGAACATAGTGATACGCTCAATCACCCTTCGCAGAGCCAACGACAAAGACAGATATACCAAATAACCACTTTTTTGGCCATTCACCAGCTGTCTAGAAGATTTTTTATATAAGTCCAACACCTGCCTAATATTCTTTAAAGACATAGCAGACCCATTGGCAAATATCAACACATCATCAGCGAATGTCAAATGAGCTGCATGAGGGCAACCATTTGGAACTTTAAACCCCAGAAAGCCAAACTATAATGCCAGGCTATTCAGACCTCTCAATAGAACCTCAACCCCAATAATAAATAAAGCTGATGATAAAGGATCTCCTTGCAGTAAACCCCTACTGGACTTGAAAAAACTATACGATACCCCATTAATGATAATTGAGAACCAAACATTGGAGACCAGTCTCCATATCATGTCTATGAATCTCTCCCCAAAACCAAATCTTCTCAAGACATTGACAAAAAAAAACCATGATACATGATCATACATCTTAGACATATCTAGTTTTAAAGCTACATTACCCCTTGTAGATGTTTTCCTAATACTTGACATCATTTCTTGGGTTAGTAAATAATTTTCTATTATATTGCACCCCTTAACAAAACTAGTCTATTGGGGTAAGACAAATTTTGGCAAAATCAAAGTCACCCTATCAGCCAAGATTTTGGACAAAACTTTTTTAATAAAATTACAAAGGCCAATAGGCCTAAATTTAGAAAAAACCTGAGGATTCGGCATTTTTCGAATTAGAATAATAGAGGTTGAAGTAATAAAGCGAGATAACTCTACCTCACAGAAAAAACTCAATACCGCATTATAGATATCCTGAGCAACAACCTCCCATGCAAAAGTAAAAATCTTACCCGTAAAACCATTAGGGCCAGCCGCACTCTCACTGTCCATTTCGAAGACTACTCGTTTAACTTCTTCCATAGATGGACTAGTCTCTAAACGCCGATTTTCCTTTCTCGTAATAATGGATGGAATTAAGTGCAATAACTCAGATGAAGTACCCACAGGTTCAGACAACAAATCGGAAAAGTACCATATAACTTCATTTGCTATATCGTCATTCGTATCCACCCAAGTGCCATTCATGGCTTTTATTCGATGAATTACCCCTTGCACTCTCCTCTGCTTGATTACGGAATAGAAAAACTTGGAATTGCAATCTTCTTGGGCGGAGTAATTCTTGGATAAATTATCCAAGTTATCTAGTGTTTAATTGGTTCTGAGTTGGATAGGATATGTTGGAAAATAATCCCATCCTGTGTTTGGTTGGAACTTGGATGAGATAGAATAGCTATTTTAATGACCAAAACACCCCTTAATTTGTAGATTCTTTTTAATGAAATAATTTAATATTTTTTATAAAATATCAATAAAATAATTTAATAAAAAATTTAATATTTATAACTTTTACAAAATAGAAGTACTTTGAAACTTTAGAATTATAAAGTAGATCAAGGCTTTTGATATGTAAAAATTTGCATTCAATCCATTCGACCCCTTAAAAATAGATTTTGGTCAAGTTTTTGAACATAAATTTAAAATACAATTAAATAATGGGCCAGTTTTGGCTAAGTTAGGGTTAAATTGATTAAAATCTAACCCATTTAAGAGCTTTAAATGAGCCAAACTCACACTAATATAGAAGATTTTTTTTGGACCGAGTTTGAACTTAGTGAAGTTTTCATTCACAAAATAAGCTAAGTTAGGTTTTGTATTTATATAGAATTTGGTTTAGAAAATAAGTTTAGTAAGGATAATTTGGTTCAAGGGATATATGGTCCTTTTATTATGATGTTAGAATAGCAGATTAGTCAAAAAACTAAAATTAATTAAAAGGGATAAATTAGTCAAAATATTTAAAATAATGAATATAGACAAATTAGTCAAAAAATTAATACAATTAGTAGGGGCTAATTAGTCCACTTATTATCATATTATTATATGAGAGTATGGTTATATAATAGTCAGTTTGAATTTAAATTATTCATAAGGACAAATTAGTCCAAATATTGTTATGTTGGTAGTAGGGGTAAATTAGTCAAAAAAACTTTAAAATTAATTAGTAGAGGCAAATTAGTCCATTCATATTATATTATCATGGGGGAGTAGGGTTATATAATTATAAGAGTATAAATTAATATTTTTTTTGTAAGGATAAATTAGTCTAAAATTTTATTATCTTATGTGTTAGTCATCCTGGGATGACTAATACTACCTCCCCATGGTATATTTTATCCCAAGAATAGGGGATTAATTCTGTTGTCATCCCTTGTATAAAATGTAATCAAATATAGGATGACACATGATGATTAATCCAATCATGTGTTATCTTATGAACCAAACGGACCCTTAGTTCTTATTTATCAAAAGGAAAACAATAACAATGCTTAAAATGGGTGAGAGGAGAAGCATGGTTGGTGAGAAGCATGATGGAAATAAATAGAAAAAAGGGCAAAATTGGAAGTTTTTGCTTCACAGAATAGGTAAAGTGCAACAAAAAATAACATTAAGAGATAAAGTGCAAAACACAACAAAGGTTAGGGGAGGCTTAACACATTTGACCATAAAGAAGTACCACACTCCCTTGGGCAAATGATCATCTCTGCAATTGCTTAAAAGTCCTTTTTCTTGGAGAATTAGTGATAGGGATATTCTTACTCCTTTACAAATTTTAAAACCTTATTACCCTATTTTCGCAAGTGCACGGTTCGTTTATTGAGTATAGGAATAATAGGTATCGATCCCATAGGGACTTAGAATGTGGCAATCATTGGAGTTTAATTACTTACTTTATTATCTAGTCAATTAAAGTTTAAGGAAGTAAAAAAAAGAAAGTTAACTAGGCGGTAAAATTGGCTATGGAAGATGTTAGTTTAGATGGTATAGCCGGTCATATGACATAAACAATAAATATAAAATGGACCATTATGAGGTAAAACCAACCACATAGGCAGTATGTTGCAAGAAAGTAAATAAAAATAATGACAAATTAGATTAGAATTGCTTAAATATTAAATGAGAGGATCTTAGGAATTATAATCCCTTATTATTTCAGATTAGAAGTTAGTTAAGGTGATTATGCTTATGCTTTCATGAATTGTCAGGGAATAACTTCCAAATGTATGTTCTTGCTTTCGCCAATAGACATTCTTAAGATAAACCGCCTTGGCTAATTCCTCTAGAAATTACTTTCGCCAAATTTTTTAACTCTTTGAAGAGAAAAGGTAAGAAACAAGTTAAATAAGAGTTATTGTCATAAACCCCCCTTGTGGTTTGGGTTATTGTCATAAAGCCTCCTCATTGGTTGAAAACCCCCAAAGAACCCTCTCGTGTTTGGACTAATTTGGGCAACGAACGGAAATCATCCAATTTGATGGGAAGTGAATTACACACGCCTGATAAGCGAGTGTGATAACAATAAATTAAGGGTAATGTGGTAATTTTACATTTTCTTTTCTTTTCTTTTTTTCCTTGTTCTTCTTTCTCTTGAACCATCTGGAGTAGAAAAATAGAAGCAAAATTGAATCAAAATCTTAATGAGGTCCGGGGCTTTGCATCTGACATTCGTTGGGCTTCCCTCTTTTGGAGCCTGCGTCCCGGCCTTTTTGTGCAATAAACCCCTCCAGCCAAAGACTAGTGATAGGTGGTCCCGTGGACCTTTCGGAGAAGGGTAGCCTAGTGTGTAAGCACAGCAATTTACCACGGAGAACCCTCAGACGGGAAAGTTGACTCCTGGGTCTGGAACCTGGGGGGTTGCTCCGAGAAATCCTTTTACTTTTTTTTCTTCTTTCCTCCTCTATTTCTTTTCCATCTCTCCCCTACCTACTGGTGCAGTAAACCAGAAAGCAGGAGCAGGCCCATGACCATCATCATGACACTACTGCTGCAGCTGTTATGGGTAAGGATGGTGCTCGGATGGAAAGTACACCCGAGTCCACCCACCTCCACCTCCACCGCCGCCCGACACAGCTGGTTGAGCTTGAGCAGCTCCAGTACCCTCTTGACCACCTTGGCTTACACCACCTGCTCTCCTTTTTCTCCACCCCATAAAAAGCCTGTCACCATCTAGATGGTGCCGTTTGACGGCGCTAGCAGCAAACGGCACCAGCAGCGGTACCAATAGTACCGTATGGGTGAGTTGTGAATTTGTTGAGGAGTTTGAAATTTGTTTTTCTCTTTCATGGAGTTTTTTGAGATGGGATGATAACAGTGATAAATTCCTCCATGAATATGCAAGATTTGAGAGAATTAAGAAAGTAAAATTAGGGTCTTGTCTTGATTTGGATTTTCAGTTGAATGGTGGCAGTGGTAATTGGTGGCTGTTCTACTGTTGTCGAAGGAAAAAGTATGAGAACCCGAAAATTTTCTTATTCTATTGTATATTACTAGCTTATTTAAATATTTATTCACGCGTTTTCTCCGAATAATTTATTTAAATCATTTTAAGTCCATTTGTATGGAACAATGTCTCCCTTATGTTTTTAAAATATCTCGTTAGCAAATTTAATTTTTTGTAGGCTCGTTTAAGTGAGGAATAAGGAGTACACGCTTTTCGAGACTATATTTGAATTGAGAATGTAATAATTTTGGATAATTAAGAATGATCAATAGTAGATTAAGAAAAATTAATTGAAAGATTAGATGTGAGTGAGTTAAAATTAAGTTTATACCGCCCGTGCGTCGATAGTTTTCTGAAAGACGCGCTGGTACAAATTAATTGGTGAATTGAGGAATTAATACTAGACTCATGTGAGGACTCATATTTTTATTTCTAAAATAGTTATTTTATGATTAATTACCCTAGTATTAGTTACTTATATTATCGTTACAAGAATTTCTTAGAAATTGCGCTTTATCGTGCACAAATTGGAAGTTCGCGTATATCGACCTGGATCGGATAAATGAAGATTTAAGAAACTTATACTAGACTACTAAGAATGAATAATTATAGTACTAAAGGAATTATATTTGGAAGTTTAGTGCACAAGTGAAATAAACTCGAGAGAAAACGGATACGAAACGCGCGCGCGACACTACTAGGAGTTGACTTTTGAGACAAACTTTGGCCCCAAGTTTTCAAGCTTCCAAGAGAAGCTTTAGTCATCAGCCATTTCTCTCTCTCTTCTCATCTAAGCTGGCCAAACCTTCAAGAGGAAAGGAGGAAAGAAACCACTCCAAGTCTTGCTCCAATTCTTCACCAAAACACCAACCAATCTTCCTCCAAATCACCTTAAATTTTGCATCCAACTTGCAAATCACTTGGAGATTCACTTGGACTAGAAAGTAAACATCATCTCACAATTTTTCTTGGGGTTTTAGAGGTGCAAAATTTCTGATTTTCACTCAAGGAGTAGAAGGTAATCATCAAACCACTTAATCTTGGCTCTATTGGGTTCGATCGTGGCTATGAAGCTTGTAGCTTCATTATTGATGTTGTTATTTGGATTTAAATGGTTGGAGTGGACTCTATGAATTCCCACCTTGGATATATGGACTGATATGATGATATAATGGTTGGTTTGAGTTGTTTTAGTGTTGTTTAAGTTTATTATGGGTAGAGAATTGAAGGAAACTGAATGAAATTTCACTTGGGCTGCTGACTAAAAATCTGCCCTGTTTTTCTTGAAGCTTTGGTTAGAATTTTTTATGCTCAAATGACCTTGAATCTGATGTATATATGTTGTGTGTGGTGTGTATAAAGTTTCTACCAAAAATCATTTGGGTTGGTTGGATAAAAATTGAATTTTGGCAAGAACAAAATCTGGAAAACGGGTAATAGTGGTCCTCTGGCAGTGTTCTTTGAACGAACATTTCTCTCTGTCCAGATGTTGAAATTGAGTGATGTCAGTGGCATTCAAAACTAGACATTTGTAGTTTTCTAACGGTGTATCATGCACCTTCTAATTCGAACCGAGTCATCTGTAGTGATTGAGTAAAGTCTGCTGTCCTGTTTCACTGTCAAACCGAGGGAAAGCTAGAAGCTGCAACTTGTGGCTCTGTTTTCTCTCACTTGCCAACTGAATTTCAAAATGATTTGTTCTGATGAGTTGTAACTTTTTGAATCTAGTTTTCAACGCCACTAACCATTCCCAATTCCAACTTGTATGGAGTGAGTTATGGTCCAAGTCCCAAACTGCAGCAAATCTGGAAAACCCTCTTTGCATGCTGGCCGACTGGTTTGGTTGCTTGTGAGAGATTTTATTTTGAGATTTTGATGTCAACCAACTAAAAATTGCTTATGAAATGTTTCTTGGACCTTGGTTTTACAAATGATCCAAAAATTGGGCTGATTTCATGATATAAAGTATTTGAAAAGGAAAGAGAAGCTTGAGTTGGCAGATTTGTTTTGAAAATTTCACAAATTTCAGTCATTTTTTTAACTGCCTTCCCACATGAGTTTTTGCATGAAATTTGGTAGAGATATAGTTCATATATGGATGATTTGGTGTACCGAAATTGGTGTATTTTCAATGCCAATTCAATGGCCAAATAATACTTCAAAATAGCCTTTCAAATCTGGAAAATGACTGAACAGTTTATAAAATGCGACCAATTTTGAGCTGCTATATCTCAATGCTCAAAACTCCGATTTCAGTTCTGTTTGTTGTGTTTTAAACCTTGGTTGGAATTCAATTGAGTTACAAATTTCATAGGCTAGTTCGCTTTTTGTGAATTTTGCCGAATTTACAAAGTTTGCCGAAAACTAGGACTGAAACTGTCTTGTAGTGCGAATCAGCCACTTTAAGCTGAAATTTGAATGCCTTCCGTTTTGAATCTTGAAAAAGTGTCTTCTAATAACTTTTAGCACCTTGAAACAAGATTCCAACGGTATAAAATTTTCCAATTTTGAACCTAAGGTGTGCAAGATATGATTTTTCAAACATTGCTCCTTAAAACTGAAATTTTTGAACTTGAAGAGAAATGAGTTTTTGGAGACTTTTCTCTACCCTTTGATAATGATTGATCGTTTTAAACTCGATTTCATGAAAGAAATCAATTTTTCTTGTGTTAATAAATCCTCACTTTTGAACCTTTTTTTTGAGTGGTTAAGGTTCGTGTTTGAGGTATCAACTAGTCAAATTAAGTGTGCCTTCTTTTTTGATTAATACGTGATTGTGAGTGAGAAATATTTGTTAATTGTGCAGGCGCTCAAGGAGATTTCGAAGGGAATCTCGGTGCGGACACCTAAAGCTTTGTTTGCTCACTTATTTTGAATCGGTGAGTGTCAAGTGCATGACTTGTTGTGTTTACTTGATTTATCTGCTTATATACGTGAATATCACTTGGTGAGACGAGTGTGTACTTTATCGCACTCGCTCTCCTTTACTCAAACTTTACTTACATTAAACTTGATTTTCAAAGTCGATTGGAGTGAATCTCGTCGGCAAAATATACTTGTTTACGTGTGCTTGTCATGTTGTCGTGCGTGTCGTGTTGTCGAGTGGAGTGAACCTCCTCGACTTATGGGGAAGCCCAATTCTCTTAGCCAATCTTGCAACTCAAGTCGGCATGGGCTTGGTCAAGAAGTTTGATAAACTAAGAGAATAACAAAACAAAACTTGATCTTTTGAGATCTTGTTCGGCATACTCGTCGAGTATCGTCTTTTTCATGCGTGTTTGGTTATGGATCTGAGAGGGTGGAATGTTGGCTGAAGGTAGTAAGTGGAGCTTCTATGGACTTCAAAACCTACCTAGTTGATGGAGTGTCAACTCGTGGAGGTAGTGGATCGAGCATTGGCAAAGCATGTGGAAATTAGCTCCTGAGAGCTCTTGTATCCTACTCAAGTGTGTTTAAATTGTTAATTGTGAATTACTTGACTTTATCGCTTTATTTATGACATAAATGTTATTGATACTTGAACTACGTGCTTGCATGACTTTCTTGGCCTCATTGAGTATTGACTCATCCTATTAGTTTGTTTTCTTTAACAGGAACCGGAATGGAAGAAGTTAAGGAAATGCCGACTTGAGGCACTTTTGTATTAGTATTTTGATTGTAATCGACTAGACACTTTTGGATGTTATATATTTTGGGGAAAGTGATTTTAGGTTTGAAATTGTGATGTAAGATTGAATATTTATGTATGAAAATGATTTCGTACCTTTATTCCAATTTTCATTGTTAGTATTAGACTTTAATTTTGAATTCGAATTGTCTCGAGTCCTGGCGAGAGTTGGGTAGGCGTCCCGCTGATACCCTTGGGTTTGCCCTTGGGAGAAGTGGGGGCGTCACAAAAAGTGGAGATTTGGAGAAGATGATAAGTTTTGAAATTTTCAAATGAGCCACTTGATGTTTCTTTATTCTCAAATGAAGTGAGAAAGTTTTTAAAATCTTATGTAAACCCTGAACTAACTTTTAGTATAGGTTGAAACAAGGTTAATATAGGAATTTCATATTTTTCCGTTAAATTGGATGATTTCCATTCGTTGGCCAAATTAGTCCAAACCACGAGCGGGCTCTTTGGGGGGTTTAAACAATGAGGAGGTTTTATGACAATAACCCAAACCATAAGGGGGTTTAGTGTATTTTACCTATGAAATTATTGTATGAATCTAACCAATCATTATTCACTACTTTCGTGAGAATAAGGCTACAACTTTCATTGCTTAACAATTATCAAATCATTCATAGTTGATGACCAAACAACGATAAAGTATAAGCATAAATTCTCAAACTAACAAATAAAAAATGTAATCATTTCCTAACTATTTCAAATCAAAACTATAATAAGTTCATCTTCACACTAGGATATGAAAAAACTTAGTTAGACATCATATTAAGAACAACTAAGTATGAAGCAATCATATAACAAAGTAAGACAAATAAGAACAAGAGACAAGTTTATTAAGATAAATTCTTATTCAATGTATTAAAGGTTGAATCCTTGAATTTTTTCGCAAGTTGATCTCTCAAATAACTTTGGTACAAGAGTGTTTTCACTTTTCTCTTAAAACTCTTAATCTAAGAAAGAAACTCATTATGAAACTGGAGATAAACTACTTTTACCTCTAATCTACTTGTTACTACAAGGTGCTACAAGATGCTCAAATGAATGAGATACAAGGGTTATTTATAGATATTTTTGAATAAGAAAATGTACTTATAATGTGGTCATAAAGTTGTTCTTCATTTTTTCAACTCAAGTTTAACTGGATTCAACTGGATTTTATCAGAAAAATTGGCCACAAAGTAGTGTGAAATGATACAAGTTATAGAATCAACTTGCAGAAGTTTCTCAAGGATCCGCAAAGAATATCTCACGGATCTCCTCACGGTTCTTCAGGTTCTTTAGTTTTGCACTTTCTGCTTAAATCTTTACTTTGCTATGTTTTTGGACCAACATCAACGACAATTTTGTTGATGATGAAAGCCAAATTAGCTCTTTCACAAAGCATAAAAGTTATAGTTCTTTGCGTTAGCTTTCCAATACATCAAGAATCATCTCATTTGGAATTTTGTAGTATGAGAAATAACCAAAATACCCTTGATTGGTCGATGCTCTGTTTGAACTTTCAACAGAAATTTTGCCCTACGGTATTTCGGCTTTTTGACCTTGAAATCAATGAAATGGATTTTGATATCTTTACAAGAATTGTAGAGCTGTGTCTTACTTTCTAAATAGATTAAGAATCATCTCAATCTGATATTTGTAACTCAATATATTGCTGAAATACTCAGGTATGCCAAAATTGTCAAACTCCTCTTGATTTGAATCAATTCAAAAGATACCAAAATATACAAAAACAACACAAATTTATAGATTAACCCACACTTTCGCATGTTTGGTTAAGAAACACTACTTGTATGAAAAATAACTTATCAAAGAATTCAATTCTTCCATTTTAATTTAAAACACACCAAAAAATTAAACCTAAAGCCTACTAGAAATAGGCAAAATAAATGCTAATCAAATTTCCCCATACTTAAACTATTGTTTGTCCTCAAGCAATTTAAAAATTACAAACTATCGCAATAGTTCAAATATATCCATATGTGCTCATGTATTCATTTCCTCAATAACAAAGTAAACTACCATTGTACAACCATTCATTTCACCATAAATACTCATTATACCAAATAAAGGAGAGATAATTATATCAAGAATTAAGACTTGTCCAACTCATTTTCACCCCTCAACTAAATTTCACTTTTAAACAAACTCATATGGTTAAGTCAAGACATACAATTTTTATGATCATCTTTATTTACTCAAAAGAGGGACGTAGTTAATACATATCAAATAGCTTCCTCCAGTAGTGGAGATATCTTTTGACACAAAAATCGACATTGGTAGATAAAGGCCTCCGATTACTCGACTTCATCACTAACTAGAGTTGTTTTGCATACTTATAATTCAAGAGCTGTTTTACAAGAAGTTGACATTTGTAGATGAACACCCTTGGTTACTAAGATTCAAGAATCATTCGAGTAAATGATTTATTCATTTATTATTTCTTTTTCTCATTTTTTCTTCCTTTTTTTTCTTTTACTAGGAATTTCCCTCACATAGAATGATCACAAAAAAAAGTAATATAAATATTGACCATATTCATCACTTCATTTCTGAAATTCAATCAAAATAGGAAACTTATCAAGTATGCAAAATTCAAGGCATAATTACTTATACTTTACAAGATATACCTTCTTCATAGCAAAAATTCTAATAATATAAGAGCTATTTCCAAGTCAAATAAGAAATGAAATTCTTAAGACACATCAATTGTACTTTAAAGGGGGAATTTACCTACTAATGGTCATAGAAATTCTTTCAAAATTGACAAAATTATGAAAATTTTGAACCATTTTGCTTTCAAATCACCACAATTAAGAAGGTAATAAACCTCCCCTCACACATAAAATGCGCATTGTCCTCAATGTGTGAAAAGAAAAAATAAGAGTAAAAGAAATACTCCCTCTATAGTGAATTAACCTCTTGCTTGCAACTTTTGATGACTTCGTCTTTCTTGTATTGCAACCATTTCCTTCATAAATGAAAATCAAAGAGTGCAAAAGTTCCATATAATAACTATTAGTAATAGAAATCTAAAATGCAAAATGACAAACAAATTAGTTAAGGTTCAAATGATGCGAAAACCAAAAGTTTGGTGATTTGTGAAGTATGTGGTTAAGAAGAACAAATGAAAAGGAAAGCCCTTTTTTTTATAAAGAAGAGGTGCAGATCCGTGAGGTAGCCTTGCAGATTGCTGAGTAAATTTCTGCACTTTTTCACTGTTCACTAGAATTTCAACTTCTACAGAAACATGAATCTGATCATTTTTTCACAAAATGTAAAGTCTCAAGCAAGTTTAAAATGATCTAAACATATAATCTAACCCTTTATAATGAATCAAAAAAAATCTAAAATGCAAAATTGAGGGGTCGAGTTCTTCATGTTTCGTGTCCTCGCCAATCTCCAAAAAATCACTTTTCTATCAACTTCTAAAACCTACAAAATAAACTTAACAAACACAATTTAATTCATCTAATACACATAAAAATACACCAAAACAAAAGAAATGATTTAAAACATTGAGTTGCCTCCCAATTAGCGCTTTTATTTATAGTCGTTGGTTAGACTCAAAAGTGTTTCTTTTTAAAGTTCACTTTGGAGGGAAAAAGGAACTAGTTCCTTCCCAAGGGTTAAACCTTCTCTTTCCATTCACCATATTTTAAACTTGCTCTATCTCCAAATCATTCTCATCATCAAATAAAGAAGAGTTAGCATGATCATAATATGTATGAGGATTTCTTGAAAAACATTTGAAACAATCCCAAAGTTTACTTGATATTTTGCCTTTATCCACTTGAACTTTAGAATTAAGGATCTCTTTTCCTTTATTCTTCATATTAGGCATGTTACAAACATGAGAATCAAGAGTTTCAATATGATAACCTTCTTTATATAACTTTTGTATAACATTAACCTTCTTAGAATTAAAAACTTTTCTATGCCATAAATCAATATGCTTACTTTCATTAAGATTGAATGCTAGCTCTTCACGATTTACTCTTAAGATCAACTTACCTTTTTGAGCATAAATTAAAACTTTGGCAATGGCTAAGAAAGTTTACCTAAAATAATAGGTAAATGCATGTCTTCTTTCATATCGATTACAATAAAGTCAGCCAGTATAAAGAACGATTTCACCTTAATGATGACATTTTCAATTATACCAACTGGACACTTTATGGACCTATCCGTTGATTGAAAAGTAACATTGGTATCCTTCATCTCCCTCAAATCAAGCTTTCTTGTATTGGAAAGTGGCATTAATGATACACTTGCACCTAAATCACATAAAACATTAATGAAATTCAAAAGTCCAATGGTGCAAGAAGTAATGAAACTCCCTGAATCTTTAAGTTTTGTTGAAAATTTGCATTGAATATATGCTGAGCATTCCTTCGTTAATGCTATTGTCTCATTATCTTCAATTTTTTTCTTTCTTGAAATAATATCCTTCAAGAAACGACCAGAAGAGGAAATTTTTAAGATAGTATCAATAAAAGAAATATTAATTCTAATTTACTCAAACATTTGAGCAAATTTCTCAAATTTCTTCTCCATATTGCTTTGCTTCAACCTATTGGGAAAATGAATGGAGTTAGTAGCATTCTTATGAAAAATATCAAAAGAAAGTATATCAAACTCAGTTGGAGCGTGATCCTTTTTACCTTCTTTTTTATTATTTCCCCTATTTTCATCATTCTTTCCATTTTTACCAAGATGATTATCCTCGAATTATTTGCTATTCCCAAGAGTGATTGCATTCATATGTTCTCTAGAATTCATCTCGATTTTACTCGAAAATTCACTCGGTTGTCTCAAATTAATGAAATTAGCAATATTACCTAATTGGCCTTGCATATCCCTTATCAAGATCATCATATTGTCATGCTTATTTTAACATCATCAAATCTTTATTTTATTTCATGAACATGCTTTTCAAAATTGACCTCCAATGGAAATACGTGACTCAAGTGGCCTTGTTAAAAAATTGGATGGATTGATAGGTTTTTGTGAATTTGATTGGTCTCTCAATCCTAAATTGGGATGATTCTTCCAATCGGAGTTGTAAGTGTTTGAAAAAGGATTATTTTGAAGTGACCAATTATAGTTGTTAATATTATGAATTTGCTCCATATGAAAACAATTAGCACTATCATGATTACCGCCATATATTGAACAATAAGCAACACTTACATAAGAATTTGAACCACCTTCTCCTTATTTACTTAGCAACCTCTCAACGTTATCCATTCAAGAACATATTTTCTAATTTAGCACTTAAAGAGTTGAGAGTGTCAATTTCGTACATACCATCCACACTTCTTGAATTACCTTTTTCATTTGTCCATTGCTAGTTGTTAGAGGCCATTTCCTCTATCAAAATTTGTGCACCCTTGGTTGATTTTCTCATTAAAGCTCTATCGGTTGCGGTATCTATGTTGATCTTGGTTGGGTAATTGAATCCATTATAGAAAGTTTAAACAACCAACCAATCAGGAAGACCATGGTGGGGGCATCTTCTTTGAAGACCTTTGAATCCCTCCTAAACTTCATATGATGACTTGCCTTCATGTGGAATAAAACCTATGATATTCGTATGAAGTTTAGCCATTTTTTCGAGAGAAAATTTTTTATTCAAGAATGCTTTTGCCAACTCACCCCAAGAAGTGAACATATTAGGGGGATAAGAATTAGTCCATACTTTCGCTTTATCACAAAGTGAAAAAGAAACAACCTTAATTCAATTTCATCATTACTTACTCCATTTATTTTGATTGTACCATATAAATCCACGAAATTAGTTAAATGAGTATTAGAATCTTCCATTGCATTTCTTCCAAATTGAATTTGTTGAACCATTTGGAAAAGCAAAGGCTTGATTGTAAAGTTGCATGCATTAATTATTAGCCTTGCAATGCTAGTTTGCGCTCTCGATTCATTTGGCAAGGCATAATCCCTCAAAGGTCTTGATTTTTGCTCCTCTATTTTGACGAAAGTTTCACCTATACTTTTTACCTCAATTTGTTCTTGTTGGGTGCGTCTTCTTCCTCTTCTTGTTGTATTTAATTCTTGAAGGTAAATTTCTTCTTGGTGAAGAACTTAGCTCCTAAAAATAACCAAAATTACAACTAAAAGATAGAAATTATAAAATTAGCAAAATAAAGAGAAGGTAACAAAGTCTAGAATTTTTTTTTTAAAAGAAGGATCCTTTTATTTATTCCAAGTTAAAGTGAGATAGTTACAATAGATATAGAGAATGAACTAAATGAGCCCTACCACCTAACAAGGCACTAGCCTAAGGGACGGGAATTCCCTAGCATCCATAGCCAGGCAGCCGCGAATCTCCCTTGGTAGATGATAAAGAGAGTCAAAGACCATACTAGGGTACCCCTGCAGGGCAGCTAACCTATCTGCAACCATATTTGCTTCATGGAAGATGTGTTTAAATGAAACAGACACCTGATCTAGCTGTTGATGAATCCTTCTTAGCAAATTACAATACGACCAGCCTCCCAGAGCCGACGATTTGACTAGCGACACTAGAACCGCAGAGTCCACCTCAACCAAAACCTCCCGTATCGCCTTCGCTGGACACACTTGCAACTCTTCCAATACTGCCACTGCCTCCGCTTGCAGGACCCCCTTCTCCCCAAACTCCTTGTAGAAAGCGAAGACAAGTCTACCATTTGAGTCGCGCAGTATCCCGCCTCCACTAGCCCTCCCATTGACCACACTAGCATCCATGTTTAATTTGTATCGCTAGGCTGGAGGTTTCGTCCATGTAACCACCACTGCCTGCCGCTTACGGGTCACCGAAATTGCCAAACTTGCCCACGTACTATCCAGATCGCCATAGAACTGTGCCTTCTCTATTTTCTTAGCTCATCCCATGTCCCATATGAAATTAACCACCTCCCAGATGACCCTCCAAGCAAAAAAAGCCTGTCTTTCAAACCTCGCCTTATTGCATCCCTGCCAGATGAACCATGATACCAATATCGGGAGGATAAATCTGATATGATGTTTAGGGATGCGAGATAGCAATGTGGCTCACTTCATCCATAGTAGCTGCAGATCATCAAGCGGCAAGCGAAGTATGCCAAACATATTACCAAAGTGCCCCCAAACCTCCCTTGCCACTGGACCACTGACAAACAGGTGAGGCACTGATTCCTCAGCCTTGAGACAATAGGAGCATCTGGACACCAAGGGCAGCCCTCTTCGATGGAGAACCGAATCCAAGGGGACAAAGCTGTTCAGTAGCCTCCAAGCAAATATAGACATTTTCAGTAGAACACCCTTATTCCAAACCATACCATGCATCGAGAAGCCGCCGCGACGTTGTCGACACAGTTCCCATGCTGAAGTTAACGGAAAGCCCCCCTTCTCTGACCCTGCCCACACAATCTGATCCTGCCCATCCAGGTCGAAAGGGATATCCACAATCGAATCCACGAGGTGGCTCGGAAGCCATTGCAGGAGTCGGTCCCTATTCCACCATTCCCGTCCCAAGAACTCCGCCACCAATGAATGAGGTTTGTCCCTATCTGCCGGCAGCAATGAACTCAAGGGTCCAAGCTCACACCAAGTATCTAGCCAAAAATCTATCATATCCGAACCTAGACTCCATGTGATGTGAGCTTCTGCCAACTCCCGTACCCCATGTACCCGTCGATCGTGCTACTTCCGCCTGTTGGTCCTCGATGTACTTAGAGAACATAACGTCCGACCAGATGGATCCCCGTTGGCGTAGTCGCCACCATAACTTATAGGAGAAGGCTTTGACCATGTCATCTAACAACCTAATCCCCAATCCACCCTCCTCAGTAGGGAAGCACATCTTCTCCCAAGACGCCTAATGAATTTGTTTAGAGTCATGTGCTTTATCCCTTAAGAAAGCGTGAAATATTCTTCCCAATGCAACAAAGACTGCCTTAGGGGGTTTAAGTACCTGCAAAAGATACATCGGTATCGAATTCAAGACGTGCTTTAAGAGAATTAATTTCCTCCTGTGGACAGCAGCTTCGCACTCCAGTGACAGACACGCGCCCTTACCTTTACAAGAATCCCATCAAAGACAATTGAAGAGCACCAACCTCGAGAAATGGGAACCCCAAGATAGACTAGAGGAAAGAACTGTCATGGAAACCCTAGAATGGTAGAAACAAGGTCAACTTGCACCGCAGTCACCCCAGAAGGGCACACGAAGCAGCTTTTTGTGGCGTTAATCTTCTGTCCTGAATATTGTTGATATTGCTTGAAGAAGTCTCCAACCGCCTTTAAGGTCTCCTTCGACAGCCTCGTGAAAACAATGACATTGTCCGCGAATGCCAGGTATGGGGCTTTAAGTCCTCCAGCCTGAAAAAATCTGCGTCACTGTTAGAACAAGGCATTCACCTTCCAAACAACTCAGCAACTAACACGAATAGGGCTAGAGAGATAGGATCCCCCTGTCTGACCCCTCGCGTCGACGTAAAAAATCCCGTCAGCTCCCTATTTACAAGTACCGAGAACCAGTTATTCGTAACCAGGCGGAAGATCAGATCAACCGCATTTTCTTGAAAACCAAATGCCCTAAGCATGAAGAGGAGAAACGACCACTCTACTCTATCATACGCCTTTTCCATATCCAACTTTAACATAAGGTTCTGAATCTCTAACTGACGATCGAGTTCCTGTGCATGCTCTTGCATCAGTAGGACATTATCAATTATTTGATGCCCCGGGACAAAATCGGATTGCCAAGGAGAAATCAGCTAGGGCAGGAGCTTGTTTAACCTATTTTTCACAAGCTTAAAGATAATCTTGGAGCTGACGTTACACAGACTGATTTGCCGAAATTCTTGCCAGCGAGATGCCCCCTCTATTTTCGGTACTAACACAATTAACGTGTTGGTAACCCCTTTTCACAACCACCCGCCCTTAAAATAATCCTAAACAACAGCCACCAACTCCTCCTTAATTATCCCCCAACACGCCTGATAGAAACCAGACCCAAATCCAACCGGGCCAGGGGCACTATCTAGGCTGATGGAGAACATTACTTCACGAACCTCTTCCATGGATGGCAAAACCAACTGTCTCTCATTATCCCCCAAAGACACTCGTGGGAGAGTGAAAGGTAATACTGGATGACGGTTGGTATCCTTATCCGATTCGAATAGCGTCTCAAAGAACGATGCTGCTGAGCACTTGATGTCTTCAATCTTTGTCAGCCACTGCCTCGTCGAGCTGCGTATCCTGGCAATGTAATTAGAAGCCTGCCGTTGTCGAACCACAGCATGGAAAAAGGCCGTGTTCGCATCCCCTTCCTGAATCCATTTTACTCTCGATTTTTGGCATCAAAATTCACAATCAATTGCCAATTGTTTCATGTAGGCCGCCCTTGCCTCATGGTAAGCAATCTTAGACATCACAGTCCTCTCCATGTCATACTGGAGCGCCGCAGTATGCATAACTTTCTCAAGCTCCGCCATCCTAGTGCCAATATGCCCAAACACCTCCTTATTCCATGCTCTTAGCTTGCCTCTCATTCTTGACAGTTTACAGTAGAACTCTGACATTGTACGTGCTGGGCAAGCCCCTCCCCATGCCTCCTGAACAACTTCAAGGAAAGAGCCATGGCGGGGCCAAACATTGAGGTACCTGAAGGAAGAGGCCCCTTGGCTCTCCTAGCCACACTTAATCAAGAGGGGCGCATGATCAGATCGTCCCCGTGCAAGGTACAGCACCCTTGATATACCATATATCTCGGCCCATTCGCAATTAACCAACACCCGATCCAAACGCTGCCACCTAGTCCCATTCGTCTAGGTAAACGGCGCCCCTTCAAAATCTACCGAGACAAGGCCACAATAAAAATCGTTTGATTGAACTCCTCCATGCTTCGAGCATTTGGCGGTGTTTCCCTAGTCACTTGGAGGCCTCCAAGATAATGTTAAAATCCCCAGCCAACATCCAGGGTCCTTGGCGTGAAATCGCCAAACTCTCCATGGCACTCAAGAGAGGCCGTCTAGCTGCCCCTGTGCATCGAGTATAGATTACCGAGAGAAAGAGTGTACCGGTTGGGGAGCTAAACTCCATATCAACCAACTGGTCTGCGAATGTGGTAAATGAAATAGAGAGAGCAAGGTCCCATAAGACCCAGATCTTGCCATCCACAAAGGAGGCTACCGACTTATAACCTACAAACCGTTTCACAAAATCTAAATGCCCTTCATTAGACATAGGTTCCAACAAAACCAGAATTTTCACATTAAAGTCAAATTTCATCTTTTTTAAGTATCGGAGCGAGTCCATCTTTGACGCACCCCGTATATTCCATACCAGAAAATTAATTGGATCTAACATTGGAACGAAGTGCATACCTCTTTCAAGTTTTCCCACCCATCGCGTTTGGTTTTGGGAGCCTACCCGTTCTTTCCGTCCCTCATTTATTGTCTAAATCCTCAGGAGCTGCACATCTAGCGAATCAATTGCAGGATAATTCCTCCCATTGTGCTCCAGCCTGCCAGTATGCTCCAACCGATGTGTCAACTGCACTTGTATGGCTCGAAGTTCCTGATACCTCAGCCCTTTAGGTGCCTCTCTACGCACAGGGCTAAGCGACACAGCACCTCTCAGATTTTTGCCTCTCAACTCCACTACCCCATCTCCCACCCTATCAAGGACTCCAAATGGGTTACTGAGTTGTATCCGTGATGCCATTGACACTTGCCCAGCCCCCTTATCCCCAGCATTCTCGAGTAGCAATGCATCTAGTCCCCTTGCATCTGCCTCCCCCACTCCAGCCGCAACCATTGTTGCCGTACTTAGTCCATCATGCGCCTGCACACTTGTAGTTCCTTCACCCTCAGCGGTGCCTCCGACAGCAGACTGCTACTGCATAACCTCGTCCCCAGTCTGCACCAATCCCTCGACCAAGTCCAGTTGCTGCTGCTGCACTACCTCATCATCCTGGGCCTCTAGTTGCTCATGGTCCAAAGCCAAGGGTGACCTTCCCACCTCTGCCTCCGTCCCAGTAGAAGATTGCTGGATATCCCTCCTCTCTCCAACATCCTCCCCTCTCGCCATGGTCGTTCCTTGATCTTCTTTGGGAAGGGGGTCTTTGCCCTGCGGCAGATGTGCCTGGGCATTTTTTGCAGGTTTTAGAGCCGGATACTTCCTATAACACTCCTGTTGGACATGGCCAAACCTCTCATAGAAGGAGCAGAACGCTGGCCAACTCTCGTATCCCACGTGCTGCCAGAAACCATACTTCTCATCACCTATCTAGATCTTTTTCACAGGTGTGCGGGCTACATCGATCTCCACCAACACCCTTGCGACAAACGGCCTCCTCAGATCTCGCGTAACTGCGTCAATCTTCAGCAGTCGTCCCAAGACAGAAGCCAGCTTATTGAGTGGGTTCCTTCCAAAAAACGGTAATGGCAGGCCTAGAAAACTTACCCACACAGGAGCGATCGATACTTCTTTGTTGGCTTTGAAATCGAAAGACCATTTGGAGATTGTCATAGCGAGCTCTTTATAAACCACGTGCGGCATATGAATAACCTAGTATAATCCTTCTCCATTGTTGGCCTGATGAGGACATGGTTCGCATCCAACAAGGCCACCGCACAATCCCCCTTCAGCCCTAGCGACAGGAAAAACTTTCTTACAGTATCCATAGGAGGTCTACTGTATGAGAATCTGCCTACTAGTGCGTGCTGGAATGGACGTGCCAATTGCAAGATTTCCTTCTTTGCTATTCTGAGGGCGGGTTCCCCTCTATATGTAGAGATAGTCCTTGGATTGAAAGCCTCAGCACCACTGCTGGTTGGTGCCACAGCCGCGAAGCTCTTCGATGGGGGCGGCGCATTTCCCACAGCCCCATCCGGCTGCTGAAGTGCCGCCATGATGGGCGACGGCCAAACCGAACCCTAGCTTTCCTTTTTTAGCCAAGTAGCCAGAACCCTAGATTAATAAAACTTGATTAAACTCTAGTGTCTCACCTAAATCTCCAACAATGGCGTCAAAAACTTGATAGGGATATTCTTACTACTCTACAAATTTTAAAACCTTTGGTAGTATGTTAGTTTAGGTGGTACAAACTTGATAGAAGATGTTAGTTTAGATGGTACAACTAGTCATATGACATAAACAATGAATATAAAACTAGTTAGGTGGTAAAACCAACCATATAGGCAGTATGTTGCAAGAAATTAAATAAAAGTAATGACAAATTAGATTAGAATTGTTGTAAGATTAAGTAAGAGGATCCTAAGGATTAGAATCCCTTGTTATGTCATGATTAGAAATTAGTTAAGGTGATTATGCTTATGCTTCCACGAATTGTCAAGAAATAACTTCCAAATGTACGTCTTTACTTTCACCAATGGACATTCTTAAGAGAAACTATCTTGACTAATTCCTCTAAAAATTAATTTCGCCAATTTCTTTAATTCATTGAATAATCCTTCACCTATAATCATAGAGAAAAGGTAAGAAATAAGTTAATAAGTTCAATGAACTTATTTTCTGAATCCAACCAACCATTATTCACTACTTTCGTGAGAATAAGGCAAATGTTTAAGAATTTAGATCTATTTGAAGACAACTTTCATTGCTCAACAATTATCAAATCATTCATAGTTGATGGCCAAACAACTATAAAGCATAGCCATAAGTTCTCAAATTAATGATTCATGAAAAAGCATAATCATTCTCTAACTATTTCAAATCAAAACTATAACAAGTTTATCTTCACCTTGGGATATGAAAAAGTTTAGCTAGACATCATATGAAGAATATCTAAGTATGAAACAATCTTGTAACAAAGCATGACAAATAAGAACAAAAGACAAGTTCAGGAAGAAGAATTCTTATTCAATGTCTTGAAGGTTGAATCCTTGAATTTCTTCACAAGTTGATCTTTCAAATAAACTCAGTTAAGAGTGTTTTCACCTTCCTCTTAAAGCTCTTAATCTAAGAAAAAAAACTCTCAATATGAAACTAGAATTAAACTTCTTCTACCTCTACTCTACTTATTACTACAAAGAGCTACAAGATGTTAAAAGATGCTCAAATGAACGAGTACATGTGAGAACTCGAGAAAATTATGTGTATGCTTTGCATTATTTTCTTATAATTGCATTAATATCAGAAATATATATATAACAAATAAATGGTTAAATTAAATGCCTAATTGAATTCCTATAAAAATTAAGAATTTATAAATATCCTAGAGTGGAATAAAAATTTTCAGGGTGTATACAAATTAGAACAAATAAAATTTGGAGTCAATGAGTGAGATAATAAAATTACGGACCCTTAAAAAGGCAAATAAGCTAAAACCAAAGGACCAATTTAATCCTAAAGGTTAGACAATTCACCATGCAACCCCAAAAGAGAACTTTAGTTCCTGGACAATTGAGGACTTAGGCAACCAAATGCTAAACAAAATTTGGATGGTGATTGAGAGAAAACAAAGAAAAATCCACAGCCAATGGTCTGTTAAATCCAAACGATGACCGAGAGGAAAAGGAGAAAACTATTTGCTAAAAATTTGGACAGTGGCTGAGAACAAACCTCGGTTCCTCTCCTTACCAAACTAACCTTGAGCTCGGTTGAACTACCATGCAGCCAACAAAAATAAGCCATCAAGATTTTTTTTGAGCAGAGATCGAGAGAAAGAAACATTGGAGTTTGGTTCGAGTAGGAGCAGCTTAGAAGAGCGTACCACCGACTAGAAACATTGACCACCGAGTAGCATAACTTTCTTCTGATCCTTAAGTCTTCTAAGTAGAGAACTAAATGAGTATAAGAAGAAAAATTCGTCGGCCATATCAATTCACCGACTGCAGTAGAGAGCAATGAACTAGACAGTTGTCTTTCTTTCTTCCATCCTTTCTAGAACAGAACTGAGAGTGTAGAACTGAGTGTGAGAGTGTGAGAGAAAGCTTGGCCAACTTTATCACTAGCTAACCAAAAGCAAGAAAGAGTACTGCAAAGAAAGCGAGAGAAGCTGGAGCTAGGACCTAAAGGAACTAAAGTGTATAGCCAAGCGAGGGACATAGCCAAGCGAGGGACATGTGCAGAAATGAAGTTTACGTTCAAAACAAAAGACAGTTTTGATGTTATTTAGCGGAAAGGTCGTAACTAGAGCTACACTTATCGGATTGGGGTGCAAGTTATACAGTTTCGAAGCTAAAACAAAGAGCTAAAACTTTGATGAAGAACACTCAGTCCAATTTGTAGTGTATCTAAGTCAAAATTGCCATTCACAGAACCAAAATCTCACATTCGGGCGGGTTAACCGCTTTATCCGTAAATGACAATAACTCAGGCTACCGAAGTCGAAACGAGGTGATTCCAGGGGCATTGGAAAGATAAGAAATATACCTACATTTCTTATGAAGACCTCCAAGGCCAAATCATGCATTTTCATGGTCAAAAATGGAAAACTCTACAAAAATAAAAAACTGGGCGCGAAACAGGGTTCATGGACAGTCAAGGGTATTTCGGTCATTTCACAAGATACAGTACTAGGATCGGGTTGAAATTTTGCAAACAACTAGTTTATACTATTGGCTACAACTTTCATGTTTTGGTAAAAATCTAATTCGGTAAGGATCAGGGTGAAAAGTCACGGTCAAATTGGGTGAAATAACAACCCTGCTCGCTGAACTCCTACCTAGGCCAGTCTGGGTATTTCCAACTTTTCACAAGCTACCGAGCTCAGATTGGGCTGAAATTTTACAGCCAACTAAAAAATATCATTCTCTACAACTTTCATGTTTTAACCTAAGGCTAATTTGGCCTCTAGCTAGGTGTAACAGTACCGGGCAGAATTGGGGAAAAAAAAAACCCTAATCTGGAAATTTTGGTACAAAGCGAAAATTTTCGCAAATAACTACATTTACACACAATAGCTTCATTCTAGGCTTTACCAAGTCATCATCCATGGCCACACAATATTAAACATATGAGAGCAGAAAAATCATGATTAAATAGAAAAATGTCATCAATCTCAACTAAACTCATGAAATAACACCTAAATCCATCTCTTTAACTCATACAAGCCACAAATTTAACACTATCAAGAACACAAGAAAGGTTCCTAAGTCACTCACCTTGCAACTCAAGAGAACAAGCAACTATGCACCAATTCCTTCCAAACCACTTCCAACAATAGCCACACAAACACTAAACTAAAGGTTTTTATGGAGGAAATCTAAGTTTAAACGGTTGGAATTGAAGATTGAGCAAGATTGGAGCTAAGAAAGTGGAGAGTTTTCTTTCCTTTTTTCTTGAATGGTGGCCGGCCAAGAAGCTTAAATTTTGGGATGATTTTTGGCAATTTTATAATATAATTGGTAAAGTAATGAATAGTGTGGTCAAAAGGTAAGAATTAGTCACAAGGTGACACTTGTCACCCTATTTAATGCATAACTATCCTTTTGTTCCCTCTCACACTAATCCCTTTAGTAACCTCTAATTATCTCTTAACACCTGCTAAAGTAAACCCGGTATCCAGAACTTAACTTAACTGGCCAAATTTTACCGAACTTTCCGCACTAGCGGGTCCCACGTCCGGTATACGTTCTTAATTTCTCAAAAACTAACCGATACTAGAAAAATCATTTAAAAACTATATTTACTCTTAAAACTTATCTAGAAAATTTTTTCTAATAAAGAAAATGCAGAAAAGCATGCAATTAAATAGAATAAAACCTAGAAAATAAGAAAATTACGGGTCCTCACACTCTCTCCCCCTTAAAGAAATTTTGTACTCGAAATTTTCTTATCATAGGATCTATCAAAATCCAAGGTAACCAATGGATCATACCTTCTACGTCCCTAGATGAGTCAGGGATCTGATGATACTCTAGGGAATATACTCGAATCGGTACCTTCGCTCCAGTCCCTTCTCCTTTCGACTGTCCAGGGTTGCTCTTGGCTGGTTGCTTAGAGTTGGTCTTGGTTAGTGGCGGAGTCCCTCTCCCTTCGCGCAGTCGAGTTGGACAGTTAGTAATTCGATGTTCGGCGCTACCACAGCGCAGGCATTTTCCTTCTTTCTTCCAATAATTTGCCTCCGTGTGATTTGGCCCTCCGCAATATCCACAGAGACCTTGAGTAGCAGAGACCGATCCTCCCGGTGAGACACCACTGGCCACCCCCGGTTGTCGTACTCCCTCGTTTCCTTTTCCACTCTTAGGGGGTATGCTCTTATCTTCCTGTTTCGAGCTGCTCCCAGGAAAACCCCTTTTTTTGGTTTGGAAGTTCCTAACTTGTAACCTCGCAGTTTCAACTCGCTGGGCCTTCTCCACCACATCACTAAAGACATTAAGTTGGGCTACCGCCAGATCCCTCTGAATTTCAACATTTAATCCTTGGATGAATCGCCTTATCCGTCTTTGTTCGGTTACAATCAGTTCGGGCGCAAACTTAGACAACCGAGTGAATTGACTTTCATACTCGGCTACGGTCTGAGTTCTTTGGCGAAACCGAATAAATTCATCTTCCTTCTTTTCTTGGATTAGAGAAGGGAAAAACTTGGCATTAAATTCTCTCATAAAGTTCGCCCACGTTCTCGGGGTTTGTTCTCTTTCCCATTTCATTCAAATGACATTCCACTAGGAACGGGCGGCTCCCTCTAGATGAAAGACAGCAAATGTCACCTGTCTCTCCTCAGTGTAGTGTAATGCAGCAAAAATATCGATCATCTTCTCCAGCCACCTCTCAGCCACGTCAGGATCGGTGCCTCCGAGAAATTTGGGTGGGGAGAACTTTTGAAATCTCTCAAGGGCTCTATCCTCGCCCTCTATATGATTACCAGGGTTTCCAGGTTGAGGATTGGGGTATTGGCCCTGGTGTTCCACTATGTGGGCTAGCAGATCGGTCATGCGCTGAATAGCAGCGGCTACTTGGGCATTTGGGTCGGCCCTAGGTTCAGGTATTGGTTCCCGATTATCCCCTTTATTCGTGGGTTGCTCATGCCCGCGCCCACGATCTTGTCCACTACGAGAACCCTCCATTGGTCTATCCAATTTAGGGTCGAATCGTGAATATAACATTAAATAAACAAGTAACTAGAGGTACATACAGATCAAAAGCATAGATACATCACACAACGTTATCAAACAAATCACACGGTAGCAGTCAGTAAACTACCAATAAGGAAAGCCAGGAAGGTAGCGGGGTCATCCAAAAGGTACTATAGATAAACAAGGCCAAAAGTACAACAATAACGCGCGATAAGCTATCCTCTCTAGGGCTCCATCCATAACCTACAGGAATAACACAATTTATATCTTAATCACGGTTAGCCATGCTTACTTACAACCGAACAAACTACACAAAGTTCCTTAGAATCACATTCCTAGGCCTCCCAAGTCGCTCCTAACCTAGGCTCTCATTTATTTAGTAGCCGGGTACAAGAATCTCAAATAAGATACTTCACAACTCGAGCCGGCTGGTCCCAAGAGTAAACCATCCATATTAAAGATTCCTACCCAACCTACATATCTATTTTCCTCAAATTCCAGGATAAAAATGTTTACACTTACCAGTTCATAACTTATGCTCTAGAAGAGCACTTAATCCTTTAAACACATTCACAGAATCAGGACTATAACATCACTTGGCCCCAAGCTCACACCGCACAGAGACCACGGGAAGCGGGCTCTGATACCACCTGTGACAGCCCCACCTCTCCCTAAGGCGAACCAAAGGATTTAGCGTACCGCCTGCCCAACTCTCGCCAGGACTACGGAGTCGAATCACACAAATCCTATATTACGCGCGATAGGACCCAAAAAAAAAATTTAACGATTGAAAACCGCCAAACTTAGAAGTAACTTACCAAAAATCACATGAGGGAAACACTTTCATATATACATGTTGATAGGTTTACAAATCAAATGGAACCCTTGAAATGAAATACATTTAGAGTTTGCCAACTCTCGAGGAGCTATACAAAAGAACAAAAGAGTATCTAACTAGCTCAACTCGCGTCTCAAAATCATGATTTCCAAAAGGGGTTCCTGTAAGGAAAACAAAAATAACAAGGAGGGGGTGAGCTTACGCTCAATGAGGTACCAAACATGTAGCAGTAAAATCATGGCATTTCACATTATACAAATCAGATACACATGCCCGCTATAAAGTAAAACAATTAAACACAAGCACTCAAATAGGAAGGATACAGGTGGCTCTCAGGAGCCAGTTTTCCAGTGCAGTACTTGATCCAAACCGGTTGACTCTCCGTCAACATATATAGAACCAACGCGTCCGTAGACCCCACTTTACACCAAATTTCGTCCACCAAACACCTCTTACTGGGCCCGAACACCTCAACGGAAACAGAAATGGTAATACTCGAGTATACCGGAATCAAGAGTCTCAATACCCAAAGATTCCCAGAATCAGACTACCGTGGTTCATTATCTAATCGACCAGGCCCTTGCCGACTCGACTCGAATAACTAGCCACGGGTTATGAGCTCAAAGATCACAGAAAGGTCGTTGGATACAATCCTCCAAACGACGTCCAAACAGACTCAGGTACAGATATCAGATTCAAGTATACACAATAACTAGGCATACGGACAGACAAGAGAACGAGTGTGATAAAATACATCCTCGTCTCAAACGAATAAACAGATAATACAGTCAATCAAATCACAGAGTGCATGTACGGAAACCAAGTTAAGCAACAAATAAGGGGAGCGGTACACTCACCGGTTCAAGTACAGATACTTCAAAAAAATTTTCACTTCACTCTGGCTTTAATCGCCAAGAAACTCTTAAATCATTAAAGTAAAACAATTAAAGGTTTCACATCCAAAATCGAGTAAACGGAATGCACAAGTGAGGCTCGACTACAGGTCGTACGCCTTTCCAAGTTAAGTACTAGTACAAAAAAATAAAATAAGACTTTTGAGCAAAAAAGATAACAATTGGTTCTAGGATTACAAACAACTCCCAAAATCCATCATTTTTACCAAGACCAACTCAATTTGAAAGAATCGCGTAGCCCTAAAATTTTGGGCAGCATGCCCTCTGTATTTACCTATTTTCCAGCCATTTATGGCTTCATTGTTTTCCTCAATCAATCCCAAAATCACACACACACCACCAAAATAAGGCCCGATAGAACGTATAAGTGTATAGCCAAGCGAGGGACATGTGCGGAAATGAAGTTTACGTTCAAAACAAAAGACAATTTTGATGTTATTTAGCGGAAAGGTCGCAACTAGAGCTACACTTATCGGATTGGGGTACAACTTATATCGTTTCGAAGCTAAGACAAAGAGCTAAAACTTTGATGAAGAACACTCAGTCCAATTTGTAGTGTATCTAAGTCAAAATTACCATTCACAGAACCAGAATCTCACATTCGGGCGGGTTAACCGCTTTATGCGTAAACGACAATAACTCAGGCTACCGAAGTCGAAACGCAGTGATTCTAAGGGTGTTGGAAAGATAAGACATATATCTACATTTCTTATGAAGACCTCCAAGGCCAAATCATGCATTTTCATGGTCAAAAATGGAAAACTCTACGAAAATAAAAATCTGGGCGCGAAACAGGGTTCATGGACAGTCAAGGGTATTTCGGTCATTTCATAAGATACAATCCTAGGATCGGGCTGAAATTTTGTAGGCTACTAGTTTATACTATTGGCTACAACTTTCATGTTTTGGTAAAAATCTAATTCGGCAAGGATCAGGGTGAAAAGTCACGGTCAGATTGGGTGAAATAACAACCCTGCTCGCTGAACTCCTACCTAGGCCAGTCTGGGTATTTCCGACTTTTAATAAGCTACCAAGCTCAGATTGGGCTGAAATTTTACAGGCAACTATAAAGCATCATTCTCTACAACTTTCATGTTTTAATCTATGGTTAATTCGGCCTCTAACTAGGTGTAATAGTACCGGGCAGAATTGGGGAAAAAAGAAACCCTAATCTGAAAATTTTGGTACAAAGCGGAAATTTCCGCAAATAACTACAATTTACACACAATAGCTTCATTCTAGGCTATACCAAGTCATCTTCCATGGCCACACAATATTAAACATATGAGAGTAGAAAAATCATGATTAAATAGAAAAATGTCATCAATCTCAACTAAACTCATGAAATAACACCTAAATCCATCTCTTTAACTCATACAAGCCACAAATTTAACACTATCAAGAACACAAGAAAGGTTCCTAAGTCACTCACCTTGCAACTCAAGAGAACAAGCAACTATGCACCAATTCCTTCCAAACCACTTCCAACAATAGCCACACAAACACTAAACTAAAGGTTTTTATGGAGGAAATCTAAGTTTAAACGGTTGGAATTGAAGATTGAGCAAGATTGGAGCTAAGAAAGTGGAGAGTTTTCTTTCCTTTTTTCTTGAATGGTGGCCGGCCAAGAAGCTTAAATTTTTGGATGATTTTTGACAATTTTATGATATAATTGGTAGAGTATTGAATAGTGTGGTCAAAAGGTAAGAATTAGTCACAAGGTGACACTTGTCACCCTATTTAATGCATAACTATCGTTTTGTTCCCTCTCACACTAATCCCTTTAGTAACCTCTACTTATCTCTTAACACCTGCTAAAGTAAACCCGGTATCCAGAACTTAACCTAACTGGCCAAATTTTACCGAACTTTCCGCACTAGCGGGTCCCACATCCGGTATACGTTCTTAATTTCTCAAAAACTAACCGATACTAGAAAAATTATTTTAAAACTATATTTACTCATAAAACTTATTAAGAAAATTTTTTCTAATAAAGAAAATGCAGAAAAGCATGCAATTAAATAGAATAAAACCTAGAAAATAAAAAAATTACGGGTTCTCACACTCTCTCCCCCTTAAAGAAATTTCATCCTTGAAATTTTCTTATCATTAGGATCTATCAAAATCCAAGGTAACCAATGGATTATACCTTCTATGTCCTCAGATGAGTCAGGGACCTGGTGATGCTCTAAGGAATATACTCGAGCCGGTACCTTCACTCCAGTCCCTTCTCCTTTCGACTGTCCAGGGTTGCTCTTGGCAGGTTGCTTACAGTTGGTCTTGGTTAGTGGCGGAGTCCCTCTCCCTTCGCGCAGTCGAGCTGGACAGTTAGCAATTCGATGTTCGGCGCTACCACAACGTAGGTATTTTCCTTCATTCTTCTAACAATTTACCTCCGTGTGATTTGGCCCTCCGGAATATCCACAGGGACCTCGAGTAGCAGAGACCGATCCTCCCGGTGAGACACCACTGGCCACCCCCGGTTGTCGTACTCCCTCGTTTCCTTTTCCACTCTTAGGGGGTGTGCTCTTATCTTCCTGTTCCGAGCTGCTCCCAGGAAAGCCCCTTTATTTGGCTTGGAAGTTCCTAACTTGTAACCTCGCAGTTTCAACTCGCTGGGCCTTCTCCACCGCATCACTAAAGGCATTAAGTTGGGCTACCACCAGATCCTTCTAAATTTCAACATTTAATCCTTGGATGAATCGCCTTATCCGTCTTTGTTCGGTTACTGTCGCGCCCCATTTTTTGATAAATAAATAAAATGGTTTTAAAAAAATGTATTTTGTGATTGGAAAATGAATCGTGATTTAAAAGAAAAATGGGTCTAAATGGGGTTTTGAGAATGCGACGATTTGACCCAAAATTATAGTTTAAAAAGGGTTTTTAAAACTAAATACGGAGTCGCCACTTGGTAATGAGTTAAGGTGTACCAAGTCGCCTAAAAAATGTATTTTTTAAGAAAAATAGGAAAAAGCGTGAGAAACCCTTTTTAAACGACTCCTAGTCTACGTAAACCAAAGAAAAAGGTTCGGGAGTCACATTTGACAAAGGGGAAGGCAAGGATAAAATTCAAGGCACTCCTTTGACCTAGCTAAGGCTAGTTGCATGATTTAATCAAAGATTTTCTTGTTTTAACCAAAGAATTTATTACATTTGGATGCACTACATGAATGTACAATGAAGGAAAAATGCAAACCTAAATTCTAAAATGTCTCTTGTAAGGTTTTTGGTCCCAACCACATGAATTGTGGCGGCCAATAAAGGAAAACCTTATAGAGGTCGATTAATGCAAATGATGGCTAAAGTGCAAGTGTGCAAGTGTATAAAAAGGTGAACGTGTGAAATTGTATGAAAAATCCAAGTGTTTGTGTGCAAGTGTATGAAAATGTGCATGTGTGAAATTGTATGAAAAAATCCAAGTGTTTGTGTGCAAGTGTATGAAATATAGTGATAAGTGCATATAGGTGTAATTAGGTGCAATTTTGTGAAGTAGAAATCAAATTGAACAATAAGGAAAGGAAAAGTGATGAGGAAAAGTGAATTGGAAAAAAAAATGAGTAAGTGATAAATGAGAATGAATGAACCCAAAGGAATGCATCAGGTCGGGTATGGGAATGACTCCTAACTTTTTCGACTTCGATTTTCCCTTTGATTAGAAAGCAAAACTAGCGTGCTAAAGCTATCGAGTAGCCACACTCGCTCGTTTCCCTTATCAGAAGGGGACACTCAAGCAAAATGAACCCTATAGCTAGTATGGGGGTTTGAGGATCATGCCAAATGATAAAACTAAGGAAAATGCGTGATATGTGGTGAACAAGCAAATGATGTACTAACGAGGGAAAATCCCTAAGGGTCTAGCGTTGGACTAGCCCATTCTATGAATTCCGACTAGCGTTGGACTAGTGGAAACGATAATAAAAGCCACAACTAGCGTTGGACTAGTGTGGTGACGTACATTCATCCATTCCATTCATCCACACTATGGAAAGCAAGTAGACATACTAAATACTCATAAACACGTAGCACGTAACATTTAGCATGCTCGACTAGATGCAAGGACCTAATAAAGCGATTAAACACTTAACACGTAGGCATGCAACCAACTAATGAACCTATTACATTCACTAACTAAAACAAAAAGGGGAAGGGGAAAATGGACCAAATTGCTCGCCACAGCCCTATCTATTACAAGCCAAGAGGTGTACACATACCCCATTTAAAAGAATAATTTAATAAAAGCAAGAATGAATGAAATAATGGAACTAAAGAATGGTAATGAGAGCAAATTAGGCATGCGATTCACACTTAGCACATTGGATCACATAGGAGAGACAAAAGGGATAAAAGAAATTATACCTCCCTTGAAATGAAGCTCTAATGGAGTGAAATCAACTTATTTACCCTCCAAAATAATAAAAGCATCAAGGCATCACTTTAATCAAGAAAATAATCACAAAAGATAAAAATGAATCATGAAATTAAATGAATTAAATCATATAAACAATCTACATGCAAGAAATTAAAACAATGAAGGACTTGATTGCAATAATTAACAAAGTTTGGAGGTCAACATTAAAGAAAAATAAATTTCAGGGACCTATGTGCAATTACATTAGGGACCCAATTGAAAGAAATTGAAAATGTCCAGGGCCACAGTATAGTTAAGGAGAAATCCAGGGACTGATTTGCCAATTCAGTTACCAGAATCTTAGAGAACAGGCCATTGGGCCATTTTATTTATTTGCTTGGGCCAAAACCTTCCAAGCCCAACAGGAATCCAAAACAAAGGGAAATAGGCCATTTATTGGCCCAAAGAATATTCCAACAACCTGATGGGTCTCAGCCCCTCAGCTCAGGCCAAGCCCACATAAAAACAACTTAACCCAAATCCAAGTAACCCAAATAAGTAGCCAAGTCCAACAAGATAAAACCCCACTAAAATTAATAAGCTTTGATTAAGCATTAAATCCCCAAGATTAATCTATCAAGAAACATGCAAACAGAGGATTAAGCTCAAGAGGGCGAAATTAGTTCAATTTTCCCAAGTTTTGGGCCACAGCAGAATAAGGGAAAACTTAGAGATTCAGACACAACCCACTTTAGGACCTGATTGAGAGACTTATGGCAGCTTTGGAGATCGAATTATGAAACTCTAAAACTCTGGGGTTGAATTGAAAATTTTTTTTTTTAGAAATTGTGCTCCATGCTTCGCAGAAACATTCTTCTTAATGCAAATGAGAGGGTAAAATTTCTGCAACTTTGACGCTACAAAGATCAAACAAATTTACTAGGCCAAATCACCTCACCATTATCCAACACACAAACAGCAGAAACGGAAAAAAAAGGATTCTAAAATTTAGTCGGATTTCTTTTCCTCTTCGCAACTAACAATTGCTGCAGATTCTGGCCAGCCTTAAGCTGGCCAGATTTCTTCTTGAACGAATACAGAGAAAGGACAAAAATTTCCTCTTTTGGGTTCAAAATCTTCGTTCAGGCATTTCATCAAACAATACATGGGCATGACAGATATCAGCAATTCCTTACTCAAATAATTTACATCAGAGATCAAAATTTTATCAGATACACAAAACACAGTCCGATTGATACATAAAACATACGTATACTAAAAATTTTGAACAATCAGCGGGACAATTGCAAGATCACAGCCACGGCAGACATGCTTAAAGCTTGGGGACGAACTGGAATTCAAAGAAGGGAAAAAAAAGGTCAACTTACAGTGCTCTGGCTCAAGTGGCGGTGACGGCAGATTCTGGTGGTAGTGACGGAGCCCGGCGTAGTGACGATTCCGACTCTTTCCCCTCGCGTCCGCGCTTTCTTTTGTTGTCCGCTGCCAGTTTTCTTCTCTTTGTTGTTCTCGCCCAAGCCTGCCCAAGTTTCCAGATTTCCTTTGCCGTTTTACTCTTTTGCTCTGCCTTTCTTAGTCGCAAATCTCCCCTGTTTTCTTCCTTCCCAAAAAATCATGGCCGCCATCCTCTTTTCTTTCTTTTCCATTTTCGCTTTTGCCTCCCAAATCCCTCGCTGTTCTCTGCGTTCCTCCGCCGCCAATTTCCTTTTCTTTTCTCTTTCGTCCAAGCCCCCTGCTTTCCATCTGCTCCCTTTTCTCTTGCCTTCCTTTCCTCTGTTTTTTTTCCTTATCCCCTAAGCCTAGGCTCTTTCTTTACTCTGTTTTTGTTGCTTTTGCCGAAGCCTTTTCCACTGCCCCCCATTCTTTTGGCGTTAGGCTTGGCAGAAATAGTTGAAGTGCTTGCCCTTGCCGAAGACCCCTTCTCTTGGCTCTCTCTCTGTACTAATTTTCCTGTCCGCCCCTGAAACCTCAAAGCTCTCCCTTTTCTTAGCCGTCTCCTCTTTTTCTAAAACCCTTGCCGTCCTTCTTTTCCTTCCGTTTCCTTTTGTTTTTATTTTTTTAGCCCTCACAAAATTCTACCTTGACCCCCAAAAATTCCTTAACTTCCCAAATGTCCCTAACACCTCACCTTTTAGGTGCTTAATTGTCTAAAACATAGAAAAGACACTTGTCCAAGTGCATGCATTCCCACTTGTCATTTTCACTTTTTCTTTTCCTTTTCTCTTTTTCTTTTGTTTTTCCTGAAATTTAATGTGAGGCCAAAATAATAATAAAATAATAAAATAATAATAATGAAAAATAATAAGAAATAAGAAATGAAAATCCTAAAAATTGAAACAAATAAAGCTAAGATTAAATTAAACAAATAAAGTTAAAAAATCAAAAATTTGGTGTCTACAGTTACAATCAGTTCGGGCGCAAACTTAGACAACCGAGTGAATTGACTTTCATACTCGGCTACGGTCTGAGTTCCTTGGCGAAGTCGAATAAATTCATCTTCCTTCTTTTCTTGGATTAGAGGAGGGAAAAACTTGGCATTAAATTCTCTCATAAAGTTCGCCCACGTACTCGGGCGACTCCCTCTAGTTGAAAGACAGCAAATGTCACCAGTCTCTCCTCAGTGTAGTGTAATGCAGCAAAAATATCGATCATCTTCTCCAGCCACCTCTCAGCCACGTCAGGATCGGGGCCTCCGAGAAATTTGGGTGGAGAGAACTTTTGAAATCTCTCAAGGGCTCTATCCTCGCCCTCTATATGATTACCAGGGTTTCCAGGTTGAGGATTGGGGTATTGGCCCTGGTGTTCCACTATGTGGGCTAGCAGATCGGTCATGCGCTGAATAGCAGCGGCTACTTGGGCATTTGGGTCGGCCCTAGGTTCAGGTATTGGTTCCCGATTACCCCCTTTATTCGTGGGTTGCTCACGCCCGCGCCCACGACCTCGTCCACTACGAGAACCCTCCATTGGTCTATCCAATTTAGGGTCGAATCGTGAATATAACATTAAATAAACAAGTAACTAGAGGTACACACAGATCAAAAGCATAGATACATCACACAACGTTATCAAACAAATCACACGGTAGCAGTCAGTAAACTACCAATAAGGAAAGCCAGGAAGGTAGCGGGGTCATCCAAAAGGTACTATAGATAAACAAGGCCAAAAGTACAACAATAACGCGCGATACGCTATCCTCTTTAGGGCTCCATCCATAACCTACAGGAATAACACAATTTATATCTTAATCACGGTTAGCCATGCTTACTTACACCTGAACAAACTACACAAAGTTCCATAGAATCACATTTCTAGGCCGCCCAAGTCACTCCTAACCTAGGCTCTCATTTATTTAGTAGCCGGGTACAAGAATCTCAAATAAGATACTTCACAACTCGAGCCGGCCGGTCCCAAGAGTAAACCATCCATATTAAAGATTCCTACCCAACCTACATATCTATTTTCCTCAAATTCCAGGATAAAAATGTTTACACTTACCAGTTCATAACTTATACTCTAGAAGAGCACTTAATCCTTTAAACACATTCACAGAATCAGGATCATAACACCACTTGGCCCCAAGCTCACTCCGCGCAGAGACCACGGGAAGCGGGCTCTGATACCACCTGTGACAGCCCCACCTCTCCCTAAGGCGAACCAAAGGGTTTAGCGGACCGCCTGCCCAACTCTAGCCAGGACTACGGAGTCGAATCACACAAATCCTATATTACGCGCGATAGGACTCAAAAAAAAAATTTAACGATTGAAGACCGCCAAGCTTAGAAGTAACTTACCAAAAATCACATGAGGGAAACACTTTCATATATACATGTTGATAGGTTTACAAATCAAATGGAACCCTTGAAATGAAATACATTTAGAGTTTGCCAACTCTCGAGGAGCTATACAAAGGAACAAAATAATATCTAACTAGCTCAACTCAAGTCTCAAAATCATGATTTCCAAAAGGGGTTTGTGAGGACTCGCAAAAAACTATTATTTTATGCCTAATTTATGGCTTAATAAATTATTTAATTGGGTTTTATTTCCAAGGAATATTTTCTAGTCTTGTTAGACCTATATAAGTGGTAGTATATCTTCGTTATATTTTTAAAATGATTCGTTTCGAAAATTAATTTCCTAGAGCGCGTTTAGTAAAAATAGTGAATAGTACTTGGAGATTTTTATCCGCGTAGTAGCACAATAAGCTTGGAATATTGGAGACTTGTGCTAGGGTCCTAAAATAGGTAATTTTATGAATAAATATTCAAGTGATAGTTAGTAGTGCAATCGTTATAAGAATTTTTCGAAAGTTTCGCGTTATAGCGGTAAAACTGACGGTTCGCGTTTTCACACGCGCGACTTCATTTGAGGGACTTTAGACCCTTATTTCGGGACAACTAAGAGTGAATAATATTTACATGAATATATATGCATTGGAGGGTTAGTGCACTAGTGAACCAAACGCGCGAGAAAAATCGAGTCCAAACGCATCCTAATTACACTATTTTAAGTTGACTTTGAGGTGCATTTTGCACCACACAAAGAATCTTCCTTTGGAAGCCAATTGCATCAGCACTCTCTCTCTCTTCACCTCACTTGGCCGAACAACAAGAAGGAGAAGAGCTCTCCATTGTCTTCATTTTTCATCTTCAATCCATGCACCAAAATCCACCCAAATCACACCAAACTTGGAGATCTCTTAGCAAACCACTTGGAGACTACATCTAGCTAAGGAGGAAGGGAGCTTTCACGGTTTCTTTGGAGCTTCAAGAGGGCCGAAAATTCTGACCTTGCAAACCAAAGGAGTAGGTAATGATCAACCCATGGATTCTTATCTTTTGGAGATTATATGACAAGATTAAGTTCATGCATGCACTTAGTTACTTGTTTATGGTGTAAAAATGTGATTGTGGGCTCTTGGAATTCCCACACTTGGGTTGTTGTTGCTGATGTGATGATTAATGGTGATTATATTGTTGGTTTAGTGATTATAATGATGCATTAGTGATGGGTAATTAGTGGAAACTTCTTTGGGTGTAAGAGGCTAAAACTTCCGATTTTGCCCCTGCTATGTTCGGCCATTTCCAGGCCAAATTTTAATGGTTAAATGGCTTGAATTGGATGTTTATAGGATGTATTAGATGTGTGAAAAATTTCATTGGAAAATATTGAGGTTTGATGTAGCAAATGAATTTTTTTTTTTCGAAACCAGCAAATCTGGAAACTGATTCGCGTATGTCTCTGACCAGCAGTAGTATTTTGGCTATAACTCTGTCCTCGGATGTCGAAATCATGTGCCGTCGGTGGCGTTTGAAACTAGACATTCCTAGCTTTAAATTGGTATATAATGTACGTTCTGACTCTTTGTGAGCAAGCCGAACCAAATGTTTTAAGTTCGCTGTCCTGTTGCTCTGTTCATCTGGGATGAAGTGTTCAGGCAGCAACTTGATGCCCAAATTTGAACCAGATGGGCGCCGAATTTGGAAATGATTTCTTCTGTGATATTTTAGTCCTATGAATGTATTTTCCAACGGCGTAAGCCATGCTCGATTTCGAGCTATAATGACTGAGTTGTGACTGAAACATGTGGACTGCTCTGTTTTGGAAAAACCCTAATGTTGGACTGGTTTGGAACCAAATCTTGGAGTGAACTTGTTAGTTGATGTTTTTGATATTAAACACTTACCAAAGTTATTATGGGTGTATCTTAGACCCTTATTTTACAAATGAACCATGGTTGGATAACCTTCTTGGTTAAACGATTGGAAATTTGGAAAATGAAAGTCAAAGGCAGAATGCCTTAGGAATTTTCTTGAACTTCGGTTGGCTCATTAACTACCTTGCCGAAGGTATTTTTCCCCGAAATTCAATAGAGAGATACTTTCCATATAGTATTGAAATACCGCCAATTTTGGTGCCGATTCAAGTTCGTTTCGATACCCAATTGAATTACTAAAGTTAGAGGTTCAAATCTGGAAAATCCTCATCCAGTCTTGAATTTGCTCAACTTCGGGCTACCGTATCTCGGTGCTCGAAACTCCGATTTTTGATCCGCTTGTTTTGTCCTACACTTCACTTGCAACACTAATTGAGTTGAAAATTTCAGAGGCCGGTTTGCAACGTGCGAATCGTGCCGAATTTTCAAAGTTGGCCAAAATCCAACTTCATTCTGCCTTGTGAACCAACCCAGCATCTTCAAGCTCAATTTTGACCACTTTTCACTTTGATTCATGGAAAAGTGTCTTCTAGGAACTTATAGTACTCTCTAAGAGGTTTCCAACGGTATAAAGTTTTTCAATTCTCGACTTATGCCGAGCGAGTTATGATTTTTCAAAGATTTATCGTAAAACTGAAAAATTTTCCAACTTCAAAGAAATAGAGTTTTTCAAGAACTCTTTATTCTTTTGATATTCTTAAACGTTTTGCTTACGATTTTCAAGATAAAAACTCAAATAATATTGTACCTAATAAAAGGCAAGTTGAACCTCGATTTACGTGTAATTGAGGTTCCTTTTTGCAAAATAATTCTTAGATTGTACTAGTGTACAATCTTTCTTGTTAAGTGGGTTAATTGTGTGATTATCCACTATTAAATTGCCAGGCGCGCAAGGAGACCTTCAAGAGGATCTCACCGCGGACACTTGAACTTCCGGAAATAATTCTTATTGAATTGCTCGGTGAGTGTCAAGTGTGTGAATTTTGATACTTGCTTATTGTGGGATTTGTGGAAAGTTTTAAAAATAAGAGCGGGTGCGTACTTTATCGCACTCGTTCTGATTTCAAATGAATGAATGAAATGTATTGAATGAATGAATGAAATGCAATGTTATGTCATGAATGCTTATGTCGTTGGAGTGAACCTCCTCGACTTTCAAATGAATGGGGGACGCCCAAACTCATAGGCCGTCCTTAGACTCGAGCCAGCAATGGGCTTGGTCGGGGATTTGGACGAGCCATGAGATACAAATAAGCTCGACCTAATAAGAGGTCTTGCTTGGCATACTCGTTGAGTATCGCCCAATATTGGCCATTGTGGGCCCTTGGGGTGTACGGTGGACGGAGGGAAGTAAGTGGTGATCTACGGAAATGGAAATACCGACCCGGTTGACAGGAGGGTCAATGCGGGAAGGTATACGAATGACAACGGCAGATCAAGTGGAACTTAGCTCCTGAGAGCTACTATATCCTTGAATTGTTTCTGATTACTTTTCCTGTTTGATTGATTGATTATTGAAAAGACATGGCTTTATTTATTAAATCTGGGATTGTTATTTGACTAAGTGCTTGCATGTGTGTTCTTGGCCTCACGAGCGTTTAGCTCACCCTATAGTTTTGTTTTCCTTAACAGGACCGACTCTTGGAGAGATATGGAGAAACCATCCGTTGTAATTTTGTTAAGACTCCTGTTATATATTTTGACTAGGCCCTGGTTTGGGTTGTACTTGTGGAAATTGTAAACTTGAAAAGTTTGGACCCTGATGTGTACTTTGAATTTAAGTCGTTTCATGACTACCCGATGTACTGGTGATACATTAAGTGACTTGTTAAGCTTGAACGCTTCCGCATTATTGTATTCGTGTTGATCTCATCGAAGTGTTTAGTTCGATTTTAAATTGAATGGAATTGCTTGAGTCCTGGCGTGAGCTGGGCAGGCGTCCGCGGATACCCTTTGGTCCGCTTTAGGGAGATGTGGGGCGTCACAGTGTTCCTGTAAGGAAAACAAAGATAACGAGGAGGGGGTGAGCTTACGCTCAATGAGGTACCAAACATGTAGCAGTAAAATCATGGCATTTCACATTATACAAATCAGATACACATGCCCGCAATAAAGTAAAACAATTAAACAAGGACTCAAATAGGAAGGGTACAGGTGGCTCTCAGGAGCCAGTTTTCCAGTGCAGTACTTGATCCAAGCCGGTTGACTCTCCGTCAACATATATAGAACCAACGCGTCTGTAGACCCCACTTTACACCAAATTTCGTCCACCAAACACCTCTTACTGGGCCCAAACACCTCAACGGAAACAGAAATTGTAATACTCGAGTATACCGGAATCAAGAGTCTCAATACCCAAAGATTCCCAAAATCAGACTACCGTGGTTCGTTATCTAATCGACCAGGCCCTTGCCGGCTCGACTTGAGTAACTAGCCACGGGTTATGAGCTCAAATGTCACAGAAAGATCGTTGGATACAATAATCCAAACGACGTCCAAACAGACTCAGGTACAGATATCAGATTCAAGTATACACAATAACTAGGCATACGGACAGACAAGAAAACGAGTGTGATAAAATACACCCTTGTCTCAAACGGAATAAACAGATAATACAGTCAATAAAATCACAGAGTGCATGTACGGAAACCAAGTTAAGCAACAAATAAGGGGAGCAGTACACTCACCGGTTCAAGTACAGATACTTCAAAAAAGTTTTCACTTCACTCTGGCTTTAATCGCCAAGAAACCCTAAAATTATTAAAGTAAAACAATTAAAGGTTTCACATCCAAAATCGAGTAAACGAAATGCACAAGTGAGGCTCGACTACAAGTCGTACGCCTTTCTAGGTTAAGTACTAGTACAAAAGAATAAAATATGACTTTTGAGAAAAAATGATAACAGTTGGTTCTAGGGTAACAAACAACTCTCAAAATCCATCATTTTTACCAAGACTAACTCAATTTGAAAGAATTGCGTAGCCCTAAAATTTTGGGCAGCATGTCCTCTGTATTTACCTATTTTCCAGCCATTTATGGCTTCATTGTTTTCCTCAATCAATCCCAAAATCACACACACACCACCAAAATAAGGCCCGAAAGAACGTATAAGTGTATAGCCAAGCAAGGGACATGTGCGGAAATGAAGTTTACGTTCAAAACAAAAGACAGTTTTGATGTTATTTAGCGGAAAGGTCACAAATAGAGCTACACTTATCGGATTGGGGTGTAAGTTATACCGTTTCGAAGCTATGACAAAGAGCTAAAACTTTGATGAAGAACACTCAGTCCAATTTGTAGTGTATCTAAGTCAAAATTGCCATTCACAGAACCAGAATCTCACATTCGGGGGGGTTAACCGCTTTATGCGTAAATGACAATAACTCAGGCTACCGAAGTCAAAACGAGGTGATTCCAGGGGCGTTGGAAAGATAAGACATATACCTACATTTCTTATGAAGACCTCCAAGGCCAAATCATGCATTTTCATGGTCAAAAATGGAAAACTCTACGAAAATAAAAATCTGGACACGAAACAGGGTTCATGGATAGTCAAGGGTATTTCGGTCATTTCACAAGATACAGTACTAGGATCGGCTGAAATTTTGCAGGCAACTAGTTTATACTATTGGCTACAACTTTCATGTTTTGGCAAAAATCTAATTCGGTAAGGATCAGGGTGAAAAGTCACGGTCAGATTGGGTGAAATAACAACCCTGCTCGCTGAACTCCTACCTAGGCCAGTCTGGGTATTTCCGACTTTTCACAAGCTACCGAGCTCAGATTGGGCTGAAATTTTACAGCTAACTATAAACATCATTCTCTACAACTTTCATGTTTTAACCTAAGGCTAATTCGGCCTCTAGCTAGGTGTAACAGTACCGGGCAGAATTGGGGAAAAAAGAAACCCTAATCTGGAAATTTTGGTACAAAACGGAAATTTCCGCAAATAACTACAATTTATACACAATAGCTTCATTTTAGGCTATACCAAGTCATCATCCATGGCCACACAATATTAAACATATGAGAGCAGAAAAATCATGATTAAATAGAAAAATGTCATCAATCTCAACTAAACTCATGAAATAACACCTAAATCCATCTATTTAACTCATACAAGCCACAAATTTAACACTATCAAGAACACAAGAAAGGTTCTTAAGTCAGTCACCTTGCAACTCAAGAGAACAAGCAACTATGCACCAATTCCTTCCAAACCACTTCCAACAATAGCCACACAAACACTAAACTAAAGGTTTTTATGGAGGAAATCTAAGTTTAAACGGTTAGAATTGAAGATTGGAGCTAAGAAAATGGAGAGTTTTCTTCCCTTTTTTCTTGAATGGTGGCCGGCCAAGAAGCTTAAATTTTTGGATTATTTTTGGCAATTTTATGATATAATTGGTAAAGTAATGAATAGTGTGGTCAAAAGGTAAGAATTAGTCACAATGTGACACTTGTCACCCTATTTAATGCATAACTATCCTTTTGTTCCCTCTCACACTAATCCCTTTAGTAATCTCTAGTTATCTCTTAACACCTGCTAAAGTAAACCCGGTATCCAGAACTTAACCTAACTGGCCGAATTTTGCTGAACTTTTCGTACTAGCGGGTCCCACGTCCGGTATACGTTCTTAATTTCTCAAAAACTAACCGATACTAGAAAAATTATTTTAAAACTATATTTACTTATAAAACTTATCTAGAAAATTTTTCCTAATAAAGAAAATGCAGAAAAGCATGTAATTAAATAGGATAAAACCTAGAAAATAAGAAAATTACGGGTCTTCACAGTAGCCACTCTTAAAATCTATCTTGGTAAATATGACTGCACCATACAATTCATCAAGCATATCATCTAAACGAGGTATAGGGTGACGATACTTAATTATGATGGCATTGACAGCACGGCAATCTACACACATCCTTCAAGTGCCTTCCTTCTTGGGGATGAGAATGACTAGAACTGCACATGGACTCATGCTCTCTCGAGCCCAACCTCTCTCTAATAGCTCATCTACTTGCCGTTGGATCTCATTAGTCTCCTCAGGATCCATTTTGTAGGCCGGTCTGTTAGGCAAGGATGTTCCAAGAATGAAGTCGATCTGGTGCTCGATCCCTCTAAGTGGTGGTAGACCATTGGAGATCTCATCTGGAAAAACGTTCTCAAATTCCTGTAATAAAGAGGAGATATCAAGAGGTAAATCATGGAGTGTTTCATGAGAAAGTAAAATCACCTCTTTGCAATATAAAACATAGACAACTTGTTTAGACAAAAGTAAGTTACGAATTTCCCTGTTCTTGGCAAACAAGTTGGACCGTTTCTCCATTCGACTAGATGATCCAGGGGTAGATGTCCTCTTGACTGGTGCCTTAATGATTGCTTTAGAATCGGTTGATTTCTTCGCCAACTCTCGTTCATGCTCCTGTTGCAATCGCAGTTGATCTTCATGCATCTGCTGAGGGGTGAGAGGAACAAGTATCATCTTCTTGTTGTGGTGCAAGAAGGAGTACTTGTTGGTAAAGCCATCATGAGTAGTCTTCTTGTCATATTGCCATGGTCGTCCCAACAAAATGTGAGAAGCTTGCATGGGAATGACGTCGCAAAGGATCTCGTCCTCATACTTCCCAATTCGGAAATGCACCACCACTTGTTTGATGACTTTGATATTCCCACTCTCATTAAGTCATTGTAAGCAGTATGGACTAGGGTGCCTCAACGTGGGCAAGAAAAGATGATCTACCATGAGAGTGCTTGTCACGTTGGTACAACTACCCGTATCGATGATGAGGCTACATACTCTTCCTTTGACGTGACACCGTGTGTAGAAAATATTATCACGGTGGGTCTCATCCACTCTCTTAACCTGGGTCGGAAAAACTCGACGGGCTACTAGAGCAACACCCACATGCTCAGTAGTGGCCTCAACCTCCACCTCGGAATCATCACCTTCATCAATCAATGAAAGCATCTTAGCGAACTCGTCCTCGTCGTCAGATACGACATCTCCGCTCGGTAGGACAATCATAGTACGCCTATTGGAACACTGAGAAGCAATGTGTCCAAATTCTTGGCATTTGAAGAACTTGTCACGGCTTCATGGCTTGGAGGAGTCGAATAGAGACTTGGTGGTTGCCTTGGGTGCCTGCTTTGGTGGCTCGGACTTAGGAGTGAATTTAAACACCCCTGTACTAGGCCGTTCCCGCTCAAAGGTCGAATTGCCCCTCCAAAGAGGCGTGGCTGAGAAGCTAGGGTTTCGAGGGTTACCCCTCCTCTTAAACCTCTTCTCGATCTTGGATGTCTTATCAATTAACTCAGGCATGTCCACATAGTTTTTCAACTCCACCACCTCGGCGATCTCAGGTCTCAGGCCATTAAGAAATCTCGCCATGGTAGCCTCTCTATCCTCCACAATGTCTACTCGGAGCATGGTGATCTCCATCTCCTTGTAGTAGTCCTCCACACTGCGGCTTCCTTGAACTAATGTCTGTAGCCTCTGATATAGATCGCGGTAGTAATGGTTGGGTACGAACCGTTTTCTCATAGTGGTTCGTAACTTCTCCTATGTACTAATGGCCCGCTCTCTATTGTGGCGCCTACTAGTGCGCTCCTGCTCCCACCAGACAATATTGTAATCAGTGAATTCGAGGGTTACCAATTTGACTTTTTGTTCATCGGTGTAGTCCTGGCACTCGAATACTATCTCGATTCGCTGTTCCCATTCTAGGTAAGCCTCTGGACTAGACTTGCTTTGGAATGAGAGAATCTTGATCTTGACCCCCTTTAATCCGTCATCGGTTCTCTGGTAGTCCTACTTGGGCCGACGGATGAAGTCATCTTCCTCGCTATTAGAAGCTAACTCCTCGCCAGATGGTGCATCTCGATGGGCAGCGTTGGACCGAGCTTGAGAAAGCTCTAAGTGGTCCATCCACTGGTGTAGGGATGCCATGGACTCCCTAAGCATGCATTGGAACTCCTGTATCATCGCTTGATTGTGCAACTTGGAGTCAAATTTGGATGCGTCGCTCTCCTCCGACATGATGTAGGTCTCCTGCAAAAATTAGTAGAAAAGAAACAAGTATATATTCCTCACACACTCCCTCGCGTGTTTACACTCAACTCTCGTGTATGTCACTCAAAGAGCACTCTAATAATCTCACCAATACTCTCAAAACCCTTTTGATAGCTTACTTTGAAGAAATTAGAACTCCTCCCAGGCAACAATCAACTTCCAATGTCGGAGCACGAGAGGGTGGCAATCCTCAATGGAATAGCGAATAATGCAATAATTGACTCGAGGGAAAATGAAATGGTCAGGCTCAAATTAAAGGAAACAAAGAGGACTAAGACACTGATAGAAATGAAGAACAGAAGACACGACGCAAAAGAGAAAAATACTCCTTTTTTTTTTTTGAAAACGCAAGCTGCCTTTGCTTGTTGGTAGATCCGAATGATTTTTCTAGAAGGTTGGAAAAGTGGTGGTCAGCTTCCTAGAATGTAGGGATAGGGCCGAAAAGAAAAAAGAAAATAAAAAGGCTAAAGAAACTCCTAAAGTGTAGGAGTAAGTAGAGGCTAAAATGTAGGAAAAACTTCCCTAAAAATTGGGGTAAAAGTGGTGGTTTGGGAGTGTAAGAAGGATGGCTAAAGAAACCCTAAAAACTAGGTGAGAGGGGCGGCTACAAGGTAGGAAGAGGGAAGAAAATTTAGGAGAAAATTTAGGTAATTGATTTTTGGAAACTTTCACAATTAGGAAACCTCAAGGTTAGGAAACCAATTTGGTTTTGGAAAGCCAATCAAAGGTCATAGTTACCCTAAGTTATTAATACCTCAAGGCCATGACTTTTATCCCTCACAAGATAACAATCAAGTGCTGCAAAAACTGATCTCAAGCACTTGACAATTCGGCTCCCTCAAACAAAAACAACTAGTGATGGAAAATCAAGGTGATTTGACTAACCCTTCTCAGGCTCCCCCCCCCAAGATGTTCCCACAAAGTTTACTCCAAAACCAAGGAAACCCTTCACCACGGCTCGGGAGTACAAGAAACTTTTCAAAAGACGAGTGAGACAAATTCCCAAGACCCAAAGTGTTCAAGAATTCCAAGAAGTAGTAGACCAAAACTTTTGATTTGTTTTTTTAGCTTGTAGTTCGGTCCACTATGTAACACTTCGACTGGTTGGCAATAAAATTCTGGAATTTGGCTTGGCCGAAATAATTATTTTGCTTGCTTTTTTTTTTTAATGACAAAGCAAAAGAATAATGGACGGCTAGGGTTTTGGACTTGGCTGGCCACAAGGAATTTGTGTGCGGCCAAGAAGGAAACCAAACCAGATTCGATGCACTTGCCCAATTACGCCCAATACACTTGGGTTGTTTCCAAAAATTTCAAGACCCAAATCTAGTGTTTCAAGAATTTCCAGATTTGATGTAAGTATCAATCAAGACTTCAAGATTCACAATGTTTGTAGTACAACTCCCAAGTCACGGTGCTCAACCCCCCAAAACAGTCCACAAGGTTCACGGTTTGCAAGTAGACAATTCGGACAGCCCACAATGGTTATCCACCCGTGACAACAAAACCCTAAAGTCGAACAGTCAAGGGTAAACAAGGTATGGCAGCCACTCTTTTCTCTTTTCTTTCCCCTTTTTTTTTGACGCAAGAACCCTAAACCCTAAAGACTCACGGACTCACCACAAGGTGTGGCAGCCCCAACAACTCGACAAATAAGACAAAGACGCGACAACCAACCATAAAACAGGATTTTTCAACGCAAGACAAGAGAAAACAATTGCGGACTGACTTGGACAGATTGTATATGCTTTGGACAGATTTTTTTTTTACTCAAAAACACGACAAAACATATTCGAACTTATGTGGGCAGATTGAAGACAACACGGACAGAATTTAGCACAAAACAAGAGAAGGAAAATGACACAAACGAGAGAAAAAAACAACGACACAAGGAACAAGAAAACAAGAGATATACGTGATACCTTCAACTAACTCTGATGCCAGCTGATACGAACGGCACCAATCTTGTGATGCAACCCGTACAGAAAGGTTTGGATCTAGAAGGTAGAGACTCACATTGAAGATGACGAACGCAACGGATCAACTAAACCCGTTGATCACGTGGTCAACGAATCTCGGTATTTGTAAAAGACGCCACAATCTAGCGCGGTCCTAGATTGATAAGTCAATTGAATACCTAAAATAAAAATCTAAGATATTCAAGGTGCTTCAATGAAGATTTGAGAGAACTCTCAATGTAATTTTCTTAATCATCAAAAAATGAATGTAAACAATGACTTAAGACTATTTGTAGCCGTGACTAAGGCCTGACAAAGCTTGGAAAACATGAAGGAAATTCGGCCAACTCTTGGGCTTCTCTTTGGGTCGACACTAGCGACACAACATACGTACCGTAAGCTCGGGGGGCGTTGCCCCCAAGCTCCCACCGGGGCGCGTTGCCCCCTGGACCCTCGACTCGCTAACCGGGCAACGAGACTCCCGAACCAACTCAGCGTAGGGACTAACTCGTTAACTAACTAAAAGTGCTATTGGGCCTACGGCCCACATGGCTTAGACCTCTTTATTACACTCTACTAAATTAGTAATGGGCCATGGACCCCCTTAGCCGAATCATGGGTTTCTAATTTTCAGTGATGGCCGAGACTAGGACAACGAGCCTAGTTTCGTTGAGGCTCTCAATGGCCTTTGACTTTCCACTTGACTCTCGGGCCGCATGAACCAATGTTTGCAGTGTCTCATTCAATCTCTTCGCGCGAGCTCGTGTCATAAGCCCCAATGGTACCCTCACTTGCTCCACTTGGATAGCTCTCTCGACCTCCTCATCATTCATGCCTTATATTCACACTATGAGGCATTGCATGATTTGTACTTGAACCATGAAAGAAAGTTGAGTTTTTTTGTTAGTAATTCACTTACATGTAACCTGTTGATTGGTTTGGGCTTAGGTTACATGTGATTTCTTGAGTGCACTTTGATGGTAGTGTAAAAGCTGAAATTTTGACAAAATCATGTGTAAAATAAGAGGAAAAGTGATGGTTTCTTCTAGTATGCTTTTTAGTTGTATTTGTTTCACTTTAACCTCGAGGTTGGTTGTCTTTTTAGCTATTTGTTGCTGAAAATTACAGCCATAAATTGGAATAAGGAATTCTTTGGTTACTCATGTCCCTTGGCAAATTTACACCTTTGCACTAGTAGTTATTTGGATTTTCTTTGGTTCACCTAAGTTTTGAATGGTTGAACCATAATACTCTATCTTGGTTGTTCTTAGGGTTTGTTGGTGATCAAGGGTATAACCCGAGGGCAAACATTTGACGTTATTTTGTTTAAACTAGTGAGTATCAAGTACATGTTTCTTGATATCTTGATATGAATGATACCTCGTGTTATGTGTTGAATATTGAACTTGATAAGGCGAGAGTGTATTTTATCACACTTGTTCTCCCCTTCTTGAATGATCTTGTACTTGCTTGAACTTAATTGACATGTATGTAAACACCAAATTTTTGGTATAATTTCATTTACTTTTTATTTTCAGTTTTTTATTTTAGTTTTATTCACTTTTTAGTTTTTAGTTTTTTTTAGTTTAGTTTTTATTCTTAGCGTAGAATTTCTAGAAAAAAAAGAAAAAAAAAGGAAAAATATTCAAAAAATATGTTGAGTTGTTTTAACACAATGTTTTCTTAAAGAAAAAGAAAAAAAAAGTGAAAAATGAAAAAAATAAAAAATAATAAAAAATAATAAAAAGGAAAAATGGAAAGTTGCATTTTGTTGTTTCTAGTTTATTTATTTTTATCCAATGTTAATTAAGTTGTTTTTGTTATTATTATTATTGTTATTATTATCAATTTTGTTTAATTAATTAGTTGAAAAAAAAAAAGACGCGGCATGAAGCTGCGTATTGGCCGCAGCTTGCAAGGACAGCCACGGAGGGCTGGATGTGAAGGCAAGGGAGGTTTTGCATCCTCACCATTGGGGTGAGGGTTTAGGAACCTTGGGTTCCATATAAAAGGTAAGACAAACAGCAGCCGCAGGGAGTTTTTTTGGGTACGGGGATAGGAAGTTTAGAGAGGGGACGGTTAAAACCAGAGAAAGCGGAGAGAGTTTCTTGAGGGAGAGAAGGGTGAAGGCAGGAAAATTCTGGAAAAGAAAAGAAAGATAGAAGGGACGGTTAAAAGAGGGTTGAGAGGAGAAAGGGACGGTGATGATAGCTAAGTGAAGCAAGGTGAAAAGGGAAAAGGAAGTGGAAAGTGACGAAGAAGAAGGAGCGACTGGTTTCTGATTGAGAGAAAAAGACAGAAGGGAGGCGCGGCCGTGAGGATTGGAAAAACAGAAAGTGAAAACGAAAAGGGGGGTCGGCTAGATAGAAAAGGAAGGCAAGAATAGAAAAAAACAGAGAGTAGATTGAGAGATAGCAAGCCAGAGAGAGCAAAGGAAAACAAGGAGTGGGTGTGCTGTTGAAGAAACCAGAGGAAGAGCGTTCGGTAGCGGGAAAGATAAAACTTTTGGGCTGAGCAAGGACACCCTATTCATCATCCCAGACCCTGATTTTCCCCTTGAAAGGGATAAAGGTAACGCCTTTCATTTGTTTTGCTGTCCATAGATTATAAAAATCATGTTAGAAAGGTTGAAACTTTGCTGTGATGCTTGCATCTGTTTGCCCTCCACCCTGGATGTTTTGCTTGTGAATTTGTCGATGGGGGAAAGGAACTAGAACTATGGTTTTTATATTGTGAATTTTCCAAGTAAAAATCTGCAAGTGAGCTTAATTTGGAGTTGTTTTTTCAATCATGCGAATGTTTCATTCATTCTTCATGTCACGGGTCGGGCACCAGGAAAATTGCAGGTTTTGTATTCTAATATGTTTGTAAGTTTAGATGATAAAATCCTGCGGGTTTGTGGTTTATATCAAAGTTTTGATTGTTTGGTTGAATTTGTTTCCGTTTGAGATGGTGTTTTGAGGGTAAAATCCATGCTTGAAAAGTGAAGGTTAGCAGCTAGTTTGTTGCAGATTTTTTTTCTTTAGCAGTGGCCGAGAGTTACTGCAGAGATTTCCATCGTAACTTTGCATGAATGAATTGTAGAAATTTGTAGCAGGCATCTTCATGGATTGTGTGATGATTGTCTTGAAAACCCTTGTACAAATGTCTAATACTTTGGTTGCTTTGTGATTCAGTTTGTTAGCATGTTTTCATTGAATGTTCTGGTTTGAAGGTTTGAACAAAGGTTGAGAACCTCGGCTGTTTTGTCCTGGTTTTTTTTTTTTTTTTTTGAAGACTCTCTGTTGGGATCACTAATGATAAATAGTTATTGCTTAAAGTTGACGATTTGGAATTCATGTGAGTTGAGTTGGCTATCAATGAACTTTGTGTATTCTCTGGGTTGCTATAAGCTACGGAAGTGGCAGCAGAAAATTGCAGAAGTAAAGAAGCCTTTGGCATTCGTTTGCATGCATGCAAAATGTTATAAAAATTGCACTTTAACCCCTCTAATTCCCCTTTGTTGCACTAAGGCCCAATTATGGGCTGATTCCTTGCAATTGAGTCTTTGGCAGCATTAACGTTTCAATTCATTTGGCTTGTGTGTCTTCATTGGTTACCATGTTTTGCTAAGGTGATATTTAATGCATGGATTTGTGAACCTTGTGTCTAAATGAGCTTGTGTTCGCCTATTTTCTTGAATTTTCTGAAATAAATTGGCTTTTGGCCTTTTTCTTGCTTTCGGACTTTCAAAGTTTTCTAAAATTTTTCAATTGGCTTTGAATGGTTGATTTATACTTGCAATTGGGTCCTTGGCGGATCCCTTTATTGGAAACTATGTAGTATTTGATTTCATTTAAATTGCAATTAGGAGAGATTTGGTGACTTTGTTATACTTTACTATTTGAGGTACCGTGACCTTTTTATTGTTTTGAAGCCAATTTTCTTTCATTTGGACTCCATTCAAAAGGGGGCGGTATAATTTCTTTTATCCCTTTTTGTGTCTCTCCTATGTGATCTAATGTGCTAAGTGAAATTTGCATGTTTAATTTGCTTTCCTTGCCTCTCTTTAGTTCCTTTACTTTATTTACTCTTGCTTTTAGTAAGTTATTTTTTTAATGGGGTATGTGTACACCTCTTGGCTTGTAATAGTTTGGGATTTAATTATTTTATTCCTTTTCCCCTTTTAGATTCTAGTAGGCCTTCCCCCCTAAAAATGTAATAGTTAGGGCCTTAATTGCTTTGTGTGACTTGCATGCTTAAGTGCTACGTGTTAACTTGCTTTATTAGCCTCTTGCATCTAGTCAAGCATGCTAAGTGTTATGTGTTATGTGTTTATGAGTGTTTGGCATGTCTATTTGCTTTCTATAACCATGAATGAATGTGATGGATGAATGTACATTTCCACTAGTCCAACGCTAGCAGGGATTCATAGAATGGGCTAGTCCAACGTTAGACTCTTAGGGATTTCTCTCGTGAGTCCATGCTTGCATGTTTCACTTCATTTCATGCATTTTTCTTAGTTTTTATCATTTGGCATGCTCCTCGAACCCCTTTTCCCCTCATTTTAGGATTTTTGCATCTCATGCTAGTTATAGGGTACATTTGCCTGAGTGTCCCCTTTCGATAAGGGAAACGAGCGAGTATGGCTACAAAATAGCCTTAGCACGCTAGTTATCCTTTCTAATCAAAGGGAAAATTAAAGTCACAAAGTTAAGACTCCCCGTTCCCGTCTTGATGCATTCCTATAGGATTCATGCATTTTACTCATTCGCTATCACATACACTTCTACTTTATATTCTAACCCTTTTTCCACATTCTCACTTCACACTACCTTTGCACGTTTTCACTCAACTACTTACATTTTATACCATATCACTCGCACACATGCACTTTACATTATTTTCACATCATCATTCTTTACTCACCTTATCTTGTACATCCATTTGCACACTTCCACTTACACACTCTTGTTTTTATCACTTTTTCATTTCACACAAACTCACATTTTCACATGGCATGCATTCATTTCACTCATTTTTTACGTCATTTAGGATTATGTGTGACCTCTCCAAAGGGTCATTATTTGGCTTCACAATTAATGTGATTGGCACCACTCAACCTTTGAAGAGAAATTTTCCCCATGTCCCCTAGGTCTAGGATTTGCATTCATGTAGTACATCCAAATGTAATAAATTCTTTGGTTAAAACAAGAAAATCTTTGATTAAATCACGCAACTAGCCTTGGCTAGGTCGAAGGGGTGCCTTGAATTTTTATCCTTACCTTCCCCTTCGTCAAATGTGACTCCCGAACCTTTTTCGTTGGTTTACGTGGACTAGGAGTCGTTTAAAAGGGGTTTCTTACTACTTTTTCCTATTATTCTAAAAATTCATTTTTAGGTGACTTGGTACACCTTAACTCATTACCAAGTGGCGACTCCGATTTTTTTATTTCAAAAAACCCTTTTTAAACTATAATTTTGGGTCAAATCGTCGCATTCTCAAACCCCCATTTAGACCCATTTTTCTTTTAAATCACAATTCATTTTCCAATCACAAATTGAATCAAAAAATACATTTTTTAAACCATTTATTTATTTATTTATCAAAAAATGGGGCGCGACAGTTGGCGACTCCACTGGGGACATTTGAGAGTCCGAGCAAATTTGATTTAATCAACCTTTTTCTTCTTTTAACCTTTTCATATATCACATTTGGGTGTTTTAGGGTTGCATTTTTCCATTTTAGGATTTTGCATTTCGCGCGTATTAATTACTCCCTCACTCATGCATGTATGATTGGTTGATTGGATGTATGTTTACTTGTTTATCTCGCGCTTGCATTGCATTTGGGGGGGTGTGTGTCACCTTTAGAGCCTCGCATGGTTCTCAACCCTTTCTCTCAAAATAGGTAACACTTCATACGTGCACGTTTATTTATTGTTATCCCATTTTATTTTATTTTCGTGGGCGTTTCCCACACCGCCTTGTAGGATTAGGATCGATCGCCTTGGATAGGCGGATGGTGTGCGCTGCGCTCATAGCGCTACCTAAGGGATCACTCGAGCCACCGATCGAAGGCCTTGGGAATGATGACCCTTTGCCTTTAGGTCTGAAGGCTTGGGGACCTTTTAAACCTTATCGAGTTTAGTTGCATTAGTGAGCCCCAGCCTCATGCATCCATGTTAGAATTTTCCTAGGTTAGAGTCAACCTCACCCTCTTTTAAGCACAATTAGGCACGAGGGAAGGGGTTCCACCCCTTTTATTGGCTTTTATTGTATTTCTTTTCTTAATTGCTCCCAATATGTTATGTGTACTATCAATTGCACTAACCATTCTTTTGTTTTCTTGGATTGCATTCATGTGCCTTAGCAATAAGAGGTCTTTTTGGCACTCTTTTAGTGACTTACCCACTAGATGACTCACATGTTTAAATTTCAGTTATTACACTTGATTTTTAATAAATACATTTCATTTTTAGACCTTTTCCCCCCGATGTATCATTTATGTCCTTTAGGCCATATTGGTCACATATTTACATCGTTTTAATAAATGGCATCACGCATAAACCATAGAAAGGGAATGCCACATAGGGAATCCCGTGTTTAGGAATAAGTCACCTTGTGTCTCGGATACTTAATCCAGTGAGACTTGCACGTTTACATTTTATACCATCCAAAGGGGTAGTGCACAAGGTAAGGTAGGATCCGATCATTTTCATAGAGTGATCTTTGGAATATGAGCATCTAATAATCACTTTTTGGCCATTTTATCAAAAATTGGTAAAAATCCCTTGCGTGAAGGATATTAATTTGAAGAAATTCACAAATGATTCCTCCTATTGAGACGATAAATAAATTGAGGCCAAAATTTGATTTTTAGAAAGTCATAGACTAATGCACCTCAATAATTTTGAAATAACCAATGGCCGGACAATTCAACCAATCCATTTTTGCCTATTCATTCAATAAATCGTCAATTCATTTGACCAATTTACCCTTTTTAGGGTCATTTGACCAATTTACCCTTTTTAGGGTCATTTGACCAATTTACCTTTTTTAGGGGTCATCCGGTAAATTTTGAATAAATCGTCAATTCATTTGACCAATTTACTTTTTTTTTAGGGTCATTCGGCCGATTTTTGAATAAATCACTAATTCAATTTCATTGATTTGGCCAATTTACCCATTTTTAGGGCAACCAAGCCGATTTTGAATAAATCAAGTTTCGTTCAATCTATTTGATCAATTTACCCTTTTTAGGGTGATCTGATTAATTTTGGATAAATTAAATTTCATTCAATTCATTTGACCCGTTTCCCTTTTTAGGGTAATCTGGTCGATTTTAAATAAATTGTCAATGTCATTCAATCCATTTGACCAATTAGGGTTTCAATGACGAATTTCAATTTGGAAACCTAGTCGATTTTGAGAAAACCTTTCATTGCATCCAGACATTTGATCAGTTGGAGTTTTGACCCGTGCTTCACTGAGAAAATTTTATCAAGGAATTCCAATTTCTTCGATAGGAAGTTTGTCAAGGTCAAACCCGTGTGTTTTTGCAAATTCTTGTATCAATCAAAAGTGATCAATCCATTCGGACGTTGACCTCCTTTTGACAAGTGTCTTTCGTCTCTCCAATTGGCCAAATTTTCAAAATTATTTTTCACTCAATGAGTTGATCAGATCCATCAGATATGGTATAGTGCCTACCTCAGAGGATTGCATTTTCATGCTAAGCCTACCTTTGGCATAAAAGGGCTCCCCCGTAGGACATGCATCCGAATTTTCTGGATATCTACTAACTCTTGCCTTTTTCTTTTCTTTTTTCTTTATTGGAATAACTAAGCAAGGTTTAAATCTAAAGGCAATCTTTTCAAAAATTCTCAGGTAATATTTAAACATAGCTTCTCGTCGAAACCCCATCATAACACGATCCCGTACTCAAGCTCAGAGGAGTCGTGTAAATATGAGTTCACAACCGGAACCATCGGATAGGTCTGCTACTACCGCCCAGCCTGAGACTACGAGTTTGGGGGTTCAGCTAACCGAAATGCTTACTAAGTTTGGTGAAATGGCATCTGAGATGGCGGCCCAAAGGAAATTGATTGACGAGCTAATCAGCAGTGGAGTTCAACCCGAACCTACACCCGTCAAGCAGGCTGAGCCAGAACCGTTTGTCATCCCTTCAACTCAAGTCACCGTTACTCCATTTTTTCCTATTCCACCCGAAGGAATTTTCACATATCCCACCATACATTTGCCATACACTTACCCTCCTGATCCTTCATTTTTCCCTACTTACATGCAAGGCCCACAACCTCACATCACCTCAAATATACCCCCTGAGTTACACACTTTTTATCACGCTACTGCTGAGCCTTTCTTGCCAGACCATACCATTCAAAACAAGCCAGAGATAGGAGAATGTTCTGCTCCTGTTGATATGAAGTTGCTCAAGCGCCTTGACCGTTTTGATGAATTTATGAGGAAAAGTCAGGGTTTAAACGAGCAAGGAGTATTGGACTATGATGAGCTTTGTCTCTTTCCAAATGTGCAATTGCCTGAGGGGTTCAAAACTCCGAAGTTTAACAAGTATGATGGGACAGGCAATCCCAAGACACACCTCCGATTGTTCGCCAACAAGTTGGGTAGGCCAACAGATGATGAAAATCTGCCTTTAAGGCTATTCCCAGAAAGTCTGGAGGGGGATGCACTCGACTGGTATTCCAAGCTGAAACCTGAAGAGGCAAAGACCTGGCTGGACTTGTCCAATGCGTTTGTAAGGCAATACGAGTATAATTGCGAGCTGGCTCCGACACGAACCGCGTTGGAAGGGATAAAGAGAAAATCCTCCGAGGATCACAAGACTTATGCCAAAAGGTGGAGAAAAATAGCTGCAAAAGTCGAGCCACCAATGACCGAGGACGAAATCATACGCACTTTCATTAAAGCACATGATCCGCCGTACTTTGAAGAAATTTTCCGCATGACTGGATGCTCGTTTGCCGCTATTGTCAATAAACTTGAAGAGTTTGATGACTTCGTGAAAGTTGGGAAGATTGTTAATGTCTCTGCCCTCAAATCCCAGTTGGATGCCTTGCAAAACCAAGGTAGTAATGGGAAGAAGCAACAATTCAAAAAGCAAGAGGGGGAAACTGCTTTTGTCTGGAATCGAAACCCTGTTCCAAGACCCAAACCTCGACAATACCCTACCTACTCAAACCCTTATCCTTACTATTCAAGCTCTCATCCTGTTTACCATACCAATACCACTCATCCTCGACCTCGCCCTAACTACAACAACTCGCCTATGGCCCCTTTTCAAATATCCCAACCTAACTTCCAACAAGTTCGACCCCGACCTCTCTACAATCAACAATTTCCCCGACCAAACAGACCCATCTACAACTACCCCCAACATACTGGAACCCACGATCAAAATCGTTCTCGAACATTCACCAATTTCGGCCAACCTTTGGACCGATTATATGAACAATTAAAAATCGCCGGTAAAATCGGCAAAATTCCCCCTCCAGCTTACCCTCATGGTATCTCTGGTGGATATAATCCACAGTACACTTGTGTCTATCATTCGGGAGCACCTGGCCACCCAACTACTGATTGTAGAGCACTTAAACAGAAAGTCCAAGAAATGATCGAGGCGGGGGAAATATTGATTAGAAGAAGTGCAGAACAAGGACCGAACATAAGTACAAACCCCTTTCCCGAACACAAAGACGCCTTTGAGGCATCCACCTCCAATGACGAAATTTGAAAATCCTGAAGGGTCTTTGCACAATTTGGATGGCCGAATATCTTCTCTCTCAAAGGGAGTTTCAGTAAATCTAAGGGTTGTTATTTACTAAAGTTCACGAAAACTTTTTCTTGCATATGTGAATAGCTTAATGAAAGCGTCTTTTGCAATTGAGTTTTGTCTTTAGTTTGGAGTTTCATGAAATGCATAATTTGTTTTATTTGTTTATTTGATTATTGTCCTGAATTTTTTTTAATTCTTTAAGATGGCCAAAGATGAAATTACTTGACCCTTTGAATATCATTGTTCTGGAATCCGATGAAGCCATACATTGAAAAATCCCTTCATTGAGAAATCTCTTCTTCGAGAAAGCCTTCATTGAGAAAACCCTTCATTAAAAATTCCCTCGTTGAGAAATCCTTTCTTTGGGAAAGCCATACATTGAAAAATCCCTTCATTTGAGAAAATCCCTTTCCGGCCAGGCTGAAAGTTGATTGGTTAAAGCAGTGTCATCAACGATTGATTCAGATTGATGAAAAGCAGTTGAATGCTATGTACCATGACCAATTTTGTCAAAATTCATGGCCTGTGTTCATAATAAAAGGGACCGCCACCGATCTTCTGAAGAAGGGAACAAAGTGCTAAAGTAATGAAAGATGAAGTCGAAGGCAAGTTTGCTTCAAATTGGTAAAGCTCATTGGATGTTCAAAAGGTATTACCTGGCAGGGCATTCATGGATAGACAGACATATGTAAGAAATTCTTTATTTGATTATGCAAATTACTTCTAGGAAATCATGCAAGAGACGAGGCAAAAGTCAGGCCATCTTTCTTTCCAATCAAAACATTTCATCCCTAGTTGTCCCTTTTGAGCTATCAGAACAATAATTTTTTCGTTTGGCAGCCCCTGAGAATTGCAAACCCCACACTGGGGCAAATTCATTTTGAAAAAGATGATCAGAAAAAAAAAATCCTATACTGGGGCAAATTTATTTTGAAAGAGAAATGAAAAGGAAAAGAGAACCCCACACTGGGGCAAATTTAATTTTTGAAAGAAAAATGTAAAAAGTGAGAAGAATGCAATGAAGAAAATGCAAAGAAAGAAATATCCAATCAAACTGGGGCAAATTTCCTCGGTATCGTTCAAAATTGGAGATAATTTCAAAATGATGCAATCTCAGGTTATTTCACACTTCTCATTAAAATTTGCTTTCAAGCCTCAACTTTTATTGAAAAACCCCCACCTGACCTCATTACAAAAGCACAAAGTCCTGGCTTTAATCACTTGTTGTATTTCTATTGGAAAGTTGCTAATCAACTGACAAGTGATGTTCATGGTGCCTTCGATTAAATCTATAAGGGAAGCGCATTTTACTGATGTCAGCATTTTTTCCAACTTACATTTCTGAGGCGATTATGGTTGAACTCTTCCATTGCTTCCTTAGGTAAAAACCCGAAAGGGCACCTCAAAAGAAAGAAAAAAAAAAGAAGAACAGAGAAAAAGAAAAGGAAAAACAAAACAAAAACAAAAAAAGGTGGGGGCAACCTTGGTGAAAACCCGAAAAGGAGCCAAGGTAAGGTTTTTGCAGTAAGCGAGCACGAGGAGGAACGGCTGGCGACCTGGTTCATGTGGATTTCTCCTCATTTTTGTCATACTTCTGCCAATACTGAATCCCAGAATAAGGATACCCAGAGATTCGAATATGACATCCGTTAGCCAAAGCTGTGTCATTTTGTAAAACATTCTTTTGCAAATACATTCTTAGGAAACTCATTTTTTTCCAAAATTACTTGCATTCATGGCATTTTTGTAGAATTTAATCACAAATGGTTATGAGTGCATTCTTGTGCATATTCATTTTTACATGACATGTGAATTTTTCTTGCATACCTCATTCTTTATCATTGAATTGTGGTAAATGACAATCCCCGTGGTTTATTTCAAAAGCATACTTGGATTCAGTCATCTTTTGGGAATAGTTGAAATTCAGCCAAGCCAGCTATACGGACTTCACAATATGGCAAAGCACATGCCTGGTCGGTTTGAAAATCGGAAAAGCCTCAGGGTGAGAAATCCAACTCAATCGGCTGCCGCAGCAAAAGTTGATAAAGGCATTGAAAGACTCATGTTTACACGATTCTCGAAGGAAAACGGATCAAATGATGGTGGCAATTTCTTTGTTTTTTCTCTCTTGCAGAAAATTACATGCACAAATGAAAGCAATCACACCCCGCACTGGAACCGGTGCCGGAAAGAGTTCTCCAGGGAATAAAGGCAGATCGAAAAATATTGCAAGCAAATTCGATCAAAAGGTACAACAACACGGCAAAGCAGAATCAACTATGGACTCAGGTTGCAAAAACTCAACCCACACAGGGGCAAATTATTTCGACAAGTCTCAAAAAAATCAAAAAAATCAAAAAATCAAAAATCAAAAAATCAAAAAAATCAAAAAGTCAAAAATCAAATCAAGTTCATCACGGCAGGCTCGGGTTTGATCCCACTGTCCGATTGTCTAAACAATTCATTTTTCACCGCTGCTGGAGTATGGGTTTGTCCCGCCAGTAAGCATTTCATTTTCTTTGCTATTGGAGCTGGATTTGTCCCGCCAGTAAGCATTTCATTTTCTTTGCTATTGGAGCGTGGGTTTGTCCCGCCAGTAAGCTCTCCGTTTATCACGTTGGAACTGGATTTTATCCCGCCAACCTCGGCAGAACTGGGTTCTATCCCGCTGACCGCTTACATCACGTTGGAACTGGGTTTTATCCCGCCAACCTCGGCAGAACTGGGTTCTATCCCGCTGACCGCTTACATCACGTTGGAACTGGGTTTTATCCCGCCAAGCTCGGCAGAACTGGGTTCTATCGCACTGACCAATTCATTACACTGGGGCAAATCTTTGGATAATTTTCCAAGCAAGTCTTATACAGCTTTTTCAAACATACCAACATTTCATTTACATCGCTACTGGAGCGTGGGTTTGTCCCGCCAGTAAGCATTTCATTTTTCATTACTACTGGAGTTGGGTTTGTCCCGCCAGTAAGCATTTTCATTACTACTGGAGCTGGGTTTGTCCCGCTGGTAAGTATTTCGTTTTTATCGCCACTAGCCGTGGGTTAGTCCCACTAGTGAGCATTTTCCTTTTTATTTTTATTTTGCCACTGAACATGGGTCAGTCCCACCAGTGAGCACTTCATTTACTTTCCCGTGGGTCTATCCCATTTTACATTTCTGTCTGGGTCAATCCCATTTACATTTCTGTCTGGGTCTATCCCATTTAAATTTCTGTTCGGGTCAGTCCCGTTTAATTTCCTGTTCGGGTCAGTCCTGTTTTAAATTCATATTCGGGTCAGTCCCGTTTTAGAATTCTTGTTCATTGGAATCACTTTGCAGCCGAATAATGCAGGTAAGTATTTGGTGTCTACTTCTTTGTCTCAAGTTTTTCCAAAACTCAGACAAAGAGGGGCAAACTGTAGACACCAAATTTTTGGTGTAATTTCATTTACTTTTTATTTTCAGTTTTTTATTTTAGTTTTATTCACTTTTTAGTTTTTAGTTTTTTTTAGTTTAGTTTTTATTCTTAGCGTAGAATTTCTAGAAAAAAGAAAAAAAAAGGAAAAATATTCAAAAAATATGTTGAGTTGTTTTAATACAATGTTTTCTTAAAGAAAAAGAAAAAAAAGTGAAAAATGAGAAAAATAAAAAAATAAAAAAAAGGAAAAATGGAAAGTTGCATTTTGTTGTTTCTAGTTTATTTATTTTTATCCAATGTTAATTAAGTTGTTTTTGTTATTATTATTATTGTTATTATTATCAATTTTGTTTAATTAATTAGTTGAAAAAAAAAAAAGACGCGGCATGAAGCTGCGTATTGGCCGCAGCTTGCAAGGACAGCCACGGAGGGCTGGATGTGAAGGCAAGGGAGGTTTTGCATCCTCACCATTGGGGTGAGGGTTTAGGAACCTTGGGTTCCATATAAAAGGTAAGACAAACAGCAGCCGCAGGGAGTTTTTTTGGGTACGGGGATAGGAAGTTTAGAGAGGGGACGGTTAAAACCAGAGAAAGCGGAGAGAGTTTCTTGAGGGAGAGAAGGGTGAAGGCAGGAAAATTCTGGAAAAGAAAAGAAAGATAGAAGGGATGGTTAAAAGAGGGTTGAGAGGAGAAAGGGACGGTGATGATAGCTAAGTGAAGCAAGGTGAAAAGGGAAAAGGAAGTGGAAAGTGACGGAGAAGAAGGAGCGACTGGTTTCTGATTGAGAGAAAAAGACAGAAGGGAGGCGCGGCCGTGAGGATTGGAAAAACAGAAAGTGAAAACGAAAAGGGGGGTCGGCTAGATAGAAAAGGAAGGCAAGAATAGAAAAAAACAGAGAGTAGATTGAGAGATAGCAAGCCAGAGAGAGCAAAGGAAAACAAGGAGTGGGTGTGCTGTTGAAGAAACCAGAGGAAGAGCGTTCGGTAGCGGGAAAGATAAAACTTTTGGGCTGAGCAAGGACACCCTATTCATCATCCCAGACCCTGATTTTCCCCTTGAAAGGGATAAAGGTAACGCCTTTCATTTGTTTTGCTGTCCATAGATTATAAAAATCATGTTAGAAAGGTTGAAACTTTGCTGTGATGCTTGCATCTGTTTGCCCTCCACCCTGGATGTTTTGCTTGTGAATTTGTCGATGGGGGAAAGGAACTAGAACTATGGTTTTTATATTGTGAATTTTCCAAGTAAAAATCTGCAAGTGAGCTTAATTTGGAGTTGTTTTTTCAATCATGCGAATGTTTCATTCATTCTTCATGTCACGGGTCGGGCACCAGGAAAATTGCAGGTTTTGTATTCTAATATGTTTGTAAGTTTAGATGATAAAATCCTGCGGGTTTGTGGTTTATATCAAAGTTTTGATTGTTTGGTTGAATTTGTTTCCGTTTAAGATGGTGTTTTGAGGGTAAAATCCATGCTTGAAAAGTGAAGGTTAGCAGCTAGTTTGTTGCAGATTTTTTTTCTTTAGCAGTGGCCGAGAGTTACTGCAGAGATTTCCATCGTAACTTTGCATGAATGAATTGTAGAAATTTGTAGCAGGCATCTTCATGGATTGTGTGATGATTGTCTTGAAAACCCTTGTACAAATGTCTAATACTTTGGTTGCTTTGTGATTCAGTTTGTTAGCATGTTTTCATTGAATGTTCTGGTTTGAAGGTTTGAACAAAGGTTGAGAACCTCGGCTGTTTTGTCCTGGTTTTTTTTTTTTTTTTTGAAGACTCTCTGTTGGGATCACTAATGATAAATAGTTATTGCTTAAAGTTGACGATTTGGAATTCATGTGAGTTGAGTTGGCTATCAATGAACTTTGTGTATTCTCTGGGTTGCTATAAGCTACGGAAGTGGCAGCAGAAAATTGCAGAAGTAAAGAAGCCTTTGGCATTCGTTTGCATGCATGCAAAATGTTATAAAAATTGCACTTTAACCCCTCTAATTCCCCTTTGTTGCACTAAGGCCCAATTATGGGCTGATTCCTTGCAATTGAGTCTTTGGCAGCATTAACGTTTCAATTCATTTGGCTTGTGTGTCTTCATTGGTTACCATGTTTTGCTAAGGTGATATTTAATGCATGGATTTGTGAACCTTGTGTCTAAATGAGCTTGTGTTCGCCTATTTTCTTGAATTTTCTGAAATAAATTGGCTTTTGGCCTTTTTCTTGCTTTCGGACTTTCAAAGTTTTCTAAAATTTTTCAATTGGCTTTGAATGGTTGATTTATACTTGCAATTGAGTCCTTGGCGGATCCCTTTATTGGAAACTATGTAGTATTTGATTTCATTTAAATTGCAATTAGGAGAGATTTGGTGACTTTGTTATACTTTACTATTTGAGATACCGTGACCTTTTTATTGTTTTGAAGCCAATTTTCTTTCATTTGGACTCCATTCAAAAGGGGGCGGTATAATTTCTTTTATCCCTTTTTGTGTCTCTCCTATGTGATCTAATGTGCTAAGTGAAATTTGCATGTTTAATTTGCTTTCCTTGCCTCTCTTTAGTTCCTTTACTTTATTTACTCTTGCTTTTAGTAAGTTATTTTTTTAATGGGGTATGTGTACACCTCTTGGCTTGTAATAGTTTGGGATTTAATTATTTTATTCCTTTTCCCCTTTTAGATTCTAGTAGGCCTTCCCCCCTAAAAATGTAATAGTTAGGGCCTTAATTGCTTTGTGTGACTTGCATGCTTAAGTGCTACGTGTTAACTTGCTTTATTAGCCTCTTGCATCTAGTCAAGCATGCTAAGTGTTATGTGTTATGTGTTTATGAGTGTTTGGCATGTCTATTTGCTTTCTATAACCATGAATGAATGTGATGGATGAATGTACGTTTCCACTAGTCCAACGCTAGCAGGAATTCATAGAATGGGCTAGTCCAACGCTAGACCCTTAGGGATTTCTCTCGTGAGTCCATGCTTGCATGCTTCACTTCATTTCATGCATTTTTCTTAGTTTTTATCATTTGACATGCTCCTCGAACCCCTTTTCCCCTCATTTTAGGATTTTTGCATCTCATGCTAGTTATAGGGTACATTTGCTTGAGTGTCCCCTTTCGATAAGGGAAACGAGCGAGTATGGCTACAAAATAGCCTTAGCACGCTAGTTATCCTTTCTAATCAAAGGGAAAATTAAAGTCACAAAGTTAGGATTCCCCGTTCCCGTCTTGATGCATTCCTATAGGATTCATGCATTTTACTCATTCGCTATCACATACACTTCTACTTTATATTCTAACCCTTTTTCCACATTCTCACTTCACACTACCTTTGCACGTTTTCACTCAACTACTTACATTTTATACCATATCACTCGCACACATGCACTTTACATTATTTTCACATCATCATTCTTTACCCACCTTATCTTGTACATCCATTTGCACACTTCCACTTACACACTCTTGTTTTTATCACTTTTTCATTTCACACAAACTCACATTTTCACATGACATGCATTCGTTTCACTCATTTTTTACGTCATTTAGGATTATGTGTGACCTCTCCAAAGGGTCATTATTGGGTTTCACAATTAATGTGATTGGCACCACTCAACCTTTGAAGAGAAATTTTCCCCATGTCCCCTAGGTCTAGGATTTGCATTCATGTAGTACATCCAAATGTAATAAATTCTTTGGTTAAAACAAGAAAATTTTTGATTAAATCACGCAACTAGCCTTGGTTAGGTCGAAGGGGTGCCTTGGATTTTTATCCTTGCCTTCCCCTTCGTCAAATGTGACTCCCGAACCTTTTTCGTTGGTTTACGTGGACTAGGAGTCGTTCAAAAGGGGTTTCTTACTACTTTTTCCTATTATTCTAAAAAATTCATTTTTAGGTGACTTGGTACACCTTAACTCATTACCAAGTGGCGACTCCGATTTTTTTATTTCAAAAAACCCTTTTTAAACTATAATTTTGGGTCAAATCGTCGCATTCTCAAACCCCTATTTAGACCCATTTTTCTTTTAAATCACAATTCATTTTCCAATCACAAATTGAATCAAAAAATACATTTTTTAAACCATTTATTTATTTATATTTCAAAAAATGGGGCGCGACAATGTACTTGTATTTATACTTGTGCTTGACTTGTAAGTGTTGAGCGGCAGCATGTACCACACTCAATTCGAGTGGGAGGTGTCTCTCATTCCCGTCTCAATACTTTATCTTAATTAAATCGATTGAAGAGTTATCTCATCGATCCTAGTGTTGAGCAATAGCATGTATCACACTCAATTCGAGTAGGAGGTGCCTCTCATTCCCGTCTCAGTAGCTCTATCTTGATTAAGTCGATTGGAGAGTTATCTCATCGACCATATTTGTTCTTGCTTGGATATACTCAAGTATTCCCGCCATTGTTTCTGTTTGGTGTTCGGCTCCAGTGAGGGGTTTGTTTGGTGGACGAAAAACTGGTGTAAAATGGAAATCTACAAACATTGTTTTCTCTCTTTAAACGTTGACGGAGTGTCAACGGGTTTGGAACAAGTTAATGAAACGGGGAAATTGACTCTTAAGAACCATCTGTATCCTTTTACTTGAATGCTTTGTATGAGTTGTGGTGTTTACTTATTTCATTATTTGATACTTATATTTGATCGATTAAAAATTTAATTATGTGATTTGTGACTGTGTGACCTTTTGGCACCTCATTGTGAGAAAGCTTACCCTGTTACCCTTTGTTTTCCTTACAAGGGACAAAATTTTGAAAACGTGATTTTGGAAAAAGAGTTGAGTTAGTTTTAGTTTTATTTTGTTTAACCTCCTCTGTATTTGTATACTTCACATATGTTTGTATAAGTTTAGATACTTTGGCTTATATTTTAAGTTGAATCTTTAGCGACTCCATTGTATATAGTTTTGGTTGATGAATGGAAGTTAAATTGCGCGTTTTAGTACTTTATGTGAATTTTGATTTAGTAATTCTAGCGAGAGCTGGACAGGCAGTTCGCTAACCTTTGAGGTGATACGCCCTAAGAGAAGGTGGGATTGTTACATCAAATACGTTAGTTTTGACGATTTTCGTAATACTTTTCAATTTAGTTCAAACCACTAGGGATCGGATTATAAATTTTGAAATTACGCAAGATTTTTCTGCATGCTCGTTTAATTACAAGTAGTTGTTTTGTTTTTTACCCATGATAATATGGGTCATATTAAAAGTCTTAAAATAACCTCTAAAAGATACACTTAATAACTAAATAAATTTTAGTAATTCCCATCCTAATTTCTTTTGCCACTAAGTCCCTCATAAAACTTTTCATAAAAATTTCCCTCTACCTATTAGAAGGTAGATAAAACTAAAAAAAAAAAAAAAAAAATCACAGGCTTACAACTCTTGAAAGCCCTTGTTTGGATAGAGTATTATTTGAAATAATTATAGTAATACTTTTTGTGATATGATGTATGTAAAATAAAAAAAATGGATTGAAAGATATATTTACGATGCAACAAAATATTTTGATATCCAAACACAATCACCACAAATTAAAAAACCTTCCCAGCTCAAAAGCCACGAATCAAATTCCCTCCTAAGCCCTCGCTAATCCCCCACCAGAACCCAAATACAACAAAGAAGTTATCACTTTTGAGATTCTTCGATTGCCTCCCTTCATCTGTAATATTCAATCTATGCAATCTCTGTACAAAAGTTACTTCAATTTTTCAATTTTGTACACATCTTTCTTTTCAATTATGTATTCATATAGTTTTCGCTTAATTCAGGTGAATTTTGTCTGCTGAAAATCATGCCTGATGTGCATGCTCTCGTGAACGACTTTCTAATCAAGCTCAAAAAACGGTAATCCATATGAGATTATTCCCTCGAATTTTTCCAGAATATGAATTCTGTTTATTTATTTGTTTGTTCATTTTCTGGGTTCCATTTTGTTTGTGATTAAACTAGTAAAATTGAAGGCTCAAAGGCCACGGCGAAGGTAACCGCGGAAGTGCTGAGGTCATTCATTTCGCAGCAGAGGCTTCCCAATACAAACCAGGCCGGAGCACTAATTGACGCTGTTAAAGCTGTTGGAGAGCAGCTAATAGCTGCTAATCCTGTTGGTATGTAAAATGAAACATTATTTGTTTTCTGTTTTTCTTTCTTTTTTTTGTAATTTTTAATATAATAATTGTAGTTTGCGGCTTTTCAATTCTATGTTAGTTTAAAAACTGGTTAGGTATTTTATTTATCACTGATAAAACTGTTTAGGGTATTTTATTTATCAATGATGCAAGGATAAAGAGTAATTATTTCTGGCTGAGCTTAAACGGAAAAGGAAAAAAAGATGGTGCAAAACAGAAAAGAATTAACTGAAATGAAATGTATATGTATAAAAATCCGTTGTGCTGTGATTGTACGTTTTCATCTCGAAAATAATTGAATAGGGTGGAGAAAAGTGATACATAATTTTATACATAATTGGGGCACTTATACCATAATTTGCTTACAGTAATTTGTTGCTTGCTTTTTCACGATATTGGATATAACTGGTTGCAGAGCTTGCTGTTGGTAATGTTGTAAGGCGTGTTTTACATATCATTAGAGAGGAGGATCTCTCTCTCACTGCAGCTGCAATTGGCGGGCTGAGTCTGTCTGCTGGAAGTGACGATGAAGATGATGTTGGGCATGATGAACATCCCGCTTTATCAGCAGCAGCTGTTGCTGCTGCTGCCAGAAGCACTTTGAGGCCTCCCTCCTTGCAAACGCTTCTTGAGGATGTACCACATACAGCAGCTGTTCCTCATACATCTTCTTCAGGAGGCGATTCTGAGGGAAAAAGCAAATGTAAGTATACCATTTTCTCCATTTATATAAATAATCCCATTATTGGTTTCTAGGCGGTTGAATGTGAATTCTTGGTGATTATAGATCCAAGCACCTTGGTTTCTCTGCGGTAGCCATCATGGCTAGTGATTATTCAGTAGTTTACCTATGCTGGTCACCTTGTGTACTTACAAACCATAATTTAATATGTTGGTGTTGCTTTTAAGTGTCTCGGCATTTGACGTGTGCTGCTAATATTTGTTCTCAGCTGCTGATAAGAATTCAAGCACAAAAAGGCTAAAGCATAATGTCATTGAGGCAGTTAATGAACTGATTCAAGACATAGTCACTTGCCATGAACAGATTGCTGAGCAAGCTGTGGAGCATATACATCAAAAGTATCTTTCTTTAATGCTTTTGTGAAAGTTCTTTTATACTTCTAAATACCACTTAAGTTTGTTTTACGTCATCAATCATAGTGGGAACAGGAAATATGTGCTCATGTTATTTATCATATTCTCAAATGAATGAGTATGATCAATTAAAGTTACCTTTGTCATACTAGCATGTTTGTTTGGTTGGCTGGCTGTGGAACTAAGTTCAATACATGCTATTGCAGAAGTCCAGTTACAAGATTCTGTGGGATATGGCTGAAATATTGCCTTCATGTTGGCTACCCACACTAGCTAAAAATGCATTGTGGGAATTGGATTATATATTCTCTAGATAATTTGTTTTCCTTTTATTGGTTTGATAGAACTTCATTGAACTGAAGTTGCCTTTGCTTTTCTGAAGACAATAGGAAATTGTCACTTACATCTTTGATTAAATCCATTTTCTTTGGGAGTACTAGATTGATCTTTGCAATTTTCCTCAAGACTGCTAACTTCATTAAGTTACTATTGACAAATCTAGCTTTGAGTTCTATCTTAATTTTTGTAAAATTGGGTAAAGTATGTCACTGTAAGTTTGTCATAACTTAATGACATTTTGCTGTGAAGGAGGATAATAACAACTCAGCTTTATGAAAAAGTAGGTTGTAGTGTGCTTTTTCTCAAGAGAGTTGATGAATGTCTTACCATGTAATGTTTATAGTCATTGAACTGAGGGCTTTGTTTTTTCATTATCTTGTGTTTCTTGATTGTTTTTCATTGTGTTCATTTATTTCTTTTCCCAAAAGTTTTGTTTGGTAGTGCTTGCTTGGAATTATGGGAGCAATTGATCTTAGTTGAGTTTTAAGTGAATAAGCTTTTCTGAAGCTGAATTCAAATGATTGGACTTGATTGCCAGGGGGTTTTCACATCCTCTGTCAAGCTGGATTTGGTTAGAAAACCTTTAGAATTGATTATTTAGATGCAATATATGTAAGCTTATGTTCCTTTGGAGTTCTTTTCAGCCTTGCTAGGTCTGTTAAAATTGATTAATATGCATGAACAATTAGCCTCCATATGATTGGAAAGATATGGGAAACATTAAGGTATTGTCCCGAAAGAAGAGAATAATCAATATTAGGAATTTTCCCATGTTGTCAGAGTTGAATTTATTATCATTGAAAATGCCTACAATAAAAGGTCAACAAAGGTATTGGCGATCCCAGTGAACTCGTACAGACTTTGGACTAACTAATCTTGGCTTACCTGCTTGTTTAAGGAAAGTGTGGCAACATCCTAATTATAAAACTCAAGCGGGTAATGGTGGTGTCTTTTTAGCTGAGCTTATTATAATGATTAGTATTTTCGAACTACCAGCTCAAGGAGAAATTTACATTAGCCAGGTTATATAAATTGATGCAGCACAAAGAATCTTTAAGGTTAGAAGATAGTTTCAGCATTTTAAGCTCTCAAAATCCGAGAATAAGAGTGTAGAAGTTGGAGTTCAGGAGGAAGCAAGAGAGTGAGAGAAGGAGAAGTAAGAAGCTCTAGGAGTTCCACCTAGACTTCCTTTTGTATTAAGCATATGAGCGTAGGTTGCCTTCATCTCTGTAAGAAAGCAAAGTTGTTGTCAAAATGCTCAATAAAAGACAATTTCTTTCCATTTCAACCTTCGTAAGCTATTACAACTGACATATATAGAGAAAGAGCTAGCCTTCTGTGCAGAGACGTTTTAAGCACCAAGGGAGCATTGAAGCTAAGAAAATTTAACAACTAAGAAAGCACTCAGTGAAAAGATGTACATCCCCAATTAGATTTGCCACCCGTAGGGGGCGACCACCAAATTTGAGTTCTTATGTCCAACGCTTAGACTTCTAGAAACTCTTAATTTCAGATAATACGTATGCTACCTCTAGTTGATTAAAATAAAGGAAAGCACATGGAATCAATTAAAAAAAAGCAAGGAGCTCCAGGCTGTTGCTTTCTGGAATTGTCCAAACAGTAATAGTTTTTTTCTTCGCATTCTGCACATCAGCAGTAGAGCCTTCTTCAGCTATGACTTTATAGAAATCTCAGTGATAGCTTGTGTGCTCATAGACATGGTATGGATCTTGCTCTCAGTTAAAGGGAAAGCTAATGGCTCAGCAAATGGCCTATCAGTATGATCTTGCACTCTTGCCAAATATGGTATATTAGCTATTTCTGTATTACTGAATTGGGTGATCTAAGATCCCATATGTTTATTGCAACATGTGGTTCAACTGTATGACGGCTTGGTTAGTATCCTATGCCTAGCACACTACATTTTGAGCAAGCAGTGATTTCGGCTGCTTACCTTTCTATGGGTAACTGTTAGGTAACATTGGCCAGCTTGCCTTCATTGCTTCTCAGTATCTTCTTCACTCTTGTCTCTGTTTTTTCTTCAAGCTTACCTTGCATGTCCATTTCAATCCCTATAAATACCGAAAATTCAAACCTCCATAGAGATAATCATCTCTTACCATTGCATAAAAGTATGGTTCAGACCATTTGCTAGAGTGTATGGATATGTGATTGAAACTAGAATGAAATAGAACCAAATATGAATATAGGCAAAGGAGTGTGTTGGTTCACGTTTTTGCAGCCTGAGATCTAATTGGAAAATGTTTGTAGTAGCTTGAGCTTAAGTCTAGCTCAATAAAAGCTAGTCAAGAATTGATTCAATTGAGGTCCAGTATTTACATTTTGTTTGTCTTTCAATATGTCGAAGTTTATGTGGTGCTACCCCTTTGAACCTTTTAAGTAGTATGTTAGTGTATTTGATATGATACTAGTTGATTTTAATCTGATTATCTGTTGGTTCTTATGTATCTTTTGTTTCAGTGAGGTAATATTGACTTTGGGCAGTTCAAGGACGGTAGTGGAATTTCTGTGCGCTGCAAAAGAGAAAAAGAGATCATTTCGTGTATTTGTTGCAGAGGGTGCTCCAAGGTGAGACAAGAGGCTAATTACTTTGTCAGATACCAAAATACAGCTTCTAGTATGTTTCGGTTCCCAGTATTTCCCACTCTTTTAATTGATTCATCTTCCGCTAAAATCAGATATCAGGGACATACCCTCGCAAAAGAGCTGGTTACAAGGGGGCTTCAAACCACAGTAATTACCGATTCTGCTGTCTTTGCAATGATTTCCCGTGTGAATATGGTATGCAGTGATTGTGGCTTATTGATTATTTTCTTTTTTAAATTCCATCATGCTTTTCACTTGATTATTTTTTTTTCCTTTTTTAAGGTTATTGTTGGAGCTCATGCTGTGATGGCTAATGGTGGGGTTATAGCACCTGTTGGATTGAATATGGTGGCATTAGCAGCTCAAAGGCATGCAGTCCCTTTCGTTGTACTTGCAGGAATTCATAAGGTCTGTTGGTGTCAAAACTCAGTTCAAGCAATAAATTACAAGATCAACTTGATTAATTTGCAGAGAATGGATGTAGTTACTACAGCTTGTAGTTCGTTTCAGAGCGAATGAACTTGAAGTTTTGGATATTACTTTTGATACATGAAAAGTAATAAGGGAGTAAGATTTAGAGGAAGAAGGTGAAATTTTCTCGGCTAAAGGAGAGGGGAGGGTTTCGGCCAAGAGGGAGAGGAAGAAAGAGTGAGTTTTGTGAGTTTTGTGTGTTTTTTGTGATGTGAAATGGGGAAAGAAAGAAGTGACATAAAGCCACTTTTTATGGTGCAAAAGTCAACCTGTGAATAGTGGTTCATTAATGCTCCTAATTGAGTTTAACTCAAATCACTCATCTCTAATCCCTCAATTAACTTTTTTTAGTCTACAATTGATCATTCTTAACTCTCCAAGACCGCTGCACTCTCAAACCAAATATTGCCTCGAAAAATGTGTTTTCTCAAATTTTTACTAATTGGGCTACAGAAAAATTAAGATTAAGGGCAAATATGTTAAAAATATAAAATGAGACAATGAACCATGCAAATGCAATTAAAATGAATGAAATAAATTAATTGGAGTAAATGAATAAATAAATAACTAGATAAGCCAGTAAAAGAAAATTTTGGGTCCTCACAGTATGTCCGTTATCGGGCTTTTAACTTCATGCCTTCGTATAATTGGTAGTTTCATGCAACCTTGCGTAGCTCGCACAATATATGGATGATTGTCACACTTGCCGATGCGCATACCTGCGTCCGTGTTTGTTGTAGTAACGACCACCGTAGATTGAGTAGTGACATAATTACCAAGCACAGTATTCCCCATATTATGAATGGTCCAGTGTACAAAATCAAGGAAATTCAGACATCGGTGAAACAGGTATTTCATTGCGATGTGTCATATAAGAAGCTTGGTATGCTAGACGCCGTGCCATTGATATATTAAATGGGGATTGGCCGACATCTATATCACAACTACCGACATATATTCAGGAGTTACAACGGTCCAATCCGGGTACAATAGTTGTGTGGAACCATCATCCATTGAGTACCCCTTCCACAATAATTTTTGATTATATATTTTGGGCACTTGCTCCTGCAATCCAAGCCTTCCGCCATCTGAAACCGGTCATATGCGTGGATGGTATCTTTTTTGAAAGGACCTTATCGGGGAAAACTTCTTATCGCCATAGGTTTTGATGCTAACAACTCAATGTTTCCCTTGGCATTTGCCTTAGTTGATGAGGAGAATAATCGGAGTTGGTCTTGGTTCGTGAGGCTATTACGCATTCACGTGTATTGTGATGTGCAAAATATATGCATTATTTCTTATCGTCACCACGGTATCATTAACACAATGCGTACACTCGAAGAGTATCAAGAGCCATTAGGGGTGCACCAATTCTGTTTGATTCATATTCGGAGCAATTTCACACAAAAATTCAAGAATAAAAGGTAAATTGTCTTTGGACCCTTACATATTAAACATGTTTTCATGTTTCATTGGTCATTGTTTTGGTATCAATCCCATTCTGATAATATTTTACGATGCCGGGTAGGTTTAAAAGCCTGATATTCGCCGCTGGTGTGGCAAATCAGCCATGCAAGTATGAGGAATTCATAAATGTGATTTTCTCCCTAAATATGGAGGCATATGCATGCCTAACTAATGGATCAGTCGAACCCAAGCAATGGGCTCTGTGCAAAGCTGAGGGATATCGGTGGGGGCACATATCGACAAATATGGTTGAATGTTTCAATAATTTACTGAGGGACGCTCGATTGCTGCCAATTACTTCATGTATACGATTCACATTTAACCAAACAGTTGATCTGTTTATCAAAAATCACAAGGCTTCATGGGATCAGGTATACACCCTCCCATAGAAATCTTGGGATAAGTATGTCAAAAATGAAAAAAAAAAAAAGGAGGGCACATGCAGTTCAAGTGTTCGATCACAAAAGGGGTATTTACAGCATCACGACTGCTTATCGACAAAGCCATCAAGGAGGTAATGTCCAGACTGTTGACATTGAAAATCGCACATGTACATGTGAAAAATGGAGAGAATTGCGCTTCTTATATTCACATGCCATGGTTGCGTGTTTTAGGTGTGGCATTAGTCCAATGACGCTTGTCACTCCTGAACATACATTTTTCGCTTATCAGGCTACATTCCGCGATCCTTTTCAATCGTTAAGGGATTCAAAATATTGGCCCATAGCGGAATTAAAGCTGAATATTATAGGAGATCTGTTGAAACAAAAGATGCCAGAACCATTGAAAACTATTAGGATTAGAAATCAGATGGATAAAAGATATCCTGATGCACCACGTCGGTGCAGTAGCTGTTTACAGCCGGGTCACACTGCCCCTAATTGTCCATATGCCGGTTACTTTCATAAATAACATTTTGTCTGAGTTATGGTAGAAGTTTGGGCTAGTAACTAAGACCATATTCCCTCCTATTTGATGTGAATTGCTATTTTGTAGTAATAAATGTTGAATTTTCTATATTGTCTAATACGATGAATTATTAATTGTAAAGCATATCAATATTTATGTAATTTTTTTTAAAACAGGATTTAAAATGGAGCGATGGAACACAATCACAGCACCCCTCATCCTGGACCCTTGGATGGGAGTGTTTTATATCTACAATTCGAATATAGCTCCGCTATCGTTTTTCAAGGGACAGGTGTGGATTTAAATATTTGGCGCTGTGATAAGAGGTTTTTTCAACCTCTGATAGATTTAGATGCACGGGTTGCTCAATACATCGATGCTGCTAGCTTTTATGGCATTCGCAGAGTCAGTTATTTCACAGTTGATCATGGCCTTATAAATATGCTTGTGGAGCGTTGGAGGCAAGAGACACACACTTTTCACCTTCCAATTATAGGAGTGGCGATAGTAACTCTGTAGGATGTGGAGGTTTTATGGGGTTTTCGCATTGATGGTCTACCAGTTATATTAGTACACAGTAGACGTAATTTATTACAGCGCAAACAGTTGGTTTATGACATTTTAGGATATTGGCTAGAAGAAAATATGCTCTACCACGGTCGTCTAAAGCTATCATCTATATCCTGACGGTTGAGTACATCACTGCCTGCAGATGCTTTTGATGAGATGGTTCGCTAGTATGCCTGTATATACATCCTGATTTTATTAGGTGGATTGCTATTTGCAAATTCGTGTTAAAATCTCGTCAATTTAAATTGGCTAGACTATGTTCGTGATTTGGATGCCATGAGCCAATATAGCTGGGGGTCCACAATGTTGGCTTGTTTGTACTCACAAATGTGCCACGCATCGCTTGCTGCTACGATCACAACTAGAGGTCCGTACTTGTTACTACAGTTTTGGGCGTGAGAGGTGATTCTCGTGATTTGTCCTGATGTGCTCTTATGTTCTGAAATTAGGGATTTTCCTAGAGGAGGGAGATGGACCGCCGAACGAACAGGGATTGACCCTTCTAGCCAATCTAGCACACATTATCATGAGCAGCTGGCTTTATTACAGATGGATCAGGTATTTTCTCTTATATCTCAATTAAAGTTTTTTTATAGTAATCTCGCAATTTTGGTCCACACCTAAAAAATTGTTATGGTATCAGTTTATCTGGATGCCGTATAGCAATGGTATACTGGCTAGTCTACTTAATTACTACAAACGGGGGGAGCGCATATGGCGGGCAAGAGCCCCTCTTATATTCTGGCACATCATCGAGCTATATTGTCCTGATCGTGTCATGCGTCAATTTGGCATGAGGCAAAAAATTCCGGAACCAGTTGATACTAGTCGGGGTGGCTTACACCAATTAAATCTTTTCGGTTATCTTGGAAGAAATTGAGCTCATTTTCATAGGGGTTGGATAGGATACTGGAATGTGCGTGCAAATGCAGAAGTACCTGGTGTGCCTACAACCACATTCAGGCTTTCGAATAAGTATCTCGAGTGGTATCACAATCACACCATTCTGTACATTACGTTTCCTATCCCGCAGCATGCACAGTTTCGACAAATGTTGTATGGAGTTTCTGACCAGTTTGAGTATTTAGTAAATTACTACTATCTCAAAATTTAATTTATTTACTATTGGATAATGATTGGTAATAGTTTCTCCATTTTTTACAATGTCAGTGGGTACTATGCAGCGCATTGGCCGCCAATCGCATGATGCATTTGAACTTAATGACACTGAAGGTCGATTTCATCCATGTCTACTGACCATTGTTGATGGGGCATATGAATCAATGCAATACCTCTAGTGCTTTGATCGCATGGTAGTTGGTGATTTTGATTCTTTCGATCATAATCCTCCCATGTCACAAGGAATTTCTATCCAAAATCCCGTGTGACCTACACAAGGTGGACCATCATCTACTAGAAGTTGATGGCACAAGCATGGCTTGCAAGACCAAGTCATCGGCGAGACGAACATTCAAAACACCGAGGCGGGCACTCAGTCTTGACACAACCCGACTAGTAATCAATTTATCACATCTGTGCCTTTGACGATGGCAGATACCCATGCTATGCCACCTAGATAGAATATATCGGCCTTTAACCCTCAGGTCACATCATTCCTACACTCACCGCATATTGGTCTAGATGCCACATCTTTATCACAGTTTCCACCTTTTGGTACACATCCCACGCCCTCTCCTTGTTTTCCTATATTTGGTGGACAATTTCCATCCTCATCACATGAGCCTCCATTTGGATACGCTGCCACTACAGTGGCCTCATCTTCTGCTTCTGAACTACATCCAATATTCACTTCTCTTAGCGGAATGAGTGGTACGTCTCCTATTTTAGACCTTCCCAATTATTACAGTCTTAGGTAGCTTATGACAGTACCTACGTCAATCCAGCTTGTATCTACTACTGGATATGGTCAGTCGGGAGATTTTGTCACATATCGTTCTCAAAACGATTATGATAGCAGTACGACTACAGAGTCGGTTGAGGAGGAGGACATAGGACTTGATGTGCTTCCATAGATTTTGCACCTCCAATCGATGCACCGCAGGAGCCAATAGTTCTTCGTGAACATTGCAGAGGACAGCCCAAAAAATTTTGCTGTCCGTTCACAACATCAGGTGATAAAAGCAAGGGTAAAAGGCGCATCGAGCGTTGATATGATCATTTCCTGTACAAGTTTTTAAATTTCAAATATTTGAATATAGAGGGATTTAGCGTTATTTTAACCTATTACTATTTGAATGTTTATCGTTATTTTTAAATTTCACCATGTCACGTTATCAATTTTTTCTTCTTTTCTTTTTTTTTTTTTGCCTTTTTTGTTTTTATATTGATAAATTTATATTTATAAAATTATAGTGTACATTAAAAATTACATAATAATTTTAACAAATTATTTTTCAACAATTTGAGAATTGCATCTTATTGTAAATTGAATGAGATTTTTTGTTTAAAAAACCTTGTTTTAGTTTAACATAAGATAAGAATAATTATTGATTTAACAAATTTGTTTTCATCTTTTTCTTACGTTTCAACTTTGAAACGTAAATTAATTAACTAAAAAGACTGTCGGGTTTAGTACGTCAGGTAGCATAAGTTTGTAATTAAAAAAGTTTTTCTTCTTTTCATTTTTTTGCCTTTCTGTTTTTATATTGCATATTAAATTTACATTTATAAAATTATAGTGTACATTAAAAATTACTTTTTTTGTTTAACAACCTACTATCATATTTACTTCTACCTCTATTCTTATACTCAGTCACTGCCCTTTAATAATTTATTGGTATATTTTATTTGGATAAATATCAATTTTCTATACATTTTATAGCAAAAAATTAATATCAAATCTTATACATAATAATTTTAACGATTATTTTTCAACGATTTGAGAACTACATCTTATTGCAAATTGAATGAGATTTTTTGTTTAAAAAACCTTTTCTAGTTGAACATAAGATAAGGATAATTATTGATTTAACAAATCTGTTTTCATCTTTTTCTTACGTTTCAACTTTGAAATGTAAATTAATTAACTAAAAAGACTGTCGGGTTTAGTACGTCAGGCAGCATAAGTTTTTAATTAAAAAAATTTTTCAAACCTTAGGGGAGTTCGGTGAAGTTGTCAGAAACCTCAAGAGAGATTTATGAAATTATCCCGACAATAAAAACTAAGACAACAATTCAGGACTTAAATAGATGTTCTATGAGTATCCATTATGTGCCATTGGAAAAATGCAGAAATTCAATATACGTACCAACACGAAAATGAATACAAAATCTAGAATTCCGGATAAGGCAGCTACAGACCTTGCATAAGCATTTTTGATTTCATCTAATTTCAACTTCTCATAACTATAATGGTCAGCTAGCATCCTACAAGAATGATCGCTTATTATAGATAGGTTGATTTTGGCCAACAATGATGCACACCGAATATATTCCTTGACTTGCTCACTATATTTCTTAGGGTTAATTACAATTAATCCCCTTAAGGTATATCTCATTTCTCACTTTACCCCCATAACGTTTAATTTTGCTCACTTAATCCCCTATACAACGAAATTACCCTTTCCATCTTTTGATTTTTCATTTACCCCTTTTTCCTCTTTTTATTTCTTTTTCTCTTTCTTCTCTCTTTCATCCTTCCCAATAGAAAAACTCCATCTTAATGGAAATATTATTTTGAGTTTGTAATTGCATTTGTGGGTGAAGGTATAAAAGGCATCAAAAATTAATTTTGATCTTTTGTATGATTGCACGTGTCACAAATTTCAATTGATAATTATTAATCAGATCACAATTTCATCTTATTGATATTTTCTTGAGAATAAAATGAAAAACTAGAAAGGAAAGAGGAAAAATCAAAGTTAAAAGAATTGAAAGGCTAAATAATTGTATTTTAGAAAAGTAATTTGAATATTTTTTAATCGTTTAAGGAAAAGATATATCTCTACAATTCCTCTATTTTAATTTCAATAATTAAGATGAAGATTTTCATGGGAAAGAGGAAGAATTAAAGAAACAGTAAAGAGGCAAATGAAAAAATAAAAAAGAAAAAGTAAGAGTTTAGAATAATAGAGGTATATTTTTGTCCAATGGAGGATAAAGTGAGACAAAAAAATTGTTAGGAGATAAAGTAAAAAATGAGATATATTTTAAAGGAATTAATTGTGATTTACCTTATTTCTTATGTTCAATTTGTAACTGGTCCAAAGCATCAAAAGTAGCGTCCGCCTCCCTGACCATGAATTTATGGTCTTGAATGTCCAATGACCTGAGAAGAGTAAAAAGATCACTTTGGAGTTGCTTCGCACCCTTAACAAATGCTTCTGATACTAACTTTCTCGTGATATTAGTGTTTGGATACAAAATTTATCCCAAATAATATTTCGCTTGCATCATAAACACATTTTTCAACTCACCTTTTTATATTCCCAACTACCTTTTTATCTCACATACATCACATCATAAAAAGTGCTACAGTAATTATTCCAAATAATATTTCAAATAATACACTATCCAAATAATTAATTGTTTTCTTCAGTGCCCAAGAGTTGAGCGGATGTTGAAGAAAACATTCCGGTCAATTGAATCTTACCTCACACGTCTAATCAGGCCAGGAGGCCACCTTTGTTTGTCGACTTTTGTAGCTACTGTCGGGCTGACATCCCAGCAGCACTGACACAACATAGCCCGGCAGTCAGTCTATTTTTTTTAAAAAAAAATTTCACTGCTGCCGGCAACCAGTGGTTTTTTTTTAATTTTTTTTTTGGATTTTGCTGTCGGGCTGACAGCAATAGTTGTAGAATTGGCCCTTGTCAAATCACTAGATGTCCAATTTTTCTTTTTTCCAGCAATATTGTGAGTGATTAGCCAATCTATATAACATATATAGAATTTTAAAAGTTAAGTTGGGTCATTTGACCCACTTGGAGCCACATAACTCGGCTCCTAGTACAAATCAAAGACAGTTGTTGAATGTTATAGTTTGCATTTAACCCTTTCAGAATCATAAGCTATAGATTTAATAGATTATTCGCAGAACTTGAATTTCGTTAGCCCTGCTCATGACTTCTCACCGGTTATGAGATTTTTTTTGGAGTCCACTCTTATCATTGTAAAGAAGCTTTAACTTAACTAATTAAAGAGAAAAAAAAATAAGAGCCCTCTAGAAATAAGATACTTGGGATTTGCAATTGGCTTTAGCATGATGTGTTGTCACAAGTTCTAACCTCTTACAAAATTGCAATTAAATGGAATGCTAACACTACAAATGAATGGAAATGATATTTGTGCGCACACAATTATTCATAGTTGAGTTATCAAAAGATAAATCATGGAAACAAAGATCCTGTTTAGATATAGATTTTATTTGTAAAAAAAAATATTTGCTCACATCACAAATACATTTTTCAATTACCATTTTATATTTTCAATTATTTTTTCATCTCACATTCTGTGAGGCCCCAGTCAGTTCGTAAGTTGATATTAGGGTCATTTATTATTCGGTGTGGTGAAATTAAGGTTTTAGGGCTAAGGAGAAACCCTAAGCTTGGCTAAAATTGAAAACCCTAACTTTGCTTATGATAAAACCCTAGTTTATGCGGTATTCTAGTGTGTGTTTTGGCACAAGAAAAAAATAGGATTCGTTATAGTTTACAGAGGTTTAACAAGTTTGAAAATGGTTAGTAAACTCTAGATTAGCAAATCTCTAGTGTTACAATATTAGAAAGGTTAAGTGGAGTTTTATTTATCGCCCGTCTTTTTCCACATTTTCTTTATTAGAAAAATTTCCCAGATAATTTTTATGAGTAAATATAGGTTTTAGATGATTTTTCTAGTATCGGTTAGTTTTTGAGAAATTAAGAACGTATATCGGACGTGGGACCCACTAGTGCGGTAAGTTCGGAAAAATTCGGCCAGTTAGGTTAAGTTTTGGATATTGGATTTAATTTACCGGGTGTTATGAGATATTTAAAGGTACCAAGTGGATAGGTGTAAGAGAGACAAAAAAAAAAGTTAGGCAAGCATTAAATATGGTGACAAGTGTCACCAAATGGTTGGAGGAACTTTAAGACCACTATTCATTGTCTTACCATTGACCAAATAAATCATAAAAATCACCAAAAATTCCCCATTTTTCTCTAAGACTTGGCCGGCCCTCTCTCTCAAGAAAGGAAGAAAGAAAACTCTCCAAGTTTGCTTCAATCTTGCTTCAATCAACTCACTCAACCTTCCAATCTTGTTTGTGCTCCATAAAACCACTTAAGGGAGTGATAGTGAAGTGTTGTGTGGAGTTATTTAGAAAGTTAAGAGGACCTATTGCTCCCTCTCTCTTGTTTCTAAGGTGAGTTGTGAAGAACCACTTTCCTTCCTCTAATGATACTTAATTTGTGATTAGTGGTAGTATAAGGTGCAATATTATGGATTACATCTTGATTTGTGGTTGAAGTAGTGAAATTTTCTATTTATTGGTGATTTTTCTGTTTTAATATGAACATGATTGTGTGGCTATCTATGATGATTGGAAATGGTATGTAATGACTCTAGGAGGTGGAAAAAGTGATTAATTACAACCAATTTCTGTTTGGAAGAAAAGTACACAAGTTAGGGTTTTTGTGAAGTTAACATTCTGCCCGGTTTTACAAGTCCTAGTTAGAGGCCGAATTGGCCTTGGTTTAAAACATGAAAGTTGTAGGGAATAATATTTTAGAGGTGCCTACAAAATTTCAGGTCAATCGGAGTAGCGTAGAATGAGAAAAGTTGAAATTACCCTTGCTGTCCTGGTTTTACCCGAATGTAAGCATTTCGCCTGTAATTGGTTGTTTTGGCTGGTATTGCTTCGGAATTAGTTGTTAAGGTCTTCTGATGATTTGTAGCCCTGTTTCTAAGCTTTCGGATGGCTTTGGAATTTCTAGATTTGAACTTAAGTAGGTTGAGTTATGCTGTTTCCAGCAGAATACGTTTTGTGAATCTGTTTTTCCGGTTTTGGTATAGTATCTTGCATTTTTGACCTTGTTACACTCAAAACTGGACAAAGTTTCCTTCTTCAACATTGTATCCATTTAAGTCCTGGATATTCCTGTAAAATTTCAGGTCAAACGGATTAGGGTATTCTGAGTTATAGACAAAATACTCAAGCCTGTTTTGAACATCAGATTCTGTGCGTTTTTAGTTTAGCTTCTGCCCGTGACTTTTTCGGTTTTGATACCGTACGATCTGGGTGTTGACTCCTTCATAAGAAATGTAGATCTTGGTTTTAGCTTCAAAAAGTATAAAGTGCGTCAAAATCCGAGTTCCGTAGCTCCCGTTATAACCAAAACAAGATCGATCGTCAGAACTGCCTTGTATCTGGACAGTTCTGACGGGTACTTTGACACTCAAATTTCGTTCTGTTCTGAGTGGATTCAGGTCTTGGCCAAAACATCAAAGTTTTAGCCTTATGTCTCATATTTCTAATGCCTTTGGAATTTCCTTATTTGGATTTGTGACCTGGGAGTTACGGTCCAGGAAACATACCCTGTCCGTTACTCTAGAGTGCGAATTCCTGAAACGGTTTTCTATACTTTCGACCTATTTCCGTCTAGATCCGGATTGAGGTGTCTTTATGAAAATTGTAACCCTTCCTCTTAGCTTCGCAATGGTACCTATGTACCTTGATCCGACACTCGTAGCCTCAATTAGACTCAAAACAGTTTTGACAGCAAAGCGATTAGGTTACCATTTCCGATTTCCGTATGCCGTTTCCGCACTCGTATGTGCCGATTTTGCCGTTTTGCTTGTTTTAAGTATGTTAGTAGCCGTTTATGATATTATGTGATGCAATCTTCTATGTCAGATGGTGGTGAGCTAGGTGGAGCCGGTGGGGCCTACTAGCTACTCTTCGCGACGCGAATTTTGTTCTTTTGTTATCCTTGTTCGTTGAGTAAGTATTCAGGCCGCTCTTACGTGTTAGTTGTTTATGTGTTTCGATATGTATAAAAAGGGTACCTAGGCGAGGGTGTACTTTATCGCACTCGACCTAAACCCTAGTTTGCGCACATATTTGTACATGACATATGTATATGAATCATTTTGGAACTAAACCCCTTGAGCTTGTGGCTCGGGGTGACTTTTGAATAAATTTTGTGAAGTTTGTGAGTTTGGGGCCCGATCTCATGACCTAGATGGACTATTCGAGCCGGTTAGGGTTTGGTCGAAGTCAGTCCAACCTGGTTGAGGTCACCAAGTTTGTGAATCCGGTTCACCGATTATGTGGACCAAGTTTGTGACCCGAGCTTGTGAACCAAACTTAATTTCGTTCGCTCGAGCAAGTTTGTGAGGTGTCTAGCCAGAGAGGGTGATAAGGTGTACGGTGGGAGTACAAGTGAAGTTCTACGGACCATTAGTTGTGGTCGACGGAGTGTCGGCAGGAGATCATACCTAGCACATGAATTGGCTTTGGAGCCACTTGTATCCTTATTATGTGATGTTACTTTTCTGCTTTTGCTTTACTCTTACTGTGTAACTGTTGTTACGTGAAATTTACGCTTTCGCCCATGTTTACTTACTAAGCATATAACTTACCCCTTTCTTTTTATTTTCCTTAGCAGGGGCCGATGCGGGGACTTTTGGCACGTACACTAATATAGTTAGGTTTGATTGTAATAGTTAGACATATAGTATGTTTGTTTTTGTTTTGGTGGTTTGTATAAGGACCCTCCTTAGGGTCTATCTTCTGCTGGTTGTGGTTATAGTATATTATAGTGGTTTGACTTGATACTTTTGAAAATGTAAATAGAACTTTTGGTGGTTGTATATATTATAAACAGTTCTCTTTTGATTTAATATAGTTTTATTAGTTTTGTGTTTCGAGTCCTAACGCGAGTTAGGCAGGCGTCCCACCGATACCCTAGGATTCGCCCTTGAGAGAAGCAGGGGCGTCACACATTCACACATAACAACAAAACTACAGTATTTTTTCAAATAATCTTCTGTGGTCTGTTGCATCCTGGATCGAGATGGGCTTGGGACGTGACAAATTCACTCAAGGTTTTGAAAGAGTTATAAAAATATTATCTGCAATAAATAATAAGAATATTTTATCGCCACTAATAGACTAACGAAAACACTTCAATCGGAAACGGAAAATCTACCTTAAACATACTTCCGCTGTCCATAAAAATGTGCAAGTTTTTTTCACGTCTTGCTCAATTAAAGTCCAAGATCGATGAGGAGATAGTTGAATTATGTTACAGATACAATTATGACCAGCAAGAATCTACCAAGATGGATAAATGAAGATGTAACTGACACGTCTAGCAAACAGATCACGCAGGTATAAATAAGTTGACACAAACAAGTTAATCTAGTCAAATGAGCAATATGCGAAGCGGCCATATATGTAGAAGTTTGGTAGCTTCAATCTACTTTCAGATCTCGCAACAGGACGTGTGACGACATCAATATTCTAGTCAACCAGAATAGGAACTTCGGACATATGATATACTCCCTTTTGAAGGGAATATAGATTTTATGAACTTCCAGTGAGCGACTTCTTCCATGGTCATGGCTATGGCATTGGACCTTCCAAAACCATGACAGACAGGTACCAGTGGGCTGACAATGAAAGAGTGGCTCATTACTAGTTAATCCATAATATACACATAAAATGCAAATTAATACTGTTTGGAAGAGATAAAGGAAGGAATTACCCTTCTAAAGATTTTGTTACTTCAGTTCTCACTGGGAGGGCTCGACTTTCATTATTCCAGTTTCTGCAGCTCTGGCGGTTAATGTATTTTCAGATGTTTCCAACTGATTCTCTTTACGAAATAGGCAAGGAACCTCTGATTCCTCATGGGATAGAATTTGCTTGTTCTCTAATCTTTGAGGCAAATTGTTAGTTTGCAAGCTCATTGAGCTAGATGCTTGCCTGTCATAGTGGAGGATCTTAGCTGATAAGTTTGGTTCAGGTGTCCCAACAATCTTTCCTGTGAGCTCTAAAGGCCTATGGAACAGCAGATGAGCCACAGTGCGGTCGATTGGGTTGGTTTCTGTCTCTGCTTCAGATGCCTTCAGAAACCTGTGACAAAATAGAATTGGAGGATGAAGGTTTAACAATGCTCAACTCCACCATGAAAATCTAGATTTGCTTCAAGTATGTTCCTGAATAAACATCACGATTTCTTTCTCTAAGCAAGAATAAACATCTTATCCAAATGCAATGACACAGTAAACAACAGTACAATCAGGACACTCTTGGGTACATGTACTGCCAACTGATAATTTCAATGCAGGATACCATTGCGTACATAACAAACTGGAGATTTCAATCTTAATGATAATCTATTCAATGCACTAACGCGGCTAAGGTAATAATCTGAAAAAATCTGCATTGGTTGTTCATTCAATTTTTCACTCATGTTCCAATTAATAACAGGATGAAGAAAATTGTCAGAGATAAATATAGTTGAAAAAATCAAAATACGCAATTAAGCATGAGAAAAATCAGAGCATACTCTGCTAGTTGAGTTCCATGCTATCAATGCAGGAGAAAAGTGAGAAATGTGAAATTGTTCCCAACTATGAAAGAACTCTTTCAGTAATTTGGTATATATGCTATCTACCAAGCACTCAAGGTAAAGATGTCAATGGCTCTCATGTGTGATACTGAGAACATCTAGGCTTCTCTCTCTCTCTCTCTCTCTCTCTCTCTCTCGTTTTAACTTGTCTATGTCAAATTACACGAATGCAACAAATAATGTAAAGTTACAAAGTGAAACCTTCTATTTGGGTGCTACTAATACACAGTTTTGGTGCTTGAAAGGAGTTGAGAAGTTTTGGAGACTTCATGATTTCTAATTGAGCTTAGAAATACAGCACTTAGAAGCATGTATGCAGTACATCGATTGTTATATAGTTATCTGGAAAGCCGCTTTGCAACTTATTTCCAAGTTATCCAGTATCCAGTAAAGCAATATAATTGATGCCTGTGAGTTAATAACTAAAACTGTATGGTTCAACAACTTTTAGGATGAAATTATGATATCATTTCAGCAATACATATCATTCATCAATATTTAGCATGAATGGCAGTAGATTCTCTAACCTGTTATGAGTGTTAATTTCTTCTTTGCTGAGAACTTCATCTCTGTTGCTCTTATTGTTACTGCTTGTATCACTGGCATTCTGCCTTTGACTAGCACTCTGAGCTAGTCGAAACAGACTATCCCTAATGCAAAGTCTTATCCTCATGTCCAACTGCAAGGAAATTAAGCACAGACTATGCGCATTATTTAGCAAGTAAATACATCCACCAGGAAAGAAACGAAACTGCAGTTGCTCTAACCTTTGCTACAATATCCTGAAGTTGATATAGTATTGAATCCTGGACTGAGCAATCATCATGCGGCACACATGCGGTATTGGAATCATCTTGTTCTATGGGTGAATTTGGCTCAAGAGACGCAACTGTTGAAAGGTTTTCCTCTGCTTCAATATTTTCTCCTTCCATAGCTGAATATTCAGTAGATGACATTTGATTGCCAAACTGCTGCTGTTGTTTCTGAATTGCAAGCATTGCTCTCATTTGCTGTCGCCTCCTTAATTTCTCAATCTTCTCCTGAGGAGTCATTGTCAAAGACTTAACAGAAGGTTCAGTAGAAGGATTCAAGTGCCCAGGAACCACATAGCTGGAAATGGCAGGCTGCTGGCTAACTTCTCCAGAATGAAATTGCGACAAAACTGGCATAGCGGTATACTGCTTTGCCATAGTACCATGAATGAAAGAAGTCAAAAGTGGACTAGAGAGATGCTTGTAATGTGAAGACTCTGATCCTTGAAATTGTGTCTGCTGACTGAACACCAAAGATGAGCTAGATTGACCCATATTTGGTGCATATGGGGCATCAAATTGAAGAAACTGGTTTCCAGTTTGAGTCCATCCTTGTAAATTCTGCAAATGCCTGCCTTCACTTTTTTCTGCTGATTTTTTCCAGCCTCTCAACTTCTTTTGCTTATTCCCCTGCATACAAGAAAACAACTAGAGCAACACTCTGATGTTCTAAAGTAAAGAAACCATTAAGAGCACATGAATAATGTACCAAAAAGGCGTGATACTGAAACAACAGAACAGCTTTTATATCTTCAGATTAGTATGAGATGATTTTTGTTTGTTCAGGTTCCCCTAGTCTTATTTGATGAACCTATATGACTTTCAGAATACCATTTTTGGTCTCCATATGACCTATTCGTCCTGTTGGGTAGATCACTCTATTTACTTTAAGGTAGTAATTTCAGTCATTTTGTTAAATCCAAGTAGTAATTTGACATGTGATATATGAACATCTAAGAAAAAGAGAATTTACTTTAAAAGAAATTCATAATTGAAGAAAACTGCAAATTTAAAAAGGCAACTTATCATGTGGCTAAAATAATTTGAAAAAGACTATTCTAGATAATGGAAATAAGTTCTAGATTATGGTTATGCAGTAGCCTTAAGGTTGACATCGGTTCCACGGAATTATAGATCTAACATGTCACAGGAAACAGACACCAAATAACAGGTCTACTTATCTTCAGTGAAAATTTTTCAATTTCACACAACAGAAAATTTGTGGCTTACTTTTCAAAGAAAGCCAGGTTATAGTTGTGGGGGAATATTGAATCTTTAAGTGATGATAACGAGAAAAAGGGTTTGGTTAAAAATTTGACAGCTGTGTCTTCAATTCTAATCACTGGAGTCAAGCAATCAAGGATAAAATATTTTACTAGGTCCTGTCTGTAAAATATACGAAAATTGCTATCTCTGAAACAATAGACCCACTAGCCATTTTTGCCTCAAGAATACAATCAAAAAAAGGGGATGAACATCTGTAGCAGTAAAACAATCTGACCTAAAACGAAAACCATCCCATGTAACTAGCAAATACTGTTAATATGGCCACGTTACTCAAATTTAAGAGAGCATAAATGAAAAAGTTCAAAGAAACTGTTACGCTAATCATGTTTTCTTTTCTACTGAATATTTCTTGCACCAATAGGTAGACTAATGACATGAAGACTGATTGTACATTCCAATTGTGTTTCTTTCTGAAGCATTATCTATAAGAATCTCTGTTTTCTTTTTGGACATAATTCTAATCTATATCTATTTTAAGCAAATCCGATAGGCAACTCATTTCCGGAGATTTAAGAAATGAAATGATAAGCAATTCCATTTCCAGGTACACCACAGAAGTAATTCTTGGTTGACAGCATTTATGGTGCTGCTGTTAACAAGAATGCACAAAGCTTCACTAATGGGGAATAGAAGCCAGCTAAAGTTCAGATAATCACTTCATGTCGATGTTCCTTTTGTGTGCCAAAAAAAATGATCATTCAAAAAATGTTTTTTTTTTCTCATTAAAATGTGGAAAGGAAAGGAACAAAGGTGGAGTAAATAGAAAGAAAGGGGTACCTTCCTAAGGATGGGAACCTCATACAAAATAGGAATTAAATTTCACCAGGAGTAGGAAAAAATATACCTTGACCATACACTCGTTAGCGACTGCAAAATTTCCTGAATCAAGCTGCAAGTTATATACTGGCTTACTTCCACTCATCTCAAAAGCTGTCTGCATTCCAAGACAAATAAATCAATTTGTTCCCAACGGCCATGTAACAGAAATTACAATGATGCAGAAGAGAGTGGACAAAAGTCAGAGTAATGAGAGAGAAGAAAATTCATCTACATCTGGCATAGCTGTAGTACCTTCTCCTTCATTGAGATATTATTGCTACTTCCGGTGTATCCTATATTTCCTGCACAAGACTTCACATTCTGCGGGACATTGGATGTCAGGAAGTTTATTTTCTCATGTCCTGGAGTAAAGCACTGGTTTTGATCTGACAGGTACTCTCCTTGAACATCAAATTGCTCTGACGTGCTCCTTAGTGAGCCTAGCCCCAGACGTGGAGAGTCACCTGACATGGGAATTGACTTCTCAGGGCTGCTGGTGACATCTTTGGAAGATGACCATAGCTCATCTGCATTAACGAGGCTTCCACGTCCAAATATCGGATCTTCATTGCTGCAAAATGTCACTTGTGAGGATATCAGGTCAGATGGTTACTGTCACACAAAACTAATTATGCAGTGTTATAGTCAGGCCTAGGTAAATTCAACATTGCTGACCATATTATTAGCACAAAAAAGATAAAATGTCGGACTGTGCTGCAACAGGAAATTCATTGTGCTCCTGTGCCAAGTCTTGACTTGGATAGAGTTCAACACTAGTTTAAAAGAGCCCCTTCTCCTCTCAATTTTACTTAAAGTCGGCAGATAGGAGGGGCAAAGAAGCTGCTACATTGTTGAAAGAAAACTGTAACACCAATACTACTTTGTTCACTTTGATCTTTTAATGATGGAGGGACATATATTGCAAATTCTGGACCGGAAAACACAACTTTTGGTAAGAGCACTTGAGGAATACTACCCCAAGTCGAATATAAGCATATCAAGAGTATGATGCCCTTTTTTTCTGTGAATTGCTTCATAAAGTATCCTGTGATGTTTAAACTTTATGCTCTATATTGGTGCTTCTGAGTTGAAATTATTAAAGAACCTCAGCACCAAGATGCATTTGCAAGGAGCAGACCAGCCCAAGATCTTTGTAAGCTTACTCATCAAAAGCCTTGGGAAGCTCAATGTAGGACTACTTTTATTTTCCTATATTTAACATGTGACTCAGGATTCATGAAAGCCAATCAATAATTTGCCAAGCAAAAAGCGATTGGAATTAAATGCAACTCTCAGAACAAGATATTAGACCCTTATTAACGTAGGAGTGAATGAAGTCCAAGAAGTCTCATGAGGCAGGAGTTAAGTCTTGAGGTATGATGAGTAAACAAAGACATTGAGTTCCAGAAGTCCTGGGGAGTAAAAGACCTCATATCATGCACTGATGAATTAAGATCAAAGGCACAGAAGTAATAGCATTAACAACTAGAAGAATAAGAATAATAAAGAATCACATGATGGGGTATGGGTGAGAGAGAGAGAGAGAGAGATTGTCTTTATATCACTATAAAAAGCACCTTAGTCACACTTCATCTCTGACATCCCCAACATGCAAAAATTCTGATGTTGTTAATATTCCCAATACTCACCCTCAAAATGTACAATAGCCACAATTTCCACCCAAGTAGGATTTCTGACTTGGGAAGATTTAGAATAACTTTCTCATAAAACTAGAATTCAATTTTCTGTTTTCATGTTTCACTAATATGTTCAGCATAAACAATTCATCCACCCTATATAAATCTATCTTTCAGTGTGTAAGACAATCAGAAAAAGAATTTAACAAATACCTACAGAGTCCAAAACAATGACGAGAAAAATCTTAATATGATAACAGACTGGTAAGTCAAGCCTAAAGCTTGTACTGGCTTTTCTGCTTGAGCAATTCACGAAAGCCCACTCATGCGGATTCACATCTAACCAAGGAGAAACTAATCAACAGATGACAAAAGGGGCTAATTACCAAGTTTCTAAGATGCAATAGCATAGAAAGTAGCCTCTTTTGATTCATTGGGTCTAAATCAGGAGAAGCACTTGATATTAATTCAAGAAAAGAACAAGGGGGGGGGGGGGAAGGGAAATGGACATTCAAAGTGTGGAAATACAAGAGGGCTAGAAAAGGTAAAAATAGGCAACCAAACCAACAAACTTTGAAACCCAAGACACTAGCACAAGTGCTTCAGATAAGTTATGAGTTACAAATCGTCAAAATTTGGCAAAAACAAGTCTTTTCCAAAAGTAGGTGAATCATTCATAACCTATCTCATTAATCATGCATGATCCACAATAAGTACCCTTGTCTTCTCCTAACACTCAACCGCAAGTTGAAGCATGTGTATGATAGGCTCCTAATTTGACACAGAAAATATTACAGTCAGCCCTAAGACTTTATATGTCAGCTGAGTGATCCACAAACTTCACATGAAATGTTCCTATCACTTTTTAGCTACTTCCCCTGAATAAAATGACAATTAAATTTTATTTCTTCTCTTTCACAAAATAAAGTACTAGATGGAACTGGAACTGACATTTAATTGTAAGACAAAATTCATATGCTAATGATACTAAAACTGAAGCAGATGTAAAATTATCTTTGACCAAAATGTAAAATGGGGAAGAGTCAAGAATCATCCCCATTATTGTAACCCATTCATTACTTATTACCTAAAATTATTAATGAAATATATTTTGTCCGTCCTACTGGCCCTATGACCTGTGTCAAACTGGACCACCTTTTGACACCACTGTTTCTTCAGTTCAGAGAAACAATCGTTAAACAGTTTTGCAATTTCTAACAAAATTGAGGTATGCCAACTTGAAATACTAAATAAAGTTTGCTAGCTTGGCCAAAAGAGTTGAAAGTAACAATTTCTAATATTAGTGGGAAGCAGAGAGTCTTTTCTTATCACGGGCCAAAGTCTAACCAGCTACGTTAAAGGGGAAGCATGGACTGCAACTGCAACTTACTGTCACTGGCCTAGCATCTTTACTACACTATTTAATGTTGCTTACTATCTATTGAATGTGTCATAAAATAAATGAGACGGGATGTCAAGAGTGATGCATTAATTAGTCATGTTTCTGTTACAGGAACAAGGATGTGTAAGCTAGACTTGCCAATTTCTGTAGTGAGCTAGGCTTGCCAAATATCTCAACTAAGAATCTCTGACTTCTGCCACCTAGACTTCACCGTTCCTAGGCCCTCTGGCCCATGATTTAAATAGCCCTCACTAAGTTTCTCTTCTCTACACCGCTTCTCTCTAACATTACTTCTCACTAGTGTTCATCCTCTTTCTTTTACATCCAGGTTTTGTTCTCCAATCTCCAAGAAAACATAGTCCAAAGCAAATTTCGGCTTCACTTACATACGCAATTTCATATTACTAAGTAGTTATAGAAATCTTCATGGAAAAACAAAATAAGGGCAGAATCAGAGAATAAGAAGCCATATCCTCTTTAATTATATCCAGTTTTAGCTTACTAGAGAATTTTGGCAAGCCTAACTTACATTACATGATGCCCAGGTTGTAAAGATGACTGTCATTAATCATGCCAATGATCCAAATTCATCATGCCAGTTATTACATCAGTAATGACATCATGTCATTTAATCCATTCACAGCACACATTTAATAACATGGATTTCTGTGGCATCTTTTACTACACTTCTATCAGAAAGAGCTGCCTAGTACAACTAATCCAAATTCCAAGACCAGACCAGGTAGCTTGGTCTCACCCAAAACTTAGTTCCCTAACTTTTGGCCAGTAAACCAATTTTAACAACTTATATTAATTTGCTTGCATGTTAGTCCACCAACTCTTTTGAGTACAAACTACCAGCCTAAGTGATTGCTTTAGTTGTCAGAAGACAGAATAAACGTGTAATAAGCCATTCAATCAACACCACCAACCTATTTAATCAAGACACTCAGTATGTTACGCCATGCCTGAAAATAGCATGCCTAGTAGTTCTATGAGAGCTACTGTACTTAGGTTCCTGCTTTTGTCCTCATTTACCAAATAGAAATTTTTGGTTGTACATGACTCAGAATCACACTCAGACATCCCAAAACCATTATGTTGGATGAAGGAGTATTTATGGAGTAAGAGTCCACAATAATACCTGACAAGGATTATTCTATCCTTGCATGCTTGAAAGTCATACCTCATGCTAGGATAATATTGAGTTTCTCTGCACTACTACATTATAAGACAAACAAATGAAGGCCATTGTTCTGATAAATTGCTGCACCCTGGCACATTTGAATCCAGCATTCACCTTACTCACCAGAAGTTGTAGATGGTACTTATGCTCACACTTATATATGCAAAACAATGCGATTTTTACAGCTTTAGACAGAAAGGTGTCCCACACCATACACACAAATCTGGCAAGAAGAAGATTTGTGCATATCAGGAGATGCTTAAATAGGAAAAGCTTCTCAATATCTAAACAAGTGAGAGAGGAAGCCAATAAGTTATGGCATATGTGTCTGAACATGATGAAGCTGAGTTTCTTGACTTGCTCTCATCATCAAACACTTTGTGTAAAACCCTTCTCGTAAAGTAATCAAGCTAGTACTAATCTTCTCAAGACTTGTGTACTAATCCATTTGGTGAAATAATCAATCTAGTAGGTAATCTACTCTTTTTAGGATGACACTAATATGAATGTGTCCTCCTAGCAAAACATTTGACAGATTTATGAGGAGTTTCCAGAAACAGCAGTGCCACACGATGTGAATATTCCAGCATTATAGTTTATACAGGGATTTCAGAGCATGAAGAGTATTCAAGTCCTTGTACATTAGTTGATTTAGATATATCACGAGAGAGTGGTGTGGCTATATTAGATTGCTCTCTTCTTATGCCTAGAGTGATCAAGTCTAATTTCTTTTAAATCTTTACCTTGTTTATCACCAACTAAAAGAAGAAATTGCCATGTTTGATGAAAGATACATGCAAAATACCCTGGGCAGATTCACCTTCCCAGTTTATGACACAAATATGAACTTGCAAGAAGACTTTGAGCTTGAATTGTCATGTGTTGCTACCACTTTGAATTGTATTTAAGAATTTTATGGCATTTATAAGTGTGTAAAATTAGAGTCAGTGCTCATAGATTGTAATTATCTTCACATCACATGTAAGAAATTACCCAGAAAAATTCTGCAACTACTGCAGTCGGAATTTGCTCAAGTACTGTTCTGTCTAAAAGGATGCAATTGCGATCTAAAACTTCAATCTAGATTGACCTAAATCCACTGTGATGGTGTTCATGGAAAATGTGACAGGAAGAGGGAGAGAGAGCATTATGGTGTAATTACTTTAGTACTGCTTACAAAAGAGAATAAGTAATCAAGCTAGTACTAGCTTGGCTGGTCATTGGAGTTAATCAGAGAATAAGTATTTACACATAAAGTTTGATGTTGTAAGCAGGGAAGTATGATTTCAAGCCCTAGTTCAGGGAACGATACACAAAAGCTGGGATTACATAATTTTTTGCTGACACATCAATTCATTAATTTTATGCTCCCAGAGTCATTCTTTTTTCTCTTCATGACCTTCTTGGTCTTTCGATCATGTACTTTAGAGTCTGAAGAAGATGCAACGTAATTATAATAGTTTTCTATTTTAGTTTCAATTATTAAAAAAAAAAAAAAAAAAAAAAACCTGTACCACTGCAATAGCTCAACCAAATTAGTTGTCCTCAGACGCTCTTCAAACCCATGACTGACCTTGTTATAATTGACTGTGAATTTAATCTCATTGAAAACATCATCAGAACAAAATGGGGAAACGAAGTGAGAAAAATAGGTATTAGAACTTCATGTGGTCATTAATTTGTTGCAGCATACTTGCAGGGAAATCAACAGAACAGAAAACTAAAACCATTGTTTCTCATGGTACATTTGACTCAGTATAAAGAGGATGGCAAAACTCCGATAAGATTATTCGAGGTTTGCATTGGCTTCTTAAGGTTCCACCATAATTTTGCTATTTTGACTTCAGGGGCCCATGTTGATAGCCAAATGAGTCAGAATTGTACATGAAAATCACATCTTCTAGCAGTTTCTTGGCAAGCTGTAGCATCTAATTCTGAAACTACAAAGAGTTGGATGATCATGTCCTGAACAAAATTATTCCTCCGTACTCTGCTTTAAAGTTTTCAGTTTCCATTTCTAGGTGTGAGGAGTTCCAGCCTCAAGATGTTCACCTATGGTTTTAGATGTACATGGGATGTAGTTCCACCTTTGGCAAGAAAAGAAGACTTGAAACCCAATCGCATGTACTTTGTCCACTTTTTATCGATAGAGTTCATCTTTATAATTTATTGAAAATGCTTATGCAAAGTGATTGACCGGCTTAACCTCAAGGGTTAGATCAAGTCTTTCTTTATTTATTGTCAAGTGGTCTAGAACAATAGATGACATGAATTTTGAATTTAACATTACAGCAAAAGTATAATGTATGAGTAAATCTTATATACACTGACAATGTATACACTATCACCATTGGATTCATGACATGTGTGCAAATATTGAATTTCAAATTCAAATTTTGTATAATTATCATTCATCCAACGCTGACAGTATATATACTATGAGTGTAGGAAAGATTAATCCTTAATTGTATGAACAAAACTAAGAATGAGAGAGAATTTTGCATTACCTAAAGATCCTCTCAAGGTCCTCAAAGCTCCCAACACTAGCCCAACCATAATCAACAAAATCGCCTTGCTCACTATCATCAAGAGGGCTCTGGAAAATTTTAGAAGCATTATCGAGAGGAGCAGCCTTGTCTTCTGGGGAAATTTTGACAGTCAAAAAGTGAAACTTTATAATAACAACATACAAAGGGAAATTATCTCCATGAATAGATTATGCACTGCATCTTAAATCATGTTTGCAAATATCTGTTACATTATTGGATGTTTCAGTACCCATAGTATCTTCATTAGCCTTTGCAGCACCTGGTAACGAGAGATCAGGCCATGAGTCCACACCAAATTCCATTGCAGAAAGATCTTCATTTGTGTCATATTGGGAACTGCATTGTAGTTTTACTCCATGTAGATCACTTTGTGTAGCAGGTTTCTTCTGTTCAGCAGTTTTTACATCTACAGCTTCCTGATTCTTTTCTTTCTTAATACAATCTCCATATGAACCTAGAGATTTTTCTTCATTTGCATCTGGATATGGAACAATATGATCCTCACCTTCCCCAGCCTCACCCCATATAATATTTGACAGCTGAAATGCAACAGAAAATATGTGGAATCTCATGACTTAAGAGCAGAATGAGTAGAATAAATAGAAACAGCATATCTTCACTACATTGTAAACCATTAAAGTGCATATACTAATTCACGGCAACAAAGATATGCATAATTGCTCAATGATATAGATATATAGATAGAAAGATAGAGATATAGATTGATAGGTAGACACACACAGAAAAACCCACATCCACACCCCTAGAATTTAGCCTAAATTGACCTGGTTCAAAGATTCTTCTTTCCAATAGTCAACTTATTAGAGAAACCTTAACACCTAAAAATTGCTAACACATGACAATATTAATAATCAAACTCTTTTTGCTTGCAATCATTAAAGAGTTAATTAATCACCCAGGCCATTTATCTTCCATATAAAATTTGTATTCAGTCCAGTGATCTTAAATCTTAGGTTTCCTTGTAGTCATGCCTTGTTCAACTGCTTTCTATCCTGATATGCAGCAACTTTTGTTTCAGACAAATAACTTCATCAATGAAATGAAATTAACTTCTTGAGTAATATGATCATCCTCATGAATCCCCTACCCCAAAAGAAGTCCATTCCTGAAGAATTAGGGACCTTCTGCCAAGACAAACTACTGCTTGCATGCTATAGTATGATGAGCAGAAATTTGAGACACATATTACAACTATAATGGGAAGAAACCTTCACTTGTTAAGTTTGGCGTCTAACTTCTTCCTCCCAGGTTCATCACATAATATGCATGTGTCTTCATTCTGCAACATCTCTTTGTTTGGCAAATTTGAGCATTACTGGATAATGTATGATGTCTTGCTCAAGTGCCAACATAAATCATTCCTTCAAGGGTACTGTCCATGCTTCATATACAGAGAAATTTTAGTGATCCAGCTATGCTTCTAAGCAATTTGCTCTTAATCATGAAGTGCATCACTCATCGCCAGGCTCTTGGATGCATGAGGTCAACCAATGTAGTGGAGTAGGTATGCTAAGCATCTAGAGCCCTTATATGAGGTATATCCAAGGATGAACAACTGCAGCTTTACTGCTCTACAAATTTAGGTGATTCAGAATCTAGAAGCGGTCTTACAAATGGAGTCTAGGCTTCAGGATATCGGTTAGGTTATCCTTAGAGAGCATATCCAAACAGTTGCTCTAAAAATCAGAAACCTGCATTCATCATGTAGCAGCACAACACAGTTTGTGCCCATATTAGTCCATGCAATAGATTGAAAACAGGTCTTGCTCATGATCATAAATAGGCTAATTCTCGAGGCTATTAAATGTTGGCATCTATAATCTCCTTACGACTTTCGATCCCTCAACTTCCATGGGGAACCACGGCAAACCCATCTCAACTCCTAAGCAAATTGTTTGCCAGTAAGACCAGCTCATACAAGATTGCGATAAACTCTAAAGTTGGAATGGAAACGGTAAGTGGGACATGGAGAGGCAAACGTTATATGGCAATATATGTGAAAAAACTTCCATACCTTATGTAAATTTTGAAGGCAGTGAAGTCTAATTTTGTTAATGATATGTACGAAATACTAATACTTTGAAGGCAAAATTATTGAAACTCTAAATTCTTGGGATGCTGCCCACCCCCCACCCTCATGCTTCCTCTGCATGTATGGCCCAAAGAAAGTGCAAAGACAATAGAAATTTCCACTTAAGGCTTCCTTTCAACACATAGCAATTCAAACATATCCAAGATCTGACACCAAAGAACATTAGGTAACCAAGGAGTAAAAACGACGTTGATCAAGTTTTGCTCCCGGCTTTGGAGTCTCCCAACTAGACTAAGTGCTTTACAGGAACTCCTGATTCAGCTCAATTGAGAAACCAAAATGCCTTAAGACAAGGGTGCATGTATGAATCAAACAGTTATGACACGCATTCCCATCATAACTAACACATGCAGGAGCGAAAAGGACTACATAATTCATTACATTACAGATCCTCTTTAGCAAACCACTATTTAACTATTCTGCTATTTTCCAGAAATTAAGGAAACAAATTTAGCAGAAATCTGTGGCTGTCTGCCACAATTGTGTCCTCATTATATGCACAAAGAAGAAACTTTGCATCAATTTGTAGATGAGATAAGAAGAAAATTTCAAGCAGTAGGAAGAAGACAAAGAAACCATGGGACAGAAAACATAATACAAATGAAGTCATCTTTCCAAGGTCCTATAGACTGCACAACAATAAGTATTTTTTGAGCTCCATGAAGTTTACATTTATAAGACTACCTAAGCACAATATGGCTTTCAATAGCTATGGACATAAAGAAATAGATTAAGATACAGGAAAGCCTATCCAGCTTTTAGTCCACCAGCCAAACAAAAAAAAAAAGGAAATTTCAAACTCTTCTAATCTATCTAGAGATGGAAGTATTATCTAAAATAATAGATGTGCAACACATTAGTCCAAATACTTGTATAAACATCCATTTCCAAATCATTTGTTTTCAATCTCGTCCAAAATTAATCTGCAACAGTTTCTGTGTTGCTACATTAGCATTACCCACACAAAAGGAAAACATCAAGGAAAATGCCTGTCCTTTTCCTTCTTTTGCACAAGGTGCATATTAGCTAAGAGTCCATAACTTTGTAGTTATTGGTACCTTGATGCATATTAAAATTGGATATAGGTGCTATGTGCTATTTGTTTATATTAAGACGTACTTCTGAGGTTTTCTAGCAATTTTATGTTGTAAATGGGTGCGAACTTTTTAAGGTTTTCCTTTTATCTCTTTATCCTCTGTAGTACAGGCAATTAGACTTTGGTTGAATCTGTGTTTTCTCACAAGAATAGGATGGTTAAGAAAGGTCAAACTCATTCAAATTGCTTGAAGATGGATATGGGATTCTGACAAATTTGAGGCTACTGTGTTCAGTGATTTAGCTCTGTGGTTTTTTAGCCCTAAATGTGGATGTCTTGCTGCAAATCCAATTTTCAACTGGACCTTCCCCGATATACAATCAAATGTGGAAATCTACTAGCATATGTATCTTTCTTTTATGAGAATTCCTCCTAGAAAGAGCACTTATGCATTCTCTATCAACTAATAATGGGTGCCCCAACTGCTCAGCAACCAAACCTGATACTCAGCGCTTGTTTAATAATGCCATCTACTCAAGGAAATCTAAGTAAAATTGGCAAAAACCAACTACCTTAGTTTCTGTACCTGATCTCTGCTGGACACACACAACTGCCGTAGCAACTTTTCAGGGTTTACCATGATTACAAGGTGCAGTTTTGAGCTACAATCTAAATTCATATACCTGGAGTTGTTTGGGCACTGTATCCCAAGCATATCTCAGCTAGGAAATGCCAGTTCAAGATTAGTTCAAAAAATAAACAAGTCAACCATTAAGCATGCTTTAACAATCAAGCTTGACTCAAACTCAGATTGATGACTTTCAAGCATGTGATCCAAGAGTCGTAAACCACAATCTCCTATGAATCACGATGTATTCTAGGTTTCAAAACATTATTCTGGTACTTGGAGAATATAGATACATATGTCAGGTAGGAATTACAAATGTAGATGATTTACTCTTGGGACTGGCCAGCTCGAGTGGTGAATTATCTTATTTGGATTCTTGTACCCGAATACGAAAAGGGATGAAAGCCTAGGTTAGAAATGACTTGGGCGAATTAGACGTCTAATTCTACGGAACTTTATATGATGTGCGGATGATTAACCCTGCCTAAGAGAGAAATTGTGATTTCTTGTAGATTACGGATGGAACCCTAGGGGAGGGAGCTTTTCGTTAGTTGCTTTTGTACTCTTGGTCTAGTTCGTAGTATGTACTATTGAGTGACCCCTTACTTTCATAGGATTTCCTTTGCTTGTATCTGACTGACTGTTACTGTGTGATTTGTTTGATATAGTCGTGTTATATGTATATTTGCTTTTGAATTGATGTGGACGTATTATATGTATGTCTGACTAACTGACCTCGCTAGTTTGTATCTTGTATTCGCGCCTCGAGCCTAGATTAGTTAATCCAATGGAAGGAACTCATAGTGGATGAGGCCGGGGCCATGGATGTAGGCAACCCTCGAATGAAGGGGGAAATCCGGAACCAATGCCTGAACCCAACCCCGAACCTGGAGTGGATCCTAACGTTCAAGTAGCTGCGGCTGTCCAGCCCATGACTGATCTTTTAGCTCACCTAGTCGAGCATCAGGGCCAAAACCCTACTCCTCAACCTGGAAACCCTGGTAACCATATAGAGGGGAAGATAGGGCCCTTGAACGATTTCAGAAGTTCTCCCCACCGAAATTCCTTGGAGGACCAGACCCTGATGTGGTCGAGCCGTGGCTAGAGAAGATGATTGATATTTTTGCGGCGTTGCACTATGCGGAGGAAAGACAAGTGACATTTGTTGTCTTCCAACTGGAGGGAGCGGTCCATTCTTGGTGGAATGTTGTAGACACCAAATTTTTGGTGTAATTTCATTTTAGTTTTTTATTTGTCGTGTTCGTTTTTTAGTTTTAGTTTCTAGTTTTATTTTTATTTTTAAGTTTTATCATAGAATTTCTTGGAAAAAGGGAAAGAGAAAAAGAAAAAGCATTCAAAAAAATATGATTTAGTCATTTGTAATTTAAATTCAATGCTTTCTTGAAAGTGAAAAAAAAAAGAAAAAAGTGAAAAATGATGAAAAATGAAAAATGAAAGAAAAAGATTGAAAATGGCAATTTTGTTGTTTTAGTTTGTTTATTTTGATGTAAAATTGTTGTTTTTTTTTATTACTTAGTTTTCATTATCAATTTTGTTTTAATTAATTTCAAAAAAAAAAATATATATATACGCTATTTGCAGCTGCGTATTGTCGCAGCTTGCAAGAGAGGACCTGGGCAGCTCCTTTAGCTGCAATTTAGAGGAAATGGCTGGGGGTTTTAGGGTTGAGTGCCTCATATAAATAGAATAGGAAAACAGCAGCCGAAAAGGGGGAAAAAGATGGAAACACAGCAAAAGAAAAGGAAAGGCGGAGGTGACGGCTGAGAAAGGGAGAAAGGGAGAGAGTGTTTATGCTTGGAAAGGAAGAGAGAGTTTCGATAGGGTTCAGGCTAAACAAAACAGAGGGGCACGGCTAAAAATCTAGAGGGAGTTTTATAGGAGGGAGTGACGGCTACAATAGAAAGAGTGAGAGAAAACTGAAAGGAGGAGCTGGAGTTGCGGCTGCATCTGGAAAAGAGAAGTTATAGGAGGAAGACCGACGAAAGGAAGAAACTAGGAGGCTTGTTTTCCAGAAGTTCCATAGAAGATTGACGCCGGCTCATTTCTTTTGGCTTCAGCCTTGTCAAAAATCTTTATCAGGTAATCCATTGAACTAAAGGTTGCACCTTTGGTCCTCCTCTGTGTGCGTGGGTTTGGTTTGAGAATTCTTGGGATTCCAAAATACAAGATTCAATCTTGATTGTTGCCTTGGGTTGGACACTTGGTACTTGTTCGGACTTTTGGCATGAAACCCAGAAATTGTAGTCTAGACAACTAGAAATTCTGCTAGGAAGATGCATGAACCGACATCTCTTTTGCCGCCGATTTGTTGGGCTTGTTCCATAGCTTTATCATGTTTACTTTTGATGCTTCTTTTGTCATTGCCCCTGTCCTCTGTCTTGTGTAGTTGAAGCGTTAGTTTGGAGTAGAAATATATGATGCATGATGAGTTGCTTTCTTAGATGTTGTAACTTAATGTTTTTTCAAAAAAATGAAATGAAGTTTCTTGCTGCATTTTAGTAGTGGTTCTCGTTGGTTTGGCCTGGTTTCTCCCTAGTTTGATCAATGAATGAGGATTATGTGGGTTTGGGCTGATGAAATAGCAAGTTGTTAGAGTTTTATACAGACCCAATCACACGACAAGAGCTGCGTAGTTCACAGCAGAAATTCTGCTACATTTTATCAATTCGGCTAGACTGCATTGTCCTTCTTTTTTGCCGTTGTTTGTTTTGAACTACCAGGGCTATGTTTGTTCAGTTTAGGGAGTGTCCAGACTTGTGTTACTTTGCATGTATACCCATGAATTGGGTAAGGAAGACATGAAACTGTTAGCTGCAGAATTTACAGCAAAGCAAAGATTGCTGCAACCTGTTTTGTTTTCTTTTCTTTTCCGCAAACACTCACAAGCTTTGGTCACCTTAATTTGAAGGTTTTGGTGTGAAAAGAGGCAGTGTTTAGTTTAGTGTTGAGTTTTGCATGGTTGGGCCCAAAAACACTTGAGCTATGGTCGAATGTTTGCTGAAAATGAAAGTCAGAATTGCCGAATCCTTTGCCTAGAATTTTCCAGCCTTTGCATGATTTTTCTTCTATGTTTTGGTTTGTTTGAATGTTGAAATGGTTGTTATGATGCTTAGATTGGTTTTGGGTGTTTGGGTCTAAACATACTTGAGTTGGAATTGAATGCTTGCTGGCCACATAGACAATAGGTAGCTGGATCGTTTTGCATGAAATTCGTTTGCATGCATGCAAAATGTTATAAAAATTGCACTTTAACCCCTCTAATTCCCCTTTGTTGCACTAAGGCCCAATTATGGGCTGATTCCTTGCAATTGAGTCTTTGGCAGCATTAACGTTTCAATTCATTTGGCTTGTGTGTCTTCATTGGTTACCATGTTTTGCTAAGGTGATATTTAATGCATGGATTTGTGAACCTTGTGTCTAAATGAGCTTGTGTTCGCCTATTTTCTTGAATTTTCTGAAATAAATTGGCTTTTGGCCTTTTTCTTGCTTTCGGACTTTCAAAGTTTTCTAAAATTTTTCAATTGGCTTTGAATGGTTGATTTATACTTGCAATTGAGTCCTTGGCGGATCCCTTTATTGGAAACTATGTAGTATTTGATTTCATTTAAATTGCAATTAGGAGAGATTTGGTGACTTTGTTATACTTTACTATTTGAGATACCGTGACCTTTTTATTGTTTTGAAGCCAATTTTCTTTCATTTGGACTCCATTCAAAAGGGGGCGGTATAATTTCTTTTATCCCTTTTTGTGTCTCTCCTATGTGATCTAATGTGCTAAGTGAAATTTGCATGTTTAATTTGCTTTCCTTGCCTCTCTTTAGTTCCTTTACTTTATTTACTCTTGCTTTTAGTAAGTTATTTTTTTAATGGGGTATGTGTACACCTCTTGGCTTGTAATAGTTTGGGATTTAATTATTTTATTCCTTTTCCCCTTTTAGATTCTAGTAGGCCTTCCCCCCTAAAAATGTAATAGTTAGGGCCTTAATTGCTTTGTGTGACTTGCATGCTTAAGTGCTACGTGTTAACTTGCTTTATTAGCCTCTTGCATCTAGTCAAGCATGCTAAGTGTTATGTGTTATGTGTTTATGAGTGTTTGGCATGTCTATTTGCTTTCTATAACCATGAATGAATGTGATGGATGAATGTACGTTTCCACTAGTCCAACGCTAGCAGGAATTCATAGAATGGGCTAGTCCAACGCTAGACCCTTAGGGATTTCTCTCGTGAGTCCATGCTTGCATGCTTCACTTCATTTCATGCATTTTTCTTAGTTTTTATCATTTGACATGCTCCTCGAACCCCTTTTCCCCTCATTTTAGGATTTTTGCATCTCATGCTAGTTATAGGGTACATTTGCTTGAGTGTCCCCTTTCGATAAGGGAAACGAGCGAGTATGGCTACAAAATAGCCTTAGCACGCTAGTTATCCTTTCTAATCAAAGGGAAAATTAAAGTCACAAAGTTAGGATTCCCCGTTCCCGTCTTGATGCATTCCTATAGGATTCATGCATTTTACTCATTCGCTATCACATACACTTCTACTTTATATTCTAACCCTTTTTCCACATTCTCACTTCACACTACCTTTGCACGTTTTCACTCAACTACTTACATTTTATACCATATCACTCGCACACATGCACTTTACATTATTTTCACATCATCATTCTTTACCCACCTTATCTTGTACATCCATTTGCACACTTCCACTTACACACTCTTGTTTTTATCACTTTTTCATTTCACACAAACTCACATTTTCACATGACATGCATTCGTTTCACTCATTTTTTACGTCATTTAGGATTATGTGTGACCTCTCCAAAGGGTCATTATTGGGTTTCACAATTAATGTGATTGGCACCACTCAACCTTTGAAGAGAAATTTTCCCCATGTCCCCTAGGTCTAGGATTTGCATTCATGTAGTACATCCAAATGTAATAAATTCTTTGGTTAAAACAAGAAAATTTTTGATTAAATCACGCAACTAGCCTTGGTTAGGTCGAAGGGGTGCCTTGGATTTTTATCCTTGCCTTCCCCTTCGTCAAATGTGACTCCCGAACCTTTTTCGTTGGTTTACGTGGACTAGGAGTCGTTCAAAAGGGGTTTCTTACTACTTTTTCCTATTATTCTAAAAAATTCATTTTTAGGTGACTTGGTACACCTTAACTCATTACCAAGTGGCGACTCCGATTTTTTTATTTCAAAAAACCCTTTTTAAACTATAATTTTGGGTCAAATCGTCGCATTCTCAAACCCCTATTTAGACCCATTTTTCTTTTAAATCACAATTCATTTTCCAATCACAAATTGAATCAAAAAATACATTTTTTAAACCATTTATTTATTTATATTTCAAAAAATGGGGCGCGACAATGTACTTGTATTTATACTTGTGCTTGACTTGTAAGTGTTGAGCGGCAGCATGTACCACACTCAATTCGAGTGGGAGGTGTCTCTCATTCCCGTCTCAATACTTTATCTTAATTAAATCGATTGAAGAGTTATCTCATCGATCCTAGTGTTGAGCAATAGCATGTATCACACTCAATTCGAGTAGGAGGTGCCTCTCATTCCCGTCTCAGTAGCTCTATCTTGATTAAGTCGATTGGAGAGTTATCTCATCGACCATATTTGTTCTTGCTTGGATATACTCAAGTATTCCCGCCATTGTTTCTGTTTGGTGTTCGGCTCCAGTGAGGGGTTTGTTTGGTGGACGAAAAACTGGTGTAAAATGGAAATCTACAAACATTGTTTTCTCTCTTTAAACGTTGACGGAGTGTCAACGGGTTTGGAACAAGTTAATGAAACGGGGAAATTGACTCTTAAGAACCATCTGTATCCTTTTACTTGAATGCTTTGTATGAGTTGTGGTGTTTACTTATTTCATTATTTGATACTTATATTTGATCGATTAAAAATTTAATTATGTGATTTGTAAAAAGAGTTGAGTTAGTTTTAGTTTTATTTTGTTTAACCTCCTCTGTATTTGTATACTTCACATATGTTTGTATAAGTTTAGATACTTTGGCTTATATTTTAAGTTGAATCTTTAGCGACTCCATTGTATATAGTTTTGGTTGATGAATGGAAGTTAAATTGCGCGTTTTAGTACTTTATGTGAATTTTGATTTAGTAATTCTAGCGAGAGCTGGACAGGCAGTTCGCTAACCTTTGAGGTGATACGCCCTAAGAGAAGGTGGGATTGTTACATCAAATACGTTAGTTTTGACGATTTTCGTAATACTTTTCAATTTAGTTCAAACCACTAGGGATCGGATTATAAATTTTGAAATTACGCAAGATTTTTCTGCATGCTCGTTTAATTACAAGTAGTTGTTTTGTTTTTTACCCATGATAATATGGGTCATATTAAAAGTCTTAAAATAACCTCTAAAAGATACACTTAATAACTAAATAAATTTTAGTAATTCCCATCCTAATTTCTTTTGCCACTAAGTCCCTCATAAAACTTTTCATAAAAATTTCCCTCTACCTATTAGAAGGTAGATAAAACTAAAAAAAAAAAAAAAAAAATCACAGGCTTACAACTCTTGAAAGCCCTTGTTTGGATAGAGTATTATTTGAAATAATTATAGTAATACTTTTTGTGATATGATGTATGTAAAATAAAAAAAATGGATTGAAAGATATATTTACGATGCAACAAAATATTTTGATATCCAAACACAATCACCACAAATTAAAAAACCTTCCCAGCTCAAAAGCCACGAATCAAATTCCCTCCTAAGCCCTCGCTAATCCCCCACCAGAACCCAAATACAACAAAGAAGTTATCACTTTTGAGATTCTTCGATTGCCTCCCTTCATCTGTAATATTCAATCTATGCAATCTCTGTACAAAAGTTACTTCAATTTTTCAATTTTGTACACATCTTTCTTTTCAATTATGTATTCATATAGTTTTCGCTTAATTCAGGTGAATTTTGTCTGCTGAAAATCATGCCTGATGTGCATGCTCTCGTGAACGACTTTCTAATCAAGCTCAAAAAACGGTAATCCATATGAGATTATTCCCTCGAATTTTTCCAGAATATGAATTCTGTTTATTTATTTGTTTGTTCATTTTCTGGGTTCCATTTTGTTTGTGATTAAACTAGTAAAATTGAAGGCTCAAAGGCCACGGCGAAGGTAACCGCGGAAGTGCTGAGGTCATTCATTTCGCAGCAGAGGCTTCCCAATACAAACCAGGCCGGAGCACTAATTGACGCTGTTAAAGCTGTTGGAGAGCAGCTAATAGCTGCTAATCCTGTTGGTATGTAAAATGAAACATTATTTGTTTTCTGTTTTTCTTTCTTTTTTTTGTAATTTTTAATATAATAATTGTAGTTTGCGGCTTTTCAATTCTATGTTAGTTTAAAAACTGGTTAGGTATTTTATTTATCACTGATAAAACTGTTTAGGGTATTTTATTTATCAATGATGCAAGGATAAAGAGTAATTATTTCTGGCTGAGCTTAAACGGAAAAGGAAAAAAAGATGGTGCAAAACAGAAAAGAATTAACTGAAATGAAATGTATATGTATAAAAATCCGTTGTGCTGTGATTGTACGTTTTCATCTCGAAAATAATTGAATAGGGTGGAGAAAAGTGATACATAATTTTATACATAATTGGGGCACTTATACCATAATTTGCTTACAGTAATTTGTTGCTTGCTTTTTCACGATATTGGATATAACTGGTTGCAGAGCTTGCTGTTGGTAATGTTGTAAGGCGTGTTTTACATATCATTAGAGAGGAGGATCTCTCTCTCACTGCAGCTGCAATTGGCGGGCTGAGTCTGTCTGCTGGAAGTGACGATGAAGATGATGTTGGGCATGATGAACATCCCGCTTTATCAGCAGCAGCTGTTGCTGCTGCTGCCAGAAGCACTTTGAGGCCTCCCTCCTTGCAAACGCTTCTTGAGGATGTACCACATACAGCAGCTGTTCCTCATACATCTTCTTCAGGAGGCGATTCTGAGGGAAAAAGCAAATGTAAGTATACCATTTTCTCCATTTATATAAATAATCCCATTATTGGTTTCTAGGCGGTTGAATGTGAATTCTTGGTGATTATAGATCCAAGCACCTTGGTTTCTCTGCGGTAGCCATCATGGCTAGTGATTATTCAGTAGTTTACCTATGCTGGTCACCTTGTGTACTTACAAACCATAATTTAATATGTTGGTGTTGCTTTTAAGTGTCTCGGCATTTGACGTGTGCTGCTAATATTTGTTCTCAGCTGCTGATAAGAATTCAAGCACAAAAAGGCTAAAGCATAATGTCATTGAGGCAGTTAATGAACTGATTCAAGACATAGTCACTTGCCATGAACAGATTGCTGAGCAAGCTGTGGAGCATATACATCAAAAGTATCTTTCTTTAATGCTTTTGTGAAAGTTCTTTTATACTTCTAAATACCACTTAAGTTTGTTTTACGTCATCAATCATAGTGGGAACAGGAAATATGTGCTCATGTTATTTATCATATTCTCAAATGAATGAGTATGATCAATTAAAGTTACCTTTGTCATACTAGCATGTTTGTTTGGTTGGCTGGCTGTGGAACTAAGTTCAATACATGCTATTGCAGAAGTCCAGTTACAAGATTCTGTGGGATATGGCTGAAATATTGCCTTCATGTTGGCTACCCACACTAGCTAAAAATGCATTGTGGGAATTGGATTATATATTCTCTAGATAATTTGTTTTCCTTTTATTGGTTTGATAGAACTTCATTGAACTGAAGTTGCCTTTGCTTTTCTGAAGACAATAGGAAATTGTCACTTACATCTTTGATTAAATCCATTTTCTTTGGGAGTACTAGATTGATCTTTGCAATTTTCCTCAAGACTGCTAACTTCATTAAGTTACTATTGACAAATCTAGCTTTGAGTTCTATCTTAATTTTTGTAAAATTGGGTAAAGTATGTCACTGTAAGTTTGTCATAACTTAATGACATTTTGCTGTGAAGGAGGATAATAACAACTCAGCTTTATGAAAAAGTAGGTTGTAGTGTGCTTTTTCTCAAGAGAGTTGATGAATGTCTTACCATGTAATGTTTATAGTCATTGAACTGAGGGCTTTGTTTTTTCATTATCTTGTGTTTCTTGATTGTTTTTCATTGTGTTCATTTATTTCTTTTCCCAAAAGTTTTGTTTGGTAGTGCTTGCTTGGAATTATGGGAGCAATTGATCTTAGTTGAGTTTTAAGTGAATAAGCTTTTCTGAAGCTGAATTCAAATGATTGGACTTGATTGCCAGGGGGTTTTCACATCCTCTGTCAAGCTGGATTTGGTTAGAAAACCTTTAGAATTGATTATTTAGATGCAATATATGTAAGCTTATGTTCCTTTGGAGTTCTTTTCAGCCTTGCTAGGTCTGTTAAAATTGATTAATATGCATGAACAATTAGCCTCCATATGATTGGAAAGATATGGGAAACATTAAGGTATTGTCCCGAAAGAAGAGAATAATCAATATTAGGAATTTTCCCATGTTGTCAGAGTTGAATTTATTATCATTGAAAATGCCTACAATAAAAGGTCAACAAAGGTATTGGCGATCCCAGTGAACTCGTACAGACTTTGGACTAACTAATCTTGGCTTACCTGCTTGTTTAAGGAAAGTGTGGCAACATCCTAATTATAAAACTCAAGCGGGTAATGGTGGTGTCTTTTTAGCTGAGCTTATTATAATGATTAGTATTTTCGAACTACCAGCTCAAGGAGAAATTTACATTAGCCAGGTTATATAAATTGATGCAGCACAAAGAATCTTTAAGGTTAGAAGATAGTTTCAGCATTTTAAGCTCTCAAAATCCGAGAATAAGAGTGTAGAAGTTGGAGTTCAGGAGGAAGCAAGAGAGTGAGAGAAGGAGAAGTAAGAAGCTCTAGGAGTTCCACCTAGACTTCCTTTTGTATTAAGCATATGAGCGTAGGTTGCCTTCATCTCTGTAAGAAAGCAAAGTTGTTGTCAAAATGCTCAATAAAAGACAATTTCTTTCCATTTCAACCTTCGTAAGCTATTACAACTGACATATATAGAGAAAGAGCTAGCCTTCTGTGCAGAGACGTTTTAAGCACCAAGGGAGCATTGAAGCTAAGAAAATTTAACAACTAAGAAAGCACTCAGTGAAAAGATGTACATCCCCAATTAGATTTGCCACCCGTAGGGGGCGACCACCAAATTTGAGTTCTTATGTCCAACGCTTAGACTTCTAGAAACTCTTAATTTCAGATAATACGTATGCTACCTCTAGTTGATTAAAATAAAGGAAAGCACATGGAATCAATTAAAAAAAAGCAAGGAGCTCCAGGCTGTTGCTTTCTGGAATTGTCCAAACAGTAATAGTTTTTTTCTTCGCATTCTGCACATCAGCAGTAGAGCCTTCTTCAGCTATGACTTTATAGAAATCTCAGTGATAGCTTGTGTGCTCATAGACATGGTATGGATCTTGCTCTCAGTTAAAGGGAAAGCTAATGGCTCAGCAAATGGCCTATCAGTATGATCTTGCACTCTTGCCAAATATGGTATATTAGCTATTTCTGTATTACTGAATTGGGTGATCTAAGATCCCATATGTTTATTGCAACATGTGGTTCAACTGTATGACGGCTTGGTTAGTATCCTATGCCTAGCACACTACATTTTGAGCAAGCAGTGATTTCGGCTGCTTACCTTTCTATGGGTAACTGTTAGGTAACATTGGCCAGCTTGCCTTCATTGCTTCTCAGTATCTTCTTCACTCTTGTCTCTGTTTTTTCTTCAAGCTTACCTTGCATGTCCATTTCAATCCCTATAAATACCGAAAATTCAAACCTCCATAGAGATAATCATCTCTTACCATTGCATAAAAGTATGGTTCAGACCATTTGCTAGAGTGTATGGATATGTGATTGAAACTAGAATGAAATAGAACCAAATATGAATATAGGCAAAGGAGTGTGTTGGTTCACGTTTTTGCAGCCTGAGATCTAATTGGAAAATGTTTGTAGTAGCTTGAGCTTAAGTCTAGCTCAATAAAAGCTAGTCAAGAATTGATTCAATTGAGGTCCAGTATTTACATTTTGTTTGTCTTTCAATATGTCGAAGTTTATGTGGTGCTACCCCTTTGAACCTTTTAAGTAGTATGTTAGTGTATTTGATATGATACTAGTTGATTTTAATCTGATTATCTGTTGGTTCTTATGTATCTTTTGTTTCAGTGAGGTAATATTGACTTTGGGCAGTTCAAGGACGGTAGTGGAATTTCTGTGCGCTGCAAAAGAGAAAAAGAGATCATTTCGTGTATTTGTTGCAGAGGGTGCTCCAAGGTGAGACAAGAGGCTAATTACTTTGTCAGATACCAAAATACAGCTTCTAGTATGTTTCGGTTCCCAGTATTTCCCACTCTTTTAATTGATTCATCTTCCGCTAAAATCAGATATCAGGGACATACCCTCGCAAAAGAGCTGGTTACAAGGGGGCTTCAAACCACAGTAATTACCGATTCTGCTGTCTTTGCAATGATTTCCCGTGTGAATATGGTATGCAGTGATTGTGGCTTATTGATTATTTTCTTTTTTAAATTCCATCATGCTTTTCACTTGATTATTTTTTTTTCCTTTTTTAAGGTTATTGTTGGAGCTCATGCTGTGATGGCTAATGGTGGGGTTATAGCACCTGTTGGATTGAATATGGTGGCATTAGCAGCTCAAAGGCATGCAGTCCCTTTCGTTGTACTTGCAGGAATTCATAAGGTCTGTTGGTGTCAAAACTCAGTTCAAGCAATAAATTACAAGATCAACTTGATTAATTTGCAGAGAATGGATGTAGTTACTACAGCTTGTAGTTCGTTTCAGAGCGAATGAACTTGAAGTTTTGGATATTACTTTTGATACATGAAAAGTAATAAGGAAGAGCTTGTAGATTTTTCTTGTGACAGAATACTAATATTGAGGTCATGGAATTTAAATGAAAAAGAAGATTTGAGCTGTGATGAAGTAAGCATGTTAAGTAAATGGCTAAAAAGCTAAATTCGAAGACATGTAACGAGAGTAGTAAAAATTCAACAGGTGCTTCTTCGGGATGCCGAGAAGTCTAATTGTTTATTTACCCCAGTGGATGGAAAAGGATGAAAGAACAAATAACCTTGGACAATTATTTAGAAATGATTGTAGGTTATATGGAGTTTCCAACAACCACATCTGAAGCTCTGGAAATCCCTTCATTGGCGATTGTTCAAATGCATCTCCAGGTTGCTATAATTGAAATCTGATTGCTGCTAGTGCTTATAATCAAATTGACTCTTTGGGAATTTTAAAGGCTCTTAGTTGACATGATTTATTGATTAGATTGATAATAAGTGCTCCATCATGGAACTCGTAGAAAATCTTTTTCTGAAATATTTTAGGCGATTAATGATAGAATTCTGTTGCATGTTTGATTTTATCCAAAGTTATCATTCTCAAGCAGTTTAATATTTAGAATATGTTCTCTCACCTGAATAACAGTGTCTCTATTATGATTAATGATGTGATCCTATATATGTGTGCGTCTGTGTGTAGGTTCATCTGCAGTTAGCATTCCTATGCAGTGTAATTTACTGAATATTGTTTTTTTCCCCCCTGACCTCATCATGAAACAATTCTATTCTTGTGATTCCTGAAAGAATTCAAGCGGAAAATATGTTTACATTTAAGTGCAGTTAGCATTCTAAACTAGTGTGGCCTCACTTGTTTTGTGGATGGGATAAAGGAGTCATACCAGGATTAGTTATCCTGAGGTGACTCATTTTTCATTTGTTCATCTATGTAAAATGGTTGTTTGGAGTTTGGATAGTGTTATATTGTTCATGCATTTTTGGACGTCCAATATTATGGCTGGTAAGTATGGAAATGATTTAATATAACATGGTTGTCTGAAAATAACTTTGAAAAGTCATTTTATCACATAAAGCTGTCTTCCTACGATAAATAGTACTACCTTCCCTCTGGGATTATTAATTTAGAATAAATGGGATTGGTAAAATCATCCAAACAAAGGATGACATGAGATTAGTAATCCTATCCTTTTTTTTCCAATGAACCAAATGGACCCTGTTTTAGAGCTACAAATAAAGTAGTGAGTCAATTCAGTTAGTTTCTATGTAATGAAGAATGTTTTGCCTTTTCATCTTAAAAATACCAGCAATGAATATTTGGAATGTGCCAATGAGAATTGTTCTGATTTACTTCTTTGGATTGAAGATGTAAAATGTTAAAATGAAGTTAAAAATGTGAATGTCGAATCTGTTAGTGTGTGTTTATGATCAATGAGCTCTAATGTGCAGACTGAAGGCACTTATGAATGATATGTTTTCCTTGTCTATTAAGGATAAACCATCTCAACCATGTTTTCTTGTTTTGTGAAAAGAAGGTTGACAAAAAAATGGGTGATCCACAAAGCATATGTCAATGAGCTGAAGCTATGTCCTGAAGTATCAAACCGAATTTCGTTATCTATTGTCACATTGTCACCTATTTAAGTACTTCAGAGAACCAATTGATGGTGGAATTGTTGAAAAAGACCTTCTAGCTTCCTTTCATGTCTTGACTAATCTAAACAACCTCATAGTTGAGCTGGCATCAATTTCCTAATGGCAGAGGAGTTTAAGTGTACTAGGTAGAGTGATTTTATAGTTAAAAACTGCACCTCATGTTTCTTTCTTTGCTTCCTCATGTGTGCTTATTTGATAGAGTTCTACACTTCATGCTTAAAAATGTCTTCCAGCCCTATTATTCTAGTAATAAAGGTAGGAGGGGGTACCTATTCCCCTCTGAAGATTCTTGGCAATAACAAGATGACTTGTATGTATGTGATAAAATTGAAGTTTCTCTGGTATGCTGGTTCACTTTCTGTTATCTAGAGTTTAATGAAATAGTTATTAAGATGTCTATGATGTAGAAAGTTTCATGTTGCAAAAAATTCTTCAAGGGAAACCACATTAATTTGATTGAGTTTTGCTGCAGGGCAGAATTTTATTTTTTTTGTTTGAGTAAATGGAGTGTGTGCTAAGATGCAGTTCTATGTTTCATATATGTCCTTTATTTTTGCTGGGGAATAGCATTTACAAGACAACCTCAGAATTGTGACCTGGCTTTAGAATCAGGCAAGAGATAATTTAAAACATCTTAGTTTAATTGGATTTTTTCCTAAAATGGTTGGGCTGTCTCTAGTACAGCATCTGCAGAAGTGTTGGTTAGCACATTCAGAAAGCCAACAACCAAGTTAAATGACTTGTTTTATGAATTTGTACTTGGTGGATGAGGTCCACTTATCAGAATATAATCATTTTTCTGGTTGTTGGAATTATTCTGAATCTTTTGAAAGGAAAAATGCTATTTGTTGCCTACTGAGTGGCACCATTCTTGGATAGCTACCACACTCAACAGAAAGTTTATCTAGTGTGGGTATGACATTTTGCTTCTTAAAGTTATGCATAGCCTAAAGAAATTATTTTAAGTAAACGAAGGCAAGATGCAACTTTGGATATAAGTTAAAAGTAATGAAGGGGAGTTTTCTTTATGTGAGGTCAGTCCAAAATGCTTGACACATCAAAACTGGGGGAGATCTCTGATCCAAGTTGTCCTTGCCTACAGAACCACCTATTAATCATGAGTATTTTCTCCTTCATATAAGGGGTAATACATAACTGACCATTCTGTGAGATATAAAAAATTGAACAAATGATAAAAGCTTTTGAACGTAATGGATAATAAAAATCATATTTGGGTTGTTATGGATAGTAGAGTTTGTGTTTCATATCAAAATCTGTCTGCAGAAGGTAAGTTGGCTGTTATATCCCTCTGCAGAAAGTTGATATTGTGTTACATTCCTCTGAATTGTCTTGGTCAATTGGATACCTTTATGTGTTGGAAACTCTGAAAGCAGATTCATTGTAAAGTTGGCAGTGGAAACAATGAGGAACAAATGGGGGAGCACATATAGTGTTTTGAGTCTTTGGGGTCCAAGTGCTAGTTTTATCTGTTTGGCTACCATGATCAACGTGGCATTCAGACTTCTTAAATAGCAAAATCTGTTTTTGATATAGTGCTAATGAACCCAAACTTTTCTGAGATCTTCTTCCCCTAATTTGATTTTCAAGAATGTTTGGTGTATGTTACTCAAAATTGCTTCTAATTTGAAAACGTTACTTAGTCAAGTAGAAATCTAGGATACTGTTGGACATTTCTGAATATGCAATTTTTTTTTTTTTTTGGGCTATTGATCAGAAGACAATGTTCATCAAGATCCCATGTCAAAAGCCTGAAAAAGTCAGATTTCATGGACATGTTTGCATACTCAAACAAGATATTGAGAGTGAATATACATTTAAGCTATTGTACAAAGACCATATAGCAAATTTTAATAGGTATACAACTACATGGTGAGTGAGTTCATATACTGTGGTCTTAAGCAAGGTCCACGGTCATTGTGAAATCCTTTATATTCGCATTAAGGCAATTTGATTGGACACCACTGATTTCCGCCATTGAAGCATAAAGGGTTTCTTATTCAAGAGACAGAGACTTCTGTTTCAGCACCTCGTGAGAAATATCTGAAGTCACGTGTTTGTTCAATTTGGGAATGGGGGCTTTTCTGTCAACGTATCAATCAACTGTTGAACAGTAGAAAAAATATTAAATTGACTTGTCACGTTCTAATTCTTTGTTTCTTGAACAATTCAGAGGACATTTCTTTCAACGGGGGCTTTTCTGTCAACGTATCAATCAATTGTTGAACAGTAGAAAACAATATTAAATTGACTTGTCACGTTCTAATTCTTTGTTTCGTGAACAATTTAGAGGACATTATTACCTTTGGCCTCAAGCCTGTCTAATATTTTTTAACGCTAGAGCTTAGAGAGCAAGTTATATATAAAAAAAGCTCAATGTCCAGCATGCAGCTGCCTATTGGTCCTTCTGGGGCACAGGTTATCTGGTGTTGAGTAGAATAGAAGCTGTAGTCACACTTAAACATATCTTTAGATGTTATCTGCTTTGACAGATTACATGAAGGGGCATTTCTTGTTTCATTATGTTAGCTGATTATGCATTTTGATTGTGAAAATTCAAATTTTCTTTTTCTGATTTTTTGTATTTGCTTTAGCATCTAGAATTTAGATTTTTAATAACCAGAAAAAGCTAAAAATTGCAACCTACGCAAGTGTAGCTTTAGCTAATCTGATTAACAGCTGAACTTTCTGTGGACAATAATTATCTTCCAAACTTGTTTAAACTACAAAAATACCAAGAATGAAATACAATTTAAGTTTGATGTTCAACTTTTTAGAATGTTTTTATAATGTATAACTATCAAATACTTTTAGGTGGTTTAATTTTTATTATAAAATATGTGATACAAGAAAGTTACTTATTCAACATGAAATTTCTTATATTCAGCATCTGATGGCATTTCGGTCATTTTCATCAATAATAAGTTTTTACAACCTTTGAACATCCATGTTTGAACATGTTTATATTAGTCTTTTTTTTTTTTAAGAACATCCATGTTTAGTTTTTAATTTATTTTTTCACAACAAATAGGAACATCTGTGAGATTGTGGGAAATCTAATCTTCTAGAGTCACTTCTGAATAATCAGCTTTTGCCAAATGTATAGTTGACGAGACACTGGCCCCAAATTTAGGGCTTGCATCTCTCAGTTAAAATTTCACACTTTTACATCTTGCTTATTGATTTTGGCTTATGGAACCAAAGCAGTGGTAGCAGTTATATTAAAAAAATCTCAACCCTTTTAGTATTGTGCTTTCATGCATTTCAGCAGGTTTGTGAGCTATTGCTAAGTGTTACTTAGCTTAAAACAACTGCATGATTGATTCATTTGGCCCCACTTTACTGTTGTGGAATACTTTTTGCTGACACTATTTGTCTGTTCTGTTAACTGTATTGGAAGTTATAAACCAGAAATTGGTTTTGTTCTTCTGTGGTTTCTTGAATCAAAGAATGAGTCTGTGCTGCAAGGGCATCAGTTTCTTGTCACTGATCTAGTGATATGCCTGACAAGCAATCTTCAGCAGTTTGAATTGAATTCCAACTGATCTGTTGATCGTGCAATATATAAATTAGCTCCACTACCTCACGGGCCTTTTCTATCCCATCCTTTAAGGCACTGTGTTAGCTATTATTATATCTAAAGTTGGACTACATTGTATGTGCTAACTTCTTGATTATGTTTGAGTGTCTAATTTGACACACTCCCCCTATCTCTATATGTGCAAGACTCCAGCTCGCTGGTCAGTGTATCTCACCACTTCTTACTTATGGAAGTTTATGTTAGCTAACTACCCTTCTGCTCATGTTGCAGCTGTGCCCTCTCTATCCTCACAATCCAGAGGTCTTACTGAATGAATTGAGGTCCCCATCCGAGCTCTTGGACTTTGGGGAATTTTCTGATTGCCTAGATTTTGGAAGTGGCTCTGGTTCTCCTATCCTGCATGTTGTGAATCCTGCATTTGATTATGTGCCTCCAAATCTTGTTAGCCTATTTATTACTGATACGTAAGTTTAATTAATGCTTTATAAGATGTCTTTCATAGTTCTAGGCAGTACCTATTACCTTTAGTGTTTTTTTAGTAGTTAAACTAAAATATTTTATCTAAGAACTTCATGGATTAAATAGCTATAAACTTATTTTAGATTTCTTCATTCCTGGAATTTTTCCGATTCATTATTTATTTTTTGACAGCGGGGGACATAATCCTTCATATATGTACCGACTTATTGCTGATTATTACTCTGCTAATGATTTGGTTTTACAACGGAGATCAGCTTCTTGATATTATATTGGCCACCTCTGTTTCTACACATTATTAGGTGAGCTTTCTCATTGTTACATGGTGAATTTAACATATTCCATTGATAATTATACATCTTACTTTGCCCTTTCACTACATGTAATCAACGCTATAATAACAGCAGCTTTCTTGCAAATATTATGAATTGCCCGACTTGCCTGCATGAATTCACATAAGTCAGTTGCAGTTCTCTAGTCGCTAATGAAAGAAAACTGATATATGATTCTAAATTTTGTCCAGTGTTCGACCCATGCATTTGGTAGCAATGCGTCATCTAAGTATGGATTAGTTTAATGCAAGGACTTCTTGGAGACCATTAATTGTGAGGACTTGGGTTTGAACCACACAACATAGCAGTTAGTGGAGACATATATTAAGTAAATAAGCATGACACAATGGTGTGATTTCAGATACTGTAGCCTAAATTTAGGTTAACACTAGGGGTGTTTCGCGAATCGAGCCGCTCACGAGCCGATCGCGAGCGGCTCGCATACGAGCTCGACTCGAGCTCATCAATATCGAGTTCGAGTCGAGCTTGAGCTAATTAAGTCGATCTCGAACTCGAACTCGAGATAAAAAACATTAAGCTCGTTGGCTCGCGAGCTCAATTATATATATTTTTTTATTTTAATAGTAAAATTACATATATATCCCTAATATTTTATTATTTATTAAAAAAATTATTATTTTATTCATTTTTAAAAATAAATAATTATTTTTTATTTTTTAAAAATAAAATAATAATAATTATTTTTTTATTTTTTAAGCTCGAGCTCGACTCGAATTTGACTCGACCTCGAGCTCGAGCTCGAGTTCGAGCTTCACAAAATTAACTTGAGCTCGGCTCGATTAGCCAAAGCTCGACTCGAGCTCGGCTCGTTTGCACCCCTAGTTAACACTTATTAAGTAAATAAGTGTGACAGAATGGTGTAACCACTTGTCCTAGGTTTTCTATATTTTACATTCAAACTAGGCACCCTCTAATGTGCTTCTCTTTCTAATGCGAGCTATAATCTTTCTAGAAGCAATTTTGCTAGATCCAGGTATCCTATTATGTCTCGGCTACAGGTGTCAATCATAACCTAATTATGTTGATCCGCCCAAACGCGCCCATTCATAAGTGGATTTGTGTATGAATGAACTTTGAATGGGTTTAGATGGGTGATTCAATTAAACCCATTTAATTGGTGGGTAATTGGTTGATCTGCATTAACCATTTATACCCATTTAAAAATAATTGCACATTTAAACTCAATTATTGGTGAATATAAGCGAATAAATTTGAATTTCTTATCAACCCAATGCCAATAAATGTTGTTATTTCTTGTCAAACAACATTTGAAAGGAAAAAAAAAAAGGTAAAATTTCAAGCGGGTCATTAGTGGGTAATTCCGTATACCCATATGGGTATAAATGGGTTGATCCAATTATATACGTTACCCATTTGTGACCTGTTCAAACCTGCTCAAATCACCCATTTTAACAGGACAAGTAGAACATTTGACGTCGAAAACCAATTTGTTGTGTGGGAATGAGGATAATAGGTTAGCCATATTGATATATTGGGTGTGTTTCCCAGAACGAAAGGTGGTTTGAAGGAGATCACTAGTTTTGCAACTAGGAGATTGCCTAGAGGAAGATGACAGAGAGGGAGAGAGAGAGAGAGAGGTAGTCTCTCTTGTTCTACGCGATTTACTCTCTGTCTTTAGATTTTCTCTAAAATCTCACACACCTCGATTGGAAGTTATTTCTTGCTAGCTTAAGATTTGAAATTATATATAGACAAATAAAGATTCTAGTTCCATTGACTTTTTAGCTGAACCTTTGCATATATGATATCCAGCTTTTGTTGGCTATGTACACATTGCTCAGTTTTTTGTAGGCTAAAAGTAATGTTGCCCCATGTATTAAGATCACGCAGGCACAAATATGAAGTTCAAAATAACTACATTCCTGTTATGATTGAAGTAGTACTTTACAGGATATTGAATTCATGTAATTCAACTAAAGGATTTTACTGGGGCTTATATTTGGATCTGTTTCAGTATTTGACACTGATGCATTGCATCAGCCTTGTTATATCCAACAATAATACTTTTTCATGTCTCCTCAATTGCGAACTAGGTTATAATTAGGTCCATTGAAGTCTCTGTCATGGCAGTATGTCACCATGTGCTGTCTTTGTTTACGACTTTCAATATAAACTGGGATTTTTACCGTATCAGAGGATACAACTTAGAAGTAAATGCTTCAGAATATAAATCAACATAGATTGTTTGTTCCATTTTATTAACTTCTTTAACCCTTTTTATTTTGTTTGATTTTTACAGTTTCTTGGGTTTTAGGTAGTTCCATCATATGATGAAGTTGTGTTCAATTGACGTGAATACACAGCAGTAGGATGCCACAAAAATGAATGAAACAAAAAATGCAGGTATGCAACAAGGGTAGGTGCGGAGTTCTAATGAGTTCCGAGGGGCAAATTTTCTGCGGACAGACAAAATGAAGGTAAAAGAATGCGCGTGACTTTGATGAAATGATGCATTCTTTTTGTGACAACTATAAGGGGGTGCAGTTTTGACCGGTCTGGGAGTTGTATGCGGTATGCCATTGGACTTCTAAGAAATTTTTATGTTGTATTTTACTAGAAGTTTGTCTGCAAAATTGAACTTTGTTCAAGGACAATTGCTGTGAAATTTTGGAATTGCATGCTTTTATTTAAGCCAAGAAAAGATCATTTGGGGTGGTGCAGCAGACTTCAAAGATTTAAAGCTACTTGTTAAAAGAAATCTTTCAGTAACTGTTTGCAATTTGGTTTAATCTGTTGTGACGTTGCATTGACTTCCTATGATTCCGACTGATCGCCGAATCAACATCTGCAAAGGGGTTTGCATCTCACTAGCAAAAGATTGTTGCTGCTCTTTGGAATATGAGGAAAAATGTTTAGCAGGGCAACGATCAGAAGTAATCCTGCTGTTTAGCGGTGCAACTACTTTATTTCAAGTACTTCATCTAGAATCCAAACCAATTCGATTGGGTCCAGCCGTTTTTATATATCTCTGGATTTTCGCACTATTGCTGCCATGTCTCGAATATGATATGAGGAATGGATTCAGAGCAAAAATAGGTCAATTCAGATGCATGCTAAAGTGAGTTAACACTCTTGTTAAGCAAAGGACGCTGTGTGAACAAGAAAATCTAAATTGTATCACACCTTACATTTAAGCATGTATGGCTAGCATAGAAGGATGTATAGTTTTTTGGTGGCAATCTATGTTTTCTTACCAGCGAACGACTTGTGCGAGGGCCGAGACCATGCCTGCTGGATGGCTACCTGATTTGTATGGTCCAAAAAGGCTTGCTTTATTTTCGGTTATGCTTCGATCGGAATTGGAGGCAGTTTGTTGTACATCCAAATCCGCATGATTAACGTAATTTTAATCCGCATACCTCAAATTGCTAATTCATTGCACAAAAAGATTTTTGTACCTTTTTGATTACTAGAGCAACCCAAGGAGAAAATAGTCGATGTACCACTGTGATATTCTCAACAAAAAATCAGTATGAAGCTGTTCAATTGCATTATTATGCTGGATCGTTTCATAAATTTTCTTTGAAGAGCAAAATAATATATATTACAGTAAGAAAATGAGTTGTACGTCTTAAATGCAACAGCAACCAAGCAATTGGAATAATAAATTCCAACGAGAATTAAAATAAAATGATGAGCAACATAATCGGCCTCCAGTAGCATCAACTTCAGACTAAATACACGATCTAACTCCTCCAATTACAACATGGTTAGTGATTATTGTTGTTGATGCTCCATGTCAAACCAGAAAAAGACAGAAGCCCGTGCATAAATTACACGAACTTGCTGCAATGAAAGAGCCCCACTGGCTAAAACAGCCTTAGCACCTCCCTCAATTCTAGTTTGGGAAACAGACACACTGTCACTGCAGCTCTTTACAGCAGATGGCACTACCTCGTACTCAGTGGCACTGGCTGTGCTCACTATTGCATATGAGAGATGGTCCAATGGATTTGACTCACACTGAAGAATACAGCTATCGATTATTAGCCTTCCACTCCTATGAAGCAGGCAGCAACCAAGCTCTGCCCGGACTGTCAAATTAGCCAGTTTACAGGTGGATGAAAACTCCAGTGCACTGCACAAGAACATAAACAGAATATAAACAGCATATACGGAGAATTTTTGGTCAACAGTGAAGCAGTTTCAAGACCGAAGTTAAAAAGTTAGATGGACAGCTATATTTCATTATAAACAGCTAAACAAACAGCTACATACTTTTCTATACACAAATCAATTGCACAACAAAAGTGGATAAAGCTATCTGACAAACATCTTTCCTAGAGCTCATCGCTAGTTCACTACTACAGACTATAACAATCCACACCACCAACTAAACCCTTCTGAAAATGCCCATTGCACTCTTTACACAGCAAACACTCTATTCTAGGCAAAAGAATTGACGAACCCGTGAAGCCACTCAATAACATGTTATTTAGACCCACGAAAGATTTAACTCCAAAAACATTTTAGAGATAATTGCATAGAATAAATCAGAATAAAAAAGAAACCGATTTCAAAATACTACTATAATTAACTGTTTCAAGAAAAATGGAGCCAAGGTTGTCATTATTTGTTAAATAATTGAAAGTGTAAGAAGCCGCTTTCTGTAATCAGACAACAAAGTTCAGAACAATATATTTTAAACCGAAAAAGAAAGATCGGGGATACTCCACATAATTGGAAATGACCTTGTGGAAGGTAAATCAATTTATATCAAAGACCCAAAAAGAATTTAATCTTGTTCTATGAAATAGCAGAGCAACAATTTTATCAGCATTGGTTCTAAAGGATTATGTACACTGCAAGCATTCAGTTAAAACAAGACATTGCATATACTAGATATTATCAATGAAATTTCCTACTGACTCTCTGTACAAAAGAAATGCAAGAAAAGCTTTCTCTAAAACCCATCAAAGCCATGTGCGCTAACCATCTCATATAAGACGCAAAACCCATAACTATTTCATGATCGTATATAACATGAAAAGATATTACTGGGCCAAAAACAAAAAAGAGCAAGGTAATCTTCTCATTTATTTTTGCAATTGATTCTGCATTTCACAGTTCACCTCAACTTTATTTTTCTTTACTAACACAAAATCGTTTGTTTACTCTTCAACCAAGAGTTAGTCTTCGATACATCACCTGCTGAATTTTGGTACCATGCTCTTTTATGATCAGTTTCCAGAGTCTCGCCATGATTTCCTTCTGCAGACAGATTTTGATATGAAACACAAACTCTACTATCCATAACAACCCAAATATGATTTTTATTATCCATTACGTTCAAAAGCTTTTATCATTTGTTCAATTTTTTATATCTCACAGAATGGTCAGTTATGTATTACCCCTTATATGAAGGAGAAAATACTCATGATTAATAGGTGGTTCTGTAGGCAAGGACAACTTGGATCAGAGATCTCCCCCAGTTTTGATGTGTCAAGCATTTTGGACTGACCTCACATAAAGAAAACTCCCCTTCATTACTTTTAACTTATATCCAAAGTTGCATCTTGCCTTCGTTTACTTAAAATAATTTCTTTAGGCTATGCATAACTTTAAGAAGCAAAATGTCATACCCACACTAGATAAACTTTCTGTTGAGTGTGGTAGCTATCCAAGAATGGTGCCACTCAGTAGGCAACAAATAGCATTTTTCCTTTCAAAAGATTCAGAATAATTCCAACAACCAGAAAAATGATTATATTCTGATAAGTGGACCTCATCCACCAAGTACAAATTCATAAAACAAGTCATTTAACTTGGTTGTTGGCTTTCTGAATGTGCTAACCAACACTTCTGCAGATGCTGTACTAGAGACAGCCCAACCATTTTAGGAAAAAATCCAATTAAACTAAGATGTTTTAAATTATCTCTTGCCTGATTCTAAAGCCAGGTCACAATTCTGAGGTTGTCTTGTAAATGCTATTCCCCAGCAAAAATAAAGGACATATATGAAACATAGAACTGCATCTTAGCACACACTCCATTTACTCAAACAAAAAAAATAAAATTCTGCCCTGCAGCAAAACTCAATCAAATTAATGTGGTTTCCCTTGAAGAATTTTTTGCAACATGAAACTTTCTACATCATAGACATCTTAATAACTATTTCATTAAACTCTAGATAACAGAAAGTGAACCAGCATACCAGAGAAACTTCAATTTTATCACATACATACAAGTCATCTTGTTATTGCCAAGAATCTTCAGAGGGGAATAGGTACCCCCTCCTACCTTTATTACTAGAATAATAGGGCTGGAAGACATTTTTAAGCATGAAGTGTAGAACTCTATCAAATAAGCACACATGAGGAAGCAAAGAAAGAAACATGAGGTGCAGTTTTTAACTATAAAATCACTCTACCTAGTACACTTAAACTCCTCTGCCATTAGGAAATTGATGCCAGCTCAACTATGAGGTTGTTTAGATTAGTCAAGACATGAAAGGAAGCTAGAAGGTCTTTTTCAACAATTCCACCATCAATTGGTTCTCTGAAGTACTTAAATAGGTGACAATGTGACAATAGATAACGAAATTCGGTTTGATACTTCAGGACATAGCTTCAGCTCATTGACATATGCTTTGTGGATCACCCATTTTTTTGTCAACCTTCTTTTCACAAAACAAGAAAACATGGTTGAGATGGTTTATCCTTAATAGACAAGGAAAACATATCATTCATAAGTGCCTTCAGTCTGCACATTAGAGCTCATTGATCATAAACACACACTAACAGATTCGACATTCACATTTTTAACTTCATTTTAACATTTTACATCTTCAATCCAAAGAAGTAAATCAGAACAATTCTCATTGGCACATTCCAAATATTCATTGCTGGTATTTTTAAGATGAAAAGGCAAAACATTCTTCATTACATAGAAACTAACTGAATTGACTCACTACTTTATTTGTAGCTCTAAAACAGGGTCCATTTGGTTCATTGGAAAAAAAAGGATAGGATTACTAATCTCATGTCATCCTTTGTTTGGATGATTTTACCAATCCCATTTATTCTAAATTAATAATCCCAGAGGGAAGGTAGTACTATTTATCGTAGGAAGACAGCTTTATGTGATAAAATGACTTTTCAAAGTTATTTTCAGACAACCATGTTATATTAAATCATTTCCATACTTACCAGCCATAATATTGGACGTCCAAAAATGCATGAACAATATAACACTATCCAAACTCCAAACAACCATTTTACATAGATGAACAAATGAAAAATGAGTCACCTCAGGATAACTAATCCTGGTATGACTCCTTTATCCCATCCACAAAACAAGTGAGGCCACACTAGTTTAGAATGCTAACTGCACTTAAATGTAAACATATTTTCCGCTTGAATTCTTTCAGGAATCACAAGAATAGAATTGTTTCATGATGAGGTCAGGGGGGAAAAAAACAATATTCAGTAAATTACACTGCATAGGAATGCTAACTGCAGATGAACCTACACACAGACGCACACATATATAGGATCACATCATTAATCATAATAGAGACACTGTTATTCAGGTGAGAGAACATATTCTAAATATTAAACTGCTTGAGAATGATAACTTTGGATAAAATCAAACATGCAACAGAATTCTATCATTAATCGCCTAAAATATTTCAGAAAAAGATTTTCTACGAGTTCCATGATGGAGCACTTATTATCAATCTAATCAATAAATCATGTCAACTAAGAGCCTTTAAAATTCCCAAAGAGTCAATTTGATTATAAGCACTAGCAGCAATCAGATTTCAATTATAGCAACCTGGAGATGCATTTGAACAATCGCCAATGAAGGGATTTCCAGAGCTTCAGATGTGGTTGTTGGAAACTCCATATAACCTACAATCATTTCTAAATAATTGTCCAAGGTTATTTGTTCTTTCATCCTTTTCCATCCACTGGGGTAAATAAACAATTAGACTTCTCGGCATCCCGAAGAAGCACCTGTTGAATTTTTACTACTCTCGTTACATGTCTTCGAATTTAGCTTTTTAGCCATTTACTTAACATGCTTACTTCATCACAGCTCAAATCTTCTTTTTCATTTAAATTCCATGACCTCAATATTAGTATTCTGTCACAAGAAAAATCTACAAGCTCTTCCTTATTACTTTTCATGTATCAAAAGTAATATCCAAAACTTCAAGTTCATTCGCTCTGAAACGAACTACAAGCTGTAGTAACTACATCCATTCTCTGCAAATTAATCAAGTTGATCTTGTAATTTATTGCTTGAACTGAGTTTTGACACCAACAGACCTTATGAATTCCTGCAAGTACAACGAAAGGGACTGCATGCCTTTGAGCTGCTAATGCCACCATATTCAATCCAACAGGTGCTATAACCCCACCATTAGCCATCACAGCATGAGCTCCAACAATAACCTTAAAAAAGGAAAAAAAAATAATCAAGTGAAAAGCATGATGGAATTTAAAAAAGAAAATAATCAATAAGCCACAATCACTGCATACCATATTCACACGGGAAATCATTGCAAAGACAGCAGAATCGGTAATTACTGTGGTTTGAAGCCCCCTTGTAACCAGCTCTTTTGCGAGGGTATGTCCCTGATATCTGATTTTAGCGGAAGATGAATCAATTAAAAGAGTGGGAAATACTGGGAACCGAAACATACTAGAAGCTGTATTTTGGTATCTGACAAAGTAATTAGCCTCTTGTCTCACCTTGGAGCACCCTCTGCAACAAATACACGAAATGATCTCTTTTTCTCTTTTGCAGCGCACAGAAATTCCACTACCGTCCTTGAACTGCCCAAAGTCAATATTACCTCACTGAAACAAAAGATACATAAGAACCAACAGATAATCAGATTAAAATCAACTAGTATCATATCAAATACACTAACATACTACTTAAAAGGTTCAAAGGGGTAGCACCACATAAACTTCGACATATTGAAAGACAAACAAAATGTAAATACTGGACCTCAATTGAATCAATTCTTGACTAGCTTTTATTGAGCTAGACTTAAGCTCAAGCTACTACAAACATTTTCCAATTAGATCTCAGGCTGCAAAAACGTGAACCAACACACTCCTTTGCCTATATTCATATTTGGTTCTATTTCATTCTAGTTTCAATCACATATCCATACACTCTAGCAAATGGTCTGAACCATACTTTTATGCAATGGTAAGAGATGATTATCTCTATGGAGGTTTGAATTTTCGGTATTTATAGGGATTGAAATGGACATGCAAGGTAAGCTTGAAGAAAAAACAGAGACAAGAGTGAAGAAGATACTGAGAAGCAATGAAGGCAAGCTGGCCAATGTTACCTAACAGTTACCCATAGAAAGGTAAGCAGCCGAAATCACTGCTTGCTCAAAATGTAGTGTGCTAGGCATAGGATACTAACCAAGCCGTCATACAGTTGAACCACATGTTGCAATAAACATATGGGATCTTAGATCACCCAATTCAGTAATACAGAAATAGCTAATATACCATATTTGGCAAGAGTGCAAGATCATACTGATAGGCCATTTGCTGAGCCATTAGCTTTCCCTTTAACTGAGAGCAAGATCCATACCATGTCTATGAGCACACAAGCTATCACTGAGATTTCTATAAAGTCATAGCTGAAGAAGGCTCTACTGCTGATGTGCAGAATGCGAAGAAAAAAACTATTACTGTTTGGACAATTCCAGAAAGCAACAGCCTGGAGCTCCTTGCTTTTTTTTAATTGATTCCATGTGCTTTCCTTTATTTTAATCAACTAGAGGTAGCATACGTATTATCTGAAATTAAGAGTTTCTAGAAGTCTAAGCGTTGGACATAAGAACTCAAATTTGGTGGTCGCCCCCTACGGGTGGCAAATCTAATTGGGGATGTACATCTTTTCACTGAGTGCTTTCTTAGTTGTTAAATTTTCTTAGCTTCAATGCTCCCTTGGTGCTTAAAACGTCTCTGCACAGAAGGCTAGCTCTTTCTCTATATATGTCAGTTGTAATAGCTTACGAAGGTTGAAATGGAAAGAAATTGTCTTTTATTGAGCATTTTGACAACAACTTTGCTTTCTTACAGAGATGAAGGCAACCTACGCTCATATGCTTAATACAAAAGGAAGTCTAGGTGGAACTCCTAGAGCTTCTTACTTCTCCTTCTCTCACTCTCTTGCTTCCTCCTGAACTCCAACTTCTACACTCTTATTCTCGGATTTTGAGAGCTTAAAATGCTGAAACTATCTTCTAACCTTAAAGATTCTTTGTGCTGCATCAATTTATATAACCTGGCTAATGTAAATTTCTCCTTGAGCTGGTAGTTCGAAAATACTAATCATTATAATAAGCTCAGCTAAAAAGACACCACCATTACCCGCTTGAGTTTTATAATTAGGATGTTGCCACACTTTCCTTAAACAAGCAGGTAAGCCAAGATTAGTTAGTCCAAAGTCTGTACGAGTTCACTGGGATCGCCAATACCTTTGTTGACCTTTTATTGTAGGCATTTTCAATGATAATAAATTCAACTCTGACAACATGGGAAAATTCCTAATATTGATTATTCTCTTCTTTCGGGACAATACCTTAATGTTTCCCATATCTTTCCAATCATATGGAGGCTAATTGTTCATGCATATTAATCAATTTTAACAGACCTAGCAAGGCTGAAAAGAACTCCAAAGGAACATAAGCTTACATATATTGCATCTAAATAATCAATTCTAAAGGTTTTCTAACCAAATCCAGCTTGACAGAGGATGTGAAAACCCCCTGGCAATCAAGTCCAATCATTTGAATTCAGCTTCAGAAAAGCTTATTCACTTAAAACTCAACTAAGATCAATTGCTCCCATAATTCCAAGCAAGCACTACCAAACAAAACTTTTGGGAAAAGAAATAAATGAACACAATGAAAAACAATCAAGAAACACAAGATAATGAAAAAACAAAGCCCTCAGTTCAATGACTATAAACATTACATGGTAAGACATTCATCAACTCTCTTGAGAAAAAGCACACTACAACCTACTTTTTCATAAAGCTGAGTTGTTATTATCCTCCTTCACAGCAAAATGTCATTAAGTTATGACAAACTTACAGTGACATACTTTACCCAATTTTACAAAAATTAAGATAGAACTCAAAGCTAGATTTGTCAATAGTAACTTAATGAAGTTAGCAGTCTTGAGGAAAATTGCAAAGATCAATCTAGTACTCCCAAAGAAAATGGATTTAATCAAAGATGTAAGTGACAATTTCCTATTGTCTTCAGAAAAGCAAAGGCAACTTCAGTTCAATGAAGTTCTATCAAACCAATAAAAGGAAAACAAATTATCTAGAGAATATATAATCCAATTCCCACAATGCATTTTTAGCTAGTGTGGGTAGCCAACATGAAGGCAATATTTCAGCCATATCCCACAGAATCTTGTAACTGGACTTCTGCAATAGCATGTATTGAACTTAGTTCCACAGCCAGCCAACCAAACAAACATGCTAGTATGACAAAGGTAACTTTAATTGATCATACTCATTCATTTGAGAATATGATAAATAACATGAGCACATATTTCCTGTTCCCACTATGATTGATGACGTAAAACAAACTTAAGTGGTATTTAGAAGTATAAAAGAACTTTCACAAAAGCATTAAAGAAAGATACTTTTGATGTATATGCTCCACAGCTTGCTCAGCAATCTGTTCATGGCAAGTGACTATGTCTTGAATCAGTTCATTAACTGCCTCAATGACATTATGCTTTAGCCTTTTTGTGCTTGAATTCTTATCAGCAGCTGAGAACAAATATTAGCAGCACACGTCAAATGCCGAGACACTTAAAAGCAACACCAACATATTAAATTATGGTTTGTAAGTACACAAGGTGACCAGCATAGGTAAACTACTGAATAATCACTAGCCATGATGGCTACCGCAGAGAAACCAAGGTGCTTGGATCTATAATCACCAAGAATTCACATTCAACCGCCTAGAAACCAATAATGGGATTATTTATATAAATGGAGAAAATGGTATACTTACATTTGCTTTTTCCCTCAGAATCGCCTCCTGAAGAAGATGTATGAGGAACAGCTGCTGTATGTGGTACATCCTCAAGAAGCGTTTGCAAGGAGGGAGGCCTCAAAGTGCTTCTGGCAGCAGCAGCAACAGCTGCTGCTGATAAAGCGGGATGTTCATCATGCCCAACATCATCTTCATCGTCACTTCCAGCAGACAGACTCAGCCCGCCAATTGCAGCTGCAGTGAGAGAGAGATCCTCCTCTCTAATGATATGTAAAACACGCCTTACAACATTACCAACAGCAAGCTCTGCAACCAGTTATATCCAATATCGTGAAAAAGCAAGCAACAAATTACTGTAAGCAAATTATGGTATAAGTGCCCCAATTATGTATAAAATTATGTATCACTTTTCTCCACCCTATTCAATTATTTTCGAGATGAAAACGTACAATCACAGCACAACGGATTTTTATACATATACATTTCATTTCAGTTAATTCTTTTCTGTTTTGCACCATCTTTTTTTCCTTTTCCGTTTAAGCTCAGCCAGAAATAATTACTCTTTATCCTTGCATCATTGATAAATAAAATACCCTAAACAGTTTTATCAGTGATAAATAAAATACCTAACCAGTTTTTAAACTAACATAGAATTGAAAAGCCGCAAACTACAATTATTATATTAAAAATTACAAAAAAAAGAAAGAAAAACAGAAAACAAATAATGTTTCATTTTACATACCAACAGGATTAGCAGCTATTAGCTGCTCTCCAACAGCTTTAACAGCGTCAATTAGTGCTCCGGCCTGGTTTGTATTGGGAAGCCTCTGCTGCGAAATGAATGACCTCAGCACTTCCGCGGTTACCTTCGCCGTGGCCTTTGAGCCTTCAATTTTACTAGTTTAATCACAAACAAAATGGAACCCAGAAAATGAACAAACAAATAAATAAACAGAATTCATATTCTGGAAAAATTCGAGGGAATAATCTCATATGGATTACCGTTTTTTGAGCTTGATTAGAAAGTCGTTCACGAGAGCATGCACATCAGGCATGATTTTCAGCAGACAAAATTCACCTGAATTAAGCGAAAACTATATGAATACATAATTGAAAAGAAAGATGTGTACAAAATTGAAAAATTGAAGTAACTTTTGTACAGAGATTGCATAGATTGAATATTACAGATGAAGGGAGGCAATCGAAGAATCTCAAAAGTGATAACTTCTTTGTTGTATTTGGGTTCTGGTGGGGGATTAGCGAGGGCTTAGGAGGGAATTTGATTCGTGGCTTTTGAGCTGGGAAGGTTTTTTAATTTGTGGTGATTGTGTTTGGATATCAAAATATTTTGTTGCATCGTAAATATATCTTTCAATCCATTTTTTTTATTTTACATACATCATATCACAAAAAGTATTACTATAATTATTTCAAATAATACTCTATCCAAACAAGGGCTTTCAAGAGTTGTAAGCCTGTGATTTTTTTTTTTTTTTTTTTAGTTTTATCTACCTTCTAATAGGTAGAGGGAAATTTTTATGAAAAGTTTTATGAGGGACTTAGTGGCAAAAGAAATTAGGATGGGAATTACTAAAATTTATTTAGTTATTAAGTGTATCTTTTAGAGGTTATTTTAAGACTTTTAATATGACCCATATTATCATGGGTAAAAAACAAAACAACTACTTGTAATTAAACGAGCATGCAGAAAAATCTTGCGTAATTTCAAAATTTATAATCCGATCCCTAGTGGTTTGAACTAAATTGAAAAGTATTACGAAAATCGTCAAAACTAACGTATTTGATGTAACAATCCCACCTTCTCTTAGGGCGTATCACCTCAAAGGTTAGCGAACTGCCTGTCCAGCTCTCGCTAGAATTACTAAATCAAAATTCACATAAAGTACTAAAACGCGCAATTTAACTTCCATTCATCAACCAAAACTATATACAATGGAGTCGCTAAAGATTCAACTTAAAATATAAGCCAAAGTATCTAAACTTATACAAACATATGTGAAGTATACAAATACAGAGGAGGTTAAACAAAATAAAACTAAAACTAACTCAACTCTTTTTCCAAAATCACGTTTTCAAAATTTTGTCCCTTGTAAGGAAAACAAAGGGTAACAGGGTAAGCTTTCTCACAATGAGGTGCCAAAAGGTCACACAGTCACAAATCACATAATTAAATTTTTAATCGATCAAATATAAGTATCAAATAATGAAATAAGTAAACACCACAACTCATACAAAGCATTCAAGTAAAAGGATACAGATGGTTCTTAAGAGTCAATTTCCCCGTTTCATTAACTTGTTCCAAACCCGTTGACACTCCGTCAACGTTTAAAGAGAGAAAACAATGTTTGTAGATTTCCATTTTACACCAGTTTTTCGTCCACCAAACAAACCCCTCACTGGAGCCGAACACCAAACAGAAACAATGGCGGGAATACTTGAGTATATCCAAGCAAGAACAAATATGGTCGATGAGATAACTCTCCAATCGACTTAATCAAGATAGAGCTACTGAGACGGGAATGAGAGGCACCTCCTACTCGAATTGAGTGTGATACATGCTATTGCTCAACACTAGGATCGATGAGATAACTCTTCAATCGATTTAATTAAGATAAAGTATTGAGACGGGAATGAGAGACACCTCCCACTCGAATTGAGTGTGGTACATGCTGCCGCTCAACACTTACAAGTCAAGCACAAGTATAAATACAAGTACATTGTCGCGCCCCATTTTTTGAAATATAAATAAATAAATGGTTTAAAAAATGTATTTTTTGATTCAATTTGTGATTGGAAAATGAATTGTGATTTAAAAGAAAAATGGGTCTAAATAGGGGTTTGAGAATGCGACGATTTGACCCAAAATTATAGTTTAAAAAGGGTTTTTTGAAATAAAAAAATCGGAGTCGCCACTTGGTAATGAGTTAAGGTGTACCAAGTCACCTAAAAATGAATTTTTTAGAATAATAGGAAAAAGTAGTAAGAAACCCCTTTTGAACGACTCCTAGTCCACGTAAACCAACGAAAAAGGTTCGGGAGTCACATTTGACGAAGGGGAAGGCAAGGATAAAAATCCAAGGCACCCCTTCGACCTAACCAAGGCTAGTTGCGTGATTTAATCAAAAATTTTCTTGTTTTAACCAAAGAATTTATTACATTTGGATGTACTACATGAATGCAAATCCTAGACCTAGGGGACATGGGGAAAATTTCTCTTCAAAGGTTGAGTGGTGCCAATCACATTAATTGTGAAACCCAATAATGACCCTTTGGAGAGGTCACACATAATCCTAAATGACGTAAAAAATGAGTGAAACGAATGCATGTCATGTGAAAATGTGAGTTTGTGTGAAATGAAAAAGTGATAAAAACAAGAGTGTGTAAGTGGAAGTGTGCAAATGGATGTACAAGATAAGGTGGGTAAAGAATGATGATGTGAAAATAATGTAAAGTGCATGTGTGCGAGTGATATGGTATAAAATGTAAGTAGTTGAGTGAAAACGTGCAAAGGTAGTGTGAAGTGAGAATGTGGAAAAAGGGTTAGAATATAAAGTAGAAGTGTATGTGATAGCGAATGAGTAAAATGCATGAATCCTATAGGAATGCATCAAGACGGGAACGGGGAATCCTAACTTTGTGACTTTAATTTTCCCTTTGATTAGAAAGGATAACTAGCGTGCTAAGGCTATTTTGTAGCCATACTCGCTCGTTTCCCTTATCGAAAGGGGACACTCAAGCAAATGTACCCTATAACTAGCATGAGATGCAAAAATCCTAAAATGAGGGGAAAAGGGGTTCGAGGAGCATGTCAAATGATAAAAACTAAGAAAAATGCATGAAATGAAGTGAAGCATGCAAGCATGGACTCACGAGAGAAATCCCTAAGGGTCTAGCGTTGGACTAGCCCATTCTATGAATTCCTGCTAGCGTTGGACTAGTGGAAACGTACATTCATCCATCACATTCATTCATGGTTATAGAAAGCAAATAGACATGCCAAACACTCATAAACACATAACACATAACACTTAGCATGCTTGACTAGATGCAAGAGGCTAATAAAGCAAGTTAACACGTAGCACTTAAGCATGCAAGTCACACAAAGCAATTAAGGCCCTAACTATTACATTTTTAGGGGGGAAGGCCTACTAGAATCTAAAAGGGGAAAAGGAATAAAATAATTAAATCCCAAACTATTACAAGCCAAGAGGTGTACACATACCCCATTAAAAAAATAACTTACTAAAAGCAAGAGTAAATAAAGTAAAGGAACTAAAGAGAGGCAAGGAAAGCAAATTAAACATGCAAATTTCACTTAGCACATTAGATCACATAGGAGAGACACAAAAAGGGATAAAAGAAATTATACCGCCCCCTTTTGAATGGAGTCCAAATGAAAGAAAATTGGCTTCAAAACAATAAAAAGGTCACGGTATCTCAAATAGTAAAGTATAACAAAGTCACCAAATCTCTCCTAATTGCAATTTAAATGAAATCAAATACTACATAGTTTCCAATAAAGGGATCCGCCAAGGACTCAATTGCAAGTATAAATCAACCATTCAAAGCCAATTGAAAAATTTTAGAAAACTTTGAAAGTCCGAAAGCAAGAAAAAGGCCAAAAGCCAATTTATTTCAGAAAATTCAAGAAAATAGGCGAACACAAGCTCATTTAGACACAAGGTTCACAAATCCATGCATTAAATATCACCTTAGCAAAACATGGTAACCAATGAAGACACACAAGCCAAATGAATTGAAACGTTAATGCTGCCAAAGACTCAATTGCAAGGAATCAGCCCATAATTGGGCCTTAGTGCAACAAAGGGGAATTAGAGGGGTTAAAGTGCAATTTTTATAACATTTTGCATGCATGCAAACGAATGCCAAAGGCTTCTTTACTTCTGCAATTTTCTGCTGCCACTTCCGTAGCTTATAGCAACCCAGAGAATACACAAAGTTCATTGATAGCCAACTCAACTCACATGAATTCCAAATCGTCAACTTTAAGCAATAACTATTTATCATTAGTGATCCCAACAGAGAGTCTTCAAAAAAAAAAAAAAAAACCAGGACAAAACAGCCGAGGTTCTCAACCTTTGTTCAAACCTTCAAACCAGAACATTCAATGAAAACATGCTAACAAACTGAATCACAAAGCAACCAAAGTATTAGACATTTGTACAAGGGTTTTCAAGACAATCATCACACAATCCATGAAGATGCCTGCTACAAATTTCTACAATTCATTCATGCAAAGTTACGATGGAAATCTCTGCAGTAACTCTCGGCCACTGCTAAAGAAAAAAAATCTGCAACAAACTAGCTGCTAACCTTCACTTTTCAAGCATGGATTTTACCCTCAAAACACCATCTTAAACGGAAACAAATTCAACCAAACAATCAAAACTTTGATATAAACCACAAACCCGCAGGATTTTATCATCTAAACTTACAAACATATTAGAATACAAAACCTGCAATTTTCCTGGTGCCCGACCCGTGACATGAAGAATGAATGAAACATTCGCATGATTGAAAAAACAACTCCAAATTAAGCTCACTTGCAGATTTTTACTTGGAAAATTCACAATATAAAAACCATAGTTCTAGTTCCTTTCCCCCATCGACAAATTCACAAGCAAAACATCCAGGGTGGAGGGCAAACAGATGCAAGCATCACAGCAAAGTTTCAACCTTTCTAACATGATTTTTATAATCTATGGACAGCAAAACAAATGAAAGGCGTTACCTTTATCCCTTTCAAGGGGAAAATCAGGGTCTGGGATGATGAATAGGGTGTCCTTGCTCAGCCCAAAAGTTTTATCTTTCCCGCTACCGAACGCTCTTCCTCTGGTTTCTTCAACAGCACACCCACTCCTTGTTTTCCTTTGCTCTCTCTGGCTTGCTATCTCTCAATCTACTCTCTGTTTTTTTCTATTCTTGCCTTCCTTTTCTATCTAGCCGACCCCCCTTTTCGTTTTCACTTTCTGTTTTTCCAATCCTCACGGCCGCGCCTCCCTTCTGTCTTTTTCTCTCAATCAGAAACCAGTCGCTCCTTCTTCTCCGTCACTTTCCACTTCCTTTTCCCTTTTCACCTTGCTTCACTTAGCTATCATCACCGTCCCTTTCTCCTCTCAACCCTCTTTTAACCATCCCTTCTATCTTTCTTTTCTTTTCCAGAATTTTCCTGCCTTCACCCTTCTCTCCCTCAAGAAACTCTCTCCGCTTTCTCTGGTTTTAACCGTCCCCTCTCTAAACTTCCTATCCCCGTACCCAAAAAAACTCCCTGCGGCTGCTGTTTGTCTTACCTTTTATATGGAACCCAAGGTTCCTAAACCCTCACCCCAATGGTGAGGATGCAAAACCTCCCTTGCCTTCACATCCAGCCCTCCGTGGCTGTCCTTGCAAGCTGCGGCCAATACGCAGCTTCATGCCGCGTCTTTTTTTTTTTTCAACTAATTAATTAAACAAAATTGATAATAATAACAATAATAATAATAACAAAAACAACTTAATTAACATTGGATAAAAATAAATAAACTAGAAACAACAAAATGCAACTTTCCATTTTTCCTTTTTTTTATTTTTTTATTTTTCTCATTTTTCACTTTTTTTTCTTTTTCTTTAAGAAAACATTGTATTAAAACAACTCAACATATTTTTTGAATATTTTTCCTTTTTTTTTCTTTTTTCTAGAAATTCTACGCTAAGAATAAAAACTAAACTAAAAAAAACTAAAAACTAAAAAGTGAATAAAACTAAAATAAAAAACTGAAAATAAAAAGTAAATGAAATTACACCAAAAATTTGGTGTCTACAGTTTGCCCCTCTTTGTCTGAGTTTTGGAAAAACTTGAGACAAAGAAGTAGACACCAAATACTTACCTGCATTATTCGGCTGCAAAGTGATTCCAATGAACAAGAATTCTAAAACGGGACTGACCCGAATATGAATTTAAAACAGGACTGACCCGAACAGGAAATTAAACGGGACTGACCCGAACAGAAATTTAAATGGGATAGACCCAGACAGAAATGTAAATGGGATTGACCCAGACAGAAATGTAAAATGGGATAGACCCACGGGAAAGTAAATGAAGTGCTCACTGGTGGGACTGACCCATGTTCAGTGGCAAAATAAAAATAAAAAGGAAAATGCTCACTAGTGGGACTAACCCACGGCTAGTGGCGATAAAAACGAAATACTTACCAGCGGGACAAACCCAGCTCCAGTAGTAATGAAAATGCTTACTGGCGGGACAAACCCAACTCCAGTAGTAATGAAAAATGAAATGCTTACTGGCGGGACAAACCCACGCTCCAGTAGCGATGTAAATGAAATGTTGGTATGTTTGAAAAAGCTGTATAAGACTTGCTTGGAAAATTATCCAAAGATTTGCCCCAGTGTAATGAATTGGTCAGTGCGATAGAACCCAGTTCTGCCGAGCTTGGCGGGATAAAACCCAGTTCCAACGTGATGTAAGCGGTCAGCGGGATAGAACCCAGTTCTGCCGAGGTTGGCGGGATAAAACCCAGTTCCAACGTGATGTAAGCGGTCAGCGGGATAGAACCCAGTTCTGCCGAGGTTGGCGGGATAAAATCCAGTTCCAACGTGATAAACGGAGAGCTTACTGGCGGGACAAACCCACGCTCCAATAGCAAAGAAAATGAAATGCTTACTGGCGGGACAAATCCAGCTCCAATAGCAAAGAAAATGAAATGCTTACTGGCGGGACAAACCCATACTCCAGCAGCGGTGAAAAATGAATTGTTTAGACAATCGGACAGTGGGATCAAACCCGAGCCTGCCGTGATGAACTTGATTTGATTTTTGACTTTTTGATTTTTTTGATTTTTTGATTTTTGATTTTTTGATTTTTTTGATTTTTTTGAGACTTGTCGAAATAATTTGCCCCTGTGTGGGTTGAGTTTTTGCAACCTGAGTCCATAGTTGATTCTGCTTTGCCGTGTTGTTGTACCTTTTGATCGAATTTGCTTGCAATATTTTTCGATCTGCCTTTATTCCCTGGAGAACTCTTTCCGGCACCGGTTCCAGTGCGGGGTGTGATTGCTTTCATTTGTGCATGTAATTTTCTGCAAGAGAGAAAAAACAAAGAAATTGCCACCATCATTTGATCCGTTTTCCTTCGAGAATCGTGTAAACATGAGTCTTTCAATGCCTTTATCAACTTTTGCTGCGGCAGCCGATTGAGTTGGATTTCTCACCCTGAGGCTTTTCCGATTTTCAAACCGACCAGGCATGTGCTTTGCCATATTGTGAAGTCCGTATAGCTGGCTTGGCTGAATTTCAACTATTCCCAAAAGATGACTGAATCCAAGTATGCTTTTGAAATAAACCACGGGGATTGTCATTTACCACAATTCAATGATAAAGAATGAGGTATGCAAGAAAAATTCACATGTCATGTAAAAATGAATATGCACAAGAATGCACTCATAACCATTTGTGATTAAATTCTACAAAAATGCCATGAATGCAAGTAATTTTGGAAAAAAATGAGTTTCCTAAGAATGTATTTGCAAAAGAATGTTTTACAAAATGACACAGCTTTGGCTAACGGATGTCATATTCGAATCTCTGGGTATCCTTATTCTGGGATTCAGTATTGGCAGAAGTATGACAAAAATGAGGAGAAATCCACATGAACCAGGTCGCCAGCCGTTCCTCCTCGTGCTCGCTTACTGCAAAAACCTTACCTTGGCTCCTTTTCGGGTTTTCACCAAGGTTGCCCCCACCTTTTTTTGTTTTTGTTTTGTTTTTCCTTTTCTTTTTCTCTGTTCTTCTTTTTTTTTTCTTTCTTTTGAGGTGCCCTTTCGGGTTTTTACCTAAGGAAGCAATGGAAGAGTTCAACCATAATCGCCTCAGAAATGTAAGTTGGAAAAAATGCTGACATCAGTAAAATGCGCTTCCCTTATAGATTTAATCGAAGGCACCATGAACATCACTTGTCAGTTGATTAGCAACTTTCCAATAGAAATACAACAAGTGATTAAAGCCAGGACTTTGTGCTTTTGTAATGAGGTCAGGTGGGGGTTTTTCAATAAAAGTTGAGGCTTGAAAGCAAATTTTAATGAGAAGTGTGAAATAACCTGAGATTGCATCATTTTGAAATTATCTCCAATTTTGAACGATACCGAGGAAATTTGCCCCAGTTTGATTGGATATTTCTTTCTTTGCATTTTCTTCATTGCATTCTTCTCACTTTTTACATTTTTCTTTCAAAAATTAAATTTGCCCCAGTGTGGGGTTCTCTTTTCCTTTTCATTTCTCTTTCAAAATAAATTTGCCCCAGTATAGGATTTTTTTTTTCTGATCATCTTTTTCAAAATGAATTTGCCCCAGTGTGGGGTTTGCAATTCTCAGGGGCTGCCAAACGAAAAAATTATTGTTCTGATAGCTCAAAAGGGACAACTAGGGATGAAATGTTTTGATTGGAAAGAAAGATGGCCTGACTTTTGCCTCGTCTCTTGCATGATTTCCTAGAAGTAATTTGCATAATCAAATAAAGAATTTCTTACATATGTCTGTCTATCCATGAATGCCCTGCCAGGTAATACCTTTTGAACATCCAATGAGCTTTACCAATTTGAAGCAAACTTGCCTTCGACTTCATCTTTCATTACTTTAGCACTTTGTTCCCTTCTTCAGAAGATCGGTGGCGGTCCCTTTTATTATGAACACAGGCCATGAATTTTGACAAAATTGGTCATGGTACATAGCATTCAACTGCTTTTCATCAATCTGAATCAATCGTTGATGACACTGCTTTAACCAATCAACTTTCAGCCTGGCCGGAAAGGGATTTTCTCAAATGAAGGGATTTTTCAATGTATGGCTTTCCCAAAGAAAGGATTTCTCAACGAGGGAATTTTTAATGAAGGGTTTTCTCAATGAAGGCTTTCTCGAAGAAGAGATTTCTCAATGAAGGGATTTTTCAATGTATGGCTTCATCGGATTCCAGAACAATGATATTCAAAGGGTCAAGTAATTTCATCTTTGGCCATCTTAAAGAATTAAAAAAAATTCAGGACAATAATCAAATAAACAAATAAAACAAATTATGCATTTCATGAAACTCCAAACTAAAGACAAAACTCAATTGCAAAAGACGCTTTCATTAAGCTATTCACATATGCAAGAAAAAGTTTTCGTGAACTTTAGTAAATAACAACCCTTAGATTTACTGAAACTCCCTTTGAGAGAGAAGATATTCGGCCATCCAAATTGTGCAAAGACCCTTCAGGATTTTCAAATTTCGTCATTGGAGGTGGATGCCTCAAAGGCGTCTTTGTGTTCGGGAAAGGGGTTTGTACTTATGTTCGGTCCTTGTTCTGCACTTCTTCTAATCAATATTTCCCCCGCCTCGATCATTTCTTGGACTTTCTGTTTAAGTGCTCTACAATCAGTAGTTGGGTGGCCAGGTGCTCCCGAATGATAGACACAAGTGTACTGTGGATTATATCCACCAGAGATACCATGAGGGTAAGCTGGAGGGGGAATTTTGCCGATTTTACCGGCGATTTTTAATTGTTCATATAATCGGTCCAAAGGTTGGCCGAAATTGGTGAATGTTCGAGAACGATTTTGATCGTGGGTTCCAGTATGTTGGGGGTAGTTGTAGATGGGTCTGTTTGGTCGGGGAAATTGTTGATTGTAGAGAGGTCGGGGTCGAACTTGTTGGAAGTTAGGTTGGGATATTTGAAAAGGGGCCATAGGCGAGTTGTTGTAGTTAGGGCGAGGTCGAGGATGAGTGGTATTGGTATGGTAAACAGGATGAGAGCTTGAATAGTAAGGATAAGGGTTTGAGTAGGTAGGGTATTGTCGAGGTTTGGGTCTTGGAACAGGGTTTCGATTCCAGACAAAAGCAGTTTCCCCCTCTTGCTTTTTGAATTGTTGCTTCTTCCCATTACTACCTTGGTTTTGCAAGGCATCCAACTGGGATTTGAGGGCAGAGACATTAACAATCTTCCCAACTTTCACGAAGTCATCAAACTCTTCAAGTTTATTGACAATAGCGGCAAACGAGCATCCAGTCATGCGGAAAATTTCTTCAAAGTACGGCGGATCATGTGCTTTAATGAAAGTGCGTATGATTTCGTCCTCGGTCATTGGTGGCTCGACTTTTGCAGCTATTTTTCTCCACCTTTTGGCATAAGTCTTGTGATCCTCGGAGGATTTTCTCTTTATCCCTTCCAACGCGGTTCGTGTCGGAGCCAGCTCGCAATTATACTCGTATTGCCTTACAAACGCATTGGACAAGTCCAGCCAGGTCTTTGCCTCTTCAGGTTTCAGCTTGGAATACCAGTCGAGTGCATCCCCCTCCAGACTTTCTGGGAATAGCCTTAAAGGCAGATTTTCATCATCTGTTGGCCTACCCAACTTGTTGGCGAACAATCGGAGGTGTGTCTTGGGATTGCCTGTCCCATCATACTTGTTAAACTTCGGAGTTTTGAACCCCTCAGGCAATTGCACATTTGGAAAGAGACAAAGCTCATCATAGTCCAATACTCCTTGCTCGTTTAAACCCTGACTTTTCCTCATAAATTCATCAAAACGGTCAAGGCGCTTGAGCAACTTCATATCAACAGGAGCAGAACATTCTCCTATCTCTGGCTTGTTTTGAATGGTATGGTCTGGCAAGAAAGGCTCAGCAGTAGCGTGATAAAAAGTGTGTAACTCAGGGGGTATATTTGAGGTGATGTGAGGTTGTGGGCCTTGCATGTAAGTAGGGAAAAATGAAGGATCAGGAGGGTAAGTGTATGGCAAATGTATGGTGGGATATGTGAAAATTCCTTCGGGTGGAATAGGAAAAAATGGAGTAACGGTGACTTGAGTTGAAGGGATGACAAACGGTTCTGGCTCAGCCTGCTTGACGGGTGTAGGTTCGGGTTGAACTCCACTGCTGATTAGCTCGTCAATCAATTTCCTTTGGGCCGCCATCTCAGATGCCATTTCACCAAACTTAGTAAGCATTTCGGTTAGCTGAACCCCCAAACTCGTAGTCTCAGGCTGGGCGGTAGTAGCAGACCTATCCGATGGTTCCGGTTGTGAACTCATATTTACACGACTCCTCTGAGCTTGAGTACGGGATCGTGTTATGATGGGGTTTCGACGAGAAGCTATGTTTAAATATTACCTGAGAATTTTTGAAAAGATTGCCTTTAGATTTAAACCTTGCTTAGTTATTCCAATAAAGAAAAAAGAAAAGAAAAAGGCAAGAGTTAGTAGATATCCAGAAAATTCGGATGCATGTCCTACGGGGGAGCCCTTTTATGCCAAAGGTAGGCTTAGCATGAAAATGCAATCCTCTGAGGTAGGCACTATACCATATCTGATGGATCTGATCAACTCATTGAGTGAAAAATAATTTTGAAAATTTGGCCAATTGGAGAGACGAAAGACACTTGTCAAAAGGAGGTCAACGTCCGAATGGATTGATCACTTTTGATTGATACAAGAATTTGCAAAAACACACGGGTTTGACCTTGACAAACTTCCTATCGAAGAAATTGGAATTCCTTGATAAAATTTTCTCAGTGAAGCACGGGTCAAAACTCCAACTGATCAAATGTCTGGATGCAATGAAAGGTTTTCTCAAAATCGACTAGGTTTCCAAATTGAAATTCGTCATTGAAACCCTAATTGGTCAAATGGATTGAATGACATTGACAATTTATTTAAAATCGACCAGATTACCCTAAAAAGGGAAACGGGTCAAATGAATTGAATGAAATTTAATTTATCCAAAATTAATCAGATCACCCTAAAAAGGGTAAATTGATCAAATAGATTGAACGAAACTTGATTTATTCAAAATCGGCTTGGTTGCCCTAAAAATGGGTAAATTGGCCAAATCAATGAAATTGAATTAGTGATTTATTCAAAAATCGGCCGAATGACCCTAAAAAAAAAGTAAATTGGTCAAATGAATTGACGATTTATTCAAAATTTACCGGATGACCCCTAAAAAAGGTAAATTGGTCAAATGACCCTAAAAAGGGTAAATTGGTCAAATGACCCTAAAAAGGGTAAATTGGTCAAATGAATTGACGATTTATTGAATGAATAGGCAAAAATGGATTGGTTGAATTGTCCGGCCATTGGTTATTTCAAAATTATTGAGGTGCATTAGTCTATGACTTTCTAAAAATCAAATTTTGGCCTCAATTTATTTATCGTCTCAATAGGAGGAATCATTTGTGAATTTCTTCAAATTAATATCCTTCACGCAAGGGATTTTTACCAATTTTTGATAAAATGGCCAAAAAGTGATTATTAGATGCTCATATTCCAAAGATCACTCTATGAAAATGATCGGATCCTACCTTACCTTGTGCACTACCCCTTTGGATGGTATAAAATGTAAACGTGCAAGTCTCACTGGATTAAGTATCCGAGACACAAGGTGACTTATTCCTAAACACGGGATTCCCTATGTGGCATTCCCTTTCTATGGTTTATGCGTGATGCCATTTATTAAAACGATGTAAATATGTGACCAATATGGCCTAAAGGACATAAATGATACATCGGGGGGAAAAGGTCTAAAAATGAAATGTATTTATTAAAAATCAAGTGTAATAACTGAAATTTAAACATGTGAGTCATCTAGTGGGTAAGTCACTAAAAGAGTGCCAAAAAGACCTCTTATTGCTAAGGCACATGAATGCAATCCAAGAAAACAAAAGAATGGTTAGTGCAATTGATAGTACACATAACATATTGGGAGCAATTAAGAAAAGAAATACAATAAAAGCCAATAAAAGGGGTGGAACCCCTTCCCTCGTGCCTAATTGTGCTTAAAAGAGGGTGAGGTTGACTCTAACCTAGGAAAATTCTAACATGGATGCATGAGGCTGGGGCTCACTAATGCAACTAAACTCGATAAGGTTTAAAAGGTCCCCAAGCCTTCAGACCTAAAGGCAAAGGGTCATCATTCCCAAGGCCTTCGATCGGTGGCTCGAGTGATCCCTTAGGTAGCGCTATGAGCGCAGCGCACACCATCCGCCTATCCAAGGCGATCGATCCTAATCCTACAAGGCGGTGTGGGAAACGCCCACGAAAATAAAATAAAATGGGATAACAATAAATAAACGTGCACGTATGAAGTGTTACCTATTTTGAGAGAAAGGGTTGAGAACCATGCGAGGCTCTAAAGGTGACACACACCCCCCCAAATGCAATGCAAGCGCGAGATAAACAAGTAAACATACATCCAATCAACCAATCATACATGCATGAGTGAGGGAGTAATTAATACGCGCGAAATGCAAAATCCTAAAATGGAAAAATGCAACCCTAAAACACCCAAATGTGATATATGAAAAGGTTAAAAGAAGAAAAAGGTTGATTAAATCAAATTTGCTCGGACTCTCAAATGTCCCCAGTGGAGTCGCCAACTGTCGCGCCCCATTTTTTGATAAATAAATAAATAAATGGTTTAAAAAATGTATTTTTTGATTCAATTTGTGATTGGAAAATGAATTGTGATTTAAAAGAAAAATGGGTCTAAATGGGGGTTTGAGAATGCGACGATTTGACCCAAAATTATAGTTTAAAAAGGGTTTTTTGAAATAAAAAAATCGGAGTCGCCACTTGGTAATGAGTTAAGGTGTACCAAGTCACCTAAAAATGAATTTTTAGAATAATAGGAAAAAGTAGTAAGAAACCCCTTTTAAACGACTCCTAGTCCACGTAAACCAACGAAAAAGGTTCGGGAGTCACATTTGACGAAGGGGAAGGTAAGGATAAAAATTCAAGGCACCCCTTCGACCTAGCCAAGGCTAGTTGCGTGATTTAATCAAAGATTTTCTTGTTTTAACCAAAGAATTTATTACATTTGGATGTACTACATGAATGCAAATCCTAGACCTAGGGGACATGGGGAAAATTTCTCTTCAAAGGTTGAGTGGTGCCAATCACATTAATTGTGAAGCCAAATAATGACCCTTTGGAGAGGTCACACATAATCCTAAATGACGTAAAAAATGAGTGAAATGAATGCATGCCATGTGAAAATGTGAGTTTGTGTGAAATGAAAAAGTGATAAAAACAAGAGTGTGTAAGTGGAAGTGTGCAAATGGATGTACAAGATAAGGTGAGTAAAGAATGATGATGTGAAAATAATGTAAAGTGCATGTGTGCGAGTGATATGGTATAAAATGTAAGTAGTTGAGTGAAAACGTGCAAAGGTAGTGTGAAGTGAGAATGTGGAAAAAGGGTTAGAATATAAAGTAGAAGTGTATGTGATAGCGAATGAGTAAAATGCATGAATCCTATAGGAATGCATCAAGACGGGAACGGGGAGTCTTAACTTTGTGACTTTAATTTTCCCTTTGATTAGAAAGGATAACTAGCGTGCTAAGGCTATTTTGTAGCCATACTCGCTCGTTTCCCTTATCGAAAGGGGACACTCAGGCAAATGTACCCTATAACTAGCATGAGATGCAAAAATCCTAAAATGAGGGGAAAAGGGGTTCGAGGAGCATGCCAAATGATAAAAACTAAGAAAAATGCATGAAATGAAGTGAAACATGCAAGCATGGACTCACGAGAGAAATCCCTAAGAGTCTAACGTTGGACTAGCCCATTCTATGAATCCCTGCTAGCGTTGGACTAGTGGAAATGTACATTCATCCATCACATTCATTCATGGTTATAGAAAGCAAATAGACATGCCAAACACTCATAAACACATAACACATAACACTTAGCATGCTTGACTAGATGCAAGAGGCTAATAAAGCAAGTTAACACGTAGCACTTAAGCATGCAAGTCACACAAAGCAATTAAGGCCCTAACTATTACATTTTTAGGGGGGAAGGCCTACTAGAATCTAAAAGGGGAAAAGGAATAAAATAATTAAATCCCAAACTATTACAAGCCAAGAGGTGTACACATACCCCATTAAAAAAATAACTTACTAAAAGCAAGAGTAAATAAAGTAAAGGAACTAAAGAGAGGCAAGGAAAGCAAATTAAACATGCAAATTTCACTTAGCACATTAGATCACATAGGAGAGACACAAAAAGGGATAAAAGAAATTATACCGCCCCCTTTTGAATGGAGTCCAAATGAAAGAAAATTGGCTTCAAAACAATAAAAAGGTCACGGTACCTCAAATAGTAAAGTATAACAAAGTCACCAAATCTCTCCTAATTGCAATTTAAATGAAATCAAATACTACATAGTTTCCAATAAAGGGATCCGCCAAGGACCCAATTGCAAGTATAAATCAACCATTCAAAGCCAATTGAAAAATTTTAGAAAACTTTGAAAGTCCGAAAGCAAGAAAAAGGCCAAAAGCCAATTTATTTCAGAAAATTCAAGAAAATAGGCGAACACAAGCTCATTTAGACACAAGGTTCACAAATCCATGCATTAAATATCACCTTAGCAAAACATGGTAACCAATGAAGACACACAAGCCAAATGAATTGAAACGTTAATGCTGCCAAAGACTCAATTGCAAGGAATCAGCCCATAATTGGGCCTTAGTGCAACAAAGGGGAATTAGAGGGGTTAAAGTGCAATTTTTATAACATTTTGCATGCATGCAAACGAATGCCAAAGGCTTCTTTACTTCTGCAATTTTCTGCTGCCACTTCCGTAGCTTATAGCAACCCAGAGAATACACAAAGTTCATTGATAGCCAACTCAACTCACATGAATTCCAAATCGTCAACTTTAAGCAATAACTATTTATCATTAGTGATCCCAACAGAGAGTCTTCAAAAAAAAAAAAAAAAAACCAGGACAAAACAGCCGAGGTTCTCAACCTTTGTTCAAACCTTCAAACCAGAACATTCAATGAAAACATGCTAACAAACTGAATCACAAAGCAACCAAAGTATTAGACATTTGTACAAGGGTTTTCAAGACAATCATCACACAATCCATGAAGATGCCTGCTACAAATTTCTACAATTCATTCATGCAAAGTTACGATGGAAATCTCTGCAGTAACTCTCGGCCACTGCTAAAGAAAAAAAATCTGCAACAAACTAGCTGCTAACCTTCACTTTTCAAGCATGGATTTTACCCTCAAAACACCATCTCAAACGGAAACAAATTCAACCAAACAATCAAAACTTTGATATAAACCACAAACCCGCAGGATTTTATCATCTAAACTTACAAACATATTAGAATACAAAACCTGCAATTTTCCTGGTGCCCGACCCGTGACATGAAGAATGAATGAAACATTCGCATGATTGAAAAAACAACTCCAAATTAAGCTCACTTGCAGATTTTTACTTGGAAAATTCACAATATAAAAACCATAGTTCTAGTTCCTTTCCCCCATCGACAAATTCACAAGCAAAACATCCAGGGTGGAGGGCAAACAGATGCAAGCATCACAGCAAAGTTTCAACCTTTCTAACATGATTTTTATAATCTATGGACAGCAAAACAAATGAAAGGCGTTACCTTTATCCCTTTCAAGGGGAAAATCAGGGTCTGGGATGATGAATAGGGTGTCCTTGCTCAGCCCAAAAGTTTTATCTTTCCCGCTACCGAACGCTCTTCCTCTGGTTTCTTCAACAGCACACCCACTCCTTGTTTTCCTTTGCTCTCTCTGGCTTGCTATCTCTCAATCTACTCTCTGTTTTTTTCTATTCTTGCCTTCCTTTTCTATCTAGCCGACCCCCCTTTTCGTTTTCACTTTCTGTTTTTCCAATCCTCACGGCCGCGCCTCCCTTCTGTCTTTTTCTCTCAATCAGAAACCAGTCGCTCCTTCTTCTTCGTCACTTTCCACTTCCTTTTCCCTTTTCACCTTGCTTCACTTAGCTATCATCACCGTCCCTTTCTCCTCTCAACCCTCTTTTAACCGTCCCTTCTATCTTTCTTTTCTTTTCCAGAATTTTCCTGCCTTCACCCTTCTCTCCCTCAAGAAACTCTCTCCGCTTTCTCTGGTTTTAACCGTCCCCTCTCTAAACTTCCTATCCCCGTACCCAAAAAAACTCCCTGCGGCTGCTGTTTGTCTTACCTTTTATATGGAACCCAAGGTTCCTAAACCCTCACCCCAATGGTGAGGATGCAAAACCTCCCTTGCCTTCACATCCAGCCCTCCGTGGCTGTCCTTGCAAGCTGCGGCCAATACGCAGCTTCATGCCGCGTCTTTTTTTTTTTCAACTAATTAATTAAACAAAATTGATAATAATAACAATAATAATAATAACAAAAACAACTTAATTAACATTGGATAAAAATAAATAAACTAGAAACAACAAAATGCAACTTTCCATTTTTCCTTTTTATTATTTTTTATTATTTTTTATTTTTTTCATTTTTCACTTTTTTTTTCTTTTTCTTTAAGAAAACATTGTGTTAAAACAACTCAACATATTTTTTGAATATTTTTCCTTTTTTTTTCTTTTTTTTCTAGAAATTCTACGCTAAGAATAAAAACTAAACTAAAAAAAACTAAAAACTAAAAAGTGAATAAAACTAAAATAAAAAACTGAAAATAAAAAGTAAATGAAATTATACCAAAAATTTGGTGTTTACATACATGTCAATTAAGTTCAAGCAAGTACAAGATCATTCAAGAAGGGGAGAACAAGTGTGATAAAATACACTCTCGCCTTATCAAGTTCAATATTCAACACATAACACGAGGTATCATTCATATCAAGATATCAAGAAACATGTACTTGATACTCACTAGTTTAAACAAAATAACGTCAAATGTTTGCCCTCGGGTTATACCCTTGATCACCAACAAACCCTAAGAACAACCAAGATAGAGTATTATGGTTCAACCATTCAAAACTTAGGTGAACCAAAGAAAATCCAAATAACTACTAGTGCAAAGGTGTAAATTTGCCAAGGGACATGAGTAACCAAAGAATTCCTTATTCCAATTTATGGCTGTAATTTTCAGCAACAAATAGCTAAAAAGACAACCAACCTCGAGGTTAAAGTGAAACAAATACAACTAAAAAGCATACTAGAAGAAACCATCACTTTTCCTCTTATTTTACACATGATTTTGTCAAAATTTCAGCTTTTACACTACCATCAAAGTGCACTCAAGAAATCACATGTAACCTAAGCCCAAACCAATCAACAGGTTACATGTAAGTGAATTACTAACAAAAAAACTCAACTTTCTTTCATGGTTCAAGTACAAATCATGCAATGCCTCATAGTGTGAATATAAGGCATGAATGATGAGGAGGTCGAGAGAGCTATCCAAGTGGAGCAAGTGAGGGTATCATTTCTGTTTTCCGCATGAACTTCAATGGTTTGTCTCCTGCATTTTTTGTGTTGTGTTTGGGAGTTTAATGGATTTGGATGACTAGTTTTCTAGTTTGGTTTGAAGGTCCGAGAGAATGAAATGGTTGCTTCATGGTCCGAGAATGAAATGTTTGGTGTTTTCCTTGCTGCATTTTTTGGTTTCTTCATTGCTAAAATAGATATCTGGAAAATGTGTGTGCATTTGGTGAATAAATGGTGGGTTTAATGAGATGTTTTGACATTTTAACCTACACGAGCTTTGTAGCTGCAAAATTTCTTAGCAAAAACAAAAAGAAGTTGCATTCTCTGTTTTGTTTTTCTATTCTGTGACTGCACAAGTTTTTCCACCTAAATTGCATGTTTAACCTGTTTTGAGGGAAAGGAAATAGGAGGTTTGGAGTTGAGTTTGTATGTTTAAAGTCTGAAATATTGAAATCAGGTTCAAATACTTGCTGGAAAAATAAGTAACCAAGTTGCCGAACCATTCTTGTATATTTTTCCAGATTTTTGGCATGATCCCTTTCTAAGTTCTTTTGCTTGATTCGATGGTGGGGGGGGGTCATATAGTTCGCTTAGCTTAAAGTTGTAGGGTTGGTTTTTGAAAATATCTGCTCAAAGTTGTATGGGAGGCCGAAATCTACATTTGAAAATGAAAGTTGGCAGCTAGCTTTGTGATATAATTTTTAAATCAGATGTCAAAAGTCTTAGTTGCAGAAGCTTGTTTGTAGCTTTGAATGAAAGATTGTATGAAATTTTTCCAACAATTGCATTATCTTAAGGTGCTCAGCCATGTTTTGTTTGGAATTGTTTCAAAGCTGTGTTTTGCCGAGATTACATGAAAGTTGCAAAGAACTTTGCTACACTTTACATCTAGCTGCTATGTTTAGTTCTTTTAAGAATAGATGTTTGTGGTTGAGGGAGGTTCATAACATGAGTTGAAGGTCTTGCTTTCATTTTCGTTTTGCTGCATTGATAAACATCACTTGGACTGTTCAGTTTTTGCATGCATGTTGTCCGACTATTGATATCTAAATTTACAAGTTTCATGATGCAAAGTGGGCAGATTGTGTGATAGTTGTGTTTGGATTGTGTGCTGTTTTAATATTAAGTTGGAAAGCTGGATGATGGAGCTGAATTTTGCACTTGAGGCTAAAGCCTGCAACTAAGAAATGAAGATTGCGGCTGGGCTCTTTGAATTGCAGAGAGCCCTGCTGCATCTTTTTCTTTTTCCTTCTTTTGCTGTTTAATTTTTACCCTTGATGGTCAGCTTCAATTTTTGTTTTAATCCTGCAATGAAGTTGCATGTTTAGTCAATGATTGATAGTAGAAATCCTGGCATTTGATGAACATATTTGCATGATAAAATGGAAAGGAATTCACGGCAGAAATATTGCAGGAAAAGAACACTTCTTCTACGTAGATTGCATGCATGAAAATAAAGGAAGAATTGCATTTCAACCCCTTGGCTTCTAACTAATGCTACTATGACCCAACCAATTGAATAATGTCCTAAATTTGGTCCTTGGCAACTTCCATTATTCAACTCAATTGCTTGTTTGTTTCAATTAACTACCATGCTTTGTTTAAATTGCACTTCATGCATGAATTTAAGAGTTTTATGACCATGTGAGCCCGTGTTTACATATTTTCTTTAATTTTCCCAAATAAATTAGTACCTTGACCATTTCTTTTATTTTGGAGGATAAATAAGCCATTTTTCTTTCATTGAGACACCATTCCAAGGGAGGTATAACTTCTTTTATCTTTTTTGTCTCTCCCCTATGTGATCCAATGTGCTAAGTGAGAATTGCATGTCTACTTTGTTTTCCTTGCTTTTCCTTAATCTCTTTCATTTATTTTATTTACTTTTGCTTTTAATTAAGTTATTCTTTTATGGGGTATGTGTACACCTCTTGGCTTGTAATAGATAGGGCTTGGAGGAGCATTTGATGAAGACCTATTGAAGACGTGTGCCTAGCTAGCAAATGTAATAGGTCCATTAGCTTGATTGCTTGTTTTTGTTGCTATGTGTTAATTTGCTTTATTAGGTTCTTGCATCTAGTCGAACATGCTAAGTGTTATGTACTACGTGTTTACGAGTGTTTGGCATGTCTACTCGCTTTCCATAGCCATGAATGAATGTGATGGATGAATGTACGTTTCCACTAGTCCAACGCTAGTAGGAATTCATAGAATGGGCTTGTCCAACGCTAGACCCAATAGGCCGTCCCCCTTTTGTTAGTGCATATTTGCATGTTCACAACATTTCATGCATTTTTCTTAGTTTTTATCATTTGGCATGCTCTTCCAATCCTTTTCCCCTCATTCTAGGCTTTTTGCATTCTCATGCTAGTTATAGGATACATTTGCTTGAAGAGTCCCCTTTCGATAAGGGAAACGAGCGAGTGTGGCTACAAAATAGCCTTAGCACGCTAGTTCTCCTTTCTAATCAAAGGGAAAATTAAAATCACAAAGTTAGGACTCCCCGTTCCCGTCTTGATGCATTCCTATAGGATTCATGCATTTTACTCATTAGCTATCACATACACTTCTACTTTATATTCTAACCCTTTTTCCACATTCTCACTTCACACTACTTTAATTTTGCACGTTTTCACTCAACTACTTACACTTTATAATATCACTCGCACACATGCACTTTATGTTATTTTCACAATGTCATTTTTACTCACCTTACTTTGTAAATCCATTTGCACATTTCTACTTCCCCACTATTATTTTTATTACTTTTTCATTACACACAAACTCACATTTTCACATGGCATGCATTCATTCCACTCATTTTTACGTCATTTAGGATTGTACGTGACCTCTCCAAAGGATCATTATTGGGCTTCACAATTAATGTGATTGGCACCACTCAACCTTTGAAGAGAAATTTCCCCCAAGTTCCCCTAGGTCTAGGTTTTTGCATTCATATAGTCATATCCAACACGCGATACATTCTTTGGGTAGAATAATTAGGAAAAGTAGGGCTAAGTCATGCAACTAGCTTTGGCTAGGGTAAGGGAGTGCCTTAGGCTCCGCCTTTGCCTTCTCCCTTACCAAACGTGACCCCCGATCCCTTTCTTTGGTTACGCAGACCTAAAAGTTTTCAAAAAGGGTTTGTTTACTTTTTCATTCAAAAACAAAATTCATTTTTGGGTGACTTGGTACACCCTAACTCTATACCAAGTGGCGACTCCATTTTTCATACATAAAACCCTTTTGAACTTTATTTGACCAAAACCGTCGCATTTTACAATCCCACGGTCTTTGCTTTCACTTCTACACACGTTCACACACACTACACACACTACTTCCACACACACATTTCAAAAGTGGGGCGCGACAACTTGGCGACTCCACTGGGGACTTCCTAAGTGTGTCCAAGCATTTGACTTAGCCATTCATTTCCCTTTTTTACCCTTGTTATGCATGGCATGTGGATATTAGGGTTGCATCTTCCATTTTTAGGACCTTTTTGTCTCATGTACGCATTAAACTACCCCTTCGCTCATGTATGTATGATTGATTGTTTGGATGTATGTTTACTTGTTTATCTTGCGCTCGCATTGCATTTGGGGGGGTGTGTCACATTTAGAGTCTCGCGTGGTTCTCGACCCCTTCCCTCAAAATAGGGAACACTTCATACGTGCACGTTTATTTATTGTTATTCCATTTCATTTTATTTTCGTGGGCGTTTCCCACACCACCTTGTAGGATTAGGATCGATCGCCTTGGGTAGGCGGATGGTGTGCGCTGCGCCCATAGCGCTACCTAAGGGATCACTCGAGCCACCGATCGAAGGCCTTGGGAGTGATGACCCTTGGCCTTTGGGTCTGAAGGCTTGGGGACCTTTTAAACCTTATCGAGTCTAGTTGCATTAGTGAACCCCAGCCTCATGCATCCATGTCAGAATTTTCCTAGGTTAGAGTCAGCCTCACCCTCTTTTAAGCACATTAGGCACGAGGGAAGGGGTTCCACCCCTTTTACTTGCTTTTATTGTATTTCTTTTCTTATTTGCTCCCAATATGTTATGTGTACTATCAATTGCACTAACCATTTTTTTTTTGTTTTCTTGGCTTGCATTCATGTGCCTTAGCAATAAGAGGCCTCTTCGGCATTCTTTTAGTGACCTACCCACTAGATAACTCACATGTTTAAATTTCAGTCTTTGCACTTAATTTTTAATAAGTACATTTCATTTTTAGACCTTTTCCCCCTGATGCATTATTTATGTCCTTTAGGCCATATTTGTCACATATTTACATTGTTTTAATAAACTGGCATCATGCATAAACCCTAGAAGGGAATGCCATTTAGGGGATCCCGTGTTAGGAATAAACCACCTTGTGTCTCGGATACTTAATCCAAAGAGACTTGCATGTTTACATTTCGTACCATCCAAAGGGGTAGTGCACAAGGTAAGGTAGGATCCGATCGTCTTCATAAGAGCGATTTTTGAAATATGAGCGTCTAATAATCACTTTTTGGCCATTTTATCAAAATTGGTAAAATTCCCTTGCGCAAAGGACATTAATTTGAAGAAATTCACAAATAATTCCTCCTATTGAGATGATAAATGAATTAAGGCCAAAATTTGATTTTAGAAGGCTCATAAACTAATGCATCGCAATAAATTTTTGAAACTATCAGTGGATAGCTTGATTTTTAAATAAGCTCCCAATTCCATTCAATCCATTGGACCATTTCATTCATCAATTTCATCCGGTCCATTTTATCAATTTGTTCATTTTTAGGGCAATCTAGTCGATTTTTGAATAAATCACCAATGTCATTTGATTAGTTAGGGCAATTTTGTCGATTTTCGATAAATCATCAATTCCGTCTAATTCATTTGACCAGTTTACCCTTTTAGGGCGATCTGATCAATTTTGAATAAATTCTCGATTTCATTCAATTCATTTGACCAATTTCATTTTTAGGATGATCCAGTCCATTTTGAATAAAATTCTCAATTTCATTTGATCAAGTTCCTTTTTTAGGATGATTCGGTCAATTTTGAGTAAGTTTTTTAAATTTCACTCAATTCATTTGACCCGTTTTCCTTTTTGTGGTAATCCGGTCGATTTTAAATAAATGGTCAATTTCATTCAACCCATTTGACCAATCAGGGTTTCAATGTCGAATTTCAAATTGGGAAACCTAGTCGCTATTTGAGAAAAACATCCATTGCATCCAGACATTTGATCAGTTGGGGTTTTGACCCGTGTTTCACTGAGAAAATTTGTCAACGAATTCCAATCTCTTCGATAGGAAGTTCGTCAAGGTCAAACCCGTGCGTTTTTGCAAATTCTGGTATCGATCAAAAGTGATCAATCCATTCGGACGTTGACCTCATTTTGACAAGTGTCTCTCGTCACTCCAGTTGACCAAATTTTTCAAAATTATTTTTCACTCAATGAGTTGATCAGATCCATCAGGTATGGTATAGTGCCTACCTCAGAGGATTGCATTTTCATGCTAGGCCTACCCTTGGCACAAAAAGGGCTCCCCCATAGGACATGCATCCGAATTTTTTCGATATTTACTAACTCTTGTCTTTTTCTTTTCCTTTTCTTTATTTTATTGGAATAACTAAGCGAGGGTTAAATCTAAAGGCAATCTTTCAAAAATTCTCAGGTAATATTTAAACATAACTTCTCGTCGAAGCCCCATCACAACGCGATCCCGTAGTAAAGCCCAAAGGAATCGTGTAGACATGAGTACTCGGCCAGAATCGTCTGATAAGACCGCTGCAACCACCCAGCCAGAAGCTACAAGTCCTGGGGTTCAGTTGACTGAATTACTCACCAAATTTGAGGAAATGGCATCTGAAATGGCCACACAAAAGAAGTTGATTGACGAGCTCGTTAGTAGCGGAGTGCAGCCCGAGCTTGCGCCCATCAAACAACCGGAATCCGAGCCATTTGTCATTCCTCCAATTCAAACCACTTTTGAGGGAGTTTACAACCCGCAGTATGCCTATGCTCAAAATCCTCCGTTCTATCCTCCCTATGGGCAAGGATTTCAGCCTCAAAGTGATCCAAACATGCCTCTGAATCCACAAGCCTTTTATCACGCTGCTGCTGAGCCTTTCTTGCCAAACCATACCATTCAAAACAAGCCAGAGATAGGAGAATCTTCTGCTCCTATTGATATAAAGCTTCTCAAACGCCTTGACCGTTTTGACGAATTCATAAGGAAAAGTCAGGGGTTGAACAAACAAGGAGTCCTGGATTACGATGAGCTTTGCCTTTTCCCAAATGTGCAGTTGCCTGAGGGGTTCAAAACCCCGAAATTCAACAAGTATGATGGGACGGGAAATCCCAAGACACACCTCCGATTGTTCGCCAACAAGTTGGGTAGGCCAACAGATGATGAAAATCTGCCTTTGAGGCTATTCCCAGAAAGTCTGGAAGGGGATGCACTTGACTGGTATTCCAAGCTGAAACCCGAAGAGGCAAAGACCTGGCTGGACTTGTCCAATGCGTTTGTAAGGCAATACGAGTATAATTGCAAGCTGGCTCCGACACGAACCACGTTGGAAGGGATAAAGAGAAAATCCTCCGAGGATCACAAGACTTATGCCAAAAGGTGGAGAAAAATAGCTGCAAAAGTCGAGCCACCAATGACCGAGGACGAAATCATACGCACTTTCATTAAAGCACATGATCCGCCGTACTTTGAAGAAATTTTCCGCATGACTGGATGCTCGTTTGCCGCTATTGTCAATAAACTTGAAGAGTTTGATGACTTCGTGAAAGTTGGGAAGATTGTTAATGTCTCTGCCCTCAAATCCCAGTTGGATGCCTTGCAAAACCAAGGTAGTAATGGGAAGAAGCAACAATTCAAAAAGCAAGAGGGGGAAACTGCTTTTGTCTGGAATCGAAACCCTGTTCCAAGACCCAAACCTCGACAATACCCTACCTACTCAAACCCTTATCCTTACTATTCAAGCTCTCATCCTGTTTACCATACCAATACCACTCATCCTCGACCTCGCCCTAACTACAACAACTCGCCTATGGCCCCTTTTCAAATATCCCAACCTAACTTCCAACAAGTTCGACCCCGACCTCTCTACAATCAACAATTTCCCCGACCAAACAGACCCATCTACAACTACCCCCAACATACTGGAACCCACGATCAAAATCGTTCTCGAACATTCACCAATTTCGGCCAACCTTTGGACCGATTATATGAACAATTAAAAATCGCCGGTAAAATCGGCAAAATTCCCCCTCCAGCTTACCCTCATGGTATCTCTGGTGGATATAATCCACAGTACACTTGTGTCTATCATTCGGGAGCACCTGGCCACCCAACTACTGATTGTAGAGCACTTAAACAGAAAGTCCAAGAAATGATCGAGGCGGGGGAAATATTGATTAGAAGAAGTGCAGAACAAGGACCGAACATAAGTACAAACCCCTTTCCCGAACACAAAGACGCCTTTGAGGCATCCACCTCCAATGACGAAATTTGAAAATCCTGAAGGGTCTTTGCACAATTTGGATGGCCGAATATCTTCTCTCTCAAAGGGAGTTTCAGTAAATCTAAGGGTTGTTATTTACTAAAGTTCACGAAAACTTTTTCTTGCATATGTGAATAGCTTAATGAAAGCGTCTTTTGCAATTGAGTTTTGTCTTTAGTTTGGAGTTTCATGAAATGCATAATTTGTTTTATTTGTTTATTTGATTATTGTCCTGAATTTTTTTTAATTCTTTAAGATGGCCAAAGATGAAATTACTTGACCCTTTGAATATCATTGTTCTGGAATCCGATGAAGCCATACATTGAAAAATCCCTTCATTGAGAAATCTCTTCTTCGAGAAAGCCTTCATTGAGAAAACCCTTCATTAAAAATTCCCTCGTTGAGAAATCCTTTCTTTGGGAAAGCCATACATTGAAAAATCCCTTCATTTGAGAAAATCCCTTTCCGGCCAGGCTGAAAGTTGATTGGTTAAAGCAGTGTCATCAACGATTGATTCAGATTGATGAAAAGCAGTTGAATGCTATGTACCATGACCAATTTTGTCAAAATTCATGGCCTGTGTTCATAATAAAAGGGACCGCCACCGATCTTCTGAAGAAGGGAACAAAGTGCTAAAGTAATGAAAGATGAAGTCGAAGGCAAGTTTGCTTCAAATTGGTAAAGCTCATTGGATGTTCAAAAGGTATTACCTGGCAGGGCATTCATGGATAGACAGACATATGTAAGAAATTCTTTATTTGATTATGCAAATTACTTCTAGGAAATCATGCAAGAGACGAGGCAAAAGTCAGGCCATCTTTCTTTCCAATCAAAACATTTCATCCCTAGTTGTCCCTTTTGAGCTATCAGAACAATAATTTTTTCGTTTGGCAGCCCCTGAGAATTGCAAACCCCACACTGGGGCAAATTCATTTTGAAAAAGATGATCAGAAAAAAAAAATCCTATACTGGGGCAAATTTATTTTGAAAGAGAAATGAAAAGGAAAAGAGAACCCCACACTGGGGCAAATTTAATTTTTGAAAGAAAAATGTAAAAAGTGAGAAGAATGCAATGAAGAAAATGCAAAGAAAGAAATATCCAATCAAACTGGGGCAAATTTCCTCGGTATCGTTCAAAATTGGAGATAATTTCAAAATGATGCAATCTCAGGTTATTTCACACTTCTCATTAAAATTTGCTTTCAAGCCTCAACTTTTATTGAAAAACCCCCACCTGACCTCATTACAAAAGCACAAAGTCCTGGCTTTAATCACTTGTTGTATTTCTATTGGAAAGTTGCTAATCAACTGACAAGTGATGTTCATGGTGCCTTCGATTAAATCTATAAGGGAAGCGCATTTTACTGATGTCAGCATTTTTTCCAACTTACATTTCTGAGGCGATTATGGTTGAACTCTTCCATTGCTTCCTTAGGTAAAAACCCGAAAGGGCACCTCAAAAGAAAGAAAAAAAAAAGAAGAACAGAGAAAAAGAAAAGGAAAAACAAAACAAAAACAAAAAAAGGTGGGGGCAACCTTGGTGAAAACCCGAAAAGGAGCCAAGGTAAGGTTTTTGCAGTAAGCGAGCACGAGGAGGAACGGCTGGCGACCTGGTTCATGTGGATTTCTCCTCATTTTTGTCATACTTCTGCCAATACTGAATCCCAGAATAAGGATACCCAGAGATTCGAATATGACATCCGTTAGCCAAAGCTGTGTCATTTTGTAAAACATTCTTTTGCAAATACATTCTTAGGAAACTCATTTTTTTCCAAAATTACTTGCATTCATGGCATTTTTGTAGAATTTAATCACAAATGGTTATGAGTGCATTCTTGTGCATATTCATTTTTACATGACATGTGAATTTTTCTTGCATACCTCATTCTTTATCATTGAATTGTGGTAAATGACAATCCCCGTGGTTTATTTCAAAAGCATACTTGGATTCAGTCATCTTTTGGGAATAGTTGAAATTCAGCCAAGCCAGCTATACGGACTTCACAATATGGCAAAGCACATGCCTGGTCGGTTTGAAAATCGGAAAAGCCTCAGGGTGAGAAATCCAACTCAATCGGCTGCCGCAGCAAAAGTTGATAAAGGCATTGAAAGACTCATGTTTACACGATTCTCGAAGGAAAACGGATCAAATGATGGTGGCAATTTCTTTGTTTTTTCTCTCTTGCAGAAAATTACATGCACAAATGAAAGCAATCACACCCCGCACTGGAACCGGTGCCGGAAAGAGTTCTCCAGGGAATAAAGGCAGATCGAAAAATATTGCAAGCAAATTCGATCAAAAGGTACAACAACACGGCAAAGCAGAATCAACTATGGACTCAGGTTGCAAAAACTCAACCCACACAGGGGCAAATTATTTCGACAAGTCTCAAAAAAATCAAAAAAATCAAAAAATCAAAAATCAAAAAATCAAAAAAATCAAAAAGTCAAAAATCAAATCAAGTTCATCACGGCAGGCTCGGGTTTGATCCCACTGTCCGATTGTCTAAACAATTCATTTTTCACCGCTGCTGGAGTATGGGTTTGTCCCGCCAGTAAGCATTTCATTTTCTTTGCTATTGGAGCTGGATTTGTCCCGCCAGTAAGCATTTCATTTTCTTTGCTATTGGAGCGTGGGTTTGTCCCGCCAGTAAGCTCTCCGTTTATCACGTTGGAACTGGATTTTATCCCGCCAACCTCGGCAGAACTGGGTTCTATCCCGCTGACCGCTTACATCACGTTGGAACTGGGTTTTATCCCGCCAACCTCGGCAGAACTGGGTTCTATCCCGCTGACCGCTTACATCACGTTGGAACTGGGTTTTATCCCGCCAAGCTCGGCAGAACTGGGTTCTATCGCACTGACCAATTCATTACACTGGGGCAAATCTTTGGATAATTTTCCAAGCAAGTCTTATACAGCTTTTTCAAACATACCAACATTTCATTTACATCGCTACTGGAGCGTGGGTTTGTCCCGCCAGTAAGCATTTCATTTTTCATTACTACTGGAGTTGGGTTTGTCCCGCCAGTAAGCATTTTCATTACTACTGGAGCTGGGTTTGTCCCGCTGGTAAGTATTTCGTTTTTATCGCCACTAGCCGTGGGTTAGTCCCACTAGTGAGCATTTTCCTTTTTATTTTTATTTTGCCACTGAACATGGGTCAGTCCCACCAGTGAGCACTTCATTTACTTTCCCGTGGGTCTATCCCATTTTACATTTCTGTCTGGGTCAATCCCATTTACATTTCTGTCTGGGTCTATCCCATTTAAATTTCTGTTCGGGTCAGTCCCGTTTAATTTCCTGTTCGGGTCAGTCCTGTTTTAAATTCATATTCGGGTCAGTCCCGTTTTAGAATTCTTGTTCATTGGAATCACTTTGCAGCCGAATAATGCAGGTAAGTATTTGGTGTCTACTTCTTTGTCTCAAGTTTTTCCAAAACTCAGACAAAGAGGGGCAAACTGTAGACACCAAATTTTTGGTGTAATTTCATTTACTTTTTATTTTCAGTTTTTTATTTTAGTTTTATTCACTTTTTAGTTTTTAGTTTTTTTTAGTTTAGTTTTTATTCTTAGCGTAGAATTTCTAGAAAAAAGAAAAAAAAAGGAAAAATATTCAAAAAATATGTTGAGTTGTTTTAATACAATGTTTTCTTAAAGAAAAAGAAAAAAAAGTGAAAAATGAGAAAAATAAAAAAATAAAAAAAAGGAAAAATGGAAAGTTGCATTTTGTTGTTTCTAGTTTATTTATTTTTATCCAATGTTAATTAAGTTGTTTTTGTTATTATTATTATTGTTATTATTATCAATTTTGTTTAATTAATTAGTTGAAAAAAAAAAAAGACGCGGCATGAAGCTGCGTATTGGCCGCAGCTTGCAAGGACAGCCACGGAGGGCTGGATGTGAAGGCAAGGGAGGTTTTGCATCCTCACCATTGGGGTGAGGGTTTAGGAACCTTGGGTTCCATATAAAAGGTAAGACAAACAGCAGCCGCAGGGAGTTTTTTTGGGTACGGGGATAGGAAGTTTAGAGAGGGGACGGTTAAAACCAGAGAAAGCGGAGAGAGTTTCTTGAGGGAGAGAAGGGTGAAGGCAGGAAAATTCTGGAAAAGAAAAGAAAGATAGAAGGGATGGTTAAAAGAGGGTTGAGAGGAGAAAGGGACGGTGATGATAGCTAAGTGAAGCAAGGTGAAAAGGGAAAAGGAAGTGGAAAGTGACGGAGAAGAAGGAGCGACTGGTTTCTGATTGAGAGAAAAAGACAGAAGGGAGGCGCGGCCGTGAGGATTGGAAAAACAGAAAGTGAAAACGAAAAGGGGGGTCGGCTAGATAGAAAAGGAAGGCAAGAATAGAAAAAAACAGAGAGTAGATTGAGAGATAGCAAGCCAGAGAGAGCAAAGGAAAACAAGGAGTGGGTGTGCTGTTGAAGAAACCAGAGGAAGAGCGTTCGGTAGCGGGAAAGATAAAACTTTTGGGCTGAGCAAGGACACCCTATTCATCATCCCAGACCCTGATTTTCCCCTTGAAAGGGATAAAGGTAACGCCTTTCATTTGTTTTGCTGTCCATAGATTATAAAAATCATGTTAGAAAGGTTGAAACTTTGCTGTGATGCTTGCATCTGTTTGCCCTCCACCCTGGATGTTTTGCTTGTGAATTTGTCGATGGGGGAAAGGAACTAGAACTATGGTTTTTATATTGTGAATTTTCCAAGTAAAAATCTGCAAGTGAGCTTAATTTGGAGTTGTTTTTTCAATCATGCGAATGTTTCATTCATTCTTCATGTCACGGGTCGGGCACCAGGAAAATTGCAGGTTTTGTATTCTAATATGTTTGTAAGTTTAGATGATAAAATCCTGCGGGTTTGTGGTTTATATCAAAGTTTTGATTGTTTGGTTGAATTTGTTTCCGTTTAAGATGGTGTTTTGAGGGTAAAATCCATGCTTGAAAAGTGAAGGTTAGCAGCTAGTTTGTTGCAGATTTTTTTTCTTTAGCAGTGGCCGAGAGTTACTGCAGAGATTTCCATCGTAACTTTGCATGAATGAATTGTAGAAATTTGTAGCAGGCATCTTCATGGATTGTGTGATGATTGTCTTGAAAACCCTTGTACAAATGTCTAATACTTTGGTTGCTTTGTGATTCAGTTTGTTAGCATGTTTTCATTGAATGTTCTGGTTTGAAGGTTTGAACAAAGGTTGAGAACCTCGGCTGTTTTGTCCTGGTTTTTTTTTTTTTTTTTGAAGACTCTCTGTTGGGATCACTAATGATAAATAGTTATTGCTTAAAGTTGACGATTTGGAATTCATGTGAGTTGAGTTGGCTATCAATGAACTTTGTGTATTCTCTGGGTTGCTATAAGCTACGGAAGTGGCAGCAGAAAATTGCAGAAGTAAAGAAGCCTTTGGCATTCGTTTGCATGCATGCAAAATGTTATAAAAATTGCACTTTAACCCCTCTAATTCCCCTTTGTTGCACTAAGGCCCAATTATGGGCTGATTCCTTGCAATTGAGTCTTTGGCAGCATTAACGTTTCAATTCATTTGGCTTGTGTGTCTTCATTGGTTACCATGTTTTGCTAAGGTGATATTTAATGCATGGATTTGTGAACCTTGTGTCTAAATGAGCTTGTGTTCGCCTATTTTCTTGAATTTTCTGAAATAAATTGGCTTTTGGCCTTTTTCTTGCTTTCGGACTTTCAAAGTTTTCTAAAATTTTTCAATTGGCTTTGAATGGTTGATTTATACTTGCAATTGAGTCCTTGGCGGATCCCTTTATTGGAAACTATGTAGTATTTGATTTCATTTAAATTGCAATTAGGAGAGATTTGGTGACTTTGTTATACTTTACTATTTGAGATACCGTGACCTTTTTATTGTTTTGAAGCCAATTTTCTTTCATTTGGACTCCATTCAAAAGGGGGCGGTATAATTTCTTTTATCCCTTTTTGTGTCTCTCCTATGTGATCTAATGTGCTAAGTGAAATTTGCATGTTTAATTTGCTTTCCTTGCCTCTCTTTAGTTCCTTTACTTTATTTACTCTTGCTTTTAGTAAGTTATTTTTTTAATGGGGTATGTGTACACCTCTTGGCTTGTAATAGTTTGGGATTTAATTATTTTATTCCTTTTCCCCTTTTAGATTCTAGTAGGCCTTCCCCCCTAAAAATGTAATAGTTAGGGCCTTAATTGCTTTGTGTGACTTGCATGCTTAAGTGCTACGTGTTAACTTGCTTTATTAGCCTCTTGCATCTAGTCAAGCATGCTAAGTGTTATGTGTTATGTGTTTATGAGTGTTTGGCATGTCTATTTGCTTTCTATAACCATGAATGAATGTGATGGATGAATGTACGTTTCCACTAGTCCAACGCTAGCAGGAATTCATAGAATGGGCTAGTCCAACGCTAGACCCTTAGGGATTTCTCTCGTGAGTCCATGCTTGCATGCTTCACTTCATTTCATGCATTTTTCTTAGTTTTTATCATTTGACATGCTCCTCGAACCCCTTTTCCCCTCATTTTAGGATTTTTGCATCTCATGCTAGTTATAGGGTACATTTGCTTGAGTGTCCCCTTTCGATAAGGGAAACGAGCGAGTATGGCTACAAAATAGCCTTAGCACGCTAGTTATCCTTTCTAATCAAAGGGAAAATTAAAGTCACAAAGTTAGGATTCCCCGTTCCCGTCTTGATGCATTCCTATAGGATTCATGCATTTTACTCATTCGCTATCACATACACTTCTACTTTATATTCTAACCCTTTTTCCACATTCTCACTTCACACTACCTTTGCACGTTTTCACTCAACTACTTACATTTTATACCATATCACTCGCACACATGCACTTTACATTATTTTCACATCATCATTCTTTACCCACCTTATCTTGTACATCCATTTGCACACTTCCACTTACACACTCTTGTTTTTATCACTTTTTCATTTCACACAAACTCACATTTTCACATGACATGCATTCGTTTCACTCATTTTTTACGTCATTTAGGATTATGTGTGACCTCTCCAAAGGGTCATTATTGGGTTTCACAATTAATGTGATTGGCACCACTCAACCTTTGAAGAGAAATTTTCCCCATGTCCCCTAGGTCTAGGATTTGCATTCATGTAGTACATCCAAATGTAATAAATTCTTTGGTTAAAACAAGAAAATTTTTGATTAAATCACGCAACTAGCCTTGGTTAGGTCGAAGGGGTGCCTTGGATTTTTATCCTTGCCTTCCCCTTCGTCAAATGTGACTCCCGAACCTTTTTCGTTGGTTTACGTGGACTAGGAGTCGTTCAAAAGGGGTTTCTTACTACTTTTTCCTATTATTCTAAAAAATTCATTTTTAGGTGACTTGGTACACCTTAACTCATTACCAAGTGGCGACTCCGATTTTTTTATTTCAAAAAACCCTTTTTAAACTATAATTTTGGGTCAAATCGTCGCATTCTCAAACCCCTATTTAGACCCATTTTTCTTTTAAATCACAATTCATTTTCCAATCACAAATTGAATCAAAAAATACATTTTTTAAACCATTTATTTATTTATATTTCAAAAAATGGGGCGCGACAATGTACTTGTATTTATACTTGTGCTTGACTTGTAAGTGTTGAGCGGCAGCATGTACCACACTCAATTCGAGTGGGAGGTGTCTCTCATTCCCGTCTCAATACTTTATCTTAATTAAATCGATTGAAGAGTTATCTCATCGATCCTAGTGTTGAGCAATAGCATGTATCACACTCAATTCGAGTAGGAGGTGCCTCTCATTCCCGTCTCAGTAGCTCTATCTTGATTAAGTCGATTGGAGAGTTATCTCATCGACCATATTTGTTCTTGCTTGGATATACTCAAGTATTCCCGCCATTGTTTCTGTTTGGTGTTCGGCTCCAGTGAGGGGTTTGTTTGGTGGACGAAAAACTGGTGTAAAATGGAAATCTACAAACATTGTTTTCTCTCTTTAAACGTTGACGGAGTGTCAACGGGTTTGGAACAAGTTAATGAAACGGGGAAATTGACTCTTAAGAACCATCTGTATCCTTTTACTTGAATGCTTTGTATGAGTTGTGGTGTTTACTTATTTCATTATTTGATACTTATATTTGATCGATTAAAAATTTAATTATGTGATTTGTGACTGTGTGACCTTTTGGCACCTCATTGTGAGAAAGCTTACCCTGTTACCCTTTGTTTTCCTTACAAGGGACAAAATTTTGAAAACGTGATTTTGGAAAAAGAGTTGAGTTAGTTTTAGTTTTATTTTGTTTAACCTCCTCTGTATTTGTATACTTCACATATGTTTGTATAAGTTTAGATACTTTGGCTTATATTTTAAGTTGAATCTTTAGCGACTCCATTGTATATAGTTTTGGTTGATGAATGGAAGTTAAATTGCGCGTTTTAGTACTTTATGTGAATTTTGATTTAGTAATTCTAGCGAGAGCTGGACAGGCAGTTCGCTAACCTTTGAGGTGATACGCCCTAAGAGAAGGTGGGATTGTTACATCAAATACGTTAGTTTTGACGATTTTCGTAATACTTTTCAATTTAGTTCAAACCACTAGGGATCGGATTATAAATTTTGAAATTACGCAAGATTTTTCTGCATGCTCGTTTAATTACAAGTAGTTGTTTTGTTTTTTACCCATGATAATATGGGTCATATTAAAAGTCTTAAAATAACCTCTAAAAGATACACTTAATAACTAAATAAATTTTAGTAATTCCCATCCTAATTTCTTTTGCCACTAAGTCCCTCATAAAACTTTTCATAAAAATTTCCCTCTACCTATTAGAAGGTAGATAAAACTAAAAAAAAAAAAAAAAAAATCACAGGCTTACAACTCTTGAAAGCCCTTGTTTGGATAGAGTATTATTTGAAATAATTATAGTAATACTTTTTGTGATATGATGTATGTAAAATAAAAAAAATGGATTGAAAGATATATTTACGATGCAACAAAATATTTTGATATCCAAACACAATCACCACAAATTAAAAAACCTTCCCAGCTCAAAAGCCACGAATCAAATTCCCTCCTAAGCCCTCGCTAATCCCCCACCAGAACCCAAATACAACAAAGAAGTTATCACTTTTGAGATTCTTCGATTGCCTCCCTTCATCTGTAATATTCAATCTATGCAATCTCTGTACAAAAGTTACTTCAATTTTTCAATTTTGTACACATCTTTCTTTTCAATTATGTATTCATATAGTTTTCGCTTAATTCAGGTGAATTTTGTCTGCTGAAAATCATGCCTGATGTGCATGCTCTCGTGAACGACTTTCTAATCAAGCTCAAAAAACGGTAATCCATATGAGATTATTCCCTCGAATTTTTCCAGAATATGAATTCTGTTTATTTATTTGTTTGTTCATTTTCTGGGTTCCATTTTGTTTGTGATTAAACTAGTAAAATTGAAGGCTCAAAGGCCACGGCGAAGGTAACCGCGGAAGTGCTGAGGTCATTCATTTCGCAGCAGAGGCTTCCCAATACAAACCAGGCCGGAGCACTAATTGACGCTGTTAAAGCTGTTGGAGAGCAGCTAATAGCTGCTAATCCTGTTGGTATGTAAAATGAAACATTATTTGTTTTCTGTTTTTCTTTCTTTTTTTTGTAATTTTTAATATAATAATTGTAGTTTGCGGCTTTTCAATTCTATGTTAGTTTAAAAACTGGTTAGGTATTTTATTTATCACTGATAAAACTGTTTAGGGTATTTTATTTATCAATGATGCAAGGATAAAGAGTAATTATTTCTGGCTGAGCTTAAACGGAAAAGGAAAAAAAGATGGTGCAAAACAGAAAAGAATTAACTGAAATGAAATGTATATGTATAAAAATCCGTTGTGCTGTGATTGTACGTTTTCATCTCGAAAATAATTGAATAGGGTGGAGAAAAGTGATACATAATTTTATACATAATTGGGGCACTTATACCATAATTTGCTTACAGTAATTTGTTGCTTGCTTTTTCACGATATTGGATATAACTGGTTGCAGAGCTTGCTGTTGGTAATGTTGTAAGGCGTGTTTTACATATCATTAGAGAGGAGGATCTCTCTCTCACTGCAGCTGCAATTGGCGGGCTGAGTCTGTCTGCTGGAAGTGACGATGAAGATGATGTTGGGCATGATGAACATCCCGCTTTATCAGCAGCAGCTGTTGCTGCTGCTGCCAGAAGCACTTTGAGGCCTCCCTCCTTGCAAACGCTTCTTGAGGATGTACCACATACAGCAGCTGTTCCTCATACATCTTCTTCAGGAGGCGATTCTGAGGGAAAAAGCAAATGTAAGTATACCATTTTCTCCATTTATATAAATAATCCCATTATTGGTTTCTAGGCGGTTGAATGTGAATTCTTGGTGATTATAGATCCAAGCACCTTGGTTTCTCTGCGGTAGCCATCATGGCTAGTGATTATTCAGTAGTTTACCTATGCTGGTCACCTTGTGTACTTACAAACCATAATTTAATATGTTGGTGTTGCTTTTAAGTGTCTCGGCATTTGACGTGTGCTGCTAATATTTGTTCTCAGCTGCTGATAAGAATTCAAGCACAAAAAGGCTAAAGCATAATGTCATTGAGGCAGTTAATGAACTGATTCAAGACATAGTCACTTGCCATGAACAGATTGCTGAGCAAGCTGTGGAGCATATACATCAAAAGTATCTTTCTTTAATGCTTTTGTGAAAGTTCTTTTATACTTCTAAATACCACTTAAGTTTGTTTTACGTCATCAATCATAGTGGGAACAGGAAATATGTGCTCATGTTATTTATCATATTCTCAAATGAATGAGTATGATCAATTAAAGTTACCTTTGTCATACTAGCATGTTTGTTTGGTTGGCTGGCTGTGGAACTAAGTTCAATACATGCTATTGCAGAAGTCCAGTTACAAGATTCTGTGGGATATGGCTGAAATATTGCCTTCATGTTGGCTACCCACACTAGCTAAAAATGCATTGTGGGAATTGGATTATATATTCTCTAGATAATTTGTTTTCCTTTTATTGGTTTGATAGAACTTCATTGAACTGAAGTTGCCTTTGCTTTTCTGAAGACAATAGGAAATTGTCACTTACATCTTTGATTAAATCCATTTTCTTTGGGAGTACTAGATTGATCTTTGCAATTTTCCTCAAGACTGCTAACTTCATTAAGTTACTATTGACAAATCTAGCTTTGAGTTCTATCTTAATTTTTGTAAAATTGGGTAAAGTATGTCACTGTAAGTTTGTCATAACTTAATGACATTTTGCTGTGAAGGAGGATAATAACAACTCAGCTTTATGAAAAAGTAGGTTGTAGTGTGCTTTTTCTCAAGAGAGTTGATGAATGTCTTACCATGTAATGTTTATAGTCATTGAACTGAGGGCTTTGTTTTTTCATTATCTTGTGTTTCTTGATTGTTTTTCATTGTGTTCATTTATTTCTTTTCCCAAAAGTTTTGTTTGGTAGTGCTTGCTTGGAATTATGGGAGCAATTGATCTTAGTTGAGTTTTAAGTGAATAAGCTTTTCTGAAGCTGAATTCAAATGATTGGACTTGATTGCCAGGGGGTTTTCACATCCTCTGTCAAGCTGGATTTGGTTAGAAAACCTTTAGAATTGATTATTTAGATGCAATATATGTAAGCTTATGTTCCTTTGGAGTTCTTTTCAGCCTTGCTAGGTCTGTTAAAATTGATTAATATGCATGAACAATTAGCCTCCATATGATTGGAAAGATATGGGAAACATTAAGGTATTGTCCCGAAAGAAGAGAATAATCAATATTAGGAATTTTCCCATGTTGTCAGAGTTGAATTTATTATCATTGAAAATGCCTACAATAAAAGGTCAACAAAGGTATTGGCGATCCCAGTGAACTCGTACAGACTTTGGACTAACTAATCTTGGCTTACCTGCTTGTTTAAGGAAAGTGTGGCAACATCCTAATTATAAAACTCAAGCGGGTAATGGTGGTGTCTTTTTAGCTGAGCTTATTATAATGATTAGTATTTTCGAACTACCAGCTCAAGGAGAAATTTACATTAGCCAGGTTATATAAATTGATGCAGCACAAAGAATCTTTAAGGTTAGAAGATAGTTTCAGCATTTTAAGCTCTCAAAATCCGAGAATAAGAGTGTAGAAGTTGGAGTTCAGGAGGAAGCAAGAGAGTGAGAGAAGGAGAAGTAAGAAGCTCTAGGAGTTCCACCTAGACTTCCTTTTGTATTAAGCATATGAGCGTAGGTTGCCTTCATCTCTGTAAGAAAGCAAAGTTGTTGTCAAAATGCTCAATAAAAGACAATTTCTTTCCATTTCAACCTTCGTAAGCTATTACAACTGACATATATAGAGAAAGAGCTAGCCTTCTGTGCAGAGACGTTTTAAGCACCAAGGGAGCATTGAAGCTAAGAAAATTTAACAACTAAGAAAGCACTCAGTGAAAAGATGTACATCCCCAATTAGATTTGCCACCCGTAGGGGGCGACCACCAAATTTGAGTTCTTATGTCCAACGCTTAGACTTCTAGAAACTCTTAATTTCAGATAATACGTATGCTACCTCTAGTTGATTAAAATAAAGGAAAGCACATGGAATCAATTAAAAAAAAGCAAGGAGCTCCAGGCTGTTGCTTTCTGGAATTGTCCAAACAGTAATAGTTTTTTTCTTCGCATTCTGCACATCAGCAGTAGAGCCTTCTTCAGCTATGACTTTATAGAAATCTCAGTGATAGCTTGTGTGCTCATAGACATGGTATGGATCTTGCTCTCAGTTAAAGGGAAAGCTAATGGCTCAGCAAATGGCCTATCAGTATGATCTTGCACTCTTGCCAAATATGGTATATTAGCTATTTCTGTATTACTGAATTGGGTGATCTAAGATCCCATATGTTTATTGCAACATGTGGTTCAACTGTATGACGGCTTGGTTAGTATCCTATGCCTAGCACACTACATTTTGAGCAAGCAGTGATTTCGGCTGCTTACCTTTCTATGGGTAACTGTTAGGTAACATTGGCCAGCTTGCCTTCATTGCTTCTCAGTATCTTCTTCACTCTTGTCTCTGTTTTTTCTTCAAGCTTACCTTGCATGTCCATTTCAATCCCTATAAATACCGAAAATTCAAACCTCCATAGAGATAATCATCTCTTACCATTGCATAAAAGTATGGTTCAGACCATTTGCTAGAGTGTATGGATATGTGATTGAAACTAGAATGAAATAGAACCAAATATGAATATAGGCAAAGGAGTGTGTTGGTTCACGTTTTTGCAGCCTGAGATCTAATTGGAAAATGTTTGTAGTAGCTTGAGCTTAAGTCTAGCTCAATAAAAGCTAGTCAAGAATTGATTCAATTGAGGTCCAGTATTTACATTTTGTTTGTCTTTCAATATGTCGAAGTTTATGTGGTGCTACCCCTTTGAACCTTTTAAGTAGTATGTTAGTGTATTTGATATGATACTAGTTGATTTTAATCTGATTATCTGTTGGTTCTTATGTATCTTTTGTTTCAGTGAGGTAATATTGACTTTGGGCAGTTCAAGGACGGTAGTGGAATTTCTGTGCGCTGCAAAAGAGAAAAAGAGATCATTTCGTGTATTTGTTGCAGAGGGTGCTCCAAGGTGAGACAAGAGGCTAATTACTTTGTCAGATACCAAAATACAGCTTCTAGTATGTTTCGGTTCCCAGTATTTCCCACTCTTTTAATTGATTCATCTTCCGCTAAAATCAGATATCAGGGACATACCCTCGCAAAAGAGCTGGTTACAAGGGGGCTTCAAACCACAGTAATTACCGATTCTGCTGTCTTTGCAATGATTTCCCGTGTGAATATGGTATGCAGTGATTGTGGCTTATTGATTATTTTCTTTTTTAAATTCCATCATGCTTTTCACTTGATTATTTTTTTTTCCTTTTTTAAGGTTATTGTTGGAGCTCATGCTGTGATGGCTAATGGTGGGGTTATAGCACCTGTTGGATTGAATATGGTGGCATTAGCAGCTCAAAGGCATGCAGTCCCTTTCGTTGTACTTGCAGGAATTCATAAGGTCTGTTGGTGTCAAAACTCAGTTCAAGCAATAAATTACAAGATCAACTTGATTAATTTGCAGAGAATGGATGTAGTTACTACAGCTTGTAGTTCGTTTCAGAGCGAATGAACTTGAAGTTTTGGATATTACTTTTGATACATGAAAAGTAATAAGGAAGAGCTTGTAGATTTTTCTTGTGACAGAATACTAATATTGAGGTCATGGAATTTAAATGAAAAAGAAGATTTGAGCTGTGATGAAGTAAGCATGTTAAGTAAATGGCTAAAAAGCTAAATTCGAAGACATGTAACGAGAGTAGTAAAAATTCAACAGGTGCTTCTTCGGGATGCCGAGAAGTCTAATTGTTTATTTACCCCAGTGGATGGAAAAGGATGAAAGAACAAATAACCTTGGACAATTATTTAGAAATGATTGTAGGTTATATGGAGTTTCCAACAACCACATCTGAAGCTCTGGAAATCCCTTCATTGGCGATTGTTCAAATGCATCTCCAGGTTGCTATAATTGAAATCTGATTGCTGCTAGTGCTTATAATCAAATTGACTCTTTGGGAATTTTAAAGGCTCTTAGTTGACATGATTTATTGATTAGATTGATAATAAGTGCTCCATCATGGAACTCGTAGAAAATCTTTTTCTGAAATATTTTAGGCGATTAATGATAGAATTCTGTTGCATGTTTGATTTTATCCAAAGTTATCATTCTCAAGCAGTTTAATATTTAGAATATGTTCTCTCACCTGAATAACAGTGTCTCTATTATGATTAATGATGTGATCCTATATATGTGTGCGTCTGTGTGTAGGTTCATCTGCAGTTAGCATTCCTATGCAGTGTAATTTACTGAATATTGTTTTTTTCCCCCCTGACCTCATCATGAAACAATTCTATTCTTGTGATTCCTGAAAGAATTCAAGCGGAAAATATGTTTACATTTAAGTGCAGTTAGCATTCTAAACTAGTGTGGCCTCACTTGTTTTGTGGATGGGATAAAGGAGTCATACCAGGATTAGTTATCCTGAGGTGACTCATTTTTCATTTGTTCATCTATGTAAAATGGTTGTTTGGAGTTTGGATAGTGTTATATTGTTCATGCATTTTTGGACGTCCAATATTATGGCTGGTAAGTATGGAAATGATTTAATATAACATGGTTGTCTGAAAATAACTTTGAAAAGTCATTTTATCACATAAAGCTGTCTTCCTACGATAAATAGTACTACCTTCCCTCTGGGATTATTAATTTAGAATAAATGGGATTGGTAAAATCATCCAAACAAAGGATGACATGAGATTAGTAATCCTATCCTTTTTTTTCCAATGAACCAAATGGACCCTGTTTTAGAGCTACAAATAAAGTAGTGAGTCAATTCAGTTAGTTTCTATGTAATGAAGAATGTTTTGCCTTTTCATCTTAAAAATACCAGCAATGAATATTTGGAATGTGCCAATGAGAATTGTTCTGATTTACTTCTTTGGATTGAAGATGTAAAATGTTAAAATGAAGTTAAAAATGTGAATGTCGAATCTGTTAGTGTGTGTTTATGATCAATGAGCTCTAATGTGCAGACTGAAGGCACTTATGAATGATATGTTTTCCTTGTCTATTAAGGATAAACCATCTCAACCATGTTTTCTTGTTTTGTGAAAAGAAGGTTGACAAAAAAATGGGTGATCCACAAAGCATATGTCAATGAGCTGAAGCTATGTCCTGAAGTATCAAACCGAATTTCGTTATCTATTGTCACATTGTCACCTATTTAAGTACTTCAGAGAACCAATTGATGGTGGAATTGTTGAAAAAGACCTTCTAGCTTCCTTTCATGTCTTGACTAATCTAAACAACCTCATAGTTGAGCTGGCATCAATTTCCTAATGGCAGAGGAGTTTAAGTGTACTAGGTAGAGTGATTTTATAGTTAAAAACTGCACCTCATGTTTCTTTCTTTGCTTCCTCATGTGTGCTTATTTGATAGAGTTCTACACTTCATGCTTAAAAATGTCTTCCAGCCCTATTATTCTAGTAATAAAGGTAGGAGGGGGTACCTATTCCCCTCTGAAGATTCTTGGCAATAACAAGATGACTTGTATGTATGTGATAAAATTGAAGTTTCTCTGGTATGCTGGTTCACTTTCTGTTATCTAGAGTTTAATGAAATAGTTATTAAGATGTCTATGATGTAGAAAGTTTCATGTTGCAAAAAATTCTTCAAGGGAAACCACATTAATTTGATTGAGTTTTGCTGCAGGGCAGAATTTTATTTTTTTTGTTTGAGTAAATGGAGTGTGTGCTAAGATGCAGTTCTATGTTTCATATATGTCCTTTATTTTTGCTGGGGAATAGCATTTACAAGACAACCTCAGAATTGTGACCTGGCTTTAGAATCAGGCAAGAGATAATTTAAAACATCTTAGTTTAATTGGATTTTTTCCTAAAATGGTTGGGCTGTCTCTAGTACAGCATCTGCAGAAGTGTTGGTTAGCACATTCAGAAAGCCAACAACCAAGTTAAATGACTTGTTTTATGAATTTGTACTTGGTGGATGAGGTCCACTTATCAGAATATAATCATTTTTCTGGTTGTTGGAATTATTCTGAATCTTTTGAAAGGAAAAATGCTATTTGTTGCCTACTGAGTGGCACCATTCTTGGATAGCTACCACACTCAACAGAAAGTTTATCTAGTGTGGGTATGACATTTTGCTTCTTAAAGTTATGCATAGCCTAAAGAAATTATTTTAAGTAAACGAAGGCAAGATGCAACTTTGGATATAAGTTAAAAGTAATGAAGGGGAGTTTTCTTTATGTGAGGTCAGTCCAAAATGCTTGACACATCAAAACTGGGGGAGATCTCTGATCCAAGTTGTCCTTGCCTACAGAACCACCTATTAATCATGAGTATTTTCTCCTTCATATAAGGGGTAATACATAACTGACCATTCTGTGAGATATAAAAAATTGAACAAATGATAAAAGCTTTTGAACGTAATGGATAATAAAAATCATATTTGGGTTGTTATGGATAGTAGAGTTTGTGTTTCATATCAAAATCTGTCTGCAGAAGGTAAGTTGGCTGTTATATCCCTCTGCAGAAAGTTGATATTGTGTTACATTCCTCTGAATTGTCTTGGTCAATTGGATACCTTTATGTGTTGGAAACTCTGAAAGCAGATTCATTGTAAAGTTGGCAGTGGAAACAATGAGGAACAAATGGGGGAGCACATATAGTGTTTTGAGTCTTTGGGGTCCAAGTGCTAGTTTTATCTGTTTGGCTACCATGATCAACGTGGCATTCAGACTTCTTAAATAGCAAAATCTGTTTTTGATATAGTGCTAATGAACCCAAACTTTTCTGAGATCTTCTTCCCCTAATTTGATTTTCAAGAATGTTTGGTGTATGTTACTCAAAATTGCTTCTAATTTGAAAACGTTACTTAGTCAAGTAGAAATCTAGGATACTGTTGGACATTTCTGAATATGCAATTTTTTTTTTTTTTTGGGCTATTGATCAGAAGACAATGTTCATCAAGATCCCATGTCAAAAGCCTGAAAAAGTCAGATTTCATGGACATGTTTGCATACTCAAACAAGATATTGAGAGTGAATATACATTTAAGCTATTGTACAAAGACCATATAGCAAATTTTAATAGGTATACAACTACATGGTGAGTGAGTTCATATACTGTGGTCTTAAGCAAGGTCCACGGTCATTGTGAAATCCTTTATATTCGCATTAAGGCAATTTGATTGGACACCACTGATTTCCGCCATTGAAGCATAAAGGGTTTCTTATTCAAGAGACAGAGACTTCTGTTTCAGCACCTCGTGAGAAATATCTGAAGTCACGTGTTTGTTCAATTTGGGAATGGGGGCTTTTCTGTCAACGTATCAATCAACTGTTGAACAGTAGAAAAAATATTAAATTGACTTGTCACGTTCTAATTCTTTGTTTCTTGAACAATTCAGAGGACATTTCTTTCAACGGGGGCTTTTCTGTCAACGTATCAATCAATTGTTGAACAGTAGAAAACAATATTAAATTGACTTGTCACGTTCTAATTCTTTGTTTCGTGAACAATTTAGAGGACATTATTACCTTTGGCCTCAAGCCTGTCTAATATTTTTTAACGCTAGAGCTTAGAGAGCAAGTTATATATAAAAAAAGCTCAATGTCCAGCATGCAGCTGCCTATTGGTCCTTCTGGGGCACAGGTTATCTGGTGTTGAGTAGAATAGAAGCTGTAGTCACACTTAAACATATCTTTAGATGTTATCTGCTTTGACAGATTACATGAAGGGGCATTTCTTGTTTCATTATGTTAGCTGATTATGCATTTTGATTGTGAAAATTCAAATTTTCTTTTTCTGATTTTTTGTATTTGCTTTAGCATCTAGAATTTAGATTTTTAATAACCAGAAAAAGCTAAAAATTGCAACCTACGCAAGTGTAGCTTTAGCTAATCTGATTAACAGCTGAACTTTCTGTGGACAATAATTATCTTCCAAACTTGTTTAAACTACAAAAATACCAAGAATGAAATACAATTTAAGTTTGATGTTCAACTTTTTAGAATGTTTTTATAATGTATAACTATCAAATACTTTTAGGTGGTTTAATTTTTATTATAAAATATGTGATACAAGAAAGTTACTTATTCAACATGAAATTTCTTATATTCAGCATCTGATGGCATTTCGGTCATTTTCATCAATAATAAGTTTTTACAACCTTTGAACATCCATGTTTGAACATGTTTATATTAGTCTTTTTTTTTTTTAAGAACATCCATGTTTAGTTTTTAATTTATTTTTTCACAACAAATAGGAACATCTGTGAGATTGTGGGAAATCTAATCTTCTAGAGTCACTTCTGAATAATCAGCTTTTGCCAAATGTATAGTTGACGAGACACTGGCCCCAAATTTAGGGCTTGCATCTCTCAGTTAAAATTTCACACTTTTACATCTTGCTTATTGATTTTGGCTTATGGAACCAAAGCAGTGGTAGCAGTTATATTAAAAAAATCTCAACCCTTTTAGTATTGTGCTTTCATGCATTTCAGCAGGTTTGTGAGCTATTGCTAAGTGTTACTTAGCTTAAAACAACTGCATGATTGATTCATTTGGCCCCACTTTACTGTTGTGGAATACTTTTTGCTGACACTATTTGTCTGTTCTGTTAACTGTATTGGAAGTTATAAACCAGAAATTGGTTTTGTTCTTCTGTGGTTTCTTGAATCAAAGAATGAGTCTGTGCTGCAAGGGCATCAGTTTCTTGTCACTGATCTAGTGATATGCCTGACAAGCAATCTTCAGCAGTTTGAATTGAATTCCAACTGATCTGTTGATCGTGCAATATATAAATTAGCTCCACTACCTCACGGGCCTTTTCTATCCCATCCTTTAAGGCACTGTGTTAGCTATTATTATATCTAAAGTTGGACTACATTGTATGTGCTAACTTCTTGATTATGTTTGAGTGTCTAATTTGACACACTCCCCCTATCTCTATATGTGCAAGACTCCAGCTCGCTGGTCAGTGTATCTCACCACTTCTTACTTATGGAAGTTTATGTTAGCTAACTACCCTTCTGCTCATGTTGCAGCTGTGCCCTCTCTATCCTCACAATCCAGAGGTCTTACTGAATGAATTGAGGTCCCCATCCGAGCTCTTGGACTTTGGGGAATTTTCTGATTGCCTAGATTTTGGAAGTGGCTCTGGTTCTCCTATCCTGCATGTTGTGAATCCTGCATTTGATTATGTGCCTCCAAATCTTGTTAGCCTATTTATTACTGATACGTAAGTTTAATTAATGCTTTATAAGATGTCTTTCATAGTTCTAGGCAGTACCTATTACCTTTAGTGTTTTTTTAGTAGTTAAACTAAAATATTTTATCTAAGAACTTCATGGATTAAATAGCTATAAACTTATTTTAGATTTCTTCATTCCTGGAATTTTTCCGATTCATTATTTATTTTTTGACAGCGGGGGACATAATCCTTCATATATGTACCGACTTATTGCTGATTATTACTCTGCTAATGATTTGGTTTTACAACGGAGATCAGCTTCTTGATATTATATTGGCCACCTCTGTTTCTACACATTATTAGGTGAGCTTTCTCATTGTTACATGGTGAATTTAACATATTCCATTGATAATTATACATCTTACTTTGCCCTTTCACTACATGTAATCAACGCTATAATAACAGCAGCTTTCTTGCAAATATTATGAATTGCCCGACTTGCCTGCATGAATTCACATAAGTCAGTTGCAGTTCTCTAGTCGCTAATGAAAGAAAACTGATATATGATTCTAAATTTTGTCCAGTGTTCGACCCATGCATTTGGTAGCAATGCGTCATCTAAGTATGGATTAGTTTAATGCAAGGACTTCTTGGAGACCATTAATTGTGAGGACTTGGGTTTGAACCACACAACATAGCAGTTAGTGGAGACATATATTAAGTAAATAAGCATGACACAATGGTGTGATTTCAGATACTGTAGCCTAAATTTAGGTTAACACTAGGGGTGTTTCGCGAATCGAGCCGCTCACGAGCCGATCGCGAGCGGCTCGCATACGAGCTCGACTCGAGCTCATCAATATCGAGTTCGAGTCGAGCTTGAGCTAATTAAGTCGATCTCGAACTCGAACTCGAGATAAAAAACATTAAGCTCGTTGGCTCGCGAGCTCAATTATATATATTTTTTTATTTTAATAGTAAAATTACATATATATCCCTAATATTTTATTATTTATTAAAAAAATTATTATTTTATTCATTTTTAAAAATAAATAATTATTTTTTATTTTTTAAAAATAAAATAATAATAATTATTTTTTTATTTTTTAAGCTCGAGCTCGACTCGAATTTGACTCGACCTCGAGCTCGAGCTCGAGTTCGAGCTTCACAAAATTAACTTGAGCTCGGCTCGATTAGCCAAAGCTCGACTCGAGCTCGGCTCGTTTGCACCCCTAGTTAACACTTATTAAGTAAATAAGTGTGACAGAATGGTGTAACCACTTGTCCTAGGTTTTCTATATTTTACATTCAAACTAGGCACCCTCTAATGTGCTTCTCTTTCTAATGCGAGCTATAATCTTTCTAGAAGCAATTTTGCTAGATCCAGGTATCCTATTATGTCTCGGCTACAGGTGTCAATCATAACCTAATTATGTTGATCCGCCCAAACGCGCCCATTCATAAGTGGATTTGTGTATGAATGAACTTTGAATGGGTTTAGATGGGTGATTCAATTAAACCCATTTAATTGGTGGGTAATTGGTTGATCTGCATTAACCATTTATACCCATTTAAAAATAATTGCACATTTAAACTCAATTATTGGTGAATATAAGCGAATAAATTTGAATTTCTTATCAACCCAATGCCAATAAATGTTGTTATTTCTTGTCAAACAACATTTGAAAGGAAAAAAAAAAAGGTAAAATTTCAAGCGGGTCATTAGTGGGTAATTCCGTATACCCATATGGGTATAAATGGGTTGATCCAATTATATACGTTACCCATTTGTGACCTGTTCAAACCTGCTCAAATCACCCATTTTAACAGGACAAGTAGAACATTTGACGTCGAAAACCAATTTGTTGTGTGGGAATGAGGATAATAGGTTAGCCATATTGATATATTGGGTGTGTTTCCCAGAACGAAAGGTGGTTTGAAGGAGATCACTAGTTTTGCAACTAGGAGATTGCCTAGAGGAAGATGACAGAGAGGGAGAGAGAGAGAGAGAGGTAGTCTCTCTTGTTCTACGCGATTTACTCTCTGTCTTTAGATTTTCTCTAAAATCTCACACACCTCGATTGGAAGTTATTTCTTGCTAGCTTAAGATTTGAAATTATATATAGACAAATAAAGATTCTAGTTCCATTGACTTTTTAGCTGAACCTTTGCATATATGATATCCAGCTTTTGTTGGCTATGTACACATTGCTCAGTTTTTTGTAGGCTAAAAGTAATGTTGCCCCATGTATTAAGATCACGCAGGCACAAATATGAAGTTCAAAATAACTACATTCCTGTTATGATTGAAGTAGTACTTTACAGGATATTGAATTCATGTAATTCAACTAAAGGATTTTACTGGGGCTTATATTTGGATCTGTTTCAGTATTTGACACTGATGCATTGCATCAGCCTTGTTATATCCAACAATAATACTTTTTCATGTCTCCTCAATTGCGAACTAGGTTATAATTAGGTCCATTGAAGTCTCTGTCATGGCAGTATGTCACCATGTGCTGTCTTTGTTTACGACTTTCAATATAAACTGGGATTTTTACCGTATCAGAGGATACAACTTAGAAGTAAATGCTTCAGAATATAAATCAACATAGATTGTTTGTTCCATTTTATTAACTTCTTTAACCCTTTTTATTTTGTTTGATTTTTACAGTTTCTTGGGTTTTAGGTAGTTCCATCATATGATGAAGTTGTGTTCAATTGACGTGAATACACAGCAGTAGGATGCCACAAAAATGAATGAAACAAAAAATGCAGGTATGCAACAAGGGTAGGTGCGGAGTTCTAATGAGTTCCGAGGGGCAAATTTTCTGCGGACAGACAAAATGAAGGTAAAAGAATGCGCGTGACTTTGATGAAATGATGCATTCTTTTTGTGACAACTATAAGGGGGTGCAGTTTTGACCGGTCTGGGAGTTGTATGCGGTATGCCATTGGACTTCTAAGAAATTTTTATGTTGTATTTTACTAGAAGTTTGTCTGCAAAATTGAACTTTGTTCAAGGACAATTGCTGTGAAATTTTGGAATTGCATGCTTTTATTTAAGCCAAGAAAAGATCATTTGGGGTGGTGCAGCAGACTTCAAAGATTTAAAGCTACTTGTTAAAAGAAATCTTTCAGTAACTGTTTGCAATTTGGTTTAATCTGTTGTGACGTTGCATTGACTTCCTATGATTCCGACTGATCGCCGAATCAACATCTGCAAAGGGGTTTGCATCTCACTAGCAAAAGATTGTTGCTGCTCTTTGGAATATGAGGAAAAATGTTTAGCAGGGCAACGATCAGAAGTAATCCTGCTGTTTAGCGGTGCAACTACTTTATTTCAAGTACTTCATCTAGAATCCAAACCAATTCGATTGGGTCCAGCCGTTTTTATATATCTCTGGATTTTCGCACTATTGCTGCCATGTCTCGAATATGATATGAGGAATGGATTCAGAGCAAAAATAGGTCAATTCAGATGCATGCTAAAGTGAGTTAACACTCTTGTTAAGCAAAGGACGCTGTGTGAACAAGAAAATCTAAATTGTATCACACCTTACATTTAAGCATGTATGGCTAGCATAGAAGGATGTATAGTTTTTTGGTGGCAATCTATGTTTTCTTACCAGCGAACGACTTGTGCGAGGGCCGAGACCATGCCTGCTGGATGGCTACCTGATTTGTATGGTCCAAAAAGGCTTGCTTTATTTTCGGTTATGCTTCGATCGGAATTGGAGGCAGTTTGTTGTACATCCAAATCCGCATGATTAACGTAATTTTAATCCGCATACCTCAAATTGCTAATTCATTGCACAAAAAGATTTTTGTACCTTTTTGATTACTAGAGCAACCCAAGGAGAAAATAGTCGATGTACCACTGTGATATTCTCAACAAAAAATCAGTATGAAGCTGTTCAATTGCATTATTATGCTGGATCGTTTCATAAATTTTCTTTGAAGAGCAAAATAATATATATTACAGTAAGAAAATGAGTTGTACGTCTTAAATGCAACAGCAACCAAGCAATTGGAATAATAAATTCCAACGAGAATTAAAATAAAATGATGAGCAACATAATCGGCCTCCAGTAGCATCAACTTCAGACTAAATACACGATCTAACTCCTCCAATTACAACATGGTTAGTGATTATTGTTGTTGATGCTCCATGTCAAACCAGAAAAAGACAGAAGCCCGTGCATAAATTACACGAACTTGCTGCAATGAAAGAGCCCCACTGGCTAAAACAGCCTTAGCACCTCCCTCAATTCTAGTTTGGGAAACAGACACACTGTCACTGCAGCTCTTTACAGCAGATGGCACTACCTCGTACTCAGTGGCACTGGCTGTGCTCACTATTGCATATGAGAGATGGTCCAATGGATTTGACTCACACTGAAGAATACAGCTATCGATTATTAGCCTTCCACTCCTATGAAGCAGGCAGCAACCAAGCTCTGCCCGGACTGTCAAATTAGCCAGTTTACAGGTGGATGAAAACTCCAGTGCACTGCACAAGAACATAAACAGAATATAAACAGCATATACGGAGAATTTTTGGTCAACAGTGAAGCAGTTTCAAGACCGAAGTTAAAAAGTTAGATGGACAGCTATATTTCATTATAAACAGCTAAACAAACAGCTACATACTTTTCTATACACAAATCAATTGCACAACAAAAGTGGATAAAGCTATCTGACAAACATCTTTCCTAGAGCTCATCGCTAGTTCACTACTACAGACTATAACAATCCACACCACCAACTAAACCCTTCTGAAAATGCCCATTGCACTCTTTACACAGCAAACACTCTATTCTAGGCAAAAGAATTGACGAACCCGTGAAGCCACTCAATAACATGTTATTTAGACCCACGAAAGATTTAACTCCAAAAACATTTTAGAGATAATTGCATAGAATAAATCAGAATAAAAAAGAAACCGATTTCAAAATACTACTATAATTAACTGTTTCAAGAAAAATGGAGCCAAGGTTGTCATTATTTGTTAAATAATTGAAAGTGTAAGAAGCCGCTTTCTGTAATCAGACAACAAAGTTCAGAACAATATATTTTAAACCGAAAAAGAAAGATCGGGGATACTCCACATAATTGGAAATGACCTTGTGGAAGGTAAATCAATTTATATCAAAGACCCAAAAAGAATTTAATCTTGTTCTATGAAATAGCAGAGCAACAATTTTATCAGCATTGGTTCTAAAGGATTATGTACACTGCAAGCATTCAGTTAAAACAAGACATTGCATATACTAGATATTATCAATGAAATTTCCTACTGACTCTCTGTACAAAAGAAATGCAAGAAAAGCTTTCTCTAAAACCCATCAAAGCCATGTGCGCTAACCATCTCATATAAGACGCAAAACCCATAACTATTTCATGATCGTATATAACATGAAAAGATATTACTGGGCCAAAAACAAAAAAGAGCAAGGTAATCTTCTCATTTATTTTTGCAATTGATTCTGCATTTCACAGTTCACCTCAACTTTATTTTTCTTTACTAACACAAAATCGTTTGTTTACTCTTCAACCAAGAGTTAGTCTTCGATACATCACCTGCTGAATTTTGGTACCATGCTCTTTTATGATCAGTTTCCAGAGTCTCGCCATGATTTTTAAGCGGGAACAAATGCACAGAGGGAAAAAACAAACAAAACACTTGAAGTTTGCGAACCTGTCAAAGCCTCGTGAGCAGACAAGTGTTGTATCATCAGGAAGCTCCCCTGCTCCAATCTGTACAAGAAAGTTAAGTAGAAAATGGCATCCTAATGTTTACTTTTCTATCTTTTTTCTTCAATCCCAAAGTTCTTCATTTTCCTTACCAACATAAATTTTTTCATACAATAAGTGACAAAGAGAAACACGCAAACTGCGTGCAATTTTAGCAACATAGCTCTGTTTCAGTAAATTCTGATTTTTGCCATTTCATGATTTTACCACCTCAAGATCCATACGCAGTTTAAAAAGAATATTTCTGATCCAAAAAACAATCATCTTCACCATATTTTAACAATGTACAATGTCTGCTAAAATTATCTACACCTCACAGATTTCATGAAGCTAAACTAGAACTCTTTCTCCAATCCATTCTCACCATGATGAAACACCACAAATCCCTTGAGTATGTATGGGGACACAACCATGTTCTTAACATTAGGCACATTAATATTCTTAGGATCAATCAATATATGGACATCGAAAAGAAAGAAAGGTTCAAGACGCTTGCAGAGGGAAATAAGACAGAAAAAATTAACACTGTCCAATAAATATCAGAAAGATCAATCATGTAATTGGCAACCTCTGGACAGTGGAGCCTCATTATTAGTCCTGTTTTTAGTTATACAACTTATGAGTACAAAAGTACCTTGTAAGCAAAGCAACTCACCTGATGAATATCTACCCGTTCTAATAAAAAAACTAAAGACGACCAAATGTAACTAAATCAACGAGAGCCTTCAATTCTAATGGCTTGTACATGAGTAGAAGGCTCCAACTGCATGGTCTACTGAATAGAAAAGGGCATCGAGTACACTAAAACACACATTTCCAACTTTTGAACAAATTTGCTACCTCCACACTAAAATGCACGCATCAAGCTAAATAAGTACAGAGAGGAATTAAAATTTTGTTATACCATGGTTTTCAAACTTATGAAGAAAATTATGTTACGAGAAACCACCTGAACTTACCAGGCAAAGTGGTTTTTTGATCTGGATGTTGGATGCTAGATGACTTCCGCCTGATGCAATCAGAATAGTATCCCCCGGCCTGAATATTATTGAGGCTCAAGTCTGAGTGAATACTAATCTTAGCACATAACCCGGGAAACAAGCATAGGTAAATGTAGTTTTTACTAACCTTGCTGCAGCAACAGCTGTTTCAATGCTGGGGAAGACACCTGGCTTAGATAAATTTTTGACAGAACGATCTACGCGAAGCCAAAGCCGTGGATGACAAGCAAGGAAGTGCCATCTGTGGCAAACGAGGGCGGTGTTATACCGATCTGCAAGCTCAACAGCAATTTGTGACAAAGATCATATAATAATGGATCATACATGTGTGCAAGCTAATTATCTGGCACCATGTTAATCTTTTATAAGAAAATAATAGCCTTTTCCTTTCTGTGCTTAATTTTCTTAAAACTGTGACTTTATGGCTGCTTCATTCCGCTCGACGACTTAAATCAACAACACTTTCACGGTGATTACAAAAAACACTTATTCTACTAGTCATCCAATACTTGAGCGCAGAATGATAACTAAATGAATGCTTTCTGGTATATAATTTTTAGCTACACATTTAATAACATTCATGTATATTGCATACCACCTAACGTCGTATTCTAGAAATGCATACAGCCCTTTAATTGCATGCATTGTTTGGCAACAATCAAAATTTAAAATAACATGTTTAAGGGAGAACGCGGAAACCAAACTAAACATATCAAGTGCAAATGCTTAATGTCGACTCTTTGCTAAAATATGAATAACAGGATTCGGATTTATACAAAACAACTTATCAAAAAGATAATCAGCAAAAGGTTCAACAATGGTCACAAAAATCCAAAAAATAAACTGACTCCTTTATGGTAAAGGTAAAAGCTTTGACTTCAGTGAACTCAAAAAACCCTACAGCACAGTAGGAAAAGGCTTGAATTCAGCTTAAAAATCACAATTAAGGATTTCTCAATTAAAAATTGAAACTTTATAACTTAATGCGTTAAAAAAAGAGTAGAAATCAAACAATTAAGCAAATATACTGCAGAATAAAGTGAAATAGAATCAAAATTTAGACATGGGTTTCAACATATTAGCTATATTGAGTAAAGCTACAAATTCAGCTAATCAGATAAGAATAGGGTTTCCTATCCAGCAAAGAAACATGATTTATTGAAATTGTGGGTACATATACCAGGTTTAGGGGAAAGAAAGCTGAAGATATGCATCAGACAGCCGTCATCCAGATTGTTTATAGGTGAGTAAGTCGTGTCTCTTCCGTATCGCTTCCATTTTCGCGTTTGTCCGTCTTCCATCATCCCCCTATGAAACGACGGCGCTCGGAGATGGACACTGAATCTTTCGCGCATTCGGTTGGTTGTGTGTACTTGTGTCATTTCCTATCTGTTAGAGTACTTCCGCCTTCGACGTAGAGTGCGGGGTCCAGTTTTGAAAGGCCCTTACTCCTTTTCTTTCTTTCTTTTTTTTCCCTAAGTGTAAGCAGGCGGAAGGGTTCGAACTGAGACTTCTCACTCACGTCGCTCCCTGTGTACCACCTAATTCATCTCTCATCCCCCCTCTTTTGAAACGTCCTTGCTTCAATTTGCTGACCTTCTTCCCTCCTTAATCTTGATGCTTTTCGGTGTTTTTTTTTTTTCCAGTAACAATTAGTCCCTTCCCTTTTTCACTCCCTTATTTATAGTATCTTTTAATCGATTTATTAGTTTCCACCTCATGTACGTTTGTTTTTCCAAATCTTTTTATCAATCGACTAATAATTTTTTTTATCTCTCTAATCATGTTTTATAATTTATTATTTGGCTTGATTATATAATAGAAGTTTCTTTATATTAGAAGTTACTATTACTTAATTTTGAAAAATTTTTATTTTTTCCTATAATTCATTACCTTCGTATTTATAACAAATTTCAATCAACATATTGATCTCTTCCTTTTTTATTCTTTTTATTTTTCATAACAATTAATTCTCTTCCCTTTCACTTCCTATTTATAACAACTTTTAATCAATTTATTAATTTTTTTCCTTATATATGTTTTTATTAATTATGTCTTACTAAATCTTTTTTATCAATAAACTTATCGTTTTTCTTATTGTTCAATTCTCTACAATCACATTTTGTATTTTTATTATTTGGTTTGATTATGTGTTCTAGAATTAACTGTCACCAAAATGTAGACAATTTTTATTTTTTTTTCTATACTTCATTCCTTCCTTTTTTTTATAACAAATTTAAATCTACATATGGATTTCCTACTTTATACACATTTTCATTGATTTTTTATATCCATGGATCCATAGTTTCAAACACTGTTCACTTCTTGTTTTTTAAGATTGTTGATTTTGCTTTTTTATTTTATTTTTTTATCAATCAATATATAGCTTTCATTTTCTTCATTTTCTCATATCATGTTTTCTATGTCTATTGTTTGGCTTGATTATTTGTTAACACTTCTAAAAACGTTGACAATTTCATTTTTTTATCATCCTGTATTCCATTTTTTTAGCATGTGACTTATACTAATCCATTTGAGTTGTATAAATAGTTATACTTTTTCTAAGATTTTCTCACTATTTATTATATGTTTTCTCCATTGCGATCCAATTTCTTATCAACTTATTATAGACTAAAATTCATTTTGATGTATCGCACGAATTAGAAAAAAGTTGATGGTCTTTTTTATAGATTTTTTAAAAATAAATAAAATAACTGCCTCCCAAATTAATTTTTCTTTTCCAATTTCTATTGCTTTAGTGTATTAAAACTATCATCTATCTATTAGGTTCTTCTTCTAAAAAAAATTTATTCATCAAAGCATCAAATTCTAAGTGCATTTACGTTCTATTATTTTTTCATTACATCTAAAGATTTTGTATTAATTGCATTTTTTTATTTTATATAATCTATCTAGGATGTTCATTCTCTAATTTGTAAAATTGAAAGAACTATATGTATTTTTTCTTATAATTAATGAATTATAAATTTATAAAATTGTAATTAATTTCCACCCATTCTCCAACATACAAAAAAGGAAAGATATTTTCTATTTCTTTCTAATTAGAAAACTTAAGATCATTTACCTATTTTTTAGAGTCATGATCACATGTTACTTATGTGGACATCTTTTTGCTCTTTTTCCTTTAAAGAATTTTTCTTATTAATTTCTTTTCTTTACATTTTCTAAACAATTAATCAAATATTGATAATATTCTCTAATATGTTTACTTTTCTCACATGATACTTTATCACCATTGATGTATTTTTATATTATTTAATTTCAGTGTTTGTCTTATGTTTAGTGTTTCAAAATTTAACAATTTTGTTATTTTAGTTCTTTATTCATGCTCGTCTAAAAACAAAATCTTGAGATAAAAAGAACTTGTGCATAGTATATATAATAAAACAATATTCAATTTTTATTTTGGAAAGTTGCTGAATTGACTAATCTAACATTTTGCCAAATGGACTATCTATCTTTTTGCTATGTGGATTTCATAATGTTTGCTTGTTTTATTTTTTAATTCTGTTCCAGTTTTTTTAAACAATTAACTCTATTCCCTTCTCACTTCCTTATTTATAGCAACTTTTTATTAATTTATTAATTTCTGTATATACATTCATATCAATTATGCCCTACTAAATCTTTTATCAATCAACTTTCAATCAATTTATTAATTTGAAAAATTGATTTTCAAATTTACAAAATCTTTCAACAAATTATGTACAGTCCCATTCAAGTACAAAAACTAAAATGATGGTCTATTTCTTTGATTTTAGGAATTCCCATATTTAAACATGTCATGATTTTTAGTTGCTTTCAGTGGGTGAAATCTTAAAATTATATGTATAGAAGTCCTTATTTGCTTTTTGGTAATCTAACTTTATTTTACTTATTTAATTTGTTTTACAAAATATAAGAATAAATCTAATGAAACCGCTGCTAGAGTCTATGTATATGCATGTGCGCGTGTGTATTGCAAAGGGATTTTTTGTACTGACCCCTTTAGAGAGCTCCCAACTCCCTATCCTTTTTTCTTATTTTTTATTTATTTTAATTAGATAAACAACTTTCAATTTTTGGATTACATACTTACCATGTTGTATGCGGTTATGAGCAAATTACATTTCCAACAGATTAACAACATCTAAGATATCATCACAATTTGAAATTACATACTTAACATGTAGGCATTTGTCAATGAGTAACATTTCTAGAAACATTAACTAAACTTAACACACTAACACAATACCATGCTTACAAATGACTATTGTTAATAAGGAAATAATATTTGAAAACAACTTATCAAATATAAAAAAAAATAAAACATACTATCAAATTCAAAAATGGAATAACATTTATTCCAACCAATCTTTTAGGTAATATTAACATAAATATTGTTGCACCCCTTTTTCGATTGAATAGAAGAAATTTTGAAATCATTTGTTGAAAGAGAAATGGTTTTGAAAAAAGGAAAAAGGCCTAAAATAGAACTTCAAAAAAGTGTAAAAATTTGGCCAAAAAACTAGTTTAAAAAAGGTTTTTCAAAGGAAAAAAAAAAAGGAGATGTCAGTTGGTATTGATTTTAGGTATACAAAATCACCATGAAAAATAATTTGAGAAGGTAAAAGAAGAAAAAACCCTTTTTAAAGAATTCCTAGTCTTTGAAAATAAAAGAAATAGGTTTGGGAGTCACAGTTGTGGTAAAAGAAGACTAAAATGCGATTGTTCGAACCCTAAGTACCCTTTCATAGTTAGCCAAAGTTAGTTGTGAGATTTATTCTAATTTTTCTAAGACAACCCTTGAACTTATCACATTTGAATGTCACCTAAATGACTGCAAATCTAAACCTAAGAGTATCGAGAAGGATGAATTATCCTATCACGATTTAATTGGTGCCAATGCATGAATTGTGAAAAGTCCAAGTTAATCCTTTGAAAGGGTTTTGAGCAATGCAAAATGAGACTCAAAAAGATAAACATTATAATGTCTATATGTAGGTATAAGTGACCAAAGAAAAGGAATATAACATAACCGGTATGAAGGACTTAGACTTATGACACGATCTCCTTTTTCATACAAAATTAATGAAGTACTAACCATAATCGCTCATTTTCATACACAAAAGGCTAACTCTTCTAGCCTAAACAAGCAAAAGAACTGTCTAATTTCTAAATTCCTATATGACATGCAAATCTAAGTGAAATGATTGAAACACATATGGGATAGGACATAAAATAGGGGGGAAATACAAATGAGAAAAGATCCTAAAAATAGAAAAAATATACATGAAAATGAAATGCATGGCATGCGATACATGAATCTAACACGCTAATGGGCATACTAGTCTAACATTAGAGTAATCCACTTCTACAAGTCCTCAATATTATTAGATTGGTAAAGAAATGGGAAAAAAGTCACAACTAGTATTAAACTAGTATGGTGATGTCATAAATTCATTTGTATAATTATAAGGGTTAATTACATTTACCTCCCATGAGGTTTGACCATATTACCAATCAATCCCTGTAATTTGTCCAAATAACAATCTCACCCTTTGAATGATCAAACATTTAACAAAAACCCCGTTAATGCCGAAAATGCCCTTATTGAGGCCATGTTGCATTAAAAAAAGAACATATTTTTATTTTATTAACCCTGAAGCAATCCAAAAAAATAGAAAAAGTTTTTGCTTATTATTTTATAAAAACCATATCTTTACTTCCATAAATAGTTTTGAATCAATAATTATTTTAAATCTTAAAAATGAAAATTAAAAATTAGATAAATTGAAAGAAAAATAAAAAAAGAAGAAATTATTTTAATTCCTGGAGTATGGTTCAAATTGAGGAAAACATGCCTTGAACCACAAATTTGAACCATACTTGAGGATTAAAAATAATTGCTTCTTTCTTATTTTTCTTTAAATTTATTTAATTTTTAATATTCATTTTTAAGATTTAAAATAATTATTGATTCAAAACTATTTGTGGAAGTAAAGATATGATTTTTATAAAATAATAAGCAAAAATTTTTTCTATTTTTTTGGATTGTTTCAGGGTTAATAAAATAAAAATATGTTCTTTTTTTTTAATGCAACATGGCCTCAATAAGGGTATTTTCGGCATTAAGGAGGTTTTTGTTAAATGTTTGATCATTCAAAGGGTGAGACCGTTATTTGGACAAATTACAGGGATTGATTGGTAATATGGTCAAACCTCAGGGGAGGTAAATGTAATTAACCCTAATTATAAAGAAGTAAAGTATGAATTAAAATATGTAAACTCATAAGATCACATAGGGCACATTAACACATAAGCATGATATCTAAATGCAAAAGTCAAGAAACATAAGCACATAAGCACATAAACCACATAAGACAAGCAAAATTGATCTATAATATTGGGGGACCTAACTATAATCTAAAATGGCAGAAAGATAAGAGCATAAGCTTATCTAACTTATTTATATATTTGAAGGGAAAAATAAACCTAACTACAACTTTCTTAAATGCAAGAAAATATAACTTATCTTTTGGGTATTCAAGTATCCTAAAAATAAAAGAAAGCTTAAACTAAGTTAAAAATCATAAAAATAAATAAACAAAGACTAATGTAAACAAAATAAATGACACGAGAATCATGTAAAGCATACAAGCAAGTAGGAGCACATAGGAGTATGTATTTGCAGAATTTAAGGAATTATAGGAATACCTCTCTTTTGAGGTGGTGAGGTAAGATAGATACAATGTCTCCTATATATCACTCAAAACATAAACAAATGAGTAAATGTACCGCTATTTATGAAATACTTCAAAATCAAAGCATTAAAAATAAATAAAGTCAAAATTACCATGTTAAACATGCAAAAGAATCTAAAAGAATTCAAAAGAACAAGTTAAATGCATTCTTGAGAAACATAAACGGTAATTAAAGGAAAGAAACAATCATAATTGAAAAGTTAACAAGCCATCAGGGACTTAATTGAAAAATTAGAAAGTTTTTAATGCTAAATATAATTTTGGAAAAGAATAGGGATAAAAAATAATATAAAAAATTTAGGGATCAAATTGCAATTAAAATAAGGACCTAAATGCAAAAAAAAGTTTTGGAGCTATAATGTAATTATTCAAAAAATTTGGGTTGAATTGCAAATTTATTTTCTGATTTAAAAACCCACTTTACAAACTCCAGTGGAACGGTGTGGTCCTGAATTAAACTAAGAGCATCTTCAACGGGAGTATAATGGGTGGGCCATGCCTGACAAAAATATGGGTTGGTTACACGGCCACCCATTATGGTCGTGTAATATCCATTACACGCATCATCTTGATGATGCATGTAATGGGTAGGCCGCCCATTACAAAATTTAGCAGTCTGACAAAATTTTGCCCAGCAAACTTGAGAGATAGAAAATAATTATTCTGCATAATTATTTTTCAAAAAATAAAAATATATTATTTTTGAGAGATAGAAAAAGCTATATTGTTCAAACTCAGAAATTAACAATATTATTTTTAGAAAATAAAAAATTCAAAAGGTAAAAAATTTAATAAAAGTTAATACTTTATTTTTTAAAATTAACAAAATTATTTTTTAAAATTACTTTATTTATTTATGTGATATGAGTTATGCATTATTAAAATAAATATTTAATTTAATTATGAATCCATGCTATTACACCTTGTGGAGTAGAATCTGTTAGCTGAACTTTCTGTGGACAATAATTATCTTCCAAACTTGTTTAAACTACAAAAATACCAAGAATGAAATACAATTTAAGTTTGATGTTCAACTTTTTAGAATGTTTTTATAATGTATAACTATCAAATACTTTTAGGTGGTTTAATTTTTATTATAAAATATGTGATACAAGAAAGTTACTTATTCAACATGAAATTTCTTATATTCAGCATCTGATGGCATTTCGGTCATTTTCATCAATAATAAGTTTTTACAACCTTTGAACATCCATGTTTGAACATGTTTATATTAGTCTTTTTTTTTTTTAAGAACATCCATGTTTAGTTTTTAATTTATTTTTTCACAACAAATAGGAACATCTGTGAGATTGTGGGAAATCTAATCTTCTAGAGTCACTTCTGAATAATCAGCTTTTGCCAAATGTATAGTTGACGAGACACTGGCCCCAAATTTAGGGCTTGCATCTCTCAGTTAAAATTTCACACTTTTACATCTTGCTTATTGATTTTGGCTTATGGAACCAAAGCAGTGGTAGCAGTTATATTAAAAAAATCTCAACCCTTTTAGTATTGTGCTTTCATGCATTTCAGCAGGTTTGTGAGCTATTGCTAAGTGTTACTTAGCTTAAAACAACTGCATGATTGATTCATTTGGCCCCACTTTACTGTTGTGGAATACTTTTTGCTGACACTATTTGTCTGTTCTGTTAACTGTATTGGAAGTTATAAACCAGAAATTGGTTTTGTTCTTCTGTGGTTTCTTGAATCAAAGAATGAGTCTGTGCTGCAAGGGCATCAGTTTCTTGTCACTGATCTAGTGATATGCCTGACAAGCAATCTTCAGCAGTTTGAATTGAATTCCAACTGATCTGTTGATCGTGCAATATATAAATTAGCTCCACTACCTCACGGGCCTTTTCTATCCCATCCTTTAAGGCACTGTGTTAGCTATTATTATATCTAAAGTTGGACTACATTGTATGTGCTAACTTCTTGATTATGTTTGAGTGTCTAATTTGACACACTCCCCCTATCTCTATATGTGCAAGACTCCAGCTCGCTGGTCAGTGTATCTCACCACTTCTTACTTATGGAAGTTTATGTTAGCTAACTACCCTTCTGCTCATGTTGCAGCTGTGCCCTCTCTATCCTCACAATCCAGAGGTCTTACTGAATGAATTGAGGTCCCCATCCGAGCTCTTGGACTTTGGGGAATTTTCTGATTGCCTAGATTTTGGAAGTGGCTCTGGTTCTCCTATCCTGCATGTTGTGAATCCTGCATTTGATTATGTGCCTCCAAATCTTGTTAGCCTATTTATTACTGATACGTAAGTTTAATTAATGCTTTATAAGATGTCTTTCATAGTTCTAGGCAGTACCTATTACCTTTAGTGTTTTTTTAGTAGTTAAACTAAAATATTTTATCTAAGAACTTCATGGATTAAATAGCTATAAACTTATTTTAGATTTCTTCATTCCTGGAATTTTTCCGATTCATTATTTATTTTTTGACAGCGGGGGACATAATCCTTCATATATGTACCGACTTATTGCTGATTATTACTCTGCTAATGATTTGGTTTTACAACGGAGATCAGCTTCTTGATATTATATTGGCCACCTCTGTTTCTACACATTATTAGGTGAGCTTTCTCATTGTTACATGGTGAATTTAACATATTCCATTGATAATTATACATCTTACTTTGCCCTTTCACTACATGTAATCAACGCTATAATAACAGCAGCTTTCTTGCAAATATTATGAATTGCCCGACTTGCCTGCATGAATTCACATAAGTCAGTTGCAGTTCTCTAGTCGCTAATGAAAGAAAACTGATATATGATTCTAAATTTTGTCCAGTGTTCGACCCATGCATTTGGTAGCAATGCGTCATCTAAGTATGGATTAGTTTAATGCAAGGACTTCTTGGAGACCATTAATTGTGAGGACTTGGGTTTGAACCACACAACATAGCAGTTAGTGGAGACATATATTAAGTAAATAAGCATGACACAATGGTGTGATTTCAGATACTGTAGCCTAAATTTAGGTTAACACTAGGGGTGTTTCGCGAATCGAGCCGCTCACGAGCCGATCGCGAGCGGCTCGCATACGAGCTCGACTCGAGCTCATCAATATCGAGTTCGAGTCGAGCTTGAGCTAATTAAGTCGATCTCGAACTCGAACTCGAGATAAAAAACATTAAGCTCGTTGGCTCGCGAGCTCAATTATATATATTTTTTTATTTTAATAGTAAAATTACATATATATCCCTAATATTTTATTATTTATTAAAAAAATTATTATTTTATTCATTTTTAAAAATAAATAATTATTTTTTATTTTTTAAAAATAAAATAATAATAATTATTTTTTTATTTTTTAAGCTCGAGCTCGACTCGAATTTGACTCGACCTCGAGCTCGAGCTCGAGTTCGAGCTTCACAAAATTAACTTGAGCTCGGCTCGATTAGCCAAAGCTCGACTCGAGCTCGGCTCGTTTGCACCCCTAGTTAACACTTATTAAGTAAATAAGTGTGACAGAATGGTGTAACCACTTGTCCTAGGTTTTCTATATTTTACATTCAAACTAGGCACCCTCTAATGTGCTTCTCTTTCTAATGCGAGCTATAATCTTTCTAGAAGCAATTTTGCTAGATCCAGGTATCCTATTATGTCTCGGCTACAGGTGTCAATCATAACCTAATTATGTTGATCCGCCCAAACGCGCCCATTCATAAGTGGATTTGTGTATGAATGAACTTTGAATGGGTTTAGATGGGTGATTCAATTAAACCCATTTAATTGGTGGGTAATTGGTTGATCTGCATTAACCATTTATACCCATTTAAAAATAATTGCACATTTAAACTCAATTATTGGTGAATATAAGCGAATAAATTTGAATTTCTTATCAACCCAATGCCAATAAATGTTGTTATTTCTTGTCAAACAACATTTGAAAGGAAAAAAAAAAAGGTAAAATTTCAAGCGGGTCATTAGTGGGTAATTCCGTATACCCATATGGGTATAAATGGGTTGATCCAATTATATACGTTACCCATTTGTGACCTGTTCAAACCTGCTCAAATCACCCATTTTAACAGGACAAGTAGAACATTTGACGTCGAAAACCAATTTGTTGTGTGGGAATGAGGATAATAGGTTAGCCATATTGATATATTGGGTGTGTTTCCCAGAACGAAAGGTGGTTTGAAGGAGATCACTAGTTTTGCAACTAGGAGATTGCCTAGAGGAAGATGACAGAGAGGGAGAGAGAGAGAGAGAGGTAGTCTCTCTTGTTCTACGCGATTTACTCTCTGTCTTTAGATTTTCTCTAAAATCTCACACACCTCGATTGGAAGTTATTTCTTGCTAGCTTAAGATTTGAAATTATATATAGACAAATAAAGATTCTAGTTCCATTGACTTTTTAGCTGAACCTTTGCATATATGATATCCAGCTTTTGTTGGCTATGTACACATTGCTCAGTTTTTTGTAGGCTAAAAGTAATGTTGCCCCATGTATTAAGATCACGCAGGCACAAATATGAAGTTCAAAATAACTACATTCCTGTTATGATTGAAGTAGTACTTTACAGGATATTGAATTCATGTAATTCAACTAAAGGATTTTACTGGGGCTTATATTTGGATCTGTTTCAGTATTTGACACTGATGCATTGCATCAGCCTTGTTATATCCAACAATAATACTTTTTCATGTCTCCTCAATTGCGAACTAGGTTATAATTAGGTCCATTGAAGTCTCTGTCATGGCAGTATGTCACCATGTGCTGTCTTTGTTTACGACTTTCAATATAAACTGGGATTTTTACCGTATCAGAGGATACAACTTAGAAGTAAATGCTTCAGAATATAAATCAACATAGATTGTTTGTTCCATTTTATTAACTTCTTTAACCCTTTTTATTTTGTTTGATTTTTACAGTTTCTTGGGTTTTAGGTAGTTCCATCATATGATGAAGTTGTGTTCAATTGACGTGAATACACAGCAGTAGGATGCCACAAAAATGAATGAAACAAAAAATGCAGGTATGCAACAAGGGTAGGTGCGGAGTTCTAATGAGTTCCGAGGGGCAAATTTTCTGCGGACAGACAAAATGAAGGTAAAAGAATGCGCGTGACTTTGATGAAATGATGCATTCTTTTTGTGACAACTATAAGGGGGTGCAGTTTTGACCGGTCTGGGAGTTGTATGCGGTATGCCATTGGACTTCTAAGAAATTTTTATGTTGTATTTTACTAGAAGTTTGTCTGCAAAATTGAACTTTGTTCAAGGACAATTGCTGTGAAATTTTGGAATTGCATGCTTTTATTTAAGCCAAGAAAAGATCATTTGGGGTGGTGCAGCAGACTTCAAAGATTTAAAGCTACTTGTTAAAAGAAATCTTTCAGTAACTGTTTGCAATTTGGTTTAATCTGTTGTGACGTTGCATTGACTTCCTATGATTCCGACTGATCGCCGAATCAACATCTGCAAAGGGGTTTGCATCTCACTAGCAAAAGATTGTTGCTGCTCTTTGGAATATGAGGAAAAATGTTTAGCAGGGCAACGATCAGAAGTAATCCTGCTGTTTAGCGGTGCAACTACTTTATTTCAAGTACTTCATCTAGAATCCAAACCAATTCGATTGGGTCCAGCCGTTTTTATATATCTCTGGATTTTCGCACTATTGCTGCCATGTCTCGAATATGATATGAGGAATGGATTCAGAGCAAAAATAGGTCAATTCAGATGCATGCTAAAGTGAGTTAACACTCTTGTTAAGCAAAGGACGCTGTGTGAACAAGAAAATCTAAATTGTATCACACCTTACATTTAAGCATGTATGGCTAGCATAGAAGGATGTATAGTTTTTTGGTGGCAATCTATGTTTTCTTACCAGCGAACGACTTGTGCGAGGGCCGAGACCATGCCTGCTGGATGGCTACCTGATTTGTATGGTCCAAAAAGGCTTGCTTTATTTTCGGTTATGCTTCGATCGGAATTGGAGGCAGTTTGTTGTACATCCAAATCCGCATGATTAACGTAATTTTAATCCGCATACCTCAAATTGCTAATTCATTGCACAAAAAGATTTTTGTACCTTTTTGATTACTAGAGCAACCCAAGGAGAAAATAGTCGATGTACCACTGTGATATTCTCAACAAAAAATCAGTATGAAGCTGTTCAATTGCATTATTATGCTGGATCGTTTCATAAATTTTCTTTGAAGAGCAAAATAATATATATTACAGTAAGAAAATGAGTTGTACGTCTTAAATGCAACAGCAACCAAGCAATTGGAATAATAAATTCCAACGAGAATTAAAATAAAATGATGAGCAACATAATCGGCCTCCAGTAGCATCAACTTCAGACTAAATACACGATCTAACTCCTCCAATTACAACATGGTTAGTGATTATTGTTGTTGATGCTCCATGTCAAACCAGAAAAAGACAGAAGCCCGTGCATAAATTACACGAACTTGCTGCAATGAAAGAGCCCCACTGGCTAAAACAGCCTTAGCACCTCCCTCAATTCTAGTTTGGGAAACAGACACACTGTCACTGCAGCTCTTTACAGCAGATGGCACTACCTCGTACTCAGTGGCACTGGCTGTGCTCACTATTGCATATGAGAGATGGTCCAATGGATTTGACTCACACTGAAGAATACAGCTATCGATTATTAGCCTTCCACTCCTATGAAGCAGGCAGCAACCAAGCTCTGCCCGGACTGTCAAATTAGCCAGTTTACAGGTGGATGAAAACTCCAGTGCACTGCACAAGAACATAAACAGAATATAAACAGCATATACGGAGAATTTTTGGTCAACAGTGAAGCAGTTTCAAGACCGAAGTTAAAAAGTTAGATGGACAGCTATATTTCATTATAAACAGCTAAACAAACAGCTACATACTTTTCTATACACAAATCAATTGCACAACAAAAGTGGATAAAGCTATCTGACAAACATCTTTCCTAGAGCTCATCGCTAGTTCACTACTACAGACTATAACAATCCACACCACCAACTAAACCCTTCTGAAAATGCCCATTGCACTCTTTACACAGCAAACACTCTATTCTAGGCAAAAGAATTGACGAACCCGTGAAGCCACTCAATAACATGTTATTTAGACCCACGAAAGATTTAACTCCAAAAACATTTTAGAGATAATTGCATAGAATAAATCAGAATAAAAAAGAAACCGATTTCAAAATACTACTATAATTAACTGTTTCAAGAAAAATGGAGCCAAGGTTGTCATTATTTGTTAAATAATTGAAAGTGTAAGAAGCCGCTTTCTGTAATCAGACAACAAAGTTCAGAACAATATATTTTAAACCGAAAAAGAAAGATCGGGGATACTCCACATAATTGGAAATGACCTTGTGGAAGGTAAATCAATTTATATCAAAGACCCAAAAAGAATTTAATCTTGTTCTATGAAATAGCAGAGCAACAATTTTATCAGCATTGGTTCTAAAGGATTATGTACACTGCAAGCATTCAGTTAAAACAAGACATTGCATATACTAGATATTATCAATGAAATTTCCTACTGACTCTCTGTACAAAAGAAATGCAAGAAAAGCTTTCTCTAAAACCCATCAAAGCCATGTGCGCTAACCATCTCATATAAGACGCAAAACCCATAACTATTTCATGATCGTATATAACATGAAAAGATATTACTGGGCCAAAAACAAAAAAGAGCAAGGTAATCTTCTCATTTATTTTTGCAATTGATTCTGCATTTCACAGTTCACCTCAACTTTATTTTTCTTTACTAACACAAAATCGTTTGTTTACTCTTCAACCAAGAGTTAGTCTTCGATACATCACCTGCTGAATTTTGGTACCATGCTCTTTTATGATCAGTTTCCAGAGTCTCGCCATGATTTTTAAGCGGGAACAAATGCACAGAGGGAAAAAACAAACAAAACACTTGAAGTTTGCGAACCTGTCAAAGCCTCGTGAGCAGACAAGTGTTGTATCATCAGGAAGCTCCCCTGCTCCAATCTGTACAAGAAAGTTAAGTAGAAAATGGCATCCTAATGTTTACTTTTCTATCTTTTTTCTTCAATCCCAAAGTTCTTCATTTTCCTTACCAACATAAATTTTTTCATACAATAAGTGACAAAGAGAAACACGCAAACTGCGTGCAATTTTAGCAACATAGCTCTGTTTCAGTAAATTCTGATTTTTGCCATTTCATGATTTTACCACCTCAAGATCCATACGCAGTTTAAAAAGAATATTTCTGATCCAAAAAACAATCATCTTCACCATATTTTAACAATGTACAATGTCTGCTAAAATTATCTACACCTCACAGATTTCATGAAGCTAAACTAGAACTCTTTCTCCAATCCATTCTCACCATGATGAAACACCACAAATCCCTTGAGTATGTATGGGGACACAACCATGTTCTTAACATTAGGCACATTAATATTCTTAGGATCAATCAATATATGGACATCGAAAAGAAAGAAAGGTTCAAGACGCTTGCAGAGGGAAATAAGACAGAAAAAATTAACACTGTCCAATAAATATCAGAAAGATCAATCATGTAATTGGCAACCTCTGGACAGTGGAGCCTCATTATTAGTCCTGTTTTTAGTTATACAACTTATGAGTACAAAAGTACCTTGTAAGCAAAGCAACTCACCTGATGAATATCTACCCGTTCTAATAAAAAAACTAAAGACGACCAAATGTAACTAAATCAACGAGAGCCTTCAATTCTAATGGCTTGTACATGAGTAGAAGGCTCCAACTGCATGGTCTACTGAATAGAAAAGGGCATCGAGTACACTAAAACACACATTTCCAACTTTTGAACAAATTTGCTACCTCCACACTAAAATGCACGCATCAAGCTAAATAAGTACAGAGAGGAATTAAAATTTTGTTATACCATGGTTTTCAAACTTATGAAGAAAATTATGTTACGAGAAACCACCTGAACTTACCAGGCAAAGTGGTTTTTTGATCTGGATGTTGGATGCTAGATGACTTCCGCCTGATGCAATCAGAATAGTATCCCCCGGCCTGAATATTATTGAGGCTCAAGTCTGAGTGAATACTAATCTTAGCACATAACCCGGGAAACAAGCATAGGTAAATGTAGTTTTTACTAACCTTGCTGCAGCAACAGCTGTTTCAATGCTGGGGAAGACACCTGGCTTAGATAAATTTTTGACAGAACGATCTACGCGAAGCCAAAGCCGTGGATGACAAGCAAGGAAGTGCCATCTGTGGCAAACGAGGGCGGTGTTATACCGATCTGCAAGCTCAACAGCAATTTGTGACAAAGATCATATAATAATGGATCATACATGTGTGCAAGCTAATTATCTGGCACCATGTTAATCTTTTATAAGAAAATAATAGCCTTTTCCTTTCTGTGCTTAATTTTCTTAAAACTGTGACTTTATGGCTGCTTCATTCCGCTCGACGACTTAAATCAACAACACTTTCACGGTGATTACAAAAAACACTTATTCTACTAGTCATCCAATACTTGAGCGCAGAATGATAACTAAATGAATGCTTTCTGGTATATAATTTTTAGCTACACATTTAATAACATTCATGTATATTGCATACCACCTAACGTCGTATTCTAGAAATGCATACAGCCCTTTAATTGCATGCATTGTTTGGCAACAATCAAAATTTAAAATAACATGTTTAAGGGAGAACGCGGAAACCAAACTAAACATATCAAGTGCAAATGCTTAATGTCGACTCTTTGCTAAAATATGAATAACAGGATTCGGATTTATACAAAACAACTTATCAAAAAGATAATCAGCAAAAGGTTCAACAATGGTCACAAAAATCCAAAAAATAAACTGACTCCTTTATGGTAAAGGTAAAAGCTTTGACTTCAGTGAACTCAAAAAACCCTACAGCACAGTAGGAAAAGGCTTGAATTCAGCTTAAAAATCACAATTAAGGATTTCTCAATTAAAAATTGAAACTTTATAACTTAATGCGTTAAAAAAAGAGTAGAAATCAAACAATTAAGCAAATATACTGCAGAATAAAGTGAAATAGAATCAAAATTTAGACATGGGTTTCAACATATTAGCTATATTGAGTAAAGCTACAAATTCAGCTAATCAGATAAGAATAGGGTTTCCTATCCAGCAAAGAAACATGATTTATTGAAATTGTGGGTACATATACCAGGTTTAGGGGAAAGAAAGCTGAAGATATGCATCAGACAGCCGTCATCCAGATTGTTTATAGGTGAGTAAGTCGTGTCTCTTCCGTATCGCTTCCATTTTCGCGTTTGTCCGTCTTCCATCATCCCCCTATGAAACGACGGCGCTCGGAGATGGACACTGAATCTTTCGCGCATTCGGTTGGTTGTGTGTACTTGTGTCATTTCCTATCTGTTAGAGTACTTCCGCCTTCGACGTAGAGTGCGGGGTCCAGTTTTGAAAGGCCCTTACTCCTTTTCTTTCTTTCTTTTTTTTCCCTAAGTGTAAGCAGGCGGAAGGGTTCGAACTGAGACTTCTCACTCACGTCGCTCCCTGTGTACCACCTAATTCATCTCTCATCCCCCCTCTTTTGAAACGTCCTTGCTTCAATTTGCTGACCTTCTTCCCTCCTTAATCTTGATGCTTTTCGGTGTTTTTTTTTTTTCCAGTAACAATTAGTCCCTTCCCTTTTTCACTCCCTTATTTATAGTATCTTTTAATCGATTTATTAGTTTCCACCTCATGTACGTTTGTTTTTCCAAATCTTTTTATCAATCGACTAATAATTTTTTTTATCTCTCTAATCATGTTTTATAATTTATTATTTGGCTTGATTATATAATAGAAGTTTCTTTATATTAGAAGTTACTATTACTTAATTTTGAAAAATTTTTATTTTTTCCTATAATTCATTACCTTCGTATTTATAACAAATTTCAATCAACATATTGATCTCTTCCTTTTTTATTCTTTTTATTTTTCATAACAATTAATTCTCTTCCCTTTCACTTCCTATTTATAACAACTTTTAATCAATTTATTAATTTTTTTCCTTATATATGTTTTTATTAATTATGTCTTACTAAATCTTTTTTATCAATAAACTTATCGTTTTTCTTATTGTTCAATTCTCTACAATCACATTTTGTATTTTTATTATTTGGTTTGATTATGTGTTCTAGAATTAACTGTCACCAAAATGTAGACAATTTTTATTTTTTTTTCTATACTTCATTCCTTCCTTTTTTTTATAACAAATTTAAATCTACATATGGATTTCCTACTTTATACACATTTTCATTGATTTTTTATATCCATGGATCCATAGTTTCAAACACTGTTCACTTCTTGTTTTTTAAGATTGTTGATTTTGCTTTTTTATTTTATTTTTTTATCAATCAATATATAGCTTTCATTTTCTTCATTTTCTCATATCATGTTTTCTATGTCTATTGTTTGGCTTGATTATTTGTTAACACTTCTAAAAACGTTGACAATTTCATTTTTTTATCATCCTGTATTCCATTTTTTTAGCATGTGACTTATACTAATCCATTTGAGTTGTATAAATAGTTATACTTTTTCTAAGATTTTCTCACTATTTATTATATGTTTTCTCCATTGCGATCCAATTTCTTATCAACTTATTATAGACTAAAATTCATTTTGATGTATCGCACGAATTAGAAAAAAGTTGATGGTCTTTTTTATAGATTTTTTAAAAATAAATAAAATAACTGCCTCCCAAATTAATTTTTCTTTTCCAATTTCTATTGCTTTAGTGTATTAAAACTATCATCTATCTATTAGGTTCTTCTTCTAAAAAAAATTTATTCATCAAAGCATCAAATTCTAAGTGCATTTACGTTCTATTATTTTTTCATTACATCTAAAGATTTTGTATTAATTGCATTTTTTTATTTTATATAATCTATCTAGGATGTTCATTCTCTAATTTGTAAAATTGAAAGAACTATATGTATTTTTTCTTATAATTAATGAATTATAAATTTATAAAATTGTAATTAATTTCCACCCATTCTCCAACATACAAAAAAGGAAAGATATTTTCTATTTCTTTCTAATTAGAAAACTTAAGATCATTTACCTATTTTTTAGAGTCATGATCACATGTTACTTATGTGGACATCTTTTTGCTCTTTTTCCTTTAAAGAATTTTTCTTATTAATTTCTTTTCTTTACATTTTCTAAACAATTAATCAAATATTGATAATATTCTCTAATATGTTTACTTTTCTCACATGATACTTTATCACCATTGATGTATTTTTATATTATTTAATTTCAGTGTTTGTCTTATGTTTAGTGTTTCAAAATTTAACAATTTTGTTATTTTAGTTCTTTATTCATGCTCGTCTAAAAACAAAATCTTGAGATAAAAAGAACTTGTGCATAGTATATATAATAAAACAATATTCAATTTTTATTTTGGAAAGTTGCTGAATTGACTAATCTAACATTTTGCCAAATGGACTATCTATCTTTTTGCTATGTGGATTTCATAATGTTTGCTTGTTTTATTTTTTAATTCTGTTCCAGTTTTTTTAAACAATTAACTCTATTCCCTTCTCACTTCCTTATTTATAGCAACTTTTTATTAATTTATTAATTTCTGTATATACATTCATATCAATTATGCCCTACTAAATCTTTTATCAATCAACTTTCAATCAATTTATTAATTTGAAAAATTGATTTTCAAATTTACAAAATCTTTCAACAAATTATGTACAGTCCCATTCAAGTACAAAAACTAAAATGATGGTCTATTTCTTTGATTTTAGGAATTCCCATATTTAAACATGTCATGATTTTTAGTTGCTTTCAGTGGGTGAAATCTTAAAATTATATGTATAGAAGTCCTTATTTGCTTTTTGGTAATCTAACTTTATTTTACTTATTTAATTTGTTTTACAAAATATAAGAATAAATCTAATGAAACCGCTGCTAGAGTCTATGTATATGCATGTGCGCGTGTGTATTGCAAAGGGATTTTTTGTACTGACCCCTTTAGAGAGCTCCCAACTCCCTATCCTTTTTTCTTATTTTTTATTTATTTTAATTAGATAAACAACTTTCAATTTTTGGATTACATACTTACCATGTTGTATGCGGTTATGAGCAAATTACATTTCCAACAGATTAACAACATCTAAGATATCATCACAATTTGAAATTACATACTTAACATGTAGGCATTTGTCAATGAGTAACATTTCTAGAAACATTAACTAAACTTAACACACTAACACAATACCATGCTTACAAATGACTATTGTTAATAAGGAAATAATATTTGAAAACAACTTATCAAATATAAAAAAAAATAAAACATACTATCAAATTCAAAAATGGAATAACATTTATTCCAACCAATCTTTTAGGTAATATTAACATAAATATTGTTGCACCCCTTTTTCGATTGAATAGAAGAAATTTTGAAATCATTTGTTGAAAGAGAAATGGTTTTGAAAAAAGGAAAAAGGCCTAAAATAGAACTTCAAAAAAGTGTAAAAATTTGGCCAAAAAACTAGTTTAAAAAAGGTTTTTCAAAGGAAAAAAAAAAAGGAGATGTCAGTTGGTATTGATTTTAGGTATACAAAATCACCATGAAAAATAATTTGAGAAGGTAAAAGAAGAAAAAACCCTTTTTAAAGAATTCCTAGTCTTTGAAAATAAAAGAAATAGGTTTGGGAGTCACAGTTGTGGTAAAAGAAGACTAAAATGCGATTGTTCGAACCCTAAGTACCCTTTCATAGTTAGCCAAAGTTAGTTGTGAGATTTATTCTAATTTTTCTAAGACAACCCTTGAACTTATCACATTTGAATGTCACCTAAATGACTGCAAATCTAAACCTAAGAGTATCGAGAAGGATGAATTATCCTATCACGATTTAATTGGTGCCAATGCATGAATTGTGAAAAGTCCAAGTTAATCCTTTGAAAGGGTTTTGAGCAATGCAAAATGAGACTCAAAAAGATAAACATTATAATGTCTATATGTAGGTATAAGTGACCAAAGAAAAGGAATATAACATAACCGGTATGAAGGACTTAGACTTATGACACGATCTCCTTTTTCATACAAAATTAATGAAGTACTAACCATAATCGCTCATTTTCATACACAAAAGGCTAACTCTTCTAGCCTAAACAAGCAAAAGAACTGTCTAATTTCTAAATTCCTATATGACATGCAAATCTAAGTGAAATGATTGAAACACATATGGGATAGGACATAAAATAGGGGGGAAATACAAATGAGAAAAGATCCTAAAAATAGAAAAAATATACATGAAAATGAAATGCATGGCATGCGATACATGAATCTAACACGCTAATGGGCATACTAGTCTAACATTAGAGTAATCCACTTCTACAAGTCCTCAATATTATTAGATTGGTAAAGAAATGGGAAAAAAGTCACAACTAGTATTAAACTAGTATGGTGATGTCATAAATTCATTTGTATAATTATAAGGGTTAATTACATTTACCTCCCATGAGGTTTGACCATATTACCAATCAATCCCTGTAATTTGTCCAAATAACAATCTCACCCTTTGAATGATCAAACATTTAACAAAAACCCCGTTAATGCCGAAAATGCCCTTATTGAGGCCATGTTGCATTAAAAAAAGAACATATTTTTATTTTATTAACCCTGAAGCAATCCAAAAAAATAGAAAAAGTTTTTGCTTATTATTTTATAAAAACCATATCTTTACTTCCATAAATAGTTTTGAATCAATAATTATTTTAAATCTTAAAAATGAAAATTAAAAATTAGATAAATTGAAAGAAAAATAAAAAAAGAAGAAATTATTTTAATTCCTGGAGTATGGTTCAAATTGAGGAAAACATGCCTTGAACCACAAATTTGAACCATACTTGAGGATTAAAAATAATTGCTTCTTTCTTATTTTTCTTTAAATTTATTTAATTTTTAATATTCATTTTTAAGATTTAAAATAATTATTGATTCAAAACTATTTGTGGAAGTAAAGATATGATTTTTATAAAATAATAAGCAAAAATTTTTTCTATTTTTTTGGATTGTTTCAGGGTTAATAAAATAAAAATATGTTCTTTTTTTTTAATGCAACATGGCCTCAATAAGGGTATTTTCGGCATTAAGGAGGTTTTTGTTAAATGTTTGATCATTCAAAGGGTGAGACCGTTATTTGGACAAATTACAGGGATTGATTGGTAATATGGTCAAACCTCAGGGGAGGTAAATGTAATTAACCCTAATTATAAAGAAGTAAAGTATGAATTAAAATATGTAAACTCATAAGATCACATAGGGCACATTAACACATAAGCATGATATCTAAATGCAAAAGTCAAGAAACATAAGCACATAAGCACATAAACCACATAAGACAAGCAAAATTGATCTATAATATTGGGGGACCTAACTATAATCTAAAATGGCAGAAAGATAAGAGCATAAGCTTATCTAACTTATTTATATATTTGAAGGGAAAAATAAACCTAACTACAACTTTCTTAAATGCAAGAAAATATAACTTATCTTTTGGGTATTCAAGTATCCTAAAAATAAAAGAAAGCTTAAACTAAGTTAAAAATCATAAAAATAAATAAACAAAGACTAATGTAAACAAAATAAATGACACGAGAATCATGTAAAGCATACAAGCAAGTAGGAGCACATAGGAGTATGTATTTGCAGAATTTAAGGAATTATAGGAATACCTCTCTTTTGAGGTGGTGAGGTAAGATAGATACAATGTCTCCTATATATCACTCAAAACATAAACAAATGAGTAAATGTACCGCTATTTATGAAATACTTCAAAATCAAAGCATTAAAAATAAATAAAGTCAAAATTACCATGTTAAACATGCAAAAGAATCTAAAAGAATTCAAAAGAACAAGTTAAATGCATTCTTGAGAAACATAAACGGTAATTAAAGGAAAGAAACAATCATAATTGAAAAGTTAACAAGCCATCAGGGACTTAATTGAAAAATTAGAAAGTTTTTAATGCTAAATATAATTTTGGAAAAGAATAGGGATAAAAAATAATATAAAAAATTTAGGGATCAAATTGCAATTAAAATAAGGACCTAAATGCAAAAAAAAGTTTTGGAGCTATAATGTAATTATTCAAAAAATTTGGGTTGAATTGCAAATTTATTTTCTGATTTAAAAACCCACTTTACAAACTCCAGTGGAACGGTGTGGTCCTGAATTAAACTAAGAGCATCTTCAACGGGAGTATAATGGGTGGGCCATGCCTGACAAAAATATGGGTTGGTTACACGGCCACCCATTATGGTCGTGTAATATCCATTACACGCATCATCTTGATGATGCATGTAATGGGTAGGCCGCCCATTACAAAATTTAGCAGTCTGACAAAATTTTGCCCAGCAAACTTGAGAGATAGAAAATAATTATTCTGCATAATTATTTTTCAAAAAATAAAAATATATTATTTTTGAGAGATAGAAAAAGCTATATTGTTCAAACTCAGAAATTAACAATATTATTTTTAGAAAATAAAAAATTCAAAAGGTAAAAAATTTAATAAAAGTTAATACTTTATTTTTTAAAATTAACAAAATTATTTTTTAAAATTACTTTATTTATTTATGTGATATGAGTTATGCATTATTAAAATAAATATTTAATTTAATTATGAATCCATGCTATTACACCTTGTGGAGTAGAATCTGTTATATGTGAAAGTGTAATAAAAGAGTAGAAAATGGAATATTGACGTGACATGTGAATTACATCCTAAAAAGTGTAAACCATTGTGGATGCCTTAATCAAAAACCTTTATTTCGTTTTTTCATTTCTCTCTCTCTCTCTCCAAGTGGACTGGCAGGAGGTTACACGATTGAGCTGGCGCCAGCCGTCGGTGACTGATGACCTCTCTAGTCATCAAAACTCCCCAAAATTTCTCTCGGCCCTAGGTTTTTGAGTGTATATCGCACTTCTGCCCTTTGTTTTAAACAAAATGAGGAAAAAATGGCAAAAATGGCTATTTATACTCGAGTCTTCCTTCTTTAAACTCACCCAAATCAACTCTAAATCTCATAAAATTTGTACCAAAACGATACCTATGGAACATACAATGCAACCATAGTTCTATTTTAACAAGAAAAAGCAATGAAATTCACAAACTAAAGTAAACCTATGACCCACTCAAGATGCCAAAATTCCTTCATTTTCAAACTTAAAATCTCCAAATCTCACACCATAAAAATCACCACAAGCCTGCAGGCCCTTAGACTAACATATCATTGAACATTGAATATATATAGACACACACACATGCATGTAAAGGTATTTGATTTACAAATGGGTACTTTGGGTGTTGATGTAGATTTTTCTTCTTCCCTCCTCCCCCTTATATCTACAAAATGAAACCCAAGAAATACCTGCCACGGGTAGTATTTGTAATTTTAGAATATGAGAGAGTTGAGTGATATTATCAAAATCTTCGGCTAAAAAAATCCATAATGATAAAGTTTTATCAACTAATTTGATGGTCTCATGGAATATTATATTACATTGCTGAAAGAAATCATTATGCCATAATCACATCTAGAAAGAATAGCACACAGGGTCAAGATTGGATTTTGATATTGTTATTAGGACAACAGAGTTCTAATTGGGATTAGGATATTGTATGGTAGGATCAAAGGACATTAAAAAAAAAAAAAAGAACTTACTAGATCGATAATATATTAACTATGCCCACGATAATTGTACGCACAATCTTTGACCATTTATAATAAGTTATCGAGCAATGTAAGTTGTTTAAACATACACTTTGTAAATTGATCCTTTCGTTTTGCTATGTGACACATTCTTTTATCAGATAGCTTTAAGTTTAATGTCACCTTTCGACTTGCCAAAACATCTTCCTTAGTTTTTACAACTCACAAGATGTTACTATTTTTCCTTTCAAAGATGGATAATGCTTAGAAGAAATTCTATCTTACCAGGTAACTACACATCCAACTCCCTTAGAGACCTTATACGTGACATCACTTAGTTGGATTGACAAATTGGATGTACATTTTACAAGGTTGTTTTTCGCCGTTGAAGTTTAATGGGAAGAACATATCTAAGTAAACATTGGAGAGAGCAAATATGATCAGAAAATTGACAAGTTGCATTTTTGTCATAAAATTTATGATTGTTTTTCTTTTTATTTTACCAAATACTGCGTTAATTAGTGGATTCTACTTATATTTGGTAATTGTGTTGATTATAAGGATTCGGAGTGAAAAAAATTTAAGAACATGAACTTTAACTAATTTCGATACAATTTAGCATGGGTGCATCAAAGTCTAATTCTGCATGATCGGGAAGCTCGAAATTTGGCATGTGATCTTCAAAATTCAAATTGAAGTCACAAGGGTCGGATGTCTCGCCAGATGGATAGTATTTTATACCTACTAGGATGCTAGTCTATTTTGTCTAATAAGACGTTTCGTTTTTGTTGGGATAAGATTTGATTTGTTATAATTTGATTCCGCTAAGTTGTAGTAGTTGATTAGTAATAGGAACCAAGACCAGGAGAACTATCGTTTCCTTATCCTTTCTTTTCTCCAAGGGGAGACTAGTCAGTAGTGGTAGTTGATAGGTATCTTTTCTCTTCTTCACAAGAAACAATCAGAAACGTCTTTGCTTTTCTTCTTCATCGCAATTGGAGAATGGCCGCAAGGACTAATCCAAATATTTTGTGCGTGGCTTTTTCCATGACGATAAACTAAGTTTCTCAGGCAAGGAACAATGGAGAATTTGGTTCATCTAAAATTGTGAAATCGAATTAATTTTTCTTATTTATTTTATTTACTGGTATTCGTATGTTTTTTTTTTTCATTTCTTATAGTTATTATTTTATTTGAATATCAACGGTCTGATATTTAATTTAATCTAATAACTTAAAACTAATTAGAGTAGTTAAATCCGTAATTGTTTAATTGCTCTAAATTAGTGGTGGCTTGCATGATTGAGTTTGTATCAAAGGAATATATGGGCTAATTTAAAATAACTCTTATAGCGTATTATTTGGTTAGAACAGGCCTTCTCTAATTCTTAAGGCAATGGAAAAATTGAATTCTACGGTCGTACTTAGAATTATTTCTTGATTAGGGAAGTGATTAACAGTCGTACCTTGATCACCGATACAGTAAGAGAAATTGATTATCATTGCGTATTTGGCAGTTATAACTTGTTTATCAGTGAGTGAATGAAATTATTATTGCATCCATGATCAATTGAGTGAATAATTTCCAAAGTTATTTCTTGACTAGAGTTTATTTATTCTCGATTCAATTTTAATAAATTGTCATTCAGTTTTTATTTATTTATTTTATTTGAGTTATTTGATTATTCTCAATTTTATAAACACCCTTCTTACTTTGGACTCTAGAAAAAATGAATTATCCCCAATCCTTGTGGATTCGACCCTACTCACGCTATATACAAAATTTGTGTTTATTTGAGTAGATATTTATTATTGCACAGACTCGATACCTGTCAATTTTTGGCACCGTTACCGGGAACTGGTGCCGATAAATTTGTTTCTTTTTTTGAGTTCATCTTATTTTTATTTTTATTTTTCTCTTAAATCTGTTTTGCTAGTTTATGGCTACTAACATCCCGTATTTTGGTGATAGACTGAATTTTATTCCTAGGAGAGGTAATATGACTCGTGTTTTTTCTAATGACCAATATTTAGATTCACTAGCCTCTCATGTAGAAAATTTGGCTGTTGCAACTTGTGGATTTTGTTATGTCTCGAATCATTCAACCGACATATCGCATTTCAAAATGACCTAAGTATCCCAATCAATACTTTTGGAGATTTTTCACCCCAATCTCAAACGTGGTATGACCCTTATTCAAACAGATATAATCAAGGATAGTGGGACAACTCCAATTTTAATTATGCAACAGTGCCAATCTATTTTCAACATCAATATCAAGAGCAAGAGTCTCAAGAACCATCATCCATGTCAAGTATGTCTCTTGAAGAAATGATGGGGTTACTAACTAACTGTTAATACATTTCGATTTCAACAGGAGATACAAATGAGAAGTAAAGGGACGGAGAATGGAATGCATCAACAACCATTATTTACATCAGGTATATTTTTTGCAAAAATAATTGATCATTTTCAATAGGAGACACAAATGAGAATTAGAAGGATGGAAGATCAAAGGCGTATATTTGCATCTACAATGAGCTAATTGCTTTTTCCAATTTGTAAAGAATTGTCCTCACAAACCATTATCAATCTTAAAAAAAATGAGAGTGTAACTATCCCAACAAGTGATGAGAAACTACAAGAGTCTCAAGGAGAAGGATCTAAAGATGCAATTGAAAGGGAAGTTGAGAATAAAGAAATAAAACCCCAATCTCAAATCGTTCAAGTGAACGAATCCAGTGAGCAATTCCGAAATGTGGTGACACCTCCTCCATTCTGTAGCCAATATTCTCCTAACTCTTATTCTGTAATTTCTATTAGTGAGATTGATTTTGTTATACCAGAAGTTTTTGAATCTCATGGCAGAAATAAGTTAGGAGTTGTGATGGCCAAATATCTTGAACTAGTAATTGCTTGTGATGGAGGAGCAAGTAAAGAATTAAAGTCACTCTTTAACTGTTTAACGCCATCTACTAGTCAATGGAAGAAAGCAACTCATGTGCTTAAAGATCACTCTATTTATGAGAGTTATCAGGATTACATAGAGGATGAAGCAATGAAATGAGTTACACAATTTTATCCTCCTTAAACAGACGTGGCAATGTCTAGCCAAAGATATTAAAGAAAAGCGCTGCTTGAGAGGCAACCTAAGAATTTTTAATTTTTAATTTTAGTCATTTCGTGTTTCTTGTTTAATTTTTAGGTGCAATTTAAGTGATTTTATTTTATTTTTTGTGTGTCAGGAAGTAGTTCGCTAGAAAATGTGCTCAAGATATAATTGAATGTTGGATATTTCTATGTCCATAATTTTCCAAAAGACTCTTTATGATTTTGGCATGCTCGCACTTTCTGGTCGCGCGCTAGGAAAAAATTTTCACGATACAAGGTTAGAAGACTCCCAACCTTTATGACATGCTCGCACCTTCTGGTCATGTGTTAGGAAGAAATTCTCCAAAGTTATGATCACAAGATTCTTCCACTTTATGACGTGTGTGGGGTTGAAAAAAAAAATTTCTTCCTATCAAAAGATTGTTCCAGTGAGTGAGGTTGAAAAAAAAATTAAATTTTTTTTCCTTTCTTTTTTTTTCTTTTTCTTTCTTTCTCTCTTTTTCTTCTTTCTTCCTTTATTCTCTCCCAACCGCACAACCAAACCCCTAGGGTTTTTGCTTCCGTCCTGCCTCCACCGTCTTCTTGGGTTGAGCAGTTCCGAACTCTTCAAGGGGAGATGAAATGGAGGACTAGACGTCTTACTTGCCTTGAGCTCAATATTTTCAAAATGACGCAAAACTTGGTCAACTTCTTTTATCATGTAGGATTTAACCCACCTTTTGCTTCTGACCTGTAGTCATCTATGCCCCCTCGTTGATCAAGGAAGTTTCTTTGTCCCTTTTTCCATTTGTTTTGATTATTTATTACTTACATTGGGGACAATGTAAGATTTAGATGTGGGGGAAGTAGTATATTAGAAAAGTGCAAGTGTAGGCATTTTTTGTTGGAGTTTTTTGTTCGGTTTTTTTTTTTCGAATTTTATCCACTTTTTGCCTATCTTTGTGCATATTAATGGTTATCTTTGATAAATGATGGTTGGATTCTCAAATTTTTCTATTGCTAAGATTTTATACTTTAAGGTTTTAAGTATGATATGGTCAAATCTAAAGATGTCTCTTTGGTAAATATTCGAGATTTTGTGACTTTTGCACTTTTTGGTTAACTTTTCTAAGTATTGTAAAAATTTGTCTAATATTTTTTGTGCAAATTGGTTCAGTTGTTAATTTGAGTTCTCCATGTTTAGAAAATGAAGTGGGTTTGTATGGTTTTTAATTTTAATTTGGTGCTTATTTATGAATAGTATTTGGGTATACTTTTCTAGTTATCGTTACCTAATAACCGGTGATCTTCACTAAAAGTGTTGACTTTCGCATCAAAAAGTAACGATAGCTATGAGTATGGGGTTTTTAAGCGATGAGGGCTAAGTAACCGGACTCTTTCATTTGGTAGATATTGGAATTCGCGTCAAAAGGTTTGAATGGTTAAAAATTAAGCATTTTCCTTGAAAAGAAAAAAAAAAGGGAAGAAGAAGAGTTGTATTAAGAGTGAAAAAAATGAAAAAAGGTACAAGAATGTGGATGGTTACATTAGCCTACTAATCCATGAGTTTTAATGTTAAGATTTTGCTTAATAGTCGAACCATTTGTTGAAGAATACTGGTTGAATATTTTATATTCTTAGATTAGTTAGTCGAGAATTGTAAAAGCCTCTGGTTTTAAAAGCTAACCAGAGAGATATTTCTTAGAGATTAGCTACTAATGCTTGACATGTGTTTTAAGTGTAACTTGGCAGGAGATAATTTGAATAATAACCATGTTTGAACTCAATTACTTAGTCGTGGTTGATTAGCTACTCTAGTGCTTGAGAACAAGCACAGTTCAGGTGTGAGGAAAATTGATAGATTGCACTTTTGTCATAAAATTCATGATTGTTTTTCTTTTATTTTACCAAATATTGCGTTAATTAGTGGATTTTACTTATATTTGGTAATTGTGTTGATTGTAAGGATTTGAAGCAAAAAAGAGTTAAGAACGTGAATTTTAACTAATTTTTATGAAATTTAGCATGGGCGCATCAAAGTCTAATTCTGCATGTCCGGGAAGCTCGGAATTTGGCAAGTAATCTTCAAAATTCAAATTGAAGTTACAAAGGTCGGATGTCTCACCAGATGGATATTGTTTTATTCCTACTAAGATGCTAGTCTATTTTGTCTAATAAGAGGTTTCATTTTTGTTGGGATAAGATTTGATTTGTTACAATTTGATTCCGCTAAGTAGTAGTAGTTGATTAGTACTAGGAACCAAGACCAGGGGGACTATCGTTTCTTTATCCTTTCTTTTCTCCAATGGGAGACTAGTCAGTAGTGGAGTTGATAGGTATCTTTTCTCTTCTTCACAAGAAACAATCAGAAACGTCTTTTCTTTTCTTCTTCATCACAATTGGAGAATGGCCACAGGGATTAATCGAAATATTTTCTGACGATGAACTAAGTTTCTCATTCTAGGTAAGGAACAATGAAGAATTTGGTTCATCTAAGATTGTGAGATCGAATTAATTATTTTTTTATTTTATTTATTGGTATTCGTATGTTCTCTGATTTAATTTTTTATGGTATTATTTTATTTGAATATCAAGGGTCCAATATTTAATTTAATCTAATAATCTAAAACCAGTTAGAGTAGTTAAATCCGTAATTGTTTAATTGTTCTAAATTAGTGGTGACTGACATGATTGGATTTGTGTCAAGGGAACATATGAGTTAATTTAAAATAACCCTCGTAACTTGTTATTTGATTAGAACAGAACTTCTCTAATTCTTAAGGCAATTGAAAAATTGAACTCTACGATCATACTTAAGATTATTTCTTGATTAGGAAAGTGATTAACAGTTGTACCTTGATCACCGATACAGTAAGAGAAGTTAATTGTCATCGCGTGTTTGGTAGTTATAACTTGTCTATTAGTCAGTGAATGAAATTATTGTTGCATACATGATCAATTGACTGAATCATCTTCAAAGTTATTTCTTGGTTAGAGTTTATTTATTCTTGATTCAATTTTAATAAATTGTCTATCGGTTTTTATTTATTTATTTGAGTTATTTGATTATTCTCAATTTTATAAACACCCTCCTTACTTTGGGCTCTAGAAGAAACGAATAATCCCCAGTCCTTGTGGATTCAACACTATTCACGCTATATACAAAATTTGTATTTATTTAAATAGGTATTAATTATTACATAGACTCAACACTTGTCAATAATATAAAGAGACATATCAGCCAACGGTTATTGATAGGGAAAATTGTTCAAAACATCTCTCACATTTTGTAAAATAATTTTTTTCATCCCTCACTTTTAAAAGTATAATTTTACGTCCCTTACAAATTCACATTGATCAAATTTGATCCCTACCTAGATTTTCGACTAGTTTTTAGTCGGAATCCATCACATTCCTTGCACATGATTATTTTTTAGGGGCAAAATTATCAAATCAAATTTTAGATAATCTAATCCATAGTTCCTCACATTTCGCAAAATGAATTTTTTCATTCCTCACATTTCACAAAATGAATTTTTTCATCTCTCACATTTTATAAAATGGATTTTTTTTATCCCTCATTGACTATGTGTATACATAATTTTTTTAATCAACGTATATATTTATTTGATTTTACCTGAATAATACGAACAACATGTAATATATCTCTATTTGATTTCACTTAAACAGGTCAATTGTAATTGTACACATGCTATTTAATAGATATATAATGGGTTTAAAAATGTCAATTTTATTTTATACCCATGAATATATTTATTTGATTTCATCATGTGAATTTGTTCAATATTTGTGGCCTTTTCTCTTTTAGTAATAATTCATTTATTGAGTTGTATAATAAGGCCATCTAATTAATGGGTCTTAATTCCAATTTTATAGTCATGCTAACGAATTGCAGTTTAAATTTGAAATTTCTACTCGTCATCTTTAAAACCAACAATTGAATTACTTGCCTTATGATTGTTTTAAAATTTGAAAGTGCCAATTACTTATTTCTTTTTGTCATACTTTTTCTTTGATTATTTTGTATCTAAATTTAATTCGATATAAACACTCGACAATGTCCAAATCATTTGATTTCATCTAAATAGGTTAATTGTAGTTGTACACATGCTAATTGTATTGTTCAAGTGAAATTAAATATATACACATATGGATTATAAAAAAACTATTCATATACATAATCAATGAGGGATGAAAAAATTTATTTTGTGAAATATGTGGGATTATGGATCGAATTGTGTAAAATTAATTCGACAATTTTACCCTTAAAAAATGATCACGTGCAAGACACATGATGGATTCCGGCAAAAAACTAGTCAAAAATCTAGATAGGGACCAAATTTGACAAATATGAATTTGTAAGGGACGTCAAATTATACTTTTAAAAGTAAGGGACGAAAAAAATTATTTTATAAAATGTGAGGGACATTTTGAATAATTTTCCCTTATTGATCATTTAAAGGGCAAAAAAGCTCCAATGGTTCTCAAACTTTTCATTCCATACACTTTTAGTCCTTCAATTAATTAGAATGTACATTTAGTCCTCCAACTAATTAATATGTACACTTTTAACTCTTTCATCCAATTCTGATGGGAAACACATCATGTCTTATTCACGAGGTAAATTAAAGGAATAATTTAATCAATTAAACATCAATTAAAAAATGTGATACTGTACTTAGTAGTAATAGAAGTACCGGTACTACAACTAGTGATTGAGAGAAAAAGGAGAGATGAGAAAGAATGGGACAGCCATGGGGGTGTGGGAGTTGGAAATGGGTTAGAGATAGAGACAGAGGGTGGCAACGAAAATCTAGGTGCAGTTGATGTTGATGAAGAGGGTGAGTGGGGTGGCGGCGGCGGCGGCGGTATTGTTGGCAACATTGGTGGTGGAGGATGCAGAGAATGATAATGTAACAGTAGCAAGGAAGAGGGTCTTGATGTTTGTATTATTTTTGTTTGTTCATCGCTCATTTTGAACTCTTAAGATGGTAGACTTGATTATTTGACCTCTTAATATATAGCTGTTTTCTAAAAAGTAAAAAAGAAGAGGGTGGCAACGTCTAGCTACTGCAGAGACATTCTATCTCATTTGTTCACATATGAATTTTGTGTGTCTATCCCGGCTTGCATTAAGAAACAGTACATCATGAAGTTTAATATGTTTGAAGGAGTTCCACTTTCTCCTAGTTAATCTGGTTAATGAATCTCTGAAAGAAATGCAAGTTGATGACGTATCTGAGAGCATCAAGCAACGTGCTTTGGTAGCAGTAGCTCAATCCAATGGAGTCATTAAATTTTTTAGTTGAAACCACACAATTAGAGCGATTTTTCTGACAAAAACAGTTGGGAAGAGTTTACCTCTGTGAAAATTGGGGAGGAGGCCAGTATGGTAGTTGACCGTTACATATCCTGTTTCACCCATGGTTCGCCAACTCGGCCGAGTCCGAGATGACTCGGTCGAGTCATACCCGGGAACAGTCCCTACCGTTCCGATACCGATACCCGAAACGCCGATTATATCATATCGATGTGAATCACTCCGAATCAGTCGATATTGTCCGAGTTAGAACCGTGTAGAAAGATATCGCCCAAATTCTCGGATTCGACTCGGATATTGTCCAATTTCTCATGCTTTCTTGTTTTCTTTTTCAGCCACAAAGACAAGATTTAGGGGAAAGGGAAGATAAGGGGAGAAACATACCGTCAATTTCTGGGTGCCTTTTGCAGAGAGGGAATATCTTCAGATTAGCAGAGAGGGAAGGAGAAAACAGAGAGAAAGGAAAAGGGAAAAGAAAGAACAAGGGTCACAATTTATTTGGAGATGCGAGTTCTTTTGGCGACCATGGTTATTTGGAGAAGCGAGTTCTTTCTTCATCGTCCTTCCTGTGAAGGACGGAGAGGAGAAAAACAGAGGGTGACGGCAGAGGGAAGGAGACAACAGAGGGAAAGGGAAAGCGAAAGAAAAAATGAAGGTGACGGCTGGCTAATCTGGGCTTCAATTTCTTCGTCATTTGTACTGGGCGAAGTGGTCTTCAATCTGGCTGTGAAAGGGAAATTACCAAGCTAAGGGATGGCTAAATCTGAGAGGAAATTGAAAAGGGTGAAAGGGAAATTGAGAAAAAGAAACGAAGAAAGGGATGACTAAATCTGAGAGGAACAACACTAGTGAAGTCAGATTGCTACTTTGATGGTTTGATTCCCAATCTCACTCGGAGGAATCGAGAGCATCTCAATTCTTTTGGCAGTAAGTTTACACAGATGTTTCAGCATATGAAAGGAGCCTAATGACAGAGCTTTGAGAGAGCGGCAACCATTTAATAATCCCAAAGACACCAGGCTCCCACTTTGCCAGGTTTCACTCTCTGATTCCACATTGCAGCAAACTGTCACATGTTTGGTGGAGAAGCTGGGCTTTTGTACCAGACCCAGAGACAGGGAAAAAAATATAAAGAAAAATTAGAAGCACTTAAATTTCAAGTTTGGCCCCAGTTCAAGTCCGCATCTTCTTTCAAAATAACTTATCAATTTTAATTTTTTTAATTTAGTATTCAGATGTGATATTTAAATATTTGTAAATTTATGTAATACATTTTGACAATTTTTACATATTATTAAGTATATGATTAATTTGTATTAGTAGTCTCTTATCTAAATTTTAGTTAGAAAATATATAATGATTATTTGGATACATTTTAATGATCATAAATATAATTTATTTATTTTCAAGTATCTCAATTATGTTGGTTAAAATGATTTTAGGTAAATTAATTAGAAAAGGCAAATTTGATAATTTTAGGAAATATATAGTAGGTATTTAGTAAATTTAATTTGATATTTGTGTTTTTAATGGTATTTTCTATTTTTAATAATTTTTTCAAATTTTTTAGAAATTTTTATATATTATAATGTGTGTATCATCCGATATTCAACCGATATGCCGCGACAGACGTGGAACAACCGAGACCGCGACGCGCCCGCGATCCGCGACAGTGAACCATGGTTTCACCATTTGGCGACCTTTCATTTTCAAAGCTTAGAGGAAGCAAGACGACGACCTGCTGGATCAAGACGAAATGAAAGAAGTCCTATGGCGCGTCCATTTTCAAGAACTTACACGACATCTGAGGCACAAGGAACTTACACAACGTCTCAAGGCATAAGGTTGAGAACTTTTCCTTTGCAAGTAGATCAACTCATTAAATTACTTAATAGGTTCTTGGGTACCACCATCATCAATCTGCGTAAATCTCCTCCTCCTCCGCCTCCATCTCCCACTCCAATCATTGAATAGTAGCAGCTCTTCTTCTGCGATTCAGATTCAACCGCCATCCAACACCACCATGAAGTCATCATCAACAATTGATTGCGAATCTAAAAATTACTCAATAGATTCAGCTCATTAAACTACTGAATAGCTTCTTGGGTACCACTATCATCAATCTGTGTAAAATCTCCTCCTTCTCCACCTTCATGTCCCCCTTCAATCTACGTTCTAATCATTATTTTCTTTGTTCTAATCGTTAAGATTTTTTCCCCCAATGCCCAATTATTAGGATTTTGTTGGTCCCTGCCCCGTGCTGATAAAATTACCACCTTAATTTTTCCCCATGGGTAATACGTGATGTGTTTTTTGTCTACGTTAACGGTAGAATGAAAGGGTTAAAAGTATACATATGAAATAAAAAGTTTGACGACCATCCGCATTTTTTGCCCTAACATAAATAAGTTCTGTTGATGAAAGTACCGAATAAAGTTTATCAATAATATGAGAGAGAGTGAAGATGATACTCCCTCCGTCCTACTTTGATAGTCCTGTTTTGCTTGTTCGTCTGTCCCAAATTGTAGTCCACTTTCCAATTGAAAAATTTAGTTGTATTTTAATTTTTTAAAAATACCCTTATTCAATATAAGTTGTTGTTACTATAAACCTACCCCATTTAATAAGAGTTGATTCTTTTTTTAATATCAATTCAAGTTCCCATAAAATTGTACTCTAATTAATGTGAGGGTATTTTAGGAAAATAGCTACCTCAATTGATTGTTCCAACAAAATTAACTATTTTTTCTTAAACTGTGTGAAAAAAAATCAGGACTATCAAAATGGGACGAACGGAATATTTATTTAGCCATTCCATAAACGTTGTCACCCTTGTCAATTTTTAGGTAACTGGACTTATCTTGGGATTGCTAATTTCTAATTAATATCTAGTTAGCTTTTTAAACATCAAGTCGAATGATACTACAAAGCATGATGTACAATAGGCATTTTATGATGAACGAAGTAAAATTTTCAGGGATTTTGAAGAATAGATCAAAATAAAGCTCCCGCAACTGTGACATCATTAATGATACACTGATAAAACTTTTTAAATACTTGAATGGTAGACTTTGAAAACAGAATTCTTGAGATATCTTTTTCCTAAGAAAAGAAATCTGGGTGTGATTGTTGAAATTTTAGTTTTATCAGAATCATCTACGTCCGATTAAAAACTGGGTCACGAATGAAGGAAAGGATCTTACAATAATTACAAAGCAACAACTAGATTCTTCACAAAACTTACACGTAGGAACTATATAGTATAGGCAACAAATTCAATGTTAGTACAAGACCACTGTTTTGTAGGTAAGCGAAGTAATGAAGTCCTTGAGGAAACAAAAATGAAGCTCTTCTGCGCCACCCAAGTGATACATCCACCCCTTTCAATTCCAACTGCAACCCTGTTCCAGATCTTCGCCTTTTACAACTTCTGCCAGATGAACTCATGCCTGGCCACACTTGCTTAAACACGCAACTCCCTCTTCTAAATAATCTTGCCTGCGAATCCAAAACTCAGGTGTATCCTACACGAAAGCCAAACAACTTGTCTAAAATTCTCTACATGTCTTCAAGCAATATTATGAAATCTATTGTGCGTTACCATAAATCCAATAATTTAATCTTTACATGATTCTCATTCTCATTAGCAGGGATAAAAAAAATTTTGATCCAGACAGGACTGACGTGGTTCAATACTTATTTAATACCATATAGGAATAATCCAATAATATTCAGGAGATGCCAGAGATGAGATGCTTTCACACTGCTGAGTCGGGAGAGATGCTTTCCAAAATGCATCTTTCCTGGCCTCCCACTTTCTTGGTTGAGTCGGTCAGAAGGTTTTCCAAAGCTTACTTTCTGCCTCTCAAGTTTGCCATTTCGAATTCCCGTGTATTAGGGGGTTGATCAGAGGCTCTCCAAGGTAGTGCAGACAAATACATCCATTTCATGCATACAATGAAGAATTGTGCATTTTAAATTATTTCTCCTAAATAATTTGATTTATAACTTAACAGTAACCAGAATTGTGAGTTACCACAGTGAGATACCTTAGCTATTACATAAGTGGATGGATAGGTGATGTGGTAAACCAAAAAATGTAGATAATCTATTGCCTTTATTGCCACATATAAGACATAACAATTGCTATCGCATTAAACACGTATAGACATCCAGCAGCTTGAAAAGCTGCTCAGGAATATTCCCATTTTTAGCAAAGTCCTTTCATCTTCTGATAAATTATATGTAGAAATACAAGGAGACTATGACAAGACATGTAAGGATGAAAAGCCACCAACTAGCTACCTTAGGCACCTCAACTTGCTTAACATTATAGCTGGAGAAGACTTTTGCAAGTGCAGTTGTGAGTGCATAAGCGAGTGTGTGCGTGAGAGAGAGAGAGAGAGAGCAGAAAATCGAAGCATTCTCCATGTATTGGTAATAAATAGCATGCACAGAAACAAGAGAATAGACTATGACAGGACATGCAAGGATGGATGGTAGGGAAGCAATTACAGAGTAAGCCACCAAATAGCCATGTCACGCAGCTCAAATTGCTTCGACACAGTAACAGAAGAAGACTTTTGTGAGCACATATATGTGTGCACTTGTGTGTCTCGTGTTAGAGATATAGGTAGGTAGGTAGGCAGGTAGGTACAGAGAGAGAGAGAGGTGTTGACAAGGGGCTCAACTGTACCTTCATAATTCCTGCAAGAACTGCTCCTCCGAGGTATACCATATGCTTTCTTCGTGGTGGATCCTCTATCCGCAACCGCAGTTTCTACAGAGGGAAAATGACACAAAGTTTACAACACCATTGCTTAGAGGATATACATAATGTGGTACCAAAAGGTGATGCTCATTCCACGGCAGTCCATACGAGAACAATTAAACATGGCAAGAAAGCATATAAAGAGTGAGACGGTTCATAAGACTGTAGGACGATGCATGATGCCGAGTCTGAGCGTGATCTTGTGCAAACAACATAGGATCAAAGGTTATAAAAGAAAACTGTTTGTAGTTTGACATGCCATTAAAAGAAGATTCTGACATACGACTTAAGTTTGCATCCAAGAAGGTAAACATCTAGATGATGTATCATATTAAAAGCAAATACCAATACACCTATACAACTTGGACATAGTACAATATACCATCTAATTACAAGCCATGACTAATTAAAATCAGGTTGACATCTTACAGAATACACAAAAAACATATTAGCTTGGTACTTTCACTTAAAATTTTGTCCCTCTGTGTGTGATTCTGTTCTAATTTCTCATTACCAGACCGTAATTCTTTAAGCCCTTACTGCAGCTGTCCTTAGTACAAGCTGAATGCTGTGGGGGATGGAGCGAAAGCTTCACTCCAATAAATCTCCCCATAATGTACAAACTCATAAAATTTATGTCATGAAAAGATACAACTCCAGCTGAACTCTAAAAACAGCCTTAGGTAGATTCAACTCTAAGCTCAAACCCACATGGCCACATACAAACACAAACATCATAAAATACATAAAGGCAATCCAAAAGCAGCAACCAGGGCAGGAAGAGGAGAGGATGCATCAAGTAGACTTCTCTTCATCAGCCAAGGGCATTCTTTGCTGCCACTTAGCAACAAATATTTGCTTATTGTAAATATCAATGTCAAGCTAATGTACAACAAAGAAGTTGAAGGTTTGCAACTTTCTGTTAAATTACTAGATCTCTAATTTGTTTAGATTTACTTCAATGTGTAGGTATACAATGCCACCTGTCAGTTTGACAAAAGTATGCCTTTAATGCTCAAAACTATTTTTATGTCCCTAACCACCTTTGACTAATGGTCAAAGATAACTACAGCATGGAATGAACAAATTTGCTTTGTCAGAAATCATATAAGATTGCCACAAATTTAGAGACAAACATCAGTTTACCCTTTAAAGTTCATCTTATGCACCTAATCCCTTGATCAGGAAGCAATTCCAAATCTTTGACAGGATAATATATTCATTTGTTATTGTGTATGCTTAAAAGTATTTCAATAGACCTTCATAACCTTTGTAAATAGCTAAAGGATAAAGTCCAAAATCACTACATACTTATAACAACTAACAACTAAATCCTAATAACTATGTCTGGACACTATTTAGTACTTGATCATGTTAATCCTCCCCTTTCCAGGATTTTCATTAATCAATCCCACATCCCTTTAAGCTCAACTTCTAACAAATTGCTAGATTCAACTATCAACCCTAAGTGGGTATGTCTATCATGTCACACGCAATGCATGCTACTTCTAATCTACATAATTTACAAAGAATGATAAAATTGGCACTCCAATTATTGTTAATGGCATCCATCTCCTTTTGTAAATTTTCAAAGAAAAATGAAGAAGTGGGTATTGAACACCATCTAACAGAAGTGCGCATTGAGTGCAATAAAAATTGTTTCAGCGGCTAAAGTTATTACTCCTCTGACTTGCAAAGGCTTAACATCAATTTCTTAAAGATATTTTATCATGCAAATATTTCAGCATTAACTCAGAGATCAACGGGGTAGCCTAAGACAATAACACCTGGGGGCGAAGCAAGATATGGATGTTATTAATCTGTTTCCCATTTGCAGTAGGTTAAAAAACTCAAATGTCCAGGCAAGATACCCTGTATTAGTTCCAGTACAACCCTACGTTACAAGTATTATGCTTTACATAGAGATACCATATTAAAAGAGATGGTAGCTTACCTTTAATCCATCTTTGTTTCCCTTCAGAACAACATCAAGATAGCGATCTAAAATTTCTTTCTCCAAGCTGACAAATAAAAAATGCACAGAAAAATTTATGAAAACAGTCAGTGATGTTAAAGGGAGATGTTCCAAAGCCTAACATGTCCTTGTGAATCTGTAAGGAAGCTCCATCATGCATTTTCACAAAAATAAGCATGCCTTAACCAGATACATTTAACTATTCCGTGGAGCATTTGAAGGAATAATATTTTTGACACAGATATCCATTCACAATGATTGTTTCACACTAACATCTAGTGAGCAAGCAATGCCTAAAAGTTTATGCCTTTCAAACATAAGAATAGGACACATACAAGCAATATGGCAAAGACAGCAACTGAAACAAAATCTATTCTTTCATCCGATCAACAATCAATGTGTATGAAAATCTTAGCACTAGTGTCAAGACTCAAAAGCTACACCAATATGTTAGATAGTAAATGTCAAGACTTACGCATTATGGCACCTACATTTTAGGCCACAGTTAATGGTTATAGATAAATTTTTCTTCTTCTCGAGATTAGAGCTCATTTTGAGCATCACAAGAGACCACTTGTGCATGCTAATGGCCCTTTTCTCTACATTATGCCGATTAAAACTCGAAACTAGCACACTGAATATAGCTAAAGAATTTCAAAGTTAACCAGGAGAGGAGTGGATATAAGAGACCATTTTAAAAAACAAAATTACCAGGAAAACAAACTATACTCGCTGATTGACGTAATTTAATAAAGAAATCTACATTTGCATTGTTCAAATCAAGGAAAAATTGCTTGCAAGAAACGAAGAGAAAAGGAGGAAGAAAATTGTCTAGATAGTAAGAGAAAAATCTGCAATCAAGAAGCCGTGCAAACAGTAAGTCATTGGTAACCCAAGAAGACAGAAATAATGCAAAACAGCAAGCTTAGTAGTAAACAATTACTTAAAAGTAATTCAAAAGATGTTCAAAGTCTATGGCTCAATTTAAGCAAAACAGAACCAGAAAATATTACCGACTCGGTAACCCAGGATACATTGTACTTCCTCCACTCAAAACAATATGCTGGTATAGCTGCAAACAGGAAAATCATGCATTTAGTATATCAAAATAACTGACTTATGTCGTGTGCAAGCAATGATAAATTATCAGTTATGAGGTATTTATAATAATTATACCATCATGCGGTTGTCAATATCCATTTCCTGAATGCAGCGAAACACCATGTCAGCCATTCCATCACCTTCAACATCAATCAGTTCCTGCAAATTCAAATTCAATATTAACTTCTTTTTTTGGGAAGTTGAGATCCATTTGCTTTAGAGATAGAATTCATCAAACAAAAAGTCTTGCACTTGCATCATGGTCAACCATAGATGCTTTGCATAAATTCCAATAACTAAACATATTAACTGTCTTAAATTACAATATGTAAAAGTGTTAAGAGACAAGATCCATATTCAACATCAACAGTACAGGAATCACGAGAAGGAACCAGAATTTAGGCTGTTTTACCTATCACTATGGGCACACAATTGTCCTGTTTATTGGTGTAAATGACTTGAGCTGCACGCAAGCAGGCAGTCAAAAGCTCGACTCGAACTTGGCAAATATCAAGCTCGAGTAGCTTAATAGTTTTGTCAAGTTGAGTTTGAGCGGTATTCCATTTGAAAGCTCATAGAGCCTTGCCAGTGATCATATAAGTATACTACTTTTATATACAAATGTACAAATGCTAAGGTATTTGTACACTTACGACAAAATTACACTTCGTACAACAATTATATTTGTCTAAGTCGGGACATTTTAGTATATTTTATTACTCTGAAAACAATATTACCCTTATTTATTAATAGCCAATCATCAAACCCCTTAGTCACAACCTTATTCCATGCCTTCCTTACTTTCTTGTTCTCTCTCCTGTTGTTCATTCTCATGTTGTCTCTCCTATTCCTCATATCTGTGTCCTCATCTGAAGAGGCGGCTATATTTGTGGCCAGATCCAAAGAGGAAGGTAAATTAAAGAGGCGGTGGTCATCCCTCTGTTTTCTTGTCAAGTCTTCCCACTTCCAAAACCTAAATGGACAGTTGAACTAAAAGGAGAAAATTTTACTATAATATTGTGAATCCTCTTCGGCCCAATTGGTGGACTTTCAGGTGAAATCGCGTATAAGAAATGCTTCTAACAATAATTATAGAGGTACACTCTGCTGATACCAATTATTGTTGCTCTTTTAGTTGTATTGAAAAAGTCTGAATGAGTCAAGCAACTTGCCTCAAGCTAGCACATGACTCGAGTTCAAGCTTGCTCAATATTTCAATAGTCAAGCAAGCTCGAATCGAGCTCGAACTTGAACTTCTATGTGATGATTCAAACTCAAGCTCCAATTAGAATACTTGATCAAGGCCAAACTTCTGTTAGAGCTCAAATTTTTTCTGAATTTGATTTGGAAGTATAGCACTATTTGAACATAAAGAGTGAAATTTCGCATTTGAACATATCAGTTACACCCTTAGTCCTGTTTTCATACTTCCAACCACACATTTGAACATAAAGAGTGAAAATTCGCAATGTTTTAGCACACAGTTACTGTCAAGGAAAAATAGGAACCCTTTACAATAAACTTTTAAAGAGCATAGGGTTCAAAATGACACAATAAAACCAGCTTCTGGTAATTTTTCATTTGTTTCATGTCTGGGGGACAGCATACAATGGAATTGGAAGATCGGGTTAAAAAGTTCGAAGCAACAAACAGTAGACATGTTTACCGGAGTGAAAAGAGCCTCAGATGCTTGGAATCTCTCAGTCCCAACTTTAATCACCCTTCCATCAGGTAGCTGTTAGATAAACCCCTAATTTTATTAGCAGAACAAGAAAAGTAAATACTATTCAGGACAAGAAAACAGGAAAAACATATTCTGGAGCAGAAAATTTCTTTTTAGAAACAATAAATTCAGAAATCAAAGTACTAATTTCAGAAAATTGCAATGCAAATTATAGATCTCAACATAAGAAGACATTGTCCTTTGCACCCTGGTCATGATGCAACAAAGATTAGACATGTTTGGATTTGGTATCTCTTGATTAGAAAAGACATCAGTAAAAAGATACTGTTTAAAAGAAATTAACTCACTGTATAATTCTTAACAAGGATGGTTGTCTCAAGTCCCAATTGATATTCCCTTTTATAATCATAACTGCACCCAATTGCACCTCAAGTTAAAAATTCTAAACATAAAAACATAAGTTTGAAAGCCACAGTTTGATGCGACTCTTCACCTTATGTAGCATAATTTCTCTTTAATATCCCTAACTGTCTCAAAGTCAGCACTTCTATTCATTGCATACCTTCAAACCAGAAGCATTATTTGCAAATTAGAAGCGCAAATGGGAAAACAATTATGAGAACACAAAACATTATAATATTTCAGCCACATGATTGCACTCACCCTCTCCGTTGGAGCAAATCTACGAGATATGATGTAATATGGCGTCCAGCCACATTCATTCTTTTTGTGAGATGAGGGAATGAGTATCCATCCACAACTGGAACCTGTAAAACCTTAGCTGTCAAGTAACCAAGTAGCATTTATGAACAAGTAGCATATTCTTTCTGGATCAGATAGAAAAATTATTTCACATCTTCGATCAAGAAACAATAGCTTCTAGATCACCTGATAATCAGTTAAATATCCACAGATTTATATACAGACTGAAGAATATAATTTGCAACAGATTACCATATCCACAACAGACTTCTATTATTTGCAAGTCATGACAAAAGAGTCAGAAATTAAATATATCTGAAATTAAATATAGATATATATATATCTGAAAAAAATTGTAAGAGTAGTTCATCAATAAGAAAAGACTACCAATCCTCATGTTTTGATATGTTTGCTACATTTTTCCATTTAAACTGTCAACACTTCTAAGGTTAAAACAAAGGTTTGCATTCTCTTACATAGATTAGTTACAGTAAATTCGTTTTGAATCCTGCGTACAAAGTCAAATAAAACCGCGACCAAAGACAAAATTCCTGAAGTGCCTTCATTAAACTTCAAAGTAGAAAGCAACTATACTAGAGGAACAAGATTGCTTTTAGCTACTTTGCATGCTGATCACCATGTTAAGCACACCAAACTAGTTCATAAGACGTCTAAAGAATAAGCTGTTCATCTTTATCCAAGGAGCAGAGGAAGATAATCCTGAAAATCGTCATAATATTGATAAACCAAGCAAAGGTGAAGATTAGCAGTTTACCACATGCGTAACACCGTCACCAGAGTCAATAACTAATCCTGTAAGCAAACCTGTGGATTCAAAAGAAGATTGGACAACAAATCGATCACATTTGATAAATTCAAGGATTTCATTGAAGAAATGTTCATCACAAGCATGTCTTGAGATAAACCAAGCAATGACAAAGCATGCTTCCCCTCTAAAACTAACATTTGAAGATTCAACCTTTATCCAGTCTCTATAAGCACCTTGAGCATACAATGTTAAAACAGCTTGAACTTGTATGAAGACACCAGCGAAGTTATACTTCTCAAACATGGTCTCAACCTGAAATTTAAACAAGACTCACAAATAATACCAAGAGGTTAAAATGCTTGAAGTATCAAACATATAGTTATGAAGAAGATAAATACAAACCATCTTTTCACGATTCTTGGATGGGTTCAAAGGGGGATCAGTGAGCAAGATCTTACACTCTGTTGGGTCTACCTTCAAGTAGAGAAATGACAAATTTTCAGTAAAACTTGAAAACTGATCAATACATAAAAAGGAAAAATTAGTGGAAAGGGCTCGCTAAAATGATCGATTGATAAAGAGGGATAATGTTGCGCTATTTATTATTATAAACAGCACTTGCTTTGATTTTTGTCCAAAATTTACTACTCAACGTGTATAAAAATATTAAAAAGGCATACATTTTGTACACTGGTCAGTCAAAATGCCTTGTTGTAACAAATATTTCAAAACCACATCCTCACCAATTAACCATCTTGGTGCACCCTTTTTAAAAAATTGAAATTAATTGCCTGAATTAGTTTCATAGATTAATTACAACAAGCACCAAATTTTTTACCTTCAGCTCTTTAAAAAAGGCATGATCCCATACATGGCCCATATCATCCCAATTTTGCACTATCCCATTGTTGACAGGATAGGAAATATCCAGCTGATGCCTCAGTTTCAAACAAGCATCTCCAACAACAATGTCCTATCAGGTTATTAAAAAAAAAAGAGCATATTAAAGCTCTTCCAAAGGCTATGTTTAGTCCTCTATCGAAGTTGGAATGCAAATTGTATATTATTTAAATTAACCAATCCTCACAGTGGAATTGATCCCAACTCTAAAGAGAGAAAACAATATTTGGCTTAATTCTAACTTCAAAAAAAAACCTTGACTTCTTGTTCCATGAGGGATTCTTCATATCTTAGCATTGGCCTTCCAAGAACGCAGGGGAATACTGATGTGGGAAAATTCTCACCTGCAAAGCCACACTTGACATACTGCAAAAATACCCATGGAATCAAAATCTGATTTTTTTTTCTTTCAGTAAAAACACACGCGCACACACATCCCACACACAGAAGCTTCACCTATCTATTCTTAAAATTGTTAAAAAAGAAAAAGAAAAAAGAAAACTGTTAGCTAGAGGAGATTAGGGGACGCGAAGGGCTGATCCCAGATCAATTTGAGGAACCAAATAAATTGCTTAATAGGATTTAAAATCAAAGGCTGGATTGCAGTTATTTGAAGAAATGCGGAAAAAATGAGACATACACCAGTGCCATTGTCGCAAACGACGACGTTGCGGCTGTCCATTTCTCCGTGATGACTCTCAAGTCCAAGGGGTGAAGAAACTGAAGTGTGATCCAGACGCTAGATTTCTTTCATCGGAATGAGGACCTCTATTCTTGGATTAAGTACTGCTGTATTGATGCAAATCGACTTTTGCTTGTAAAAATGGCCAAGTCCGAAAATCACTCCATTCAAAAGCGAAAAGCAAAGGAGGAACTCGAAATAGTTTACACAGACTGTAACGGGCTTGGGCGTGCATTTTTGAGTAGAAAGGCACATTCAGATTTCCGATGCGTGTGTAATAATAAACAAATATTTAAAAATTTATTAAAGATATCTGTTGAAATTATTTTTTATGAGATTTGGCTTTATATTTTTATAATACATACGGAAAATTGACATTTACATAAATACAATATACAAATAGACTATTATTTGTTAGTAGGTAGTTAGTGGACAATGCTATAATGCCTATAGTTATGGTAACGATATTAGGGAAACCTACTATTATAGGTTTCAATTATCTTTAGTGACAAATCAAGTTTTTAGCAACTTTTTAAATATTATATTAAACTAATTAATATTAACTTTAGTAAGTTTTTAATTAAAACTAGTAAGTATATGCCTGAAAGATTAAGTTTTAGTCAGAAATAGAAATTTACACTTTGAGTAATTTAACTTACTTATTATTTGACAAAATTTACTTTTGTTTAAATTAAACTTACTAATACTAAAAGTAAAAAATTTCCATATTTAAGTAAAAAATCACCTTGTCACTTATTTCTGGAATTTTGAACCGTTTCAAATTTTAACAAAGAATTCTATCACAATCACAACACTTTTGAATTCAAAACGACAAAAAGCCTATCTTTTTTATCATTTTGGGTTAAAATTAGCAAAAGTCCTACCTATTTGCACCTTTATTGTAACATTATTTTTTGTTGCAATTTCCTATTTTAGTTATCCATTCGACACTAGTACGGGCATAGATGCGAATTAAGCAACTACTTTGAGGAACAATATTTTTTATTATAAAATTAATTTGAATTGAATTAACAATTTGATATTTTCACGAAAAAAGTGTAATTTTTTTGTCATTTTTCAAAAAAATTTAAAAAAATATATTCTAGCAATTGTTGTCATTGATACTTAATTGTCTAGACCAACTTTTATCAGCATAAAATTAGTGTCATTGGGAATAATTGAAGCTCTAATATCAATACTCTATTCAAATGTAAATATTCAACATAAGTAACAAAATAAATGATAACTAAACAAATGAAATATGAGCTCAATTGATCGTGTTCAAACTACATATTCTGTTAATGGTCAGTATATATGAAATTGTATTTTCCATATGCAGAAAAATAATATGCGTTTTATATCTACTAACAAATAAATTACCGTTGTTTTGAACAAATCAAACCTAAACTCATGGTGTGATATGTATATAGTTGCTCACATTTATACTTATGCCATCGTCCTTTCTTCCCATTTGCTTTTTAAGAGTGCAAATTTCTTTTGATTATATTGGTAAAAAAAATAAAATATTTTACAAATTATTCTAATTTATTTAGAAAATGTTACTAATTTCATTAGAAATTATGAAATGTAATCATGGTTTATTAATTTTTTACTAAACATAAATACTGCATATAAAAAGGAATATAGATTTGATTTTTTTTTACTTTGATTAGAAAAACTTGTGGTAGTAATAATGAAATAGTGACAGGGGTGCAACTTTCAAATCAACAACTAACATACACTTAATTAAGGTAATATTTTTTAGTTGATCAGACTAATATATGCCATAAAGTAGTAAGATTTATTCATTTTAAATTGACAATTTTAGCAGTTTATAGACCATTTACCTATAAAAATTATGATTATTATAAAATGACATTTTATAATAATTTACATACTATTTGCCAATTAAAAATAATTTTGATAAAAATGTGCATATAAATCCATATTGTAAATGATACAAAATATATTTGAAACTCACAAAACTTAATATATGGGTAAATTTACTATAATTTTCAAAGATTATGCTACATTAGTACAACTTTAACTTTTATACTTGTAACCTAGAAAATAAATTTATTAAAACACATAACATGTATAAATGATACATACATTTATTAAAATGCTTAAAACACAAAACATTTATGAAGGATACATACAATCATGTGTTATACATTTACGTTACCAACAATTACTAACTATAATATTAAGTTTAAATCATTAATAAAAAAATCTTAACATTATTTTAAATAAACTTCCTAATACTTGTTTCATATAAGTTTCTTTAAGTAAAATAGTAAATTTATGCCACAAACTAGTATGTTTTGATGATTAACCAAATTTACTATTCTATCAACAAGATTTACTATTAATCTATAAAAATTTACTATTACTTGAACTAAACTTACTCTCCAAAAAGTAAGTTTCGAATATAAAGTAGTAATTTATTTTTTTAAAAAAGTAACTTTCATTTTTATTTCGATTTACTTTTTGAGACATAAATAGGATAACACTTATATGACCATTATTTATTTATTTTTTATTTACTTTTAGCGACCATTTGATTATTTGATAGGCCTGCCCACCTAAATAGGATAACACTTAAAAATAAGAAAGTAAGTTTCTCATCTAAAATAGTAAGTTAACAGTAATAAATTAGTAACTTTTATACTTCAAAAGGTAAATTGGAATAAATATTAAACTTACTTTTTAAATAAATAAATTACTATTTTATATCCCAAACTTACTTTTTAAAGAGTAAGTTTAATTCAAGTAATAGCGAGTTTTTATACATAAATAGTAATTCTTACTGATAACATGGTAAAATTGATTAATAATCAAAACTTCTGATTTATGGGACACATGTACTATTTTACTTTAAAACATATTTCAAACTAGTATTAGGAAATTTATTTGAAATAACGATAAGATGTTTTATTAATGATTAATTCTTAGTACCTTAGTTAGTAAGTACTCATAATATACATGTATAATACATGATTATAGGTATAATTTAAAAAAATTTATTTATATATTTTAAAATACTATGAAAAATAGTTTGAATTGTCACGTATTCTTGTAAATATGTAATAAAATTTTGTTGTATTATAAGTTTTTAATCATTTTCAATTTTTGAAAAATTTGAAAGTTTGGATAACAATAACAATAAATCTTCCTAGCTATATATAGAATATTACTTGTTTATATATCAAAATTTTTATAATTTAACACCTATGAATATAATAAGATGATAAAGTTTTAACAAATTTACATCTGAGACACAAGAAATAATAAGAGTAAAAGCCTAAACAAATGAGAAATAATATAATAATAAAAATGACAAAATGTATAACAATTAATATAAGAAAATCAGTATGATCTGGATTTTTTTTTCTTGGGAGATTGTTCATAAGAATAGGATCCAATAATTATAAATGAAAATTACATGCATATATAATCTATTGTAGAATTTAAATTACATTTAGTTCACGTATAAAATGGTCCTAAAATAATTAGTACACTATAATACAATGTTATTTTAACAACAAAAATTTTTTTTACTAAAAGTCTGAAATATCCATGACATACGTATGAGGGATACTTTACCATATTTGTATCTCATATCTAATCATGAAAGTTAATTTGAGAAAAAATATTTTTGACAGTAGAATTATTTTGAATTTGGTCAACAAGTTGAGATTTTTTAAACAATAAAAATGAAATATTTTGGGAACTTAGTTGTTTATTTTCCCATAATTAAAAATTGCTATATTTTAGCAATTGTTGCCATTGACTTTTGATTCTGTAGACTAATTTTTATCAATGCAAAATTAGTTTTATTAACAATAATTGAAGTTCCATTGATCTGAGGATTGGCATTTTATTGCTATTATTTTATGTGTAAATAGTTAACATAAGTAATAAAATAAATAATAGCTATTTAAAAAAAAAGGAAATTGGTGCTCAATTGATTATGGTGTAAAATATTAGTATACAATTAACTAGAGTTTGAAATGGAATTGAATTTATTTAGTATTTTACCGCCAACAACTTTGACCCCATTTAATGGTTAAAGAAAAAATAAAAGAGACGTAGAGACTGGGATTGGTTCCTTAGTGTGAAAAAGGAAAGTTCTTCTAAACTAATGCTGCGTGAAATTCTAGATGCATATGAAATTAGAAATGTGATAACTTTGCAATTCATTCTCATTCATGATGAATTTCTTCGATTCTATATAGAATCGCAATTTTTTTCGTTCAGCATGAAAACATTCTTTTTTTTTTGTCATATTGATGGCTTTTGCTTTTAAGATTATCTACATGTCGGTGGTTAGTATTATTGACAAGGTTAGAGGTCATGGAAAATGTTACTAATTTTAGGAGAAATTATGTATTGTAAAAATGGGTTAATAATTTTCTATTAAGCATAACTACTGCATACAAAAGGAAAAGATATTTGATTTTATTTTGCTTTGATTAGAAGAACTTGTACTAGTAATAAAAGAAATTTCAATTCAACAATCAACGTGCACATGATTACAGTAATTTTTTAGTTATTTAGACTAATATATGCCATAAAGTAGTCAGATTTAGTTGTTTGTGAATTCATAATTTTAACAGTTTACATAAAATTCATCTATAAAAAATTATGATGATTATAAAATGACATTTTATAATAATTTACATACCATTTGCCAATAAAAAAATAGTTTGATAGAAAACATATGGATACAAATCCATAATGTAAATGATACAAAGTATGTTTGAAAGTCACAGAACCTAACATATGGGTAATTTTACTATAATTTTCAAAGATTATGTTATGTTAATACAACTTTAATTTTTATACTTGTGACCCAGAATATAAATTTATTAAGATTTTCCATTTTATTAAATTCATAGGCATTAATATATGAAAATTGTGTACCATTTTATTATATTCATAGGTGTCAATATATGAAAATTGTGATGTATAGATAAGTACAATTCTATATATAACTTGAAATATTTGTTGCTACTGTCATCCAAACTTTCTAACCTTTTACAAATTCAAAAACAATTCAAAATTTATAATATGACAAATTATTTTTACATATTTTATAAGGCCATATGCAAAAAAAAAAAAAATTCATAGTATATTTAAAATGCTTAAAACATATAACATTTATAAATGATACGTATAATTGTGTATCATACATTTACATTAAGAGTAATTACTAACTATAACACTAAGCTTCAATTATTAATAAAAAAATCTTAACATTATTTCAAATAAACTTCCTAATACTTGTTTCATATAAGTTTCTTTAAGTAAAATAGTAAATTTATGCCACAAACTAGTAAGTTTTGATGATTAACCAAATTTACTATTCTATCAACAATATTTACTATTAATCTATAAAAACTTATTATTACTTGAACTAAACTTAGAGTAGTAATTTACTTCAAAAAAAAAAGTTAAGTTCCATATTTATTCAAATTTACTTTTTGAGACATAAAAGTTACTAATTTATTGAGTTAACTTACTATTTTTTATGTAAAACTTACTAACCAAAATTTTAGATACTATTTTATTTAGATGACCAGTACAACAGGTAATCAAATGGTCGCTAAAAGTGTTTTTACGTGTTATATCAGGTAAAAACAGTTTCGTTACCATAACGATCGTTACTTCAGACTTTTCCATAGTTATAAAATGAAAAACATGAGTAGATATGATAGTGAGCAGAAGAGACAGAAGTAAATATGATAGTGGATAGAAGAGATAAAAGTAGATATGATAATTGGATAGTCATACTGTGAGGACTTGCAAATTCCTTATATTTTTTCTCAAAAATGCCCTTTTATTTGGAAACTATTTATTTATTATAGCCCTACTACCCAATCATTCCACAATAAGTGCAAATGAACCTAGAAAGTACAGTTTCACTTTTCGTTTCTAAGTTGGAGCAAGTTAGGGTTTTCACGCGTATCCGTAGTGTAATTATCCGGTACGGAGCGAGGATCAAATTTGGTACTTAAAAGTGACTTTTGGGTGAGAAATAATATGTGATTAGAAGCAATGATAAAAAGTTAGTGAATAGGAAGTAAAAACCCTAGTACGTGTGATTTAAGGAAAAACGGTGTGAACCGACGGATACCGTTCACTACCGATTAACCACACCACTTGACCATCATTTTTTTATACTTAATCTCTTTAACATTAGAGCCAAACATCAGCTATAAAGCTGAGCAAGCTGGCCGAATTTTTTGACCAAAAGTAACAAGGAAAAGGAAAAAAATTAAGAACCAATCTTGAAGCAACAAGTGGTAGTCTTCCCTTGGTTGGTTGACTAATGAATTTACATCCAAACTTTCTAACCTTTTACAAATTCAAAAATAATTCAAAATTTATAATATGACAAATTATTTTTACATATTTTATAAGGCCATATGCAAAAAAAAAAAAAAATTCATAGTATATTTAAAATGCTTAAAACATATAACATTTATAAATGATACGTATAATTGTGTATCATACATTTACATTAAGAGTAATTACTAACTATAACACTAAGCTTCAATTATTAATAAAAAAATCTTAACATTATTTCAAATAAACTTCCTAATACTTGTTTCATATAAGTTTCTTTAAGTAAAATAGTAAATTTATGCCACAAACTAGTAAGTTTTGATGATTAACCAAATTTACTATTCTATCAACAATATTTACTATTAATCTATAAAAACTTATTATTACTTGAACTAAACTTAGAGTAGTAATTTACTTCAAAAAAAAAGTTAAGTTCCATATTTATTCAAATTTACTTTTTGAGACATAAAAGTTACTAATTTATTGAGTTAACTTACTATTTTTTATGTAAAACTTACTAACCAAAATTTTAGATACTATTTTATTTAGATGACCAGTACAACAGGTAATCAAATGGTCGCTAAAAGTGTTTTTACGTGTTATATCAGGTAAAAACAGTTTCGTTACCATAACGATCGTTACTTCAGACTTTTCCATAGTTATAAAATGAAAAACATGAGTAGATATGATAGTGAGCAGAAGAGACAGAAGTAAATATGATAGTGGATAGAAGAGATAAAAGTAGATATGATAAGTGGATAGTCATACTGTGAGGACTTGCAAATTCCTTATATTTTTTCTCAAAAATGCCCTTTTATTTGGAAACTATTTATTTATTATAGCCCTACTACCCAATCATTCCTCAATAAGTGCAAATGAACCTAGAAAGTACAGTTTCACTTTTCGTTTCTAAGTTGGAGCAAGTTAGGGTTTTCACGCGTATCCGTAGTGTAATTATTCGGTACGGAGCGAGGATCAAATTTGGTACTTAAAAGTGACTTTTGGGTGAGAAATAATATGTGATTAGAAGCAATGATAAAAAGTTAGTGAATAGGAAGTAAAAACCCTAGTACGTGTGATTTAAGGAAAAACGGTGTGAACCGACGGGTACCGTTCACTACCGATTAACCACACCACTTGACCATCATTTTTTTATACTTAATCTCTTTAACATTAGAGCCAAACATCAGCTATAAAGCTGAGCAAGCTGGCCGAATTTTTTGACCAAAAGTAACAAGGAAAAGGAAAAAAATTAAGAACCAATCTTGAAGCAACAAGTGGTAGTCTTCCCTTGGTTGGTTGACTAATGAATTTACATCATATTTATCACTAAAACCAACTCCAAAGCTCTTCATTTCTGCACCATCACAGCCGAGAGTGAGAGAGAGGAGAGCAAGAGAGAACAACCTTCTTTCATCTTGATTTGCACCATTTGAATGAAGGAAACAAGATTCTAAACCGATTAACTTGTGAGTTGTGAACTTGGGAAGCTAAGAGAACCAAAAATTTCAAGAGGAGGTGAAGTATTACTCTTGCAAGCCCTTTTGTTGAGGTATAAGGTCTGACCCATGGCTTTGGTTCTTTTATTTTTGTTTAAAATATTATATAACTCATGTTTTGGTTAGATTAGTAGCTATACAAGTTGTTGTGATGATTTTGGGGGGATGTATGTAAGCTAGGGTTTGAATGATTTCCTTCTTATACTTGTTTTAGGAGTGGTATATGATGTATATAGGCTTGTATAAGAGGTTGTGGTAGTGATTGAATCAAGAAAATGAAGAGATTGCCCTTGAAATCCCAAAATTCCAGATTTCTGGAATTGTATGCTTCAGTTCTGTCCGGTTTCAGTGCCCTATGTTAGAGGCCGAATTAGGCTTGTCACAAAACATGAAAGTTGTAGAGAATAATATTTTATAGTTGCCTACAAAATTTTAGCCCAATCGAAGCAACGTAGCCTGTGAAAAGACCAAAATACCCTCGCTACCCTAGGATGCTTCCAGTGATCCGTTTTAGACAGTTCATCCAGTTGACCGTGTCTATTCACTATGATCCGTGCTGATTTAGCCATTTGCCAAAACATGAAAGTTTTAGTACTCTGTTTTATCTTTTCAACGGCTCCAAGAATGCCTTAAACGGACTTTGGTAGCTTGACATATGGCTATTTAAAGGTAGTACGGTTAACTAGCCGATTAGTTGGAATTTGGTTCTGTGAATTGGGAATTTGACTAGGTTACACTGGAAATTGGACTAAGTGGTCTTCATAAAAATTGTAGCCCTGTGTTTTAGCTTCGAAACGGTATAAGTTTCAGCCCAATCCGATAAGTGTAGCCTCAGATGTGTCCATTTCGTAAAAACCCGTCAAATCTGTCTCTTGTTAAGTTTCATTTCCGCACTTGTTATTAGTTTGATTTTTGTCCTTGTATTGTCTTGAGCCTATTGAACGGCTATTGAAATTAGATTGTTGTGTGTATACCTTTGGGTTTGAATGAGAAAAATAATGAAGCCATAAATGGCTGAAAATAGGAAAATACAAAGGGCATGCTGCCCAAATTTACGCTCAAGGACTAGAGAAATATACTTGCGACTTGGGTAAAGTTGATGAATGAATATCACTTGAACCATCTAGGACATTTGTTACCTGGTTTATCGAGAGTTATATGTTAGAACCTAGCCGAACTTGTACCCTTAGGAAAAGCGGTAATAATCACTATAAATCCGTTTTCCTTGCACTTTCGACTCAAAAGTTATTTCCAAGTATACATCTTACAAAATTTTTCAGTTTGAAAAGCGAGCAACTGTTTCACGACTATTCTCCAAGTGAATTTCAATTTCTTGATTCTTATTGAACGAAACGTCTAAGTTTCGAACCTTAGTCGATTTTCAAAGTTGTTAAGTCAAGTTTTATCGCAGATTTGGACTCCAAACCCGGAGTACCTTCCAGACGCGAACAGTAGAGGCACTACTTTTAGTGAGTGCTTCCAAATATCTGATTGAACTTGATATTTGTGATTTGTCTTTGACTAATGTGATTACATGATATATAAGTGATTTGATAGGGCAAGGGTGTACTTTATCGCACTTGCCCTATCCAGATTTATTCTTGTTTATCGATTTCACTTGACTTGCTCTACGTGCATATGACTTGTATCTTGCCCGGAATTCCAGAAACCCTGTGGCTAGTTAATCGAGTCGAGCCGGCAAGGGCCTGATCGATTAGATAACGAACCCTGGGTAACTAGTAATGTCGAGTGGATTGCTATCTTCTCGACTAACCGGTATACTCGAGTATTACCATCCGTGTTTCGTGTGGCGTGCGGGCCCGGAAAAGGGGGTTGATCGGTGGACGGAGACTGGCGCGAAGTGGGGTATTATTTCTGGACTAGTTATTACTTGAAAGTTGACGGAGTGTCAACTACTAATTGATCAAACTGGGATGGAGCCGAGACATGAGCCCCTGTATCCTTACATGTGAACATGATCCATATATTTCTTGACTACTTGAAGTACTATTTCCTTGATTGGACTTGTTTGTTCGCTATTGTCGCGCCCCATTTTTTTGATAAATAAATAAATGGTTTAAAAAAATGTATTTTTTGTGATTGGAAAATGAATTGTGATTTAAAAGAAAAAATGGGTCTAAATGGGGGGTTGAGAATGCGACGATTTGACCCAAAATTATAGTTTAAAAAGGGTTTTTTGAAATAAAAATTGGAGTCGCCACTTGGTAATGAGTTAAGGTGTACCATGTCACAAAAAAATGAATTTTTAAAGAAAAAATAGGAAAAAGTAGTAAGAAACCCCTTTTAAACGACTCCTAATCCACGTAAACCAAAGAAAAAGGTTCGGGAGTCACATTTGACAAAGGGGAAGGCAAGGATAAAATCCAAGGCACCCCTTTGACCTAGCCAAGGCTAGTTGCATGATTTAATCAAAGATTTTCTTGTTTTAACCAAAGAATTTATTACATTTGGATGCACTACATGAATGCAAACCCTAGACCTAGGGGTATTGGGGAAAATTTCTCTTCAAAGGTTGAGTGGTACCAATCACATTAATTGTGAAGCCCAATAACGATCATTTGAAGAAGTCACGAATGATGCGAGTGGGATGCAAATGAATGGAATGCATGTATGCAATGTGAGGACATGAGTTTGAAAAAGTAATAGAAGGCGATAATATGTAAGTGAAAATGTGCACGTGAGTGGGCAAAGTGCGGTATGTGAAATGATAATATGAAGTACATGTGTGCAAGTGATGATAAAAGTGTTCGTGTGCAAGTGAAGAAACATAAAGGTGCACGTGTGCAAAATGGGAGGAAAAATGAAAGTGTGATGAGGGTATAAAATGGTAGAGTGGATTTAAAAAAAAATGCATGAGCCTAGGGAATTCATGCATATTGGGTACGGGGAGACCTAAATCGTGACTCAATTTGCCATTTTATAGAGGGAATACAAGCGTGCTAAGGCTTAGAAAAAGCCACACTCGTCTATATCCCATATTTAAGGGGACTCTCAAGCAAATGAACCCTATAACTAGCATGAAATGTAAAAATCCTAAAATGGAGGGAAAAGGGGTTCGAGGGGCATGCAAAATGATAAAACTAAAAAGAATGCATGACATGTAATGAACATGCAAACATGTACTAACGAGGGGAAATCCCTAAGGGTCTAGCGTTGGACTAACCCATTCTATGAATTCCGACTAGCGTTGGACTAGCGGAAACTTACATTCATCCATCACATTCATTCATGGCTATGGAAAGCGAGTAGACATGCCAAACACTCATAAACACATAGCACATAACATTTAGCATACTCGACTAGATGCAAGGCCCTAACAAAGCAAATTAACACGTAGCAACTAAGCATGCAAGACACATAAGACAATTAAAGCCCTAACTATTACATTTGCTAGCTAGGCACATGACTTCGATAGGTCTTCATTGAATGCTCCTCCAAGCCCTATCTATTACATTAGGGAGACCCTACTACAATCTAAAAGGGGGAAAAGGAATAAAATAATTAAATCCCTAACTATTACAAGCCAAGAGGTGTACACATACCCCATAGAGAATAACTTAAATAAAAAGCAAAATAAATGACATAAATAAAAGAAATTAAAGAAAGGCTAGGAAAGCAAAGTAGACATGTATTTCTCACGTAGCACGTTGGTTCACATAGGAGAGACAAAAAGATAAAAGAAGTTATACCTCTCTTGAGTTGAAGCTCTAACGTAGTGAAGTTACTAATGTACCCTCCAAAATAATAAAAGGGTCAAGGTACCACAAATAGTAAAGTATGACAAAGTCACCAAAGAAAAGGGTGGCTTGGGCTAAGACTATCAAAACAAAAAGGTAATAAGACAAATCGGAATCCATCAAACATTGAATGTTTCCTCACTTCGCAACTTAGAAATAATGTATGAATTCCAAACAAAGGTGGAACATTGATCAAATTTCTAAAATAGCAAAACGACTAAAGACCCAATAGCAAACATTGATCAACCAATCAAGGTTACTTGAAAACATTTTTAGGAACTTTACGGGTCCAATGAGTAAGGAATGGTCAAGTAAAGGTTAAAATGCAACTACTACTAGGACCAAATTGCAAGCTACTAGAACTCAATTGAGTCTTTGTAGCATTGCTGCAAAATTACAAGGACCAAATTGATTAATTTTTCCAATTTCTGGGTCATAGTGGCATAAGGGGAAACTTGAGGGGGTTAAAGTGCAATTTCCAGAAATCCTTTCATGCAAAAGCATGCAAAGGTTACGAAGAGAATGTTTCTGCAACGTTTCTTATGCTCTCAAACTTCAGCAACTTTGCCTGACAAATTCACACAACCATCTCAAACCCAAAACCAACATCAAACTCCTACCAAACTTATCATACATGCCATAACCAGAATGAAGAAGATTTGCATGCAAATTTCATGTGACAAATGAGAAACATTCCAGCAACAAGAGAACCTTCAGGCCAAAAAGTTTTTTAAACTTCAGCTAGCAAATACTTTTGCTTCAGCCCCTTACATGGCAAATGCATTCAATCATCTCAAACTACCCCAAAACATGCAAACCCAGCTAGCAAAAATGGATGGCCGAAACTTAATCAGGAAATGCAGGCAAAAGAAAACAGCCAGGCATGAGATGCAGCAAAAGAGAAAGGTGAAGCTTGCGGCAATATTCATCCAGAATTTTTGCAACTTCAAGCTTTCAAATGCAAGTTTCAAGCAAACTTCAAACAAAACCAGCAAAGACTATCACTTGACCTCATTTAACATCTGGACACTTTGATTAACACAACAAAACTGAATATGCAACAAAAAGAGCAGCAAACAAGCAAAAAAAACATGACAAAAACTGATGCAAATTTCTTGGAAACTTTCATGCAAAATGATCCAGCTACCTATTGTCTATGTGGCCAGCAAACATTCAATTCCAGCTCAAATATGTTTGAACACAAACACCCAAAACCAATCTAAGTGTAATAACACCCATTTCAACATTCGAACCAACCAAAACATAAAAAAAAAACATGCAAAAGCTGGAAAATTCTGGGCAAAAGGTTCGGCAATCCTGACTAGTTTATTTTCAACAAAACATTCGACCATAGCTCAAGTGTTTTTGGAATTCAAACATGCAAACTGAAGCCAATCTTCTACTGCTCATTTTCACACAAGACTAACTAGCAAATTAGGATAGCTAAAGCTTGTGAGTGTTTGCGGAAAAGAAAAGAAAACAAAACGGGTTGCAGCAAACTATGCTCTGCTGCAAATTCTGCAGCCAACAGTTTCATGTCTTCCTTACCCAGTTCAAGGGTATTCATGCACAAGTCTAAACATTTCCTAAACTGGACAGACATAGCCATGGTAGTTCTAAACAAACAACGGCAAAAAGAAGGAAAATGCAGTCTGGCCGAATTGATAACATAAAGCCGAATTTCTTAGACCCAACTTGTACACACAAACAAAAACCAAAAATGCGACCTTTAGAACATCAGCCTACATATATAGGAAAACATTATCTGTTCATGGCTCCTAAACTGAATTTATGCTCTCAGATGCACATTAAATGAACAAAAAGACTAACACCAAGCCTTGTCAACAACACAGCAAAGTCACCAAACGTAACCATAGTCATAGTCATTAGGCATAGGTAACGACTAAAACTTAAACAAAAGAAGGAAATCATGCGCAAGGGACTTCAATCCATATGAAGATTATGTTAAACTAACATTGAGAAGAATCCGTTATACCTGAGAGCCCTTAGACTACTAAAGGGACAAGAATGACCCAAAGAAATTGAACGGTTCTGGAAATCGATGAACTGAGTTGAAGGAGATTCCAGCGTTGATGTGGGCAATACCAACCGAAGATCCCTTCTTTTTCCTTTTCTGATTTCCCTCTTCTTAAACTCCTTGCTGCCGGAGCTTTTCCTTCTTCCTCGCTTTTGTTTCTTTTCAGCTCTTCCTCAACCAACCGTCAACTTTTCTTTCGTCAGTCGTTACCCAAAGCCTTCTCCGTTACCCTCTCTTCTCCTCTCAGATCGTTCTAGCAGTCTTCCTCTATTTTTGCTCGCTCTTTTCTAGCTTTTTCCGGCTTCTTTTCCTCTGTAGCTTTTCTCTCTTTTCTCCAGCCCCCCAGCCGTTACTCTCCTCTCTTCCTCTATCAAACCCTAGCCACCTTCCAACCTTCTCTCGGGTTCCTTTTTTTCGCCTCGGTGCTTCTCTCTAGTTTTTAGCCGTCCAAAAAAAAAACCTCCTGCGGCTGCTGTTTTCTCATCCCTTTTATATGGAACTCAAAGTTCCTAAACCCTCACCCCAATGGTGAGGATGAAGGGCTTGCCATTGCCTTCAACTCCAGCCATCCGATGAGGCATCTGTGATTGTCCTTTGTAAGCTGCAAAAATGCGCAGCTTGCATGCCGCGACCATCCTTCTTTTTTTTTTTTTTTTTTTTTCCTTTTTTTTTGATAATAATAATAATAATAATAATAATAACAAAAACAACATTGGATAAAAATAAATAAACTAGAAACAATAAAATGCAACTTTCGATTTTTCCTTTTGTTTCATTTTTCTCATTTTCCACTTTTTCTCTTTTTTTCTTTTTTTTTCTTTTTTCTTTTTCTAAATGAACCAAACAAAAAATAAAAAGGTAAATTAAGTAGAAATGACTAAAATACATAAATAAAGCCAAATAAAACAAAATTTCTATTTTCCTTTTTTTTTCTCTTTTTTTTCCTTTTATGCTAAAACGCCTAAAAGTAAAACCAAACTAAAATAAATATAAATAAAACTAATAATAATAAAAAAAGTCAAAAATTTGGTGTCTACAGCTATTGCACTATTTTGCACTGTTATTACTTTGTTTGATGGCCAATTTGATATTTGGAACTTCACTGAGTTTTGGCTCACTCCGTTAGTTTTGTTTTCCTTACAGGGGTACGAGCGAGGCGTGGGACGTGTAAAGACTAACGTAGTCTAGTTGTTTTGACTTTTGACTTGTACTCGCGCTATTTCTCAAATAGAATGTTTTGTATTTGAATTGTATATACTTTGAACCAATTTGGGTATATTGAGGCTTTGCACCTTAATTTTACATCAATGTAAATTATAAGCTTGAATTGCGATGTTATTTATGGTTCATGGATTTATGCACGTGATACGAGTGAGTGAGTTCTGGCGAGAGTTGGGCAGGCGGTCTGCCGAACCCTTTGGTACGCCTTAAGGGGAGGTGGGGTCGTCACAGGTGGTATCAAAGCTTAGGTTGTGAATTGATCTGGATAGACTAAGTGATTGATACGATAGGCTAGGGTTTTATTCTTGAGCTTAGCTTTAGCCTTATTTTCTACGTGTTGTGTACTTACTTTTGCAATGTTACTTGCAAACCTAGGTGATGGCGGGTACTAACGCTTCTGGGGGTGCGGGGCTGTCTCAGCCCGTACCTACTGATGTACCTTCTGACGCTTCTACTGACGAGCCGTATCTGGAGGGCCCCGTCTGTCGCGTGATCACGTACCAGGAGAGCCTCGGTGGGCCAGTGCAGCGGTGGTCTCCAACACGCAAGATCCGACGCTGCGACTGCTGGAAGACCTACTCCTACCCTGATCGGGTAGTGCTCGCAGTAGACGACGAGCGGAGACGATTGGGTAGCGCCAATCGTAGGTGCCATTCGGAGATAGAGCGTCTCCAGGCTACTCTCCGAGACCACAGAGCTAGGATCCGAGAGGTGGAGGTCTCGATTTTGGAGGAGCAGCAGCGGACCAGTGCTTTCCGCGAGCAGGCTCAGGCGACGACTGGACGTCTTATGCTAGTAGTTGAGGACATACGAGACCGGACCGGCCATATCCTGACCGAGTGCGAGGCACTGGTAGAGGATGTGATACAGGACTTGGCCGAGGAGGGTCAAGCGCCTGTAACCCCTGAGGTTCCTGGTGCTCCTGAGGAGGATTCGGATGAGGATCCTGAGGAGGACCCAGAGGAAGAGCCGAGTGCAACCTCGGAGTCGGTTGGGTCGGCGTCTGGCCGGACAACTTTTTAAGGTTGCGGATTGAGGAGATTTTTGTGGGATAGTTAGGAACATAATAGGACGACACGTTTCCTTTTGTTTTTATTTTGAGGTGTCACGGTGGATATAAATAGGGTTTTTTTTGTTCTATGTTCCTTGGCTATTATAACTTTTGACTTGCCTAGGTTGGCATGTATATGTGACTTATTTGCTATGTATATAAAGTACTTGTTTATCATGTGTTCTAGTGCCTCTATTTATCCTTTTGTAACGTGTTATACGAGCCATACCTTACTTTGTTATATGTTTATAGTTGGTTAAATCCAAAACATGGAGGGTAGAAGAAATCAAGCCAGGGGAACTAACCGAGGACGCGGTCCTAGTCGTAGCCGCGGGGGTAGACAAGTGCAAGAACCGGTGCAAGAACCGAGAGAGAAGAGAGAGGCAACGATTGAACCACAACCTGAACCTCAGGCTGCAGGAGGAGATCCAGTGGCAATTGCCATCCAGCAAATGACCAATATTCTGGCCCGTTTAGTGGAACAACAGGGTCAAACTCCTGTAAATCAACCTAGGGACCCCGATAATGGCCAAGATAGGGCCTTAGAGAGATTTCAGAAATTCTCTCCACCCAAGTTCTTAGGAGGACCAGACCTGGAGGGAGCCGAGAAATGGCTAGAGGCCATGATCAACATCTTTGCCGCTTTAAACTATACAGAGGAGAGGCAAGTGCAGTTCGCTGTTTTCCAGTTTGAAAGTCCAGCCAGGGCTTGGTGGAATATAATTAGGGCCAAGTGGGAGAGAGAAGGAACTGCATGGATTTGGTTAAACTTTGTACGGGAGTTTAACAAAAAAAACCTTCCGCCTATCGTCCAGGAGAAGCGAGAGGACGATTTTATTAAGTTCCGACAGGGAACTTCTAGTGTAGCTGAGTATGAGACTCAGTTTACGAAATTGTCAAAATTTGCTCCTGAGCTGATCGCCACGGAATAAAGAAGAGTACGAAGATTTGTGCAAGGTCTCAATGTGGAGATACAAGAGGCCTTGGCGGCGGCCCAAATTAATATGTTTACGGAGGTTTTGGAAAAGGCCCAAAGGATAGAGACTACCAAGGCACAAGTGAGAAATTTTCACGCTAAACGGAAAGGGGTAGCTAGTGGAGGCCAAGGGTCAGTGCGGAGTGATCGGAACATGCCACCTGCCAAGTCTGGTCGTGGGGCTGGAGGTGGACGATTTTCGAGTGCATCTAGGGGAGGTGCTCAGAGAGGAGGTGCCTAGAGGGGAGGCCAAAGTGGTAGGGGGCAAGGTAGAGGAATTCTACAAGGAGGCCAGACCTCCACTCCCCGAGTAACATGCGAATATTGTGGAAAATCGAACTATACCGAGGATGAATGCTGGAGAAGGGCTCGGAAGTGCCTAAGATATGGAAATATGGAACACCAGATAGTCAACTGCCCGTTGATCAGTGATACTCAGTCAACTGCTAGGTCAAATCCAAAGCCGACCAATGTTGGAGGAACCAGGTCGAGGGTACCGGCCAAAGTGTATTCACTGGACCAACAATCCGTACCTGAACCAACGGAGGTAATAGAAGATACGATCCCTGTTTTTCACCGGTTAAACAAAATTTTGATAGATCCCGGTGCGACTCATTCTTTCATTAACTCTACATTTATGCTTGGAATTGACATGAAAGTTGAAAGACTACCTTATGACTTAGAAGTAAGAACACCTACGGGCAATCAAACCTTACTTGCGAATGATGTGTATAGAAACTGTTATATTTGGGTTGGCGAATGGAAATTAGTAGTCGACCTCATTAGTCTAGCCATTAAGGGGTACGATGTCATTCTAGGTATGGATTGGCTAGTTCATTACCATGCTCGGGTAGATTGTAGGATGAAGGTAGTAGAGTTTTGCATACCAGGTGAGGCAACTTTGAAGTTAGACGTAAGGGGTATGTTAGCCTCATCTGCACTTATTTCGGGAATAAGGAATAGAAAATTGCTTAGTCGTGGGGCGCACGGTTATCTAGCCTTTCTAGTTAACACTTCGAGGAAAAAGATGAAGTTGGAAGACATGCCGGTGATCAGTGAATATTCGGACATATTTTCGGAGGAATTGGGATCACTGCCACCTGAAAGGGAGATTGAGTTTAAAATTGATCTAGTACCCGGAACTACTCCCATCTCTAAAATCCCTTATCGAATGGCACCTGTTGAGTTTAAGGTGCAATTGCAAGACTTGCTAGAACGGAGATTCATACATGAGAGCGAGTCGCCGTGGGGAGCTCCAGTGTTATTTGTTAAAAAGAAGGACGGGAGTTTAAGGTTGTGCATTAACTATCGAGGATTGAACGCAGTAACTGTTAAGAATAAATATCCTTTACCCCACATTGATGGGTTATTTGATCAGTTACAAGGGGTTGTGGTGTTTTAGAAATTGGATCTTCGACAGGGGTACTATCAGTTGAAAATCAGAAAGGAGGATGTGCCAAAAATGGCGTTTAACACTCGGTATGGGCATTTTGAATTTGCGGTAACGCCTTTTGGCTTGACCAATGCTTCAGCGGCATTCATGGATTTAATGCATCGAGTATTTAAACCTTACTTGAATAGGTTTGTAGTGGTGTTTATTGATGATATCCTAGTATATTCAAAGTCAAGGGAGGAGCATGAACAACACTTGCAAATAGTGCTGCAAACCCTAAGAGAGCACCAATTGTTCGCTAAGTTCAGCAAGTGCAAATTTTGGCTGGAAAAAGTAGCGTTCCTAGGTCATATAATCTCAAAAAATGGGCTTGCTGTAGACCCGGCGAAAGTGGAAGTTGTAGCCAAATGGAAGCGGCCAGAGAATCCCACAAAGGTGTGAAGTTTTCTAGGTTTAGCAGGGTACTACCGTAAATTTATAAAGAACTTCTCGAAAATTGCGGGACCCTTAACTAACTTGATCAAGAAACAAGGAAAGTACATTTAGGATGTTAAGTGTGAGGATAGTTTTCAAGAGCTTAAGAAGCAATTGACTATGACTCCAGTATTAGCTTTGCCCAATGGGAACGATAGCTACACAGTTTATACCGATGCTTCAAAAGAGGGGCTAGGATGCATGTTGATGCAAAATAGGAATGTGATTACCTATGCGTCTGGAAAGTTAAAATCTCATGAGCAGAACTATCCAACCCATGACTTGGAGCTTGCAGCTGTTGTGTTTGCTTTGAAAAAATGGCGACATTATCTATACGGTGTGACTTTCGAGGTATATACGGATCACAAGAGTATTAAGTATTTGTTTTCTCAGAAGGAGCTTAATCTAAGACAACGTCGGTGGGTGGAGTTCTTAGAAGATTATGATTGCACGATTAACTATCATCTCGGAAAGGCCAACGTTGTAGCAGATGCTTTAAGTCGAAAGGCTCAACTAGCAAATTCCATGGTGGGAGAGTGGAGCTTGATAGAAGATGTATGTGAATGGAAATCTCATCTGGAACCGAAAAATGTGATTTTTGAAAATATTAAGGTGAAGTCGACACTGTTGGATCGGATCAGAGAGGGCCATGTAAAGGACCCAATGGTGCAAAGGTGGATGGAAAAGGTGAAGAAAGGGGAGTTGCCTAACTTTAATCTAGGTCCTGATTGAATTTTAAAATTTCGAAATCGTGTCGTTGTACCTAGGGAGGAAGAGTTAAAGAGGGAAATTTTGGAGGAATCACACCACTCTAGGTATACGGTGCACCCAAGGAATAATAAGATGTACCAAAGTCTCAAAAGTCTATATTGGTGGGAGAATATGAAAGCGAAGATTGCTCAGTTTGTACAAAAGTGTCTTATGTGTCAACAGGTTAAAGCTGAGCATCAAAAACCGTCAGGTCTGTTACAGCCTTTAGAGATCCCTGAATGGAAATGGGAGCACATAACGATGGATTTTGTATCAGGGTTGCCACGAACACAAAAGGGGCATGATGCGATTTGGGTAATAGTGGGCCGATTAATTAAGACTGCACATTTCCTACCAGTAAACATGAAATATTCTTTGGAGAAACTTGCCAAACTTTATATGAATAAAGTGGTGAGACTACATGGGGTACCAGTGAGCATTGTATCGGATAGAGACCCTAGGTTTGTATCTCGATTCTGGCAGAAATTGCAAGAGACTCTAGAAACTAAGTTAAACTATAGTACAGCGTATCACCCACAAACCGATGGACAATCTAAGAGAACCATTCAAACTCTTGAGGATATGCTGAGAGCCTGTATTGTGGACTTTGGAGGGAGTTGGAGCCAGTATCTAACCCTAGTTGAGTTTGCGTACAACAATAGCTACCATTCTTCTATTCAGATGGCCCCATGTGAAGCCTTGTATGGGCGACGATGCCGATCTCCAATCTATTGGGAGGAAGTAGGAGAGAGAAAGATTATAGATCTAGTTACCATACCATGGGTTGAAGAAACCTACGAGAGGGTAAAAGTGATCCGCCAAAGATTTCAAACAGCCCAAAACCGACAGAAAAGTTATGCCGATCATCGGAGGAAGAATTTGGAGTTCGAGATAGGAGATAAGGTGTTTCTTCGAATTTTTCCGTTGAAAGGAAAGATTAGAGCAGGAAGAGGGAAAAAGTTGCAACCACGATACATAGGACCTTTCAATATACTCCAGCGAATAGGAAAGGTGGCTTATCGACTTGAATTACCAGCTAGTTTGTCTCGTATCCATGATGTTTTTCATGTTTCTTTACTTAAGAAATACCATCCAGATCCGACTCACATTTTGCCACCCGAAGATGTTGAACTAGACGAGTCCTTAACCTATGAAGAACGACCTATTCAAATATTGGATCGAAAGATGAAGGACCTGAGAAACAAGCAGATTCCATTAGTAAAGATTCTATGGAAGCATCATGAAGTGGAAGAAGCGACCTAAGAGCTAGAAAAAGACATGCAAGAGAAATATCCTGACCTGTTCACGACGAAAGGTATGAATTTCGAGATCGAAATTCTTTTAAGGGGGAGAGAGTGTGAGGACTTGCAAATTCCTTATATTTTTCTCAAAAATGCCCTTTTATTTGGAAACTATTCATTTATTATAACCCTACAACCCAATCATTCCACAATAAGTGCAAATGAACCTAAAAAGTAGGGTTTCACTTTTCGTTTCCAAATTGGAGCAAGTTAGGGTTTTCACGCGTATCCGTAGTGTAATTATCCGGTACGGAGCGGGATCAAATTTGATGCTTAAAAGTGACTTTTGGGTGAGAAATAATGTGTGATTAGAAACAATGATAAAAGTTAGTGAATAGGAAATAAAAACCCTAGTACGTGTGATTTAAGGAAAAAAGGTGTGAACCGACGGGTACCGTTCAATACCGATTAACCACACCACTTGACCATCATTTTTTTATACTTAATCTCTTTAATATTAGAGCCAAACATCTGCTATAAATCTGAGCAAGCTGGCCGAATTTTTTGACCAAAAACAACAAGGAAAAGGAAAAAAATTAAGAACCAATCTTGAAGCAACAAGTGGTAGTCTTCCCTTGGTTGGTTGACTAATGAATTTACATCATATTTATCACTAAAACCAACTCCAAAGCTCTTCATTTCTGCACCATCACAGCCGAGAGTGAGAGAGAGGAGAGCAAGAGAGAACAACCTTCTTTCATCTTGATTTGCACCATTTGAGTGAAGGAAACAAGATTCTAAACCGATTAACTTGTGGGTTGTGAACTTGGGAAGCTAAGGGAACAAAAAATTTCAAGAGGAGGTGAAGTATTACTCTTGCAAGCCCTTTTGTTGAGGTATAAGGTCTGACCCATGGTTTTGGTTCTTTTATTTTTGTTTAAGATGTTATATAACTCATGTTTTGGTTAGATTAGTAGCTATACAAGTTGTTGTGATGATTTTGGGGGGATGTATGTAAGCTAGGGTTTGACTGATTTCCTTCTTATACTTGTTGTAGGAGTGGTATATGATGTATATAGGCTTGTATAAGAGGTTGTGGTAGTGATTGAATCAAGAAAATGAAGAGATTGCCCTTGAAATCCCAAAATTCCAGATTTCTGGAATTGTATGCTTCAGTTCTGTCCGATTTCAGTGCCCTATGTTAGAGGCTGAATTAGGTTTGTCACAAAACATGAAAGTTGTAGAGAATAATATTTTATAGTTTCCCACAAAATTTTAGCCCAATCGGAGCAATGTAACCTGTGAAAAGACCAAAATACCCTCGCTACCCTAGGATGCTTCCAGTGATCCGTTTTAGACAGTTCATCCAATTGACCGTGTCTATTCACTATGATCCGTGCTGATTTAGCCATTTGTCAAAACATTAAAGTTTTAGTACTCTGTTTTAGCTTTTCAAAGCCTCCAAGAACGCCTTAAACGGACTTTGGTAGCCTGACATATGGCCATTTAAAGGTAGTACGGTTAACTAGCCGATTAGTTGGAATTTAGTTCTGTTAATTGGGAATTTGACTAGGTTACACTGGAAATTGGACTAAGTGGTCTTCATCAAAATTGTAACCCTGTGTCTTAGCTTCAAAACTATATAAGTTTCAGCCCAATCTGATAAGTGTAGCCTCGGATGTGTCCATTCCGCAAAAACCCGTCAAATCTGTCTCTTGTTAAGTTTCATTTCCGCACTTGTTATTAGTTTGATTTTTATCCTTGTATTGTCTTGAACCTATTGAACGGCTATTGAAATTAGATTGTTGTGTCTATACCTTTGGGTTTGAATGAGAAAAATAATGAAGCCATAAATGGCTGGAAATATGAAAATACAAAGGGCATGCTACCCAAATTTACGCTCAAGGACTAGAGAAATATACTTGCGACTTGGGTAAAGTTGATGAATGAATATCACTTGAACCATCTAGGACATTTGTTACCTGATTTATCGAGAGTTATACGTTAGAACCTAGCTGAACTTGTACCCTTAGGAAAAGCGGTAATAATCACTATAAATCCGTTTTCCTTGCACTTTCGATTCAAAAGTTATTTCCAAGTATACATCTTACAAAATTTTTCAGTTTGAAAAGCGAGCAACCGTTTCACGACTATTCTCCAAGTGAATTTCAATTTCTTGATTCTTATTGAACGAAACGTCTAAGTTTCGAACCTTAGTCGATTTTCAAAGTTCTTAAGTCAAGTTTTATCGCAGATTTGGACTCCAAACCCGGAGTACCTTACAGACGCGAATAGTAGAGGCACTATTTTTGGTGAGTGCTTCCAAATATCTGATTGAACTTGATATTTGTAATTTGTCTTTGACCAATGTGATTACATGATATATAAGTGATTTGATAGGGCAAGGGTGTACTTTATCGTACTTGCCCTATCCAAATTTGTTCTTGTTTACCAATTTCACTTGACTTGCTCTACGTGCATATGACTTGTATCTTGCCTGGAATTCCAGAAACCCTATGACTAGTTAATCGAGTTGAGCCAGTAAGGGCCTGGTCGAATAGATAATGAATCCTGGGTAACTAGTAATGTCGAGTGGAGTGATATCTTCTCGACTAACTGATATACTCGAGTATTACCACCCGTGTTTCGTGTGGCGTGCGGGCCCGGAAAAGGGTGTTGATCGGTGGACGGAGACTGACGTGAAGTGGGGTATTATTTCTAGACTAGTTATTACTTGAAAGTTGAGGGAGTGTCAACTACTAATTGATCAAGCTGGTATGGAGCCGAGACATGAGCCCCTGTATCCTTACATGTGAACATGATCCATATATTTCTTGACTACTTGAAGTATTATCTCCCTGATTGGACTTGTTTGGTCGCTATTGCACTATTTCGCTGTTATTACTTTGTTTGATGGCCAATTTGATATTTGAAACTTCACTGAGTTTTGGCTCACTCCGTTAGTTTTGTTTTCCTTACAGGGGTACGAGCGAGGCGTGGGACGTGTAAAGACTAGCGTAGTCTAGTTGTTTTGACTTTTGACTTGTACTCGCGCTATTTCTCGAATAGAATGTTTTGTATTTGAATTGTATATACTTTGATCCAGTTTGGGTATATTGAGGTTTTGCACCTTGATTTTACATCAATGTAAAATATAAGGTTGAATTGCGATGTTATTTATGGTTCATGGATGTATGCACGTGATACGAGTGAGTGAGTCCTGGCGAGAGTTGGGCAGGCGGTCCGCCGAACCCTTTGGTACGCCTTAGGGGAGATGGGGTCGTCATACATACTTGATGGGTAATTTCGGAAGATCATAAGATAACAATTTTTTATTTACACCAAAAGGCCCCCTACCCTTTTATATATGATACAAATAGAGATAAGAATAAATTTGAAATCACATAATGTTAACATCAAGTTAGTGTTAACTACCTACATAGGTTTTATTATTGTAAGGATATCAAGTTAATCCTCATAAATTCTGGGTATATCCAATAATCATGTCTTATAACGTCATCAAAATTTCAATTAATTTTGGAAGTGTTTTTATGAGTGCTTTATAAAATTTTGCTATAGTAAAAAAACTTTTAAACGTTTTTATTGTAGATGGTTAGGTATTCTTGGGTGTTTTTAATAGTGTTTTTGAAAAAATATTTTTGAGAATTTTTAGAATTTAAAATTTTAGTGAGGTGTTTTTTAAAATTAAAAAAAATCACCTCCCACCACCACTCCCCTCGTCCCTCCGTCACCACCTTTCCTACTCCCCCTCTCATTTCTCTTCCCTCTTCCTCCCCTCATTCCTCACCCTCTTCCTTTTTTCTCCCCTCCACTCCTTTCTTATCCTCCTCCTTTCCCAGTCATGACCAAAAAGGGGCAGGGACAAGACCTCCCCCTCCTTTCCTTTCTTCTCATTTTCCCCCCTCCATGGTCGTGACTAGAAAGGGGAAATGAGAGGGTTTCACGAAAAGGGAAGGAGAAAGAAGAGAAAGGAAGGAAGAGAAGAAAGAAGAAGAGGAAGGAAGTAGAGAAAGGAGAAAAGAGGAAGAGGGAGAAGAGTGGGAGTTGCGGTGAAAGAGGGGAGGGACATTGGTGGGTAGAAGGAGATAGAAGTGGTAAGTTTTTTGTGTGAGCAAATCTTATATGCATTGATAGTGTATACACTATTACGGTTGGATGCATGATATATATACAAAATTTAGGTTTCAAATTCAAATTCATATTATGTGTCATACATCCAATGGTAAAAGTGTATCACTGTCAGTGTATAGAAAATTAATTCTTTTTTTCATTTTATTTATTTATTGATTTTTATTAATTGTATTTAAAATTTGTATATGGAATAAGTATTTTTTATAGTGTTTTTGGAAGCATGGTATAATAAGACTATACAATCAAATTGAAAAACTGGAATCAATCAGTTGAGAAAAACATTCTGTAAATTAGTAGTATTAGCATCAATTAGAATCTTACCATATATTCTAGATGTCTTCATTATATGGTGCCTATAAATATAGGCATTATATTGTTGTATCAGTTACCCAATTCAATAAATATTTTTTTCTCTATCAAGGTATCAAAGGAAAGGCTTGCTCTTTGCTCTTGTTCTTTTCTTTTCAGCCTCGTTTTTCAATCTTTAATAAAACCTCCCATTCTCTTAATGGTTAACGAGAATACTCAAGTCACCATTTCCAATGTTCAAGAGCCCTCAAATCCATTAACCGAGATTACTATTCAAAACTACATTAAACTCACATCCACCAACTATCTTTCTTGAAAAACTCAAGTGGAAGCCATTCTTATTAGCTATGATTTACAAAAATTTATTGGTGGATCTCACCCTACTCCTCCACGCACCATCACCGTCAATATCATTAACTCCATCAACCCTACATACCAAACATGGTTACATCAACGTAAACAATTATTTGGAGGACTTGTTGGTGCTCTCTCTCCTTTTGTAGTTCCTCTCATCTTCTAATCTAAAACCTCTTATGATGCCTGGCAAATATTTGGCAACACCTATGCTCGGACCATCTCGTGGTCATATCAAGCAACTCAAAGACCAACTTAAAAACATCACCCAAGCCTCTCAATCCATTACAAACTACATGCAGTCTATTAAAACCAAAGCCAATGAACTTGCTACTCTTGGTAAATCTTCTAACCATGAAGATTTGATGAAAATTATCAGTCCATTATTGATGCTATCAATGGTTGTGATTCTATCATCTCTTTTGATGAACTCCATGAAGAACTCATCAACAAAGAACTATCTCTCTGCAATAAAATAAAGTCTTCCATCTCTATTGGCATCTGTTCATCCCACCAATGTTTGGTTTGCTCTGTGGTCAACCACCAATTGCACTTCTTAGCTTTCTAGGACCACACCAACATCCACTCAAGGTATCCCAAGAAATATTTGCACCAACCCTCTAAACACCCGTCCTCCTACTCATCTATTCCTTTGTCGTTGTCAATGGCACGGTACTCAAGTACATGTAGTCTCATATTGTCCTCTTTTTGAACAACAATTCCCCCATGCACAACCCCCTCCTCATCCTGACAATTCATCACAAACTCGATCATTGGCTCCCTAGCAAGTTCAAGCAAATATTGAAATCACTCCTCTTTCCACCACCACATGGCTATTTGATAGTGGTGCCTCCTATCATGTCACCAGTGACTTCAACAATCTTGTTCTCCACAGTCCTAATGATGATACAAATGAAATTATGATTGGTGATGGCCCTAGACTTCCTATATCCCACACTAGTTCCACATTTCTTACCACTCCCTCTCACTCTTTTACCCTATCTAATATTCTCTGTCTTTCCACCATGAAATATAATCTTATTTCTATTTTCCAATTTTGCAAGACTAAGAGGCCGCTTGGTTAAAGGGTTTGGGAATCACGAAATGGAATAAACCCTTTATTTGTTGCTTGAGTTAAACCTATTGGAATGAACTTTTTGGAATCATATCTAAAAAATTGGACTTCTCCCATTCCCGAACAATTTGGGGGGTTTTGGACAAAACCCTCACGTTATTCCTTCACAACATTTTGTGGACAAACCTACCTATCACAAGAAATTAATGCCTCTGCTCTCTCTCTCTCTCACTCACCGGTCACTCTCTCTATTTGATCTTCTTCATCAGATTTTCTATTATCCCATACTTTCTTCATCTCTTATCCAAAATCTTTTAAAAAAAAAAAGAGATCTAAAGTAGATCTGAATGGGTTAACTATGGGCAAACATCTTTAGTAGACAAATTATTCAACAAGATCTCCAAGAGAAAAATCTCCAAGAAAAATTGGAAAAGAAAACCCTCAATCCAAATCCAAAGGTTCCAAGATACTTATTCTATCAAATTTCTCCTACAATTAATAGCAATAATAATAGTATATAAGAAAGACCCAAAATCTCCGGATCCAAGAACAGCTAAGCCATTATGTTTTTTGCAGAGATAGAGATGTGGATTGAATTTTAGATAGGTGTTTTCGGATTTGTTTAAGGTAGTGGAGATAAGGTTGTTTGTGGGTAGGGATCGAGATTGGAGGTTGCTTAGAGCTTCTTTTTTATTGCTTAAGTTGTGAAAAAATTGCTCAACACTGCAGTGACTAGTGAATTTGCTCATGAATTCTTTATTATGAACTTTTATATCTCATCACATGTTACCTTATGGTGTATGTATATATCTTACAATCATATATCTTGGATAGTTTTTTTCCATCTTTGAATTTATTCATATCACGAAGTCTCGGCAGTTTTGCATAGAGTACTCAAGAACATTAATTCGACAATCACGTCATTTTCACCTAGTTAACACCTATAGATCTAGTTGACTTGATCAATCTTGTCTATGGTTAGAATAAAATATTATAATACACATTCATAGCAATATGTTAACAAAAATGGGGATATGCATCACCGAATTTGAAGAAAATTTGATTGGATAAATCTTTTAAGTCAACTTGACCGATATATTAAGGGAAAAAAGAAAAAGTAATTAGGAGTAGAAATAGTCCAATTTTCAACTGTATATGATTGTTTTATGTGCCAATCCTTATTTGTAAAACTTTCAAATTATCTTCTTAATATTTATATCAACCAAAGGAAAGAAAACACGAGAAAGGGTATTGTCAATATATGGAGGCATTATATTTGACACATGTGCATTTGTATTTAATGTTTTATGGTGAATACTTATTTTTTATTATCATGTTGTTATGTAGACAAAGATGCCACATTTGCCTATTAGAAACAGAAAATGAAAGAAAAATCGAAATAGCCAAATTTTATCGAGAATGTAATGGTTGTTATTGCACTTTTTATGATGTGGTACCAGTTAATATTCATTCATCTCAAAAGTAGAAGGCGCCAAATAAAATCAAAAGAAGAAAAAATCACTGAGCGCATGCAACACTTATTTAACTTGACTAGGGAGAGTGATGTTTATTGTATTAGCTAACTTCGTATGGATAGACGAACACTTGGGATATTATGTAAAATGATTAGAGACATTAGAGGCTTGAAAGCTACAAGAAACATGTTAATAAAAGAAATTGTTGCCATGTTTGTATATGTTTTGGCTCACCACAAGAAAATTAGAACAATTTGTGGTCTATTTTGGAGAAGTAGAGAAACAATGAGTTGTCAGTTCAATCTTTGCCTCCTAGCAGTTTTGAAATTGCAGACTATATTGCTTAAAAAGTCTAAGCCTATTAACGAAGATTGCACAAATGAGAGATGAAAATGTATTAAGGTAATTCATCAATTGCAATAGAATCAATTAATAAAATGCATATTTTCATCCAAACTATCCAATATAGAGATTTTAACTCATTTTACATTTTTGACTTTTGTTAAAATAGAATTGTTTAGGTGTCTTAGATGGGACATTAATAGATATGACACCACCCACTGAACAAAAATCAAGATACCGAACAAGAAAAAGAAGTATTGAAACGAATGTATTAGGGGTTTGTTCTCCTAGTATGCAATTTATTTATGTCTTGCCCGATTGGAAAGGTTCGACATAAAATGGTCGTGTGTTTCGAAATACTATCTCTAGACCTAATGGTCTTAGAGTCCCACAAGGTAAACATGCATTGCAGTATCTAATACCATTCAATCAATTTATTTATTTTTTCTAAAATAAGGTAGTTAGTTTAGTATTAATTTGTGCATAATTGAATTTTGAAGGTTGTTATTACTTGGTGGATGTTGGATATTGTAATGTTGATGGATTTCTTGTCCCTTATCGACGGCAAAGATATCACCTTAATAAATTCAATGGTCATCGACCACAGAGACCAGAGGAATATTTTAATATGAAACATTCTAAAGTTAGAAATATCATAGAAAGATGTTTTGGATTGCTAAAAGGAAGGTAGAAGATTCTAGCATCCACTTCATTTTTTCCAATTCAAACACAAGTGCGAATAATTATGACATGTTATCTGCTACACAACTTGATAAGGAAGTTCATGACTTTTGATCTACAAGAATTACTACAAAGTGAAGAAAAATGAAAGTAAAGATGAAGATAGTGGTGAAAAAGTAGAGTATATATCCACTATTTTGCCAAGTGATCAATAGGCAAATTTTAGAAATAATTGAGTTCAAGAAATGTTTGACAATTAGAGGGCTGGACTTAGTAGTTAGTTATGAATGCATGCTTAGCTCTTAGAGTTATTAAATTTGGATTGACATTTGATGTATTCTTGTAGTGGATTTGTGTACTGGATTGACACTTGGGATCCATTTGTTTGGACTGAAAATATTTTCCTAGGGAAAATATTTTTCATCGAAGTCAATCACTTCTTTCCCCATAATTTTCCAATGTTTGGTTATTAAGTGAAAATATTTTTTGAATTCCTTTTTCATAATTTTCCGGTGTTTGGTTTGTCAATGAAAATATTTTCTGATATGTTTGTTGATATGTTGAAATATTTTTCTACTCTCCAAATATTCATTTCATTACAAGTTAATTTTAGTTTCTATCCATTATAATCATATTAACATTTTTATAAAATATTTATTCATATTACACCATGAATTCTTAAATAGAATTATTAATGATACTAATGAATTGGCTGGGAAAGAAGAGTTAAAAATCAGACGAAAACCTAGCTGAACACTATTCATTATTGGTATAGTATCATGTCATTTATGTTGTTCCTTTGAAAAGGGAGAAGAACCTAAATGCAGAAAATCCTATATTAGAATATAAACCAAGATTTCAGCTCCAGAATCAAAAACCTTATTCATGGTACAGAATTAGAACCATTGGTACATAAAAGCACCCTAATCAAGCCTAGAGTGACTCAAATCCCTGCTTCAAATGTTGTCGGCCTCAGTTGGATAAAAAATCTGGAACAATTCAATACATACAGAGGCAAATATATGCCAAAATATAAAATATTGCTCAACAAAAATGAAAATCACATCTCCAAATGGAAAATGGTCCCAAAAATATCAGTTGCCCAGGTAGTAAATCATGGTTACAAAATGAAACATCTGTACAACATGTCACCAATGTTCATGTGAATGTTTTACAGGAAAAAACTTAGTGACCAGAGCTTTGAACAAAACTTAGTAAACCAGCTCACTAAATGATTAAATTAGGTAATCTTTTTGACATATATACAGATGTTAAGAAGACAAATGCATATTACCTTATGCCCAAGTGGCAACTAAATGCTATACCATTATAGCTCAGGCAAGATGCAACATCTGTGCATCTCATGATAATCCGCAGATTACAAACCAAAAGTGACAATGTTCGCATTTTTTTTTTCAAAAGTTGAATATGATGAGTAGAAGGAGTAAGGGTAATGAAAGCTATGTAAAGGCATTAATTACACAATATAAGCCAAGTTGACAAGAATTTTAGAATCCAAGCTTTCCTCCGATATTTATGGGGAAAGCTGTCACCAAAGAATATAAACATGTCGGTAGTAAATAGGAACACTGGATCAGTTACTTTTTGTTCTAAGAAGCTATCATTATACCAGAAAGAAGCTTAAAAGAACAAAAAAATCATTATAGATTACTACTCCTTTGCTTTAGTTCATCTATAGTTCTTTTAGCTGCTGTTAAAAATTTAATATATTTTGGATACAATAATCCTCTGCATCTGGTAGTACAATAGTTTATGTTTCACAACAGTGAGGCCTAGCTATATTTAAATTACGAGAATGAGATTAGATTTAGTGGTTAATTATTACTAAAGGAAGTAGATAATAGTTCAGGAGAGAACTTACACTCCTGGTTCCAGATTTTTTACTTAGACAACTAAAGTGGTCAATAATCCTGCAACAAAAAGCTTACATTATTATTACAATTTGTTAAGCCTTGCATTGCTGTGAGTAACAGGGACTTGGCTTTTTTACTCTTTCAACAGTTTTTACCTCTATCAAGTCATCTGAGTGTCAGAATGTAGTAAAAGTTACGACATGTTCTCCTTCTGAGATCCAAGTTATCTTCTTCATTTTTGCATTGTATCTACTAGCAGTAGCCCAAGGAGGGCATAAGCCTTGTGTACAAGCTTTTGGAGCTGACCAATTTGATGGACGAGATCCCAAAGAGACCAAAGCTAAAAGTTCATTTTTCAACTGGTTGTTTGCTGCTAGCTGTGGGGCTATCACTGTTGCATTGGTGATTTTAACCTATATTCAAGATAACCTTAGTTGGGGCCTTGGATTTGGAATTCCCTGCTTCATCATGTGTTTTGCATTAATCCTACTCTTTCTTGGAACTACTACCTACAGGTTTCAAGTGAACGGTGCTGAGAGCAGCTAGGAATTGTGAGCATTGGTCGAGTATTTCTGAGAGCAGCTAGGAATTGGATAGCCACCTCTTCAGCATCATCAATGCAAGAAGAGTCTCAGGGCTTTCTGCCTTACCAATGTTCTCAAGAATTTATGTGAGAAATTCTTGTTCTTTACTTTTGAATACTCCGCAGCTGGTAAGAAATATGAAGAAGCACTTCTTATCAAGCCAAATTTCTATGAAGGCATTCTAGCTTTTGGGCAGCAACAGTTTGAGTACGCAAACTTTCATGGTATTATGCGATTGGGACAAATGTTAATTTGGAATCGTGGCCTTCTACAGAAGTTCTTCAAGTTTACAAATGGTCTCACCAGATTGTAAGAAAAACACTACCCTACCCTACCTTGATTCTGATTGCAAGAATCATAAAACCCCCAAAACTCAGCAGCCAAATTAATTCATTAGCATCAATCAAATCAGATTTAACCCTAATCAGGTAAGAACAAACTAAAACAAAAGCAACCCACAAAAATTCATTCAAATCCAACTTCAAGAATCTACACCAGTAACTCTAGACAATTTTTCAAAGGAAATGGGAGGTGAAACAAACTAATAAGAGACCATCATACTTCTAGAAATACTTAAGGAGTCTTCACCCTTGTTGGACATGCTATTATAGGAAAGGAAATGAGATGTTGCTGCTAGAGTGGGGATGAGCCGTTGATATTGGCCGTCAGAGTTAGAGATGGTGCCAGCCAAGAAGGGATTTGTTTGTTGATGAGATGTCGCTGGAAATGGCCTGTTATCACTGCCGAAGAAGATATTGGTCTTTTATCGATGGTTCCTTACTGGAGGCTGTGAAAAGAAGACTACTTTTACGAAAGGAAAATAACTTCTCAATGATAGATAAGGAAGTTATTTTCCTCCTTTCGGTGTAACTTATTTTCTGTCAGAAATTATTTTTTCAAATTAATTGACAACCAAACAATGGAAATATGGAAAATGTTTTCTGGAAAACCTTTTCCACCCAAACAAATAGACCCTTGATGTATTTCTATTGTGAAATTTATTTTTCAACTCTTTTGTGTGATTAAATTAATTATATGTTCTTTTACGTGCTTTGTTATATTACAAATTTCACTTATATAGTATTTTTTATTGAAATTAATTGGTATATATGGGCTGACTTTTAAATGATAGGATGGAGAACGATGAAATTGTACGTGGAAAAGGGAGAAACATATATTTTTGGACTAATGAAGAGGCGAAAGTGCTCATAGAAGCATTGCAAGAGTTGACTTGTGATCCAATGTGAAAATCAGATGGAGGATTTAGAAATAATTATATGAATGAATTACTTAAAATTATTTTGCGTAAGCAACCTATTTCTACCAAGCAAGTTAGCCCACATATTGAATCAAAAGTTAAGTGGCTGAAAAATAGATACCATGCAATTGTTGAAATGTGCAAAGAAAATGGTTGTAGTTGGAATGATGTTGAGAAAAAGATTTCTTATGAAAAATAGTGATATGATTATTGGTACAAAATAAGAAATTGACTACTTTTTACATTGTCATATGGTAGTTTCAAAATTTTATTAAGATTATCATTTATCTTTCTATTTTATGCTTTAGACTCATAAGGATGCAAAGGGTCTTTAGGATGTCAAATTTCCATATTTAGAGATCTTGAAATTGTATATGGAAGAGATAGAGTCACTGGAAATGTTGCTCAAGATTTTATACAAGCTATCCAAAATATGGAAACTGTCCAAAATTTGGAGGAATGAGATAAAGGGGTTGATGCTATGTCAAACTCAGATGATGATACGGTAGAAGAAGATGAAGTAAATTTCATGATATAATCAACTCAACCAACCTCAACAAGCATAAGAAATTCTAAGAAACAAAAGAAACAATCACCTCTCAGTGCACATATGTCAAAAAAATGAAATTTTCATCAACAACAAGGGATGATCTTGATGCATTATTGTAACTTCTCACCAGCAAAGTTGGAGACTTTGTGGAGGGAATTCAAGTTAATTTCGCAACTATGGCAACAGCCATGTCAAATGAGGATAAACGTGAGTAATTGATTTCCGATAGAAGAGATCAAGTTATTATTGAGTTGTTGAAACTTGTTTTACCAAGTAGAGATGTAATGAATGCAGCCAACATACTTTCAGAGCAGATTTCAAGTTTCATGTGTTCTATAATCTTCCTGCAGAAATGAGGCGATAATATGTAATTAATCTCCTTTATCCTCCATCTACTCACTGAAATAAGACTTATTGCTAGCTGAAAAGTGATGATTTGGTGGTAATTTCTCTTTGTTATGGTGGTTGTTAGATGGTTATATGATTAGTCTTTTAGAGATTGTGGATATTGAGTGGCACTCTTGATTGGTTTAGACTATTAGTTTGTAGTTTGTTCTTATGGAATTTGGTAATAGCATGGTTAGTTTTTTTTATTTGGGTCGCCTTCTATTATTCATATATGTAAGGAGAGATCTTCTATTTCAAATCATTGTTTAATGTAGGAACCACAAATGACTTTTTAACACAGTTACTATATTTATTTCCTAGTATTAATTTTTCCTATGGTTTATAATTTTCTTATTTTTTTAATCAAAAGCCGACTAACTATTGTAGTTACAATTGTGGAGACGTTAATTTGTTGTATATGTAATTCTTTTATTTTATTATAATTTTTATAACAGGGGCAAAACTAGAATTTAATTATATTTCATTTCAAAACACTTATCAAACCAAGAATTAAGAATTAGAATGATGCTAATTACAGTGCGTGAACCAGGCTAAGATATTGTAATGAAAAATTTTATTCCAATATTAGAGTTCATGATTCCATTTTCATTTCCGATTTCAATCTATGAACCAAGCACCCCCTAACAGTACTTCTATTGAATTCTTACCCTCTTCTTTTCATGTGCAGGATCTTCACACTAGTGAAATTCTTTTGTAGGATCGGACTAAGGTGCATGAATGGTTACTCTCCACTATTCAACCACATTTAATTGCATTTTTTGATATTAAGACCACTCTGTCCGAGTGGCATCATGAGTTAGGTCATCCGTTATTATCAATCTTCAAATATATTATGTCTTCATCCAATTTAAATGTCTCTTATACTTTTTGATACGAATCCCGTTAATGACGAGAATCGCGACGACAAACCTCGACCTGATGCTGATATTCACAAGTTTGAATTGGATGAAATTTCCTACTCTGAACACCTCTAATCCTCGTGATTGCGAACTTTCTTGACTCATAATCAAATGAACTAGCGAACCCTAAAAATTTGATAAAAAGTGCCACAATCAAAGATAGAATTCGTGATTGTTAAGTTGAATATGAACACTACATGATTCAAGATATTCAATAGAAGCTCGTCGAGCTAAAGAGAGGGTTCTCTTAAGAATGATGTTCTCAAAAATCGTGTTCTGTCATTCACCATGAGAAATGATGTTTTTATCGCCTTGACACAAACGTACCCAAACACGAACTTAACTAAACTTGGGTTAAATAGCCTATGCTTGAACAACAAAATGGATCTTAACATGTAGTCTAAAACCCTAATAACTAAATACGGATTCAAGTTTAAAACTAGACCGTTTTATTTAGCTATTAAGTAAATCCAAAATAACAACTAACATTCGGCCCCTCAAGAATCATCTTCAACCGTAGCTTGGAGCAAATTGAGGAGACTTGATTCCATATTTAGTGCTCCAACTGATTCTTCCACAACTCGAACCAGGGGTTGCAGTAACTCATTGACTCGCTTGGCTCGACCTTGTATCATCGAATCCACTGGAACAACCACTAACCCAACTTAAGCACTCGGATCAACTTGGACAACCTTGGATACTACATCAGTCCCCTCCTCTTGAAAAGAATTTGTTCTCAAATCATCCGCATCACCTGCAAGGAAAGGACTAAGTCAAATACATTAAAGGTGGCATTAAATCCGTACTCACCTAGTAATTTTAGTTTGTAAGCATTGTCGTTGGTGTGTTTGAGTATTTGGAAAGGTCTATCACCACGTGGTATCAACTTACTGTGACGTTGGATCGGGAAATGCTCCTTTCTGAGGTGAAACTAAATCCAGCCACTTGATTCAAAAACCACTCGCTTGTACCCCTTGTTTGCCTGAGTAACATACTGCAATGTCCGCTTCTCGATATTAGTTGTACCTTTTCATGAACCTAGTGAACATACTCTGCTTTTTTTTACCATCTAAATTAACTTGCTCAGAAATAGGTAAAGGTACTGATCCAAAGGTGTTAATGGATTAAAACCATATACGATCTCAAATAACGAATATGACTAGTAGAATGAATAATTCTATTATATGCAAACTCGACATAAGGTAAACACTCTTCTCATGCCCTAAGATTTTTACGCAGTATAGCTTGCAACAACGTCGAGAGTGTTCTATTGACTACCTTTGTTTGATCATCTGTCTATGGATGACTAGTTATTGAAAATAATAACTTAATTCCTAACTTAAATGATGAGATCTTCCAGAAAATAGTTAAGGAACTTCACGTCCCTATCAGATACAATGGATTTAGGAACACCATACAATCTCATTATCTCCTTAAAGAACAAATCAACTATATGAAATGTATTGTCAGTCCTATGACAAGCAATGAAATGCACCATTTTAGAGAATCTATCCACTACAACATAAATGAAATTATTATCCATCCTAGATTTAAGTAACACCAATATGAAATCGATTGACAGATTTACCCATGATTCCTTAAATATAGATAACGGAGTGTAAAGGCCATGTAGAAGTGCCTTAGACTTGGTTTGTCTGTATGTGATACACTTGTTAATGAATCGTTCCACGTTCTATTTCATGTGTGGGCAGTAGGAGTGTTTCTACAAGATAGAATACGTCTTAGATATCCCAAAATATCTCATTAATCCCCTATCATATTATTCTGTTATTATCTCTCAGATCGTAGGTTTTGATGATTACAAAACAAATGGATGTTGTTAATGTTCTCTCAATAGACCCTTTCAGAAATGAAGCAAAACAGGTTCAAAAATTAAGCATAAAGAATGCTAAAGCTGTTGTTGGACGCACAAGAAAATTGGATCGGACGTCCGACAACCTTTGCGCAACTTCAGACGCATGAAGAACTTCACCCTCGGACGTTCGAAGATATTGAGTCATTCCCTCTAAGATCACTGACCTTGATCAGACGCACATCATCAGAGCACCGGACGTTCGACAAGCGATGCGACACTTCGGACGCAAAACCTTGAAGGCGCTGGACGTGCCAAAAGAATTAAAGAAGAATTCTCAATTTCGCCTCCTACCTTCGGACACATAGATTGAAGGTACCGAACGTCCAAAATAATTCAAAAAAATTTCTTGAACTCACTGCCTACGTTCGGACAAAAGAAATTGGTCTTCCGGACGTCCAATACTACCAACGGCTAATTGACTTTTCAACTATTTTCTATCCGTTGAAAACATTAATTGAGGAACTTTTTTGTCCCATATAAATAGAACAAAATCAACCACTTTAGAAATACTTTGCACATTGAGACTACATCAGATCAAGAGTGATTTTAGTGGTAAAATACTATTCAAAGAGGATTTGTACTCTCAGTTGTGTAATTTTTGATAAGTTTTTCTAGTGTGATTCAATTACTTCAATAGTGTAGCTTGTGAGAGTTATCCGAGTGATAGTAAAACTTTCTTGTTTGACAAAGTGTGGCTTGGGGAAGGAGGATGTGATCCTTACCTTGTACATAAGATATTAGTTGTAAGTTGATCAACTTGAAGAAACTTGCTCTATAAAGTGATATTCAAACTCAAGAGGAGTTTGGCATTTGGTTTGATATTCTATCTCTTTTACTTACTGTCTTGATATATAAATTGCTCATCTCTTCTACTCACAAGCACTTGTGCTTGTTCATCAATTGCTCCATTGTGTGGTCTTTTAGAAAAAGTGGGCAAGTACTCAAAAAATGACTCACAACTTGGCCAATTTTTCATACTACCTAATTCACCTCTCTCTTAGGTTGTTTTCGATCCTTACAATTGGTATCAAAATTTGGTCTCCTAGAGATTAAACTCAATCTGCTTTGGAGTAAAATGACAACCAACAATGCCATGTTCTTTGAAGGACAATCCGTCACTAGACCCCCAATGTTCAATGGATCAAATTATGTGAGTTGGAAGGAAATGATGTTTATCTTTTTACAATCTATTGATATCGAACTGTGGTTTATTGTCAATGAAGGTCCATATGATGCCTCAATAGTTGATGAAGTCACTCATAGATTAAAACAAAAAATAGAAATGAATTGACTGGTGATGATAGAACCCACCTCACTTTGAATGCCAAGGTTATGAATGTGTTATACAGTACTCTAGATTCAAATGAGTCTATCAGAGTCAAAGGCTGTAGATCTGTAAAAGAGATTTTGGATAAATTTAGAGAAATTCATAAAGGGAGTGAGAATATGAGAGAACAAAAGAAGTCGATTCTGGTCACTAAGTATGAATCCTTTAAGATGAAACCTCATGAGAACGTTGATAAAATGTACTGTAGATTCAATTATTTCATTAAGAATTTAGAAGTGTTGGAAAAGGAATACTCTTTAGGTGAGAAAAATAGAAAAATTTTGAATGCTTTATCCAAGAATTGGGAGAGTAAGGTGACTGCCATTGAAAAAACTAGAGATCTAAATTTCATATCTATTGAATCTCTCATTAATTCTCTAATTTCTTATTAGGTGAAACTTAAATCCAATGTGCAGGAGGAAGAAGATGCAAATGTGAGAAAAAGTATTGCTCTAAAAGTCTCACAAGATGAAGATGACTCAGCTTCCTTGGATGGGGACGATATGGAAAGTGATGACAGTGACATTGCACTCATCACAAGAAACTTTAAAAGAATTCTTAACAAAAGAAGATTCAAAAAAGGAGGACCTAGCAATCCATTCCCAAATTAGTTCAATAACTCAAGAAACAAAGGAAGCAAGAGTTCAATAAGAAACAAACTGACAAATGTTTCGAGTGCGGTCAGTCTGGACACTATGCGAGCGAGTGTCCAATGAAAAAAAAGAAAGAATGAAAAATTGAACGAAAATTAAAGTTTAACAACTTCTGGATCACCTGGAATGACTGCAACTCAAAAGGTGAAGTCAAAAAAGAAGAGAAATCTGCCCAAATGGCTTTCATGGCCATTAATGATGAAAAGGTAACTATTTGTAACTCTCAAACTGATAGTGATAATGAATCTGATGATGATATTAATTCTTTTATGGGAAGAATGCATAATAGTTTGAAAGAATCCTATATTAGAAACAAGGAATTAAAACAAAAGATCAATTTTCTGATTCAAGACAATGCAAACCTTTTTTGACAAAACAAGAATCTGAAAAATGAAAATGAAAATCTGAGAAAGATTAAAAATGATCTACGTGCTGAATTCGATAGAAAAATAAATTTCTGTGATATGCTCAAAAAGGAACAAGACAGTTTGAAAAGAAGAATGGATGATCTTAATCAGTTGCTTCAATATAAGAAACAAAACTGCTTTCAAAGGAATGATACAACACCTCACTTTGGCATTTATGAGACAAAGTTGAATTGTAGTGCAAACAAATTTATCATTTATAAGAGAAGGCAAATCAAATTTGTTAAACCTATTCATGCGAGTAACTCACTGACTCTGTACAGTTTTTGTTGTCAAATTGGTCACATGAAGAGTAATTATTATCTGAGAAAGAATATGAGAAATGGTATGAAATACATGTGGATAGTTAGGCATAATACTAACTCTCAAGGACCCAAAATGTAAAGGGTACCAAATATTATCTTATGAACTTTTGTGTAGCTGAACTTGGTGAATATTATCAAGGAATCAAAATGGTTCATAAATAGTGGATGTTCAAGGCATATGACTGGTGATCCATCACAATTCATCAAGCTCAAACCAAAAGCAAACGGAAAAATAACTTTTGGAGACGATAACAAGGCCAAAACTGTTGGAATTGGTGATGTTGGTAAGAATTGTCAAACCTTTGTTCACAATATTCTTTTAGTTGACAATCTGAGCTATAACTTGTTAAGTGTTAGTCAATTATATGATAGAAATCTGTTTGTATTATTTAAAAAGCATGAATGTCTTGTCATTGACTTAAAATTCAACACTATTTTTTTTAAAAAAAAGTTAATGACATTTACATAGTTATTCTGGAAAATGTTGACTCTTCTAGTCTTAAATGTCTTAAAGTTGCAAATGAAAACCCTTGGCTTTGGCATAGAAGATTTTGTCATTTCAACATGGATTTGTTAAAAGAAATTTTTAAAAAGGAACTTGTTAGAGGTTTGCCAAAAATTAAATTTGAAAAGGACAGAATTTGTGATGCTTGTCAATTTGAAAAACAAGTCAAAGTTTCTTTTAAACCCAAGAACTGTGTTTCTATAACAAAATCTCTGGAATTTTTACATCTTGATTTATTTGGACCTACACAAACGACTAGTTTAGGTGGCAAAAGATATTATTTTGTTGTTGTTGATGATTATTCTAGATACATTTGGGTGATATTTCTTGCACACAAAGATGATGCCTTCAAAAACTTTGTTTCATTATTTGCAAAGATTCAAAATCTGATTGGTTTGAAAATCATCAAGATCAGAAGTGACAATGGCACAGAATTTCGTTTTTGTGGCTTTCCAGAATTTTGTGATAACAATGAAATTACATATGAATTTTCAATTGCAAGAGTTCCCCAACAAAATAGGATTGTTGAAAGAAAGAATAAAACACTTTAAGAGACTGTTAGAACCATGTTAAGTGAGTGCAATTTGCCAAAATATTTTTGGTCTGAAGCCATAAATACCGCTTGCTATACTATGAATAGAGTTCTTTTAAAATAAATTTTGAACAAAACATCTTGTGATTTAATGTTTGATAAAAAGTCTGTTGTTGGATACTTCAAAATCTTTGGTTGCAAATGCTTCATTTTAAACATCAAGGAACATCTTCGTAAGTTTGATAAAAAAAAATCTGATGAAAGAATTTTTTGGAGGTATTGCGAGAATAAGAGAGATTTTAGAGTTTATAATCGAAGGACTCTGGTTATAGAAGAAGCTATACATATTACTTTTGATGAATCTAATGATGATATTTCCAAAAGTTATGGTGAGGATGATGATGCAGGTGTTCAAGAAGGACTAAAGAAGCTCACAATCAATGACCAAGACACTGTTTCACTAGAAAATGATTCAAAAGAAGATGATACTCAAGACAGTCCAGTACTGGAAGACAATGACAGAAATGTTAATACACTTAAAGATCTTCCAAGAGCCTGAAAATTTGTTCAAAATCATCCTAAGGAGCTCATCATTGGTGATCCTTCAGAGAAGATTAGAACTCGTTCCTCCTCTAAATAATTGATGGATAATTTTGCATCAGTCTCATATTTTGAACCCAAAAATTTTATTGATGCCTTGAAAGATGAGAACTAGATTTTATCTATGGAAAAGGAGTTAAATCAATTTGAAAAAAAAAAGATTTGGACATTAGTTGAAAGACCTCAAGATCATTTTATCATTGGTACAAAATGAATTTTTAGAAATAAAATGAACGACAAAGGTGAGATAATAAGGAATAAAACCAGACTTGTTGTTAAGGGATATGCTCAAGAAGAAAGAATAGATTTTGATGAAACATTTGCACCCATGACTAGGTTTGAATCTATTAGAATGTTTTTGACCTTTGAATATTTCAAGAATTTTAAACTATTTTAAATGAATGTTAAAAATGCTTTCTTAAATGGTTTTGTTGATCAAGAAATATATGTTGATTAACCTCCTGGTTTTTGAAAATGAGATTTTATCCAAATCATGTGTTTAAACTCTCAAAAGGTTTGTATGGATTAAAACAAGCTCCAAGGGCATGGTATGAACGTTTAAGTGATTTTTTAATTGAAAATGGTTTTAAAAGAGGTATTGTAAATAGTACTCTTTTCACTAAGTAAAGTTTACGTGATTTTTTAATTGTGCAAATATATATGGATGATATTATATGTGGTGCTACTAATGAGAGTTAGTGCAAGGATTTTTCCACAATTATGCAAAAAGAGTTTGAAATAAGTATGATGGGAGAGTTAAATTTCTTCCTTGAGCTCCAAGTAGTTCAAACTCGAGAAGGAACATTTATTAATCAAGTCAAATACACCAAGGAGCTGCTCAAAAGATTTGGATTGGAAAACTCAAAGCAAGTTGGAACACTTATGTGCACATCTACCAAGCTTGACAAGGATAAAAAGGTACAAAGGTTGATGAAAAGAAATATAGAGGTATGATTGGTAACCTGCTTTACTTAACTGCTAGTAGACTTGATATCATGTTTGCTATGTGCTTGTGTGCTCGTTTTCAGTCCTGTCCAAAGGAATCTCACTTGAATGCGGTAAAAAAAATTCTTAGATACCTAAAAGGAACTTTGAATTTTGGCTTATGGTATCCTAAGTGTCAGGAATTTCCTTTATGTGAATTCTCGGATACTGATTTTGGTGGTTGTAGAATAGATAGAAAAAGTACAACGGGTATATGTAGCTTTCTTGGAAACTGCTTAGTATCTTGGTTTAGTAAGAAGCAAGATGCTATTTCCTTGTCTATAGCCGAAGTGGAATATGTTGCCGCCGGTGCTTCTTATTCTTAATTATTGTGGATGAAAAACACATTGAATGATTTTGGATTGATGTATGATTGTGTGCCTATGTATTGTGATAAACTAGTGCCATAAATTTGACAAAAAATCCCATCCAACATTCTAGGACGAAGCACATAGGCATAAAGCATCATTTCATTCGCGATCTTGTCCATAAGGGTGAAATTTGTGTTCAATATGTTTGTTCAAAAGATCAAATTACTGATATTCTCACAAAATCCTTACCACTGGATCAATTTGTGTTTTTGAGAATAAAATTGGGTGTTTTAGAAAAATTACTCTAAAAAATTCTCTGATCACTCTTTATCGGACGTCCAATGTGTTAGAACGGACGTCCGACAGTATTCTTAATCATTTTTTCTAGAAAATTCTGGTTCGGATGGTTATGTCGGATGCTTTATTTCGTTCGACCGTCCGACATTCAAAAATTGCGTCTTATAAGGAAGTCCTCTGCTTCGTTCAGTTCATTTTTACTTTGTCTCTGACGCAACTCTTTATATTCTCTTATTTTCAAAATTCAAATTCATCTCTCTTCGGAACAAGTTCCAAGAAATTCCTCTGACCAACACCGTTACATTCCTATTGCGCGTTTATTGCTCATCATAATTTCTCCCAACTACCAATTGCACTATAAATCCCAATTCTCACTCGAAACCCTAACCACTCAAATTCACTCTCAGTGGACAGTTCAAGCATCCATTGTAGTTTATACTGCACTTTCCATCTTTTGATACTTATTTGCATTACACTCCACAACAAACAATACACTAAATTGCAATCATGGTGAGGATTAGAGGAGGGTCTGTGTAACGACCCCACCTCCCCCTAAGGCGTACCAGAGGGTTCGGCGGGCCGCCTGCCCAACTCTCGCCGGGACTCAGTCGTTCGCTACAGTTCTCAATTAAAAATTGAAATAAATCACTAGAATAAATAGGGCATTGATCTAAACTTAAAGCGGAACTTATATACATTGCCAACCCAAAAGAGAATATAAACATCAAATATACAAGGGTTCTCAATCCTTCATACGTCCAGCCCGTGCCAAGCACTAGGCGAGAACCGCTACAAAAGAAACAAAAGAAACAAAACTAGATTGGCTAGTCTATCTCAAGCTCACGTCCTCGCTCGCCTTCCCCTGTAAGGAAAACAAAACTAAAGGAATGAGCTAAAAGCCCAGTGAGGTTCCGAACACATAATCAGATAATCAATCCAATACATTAAACATGGAGTATCAATAATTCAATAAACATTTACAATGGAAAGCGATAGTAACACATTCATTAAAAGGATACGGCTCACAAGGAGCAATTCGTTATTTCGTTCATTCGTTCTCCTGACATTTCCCCTTATTCCTCCAATCATTAGAAAATGCATTTTTCGTTTATCAATAAACCCTCGTTCGTTCGTTCGTTCGTTCATTCATTCATTCACCCCCGTCCTGGCCGTTGGCCAGTCTCCACCAACCTACACGGTAATACTCGAGTATACCAAACGTTCACCCAAGTCCCTAATCGCCCGACCGAGTCCGCTTCTGGCTCGAGACGACCGGTAACAAGGGGCAATGGCCAGTTCAGCCCAAAAGGCTTACATTCATGCGCAAGTAACATTTCAATCATTAAATCCTTGAAAATTGCACAGTTATTTAGGTCGAGTGCGATAAAGTACACACTCGCCTAGAAAGCTCATTTTGGAAATCATTAAAAGCAATTAACACATTAGCAAATGATAACAACAAGCCATAAAGTCAAATAAGGAACACTCACCTAGATATGCAAAATAACATGCAAAATCCTTCCGGATATTACCCTTAGTCACCAATGAAACCTAAGGTTGAACAAGAGAACATATTACAGTTTATCGAGCAAAACATTTAAGGGAAACGAAGATACCCGACTAATTAAGAGTAAAACGTATAAAGATGACTTTCAAGTAAGAAGAGGGTTGTTTGAACCCAAGGATGAAAAATCATGTTTTAAAATGGAAAACCGGTCATGGTATTGGCCTAACAAAAGTATACAAGTTCAAATAGAAACCTAGACCTCGGGCGAAAATTTGGGCAGCACGCCCTTTGTGTTTACCTAATTTTTCAGCCATTTTGGCTTCATTATTTTTCCTCAACCACAACCCAACATCACAAATAAGCAATTCAAGTCAAGAGCCGTTCCATAGGCTCACAATATCATAAGAATAAGAAATACAGTAATAACAAGTGCAGAAATTCAATTTAGCAAAAGACAGATTTGGCGTATGAAAGCGGAAATAACGTATCCGAGGCTACGCTTATCGGATTAAGACGTAACCTATGCCGTTTCGAAGCTAAGACTCAGGGTTACAATGTTCATGAAGGTCACTTAGTCCAGTTTCTAATGTAACTTAGTCAAATTCTCGAATTACTAAACCAGAAACCAATTCATCGGCTGTTTAAACGCAGAACACTGTAATGGACATAACTCAGAGTACACAAGTCCGAATCAGGTGTTCTTAGAGGCATTTGAAAACTAATTCAGAATACTACAACTTTCATGTTTTGGCAAAAAGCCAAATCAGAATGGATCCTAGTCGAAAAACGTGATAAACTGGACTTAACTGATCACATGGACTGCTTGGGAAACACTTAAAACAGTAAGGGTATTTCGGACTTTTCATGACCTACGTTGCTCCGATTAAGCTGAAATTTTACAGGCACCTACAAAATACCATTCTATACAACTTTCCTTCTTGGACCCAAAGCCAATTAGGCCTCTAACATGCAGTTACCAAACCGGACAGAATGGAAGCTAGAATTTCCAGAAATCTGAAATTTGTAGTTTCTAGTGTAACTTTCCCCAATTTCTCACTTCTCACACTACCAAAACATCTTATACAACATTAATTGTAACATACAAGCATCATACAACAAGTTGGGCAGAATTTTCCAAACCCTAGTTCATCATATAAAGAGGGGAAAAACTTCCAAACATGCTAGCATCCATGATTCCACTACTACTCAAGTTACTAGACTTAATTTAACCAAGATTGAAAGAAAAATTTAGAGAGATATCATCTTCCTTACCTTAATATGAGTTCTCCAAGTGTAGCCCAAGCCTTCTCTTTCCAAAATTTCACCACCAAACACTAGCTAATCACTCAAGGAGAAGTTTAATCGGTTTAGTTCTTTTGATTTCTCACTTTGTAGCTTGAATCAAGAAGAAATGAAGAAAGTTCACTCTTGTTCTTCTCCTCTCTCTCTCTCAGCTCCCTTGGCAGAAATATGAAGAGGTATGAAGCTAAGTTGTCTTATATTAAAGCCAAAAGGATTAGAACTAATGGTGTCCACAAATTGCCCAACACTTGGCCTAATCTTGGCCACTAATTTTTCTCTTTCTTTCCCTTGCTTATGAGCCACAAATTTCGGTCAAGCTTGCTGCCAAGAGAGAAGATATTTTGCTCAAGTTCAATAAATTTGTTTGGTAAGCAAAAATGGTGGTCAAGTGGTGCGTTCAAACGGTAGTGCGCGGGACCCGCCGGTTCGCGCCGTTTTTCTTAAAAACTCACATACTAGGGTTTTTACTTCCCATTCACTAACCTTATATCATTGCTACCAATCACATATTATTTCTCACTTAAAAGTCACTTTTAATCCTCAAATTTAATCCTTACTCTGTACCGAAAATTCATCCGGCGAAAAATCGCGAAAACCCTAATTTTGCTCCAAACTTGAAACCGAAGCGTAAAACCCTATTTTCTAGGTTTATCTACACTTAATGTGAAATATTTGGGTAGTGGCCTTTGGTAAATACTAATTTTCAAATAAAAGGGTATTTTTGAGGAAAAATACAAGGAATTTGCGAGTTCTCACAGTCTGTGAGTGCCGGACGCACCTTCAAGCTTAGAGATGAAGAGGATGAAGACGTTCAGCTTGTCGAACCTTCCACCAAATCACCCAAATAGGGATCTAGAAAGAAGAAACAGAATGCTCGAACTAGAGAACCATCTGTTGAACCATCTGTTGAATAGATGGAGGAGCATCAAATTGAAAAGTATCCAGTCAGTGGCAGTGAAGAGGAACTGGAGCAGCCCACCAATACAAATGCATCAGTCACGAAATCACTCAGGAATAGAAAAAGGACCGCCAAAAGGAAGAGAATGGCTCAATCTAAGAAAAAGCAAACTGCTGATCCTTCTGGGGAACAGCAGGCTACAGAGAAAACTGTTGGGGAACAGCAAACTGCTGAACCATCTACCAAGAAGTCACCAAGGACAAGGTCTGGTGTCTAGAATGCTATGCCAACTGCTCAATGCAGTGGAAAGAGAAAGCGTCCTGCCAATGAGCAACCTGAGGGTCAAGCTACAGAGGAACCTACTCTCTTGCTGAAATTCATTGATGATGATGCCAGGAAGAGATTCGAATGGATCTCGCAGAAGGGTTTCATCACTCAGAAGACCATCATCCCTTACGAATTCCGTAAGTTTGACCTTGAATCTGTTCTCAACTTTTTTGAATTCCAAAAATGGATCCATCTTCTGACTATTCTAAAGACATACTATCCTGACATGCTTCATCAAGTCTTTGCCAACTTTAGGAAAGTAGATCACATACTGCTCTAATATCACGTGTCAATTCTGTTAACATAGAGTTGAATCCTGACATTATCAACACTATTTTGGACACCAAAATTGAAGATGATTTTAAAGAAAAAAATTGCAAACTTCTTTTCATACAAAAAATTTCCTTCTGCATACCATCACTTTCATGTTACAAATTTGATGACCTATTTTCAAACTCATTTTAATACTCTTGTTGAGGCAAAATTGGATGATTTCAGTCCTTAAAACTTGATCATTTTTTTCATAATTTTGAATTTGTTAGTGCCTACTGATGGTCATAGAACTGATGCCAACAAAATGAAACTTTATCTGTTCTACTGCTTTCTTGAAAAAATCAGAATTTATTTTGGCTTTGTCGAGTACAAATTTTTGCTCAAAATCAGCACCGAAAGCCGTAGGAAACTTTTCTATAAAAAATTTCTGACTCCTATCTTTGCTCACTTTGAAATTCCCTTCACTGAAAAATCACTAAAAGAAAGTGCATCAACTGTTTTTTCCAAGGTTTATTTTGAAAGGAAAAATATGAAATTTTTTGAAGGTCATAGGTGATACAAGGAAACTGTTTCGGAGTCTAGGAGAAAGAATTTTCATGAAACTCCTGTCATCCCTACAACTCCTCGAGATCAGTCCATGTATGTGTCGCCCTTCACTATCCATCCTAGAAAGTCAGCCACTAAGTTTTCTTCATCCAACTTTGAAGTCATCTCTCTACTTGAAGAATTCAAACAACACATCCTACTCCTTGAAGATGGTCTGATGATGACCATGTCATCTGAACAACAAGCCACCTTCATTGCCAAAAGGAATCTGCTTGTGCCTCCCATTCCTCAAGAAAATGAAAATGCACACCGAAAGGAGTCTAGAACTGGGCCAACTACTGAAACTATCCCAGAGTACCATGCCTCCAGTTCTCAACCACAGGACAAGGGAAAACTCCAACAACTGAAGAGGAAATTAAAGAGGATGATGATGATGATGATGATGATGATGAGGACACTGAAGAAGAAGATCCTGCTCAGTTTCGCCTAGCAAGAAGAAGGCCTGGATTCTCTAAGATCACCATTTAGGCACTTCTAGGCAAATACATTTCATGATTAGGATGGTAGTTCATAATAGACTTTTGGTATCTTTTGCATTTTTAACATTTCGTGTGTTCTGCACTTAGGATTTTATTTCCCTTTCTCTGCTGGTCTGTAAAACTATTTGGTTATCTTTTATGTTTCGAATGAATGCTATTTTTGTGGATTATTCCTATTTTTTGGATGAATATTCAGTCTGACCTCTAGTTTCTGATATTGACTGGATGAATGATTGCTGTTTCCTCTGTTGTGTTTTGGCTTCTGGTTTTACTGATAATTGTTGATAGTTTTGGCTTTTCATACTGCTGGGAATATTATTGATGAGTATCAAATACTGGATTCCATGATGACAAAAAGGAGAGAAATTGATATGTAATCTATATGTGAGAGAGAGTCACTCTAAGGGGGAGTGTCCACTTAGGGGGAGTGTCCAGTAATCTATATGTGAGATTTGTGAGAGGACATTTTTTATCCACTCTTTGGATGCATCAAGTAAGGGGCAGTTGTTTTGTCCATTGCTTTGTCCCAATTATTTTTCTCAATCCATTATTTTGTCATCATCAAAAAGGGGGAGATTGTTTATCTCAATTCGTAGGTTTTGATGATTACAAAATAAATGAATGTTACTAATGCTCTCTCAATAGACCCTTTAAAAAATGGAACAAAACAGGTTCAAAAATTAAGCACAAAGAATGCTGAAACTGCTGTCGGGGGCACAAGAAGACTGGATTGGACGTCCGATAACCTTTGCGCAACTTCGGATGCATGAAAAACTTCACCCTCGGACGTCCGAAGATATTGAGTCATTTCCTCTAAACTCACTGACCTCGATCGGAAGCATATCATCAGAGCACCGAACGTCCAACAAGCGTTGTGACATTTCGAACGCAAAACCTTGAAGGCACTGAACGTCCGAAAAGAATTAAAGAAAAATTCTCAGTTTCACCTCCTACTTTCGGATGCATAGATTGAAGGTACCGGACGTCTGAAATAATTCAAGAAAATTTCTTGAGCTCACTGCCTACATTCGGACGAAAGAACTTGGTCTACCGGACGTCCGACACTACCAACGGTTAGTTGATTTTTCAGTTGCTTTCTATCCATTGAAAACATTAATTGAGAAACCTTTTTGTCCCATATAAATAAAACAAAGTCAACCACTTCAAAAATACTTTGCACATTGAGATTACATCAGATCAAGAGTAATTTTAGTGGTAAAATACTCTTCAAAGAGGATTTGTACTCTTAGTTGTGTAATTTTCGATAAACTTTTCTAGTGTGATTCAATTACTTCAATAGTGTAACTTTGTGAGGGTTATCCGAGTGATAGTAAAATTTTCTTACTTGACCAAGTGTGGCTTGGAGTAAGGAGGAAGTGATCCTTCTCTTGTACACAAGAGATTGGTTGTAAGTTGATCAACTTAAAAAAGTTTGCTTTATAAAGTGATATTCAAACTCAAGAGGAGTTTAGCATTTGGTTTGATATTCTATCTCTTTTACTTACTGTCTTGATATATAAATTGCTCATCTATTCTACTCACAAGCACTTGTGCTTGCTCATCAATTGCTCCATTATATGGTATTTTAGAAAAAGAGGGCAAGTATTCAAAAAGTGACTCACAACTTGGCCAGTTTTTATACTACCTAATTTACCCCCCTCTTAGATTGTTTTCGATTCTTACATTATCAATTCACAAATCGAACAAACTAGAATACACAGTTTATCGATATAGTAGAGAAATTCATCAAAAATGAAGAACTTACTCTTTTGAGGTGTTTTACAAGACTCAAAAATCTCTCCAAAATCAGTGTCATTTTGATACAAGTCCTTAATAAATTCAAACCCTAAGATCTTGGCATCTAAAGTGGTTATTAAGGTGTACCTGCGCGATAGTGCATCGACAATAATATTGGTCTTACTAGACTCATGTTTGATGACATATGGGAATGACTCAATCAAAACGATCCAACGAACATGCTTCTTACTCAACTTGTATTACACCTTCAGATACTGCAATGATTCATGATTCTTATGAAGCATGAACTCCTTGGCTTGCAAGTAATGCTGTCACGTCTCTAATGCTCAAATCAGGGTGTACAACTCGTTATCGTATATTGAATAGTTCAGTGCTACTATGTCAAACTTCTCACTAAAGTAGGCGATTGGTTTCCCTGCTTATATCAATACAGCACGAACTCCAATATCTGAAGCATCACACTCAATTTCAAAAGTCTTATTGAAATCAGGTAAAATTAAAATAGGTACGTGTGTGAGTTTATGCTTAATGGTACGTAACGCCTAATCTTAAGCTTCTTTCCAAACAAATCTCTCATTCTTCTTAACAACTGCAGTCAATGGGGCGGCAATAGTGCTAAAATCCTTCACGAATAGCTTGTAGAACCTCGTAAGTCCATGGAAGTTTTGAACTTCACTCATGGACGTGGGTGTCGGGCCAATCTGATATGATCTGAATCTTGTTTTTATCTACTTGTATACTCTATGTACTAACTACAAAATCCAGAAATACAAATCTATTAATGCAAAAGGTGCACTTTTTGAGATTAACATATAACTGCTCTCGGTGAATTATGTTAAAAATAGATCTCAAACGCACTAAGTGCTTCTTTAGGCTACGACTGTATTCAAGTATATCATCAAAATAGATTACGATGAATTTTTCCAAGAATGGCCTAAGTATGTGATTCATCAAACGCATAAATGTATTAGGTGCATTAGTTAATACAAAAAGCATAATTAATTACTCATATAGCCCATACTTAGTCTTAAATGCGATTTTTCATTCATCTCTTTCTTTTATCTTAATTTGATGGTATCCTCTTTTCAAGTCTATTTTAATAAAAATAATTGCACCATACAGTTCATCCACTATATCATCTAATCTAAGGATAGAGTGATGATATTTTACTATTATGGCGTTAACTACTCGACAGTTGGTGCACATTCTCCATGACTTGTCTTTCTTTGGCACTAGAATTGCTGGTACTGCATACGGGTTCAAACTCTCCCTTACCCAACCTTTGGTCAGCAACTCATCGATTTGGCACTGTAGCTGTTTGGTCTTCTCAGGGTTGCTCTTGTAAGCTGGTCTATTGGGAATGGCTGCTTCAGGGTTGAAATTGATCTAGTGCTCGAGTTCTCAGATAGGTGGCAATCCACTTAATATCTTATAAGAAAATATATCCTCGAACTCTTGCAAACGAGATACTACCTCCCCTGGCAAAGCTAGATCTAACTCATTTGTAATCAATAATATCTCTTTATTATAAAGTATGAGTAAACACTGTTTTGCATTTAAAGCTCTTTTTACTACTTTTGATTTTACAAGAAAGCTCGATTTCTTCCCTAATTTTCCTGTCTTGGCCGATTCTTCCTTAGAAAGTCTAGACTTATTAACTTCAGCCTTAGTTACGTATTTTCTTCTTTCACTTTCCTTTACAAACTCTTTCTATAAGTTAAACTGGTTGTTATGTACTCATTTAGGTGTAAGAGGAACTAATGTAACTTTTCTATGCCTGTGTGTGAAGGTGTACTTGTTACTAAACCCATCAAAAGGAATTTTTCTATCATATTACTAGAGTCTATTAAGTATAATATGACTAACATGCATAGGTACTACATCACATAAGATCTTGTTCACGTATCTACCAATTTTAAAAGAAATAAGTACTTGTTTGGAGACACAAATCTCATCACTGTTGTTGAGCCACTATAGCTTGTAGGGTCACAAGTGATCCTGGGTAGCTAACTCCAACTTCTTGACCATCAATGCGCTCGCCAAGTTGGTACAACTCTCTCCATCAATTATCAAACTACACACTTATCGTTGATTAGACATCATGTATAGAAAATATTCTTGTGCCGTGCCTCGTCTTCCTTGAACTGGGTGGTCAACTCCCTCCAGACAACAAGTTCTAACCTGACTTGCTCATCGATGGTGCACTCTTCTCCCGATTTTTCTTTCTCATCCATCAGTGGTGGCATACCCTCGTACTCAGTTTCGTTATCTGATGCAATTTCGCAGCTTGGAAGCATAATCATTGCCCATTGGTTAGGACATTGACTAACTATGTGCTCCCGTTCCTGACACTTGAAGCACCTAGTGTTTCGATTCCTTCCCTTTTGAGGCTCCGATGATACTCTAGGGAATGCTTTGATGTTTCCCTTAAGTGGTTTCAACTTAGGCCTTGGAGTAAAAGACTTAACTGCTTGCTTGGAATCTGAAAACTCTCTTCGTGGTTGGCTCGACCTAAGAGGTGGGGTCGAGTATGTGTAACTCAATCTCTGTGGCTGACCTCTCCTCTTGAGTCTTTACTCGATTTTCATAGTCTTGTCTACCATCTCGCCAATCTCTACATAGGTCTGCAACTTGAGCCTCACAACTATATTTGATCGTAGTCCATTGAGAAACTGAGCCATGGTAGCCTTACAGTCCTCTTGGACATCTGCTCTCAGCATAGTCACCTCCATTTCCTTGTAGTAGTTCTCGACACTACAACTTCCTTGAGATAAGGTCTGCAACTTCTAGTACAAGTCTCTGTAGTAGTAGTTCGGAGCAAATCTTTTTCTCATGATTTTCCTTAGTTTGGTCCAAGTATTGATAGCAGGTTCTCCACTTCGCCTTCTACTAGTGCACAACTGATCCTACCAAACGATCGCATAATCGGTAAATTCGATTACTGCGAGTTTGGTCTTCTGCTCCTTAGTATAGTTGTGGCACTCAATAATTATCTCCACCTTTCGTTCCCACTCGAGATATGTCTCGGGATCAGATCTCCCTTGTAATAATGGAATCTTCATTTTGATCCCTTTAAGAGGATCACCTTCTCAATTCGTCACTCATCGCTTCAGTTTCAACCTTTGTTTGGACCCTTCATCATTGGAGTCTTCGGATTCTCTAAATTTGTTTTCGTCTCGTCGTCGCTTGGATGGTGTTTGTGATAACTCCATCCGATCCATTCGTTCATGTAAGGCCTCCATATCATTGGAGATTCTTTTGAAAAAATGTCCAAATAGCGTTTCTAATTTAATAACAATGTTAGTTTGAGGCTCTTGTCCCTTTATCGCTTAGATATCCTGCAAGAAAAGTTAGTATAAAACAAATATATCCTTTCTCACTCCCTTGCGTGTATGCATTCAACACTCATGTTTACACTCAAATTTTTCTCTAATAATCTCACCAAACTCTCTGATAGCTCTCGGCTGCTTCCCTTGAATAGTGTAGAATCCCCTCAGAATGTTTGAATTCAAGCTCTACTATCAAGTCCCTTGGTGTAGCCAACTAATAATTGTTTTAGGTGAATCAAAGAAAAGACACAAATTTCTGAAAATTTAGGATAAAAAACTCAACTTTTGGGACAATAAGGAGGCTAGAAATTCTACTTGAATGAAGCTAAAAATAATGACTTAACAGCTAGTGAACACAACTTGACAAACTAGTTCTAACGATGATTAAAAAATTTGGAATTTTTACACGAGACAAATTGGAACTTTGAAGACGTATTTGAGGCTGAATATTACTAGAATTAACTGGCAATTAATGACTCAAACAACCAACAAAGTTGCGACTCAAGACTAGTAAGAATGACATTTCAAATCTGGAATTTTTTGGACACTTCAAAAATCTGAAAATTTGTAGAGGAACCTATGACCTAAGGAGCTAGAAATTTTAGATGTTATGCGGTGCTCTGTGGATGAACTCTATAGCTAAAACTACTGTAATATGAAACAAAACTGACACGACTACAACAAGGCTAGAGCATTCGACTTTTGACAGAAATTTTGGAATTTTATCTGAGCCTTAGGACCTAACGAACTGAAAATTTGAATGAAATTTCTGGACTCTAAGAATTGTTGGCTGACACTACTGGAAAAGAAAGCTAGCTAATGATTCCAAAAAACTACTTGACTCAACGCAAGGATAAGTGACACAAAGAGATTCGATTCTAATTTCTTGTCTTGCTGGTGACTGGTGCAATTTGGAAAACTGATTCAGACTATACTGCTTGGAACAACACTAGAATTAACCCCTTTCCCCAAAGAAATAAGGATTTCAAGGCTGGTTCCAAAGAAAGTTCCGCCAAAGGAATTGGTTTAAAGCTGTCGGATAGAGTTCGACAAATTCGAAGGGAATTTGGATTTGGCTTGCAACTGTTTCTTTCAATTTCTATTCAACCGACTTAATGGTTACCCAAAACACAATTGAGGTGTGATTTTGGTCACTCTATGAACCATAATCAAGGCTATCACAAGGCTATTGGGTTTAGGAAATCACAAGCCAAATGGAATTCGGATTGTCTAGGTGACTGTTTTGTTGTTTGTTCTGTTTAACCCACTTGAAGACTATCAGAACAGGTTTAAGGTGTGTTTCTGGTCTCTTAAATGGATCAAATTGGTAGCTGTAACAACAAATTGATTGATCAAATTCTGATAAAAATCAACAACCAAGAACGAGCTCGATAAACTAAGACTTGTGGTTGGAAATTTTGCAACTTCAGTATGAATAGGTTTTGGCTCCCAAAAACCTAGAAAATTTCTGAAATTTTCACACAAGATTATATGAAGATGATCCAAAATTCAAGAATGAAGAAAGCTTTGAAAATTTAGCTCAAAACAACCCACAGTTTCAGCAAACAGCTTTGGTTCCCAACAAGACAAGTTTAGAGATGAACAAATTCAAGAATCATGATTGTTGCTTTAAGATCTTTTAGATTGTTACTTGAACTATTGAGAACTTCAAGAATCTGGAATTTTGACTCAAAGTTCCAAGAAATTATGTACAACAAGTCCACTTTTATTCCAAATTCACAGTTCAAACAATCAAAAACCCTAGCAACTACTTCGGTCCTTCAAGAAGTCACATCTAGAAATTTTTTTTTACTAGAAACTTGGACTATAATCACAAAACAACAACAATATAGGTGCTGCAAATACAAATTGAAAGTAACAACCAAGAATAAACTTGGACAGAGTCAAGAAACGCAAACCCCAGTTTGGTCGCAACAACGACAAGCTAACGATTGGAATTTTTTTTCTGAATTTTTTCGAACTGTTTCAGTACCACAATGATACAAATTATCAGCAAGAATTAACACTACAATCTGGACAAAATCAGTAGAAACTAACGGCTTACAAATTTTGGACAGATTGCAACAAAAGTTTGACTGGAAACAAGGCAAACGTGATGAAGACTTAAACCCTAGCGGTTGTATGTTTTTTTTGTTGAATTTTTTTTGGAGCAAATACCAACTAAAACAACACTAATAAACACAAAATTCTACTCCAAAATAAGAAGAAACAATAACAAAAAGGTCACGGATAGATTGCATAGGAAATAATGAAATTAACCATGATGAACAAAGAAGATGCGATAATCAATAAAGAGACCCTAGTAGTTCTTCCTAAAACAGCAACGGATTGTCTAAACAACCAACAAAGACAAACGAAGAAAATAAAAACAAAGGATATAACCTAAAAAATTCACCAACTAGTTCTGATACTAGTTGATACGAATCCTATTGATGACGAGAATCGTTACAAAGACCCCCGGACCGATGGTGATATTCACAGGTTTGAATTGGGCGAAATTTCCTACTCCGGACCCTTCTAATATCCGTGATTGCAAACCTTCTTGACCCACAATCAAATGAACTAACAAATCCTAGAAATTTGTTAGAAGGCACCACAATCAAGGATAGAATTCTTGATTGATAAGTCGAATATGAACACTAGATGATTCTAGATGTTCAATGGAAGCTAGTAGAGCCAAAGAGAGGGTTCTCTCAAGAACGATGTTCTAAAAAATTGTATTTTGTCATTCACCATGAGAAACGATGTTTTTATCATCTTGACACAAAAGTATCCAAACACAAGCTTAACTAAACTTAGGCCTAACAACTTAGGCTTATTCAACTAAGCAGACCTTAACATGTGGTCCAAAACCCTAGTGATTAAAAACTGATCCAAGTTTAAGACTGGATCGTTTTATTTAGCTATTAAGTAAGCCCAAAATAACAACTAACATTCGAACCTTCAAGAATCATCTTCAACTGTAGCTTGGAGCAAAGTAATAAGACTTGATTCCATATTTGATGCTCTAACTGATTCTTCGACAACTCAAACTAGGGCTTGAAGTGACTCACTGAGGCGCTAGGATCGAGTTTGCGCCATCGAACCCACCGGAACAACCACTGACCCAACTTGAGCATTCAGATCGACTTGGACAGCCTTGGATACTCCATCACTTTCAATTTCAATTTTAATTGTAATTCATGTCAATGTAACAAAAGTCATAAATTACCATCTTTTGCTTCTACTCTCTCTACCATTTCACCTTTAGAAATTATGTTTACTGATATATAGACATCACTGATCCATTCTATTGACAATTTTAAATACTACATCATCTTTATTGACCATTTTATAAAATACATCTAGGTTTATCCCCGCAAATGCAAATCTGACACACATGATATCTTTGTGCGCTTTAAGACTCTAGCAAATAAATTCTTTAATCTTCCAATGAAAAAACTTTCCTCTGGCAGTTGGGAGGGGAGGATATCAAGCTCTCTTCATTCTTAACTATCAACGGGGTCTCACACCTCACTTCTCCACCTCACACTCCTGAACACACTAGGTACTTCGAACATTGTCATCGTCACCTTGTTGAAATAGGTCTTTCTCTCCTTACCCATGCATTTATGCCTTTATCATACTAGCCTTTTGCCCATTCTACTGTCGTCTATCTTGTCAATCGCCTTCCTATACCCATTTAAATCCACCTCTTCTCATATTTCAAACTGTTTAATATTTCTTAAATATTCCAAACTTCGAAGTTTTGGATGTCTCTACTATCCTTGGTTTCGCCAATACACATCCCACAAACTCGGGTTTTGTTCTTCTCCTTGTATCTTTGTCAGGTATGCTTCCACTTGAAGTGTCTATCTGTGTCTTGATACATCTACTACTCATCTACACACTTCCTTCCATGTCTACTTTGTTGAGTCCATTTTTTCCTTTGCCACTTCTTATACTTCTTTTTCTTGTGTCACTCCATCTACCATCTCTGAGTGATGCTCTATGAGCTTACTAATTGTGACCGCACCATCCCTAGATGTAGACTTTGCTTCCCCATCAAATTTGCCAACTCCTATCACTCCAAGCTAACCCCTAGACCCACCTCAAAATATTGCCTCTCGAGACATACCTTTACCAAAACCTGATATCCATTCCAGTGCACCCACACTCACACCGGAAATTGAAAGAGATTGTAACAATGACTCATTGCTCCTACCTAATCAAACCGACCCTAATCACTCACCTGATGTGGATCGTAACAATGAGTTTGATGCTTTACTCTTGATGTGGATTCCTCCACGTTGGTGAAGTTCATCCTTGCGATTTTCACGATCTTGATGGAAATTTTCCAGGTTTGCTTGGCAGAATTCCTTTCGACCCAAACTAACCCTCTAAGTTGCGAACACTCTTGATACGATTTCAACCAGCGACTTAACGAATTAGCGAACCAAGGAATTTGGTAAAACAGCACCACAAATAAGTGTGATTCTTGTTTGATAAGCCAAGTTGAACTCTCTTAGGAAATTTTTAAGATGTTCAAGAGGTGCTTGCAAGAAGCCAAGAGAAGTACTCTCAATTTTATTAAGAAGCAAAAATATGTTTATTGTTGTTGGTTTGAAGCTTATTTATAGCTTCTTATAACTCAAATCCTAATAAGGCTAGAAACTAGGAATCGGCCCTACAATGGCCCATTATGGCCGAACTAAATAAGTAAATATGGCCAAAAATAATAACTAAAGTAAGACAAACTAATGACTAAAAATGGCAAGGACTACAACACTTAAGTCACTTGCTTTATTTGACTAATTGAAAACGAAAAACTGATTAACTTAAAACTTGCGAAACTTGATTCATCTTGTAACTCGAAATGTCTTGTGTCACGGGTCTTGATCCTCTAATTGGAGGAAAGTCACGTACTCCAAGTTACCCTCAAACATCGAGCTACCTTCTCTAGCCTCTTGTATCGCGTGTACCAAGATATTCAATTGTTCCTTCATTCGTTTTGCACGAGCTCTAGTGATTGGTCTGGATGGTATCACCACGTCCTTGGTAGTAGCTTGGATGACCGCATCAACTCTACAATGGAATATAGTAACTAGTACCCTCTCATCCCACTCAAAATGTGATCGGCTGCAAGTGGATATTTCGCACTACCTGATGGCTCTACTAACAGGTACAAAGCTCGACTAGTGCTAAAGGCTTCCGTCAACGTCAGTTGACTACATTGAAACTTTTAGTCCTGTCATTAAACCCACCATCATCTGTCTTGTTCTCAGCCTTACTGTCAGTCAGGGTTGGTTACTCAGACTCCTTGATGTCAACAATACCTTCCTGCAAGGTTCTCTCACTAAGAATGTGTTCATCTGTTAACCTTTGGGCTTCATTGATCGCAAGCAGTCTCATCATGTCTACAAGCTCCATAAGGCTATCTATGGTCTCAAACATGTCCCACATGCCTGGTATCACAAATTGCGGCAATTTCTTCTCCAATTTGGCTTTACTATTTCTTTTGCCTCTGCCTCCTTGTTATCTTCAACCATAGTGACACCATTCTTTATCTTCTAATATATGTAGATGATCTCATTGTCATTGGAAACAATGCCAAAACTGCAGAGATTTTCATTCAACAACATTCTCAGTGCTTTTCTCTCAAAGACCTTGGCCCCTAACATACTTCCTTGGAATGGAAGCTATCTCCCATACCAATTGTCTTTTCCTCAGTCAACACAAATACATTGTTGATCTTCTTTATAAAACTCACATGATTGAAGCAAAGCTTGCTCCCACACCACTAGCAATAGTCCGATTCTCACCTTGCAATTGGGAACTCCACTGCTCGATTCAATTAAGTATCGCATAGTTGTTGATAGCCTTCAGTATCTCTCTCTCATTCAACTGAACGTTGCCTATGCAACGAATAAACTCTTTTAGTTTATGCATCAATCAACAACTGACCACTAAAATGTAGTCAAACATCTATTGCACTATCTAGGTGGCACCTTGGACATGACATCACACTTCATTGTACCTCTTCACCAGCACTTAATGAGTTTCTCAGAAGCTGATTGGGCAGGTAACAAAGATGATTTTGTGACGCCTCCACCTCTGCCTAGGGCAAAGCCTAGGGTATCAGCGGCACGCCTGCCCAACTCTCGTCAGGACTCACGCACTCATTCTAGCTTAATAAAAAATCACAAGTCAACCATCGACTTATAATTAAGAAATACTTCGAATATACAAGTCCAAAAACTCCCAAGACTACCATTACAAGTACAATCCAAAACACCTAAATACAACAAAATTGACACTTTAAAAGTCTCCAATATCATACAAAAGGTACACTAGCTTCCACCAAAGCTGCTAGTCTAGAATCACCAACTTCCACCTTCAAGTCTTGTTAAGGAAAACAAATTTAAAGGGATGAGCTAATGCTCAGTGAGGCCAAGAAAATCAAGTAAGCAAGCAAGTAGTGCCAATCAATCGAATAGCATACTTGAAAGCAACTTTAACATGAACTTTCATTTAAGTGCACAAGTAGGAAATAAACACACATGTAAGGATACAAGAACTCTCAAGAGCTATTTCCACGTTTTGATCGATTCAAGCCATTTGGGGTTGACTCTCCATCAACTCAAGAAGCAAAATGACCGTAGCGCTCTACTTACTTGCTCCATCCAACATAACACCCACTCGGATTCGGAACCAAACAGACATGAGGTGGCGATACTATTCGAGTATGCCAAGCGAGATTTCAAAAGATCAAATTATAATATTTCCCAAGGTTCACCAAGCTTCTCGACCAAACCCTTGCCAGCTCGAGTTACGAGATTAGCCAATGGGTTGGGGAGTCCCCACAAGTATAATTGATAGATGAGACAACGCTCCAATCGACTTAGAATTGTTCATAGCTTTGAGTCGATATGAGAGGCACCTCCCACCCGAATAGAGTATGGTGCATGCTGCCGCTCAGAAAATCAATCATAGTACTGAGTCGGAATGAGAGGCACCTCCTACCCGAATAGGGTGTGGTACATGCTGTCGCTCAGTACTCACGAGTTAAAACATGTTCGAGTACAAGTGCAAGTCACAAATATTCATATAACACGTATCATTTAATCAAGAGAGAGAGAACAAGGGCGGTAAAGTACACCCTAACCTCGGCAAGTTCACGATTCACATAGCACTTATACAATTATCATTTCAATCATAGTAACATGGACCATACACTTGACACTCACCAAAAGTCAAGAGCAAGGCAATAACAAAAGCAAGAGGTCAGACAAGCTCTTCGGCGTCCACGTGACCACTTGAGAAATGCACAACCACTGTTACCTAAGTACTCGACCAAGGCTAATAAGAAAATATCCTCTTGCTACCCACGCTCAAAAGCCACATGTTCAAGTCAAAGTAAAAGAGACTTTCTCTCTTAATCGTTGAAATAATACTCAAGGTGAATTCAAATGTTGCTTTCGAGTCAAGTCGTGGCAAGAAATCTCAATTCCAAAAAAGAAAGTATCATATTTAACTTTTGGCACAAAAATCAAGAAAAGGGAAAATGATTTTCATATTTCAAAACTTCTAATCCTATGCCCAAGTTTTAAAATATAAAGGAACGTTCACGTTTTCAAATCTTATGGAGTCAAAATCCATCAAAACACTACTCATTTTTCATAGTAAAGGTTGAAGTTAAAAGTTCCAAATTTCAAATATAAAACTAGTGTAACTCCTCAAGATTTACTCTAGCTAAAATGCTCCATTTTATGATTCAATTTCATGGAAATCCAAAGGCATAAGACTAGGGGGTGAAATCCATTTTTCAAGTATAAAATGAAGTGCAAATAACCAAGAAAGTTATGCTTGTAACCAAGAAAATGTTTCCAAGTGACTTTGGAGTGTTGTCACTTCACAAGGAAAAAATTCAGTTTTGGCAACCTTTTTGAAAAATCATAACTTGAGTTCCATAAGTCCAAAATTTGCAAATCTTATATCGTTGGAAAATAGACTCAATGAACTAAAACTCTCTAGAAGACACTTTTTCCATATTCAAATCCGAAATCAGTCAAATCTTAGCTCCAACTCACTGTTTCAGCAAGAACAGAGCAAAACAGTCTTGCATTTTCAGTGAATTTTGGAAATTTGGCAAAATTCATAGAAATAGAATCATCCCTTAAAATTTATACCACGGAAAGAACTCCAAGTCTAGTTTCAAACGCAACAAATAGAACTCAATTCAGATGTTTCTACACCAAGATACAACAGTTTCATGAAAGCTGATTTTTGAAACCTGGTTCACGAATTTCCAGCTTTAGAACACTTGACACAGTTTCGAAATCAGGTCATAACTAAGGTTACACAAGTTCAAAATTAGTATGGTATATGGAATTGAAAACTAGGTTCAAAATTCTAAAAATCACTAGAAGAAACTGTCTTAAAATTCGTTTTGTAAGATGAGTGAAAACGAGCTACAAACTGCAGCTGTGGTTGTTTCTCGGTTAAAACAGTGAGGAAAATCAGTCGACTTTACCGGCTCACTGCAGCTCATAGGAAACAAAATAGTAGGTGCATTTTATACCGTTAGAAAGCTCTCGGAGTCTAATTTCATATGCCACAAATGGCACTTGATTTTGACCCCTGAACGGAAAATTATGGGCTGTTGAGCATGCACTGGATGGCTACACTGATCAGAAATTTTCCAGGTTTGTTTTCTTTCCTTCAACCTAACTTTAACTTAATCAAAAGCAATGCTTTTTGGGAGATAATTTACACACATATAAGAAGCATTTTGGCATCAAAATAACCACAAAATTCGAAATGAAAATAAGAAAACTGAACCAGCAGAAATCGGACAGCTTGCTCTTCTTTCCCTTCAAGTTTTCTTTTCAACTTTTACATCCAAAACCAAGTTACAAATCACTAAACAACAACCAAAAAAATAATAATTCCTCAAGGCCACTACCTAAGAATCCACCTCAAGATATTTACCTAAAGTCAAGGTTTATTGAACCCATCAACAACCCAAGCTTCACTAGTTAAAACTAACTAAACTAACTAAGAGATGAAAGAAAATGAGCTTTGGGGAATTTTACCTTCTTCCAAGAGTAATGAGCAAAACTACAAGGAAATAAGTTCTAAACCACCAAGTATCTTCCTCCTCCAAGTCTCCTTTTAAGCTTGAGTGATGGTCCAAGAAGATGAACAAGTTTGGAGCAAGTGTTTGGAGCAAAAATGGAGAAGATGCTAGCTGAAATTTTTGGCTAAAATGAAGAGGGGATGGCCGGCCAAGAGGAGAAGAAAGAAAGGGTTTGGTGAGCTTTTGGGTGATGTGATTTGATGAGAAAGATGAAATGACATAAAACTATCTATGGTGCAAAAAGTCAACAAATGACTAGTGACTCATTAGTGCTCCAAATTGAGTTTAATTCAACTCACTCACCTATAATCCTTCAATTAACTTTTCTTAATCTATAATTGATCACTCTTAATTCTTCAAGACCACTGCACTCTCGGACTGAATATTGTCTCGAATCGAGCCGTAGAAAAATTAACTTTAAAGATAAATGTGCTAAAATATAATTTAGGGCAATGTACCATGTAAATGCAATTAAAATGGATGAAATAAATTAATTAGAACAAATAATTAAATAATTAAATAATTAGATAAATTAGTGAAATAAATAAATAAATAAAAATTCGAGTCCTCACAGATTTCACATCCGCTGGTGCATATATAGTCTATGTGGGTCACAATCCTGAAACAGCATGCTGTGGCTCACTCTTCAACTGAGGTTGAATATCAATCGATAGCCTCCACTACTACTGAGAATCACTAGATTTGCTCTCTCTGGATAGAACACGGTGTTACTCTTCCCCAGCAACTGGTTATTTATTGTGATAATGTTGGTGCAACAAATCTCTATTCTGATTTGGTCTTCTACTCACGTATGAAACATGTTGCTTTTGACTATCAATTTATCCGTGAATAGGTTCAAAATAGTCTCCTACGAGTATCACATGTTTCTTTTGCTAATCAACTTGCCAACACTCTTACCAAACCTCTTACTCGTTCTCAGTTTGACTCTCTCAAGGGCAAGATTGGACTTGCCCCGCGGTCGTCCATCTTGTGGGGGCATAATAAGACTATACAATCAAATTGAGAAAATCAAGTTAATGAGTTGAGAAAAATATTCTGTAAATATTTTGTTTGTATCAATTAGGATATCAATTATATTATTAGCATCAATTAGGATCTTACCATATATTCTAAGTGTGTAGATTCATTATGTATATAAATATAGGCATTGTATTGTTACATCATTTATCCAAATCAATAAACATTTTTTTCACTATCATTGTATTTGAAAAATTTGTTTGTGAAAAAATCATCAATCCACACATACCCTTTATTTCATTCATTCCTTTTGGCTCTAACTCTCTCTTCTTGTTTCCTTTTTCTTCCTACACCTTCCACTTCATGTTTCCATTTTTTTCTTTTCTGTTCCATTCCAAATCTTTTGATTCTTTTTTTTTTCTCTTACGAACTCTTAAAATAACAAAATTGAGCTAATTTCTCTAATTGTTTGTTTTAAAAAAAGTTCAGAAAAATGAAGAGAGTACATGGGTGTTTCATTGTTATGTCTGTCAACCATGACAAGCCAAGAAAATTTTCTTTTAAACGTACCCACCACGTCTATTAATGGGGACTATTTTTTGTAAATATTGGCTTGTCAGTTCTGACCTTTTTATTAAAAAAAACCACAAGGGCTCTTTCCATCCAACAGCTAGATTGGATTTAACGAATCTTTTATCAACCATTACAACAACTCCAACGACTAAAAAATCTCTACAAAATCAAAAGAACTTCAATCTCACACCAATCTCTCACTTTCTCTCTAAAATTTTCTCTCAACTTTCACTATTCTTTCTCTTTCTTTTCTCTCTAAAATTTTCTCTCAACTTTCACTATTCTTTCTCTTTCTCTCTTTCAACAAGCCACCCCATTTTTTATCTTCCCATTTAATATTTCTCTTTCTTTGGCTTCCACCCTTGCCTCATTTATAGACTAGTATTAGCAGCCACAAGGAGCTTTATCTTTATAGTTCAGCCCCAAGTCTAAAGGTAAGTGATGCACCTACCTTTTCTCTTAAATATATTGTTTTAATATGCTATTGTTACGTATGCATTATTACTTTTTTCTTGTCTTATTTTTTAGATAATTAATTAATTGTTATATTAAATTAATATAGTCCTAGTATTTTGGTTAATAGTTCATAAGATTATACTAATCCACTATTAAATGTAATTTCATTTGTAGTGTTTAAGAATAAATTAATGTAGTATTAATTCTTTGCTGCATACTTTTAGAAATAGGTGAAATTAATGTAGTATTAACATATGATTTATTTATGTTTAGAATTAAATTAATCTTGTGTTAGCTTGTAATTTATTTCATAATTGATAATATTAAATTTCGTGCACATATATGACATGTGTTTTGTTTTGAAAATTTAATTAATCAAGTTGTAGCATTTATTGTTTTATATTTTTTAATTGATCATATGGTTAGTTAGTTGATAATTTATTCGGTGAAATATATGATTAAGAATAAATTAGTATTAATATTTTGTTGCGTATTTTTAAGAAATAGGTGAAGTTAACATAGTGTTAACATGTGATTTATTTAATGTTGTTTATAATTAACTTAATATTGTGTTAGGTTGTTATGTATTTCGTAATTGATAATATTAAATTTCTTACACATATGACATGTATCTTGTTTTACAATTTTTAAGATTTAATTATTTCAGTAATAACAATGATGGGTTAAATACCAAAAATCCCCCTGTGGTTTTTGAATTGAGCATGTAATTAGCTCCTTAATAATTTATTTGGTAAAATATAAGCAATCATTTTAATTTTTAGGATTAATTACGTTAATATTAGATAGTTTTGTACTACATGCTATCTAATTGGATGCAATACCTCCAACAAATTACCCACATGGCAGTTGGCCTTAGTCAGTGGCAGGACACTGATCCATTTCCATCTCACAATATCCCCTGCCAAATGCCAATCAAACGTGTCCCTAGCCAAGCACGATGTTATGCTTGTGGAGGTACATATCATAGGCAAGGCACACACCCAGGTGATGATGATGACTTAGAACTAGTTCAGCAGGACACTCAGGCAAACCCTCAAATGCACCACACATTGGCTGGTGCGCAGTTCATGCTATTGCCCAACTCAACATATACGTATAATGCATACGGCTCTTTCTCTACATGTAATCCCATTCCAGTATTTAGGTACACTGCCACTGCCTTTGTCTCTTTTTTAGGTGAGGCTAAGGCCAATCCCTCCCAGGAGATGATGACTTTTACCCTATCTTTGATTTCCCTAGTGGTTCACGAGATATATCACCTGCACTAGACCATCCAAACTACTCCATTCTCAATCATCCTCTACCTGTTCCTATTCCACACTAGTCTATATCTACTCAGAACCACTACTAGAAAGAAGACTACCACACTTATAGTGGTGCATACAGTGAAGGTAGCAGTGAGACTGCAGCATCGACTGACAAGGATGATGCGTCAAAGAATGATGTGATCGAGGATGATACGCCATCGGTCTAGGTTCTAAGAGTGCCTGGGAAGTCTGAGAGGCAATGGCTCAACTATAAAGCAAGCAAAAGAAGCACAAGAAATTTTGTTGCACAACAACACCTCACAATAAGATCAAGAGGTATGGAAATCCTTGAATTTGACATTTTCTATCCATTTTTTAAGAATAAATTAGTTTATTTTCTGCCCTTTGATTATTTGATATTTAGTTTATTATTTAATTAATTTAATGAATTAGTTCGCTAGCATTTTTTACATATCTAATTTAATGAATTACTTTCTCATTTTTTACTATTATTTCTTTTTTATTTAGTATAATTTCATTTACAATTAAATAACTATTTTATTTCTTATGCATAACTATAATTTAAATTAGATACTCATAACGTCAACTTAAACTTAGATAATACCTTTAATTCAAATATTAGGTGTAATCATATTAGTTGAATAATTACAGATGCAACTGTAAACAAAAAATTTTAAATTTTAAAAATAAAAAAGACTATTGCATATGCCAATATTTGCAATTTTTGTCCTCATTGCATCCGTCTTTGAGGGAAAATTTATTACTCACTGCATTTGACAAATGTGACAAGCATAAGGATGACAATGGGGGCGGGGGGAAATTTTTCCCCCCATTTAGCCCCGCCACCCATTTGAAAAAAAAGATATATATATGTACATAATTATATATAATATTTAATTTAATTAGTTATAAATTTATAATAATGATATTATTTGTTATATGTATCATTTAATGTATATTAGTATATGTAATATAATTGGTATTATCAATTATACTACTAATTATACATGTCTATTAATAAAAATTATTAATTATTTATACTAAATTTATTAATACATTTATATTACATTTCTAACTACACTTAATACAATAACAATTTTTTCTAAAAAAAATAATAATAATTTAGCAATTGTATTTGTATCAAAAGTGAAAACTTGATTATTTTAGTTATATTTGTTTTGTCATATTAGATTGTATTCAAATAACTTTTGTTTAATTATTTTTATGAGTTTCAATTGTGAAGTTATAGTGAATAATAATTTGGTGATGTGTTGATATTTTAGCACTTGATTATTTGCTAAAATTTAATTATAATGAAATATAACAAAATTTTGTTAACCTCGCGGGGGAAGTGGGGCGGGGCAGGGCAGGAGCTGGGTAGGGGAAGCCGGGGGCGGGGGACGGGGTGGCGGCGGGGGGAATTAATAGGCAACTGGGATGGGGGTGGGGGAGGGGTCCCCCGCCCCAACCCTACCCCATTGCCACCCCTAGACAAGTATGCTAAAAACAATTCATTTCTTAGCCCGTCACGTTTGGTACACACGACAAATCTATAATAAGAAACACCCTGTACTCTTCTCATTTTTCAAACTTTTTTAATACCAATATTTAGAGAAATTACCCACAAAATTGGCTAAAATTCAACATCACATTAAAAGACACTAATTTTAGACTAATAATAAACTACATCTTACATTTTTTAACTTATGTTGATTTACACTTACGTTTTTTTTAATCTTTTTGCATATTTTTCATAATTAGTTACCCAGATTTTCTTTGTTCTTTCCAAAATCTAGGTAAGTAGTTATGAAAATATACAAAAAGATAAAAATTGAAAAAACTTGGCAAAAATCGACATAAGTCAAAAGTGATAAGTGAAGTTTATTATTAGGATAAAATTAGATTCTTCTTAATGTGATGTAGAATTGTTGTCCATTCTATTGTTTTAAGAGTTTATACAAAGAAAAAGACAAGTATATAAGATTTAGAGTAAAAAAAGGAAATAAGAAACAGCATGTGGAGAAACAAAAAACAAAAGAAAAAAAAGGCAATGGAAAATAATAGAATTTTAGAGAGAGTTAGAGTGGTGCTAGGAAATGGGGGAAGGAATTACTGAGATAGGGATTAAGTGAGATTTTGCTGAGTAGTAAGATTTCATTGGTAGGTGTACACAACTGGGTTGTTAGGATAATCTTGATATACTTATTATTCTCTTGCAAAACTTAGGATTTAAAATTCTTCCCTAAAAAAGTAAATAAAGGTTGAAGAAAACCAAAATTAAAGCAAAAATTTGTGCCGATGAAAAAATAATAGATTGAAGAATGTGGAGATTTTACAAGAAGGCTTGGATGGAGTTTAAAGAAGTAGAAAGAGACTACTATTTCTTCAGTCAGCATGGTCGAAAAAAAAAAAGATGACAATGTCGAATATTAAATGTAAATTGATGATGTGGCTAGTTGTAAACCACTCGGTCTACGGCTCAGCCTATAGATTGAGTCGACACAAGTTTTTGCCTATACACTAAAGGATAGTAAATAGTATATGCTCTAAATTAGTATAGACGTTCGGAAAATGATATCAAGAGTGAAATATTTTACTAAAGTTTTTTGTGTTTATCTTTATCTTCAATAAATTTTTTCTTGCAAAAAAGATATTTTATCTTTCAAATGATCAATGTTTTTAAAAATAGGCTAAATTTTTTGATTCAAGAGAAGATTTCAAATCTTACAAGGAAGAAAGGGGAAAGGGTAGGGTCTGAGAGTTGAACTAGCTAGGAAGCTCGCCATCACTTCGATATTGTCCCCAAGACCGAGGTATCAACTTATTCTTTCATTTGAAATAAAATAAGAGATCAATTATAATTAATCCCCAAAAGTATACATTGATTCTCACTTTATCCTATAACATTTTTTTTGTAACTTAATCCCATGAGGAACAAACCTATCCCTATATTATATTAAAATTTTATTTTTATTTTCCTTTTTTCCTTTTCAATTAATATTAACTTATGATTGAATATTGATCACTCCAATTCATTGTAATATTTATTAGGGAATATATTAATGTTTGATTACTTTTAGAAAAATGGTGAGAAAAGAATTCAATAAGTGAAAATTCATTGGAGTTAAAAAGAATAGATAGATATCCAATTAATCAACATGTGAATGTGATTGTAAACACTGAATAATTTACCTAATTATAAGGATAAAAAATAAAATTTTGCAATTTCCTAGATTGAAAAATGGACGAAATTGAATAGAATATAATTGATTTGTAATTGAATAGTTATAAAGGGAAAATATATATATATATATATATTCATGTTTGTAAATTAGAATAGACATCCTAAACATTTGGTTAACATGGATTGCAACAAATAAAAGAGAGATAGTTAATTTAGAATTTCTATATGTAAAAAAAAGTAATAATAGAAAATAAAATCAATTAAAGTTTGATCCTTTGATGAAGATAAAGGAACTTTTTATTTGCTCAAGAGTAGAGGTGTTAAAATGGGTGATTTGAGCGGGTTATGATTGGTTAAAATGGGTAATGGGTATAACTGAATCAACATATTTATACCCATTTAATTAGATTGGTATAAATGAGTAAGTCAAAAAATGAATTGGGTAACCTAATTACCCATTTATAACCCATTTATTTTAACTTTTTGTAAACTCATTTAAATTCATTTTTGCAAACTAAATTATCAATTTATACCACCCTTTGCACCCATCATCAGTTTTAAATATTTACTTATAATACTCAATAAGTCTAATTACTAATTATTTTCACATCCGCACTCTATGTCGCAAAATTACATACTATTTAATAATTGAATAATAAGACTATAAAAATTTGAACTAAGTACCATAAAAGTTAATATAAAAACTTAATCAAAAAATTTTGAACCCCTAACATTTTTTTTTGTGTAAATTTAAAATTTCATTTTGGAAAGATAGGAAAAAAGGCTAAAACTTGTGATAAATTGGTAATGTTGAAAAATGAGCAAGTTAAAAATTAAGAGAAAATAAAATGATAAGATAAACCAACAAATAATAATAATAATGAAACAAAAGTAGTTAACATAATGACAAAATGAAAATTCTGAAAAAAAAGGCGAGAAAAAAAAGGAGGCTTGGGAGAAAACAATTCTAAATGGGTTAATTGGGTTTGATGGATTATCCAGGATTATCCAATAATACCCATTTATTAAATGGGCATTATTGGATAACCCATTTATACCCATATGCAAAAATTTAAAATACCCATATCTATCTATCTATTCATGGACGGGTATGAGTAAATTTAGCTAAATGGGTTTGTTTGCCACCTATACTCAAGAGTAAGAATTTAAAAAAGAAAAACTAATTTAGAAAAAAGAAATGGGAAAAAACAAATATTAGAGAGGAAGTTCTATCTTGCGGGGGGTTGAGTAACACAAAAAAAGGTTAGAAGACAAATTGAGAATTAGTGTATGTGGGATAATTATAAATAAACCAAAAATAAGTGATTAGATTATTTCTTGTCCAAAAAACAAGTAGGGATGGCAGTTGTAGGCATGATAACATGACATGAACATGACTCAAAAGAAACCTTATCGAAACATGAGATAAAAAATTTTTTCTCACAATTCAGTACCAAAATAGGGGCTAATTTGTTAGAATATATGTGTAAAAAAAACATCAGTCAAATGTAGCTCTGACATAGGGTATTTCTCAATCTATACCTACCGTGCTGAGAATGAATTTTCTCACGGTCAGAACCTCTGCAAAAATTTCAGTGCGGTCAGCGAGCAATTTTTTTTTAAAATCAGCCTGTCCCCAGCCGTGCTGACTAGGCATGGCAGGGGACAGGCGGTCAAAAAAAAACAAAAGGGCCAGGGGCCTTTGGCAGGCTCCAAAGGCTGACAAAGGCCGATATGTTTATGGCAAGGGACAGGCGGTCAAAAAAAATAAAAGGGCTAGGGGCCTTTGGCAGGCTCCAAAGGCTGACATGTTCTGCATGGCGTGGGATGGGTTATGGGCTAATGTTAACATGGTCTAATGTGTAAGTTCCTTGAAGAAGACGAAGGTGCGTGAGATGCATATACAATATGTGACAGCCCCGCCTTCCCTTAAAGCGTACCAAAGGGGTTAGCGGACTGCCTGCCCAACTCTCGCCAGGACTACTAGAACGGTTGTATACAACTAAAACGTTCCAAAATATTTTAGCGCGCTCAATGAATCAAAATCACGAAATGAAAATGGGAAAAACGGAGCCGCACATGAATAGTGCCGTACCTGTTCGAAACCTATATAAGTGCAATAACTTTATATACTCCAAGAAAGGGACATTTCCAAACCAAAATAACACATGAACATTAGCAAACACTTTTATATACGCATAGTTACAAATTTACATTTCAAAAGAAATGTTGGATCCAAGTACATGTATGGATTTCCCAACTATCGAGGAGCTATACAAAAGAATATTAAAACTAGCTCAACTCGGCTTCAAAACATCATAGTTCCCAAAAGGTTATTCCCTGTAAGGAAAACAAAGTAACAAAAGTGAGCTTACGCTCGTGAGGTACCAACAAGACACACCAGTAAACATATTTTATCACATAGTGACCCCAAAACTCATAAACACAATAAGTCAATATAAAAGGATACAATTGGCTCTCAAGAGCCACTTTCCCCTTGCCGCACTTGATCTCCAACCCGTTAACACTCCGTCAACCTTTAAAGAGAAGAACATCGTGTAGGTCCCCACTTTACTCCATATCCCTTCCACCGGTCACCCCCTTACCGGGCCGAACACCTCACAGTAACAAAGAGGGTAATACTCGAATATACCATAAGGTCGAGGAGTTAACACTCCACTCGACTGCAGTAAACCCAGGTCCCTTATTGATTCGCCCAACCCCTTACCGGCTCGATTCGATTGAAGACCAATGGGGTATGAGCTCAGATAGCACAGTTAAGTTGTCAGGCAGAGCCCTCAGCCATGTCAAATCACACATGTAGACAATTTCACATTTGACAGTAACAGCAATACAGATAAGAGATCGAGAGCGATAAAGTACACTCTCGTCTCATTCAAGCCATTCAAGTTCACATAACAAGTATACACAATCATTTAAGCATTAGACCATATAATGGTACACTCACCAAGGTAAGTAAGCAAATTCACAAGTTAGCTTCAGGCGTAGGCGTCGGATCACCGGCACGACCTATACAACAAGAATATCACAATTAAGACTCGAACACGAGTCAAAACAAATCCACACACTACGAAAAATAAGGCCCAATAGAATGTATAAGTGCATAACCAAGCTAGGGAGAGTCCAGAAATGAAGTTTATGCCCTAAAATCAAAAGACAGTTTTGACGTCATTTAGCGGAACGGACACAACTGGAGCTACACTTATCGGATTGGGGTACAATGTATACCGTTTTGAAGCTAAGACAGAGAGCTATAACTTTGATGAAGACTACTTAGTCCAGTTCTCACCCTAACTAAATCAAATTTACCAAAACAACTCCAAATTTTTCAGTTCGAAACTCACTATGGAATTCAACTAGCAGTCCTGATTCATTCACTCATATCTCAACACACACAACTCCAATTCAGGTAATTCCAAAGCCATTTGAAAGATAAGATACAAGGCTATAATTCTTAAGAAGACATCAATAACCAATTCGGTAATATTCCTGGTCAAACTAGCCACATACAGAGGCTGATTTTCATTTTTGACAGAAACAGGACAGCAGGGGTAATTTTGTCATTTCACAGGATATCCTGCTCCGATTGAGCTGAAATTTTGCAGGCAACTATAAAACATCATTCTCTACAACTTTCATGTTTTAGTTTAAGGCAGATTCAGCCTCTAACATGCTCAAATTAATCCAGACAGAACAGGCCTGTTTGGAACCCTAAAGCTGAAAATCCCTCAAAATTTGGAAATTTCCACAAGAAACCACAATAACCACATAGAGGCTCCAAATTATCTCATTTAAGACTATCAATCCATAGCCAACCACAAGATACTATATAAAATAGAAAATTCCTCAATAAATAGGAAAATTTGAACAACTCAACCATAAGTCACAAAATAATCCACAAAATGACATGCTCTACTACTAGAAATCCTTAATTGATCATTATTAACATGAGAGGGAAGATATTTAACACCTCACCTTTGCAACTCCAAGAAACAAAACAACTAGTGCTTGTTCTTCACAAATAGCTCCACTCAACACCTTAAACTAGCTTAGCAACTCACTTTTGTGGAGAAAGTTGGAATTTAACCGGTAGGTTTGCAAGATTCAAGCTAGAAATGAAGGAAAATTGAAGAAGCTCTCTCTCTCTTTTCTCTCTTGTTGCTCGGCCAAGAAGGAGGAAATGGAAGATGATTTTTGGTCAAAATTAGTTTAGTAAAGGTAAAGAAAGACTAGTCAAATGCCAACCTCCAATCACAATGCAACATGTGCCCATTTCAAGCTTATCTCATTTCTTTTGTCTTGCAAGACTTAATTAACTAGCTAACCTCTAATTAGCTCACAATACCATGGAATATAATCCCTGTATACGAAACTTAACCTAATCGGCCGAATAATACGCACGGTACGCACTAGTGGGTCCCACGTCCTCTATACACTTCTAAAATCTCATGGACTAAGTTATACTAAAAAAAATGATTTAAAAACTATATTTACTCATAAAAATTATCTAGTAAATTTTCCTAACAAAGAAAATATAGAAAAGGCATGCATTCAAATAAACTAAAAGCTAGAAAATAAGAAAATTTTTGGGTTCTCACACAATAGACTTACGAGGAAATTAAGAAAAGGACTAGACTGACGCTGGATTGTAAATAAAACGGCTGGCAACTCAATTCGCCCAAAAAAAAATCACCAAAAGGCCGAAATTTTGGGGTTGCCTTTTGGTTTCCCCATCATTATAAAAACCAGAGGTTAGAATAGAATGTAAAGGAAAATGGGATTGGATGAAGGTAAAAAGTTAAAATAGATGTGAATTTTGTTTGCCACTTATCTGTTCTGTGCGCAAGTAGGATTAATTAATGGAAATTGGTTAGTGACAATTATATTATTATTATTACACCATATTATGGAGCAATAGACTTGCTTACTTGGGTTAATGTATTTATTTTAAAAATTAATGAAATGAAGTATATTTAGGATTATGGTTAAAATTTAGTTTAATCAGGTTATTTTGAAAAAGCTTGGTAATGAAATTTATTTATCATGGATGGCTGTAAAATTCTAATTTACTAAGATTTATTATAAAAATTATATAACCGACTATAAAGAAAGGCCAGGACTCCAAAAATGAGAAATTATATCCATTTTTTGCAAATGTTGAGGCCCTAGCATAATTATGCAAAAGTTAGGGGATAAATTATAAATATATTTTATGGACTTAGATGAAAATTAGTGAACATAAGAACACAATCACATTTTCAGAAAATTAAAGAATGCCTAAAATACATAAAATATCTAAAACTACATATTAAAAGAAAAACAAAGGAAAGATAAAAACAAAAGCTTGGTCCATATTCTTTAAGCCAACGAGTTCCATAACAAAATTGGACACTTGGCTGAGGCGCCTGATCCAAACAGAAATTACCTGCATGACTCTAATACAATGAATGTAAGTCCAAATCAAATATACGTCTAATACAATGTTGTTAATTTGAAATACTAAAATTAGTCATTTTTTGCTATAAACTTGCAAAACGAACTTCGTATGCCTTGAAAGAAAGACACAAAATCATGCAGTCCATAACTTATATTCAACTATATTGCACAGTAAAAACCCTAAACCTAAACCCTAAAACCTAAAACCCTAACTCTAAAACATTAATGCAAAAACCCAAACCCAAAATTCCTAAACCCTAACTTTAAAAATCAAGTTCCGTCAAAACTTTTTTTTTTCCAATGTCAACCGCTACCGTGCTGACTGTGCACGGCAGCAGCTGCCCAAATTGCACAACATTCCTGCCAAAGGCTGACAAAGGCCCCTGGCCCCTTTTTTTTGACCGCCTGTCCCCTGCCCCTGTCGTGCCTAATCAACACGGCTAGGGACAGGCTGATTTTTAAAAAAAAAATTTTGCGCGCTGATCGCACTGAAATTTTTGCAGAGGTTCTGATCGGCTGACACCATCTTGTGGGGAAGAGAAAATTCATTCTGCTGTTGTGCCGAGTCAGCACGGCAGGTATAGATTGAGAAATATCTTGTGTCAGAGCTACATTTGACGAATTTTTTTTTTATACATATATTCTAAGAAATTAGCCCAAAATAGGTCTCATTGGATCAACTCATGAGTTGATACAATTAACCTATTAGTAACTTGATAAAAGTCAAAGAGTTGACACGTGAACTCCAATATGTGATAATCTGTGATACATGCACTCTTATAACCTTGAATGATTGGCCATATTTGGACTTTATTGTTATATTATATGTTACTGTTATCATCATAACAGTGTATTACTATTACTATACTATTTTTTATATTTTATCTTTGGAAGCTCCCTTTAGAAATCACACCAAAAATTTTAAATTTAAAATCAATTATTTTAAACCTACTTGGTTTTCTCTTATATCTATACCAAATTTCTTTGGATTTTTCCCTTGAACTCACAAATAAAATGGTCTGATTTGAACTTCTTTTCTAAATAGACAATAAAAGCCAAAGGTAAAGGTTATTCACACCAAAATTTTCTAAAAAAATTAAATTTTTGGAAAAGAGAAAAAACACTAATTTCATAATTGTTTAGATAGTTTAATCCTTCTAAACAAAATAATAGAGCTAAAAAAGTATTATATTTATTCACAATAAATTGTTGGATTAATTACATTTGTATTTACCTCCCATGAGGTTTAGCCAAACTACCGGCATAAACACATTTTCCAATCCAACTTTTCATATTTCCAACCACCTTTTCATCTCACATATATCACAATACAAAAAGTATTGCAGTACTTATTGCAAATAATATTTCAAATAATACTCTATTCAAACACTCCCAGTAATTTTTAATCCATAACAAAAAAAAAAGAAAAAGAGAAAGTTACTTTACGGTGCGATTCTATGAAATTATCTTTTTCCATCCTTGAGAGCTTGGTTTGGAAAGAATTGTTTTTTGAAAGACTACTAATATAATTATTTTCCATTGATGAAAGACTACTAAGGAATTAGTTTCCTAGAAATAAACTAAAAAAGTTACTCAAAAAATTTTACCAAATCTGGATGAAGTGAAAAGTAGAAGATAAGAACCAAAAAAAAAAGGAAAGAACATAAAGTTGTACACCTAAGACTCCCTTCACATCCAAGCCCTGTTAGCTCCATCCTTGATGTATTCCTAAATGCTGATAAAACTTTTGCTCCCTCGTCATTCATCTTGCTCTTGTCCATCACCCTACTTTGGCCAAACCCAAATTCATGTCAAGCCAGAAATTCCACTAATTAATGGGATGGTTTTAAACCGTCTCTGTACGTATGAATGCACTTGTGAATTTGAAATTGATTGCAAAAGAAACCACATCTAGTACAATTTGTCGTTCAATTCAGGGATTTTTCATCGAACTTTGAATGGTGGCTCTTGACACCTAGATCTTTCTATTGGATTTCTTGGATTTGATGTTAGTTTTGTTTGAGATAAAGTGTAGGCAACAATGGCAGTCTAAATTTCTAATTTTTGTTTGATTCAAGAGGATGGAAAGGTGCTTGCTAAAGCCTTGCAATTGACAAGTTTGGGCTAGGTGTGTGATTTAAAAAACATCCGATGGATTAGGTGTTCTTAAAGGTGTTTTTCAAAATACTATTGCATTCATTGTATATCAAAAAAACATTTTAGATGGTCCATTTGGATTCGGTATTTTTGGGATGTAAGATTCAAAAAATTACCGGGATATTTTTTAAAAATTTGTTGAACATTACCTGCCACAACCACTCACCACACTTCCCCTACTCCACTAACGCCACCCCCTTCCCCCTCCTCCTCTTTCCTTCATCCCTCCTCCTCCTCCCTCTTCCTTCCCTTCATTCCTTCTTCTCCCTTGTCCCTCCATTCCCTTCCCCCTTCCCCACAATCCCCATCCTTTTCATTCTCGATCTAGTCACGAGTCCTGACGTCTCCATCTGCAACTAGGTCGAGGGAGATAGGAAGGGGGGTTATAGGGAAGGGAGAAGGGAGGAGAGGGAAAGGAATGGGAGCAAGGAGAAGATGAAAGGAGGAATAAGGGAAGGAAGAGGGGGAAATGAGAGGAAGGAAAGAGAAGAAAGGGGGAGGAAGGTGGCTACGATGGAAGAGGAAGGAGGGGAAGGGAGTGGCAAGTTCTATCGTGTGGTGGGTAGTGGTGGTATGTGGAACAAGAAAAAAGGGATAGGTTTGTTTTATTTATTTTTATTAAATGTACTTGAAATTGTGTGTATTTGAAATAATTTTTGAGATATTTTTGAAGTATATTATTGTAGATTCAAAAAAACAAAAATTAGTTTGTGGAAAACTTGCCAATCCAAGCAAAGTCAACATAAGGTAGAAGAAGAGATATGGTTTTGAGGAGTATATTAGAACTCCTAAAAAGTCTCAAAAGGTTTCGTTAGAATTGAAATAGTCAATATTTCAGGGAAAAAAAAGGAATTGGGTAGTCAACATTAGCTAACTGACGGGAGGGTTGTAATGGTTACAAGTTTATGGTTTTCAAGGCTGTCTTTTAATTTTGTCGAACTTGAGGGTCTGACTCGTAATTTGGTCATACCACAAGGGAGCTAAATGTAATTGATTCCAAATTGTTTTGGAGTCCCTCCTAAATTTATCATGAACATAGTTTAATTCCCTCCTAAATAAGTTATTAGTACCAAAGTTTTTTGTAGGCCTTCCTGAATGTAAAATGGAAGTAGTTTAGTTGCATCCTAAATTGAATATTTGAACAAAATGTTGAAAGATAAAGTGTGTTTGGATTGAAATGATTTAAAAAAAAATAATTTGCTTCACAAATTTCAATTACCTTTTTATCTCACATACATCACATCACAAAAAGTGTTACAATAATTATCTCAAATAAATCATCCAAATAAACTCCTATCCAAGTCTTTTCAAGAATCCACACCAAATTTTAAACAAAAATAAATTTTTAACTTCCGTCCTAGCAATTCCCTAGAATATGAAGTTTGTTGCTTTGTATTTCATTAGTAGTTTGCAGGTTTTTGTGACCCAAGATGAGATAGATGAGTTCCATGCCCAAATTATTATATCCAACCCGGTAAAGAACTCAGCAAAAAGATTAGTGGATGAGTCGAGTCAGTGGTTCAATCGATCAGTTAGTGATTGAACCATTGGGTAGCTAAAATAATATATTAATTGTCTTATTATTGTACGCGATAAAATTTTCAAGTCTGCAAAACGACAAGAAAAAGAAATACACGACAAATATGTACTATATAAACTTAAAAAAAAATATGTAGGTACAATCTCTGGAAGTTTCTCGAACTTATGGAGAGCTTTCTTCGATTCTTCTCCTCGAACACCAATCCAAGGGCTTCGCAGCTTGTTCTTGGATCAACCACCGATTCCTTCAAATCTTGATATGGAAGATTTGAATGACTTGAAGATACTTGAAGGCTCAAGCCTTGATATGCGGAAGACTTGAGGAGCTTTGAGACCCAGACCTTCGTAGCTTGAAGCTTCAATACTTGAGTGTATGAGATGCTTCTTGATATCTCTGTGTGTCCTTAGCTTGGTTGAGAGACCTCTATTTATAGTTGTAGCAAGAGGTGGAGGTTGAGATCATGTACACCACTCTACTTGCCTAGCAAGACGTACAGTCATATTAGGACTATGCTAGCCAAATATTATCTCTTCATTTTATATTTATTAATAAAGAGATAAGTAATCCCTTGATTGGCCAAACCCGTGGGGACACGTGACGTGGCGCCGTTTGACTGGTCAGGCCATTGCAGTATATAAGAGATATATTTGGATAAAACAACTCTAAATATTATCCCTTTAATAAGAAATAAATATTTAGATATTTATCCGATAAACATGTGATATGATGTGATTTGGTTGGTGGAGATATCCCTGCAACTTGAACTGATCTGGAACACCTCACCTTGACACGTGGCAAAATATAATTGGTCATTTAATAACCAATTTTTCCAAGTGTACATGCCATATGGCAATATCCGATTGGACAAAAATATTTTATAAACCAATGGTAATTTTTGGAATTTAATTAAAATTCCATTGTCTACAATTATGTCTAAAGTTTATAAAAGAAAGTGTTTTTCAATATTAATTATTGTATTCAGAAATATATATTTTCAATATATAAACATCAATAAAAGACTCAATTTCATTTTTCAGATATAGGTCATGTAGTGTAGTCAAAAACAAAATAAAGCTGTTTTATTTAACAATACAACAAGCTTTTAAAGAAATAGCTTTATTTTTTAGGTTAAATACCAAAAAGATTATTGTGGTTTGCCAAATATTCAAATTAACTTCCTATGATATGGAAATCTATATTTTAGCCCCTTGTGATTTTAACTAAATTAAAACTTGGACAAAAACTATCTAAACTAATAGTTGCATGCGATGTTAGAATTGCCCTTTATAAATAATATGATTAAATACCAAAAAACCCCTTGTGATTTGTCAAATGTTTAACTTAACTCCCCGTGGTTCGAAAACTTACATTCTAACCCCATGTGCAAACAATTTCAATAAGTCCTTTAGCAACTACATTATTAATTTTCTATGATTTGGAAACTTACATTATAGCCTCTCACAGTAAACAATTTCAATGAGTCCTTTAATGACTACATTCTTCTAGCAAGAGAAATAGTTGTGATAGGAATGTTTGAATCGATTAGGAGAAGGCTAATGCAACGAATTCAAGTTAGTTAAAACCACAGAGATTATAATGTAGGTATTCAAACTATAGGGGATTAGATTGAACATTCGACAAATTACAAGGGGTTAGAATGTAGGTTTTCTAACCATAGAGAGTTAAGTTGAATATTCGGCAAATCATAAGGGTCTTTTTAGTATTTAACTCTTGTTCTTTTATTACTATTTTTTTACCTAAATATGAAATTGTTCCTTAAATATACAATTATTGTCATGTGATGACAATATTTTTAGGTTAAAAGTTAAAATGATTTACTGTACAATAAGAAAGTAAACAAATATAGTCAAAGGGATATTTGGTTGACAAGCAAAAGTTTGGCCCAGTGGTAAAGTCTTTGCTTATGTAGTAGGACGTCCAAGGCTAAAACCTTGACAAACATATATTCCCACCCAAAAGCAAAGGCCTATCAGGTCACCCAAAATTCGACCAAGTTCCTGGGCGAACTGATGGGTCAAATGAGTTTAAGCAAGTTGTTCTTTATCTGGTCAATTAAGGGTCCAGCTAGACCTAGTGGCTGTCCAGATCGTGTAGTTCATTGCTGGGTCGGATCGGGTTTAATAAGGGCACCCCATGCTGCTACTTTTTTGAGAGAGAGTGAGCAATTGAGATGAGCAAATCCTCTAATGAAAAGATCAACTGATCAAGACATCGTGCTACAGTGCAGGTCTTTGACTATGTGAAAATAAAAAAAAGTCATTAATATAGCAACCATTGACAGTGATGAAAATGATTGAAAATTCTAATAGTCCTTTTTAGGTATTTTTTTTAATCATTTGTTTAATTTTTTTAAGTGTAAGTGAGAGGGATTAACTAAGACTTCTCACTTATATTTTCTCCCTCGAAACATCCAACTTATCACTCTCCCGCCTTTTTAGGTACTTTACCTATGATTATAATCTAATTGTCTCTTAACTCTTGCCACATTATTCAATGATTAAACTTTTAATGTCATCCAAAGGGTGACAAATTCTTTTTGTATATCTAACGGCGAAATTAAACTAATGGTTAGAACATCCAAAAGGAACTATAAAACTCCTCGAAAATATTATAATGTAGTTATTAAATCCAACCCGATAAGAAACCCGGTAGAGGAATCGGGCCAATGAGTCACTGGTTCAATCAGTGGATCATTCATTGAACTTGTAAGTATTGATTTAATATTTATAAATATAAAATAGTAATTTTAATACGCGTAAAATATCTAATAAAGTTCTTTTAGATACTAATTATTGAATTAAAAAAAAAGATAATGAATATATAGATATTAATAGAGGATTTAATTTCATTTTACCATACTGTTACATAAATAAATAATATAGTCAAATATAAAACAAAATCGTATCACTTGTTTTAAAAAATATAACATAATTTTTTCATTATTTTATTTTTGTTTAAAAATAAAGTAATTTTTTAACTATTCAAATATTGTCATTTTGAAAGTTAAAAGGATTAATTGAATAATTAAAAACGTAAGAAAATTTATTTAAAAAACATTTAGTTATCAAATAAAATCTAAGCAAGTGGTAAAGTCTTATGTACATTTAAATGATGATCCAATGTACAAATCTTATCACAAACATATATACACTTTGTTTCAAAAACAAAGACCCATAATTGTGGGGAGAGAGAGAGAGAGAGAGACTGAGTCAATTAGAAAATCGAGCTACTCCTAGTTGAACTATTAAGTTAAACAGGTTTGTTTGGGTTTGATCGGATTAATTTCTTGTCTGATCAAACTAGAGACCTGGTCCAGTCTGATGCTCAAGTCACTGGTTGAGTCGGGTTTAATAACTTATGGTGTATTATGTAATTTCCCCTCCATTCTACCCGTTAAAAAATCACATTCGTGTTGCATCAAAAAATTTCCAACAAATTTCCATCTAGAAGCCGGTCAACATTCCGAACATGAATACATGAATAAAGGATAAGCCATGAAGAATGATTCCGAAGTGTTAATGGTATGTTGCAAGCATCTTGTGCTGTAAAATATTTTGATAGACAATCATCCATACGAAATTTAACGCTTTTTGAATTTCAAAAGAAGTCAAGACAGTCTGATTGCTTAAAAGCTATCATGTGCTTGAGCGAAAGGCCCAGTGAAAAGAAAAAGGAAAAAAGAGTGATACGTAGTGCATGTACTTGAGCTACGTATAGAAAAGAAAAATAGGATAAGCAGCAAAAAATGACGAATCAAAAGCACTAAGTTGACAAAATTTATCGTGCCTTAAGAAAAAGGAGAAACTTTAAGACATTTCAGTTGTTGACTTGTAAAAATATCCCAAAATTTCTTACTTTAACATAAACAATCTCAATTCTTGAACAGAAAAAGTTTGGAAGAAGTAAACTTATCATTTTATTTGACCACCCAAGGAAAGATTTAAATTAAAACCAATGATCTTGAACATTATGAGCATCCTTCCTAGAAGCCAAAAAAAAAAATCAATCCGCATCTATTTTTTTTAATTTTTTTTAAAAAAAAATGTTTTCATGTAATTGTTCACTCAACAAACGTAAGTATGAGCTTCAGTAAATTTTCTTTTAAAATAATTATGCATATGATTGTAGAACTGCAACTTAACACACATGCTGAATAATATATACAGCATTTGGGCCTTTGCAGATGTACTAAAATGTTAGTAATACTACATTTTAACTATTTCCTAGCCAGATAAGATCTCATTGTGACCATGCCCATTTCAGCAAGTCAAAGGGATAACAAAGGCACAATAAAGATTAGATTACAATATTAATTTCAAGTGATACTAATGACCCTTTAATGATCTTTAAAAGAGTAATCCTAAAATAAAAGGTACTTCCAATGATCTTTTTTCCTAGATATATTTCTTATTTCACTTGAGGTGAGAGAATTTAGTATTTCAAAAAGAATTGGGATCCAAAAAAAAAAAGTAGAGCAAAAAGGAATATCTACAATCTCTATGACCATGACTAGTTCTTGTGAAAGCAATCCCCACTTATGTGAAGCAATTCCCTCCTGAATGAGAAACATACAAAATACAATTGACACTGAAATATTGCAAATCCAAATCATCATTTAGATCATATTGCAGACAAGTTATTGTGGAGGGGAAACTGGAGAATGAGTGTCAAAATCATTCTAGTAAGCAGTCCCAGTATATAATCCAACAAAGTCCCAACTCCAAATAGATTTTTCAAATCTACGAAATATACTCAAGCAGAGCATGTAGCACAGAGTTGAGTGATCTGAAGCGTAATTTAAACTGAAGCAGATGATAATCTGATAAATATATGATATGTACAAGTGGCCATGTGAAATCTCTTCAGAGCCTGTATCTAAAGATCAGTTAAACAGGGAATGAGACAGCTGTAGACCAGAGTTCCTTAGAATTTGAGCAAATTATGACAACTTTGTATCCAATTAAAAAATGATAAATCACAAGGTACAAAAAGCTTTGAACTCTTACACCACTCAATGTTGGGGCAGCTGCCCTCCTGACATCATCTTCCGTTCAGATAAGAAGATTCACATCCCATAGGGAGTCTTCTAATGGTTTGGTGGGAAAGTTACTACTCAAGCATTTCAGATGTGCCAACTTAGAACCCTTCAGACGAATGCTTCTCAATTCGATCAGGCTATATTTCATTGAAGGACGCGGGGTTGACAACCGCTCCGGAAGGTGTAACACCATTTATACATGATGTAACATCATCTGTACAAGGTGTAACAATAGAACAACAGCGAGTAACATTAGAACAACATTTTTGTGGGTCCCACACGGCGTGAAAATCGAGTTACAAGACGTGATCTGAGCCGCACAAATTCTTGAGGCCTCATCTAGGCCGTGAACTGCCTCATCTAGGCCGTGACAACCGTCCAGGCCCCTCGTCCTTCATTGAAAGGGCTGACAAGCCTCATTTGCAGCATTTGTCATCTAAATGGAGAAAAACAAGGCGATAAGGCATTTTGATCATCACAAGGTTAAGAGCAATAATAATTACACTCCAAAAAATGAAAGCAGCAGATTCAGAAGTATATGCTTGATTAGAAGAGTAAGGACATATGATTACTTAAAAATCCAACCAGGAGTTTTCCCATGTATTGGCTTTTCCATCTGTCTGTTCATTACCTTGTAATTTACCTTGTAAACAATGGGATTCACAATTTCACAAGTTTAAAATACATGGCAATCATGAAGACCTCTTTGATTCTATTGATTATGAAAATATGATGAAATCACAAATAGATCAGAAGTGGCGGTGAAAATCAAATAAGTTTTCTTGAATCAGTATAACTTCATCACAAAGAGAAGTACCTCATGAGTGAAAATCCCTGTAGCCAGCTAGAATCATCTTTCATGCAGCTTCTGCGAGAGCTCTAAGCCTCAAGAGACTCTATCTGTCCTTCTCATATATTTTCCAGGGACTCACCAATGTGAATGTAGACTCTCAAACTAGACTTAGAATTGCCTTTGACCATATGAAGAAATGACATCAGACAATGAATTGCCCAATGAGAATTAACCGATGCAGAAAGCATTGCACTCACACAGACTTGTACCTTAACCTTCTCATTTTGGAATTAAAGTGCAAGAGTCTTCCTTTTGAAAGAGCCCAGACAGATTCCCCCAAGTAAAAAAGTTTTCCTACTTTTTCTTGTCCAGCTGCAAAGGATGACTTGAACTGGGACAATTTAAGACCTAAATCTTGGGATCCATATCCTCATTGCATAATCTTAGATAATATAGCAAAGGTTGCTGAAAAGATGCCTTGCCTTAGCTATTCATAGTGTGTCTTGTGAGCAAAAAACAGTGAGCTACCATCAGGCCTTAGTCAACAGCGTTTTTCATTCCACGTTACTGATTTTATGCCAAGCCTTGCTGAGTCCAAAGCACAGCAAATATGAATAATGTACAGCATAAAAAGAGTTATTAAAATTCAATTCTTAGAAGATAATAACATCAATCAATGCTTGATTTTTAAAGGAATGAAATGGTAGAATTAGTTCTTGAGAAGTTAATACTAACATAAGAGTGCAAGTAGCTTAGGTGGAACCCAGCATCTCAAGTTACCGCCACTGGAAAACCTTTTGCACCTGCAGTATAGCCCAAGTCAAATTTCATTGAAGGGATCAAGCCATCTTAAACGACGTATCTAGACTTTGGATCTTGTTCAGATCCCTCAAATATTATAAGAAAACTGGTTTCAATAGGAATAGTCCTTACGTTCTTTTTTTTTTTTTTTACTTGTTTGTTGTTTTTCTAATTTTAGTTTGTTTGCAAGTACCATCAAGGTATTTGACTTGCCCATTTAAAGGACTTAAGAATTTTTGCAGAGTTCGAAAAATAACTCCAAGAAATTTGCATGGACATTCCTTTTCACTGGGAGATTGCCATCCACATGAACTGTATTGCCAATGGGGTAGATCCTTTCCCTCAAAAATTCACTACCTGAATGATATCTATTACATATTCATGTATAGTTTTAGCGTCAAACATTACCTCTCCTACATCAAAAAATTTGGCCTTCTCCAGGTAGAGTCCATTACCCTGATTTGTTTTAAAGACACAAAATAAGAAATATCTTAAGATAGACTCGAGAAATTTATGCAACCTTGAGATACTAACCATGTAATCTAGCTTTTACATCAACCTTATAATAGCCCCGAAGCTTGGGAGAATAGCTTATGCTCATAGTGATTCATAGATAGGAAACTTCACATGTCTTCAGAGACTTCATCAGAACTATAGCACTAGAGCAACTGTCTGACAAACGACAGTTGCATTAGAGAATTAACAGCATAAAAGAATGTAATCTCGTAGCTAGTAACATAGTTCAACAGACAAGTATAGCCCAGTAGGGGATAAAAACTAACTCCAAAACTAAGGCATGCACAACCTCAAAGTATTATGGTTTGCTAACTATAGAAAACAAGTAATTTCAGCATTCAGCTGCAAGAAGGAAGATATGAAACTTCATTGTTCAATCACTGCATACCCAGTAAAATTAAAAATACCAGATTGCCTGTTATTTCACCTAGAAGTTCCATTTGGAAGATATATGAAGAAATTGCTTTAGGGCACTACTTGACTGTTCAACCATAAGACAAGCTTCACTATTTGTTGATAATTCTTGATATTTAAGGCACTAATAACTGAAAAATGAATGGAAGCTTTACAGGTGATTTTCCTGTCTATTTTCCACTTTACAGAATACTACAGGGGGTTAAGTGAATAATATTGAACAAGAGGAGCATTATGGTGTGGTCAAATGCAAAACCATGGGTAATAGTAATTTCCCTTTAGAATATTGAAAGACAAGCCAAGATGTTATTGATTGATAACAAGTTCTAGTACTTTGTTTTAGCAAAAACCGACTTTACTTGTCTAGAAGTTTCGCTCCTGGATACAACCCAGAACAGAATTTAAAATTAAAAAAAAAAAGTCAGAGTAGGAAAAACAAAAGTCCAGAACTGAATTTAAAGATGTCCTGGATATAAACCAGGACTGGATATGCAATGTATCTACTAAGTGCATAAGCAAGGTAGAAGGAAAACAAGATGAGCAAATTTGAAGAAACTTCATGTTGCTCAGAAAATTGAACTTTCAAAAATTTCAGCTGCAATTCACAACATAGCCATAAATTATAAATCACATCATTATTTAAGTGATGAAAAAGGAAACACGAAAACGTATCCTGCAAGAACTACATCTGATCTCCAAAATCTCAGTTCTTGGGCAGCCACAAGTAAACGTAGGAGGGAAAAGAGTTATTTGGCAGAGCCGGACACCAAGTAAAGACCACAAATGAATAGTCATCCGGAAAAATAAAATATTAATCTCTCTCTCACACATACACCTCAGCAAAAAAGTTCACAGGGCCAAGCAAGATCTTTTGCATCAATTGTTTAGCAGAAAGAGTATGAGGAGGAAATGATGAAAGAAACTTATAGAGGAATTCAGAGGATCTTTAATTGGGAAATTTACATTAGCATGAACTTTACATAGAGATTCCTTCAATTTGCTAACCATCAATGGTGATTTCAGGAACATGGGATATCTTGGACCACTCAGAATTGGGGGCGTTGCTGCTGCGGCTGCTCTCTGGATTGCATCTTTCCTGTAGAGGGTGACAACCTTCAATCCGCAGCCATCTTAGTTTGGCGAGGCTTCTCATTGATTGGTTGGAAGGCAAACTCTCTAGCGTTTCACAATAGTCGAGCCCGAGTTGTACAAGTGACGAAAGCTTCCCAAACCAATCGGGCAATGATTTTACTGCAAAAACTTCTAAATCAAGAATTTCAAAGGAGGAGGCGTGCTGAAGTTTTCATACAAACTTAAATGCCAAAGGGAGGGCAAGTGGTGCTGTGGTCGGAGAGTTTTGAAGAGGTCTAGGAACGAATGCAGATCCATGATTTCTGAGAAGGGTCCAATTTCCAACCCTCTTAACCTTGTAAGAGAAACAACATTCCCTTTGGGGGAAATTAAGTCATTTGTCACATTGACGAATGTGTTAGAGAAATATGGGAACCTACTGCAAAGTTATTACAAGAATAATATCAAAAACTTGACTAAACTAATTTTTTGAGAATTCAAGAGAATTTTCAAGTCCTGTTAATTGGGTTGAGATGGTATATTACCTCTAGGATACAATGGAAACGAAAACTAATCTATAGCAAGTGTAAGCTTAGTTTTCATAAAAAAAGGATGTAAGAAGTGGGAATTACAAGTCTATGAACCTATTGCAAAGTTATTACAAGGATAATATCAAAAACTTGACTAAACTAATTTTTTGAGAATTCAAGAGAATTTTCAAGTCCTGCTAATCGGGTTGAGATGGTATATTACCTCTAGAATACAATGGAAACGAAAACTAGCCTATAGCAAGTGTAAGCTTAGTTTTCATAAGAAAAGGATGTAAGAAGTTGGTTTTGCAAATCTAAGATAGTGTCAGCATAAGTTGTCACAAGAGAAGTTAAACTACCTCTATTTATAGGCAATACAAGAGTTAAAGTACATGAATCTCATTTAGTGTCCATTTATGAATAGAGTACACCAAATATATGAACTAATAAATTTGAGAAGATACAACAATGTATCTTCACTTAATGTCCATTCATGAATTTAGTACTTTAAATACATTAATTGAGTAGTTTCATGAACTAATGAACGTGAGAAGACACATCAATGTGAAGATGTATCTTCACTTAATAACCATTTATGAATTTAGTACATCAAATACATGAATTAAGTGGTTCCATAAATGAACTAATAAACTTGAGAAGATACGTCAAAATACCAATGAACTTTATAGGAAATTCATGAATCAAACTCCTAGACATGATAAGAAAAATCATGTTACAAGTCTTGATCAATTTTCATACTACAAACTAATTTCCAATAGTATATCTAGAATAGAGAAGGAAGGTGTTCGGTCTAAATCTACTAGAAAAGATATAAAATTGGAGTATTAGAATACGGATATTTCCTCCCTTTTTACTAAGAAGACTTGTGAACTATAGTTGAATGTTTTCATACAAAATATAAAACTATGTGTTAGTTTCAAAATGGCTCAAGAAAAGAACAAGCATTGGAGGATGAAGAAGAGCAGGACTCAGAGTCTAGCCCCCCATATTTTAGGGATTGACAAATGGGTTAACCCACTGCAGCTGTGAATACATAATTCTCGAAAGGCAATGAGGTATTGGGCTCCCCTAGGGATTGAAATCGACTTCAGGGAGGGGCATAAACTAATATATAATTTCTCTAGTGAACTAAGACCAACCAGATCTTGAGAATTAATATTGTCAACATTACTGTATGATTGGTTCAACTCAGGTACTATTTGGCAATTTTGGATTTGAACACCAGAGCTGAAATCCAACAACTGCTCCAACTCATGGCAATTGTACAACTTGAAAAATGCAAGATTCGGATTATTTTGGAATAACCCATTTGGTAGCTTGGTGAGCTCTTTGACATTCCAAATTGACAGACTGGTAAAAGCGCTGATTCGACTGCAAATATTTGCTATTATGGTTTATCCATGATTGATGTCCTTGGCATGAAATTCCTTGAGAATCAGAAAATGACTTGGAGCAATGGCTAATTGCGTACAATTCTTAATCTCTAACTTCTCAAGAACAGGAAATACCATCATCTTTTTCATCATGAAATGCTGCTTCCATCCGTTCCATTAGATTCAAAATGTTTGATAAAATGAGATGCTCAAGTGATTAATCTGCTTTCAGACAAGAATAATGTCGTAATGTACCTGAAACTCTCATGCAAAGGAAATGGTATTTCTTCGTCACCATTCTCCGTCGCAAGATACCGAATAGAAAGGGTCTCGTCGTAATATGTTCTAGTTCCTTTCAACCTTAAGGCTTTATAATTGAAGATGGATAATGCCAAATCATGCACAAGATCATGCATTTTGCAATTCAAAACATTCCTGTACTCATCCCTCACAGCATCTTGCAACAAGTTAGTTTCCAACAAAATCGAAAAAAAACATTTCTCCAACTTCCTCCATCTCCATATTGTTTCTTGGATTTGAATGAAGAAATCTTTCTGCTGCCCAAAGTTGGAAGTAGCTGACTACTATTTATTTCAATGTCTTTGGGAAAAATTGAACAGTATGCAAAGCACTTTTTCAGCGATGGAGATGGAAGATGATGAAGGCTCAACTTTTCATCTCCACCTAAATTTTGAAGGCCAGTCTCCAAAATTGAAAGCCTTTCATCACTTCCCTTGTTGCGCAATATCCAGCCGACTACACTTGCAGCTAATGGTACACCTTGGCATTTTTGTGCAATCTCGTATCCTATGTCTTGCAGTCCATCCGGCACTTCCCCAACACCACATGCATTTTCTTTGAGAATGAGCCAGCATTCATCATCTGGCAATTTTTTCAAAGAACATGGAGAAGAAGAAATTCTTGTCATGGCTGCCACTTGTTGCTGACGGGTGGTTAGAAGAATGGAATTCCCCTTGGATGAGCTGATACCTTTCAAAGACCCAAGAAAATCATTCCATGGTGTGGCTTGCTCATTCCACACATTATCAAGGACCAATAGATACCTTTTATCATCCGATAACTCTTTTAGCAGCTTGACTCTGGCTTCTTGACCCTCAGCTTCAGGTTTTCAGACTTGCAATGATTCTATAATCGAACTAAAAAATCTATTAACATCAAAATCTTTTAATTCACGTATCCATATTCTCTTGTCAAAATATGATTTTCAATCTTTAGATCGTTAAAAGCTTTTCGAGCCAAGGTGATCTTACCAATCCCGCCCATGCCAACTATAGGAAGAACCAGGACTATTTCATTTTTACTCGCAGCAGTCAACCCTGTCACTATCATCGAGAGGTCATCATCTCTTCCAACAAAGCTTGAATCAATAGTAACAGAGTTAGTCTCTCTGTTCTTCATAAATCCTCCATTTTGTGACCGGAGGCCAAAGCCCTTTGCTTCTTCATTAATTCTTTTCAATTCCATAGTGACCGTTCGAATTCTATATGCGATATTGAAACGAGATGTGATGGGATTGAAGAGTGACAAAGAGAAGTATACCTTCCTCTTCACCTGTTTCTGAATCTCAACTTTGCGTAGAATCATTTCATAATTGAGATCATCCAACAAGTTATCAGCATCAAAAGCCACGTCTTCAAGTTCCTTCAGCCAAAGCTTCGCGTACTCGAGGGTGACTTTCTTTTGCTCTGCATCACGAAAAACAGCTTGGATCTTGGTAAGTGTTTTCTTCAGCTTCGGCAAATCTCTCTTAAAGGCTAAAGAAAGGCTAATCTGCTGGGAAGCCAAGGTTATTACTTTCCCCTCTAGAAACTGTATAGTGGCACCAAGAAATGCATCCGCCATTGGGTATTCCTTTGCAAAGACGGAGAGTATGTGAGAAAGACTTCTCTACGGTGGAAGAGATTTGTTGCAAGATTGGTACTACTACCGATGAATGGCAATTATGTTTGAGCAATGGCGGTGGGGTTCAATGCTTTTTCGACCCCACGTGCTTACACGTAATTGTATTAATTCAAAATATGACATTTTAGAGATATTCTTTGTAAAATTTTGATCATCAGCTTTAGAATAGAATAATTCTTTTTTTTTTAAATTCCTTTAATCAATTTTTGTAAAAACAATTCTAAATTTGGAATTCTTATACAACCCATAATACTCATGTTGCATTTGATGAAACAAAAATCTAAAATTTAAATTTATTAAATTATATTTGAGTATATATCATACTAAATGATAAATAAATAATTTATAAATTATTTTTGAAAGCAAGTTTACATAGAAAACTTAATACTATTTAATTAATTCATATATTTTATTTTTTATTATTAAACATGTTTGAATATATTAAATTCTAAATTATTAAACATAATTATTGAATGGAATTATGAAATAGAAAACTTAATACTCCCTCCGTCCCGTTTTGTTAGTCTTGGTTTTTTTTCACACAGATTAAGAAGGTGTAATTAATTTGGTTGGAAACATAAATTTAGATTAATAATTTCCTAAAATACCCTTATGCTAATCACGAAAAGTGCCAATTAATATCAGTTACAGCTAATGAGTTAGTATTGGAAAACTTCAATGTATTCAATGTAGTGGATTAGTATTTAATAACAATGCATTAATAACAAGATATTTAATAAGGGTATTTTAGATAATTTGAAAGATTACTACATTTCTTAATAGGAAAGTGGACTATAATTTGGGACAGACGAAAAAGGAAAACAAGACTATCAAAGTGGGACGGAGTGAGTACTATTTAATTAATTCATATATTTTATTTTTTATTATTAAATATATTTGAATATATTAAATTTTAAATTATTAAACATAATTATTGAATGGAGTTATCAAATAGTAGTAACCATGGGCTCACACTCATATATTAATTCCTTTTCTTTTCTCACTTCTAACCTGGGATGGGGTCACCGTCTTAGGACGTTCGTGTCCACGCGAAGTCCACAATGATTCAAATTGTCTGCTCATTGTGCATAAACTCTCGAAGTGCATTGTACAGGTGTTAGGGTGGCCTCGTCCAATGTGTCACTAAATTCCGTAGATTCTAGAGGTCGAACGTAACACACACGTAATTTCTTACACTTTCTTAGGTCGTTGGAAGCATAATACTAATTGCCCCAAACTTATCCTGTACGGAGATTACACAGGTTTGCTTTAGTACCAACTGTAACACACTGGATCTACATGCTGGCTCAAATAACTTTTGAACGAAAACTATAGGTTCAAAATAATTAGGATTAATTTTTTATATAATAATAGTGTATATATTTTCATCATTAAATGCATGACATATAATTTGAATTTGAATTTAAAATTCAAATTATATATATATCATATATTCAATCATAATAATATATACATTATTAATGTATATAATATTTACTCAAATAATTAATCCAAGTTATTTAGTAGTTCATAGACACAGATAGGACTGCTGTCGAGTCGAGTCAAGTCGAGTTCGAGTAGTCTGCTATTCGAGTCGAGTCGAGCTCGAGTAGTGTATCACTCGAGCTCGACTCGAAGTAAAATAACTAAGCTCGAGCTCGAGCTCGTTGAGGTTTTAAAATTCGACCTCGAGCTCGAGTTTAATTAAATGTAATAAATTCAAATCAAGTTCAATCGAGCTTATTCGAGATCAATCAAGCAAAAGTTGCTTCGATTATGCTTCAGATTTTCTGGAGTGGTTTTATGAGATGATCGGCTATCACTATTCTCCTATCAGGGAGTTGAAGATAGGGATACGTCTATTGGAAACCTTTGATCTGTTTATTAGAAAGTGTAGGAGGAGGAGGAGGAGCAAACAGGGTACGCGTTTGGAATATGATAAGGAGGACAGGGGTGATGCTAAGTTTGACACTTTGAAACTTAGCAATGTGTCGTTCAAGATTCAAGATCTGGTTTGGGGGTCAACCCATGGACTTGACTCTGTTCGTTTTAGATATATGCAGTATGGTGCATCAGATCGTAATGAAATCATACGTGACCTCGAAAGATTTGAGAAAAATATGAGGTTGTTGGTGGAAACAGATATCAAGGAATTGGATGTCAGCAGGTTTTTGCTTAAATACTCGCTGGGAGATCTACAAGTACTTATGTATTTCATTGATTCCATTTCAGTGAATCTGGCGCGTATTTGTGACAAGAAGGTTGCATCAATTAATACAGCTCTAAAAACTGTACTAGAAACTCTTCAAGAGAAGCTAATGTTCTTGCAGAGTTTCGTTCGCTTTGCAACAGTACAAGGTGTTGAGGGTCAGCCATTGATAGATCTGTTGGCTCACATTGAAGTTGTAGCTGTCAATGTTGCAATCCTGGCTTCTACACTTGGGTTCCAAAGATGCAATATGAAAGTGTGCAATGCAACGAAATTTGAAATTTCTCAACTAATACACAAGATGATTGTTCCCATTGATCCCCAAGTCGGAGAAATTTATACCCATGTCCTGGAAGCTTCCAAGTTATCAAGATCATCCTACACTTTAGCTTTGAAGGAGAATAGGCGTCTAGTGGCTGAATTTATTGATTATCTCGAGCAAAGTATCTGGGTGATCATATCAGAATGCTATACCAGTTTCCTCGTTACGGTGAAGGATCAAATGATAAAACTCCTCAAGGGAGTAAGATTCCTGAGTATCCTTCTTAGGCTGCAACAGGAGAAGTTTGATAAGCTAAACGATGAGATGAAGGATCTTATTGGAGTTGTGGTCTCTGATGCAGGTTCTGTAACTTTCTCCCTTTTTATGAATATAATTCTTATTTTTTTAAAAATTCCTTTAATCAATTTTTGTAAAAACAATTCTAAATTTGGAATTCTTATACAACCCATAATACTCATGTTGCATTTGATAAAACAAAAATCTAAAATTTAAATTTATTAAATTATATTTGAGTATATATCATACTAAATGATAAATAAATAATTTATAAATTATTTTTGAAAGCAAGTTTACATAGAAAACTTAATACTATTTAATTAATTCATATATTTTATTTTTTATTATTAAACATGTTTGAATATATTAAATTCTAAATTATTAAACATAATTATTGAATGGAATTATGAAATAGAAAACTTAATACTCCCTCCGTCCCGTTTTGTTAGTCTTGGTTTTTTTTTCACACAGATTAAGAAAGTGTAATTAATTTGGTTGGAAACATAAATTTAGATTAATAATTTCCTAAAATACCCTTATGCTAATCACGAAGAGTGCCAATTAATATCAGTTACAGCTAATGAGTTAGTATTGGAAAAGCTCAATGTATTCAATGTAGTGGGTTAGTATTTAATAACAATGTATTAATAACAAGATATTTAATAAGGGTATTTTAGATAATTTGAAAGATTACTACATTTCTTAATAGGAAAGTGGACTATAATTTGGGACAGACGAAAAAGGAAAACAAAACTATCAAAGTGGGACGGAGGGAGTACTATTTAATTAATTCATATATTTTATTTTTTATTATTAAATATATTTGAATATATTAAATTTTAAATTATTAAACATAATTATTGAATGGAGTTATCAAATAGTAGTAACCATGGGCTCACACTCATATATTAATTCCTTTTCTTTTCTCACTTCTAACCTGGGATGGGGTCACCGTCTTAGGACGTTCGTGTCCACGCGAAATCCACAATGATTCAAATTGTCTGCTCATTGTGCATAAACTCTCGAAGTGCATTGTACAGGTGTTAGGGTGGCCTCGTCCAATGTGTCACTAAATTCCGTAGATTCTAGAGGTCGAACGTAACACACACGTAATTTCTTACACTTTCTTAGGTCGTTGGAAGCATAATACTAATTGCCCCAAACTTATCCTGTATGGAGATTACACAGATTTGCTTTAGTACCAACTGTAACACACTGGATCTACATGCTGGCTCAAATAACTTTTGAACGAAAACTATAGGTTCAAAATAATTAGGATTAATTTTTTATATAATAATAATGTATATATTTTCATCATTAAATGCATGACATATAATTTGAATTTGAATTTAAAATTCAAATTATATCTATATCATATATTCAATCATAATAATATATACATTATTAATGTATATAATATTTACTCAAATAATTAATCCAAGTTATTTAGTAGTTCATAGACATAGATAGGACTGCTGTCGAGTCGAGTTCGAGTAGTCTGCTATTCGAGTCGAGTCGAGCTCGAGTAGTGTATCACTCGAGCTCGACTCGAAGTAAAATAACTAAGCTCGAGCTCGAGCTCGTTGAGGTTTTAAAATTCGACCTCGAGCTCGAGTTTAATTAAATGTAATAAATTCAAATCAAGCTCAATCGAGCTTATTCGAGATCAATCAAGCCTAATCAAGTTCAAGTAATAAAAATTAATATTTTATATATAATTTTAACTAAAGGATATTATTGATATTTCACAATAATAAAAATTAAAATATATATTATAAAAAACTTGATAGACCTCGTCGAGCTCTCAAGTATCATATATCTAAAATCGAGCTCGACTCGATAACTCTAACGAGCAGCTCGAGCTCGAGATCGAGCTTGGTCAACCGAGCTCAATCTCGAGCTGCTGACCAAGTAGCTCACGAGGTCGAGCCGAGCTACTTGGTTCAACTCTACCCCTAGACACAGGCTCATATTAATTCCTTTCCCTTCCCACTTCCGATGTGGAGGGGGAGTCTCACACTATGTCAGACAAACCATGCTATACAGTGCAAATTAGAAATACAAAACTTGAAAGCAAAAATTAAGGATGCTTATGAATTAGGTGTTTTTAGATGTGTTTTTATAGATTTGTATGGCAAAGACTTAAGTGTACCTTAGAGGGTGTTTTTAAAATATAAAATTTTATTAATATATTTTAAAAATTTTCTTTTTCCTGTCCACCCCCTCCGCGAGCCCCTATCCCCACTTGCATTCTCCTCCCCCTCCCTCCTGACTCTCCTTGTTACACTGGTCAACCACCCCTTTGTATCGCCTAGTGCATGTGACCTACTAAACGTGTCAACTCCATATTGATGCGAATGGTGTGATCGTAATGGAGGATTTGAACTAGTGATTTTGTAGACAGCTTTAACACAAGAGATGGGGCAGAGGACCATCCCTGAGCAGTGCACGGCCAGGATTTGATCCAAAAAAATGTGCGATCCAGATAATTTCTTGTACCTCATTTTTAATAATGTGTGTGAGGCTCACAAAAATTTGTTCTAAAGTTACATGTTGTGCAAACAAAGTTACGCGGTATGCAAAATGTACAAAACTGCTAGGAACGGTTGCAAGGCAAAATGTACAAAACTGCTAGGAACGGTTGCAAGTGCAATTGGTCTTGCCCGTGGTCCCTTTAACACATGTGAGTAAAACAATGCTACACATTATGCACTGACGTTTAAATTTTTATTTCTACTTTTTTAGATGAAATTATAATTTAATGCAATACAAAAGTCCTAATTTTGCATAGTTTTTCCAAAACAAGTAAATATTGGACGACAACAGAAAAAGATAACTTCAACTCATTCTTCTATTGTTGTAACCCTATGCAATATCCTAACATTTACTTTCATCTTTCTCTTAAAAAAGGGAAATTTACAGTCTTGGCACTTCACCAAAATAATCCCCCAAATTTCAACAAAAACGAACATGTTCTCTTATTTTCTATACTTGATCACATTGGTAGCCAGATTCAATCAAAATAATATGATACCTAATTTCTCTATTTAGACTAAAAAATTGACAATTGATAGATTTTGACTAATTTTTACTAGTATATTGATGCTAGTTAAAATGATAATTTAAATAATTAAATTTGTCTACAAAAATTATTTTTCATTTCTCACAATACTATTAAAAAGTTTGCAAATTAAAACTGCAACAAATGATAGTATGGAAGTGATGTAAATTTGATTTTTAAAAAAGTCGAAAGCGGGAAGACGGATTCGAACTTGGGACATCTAATTCTTGAAATATGAACTTTAACCATGATATTAATGTAATGGTCTACATTCATGGGTTCACCCAAGCAACTTTTTGAACGGAATCATGAGTTCAAAATGGTTAATCCAAATTATTAAGTAACTCGTAGGCCTAGATTGTTGTACAATTTCTTTCTATTCCATATTTTCGATGTGAGACGAGGGTCCTCATATTCACCCCTAGAACTTTGGGTCCTATAAAGAGCTGAACGTGGCATTTAATCCTACATAATACTTAACTTTTTGTACACCTTTGTATAATCAGGACCATAACATCACTAGTTCCAAACTCAGCCCCGCAAAGAACAGGTGAGGTTCACTATAATACCAAATGTTACATCTTGAATCCACAGATTGGCCCAGATAACTTTTGAGCGAATCAAGAGCTCAAAATCGTTAAGCCAAGTTATTATGGAATTTGCAAATCTAGATTCTTATAGAACTCCTTTTCTTTCCACATTTTTTATGTAGGACGAGGGGCCTCGCAATTAAGGCCTCTCTACTTCCTTACAGATTGCTTAAATGTTGAAATTGAAAACATTCCCAATCAAGTATTGTCACTGCTTTTTCTCAGGCAAAATTAGAAATGCGAATTAGACACTAAATTTGTTTTCACTGAAATTTTAGGGTCCATTTTGGTATAGTGTCTCCATAATAGGTGCGAGTTATACAGAAAAATACCTGTCTCAAGTTCCTATTTGCGGAATTGGAGGTTGTGCGATCAGCATCATTAGAGCTGGCAATTATACCCAAAACCCAATAACCCACCCAACCCATCTACTAATTTGAGAGATTGGGTTGGATAAATTGGGTGTTGGGTCAAATTTGGGTTGGGTAATAAAAGCCCACATATATTTTGGGCGGTTTGAGTATTTGTATTGGGCACCAATTACCCAACTTAAGTTAAAAAAAAAACAAATTAATTTTTTTGCTCAATGAAGGTCATTAGGAAGTTGTAGACCTATAGAATTTAAATTTAGTTTCTTATTATTTGTTTGTTAGTTGCTAAATCTAGTATTTCGTAGCCAAACAATTAATTAATGTCTACTCGTTTCCTGTTTTTACGAAGTACTACTGCCATTGCGGGGGAATTGGTCTCGTATATTCTTAAAAAAAAGGGTAAAAATGAAACAAAATTTCAAAGTTTGGAAGTGGTCAATGTATGGAAGCAGGCTATGCTGCTGCTTTTGGTGCAATTTGCCATCGTTTTTATATGGCGTAATTCCATAAACCTCTCCTGAGATGAGATTTTTAACAATTTCACTAACCTTTTTAGAGTTTAAACAGTTAGTACGTGCATGCATTTGTACAAGTATATTAAAATGTATTTTAGTGTGTTTGTATGCGTAAAAATAATGTGTTTGAAATGCATATTATTTTCACCTTATTTACACACACCGATTTGCTTGTATCATCTACACATTTTTCAATCACCATTCTATGTCACATACATCACATCAAAAAAATGTTACAGTATTTTTTTCACAAAATTATCTCAAATAATTTACTATCCAAACACACTAATGTATTTTAAATGAATTTAAGAAGTAAGTGTGTGTTTGTATCGTGAATGTTTTAGTGTGTGAAAATATGTCTATCTATATAAAAATGTGTTTATGTGTGTGAAATTTTTTTGTTGTATGTGAAAATGTATTTGAGAGAGTTTATGTATCAAAATCTATTAAATTAATATATTGGGTCATATTTGGGTCATGGTTTTGTGATGACCCAATATAACCAATCCAAAATTAACCCAAATTTAAGTTGAGCGGATTGAATATAACTCATTTAAATGAAAATCTAATATTAATCCGTCCAATTCGTCCAATTGCCAGGTATAGACATCATAATGTGAGTGGCCCAAGATTAGGCCAACGAGACTCGATTTGATCTAGGTCATTCATTTCAAAATTCATTAATTTTGAAATAAACGACTCTAATTGAGCCAGAGCTTATTCGCTCGATCTTGGATCACTCACTGCACAAACCGGTTGGACCTGGAACAACAGACCCGAATCCCTATTTGCATTAGCTACCATTAGCTGGTAGCGCTGAGAGCTTGACACTCAAGATACAACAAATTGTTCTTTAAGCCCCCCACTCCACACAAAAAAAAAAAAAAAAAAAGATATAACGTACTGTTAAATAGTTGAGGACGAAGGATGTATTGTTAAATATAATGTATTGTTAAACAGTTTTAACAATACATTATATCTTGAGACAGGTATTGTTAAATAGTTTTAACAATAAATCTTTTTAACCAACAACCTCAACTATTTAACAATACATTATAACTGTTTTACCATCAATGGGTTGCAGGTCATTTTAATGATTTTGATCTAGTACGTCCTTTGAAGCATCTGAAAAGTAAATAAATTGGAAAGCTATTCTAGCTATTTAATAGCATTTTACTTGAGAGGTCTTATTAAATACCAGTTGTTCTGAAAATCTAAATCTGGGGTTTTTTGCTACTTTGACGTATGGTATGTGTAGAACTATAAATCCATTTGCGTAATGTTTAATTCTTTAGGAGGATTAGACTTGAATTCTACTATTTGGATTTGGATACTTTATGGAACTGGAATTATGGGTTAATTAAATCAAATGAAAAAACATTCAATTACTCAAATTCCTATATAGAACGAAACACATCCGTAGGTATTATTACTAATTTCATATTTTCTTTCCAAAAGAACCAAAATTTTCTCAAGTTAATTAATTAAAAAAAAAAACTATTGAGGTCTACATCGTTGTCAAAACTGAGTGTCTGGTGTAGAAATAGCATTTTACCCTTTATTGACTAAAAATATGTCAAAAGGAAACATTGTCAAGGGGAGAGGAGCGAAAACATTTTCTTCTTCCATCTAAATTTAAATTCTCCCCTTTTTGTCTAAATTTTTTTACCTCTCTTGCAAACAGAACTTCTTCTCTGGTCCCTTTCTTGGTCTCCATTTCTCCTAAGTCTTTTTCTCTTTCTTCTTTGTGTTTGTACAAAAGCTTTTCCTAGCTTTCTTTTTTGTGTTTGTGATAAATCTCCCCTAAGATTTTCTTAATGAAAGTTTCTTTTCTCCCAAGATTTGTTGGTAAGAGTTTTTTTTCTTCTTAGGTTTCTTAGTGCTCTTTCCTAGGGATTTCTAGTGACAGTTTTCTCTAATTCATCTATAACTTTTATTAAATTTGAGTTTTTTCTTTTAAATTGGATTGTCAAATTTGAGATTTTTTCTCTCTATTTCGTGATAGCTCACTTTAACAACATCTAGCAAATAGAAGAAGCAGTTGGTTGAAAATATGCACACAGTCTTGGGATTACAAGTGATTCATTTATCTCTTGAATCAAAAGAAAATCTTTTGAGTACTTTTGAAATTACAAAAAAAAGGAAACATTGTCAATTGTAGATAAAATCTCTGCTATTTAATATTCCACCAAACACGTGATTTACATGAAAAACCCTTCTAAAATTCATAGTCACCAAAATTTCCATTTTACTTTGGTAGCTCATTTTCTTTGAACCAGAGTTCAAGAAGCAATAGATTTGCATCCCAGAGTTCTTTGAACTTCATTTTACGAAGTAATAGATTTGCATCCCACAGAAGATGGCTAAATGGGGCTCATTTAGCATTTTTTTCCCAAAAGAGAAGGAATGAAATTTAAGAAATGGGGAGAGAGAAAGGGAGCTTAATTTGAACCCAAACCTTTAAATTGTGAAGTTCCAAACTTAACCACTAAATCAAGACATGTTCTGCTGGTTCATTTAACTCCTTGAAGCTAAATAATCCAAATGAAAGAGATAAGGAGTCACATGTGACAATTGGCATCTGATTTTCTAATCCTACTCTCATAGGAAAATGTATTTAATTTTCCAACCTAAGATAAAATCGTATATTATTTTATCTTTCATTAGAAAATTTGATTCATCTTACTACGAGTACGAGTAGAAAATCAGAATCCAAATGCCTACTAAAGATCAAGATATGTAAATTAGTTGTCTAAGATGGAATTCAATTCCATCAAAAAAGGAAAAAATTTAAAAAGAAAGCTGAAATTCAATTTCTCATTATCTAATCCTGAAAAAGAATAGCTTGAATTCACTCTCCGGACTGGCATTGAAAAAGAATTACACTCATTCGTTGTTTGGTAATTGTCTCTGCTTTCTTTCGGCGAGTAGAGAGACTTGCAAAGGAGCATTTGCAAAAAAGTAGGAATCAATAAAGAAAAGACAATGCAGAAAATGAAAAGTGTAAAAGACTTGACAAAAGTAAAGCATTGGAGACCGCAAAACAAAAGATGTCCTTTTCTAATATCAATGTATCCATTTATTGTTCATTTTTGTGGTGGCCAGCTCATTATCATCTCAGATTGACTAGGTCTATGCCCAAAAGTCTGAAGCAATAATGCAATTATTGGGCCATTTCAATAATGCACCCTTGGTGGGATTTAAAGGGAGCTTACCATGATGGTCCTTTGCTTCTTACAGCAATAGATCCAAGAAAGTAACCAAAAGATTCGAGAAAAGAAATTTCATCGCTAAATGGTTTGTGCTGGTGGGCTCAATGTCTGCCATACATAGACACGCTCTAGACTGGTTAAAATTACAAAACTCCAAAGTCCAAACTCACTTGAATAGTTAGTGATAGGGTCTTATTACACATTACAAATTTTAAAATTTTATTATCCTATTTTCACAAGTGTACGGTTCATTTCTTGACTATAGGAAAAATAGGTATCAATTCCATAGAAACTTAGAATGTGATAATCATTTGAGTTTAATTACTTACTTTATTATCTAGTTAATCAGAATTAAAGAAGTAGAAATAAGGAAAGTTAACTAGATGGTAAAACCGGTCATAAAAAATGTTAGTTTAGGCGGTACAACCGGTCATAAAATATGTTAGCTTAGATAGTACAATCAACCATAATACATAAGCAATAAATATAAAATCGACCATCAGGTGGTAAAACTAACCATTTAGGCGGTATGTTGCAAGAAAATAAATAAAAATAAAGACCAATTAGATTAGAATTATTTAAAAATTAAGTGAGAGAGTCCTAGGGATTAGAATATCTTGTTATGTCAAGATTAAAAGTTAATTAAGATGATTATACTTATGCTTCCATGAATGTCAACAAATATCTTCCAAATGTATGTCCTTACTTTCGCCAATGGACATTGTTAAGCAAAATTGCCTTGACTAATTTCTCTAAAAATTGCTTTCGCCAATTTCTTTAATTCCTTGAATCATCCTTCACTTATGTCCACGGAGAAAAGATAAGAAACAAGTTAAATACACTCAATAAAATGATTATATGAATCAAACCATTTTTATTCACTACGTTCGTGAAAATAAGACTAATGTTTAAGAATTTAGATCCATTTGAAAGCAACTCTCGTTGCTCAACAAATATTTAAATCATTCATAGTTGATGCCCAAACAACTATAAAACATAAGTATAAGTTCTCAAACTAACAAATCATGAAAAAGCATAATCATACCCTAACTATTTCAAATCAAAACTATAACAAGTTCATTTGTATCCTAAGATATGAAAAAAGTTTAGCAAGATATCATATTAAGAACATTTAAACATGGAACAAACTTGCAACAAAGTATGACAAATGAGAACAAGAGACAAAATTTAGGAAGAAGAATTTGTTAGGTTCATGAGTAAAGGATTATATCCCATATTAGTCCAAGAGATATAGAAAGAGTGGTTAATATACAAGTAAAGGTCCGAGACCTAACGAGTTAAGTTTTTGGATTAGAGTTGGGTTTTTAACTTACATATTGGTCTCTTTGGTGAACTTTCTTGAGATGTTTCTCCCTATCAAATTGGTATCAGAGATTCAGGGTGCGAGATTGGACTATTCATGGGCAAGTGGATTCTTCTAGGAGTTGAACCGGCGAAAATTCTTTTCTTGATGGTGGACCGAAATGCCAAAGTTCTAATGAGTTTGGCTAGTGTTGGACTAACTGCAGTATGGGTTTAGCAAGGAATCCGGGGGGTATTAGATCAAGGAGTCAAAAGTTGGTAAGGGTCCAGAATGCAATTTAAATGTTGAAGAAGAGTGGGTCCATGATTGAAAGAAGAGGTGACTTTAGGTGATAAGGTGGAATCAAAAAAGAGCTTGTAAATTTGGGTTTAATGTAAGGGGTTACTCATGAAGAAGGAGATTTGCTTGGTTCATAAGTAAAGAGTTATGTCCCACATTGATCCGAGAGATAGAGAAAGAGCGATTAATATGTAAGTAAAGGTCCGAGACCTAACGGTTTAAGTTTATGGGTCAAAGTTGGGTTTCTAATTTACATATTGGGTTTTTTGATAGACTCTCTCGAGATGTTTCTCCCTATCAGAATTCTTATTCAATGTTTTGAAACTTGAATCCTTAAATTACTTCACAAGTTGATTTCTCAAATAATCTTGGTACAAGAGTATTTTCACAAGCTCTTAATCTAAGAAAGAAACTCTCAATATGAAACTAGAGTTAAACTTCTTCTATTTCTACTCTGCTTCACACTACAAGATGCTAAAAGATAATAAAGGATTGCTAAAAAATATTTCAAGATGATCAAATAAATGAGATATAAGAGGTATTTATAGATGTTTTTGGATGAGAAAATGTATTCATATTGTGGTCATAAAATTGTTCTTCACTTTTCCAACTCAAATTTAGTCGGATCCAACCGGATTTTATCAGAAAAAGTGGTCCACAAAGCAGTGTGAAACGAGTACAAATTGGATAATCAATTTGCAAAAGTTGCTCAGGGATTCACGAGGTGGATCCGCAAGGTATACCTACCTTGCGGATTGTCTCATGGATCTTCATGTCATACAGTTTTGAACTTTCTGCTCAAATCTCAATCTTGTTCTATTTTTGGACCAACTTTAATTGCAATTTTCTTGATGATGGAAGCTTAATTAACTCTTGTACAAAGCATGAAAGTTGTTGTTTTTTGAGTTAGCTTTCCAATTCATTAAGAATCATCTCATTTGGAACTCTGTAGGTTGAGAAATAATCAAAATAGCTCTGACTAGTCTCTGCTCTATTTCAGTTTTTGACAGATATTTTTCAAACTGTATTTCGACTTTTTGACCAGGAAAATTAGTGAAATGGATTTCGATGTCTTACAAAAATTGTAGAGCTATGTCTTAGCTTCAAAATGACTTAAGAATCACCTCAATCTGATACTTGTAACTGAAGATATATCTAAAATACTAAAGTGTGTCAAAACTGTAAAAATCTTTTTAATTTGAATTAATTCAAAAGATACCAAAACGGACAAAAATAATGCAAATTTGCATATTAACCCACACTTGTGCATGTTTTGATTAAGAAATACTACTTGTATGAAAAGTAACTTATAAAGGAATTCAATTTTTACATTTTAACTTAAAACACACCAAAAACTTACCCTAAAACATAACTAAAAATAGGTAAAATAAATGCTAATCAGTTAGTGCATGCGCTAGAAATTTTATCCTAGTCAAACTCAAACTCAACTCATTTTTTTTAAGGCTAATCTGGCTAACTCTTGACTTTGTCCCTGATTTTTGTCGAGCTAAGATTTAGAAAGGGATAAAGGGTTAAGCATACATTCTGAAAAATCTTTTATTGTGATGTAGGACATGCAATTCCGGTGCATTAAAAATTCTTAGTGAAACAATTTAACTACGAAAATTACATGTTTAGAAACTAAACTAAAAAATGTTGATATTAATATATGTATACGAGCATTGTTCATCTGCATGTTTAACCCGCTGCAATTTTTTAAACTTCTTATATTTTTCAATCTCTACTAGACAAAATCAAATAGAGGGATTTTGGTCTTGGATTGCTTCCTAGAAGAAAGCCATCCTTAGGAATTGCATATAATTTTTGGTCTATGGAATGTAGGCTCATAACCTATATCTATCTATACTATATTGAAAGCACGAGTTTGAATTAGTGGATTAGTGCATTAGATCTTCTTTTTCATAGTATCCTCACCATAAAATTTAATGACTACAATAACTTCTCAAAGTTGAATGCCTCTTTAATGGTTATTGAGGCTATTTATATAATACCAATGATGAGAAATTACTTTAGTAAAGTAGTTCTTATTCAGGTAAATTTCCTTAGTTTTTTTTTTGAATTAGTAGATTAGTGCATTAGATTTTCTTTCCCACAATACTCTCGCCATAAAATTTAAAGACTACAATAACTTCTCAAAGTTGAATGCCTTTTTAATGATTATTGAGGCTATTTATCGAATACCAGTGAAGAGATTTTACTTTAGAAAAGTAGTTATTCATTCAAGTAAATTTCAATATTTTTTTTTTTGGAGAATACCAAGTTTGATCTAGAAGAAAATTGTTTGGAAATTTCACTAATAATGATTTTTGAAACTAAAAATTAATAGAAAAGAGAAGGGTGGTAAATGAATCCTGGAAAGGAAAGGAAAGCATGTGATAGCACTTGTTGGGGGGAGGGGGGAATTTTAGAAGTTTCTACGGCTACACTTTTGGCGTCAAAATTATATGAAAATATGAATCATATAATTTTGGTAAATTCTTAGAAATATAATTCTCCGAGTCTCTTGCAATAAGAACAATCAAGAGGTTTCCATAGATTAAGAACTTGAGGAAATTTTTCCGGCATGTGTTGGAGGAATTGGAGTGGCCCCCTTTAGAGCAATGAGGTGTTGCAACTTGAAACGGTGGTGGCCTTGGAGCAACTTGGACGAAATAGTGGATCGGATAGGTTAGGAATGGTGCGTGGATTTCTACTGTTGCTTAAAATTTTTTCATGTGATCTTCTCACTACAAAAATCAGGACTGGGATCCGATTATTTACTTCTTATAATTCGTGCCAAAATTTATTTGTATATGATAACCTTTTCTTTTTTCATGTTAACTTATACAATTCTATAAGCAGCTTCATGACACAGTTCTCTGTTGCATGGGGCATGTGACTTTGATGGCTAGACTGAAGAATGCCATTTGGCAGGTCGACCTTGCAGAGCTATATTTATGACTTTGTTTTATAGTTTACAGGTGAGTTGTTTGAACACATTAAATAAAGAGAAATCTAATAGATATCAACTATAGAAATATTTGCAGCATGCATGATATACGTCATCATAGAAATTTCACAAATTAATAATTTAGATGATATAACCAACGTGGTGATGGAAAGTTTACGAACTAACGATTGAGATGGTAAGTTTTGACCACCACTGAAAATTCCAAAGCCAATTCTTTGTCCATGTAAGAGCTAGAGGGAGAGGATCCTTCCTCTAAATTAAAAGGGTGCACTAAATTTTATTGCATCTTATGCTTCATCTGATGATTAATTCACCCAAGTTGAGTTGGTTAGTTTTTGGTCCTTAACTTGATTATGCATGTCTTTTGACCTGACATGCATTAAGATCTGTAAAGCAAGTGGAACCCAATTGCTCTTTCTTGCAGAGACTTGGATGGGAATAACTGCTTGAATACAACTCAATATATATAATTTCCCTTTATGTCTTCGGGGTTCTTAGTCATTGTCAGTGTGTATTTTATTTTATTTATTTTATTGCTTTTTTTTTAATCTTGTTATGTATTGTATTATTGTCCGTAAAACTGAAGTTTCTGCAATAATGGAAAACGTGTATCAATCAACTGTAGTATGCACGCTAACTTCAATACTTTTTGCAGCACAAGCATTAACACTTAGCCGCTATCCCGCTCTTGAGTAAGAAGTTAATGAATTTCTGAAATAAAAAGTTAATTTTAGTATTACAAGATGTCAAAGGACTGCAAGCCCAGATTAAAACAAATTGTAGTGATTGTTAAAATTTTGTGTTCTAATAGGAAAAATGATAATCTTATACTTCATAGATATTCGTAAGGTCTTTTAAAGTTGTTATAGGTATGCAATTTGCACAAATATATCTGTATGTTAGATGATCATACCAGAATTAGAATTTCAATTGAAGTGACTAGCTCTAATCAAAGTTTTTATTCTAAAGAAACTTAGAAAATCATAGAACAAATGTTTAGGTGTAGTGATTCAAAACATGGGTTGATAATGGGAGGAGTGGGTAAGATGGCTTTTATGGTAGGCCTAAAACCTCTCACTTACACTATATAAAAAAACACAAAAAAAAAATGTATAAAATTGTGACGCCCCCACTTCTCCCTAAGGCGAACCAAAGGGTATCGGCGGAACGCCTGCCTAACTCTTGTCAGGACTCAGTACAATTCTAGTTCAAACTTAAAGGATAACAACTAAACGAAAGTCGAAATAAAGACAAGAAGTCATTTCCATACATGAATATTCAACATTACATCACAAGTTTCAAAATACAACCACTTTCCCAAAATATACAATTTCCAAAAGATGTCTAGTCAAATACATTCAAAAACCCTAATCAAAAGTGCCTCAAGTCGGCTTCTCTATAACTCTTTCCATCTCAACTCCTGCTAAAAAAAAACAAATCTAATGGAATGAGCTAATGCTCAGTAAGGCCAAGGAAACATGCAAATACATAGTTCAAGTAGCAATAGCATTTAAACGAGAAGTAAAGCTGTAACGTTCAAGCAATTCACAATTTTCAATTAAACACATTCAATGAAGATACAGGAGCTCTCAGGAGTTGGGTTCCACTTACTTTGCCAAGACTCGATCAAATACCTCCCCGCGATGACACTCCGTCAACCGAGTCGGCATTAAGTCCGTAGAACTCCACTTTATTCACAATTCTATCCACCATTTCAACTGCCTCGGGCTCGGGCCTGGGCCCGCACTTCTATAAAAGACACTACTACTCTAGTAGGCCAAGCGAGATCTCTTAATAGATCAAGCTTGCAGTTATCTCATGATTCACCGAGCTTCTCGACCAAGCTCTTGCTGACTCGAGTTACAAGGTCGGCCAATTGAGATTTGAGCGTCCCCCAGTTTAGTTATAGGTCGAAGAGATTCACTCCAAACAACATCCAGTCAATCAATTACAATTCAGTCATGAGCAATTCAGTTATACAATCAGTTAAAAGAGAACGAGTGTAATAACGTACACACTCAACTCAATAATTATCAATCATTCAATCCATAAGAAGTAATTCACATAATTGCAACAAGTCATGCACTTGACACTCACCAAATCACAATAAGGGAGTAAGTGCAAAATATCTTTAATGTTCGGCTCCGGAATTCTCTTCAAGATCCTCTTGAGCACCTGGAAACATAACAATTATCTATTGGCCATAAATACTTACAAACTCCTTGCCAAACAAGGAAGAATGTACGTTCGTTTTCAAATAAAAACAATGTCTCAAAAAGCCTCAATATCTCGAAGATTGAGATTCAAAGTGAGGGTTTAATAACACGAGAAAAACTGATTTCCTTCATGAAATCGAGTTTAAAATGATCGATCAATATCAAGAAAGAGTAACGAGTTCTCAAAACTCATTTTCATAAGAACTCGGGAAATTTCAGCTTTGCACGATAATCTTTGGAAAATCGAATCTTGAGTTTGGCATGTCCAAAATGGAAAACTTTATACCATTAGAAACTAGGTTCAAAGTACTAAAAGTTCCTGGAAGATACTTTTCCAAAATTCTAAACAGAAGGCATTCAATTTTCAACTCAAAGTGGCTGTTCTGAACAAGCAAGGCAGTTTCAGTCACGTTTTTTGGCAATCTTTGGAATTTTGGCAAAATTCACAGAAAGTGAGCTAGCCTTTGAAATTTGTAACACAATATGAGTTCCAAACAAAGTTTCAAACAGGACAAATGGAACCAAATTCAGAGTTTTGAGCGTAAAGATATAGTAGCTTAAAGTCCGCTGAAATTTGAACACTGATCAGGAATTTTCCAGATTTGAAAAACAAACTTTGGAACATCATTTGGGTATCGAAATGGTCTTAGAATAACACCAAATTTGGTACACTTAAACTTCTATGTAAGAATTACTTATCTATCAAATTTCACTCAAAAAACTCAAGTGGAAAGGCAGTTTAAAAAACTACCAAAGTTTAGGAAATTCTCAAAGCAAATCTATCCTCTTGCTTTTCTTTCCTTTTCAAACATTTTGTACCATGAAATCAGTCTAAATTCAATTCATTTTTGAAACCAAGGTCCTATGAACATCTAATAAGCAATCGGTAGGTAATTGACACCAAAATTTTTGAAACAAAATGTCCCAAATCAAACCTAACCATTCGGCTAGCAAGAAGAGAAAGATTTCCAGATTTCCAGCTTTGTCATAGTTTGGAAATTGAACCATATCTCACTCAATACAACTTGAAATTGAGAATGGTTGGAGTAGTTGGAAACTAGATTTAAAACACTACCTTTCATCAGAACAAGTCATTTTCAAATCAGTTCACAAGTGGGAGAAAACAGAGCCACAAGATGTAGCTTCTACCTTTCTCTCGGATAGACAGTCAGAACAGGACAGCAAATTTTGCCGAATCACTACGGCTCACTCAGTTCAAACTAGAAGGTGAATTTTATACCATTAGAAATCTACAATTGTCTAGTTTCAAATGCCACAAGCAGCACTCGATTTTGACTTTTGTACAAAGAGATATGTTCGATCAAAGAGTTACTGTTCGGACAGCCAGAACCCATTTCCAGATTTCTTCCAATTTCGAAAATTCAAGTTTTGTTCAACCAAATCAAATGATTTTTGGTAGACAATTTCTACACACAATATACAACATATATCAACCAATTTTACAGCCAAACAATCAATAAAAATTCGAAATGCATGCACGAAATTCACTGGACAGATTCGGCCAGCTTCATGCACCAACTTCCTTTGATTTTTTTTTCCTTCACTTTCTAACCGTATTCACCTCAAATAACACATAAACAACTACAAATAATTAATTACACCTCAAGCCACCTCAAGACCGCTAGTCTAACAATTAAAGCAAGAAAAATAGATTTCCTTGAGTCCTTTACCTAGTTTCATGCTTAGGGTTCAAATCCTTGAAAAGTAAATCTTGTATTAAATGGAGAGATTAGAGGAGTTGATGGGTTTACCTCTAACCCTTGTAGAAACCAGAATTTTTCACCACTAAACTTCCAAGAAATTCCCCAAGATGAAGCCTTCCTCCAAGCTCAAGTTAATCTCCAAGTGACATGTGAGTTGGGTGGTGATTTGTGAAGGAAATGGAAGCAAGATGAAGTGAGATGGAGTGAAGCTTTTCTTCCTTCTTCCTTGAGAGGTTCGGCCGAGACTATGGAGTGAGGAGAGAGAGTGTTTTGTGTTGTGAAGCTTCCGTTGGAAGCTTAAGGAATTTGTGGCCAAAATTTGTACAAAAGTCAACTAGGAATAGTGTGCGTATAGTGTCCCGAACTACCACTTTTCTCTCTTGTTTGCTGCACTAGTGCACTAATTCTTAAATGTAATTCCTTTAACACTATAATTATTCATTCTTAGTAGTCTAATATAAACTTCTTAAATCTCCACTTAGTTGATTCGACGCATAACACGTGAACCTCTGATTCGCGCTCGATAAGGCGAAATTTTAAAACGATTCACGTAACGATAATATAATTAACTAATACTAGGGTAAACAATTATAAAAATAACTATTTTTAAGAATAAAAACATGAGCCCTCACAAAAATAGACATGGGTTGATAACTCTTTGCCATCATTGTGAATATTGATGTAATGACTAAATTGTCGGTGCTGTAGTGATAAAATGCCAATGATGCCTTCTATGATTAAATGAACACCTTCTCAAGTTCAGAAGTTAATCACTGAACTCCAAAACTAAAAATTTATGTATAAGTTTAATGTCATAATTCTTTTATATAATAATTATTTTGAAGTAAAGTGTAAATTGTTTTGATTGATTGTGGAGTGTGATTACCTCCAGTACACGGGGACAACGTGTTTTTTACCCTAAAAGTATTCCTGATAATATATTAGACCCTGTTTGGCAAATAAGTTTTTGGTCAAATTTGTCTTCTACAAATTTTTTAAAAACTTTAGTTATAGTGACCTCAAAAAACTCCTTAAAGTTTTTAAACTACACACTTCAAAAAAAATTTATTCAACTTCTACAGTAAGATACAATAAAGTTTTAGACAAACACTAAAAAAACTCATTTGCAAGCGGGACCTTAATTTCCAATATCCTTCCGTATCTAGATCTTCCATATCTAGTTTCTAAATTAAGGTTAACAATGGCTAGATCTTCCATGTCAAATGCCTTGGAAAAAATTTTTATAGATAAAACTTTCATAAACTGATAGTATATAGTTGTAGGTCTTAATGGATGCTATATATACAAAATTTTGTATTCAAATTCAAATGGAGATGATGTAGCATCAATTCAGACATGTCAATATATATATATATATATTGACAGTGTAAGAAAGATTAATTCAAATTATATGATATACTATTCCTTTCTTGACTTCTAGTGATTACTTAAGCTTAACAGTCACCAATTGAACCAAAGACTTGTCCCATTTCAAGTTAGAATGCTAAACAAATATAAAATCTTTGGAATTAGAACATTAGTTATGATTGGTTCCTAAGAGAAAGATGAATCTTACGATTCAAATTCTATGGTATGGTGGGAATCAGATGCAGAATAAACCACTATTGAAACATCAAATACACATTAATTTAATTACAAATAAGTCATAAGTATGAAAATAAATGACATACGTGATTTAACATTGTTCGGTCCCATTACCATGCCTACATCAATGGAGATAACACCCATTCTTTATTATGAGAAAATAAAACCCATATAATATTATAAATGTTGCCTCTTGTGTGTCACTTTGTAATATGCTAACCCCTACCAATTTATAAATTACATTACTTGGTCAACACCCAAATAATAATAAGAAATAACTGCTAACTTTTGAATTTATATAGAATAGGAAATATATTCTAATTCCTAAATTCATACAAATAGGAAATTTCTTGATTACTACATCAAGTAACTAGAATAAGAAAATTAGTTATTTTCACACAAAATAAGGAACCTACCTTTAAGAAATTAAGCTAATTTTCTAACAAATCTCCAGCTTGATAAATATTTCTTTTAGTAATCATTTGCCTTCAACTACCAAATAATATGGTACCGAACTACACACCTGAATCAATGCAATTCTGATAACAAATTGATTCAACTAGCAAATGAATATGCATAATTATCCTGAATGTAACCTTCTGTTGATTTGAGAAAAGATGACTCAATTGACTATCTCCATTTTGCAGTATTTTTTCTTACCATTAGTTGCAACTTGGGATCCCTTTCTATGAGTTCTATTTCCAGCCATTGAGGAAGTTAAGCTGTAAAATCACTATATTTCTTTCAATCTGCAGGATTGTTGATAAATATGTACTTTGCAAATTTTAAGTATGTTTTATTGTTTAGTTTTTTGTGTGTTTTAGTCACTTTCATAGCTAAATAACTAGGTTTCTAGTGAAGTTTGCATTTTCCAATTCAATTGTGAAAACTTGCATTTCTATGGATTAAAATGGTGAAAATTTCATGTTTTTGTAGGGATTAATGATTCAATCATCAAATGGAATGAATTGAGAATATATTTGGATGATTATTGATGATTTGAAATAATTTAAAATGAACATGAAGTGCAAAATATTCAAAGTGTGAAATGCAATCAAGGGCTAAAGAAGAAAGTTTGACAGTTTGATACCTTCAGGTGTTTCAACTATAACTCAAGTTACAAGTATTGGATTGAATGATTCTTAAACCATTTTGAAACTAAGATATAGAGCTATATTTCTTATGAGACATCAAAGTCCAGTTGATGCATTTTGATGGTGAAAATGATGAAATACGGTCAGGAATTTTTGCTGTCAAAAGTTGAAATAGGTGATTGACCAATTAGGAGTATTTTGGTTATTTCACAATTTACAAAGCCCTAAATGAGATGATGCATTGGAAAGCTAACTCAATTATTTACAACTTTTATGTTTTGTGCAAGAGCTAGATTCAAGAGGAGAACTGCAAACGGATCCATGAGATGCAATCAGGGATCTTGGGTCGCAAATCCCTGATCCTTGATTTCGGTTGCCAATTTTCTCTGCAACTTGTACTCTATTCACACAAGTTTTTTTTTACTAATTTTTATGCAAGAATTTTGACTGGATATGTACAAGAAAACATGGAGACTCTAAGAATCAACTTTTGGCAATTCAGAGAACCAGTTTGCACCAACTTTAACATGATTGATTGGTGCTTGCTTATTCTATAAGTAGGCCATTCAAGACATATTTTTGCTTAACTTTGGAGGCTAAAAAACTATACAAAAATGTAGTCTTTCACTAGAACTTATTAGTTCATTAGATTAGTGTAGGTTAGAGTAGTTATCCATCTTGTATGTAGCTAAACAAAGATGAAATTGAGGATGAAAATGTAGAGGTTGAATCTCAAGTGCATGAGTGACATCTCTTCTATCATTTTATTTCTTGTATTGATTCTTATGCTTTGCTATAATACAAGTTTGGTTCTTATTTGTATTCATTTATGTTTTGCTAGTTTGTAAACATAGGGAGTGGATGAATTTCTATGATTTTTAAATGAAATTTTCATAATTATTTGAGCTTGCTTCTTTAACATGTTTTTTAGCATTTTTTATTCTATAATCATGATTAATTTGGTACCATTAGTTGTGATTATCTAAAGGTGCTGTTTTATTAATAACCATTATAATTCAATGTTATTTCACGAAAGTGTTAAACCTAGAGATCTAACTCACTAACGTAGGTTGCACCTTTGTGGCTTTGGTGACTTATTCCATGTGATTTTATATTTAATGAATCTATAGTTAGTTTCATATCACATTAATAGGTATTAGATACTTGTAGGTATGGTTGGTACATTGGCAAAAATGCATATCACATATATTAAGAATGTAGACACCAAATTTTTTATTTTTTTAAACTTTGTTTATTTAATTAATTTAATTTTAGCTTTATTTGTTCATTTTTTAGGTTTTTTAGTTTAGTTTATTTTATTTTATTTTTTATTTATTTTGTTTTGGTACTAAATTTCAGAAAAAAAAGTAAAAAAAAATGACAAGTGGAGGGGGCATGCAGGGGGACAAGTGTCCCTTTGGTTTTTTAACAACGCATCACCTAGGTGGCAAGGTGCTTATACACTTGTAGGATAGGGATTTTGAAAAGAAAAAAACAAAAAGAAAAAAAAGAAAAAAGGAAGAAAAAGCTGACGGGGGAAAAAGAAGAAAAAGCTAAGGGAAGAGATAGAGGGGCTTGGTGGAAGAAAAAGGAAAACAGGGGAGCTTTGGGGGGGGAAGCCAAAAAAACAGAGAAAAAAACGGGAAATCGAAAAAAGCTTCGGGGAAGAAATAGGGGCGGCGGACAGAGGTCTGGAAGAAAAACAGAGAGGAACCAGGCGGCGGGCTAAGTAAAGAACAAAAGAAAACAGAGGAGACCGAGGGAGTTTCGTCAACAAAAAAAAAAAACAACAAAGCAGCTGGAAAAGGAAAGAATGGAAGGGCCGGCTGAAAGGAAGAAAAACAGAGCAAAGAGAAACAAAAAGAAAAACAGGAAGAACAGAGCATGAAAGGAGGCTTCGTCTGGAGAGCAAGGAGGGAGAAAAAACAGTTGCTAGGGTTTGATGCAAGAAACCAAGAAAAAAGAAGAGAATAAGGGGGGAGAGCCGAGAGGAAAAGGAATTGGGGGCGAAAATAGGGCAACCGCCGTTCATCTACACCACCCCTACACCTCCTCACGTTCCTCAGCTTCTTCCACGGCCGACCCAAATAACCGACCCATCACCAGTTACCTAGCTTCGACCACCAATAGACACCCACCGCCGCAATTCAAGCTCTGCCACGGCAGCTCCATCTTGCGCGCCACCTAGCTGCCTGACGCACTTCCCATTCCCGCGCAGCCCTTCTCCCCCACCGGTCACTCCTCGATCTCACGCTGCCGCCCACCACTAGCGCCGCCACCATCCAGATTCGATTCAACTTCAGAAACTGAGAGCACTGTAAGTTTTCTCTTTCAGTTTCAGCTCTTTTCAAGCTCTTGAAACGTGTTTTTCCGTGATTTTGCTTATGGCTATATTCTGTTGCATTATTTGAGAATTTGAAGTATGTGTGCCTTATGGGTTGATTAGAAGATTAAATTTCCTTGGTTTGCTGACAATTTTGGGGTTGATTGTAACCCCAATCAAACTAAGAATCGAGGATGTCTTCCATGCCCATGTGGTGCTTGATAAAATGCCCGAATGGAAATTTTGAACCAAAAGAGGAGGTTTATCCTTTTTTCTATGTGTTCAAGAGGAAATTTGGCTAGCTTTGAATCTGCACGTTCATTAGTTGGGAAAGGGAAAAGAAGAGAATAAATTGTGGGTTCAATTTTCTCATTTTTGCTGTCTTTGTATTGGATGATGGTAGTGCGATTTTGCCGTATAACTTTGCTGGGTTGGTGAAGCATCAAAAGTTGTAGAAACTTTTCCTTCTCATTTGCATCGAAGAAGGAAGCTTCTGCGAGGCATGAAGCATAAATTTCTGGAAAAGTGCAATTTAATCCCTCATTTTCTGGCTAATTTCATTGTGGCCCAAAATCTGGAGAAATAGAACTAATTTCGCCCTCTTAAGCTTAATCTTTTGTTTGCATATTTTATGTGATTTCTGGATAGATTAATGCTATGATTTGATACATAATCAGAGGTTAGCAAGTTTTAGTTGGGTTTTATTAAATAAAATTAGGTTTGGTTTGGACTTATTGTTTAGGTTTGACAAGTGGATTAATGACTTATTTTTCTGGGTTATTAGCATAGGCTAAGGGATAAAGCCCATATATTTTGTGGTTGGATTTTGCCTAGGCTTAAGATAGGCTAGCCCGTTTGTTTTGCTTGGGTTTCGATTGGGCTAGGGAAGGTTTTGGCCCAAACAAACAAATAAAATGGCCCAATGGCCTGTTTTGCCAAGAAGCCTAATGACAAAATTTCGTTCCAGCCCCCTGACGTTCGAGTGTTGTCACTATGGCCCTAACAACTTGTGTTTTCCTTCAATGGAGTCCCTAATTTAATTGCAAATAGGCCCCTAAACTTTATTTCTCTTTAATTTTGACCCCAAAACTTTGTTAATGTTTGCAATCAAGTCTTTTATTCTTTTGACTTCTTGAATGTGGGTTGTTTATATGATTTAATTGATTCAATTTTATGATTCATTTTTATTTTTTATGATTGTTGTTAATTAAAGTGGTACTTTGACATTTTCTTTGTATTTTGGAGGGCAAATAAGTGATTTCATTTCATTGGGGCCCCAATTCAAGGGAGGTACACCATAATCCCTTATTTCTTACTTTATTTGACTCTATGTGCCATATGTGACTTTACATGTTTGATTGTATGTCTCTTGAATGTTTTTTATTCATTTCATTCATTTATTTATTTGCTTTATTGGCTTTGTATATTTATTTTAGTTCAATTTGATTATTTGAAAGGCAATTTGTAAGTCCCAAAGACAACCAAGAGGGGGGGTGAATTGGGTTGATTAAAATCTTAACCAAATTTATGCACTTTTTCTTTAATAAAAATTTACCTTCTTTTCTAGTAATGATCAACCAAGTAGATTAGAAGACAAGAGCAATATTGATCAGAAAAACAAGTATAGATAAGCAATGAGAATTTTATTAAACAGAAAAGTAAGATAGGGAATCAAACCAAGTGTCTACCAAGCTATCCTCAAGCTTGAAGACCAAACACTAGGAAGAGCAACTTCTCTTTGATGAAAGAAGATCAACTAGATGTACAATGGAGGGAGCACTTCCTCCTTGCCCTAAGCCTCACTTAGTCAAGCTAAGAAGTTTTACAATCACTCAGAAAACCCTCAACAAAGCTACACTAAAGATCCTTTCAATCACAAAAGAAATGCTCACCAGAAATTCACACCACTTTAAAACAAATCTTGCTTTGGAGACTATTTTCTAGCTAAAATATCTCTTGAGATCTTGTAAACAAAGTGCGCAAAAGTCCCTACTTGGTTCAGACCAGTTTGATTTTAAAGAGAACCAGAAATGGGCTTCATCAATGCTTCCAACGGATAGAAGGCAACTGAAGAGTCAACTAGCCGTTGGGGCTGTCGAACGTCCGACGATCGAATCATCGTCCGAACCAATCGTCCGATGATAGCCAAGTTGAAGTTCGGACGTCCGATGCGTCTTGATTGTCCGACACCACAGCGTCCGATCGTAGGCAGAGAGTTGGCAAGTCAGCTTGGAATTTTTCGGACGTCCGATGCGGTTGATGAGCGTCCGATGGCAAGCGTCCGATCCTTCCGGACGTCCGATGCTTCCTCACGAGCGTCCGACAGAGCTTTCTTCTTGATGCTCTTTATCCTTTCGGACGTCCGACAGATTCCTTTCGGCCGTCCGACGTGAGTGTCCTGTTTTTGCTTCTTCTTTTGGTTGAATTGCATTTCATGACCTATTCATACCTGATTCTTTGATATGTAAAGACACTTATAATCGAAGAAGGTTAGATACATTTCAAAATACCAAGAATAGCAAAATTGTCATACTTAAAGGACAGTATCTTTGATCGGAACAAAACAATGACTAAATTCATTCATATTATTCCAATCTTGTTTGCCACATCCAAAGCAACGTAGTCAGGAGATAAACGAACATATGCTTTCTTTGTTCCATCAGACCTGATCAAAGTGTTCACTTTCTTGGTCAATCAAAGTGTTCACTTTCTTGGTTAGTATAAACATTTCAAATTACTTTGTGATCATCAAAACCAAGAATAACATTCTCCCCCTTTTTTATGATGACAAAACAAAGGTTTGAAATGAGATTTGATGATTGGAATAAAATCTCCCCCTTTCACAATAGACAAGAACTCCCCCTTACTTAGTGAATCATAAATAATTTTGAAAAACTCCCCCTCACTTGGCTGCCCAACCGAATTACACAATTATCCAATTATACAAGCCAATCCAATCAATCCAATATCAATCCAACATCATCAATCATCAATATCAATCTATAAATCCGGCCATCTCCCCCTTTTTGTCATCACAAAAGGGTAATCAACCACATCCATAAATGCAAACCACAGTCATTCACAAATACATTCATTACACCAATGCAAACCAAATTCATTATATTCACACAATCAGAATAGACAAACAAACATCCATCAAAATACTTAGACATCCATCAACACAGTACTTAAACATCCATCAAAACACACCAAAAGAAACTTAGAATATCCATTACATTACATATTCATTGTTAAATACCACAAACACATAAATAAGCCAAACACAATGCAAATGTCCTAAGTGATGAACTATGTGGATCCAGGTGTCCTCCGAGAGAGCTGATATTGAGAGAGGTCTTCCTCATCAGTTTCTTCATCGTCTTCAGCAGCTTCTTCAATTGGTGCCTTGCCTTTGTCTGATGTGGAAGGGCCATGAGGAGTCACAGGAGTTGATGGATTCGGATCTGGAACTGATGAACCTGGATCAGTGGTTCGAGGTTCTTTGTCATGTGAGACTTCCTCAACCACAGGTGGAGGAAAAAGAAGATTCTTTTTGTCAAGAAAGGCAGTTTGTTGCTCAGAAGACATGGTGAGCATTAGGCCATGTTCTAAAAGAAGAACATGCTGTTTGAGTTCATGAAGAAGCTCAATTACTTCATTACTGGAAGAGGAAGATGCTTTAGTGGCAGACTTCCTAGGGTGAATGGGAGTGAGTGAAATGGGTGAAGGATCATGTACAATCTTAGACCTCTGTTCACTAGATGATGCCCCCTTATATGCCCACAGATTATCTTTAAAAACAAGATTTTTTCTTTCAAAATATGCTTTGGTAAAGGCATAAGAAGATGTTTCTTTGGGACAAACACCTAGAATTGGAACTTTGTAAAACTCAAAAATCTTTTGAAGAAACTTTCCATAGGATAGTTTTCTTCTAGAGTCAGTAGCATAGCGAAGTAAAAACTTGCACATGACAAAACCAAAATCAATACGAATTTTTTCTTGAAAACAATAAAAGAGATACAACTCCATTTTGTTTGCATCAATTCTGTGCCCATCAGTGGGCACAAGCAGGTTTGAAATGATAGAAAAGGCAATTAAATTCACAGGGGCCAGATCATTCAATTTAGCATCAGCAGGTGAGGAAAAACTTCTTTTGAAATAGGTTAACATTTTTGTCCCATAAATATGATTTGCAGCAGTAGGAAGCTCTTCATAGGAAAAAAAATTAGCAACCTTATCTTTGCATAAACGTTCAATGGTAGTATTTAAAATGGAATTCACAGTATCAGAATCAAAGATTAGGTCTACCCCATTTAGCCTAGACATGATCTCAGTTTGGTCAATTCCTTTCCTAAGATTGGCAAAAAATTGATGCAGCATATCAGGATAGTAGACATTGGGCATGGAAATGAGATGTGACCATTTCTGAAAAGCAAATAGACTCAGAATGGATTCTAAACCTATGGAGCGAAATTCAGAGGGGTTTACAGTTCTTTGAGGGATGACACCCTTCTGGGATATCCAGGCGTATTTATCTTTCGCAGCATCATCAAAGAATGGAGGGAGAGGGACTGATTTAGGAGGCGGTTGAGAAGAGGTCCCCTGTCCAGATTCTGGTTGAGAAGTGGGTTGTGGAGTAGGCCGTGACATTTGACCCTTGATAGCTCCCCTTTTGAAGCGTTTGGATGTCCGTTTGACAGTAGGAAGATTCTCATCCTCATCCCTAAGTGGATGCTTGCGTCCGGCAGTAACCTTTCCTCCCCTTAGATTCACCATTGTGTGAAATGTGTGGAATGTAGGATGCAAATGATGCACACCGCAGTAGGGAAGTGAATCGCACAGAAATTTTGGGACAAAAATACCTTGAACAAGATTTGACAGAGCGGTTATGAAAGAGTAGGGTTTTGAGAGAAATTTGGGAATTTGCGAAATGTTGTTCAGTTTGGTGAAATGATCAGGAGAAATGAACCGCAAACGATGAGGAAGTGTTTTGGTTGAGTCAATTTGGGAATGGGAGCTTCAAAATGGTACGAATTTGAGAGTGAGGGAAGAGAGAGTTTTCGTCCGAGAGGAAATAGAATAGGAAGAGACTAAGGTAAATGAGGAAGAAAGTTGTTTTAAAAAATGAGCCGTTGCACTGTCGAACGGCCGAACGAAGTTGTGCGTCCGACAGTTGCGTCCGAACAGGCGCAATCTGGAAAATGACTGAAGAACATCATCGGACGTCCGTTCATCCTCTTTCGGACGTCCGAAGGCTATGAAGAATTTAAGATGATTTTTCGATTATTCCTAATTTTGATCTAAGATGGATGAATTGATCCAATGGCAGAGCTTTTGTAAAAATATCAGCAAATTGATCTTTAGAACAAACATAATTTACACAAATTTCACCTTTTTGAACAAGATCACGAATAAAGTGGTGCTTTATATCTATATGCTTAGTCCTAGAATGTTGAATGGGATTTTTGGTCAGATTTATGGCACTAGTATTATCACAGAATACAGGCAAGCAGTCATACAACAATCCAAAATCATTCAAGGTGTGCTTCATCCATAAAAGTTGAGCACAACATGCACTAGCGGCAATATATTCCGCTTCGGTTGTAGACAAGGAGATTGCATTTTGTTTCTTGCTAAACCAAGAGACTAAACAATTTCCAAGAAAATGACAAGTTTCACTAGTACTCTTTCTATCCACACGACAACCTCCAAAATCAGCATCCGAATAACCATATAGTGCAAACTCATTAGATCTAGCATACCAAAGACCATAGTCTAATGTACCTTTCAAATACCTAAAAATCCTTTTTACAGCATTCAAATGTGATTCTTTAGGACAAGATTGAAATCTAGCACACAAGCAAACAGCAAACATAATATCAGGTCTACTTGCGGTTAAATAGAGTAGGCTTCCGATCATACCTCTATAATGCTTTTCATCCACATGATTACCTTCTTCATCTTTGTCAAGCTTTGTAGAAGTGCACATTGGAGTTCCAACTTGCTTTGAGTCCTCCATGCCAAACCTTTTCAGCAATTCCTTGGTATATTTTGCTTGATTTATAAAAATTTCCTCAAGAGTTTGATGTATTTGAAGTCCAAGGAAGAAATTTAATTCTCCCATCATACTCATTTCAAATTCACTTTGCATAGTGGTGGAAAATTCCTTACATAGATACTCATTAGTAGCACCAAAAATAATATCATCAACATATATTTGCACAATAAGAAGGTCATTCAACACTTGCTTAGTAAAAAGTGTGGTGTCCACAACACCCCTTTTGAAACCATTTTCAATCAAGAAACCACTTAGTCTTTCATACCAAGCTCTTGGAGCCTGTTTTAGACCATATAAAGCTTTAGATAGTTTAAACACATGACATGGAAATTTTGTATTTTCAAAACCGGGGGGTTGATCCACATATACTTCTTGATCAATAAAACCATTTAAAAAAGCACTTTTAACATCCATTTGAAACAATTTGAAGCCTTTAAAGCATGCAAAAGCAAGAAGCATTCTAATAGATTCTAATCTTGCTACGGGAGCAAATGTTTTATCAAAATCAATTCCTTCTTCTTGTGCATATCCTTTATCAACTAATCTGGCTTTATTTCTTACAACAACACCTTTATCATTCAACTTATTTCTAAAAATCCACTTTGTGCAAATGATAGGTTGATTTTGAGGTCTATCAACAAGTGTCCAAACTTTATTTCGCTCAAATTGATTAAGTTCCTCTTGCATTGCCAAAATTCAGTTTTCATCCTTTAAAGCATCATTGATATTTTTGGGTTCAAAAAGAGAAACTAAGGCAAAATTGTCAATCAATTTTCTGGATGAGGAATGAGTGTTTACCTTCTCGGATGGATCACCAATTATAAGCTCTTTTGGATGATTTTGGTTGAATTTCCAAGCCTTGAGAAGATTTTTGAGTGGATCATCATTTTTGTCTTCATCTTCCTCACCTTGATCATTATGAACTTCATTCTCCATTTCAGTTGCTGCTGGTTTAGAGTTTCCTTCAATTCCAATTGATAGCTTTTCAATTCCTTCTCGAACACCTACATCATCATCCTCACACGCACTTTTGGAATTATCATCATTTGTTTCGTCAAATGTTATATGTATAACTTCTTCAATCACAAGAGTCCTTCTATTAAAAACTCTATATCTTCTTTTATTCTCACAATATCCCAAAAATATTCTTTTATCAGATTTTTTATCAAACTTACCAAGATGTTCCTTTAGATTCAAAATAAAGCATTTACAACCAAATATTTTGAAATAACCAACTGTAGGTTTCTTATCAAAAATCAGTTCATAAGGAGTTTTCTTCAAAATAGGTCTCAAGAGGATTCTATTCATTACATAACATGCGGTGTTTACCGCTTCAGCCCAAAGATATTTAGGCAACCTACATTCATTTAACATAGTTCTAGCAGCCTCTTGGAGAGTCCTGTTTTTCCTTTCTACAACACCATTTTGCTGAGGAGTCCTTGCAATAGAAAACTCATGAGTTATACCATTATAATCACAAAATTCAGGAAAACCACAATACTTGAATTCTGTTCCATTATCACTTCTAATTCTAATAATTTTTAAACCAAGCAGATTTTGCACTTTAGCAAACAATGAAGTGAAATTCTTGAAAGCATCATCCTTGTGAGCAAGAAATATTACCCAAGTATATCTAGAATAATCATCCACAATCACAAAGCAGTATTTCTTACCTCCCAAGCTAGTGATTTGAGTAGGACCAAATAAGTCAAGATGCAAGAGTTCTAAAGGTTTGGAAGTAGATACACACTTCTTTGGTTTAAAAGAAACTTTTGTTTGCTTTCCAAATTGACATGCATCACAAATTTTATTCTTTTCAAAACTGATTTTTGGCAAGCCTCTAACAAGCTCCTTTTTCGAAATTTCCTTTAGTAAATCCATGTTAAAATGACAAAGTCTCCTATGCCACAACCAAGGATCTTCATTTGAGGCTTTAAGACATTTTAAGCTAGAAGAATCAACTTTATCAAGAATCACAATATATATGTCATTAAACCTCTTCCCTTTGAACACAACATTATATTTGGAATCAAGTACAATGCATTCATGCTTTTTAAACAACACATACAAGTCTTTATCACACAATTGACTAACACTAAGCAAATTATATCCTAAATTATCAACTAAGAGCACATTATGAACAAAGGTTTCACCATCCTTACCAACATCACCTATTCCAATTGTCTTAGCTTTCACATCATCACCAAATGTCACTTTTCCACTTGATTTTGATTTCAGCTTTATGAACAAAGAGGGATCACCGGTCATATGCCTTGAGCACCGCTATCAATGAACCATTTGGACTTGTTTGATCCTTTTTCCTGAAAAGATAAAGTGTTTGGTACCCTTTTTAATTTTTGGGTCCATAAGAGTTAGCATTGTATCTAACTAACCACATGCATCTCATCCATTTGTTCAGATTTCTTTTCACATAGCAATCTTCACTCAAATGCCCTTTTTGACAACAAAAACTACACATAATGGAAGAGTTTTTAACATGTATTGGTTTAATATATCTCAATCCACCTCTTCTATATGTTGTGAAGTCATGTGCAATTTTGTTGTGTGCAAATGTTCTTTGAAAAGTAGTAGGATGTGTAGATGACATGTTCCTTGTGATAAACTCCTGCTTTTTTGCTTTCAAGGCCTCATCCAAGTTGTCCATTCTTTTTTTCAAATCACCACGTCTTTCCTTCAGCATTTCACAAATATTTGTCTTTCTATCAAGCTCATTTTGAACATTACATCCGGCTCTTACAAGACTTTCATTGTCAGTCTTTAGTTGTTTATTTTGTTGAAAAAGATTTGCATTTTCTTGAATAAGAAAAGCCATTTTCTGTTTTAACTGCTTGTTTTTATCATAAGATTCCTTCAAGGCATTATGCAGTTTTTCAACAAAGGATTCAAGATCATCATCTTCATCATCATCACTTTCAGATTGAGAGTGTGTGAAAGTTACCTCATTATTTCCAATAGCCATGAAGGCCATTTGAGCTGATTCTTCCTCTTCTTCAACTTCCCCTTCGGAGTTGCATTCATTCCAAGTAATCTGAAAGTTGTTGAATCTTGGCTTCCTATCAGCTTTTCCATCTTTCATCTTCTTCATGGGGCATTCGTTTGCATAGTGTCCAGGCTGTCCACATTCGAAACATTTGTCCAACTGTTTCTTGTTGAAATCTTGTTTTCCTTTGTACTTTGCAATAGATGGCTGATTCTGGAATTGATTGCTAGGTCCTCCCCTTCTAAACTTTCTTTTATTCAAGATTCTCTTGAAACCTCTGGTGATGAGAGCAAGATCATTATCATCACCCTCTGAGTCTTCATCATCCAAGTGAGCTGTATCATCTTCACCTTGAGTAGTCTTTAGAGCAATGTTTCTCTTTGCTCTAGCATCCTCTTCCTCCTGCACTTTAGATTTCAGTTTCAACTCATAAGAGGTTAGTGAGTTAATGATAGATTCTATAGGCACAGAACTTAAATCCTTAGCCTCCTCTATTGCAGTCACTTTATTTTCCCATTCTTTGCCCAATGCATTGAGAATTTTCCTGTTCTTCTCTCCCAAGATGTACTCTTTGCCCAACGCTTCAAGATCTTTGATCAAGTCAGTGAACCTGCAATACATTTTGTCAATATCCTCAAGAGGTTCAATTTTAAATGATTCATATTTTGTGACCAACATAGCCTTTTTCTGTTCTTTCACGTTGTCACCACCCTCATGGATTTCTCTTAGTTTATCCCACATTTCTTTGGCCGATTTGCAGCCTTTTACTCTAATTGATTCATTTGAATCTAGGGCACTATAAAGAACATTCATGGCATTGGCATTCAATGTGAGGTTAGTCCTATCTTGAGCATTCATTTCAGCTCTCGTTTTTGGCCGAAGCAACCCTGTATCTGCATCAAGAAAGTTAGCTTCATGCGGTCCTTCACTCACAATAAACCATAGTTCAATATCAATAGATTGCAAAAAAATAATCATCCGTTCTTTCCAGCTAACATAGTTAGAGCCACTGAACATGGAAGGCCTAGTAACAGATTGCCCCTCAACAAACATAGCATGACTGGTTGTCATCTTTACTCCAAGCCGTTAGAGCTTAATCTCAAGGAGACCAAGCTCTGATACCAATTGTAAGTCCCAAAGACAACCAAGAGGGGGGGTGAATTAGGTTGATTAAAATCTTAACCAAATTTATGCACTTTTTCTTTAATAAAAATTTACTTTCTTTTCTAGTAATGATCAACCAAGTAGACTAGAAGACAAGAGCAATATTGATCAGAAAAACAAGTATAGATAAGCAATGAGAATTTTATTAAACAGAAAAGTAAGATAGGGAATCAAACCAAGTGTCTACCAAGCTATCCTCAAGCTTGAAGACCAAACACTAGGAAGAGCAACTTCTCTTTGATGAAAGAAGATCAACTAGATGTACAATGGAGGGAGCACTTCCTCCTTGCCCTAAGCCTCACTTAGTCAAGCTAAGAAGTTTTACAATCACTCAGAAAACCCTCAACAAAGCTACACTAAAGATCCTTTCAATCACAAAAGAAATGCTCACCAGAAATTCACACCACTTTAAAACAAATCTTGCTTTGGAGACTATTTTCTAGCTAAAATATCTCTTGAGATCTTGTAAACAAAGTGCGCAAAAGTCCCTACTTGGTTCAGACCAGTTTGATTTTAAAGAGAACCAGAAATGGGCTTCATCAATGCTTCCAACGGATAGAAAGCAACTGAAGAGTCAACTAGCCGTTGGGGCTGTCGGACGTCCGACGATCGAATCATCGTCCGAACCAATCGTCCGATGATAGCCAAGTTGAAGTTCGGACGTCCGATGCGTCTTGATTGTCCGACACCACAGCGTCCGATCGTAGGCAGAGAGTTGGCAAGTCAGCTTGAAATTTTTCGGACGTCCGATGCGGTTGATGAGCGTCCGATGGCAAGCGTCCGATCCTTCCGGACGTCCGATGCTTCCTCACGAGCGTCCGACAGAGCTTCCTTCTTGATGCTCTTTATCCTTTCGGACGTCCGACAGATTCCTTTCGGCCGTCCGACATGAGTGTCCTGTTTTTGCTTCTTCTTTTGGTTGAATTGCATTTCATGACCTATTCATACCTGATTCTTTGATATGTAAAGACACTTATAATCGAAGAAGGTTAGATACATTTCAAAATACCAAGAATAGCAAAATTGTCATACTTAAAGGACAGTATCTTTGATCGGAACAAAACAATGACTAAATTCATTCATATTATTCCAATCTTGTTTGCCACATCCAAAGCAACGTAGTCAGGAGATAAACGAACATATGTTTTCTTTGTTCCATCAGACCTGATCAAAGTGTTCACTTTCTTGGTCAATCAAAGTGTTCACTTTCTTGGTTAGTATAAACATTTCAAATTACTTTGTGATCATCAAAACCAAGAATAACACAATTTAATGCCAAGGTTGTAATAGTTAGGTTATTATATCATTCCCCTTTAGATTGTAGTAGGGCTCCCTAAATGTAATAGTTAGGGCTTATTTGCTATTTGCCTTGTGTGTTTTTGCATGCCTATGTGTTATGTGTTACTCGCTTTCCTAGGGTCTTGCATCTAGATATCATGCTTACGTGTTATGTGTTTATTTGCTTTATTATGCATTACATGATTTATTTGATTGTAATGAATGTGTGACGTCACCACACTAGTCCAACGCTAGTTGTGGTCTTTTTCCTGTCACCACACTAGTCCAACGCTAGTTGTGGCTCCTTTGTTCCGATTTTCCACTAGTCCAATACTAGTAGGAATTCATAGACATGGGTTAGTCCAACGCTAGACCTTTAGGAACCGTCTACGCGTTAGATCATGCTTGTGTGAATCACTACATTTCATGCATGTTTTTCACCTTTTAGGGGTTTTACCATGTTGCATGACACTTTCTTATATATGTACATCCTTTATCCCATATTCCCTTCTATTTATATCCCTTATTTTGTATTTTCCCTTACATGTATATTCCTTACCCTTTTGTATGAAAACATAACATTAGACTTGCATTTCACTTAAGAATTAGAGTTAGGGTAGTACATTTGCATGATTAGATAGGAAAAATTCCTTGGATATGGGATATGGACGAGTTTGGCTTTTTAGCCTTAGCACGCTCGTATCCCCTCTATAAAAGGGAAAATTGAAATCACGAACATTAGATCCCCGCACCCGACATGATGCATTCCATTAGGTCACTTATATTTGTATAATTATTTTATTTTCCTTTTCTTTTCTTAGAGTCTCATATTTTTACATTATTCGTGACCTCTCCAAAGAGTCCGCATTGGGCATCACAATTAATGTGATTGGCGTCAATTGAGATTTGAAGAGAAATTTTGACCCCCCGATACCCTCTTAGGTCTAGGGTTTGCATTCATATAATACATCCAAATGTGATAAATTTTTAGATTAAAATAAGAAAATCTTTGGCTAAATCGTGTAACTAGCCTTGGCTGTGATGCCCCGAATATTAGGAGGTTGGTTGTAAAGAAAATATTAAAGTGCATTTCTTTGGGTTTGATTTAAAACCTTATTTTGTTTTAAAAGACTAGAAACCCTAAAATTTTAATCAAAAACCCTAGTTTACTTGTGACTAATCGGTTTTCTTAAATGTCTCATATTTTAATAGAAACCCTAATTTTAATCACTGAAATTGTAAAACCCTCACGTTTTTCTTAAAAATTTCCTTTTATTTGGAAATTCATTATTTATTAAAGCCCTACTACCCAATCGTTCCACAATAAGTGCAAATAAATCTAGAAAGTAGGGTTTTACTCTTCGTTTTCAAGATTGGAGCAAATTAGGGTTTTCGCGATTTTTCGCCGGATGATTTTTCGGTACAGAGCAAGGATCAAATTTAGTGATTAAAAGTGACTTTTAGGTGAGAAATAATATGTGATTAGAAGCAATGATATAAGGTTAGTGAATAGGAAGTAAAAACCCTAGTACGGGGGTTTTAAAAAAAAACGGCGCGAACCGACGGGTACCGCGCACTACCGATTAGACGCACCACTTGACCACCACTTTCTTATCACATGAGCATTAATACTTGAGCAAAATATCCCCCCTCATTGCCAGCTAGCTTGACCGAAAATGTGGACCAAATAGCAAGGAAAAAAAAGAGAAAAAATGAGTGGTGGTAGTGGCGCCACTTGTCGGCCTTCTATGGGCCATTGACCAAGATACCTTGTCTACCTTCTTATCACCTTGGAGACCTCTTTCTTCTTCATTTTGCTGCTCCTTAGCCGAGACAAGAGAGGGGAAAAACACCAAGAGAGAATTTCTCCATTTCTTCTTGAATCTAACCACAAAGTGAGGAAACCAAGAAAATAAACCGATTAAACTCACCTTTGAGTGTTTGTTTAGTGAAGTGTTGGTGAAATTTTGAAGGGGAAAGCTAGGGTTGCTCTTGGTAGACACTAAGCAAGGTAAGGATGATGATTTCCCCAATTCTTACTCTCAATCTTGTTTAAATTAGTTTAGCAACTCAAAATTGTGGTGAATAATGGTTGTTATCATGTCTTGGGTGTTGTTTTCCTTTTAGATATATGTGAGTTAGGGTTTGAGGTACTTGCTGCCTATACTTGCTATATGGATGATATATGTAGTATCTAAGCTTATATAAGTGGTTTTAGTGATGATTAGAGCAAGAAATCAAGAAAGATTGCATTGAAAACAAAAATTCCAGATTTCTGGAAAAATTTCCCCTCTTTCTGTCTGGTTTTATTGCATTATGTTAGAGGCAGAATTAGCTTTAGGTCAAAATATAAAAGTTGTAGAGAATGGTATTTTATAGTTTCCTACAAAATTTCAGCTCAATCAGAAAAATGTAGCCTGTGAAAAGACCAAAATACCCTCGCTATTCTAGGTTACATTCCAGAGTTCCGCGTGGACAGTTTAGTCTATTTGGTTGTGTTTATTCACTATAATCTGTTCGGATTTAGCCATTTTCTAAAACATGAAAGTTTTAGTACCCTGTCTTAGCTTTTCAATGCCATCAAGAACATCTTAAACAGACCTTGGTAGACTGAGATATGGTCATTTGAATGCAGTATGGTTGATTAGCCAAATAGTTGGAACCAGGTTATATGAATTGGGAATTTGATTAGGTTACACTGGAAATTAGACTAAGTGCTCTTCATGAAAATTGTAGGCCTTCATCTTAGCTTCGAATTGGTATAAGTTGCACCTCAATCCGATAAGCGTAGCCTTGGATGTGCCCATTCCGCAAAAATCTGTCAAAACTATCTTTTGTAAACGTCGTTTCCGCACTTGTTATTAGCTTGATTTCTTGTTCTTGTATTGTTTTGAGCCTATTGAATGGCCATTGAAATGAAATTTTGTTATGGGTAACCTTGGGTTTGGTTGAGTAAAAGAATGAAGCCATAAATGACTGAAAAATTAGGTAAACACAAAGGGCGTGCTGCCCAAATTTACGCTCGAGAACTATAGAAATACACTTGCGACTTGGGTAGAGTTGATATGAATATCACTTGAACCATCTAGGGTACTTGAGTCTTCTTGTTCCGAGGTATATAAGTAAGGACTTGGCCGAACTTATACCCTTGAGAAATGAAATAATGATTGCTCGGAGTATGTTTTCCTTGTACTTTCGACTCGCATGGCATTTTCAAGTATAAATGTTACAAAATTTTATCGTTTAAAAAGAGAGCAAGTGTTTCACGACTACTCTCCAAGTGAATTCCAATTTCTTGATTTTTATTGAAAGAAACGTTTAAGTTTCGAATCTTAGTCATGTTTCAAAGTTTTCAAATTGAATTTTTATCGCAGATCTGGACTCCAAACCTCGAGTATAACTGAACGTGAATACTATAAGCACTATATCTTTTGGTGAGTGCTTTCAAATACCGAATTGCACTAGATACTTGAACTTGATACGTGACCAATATGATTACATGTTATATACGTGAATTGTTAGGGCAGGAGTGTACTTTATCGCACTTGCCCTTATGTGATATATACTTGTTTATTGTTGCAATTGACTTGATATACTTGTTTATGATGCGCACTTCCTGGAATTCCAGAAACCCTGCGGCGAGTTACTTAAGTCGAGCCGGCAAAGGCTTAGTCGATTGGGTAACGAACCCTGGGTCTCTTGTTTTGTCGAGTGGAGTGATATCTCCTCGACTAATCGGTATACTCGAGTATTACCACCCGTGTTTCTTGAGGATTTTGGGCCCAACTGGGGGTTTGAACGGTGGACGGAGAGTCGTTTAAGTGGTGTTCTACTGGATTGGTTACTTACTTGAAAGTTGACGGAGTGTCAACTGTTACTTGATCAAGTTCTGAAGATGCAATGGGAATTTGGCTCCTGAAAGCCTTCTGTATCCTTATACTTGAAAATGATTATTGCTTATCGGATTGTTGTTCCTTTTGAAAACCAAAAGCACTTTATACTCGTTCATTTGGAAATTTGCTACTTGAAGTGTTGGTGTTCACCTTCATGAACTTGTTAAGCTCGCTATCTTTTGCTACGTTGATACGTGTACTTTTAATATGGTCAATTTGTTATTTGGAACCTCACTGGGCTTTTAGCTCATTCCACGCTATTGGAGTACGAGCGAGGCGTGAGATGTGTAAAGACTAGCGTAGTCTAGTTGTTTGACTTTTGACTTTTGTCTTGTACTTGCGCTATTTCTCGAATAGAATGTTTTGTATTTGGATTGTATCCGCTTTGAACCAGTTTGGGTATATTGAGGTTTTGTACCTTGATTTTCATCAATGTAAATTCTAAGCTTGAATTGCGATGTTAATTATGGTCCATGGATGTATGCACATGATTCGAGTGAGTGAGTCCTGTTGAATGGGATTGGCACCCATTTAGTTAGTAGCTAGAAATGTGTGTGCTTCCTCTTGATGGTGGATTTTACCAATTCAGTCCCCCGTCCAAGGAAAAGAAAGAGGCAAGTCTGAAATGCCTTCCTTAATGGACGAGGCGTAACAGGAGGTTGAAAGCGAGGGAAGAGAAGAAATGCCACTAGGTCAGGTTAGCTTGAAGCTAGGGTCAGGTATAGTATAGTAGGGAACTGGCCAACTACGCTAACTGGAAATGCAATGTCTGACTTCGCTCTGTTGGGCTCTTAAGGGGCTTATCATGCGTTTTATCGGCTAAAATTTTAGCAGCATTGGCTAAAATTTGTCCCTTTTTAATGCATTTACCCTGCTGAACCCGTGGTTTTTGGTGCATACAAGTATTTTTGTTGGAACGTTGATACATAACTAATGGAATGCTTAGAGTACCCCCATTACCTGATAAAAGGATTTTGTCCGTATCGGTATAAAGGACCTTTCCCTCTTGTTCGGCTATAGAAAGAGCCAAAAAATGAAACTCTTTTTGAATTATTATGGAATAAAATTTGAAAATTATTTCTATTGGGCAGGCGGTCCGCCGAACCCTTTGGTAAGCGTTAGGGGAAGGTGGGGTCGTCACATTGGCTAGGTTTAAAGGGTGCCTTAAATTCTTATCCTTGCCTTCCCTTTCTTCAAATGTGACTCCCGAATCTTTTTCTCTGATTTCCGTAGACTTGGAGTCGTTTAAAAAGGGTTTTTTTTTTCTTTAAAAATTCATTTTAGGTGACTTGGTACACCTCAACTCAATACCAAGTGGCGACTCCATTTTCTATTCAAAAAATCCTTTTTAAACTATATTTTGGGTCAAATCGTCGCATTTTCAAGTCCCATTTAGACCCATGTTTTTCATTTTCTTTTAAATCAAAAATTCATTTTTCAATAAAAAATTGAATCAAAAGCCATTTTTCAAAACTCGTCTTTTATTTTTCTTATTAAAAATAGGGCGCGATAAAGAAATTACACTATAACTAGTCAAGATAACGAACTCATTTAACCCTAGGAATCTCTATATTGTCATTTTTACTACTTTTCTTGCATGTCAGTATTATCGATTTATTTGCTTTATTTATGGTAGTCCAAATAATAAAGGGGTTCGAATACTACCGATAGTTAGCAATCTTCTCGGTCCCTATACTTGATAAATAATATGTATATTTGCAGAAAATGAGGTATTTAGGATTATAAATTTGGAGTGGAGTAAAAACCTTGTCAAGTTTTTGGCGCCATTATCGGGGAAAATTTGATTCAATATTGGTACTAAAAACAACATTATTAGTTTAGACATTTATACTTAATTTTCTTGAATTTGTTTTGTCTTTGTTTTATGTTTAGAGTTTGTTTGTTTTAATTAATCTATCCTTCTCGACCAATTGTGCATTTGATTTGGTTTGAAAGTGCTTTTAGGGCTTGAGAAGGATATAGAACAAGTGCGGATAAAAATTCAAGAGAAGGAAGTTCGGCAATGGACCCCTATAATTTTCAAAGCTACAACTATGGAAGTAACCAAAAGATGTCCAAAAGTATGTCATTTGAAGATGACATAGATGTTTTAAATGCTAAACTTGATCATTTGGACAATATGATACATGTGATTCAGCAAAATAAGAATGCTTATGCTTTTAATTCTAATCATATGATTTGTGACTTGTATGGAGGTTATCATGCTACTTATGAATGTTTGCAAGTACAAAATATGAATTATTATTATGAATTTGAGCATTACAGTTTTAGTTTTAATTAATGCAACCCTAGTTGGGATAATTCTTATAAATATGGTTGGACAATCAAGATGCTAATAGTGATTCTTCATATTTTTTTTTATTTTTAACCCAAATGGGTCCAATATGAATCTAACCCATCTTGGGAATTAGTTATAAAAAAGTTAGCTGATGCACCTTAATCTTGGGAGCAAACTAGTGAAAGATTATCTAACAAATCTAAATCAACTTGGAAGGTAGCTATAGAAAGGTTAGCTAATTAAATTGATTGAAACTTAAAAACCTAGCTAATATGACTGGCGACCGTTTTGATAGGGTTGAAAAAATGTTAAATGAATTAACTTCTTACTTTGGTAAAATTCAAGACCAATTGCATGTTTTGTGTGAAATTATTTCTTCTAATAATACGTAAATTGATCCTAACACGGATGGTAAGAATGTTACATATGAAAGTGGATTGCATTTTGATGATAATGATGAACCTAATTGGAATTCAATTGAGAACATGTCCACTTCATTTAATTATGTTTTTGGAATGAATTTTGAATGTCAAAAAGAAAAGCATGAATGGCTCATATTTTACCCCTCTTGAGGATGAGTTGAAAATGCAGATTCCAAAGTCATAATAACCCAACAAAGTCATGTGGATATTCTTGTGGTTGTAAGGATCGAAGACAACTTAAGAGGGGGGTGAATTAGGTTGATTAGAAAACTAATCAAGTTATGGGCACTTTTTGCTCAATATGAAATTTACTCTCTTTTCTAAGTGATCACACAATGAATCAATTAATGAATAAACAATATCACTTGAGAGAATCAGAAGAGATAAACAATTTAAGAATCACAACATAACAATAAGTAAATAAGAAGGGAAGAATTGCAAACCAATTGACTACCAATCTCCTCTTGAACTTAAAGACCAATTCAAACAAGTTTCTCCAAATTGATGAAATACAACCAATCTTGTGTACAACGGAAGGTTTACTTCCTCCTTGTCCCAATCTCCACTTGGTCAAGTTAGAAAGTTTTACTATCCCTCAGGACAACCCTCACAAAATTACACTATTGAAGTATTCACTCACAAATGAAAAGTTTACAACGACCTTCACACCACCAAAATTACAATTTTTCTTGAAGAGTATTTTTTCACTAAAATCATTCTAGATCTTTTTTATCTTTAGTGTGCAAAAATTATTTGAAATTTCTGATTATGCACTATTTATATGAGACCAAGAAAGCGCTTCATTAATGTTTCCAAAGGATAGAAAGTAACTAAATAGTCAACTAGCCGTTGGGGTATTGGACGTCCAGTCCTTCTGAATTTCGCGTCCGACAGTAGGCAGTAAACTTGAGAGAAATTCTTTAATTCTATCGGACGTTCGGTGCTTGCGTCCGAAAGCAGACAATAAGTTAGAAGAAATATTTTAATTTTATCGGACGTCTGGTATTGTCTTTGTAAGCATCCGATAGCTTTCGTCAAATTTGAAAAATTCTATCGGACGTCCGATACTTCCGTCCGATAGAGGTCAGTGAGTTAGGGGGAATGTCTTATTTCCTTCGGACGTTCGGTGATGGAGTTCTTTATACGTCCAAAATTGTGCAATGATTATCGGACGTCCGATCCTATCTTCACAAGTGTCCGACAGCTTTCAGCAACCTTTGTTTCTTTCAATTGCACTTGATTTTTGAATCTGATTTGCTTCATAATTGAAAATATATCTTGAAAAGATATTAGTATCATCTATTTATATTGTAAACATCAAAAGATAGAGACTAAAATTAACAATCTCCCCCTTTTTGATGATGACAAAATAATAGATGGAAGAAAAAAAAGATTGAACATAAGTTCCCCCTTACTCATTGCATCCAAAATTTCAAATTTATAAATAACTCCCCCTTATACATAGCATTCATTTTCCCCCCTTTTTGTCATCATAAGATGAGAGTAAAAATTAGCAACCATAATCTAATAGCAATAATAGAGAATCCAATATTTTAAACAAAAACAGAAAAATGATACTAGAATTCAACAATCATCAACATACCAACATTCGACAATCATCAGCCAAAAAATAGAAAATTGATACCAAACAGAGAAATAACAGTCAAAATAATTATCAAAGTAAACCATCATTAGATCAGTATTATTCTTTTCTCCCCCTTTTTTGTCATCGTAAAAATTCAGTAATATCCAAAAACATCAAGGAAAACTCGGTTTAAAACATCAAAAACATCAAAAAAAATTATAAAAGAACATTATGAACAAGAATCTCACCAATCTTACCAATATATTCTATTCCAATTGTTTTAGTTTTCATGTCATCTCCAAATGACACTTGCCACAAGACTTTGGCTTGAGTTATGATGTATTGTGATGGATCATCGGTTATATGTCTTGAACATTCACTGTCTATGAACCACTTTGTTTCCTTAATAATGTTCACCAAATTCATCTACTCAAGAGATCAAGAACTAATATATGGTACCCAAAAATTTTTGGGTCCTTGAGAGTTAATATCATGTCTAACTATTCACATACATTTCATGTCATTTCTCATATTTTTCCTTACATAGCAATTATTTTTCATGTAACCAACTTGACAACAGAAACTACATATAGTCAGGGAATTGCTTACATAAACAGGTTAACAAATCTGATTTGACTTTTTCTATAAATGGTAAATTCGTTTATATTAGAATTCAACATTTTCTTATGAATGTCAAAGTGAGGTTTTAGTTCATTCCTTTGAAAACAGACTTATTTCTTGTGTTTAAACAATTCATTTAGATCATCCATTTTTCTTTTCAAACTACTTTGTTCATTTTTGAACAACTCACAAAGCTTTTTTTTTTCTATCAAGTTCAGCACGTAGATCAGTCTTAACTTTTCTTAAGTTATCATTTTCAGCTTTCAGATTCTTGTTCAGTCGAAAAAGATTTGTATTATCTTGAATAAGAAAATTGATTTTCTGTTTTAATTCCTTGTTTCTAGCACAAGAGTCTTTCAAACTGTTATGCAATCTTTCAATGAAGGAATTAATATCATCATGAGATTCCTCATCACTGTCAAGTTAAGAGTTGCAAGTAGTTATCTCATCATCACCAATGGCCATGAAAATCATTTGAGCAGATTCTTTTTCTTCTTCAACATCACCATTCAAGTTGCAATCATTCCATGTGATTTGAAAGTTGTTAAACTTTGATTTTCGTTCAACTTTTTCTTCTTTCTTTTTCTTCATTGGGCACTCATTCATGTAGTGTCCCGGCTGGCCGCACTCAAAGTATTTTTTAGATTGCTTTTTGTTGGTCTCTTGCTTTCCTTTATTTCTTGTATTGTTGAATTGATTTGAAAATGTATTGCTGGATCCTCCTCTTCAAAATCTCCTATTGTTGAGAATTCTTTTGAAACTCCTTGTGATGAGAGTAAGGTCATTGTTATCAACTTCAACATCTTCCTCATCTAAAGAAGCCGAATAATCTTCATCTTGAGAAACTTTTAGAGCTATGCTTCTCCTCACCTTAGCATCCTCTTCCTCTTGTACTTTAGACTTAAGTTTCAACTCATAAGATATTAGAGAATTTACAAGAGATTCAATAGACATAAAATTCAGATCTCTTGCCTTTTCAATAGTAGTCACTTTACTTTCTCAATCTTTAGACAGAGCATTCAAGATTTTTTTATTTTTCTCACCTAGAGAGTATTCCATTTCCAACACTTCTAAATCCTTAATGAAATCATTGAATCTACAATACATTTGATCAATATTTTCATGAGATTCCATTTTAAACGATTCATATTTAGTAATTAAGATAGATTTCCTTTGTTCTCTAATATTCTCACTACCTTCATGAATTTCTTTCAATTTGTCCCAAATTTCTTTAGCTGACTTGCAACCCTTAACTCTAATAGATTCACTTGAATTTAAAACACTATATAACACATTCATGACTTTTGCATTTAAGGTGAGATGGGCTTTATCAACTGCAGTCAATTCATTTCTAATTTTTGGTCTTGGTCTATGCATAATATCATCTACTATAGAGGCATCATATGGATCTTCATTAACAATAAACTACAATTCAATATTAATCGATTGCAAGAATATAATCATTCTTTCTTTCCAACTCAAATAATTCGACCCATTAAATATAGGTGATTTAATCACAGATTGCCCTTCCAAAAACATGGCATTTTTTGTTGTCATCTTTACTCCTAAATCGCTTGAGTTTAATCTCTAGGAGACCAAACTCTGATACCAATTGTAAGGATCGAAGACAATCTAAGAGAAGGGTGAATTAGGTTGATTAGAAAACTAATCAAGGTATGGGCATTTTTTGTTTATTATGAAATTTACTCTCTTTTCTAAGTAATCACACAATGAATCAATCAATGAATAAACAATATCACTTGAGAGAAGTAAAAGAGATAAACAATTTAAGGATCACAACATAACAATAAGCAAATAAGAAGGGAAGAATTGCAAACCAATTGACTACCAAGCTCCTCTTGAACTTGTAGACCAATTCAAACAAGCTTCTTCAAATTGATGAAATACAACTAATCTTGTGTACAAAGGAAGGTTCACTTCCTCCTTACCCCAATCTCCACTTGGTCAAATTAGGAAGTTTTACTATCCCTCAGGATAATCCTCACAGAGTTAAACTATTGAAGTATTCACTCACAAATGAAAAGTTTACAACGAACTTCACATCCAACGAACTTCACACCACCAATACTACAAATCTTCCTTGAAGAGTATTTTCTTACTAAAATCACTTTAAATTTTTTGTATCTTCAATCTGCAAAAGTTATTTGAAGTTTTTTTATCATGCAGTATTTATACAAAACCAAGAAAGTGCTTCGTTAATACTTCCAACGAATAAAAAGTAGTTGAACAGTCAACTAGCCGTTGGGGTATCGGATGTCTGGTCCGTTTGAATTTTACGTCCGACAGTAGGCAGTGAGCTTGAGAGAAATTCTTTAATTCTATCGAACGTCCGGTGCTTGTGTCCGAAAGCAGACAATGAGTTAGAAGGAATATCTCAATTTTATCGGACGTCCGGTATTGTCTTTGTAAGTGTCCGATAGCTTTCATCAAGTTTGAAGGATCCTATTGGACGTTCGATACTTCCGTCCGATAGAGGTCAGTGAGTTAGGAGAAATATCTTATTTTCTTCGAACGTCTGGTGATAGAGTTCTTTATACGTCCGAAGTTGTACAATGATTATCGGACGTCCGATCCTGTCTTCACATGTTTCTTTCAATTGCATTTGATCTTTGAATCTGATTTGCTTCATAACTAAAAGTATATCTTGAAGATATATTAATATCATCCATTTATTTTGTAAACATCAAAAGATAGGCACTAAAATCAACAGTGGTGAGTCTTGAAGTGGTGCTACTTCAAGGTAATTTTTATGAAGCATTTGAGATATTTAAGTCAATTCCATATCTCAAATCATATGGAGATAAGACTCATGAGGTGGAACTACCATTTGTTGATCCACCACATCCAAAATTGGTAGATTGCTCATTAATAAAAGTTGCCCTAATAATGAATCAATAATAGTCAAGCTAATGACTATAAAGAAACACTTATTGAGAGGCAACCCAATGTTGGTGTTAACTTATTTCATTTTAGTATGTTTTCATGTTTGTTTTGTGTTTTGAAATGTGTTTATTATGTTTGTTTTGAAGAGTTCAAGAAAAGAGGCAAAAGTCAATTTTTGAGGTTCGGCGAGGAACTAAGAGAATAAGAAACTTAATCCCTCAATTTGAATTTTACTCCCTCTGTCTCAATTTTATGATCATATTTTGGGAATCCAACTTTTCAAAAATAGTGGTTTGATTTTGATGTTTGTGTTTCTCTTTCCAAATTACCTCCACAAATTCAAAATTTGAATTTGAATGGTAACATGCATATGATTAGAGGGCCAGCTATATTGAAAAGAGAGACTAAAAAATATTTTGACTTTTCCAACATGACAAATATTTTAGGACATTCTAAAATAGAAAATATGACACATTCAATGGGACGGAGACTTATTTATGATTCATGAAATGGGGTTAGATATTATATTTGGATCATTTTAAACTTGTTTGAAGTGTTAAACTTTGTTAAAAAGTGGTTTGAATCATATTTCAAAAAATGAGGGAATTGCGTGAAAAATGACTAAAGTGTAGAAATCTACACTTTAGTACAAACCTCTAGGATCAGCGGGGGGATCCGCAAGGTTACCTCACAAATCTAGGTCACTGATCCTGAAGGTTTGTCTTCAAAAAGCATATTTGAAACTTGTTCTTCATTTTCTCCATTTTCACTCATTTTTCTTGTTTTAATTCACCATACAAACACCTCAAACATCTGATAGAACAACTTTTACGAATCAAAATCATCCAAAAACTCTTCAACTTTTGGATTGCAGCTCTTAATCATAAGGTTTCCAATTTTAAATTTTAATCATTAGGGGACCAATTTGAGTGAAATTTTGAGGGTTTTCCATCATTTACATCACAAAACTTCACGTTATCAATTCGAGGTAAGTTTCTTAAATGTAACTTGATAGTTTGAATTTTACCATTTGAGCATTTCTTGAATTTTTTGGAAATTTTTAGATGGTGAATTTGTGATATTGTTTGTTGATGTTTAGGAGTTCCATTATGCTTATTTAACATTTCTAACCATTTTTATACAGATCAATTGTGAAAACGTGATGACCTATGCAATATTTCAAATTTTATGCATATTCTTATATTATAATCAATGTGGTAATTGGTCTTTTTTTAACGTTAAGATAATTTTATTAATAGTAAAAATTTTACAGTAACGAACAAAGGCTGGAAGAGCTGTACAATTTGTGTTCAATGACACTGATGAATGATCGCTTTCTCATCCACAAGAATGCCTAAAGCATAGGAGCTAAGTTTTCCACTAATATCACTACTATCTTCATTAACGAGACAAAAATAGCACATTCGAAATAATGTCATTAAACTTAGGATGTCCTCAATTAGAGTTGCCATTCTGCTTTCAAGAGGTCTCTAATATTTAAGCTTTCTCAAAAGTTCCTTATTTCGAACTTGGATCTTGATTCTACTCCACTATTTTTCCACTGCTCTGCACAAAACTAGTTTGATTGCCATAGCTCCATCAATATTTTTATTTCTTGAGCTTCTCTCCTTTATTGCCAAAAGGTAATACTCGTGTTTGGCAGCATCGTGGTTGTAACTCCAACTCCAAGTAGAGCTTGCCTTTGTTGACTTGTTGTTGCCACTCTTAGGACTATTGTTTCCTAATCCTCTTGCTCCTGGCATTGCTCCTCCTGGCCTGATGTTGTTTTTGTTGTGCTCAATCTCACATTTTTTTAATTCTGTTCCCTCTTGTTCCAACCATTCTTTATGTGCTTTCTAATGATTCTGCATGGCTGATAGCTGGTCAGGTTCTCAAATTCCCTCTTACTCCTTTCCTTTCTGATTTGTCATAAAATATTAGCAGTTAAGCCAATATGGGTGATGACCCCACTGCACCCTAAGCCGAACCAAAGGATTAAGCGGATCACCTGCCTGACTCTCGTCAGGACTCACTCACTTAATCATATTAACTTCAGAGATAACATTTCACTAACTAAAGCTATTAGCAGTCCATCATACTTAGATACATACCAAAAGAAAACAAAAGTTGTCTTAACCTACAACATTTAATATGTACAACCCTTAAAGATAACAAAGTTGGCAAAACCATAACATTATATACAAAGGGATTTGTCCAAGTACAATTCAAGTCTCAGGCTTAAATTTCTGGCTAATCTCCATACTCGTCCTTCACTCCTGTAAGAAAAACAACTAAGGGGATTGAGCGAAGCCTAGTGAGGTTACACAAGCAACAATCAATTAAGCACTTAAACAAGTAGCAAAATTAAACAAATAAGAAAACACTTCACTGAATAATCACTATTAAAAGAATACAATGCTTGTATTAGAGTCACTTCAATGCACTACACACTTTATCGAACTCCTTCTTATAAGCTCCAAAATAGTAAACATTTCCCTCACTTAGATGTCCATATCAGTAATCTGCTACCTCGTGGTATTACTCGAGCATACCAATACACTTATCCAAAACTACCATTCTATTCGACCAAACCCTTTTGCTAGCTCGAATAACCCGTTGAACAGAGGATTTTAGGGCCAAATTCAGCCGGTCTGATAAAGTATGTATACGGCTTACAGTCATGCACACTTACAATAACACTTGGTCAATTATCAACATTCAATCATAAACTAAGTCAAGTGCGATAAAGTACACTTCTGACTTAGAAGGCAAGAGACAATTGAAAACACTTCACAATAAAGCACTGGCATAATCATATAAATATCATTTAAGTAACACATAGGCAATTTAAACACACAAATATGGAAACTCTCACCTAAAATTTTTTTTTTAATTCACACTTCGGTACTTGGATTCTCCGCCGAAACTCCCTTAGCTCCTGAGATATTATAGACTTATTTATTTCCCCAAATGGTGAAATGAAGGCTCATATAATTATTTTGACTAAAGTATATATATATATATCTACGTATATGTAATTTAAGAAGTTTAAGATGATTATATGGCAATAAAAGTTGGGATTAAGGTTCTAAGGATCATTTAGAATCGGGGTGCAAAGTAAGTTTTCTAGAATTTAGTAGTTTAGGGATCTTATGAAGTTCCTTGAGTTTGCTCTAACTTTTGGATAAGTTTATAGATACAACTTTTATAAGGTACTTAGAGGAATTTGTTTGGTGGAAGTTGTGGTGTTTCCTAGGGTTTCCTTTTTAGGAAAGAAGAGGCGATAGCTAGGTTTTTCCCTTGGACATGGCTGCAATGTTATAAAAGAAAAAAGATCATATCAATGGCTTTCTTTTTATTTTTTTATTTAAATATTTTTCCTTTTTTTCCTTCATCTCTCAATCTCTCTTTCTATTCTTTAATACTATTATTGTCAATTTTTGCTAGTCATTCAAGGTTGTGTATTTACAGATTTTGCAAGATAGTAGACATTGATGGATTACAAGATGGAGTTCACCCTATACATTAAAGCCTTTGCTTGATTTTTGACATAATCTGTAACCTATATAATAAAACATGGGAGTTTACTAGAGCACCCCAATTTTTTGACACATGGCATAGCTCTTTATTGAGGAAGCTGTGGTTTTTTAACTATTTTTTATTTCCCCACTTCTACCTTAATGGGTCAAGAGAGAAGATCTACTATATGAGTTGAGATAGAAGATTTTCACTGCAACTCATTTTGCTTAACTGTATGGACTTCTATTGCTTTATGTGTTGTCTAATTTATGACCATATGATCAATTTAATTTTTTGATCAAGTCTAATTTATTGATTAATTTATTACCATAGTAGGTCGAATTTATGACTTTAGGATCAAGTTTTACAAATTAATGAAAAACTTTAACCGTTGGATATTGATTAACTATGTTTGATTATTAAGTAACCAAACTCTTACATTTAAGTAGCTCTCTTATATGATAGATTAACGTTTCTTTTTCTATTCCTCTGTAAATTGTTTTCTCAGAGTTGCATAGGAAAATCGGCTTTCTTTCTTCACAATTGTACTCAACCATGCACTTGCTTTATTGCCTTCCTTCATTAACCTCTAGGTTTGTGATGAATTTAATATATCCTTTTTTACCTATTTCTTATAATCATAATAATGGTTCCTCACTTTTGCTTAGGAGAAATTGCAAAGTCATTTAACAACTTTTGGTTTAATTACAACTAAAACTATGTTACTATTGAATTGGTGATGCATTCACAGTGCATTTACTCTCTCTCCTTTTTTGGTATCATTATTTCACGTAATATTGGTTCAAAATTCTTTGTCCAAATCATAATAATTAGGAGGTTAATTTCATTCCTTATAAAATCAAGAGGGGAGTGGCTAATTTCATTGATGTAATTTCTCTTCATAACAAATTTAATTTATTTTGATGTTTCATTTTCTTATATATTTCTATTTATTATGTATCAAAAATATGTATTGTTATATGTTCAACAAAATTGCTAGGGCACCCAGGCTTAAGGGCGGCAACGAGGGCATCAAATAGAAATTTGGGGGGGTGCTGGGGGAGAAAATTTCCCCCTACCTTAAAACGGGGCACGGGGCGAGGCAACATGCACCACGCCCATCCCTTGCTCCGTCCCTTGTATACAAAATATACATACATACATATATATATATATATATTTAGATGTATATATAATACACATATGTACACAATATAATAATTTAGTTATAATCCAATTTTTATATTTAATAATATAATTAATAACATAACATACAATTGTGATTTGGTCCTATAACATCTCCATTGTATGTTTTAATATCATTTTTATGATATTGACAGGTTGCTAATCTTCTTTAGTTAGTATTATTTGCAACTCGTTGAATGGTCTAAAGTTGAATAGTTGAATGTGTCTTTATTGAATATTTTGAAATAGAATGAATGATAAAATTGTCCAGTAAATAAGTAAATTGTTAAATGTGGTATGTTTTATTTCTTCTCAAGGGATTGCGAGGGAAACGGGGCAGGAGCGAGGTGGGGGACGGAGGGGGTGCCCAAGCGGTGCCTTACTCAACCAAGGTACCTCTAGTGACATGTACTAAAAATCATCACCCAACTCACAGTAAATTTGGGTGCTACTCTTTTTGCCCCCTATAACTAAAATTTTAATTGGTTTTATTCCTCTCCCACTCTTCGCTGTTAATCTAACCTAGCTTCCTCTTTTTCTAGCGATTAGAATGGGCTAAAATTTTCCCTTTCAATTGCAAAATTTTGCCATCATTTACTCTGAACCTTACTTCTTCAACTCAATTCTCTCTTATCGTTACAAAGGATCAATTTTTTGTGGAGAATTTTCTGGTCCTCTTTGTATTTCTCTCAACCCTTACTTTTCGACGGTATCACTATTAGTGCTTTCCCACCCATCTGTCATGAAGCAGCGTTTAAATTAAAGAAATAAAATGAAGGTGTGTTTTCCATGGAGAAGTCATGAAATACGATAAAGGGGTACAAGAGAAGGCGTGGAGTTAAAACCACGCCTTTACTAAAAATCAGCTCAAGAAATGTAAGTTCATCAGCAAGTGGTCCTGCAACAGAATTTGGCACAAGAAGGCCACGTGTTCGAGCTGGATTAGTAGTGCTAAGGAGTTAGTTATTAGTTTTAGCTTTATATAGGCAAATTTGGTGATGGCATAGGCAGAATATCCTTGTAATCAAATAGATAGGGATCATTCTCAATTCATTGTTCCTTTCTCCGAGTTTTCCTTCTTTCCTGTTCATCTTCTTCTCTCTTTCGACCATACTCTGTAATCATTTGTGTTTATCAATACATCACCATTGAGCTGGTTTCTTGCCAATTATTATTTCCTGTTAATTTCTGAGGATTCTATCTTGCTATTTTAATTGTTGTCTTGTTCCATTATCCTTGATCCTACTCAGAACCATTATAGTGGTATCAAAGCTCAACTATGAGCCATTAGGATGACTAACACTCAGGAAGAGATGCTAAGAAAGGATCTAACAGAACTGGGAGTGTCGTGAGGACGTTTGCCAACAGAAATGATGGAATAAAATATGTTGTGAGGACAATGGAGCATAGGCAGGAGAGCATTGAGAAGGCCATTAAGAATCTGGATAAAAAATATGAGGGAATGATGAATATGATAGCACAGATTATGTCCAAACTGAGTGATAAAGGAAAGGAAGTAGAGGGAGGCAATTCTGGGAATGATCAGATGGTGGAGGTGGTCAAGGAAAAGTATGAAAGATCAGAAGGAAGAGGGGGAGCTAAATTGCCTGGGATGGACTTTCCTTTGTTTGATGGGGCAAATCCCAGGGAATGGGTCAGAAGATCCAACAAATACTTCCAGATCCATGGAGTAGAGAAAGAGTTGAAATCTGATATTGCTCAACTCTACCTTATGGACAAGGCAGACATCTGGTTCCCTAGAATGTACCATGAGAGAAAAACAGTTCCATGGAATGAACTAGTAGTGGCTGTTTGTGAGAGGTTTGGAGAAGGAGATCCATAAGAGGCTATAGAGGAGTTCAACAAGCTGGTGTAGACTGGAAGTGTAGCAGAGTACTTGGAGAGGTTTGAGTTGCTGAAATCCCTGGTAATGCCCTCCCGTCTTGGACAACCTAATTCTCATTATAGATCTTGTTTCCTTAGTGGCTTGAAGAGTGAAATTGTTAACATGGTTAGGATGACCACGCCCCTTACTTTAGCAGATGCTATTGAAGCTGCTAAATTGCAGGAAAAAAAATCTAGAAGCCATTAGGAAAGCACAAGGAAATATCATACAGAAATATCCCAACCTATCTTATTTACAGATCTCTACACTACAGAATAAAGTGAAGTGGCCTAACATACAAAACTAGAAACCAGAGCTCATTCCCAAAAAGAACACCAAGACAGGAACCCACTCAGCCAACCAATTTAAAGGAATCACTTATTCTGAATTTAGTTACAGGAGAGAAAGCGGTTGTATTTTAAATGTTCTGAACCCTATACCCTGGGACATGTCTGCAAACAGGCTCATATACACTTCATAGTGGTAGATGAGCCTATTGGATCTGGTGACTCATTTGAAGGGCAAGGGGAATACTGAAGAGTTTTGTGACTGTTCTGAGGGAGAGCTTAGTAATGAGAACATAGAAGTTTCCATTCATGCATTAGCAGGGGGAAATGAGCAGAAGACTATCAAAATGAAGGGTAAACTAGGAAGGAGGGAAATACTAATTCTCATTGACAGTGGCAGTACTCATTGCTTCCTAAATGAAAAATTCACAGAAACTTTAGGAATACAGACTACTGGGGCACCCTTGACAGTCAACGTGGCAAATGGGGAGAAATTAGAATCCAGACAACTACAAAAGATGGTAGGATGGGATATACAAGGGCATGATTTCCATCACCAATTTAATACACTTAGGTTGGGAAATTGTGATATAGTGCTAGGAGTTGATTGGTTGGCCAAATATAGTCCCATTGAGTTTGATTTCAAACAGATAACTATGAAGTCCCTGAAGGGAAAAGAACTAGTGGTGTTAAAAAGGAGAAATAGAGAAGCTTAAGTTGAAACATATCAAAGGAAGTAAACTAGCTAAATGGAGGAGGAAACAGTCACATGGAATCACTGCCCAACTCTATGTAGTAGAAGAGGATTGGGTAAGATATGAGCAGATACCAGTAGAAATGAAGGAATTATTGAGACAGTTTGGGAAGTGTTTTCTAAGCCACAAGGCATGCCTCCAGTTAGGAGTCATGATCATGTCATCCCACTAAAGAAAGGGGCAGCTCCATTTCAGAACAAGCCATACGAGTGTCCATATGTGCAAAAGGCCGAGATAGAGAAATTAGTCAAGGAAATATTGTAGATGGGGATCATACAACCCAGCAACAGTTTTTTTGCATCTTCAGCACTATTGGTAAAGAAAAAGGATAGAAGCGAGAGGTTCTGTGTTGACTATAGACAACTCAATAAGCTGATAGTAAAAGACAAATTTCCTATGCCACCGATAGATGATTTGATTGATGAACTGTAGGGCTCCAAATTCTTCACTAAGATAGACTTAAGGGCTGGCTATCATCAGATCAGAGTTAAGGTGGAGGACAGGCACAAGACAGCATTCAGAACTCACCAAGGATTATACAAATTCAAGGTCATGCCATTTGGGTTGACCAATGCCCTAGCTACCTTTCAGAGTCTTATGAACTATATTTTCAGAGAACAACTAAGGAAGTATGTTCTGGTGTTCTTTGATGATATCCTAATGTACAGCCCCACCTTAGAAAGCCACCTAGAGCATGTGGCAATAGTACTGAACATCTTGAAGAAACACCAACTATACGCTAAAAGAAGCAAATGCTCATTTGCTCAGATAGAAGTGGAGTACATAGGCCACATCATCTCTGATCAGAGGGTTATGGCTGACCCTAAGAAGGTAGAAAGCATACTGAGCTGGCCAAAACCAACTACAGTAAGGCAGTTGAAAGGATTTCTGGGACTGGAAGGATACTATAGGAAGTTTGTGAAAGGATATGGAACTATAGCAAAACCTCTCACCTTGCTGTTAAAGAAAGATGGTTTCTACTGGAATGCAGAAGCTGATAAGGCATTTCAGAAGTTGAAATTGGCAATGTGTAGCATCCTTGTACTAGCACTGCCTGACTTTACTAAACCATTTGTAATTGAGACTGATGTAAGACAAGAGACCCTTGGCATTCCTGAGCCAGAGTCTAGGACCTATGAACTTGGGACTATCCATCCATGAAAAGGAACTGCTAGCTCTGGTGATGGCCATGACTAAGTGGAGGCACTACTTGGAAGGACACCACTTCATAATAAGAACTGACAACCAGAGCTTAAAGTACTTATTAAAACAGAGGGTCACTACTACGCTTCAATAGAGATGGCTAACCAAACTAGTAGGACTGAGTTATGAGATTCAATACAAAAAAGTGAAAAAAAATGTGGCTCAAGATGCACTGTCTAGGAGAGCAAGCAATGAAGAAGAAGGCTATGTTGCAATGGTTTGTGTCATCCCTGAGTGGGTGAAAAAAGTGATTGGAAGCTATAATGGGGATGGAAAAATACAAGATCTCATCAAGCAACTGCTATTCTCCCCTGGTAGCCTACTAGATTTCACTTATCAGGATGGTGTGCTCAGATACAAAGTGTGACGACCCTACCTCCCCACTAGGGTATATCCAAGGGTTCGGCGGACCGCCTGCCCAACTCTCGCTAGGACTCACTCACTCAATCAACTCTCAAGAGCAAGTAAAGATAGGCCAATCAAACTTAACATATATACAATCATTAACACAGATATACAATCCTCAAGGTTAAGTACAAAAATTGGGGATCCAACCAACTACTAATACTATCACTATTACACAATAAAAGTTCTAGTTAAAAGTTTAGTCTTCCTCTAAACACCTGTCCTTGCTCTCAAACCTTGTAAGGAAAACAAATGTAACGGAATAGAGGGATGAACTAAAGCTCAGTGAGGTTCCCATACACATAATCAAGCAATTAAAACAAGGACATTAGTCATTTAATAACAATCAATCAAGAAGACATTCATAATATAAAGGCAATGAGAACACACTCATTAAAAGGATACATGATCACGTGGAGCCATTCGTTCATTCATTCGCCAACCATTTTCCTTATCCCTCCAATATTAGAAAAACATTTGCAAGTGAAAATTCCTCCAGTATTCTTGACATTCATTCATTGATTTTATTTCCCGCCACTAGCCAATTCACTGGTCAGTTCTCCACCAACCTTCGTAGTCATACTCGAGTATACCAAACATTGTCCTAGGGTTACCAGTCATCCAACCGAGTCCATTTCTAGCTCGAGTCGATTGGCAACGAAGGGCAGAGGTCCAGTTCAGCCAAAAGGCTTACATTCATGCACAAGTAGCATTCAATCATTGAAAATTCACTTTGGTTTGGATCGAGTGCGATAAAGTATACACTCGCCCATTGAAAATCGATTTAGCAATTATTAGAAAACATTTAACATTCAATCGAATATTCACAACAAGTACACAGTCATTTAATACACAAACATGCAAGAAACAGTCACCCTAAACAAGTCACGTTTTATCGAAATTCAGTTCAGGGCCGGCACCTTGGCCCACTCTCGAAATCTGCAGTCAAATATTGTCCACAAAGAGTCAATCATACACAAGTGCAAGCTACATAACTTATATTGCTATATCAAAGGAAAAAGACAAAAAAAGTATAGTAAGCCATATTGGCAAGGTGCACTCATAATTTGTAAAAGAAAATGATAAAAAACGGTTAAGTTCAAAGCCAATATGTGCGACTAAAAACCATGTTTTGAATACTTGTTTAGAATGTTAGAAATCAAGTTTAGGACACTTGAGAAGTACATGTTAAGTCAAACTAAGGAAACGGAAAACAAAAGAAAGGCAACGAGAAACAATGAAGATGGCTGCTTTGCCATCCTTTGGTGTTTTGATCACAACTGACGTTACACTTATCGGATTGAGGCAAATTTTATGGCGTTTCGAAGCTAAAATAGAGACCTACATTTCCTATGAGACATCGACACTCAATTCTCATATTTTTAGGATCAAAATTAGACGGTCAGAAGCACATGAAAAATAGGTCAAGAAAATTAAAGTTTTTGTGCAGTTAGGAATGTTCTAGCCAAATCATAAACTAAAATGATCTAATTGATCTAAAATATTGTAGGTAGAATTAAATCAAATCCTATAACTTTCATGTTTTGTCCAAAAGATGATTCGGTCCTTAAGTCAGTCAAATTTGAGCCTCAAGTTGCTACTTCATCCAGTAAAAGATAGAACAGGTGTGCAATTTTAGTCAAATTTGAAAAATCACAGATATTCATGGGAATTGAGAAAAAGGCTGAAATTTTCACGGTTGATAGTACGCTAACTCTAGTTTCAAACACAATAAATAGAACTAAATTTTGACTTTTCTACAACAAGATATAGCAGATTTCCTAAGGCCGCCCAAAGGTTCTTGCAGACAAATTTTCAGCAGCACCTCCTCTTAATTTCTTTACTTTTCCATCCTACAATCAACACCAAAGTTCACCCAAAACAGCCTCAATTGCACATACAAATCATAAGCTATTAAACACACTTAATTAGGGTCATAACACCCTTTAATTTTAGCTAATTGATGACTCCAAAACCAACCACAATCAAGCCCAAATTGGAAACCCTAAACTGAAATTTATGCACATAAGTTGAAATTTTCTTTTGGCAAGTTAAACTAACCTATAAAACCTCAATATTTCATATAGCAAAATTATCAAACCATGGCCAACACTTAAGCATCATATGTGGGCAGAAATTTACCAATAAAAACTGAAAATTTCTATAACATCACTTCAACTCATGAAATTTCCCATAAAACTACCACTTTAGCAATCCTAAACTACTAGTATAGTAGTATTAGAAGCAAAGAGGGATTTCTTGGTAACCTTACCTTGTAACCTCAAGAAAGATGGCAACTTAATGCTTCTTCCTCCAAAATCACTCCACCAACACCTTGAAATCTACCTTAGTTAGCACTTTTATGGAGTAGTTTGCACAAACTATGGTTGGAGCTCAAGATTCAAGCAAGAAAGTTGGGATTGAAGATGAAGTTTCTCTCCCTTATTTTTCCTCTCAAGAATTTAGGCCAAGACTAAGAAAAATGGGAAGAAATGAGGAAATTTTGGTCAATGTTTGGTTTTAGTAAAATTAAGAAAGGTTTGGTCAAAATCCAACTTCCAACGGTTTTGTAACACTTGGCTCTTTTAGGGTTTGATCTCATCTCTTTGTCTTCCAAAGCTAATTTATCTAACTAACCTCTAATTATCCCTTAACACCTTGTAAAATAATATCCCTTTATGCAAAATTTCATCTAGTCGTCAAAATTTTATCGTACTTACTGTTTTAACGGGTCCCACGTCTATAATACACTTCAAACTTAATGTATACTAACTTATACCGAGAAAATAATTTAAAAGCTTGACTCACTTATAAAAATATCTAGGAAATTAAGCCAATAATTTAAAGTAAAGAAAATGCATTCAAAAAAAAAATAAATTATAACCTAATTTTTCGAGTTCTCACACAAAGAGAAGATAGTGATTGGCACAAAGGTGGGGAATAAGGAAGAAGATTATTACTGCAATACATGATTCACAATTGGAGGGACACTCTGGGATACAGGCAAGTTACCTGAGGGCCAAACAACTATTCCACTGGCCAAGAATGTACAAGGACATCAAAGAAACTGTGTTGCAATGTGATACATGTAGAAAATGTAAGGATGAGCACACTGCCTATCCTGGTCTTCTGCAACCACTCCTTATACCTCAGTGGTCCATTTGAAGCCTTGTATAGGATGGCTCCTCCTCAGCTAGCACTGGGACCTTACTTTCACTCCAAGGTGGCAGCATTTGAAGATCACTTGAAGGATAGACAGAGTTTGGATGATTTACTCAAAAGGAACTTGCAAGAGGCTCAAGACAGGATGAAGTTATATGCTAATTAGAATAGGAGCGAAAGAACATTTAGTGTGGGAGCTGGGTTTACTTGAGGCTACAGCCGTATAGGCAAACATCTGTAGAGCTAAGGAGTTACACAAAACTGTCTGCTAGGTATTTTGGTCCACATCAAGTGATTCAGAAGATAGGAAAGGTGGCATACAAGCTTAAACTACCTAAGGGATCCAAAATACATCCAATGTTCCATGTGTCATTGTTGAAAAGGAAGGTGGGAGAAAATGCAGCCCCTGTGCTCCAATTACCAAACCTAGATGGGAAAGGACATTTGAGGGTGGAGCCAGTTGCTATTTTGTATCTTAGAATCGTCAAGAAGAAATATGCAGCAGCTGTTCAGTGGCTCATACATTGGTGGGGAACCACTCCTGCTGAAGCCACATAGGAAGATGCAGAAAAGATTGAGAAGGAGTTTCCTGAATTTCAATCTTGAAGACAAGATTGATTGACGGGGAAGCAATTGTCATGAAACAGAGTTTAAACTGAAGAAATAAGCTGAAGGTGTGTTTTCCATGGACAAGTCGTGAAATGCGATGAAAGGGCAAAGAAGAAGGCGTGGAGTCAAAACCACGCCTTTACTGGAAATCAGCTCGAGAAACGTGAGTTCATCAGCAAGTGGTCCTGTAACAGAATTTGGCACAAGAAGGCCACGTGTTCTAGCTGGATTGGTAGTGCTGAGGAGTTAGTTATTAGTTTTAGCTTTATATAAGCAGATTTGGTGATGGCATATGTGAGGAACCGAAAATTTTCACATTTTCTAAGTATTATTTTATTTCCTTGCTTACATTTTTATATTGTCCTTTAAAATACTCCCTCCGTCCCATTGTTAATGTCATGTTTTCACTTTTTTGTTGTCCCAAAATAAGAGTCTCATGGCAAAAGTCAAACAACTTTCACTACTACTTTCCTTTTATACCCTTAGTAATAATGACAAGATTCCATCAACTAATAATAAACAATTACATATGGCCCACCACAACACATGCACACTTTCACCATTCCTTGACCTTTTGCTTTTGGCTGGCAATTTCCGTGTGATAGACAAGGGGTAAAATTGGAAGAATATGAAAAGTGCAGTCCACCATTTTACTGTGCATAAAAAGTGCTATTCCCGAAAAACGTCCCAAATTTTGGGACGGAGGGAGTATTAAATTTTCTATGCATTTTATAAGTAAGTACAGTTTTAAATTATTTTTCTAATATAAGTTAGTGTACGTTAAAATTGAAGAGCATTATAGACGTGGGACCCACTAGTGCGATAAAATTTTGGTGACTAAGTGAGTTTTGTGCTAAGTGATATTATTATACAAGGTGCTAGAGGATAATTAGAGATTTGTTATATGATGTAACCATTGAAAGACAAAGGATTAGAGAAAACACTAAAAAGGCCAAGTGTCACTATATCATTGGAGATTGGACTTTGACCTAATTTTCTTCACTTTACTAAAACAAATTTTGGCCCAAAATTTCCTCCATTTTTCTTCTTCTTGGCCGGCTGTTTTGAGGAGAAAAACAAGAGAGAAAACTCCATTTTCTACCTCACTTGCTAGCTTGGATCTTGTGTTTTAGCCAACCAAATTTGAAACTACTCCATACAAATGGTCACTAGGGAAGTTTAAAGGCTTTGGTGGAGTTATTTTGGAGGGGGAAAGACTAAGCTACCATTTTTCTTGAGGTTACAAGGTATTTTTGCCTAGCAACTTTTCCCTACTTTTAATATTTGCAAACTAGTAGCTTATGGTTGAGATTTTGATAGTTTTATGCAATATTTCATGAGTTGAGGTAGTGATATGAAAATTTTCAGTTTTATGGTGCAATTTCTGCTCACATGTGAAGTGTAATGGTTGGTCATGATTTACTAGCTTTGATGTATGAAAAATCTTGTGTTTAGGCGCTAGTTTACTTTGCCTAAAGAAATTTCTGGTTGGTTTGCATAAATTCCAGTTTTAAGTTTTTGTACTACCCTGTTCTGACCAGTATCATTCGGCCATGATGGAGGCCAAATTGGGCTTAGCTCATGAAAGTTGTAGAAAATGATGTTTTATATCTGCCTGTAAAATTTCAGCTCAATCCGAGCACTGTAGCACGTGAAATGATGAAAATACCCTTGACTGCCATAGGTAGAGTTCTGTGGACAATTTTGACATTTCATTATTCTGGCCTCATTTTTTCACCTTGATCCGTATTAAATTAGCATTTGGCCAAAACACGAAAATTGTAGTGCTATGTTTTAGCTTTCCAACGCATTTGAAAAAGTTTCAATCACACTTTTGTAGCCTAAGTTATTATCATTTGAACACAGTGCTGTTAACCAGCCTGATGATGAAATTCTGGTTCTGTAATTTGTAAATTTAACCTAGATACACTATGAATTGGGTTGAGTTATCTTCATCAAAGTTGTAACCCTTTGGCTTAACTTCAAAATGATATAAATTTTACCCCAATCATATAAGCGTAACTTCAGTTGTGACCGATACGCTAACAGACGTCAAACCTGTCATTTTATTCTTTATCTTAAACCTTATTTCCAGTCACTTTTCTAGCTTGGTTTTGTAATGGAATGACTTTTAGCCTATTGAATGACTATTGTAATGAGATTATTTGTATGTGATTTTGGGGGCTGATTGAGGAAAATAATGAAGCCATAAATGCTTGGAAAATAGATAAATACAAAGGGTGTGCTACCCAAATTTGCACTCGATGGTTAGGTAGATGTACTCGCGACTTGAGTAAGGGTTAAAGATGAAACTAACTTGAATCATCTAAGGTATTCAAGTCTTCTTTCTTAGAGATATATAACTTAGAATATGGCCGAAACTTGTACCCTTGGAAAAATGAAATTTACGACTAATAGAAATACGTTTTCTTCATTTCTTCAACTCAAATGGAGATTTCAAAGTTTTACGAGCGAGCATAAGTTTTACAAATATTTTACTCATGTCCTTTGGTTTAAATGTGCTCTTTTCACTTCCAAAACTATACTTATACTTTGTACTAGTAGTTATTCAGATTTTCTTTGGTTCACCTAAACGTTGGATGGTTTAACTGTAATATTTTCTCTTGGTTATTATTAGGGTTCCTTGGTGATTGAGGGTATTATTCAGAAGGAAACTTTGGACGTTATTTTGCTTAAATAGGTGAGTGTTCTTTGTACGTTATGTTTCCAATGACTATGTGGATTGTTGTGACTATGTGACTATTTGTGAATGTTGGATTAAATGTTAAATATTTTCAATGATTTCTAAAAATGAATTTTGCTAGGCGAGTGTGTACTTTATCGCACTCGACCTAAATGAATGTGAAATTTACAATGATTAAATGATTAAATATTTAAATACTACTTGTACATGAATGTAAGTCTTTTGGCTGAACTGGGCCCTTGCCCTTCGTTGCCGGTCGACTCGAGCTAGAAGTGGACTCGGTCGGGCGATTGGTGACCCTGGGTTAATGTTTGGTATTCTCGAGTATGACCACGAAATCTGGTGGAGACTGACCAATGTCCAGTAAGGGGAAAATGAAATGAATGAATGAATGGCAAAAGGTTTTCACTTACAAATATAATTTTTAATGATTGAAGGAATAAGGAAACAATTGGTGGAATGAATGAACGAAGGGCTCCACGTGAGCATGTATCCTTTTAATGAGTGTGTTATCATTGCTTTATATTGTAAATATTTTTTGGATTACTTGTTATTACATGATTAACGTCTTTGTTTAATTACTTGGCTATGTGTATGGAACCTCACTGGACTTTTACCTCATTCCGTTAGCTTTGTTTTCCTTACAGGGGATGCGAGCGAGGACGTGAGTCCTGTGCAGATTAGCTTGGTCTAGTTTTTTGAATTTTTTTTTATGTTCTCACGCTAGTGCTTGGATAAGGTTGAATGTAGTAAGAACTTAAAGCTTTTGTTTTAATTGAGATTGTATTTCTGTTTGAGATGGATATGAATGTAAGTATATGTTTCAAGTTTGGGAATTGTTTTTCGCTTAGTCTCGAAGTTATATCTTATTTCATTTGATGAGAGTGATCGAGTTCTGGCGAGAGTTGGGCAGGCGGTCCGCCAAACCCTTTGGTTCACCTTAGGGGAAGGTAGAGCTGTCACAGCATAGGCAGAATATTTTTGGAATCAAACAGATTGGGATCATTCTCAATTCATTGTTCTTTTCTCCAAGTTTTCCTTCTTTCTTGTTCATCTTCTTCTCTTTTCCTGCCATACTCTGTAACGTCATTTTGTGTTTATCAATATATCACCATTGAGCTAGTTTCTTGCCAATTATTATTTCCTGTTAATTTTTGAGGATTCTATCTTGCTATTTTAATTGTTGTCTTGTTCCATTATCCTTAATCCTGCTCAGTACCATCCCTAATATGTAAGTTCATGTTAAGATTAATTGGCATCCTCATGTTTCTGATTTTTATTTGCTTTATTTTTAGTTTCTGTTGTGTTCCTCTCAAATAAAAACTGATTATTAGTAAATTAAATTTGATTCTGAGATGAGGAAAAAAGGGGGCTAGGGTTATTTGCTAGGTATTCCATTTGCAAGCTTCTTGAGAATTTTTTAGTTGACATGTTTGTTAAATATGTGCTGATTCTACAACGCATTTCTCATTTGGTAATTTGCTAAATGCTAATAAAGACTATAAGTGTGGCTAGTGGATTTGCCTAGAAACATAGTAGTTATTTGGTTTTTAGCAATTGTCGATACTAATATTGATATCTTTGTTTAAGACTGAAGAATTATTGTTAGTTCTATTCGTTTACACAATATAAAGAAATAAGTCAATGAAAAATCTATTCATGTATGCAATCCTTATACATTTTCAAATGAACCAGGTTTCTTGCGAATGATGTCTTTAGGTATGTCTAGTGGGTTCACCAAGAAGCTTAGTAGTTGTTTGGTTTTAGCAATTACCAATATTGGTATCTTTGTTTAAGATTAAAGAGTTATTATTAGTTCAATTTGTTTACACAACATAAGAAATGGGTCTATGAAAAGTCTATTTAAATATAGAATCCTTATGCATTTTCCGTGGAAGGTTCTTGCTTAGCTCTTGAACATATTTGAAATGGTAATAAAATGATATTATGTAATTTTGTTAGACTATGAGCTTCTTGATTGGTTATTACTTACGTCAAGCCCACATCTAAACATATAATAACTTATGAAAACCTTAGAATCAAATTCATCTAAACACCCCAAATCTTAAAATTTTATGGTACCATGGTCTTGTTGTCAGTGTAAAGCTTAATTAGAACCTGTAGTCTTTTATTAATGCCACAATAGCACTTGATTTCCACCCTTTGGAAAATGTGCAAGTAGCTACTTGTTGAGGTGTGGTTTTTGACTTGTTAACATTTGCATTATTGGTATTGAACTTGATATAGAATGCTCTGCCCGTAGGATTCTAATGCAAAGTGCATCTTACATACATAGCATATATCAAAGGTGTTTTAAGTTTAAAACAGAAAAGAAAGGTGAGCAGATAAAGAATTGGTAGAACTCGAAAAGTTAGTAGCAAGAAGAATTAAGTTAAGAGTTGCTCTATAACTAAAGCAAGGATATGATAATTAATATATGTTCTCATTTGTTATGGATAACCACATACATGATGATTGTTAAAATGCCACTTGTTGTACTTGTGTAATTTCTTTTTTTGCTTCTTCTTTTATGCACACCCGTTACACCTCAAGATGATAATTCAATATTTTTTGGAGATTGAAACTATATATAGTGGTACTGGAAATTGCTTATAAATGTTTATTTTTTATGGAACTTTTTCATTTAGTTATTGATCTGTAATATTATTTTGTGCATTTTCTTTTCAATCAATGACATTAGAATGTAAAGCTTCTTGGTAATATTGGAAAGAGCTCAAATTTTCGGTTCAGTTAGTACTCCTTACAAACTTAGTTGTTCTTTATTGTCTAAGAATGATTATTCAAACTGATCTATGACTATTACATCATACGCCCACATGTTTGTGATGCAAGTATGCAATAGTTTTCTAATATGTTACAAAATTTTCATTTTTTCTGAAACTTATTGGAGTGTAATAAGAGTTGGACAAATTTTCAAGAAAAAGTGAAAAGTACAGTACAAGACTTATTATCTTCATAAATTTTGCAATTTTTAAAATCAAGTTGTGATGGAAAGATCTTATATCCTTGTATAACTGTGGCATGGATATTTGTGATTGAAATGGAAGCTCTTAGCCATTTGAAAGTTGATGGATTTAAGGATATACAAATTGGATAGCACATGCATGGAGAACTTTCATATAAAAATGCATATTTATTTTAGAAAAAACTTCTAATAGGGTTTCAAATGGGCTTACAATGTACAAAACTTGGTGCATGATTTATTTGGGAAACCCAAGATACATATGTAAATGAAGTATGAAACTGAACAATTACAAAGAGGTTGGGACCTTTCTATTTTAGAAGCCGCCAAATTTTATAAATTGATTGATGATTCTCAAAAAGAATTATATAGTGGATGCAAAAAATTCTCAAAATTGGCATTTATCATTCATCTACATCATTTAAAATGTCTTGGTAAATTGAGTAATAAAATTTTTGATACACTCTGGGATTTGTTGAAGGAAACATTTCCCAAAGCCATGACTAATTTAACGTCTTCTTATTATGCGGCTGACAAGTTGATCAATTAGTTAGGTTTCGAGCATAAAAAGTGTGATGCTTGTACAAATGATTGCACTCTTTATTAGGGTTGTGATAAAGAAAGAATTTATGTGAAGCATGCAAAAGAATTTTTTGATGTGAAGGATGCAAAAGAATTTTTTGTGAATCATGCAAAGAGCTTAGGTCGGCTGTCTCGAAAAATGATCCAACTTGTGAGAAAAGAAAATTTTCTCGTAAAGTATTGTGGCATTGTCCCCTTGAAGCTAGATCATAGAGACTGCGTATGTCCTCTAAAACTACATCTCACATGAGATGGCATAAAGAATAATGTACAAAAGATGGTTATATTAGACATACATCAGATTATCTTGCTTGGCAAACTTTTGACCATCAACATCTAAAATTTGCTAAAGATTGTCGACATATCAGATTTGGGTTAGCATCAGATGAATTTAATCAATGTAGAAATATGAATCCTTCACACAGTACTAGGCCCGTGGTCTTGATGCCTTACGATTTACCTTCATGGATGTGTATGAAACAACCATATTTCATGTTATCATTGTTGATACTTGGACCGTATTCTCCTAAAAATAACATTGATATTTATCTACAACTTCTGATTGAAGAGCTGATTGAGTTGTGGGATGTAGGTCTTCAAACTTATGATGCATCAAAAAATAGAATTTTCAATTGTATGCGGCATTGATGTGGACAATTAGGAATTTTCTAGGATATGCAATGCTGTCAAGGTAGAGTACTAAAGGTGAATAAGCATGCACAAGTTACTCATGCACGGTGGCTAAGGCATGGTCTCAAACATTGCTACTTGGGCATGGTAGATTTTTAGATGGTAAACATAAGTTTAGGAAGGATAGCAATTCTTTTAATGTTTCAGCTTTTTCCTTATCATTTTCTTTTTGCTTTTCAATGTATTTGCTAAATACATCTTCTATTTTGCAATTGATCAAGGGTATGTTTGTCATAGCTATGGTTGTTGATTCCAGTTTAGGCAAATCTTTTTTTTTTACCTATATATTGTTTAAAGCTTCTAAATTTTGCTTTCTTCATGTTTTCAATTGATTTATATGATAAGTTTTATTTTTTTTTTTTCATTTAAAAGGTTAAAGGGTTAAATTTCATGGGTAAAAGTAGCTAATTGATACAATTTGACTTGCTATATTTGTCAAATAGATTGAATTCATCTTCCAAAACCAAGTTTTATTGTGAAACTTTTGGACCAGGTATGTACTATTATATGGCTCGTAACCTCACGAATTATTTCGTTTTCTCCGGCATTTATACTGTTGCATGGTGAAATGGGAGACAAACAAATCACTCTAATGTGTTTTTTGTGCTGACATCCTTAAGAATTCTGCTGTTTTATCATATTTTGTTTTCTTTTTTTTTTCTAATGTTTGCATATATGCTCTTTCAATTTATTTGTTAGATTCTTCTTCTTCAGTTTTTCCTCTCAATCTATCTTTCTCGAATCTTGGTTTTTGACAAACTTTGCTTGGCCACATTTATTGTTCAATTGATAGAAAAAGTTATCGGAACTAAACCTTTGAACCATGAAGGAAAATTAAGAAAGTCTTGGGTTTTACACAGTAGTAGAGGCTCTCTACTCAAGCACAAACGGTTTCTAGAAGTTATTAAGGTTTAAAAAAAGGTAACTCCTATTTCTTTTAAAGCAGAAAAAAATGGAAATATTACCATGATGTTTGTTTCATTATATGCTTTTGACTACTGAAGCAATACTAAGTATATAGGTAAACTTGTAGATACCAAATTTTTTATTTTAAATTTTATTTGTTTAATTAATTTAATTTTGGCTTTTATTCGTTTCAATTTTTGGTTTTATTTTATTTAAGGTTAAAAACATTTTTTTATCTACTAAATTTCAGAAAAGAAAAAAGAAGAAAAGAGGAAAAAGAAAAAAAAGGAAAAAGAGGGAAAAAGTAAAAATGACAAGTGAAGGGCATGCAATGGGACAAGTGTTCTTTTGTGTCTTGGACAACAAAGCACCTGAGGGGTTAGGTGCCTAGACACTTTTTAGGTTTGAGAATTTTTGGGGGAAAAAAATCAAAAAAAGAAAAGGGTTTGGGGAGAGAGTTGAGAGCCGAGGGAGAGTGAAGAAGGGAGGCGGCTAGAGAGCGAGAGAAAGTCTCGGGGCTGGGAAAAGAAACGAAAAATCAGGAGAGAGGGATGGAACAAAGAAACGAAAAAACCGAAGGGAAAGAACAGAGAGTTTCGTCTGGGAGCTGAAAAAAAAAGGGGAAAAAACAGATCAAGTGAAAATCTGAAAATCGAGGGGATTGTTCTTCTCTTCGGGGATTCAAGCAAGAGACAGAGAAAATAAATATCATCTGAAAAGCTGCTGCTCACTGGAATCCACGGTCACCACTGGATTTTTACCGAAAGTGCTGTAAGCCATCTTCCTCTTTAAATTTCGTTTTTCTTCAAGCTCAGATGTTCAAAGCATAATTTTTTCTTGCAATTTTCCGGTGATTTTCTGCAATTGTGAGCATGCACGCTCTGTATGTTGAATGGACTGTAGATTCATTATTTTTGTGTGTTTCTGACAAATTTGTGGGGCTGATTACGGTTTCAATTAAGCAAGGATCGGTGACTTTTCTTTTGCCCATATGTTGTTCGATAAAATGCCCAACCGAATATTATGTTTGAAAGATGACTTGTCTGCATTTTGCGTGAAAGGAAATGACATGGTCAGCAAGTGCAATGGTAAAATGTAGAGTTTTTTTTTAGGGTTTCTCGCGTGCTTATTTTGGCGCCATTTCTGTTTTCTTTGTCTTATTCTTCCCTATGTATCAATTCGAGCTACTGCTATGAGAGGGAATGGCTAGAGTTGAGACCGAATTGTTGATATTGCTCTGATTGAAAAGAAAGCCGAAATGGTAATTGATGTTAGCTTGCTGATCTCTTGTTCGAAACCTGGGTTACATGATCTTGCAAGGGGCTTTGAATCACGTGTTTAAACTACTGCAATGTCCTTTTTCTTATCTATGCAATTTTTGAATCCTAACTTGAGATATGTTTTGGAACTTTATTTGGGAATTCATGTGGGTTTAGTTGCTGTGTGTGCGGGAATGCATGAATGTTTTTGGCTTCGTTTGTGCATAATCTGGGTAGAAAAATTGCTGGGGGATGTATAGTGTACGGTTTGGTTTGGATGCTAAAGATGTATAAAGGGTCATTTTAATTCGGAAAAATTGCTGCATGAGATTATTAAACCTGAAAAGAGGTAGAAGAAATCAGTGAAGAAAAGTGGCATGTTCTGTTTCCATTCTAAACTTTTCGTTGTTTGTTCGGATGTTGAAGTCTTTTTCTGGTTTTGTTGCTGAAGCTTTTAGTTTGATGTAAATCTGTGGTTTGTCGTCCAGTTGATATGCCATATGAACGTTCATCCTAAGTTTCCTCCTTTTGTACCTTTTGCTGCATTTTATGTCTAGCTGCTGTGATTGGATTTTCTAGGGATAAATGATTGTGTTTGGATGATGTTAATTGAATGGATTGAAGCTTTGTTGATTTTAGATTTGATAAACTAGGGAGTTTGGCTTGAGTTTCGCATTAATCTACCTGGTAGAATAAGAAAGCAGGTTGCGGAAAAAAATTGCAGAAGTATTGTTAATGAGGAAGAAAACTGTTCTTCGTAAGCCTGCATGGGTTTTTCCTAAATAATTGCAATTTAACCCCTCAATTTGTGTCTAATTTCATTATGGCCCTTCAAATTTTCAATTTCTTTCAATTGGTTCCTTACTTTAATTGCAAATGAGTCCCTGAACTTTATTTTTCTTTAATTTTGACCCCAAAACTTTGTTAATTTTTTGCAATCAAGTCCTTTCTTCTTTTGACTTCTGAAATATGGGTGGTTTACATGATTTAATTGATTCAATTTCATGTTTATTTTTATCTTTTGTGATTACTTATGCATTAAAGTGATGCCTTGACATTTTCTTTGTATTTTGGAGGGTAAATAAGTAAATTTGTGTTATTAGGGCTCCAACTCAAGGGATGTACACTCTATCCCTTATTTCTGATTTATTTGACCATATGTGCACTTATGTGTTTTATGTGTGTAATTGCATGATTCTGAATGTTTTATTTTATTTTCATTCATTTATTTCTTTAGTTATTTAATTTTACTTTAATTTATGCGCTTATTCTAATGTAATTATTTGAAAGGCATTTAAATGCCAAGTTGTAATAGTTAGGCTTGTTTTACTTCATTTTATTTCACATTCCCTTTTTAGATTGTAGTAGGGCCTCCCCTTTTGTAATAGATAGAGCTTATGTGCTATGTTTTTTGTGTGTGCCTATTTGCCTATATGTTTAATCGCTTTCCCTAGGCTTATGCATCTAGATGAGCATGCTTATGTGTTACGTGCTATGTGAAACTATGTATTTTGCATGTCTATTTGCTTTTAATATTAAATCTGATTATGTGGATGGAATGCACGTTACCGTGGCTAGTCCAATGCTAGTCATGGTCTTCCCCTCGAGCTCACAAGTCCAATGCTTGTGAGAGAGTGTTAGTGAAGGGTTAGTCCAATGCTAGATCCAATAGGACCGTCCCTCGCTAGTACATACTTGCATGCCTTCATTACATTTTCATTCATTTTTCTTTTTTAGTTTTACATTTTTGCATGACCCTTCACTCCCTTTCCCGCATTTGAAACACGATTTTTAGGATTTTACATTTTGTTCTAGTTATTAGGGTCATCTGCTTGATTAGATTAGGGAGTCACCCTTCTGGTAAGGGAAACAGACGAGTATGACTACACATAACCTTAGCATGTTTATTTCTTTTCTAACCAAAAGGCAAATCAAAAGTCACGATTTAGGATCTCCCCGTACTCGTTTTGCTTGCATTCCTTTAGGGCTCATGCATTGCCAAGGCACATTACCATTTGCACACTCCCACTTTACACTATCACTTTTTCATTATCACTTCACACACTCTCACTTTATACATTTTCAACTCCGCACACTACCACTTTACCAACTATCACTTTTCACTTTCACCTCACTTTACACTCTCACATCTACACATTTACGCTTTTACATACTCATTTGCACACTCGCACCTTACACTCTCCCTCAATTGTATACCTGCATACTCATTTGCTCCCTTGCACTTTACATACCCATTCACGCACTTGCACTTTGCACATTTGCACCTGACACTCGCTTTTACACTCAAAGACATTTTCGCAAACACTCATTTTTTCTCATGATTATTCGAGCATTCATTTGCATTTATTCGTGACCTCTTTGAGGGTTCACCGTTGGCTATCACAATTCATGTGATTAGGATCAATCGAGCCTCAAAAGAGATATTTCGTCCCATTCGAACCACTCATTAGATTTAGGTTTGCATTCAAATGCAATACATCTTTTGGTTAGAAATTAAAGAAAATTATGACTAAATCACGCAACTAACTTAGGTTAGGGTAAAAGGGTACCTTAGACTTTGTTTTTGCTTTTCTTTTTATCAATCGTGACCCCCGAATTCGTCTCTCTGATTTTCGTAGGGTAGGAGTCATCTAAAAAGGTTTTTTGATTCATTTTTTCAGAAACTACTTTTTGGGTGACTTGGTACATCCCAATTCAATGCCAAGTGGCGATTCTTGCTTTTCCGTTTAAAAACCTTTTTAGATTATTATTTTGGCCAAACCGTCGCATTTAAAAGTCCCATGGCCTTTTCCTTTATTTCTCACATTCACACACTTCACATATTTCACAAACACTACACATTATGATTTTAAAAGACTTTTTTTTTTATTTTCCAAAAATGGGGCAAGGTAAAATTTCAACTATGTCCATCCTTGTTGCAACATTTACTTGGACAGTTGGCAAGCAACCTATTAAAAGTTGAATTTCAATCGATGGGCAATATTGAGCATTAGCAGTTAAGTACACAAAATGCCCACGACCAAGATAAATGGATGTATTTGAACAAAATGATGTTTTGTGATAAAATCATATAATTTTCATGTCTTTCAAAAAAAGCTTCGCTTTGTAGCTCACTGCATTTGTTCTTATGGATGCCTTATTTGATTTTGATGCTTTCTAAGAACAGCTGCTACAAATTTGCCCTTTTTTCCTTTTGCTATGGTATATTCTTTGTACTCTTGAATGATGGCAACGTTGCAAGAATTTTTTAAGATAGTAGTTAAAGAATCAACTTTTAAATTACATTCGTCATCTACACCTTAAATGATATATTTCCCTTTTCTCATTTCTTCCTGAGATGCTTTTCTTAAGCTCTTAGTTTATTTTCCTTTTTTATTTACTTTGGGTTTTTTATTTCCATACATCTCACCTATGGAGTTTAAAATTTGCCCTTTTCTTTCCATACATCTCAAGGGTAGGGATTGTTTTGCTGCTAGTTTGATTTCTCTTTAGCTCAATATCATACATTCCCTCCTCTTCTACTCAATAACTACATGAACTATTATTATGAGCTATTGATGAAGTTCGTGTGATTATGTGTTTTTCTCCTCTCTATTAATCTTTTCTTGCCTTTTTAAAAGATTTTAATTTCTTCAAATAAAAAGAAAAGAGCCAAACCAAATACTTGGTTAATTGGTCAACTGTTAGGAGATGTGACTCGCTACTCCATGGTGAACTTTTTGGAAGTCTAGCAAAAGCTTTTTCTAGTTAATACTTTATGTTCTTGTCTGTACATACAAGGAAAAAGCAAAATTTAGGCTGGATAAAAAAGAAGCAACCTCACCTAAGGCTCATGTAATACATTTCGTGGATGAACGTCGCGATTCTCAAAGTCATTTAAGTTTGGTGGATGAACCTCACCTAAGGAATTTTCCAAACATTGTTGTTCTTAATTGACTCATCACCATCATAATCTGGTTATCTGAGTCACTATCATCATTATCATCATATAAGTTTTCATCAGAGGTGATCCTGTAGTAGTCACTCTCATTGCTACTGCTATCATAACTACTGTCATTGTCATCGTCGTCTTCATCATCATATCCTTCTTAGTGTTGTTTCTTGGAAGCCACATTTTTAAGTGGCCATTGTGCCTTAAACAAGACATTGTACCTCGACCAGGAACAATCACCTCTTCCTCAGAAAAAAGGTGGCATCATTCATGTCAAGTATATGGTAATTTAAGTGCGTACCTTCATTAAAAGAGATAAGCATGAAATTGGTGGTGGAAACAATCATGGCTTACTATGCATGCATTTATCTGTGTAATCCAACCTCTATCTCTAGAGGATTTTCGTGAACAATTTTTGATTTGGCATCTTTGACAGATATTGCACCATGCGCGCAATTTGTTGATAGTCTTGGTAGTACTTTAGAAAAATGTAGAGAATGGGGAAAACAATGGTGATAGCAGGTTGAAGCATTGCTAAAGTTTTGGGTCATCAGATGTGTCTGTGTATTTCAAGTTTTACTCATGAAAAGCCAAACGTTGCCCCGTTTGACAAGTGAGTTTTTTGGATATTTGTTTAAAATTTTACTGTAGTTTACTATGGAAGTTATAGAAAATTTTTGGATATTTTGAAATACATAGTTTAAAAATTTTGAGAAATTTTTTGAGGTTATTATAACTAAAGTTGTTAAAAAATTATAGCAAACAAACTTGACAAAAAACTTGCTTGCCAAACAAGGCTGTTATTTTCAAGTTTACAATAAAATTATGCACTATAATTGAGGTACAATTTTGTTACCTAAACCCTTGAGAATTTGTCTGAATTTCCTTTCAAATACCAATAGAATTTGAATCTCCCCCCCCTCCCAGGGGTAGGGTACAACCCCCAAATACAAAACAGCTAATAGCAATTAGCAGCCTACAGGTAACTGCTCCAGGCTTCTTAAATCCAAATTTACCGTTTTTCCCAATTAATGATTTTTTCACAACATTTGACCAAGAATTTGAGTTAGACTTGGCTATCTATATATTTTTATTTTTATTTTTTTATAATAGGCAATATCTACATTATTCCTACTCTAACAGACACTGAGAGAGGACTCAACTGGGCAATAGGAGGTTAGAAGTAGAGGATCCCATCTTTTGACTAAAGGGGTGTATTATTGCATACTTGGATTTTATTCTACATTATTATTCCTGAACTAACACTTGGAGAGGACTCAACTTGGTCATGGGAGGCTAGAGGTAGAGGATCCTATCTCTTGACTAAAGGGGTGTACTACTACACACCCTTTTAATTTTAATACAAGTATATCGGTTTGAACCTCAGAGTTGGAGGCAAACTAGCAACTGATGTTTCACATAATGACCAGATCTCGTATGGCGAGTTGCTTGAGTCTTTGACCATATGCCAAAGTGAAAAAACTTCATTTTGGCATCGATTTCTCAGAACCAGTTGGACAGCTTCGAGTGAATATCGTATGCTCATATAAGATTGAGTTTGGGGTCATTTGTGTTGTGAACTTAGGCTCTTTCGACTACTTGATTTTGGAGTTATTTGTCTTTGAAATTTTGGCAGGAAATAAACGCTGCATGTGGTGTCAGTTGTTAATTTTGAGAGTTGGGATAACTTTGCGTATTTGTTCTGCTGTGTGGACTCATTCTGCCTTTGTTTTGGGGCAGGTGTCTTTGGGGCTATCTAGGTATTTTGATTTGTGGGTGGATACATTTGTGCAAGTTGTACAAGCAGGTGAAGTTATAAATGTGAATGAATTGACAAATTTATACTTTATGTGGTGGAAAATTTTGTTACAGCTTAATTACTCTATTTGCTTTAAATGAAGATAATCATTATCTGGTAACTGCTACTAGTAGAAGAAGGTTATAATGATGGTGAAATTTCTATTATGCCCTTGCATGCTCACCCAAGTCTTCCAATGTAGTGTCACATTCACGTGGGATCAGATTAATTTTTTACTTTGATGTGGTTATTTATTCAAACACATTTAGAGCTCCCATTTTTGTAGTTTTGGTTTTGTTTTTGGCTTTTCGTGTATTGTGCATTTTGTCTATTATTGAATTATATACATTACTTGTATAATTGTTACAATTGTTACCGAGACAAATCTACCACTTAAAAAGTGTTTGGTTGAACGGAAAACATTTTCTCAAAAACGTTTTCCTAATTTTTCACTGTTTGGATTCAATTTGATTTGAAAATATTTCTGACAAAAAATAACTTACACCGAAGAAGGAAAATAACTTCCTTACTTTATTAAAATCACGGCCTCTTCTTTTCATAGCTTTCAAAGGATTGAAGACCATCGATTGAAAACCCATCGGCAAACCAATTCCTTCTTCGCTAGCAACATCTCCAGTTTCGGCGAAGACCCACTTCCAGAGGTAGGCTACTCTTTCAATTAGGTTATTATCTTTTTAAAATCAGCTAAATTATCATCTCTCTCTCTCTCTCTAATTTTTTTTCCCTTTAAAAGCAGCCACAACGGCTCATCCCCGCTCTGGCAGCGACATTTCATCCCAATTCCTGCAACAGCATTTCCAACAAGGGCAAAGACTCCTCAAGTATTTCCAGAGGTATGATGGTCTCTTATTAGTTTTTTTCTCTCCCTTTTCCTTTGAAAAGTTGACTAGAATTACTGGTGTAGATTCTTGAAGTTGGATTGGAATGAATTTTTGTGGGTTGCTTTTGTTTTAGTTTGTTCTTACCTGATTAGGGTTACATTTGATTTGATTGATGCTAATGAATTAATTTGGCTGCTGAGTTTTGCGGGTTTTATGATTCTTGACTGACAAATTAATATGTGTAAGCTGCGAGGGATGGATTGTGATGTTGTTCCAGCAGCATTGGCTCAAGATAATTTGGCTGGTTGATTTTTGTATGTCAACTTCACATTCTTTTGGGGTACTTAAGGACACTATCTTAGAGTTTGAAGGTTTACTTGGTATTTGACCTAATTTTCAAGAATATAATGTGTTTCTTGCTGTGTTTGTGAGGAGTTAAGAAGCGAACTTTGTTCTATTTTTCGGATGCCTAGAGGTTCCTTGAAGTATTTAGACTGCAAATTTTCTAGAGCAGTGTTGGACAAGGTTCAGAATCTTTGTTTACTTTATTTAGGCACAATCACTTGGACAGAGGAGGTTCAGTGGTGGTGCAAACACTGCAGCACAAACTCCTTTGGTCACCCGGTTAAAAGGCTCGCTTTTCCTATGACAATCTACTTTCTTTGGCAGGCAAGGAACAAGTGTATTTTTCAGCATTTGTAACCTTCAACTGTGGTTGTAGTTGCTGTTGTAATTAGTATTTAGTGCCATGCAGTTGCTTGTTGCTTCCTAGAGTAAGATTCCACACACTAAAGAAACTGAGAGTTGGCAATAGATTTGGGCATTAGATCATAGCTGTTTTCTTTGTGTGTGAGAGAATCTACAGCAAGATATAGAGAACATATTATGAGGCTTCGACTGATCAGGCCCTGATTATTAGTTGCATGTGTGCAAATAATGGAATTCCATGATTTCAAGTTCCAATTTCATCAACCTGCACTTAAGACCAAATCAAATCCAGACCCTAAACTTAACGTCACCACCAAATCCTCTAAAACGCAAGTCAAATCTTCAATATAGACTTAGACACCTGTCAAAAATATTGAAGTACAAGTTATCAGAAAATTTTGTGTATTTTGAAATATGCAGAAAGAGATTTTTACTTAATTGTCCATCTTCATGCTTTACTTTCTTTTGTTCAAATGGAAAAAGGGTTAACACAAATTCTTCATTATCTTTAGCTAGGAAGTGAAACTAGACAGACTTTCAAGCTTTCTATGTTTACTTTAATTATTCCTTGGATAGAAATGTCAAATACATCCAATATCAATAATGCCTAGTAAATAATTTATATATGCAGAAGTTTACCTGACCAGGACAGTTGATGTTATCTGGGTAATAGTTCTGGTCAATAATGATGGGGTTTTGGACATTGATCATAGTGGCTTGCTGGAATAAAACATCCTTGACAACCTTTGCTTGGCCTACCCCACGATTTAATCCTTGCACCATTCTGTGTATTCCTGAATGTAACAGTTTTGACTGTCACATTCTGTACTCCCTCTTCTTCAAAATCATTTATTTTTATGCCGGACACCTGTCAAAAATATTGAAGTAAAAGTTATCAGAAAACTACACCTTGATCTTTTTGCCCAGTTAGATAGCTAATATTCTTACTTCATGGAAGGAGGAGTATTGACACTGTCTGTCTCTCTTACGGGAGAATGATTATTAGTTCATGGCATTACTTGTGAACCAAAAAACAGAAATATTTGTAGAAGATTGTGATGAATGAGGTGATTTAAGCCCTGTGTACAAGCAAAATAGGGGAATGAAAATGGTAGAAAGTGACAAGTATTCTGTTATAGGTACATGATGTATCTTTAAACTACTGGAAGATTCCATAGCTTGTCCATCCCCAGAAAAGCCATTTCACTTTCTCCTGGAATTTCCACCTTCAAATTCTTTTTATATATCACTTCTCCCTCCAATTTTCTCTTTTTTTTTCTTTAACTTAAAGCAAAGAAAAAAAAACATGTTGTATTATATGTTGTTAGTGTTGCATATAACAAAAATAATTGACAGAAATTACAACTTGTAAACTTACTTGAATTCTGGAGTTGATAGCCAGCAGCTCTATCAAGTTAGAAACAAAGTGCATGGCTGGTTAGTCTGGCTTTGCTTTAAATAAAGGAAAAGCAAAGCAAAAGAAAAGAAAAGAAGTGGATAATTTGTCTATGGTAAAGATAAGACAGGTGGGGGTGGGACTGCACTTGTGTTAGCAGTAATTAAAATGATGGAGATGGCCATGCAACCATCTTTGCCTTTATATATGATGTCTATTTCTTTCTCACAGGTATGGTAATATTGTCCATTAACGTCCCAACTGCATTCATCACTTTATATGATGCTTCAACCGCTCCACTGGATTTAACTTTAATAGAACCCTATGATTAGCTAGCTACCTTTTTTTTTACCCATTTCTTTTTCCTTGTTCATGATCAAGAATAGGAATTCATCTAGAAATGTATCAAGAAATGCACTAGTTTTGTTTTCTTTTGATGACAGAGGGAACTCAATATTTGTGGCTAAACTCAGCAAGATGCACCTGTAATAGTTCAAAACTGTACATATTACTATTTTACCAAACATATTGATCATGTGTATGATGTATCACAAACTATACACATACAGAGTACATATTAATTTGTGCTATGTCATGAGGAATTTCACTAATCTATTATCTAGTATTAGTTTTAGAATATACTTTTATGTCTTGAAATGATGGTAATTTATCTGCCACTAACTTGGTGAACCATTTAATCAATCTAGATGCTGAAACAAGGCCTATCGCGCTTTTCTTTGCCCCCGCCCCCCCTTTTTCTTTCTGTCTTTCTCTCTTTATGTATAAGTGTTCTGATTCTGACAGTTGTAACTTTAATTTACTAACTTTAATTGCCACAGTTCACTTAATTAATGATTATGTGCATGCAATCAATTAATAATTATATTAAATTTTCATAGATGGATCCCAGTAGTGATGATGATGAGAATGCTATTGTAATTGGTGCTGCCACTTCAGTCCTAGCAGCAGGATATGCAGCTTTTGAAGCCTATAAAACTCCAGTTGTTATACCTAAACCACCTTATGTTAATAGGGAGCGAGCTAGGGAGGATTACATGGATAACATATTACATGGAAGTAGTTCCTATTGTATAGACCAAATTAGAACGGACCAAAATACATTTTCCAATTACTAAATGCTATCATGATTAGAGGATTGTTACAGCCTACCATTCATATGTCAGTAAGAGAGCAGTTGTTAATGATTCGGCAATTAGTTGGCTATAATTTGAGGTTTCGAGTGGTTGGGGGGTTGGGGGTACTTGTATAGGTCAACTGCAACCATACACCGCTATTTTTCCATTGTACTTGATGCCATATTGAAACTATAGCCAGATTTAATACAATTGCCAAATGGTGCAACTCCACGATAGATCCGTAATAGTCGAAGATACTACCCCTGGTATGCTGTAAGTTCTGTTCTTTGTATAAAAATTAATTAACTCAGATAATAGAAACTATTTTATATCTAATTTAAATCATAAAATAGGACTGTGTAGGGGCTATAGATGGGACACATGTCGTTGAAAGTGTACCTCTTGGAATTCAAGAAAGATTTCGAGGTCGAAAGGGTTACCAGACTCAAAATGTGTTAGCTGTTATTTCTTTCGGCCTCAAGTTTTCATACGTGCTTTCTGGTTGGGAAAGATCAGCACACGACTCTTGTGTTCCTGAAGATGCTCTTGCAAGACCGGTGGTCTTCAAGTACTCCAAGACACTTGTCTTTATTTATGTGAGTCATAATTATGCAAAACACCGTTAGATTAGGCAAAAGTAATTTTTTTTTAAAATTTTAGACAAGTACTATCTTATAGAAAAGAGTGCAATAGGAATTTTACCCTTATTTCCGCCCGCACTAACAGTTATATTTGACCAAAGTCTTGACTCTTTTTTTCGTTGAGGGGTTTATTTGCGTTAATATGTTTTTTTTTTTTGTCAAAATGATAATATGCTATTAAGGAGCCAAAAGAGTGCAATAGGAATAGTTTAGGGACCAGGTGGATAGTTTCCTGTCTCGTGATGTTCCTTCCTCCATATTTTACTTCTTCCTTCTGTTATTGAACCTGGAAACACCCTTCTAGAATCTCAATCAATTGGTCGATGTGTTGCTGATTAGGGGATCTCTTTATTTTCTCTCAAAAATTACATCTTCAATCTAGATTTTTATTCAAAAAATTCCAGAATAAGTGACTGAACTGACATAATTTTTCTGAAATCAATTCAGTTTTCTCCTCTTGTGTGTTTAATGGCTTCATTCAAAACCTTTTCAGCCATGAATGATGACTTATTCAATCTGCGATCATAGAGTAGAAGAGCATCCTCATAAATTTGTCCGATTTTGCTGGCAAATTTGCATGTGGGTCTTCTCGTACACTAGCTTTTGAGAAGGTTAGTTTTTGGCTATTAAATTTGCTTTATTTTATTGGTATCTATGGGATTGGGTGTTGGATTCTTGGATTCTCTCTGTTTTTTTTCCTATGGGTAATAAACGATGCATGAAATTAAATAACCGATGAATATAGCTCTAGGTGGTTTCTCATTGTTTCTTGCAATCTTTTGTCAAAGAAAAAAAAGAGGGGATTCTGATTCCTGAATTGACTCAAGGAGACTCCGGTTAGACTCAGGGTGAGTTCGATTCCCACTGATCATCTATTGTGTCTTGTCTGAGTTGAGTCAACTCAGACTTGGACGATTTGGTGAAATACTAAAGAACAACAAATCAGATAAAAGAAGCAGTAATTAGTAATTTTTTGGGTTAACTATTTTTGGGCCTTATAAAATGAGTACAACATAATCTTTTATTTCAATCATGAACAGGTTAATTTGCTGCAGTGATTTATATGGTAGTGCAGTTCTTTGGAGATGACAAAAAAAATTGGTGATCAAGCTGGCAAAATGTTCGAATATTTTGGGAGTTTCTTGAGAAAAGGTATTTTTTCAGTTCTTTCGGTTGGACCTGTTCCTGATCACATTGCATTTATTATGGATGGAAATCGAAGATACGCTAAGAAGAGGAATTTGTTAGATGGTGCTGGCCATAGGTGTGGGTATTTAGCTCTCATGAACATGCTTAAATACTGTTATGAGTTAGGTGTGAAGTATGTTACAATTTACGCCTTCAGCATTGACAATTTTAGAAGACGTCCTGAAGAAGTTCAGTCCACTATGCAGTTGATACTAGAGAAAATTGAAGATTTGATTAAGGAGGAGAGCATGGTCAATCAGTACGGCGTTAGGATTTACTTTCTAGGCAGTCTTAAACTTTTGAGCAAGCCGGTAAGGTTGGCCGCAGAGAGGGCCATGGTTGCTACTTCTGGGAATTCAAAATCTGTGCTGTCAATTTGTCTTGCCTACACTTCCTCAGATGAAATTTTGCATGCTGTTCAAGAGTGTTGTGAAGAAAAATGGGATGAAGGGAGTGCATTGGAGTCAAAAGGAGCTGGAAATGGTTTAGTTTTTCTGAAAGGAAACAAGAATGGCAAGACCAAGCCTTCAATCGTAGTCAAAGATTTAGAGAAACATATGTATGCTGCAGTTACACCTGATCCTGATATAATTATACGTACTTCTGGTGAGACTCGATTGAGTAACTTTCTTTTGTGGCAAAGTGCTAACTGTCTTTTATATGCACCCGCTATACTTTGGCCAGAGATTGGTCTTTGGCATTTGGTTTGGGCGGTCTTGGATTTTCAAAGAAATTTCTCTTATTTGAAGGAGAAAACTAAGCTATCATAAGTTAGCTGGTAAGAGTTTTGTTGCTATTTTTGTAGCTCATTATATGGTTTTGTTGATTGGTCTTTTAACTGATTTCCACTTTCATGAGACAAAAACAAACAGGGGACAGAATTTTGTTTTTGTGTCCCTGTCCTCAATATAGTGATGACACATTTCACAGATGTAGGGGAATATGGCATTTAGTTCCTAACAGGATCAGATATAGTTCTCCATATATGGTGTTATTAGAATTCTGTTGTATCTTTGTTTTTGCGGCACGGGATCTATTGTACTGTGTACTTCACAAGCAGAAAGGATTTTTTCCACTTTTCAGTTCAGCTTGGTGAAGTATTATGAAAACGTAGGAGTCTTTTACCCTTTTTTTCTTATTTTAATTGTGTTTTTTATTGTGACTTGTATATTCTGGATGACACAGAAAGTTTCAATTTTAGTTGCATTCTGTTATAATTCGTCTTTATAGTTGATAGCCCTCGAAAATCTGAAAGTACATATCTTTATTGAATAAGATATCTTTGGAAAACACATAAAATACAAAGCATGCATCAATAGCATTCATCAAGATATCTTTGTTTTCTGTGCACTTCTGCTATGCCTAATTACAATAGCATGCATCAAGAAGGCAATAGAGCCAGCGGAACAGCACCTTGACAGCCTGCATACTATGATGGTAGTATTGGGCACTTTATTAGTTACCAAGCAAGAGAGTAACACCCATAGAGCAGTCCATGTATCTTCGGAGGCAGGGAGGAATGGAGCATTTCATGGTCCTCTTAGCTTGTTAAGTAGTAATATTTGGTATTCTACATATCTTAAAATAGTTCCTTTTTTTTGGCTAAGCTAAGTGAAGGAATGGACTGAGCGGCTCATTTTGGCCATACAATGTTTCGCTTTCTTTGCAAGCTTAGAACTCAGGTGTAGAGTTCGGTACGCCCTTGAATCCTAACCCCATAAAATTGTGCATGAGGGTTGCAACTTGCAAGTGTTGCGTGTTTGAATTGTTTCTTAGGAAAAATATAACCAACTTAGCAGCATTGGTAACTTCTTAATTCAACAAATGCTTTCCACTCCTTTTTTTTCTGTTTGGAATTCTGTAAATCCTTTCTAGAACTCGTGAAAAGGCTTGATAAAGATTTATATTTAATAATTTCTGTTTGTATGGGACATGAACATGACTCTTCCATAAGACAATCTAATCATAGCATTTTTTTTAATTATTGGTTTTTAGTAATTATGTTTAATAATTTCTGTTTCTGTGGGACATGAACATGACTATTCCATAAGACAGTCTAATCATAGCATTTTTTTAGTTATTGGTTTTCTACTGACCTATTTACACCATATCAGCTTCATTTTTTTAATTATTGATTTTCTACTGACCTATGTACACCATATCAGCTTCACAAAAAATACGAAAGCAAATATTTAAAGTCAGAAAAAAATTCAAGAACCAGAACACTAATCAAGTAATGAAGTAATGAGCGGGACCAATTGAAATTGAGAAATTCCCTGCCGGGTTTTAAAGATGAATGAGGAGAGAACAAATACAAAAGTAAGGCTTATCCCAACATGAAATCAACCTCATAATTTTGTCAAAAGGCTTATCCCAACATGAACTCAACCACATAATTTAGTCATCACTCACTTCATAACAACTAATAACCCACATCATAAATTTAGCATTTGATCATGAAAAATACAATATCTAACTAAATCAAAATCAATTACAACTCTAAAGTAAGAAGATGCATAAGATCGAGCCAAGAATATAATTAATCCAACCCAAGTCATGAACTCAATCTCTCGAAACCAAGTAAACCAAAAATAAAACCAAGCAACTAAACTTTCCTTGATTAGTTGTCGAGTTTAACATCCAAACCCTCCTTTATCTTGTTGATTAAAATCACACCTTGATTGGAAGAGAGAGAGAGAAGAAGAAGAAGAAGAAGAAGAAGAAGAGGATTCGGTCGAGAGGGAGAAAATACGAAAACATGGGGAAAGTCCCTCGATAGTCAAATCTCACTACACTAGTATCTTCCAATATTTTATTTAACTATAGTTCAACCCCACAATTTTCCTAAACTTATCAATTTCACCCTCAAACTTCTAATTCTTTACTTAAGACCCTAAAAGAAAACATGGATATCACAAAAGCATGAGAGGTTTTAAGTTCAGAGAGTGAGCCCAAAACTATCTTCTATTAGTTTCAATAGAACGTGCGGCAACAACTCGAAACACAGAATAAAATAGAGGCTGGAGATGGACAAAAAAAATGCCAGAAATCAGAGTGCCGTAATTATGCGGCTATACCATGGACAAAGGAGAAATTTCCACAATTATGATGAAATTCTAAATCATCCTACAACAAAACTGATTTTGGCTGCATGCTAGAAGAGAGGTGCTTACATTCCGGAAATGCATGTAGATAGAGCATCGACTCTATAGTTTAGAGGTTTCTAGATGTGATCTTCATTCCTCATGTATCCAGTAGCCCACATTGCTAGGATTATTTTATTGTCTTCTACATTATTCATAGCAGCCTAAGTGCAAAATTGTATAGGGGTAGGACCTTGAATTGTAATATGAGGAGAGTTTTCGGCTCCTGAAGATTGATTGATGTCTTAAGTACTGTGCAACTTGTGTGTTTGTTTATATAGGTCAATTTTGCCAAATAATATTTCGCTTGTTTCTTAAATATATTTTCCAAGCCACTTTTTTATGTCACATACATTATATCACAAAAAGTGTTACAGTATTTATTCTAAATAATATTTCAAATAATACTCTATCCAAGCACTCTCATTAACTCTTGTATCCCACCTTGGATTACTAGCAATATTTCGCGTGCTTTGCACACAATTTTATCATCGTAAAATATAGTATTGTTAGATATTAAATTTTTTCTTAATTTTGATTGTCAATTGCATACTATAATATTTCAATATTTTCATTCTTAACCAATTCTGTTGAATGCATTAAGTCATAATTTGACTTTTTTTTTTTTGCCTTTAGAGAATTTATATATTTTAATTGTGACAAACAAATATCAATGCAATCATGTTATATGAAAGTTATTGTACACTTTTAATATCATTATATAAAATGTACCATCAATTTTAAAAGGAATAAGAGCAAATGAGTTTGTTTATATTAATTATGTAATTTAAACTCAACCATCGTATTAGGGTCAATTTTAAAACTCCCCCTAAAGTATATCTATATTTTCACTTTGCCCCCAACATTATTTTTTTTTCACTTCATCCCCTAAACCGTTAAGTGACTCCTATGTTGTGTGATGGTAATGTTAAAAGGATATTTATACCCTCCTATCTTATTTTACATTTTATCCTCTAACACTATTTTTTCTCAATTTGTTTATTTGTCACTAAAATCTTTAGTCAACTCCAATATTTTATAACACGAGGACAAATAATGTCTAAAAAATCAATATTCCTGGCATAGTATGAAAAAATTATGTGTTTGGATAGGAGATTATTTGGAATAATATTTTGAAAAAATATTGTAGCAGTGTTTTTAATGTGAGATAAAAAGATGGTTAAAAAGATTTTAAAAAATAGTTAGAAAATGTGTTTGTGATGCAATCAAAAAAAATTTGGCACATAAACCATTGTTCAAACACACTATATTTATAGATATGGTCCTAATAAATTTCATCCCACCTCTTTTAGATTGAGAGAAACATCTTACTAATTTCATGTAATAATGGGAAAAATAACAAAATTTGTTATTTGAAAAATTAATATGTGAAATTATTATCAAAAGTGTAAAAATGCTTGCATATTGTCTGTTTCTCTTTATGAATATGCATATAGTTTTGCTTTTATTTTAATAGTTAGATATTTTCTTTATATGGGTGTATACATTTTTTTGTTAGTAATACTTAAAAAATGGAGAAGTATGGTTGATTTGGCTTTCACAATTTTTGGGATCGTTTTTTAATATAGCATGATTAGACGCTATTAAAAATTGTTTGGATTTCTAAAAAAAAATTGTTGCATCATAAGCTCGTTTTCAATCATCTTTTTATTTTTTTAATAACATTTTTATTTCACAAATATCAAATTGCAAAAAGTATTACAATATTATTTTTAAAAAATTTTCAAATAATCTTCAGTCCAAACAAACCCAATCTATAGACCTTTAATAATATTTTTATTGTTTATTATTTCACTAATAATTTTTATTTTCCCCCTTAATATGTAAAATGAGCAGGATATTTTTCCTCTATTTAAAAAACTGTAATTATGGGGATAAAATTTAACAAGACCTATATTCATAAATATACAATAATTTTTATTATTATGTTAGGGATACTGATTTTTTAAATATTATTTGTCTTGAGTGATTTTAGGGACAAACAAACAAATTAAGAGAAAAATGATATTAGACGGTAAAATGCAAAACACGCTGTACCTTAAAGGGATTTATTGGAATTAATCCTTTGGGGTATAAATGTCTTTTTGACATTTTCATTACACAAGGTTGGAGTTGACTAACGGTTTACGGGATAAAGTGAAAAAATAACGTTAGGGGATAAAGTGCTAAATTAGTTAGACTTTAAGGGGAGTTTTTGTGATTAACCAATTTCTCTCTTCATCCTACTCCTGACAAACTCACTCCAGCTAAAGTTTGAATTGGAAACGTCAAACTTGAACCCTTAAAAAGAAAAGTAGATTTGACTAAAATACTAAATAGTTTAACGCCCTTGTTTCCATGTTCTTCTATTATTATTTTCATGCAACATTAGTTTTATAAATGATTTAATGAAATGGCTCAATGCGAAATCAAATGCATGTTTCTTAATTTGAATAGATATAAATTCTCTACATATGACTCTTTATATTTTTTAAGTGTTTTTTTTTTTGTTTTAGGTCAATTCAAGACATCATAGAGAATTCCATGACCGAGTATTTATCGATAGAGAATTCAAGACCTAGTTTGTGTTTGTTTGGATGTAAAGTGTTTTCCTAAAAATGTTTTCCAAGAGTACTTTTTTTTTCTTTTTGTTTTTTTGTTTTGGGTCAATTCAAGATATCATAGAGAATTCCATGAGTATTTATTGATAGAGAATTCAATACCTAGTATGTGTTTGTTTGGATGTAAAGTGTTTTCCTGAAAATGTTTTCCAAATTTTCCCGTGCTTGGTTATCATTTTTCTTGGAAAAAGATTAACGTGGAGAAAATATTTTGCTTCATTTGGTGGAAAATAACTTGCCCTTTTGACTTACTGAAGTTATTTTCCTTCATTGAAATGCATGACTCTTGCACTTTACAATACAGCTTGCTATGCCAACATTCTAGCAGAAACAAAGAAAGACTTCGCGGCTAAATATACAGAGAGTGAGCGATGGTGATTGGAGAGACTAAGAAATCACCAACAATATCATCATTTTCACATAATACTGGTTCAAAATTCTTTGTCCAAATCATAATAACTGAGGGATTAATTTCATTCCTTATAAAATCAGGAGGGGGTTGGCCAATTTCATAAATGGAATTTCCCTTCATAACAAATTTAATTTATTTTGATGTTCAATTTTCTTCTATATTTCTATTTATATGTATCAAAAATAGGTATTGTTATATATTCATCTAACCTATTACTGCACCCAAGCTTAAGGATGGTAACAAATAGGGCTGCAAACGAGCCGAATCGAGTTGAACTTTGGCCTTATCGAGTCGAGCCTTGACTTAATTTCATCGAACTCGAGCTTGACGAGCTGGCAATTTTGAAGCTCGAGCTCGAAAAAAATAAAAATAATTATTTTATTTTTTTAAAAAATAAATAAAATAATATTTTTTCTTAATAAATAATAAAATATTAAGGATATTTATGTAATTTTACTATTAAAATTAAAAAATATAAAAAATATATATATACTTAAAATAAAAAAATTTATAGATATACTTAAAATAAAAAATTTAAAAAATATATATATAGATATTCGAGTTTGCTAGCTAACGAGCTTAATATTTTGAGCTCGAGTTCGAGTTCGAGTTCAACTTGAGTCGGTTCGAACTCGACTCGAGCCACTCGCGAGCGGCTCGATTCGTTTGCAGCTCTAACAACAAGAGCACTTCACCCCGTCCCTCGCATGCAAAATATATATATATATATATATATACACACACACATATATATGTAAAGCTACAAATATATGTATAATACATATATATACACAATATAATAATTTAGTTATAATCTAATTTTTTATATTTAATAATATAATTGATAACATAATTGTGAACACACGATTGTGACTTGGTCCTATTATATTTTAGTCGGATGTTTTAATGTTATTTTTATAATATTGACATGTTGCTAATATTCTTAGTTGTTATTATTTGCAAATCGTTAAATGATCTAAAGTAAAGCAAATAGCAATTGAACATATCTTTATTTAATATTTGAAATAGAATAAATAACAAAATTGTTCCGTAAAAAAGTAAATTGTTAAACGTTGTAAATTGATTTCTTCCCCTGTAGAGGACCACGGGGAAACGGGACAGGGGCGGGTTGGCGGGCGGGGCCGCTCCATTGCCATCGTGCCACTATAACTAAAATTCGGTGATACTCTTTTTGGCCCCTATTAAATTTTAATAGGTTTTATTCCTCTCCCTCTCCTCTCTTAATCTAACCTAGCTTCCTCTTTTTCTAGTGATTAGAATGGGTTAAAATTTTCCCTTTCAATTGCAAAATTTAGCCATCCTGAACCATACTTCATCATCTCAATTCCCTCTCTTCGTTACAAAGGATCAAATTTTTGTGGAGAATTTTCTTGTCCTCTTTGTATTTCTCTCAACCCTCACTTTCGGAATATTTAATCAGGTTCGACGGTCTCACTATTAGTCCTTTCCCACCCATCCCTATTATGTAAGTGCATGTTAAGATTAATTGGCATCCTCATGTTTCTGATTTTTATTTTCTTTGTTTTTAATTTCTATTGTGTTCCTCTCAAATAAAACTGATTACTAGTAAATTAAATTTGATTCTGAGATGAGGAAAAAAGGAGGCTAAGATTACTTACTTGCTAGGTATTCCATTTGCAAGCTTCTTGAGAATTTTTTGGTTCACATTTATGTTAAATATGTGCTGATTCTACAACGCTTTCTCATTTGGTAATTTGCTATATGCTAATAAAAACTATAAGTGTGGCTAGTGGATTTGCCTAGAAACATTGTAGTTATTTGGTTTTTAGCAATTGTTGATACCAATACTGATATCTTTGTTTAAGATTGAAGAATTGTTGTTAGTTCTATTCGTTTACACAATATAAAGAAATGGGTCAACAAAAAGTCTATTCATGTATGCAATCCTTATACATTTTCAAAGGAACCAGGTTTCTTGCTAATGACGTCTTTAAGTGTGGCTAGTGGATTTACCAAGAAGCTTAGTAGTTGATTTGGTTTTTAGCAATTACCAATATTGATATCTTTGTTTAAGATTAAAGAATTATTATTAGTTCAATTTGTTTACACAACATAAGAAATGGGTCTATGAAAAGTCTATTTAAATATGGAATCCTTATGCATTTTCAGTGGAAGGTTCCTACTTAGTTCTTGAACATATTTGAAATGGTAATAAAATGATATTATGTAATTTTGTTAGATTATGAGCTTCTTGATTGGTTATTACTTATGTCAAGCCTACATCTAAACATACAATAATTTATGAAAACCTTAGAATTCAAATTCATCTAAAAACCCCAAATCTTAAAATTTTATGGTCCTATGGTCTTGTGGTCAGTGTAAAGCTTAATTAGAACCTGTAGTCTTTTATTGATGCCACAATAGCACTTGATTTCCACCCTTTGGAAAATGTGGAAGTAGCTACTTGTTGAGGTGTCAATATGGTTTCTGACTTGTTAACATTTGCATTATTGGTATTGAACTTGATATAGAATGCTCTGCCGTAGGATTCTAATGCAAAGTGCATCTTACATGCATAGCATATATCAAAGGTGTTTTAAGTTGAAAACAGAAAAGAAAGGTGAGCAGATAAAGAATTAGTAGAACTCGAAAAGTTAGTAGCAAGAAGAATTAAGTTAAGAGTTGCTCTATAACTAAAGCAAGGATATGATAATTAGTATATGTTCTCATTTGTTATGGATAACTACATACATGATGATTGTTAAAATGCCACTTGCTGTACTTGTGTAATTTCTTTTTTGCTTCTTCTTTAATGTACACCCGTTATACCTCAAGATGATAATTCAATATTTTTTGGAGATTGAAACTAGTGGTACTGGAAATTGCTTATAAATGCTTATTTTTTATGAAACTTTTCCATTTAGTTATTGTTCTATAATATGATTTTGTGCATTTTCTTTTCAATCAATGAGATTAGAATGTAAAGCTTCTTGGTAATATTGGAAAGAGCTCAAATTTTCAGTTCGGTTAGTACTCCATACAAACTTAGCTGTTCTTTATTGTCTAAGAATGATTAGTAATATTGATATCTATGACTATTACATCATATGCCGACATGTTTGTGATGCAAGTATGCAATAGTCTTCTAATATGTTTCAAAATTTTCTTTTTTTCTGAAACTTGTTGGAGTATAATAAGAGTTGGACAAATTTTTCAAGAAAAAGTGAAAAGTACAATAAAGGACTTATTATATTCATAAATTCTGTAGTGGATGCAACTCAAATTGGCATTTATCATTCATCTACTTCATTTAAAATGTCTTGGTAAATTGAGTAATAAAATTTTTGGTATACTCTTGGATTTGTTGAAGGAAACATTTCCCAAAGCCGTGAGTAATTTATCGCCATCTTATTATGCAGCTGATAAGTTGATCAATTAGTTAGGTTTCGAGCATGAAAAGTATGATACTTGTGCAAATGATTGCACTCTTTATTAGGGTTGTGATAAAGAAAGAATTTATGTGAAGCATGCAATAGAATTTTTTGTGAAGCATGCAAAGAGCTTAGGTTGGCTGTCTCGAAAAATGATCCAACTGGTGAGAAAAGAAAATTTTCTCGTAAAGTATTGTGGCATTTTCCCCTTGAAGCTAGGTCACAGAGACTGCTTATGTCCTCTAAAACTACATCTCACATGAGATGGCAGAAAGAACAATGTACAAAAGATGGTTATATTATACACACATCAGATTATCTTGCTTGGCAAACTTTTGACCATCAACATCCAGAATTTGCTAAAGATTGTCGAAATGTTAGATTGGGGTTAGCATCAGATGAATTTAATCAATTTAGAAATATGAATCCTTCACACAGTACTAGGCCCGTGGTCTTGATGCCTTGCGAATTTACCTCCTTGGATGTGCATGAAACAACCATATTTCATGTTATCATTGTTGATACCTGGACCGTATTCTCCTGAAAATAACATTGATATTTATCTACAACTTCTGATTGAAGAGCTGATTGAGTTGTGGGATGTAGGTCTTCAAACTTATGATGCATCAAAAAATAGAATTTTCAATTGTATGCGGCATTGAGGCGGACAATTAGTAATTTTCTAGGATATGCAATGCTGTCAAGGTAGAATACTAAAGGTGAATAAGCATGCCCTGTTTGTCACAAGTTACTCATGCACGGCAGCTAAGGCATGGTCTCAAACATTGCTACTTGGGCATCGTAGATTTTTAGATGGTAAACATAAGTTTAGGAAGGATGGCAATTCTTTTAATGCTTCAGCTTTTTCCTTATCCTTTTCTTTTTGCTTTTCAATGTATTTGCTAAATACATCTTCTGTTTTGCAATTGATCAAGGGTATGTTTGTCATAGCTATGGTTGTTGATTCCAGTTTAGGCAAATCTTTTTTTTTTTTTTTTACCTATATATTGTTTAAAGCTTCTAAATTTTGCTTTCTTCATATTTTCAATTGATTTATGTGATAAGTTTTATTTATTTTTTCATTTAAAAGGTTAAAGGGTCAAATTTCATGGGTAAAAGTAGCTAATTGATACAATTTGACTTGCTATATTTGTCAAATAGATTGAATTCATCTTCCAAAACCAAGTTTTATTGTGAAACTTTTGGACCAGGTATGTACTAATATATGGCTCGTAACCTCACGAATTATTTCATTTTCTCTGGCATTGATACTCTTGCATGATGGAATGGGAGATAAACAAATCACTCTAATGTGTTTTTTGTGCTAAAATTCTTAAGAATTCTGCTGTTTTATCATGTTTTGTTTTCTTTTTTTTTTTTTCTTTCTAATGTTTGCATATATGTTCTTTCAATTTATTTGTTATATTCTTCTTCTTCTTCTTCTTCTTCTGTTTTTCCCTGCAATCTATCTTGCTGGAATCTTGGTTTTTGACAAACTTTGCTTGGCCACGTTTATTGTTCAGGTGATAGAAAAAGTTATCGGAACTAAACCTTTGAACCATGAAGGAAAATTAAGAAAGTCTTGGGTTTTACACAATAGTAGAGGCTCTCTGCTCAAGCACAAAGGGTTTCTAGAAGTTATTAAGGTTTAAAACAAGGTAACTCCTATTTCTTTTAGAGCAGAAAAAAATGGAAATATTACCATGATGCTTGTTTCATTATATGCTTTTGACTACTGAAGCAATACCAAGTATATAGGTAAACTTCAACTATGTCCATCCCTGTTGCAACATTTACTTGGACAGTTGGCAAGCAACCTGGTAAAAGTTGAATTTCAAGGGATGGGCAATATTGAGCATCAGCAGTTAAGTACACAAAATGCCCACAACCAAGATAAATGGATGTATTTGAACAGAATGATGTTTTGTGAGAAAATCATATAATTTTCATATCTATCAAAAAAAGCTTCGCTTCATACCTCGCTGCATTTGTTCTTATGGATGCTTTATTTGATTTTGATGCTTTCTAAGAACAGCTGCTACAAATTTGTTTTTTTTTTTCCCTTTTGCTATGGTATATTCGTTATACTCTTGAATGATGGCAACGTTGCCAGAATTTTTTAAGGTAGTAGCTAAAAGAATCACTTTTAAATTGCATTCGTCATCTACACCTTAAATGATATATTTCCCTTTTCTCATTTCTTCTTGAGATTTTTCTTTTGGCTTTTCTTAAGCTCTTAGTTTATTTTTTCTTTTTATTTACTTTGGGTTTTTTTCTTTCCATACATCTCACCTATGAAGTTTAAAAACTTTGTGTTTAGAGCTTTTCCATTTTAGCTAATTTGAGAAGGGAAAGGCAAAAAGGTAGGACAAAAGAGACTTGATATGAATAAAATTTTGTGCTGGCTTAAAGAGAAGTTTTTTCTTTTTCCTAGCAAGGGAAGGGTAGGATTTAAAAAGTGGGAAGAGGACATGGGGATTGGAACTCAGGTACTCTAATTTCTGGATCCTCAACCTTGGCCTCTAGACCAAGGCCTCCTTGGCTTCTTAAAAAGAAGATTTAAGTTGAGGATACTAATGTCTATTGCTGTCTGTTTTATGCAGGACTCGTCCGTTGAGGAATTATGGCCAAGAATGGTGAGGAATCAATCTGCCAAGTCCTTTTTTTGCTTACTTTGCATAGTTCATTGTGTAACATCATTAAGGACTTCTGAAAGCAGGAACTTATGTTTCAATTTCTTGGTTTTATAGTTCTTCAGACAATATGCTGATGCCGTTGATGTCCATAATTTCACAGACAAAGAAAGATCTTTAGCTCGGTCGCTTTTGAAAAGGTATGAATAATTTCAATTTCTTCCACTTGTCTTGATCACTAAAAAACCTTGATGTCTTCCTACTATATAATGTGATGTATTCAGAAGGCATTAAATTGTATCCCACTATTTGTATAACAAGCAATAATATTGGAGAAGCACCACGAATGCAAAGTATCATCTCATTTGATGAAAAAAGCAAAAGTGAAGAATTAGTGTGCCACGAATAGTTATCTTTTTAAAAAATAGTAAGCTCAATATGCCACAAGCATGCACCAAGTATCTGTGCCTTGCGTGCGATTGCTGTCACAATTTGCATATAGATATATGGGTTATTCCAAAGTTAATATCTCCTTTTCACTTTACTCATTGAACGTTCAATTTCATCAATCTCCCTCTTGTACTATTACATTTTTCCTAAGTAAGTTCTTCTTGTTATTTATCTATTTATTTATTGTTTGTAAAAATTTTTTCAGTAGGAGAAGGGTGGGATTTAAGAAGTAGGGAGGGGGCAAGGAGATTTGAACTGAAACCTCTAATTTTTGGGAGTTTCAAATCTTTTTTTGTCTGTGTGTTTTAGTGGGAGGTCTTGAACCTATAGGACTTCCTACTTACCATCTTTTCCGCCCTTACTATCCAATCCAACCCTTTCCCCTCAACCTATTATTTAGTTGCTTATAATTATAAAAATTTTTACTATTAAAAAAAGAATAAAAAACCTATCCTATATTGAAAAGTTTTACCATAGCATATTACTATTTCTTGGAAAAGAATGAGGAATTCCAGAGAGAAAAAACTATGAACTAGGGTCATATGAGAACTGTATATATTTTTTAGGATAATTTATTTGGATAATTAACTATTATCTAGTTTGTTAAATTAAAAGTCACCAGGAAGCACGTGAGCTCCATGTATTTCGTAATTTCTATGTCAAAATACTGGAATAATTAGTCAAAAGTTGAATATTATTTGAAGTTATTTTGAAAATGTATAATTAGTCAAAATTGGAATATTGTGTAAAGTTATTTTGCAAAATGTTAGATTAAAGTAGGGGAATATATCAAAACATTCAACATAACAAAACTCCATCATATAACTAAATTGAAGGGACAAAATATCTTTATCATTGAAAGCTTAGGTCTGTACATCTAGAAAGAGTATAACATGCTAAAACATTTAACATATTAAAACTACACAGTATACCGTCAACAACAAATAATGTCAAGAACAAAATAATTTTGTTTATTTCCATATTTGATGGATTCAAAGACTACCAAGTAGTGTTAGAGATTTTGTTAAGCATGCTAAAATTGGAAGAACTTGCTTAATCTTATACTAGGAGGTGCTCACCGCGCCTACGCGCGGTGTAAATTTCAAAGACATGCCCTGTTGCTGAGTAAGCTAATAAGAAACTGTATTGTTGGATGTTTGAAACACAGGTCCATAGGAAACCTCGTCACTATTGCTCGTTCTGGAGAAGCTTCTAAGGCTCGTGAGGGTTCTCATAACTCCCTACAATGTTAACAGGTACACCCGCTGCTATCAGATTTAGCAGTGTATGCTCCAACAAGTAGTTGGTCATTTTAATCTCAAAATTGATGTAGTATAGAGAATCACAACATTTAACTAATAAGTACAATGCAGATCAATCAATTACACCTGATGGAAGATGATATAAATGAAAGTTATATTCAGAATGAAAATCCTCAAACCAAAAGACAATTCTTTAAATGTCTAATAACTTTTAGTACCTAATAGTTGGATTTTGCACCAATTCAGTCCCTCGGGTTCCATAAGAAACACATTTAGTGTCTTAACTTTCCAATATAGAACGATTAATTGACATAAAGCAAGCTAATCAGAATTAGGTGAAGCACGCAAGGATGTTTAACTGTTGGCTTTGGAGGTAAACAAACATTACAGGGCAATATATGTTCCAGTCAATGGTTAAAAGCATTAGCTGATCTATGCAATGTAGAAGCCTTTCCACAATGCAGTAGCTGGTTGTCTGTTGATACCTATTTATCACATTGCCTCCCAAATAGAGAGCATTGTGCTATGAAATATACGAAAAACATTTAGGCAATTGTGCAGAAAAAATGCCCATTGTCTTCTGTTCAACTGATGCCGAGAGCTAATGTCCACATGCAGTACTAGTTTCCTCTCGCAATTAATATCCAATTTCAGAACAACTGTCCATGATATGTCCAAATTGAGAAGTTGATGAATAATGTGTGTTCCCAAAAGTTGACTGACCAAAAAAAAAAGGATAATCATTTAATAGAGTAGCATTATTAAAAAGTGCTGAACAATTCGTAGCATCATGCGTAGGGACAATATATTAAGAACTTTGGAATAATCACCAATAATTAAAAAATTTTGATATTACTCCTCATACCTGATTAGACGCTGTTCCACCACTAATACCAGTATTTGCAAGAGCTCCTACACTGTGTTTATTCACATGTACTCAGACTTTTCCATGTTGGAGAAAGACCATGTCATCATCTCCAGGTGTTTCAATTACAGTAGCCAACCTTTTCCCAAGTCCCTTGACATACATTTGCTCACCAGACCGTGGTACATGCAACCTACTGTCCGTATTCCCAATAGAAAGACCATCAGTAGGCTGATGAGCTTCAACAAGGGATGCAATTGCAGACTCTGCTTTCTTCAGCAACAGATTGTACTTATCTGCATCAGCATTTTTAAGTTGGTTCTCAAATTCATGCACTATATCTTAAATTTCCTTCTTCACAACCTTCAATTCCTGTTGGATCTGTTGGCTCTCCTTGGTCTCAAGAGCTGTCGCACGCCCTTCAAAGTGATCTGCCGCATTTATTTTCTTCAATTTAGGAAGGAAAAATGGAGTAAACAGAAAGTTATGAAACAAAAGAGGGTGCAAACTGTGAGGTAACAAAGAAGAGTATTCACCACTTTCCACCCCTTTTAAAAGTTGAAGTGAAACAAAAGGGGAAAAATACTCTTGTACATAATATGATGTACTCACCTATATGTAATAGCATGTAGTGTATAAATAAAACACACTTATATAAATGGATACATGTATAGGTTAAGAAATTAAAATAAAAAATGATAGATATCATGGGAAACAGAAGTTGCCAAGAAGAGAGAAAAGCCATTCCTTGCCCACCAATATGAGCGAACACGTTACACTAGTGCTGTATGCAAGTGCTTCAGCTTTCTGTGCAACTTATGTGACGATAAACATAAATGAAGGAAGCAGACTAGATATGGTAATCAGGGACTGCAATAAAATAGGAGAAAAACATTTTCATTGCATATTGTCTCATAACAATTATCTCTTTCCTCAAAGATTAAATATTTACAATCATGCAACTTATGCATACCTCATAATAAATGCTCATAATATCCGAGTGAAGAGATGCAGCTTTATTTGCTTGAATTTCTAATCTACTTCTTTCTTCCAGTAGTCACTGGTGCAGCAAATCTTTCTGCATCTGTACCTTCTGTGGGGTCAACTTGTTTATCCATGCTTGGGCACAGTTAATTATCTTCTCATCAAAGCCAATTCTTTTAGCAATGTTTATGCCATTGGATTCTTTTAGCAATGAAGCCTGTCATAGTCCAGTCCACATTCACCAATTGCTGCCACCTTACAAAAATTAAATTGTCGCATTAAGAAAATTGAGGAAGATACACGTATCTAAAGTAATCTTTTCTATGTTCTTCTAAATGCAGCACTTTAGTTTACCTTTCCTTTCTCAACCCCCTCTTTAGTCAATAAGAGAAGAGACTGAAAATGCTTTTCAGGATCCCCACTCTGATCAAATTCCTGAATCGATCACAAATGTATCCATTCATCCTTATTCTCACACATTCAATAACTTAAGGATGGCATTCAGAAGAGTATCAACAGTCACTTTGCATCTTGTTGGGTGCACATCAAGCATGCAAAAAAGTCTTGCTGCAAGGGAAAATGGATTGCCAAGAATATAGGGTATAAGGCGCCAAGCGAGAGACAAATGGCAGAGAAAGATGAAAAATCTAACGAAGGAAAACGTGTCTGGCTAACCATCAGTTTCAGCAATAGCAAGAGCTTCTTTTGATTCCTCTAGAAATCCACCAGTAACCTAGGACAGAAAACGCAAGACAACTAAAGAATCATTTAGCATGATTAATCCCGATTACAGAAGGCAAATAACCAACCTTACCAACAAGAAATAAACCTCTCAGTTCTGTTACTCCAATAAAATGGAATGAATTACAAATCAGCAAATTTTACAAGCTCATCCATCCTCTATGATATTAAAACAAGAGGTTGAACTTCTCCAAAAGTGGAACTTCAAAAGACCCAAAGTTCATATTCTCTCAATTTATTGAGCAAGCCAAACTATCAAACAGCCTGAGTTAATAATACCATCTATCTAACTACAAATAGAGTTTCATTTTGTGGGACCGCTGATACTCCTTTTCCAACCCCTGAAAAAAAAAAGAAAAAAAAGAAACCCTACTAATAGGCTGCAAACTTATCCTTTGCAACAAGCTAATAGTAATACCAACCAGAAAAATAGTCGCACGAGACATATCCGTATGAAAAAGATCAAAGTTTTGTTCAGGGATATATACTTACAATAATTCGATCAACACCGGCGCTCCAAGCCCTGCTGAGTACTGCAACAATATCTGCCACATGGTATTTCTTGCCGTTGTATATTCCTTTGAACATACCATCTGTAATTGAGATTCATTAATGCATTAAAAGTAGGTTTACTGAAAAAACTATGTTTCACGGAAAGTGTTTTAGAAAGATTTAAGATTTGACATACCAGTGAGATTGACTGCTATATCTGTTCAAGTTAAAACCCCACAAATACTATATCATTAAACATGATTAAAATGACTCGGTGCCTTATTCAAGACAAATACAGAAAAGGGTTACTTGCCAATCATTCGGATAGTCGCCATTAGTGAAAGTTGGAGTCTTTTTGGGTGTCTGTCTGCCTGAGAGTCCGCTTGAGATGAGATCAACTGGAAGTCTAGAACAACAAATAAAATTTAATAGAAAATAAAAGAAAATTTAATCAAGGGGCAAAAACAGCATACACAAAATTAAAATGGAGAATGCAGTGGACTTGAGAGACAAACAAAAAACAAAAAACAGAGAGAGATGGAGAGAAGAATATTGACTTGTGTTAAAAAAAAATAGCGAAGAGGGGCAAAAGAGCAGAGTAAGATTGATTGACTGAGAAAAGGAAAAGGGAAAACAAAAGGTGAGAGAAAAAATGCACCTTTTGGAGAAAATGCACCTCAGGTTCCAATCAAATCTGCAAAATTGCACAAGAAAGAAATACAAAGGGCATAAAAATGTTCACCTTGTTCTCTCTATTTTGATGGATAAAACGTCGGTTGGCAGCTGGCTCACCTGACCAATCTTTATGAAGGAGAGCAAAACGAAGAAGCAGCTTCGAAGAAACAGAGCAATAAAAGAGAAAATGAGAACCGAACAAAGCAGCTCCCAAAGATAATCATGTAAGAGAGAATATAGGATGTTGTGCTATAAACAATGATACAAAAAAGGAATGCAAAAATTAAACACATCACTAACCATTAGCACAAGAAGAAAATGCCGGCAACAATGCATAGCTCTACCTGCAGCGGCGGGTTGGACAGAGCAAAGAAACAGCGGTGGGTTGGACAGAGCAAAGAAACTGCTACAGTCCTCCTTTCAATAGCCGTCAACAGTGATAGAGTTATGTTTTTACAAATACAACCCAAAGGTAAATAGAAATTGACCTCCTGACATGAGCACGAAGAACAAGAAGAAAACGGTAAGAACAAAATGAATTGTTACAACTGTCCTTATAGTCAACTGAGCTCAGTTATTACAATGATGACAATCAAGTCCCAAGTCCCAACACATATGGGAAAAGCCGAAACAGAAATGCTGCTGAAGGGGTCCAATCGGATGCAAGGAAAGTGAAGGCATGTAGCATTCATTTGAAAAATACAGTAATAACATTTCCATTCGGAATTTTTGTTTGCACAAACAGGGGCAATCCTCACGTACAAGGACGACCATAAATCGTCCAATAATATTTTGCCACATCACAAAAAAAAAAGAGCCCTCTCGGCACACCTCTACGCATTTAGTACATATGTGTTTATATGAAAGTAATGTTATGAGACTTTGTCTATCACCCACGTTTTGGCCCATCCCATTCATGTACACTCAACAATTCATTGTGTGTGTTCAAAATATAATCAAATTCAACAGTACTCACTATGTTGGCAAGGATGGAACTAAGGGGAGGCACAAAGGGGCCACTGCCTTTCAAGTTCAAGAAATTACATACTGTCTCCCATAAAATTTTGAGAAGTTTTAAAGTTCCCTATATATATTTAACTATTTGCTACCCAAGTTCTAGAAAATCATGCTTTTTCCTTTTAAAACTTATGAAAAATTTTAAAATTCCTATATGCATATATTTATTTATTTATATAAAGCTATTTGTTTCCAAAACTTCTCAAAAAGTTTTATGTTGTCTCTAAAGTTTACATGTGTATGCATTTCGCCCCATCCCCATCAAACTAAATTTTCTAGTGGATGTAAAGGATGTGCTATAGAAGTTGGCAGCCATCAGCTTTTTCCTTCTCTAAGAAGAAAGAGATAATTAATTAATTGATTAATCATAGCTTGCATTAATTGATTTATCTAGTGTATGTAAAGGATAAAGGATGTGCTGTATAAGTTGGCAACCATCAGCTTGTTCCCTCTAAGAAAAAAGGGATAATGAATTAATCAATTAATCATAGCTTGCATGTGGACCTGGAGCCAAACTACCCAACATTATTGAGACAACCGAATGCTATCATCAATTGATCGAGTGACCAACCGCTCATTCAACGGTGTTTTAGAAGTTTTGCCCATACTCTCTCGAACGCCATATTAAACTCTTGCTACTCTCTTACAGTGAACTAATTCCCAGCCTTCACCACAATGGCCGTCTTCTCTGCCACCTGTAGGGTTGATGTTGATTTTTTACATCAAAATGGCTCCATTCCGTGCATAAATGACAGCCTAGGCGATGACGAGCTTCGGGCCATTTTACTTAAGCTGGAAAATGACAAAGATAAGGAGTTGTTTGGACTAGTTTGTAAGCGATGGCTTCACTTGCAAAGCAGCGAAAGACGCAAACTTTGTGCTCGGGCCGGACCCCACATGCTCCGGAGAATGGCGGCTCGGTTCACTCGTTTGGTCGAACTTGATCTCTCTCAGTCCACTTCCAGGTCTTTCTACCCCGGTGTCACTGACTCTGATCTTTCCGTAATTGCCACGGCTTTCTCATGCCTCAGAAACCTCATTCTTCAGAATTGTAAAGGTAATTTTATTTTTTTTGACCTTTCTATTTGTGTAAATTCTGAATTTGCTGGAATATAAAGTTGCTGACTTTAATTTATTTAATAGGATTTTCTTTAACTTTTACGAAATTGAACAAATGTTGGTTTTCCTCAATTTGGTATTCCTTTTTCCCTAAATTTTGACAAATTCATTGAAAATTTTAACTCAAATTTGTAATTTTCCTTTTTGTTATGGTGATACAGTTGTAATTGTTTTCCTTATTATAGGTGATAGATAAAATTAATTTAATGATTTCTTTTTTTTGTTGTCATACTAAGTATGCTGCGAAAATCTCAGCTTTTATTGGAATACCAAAATATCATTCCAAATTTTCAGTCAAGAAATTGAAAATTATAGATAACTTTGTGTTTACCTTATTGAATTGATTGGGAATTTCAGATTATTATTTGAGTTGAAATTATAAATGCATGATGATAAAGTTCCTATCTTAATGCATGGAAAACGTTGTTTCAGTGATTATAAAATGTATTCCATAATTTGGACGGAAACATGCTTGAGTTCCTAGGAAAAGTTGCTGAAAATGGGTGATAACTTTTGACAATTTCTTTCATTGGGTATGTGCCTTGTTAAATGTGATGCCAATTATTTTTCTTAGTTATTCATTATTCGCATTTGTTACGATCAAATAGGTGTAGTTGAAATGTAGATGCATACACACACAAATACGTATGTTTAGATATGGCTATCAATCAGTCTAAAACAGTAGAATTAGCCAGTTAAACTGTATAATGAGAATAAGGGATTTGGAATTGATCTAGTGCAACTTTGATTCTTTATACTATATTGGGTCCAATATTGATAGTTAGGCAATTTGTGCTATCGGAGATGATGTTGTGAACGAAAATCTTTTTTCTACTTAATCATGAACCTTATGGTGCAAATGGAAAATGGGAAAGCTGTTTTGTCATTGTCTCATTCCTGCTCCTTTCCTTCTTCCTCTTTTTGGTGTTAATAACATCAAAACATCCAAACTTTTGTTAAACATTGAAGAGTAATATGATTGTTGTTATAATGCTTAACTTATTCTCTTGTGTTTTAGGTATATCAGATATAGGTATGAAAGCAATCGCTGCTCATCTCCCTTATCTGCAGTCATTAGATGTTTCATATTGTAGGAAACTAAGAGACGAGGGGTTGTCTGCTGTGGCTCAGGGCTGTCGTGACCTGAGAGTCTTACATCTTGCTGGCTGCAGATTTGTGACGGATTCATTGTTAAGAACTCTTTCTGACAACTGCAATAACCTAGAAGAATTGGGTTTGCAAGGATGCTCAAGCATAACCGATTCTGGTCTTGTGCTTCTTGTTCAAGGCTGTTGGAGGCTGAAGAACTTAGATGTAAACAAATGCAGCAATGTTGGTGATATAGGGGTAACTAGTGTTTCTAAAGCTTGTTCTTCTTTGAAGACATTGAAGTTGTTGGATTGCTATAATGTTGGAGATGCATCCATATTATCTGTGGCCAACTTCTGTGGAGATCTTCAGAATTTAATAATTGGTGGTTGCCGCGACGTATCTGATGAGTCCCTCAAGCAATTGGCAGTTGCTTGTAGCAACAGTCTTAAGAATCTTCGGATGGATTGGTGTTTAAACATTTCAGATTCTTCAATAGAGTGCATACTTCAAAATTGCAAGCAGCTTGAGGTGCTTGATATAGGTTGCTGTGAAGAGGTGACAGATGCTGCATTTCAGGGACTTGGAGGTGGACTCTTCGAGCTTCATTTGAAGATTTTGAAGGTTAGTAACTGTCCAAAGATCACGGTAGTAGGGATTGGCAATCTATTGAAGTCGTGCAACTCTCTCAAATATCTTGATGTACGGTCATGCCCTCATGTTACTAAAGCGGATTGTGATCAGGCCGGATTGCAGTTTCCTGAAACTTGTAAAGTTAACTTTACTGGGAGTTTGACTGAGCCTGAGGTGTTATTCTAGATTGGAAACTAAGGACTCTGGTGTTGGTGTTACAACTTTGATTGAATATTTGAGAAACCTTAACTAGATTTTAGAGATCTCCCGTTGTGCCTCGTCTATCCGACACTCTGAGTTTCTCTTGGTATAAGGTGGCTTTAAACGTCTAGTGCTTTTGGCTTAAGTTTATTGTCCAACCTTATTGTAATATGCATAAAACAATTCTAAATTAGTCTTGATCTTCTGATTTGCAATGTTGAGGTATTCTTTTCATATATGGAGTATAAATCTGAGTAAAGGATTATCTGTAATATATTTGCAACCTATCCAGCAAAGATCTTTCTTGGATTTATGACCCACCAAGGCTTAATGTTGGAGTATTGTCGCTTTAGAATCAAGATGTAAAGTTAGAACTGTGTGATTTAAAAGGTCCACAATGTTAAATAACCTTGCAAGCTTTGGTTACTGGATATTTCATTCACCTTTGTGATAAACATGATTTCTGTTTGACAAAATGTCTTTACATGACAATCATTTTATTTCTGATTCCTATGCTGTACCTGCCTGAATTGGTTTTCTTTTGCTATGCCAACAGATAGTCGTGTTTGTCAGGCAAAATCTCAATTGATAATGCCGATGTTCAGCTTGTAATAATTGAATTACGGTTAATACTGTACTTTGATCAATTATGTGTCTTGGATGATAAAATTTTGATGCATGTTGGGATGTAGGGAAACAATCTGAGGTAATCACTATGCATTATGCTAAAGAAAAGGTATAATGATTAGTGCAAGGAGATTTACTATGATTAACCTATTGAGATATTATAATCTATCTACTACTTATTTATCTATACACGGTTGTCTAACTATCAGGTTTGAACTATGAAGTGCAATGTAAAAAACAAAGTATTTCTTGAAAGCATTCCCCTTATGTGAATGCCCGGCATAATCGTCGATGACAATAAAAGAGAAACCGTCTTTTAGAAAATAATCGATAAACATTGGGAAAGGCTTCTTAGGATTAGTCGTAGGCAAATACCAGCTTACATTCTTTTTTGTTCAAAACAGCCATGGCTCGTCTCTGTGGACGCTTTCCACTGCTTGAGTTTCTTCTCTTCGTCTGCGGAATACAGTTTTGTTATAACGATAAAGCTTATTCAAATATTAGCCGTGTTGATTGGGAGCGAAGAGCTTTTCTTGAGTTTAGATTAAACCTAATTGATAAATGAAATCATTTGTCATCGTGGAAAGGAGATGATTGTTGTTCATGCGAACGAGTTAGCTGCATATAGGCCATGTGGTGAAGTTTGATCTACATAATGGCCTTTCCTTGATCCTGAAAGAGGCTATGTTGACACAAATTAATATGCAAATTACAGTAACAATCGCTTGGGAGGTCAGATAAATCCTTCTTCAGTGAATTTGCAGCATTTGTATTACTTGTATTAGGGATGACGATGGGGCAAAGGTGAGGAGGGGATCCCTCCCCCGTCCCCCACCCGATGTTCTAAATTTTTTTCTTGCTACCGCATATTCTAAAATCTCCTACTTTCCTTAACCTGGTCCTATGCCCTGCGGGTGCCCTGTGGTTGATTAATTATAAATTTTATTTTGACATTATTTGTCTACATATATAACATCAATAACAATCTTGTAAATTATTTCAATAGCAATCTTGTAAATAATTTCTCCAGATTTTTAACTAAATATTCAGTGTAAAATTGAGGATAAAAATCATTTTGATCTTTTTAATTCATTTCTCCACATTTAATAGCAATTCTAAACTTATAATCATCATATTTGTTTTTATTTTCTAGTAAACAACTTTCAATATGTAAAAAAATTCAAATAAACTAAAAATAGCCACATCATCATTTTATCATAAAACTTATGATATTTTTATTTCTCAAATTATAATATATATTTGCATATATTATTGACGTGTAGTTATAATGTGTATATGTATATACATATAAAACTACATATAAATATATTTACTTTTTTTTCATTTATTTAGTGGCGGGGATGGAAATACCCTTTCCCTCGTCCTACCTGCACCCTGTTACTCCCTTGTGGGACGATACATGCACCCGCTCCATTATCATTCCTAATTTGGATCTCAACTTGAATGACTTTTAAATAATTGAAAGGAAAAATTATCCAAAACATCCATTACATTTTGCAAAATAACCTTTTGTCTCTCAATTTTAAAAGTGTAATTTTTCATTCCTTATAAATTCACATTGGTCAAATTTGGTCCCTACCTAGATTTTGGACTAGTTTTTGGCCGGAATATACCACGTGCCTTGCACGTAATCATTTTTAAGGGCAAAATTATCAAATCAAATTTTACATAATTCGATCCATAGTCCCTCACATTTCATAAAATAAGTTTTTTGAGTCCCTCACATTTTACAAAATAAAATTTTTCATCCCTCATTGATCATGTGTACGAATGGATTTCTTTTTTTAAATCCATGTATATATCTATTTGATTTCACCTGAATCGTATGAGTAGCATGTAATATATTTGTCTTTGATTTTACCAACAACTACAAATAGCTTGTTCGGGTGAATCAAATAGAGATATATTCTATGTGTATTTGTATTGTTCGGGTTAAATCAAATAGACATATACATGGGTTTTCAAAAATAAGAAAAAAAAAACTAATTTTACCCATGATGAATGAGGGATGAAAATTTTTATTTTATGAAATGTGAGGGATGAAAAAATTAATTTTGACAAATGTAAGGGATGAAAAAATTCATTTTATAAAATGTTAGAGGCTATGGATCAAATTATGTGAAATGTGATTCGATAATTTTGCCTCTCAAAAATGATCACGTGATGAATTTGGGCAAAAAATTAGTCAAAAATCTAGATAGGAATTAAATTTGACCAATGTGATTTTCTAAAGGACGTAAAATTATACTTTTAAAAATGAGGAACGAAAAAAATTATTTTATAAAATATGAGAGACGTTTTGAATGGTTTTTCCCAATTGAAATTCCAACTTTTATTGGATCCTTCAAAACTTAAGGTACCTCAACCCTCTCTAGTGCAGTCTTTGGTGGAGAAATTCCAAACCTTTCCAACTTAGAGAATCTTCATCTTGGTTATGCAACCGAAACAATAGAATTCAATAGTTCTCTAGCCATAAAGTGTCTTCGATGTTTTGCCCAACTTTATCCGTTGAGAACTTTGGACTTATTTGGGGTGCACATAAAAGAGAGTCAAGATTGGTTACGCTCAGTTAACATGCTTCCTTCTTTGGCATAATTGAATTTGAGAATGTGTGGACATGATACCCTTCCCTTTCTCTTTACCATGTTAATCTAACATATCTTTCTTGATATTGGTGTAAACATTCTTTATTCTACATTTCCCCTCTGGTTTTTTAATCTGAGCAACCTTGTGACACTTGGTCTGGACGTTCAAATTCCTGACATGTTAGAAAATCGACCTCTTTACTTTTCTCGATCTTTCTGGGAACAATTTTAGTTCTTCACTGCCAACTTCATTATACAGTGAGGCTGGCCTAATTCATATATATGAATCTGGAAGGAAATCAATTCAGTGGCTTGCTTCCTTTTCGCGGTGGGAACTGGACTTCTCTTATTGTACTTAATCTGCGAGGCAGCAAAATTCATGGTAGAATACGTTGTGAAATAGGCTATCTTGGACAACTTAGTGAGCTCAACCTTGCTTCAAACTAGTTGGAAGGTTTAATTCTGTCAAGTCTGGGGCACTTATGAAGCTTAAGAGCCTAGATCTTTCTCATAATACTTGTTTGGTAAAGTACCTTCAACTCTTGGGAAACTGAGAAAGCTAGTCTTTTAGATATTTCTTCTAATTCATAAACTGGCGTTCTTTCTGAATACCACTTTGAAAAACTTGAATTGAAATTTCTATACACCTCTTTGAACTTCCTCACTTTGAATGTGGGCTTGGAATGGATTCCTTCATTTCAACTTCAAGGAATTCGCATATATTCTAGCAAAATAGGTCAATTTCCTTTATGGCTTCAAACATAGAAGAATGTTAAGATATTAACTGACGAGCATGGAATATGCATATAACAATTAAACTCATTTCACAGTCAAATTTTATATTTATAAAATTCTAAATACCCCAAGTATAAGGTATTAAGGGTTGATCCCACGGAAAGATTGTCAATTACCAATGGTTTTTGAACTCCTTCATTATTTAGACCATCAAAAATGTAAGAAATTAAATTTACACTATAAACATGAGATAAAAGTAATAAAAATAACAATAGAAAGCTCTTGGGGAAACGGAATTTCTCACTATTCTTGCAAATGAAATTACTGGTTAATTGAATATTATTATCTTAGTTAATTATGGCGTAATTAACTAAGATATTATTATCTTAGTTCGACCCTTAAGTGCCCCCTCCCATCCACTTATGGTAACTGCAAGACAGGTGTGGTCTGGTCCCCAACCTTCTTCTTCAGTATAGAGACATGGAATACAGGGTGAATCTTGAAATCTGCGGGCAATTTTAGCCTATATGCAACCTCTCCAACCTTCCCTACCACTTCATAAGGGCCATAGTAACGTGCTGATAACTTAGTGTTGCTTCTCATAGCCACTGAACCTTGCCTGTGAAGCTGTAATCTCAGGTATACCCAATCCCCAATATCAAACCTTCTTTCACTTCTTCTTTCGTCAGCATACTTTTTCATCCTTCCTGAGCCTGCTTCAGGTTCTGTTTCAGTATGATGTCAACCTTGTGCCTCTCCTTCAAGTAGTCCCCAACTATAGCTACCTTAGCCTGAGTGTATGGTCCCATAGACAGTTAGGGAGGTACCTGTCCATATAGAGCTTCAAAGGGGGTCATTTGGATGGCTGTGTGGTAGCTGGTGTTATACCACTATTCTGCCATGGTCAACCAATGATTCCATTTCTTTGGTTCCAAATGTGAAAAGCATTTGAGGTACATTTCCAATACCTGATTGACCTTTTCAGTCTGGCCATCAGATTGTGGATGGTAGGCTGTACTGTGGTCCAGTGTAGCTCCCATCAGTGTAAACATTTCACTCCAGAATTGACGGGTGAAGATTCTATTCCTGTCTGACAGCATGCTCTGGGGTATTCCATGTAACTTGACTGCTCCATCTAGGAAAATTCTGGCAATCTTTGTGGCATCATAAGGATGTGAGATGCTCAGAAAATGAGCATACTTAGTGTACCTGTCCACCACTACTATAATGGTGTCCCTCCCTTCAGAGTTAGGCAATCCCTCAATGAAATCCATAGTGATATGGCTCCAAGGGTACTGTGGAACTGGCAGGGGTTGCAGGAGCCCTGGATAGGACACATGCTCATCTTTGCGTTTTCTACAGACATCACATTCCAAGATTACTGTCTTAATGTCTCTGTGCATGCCTGGCCAGTAAAACAACTGCTTGGCTCTCATGAAGCTTGCCTGGATACCAGAATGCCCTCCCAATTGGGAGTCATGTATGGTGCTGATCAGCTTTTTCCTTATCTCTCCCCCAGATCCCACGGCTACTCTCACTTTGAACTTCAGTATACCATTCTGATAGCTGAGGTTGGAAGTCAGGTCTGGTTTCAGTAAAATTTCCCTGATGCTATTCTGTGCCCAGTCATCTCCTTGGTAGCTACTAATCACTTCCTTGATCCATTCTGGTACTATGGTAGTTATTGCAGTGCACTCCAAGCCTAGATCCCCCCTCTTGAATAGGCCATCTGCCACTACATTCTCCTTACCCTTCTTATAGTGGATCTCATAACTCATTCCCATGAGCTTAGTCAACCACTTTTGCTACAGGGAGGGTGGTGATTCTTTGTTCCAATAGGTATTTCAAGCTCTGGTGATCAGTGTTGATGATGAAGTGCTGGCCCTCTAGGTAGTGTCTCCATTTGGAGACTGTTGTGACTAGAGCCAATAGCTCCTTCTCATAGATAGATAGTCCCATATTCCTTGGCCCCAAGCCTTGATTGATATAGGCCAATGGTCTCCTGTTCTGCATTAATACTGCCCCTATCCCATTGTAACAGGCATCGGTTTCAATTACAAAGGGTTGGTTGAAGTCAAGTAGGGCTAGTACATGTGTGTCACACGTGGCTCCTTTGAGCTTCTGAAACGCCTTCTCAGCCTCTATTCCCCATTGGAAGCTGTCTTTCTTCAGTAGTGCAGTCAATGACTTGGCTATACTACCATAACCCTTAACAAATCTCCTATAGTACCCAGTTAAGCCTAGGAATCCCCTCAGCTGTTTTACATTTTCTGGTCTAGGTCACTCCATCATACCCTTAATCTTCTCAGGGTCAGCTTTCACACCTTCAGCTGATATGATGTGTCCCAGGTACTCCACCTGTGTTTGAGCAAAGGCACATTTGCTCCTTTTGGCATACAGTTGGTGTTTTCTGAGGGTGCTCAGAACCACTGTGACATGCTCCAAATGCTCCTGTAAGCTTGAGCTGTATATCAAGATGTCATCGAAGAATACCAGCACAAACTTCCTCAGCTGCTTCTGGAATACATGGTTCATCAATCCTTGGAAAGTAGCAGGGGCATTAGTGAGCCCAAATGGCATCACCTTGAACTCGTAGAGCCCCTGATGAGTTCTAAATGCAATTTTGTGAATATCTTCTGCCTTTACTCTGATCTGGAAGTATCCGGACCTTAAATCTATCTTGGTGAAATATTTGGAACCAGTCAATTCATCCAAAAGTTCATCAATAAGGGGTATTGGGTATCTGTTCATTCGACTTCCTATAATCAACACAGAATCTCCAAGTGCCATCCTTTTTTTTTACCAGCAGTACAGGGGATGCATAGGGACTGTTGCTGAGCTGAATGATACCATTTCCCAACATCTCCTGCACTAGCCTCTCAACTTCAGTCTTCTGAATATAAGGACATCTGTATGGCCTGATCTGAAAAGGTTTGGCCCCCTCCTTAAGGGTAATGGAATGATCATGACTCCTCTCAGGGGACAGACCTTGGGGTTCCTTGAATATCTCTTCAAAATCCTGCAATACCCCCTCTATTTCTGGGGGTATATTAACACTGTCATGTACTTCTTCTTGGACTGCACTCAGTTGTGCCATAATTCCATAGGCCTGTTTCCTAGCCCACTTGTGTAGCCTGCTTCGTTTGATCAACCTTAGCTGCACCTAATCACTCTCCCCCTTCAATTCCACCTGTTGTTTCCCTTTCCTGAACTTCACACTTAGTCCCTTGAAGTTGAACTCCATGGGACAGAATCTGGCAAGCCAGTCTACTCCCAACACCATATCGTACCCCCTAACTTCAGTGTATTAAACTGGTGCTGGAATTCATAGCCTTGCATCCTCCATACTACAGGCTGAGTTAAGCTGTTAGACAGTACCTTTTCCCCATTAGCTACATTAACAACTAGGGATGGTCCACTACTATCCAATTTCAGGTTCCTGGCTAGCTGTTCATCTAGGAAACAGTGAGTGCTGCCACTGTCAATGAGTGCATTGATAGTTTTCCCTTTTATTATCCCCTTCAGCCTAATAGTTTTGTGTTCCTTGCCTCCTGCTAGAGCATGGAGGGAAACTTCTATGTGTTCATCCCCTATCTTGCCCTCAATGCAATCGCAGAAAACTTCAGGTTCAGCCTCTTTCCCACTCTCATTAGCTACAGGGTTCTCACTATCGTCATGTACTAGCAGAAGATGGATATGGGATTGTCTACATACGTGACCAAGTGTGTATGGTTCAGCACATTTATAGCATAGTCCTTTCTCTTTTCTGAGGTTGAACTCACTAGGGGTGATCTTTTTGAACTGGTTTATGTTGCTGTTTGGAGGCTTGTAGGTGTTTGTGGGAGGTTTATCTGAGGATCTGGATGTGGAGGGGCTCCATTTGTTATGGCTCTGGGGGTGGAAAAGGGTTTTGTGTGTCTGGGAATTGCTAGGTAGGGGTTTGTGAGACTTTTGCATAGCTTTCAGGTTCTTTTCTTATAGCTCGGCTGCTTCTATTGCATCTGCCAGAGTTAGAGGCTTGGCCATTTTAACCATATTGACTATTTCCTCCTTTAAGCCACTTAAGAAACATGCCTTGTAATAGGAATCAGCCAAATGAGGGAGGGTAGGCATTACTAGTGCTTTGAGCAGCTCAAACTTTTCCAGGTAGTCTGCTATGGATCCCTCCTGCCTAAGTTTGTTGAATTCTTCAATAGCTTCTTCTGGAGTGCCCTCTCCAAATCTTTTACACAAAGTAGTAGCCAATTCAATCCATGGAATGGTTCCCCTGCCACTGAATACCCTATGGAACCAGGTGTCTGCTCTATCCCTCAGGTACAGCTCAGCAATCTCAGATTTCATGTTCTCCTCCACTCCATTGATCTTGAAGAACTTGTTAGCCTTACGGATCCATTCCCTTGGATTATCTCCTGTGAAGTTAGGCAACTCCATTATAGGCATTCTGGTGTAGGATCTAGTCTCTTTCCAATCTGATCTACCATAGCCTTCCTCTTATGTTTCTCCCTTCTTGGGTTCTTCAATGGAGCTACTACTCTCTGCCTCCTTGTCCTTATCATTGAATCTTGCCATCATCTGAGCCATCATACTCTCATATTTTTGGTCTAGATTTTTAAGAGTTCTCTCTGTGCTTTCTTGTCTATGCCCCAGAACTTTGATCATACTGCCTAGCTCAGAGAGATCCTTCTTTAACACCTCCTCTTGAGATTTTGTGATCCCAATGGCTCGTAGCTAAGCTCTGATACCACTGTTATGATATTGAACCAAAATTGCAGCAATGGTGACAGATTACTTGCAGCAGAAGTGAACTAACTCTTAGCAAATTTGAATGGAACAGGAAATGGAGATGAATATTTGAACTCCAAATTCTCATTAATAATTGGTAAATGTCAGTTACAGAAACAGAATCAAAGGATTTAGAATGAAAGGGAAAGATTGAAGGAAAAAAGGGAAAAGAGAGGAGGGAGTTGGCAGAGCCAAATCTCCTTTATGACCAATTGGAAAAATATGACAAAAACTTAGCTACCACTAGGATTCTTTCGGCCTTTATGGCCATTTCCGGACTAACTAACTTCTAAACGGGCCAATAAGGTAAGGTCACGTGGAATTCTAGAATCATCAGCTCCACTTGCTCATAACAAAAGCATAATTCTGTTGTGCCAGGTAGAAGGCGTGGTTTTTCAAGTCACGCCTTCTCTTTCCTCAAGTTGATCGGCCGCGCCTTCCATGCAATCTGGAACACGCCTTCTTCCTTCTTCAAGCTGGAACACGCCTTCCTTGTAATCTGGAACACGCCTCCTGTTTTTTTTTCTTCACACTCCATGACATTTGGTAGGTTTCTTGTGGAAGTGAAATTATCTGCTTTTTCCCCAACTTATTAGTGGTTCTACCTTTTGGGTGTAGCAAGAACCCAAAGATTTACAAGTTTGCTTCATGAAATTAAGGGTGATTGCTGTCTTGGTTTGGTTTTACTAGCTATTTGTTGTTTCACCTAAATTCTTTGGCCTTGTTTGGATTGCATTTTTCTAGATTTTTATAAAAAAAATTACTGTAGCAATTTGATATATACGAGATAAAAAGGTGATTGAAAAATGCGTTCATAGAAAATGTAACAATTTTTCTTTGAAAAATGGCAATCCAAACACACCCTATTCTTCATTGCTGTGCAGATGCTATAGTTTGTTGATGTATCGAATGTTAATTTTCTAGATTTTATGGTAATCTATATATGTCATTGTGGCCAAATAAACTTGGTGAATTTTTCTGAGAATGGTAGCTTTGTACATCAATTTTAGTTTTTGAAAAGGGATAATTTTAGAAACCTCTCCTGAGATTTCTGATAATTTCACTAGCCTCCCCTAAAGTTTACAAAATTACACTAACCTCTCCCGAGTTTAAGGTTTTTGATAATAAAATTAGTCCAATTAGAAAAAGTAACATTAAAAAAATACTTTAAGGAGAGAGATGAAACTTTGATTCCATAAATCATATATATATATATATACATAAATTGTACTCCCTCCGTCCCACTTTGATAGTTCTGTTTTCCTTTTTTATCTGTCCCAAATTGTAGTCCACTTTCCAATTGAAGAATGTAGTTGTATTTTAATTTTTCTAAAATACCCTTATTTAATGTAAGTTGTTGTTACTATAAACCTACCCCATTTAATGAGAATTCATTCTTTTTTTACCATCAATTCAAGTTCCCATAAAATTGTACTCTATTTAATGTAAGGGTATTTTAGGAAAATCGCAATCTAAATTTACTTTTCCAATAAAATTAACTATTTTTTCTTAAACTGTATGAAAAAAGAAACAGAACTATCAAAGTGGGACAGAGGGAGTATTAGTAGAAGAACAAAAATAATTAAAAGTCAGAAACAATTAACACACATTTCACCATTCAAAAAGTTCACATTTAATAAATTAGATAACATACATACATAAGTTATACATGTTATCTAATTTATTCCATAAATACCCCTTATATATATACATAAGTTATATTAGTAAAAGAACAAAAATAATTAAAAGTCAGAAACAATTAACACACATTTCACCATTGAAAAAGTTTACATTTAATAAATTAGATAACATAAATAAGCAATAAAACTACACTAATGATCGCAAGATTCAACAAAACAGATTAATCATCTCTTTTAGCATGATGTTTGTTATGATTCTTGTGATTTTGAATAGAAAAATTTTCAAATTTTGCTTTTTCCCTCATTTCTCCATTAGGTATATTAATTGATGTTATTTTGTAAATACAAGTCATCGTTCATCACTAAAGAAATTTTCAATAGTTATTCTTGTTAATTAGTTACTAATAGTTAATTAGTGCTCTAATTACTTAATCATTAGATAGTAGTAAAGGAGAATGGAGGGAAAAGAAAAGCAAAATGCGAATATTTTTCTGTTCAAAATTACAAGAATCATAGCAAACATCATGTCAAAAGAGATGACTAATCTATTTTGTTGAATCTTGTGATTATTAGTATAGTTTTGTTACTTATTTGTGTTGTCTAATTTATTAAATGTGAACTTTTTGAGTGATGAAATGTATGTATTAATTGTTTTTAATTTTTAATTATTTTTATTCTTTTATTAATACAACTTATATACATGTATAAGGGTATTTATGAAATAAAAGTTTCATCTCTCTCTTTAAAGTACTTTTTAATGTAATTTTTTCTAATTGGACTAATTTTGTTATCAAAATCTTAACCTTAGGGGAGGTTTGTGTAATTTTACAAACTTGGGGGAGGTTAGCGAAATTGTCAAAAACCTCAAGAGAGGTTTCTAAAATTAACTAGCTTTGCAAGTAATATAAATTCAATTTTATTAGCCCAGAATGTAAATTTTATTGTGGTCCTAAGCGCATATTTGTTACATGCAGCTCGATTTTGAGGAATATCATTGAGTATGTTTATATTGTTTATGTTGTTGATATCTAAACTTGTAAAGTGTACTTAATATGTTTTACCTTCTAAATTTTTTGTTATATGTTTTGTTTTTAGCAAGGTGGTAGATATACACTGAAGGATAAGGGAAGACAGTAATAATATCTTCTTCAAGGTCATTATTTTAACCTCTTTATTTATTTTGAACATTATTATTACTTTCTTTGTTGTATGTGAGGAACGCAATTCTAATTTTCTGATTTACATGCTAAAGCACGACAATTTGTTATGGATGTACTCATGAGATGATCCATTAAGTACATATCTTAATAGTTGATGTGTTTTGAATAAGCATTGTAGTATGTGCATGTGTAGGAAATCGTATGGTGTTCAATTACTTTTTGTTAATTTAACTAGTTGTTTTGGTCAGTGAGAATTGTTTAAATTCTTTAATATAAATATTCTTGTACTTCGGCCATAAAATGGTTCTAACATGGTTATGTTGTACAGTAGCATACTAGACTTATGTTTCGGATGTATAAATTTAGGCCATGGAAAAAAACTGGACGAAACTTGATAACAGAAAGGACAAGGTTTACGAACTTGGGGTGAAAAATTTCCTGGACTTTGCATATTCTGAAAAAGAATACCATGTTAGATCCCATACCCATGTAGAGAATGATATATTTCTGCAACCATGAGAGATTCGTTGTGGAGGGCCACTTATTTGCTAATGGAATTCGTAAAAGTTATATTAGATAGATACACCATGGCGAACAATTTTGAAATAAAATTTTGCAAGAAAATACAGATGGGGATCAAGAAGAGAGTAGAGATTTTGAAGATTTAAATGACATGTTACAAAGCATTGATAATGCACAATGGGGGAAAAATTGGCCGAGTAGGGAAGATCCCAAGGAAGATAGTCCAACTGGGAATAATAGGGAAACAGATGCCTTTCTTAAACTGTTTGAAGATGCCAAAAAAAAAAACTATATTCATGGGAACCAATTCTGCTCCAAATTATCTTTTGTAGTTACTCCATCTAAAAACAATGTGTGGTTGGACCGTAAAGTCGTTTAATGCATTACTAATGGTTTTGAAGAAAGCACTACCACCTGAAACTTCAGTTCCTAACTCTTTTGCTGAGGCTAAAAAAATCATTCAAGAGCTGGGTTTTAAAGCTGAAAAAAATCATTTCTGTGTCAATGATTGTGTCCTCTTCTGCAAGAAGTATGAAAATCTTGACAGCTGTCCTAATCAAAATTGCAAACAACTTCGCTACAAGTCAACTTATTCCAGAATTCCACGTAAAGTTCTATGCTATTTTCCTTTGAAATCTAGGCTGCAACATTTATTTATCCGTAAGGTAGATATAAGGTGGCATAAGAAAAAACATTTCGATGATGGTAATGTCACGAGGCACCCAGAAGATTGTATGGCATGGAAAAACTTTGATAGGTTGCATCCAGACTTTGCTCAAGATGCTAGAAATGTTAGGTTAGGCTTGGCAACTGACGGTTTCAACTCTTTTAGAATCACGAATAATTCTCATAGCATTTGGCCTATTTTTCTTGTGCCATACAATCTACCCCCTTGAAAGTGTATGAAAGATCCTTTCTTCTTCATGTCCATGTTAATTCTTGGTCCTAAATCCCCAGGAAATGTTCTTGATGTTTACATGGGGCCTCTAATTGATGAATTTTATGATCTGTGGCTTGGTATTGAAGCGCATGATGCACATATAAATTCAAAATTTAAACTGCAAACTGTGTGCTGTGTTATTGTGGACAATAAATGATTTTCTGGCTTATGCTATGCTGCCTGGATGGTGTACTTAAGGTTATAAAGCATGTCCTATTTGCATGGTAGAAACATCTTGTGTACACGTGAAATTCAGCAAAAAATTATCTTACAAAGGTCACCGTCAATTCTTACCAATTAATCATTGCTGGCGTTGGGAAAGAAAACCTTTCGATGGTAAGGTTGACCTCAGGGATCCTATTGTGCCTTTGTCTACAAAAGAAATTCTCAAACAAGTACCTAACATTGAAGTAGAGTTTAGGAAGACTAGCATGCAAGCTAAATCAAGAAAGCGCAAACGTGAGAATAGTGGTTTGAATTGGACAAAGAAAAGTTGTCTTTTCGATTACCATACTGGGCAGACTTGGATCTGAGGCATAATTTAGACATCATGCATGTGGTGAAAAATGTCTCGGAAGCTGTCTTCAGTGTGAGAACCCGTATTTTTCATTTTCTAGGTTTTATTATTTTTCATGACTTGTTTTCTGCATTTTCGTGCTTAGAAAAAATTTCTAGATATTTTTAATGAGCAGATATAGTTTTTAGATGATTTTTCTAGTATCAAATAGTTTTTGAGAAATGAAGAGCGTATACCGGACGTGGGACCCTCTAGTACGAAAAGTTCGGAAAAATTCAACCAACTAGGTTAAGTTTTGGATACTGGAAGTAATTTACCGGGTGTGAAGAGATAATTAGAAGATGCTAAGTGGATTGGTATAAGAGAGACAAGTTAGGTAAGCATTTAATAAAAGGTGACAAGTGTCACCATTTGAGTGGGTTTACGTTAAGACCACTATTCATGGTCTTACCAATTGACTAAATAAATAAAAAAACTACCAAAATTTCTCCATTTTCTCTTCTCTTGTGGCCGGCTTTCTCTCTCAAAAAGAAAGAAAGAAACTCTTCAAGTTTTGCTTCCATTTAGCTCAAATCCATCCAACCAACCATTGAAACTTGAAATTTCTCCATAAAACCTCTTCAATTAGTGTTAGTGAGTTGATTTGTGGGGTTATTTGGAAAGCTAAGAGGATCTATTGCTCCCTCTCTCTTGTTTCTAAGGTGAGTTGTGAAGAACCACTTTCCTTCCTCTAATGATGCTTAATTTGTGATTAGTGGTAGTATAAGGTGCAATATTATGGATTACATCTTGATTTGTGGTTGAATTAGTGAAGTATTCTATTTATTGGTGATTTTTCTGTTTTAATATGAACATAATTGTGTGGCTATCTATGATGATTGGAAATGGTATGTAATGACTTTAGGAGGTGGAAAAAGTGATTAATTGCAACCAATTTCTGTTTGGAAGAAAAATTGACAAGTTAGGGTTTTTGTGAAGAACATTCTGCCCGGTTTTGTAGCTCCTAGATAGAGGCCAAATTGGCCTTAGTTTAAAACATGAAAGTTGTAGGGAATGACATTTTAGAGGTGCCTCCAAAATTTCAGGTCAATCGGAGTAGTGTAGAATGAGAAACGTCGAAATTACCCTTGCTGTCTTGGTTTTATCCGAATGTAAGAATTCCGCCTGTAATTGGTTGTTTTGGCTGGAATTGCTTTGGAATTGGTTGTTGAGGTCTTCTGATGAAATGTATCCCTGTTTCTAAGCTTTCGAGTGGCTTTGGAATTTCTGGATTTGGACTTGTGTAGACTGAGTTATGATGTTTACACCAGAATGCATTTTGTGAATCTGTTTTTGTAGTTTTGATGTAGTATCTTGCATTTGTGACCTGGTTGCACTCAAAACTGGGTTGAGTGACCTTCTGCAATGTTGTAGCCCTGTCTTTTAGCTTCGAAACGGTGTATCGTACACCTTCATCCGGTAATCGTGGTGCCCTTGGTGCCATTACCGCAAAAAGAGGTCAAAAACTATTTTTTTCAGGGCCGAAGCTAATTGCATTTCCGAATTTTCTGGTTTCCTCTAATGTGTGTGTATGCTTATGGAACCCTATTGGGGTCATATTTGGCATTGGATTATGACTCGTTATCGAGTTTCATTGTACTTGTTTGCATGTTTTAGGGCGTGACGGTGGTTCACGACGTTCTTGTGACGGAAGTGCATGAAACCGCATTTGCAAGCTTGGTGAGTGTACTACTCACTACTCACTTGTGTGTTAATATATGGCTTTGATACTTGAACTTGGTGCTTTGAATGTTAATTGCTTGAAGTGAAAGTGTACTTTATCACTCTCACTTATTGTTTATCATGTTATTGGAATGTTATATGAAATGCTACATGAAATGAAAGTACATGGCTTGGTGTCGTTTGGACGAGCATCAAACGACTACAATTGTTATCCTTGAGCTCAACCCCATGGGTCGTTGATTGAATCGAGCCGGCGAGGGCTTGGTCGTGCCAATTAATGTGCCTTGGGGAAGTGTTATATGGAATCTTGTAGTATGAGAGACTCTCGATTCCGGTTTACTCGAGTAATACCACAATGCAAGTGTTTGGATTTCGGGCCCGGTAGGGGAATGTTAGGTGGAAGGAATGGAATTAAAGTGGAGTCTACGGTTAGTTATTTTTTGAACATTGACGGAGAGTCAATGACGTCCGATCAAGAAATGCAAACGAGAAAAAAGGGCTCTTGAGAGCCATCCGTATCCTTTTATCACCACCATTAATGTGTGCCTTTGTTTACTTTTGGTGAATTGAAATGAAAAGCTTTATGTTTACATGAACTTGGTTGCTTAAGTGATAGTATCTCATTGGGCAATTAGCTCACACCGTTCCTTTTGTTTTTCTTACAGGAATATGACTCTTTTTGGAATGAATCTTGATAGATGGTTGTTAAATGAACTAGATGAATATCTCTTTTGTATTGTATATGAAGTGGGACCCTAAATGTATCTTTAGGGCCGTTTTCACTTTAATTTGGCAAACCAAACATGTAGTAACTTTTGGATTACTTTTGTATGCCATTGTGGCTTGTAATTGCAAAATGTCAAGTGTATATGTGTTTTTAATGTTTGGTTGGGTTCTGACGGGTCGGTTACTATTCATGACCGACTCCGGATTTCATTTTTTTTTATTTTGGGTTATTTTGCCATTTTGACTTGGTTACGCGCGTTTGTAAGTTCCGGAACACAATAGATCGCTCGAAACTGCACCGTTAGTCCTGGCGAGAGCTGGGCAGGCAGTCCGCTAACCCCTTTGGTTCGCCTTTAGGGAAGGGGGGCTGTCACAGGTAGTATCAGAGCCTAGGTTTGAATTAGCCTGGGTGTAATAGAAATGCTCGATGTGAGGGTTCTTTATTTATGGCCTTTAAGCTTATTTATGGTTAATGGCTCTTTTGGTGTAGGATGGCCGGACAGGGTGAGCCTAGTGATAGTCCTCTGGGCGAGAGACCTCGTGTAGCACTCCCAGTGATACCATACTAGATACGGCCAGGAGGGGCCGTCGTGCGTTGGAGCTCGTCTAACCGCTTTAGACGGTGCGAGTGTCGACATAAGTATGCCTACCCTAACGCTCTAGTGTTTGCGGTGGACGAGGAGCGTAAGGAGTTGGCTGGAGAGAATGCGAGACTTGAGGCCGAGGTGACCCACCTTAGGGCGGCCAATGAGAAACAGACTGAGCGCATTGAGGGTCTGAAGTACGACGTGCTTGAGGCAGAGGATAGGGTTGATGACCTCTGCACTCAGCTTAGGGGAGCCCAAGAGCGCGAGACCAAGCGCGCTCGCAAGGTTAAGGCTCGAGCCGCCTCGATCTTGAACCTTTGCGCGGATGTGGCCGAGGGCGTGAGTGACGAGGACTCATGTGCAGGGCCTGAGATTGGGGTTGGATCCACTCCGTCGGGTGGGTCTCATAGCTCGTCGTCGGTCTAGGTCCTGACTTCTAGGGTTTGTTTTGGATAGTTTTGGTTTTGTATATAGGGCGGATTGGGAGAAGGGCCTTAGCTAATCATGTTGTACGGCTAGATTAGTTACGTGTATATTTCTTTTGTTGAGGCCATTCCCTTGGGGATTGTCCATGTTTTGTACTCGACTTGACTGAACTTGACTTGACTGCTTGTATATATGTGTGTTGTTTGCCTTGTTTGGAATGTATATATTTGTTTGGAAAAGTTTTGGGTTACTTACATGCATTGTTTTATATTGGTTTAGTATCATTGCCTAGATCAAGTAAAGTTATGGAAGGAACACGTAGTGGATGGGGACGTGGGCGCGGAAATAGACAATCCATACCGGATAAGGGTACTGGGGAAAGCTCTACTGGACCTAACCCTGACCCCAATGTGCAAATCGTTGCCGCTATGCAGCAAATGACTAACCTGCTAGCACAAGTAGTGCAGCAACAAGGCCAGAACCCAAACCCTAACCCCGGAAACCCTGGCAACCATGTCGAGAGCGAAGACCGAGCTCTCGAACGATTTCAAAAGTTTGCTCCGCCCAAGTTCATTGGGGGACCAGATCCGGATGTTGCCGAGAGATGGCTCGAGAAGATGGTCGATATTTTTGCGGCCTTGCACTACACCGATGAACGGCAGGTGACTTTTGCCGTTTTCCAGTTATAAGGGGTGGCCCGTTCCTGGTGGAACGTGATACGACAAAAATGGGAACGGGAACAAACGCCTAGGACTTGGGTGAATTTCATCAGGGAATTCAACGCGAAATTTTTCCCTCCTCTAGTTCAGGAGAGGACGGAAGATGAGTTTATTCGACTCCGCCAAGGGGCTCAATCGGTGGCGGAATACGAGAGTCAATTCACCCGCCTGTCCAAATTTGCGCCTGAGTTGATCATGACCGAGCAGCGGCGGATCAGGCGTTTCATCCAGGGCCTGAACGTCGAAATCCAGAAGGACCTCGCAGTGGCTCAAATCATTGCTTTTAGCGAGGTCGTAGAAAAGGTTCAAAGGGTAGAGAGTGCTCGATTGCAAGTCCGGAACTTCCAGGCGAAAAAGCGGGGCTTTCCTGGAAGCAGCTCTGGACAAGGGGACAAAGGTACTCCCTCCAAGTTTGGACGCGGAGCTGGAGGTGGACGACAGTCAGGTTCTGGCAGAGGGGCTCAGTCTAGGGGCGGCCAGCCGGGAGAGGCCAAGGTGGAAACTTCCAAAAAGGTTCAGGTTCGGCATCCCGTGGATCTTGCGGGTACTGCGGGAAGTCGAATCACTCTGAAGACAATTGCTGGAAGAAGGGAGGTAAATGTCTGCGTTGCGGAAGCGCAGACCACCAGCTTGCTACCTGCCCACTCTTAACGCAAGATGGAAGGGGAGCTCAAACCACATCCAAGACCAATACGGGACCGAATAAGGGGAATGAGGCGAAACCTAAGGTGCCAGCTCGAGTCTATTCAATAGAACCTCGACAGGTCCCGGATTCCTCAGAGGTCGTACAAGGTACGATCCCTATTTTTCACCGTTTTGCCAAAGTTTTAATTGATTCTGGTGCTACTCATTCCTTTGTTAACCCTGATTTCATGCGTGGCATCGATATAAAACCTGCTAGTTTACCCTACGACCTAGAAATTAGTACACCTACGGGGAATCAACGTTTGGTTACTAGTATGGTTTATAGGGATTGTGAAGTGTGGGTAGGTGAGAAAAGATTGTTAGGGGACTTGATAAGTTTGGTTATTAAAGGGTATGATGTGATATTGGGTATGGACTGGTTAGCCAAGTATAATGTTCAACTGGACTGTAAAACAAAAGTGGTTGAATTTCGCATTCCTGGTGAGGCGACCTTAAGGTTGGACATAAGGGGTAGGTTAGCCTCATCTGCTTTGATTTCGGGCATTCGAGTTAGGAAATTGCTAAGTCGAGGGGCGCAAGGATTTTTGGCCTTTTTGATTAACAACCCCACGGATAAGTTGAAAGTGGAGGATGTGCCCATAGTGAAGAAATTTCCGGACGTGTTTTCTGATGAATTAATAGCCTTACCTCCGGAAAGAGAAATTGAATTCAAAATAGACCTGCTACCGGGATCATCACCTATCTCAAAGACACCATACCGAATGGCCCCTGCGGAGCTCAAGGGGTTAAAGTTGTAATTACAGGATCTTTTGGAGCGGGGATTCATTCAAGAGAGTGGGTCTCCTTGGGGAGCTCATGTACTGTTTGTAAAGAAAAAGGATGGTGGTTTGAGGATGGGTATTGATTATCGGGGCCTGGATAATATTACAATTAAAAATAAGTATCCACTGCCCCACATAGATGAGCTATTTGATCAGCTGCAGGAAGCAGTGGTCTTCTCAAAACTGGACCTCCGCCAAGGGTACTACCAGTTATTAATCAAGAAGGAGGATATTCCGAAGACAGCTTTCAACTCGAGATATGGGCATTACGAGTTCGCAGTTATGCTATTCGAACTGACCAATGCTCCTGTCGCCTTCATGGACCTAATGCATAGGGTTTTCAAGCCATACCTGGATCGATTTGTAGTGGTCTTCATCGATGACATTCTGGTCTATTCCAAGACCTGTGAAGAGCATGAGCAACACTTGAGGATTGTCTTGCAAACCCTGAGAGACCATCAACTATATGCCAAGTTCAGCAAGTGTGAATTTTGGCTGGAGAAAATTGCTTTTCTAGGGCACGTAATTTCTCATGAGGGAATTTCCGTTGACCCGGCGAAAGTAGAGGCTGTGACTAATTGGAAGAGGCTCGAAAGTCCCACAGAGGTTCGCAGCTTTCTAGGACTGGCTGGATATTATCGGCGTTTCATCAAGGACTTTTCTAAACTGGCCGGTCCTCTAACTGACTTGACAAAGAAACATGGTCGGTTCATTTGGAATGCTCGAAGTGAGACAAGTTTTCAAGAGTTAAAGAAGAGATTGACCATGACTCCAGTTCTAGTCTTACCTAACGGAGGTGACGGGTTTGTTGTGTATACGGACGCGTCACGAGAAGGCCTGGGTTGTGTATTAATGCAGAACCGAAATGTGATCTCTTTTACCTCAAGGAAGTTAAAACCTCACGAGCAGAATTATCCAACCCATGATCTGGAGCTAGCTGCAGTTGTTTTTGCTCTGAAGAAGTGGAGACACTACCTATATGGAGTAACCTTCGAGGTTTACTCCGATCACAAAAGCCTGAGGTATCTCTTCTCACAGAAGGAATTAAACATGAGGCAGCGACGGTGGATGGAATTTCTGGAGGATTACGACTGTACCATCAACTACCATCCAGGAAAGGCGAACGTACTGGCCGATGCCCTAAGTCGCAAAGCTCAGGTCGCAAGCTTAATGATTAAAGAGTGGAATTTGCTCGAGTCGGTTTGCGAGTGGAAACCCTGCCTTGGGAGCCATAAGGTGATTTTTGGCAATATTAAAGTGACTTCCACCTTGTTGGAGAGGATTAAAGAAGCTCAAAAGGAGGATCTGATGGTACAGAAGTGTGGAGAGAAAGTGGAAAAAGGAGAAACCACTGATTTCACTTTTGGTCCTGAGAGTATTTTAAAATACCGAAATCGGATAGTGGTGCCGAAATATTGAATCATTGAAAACGGAGATTCTAGAAGAAGCCCATCGATCTAAGTATACAATCCATCCGGGTAGTAGCAAGATGTATCAAGACCTGAAAAGAACCTATTGGTGGGACAATATGAAGAAGGAAATCGCTCTGCACGTGCAGAAATGCCTCGTGTGCCAACAAGTTAAAGCAGAGTATCAAAAACCATCGGGCTTGTTACAGCCCCTTGAGATACCTCAGTGGAAGTGGGAAAACATCACCATGGACTTCGTTTCGGGTTTACCACGAACGCAAAGAGGGCACGATGCCGTTTGGGTGATCGTCGATCGATTAACCAAATCGGCCCATTTCTTGCTGGTGAACATGAAGTATTCCATGGATAAGTTGGCCCCACTGTACATGGACGAGATTGTAAAGTTGCACGGTGTTCCGGTGAGCATCGTCTCCGATCGAGATCCACGTTTCGTATCTCGGTTTTGGCAAAAGTTTCAGGAGACTCTAGGGACGAAACTCAACTTGAGCACAACCTATCACCCTCAAACGGATGGACAGTCAGAGCGAACTATCCAAACTCTCGAGGACATGTTACGAACTTGCATTCTGGATTTTGGAGGCAACTGGGGTCAACACATGACTTTAGTAGAGTTTGCGTACAACAACAACTACCATTCGTCGATTCAAATGGCTCCATACGAGGCACTATATGGACGGAAATGCAGATCACCGATCTACTGGGATGAAGTTGGCAAGAGGAAGGCATTAGATCCAACCACTATTCCATGGATGGAAGAGGCTCGAGAAAAGGTCAAGTTGATACGGCAACGACTCCAAACTGCTCAAAGCCGAGAAAATAGCTACGCAGACAACCGAAGAAAAGATTTGGAGTTCGAAATTGGAGACCGTGTTTTCCTCAAGGTTACACCGTTACGGAGTGTCACGGGGGGTAGAGGAAAGAAATTGCAACCGAGGTTCGTCGGACCTTACAAGATCCTGCAGAGGATAGGCGCTGTAGCATATAGACTAGAGCTGCCGTCAAGTCTCTCGAGAATTCATGACGTCTTCCACGTCTCGATGCTCAAGAAGTACTATCCCCACCCCTCCCACATCTTACAACCATAGGAGATCGACGTGGACGAATCGCTTGCTTACGAAGAAAAACCTGTCCAAGTGCTTGACCGGAAAGTCAAAGAGTTAAGAAACAAGCAAATCCCGTTAGTAAAGATATTGTGGAGAAACCATGGGGTAGAGGAAGCTACCTGGGAAGTGAAAGAAGAAATGCGAACGAAATACCCTAACCTTTTCGTGAGTTAAGGTGAGAAATTTCGAAGGTGAAATTCTTTTAAGAGGGAGAGAGTGTGAGAACCCGTATTTTTCATTTTCTAGGTTTTATTATTTTTCATGGCTTGTTTTCTGCATTTTCGTGCTTAGAAAAAATTTCTAGATATTTTTAATGAGCAGATATAGTTTTTAGATGATTTTTCTAATATCGAATAGTTTTTGAGAAATTAAGAGCGTATACCGGACGTAGGACCCACTAGTGCGAAAAGTTCGGAAAAATTCGGCCAACTAGGTTAAGTTTTGGATACTGGAAGTAATTTACCGGGTGTGAAAAGATAATTAGAGGATGCTAAGTGGATTGGTATAAGAGAGACAAGTTAGGTAAGCATTTAATAAAAGGTGACAAGTGTCACCATTTGAGTGGGTTTACGTTAAGACCACTATTCATGGTCTTACCAATTGACTAAATAAATAAAAAAACTACCAAAATTTCTCCATTTTCTCTTCTCTTGTGGCCGGCTTTCTCTCTCAAAAAGAAAGAAAGAAACTCTTCAAGTTTTGCTTCCATTTAGCTCAAATCCATCCAACCAACCATTGAAACTTGAAATTTCTCCATAAAACCTCTTCAATTAGTGTTAGTGAGTTGATTTGTGGGGTTATTTGGAAAGCTAAGAGGGCCTATTGCTCCCTCTCTCTTGTTTCTAAGGTGAGTTGTGAAGAATCACTTTCCTTCCTCTAATGATGCTTAATTTGTGATTAGTGGTAGTATAAGGTGCAATATTATGGATTACATCTTGATTTGTGGTTGAATTAGTGAAGTATTCTATTTATTGGTGATTTTTCTGTTTTAATATGAACATAATTGTGTGGCTATCTATGATGATTGGAAATGGTATGTAATGACTCTAGGAGGTGGAAAAAGTGATTAATTGCAACCAATTTCTGTTTGGAAGAAAAATTGACAAGTTAGGGCTTTTGTGAAGAACATTCTGTCCGGTTTTGTAGCTCCTAGATAGAGGCCGAATTGGCCTTAGCTTAAAACATAAAAGTTGTAGGGAATGACATTTTAGAGGTGCCTACAAAATTTCAGGTCAATCGGAGTAGTGTAGAATGAGAAAAGTCGAAATTACCCTTGCTGTCCTGGTTTTATCCGAATGTAAGAATTGCGCCTGTAATTGGTTGTTTTGGCTGGAATTGCTTTGGAATTGATTGTTGAGGTCTTCTGATGAAATGTATCCCTGTTTCTAAGCTTTCGAGTGGCTTTGGAATTTCTGGATTTGGACTTGTGTAGGCTAAGTTATGATGTTTACACCAGAATGCATTTTGTGAATCTGTTTTTACGGTTTTGATGTAGTATCTTGCAGTTGTGACCTGGTTGCACTCAAAATTGGGTTGAGTGACCTTCTGCAATGGTATCGTACACCTTCATCCGGTAATCGTGGTGCCTTTGGTGCCATTACCGCAAAAAGAGGTCAAAAACTATTTTTTTCAGGGCCAAAGCTAATTGCATTTCCGAATTTTCTGGTTTCCTCTAATGTGTGTGTATGCTTATGGAACCCTATTAGGGTCATATTTGGCATTGGATTATGACTCGTTATCAAGTGTCATTGTATTTGTTTGCATGTTTTAGGGCGTGACGGTGGTTCACGACGTTCTTGTGACGGAAGTGCATGAAACCGCATTTGCAAGCTTGGTGAGTGTACTACTCATTTGTGTGTTAATATATAGCTTTGATACTTGAACTTGGTGCTTTGAATGTTAATTGCTTGAAGTGAAAGTGTACTTTATCACTCTCACTTATTGTTTATCATGTTATTGGAATGTTATATGAAATGCTACATGAAATGAAAGTACATGGCTTGGTGTCATTTGGACGAGCATCCAACGACTACAATTGTTATCCTTGAGCTCAACCCCCTGGGTCGTTGATTGAATCGAGCCGGCGAGGGCTTGGTCGTGCCAATTAATGTGCCTTGGGGAAGTGTTATATGGAATCTTGTAGTATGAGAGACTCTCGATTTCGGTTTACTCGAGTAATACCACAATGCAAGTGTTTGGATTTCGGGCCCGGTAGGGGAATGTTAGGTGGAAGGAATGGAAGTAAAGTGGAGTCTACGGTTGGTTATTTTTTGAACATTGACGGAGAGTCAATGACGTCCGATCAAGAAATGCAAACGAGGAAAAAGGGCTCTTGAGAGCCATCCGTATCCTTTTATCACCACCATTAATGTGTGCCTTTGTTTACTTTTGGTGAATTGAAATGAAAAGTTTTATGTTTACATGAACTTGGTTGCTTAAGTGATAGTATCTCACTGGGCAATTAGCTCACACCGTTCCTTTTGTTTTCCTTACAGGAATATGACTCTTTTTGGAATGAATCTTGATAGATGGTTGCTGAATAAACTAGATGAATATCTCTTTTGTATTATATATGAAGTGGGACCCTAAATGTATCTTTAGGGCCGTTTTCACTTTAATTTGGCAAACCAAACATGTAGTAACTTTTGGATTACTTTTGTATGCCATTGTGGCTTGTAATTGCAAAATGTCAAGTGTATATGTGTTTTTAATGTTTGGTTGGGTTCTGACGGGTCGGTTACTATTCATGGCCGACTCCGGATTTCATTTTTTTTTATTTTGGGTTATTTTGCCATTTTGACTTGGTTACGCTCGTTTGTAAGTTCCGGAACGCAATAGATCGCTCGAAACTGCACCGTTAGTCTTGGCGAAAGTTGGGCAGGCAGTCCGCTAACCCCTCTGGTTCGCCTTTGGGGAAGGTGGGGCTGTTACATTCAGCAGCATTATGGACATTGATTCAAGAACAAAAGATACCTGGCTGTCTCGCAAAGATCTAGAAGAGTTAGGATTGAAAGGTGAATTGCACTTGATCCAAAATGGTGATTCTTATATCATGCCACTAGCTTGCTACTACCTAACAAAGGAGGAACAATGAAAAGTATGTGATTTCTTGACTTCCATCAAATATCAAGATAGCTTTGCTTCAAATATCTCTCTATGTATAAAGAATGAGTAATTTCAGATTTCTGGATTCAAGAGATGCGACTTTCACATTTTCAGTCAAAGAATACTTCCACTTGCAATTCGTGGAAGTTTAACTAAAGAAGTTCAACAAGTGCTGTTTGAAATAAGTGATTTCTTCAAAAAGTTGTGTGCTTCAACATTGTGCATTGATGTCTTGGAAGAGTTACAGAGACTGGTCCTGTATATTGTTCAAATTGGAGAGGCTATTTCCTCCTCCTTTCTTTGACATAATGATCCCCCTGATAATTCACTTACCTCGGGAAGCTATCCTTGTTGGCCCAACTCAATATCATTAGATGTACCCATTTGAGATGTATGCTATTGTGGATGTTATCTTTCAATTATTGATTTCATATCCTGTAGCATATTTACTGAATTTTCACATTTTTTCGTGTTTTGTTTATTAAAAATAGGAAAATGGGCACTTTAAAAGGTTATGTGCATAACAAGGCTCGACCAGAGGGTTGTATTGCTGAGCGGTATATAAACAAAAAGTGTTTGACCTTTTGCTCTATGTGCTTGGATAATGTTGAAACTATATTCAACAGGCCTGAGCGTAACAGTAAAAGAGCCGATAAGTCTGCTAGGCTGCCAATATTTTTGTGCTCTGCTTGTCCACTTAGAGGTCAGAAAGTAGCTTGTTTACCTGACTCGGAGTTAACAAAGATCCATGTCTTTTTATTGAATAACTGTGATGAGATTCAAGAGTATATAAAGTGAGAATCTGATTGTAATTGATTGTGTTCTCCTCACAACTAGCATATATGTTCTAAGCTTTTGGGGTATACCTTTTCGTGTTGTAGTGAGCACAAACTCAAATTGGAAGATGAATGCCCTGAGAATGTGGACCAAAGGCATGATGTAGAATTCCCAGCACGGTTCAGGCACTGTGTATTGTTTAGTTAATTTCTTGAATGTTTGTACTTCATTTTACCATGTTATTGTGAATCTAATACTATTAAAAAATAGTCATACAGCTGCTTGTTAAATTCATCCATGAATAGGTATTGTATGGCCCTCAGCTTGTGATAGTGACATTCCTCATTGGCAGTGGGTCTAGATAATAGAGTTAGTATATATTTTGGTTGTATGGTTAATGGGTATAGGTTTCACACCCAAGATCGTGAAAGACAGAAAAACATAGAATGGTAGTATTGTAGTGAAAGGTGAGCAAGGTGATATTATGACTGATTTATATGATGCTATAAAGAAATTATTCAAGTAGAGTTCTGGCTTGGAAAAAAAGGAGCTGTTGCTAAAGTGTGATTGGTGGAAGACCGATGACTGTTCTAGGATGCAAATAGACAAAGATTGGGGCATTACAAGTGTCAATTCATCAAGACCGTGGTATCAAGACCAACCTTATGTGTTGCCTGAGTATTGCGAACAAGTATTTCATGTTAAAGACTTGAAGTTAGGATTAAATTGGTTTGTAGTGGAAAGATTCAGCCCAACAAACTTTTTGGATGTTTCTGAAAATCTTTGACAAGGAGCCAATGGTCGAGGAAGTATATGAAGAAGAAGGGGCGGGAAATCTCTATTGTAATAGATCTCCACAATCCACCGTCACTTTCGAAGTCAAGTTGGGTTCCATTAAAGTATGTTCCTTCATCCATTGTAGATGCTGACAAGTCCAATAATAGCACAAGACTAGTTAATGAAGATTTCATTGATGATGATGTGGAGTTGGTCCACTACGAGGGAAATGATAATTATGAAGATGAAGATATTCTAATGGACGATAGTAGTGATTCAGCTCCTAGCGGGCAGCTCGGATGGTACCTCCCTTGGATCTTTACCCTGCTGGCTACTGTGTGGTGCAGCCTTACAGCAGGCTCTGCACTGCCCTCGCAAGAGGATTAGTCTAGTGTAAGTCATGATACCCCTGTGTCAGGAAAAAAAAAAAGATAGCAGTGATTCAAACTAGGTGACCATCATTCAATGCATTATGTTTACATATCCATTTTATCTATGCAAGGTGGTTATATGTGCTTTCTACCATTTTAAATCTGACTCTCACATTTTACTGATCATGGTTATAAAATAATGAGGTATATACATGCAAGTGACTACAGTTTCTAACAAATATTTATTGCTTTCAGATTGCTGGACCCGGAAAGAGAGGGCAAGCATTGAGAAGACAAGCCCACAACTAGCAACAATCTATTATACCAAATCCAGAAGAAACCAATGATTAGCCGCAAGTTTCATTCAAAAGTACAAGTTCAGATGCTTTCGTCACTCCTACTTCACTTGGAGCTCAAACATCTGAGAACAACCATGGACAACCTCAGACATCTGAATATCATACCTCAGCTAATCATAAGACAAATCAACATGTGGAAGAGCATGAAAATTGTGCTGACGGCATGAACCTCGTGTGACTTTGAAACATTTTTTATTGCTGAAGTTTGCATAGTGTAACTGGTCATTTTTAAGCTACTATAATGGCTGCTTGATTGAATTGATAGTATAGAGTTAAATTTCATCATAGGTGGGTTGTTGCCAAGAAAAAAGAGACGTGGGAGAAACCTGGCCCTGTCCAAAACAAGGGAGGATAATGAGACTCTCAACATTGAAGTTGATGACCACATTCATTGAATAGTTGGAAAGGATTCTCAGTACTTCATCTTAGAGAGTGGTTGTGTCATTAGAAAGTTTGCAAGACTTAATGTTGACAAATGGTCACATCTCAGCCCCAGAAGAAGCGATGGGCTTCCCCGGACCGAGCTGAGCTGATGAGCTCGGCGTGCTGAAGAGAGAAGCGTGTCCCAAGCCTGCAAGACAGACAAGAGAGGGTGATCTGACAGGGGAGCCCCGAGGTTGTCCCCGAGAGCACTCCGACGGTCAAGTTAGTTCTCCGGTAGGTGGAGTTTACAGGAAGCAAAGCCGTGGGGAGTAGTGTGCCGATAGTGAGCGTACCTTGTGTAGTTGGTGTGCGTTACCATTTATACCTGCTCCAGAGTCCGACCTCCGTACGTTTCGGGACCTGCCCGGGATAACCTCAATCCCGCGCTGAGGGGGATCTTCCCCGCCCTCTGCGGGATTGTTTCCCGGAGCCTCTCAGAGCCCTAGAGGCGGTGAGCCCTAGGACGGTTGCCAGGGACCTGCGAGTCAGGCCCAACTCTGCCCTTCCTGGGCTGCCACGTGTCTAGGCCCAGGAAGGGGACTCTGTACTAGCCCCCTAGATTAGGCAGGGCTTTCTGGCAGACCTAATCTACACCCCTGCCACGTGGGAGACCAGCGCTGCGCATTGCTCCAACAGGGTCACCTCCGGTACAGTGCTGTTCCTGAAAAGCCGCGCCCACATCCTTTCAGTTGTCGTGTCTCTTCGGTCTCCGTACCACTCTTAAATGCATTCACATGGGACGGTTCAAATTCGAGCAAACCGTTTTCCCCCCATTTCATTCCCTATAAATAGGAGATGCCAGATTTCATCTGACTCTATTTGCCATTTTCCTTTCTCCGTACATTTTTACATTCTCTGAAATTCTAGCAGCAAGACTTCCGGCTTTTCGTGCCCAGATTCCGGCGATTCCTTCCTTCTTTTCCATTCCGTTCATCAGTAAGTCATTTTCCTTCACCCTTTGCTCCCTTTACCATCTTCTGCTTTTTATGTCGGATCAGTTCGGCGTGACTTCCCCCACATTTCGTAGAACCCTTAGAATCCTCATTTCCTCCTCGTCTTCATCCTCATCTTCATCTTCTCCCCCCTCTCTCTTCTTCCTCTGCTTCCAACTCCAGCTTCCAAATCCCTGACTTGCTAGAGCCCATAGTCGTCATGAGCTCTCTCTCTGTCCATTCTCCTTCTGCCCGAATGCTGGAGGAGGTGGCTGAGCTTGATGCCTTCATCGAGCAGCAGGCCACATCCGTACCCTCCCCCAAGTCCCCGCATGACTCTCCTGGCGGAGCCCAGGGAGGGGCAGGCAAGGATAGGAACTTCTCCGGGGGGACCCCTGCCTCTGAGCAGGGGGAGGACCTTGAATTCACCTACGGTCATCCTGACCAACAAGAGGTCACCCTCTCACCCGAGGCGGTGGCCGAGCTGGCCGGGTCTTATTCCATTCCTCCGGCCTTCGAGCCGAGGGTCGCCGGGCCCGGCGACCGAGCTTGCCGACCTCCCCCTGGTTTCGTAGCCATCTATAAGGAGCAACTGGTCGCAGGGCTCCGTCTCCCAATTCTTCCAGCCCTGGTTGAGATCCTGAGCTACTGGGGGCTCCGAATCACCCAGGTCCACCCCAACTCGATCAGGATTATCATCGGATTCCTGATCTACTGCCAAATCTACTCCATCCCCCTATTCTCTTTATCTCTTCTGAGCTTCCTTTACCCTCAAACTCTCCCTTCCTGGGTGGTACTATTTCTCCTGCCGAACTTCGAACAAAGGTCGGGGTGGGAAGGGCACCCAGGAACTTCTCTTCGGGGTCCCCTCTTCCATAAAGAACTGGAAGGGGGGCTTCTTCTTTGTTAAATCCACGCATTTTCCCCATAATGTGTGGAAGTTTGGGGAGGTCGTTCCCGACCCTTTTCCAGAGGACTTGGACTCTGAAGCCCTCAGCCAACTGGTGAGCTTTAAGGTGAAACTCTACGCGGCCAGGTTCTCCACCGAGCAGATATTTGCGACCGGACTGATGGGGACGATGTCTGGGTCCCCTGGAGAAGTGGTGCCTTCCCCCCTCAACTACGACGACTGTAATGCCGCCTCTGTGCTCCCATTGCCTGTTGTTTTTTTTTTCACCAGCCTGTTTTACTAACCCGGTGGTATTTGCTGCAGTGAGGAGGCTTTCCAATTTGCCGCAGCTGGAGGCCGCCAAGAAGGCCTCTGAGGCCGCTCCACCTCCCGGGGGCAGCTCGGGCCCCCAGAAGGAGGCATCTCACTCCTCCCCCTCCAAGCAGGCCGCCAGTAAGAAGAAAACGGCCGGGCAGAAAAGGGGCCGAGGGGACGAAGCCCCCCAACCCGAGAAGAGACTTGCGCTCACCTCAGCACAGCCCCCTCTCCTGCTCACGTCGGAGGGCGCCCTTCATGCAGGTTCTGTCCACTTGGGGGTTGGCTCGGCGGAGAAGCACGCACGGGAGTCACCTCCCCCCAGCTTGTGGCATTTCCGCAATGTGGCCCCCCTGAAGCCGGGCCAGGCCCTCACCATGCACAGCCCCCGTCGCTTCTGTCCGTCCGGAGGGCTCTCTATCAATGACTGAGTCCAATTTCCAAAGGTGGCTCGCGAGCTGATCGTGGGCTCGGTCCTCCCTCGGGACAGGAGGTGAATGGAGTTGGCCAGCCCCTCCGAGCTCCAGGACGCGTATTACACCGCCCAAGCCCAAGTACGTTCCTCACCCCTTGGGCCAGTTGTGTCTCCGCTCTTCTGCTAAGTCACGTAGTGTGCTGACCTTTTTTTCCTTTTCCTCAGGCCAATGCCGCTGTTGCTGCCTTGGTAACCCGCTTCTCTGAGATGTTTCCCGACTTGGAGAAATTGCAAAAGAAGAATCGGGAGACGGAGCAGAGGCTTACCCAGGCCCTTAAGGAGGCGGACTCTCTCAAGGCCAAACTGGGCAAGGTTGAGAAGGAACTGGAAACGGCCCAGGTCCAGCTCGCCTTCACCAGGTCGGAGCTCGACCAGGAGAAGGCAGGCGTGGCCAAGCTGAGGGAGGACCACGCCATTGAGCTCTCCGGCACAGTCAGCCGAGAGAGCAAGAAGGCCATTCCGGAGTTCATCTCTTCCGAGCGGTTTGCCGAGGACGTGGCCCTCCTCAACCAGCCCATCCTCCAGGTCAGCTTCACGCGGGTCCTGGACCAAGTGAAGGGTCTCAACCTATCTGGCTTCAACCTGGTGGATTTTAAAGACTACAACCCCGCCGCTGAGGAGAAGCTGGACTGGCTCTTCGATGGGTATTGCAAGGTGCATGCCCTGAAGGATCTGGTGGGTAGGGATGATGTGGGAGCCGATCTGGCAGAGGTTCTCTTGGAGGAGGACGAGGCTCCTGGCAGGGCTTCCGGGAAGGAGCCGGTGGCTTAGGGATGTTGAGGGGGACGAGCTGTACGCAGCCAGGTTCTCACATCTGGGGTAAAGAGAAAGCATATCTTTTCCCAGTGTGAAGGGTGCGGATATCTAGCATCACCAACTCTCCTGCTACCGTGTTTTCCTCATGTCAGTAGTCACCTGCGAGAGGTTTGTCCGCCTAAGGGTAGCGACCACACCAGAAACCCTTTCCATCTCCCTTTTATAGCTCGGTAGACTCTGTAATAGATAGGCTCTGTTGCCGTGTTTTCCTCATGTCAGCAGTCACCTGCAAGAGGTTTGTCCGCCTAAGGGTAGCAACTACTCTAGAAACCCTTTCCATCTCCCTTTTATAGTTCGGTAGGCTTTGTAATAGATAGGTTTTCAGTGTATATATGAAATAGCATTCAATGAAAACTGCCCAATTCTGACTTTCAATTCTTGCTTGCGTCGAACCTTGATAATCGAAGTGGCCTACCGACCTCTAGGATCGAGCATCGAACTGATCCACCGAGACGATGTGCCGGCCTCTCGGGTCGAGGGTCTACCAAGCTTTTAAGCTAACAACTGAATTGTCAAGGACAACAGACTAAGGCATTATCAACAAACTACATCAGGCTAATTAGCGACGTGCCGACCTTTAGGGCCGAGCACCAAGCTTTAAAGCTAGCCATGCCAGCCTCTCGGGTCGAGCGTCAGAACTTTAAAGACAATCATGCCGGCCTCTTGGGTTGAGCACCAAACTCCAAAGGTAGCTCTGCCGACCTCCTGGGTTGAGCGTCGAGACTTTAAAGACAATCATGCCGGCCTCTTGGGTCGAGCACCAAACTCCAAAGGCAGCCCTGCCGACCTCCTGGGTCGAGCGTCGAGGCTTTAAAGACAATCATGCCGGCCTCTTGGGTCGAGCATTGCGCAAAACCAATTCGCGATGTGCCGACCTCCAGGGCCGGGCACCACGCTTCCAGGGCAGTCACGCCGACCTCCTGGGTCGAACGTCGGACTCCCGGATTTCCACAAACTACATCAAAACAGTCTATGACGTGCCGGCCTCTGGGGCCGAACACCAGGTTTTACAGCTTTAAAGGCAGCCCTGCCAACTTCCTGGGCCGAGCACGAACTTTCGACCTTTTGAAAGCCTTTAAAGTTTTGAGTCGTGCCGACCTCCTGGGTTGAGCACCATCGAGCTTTCATAAGGCATTCCATGCATAGTCCTTTATCACCCTAGCCTCCCACTAGGACACTCAGCCTCGTCTGAGTGTGCTAGTGTAGGATTTGAACTTAAAAGTTAAACGGCTTCAAGGACGATAAACTTAAAATTTGAAAGTTAAACATTTATTTTATGATGAACTTGTATGTGGATTCCGAAGAACAGACAGTGAGATATCCTGGCCTAACCTATCCTACGAACAACCGCAGATTCGAGAAATGCCAAGTGCGGGGTACCTCGGCTCCATCCAATTTCGCGAGCTTGCAGTAACTAGCTCGGCCCGCTTCCAGGACCTTGTACGGCCCCTCCCAATTCGGGTCGAGCTTATTGGAGCTATGAGCTCTGCTGACCGATTTTTGCTTAAGACGAGATCTCCCGGTTGGTACTGTATGTTCCTCACTTTGGCGTTATGATAGCGGGCGAGCTGGCTTTTATACTTAGCCATCCGTATCGCCGCTCCCTCACGCTTGGCCTCTAGTATGTCCAGATTACACCTCAACTCTTCTTCGTTAACTGACGCAACGAAGCTTTGTGTTCGAGGCGAGGGGAGACCGATCTCTGCGGGCACCACTGCTTCTGCCCCGTAAGTCAGGGAGAAAGGGATCTCATGAGTAGCTGTCCTCGGCGTGGTGCGGTAGGTCCAAAGGACACTAGGGAGCTCCTCTAGTCAGTTAGACTGGGCTAGTTCCAACCTAGTTTTTAGTCACTACAGAATGGTTCGGTTGACGTTCTCCACTTGGCCGTTGGCCTGGGGGTGACCGACCGAGGTGAAATGTTAGCTGATCCCGAGCTCGGTGCACCAGCTCCTGAAGGGGTTTTCGACGAACTGTCGCCCGTTGTCGGATATCAAGACATGCGGGATCCCGAAACGGCAGACTATGTTCTTCCAGAAGAACTTCTGAATCGCCCTTCCAGAGATAGTGGCCAGGGGCTCCGCCTCCATCCACTTTGTGAAATAATTGATGGTCACCACGAGGTGTTCGTATCTCCCCGGGACTCGAGGGAAATGCCCCAGAAGGTCTATTTCCCACTAAGCAAAGGGCCAAGGGCTATAGATGGGAACTATTTCCCGAGCTGGCTGGTGGCGCAGCAGGGTTTGCACCTGGCAAGTTCGGCATTTCTGAACCAATGCCGCGGCATCTTGGAACACCGAGAGCCAATAATAGCCCAGGAAAAGGTACTTCTTGGCCAAGACCCGGGAGTCAACATGTGCCGCACATAAGCGTTCGTGAACTTCACGGAGAATATAGTCACCCTCTTCAGGAGTCACGCACTTTAGCCAGGGAGACAAGTATGACCTCCTGTAGAGGATCCCCCCAGCGTAGGCGTACTTAGTAGCTCTAAGTTGGAGTCGGCGAGCTTCCGTTTTGTCGCCTGGAAGGACACCCGAGTTGAGAAAGTTCACGAGAGGAGTCATCCAGGTGGCCGAGCTGTCTATAGCCAAGACCTGGACCTGGTTAATGCTCTTTTGCTTGACCACCTCTATCAAGACTTCCTTGCTCAGGTGGGCAAACGAGGAGGACGCCAGTTTCGACAGGGCGTCCGCGCGCTTGTTTTGGGATCTTGGCATCCGCTCGATTTCAAAAGTACCGAACAGGGCTATTGCCTCTTGTACCTTAGCCAGGTACCTCTTCATGACATCCTCCTTGGTTTCGTACTGCCCGCGAACTTGGTGGACTACGAGTTGAGAGTCGCTCCGTACTTTGATCGCGGTTATACTCATCTGGTGGGCTATCCGCAATCTAGTCAATAGGGCATCATACTTAGCTTCATTGTTGGATATCGGGAAGTCGAATCTGAGCGCGTAGGTCAGTTCTTCCCCGGTGGGCGAGGTGAGCAGCAGGCCGGCTCCGCTTCCTTCCTTACTCGAGGCTCCGTCCACGAATAGCACCCAAGGCTCTTCCGGCTGTATGTCCGTGGGCAAAGAGCTCGACTCGATCAGGGTCAAGCTAGCCCCCTCAGCAAGGAAGTCTGCCAAGGCTTGAGCCTTGATAGCGGAGCGAGGCCGATAGCCAATGTCGTGCTCGGCCAGCTCGACGGCCCAGTTGGTCATCCTACCCAAGACCTCAGGTTTTGTGAGTATCTGCCGTAAGGGTTGATCCGTCGGGATAACAATGCTGTGGGCCTGGAAGTAAAGTAGGAGCTTCCGAGCGGCGTGCACCAAGGCAAGGACCAATTTTTCTGCAGGCGCGTACCGCGTTTCCGGCCCTTGTAGAGCACGGCTGACATAGTATATTGGCATCTGAGCCCCCCTGTCCTCCCGCACTAACACCGCGCTAACAGCCTCGTTGCAAGTAGACAAGTATAGGAACAGGGTTTCTCCCTGCTCCGAGGCAGTCAGAGCAGGTAGCTCAGCCAGGTATGCCTTTAGGTCGGTAAAGGTTTTCTGGCATTCCTCGGTCCACTGAAAGTCCTTGGGTGCTTTCAGGATTCGAAAGAAGGGTAGCCCCCTTACCGCGGAGCGCGAGAGGAACCTATTCAGGACGGCCATCCTTCCCGTGAGCCGCTGGACCTCCTTGATGCTCCTCGGAGGGACCATATCCATAATGGCCTGGAGTTTATCCGGGTTGGCTCGGATCCCCTCTCGAGAGACTAGGAAGCCCAGGAACTTTCCCAACCTAACCCTGAAGGTACACTTCTTCGGATTCAGCCGCATCCGGCTTTCCCATAGAATGCTCAAGATTTCCCTTAGGTCGGGAGCGAGCTGCCGGTCAATTCGACTCTTGACGATCATGTTGTCCACGTAAACCTCCATGCTCCTGCCGATCTGTCTCTGGAACAACTTGTTGACCAAACGCTAGTAGGTAGCTCTGGCGTTTTTTAGCCCAAATGGCATTGTCCGGTAGCAGTAAGTCCTTTCCTCGGTGATGAAGGAAGTCTTTTCCCGGTCCTCCTCGGCCATCTCTATCTGGTGGTATCCCTTGAAGTCATCCAGGAAACACAAAACGTCAAAACCCACAGTAGAGTCTACTAACCTGTCGATCCTCGGCAAGGGGAAGCAGTTCTTAGGGCAGGCCTTATTGAGATCTGTGAAGTCCACGCATATCCTCCAGGACTGGTCCTCTTTCTTCACCAGGACGGGGTTGGCTAGCCAGGTCGGGTAGTATACCTCCAGGATGATCTTGGATTCCAACAGCTTGCCGACCTCCTTCTTGTTCATCTCGTTCCGCTCGAGAGCGAAGCTTCTCTTCTTCTGCTTCACTGGCTTGAAGCGGGGGTCAATGTTGAGGTGGTGGACGGCCAAGTCAGTTGGGATCCCGGGCATGTCTTCAACCGTCCACGCGAAGACCTGGGAATACTCCCTCAGAAGGGCCTTCAACCTCTCCTTCTTCTTAAGGGGTAGCAGCGCACCAATGTGGAGGACCTGGTCAGGCCTGTCCTCGCTCAAGGGGAACTCCTCGATCTCGTCCTGGGTGTCCAGCTGTCGGGCCTCCTCCCCCGGGATGTAGGGCTCCAAGCTGGTCGTCTGAGCGACCACCTTCTCAGGTCCCCGGAGCATGGCCAAGTAGCAAACTCTAGCCACTTTTGGATCTCCCTGCACCTTGGTTATCCCTCCCAGGGTGGGGAATTTGACGCTGAGGTGGAGCGAAGAGGGGATAGCCCGGAAGGCGTTCAAGGCGGGCCGACCTAAGAACATGTTGTACGGGGATTGTTGTTTGACCACCACAAATTTGACTGAGATGGTTCGGCATTTTAGGGCCTGCCCTACCGTGACCATCAGGGTGATCATCCCCTCCGGGTGAATAGGCGATCCGGTGAAGCCCACCAGGGGTGTTTGGACCAGAGTCAGCTGTCCGTCCGCCAGGCCGAGCTCCTTGAACACCCGATAAAATATAATGTCAACAAAACTCCCTTGGTCAACGTACACCTTCTTCACCCGATAATTGTTGGTTACAACATCTATCACGATGGCCTCGTGGTTCCCGGACGCTAAGGGAACCGCGTCCCTTGGTCCGAAAGTGATCTCCTCATCCATGCGCAGGCGCTTCAGGGAATCATCTCCCTCGGGGGGAGGTCGTCTGTTTTTCCGAGTTACATGGCTGTCCCCCCCTGTGGGGCCCCCAGTGATGGTGTTTATCACCCCCGCTAGGTTCTGGATGTCCCAGTCGGGCAACCCAGATCTCACAATCTCTGTATATCAAGTTAGCGATTAGACTTTGGTCCTCAGTAGGCATCTTAACTTTCAAGTCATAAGGTAACTTAATTGGTTTCAAGTCTATTCCGCCCATGAAATTAGAGTTCACAAAAGAATGTGTCGCACCCGAATGAATTAAAACCCTAACTAAGAGGTGAAAAATAGGAATCGTACCTTCAACCACCTCAGTCGTATCGGAAATCTGTTGATGGTCCAATGCATAAACCCTAGCCGGCACCTTAGGTCGGCTCCCTCCAGCACTAGTCTGTTTAAAGATTGACTTTTCTAGCCTTTGGGTGCTACCTCCCACCTTCAGCTTATTTGGACAAGTCGCGAGTTGGTGCTCGGTACTACCACAAACCAAACACTTCCCAGACTTTCTCCAACAATCATTCTCAGAGTGGTTGGGTTTACCACAGTATTCACAAGTAACTTGAGGGGTCACGGCTGAACCACTAGAAGGCGCTCCCCTAGCTTGAACCGGTCTATATTGACCTCCCTTGGATAAAGCTCTCCTTGAAGCTCCAGCAGTCCTTATTCCTCCCATTCCTCTTCCCATTTTAGAAGGCTGTATATTCTTACTAGCCTGTCCTGAAGTATAACTAGAAAAGTTTCTTTTTCTATTATGGAAGTCCCTAACTTGCATTCTTGCACTCTCAATCCTTTGCGTTTTCTCTAGAGCCTTAGTAAATGTAGAGATTTGGGTTGTAGCCAAATTCTCTTGGATTTCTACATTAATCCCTTGTACAAACCGTTTTATCCTTTTCCGTTCATTGATTACCAATTCAGGGGTATAGTTAGAAAGTTTAGGAAACTTTCCCTCATACTCCACTACACTAAGAGTTCCTTATTTCAACTTGATGAACTCATCCTCCCCCTTCTCCTGGATTAAAGGCGGAATAAACTTTTCATTAAATTCTCTCGTGAAATTCTCCCAAGTCCAAGGGGTTTGGGCTCTCTCCACTTTCCCCTTATCACGTCCCACCAAGCACGAGCCACTCCCTTGAATTGGAACGGAGCAAAATTCACTCGCCTATTCTCGGTATAGTCTAAGGCGACGAATATGTTGGTTATCCTCTCCAACCAATTCTCCGCTACCTCAGGATCAGATTCACCAATGAATTTAGGCGGGTTAAAATTCAGGAATCTCTCCAAGGCTCTATCTTCCCCTTTATCCTGTCCCCTAGTTTGGTTAAGTGGTCCAGGACTTTGTCTCTCAGCTAAGCATTCAAGGATATCAGTCATCCTATTAATGGCAGTAGCCACTTAATTACCCTCTATATTCTCTTGTCCATGGGCCGGTCCAGTTGTCGATCACTGGTCATTCCCATGAGGTTGAGCCTGTCTAGTCTCTCGCCTACGGTCTCGACCACTCTTTCGTCCTTCCATTATCCTAGTTGTGCCTAGTGCAAGAAATGAATCAATCACGTAGGAAAAATACTTAAAACAAGGACTATTCACGAAAAACATTGAAAATAGCAATAATTTATATTCATTATCATGTCAAGATCCATACAATTAGCAAGTCATGGGGGAGAACAAAAATATAGCACACAGGTGCCGCAAAATACTTTTAGTCACATACGACTAAAGTAAAATCAAGTGCCCAAAAAGTAGGCCACACAGTCATACAAAAATACAATGGCCTTGGCACTAGTCTCACCCCAGGTAATTCTAACTATATCAGTCAAAAAGGTCTATCACTCTAAATCTAGTCCACAATAGGGCTACTAGGTGGAATCTCCTCCTCAGGATCCTCCTCCTGATCTGGACTCTAGATAATATCCATCACCTCATCAACCAACCTACCAGTATCTGCTAGGATCCCAGAAGCCCGATCTCGGACCTCCTTACCTAATCTAGTCAGTCGAGCCCTAGTCTTCTGAAGCTCCTCACGAGTGACCTCAGCCGTAGCTACCTCGCCAGCTAATACCTCCTCAAGCTCAGCAATCATCTCACCCTGAGCACTAACCATCTGTCTCAGCCCCTCCACCTCCTCAAGTAAATCTCAATTGGTATTCACCAACTGACGATGCTCGTCGTCCAGAGCTAGTACAAGATGGTTCGGGTAGGCATACGTCAACCTATACGAACATTGAGGGTACCTAGTAGAGGGTGAATAATGCACACGAGCTCCTTCACCAAGAGCTCGGTAGTAAATAGGTCTAGGGGGCTCTACATGGCCATTAGCGTGACCATTCCCTTTAGCAGCAGGGGTCCCGTTCCCATTCTCCATCCCTGTAAAACAACCACATTTTTCGAATTAGAAACTTAGTTACTAGCTCGCTCAGATATCACTTAAAGTATGACTAAATCATCCTATCTTAAATCTTAAGGGTAAGGTTTCTAGTATATCTCCCAAATAGATTTCTAACCTAGCGCTCTAATACCAACTGTGATGCCCCCACTTCTCCCTAAGGCGAACCAAAGGGTATCTGCGGGATGCCTGCCTAGCTCTCGTTAGGACTCGATACAGTTTCCGTTCAAGTTTAACACAATACCGGCCATCCTGACGAGATAAAGTAAGAGAGTGTGGAAACTTCTATAAATAATATCCGATCATACACTATAAGTTCAAAATACATCAATCCCCAAAATAAACAACTGCCAAAAAGGTCTAGTCGATTACATTTGAAACCCTAATTCAAAAGTACATCTCAAGGGTTTCTTCGAGTTTCACTCCAAGTCCGTTCTTGTTAAGGAAAACAAATCTACAGGGTGAGCAATTGCTCGTGAGACCAAGAAACACGCATGCATGCATGTTGTCCAAATAACAATCCTATTTAACAAGAAAAATAATACTATTCGGGTAATTAACAATTCAAGTGAAATATAAACAGAAACAATTCAAGGATATGGTAGCTCTCAGGAGTTAAGTTCCACTTGCTTTGCCAGATCTCAATCGTATACCTTCCTGTGGTGACTCTCTGTCAACCAGGTCGGTATTTCCAATCCGTAGACTCTACTTTACTTCACAAGTTCTTTCACCTTACAACCCCCCACTGGGCCCGAACGTCGATAAAGGCGCTATTGCAGGAGTAGGCCAAGCAAGATCTCTCCAATATATCAAGCTTATCATTTCATTCCCATGGCTCACCAAGGTTTCTGACCAAACCCATGCCGACTCGAGTTCCAAGGTTGGCCTATGGGTTTGGGCATCCACTATTTAACATTTATGAGTCGAGGAGATTCACTCCAACGACGTATGCAGTCATAGCATACCATTTCATTTCATTCAATCATTCAATACATTCCATCATTCATTTCATTTCAATTGATTCAATCATTTTCAATCAATTCAATCATGGTTCATTTAAATGAGAACGAGTGCGATAAAGTACACACTCGACTCAACAGTTAAAACCATTCTATTCTTAACTAAGAAATCCATATAATTTCAACTATTCATGCACTTGACACTCACTAAATAATTCAAGAAGTAAAGCACAAGTAGTTGTTTAGGCATCTCCTGTGAGATCCTCCTGAAAGTCCTCTTGAATGCCTGAGTAATAATAATAAACTATTACACACTATCGCTTAAAACTCTTACTTATCGGGAGAGATTGCACTCGTGTACAATCTAAGAAGATATCATGAAAATGAACCTTAATTACTCGTAAATCGAGACTCAAAAGTGGGGTTTAAAAACACAAGAAAAATCTGATTTTCATCTTTGAAATCAAATGTAAAGCGGTCAAACGATATCGAAGGAAAATAGAGAGTTCTAAAACTCAATTTCCTTTAAGTTCGGAAATTTCAGATTTGACAAGCAATCTTTGAAAAATCGTATCTCACTCTCTGTAGGTCTAAAATTGGAAAACTTGGTACCGTTAGAAACTAGTTCTGAAGTACTAAAGTTCCTAGAAGACACTTTTCTATGATTCTAAAAGGAAGACACTTAAATTTCAGCCTCAAATTGCTGATTTGGACTCCCCGGACAGATTCGGGGTTGGTTTTTGCCAAATTTAGAAAATTTGGAAAAATTTACAGAATATGAACTAGCCTCTCAAATTTGAAAATCTGTTAGATTTACAATCAAAGTTTAAAACACAACAAACAGAACAAGAATCAGAGTTTTGAGCGCCAAGATATCACAGCTAAAATTTGCTAAAAATTTCTCACTGAACAAGGATTTACTAGATTTGAAACATAAATTTTGGGACTTCAGTTTGGCATCGAAATGAACTTGGAATGGCACCAGATTTAGTAGTATTACCCTACCATATAAGAGCTATTTCTCCGTCAAATTTCATGTGAAAATTCATACGGAAGGTCAGTTAAAAAAGCCACTAAAGTTCCAACAATTTCCAAGGCAAACCTGCCTTGTACTTTCATTTCCTCCCCATTTTTTTCTAACTTTTGGCCAATGAAATCGACTCAAATCCTGTTCTTTTATGAAGAAAAGGTCTAAAAAACATCTAAAATACATTTGGTAGGTGATTGACACCAAAAGTTTCAAAATAACAAGTCCCCATTCGAAATAAGCCATTGGCTAATCCCAAAATTAGGGTTTTCGATCACTAATGCAGTTCTGTAATTCAGCCACAACTCATACAATTCAACTTGAAATTGGGCGTGGTTGGTGGAGTTGGAAAGCAAATTCATAAGGCTACAATTTCTCAAAAGAAGTCGTTTTGAAATTCTGTCCATAACTAGCTCATATTTGAGCAGCAAGTCACAGTACATAACAGGTTTTCTAACACAGCAGTGCAACAGGATAGGTAATTTTGAAAAGCTAGTACGGCTCACTCGAGTCGAACTAGGAGATGCCTTTTATATCGTTAGAAAACTGAAAGTGTTTAGTTTCTAATGCCGCAAACGGCACTCGATTTTGATGTCAGAGCAAAGAGTTATGGTCATTTAAAGTCCGCTGCCAGAGTGACTCTAAACACGTTTTCCAGCAATGAAGAAATTTCGAACTCCAAGTGAAATTTAACTCCCTAGAACTAAGATTTAAAGGTTGGATGATCATTACCTCCTAGATGATGATAACCCAGAAAATTTTGGTCACTAAGCTCCAAGAAAACCATGGAAATGAAGCTCCTCTCCTAGTCCAAGATGATCTCCAAGTTGTTTGTAAGTTGTGGTATGAATTTGAAGTGATTTGGTGCAAGATTGAGTGAGATGATGAAGAAGTTTTGGGTCTTCTTCCTCCTTGGTGTGGCCGGCTGTCTTGAGAGAGAAAAGAGAATGTAGAGAGTGTTGTTTAGCTTCTTGAGGAAGATTGGTAGGTGTGAGGTTTAAGTGCTCAAAAGTCAACCCTCCAATAGTGCGCGTATGCGTGCGTTTCGTGCCCTCTCGGGTTTGTTTCACTTTGCACTAAATCTCTAATGCACTTCCATTAACACTATCATTATTCACTCTTAATAATCTAAGAATAAATGTCTAAAGTCTCTCAATTAATCGCACGCGCGAAAACGCGAACTTCTGATTTGTGCGTGATAAAGCTAAATTCCTAAGAAATTCTTATAACGATAGTATAACTAACTAATACTTGAGTATTTAAACATAAAAATAACCCTCCTAGAGCAAACCAATAAATAAGTAAATAAATCGATAAATAAATAAACATATAAAAATAAAAGTATATGAGTCCTCACAGCTGAGGTGGTACAACCTGAGGTGAGCATGGAACCAGCATACCAGCGTGTGGTGGGGGAAAAATTGTGTCTGCAGCTACAAACATCTGCGGAGAAGGAGCTTAGGGAGGTGCAGGGGCGGGTGGGCAATTTCTCACTGAGGAGAAAGGCTTAGGAGATAGTTTTGGGTGGCGATTGTGTGAAACCCACGACTTTTGCCACCAATTTTATTGCTTTATCCTTATTATTTTATTTTCTCAATTAATTAAAAAGATAAAGTTACTATGTAAAAAGGGGAAAATAAAATAAAATAACTATAGGATGGGATAAGGAGTACTAATATAAGTAGTGCTAGGTTTAGGGTTTTATTGAAACCCTTGGCAGAAAAATAAGCCCAACCTTACCTTTCTTTCGTCTGCCTCCCTTAGAGCAAGAGCCGTCAGAGAGTAGAGAAGGAGAAACAAGCGTCGCCATCAATCAATCAGACTATTAGGCCCCTAAACCTGTAAGTCCCAAATTCACGTGAAACTTCTCTTTTAAGTTCTAGTAATCGAATTAATTATTCTAAAGATTTTGCGGATATGTATTATGTTATATATGTAGAGATATATGCTTGTATATGAGATTTTGAGGATTCATATCTGGATTAGTAGGATTTAGGTATTAAATTTTTATTATGGAATGAATAGGATTTACACAAATTGTTGGATAGTTAAAAAAAAAAGAAGAGAGAGAGAGAGAGGAGCAGCGGCGCCTGCCGTTGCCGTTGTGCGCGTTGCTGAAGCTTTAGCATAGCAATGCAACAAACCAAGAAAAAAAAAAGAAAAGAGGTGGCTGGCGACAGGAAGCAATTGCCAAAGGATTGGCCTTTTGGCCAATCCGAGTAGACCAAAAAAAAAAAAGAATCAAGGAGGGACGTCGCCAGCAAGTGCTGGCGACAATGGAACAATGAGCACGGTTGGCCTCTTGGCCAACCAATTGAGGAATTGGGTCGCAAGAGAGGTCAGACATGCATGGGTCCCACCCGAAAAGAAAAAAATGATAATAAATAAATAACAAGGGAAGCAATTGAAGTTTGAGCCAAACTATAGTATAAAATTTAGTAAGTGTTCAATAAATAAATTTTAAATATAACTAGTCCATTTTTATAGTTTATCATAGATATTAAAATTCAGGACTCAATTTAAAGAAATTGTTAGAATTGAAGTATTGGTCATGTAAAACTTATATTTAATTAATTACGTCTAAGATATTTAATGAAAAATTTAGGATATCTTAATTTAGCCTTATGAGGTTAACGTAGATGAGGCAAGATAAATTCTAAATTGTTAAATGAAACGTTTAAAATAATAACAATAATAATAGTAAATAATAATGCTAACGATAACACTAATATTAATAATAATCATAATCATAATAATAATAGTAAATAATAAATAATAGACAATAATAGTAAGGATATTAACAATATGAACATGGAGGAAATAAATTGAGGAAATGAACGAAGATAAAAATATAAATATGAGTGGGAATAAACTAAGACAATAATAATTATAATAAGTCAATACACATATAGATATACATACATATGTACATGTGTACATAAATAATAATAACGCTTACACATGCATAAAAGTATAAATAAAAGGGAAGGTAATGGTAACTAATTAACACACACATAAATATACATATATACATAAGTGGTAATAAAGTAAATTAGCGACGACGACGACGATAATAATAATAATGAATAATTATAATTTATAAATAGATATAATAAGATAGTAGGCAAGATAATAAGCATGATTATGAATAATTATTTTCTTTAAATTAGGAACTTTACAAAAGGACAACTTTCCAATTTATGAAACTTTCCAAAAATAGAGATCGTCCAATTTAGGAAAATACGGCTAGGGTTCATATAATGGTTTAGACATGAATCTTTGACCCGCTCAGAGTTTGTATATTTATGCATCTATAGGAAATATCAATTAATCAGGAAACCTATGCATTTGATAGGTATGACACAAGTCTAAATGACCTAAGGTAACCTCACTCGAGCAGTCAGACAAAGGTAGGTGGTACTTACCCTTCTGAAATTTCAAATGGGCAAAATGAAATTCTTGTTTTCAATCCTATTTTGTTGTGTTGACTCGAAAGGTATTTGATTAAATGCTTTACTTGGATATTTATGAAAGTGATGTGGATACGGGTGTGCAGCAATTTCAATCTTGGGTCAAGGACCCTTTGATCAATATTGGTGGTCCGATGACAAGATCAAGATCCAAGAAGGTGAAGGAAGCTTTACGAGCATTGATCATTCACCATACAAGCAAGGAGCAAGCTAAGTTTGAAGATTTGATGGACCATGAAGTTACGTTATTCACTTGTACGTTTGAAGTGAAAGAATGATCTCATACTTGTTAGTTTAGTTGGTAGTTGTTTTAAGACTGTCTAGTTTAGTAGTTGTTAGTCGTTGAGTATTTTATTACTTATTGGGCCTTATCGGGAAGCCTTAAAGAGCTGGCTCTTTATGCGGACCGAATGCCCATTCCAGGTTTATGTGGGCCGGATTTGCCGTAGTTTTAGCCTATAAAAGGCACCTATTGTATGAGTGAAAGGACAGAGATTACAACCAGAAATCGTGAGGAATTTTCCTTCAAGTTCTTATCGAACTTACTCTTGAATTCTTGAGTTCATTGCTTAGGATTCAAATCTGACTTTATCGATTAGCTTGTTCCCTAATCGTGGTGTCTTTTCATCCATCATTATTTGCTTAAGGTTGCTGATTACCTTTGTGTGTTAGAGGTCTTGAGTTCATGAAAACAATCGAGTTCAATTTCTATTGGGAGAAAAGATCCAACTCTGATAATTACAAGGTTGGGAGGGTCTAGGAAGGTCTTCCCCTAGGGTTGCTCATCAGTTGGTAATCAGAGCATTAGGTTAATTCTCTTTTAATTGAAGTTGTTTATATCTTGTTAGTTTGTGTCTTTTAGCAAAAAAAAAAAAATACTGTAGCGATACTGTTCATCGTACTGTAGCGATTACTGTTCATCGTACTGTACCGAATACTATTCATCGTACTGTAGCGTACTGTTCACGTTACTGTTCATTCGAGTAAAAAAGAAATCTGTTTGGGTGTTGTCTTTTTTGTATTTTCTGTCCAAGTTCTTGGGTTTGTTATACTTATGTTTGGGTTGTTAGGGTTTAAAGACAAGAAAAAAAAAAAAAGAGTCATGTACCTTATATTGTTTTAGTGTCCAAGTTGCTGGAGTATTGTTGGAATTTTCTTTTGAGTATTGCTGAAATTCTGTTTTGCCTATTTCTTGAGTATTGGTTGTTGTTCTTGCAAACCCTAAACACCACAACATAATTTGGGGAAGTTCTTGAGCTCCTTGAACAAAATTCTTGAAGTTCTTGAACCACCAAGTCTTGTTTTGAAAGTTCTTGAACAATAAATCAAGAACTAGGGCCTTCTTGAAATTTGCATAACCTTTCATCCGTTTTTCTTGAACTTGTAAAGGAGAAAAAAAAAGGAAGAAGAGAAGGAATCGGCTCTCACACAAAGGAAATCAAGTTTCCCAAACCTTGAGTTTCCAATTCTTGGTTGGTCTCCAATTCTTGATTAGTCTCCAAATCTTGATTGGTTTCCCAAAAACTTGAGTCTCCAAATCTTGATTGGTTTCCAATTCTTGAGTTTCCAATCTTAATTGAATTTCAACGACCCTAAACTATCTAACCAGACCCCAAGCACCCCAAAATCAGTTCCAAAACCAAACCTAAACCGCCACAAACACCTTAGCCACACCACCTTTAAATTCTTGGGTTTCTAAAATCGGTTGAGCTAGTCTTTGCGAGCCGATTTCCCTGAAATTTGAGAACTGGTTCGTACATTATTTGAACACCCCAAAAGCACCGTTTACCCTCCAAAGTACTGACCAGAAACTCAGCAAAACAACAGCTCAAAAAAAAAGTTCCAGCTTCGGGTAGAGTTTTTCTAGGATTTACAAAATTCTGCTTTGTGTCTTATTACTTGCTTATAAGGTAATTAATTTTGGAATTTTTGAGAGTTTGAGTTGTTTTAAGAACTTCGAGAAGGAAAATTGAGAGTGAGTGTGTTTCCTTGAGTGATACACGAGTGCTTGCAAGGTAGACTAGGATACACTTCTTTTGCAGGTTGCACAATATGTCTCAAGAGGGGAACATGCCTGAGCCATCTGAGACCGACGTGTCACTCAAACTGGTGCTCCAAGCTCTTCAAAAACAAACGGAGAGACATAAAGTTGTAATGACACAATTATTAGACAGATTGGCTGCCATTGAGATGCGAGGTACCGGAGATACACATAATAGGGCTTTGAGTGTTCAAAGTGCTGATCATGATGCGGATGATGAGGGATATCATTCTAACACCTCCTTTCAATGAAGGAAAAGCCAATGGGGAGCGAGGGAAGGTCGATACCGACCTAGGAGAACCGATGACAATCTTAGTTCCATCAAGACCAAGATGCCTACCTTTCATGGGAAAAATGATCCTGAAACTTACTTGGATTGGGTTAGACGGGTTGAGCAAGTGTTTGAAGTCCACAATTACTCTGAAGAGAAAAAGGTGAAACTTGCAACTATTGAATTTCAAGATTATGCATCTATTTGGTGGGAGCAAATATGTGCCACAAGGAGGAGAAATAGGGAACCACCGATTGACACTTGGACTGAAATGAAGCAAGTGATGAGGAAACGATTTGTACCCTTCCATTATACCACGGACTTGTACAATCGGTTCCAACGACTCACTCAAGGTTCTAATTCTGTTGATGAGTACCACAAACAAATGGAGGTAGCGATGATAAGGGCCAATGTACAAGAGGATTCGGAAGCAACCATGGCGAGGTTCCTTAATGGATTAAATTCTGAAATTAGGAAGAAGGTTGAGCTTCAAGACCACTTTGAACTTCAACAAATGGTGTCCTATGCAGAGAAGGTGGAAAAGCAAGCCTTACCTCTAAAGACACCTAGTGGTCGAACCACTACATCCTCTTCCATTCCTTAGAAAAAAATAAATTACCAACATCCAATGCTTGGCCAAGGCAAGGTAATAGAGAGAGAGAAAACAAGTGGATGGAACAACTGTCCCATCCGAGTGCAACTTCTTCTAAACCAACCCCGCGGCTGACTCTTCCAGGGGCAAATACATCTACCAACCAGCCAAAGGCATGTTTCAAATGCAAGGGAATTGGCCATCTCATGGCTCAATACCCTAATCGAAGCATCATGTATATGAATGAAGAGGGAGTGTGGCAAAGCGAAGGAGAGGAAGAATATGCAGACATGCCACCGCTTGAAGAAGAAGGGAAGGATGATGACATGGTTGAAATAGAGGAGGACCTCGTAGCACGAACTATGGTGACTATGAGAGTGCTTAATGCACAAGTTCAAGAAGATGATCTCCAACGAACCAACATCTTTCATACAAGATGCAAAATTGGAGATGAGGTATGTCTTATGATCATTGATAATGGCTCTTGTACTAATTGTGTAGCCGCTGATTTTGTGGAGCAAAACCACATTCCATGGACTTATCACTCTAAACCATATAGATTGTCTTGGTTAAATGATGGGGGGGAAGTCAAGGTGACCAAACCGTCCTTAATTGCTTTTTCTATTGGTCGATATAAGGACCAAGTTTTATGTGATGTAATTCCTATGCATGCTAGTCATGTCTTGTTGGGACGTCCTTGGGAGTATGATAGACAGGCTGATCATATTGGACTTACCAATAAATATAAGTTCATTATGAACAACCTCAAAATCACCCTTTCACTGTTGACACCTACACAAGTGTATGAAGAACAATTGCATTTAAAAAAAGAGAGAGAGAAAAGGCAATCGAAAGAAGCAAAGAAAAAGCCGAATGAGAGAGAGAATGAGGGGAAAAAGAAAGTAGAGGCCGAGTTGAGTGAAAAAGAAAATTCGAGTGGAAAAAAACTCAGTGAGGCGGAGAGCTTGAAAGTGAAAAAAAGGAATTTCTATTCAAGTGTGCGTGAGTTAGATATGGCTTTGAATGCACAAAATCTTCTCATAGTACTTCTGTACAGGGAAGCTAATTATTCTTCTTTTTACACACTAGGCATAATCGATTCTCTTCCTAGTGCAATCTACTCTCTTTTACAGGAATTCAAGGATGTGTTTCCAAAGGAACTACCGAAAGGATTACCTCCAATTTGAGGCATTGAACATCAAATTGACTTTGTTCCTGGAGCAATTCTACCAAATCGACTAGCCTATAGAGCAAATCCGGAGGAAACAAAGGAAATTCAAAGGCAAGTCGACTCTCTCCTTGAAAAAGAACAGGTTCATGACTCTCTTAGTCCTTGTGCAGTTCCGGTTATTCTAGTGCCTAAGAAAGAAGGGACTTGGAGAATGTGTACAGATTGTCGTGCAATTAATAAAATTACTGTTAAGTATCGTCACCCTATTCCTAGGTTAGACGATATACTAGAAGAATTGCACGGAGCAATCATTTTCACTAAAATTGATTTAAGATCTGGTTATCATCAAATAAGGATAAAGGAAGGTGACGAATGGAAAACTGCTTTCAAAACAAAGTATGGTCTTTATGAGTGGCTTGTGATGCCTTTTGACTTAACAAACGCTCCAAGTACTTTCATGAGATTAATGAACCATGTTTTAAGACATTTTCTTGGGAAGTTCGTTATTGTTTATTTTGATGATATATTGATCTTTAGCAAGCCTTTAGAAGAGCATGTTGAGCATTTGCGACTTGTTTTAAGTGCCTTGCGTGAAAATAGGTTATTTGCCAACATGGAAAAATGCGTCTTTTGCACACCTGAGGTTAACTTTCTTGGTTATATTGTTGGTGCAAATGGCATAAGTGTTGATCCCGCTAAGATAAAGGCCATCATGGAGTAGCCGACTCCAACCAATGTGTCTCAGGTAAGGTCTTTTCATGGTCTTGCAAGTTTCTATAGGAGATTTGTTAAAAACTTTAGCACTATTGCAGCACCTTTGAATGAGATAATTAAAAAGAATGTGGGGTTTCAATGGGAAAAAGAGCAAGAAGAGTCGTTTAATAAGCTTAAGAATTTGTTAACTTCAGCACCTATTCTTGCTTTGCCTAATTTTGATTTGATATTTGAAGTTGAATGTGATGCTAGTGGGATCGGCATAGGGGCTGTCTTACATCAAAAGAATAGGCCCTTGGCATATTTCAGTGAGAAGTTGAGTGGGGGAGCTCTTAATTACCCTACTTATGATAAAGAATTGTATGCTGTTGTGCGTGCTCTTGAAGTGTGGCAGCATTATCTTATGCCTAAGGAATTTGTGATACATACTGATCATGAATCAATTAAATTCCTTAAGGGGCAGGGTAAGTTGCATAAAAGACATGCGAAATGGATTGCATTTATTGATTCCTTTCCATATATCATTAAATATAAGAAGGGAAAAGATAATGTCGTTGCAGATGCATTGTCTAGAAGGTATATTTTGATCACTAACATGAGCACTAAGTTACTTGGTTTTGAGCACATTAAAGACTTGTATGCCCATGATGACGATTTTTCTAATGTGTTTCAAGCTTGTAAACATGTTGCATTTCAAAAGTTTTATAGGCATGAAGGCTTCTTGTTCAAAGAAAATCGCCTATGTATTCCCAACTGTTCACTTAGGGAATTACTTGTTAGAGAAGCCCATGACGGAGGGTTGATGGGACATTTCAGTATTGATAAAACTCTTGACATTTTGCATGAACACTTCTATTGGCCTACAATGAGGCATGACATTGCTAACATTTGTGATAAGTGTTTAAAGTGTAAACAGGCAAAGTCAAGGAGTAACCCTCATGGATTGTATACTCCTCTACCTGTACCTCATGCTCCTTGGACAGACTTATTCATGGATTTTGTGCTTGGTTTACCAAGATCTTCCACAGGTATGGATAGTATCTTTGTTATAGTGGATAGATTTTCTAAAATGGCTCATTTTATCCCTTGTAGGAAAACAAATGATGCGCGCCATGTTGCTGATTTATTCTTCAAGGATGTGGTTAGATTGCATGGAGTACCGCGTACTATTGTAAGTGATAGGGATGTGAAATTCTTAAACTATTTCTGGAAATCACTTTGGGGAAAGTAGGGAACTAAGTTGTTGTTTTCTACTTCTAGTCATCCCCAAACGGATGGTCAAACTGAGGTAACCAATCGAACCTTTGGTGCTCTACTTCGAACCATTGTTCAAAAGAACTTGAAAAAGTGGGAAAAATGTTTGCCTATTGCCGAGTTTGCATATAACCGAACCACTCATTCTACTACTAATCATTCCCCTTTTGAAATTGTTTATGGGTTTCAGCCGCTAACCCCTCTAGATTTATCACCTATTCCTGTTAATGAGTGTTTAAGCGCAAATGGTGTCAAAAAGGCAGAAGCTGTTCGGACCTTGCATGAGAGAGTTCGAGCTCAAATTGAGAAGAAAAATGCGCAGTATGCACAACATGCAAATAAGGGTAGAAAACATGTTGTATTCGAACCCGGTGATTGGGTTTGGGTGCAAATGAGGAAGGAAAGGTTTCCAGCATCTCGACGGACCAAGTTACATCCAAGAGGAGATGGACCTTTTCGTGTACTAGAGAGGATAAACGACAATGCACACAAATTGGAACTTCCAAGTGAGTATGGCATAAGCGCATCTTTTCATGTATCTGACCTATCCCTTTTTGACTTTGATATAGACCTTGAAGATTCGAGGACGAATCCTTTCGAGGAGGGAGGGAATGATGTGGATACGGGTGTGCAGCAACTTCAATCTTGGGTCAAGGACCCTTTGATCAACATTGGTGGTCCGATGACAAGATCAAAATCCAAGAAGGTGAAGGAAGCTTTACGAGCCTTTATCATTCACCATACAAGCAAGGAACAAGCTAAGTTTGAAGATTTGATGGACCATGAAGTTACCTTGTTCACTTGTACGTTTAAAGTGAAAGAACGATCTCATACTTGTTAGCTTAGTTGGTAGTTGTTTTAAGACTGCCTAGTTTAGTAGTTGTTAGTCGTTGAGTATTTTATTACTTATTGGGTCTTATCGGGAAGTCTTAAAGAGCTGGCTCTTTATGTGGACTGAATGCCCATTCCAGGTTTATGTGGGCCCGGATTTGCCCTAGTTTTACCTTATAAAAGGCACCTATTGTATGAGTGAAAGGACAGAGATTACAACCAGAAATCTTGAGGAATTTTCCTTCAAGTTCTTAATCGAACTTACTCTTGAATCTTGAGTTCATTGCTTAGGATTCAAATCTGACTTTATCGATTAGCTTGTTCCCTAATCGTGGTGTCTCTTCATCCATCATTATTTGCTTAAGGTTGCTGATTACCTTTGTGTGTCAGAGGTCTTGAATTCATGAGAACAATCGAGTTCAATTTCTATTGGGAGAAAAGATCCAACTCTGATAATTACAAGGTTGGGAGGGTCTTCCCCTAGGGTTGCTCATCAGAAAGCTATATTTTACTATACAAAAATGGACCATGTCACTTATTTAAAATGTTTTGATATGTTCTTATATACAAAATGAGCTGAATCTATTATGAAAGCAAAGAATTATGTATATCAAATCCGAAATGAATTTTGACAAGTAAAGCTCAGAGCAGTCATGGAATAGACGGTAGGGGCTATAGTCCTGCCTAATCACCATGGTAGCCTGGTATAAAATCCGGTCGATTGGTAAGGTCATGGTAGCCTGGTATAGAGTCCGGCCGATTGACAAAACCATGGTAGCCTGGTATAAAGTCCGGCCGATTGGCAAGGTCATGGTAGCCTGGTATAAAGTCCGGCCGATTGACCCAAGAATGAAATGAGATCAATCGATAGTCATGAAATCTATTGGTCGCCCACCTAGAAGGGGTCTAATATTTAGGCTGAGTACTCTGTAGCCGGTTATTACATGTACTTGTTATGAGCTGATCTGATGGAATGATTTATAAATTGATTCAAAATGAGACTTATGAATTGATATGAGTTGATTTACGAATGGATATGAAGAGATTTGTGACTTGAGATGAAATGATTTATGACTTTACGATTTCTCATGTACAACTATCAATAAGATGCTTTTAAATTGCTTGTCATTCTTTACTATTGATTGCTTTACAAATAACGTTACTTTCAAAATTATGGATGTGAAGGATATGCAAACGATTTGAGTTGTACTTATATATGTATGTATCTATAAAGTTACGAGTACATGGTCCAACAGAGGGGTAAATATTACTTACTGAGCGATGTGTCGCTCAACCCATTTCTTACCATTTTTGCAGATTCTGAAGAGTATAAATTGGTTTACGTAGAAGACCATGAGGATGACTTTTATTAGTTTTAAATGAATAGAAGTTGACAGACTAGCTACTTCTAGTTGTTAGTCTTGTTTACTTTTGCTTCCGCTGTTTCAATTGGAGAATAAATGTACGAACGTCTGGAATATTCGTAGACTTTCCCTTATATGTAATTCGTACCGCACTTTATTTAGTTGAATTATTTAGTGCTGTTAAAGTTAAATTAGTTAATGTAGCATTGTATTCTTGAGTGAGACTTGGGAGTATGGCGGATGTCATGTGACGGGCATATGCGGGATCGGGGCGTGACAGATAGTTCATCATTTGCTGCGTTGAATCTGGAGCTCAGCATGCTTGCATCGTCAACATTGCCACCAGGTGGGAATCTGGTGGTGTCTCAACCTAAGAAAAAAAGTACTTGAGTGCCATTCCCGTCTGACCGTACTTTACACTCTAGGGTGATTTTTTCTCAAAATTCTTTTTTAGTCTTATCTGATGATTAATTTTCTCTTTTGGAATATTTGGGGTGTCTCGCGTGCCCTTAATCTTAAGAGACTTCGTAAATTAGTTAAAATGCATTCCATCTCGTTGGTAGCTATTTGTGAGCCTAAGACCCCGTTAGCAAACATGGATATGATACGGGTTAAGATGGGGATGGATTTTGCTGTTGCAAATCAGTGGGGTAGCGTTTGGGTGTTTTATAAGTCTTTTTTTGATGGCCATATGGTGGGTGAGTTGGATAAGCATCTCACTCTAAGCCTCAGTTATCAACTGTGGCGGAGGAGGTATATTTTTCTTTTGTCCATGCTAAGTGTACTATCTAGGAGCAGGAAGTCTTGTGGGTAAAGTTGTTGAGTGACAAGCCAGAGGTAAAACCATAGTTCATTGCGGGGGATTTTAACGTTGTTACATCTGCAGAGGAAAAAAGGGATGGTCTTCCGTTTAGACAGGTTGAGGGAGTTGAGTTCATATAGTTTATGTCTTTGGCGGAAGTTGGGGACGCTGGGTTCTCGGGATCTAGATATACACGGTGTAACAATCAGCAAAGTATGTTGAGAGTCTGGAAGGCTAGACAGGCTTTTGCTCAACTCAGCAGCAATGCTCATTGGGAGTACTATTTTAGTGCAGCACCTGGGAGAGACCCTTCTGATCATGCCCCTCTTATGATATCGGCTTCATTGAGATTGGATGATAAGCCAAGGCCTTTCTAATTTTCAAATGTTTGGATGACAAAGCCTAGTTTCCTGGATGTGGTCAGGGGGAGTTGGGGTACTCCCTCCCCTGGCTTGCCCCTCCAAGTGTTGTCCGCTAAGCTGCGTAGTGTTAAATAGGCATTGAGAGAATGGTCAAAGGAGTCTGTTGTGGACTTCTTCTTGGTAGTTTGGATGGCAGAACAGAGGGTGCTGGATGCAGAGTTAGAGTATGATAATCACCCGTCTGAAATGTCTTTGGTGGCTCTGTAAGAAGCACAGGCAAGATTGAAACACACTCTGGTGATTGAAGAAGAATTCTGGAGGCAGAAGGCTCCGGTTAAGTGGCTCTCAGTTGGGGACAAGAATACGAAATTTTTGCATGTGGTGGTGATTGAGAGGAGACGGAAGTCAGTGATTCATAGAATTAGGTAAGAAGTCAGGTATTTGTAGTGAGGTTGTCTCTTTTTTTTGGGAATTGTTTACGGACGAGGGGCAGCTTGCGAATGGCATGTTGGACATTATTCCTAGGTTGCTCACTGAATAGGATAATGAGATGTTGACTGCGGTTCCTTCCCTACAGGAAACAAAGGAAGTCATTTTTTCAATGGATGGGAAGAGTGCTGCGGGACCGGATGGCTTCACGGGAAAGTTTTTCACGTTAGCTTGGGAGGTTGTCGCTGAGGATGTTCATAGGGCTATTGTGAGTTTCTTTTGTGGCGCGTCGTTGCCGAGGAGTGTCTCTACTACCTCGTTTGTCTTACTTCCCAAGGTTTAGTGTCCACAGGATTTCACCCAATACCGCCTGATTAGCTTATGCAACTTTATCAATAAGGTCATCTCCAAGATTTTATCATCCCGTTTGGTTAAGGTTCTTCCCCATATTATCTCGCCGCAGCAAAGTGGCTTTGTGCAAGGGAGACAGATGGCGGACAATTTCCTATTAGCTCAAGAATTGTTGTGCGGTATTAATAAGCCTAGGCAGGGAGGGAATGTGATGCTCAAGCTGGACATGATGAAGGTGTATGATAGGGTGTCTTGGTTGTTCTTGTTCCAAGTGCTTCGTTGGTTTGATTTTTGCGAAGTTTGGATAGATATGATATGGAGACTGATATCGAATGTCTGGTTTTCAGTCATTGTGAATGGCTTGCCCCATGGTTTCTGTAGACACCAAATTTTGGTGTAATTTCATTTACTGTTTATTTTTAGGTTTTTATTTGTCGTATTCGTTTTATTCGATTTTTAGTTTTTAGTTTCTAGTTTTATTTCTATTTTTAAGTTTTTAGTATAGAATTTCTTGAAAGAAAAAAAAAAGAAGAAAAAAATGAAAAATGAATGGAAAAATTGAAAAAACAATGAAAAAAGGAAAAAGGAAAAAATGAATTTGCACTTTGTTGTTCTAGTTTATTTTATTTATTTTTTTTCATTAAATGTTAATTAAATCATTTTTGTTAGTTATTTTTATTATTTTTAATTTTTGTTTTAATTAATCTTAAAAAAAAAAAAAGAGAAACTCGGCATGCAAGCTGCATTTTGCCGCAGCTTGCAAACACAAGCTTGGGCAGCTCCTTAGCTGCAAATAAAGCTGGATTGGCTGAGGGTTTAGAGGTTGGGGGGCTCCCATATAAATAGAAAAAGAAAGGAGAGCCGCAAGGGGAGAGGATAGAAAGTGACGGCTGGGTTGAGAAAGGAAAAAGGGAGCATACGGAGGGGAGAGAGGGAGAGATTAAGAGGGGATGAAAAAAATACAAAGGGAGAGAAAGGATTGGCGGTGAGGTTTCTGGGGGGCATCGAGTTTCGGCTAGAAGGAAAACAGAAAAGAAAGAAAAAGGCGAGGGGGTTTTGAGGAGGAGAGCATACGGCTAGGGTATGGATAGAGTCTGAGAAAGAGTAAAAAGCCGAGAGATGGAGAGAGAGTTGGGGGGGGCGGCTGTTTGAAAAGGGAAATGAAAACAGAAACCAGAGAGGGAGAGATAGAGTTTCTGGGACGAAAAGAAAGGAGGCTAGTGACGGTTGGGCTGGAAAAAGAAGAAAAGGTGGGAAGAAAGATTGAAGTTGACGGCTGAGAGTTGAGATCGAGAGAGAGTAGGGGGGGTTGGCTGAAGAAAGAAAAGGAAAAAAAAGGGCTATCGGGCTGAGAAGAAAACGGAAAAAAGGAAGAGTTTCAGGAAGATTGGCGGCCGCATAAACATAAAACGGGGAGGAACCACCGTGAGGAAGAAAGCAGGGGGGCTGGTCGGCCGGTGGAGTAAGAAAACAAAGGAGAGAAACCAGAAAAGTCGTGAGCTTTGGAGAGGGAATAACAACAGGAAGATTCTGGGTGAGAGAAAGGAGGAACTGAACCAGAAATTGAGCTAACTCCACCACCATTACCACCACTGCAGCCCCAATTCACGAAGTCCCTGATGCACCCCCATCGTGACACATTTTGTATGGGATAAGGGTCAATTTCACAGACATTTCCAGGTATTCATAACCCTTATTTCTGCTGCTTTAAAGCATTTCATTGTAAAGGTTGGACTCCATCCTGTGTGTGACTGCCGAACCATTGCTGGGTTATGATTTGGCCAGAGGTTATTATAGGACTTTGCTTTTCAACTGATGATGTAGTCTGGGGTTTGATGAATTTGATCTACTCAGTGTTGCGATGCCATGAGGAAATATAAGATGCACTAATAAATCTGATTAGGATCCTGGGGTTATGCATGTCTATTTCTTCCTTCATCTTGTTATTTTTGTTTGCTACTGTCGGGCATGTTCTTGACATGGAAATTTTGTTATCATTCGTATGAGTTTCTAGTGCTTGAATATAAAGGTTTTAGGTTGGAAAATAGGAGGAATCTTTTGTGACAGCCCCACCTTCCCCTAAGGCGAACCAAAGAGGTTAGCGGACTGCCTGCCCAGCTCTCGCCAGGACTAACGGTGCAGTATAGAGCGATCTTTCACATTCCGAAACTTATAACGCGCGCAAATAAGGCAAAAGGGCAAAATAACCCAAAATAAAAGAAAATGAAATCCGGAGTCGGCCATGAATAGTAACCGACTCGTCCGTACCCATCCAAACATCGAATTACATATACCACATAACATTTAGCCTTTACAAACCAAAATGACGTTTAAAAGTGATACAAAAGTCACTACATATATGGTTTGCCAAAACAAAAGTGAAAACGGCCCTAATGATACATTTAGGGTCCCATTTTATATACAATACAAAAGAGTCATTCATCTAGTTCATTCGGCAACCATTTATCAAAATTCATTCCAAAAGAGTCATATTCCTGTAAGGAAAACAAAAGGAACGGGGTGAGCTAATTGCCCAGTAAGAATACAACTCAAGCAACCAAGTTCATGGATACATCAAGCTTAATAGTTCAATTTACCAAAATAAATAAAGCCACACATTAATAATGAGGATAAAAGGATACGGGTGGCTCTCAAGAGCCCTTTTCCTCGTTTGAATTCTTGATCAGGTCTCATTGACTCTCCGTCAATGTCTGAAAGGTAACCAACCGTAGACTCCTCTTAACTTCCATTCCCTTCCTCCTAACATTCCTCAACCGGGCCCGAAATCCAAACACTTACATTGTGGTATTACTCGAGTAAACCGGAATCAAGAGTCTCTCATACTACAAGATTCCCTATGATGTTGCCCCAAGGCACATTAATTGGCACGATCAAGCCCTCGCCGGCTCGATTCAATCAATAACCAATGGGGTTGAGCTCATGGATAATATTTGAAGTCATGTATTTCATTTCATATAACATTTCATATAACTTTCCAATAACATGCGAAACAATAAGTGAAAGTGATAAAGTACACTCTCACTTGGATCAATCAACATTCAACATCTCAAGTACAAAGATCAAAGCCATGTAATAGCACATAAGTGAGTAGTACACTCACCAAGCTAGCACAATGTGGTTTCAAACACTTTAGTCAAAAGAACGTTGTGCACCACCGTCACGCCCTAAAAACATGCAAACAAATACAATGAGACTCGATAACGAGTCATAAACCAAGGCCAAACATGACCCCAATAAGGTTCCATAAACATTTACAAACAATAGAGGAAACCAGAAATTTCGGAAATGTAACTAGCATTGGCCCGGAAAAATACAGTTTTGACGTCATTTTGCGGTAATGGCACAACTCTCACTACAATTATCGGATGGGGTGTAAGACCCACCATTTCGAAGCCAAGAAACAGAGCTACAACAATGTAGAAGGTCACTCAATCCAGTTCCTAACACAACTAGGTCAAATATGCAAAATACTATACCAGAATTCCCAAAACAGGTTTGCAAATCACACAAAACTGTAATTACTATAACTCAGTCTATACAAGTCCAAATGCCAAAATTCCAAAGGCATAAGTTAGCTAAGACATCCAGCTACATTTCATCAGAAGACACCAACTCCAAAATCCAAACCAATTCCAGTCAAAATGGCCAATTACTATCGCAGTTTTCGCATTCTGATCAAAGCAGAACAGCTACAGTAATTTCGTCATATCTCACTCTACACTAATCCAAATGACCTGAAATTTTGTAGACACCTTTAAAATGTCATTCCCTACAACTTTCATGTTTTGAGCTAAGGCCAATTCGGCCTCTATCTAGTACCTAAAAATTCAGACAGAATGTACCCTTAAGAACCCTAGATTTTCCAATTTTCTTCCAAAACAGAAATTGGTTGCAATTAATCACTTTTCCCACCTCCTTAAGTCATTATAGATCATTTCCATACATCATAGAGAGCCACACCATCATGCTTGAATTAAAACAGAAAATTCCCCAAAAATAATAAAAAGTCATCAATTCAACCACAAATCAAGAATTAATCCATAAACTTGCATCTTCTACTTCCACTAAGCATGATTTGAGCATCAATTAAAGAAGGAGGGTGGTTCTTCACAACTTACCTTTAAAACAAGAGAGAAAGAGCTATGGGTCACCTTAACCTTCCAAATAACTTCACACAACAACTCACCACCACTACTTGAAGGTGTTTTATGGAGAAAAATCAAGGTTGGATGGTTGGTTTTGATGATTGAAGCAAGATTGAAGCCAAAACTTGAAGAGGTTTTCTTTCTTCCTTTGAGAGAGAGGGCCAGCACTTGAGAGGAGAAAATGGTGCAATTTTTGGTTAATTTTGTGATTTATTTGGTCAATGGTAAGACATGGAATAGTAGTCTTAAAGGTAACCCAATCAAATGGTGACACTTGTCACCCAATTTAATGCAAGTCTATCACTTTGTTCCCTCTCACATCAATCCAAATTGCTTCCTCTAATTATCTCTTAACACCCGATAAAATAATTCCAATATCCAAAACTTAATCTAGTTGGCCGAATTTTTCCGGACTTTTCGCACTAGTGGGTCCCACGTCCGGTATCTGCTCTTAATTTCTCAAAATCTATTCGATACTAGAAAAATCATCTAAAAATTATATCTGCTCCTTAAATTTATCTAGAAAAATTTTCTAATCACGAAAATGCAGAAAACAAGTCATGAAAATAATAAAACTTAGAAAAATGAAAATTACGGGTTCTCACATCTTTGATATTCCTGTGGCCTGCTCTCATGTTTGCATTGCGCCTGAGTTTATGCATAAATTTCTGCTACAACAAGCTAAGCTTGAAGCTCTCAGCTTGTTGCAGCAGCATGGGCAGATTCTGTCTCCATCCTTGGATTGCTAAGGTTTTGTTTCGTTTAAATTGATTGACTTGTTTGCCGTTTGTTTGAGATGTCGTGAGAGTGTTTGGGAGCTTAGCAATAGAGGCCAGCATTTTTGTTTGGTCTGTGGTTGCCGAAAGAAAATTTTTGCTGCAGTTTCCTTCCTTTCTTTTGTTGTCGATCAAAACCAGATTTGCCATCTTAATCCTGCAAACAAAATTTCATGTTTTAATTTGGGTCAATAATTTCTGGTTTGATGAATTTGTTTGTATGATGAAATGGGTGTATTTGCTGCTGAAAATTGCTGAAGTTTTGGAAACAAAAGTGAGCAGCCTTTGTTTTATTAGTTTTTAGTTGCAGAATCTTAAGTTTCCTCGTATGCATGCATGAGCTAATCTTGAAAATTTGCACTTTAACCCCTCTAATTCACTTTTGTTGCATTAAGGCCCAATTATGGGTTGATTCCTTGCAATTAGGTCCTAAGGTATTTGCATTTCAATCATTGCTTGGCTCTTTTATTATTTTTGGGACCTTTGAAGTTCTTAAATGTTTTGATTGGACTTGAATGGTTGATTAATCTTTGCAAGTTGGTCCTTGGTTGTTTTAATTTTTGCAACTTCATTGTTTGTTTGATTCCAATTAGCCACCTTGCTTTGTTTAAATTGCACTTCATGCATGAATTTAAGAGCTTTATGACCATGTGAGCCCGTGTTTGCATGTTTTCTTTAATTTTCACAAATAAATTGGTACCTTGACCATTTCTTTTATTTTGGAGGATAAATAAGCTATTTTTTCTTTCACTTGGGCACCATTCCAAGGGAGGTATAACTTCTTTTATCTTTTTTGTCTCTCTTATGTGATCCAACGTGCTACGTGAAAATTGCATGTCTACTTGCTTCCCTTGTTTTCTTTAATTCCTTTCATTTACTTCATTTACTTTTGCTTTTTATTTAAGTTATTCTTTATGGGGTATGTGTACACCTCTTGGCTTGTAATAGTTAGGGATTTAGTTGTTTTATTCCATCTTATTCCCCCTTTTTAGATTGTAGTAGGCCTTCTCCCCCAATAATGTAATAGTTAGGGCCTTAATTACCTTATGTGTTGTGCATGCTTACGTGCGACGTGTTACTCGCTTTGTTAGGGCCTTGCATCTAGTCGAGCATGCTAAATGTTATGTGCTATGTGTTCATGAGTGTTTGGCATGTCTACTCGCTTTCCATAGCCTGAATGAATGTGATGGATGAATGTACGTTTCCACTAGTCCAACGCTAGTCGGAATTCATAGAATGGGCTAGTTCAACGCTAGACCCGTAGGGAGTTCCCCTCGTTAGTACATGTTTGCATGTTCATTACATGTCATGCATTCTTTTTAGTTTTATCATTTTGCATGCCCCTCGAACCCCTTTTCCCTCCATTTTAGGATTTTTGCATTTCATGCTAGTTATAGGGTTCATTTGCTTGAGAGTCCCCTTAAATATGGGATATAGACGAGTGTGGCTTTTTCTAAGCCTTAGCACGCTTGTATTCCCTCTATAAAAGGGCAAATTGAGTCACGATTTAGGTCTCCCCGTACCCAATATGCATACATTCCCTAGGATCATGCATCCACTCTACCATTTTATACCCTTATCACACTTTCATCTTGCACATGTGCACCTTTATATTTTCACTTGCACACGAGCACTTTTGTCATTACTTGCACACATGCACTTCATATTATCATTTCACATACCGCACCTTGCCCACTCACGTGCACACTCTCACTTACACATTATTGTCTTTTATTACTTTTTCAAACTCATGCCTTCACATTGCATACATGCATTCCATTCATTTGCATCCCACTTGCATTATTCGTGACTCCTTCAAAGGATCGTTAGTGGGCTTCACAATTAATGTGATTGGCACCACTCAACCTTTGAAGAGAAATTTCCCCCAATACCCCTAGGTCTAGGGTTTGCATTCATGTAGTGCATCCAAATGTAATAAATTCTTTGGTTAAAACAAGAAAATCTTTGATTAAATCATGCAACTAGCCTTGGCTAGGTCAAAGGGGTGCCTTGGATTTTATCCTTGCCTTCCCCTTTGTCAAATGTGACTCCCGAACCTTTTTCTTTGGTTTACGTGGACTAGGAGTCGTTTAAAAGGGATTTCTTACTACTTTTTCCTATTTTTCTTTAAAAATTCAGTTTTAGGTGACTTGGTACACCTTAACTCATTACCAAGTGGCGACTCCGATTTTGATTTCAAAAAACCCTTTTTAAACTACATTTTGGGTCAAATCGTCGCATTCTCAAAACCCCATTTAGACCCATTTTTCTTTTAAATCACAATTCATTTTCCAATCACAAATACATTTTTTAAACCATTTATTTACTTCATCAAAAAATGGGGCGCGACAGTTTCTTCAAGTCTTCTCGAGGTTTGAGACAAGGGGATCCAATTTCGCCAACCTTGTTCATTATTGGAGTAGAGGTGTTGTCTTGCTCGCTCAATACACTGGCAGAGCATCGAAGATTCAGTCCTTTCAAGGTCCCGAGAGGGTGTCTGGTGGTCACGCATTTGACCTATGCAGACAACGTGGTTATTTTTACTAGCGGCCTTAAAGCTTCAGTAATGTTGGTCAAGCAAGTTGTGGATGGCTATTGTGCAGCTTCGAGGCAGAGGGTTAATTGTCAGAAGAGTTGTTTTTTGGTTCATCCCTCCTTGCCGTTTCACTGTCGTACGATGATTGGTGTGGTTACCGGCTTCTCGTACAAGTCGTTTCCAATTAAGTATCTTGGGTGCCCCTCTACATTGGAAGAAGACGGGCGAACTACTTTGCTTAGCTCTGCGAAGCTGTAACATCCCGAATCCTTTCATGGAAGAATCAGATTCTGTCTTTTGGAGGTAAAATTGTGAAGTTAAAGAGCGTTGTGTCCTCAAAACCAATCCATTTGTTAGCAGCAGCGTCATTCCCAAAAGGAGTTTTTGCTACCTTGGAAAGGGTGATGGCAGACTTCTTGTGGAGCTCGATGGATAGGGGTCACAAGTTCCATTAGATAAGTTGGGGGGAGTTGTGCCGCCCGCAACAGGAGGGAGGGATTGGGGTTCGCAGCTCGGCAAAAGTGTTTGATGCTTTCTCCATAAAGTTCTGGTGGAACTTTCAGCAGAGGAGATCCCTTTGGGCTGTGTTTTTAGCGGCCAAGTATTGTAACTGGGTGCACCCTTGTTTGGCCGACGAGGGTTTTTCACGGTCTTCTACTTGGAGAAGGTTATGGTCGGTCCAACAGTTGGTAGAGGAGCATATTTGCTGGGTTCTTGGTGAAGGAGCGATGGATTTCTGGCATGACAATTGGCTGGGAATTGGGGCTATATGTCAGTGGGTGGACATTTTTCTTGAGCATATGGTGTCAGATTTTGTCTCTCAAGCACAATGGGATATGCGGCTCCTTCATCAGGTTCTTGGTCCAGAGTTGGTTAGGCAAGTAGTGCAGGTCCCTCTGCAATCCGCTCGTAGTTCTGATCGAATGGTGTGGGATTTGATGCCGGATAGCTCGTTCTCGGTTTCTTCGGCTTACTCGCTTGTTTCGCTTGTGTTTAATTGCTCTTGGGTGGTTTCACATGTGTGGCTGAAGGGTTGTCCTATCAAAGTCTCCTTCTTCATGCTACGGCTACTTAGATGGTGTCTTCCGTTAATGAGCTTGCTGCGTAGATTTGGCGTACAGGGCCCGTCTAAGTGTCATTGTTGTTCTGAGTCAGCAGAGGAGGAGATTAATCATGTTTTTTGTACAGGGGAGTTAGCGAAGGCAGTCTGGAGTAGAATTGAGGGTAGCCTGGGAGACTTGGCAGGGATTTCCTCGCTAAGACATATGGTTTTACAGTGGTGGTTGTGGAAGGGGCACAACGTACACATTAGGTTTGTTTTTCATGCGTTGCCCATGCTGATCTGCTGGGAGCTATGGAAAGCGAGAAATATGGGAGTTTTTTACGGAAGGCAGGTGGGGTGGACGGTGGTGGCAGACCAGGTATTTCAGTAGGTATGTGATTTATTTCGGTGTAGGTTTCCGGAGGTGGCATGTTCTTTCGCCTCTTGGGAGGCTCTTCACGAGTCGTTGGCTGGTTTGAAAAGAAGGGTTTCTATTTTACCGATTTTATGGTCGGTTCCCAGGGTAAGGCATAAGTTAAATTCGGATGGCTGAACTAGGGGGAACCCAAGAGTGAGTGGGGGTGGGGAAGTAGTGCGAGATAGGGCGGGAGATTCATCGTCGATTATTCTTGTTTTTTGGGTCATTGACCAGCTTACATGTAGAGCTCAAGGCCATGTTTTTTGGGGTGCAACCATGTGTGGCCCGAGATTTCCAAGAGTTGCATGTCGAATCTGACTCACTTGTCCTAGTTCAGATACTGCAAGGGACATTTGGTTGCCATTGGAGGTTGCAACGAGAGGTGGATGAATTACTCGGTTTCAAGCTGCATTTTCGGGAGATAATCCACTGTTATAGGAAGGCGAACAAGGTCGCACATTATCTAGCTAACCTGGGCATAGATACGGAGCAAGATGGTGTGTTTGACGACTTTCGTGCTTTGCCAAGTCCTGCTCGTGGAGAGCTTACCATGGATAGGCTCGGCTTACCCAATTTTTGTAGAAAGCTACTTTAGCTTGCCAGAAGAGATGTACTATTCTTGTTACCCAGTTGAATAAAAGTTAGAAAAAAAGGGGAAAAAAATATGATAACCTGAAAAAAAAAATGACAAAGAACAAAATACAGAAGATGACTATTATAATGATTTAACTAGTTCAGAAGAACAAGAAAATTGTAATTGTCCAAGTTCCTCAAAATATATAAATGTCATTACAAAAAAGGAAGATAAAGAATTTTTACTAGGTATTATAGAAAAAATAGATGACCCTAAAATTAAAAAGGAATATTCAGAAAGGTTAAAGGATTTATTTATATAGGATTCAGATTCACACAGGATCAGTTTGTAAAAATGATCAGAAAACATTATTATTCCAAACAACAAATTCAAAAAGAAATCGTGTTAACAACCTGTCGATTCATTTGTTATACACCTCAAGGGAGAATTCAACCTTATTATCTTCATAGATATCTAATAGTATATTTGTGTGCTCCTGGGAGGTAAGGTCTATGCCCCCCTTCGGTTTCTTTTCTATTAAGGAAATAAAAAAGTTTGTTTAAATAAAAAATCCAACAGTATATTTGAAATCTTCAAAAGCTATTCTTTTTTTTTTAAAAAACGATGTTACCTTATGAGAAGAAAGATCAATGGACTTATTATGATAAAGTATTGGCTTACTCAAAACGGTCAGAATAGTTCTCATTACAAGGTGTGGATCAAGGAGAAAGAAAAAATGAGTAGTGTTGTTTGTTAAATTTGCAGGAAATATGCATTCCAAAGTAGGAGCTTCAAAACCAAGGACTCCAAAAGGCTATGAAATGTCCATCACTCAAATTCCTACAACTTCTAATAGATTCCAATCACTCCAAAACTTTCCAGTTTTGAGCTATATTCAAGTAGCCAAAAATCTAACTTCTTCAATAGTAAATCCAAGTTCTTCTAAACCTTCCTTGCCAAATAAATTCAATAAAACTTTCAATTATTTCACCAAGCCCTTTACTTAGCATATTACCCTAACTAGATTTCAAGAAGTACTACCATATAGTTTAATCACAAATCTTATTCCCCTCAAAATATTTTTGGCAACCAGATGATCTAGTAGAAAATCTAAACTATTAGGTGTTAATCCTTATGGACACTGAATCGGTTGAAATTATTGTCATTCTAGATAAAGAAAAACCTGAGATAATTAGCCATTCCAAATGTATAATCAAAAAGGTCTATTTACCTAGTGAATGGACTTCTTTACATTAAAAAAAGTCATTCTCAGTTAAATTTATTCCAGATGGATTCACATACTAGGACTATAAGATAGCTTGGTATCGTGCCTTTTTCTTTAAGCCATTTAACCATTCTTGGTTTTTCACTTTCAAAGAAAGTTGTAGTAAGAAATTTCCAATTTGGTTTTATCATTGGTGGAATTGGTTTGAACCCCAGAAAGAAAGTTTACCTCCAAGAGCATTAATGGGATTTCAAACCTATCTTAAAAAAACCACCGAAGAAGTATACTCAAAGGCAATTCTATTTCATATTGAATTTAATGTTCCATAAATTTTCTGTTGGAGCTTTAAAATTCATCAAGAATTAGAAAAATCACTTCCAATGTCCTTAGTTCGAGAATTCAAGATTAAATGGTGGGTCGGATTCAATTTTGATTTATGTGATCAAAAAAATGTTATAAAATTTGTAGAAACAGGGAAAGTTCAAATGGTCAGTACATCAGATTTCAAAAGGAAGCACTCCCAGCACGTCTCAAAAGAAAGAGCAAGCATCACAATCAAATATGATGGCAAATGAATTTTTTTTCAAAAAGATGACGCAAAATCTTGAGGTATTACAAGAATATATGAACTATCTACAAAATCAATAAAAGAAGACAGATGAGTTAGTAGGTTCCTCATCGGATTTCACTTTTGATCCGCTCAGTGGACCATGCGCACAAGAACCAAATGACGTTTAAACAGAAGGTGTTGGCTATTTTCAAAAGAAGAGAAGATGCAATCTTCAAAGCACCAATCAAAAGAAAATAAGAATGTCGGTATGCAAATTCAAATAAACTTCAAATGAAAGTGTCGGTTTACAAATAACATTCAAATGTAATATTCTGATAGCCATAAATAATCTTCAAAATGAGAAGGAAAGGGCATCAAGTGTTAGAAGAAGTAAGTGTTCCAAGTGCTTATCCTTCACCATGCCCTTCTTTTGTAAATTTTATTCTTAATAAAGTACTGAAGTTTGCATTCAATTACGTTGTTTTAAAGGATCAATCTTTAAAGTTTTCGCAATTCTTAAAGCTTCCAGTTGAAGGTTATTTTCAATTATCAGAATATTAAATTTGAATTTTATTTGTAAACTGACACTTGCATTTGAAGTTCATTTGAATTTGCATGCCAACACTCTTATCTTCTTTTGATTGGTACTTTGGAGATTGCATCTTCTCTTCTTTTTAAAATGGCTGACACCATTTATTTAAATGACATTTGGGTCTTGTGTGCATGGTCCATCAAGCAAATGAAAAGTGGAATCTGATTAGGAACCTGCTGACTCATCTATTTTCTTTTGCTGATTTTGTAGATAACTCATATATTCTTATAATATATTGGGATTTTGCATCATCTTTTTGAGAAAAAATTCATTTGCTATCATATAGGATTATGATGCTTGCTCTTTCTTTTGAAGTGTGCTGGGAGTGCTTGTGAGAACTGGAAAAAAAAAGAAAAAAAAAGGAAAAAAATATTTTTATTTTAGGCATTATTTTATTCTTGTGCACATTCATATTTTCTTTATTATATTAACTTTATAGATATTTTTATCAGTAAATATAGTTTTAAAATTATTTTTCTAGTATAAGTTAGTTCATGAGAAATTAGGAGGGTATGTTGGACGTGGAACCCGCTAGTGCGTTAAGTGAGAGTAATTCGGCCAATTAGATTAAGTTGTGCATAAAGGGATTTAAATACTAGGTGTTAGGAGATAATTAGAGATTACCTAGATGGATTAACCATGGGAAGACAAGAAAATAACTTTAAGCAACAACAAAGTGCCAAGTGTCACTACCTAGTCAAAGTTAGACTTGCCTAACTTTCTTAACTTTACTAAAAGGCCAATTTTGACCCAAATCATCTTCATTTTATACCCTTCTTGGCCGAACCTCACCTTGAGAGAAAAGAAAAGAAAGCTTCAACTATCTCTTCCATTTCTTACACAAATCTTGAAATTTAACCGATTAAACCTTGAATTAGTCCACAAAAGTGACTTGCTAAGGGAGTTTGAAGGTCTTGGTGGAGTTGTTTTGGAAGAAAAACCCCTAAGCTACTACCTTTGTTGAGAAGTTAAGGTATTTTGCTTGGAACTCACTCTTTGTTCCTAATAATGGTCAATTGGTGACTTATGGTAGCTAACTAGGTGATTTTATGGAAGATTTCATGGATTAAAGTGGAGTTAGCTAAATTTCTGATTTTTTGGGAATTTTTCTGTTTTCATAGGATGGTTATGGTTGGCCTTGGATTGATAGCTCTAAATTGTGTATAATGGAGCTTTTGTACGTTAATTGCTGTTATTTGCGGAAAATTTCCGCTTGTGCGGAAAATTTCAGATTTAGGGCTACTAATTAGGGCTTTCTTATGGTTGGTTGTTGAGCTTCTAATTGGCTATGATTGAGGGGTATTGTGACCCTAATGAAGTGTGTTGAATGGCTTATGAATTGTTTGTGTGCTTGTGGTTGCTTTGGAAGAATTTCAAGGGTTGTTTGTAGGATGGAAAATCTGAAATTTTATGGGAAATGCTGTCCAAATGTTGAGGATGTTGGATTCTTGTGAGTTTAGGTTGAGGTTGGATAGAAATGAAAGTTTTGGGGTTTGTTCCCACTTTTAGCTCTAAATGTTATGTATTTTCCATTTCAAGCTATATTTGATTTTGCCTTAATAGTTCATTTAAGAGGTATTCGACTCGTGTCTGAGTTTTAATTGTGCTTTTTTTATTGTTATAGGACGTGCCGGTGAACCGAGGCTTGCGTCAGATGAAAACTTTGAAATTGTTTGTTTGAATTGGTGAGTGTACCTTGTATGGTTTAATGCTTAAATGATTGTTTATACTTGATTCTGTGAACTTGGTTGACTTGAATGAGACGAGAGTGTACTTCACCGCTCTTGTTCTCTTACTTGTATGACTACTACTGTATTACTGTAAAACTGTACTTGTGCATGATTTAATGTTGATTGGAGGGTTGTATCCAACGATTTTATTGTGATATCTGAGCTCTTACCTCATTGGTCGTTATTCGGGTCGAGCCGGCAAGGGGTTGGTCGGTTCGATAACGAACCATGAGTGACTGTTAGTCGAGTGGAGTGTTATCTCCTCGACCCTGTGGTACACTCGACTATTACCTTTCTGTTACTGTGAGGTGTTCGGGCCCGGTATGGGGATGTTCGGTGGAAGGAATGTGGTGTAAAGTGGGATCTACGGTCTTGTTCTTTACTCCAAACGTTGACGGAATGTTGATGGGTTTGAGATCAAGTACGGCAAGTGGAAAGTGGCTCTTGAGAGCTGGTCGTATCCTTTTAACTTGGTTATGTGATGAAATTTCTTATGTGTTCCTTGCCTAATCATGCTTATCCTGGTGTGTCTTGTCAGTACCTCACGAGCGTAAGCTCACCCCCGTTACCTTTGTTTTCCTTACAAGGAACCATCTTTTGGACCAATGATCATTTTGAAGAATGAATTGACCTAGTATAAATACTCTTTTGTATAGCTCCTCGGGAGTTGAAAACCCTAAATGTACTTTGATCCAAATATTTCCCTTTTAATTTGTACATTACAAACGTATGTATATACAACGGTTTAATCATGTTTATGTATTATATTTGGTTTGGAATGTTCATTCCCTGAGGTTATATAACGTTATCTGTATTCGATTGGGTACCGGCCGGATAGTGACGTGGCAGTCACTATTCATTTTCAGTTACGGGTTTTTTCGTTTTTCGTTTTGTGATTGTTGAATCGTTTAGGAGCACTAATATACATATTTCGAATGTTTTAGTGTGTTTTATTGTCTTAGTAGTCCTGGCGAGAGTTGGGCAGGCAGTTCGCTAACCCCTTTGGTACGCCTTAGGGGAAGGTGGGGCTGTCACAGTGCTTCCTTTTGAAATCTGATGTACTGACCATTTGAGCTTTTCTCATGTTTCTTCAAATTTTATAACATTTTCCTGGTCACATAAATCCAAATTGAATTCAACCCACCATTTGATCTTGAACTCTCGAGCTAAGGAAAGTGGAAGTGGTTTTTCTAATTCTTGATGAATTTTAAAGCTCCTACAGAAAATCCATGGAACTTTAAATTCAATAGGGTAAAAAATAAAAAAAATTTCATGTGGTAAAGCTAATATACAGAAAAGTCCCTCGTGGTTTCAAAATATACAACATAACACCCCGTACTTTGAAATACATTATAAAGGTGACGGAATCCGTTAAACTTAACGGAAATGAACAAAATGACCAAAATTTCCTGATATAATTAAGTAAAAGACAGCTCAAAAAATTCATTTGTTTTATTCTCTAGATAGAGAGAATTGTGTAAATGTTTTGTTTGGTGCTTATTTCTTGTTATTTGTTTATGTTCTATATCGTTTTAATATTATACATGTGTTTCAGCCCTAGATTTGATTATATCAATGGAGGGTACTCGTAGTGGTTGGGGCCGAGGACGTGGTATTAGGCAACCTGCGACTGAAGGGGGTAGTCAGGAAACTGTGTCTGAACCAAATCTTGAGCCTAGAATAGACCCTAATGCCCAGGTAGCCGCTGCTATTCAGCGCATGACTGACTTGTTGGCCTACGTAGTGGAACACCTGGCCCAACCCCCTGTTCATCAACCTGGAAACCCGGACAACTATATAGAGGGTGAGGACAGAGTTCTCGAAAGATTTCAAAAGTTCTCCCCACCAAAGTTCCTGGGAGGTCCTAATCCAGACGTGGCCGAACGGTGGTTGGAGAAGATGATAGAAATCTTTGTAGCCTTACACTATTCGGAGGAGAGACAGGTTACTTTTGCTGTATTTCAGTTGAAAGGGGCCGGCCGGTCTTGGTGGAACGTGATTCGAACAAAGTGGGAAAGAGAGCAAATACCAAAGACATAGGTAAACTTTGTGAGAGAGTTTAACCCAAAGTATTTTCGGCCCCTAGTTCAGGAAAAGAAGGAGGACGAATTCATTAGGCTGCGCTTGGGAGCTCAATTGGTGGCTGAGTATGAGAACCAGTTTACTAGACTATCCAAGTTCGTCCCTGAACTTATTGTAACTGAGCAAAAAAGGGTGCGGCGATTTATTCAGGGGCTAAATGTGAAAATTCAAAAGAATCTGGCAGTAGCCCATATTAATATTTTTAGTGAGGTAGTTGAGAAGGCACTGCGAGTTGAAAATGCAAGATTTCAAGTGAGAAACTTTCAGGTGGGAAAATAGGGATTTCCTGGAAGTAGTTCAGGGCAAAGTGAGAGAAGTAACCCTCCCAAGTTTGGAAGGGGAGCCGGAGAAGGAAGACTTCCGGGGATGTCGAGAGGAACTCCGTCAAGGGGTGGTCCAATAGGGCGAGACCAGCAGAGGAATGCCTCACAGGGGAGCTCAACTTCTATTTCTCGGGGTCCTTGTGGATTCTGTGGGAAACCAAACCATACTGAGGATAACTGTTCGAAGAAGGAAGGGAAGTGCTTGCGCTGTGGGAGTGCGGAGCATCAAATTGCAAGCTGTCCAGTTCTACCTCAAAAGGCGAGAATAACTCTGCAATCGTCAAAGACCAACTCGGGGCAATCTAAGGTGGAAGGGACAAGACCAAAGATGGCCGCTCGGGTGTATTCCCTTGAGCAACGTCAAGTTCCTGATTCGTCTGAGATCGTGGAAGGTACGATCCCTGTCTTTCATCGTCTAGTTAGGATTTTGATAAACCCCGGTGCCACCCATTCCTTTGTTAACCTTGATTTTATGTGCGGAATTGATATAAGACCTGTTAGCTTGCCTTATGACCTGGAAGTTAGTACCCCTACGGGGACCCAACGTTTGATCACTAGTATGATGTATGCTGATTGTGAAATTTGGGTAGGAGAGAGAAAGCTTTTGGGGAATCTTATAAGCTTAGCTATTAAGAGGTACGATGTTATTTTGGGTATTGACTGGTTAGCTAAGTATGATCCCTAACTTGACTGTAAGAGGAAAGTGGTAGAATTACATATACCGGGGGAGGCGACTTTAAGGCTAGATGTAAGGGGTAGCCTAGCCTTATCTGTATTGATTTCGGGTATTCGGGATAGGAAACTTCTGAGTAAAGGGGCGTAAGAGTTCTTAACTTTTCTTATAAACACTCTCACCGATAAGTTGAAGGTAGAAAATGTGCCGGTAGTGAATGAATATCCGGATATATTCCCTGATGAATTAATAACTTTACCACCGGAGAGGGAGATAGAGTTCAAGATAGACTTGTTATCGGGGACGACACCTATCACCTATCTCTAAAACCCCATATCGGATGGCACCTACTGAGTTTAAGGAGTTGAAATTGCAGTTGCAAGACCTTTTGGAACGAGGGTTTATCCATGAGAGTGGATCTCCTTGGGGAGCCCCTATGCTATTTGTGAAAAAGAAAGATGGGACCTTGAGGTTGTGTATAGACTATCGGGGGTTAAACAATGTGACCATTAAGAATAAGTATCCACTGCCCCATATTGATGAATTGTTTGACTAGTTGCAAGGAGCAGTGGTCTTTTCGAAATTAGACTTCTGACAGGATTATTATTAGTTATTAATTCGGAAAGAGGACGTACCAAAGACTGCCTTCAATTCTAGATATGAGCATTTTGAATTTGCCGTTATGTCCTTTGGATTGACCAATGCCCCTGCCGCTTTTATGGATTTGATGCATCGGGTTTTCAAACCCTATTTGGATCAATTTGTCGTTGCGTTTATTGATGACATTCTGGTCTACTCAAAAACCCAAGAGGAGCATGAGCAACATCTAAAACTAGTCTTGTAAACCCTAAGAGATCATTAGCTATACGCCAAATTTAGTAAATGTGATTTTGGTTAGAGAAAATTTCTTTTCTTGGAGCATGTGATTTCGAAAGAAGGTATTTCCGTAGATTCGGCAAAAGTAGAGGCCGTAACTGAATGGAAGAGACCTGAAACTCCCATTGAAGTGCGTAGCTTTTTAGGATTGGCTAGGTACTATAGGCGTTTTATTCAGGACTTTTCCAAGCTTACCGGTCCTTTGACCGATTTAATAAAAAAGAATGGCCGTTATCTGTGGGACACTAAGTGTGAAGGTAGTTTTCAAGAATTGAAGAAAAGACTAACCGTGGCCCCTATTCTCACTTTGCCTAGCGGAAAGGATAGATTCACTGTTTATACTGATGTGTCAAAGAAAGGATTGGGGTGCGTGTTGATACAGAATAAGAATGTGATCTCGTTTGCCTCTAGAAAATTGAAACCTCACGAACAAAACTACCCTACCCATGACTTGGAGTTAGCGGCTGTAGTTTTTGCCCTGAAAAAGTGGAGGCACTACCTGTACGAGGTAACCTTTGAGGTTTATTCTGACCATAAAAGCCTTAAGTATCTGTTTTTCCAAAAAAAATTGAACATGAGGCAGCCACGATGGATGAAATTTTTGGAGGACTACGACTGTAAGATTAACTACTATCCGGGAAAAGTGAATGTAATAGCTGATGCCTTAAGTCAAAAGGCTCAAATAGCTGGGCTACTGGTCAAAGAGTGGGAGATGTTGGGAGTGGTTAGTAAGTGGAACCCTAATTTGGAACGTCAAAAGGTGACCTTTGGGAATATCCGGGTAACATCTACTATTCTTGATCGAATTAAAGAAGCCCAAGAGAAGGATTCGATGGTACAAAGTGGAAGAAAAAGGTAGAGAAGGGAGAATTACCTGATTTCAATTTGAGTCCTGAAGGAATTTTAAGGTATAGGAACCGAGTAGTGCTGCCCAAGGATGAAACTTTGAAAAGAGATATTTTGGAGGAAACCCATCGATCAAAATATACAATTCACCAGGATAGTAACAAGATGTACCAAGATTTGCGAAGGTTGTATTGGTGGGATAAAATGAAGAGGGAGATTGCTCAATATATACAAACCTGCCTGGTTTGCCAACAAGTCAAGGCTGAACACCAAAAATCTTCTGGATTGTTACAACCTCTTGAGATACCCGAATGGAAGTGGGAAAATATCACGATGGACTTTGTTTCTAGATTGCTAAGGACACAAAAGGGATATGATGCTATTTGGGTGATCGTTGATAGGTTAACCAAATCAGCCCATTTCTTGCCTGTAAATATGAAGTATTCCCTAGAAAAGTTGGCTCAACTGTATATGAATGAAATTGTGAGATTGTACGGAATTCTAGTGAGAATAGTTTTCGACCGAGATCTTCGTTTTGTGTCAAGATTTTGGCAAAAGTTTTAAGAGATCTTAGGAATTAAACTCAACCTTAGTACTACTTATCACCCCCAAACGGATGGACAGTCTGAACGAACCATTCAAACCCTTGAGGATATGCTAAGGACTTGCATCTTAGATTTTGGGGATAGTTGGGGCCAACACATGACTTTGGTGGAGTTTGCCTACAATAATAGTTACCACTCGTCAATCCAAATGGCACCATATGAAGCACTTTATGGAAGGAAGTGTCGTTCACCCATATATTGGGATGAAGTAGGGGAAAATAAGGTCTTGGACCCAACAGTCATTCCGTGGATGGAGGATGCTCAAGAAAAGATTATGTTGATACGTCAGAGACTCCAAACAACTCAAAGTCGCCAAAAGAGTTATGCGGATAACCGAAGGAAAGATTTAGAGTTTGAAATTGGAAACCGTGTTTTCCTTAAGATCACACCCTTATGAAGTGTCACAGTGGGTAGAGGAAAGAAACTTCAACCACGATTCGTAGGACCCTTTAAGATTCTCCAAAAGGTTGGAAAAGTAGCGTATCGACTCGAGTCGCTGCCAAGTTTATCCCGAATTCATGACGTCTTCCATGTCTCAATGCTTAAAAAGTACTATCCTGATCCAACCCACATTGTACAATCGGAGAAGATTGAGATAGATGAAACACTCACCTACGAAGAGAGACCTGTGCGATTACTCGATCGAAGGATTAAGGAACTGAGAAATAAACAAATCCCATTGGTGAAGGTTTTGTGGAGGAATCATGGAATAGAAGAGGCCACTTGGGAGATGGAGGAGGAGATGCAAAAGAGATATCTTGAGCTGTTTATTAACCCAGGTGAGCAATTTCGAGGGTGAAATTCTTTAAGGGGGAGAAAGTGTGAGAACCGGAAAAAAAAGAAAAAAAAAGAAAAAAAAATTGTTATTTTAGGCATTATTTTATTCCTGTGCACATTCATATTTTCTTTATTATATTAACTTTATAGATATTTTTATTAGTAAATATAGTTTTAAAATCATTTTTCTAGTATAAGTTAGTTCATGGGAAATTAGGAGGGTATGTTGGATGTGGGACCCGCTAGTGCGTTAAGTGAGAGAAATTCGGTCAATTAGGTTAAGTTATGCATAAAGGGATTTAAATACTAGGTGTTAGGAGATAATTAAAGGTTACCTAGATGGATTAACTATGGGAAGACAAGAAAATAACTTTAAGCAACAACAAAGTGCCAAGTGTCACTACCGAGTCAAAGTTAGACTTGCTTAACTTTCTTAACTTAACTAAAAGACCAATTTTGACCCAAATCATCTTCATTTTATACTCTTCTTGGCCAAACCTCACCTTGCGAGAAAAGAAAAGAAAGCTTCAACCATCTCTTCCATTTCTTACACAAATTTTGAAATCTAACCGATTAAACCTTGAATTAGTCCACAAAAGTGACTTGCTAAGGGAGTTTGAAGGTCTTGGTGGAGTTATTTTGGAAGAAAAACCCCTAAGCTACTACCTTTCTTGAGGAGTTAAGGTATTTTGCTTGGAACTCACTCTTTGTTCCTAATAATGGTCAATTGGTGACTTACGGTAGCTAACTAGGTGATTTTATGGAAGATTTCATGGATTAAGTGGAGTTAGCTAAATTTTTTATTTTTTTGGGAATTTTTCTGTTTTCATAGGATGGTTATGGTTGGCCTTGGATTGATAGCTCTAAATTGTGTATAATGAAGCTTTTGTGCGTTAATTGCTGTTATTTGTGGAAAATTTCTGCTTGTGCGGAAAATTTCAGATTTAGGGCTACTAATTAGGGCTTTCTTATGGTTGGTTGTTGAGCTTCTAATTGGCTATGATTGAGGGGTATTGTGACCCTAATGAAGTGTGTTGAATGGCTTATGAATTGTTTGTGTGCTTGTGGTTGCTTTGGAAGAATTTCAAGGGTTGTTTGTAGGATGGAAAATCTGAAATTTTATGGGAAATGCTGTGCAAATGTTGAGGATGTTGGATTCTTGTGAGTTTAGGTTGAGGTTGGATAGAAATGAAAGGTTTTGGGGTTTGTTCCTATTTTTAGCTCTAAATGTTATGTATTTTCCATTTCAAGCTATATTTGGTTTTGCCTTAATAGTTCATTTAAGAGGTATTCGACTCGTGTCTGAGTTTCAATTGTGCTTTCTTGATTGTTATAGGACGTGCCGGTGAACCGAGGCTTGCGTCGGGTAAAAACTTTGAAATTGTTTGTTTGAATTGGTGAGTGTACCTTGTATGGTTTAATGCTTAAATGATTGTTTATACTTGATTCTGTGAACTTGGTTGACTTGAATGAGACGAGAGTGTACTTCACCGCTCTTGTTCTCTTACTTGTATGACTACTACTACATTACTGTGAAACTGTACTTGTGCATGATTTAATGTCGATTGGAGGGTTGTATCCAACGATTTTATTGTGATATCTGAACTCTTACCTCATTGGTCGTTATTCGGGTCGAGCCGGCAAGGGGTTGGTCGGTTCGATAACGAACTATGAGTGACTGTTAGTCGAGTGGAGTGTTATCTCCTCGACCCTATGGTATACTCGAGTATTACCTTTTTGTTACTGTGAGGTGTTCGTACCCGGTAAGGGGATGTTCGGTGGAAGGAATGTGGTGTAAAGTGGGATCTACGGTCTTGTTCTTTACTCTAAACGTTGACGGAGTGTTGACGGGTTTGAGATCAAGTACGATAAGTGGAAAGTGGTTCTTGAGAGCCGGTCGTATCCTTTTAACTTGGTTATGTGATGAAATTTCTTATGTGTTCCTTGTCTAATCGTGCTTATCCTGGTGTGTCTTGTCGGTACCTCACAAGCGTAAGCTCACCCCCGTTACCTTTGTTTTCCTTATAGGGAAGTATTTTTTGGACCAATGATTATTTTGAAGAATGAATTGAGCTAGTATAAATACTCTTTTGTATAGCTTCTCGGGAGTTGAAAACCCTAAATATACTTTGATCCAAATATTTCCCTTTTACTTTGTACATTACAAATGTATGTATATACAACGGTTTAATCATGTTTATGTATTATATTTGGTTTGGAATGTTCATTCCCTGGGGTTATATAACGTTATCTGTATTTGATTGGGTACCGGCCGGATGGTGACGTGGCAGTCACTATTCACTTTCAGTTGCGAGTTTTTTCATTTTCCGTTTTGTGATTGTTGAATCGTTTAGGAGCAGTAATATACATATTCCGAATGTTTTAGTGTGTTTTACCGTCTTAGTAGTCCTGGCGAGAGTTGGGCAGGTAGTTCGCTAACCCCTTTGGTATGCCTTAGGGGAAGGTAGGACTGTCACAGTGCTTCATTTTGAAATCTGATGTATTGACCATTTGAGCTTTTCTCATGTTTCTTCAAATTTTATAACATTTTCCTGGTCACATAAATCCAAATTGAATTCGACCCACCATTTGATCTTAAATTCTCGAACTAAGGATAGTGGAAGTGGTGTTTCTAATTCTTGATAAATTTTAAAGTTCCTACAAAAAATCCATGGAACTTTAAATTCAATAGGGTAAAAAATAAAAAAAACCTCATGTGGTAAACCTAATAAACAGAAAAACCCCTCGTAGTTTCAAAATATACAACACAACACCCTGTACTTTGAACTAAATTGTAAAGGTGATGGAATCCGTTAAAGTTAACGGAAATGAACAAAATGACCAAAATGCCCTGATATAATTAAGTAAAAGACAGTTCAAAAAATCATTTGTTTTATTCTCTAGATAGAGAGAATTGAGGGTTAAGAGGTAGAACATGTATATTTGTTAAAAATTAGGCATAATTTTCTTTTTAGATTCCAATAAGCCATTTTCATTAAGTTTAACGGATTCCGTCACCTTTACAATTTAGTTCAAAGTACGGGGTGTCGTGTTGTATATTTTGAAACCACAAGGGGCTTTTTTACGTATTAGGTTTATTACAAGGGACTTTTTTGTATTTTACCCAATTCAATATGAAACAGAATTGGCTTTGAGTATACTTCTCCCGTGACTTTTTTGAGATAGGTCTGAAATCCCATTAATGCTGTTGGAGGTAAATTTTCTTTCTGGAGTTTGAACCAATTCCACCAATGATGATACCAAATTGAAAATTTTCTGCTGCAACTTTCTTTGAAAGTAAAAAATAAAAAATGGTTAAATGGCCTAAAGAAAATGGCATGATACCAAGCCATGTTATAGTCCTGGTATCTGGAGTAAATCTAATTGAGAATGACTTTTTTCAATGTAAATGTAAACTAAGAAGGGAGAGAAAATACTCTTTTTCATTATATTTTTAGACTACACAATGCATAAATGTATACATAAGTGTATACATAAATGCATAAATGTATACATACTCTTTTTAAATTCTAAAATCATGCTAATCTAAATCATCCTATAATATAATCAATCGTCTAATATCTGATACTATAATCAAAGTAAATCTTTTCTAATATCTACAATATCAAATCAAATCATATACCTATGATTTCTACAATATCAGATCGCATATTGTGAGGACCCGTACTTTTCTTAATTGCACGTTTTCTGCATTTTCTTTATTAGAAAATTTTTCTAGATCAATTTTATGAGTAAATATAGTTTTTAAATGATTTTTCTAGTATCGGTTAGTTTTTGAGAAATTAAGAGCGTATATCGGACGTGGGACCCACTAGTGCTCAAAATTCGGAAAATTTCGGCCAGTTAAGTTAAGTTTTGGATACTGGGTTTAATTTATCGGGTGTTATGAGATATTTAGAGGCACCAAGTGGATAGGTGTGAGAAAGACAAAAAAAGTTAGGCATGACATTAATGAGAGGGACAAGTGTCATGAAACCATTGGATGGGGACTTTGACTAACTTTTCTTAACTTTACTAAACATTCATTTTGACCAAATGTTTCTTCATTTTTCACCTTGTTGGCTGAAATTTTGAGGAGAGAAAAGAGAGGAAATCCTTCATCTTGTACTTCAATCCCTTGCTCCAATCTTGATTTCTAACCATTAAAAGTGAAGATTACTCCATCAAAGTTACTTATTAGGGAGGATTAAAGCTTCTAGTGGAGTTGTTTTGGAAGAAAAATTCCTAAGTCATCACCTTTCTTGATATTTGAAGGTATCATGTCTAGCCATCCTTCCTTTGTTCTTGATTATGTTAAATTAATGACTTGTGATAGCTAAAGAGATGTTTTAGTGGAAAATTTCTGACTTGAATGCAAAAATTTCCAGTTAGGGTTTCATTTCCTCAATTCTGCCCGTTTCTGTTTGACCAGGTTAGAGGCCGAATTGGCCTTAGCACAAAGCATGAAAGTTGTAGAGAATGATGTTTTCTAGTTACCTGTAAATTTGCAGCTCAATCTGAGCTCGGTAGCCTGTGAAAAGACCGAAATACCCCTGCTACCCTGTTTCTATCCGAGAATAGTAATCAGCTTTGGTAATTGGGTGGTTTGACTGGGAATACTACCGATTTGGTTGTTGGTGTCTTCTTAAGAATTATAGCCTTGTATCTTAGCTTTCAAATGGCTTTCGATTCACTTGAATTGGAGTTGTATATGCTGAGATAATTCGGAAATACCCAGACTGGTCCAGGTAGGAGTTCAGCGAACAGGGTTGTCTTTTCACCCAATCTGACCGTGACTTTTCACCATGATCCTTACCGAATTAGATTTTGGCCAAAACATGAAAGTTGTAGCCAATGGTATAAAATAGTAGCCTGAAAAATTTCAGCTTGATCCGACTACAGTAGCATGTGAAATGACCGAAATACCCTTGACTGTCCATGAAACCTGTTTCGCGCCCAGAATACTGTTTTTGTGTAGTTTTCCATTTTTGATCATGAAAATGCATGATTTGGCCATGGAGGTCTGCATAAGAAATGTAGAGTTGTGTTTTAGCTTCGAAACACCATAAGATACACTTCAATCGGACTTCGGTAGCCTGAATTATTGCTGTTTAACAATTGTGCGGTTAGCCAACCTGTTTGTGAGATTCTGGTTTCATATATGTCAATTTTGACCTAGTTGCACTACAAACTGGACTGAGTGGCCTTCTTCAACATTGTAGCCCTATCTGTTAGCTTCGAAACGGTGTGTCTTGCACCTTCATCCATTAATCGTAGCGCCAATGGTGCCAAAACCGCAAAATGGTGTCAAAAACTGTTTTTATCCGGAAATGTTTCTAGCTTGATTTTTGTATTTATTTTTTATTTATATGACTCTAAGCCTAGTGAATGGCTTTTGGACATGAGATTATTCTATATGAGATGTTGGGACTGTTTGTGACGACCCCACTTCTCCCAAGGGCGAACCCAAGGGTATCGGCGGGCCGCCTGCCTAGCTCGCGCCAGGACTCAAAACTTAAAGCAATAAAAGCCAGAAAATCCAAAAGAGTACTATACATACTATATACAATCCCAAAAGAGTTATAATTACATTCTCCAAAAGTACCTGCTCTTACTATTACATCCGTATAATTACAACCAAAACCAAAAGGGAGACCCTAAGAAGGGTCCTAATACAAACCACCAGAATAAAAACAAACATCCTAAAAGTTCAACTATTACAAGCCAATCTACTAAACTAGTGTATGAGCCCCAAACGTACCCGCGTCGGCCCCTGCTAAGGAAAACAAACGGAATGGGGTAAGCTAAAAGCTTAGTAAGTAAACAGGGGCAAAAGCGTAAATTTCACGTAGCAACATTTACACAGTAAGAGTAAAGCAAAAGCAGAAAAGTAACATCACATAATAAGGATACGGGTGGCTCCAAAGCCAAGTCATTTGCCATGCGTGATCTCCTGTCGACCCTCCGTCGACCATAAATAAGGTCCGTAGAACTTCACTTGTACACCCACCGACACCTTATCACCCTCACTGGCCAGTCACCTCACAAACTTGCCCAGGCGAACGAAATCACAAACTTGAGCTTGAGTCACAAGCTCGGGTCACAAAATTGGTCCACATACTCAGCGAACCGGGTTCACAAACTTGGTGACCTCAAACCAAGTTGGACTGACTTCGACCAAGCCCTAACCGGCTCGAATAGTCCCTCTAGGTATTGAGTTCAACCTCAAACTCAAAAAATTCACAAAATTATTCAAAAGTCACCCTGAGCCACCAGCTCAAGGGTTTTAGTTCCAAAATTGCTCATATACATAAGCCATGTACAAATATGTGCGCAAATTAGGGTTTAGGTCGAGCGTGATAAAGTACACTCTCGCCTAGGTACCCTTTTTACGCATAACGAAACACATAAACAACTAACACATAAGAGCGGCCTGAATACTTACTCAAAATACCAAAAGTAGTATAAAGGCGGAATTCACTTTGTGTGTTGGCTAGTAGTGGGCCCCACCGGCACCGCCTAGCTCACCACTGTCTGAAATCGAAGATTATGTCACAATATATCATAAACGGCAACTAACGTACTTAAAACAAGCAAAACGGCAAAATTGGCACGCGCAAGTGCGGGAACGGCAAAACGGCCGCACACGTCCGCGCGGAACGGCAAACGGAAATGGCCAAGTCGGCCATCTCAAACCGTTTTGGTCAAAAATTAGGCTAGGAATATCGGATCAAGGTACATGAGGTACCGTTACGAAGCTAAGAGGAAGGGCTACAATGTTCATGAAGACATCGCAACCCAGATCTCAATGGGTATAGGTGAAAATTGCGTGAAACAGTTCCAGCTGTTTCATTGCGAGTTACCAAACAGGCCCTGTTTGCAAGGCCGTAACTCACGGCTCAGAAATCGAAATTAAGAAATTCCAAAGGCATTAGAAAGCTGAGACATAAGGCTAAAACTTTCATGTTTTGGCCAAGACCTGAATCTATTCAGAACAAAACAAAATTCGAGTGCCAAAGTACCCGTCAGAACTGTCCAAATACCGGGCAGTTCTGACGATCGATATTGTTTCGATCATAACCGGAGCTACGGAACTCGGTTTTCGACGTACTTTATACCATTTCGAAGCTGAGACCAAGATCTAAATTTCCTATTAAGGAGTCGACACCCAGATCGAATGGGATCAAAACCGAAAAATCACGGCAGAAGCTAAACTAGAAAAACGCGCAGAATCAAAGGGTCAAAACAGGCTTGAGCATTTCGTCGATAACTGAGGCTACGCTAATCCGATGGACCTGAAATTTTGCAGGCATACTCAGGACTTAAGGGGCTACGACTTTCATGTTTTGAGGAATTCCTAAATCCGTACATAGCATTAAGAAAAATGAAGCCGAAGTTCAGTTTCTGGGTTGCCCTGTTTACCCATTTTGCCGGTTTCAAATGTCGCAAACATATGGTTCGTTTTCATGGTTCTTATGCAGGATTTTCAACCACTTTTGTACCAAATGAACACACATATACTAACATCTAAATGGCCTACAAATGGTCCGAAATTCCCCTCCCAAGTCAATACCAAAATACCAAATACTAACCATAACACCTAACCTAACTTCATATGCACCCATCAACTTACCCTAACATCCAACTAACCAAACCCTAGCTCTATAGCCATAAGTTCAACTAAACTAACCTCATGGAGTCTAGGGTTTCTTAACCCTAATCAGAATTTTGCTAAAAACCAACCAATCAAGTGAGGCAATTTATCAAACACAACCACTTCAAGGCAATTTCCCAATCAAACCAACTAAGGAAGCATTAAAACAAGAAACCCAAATTTTCTCTCTCTTGACCGAAATTTCCAGCAGCATAAATCACTAAAAGTTAACCATAAAACTTCCATAAAACATCAAATTCACCATATAAGTTCATAATCATAACATAATACATCATTTCCATGGCTTAAAGATCAAAACCCCAAAAGTTTAACTTTCAAGTAAGAGGCATACCTTCAATTAAGCTTTGTAGATGATTAACCTTCACTAATCAAGCACCCAAGTTGTTTCTCCAAGATCCAAACCCAAGATGGAAGCTAAAACTTGAAGATTTTTGAAGAAATTTTCTCACTTTCTCTCCCTCTCTCTCTCGGCTCTTCCTTTCTTTTTTGCTTTAGTTTTGTTTTGTTTTGTTTTCTCTTGTTTCTTATAAGTTGTAAGACAACATATAGTCAAAGCTTTGGGAGATATTTCTTATAGCTAACCAATCACAAAAATGCTTTATTTGTTGTTTAAACCCTTGCACTTTAACTTTCTCTTTCTTACACAATTTCCCTCACACATTTGATAATCTTTCAATTTACTCCATAAGTCATAACTTAATCTCTTTTAAAACATGTAATCACACTTAATTACTTCACTAATCACTTTCTCATCTTAATCACTTACACTTAAACATACTTTATCCCACATAAAAGTAGTTAAACAATAACCTTTTTGTCAAGGGCAAAATTAGGTTTAAACCCACTTAAAACTTCTAATAAATCATAACATTAGGGATTTTGCTCACTTAGGGTTTCTAACCTTCTTAAACTTAATTAATCTATACAAAATGGATTAAACCTATTCTTACCCACACTAAGACACACATTAACCTTACTAACTTTAATCACCACTCGAACTTGTAACCAATACATAACTAGGGTTTAAATCTTAAATCCCTACTTAGGGTTTTCGAAATACTCCCGAAACCAAACGTTACCGCCCAACTAATGAATATATTAACATAGAACGGACTGGGGCCTCACAATCTCCCCCACTTAGGACAATTTCGTCCTCGAAATTAATTCGTTGGTCAAAGCGTACCTTCAAAATCCACCGAAGGATTCGTCATCTCAGGTTGACCCATCGCATAGACTCTTGCTGGCCCTTTGGGTCGATTTTCCCCTGCAGTTGACGGCTTAGTTGTGGTCCCTTCAGTCGGTGACTTGAGTCCATCCTTCTGCATTTTGGGGCACCGGGCAATCAGGTGTTCGGTGCTTCCACATTTGTAGCATTTGCGTACCGAACTATTCTTCCAGCAATTTTCATCGGTGTGGTTGCCCCCACAGAAACCACAGGTTGCCTTCATGCCCACACTTGGCCCTCCACGCTGGGCACCCCGCTGGGACTCTTGCCCTACTCGACCTTTTCCAAAAGTACTCTGGTTTAGGGTTCCTACGGGTCGGGAACCATCTATTCCGCGACCTCTTTTAAAAGGTGGCTCATTTCCCGAATTTTGTCCGGTGGCAACATCGGAGCTAGGTTGCTTTCTTTTTTTTATCATGAAAAGCTTTTACCTGTCCCCTAGCTGTTTCGATTCTCTGTGCCTTTTCCAGAGCTTGACTAAAGGTGTCCAACTGGGCAGCTGCAAGTGCCTCCTGGATCTCCACATTTAAACCTTGAACGAAGCGGCGGATGCGTTTTCGCTCCGTTAGCACCAACTCCGGGGCAAAACGAGAGAGCTTTGTAAACTGGGTCTCGTACTCCGCTACACTGAATGTCCCTTGGCGCAGGCGGATGAAATCATCCTCCCGTTTTTCTTGCACAATGGGTGGTAAATATTTTTCATTAAACTCCCGTGTGAAGTTGATCCAGGTCCAAGGAGTCTGTTCGCGCTCCCACTTGGCTTTGATTACATTCCACCAGGCTCGAGCGGCCCCTTCAAACTGAAAGACCGCAAAGGATATCTGCCGCTCCTCTGAATACCTAAGCGCGGCAAATATGTCTAACATACGGTCTAGCCAACCCTCCGCTAAGTCAGGGTCGGCCCCACCGATAAACTTTGGGGGTGCGAATTTTTGGAATCGCTCCAAGGCACGGTCTTCACCCTCGTGATTGCCTGGATTATGTCCCGGATTATGTCCAGGATTCCCCATACCGCTTCCTTGGCCCTGTTGATTTGTCATTTGCTCTAGTAAATCGGCCATCCGCTGGATGGCTGTAGCGACTTGATCTTGCTCTGGTCCTTGTCCCCTTTCAGGGCTTCGTGCTTGCCCCCTACCTCCACCTCGAGTACCGGAGGCCATTTAAGTGCAAACGTCTATAGATCGTAACATTACACATAAACTTATTATCCGGACTATGAACAAAAGTACGGACGTAAAGCGTACGAACAAAAGACACACAAAGGATAAATTCAAAATGCTACTCAAATATATACATAGATATACAAAATCACACCAAAAGATTTACAGATTACCGACCTCCAGTCGGTACAAAACCCAATGTACACATGAGCACTCCGGCTCCAAGATCTAGTCGGCCAACCAAATAAAGAAAGAAAGTGGTCATGCCAGTTTTAACAAAAGGAATCTACCAGCTAATCAAAAGACGAAAGCGACCCTAAACGCCTCCCCTAGGGCCCTGGTCCCCAACGGAACCTAAAGTACCAATCTCGCCTATCTGCTCTGGCCCAGTAGCTCGCGGGGGTGCCTCCGCGGCCATATCTAGCAAGACCCCGCAGTCAAACGTGATACTCCGGGCCCTCTCCCTAAGCTGCCTCTTCAAAGAGAAGAGGTGCTGGTGTGTGTCCCGGAGGTCCCGCTCCAGGCCCCTAACGCGTAACGCCTGCCAGTGGCTAAACTGTCTAGCCTCCTCAAGCTGCTCCCTCAGAGTCTCGACCGTCCTGTCGAGGTGATAACGCTCATCATCCAATGCTAAGACTATCTCGTCGGGATAGCCGTAAGTATACCAACACGCGCAGGGTCGGCGCGACACCTGGCCGAAGGGGGAGTACAAAGTGTAAGGCTCTCCCAGCCTCTGTCGATAACGGATAGCCCGCTTACGCAGCGGTCGATCCTCTGGGCCCCTCCTACTCGAACTGCCTGGGTCCATACCTACAAAACATTAAGTCATCAGTCAACCGGCATTTCAACTTAAAAGATATCATTCAACTTAAAAGAATCCAATATGCCTAATGCCTATCGCGTATGTCCCACAATTGCCCAAGTCCTCTAACCTAGGCGCTCTGATACCAACTGTGACGACCCCACTTCTCCCAAGGGCGAACCCAAGGGTATCGGCGGGCCGCCTGCCTAGCTCGCGCCAGGACTCAAAACTTAAAGCAATAAAAGCCAGAAAATCCAAAAGAGTACTATACATACTATATACAATCCCAAAAGAGTTATAATTACATTCTCCAAAAGTACCTGCTCTTACTATTACATCCGTATAATTACAACCAAAACCAAAAGGGAGACCCTAAGAAGGGTCCTAATACAAACCACCAGAATAAAAACAAACATCCTAAAAGTTCAACTATTACAAGCCAATCTACTAAACTAGTGTATGAGCCCCAAACGTACCCGCGTCGGCCCCTGCTAAGGAAAACAAACGGAATGGGGTAAGCTAAAAGCTTAGTAAGTAAACAGGGGCAAAAGCGTAAATTTCACGTAGCAACATTTACACAGTAAGAGTAAAGCAAAAGCAGAAAAGTAACATCACATAATAAGGATACGGGTGGCTCCAAAGCCAAGTCATTTGCCATGCGTGATCTCCTGTCGACCCTCCGTCGACCATAAATAAGGTCCGTAGAACTTCACTTGTACACCCACCGACACCTTATCACCCTCACTGGCCAGTCACCTCACAAACTTGCCCAGGCGAACGAAATCACAAACTTGAGCTTGAGTCACAAGCTCGGGTCACAAAATTGGTCCACATACTCAGCGAACCGGGTTCACAAACTTGGTGACCTCAAACCAAGTTGGACTGACTTCGACCAAGCCCTAACCGGCTCGAATAGTCCCTCTAGGTATTGAGTTCAACCTCAAACTCACAAAATTCACAAAATTATTCAAAAGTCACCCTGAGCCACGAGCTCAAGGGTTTTAGTTCCAAAATTGCTCATATACATAAGCCATGTACAAATATGTGCGCAAATTAGGGTTTAGGTCGAGCGTGATAAAGTACACTCTCGCCTAGGTACCCTTTTTACGCATAACGAAACACATAAACAACTAACACATAAGAGCGGCCTGAATACTTACTCAAAATACCAAAAGTAGTATAAAGGCGGAATTCACTTTGTGTGTTGGCTAGTAGTGGGCCCCACCGGCACCGCCTAGCTCACCACTGTCTGAAATCGAAGATTATGTCACAATATATCATAAACGGCAACTAACGTACTTAAAACAAGCAAAACGGCAAAATTGGCACGCGCAAGTGCGGGAACGGCAAAACGGCCGCACACGTCCGCGCGGAACGGCAAACGGAAATGGCCAAGTCGGCCATCTCAAACCGTTTTGGTCAAAAATTAGGCTAGGAATATCGGATCAAGGTACATGAGGTACCGTTACGAAGCTAAGAGGAAGGGCTACAATGTTCATGAAGACATCGCAACCCAGATCTCAATGGGTATAGGTGAAAATTGCGTGAAACAGTTCCAGCTGTTTCATTGCGAGTTACCAAACAGGCCCTGTTTGCAAGGCCGTAACTCACGGCTCAGAAATCGAAATTAAGAAATTCCAAAGGCATTAGAAAGCTGAGACATAAGGCTAAAACTTTCATGTTTTGGCCAAGACCTGAATCTATTCAGAACAAAACAAAATTCGAGTGCCAAAGTACCCGTCAGAACTGTCCAAATACCGGGCAGTTCTGACGATCGATATTGTTTCGATCATAACCGGAGCTACGGAACTCGGTTTTCGACGTACTTTATACCATTTCGAAGCTGAGACCAAGATCTAAATTTCCTATTAAGGAGTCGACACCCAGATCGAATGGGATCAAAACCGAAAAATCACGGCAGAAGATAAACTAGAAAAACGCGCAGAATCAAAGGGTCAAAACAGGCTTGAGCATTTCGTCGATAACTGAGGCTACGCTAATCCGATGGACCTGAAATTTTGCAGGCATACTCAGGACTTAAGGGGCTACGACTTTCATGTTTTGAGGAATTCCTAAATCCGTACATAGCATTAAGAAAAATGAAGCCGAAGTTCAGTTTCTGGGTTGCCCTGTTTACCCATTTTGCCGGTTTCAAATGTCGCAAACATATGGTTCGTTTTCATGGTTCTTATGCAGGATTTTCAACCACTTTTGTACCAAATGAACACACATATACTAACATCTAAATGGCCTACAAATGGTCCGAAATTCCCCTCCCAAGTCAATACCAAAATACCAAATACTAACCATAACACCTAACCTAACTTCATATGCACCCATCAACTTACCCTAACATCCAACTAACCAAACCCTAGCTCTATAGCCATAAGTTCAACTAAACTAACCTCATGGAGTCTAGGGTTTCTTAACCCTAATCAGAATTTTGCTAAAAACCAACCAATCAAGTGAGGCAATTTATCAAACACAACCACTTCAAGGCAATTTCCCAATCAAACCAACTAAGGAAGCATTAAAACAAGAAACCCAAATTTTCTCTCTCTTGACCGAAATTTCCAGCAGCATAAATCACTAAAAGTTAACCATAAAACTTCCATAAAACATCAAATTCACCATATAAGTTCATAATCATAACATAATACATCATTTCCATGGCTTAAAGATCAAAACCCCAAAAGTTTAACTTTCAAGTAAGAGGCATACCTTCAATTAAGCTTTGTAGATGATTAACCTTCACTAATCAAGCACCCAAGTTGTTTCTCCAAGATCCAAACCCAAGATGGAAGCTAAAACTTGAAGATTTTTGAAGAAATTTTCTCACTTTCTCTCCCTCTCTCTCTCGGCTCTTCCTTTCTTTTTTGCTTTAGTTTTGTTTTGTTTTGTTTTCTCTTGTTTCTTATAAGTTGTAAGACAACATATAGTCAAAGCTTTGGGAGATATTTCTTATAGCTAACCAATCACAAAAATGCTTTATTTGTTGTTTAAACCCTTGCACTTTAACTTTCTCTTTCTTACACAATTTCCCTCACACATTTGATAATCTTTCAATTTACTCCATAAGTCATAACTTAATCTCTTTTAAAACATGTAATCACACTTAATTACTTCACTAATCACTTTCTCATCTTAATCACTTACACTTAAACATACTTTATCCCACATAAAAGTAGTTAAACAATAACCTTTTTGTCAAGGGCAAAATTAGGTTTAAACCCACTTAAAACTTCTAATAAATCATAACATTAGGGATTTTGCTCACTTAGGGTTTCTAACCTTCTTAAACTTAATTAATCTATACAAAATGGATTAAACCTATTCTTACCCACACTAAGACACACATTAACCTTACTAACTTTAATCACCACTCGAACTTGTAACCAATACATAACTAGGGTTTAAATCTTAAATCCCTACTTAGGGTTTTCGAAATACTCCCGAAACCAAACGTTACCGCCCAACTAATGAATATATTAACATAGAACGGACTGGGGCCTCACAATCTCCCCCACTTAGGACAATTTCGTCCTCGAAATTAATTCGTTGGTCAAAGCGTACCTTCAAAATCCACCGAAGGATTCGTCATCTCAGGTTGACCCATCGCATAGACTCTTGCTGGCCCTTTGGGTCGATTTTCCCCTGCAGTTGACGGCTTAGTTGTGGTCCCTTCAGTCGGTGACTTGAGTCCATCCTTCTGCATTTTGGGGCACCGGGCAATCAGGTGTTCGGTGCTTCCACATTTGTAGCATTTGCGTACCGAACTATTCTTCCAGCAATTTTCATCGGTGTGGTTGCCCCCACAGAAACCACAGGTTGCCTTCATGCCCACACTTGGCCCTCCACGCTGGGCACCCCGCTGGGACTCTTGCCCTACTCGACCTTTTCCAAAAGTACTCTGGTTTAGGGTTCCTACGGGTCGGGAACCATCTATTCCGCGACCTCTTTTAAAAGGTGGCTCATTTCCCGAATTTTGTCCGGTGGCAACATCGGAGCTAGGTTGCTTTCTTTTTTTTATCATGAAAAGCTTTTACCTGTCCCCTAGCTGTTTCGATTCTCTGTGCCTTTTCCAGAGCTTGACTAAAGGTGTCCAACTGGGCAGCTGCAAGTGCCTCCTGGATCTCCACATTTAAACCTTGAACGAAGCGGCGGATGCGTTTTCGCTCCGTTAGCACCAACTCCGGGGCAAAACGAGAGAGCTTTGTAAACTGGGTCTCGTACTCCGCTACACTGAATGTCCCTTGGCGCAGGCGGATGAAATCATCCTCCCGTTTTTCTTGCACAATGGGTGGTAAATATTTTTCATTAAACTCCCGTGTGAAGTTGATCCAGGTCCAAGGAGTCTGTTCGCGCTCCCACTTGGCTTTGATTACATTCCACCAGGCTCGAGCGGCCCCTTCAAACTGAAAGACCGCAAAGGATATCTGCCGCTCCTCTGAATACCTAAGCGCGGCAAATATGTCTAACATACGGTCTAGCCAACCCTCCGCTAAGTCAGGGTCGGCCCCACCGATAAACTTTGGGGGTGCGAATTTTTGGAATCGCTCCAAGGCACGGTCTTCACCCTCGTGATTGCCTGGATTATGTCCCGGATTATGTCCAGGATTCCCCATACCGCTTCCTTGGCCCTGTTGATTTGTCATTTGCTCTAGTAAATCGGCCATCCGCTGGATGGCTGTAGCGACTTGATCTTGCTCTGGTCCTTGTCCCCTTTCAGGGCTTCGTGCTTGCCCCCTACCTCCACCTCGAGTACCGGAGGCCATTTAAGTGCAAACGTCTATAGATCGTAACATTACACATAAACTTATTATCCGGACTATGAACAAAAGTACGGACGTAAAGCGTACGAACAAAAGACACACAAAGGATAAATTCAAAATGCTACTCAAATATATACATAGATATACAAAATCACACCAAAAGATTTACAGATTACCGACCTCCAGTCGGTACAAAACCCAATGTACACATGAGCACTCCGGCTCCAAGATCTAGTCGGCCAACCAAATAAAGAAAGAAAGTGGTCATGCCAGTTTTAACAAAAGGAATCTACCAGCTAATCAAAAGACGAAAGCGACCCTAAACGCCTCCCCTAGGGCCCTGGTCCCCAACGGAACCTAAAGTACCAATCTCGCCTATCTGCTCTGGCCCAGTAGCTCGCGGGGGTGCCTCCGCGGCCATATCTAGCAAGACCCCGCAGTCAAACGTGATACTCCGGGCCCTCTCCCTAAGCTGCCTCTTCAAAGAGAAGAGGTGCTGGTGTGTGTCCCGGAGGTCCCGCTCCAGGCCCCTAACGCGTAACGCCTGCCAGTGGCTAAACTGTCTAGCCTCCTCAAGCTGCTCCCTCAGAGTCTCGACCGTCCTGTCGAGGTGATAACGCTCATCATCCAATGCTAAGACTATCTCGTCGGGATAGCCGTAAGTATACCAACACGCGCAGGGTCGGCGCGACACCTGGCCGAAGGGGGAGTACAAAGTGTAAGGCTCTCCCAGCCTCTGTCGATAACGGATAGCCCGCTTACGCAGCGGTCGATCCTCTGGGCCCCTCCTACTCGAACTGCCTGGGTCCATACCTACAAAACATTAAGTCATCAGTCAACCGGCATTTCAACTTAAAAGATATCATTCAACTTAAAAGAATCCAATATGCCTAATGCCTATCGCGTATGTCCCACAATTGCCCAAGTCCTCTAACCTAGGCGCTCTGATACCAACTGTGACGACCCCACTTCTCCCAAGGGCGAACCCAAGGGTATCGGCGGGCCGCCTGCCTAGCTCGCGCCAGGACTCAAAACTTAAAGCAATAAAAGCCAGAAAATCCAAAAGAGTACTATACATACTATATACAATCCCAAAAGAGTTATAATTACATTCTCCAAAAGTACCTGCTCTTACTATTACATCCGTATAATTACAACCAAAACCAAAAGGGAGACCCTAAGAAGGGTCCTAATACAAACCACCAGAATAAAAACAAACATCCTAAAAGTTCAACTATTACAAGCCAATCTACTAAACTAGTGTATGAGCCCCAAACGTACCCGCGTCGGCCCCTGCTAAGGAAAACAAACGGAATGGGGTAAGCTAAAAGCTTAGTAAGTAAACAGGGGCAAAAGCGTAAATTTCACGTAGCAACATTTACACAGTAAGAGTAAAGCAAAAGCAGAAAAGTAACATCACATAATAAGGATACGGGTGGCTCCAAAGCCAAGTCATTTGCCATGCGTGATCTCCTGTCGACCCTCCGTCGACCATAAATAAGGTCCGTAGAACTTCACTTGTACACCCACCGACACCTTATCACCCTCACTGGCCAGTCACCTCACAAACTTGCCCAGGCGAACGAAATCACAAACTTGAGCTTGAGTCACAAGCTCGGGTCACAAAATTGGTCCACATACTCAGCGAACCGGGTTCACAAACTTGGTGACCTCAAACCAAGTTGGACTGACTTCGACCAAGCCCTAACCGGCTCGAATAGTCCCTCTAGGTATTGAGTTCAACCTCAAACTCACAAAATTCACAAAATTATTCAAAAGTCACCCTGAGCCACGAGCTCAAGGGTTTTAGTTCCAAAATTGCTCATATACATAAGCCATGTACAAATATGTGCGCAAATTAGGGTTTAGGTCGAGCGTGATAAAGTACACTCTCGCCTAGGTACCCTTTTTACGCATAACGAAACACATAAACAACTAACACATAAGAGCGGCCTGAATACTTACTCAAAATACCAAAAGTAGTATAAAGGCGGAATTCACTTTGTGTGTTGGCTAGTAGTGGGCCCCACCGGCACCGCCTAGCTCACCACTGTCTGAAATCGAAGATTATGTCACAATATATCATAAACGGCAACTAACGTACTTAAAACAAGCAAAACGGCAAAATTGGCACGCGCAAGTGCGGGAACGGCAAAACGGCCGCACACGTCCGCGCGGAACGGCAAACGGAAATGGCCAAGTCGGCCATCTCAAACCGTTTTGGTCAAAAATTAGGCTAGGAATATCGGATCAAGGTACATGAGGTACCGTTACGAAGCTAAGAGGAAGGGCTACAATGTTCATGAAGACATCGCAACCCAGATCTCAATGGGTATAGGTGAAAATTGCGTGAAACAGTTCCAGCTGTTTCATTGCGAGTTACCAAACAGGCCCTGTTTGCAAGGCCGTAACTCACGGCTCAGAAATCGAAATTAAGAAATTCCAAAGGCATTAGAAAGCTGAGACATAAGGCTAAAACTTTCATGTTTTGGCCAAGACCTGAATCTATTCAGAACAAAACAAAATTCGAGTGCCAAAGTACCCGTCAGAACTGTCCAAATACCGGGCAGTTCTGACGATCGATATTGTTTCGATCATAACCGGAGCTACGGAACTCGGTTTTCGACGTACTTTATACCATTTCGAAGCTGAGACCAAGATCTAAATTTCCTATTAAGGAGTCGACACCCAGATCGAATGGGATCAAAACCGAAAAATCACGGCAGAAGCTAAACTAGAAAAACGCGCAGAATCAAAGGGTCAAAACAGGCTTGAGCATTTCGTCGATAACTGAGGCTACGCTAATCCGATGGACCTGAAATTTTGCAGGCATACTCAGGACTTAAGGGGCTACGACTTTCATGTTTTGAGGAATTCCTAAATCCGTACATAGCATTAAGAAAAATGAAGCCGAAGTTCAGTTTCTGGGTTGCCCTGTTTACCCATTTTGCCGGTTTCAAATGTCGCAAACATATGGTTCGTTTTCATGGTTCTTATGCAGGATTTTCAACCACTTTTGTACCAAATGAACACACATATACTAACATCTAAATGGCCTACAAATGGTCCGAAATTCCCCTCCCAAGTCAATACCAAAATACCAAATACTAACCATAACACCTAACCTAACTTCATATGCACCCATCAACTTACCCTAACATCCAACTAACCAAACCCTAGCTCTATAGCCATAAGTTCAACTAAACTAACCTCATGGAGTCTAGGGTTTCTTAACCCTAATCAGAATTTTGCTAAAAACCAACCAATCAAGTGAGGCAATTTATCAAACACAACCACTTCAAGGCAATTTCCCAATCAAACCAACTAAGGAAGCATTAAAACAAGAAACCCAAATTTTCTCTCTCTTGACCGAAATTTCCAGCAGCATAAATCACTAAAAGTTAACCATAAAACTTCCATAAAACATCAAATTCACCATATAAGTTCATAATCATAACATAATACATCATTTCCATGGCTTAAAGATCAAAACCCCAAAAGTTTAACTTTCAAGTAAGAGGCATACCTTCAATTAAGCTTTGTAGATGATTAACCTTCACTAATCAAGCACCCAAGTTGTTTCTCCAAGATCCAAACCCAAGATGGAAGCTAAAACTTGAAGATTTTTGAAGAAATTTTCTCACTTTCTCTCCCTCTCTCTCTCGGCTCTTCCTTTCTTTTTTGCTTTAGTTTTGTTTTGTTTTGTTTTCTCTTGTTTCTTATAAGTTGTAAGACAACATATAGTCAAAGCTTTGGGAGATATTTCTTATAGCTAACCAATCACAAAAATGCTTTATTTGTTGTTTAAACCCTTGCACTTTAACTTTCTCTTTCTTACACAATTTCCCTCACACATTTGATAATCTTTCAATTTACTCCATAAGTCATAACTTAATCTCTTTTAAAACATGTAATCACACTTAATTACTTCACTAATCACTTTCTCATCTTAATCACTTACACTTAAACATACTTTATCCCACATAAAAGTAGTTAAACAATAACCTTTTTGTCAAGGGCAAAATTAGGTTTAAACCCACTTAAAACTTCTAATAAATCATAACATTAGGGATTTTGCTCACTTAGGGTTTCTAACCTTCTTAAACTTAATTAATCTATACAAAATGGATTAAACCTATTCTTACCCACACTAAGACACACATTAACCTTACTAACTTTAATCACCACTCGAACTTGTAACCAATACATAACTAGGGTTTAAATCTTAAATCCCTACTTAGGGTTTTCGAAATACTCCCGAAACCAAACGTTACCGCCCAACTAATGAATATATTAACATAGAACGGACTGGGGCCTCACAATCTCCCCCACTTAGGACAATTTCGTCCTCGAAATTAATTCGTTGGTCAAAGCGTACCTTCAAAATCCACCGAAGGATTCGTCATCTCAGGTTGACCCATCGCATAGACTCTTGCTGGCCCTTTGGGTCGATTTTCCCCTGCAGTTGACGGCTTAGTTGTGGTCCCTTCAGTCGGTGACTTGAGTCCATCCTTCTGCATTTTGGGGCACCGGGCAATCAGGTGTTCGGTGCTTCCACATTTGTAGCATTTGCGTACCGAACTATTCTTCCAGCAATTTTCATCGGTGTGGTTGCCCCCACAGAAACCACAGGTTGCCTTCATGCCCACACTTGGCCCTCCACGCTGGGCACCCCGCTGGGACTCTTGCCCTACTCGACCTTTTCCAAAAGTACTCTGGTTTAGGGTTCCTACGGGTCGGGAACCATCTATTCCGCGACCTCTTTTAAAAGGTGGCTCATTTCCCGAATTTTGTCCGGTGGCAACATCGGAGCTAGGTTGCTTTCTTTTTTTTATCATGAAAAGCTTTTACCTGTCCCCTAGCTGTTTCGATTCTCTGTGCCTTTTCCAGAGCTTGACTAAAGGTGTCCAACTGGGCAGCTGCAAGTGCCTCCTGGATCTCCACATTTAAACCTTGAACGAAGCGGCGGATGCGTTTTCGCTCCGTTAGCACCAACTCCGGGGCAAAACGAGAGAGCTTTGTAAACTGGGTCTCGTACTCCGCTACACTGAATGTCCCTTGGCGCAGGCGGATGAAATCATCCTCCCGTTTTTCTTGCACAATGGGTGGTAAATATTTTTCATTAAACTCCCGTGTGAAGTTGATCCAGGTCCAAGGAGTCTGTTCGCGCTCCCACTTGGCTTTGATTACATTCCACCAGGCTCGAGCGGCCCCTTCAAACTGAAAGACCGCAAAGGATATCTGCCGCTCCTCTGAATACCTAAGCGCGGCAAATATGTCTAACATACGGTCTAGCCAACCCTCCGCTAAGTCAGGGTCGGCCCCACCGATAAACTTTGGGGGTGCGAATTTTTGGAATCGCTCCAAGGCACGGTCTTCACCCTCGTGATTGCCTGGATTATGTCCCGGATTATGTCCAGGATTCCCCATACCGCTTCCTTGGCCCTGTTGATTTGTCATTTGCTCTAGTAAATCGGCCATCCGCTGGATGGCTGTAGCGACTTGATCTTGCTCTGGTCCTTGTCCCCTTTCAGGGCTTCGTGCTTGCCCCCTACCTCCACCTCGAGTACCGGAGGCCATTTAAGTGCAAACGTCTATAGATCGTAACATTACACATAAACTTATTATCCGGACTATGAACAAAAGTACGGACGTAAAGCGTACGAACAAAAGACACACAAAGGATAAATTCAAAATGCTACTCAAATATATACATAGATATACAAAATCACACCAAAAGATTTACAGATTACCGACCTCCAGTCGGTACAAAACCCAATGTACACATGAGCACTCCGGCTCCAAGATCTAGTCGGCCAACCAAATAAAGAAAGAAAGTGGTCATGCCAGTTTTAACAAAAGGAATCTACCAGCTAATCAAAAGACGAAAGCGACCCTAAACGCCTCCCCTAGGGCCCTGGTCCCCAACGGAACCTAAAGTACCAATCTCGCCTATCTGCTCTGGCCCAGTAGCTCGCGGGGGTGCCTCCGCGGCCATATCTAGCAAGACCCCGCAGTCAAACGTGATACTCCGGGCCCTCTCCCTAAGCTGCCTCTTCAAAGAGAAGAGGTGCTGGTGTGTGTCCCGGAGGTCCCGCTCCAGGCCCCTAACGCGTAACGCCTGCCAGTGGCTAAACTGTCTAGCCTCCTCAAGCTGCTCCCTCAGAGTCTCGACCGTCCTGTCGAGGTGATAACGCTCATCATCCAATGCTAAGACTATCTCGTCGGGATAGCCGTAAGTATACCAACACGCGCAGGGTCGGCGCGACACCTGGCCGAAGGGGGAGTACAAAGTGTAAGGCTCTCCCAGCCTCTGTCGATAACGGATAGCCCGCTTACGCAGCGGTCGATCCTCTGGGCCCCTCCTACTCGAACTGCCTGGGTCCATACCTACAAAACATTAAGTCATCAGTCAACCGGCATTTCAACTTAAAAGATATCATTCAACTTAAAAGAATCCAATATGCCTAATGCCTATCGCGTATGTCCCACAATTGCCCAAGTCCTCTAACCTAGGCGCTCTGATACCAACTGTGACGACCCCACTTCTCCCAAGGGCGAACCCAAGGGTATCGGCGGGCCGCCTGCCTAGCTCGCGCCAGGACTCAAAACTTAAAGCAATAAAAGCCAGAAAATCCAAAAGAGTACTATACATACTATATACAATCCCAAAAGAGTTATAATTACATTCTCCAAAAGTACCTGCTCTTACTATTACATCCGTATAATTACAACCAAAACCAAAAGGGAGACCCTAAGAAGGGTCCTAATACAAACCACCAGAATAAAAACAAACATCCTAAAAGTTCAACTATTACAAGCCAATCTACTAAACTAGTGTATGAGCCCCAAACGTACCCGCGTCGGCCCCTGCTAAGGAAAACAAACGGAATGGGGTAAGCTAAAAGCTTAGTAAGTAAACAGGGGCAAAAGCGTAAATTTCACGTAGCAACATTTACACAGTAAGAGTAAAGCAAAAGCAGAAAAGTAACATCACATAATAAGGATACGGGTGGCTCCAAAGCCAAGTCATTTGCCATGCGTGATCTCCTGTCGACCCTCCGTCGACCATAAATAAGGTCCGTAGAACTTCACTTGTACACCCACCGACACCTTATCACCCTCACTGGCCAGTCACCTCACAAACTTGCCCAGGCGAACGAAATCACAAACTTGAGCTTGAGTCACAAGCTCGGGTCACAAAATTGGTCCACATACTCAGCGAACCGGGTTCACAAACTTGGTGACCTCAAACCAAGTTGGACTGACTTCGACCAAGCCCTAACCGGCTCGAATAGTCCCTCTAGGTATTGAGTTCAACCTCAAACTCACAAAATTCACAAAATTATTCAAAAGTCACCCTGAGCCACGAGCTCAAGGGTTTTAGTTCCAAAATTGCTCATATACATAAGCCATGTACAAATATGTGCGCAAATTAGGGTTTAGGTCGAGCGTGATAAAGTACACTCTCGCCTAGGTACCCTTTTTACGCATAACGAAACACATAAACAACTAACACATAAGAGCGGCCTGAATACTTACTCAAAATACCAAAAGTAGTATAAAGGCGGAATTCACTTTGTGTGTTGGCTAGTAGTGGGCCCCACCGGCACCGCCTAGCTCACCACTGTCTGAAATCGAAGATTATGTCACAATATATCATAAACGGCAACTAACGTACTTAAAACAAGCAAAACGGCAAAATTGGCACGCGCAAGTGCGGGAACGGCAAAACGGCCGCACACGTCCGCGCGGAACGGCAAACGGAAATGGCCAAGTCGGCCATCTCAAACCGTTTTGGTCAAAAATTAGGCTAGGAATATCGGATCAAGGTACATGAGGTACCGTTACGAAGCTAAGAGGAAGGGCTACAATGTTCATGAAGACATCGCAACCCAGATCTCAATGGGTATAGGTGAAAATTGCGTGAAACAGTTCCAGCTGTTTCATTGCGAGTTACCAAACAGGCCCTGTTTGCAAGGCCGTAACTCACGGCTCAGAAATCGAAATTAAGAAATTCCAAAGGCATTAGAAAGCTGAGACATAAGGCTAAAACTTTCATGTTTTGGCCAAGACCTGAATCTATTCAGAACAAAACAAAATTCGAGTGCCAAAGTACCCGTCAGAACTGTCCAAATACCGGGCAGTTCTGACGATCGATATTGTTTCGATCATAACCGGAGCTACGGAACTCGGTTTTCGACGTACTTTATACCATTTCGAAGCTGAGACCAAGATCTAAATTTCCTATTAAGGAGTCGACACCCAGATCGAATGGGATCAAAACCGAAAAATCACGGCAGAAGCTAAACTAGAAAAACGCGCAGAATCAAAGGGTCAAAACAGGCTTGAGCATTTCGTCGATAACTGAGGCTACGCTAATCCGATGGACCTGAAATTTTGCAGGCATACTCAGGACTTAAGGGGCTACGACTTTCATGTTTTGAGGAATTCCTAAATCCGTACATAGCATTAAGAAAAATGAAGCCGAAGTTCAGTTTCTGGGTTGCCCTGTTTACCCATTTTGCCGGTTTCAAATGTCGCAAACATATGGTTCGTTTTCATGGTTCTTATGCAGGATTTTCAACCACTTTTGTACCAAATGAACACACATATACTAACATCTAAATGGCCTACAAATGGTCCGAAATTCCCCTCCCAAGTCAATACCAAAATACCAAATACTAACCATAACACCTAACCTAACTTCATATGCACCCATCAACTTACCCTAACATCCAACTAACCAAACCCTAGCTCTATAGCCATAAGTTCAACTAAACTAACCTCATGGAGTCTAGGGTTTCTTAACCCTAATCAGAATTTTGCTAAAAACCAACCAATCAAGTGAGGCAATTTATCAAACACAACCACTTCAAGGCAATTTCCCAATCAAACCAACTAAGGAAGCATTAAAACAAGAAACCCAAATTTTCTCTCTCTTGACCGAAATTTCCAGCAGCATAAATCACTAAAAGTTAACCATAAAACTTCCATAAAACATCAAATTCACCATATAAGTTCATAATCATAACATAATACATCATTTCCATGGCTTAAAGATCAAAACCCCAAAAGTTTAACTTTCAAGTAAGAGGCATACCTTCAATTAAGCTTTGTAGATGATTAACCTTCACTAATCAAGCACCCAAGTTGTTTCTCCAAGATCCAAACCCAAGATGGAAGCTAAAACTTGAAGATTTTTGAAGAAATTTTCTCACTTTCTCTCCCTCTCTCTCTCGGCTCTTCCTTTCTTTTTTGCTTTAGTTTTGTTTTGTTTTGTTTTCTCTTGTTTCTTATAAGTTGTAAGACAACATATAGTCAAAGCTTTGGGAGATATTTCTTATAGCTAACCAATCACAAAAATGCTTTATTTGTTGTTTAAACCCTTGCACTTTAACTTTCTCTTTCTTACACAATTTCCCTCACACATTTGATAATCTTTCAATTTACTCCATAAGTCATAACTTAATCTCTTTTAAAACATGTAATCACACTTAATTACTTCACTAATCACTTTCTCATCTTAATCACTTACACTTAAACATACTTTATCCCACATAAAAGTAGTTAAACAATAACCTTTTTGTCAAGGGCAAAATTAGGTTTAAACCCACTTAAAACTTCTAATAAATCATAACATTAGGGATTTTGCTCACTTAGGGTTTCTAACCTTCTTAAACTTAATTAATCTATACAAAATGGATTAAACCTATTCTTACCCACACTAAGACACACATTAACCTTACTAACTTTAATCACCACTCGAACTTGTAACCAATACATAACTAGGGTTTAAATCTTAAATCCCTACTTAGGGTTTTCGAAATACTCCCGAAACCAAACGTTACCGCCCAACTAATGAATATATTAACATAGAACGGACTGGGGCCTCACAATCTCCCCCACTTAGGACAATTTCGTCCTCGAAATTAATTCGTTGGTCAAAGCGTACCTTCAAAATCCACCGAAGGATTCGTCATCTCAGGTTGACCCATCGCATAGACTCTTGCTGGCCCTTTGGGTCGATTTTCCCCTGCAGTTGACGGCTTAGTTGTGGTCCCTTCAGTCGGTGACTTGAGTCCATCCTTCTGCATTTTGGGGCACCGGGCAATCAGGTGTTCGGTGCTTCCACATTTGTAGCATTTGCGTACCGAACTATTCTTCCAGCAATTTTCATCGGTGTGGTTGCCCCCACAGAAACCACAGGTTGCCTTCATGCCCACACTTGGCCCTCCACGCTGGGCACCCCGCTGGGACTCTTGCCCTACTCGACCTTTTCCAAAAGTACTCTGGTTTAGGGTTCCTACGGGTCGGGAACCATCTATTCCGCGACCTCTTTTAAAAGGTGGCTCATTTCCCGAATTTTGTCCGGTGGCAACATCGGAGCTAGGTTGCTTTCTTTTTTTTATCATGAAAAGCTTTTACCTGTCCCCTAGCTGTTTCGATTCTCTGTGCCTTTTCCAGAGCTTGACTAAAGGTGTCCAACTGGGCAGCTGCAAGTGCCTCCTGGATCTCCACATTTAAACCTTGAACGAAGCGGCGGATGCGTTTTCGCTCCGTTAGCACCAACTCCGGGGCAAAACGAGAGAGCTTTGTAAACTGGGTCTCGTACTCCGCTACACTGAATGTCCCTTGGCGCAGGCGGATGAAATCATCCTCCCGTTTTTCTTGCACAATGGGTGGTAAATATTTTTCATTAAACTCCCGTGTGAAGTTGATCCAGGTCCAAGGAGTCTGTTCGCGCTCCCACTTGGCTTTGATTACATTCCACCAGGCTCGAGCGGCCCCTTCAAACTGAAAGACCGCAAAGGATATCTGCCGCTCCTCTGAATACCTAAGCGCGGCAAATATGTCTAACATACGGTCTAGCCAACCCTCCGCTAAGTCAGGGTCGGCCCCACCGATAAACTTTGGGGGTGCGAATTTTTGGAATCGCTCCAAGGCACGGTCTTCACCCTCGTGATTGCCTGGATTATGTCCCGGATTATGTCCAGGATTCCCCATACCGCTTCCTTGGCCCTGTTGATTTGTCATTTGCTCTAGTAAATCGGCCATCCGCTGGATGGCTGTAGCGACTTGATCTTGCTCTGGTCCTTGTCCCCTTTCAGGGCTTCGTGCTTGCCCCCTACCTCCACCTCGAGTACCGGAGGCCATTTAAGTGCAAACGTCTATAGATCGTAACATTACACATAAACTTATTATCCGGACTATGAACAAAAGTACGGACGTAAAGCGTACGAACAAAAGACACACAAAGGATAAATTCAAAATGCTACTCAAATATATACATAGATATACAAAATCACACCAAAAGATTTACAGATTACCGACCTCCAGTCGGTACAAAACCCAATGTACACATGAGCACTCCGGCTCCAAGATCTAGTCGGCCAACCAAATAAAGAAAGAAAGTGGTCATGCCAGTTTTAACAAAAGGAATCTACCAGCTAATCAAAAGACGAAAGCGACCCTAAACGCCTCCCCTAGGGCCCTGGTCCCCAACGGAACCTAAAGTACCAATCTCGCCTATCTGCTCTGGCCCAGTAGCTCGCGGGGGTGCCTCCGCGGCCATATCTAGCAAGACCCCGCAGTCAAACGTGATACTCCGGGCCCTCTCCCTAAGCTGCCTCTTCAAAGAGAAGAGGTGCTGGTGTGTGTCCCGGAGGTCCCGCTCCAGGCCCCTAACGCGTAACGCCTGCCAGTGGCTAAACTGTCTAGCCTCCTCAAGCTGCTCCCTCAGAGTCTCGACCGTCCTGTCGAGGTGATAACGCTCATCATCCAATGCTAAGACTATCTCGTCGGGATAGCCGTAAGTATACCAACACGCGCAGGGTCGGCGCGACACCTGGCCGAAGGGGGAGTACAAAGTGTAAGGCTCTCCCAGCCTCTGTCGATAACGGATAGCCCGCTTACGCAGCGGTCGATCCTCTGGGCCCCTCCTACTCGAACTGCCTGGGTCCATACCTACAAAACATTAAGTCATCAGTCAACCGGCATTTCAACTTAAAAGATATCATTCAACTTAAAAGAATCCAATATGCCTAATGCCTATCGCGTATGTCCCACAATTGCCCAAGTCCTCTAACCTAGGCGCTCTGATACCAACTGTGACGACCCCACTTCTCCCAAGGGCGAACCCAAGGGTATCGGCGGGCCGCCTGCCTAGCTCGCGCCAGGACTCAAAACTTAAAGCAATAAAAGCCAGAAAATCCAAAAGAGTACTATACATACTATATACAATCCCAAAAGAGTTATAATTACATTCTCCAAAAGTACCTGCTCTTACTATTACATCCGTATAATTACAACCAAAACCAAAAGGGAGACCCTAAGAAGGGTCCTAATACAAACCACCAGAATAAAAACAAACATCCTAAAAGTTCAACTATTACAAGCCAATCTACTAAACTAGTGTATGAGCCCCAAACGTACCCGCGTCGGCCCCTGCTAAGGAAAACAAACGGAATGGGGTAAGCTAAAAGCTTAGTAAGTAAACAGGGGCAAAAGCGTAAATTTCACGTAGCAACATTTACACAGTAAGAGTAAAGCAAAAGCAGAAAAGTAACATCACATAATAAGGATACGGGTGGCTCCAAAGCCAAGTCATTTGCCATGCGTGATCTCCTGTCGACCCTCCGTCGACCATAAATAAGGTCCGTAGAACTTCACTTGTACACCCACCGACACCTTATCACCCTCACTGGCCAGTCACCTCACAAACTTGCCCAGGCGAACGAAATCACAAACTTGAGCTTGAGTCACAAGCTCGGGTCACAAAATTGGTCCACATACTCAGCGAACCGGGTTCACAAACTTGGTGACCTCAAACCAAGTTGGACTGACTTCGACCAAGCCCTAACCGGCTCGAATAGTCCCTCTAGGTATTGAGTTCAACCTCAAACTCACAAAATTCACAAAATTATTCAAAAGTCACCCTGAGCCACGAGCTCAAGGGTTTTAGTTCCAAAATTGCTCATATACATAAGCCATGTACAAATATGTGCGCAAATTAGGGTTTAGGTCGAGCGTGATAAAGTACACTCTCGCCTAGGTACCCTTTTTACGCATAACGAAACACATAAACAACTAACACATAAGAGCGGCCTGAATACTTACTCAAAATACCAAAAGTAGTATAAAGGCGGAATTCACTTTGTGTGTTGGCTAGTAGTGGGCCCCACCGGCACCGCCTAGCTCACCACTGTCTGAAATCGAAGATTATGTCACAATATATCATAAACGGCAACTAACGTACTTAAAACAAGCAAAACGGCAAAATTGGCACGCGCAAGTGCGGGAACGGCAAAACGGCCGCACACGTCCGCGCGGAACGGCAAACGGAAATGGCCAAGTCGGCCATCTCAAACCGTTTTGGTCAAAAATTAGGCTAGGAATATCGGATCAAGGTACATGAGGTACCGTTACGAAGCTAAGAGGAAGGGCTACAATGTTCATGAAGACATCGCAACCCAGATCTCAATGGGTATAGGTGAAAATTGCGTGAAACAGTTCCAGCTGTTTCATTGCGAGTTACCAAACAGGCCCTGTTTGCAAGGCCGTAACTCACGGCTCAGAAATCGAAATTAAGAAATTCCAAAGGCATTAGAAAGCTGAGACATAAGGCTAAAACTTTCATGTTTTGGCCAAGACCTGAATCTATTCAGAACAAAACAAAATTCGAGTGCCAAAGTACCCGTCAGAACTGTCCAAATACCGGGCAGTTCTGACGATCGATATTGTTTCGATCATAACCGGAGCTACGGAACTCGGTTTTCGACGTACTTTATACCATTTCGAAGCTGAGACCAAGATCTAAATTTCCTATTAAGGAGTCGACACCCAGATCGAATGGGATCAAAACCGAAAAATCACGGCAGAAGCTAAACTAGAAAAACGCGCAGAATCAAAGGGTCAAAACAGGCTTGAGCATTTCGTCGATAACTGAGGCTACGCTAATCCGATGGACCTGAAATTTTGCAGGCATACTCAGGACTTAAGGGGCTACGACTTTCATGTTTTGAGGAATTCCTAAATCCGTACATAGCATTAAGAAAAATGAAGCCGAAGTTCAGTTTCTGGGTTGCCCTGTTTACCCATTTTGCCGGTTTCAAATGTCGCAAACATATGGTTCGTTTTCATGGTTCTTATGCAGGATTTTCAACCACTTTTGTACCAAATGAACACACATATACTAACATCTAAATGGCCTACAAATGGTCCGAAATTCCCCTCCCAAGTCAATACCAAAATACCAAATACTAACCATAACACCTAACCTAACTTCATATGCACCCATCAACTTACCCTAACATCCAACTAACCAAACCCTAGCTCTATAGCCATAAGTTCAACTAAACTAACCTCATGGAGTCTAGGGTTTCTTAACCCTAATCAGAATTTTGCTAAAAACCAACCAATCAAGTGAGGCAATTTATCAAACACAACCACTTCAAGGCAATTTCCCAATCAAACCAACTAAGGAAGCATTAAAACAAGAAACCCAAATTTTCTCTCTCTTGACCGAAATTTCCAGCAGCATAAATCACTAAAAGTTAACCATAAAACTTCCATAAAACATCAAATTCACCATATAAGTTCATAATCATAACATAATACATCATTTCCATGGCTTAAAGATCAAAACCCCAAAAGTTTAACTTTCAAGTAAGAGGCATACCTTCAATTAAGCTTTGTAGATGATTAACCTTCACTAATCAAGCACCCAAGTTGTTTCTCCAAGATCCAAACCCAAGATGGAAGCTAAAACTTGAAGATTTTTGAAGAAATTTTCTCACTTTCTCTCCCTCTCTCTCTCGGCTCTTCCTTTCTTTTTTGCTTTAGTTTTGTTTTGTTTTGTTTTCTCTTGTTTCTTATAAGTTGTAAGACAACATATAGTCAAAGCTTTGGGAGATATTTCTTATAGCTAACCAATCACAAAAATGCTTTATTTGTTGTTTAAACCCTTGCACTTTAACTTTCTCTTTCTTACACAATTTCCCTCACACATTTGATAATCTTTCAATTTACTCCATAAGTCATAACTTAATCTCTTTTAAAACATGTAATCACACTTAATTACTTCACTAATCACTTTCTCATCTTAATCACTTACACTTAAACATACTTTATCCCACATAAAAGTAGTTAAACAATAACCTTTTTGTCAAGGGCAAAATTAGGTTTAAACCCACTTAAAACTTCTAATAAATCATAACATTAGGGATTTTGCTCACTTAGGGTTTCTAACCTTCTTAAACTTAATTAATCTATACAAAATGGATTAAACCTATTCTTACCCACACTAAGACACACATTAACCTTACTAACTTTAATCACCACTCGAACTTGTAACCAATACATAACTAGGGTTTAAATCTTAAATCCCTACTTAGGGTTTTCGAAATACTCCCGAAACCAAACGTTACCGCCCAACTAATGAATATATTAACATAGAACGGACTGGGGCCTCACAATCTCCCCCACTTAGGACAATTTCGTCCTCGAAATTAATTCGTTGGTCAAAGCGTACCTTCAAAATCCACCGAAGGATTCGTCATCTCAGGTTGACCCATCGCATAGACTCTTGCTGGCCCTTTGGGTCGATTTTCCCCTGCAGTTGACGGCTTAGTTGTGGTCCCTTCAGTCGGTGACTTGAGTCCATCCTTCTGCATTTTGGGGCACCGGGCAATCAGGTGTTCGGTGCTTCCACATTTGTAGCATTTGCGTACCGAACTATTCTTCCAGCAATTTTCATCGGTGTGGTTGCCCCCACAGAAACCACAGGTTGCCTTCATGCCCACACTTGGCCCTCCACGCTGGGCACCCCGCTGGGACTCTTGCCCTACTCGACCTTTTCCAAAAGTACTCTGGTTTAGGGTTCCTACGGGTCGGGAACCATCTATTCCGCGACCTCTTTTAAAAGGTGGCTCATTTCCCGAATTTTGTCCGGTGGCAACATCGGAGCTAGGTTGCTTTCTTTTTTTTATCATGAAAAGCTTTTACCTGTCCCCTAGCTGTTTCGATTCTCTGTGCCTTTTCCAGAGCTTGACTAAAGGTGTCCAACTGGGCAGCTGCAAGTGCCTCCTGGATCTCCACATTTAAACCTTGAACGAAGCGGCGGATGCGTTTTCGCTCCGTTAGCACCAACTCCGGGGCAAAACGAGAGAGCTTTGTAAACTGGGTCTCGTACTCCGCTACACTGAATGTCCCTTGGCGCAGGCGGATGAAATCATCCTCCCGTTTTTCTTGCACAATGGGTGGTAAATATTTTTCATTAAACTCCCGTGTGAAGTTGATCCAGGTCCAAGGAGTCTGTTCGCGCTCCCACTTGGCTTTGATTACATTCCACCAGGCTCGAGCGGCCCCTTCAAACTGAAAGACCGCAAAGGATATCTGCCGCTCCTCTGAATACCTAAGCGCGGCAAATATGTCTAACATACGGTCTAGCCAACCCTCCGCTAAGTCAGGGTCGGCCCCACCGATAAACTTTGGGGGTGCGAATTTTTGGAATCGCTCCAAGGCACGGTCTTCACCCTCGTGATTGCCTGGATTATGTCCCGGATTATGTCCAGGATTCCCCATACCGCTTCCTTGGCCCTGTTGATTTGTCATTTGCTCTAGTAAATCGGCCATCCGCTGGATGGCTGTAGCGACTTGATCTTGCTCTGGTCCTTGTCCCCTTTCAGGGCTTCGTGCTTGCCCCCTACCTCCACCTCGAGTACCGGAGGCCATTTAAGTGCAAACGTCTATAGATCGTAACATTACACATAAACTTATTATCCGGACTATGAACAAAAGTACGGACGTAAAGCGTACGAACAAAAGACACACAAAGGATAAATTCAAAATGCTACTCAAATATATACATAGATATACAAAATCACACCAAAAGATTTACAGATTACCGACCTCCAGTCGGTACAAAACCCAATGTACACATGAGCACTCCGGCTCCAAGATCTAGTCGGCCAACCAAATAAAGAAAGAAAGTGGTCATGCCAGTTTTAACAAAAGGAATCTACCAGCTAATCAAAAGACGAAAGCGACCCTAAACGCCTCCCCTAGGGCCCTGGTCCCCAACGGAACCTAAAGTACCAATCTCGCCTATCTGCTCTGGCCCAGTAGCTCGCGGGGGTGCCTCCGCGGCCATATCTAGCAAGACCCCGCAGTCAAACGTGATACTCCGGGCCCTCTCCCTAAGCTGCCTCTTCAAAGAGAAGAGGTGCTGGTGTGTGTCCCGGAGGTCCCGCTCCAGGCCCCTAACGCGTAACGCCTGCCAGTGGCTAAACTGTCTAGCCTCCTCAAGCTGCTCCCTCAGAGTCTCGACCGTCCTGTCGAGGTGATAACGCTCATCATCCAATGCTAAGACTATCTCGTCGGGATAGCCGTAAGTATACCAACACGCGCAGGGTCGGCGCGACACCTGGCCGAAGGGGGAGTACAAAGTGTAAGGCTCTCCCAGCCTCTGTCGATAACGGATAGCCCGCTTACGCAGCGGTCGATCCTCTGGGCCCCTCCTACTCGAACTGCCTGGGTCCATACCTACAAAACATTAAGTCATCAGTCAACCGGCATTTCAACTTAAAAGATATCATTCAACTTAAAAGAATCCAATATGCCTAATGCCTATCGCGTATGTCCCACAATTGCCCAAGTCCTCTAACCTAGGCGCTCTGATACCAACTGTGACGACCCCACTTCTCCCAAGGGCGAACCCAAGGGTATCGGCGGGCCGCCTGCCTAGCTCGCGCCAGGACTCAAAACTTAAAGCAATAAAAGCCAGAAAATCCAAAAGAGTACTATACATACTATATACAATCCCAAAAGAGTTATAATTACATTCTCCAAAAGTACCTGCTCTTACTATTACATCCGTATAATTACAACCAAAACCAAAAGAGAGACCCTAAGAAGGGTCCTAATACAAACCACCAGAATAAAAACAAACATCCTAAAAGTTCAACTATTACAAGCCAATCTACTAAACTAGTGTATGAGCCCCAAACGTACCCGCGTCGGCCCCTGCTAAGGAAAACAAACGGAATGGGGTAAGCTAAAAGTTTAGTAAGTAAACAGGGGCAAAAGCGTAAATTTCACGTAGCAACATTTACACAGTAAGAGTAAAGCAAAAGCAGAAAAGTAACATCACATAATAAGGATACGGGTGGCTCCAAAGCCAAGTCATTTGCCATGCGTGATCTCCTGTCGACCCTCCGTCGACCATAAATAAGGTCCGTAGAACTTCACTTGTACACCCACCGACACCTTATCACCCTCACTGGCCAGTCACCTCACAAACTTGCCCAGGCGAACGAAATCACAAACTTGAGCTTGAGTCACAAGCTCGGGTCACAAAATTGGTCCACATACTCAGCGAACCGGGTTCACAAACTTGGTGACCTCAAACCAAGTTGGACTGACTTCGACCAAGCCCTAACCGGCTCGAATAGTCCCTCTAGGTATTGAGTTCAACCTCAAACTCACAAAATTCACAAAATTATTCAAAAGTCACCCTGAGCCACGAGCTCAAGGGTTTTAGTTCCAAAATTGCTCATATACATAAGCCATGTACAAATATGTGCGCAAATTAGGGTTTAGGTCGAGCGTGATAAAGTACACTCTCGCCTAGGTACCCTTTTTACGCATAACGAAACACATAAACAACTAACACATAAGAGCGGCCTGAATACTTACTCAAAATACCAAAAGTAGTATAAAGGCGGAATTCACTTTGTGTGTTGGCTAGTAGTGGGCCCCACCGGCACCGCCTAGCTCACCACTGTCTGAAATCGAAGATTATGTCACAATATATCATAAACGGCAACTAACGTACTTAAAACAAGCAAAACGGCAAAATTGGCACGCGCAAGTGCGGGAACGGCAAAACGGCCGCACACGTCCGCGCGGAACGGCAAACGGAAATGGCCAAGTCGGCCATCTCAAACCGTTTTGGTCACAAATTAGGCTAGGAATATCGGATCAAGGTACATGAGGTACCGTTACGAAGCTAAGAGGAAGGGCTACAATGTTCATGAAGACATCGCAACCCAGATCTCAATGGGTATAGGTGAAAATTGCGTGAAACAGTTCCAGCTGTTTCATTGCGAGTTACCAAACAGGCCCTGTTTGCAAGGCCGTAACTCACGGCTCAGAAATCGAAATTAAGAAATTCCAAAGGCATTAGAAAGCCGAGACATAAGGCTAAAACTTTCATGTTTTGGCCAAGACCTGAATCTATTCAGAACAAAACAAAATTCGAGTGCCAAAGTACCCGTCAGAACTGTCCAAATACCGGGCAGTTCTGACGATCGATATTGTTTCGATCATAACCGGAGCTACGGAACTCGGTTTTCGACGTACTTTATACCATTTCGAAGCTGAGACCAAGATCTAAATTTCCTATTAAGCAGTCGACACCCAGATCGAATGGGATCAAAACCGAAAAATCACGGCAGAAGCTAAACTAGAAAAACGCGCAGAATCAAAGGGTCAAAACAGGCTTGAGCATTTCGTCGATAACTGAGGCTACGCTAATCCGATGGACCTGAAATTTTGCAGGCATACTCAGGACTCAAGGGGCTACGACTTTCATGTTTTGAGGAATTCCTAAATCCGTACATAGCATTAAGAAAAATGAAGCCGAAGTTCAGTTTCTGGGTTGCCCTGTTTACCCATTTTGCCGGTTTCAAATGTCGCAAACATATGGTTCGTTTTCATGGTTCTTATGCAGGATTTTCAACCACTTTTGTACCAAATGAACACACATATACTAACATCTAAATGGCCTACAAATGGTCCGAAATTCCCCTCCCAAGTCAATACCAAAATACCAAATACTAACCATAACACCTAACCTAACTTCATATGCACCCATCAACTTACCCTAACATCCAACTAACCAAACCCTAGCTCTATAGCCATAAGTTCAACTAAACTAACCTCATGGAGTCTAGGGTTTCTTAACCCTAATCAGAATTTTGCTAAAAACCAACCACTCAAGTGAGGCAATTTATCAAACACAACCACTTCAAGGCAATTTCCCAATCAAACCAACTAAGGAAGCATTAAAACAAGAAACCCAAATTTTCTCTCTCTTGACCGAAATTTCCAGCAGCATAAATCACTAAAAGTTAACCATAAAACTTCCATAAAACATCAAATTCACCATATAAGTTCATAATCATAACATAATACATCATTTCCATGGCTTAAAGATCAAAACCCCAAAAGTTTAACTTTCAAGTAAGAGGCATACCTTCAATTAAGCTTTGTAGATGATTAACCTTCACTAATCAAGCACCCAAGTTGTTTCTCCAAGATCCAAACCCAAGATGGAAGCTAAAACTTGAAGATTTTTGAAGAAATTTTCTCACTTTCTCTCCCTCTCTCTCTCGGCTCTTCCTTTCTTTTTTGCTTTAGTTTTGTTTTGTTTTGTTTTCTCTTGTTTCTTATAAGTTGTAAGACAACATATAGTCAAAGCTTTGGGAGATATTTCTTATAGCTAACCAATCACAAAAATGCTTTATTTGTTGTTTAAACCCTTGCACTTTAACTTTCTCTTTCTTACACAATTTCCCTCACACATTTGATAATCTTTCAATTTACTCCATAAGTCATAACTTAATCTCTTTTAAAACATGTAATCACACTTAATTACTTCACTAATCACTTTCTCATCTTAATCACTTACACTTAAACATACTTTATCCCACATAAAAGTAGTTAAACAATAACCTTTTTGTCAAGGGCAAAATTAGGTTTAAACCCACTTAAAACTTCTAATAAATCATAACATTAGGGATTTTGCTCACTTAGGGTTTCTAACCTTCTTAAACTTAATTAATCTATACAAAATGGATTAAACCTATTCTTACCCACACTAAGACACACATTAACCTTACTAACTTTAATCACCACTCGAACTTGTAACCAATACATAACTAGGGTTTAAATCTTAAATCCCTACTTAGGGTTTTCGAAATACTCCCGAAACCAAACGTTACCGCCCAACTAATGAATATATTAACATAGAACGGACTGGGGCCTCACAGCTTGTTCGAGCATAACCTATGAGTTGTGAACGTTATTGGCCTTAAATTTTCTTGTGGAATCTGAGGACCATAGATAGGTACGTCTGGGAGGAATTCCGATTGTAGATGGTTTACTCTTGGGACTGGCCAGCTCGAGAGGTGAATTATCTTATTTCGAATTCTCGTACCCGAGTACTCCAGAGTTGAGGTAGTGCTTGTATTGTGGGAACATGAACAGGCTTTGTTCGACTGGAATTAGTACAAGAGGTTAAGGGATATCTGGTGTGAATAGTAAGTGACGTGAGGGACCGGACGGGGTTACCTTAGCTAAGACTGGGACGACACATCATCTCCTCGTTTGATTCGCTTATATATTCTTATTACATGACGTTCATTGGTGTATTTGAGCATATGAATATTTGCCTGACTTGATACGTACTTGTGTAATTGATCATCTATTTTCTTGATATGTGGAGTGCTATGTGCATATATGTTTACTTGTGTACTTGGTGCCTCAATTTTGGTTACTTTTGAGTCACCTTATTGCATTTATTCATTAAACTACTTTTGGAAAAAAAAAGAGAGGGAAGGAAAAATATGGACGGGAGACGTAGTCAGGGACGTGGTCGAGGCCGTGGAACTAAACGGACCCCAGAACCGAGAGTAGAAAGGGAAACGTCCGCCGAACAAGAACAAGGACCGAGAGTTGCAACCGGAGACCAAATGGCGACGGCAATGCAACAAATGACGGATATCTTGGCAAGATTAGTGGATCAACAAGGTCAAATACCCGTAAATCAACCCCGGAACCCTGAGACGGGTGAGGATAAGGCTCTGGAGCGGTTTCAGAAGTTTGCACCTCCAAAATTCACTGGAGGGCCTGATCCGGACGTCGCTGAACAATGCCTAGAGGCCATGGTGAATATATTCACAGCCCTAAACTACACTGAGCAAAGGCAAGTGAACTTTGCAGTATTTCAATTTGAGGGACCGGCCCGATCATGGTGGAACGTAATTAGAGCAAAGTGGGAACAAGAACAGACTGTCTGGACATGGGCGAATTTTGTAAGAGAATTTAACGAGAAATACCTCCCACCCTTAGTTCAAGAAAGGAGGGAGGACGAATTTATTGGACTACGCCAGGGGACCTTAAGTGTGGCTGAATACGAAACGAAATTCACCAAACTATCCAAGTTTGCTTCAGAATTAGTAGCCACGGAACCGAGAAAAGTGAGACGGTTTATACAAGGACTAAATTTGGACATCCAAGAGGCGTTGGCAGCAGCGCAAGTGAATACATTTACGGAGGCTCTTGAGAAGGCTCAACGAATCGAGAATGCAAAGGCACAAGTAAAAGCCTCCCAAACACGGAAAAGAGGTATAGCTTGTAGTATGAGTGAGGAACCAAGTGAATCGATAGTCCCTTCCAAAACGCAGAAAACAAATCTTTTGTCCTACCCACCATGGACAATAGGGGCGGTAGATAAAAGGTCTACTAAAGGGAGCCAAATCGGACCTGGGAAAATTTCTTAAGAAAGCCAAAAGATGGCTTCTCACCTGACTTGTGGCTATTGCGGAAAGGCCAATCATACCGAGAACGATTGTTGGCGGAAAGGGCGGAAGTGCTTGATTTGTGGGAGTGGTGAGCACCAAGTTAGCAACTGTCCAAGGAGACAGTCACGCGGAGGTAGTATTCCGCAACTGGAGGGAGCTAAAACAAAACAAACAAATGAAAGAGGGAACCGAACTAGTGGGCCAGCAAAAGCTTCTGCGTTAGGCACCCAAACAGTTTCGGACTCGTCTGAGGCAAATGAAGGTAAAAATTTCGAGGACCAAATTTCTTTAAGAAGGAGAGAGTGTGAGGACCCGTACTTTTCTTAATTGCACGTTTTCTGCATTTTCTTTATTAGAAAATTTTTCTAGATCAATTTTATGAGTAAATATAGTTTTTAAATGATTTTTCTAGTATCGGTTAGTTTTTGAGAAATTAAGAGCGTATATCGGACGTGGGACCCACTAGTGCGCAAAATTCGGAAAATTTCGGCCAGTTAGGTTAAGTTTTGGATACTGGGTTTAATTTATCGGGTGTTATGAGATATTTAGAGGCACCAAGTGGATAGGTGTGAGAAAGACAAAAAAAGTTAGGCATGACATTAATGAGAGGGACAAGTGTCATGAAACCATTGGATGGGGACTTTGACTAACTTTTCTTAACTTTACTAAACATCCATTTTGACCAAATGTTTCTTCATTTTTCACCTTGTTGGCTGAAATTTTGAGGAGAGAAAAGAGAGGAAATCCTTCATCTTGTACTTCAATCCCTTGCTCCAATCTTGATTTCTAACCATTAAAAGTGAAGATTACTCCATCAAAGTTACTTATTAAGGAGGATTAAAGCTTCTAGTGGAGTTGTTTTGGAAGAAAAATTCCTAAGTCATCACCTTTCTTGATATTTGAAGGTATCATGTCTAGCCATCCTTCCTTTGTTCTTGATTATGTTAAATTAATGACTTGTGATAGCTAAAGAGATGTTTTAGTGGAAAATTTCTGACTTGAATGCAAAAATTTCCAGTTAGGGTTTCATTTCCTCAATTCTGCCCGTTTCTGTTTGACCAGGTTAGAGGCCGAATTGGCCTTAGCACAAAGCATGAAAGTTGTAGAGAATGATGTTTTCTAGTTACCTGTAAATTTGCAGCTCAATCTGAGCTCGGTAGCCTGTGAAAAGACCGAAATACCCCTGCTACCCTGTTTCTATCCGAGAATAGTAATCAGCTTTGGTAATTGGGTGGTTTGACTGGGAATACTACCGATTTGGTTGTTGGTGTCTTCTTAAGAATTATAGCCTTGTATCTTAGCTTTCAAAAGGCTTTGGATTCACTTGAATTGGAGTTGTATATGCTGAGATAATTCGGAAATACCCAGACTGGTCCAGGTAGGAGTTCAGCGAACAGGGTTGTCTTTTCACCCAATCTGACCGTGACTTTTCACCATGATCCTTACCGAATTAGATTTTGGCCAAAACGTGAAAGTTGTAGCCAATGGTATAAAATAGTAGCCTGAAAAATTTCAGCTTGATCCGACCACTGTAGCATGTGAAATGACCGAAATACCCTTGACTGTCCATGAAACCTGTTTCGCGCCCAGAATACTGTTTTTGTGTAGTTTTCCATTTTTGATCATGAAAATGCATGATTTGGCCATGGAGGTCTGCATAAGAAATGTAGAGTTGTGTTTTAGCTTCGAAACACCATAAGATACACTTCAATCGGACTTCGGTAGCCTGAATTATTGCTGTTTAACAATTGTGCGGTTAGCCAACCTGTTTGTGAGATTCTGGTTTCATATATGTCAATTTTGACCTAGTTGCACTACAAACTGGACTGAGTGGCCTTCTTCAACATTGTAGCCCTATCTGTTAGCTTCGAAACGGTGTGTCTTGCACCTTCATCCGTTAATCGTAGCGCCAATGGTGCCAAAACCGCAAAATGGTGTCAAAAACTGTTTTTATCCGGAAATGTTTCTAGCTTGATTTTTGTATTTATTTTTGTATTTATATGACTCTAAGCCTAGTGAATGGCTTTTGGACATGAGATTATTCTATATGAGATGTTGGGACTGTTTTGAGGAAAATAATGAAGCCATTAATGGCTGGAAAATAGGTAAACACAAGGGACATGCCGTCCGTTTATCTTCTTGTAATGTGAGCAAGTTAAAGTGATTTTGTGACGAATTGGACGTATTTACTGAAAACGTTACCGGCTCTTTCAAAAGGTGGCTGAGGGCTAAATTTCTATTTGAACCTGTATATTTCCGCTTGGCAAATAAAATGATCATTTTACCATTCTAAAACCTAATACCTCTTTGGGTTGAAATTCCAAACGTTTACTTACTGTTTACCAAAATATAGAGGTTTACCTAGGGTTCTCTCGGCCACAAGTGAATAACTTTTAAGTGAAGTTTTAAGAGTGAAAGTGAGATAGTTTTGCCACCTTTTCATGATTTTAATCAAAGCATATAGTCTATTGATTTTGAGCTACATAAACGATTCCGGAAACAATAATTCTTAGCTTACCTTATTGGATTTCGATTTGTCGTTGGTTAAAGTGTTTTCTGCCGGAAATTTCATAACCTTTTGAGTTTGGTTTCACGGTTGGTTTATGAACCCTAGTAATTTCCGTCCACGGATCCATATGCTCTATTGACACTTTAAAAGTCATTTTATACGTTTACTCGCGAGTAGTCGGGTAATCCTTGATTTCATCTAAATCATGCTAGATGGATTGTAATGTGTTCTTTGTTTACTTTTAGGTTTTATTGGTGATTGAGAAGTGGACGTTATTTTGCGTGTATAGGTGAGTGTTCCTTGTTTGTTATGTTCCATGATTATATGGCTGGTATGAATGATTGATAACATGTTAAATGCTTTCAATGATTGTTAAAACGAGTTTTCTAGGCAAGTGTGTACTTTATCGCACTCGGCCTAAATGATTGTAAAGTTTTCAATGATTGAATGATTGAAATGTTATTTGTGCATGAATGTAAGCCTTTTGGCTGAACTGGCCACTGCCCCTTGTTACCGGTCGTCTCGAGCCAGAAGCGGACTCGGTCGGGCGATTAGGGACCTGGGTGAACGTTTTGGTATACTCGAGTATTACCTTGTAGGTTGGTGGAGGTTGGTGGAGCCTGGTGAATGAATGAATGAACGAATGAATGAATGAGGGTTTTATCTATATACAAATGCATTTTCAAATGATTGAAGGTATAAGGGAACGAAAGGAGAATGAATGAACGAATGAATGAACGAATGGCTCCTTGTGAGCACGTATCCTTTTAATGAATGTGTTTATCGCTTTCTTTTGTATTTGAGTTATTGGTAACATGTAATGAATGCTTTGAACTCCTTGTTGCCTATGTGTTCGAAACCTCACTGAGCTTTTAGCTCACCCCTTTAGTTTTGTTTTCCTTAGCAGGGGAAGGCGAGCAGGGGCGAGAGCTCTGTATCGACTGGCTGGGTCTAGTTTTGGTTTTGTTTTGGTTCTCGCCCTAGTGCTTGGCACGGGCTGGTTGTATGGTGACTTGAGAACTTTTGTATTCTCAGCGGTTATACTTCTTTCTGAGATAGCAATGTATATAAGTTTTGTTGTAAGTTTTGGATCCTAGTTTTGCTCTTTCTTGTGGTTCTATTTCTGATTTGTGTGAGTGAACAACTGAGTCCCGGCGAGAGCTGGGCAGGCGGTCCGCTGAACCCTCTGGTTCGCCTAAGGGGAAAGTGGGGCTGTCACACATATCTACAACACTTTTCCTCAAGATGGAGCATAGATGTTAACCATGCCCATCTTGCCACAAATATAATCAATTCTTGGACCACTTAGAGATTTAGTGAATATATCAGACATGACTGGTTGAGATTAAGTTTTTCTGAATTTTTTTCACGAACAAAGTGACAATCAACTTCGATATGTTTTGTTCTCTCATGAAAAACTGGATTTGATCCTATATAAAAGGTAGCTTGATTGTCACATCATAACTTCATTGGAAATAGATTATTGATTCCCACCTCACATAATAATTGATGTATCCATATAAGATCACAAGTGTATTGTGTCATAAACCGGTATTTAGATTGTGCACTAGAGTGAGATACTACATTTTATTTCTTACTTTTTCATGATATCAAATTACCTCCAATGAAGACACAAAATCCAGTTGTAGATCTTCGATTAATTTTAGAACCTGTCCAATCTGCATCTGAGAAGCATTCAACATGAGAATGGCTATAATTACCATATAGTATACCATGTCCTGGAGCTCCTTTAAGGTAACACAAGATTTGCTCTAAAACTATCGAATGGGAAGTTTTTGGTGAGGACATAAATTGACTTACAATACTAACTAGATATGCTGTGACGACCCCAGCTCCCCCTAGGGTGTACCCCACGGTTTAGCAGACCGTCTGCCCAACTCTCGTCAGGACTCAATTACTCACGTCAAGAAAATAAGTAACTTATTTTCTTGACATAACTTATGCAACTTATTTTCTTGACGTGAGTAAGAGAGTCCTGACGACAGTTGGGCAGGCCGCCCGCTAAAGCTTGGGGTATGCTCTAGGGGGAGGTGGGGTCGTCACAGGTGGTATCAGAATTTAGATTTGAATTGGTCTGAGCGGATTGAGTGAATTGTACTTGATATGGCTTATGTATGAACATCTAAGTGTGAAACCCTAGAGAATAGGTGGTTAGTTTAGTTTTGCTTGTTTAAATTGCTTATTCTCTTGACGCTACTTGTAATGTAGGCAATGGAAGGAAATAGTGAGAACTGGAATGCCGAGCAACCTCGTCGAGTGCTTAGCTATCAAGAACATCCAGGAGGGCCGGTACTTCAATGGGCCCTAAAACGTAGGGTCAGGCACTATGATTGCTGGTGGACATACTCATATCCCGATAAGGTAGTCCTTGCCATAGAGGACGAGAGGAAAATGTTGGCCAGTGCTAATTATAGGGTCCAAACTGAGATCGAGCGCCTGAGGTGTGAGGCCCCAGCCCGTTCGTAAGCTGATATGAGGGTTATTCGTTGATCGGTGGGGTGGAATTAGGGTTTTAAGGCTAAGGAGAAAACCCTAACCTCGATTAGGATTGAAAACCCTAGTTCATTTTAGTAGAAAGCTTAAGTGGAGTTTGATTGTTCACCCGTCTTTTTGATATTTTCTTTATTAGAAAATTCCCCAGATAATTTTTATGAGTAAATATAGTTTTTAGATGATTTTTCTAGTATCGGTTAGATTTTGAGAAAATAAGAACGTATATCGGACGTGGGACCCACTAGTGCGAAAAGTTCGGAAAAATTCGGCCAATAAGGTTAAGTTTCGGATACTGTGTAAAATTTATCGGGTGTTAAGAGATAAGTAGAGAGTGAGAAATGATTGATGTGAGAGGAAAAAGAAGTGATAAGATTGCATTAATGGTGTGACAAGTGTCACCATTTTATGAGTTGAAGTTTAAGAGTTACTATTCCACTTTTGACCTTTTGACCCATTTAGTTAAATATCTCCAAAATTCACTAAAATTCCCTCATTTTTTCTTCACCATAGCCGGCCCTCTCAAGCTCAAGAAGGAAGAAAACTTCATCAACTTTCAAGCTTCCATTTGGTTTAATCTTCCAAAAACAAATGCCTAAACTAGATTCCACTCCATAAAATTCCTTCCTTGGGTGCTAGTAAGTAGTTTAGTGAAGTTTGTTTGAAGAGCTAAGGTGTCCAACATCTCTACCTCTCTTGGTTACTAGGTGAGTGGTGTGTGAATTCCCTCTTGCACTTAATGAAGCTTAAGTTATGTTTAGTAGTGGCTAAAGTGATGATATATGTGATTTATTTCTTGATTTGAAGTGATTTGGTGAAGTTTTTATATTTTTGAGGAATTTTCTGGTTTAATATGAATGTGATGTTGTGGTCATTTATGATGGTTGATAATGAGGGGGAATGACTCTAGTAGGTGTGAATTAGTGATAATTGCAACCAATTTTGGATTTGGATTGAAATGTGAAATGTTAGGGTTTCATAACCCCTAATTCTGTCCGGTTTTGGATCATAGGGTTAGAGGCCGAATTGGACTTTTCTTAAAACATAAAAGTTGTAGGTATTGATGTGTTTGAGGTGCCTGTAAAATTTCAGGTCATTTGGATTAGTGTAGAGTGAGATATGTCGATTTTACTGTTGCTGTTCTGAGTTGATCAGAATGCGAAAACTGCACTTGTAATTGGCCATTTTGACTGGAATTGCTTTGGTTTTAGATGTTGGTGTCTTCTGATGAAATATAGAGGAATGTATTAGCTACCATATGCCTTTGGAATCAATGCATTTGGACTTGTATAGACTGAGTTGGACTCATTACAGTATTTTGTGATTTGCAAACCTGTTTTGGTAATTCTGGTTTTGTATTTTGCATATTTGACCTAGTTGTGCTAGGATTTGGACTGAGTGGCCTTCTACATTGTTGTAACCCTGTTTCTTAGCTTCAAAACGGTGGATCTTACACCCCCATCCGATAACCGTAGTGAATTTGGTGCCATTACCGCATATTGAGGTCAAATACGGTTTGTGATCCTGTTTTGCGATTCTGGTATAGTGTCTTGCATTTTTGACCATGTTACATTCAAAATTGGACAAAGTTTCCTTCTTCAACATTGTAGCCCCTTAAGTCCTGGATATTTCTGTAAATTTTTAGGTTAAACGGATTAGTATATCCTGAGCTATAAATGAAATACTCAGACCTGTTTTGACCATCAAATTCTGTTACGTTTTTGGAAAGTTTATGACTGGAACTTTGGCTTCACATTTGACTGGGTTACAAGCTGTTTGGGCTTGCGACCAAAACACCAAACTTATAGCCTTATATCAGAGCTTTCTAACGCCCTTGGAATTTCATGAATCGGATTTATAAAACCTGAAATATAGCCGAGCAAACAAGGCTTGCCCGTGAAAATGACCATTTTCTGGTCAGATCTGTTTTGGTCCTGATGACCAATTTCCGTTCCGAATTTGGATTTCCGACCTTCATGAAAGTTGTTCCATTTGGAATGAACTATCTAACTGCCAATTTTCAGTTCTTTTGACGATGTGTAGCATAGAAAACAGTTTGCACTCAAAACTGACCATTTGTGCATTGGCCAGATTTCGTAAGTGATTGTGTTTGGTTCGTTTGGGACTGAAGCCTCCAGTTTCAGTTCTGGATGTCTTCATAACAGTTGTTGTTCATCCTTTAAGCTCCGATATGGCGTCTCATACGCCTTAATCCGATATTCGTAGCTCAACTTATGAGTAAACTAGAAATGAGTGTCAAATCTGCCGTTTCCGCTAACGGCCGTTTCCGTTTCCGTTCATCATATTTACGTGCGCGCGTGTCGTTTTGCCGTTTTGCTTGTTTTAAGCACGATAGTAGCTGTTTGCGATATTATGTGACACAATCTTCTATTTCAGACGGTGGTGAGTTGGGCGGAACTGGTGGGGCCCACTACTAGCTGTTCATTTCGATCCGACTTCGTATTTTTGCTATTTCAGTTTCTGAGTAAGTATTCAGGCCAGTTTGGTGTGTTTTCTTTGCTATGTGTTTGAGATATGTGAAAAGGGTACTTAGGCGAGGGTGTACTTTATCGCACTCGACCTAAACCCTAATCTGAACGTATAATTGTACTTGGCATATGTGTATGAATCTTTTGGAACCAAAACCCTTGAGCTTGTGGCTCGGGGCAACTTTCGAGTAAAGTTTGTGAATTTTGTGAAGTTTGTGAGTTCGTGGGCCCGATCTAAGACCTGTTTGGACTATTCGAGCCGGTTAGGGCTTGGTCGAAGTCAGTCCAACTTAGTCTGAGGTCACCAAGTTTGTAGGTTCATGTTATGAACCAATTTTGTGAATCCGGTTCACCGAGAAGGTGACCAAGTTTGTGACCCGAGCTTGTGACTCAAGCTCAAGTTTGTGATTTCGTTCGTCCGGGCAAGTTTGTGAGGTGACTGGCCAGTGAGGGTGATAAGGTGTCGGTGGGTGTACAAGTGAAGTTCTACGGACCATTGAGTGTGGTTGACGGAGTGTCGGCAGGAGATCACGCATGGCATATGAATTGGCTTTGGAGCCACCCGTATCCTTATTATGTGATGTTACTTTTCTGCTTTTGCTTTACTCTTATTGTGTGATGGTTGCTACGTGAAAATTTACGCTTTTGCCCCTGTTTACTTACTAAGCATATAGCTTACCCCATTCCTTTTGTTTTCCTTAGCAGGGGCCGACGCGGGGACTTTTGGCTCGTATACTAGTATAGTTATATTGGCTTGCAATAGTTGAACAGTTAGGATGTTTGTTTTTTGTTTTGGTGGTTTGTATAAGGACCCTTCTTAGGGTCTATCTTCTGCTGGTTATGGTTATAGTGTATTAGAGTGGTTTGACTCGAGACTTTGGAAGATGTAAATATAACTTTTGGGATTGTATATATTGTATTTAGTGCTCTTTCGAACTTTAAGTTTTGAGTCCTGGCGCGAGCTAGGCAGGCGGGCCGCCGATACCCTTGGGTTCGCCCTTGGGAGAAGTGGGGTCGTCACATGAGGGCAATGTTGGGGGAGCATGGGGCTAGGATTGTAGAGCTTGAGGCTTCTATTCTTGAGGAGTAGGAGCGAACCCCTTTTGAGAGCAAGCCCTTAGGAGGCTAATGGTCGCCTTGTTCGGATAGTAAGGGAAGTTAGAGACCGAATCGATAATATTTTGATCGAGTGTGGGGCCCTTGTTGGGGAAGTGGTACAGGTGAACTTGGCCGAGAAAGGTTAAGGGAACGTAGCTCCTAGTGACTCAGGAGCCAGCCGCACCTGAAGAGGTGGTGGAGTCGGCCAGATCAGTAATAAACTAACTTAGGGATTTAGGGTTTTGGAGTTTGTGCGAGATAGTTAGGGAGTTTGTGTGAGATAGTTAGGGACATAGTCGATATGACACGCCCTCCTTTGTTTTTGATACTGATGTGTTAAGGCTAATGTACATGTCGCGCCCCACTTTTTGAAATGGTGTGTGAGTAGTGTGTAAGATATGTACGTGAACGTGTGTGAAAGTGAAAATAAAAGGCCGTGGGATTGAAATGCGACGGTTTGGCCAAACAAAGTTCAAAAAGGATTTTAGATAGAAAAGGAGTCGCCACTTGGTATAGAGTTAGGGTGTACCAAGTCACCCAAAAAGTGATTTTTGGAAAGAAAAGTAAACAAACCTTTTTAAAGAACTTTTAGGTCTACGTAACCAAAGAAAGGGATCGGGGGTCACATTTGATAAGGGAGAAGGCAAAGGCAAAACCTAAGGCACTCCCTTACCCTAGCCAAAACTAGTTGCGTGACTTAGCCCCACTTTTCCTAATTCTTCTATCCAAAATATGCGTTGCACGTTGGATTGTGACTAATGGATAAGAAAAGGAAAGAAAAATGCAATTCTAAATCTAAAAATGTCTCTTATGAGGCTTTTTGGTTCCAACCACATGAGTTGTGATGGCCAATAAAGAAAGCCCTCATAGAGGTCATGGTTAATGCAAATGAGGACTCAAGTATGAGTGTAAGTGTGCGAATGTAAGAAAAGTGCATGTGTGCCAATTGAGAAAATAAAGGTGTTTGTGTGCAAGTGGATGAAAATAATGTTATAATGGTAGTAAATGCATATAAGTGCAACTGGATGCAATTTGTGAGGTAGAAAAATAAATAAGTGATAGGAAAAGAAGAAAACTGTGCGAACATGGCATGTGGATTGAGAAAAATATAAGTAGTGAGAAAATGTGGATAAAAAAGTGAGGAGGTGATATGATAGAAATGAAAGTGTATGAACCTAGAGGAATGCATCAAGTCGGGTACGGGAATGACTCCTAACTTCACGACTTTAATTTTCCCTTTGATTAGAAGGAAGGACTAGCGTTCTAAGGCTATTTTATAGCCACACTCGCTCGTTTCCCTTACCGAAAGGGGACTCTCAAGCAAATGTACCCTATGACTAGCATGAGGATGCAAAAGCCTAAAATGAGGGGGAAAGGGTTGGAGGGGCATGCCAAATGCTAAAAAACTAAGAAAAATGCATGAAATGTAGTGAGACATGCGATTATGAACTAGCGAGGGAAATCCCTAAGGGTCTAGCGTTGTACTAGCCCATATCTATGAATTCCTACTAGCGTTGGACTAGTGGAAACGGACAACGAGCCACAACTAGCGTTGGACTAGTGTGGTGACGTCACACATTCATTATAAACCAAATAAATCATGTAAAAGCTAATAAAGCAAATAAACACATAAATCACATATTGTACATAACACATAAGCATGGTATCTAGATGCAAGACCCTAAGAAAGCAAGTAACACGTAGCACGTAAGCATGCAAATCACACAAGGCAATTAAGGCCCTAACTATTACATTTGCTAACTAAAACAAATGGGGAAGATGAAAAATGAATAAAATGCTCTCCAAGCCCTATCTATTACAAGCCAAGAGGTGTACACATACCCCATAAAAGAATAACTTAATAAAAGCAAAAGTAAATGAAATAAATGAAAGGAATTAAGGAAAAGCAAGGAAAGCAAGCAAAGTAGGCATGCAATTCTCACTTAGCACGTTGGATCACATAAGGGAGAGACAAAAAAGATAAAAGAAGTTATACCTCCCTTGAGTTGATGCCCTAACGAAGTGAAATTACTAATTTACTCTCCAAAACAATAAAATGGTCAGGGTACCAATTTAATTAAGAACGTTAAAGAAAATATGCAAAACACGAGCTCACTTGGTCATAAAGCTCTTAAAATCACGAATTAAGTGCAATTAAACAAAATATGGTAATTAATTAAAACAAACAAGCAATGAAGTTGCAAAAATCAAAGCTGCGAAGGATCAAATTGATGAAAATATTCAATTGGTTGGGTTATGGTGAAACAAAGAGAGACTTGGGGGGCCAAAGTGTAATTTTCAGAAATTATTCATGCATGCATACGGATGGCTTCCTTCATTTCTGGTTGCTGGGTTTCTGCCAAGGCTTTCCTTCCATTTCAACATTCAAATATGTTCACCACATGCCAGGATTTTGACTATCAATCATCAACTAAACATGTAACTTCATTGCAGGATTGAAACAAGAAAATGGAGCTGATCATCAAGGATAAAAAGTAAATAGCAAAAGAAGGAAGAAAAAAAGAAATGCAGCGGTGGTTTTCATAACAGCAAAACAAAGGTGCGGCCAAACATTTTTATGTCTTTGAAAAACTATAATCTGATCATAATGAAACAATCACCCACCAACTGATAAACTTTAACGCAAACAAATACTAGCTAGGAGAATTAAAGGACAGGGACGTAGACATGAAGGTAATCCAAGATGAAATGGAACACATATCAGCGGAGGCAAATGTAGCTTGGCCTTCGTTGTATGCATTCTGGGCATGACTCACATCCATCAAAAGAATCTCAGCACCCAACAGGTAGATCGAAGAAAGGCATGAAACAAGGGAACCCATGAAGTGAAAGAAATGAACAAGAGGAGACAGCGCATAAGAATCAACGAATGGTTTGTTGTCCACTTTCACGAGAAATCTACAACCTCAAAGAACAGATTCAAGCAAGACTCCCTTTTTCTAGAAGGGCTTTGACTGGACATTTCTAGACTAAAAAAATAGCCGAGACAGTTAACAACAACAACAACAACAAAGAAAAAACGCAGCCTAGCCGCAGCTTCTGCCGCAACTTTCTGGGTTTCCATCCAATCCGCAACACATCAGATACAAACGCGTAACTTTTTGAGTAAAACTTTTCCAACCCAACATTGACTATCAGGTTTCATTCCCTCAGGACAAGATTTAACAACAGATTTTCAAAAAGAAAGAATCTCAACCCATTCGACTGCCATAGGAAGCAAAACAGCAAAACATGTTCATAAACAGAACACAACAAGATTTTTGGCATATTTAGAGGAGATCTAGGCTTGTATGAGAAGTAGAAGGCAAAAGAGATTACCTTTGACATCTTGTGGAGTCTTCTGAACAGAGAGTTGGTTGACGAGATTGCGTCCGGATGTAGACTCTGAAGTTGCGAATTTCTGGTGAAGATCATGTAAGGGTTTTTCTGCTGCCCTTGTTTCAACTGCCACTCTCTTTCTCTCCCCTCTCTCTATTGAAATTCCTGGTCGAATGGAACTTTTATGTCAATCTAGAGACATGACAGACTATTCCAAGATTGTTAGTGAGTAAGTCTTGGCGAGAGTTGGGCAGGCGGTCCGCCAAACCCTTGGGTACGTCCTAGGGGGAGGTGAGGTTGTCACATACTCCTTGGCAGCTCCATTCCATAGAAAAAACTACACACCGCATCAACATCTTTGGCAACAACTTCCCGAGCAAACATAAAGAACTTCTTCGTCTTCCCATCTGACCTTGCAGCACTATCCACATCCATCGTGAAAAACCACCTCTTTAACCTTATTAAAAGAGGGGTCACTCTCCAAATCCGCAGCCTCCCGTTCACCCACCAATTTGGGAATTACCTCCAATCCCTGGCAAGAATCAGTCACTAACTCAGTCGAGAACAACTCTTGGAAAAAGGACACAGCCCCCTTTGCAATGTTCTCTTCCCTTTCAAGCCAGTCCCTGGTGTTCGATTTAATTCTATGGATGATCGACTTACCTCGATGTTCAGCCACCATAGCATGGAAGAATTTTGAGTTTCTGTCCCCATCAGCTAGCCACCTTACTCTTGCTTTTGGTGCCAAAACATATCCTCATTAATCTGCAAGGCTCCTCATCGAAACACATTTCAGCCTTTTCAACCTCCTGCTCTGCCACCTTAATCGTCTCAAAATATCTCCAAACACCTCATTCGACCATACTTGAAGAGCTTTCTTCAAGTGCCGAAGCTTTGCTGCCAGCACACATACAGGTTCACCCTCAAACTCCATGATCCAATTTTGTCTAATTATCTCCAGTAAAAAATCATGATTTGTCTAGCAATTTAAAAAGCGAAAAGGCTTGGGAGAGCTATCCAATCATGTATAAGTCAACAGCAACAAGAGTGCATGATCTGAAGGAGCTCTATCGAAGTGTTGTACCAAAAAATTAATTCCCAACTCCAATGCCGAATGATCATAAAGCAATCTGTCCAACCGGTTCCATATACAAACACTACCCTGCCTGTTATTACATCATGTATATCTAGACCCTAAGAATCCGGCATCCATTAAACCAGCCATAGATATAAACGAAAGAAAATCCACCCTTTTCCCAGCATGAAAAGGCAGCCCCTCTCTCTTCTCTTATTCTGCCAATGCCTCGTTCAAATCACCCATGACAAACCATAGTAGTGTAGGTGATCTATCTCTAAGCAAGGCAGGCCAAAGTCTCTTGCGTTCCTCCACAGTACATTTAGCATGAGAACATCTGAGATTGGATTTACACAGATAAATGTTGCTTTGACTCTCCAACAAATGTACAACAGAAGAAACTAGAAAAAATAGCCATACAGACCCCACTACTTTTCACCAAAGCCGAGTCCATTTGGAGCTTTATTGTGATATCCCGAATTTTAGGACAATGTTTTTCCCTCGCTCTTTTAAAATTTCGATTTATTTCTTTTGTTTTGTTTTAAACACATTGTTTTTTTTAATTGGACACTTTAAATTTAAAACAAAACCCTAGCTTTACTTGTGACTAAAAGGTTATTATGTAATTGAGTTTATGTATGACAATGCATATTTTATTATAAGTAATTATAATGGTTGGGTGGTTAGTAGATTAATGAGGTGTAATTAAGCTTGTGGATTTCATTAAGCTAGTGATCTATGGAGTTAATTGTAAAGATTAAAAGAAGTTGAGGTCATAGTGTGAGTATTAGCAAAGTAAGATTATTAGTAACTTCAAAGCTTCTAGGATCTTCCTAAGCTTAAATTTGATTGGTGGAGAAAAAGTCTAAGTTGACCATTAGCTTAAATATTTTCTATTGTTAGTAAATGAAAAACAAAGCCAAAAATTAAAAGGAAAAAAGAGAGAGAGGGCCGAGAGCTCTATGAGAGGTTCAAGAGGAAAAGTTTCAACTTTGGTTTCTTGATTTCTTGCTCAATCTTGCAAACTAACCGATAGCTTCACCAAATAATCCATAGAAATTGCTTAGGAAGGTGGACTGCTTTATTGGAGTGGAGTGTTTTGGTGGTTCAACTTTCTTAGGGGTTGTTGTGCTTCACTAATGCTAGGTAAGGTTGGTATTAGTTCATGTTTGTGTTCTTTATTGGTTTACAAGTGAAAGTTATGGCTTGTTTAGGTAGATTTCATGATTTTAGTAGTGGTTATAGTAAATTCCAGCCTTCTATTGTAATTTTCAGTTTTGGTTGTTGAAATGGATGGTTGTTCTTGGTGTTCATGTTGTGGTAATGCTTATTCTTAGTGTATGGAAGTGAATTCATGGTTAAAAATTGTTGGGTTTGTAGCATATAAAATTTCGGTCAGCAAGAAAGGTGATTTGTAAGAATTGATTTCTAGTTTTAATGCTGAAATTGTCCTGTTTCTGACCGTGTCTTTTAGTCCATGTTAGAGGCCAAATCCGTCTTAGGTCAAAACATGAAAGTTGTAGGAAATGATTTTATATAGCATCCTACAAAATTTCAGCTCAATACGAGCACTGTAGCATGTGAAATGACAAAATTATCCTTGCTGTCATAGGTATAGTTTTGTGGACAGTTTTGACATTTCCTCATTTTGGCTGAATTTTTTCACCTTGATCAGTATCAAATTAGGCTTTGACCAAAACACAAAACTTTTAGCCCTATGTTTCAGCTTTCCAACGCATCTGAAAACACCTCAAACGAATTGTGTATCCTGAGTTATTGTCATTTGAATTCAGTATTGACAACAGCACTGACAAAGACCTTCTGGTTCTATAATCTGTACTTTTGACCTAGATCAATTGTGAACTGGATTGAGTAGTCTTCATGAAAGTTGTAGCCCTTTGTCTTAGCTTCAAAAAGGTATAAAATTCACCCCAATCCGATAAGTGTAGCATCGGTTGTGACCGAAACGCTAAGGAACGTCGAATCTGCCATTTTGCCTTTGCCTTCAAAACTTGATTTCCGATTGGCTTATTATACTTGTATTGTACTTGGATGATTTTGAGCCTATTGAACATCTATTGTAATGAGATTATTTGTATGTGTTTTGGGGCTGGATTAAGAAAAACAATGGAGCCATAAATGACTGGAAAATAGGTAAAAACAAAAGGCGTGCTGCCTAAATTTTTACTTGAGAGTTAGGTACATATACTCACGACTTGAGTAAGGGTGTGAGGATGAATCGAACTTGAATCGTCTAGGGTATTCAAGTCTTGTTTCATAGAGGTCTACAAATTAGCTTTCGACTGAAACTTGTACCCTTGGAAAAATAAAATTTACGACTAATAGAAATACGTTTTCTCCATTTCTTCGACTCATATGGTATTTCAAAGTATAATTGCTTCAAAGTTTCAAGGTTTTAAGAGCGAGCATGAATTTTTCAAAATTTGATAAGTATCTTAAATACTACTTAAACGAACTGCATTTACTTGATTTTCTTGAAGCGAAACTCCTATGTTTCACACTTTAGAGAGTTTTACATTCCCAAATTATATTTTATCACAGATTTGGACTCCAACCAAGGAGTTGGACCAGAACGTGACTTTTGAGAGGCACTAGACTTTTGGTGAGTGCTTCCAAATACTTGATTGAACTGGACACTTGTTTTCAATACTTGACCAATGTGATGTAATGATATGTAATTTGTTTGATCGGGCAAGAGTGTACTTTATCGCATTTGCCCTAACATGATATATACTTGTTTATTGTTGCAATTGACTTGATATACTTGTACTTAACCTATAAGTGCTGAGCGGCTGCATGTACCACACTCAATCCGAGTGGGAGGTGCCTCTCCTTCCCGTCTCCGTACTTTTATCTTGATTCAATCGATTGGAGTGTTATCTCATCGACTTTTGGAGACCCAAACCCCATTGGCTAGTTAATCGAGTCGAACCCGCAAGGGCTTGGTCGATTAGATAACGAACCATGGGTATTTAGTGTTTTCGAGTGGAGTGTTATCTCCTTGACTAATCGATATGCTCGAGTATTACCACCGGTGTTTATTGAGGATTTTGGGCCCAGTAGAGGGTTTGGATGGTGGATGGAGAGTAGTTTAAGTGGTGCTCTACTAGATTGGTTATTTACTTGAAAGTTGACGGAGTGTCAACTATTACTTGATCAAGCTCTGGTGATGCAATGGGAATTTGGTTCCTGAGAGCCATCCATATCTTTATACTTTGGAATGATTAGTGCTTATCGTGTTATTGTTTCTTTTTAAAAGAAAAACTTTACACTCGTACTTTTTTGAGATTTGCTACTTGAAGTGTTATTGCTTACTTTTATGAACTTTTCGTGCTCATTACCTTGCTACATTGAAACTTGTACTTATAAACAATGGTCGATTTGCTATTTGAAACCTCACTGGGTTTTTAGTTCATTCCATGCCGTTTGTTTTTCTTATAGGGGGTACGACCGAGGCTTGAGATCGGTACAGACTAGCGTAGTCTAGTTTTTGAATTTTGTAACTGTACTCGCACTAGTCGCTCGATTAGGGTTGAATGTATTTAGAATTCTAATCTTTTGATATATTTGGGGTTGTATGGATGGTTGAGATAGAAATGAATGTATTTGTATGTTCCAAACTTGGGAACTGTTATTTCGTTTATTATTGAGGTTGCACCATATGTTATTTGATGTGAGTGATTGAGTCCTGGCGAGAGTTGGGCAAGCGACTCGCTAAACCCTAGGGTGTTATAACAATGCATATTTTATTATAGGTAATTATAATGGTTGGGTGGTTAGTAGAATAATGAGGTGTAATTAAACTTGTGGATTTCATTAAGTTAGTGATCTATGGAGTTAATTTTAAAGATTAAAAGAAGTTGGGGTCATAGTGTGAGGATTAGCAAAGTAAGATTATTAGTAACATCAAAACTTCTAGGATCTTCCTAAGCTTAAATTTAATTGGTGGAGAAAAAGTCTAAGTTGACCATTGGCTTAAATATCTTCTATTGTTAGTAAATGAAAAACAAAACCAAAAATTAAAAGGAAAAAAGAGAGAGAGGGCCGAGACCTCTATGTGGGGTTCAAGAGGAAAAGTTTCAACTTTGGTTTCTTGATTTCTTCCTCAATCTTGCAAACTAACCGATAGTTTCACCAAATAATCCATAGAAATTGTTTAGGAAGGTGGATTGCTATCTTGAAGTGGAGTGTTTTGGTGGTTCAAGTTTTTTAGGGGTTGTTGTGCTTCTCTAATGCTAGGTAAGGTTGGTATTAGTTCATGTTTGTGTTCTTTATTGGTTTACAAGTGAAAGTTATGGCTTGTTTAGGTAGATTTCATGATTTTAGTATTGGTTATGGTAAATTCCAGCCTTCTATTGTAATTTTCAGCTTTGGTTGTTGAAATGGATGGTTGTTCTTGGTGTTCATGTTGTGGTAATGCTTATGCTTAGTGTATGGAAGTGAATTCATGGTTAAAAATTGTTGGGTTTGTAGCATATAAAATTTCAGTCAGCAACAAAGGTGATTTGTAAGAATTGATTTCCAGTTTTAATGCTGAAATTGTCCTGTTTCTGACCGTGTCTTTTAGTCCATGTTAGAGGCCAAATCAGTCTTAGGTCAAAACATGAAAGTTGTAGGAAATGATGTTATATATCTGTCTACAAAATTTCAGCTCAATCCGAGTACTGTAGCAGGTGAAATAACAAAATTACCCTTGCTGCCATAGGTATAGTTTTGTGGACAGTTTTGACATTTCCTCATTTTGGTTGCATTTTTTCACCTTGATCCATATCAAATTAGCCTTTGGCCAAAACACAAAACTTTTAGCCCTATGTTTCAACTTTCCAACGCATCCGAAAACACCTCAAACGAATTGTGTATCCTGAGTTATTGTCATTGGAATTCAGTACTGACAACCGTACTGACAAGGACCTTTTGGTTCTATAATATATACTTTTGACCTAGATCAATTGTGAACTGAATTGAGTAGTCTTCATGAAAGTTGTATCCCTTTGTCTTAGCTTCGAAATGGTATAAAATTCACCCCAATCTGATAAATGTAGCATCGGTGGTGACCGAAACGCTAAGGAACGTCGAATCTGCCATTTAGCCTTTTGCCTTCAAAACTTGATTTCCGATTGGCTTATTATACTTGTGTTGTACTTGGATGATTTTGAGCCTATTGAACAGCTATTGTGATGAGATTATTTGTATGTGTTTTGGGGCTGGATTAAGAAAAACAATGAAGCCATAAATGGCTGGAAAATAGGTAAAAACAAAGGGTGTGCTGCCCAAATTTTCACTTGAAAGTTAGGTAGATATACTCACGACTTGAGTAAGGGTTTGAGGGCGAATCGAACTTGAATCGTCTAGGGTATTCAAGTCTTGTTTCATTGAGGTCTATAAGTTAGCTTTCGGCTGAAACTTGTACCCTTGGAAAATTGAAATTTATGACTAATAAAAATACGTTTTCTCCATTTCTTCAACTCAAATGGTATTTCAAAGTATAATTGCTTTAAAGTTTCAAAGTTTTAAGAGCGAGCATGAATTTTTCGGAATTTGATAAGTATCTTGAATACTACTTAAACGAATTGCATTTACTTTTTTTCTTGAAGCGAAACTCCTATGTTTCGCACTCTAGAGAGTTTTACATTCGCAAATGATATTTTATCGCAGATTTGGACTCCAACCAAGGAGGTGGACTTGAACGTGACTTTTGAGAAGCACTAGACTTTTGGTGAGTGTTTCGAAATACCTGATTGAACTGGACACTTTGTGACAGCCCCACCTTCCTCTAAGGCGAACCAAAGAGGTTAGCGGACTGCCTGCCCAGCTCTCGCCAGGACTAACGGGTCAGTTTACGTCGATCTAATACGTTCCGGAACATACCCACGCGCGCAAACAAGTCAAAATCACAAAATAAAATAAAATGAAAAAAATGGAAAAACGCCGATGATGAACAATGCCGGACACGTCAGAATCCGGAGTTCAACCATACATCAATCCAACATATACATACATTGAAATTCAACGTTTACAAGCCAAACGGCATACCAAAATATCCCACTAGTCCATACATGTGCAAATAGTCAATTACAACCAACCATTGGTTGGAACAAAACACTTAGGGTTTTCACCCTCACGGAGCTATTCAAAATACATTTACATGCTCAACTTGACAACCAACTAGCACAACCTTTCCCAAAATAGTCATTTTCCTGTAAGGAAAACAAATGGAACGGAGTGAGCTAAAGCTCAGTGAGTTACTACCACATAAGCAACAAAGAGCATATAGCAAGTCCTTTCAATTAAAGTACACAATTAAGGAATGAAACAAAACGGTAAAAGGATACGGACGGCTCTCAAGAGCCCATTTCCTCGCTTATATTCTTGATCCAACCTCATTGACCCTCCGTCAATGTTAAAAGTACCAAACCGTAGACATCACTTTACTTCCATTCCTTCCACCCAACATATCCCAACCGGGCCCGCACTCCAATCAGTAGCTTTTGGTAATACTCGAGTATACCGGAACCAAGAGTCTCATTACTACAAGGTTCCCCAGTACAGTCCCCGTGGCAGGTCAATTTTCACGACCAAGCCCTCGCCGGCTCGATTCAATTGACTACCTAACGGGGTTGAGCTCAGTGATATAATAAGGCCGTTGGATATTCGTCCAAACGACACCAAATCAGTTTTCCATGACAGGAATTCAATATATCATATATCAAGTGCAATATTTCAGTAAAACGGTAAACAGTCATGAATGGAATCACAAGGGGGTGAGGGCGGTCAAGTACACCCTCACCTCAATCACTTCCAATAGCCAAATACGCCTTCAAGGCATCAAATTCACATATAACAAAGCCACATTGTAACATTTAAGTGAGTAGTATACTCACCAATCAAGTAAGTGGTGTTTCATACACCGTGGTCAAAAGTTCGTCGTGAACCACCGTCACGCCCTAGAACACGCAAACAAATACAATGAGACTCGATAACCAGTCATAAAACAATGCCAATCACAACCCCAATAGGGTTTTATAAACATATACAAGCATCATGAGTAACCAGAAATTCAAGAAATGGCATTAGCTTTGGCCCCGAATAAAACACAGTTTTGTCCGTATTTTGCGGTAATGGCACTAATTTCACTACAATTATCGGATGAGGGTGTAAGACCCACCATTTCGAAGCTAAGAACCAGGGCTACAACAATGTAGAAGGCTACTCAGACCAAATCCTAGCAAAACTAGGTCAAAAATGCAGAATACCAAGCCAGAACCGTAATTGCAGGTTTACAAATCACACTATGCTGTAATTAGTCCAACTCAGTCTATACAGGTCCAAATGCATTGCTTCCAAAGGCATATGGTAGCTAAGACATCCAGCTACATTTCATCAGAAGACCTCAACAACCAAATCAAAAGCAATTCCAGTCAAAACAGACGATTACAAGCGCAGTTCGCACATTCTGATCAACCCAGAACAGCAACAGTAAAATCGACATATCTCACTCTACACTACTCCAAATGACCTGAAATTTTGCAGGCCCCTCAAACACATCAATACCTACAACTTTCATGTTTTAAGCAAAGGCCAATTCAGCCTTTAAGCATGAGATACAAAACCAGACAGAAAAGGGGGTTATGAAACCCTAACTTTTCACATTTCAATCCAAACCCAAAATTGGTTGCAATTATCAATAATTCACACCTACTAGAGTCATTACCCCTCATTACCAACCATCATAAATAACCACAACATCATGATCACATTAAACCAGAAAAATCTCCAATAAATTGAAAACTTTACCAATTCATCTCAAACCAAGAAATAAACCACAAATATCATCACTTTAGCTTCCACTAGGCACAAATTAAGCATCATTAGGTGTAGGGGAAAGTTCAAGCACCACTTACCTAGTAAACAAGAGAAGAGGAGTTGTAGAACACCTTAGCTTCTTCAAAAAACTTCACCAAATCACTTACTAGCACCAAGTGGAGGGATTTTATGAAGTAGAAACTAATTTAAGCACTTGGGTTTGGATGATTGAGTTAAATGGAAGCTAAAATGTTGAAGAGTTTCTTCCTTCTTGAGCTTAAGTGGGCCGGCCACCAAGGAGTAAGAAATAGTGAATTTTTAGTCAATTTTTGAGATATTTAACCAATAAGTCAAAAGGTCAAAAGCATGAATAGTAAGTCTTAAGCCCTAACCAATATAATGGTGACACTTGTCACCTCCATTAATGCAATCCTATCTTTTCTTTTTCCTCTCACATCAATCACTTCACATCCTCTACTTATCTCTTAACACCCGATAAATTTCACACAGTATCCGGAATTTAACCTAATTGGCCGAATTTTTCCGAACTATTCGCACTAGTGGGTCCCACATCCATTATATACTCTTAATTTTTCAAAAACTCTCCAATACTAGAAAAATCATCTAAAAACTATAACTGCTCATAAAATTTACCAGGAGAATTTTCCTAAGCCAGAAAATGCAGAAAACATGTCTTTAAAGAAAAAAAAACCCTAGGAAAATTATTAGGGATTTACGGGTTCTCACACTCTCTCCCCCTTAAAAGAATTTCGTCCTCGAAATTTCTCACCTTAATTCCCGAAAAGGTTTGGATACTTCTTTCGCATTTCCTCTTCCACTTCCCAGGTAGCTTCCTCTACCCCATGGTTTCTCCATAGCACCTTCACTAGCGGAATCCGCTTGTTCCTGAGCTCTTTGACTTTCCGATCGAGCACTTGGACTGGTTTCTCTTCATAGGCCAGCGATTCGTCTACTTCGATATCCTCCGGTTGTAATACATGGGATGGGTCGGGATGATACTTTTTTAGCATCGAGACGTGGAATACATCGTGGATTCGAGAGAGACTGGATGGCAGTTCCAATCGATACGCGACCGCTCCTACTCTCTGAAGGATCTTGTAGGGTCCGACGTACCGCGTTGAAGTTTCTTTCCTTTGCCCGCTGTGATACTTCGTAAGGGTGTGATCTTAAGAAATACGTGGTCTCCAACTTCAAACTCCAAGTCTTTTCTTCGATTATCCGCGTAGCTCTTTTGTCGGCTTTGAGCTGTTTGGATTCGTTGCCGTATCAACTTGACCTTCTCATGAGCCTCTTCCATCCATGGAATAGTTGCCGAGTCTAGCATCTTCTTTTCACCAACTTCATCCCAATAAATCGGCGACCGGCACTTGCGTCCGTATAGGGTTTCGTACGGAGCCATTTGAATCGACGAATGGAAGCTGTTGTTGTATGCAAACTCTACTAAGGTCATGTGCTGACCCCAGTTGCCTCCAAAGTCCAGAATGCAAGTTCGTAGCATGTCCTCAAGAGTTTGAATTGTCCGTTCTGACTGGCCATCCGTCTGAGGATGATAGGTCGTGCTCAAATTGAGTTTCGTCCCCAGGGTTTCTTGAAACTTCTGCCAAAACCGAGATACAAACCGTGGATCCCGGTCGGAGACGATGCTCACAGGAACACCGTGTAGTCTTACTATCTCGTCCATGTACAGTCGGGCCAACTTGTCCATTGAATACTTCATGTTCACCGGCAAGAAATGGGCCGATTTGGTTAATCGATCCACGATCACCCAAACGGCATCATGTCCTCTTTGCGTCCTTGGTAAACCTGAAATGAAGTCCATGGTGATGTTTTCCCACTTCCACTCGGGTATCTCCAAGGGTTGTAACAGACCCGATGGTTTTTGATGCTCTGCTTTCACCTGTTGGCAAATGAGACATTTCTGCACGTACTGAGCGATTTCCTTCTTCATATTGTCCCACCAATAGGTTCCTTTCAGGTCTTGATACATCTTGCTGCTGCCCGGATGGATTGTATACTTGGACCGATGAGCTTCCTCCAGAATCTCCATTTTCATCGACTCTTCCTTCGGTACCACTATTCGGTTTCGATATTTCAAAATGCCCTCAGGACTCATATTGAAGTCCGTAGTTTCTCCCTTTTCCACTTTCTCTCTCCATTTCCGTACCATCAAATCTTCGCTTTGTGCCCCTTTTATGCGTTCCAGTAGAGCAGAGGTCACCCTAACATTGCCAAATACCACCTTATGGCTCCCAAGATAGGGTCTCCACTCACACACGGATTCTAATAAATCTCACTCCTTAATCATCAACCCTGCTACTTGCACCTTACGACTCAAAGCATCTGCTACCACATTTGCCTTTCCCGGATGGTAATTGATTGTGCAGTCGTAATCTTCCAAAAATTCCATCCATCGCCGTTGTCTCATGTTCAATTCCTTCTGGGAGAAAAGGTACCTAAGACTTTTGTGATCCGAGTACACTTCAAAGGTCACCCCATATAGGTAATGCCTCCACTTTTTCAGAGCAAAGACGACTGCAGCTAGTTCCAGATCGTGGGTCGGGTAATTCTGCTCGTGAAGCTTTAACTTCCTAGAGGCAAAAGAGATTACATTCCGGTTCTGTATCAAAACGCACCCCAGGCCTTCTCGCGACGCTTCTGCATACACCGCAAACCCGTCCACTCCATTTGGCAAAACTAGTACCGGAGCCATAGTCAATCTTCTCTTTAGTTCCTGAAAACTTGTTTCGCATCGGGCGTTCCAGATAAATCTACCATGCTTCTTCGTCAGGTCAGTTAAAGGTCCTGCTAATTTGGAGAAATCTTTAATGAACCTTCGATAGTACCCAGCTAGCCCTAGAAAGCTACGAATTTCCGTGGAATTTTCTGGCCTCTTCCAATTTGTCACGGCCTCTACCTTCGCCGGGTCCACCGAAATGCCTTCGTGGGAGATTACGTGCCTTAGAAATGCTACTTTCTCCAACCAGAACTCGCATTTACTAAACTTGGTATACAGTTGATGTTCCCTTAACGTCTGCAACACCACTCTCAAATGCTCCTCATGCTCCTCGCGTGTCTTAGAGTAGACCAAAATGTCATCAATGAACACAACGACAAATCGGTTTAGATAGGGTTTAAAAACCCTATGCATCAGGTCTATAAAGGCGGCGGGAGCATTAGTCAGTCCAAAGGGCATAACGGCGAACTCGTAATGCCCATATCTCGAGTTGAAGGCAGTTTTCGGAATGTCCTCCTTCCTAATTAACAACTGATAATATCCTTGTCGGAGGTCCAACTTTGAGAAGACTACTGCGCCTTGCAGCTGGTCAAACAACTCGTCAATGTGGGGCAGTGGATATTTATTCTTGATTGTTACGTTGTTTAGAACCCGGTAGTCGATGCACATTCTCAAGGTTCCGTCCTTTTTCTTCACAAATAGGACAGGAGCCCCCCAAGGAGACCCACTCTCGTGAATGAATCCCCGCTCCAAAAGATCTTGCAATTGCAACTTAAGCTCCTTAAGTTCTGCAGGCGCCATTCGGTAAGGGGTTTTTGAGATAGGTGAGGTTCCAGGCAACATGTCTATTCGAAATTCTATCTCCCTTTCTGGAGGTAAGGCTACTAACTCATCAGGGAATACATTCAGAAATTCCCTCACTATGGCCACGTCTTCCACTTTTAACTTATCCATAGGGGTATTAATCAAAAAGGCCAAAAATCCTTGCGCCCCTCTACTTATCAGTTTCCTAGCTCGGATGCCCGAAATTAAAGCAGATGAGGCTAACCTACCCCTTATATCTAACCTTAAGGTTGCCTCGCCAGGAATGCGAAATTCTACTATTTTCGTTTTACAATCCAGTTGGACGTTATATTTGGCTAGCCGGTCCATACCCAGAATCACATCGTACCCCTTAATGGACAAGCTAATCAGGTCTCCAAAAAATCTCTTTTCACCTACCCATACATCACAATCCTTATAAACCATACTAGTCACCAAACGTTGATTCCCCGTAGGTGTACTAACTTCTAGGTCATATGGTAAACTAGCAGGTTTTATATCGATGCCACACATGAAATCAGGGTTAACAAACGAATGAGTGGCACCAGGATCAATTAAAACTTTGGCAAAGCGGTGGAAAATAGGGATCGTACCTTCCACCACCTCTGAAGACACTAGAACCTGATGGGGCTCTAAAGAATACACCCTAGCTGGAACTTTAGGTTTGGACCCGTCTCCCTTTGCTGGTCCAGCATTAGTCCTCGGCAGTGATTGGTTCCCCTTGCCGTCTTGTTTCAGGACCGGGCAAGTAGCCAATTGGTGGTCCGCGCTTCCACATCGCAGACATTTACCATGTTTCCTCCAGCAATTATCTTCGGTGTGGTTTGCTTTCCCACAGTGCCCACAGGGACCGTGAGGTGCTGAAGTCGAGCCACTCGGAGCATTTCCCCTTTGTCCTCGCCCAGCTTGATCACCCCTGAATGGAGTCCCTCTACCAGAACCAAAATGTCGACCACCCCCCGTTTCTCGTCCAAATTTAGAGGGAGTACTCTTCTCACCCTGTCCGGCAGTACTCCCAGGAAAGCCACGCTTCTTCGCCTGGAAGTTCCGGACTTGTAACCATGCACTTTCAACTCGCTGGGCCTTTTCCACAGCCTCGCTAAACGCAGTAATTTGAGCCGCCGCGAGGTCTTTCTGAATCTCAACATTCAAACCCTGAATAAAGCGCCTAATCCGTCTTTGCTCAGTCATGATTAACTCAGGTGCAAACTTGGACAGGCGGGTGAATTGACTCTCATATTCCGCCACAGTTTGAGCCCCTTGGCGGAGCCTAATGAACTCGTCCTCCTTCCTCTCCTGGACTAGAGGAGGGAAAAACTTCGCATTAAACTCTCTAATGAAGTTCACCCAAGTCCTCGGCGTCTGCTCCCGTTCCCATTTCTGTCGGATCACGTTCCACCAGGAACCGGCCGCTCCCTTAAGTTGAAACACGGCAAAAGTCACCTGCCGTTCATCAGGGTAGTGTAAGGCCGCGAATATGTCAACCATCTTTTCAAGCCATTTCTCAGCAACGTCAGGGTCGGGTCTCCCAACAAACTTTGGCGGGGAAAACTTTTGAAAGCGTTCAAGAGCTCTATCTTCGCTCTCGATGTGGTTACCAGGGTTCCCGGGGTTAGGGTTTGGGTTCTGGCCCTGTTGTTGCACTACTTGTGCTAGTAGGTTTGTCATTTGCTGCATAGCAGCAGCTATTTGCACATTCGGGTCTACTTGTGGTTCAGGATTGGGTCCAGAAGAGGTTTCCCCCGTACCCGTAACCGGTGTGGGTTGTCTAGATCCGCGCCCACGTCCCCGACCACTTCGTGTACCTTCCATAAGTTCTACTTGGTCTAGGCAAGAATACTAAGCCAAAGTAATAACAAGGCATGTAAGTAACACTTAAACTTTCACAATAACACATATTTGTACATTCCAAACATGAACACAAACATAGATATATACAAGCCAAACAAGATCAAACCACATACATATATACAATTAGTCAAGTCAAGTACGGCCAAGGCACGTACTAACATAAACGATCCCCCTGAGGATTCGCCTATCAAAAGAGATTTACACGTAGCTAACCCTACATCCAAAACGGTTAGCTAAGGCACTATCCCTATCCCTATATACATACAAAACCACCAACTATCCCAAAAGAAGCCTAGAAGTCAAGGCCTAGTCAGTTCCCAGTGTCGCGCCCCATTTTTTTTTGGAAAAATAAAATGATTGTTTTTGTGATTTTATTGGTTTGGAAAAAATGAATTTTTTGATAAAAATAAAAATGGGTCTAAATGGGACTTTTGAAAATGTGACGATTTGACCCAAGAAAAATAGTTCAAAAAGGGTTTTTTTATATGAAAAATGGAGTCGCCACTTGGTATAAAGTTAGGGTGTACCAAGTCACCCAAAAAGTGAATTTTTTTAAGGAAAAAAAGTAAGAAACCCTTTTGAACGACTCCTAGTCCACGCAAACAAAGAAAAAGGTTCGGGAGTCACATTTGACGAAGGGGAAGGCAAGGATAAAAATCCAAGGCACCCCTTCGACCTAGCCAAGGCTAGTTGCGTGATTTAACCCTTATTTTCCTAAATTTTTCTACCCAAAGTATGTATTTGCAATTTGGACAAAGACTAATGAATGAGAAATGCAATCCTAAATCTAAGAAATGTCTCTTGTGAGGTTTTTGGTCCCAAACCACATGAATTGTGGCTGCCAATAAAGGGAAACCTCATAGAGGTCGATTAATGCAAATGAGGACTCAAATAATAGTGTAAGTGTGCAAAGTGTAGAGAAGGGCATGTGTGCAATTTGAAAGTGTTTGTGTGCAAATGAATGAAAATATAAGTGCTCGTGTGTAAGTGAACAAAAATAGTAAATATATATAAGTAAAAAGATAGGTGCAAATGTGTGAGGTGAAAAAATAAAGAAGTGAATAAGTGTGTGAATATGGCATATGGATTAAAAAATTTAACGAGGAGAATAATGAGAAAATGAAAATGTATGAACTTAGAGGAATGCATCAAGTCGGGTACGGGGATGACCTCTAGTTTTATGATTTTAATTTTCCCTTTGACTAGAAGGAAAAACTAGCGTGCTAAGGCTATTTGAAGCCACACTCGCTCGTTTCCCTTATCGGAAGGGGATTTTCACGCAAATGAACCCTAACTAGCATGAGATGCAAGTCCTAAAGTGAAGGGGAAAGGGTTTGAGGAACATGCCAAATGATAAACTAAGGAAAAATGCGTGATATGTGGTGATCATGCACTTAATGAAAAAGGGAAAAAAAAAAACCTATTGGGTCTAGCATTGGACTAGCCCCTCCTATGAATTCCGACTAGCGTTGGACTAGTGGAAACGATAAAAGAAGCCACAACTAGCGTTGGACTAGTGTGGTGACGTACATTCATTCATTCCATTCATCCACACTATAAAAAGCGAGTAGACATGCGAATCACTTATAAACACGTAGCACATAACACTTAGCATGCTTGACTAGATGCGAAATCCTAATAAAGCATTTAACATATAACACATAGGCATGCAACCATTACATTTGCTAACTAAAACAAAAGGGAAAGGGAAAGTGGACCAAATTACTTGCTACGCCCTATCTATTACAAGCCAAGAGGTGTACACATACCCCATTAATAAAAATCAAAAGTAAATGAAATAAATGAAAGGAAATAAGGAGAGGCTAGGAAAACAAGTAGACATGCAAATTTCAATTAACACATTAGTTCACATAAGAGAGAAACAAAAGGGGTAAAAGAGATTATACCTCCCCGTTGGTGATACTAAGGAAGTAAACAAACTCAACTTGGCTAGAGTCACCCAAGAAAAGACTAACTTAGGCTAAAATCACCAAAAACAAAAGATTAATGCACCAATTTAGTGATAAGATATAAACTAAACAATTTGAATCCACCAAAACATCAAACTTTCCCTCAATTGCAACTCAATGAAGTCAAAACTACTTAAAGACCAAGGCAAAAGGCATGATCATCCGATCCCCAAGCATAACATCTACTAAAGACCCAAAAGCAAGCACTACTCAATCATTTGAACCTAATTGAAACATTTAAAAACACAAAAAGTTCCCCGAGTAAATAACAAGATCCAAACAAACATTATGGAATTTTGAAGGTCCAAGAATGAACAAGGGTCCATGAATGATTTAAACATGCATTTTGAAAACTCAATAGCAACCATTAATCAACCAAATAAAACCAATTGAAAAATTTAAGAGCTTCAAAAGTCCCAAAAACAATGAAAGGCCAAATGATGACTCAAAGTACACCCACCTTAGGACCTAATTGTGAAGAAATGAGAACATGCTTGGGCTTTTGTGGAACATGGAGAAGCTTGAAGGATTAAATTGATTAAGTATTCAAATTACTTGGGCCATAGTGAGCCAAGGGGAAATTTGAGGTGTTTAAGTGCAACGTTCAGAATTTGTTTCTTCATGCAAAGCATGCATACGAAGAAGATTTCTGCAATTTAAAACCTGTTGCAACTAGAATGTCGGCTGCGCTTTCATCTTCAACCACAAATTCCAGAAAACTAACTCAAGCTTTGAACAAACTCTTCTCAAACCAAAGACCCAACTTTGAATTAAACAACACAACACACAACTTGGATATTCAAACTAGTAAAACACAGCAAGAAATGATGCAAAATCAAGCTGCAACAAGGTTTCAACAAGCAAATGAAGCTTTCGGCAAACCGAAGCTTTCTTTGCTTCTGTAATTTTCGAATGAAGACTTTCTACAATTCGACACCTTGTCAAACCAGCTTTCAAACATAAACAAGTCCAAACACAAGGCTTTAAACTAGGCAGCAAACCATCATCCAATCCAACAGAAAAACTTAACAAGATCCAGTGCAAAAAAGGAAAAAAAATGAAATGAAATACGTTCAGCAAGTCGACAAATCTGGAAGCATATGAAACTGATTTTTGCAAGTTGAAATGCGTTTTCCAGCAAGTGCTTGGGCATGATTCAAACTTTTCCTTAAACAAACACACAAACTTCAACACCCAACCTTCCCTCTCATCCCTTTAGCACCCAAATGAAACAAGCAAAGGATATCTAAAACCAATTTCAAGAGCTGTTGCAAGACAAAAATTGCAGCACCAATAACAAGGAAAAGGACTTGCGGCAGCAGAAAAACAAAACCAGCCTTGTGTCTATCCACTTGAAACAAACTAGACCTGATGGCTTAAGCATGACTAATACAGAACAACATGGAGAATTTCACAATTCCCAACTCCCTTCTTCTTCTTCTTTTAAACCCAACCCAATTTGGCAGTAGTGCAAACTAATCATGAACATCCACTGACCTCTAACTCAACAATAAAAACAATGCTAGAAAAACAAAATAACAAATGAAACCAGGACCTTCAAACACTATCGTAAGATGAACAAGAAACACTGCCCGAGATTTTCATATCATTTTCTGATTTCGTTCACACAAACACATGTGGTTCAGCCATGAACAGTAAATAAACACTTTCACGTATTCATCACATAAGCCCACGAAAGAAGAAAAAAGAAAGAAATTTAGGCTTCTGTCCTTAAAATCAAACCGTTACCCACTGATTTTCTACCTCAACCATACTCATACAACAGGATGCCAAGGGGAATAGCCATAAAAAAAATGAAACAACCCAAAACATAACAACAAAGATCCTAACATTTCTGAACCAAATCTGATGGTATTTGACGGGTAAAGGATGAAGATGTACCTTTAATCACCAAGTGAGGCGAGAGAGGATCAAGAAAAAAAACTCAAATGGCTCTACCAGAGCTTCAGAGGAACACCAATGACGATGATGATTCGGTCAACTTTCTTGCAATCCCAACCAGACTCTCTCTTTCTTTTGCTGTTTCCTCTATTCTACCGTCACCTCCGTCTTTCCTCTTCACTCTATCTCAGCCACCAACCTCTAGTCCTCTGGTCTTTTTTTGTATCAGCCGTCACTCTTTCTGGTTCTCTCTTTTGCCGCCATCCAAAACCTCCCCGTTGATTCCCCCTCTCTGGTCTCTCTCTTTTCACTCTTTCTTTTCTGAACCCAGCCCTTTTTCTACCCAGAACCTATGCCGCCAATTATCTCTGTCCCCTTTTCCTCGCAAGCCTTTCTCTTGTTTTTGCCGTTCACTCCCTTTGAAACCCCTCTTGCGGCTGCTGTCTTCCTCTTGCTTTTTATATGGAACTCCCAATCTCACAAACCCTGCTCTCAATGGCCAGCAATCAACCTCCTCTCAGCCTCTTATCTTGGCCATCCGATGATGCTCCGTGGCTGTCCTTTGCACGCTGCAAAAAATTGCAGCGTGCATGCTGCGATAATTTTTTTTTTTTTTTTAACAACTTGATAATTACAGAAATAATAAAATAAAATATAAATAATAATAATAAAAAAAAATTACACAAACCAAAACAAAAAAATAACAAAAAACTAAACAAAAAAAATGGCCATTTTTTAATTAATTTTTCAATTTTTTATTTTTCATCATTTTCTTTTTCTCAAAATAACTTAATAGAAATAACTAAAGTGCTCAAAGATTGAATTTAAAGAAATAAACATATTTTTGTGAACAAATTTTCCTTTTTTCTTTTTCTTTTTTTTCATTTTTCCAATCCAACTAAAGCCTATTTTTTTTTAAATTTTTCTTCTTTTTCCTATTTTTCTTTAATTTTCTCTTTTCTCCTTTTTTATATGATTTTTCATTTTCATTTTTCTTTCAAGAAAGCATTGAATAAAAACAAAATGACTAAAACATATTTTTGATGTTTTCCTTTTCTTTTTTTAAAAACTCTATGCTAATCTTAAACTTAAAAGCTAAAACTAAAAACTAAAACTAAAAGTAAATAAGAATAAATAGCAAATGAAATAGGTCAACTAAAAGGGCGAACATGAATAAAACTAAAATATCATAACAACTAATAGTGCAAAACCCACAATAACGAACTAAAATGCAAGCAATCTAAAATGAAAATCATGAAATAGATGCTACATAAAATTATTCAAAATTTGGTGTCTACAGTTTGCCCCTCTTTGTCTGAGTACTGGCCCGAACAGGAATTTAAACGGGACTGACCCGAACAGAATTTAAAACGGGACTGACCCGAACAGGAATTTAGACGGGACTGACCCGAACAGAATTTAAACGGGACTGACCCGAACAGAATTTAAACGGGACTGACCCGAACAGAATTTAAAACGGGACTTCATTGGGGATGTTTAAACAATAAATTGAGTTTTTTTTTTTACCTGACAGTAGTTCACACTTTTGCAGCAAAAGGGAGTTTTGATTTCTGTGACTGAAATGATAACTGATGTCGTTCTTTATGCTCAAACTTCGTTAACAACTTTATCACTTCACCGTTGCTTACTGGGGAGCCAGTTCTGACGTTGATTTAAGTGCGAGAAATAGAATGTTTGCAACGTTCCTGCAAGAAAAGAAAAAGTGGTAATGGACTCGCCACCATCATTTGATCCGATTAGCCTTGAGAATCGTGTAAACATGAGTCTTGTGATGCTTTTGCCTCTAGTTTTGCGGCATACACCTTAGTCGAGCTTGCAACTTTGAAACCTTTCAGATTCTGAGACTGATAAGCACGTGTTTACTACTTCACCCAAATCCGTGTAGCAGTCGTGTTACTTTTTAACCACTGCGATAGATGACCGAATTTCCCATCTTTGAACAAACCTTAGGGTTTATCATTCGTCCGAATTCAATGGTGAAAGAATGATGCATGAAAATGTCATATAAAACAATGATATATGCAGAATGAATTTCCTATGTCAGGCAAAAAATGAGAATGCAAAAGAATACAAACAATCACAAACAGTCGAACACAAATAATTGAGAGGAACCAAGAGATTTATAAGAGTACATTTTGTAAAAGAATGTTTGTACAAGTTTGGCAAAACAATATTATATTCGAAACTTGGGGTATATCTGTTTCGGAATTCGATACTGGCAGAAATATCACAAACATGAGGAAAAGTCTAAATGAACCAGGTCACCAGCTGTCCCTTCTCGTGCTCATCCGTTGCGAAAAACCGACCTTGGCGCCCTTTCGGATTTTCACCAAGGTTGCCCCCACCCCTTTTTGATTGATTTTTTTCTTCTTTCTTCTCTTTCTTTTTTTTGTTGTTTTTTTTTTGTTTTGTTTTTTTTTTTGTTGTTTTTTTTTGTTGTTTTTTTTTTTTTAGGCGCCCTTTCGGGTTTTCACCTAAAGAACAACGAAATCTCTTGACCACAGTCGACTCAGAAATATGCATTAAAGATTCTAGCATCAGTAAAATGCACTTCCCTTGAGAAATTGGGCGAAGGCATTACGGACATCACCTGCCAGTTGATTAACAAATTTTCTAGTAGAAATGCAGCAAGTGACGAAAGCCAGGACTTTGGGCTTTTGTAACGGGGTCAGGTGGGGTGTTTTCAAGAAAAGTTCAGGCTTAAAAGCAGATTTTGATAAGAGGTGTGAAATGAACTGAGATTGCACCATTTTGAAATGAAACCGAGGAAAATTTGCCCCAGTTTAATTGGATTTTCTCTTTTGCATTCTTTCATTGCATTTTTCCTCACTTTTGCATTTTTCTTTAAAACTAAATTTGCCCCAGTGTAGGGTTCTCTCTTCTCTTTTCTTCTTCTTTTTTCGTCTCTTTTTTTCGTTTTCGAAATAAATTTGCCCCAGTGTGGGGTTTGCAATTCTCAAGGGTGATCAAACGAAATTTGTCAATTCTGATGGCTCAAAGGGGACAAGTAGAGATAAAATGTTTTTAGTGTAAAAGAAGATGGCCTGACTTGCATTTCGCCATTTGCATGAACTTCTTAAAGAAAAATTGCTTGATCAAATAAAAAACTTTTTGCACATATCTGAGTCGATGGGTTGAGGGAAAACCCGTCCATCCATTTCCGCCAAAATAAGAGCTCCGCCAGGTAATACCTTTTGGACAATGAATGGCCCTTGCCAATTTGGAGCAAATTTGCCTTTAGCTTCATTTTGCATTGACAAAATTCGCTTTAGTACTTTATCACCTTCTTCAAATGCCCGCCGATGGACTTTTTTGTTGTAAGCCCGGGCCACACGCTTCTGATAGCACTGACCATGACAGATAGCATTGAATCGTTTTTCATCTATCAAAGTCAATTGCTCATGGCGCTGCTTGATCCAATCGGCCTCCTCCAATTTAGCTTCCATAAGGATTCGTAGCGACGGAATTTCAACCTCAGCTGGTAATACAGCTTCCATTCCATACATGAGTGAATACGGCGTTGCCCCAGTTGATGTTCGGATAGACGTCCGATACGCCATTAATGCATAGGGCAACTTTTCATGCCAATCGCGGTGCCTTTCTGTCATTTTGCGAATAATTTTCTTCAGATTCTTATTTGCGGCTTCTACAGCTCCATTCATCTGAGGCCTATAAATGGCAGAATTGCGGTGTTTGATTTTGAACTGCTCACATAATCCATCTACCATGTCATTGTTCAGATTCCTGGCATTGTCCGTGATAAGTGTTTCGGGTACCCCAAAACGACAAATGATGTGATCTCTCAAGAAATTGGCTACTACTTTCTTCGTTACATGTTTAAATGATTCTGCTTCAACCCATTTGGTAAAGTACTCGATCGCCACCAATATAAATCGATGTCCATTTGAAGCAGGAGGATCGATTGTACCAATCACGTCCATACCCCACATTGAACAGGGCCATGGGGCGGTCATGCTATGCAACTCAGTGGGTGGAGCGCGTATAATGTCACCGTGCATTTGGCATTTTATACATCTCCGGACAAAGTCTATACAATCATGCTCCATAGTAAGCCAGAAGTATCCTGTTCTCATGATTTTCTTGGCTAGCAAATGGCCATTCATGTGAGGTCCACAAACACCACTATGCACTTCTTTCATCATATATTGAGCTTCATCTTCATCAATGCACCTTAAAAGGTTCAAATCTGAGGTTCTTTTGTATAACACTTCTCCATTTAAGAAAAATTTTGAAGCCATTCTACGCAGAAAACTCTTGTCTTTTATACCAGCATGCTGAGGGTAGGACCCCGTTTTGAGAAACTCCTTAATATCCTTAAACCAAGGAGTATTATCAGAGGACTCGTCTGCAACCCAACAGTGGGCAGGCTTGTCTTGAAGTTGAATCTGGATTGGTTCGATTTTCAATTCATCTGGATACTGGACCATAGAAGCTAGGGTGGCCAAAGCATCAGCAAATGCGTTTCGGGCTCGAGGGAGATGTCTGAATTCCAAATTTTGAAATTGCTTGGCCAGAGTGAGCAGACTACAATGGTAGGGGAGAATTTTTGAATCTTTGGTTATCCACTGCTTCAAGGTTTGATGCACGAGCAAATCTGAATCACTGAAAGCTATCAACTCTTTGATTTCCATTTCTAAAGCCATTTTGAGACCAAAAATGCAGGCTTCATATTCAGCCATATTATTCGTGCAAGCGAATTGCAATTTGGCAGCGGCAGGGTAGTGCTTCCCTTCGGGTGACACCAAAACAGCTCCAATTCCAGCTCCGAGAGAATTCGAAGCTCCATCGAAGAAAAGCCTCCATTCAGGACTTTGTTCACTTATATCATCTGCAGCGCCTACAAATAGGACCCTCTCGTCAGGGAAATAAGTACGGAGTGGTTGATAATCATCATCCATTGGATTTTCCGCCAAATGATCAGCTATAGCTTGCCCCTTGACCGCCTTTTGTGAGATGAAAACAATATCGAATTCTGAGAGAATTATCTGCCATTTCGCCAAACGCCCAGTCAACATCGGCTTCTCCAAAAGATACTTCAAAGGATCAGACCGGGAAATAAGATACGTGGTATGGCTCAACAGATAGTGTCTAAGCTTTTGGGCTGCCCAGGCCAATGCACAGCAGCTTTTCTCAATGAATGAATAATTAGCCTCGTACTGCGTGAACTTCTTGCTTAGATAGTAAATGGCTTGTTCTTTCCTTCCGGATTCATCGTGCTGACCTAGAACACACCCTACTGCTCCATCGAGTACAGATAGGTACATGATTAATGGTCGACCGGGCTTCGGTGGTACCAAGACTGGCGGATGCAACAAATAATCTTTAATCTTGTCAAAGGCTTGTTGGCATTCTTCGCTCCAATATAGCGGCACATTCTTTCTCAACAACTTGAACAGTGGTTCGCACGTGGCAGTGAGCTGGGCAATGAACCTCCCAATAAAATTGATCTTTCCTAAGAAACCCCTCACGTCCTTCTGAGTTTTTGGCACCGGCATATCTCGAATTGCTTTGATTTTTGCTGGATCTATCTCTATGCCCCTCTTGCTGACAATGAATCCCAACAGCTTACCCGCAGGTGCTCCGAAGGCGCATTTCGCAGGATTTAGCTTTAAATTGTACTTCCGCAACCTCCCGAATAATTTCTTCAGATCAACCAAGTGGTCCTCTGCCCTTTTAGACTTGATTATAATATCATCCACGTAGACTTCCATCTCCCGGTGGATCATATCATGAAATAGGGTTGTCATGGTCCTCTGATATGTTGCCCCTGCATTCTTTAAACCGAAAGGCATGACTCGGTAGCAAAACGTACCCCAAGGGGTAATGAAAGCAGTTTTCTCCCTATCTTCTTCTGCCATCAAGATTTGGTGGTAGCCAGCAAAACAATCGCAAAAGGTTTCAATCTCATGTCCGGCAGTATTGTCTAAGAGAATGTGAATATTTGGTAGAGGGAAATCATCTTTAGGACTTGCTTTATTGAGGTCTCTATAATCAACACAAACTCGCACCTCTCCACTCTTTTTTGGAACGGGAACTGGATTAGAAAGCCAAATGGGGTAATGGGAAACAATGATAATGTTGGTTTTGAGTTGTTTTTCAATTTGCTCTTTTATTTTGAGGCTCATATCTGGTTTGAATTTTCGGGGTTTTTGTTTTACGGGTGGAAAAGTAGGGTCTGTGGGTAACCGGTGCACTACCACATCAGTTGAAATACCAGTCATGTCGTCGTAGGACCATGCAAAGACATCCTGGAACATAGTCAAAAATTCAATCATCTCCTTTCTCTGCCTTTCATTCAAATGAATACTTATTTGCACCTCCTTAACTTCATCCTTAGTGCCAATGTTTACTGTTTCTGTCTCTTCCAAGTTCGGTTTTGGTTTTTCCTCATATTGTTCAAAATCCTTTGCAAAAGAATCGAATACCTCTTCATTATCACTCTCGCTGTGGAGCTCGGATTCCTCCAAGTCGTGAGTGATATAGAAATTGTCATTATTGAATTCCAGAACAGTAATATCCAAAGGGTCAAATATTTTTATTTTTGGCCATCTGAAAGAATTAACGAATGTAGAATAATAAGCATAATAAACATACAACAAACAAATGAACAAGCAATATGACAAATGAATAAACAAAACAACATGATAAGAACAAACTGTGCATTTTCATAAACCTTTGATTGAAAATTAAACAAATGGAAATAAGCGGCAACGAAATGAAACTTAACAAAAACTCCATTGTGCAAATTTGGTCAAGTGCAAAAGATGTTTTCATTAACTATTTACAGATGTGAAAAATTTTCCATAAATCCATATGAATGACAAACCCCCTAGGTTTACCGAAACTCCTTCTGAACAGGCAGGAACTCGGCAGTCCAATTAGAAATAGACCCCTCAGGGATGTCAGGAAATTCGGCCTCGTTCGGGAAATTGTCTTCAAATATTGCCCCAATGAACAATTGGGACAAACTATCCTCGATTTCTTCAGTTGAATTACCCTCTGATGTGATTATTTCGGTTGGCCGGGGAAAAGTATACCGTAGCGGTGGAATATCGAAAACCCTTTGCCGGCCCTCTTTTTCTGCTCTTTTACGCTCCTTCATCTCCTTGAAATCCTTGGCGGTTGGTCTGAAACCCAAACCGAAGGTATCCCTCTTTTCTACTATCTTCACTGGCTTCAGGATCCCTTGCAGTTCACGCCCCAACCCCTTGTCGAATTTATATCCTCCACGAATCATTTCTCTGGCCATCATTACACTGGCCTTTGAGAGAGTTTGTTCCTCCGTGGTTATCCAACTTACGGAGACTATATCGGATGTGCTGTGAGGGGACATGGTAACACTTTGACTACCCTCCTCTTTAACTCCAGAATCGGTGATCACCAGGCAGTCCTCTTCAGCAAAAATAGTGATTAGTTTGTCATTTACCACGAACTTGAGCAATTGATGCAACGAAGACGGCACAGCCCCCGACTTGTGAATCCATGGCCTTCCAAGTAAGATATTGTAAATGCTCGGGAAGTTCATGACTTGGCAAGTTATTTGAAATTGGGCCGGCCCCATCTCGATTACTAAATCTGCCTCTCCTATTGGCTCCCTCTGCGCTCCATCAAACCCTCTAACGATAGTCCCTGAAGGCCTCAGCTTGATGTCTTGCAACCCTAGTTTCTCTAAGGTACTCCAAGGACAGATATTCAGTGCGGATCCATTATCGATTAACACCTTAGGCAGCATTTTTCCATTGCACCTCACTGTTATGTACAACGCCTTATTATGTCCGATGCCCTCCGTCGGCAATTCATCGTCAGAAAAAGCAATTTGCTTGTTGAATAATACGCTCCCCACCACGTTTGAAAAATTATCAACAGAAATGTCCCTCGGAATTTGAGCCCTTGTTAATACGTCGATCAATGCATCCCTATGCACGTCCGAAGAGAAAAGTAGGTCCAACATGGTTATCTGGGCGGGTGATTTGCTTAGCTTTTCCACTATGTTGTATTCACTTCTCTGGAGTCGTTTAAGGAAATCCACGGCTTCTTTCTCGGTGATTGTTGGTTTGATGGGTGGCTCAGAACTATTGGTTTGAATTGGAGTAGTAGTCTCAAATGGATTTACAGTCTTCCCCGATCTGGTAACTACTGACACTTCCTTCTTTGCGGTTGAATTTTCCCCGATCTGTATGCTAGGCTCATCGTAATTCCACGGCACTTGTTGCAGACTTAATACGGGCTCCTGCTTCGGGAATTCGATGACTACTGGTTTCAAAGCTTCATTCTCCGCTGGCGTGAGATCTAAGACAAAAGGCTTGTTATCTTCTTCGAATGGCAACTCTATGACAAACGGTTGGTCTGTGACCCCAAACACTTCAGCTTCTATTGCCAATTTCTTGATTTGTTCCTCGTACTCCGCATCGTCCATAATAACCCCAACATGCTCTGGTAAGGGGTTTTGATTTACGTTTGGCCCTTGTGGCTCCCTTTTTCTGATCACGATTTCTCCAGACTCAACCATATCCTGAACTTTATGCTTAAGCGCCTTGCAATCCAAAGTTGAATGTCCAGGTGCCCCCGAATGATACGCGCAAACAGCTTGCGGGTTATACCAAACGGGCATGCCATACGGGTAGGTAGGAGGTGGTACTGTACCAATTTTTCCAGAGGCCCTTAACTGGTCATATAATTGGTCTAAAGGCCTGCCTAAATTGGTAAAAGTACGGCCAGGGGGTCTGTTGTAGGGTTCAGTGGGTTGAGGATAGTTGTAAGCAGGTCTATTTGGAGGAGGAAATCTTGGGTTAAATGGAGGTCGAGGTCGGTTTTGGGGTGGATTTGGTTGAGAAATTTGAAAAGGGGCTGAAGGTGGGTTAGTATAGTTTGGGCGAGGTCGAGGGTGGTGGATGTTGGTAGTATATACAGGGTGTGGGTTTGAGTAGTAATGGTAAGGTTGCTGGTAGGTTGGGTTGTGTTGGTATCGGGGTCGGGGTGAAGGGTTGTGGTTCCAAACAAAGGTTGTATCTCCTTCTTTCTTTTTGAATTGTGGCTTCTTTTCACTGCTTCCTCGCCCTTGCAAAGCTTCCACTTGCGATTTCAGGGCAGATACATTAACAATTTTTCCGGCTCGTACAAAGTCGTCGAATTCTTCAAGTTTATTTACAATTGCCGCGAATGAACATCCAGTCATACGGAAAATTTCTTCAAAATATGGAGGATCATGGGCCTTGATGAAAGTACGGATGATTTCTTCCTCGGTCATCGGAGGCTCCACTTTGGCAGCTATTTTCCTCCACCTCTTGGCATAAGTCTTGTGATCTTCGGAGGGTTTTCTTTTGGTTCCTTCCAAGGTGGTTCTAGTCGGTGCCAACTCACAATTATACTCATATTGCCTTACGAAAGCCTTGGACAAGTCAATCCAGGTTCTTACGTCTTCAGGTTTCAGATTTGAATACCAGTCAAGTGCGTCCCCTTCCAGACTTTCAGGGAACAACCTTAGAGGCAAGTTTTCATCGTCCACAGGCTTTCCTAATTTGTTTGCAAATAGTCGGAGGTGCGTCTTGGGATTACCCGTCCCATCGTACTTGTTAAACTTAGGAGTTTTGAACCCCTCAGGCAGTTGCACATTCGGAAAGAGACACAGCTCATCGTAATCCAAAACTCCTTGCCTGTTCAGCACCTGACTCTTCCTCATGAATTCATCGAAACGGTCCAGGCGCTTTAATAACTTCACATCAATGGGAGCAGAGGATCCTCCCACCTCTGGTTTGGTTTGAATAAAATGGTCTGGCAGATAAGGCTCAGTGGTGGGGTAATAAAAAGCTTGTGTCTCAGGTGGTATATTTGCAGTGACTTGAGGTTGTGGGCCTTGCATATGAGTAGGGAAAAATGAAGGATTAGGAGGGTAAGTGTATGGCAGATGAACGGTGGGGTAGGTGAAAGTCCCTTCGGGTGGACCTTGCATGGGAACAGTAGTTTGAACTGTAGGAATAACAAAGGGTTCAGATTGCAGTTGTATTACGTGCGGAAGCTCCGGCTGTACCCCGCTACTGACAAGCTCATCTATTAATTTCTTTTGGGTGGCCATTTCAGAGGCCATTTCCCCAAACTTAGCAAGTAACTCGGCCAACTGGACTCCAGGACTCGTGACTTCCGGCTGTGTAGTCGCTGTAGTCTTATCGGATGATTCTGGTTGAATATTCATGTTTACACGATTCCTTTGAGCTTTACTTCGGGATCGCGTAATAATGGGGCTTTTCCGGAAAGCTATTTTTGGAAATTTTACCTGAGAATGCAAAAGACTGCTTTAAATAAACCAATCGTTATTGAATTTCTGCAATTTATTCAAAAGAGGAAAAGAAAAAGACATGAGTTAGTAACTATTCGAACAATTCGGATGCATGTCCTATGGGGGGACCCTTTTTGTGCCAAGGGTAGGCCTAGCATGATGCAACACCTTCGAAGTGGGACCCGTTATACAAACCTGCTTGGACAATAATTCCAAATGATTGCAAAAGAAAATTCACTTTCATTGATAAACTTGCCAATATTTACATCATGTCATGAAGACGATTCCGTACAAGATTACCAAAGCTCTTGAGTCTATCTAATATAGAATCCCTAGTTTCCCTAGCATATGGCAACTTGACACGTTCGGCTTGATCATATAATTCCCCACATTTTCTTTTCATCTCCTGACGCTTTTCTCGCTCACCCTCATACATTTGCTTGTTTTGCTCCGCCATCCCTTTGTATGCTTCGACGGACTTACTTAATTGCAGAATCTCCTTATCCCTTGCTTCAATAATGGCTTTTAACCTTTCCACCTCCTTGGCTGGCTCATCTTGCATTTCTTGTATGGTGGACCTTCCTATCCAGTCTTCATATTGCGGAGTGGTCAATCCCCTTTGTTTGAGTCCCGGAACGTACTTGACGCGTTCGTCATCGGATAATGTTTCCCAGGCCTCATCAATAAGAGTCTTCATTGGAATTTCCTTCGGACATATCCCTTTGTCGAAAACGATGACAAATGGAGTCAGATCCACTGCGGGTGGTACATCTTGGACTCGCCCTAATTGTCGGAGAAACCTCCTCGGATTGTATGCCATGATACCCTGAGTACCCCATAGAGGAACAAATTCGGATGCCTTGGTATGAAGAATAGGTTTGGTACAATTGGTCCAATCCAATACCCATCTAACATTTTGACTGGTCATATTCGTCAAGAAATCCACAAAATCGGACGCATTACACGGCAAATTGCTGCTATCAATCCTTTTGTGATGTGTGATTACCCAGTTATATCCGGACATTGGTAGACTCTCGGGAATAGCCGGTCGTCTCATGAAGTGCTCCATCCCCCATACATGTAAGATTAAATTCGAACCACAAAAGAACTTTCCCCCTCTCTGACAGGTAGAGCAGGCTATGAAAATATCGGCTAGAATGGTTGGAATGATAGAACAGGGCTTATTATTGATTCCTAAAAACAGGTCATACATGATTTTGGTGAGCTTGAAGGCTATCTTTTTGTCTTTCCTGGGAAAAAGATAAGTTCCCGCCATGACTAATCCATACACCCAAACTCTCTTTCGATCCCATATTTCCTTAGAAGTAAACGAGAAATCCCCTCGATGTCTTTCAAAACCATCCCTTAACGCGAATCGATCAAACAAGAATTTTGCCTCTATATTCTGGTCCAACCCTTGTATTACTGACTCCTTTATACCGGTAAAACGACAAAACTCCACTTTGTCAGATGCTAATGGGAATATAACGGCGGTTCCCTGAACCGGCAAATTGAGAAATCCAGCAATTTCCTCGATAGTTATGGTCATTTCTTCTTTCCCTAGCCTAAAAGTAGAACAAATGGGATCCCATAAGTGCACCAAAGCCTCTACCAAATATCCATCGGACTTAATGTCTTTAAAATCCCCGATAGGTCCCAATCGAGTGGATACTTGATTAATCTCGCTTGGCGAAAGCAATGTGGGCCATTTTTGCACCTCAACTGGTATTGCTAACATCTGTTGGACGCGGCGAGGATTTCCCATCTAAGAACGAAAATCGATGTCAAATACCTTACCTACGGGTCCCACCCCTCTAGTTAAACATGAATTTAAACGTGCAATTCCCAAAATAGGGTTAAATACCCACGGAAAAAAAAAAGGTTGGCTTATCCCTAATATAGGATTCCCTATATGGCATTCCATTTCTAGGGCTTATGCATGATGCCATTTATTAAAGCAGTAAAATATGCAATATGACCTAAAGGACCCTTGATTTGCCAGGGTAGGCCCAAAATGACATGACATTATTATTTATGCACAAAAATATACAAAACTTCTTAAACGTGCCATGTCCTATCTACACGGGTAGGCTTCTTAAAAGAAGGTCATGCCAGACCTCTTATTTGCTAGGGTTGTGAATGCAAAAACAAGAAACAAGGAAAGTTAGTTCCACATTTAATCACATAACACGTTGGACAATTAAATGATAAAAAACAGGAAAAGTAAATAAGGAAAAGGATGGGATCCCTCCCCTCGTGAATGGTGTCCCTAATAGGGTTAGGCAGACTCTACCCTAGGTGAACTATATGGATGCATGAGGTTGGGGTTCACTAATGCATCTAACTCGATAAGCTCAGGTCCCCAAGCCTTCAGACTTAGGGCCAAGGGTCATCAATTCCATGGCCCTTTGTCGGTGGCTCGAGCGATTCCCCAAACACCGCTACGCACACGTCGTGTCACGGCCGCATGTTTGAGTGAATCTATAAAAAACCTCAACTTTCGACTAAAAACTAAGGATATTAACCCAAAGTTTAAAGCGGAAGAGTGAGTGACCCATTGGATCGTGCTACGCACACGTCGTGTCACGATCACACGTCCAAGTGGGTCTCCTAATCCTAATAGGGTGGAGTGGCGTGACAAGCCACTAAAAAGAAAAATAAAGGGGGATGAATAGTAAAGCGTATGCGCGTATGATAGTGCACGTTTTGGAAGGGAGGGATCGAGAACCAATGCGTGGCTCTAAGGGTGACACACACCCCCCCAAGTGCAATGACAAGCGCGGTATAAACAATTAAACATTCATTCAAACATCCAATCATACATACGTGAGTGAGGGAGCTTGATACGTGAGCGAATCAAAAAATGAAAAAAAAATGCAACCCTAATATCCAAATGCAATTCATAAAAGGGGTAGAAAAAGGAAAAAGAATGGTTAAATAAAAAAAGCTCGGACCCACTTAGGAAATCCCCAGTGGAGTCGCCAACTGTCGCGCCTTATTTTTTTTTGGAAAAATAAAATGATTGTTTTTGTGATTTTATTGGTTTGGAAAAAATGAATTTTTTGATAAAAATAAAAATGGGTCTAAATGGGACTTTTGAAAATGCGACGATTTGACCCAAGAAAAATAGTTCAAAAAGGGTTTTTTTATATGAAAAATGGAGTCGCCACTTGGTATAAAGTTAGGGTGTACCAAGTCACCCAAAAAGTGAATTTTTTTAAGGAAAAAAAGTAAGAAACCCTTTTGAACGACTCCTAGTCCACGCAAACAAAGAAAAAGGTTCGGGAGTCACATTTGACGAAGGGGAAGGCAAGGATAAAAATCCAAGGCACCCCTTCGACCTAGCCAAGGCTAGTTGCGTGATTTAACCCTTATTTTCCTAAATTTTTCTACCCAAAGTATGTATTTACAATTTGGACAAAGACTAATGAATGAGAAATGCAATCCTAAATCTAAGAAATGTCTCTTGTGAGGTTTTTGGTCCCAAACCACATGAATTGTGGCGGCCAATAAAGGGAAACCTCATAGAGGTCGATTAATGCAAATGAGGACTCAAATAATAGTGTAAGTGTGCAAAGTGTAGAGAAGGGCATGTGTGCAATTTGAAAGTGTTTGTGTGCAAATGAATGAAAATATAAGTGCTCGTGTGTAAGTGAACAAAAATAGTAAATATATATAAGTAAAAAGATAGGTGCAAATGTGTGAGGTGAAAAATAAAGAAGTGAATAAGTGTGTGAATATGGCATATGGATTAAAAAATTTAACGAGGAGAATAATGAGAAAATGAAAATGTATGAACTTAGAGGAATGCATCAAGTCGGGTACGGGGATGACCTCTAGTTTTATGATTTTAATTTTCCCTTTGACTAGAAGGAAAAACTAGCGTGCTAAGGCTATTTGAAGCCACACTCGCTCGTTTCCCTTATCGGAAGGGGATTTTCACGCAAATGAACCCTAACTAGCATGAGATGCAAGTCCTAAAGTGAAGGGGAAAGGGTTTGAGGAACATGCCAAATGATAAACTAAGGAAAAATGCGTGATATGTGGTGATCATGCACTTAATGAAAAAGGGAAAAAAAAAAACCTATTGGGTCTAGCATTGGACTAGCCCCTCCTATGAATTCCGACTAGCGTTGGACTAGTGGAAACGATAAAAGAAGCCACAACTAGCGTTGGACTAGTGTGGTGACGTACATTCATTCATTCCATTCATCCACACTATAAAAAGCGAGTAGACATGCGAATCACTTATAAACACGTAGCACATAACACTTAGCATGCTTGACTAGATGCGAAATCCTAATAAAGCATTTAACATATAACACATAGGCATGCAACCATTACATTTGCTAACTAAAACAAAAGGGAAAGGGAAAGTGGACCAAATTACTTGCTACGCCCTATCTATTACAAGCCAAGAGGTGTACACATACCCCATTAATAAAAATCAAAAGTAAATGAAATAAATGAAAGGAAATAAGGAGAGGCTAGGAAAACAAGTAGACATGCAAATTTCAATTAACACATTAGTTCACATAAGAGAGAAACAAAAGGGGTAAAAGAGATTATACCTCCCCGTTGGTGATACTAAGGAAGTAAACAAACTCAACTTGGCTAGAGTCACCCAAGAAAAGACTAACTTAGGCTAAAATCACCAAAAACAAAAGATTAATGCACCAATTTAGTGATAAGATATAAACTAAACAATTTGAATCCACCAAAACATCAAACTTTCTTCAACAAGCAAATGAAGCTTTCGGCAAACCGAAGCTTTCTTTGCTTCTGTAATTTTCGAATGAAGACTTTCTACAATTCGACACCTTGTCAAACCAGCTTTCAAACATAAACAAGTCCAAACACAAGGCTTTAAACTAGGCAGCAAACCATCATCCAATCCAACAGAAAAACTTAACAAGATCCAGTGCAAAAAAGGAAAAAAAATGAAATGAAATACGTTCAGCAAGTCGACAAATCTGGAAGCATATGAAACTGATTTTTGCAAGTTGAAATGCGTTTTCCAGCAAGTGCTTGGGCATGATTCAAACTTTTCCTTAAACAAACACACAAACTTCAACACCCAACCTTCCCTCTCATCCCTTTAGCACCCAAATGAAACAAGCAAAGGATATCTAAAACCAATTTCAAGAGCTGTTGCAAGACAAAAATTGCAGCACCAATAACAAGGAAAAGGACTTGCGGCAGCAGAAAAACAAAACCAGCCTTGTGTCTATCCACTTGAAACAAACTAGACCTGATGGCTTAAGCATGACTAATACAGAACAACATGGAGAATTTCACAATTCCCAACTCCCTTCTTCTTCTTCTTTTAAACCCAACCCAATTTGGCAGTAGTGCAAACTAATCATGAACATCCACTGACCTCTAACTCAACAATAAAAACAATGCTAGAAAAACAAAATAACAAATGAAACCAGGACCTTCAAACACTATCGTAAGATGAACAAGAAACACTGCCCGAGATTTTCATATCATTTTCTGATTTCGTTCACACAAACACATGTGGTTCAGCCATGAACAGTAAATAAACACTTTCACGTATTCATCACATAAGCCCACGAAAGAAGAAAAAAGAAAGAAATTTAGGCTTCTGTCCTTAAAATCAAACCGTTACCCACTGATTTTCTACCTCAACCATACTCATACAATAGGATGCCAAGGGGAATAGCCATAAAAAAAATGAAACAACCCAAAACATAACAACAAAGATCCTAACATTTCTGAACCAAATCTGATGGTATTTGACGGGTAAAGGATGAAGATGTACCTTTAATCACCAAGTGAGGCGAGAGAGGATCAAGAAAAAAAACTCAAATGGCTCTACCAGAGCTTCAGAGGAACACCAATGACGATGATGATTCGGTCAACTTTCTTGCAATCCCAACCAGACTCTCTCTTTCTTTTGCTGTTTCCTCTATTCTACCGTCACCTCCGTCTTTCCTCTTCACTCTATCTCAGCCACCAACCTCTAGCCCTCTGGTCTTTTTTTGTATCAGCCGTCACTCTTTCTGGTTCTCTCTTTTGCCGCCTTCCAAAACCTCCCCGTTGATTCCCCCTCTCTGGTCTCTCTCTTTTCACTCTTTCTTTTCTGAACCCAGCCCTTTTTCTACCCAGAACCTATGCCGCCAATTATCTCTGTCCCCTTTTCCTCGCAAGCCTTTCTCTTGTTTTTGCCGTTCACTCCCTTTGAAACCCCTCTTGCGGCTGCTGTCTTCCTCTTGCTTTTTATATGGAACTCCCAATCTCACAAACCCTGCTCTCAATGGCCAGCAATCAACCTCCTCTCAGCCTCTTATCTTGGCCATCCGATGATGCTCCGTGGCTGTCCTTTGCACGCTGCAAAAAATTGCAGCGTGCATGCTGCGATAATTTTTTTTTTTTTTTTTAACAACTTGATAATTACAGAAATGATAAAATAAAATATAAATAATAATAATAAAAAAAAAATTACACAAACCAAAACAAAAAAATAACAAAAAACTAAACAAAAAAAATGGCCATTTTTTAATTAATTTTTCAATTTTTTATTTTTCATCATTTTCTTTTTCTCAAAATAACTTAATAGAAATAACTAAAGTGCTCAAAGATTGAATTTAAAGAAATAAACATATTTTTGTGAACAAATTTTCCTTTTTTCTTTTTCTTTTTTTTCATTTTTCCAATCCAACTAAAGCCTATTTTTTTTAAAAATTTTTCTTCTTTTTCCTCTTTTTCTTTAATTTTCTCTTTTCTCCTTTTTTATATGATTTTTCATTTTCATTTTTCTTTCAAGAAAGCATTGAATAAAAACAAAATGACTAAAACATATTTTTGATGTTTTCCTTTTCTTTTTCTAAAAACTCTATGCTAATCTTAAACTTAAAAGCTAAAACTAAAAACTAAAACTAAAAGTAAATAAGAATAAATAGCAAATGAAATAGGTCAACTAAAAGGGCGAACATGAATAAAACTAAAATATCATAACAACTAATAGTGCAAAACCCACAATAACGAACTAAAATGCAAGCAATCTAAAATGAAAATCATGAAATAGATGCTACATAAAATTATTCAAAATTTGGTGTCTACACCCGGGGTCTGGGACCCAGGCGACGGGGTAGACTCCTCCCCCGCCTCAGCCCCCGCATACGAAGCCTCATTGCTAGACTCCTCAAGACCATCGTCACACAGATTAAGGATCGCCTCAGCGCGACCCCTGACTTTGCGAGCTCGCTTGAGCTCGCGCTCTCGTGCCTCCCTCAGTTGGTCGCATAGGTCATCAACTCTGTCCTCGACCTCGAGCACGTCATATTCTAGTTCCTTGATACGTGCCGCCTGCTTCTCGTTGGTTGCCCTAACCTGAGTCACCTCAGCTTCCAACGTAGCAACCTCAGCTTCCAACTTAGTGTTATCATCCGCTAGCTCCTTACGCTCCTTCGCCACCGCCAATACTAGTGCGTTCGGATAGGCATATTTCTCTTTACACGCGCACCGTCGGAGACGGTCAGACGGGTTCCAACAAATAACGGCCCCTCCTGACCGTATCTAATATGGGATCACGGGGAGTGCTCTGCGAGGTCTCACTCCCGAAGGACTAGCACTAGGGTCACCCTGTCCGGCCATCCTACACCACAAGAACAATTAACCATAAATATTAGCTTACCGGCCATAAACAACAAATCCTCAAATCAAGCAGTCCTATAACACCCAGGCTAGTTCAAACCTAGGCTCTGATACCACTTGTGACAGCCCCACCTTCCCCTAAGGCGAACCAAAGAGGTTAGTGGACTGCCTGCCCAGCTCTCGCCAGGACTAACGGGTCAGTTTACGTCGATCTAATACGTTTCGGAACATACCCACGCGCGCAAACAAGTCAAAATCACAAAATAAAATAAAATGAAAAAAAATGGAAAAACGCCGATGATGAACAATGCCGGACACGTCAGAATCCGGAGTTCAACCATACATCAATCCAACATATACATATATTGAAATTCAACGTTTACAAGCCAAACGGCATACCAAAATATCCCACTAGTCCATACATGTGCAAATAGTCAATTATAACCAACCATTGGTTGGAACAAAACACTTAAGGTTTTCACCCTCACGGAGCTATTCAAAATACATTTACATGCTCAACTTGACAACCAACTAGCACAACCTTTCCCAAAATAGTCATTTTCCTGTAAGGAAAACAAATGGAACGGAGTGAGCTAAAACTCAGTGAGTTACTACCACATAAGCAACAAAGAGCATATAGCAAGTCCTTTCAATTAAAGTACACAATTAAGGAATGAAACAAAACGGTAAAAGGATACGGACGGCTCTCAAGAGCCCATTTCCTCGCTTATATTCTTGATCCAACCTCATTGACCCTCCGTCAATGTTAAAAGTACCAAACCGTAGACATCACTTTACTTCCATTCCTTCCACCCAACATACCCCAACCGGGCCCGCACTCCAATCAGTAGCTTTTGGTAATACTCGAGTATACCGGAACCAAGAGTCTCATTACTACAAGGTTCCCCAGTACAGTCCCCGTGGCAGGTCAATTTTCACGACCAAGCCCTCGCCGGCTCGATTCAATTGACTACCTAACGGGGATGAGCTCAGTGATATAATAAGGCCGTTGGATATTCATCCAAACGACACCAAATCAGTTTTCCATGACAGGAATTCAATATATCATATATCAAGTGCAATATTTCAGTATAACGGTAAATAGTCATGAATGGAATCACAAGGGGGTGAGGGCGGTCAAGTATATCCTCACCTCAATCACTTCCAATAGCCAAATACGCCTTCAAGGCATCAAATTCACATATAACAAAGCCACATTGTAACATTTAAGTGAGTAGTATACTCACCAATCAAGTAAGTGGTGTTTCATACACCGTGGTCAAAAGTTCGTCGTGAACCACCGTCACGCCCTAGAACACGCAAACAAATACAATGAGACTCGATAAAGAGTCATAAAACAATGCCAATCACAACCCCAATAGGGTTTTATAAACATATACAAGCATCATGAGTAACCAGAAATTCAAGAAATGGCATTAGCTTTGGCCCCGAATAAAACACAGTTTTGTCCGTATTTTGCGGTAATGGCACCAATTTCACTACAATTATCGGATGAGGGTGTAAGACCCACCGTTTCGAAGCTAAGAACCAGGGCTACAACAATGTAGAGGGCCACTCAGACCAAATCCTAGCACAACTAGGTCAAAAATGCAGAATACCAAGCAAGAACCGTAATTGCAGGTTTACAAATCACACTATGCTGTAATTAGTCCAACTCAGTCTATACAGGTCCAAATGCATTGATTCCAAAGGCATATGGTAGCTAAGACATCCAGCTACATTTCATCAGAAGACCTCAACAACCAAATCCAAAGCAATTCCAGTCAAAACAGACGATTACAAGCGCAGTTCGCACATTCTGATCAACCCAGAATAGCAACAGTAAAATCGACATATCTCACTCTACACTACTCCAAATGACCTGAAATTTTACAGGAACCTCACACACATCAATACCTACAACTTTCATGTTTTAAGAAAAGGCCAATTCGGCATTTATCCATGAGATACAAAACCGGACAGAAAAGGGGGTTATGAAACCCTAACTTTTCACATTTCAATCCAAACCCAAAATTGGTTGCAATTATCAATAATTCACACCTACTAGAGTCATTACCCCTCATTACCAACCATCATAAATAACCACAACATCATGATCACATTAAACCAGAAAAATCTCCAATAAATTGAAAACTTCACCAATTCATCTCAAACCAAGAAATAAACCACAAATATCATCACTTTAGCTTCCACTAGGCACAAATTAAGCATCATTAGGTGTAGGGGAAAGTTCAAGCACCACTTACCTAGTAAACAAGAGAAGAGGAGTTGTAGAACACCTTAGCTTCTTCAAAAAACTTCACCAAATCACTTACTAGCACCAAGTGGAGGGATTTTATGGAGTAGAAACTAATTTAAGCACTTGGGTTTGGATGATTGAGTTAAATGGAAGCTAAAATGTTGAAGAGTTTCTTCCTTCTTGAGCTTAAGAGGGCCGGCCACCAAGGAGTAAGAAAGAGTGAATTTTTAGTCAATTTTTGAGATATTTAACCAATAAGTCAAAAGGTCAAAACCATGAATAGTAAGTCTTAAGCCCTAACCAATATAATGGTGACACTTGTCACCTCCATTAATGCAATCCTATCTTTTCTTTTTCCTCTCACATCAATCACTTCACATCCTCTATTTATCTCTTAACACCCGATAAATTTCACACAGTATCCGGAATTTAACCTAATTGGCCGAATTTTTCCGAACTATTCGCACTAGTGGGTCCCACGTCCATTATATACTCTTAATTTTTCATAAACTCTCCAATACTAGAAAAATCATCTAAAAACTATAACTACTCATAAAATTTACCAGGAGAATTTTCCTAAGCCAGAAAATGCAGAAAACATGTCTTTAAAGAAAAAAAAACCCTAGGAAAATTATTAGGGATTTACGGGTTCTCACACACTTGTTTTCAATATTTGACCAATGTGATTTAATGATATGTAATTTGTTTGATCGGCCAAGAGTGTACTTTATCGCACTTGCCCTAACATGATACATACTTGTTTATTGTTGCAATTGACTTGATATACTTGTACTTGACTTATAAGTGCTGAGCGGCCGCATGTACCACACTCAATCCGAGTGGGAGGTGCCTCTTCTTCCCGTCTCCGTACTTTTATCTTGATTCAATCGATTGGAGTGTTATCTCATCGACTTTTGGGACCCAAACCCCATTGGCTAGTTAATCGAATCGAACCCGCAAGGGCTTGGTCGATTAGATAGCGAACCATAGGTATCTAGTGTTGTCGAGTGGAGTGTTATCTTCTCGACTAATCGGTATGCTCAAGTATTACCACCAGCGTTTATTGAGGATTTTGGGCCCAGTAGGGGTTTTGGATGGTGGACGAAGAGTAGTTTAAATGGTGCTCTACTGGATTGGTTACTTACTTGAAAATTGACGGAGTTTCAACTATTACTTGATCAAGCTCTGGTGATGCAATGGAAATTTGGCTCCTGAGAGCCATCCGTATCCTTATACTTTGGAATGATTAGTACTTAATGTGTTATCGTTTCTTTTTAAAAGAAAAACTTTACACTCGCTCTTTTTGAGATTTGCTACTTGAAGTGTTATTGCTCACTTTTATGAACTTTTCATGTTCATTACCTTATTACATTGAGACTTGTACTTATAAACAATGGTCAATTTGCTATTTGGAACCTCATTAGGCTTTTAGCTCATTCCACGCTGTTTGTTTTCCTTACATGGGGTACGAGCGAGGCGTGAGACCGGTACAGACTAGCGTAGTCTAGTTTTTGAATTTTGTAATTGTACTCACACTATTCGCTCGATTAGGGTTGAATGTATTTAGAATTCCAATCTTTTGATGTATTTGGGATTGTATGGATGGTTGAGATAAAAATGAATGTAAATGTATGTTCCAAACTTGGGAACTATTATTTCGTTTATTATTGAGGTTGCACCCTATTTTATTTGATGTAAGTGAGTGAGTCCTGACGAGAGCTAAGCAAGTGACTCGCTAAACCCTAGGGTACACCCTAGGGGGAGGTGGGGTCATCATATTTATTCTAATCGAGTTAACATTAGTTGGGGAAGCAACCAACTTCGATTCACACAACGCAACTACAGGAATCGCATAATGCCGAATTAAATATTTTAATCTACAAAGGTTAGAAGCGCGAGACACATCTCGTATATTCCAAAAATGGTAATTAATCATCAGATAATATAGAAAATGAGCTGATGGGAGATTTACTCTTGGAGCGTAACGATCGATCCGACGAAAACGTAGCCCTCACACCCTTCTGCCTCTTTTGGGACACCAATTGAATGCCTCCTCCCTGCTTCAAATTATGCCGAACTTGCTGAATAATAGGGTCCAAATGAAACACATCTAGCACCAAGGATGATTGTTGTGTATATCGCTATCCCGAGAATCATCAATGAGATAAACTTCCCCTACAATCTCCGCCTGCTGGAGGTTCCCATCTCCTTTCACTATCACATTCAAATTCTCGTTAGCCTGTTCACCAGCTTGAGTGGTCATAGTCTGAATATCCAGGCTCAAAGGAGCAAATAAACCACCCCTCTCAACAGCCACAAGTCTTACTTGATTAGTCGTAGGGAAGGTTCTAGGCTCGAGGCGTTTTATACCTAACAACGGAGAAACTGCCTCATCACTAGCACTGAGACCGTCCTTCAGACCCTGTGGTACCTGTTCAGGTAAATGAGCAATGGGATCCTCCACAATTCTAGCAGCGCAAGGAGCCTTCTCTCCACATGAAGTCGAGTCAGGTAGCACTGTTATAGGCACCATCTCCTGTGACGCCCCCACCTCTCCCTAAGGCGAAGCCTAGGGTATCAGTGGGGTGCCTGCCCAACTCTAGTTAGGACTCGCATACTCATTCTAGTTTAATAGAGAACTACAAGTCAACCATAGATTTCGGATTAAAGGAATACTTCGAATATACAAGCCAAATTCTTCTAAAGCTACCATTTACATTTACAATCCAAAAATCCAAATATAACAAAGTTTACACTTCAAAGGTCTCCAATATCATACAAAATATTTATTAGATTCAACCAAAATCTACTAGTCTAGAGTTCCCAACTTTCACTTCCAAAATCTGTTAAGGAATAACAACGTAGGGTGAGCTAACGCTCAGTGAGACCAAGAAAATCAAGCAAGCAAGCAAGTAACACAAATTAAATCAAATAGTATACTTAAAAGCAACTTAACATGAAATTTCATATAAGTGAACAAGTAGGAAGTAAAACACAAGTAGAAAGAATACAGGAGCTCTCAGGAGCTATTCCCAGGTCTCGACCGGTTCAAACCATTTTTGGTTGACCCTCCATCAATTCAAGTAGCAACGTGTCCGTAGAGCTCCACTTACTTTCTCCATCCACCATATCACCCTCTTGGATTCGAAACAAAACAAGCACGAGGTGCCAATACTATTCGAGTATGCCAAGTAAGATCTCAAAAGATCAAGGTATAAAATTTTTTCATGGTTCACCAAGCTTCTCGACTAAGCCCCTTGCTGGCTCGAGTTACGAAATTAGCCAATGGGTTGGGGATCCCCACAAGTACAATTGGTCGATGAGACAATGCTCCAATCGACTTAAAGTCGATCATAGCACTGAGTCGGTATGAGAGGCACCTCCCACCCAAAATAGGGTGTGGTACATGTTGCCGCTTAGTGCTCACGAGTTAAAAACATATTTGAGTACAAGTGCAAATCACACATATTCGTATAACAAGTAGCAATTATTCAAGAGGGAGAGGACGAGAGCGAAAAAGTACACTCTTGTCTCGAGAAGTTCACAAATCACAAGAATCACATAGCACTTGTACAAGTATCATTTCAATCATAGTAACGTGAAGCATGCACTTGACATTCACCAAAAGTCAAGAGCAAAAACGAGAGAAAAAACAAGAGTTCAAACGAGCTCCTCGGTGTCCATGTGATAACCTGAGACAAGCACAATCACGGTTACCTAGATATTCGACCAAGACTAAGAGAAAAATATCGCCTTGCTACCCACACTCAAGAGCCACAAGTTCAAATCGAATTACAAGAGATTGTCTCGCTTAATCACTGAAATAATACTCAAGGATGACTCAAAAACCATTTTCCAGTCAAGTCGTGGCAAGAAATTTTAATTTCAAAAGAGAAGTATCATACTTAGTTTTTTGGCACAAAAATCGAGGAAAGGAAAATAGTTTTCATATCTTGAAACTTCTAATTCTATGCGCAAGTTTTAGAATATAAATAAGCGTTCACGTTTTCTAAATTTATGAAATCAAAATCCATCAAAATGCTACTTAATTCATAGTAAATATTGGAGTTAAAAGCTCCAAGTTTCAAATATGAAGCTAGTGAAATTCATTAAGAATTACTCTAGTTAAAATGCTCAATTTATGGTTCATTTTCATAGAAAATGAGGGCATATGACTAGAAGGTGAAAATATTATTTCTCAAGTATAAAATGAGGTGCAAATAATCAAGAAAGTTAGGCTTGAAACCTAGAAAATGTTCCCAAGTCACTTTTTAAACTTTTGCCACTTTATAAGGAAAATTCGGTTTTGGCAACATTTTTTGAAAAATCATAACTTGAGTTCCATACATCCAAAAATTACAAATCTTATACCATTGAAAAATAGATTTAAAGAAGACACTTATATCAGATTCAAATCAGAAAGTAGTCAAATTTTAGTTCCAAATCGCTCCTTCATTGAAAACATGGCAAAACAGTCTTGAATTTCAGTGAAATTTGAAATTTTAGCAAAATTCATAGGAATCGAACTAGCACCAGAAATTTATACCACTGAAAGAACTTCAAATCTAGTTTCAGACGCAACAAATGGAACTCAATTTGGATTTTTCTACACCAAGATACTACAGTTTTTCGAAAGCTGGTTTTTCAAACCTGAAACACAAAATTCCAACTTTGAAACACCTGATGGAGTTTCTAAATCAGGTCATAACTAAGGCTACACAAGTCCAAAATTAGCGTGATTTGTAGCGTTAAAAACTAGATTCAAAGTATTAAAAATCATTAGAAGGAACTATCTTCAAATTCATTTCGTAAGGGGAGTGAAATCGAGTTACAAACTACAGCTGTGCTTGTCTCACAATTAAAAAAGTAAGAGAAAACAGCCAAATTTTCCGGTTCACTGCGACTCATAGAAAATGAACTAGTAGGTGCATTTTATACCGTTAGAAAGATCCCGGAGTCTAGTTTCACATGCCACAAATGGCACTTGATTTCGAATCCTGTACAAAAAATTACGTGCTGTTTAGTGCACACTGGTCGGCTGCCCTAATCAGAAATTTCCAGGTTTGTTTTCCTCCTTTAAACTTAACTTTAACTCATTCAAATGAAGTGATTTTTGGAAGATAATTTACACACACATAACCCAACATGTAGCAAGCATTTTTACGTCAATTTAACCACAAATTTTGAAATTAAAACAAGGGAATCACTCCCTCAAAATTCGGACAGCAGCTCTAGTTTCTTTCTCTCCAAATTTTTCCTCCAACTCTCAACCCAAAACCAAGCTAGAATTTACTAAAACAACAACCAACAACCAAGAAATCCTCAAGGCCACTACCTAATAATCTTCCTCAAGGCGTCTTCCTAAGAGTAAGTCAAGAAAGCAAAAATATCCTCAAGGCATGCTACCTAATGTCAAGGTTCATGGAACCCATCAACAACCCAAAGTTTATCTCTAGCTAAAAACTAACTAAAAGATGAAAGAAAGGTTGGAGCTTTGAAGGGTTTACCTTCTTCCAAAGATAGCAAGCAAAACCTCAAGAAATCAAGCACTAAACCTCCAAGAATCTTCCCTCCACCAAGTCTTCTACCAAGCTTGAAGATGATTCAAGAGGGAAGCAAAGTTGGGAGCAAGACTGAGGCGCAAAATTGAGAGGAAAAGATGAAATTTTCTTGGCTAAATGGAGGAAGAGAGCTTCGGCCAAGAGAGGGAAGAAGAGAGAGTGTATTGTTTGATTTTTAGTGATATGAGAGGATGAAGGAAAGATGGGACATAAAGCTAACTTTTGGTACAAATGTCAACATTTGAATAGTAGTCTATTAGTGCTCCTAATTGAACTTAATTCAACTCACTCACCTCTAATCCCTCAATTAACTTTTCTTAGTCTACAGTTGATCATCCTTAACTCTCCAAGACCACTGCGCTCTCAAACCAAATATTGCATCTGTCGCGCCCCACTTTTTGAGGTGTGAAAGTAGTGTGTGGGATATGTATGTGAACGTGTGTGAAAATGAAACTAGAAGGCCGTGGGATTGTGAAATGTGACGGTTTGGCCAAACAAAGGGTTTTAGATAGAAAAGGAGTCGCCACTTGGTTTAGAGTTAGGGTGTACCAAGTCACCCAAAAAGTGATTTTTTTTTTTGGAAAGAAAAGTAAACAAGCCCTTTTTAAAGAATTTTTTAGGTCTACGGAACCAAAGAAAGGGATCGGAGGTTACATTTGATAAGGGAGAAGGCAAAGGCAAAGCCTAAGGCACTCCCTTACCCTAGCCAAAGCTAGTTGCGTGACTTAGTTCTTCTTTTTCCTAATTCTTCTACCCAAGATATGTGTTGCATGTTGGATGTGACAAATGGATATGAAAAAAATAAATCTAAAATGTCTCTTATGAGGCTTTTTGGTCCCAATCACATGAGTTGTGATGGCCAATAAGAATAACTCTCATAGAGGTCACGGGTAATGCAAATGAAGACCCAAATATGAGTGCAAGTGTGAAAATGTAAGAAGAATGCAAAATAAAATAAAAATAAAAATAAAAATGTAAGTGCAAGTGTGCAAATGTAAGAAAAGTGCATGTGTGCAAATGTAAGAAAAGTGCATGTGTGCCAATTGAGAAAATAAAGGTGTTTGTGTGTAAGTGGATGAAAATATGGTATAATAGTAGTAAATATATAAGTGCAATTGGGTGCAATTTGTGAGGTAGAAAAATAAATAAGTGATAGGAAAAGAAGAAAAATGTGCGAACATGGCATGTGGATTGAGAAAAATATAAGTAATGAGAGAATGTGGATAAAGAAAGTGAGGAAGCGATATGATAAAATGAGAGTGTATGAACCTAGAGGAATGCATCAAGTCGGGTACGGGAATGACTCCTAACTTCATGATTTTAATTTTGCCTTTGATTAGAAGGAAAACTAGCATGCTAAGGCTATTTTGTAACCACACTCGCTCGTTTCCCTTACCGAAAGGGGACTCTCAAGCAAATGTACCCTATAACTAGCATGGGGATGTAAAAACCTAAGATGAAGGGGAAAGGATTAGACAAGCATGCCAAATGCTAAAAAACTAAGAAAAATGTATGAAATGTAGTGAGACATGCAAGTATGTACCAACGAGAGGGGACAGCCTATTGAGTCTAGCATTGGACTAGCCCCTTTTCTAAAATTCTCTTACAAGCATTGAACTTGCGAGAGCTCGAGGGGAAAAACCATGACCAGCGTTGGACTAGCCACGGTGACGCATTCATCCATCACATTCATCTATAACTATAGAAAATGAGTAGACATGCCAATCACCTATAAACACATAGCACATAACATTTAGCATGTTCGACTAAATGCAAGAGCCTAATAAAGCAAATCAACACGTAGCAACAAAAGCAAGCAATCAAGCTAATGAACCTATTACATTTGCTAACTAAAACAAATGGGGAAGAGGAAAAATGAATAAAAATGCTCTCCAAGCCCTATCTATTACAAGCCAAGAGGTGTACACATACCCCATAAAAGAATAACTTAATAAAAGTAAAAGTAAATGAAATAAACGAAAGGAATTAAGGAAAGGCAAGGAAAGCAAAGTAGACATGCAATTCTCACTTAGCACGTTGGATCACATAGAAGAAAGACAAAAAAGGATAAAAGAAGTTATACCTCCCCGTTTGTGATGTTAGTAAAGTGAACAAGACTTAACTGGGGCTAGAGTCACCAAAGAAAGAGATAACTTGGCCTAAAACCATCAAAGCAAGGGATTAATGCACCACTTTAAAGATAAGTAGAATAAAAGGTAAAAAGGAAACTCAGAACACTTTAGAAACTTCAAAAGGGGTACTAACAAACCACCAAATTCTTCCCTAATTGCGACTTAAATGTAGTCAAAAGATGCTTAATTTCAAAGGAGGTAGATTATTGACCAAACTTCTAAGATAGAAGAACTTCTAAGGACTCAATTGCAAACATTAATCAATCACGCGAGTCCAACCGAAACATTTAAAAGCTTCAAAGGTCCCAATAATAAAAGGCCAAATAACGGTTCAAATTGCAATCAACTTAGGACTTAATTGCAAGAGATTGGAATGTAATTGGGCCTTTGTAGCATTACTAGAGACTCCAGGGGGTTAAAATACAAGTTATGAAAACCTTTTGCATGCATGCAACGAAAGAAGCATTCATCTGCAACATTCATTCGAAACTTTCTGCAACTTCAAGCTCTCAAAATGCAGATTTTCGTACAAAGATTTCAAACAACAACTAGCAAAGACACTCAACACCTCTTGACAACTAGACACCTAGATTAACACAACCCAAACAATGAACACTAAACCGTTAAAGATCGAATGAGGAAACAAATGGAAGACATATATGCAGCAACAAAAACAAACACCAGCTTTCTAAGTTTCTTGAATGGAACTTCATTATTTAACTAAGATGTCTATGCAAAGTAACCCAACGAAGCCTACTGAATCATCAATCAAAAACCCAAATGCTATACCTTCAATCCATCCTACCATTCCTAAAAATACATTCGTGCATTTCTAACACATCCAAAAATACAACTAGTTATGAAAAACTGTAGCCAAGACGCAAAAGAAAAAACCCGAGGCAAACATGCGCATGATACACCAATTGACAAACAAAACAGAAACTTCGAACAAAACAAGAAACTTAGCAACCTTATCATTGATCATTTAGACACCAGATTTAACTAGCAAAATAGATGACTAAACGAGTTTTGGTGGGCTGCTGCGGGGAGCAGGGAAAACAGCAAAACATAAAGATGAAATGCAGCTTATCAAGAACCCAGGAAATTTTGCAGCCCAACATTCATTATGTTCACCATGAACGCACGCTTAGACAAGCAACAAAGGAAATTCGGGGATAGAGAGGGGCCAAAACATGCATTTTCAAAACATTTCACGGAGCCCAGGCTAGGAGTTCATCTTATTTACCAGTTTTCCCAAACATAAAACAAAAGGAATATGAGCATTGTTTGCAAGAAAACAAAGTAGACATCACTCATTCTCATGGCAAAACACCAAACGAAAGTTTCACAGATTTCTCCACTCCAAGGAAGTCATGGTTAGTCTTAAAATTATCAGAAAACCCAGAAACTTCCACCCACTCAAATAAAACAGTAATTTTTCAGAAAAAAGCGTAGGAAATCCACCAAGAAACTGCGATAAAAACACAACAGAGAGCCTCAAGAATCCATACTTAAAAACTGAAATTTGAAGGCAGAAAAATAGCTTACAAAGTTCTGCAGATGATAATGGTGAATTCGTGAGCTTGAGAACCGCTGCACTTCCTTGCTGATTCTCAAAGAACAGCACCAGATCTGCTTCCTCCTTTGGCTTTTCTTCTTCGCAGCTTTTCCCAAACTTTTTCTCCACCCGAAGCTCTTTCGGCCTCTCTATCTCTCTCGTTCTTTCTTTCCTGCCCTCTGTCAAACCCTCAGCTCTCTCTCTATCTCACTTGCCTTTCCCTCTCTTTTCCTTTTCTTTCCCTCTCTTTTCCTTTTCTTTCTCTCGGCTTTTCTACTTAACCTAGCTGCCAACCCCTTACTTTCCCTAGCCGTCCCTCCTTGCTCTCTTCGTTTCTTTCTTTTGCCGTCAAAAACCTCTCTCCTTTTTTCTGCCGTTTCTCTTTGCTTTTATATGGGGAACCATAACCCCTAAACCCTCATCTCAAAGGTGAGGATGAAGGGTTGGTTCCCCCCCCCAAATTTCTAGCCATCCGATCCATTGAGAATCCGGAAACCTCCAGCCATCTCCCGTGAAAATCATTTTCATGCCGTATGCATGTGCGGCTCTCTTTTTCTTTTTTTCTTTTTTTCCTTTTTCTTTTTTTTTAATGAATAATTTTCTCTTTTTGACAAATTCTATGCTAAAAAGTATTACAATAAAAATAAACAGCTAAAAGGGCGAAAATGAATGCAAAAATAAAAACTAAAATAAAACAACAGATAATAATAATAATAATCTAAAATGCTATAAAAATGCTAAAAGTCTAATAACTAAAATCATGGAATTAAATAATAGATAAAAATTACTAAAAATAAAAATAAAATTAGGATGAAAAATTATTTAAAAAAATTTGGTGTCTACAGTTTGCCCATCTTTGTCTGAGTTTTGAAAAAACTTGAGACAAAAAAGTAGACACCAAATACTTACCTGCAAATTGGCCGAACGACTGCCGTTCTTGATATGAGGACTGACCCCTTTTGATAAGGCTGATTCGGACGAGAAATTTAAAACGGACTGACCCAAACAGAAAATTTAAACGGGACTGACCCGAACAAGAAATTTAAAAATCGGAACTGACCCGAAACAGAAATTTAAAATCGAGACTGACCCATGTTTAGCGGCAGTGCAAATGAAATGCCTTGACCATCGGTCAGTGGGATTAAACCCGAGCCTGTCGAGAAAATCGGAAATAGAAAGGCACGTTAGTGGGACGAACTCAATGCTAATGGAGATAAACTAAAACAACACACACGTTAGTGAGATAGACCTGATGCTAACGGTGGTGGAATGAAAACGCACACGTTAGTGAGATAGACTTGATGCTAACGGTGGCGGAATAAAAATGCACACGTTAGTGAGATAGACTCGATGCTAACGGTGATAGAATAAAAACACACACGTCAGTGAGATAGACTCGATGCTAACGGTGATAGAATGAAAACGCACGCGTTAGTGAGATAGACTCGATGCTAACGGGGTTGAATAAAAATGCACACGTCAGTGAGATAGACTCGATGCTAACGGTGGTGAAATGAAAACGCACACGTTAGTGAGATAGACTCGATGCTAACGGGGATAAAATAAAAACACACACGTCAGTGAGATAGACTCGATGCTAACGGCGATAGAATGAAAACCCACGTGTTAGTGAGATAGACTCGATGCTAACGGGGTTGAATAAAAACGCACACGTCAGTGAGATAGACTCGATGTTAACGGTGGTAGAATAAAAACGCACACGTTAGTGAGATAGACTCGATGCTAACAGGAATGAATAAAAACGCACACGTTAGTGAGATAGACTCGATGTTAACGGTGTAAATGCACACGTTAGCATCGAGTCTATCTCACTAACGTGTGCGTTTTCATTCCACCACCATTAGCATCGAGTCTATCTCACTAACGTGTGTGTTGTTGTTTTTAGTTTATCTCCATTAGTATTGAGTTCGTCCCACTAGTGTGCATACCACGATTTTAAATTTTGTTCGGGTCAGTCCCATGATTTTAAATTTTGTTCGGGTCAGTCCCATGATTTTAAATTTTAATCGGGTCAGTGCCATGATTTTAAGTTTTATTCGGGTCAGTCCCATGATTTTAAGTTTTATTCGGGTCAGTCCCATGATTTTAAATTTTGTTCGGGTCAGTCCCATGATTTTAAGTTTTATTCGGGTCAGTCCCATGATTTTAAGTTTCATTCGGGTCAGTCCCATGATTTTAAGTTTTATTCGGGTCAGTCCCATGATTTTTAAATTTCTTGTTCGGGCCAGTCCTACGTTTTAATTTTTTGTCTAAGTCAGTCCCGCTTTAAATTTCTTGTCTGGGTCAGTCCCATTTTAGAATTTTGTCAAAGGGGTCAGTCCCCAATTCTAAAGCGTCCATCGTTCGAGTCGTTCGCAGTCGGATGACACAGGTAAGTATTTGGTGTCTACTTCTTTGTCTCAAGTTTTTCCAAAACTCAGACAAAGAGGGGCAAACTGTAGACACCAAAATTTTTATTTTTGTTTTTGTTTTTATTACTTTTTTGTTCTAATTTATTTTAATTATTAGCTATTTTTACTTATCAATCTCAACATTTATTTCAGATATTTCTTTAGCATTTTGGATACCAAATTTCTCTTAATTTTTGCTTTATTCGATATATCATTATTTTAAATTTTTTAGCATTATAAAAAAAAAGAAAAAAGAAAAAAAAGAAAAGAAAAGAGCAAAGCCACGCGCGCGTCACGCTGACCAAGCATTCCAAACTGCATTTCAGAAATGTGATACGCCATCCAGCTCCCATGGGATTTCCTCCATTTTCTTCCTATTGTTTTCTTCACCGTTTGATCATTTCCTTCGTCCCACCTGGCTTTCATCCGCAGTCAAGGATGATAAAAAATTTCAATCGGATGGCCACGGCAAATACAGTGAAATGAGGTTTATGAGGGCCCTTCATATCAGGCTTTTGAGGGTCGGCCATCTGATATAAAAGGGAAGGGATGCGGCTAGGTTTTGGGGGGAGCTGAGAGGGAAGTGTGTGACGGCTGGAGGGAAGGAGTGCGTGAGGGGAGAGGATAGAGTGAACGGGGCTGAGAAAGAAAACTAAGGACAGAGAGGAAGAGAGGGATAAGGAGTGACGGCTGGGGATGGCTAAAAAAGGGAGAGGGCCGAGAGAGGAGGAGACCGAGGGAGTTTCGTCGGAGAGCCAAAGAGAAAAGAACAAAGCTAAGAAAAGAGAAAATGAGAGAACTTGAGAGCTGGCCTGGCTAGAACAAGAAAAGGGAAAAACAGCACAAAGGGGCTAAGGGGAGAGCTTCAGGGAAGAAACGAGAAACAGAGAAAGGAAATCTGGGTGGCCAAGGGGGAAAGGAGATAGCAAGCCGACGGTTAGAAAATCTGAGTAGAGAGAGCTAAGAGGGAATAGAGGCTACGGATAAGAAACAAAAATGAAAACCAGAAGAAGAAAGCTTCGAGTAATGACGGAAGGAAAATTGCAGGAATCCCTTCTGCAAAAGTTCAACCCGGCTGATGAACTAGCCTACTTTAGGACCAGATTCCTGTTTTGATTCTAGCTTTCTGAAGGATCTTTTGATTTCTGCACACTCTTGGGAGGCCATAGAGGAAATCTCGTTCACAAATCTCTGGGAAAAGATCACGGGAAGACAGCTAAATCAAGAGCCAAAGTGACGCCTTCATCAGCGCGAAGTTCTGCGGCGGCGACGTCCGCGATTTCATTTTTGGAATCAGCAGCGCTTCCTGGCATTTTCCACTCTCAACTAACCACATAATCATCCTCAGGTAACTTTGGCCTTTTCTTTTGTTCATTTTACACGACTTTCATGAAGATTCCAGCTAGCTAGACATGGGTTTTGGGTTGTTCTCGCCGTTTGATGTCATTCAATGACAACGTTCATCTTTCTGTCACATTTGGTGGTTATGATTGGTTATCTGCTTGATGTTTTCTCTTCGGTCATCCGATACAAGTCTCAGTGATCCTTTGATGTGGCCGAAATAAGTAATAAAGATCAGGAGAATTTGCTGGCATGTTCCCATTCTGAATCGTTTTTGCTTGTTCGACGTTTTCTGGTTTCGATTGCTGAAGCTTTTAGTTTGATTGAGGTCCGTGATTCGTGGTTCAGTTGATATATCATACGCGCGTTTGTCCCAAGTTTGTTTTCATCTTTGCTGCATTTTTCCTATCCAGTGGCATCATGGTATATGTTGGAAATAGATAATCGAATTATGAGGTGAGGTTAAGTTATTGCATTCGGATTTGATTTGATTTGAGTCACTTAGCGACAATGGGTTTTGGTTGAATGAGAAAACTTGGAATGAGTTTTGAATGAGTTGTTTGTTTGCATGCTCAATCCAGTGTCTTTATCATGGTTTTCTGGAATGGGTTTTATCATGCTTTGATTGCTGGCTGTGCTTTGTTTCTTTCTTTTGCTATTATTTCTTGCGTCTCTGGCAGTCACCAATCCAGACTCTCTGTTTTAGTCTTGTAATAAAGGTGTGATATTTGAATGGGTTGAATGATTGGGAGTGGTACCTTGTGGAATTTGATGTTTGTTAGTGATGTTTTGGGTTGGTGAATGCCGCATATTGTAATGATATGAAACCAGAAAGGAGAAAGTTCCAGCAGCTTCATGATCCTATCCTAAGTTTCCTTTTGTAAGTTAGATGTCAAGTTCCAATGGATTCATTCTTTAGATTGGAGCTTTTCGATGTTTGCTTGAAAAGGCTTTGCTCAAAATTGTCTTTAAAGGCTGAAATCCGCAAAAGAAATGGAAGTCGCAGCTTGTTTCGTTGCTCAGGGGCTTTATTAGCTTGTCCAAGTTTGTTGCAGAACAATTTTTCGTAGACTTTGCATGAGCTTGCATGAAAATTCTCTGAAAATTGCACTTTGGCTTCCCAAGTCTCCCCTTGTTTCGCTATGACCCTAATAATTTGCAACTTTCTTCAATTGAGTCCCTAATTTAATTGCAAATAGGTCCCTAAACTTTATTTTTCTTTAATTTTGACCTCAAAACTTTGTTAATTTTTGCAATCAAGTTCTTTCTTCTCTTGACTTCTTAAATATGGGTTGTTTATATGATTTAAGTGATTCAATTTCACAATTCATTTTTATCTTTTATGATTATTTGTTAATTAAAGTGATGCCTTGACCTTTTCTTTGTATATTGGAGGGTTTTGAAGCTAATATTTCCTTCATTTCATTACCATTGCAAGGGAGGTAACCTCTATCTCCTTGATTTTATTTCTCCTACGTGCTCCTATGTATTTTGTGTGAATATGCATGCTTTAATTCACTTTTCATTTTATGTTGGGTTAAATACCAAAAACCCCCCTGTGGTTTGCCTAATGTTCACTTTACCTCCCTATGGTTTGGAAACCTACAATTTGACTCCCTGTCATTTCAACTAAAGTAAAAGTCTAACGGAAAACATCTAAACTAACGCCTGAAAGGAAAATGTCAAAATTACCCCTCTATAAGGGTTTTGGGTTAAGTACCAAAAACCCCCCTGTGGTTTGTCAAATGTACATTTTACCTCCCTATGGTTTGAAAATATACAATTTAACTCCCTGTCATTTCACCTAAAGTGAAAATCTAACAGCAATTCCGTTAAATACACTTTAGTTGAAACGACAGGGAGTCAAATTGTAGGTTTCCAAACCATAGGGAGGTAAAGTGAACATTAGGCAAACCACAGGGAGGTTTTTGGTATTTAACCCTTTTATGTTTAATTGCCTATTTCGCTTTCTTTTTATTTCGCCTTTTTAATTGGCAAGTCATTTTGAGGGCATTTGAACCCCAATTTGTAATAGCTAGGATTTGGCGCCTCTCTTGAAGACATGTTTTAGCTAGCCAATGTAATAGTTAGGATTTACTTTTCTAAATCTTCCCCCCTTTAGATTGTAGTAGGCATCCCCCCTTTGTAATAGATAGGGCTTATGTGCTATGTGCTTGTGTGTGCCTATGTGTTTATCGCTTTCCTAGGCCTTTGCATCTAGATATGCATGCTTATGTGTTATGTGAATTACGTGCTTACATGCTTACTTGCTTTAACTGTGCCTACTTACTTGTATATATATGGTGAATGCAAATGCATGTTACCGTGACTAGTCCAATGCTAATCATGGTCTTCCCCTCGAGCCCTCACAAGTCCAGTACTTGTGAGAGAGCGTTAGATATGGGCTAGTCCAATGTTAGACCCTTAGGAATCCTCCGACGCTAGATCATGTTTGTATAACTACATTACATTCTCATGCATATTTTTCACCTTTTAGGGTCTTTTATCATTTTGCATGACGTCCCTCCTTATACGTATATCCCTTCCCCATATTTTCCCGTATATATATTACTTACCCATTTGTATGAAACATAACATTAGACTTGCATTCCCATTTGAGAATTAGAAATTAGGTTAGATCATTTGCTTGATTAGATTAGGGAAACCCCCTTGGATATGGGATATGAATGAGTTTGGCTTCTCTAGCCTTAGCACGCTCGTATTCCCTCTATTAAAGGGAAAATTGAGTCAGAACATTAGTCCCCCGTTCCCGATATGATGCATTCTTTTAAGACATGTATATTTCTATAAATTATTTTACCCTTTTTCCTCTTCTTAGAGTCTCATATTTTGCATTATTCGTGACCTCTCCAAAGAGTCATTATTGGGCGTCACAATTAATGTGATTGGCACCATTCAAGCTTTGAAGAGATATTTTGACCCCCCGATACCCCCCTTAGGTCTAGGTTTTTTTGCATTCATATAGTACATCCAAAATGTGATAAATTTTAAGGTTAAAACAAGAAAATCTTTGACTAAATCACGCAACTAGCCTTGGCTAGGTCGAAAGGGGTGCCTTGGATTTTTTTATCCTTGCCTTCCCCTTCGTCAAATGTGACCCCCGAACCTTTTTCGTTGGTTTACGTAGACTAAGAGTCGTTTAAAAAGGGTTTTCTTTCTACCTTTTCCTTTTAAAAATTCATTTTTAGGTGACTTGGTATACCATAACTATATACCAAGTGACGACTCCATTTTGCAATCAAAAACCCTTTTTAAACTATATTTTGGGTCAAAACGTCGCATTTTCAAGTCCCATTTAGACCCGTATTCTTCATTCATTTTTTCAAATCAAAAATTCACTTTTTAAACAATTTATTTTTTCTTTATAAAAAAATGGGGCCCGACAGCATCCAAAAACATGTTTCTCTAATTTTCACTAATTGGGCGACAGAAAAATTAAGTTTAAGAGCAAACGTGTTTAAAATATAAAATAAGGCAATGTACCATGTAGATGGAATTAAAATAAATGAAATAAATTAATTAGAGCAAATAAATAAATAAATAAACTAGTCAAAGAAAATTTCGGGTCCTCACATCTCCTCCACCACAGGCAGCTCAAGAGCCTTCTTAGACACTCTACCGTTCGATCCTAGCCCAAGACGGAGGTCCCCCTTGCCTGAACGCAGTTCCTCTCCCATATCTGTTGGTTGGGATTGCAGTTGTTCTCTTTGCTTATCAGCCACAACAGTCTACACCTCCAATCGCTTTTGTTTTAACTTAGGATTTAAGATGCTACAAGATGCCTGATTCTGCCTTGGACGAAAACAATGAGCACAATACATGGGAACACTCTTCGGAATTTAGTACTGCCAAAAACCATCACAATCGCCATTACCAATCCATACACGAGGGGGTAGAGATTTAAACAAATCAATCTTCATACACACCCTCGCAACACTTGGACGCGTTCCAGCAATAGTCGCAGCATCCATGAATAAAGGCACCCCTAAGACACTCACAATCTGGAACAAACAATCTTTGTTGAAGTATTGTAGCAGTAGCTTAGGGAGTTGGAACCAGACTAGAACAACGGATGGTTCCTTATCGACATGAAAGGAGGGAGTCCACTTGAAAACCCTCATTGGGAAGCCAAAAGCATACCAGATTCCCTGTGACGACCCCACCTCTCCCTAGGGCGTACCCCAGGATTTGGCGGGTCGCCCGCCCAGCTCTCGCCGGGACTCAGTCGTTCACTACAGTCCTCAAATAAATACAATACAAATCTCAAGTATACATCAAATGGTCCACAAATACACATCCGTCTCCAATAATTACATGTCACAAATGCAGCGGAAACTAATCCCAAATATACATAAAATTATTCCAAATCCAAAATTGTACAAAGTTTAGGCCATCCATACACGTGCACAAGTACTACAAGTCCTTCCTTCGCCACGAGCCCTGTGGAGGGGAATAAAATAGTTTTTGGGGTGAGCTAAAAGCTCAGGGAGTAACCAGAAAATCATTAATCAAATCGGTTTCACAATAGTTCATTTCAATGATGTCATATAGCAATGATGTCATAAATCAAATGATAAATCCGGAAACAACTACAACATTTGCAAAACAGTAAATATGGATTATCAATAATTCAAGAAACATTTATAATGGAAAGATATAGTAACATTCATGAAAGGATACATTCATTCTCCTGACATTTCCTCGCTCATTAGGTCATTCATTTCATTTCATTCACCCCGTCCCTGGCTTTTGGCCAGGCTCCACCAACCTACATAGGTAATACTCGAGTATACCAAACGTTCACCCAAGTTCCTAATCGCCTAACCGAGTCCGCTTCTGGCTCAAGACAACCGGTAACAAGGGGCAATGGCCAGTTCAGCCCAAAAGGCTTACATTCATGCGCAAGTAACATTTCAATCGAAAATTTCACATTTATCGAGGTCGAGTGCGATAAAGTACACACTCGCCTCGAAAACTCGTTTTGGAAATCATTATAAGCGCTTAACACGTTATCAACCAAAATACAAGTCATGAAGTCAAGAAATATAGCAAACAAGGCACACTCACATGCCAGCACGCATGATATGCAAGAAAACATTTCAAAAGTAACTTTGGAAACAGTTCAAAAGTAAATAATGTAAGAAATGGTTCATAAATAACTTTAGAAGTAGTTTGATGTCACTCACCTCCACGGCTCAGAAACCATCCATCATGTATCATTGCCTTACTCAAATCCAAGTCTTAGATCACAAACTCAATGCAAACAAGTCCTTAAAAAGTTCGGACAACACTTCCCCTGAATTTGCTAACTTTTCCAGCCATCATGGCTTCATTATTTCCTCAGCCAGTCCCAAAGGTAGACACACAACAACAAGTTTATCCAATAGCCATTCAGCAAGCTCTAAGTAGTACTAGTGCAAGTCAAGCTAGGGGAAAAGAATCCGGAAATGAAACTTAAGCTCAAAACCAGAAAAACAGTTTTGACGTCATTTTGCGGTAATGGTACCAAAGGCTCTACGATTGTCGGATGAAGGTGCAAGACCCACCGTTTCGAAGATAAGAGATAGGGATACAACAATGTAGAAGGCCACTCAGTCCAAATCCTAGCACAACTAGGTCAAAAATGCCAAATACTACACCAGAACCACCAAAAACAGGTTTACAAATCACACAATGCTGTAATCAGTACAACTCAGTCTATACAAGTCCAAATGCATTGATTCCAAGGGCATATGATAGCTAAGACATTCAGCTACATTTTATCAGAAGACACCAACATCTAAAACCAAAACAATTCCAGTCAAAATGGCCAATTACAAGTGCAGTTTTCTCATTCTGATCAACCCAGAACAGCAACAGTAAAATCAACATATCTCACTCTACACTAATCCAAATGACCTGAACTTTTGTAGGCACTTCAAACTCATCAATACCTACAACTTTCATGTTTTAACCAAAGTCCAATTCGGCCTCTAACCCTATGATCCAAAACCGGACAGAATTAGGGGTTGAAAAACCCTAACTTTTCTCATTCCACTCCAAACCCAAAATTGGTTGCATTTATCACCAATTCACACCTACTAGAGTCTTTATAGACTATTGCCAATCATCAAAGATAGCCACAACATCACATTCATATTAAACCAGAAAATTCATCATAAAATTGAAACCTTCACCAAAACTCTTCAAATCAAGAAATAAATCACATACTCCATCACTTTAGCCACTACTAAGCATAATTTAAGCTTTATTAAGTATAAGAGGGAAGTCACACACCACTTACCAAGTAAACAAGAGAGATAGAGGTGTTGGACACCTTAGCTCTTCAAACAAACTTCACTAGACCACTCACTAGCACCCAATGGATAGATTTTATGGAGTAGAATCTAATTTATGTGGTTGGTTTTGGAAGATTGAGTGAAATGGAAGCTAGAAAGTTGAAGAATTTCTTTCTTCTTGGCTCAAGGAAGAACCGGCCATGGAGGAGAAGAAAATGGTGATTTTTGAGCAATTTTTCAAGATATTTACTCAATTTGGTCAAAAGTCAAAATAGTGAATAGTAAATCTTAAAGTAAAACCAATAAGAGGGTGACACTTGTCACCTCATTAATGCAATCTTATCACTTCTTTTTCTCTCTCACATCAATCATTTCACACACTCTACTTATCTCTTAACACCCGATAAATTTTACACAGTATCCGGAATTTAACCTAATTGGCCGAATTTTTCCGAACTTTTCGCACTAGTGGGTCCCACGTCCGATATATATCCTTAATTTTTTCAAAACTCTCCAATACTAGAAAAATCATCTATAAACTATAATTACTCACAAAATTTACCAGGAGAATTTTCCTAAGCTAGAAAATGCAGAAAACATGCCATTAAAGGGAAAAACCCTAGGAGAATTATTAGGGAATTTACGGGTTCTCACACTCATACTTTTTGGGGCGTCACATTCCCCTCGACCAAATTCTATGAAAATCTATTTCATTGCCCAGTATGATAACAATATGTCTCGAATCCAGCAGTCTAATTGAAGCTGGTTCCTTTAGGACTAACGAGTTAAAGAACTTGAGCAATTCCCCCATAGCCGGTCAGGCCTTTGAAAATTTCCACACAAGAGCAAATTTGTAAGGAGTCGCAAGATTATTCACATCAGTTTGGGAGAAATCAATAGCCGGTTCGCCCCTGTGTGTGGTTTGAGTCCCCCTAATCTGTAACAAGGGTTGAGACGAAGAGTGCTGGAAGAGTTTGGAGAAATATTTGCATTGGAAGTAGGGAGTTGATGAAGGTTGCTCTCCAACCACCAATTGGAGGCAGCCGCTCTGGCCATGGAGGCAGCAGGGATACGAAGAAAACCCTAGGAGTCCACAGAGAGTCCACAAAGAAAATCCTCATGCAATGAATTTTGTATGTAGATTATCTCTCTTTTTTATTATATTTTTAGACTACACAATGTACAAATATATACACAAGTATTAGCTGATTTAGATCCTAAAATCATGGTAATCTAAAGCAACCTATAATCTAATCAAATCTTCTAATATCTGATACTATAATCAAAGCAAATCAAATCTAATATTTCCTAATATCTACAATATCAAATCAAATCATATACCTATGATTTCTACAATATTAGATCACATATCTACAATAGTAAAGAAGTCCATGCACTAGGTAAATAGACCTTTTTGATTATATATTCGAAATGGCTAAGTATCTCAGATTTTTCTTTATCTAGAATAGCATAAATTTTAACTGATTGAGTGTCCGTGAGGATTAACTCATAAAAGTCTAGACTTTTTGTTGGATCATCCGATTGCCAAAAACATTTTGAGGGGAATAATCTTTGAGTAAAATTTGTGAGTAAACTATATGGTGGTGCTTCTTGAAATATGGTTAGGGTAATATGCTGAGTAAAGGGCTTGGTGAAATAAGTGAAATTTTTATTGGATTTATTTGGTGAGAAAGGTTTAGAAGAACTTGGATTTACTTTTGAAGGAGTTGAATTTTGGCTACTTGAATATAGCTCAAAGTTGGAAAGTCTTGGAGTGATTGGAATCTATTAGGAGTTGTAAGAATTTGAGTGATGGACATTTCATAGTCTTTTGGAGTCCTTGGTTTTGAAACTCCTATTTTAGAATCCATATTTCTTGTAAATTTAACAAATAATACTATTCATTTTTTCTTTCTCCTTCTTGATCGACTCCTTGTAATGAGAACTATTCTGACCATTTTGAGTAAGCCAATGTTTCATCATAATAAGTCCATTGATCTTTCTTCTCATAAGGTAACATTGTTCTTTGAGAGAAAGAGTAGCCCCAATTGGATTAGTTTTTTTTAGGGATTTTTTTTGAAATATTCTACTGTAGAAGTTTTTGAAAAATAGCTGATGTCATTTGGATTGCCGTATTTCAAAAACACTACTCCATTTGGATTAGCTGTTTTTTGGGGTATTTTTGAAAAATGTTACTGTAGCAGAGTTTCTAAAGTATATTTTGGGATATTTTTAGAAAATATTTTCGATATTTAAGAGTAGTAGAGTTTTTAAAATATATTTTGGGATATTTTTTAAATATTAAAAAAATTTAAACTACTTTTTAGAGAACCTTTTAGAGTACTTTTTAACAATTTTTATAGTATTTTAAAAAATTAGTTTTTGAAAAACTAGTGAATTTTTTCCCTTAAAGTTGCAATAACTTGTTGGCTTTCAATGGGTCTATGTCCTCTGCATTGGGTGCGTAAAACACTTGAACTTAATTTTTCCTACAAATTCAACCATGGCTTATAGTTACATTTGAATATACGACCACTTTAACAAGTCTGAGTGGTTAGCCGTATTGGGACATCATTTCTAAGCTCAGTTACCCATAGTTGGACATGGGTGATTATAAATTTCAGGGAACACCCTTGGCTACAAACATATCTGTCAATCAAGTCACTATTTGCCCTTTTTCAAGCAACACAAACTAGAAAACGTCCACAACACCTCTGCCTACACATAGTGGTGATAGTACATGTGATTTGCGATTGCTCTATGATCTTCATTCCAGTGAGCGATTCCCTATTTGGACATATCAACTGGTTGAGGTCCTAGGACTTGGTATCCATTTTCTACATTATCCGCCCTTATTCTAGCAGCTTCTTCTTGATTGAAATATAAGTCATTCAGAACATGCTCCTTCATAAAGTTGTGCAACGCACAACAAGCAAGAACAACGTTGTTTTGTGTGGGCACCATATACTACTGCATGGGTCCTTTAAGTACGGGAAACCACTTCTTTAAAACACCAAAAGTTCATTCCATAATGTTTCTTAGTGATGCATGGCTTCTGTTGAACAGAGCTTTAACTGCATGCTCTTGAGGGGTCCTTCTAGCTCCCTGAAAAGGAGCCATAAATCCCGGCATATTTGTATATGCAACATCTACCACATAATATTTGCCTACAAAAATACACCCCTACATATTATATCAAAATGCCCTTGAAAGAAGTTTAAACATTCTCATCCAAATGATAATAGACCACTTTTTTTTTGAAGCTTTTAGGTGATCCGCGGAACTAATCACATGTAAACCAATTTTTTTTCTAAAGTCTTGGTTGTGACTTTGAGCTGTCAATGTGTCAAAAAAGAGGAAAACTCAGGATACAAACATGTAATTAAGGTGATTTTTAATCATACTTGCTGGTGGCATAGGAAATGCACAACTTGGGTCAAGTAAGGTATTTTGTAACACCCGTGCATCATGGGCACTGTCCTCCCATCCAACTCTTACATAGACAAATCACATGTTATGATCACAGGCCGTGAGAACATTTTGGGATAATCCACCATGCCTGTTTCGATATCATTCCCCGTCCTTTGCTCTGAACCAAGCGGATACGTGGGTTTCGTCTATAGCTCCAATGCAGTCTTGTAACAATTACAGGTAGACTTTATACATCACTACAATAGTCATCATAAATCAAGTGTAAATGTGAGTACCTTACCTTGAACCATGGCTAGAATAGGCTATTGTTCCTTATTCGTGGATGTGTTCTGTGAAAATCTAATGACCTAACTAAGTCTCGACCCAGATGAACGAGTGCTCGTAGGTAGCGACGCAAATGCCGATCCACTGTCTCTGATGAATATTGGAATCACTCAGATAGAACTCGATGCCACTCATCATGGCTAAGACACATTAGTGTAATGGCCACAGACTCATGAATTCCTATCCTTTGTGTCGGGTGCGGCTACCAATAACCCCGTTCCATCAACAAATTACACAAATGAAGGAACAGTTGAGCTTCCATGCACAAGTTTTTCAAAATTCTGTCTCGATGGCTGTTTATCAGCCCTATAACCCATTGTTCACTTGATAATGTACTATCTTAAACTCTTCATCTTGGTGGACAATTTAGGAATGGGTCAAAAAGAGCGAGTCCTAATAGCAAAAATGCTGCCAATGTCAATCTGAGATCCTCATCATCTAATTTGTCCTCCATGTCACGTACATGGGCATGCACTTCATTGTCCATCAACAAAGCCACTTCAGGGAATGAAGGATCTGCAACTTTAACCAACATAGGAAACAGGGTCAACATATGCACATTTTTGAGTTTAGAACGTCATAAAACATAACAGACACTTAAGTGATCTAATCTAGCTAGTTGAGAGGTTATGCAAGGCATCAAAACCAAGCACTAAAGCTCTTTTTAAAAGCAAACAATAGTTCTTGAATAGCAAAAGTCAACCTTCGAGTAAGAACAACTAGCTATACTTACTATCCATATGAACCTACGGCTAAAAGTGGCACTGCTAAGCTATCTAATCTAGCTAGTTGAGAGGTTATGTAAGGCATCAAAACCAAGCACTAAAGCTCTTTTTAAAAGCAAACAATAGTTCTTGAATAGCAAAAGTCAACCTTTGAGTAAGAACAACTAGCCATACTTACTATCCATATGAACCTAGGGCTAAAAGTGGCACTGCTAAGCTGGGTGAAAGTAAAATTAACATGACTAGATACAATAGGGGAAAATGCATTTTTGCACAGTTAGTCCTCCAATCATACAAATGTCTGATAAAATAAAACACTCAATACATAGAGAAAAGTGCAGCATGCCTGGCGCTATGGGAAAAAAATCAGAAAAATAAATAAATACAACACAAACATGGGTTTGCTCTTCTACAGCTATGCCGAACTGGCTTCTATAGAAAACCAAGCAACTAAGCCACAAACTACCCTAAGAGGACAACACAAAACACTGCCTGACACGAAGGTTCAGCTGAATGGCTAGGCCACTCTATTCGGAGAGGAGGCAGCCTCCACGCTTCATGAATAGGATGCAGTCGGCATCCAATCTAGCTAAAAACCATATGCCAGGATCCTGGGGGTCTTTCAATATTTCTGTGAGGACTCGTAAAAACTATTATTTTATGCCTAATTTATGGTTTAATAAATTATTTAATTGGATTTTATTTCCAAGGAATATTTTCTAGTCTTATTAGACCTAAATACATGGTAATATAACTTCGTTATATTTTTAAAATGATTCGTTTCGAAAATTAATTACCTGGAGCGCGTTTAGTAAAAATAGTGAATAGTGCTTGGAGATTTTATCCGCGTAGTAGCACAATAAGTTTGGAATATTGGAGACTTATACAATGGTCCTAAAATAGGTAATCTTATGAATAAATACTCAAGTGATAGTTAGTAGTGCAATCATTATAAGAATTTCTCGGAAGTTTCGCGTTATAACGTTAAATTTGACGGTACGCGTTTTCACACGCGGGACTTCATTTGAGGGACTTTAGACCCTTATTTTGGGACAATTAAGAGTGAAGAATATTTACATGAAGATATATGCATTGGAGGTTTAGTGCACTAGTGAACCAAACGCGCGAGAAAATCGAGCCGTAATCGCACCAAACGGCCCTTAATGAGAGTTGACTTTTGGGTGAATTTCCACCACTTATTTCCCCTTCTCTTGGAAGCTAAAGGAAATCAGATTTCTCTCCATCCTCTCTCTCCTCATTGCCGACCAGCTCTATTCTCTCTCTAACTCATTTGCTTCAAAATTTCTGCTCACAAATTTCACTCAAAACCACCCCAAATCATCTCCAAATTCAACCAAACTTGCACCACACTTAGCTTGATACTTGAGGAGCATTTTGAGCTGCAAACAAGGGCTGGAAATCACAGTTTTTCTGGAGCAATAGAGGGCCGAAAATTCTGCTGAACATCAACCCAAAGTAAGTGATGATCCACTCTTGGAAACTTGAAGTTTGGAAGCTATCTTACCTTGTTAAGTTCATGCATGCATTTGGTTAGCTTGTGTATGATGTAAAAATGTGATTGTGGGCTCTTTGAATTCCCACACTTGGGTTGTTGTTGCTGATTTGATGATTGATGGTGGTTATATTGTTGGTTTAGTGGTTAAAATGATGCATTAGTGGTGGGTAATTAGTAGAAACTTCATTGGGTGTAAGAAGCAAAAACTTCCGATTTTACCCCTGCCATGTTCGGCCATTTTGAGGCCAATTTTTAATGGTCTAACGGCTTGAATTGGATGTTTATAGGATGTATTAGATGTGTGAAAAATTTCATTGGAAAATATTGAGGTTTGATTGAGCTAATGAATTTTTTTAAGAAACTAGCAAATCCGGAAAACTGTTCGCGTATGACTCTGACCAGTGGTAGTAATTCGGCTAGAACTCTGTCCTCGGATGTCGAAATCATGTACCGTTGGTGGCGTTTGAAACTAGACATTCCTGGCTTTAATTTGGTATATAATGCACGTTCTGATTCTTTGTGAGCAAGCCGAACCAAATGTTTTAAGTTCGCTGTCCTGTTGCTCTGTTCATCTGGAATGAAGTGTTCAGGCAGCAAATTGATGCCCGATTTTGAACCAGATAGGTGCCGAATTTGGAAACGATTTATTCTGTGATATTTTAGTCCTATGAATGTATTTTCCAACGCCATAAACCATACCTAATTCCGACTTAAATTGACTGAGTTGTGACTGAAACAAGTGGACTGCTCTGTTTTGGAAAAACCCTAATGTTGGACTGGTTTGGAACAAGATCTTGGAGTGAACTTGTTAATTGGTGTTCTTGATACTAAACACTTACCAAAGGCATTATGGATGTTTCTTAGGCCTTTATATCACAAATGAACCATGATTGGATAGTTTGCTTGATTAAACGTTTTGAAATGGGTAATGAAAGTCTCAAGGCAGATTGCCTTATAATTTTCCTGAACTTTGGTTGACTAATTAACAATCTTACCGAAGGTATTTTTCCCTGAAATTTGATAGAGCGGTACCTTTCATATGGGAGTAAAATACTACCAATTTTGGTACCAATCCAAGTTCGTTTCAATACCCAATTAAATTACTAAAGTTGGAGGTTCAAATCTGGAAATTCTTCTCCGGTCTTGAATTTCCCCAACTTCGGGCTACCGTATCTCGGTACTCAAAACTCCGATCCTTGATCCTCTTATTTTGTTATAAACCTCACTTGTAACACTAATTGAGCTGCAAATTTCAGAGGCTGGTTTGCAACGTGTGAATCGTGCCGAATTTCCAAAGTTGGCCGAAATCCAACTTAATTCTGCCATGTAAACCAATCCTGCATCTTCAAGCTCATTTTTGAACACTTTTCACTTCGATTCATGGAAAAGTGTCTTCTAGGAACTTATAGTACTTTCTAAGAGGTTTCCAACGGTATAAAGTTTTCCAAGTCTCGACTTATACCGAGCGAGTTACGATTTTTCAAAGATTCATAATAAAACTGAAAATTTTCCAATTTCAAAGAAATAGAGTTTTTCAAGAACTCTTTATTCTTTTGATATTCTTAAACGTTTTGCTCGCGATTTTCATGATAAAAACTCAAATAATATTGTACATAATAAAAGGCAAGTTGAACCTCGATTTACGTGTAATTGAGGTTCCTTTTGCGAAATAATCCTTAGATTGTACTAGTGTACAATCTTCTTGATAAGTGGGTTAATTGTGTGATTATCCACTATTAATTGCCAGACGCACAAGGAGACCTTCAAGAGAATCTCACAGTGGACACTTGAACTCCCAGATAATAATTCTTATTGAATTGCTCGGTGAGTGTCAAGTGTGTGAATCTTTGATACATGTTTATTTGTGGTAGTTGTTGGAATTTCAAGAAAATAAGAGCGAGTGCGTACTTTATCGTACTTGTTCTAATTTCAAATGAATTATTGAAATGTATTGAATGATTGTAATGTATTGAATGAATGACTGAAATGCAATGGTATGTTATGAATACATACGTCGATGGAGTGAATCTTCTCGACTTTCTAATGAATGGGGGACGCCCAAACTCATAGGCCGACTTTGGACTCGAGCCGGCAATGGGCTTGGTCGGGGACTGGGGCGAGCCATGAGATATATATAAGCTCGAACTAATGAGAGGTCCTGCTTGGCATACTCGTAGAGTATCGCCTTATAATAGACTTGTGGGCCCTTGGGGTGTACGGTGGACGGAGGGAAGTAAGTGGTGATCTACGGAAATGGAAATACCGACCCGGTTGACAGGAGGGTCAACGCAGGAAGGTATACGAATGTCATCGGCAGAGCGAGTGGAATTTAGCTCCTGAGAGCTACTATATCCTTGAATTGTTTCTGATTACTTTTCCTGTTTGAATGATTGATTATTGAAAGACATGATTTTATTTATTAAATTTGGGATTGATATTTGACAAAGTGCTTGCATGTGTGTTCTTGGCCTCACGAGCGTTTAGCTCACCCTATAGTTTTGTTTTCCTTAACAGGACCGAATCTTGGAGAAATATGGAGAAACCATCCGTTGTACTTTTGTTAAGACTCCTGTTATATATTTTGACAAGACCCTGGTTTGGGTTGTACTTTTGGAAATTGTAAACTTGAAAAGTTTGGGCCCTGACGTGTACTTTGAATTTAAGTCGTTTTATGATTACCCGATGTACTGGTTATACATTAAGTGACTTGTTAAGCTTGAACGCTTCCGCATTATTGTATTCATGTTGCTCTCATCGAAGTGTTTAGTTCGGTTTTAAATTGAATGGAATTGCTTGAGTCCTGGCGAGAGCTGGGCAGGCGTCCGCGGATACCCTTTGGTCCGCCTTAGGGAGATGTGGGGCGTCACAGTTGGTATCAGAGCACTAGGTTAGAGGTCTATATGGGAGACATATTAGATACTCTACCTTTAAGACTCGATATGGGATGACTTAATCCTACCCTAAGCGATACTTGAGGCGAGCTAGCAACTAAGTTAGTCCTACCTCAAGTGACGAATGGGATGAACCAACGATTAAGTTAGGCATGCATTGCAGGATATTGGAACTGAGTAGTGATTTAAGTTTCTAACCTGAAAGGTATTATTATTATTATTTTGCAGGGATGGCTGATGGAAACGGAGCCCCGGCAGCTAATGGGAATGGCCATGCGAATGGTCATTACAAGCCTCTTAGGACTATCTTCTACCGAGCTCTAGCGGGAGGAGCTCGAGCACGCTACTCACCTTATGATAGATACCCTCGATGTTCGTGTAGGTTGACTTTCGCCTACCCGAACCATATAGTGCTTGCTCTGGACGACGAGCGTCGTCAGTTGGTGGATGCCAACCGTGATTTACAGGCTGAGGTAGACGAGCTTAGGCAGATGGTTGGCGCTCAGGGCGAGCGGATTGCCGAGCTTGAGGAGGTGCTGGAGGGTGAGGTAGCCACATCTGCAGTGGTTAATGAGGAGTTTCGGGATACTAGGGCTCGACTCATTAGGTTAGGACGGGATGTCCGTACTCGGGCTTTCGAGATCCTGGTTGATGCTACTAGTTTGGTTGAGAACGCTACTGAGGTGATTCCTGACGATGAGGAGGAGGATCCCGAGGAGGAGGTTCCTCCTGATAGCTCCGCTGCGGACTAGGATCTTAGTTGTTGACCCCTTTTGACTTTTGACCAGTACAGTTAGGACTAGTTAGGGTGACGCGAGTGCTGAGGCCATTGTATTTTGCATGCTTGCGTGGCCTACTTTTGGGCACTTGTACTTACTTTAGTCTTCTGTGACTAAAAGTATACTTTTGAGCACATGTGTGCTATATTTTTGTGAATTGTCCTTAACTTGCTAATTGTACGAACTTGACATGCTTATGAATGTAAATTATTGTTAATTTCAATGCTTTCTTGGTTAGTTCTAATTTCGATATGTTTTTTGTTTTATGCTTAAATTAATCTATTTCTTGCACTAGGCATATTTACACTAATGGAAGGATTAAGGAGTGGTCGAGGCCGTGGGCGAGCGTCTAGACAGGCCCCCAGAAGACGTGCAAATTCTTTATATTTTTCTTAAAAATTCCCTTTTCTTTGACAAATATCACTTTATAATGGCCCTACTACTCAATCACCCCACAATAAGTGCCAATGAACCTAGAAAGTATGTTATTCTTGGTTTTGATTATCACAAAAGTTCTTTGAAATGTTTATACAGACCAAGAAAGTGAACACTTTGATCAGGCCTGATGGAACAAAGAAAGCATTTGTTCACTACGATGCTTTGGATGTGGCAAACAAGATTGGAATAATATAAACAAATTTAGTCATTGTTTTGTTCCGATCAAAGATACTGTCTTTTAAGTATGTCAATTTTGTTATTCTCGGTACTTTGAAATGTTTATCTAACCTTCTCCAAATATAAGTGTTTTTGCCTATCAAAGAATCAGGTACGAATATGTCATGAAATGCAAAACAACCAAAAGAAGAAGCAAAAACAGGACAATCATGTCGGACGGCCGAAAGGAATCTGTCGGACGTCCAAAGGATAAAGAACATCAAGAAGAAATCTCTGTCGGACGCTCGTAAGGAAGCATCGGACGTCCGGAAGGATCGGACGCTTGCCATCGGACGCACATCAACCGTATCGGACGTCCGAAAAATTCCAAGATGACTTGCCAACTCTCTGCCTACGATCAGACGCTGTGCTGTCGGATGAAACAAACGCATCGGACGTCCGAACTTCAACTTGGCTGTCATCGGACGACTGGTTCGGACGATGATTTGATCGTCGGACGTCCGACAGCCCCAACGGCTAGTTGACTCTTCAGCTGCCTTCTATCCGTTGGAAGCATTGATGAAGCTCATTTCTGGTTCCCTTTAAAATCAAACTGGTCTGAACGAAGTAGGAACTTTTGCACACTTTGTTTACAAGATCTCAAGAGATATTTTAGCTAGAAAATAGTCTCCAAAGTGAGATTTGTTCTCTAAGTGGTGTGAATTTCTGGTTAGCTTTTCTCTTGTGGTTGAAAGTTTCTTTAGTGTAGTTTTGTTGAGGGTTATCTGAGTGTTTGTAAAACTTCTTAGCTTGACTAAGTGAGGCTTAGGGCAAGGAGGAAGTGCTCCCTCCATTGTACATCTAGTTGATCATCTTTCATCAAAGAGAAGTTGCTCAACCTTGTGATTGGTCTTCAGGTTTGAGGAAAGCTTGGTAGACAATTGGTTTGATTTCCTATTTTACTTTTTTGTTTAATAAAATTCTCATTGCTTATCTATACTTGTTTTTCTGATCAATATTGCTATTGTCTTCTAATCTACTTGGTTGATCATTACTAGAAAAGAAGGTAAATTTTTATTAAAGAAAAAGTGCATAAATTTGGTTAAGATTTTAATCAACCCAATTCCCCCCCTCTTGGTTGTCTTTAGGACTTACAATTGGTATCAGAGCTTGGTCTCCTTGAGATTAAGCTCTAACGGCTTGGAGTAAAGATGACAACCAGTCATGCTATGTTTGTTGAGGGGCAATCTGTTACTAGGCCTCCCATGTTCAGTGGCTCCAACTATGTTAGTTGGAAAGAACGAATGATTATCTTTCTGCAATCTATTGATATTGAACTATGGTTTATTGTGAGTGAAGGACCGCATGAAGCTAACTTTCTTGATGCAGATACAGGGTTGCTTCGGCCAAAAACGAGAGCTGAAATGAATGCTCAAAATAGGACTAACCTCACATTGAATGCCAAGGCCATGAATGTTCTTTATAGTGCCCTAGATTCAAATGAATCAATTAGAGTAAAAGGCTGCAAATCGGCCAAAGAAATGTGGGATAAACTAAGAGAAATCCATGAGGGTGGTGACAACGTGAAAGAACAGAAAAAGGCTATCTTGGTCACAAAATATGAATCATTTAAAATTGAACCTCTTGAGAATATTGACAAAATGTATTGCAGGTTCACTGACTTGATCAAAGATCTCGAGGTGTTGGGCAAAGAGTACACCTTGGGAGAGAAGAACAGGAAAATTCTCAATGCGTTGGGCAAAGAATGGGAAAATAAAGTGACTGCAATAGAGGAGGCTAAGGATTTAAGTTCTGTGCCTATTGAATCTATCATTAACTCACTAACCTCTTATGAGTTGAAACTGAAATCTAAAGTGCAGGAGGAAGAGGATGCTAGAGCAAAGAGAAACATTGCTCTAAAGACTACTCAAGGTGAAGATGATACAGCTCACTTGGATGATGAAGACTCAGATGGTGATGATAATGGTCTTGCTCTCATCACCAGAGGCTTCAAGAGAATCTTGAATAAAAGAAATTTTAGAAGGGGAAGACCTAGCAATCAATTCCAGAATCAGCCATCTATCGCAAAGTACAAAGGAAAACAAGATTTCAACAAGAAATAGTTGGACAAATGCTTCGAATGTGGACAGATTGGACACTATACAAACGAATGCCCCATGAAGAAGATGAAAGATGGAAAAGCTGATCGGAAGCCAAGATTCAACAACTTTCAGATTACTTGGAATGAATGCAATTCCGAAGGGGAAGTTGAAGAAGAAGAAGAATCAGCTCAAATGGCTTTCATGGCTATTGGAAATAATGAGGTAACTTCCACACACTCTCAATCTGAAAGTGATGATGATGAAGATGATGATCTTGAATCCTTTGTTGAAAAACTGCATAATGCCTTGAAGGAATCTTATGATAAAAACAAGCAGTTAAAACAGAAAATGGCTTTTCTCATTCAAGAAAATGCAAGTCTTTTTCAACAAAATAAACAACTAAAGACCGACAATGAAAGTCTTGTAAGAGCCGGATGTAATGTTCAAAATGAGCTTGATAGAAAGACAAATATTTATGAAATGCTGAAGGAAAGACATAGTGATTTGAAAAAAAGGATGGACAACTTGGATGAGACTTTGAAAGCAAGAAAGCAGGAGTTTATCAAAAGGAATATGTCATCTGCACATCCTACTACTACTTTCAAAGAACATTTGCACACAACAAAAATGCACATGGTTTCACAACATATAGAAGAGGGGGATTGAGATATGTCAAACCAGTACATGTTAAGGACTCTTCCATTATGTGTGGTTTTTGTTGTCAAAGAGGGCATTTGAAAGGTGATTGCTATGTGAAAAGAAATCTGAACAAAGGGATGAAATGCATGTGGTTAGTTAGATACAATGCTAACTATTGCGGACCCAAAAATTAAAATGGGTACCAAACACTTTCTCTTTTCAGGAAAAATGCTCAAACAAGTCCAAATGGTTTATTGATAGCGGTTGCTCAAGGCATATGACCGGTGATCCCTCTTTGTTCATAAAGCTGAAATCAAAATCAAGTGGAAAAGTGACATTTGGTGATGATGTGAAAGTTAAGACAATTGGAATAGGTGATGTTGGTAAGGATGGTGAAAATTTTGTTCATAATGTGCTCTTAGTTGATAACTTAAGTTATAACTTGTTTAGTGTTAGTCAATTGTATGATAAAGACTTGAATGTGTTGTTTAAAAAGCATGAATGCATTGTGCTTGATTCCAAATATAATGTTGTGTTCAAAGGTAAGAGGTTTAATGACATATATATTGTGATTCTTGATAAAGTTGATTCTTCTAGCTTAAAATGTCTTAAAGCTTCAAATGAAGATCCTTGGTTGTGGCATAGAAGACTTTGTCATTTTAACATGGATTTACTGAAGGAAATTTTGAAAAAGGAGTTGGTTAGAGGCTTGCCAACAATCAGTTTTGATAAGGACAAAATATGTGATGCATGTCAATTTGGGAAGCAAACAAAAATTTCTTTTAAACCAAAGAAGTGTGTATCTACTTCCAAACCTTTAGAACTATTGCATCTTGACTTATTTGGTCCTACTCAAATCACTAGCTTGGGAGGTAAGAAATACTGCTTTGTAATTGTTGATGATTACTCTAGATACACTTGGGTGATATTTCTTGCTCATAAAGATGATGACTTCAAGAATTTTACTTCATTGTTTGCTAAAGTGCAAAATCTGCTTGGGCTAAAAATTGTTAGGATTAGAAGTGATAATGGAACGGAATTCAAGTATTGTGGTTTTCCAAAATTTTGTGATCATAATGGTATAACACATGAGTTTTCTATTGCAAGGACTCCACAGCAAAATGGTGTTGTAGAAAGGAAAAATAGGACTCTCCAAGAGTCTGCTAGAACTATGTTGAATGAATGTAGGTTGCCTAAATATCTTTGGGCTGAAGCGGTAAACACTGCATGTTATGTGATGAATAGAATACTCTTGAGACCTATTTTAAAGAAAACTCCTTATGAGCTGATTTTTGATAAGAAACCTACGGTTGGTTATTTCAAAGTATTTGGTTGTAAATGCTTTATTTTGAATCTAAAGGAACATCTTGGTAAGTTTGATAAAAAATCTGATGAAGGAATATTTTTGGGGTATTGTGAGAATAAAAGAGGATATAGAGTTTTTAATAGAAGGACTCTTGTGATTGAAGAAGCTATACATATAACATTTGATGAAACCAATGATGATAATTCCAAAAGTTCGTGTGAGGATGATGATGTAGGTGTTCGAGAAGGAATGGAAAAGCTATCAATTGGAAATGAAGGAAGCTCTAAACCAGCAGCAACTGAAATGGAAAATGAAGTTCAAAATGATCAAGAAGAGGAAGATGAAGACAAAAATGATGATCCACTCAAAGATCTTCCCAAGGCTTGGAAATTCAGCCAAAATCATCCAAAAGAGCTTATAATTGGTGATCCATCCGAGAAGGTAAACACTCGTTCCACATCTAGAAAATTGATTGGCAATTTTGCTTTAATTTCTCTTTTTGAACCCAAAAATATCAATGATGCTTTAAAGGATGAAAACTGGATTTTGGCTATGCAAGAGGAACTTAATCAATTTGAGAGAAATGAAGTTTGGACACTTGTTGATAGACCTCAAAATCAACCTATCATTGGCACAAAGTGGATTTTTAGAAATAAGTTGGATGATAAAGGTGTTGTTGTAAGAAATAAAGCCATATTAGTTGCTAAAGGATATGCACAAGAAGAAGGAATTGACTTTGATGAAACATTTGCTCCCGTAACAAGATTAGAATCTATTAGAATGCTTCTTGCTTTTGCATGCTTTAAAGGCTTCAAATTGTTTCAAATGGATGTTAAAAGTGCTTTTTTAAATGGTTTTATTGATCAAGAAGTATATGTGGATCAACCCCCCGGTTTTGAAAATACAAAATTTCCAAGTCATGTGTTTAAACTATCTAAAGCTTTATATGGTCTAAAACAGGCTCCAAGAGCTTGGTATGAAAGACTAAGTGGTTTTTTGATTGAAAATGGTTTCAAAAGGGGTGTTGTGGACACCACACTTTTTACTAAGCAAGTGTTGAATGACCTTCTTATTGTGCAAATATATGTTGATGATATTATTTTTGGTGCTACTAATGAGTATCTATGTAAGGAGTTTTCCACCACTATGCAAAGTGAATTTGAAATGAGTATGATGGGAGAATTAAATTTCTTCCTTGGACTTCAAATACATCAAGCTCTTGAGGGAATTTTTATAAGGCTCTTGGCTTGAATTGTTTATATGTGTGATGTTGGGTTGTGGTTGAAGAAAAATAAAGAAGCCTAAATAGCTGGAAATTAGGTAAACACAAAGGGCATGCTGTCCGAATTTACACTCGAGAACTAGGAAACGAGACTTGTAACTTGTGTAAAGGTTAAGTGATTATTACTTGAACTAGCAAGCACCTTTGCTACTTTGTTTATCGAGGGTTATACATTAGGACTTGGCAAACTTGTACCCTTGAGGAAAAGACATAATGGCCAATGTAAACTTGTATTTCCTTGTACTTTCAACTCAAGTGTTATTTCCAAGTATCTATACTACAAAACCTTATGATTTGAAAAGCGAGCAAGTGTTTCACGAATGCCTTTCAAATGAATTTCAATTGGTTGATTCTTAATGAACGGAACGTTTAAGTTTTGAATCTTACTCGTGTTTCAAGTTCTCAAATTGGATTTTTATCGCAGAGCTGGACTTCAAACCTGGAGTATAGTTGAACGTGAATACTTGAAGCACTATATTTTGTGTGAGTGATCCCTCGACTGTTCCCAAAGTTACTTTGAACTAATTCTTGCATTTATTACTCCATTGCATATCATTTGAGGTTCGGGTGTGTGCCATGACATAATTTGGCTCCAATGAGTTCTTGAAAAGTCTTGTGCTTAGAACCAATGTCTCAACTATTGTTTACACATTCTTTGGAGCCCGATGGCTCCTTACCTCTGTTTCACGGTTACCTGATCTAAACGAGCGTTGGATATTTAAGTACAAGAACTTCACTGGCTCACATGAGCAATAAATGAACATTTGATTACTGCATCATGACATCATATCAATGCTTTATTGTGAAACATACTTGGCTGCTGATTTTACTGGTCACTCGTTGAGCTTTTAGCTCACCCCCTATTATCTTCTTCTCCCCACAGGGATCGAGGTAAAGGAAGAACTTGTATTTGGATCTTTGTGTGGCTGGATGGCGTACATCTTGTATAGTTTAGATTTGGTTTTGGTTTATGTACCTTTGGGCCTGTATAAATATTTGAAATTGAATCGGATGTATATCTACATTCTACGCTTAGAACTAGTTTCCGCTTCGCTTATGATATGTAAATTTGGAGAATTGGATGTATTATTTGAGTTGTACCTTGTAATTTACTTGAGGAATATAGTAAGTGAGTGAGTCCCGGCGAGAGCTGGGCAGGCGGCCCGCCAAACCCTCTGGTACGCCTTAGGGGGAGGTGGGGTCGTTACAAATGGTATCAGAGCTTAGGTTTCAGATCTTTGTAGTGTATCCTAGGCTTAAAGTTTAGGATGCCGGACTGTGGGATTGGTTTGTACGTTCAGTGCTCTTTTGGAGCGTCAGTTGTGAATCTTGAAAATGGTATGCGTAAGATATGATTTGGTTGAATTACGCTTGAGAGCGTACGACCTGAGCTGTACAGTTTCTTAGTTTTGAATTCTTGGCTAGGGTTTTGATAGATTATGGTGGTGGCTGGAATTGTTGAGAAAAGTTTTGGTTTATATTTTTCTTCTATTTTTCCTGTTTGATTAAGGTTACACCACCCAACTGGTAAATGTTAAGATTTGAGATATTTGAACTGTCTAAGACCGACTAGACTGAGCTCATTTGAGACTTGAATTTGAATCGGCTAGTGTACCCTTACATACACTTGATAGACCTGACCTAACTGAAAATAGGGTATCTCTTTTACTCTTGAGTAAGTATCTTGATTCATATATGATCTGTATGTGGATTTGAGTTTGATGACTGCTTGAGAGTGTGAATTACTGGGCATAAGCTAGGCAAGTGAGTTCCTACTCGTATTCATGTTCTTTGAATATGAAATAATTGACCCTGCTTTTGAACCGATACACTTGAACTGCCTGAGACTGACCTTAAACTACCGGAAACTGACTAGGCTGAGTTCACTTGAGACTTGAATATTGTTTAGGCAAGTGTGCTTTTACGTACACTTAGTGGTCGTGATTTGACTGAATATATGGTATTTCATTTACGCGTGAGCAAGTAGTTTGGTTCGTATACGACCTGTAAGTGGACTTGGATTTTTGTGAGTTCTTTTTTGTACTCGTGCCCCATGAACTTGAAGTAATTGACTTTGCTTTTAAACTTATTCGTACTCGTGTGGTTGTAGACCGGCTACTACTCCTCTGTAGCGGTTGAACTGAACCTCTCTGATGAGGTATTGCCTGTTGTATTACCAAGCACCGCCATTCTCCTGGCGAGGCATACTTGTTGTGTTTCCAAGCACCATCAGGGATGAAATTCTTCAACTGAACCTCTCTGATGAGGTATTGCCTGTTGTGTTACCAAACACCGCCATTCTTTTGACGAGGCATGCCTGTTGTGTTTCCAAGCACCATCAGGGATGAAACTTTGACTTGAGGCTCTCTGGTGAAGTTTAGTCGTTGTGCTAACTTGTTGTGTTTTCAAGCACCACCTGGGCCAATTTCTTGAGCTAAGATCCTCTGGTGAAGTTTAGCCGGCTAGGGTCTACGCATTAGACTATCCACAAGTTCCAGAGGCGACCGAGGTGGTTGAAGGTACAATTCCAATCTTTCACCGTCTAGCTAGGGTTTTAATTGATCCGGGTGCAACGCACTCTTTTGTAAACCCTGATTTCATGAGTGGAATAGACTTGAAGCCAATTAAGTTACCATATGACTTGGAGGTTAAAACACCCACTGGGGACAAAAGTCTAATTGCTAATCTGGTATATAAGAATAGTGAAATCTGCGTGAAGGAAAGAAAATTGCTGGCCGATTTGATAGGCCTGGCGACTAAAGGATATGATGTGATCCTAGGGATGGATTGGTTAACCCGATATAATGCTCAATTAAATTGTAGGACGAAAATTGTAGAATTGTGTATCCCAGGGGAGGCAACCTTGAAATTGGATGTGAGGGGTAAGTTAGGCTCGTCTGCACTTATTTCGGGAATTCGGGCTAGAAAATTGCTAAGAAAAGGAGCTCCAGGGTATTTGGCTTTTATTATTAATACCCCTAGCGATAAGGTGAATCTGGAGGACACACCGGTAGTGAAAGAATTTTCTGATAATTTTCCTGAAGAATTGGAGTCTCTACCCCCGGAACGGGAAATAGCTTTTAAAATTGATGTAACTCCGGGAACCGCACCTATATCAAGGACACCGTATAGGATGGCTCCAGCTGAATTAAAGGAGTTGAAATTATAATTACAGGATTTGTTGGAACTGGGTTTTATACGGGAGAGTGATTCCCCGTGGGGAGCCCCAGTTTTGTTTGTAATGAAGAAAGATGGGAGTTTGAGGTTATGTATAGATTATCGAGGCTTAAATGATGTTACGGTTAAGAATAAATACCCACTACCCCACATTGATGAACTGTTTGACCAACTGTAAGGGGCGGTAGTGTTTTCAAAGTTGGATCTAAGGCAAGGTTACTATCAATTGAGGATTTTGGAGAAGGACATACCTAAGACTGCTTTTAACTCGAGGTATGGGCACTTCGAGTTTGCAGTAATGCCTTTTGGGTTAACCAATGCACCTGCCGCTTTCATAGATTTAATGCATAGGGTTTTTAAGCCCTACTTGGATCAATTTGTGGTGATCTTCATTAATGACATTTTGGTGTATTCTAAGAATGTGAAAGATCATGAGAAACATTTGAGGATTGTTTTACAAATCTTGAGGGAACATCAGTTATATGCTAAGTTTAGCAAGTGTGAATTCTGGCTAAAAGAAGTGACTTTCCTAGGGCATATAATTTCTAAGGATGGGATTAAAGTGGATCCAGCTAAGGTGGAAGCTGTTTCAAAATGGAAACGACCGGAAAACCCAACGGAAGTTCGGAGTTTTATAGGATTGGCAGGGTATTACCGGAGATTCATTCAGAATTTTTCGAAAATTGCTGGACCTATGACTGAGTTGACCAAGAAAAATGGAAAATTTATTTGGAATCCTAAGTGTGAAGGAAGTTTTCAGGAGTTGAAAAGACGGTTGACTAGAGCGCCTGTTCTAGCTCTACCTAATGGACGGGATAGTTTTGTAGTTTACACCGATGCTTCTAAGGAAGGTTTGGGATGTGTTTTGATGCAAAATGATAAAGTGATAGCTTATGCCTCTAGAAAATTGAAACCGCATGAAGGAAATTATCCAACCCATGATTTGGAGTTAGCGGCTGTGGTCTTTGCTTTGAAGAAATGGAGACATTATTTGTACGGAGTGACATTTGAGGTTTTTACAGATCACAAAAGCCTTAAGTACTTATTTTCGCAGAAGGAGCTGAATTTGAGGCAACGTAGATGGATAGAATTTCTGGAAGATTATGATTGTACGATTAAGTACTACCCTGGAAAGGCCAATGTAGTGGCCGATGCTTTGAGCCATCAGGTACAAATGGCTGGATTGATGGTTAAGGAATTTCAGTTGTTAAAGGAAGTTAGCTATTGGAATTCTTGACTAGAACCAAGGAAAGTAATTTTGGGGAATATTGTGATAACCTCCACTTTATTGGAACGTATTAAGGAATCTCAGGAAAAGGACCCTGAAGTGCAAAAGTTGGTGGAGAAAGTTAAGATGGGAGACCAGACCGATTTCACTTTGGGATCAGGTGGAATATTGAGATTTCGAAATCGGGTGGTTATGCCAAAGGATGAAGGGCTTGGAAAAGAAATTTTGGAAGAGTCACACCGATCAAAGTTTACAGTACATCCAGGAGGGAATAAAATGTACCAAAACTTGAAAAGTCTATATTGGTGGAAAAATATGAAGAAGGAAATTGCTCAATTTGTTCAGACATGCTTGGTTTGTCAACAGGTTAAAGCCGAACATCAGAAACCATCTGGGCTTTTGCAACCTCTAGAAATACCTGAGTGGAAATGGAAAAATATTACCATGGATTTTGTATCAGGCTTACCAAGGACACAGAGAGGCCATGATGCCATTTGGGTGATAGTAGATAGATTGACTAAATCGGCTCATTTTCTGTCGATTAACATGAAATACCCGTTAGAAAAGCTGGTCAGGTTGTACTTGGATGATATCATTAGACTACATGGTATACCTGTGAGTATTGTGTCAGATAGGGATCCAAGATTTGTTTCGAGGTTTTGGCAAAAGATGCAAGAAGTGTTGGGGACTAAGTTAAACTTTAGTACCACCTATCATCCTCAGACTGATGGACAATCTGAAAGAACAATTCAAACTCTTGAAGACATGTTGAGGACTTGTGTACTGGATTTTGGAGAGAATTGGAGTAAGTTTTTAACGTTAGTGGAATTTGCCTACAATAATAGTTTTCACTCTTCTATTCAAATGGCTCCATACGAAGCACTTTATGGTCGGAAGTGTAGATCCCCAATTTGTTGGAATGAAGTAGGTGAACGGAAAATTTTAGACCCGACTACCGTATCTTGGATTGAGGAGGCTAATGAAAAGGTAAAATTGGTACAGCAAAGAATTCAAACCGCTCAGAGTAGACAAAAAAGTTATGCCGACAATCGGAGGAAGGATTTGGAGTTCACTGTTGGAGATATGGTATTTCTCAAGATTATGCCTTTGAAAGCAAGTTTGATGTCCGGAAAAGGGAAGAAACTACAACCAAGGTTTGTAGGGCCTTATAAGATTATTCAGCGAGTTGGGAATGTAGCCTATAAGCTGGAATTACCACCGAGCTTATCTCGTATTCATAACGTGTTTCATGTGTCCATGCTTAAGAAATATCATCCAGACTCCTCTCATGTTTTACAACCGGAGAATATTGAGATCGATGAAACCCTGACCTATGAGGAGAGACCGGTAAAACTTCTGGATCGAAAAGTGAAGGAATTGAGGAACAAGCAGATACCACTAGTGAAAGTTCTATGGAAGAACCATGGAGTAGAGGAGGCAACATGGGAAGTTGAAGAGACAATCAGAGAGAAGTACCCAGACTTGTTCATCAACCAAGGTAAATTTCGAGGACGAAATTTTCTTAAGGGGGAGAGGATGTGAGGACTCGTAAAAACTATTATTTTATGCCTAATTTATGGCTTAATAAATTATTTAATTGAATTTTATTTCCAAGGAATATTTTCTAGTCTTATTAGACCTAAATACATGGTAATATAACTTCGTTATATTTTTAAAATGATTCGTTTCGAAAATTAATTACCTAGAGCGCGTTTAGTAAAAGTAGTGAATAGTACTTGGAGATTTTATCCGCGTAGTAGCACAATAAGTTTGGAATATTGGAGACTTATACAATGGTCCTAAAATAGGTAATCTTATGAATAAATACTCAAGTGATAGTTAGTAGTGCAATCGTTATAAGAATTTCTCGGAAGTTTCGCGTTATAACGTTAAATTTGACGGTACGCGTTTTCACACGCGCGACTTCATTTGAGGGACTTTAGACCCTTATTTCGGGACAATTAAGAGTGAAGAATATTTACATGAATATATATGCATTGGAGGTTTAGTGCACTAGTGAACCAAACGCGCGAGAAAATCGAGCCGTAATCGCACCAAACGGCCCCTAATGAGAGTTGACTTTTGGGTGAATTTCCACCACTTATTTCACCTTCTCTTGGAAGCTAAAGGAAATCAGATTTCTCTCCATCTTCTCTCTCCTCATTGCCGACCAGCTCTCTTCTCTCTCTAACTCATTTGCTTCAAAATTTCTGCTCACAAATTTCACTCAAAACCACCCCAAATCATCTCCAAATTCAACCAAACTTGCACCACACTTAGCTTGATACTTGAGGAGCATTTTGAGCTGCAAACAAGGGCTGGAAATCACAGTTTTTCTGGAGCAATAGAGGGCCGAAAATTCTGCTGAACATCAACCCAAAGTAAGTGATGATCCACTCTTGGAAACTTGAAGTTTGGAAGCTATCTTACCTTGTTAAGTTCATGCATGCATTTGGTTAGCTTGTGTATGGTGTAAAAATGTGATTGTGGGCTCTTTGAATTCCCACACTTGGGTTGTTGTTGCTGATTTGATGATTGATGGTGGTTATATTGTTGGTTTAGTGGTTAAAATGATGCATTAGTGGTGGGTAATTAGTAGAAACTTCATTGGGTGTAAGAAGCAAAAACTTCCGATTTTGCCCCTGCCATGTTCGGCCATTTTGAGGCCAATTTTTAATGGTCTAACGGCTTGAATTGGATGTTTATAGGATGTATTAGATGTGTGAAAATTTTCATTGGAAAATATTGAGGTTTGATTGAGCTAATGAATTTTTTTAAGAAACTAGCAAATCTGGAAAACTGTTCGCGTATGACTCTAACCAGTGGTAGTAATTCGGCTATAACTCTGTCCTCGGTTGTCGAAATCATGTGCCGTTGGTGGTGTTTGAAACTAGACATTCCTGGTTTTAATTTGGTATATAATGCACGTTCTGATTCTTTGTGAGCTAGCCGAACCAAATGTTTTAAGTTCGCTGTCCTGTTGCTCTGTTCATCTGGAATGAAGTGTTCAGACAGCAACTTGATGCCCGATTTTGAACCAGATGGGTGCCGAATTTGGGAACGATTTCTTCTGTGATATTTTAGTCCTATGAATTTATTTTCCAACGCCATAAACCATACCTCATTCCGACTTAAATTGACTGAGTTGTGACTGAAACAAGTGGACTGCTCTGTTTTGGAAAAACCCTAATGTTGGACTGGTTTGGAACAAGATCTTGGAGTGAACTTGTTAATTGATGTTCTTGATACTAAACACTTACCAAAGGCATTATGGATGTTTCTTAGGCCTTTATATCACAAATGAACCATGATTGGATAGTTTGCTTGATTAAACGTTTTGAAATGGGTAATGAAAGTCTCAAGGCAGATTGCCTTATAATTTTCCTGAACTTTGGTTGACTAATTAACTATCTTACTGAAGGTATTTTTTCCTGAAATTTGATAGAACGGTACCTTTCATATGGGAGTAAAATACTGCCAATTTTGGTACCAATCCAAGTTCGTTTCGATACCCAATTAAATTGCTAAAGTTGGAGGTTCAAATCTGGAAATTCTTCTCCGGTCTTGAATTTCCCCAACTTCGGGCTACCGTATCTCGGTACTCGAAACTCCGATCCTTGATCCGCTTATTTTGTTATAAACCTCACTTGTAAGACTAATTGAGCTGCAAATTTCAGACACCGGTTTGCAACGTGTGAATCGTGCCGAATTTCCAAAGTTGGCCGAAATCCAACTTAATTCTGCCATGTAAACCAATCCTGCATCTTCAAGCTCATTTTTGAACACTTTTCACTTCGATTCATGGAAAAGTGTCTTCTAGGAACTTATAGCACTTTCTAAGAGGTTTCCAACGGTATAAAGTTTTCCAAGTCTCGACTTATACCGAGCGAGTTACGATTTTTCAAAAATTCATAATAAAACTGAAAATTTTCCAATTTCAAAGAAATAGAGTTTTTCAAGAACTCTTTATTCTTTTGATATTCTTAAACGTTTTGCTCGCGATTTTCATGATAAAAACTCAAATAATATTGTACATAATAAAAGGCAAGTTGAACCTCGATTTACGTGTAATTGAGGTTCCTTTTGCGAAATAATCCTTAGATTGTACTAGTGTACAATCTTCTTGATAAGTGGGTTAATTGTGTGATTATCCACTATTAATTGCCAGGCGCACAAGGAGACCTTCAAGAGGATCTCACAGTGGACACTTGAACTCCCAGAAAATAATTCTTATTGAATTGCTCGGTGAGTGTCAAGTGTGTGAATCTTTGATACATGTTTATTTGTGGTAGTTGTTGGAATTTCTAGAAAATAAGGGCGAGTGCGTACTTTATCGCACTTGTTCTAATTTCAAATGAATTATTGAAATGTATTGAATGATTGTAATGTATTGAATGAATGACTGAAATGCAATGGTATGTTATGAATACATACGTCGATGGAGTGAACCTCCTCGACTTTCTAATGAATGGGGGACGCCCAAACTCATAGGCCGACCTTGGACTCGAGCCGGCAATAGGCTTGCTCGGGGACTGGGGCGAGCCATGAGATATATATAAGCTCGACCTAATGAGAGGTCCTGCTTGGCATACTCGTAGAGTATTGCCTTATAATAGACTTGTGGGCCCTTGGGGTGTACGGTGGACGGAGGGAAGTAAGTGGTGATCTACGGAAATGGAAATACCGACCCGGTTGACAGGAGGGTCAATGCGGGAAGGTATACGAATGTCATCGGCAGAGCGAGTGGAATTTAGCTCCTAAGAGCTACTATATCCTTGAATTGTTTCTGATTACTTTTCCTGTTTGAATGATTGATTATTGAAAGACATGATTTTATTTATTAAATTTGGGATTGATATTTGACAAAGTGCTTGCATGTGTGTTCTTGACCTCACGAACGTTTAGCTCACCCTATAGTTTTGTTTTCCTTAACAAGACCGAATCTTGGAGAAATATGGAGAAACCATCCGTTGTACTTTTGTTAAGACTCCTGTTATATATTTTGACTAGGCCCTGGTTTGGGTTGTACTTTTGGAAATTGTAAACTTGAAAAGTTTGGGCCCTGACGTGTACTTTGAATTTAAGTCGTTTTATGATTACCCGATGTACTGGTTATACATTAAGTGACTTGTTAAGCTTGAACGCTTCCGCATTATTGTATTCATGTTGCTCTCATCGAAGTGTTTAGTTCGGTTTTAAATTGAATGGAATTGCTTGAGTCCTGGCGAGAGCTGGGCAGGCGTCCGCGGATACCCTTTGGTCCGCCTTAGGGAGATGTGGGGCGTCCCAATTTCAACCACCGAAATTTGCGTCCTGTAATCCAGGCCTCCCATGGCTTGCAGCTAAGCAAGTGCAGCGTCATCCTCGGACTTGATTTTAGACGGGGCAACAACATGCTTTGACGGGGAACTTACTTCTACGCTCAAGCTGCTAGGCTTTTCCTGCTAACAATCAACTCAATGGTGTCCAGGGCATGGAAGTATCTATCAGTAATGGAACTTGATGTAGTGGCCATAAGACTACCGCTAGATGTGTCAGTTGACTTCCACTTGCCCTTGCCCTTCTTCCCTTTGTCTTTGTTCGAGGCTAAGATCTCTATATCATTATCGCCTACCTCAAGCTTCAACCTGCCCTTCCCAAGTGAAGCTCGTGCAGCATATTTCATGTCATGCTTGTCGCGCCCCACTTTTTGATATGGTGTGTGTGAAAGTAGTGTGTATGTGAACGTGTGTGAAAAAATGAAAATAAAAGGCCGTGGGACTTGAAAATGCGACGGTTTGGCCAAATAAAGTTCAAAAAGGGTTTTTGGATGAAAAATGGAGTCGCCACTTGGTACGGAGTTAGGGTGTACCAAGTCACCCAAAAATGATTTTGTTTTGTTTTTGAAAGAAAAAGTAAACAAACCCTTTTGAAGAACTTTTAGGTCTACGTAACCAAAGAAAGGGATCGGGGGTCACATTTGATAAGGGAGAAGGCAAAGGTGGAACCTAAGGCACTCCCCTACCCTAGCAAGAGCTAGTTGCGTGACTTAGCCCCACGTTTCCTAATTTTTCTACCCAAGGTATGTATCGCATGTTGGATATGACTAATGGATGCAAAATGGAAAGAAAAATGCAAACCTAAATCTAAAATGTCTCTTATGAGATTTTTGGTCCCAATCACATGGGTTTGTGAAGGCCAATAGGAACTATCTCATAGAGGTCATAGGAAAATGCAAATGAAGACTCAAATATGTGCAAGTGTGAAAATGTATGAAGGATGCGAAATGTAAAAACAAGGTAAATGCAAGTGTGCAAATGTGATAAAATAAAGGTGTTCGTGTGTAAATGGATGAAAAAATAGAATAGTGGATACATATCAGTGCAATTTTGAGTGCCATTTGTGAGATGAGAAATAAATAAGTGATAAAAAGATGTTGAGAAAGTGTGGATTGAGAAAAGTGAGAAAATGTGGTTAAAAAGTGAAGAGGTGATATAAAAAGAATGCAAGTGCATGACCCTAAGGGAATGCATCAAGTCGGGCACGGGAAGCACTCCTAACTTTACGACTTTGATTTTTCCTTGGATTAGAAGGAAGAACTAGCGTGCTAAGGCTATTTTGTAGCCAAACTCGCTCGTTTCCCTTATCGAAAGGGGACTCTCAAACAAATGTACCCTATAACTAGCATGAGGATGCAAAAAGCCTAAAATGAGGGGAAAAGGATTGGAGGAGCATGCCAAATGATAAAAACTAAGAAAAATGCATGAAATGTAGTGAACATGGAAGTATGCACTAATGAAAGGGGGACGGCCTATTGGGTCTAGTGTTGGACTAGCCCTTTCTATGAATTCTTAACGAAATAATGAGCCACAACTAGCATTGGACTAGTGTGGTGACGTACATTCATCCATCACATTCATCTACGACTATAGAAAGCAAGTAGACATGCCAAACACTCATAAACACATAGCACGTAACACTTAGCATGCTCGACTAGATGCAAGAGCCTAATAAAGTAAATTAACACATAGCAACAAAGGCAAACAACCAAACTAATAAATCTATTACATTTGCTAGCTAGGCACACGTCTTCAATAGGTCTTCATCAAGTGCTCTCCAAGCCCTATCTATTACAAGCCAAGAGGTGTACACATACCCCATAAAAGAATAACTTAACGAAAAACAAGAGTAAATAAAATGAAAGAATTAAGGAAAAACTAGTAAAGCAAGTAGACATGCAATTCTCACGTAGCACGTTGGATCACATAGGAGAGAGACAAAAAAGATAAAAGAAATTATACCTCCCTTGGAGTGGTGTCCAAATGAAAGAAAAATGGCTTCAAAACAATAAAAAGGTCAAGGTACCTCTTTAATTGAGAAAAACTAAAGAAAAGTGCGAATACAAAGCTCACATGATCCTAAAACCCCTAAAATCATGAATTAATTGCAATGGAAACAAGACATAGTAGTTAATTGAAGCAAACAAACAATGAAGTCATAAAATTAAAACCACCAAGGACCCAAGTTGAGGACATTACTCAATTGGTTGGATCATAGTAAAACAAAGAGGGATTTGAGGTGTAAAAGGGCAAAGAAAAGGTCAAGTAATGGCTAAAATGCAGCTACTTCATGACCCGATTGCAAGAATTTAGAACATTATTGGGCCTTTGTAGCATTACTGCAAAATTACAGGACCCAAATTGATTAGTTTTTCAAATTTTTCGGGTCATAACAGCATTAGTTAGAAACCAAGGGATCAAAGCGCAATTTTTTGGAAGACTTTCATGCAGCTTCACGCAAAAATGGCGTGAAACAACATCCTGCAACAAGCATTTCTGCTGAAAGCTTTCGACAAAGCAGAAGACATTCGCGACTTTCATTTTCTCAACCTTAACACCATTTTGATCAAAAAATCTTCTAACCAAAACATTAAAGCATGAATATAACACCAAACAAGCAGGTAAATCCAATTCAAAGTGAGCTTCTGCAATATTTTGCTCTTATGCTTTCAGCCAACAAAACAAATCCACACGCACAGCTTGTCCATCAAAAATCTGATTTCAAACACAAACAACACAGCTTTAAACTACGCAAACTCCATACCAATCACCATCCAAACAGGTAAACCTTAGAAAGATCTCTTACTCATGCAAAATTCTGGAGAACATGCAAACACATTGAAGAATAAAAGCTACCGCAACTTTCTGCTGCAAATTTGCAGCTGAAACACAAACAGGTATTCTAGCACAAAAGCTCAAGAAACCCAGCAACCAAATCGTCATAAACCCCAAGCTTCTGTTCTCCAAACCCTCGACAGATTCACAAACTCCTCAACCAAAACCGAAATGAAACCCAACTTTACTCAAATAACAGAAACCAGTCGGCTACGCGTTAAAGATAAAACAGAGCAACGTCGGATGAAAGCCATAAAGAACCTACTGAGTCCCACAAAACCCCCAAAACCTAACATCCGACTATCTATAGACCATATTTACATACATCTTGAGCCCTCAAGACTGGACCTTTGAAACAACAGAGATCATCAAGGCGGGGATGCCAACAAAATGCATATTCGATGAAGAAAAACCCATTCGGTGGTTTAACAAAATTCATGGGAAGTATCAGATTAGCTAAGTAAAGGAGAATTTATTACCTGGTGATGAACTTGAACGAAGTTAAAGCCAAAGGGACGAACAGATGATACTCCACAAGAATCTTCGTAGGTTCACAGATGCACCGGCAGGGCCGATCCGCGACTTTGGAAGTGTTTTTCCAGCAAAGTTTGACGGCAACGGTGGCGACTGATTCACGCGAGTGACAGCAGCTCCAGATCCTCCTCCGTTCCTTGGCTTTTTCCGCCACCAACTTCCACTCCTCTTCTTCGAAACCCAAACCCTTGGATCTCCTGGTTTCTCTTCAAGCTCAACCGCCCCTCCAGAAAAATCCCCCTCGTATGCTCTCCTCTTTGCTTAGCTTCCTTAGCCGCTGTTTTTTCCCTTTTTGTTTTCTTTTGCTCAACAGTCGCCGTTCTCTCTTGCCCACTCTCTATCTCCCCAGACCCCAGCCGTCATAAAAACTCCCCCTCTTTCTTGCCGTCTGTTTTCTTTTTATAGGGGAACACCAGGTCCCTGAAACCCTCAGCAAACTCTTCTATATTTGCAGCTAAGGGCTGCCCGAACCTTTCTTTGCAAGCTGCGAAAAAATGCAGCTTGCTGTCGCGTAATCCCTTTTTTTTTTTAAGATTAATTTAACAAAAATGATAATAAAAACTAAGTAATAAAAAAATAACAATTTTACATCAAAATAAACAAACTAAAACAACAAAATTGCCATTTTCAATCTTTTTCTTTCATTTTTCATCTTTTCTCTTCTCTCTTTTTTTTTCTTTTTCGAGAAATTCTATGCTAAAAACTTACAAATAAAAATAATAAAATAAAAACTAAACTAAAAAAACTAAAAACTAAAAAGTGAATAAAACTTAACACGACAAATAAAAACTAAGAATTAAATAGTAAATGAAATTATGCTAAAAATTTGGTGTCTACAATGCTCTTCAGCTGAATTAGGTGGTGACGTGTCGAACCCAGAGCTAAAGTCTCCCGTTGCGTCCGACTGATAAACACTTCCTCTAACAGATGATAAACCAGGCAGTTGTTATGAAATTTTTCGAACTTGGGGCTCACCTTCGGCCAACAGAAAATAGGAAATGTAGTTGAAAGGAACTAAAAAAAGACCACGCTTAAATAAGAATGAATACTTTTAAAGGTATACCTGCTCCATCTCCTTCCACTTATCTTTCGGCGTATCAAATGTGTAGTTTTGGCTATCCCAACCCAATCCAGTACCCTTCTCTTGAATGCATTTATTTGAGATAATTACTGTAGCACTTTTTGTGATGTGATGTATGTGAGATAAAAAGGTGGTTGGAAAGATAAAAGGGTGATTGAAATTTGTGAAGTAAATTTTTTTATTTGAAATCAAGCCAATCCAAACAAACCAATTGTATAACTTTGTTAAGCCTCCCAATGCGTAGTATTTGGTTCATATACTGTCGAAGTTGAAGGAGGTGCCGTATTAGCCACTTATCCGACGCTGAATTTCAGGAACCATATAGCTAGTGATATTGTTGTCCTTAATTTCAGTACCCCTATGCATGTTAACAAGATGTTGTGCGAAGGCAATTTCTTGCTTCTTGGAGAAATGGACGCGTTCCTTATACGACTGCCTTTGTTTTCTCATCTTAATTAACTGAGCAACAAATCCAGAAATATTAAAGAAAAGCGGAAAGTGACACTCTCCAATTAATTCAAGCAAAAGGCATTTGTAACATAGGCTTTTTAAATTGAAAATATGCAGCTTGTCACCTTGTAGTAATTACAAATGCACAGACGCTAACCGTTTTCTCCCCAAGCAAAGATGGCTTGCTAATAGCTCTATCCACTAGTGTGTTTCAATGCTGTCATTACAAATGGTAGGCATTAAACATTCTCAGAGTCCGGGCAATCATAGAATATCGACACAATGAATTTGGAAAAGTACCCTTGCAAGCATGCCGAGTGACAGGGGGCATGTCGGATTAACTCCCAAACCAGTGATGCTGTAAGGACTAACTGAGGAAGCGATGACCAGCTAGATATGGCTTGAAGAACATAGGCGAAACAAGGAAAGCTTATTGATAATGAATTAAACAAACGCAAATCAATTACCCACATGCAATGTCCGTGAAGCAAAGAATTGCTAAACGACAAGAATGACAATGCCCTCAGTACAAGAATGACAAAATTAAATACGCAGAATTTTATAATAAGGTGTTGAGTCATTGCTTAAATAAGAAAGGGAAGAGGCAACGCAGGCCACGGTAGCAAATTGATAATCCACAAGTTACATTAACCATATATGACAAATTTTAATAAAAATGCTGCCCTTCAAACTTGCCACCCTTTCTACATTCACAGTGGCCAAAATAGCAATAAGAAATGTCTGTTGTGACGCCCCGAAAAAAAAATGAGTTTGACAACCCGGAAATTTTCTAAATTTCTAGGGTTTCTTTTATTTCATCGCCCGCCTTTTCTACATTTTCTTTATTAGAAAAATTCCCCACATAAAGTTTATGAGCAAAGACTGTTTTAAAATGATTTTTCTAGTATCGGTTAGTTTTTGAGAAATTAAGAACGTATTTTGAACGTGGGACCCGCCAGTGCGGTAAATGCATTATATTTTTGACAACTTGTTGGAAGTTTGTATTAAGTGATATTATTTTACAAGGTGTTAAGATATTTGTATTGGAGAGACAAAAAGATAAGTTTTGAACCAAATGGTGACAAGTGTCACCATAAGATTTAGTCTTGAGTTTGACTATTATTCATAACTTTACCATTTAATTAAAATTGGCCAAAAATCTCTTCATTTTGCAAGCTTCTTGGCCGAATTTATTGGAGAGGAAAAGAAAGAAAAGCTCTCAATTTCTTCCTTCTATTTCTTGCTCAATCTTCAAATCCAACCAATAAAACTCCAAATCATTCCATAAAATCTCTTTGCTAAGTGGTCTTGAGGTGTTTTGTGGAGTTGTTTGGAAAGCTAAGGTGACTAGTTGCTCTATCTCTTGTATTGCTAAGGTGAGTTGTGAAGGACCCCTCTCCTTCCTCTAATGATGTTCAATTCATGATTGGTGGTGGTATGAGATGCAATATTATGGATTATTTCTTGATTTGTGGTTGAAGTGATGAAGTTTTATTATTTTTGGGGATTTTTCTGTTTTAATATAAGCATGGTTGTGTGGCTATCTATGATGATTGCAAATGGTATATAATGATTCTAGAAGGTGGAAAAAGTGGACAATTGCAATCAATTTTTGTTTTGGAAGAAATTTCAGAAAAATAGGTTTTGTGAAGGAACATTCTGCCTTAATTTTTATCTCCTAGCTAGAGGCCGAATTGGCCTTGGCTTCAAACATGAAAGTTGTAGGGAATGACATTTTAGAGGTGCCTACAAAATTTCAGGTCAATCGGAGTAGCGTAGAGTGACAAAAGTTGAAATTACTATTCCTATTCTGGTTTTACCCAAATGTAAGAATTGCGCCTGTAATTGGTTGTTTTGGTCAGGATTGCTTCCAAATTAGTTGTTGAGGCCCTCTGATCAAATTTATCCCTGTTTCTTAGCTATCAGCTGGTTTTGGAATTTCTGGATTTGGACTTGGAGAGCCTGAGTTATGATGTTTCCGCTAGAATGCGTTCTGTGAAGCAGTTTTTGTGATTCTGGTGTAGTTTCTTCTATTTTTGACCTGGTTACACTCGAAAATGGGTTGAGTGACCTTCTGAAATATTGTAACCCTATCTCTTAGCTTCGAAACGGTGGGTCTTACACCTTCTTCCGATAATCGTAGTGCCTTTGGTACCATTACCGCAAAATGACGTCAAAACCTATTTTTCTGGTTTTGAGCTTAACTTTCATTTCCGGACTTTTTCCTAGCTTGACTTGTCTTTGTACTACTTGGAACTTGCTGAATGGCTATTGGATGAACTTGTTGTTGTGTATGTACCTTTGGGACTGGCTGAGGAAATAATGAAGCCATGATGGCTGGAAAAGTAAGCAAATTTAGGGGAAGTGCTGTCCGAACTTTTAAAGGACTTGTTTGCATTGAGTTTGTGATCTAAGACTTGGATTTGAGCAAGACAATGATATATGATGGATGGTTTCTGAGCCATGGAGGTGAGTGACCTAAAACTATTTCTGAAGTTATTTATGAACCGTTTCCTGCACTATTTACTTTTGAGTTGTTTCCAAAGTTACTTTTGTACTGTTTTCTTGCATTATTTACCTTTAAACTGTTTACAAAGTTACTTTTGAACTGTTTTCTTGCATATCATGCGTGCTTGCATGTGAGTGTTCCTTATTTGCTATATTTTCTTGACTTCATGACTTGTATTATTGATTGATAACGTGTTAAGTGCTTTGAATGATTTCCAAAACGAGTTTTCTAGGCGAGTGTGTACTTTATCGCACTCGACCTAAATAACTGTGCAATTTTCAAGGATTTAATTATTGAAATGTTAGTTGCGCATGAATGTAAGCCGTTTGGCTGAATTGGCCACTGTCCTTTGTTACCGATTGACTCGAGCCAGAAGTGGATTCGGTCGGGCGATATGGTGACCCTGGGTGAATTTGGTATACTCGAGTATTACCTTGTAATCCGGTTACGTCCGGATGGGTGGAGTCCGGCCAATGGTCGGATGGGTGGAGTCCGGTCAACGTCCGGAAAAGGGGATGAACGAACAAAAGGATGAACGAGGGATTCTACTTACAAAAAAAAAGTATTTTCAAACGATTGGAGGAATAAGGGGAAATGTCAGGGGAACGAACGAACAAACGAATAGCTCCATGTGAGCCCGTATCATTTTAATGAATGTTACTATCGCTTTCCATTGTAAATGTTCCTTGAATTATTGATACTCCATTTTAATGTATTGTAAATGTTCATTTGATTTATGACATCATTGAAATGAACTATTGTGAAACCGATTTAATTACTGATTTTAATGGTTACTCGCTGAGCTTCTAGCTCACCCCAAAAATATTTTATTCCCCTCCACATGGCTCGTGGCGAAGGAAGGACTTGTAGTACTTGTTCACGTGACTGGATGGCATATATCTTGTACAATTTGGATTTGGAATCATTTCTGTATAGTTGAGAATTGTTTCCGCTTCGCTTATGACATGTAAATATTGGAGATTTATATTGTAATATTTGAGGTTTATTCTTGTAATTCATTTGAGGACTGTAGTGAACGACTGAGTCCCAGCGAGAGTTGGGCAGGCGATCCGCCGAACCCTCTGGTTCGCCTTAGGGGGAGGTGGGGCCGTCACAGTTGGTATCAGAGCTTAAGCTTCAGATCTCGGTAGTGTATCCTAGGCTTGACCTTTAGGATGCCGGACTATGGGTTTGGTTTGAAATATTAGTGATTCTTGAGGGATATCTTGATCTGATTAGTACAAGAGGGAATGTCGAGGACGGCATTCTTTTAAGGAGGGGAGTTTGTGACGCCCCGAAAAAAAAAATGAGTTTGAGAACCCAGAAATTTTCTAAATTTCTAGGGTTTATTTTATTTCATCGCCCGCCTTTTCTACATTTTCTTTATTAGAAAAATTCCCCACATAAAGTTTATGAGCCAAGACTGTTTTAAAATGATTTTTCTAGTATCGGTTAGTTTTTGAGAAATTAAGAGCGTATTTTGAACGTGGGACCCGCCAGTGCGGTAAATGCATTATATTTTTGACAACTTGTTGGAATTTTGTATTAAGTGATATTATTTTACAAGGTGTTAAGATATTTGTATTGGAGAGACAAAAAGATAAGTTTTGAACCAAAAGGTGACAAGTGTCACCATAAGATTTAGTCTTGAGTTTGACTACTATTCATAACTTTACCATTTAATTAAAATTGGCCAAAAATCTCTTCATTTTGCAAGCTTCTTAGCCGAATTTATTGGAGAGGAAAAGAAAGAAAAGCTCTCAATTTCTTCCTTCTATTTCTTGCTCAATCTTCAAATCCAACCAATAAAACTCCAAATCATTCCATAAAATCTCTTTGCTAAGTGGTCTTGAGGTGTTTTGTGGAGTTGTTTGGAAAGCTAAGGTGACTAGTTGCTCTATCTCTTGTATTGCTAAGGTGAGTTGTGAAGGACCCCTCTCCTTCCTCTAATGATGTTCAATTCATGATTGGTGGTGATATGAGATGCAATATTATGGATTATTTCTTGATTTGTGGTTGAAGTGATGAAGTTTTATTATTTTTGGGGATTTTTCTGTTTTAATATAAGCATGGTTGTGTGGCTATCTATGATGATTGGAAATGGTATATAATGATTCTAGAAGGTGGAAAAAGTGGACAATTGCAATCAATTTTTGTTTTGGAAGAAATTTCAGAAAAATAGGTTTTGTGAAGGAACATTCTGCCCGAATTTTTGGTTCCTAGTTAGAGGCCGAATTGGCCTTGGCTTCAAACATGAAAGTTGTAGGGAATGACATTTTAGAGGTGTCTACAAAATTTCAGGTCAATCGGAGTAGCGTAGAGTGACAAAAGTCGAAATTACTATTGCTGTTCTGGTTTTACCCAAATGTAAGAATTGCGCCTGTAATTGGTTGTTTTGGTCAGGATTGCTTCCGAATTAGTTGTTGAGGCCTTCTGATCAAATTTATCCTTGTTTCTTAGCTATCAGCTGGTTTTGGAATTTCTGGATTTGGACTTGGAGAGCCTGAGTTATGATGTTTCCGCTAGAATGCGTTCTGTGAAGCAGTTTTTGTGATTCTGGTGTAGTTTCTTGTGTTTTTGACCTGGTTACACTCGAAAATGGGTTGAGTGACCTTCTGTAATATTGTAGCCCTATCTCTTAGCTTTGAAATGGTGGATCTTACACCTTTATCCGATAATCGTAGTGCCTTTGGTACCATTACCGCAAAATGACGTCAAAACATGTTTTTCTGGTTTTGAGTTTAACTTTCATTTCCGGACTTTTTCCTAGCTTGACTTGTCTTTGTACTACTTGGAGCTTGCTGAATGGCTATTGGATGAACTTGTTGTTGTTTGTGTACCTTTGGGACTGGCTGAGGAAATAATGAAGCCATGATGGCTGGAAAAGTAAGCAAATTTAGGGGAAGTGCTGTCCGAACTTTTAAAGGACTTGTTTGCATTGAGTTTGTGATCTAAGACTTGGATTTGAGCAAGACAATGATATATGATGGATGGTTTCTGAGCCATGGAGGTGAGTGACCTCAAACTATTTCTGAAGTTATTTATGAACCGTTTCCTGCACTATTTACTTTTGAGCTGTTTCCAAAGTTACTTTTGTACTGTTTTCTTGCATTATTTACCTTTAAACTGTTTACAAAGTTACTTTTGAACTGTTTTCTTGCATATCATGCGTGCTTGCATGTGAGTGTTCTTTATTTGCTATATTTTCTTGACTTCATGACTTGTATTATTGATTGATAACGTGTTAAGTGCTTTGAATGATTTCCAAAACGAGCTTTCTAGGCGAGTGTGTACTTTATCGCACTCGACCTAAATAACTGTGCAATTTTCAAGGATTTAATTATTGAAATGCTAGTTGCGCATGAATGTAAGCCGTTTGGCTTAATTGGCCACTGCCCTTTGTTACCGATCGACTCGAGCCAGAAGCGGACTCGGTCGGGCGATATGGTGACCCTGGGTGAATTTGGTATACTTGAGTATTACCTTGTAGTCCGGCTACGTCCGGATAGGTGGAGTCCGGCCAATGGTCGGATGGGTGGAGTCCTGTCAACGTCCGGAAAAGGGGATGAACGAACAAAAGGATGAACGAGGGATTCTACTTACAAAAAAATGTATTTCAAACGATTGGAGGAATAAGGGGAAATGTCAGGGGAACGAACGAACAAACGAATAGCTCCATGTGAGCCCGTATCCTTTTAATGAATGTTACTATCGCTTTCCATTGTAAATGTTCCTTGAATTATTGATACTCCATTTTAATGTATTGTAAATGTTCATTTGATTTATGACATCATTGATTTATGACATCATTGAAATGAACTATTGTGAAACCGATTTAATTACTGATTTTAATGGTTACTCGCTGAGCTTCTAGCTCACCCCAAAAATATTTTATTCCCCTCCCCAGGTTTCGTGGCGAAGGAAGGACTTGTAGTACTTGTTCACGTGACTGGATGGCATATATCTTGTATAATTTGGATTTGGAATCATTTTATGTATAGTTGAGAATTGTTTCCGCTTCGCTTATGACATGTAAATATTGGAGATTTATATTGTAATATTTGAGGTTTATTCTTGTAATTCATTTGAGGACTGTAGTGAACGACTGAGTCCCGGCGAGAGCTGGGCAAGCGACCCGCCGAACCCTCTGGTTCGCCTTAGGGGGAGGTGGGGCCGTCACATCTGTGCCAATTACCATTGCTCATAAATCGAGTAATTCTCCAAAATAGCCGAACCCAAACATAACTAGTCATATACTCGTTTCCATATATCCCATTTTCAACAAAATATTAATGGCAATGGGGACATCCAAAATAGCCGAACACAAAGCATTTTCTCCTTCATTGAGTACAATAGCCAAACGTCTCTCTCAGTTAAAAAAAATGTAGGATCTATAGGTAATTATTTTTGGGAAACATTGTGCAAAGGACTATCCCAAAATAAAAGGCAAATATAGGCAATAGTAATGCTAATACAGTGACACTAAGCCTGAGTAATATGCGGAGAGGCAAAAGTGCAGTTGAAGATACCGAATTCCTTTGGAATGAAAATGCACTAGTTGGTTCCTTTATTTTGAATTCCTTGCTCAATCATCTAGGCATACAAAAAAGGGAAGGCTTTTCTACAATTCTTTGTCTCGACAGCACAAGTTTGGTCCGCAGCTTCAAGCATCGAAATTCCCTCAAATTTGTAAGCAAATTTGGTCGTGAAGCTATCTTTCTGCAAAGAATGCTAAAGTGCAAAAGGAATGAAACTGAAAAGAAAGAGAAAGCTAGTCAAAATGCTTTTACCTGATCTAGCCGTTGACTAAAGCTCAATGCATTGTCATGTACTTCCATCCGATCGTGAATTTGGTCACCAAGGAAAGTGCCTATTTCAAGGGCTCAAGCAGCAGTCTGTGAATCCTAGCATACAAAGGCGCTGTGGCAAATTTAAACTTGTGCAAGATCCAGCAATTTTGAAGGTGGTTACTAAGCTAAATGAAATTTGAAGTTCATCATCGGCTAGATAGCAGTGTCATGACGGTAGTAGTTCACCAAAGGGGCGATTGAAAGTTGGCTAATGATTTGTCAAAGTGATGAAAAGGGGGAACGGCTTGCACATTAGGGTTAGAGGAATGGGGATGAGAAAAGGGAAAGAAACAAGTCATTTGTTTTGCTGCGGAAGATCACAAAACATAAACTATTCGCGTAGCTATTTTTCAATCCGTTATTGGCTTGTTTTTTAAACACATAGTGCTTTTATCCTAAATAATATTTCGCTTGCATCATAAATATATTTTCCAACCCACCTTTTTATATTCTCAATCACCTTTTTATCTCACATACATTACATCACAAAAAGTGCTACAGTAATTATTCTAAATAATATTTCAAATAATACATTATCCAAACAAACCCATGTTTCAAAATAATTGCCCTCCCAAACAAACCCAATAGCTGTTGAAGATTTCAAATATATTATTGGATATCTATGAAAATGATAAGGTTGAATTCTCCCTTGAGATGTATAATAAATGAATCGATGGGTTGTTAAAAGGGTTTCTTTTCAAATCTGTTGTTTGGAAAAATGATATTTTTTGATCATTTGTACAAACTGATCTTGTGTGAATCTATCCTTCTGATCCATTGCCCTATAAAAATTCTCTTGTTAAAAAATCAGGAAGGAAATTATTTTCTCCTTTGATAAATTCTATTTCAAAATAAAAAACTGACAAAATAGCTTGTCATCTTGCAAAAATTTGTTTGAAAACTATATTGTTTACATCTTTTTGTAAAACTTCCTTTGCTGATTTACAATCTATTCGAAATAAAAACCTTTTGTTATATAAATCATCTTAAAATTTTGATATGCAAAGAACTATGGATAAAATTTCTTTTTTAATAGTAGAGTAATTTTTTGTGGGCCTGACCATGTTTCAATCTAACTAATTCTTCTATTGAATTATCTAATCTTTGTTTTAATATTCCTCCATATTCCAATTTTGATGCATCAGTTTCTACTATCTTGAATGCTCTAGGATGTGGAAGGCATAAGCAGGGTTATGAATGAATCTTTTCTTTGAGATATCTAATTTTTTGAGTATGTGCTTCTGTCCATGCTTGAGAATTCTTTTTAAGTCTATCAAATAATATCGAACATTCTTGCCTAAGTTTAGGGAAAAAATCAAGAATATAATTTAAACATCCTAGATATCTTTGTAACTGATTTTTGTCTTTAATTTCATCTGGAAATTTATTTGCAAATTCTAATGCTCTATTTATAGGTTTTATTGTTCCTTTAATAATATTATGTCATAGAAATCTTATTTGTGTTTGAAATAATCTTAATTTTGGTGCTGAAACTACCAGTCCATTTTTCTTTGTAATTTTAAGAAAATATTTAAATGCTTAAAATGTTGTTCTAATGATTCTGAAAATATTAATACATCGTTTATATAGACTATGTTAAATGAGCTATAAGGGTTAAATATGTCATTCATTATATTTTGGAATTCTGAAGGAGCATTTTTTAATCCAAAAGGCATAACTTTCCATTCATAGTAGTGGTGAGGCACCTAAACCCTGCGACAGCCGCTCTCTCGTTTCTAGTTTTAGAAGTTTAGGGTTTCTTCTCCATGGCAGCCGTGGCTGCCCCCTCACCTCCTGGTGGGGGGCCGTCGGTCTCCTCCTCCCCAACCTTTCAGAAAAAATCTTTCTCCGCGTTATTTGAGCGTCGTGAGTCGCCTGACCAAGTCCAAGCAACTCTGACAACCCATCGTGGGAAGCCTGCAGTAGTCTTCAGTGCGTCGAACATAGCAGCGGTAGCCTCTCCATTTCGCTACACCTTGGTTGGGAAATTCTCCAAGGGGCGACCTCCATTGTCTGAACTTCGTAAGTTCTTCTCGACTCTTGACTTGAAGGATACGGTATCAGTGGGCTTGTTAGACTCTAGGCATGTATTGCTGAAATTTCTTAGCGAAGCAGACTTCCTACGCGTTTGGGGTCAGAGTTTATGGTATGTAGATGGGTGTCCCATGAGAGTTTTCAAGTGGACATCAAAGTTTCATGTGGATAGAGAGTCGTCCCTTGTTCCTGTCTGGGTTCGTTTGCCCAAATTGCCTATTCATTTGTTTGCTAAGCCATGTCTTTTTCATCTTGTTTCCTGCTTGGGCAAGCCGTTATTCGTTGATGCGGCAACATCCTCTTTTTCTTGGCCGAATGTAGCATATGTATGTGTCGAGATTGATTTGTTGAAGACGATTCCATCGAGGGTGTGGGTGGATATGGGCGATGGGGATGGCTTTTGGCAGGCTCTCATACCTGAGAACCTTTCTAAGTATTGTAGTCATTGCTACCGTCAAGGGCATGGAGAAGATCAATGTCGCATGAAGCACCCTGCCTTGCGTGTGTCAAAGCCACATGAAGACCAGGTTGTGGGGATGAGAGGCGAAATGGGGGTGCCCTCTTTATAGGTTAACAAGGGTCCAGAGGGTGAACAGCCAAGCTAGGTAACTGAGGTAACCGTTGAGGTGCAGTCAGGTGCGTTGCAGGCGAAGGGAAAGGGGCAGGTGGAAGGGCAGCAACTGGGTCTAGTCTCAACTGCTACGCCACCGTCTGCTGTGGGAGGAACGCACCTGCCGGCACATGGACAGCATCCTGGATCAGTGGCTGCGCTCGTGGAGAAAGGGATCGAGTCTGCTGCTGATGCAATCATCTATGCGCTGGTTGACCGAGTGGTCGACGAACCTGAGGAGGAGCTGTTTGAGACTGCTTATGACAGGGAATTGGCTTTGGAGGAGCAGGCTATGGGTGCTGGAACAAACAAGAGGGCATCGAGCAAAGGGGAAGAGCCAGGTCTGTAGTTGAAAGCCGCAAAGTGGGGGGGTAGCGCGGACAGCGGAGATAGACGCGGTAAGGGCTGATGTATCGATTGCAGGGCAAATGGGAGCAGAGATTATGGAGGCGGAAGTAGTTGGAATGCAGCAACATACTGACAGATTCTCTCCTAGGGGGGAGGGTCGAATGGGTCTGGAATATGGGGCAGGAATGGAGGTGTTAAATCTAGAAGATGGCAGCCTTTCCTTTGAGAAGATGCAGCTCATTGTGGACCTTGATGACACCCAAGGAAGGTTAGCCGATACACTGCACCTTGATTCGGTTGCCGACGCCGAAGTGGCGGGAGTTCATCCCTCCAGGGGCGAAGGGCAATGGGACATGGCTCAATCAAAACATCGAGGAGTTCGTGCCCGCTTCCCGTCTGACCGAACTTTATGCTCAAGTAAGTCCTCTTCATCTAATTCCTTTGTGGTTCTTTCCAATGATTAAATTGCTGTTTTGGAATATAAGAGGTGTTTCTCGTGCCCCAAACTTACGGAGGCTTAAGAAATTAGTTAAACTATATTCTTTACAATTGGTGGCGATTTGTAAGCCGAAAGTAGCCTTAGACAACATTACTACTGTGCGCTTAAAGTTGGGGATGGATGGGAGTGTCTCAAATAGTGGGGGCACCATTTGGGTCTTTTACAAATCGGTTCTCTCTTGCTCGGTGGTTAGCGAGTCGAGTCAGCATGTGTCGCTTCAGGTCCACTGCCCGTTGTTCCTATCTACCTTGGTTTTCTCTTTTATCCATGCCAAATGCACAGTGCAAGGCCGCGAGATGCTTTGGGCAGGGTTGTTGTCGGACAAGCCAACAGAGACCCCGTGGTTCTTAGAGGGAGATTTTAATGTGATAGCTCAGGAGGAAGAGAAGCGAGGAGGGGTGCCATTCCGACTAAACGAAGGGTTGGAACTTGCGCGGTTCATGGTGGAAGCTGGAGTGATGGACGCAGGATTCTATGGCTCCAATTATACGTGGTGTAATAATCGACAAGGGGCAGGCTCGGGTTTGGAAATGTCTTGATAGGGTACTTCTCAACTTGAAGGCTCTGCAGATGGACTCTAGTTTCCTGGTGCAGCATTTGGCTAGGGATCCGTCGGATCACTCCCCGCTCTTGATGATCGCTTCTTCTCGTTTAGACCATAAACCGAAGCCTTTTCGTTTCCTCAATGTGTGGATCACAAAAACGGGGCTGCTAGATGTCATACGCGATGCATGGTCAGGGGAGTGTGGTGGCGCACTGTTAGGCATTTTAGCCTCCAAGTTGCGTGCAGTCAAGCACGCACTGAAGGGATGGTCTAGGGAGACCTTTGGGGATATCTTCAAGGCTGTTAAAGAGGCAGAGAGAGTAGTAAGGGAGGCGGAAGTGGCCCAGGAGCAAGACTCTTCTGACTCTGTGCAATGCGACCTAAATGTAGCCCGAGAACGGCTCAGGGTTACCTTGCCCGTAGAAGAAGGCTTTTGGAAACAAAAGGCCAGGGTGTGATGGTTGAAGAAGGGCGACAGGAATTCTAAGTACTTCCATGCGGTGGTGGTAGAGAGGAGGAGCAGGGCTATCATTTATAGGATCCGTGGCTCTGATGGCTTTTGGGTAGAATCTAAGGATCTCATTGGCAGGGAGGCAGCCTCTTTTTTCCAGGGGCTTTTCACAGCAGAGTCGTCTCCCTCAACTTATGAGTTCTTGAACACCATCCCAAAGTTGGTGACAGATCAGGATAACTCCGAGTTAATAGAGCCTCCCACTTTGGCAGAAGTTAAGAAGGTGGTTTTCTCGATGGATAGAGAGAGTGCTGCTGGTCTTTACGGGGGAGTTTTTCACATTTGCTTGGGATGTGGTTGCGGAGGATGTCTACAAGGCGGTTTTAAGTTTCTTTTGGGGGCAGAGCTGCCAAGGAGCATTACCGCTACGAATATTGTTTTGATTCCTAAGGTTCAGTGTCTCCAGGACTTTACTCAGTACCGCCCGATAAGCGTCTGTAATTTTATAAATAAAGTGATTTCACGTATTTTGTTGGATCGGTTAGCTCCAATTTTACCCCGGCTCATCTCCTCTCAACAAAGTGGATTCGTCAAAGGGCGACAAATTGCAGACAACTTCCTACTGGCGCAAGAGTTGGTGACGGATATTGGAAAGCCGTCCCGTGGAGGAAATGTGGTAGTTAAGTTGGACATGATGAAATCTTACGATAGGGTGTCATGGTTTTTTCTGTTGCAGGTGATGCGGCGGTTCGGGTTCTCCGAGACATGGATTGATGCTATTTGGCGACTGGTCTCTAATGTTGGGTTTTCGATTCTGATCAACGGGACCCCCCAGGGGTTCTTCCGCTCAACGCGTGGGTTGAGACAGGGCGACCCACTATCTCCAGCCTTATTTGTACTTGGTGCAGAAGGTCTCTCTCGGGCGTTGACTGCTTTGGTTGAGCAGCGTCAGTTTCATCCGTTTAAGGTTCCGATCGGGTGCCCGATTATCACACATTTGGCATTTGCCGACGATGTGGTCATCTTCACTAGCGGATTAAAGTCTTCTTTGCGTCTCGTAGTGAGGGTTCTTGAAGATTATTGTGAGGTCTCGGGGCAGAAGATTAATAAGCAAAAAAGTGCTTTCCTTGTGCATCCCCGCATCTCACTGCACCGCTGCAGCATTATCAGGCAACTAACGGGTTTCCAGAAGAGAAGCTTCCCGATCCGGTATCTGGGTTGCCCGTTGTACACGGGTCGACGAAAGAAGGAGTATTTTGGGGAGGTTTGCAAGGCCATTGTCAGCCGAATTCTATCTTGGAAGCAGCGGATTTTATCGCCAGGGGGGAAGGTGGTGCTCCTCAAGCACGTCCTTTCCTCTCTGCCGATTCATCTATTGGCAGCAGCATCACCTCCCAAGGGAGTCTTACGGGAGATGGAGAGAGAGATGCCGGCATTTTTATGGGGCTCATCTGAGTTCAGCCCGAGGTTTCACTGGATTAAATGGGATGACTTGTGTCAGCCGTATGGTGAGGGGGGGTTGGGCCTCCGGCGGATAACTGAGGTCTATCAGGCATTCTCCATGAAGTTATGGTGGGCGTTCAGACAGGGTCGCTCGCTTTGGGCTTCGTTTATAGTGGCCAAGTATTGTAGGGGCCGGCACCCTTGCCTGGCAGAAGAGAGGGTAGGGAGTTCTCTTACTTGGAGGCGGATGTGTACAGTCCAAGGGGTAATGGAGGAAAATATCAGTTGGATAGTTCGTTCAGGGACAATGGATTTCTAGCATGATTACTGGGCAGGGTCAGGTCCCCTGTGTCATCGGGTGCAGGAGTTCCAGAGCCATCAAGTAGCAGATTTTGTCATTGAAGGGGAATAGAATGCTAGACTTCTATCAAAAGCTTTGCAGCCGGAAGTTTTTCGACTGGTGATGGCGACCCCACCTCCAGCACTTCAGGGGGAGGACAGGATGGTGTGGATGTTAACCCCTAGTGGGGAGTTCTCGGTTGCTTCAGCTCTGTCGCTTGTTCGCACCCACTCTAATGGATCCCTTGGCGCCGCTTGTATTTGGCACAGATTTTTGCAGATAACAATTTCCTTTTTCATGTTGCGCCTCCTGTCCGACAGGTTACCACTGCTTGAGCAGCTACGACGATTTGGAGTCCAGGGTCCTTCCCGATGCTGCTGCTGCGTCAATCCTCAAGAGGAACGTTTGAACCATCTGTTTTGCACAGGGGAGACTGCACGTCAAGTGTGGAAAGCGTTCGACATCCCGGGTGGGCTGTCTACTTGTATCAGTTCGGTTCGACATAGGGCGATCTCATGGTGGATATGACCTGCTTCAAATCGGTATCTGGCATTCGTCTACCGCCTCATGCCTTCTCTAATTTGTTGGGAGTTGTGGAGAGCTCGGACTAACGCTATCATGCACGGTGGGCGATTAGAAGTGGGAGTGGTGATAGCCTGGACCCTGTCCCGAATGAGGGAGGTGTTGCATCTGCAATTGCCGTCACTTACATGGGACCATGCCACTTGGATGAGTTTGCACTCGGACTTGGAAGTGCGGCCATAACGGTGGCTTATCTGGCCTGTTAAGTGGTTGCCTCCAGCGGTCGGTTATAAGCTAAACACGGACGGGTGCTCGCTTGGCAATCCGGGCAGGAGTGGCGGGGGAGGGCTGCTGCGCGATTGCCAGGGGGTCCTCTTTGGATTCTCTTGTTGCTTTGGCGTCACCACAAGTCTGCACGCAGAGCTACGTGCCTTGGTTTATGGGGTCAAGCAGTGTGTAGCGCGGGGATATACGCCTTTACACTTGGAGGTGGATTCGCTAACACTGGTTCAGATCCTATCAGGGGATCATGCATGCCCCTGGCGTTTGCAGGTGGAGGTGGACGAGCTTCTGCGGCTTCAAAGATGTTATCGGTCAATAACACACTGCCTTCGAGAAGTGAATAAGCCTGCGGACAGGATGGCCAAGCTGGGGGCGACCCGGGGAGAAGATATCATTTTTGACTCCTTTGCTAGCTTGCCCCTTATGGCTAGGGGAGAAATACGACTGGATAAATCATTCATAGTGACCAAAAGGTGTAGCGAATACTGTTTTATACCTATCTTCTGGTGCTATTATTATTTGCTAATATCCAGATTTTAAGTCAAAATTTGAAAATATTTTAGCATTAAATAACCTATTTAATAAGTCTTTTTTGTTTGGAATTGGATATCTAATCTATTGTAAAACTTTGTTTAATGGTTTATAATTGATTACTAATCGTGGTACTCCTCTTTCTTGATGTGCGACGGATCTAGGCGAACACCAAGTTGAATTAATTCGCGGAACTTTGACCCTTCTAAAATTACAAGTCATGAACTAAGGATGCTCCTTAACTCAAGACTAGCAAATTTAGTGAACCAAAAGTATAGATAGAAGAACGCCACAATCAAGGAGACTACTTGATTGATAACAACTTGAGATTAATTCTCAAGTATTCAAAGGAAATTCTCTTGAGACAAGAGAGAGTGAATAAACTCACGAATATTTTATAAAAATCCGAATTGTCTTTCTATGAATGAATACCTAGGCTATATATATAGCCTTACAAGACTTAAAACCCTAGAATGTCCACTGGACGATCTTGCCCTTCATTAAGGGTGGATTTGTCCAAGTTGTATTAACTTAATATCTAGCAACAAATTAACTAATTTAAGACTCTGGATTCGGTCAAAGTGGAGTGTAATTGACCGAAATTATTTAGTGCTAACAAACAACTAATAATGGTAACTAAAACCCTAGTTAACAAGCTAGTAATCCGCGAACTAGTCTTCACTTGATTCTTCCACCTGAAGGAAAGTGTATAGAGTAGTTTCTCCATTATGTAATCCTTCAATGGTCCTCAAGTCATCACCAACTCGTTCTTGAATCGTGCAAACAAGAGCTTGAAGTGATTCTTGAAGTCTTCTAGCACGCGCTCCTGTAATCGGACCACTTGGTATTTGCATGACTTGAGCGCTAGAAGTTCGAGCAGCCTTGAGCCCCTCCTCATTAGTCCCCTCCTCTTGAAGGCGATTTGTCCCCAAATCAAACTCATCGTCTGCATGAAAATGACGGTTTCTTGTTCGTCTCGGTCTTCCTTGCTCGTATGCCTCATGTTCCAAATCGGCATTGGAGTCTCTAGATTCATCCAGGATAGGTTGTCTCCTAGATTTCCTAGAAGAGGCTTTAGATGAAGTTAATTGATCAATCTGCTCATGGATTGTTTCCAGCCTTTGGTCAAATCTCCTTTGCATTTCTTTCCACATAGCATCCATTTTAAGTGATAATTGAGCAATGGTAAGTTCATTTTCCTGAGACATGGTGAAACCTGCAAAACTTGACAAATTGTTAGGAGAAAAGGCCTCACTCGCTCCCTTAAGTGTTTCACTCCTCTCGTGTTTTCACGTCAGTGCTTATGTCACTCTAATGCTCTTCACCAATTCACTTCTCAAGCCAGTTGATTGTTTCCTTTGAAGAAATCAGAAATTTTTCTCAAAGAAGGTCAAGCAAACCTTAATCAAATAGTACCCAATTGTACCAAAGGAACAAAGAACAAGAGTAGAAACGGAAGGCTCAAGTAACAAATTTGACAAGGAATGGAATAAAGAAAGAAAAAAATGATGTTAAAAAAAAAAAAGAAAATGTCCAAGTGCAATGGTGGAGTTTCCCAAGTGTTTTACTTAGTTTCCTAATTGAATTTTGGAATCAAGTTAGGTGTAGAACCTCTTTGGAAATCTCCCTAAAGTCGGCAAGGACTTCCTTAAAAATTTTCCAGATTTGGTAGTTTCCTAACCTCTAAAATTTTCCAGAATTTCCTCTTCTTAAATCCCTCTCAAAGTCAGCTAGAACTTCCTAAAAATTTTCCAGATTTGGTAGCTTCCTAACCTCTAAAATTTTTCAGAATTTCCTCTTCTTAAAGCCGACCCTTGCCCCCCAAATTTTTCGTCCCTTACTCTCCCTCAAGAACAAACAATTCGGCCCCCTCCTCTTTGCTCCACACAAGGACAGTTTCGACGCTTGGTTCTAATCAATGGCTTCACAAGATGATACAAGCGACGTCACTCAAGAATTCCCCAAGCGGCCTGCTCAAGAAATTCCCAAGAGGTTTACTCCTAAGCCAAGGAAGCCCCATATGGATGCAAGGACGTACAAGAAACTTTTTATACGAAGGGAGGTGCAAGTCTTCAAGAATCAAGATGATCAAGATCCTCAAAAATCTCAACGGGTGATACAAGTGATCAAGGCTCAAGGTGCTCAAGATTTTCAAGAGGAAGTTGGTCAAAACTTTTGAGTATTCTTTTCTTGATGTAATTTTCTGGTTTGTTGGAACAATTGCAACAAGACAGAATTTGGCAAATAAAAGTGCGGCTTCCTTCTTTGTTGTTTGCTACCCGAATAAAAGGGCTCAAGGTGTTCTTTGTTGTTTGATACCAACTGATGTGCGACGGATCTAGGCGAACACCAAGTTGAATTAATTCGCGGAACTTTGACCCTTCTAGAATTACAAGTCACGAACTAAGGATGCTCCTTAACCCAAGACTAGCAAATTTAGTGAACCAAAAGTATAGATAGAAGAGCGCCACAATCAAGGAGACTACTTGATTGATAAGTTGGATGAACAACTTCAGATTAATTCTCAAGTATTCAAAGGAAATTCTCTTGAGACAAGAGAGAGTGAATAAACTCACGAATATTTTATAAAAATCCGAATTGTCTTTTCTCTTTTCCTTTTCGTTTTCCCTTTTTTTTGACTTAAAGAATAACTCAACTACTCGGCTGCTTTGGGAGTAAAATTTCCAGAAATAAAGGTCAATTTCCAACTCGCAACCCTAATTCTCCAAGGCTAAGAAGAATCTCCCAAGAGTTACAAGGATCTCTTAGATAGTTTACAAGAACTTCAAGAAATCCTAGATTAGTGTAGCCCCTCTTCAAGATTCCACCCCAAACAAGTTTAACCACAAAATCAGTTTAGGAAATTAACTAGAACAACTTGGTGGAGTAAACTAAAGTTTGGACAGATTTGGCAAGACTTGCGCCCAAGGAAAGCCTAGTTGCAAGTGAAAACCCTCGCCGTCGAAATTTTTTTTTTTTTTTTGATATTTAAACAGAATATGCAAGGAACAAAACATGGCTACACTTGAAGGTAGATTTCAAGAAAAATTCACGCACCAAGTAATGCACGAAGTGGACACGAAGCAAAAGGAAACAAAGAGCGACGCAACAAGAACAAACAAAGGTGGACAGAATTTTTTTTTTTTTGTAATAATAATCGGACTTGACACAAAGACAGACACGACCAGTTTTGCAAGATAAAATTTACTAGAAAGCTTACGAACAAACTCAACGGGATATACTTGATGTCGTCGACTAGCTCTGATACCAACTGATGTGCGACGGATCTAGGCGAACACCAAGTTGAATTAATTCGCGGAACTTTGACCCTTCTAGAATTACAAGTCACGAACTAAGGATGCTCCTTAACCCAAGACTAGCAAATTTAGTGAACCAAAAGTATAGATAGAAGAACGCCACAATCGAGGAGACTACTTGATTGATAAGTTCGATGAACAACTTGAGATTAATTCTCAAGTATTCAAAGGAAATTCTCTTGAGACAAGAGAGAGTGAATAAACTCACGAATATTTTATAAAAATCCGAATTGTCTTTCTATGAATGAATACCTAGGCTATATATATAGCCTTACAAGACTCAAAACCCTAGAATGTCCACTGGACGATCTTGCCCTTCATTAAGGGTGGATTTGTCCAAGTTGTATTAACTTAATATCTAGCAACTAATTAACTAATTTAAGACTCTGGATTCGGTCAAAGTGGAGTGTAATTGACCGAAATTATTTAGTGCTAACAAACAACTAATAATGGTAACTAAAACCCTAATTAACAAGCTAGTAATCGGCGAACTAGTCTTCACTTGATTCTTCCACCTGAAGGAAAGTGTATAGAGTAGTTTCTCCATTATGCAATCCTTCAATGGTCCTCAAGTCATCACCAACTCGTTCTTGAATCGTGCAAACAAGAGCTTGAAGTGATTCTTGAAGTCTTCTAGCACGCGCTCTTGTAATCGGACCACTTGGTATTTGCATGACTTGAGCGCTAGAAGTTCGAGCAGCCTTGAGCCCCTCCTCATTATTTCTTTTTTGGTTTGATACATTACATAGAATGCAGCACAACTCCATGGGGATTTTGATGGAGTTATTAGTCCTTTATCTAATAAAGTTTGTATTTCTTCTTTATAGAATTCTAATAATTCAAAATTCATTTGAATTGGTCTAGCTTTTGTTGGGATGTTTTTTTCATTAAAATCTTTTTCATAAGGTAAATTAATTATATGTGTTTTCCTATCCCAAAATGCATTTGGGATTTCTACACAAGCTTCCCTTTTTATTAATTTTTCCAATTTTGAAATTCTTTTTTGAATAGTTATTTATTTTAGTTGTTCTTTTATTTTTAAATAGGAATTTTCTTCTTTAATATAATTTGTTTGTTTTTCAACATGTTGAATATTATTTATTGTCTTATAAATAGAAGAGGATTGTAATATAAATAACTCCTTTTGTTTTATTGGTGTTAAAAATCTAAAATTTATAATTTTTCTCATAATATTTGTGTGAACTCCTTCACTATCTATAGGAAAAGGATATATTTGAATAAAGAAAGGTGTTCCTAAAATCATAAAATTATGTCTTACGCAATAATGATTATTGCATATTGATCCTTTAGTAAATTTATATTTTACCTGCAATTTTTCTCCATTTGCGGCTAATAATTTTTCATTTGTTCTTTCACAATGCTTTGTTGGGATTAAACCTTCTTTTATGCAACTTTGATTTGTTTCACTGTCTAATAAGGTTACAAACGTTTCTTTGAAATCTTCTACCATTACTGTTGCTAAAGCATACAATTTTTGAAATGTTATTTTTTCAATTATATTCAGATATTGCTTTTCATCTAATGTTTTTTCAGGAATAATTATTTTATTTGTTTTTGAGGTAGAGGGTTGTTCTAAAGGTTGAGATAATGACATTCTTGCTTCAATTTCTAAATCTTTTGTTATTAAGTCTTATATTTCACTTTGTAATTGTTTTACCTATTTTTTAAATTATTAATTTCTTCCTAAAGATCTTTAGTAGTTTCCCTTTTAATATTGTTCATAGTTGGGTATTTATCTATTAATTTTGAAATAGTAAACGGTTCTACTATTTTTGGTGTTTTATCTTCCTGTACAATTAAATCCTTTAACCTTTCTAAATATTGTTTTTTAGTTTTAGGGTCCCCTATTTTTTCTATAATATCTAGTCAAAATTCTTTATCTTCCTTTTTTGTAATGACATTTATATATTTTGAGGAAGTTGAACAATTACAATTTTATTGTTCTTCTGAACTAGTTAAATCATTATAATATTCATCTTCTGTACTTTGTTTTTTGTCATTTATTAATAATTCTATTAACTTATTTTTTATTTCATCTTCTTCTACACATATTGTATTTATCTTTTCTTTTAATTTACATTTATCTGTTTTATGACCTATTTTCCACATTTCCAACGTACAATTTTATTTTTTTCTAAATTTCCTTTTATTTTTATTTTTATCACAATGAGGTTCATTACTTATGGTTCTCTTATATTTTCTATATTTTTTACTTTTATACTTCTTTTATTTGTTGATGATGGACATTTTATTCTTTCAATACCAAAAGTTTCACAAAATGATCCTACTTATTTCTTTTTGATCCATATTTAATTTGAAGTTTTAATTCATAACATAAGGTTAATCTGTAACAGCCCCACCTTCCCCTAAGGCGAACCAAAGGGGTTGGCGGACTGCCTGCCCAACTCTCGCCAGGACTAACGGTTCAGATTAGCGCGATCTAATACTTTTCGGGTCATACAACCGCGTGTAAACAAGTCGAACCCACAAAAATAAATATAAAAAAAAACAAAGTCGGAGTCGGCCATGAAGAGGAACCGACACGTCAAAACCCAACCAAACGTCAAGCAAATATTTACATCTCCCAAGTTAGCATATACAACCCAAAAGGGGCATACCAAAGTGATTCAAAAGTGGATACATGTACGGTTTGCCAAATCCAAAAGAGAAACGGACCCAAAACTATATTTAGGGTTTAAATCAATGAGCTATACAAAAGATATGTCCAACTAGCTCAAATCGGCAACCGATTATCAAATCCAGTCCAAAAGTATTTATTTTTCCTGTAAGGAAAACAAAAGGAACAGAACGGGGTGAGCTTGCGCTCAATGAGGTACCAAACAGATAGCAATAAAATCATGGCATTTCACATTTAACAAATCAGATACACATGTCAGATGTAAAACAAAGGAACCAATGATTCAAATCAGAAGGATACGGGTGGCTCTCAGGAGCCAAATTTCCAGCGCAGTACTTGATCCAAACCGGTTGACTCTCCGTCAACGCATATAGAACCAACGCGTCTGTAGACCCCTCTTTACACCGAATTCTGTCCACCAAACACCCCTTTACCGGGCCCGCTCATCGTAACCGAACAGAAATGGTAATACTCGAGTATACCCGGAATCAAGGGTCTCAATACCCAAAATCCCCGAACAGACTACCGTGGTTCGTTATCTAATCGTCCAGGCCCTTGCCGGCCCGACTCGAATAACTTAGCCACAGGATTTGAGCTCATAGGTCACAAAAATCTGAACAGATGCAGACACAGATAACAGATTCAGATACAGATACAGGATAGCAGATTCAGATAGCAGATTCAGACGGCAGATTTAGATAGGCACTCAAAATTGGCATATGAACAGATAGAAGAACGAGTGTGATAAAGTACACTCTCGCCTCCATTTTATCAAAACAGTATTTGGCTTCAATAGTCATAAATCAAGTATTCAGATATTTAGATATTTCACATAATAGGTAGCAGATAGTGGAACACTCACCGGCTCAACTTCAAAAGTTTTCACTTCAGATTGGCCTTAATCGCCAAGAAACCCTAAAATAATCAAAATAAACCAATTGAAGGTTTTACTTCCAGAATCGAGTAAACAGAATGCACATGTGCGGCTCGACTATACGTCGTACGCCTTGCCAAATAAATACTAATGCAAGAATGCAAAAACATGATTCCCTTGGAAACGAAAAGGTAGCATGAAGACTTAGGCGCAAACAACCCAAAAGCCTTTCATTTCCACCAAAAGGCAAATCCAACTTAAAGGAACCAAACGGCCTAGAAAATCGGGCAGCACCTCCCCTAAAATTCTTACTTTTCCAGCCATTAAGGCTTCATTATTTCCTCAAATCAGTCCCAACATTTCATACCAAAGGTCATCTCATTTCCCAAAAGCCGTTCAGTAGGCTCAAAGTAGTACAAGTACAAAAGTTAGCTAGGAAATGACCGGAATGAGAGCGAGCCCTAAAACATGTAAACAAGTACATGGAGACTCGATAACGCGTCATATAGCCATACCAATTGTAACCCTAATAGGGTTTCATATGCATAAATAAGCATCATAGGTAACCAGAAATTAAGAAATGGCTTTAACTTAGGCCTTAACAAAAAACGTATTTGACCTCATAATGCGGTAATGACACCACTTTCACTACGGTTATCGGATAGGGGTGCAAGACCCACCATTTCGAAGCTATGAAACAGGGCTACAACAATGTAGAAGGCCACTCAGTCCAAATCCTAGCACAACTAGGTCGAAAATGCAGAATACCACAACCTGAACCGTAATTGCAGGTTTACAAATCACACAAAACTGTAATCAGTACAACTCGGTCTATACAGGTCCAAATGCATTGATTCCAAAGGCATATGGTAGCTAAGACATTCAGCTACATTTTATCAGAAGACACCAACAACAAAATCCAAACCAATTCCAGTCAAAATGGCCAATTACTAGTACAGTTTTCGCATTCTGATCAACCCAGAACAGCAACAGTAAAAATGCCATATCTCACTCTACACTAATCCAAATGACCTGAAATTTTGCAGGCACCTCAAACACATCAATACCTACAACTTTCATATTTTGAGCAAAGTCCAATTCGGCCTCTAACCCTATGATCCAAAACCAGACAGAATTAGGGATTATCAAACCCTAACTTTTCACAATTCACTCCAAACCCACAATTAATTGCTATTTTCACCAATTCACACCCACATGAGTCATTACCCCTCATTATCAACCATCATAAACAACCACAACACCATGATCACATTAAACCAGAAAATTCCTCAAAAAAATAAAAACTTCACCAAATCACTTCAAATCAAGAAATAAATCCCAAATATCATCACTTTAGCCACTACTAAGCATAACTTAAGCATCATTAGGTGTAGGAGGAAGTTTAAGCATCACTTACCAAGTAAACAAGAGAGAGGAAGTTGTAGACCACCTTAGCTCTCCAAGAAAACTTCACTAAAGCACTCACTAGCACCAAGTGGTAGGATTTTATGGAGTAGAATCAAGATCAAACACTTGGTTTTGGAAGATTGAACCCAATGGAAGCTAAAAGTTGAAGAGTTTCTTCTTCCTTCCTTGCTCAAGATGGCCGGCCACTATAGAGGTAAGAAATGGTAATTTTTTGTGAATTTTAAAGATATTTAATCAAGTTTGGTCAAAAGTCAAAAAAGTGAATAGTGTTCTTAAGTCAAAACCAATGATATAGTGACACTTGTCACTCTCATAAATGCAATCTTATCTTTTCTTTTCCTCTCACATCAATCAAATCTCACTCTCTACTTATCTCTTAACACCCGATAAATTTTACGCAGTATCCGAAACTTAACCTTAGTGGCCGAATTTTTCCGAACTTTTCGCACTAGCGGGTCCCATGTCCGATATACGTTCTTAATTTCTCAAAATCTATTCGATACTAGAAAAATCATCTAAAAACTATATTTACTCGTAAAAATAATCTAGAAAATTTTCTGGATACAGAAAGTGTAGAAAACAAGCCATTGAAAATAAGAAAACCTAGAAAGATTATAAAACCTAACAAATGGAAAAGTTACGGGTTCTCACATAATCCTTCTTTTTTAATAAAAGTGAATAATTGTCCAAAAGTAATATTTTCAAATGAAATAACTTCAGTTCCCATTTCTTTTTGCAAATGATTCATAATTTGTTGGAAAAATAAATTTGGTAGTCTAGTTATGAAATTTTCTTTCAAGAATGAGGCATTACAATCTGCTCTTCGTAACACATTAGTTAAAAATATATCCTTATACCATCTAAAATCTGACAAAATTGGATATCTTATCTTTGTTAGAAATGTTTTATTAGCATTTAACTTTTCTTTTGGGTTTCCTACAAAGTACATTACTATAGTTACTATTAAAAATTCTACTACATGTGATTGAACTTGAATATTTTCTCGAGTATCTTCAACTTCTATTGTATGATCTAATATTGTAAGTTTATCTTGAAGAGTTAGAGTATTATCCCACCAATTTTTTGATTGCCTCGTGAATCCAGATACTAATAAAGTCACAATATTTCTTTCTTGAATATTTTTTATTTTGTAAGCTAACCTAGCCATACCCATTTCTTGAAAAGTATTTTGTTAGGCTTGAAAACAACCAAAGAGGGCAGGTGAATTAGATTGATTAAAAAACTAATCAAGTTAAAGGGTACTTTTTGCTCAATATGAAATTTACCCTCTTTTCTAAGTGATCACACAATGAATCAATCAATAAAGGAGCAATATCACTTGAGAGTAGAAGAGATAAGCAATTAAGATTTACAAGATGATAAATAAAAAGGGAAGAATTGCAAACCAATTGACTACCAAACTCCTCTTGAGTTTGAAGATTAATTCACAAAACAAGTTTCTTCAAGTTGATGAAATACGACTAATCTTATGTACAAAGGAAGACTCACTTCCTCCTTACCCCAAGCTACACTCGGTCAATTTAGGAAGTTTTACAATCCCTCAGAATAACCCTCACAAATCTACACTATTGAAGTATTTTTTCACAAATAAAAAGATTACATGAATCTTACACCACAAAGAGTACAAATATTTCTTGGAGAGTGTTTTCTTACTAAAACTACTCTTAATCTCTTGTATTCTCAATGTGCAAAAGTTCTTTTAAGTTCTTGACCATACACTATTTATATGAGACTAAAAAGTGCTTCATTAATGCTTTCAACAGATAGAAGGTAGTTGAAGAGTCAACCAGCTGTTGGGAGTATCGAATGTCCGGTACTTCCGATGCTTGCATCCGAAAACGGGCAAAGAGTTTAAAAAATCTTTTTCAATTCTTTCGGACTTCTAGTACCTCTGATGTTTGCGTTCGAAAGTAGACAGAGAGTTTGAAGGATTATCTCAATTCTTTCGAACGTCCAATGATGGAGTTCTTCGTGCGTTCGAAAGTAGACAGAGAGTTTAAAAAATTATTTCAAATTCGAACGTCCAGTGAAGATGTTCTGCGTCCGATATGATTTGCACTATTAATCGGATGTCCGACATTGTCTTTCTGAGCGTCTGACAGCTTTCGTCTACCTTTATCTTCTTTCAATTGCTCTTGATTTTTTAATCAAATTGCTTTAGAGTTGAAAGAATTTCTTATTGAAAATATATTAGTATTATCCAATTATTTTGTTAACATCAAAAGATAGAGATCAAGATCATCATTCTTTCCCTTTTTGATAATGACAAAATAGTGGATGAAAAGAAAAGAAGAAAAGCAAAAAAGTTGAGCAAAAACTCCCCCTTACTCATATCAGAAGAACTCCCCCTTACACATAACATCCATTCTTCCCCTTTTTGTTATCATAAAATTAGAGAGTAATTGCCAGCAGAATCCATTAGCCAAAATCCATTAATAACAGAAAAAAATCCATTAATAACACCAAAATCCAGGAACCATCATCAGCCAAAAACATAAATATAATACTAAGATCCATCAATGTCAACCAAAATGCATTAGTCATTCAACTAACAGTCATATCAATCAACATTCATACCAAAAACACCAGAGAGATCCATTAGTACAGAGCATTAGAAACATCAAAAGAAAAATTACAAAAGACCATGAAAATGTATCCTAATATGAAGTGCAAATGCCCCTAGAGTGCCTAAATTGTAATCTTAGATGATCCGGACCTTCTTCTTGCAAGACAAAATTGATAGGAATCCAATTCATCTTTAGTATCTTCATCATCTGCTTCACTGTCATCAGTAGCTGGAGCCTTGCCTTTGTCTGAAGTTGGGAGATCATGAGGAGTAGGTTGAGAGCTCGAGGCATTGACTTCAGCAGTGGGAGGAGTGGGCTCAGTTCGTGGCTCCTTTTGATGTGTATGTTCTTCCTCTTGAGGGATAGGAGGCATAAGCAGAAGGACATGTTACCATTTTCAAGGAGAAGGACATGTTGCTTGAGTTCTTCAAGTAGGCAAATGATTTCGTGATTGGATGAAATGGGTTGAGTGGCGGATTTACGAGGATAAATGAAAAAGGGTGAAGTGACACGAGGCTGTTTGGAAGGTCTAGGAGTCACAGAGGTTTCATGACGACTTTTGGTTCTAGATTCCAAGACGGTTTCCTTATAACACCAATGGCCATAAAAAAATTTGATACTTTTTCTCTCAAAATATGCTTTGGTGAAAACAGATGATGAAGTTTCTTTTGGAGATACTCCAGTGAAAAGAATTTTGAAATGAGCAAAAATTGGAGTTAAACCTTTCCATAAGAGAGTTTCCTACGACTGTCAGTACTGAGTTTGAATAGAAATTTATATATGACAAAACCAAAGTCAATTCTGATTTTCTCAACAAAGCAATAAAACAGATAAAGTTCCATTTTATTGGCATCAGTCCTATGATCATGAGTAGGAACCAGCAGATTTGAAATGATTATACAAATGATCAGATTTTGAGAACTAAAATCCTCTAATTGGCCTTAGTAGGTGTGTTAAAATGAGTGCGAAAATAGGCCATCAGTTTTTCAACGCGAAAATGGTGATAAGTAGTTGGAAATTCTTTTTATGAGAAAAAATTTGTAATTTTACTACAACAGCCTTCTTCCATTTTTGTTTTCAAGACTAGATTGACAACATCAAGAGTAAGAAGAATGTTTATGCCATTAACACGTGAGACAAGTTTAGTATGAGAACTACCCTTCCTAAAATTGGTAAAAAACTGATATAGCATTTCAGGATAGTATGTGTTGGGCAGAGATAGAATATGAGACCATTTTTTAAATTCGAAAAGCTTAAGAACAGGGTTTAAATCAAGCTTACGGAATTCAGAGGAATTGATGGTTCTTTGAGTGATGAAGTCTTTTTGTGAAATCCACTCAAATTTGTCTCTGGCATCATCATCAATAAATCTGGGCAATGTGGTTGATTGTTGCTCGGTTTGATCAATCTGTTTCCTTTTCTCATTGCATTTCTCAGTCCGACGAGTCGATTTTCTTGTTGATGGCACTACAGTTTCTTCATCTCTGAGTGTGATTGTGCGTCCGGTGCCAGAAGATCTGTGACGCCCCTACTTCTCCTAAGGGCGAATCCAAGGGAATCCGCGGAACGCCTGCCCAACTTTCGCCAGGACTCGAGACAAATCGATTCGAGCTTAACAATATATAACAATTGATACCAGTCTCATAAGAAAAAGTCGCTTCCATAATCGAATATCTAAGTCTTGTACCACAAGTTAAAAATACATCAGTTAACCAACTCTTACATCAGGATCCAAAAGATACATCAACTTCCAAATATATACAACAGCCAAAATGTCTAGTCAATTACATTTGGAACCCTAATACAAAAGTACATCCAAAAGGATTCCACCGAATTTCACTCCATCCATTCCTGTTAAGGAAAACAAATTTACGGGGTGAGCGAAACGCTCGTGAGGCCAAGAAAACACACATGCAAGCACGTTGTCCAAGTAACAACCCCAATATTCAAGTAATTTACAATTCGAGCGAGAAAAGCAAACAGAAACAATTCAAGGATATAGGAGCTCTTAGGAGCTATTTTCCACTTGCTTCGCCACAGCTCAATCCGATACCCCCTCGTGATGACACTCCGTCATCCGGGTGGGTATTATATCCGTAGAAACTTCACTTATTACTTCCTCCGACCAACATTCCACCCTCTCGGGTCCGAAACCAAACACGCACGAAAAGGCGATACTCATCGAGTATGCCACACGAGATCTCAAGAGATCAAGTTTTGATTTTTTTGAGCATGCACGAAAAGGGCAATACTCCACGAGTATGCTGAACAAGATCTCAAAAGATCAAGTTGTGTTTTATTACTCTCTTGGTTTATCAAGCTTCTCGACCAAGCCCATGCCAGCTCGAGTTGCAAGTTTGGTTAAGAGAATTGGGCGTCCCCATAAGTCGAGGAGGTTCACTCCACCCGACAACAAGACACGCACGACACGCACGGCAACACGACATGTACACGAAAACAGGTATATTTTAGTCGACGAGATTCACTCAAATCGACTTTGAAAACCAAGTTAATACAAGTAAAGTTTAAGTTAAGGAGAGCGAGTGCGATAAAGTACACACTCGTCTCATCAAGTGATATTCACGTATATAAGCAGGTAAATCAAGTAAACACGACAAGTCATGCACTTGACACTCACCAATTCAAAAGTAATTGAGCGAGAAAATCTTTAGTTGTCCCCTCCAGGATTCTCTTCAAGACTAGCTTGAGCACCTGAAGCAATTGACAAGTATTTTTCACTCATAATCACGCATTAATCAAGAAAGGAGTTACACTCATCTAGTCTAGTCAATACCTCAAATCAAGAACCTTAGCCACTCAAAATAAAGGTTCAAAAGTGAGGTTTTATTAACACAAGGAAAACTAATTTCCTTCATGAAATCAAGTTTAAAGCGACCGCTTATCATCAAGAAGGAATAACGAGTTCTCAAAATTTCATTTTTTAAGAAATCGGCAAATTTCAGATTTGCGCGTCAAACCTAGAAAAATCAGATCTTGCACTCAGTAGGTCCAAAATTGGAAAACTTGGCACCGTTGGAAACTTCTTCCAAAGTACTAAAAGTTCATAGAATACACTCTTCCATGATTCTATATGGAAAACATTCAAAAATGAGCTTAAAATCGCTGTTTTGGTTCATAAGGCAGATTTAAGTTAGTTTTTGGCCAACTTTGAAAATTCGGCAAAATTCACTTGATTGGAACTAGCCTTTGAAATTTGTAACTCAATTAGAGTTGCAAGTAAGGTTTATAACAGAACAAGTAGATTAGGAATCGGAGTTTCGAGTACCGAGATACGGTAGCTCAAAGTTTGGGAAAATTCAAAACTGGTGAACAAATTTCCAGATTTGAGCTTCCAACTTTGGGACTTTAGTTGGGTATCGAAACGGACTTGGATTGGTACTAAATTTGGCAGTATAACACTCCTATATATAGGGTATCCCTCTATCAAATTTCATGGAAAAATACCTTCGGGAAGGTAGTCAATCAAACACCCAAAATTTCGAAAATACTAAGACAAAACTGCCTTGAACCTTTTGTTTTCCATTTCAAACATTTAGTCAAGGAAAAATTCCTCAAACATGGCTCATTAGTGTAGGCAAAGCCTAAGGAATATTCATGGTACATTTGGTAAGTGTTTAGCACCAAAATATTCAGTTAGCAAGTCTATACCAAGCCTTGCATCAAATCTGTCCAAAAGTCAGGGTTTTCAAGAGCAGGGCAGGTTCCGTATTTTGATCACAAATCACTCAAATTAACTCAGAATTGGGCATGGTTTATGGCGTTGGAAAATAAATTCATAGAGCTATAATTTCACAGAAGAAATTATTCTGAAATTCGGCACACAACTAGCTAGAATTCGAGCCACAAGTTGCAGCCTCAGCATTTCGTTCTAGTAAAACAGAGAAACAGAACAGCCGACTTTAAATGGTTGGTTCAGCTCACATACATGGAACCAGAATGTGTATTTTATACCTTCAGAAAGGTTGGAATGTCTAGTTTCAAATTCCACTGACGGCACTCGATTTCGATGTCGGAGCACAAAATTATGGCCGAAACACGAAAGCTGGTCAGAGCATTACGGGAACAGTTCCAGATTTACTAGCTTTGTGAAATCAATTCATTTGACCCGCCAAACCTCAATATTTTTCAACGAAATTTTGTACACCATCTATACAACATATAAACATCATAAATAAGTCATTACAACCCCAAAATTCTGCAAGAATAGGTACGTTCAAAGCAGGGGCAGAATTGGAACTTTTTCCCTCATGCATTTCTTGAAGTTCATACGACTAATACACCATTAATCTACCATTTTGAGCATCAAACCAACATTAAACCCATCATTAATCATCACATCGGCCATCAAGACAAGGGTGGGAGTTCATAGAGCCCACCTTCAAAATTTTCCAACAATAACAACCACCCATATAAATATTCAAGCTCATAAGTGTAAATTAACTTCCATAGGACAAGAAATTGAGAGAGGATCATTACCTACTTTGGTTGATGAACTAGAGCAGAATTTCAGCCCTTTTCTCAGCTCAAAAAAACCGTGGAAAGCTCATCTTTTTTGTAGCTAAATGGACTCTCCAAATGTTAAGCTAAGTAGAGTTAAAATTTGAGAGGATTTGGTAGTGATTTGAGCAAGATTTTGGAGTAGAATTTGATGAAGCAAGTTTGGTTCTTGCTCTTGGTGCTGGACGGCAGCTTTGAGGAGGAAGAAGAATGTTGTTGGCTGATAATGAGGCTTACGTGAGAGGCTTAAGAATATGTGGCTAAGAATGCCTCAAAAGTCAACTCTCTCGTGCACACGTGTACGCGTGCATTTTGGGCTCGATTCCTTTCGAATTTATTTCACTAGTGCACTAAACCTCTAATGCACTTATATGCATATAAATATTATTCACTCTTAATTGTCCCAAAATAAGGGTCTAAAGTCCCTCAATTAAAATCACGCATGTGAAAACGTGTATCTCTAATTTAGGCGCGATAGAGTGAAACCTCCGAGAAATTCTTATAACGATAATACTAATAACTATCGCTTGAGTATTTAAACCTAAAATTACCTATTTTAGGACCATTGTACATGTCTCCAATTTTCCGAGCTTATTGTACCCTCAATTGGATAAAATTTTCAAACACGTTTTCACTATTTTCATTACTCGAGTTTCCAAAAATTAATTTTTGAAACGAGTCACTTTAAAAATATAATGAAGCCATAATTCCATATATTTAAGTCTAAAAAGGTTAGAAAATAATATTCGGGGCAATTGGCCAAATAAATAATTAAATGAGCTCGAAATAAGAATTTAAATAAGAAAATTTGCAAGTCCTCACAAGATCCACCTCTTAATTGAACCATAATAAAATGTGAAATGATTTTCTTGCAGAATGTACTGAGAATGTGGATGAAATGGACTAAATTTGCTACTTAGACTAAAATGAATGCTCGAATTTTCCAAAAATGGGTGAGTTTTTAGAAATTAGGTTTTCTGATGATATTTGATATCAGGTGAATTTTTGACAGTTAGAAAAGTGTTTAGATGTTAATCAGTTTGCATAGGGGTAGTGAGTTTATTTGTGAAGTCAATTTTTTGAAATTTGTTCTGAGAAGAAACGAATTTAAATTTTTGAAAGTGGAGGAAAGGGAAGGGGTGCGTTCGAGACAACGGTTACTTCTAAACCAAATGAAGAGAAAAGCTTCTTTATAACACGCCCCTTTTGAGTGTCGGACGGCCAAACGAAGAGAATCGTCCGACACAACCATCCGATGGAAAATTTTTCTGGAAAATAGCTTAGAACACTGTCGGACATTCATTAATCTACTATCGGACGTCTGATAAAGTTTGACCAGAAAATTTTTAGAAAGCCTTTTACAAAACATCCAATTTTGTTCTAAAAAATGTAAAATGATATCTCGGTAAAACTTTTGTAAGAATATCAGCAATTTGATCTTTTGAACGAACATATTTTATACAGATTTCACCCTTTTGGACAAGATCACGAATGAAATGATGCTTTATGTCTATGTGTTTTGTCCTAGAATGTTGAATGAGATTCTTTGTCAAATTTATAGCACTTGTGTTATCACAATGCATACAGTCATACACCAGATCAAAGTCATTCAAGGTATTTTTCATCCATAACAATTGAACACAACATGCACCGGCAGCTACATATTTCGCTTCCACCGTAGACAAGGAGATAGTATTTTGTTTCTTGCTAAACCATGATACCAAACAATTACCGAGAAAATGACATGTACCACTAGTACTTTTTCTATCTATCCTGCATCCACCGAAATCAGCATCCGAAAATCTACATATGACAAATTCATGACATTTAGGATACCAAAAACCATAATTCAAGGTTCTCTTTAAATATCTAAAAAAAAAATTTAACAATAATTAAGTGAAATTCTTTAGGGTAAGATTGAAAATGAGCACACAAGCAAACAGCAAACATAATATCGGGTCTACTTGCAGTTAAATAAAGTAAACTACCAATCATGCCTCTATACTTCTTCTCATCAATCTTCATACCTTCTTCATCTTTGTCAAGTTTGGTAGATACACAAATAAGCGTTCCAACTTGTTTTGAATCCTCCATTCCGAATTTTTTGAAAAGTTCCTTTGTATACTTAACTTGATTAATGAATATACCCTCTTGAGTTTGAACCACTTGGAACCTAAGGAAGAAATTTAACTCTCCCATCATACTAATCTCAAACTCATTTTGTATAATAGTGAAAAAAATCCTTGCATAAACACTCATTAGTAGTACCAAAAATAATATCACCCACATATATTTGTACAATTAGAAGATCATTGAAACTTGGTTTAGTGAAAAGAATGGTATTCTCAATACCCCTTTTAAAACTATTTTTAACCAAAAAATCACTTAAACATTCATACCAAACTCTTGAAACTTGTTTTAACCCATACAAATCTTTTGAAACTTTAAACACATGATTTGGATATGTCTCATTTTCAAAATTGGGAGGTTGGTCAACATAAACCTCTTGATCAATAAATCCATTTAAAAAAATACTTTTAACATCCATTTGAAACAATTTAAAGTTCTTAAAACATGCAAATGCCAAAAATATTTTAATTGATTCTAGTCTAGTTACAGGAGCAAATGTTTCATCAAAATCTATTCTTTTTTCTTAAGCATACCCTTTAACTACTAGTCTAGTCTTATTTCTCACAACTTCACCTTTATCATTCAATTTATTTCTAAAGACCTATTTTGTACCAATAATAGGATGATTTTGAGGTCTTTCAACTAGTGTCCGAATCTTGTTTTTTTCAAATTGATTTAATTCCTCTTGCATGGCTAAGATCCAATTTTCATCTTTCAAAACATCAATAACATTTTTAGATTCAAAATGCGAGACTAAAGCAAAATTATCGATTAATTATTTAGATAATGAATGAGTTCTTACCTTTTCAGATGGATCACTAATAATAAGTTCTTTGGGATGATTTTGAACAAACTTCCAATCTCTTGGAAGATCCTTAGATGTACCAACATCCTTGTCATTTTCTTCTAATGCTTGATTCTCTTGAAAATTATCTTCCTTTGATTTTTCTTCTTATGGAATATTGTCTTGATCATAAATCGTGAGTTTCTTGAATCTTTCTTGAATACCTACATAATCATCTTCACAACAAATCTCGAAAATATCATCATTAGATTCATCAAATGTGACATGTATGGATTCTTCTGTGCCAAGAGTCCTATTATAGACCCTGTATCCTCTTTTATTTTTACAATAACTCAAGAAAATATCTTCATCGGTTTTCTTATTAAATTTTTTAAGATGCTCCTTGATATTTAAAATAAAGCATATGCAACGAAAAACTTTGAAATATCCAATAATTGGCCGTTTTGCAAAAATTAACTCATAAGAGGTTTTGTTCGAAATTGGTCTCAAAAGAACTCTATTCATTACATAGCATGCAGTATTTATGGTTTCAATCCAAAAATATTTTGGCAAGTTGCATTTATTTAATATGGTTCTTGCAGTTTCTTGAAGAGTTCTTTTCTTCCTTTCAATAACACCGTTTTGTTGAGGGGTTCTTGCAATTGAAAACTCATGTGTAATTCCATTATGATCACAAAATTCTGGAAAGTCACAAAATTTAAATTCGAACCATTGTCACTTCTAATTTTAACAATATTCAAACCAAGTGGATTTTGAACTTTTGCAAATAGGAAAACAAAATTTTTGAAAGTATCATCTTTGTGAGCAAGAAAAATCACCCAAGTGTATCTAGAATAATCATCAACAATGACTAGATAATATCTCTTACCACCCAAACTAGCAATTTATGTAGGACAGAACAAATCAAGATGTAAAAGTTCCAATGGTCTTGAAGTAGAAACATACTTTTAGGTTTAAAAAAAACTTTAATTTATTTTCCAAATTGACATACATAACAAATTTTGTCTTTTTCAAACTTAATTTTTGACAAACCTCTAATAAGATCATTTTGTCTTTTTCAAACTTAATTTTTGACAAACCTCTAATAAGATCCTTTTTGAAAAATTCTTTTAACAAATTCATGTTGAAATGACAAAACTTTCTATGTTACAACCAATGATTTTCATTTGAAACTTTAAGACATTAAAGGTTAGAGGAATTAATATTTTCAAGAATTACAACATAAATGTCATTAAATCTTTGTCCTTTGAAAATGATGTTAAACTTTGAATCAAGACCTAAACACTCATGTTTTTTGAATAAAATAAACAAATTTCTATCACATAATTGACTAACACTTAGTAAGTTATAATTCACATTATCAACCAAAAGAAAATTATGAACAAAAATCTCACCATTCTTACTAACATCTCCTACTCCAATTGTTTTAGCCTTCATATCATCTCCAAATGTCACTTTGCCATTTGATTTTAACTTGAGTTTGATGAATTTTAATGGATCACTGGTCATGTGTCTTGAACATCCACTAATTATGAATCACTTTGATTCATTAACGATGTTCACCAAGTTCACCTACACAAGAGTTCAAGAAATAATATTTGGTACTCTTCAATTTTTGAATTCTCGAGAGTTAGCATCATGTCTAACTATCCACATACATTTTATGTCTCTTCTCATGTTCTCCCTCACATTGCAATTACTTTTTATATGACCTTTTTGACAACAAAAACTACAAATAACCAACGAGTTATTTGCATGAATAGAGTTAATAAATTTTACTTGTCTTCTCTTATAAATAGTAAATTCACTTGCACTAAAATTTAATTTCTTCTCATGAGTGCCAAGATGAGAGTTTGATCCATTGCCTTGAAAACAGTTTTATCTTTTGTTTGGAGCAATTCATTTAGATTGTCCATTCTTCTTTTCAAATCACCTTATTCCTTTTTGAATATTTCACAAAACCTTATTTTTCTATCAAACTCATTATGTAGATTAATCTCACCCTTTTTCAAATAATCATTTTCAGTTTTCAGTTTTTTGTTTTCTTGAAAAATATTTGCATTGTCCTGAAGAAAAAAACTAATTTTTTGTTTTAATTCCTTGTTTCTAGCATAAAATTTTTTTCAAACTATCATGCAGTTTCTCAATGAAGGATTCAAGATCATCATCAGTTTCATCATCACTAACAAGTTGAGGGTTACAAGTTGTTACCTCATCATCACCAATAGCCATGAAAGCCATTTGAGCAGATTCTTCTTCTTTTTTAATATCACCATCGGAGTTGCACTCATTCCATGTGATTTGAAAGTCGTTCAATCTTGGTTTTCTTTCAGATTTTTTTTCTTTCTTCTTCTTCATTGGGCACTCACTCATGTAGTGTCCAGGTTGGCCACATTTATAGCATTTGTCACCTTATTTTTATTGGTCTATTGCTTTCCTTTGCTTCTTACAATGTTGAATTGGTTGGAATTCAAATTGTTAGGTTCTCCTTTTCTGAATCTCCTTTTATTGAAAATTCTCTTGAAACGTTTTGTGATAAGAACTAGATCATTGTCATCCATATCTTCATCATCCAGTGAAACAGAGTCATCTTCATCTTGAGATGCTTTTAAAACAATGCTCATTTTTGCCTTTGCATCTTCTTCTTCCTATACTTTGGTCTTAAGTTTCAACTCATAAGATGCCAAAAAGTTTATAAGAGATTCAATAGTTATTGAATTCAAATCTTTTACCTCTTCAATAGCAGTCACTTTATTCTCTCAATCTTTAAACAAAAGATTCAAGATTTTTCTATTTTTCTCTCCTAAGGAATATTCCGTTTCCAAAATCTCTAAATTCTTAATAAGATCATTAAATCTACAATATATTTTATCACTATTTTCATGAGGTTCCATCTTAAAATGACTCATATTTGGTAACTAAGATAGATTTCTTTTATTCTCTAACATTCTCACTACCTTCATGAATTTCTCTCAGTTTGACCCAAAATTTTTTAGTTGACCTACAACTTTTGACCCTAATAGATTCATTTGAGTCTAAAGCACTATATAACACATTCATAACTTTTGTATTTAAGGTGAGATGAGCTCTATCGTCTGCAGTCAATTTATTTCTTATTTTTTGTCAAGGTTTATAAGTATTTTCATCTATTATAGAGGCATCATATGGACCTTCATTAACAATAAACCACAATTTAATAACAATCGATTGCAAAAAAATAATCATTCTTTCCTTCCAACTCACATAATTCAACCCATTAAATATTAGAGGTCTAGTTATAGATTGTCCTTCAAAAAACATGATATTGTTGGTTGTCATCTTTACTCCTAAGCCACTTGAGCTTAATCTCTAGAAGACCAAGTTCTGATACCAATTGTTAGGCCCAAAAATAACCTAAGAGAGGGGTAAATTACGTTGATTAAAAAACTAATCAAGTTAAATGGTACTTTTTACTCAATATGAAATTTATCCTCTTTTCTAAATGATCACACAATGAATCAATCAATAAAAGAACAATATCACTTGAGAGTAGAAGAGATAAACAATTAAGGTTCACAAGATGATAAATAAAAAGAGAAAAATTGCAAACCAATTGACTACCAAACTTCTCTTGAGTTTGAAGATCAATTCACAAAATAAGTTTCTTCAAGTTGATGAAATACAACTAATCTTATGTACAAAGGAAGACTCACTTCCTCCTTGTCCCAAGTTACACTCGATCAAATTAGGAAGTTTTACAATCCCTCAGGATAACCCTTACAAACCTATACTATTGAAGTATTTTCTGACAAATAAAAATTTACACGAATCTTACACCACAAAGAGTACAAATGTTCCTTGGAGAGTATTTCTCACTAAAACTACTATTAATCTCTTATATTCTCAATGTGCAAAAGTTCTTTTTAAATTTCTATCCATACACTATTTATATGAGACCAAAAAATGTTTCACTAATATTTTCAATGGATAGAAGGTAGTTGAAGAGTCAACTAGCCGTTGGGAGTATCAGACGTCCGGTACTTCCGATGCTTGCATTCAAAAGCGGGCAGAGAGTTTGAAAAATCTTTTTCAATTCTTTTGGACGTCCGGTATCTCCGATGCTTGCATCCAAAAGTAGACAGAGAGTTTGAATGATTATTTATTCTTTCAGACGTCCGGTGAAGATGTTCTGCATCCGATATGATCTATACTGTTTATCGGACATCTGGCATTGTCTTTGTGAGTGTCCGACAGCTTTCCTCTACCTTTATCTTCTTTCAATTACTCTTGATCTTTGAATCAAATTGATCTTCTTTCGGACGTTCGATGATAGAGTTCTTCGTGCGTCCGAAAACAGATAGAGAATTTGAAAAATTATTTCAACTCTTTTGGACGTCCGGTGAAATTGTTCTGCATTCAATATGATTTGCACTATTTATCGGACGTTCGGCACTGTCTTTGTGAGCGTCCAACAGCTTTCGTCTACCTTTATCTTCTTTCAATTACTCTTGATTTTTGAATCAAATTGCTTCAGAGCTGAAAGGATTTCTTATTGAAAAGATATTAGTATTATCCAATTATTTTGTAAACATCAAAAGACAGGGATCAAGATCATTATATTTAATACTTTATATTCTACTCTTCCATCTATATTCCATTTATATATCGATTCTCCATCATATTTTGTAGTATGAAATTTTGATATTTCTTCATATTGAATATCAGGAGGACTTGATCTAGTGTAATAATTTCTTGTATCTATAATTTTCCTGTCTTTCTTGTTTGAATAATTCTTTCTTCGTTTATTCTATTTATTTGATTATCTTCTTCTTCCTAAAATTGTTGTTCTATTGGAGTTATCATATCTATTTCCTTTGAAGATTCTCCTAAAGATTCTGATTCTTCTGATGTTACTTTTTCATGTATAATTCCTCCGTCTATTTTATTAATTTTTGGGGTATTTGTTAAAGATTGCAATGTTTGAGATATCCTATTAAGTATGGTGCTAGTTGATCAAGAACTTGCAAGAGCAACAAATGGAAACAAGAGGGTTATCCAAAGAGTTGGTTGCACAAATGAAGGAGTTGCGCGAATGATGCTGATTTATTGTAAATGTAAGGGTAATCGAATATTTTGCATATCCATTATCGATTCTGTTTGTTCTGTGGTATATATTTTCTGGTGATTTCTTGATTCTGGTTCTCACTCTTTGGACAATTTATCATCCTTCTTGTGCCCCAACTTCCCATGTTCATTTAGTTCCAGTCCAAAATCTGTGTTTGCTTCTTTTGCATGGCCTAAATTTGCATCTCTATAAAGGTTGATAATTGGACATTTGTTTCCGTAGTTGAGTGAACTAATTACCCAAAGCACTTGAAGTTGTTTACTCATCCATAATAATTCATCCATTTTCCTAGTTATGCTTGCATGTTTATGAAATGGGCTATATAGGAATAACTGAAGCTTCAACTACCATACTTAAGTTACCTTCAATTCCAATTGTGTTTGCAAACTAATTTGAGGAATTTTTTTTAAACTTTTATCAATTCTGTCCATTTGTAATCAATGTGATATGTTGTATAAATGCAGCATTTGGCTATTAACAGTGGTCAAGAGATGAAGACATTAGCTTTTGGACACCAGTTTTTTGACATAACTGGGAAGACACCTATGGTGTGTATATATGCTTGCTTTTGTTGAGATACCATCTAATGCTCTATTTTGGACTTAGTAGAATGGTATTATGACTAATATGTAGCTGAATTTATATTGGTGATTTAATTAATTTTTTATGATGTATCTTGAAATGGATGTTATATAGTTATGACCATATATGTTCAGAAATCCATTGTGCATTGGATCCTTATTGCTTTTTATAGTAGTCAATGTTTAAGATAGCTCTAGTTGTTGGAAATGGCCAGCTTATGGCAATGGCAAGAGTTGGCTTATCAAACAAAGTTCAGTGACTGGGTTATGTTGTCAGAATATTCAAATTTATCCAATGACAACAGTGGCTTGTCACTACATCAAGAGGAAATAAGTGAACATTTGAAAGCATCCTTTCACAGTTGTGCCTCGTCATTACAAGAACAGGAAATAAGCAACAACCCAACTCGTCGCAGGCAGTATAAATTTAAATCTGTGATAACTTTTAAAACATTAATGACAAAATCTCTCGCCCATCCGTGACAGTGGAATCATCACAAAATAGTAATTTTGTGATGATTTTAGTATTGTCAGTGAATATCTGTCATATCCCAAGCCTGCACATGCTCATCGCAAGACATCTGCTGTATGCTCAAGTCTCACTCTTAGAATACATGACAACATAAAATTAGGAAAACTAACTAAATATACTAGCATTCATAAATCTTAGTATAGTAGTGGTACAAATTTAAAACTAGAAACATCCTATAATTAACTAAGGAGACCATATGCTCCATATCTAATAACGCTAACATCTACAAGAATCCATTATTACAAAATAATGAAGTACTACCGTACTTGCTATCTCCTATCCAATAAGGATCTAGTAGAAATCATCTTCAGAGTCTTTGATATACACTAACTCTTAATCTCCAAAACATGCAAAAGTGGTGAAAATGGGTTGAGCGTTGTTCACTCAGTAGACAGTAACTACATCTCTGCTGGACCATATAACTATAGCATTACATATATCAAATCATTTTCACATACATCCCATGCAAGATTATTCAAATAATGTTAAACTGGTAACATACAATATTAATGAGTGGCAATGGCAAATTATATTTCACACCATCCATAATCGTACATAAGAAGTAGTAAGAATGTAAACAGTTCATTTTAGCTCATAACAAGTACATGCAATATCCAACTTCTGGGTATTCAACTTGAAGATTAAATCCCTTCTAAAAGGATGGCCAAGAGGTTTTATGATTACCACTTGATCACGTACATTTTCTTTTACTAGTTCACTTAAATATTTATTTACTTATTTTCTTCGAATTATTTATTTCGACCATTTAAAATCCATTTATATAGAACGACGCCTCTTTCATATTTTTAAAGCGTTTTGTTGAAAAAATTCACTTTTCAAAAATTCGTTTAGTTAGGAACAACGAGTGCACATTTTTCGAGGCTATACTTGAATCGGGAGTGTATTAATATTAGAGAGTTAAGAATGATCAATAGTAGATTAAGAAAGGTTAATTGAGAAATTAATACTCAACTCATGTGAGGACTCGCAAAAATTTACCTATTTTAAACTCCAATTACTAGCTCATTTAATTATTTACTTGGCCATTTACCCCGAATATTATTTTCTAACCTCTTTAGACCTAATTATATGGATTTATAGCTTAGTTATATTTTTAAAGTAACTTGTTTCAAAATTTAATTTTTGAAAGCTCGTTAAGTGGGAATAGTGATTATGCGATTGGAGTCAATAATCGATTCGAGAATACAATAAGTTTGGAAAATGGGAGACTTGCACATTAGTCTTGAAATAGGTATTTTTATATTTAAGTGCTCAATTATTAGTTAGTGATACTACCATTATAAGAATTTCTTGAAAATTCCACCTTATCGCACGAAAATCGGAGGTACGCGTTTTCACGCACGCGAATAATTGAGGGACTTTCGACCTTTATTGTTAGACTATTGAGAGTGAATAATAATAGTATGAATACAAGTGCATTAGAGATTTAGTGCACTAGTAAAACAAACTCGAGAGGAATCGAGCACAAAACGCGCGAGTTGACTTTTGCTCAATTTTGACCCACACATTTTAGCTTCTCTTGGAAGCTTTATTTGCATCACACACTCTCTCTCTTCACACCAAAACAGCCAGCCATCAAGAACAAAAAGTGACCAAGAAACTCTTCCATTTTCTTCATCAAATCTTGCTTCAATCCTTCACCAAATCACCTCAAAATTTAACCACACTTTGCTAAGTACTTGGTGATCATCTTAAGCTACCAAAGGAGCTACAAATCTGTAGACACCAAATTTTGATTTTAAACTTTATTCAATTTGTTTCGATTTTAGATTTTTATTTTTATTTTTATTTTGATTCGTGTCCCTTGTTTTATTTTAATTGAGTTAAGGGTTTTTTTTTTTGCACTAAAATTTTCGGAAAGAAAAGAAAGAAGAAAAAAGGGAAAAGAAAAAAAAAGAAAAAAAGAAAAAAAGAAAAGAGGAAAAGTCAATCAAAGGGACAAGAATCATACACATAAGCCTACTTTGGGGTTTAAAATCTTGGCCCTTCATATTAGGTTGAGTTTTTTTAAGGTGCCTTTAAAGATGAAAGAGCCGCAAGTCAAGAGGGGGGAGGCGACAAAAAGAAAGAGCTCGGCTGATGGCTCAAGGGGGGAAGCAAAAAAAAAGAAAAGGGAAAAAAGGGCGGCGGAGCTTGAAAAATGAGAAGAAAGAAACGAGGGGAGCAAGAGAGGGAGCTTCGGCCTTGAGAGAAAACAGAGGCGGCGGGGGAATCAGAAAACGAAAAGAAGAAAACAAGAAAGGTTGGAGGAATTTGAGAGAGAAAACGAAAAGAATGGCGGGCAGTGGAGAAAGGCTTCGGCAGAGCAACGAAAAACAGAGCAAGAGGGGAAATTTGGAAAGGGACTTCGGCCGACAAAATCAGAGAAAACATGAAGTCCTCGACACCCAAGACTTCGACTTCCAGCTACTCAAACTCAATGAAGCTGCCCCAAGCGCAGCAGTTTCACAGCCAGAGCCTCTTATCAACTGCTTCTCCACCTGCGTCTCTTCCGGGGATGACTTGAGCAGTGATGGCAGCGGAGATTTCCAACTCACCAGGCCGTCACCGTCCTCATCGGATATACATCACCATCATCTGCCAATCTTCGTCGAGCAGGTGCTGTAAGTCCTCTCCCTCCTTGAGAATTTTTTGTTTCTTTCTTAAGCTCAGGGCCTTCAAGTTTCCCAAAGTAGAGAATTGCTTATTGCGATTTTATGCTGATTATACATGATTGTGGAATAGGCATGTTTTTGTATATTAATTAGACTGGGATCTTGTGGGTTTTGACTCATTTTTGGGCTGATTATGACTTCAATTAAGCAAAGAATCATTGATTTTTCTTTTGCTCATTTGCTGCTCGATTAAATGCCCAACCGAGGGTTCAACTTCAAAGACAAATTAATTTCTGTTTTTAACATTCGGCCAGCCCACGCTTGTCAAGACAATTTATTTTCATGAAAGAAATGAAAGTTTTCTCTTTGAAAGATTCGGATGGGCTTGCTTGGCATCCGTTTGTTTGGCATCTTTTCTGCTGCTCTTTTGTTTGGCGTTCTTGTTGAATGAACTCCCATTAATGGCATTGTCTGGTAGTTTTAGATACTCCAAATGATTTGCAGAGGTTGAGGTTCATAGGCAATAGCTTTGAGTGTAACACTGTTTTTCGCATTTTGGTTGCAATCTTGGATGATGGGTAAACGTTGAAATGTTTCTTTGCAAATGTCAAGATGTTTTGAGTTCACATGTTTGAGGTCTAAAGCATTGAATCATGTTCGGATATTTGCTGAAAAATAAACCACGAAGTTGCTGAATCATTTCTGCATTTTTTTTTTCAGAATTTTCGTATGATATCTTTCCAAGTTTCTGGTCATTTGGATTGTGATCATCATGCAGTTTTTGTTGCTCAGTTTAAAATTGGGATGTTGGGTTGAAGAAAATCTAATCAAAGCTGTGCATTTGAATTGAAAATCTGGTCTGCATGATGAAAATGGAAAGAAAAGCCGTGGCTGGAAATTTGCAGCAAGCATTCCTTTCTGTTGCCTTCCTCGTACCATTTGCATGGCATTTGCATGAAACTCTTTCAATAATTTCACTTCGACCCCTTGGTTTCCAACCAATGCTGCTATGACCCAATCAATTGAATAATCTCTTCAATTGGGTCGTTGGTAGTTTTAATTTTACAACTTCATTGCTTGTTTGCTTTAATTAACTACTATGCTTTGTTTCAATTGCACTTAAGTCATGACTTTAGGGGCTTCATGATCAAGTGAGCTTTGTATTTGCGCATTTCTTTTAATTTTTCTCAATTAAAGTGGTGCCTTGACCTTTTCTTTGTATTGTGGAGGGCAAATAAGTAATTTCACTTCATTGGAGCCCCAATTTAAGGGAGGTACACCCTTTCCCTCATCCCTCATTTCTTACTTTATTTGACTCTACGTGCCTTATGTGCCTTTACATGCTTAATTGCTTGCCTTTTGAATTATTCATTTATTTATTTTTAATTTGGCATATTTATTTTAATTCAATTTTGATTATTTGAAAGGCACTTGAATGCCAAATTTGTAATAGTTAGGTATTTATTATTTATTTCCCCTTTTTAGATTGTAGTAGGCTTCCCCCAAATGTAATAGTTAGGGCTTTATTTGCTTTATTTGTCTTATGTGTGTTTTACATGCCTACGTGTTATGTGTTACTTGCTTTCCTAGGGCCTTGCATCTAGATACCATGCTTATGTGTTATGTGTTATATGTGATTTATGTGTTTATTTGCTTTATTAGGTTTTACATGAGTTTATTTGATTGTAATGAATGTGTGACGTTACCACACTAGTCCAACGCTAGTCGTGGCCCCCCTTTCCCGTCACCACACTAGTCCAACGCTAGTTGTGGCCCTTCATTCCGATTTTCCACTAGTCCAATACTAGTAGGAATTTATAGATATGGGCTAGTCCAATACTAGACCCTTAGGTATCTCTTCTTGTTAGTACACATTTGCATGTTTCACTACATTTCATGCATTTTTCTTAGTTTTTTAGCATTTGGCATGCTCCTCCAATCCTTTTCCCCTCATTTTAGGTTTTTGCATCCTCATGCTAGTTATAGGGTATGTCGCGCCCCATTTTTTGATAAGAAAAATAAATGGTTTGAGAAAGATGTTTTTGTGATTCAATTTTGATTGGAAAATGATTTTTGTGAGTTGAAAAAAGGTATGGGTCTAATATGGGACTTGAAGAAAGCGACGATTTGACCCAAAAAAAATAGTTTTTAGAAAGGGTTTTTGAATGAGAAATTGGAGTCGCCACTTGGTAATGATTAAGGTGTACCAAGTCACCTAAAAAATAAATTTTTAAAGACAAAGTAGTAAAACCCTTTTAAAAACGACTCCTAGTCCACGTAAGCCAAAGAAAAAGGTTCGGGAGTCACGTTTGACAAAGGGGAAGGCAAGGATAGAATCCAAGGCACCCCTTTGACCTAGCCAAGGCTAGTTGCGCGACTTAACCTTACATTTCCTAAACTTCTACCCAATGTATGTATCGCACGTTGGATATGACTATATGAATGCAAAACGGAAAGGAAAATGCAATCCTAAATTCTACGATGTCTCTTGTGAGGCTTTTGGTCCCAAACCACATGAATTGTGGCGGCCAACAAAGGAAAACCTCATAGAGGTCGATTGATGCAAATGGTGACTCAAGTGCAAGTGTGCAAGTGTATGAAAAGATTCATGTATGAAATGGTGTAAAAAAATAAAGTGTTTGTGTGCGCATGTGTAAAGAAAGTTCACGTGTGAATTTGGATGAAAAATCAAAGTATTAGTGTGTGAGTGTGTAAAGAAAGTGCACATGTGAAGTATTAGTGTATGAGTGTGTAAAGAAAGTGCACGTGTGAATTTGGATGAAAACTCAAAGTATTAGTGTGTGCAAATGAATGAAGATAGGATTATAAATATATATGTGAAATTTGAATTCTACTTGTGGAGTAAGATGAGTAAAACATAGTGAAAAATATGGATTGAGAAATGTGGGAAAAAGGGTGATTAAAAGAGCATGGAAGTGAGAAAGAATGAAAGTATGTCCCTAAGGGAATGCAACAAATTGGGTACGGGGATGACGCCTGATTTTCGACTTTGATTTTCCTTCGGATTAGAAGGTAAAACTAGCGTGCTAAGGCTATCGAGTAGCCACACTCGCTCGTTTCCCTTATCAAGAGGGGATTTTCACGCAAATGAACCCTAACTAGCATGAGATGCAAGTTCTAAAGTGAAGGGGAAAGGGTTTGAGGAACATACCAAATGATAAACTAAGGAAAAATGCGTGATATGTGGTGATCATGCACTTAATGAAAAAAAGAAAAAAGAACCTATTGGGTCTAGCATTGGACTAGCCCATTCTATGACATCCTACTATCATTAGATTGGTGAAAAAGATGAACCACAACTAGCGTTGGACTAGTGTGGTGACGTACATTCATCCATTCCATTCATCTATACTACAAAAAGCGAGTAGACATGCAAATCACCTAAATCATGTAGCACTTATCATGCTTGACTAGATGCAAGATCCTAATAAAGCATTTAACATATAACACATAGGCATGCAACCATTACATTTGCTAACTAAAACAAAGGGGAAAGGGAAAATGGACCAAATTACTTGCTACGCCCTATCTATTACAAGCCAAGAGGTGTACACATACCCCATTAATAAAAATCAAAAGTAAATGAAATAAATGAAAGGAAATAAGGAGAGGCTAGGAAAGCAAGTAGACATGCAAATTTCAAATAGCACATTAGTCCACATAGGAGAGAAACAAAAGGGGTAAAAGAGATTATACCTCCCCGTTGGTGATACTAAGGAAGTAAACAAACTCAACTTGGCTAGAGTCACCCAAGAAAAGACTAACTTAGGCTAAAATCACCAAAAACAAAAGATTAATGCACCAATTTAGTGATAAGACATAAACTAAACAATTTGAATCCACCAAAACATCAAACTTTCCCTCAATTGCAACTCAATGAAGTCAAAACTACTTAAAGACCAAGGCAAAAGGCATGATCATCCAATCCCCAAGCATAACATCTACTAAAGACCCAAAACAAGCGTTACTCAAACATTCAAGTCCAAATAAATCGTTTAAGCACTTCAAAGATTCCAAAAAATAAAGAAAAAGCCAAGACAATGATTGAAGTTGTAATGATTTTAGGACTTAATTACAAGATACTAAAACATGCTTGGGCTTTTGTGGCACAAAGAGAAACTTAGAAGGATCAAATTGATTAAATGTTCCAATTACTTGGGCCTTAGTAGAACAAAAAGGGACTTGGGGGGTTAAAGAGCAATTTTTAGAAATTATTTCATGCAATTCATGCAAGCTACGAAGCAAACTTTCTGCAACAGAACTTAACAGTACAAGAAGCTTTTTCGGCAAAGTTCTGCAGCATTCTCCCAACATGCCATCGATAATCTTTACAACTTTGATCAAACTTTCTCATACCCACACCCCAAGTTCTAAATTAAACCACATAACACATGACTTTGGCGTTCAAACAAGTAAAAAAAAAACTTGGAAAGAAATGCAGGCATACGAAGCTTTCCTTATTTCTGCTGGTTTCTTTTATTTATAACAGGTTTGGGCTTTTCAAACATGCAATTTCAATCCCTCCTAACGCAACTAACATCTCCGCTAACCAAACGTTCAGATTAAACAGCAAGACAGACAAACTTTCTTTTTATTTCTGAACATAAGAAACTAGAGAGCAAGAGCATTCAAATCTAGCCAACCGAACTTCTGAAAAAAAAAAACGTAAAAGCAGGATAACACAAAGAATCGTTTCAACATTCTGCAAAACTCAATACTTCCCTCCTTACCCAAAGCTGAACCCAAAATAAGTAGAAGCAAAGAGCCTAGATACACACAGAACTGGTATTGCCTATGAACACCAAATTCTGCAAACCCATCCTTCGACTGAATAAAATCTCAAACAGATCAAAAGGACGACAGCTACAAACAACGGACATAACATACAGCAAGCATCGTGCAGACTTGCTGCAATTTCAACCGACCACATGCGAGTCTATTAGCTAACCCCCACAAGAATCTCGACCCAACAAAAGCATCACATAACACTACAAAGATCAGAGATTCAACAATCCTTCTCTTTCTCACCAGATTCACAAGGCAAAACAGATAACTTTTGTCAAGTTTTCATTTTTCGGTAATAACTCTACCAAATATGCAATCCAGAAACCAAATAAGAAGCTAATGAAAACCCAACAACATCCAAGTCCTCTTAATTCAAAAAAATCCAATTTAATCACAAATCAACATGGGGAACATCCCAAACCACACATCGACAAACAACCCAGCAAATGACCCCAAACTCTTTGTTTGCTAAGCTTGCATCCTCGTAGGAATCGTATAAAACTAACCAGAGGAAAAGCTAGAGTTACCTGAAGATGTTAGCGTGATCGAATGAAGGCGATGTGTTTCTAACGAGTCGCAGGTACCACTGAACGAGGCTCAGAAATTCTGCTGAAACTTCAAATCTGGGTTCCTCCTCCACGAAGCTTTCTTGGTTCTCTCTCTTTTGTTCAGCCGAACGCCTCCATTTGTTCTCCTTCGTCTCTCCGTGGCCCTCTTCTTACCAAAGCTCCCTCTTTTCTCTCTTTTTTAGTTTCCTTGGTTGCGGCTGCTATGCTCACTCTAGCTTTCCAGAATTTCTTTCGGCCGTTCCTTCACTCTTGCTCCCCAAAAAACTCCCTATTAGCTCTCGGTTTCTTCTTTCAGAAACTCCCGTAGCTATCTCTCTTCTTCAGACTCCTTTCCCAGCCCGTTATTTTTTTTTCTCTTGCTCTCAGACCTCTCTTGAAAACTCCCTCAATCTCTCGGTCCTCTTCAGATTTTCAGCCGCCAATCCTCTCTATTTTCTCCCTGTCGGCTGCTGCTCACTCTGTTGCCTTTTATATGGAACTCCTAGGTTCCTAAACCCTCATACGAAGGGTGCTGATGAGGGGTTTGTCCTTGCCTTCCATCCAGCCCTTCGATGGTGCTGCTGAAATTATGCTTGGCACGCTGCAAAAAATTGCAGCGTGCATGATGCGGTTTTTTTTTTCTAACTAATTAATTAATTAAACAACAAAAATGATAATAATAAAACAATAATAATTAATGATGAAAACAACTTAATTAACATTAGATAAAAATAAACTAAAAACAACAAAAATGCAATTTTCCATTTTTTCATTTTTCTCATTTTTCACTTTTTTCAAAATAACTTAATAAAATAAAATGCCAAAAAGCTGAATTTAAAAGAAATAAACATATTTTTGTGAACAAATTTTCCTTTTCCTTTCTTTCCATGCTAATCTTAAACTTAAAAGCTAAAACTAAAAACTAAAACTAAAAGTAGATAAGAATAAATAGCAAATGAAATAGGTCAACTAAAAGGGCGAAAATGAATAAAACTAAAATATCATAACAACTAATAGTGCAAAACACACAATGACGAACTAAAATGCAAGCAATCTAAAATGAAAATCATGAAATAGATGATACATACAAATTATTCAAAATTTGGTGTCTACAGGGTACATTTGCTTGAGAGTCCCCTTTCGATAAGGGAAACGAGCGAGTGTGGCTCCAAAATAGCCTTAGCACGCTAGTTCTTCCTTCTAATCAAAGGGAAAATTAAAGTCGCAAAATTAGGAGTCATTCCCGTACCCGACTTGATGCATTCCTTTAGGGTCATACACTCTCATTCTTATCATATCACTTCCTCACTCTCTTATCCACATTTTCTCACTATTTATATCCTTCTCAATGCAAATGCCATGTTCACACATTTTTCCTCTTGTCACTTGTTTTTCAACCTCACAAATTGCACCCAATTGCACTTATATGTATCTACTATCATATTTTCATCCATTTGCACACAAACACCTTTATTTTCTCAATTTGCATACATGCACTTGTCTTACATTCGCACACATGCACGTTCTCTTACATTTTCACACTTGCATTCATATTTGAGTCTTCATTTGCATCATTCGCGACCTCTATGAGGACTTTCCTTATTGGCCGCCACAACTCATGTGGTTGGGACCAAAAAGCCTCGTAAGAGACATTTTAGATTTAGGATTGCATTTCTTTTTCATATCCATTAGTCATATCCAACATGCAACGCATATTTTGGGTAGAAGAATTAGGAAACGTGGGGCTAAATCGCGCAACTAGCTTTGGCTAGGGTAAGGGAGTGCCTTAGGCTTTGCCTTTGCCTTCTCCCTTATCAAATGTGACCCCCGATCCCTTTCTTTGGTTACGTAGACCTAAGAGTTCTTAAAAAGGGGTTTGTTTACTTTGCTTTTCAAAAAATTTATTTTTGGGTGACTTGGTACACCCTAACTCCATACCAAGTGGCGACTCCATTTTTCATGCAAAAAACCCTTTTTGAACTCTGTTTGGCCAAATCGTCGCATTTTCAAGTCCCACGGCCTTTTATTTTCATTTTTCACACGCGTTCACATACACACTACTTTCACACACACTATGAAAAGGTGGGGCGCGACAGTTGGCGACTCCACTGGGGACTTCCTAAGTGGGTCCAAGCATTTGATTTAGCTATTCTTTTCCTTTTTCTACCCTTTTTATGCATAGCATTTGGATATTAGGGTTGCATTTTTCATTTTAGGACTTTTTGCCTCGCGCGCGTATCAAACTATTCCCTCACTTGCGTATGTATGATTGGTTGATTGGATGTATGTTGTACTTGTTTTATCTCGCACTTTGCATTGCATTGGAGTGGGGGGACATTACCCTAGAGCCTCGCGTTGGTTCTCGATCCCTCCCCTCCAAACGAGTACTAGCATACGTGCATACGCTTTAATTATTTTTACCCCTAATTTTTTTCTTTTAGTGGCTTGTCATGCCACTCCACCATATTAGGATTTTAGGCGACCCACTTGGACGTGTGATCACGACACGATGTGTGTGTAGCATGATCCGATGGGTCACTCGACCTTCCGCTTTAAGCTTTGGGTTGATGGCCTTTAGCTTTTAGTCGAAAGTTGAGAATTTTTGATAGATTCACTCAAACACGTAGCCGTGACACGATGTGTGCGTAGCGGTGTTTGGGGAATCGCTTGAACCACCGACAAAAAACCTTGGGATTGATGACCCTTGGTTTCCAAGTCTGAAGGCTCGGGGACCTATGACCTATCGAGTCTAGGTGCATTAGTAAGCCAATACCGCATGCATCCATATTAGAATTGCCTTAGGATAGAGTTTGCCTTACCCTATTAGGGACACTATTCACGAGGGGAGGGATCCAACCCCTCTTTTCCTTTTGTTGTTTTATCTTCTTATTGCTTTGCTGCAACGTGTTATGTGAATTTATCTGATTGAACTAACTTTTCTTGGGTTTTGTCTCCAATTGCATTCATAAGCCCTAGAGAATAAGAGTCCTGGCATGGTACTCTCTAGGAGCCTACCCTATTTGTTGTGACACGTTTAAATTCAATGTTTCGCATGAATACACTTCATTTTAGGCTCATCCCGACATACAAAAAAGGGTTCCTTTAGGACACGTTTCATTTATGTATTGCATGTTTACTGGCTTTGATAAACTGGCATCATGCATAAACCCTAGAAAGGGAATGCCATTTAGGGGATCCCGTGTTAGGAATAAACCACCTCGTATCTCGGATACTTAATCCAAGGGGACTTGCACGTTTACATTTTGTACCATCCGAAGGGGTAGTGCACGAGGTAAGGTAGGATCCGATCATTTTCAAGAGCGATCTTTGGAATATGAGCGTCTAATAATCACCTTTTGGCCATTTTATCAAAATTGGTAAAGATCCCTTGCGTAAAGGACATTAATTTGAAGACATTTACCAATATTTCCTCACTGTTGAGACAATAAACAAATTGAGGCAAAAATTTGATTTTAGGAAGCTCATAGACTAATGCATCTCAATAATTTTGAAATCACCAATGGCCGGACAATTCGATCAATCCATTTGGCCAATTCATTCATTTTAAGACAATATCGTCGATTTTGAATAAATCGTCAGTTCCGTTCAATTTCATTTGACCAGTTTACCCTTTTTCAGGTGATCTAGTCAATTTTGAATAAATCATCCGATCCATTTGACCGATTTGCCTAGTTTTAGGGCAATATGGTCGGTTTTTGAATAAATTATCCTTTCACTCGATCGGTTTGATCAATTGATTTCATTCAATTCATTTGATTAGTTTAATTCATTTTTAGGGTTATTCATTCAATTTTCAATAAATAATCAAATTTCATTCAATGAATTTGACCATTTTACCCCCTTTTGGCACATCATGTGTCGAACAAAGCAAGCAATCCATTCCGACTTTGCCCTCATTTTTAGGACAAATGTCTCTTCTCACTCCAAATTGGCCAAATTTTTCAAATCATTTTCATTCAATCAATTGATCGGATTCGTTAGGTATGGTATAGTGCCTACCCTAGAGGATTGCATTTTCATGCTAGGCCTACCCTTGGCATCAAAGGGCTCCCCCATAGGACATGCATACCGATTTTACAATTTTGCTTACTAACTCTGGGTATTTTTTTTTTATTTTTCCCCCTTCCCCCTGCATTCATAAGAATATTGCAATAAGGCGAAAACATTTTTCTATATCTGATGACAATTTTGATCTAATAAAGTTTAAAAATTACAAGTATTACTTGATTCTTGGGCAGACCCTACAATGTGAATTCGAAAATTCATTTGAAAGCACTCGTGCAAAACCTCTAAGGGATTTCATTGCTCAAAGAAAAAGGGGCTATTAAGTGAGAAAAGTGTGTATACGCGTGTAAAGGAGTTCTTAGAATTTTTTCTCATATGTATTGCTTTAAAATTTTCTCAAACATTAGCAATAATGAAGCTTTTGTTCAGACAATTATTTGTCTTGTATAATACTCGTGTACATTTCATTTTTTATTGAGTTCATTAAGAGATTTCATGATGAATTTTAAGAAATAAGACCGAATTGAGTTTTTTCAACCTCCAGCCTGAAAATTCGCAAGTGTATGCTTTCTAAAATCCTTGTTTACACTAGATTATTGATCCGAACTACACAATAAGAGTGTTCAAAATTTAAAAGAGATCACTCAGAAGGCCCATGAGATACCTTTCTCCTTCACTTAACCCCAAAATAAAATCAGTCCCATTGATTGATAAATTGCAAATTGGGGCAACCTCTGCTTGAAAATGTTCACCGTGTCTAACCGATTCAATTCACATCTAAGTGAAAGCAAAAATGTGCATTATTCTTATTTGTTTGGAAAATTTGGAATGATACTTCGAGCGTTCGTTTCTCTACCTATACAGATTTTATCATTTGCTCTCCCATTTGAGCCTCTAAAAGAATAATTTCGTTTCAAATAAGCGCCTTGATGATCACTACCCTTCATTGGAAAATTTTCAAATATCAAAAAGGGGAATGAATTATCAATGACCATTTCGTTGCTTTGGTTGTCATGAGATGTAAGAATGATACTTTGGCCATCATTTCTACAACCTAAACACTATTTATCCCTTGCATCCTCATTTGAGCTAAAATTGGTGATTCTTTTCAAAGCACTTACGATCGTACCCCACATTGGGGAGGGAGATTGGAGAATTTTCCAAAAAGGAGAAAAGCAAAAATGCTAGAATAAGAAGGGAACCGCAAATTGGGGAAATTTGATTCCACTTGGGTTCTAATTTTGAAAAAAAAAGAAGAAGAAAAGAAAAGGAAGAGATTTGTCCGCACGGACCGCCTATGTTTCACAGATATGGATAAACAAGGGTCTTCCTCAGTCAGTTAATTCAGATACATGTCAGAAATTTCCCATTAATGAAAGTTTCCTTTCAGAGTTATTGTAAGGAACGGAATACAAGTCAGGCCATTTTCTTTTCCAATCAAACATTCTATCCCTAGTTATCCCTTTTGGGTCTTCAGAATAAATTATTTCATTTGGCAACCCCTGAAAATCGCAAACCCCTCACTGGGGCAAGTTTGAGTTGAAAAAGAAAAAGTTTCAAGAAGTGAAAAGTGATAATGCAACAAAATCAAAAGCAAAAGAAGAAAAGAGAACCTCATTTCAAAAATAAACTGGGGCAAATTTTGTGAAAGTTCAAAAAAATGGCAGAAGGCCGAAAAATCGAAAAAAAAATGAAAGAGAAAAAGCCTTAATTGAGCACAAGCTCTGGCAAATTTTGATTTAACCCTAAAATAGGGTTGGCACAACAATGCGATCTCAGATTACTTAAACCACTATTGAAATCTGCCTTCAAGCCTTAACTTTTCTAAACACCCCACCAGACCCCATTACAAAAGCTGAAAGTCCTGACTTCTGTTCTTTACAATGGCCCTGTCAAGAAAATTTCTGATGCCGGAAAATTTTAGCTGTATTTCTGAATTGCCTGGGTATGGGGTTGACGCTACTCACCATGTGAAAATCCACCAAGTTGAGGGAAAGGAAAAAGAGGCAAAAAAAAAAAGCAAAGCAAGAAAAGTAAATGCAAGAAAATGCAAAAATTTCGATGCTGAAATCCCTGTTGAGTGATGATAAAAGTCAAACAAAGTCCCAGATCTTGGAGTCCAAAATGAGGGCAATTTTGAGAAAAATGCGATCTTCGGTGCCATGTCCTTGAAAATTATTTCTTTTAACTATCGCTTTCAAGCCACATTACAAGCTAATAAAGTCCATCGTTGACTTATTCCTTCATGACAATTCAAAGTGAGGATTACGCTCATAAGAAATCCATCAATCATTTGTGATCATGGGGGTATAACCAGTTTTCACAGGTTTAGCTATCGTTCCTACCCATTTGTTGCAAGCCTAAAAAGCTTATATGTTGACTAAGTTTTCTCAAGAAATAAGGATGGACAAACTATTTGCTTTCACTAAGATGTGATATTAAATTGGTTAGATACGATTTGAGCGCAAGAATGAGACAGCTTCTGACCTTCCATTTCCTTAGCCATTTCAAAAATAAAGTCACTTGATTGGTCCTGAAAGAGAGCCAACAGGAAATGGTGACCCATTACCCAAAGCATCGATGCTAAAAGCGAGGAAGAAATCTTTTGTGATTTGGCATTATTTTGAGAAATTCATCATGAAATTTTCTGTATGAGTTAAGCAAGACGTTCAATTTTCTTCACATTATATAGAAAACCCAATTTCTTACTTTGTTCAAATAAATGGAGAAGCATCCAAACCAATTTTTGCAATCAAATGGGCCCATACTGGGGCAAATTTTTATTTGTGAGATTTCGTGAAATAAGCCCGCACTGGGGCAAATATTTTTTATAATCCATTTGAGGATTTCGTCAAAAAGTCAAGCAAGACTTTCAAATCAATCACACTGCTCTTTCCATGAGTAGTAGTTGCAATATTTTAAAATAAAGTGCATGTTGTACTTTGGCAAGCCCCCTATGCAGGTACTCATGGCTGAAATCGATGAAGAAGCGTAAGTCAGAATCTTACGAATCAAGGCCTCAAGGAGGAGCGACCATGCCGTAATGCAAATCAATTGATCGATTGCACAATAATTGGTGGAAGTTTGGGCAAATTATTTTTGAAAAGATTCTCAAAAATCAAAATTGAATTTAATTTCTTGCTCCTTGACAAATTTCAATTTCTTGTTGATGAAATTTCAGCGCCCGCCGCGCACTCTTCCATTTCCCATTCTTGACAACCACATTTAAATTCACTGATTTCACCACCGTTAGCATCGAGTCTATCTCACTAACGTGTGCGTTCTTGTTCAACCATCGTTAGTATCGAGTCTATCTCACTAACGTGTGTGTTTCATTCTACCACCGTTAGCATTGAGTCTATCTCACTAACGTGTGCGTTCCATTCCACCACCGTTAGCATCGAGTCTATCTCACTAACGTGTGCGTTTTTGTTCAACCACCGTTAGCATCGAGTCTATCTCACTAACGTGTGTGTTTCATTGTACCACCGTTAGCATTGAGTCTATCTCACTAACGTGTGTGTTTCATTCTATCACCGTTAGCATTGAGTTTATCTCACTAACGTGTGTCTTTTATTTCAACCTCGGCAGAACGGGGTTCTATCCCGCTGACCGCTTATATCACGTTGGAACTGGGTTTTACCCCGCCAATCTCGACAGAACTGGGTTCTATCCGGCTGACCGTTTATACCATGTTGGGCCTGGACTTGGTGCCGCCAACATCGCAAAGTGCACGTTGGGTTTGGATTTTGTGCCACCAACTCCACTTTATCACGTTGGGCCTGGATTTTGTGCCGCCAACATCACAAAGTTTACGTTGGGCTTGGATTTTGTACCACCAACTAAGGCAGGCTCGGGTTTAATCCCACTGACCAATTCATCACACTGGGGCAAATTTTCGGATAAATTTTCGAGCAAGTCTTACACAGTCTCTTCATACATACCAGCATTTCTTTTACTCTGCCACTAGCCGTGGGTTAGTCCCACTAGTGTGCATTTTATTTTTATCGCCACTAGCCGTGGGTCTATCCCATTTACATTTCTGTCCAAGTCTATCCCGTGGGTCTATCCCATTTACATTTCCGTTCGGATCTATCCCGTGGGTCTATCCCATTTACATTTCTGTCCGGGTCTATCCCGTGGGTCTATCCCATTTACATTTCTGTTTGGGTCTATCCCATTTACATTTCTGTCCGGGTCTACCCCGTGGGTCTATCCCATTTAAATATTATTCGGGTCAGTCCCATGATTTTAAATATTATTCGGGTCAGTCCCATGATTTTAAATTTTATTCGGGCCAATCCCATGATTTTAAATTTTATTCGGGCCAGTCCCATGATTTTAAATTTTAATCGGGCCAGTCCCATGATTTTAAAGCTTATTCGGGTCAGTCCCATGATTAAAAGTTTGTTCGGATCAGTCCCATGATTAAAAGCTTGTTCGGGTCAGTCCCATGATTTTAAATTTTATTCGGGTCAGTCCCATGATTTAAAACTTATTCGGGTCAGTCCCATGATTTAAAGCTTATTCGGGTCAGTCCCATGATTTTTAATTTTGTTCGAGCCAGTCCCATGATTTTAAATTCCATTCGGGTCAGTCCCATGATTTTAAATTTCTCATTTAAGTCAGTCCCATTTTAAAAGTTTTGTTAAAGAGATCAGTCCTCATTTTCAAAAAGGTCAAGTCTTTCAAATGGTTTGCAGTTAAATAATCACAGGTGAGTATTTGGTATCTACGTCTTTGTCTCGAGTTTCTTCGAAACTCAGATAAAGAGGGGCAAACTGTAGACACCAAATTTTGATTTTAAACTTTATTCAATTTGTTTCGATTTTAGATTTTTATTTTTATTTTTGTTTTGATTCGTGTCCCTTGTTTTATTTTAATTGAGTTAAGGGTTTTTTTTTTGCACTAAAATTTTCGGAAAGAAAAGAAAGAAGAAAAAAGGGAAAAGAAAAAAAAAAGAAAAAAGAAAAAAAGAAAAGAGGAAAAGTCAATCAAAGGGACAAGAATCATACACATAAGCCTACTTTGGGGTTTAAAATCTTGGCCCTTCATATTAGGTTGAGTTTTTTTGAGGTGCCTTTAAAGATGAAAGAGCCGCAAGTCAAGAGGGGGGAGGCGACAAAAAGAAAGAGCTCGGCTGATGGCTCAAGGGGGGAGCAAAAAAAAGAAAAGGGAAAAAAGGGCGGCGGAGCTTGAAAAATGAGAAGAAAGAAACGAGGGGAGCAAGAGAGGGAGCTTCGGCCTTGAGAGAAAACAGAGGCGGCGGGGGAATCAGAAAACGAAAAGAAGAAAACAAAAAAGGTTGGAGGAATTTGAGAGAGAAAACGAAAAGAATGGCGGGCAGTGGAGAAAGGCTTCGGCAGAACAACGAAAAACAGAGCAAGAGGGGAAATTTGGAAAGGGGCTTCGGCCGACAAAATCAGAGAAAACATGAAGTCCTCGACACCCAAGACTTCGACTTCCAGCTGCTCAAACTCAATGAAGCTGCCCCAAGCGCAGCAGTTTCACAGCCAGATCCTCTTATCAACTGCTTCTCCACCTGCGTCTCTTCCGGGGATGACTTGAGCAGTGATGGCAGCGGAGATTTCCAACTCACCAGGCCGTCACCGTCCTCATCGGATATACATCACCATCATCTGCCAATCTTCGTCGAGCGGTGCTGTAAGTCCTCTCCCTCCTTGAGAAGTTTTTGTTTCTTTCTTAAGCTCAGGACCTTTAAGTTTCCCAAAGTAGAGAATTGCTTATTGCGATTTTATGCTGATTATACATGATTGTGGAATAGGCATGTTTTTGTATATTAATTAGACTGGGATCTTGTGGGTTTTGACTAATTTCTGGGCTGATTATGACTTCAATTAAGCAAAGAATCATTGATTTTTCTTTTGCTCATTTGCTGCTCGATGAAATGCCCAACCGAGGGTTCAACTTCAAAGACAAATTAATTTCTGTTTTTAACATTCGGCCAGCCCACGCTTGTCAAGACAGTTTATTTTCATGAAAGAAATGAAAGTTTTCTCTTTGAAAGATTCGGATGGGCTTGCTTGGCATCCGTTTGTTTGGCATCTTTTCTGCTGCTCTTTTGTTTGGCGTTCTTGTTGAATGAACTCCCATTAATGGCATTGTCTGGTAGTTTTAGATACTCCAAATGATTTGCAGAGGTTGAGGTTCATAGGCAATAGCTTTGAGTGTAACACTGTTTTTCGCATTTTGGTTGCAATCTTGGATGATGGGTAAACGTTGAAATGTTTCTTTGCAAATGTCAAGATGTTTTGAGTTCACATGTTTGAGTTCGCATGTTTGAGGTCTAAAGCATTGAATCATGTTGGGATATTTGCTGAAAAATAAACCACGAAGTTGCTGAATCATTTCTGCATTTTTTTTTCAGAATTTTCGTATGATATCTTTCCAAGTTTCTGGTCATTTGGATTGTGATCATCATGCAGTTTTTGTTGCTCAGTTTAAAATTGGGATGTTGGGTTGAAGAAAATCTAATCAAAGCTGTGCATTTGAATTGAAAATCTGGTCTGCATGATGAAAATGGAAAGAAAAGCCGTGGCTGGAAATTTGCAGCAAGCATTCCTTTCTGTTGCCTTCCTCGTACCATTTGCATGGCATTTGCATGAAACTCTTTCAATAATTTCACTTCGACCCCTTGGTTTCCAACCAATGCTGCTATGACCCAATCAATTGAATAATCTCTTCAATTGGGTCGTTGGTAGTTTTAATTTTACAACTTCATTGCTTGTTTGCTTTAATTAACTACTATGCTTTGTTTCAATTGCACTTAAGTCATGACTTTAGGGGCTTCATGATCAAGTGAGCTTTGTATTTGCGCATTTCTTTTAATTTTTCTCAATTAAAGTGGTGCCTTGACCTTTTCTTTGTATTGTGGAGGGCAAATAAGTAATTTCACTTCATTGGAGCCCCAATTTAAGGGAGGTACACCCTTTCCCTCATCCCTCATTTCTTACTTTATTTGACTCTACGTGCCTTATGTGCCTTTACATGCTTAATTGCTTGCCTTTTGAATTATTCATTTATTTTTAATTTGGCATAGTTATTTTAATTCAATTTTGATTATTTGAAAGGCACTTGAATGCCAAATTTGTAATAGTTAGGTATTTATTATTTATTTCCCCTTTTTTAGATTGTAGTAGGCTTCCCCCAAATGTAATAGTTAGGGCTTTATTTGCTTTATTTGTCTTATGTGTGTTTTACATGCCTACGTGTTATGTGTTACTTGCTTTCCTAGGGCCTTGCATCTAGATACCATGCTTAGGTGTTATGTGTTATATGTGATTTATGTGTTTATTTGCTTTATTAGGTTTTACATGAGTTTATTTGATTGTAATGAATGTGTGACGTTACCACACTAGTCCAACGCTAGTCGTGGCCCCCCTTTCCCGTCACCACACTAGTCCAACGCTAGTTGTGGCCCTTCATTCCGATTTTCCACTAGTCCAATGCTAGTAGGAATTCATAGATATGGGCTAGTCCAATACTAGACCCTTAGGTATCTCTTCTTGTTAGTACACATTTGCATGTTTCACTACATTTCATGCATTTTTCTTAGTTTTTTAGCACTTGGCATGCTCCTCCAATTCTTTTCCCCTCATTTTAGGTTTTTGCATCTTCATGCTAGTTATAGGGTACATTTGCTTGAGAGTCCCCTTTCGGTAAGGGAAACGAGCGAGTGTGGCTCCAAAATAGCCTTAGCACGCTAGTTCTTCCTTTTAATCAAAGGGAAAATTAAAGTCGCAAAATTAGGAGTCATTCCCGTACCCGACTTGATGCATTCCTTTAGGGTCATACACTCTCATTCTTATCATATCACTTTCTCACTCTCTTATCCACATTTTCTCACTATTTATATCCTTCTCAATGCAAATGCCACGTTCACACATTTTTCCTCTTGTCACTTGTTTTTCTACCTCACAAATTGCACCCAATTGCACTTATATGTATCTACTATCATATTTTCATCCATTTGCACACAAACACCTTTATTTTCTCAATTTGCATACATGCACTTGTCTTACATTCGCACACATGCACGTTCTCTTACATTTTCATACTTGCATTCATATTTGAGTCTTCATTTGCATCATTCGCGACCTCTATGAGGACTTTCCTTATTGGCCGCCACAACTCATGTGGTTGGGACCAAAAAGCCTCGTAAGAGACATTTTAGATTTAGGATTGCATTTCTTTTTCATATCCATTAGTCATATCCAACATGCAACGCATATTTTGGGTAGAAGAATTAGGAAACGTGGGGCTAAATCGCGCAACTAGCTTTGGCTAGGGTAAGGGAGTGCCTTAGGCTTTGCCTTTGCTTTCTCTCTTATCAAATGTGACCCCCGATCCCTTTTTTTGGTTACGTAGACCTAAGAGTTCTTAAAAAGGGGTTTGTTTACTTTGCTTTTCAAAAAATTCATTTTTGGGTGACTTGGTACCCCCTAACTCCATACCAAGTGGCGACTCCATTTTTCATGCAAAGAACCCTTTTTTAACTCTGTTTGGCCAAATCGTCGCATTTTCAAGTCCCACGGCCTTTTATTTTCATTTTTCACACACGTTCACATACACACTACTTTCACACACACTATCAAAAAGTGGGGCGCGACAAAATCCACGATGTTTCTTGGGCTAAGGAGGACTGAAATTTCTGTCTTGAATCATCTAAGGAAGTAGGTAACGATCAACCTCTCAAATCTTGATTTATGGAAGATCTATTGCACATATAAGCTCATGCATGCATGTGGGTAGTTTTATTTATGTTGGAAAGTTGATGTGTGGGCTTTATGAACTCCCACTATAGTTGGATGGACTGATTTGATGAGTTATGATGTTATTAATGTTAGTTTAGTGCTTAATCTAGTGGTATAATGTTGTATTTTTGAAGGAAACTCAAAGGAGGTGAAGAGGGAAATTTTTCCATTTCTGCCCCTATCTTTCCCGTGACCTTAGAGCATTTTTTTAGTGGTTCTAATGACTTGTTTCTGATGTATATGGGTAATATAGGTTGTGTACGAAGTTTCATCAAAATATTTCATGATTTTGTTGGCCAAATGTTGTGATTTCGGAAGTCTAGCAAAACTGGAAATCCCGTAACTGCCCTGGCAGTGTTTTTGTTTTGGCTATAAATTTTTGCTCCGATGTCAAAATCAAGTGCCGTTTGTGGCACTAGAAACTAGACATTCCTAGATTTCCAATGGTATAAAATGCATATCCTGGTTCCACCTGTGTAGTTTATACCAATCATTTGAACATGACTGCCCTGTTTCGCGTCTACACTGGGAGCTCTGTTTTAAGCAGCAAATTGGTGCTCAAATATGAGCTAGCCGTGGACAAATTTTGGAAATGATTTCTTAGCTTTATGAATCTAGTTTTCAACGCCACTGACCACGCTCAATTCCAAGTTGAATTGAATGAGTTGTGGCCGAAATTCGAAACTGGCTTAATGATTTGAAATCCTCATTTTGGACAGATTTGTGGCTAAACTTGATTGGGACTTGTTAATTCGAAATTCTTGGTATTAATCACCTATTAGACACATCTTGGATGTTTATTAGACATTGTCTACTAAATGTACTGTAACGACCCCACCTCCCCCTAAGGCGTACCAGAGGGTTTGGCGGGCCGCCTGCCCAGCTCTCGCCGGGACTCAGTCGTTCTTTAATCAAATCCAGAACAAATCACAAGAATAAATAGGGCAGCAATCCAAACTTAAAGTGGAACTTATATACATTGCTATCTCAAAAGGAAGTACAACCATCAAATGCACAAAGGTTCTCACTTCACCATACAACTAGCCCGTGCCAAGCACTAGGGCGAGAACCATTACAAAAGAAACAAAAGACCTAGACTAGGCTAGTCTATGCTCTCATCCTGCTCGCCGTCCCCTGTTAAGGAAAACAAAACTAAAGGGGTGAGCTAAAAGCTCAGTGAGGTTCCAAACAGATAATCAAACAATCAAACAATCAATTCAATACATTAAACATGGAGTATCAATAATTCAAGAAACATTTACAATGAAAAGCAATAGTAACATTCATTAAAAGGATACGGCTCACAAGGAGCAATTCGTTCATTCGTTCTCCTGACATTTCCCCTTATTCCTCCAATCATTTGAAAATGCATTTTTCGTTTATCAATAAACCCTCGTTCGTTCGTTCGTTCGTTCATTCATTCATTCACCCCCGTCCTGGCCGTTGGCCAGTCTCCACCAACCTACAGGGTAATACTCGAGTATACCAAACGTTCACCCAAGTCCCTAATCGCCCGATCGAGTCCGCTTCTGGCTCGAGACGACCGGTAACAAGGGCAATGGCCAGTTCAGCCCAAAAGGCTTACATTCATGCGCAAGTAACATTTCAATCATTAAATCCTTGAAAATTGCACAGTTATTTAGGTCGAGTGCGATAAAGTACACACTCACACACTCGCCTAGAAAGCTCGTTTTGGAAATCATTAAAAGCAATTAACACATTAGCAAATGATAACAACAAGCCATAAAGTCAAATAAGGAACACTCACCTAGATATGCAAAATAACGTGCAAAATATCCTTTCGGATATTACCCTTAGTCACCAATGAAACCTAAGGTTGAACAAGAGAACATATTACAGTTTATCGAGCAAAACATTTAAGGGAAACAAAGAAACCCGACTAATTAGGAATAAAACGTGTAAAGATGACTTTCAAGTAAGAAGAGGGTTGTTTGAACCCTAGGATGAAAAATCATGTTTTCAAATGGAAAACCGGTCATGGTATTGGCCAAACAAAAGTATACAAGTTCAAATAGAAACCTAGCCCTCGAGCGAAAATTTGGGCAGCACGCCCTTTGTGTTTACCTAATTTTCCAGCCATTTTGGCTTCATTATTTTCCTCAACCACAACCCAACATCACACATAAGCAATTAAAGTCAAGAGCCGTTCCATAGGCTCACAATATCATAAGAATAAGAATTACAACAATCACAAGTGCAGAAATTCAACTTAGCACAAGACAGATTTGACGTACGAATGCGGAAATAACATATCCGAAGTTACGCTTATCGGATTGAGACAAAACCTATGCCGTTTCGAAGCTAAGACACAGAGTTACAACATTCATGAAGGTCACTTAGTCCAGTTCCTAATGTAACTTAGTCAAATTCTCAAATTACTAAACCAGAAACCAATTCGTCGGCTGTTTAAACGCAGAATACTGTAATGGACATATCTCAGCGTACACAAGTCCGAATCAGGTGTTCTTAGAGGAATTTGAAAGCTAATTCAGAATACTACAACTTTCATGTTTTGGCAAAAAGCTAAATCAGAATGGATCCTAGTCGAAAAACGTGATAAACGGGACTTAACTGATCACACGGACTGCTTGGGAAATACTTAAAATAGTAAGGGTATTTTGGACTTTTCACCTCCTACATTGCTCCGATTGAGTTGAAATTTTGTAGGCACCTATAAAATACCATTATCTACAACTTTCCTTCTTTACCCTAAGGCCAATTCGGCCTCTAACACAGGGATTCAAATTCGGACAGAATGTTGGGAAAAAATTTCCAGATTCTGGAATTTTCAGTTTCTAGTGGAACTTTCCTTAATTTCTTGGTCTAATCCCTACCACAACACCTTATAACACTTCAATTGCAACATATAAGCATCATACAACAAATTGGGCAGAATTTCATCAAGCCCTAGTTCATCATATAAATTGGGGAAAACTTCCAAATTCATCACATCCACTTGCATAATCATGAAATCAAGCCAAAACTTAAGCTAAAACACATCTTAAAGCAAGATTCAAAGCAACAAAGATCATGATCAAATGTTGGTACCTCAAAAGCAAGGCTTGGTAGAGTGATCCTTCACCCCCTTTGATATTTCTTGGTTCTTCAAGCTTCCCAACTCACACTTAGTACTTTAATCGGTTTAGAATTGGATTTCTTACTTGGGTTGAAGCAAATCAAGAAGGAAATTTTGTTTATCTTGCTCTCCTTTTCTCTCTCCCTTAGCTCGGCACTTAGCAAGAAAAAATGAGGGAAGATGGAGCTTAGTTATCTTATAGGAAGACAAGAAGATTAGAGCTAATTGTGACCACAATTTTTGACCAACACTTGGCCTAATCTTGACCACAAAATTTTTCTCTTTCTTTCCCTTGCATATGAGCCACAATTTCGGTCAAGCTTGCCGCCAAGAGAGAAGATATTTTGCTGTCAAGCTTGCCGCCAAGAGAGAAGATATTTTGCTCAAGTTCAATAAATTTGTTTGGTAAGGAAAAATGGTGGTCAAGCAGTGCGTTCAATCGGTAGTGCGCGGGACCCGCCGGTTCGCGCCGTTTTTCTTAAAACTCACGTACTAGGGTTTTTACTTCCCATTCACTAACCTTATATCATTGCTACTAGTCACATATTATTTCCCACTTAAAAGTCACTTTTAATCCCCAAATTAATTCTTACTCTGTACCGAAAATTCATCCGGCGGAAAAATCGCGAAAACCCTAATTTCGCCCCAAACTTGAAACCGAAGCGTAAAACCCTATTTCTAGGTTTATCTACACTTAATGTGAAATATTTGGGTAGTGGCCTTTGATAAATACTAATTTTCAAATAAAAGGGTATTTTTGAGGAAAAATACAAGGAATTTGCGAGTCCTCACATGTACCATGTTTGAAAGGATTTTATTTGGCCAAATGCTTAGAAAAAGGAAACTCATGTACAAGGCAGATTTGCCTTGGAAATTTGGAAACTTTGGTGATCTGATTAACCAACTTTCCGTGCGTACTTTCCATGAAAATTGATAGAGGAATAGCTTTTATATGGTAGTATAATACTACCAAATTTGTGCCATTTCGAGTTCATTTTGATGCCCAAACAAAGTCACAAAGTTTGTAAATTGAACCTGGAAATTTGCCTAACCGTCTCAAGTTTTTAGCAAATTTGATCTACCACATCTTGGTGCTCGAAACTCCAATTCTTGTTCTGCCTTTTGTGTTGAAAACTTTGCTTGTAACTAAAATTGATTTTCAAATATCAAAGGCTAGTTCGCATTGTAGAATTTTTGCCAAATTTTCAAAGTTGGCCAAAAACCAACCCAAATCTGTCTTGACTTTCCAAAACAGCAACTTTGAGCCAATTTTTGAATGTCTTCCATTTGGAATCTTGAAGAAATGTCTTCTAGGAACTTTTAGTACTTTGAAACTAGTTTCCAACGGTACCAAGTTTTCCAATTTTGGACTTTCAAAGAGTGAGTTATGATTTTTCAAAAAATACTCTAAAATTCATGAATTTTGGCCATTTTGAAAACAATCCGCGCGGGAAACTATTTCATAGAATCCGGCCGTGTATCCGGCCAGTTCTTGGCCGGATAGTTGGCCAGATTGACGTTGAGATTTGAAAAAAAAAAAAACAAATTTGAGTTCTTCACTGCCTTGAATCCGACCAGAAATCCGGCCGGATTGTGACGTGGCATTGTTCATTTCGACTTCGGTCGTTCGTTTGGAAAATGATTTACTTGATTTCATACCTACTCACTTCCCTCCAATGATTTTAAAAATGAATATTATATTTTCTTATGTTCTTGACCCCATTTCTAAAGCCTTGATTTACAAGGAATTTTAGGCCATTTTCACGATATTTTCTAGATTGTACACGTGTACGATCTTCCGTGATAATTGGGGTTTATAAGTGATAGTTCATTATCAATTACTCAGACACCCACGAGGACCTTCAAGAGGATCCCACAGTGAACACTTGAACCTCGAGTGACATTCCTTCTTGTTTACTTGGTGAGTGTCAAGTGCATGATTACTTGAACTCCTGTGAACTTGATACATGCTTACTTGTTATCCATGACTTGAGATTTTGAAAATGGAGTCGAGTGTGTACTTTATCGCACTCGTTCTCATTTGAAATGAATAACTCATGCTTGAAATGCTGGAATATATCAAATGCTTGAAATTATCAAATGTTTGGATATATCAAATGCTTGAATAACATGAAATAGTAGGCTATGGCTGCATACGTCGCTGGAGTGAATCTCCTCGACGTTCACATGTTACATGGGGGACGCCCAAACTCATAGGGTGACCTTGGGACTCGAGCCGGCATGGGCTTGGTCGGGAACCTCGGTGAGCCATGAGAATTACATGATAAGTTTGATCTATTGAGAAATCTTGCGTGGCATACTCATGGAGTATCGCCTTATAAATGTCGTGTGGGCCCGGTGCAGTATACGGTGGACGGGCATGAGAAGTAAGTGGAGATCTATGGATTTGAAATACCGACCCGATTGACGGAGAGTCATCGCAGGAAGGTATACGCATAACATTGGCAAAGCAAATGGAACTTAACTCCTGAGAGCTACCATATCCTTGAATTGTTTCTGGTTACATTTCATTGAAATTGTTAACTACTCGCACTTTATCATTTGACCTGTTATTTGGGCTTGCTACTTGGACTATGTGCTTGCATGTGTGTTTTTGGCCTCACGAGCGTTTCGCTCACCCCGTAGATTTATTTTCCTTAACAGGATTGGATTGAGAGTAAGACTCGAAGGAGCCATGAGATGTACTTTTGAAACCCCTATTGAATGCGCTTTGGTTTTAGGATTTCCATGTAATTGACTAGACTTTTGACTACTTCATACTTTTGGGATTGTTGTATATTTTGAAATTTTGATGTAAGAATTGGATAACTGTTGTATTTTGGAACTCGTGATGTAAGTTTGATTGTTAATTGTGGAAGCGACTCTTTTTCTTACTTTATCTAGTTGTGATGGCTAGTATTTTATTAAACTTGAACGGAATTTGTACTGAGTCCTGGCGAGAGCTGGACAGGCATCCCGCGAATACCCTTTGGTTCGCCTTAGGGAGAATTGGAGGCGTCACAGTAACTCTAAAATTCATGTCTAGACAACTATATAAAGTATGAGAAAGTATCGTAATATGGAAGTTTCTATTTTTGGAAAGTTTACTAATTTGGAAAGTTCCTCTTCTTTTATAAAGTTTACTAATTTAAAAATAATTATTCATAATCATACTTATTTCAATTTTATTACTATTATCTTTATTATTTTATTTTTATGATCTTGATTATTATAATTTTATTATTGCTATTATTTTATTTTTATTATTATCTTTATTATTTTTTATTATTATCATTATTTTAGTATTATTATTATCATCATCATCATCTTTATCATTGTTGTTTTATTTTATTTTCACTTATATATATTTATTAGTTTTATCACTATTTATATTTTTACTTAATTTCATTTTTATTTTTATTTTATTTATTTATTATTGTTATTATTTTTTTTATTTTATAATAAAAATTTGTTTAAATATCTGAGACTTATTTTACTCTTCATAAATTTTCCTTCTAATATTAGGTTAATATGTCCTAGACTTCTATTAAATATCTTGGACTTAATTAATTAAACATAAGCCTTAAAACTTAATTTATAGCTCAAAACAAAATTCAGTTAGGCTTTGATGTTTAATAATCATGATAATCCTCAAAAGTTGGACTAGTCTTATACATGGGATTAGTTAATTGAAAATTTACTAGGCCTTTAATTTACTTCCGACCCAATTATACTTGCATTCTTTTAAAAATGGTTAATATCAGCCCAAGGTCATTTAGTCCAAACATTTCTTTGTTGTCTTCTAGTTTTAGCCCAATACTAATTTAATCTTGGCCCAATATCCAACTTAACAAAACCCATAAATAACCAACCATAGTTTGACCCAATTCTATTTTCTCCAAGCTCCACCCAAAAAGAAACAAACCGACCTGAATCCACTTCTAACTATCTTATCCAGTTCACTTATCCGACGCAATTTCTTGACCTATCTAATACAAATGGGTTTTCTTCTTTCTCCTAATTTCACAACACTTCTTTTTTCCAGAAACCCTAGCTTCCAAACTTAACCTTTAAACTTCATCACCAACATAATTATTATCCTCCTCATCATCTTCTTCCTTATCGTTGGCGAATGAAACCCTCAGCCTCCTCTACATGCTGCACCAGCAACAACAGCATAGCAGTAGCCGCTCACCACTATGGCAGCTACTTGTTCCCACTGGGCCAGCATTTTCTTTTTGTTAACGCCACCAGCAAAAATACAGGAGGAGGATCGATAGACCCTTCTTCGTCCATTGTTATACTGAAGTTTTGAGCTTCAACAATGATGCAAAAATATTTTTTTCAACCCAAACAACTTTTATCAACTACAAAATCTACCCTAAGATGAATTTGTTTTTCCTAACCAGACACGAATCTTTCTAATTTTCATAACAACTGTCGCGCCCCACTTTTTGAAATGGTGTGAAAGTAGTGGGTGAGATATGTATGTGAATGTGTGTGAAAGGGAAAATAAAAGGCCGTGGGATTGTGAAATGCAACGGTTTGGCCAGACAATATAGTTCAAAAAAGGGTTTTTGAATGGAAAATGGAGTCGCCACTTGGTATAGAGTTAGGGTGTACCAAGTCACCCAAAAAAAGTGATTTTTTGGAAAGAAAAGTAAACAAAACCCTTTTTAAAGAATTTTTAGGTCTACGTAACCAAAGAAAGGGATCGGGGGTCACATTTGATAAGGGAGAAGGCAAAGGCAAAGCCTAAGGCACTCCCTTACCCTAGCCAAAGTTGGTTGCGTGACTTAGCCCTTCTTTTTCTAATTTTTCTACCCAAAGTATGTGTTGCATGTTGGATATGACTAATGGATATGAAAACAAATGCAATCCTAAATCTAAAAATGTTTCTTATGAGGCTTTTTGGTCCCAACCACATGAATTGTGATGGCTGTGAGAACCCTGAAAATGGATATATAAGCTAGTGCATATTTCATTTGCATTTCTTTTATTCCTTAATAATTTCCAACATTACTTTTAATTGTTCGCAATTAAGTACGTAAAAATAGGTTTATGTGAAAAATAATATAATTTTCCTAAGTTATGAAATTTCTTAGTTTTGTTAGACTAAATGAATATCTTTAGGGTTAGATTAATTTTTGCCTTAACATAAAAACTTCTACTGGACCCAATCTGGAACCGCAAGTAAACCCTAATGTGCAAATAGCTGCTGCTATGCAGCAAATAACAGACTTGCTAGCACAAGTGGTGCAGCAACAGGGCCAAAACCCAAACCCTAACCCTGGAAACCCTGGTAACCATATCAAGAGCGAAGACAGAGCTCTCGAACGATTCCAAAAGTTCGCTCCGCCAAAGTTTGTTGGGGTACCCGACCCAGACGCTGCCGAAAGATGGCTTGAAAAGATGGTGGATATATTTGCAGCCCTACACTACCCTGACGAACGGCAGGTGACTTTTGCCGTGTTTCAGCTTGAGGGGGCAGCCCGTTCCTGGTGGAACGTAATTCGGCAGAAGTGGGAACGAGAACAGATACCTAGGACTTGGGTGAATTTCATCAGAGAGTTCAATGCGAAGTTTTTCCCTCCTCTAGTTCAGGAGAGGAAGGAAAACGAGTTCATTCGACTCCGCCAAGGAGCTCAAACTGTGGCGGAATATGAGAGCCAATTCACCCGTCTATCCAAATTTGCGCCCGAACTCATCATGACCGAGCAACGAAGAATACGGCGATTTGTCCAGGGCCTGAACGTAGAAATCCAGAAGGACCTCGCGGCAGCCCAAATTAACGCCTTCAGCGAAGCAGTGGAGAAGGCACAACGAGTAGAGAATGCTAGGCTCCAGGTGAAAAACTTCCAGGCGAAAAAGAGAGGATTTCCTGGAAGTAGTTCGGGGCAGGGGGATGAAAGTACCCCTCCCAAGTTTGGGCGGGGAACGGGAGGAGTAAGGATGCCGGGAGTGTCACAAGAGAGCCCGACAAGAGGAGGCTCGACTTCTATAGCACGCGGACCCTGTGGGTATTGCGGAAAATTAAACCACTCGGAGGACAATTGCTGGAAGAAAGGAGGAAAATGCTTGCGCTGTGGAAGTGCCGAACATCAGATTGCTAACAGTCCAGCTCGCCTGCTTGAGCGGAGAGGGACTCTGCCACCAACCACGACCCACCCTGACCAGTCGAAGGGAGACAAGGATGGATCGAAAGTGTCCTCTCGGGTGTACTCCTTAGAACAACATCAAGTCTTAGACCCATTAGAGGACGTGGAAGGTAAGAATTTACTGAATCTGGCCAGTGAAGGGGGTACAGATTTGTTAGCTAAGTATAATGCTCAATTTAATCCCGGAGTAGTCAATGATAAGGAATTTCGAGGACGAAATTCTTTTAAGGGGGAGAGAGTGTGAGAACCCGTAAATTCCCTAATAATTCTCCTAGGATTTTTCCCCTTTAAAGACATGTTTTCTACATTTTCTGACTTAGGAAAATTCTCCTGGTAAATTTTGTGAGTAATTATAGTTTTTAGATAATTTTTCTAGCAATGGGTAGTTTTTGAAAAATTACGGATATATATTGGACGTGGGACCCACTAGTGCGAAAAGTTCGGAAAAATTCGGCCAATAAGGTTAAGTTTTGGATACTGGTTGAAATTTATCGGGTGTTAAGAGCTAAGTAGAAGATGTGAAGTGATTGATGTGAGAGAAAAAGAAAGGGATAGACTTGCATTTAATGAAGTGACAAGTGTCACTCTTCCATTGGTTATGACTTATGACTTACTATTCATGTTTTTTGACTTTTGACCCATTTGGTTTAATATCTTAAAAATTAACCAAAATTCACTAATTTCTTACTCCTCCATGGCCGGCTCTTCCTTGAGCAAAGAAGAAAGAAAGTCTTCACCATTTTAGCTTCCATTTGGCTCAATCTTCCAAAAACAATTGCCTAAACTAGTTTCTACTCCATAAAATCCCTCCATTTGGTGCTAGTGAGTGTTTTGGTGAAGGTTTTTGGAGAAGCTAAGGTGTTCTACAACTTCCTCTCTCTTGTTTACTTGGTAAGTGGTGATTGACTATCCTCCTATACTTAATGATGTTTAATTTGTGCCTAGTGGTGGCTAAAGTGATGATATTTGTGGTTTATTTCTTGGTTTGAGATGAATTGGTGAAGTTTTCAATTTATTGGAGATTTTTCTGGTTTAATGTGATCATGATGTTGTGGTTATTTATGATGGTTGGTAATGAGGGGTAATGACTCTAGTATGTGTGAATTATTGATAATTGCAACCAATTTTGGGTTTGGATTGAAATGTGAAAAGTTAGGGTTTCATAACCCCCTTTTCTGTCCGGTTTTGTATCTCATGCTTAGAGGCCGAATTGGCCGTTGCTTAAAACATGAAAGTTATAGGTATTGATGTGTTTGAGGTGCCTGTAAAATTTCAGGTATTTGGAGTAGTGTAGAGTGAGATATGTCGATTTTACTGTTGCTGTTCTGGGTTGATCAGAATGTGCGAACTGCGCTTGTAATCGTCTGTTTTGACTGGAATTGCTTTCGATTTGGTTGTTGAGGTCTTCTGATGAAATGTAGCTGGATGTCTTAGCTACCATATGCCTTTGGAATGAATGCATTTGGACCTGTATAGACTGAGTTGGACTAATTACAGCATAGTGTGATTTGTAAACCTGCAATTACGGTTCTGGCTTGGTATTCTGCATTTTTGACCTAGTTGTGCTAGGATTTGGACTGAGTGGCCTTCTACATTGTTATAGCCCTGTCTTTTAGCTTCAAGATGGTGGGTTTTACACCCTCATCCGATAAGCGTAACGCATTTTGTGCCACTACCGCAAAAGGGGGACGAAAACTGTTTTTTTGTTAAGGTCAAGTTAGTGCATTGCTGAAATTTCTGGTTATCTATGCTACTTGTCTATGCATATGAAACCCTATTGGGGTTGCGATTGGCACTGCTTTATGACTCGTTATCGAGTCTCATTGTATTTGTTTGCTTGTTCTAGGAGGTAACGGTGGTGCACGACGTTCGTTTAACGACGGTGCATGAAATATCACTTTCTTGAGTGGTGAGTATACTACTCACTTAAATGTTACAATGTGGCTTTGTTATATGTGAATTTGATGCCTTGAAGGCGTATTTGGCTATTGGAAGTGATTGAGGTGAGGGTGTACTTGACCGCCCTCACCCCCTTGTGATTCCATTCATGACTGTTTACCGTTTTACTGAAATATTGCACTTGATATATGATATATTGAATTCCTATCATGGAAAACTGATTTGGTGTCGTTTGGACGAATATCCAACGGCCTTACTATATCACTGAGCTCAACCCCGTTAGGTAGTCAATTGAATCGAGCCGGCGAGGGCTTGGTCGTGAAAATTGACCTGCCACGGGGACTGTACTGGGGAACCTTGTAGTAATGAGACTCTTGGTTCCGGTATACTCGAGTATTACCAAAAGCTACTGATTGGAGTGCGGGCCCGGTTGGGGTATGTTGGGTGGAAGGAATGGAAGTAAAGTGATGTCTACGGTTTGGTACTTTTAACATTGACGGAGGGTCAATGAGGTTGGATCAAGAATGTAAGCGTGGAAATGGGCTCTTGAGAGCCGTCCGTATCCTTTTACCGACTTGTTTTACTTCTTAATTGTGTACTTGAAATGAAAGATTTTGCTTATGTGATCTTTGTTGCTTATGTGGTAGTAACTCACTGGGCTTAAGCTCATTCCGTTCCATTTGTTTTCCTTACAGGAAAATGACCACTTTTGGAAAGGTTATACTTGTTGGTTGTCAAGTTGAGCTCATGTAAATGTATCTTTTGGATAGCTCTTCGAATGAAACCCTAATGTGTATTAGGTTCACTTTCTTTTGATTGGCAAACCGAACATGTATATTCGTAATGAATGGTTTTTGATATGCCGCTTTGGCTTGAAAATGTTACATTTCAATGTGTGTATGTTTGGTTGATATTTGGTTGAATTTCGGATCAACTCGTATTTCAAACGGCAAAAGAAAATTTTGGCTACTCTCGGCCTAGTATCTGGATTCTGACGTGGCCGATACTGTTCATCATCGGCTTCGATTTTCATTTTTTTTTATTTGTGATTTTGACTTGTTTACGCACGTGGGCATGTTCCGGAACGTATTAGATCGACGTGAACTAATCCGTAGTCCTGGCGAGAGCTGGGCAGACTGTCCGCTAACCCCTTTGGTTCGCCTTAGGGGAAAGTGGGGCTGTTACAAGTGGTATCAGAGCCACTTCGCGTGGTCTCTGCGCGGAGTGAGACTGGGCCAAGTGGTGTTGTGGTCCTAATTTCATGAATATGTCTAAGTGCTCGTTTGAGCGTAAGTTATGAACCGGGCATGTGATAAGTGTACGAATCATTATCATGGGACTCGAGGAAGCTAGGTATGTATGTCGGGTAGGAATCTTTAATAAGGATGGTTTACTCTTGGGACCGGCCGGCTCGAGATGTGAATTATCTTAGACGAGATTCTTGAGCCCGGATATGAAAGATATGAGGGCCTAGGTTAGAAAGGATTTGGTGAACTAGAAAGGCGATTCTATGGAACTTCGTGTGGTTTGTTCGGGTGTGGTTAAGCGTGATCGACCTTGATTAAGATATAAATATTTGGACGAATCCCTAGAAGGGGAAAAGCTTTTCGTGAGTTCTTTTGCACTTGTGACCTAGGTGTCTATAGTACTTTTGGAGGACCCTTTTGTTTCATGGAATGACTTCGTATGTACTTGACTGACTGTTCCGTATAATTGCTTAACCTGGTTATGTGATCTATGTATACGTGTTATGTGTTTAAATGCTCTTCGCGGTAATTGTTTGAGTTACTTATTCTTGTTTCATTGTTCCTGTTTGGTGCTACGGAAAGGAGGGTTAGGTGCCCTTTAACAGTATATTTATTTGGTGACCTAGATTGACTTAGATTGATGGAAGGCACTCGGAGTGGTCGAGGTCGTGGACGCAGAACTAGACAACCCACACCGGTTAGGGGTACGGGGGAAACCTCTACTGGACCCAATCTGGAACCGCAAGTAAACCCTAATGTGCAAATAACTGCTGCTATGCAGCAAATGACAGACTTGCTAGCACAAGTGGTGCAGCAACAGGGCCAAAACCCAAACCCTAACGCTGGAAACCCTGGTAACCATATCGAGAGCGAAAACAGAGCTCTCGAACGATTCCAAAAGTTCGCTCCGCCAAAGTTTGTTGGGGTACCCGACCCAGACGCTGCCGAAAGATGGCTTGAAAAGATGGTGGATATATTTGCAGCCCTACACTACCCTGACGAACGGCAGGTGACTTTTGCCATGTTTCAGCTTGAGGGGGCAGCCTGTTCCTGGTGGAACGTAATTCGGCAGAAGTGGGAACGAGAACAGACACCTAGGACTTGGGTGAATTTCATCAGAGAGTTCAATGCGAAGTTTTTCCCTCCTCTAGTTCAGGAGAGGAAGGAAGACGAGTTCATTCGACTCCGCCAAAGAGCTCAAACTGTGGCGGAATATGAGAGCCAATTCACCCGTCTATCCAAATTTGCGCCCGAACTCATCATGACCGAGCAACGAAGAATACGGCGATTTGTCCAGGGCCTGAACGTAGAAATCCAGAAGGACCTCGCGGCAGCCCAAATTAACGCCTTCAGCGAAGCAGTGGAGAAGGCACAACGAGTAGAGAATGCTAGGCTCCAGGTGAAAAACTTCCAGGCGAAAAAGAGAGGATTTCCTGGAAGTAGTTCGGGGCAGGGGGATGAAAGTACCCCTCCCAAGTTTGGGCGGGGAACGGGAGGAGTAAGGATGCCGGGAGTGTCACAAGAGAGCCCGTCAAGAGGAGGCTCGGCTTCTACAGCACGCGGACCCTGTGGGTATTGCGGAAAATTAAACCACTCGGAGGACAATTGCTGGAAGAAAGGAGGAAAATGCTTGCGCTGTGGAAGTGCCGAACATCAGATTGCTAACTGTCCAGCTCGCCTGCTTGAGCGGAGAGGGACTCTGCCACCAACCACGACCCACCCTGACCAGTCGAAGGGAGACAAGGATGGATCGAAAGTGTCCTCTCGGGTGTACTCCTTAGAACAACATCAAGTCTTAGACCCATTAGAGGACGTGGAAGGTAAGAATTTACTGAACCTGGCCAGTGAAGGGGGTACAGATTTGTTAGCTAAGTATAATGCTCAATTTAATCCCGGAGTAGTCAATGATAAGGAATTTCGAGGATGAAATTCTTTTAAGGGGGAGAGAGTGTGAAAACCCGTAAATTTCCTAATAATTCTCCTAGGGTTTTTCCCCTTTAAAGACATGTTTTCTGCATTTTCTGGTTTAGGAAAATTCTCCTGGTAAATTTTGTGAGTAATTATAGTTTTTAGATGATTTTTCTAGCATTGGGTAGTTTTTGAAAAATTACGGATATATATTGGACGTGGGACCCACTAGTGCGAAAAGTTCGGAAAAATTCGGCCAATAAAGTTAAGTTTTGGATACTGGTTGAAATTTATCGGGTGTTAAGAGATAAGTAGAAGATGTGAAGTGATTGATGTGAGAGGAAAAGAAAGGGATAGACTTGCATTTAATGAAGTGACAAGTGTCACTCTTCCATTGGTTATGACTTATGACTTACTATTCATGTTTTTTGACTTTTGACCCATTTGGTTAAATATCTTAAAAATTAACCAAAATTCACTCATTTCTTACTCCTCCATGGCCGGCTCTTCCTTGAGCAAAGAAGAAAGAAATTCTTCACCATTTTAGCTTCCATTTGGCTCAATCTTCCAAAAACAATTGCCTAAACTAGTTTCTACTCCATAAAATCCCTCCATTTGGTGCTAGTGAGTGTTTTGGTGAAGGTTTTTGGAGAAGCTAAGGTGTTCTACAACTTCCTCTCTCTTGTTTACTTGGTAAGTGGTGATTGACTATCCTCCTATATGTGACGACCCCACTTCTCCCAAGGGCGAATCCAAGGGTATCGGCGGGCTGCCTGCCTAGCTCGCGCCAGGACTCAAAACTTAAAGCAATAAAAGCCAGAAAATTCAAAAGAGTTCTAGATACAATCCCAAAAGAGTTATAATTACATTCTCCAAAAGTACCTGCTCACACTATTACATCCTTATAATTACCACCAAAACCAAAACGTAGACCCTAAGGAGGGTCCTTATACAAACCACCAAAACTAAAACAAAACAAACATACTATAAGTCCAACTATTACAATCAAACCTAACTATGCTAGTGTGTGTACCAAAAGTCCCCGCGTCGGCCCCTGCTAAGGAAAACAAAAGGAATGGGGTAAGCCATATGCTTAGTAAGTAAACAGGGGCAAAAGCGTAAATTTCACGTAACAACAGTGACATAGTAAGAGTAAAGCAAAAGCAGAAAAGTAACATCACATAATAAGGATACAGGTGGCTCCAAAGCCAATTCATATGCCATGCGTGATCTCCTGCCGACACTCCGTCGACCACACTTAATGGTCCGTAGAACTTCACTTGTACACCCACCGACACCTTATCACCCTCACTGGCCAGTCACCTCACAAACTTGCCCGGGCGAACGAAATCACAAACTTGAGCTTGAGTCACAAGCTCGGGTCACAAACTTGGTCCACATACTCGGTGAACCGGATTCACAAACTTGGTGACCTCCAACCAGGTTGGACTGACTTCGACCAAGCCCTAACCGGCTCGAATAGTCCATCTAGGTCAAGAGCTCACCCCAAACTCACAAACTTCACAAAATTATTCAAAATCACCCCGAGCCACAAGCTCAAGGCTTTTAGTTCCAAAATGATTCACATACATATGTCATGTACAAATATGTGCGTAAATTCGGGTTTAGAGCGAATGCGATAAAGTACACCCTCGCCTAAGTGCCCTCTTCATACATGTCGAAACACATAAAAGCGGCCTGAATACTTACTCAAAATACCAAAAGCAGTACAAGAACAAAATCGCTTCGCGCGTTTTCGCTAGTAGTGGGCCCCACCGGCTCCGCCTAGCTCACCACGGTCTGAAATAGAAGATTTTATCACATAATATCACAAACGACTACTAACAGATCCAAAACAAGCAACACGGCAAAATTGGCACACGAAATTACGGAAACGGCAAAAAGGGCGCACGCGCTCACGCGGAACGGCAAACGGAAACGGCCAAATCGGCCATCTCAAACCGTTTTGATCAAAAGTTAGGCTAGGAATATTGGATCAAGGTGAACGAGACACCGTTTCGAAGCTATGAGGAAGGCCTACAATCCTCATGAAGATACCTTAAGCTAGATCCGAATCAAAACAGGTCCAAATCATGGAAAACGGTACCAGAAGTTTACATTTTGAATGGCAGACAGGGTCTGTTTACGGGACCATAACTCCCAGCTCACAAGTCCAAATCAGGAAATTCCAAAGGTATTAGAAAGCTGAGACGTAAGGCTAAAACTTTGATGTTTTGGCCAAGACCTGAATCCACTCAGAACAGAACGAAATTCGGGTGTCAAAATACCCGTCAGAACTGTCCAGATACAAGGCAGTTCTGACGATCGCTTTTGTTTCGGTCATAACAGGAGATACGGAACTCGGATTTCGACGTACTTTATACCGTTTCGAAGCTGAGACCAAGATCTAACTTTCATATGAAGGGATCAGCACCCAGTTCGTACATGATCAACACGGAAAAACCCACGATCAGAAACTAAAATTCAAAACGTACACAAACTAATGTCTAAAACAGGCCTGAGGGTTTGGTCCATAACTCAGGATACTCTAATCCGTTTGACCTGAGATTTTACAGGTAGATTCAGGACTTAAGAGGCTACAATATTGAAGAAGGCCACTCAACCCAATTTCGAGTGTAACTACGTAAAAAATGTAACATATTATACCAGAATCTCATAACAGGTTCACAAACCGTATTCTAGTGCAAACATCATAAAACAGCCTATATAAGTCCAAATCCAGAAATTCCAAAGCCATCCGAAAGCTTAGAAACAGGGCTATAAATCATCAGAAGGCCTGAACAACTGATTCTGAAGCATTCCCAACAAAAAAAACCAATTACAATCGCAGTTCCTACATTCGGGTAAAACCAGAACAGCAATAGTAATTTCGACTTATCTAACTCTACACTACTCCGATTGACCTGAAATTTTGCAGACACCTCTAAAATGTCATTCCCTACAACTTTCATGTTTTAAGCCAAGGCCAATTCGGCCTCTAACTAGGACCTAAAATTTCGGACAGAATGTTCTTATCAAAAACCCTAATTTTCTGAAATGCTTCCAAACCAGAAATTGATTGCAATTAATCACTTTTTCCACCCCCTAGAGTCGTTATATACCATTTCTAATCATCATAGATAGTCACACAATCATGCTTATATTAAAACAGAAAAATCCCCAAAATAATAAAAGTTCATCACTTCAACCATAAATCAAGAAATAATCCATAAACTTGCATCTTATACTACCACTAAGCATGATTTAAGCATCAATTAAAGGAGGAGGGTGATTCTTCACAACTTACCTTAAACACAAGAGGGAGAGAGCTATAAGTCTTCTTGGCTTCCCAAATACTTCCACACAACACCTCACAAGCACTAAACTAAGAGGTTTTATGGAAGGAAATCAAGATTAAATGGTTAGTTTGTGAGATTGGACAAGTTTGGAGCAAGAACCTTGGAAGCTTTTCTTTCTTTTCTTGGAGGAAGTGGAATTTTTGGTGATTTTTATGATTTATTTAGTCAATGGTAAGACAATGAATAGTGGTCTTAAGGTTGGACCACTCAAATGGTGACACTTGTCTCTCATTTAATGACTTGCCTACCTTTCTTTTCTCTCTCCTCCACCTATCCACTTAATACCTATAAATATCTCTTCACACCTATAAATATCTCTTCACACCCGATAATTTAAATCCAGTATCCAAAACTTAACCTAGTTGGCCGAATTTTTCCGAACTTTTCGCACTAGTGGGTCCCACGTCCGATATACGTTCTTAATTTCTCAAAAACTAACCGATACTAGAAAAATCGTCTAAAACCTATATTTACTCATAAAATTTATCTGGGGAATTTTTCTAATAAAGAAAATGTGGAAAAAGACGGGCGATAAATAAAACTCCACTTAAGCTTTCTAACATTGTGACACTAGAGGTTTACTAACCATTTTCAAACTTGTTAAACCTCTGTAAACTATAACGAATCCTATTTTTTCTTGTGCCAAAACACACACTAGAATACCGCAAAAACTAGGGTTTTATCGTAAGCAATGTTAGGGTTTTCAATCTTGGCCGAGATTAGGGTTTCTCCTTAGCCCTAAAACCTTAATTTAACCGTACAAAATAATGAATAACCCTAATCTCAACGTACGAACGGACTAGGTCCTCACAATCTCCCCCACTTAAAAGAATTTCGTCCTCGAAATTCCAACTTGCACTAATCAGATCAAATAATCCTCAAAAGCAGTCAAGTACACGACAGGCAATGCCTCAAAAGTTCAACCACACGAGTAGTAGCCGGTCTACAACCACACAAGTACTCAAATAAGTTCAAAAGCCGGGTTCAAACAAATAAGCTCAAAAGATTATACTCAAATATACATATTTTTACAAAGTCACACTAAAAATATACAAGTTATCCGACATCCGGTTGCTGCAAAATCCATTATTTACGTGAGCACTACGGCTCCAAAAATGTAGTCAATCACCGGGTAACAAAAGAAACCAGGCATACTGGTTATAACAACATAAACATGGCAGATATAACAAAATAAACATATCAGATAGTCAAATTGAAATCCCATCAACGGCCCTACGCGCCTCCCCTACGGAACCTACCTAATCCACTAGCACCGCCCTGGCGGCCCTAGGGTGCAAACCTAAAGAATAGGTCCAAATAGCTAACTTCAATATTAAGTAAGAACCAAATCGATTCACACTGGGACTGGCCATCTCCAAGTGCAATCAACTCAATCCCCACTTTGCCTTATGGAAAAATTACAAAAGTCAATATCAAAATCTTAGCATTCAATATTTACCTTAATAGCCAAGTATCCCACAGTCCGGCATCCTAAACTTCAAGCCTAGGATATACTACAGAAATCTGAAGCCTAAGCTCTGATACCAACTGTGACGACCCCACTTCTCCCAAGGGCGAACCCAAGGGTATCTGCGGGCCGCCTGCCTAGCTCGCGCCAGGACTCAAAACTTAAAGCAATAAAAGCCAGAAAATTCAAAAGAGTTCTAGATACAATCCCAAAAGAGTTATAATTACATTCTCCAAAAGTACCTGCTCACACTATTACATCCTTATAATTACCACCAAAACCAAAACGTAGACCCTAAGGAGGGTCCTTACACAAACCACCAAAACTAAAACAAAACAAACATACTATAAGTCCAACTATTACAATCAAACCTAACTATGCTAGTGTGTGTACCAAAAGTCCCCGCGTCGGCCCCTGCTAAGGAAAACAAAAGGAATGGGGTAAGCTATATGCTTAGTAAGTAAACAGGGGCAAAAGCGTAAATTTCACGTAACAACAGTGACATAGTAAGAGTAAAGCAAAAGCAGAAAAGTAACATCATATAATAAGGATACAAGTGGCTCCAAAGCCAATTCATATGCCATGCGTGATCTCCTGCCGACACTCCGTCGACCACACTTAATGGTCCGTAGAACTTCACTTGTACACCCACCGACACCTTATCGCCCTCACTGGCCAGTCACCTCACAAACTTGCTCGGGCGAACGAAATCACAAACTTGAGCTTGAGTCACAAGCTCGGGTCACAAACTTGGTCCACATACTCGGTGAACCGGATTCACAAACTTGGTGACCTCCAACCAGGTTGGACTGACTTCGACCAAACCCTAACCGGCTCGAATAGTCCATCTAGGTCAAGAGCTCACCCCAAACTCACAAACTTCACAAAATTATTCAAAATCACCCCGAGCCACAAGCTCAAGGGTTTTAGTTCCAAAATGATTCACATACATATGTCATGTACAAATATGTGCGTAAATTCGGGTTTAGAGCGAGTGCGATAAAGTACACCCTCGCCTAAGTACCCTCTTCATACATGTCGAAACACATAAAAGCGGCCTGAATACTTACTCAAAATACCAAAAGCAGTACAAGAACAAAATCGCTTCGCGCGTTTTCGCTAGTAGTGGGCCCCACCGGCTCCGCCTAGCTCACCACGGTCTGAAATAGAAGATTTTATCACATAATATCACAAACGACTACTAACAGATCCAAAACAAGCAAAATGGCAAAATTGGCACACGAAATTGCGGAAACGGCAAAAAGGGCGCACGCGCTCACGCGGAACGGTAAACGGAAACGGCCAAATCGGCCATCTCAAACCGTTTTGATCAAAAGTTAGGCTAGGAATATTGGATCAAGGTGAACGAGACACCGTTTCGAAGCTATGAGGAAGGCCTACAATCCTCATGAAGATACCTTAAGCTAGATCCGAATCAAAACAGGTCCAAATCATGGAAAATGGTACCAGAAGTTTACATTTTGAATGGCAGACAGGGTCTGTTTACGGGACCATAACTCCCAGTTCACAAGTCCAAATCAGGAAATTCCAAAGGCATTAGAAAGCTGAGACGTAAGGCTAAAACTTTGATGTTTTGGCCAAGACCTGAATCCACTCAGAACAGAACGAAATTCGGGTGTCAAAATACCCGTCAGAACTGTCCAGATACAAGGCAGTTCTGACGATCGCTTTTGTTTCGGTCATAACAGGAGCTACGGAACTCGGATTTCGACGTACTTTATACCGTTTCGAAGCTGAGACCAAGATCTAAATTTCATATGAAGGGATCAGCACCCAGTTCGTACATGATAAACACGGAAAAACCCACGATCAGAAACTAAAATTCAAAACGTACACAAACTAATGTCTAAAACAGGCCTGAGGGTTTGGTCCATAACTCAGGATACTCTAATCCGTTTGACCTGAGATTTTACAGGTAGATTCAGGACTTAAGCGGCTACAATATTGAAGAAGGCCACTCAACCCAATTTCGAGTGTAACTATGTAAAAAATGTAACATATTATACCAGAATCTCATAACAGGTTCACAAACCGTATTCTAGTGCAAACATCATAAAACAGCCTATATAAGTCCAAATCCAGAAATTCCAAAGCCATCCAAAAGCTTAGAAACAGGGATATAAATCATCAGAAGGCCTCAACAACTGATTCTGAAGCATTCCCAACAAAAACAACCAATTACAATCGCAGTTCCTACATTCGGGTAAAACCAGAACAGCAATAGTAATTTCAACTTATCTCACTCTACACTACTCCGATTGACCTGAAAGTTTGCAGGCACCTCTAAAATGGCATTCCCTACAACTTTCATGTTTTAAGCCAATGCCAATTCGGCCTCTAACTAGGACCTAAAATTTCGGACAGAATGTTCTTATCAAAAACCCTAATTTTCTGAAATGCTTCCAAACCAGAAATTGATTGCAATTAATCACTTTTTCCACCCCCTAGAGTCATTATATACCATTTCTAATCATCATAGATAGTCACACAATCATGCTTATATTAAAACAGAAAAATCCCCAAAATAATAAAAGTTCATCACTTCAACCATAAATCAAGAAATAATCCATAAACTTGCATCTTATACTACCACTAAGCATGATTTAAGCATCAATTAAAGGAGGAGGGTGATTCTTCACAACTTACCTTAAACACAAGAGGGAGAGAGCTATAAGTCTTCTTGGCTTCCCAAATACTTCCACACAACACCTCACAAGCACTAAACTAAGAGGTTTTATGGAAGGAAATCAAGATTAGTTGGTTAGTTTGTGAGATTGGACAAGTTTGGAGCAAGAACCTTGGAAGCTTTTCTTTCTTTTCTTGGAGGAAGTGGTTCGGCCAAGCTTAGAGGAAAAATGGGGAATTTTTGGTGATTTTTATGATTTATTTAGTCAATGGTAAGACAATGAATAGTGGTCTTAAGGTTGGACCACTCAAATGGTGACACTTGTCCCTCATTTAATGACTTGCCTACCTTTCTTTTCTCTCTCCTCCACCTATCCACTTAATACCTATAAATATCTCTTCACACCTATAAATATCTCTTCACACCCGATAATTTAAATCCAGTATCCAAAACTTAACCTAATTGGCCGAATTTTTCCGAACTTTTCGCACTAGTGGGTCCCACGTCCGATATACGTTCTTAATTTCTCAAAAACTAACCGATACTAGAAAAATCGTCTAAAACCTATATTTACTCATAAAATTTATCTGGGGAATTTTTCTAATAAAGAAAATGTGGAAAAAGACAGGCGATAAATAAAACTCCACTTAAGCTTTCTAACATTGTGACACTAGAGGTTTACTAATCCAGAGTTTACTAACCATTTTCAAACTTGTTAAACCTCTGTAAACTATAACGAATCCTATTTTTTCCTGTGCCAAAACACACACTAGAATACCGCAAAAACTAGGGTTTTATCGTAAGCAATGTTAGGGTTTTCAATCTTGGCCGAGATTAGGGTTTCTCCTTAGCCCTAAAACCTTAATTTAATCGTACAAAATAATGAATAACCCTAATCTCAACGTACGAACGGACTAGGTCCTCACACTATACTTAATGATGTTTAATTTGTGCCTAGTGGTGGCTAAAGTGATGATATTTGTGGTTTATTTCTTGGTTTGAGATGAATTGGTGAAGTTTTCAATTTATTGGAGATTTTTCTGGTTTAATGTGATCATGATGTTGTGGTTATTTATGATGGTTGGTAATGAGGGGTAATGACTCTAGTAGGTGTGAATTATTGATAATTGCAACCAATTTTGGGTTTGGATTGAAATGTGAAAAGTTAGGGTTTCATAACCCCCTTTTCTGTCCGGTTTTGTATCTCATGCTTAGAGGCCGAATTGGCCTTTTCTTAAAACATGAAAGTTGTAGGTATTGATGTGTTTGAGGTGCCTGTAAAATTTCAGGTATTTGGAGTAGTGTAGAGTGAGATATGTCGATTTTACTGTTGCTGTTCTGGGTTGATCAGAATGTGCGAACTGCGCTTGTAATCGTCTGTTTTGACTGGAATTGCTTTGGATTTGGTTTTTGAGGTCTTCTGATGAAATGTATCTGGATGTCTTAGCTACCATATGCCTTTGGAATCAATGCATTTGGACCTGTATAAACTGAGTTGGACTAATTACAGCATAGTGTGATTTGTAAACCTGCAATTACGGTTCTGGCTTGGTATTCTGCATTTTTGACCTAGTTGTGCTAGGATTTGGACTGAGTGGCCTTCTACATTGTTGTAGCCCTGTCTTTTAGCTTCGAGATGGTGGGTTTTACACCCTCATCCGATAAGCGTAGCGCATTTTGTGCCATTACCGCAAAAGGGGGACGAAAACTATTTTTTTGTTAAGGTCAAGTTAGTGCATTGCTGAAATTTCTGGTTATCTATGCTACTTGTCTATGCATATGAAACCCTATTGGGGTTGCGATTGGCACTGCTTTGTGACTCGTTATCGAGTCTCATTGTATTTGTTTGCTTGTTCTAGGAGGTAACGGTGGTGCACGACGTTCGTTTAACGACGGTGCATGAAACATCACTTTCTTGAGTGGTGAGTATACTACTCACTTAAATGTTACAATGTAGCTTTGTTATATGTGAATTTGATGCCTTGAAGGCGTATTTGGCTATTGGAAGTGATTGAGGTGATGGTGTACTTGACCGCCCTCACCCCCTTGTGATTCCATTCATGACTGTTTACCGTTTTACTGAAATATTGCACTTGATATATGATATATTGAATTCCTGTCATGGAAAACTGATTTGGTGTCGTTTGGACGAATATCCAACGGCCTTACTATATCACTGAGCTCAACCCCGTTAGGTAGTCAATTGAATCGAGCCGGCGAGGGCTTGGTCGTGAAAATTGACCTGCCACGGGGACTGTACTGGGGAACCTTGTAGTAATGAGACTCTTGGTTCCGGTATACTCGAGTATTACCAAAAGCTACTGATTGGAGTGCGGGCCCGGTTGGGGTATGTTGGGTGGAAGGAGTGGAAGTAAAGTGATGTCTACGGTTTGGTACTTTTAACATTGACGGAGGGTCAATGAGGTTGGATCAAGAATGTAAGCGTGGAAATGGGCTCTTGAGAGCCGTCCGTATCCTTTTACCGACTTGTTTTACTTCTTAATTGTGTACTTGAAATGAAAGATTTTGCTTATGTGATCTTTGTTGCTTATGTGGTAGTAACTCACTGGGCTTAAGCTCATTCCGTTCCATTTGTTTTCCTTACAGGAAAATGACCACTTTTGGAAAGGTTATACTTGTTGGTTGTCAAGTTGAGCTCATGTAAATGTATCTTTTGGATAGCTCTTCGAATGAAACCCTAATGTGTATTGGGTTCACTTTCTTTTGATTGGCAAACCGAACATGTATATTCGTAATGAATGGTTTTTGATATGCCGCTTTGGCTTGAAAATGTTACATTTCAATGTGTGTATGTTTGGTTGATATTTGATTGAATTTCGGATCAACTCGTATTTCAAACGGCAAAAGAAAATTTTGGCTACTCTCGGCCTAGTATCTGGATTCTGACGTGGCCGATACTGTTCATCATCGGCTTCGATTTTCGTTTTTTTTTATTTGTGATTTTGACTTGTTTACGCGCGTGGGTATGTTCCGGAACGTATTAGATCGACGTGAACTAATCCGTAGTCCTGGCGAGAGCTGGGCAGGCAGTCCGCTAACCCCTTTGGTTCGCCTTAGGGGAAAGTGGGGCTGTTACAAGTTCCAATTAGTTGCTAATGTTAAATGTTAATAAAAATTTCCACGTTAAGATGAAAACCAATGAATTTTAGATAAATATGATTCTAATATACTAAACATACTTAAGGCGTGAAAATTCGATAAATATATCCTTATCTTTCTTTGTTTTCATAATAAGTGCGTAAAAATAATTTTTATGTGCAAATTGACACCCTTGGATTTGATTATTATTTCACTTGACTTTATATTATTAAATCGATAAATTTCAAGTTAGACTAACTCTATTCCTTGAGAAATAATAATTGGAAATTCTAAGAACTAATTTAATCGCTAAATAATATAAGAATTACTAGGAACCTCAAATATTCAAGTTTAATCGATAATTATTCGATAAAAATGGTTTAGGTATATTAGGGTATAGTTAGGCGTTTAAATCACGCTTGGGGATAATTTTTTAGAAGTAAGTTAGAATTGAGAAATTAAGTTGAGGTTAGGGAGCAAAGTGAAAAGACTAAAATGCCCTTACAATCCATGCAAACCAAACTAACCCTCTGACAAGAATTCTAATCACCGCACTATCAACCAATTACATTTTATCCAATTCGATACGCAACCTACTCGTACACACGCAATCCTTTCTCTTAAACCACGGCACCACAATACCATTCTCTCTATTTCACAACTAAAACCACAATTCCAATTTCTTCTCTGCACAAGCAAACCGCAAACCATTTCCTTCCTTCTTAATACCGAGATACTACCTCTTCATCATCTCATTTCCTTTGCACAATTTCACCGCAGCTGCTACTCTTCCTCTCCACAACCACACCTCACCTCTTCTTCTACCTTAGACCGAGAGCATCCGAGAGAGAGGGTTACCTGGTGAGCTGCATCCGAGAGCAAGGGAGGAGGGATCGCAAGCTGCCATTTCTTCCTTTCTGTTCTGACCGTAAGTTGAGGGAAAATACCAGGAACCATCGCACCTTTTCTCTACCAGCTGTGGCCAATTCCAACTCCACTCAACCGAGCTCAACCTCACCACAACACCACTCTAGCCGCAACTCAGGAACCAAGACAACCGACTGCACTTGAAACCGAGAGCAAGGAAGGAAAAATTCTGGAATTTTCGTGTGCGAGAGTAGCTGTTATCTGAGGTAATTTTCGGACCAATTAGGTTGAATTCTAGTAGAGGAAGCTATATCTGAGCTTCCATGTAAGGATTGTGCAGACGGATGTTGAAATCAAACCATTAGAAAAATTTCTGTTCGGTTAAAATGTTGCTGCCGAGAAACTGAAGTGATATTGCAACTCCATTTTTGTTTTCCGTGACAATCTGAACACCTAAGTGTCATTAGCTGAGTGAAAACTTGAAGATTAAGACCCTGCATGTTGATTTGTGCATTCGGATGATGTGGTTAAAGCAGAGAAAAATTTCTGTTTTGGTTAAAAATTTCTGCCGAGGAGCTGGCTTGAAATTGTAGTTTTATTTCTGACTTCCTGCGACAATCTGAGTTTGATTAGGTGTTTAACTAATCAAAAACAAGAAGTTTAAGTTATCTAAGAACTTGCATGTGGATGATAGACAGCCGGATGGGAGTTTTAAGAAAAGAAGTTCGGTTATGTGCATGTTTTGGAGCTGCCGAGAGTTTAGCTTGTATATTACAGCCTGATTTGGTTCAATTTTATTGTTTGAGCTTACAACCATAATTATTTAGTTAATCACAAGTTAATTAGGCTCTGCATGCGGCTAATTAGTTAGTTTAAACCAGAAAAAAAAAAACGAAATCAAAGTGTAATCTGCCAAGCATGTTCATCCGAGTCAAGCAGGAAAATTTTAGAAAATTTTGATGTTAATGGTTGTTGTTTGAACTCGATTTCTGAACTGGAAATGTTTATTTTCTAGCTAAGTAATTGCATGAGGGAGTTGAGAGTTTAAAAGCATGTTTTAACCCAGAAAATAAAATGAAAACAGAACATCTCTTCATGCATGTTCATCCGTGGCTGATGGACAAAATTTCTGGATTTTTCTGGATAATTTTAGTTGCTGAATGAATCTAGTTTTGAAGTGGAAATTTTTACTAGCTAGCTAAGTGTTAAATGCTGAATTTGAGTACCTAACACCATGTTTAAACCAAGGGAAAATTTAATCTAAAGTATATTAGTTGCTGGAAAACTTTGGAAGCCGCAAGTTGGAACCAGATATTTCAGTTTGTTTTGGAAGTTTAATTGGTTTCTGGAAATTTATTTTATTTTTCCTTGGAATATAATGGTTTAGAAATATAGAGGAGTTGTAAGTATTAAGTTGTGTAAGTTGTTTAGCAATGATATATTTGATAAATTGAAGATGGAACCAGAAAATGTTGGTTTATACCTGCTGGAATTTCTTTTGTGGTAGCCGAAGGGTGAGTTGGAATCTTAACTTGGCATTTAATTTTTTTTTCCTTGAAACATGATGGATGGAAATGCCTGGAATATGTTGCTTGGAGTTTTATAAGAAATGTATGAATGTCCTGTTTCTTTGTGAAACTGAAATTGGGTTTGGATCGAACTTTTAGCTTACTTGTGGTTTAAATTCTTAATTGAATTGTGGTTGGAAGTAATTGGTGTTGTCAAGGGCTAATGATTGATGAAGCCCTTGGCCATTTGAATGATTTTATAAGTATTACTGGGTGATGAAATTTAATTGCTAGAATTTCTTGGAGGCCTTGCCTTTATTTTTATTTGTTTAAGCTGAGCTTGCTGAAACCAAGTGCTAATGATTGATGAAGCCTTGGTCATTCCTTTTATTTTTATCAAAAATGCATTTGTTGAAATCTAGGGCTAATGATTGACGAAGCCCTAGTGATTTGCTATGTGATTTTGCCATATTTGATCCATAATATGATTTCAAAACGGAATCGGAGCTGTAAAAGTCGTTTCTACCTTGCGAACTCGAGTAACCGTGATCAAATTAATCAAAAATATTTTCCAGCTAGTATTAAATTATAAAAACTCAATATCTAGTGTTTTGCCTAAAACTTTCCAACCCGATAATTTCCTTTAGCTCAAACTAGCCTTATTACCTTTGGAAAATGATTTTCCTAGTTTCTAAAACTCTAGCCTTGTTTTACTCCTTTTCTTTTCCCTAAGAATTTTCCTTGGCTAGTTAACTATAGGAAAAGTGCCAAAATACGAGTTTTAATAATTTTAGTTAAAAGCATAGGAACTTGCTCGGCAAGAAACCTTATTTTTAGGTAAAATAGTTTTAGTAATAATTTTTTGCAAAAACCATAGCTTTAAAGAAATGTTCAAAGTAACTTCCTAACGTGGATATTAAGAGGTTTGTCGACTTATTTCAAGAAAATAATACTAGTTACCCTTTTATAAGGAAAAGTATCTTAAGGAAAACTATAAGAAACATTTCTCCTACTTTTGTCAAGTTTTAACCTAAGGGACTCTTGATTCTTCTAAGGAAAAGTAGATTAGTAGTATATTAGATATACCTCGATGTCTATAAGCTTAAAAACTGAGTAGAAACTTATAGTTTCAAATTTTGGTTTTTAGGATATTGCGAGGACGCGGAATTCGATTTCCAACTTGATATCTGAACTCCACTCTTGGTGAGTGTCCCTGCCTGTTCTATGCTTACCTGTTTAAAGTACTTTCTTGACTCGATATGTGATAATTTGCAAAAACTGGTTTTTGATCCATCGAAGTGAGCTGTGTATACTTTATCGCACTAGCCGTTCGAGTGGTGACTTGTGCAAAAACATTTTTCTCCTGAATCCTTGATTCTAAATGTAGTTGCGTCGTTGGGTGAATCCCTCGACTTCTGAATCCAACTACCATGAATCTAAATGTAGTTACGTCGTTGGGTGAATTCCTCGACGCATGAATCTAACTACAATAATGTCGTTGGGTGAATCCCTCGACCAATCATCTACGGGTATATTTCGAGTATACTGCGTCCTTAGTCGGCGAGCAGGCCCGGGACAGGGGTATGAACGGTGACGGGTTAGGATTAAAATGAGTGGATCTACATGGATTATAAGTAGTGAGAGTTGACGGAGGGTCAACTACGATAAATGGTGATCAAGCGACGAAAATGGCTCCTGAGAGCCCATGTATCCTATCTTGTGCTGTTATCCGCTTTCCTAACTGTTTGAATTTGCTATGTCATTAACCGCTGTTTGTTATTACGTGATTGCATGTTTTGGGGCACCATTGAGCTTTAGCTCACCCCACGTTTATTGTTTTCCTTAACAGGTTCTGGAAACTGAAAGCTGGATGCTTACTTATGTTTTCCTTTTGGATTGTATTTGAATACTATGACTTATTTTGTGGGCTGTAATGCGTTATTTGGGGATAATGTACTTTTCTTTTGGATTGCCACTTGAAGCTGGAAAATGTGTAAACCCTAATTCGATTGCTTGGCTTGTAAGTTTGTATTATGGATTTATGTGTTTATCTATCCGGTTTGGTACGACTTTATACTTTGGTTCATAGCACGTGGGACGTTTAAGAGCCTTGACTGGCTAATTTATCACTGCTATCTCTAAAGTTAATGTGGATTTAAGGAAGATCTTATTCGGGGGAAATTGTTTTGTAATAGATTAGGATATTCTTCGAAAGGATTTGGGTTAGAATGCTTGCGTGAGTCCTGGCGAGAGCTGGGCAGACAGCCCGCCAACCCTTTGGTTCGCCTCAGGGGGAAGTGGGGTCGCCACAATGGCCAGTAAGGAAAGCCCTCATAGAAGTCATGAATAATGCAAATGAAGACTCAAGTATGAGTGTAAGTGTGCAAATGTAAGAAAAGTGCAAGTAAAATAAAAACAAATGTAAGTGCATGTGTGCCAATGGAGAGAATAAAGGTGTTTGTGTGCAAGTGGATGAAAATAAAGTATAATGGTAGTAAATATAAAAATGCAATTGGGTGCAATTTGTGAGGTAGAAAAATAAACAAGTGATAGAAAAAGAAATAAAATGTGCAAACATGGCATGTGGAGTGAGAAAAATATAAGTAATGAGAAAATGTGGATAAAAAAGGTGAGGAAGCGATATGATAAAAATGAGAGTGTATGAACCTAGAGAAATGCATCAAGTCAGGTATGGGAATGACTCCTAACTTCATGATTTTAATTTTCCCTTTGATTAGAAGGAAAAACTAGCGTGCTAAGGCTATTTTGTAGCCACACTCGCTCGTTTCCCTTACCGAAATGGGACTCTCAAGCAAATGTACCTATAACTAGCATGATGATGCAAAAACCTAAGATGAAGGGGAAAGGATGGGAGGAGCATGCCAAATGCTACAAAACTAAGAAAAAAGCATGGAATGTAGTGAGGCATACAAAAAATGCACTAGCGAGAGGGACGGGCCTAATGGGTCTAGCATTGGACTAGGCCTTCACTAAATGCTTTATCACAAGCGTTGGACTTATGAGGATCAAAAGGGAGGACCATGACTAGCATTGGACTAGCCATGGTATACGCGTTCATCCATCATATTCATCTATGACTATAGAAAGCAAGTAGACATGCAAGTCACCTATAAACACGTAGCACATCACACTTAGCATGCTCGACTAAATGCAAGAGCCTAATAAAGCAAATTAACACGTAGCAACTAAGCATGCAAGACACATAAGGCAATTAAAGCCCTAACTATTACATTTGCTAACTAAAACAAATGGGGAAGAGGGAAAATGAATAAAAATGCTCTCCAAGCCCTATCTATTACAAGCCAAGAGGTGTACACATACCCCATAAAAGAATAACTTGATAAAAGTAAAAGTAAATGAAATAAATGAAAGGAATTAAGGAAAAGCAAGGAAAGCCAAAGTAGACATGCAATTCTCACTTAACACGTTGGATCACATAGCGGAGAGACAAAAAAGATAAAAGAAGCTATACCTCCCTCGAAATGGAGCCCTAATGGGGTGAGTTACTTATTTACCCTCCAAAACAAAAGAAAAGGTCAAGGCATCATTTTAATTGAGAAAATTAAAGAAAGTATGCAAACACAAGCTCGCTTGGTCAGAAAGCCCTTAAAATTATGAATTAAAAGCAATTTAAACAAAGCAAGGTGGCAAATTGGAATCAAACAAACAATGAAGTTGCAAAAATTAAAACTACCAAAGACCAAATTGATGAAATTATTCAATTGATTGGGTCCTAGTGGAACAAGAGGAGACTTGAGGGTCAAAGTGTAGTTTTTGGAACATTTTCCATGCAGTATACATGCAAAGCTACGAGATATGGTTTGCAACAAGAAATATTTCTGATACAAGCTTTCTGCAGCCAAGAAACATCACCGCAACTTGCATTTACACACACTGATTTCCACCTCAAGCAATCTTTTGATCAAAAACTTTTCAACCAAACATCCAAAACCCTATCTAAGCAACATGTAACACAATTTTGACATTCAAACAAGCCAGAACATAGAAGGAAAAATCATGCAAATACTGGAGAATTCAATGCAAAATGGTTCGGCAATCCTGCTATGTGCATTTTCCAGCAATGTTTAGACATGTTTCAAGCTTTCCTTGAACCCAAACACACAAACATTAACACCAAACCTTCCATTTCATTCCTTCAACACCAAATTAAGCTAGCAAAAGAAGATTAAAACCAGTTTTGTGAGCTGTTACGGGAAGAAAAAGAAAGCAGCAAAGTGTGAGGATGAAGTGTAGCTTTTTTGGACAGAACCACGTGTAGGAGGAAACGAAATGGGAGCAACGGAAAACAACACCAGTGTGTAACTAATAGAACCTAAAACCAGATGCATTGCTCTTAACCGAAGCAAACAAAACCAGAAAAAATAAGTTACATGGCTCCAACTTCCCCCTGTTCATTTTTTTTCTCGGCCTTTGCAAGCAAAAAGGAAGCTGCGTGCCATCTACACACAGCAGGCTTATGAGCAATCAACAAAACTCCACCGAAACCCAAGAAAACAACTACTTGAGCAAATAAACAAACAGGAACAAGGGGAATGAAGACAGCATAACAAAAGGCAGCAGGGGTAAAATGCAGCAAAAGTGTTTCAAAAGAGATTCAGAACAAAGTTGAGAACTTTATGCAAGTCTCGGCTTCCAAATGCGCAGGGAGACAATAAACCAGTTCATCGAACCACAAACAAAGTCCGACAATTCAAAGGCATATGGACATTTACTAGCTTCAAACCTAAAGCCAGCCACGAAAACTAACAGCTTTTTGGTTCTCAAGTTTGCAATTTGTAGGTTTAATGATTCAATCATCAAATGGCATAAATTGAGAAGAGAATTATTGATGATTTGAAGTGGTTTAGAGAAGACATGAAGTGGAAAATAGTCAAATAAAGAAATGCAAGTGAAGACAATTGTGACACATTGTGGTATTTCTATAATACCTTGAGTTACAAGCATCGGATTGAGATGATCTACATTTGGTATGAGACTCAAAATCCAGTTCAATCGTCTTCCTTGTCAAAAAATTGAAATACAGAAATACATGTGCATGGTCGAAAAATGAAATAGAGCTCTAACCAGTTGATGGTATTTTAGTCATATATCGGTCCAAAGAGCTCTAAATTCAGTGATTCTTGAATCATTGGAAAGCTAACCCAAAGGGTTACAACTTTCATGTTTTAAACAAGAGCTAGTTCAGCCACTAACAATGAGAACATAGTAGTTGAAGTGATGCCAAATTCACAAAAGTGAATACGCGACTATTGAATACGCAAGTTGAAGTCGTGTATTCTCAAGTCGCATATTATAGCCTGATTTCTGCAATTTACTCAGTCACTTGCTCTACTTTCACACTACTTTCCAGGTCAACACCAGATAAGAATTTTGGCTGTATATGTTCAAGGAACCTTTTGGAAGAAAAAAGGAGCTTTATATCTTGTCTAAAAACCACCTTTTGACTCTCTTAACATGAGAGATGTTAGAATCATTGGAGGAGCAGAAAAAAGGACATATTAGAAGAGTTCTCATCAGATTTTAGAATTAGAGTTGAGTGGTTAATCTTATTTTGTTCTCTCTAGTTAGAACTTTTGTGAGAACAATTGGAGACTTCATTGTACAATTCATTTTGTTGAAGAAATAGAAGATCATTGGGAGCTTCTTCACTAATCTTGGCTAAACTTTCTTTATCTATCTTTCACTTGTGATTCAATATGTGTTCATGCAATGAAACCATGCTTTTTCTTGTTATATATTGTTTATCTCAACTCATATCTTTTGATGATTACAAAACAAATGGATATTTCTAATACCTCTTGTAGAAATCCTTTTCAGAAATGAACCAAACAGGTCTGAGGCTTTAAAGCAGAAAAAGGAGATCAAAAAGTATGAAGATTGCTGAGGATGATGTCGGACGCACAAAAGGAAAGTATCGGACGTCCGATATCCTTTGAGCATCTTCGGACGAGTAAAGAACTCAGACTCGGACGTCCGAAGAAGACAAGCCAGAGGTTCGATGACTATTAATCATGATCGGACGCTCAACATCTGTGTATCGGACGTCCGACAAGTATTGCTGCTCTTCGGACACAACACTCTGAACGCATCGGCCGGCCGAAGGATTTCAAGAAAACTTCCAGAACTCATTGATCTCGCTCGGACGCATAAAATCCAACCATCGGACGTCCGACAGCACCAACGGCTAGTTGACTCTTCAGCTGCCTTCTACCCGTTGACAGCATTAATTGAGGAATTCTCTGGTCTCCTATAAAAGGAACAAAGTCAATCACCTCAGAATAACTTTGTACATCAAGCCTACATCAGATTGTGAGTGATTCAAGTGCTAGAATACTCAAAAGAAACATTTGTATTCCTTGCATGTGCAATCTTCGTGTAGCTGTTTTTCAAGTGTGACATAGCTTCTTCAATAGTGTAGCATAGAGAGGGTTTGCGAGTGTTTGTAAAACTTCCTTGCTTGACCAAGTGTGTTTTGGGGCAAGAAGGAAGTGATCCCTTCCTTGTACACATAAGATTGGTTGCAAGTCTATTCAGCTTGAAGTAACTTGGTATATAATAGAGGTGTTCAAACATCAGTTGTGTTTGAAGCTTGGTTTGGTTCTTTACTCTCATTTACTGCTTTTCTATATAAACTGCTCTTCTCCTCATCTCACTAATACCTGTGCTACTATATTATCTTGTTCATTGAGAAGCATTTTGAAAAAGAAGGGCTGTCTGTCAAAAAAAGGTTGAATATTTACTAGCAGGTTTTTGAAAGCCTAATTCACCCCCCCTCTTAGGTTGTCTTCGATCCTAACAATTGGTATCAGAGCTTGGTCTCCTAGAGATTAAGCTCAAGCGGCTTGGAGTAAGATGACAACCAGTCATGCTATGTTTGTTGAGGGGCAATCTGTTACTAGGCCTCCCATGTTTACTGGTTCCAATTATGTTAGCTGGAAAGAAAGAATGATTATCTTCTTGCAATCCATTGATATTGAGCTGTGGTTTATTGTGAATGAAGGACCGCATGATGCTAACTTTCTTGATGCAGAAACAGGTTTGTTGCGGCCAAAAACGAGAGCTGAGATGAATGCTCAAGACAGAACCAATCTCACATTGAATGCCAAAGCCATGAATGTTCTTTACAGTGCCTTAGACTCAAATGAGTCAATTAGAGTAAAAGGGTGTAAATCTGCCAAAGAAATGTGGGATAAGTTAAGAGAAATCCATGAGGGCAGTGACAACGTAAGAGAACAGAAAAAGTCCATTCTGGTCACCAAGTATGAATCTTTTAAGATGGAGCCTCATGAGAACATCGACAAAATGTATTGTAGATTCAATGATCTGATCAAGGATTTAGAGGTACTCGAGAAGGAATACTCTCTAGGTGAAAAGAACAGAAAAATTCTGAATGCTCTATCAAAGGATTGGGAAAGCAAAGTGACTGCTATAGAGGAAGCTAAGGATTTAAATTCCTTATCCATTGAATCTCTGATTAACTCTCTAACCTCCTACGAACTGAAACTTAAATCTAAGTTGCAGGAAGAAGAAGACACAAAAGGAAGGAAGAGTATTGCTCTGAAAACTTCACAAGATGAAGATGAAACAGCCTCACTGGATGAAAATGACTTGGAAGGTGATGATAGTGACATTGCACTCATCACAAGAGGCTTCAAAAGATTTCTCAATAAGAGAAGATTCAGGAAAGGCGGATCCAGCAACTCCTTCCAGAATCAGACTAATGACTTCAGGAATAGAGGGAAACTAGAGTTCAACAAGAAGCAGAATGATAAATGTTTTGAATGTGGCCAACCTGGACACTATGCAAATGAGTGTCCAATGAAGAAAAAGAAGGAAAACAAGATTGAACGAAAACCAAAGTTCAACAATTTCCAGATTACCTGGAATGATTGCAACTCAGAAGGCGAAGTTGAAGAAGAAGAGGAATCTGCTCAAGTAGCTTTCATGGCCATTGGAGATGAAGAGGTAACACAATGCAACTCTCAAATCAATAGTGATAGTGAATCTGATGATGATGTCAATTCTTTTCTAGAAAAAATGCATGACAGCTTGAAAGAATCCTATGCTAAAAACAAAGAACTGAAGCAAAAAATCAGCTTTCTAATACAAGACAATGCAAATCTTTTTCGACAAAACAAATGCCTTAAGCATGAAAATGATAACCTGAAAAGGACTGAAACTGATGTGCTTGCTGAACTTTACAAAAAGAAAAATTACTGTGACTTACTCAAAAGTGAGCAATGCAGCCTGAGAAAAAGGATGGATGATTTATGTAAATTGTTACATCATGTGAAACAGAATCATCTTCAAAAAATTGACACTGTACCTTATGTTAATACTCATCGAATAAGACTGAACCAAAATACAAATGAGTTTGCTATCCACAGAAGAAGGCAAGTCAGATTCATCAAACCTGTTCATTTGATTAATCCTATGTCAATATGCAACTTTTGTTATCAATCTGGCCACATGTACAGCAACTGTCATGTTAAGAAAAATATGAGGAATGGGATGAGATGCATGTGGATAGTCAAACATAAGACTAACTCTCAAGGACCCAACATGTAAAGGGTACCAAGTATTATCTTGTGGGTTTGTGTGTAGGTGAACCAGGATTACAGTGCTAAAGGATCAAAATGGTTCATTGATAGTGGATGTTCAAGACATATGACTGGTGATGCATCACAATTTATTAAACTCAAGCAAAAAGCAAGTGGAAAGGTAACTTTTGGAGATGATAACAAAGCCAAAACTGTTGGCATTGGCGATGTTGGTAAGAATGATCAAACTTTTATCCACAATGTTCTTCTTGTTGATAATTTGAGCTACAATCTGTTAAGTGTTAGCCAATTGTGTGATAGGAATCTGTTTGTATTATTCAAAAAGCTTGAATGTCTTATATTTGACTCAAAGTTCAACATTATTTTCAAAGGAAAAAGAGTTAATGATGTCTATGTTGTGTATCTTGAAAATTTTGATTCCTCATATCTCAAATGTCTCAAAGTAGCAAATGAGGACCCATGGTTATGGCATAGAAGGTTGTGTCACTTCAATATGGACTTGCTGAAAGAAATTTCTAAAAAGGAACTTGTTAGAGGTCTTCCAAAAATCAGATTTGAAAAAGACAGAATCTGTGATGCATGCCAATTTGGAAAACAAGTCAAGGTCTCTTTTAAACCTAAGAAATGTGTTTCCACTTCAAAACCACTTGAACTTCTGCACCTTGATCTATTTGGCCCTACACAGACTGCAAGCCTTGGTGGTAAGAGATATTGTTTTGTGATTGTTGATGACTACTCTCGATATACTTGGGTAATATTCCTTGCTCATAAAGATGATGCCTTTAAGAATTTTACCTCATTATTTGCTAAAGTACAAAATCTGCTTGGCTTGAAAATTGTTAGAATTAGAAGTGATAATGGGACAGAATTTAAGTTCTGTGGTTTTCCAGAATTTTGTGATCACAATGGTATTACCCATGAATTCTCTATTGCTAGAGTTCCTCAACAGAATGGAGTTGTAGAAAGAAAAAATAGAACTCTCCAAGAGGCTGCTAGAACCATGCTTAGTGAATGCAATTTACCAAAATATTTTTGGGCTGAAGCCATAAACACAGCCTGTTATACCATGAATAGAATTCTTCTAAGACCAATTTTGAACAAAACTTCCTATGAGCTCATGTATGATAAAAAGCCAGTAGTCAGCTACTTCAAAGTATTTGGTTGTAAATGTTTCATTTTGAATATCAAGGAACATCTTGGAAAGTTTGACAAGAAATCTGATGAAGGAATTTTCTTGGGATATTGTGAAAACAAAAGAGGTTTCAGAGTTTATAATCGTAGAACATTGATTATAGAGGAGGCTATACACATTACTTTTGATGAATCTAATGGTGACATTTCTATGAGTTGTGGTGAAGATGATGACACAGGTGTTCAAGAAGGACTAAAGAAACTAGCAATCAATGACCATGACTCTGCTTCACCAGAAACTGATTCAAAGGATAATGATGCTCAGATCAGTCCAGCTGAAGAAGTGAATAATAGAGATACCACTACTCCTAATGATCTTCCAAGAGCCTGGAAATTTGCTCATAATCATCCCAGGGAGCTCATAATTGGTGATCCTTCTGAAAAGGTCAGGACTCGTTCCTCTAGACACCTGGTAGATAATCTTGCTTTTGTATCACATATTGAACCAAAAAATGTTGTTGATGCTTTGAATGATGAGCACTGGATTTTAGCTATGGAAGAAGAGTTAATCCAATTTGAAAGAAACAAAGTCTGGACTCTGGTTGCCAGACCACAAGGCCATCCTATCATTGGCACAAAATGGGTGTTTAGAAACAAATTGAATGATAAAGGGGAGATTGTTAGAAATAAGGCTAGACTGGTGGCCAAAGGATACACTCAAGAAGAGGGAATAGACTTTGATGAGTCTTTTGCACCAGTAGCCAGGCTGGAATCCATAAGAATGTTTTTAGCATTTGCATGTTTCAAGAATTTTAAATTATTTCAAATGGATGTTAAGAGTGCTTTCTTAAATGGATTTATAGATCAAGAAGTCTATGTTGACCAACCACCTGGTTTTGAAAATGTATCTTATCCAAATCACGTGTTTAAACTCTCAAAAGCTTTATATGGATTAAAGCAAGCTCCTAGAGCATGGTATGAACGTCTGAGTGGATTTCTGATTGAAAATGGTTTTAAAAGAGGCATTGTAGACACTACACTTTTTACAAAACAAAGCTCACAAGATCTTTTGATAGTGCAAATATATGTGGATGATATCATATTTGGTGCTACTAATGAAAATTTGTGCAAGGATTTTTCCATCATCATGCAAAAAGAATTTGAAATGAGCATGATGGGAGAACTGAATTTCTTCCTTGGACTCCAAGTGATTCAAACCCATGATGGAACATTTATAAATCAAACAAAATACACCATGGAGTTGCTGAAAAGATTCAGAATGGAGGATTCAAAGCCTGTTGGGACACCTATGTGCACCTCTACCAAACTAGACAAAGATGAGGAAGGTATTAAAGTTGAGGAGAAGAAGTACAGAGGTATGATTGGAAGTTTACTTTATTTAACTGCTAGTAGGCCTGACATCATGTTTGCTGTGTGTTTATGTGCTCGATTTCAATCCTGTCCAAAGGAATCACACTTGAATGCAGTAAAAAGAATCTTGAGATATCTTAAAGGAACCTTAAATTTTGGCTTGTGGTATCCAAAATGTTATGAACTTCCTTTGTGTGGATTCTCTGATGCTGATTTTGGAGGTTGTAAAATAGATAGAAAAAGTACTACTGGTATATGCAACTTTCTTGGAAATTGCTTGGTCTCTTGGTTTAGTAAAAAACAAAATGCTATCTCACTGTCCACTACTGAAGCTGAGTATGTTGCTGCTGGTGCTTGTTGTGCTCAATTGTTGTGGATGAAAAACACACTAAATGATTTCGGTTTAGTGTATGAATGTGTACCCATGTACTGTGACAACACCAGTGCAATTAATCTAACAAAAAATCCCATTCAACACTCTAGGACTAAGCACATTGATATTAAGCATCATTTCATTCGCGATCTTGTCTCAAAGGGGATAATCCGTGTTGAGTTTGTTTGTTCTAAAGAACAGATCGCTGATATACTCACAAAAGCTCTTCCGCTAGATCAATTTGTGTCTTTGAGGACTAAATTGGGTGTTACAGAAAAAATGTTCTGAGTCCTATTTCCAGTCAATCCTTATCGGACGTCCGATGAATTGGAACGGACGTCCGACAGTGTTCTTCATCCAAGGTCCAGAAAATCCCTGGCTCGGACGGTTGTGTCGGACGCATCACTTCGTTCGGACGTCCGACACTCAAAAAAAAAAATTGAGTCCTATAAGACAGTTATCCACTCTTCTCAATTCATTTTCCTTCATAAGTCTCGGACGCGACCTTTCAGTTTCTCTAAAATTTGAAATTCAAATTCCTCTCTCCTCAAACCAAGTTTCGAGAAATTGACTCAACCAACTCCATTACACCTCTCCTGCTCATTAATCATTCATAAAAGGCACTCCTAACACCCAACTACCCCAAAATTCCTAATTTACATACGAAACCCTAAAATCATATAACCCTCTCCTTGCGGCTTCTCAGTATTCATCAGTTGGTTCTTACTGCACTCTTTCTTTGTACACCACACTCCTTATCCAAAAACATATCCACATTGCATCATGGTTAGAATGAGAGGAGGATCTTCTAGTGTCGGACGATCCTTTAGGCTTAGGGATGAAGATATTGAAATTTTGGAACCACCTCCTGTGGCACCCAAAAAGAAGACTGTAACCCGTAGTGGTAAGGTGAAGCAGACTGCCCAAAGAAAACTGGATATCCAAACTGCTGAATCATCTGATGAACAGTTGGATGGGCAGAACTCTGAAGAGAACATTGTTGGTAGAAATGAGGAACCAGAACAGGCTGACCAGGGAGATAAAACTGTCACAAGATCCTCTGCCAAAAGAAAGAGGTCCGCTAAGAGGAAGAGCACTCCTCAATCCAAGAAAAAACAGTCTGCTGATCCCACTGATGATCAGCAGAATGAAGAGAACACTACTGGGAGTAAGAAGACTCCTGAACCTTCCACCAGGAAGTCTCCAAGGACTAGATCTGAGGCTCAAAATGTGGAAGCATCTGCCACACAAACTTCAAGCAAGAAACGCTCTGGAAAGGATCCTGTGTCTCAACCAGTTGAAGAACCCACTCCTCTTCCGAAATTCATTGATGATGAAGCCAGAGACAGATTTGAGTTGGTCTCTCAAAAAGGTTTTATCACCCAAAGGCTTATCATTCCCTATGAATTCCGTAAACTTGATCTTGAATCTGTTGTCAAACTGTTTGAATTCCAGAAATGGACCCATATTCTGACCATTCCTAATGTCTTTTACCCTGACATGCTATATCAATTCTTTGCTAATCTTAGAAAGGGTAAATCACACACTGAACTCATCTCTAGGGTCAATTCTGTGGACATCATGTTAACTCCTGACATTGTGAACTCCATTTTGAAAACCAGCATTGAACCCAGTTTCAAAGGAAAAATTGCAAACTTTTTTTCATATGAGGAATTTCCTTCTGCCTATCATCACTTTTACAGTGCTAAACTCATGACTTATTTTCAATCCAAATTCAACACCCCTGCTGAGGCAAGATTGGATGATCTCAGTCCTCAGAATCTGATCATCTTCACTATCATCTCGAATCTGTTGGTGCCAACTGATGGCCACAGAACAGATGCAAATAAAATGGAACTCTATCTTTTCTACTGCTTTGTTGAAAAAATCCGCATTGACTTTGGATTTGTAATGTGCAAATTTCTGCTCAAAATCAGCACTGATAGTCGTAGGAAGCTTTCCTATGGCAGATTTCTGACCCCCATTTTTGCTCATTTTGACATACCCTTTTCTGGCAAATCTCCAAAAGAAAGTGCATCTTCAGTTTTCTCCAAAGCTTACTTTGAAAGAAAGAATCTAAAATTTTTTTAGGGTCATTGGTGCTACAAAGAGACTGTAGCTGAGTCTAGAAGAAAAAATTTGCATGAAACCCCTGTCACTCCTAGAACTCCCCATGATCAGTCAGGGTATATATCTCCTTTCACCATTCATCCCAGAAAGTCTGCCAGTAAGTCCTTCTCTTCCAATTCTGAGGTCATCTCCCTGCTTGAAGACCTCAAACAGCATGTTATGCTTCTTGAAGATGGTCTCATGATGACCATGACCTCTGCCCAACAATCCTCCTTTCTTGAAAAAAGGAATCTTCTTGTGCCCCCTATACCTGAAACAAATGAAGCTGCTCATCAGAAAGAACCAAGAACTGAGCCCACAAGGCCAACCACTGGTGATGAGACTACTCCAGCTTCTAGTTCTCAGCCCAAGGATAAAGGCAAGGCTCCAGTAACTGAGGAAGCATCTGAAGATAGTGATGAAGAAACTGAGGAAGAAGAGGATCCTGCACAGTATCGTCTGGCCAGGAGAAGGCCTGGATCATCTAAAATCACCATCTAGGCACTACTAGGTCACTGCACCTTTATCTAGGATTATAGTTCATCTTTTTGCATTGCACTTTTGTATCAAGTGCTGAACACCTGGTCTGTAATATCTAGCAATATTTTCTGTTTCTAAATTAAGCGTTTTGTTATGAATGTTTTGAATGTGTGTTATAGTTGGTTATGTGTTTATGTTTGAATGTTTCTAATTGATTCCAAATTGTGCTGAATATTGTTACTGTGTATACTAATATTGCTTCTGATGGAATGACATTGCTTCTGATATTGCTTCTAATATTGCTTCTGTATACTGTGTGATGACAAAAAGGGGGAGAAATGATTGAAATTGGATTTGGTTTAACACTGGTGGGTGTAGAGCAACTAGTTAGGGGGAGTCAGTCTCAGGGGGAGTTGTGTTAAATTTACTTATGCACCTCGTTAGGGGGAGTCAGTCTCAGGGGGAGTTGCTACAATTTTTGCTCTATCCAATTGTTTTGTCATCATCAAAAAGGGAGAGATTGTTTATCTCAACTCATATCTTTTGATGATTACAAAACAAATGGATATTTCTAATACCTCTTGTAGAAATCCTTTTCAGAAATGAACCAAACAGGTCTGAGGCTTTAAAGCAGAAAAAAGAGATCAAAAAGTATGAAGATTGCTGAGGATGATGTCGGACGCACAAAAGGAAAGTATCGGACGTTCGATATCCTTTGAGCATCTTCGGACGAGTAAAGAACTCAGACTCGGACGTCCGAAGAAGACAAGCCAGAGGTTCGATGACTATTAATCATGATCGGACGCTCAACATCTGTGTATCGGACGTCCGACAAGTATTGCTGCTCTTCGGACACAACACTCTGAACGCATCGGCCGGCCGAAGGATTTCAAGAAAACTTCCAGAACTCATTGATCTCGTTCGGACGCATAAAATCCAACCATCGGACGTCCGACAGCACCAACGGCTAGTTGACTCTTCAGCTGCCTTCTACCCGTTGACAGCATTAATTGAGGAATTCTCTGGTCTCCTATAAAAGGAACAAAGTCAATCACCTCAGAATAACTTTGTACATCAAGCCTACATCAGATTGTGAGTGATTCAAGTGCTAGAATACTCAAAAGAAACATTTGTATTCCTTGCATGTGCAATCTTCGTGTAGCTGTTTTTCAAGTGTGACATAGCTTCTTCAATAGTGTAGCATAGAGAGGGTTTGCGAGTGTTTGTAAAACTTCCTTGCTTGACCAAGTGTGTTTTGGGGCAAGAAGGAAGTGATCCCTTCCTTGTACACATAAGATTGGTTGCAAGTCTATTCAGCTTGAAGTAACTTGGTATATAATAGAGGTGTTCAAACATCAGTTGTGTTTGAAGCTTGGTTTGGTTCTTTACTCTCATTTACTGCTTTTCTATATAAACTGCTCTTCTCCTCATCTCACTAATACCTGTGCTACTATATTATCTTGTTCATTGAGAAGTATTTTGAAAAAGAAGGGTTGTCTGTCAAAAAAAGGTTGAATATTTACTAGCAGGTTTTTGAAAGCCTAATTCACCCCCCCTCTTAGGTTGTCTTCGATCCTAACATATATTATATGAGTAGCTAAATTTTTAGATCTAGCGAGTAGATGAACCTTATGGCTACTTGATATGAAGTGAATATGATTTATACTTGTTACACCTTGTATTAACATGTCTATTTATACATGCTTATCAATTGTTGTTGCTTGATCACCAATAGCAAGCTTTTAGTTGTTATTATTCAATGAAAGTTGGTAATAATGATGGAACAATATAAATACAGCTTGAGTAGTAGACTCATGAGAATAGAGGTACACTTAAGTGGATTAAACTTCGATTTCATGAAGAAACAAGAGTAGATCTAGTTATTCACCATGAGAATAGGGAACACTATTCTATTTTAGGCCATTTTATCATGAGAGTGAGATTTGGTAATATTGGAAATGAATCTCTAGTTGAACAAGGGTTGTAACAAGAGGCAAATCTATTTACTTGTATCTTTAATACCATAAGTGGAATTTATATTCCTAAACTCAAGTGTTTAGTGAATTTTCTCATTTGTTACCTTGTAAATATCTAGTTAAGACTAGTTAGGTAATAGTAATTATAACTTCTCTTGCTTAAATCGATCATTAGTCTAAATAATAGAGTAAGTAAGGACCTAGTACTAGGTCCTTGCTTACTCTATTATTTAGATATTCAAGTTTTTTGACCTAAACTACTAATTTGACCTGTACACTTACATCAAAACGGGTATCTTTTGGAATTAAACTTGTACTTATATAAAAAATCTTTCAAGTTTTTTGGCAGCGTTGCCGGGGAACAGCAATATTAGGGTCTAATAAACTTTATTAATTTAGATATTCTCTATATTAGTTAGTTAAACTTTGTTTCTAGGTAAGTTAGAATTTCTAGTAGTTTTGTGAAATAATTCTATATAATCTCTTTATTTTTTATTGTAGTGTATGCACCGGATTTTAGGGTAGTAGCACATTTTGATCCAAAAATTAAAAGGATACTATGTAGACAAAGAAGGTGTACACCATAACAAGAAGGAGAAGAGGTTCGATAACCAATAGAGGGAATCGCAATAGAGCTACCTTTTGAAGAAAAAATGGCGAAGAACGAAACAAATAGGCGAGCTCTTAGCGATTTTGCTCTACCGCAAACCCAAGAATCTCAAACAAGTATAGCACAGCTGATGATAAATGCTAATAAAGATTAAACCATCATTAATCCAAATGATGTAACAATCTCAATTTGGAGGTAATGCCGTAGAGGATTCAAATGCACACTTAACCGCATTTTTGGAGATACGTGATACAATCCAAATAAATGGAGTTAGTGAGGATGCTATAAGGCTAAGGTTATTCCCATTTTCATTAAGGGATAAGGTTAAAATTTGGCTACATTCTTATACCCCTAACACTTTCACTACTTAAGATAATTTATCTAGGGTGTTTTTGAATAAATACTTCCCGCCGAGTAAAATGGCTAAACTTAGAATGGATATTGCTTATTTTAGTTAATTGGATAGTGAGTCATTATATGAAGCATAGGAAAGGTTTAAAGATTTGTTTCGGAAAAGTCCACACCATAGACTTCTTGATTGGCTAATTGTACAACCCTTCGATAATGGTTTATCCTTTTCTACTAAACTCCTATCAATGTGGCCGCAAGTAGAGCTTTGATGGCAAAATCACTTCAAGAAGCTCAAGATTCGATAGAGGAAATGGCGGCAAACAATTATCAATGGGCTAATGAAAGACGTAATCCAAGGCGACAAGCAGGTATGATTGAAATTGATACCATCAATATGCTTAGTGCTCAAATGAGCAATATGATGAAGGTGTTAAATACACAAGCCGGATGTGGTCCAAGTTCTTCTTCCAATATGCATATAGCTTGTTGTTCCATATGTGAAGGAGAACACGATACTAACAAGTATGTTGATCTTGAGCAGGCTCAGTTTGTCAATAATTACAATAGGAATGTTCAAAACAACCCATACTTGAATACCTACAATCCTAGGTGGAGAAATCATCCAAATTTTGGGTGAAAAGATCAATGCAACCTACAAAGACCAATTAATCTGCCGGGATTCCAACCAAGGCAACAATAGATGAATACCAAATCGGATTGGGAGATTGCGATGAAAAAACTGGCAAAGGGCACTTCAGAGAGATTCGAGAGGCTAGAGGGGCGGTTGGACCAATCGACCAGAATGTATAGAAACGTGGAGGTCTAGATTGGTCAAATCACCAATTCTATTAATAATCAAAATCAAAGGAAGTTGCCTAGTAAAACGGAGGTAAATCCGAGGGAACACGTTAAGGCCATTACTTTTCGTAGTGGTAAATGACTCAAGGATCCTCCAGTGGTAGAAAATGGAGAGAACAATCAGAATGAGAAACAAGGAGATGAGCGAATGGAGCAAGAGATAAGCGTATGGGAAGGTAGTAAAGGAAAATCGAAAGAAGAACAACCTACAACCTCCATTACCGTTCCGATATCTCCGGGAGTTCCATTTCCTCAACGACTCAAGTGATAAACTTGACAAAAACTTTGAAAAGTTTGTAAAAATTTTCAAACAATTGCATATTAATATTCCTTTCGTTGATGCTATTTTGCAGATTCCTTCATATGCCAAGTTTCTCAAGGAGATCATGACACAAAAGAGGAGATTGGAGGATTGCAAAACGATAGCATTAACCGAGGAATGCAGTGCCATTATACAAAATAAGTTACCACCAAATTTGAAGGATCCGGGGAGTTTTTTTACACTCTGCACCATCCGTAACATTGAATTTTCTAAAGCATTATGTGACCTTGGTACAAGTGCATCATTGATTCCTTTAACGGTGGCTAGACAATTAGCGTTGCACAAGTTAAAAAACACCTATATTACTTTTCAGTTAGCCGATCATTCTATTATATATTCATTAGGAGGTTTGGAAAATGTGTTGATTAAATTTCAAAAATTCATCATTCCTGTGGATTTTGTGGTATTAGATATGGAGGAAGATATGTCTATACCAATTATTCTAGGTAGACCATTTTTAGCATCTGCGGGTACTATTATTGATATAAAAAATGGCAAACTAAAGTTTCAAATAGGTAAAGAAGAGGTAGTATTTAACTTGAATAAAATGGAAAAGTACCCTTCTTTTTTTGATCATGCTTGTTCAATTGGCACCATTGAAATGCTAACCCAAGAGTTGAATTGAGTCAACCTTGATTTCGATCCTCTTGAGCTTTGTTTGATGAGTAAAGGGATGTAGGAGGAAAATGATGAAGAAATTGAAGCACTGGCCCAATATTTGGATGCACAACCTCCTTATAGGAAAGGGCATATGTACGAGAATCTTGGACAAGGAAAAGGATTTGCACCACCTTCAGAGATAGAAGGTCCAAGGTTTGAACTCAAGCCACTTCCTAACCATTTGAAGTATGAGTTTCTTGGTGAAATTGAAACTCTACCAGTAATTGTCAGTGCTTACTTGGAAGAAGAGCAACTTAATAAGTTGCTCAGAGTTTTAAGGAAGCACAAGAAGACTATCGGATGGACCATTTTCGACATTCAAGAAATTAGCCCTTCTATATGCATCGCATTTTTTGGAAAGATAATTGCAAATTGCAAAGAAGGCTTAATCCGAACATAATAGAGGTGGTAAGATTAGCAATTATCAAATGGTTGAATGCAGGTATAATCTTTCCTATCTCGGATAGTGTATGAATTAGTCCAATTCATGTTGTTCCAAAGAAAGCTAGAACTACCATAGTTAAGGGAAAAAATGATGAACTTATTCCCTCTAGACTTATGGTAGGATGGAGAGTGTGTGTGATGCCTCTACCTCTCCCTAAGGCGAGCCCTAGGGTATCAGTGGGGCGCCTGCCCAACTCTCGTCATGACTCACACACTCATTCTAACTTAATAGAGATCCACAAGTCAACCAAAGACTTAGAATTAAAGGAATACTTCAAATATACTAGCCAAATTCTTCTAAGACTACCATCTACTATTACAATTCAAAAATCCAAATATAACAAAGCTTAGACTTCAAATGTCTCAAATATCATACAAAAGGTTAACTAGCTTCAGTTAAAAACTTCTAGTCTAGAGTTCCCTACTTCCACTTCCAAAACCTATTAAGGAATAACAACTTAGGGTGAGCCAACGCTCGTGAGGCCAAGAAAATCAAGCAAACAAGCAAGTACCACGAACTAAATCAAATAGCACATTCAAAAGTGACCTAACATGAATTTCATATAAGTGAGCAAGTAGGAAGTAAAACACAGGTAGAAAGGATACAGGAGCTCTCAGGAGCTATTCCCACGTCACGGCCAGTTCAAGCCATCTTTGGTTGACCCTCCGTCAACTCAAGTAACAACATGTCCGTAGAACTCCACTTACTTCCTCTATCCACCATATCACCCTTTCGGATCCGGAACCAAATGAGCACAATGTGGCAATACTATTCGAGTATGCCAAGCAAGATCTCAAAAGATCAAACTATAAAATTTCTCATAGTTCACTAAACTTCTTGACCAAATCCTTGCCGGCTCGAGTTACGAGATTAGCCAATAGGTTGGGGTGTCCCCACAAGTATAATTGGTCGACGAGACAATACTCCAATCAATTTAGAATCGATCATAGCACTGAGTCGGGATAAGAGGCACTTCCCACCCGAATAGGGTGTGGTACATGCTGCCGCTCAGTATTCGCGAGTTAAAAGTATGTTCGAATACAAGTGCAAGTCACACAAATTCATATAACAAGTAGCGAGTATTCAAGAGGGAGAGGACGAGGGCGATAAAGTACACCCTTGTCTCTACAAGTTTACAAATTACAAGAATTACACAGCACTTGTACAAGGATCATTTCAATCATGGTAACATGAAGCATGCACTTGACACTCACCAAAGTCAAGGGCAAAACGATAACAAAACAAGAGGTCAAATGAGTTCCTCGGTGTCCACGTGATCACTTGAGACATGCACAATCGTTGTTACCTAGGTATTCGACCCAAGCTAATAAGAAAAAAAATCCCTTGCTACCCACACTCAAGAGCCTCAAGCTCAAGTCATATTAAAAGAGAAACTTTCTCACTTAATCACTAAAATAATATTCAAGAAGGACTCCAAAGTTCCATTTTCGAGTCAAGTTGTGGCAAGAAATTTCAATTTCAAAAGAGGAGTACCATGCTTAATTTTTGCACGAAAATTGAGGAAAGGAAAAAATATTTTCATATTTTAAAACTTCTAATTCTATGCCCAAGTTTTAGAATATAAGTGAGCATTCACGTTTCTAAATTTACGAAGTCAAAATTCATCAAAAACGTCACTTATTTCATAGTAAATATTGGAGCTAAAATCTCCAAGTTTCAAAAATGAAACTAGTGAATTTTCTCAAGAATTACTCTAGCTAAAATGCTCAATTTTTGGTTCATTTTCACGAAAACCGAGGGCATAAGACCAAGCCATGAAAAATCTTATTTCGAAACCAAAGGAAACCAACTAGTTTTGCTTGAAACTTGGCCAACTTCCAAAAATCAAACTTTCCGATCCAAGTCAAGAGAAATCTCATATGCTCGGTGAAATCTGTTTCCCAAGTATGAAATGGGGCGCAAATAATCAAAAAGGTTAGGCTTGAAACCCAGAAAATGTTTCTAAGCCACTTCTGAGCTTTTGTCACTTTATAAGGAGAATTTTAGTTTTTGTAACGTCCTTTGAAAATTATAACTTCAGTTCCATAAGTCCAAAAATCACAAATCTTATACCGTTGGAAAATAGATTCAATGAACTAAAACTCTCTAGAAGATACTTCTACCAGATTCAAATCAGAAATCAGTCAAATTTTAGTTCCAAATTGCTACTTCAGTAAAAACAAGGCAAAACAGCCCTGAATTTCAGTGAACTTTGAAAATTTCTCAAAATTCATAGGAATCGAACTGGCCCCTAAAATTTATATCACTGAAAGAACTTCAAGTCTAGTTTCAAATGCAATAAACGAACTCAATTTGAATTTTTCTACACCAAGATACAATAGTTTTTCGAAAGCTGGTTTTTAAAACCTGAAACATGAAAATTCCAGTAAACCTACTTGTGAAACCTTTCTCTTTTCCTTTCGGTTAAAGCCAACTTAATTGCTCTGATCAAGGTGCATCTAAGGCCATCGTATTAGTAAGAGCTCAATAAGAGGCTCCAAAAACTTAAATTTGCTGCTCAAACTTTCGGCCACAAGTATGACCTCAAAACCAGAATTTTTGAGCTCCAAGTTTGGAGCTAAATTGGAACTTTTAAAACCAGAAATTTTTGTACATGGTTGGAGTTAAAAAGACGCTCTAAAATCTGTAATTTTGTCCTCAAAGTCTCAGCCAATAGGAGGCTTTAAAACCTGAAATTTTAGCTATAAAGAAGGTCACTAAAACCAGAAATTTTCAGCACCATTTTCGTCCAAGGAGGAGGGCTCAAAACTGAAATTTTTAGCCTCAAAATTCGGCCAACTAGTGGCCTTGCAAAACTGAAATTTCTCTTACATTTTTTGGTCAACAAGGAAGGTGCCAAAACTAAAATTTTTCCACCAAGATTCAAGCATTATAACTCACTTTTCATCCTACCAAAACAACCCACAAAGCAAGTCAATAAGATTGAGAGGAAGAAAATGAAGTTTTTCTTAGCCAAGGAAGGGGGAGAGAATCAGCCAAGGGGAGAGGAAGAGAGTGTGGTTGTTGAGTGATGTTTGTGAAGTGAAATAGTGAAAGAGTAAAGTGACATAAAGCCACTTTTATGATACAAAAGTTAACATTTGAATAGTGGTCCATTAATGCTCCCAATTGAGTTTAACTCAAGTCATTTACCTCCAATCCCTCAATTAACTTTTTCTAGTCTGCAATTGATTATCATTAACTCTCTAAGACCACTGCACTCTCAGACCACATACTGCCTCGAAAAGCATGATTTTTCAAATTTTCACTAATTAGGCGATAGAAAAATTAAGTTTAAGAACTGTAGACACCAAATTTTTGGTGTAATTTCATTTACTGTTTAGTTTTTTATTTGTCGTGATAGTTTTATTCGATTTTTAGTTTTTAGTTTTTAGTTTTAGTTTATTTTTAAGTTTTAGCGTAGAATTTCTTGAAAAAAAAAGAAAAGAAAAATCATGAAAAAAGAGAAAAAAAAAGGAAAATTGGTCACAAAAATACGTTCAAATTCAATCTTTTGGCACTTTAGTTATTTTTATTAAGTTATTTTGAGAAAAGAAAAGAAAAAAGGAAAAAAAGGAAAAATGAAGAAAATTTGAAAAAATGGACATTTTTGTTGTTTTTATTTGTTTAGTTTGTTTTTTATTTTATTTATTTGTTTTCATTATTATTACATGGTTTTGTCATTTTGTTATTATTATTATTATTATTTATATTTTGTATTTGTTAAGTTAAAAAAAAAAAAAAAAAAAGCTGCGTGAATGCAAGCTGCATTTTTTGCAGCTTGCAAAGGAACTTTGGGGAGCTCCTTAGCTGCAAATTTCAGGAAGTTGTTAAGGGTTTAGGTTGGAGTTCCCATATAAATAGAAAGGCAGGAAGACAGCCGCAAAAGGATTGAGGAGAGAGTTTCGAAGGAGAGAAAGAGATTGACGGGAAGAAATAGAAAAAAAGAAACGGCAGAGAACGGAGAAGAACAAGAGGGCAGCCGTAAGAATTGAGTGGAGAACCAGAAAAACTGTGAAAAAAGGAGAGGTTTTTCATCAGAGAGGTGACGGCCGCAACTGGAAAAACAGAGAAGGGGTTGGCGGCTGCATCAGAAAGGGGGGATTAGGAGAGAGCTCCCGTGAGAGAGGTTCTGGAGAACGGCAGAAGAAAAACCAGGAAGGGAGAGACAGAAGGGAAGAACCGAGAGAGAATTTTGAGACGGTTTGAGAGAGTGAGAAGGAAAATCAAGCACGAGAGCTCACGGCTGAGTGAGATTAGGGGGGTAGAATCCGAGGGATGACAACTGACCGAGACCTAAAGAAAATAGAGAAACGGAGGGCTGGAAAGGTTTGAAGGGGAGGATCGGTTCGCAAGGAGAAAGAAAACAAGAGTTGAGGGTTTCATTGGGAGAGCCCGGGAAGGTGAGAAGAAAAGAGTGAGTGAGAAGCTTTCGACTAGAAAGAAAGGCGGTGCAGAATCTAGAAGGCAGGCGCATCAAAAGGTGAAACTTTTCCAGTTTTGTTTGGTTTGCGTCAAGGATCCATCGCTCCTTCATCAAGGTGCTGTCTTTTGCAACTCAAAGGAGCAAAGGTAACCTGTCACTTCTCTTTTCTTTCGGTCCCAAATCATCGGACTTTCATCTGGGTATCAAAAATCTTTGTTTGCAAATTTGCTGTGAGTTTCTTCTTCCATGTTTTTCTTGTTCTTTGTGTATCTTGGAGAGATGGTGAATCCGTATCATGGCTGTTTGTCTTAGAATGTCCGATGATGAAGCTGTAAGTTTTTAGTTAGTTTCGTATGATATCACCATGAATTTCATAAGAAATAGAAACCAATTGCTTTCTCTGTGCACCCTTCATGTTTCTCCCTTGTTTAGATCGACAACTGGTCTGTGGATCATTTGTTATGGTTGTTAGGACCTTTAAGAGTAAGATTTAGAGTTTGCCATAGCAAGTTTCAAAGTCTCAATTTTGCTACAACCGTGCGGGTAGATTCTTTTGAGTTTGCTATGTATCACGGGGGGTTTGTGCATTATTTGGTGTCTTGTTGTTGTTTGCTGACCATGAGGATGATTTTGCGCTGAGTGATGTTTCTTGGCTGCCAAGAGGGAATGAAATGGTTTTTCTTGTACTGAATAATGATTTTTGCTTCATGGTCCGAGAGTCAATCTGTTTTCTCGAATTTTCTGGTTCGGCATTTCGAGGGAAGGTTGATATCTTCATTGCTGAATTCTTTTGGTTTCCTTGCTGTTAAAATGGATGTTTGAATATGTGTGTGAGTTTGGTGGATAAAGGGTGAGTCTAATACAATGGTTGCGGTGTCCAATACAATGGTTTGAAGCTGCAAAGTTCATAGCAAAGCAACAGGCTGTTACGTTTTTTCTGTGCTGTTTTCTTTTTCTTAATTGCCCATTGAGTTTTCACACTTAAGTTGCATGCTTAATCTTACTTTGAATGGAAGAAATGAATTGATCTGGCATTGGGTTTGCACGTTTAGGGGCTGAAATGCTTGAATCATGTTCAAATGCTTGATGAAAAGTAAATTCCAGGTTGCTAAGCCACTGCTACACGAACGTTCTGTCCAGATTTTTGCACCAATTTCTGCTATGTTTTCTTGTTTGTTTGGATGACAGAGTCGAGTGTTTTTTGTTGCTTAGTTTTAAAAACTATGATCTTGGTTGAAAATTGTTGAGCAAGCTGCATTCAGATTTTTGTTTTGACCACCAAGAGCTTAAGAGCAAAGAGTTGCGGAAGCAGCCTTGGCTGGAATTTGCAGAATGCATAAGTTCCTTCGTGATCTTTTGCACCAGTTCCTCTTATGTTTCTTGTTTGTTTGGATGTCAAAATCATGTCTTGTTTGTTTAGCTCAAAGTTTGGATGTGGAATCAAGAACACTTCGGTTAAAGTATGCGCTTGGAGTCTGAACTTGGTGTTGGAAAGTAAAATGCAGTTGTTGCAGAAAACTTGCGGCATTTCTTATTTTTCCTTCTATTGCTGTTCTTAAATCCTCTCTACACCTTTGATGATCAGCACCATTTTCTTGTTTCTAACCTGCCATGAAGTTGCATGTTTAGTTAATGTTAGTTAGTTCCAAGTCCTGGCATATGGTTAACATACTTGCATGTCTAAATGTAAGGAAAACCTTGGCAGAAAATTAGCAACCAGAAATGAAGAAGCTGCTCGTATGCATGCATGTAAATGTTCAAGAAAATTGGACTTTAACCCCTCAAGTTTTCCCTTATGCCACTATGACCCAACCAATTGAATAATGTCCTCAATTTGGCCCTTGGCAGCTTTAGTTTTTGCAATTTCATTGTTTGTTTTGCTTCAATTAACTACCATGTTTTGTCAATTGCACTTAAGCCATGACTTTAGAGGCTTTACGATCAAGTGAGCTTCGTTTTGCACGTTTTCTTTAATTTTCCCAAATAAATTGGTACCTTGACCATTTCTTTTATTTTGGAGGATAAATAAGTGACTTCACCCCATTAGAGCTCCAACTCAAGGGAGGTATAACTTCTTTTATCTTTTTTGTCTCTCCTATGTGATCCAACGTGCTACGTGAAAATTGCATGTTTACTTGCTTCCCTTGCTTTTCCTTAATTCCTTTCATTTTCATTTTTACTTTTGCTTTTTATTTAAGTTATTTTTTATGGGGTATGTGTACACCTCTTGGCTTGTAATAGATAGGGCTTGGAGGAGCATTTGATGAAGACCTATTGAAGACATGTGCCTAGCTAGCAAATGTAATAGTTAGGGCTTTAATTGTCTTATTTGTCTTGCATGCTTATGTGCTACGTGTTAATTTGCTTTATTAGGGCCTTGCATCTAGTCGAGCATGCTAAGTGTTATGTGCTATGTGTTCACGAGTGTTTGGCATGTCTACTCGCTTTTCCATGGCCATGAATGAATGTGATGGATGAATGTACGTTTCCACTAGTCCAACGCTAGTCGGAATTCATAGAATGGGCTAGTCCAACGCTAGACCCTTAGGGATTTCCCCTCGTTAGTACATGTTTGCATGTTCATTACATGTCATGCATTTTTTTTTTTAGTTTTATCATTTGGCATGTCCCTCTAATCCCCTTTCCCCTCACTTTAGGTCTTGCATCTCATGCTAGTTAGGGTACATTTGCCTGAAGAGTCCCCTCCGATAAGGGAAACGAGCGAGTGTGGCTACTCGATAGCCTTAGCACGCTAGTTTTGCCTTCTAATCAAAGGGAAAATCGAAGTCGAAAAGTTAGTAGTCATTCCCATACCCGACCTGATGCATTCCTTTAGGTTCATTCATTCTCATTTATCACTTACTCATTTTTTTTTTCCAATTCACATTTCCTCATCACTTTTCCTTTCCTTATTGTTCAATTTGATTTCTACTTCACAAAATTGCACTTAATTACACCTATATGCACTTATCACTATATTTCATACACTTGCACACAAACACTTGGATTTTTCATACAAATTCACACATGCACCTTTCCATACACTGGCACACAAACACTTGGATTTTTTACAATTTCACACGTGCACCTTTTTATACACTTGCACACTTGCACTTTAGCCATCATTTGCATTAATCGACCTCTATAAGGTTTTCCTTTATTGGCCGCCACAATTCATGTGGTTGGGACCAAAAACCTTACAAGAGACATTTTAGAATTTAGGTTTGCATTTTTTCTTTCTTTTTACATTCATGTAGTGCATCCAAATGTAATAAATTCTTTGGTTAAAACAAGAAAAACTTTGATTAAATCCCGCAACTAGCCTTGGCTAGGTCGAAGGGGTGCCTTGGATTTTTATCCTTGCCTTCCCCTTCGTCAAATGTGACTCCCGAACCTTTTTCATTGGTTTACGTGGACTAGGAGTCGTTTAAAAGGGGTTTCTTACAACTTTTTCCTAAAAAATTCATTTTTAGGTGACTTGGTACACCTTAACTCATTACCAAGTGGCGACTCCCATTTTTCCAAAAACCCTTTTTAAACTATAATTTTGGGTCAAATCGTCGCATTTTCAAACCCCCATTTAGACCCACATTTCTTTTTCCAATCATAAATTCAAATACATTTTTTTAAACCATTTATTTATTTATCAAAAAATGGGGCGCGACAGTTGGCGACTCCACTGGGGACATTCGAGAGTCCGAGCAAATTTGATTTAATCAACCTTTTTCTTCTTTTAACCTTTTCATATATCACATTTGGGTGTTTTAGGGTTGCATCTTTTTCCTTTTTTAGGATTTTGCATCACTCGCGTCTCAAATTACTCCCTCGATCACGAATGTATGATTGGTTGATTGGATGTTTACTTACTTATCTCGCGCTTGCATTGCATTTGGGGGGGTGTGTGTCACCTTTAGAGCCTCGCGTGGTTCTCAACCCTTTCCCTCAAAAATAGGGAACAATTCATACGTGCACGTTTATTTATTGTTATCCCATTTTATTTTATTTTCGTGGGCGCTATCCCACACCGCCTTGTAGGATTAGGATTGATTGCCTTAGGTAGGCGGATGGTGTGCACTGCGCCCATAGCGCTACCTAAGGGATCACTCGAGCCACCGATCGAAGGCCTTGGGAGTGATGACCCTTTGCCTTTAGGTCTGAAGGCTTGGGAGCCGAAGCCTTATCGAGTCTAGTTGCATTAGTGAGCCCCAGCCTCATGCATCCATGTTAGACTCGCCTAGGGTAGAGTCGACCTTACCCTATTAAGCACATTAGGCACGAGGGAAGGGGTTTCCACCCCTTTTACTTGTTTTTATTTGTATTTCTTTTCTTAATTGCTCCCAATGTGTTATGTGTACTATCAATTGCACTAACCATTCTTTTGTTTTCCTGACTTGCATTCATGTGCCTTAGCAATAAGAGGCCCCTTGGGCACTCTTTTAGTGACTTACCCACTAGATAACTCACATGTTTAAATTTCAGTCATTACACTTAATTTTCAGTAAATACATTTTTCATTTTTAGACCTTTTTCCCCCGATGCATTATTTATGTCCTTTAGGCCATATTTGTGACATATTTACATCGCTTTAATAAATGGCATCATGCATCCACCTTAGAAGGGAATGCCACATAGGGAATCCCGTTTTAGAAATCAGCCACCCCATGTCTCGGATATATAATTCAATGAGACTTGCACGTTTACCTTTCTCGTACCATCCAAAGGGGTAGTGCACAAGGTAGGGTAGGATCCGATCATTTTTCATAAAGCGATCCTTGGAATATGAGCATCTAATAATCGCTTTTTGGCCATTTTTAAACCTAACTGGTAAAAATCCCTTGCGTAAAGGACATTAATTTGAAGAAATTCACAAATAATTCCTTATCATTGAGACAGTTAATAAACTGAGGCCAAATAGTGATTTTAGAAGGCTCATAGACTATTTTTTTGAAACCATCAATGGCCGAACGATTCAATCGATCCATTTTGTCAATTCCTAATCAATTTTGAATAAATCAATTCATTTGACCAATTTACCCTTTTTAGGGTCATTCGGTCAATTTTTGAATAAATCAATTTCATTCAATTCATTTGACCAATTTACCCTTTTAGGGTGATTTGGTCGATTTTTGCATAAATCATCAATCTCCATTTTATTCATTGGACCAATTTACTCATTTCTTAGGTCAATTCAATCAATTTTGAATAAGTCATCCGATTTCATTTGACTAGTTTACCCTTTTTAGGGTGATCTAGTCAATTTTGAATCAATCATTCGATCCATTGGACCGATTTGCCTAGTTTTAGGGCGAGTTGGTCAAATCATCATTTCACTCGATCTGTTTGATCAATTGACTTCATTCAATTCATTTGATTAGTTTAATTCATTCTTAGGGTTATCCATTCAATTTTGAATAAATGCATTTGACCATTTTACCCTTTTTGAAGGCGATTCGGTCGATTTTTGAATAAATCATCCATTTTATCCAATCCATTTTGTCAATTCATTCATCATTTGACCAATTGATTCATTTGACCAATTTACCCTTTTTAGGGTCATCAGGTCGATTTTTGAAAAATCATCCATTCATTTGACCAATTTACCCTTTTTAGGGTCATCCGGTCAATTTTTGAAAAATCATTCATTCATTTGACCAATTTACCCTTTTTAGGGTCATCCGGTCAATTTTTGAAAAAGTCATCAATTCATTGGACCAATTTACCCTTTTAGGGTGATTTGGTCAATTTTTGCATAAGTTATCAATCTCCATTTCATTCATTTGGCTAATTCACCCATTGGTAGGGCAATCGAACCAATTTTGAATAAATCAAGTTTTCATTTAGTCCATTTGTCCAATTTACCCTTTTTTAGGGTGATTCGATCAATTTTTGAATAAATCAATTTCATTCAATTCATCTGACCAATTTACCCTTTCTAGGGTTATTCGGTCAATTTTTGAATTCGGTCAATTTTTGAATAAATCAATTTCATTCAATTTATCTGACCAATTTACCCTTTCTAGGGTCATTCGGTCAATTTTTGAATAAATCAATTTCATTCAATTCATCTGACCAATTTACCCTTTTTAGGTTCGTTCGGTCAATTCATCAATTTCATTCAATTCATTTGACCAATTTACCCTTTTTAGGGTCATACGGTCGATTTTGAATAAATCATCATTTCACTCAATGCGTTTGATCAATTGATTTCATTTAGTTCATTTGATTCATTTAATTCATTTTTTAGGGTTATCCATTCGATTTTGAATAAATAATCAAATTTCATTCAATGCATTTGACCATTTTACCCTTCTTAAGGTAATCTAGTCAATTTTTGAATAAACCATCAATTTCATCCTATGCATTTGACCAGATTTCCCTCTCTTAGGGTTTCGGTCTAAGGTTCACTGAATGACCTAGTCTAAACATTGCAATCTCTTTTACACGTCATTTTTTTGTGTCAATCAAGTCAAGCAATCCATTCGGACTTTGTCCTAATTTTTAGGACAAATGTGTCTTTTCACTCCAATTGGAGGCCAAATTTTTCAAATCATTTTTTTTTTCACCCAATCAACTGATCGGATTCATCAGGTATTGTATGGTGCCTACCCTAGAGGATTGCATTTTCATGCTAGGCCTACCTTTGGCACAAAAGGGGTTCCCTCATAGGACATGCATACCGATTTTGCAGTCTTGTTTACTAACTCGGGTTATTTTTCTTTTGTTTTTCCCCCTCCCCTGCATTCATAAAAAATGTTTCAATAAGGCAAAAATATTTTTCTACATTTGATAACATTTCTGATCTAATAAAGTGTGAAAATTACAAGTATTATTTGATTCTTGGGCAGATCCTACAATGGAAACGTGAAAGACCCATCTAAAAGTTCTAGACTAAGAGCTTCTAAGAGATTTCATAATTATTTTTTAAAAGAAGACTCTGTATATTGGATTTGTTAATACATTCTTGTTCCCAAAAGAGGCAGAAATGTGTATATGGGGAGTTCTTAGAAGTTTTTCTCTTCTCATTTGTATTATAATTGAATGAGCATTTTGTTTCAAACTCTTTCAGCAATAAAATTTTTGGACAATTATTGTTTTGTATATCCATGTACATTTCATTCTTTTTGCTCATTGGAAATTTCATGATGAATTTTAAGAAAATAAGACTAAATTGAGATTTCCTCAACCTCCAGTCTGAAAATTCGCAAGTGTATGCTTTCTAAAATTCTTGCGTACACTAGATTGGTGATCCGAGCTATCCAATAAGAGTGCTCAAAGTTAAAAGAAGTCACTCAAAAGACCCAATGAGATACCTTTTTTTCCTTTACTGTACAATTCATATTTTGCCCACTCCTATTGACCCCAAAATAAAATCAGTCACATTGATTGATAAATTGCAAATTGGGGCAATCTTTGCTTGGAAAAATGTCCATAGCGTCTAATTAGATTCAATTCACATCTCAATGAAAGCAAAAATGTGCATTATTCTTGTTTGTTTTGAAAATTTGGAATGATACTTTAAGTATTCGTTTCTCTATCCATACAGTTTTTATCATTTGCTCTCCCATTTGAGCCTTTGAAAGAATAATTTCGTTTCAAATAAGAGTCTTAAAGCTCACTACCCTACATTGGAAAATTTTCACATATCAAAAGGGGAATGGATTCTCAATGAGCGTTTCGTCACCTTAATTGTCATGGAACGTAAGAATGATGCTTTGGCCGTCGTTTCTACAATCTAAACACAATTTACCCCTTGCATTCTCATTTGAGCTAAATTGATGGTTCTTTTCAAAGCACCTATGATCGCACCCCACATTGGGGAGGGAGATTGGAGTTTTTTTCAAAAAACAAAAAAAAACAAAAAACAAAAAAAAAACAAAAAATGCTAAAACTCAAAAGGGGGAACCGCAAATTGGGGAAATTTGATTCTACCTGAGCTTCAATTGTGAGAAAAAGAAGAGTGAAAAGAAAAGAAAGAAAAGTTGTCTGGCGGATCCTCTATGTTTCACAGATATGGATGACCAAGGGTCTTCCTCAGTCAGTTGATTCAGGTGCATGCAAAAATTTTGCATTAATAAAAATTTTCCTTTCAGAGTTAATGCAAGGAACGGATTAAAAGTCAGGCTCTCTTCTTTTCCAATCGAACATTCTATCCCTAATTATCCCTTTTGAGCTTTCAGAATAAATTACTTCGTTTGGCAACCCCTGAGAATCGCAAACCCCACACTGGGGTAACTTTGAGTTGGAAAAGGAAAGAAAAGTCCCAAGAGGTGAAAAGTGCTAAGGCAACAACAAAAGCAAAAGAAAAGAGAACTTCAGTTCAAAATAAACTGGGGCAAATTTTGTGAAAATTTCAAAAATGGCAGAAAGCCGAAAAGTCAAAAGAAGAAAGAAAATGAAAGAGAAAAAGCCTCAATTGAGCATAAACTGGGGCAAATTCTGATTTAGCCCTAAAATAGGGTTGGCGCAGCAATGCGATCTCAGATTATTCAAACCACTTTTGAAATCCGCTTTCAAGCCTTAACTTTTCTAAGCACCCCACCAGACCCCATTACAAAAGCTGAAAAGTCCTGACTTCTGTTCTTTGCAATGGCCCTGTCAAGAAAATTTCTGATGCCGGAAAATTTTAGCTGTATTTCTGAATTGCTTGAGTATGGGGGCTGACTCTACTCACCATGTGAAAACCCATCAGCTCGAGGGAAAAGAAAAGAAGCGAAAGAAAAGCAAGAAAAGAAAATGCCGAAAATTCGACGCTGAAGTCCCTGGGGAATGATGAGAAAATCCAAACAAAGTTCAGAATTTTCGAGTTCAAAATAGGGGCAATTTTGGAAAAATGCGATCTTCGGAGCTATGTCCTTGAAAGTTTTATTCTTTAGCTATCGTTTTCAAGCCACATTACAAGCTAACAAAGTCCATCGTTGACTTATTCCTTCATGACAATCCAAAGGGAGGATCATGCTCATAAGAAATTCATCAAATCATTTGTGATCATAAGGGTATAACCCTTTCCCACATGTTTAGCTATCACTTCTGTACATACGTTACAAGCCTAGAAGCTTGCATGTTGACTACGTTTTCTTAAGAAATGAGGGTGACAAACTATTTGCTTTCACTAAGATGTGACATTTGATGGATTACATACAACTGGGGCACAAAAATGAGACAAATTCTGACTTCCCATTTCCTTAGCCATTTCAAAAATAAAGTCACTTGATTGGTCCCGAAAAGATGAGCCAACTGAAAATGGTGACTCATTACCCAAAGCACAGATGCTAAAAATGAGGAAGAAATCCTCTGTGATTTGGTTTTATTTCAAGAAATTCATCATGAAGTTTTTCTTTTTGGAAACATAGTTTCTTACTATGTTCAGTAAATGGAAAGTCATCCAAACAAGTTTTTGCAATTAAATGGCCCATACTGGGGCAAATTTTTGTTATGAGATTTCGTGAAAACAAGCCCACACTGGGGCAAAATTTTTATAGTTCATTTGAGGATTTCGTCCAAGAATCAAATAATGCATTTTTCAAATCAATCACGCTGTTTCTTTTCATGTAAATGTGAATGCATGTCATATTTTGGTAAGCCCCATGTGCAGGTATTCATTGTTGAAATCGACGAAAGAGCATCTGGTGATGTGGAAGGCCGATGCCGAAGAAAGAGAAAAAGAAGGGAAAAGGGCCCTACACTGGGGCAAATTATTTTTGAAAAAGATTCTTACAAAAAATCAGAAAAATTCAAAAATTTCAAAAGTCAAAAATCAAGTTCAAATTCTTGTTTCTTGGAAAATCAAATTTAATTGCTTGTTTCTTGGCAAATCAAATTCAATTTCTTGACCAATTGGATGGCAGGATTGGGTTTTATCCCACTGACCATTCGCAAAAGCACGTTGGGACCGGGTTTTATCCCGCCAAGGACCGGGTATAATCCCGCTGACCGCTTTTTATCAAATTGGGACCGGGTTTCATCCCGCCAATCTCGGCAGGACCGGGTATAATCCCGCTGACCGCTTTTTATCAAATTGGGACCGGGTTTCATCCCGCCAATCTCGGCAGGACCGGGTATAATCCCGCTGACCGCTTTTTATCAAATTGGGACCGGGTTTCATCCCGCCAATCTCGGCAGGACCGGGTATAATCCCGCTGACCGCTTTTTATCAAATTGGGACCGGGTTTCATCCCGCCAATCTCGGTAGGACCGGGTATAATCCCGCTGACCGTTTTTTTTATTAAATTGGGACCGGGTTTCATCCCGCCAATCTCGGCAGGACCGGGTATAATCCCGCTGACCGCTTTTTATCAAATTGGGACCGGGTTTCATCCCGCCAATCTCGGCAGGACCGGGTTTCATCTCGCTGGTCGATCATCATGGCAGGTTCGGGTTTAATCCCACTGGCCAATTCATTACTGGAGCAAATCTGTGGATACATTTTCAAATAAAGTCTTATATAGTTTTCTTCATACAATCCCATTTAAATTACTGTTCGGGTCTACCCCGTTTTAAATTTCTGTTCGGGTCAGTCCCGCGATTCAAAGCTTATTCGGGTCAGTCCCGTGATTAAAGCTTGATCGGGCCAGTCCCATGATTTGAATTTCCTTCTCTGGTCTATCCCGTTTACGTTTCTGTTCGGGTCTATCCCATTTTACATTTTCTGTTCGGGTCAGTCTCGTTTTTAATTTTATGTTTGGGTCAGTCCCATTTTAGAATTCTTGTTCGTTGGAATCATTTTTGCAGCCAAATAATGCAGGTAAGTATTTGGTGTCTACTTCTTTGTCTCAAGTTTTTTCAAAACTCAGACAAAGAGGGGCAAACTGTAGACACCAAATTTTTGGTGTAATTTCATTTACTGTTTAGTTTTTTATTTGTCGTGATAGTTTTATTCGATTTTTAGTTTTTAGTTTTTAGTTTTAGTTTATTTTTAAGTTTTAGCATAGAATTTCTTGAAAAAAAAAGAAAAGAAAAATCATGAAAAAAGAGAAAAAAAAAGGAAAATTGGTCACAAAAATACGTTCAAATTCAATCTTTTGGCACTTTAGTTATTTTTATTAAGTTATTTTGAGAAAAGAAAAGAAAAAAGGAAAAAAAGGAAAAATGAAGAAAATTTGAAAAAATGGACATTTTTGTTGTTTTTATTTGTTTAGTTTGTTTTTTATTTTATTTATTTGTTTTCATTATTATTACATGGTTTTGTCATTTTGTTATTATTATTATTATTATTTATATTTTGTATTTGTTAAGTTAAAAAAAAAAAAAAAAAAGCTGCGTGCATGCAAGCTGCATTTTTTGCAGCTTGCAAAGGAACTTTGGGGAGCTCCTTAGCTGCAAATTTCAGGAAGTTGTTAAGGGTTTAGGTTGGAGTTCCCATATAAATAGAAAGGCAGGAAGACAGCCGCAAAAGGATTGAGGAGAGAGTTTCGAAGGAGAGAAAGAGATTGACGGGAAGAAATAGAAAAAAAGAAACGGCAGAGAACGGAGAAGAACAAGAGGGCAGCCGTAAGAATTGAGTGGAGAACCAGAAAAACTGTGAAAAAAGGAGAGGTTTTTCATCAGAGAGGTGACGGCCGCAACTGGAAAAACAGAGAAGGGGTTGGCGGCTGCATCAGAAAGGGGGGATTAGGAGAGAGCTCCCGTGAGAGAGGTTCTGGAGAACGGCAGAAGAAAAACCAGGAAGGGAGAGACAGAAGGGAAGAACCGAGAGAGAATTTTGAGACGGTTTGAGAGAGTGAGAAGGAAAATCAAGCACGAGAGCTCACGGCTGAGTGAGATTAGGGGGGTAGAATCCGAGGGATGACAACTGACCGAGACCTAAAGAAAATAGAGAAACGGAGGGCTGGAAAGGTTTGAAGGGGAGGATCGGTTCGCAAGGAGAAAGAAAACAAGAGTTGAGGGTTTCATTGGGAGAGCCCGGGAAGGTGAGAAGAAAAGAGTGAGTGAGAAGCTTTCGACTAGAAAGAAAGGCGGTGCAGAATCTAGAAGGCAGGCGCATCAAAAGGTGAAACTTTTCCAGTTTTGTTTGGTTTGCGTCAAGGATCCATCGCTCCTTCATCAAGGTGCTGTCTTTTGCAACTCAAAGGAGCAAAGGTAACCTGTCACTTCTCTTTTCTTTCGGTCCCAAATCATCGGACTTTCATCTGGGTATCAAAAATCTTTGTTTGCAAATTTGCTGTGAGTTTCTTCTTCCATGTTTTTCTTGTTCTTTGTGTATCTTGGAGAGATGGTGAATCCGTATCATGGCTGTTTGTCTTAGAATGTCCGATGATGAAGCTGTAAGTTTTTAGTTAGTTTCGTATGATATCACCATGAATTTCATAAGAAATAGAAACCAATTGCTTTCTCTGTGCACCCTTCATGTTTCTCCCTTGTTTAGATCGACAACTGGTCTGTGGATCATTTGTTATGGTTGTTAGGACCTTTAAGAGTAAGATTTAGAGTTTGCCATAGCAAGTTTCAAAGTCTCAATTTTGCTACAACCGTGCGGGTAGATTCTTTTGAGTTTGCTATGTATCACGGGGGGTTTGTGCATTATTTGGTGTCTTGTTGTTGTTTGCTGACCATGAGGATGATTTTGCGCTGAGTGATGTTTCTTGGCTGCCAAGAGGGAATGAAATGGTTTTTCTTGTACTGAATAATGATTTTTGCTTCATGGTCCGAGAGTCAATCTGTTTTCTCGAATTTTCTGGTTCGGCATTTCGAGGGAAGGTTGATATCTTCATTGCTGAATTCTTTTGGTTTCCTTGCTGTTAAAATGGATGTTTGAATATGTGTGTGAGTTTGGTGGATAAAGGGTGAGTCTAATACAATGGTTGCGGTGTCCAATACAATGGTTTGAAGCTGCAAAGTTCATAGCAAAGCAACAGGCTGTTACGTTTTTTCTGTGCTGTTTTCTTTTTCTTAATTGCCCATTGAGTTTTCACACTTAAGTTGCATGCTTAATCTTACTTTGAATGGAAGAAATGAATTGATCTGGCATTGGGTTTGCACGTTTAGGGGCTGAAATGCTTGAATCATGTTCAAATGCTTGATGAAAAGTAAATTCCAGGTTGCTAAGCCACTGCTACACGAACGTTCTGTCCAGATTTTTGCACCAATTTCTGCTATGTTTTCTTGTTTGTTTGGATGACAGAGTCGAGTGTTTTTTGTTGCTTAGTTTTAAAAACTATGATCTTGGTTGAAAATTGTTGAGCAAGCTGCATTCAGATTTTTGTTTTGACCACCAAGAGCTTAAGAGCAAAGAGTTGCGGAAGCAGCCTTGGCTGGAATTTGCAGAATGCATAAGTTCCTTCGTGATCTTTTGCACCAGTTCCTCTTATGTTTCTTGTTTGTTTGGATGTCAAAATCATGTCTTGTTTGTTTAGCTCAAAGTTTGGATGTGGAATCAAGAACACTTCGGTTAAAGTATGCGCTTGGAGTCTGAACTTGGTGTTGGAAAGTAAAATGCAGTTGTTGCAGAAAACTTGCGGCATTTCTTATTTTTCCTTCTATTGCTGTTCTTAAATCCTCTCTACACCTTTGATGATCAGCACCATTTTCTTGTTTCTAACCTGCCATGAAGTTGCATGTTTAGTTAATGTTAGTTAGTTCCAAGTCCTGGCATATGGTTAACATACTTGCATGTCTAAATGTAAGGAAAACCTTGGCAGAAAATTAGCAACCAGAAATGAAGAAGCTGCTCGTATGCATGCATGTAAATGTTCAAGAAAATTGGACTTTAACCCCTCAAGTTTTCCCTTATGCCACTATGACCCAACCAATTGAATAATGTCCTCAATTTGGCCCTTGGCAGCTTTAGTTTTTGCAATTTCATTGTTTGTTTTGCTTCAATTAACTACCATGTTTTGTCAATTGCACTTAAGCCATGACTTTAGAGGCTTTACGATCAAGTGAGCTTCGTTTTGCACGTTTTCTTTAATTTTTCCAAATAAATTGGTACCTTGACCATTTCTTTTATTTTGGAGGATAAATAAGTGACTTCACCCCATTAGAGCTCCAACTCAAGGGAGGTATAACTTCTTTTATCTTTTTTGTCTCTCCTATGTGATCCAACGTGCTACGTGAAAATTGCATGTTTACTTGCTTCCCTTGCTTTTCCTTAATTCCTTTCATTTTCATTTTTACTTTTGCTTTTTATTTAAGTTATTTTTTATGGGGTATGTGTACACCTCTTGGCTTGTAATAGATAGGGCTTGGAGGAGCATTTGATGAAGACCTATTGAAGACATGTGCCTAGCTAGCAAATGTAATAGTTAGGGCTTTAATTGTCTTATTTGTCTTGCATGCTTATGTGCTACGTGTTAATTTGCTTTATTAGGGCCTTGCATCTAGTCGAGCATGCTAAGTGTTATGTGCTATGTGTTCACGAGTGTTTGGCATGTCTACTCGCTTTTCCATGGCCATGAATGAATGTGATGGATGAATGTACGTTTCCACTAGTCCAACGCTAGTCGGAATTCATAGAATGGGCTAGTCCAACGCTAGACCCTTAGGGATTTCCCCTCGTTAGTACATGTTTGCATGTTCATTACATGTCATGCATTTTTTTTTTTAGTTTTATCATTTGGCATGTCCCTCTAATCCCCTTTCCCCTCACTTTAGGTCTTGCATCTCATGCTAGTTAGGGTACATTTGCCTGAAGAGTCCCCTCCGATAAGGGAAACGAGCGAGTGTGGCTACTCGATAGCCTTAGCACGCTAGTTTTGCCTTCTAATCAAAGGGAAAATCGAAGTCGAAAAGTTAGTAGTCATTCCCATACCCGACCTGATGCATTCCTTTAGGTTCATTCATTCTCATTTATCACTTACTCATTTTTTTTTTCCAATTCACATTTCCTCATCACTTTTCCTTTCCTTATTGTTCAATTTGATTTCTACTTCACAAAATTGCACTTAATTACACCTATATGCACTTATCACTATATTTCATACACTTGCACACAAACACTTGGATTTTTCATACAAATTCACACATGCACCTTTCCATACACTGGCACACAAACACTTGGATTTTTTACAATTTCACACGTGCACCTTTTTATACACTTGCACACTTGCACTTTAGCCATCATTTGCATTAATCGACCTCTATAAGGTTTTCCTTTATTGGCCGCCACAATTCATGTGGTTGGGACCAAAAACCTTACAAGAGACATTTTAGAATTTAGGTTTGCATTTTTTCTTTCTTTTTACATTCATGTAGTGCATCCAAATGTAATAAATTCTTTGGTTAAAACAAGAAAAACTTTGATTAAATCCCGCAACTAGCCTTGGCTAGGTCGAAGGGGTGCCTTGGATTTTTATCCTTGCCTTCCCCTTCGTCAAATGTGACTCCCGAACCTTTTTCATTGGTTTACGTGGATTAGGAGTCGTTTAAAAGGGGTTTCTTACAACTTTTTCCTAAAAAATTCATTTTTAGGTGACTTGGTACACCTTAACTCATTACCAAGTGGCGACTCCCATTTTTCCAAAAACCCTTTTTAAACTATAATTTTGGGTCAAATCGTCGCATTTTCAAACCCCCATTTAGACCCACATTTCTTTTTCCAATCATAAATTCAAATACATTTTTTTAAACCATTTATTTATTTATCAAAAAATGGGGCGCGACAAGAACAAACGTGTTAAAAATATAAAATGAAATAATGTACAATGCAGATGCAATTAAAATGAATGAAATAAATTAATTGGGGTAAATAAATAAATAGATAAGCCCAAAAAAAAAAGAAAATTTCGGGTCCTCACATCTTTCCTCCCTTAAAAGAATTTCGTCCTCAAAATTCATACCTTGATTTACAAATAACTCTGGTGACTTTTTTCGGATCTCCTCTTCCAACTTCCCAAGTTGCTTTCTCGATTCCATAATTTCTCCATAAGACTTTCACTAGAGGGATTTGCTTGTGTCTTGTGTGAGAACCCGTAAAAACCCTATTTTTTTTTTCCTAGGGTTTATTACCCCTTAATTGCATAATTTTTGCATTTTCTGGCTTAGAAATATTTTCTGGTAGATTTTATGCGTAATTATAGTTTTAAGATGATTTTTCTAGTATTAGAGAGTTTTTAGAAAATTAAGAGTAAATAGTGGACGTGGGACCCACTAGTGCGAAAAGTTCGGAAAAATTCGGCCAATAAGGTTAAGTTTCGGATACTGTGTAAAATTTATCGGGTGTTAAGAGATAAGTAGAGTGTGTGAAATGATTGATGTGAGAGAGAAAAGAAAGGATAGGATTGCATTAATTGAGGTGCCAAGTGTCATTGTTTCATTGGGTTTGACTTAAGGCTTACTATTCATGTTTTTGACTTTTGACCCATTAGTTAAATATCTCAAAAAATTGACTAAAACTCACCATTTTCTTCTCTTGTTGGCCGGCTCTCTAGCTCAAGGAAGGAAGGAGAAACTCTTCAAGTTTTAGCTTCTACTTGGTGCAAATCAACCAAAAACATTTGCTTCCATCCATTTCACTCCATAAAATCCTATCTTTTAGTGCTAGTAAGGGTATTAGTGAAGTTGTTTTGAAGAGCTAAGGTGTCAAATATCCTCCTCTCTCTTGTTTCTTGGTAAGTGATGCTTCAACCTCTCCCCTATACCTAATGATGGTTATATGATGCTTAATGGTGGCATGAGTGAAGGAATATATGATTTATTTCTTGGTTTGAAGTGATTTGGTTGAGTTTTTTATTTTTTTGAGGAATTTTCTGGTTTCATATGATCTTGATGGTGTGGTTGTTTTTGATGGTTGGTAATAAGGGGCTTTGGCTCTAGTAGGTGCATATGATAGGAAATTGCAATCAATTTTGAATTTGGAAGAATTTCTGGAAAAATTAGGGGTCTTGGTTGAACATTCTGTCCGAAATTTTAGGTCATAGATAGAGGCCGAATTGGACTTTGCTCAAAACATGAAAGTTGTAGGTATTGATGTGTTTGAGATGCCTGCAAAATTTCAGGTCATTTGGATTAGTGTGGAGTGAGATATGACGAAATTACTGTAGCTGTTCTGCTTTGGACAGAATGCGAAAACTGTACTGGTTATTGGCCATTTTGACTGGAATTGGTTTGGATTTAGTTGTTGGTGTCTTCTGATGAAATGTATCTGGATGTCTTAGCTAACATATGCCTTTGGAATTTCGGCATTTGGACTTGTATAGACTAAGTTATAGTAATTACAGTTTTGTGTGATTTGCAAACCTGTTTTGGTAATTCTGGTATAGTATTTGGCATTTTCGACCTAGTTAAGCTAGGAACTGGATTGAGTGACCTTCTACATTGTTGTAGCCCTGTTTCATAGCTTCGAAACGGTGGGTCTTACACCCCCATCCGATAACCGTAGAGAATTTTACACCATTACCGCATAATAAGGGCAAAACAGTTTTCTATTTGGGGCCAAGACTAAGGCCATTTTCTAATTTCTGGTTTGCTATTATGCTCATTTATGCATATGAAACCCTATTGGGGTTGTGTTTAGCATTGCTATATGACTCGTTATCGAGTCTCATTGCATTTGTTGCGTGATTTTAGGGCGTGACGGTGGTGCACAACGTTCTTTTGACTAAAGTATTTGAAACCGCATTGTGCTAGCTAGGTGAGTGTACTACTCACTTATGTGCTATTACATGGCTTTGATCTTTGTACTTGAGATGTTGAATGTTGATTGATCCAAGTGAGAGTGTACTTTATCACTTTCACTTATTGTTTCGCATGTTATTGGAAAGTTATATGAAATGTTATATGAAATGTTATATGAAATGAAATACATGACTTCAAATATTATCCATGAGCTCAACCCCATTGGTTATTGATTGAATCGAGCCGGCGAGGGCTTGGTCGTGCCAATTAATGCGCCTTGGGGCAACATCATAGGGAATCTTGTAGTATGAGAGACTCTTGATTCCGGTTTACTCGAGTAATACCACAATGCAAGTGTTTGGATTTCGGGCCCGGTTGAGGAATGTTAGGAGGAAGGGAATGGAAGTTAAGAGGAGTCTACGGTTGGTTACCTTTCAGACATTGACGGAGAGTCAATGAGACCTGATCAAGAATTCAAACGAGGAAAAGGGCTCTTGAGAGCCACCCGTATCCTTTTTTTCCTCATTATTAATGTGTGGCTTTATTTATTTTGGTAAATTGGACTGTTAAACTTGATGTATCCATGAACTTGGTTGCTTGAGTTGTATTCTCACTGGGCAATTAGCTCACCCCGTTCCTTTTGTTTTCCTTACAGGAATATGACTCTTTTGGAATGAATTTTGATAAATGGTTGCCGAATGAACTAGATGAATGACTCTTTTGTATTGTATATAAAATGGGACCCTAAATGTATCATTAGGGTCATTTTCACTTTTGTTTTGGCAAACCATATATGTAGTGACTTTTGTATCACTTTTAAACGTCATTTTGGTTTGTAAAGGCTAAATGTTATGTGGTATATGTAATTCGATGTTTGGTTGGGTTCGGACGAGTCGGTTACTATTCATGGCCGACCCCAGATTTCATTTCCTTTTATTTTGGGTTATTTTGCCCTTTTGCCTTATTTGCGCGCGCTATAAGTTCCGGAATGTGAAAGATCGCTCTATACTGCACCGTTAGTCCTGGCGAGAGCTGGGCAGGCAGTCCGCTAACCTCTTTGGTTCGCCTTAGGGGAAGGTGGGGCTGTCACATCTTGACTCCTTCACTTTTCGATCTAAGAGTTTTACTGGCTTTTTTTCATATGACAAATTCTCATTAATTTCTACTTCTTCCAGTCGTAACACATGAGACGGTTCGAGATGATATTTCTTAAGTATGGAGACATGGAAGACATCATGAATTCTGAATAAGTTCAAGGGTAGTTCCAACTTGTAAGTCACGTTCCCTACACGCTGGATAATCTTATAGAGTTCTACAAATCTCGGTTACAACTTCTTTCCTTTTCCCGCCATTAGACTTGTTTTCAAAGATGTAATCTTGAGGAACACTTTATCTCCAACCTCAAATTTCAAATCTTTCCTCTGATTATCCGCATAACTCTTTTGGCGGTTTTGAGCCATTCGGATCCTTTGACATATCAACTTCACCTTCTCAAAGGCTTCTTCAATCCAAGGCCTAGTAGTCGGGTCCAAAATTTTCTTTTCTCTAATTTCGTCCCAATGAATCGAAGACCGACACTTTCGACCATAAAGGGTTTTGTATGGAGCCATTTATATTGAGGAATGAAAACTATTGTTATAAGCAAATTCTACCAACGTGAGGTACTGACTCTAATTTTCTCCAAAATCCAAAGTACAAGACCTCAAAATGTCCTCTAGGGTTTAGATCATCCTTTCCGATTGTCCATCTATTTGCGAGTAGTAGGTGGTACTAAAATTCAACTTAGTCCCTAGGATTTCTTGCATTTTTTGCCGAAATCGAGACACAAACCTAGGGTCCCGATCTAATACTATACTCACCGTTATCCCATGCAATCTTATAATTTCATCCAAGTACAACTTTGCCAATTTTTCTAAGAAGTACTTCATACTAATCAACAAAAAGTGAGTAAATTTGGTCAACCGATCCACTATTACCCAAATAGCGTCGTGACCTCTCTGAATCCTCGGTAGCCCTAATACGAAATTCATACTGATATTCTCCCACTTCCACTCAGGTATCTCCAAAAGCTGTAATAACCTAGGCGGCTTCTAATGTTCAGGTTTAACTTGTTGGTAAGTGAGACAGATCCGAACAAATTAGGCAATTTCTCTTTTCATATTTTCCCACCAATAAAGGCTCTTCAAGTTTTGATACATCTTATTATCTCCAGGATGCACCGTATACTTGGAATAGTGAGTTTCGTCCAAAATTCCTTTTTTAACCCTTCATCTTTTGGCACCACTAGGCGATTTTTAAACTTTAACACTCCATTGGTTCCCAAATTGAATTTGGACTTTTCCCCTTTTTGAACTTTCTCAATCCATTTTTGCACCTCAGGGTCTTCTTTTTGAATTTCTTTGATTCGATTAACAAGGTAGACTTCACGGTGATATTCCCAAAAATCATCCTCTGTGAATCAAGACACAGGTTCCAAACGCTAACTTCCTCTAGCATGTGTTATTCTCTCACCATTAGGCTGGTCACCTGTACCTTGCGACTTAGGGCATTCACCACTACATTAGCTTTTCCAAGGTGGTAGTTAAGCGTACAATCATAATTTTCCAAAAATTTCATCCATCTATGTTGCCTTAAATTCAACTCTTTCTGAGAGAATAAATACTTAAGACTCTTATGATCAGTGAAAATCTCGAAAGTTATCCCATACAGATAATGTTTCTACTTTTTCAAGGCAAACACCACTGCTACTAACTCCAAGTCATGGGTCAGGTAATTCTGCTCATGATATTTCAAGTTACGGGAGGCATACGCAATTGCTTTTCCATTTTGCATTAACACACATTCCAAACCATCCTTTGAAGCATATGTATAAACCATGAAATCATCTCCTCCATTCGACAATGCTAATACAGGTGCCTCGATCAAACACTTCTTCAACTCTTAGAACCCTTTGTCATATTTAAGATCTCATATAAACTTGGCATACTTCTTAGTCAACTCGGTTAGGGGTTTCGCGATCTTAGAAAATGCCTTGATAAACCGGCAATAATACTCCGCTAACCCGAAGAAACTCCAAACTTCAATAGGATTTTCTGGTTGTTTCCACTTAGAAACGGCTTTTACCTTAACTGGATCCACAGAAATCCCTTACTTAGAGATTATATGACCTAGAAATGCTATTTCTTCCAACCAAAACTCACATTTATTGAACTTAGCAAAAAGTTTGTGCTCTTTAAGGGTTTGCAAGACTATTCTCAGATGCCGATTATGATCTTCTCAAGACTTAGAGTACACCAATATATCATCTATGAATACCACCACAAATTAATTCAAATACGGCTTAAAGAACCGATATATCAAGTCCATAAATGCTGCTGGCGCATTAGTTAACCCAAAAGATATAACTGCAAATTCAAAGTGCCCATGTCTCAAATTGAAAGTGGTCTTAGGCACATTCGCTTCTAGGATCCTCAACTAGTAATAGCCCTGCCTCAAATCCAATTTGAAAAATACCATGGCCCCTTGCAGTTGATCCAACAACTCATCTATGTAAGGTAAAGGATATTTGTTCTTAATGATTACATTGTTCAGGCCTTAATAGTCTATGCATAGCCTTAAACTTCCATCTTTCTTGTTAACAAAGAGCACCAAACCTTCCCACGGTGAATCAATTTCTCTAATAAAGTCTCTTTCTAATAAATCTTGCAACTGCAACTTCAATTCTTTTAATTCAATTGGAGCCATCCTATAAGGCGTTTTAGAGATAGGTGCCGTCCCCGGAGCTACATCAATTTTAAATACTATTTCTCTCCCCGGAGGCAACGTCTCTAATTTCTCGAGAAAGACATTGGGGAATTCCTTCACTACTGGTACGTTTTTCAACTTCACCTTATCCCCAAGTGTATTTATAAGAAAGGCTAGATATCCTTTACCCCTACTATTCAACAATTTCCTAACTCGAACCCTAGAAATTAGAGCAGACGATATTAGTCTACCCCTCATATCTAAGTTCAAAGTTGCTTCCCCCGGGATGCGCAACTCTACTAATTTCATCTTACAATCCAATTGAGCATGGTATCTAGCCAACCAATCCATCCCAAGTATTACATCATATCTCTTAATTGCTAGGCTCACTAAGTCTGTCAATAATTTCCTCTCACCAACCTAAATCTCACAATTTCTATAAACCTCATTAGCAATTAAGCACTGGTTCCCCGTAGGAGTCTCAACTTCCAAATCAAAAGGTAAGAAATCACACTTTACATCTATACCATTCATAAAACTAGCATCTACGAATGAATGAGTTGCTGCGACATAAATTAAAACCCTAGCTAGGCGATGAAAAAAGGGGATCGTACCTTTCATTACTTTAATCGGGTTATGAATCTGCTGGTTGTCTAAGGCATAAACCCTAACTGGCACTTTTGGTCAGCTCCCTCCGGCACTTGATTGCTTTGAAGTGGACCTAGCAGGCTACTGAGTATTCCCTCCTTTTTAAGAGATATTAGGGCAATTCGAGATCTGATGCTCAGCACTACCGCAGATTAGACACTTTTCTTACTTTCTCCAGCACTTAGTTTCAGTGTGGTTAGACTTGCCACAATATCCACAAGTCACATGAGGAGTCACGGCCTGACCAGGTTGAGAATTTTCTTTCGGCTGATCTCGTTCATTCTGATTTTCTTTTGGTGGGGCTCACCTTATTGGAACTCCTCTTGATTTGTCAGACATCCTCACTCCTCCATCCTCTCTTCCCATTTTAAGGGGTTGGGTAGACCTCTCGGACAGTCTAAGGACATTGCTTGGATTACCCCTCTTTCTAATATGAAAGGTTTTGGATTGGAACTTAGTATTTTCTACCCTCCGTGCCTTATCCAAAACATCCATAAAAGTGGTGATCTGGGCTACTGTTAGAGACTCTTGGATCTCTATATTTAACCCTTGAATGAATCTCCTTATTTTTTTGCACTCTGTGACCACTAGTTCAGGGGCAAATTTGGAAATTTTGGTGAACCGTTACTCATACTCAACCACACTTAGCAACTCTTGCTTCAATCTAATAAAGTCATCCTCCCTCTTTTCTTGTATCATTGGCGGGAGAAACTTGGCATTAAACTCTCTCTCAAAATTTGCCTAAATTCAGGGGATTTGTTCTCTCTCCTATTTCGCCCTAATAACATTCCACCATGAGTCCTGTGAGAACCTGTAACTTTTCCATTTGTTAGGTTTTATAATCTTTCTAGGTTTTCTTATTTTCAATGGCTTGTTTTCTACATTTTCTGTATCCGGAAAATTTTCTAGATTATTTTTACGAGTAAATATAGTTTTTAGATGATTTTCCTAGTATCGAATAGATTTTGAGAAATTAAGAACGTATATCGGATGTGGGACCCGCTAGTGCGAAAAGTTCGGAAAAATTCGGCCACTAAGGTTAAGTTTCGGATACTGTGTAAAATTTATCGGGTGTTAAGAGATAAGTAGAGAGTGAGATTTGATTGGTGTGAGAGGAAAAGAAAAGATAAGATTGCATTTATGAGAGTGACAAGTGTCACTATATCATTGGTTTTGACTTAAGAACACTATTCACTTTTTTGACTTTTGACCAAACTTGATTAAATATCTTTAAAATTCACAAAAAAATTACCATTTCTTACCTCTATAGTGGCCGGCCATCTTGAGCAAGGAAGGAAGAAGAAACTCTTCAACTTTTAGCTTCCATTTGGTTCAATCTTCCAAAACCAAGTGTTTGATCTTGATTCTACTCCATAAAATCCTACCACTTGGTGCTAGTGAGTGCTTTAGTGAAGTTTTCTTGGAGAGCTAAGGTGGTCTACAACTTCCTCTCTCTTGTTTACTTGGTAAGTGATGCTTAAACTTCCTCCTACACCTAATGATGCTTAAGTTATGCTTAGTAGTGGCTAAAGTGATGATATTTGGGATTTATTTCTTGATTTGAAGGGATTTGGTGAAGTTTTTATTTTTTTGAGGAATTTTCTGGTTTAATGTGATCATGGTGTTGTGGTTGTTTATGATGGTTGATAATGAGGGGTAATGACTCATGTGGGTGTGAATTGGTGAAAATAGCAACTAATTTTGGGTTTGGAGTGAATTGTGAAAAGTTAGGGTTTGATAACCCCTAATTCTGTCCGGTTTTGGATCATAGGGTTGGAGGCCGAATTGGACTTTGCTCAAAACATGAAAGTTGTAGGTATTGATGTGTTTGAGGTACCTTCAAAATTTCAGGTTATTTGAATTAGTGTAGAGTGAGATATTGCATTTTTACTGTTGCTGTTCTGGGTTGATCAGAATGCGAAAACTGCACTAGTAATTGGCCGTTTTGACTGGAATTGGTTTGGATTTTGTTGTTGGTGTCTTCTGATGAAATGTAGCTGAATGTCTTAGCTACCATATGCCTTTGGAATCAATGCATATGGACCTGTATAGACCGAGTTGTACTGATTACAGTTTTGTGTGATTTGTAAACCTGCAATTACGGTTCAGGTTGTGGTATTCTGCATTTTCGACCTAGTTGTGCTAGGATTTGGACTGAGTGGCCTTCTACATTGTTGTAGCCCTGTTTCATAGCTTCGAAACGGTGGGTCTTGCACCGCTATCCGATAACCGTAGTGAAAGTGGTGTCATTACCGCATTATGAGGTCAAATACGTTTTTTGTTAAGGCCTAAGTTAAAGCCATTTCTTAATTTCTGGTTACCTATGATGCTTATTTATGCATATGAAACCCTATTAGGGTTATAATTGGTATGGCTATATGACTCGTTATCGAGTCTCCATGTACTTGTTTACATGTTTTAGGGTTCGCTCTCATTCCGATCATTTCCTAGCTAACTTTTGTACTTGTACTACTTTGAGCCTACTGAACGGCTTTTGGGAAATGAGATGACCTTTGGTGTGAAATGTTGGGACTGATTTGAGGAAATAATGAAGCCTTAATGGCTGGAAAAGTAAGAATTTTAGGGGAGGTGCTGCCCGATTTCCTAGGCCGTTTGGTTCCTTTAAGTTGGATTTGCCTTTTGGTGGAAATGAAAGGATTTTGGGTTGTTTGCTCCTAAGTCTTCATGTTACCTTTTCGTTTCCAAGAAAATCATGTTTTCCACCCTTGCATTAGTAATTATTTGGCGAGGCATACGACTAGTAGTCGAGCCTCATGTGCATTGTGTTTACTCGATTATGGATGTGAAACCTTCAATTAGTTTATTTTGGTTATTTTAGGGTTTCTTGGCGATTAAGGCCAATCTGAAGTGAAAACTTTTGAAGTTGAGCCGGTGAGTGTACCACTCCCCTCCATTGCTGTTTAACTTGATTTCTGCTCTGCAATCTGTTTAATTTGTTTGAGACGAGGGTGTACTTTATCACACTCGTTCTCTTGTCTGTCCATATGCCAATTTTGAGTGCCTATCTGAATCTGCCGTCTGAATCTGCTATCTGAATCTGCTATTCTGTATCTGTATCTGAATCTGTTATCTGTGTCTGCATCTGTTCGGATTTCTATGACCTATGAGCTCAATCCTGTGGCTAAGTTATTCGAGTCGGGCCGGCAAGGGCCTGGACGATTAGATAACGAACGACGGTAGTCTGTTCGGGGATTTTTGGATATTGAGACCCTTGATTCCGGTATACTCGAGTATTACCATTTCTGTTCGGTTACGGTGAGCGGGCCCGGTAAAGGGGTGTTTGGTGGACGGAATTCGGTGTAAAGAGGGGTCTACGGACGTGTTGGTTCTATATACGTTGACGGAGAGTCAACCGATTTGGATCAAGTACTGCGCTGGAAATTTGGCTCCTGAGAGCCACCCGTATCCTTCTGATTTGAATCATTAGTTCCTTTGCTGTACATCTGGCATGTGTATCTGATTTGTAAAATGTGAAATGCCATGATTTTTCTGCTATATGTTTGGTACCTCATTGAGCGCAAGCTCACCCCTTTCTGTCCCTTTTGTTTTCCTTACAGGAAAATAAACACTTTTGGTCTGGATTTGACAAATGGCTGCCAAATTGAGCTAGTGGAACATATCTTTTGTATAGCTCATGTATTAAAACCCTAAGTGTACTTTTGGGGCGTTTTCTCTTTTGGATTTGGCAAACCGTACATGTATCCACTTTTGAATCACTTTGGTATGCCCCTTTTGGGTTGTATATGCTAACTTGGGAGATGTAAATATTTGCTTGACGTTTGGTTGGGTTTTGACGTGTCGGTTCCTCTTCATGGCCGACTCCGACTTTTTTTTTTTTTTTTATTTTTGTGGGTTCGACTTGTTTACACGCGGTTGTATGACCCGAAAAGTATTAGATCGCGCTAATCTGAACCGTTAGTCCTGGCGAGAGCTGGGCAGGCAGTCCGCCAACCCCTTTGGTTCGCCTTAGGGGAAGGTGGGGCTGTTACAAGTCCGCTGCTCCCTCAAACTGGAAGACAGCAAAGTTCACCTGCCTCTCTCCGGCATAATCTAAGATGGAAACGATCTCTATCATTCTCTCAAACCAATTTTCTACCGTTTCGAAATCAGATCCTCCGTGAAATTTAGGTGGGGCGAATTTCAAGAAACGCTCTAGGGTTCTATCCTCACGCCTCTCATGGTTTCTAGGCGGGTTGATTGGCTCAGGGCCTTGGTGCTTAGCTAGACGCTCAAAGATATCAGTCATACGGTTAAAAGCCGTAACCATTTGGTCACCCCCTTCATTCTTAGGATTTTGGTTCGGACCGGTAGCTGATCCCTCATCTCTTTCGGGAGTACGGGGTTGGTGAAACCCATGCCCACGATCTTGTCCACGTCCTCGCCTATCCATTTTTAGCAAGAGTCTAAATGCATAATTAAAAGAGGATAAATAAGAATACAAATTTAAAAACATATGCAAGTTGCAATAAAACTTGAAATGAAAATATAATTCTTTACATAAACTAAAAGTCATGTTACAAGTCAAGAGTTCATAAAACAAGTCAAAATGTCAAGTATAGAATATAGGCAACCAAGTGCCTCAAAATATAGGGGTACATGCAACAAAATACAAAAGATCTCAAAACGAGGATCACCCCTTCTAAGTCCTTAGCTACAATCAAAAAATTAGAAGATCACTAGTCTAAGTGGACCGAACTAACAAACCCCATCTCCTTAGAAGGATCCTCCTCGGCCTCGTCCTTGGCGTCCACCTCCATGTGCTCTATCTCCTCCTTATCACTAGGGCTAGCATCCTCATGTCCTCCTCCACCCATGGCCTCTTTTATGTGATTGGTCATGGTCCCACACTCTGTCAAGATACCATCCACACGATCTCTCATCTCTTTTACAATCCAAATAAGGCATCCATCGGTCGCCTGAAGCTGAGCGTGAGAGGCATTAGCCCTTTTACGCTCCTCGATGACCCTAGTCTCCAACTCCTGAATCCTGGCAGATTGAGCCTCTGTAGTGGCCCTCATCACTTCTATCTCTGCTCGAGCTACCCTGAGGTCATAGATCAACTGTCTCCTCTCCTCAATTACCTTAAACACCACGTGGTTAGGGTAGGAGAACCTCTCACGGTACGGGCATATCCTAACCCGACTGGCGAGTAACCACCGAAGGGGGGTCTGTCTCCGACCATGCAAAATCGAATCACTGGGGGAGGTCCTTCGATCTTATCACTGTCGCTGCCATTGTCCATTTCCTACAAACAACCCACAAGACTCAAAGTTAGGTCCTTAAAATTACTGGTAACACCCAAAGATCTAACTTAAGATTTATCACGAATTTCGATGATCGAAAGTTCACGACTCAGAACTCTTAACACTATTTCAGATATTTCATTTCTAGAACTCTGATACCAACTATGACACCCCCATCTCTTCCTAGGGCGAGCCCTAGGGTATTAATGGGGCGCCTGCCCAATTCTCGTCAAGACTTATGCACTCATTCTAACTTAATAGAGATCCACAAGTTAATCAAAGATTTAGAATTAAAGGAATACTTCAAATATATTAGCCAAATTTTTCTAAGACTGCCATCTACTATTACAATCCAAAAATTCAAATATAATAAAGTTTACACATTAAATGTCTCAAAAATTATACAAAAGATTTACTAGTTTCAGCCAAAAATCACTAGTCTAGAGTTCCCAACTTCCACTTCCAAAACCTGTTAAGAAATAACAACTTAGGGTGAGCCAACGCTCAGAGAGACCAAGAAAATCAAGCAAACAAGCAAGTACCACAAACGAAATCAAATAGCACATTCAAAAGCGACTAAACATAAATTTCATATAAGTGAGCAAGTAGGAAGTAAAACACAAATAGAAAAGATACAGGAGCTCTCAGGAGCTATTCCCACGTCACTGCCGGTTCAAACCATCTTTGATTGACCCTCGTCAATTCAAGTAACAACATGTTAGTAGAGCTCCACTTACTTCCTCCATCCACCATATCACCCTCTCGGATCTAGAACCAAACAAGCACGAAATACCATTCGAGCATGCCAAGCAAGATCTCAAAAGATCAAACTATAAAATTTTTCATGGTATACCAGGCTTCTCGACCAAGCCATTGCCAGCTCGAGTTATGAGATTAGCCAATGCGTTGGGGCATCCCCACAAATATAGTTGGTCGATGAGATAACGTTCCAATCAACTTAGAATCGATCACAGCACTGAGTCAAGATAAGAGGTACCTCCACCCGAATAGAGTGTGGTACATGCTGTCGCTCAGTGGTCACAAGTTAAAAACATGTTCGAGTACAAGTGCAAGTCACACACATTCATATAATAAATAGCAATTATTTAAGAGGGAGAGAACGAGAGCGATAAAGTACACCTTCGCCTCGACAAGTTTACAAATCACAAGAATCACATAGCACATTTACAAGTATCATTTCAATCAAGGTAACATGAAGCATGCACTTGACACTTACCAAAATCAAGAGCAAAAGCAAGAGGTCAAATGAACCCCTCGGTGTCCACATGATCATTTGAGATATGTACAATCATGATTACCTAGGTATTCGACTAAAACTAAGGGTGGCAATTTTCGATACAACCTAAAAACACGATACGAATCTAATACGAAATTAATGGGTTTGGGTTTAAATTTTGAGGATTCGGGTCAGAATCGAGTCAGACCCAATAAACCCGAAAAAAAAGGGTCAAAATCGAGTAAAAAATGGTTGACCTGCTAACCCGTTTCTGAAATAAAAATAAATGAATAAATATTAAAAAATAATCTAAAGACTTAATAGTAAAAAGAATACCACTACTGCCTGCACAGAACAAACAACAATTCACATTTAGCTGGCCCTAAATCTGTCTTCCCCTTTTCTCCTCTAAAAATCTGAACGGCAAAACCAGAAAAGATCGCCTTGCCCTTCTTCAACTCACCTATCACTAGCGGACGGTGGTTAGCAGCAAGCAACAGCTTTTCTTCTTTGAGGTCTAAGCAGCAAGAAAGGGCCAGCAGCTTTAGATCTAGCTTAGCGAAAAAGGTATGCAAATTTAGATCTAGCTTAGCTGATGCTGGCTTTGGTTTCTCGCTCTGTGTTTTCTTTTGGTGGTCATGGGCTGTCGCCTGTAGGCTAGGGTGGAAGGCTATGTATAGCAATTATGTATATATGTACATATGTTTAAATTTCTGTTAGTCATCTCATGATTATTTCTTATTTTACGTTGGCAGAGTATTTAGTAATATATTGAGTACTTGCGCTGCATTTTCATGGAAACATGAAATGAAATGGCTTCATTTCCTTGTTAATAATCTATTGATTATCTTTTTTATAACAGTGAGGAAAATAAAAACTTGTTAGTGGTGGTTTGATACTGAACAGAGTGTGGGCATATAGGATTTGACAACGTTATTAGAATTCTTTCTTATTGAGATGAAGTGTAGTAGGATGACGATTACCTCAAATAGTAATGGTGCAACTGGGGAAGATTTTAGAATTCTCTTTAAGGCACCCAAATGACAAATTTTACCTGATTTTAGTTGTGAATTTTAGTTTCAGCATGGCTACGGTAGGCAGCTGGAGATAGTTTAGATGCAAAGGAACTGAGGCAACTGCTTGTGAAATACTTTTACTATTTTTGTTTCATGTAATTTGCATAGCACTAGCTGGTTGTTTTAAGAGTCAACTAAGCCATTATTAATTAGAGCTTTTAAGATGCATTAAAATGGTATAATTAAAAACAGGGTTCATCTAGAAAGGGGTTTAAGTGGTTTACCAATCAGGCTTTCTCCTATTCTTCTATATATGTATATATATTAAGTCAACTAATCCATTATTAATTGGAGCTTTTAAGAGTACTCTCTTATAGCTGGCCATATACAAAGATGCATGAATACAAATATATAGATGACCAAATGAGCAGACCAGACCTACTCGGCATGATTAACAGCTTTTAATCAGTTTGTTCATCATTCTTGATGATTAACAGATGGATACAAGTATGACACATCCAAATTCAGTCACTATTGAAGAAGATAGTGATACCGAGAGCAGTAGTGATAGCATCAAGGAAACAGGCCACACCAACCAGCAATCTCAATGCCCTAACACTAGTGCAATTGGAAAAAAGAAGTTACCTTCAAAAGCTACAATCAATGTGCCTAGCAAGAAAAAGAGATTAAGTTCAGAAGTTTGGGATTACTTCAACATTATTCCCAAAAAGGATCCAATAAAGGGTTGAAGTGCAAATGCAAGAAATGTGGGAGTGAATATTCAGCTGAGAGTAAAAGTGGGATAGGTAATTTGCATCGACATATAAAGAGGTGTTTGAAAATGACAACAAATGACATTGGGTAGTACCTAATCACTTCTAACAAAGGTGCTCTAGCCACACAAAATGCACAATTCAGTTAAGATAAATTTAGAGAATTACTTGTGCATGCCATAGTAAGACATGAACTGCCATTTTCATTTGTGGAGTATGAGGGAATCAAAAGGTCCTTACATATTTGGAACCCCAAATTAAGCATATCACTAGGAACACAGCCAAGTCGGACATTAAAAAATTGCATGCAAGGGAAGTTAATAGACTTGGTAGTGAATTGCATGGATGTCCTAATCGAATATGTTTAACTTCTGATGCATGGACATCTATTGTTACTAATGGATACTTAAGTTTGACTGCACATTTCATTGATAGCAATTGGCTGCTATAGAAAAAAAATTCTGAATTTTTCTTAATGCCTCCTCCTCATAATGGTGCTGCCTTAGCTGAAAAAATTTACAGCTTGGCTAGTAGTTGGGGTTTTCCATCACATTAGACAATGCTTCTGCAAATGATTCTTGTGTTGCAATACTTAAGAATCAGCTTAAGTTGAAAAATTCTTTAGTTTGTGATGGAATGTTGTTTCATGTGCGATGTTGTGCACATATTCTCAACTTGATTGTGCAAGATGGTTTAAAAGAAATTGATAAATCTGTGGAGTGAATAAGAGAATGTGTCAAATATGTCAAGGGTTCTCAAACAAGGAAGTTAAGGTTCATCGAATGTGTAACACAGACTTCTCTTGATTCCAAGAAAGCCTTAGTTCAAGATGTTCCTACTAGGTGGAACTCCATATATAGGATGCTGTCTAGTGCACTTTATTATCACCTTGCATTTTGTCATTTACAACTAAGTGATTCAAATTTTCGGTGTTGTCCATCTCTTGAAGAATGGGGAAGAGTTGAAAAAATTTGTGGCTTTCTTCAAGTTTTCTATGAGACAATTAATGCTTTTTTAGGGTCCAAGTATCCAACTAGTAACTTGTACTTTCCTCAAGTTTTTAAAATTCAATTGAAGCTGTCCGAGGAGTGCAATAGTTTGGAGGATTTTATGAGGAGGATTGGTTCCCAAATGTTTGCGAAGTTTAACAAATATTGGTTTGAGTTCAATCTCTTATTGGCAATTGCTGTGGTATTTGATGCTCGGTATAAATTTCAATTTATTGAATTTAGTTATAATAAGTTGTATGGCCTAGGGTCTAATGAATTAGTCAAGGTCAAGAATGCACTTTTTGATGTCTATAATAAGTATGTGAAGACTTTCAACATACCCGATGCATCATCTTCATGTTCTCGAGGTAGCAATGAAGTCTATTCTCATAGAGCCAAGGACCAAGAAGACAACCAATCATTTGATGTTTTAGAGGTATGAAAATTAAAATTTTGTAACTTTATTGCGTTCTCAAATTATTATTGTGATGATTATTTTTAACTATTTTGTTTTATTATCATATCTAATATATCTCTGTTTGAAACTTATGTAGGAATTTGATCAATTTGATACTTTTGAATTTGCCTCTAGTGCACAAAAAAGCCAATTGGAATTGTATTTAGATGAGCCAAGAGCTAAACGATCCTTACATATTATTGTTCTTGATTATTGGAAAGCTCAATAATTCTGATTTCTAGATTTGAGTAAATTGGCAAGGGACATTCTATGTGTTCCAGTATCAACCGTTGCTTCTGAATCTGCATTTAGTCTTGGTAGTAGAATTTTGGATCAATTTCATAGTTCACTTTCACCCCAAATTGTTGAGGCTTTAGTTTGCACTAAGGACTGGTTGTTTGGAGATAAAAGTGAAGGTAAATACAGTTTTTTTTTTTTACATATTTTACTGTTTTGGTATTGTTACTCATATATTTTTTTATTCTTATAATGTAGGATCTCTAAATATGAATTTGGAGGATTTAACTCAAAATATCATGTCTCTCAATATCAACAAGGATGAGGTTGATGCAACAATAATTGAGGATTCAAATTCTAATGTTGTTAATCTCTAATCCATGATACTTGATGCATGGTGAGTTAATTTTTAAATTCGATTAAAAATATTTCATAAGATTTAATACGTGGTTTAATATCCAAGTAATTTTTTCTTTCTCTGTGGTGTTGATCATGATCCTCCTAGCTACAGTGGTTGCTATGAATGTTGCTTGGAGGACACACAAGTTTGGTATGATTATGAATGCTGTTGTTGCTGATGATGAGGGCAAAACATTGGTTGGCCTTGGAGCACCACTTTTGTCATGATTTAATATCATGTGAATTGTAATATATTGACTCTAAACTTGTATTTGGTTGGCAGCCTTTTGTTTAGATTGTTCTAGTTGAATTTGTTTGACTTGTGTGAAGTTGGAGCTGTTAAATTTGGATAGATGATGCATTACATTATTTGTACTCTTATGATGTCTTAATTTAGTTTGAAATTGATTCTATTAAAAATCACAGCCGATTAATCAGTAAATGAGAATTAAATTTCGAATCAACCCGCTTGACCCGCCAACCTAAAATTTTCGGGTTCGAGCCAGCATACCTGACCCGTCACGGGTTGGTGGGTCGGGTTCGAGTCAACATGTTTTCTGTTATACTCGGGTCTTGACCCGACCCGCCAACCCGATTTGGACCCGATTTCCACCCCTAAAGGATATTAAGAAATAAAAATCCCCTTACTACCGACACTCAACAGCCTCAAACTCAAGTTATATTAAAAGAGAAACATTCTTACTTAACCACTAAAATAATATTCAAGGAGGACTCAAAAGTTCCTTTTTCGAATCAAGTCGTGGCAAGAAATTTCGATTTCAAAAGGGGACTACCACGCTTAATTTTTTGGCATGAAAATCGAGGAAAGGAAATAAAATGTTTTCATATCTTAAAACTTCAAATCCTATGCCCAAGTTTTAGAATATAAGTGAGCGTTCACGTTTTCTAAACTAATGAAGCCAAAATCCACCAAAAACATCACTTATATCATAGTAAATATTGGAGTTAAAAGTTCCAAGTTTCAAATGTAAAGCTAGTGAAATTCCTCAAGAATTACTCTAGCTAAAACGCTCAATTTATGGTTCATTTTTATAGAAACCGAGGGCATAAGACTAGGAGGTGAAAAATCTTATTTCAGAGCCAAAGGAAATAAACTAGTTTCGCTTGAAACTTGGCCAACTTCCAAACAATCAAGCTTTCTGATCCAAGTCAAAAAACAAAATCTCATGTGTTCGGTGAAATCCACTTCTCAAGTATGAAATGGGGTGCAACTAATCAAAAAGGTTAGGCACGAACCCAGAAAATGTTTCCAAGCCACTTTTGAGCTTTTGTCACTTTATAAAGAAAATTTTAATTTTTGTAACGTTTTTGAAAAATCATAACTTGAGTTCCATAAGTCCAAAAATCGTAAATCTTATACCGTTGGAAAATAGGCTCAATGAACTAAAACTCTCTAACAGACACTTCTATTAGATTCAAATCAGAAACCAGTCGAATTTTAGTTCCAAACCGCTGCTTTAGTAAAAACATGGCAAAACAGTCTTGAATTTCAGAAAATTTTGAAAATTTATCAAAATTCAGAGGAATCGAACTATCCCCTGAAATTTATACCACCAAAATAACTTCAAGTCTAGTTTCAAATGCAATAAACAGAACTCAATTTGGATTTTTCTACACCAATATACAACAGTTTTTTGAAAACTGAAACAAGAAATTCCAGCTTTGGAAGACCCGACGCAGTTTCTAATTCAGGTCATAACTAAGGTTACACAAGTCTAAAATTATCTTGGTTTACGACGATGAAAACTAGATTCAAAATACTAAAAATCACTAGAAGAAACTATTTTCAAATTCATTTCGTTAGGGGAGTGAAATCGAGTTACAAACTGCAGCTGTTCTTGTGTCGCAATTAAAACAGTAAGAGAAAACAACCAACTTTGCTTGTTTACTGTAACTCATAGAAAATGAACTAGCATGTGTATTTTATATTGTTAGAAAGCCCTCGGAATCTAGTTTCACATGCGCAAACGGCATTTGATTTCGACTCCTGTACAAAAATTTACGTTCTATTTAGTGAACACTAGTTGGCTGCCCTGCTCTAAAATTTTCAGATTTGTTCTTCTCCTCTAAACTTAACTTTAACTCATTCAAATGAAGTGATTTTTGAAAGATAATTTGCACACACATAACCCAACATGTAGCAAGTATTTTTGCATCAATTTAACCACAAATTCCAAAATTAAAACAAGGGAAAAACTCCAACAAAAATTCGGACAGCCTTGCTTCTTTCTTTCCAAATTCTCCTCCTAAACTCTCACATCAAAACCAAGCTAGAATTCACTATAACAACAACCAACATACAAGAAATCCTCAAGTCCACTATCTAATAATCCTTCTCAAGAGATCTTCCTAAGAGCAAGTCAAGAAAGCAAGAATATCCTCAAGGCATGCTACCTAATGTCAAGGTTCATAGAACCCTTCAACAACCCCAAGTTTATCTACCTAAAAATTAGTTAAAGGATGGAAGAAAATTTGGGCCTTGGAGAGGTTACTTTCCTCCAAGGATAGCAAGCAAAAATCTAAAGAAATCAAGCACTAAACCTCCAAGAATCTTCCCTCCACCAAGTCTTCTACCAAGCTTGAAGATGATCCAAGGTGTGAGCAAGGTTTGTGAGTAAGATTTAGAGGAAGAAGGTGAAATTTTCTCGGCTAAAGGAGAGGGGAGGGTTTCGGCCAAGAGGGAGAGGAAGAAAGAGTGAGTTTTGTGAGTTTTGTGTGTTTTTTGTGATGTGAAATGGGGAAAGAAAGAAGTGACATAAAGCCACTTTTTATGGTGCAAAAGTCAACCTGTGAATAGTGGTTCATTAATGCTCCTAATTGAGTTTAACTCAAATCACTCATCTCTAATCCCTCAATTAACTTTTTTTAGTCTACAATTGATCATTCTTAACTCTCCAAGACCGCTGCACTCTCAAACCAAATATTGCCTCGAAAAATGTGTTTTCTCAAATTTTTACTAATTGGGCTACAGAAAAATTAAGATTAAGGGCAAATATGTTAAAAATATAAAATGAGACAATGAACCATGCAAATGCAATTAAAATGAATGAAATAAATTAATTGGAGTAAATGAATAAATAAATAACTAGATAAGCCAGTAAAAGAAAATTTTGGGTCCTCACAGTATGTCCGTTATCGGGCTTTTAACTTCATGCCTTCGTATAATTGGTAGTTTCATGCAACCTTGCGTAGCTCGCACAATATATGGATGATTGTCACACTTGCCGATGCGCATACCTGCGTCCGTGTTTGTTGTAGTAACGACCACCGTAGATTGAGTAGTGACATAATTACCAAGCACAGTATTCCCCATATTATGAATGGTCCAGTGTACAAAATCAAGGAAATTCAGACATCGGTGAAACAGGTATTTCATTGCGATGTGTCATATAAGAAGCTTGGTATGCTAGACGCCGTGCCATTGATATATTAAATGGGGATTGGCCGACATCTATATCACAACTACCGACATATATTCAGGAGTTACAACGGTCCAATCCGGGTACAATAGTTGTGTGGAACCATCATCCATTGAGTACCCCTTCCACAATAATTTTTGATTATATATTTTGGGCACTTGCTCCTGCAATCCAAGCCTTCCGCCATCTGAAACCGGTCATATGCGTGGATGGTATCTTTTTTGAAAGGACCTTATCGGGGAAAACTTCTTATCGCCATAGGTTTTGATGCTAACAACTCAATGTTTCCCTTGGCATTTGCCTTAGTTGATGAGGAGAATAATCGGAGTTGGTCTTGGTTCGTGAGGCTATTACGCATTCACGTGTATTGTGATGTGCAAAATATATGCATTATTTCTTATCGTCACCACGGTATCATTAACACAATGCGTACACTCGAAGAGTATCAAGAGCCATTAGGGGTGCACCAATTCTGTTTGATTCATATTCGGAGCAATTTCACACAAAAATTCAAGAATAAAAGGTAAATTGTCTTTGGACCCTTACATATTAAACATGTTTTCATGTTTCATTGGTCATTGTTTTGGTATCAATCCCATTCTGATAATATTTTACGATGCCGGGTAGGTTTAAAAGCCTGATATTCGCCGCTGGTGTGGCAAATCAGCCATGCAAGTATGAGGAATTCATAAATGTGATTTTCTCCCTAAATATGGAGGCATATGCATGCCTAACTAATGGATCAGTCGAACCCAAGCAATGGGCTCTGTGCAAAGCTGAGGGATATCGGTGGGGGCACATATCGACAAATATGGTTGAATGTTTCAATAATTTACTGAGGGACGCTCGATTGCTGCCAATTACTTCATGTATACGATTCACATTTAACCAAACAGTTGATCTGTTTATCAAAAATCACAAGGCTTCATGGGATCAGGTATACACCCTCCCATAGAAATCTTGGGATAAGTATGTCAAAAATGAAAAAAAAAAAAAGGAGGGCACATGCAGTTCAAGTGTTCGATCACAAAAGGGGTATTTACAGCATCACGACTGCTTATCGACAAAGCCATCAAGGAGGTAATGTCCAGACTGTTGACATTGAAAATCGCACATGTACATGTGAAAAATGGAGAGAATTGCGCTTCTTATATTCACATGCCATGGTTGCGTGTTTTAGGTGTGGCATTAGTCCAATGACGCTTGTCACTCCTGAACATACATTTTTCGCTTATCAGGCTACATTCCGCGATCCTTTTCAATCGTTAAGGGATTCAAAATATTGGCCCATAGCGGAATTAAAGCTGAATATTATAGGAGATCTGTTGAAACAAAAGATGCCAGAACCATTGAAAACTATTAGGATTAGAAATCAGATGGATAAAAGATATCCTGATGCACCACGTCGGTGCAGTAGCTGTTTACAGCCGGGTCACACTGCCCCTAATTGTCCATATGCCGGTTACTTTCATAAATAACATTTTGTCTGAGTTATGGTAGAAGTTTGGGCTAGTAACTAAGACCATATTCCCTCCTATTTGATGTGAATTGCTATTTTGTAGTAATAAATGTTGAATTTTCTATATTGTCTAATACGATGAATTATTAATTGTAAAGCATATCAATATTTATGTAATTTTTTTTAAAACAGGATTTAAAATGGAGCGATGGAACACAATCACAGCACCCCTCATCCTGGACCCTTGGATGGGAGTGTTTTATATCTACAATTCGAATATAGCTCCGCTATCGTTTTTCAAGGGACAGGTGTGGATTTAAATATTTGGCGCTGTGATAAGAGGTTTTTTCAACCTCTGATAGATTTAGATGCACGGGTTGCTCAATACATCGATGCTGCTAGCTTTTATGGCATTCGCAGAGTCAGTTATTTCACAGTTGATCATGGCCTTATAAATATGCTTGTGGAGCGTTGGAGGCAAGAGACACACACTTTTCACCTTCCAATTATAGGAGTGGCGATAGTAACTCTGTAGGATGTGGAGGTTTTATGGGGTTTTCGCATTGATGGTCTACCAGTTATATTAGTACACAGTAGACGTAATTTATTACAGCGCAAACAGTTGGTTTATGACATTTTAGGATATTGGCTAGAAGAAAATATGCTCTACCACGGTCGTCTAAAGCTATCATCTATATCCTGACGGTTGAGTACATCACTGCCTGCAGATGCTTTTGATGAGATGGTTCGCTAGTATGCCTGTATATACATCCTGATTTTATTAGGTGGATTGCTATTTGCAAATTCGTGTTAAAATCTCGTCAATTTAAATTGGCTAGACTATGTTCGTGATTTGGATGCCATGAGCCAATATAGCTGGGGGTCCACAATGTTGGCTTGTTTGTACTCACAAATGTGCCACGCATCGCTTGCTGCTACGATCACAACTAGAGGTCCGTACTTGTTACTACAGTTTTGGGCGTGAGAGGTGATTCTCGTGATTTGTCCTGATGTGCTCTTATGTTCTGAAATTAGGGATTTTCCTAGAGGAGGGAGATGGACCGCCGAACGAACAGGGATTGACCCTTCTAGCCAATCTAGCACACATTATCATGAGCAGCTGGCTTTATTACAGATGGATCAGGTATTTTCTCTTATATCTCAATTAAAGTTTTTTTATAGTAATCTCGCAATTTTGGTCCACACCTAAAAAATTGTTATGGTATCAGTTTATCTGGATGCCGTATAGCAATGGTATACTGGCTAGTCTACTTAATTACTACAAACGGGGGGAGCGCATATGGCGGGCAAGAGCCCCTCTTATATTCTGGCACATCATCGAGCTATATTGTCCTGATCGTGTCATGCGTCAATTTGGCATGAGGCAAAAAATTCCGGAACCAGTTGATACTAGTCGGGGTGGCTTACACCAATTAAATCTTTTCGGTTATCTTGGAAGAAATTGAGCTCATTTTCATAGGGGTTGGATAGGATACTGGAATGTGCGTGCAAATGCAGAAGTACCTGGTGTGCCTACAACCACATTCAGGCTTTCGAATAAGTATCTCGAGTGGTATCACAATCACACCATTCTGTACATTACGTTTCCTATCCCGCAGCATGCACAGTTTCGACAAATGTTGTATGGAGTTTCTGACCAGTTTGAGTATTTAGTAAATTACTACTATCTCAAAATTTAATTTATTTACTATTGGATAATGATTGGTAATAGTTTCTCCATTTTTTACAATGTCAGTGGGTACTATGCAGCGCATTGGCCGCCAATCGCATGATGCATTTGAACTTAATGACACTGAAGGTCGATTTCATCCATGTCTACTGACCATTGTTGATGGGGCATATGAATCAATGCAATACCTCTAGTGCTTTGATCGCATGGTAGTTGGTGATTTTGATTCTTTCGATCATAATCCTCCCATGTCACAAGGAATTTCTATCCAAAATCCCGTGTGACCTACACAAGGTGGACCATCATCTACTAGAAGTTGATGGCACAAGCATGGCTTGCAAGACCAAGTCATCGGCGAGACGAACATTCAAAACACCGAGGCGGGCACTCAGTCTTGACACAACCCGACTAGTAATCAATTTATCACATCTGTGCCTTTGACGATGGCAGATACCCATGCTATGCCACCTAGATAGAATATATCGGCCTTTAACCCTCAGGTCACATCATTCCTACACTCACCGCATATTGGTCTAGATGCCACATCTTTATCACAGTTTCCACCTTTTGGTACACATCCCACGCCCTCTCCTTGTTTTCCTATATTTGGTGGACAATTTCCATCCTCATCACATGAGCCTCCATTTGGATACGCTGCCACTACAGTGGCCTCATCTTCTGCTTCTGAACTACATCCAATATTCACTTCTCTTAGCGGAATGAGTGGTACGTCTCCTATTTTAGACCTTCCCAATTATTACAGTCTTAGGTAGCTTATGACAGTACCTACGTCAATCCAGCTTGTATCTACTACTGGATATGGTCAGTCGGGAGATTTTGTCACATATCGTTCTCAAAACGATTATGATAGCAGTACGACTACAGAGTCGGTTGAGGAGGAGGACATAGGACTTGATGTGCTTCCATAGATTTTGCACCTCCAATCGATGCACCGCAGGAGCCAATAGTTCTTCGTGAACATTGCAGAGGACAGCCCAAAAAATTTTGCTGTCCGTTCACAACATCAGGTGATAAAAGCAAGGGTAAAAGGCGCATCGAGCGTTGATATGATCATTTCCTGTACAAGTTTTTAAATTTCAAATATTTGAATATAGAGGGATTTAGCGTTATTTTAACCTATTACTATTTGAATGTTTATCGTTATTTTTAAATTTCACCATGTCACGTTATCAATTTTTTCTTCTTTTCTTTTTTTTTTTTTGCCTTTTTTGTTTTTATATTGATAAATTTATATTTATAAAATTATAGTGTACATTAAAAATTACATAATAATTTTAACAAATTATTTTTCAACAATTTGAGAATTGCATCTTATTGTAAATTGAATGAGATTTTTTGTTTAAAAAACCTTGTTTTAGTTTAACATAAGATAAGAATAATTATTGATTTAACAAATTTGTTTTCATCTTTTTCTTACGTTTCAACTTTGAAACGTAAATTAATTAACTAAAAAGACTGTCGGGTTTAGTACGTCAGGTAGCATAAGTTTGTAATTAAAAAAGTTTTTCTTCTTTTCATTTTTTTGCCTTTCTGTTTTTATATTGCATATTAAATTTACATTTATAAAATTATAGTGTACATTAAAAATTACTTTTTTTGTTTAACAACCTACTATCATATTTACTTCTACCTCTATTCTTATACTCAGTCACTGCCCTTTAATAATTTATTGGTATATTTTATTTGGATAAATATCAATTTTCTATACATTTTATAGCAAAAAATTAATATCAAATCTTATACATAATAATTTTAACGATTATTTTTCAACGATTTGAGAACTACATCTTATTGCAAATTGAATGAGATTTTTTGTTTAAAAAACCTTTTCTAGTTGAACATAAGATAAGGATAATTATTGATTTAACAAATCTGTTTTCATCTTTTTCTTACGTTTCAACTTTGAAATGTAAATTAATTAACTAAAAAGACTGTCGGGTTTAGTACGTCAGGCAGCATAAGTTTTTAATTAAAAAAATTTTTCAAACCTTAGGGGAGTTCGGTGAAGTTGTCAGAAACCTCAAGAGAGATTTATGAAATTATCCCGACAATAAAAACTAAGACAACAATTCAGGACTTAAATAGATGTTCTATGAGTATCCATTATGTGCCATTGGAAAAATGCAGAAATTCAATATACGTACCAACACGAAAATGAATACAAAATCTAGAATTCCGGATAAGGCAGCTACAGACCTTGCATAAGCATTTTTGATTTCATCTAATTTCAACTTCTCATAACTATAATGGTCAGCTAGCATCCTACAAGAATGATCGCTTATTATAGATAGGTTGATTTTGGCCAACAATGATGCACACCGAATATATTCCTTGACTTGCTCACTATATTTCTTAGGGTTAATTACAATTAATCCCCTTAAGGTATATCTCATTTCTCACTTTACCCCCATAACGTTTAATTTTGCTCACTTAATCCCCTATACAACGAAATTACCCTTTCCATCTTTTGATTTTTCATTTACCCCTTTTTCCTCTTTTTATTTCTTTTTCTCTTTCTTCTCTCTTTCATCCTTCCCAATAGAAAAACTCCATCTTAATGGAAATATTATTTTGAGTTTGTAATTGCATTTGTGGGTGAAGGTATAAAAGGCATCAAAAATTAATTTTGATCTTTTGTATGATTGCACGTGTCACAAATTTCAATTGATAATTATTAATCAGATCACAATTTCATCTTATTGATATTTTCTTGAGAATAAAATGAAAAACTAGAAAGGAAAGAGGAAAAATCAAAGTTAAAAGAATTGAAAGGCTAAATAATTGTATTTTAGAAAAGTAATTTGAATATTTTTTAATCGTTTAAGGAAAAGATATATCTCTACAATTCCTCTATTTTAATTTCAATAATTAAGATGAAGATTTTCATGGGAAAGAGGAAGAATTAAAGAAACAGTAAAGAGGCAAATGAAAAAATAAAAAAGAAAAAGTAAGAGTTTAGAATAATAGAGGTATATTTTTGTCCAATGGAGGATAAAGTGAGACAAAAAAATTGTTAGGAGATAAAGTAAAAAATGAGATATATTTTAAAGGAATTAATTGTGATTTACCTTATTTCTTATGTTCAATTTGTAACTGGTCCAAAGCATCAAAAGTAGCGTCCGCCTCCCTGACCATGAATTTATGGTCTTGAATGTCCAATGACCTGAGAAGAGTAAAAAGATCACTTTGGAGTTGCTTCGCACCCTTAACAAATGCTTCTGATACTAACTTTCTCGTGATATTAGTGTTTGGATACAAAATTTATCCCAAATAATATTTCGCTTGCATCATAAACACATTTTTCAACTCACCTTTTTATATTCCCAACTACCTTTTTATCTCACATACATCACATCATAAAAAGTGCTACAGTAATTATTCCAAATAATATTTCAAATAATACACTATCCAAATAATTAATTGTTTTCTTCAGTGCCCAAGAGTTGAGCGGATGTTGAAGAAAACATTCCGGTCAATTGAATCTTACCTCACACGTCTAATCAGGCCAGGAGGCCACCTTTGTTTGTCGACTTTTGTAGCTACTGTCGGGCTGACATCCCAGCAGCACTGACACAACATAGCCCGGCAGTCAGTCTATTTTTTTTAAAAAAAAATTTCACTGCTGCCGGCAACCAGTGGTTTTTTTTTAATTTTTTTTTTGGATTTTGCTGTCGGGCTGACAGCAATAGTTGTAGAATTGGCCCTTGTCAAATCACTAGATGTCCAATTTTTCTTTTTTCCAGCAATATTGTGAGTGATTAGCCAATCTATATAACATATATAGAATTTTAAAAGTTAAGTTGGGTCATTTGACCCACTTGGAGCCACATAACTCGGCTCCTAGTACAAATCAAAGACAGTTGTTGAATGTTATAGTTTGCATTTAACCCTTTCAGAATCATAAGCTATAGATTTAATAGATTATTCGCAGAACTTGAATTTCGTTAGCCCTGCTCATGACTTCTCACCGGTTATGAGATTTTTTTTGGAGTCCACTCTTATCATTGTAAAGAAGCTTTAACTTAACTAATTAAAGAGAAAAAAAAATAAGAGCCCTCTAGAAATAAGATACTTGGGATTTGCAATTGGCTTTAGCATGATGTGTTGTCACAAGTTCTAACCTCTTACAAAATTGCAATTAAATGGAATGCTAACACTACAAATGAATGGAAATGATATTTGTGCGCACACAATTATTCATAGTTGAGTTATCAAAAGATAAATCATGGAAACAAAGATCCTGTTTAGATATAGATTTTATTTGTAAAAAAAAATATTTGCTCACATCACAAATACATTTTTCAATTACCATTTTATATTTTCAATTATTTTTTCATCTCACATTCTGTGAGGCCCCAGTCAGTTCGTAAGTTGATATTAGGGTCATTTATTATTCGGTGTGGTGAAATTAAGGTTTTAGGGCTAAGGAGAAACCCTAAGCTTGGCTAAAATTGAAAACCCTAACTTTGCTTATGATAAAACCCTAGTTTATGCGGTATTCTAGTGTGTGTTTTGGCACAAGAAAAAAATAGGATTCGTTATAGTTTACAGAGGTTTAACAAGTTTGAAAATGGTTAGTAAACTCTAGATTAGCAAATCTCTAGTGTTACAATATTAGAAAGGTTAAGTGGAGTTTTATTTATCGCCCGTCTTTTTCCACATTTTCTTTATTAGAAAAATTTCCCAGATAATTTTTATGAGTAAATATAGGTTTTAGATGATTTTTCTAGTATCGGTTAGTTTTTGAGAAATTAAGAACGTATATCGGACGTGGGACCCACTAGTGCGGTAAGTTCGGAAAAATTCGGCCAGTTAGGTTAAGTTTTGGATATTGGATTTAATTTACCGGGTGTTATGAGATATTTAAAGGTACCAAGTGGATAGGTGTAAGAGAGACAAAAAAAAAAGTTAGGCAAGCATTAAATATGGTGACAAGTGTCACCAAATGGTTGGAGGAACTTTAAGACCACTATTCATTGTCTTACCATTGACCAAATAAATCATAAAAATCACCAAAAATTCCCCATTTTTCTCTAAGACTTGGCCGGCCCTCTCTCTCAAGAAAGGAAGAAAGAAAACTCTCCAAGTTTGCTTCAATCTTGCTTCAATCAACTCACTCAACCTTCCAATCTTGTTTGTGCTCCATAAAACCACTTAAGGGAGTGATAGTGAAGTGTTGTGTGGAGTTATTTAGAAAGTTAAGAGGACCTATTGCTCCCTCTCTCTTGTTTCTAAGGTGAGTTGTGAAGAACCACTTTCCTTCCTCTAATGATACTTAATTTGTGATTAGTGGTAGTATAAGGTGCAATATTATGGATTACATCTTGATTTGTGGTTGAAGTAGTGAAATTTTCTATTTATTGGTGATTTTTCTGTTTTAATATGAACATGATTGTGTGGCTATCTATGATGATTGGAAATGGTATGTAATGACTCTAGGAGGTGGAAAAAGTGATTAATTACAACCAATTTCTGTTTGGAAGAAAAGTACACAAGTTAGGGTTTTTGTGAAGTTAACATTCTGCCCGGTTTTACAAGTCCTAGTTAGAGGCCGAATTGGCCTTGGTTTAAAACATGAAAGTTGTAGGGAATAATATTTTAGAGGTGCCTACAAAATTTCAGGTCAATCGGAGTAGCGTAGAATGAGAAAAGTTGAAATTACCCTTGCTGTCCTGGTTTTACCCGAATGTAAGCATTTCGCCTGTAATTGGTTGTTTTGGCTGGTATTGCTTCGGAATTAGTTGTTAAGGTCTTCTGATGATTTGTAGCCCTGTTTCTAAGCTTTCGGATGGCTTTGGAATTTCTAGATTTGAACTTAAGTAGGTTGAGTTATGCTGTTTCCAGCAGAATGCGTTATGTGAATCTGTTTTTCCGGTTCCGGTATAGTATCTTGCATTTTTGACCTTGTTACAGTCAAAACTGGACAAAGTTGCCATCTTCAACATTGTAGCTCCTTAAGTCCTGATTATGCCTGTAAAATTTTAGGTCAAACGGATTAGTGTATCCTGAGTTATAGACAAAACACTCAGGCCTGTTTTAGACATTAGATTTGTGCTACGTTTTGAAATCAGCCTCTGACCGTGCGTTTTTCCGTTTTGATACCGTATGATTTGGGTGTTGACTCCTTCATAATAAATGTAGATCTTGGTTTTGGCTTCAAAACGGTATAAAGTGCGTCAAAATCCGAGTTCTGTAGCTCCTGTTATGACCGAAACAAGATCGATCGTCAGAACGGCCTTGAATCTGGACAGTTCTGACGGGTACTTTGACACTCAACTTTTGTTCTGTTCTGAGTGGATTCAGGTCTTGGTCAAAACATCAAAGTTTTACCCTTATGTCTCAGATTTCTAATGCCTTTAGAATTTCCTGATTTGGATTTGTGAGCTGGGAGTTACGGTCCAGCAAACCTACCCTGTCCGTTACTCTAGAGTGCGAATTCCTGGAACGGTTTTCTGTACTTTCGACCTATTTCCGTTTAGATCCGGATTGAGGTGTCTTCATGAAAATTGTAACCCTTTCTCTTAGCTTCACAATGGTACCTCATGTACCTTGATCCGACACTTGTAGCCTCGATTGTGTTCAAAACGGTTTTTACGGCAAAACAGCTAGGCCGTCATTTCCGATTTCCGTATGCCGTTTCCGCACTCTTATGTGCCGATTTTGCCGTTTTGCTTGTTTTAAGTATGTTAGTAGCCGTTTATGATATTATGTGACGCAATCTTCCATTTCAGACGGTGGTGAGCTAGGTGGAGCCGTTGGGGCCTACTAGCTACACTTCGCGGCACAAATTTCGAATTTTTGCTCTTTTGTTCGTTGTGTAAGTATTCAGGCCGCTCTTACGTGTCAGTTGCTTATGTGTTTCGATATGTATGAAAAGGGTACCTAGGCGAGGGTGTACTTTATCGTACTCGACCTAAACCCTAGTTTGCGCACATATTTGTACATGACATATGTATATGAATCATTTTGGAACTAAACCCCTTGAGCTTGTGGTTCGGGGTGACTTTTGAATAAATTTTGTGAAGTTTGTGAGTTTGGGGCCCGATCTCATGACCTAGATGGACTATTCGAGCCGGTTAGGGCTTGGTCGAAGTCAGTCCAACCTGGTTGAGGTCACCAAGTTTGTGAATCCGGTTCACCGATTATGTGGACCAAGTTTGTGACCCGAGCTTGTGAACCAAACTCAATTTCGTTCGCTCGAGCAAGTTTGTGAGGTGTCTGGCCAGAGAGGGTGATAAGGTGTACGGTGGGAGTACAAGTGAAGTTCTACGGACCATTAATTGTGGTCGACGGAGTGTCGGCAGGAGATCATACCTAGCACATGAATTGGCTTTGGAGCCACCTGTAGCCTTATTATGTGATGTTACTTTTCTGCTTTTTCTTTACTCTTACTGTGTAACTGTTGTTACGTGAAATTTACGCTTTCGCCCCTGTTTACTTACTAAGCATATAGCTTACCCATTTCCTTTTGTTTTCCTTAGCGGGGGCCGACGCGGGGACTTTTGGCACGTACACTAGTCTAGTTAGGTTTGATTGTAATAGTTGGACATATAGTATGTTTGTTTTTGTTTTGGTGGTTTGTATAAGGACCCTCCTTAGGGTCTATCTTCTGCTGGTTGTGGTTATAGTATATTAGAATGGTTTGACTCGATACTTTTGAAGATGTAAATAGAACTTTTGGTGGTTGTATGTATTCTAAACAGTTCTCTTTTGATTTAATATAGTTTTATTAGTTTTGTGTTTCGAGTCGTGGCGCGAGTTAGGCAGGCGTCCCGCCGATACCCTAGGGTTCGCCCTTGGGAGAAGCGGGGGCGTCACAAGGTGATTTGGTACACCTTAACTCAATACCAAGTGGCGACTCCTATTTTTTTCATTAAAAACCCATTTTAAACTATTATTTTTGGGTTAAAATCGTCGCACTTTTTAGTCCCATTTAGGCCCATATTTCTTTATTTATTTTCTAAAAATCAAACTCTCATTTTCAATCAAAAATTAAACCAAAATCCATTTTCTATGAACACCTTTATTTTATTTTAAAAATGGGGCGCGACAGCTGGCGACTCCACTGGGGACTTTGAGAGTCCGAGCATTTGATTTAGTCAATCTTTTTCTTTTTCTAACCTTTTTATATATCACATTTGGAGGTTTTAGGGTGAATTCTTCTTTTTTTTTTCTTTTTTTTTGGGTATTTTGCATCTACCACGCGCGTAATCACTCCTCGCACATCATGTATGTGATGAATGGATTGTTTCTTTGCTTTTACTTGTATCGCGCTTGCATTTTTTGGGTGGGTGGGGGATAGACACCCTTGAACCTTCGCCTACATTTGATGGTATTATGATCTCTCCCCTCGAAAGGAAATACTTCATATGTGCATGCATTACCTTTTACCCTTTTTTTCTTTTTTCGTGGGCGCCATCCCACATCTTCTCGTAGGATTAGAATCGATTTCTTTAGGTAGGCGGATGGTGTGCACTGCCTCTATAGCGATGCCTAAGGAATCACTCGAGTCACCGATCGAAGGCTCTGGGATTGATGACCTTTCGCCTTTTGGTCTGAAGGCTTGGGAGCCGAAAACCTCATCAAGTTTAGATGCATTAGTGAGTCCAACCTCATGCATCATGATAGATAATGCCTAGGATAAAGTCAACCTACCCAACTAGGAACACTAGGCACGAGGGGAGGGATTCCACCCCTTTTTCATTATTTTTCTTATTGCTTTTTGTATCATTTAATTGCCTCAACGTGTCATGTGATTATTTGTTGAACTAACATTTCCTTGTTCTTATCTATTGCATTTATAAACACTAGAAAATAAAAGATCTGGCATGATCCTTTTTTAGGACCTGCCTTCTTAGATAAGTTATTGCACGTTTAAAATTTCGATATATTGCATTCGTAGGTTAATAATTGCACGTCATTTTAGGCCCACCCGGGCATACAAGGGGTCCCTTTATATCACGTTTTCATTTAAATTGCATATTTTATTGCTTTAATAAACTTGCATCATGCATCTGCCTTAGAAGGGAATGCCACATAGGGAATTCCATGATAGGAATAAACCACCTTGTGTCTCGGATATGTAATCCAATGAGATTTGCACGTCTATATTTTTTGTACCATCCAAAGGGGTAATGCACAAGGTAAGGTAGGATCCGATCACTTCCACGATAACGACACTGAGAATGATGGAACAACTTTTGCACATTAGAATATGAGCATCAAACAATCATATGTTGGTCATTTTAACATAGTTGGTAAAAATCCCTTGCGTAAAGGACATTAAGTTGAAGGAATTCACAAATAATTGCTCATTGTTGAGATGGTAAATATACTAAGGCCAAATTTTGATTTTAGAAGACTCATAGACTAATGCATTGCAATACAATTTCAAACTCTAAATGGGTTGGCAATCCAGTCAATTCTTGAATAAATCATCAGTCCCATCCGATCCATTTGACTCATTTATTCATTTTTTTGTACAATCCAATCATTTTTGAATAAATCCACAATTCCGTTCTATCCATTTGAACCGTTTATTTAGGACAATTTAATTCAATCCATTGGACCATTTTATTCATCAATTTCATCTAATCTGTTTTTTTAGTTTATTCATTTTTAGGTCAATCCGATCAATTTTGAATAATCCATCAATTTTAAATAATCCATTTGACCAGTTTACCCATTTTTAGGGTGATCTAGTCAATTTTAAATAAATCATCAATTTCATTTAATCCATTTGTCCGGTTTACCCATTTTTAGGGTATCGATCTAAGGTTCATTGAATAAAATAGTCGAGGCATTGTAATCCGTTCAAGAGTAGGCTCTTTCACACATCATTTTATGTGGTAATCAAAGTGATCAATCCATTCGGACTTTGTTCTCATTTTTAGGACAAATGTCTCTTCTCACTCCAATTGGCCAAAATTTTCAAATTATTTTTCACTCAATAAGTTGGTTGGATTCATCAGGTATCGTATAGTGTCTACCTCAGAGGATTGCATTTTTCATACTAGACCTATGCTTGACATAAAAGGGCTCTCCAATAGGACATGCATATCGATTTTACAATTTTGCTTACTAACTCTGGGTATTTTTTTTCTTTTATTTTTCCCCTCCCCTGCATTTATAAAAGATGTCTCAATAAGATAAAAAGTATTTTTTCTATATCTGATAACAATTTTATCTAATAAAGTTTGAAAATTACAAGTGTTACTTGATTCTGAGGCAGGCCCTACAATGTAAATTTGAAGAATCCATATGAAAGTACTAGTTTAAAACATTTAAGAGATTTCATGATTTAGTTATTTAAAAAAAAAAGCTATTGAGAGAGAAAAAGGGTGTATACATGCGTAAAGGAGTTCTTTAGAATTTTTCTTTTCTTATATGTATTATATTTGGGAAAAATTTTCAAACATTTGCAATAATAAAGTTGTTATTTAGGCAATTATTGTTTTATATATATTTCTGTACATTTCATTCTTTATTTTGCTCATTGGGAGATTTCATGATGAATTTTAAGAAATAAGACTAAATTGAGATTTTTCAACCTCTTGCATGGAAATTCACACTAGATTGGTGATCTAAACTGTACAATAAGAGTGCTTGGAATTAAAAGAAGCCACTCAAACTGATTAGTCTATCTCGAAAAACCCAATGCAATACTTTTTTCATCTTCACTGTACAATTCATATTTTGCCCATTTCTATTAACTCCAAAAAAAAAAAAAATCAGTCATATTGATTGATAAATTACAAATTAGGGCAATCTTTGCTTGAAAAATGTCCACTGGGTCTAATCAGATTCAATCCACATCTAAGTGAAAGCAAAAATGTACATTATTCTTGTTTGTTTTGAAAATTTGGAATGATACTTCAAGCGTTTGTTTCTCTATTTATACAGATTTTATCATTTGCGCTCCCATATGAACCTTTAAATGAATAATTTCATTTCAAATGAGAGCCTTAATGATCACTACCCTACATTGGAAAAATTTTCAAATATCAAAAAGGAATGGATTCTTAATGAGCTATTCTTTACTTTGGTTGTCATGAGACTTAAGAATAATACTTTGGCCATCATTTCTACAATTTAAACACTATTTATCCCTTGCATCCTCATTTGAGCTAAGATGGGTGATTCTTTTCAAAAGCACTTATGATTGCACCCTACATTGGGGAAGGAGATTAGAGAATTTTGCAAAAAAAAAAAAGAAAAAAGAGAAAAGACAAAAATGCTAAAATGCTAAAATTAAAAGAAGGGAGAGAACCACAATTGGAAAAATTTGATTCTACCATTAATTTTTGGGCTTCAATTTTGAAAAAAAGAAAGAGAAAAGAAAAAGAAAAAGTATTGTCCGGCGGATCATTTATGTTTCACAGATATGGATGAACAGGAGTCTTCCTCAATCAATTAATTTAGATACATGTAAGAAATTGCGCATTAATGAAAGTTCCCTTTCAGAGTTAATGTAAGGAACGGAATAAAAAGTCAGACCCTCTTCTTTTTCAATCAAACATTCTATCCTTAGTTACCCCTTTTGAACCTTCAGAATGATCATTTCGTTTGGCAACCCCTGAGAATCGCAAACCCCACACTGGGACAAATTTTGAAAAGGTCAAAGGAATGGCAGAAAGCTGAAAAAAAGAGAAGAAAATGAAAGAGAAAAGAATCTCAGTTGAGAATAAATTGGGGCAAGTTTGATTTAACCCTAAAAATAGGGTCGGCGCAACAATGCGATTTCAGATTATTTAAACCACTTTTAAAATTCGCTTTCAAACCTTAACTTTTCTAAGCACCGCATCTGACCCCAAACAAAAGTCGAAAGTCCTGGCTTCTGTTCTTTGCAATATCTCTGTCAAGAAATTTTTTAATTAATTGGCAAATGATGTTCACATACTGATGCCAGGAATTTTTTAGATTATTTCTGAATTGATTAGGTGTGAGGTTGATCCTGCTCATCATGTGAAAATCCACAAGCATGTTTTAAAAAAAAAAGAGAATGAAAGAAAAAGAAAAAGCAAGAAAAATAAATGCAAAGAAAATGCAAAAAAAAGATTCGATACTGAAAGTCCTTATTGAGTGATGATAAAAGTCAAACAAAGTCCAAGATCTTTGAATCCCAAAATTGGGGCAATTTTTGAGAAGAAATGTGATCTTCAGTGCAATGTCCTTGAAAATCTTATTTTTTAACTATCATTTTCAAGCCACATTACAAGCTCATAAAATCCATCGCTGACTTATCTTTCATGACAACACGAAATAAGTATTATGCTCCTAAGGAATCTACCAATTACTCATGATCATAAGGCCATAACCAGTTTCCACATGCTTAGCTGTCGTTTCTATCCATATGTTACAAGCTTATAAATCTTATATGTTGACTAAGTTTTCTTAAGAAATAAAGGTGACAGACTATTTGTTTTCACTAAAATGTGATATTGAATGGGTTACATATAATTTGGGCACAAGAATAAGACAGATCCTAACCTCTCATTTTCCTTAGCTGCCTCAAAATCAGAAATAACACCCACTTGTTTAGCCCTAAAAGATGAGCTAACGAGAAGTGGTGACCCATTACTTTAAGCATCGATACTAAAATGAGGAAGAAATCTTTTATAATTTGGTATTATTTGGAGAGATTCATCATGAAATTTTCTGTACGAGTATAAGCACGATGTTTGAATTTCTTTACATTGTATATTAGTATGTGATTATTTTTTTTAAAATCTTAGGAAACACAATTTTTTACTTTGTTCAAATAAATGGAGAGTCATCCAAACAAAATTTTTGCAACTGAATGGGCCCACACTGGGACAAATTTTTATTTGTGAGATTTCACAAAATAGACCCACACTGGGGCAAATTTTTGTAATGCATTTGAGGATTTCACCCAAGAGTCAAGTAATATACTTTCGAATCAATCACGCTGCTCTCTCATGAGTAGTAGTTGTATCAATTTTTAAAATAAAACAAGAAATTTAAGTGTATGTTGTACTTCAGTAACCCCCCTGTGCAGGTATTCATGGCTGAAATCGATGAAAAAACGTAAGTCAGCATCTAGTGAGTTGGAAGGTCGATAATGGAAAAAGAAGGAAAAGAAGAAGAAGAAAGAAGAGAAAGGGCCCTACACTGGGGCAAGTTTTGAAAATTGAGAGTTTAAAGTTATATTAAGACCGTTTATACCTCTTTAGCATCGGATCCAACCCACGAACGTGCCTTTTTGTTTGTTCTTTCACCGTTAGCATCGGGTCCAACCCATTAACGTACTTTTTTCTTTCACCGTTAGCTTCGAATTTACCTCACTAATGCATTTTTTCCTTCACCGTTAGCATCGAGTTTTACTCACTAACGTGTGCCATTTTTTCTTTCACCGTTAGCATCAGGTCCAACCCACTAACGTGTTTTTTTTTCATCATTAGCATCGAGTTTTACTCACTAACGTGTGCCATTTTTTCTTTCACCATTAGCATCGGCTCCAACCCACTAATGTGTTTTTCTTTCACCGTTAGCATCGAGTTTCGCCCACTAACATGTGCCGTTTTTTCTTTCACCATTGGCATCAAGTTTTACTTACTAACGTGTGCCGTGTTTTCTTTCACCGTTAGTATCAGGTCCAACCCACTAACGTGTTTTTCTATCACCGTTAGCATCGAGTTTTACTCACTAACATGTGTCGTGTTTTCTTTCATTATTAGTATCGGGTCCAATCCACTAACGTGTTTTTCTTTCACCGTTAGCATCGAGTTTTACTCATTAACGTGTGCCGTATTTTTCTTTCACCGTTAACATCGAGTTTTACTCACTAACGTGTGCCATTTTTTCTTTCACCATTAGCATTGGGTCCAACACACTAATGTGTCTTCAATAACCATTAGCATCGAGTTTATCTCACTAACGTGTTTTTTCTTTCACCGTTAGCATCGAGTTTTACTCACTAACGTGTGTCGTGTTTTTCTTTCGCCGTTAGCATCGAGTCTTACTCACTAACGTATGCCCTTTTTTTTCACCGTTAGCATCGGGTCCAATCCACTAACGTGTCTTCTATAATCGTTAGTATCGAGTTTATCTCACTACTATGTTTTTTATATCACGTTAGGATCGGGTTTTATCCCACCAACCTCGGCAGGACCGGGTTTTATCCCGCTGACCGTTTTATGTTTACGTGTTTCAAGGCAGAATAATTACAGGTAAGTATTTGGTGTCTACGTCTTTGTCTCAAGTTTTTTTGAAACTCAGATAAAGAGGGGTAAGTTGTAGACACCAAAATTTTATTTTTATTTTTATTTTTTGCTCATTTTATTTGATTTTACTTAAATTGTTATTTTCGTTTATTTTGTTTTATTTCCATTAATTAATTCTTTGGAAAGAAAAGAAAAGTAGAAAAGGAAAGAAAACAAAAATCAAAATCAAAATTAGATTTCAAAAATAAACAAAAAAAAAAATTCCCAAGATAGCTTTAGTACAGAAGCAAGAAATTCCAGCTAACATACTTCTTTAATAATAATGTTTTAACCCCTCATACTTCTTTAATTCTTTCAATTGGGTCCTTGTTTGTTTCAATTTGATGAATATGGGTTGTTTAGTTTATTTGAATGTTTTGAATGATTCAATTTAGTGTTTATTTCCATTTCATGCGACTATTTGTTAATTAAAATGATACCTTGACCCTTTTTATTTGTTTTGGAGGGTAAATAAGAAAAATCTTTCATTTCATTAGGTCACCAATTCAAGGGATGATATGTGCAAGGACCTTGGCCCACGCAATGACCCAATTCGAGTACCATTGGGCCCAATCACACATGCACGGGCTAAGCAATTCAAGGAATCACTCCAAACCCTTGTGCGGAATGTTCAAAACCAACAAAGAGATCATCGAGACATTGAAGGGTTGGAAGGTGATAACCCAGTTGTCTACACGATGATTCAAACCCGTGAAGAGAGCTCGTGAAGAGCCAAGTGGGCCATGGCCGATTAGCCCTTAGTGTTAGGAGTCTTAAGTTTAGATTAGTCTTTTTGTTAGCCATGGATTCGGCCCACCTTTGTCTAAGGATGGCCAAACCACTAGGCCCTTTTTATAGAGTCCATGGATCGGCCCACCTTGTCCAAGGAGTAGTCGACCATCTAACTTTTCGATATTAGGGTTTCATTAGTTTTGCCTATATAAAGGCTTGCTTTGTAAGCATTAAGGGTAGACGTTTTATTAATAAAGTTTGTTATTTTCAATTCTTCTTCTTGAGAGAGAATTCAAGCCTTTTACTTGCTTTGGCAAGGGTTGTGAGTAATCTTGTGTCTTGTCCTAGATTATTCTACCGACCTATCCATTAGAGTAATCATCTCTGTGGAGTTGTCGTTCTACCGCCTACAATCAAATCGTGTCATCCGTTTGATTCTAGGTTTCCGTAATCCAAGTGTTGGACAACCTCGCTAGATCCTTGGGTAAACATGCTACGTATTTCAAAACTAGTTGATCGAGTACCGTATCAGTTGGCTTCAGATCTTTGGTTGAGGTATCTTCCGTTATATCTGCTGTTTTGTCTTAGTTCTCCTTGTTTCCGCTGCCTTGTCTCACAAAAAAAAAAATTCTATTTGTGTCGTTTGTGTTCTTTGTAGACACCAAATTTTTGACTTTATTTTTCATTATTAGTTTTATTGATATTTATTTTAGTTTGATTTACTAATCTCATTTTTAGACATTTTAGCATTAAAAAAAAAACAAAAAAAGAAGAAAAAGGAAAAGGGAAAAGTCAATCAAAGGGACAAAGAATCAGACACATAAGCCTACTTTGGGGTTTAAAATCTTGGCCCTTCATATTAGGTTTGGTCTTTTGAGGTGCCTTTAAAATGCCAAAGAGCCGCAAGCCAAGGCAAGGGGGGACAAAAAGACTAACGGATAAAAGAAATGAGGGAAGGAAAAAGGCAAAAAAAAAAAAACGCAAGGGAGGACGGAGCAAAAGGAAAGAGTTGAGAGGGCAGTGGCGGCGGAGTATTTGAGCAACAAAAAGGGCCGAAAAACAGAGGAGGCTTTGGGGTGGAAATAGAACAAGAACAAGAAAATCTGGAAATTGAGAGAAGAGGTTTTCGGAAAGCAAAAACAAAAGTGCGAGATGAGAGAGCTGAGAAAAAGGGGCTACGGGAAACGAAGAAAAAAAGGATTAGAAAAAGAGGGGAGATTGGGGAAGAAAAGAACAAGAAAAAAGAGGGAGGTTCTTGGCGGCTAAGGTTTTTGGGCAAGAGAGAGCAAAAGGGGACGGCTGAAAAATTGAGGGAGGAGCTAAGGACGACGGGAGGGAAAGGAAAAAGAGAGCCAAGTTACTGGGGGGCGTCGGAGGAAAAAACAGAGGAGCTAAGCAAGAAGAAAAGTGAAGGGGGAGTCTTCGGGAGAAAAAAAAGAAGAAGAGCTGGGGAACAAAAAGGTCTTGGCCAGGAAAACCCAAGAGGAAAACAGGGAGAGGGGGTTTCGGTTGAGGGTTTTTGACGGAAGGTAAAAGGAAAAAGGAAGAACTTTGGCAAAGAAACAGAGCAAAGAGAGAACAGAGCAGAAAAAGGAAAAGAAGGGAAAGCTTCGGCCGAACCAAAAATTGAGAAATTGTTCATTGTCCCCTGCAGTGGTTCATCGGACAAAGACAATCTCAGGCTTCACCATCATCATCTGCAAATCTTCATCAAGCAAACTCTGTAAGCCCTTTTTCTTCTTCAAATTTCAGTTTTTCCATTCAAACGTGAACTATAGACACTGGAAAATCTCAAAATTTGTGAGCTGGTTCGCTGCAATTTTCCGGCGTTTGTCCATAATCTTTGACTGCGCATGCTTTATGGTTTGATTGGACCGAAATCTTTTCCTGTCCTGATAATTTTGGGGCCGGTTATAACACAAATTGAGTGAGAATTGATGAAATTTCTAACAGGCCCAATCTGTTCGATGAAATGCTTGGTTGAAAAATATTGTTGAAGGATATTTTGTTTGCAATTTTTCGTGTGAAGAGACCGGCTAAGTTGGCCGAATCGTTGCCTCACGTTTAAGAAATTTTGATGCATTGCTGTCTTTCATTTTTCCATTGCTGTTTTCTTGCAATTTTTCCGTTGCTGTTTCCAGTTGCATAAATTCGAAATCCCCAATAAAAATTCTTTCATCTCTTTCTAATGTGTCGGGCCTTGTCTATAAGAAAACTGATTGGGTTGTTGTAAATTTTGGTTTTTGTTATTGAGCAAATTGATGAATCAATTCAATGTTGTTAACGCCCCTTACCTGTTTGATGAAATGCCTGAACCAGAAATTTGAACCAAAAAGGAGATTTGTATGTAATTTCTGTACGCAATCGAGAGGAATTCTGGCCAGTGCGAAGTTGGCCAGAACCTGAGAACTCGCCAGTCGAGCAGAGGGAAAGAAAATCATGATTTCCGAAGTTGATTTCTTCCATTTTTATGGTTGTGTCTTGCGATGATTTAGTGCGTTTTTGCCGCATAAACCTGCAGAAGCTTGGAGTTTCGGAAGTTGCAGAAAGTAAAATGAAGAAGAGGGCTTCGATTCTAATTTGCATGATCTTTCTAAATTTCGTTTTGGTCCTTCAACATTTGCACGATTTCACTATGGCCCTAACAACTTGTAATTTCCTTCGATTGAGTCCCTCATTTAATTGTAAATAGGCCCTTAAACCTCATTTTTCTTTAATTTTGACCCCAAAACTTTGTTAATTTGTGCTCTTAAGTCCCTCTTTATTTTAAATTCTTAAAAGTAGGTTGTTTATATGTTTCAATTAATTCAATTTCATGTTTATATTCATCTTTTATGATTATTTGTTAATTAAAGTGATGCCTTGACCTTTTCTTTTATTTTGGAGGGTAAATAAGTGATTTCACCCTATTAGGGCATCAACTCAAGGGAGGTACACTCTATCCTTTATTCTTGACTTTATTTGACCTTATGTGCCTTATGTGACCTTATGTGCTCAATCGCATGCCATGTTGAATGCTTTCATTTTATTTATTTATTTATTCGCTTTATTTTTTTTAATTTAGTATTTTTATTTTATTTTAGTTCAATTTTTGATCATTTGAAAGGCACTTGAATGCCACAATTGTAATAGTTAGGCTATTATATCATTTCATTTAATTCCTTCCCCTTAGATTGTAGTAGGCTTCCCCTCGAATGTAATAGATTTTATTTGCTTTATTTGTTTTGTGTGGTTTGCATGCTATGTGCTATGTGTTACCGCTTTCTTAGGACGTGCATCTAGATATCATGCCTATGTGTTATGTGTCTCATGTGATTTATGTGCTTGTTTGCTTTATTATGCTTTATCTGATTTTCTTAGACTGTAATAAATGCATGTTATCACACCAGTCCAATGCTAGCTGTGATTCCTTTCCCGTCACCACACTAGTCCAACGCTAGTCGTGGCTCATTGTTTCGATTTTCCACTAGTCCAATGCTAGTAGGAATTCATAGATATGGGCTAGTCCAATGCTAGACCCATTAGGCCCGTCCCTCTCGCTAATGCATTTTTTGTGTGTCTCACTACACTTCATGCATTTTTCTTAGTTTTTTAGCATTTAGCATGCTCCTCCAATCATTTCCCCTTCATTTTAGGTTTTTGCATCCCCATTATAGTTATAGGGTACATTTGCTTGAGGGTCCCCTTTCGGTAAGGGAAACGAGCGAGTGTGGCTACACAATAGTCTTAGCACGCTAGTCTTTCCTTCTAATCAAAGGGAAAATTAAAGTCGTGAAATTAGGAGTCATTCCCGTACCCGACTTGATGCATTCCTCTAGGTTCATGCACTCTCATTCTTATCATATCACTTCCTCACTCTTTCATCCACATTTTCTCACTACTTATATTTTTCTCAATCCACATGCCATGCTTGCACATTTTTCTTCTTTTATCATTTATTTTCTACCTCACAAATTGCACCCAATTGCACTTATGTATCTACTACCATATTTTCATCCACTTGCACACATACACCATTATTTTCTCAATTTGCACACATGCACTTTTCTTACATTTGCACACATGCACGTCTCTTACATTTTCACACTCGCACCCATATTTGAGTCTTCATTTGCATTACCCGTGACCTCTATGAGGACTTTCCCTATTGGCCACCACAACTCATGTGGTTGGGACAAAAAAGCCTCATAAGAGACATTTTAGGTTTAGGATAGCATTTTTTTTAGCATCCATTAGTCATATCCAACATGCAATACATACTTTGGGTAGAAGAATTAGGAAAAGTGGGGCTAAGTCACGCAACTAGCTTTGGCTAGGGTAAGGAAGTACCTTAGGCTTTGCCTTTGCCTTCTTCCTTATCAAATGTGACCCCCGATCCCTTTCTTTGGTTACGAAGACCTAAAAGTTCTTTAAAAGGGTTTGTTCAAAAACAAAAAATCATTTTTGGGTGACTTGGTACACCCTAACTCTATACCAAGTGGCGACTCCATTTTTCATCAAAAAAACCCTTTTTGAACTTTATTTGGCCAAACCGTCGCATTTCACAATCCCACGGCCTTTTTTTTCACTTTCACACACGTTCACATACATATGTCCCATACTACACTCACACACTATACCAAAAAGTGGGGCGCGACATTCTTGTCATTGAGTCTTGCTCTAATCTGTCCGCCCTTGTTGTGCTTTATTCAAAAAAAAAAAAAAAAATCTGCCGTGGTTGTTATTGTTGCGGTTTGTTGTCCAAAATTTGTTCGCAAGTTGTTCGTGGTTTTGAGTCGTTGTTATCATAAAATCTGCCCGTAGTCTTACTCATCGTTTTGTCCAAAATCTGTCAAAGTTGTTAGTCATAGCCGAAGCAATAAGCAAACAAGAAGGTGATGGCTAGGGTTGTCTCCTTGGCAGCTAGGGTTTCTTGTTTGTGCTAGGGTTTTTGTGTTGCAATCTGTCCAGATTTCCCTTCATTGTTTTGCTGTTCATTTTTTTATAGACAATAGTCTCATTCTTGTGGGTTGGTGTCATCCTTGGGTTGTGCCAACAGCCCAGCAAAAGATTAAAAAAAAAAAAACAAAAAAATCTTTGCGGCAGCTAGGGTTCTTCCCTTCTAGGCGCATCTTGCATTGTAGTAAACTGCCAAGATTTTTCCTTCTCTATTTGCTGTAGTTTTTGTCTCGGTTGTGGCCTGATTTTGGTTGGTAGTTGTGTTGTTTAGGGCGTGCAAAACAACCCAGCAAAGGTAAAAAAAAAAAGGTGCCACATACCTCATTGTTCTTGAGTCGATTGCTGGAATTTTCTGTTTGGGACTGCCGAACCTGTTTTGCCATTGATTCTTGAACTTTTGTGTTGTTTCTTGCAAACCTTGAATACCAACATATATTTGGAAAAGTTCTTGAGCTTCTTGAATGAAATTCTTGAAGTTCTTGGACCACCAAAGACTGACTTGGGAAGTCCTTGTAAATTGAAATAACCTTCATCTGTGTTCTTGATCTTCTTGGGTTTTTGATCTTGTAATTTGGATGAAATTGGATCTGCAATTGTGTTTCTTGAAGAGCCAAGAAAACAAAGCAATGAAAAAGAGAAAAAAAAAAGGAAAGAACAATCGGCTCTAGCAAGAAACTCCAAGTTCCCAAATCTTGATCAAACTCCAAGTTTCCAAATCTTGCTCAAACTTCAAGTTTCCAAATCTGACCAACCCCAAGATTTCCGAAATTTGAACAACTCTAGACTTCCAAATCTGATCAACTTTAAGGTTTCCAAACCTTGAACAAGTCCAAGAGTCCAAATCAGACCAAACTCTAAGATTTCCAAATCGTGATTGGTTTCCAAATCTTCAGTTTCCAATTCTTGGTTGGTTTCCAAATCTTGAGTTTTCCATTCTTGATTGGTTTCCAAGACCCCAACCGACCTGGACAGTCCAAACAAAAAAAAACACCCAAAATAGTTTTCCAAACCGAACCTAAACCGCCATCCATACCTTGGCCAAACCGCCTTTGGATCCTTGAGTTTCTAAAAATCGGTTGAGCTAGTTTGCAAACCGATTGGACTGAATTTTGAGGACTGATTTGTACCTAATTTGAGCACCCTAAAGGCACCATGTACCTACCAAAACACTGACCAGAAACTCAGCATCCAGCAGCTCCAAAATTCCAGTTTCGGGTAGCCGTCCTTCTAGGATCCCAAATTTCAGCTTTTGAGTTTTGTGTCATGTCTAGTGCCCATCTTCTTAGGGTTTCTTTCCTACATCATTTGAGTCATAAAATAGCATCTCCAGTGTGTCCAAAGCATCCTTGTTCTTGGTTACTGTCGCGCCCCATTTTTTGATAAATAAATAAAATGATAGTTTTTGTGATTTTATTGGTTTGGAAAAAGTGAATTTTTTTGATAAAAATAAAAATGGGTCTAAATGGGACTTTTGAAAATGCGACGATTTGACCCAAGAAAAATAGTTCAAAAAGGATTTTTTATATGAAAAATGGAGTCGCCACTTGGTATAGAGTTAGGGTGTACCAAGTCACCCAAAAACTGAATTTTTTAAGGAAAAAAAAAGTAAGAAACCCTTTTGAACGACTCCTAGTCCACGCAAACAAAGAAAAAGGTTCGGGAGTCACATTTGACGAAGGGGAAGGCAAGGATAAAAATCCAAGGCACCCCTTCGACCTAGCCAAGGCTAGTTGCGTGATTTAACCCTTATTTTCCTAATTTTTTTTCTACCCAAAGTATGTATTTGCAATTTGGACAAAGACTAATGAATGAGAAATGCAATCCTAAATCTAAGAAATGTCTCTTATGAGGCTTGTGGTCCCATTCACATGAATTGTGAAGGCCAATAAGAAAGACCTCATAGAAAATCGTGAATGATGCAAATGAGGACTCAAATAAGAGTGTAAGTGTGCAAAGTGTAGAGAAGGGCATGTGTGCAATTTGATAGTGTTTGTGTGCAAATGAATGAAAATATAAGTGCTCGTGTGCAAGTGAACAAAAATAGTAAATATATATAAGTAAAAAGATAGGTGCAATGTGTGAGGTGATAAATAAAGAAGTGAATAGGTGTGTGAATATGGCATATGGATTAAAAAATTTAATGAGGAGAATAATGAGAAAATGAAAATGTATGAACTTAGAGGAATGCATCAAGTCGGGTACGGGGATGACCTCTAGTTTTATGATTTTAATTTTTCCTTTGACTAGAAGGAAAAACTAGCGTGCTAAGGCTATTTGAAGCCACACTCGCTCGTTTCCCTTATCGGAGGGGATTTTCACGCAAATGAACCCTAACTAGCATGAGATGCAAGTCCTAAAGTGAAGGGGAAAGGGTTTGAGGAACATGCCAAATGATAAACTAAGGAAAAATGCGTGATATGTGGTGATCATGCACTTAATGAAAAAGGAAAAAAGAACCTATTGGGTCTAGCATTGGACTAGCCCATCCTATGAATTCCGACTAGCGTTGGACTAGTGGAAACGATAAAAGAAGCCACAACTAGCGTTGGACTAGTGTGGTGACGTACATTCATCCATTTCATTCATCTACACTATAAAAAGCGAGTAGACATGCGAATCACTTATAAACACGTAGCATATAACACTTAGCATGCTTGACTAGATGCAAAATCCTAATAAAGCATTTAACATATAACACATAGGCATGCAACCATTACATTTGCTAACTAAAACAAAAGGGAAAGGGAAAATGGACCAAATTACTTACTACGCCCTATCTATTACAAGCCAAGAGGTGTACACATACCCCATTAATAAAAATCAAGAAGTAAATGAAATAAATGAAAGAAAATAAGGAGCGGCTAGGAAAGTAAGTAGACATGCAAATTTCAATTAGCACATTAGTCCACATAGGAGAGAAAAAAAAGGGGTAAAAGAGATTATACCTCCCCGTTGGTGATACTAAGGAAGTAAACAAACTCAACTTGGCTAGAGTCACCCAAGAAAAGACTAACTTAGGCTAAAATCACCAAAAACAAAAGATTAATGCACCAATTTAGTGATAAGATATAAACTAAACAATTTGAATCCATCAAAACATCAAACTTTCCCTCAATTGCAACTCAATGAAGTCAAAACTACTTAAAGACCAAGGCAAAAGGCATGAGCATCCAATCCCCAAGCATAACATCTACTAAAGACCCAAAAGCAAGCACTACTCAATCATTTGAACCCAAATAAATCATTTAAACACTTCAAAGATTCCAAAAATAAAGAAAAAGCCAAACAATGATTGAAGTTGCAATGATTTTAGGACTTAATTACAAGATACTAAAACATGCTTGGGCTTTTGTGGCACAAAGAGAAACTTAGAAGGATCAAATTGATTAGTTTTCCCAATTTTTGGGTCATAGTTGCATAAGGGGAAACTTGAGGGGCCAAAGTCCAATTATAAGAACTCTTTTCATGCAAAAACATGCAACCTACGAAGGAAACTTGTTTCCGCAATTATTTCTTTCCTATGCTATTCGGCTTCAGCAAAACAACAAAACTACTCACGTTGTGCAATCTTCTTGTGAGTTTCTCAAACAAAAATTCATCATTCATCAATGTTTCACTCCATGCATCGACTTATCTTCCATCAGATTCACAAGTTCCAAACGGACACGAAAATAAAATGCAGCAAAGATGCTAGGGAACAGACTTGCAGCAAACATACACATAGTGTCTCAAATGGAACAACAAACCAATCCCATACTTACGAACCTTAGCAACTACAAACGGGATGGCTATTGTTGCAACAAAGCACAGGGAATTCTATCCCTGTTGCCGCAACTCAAAGCACCAAGACAACTAAGCATAAAAATCTGGAAGAGGCACTACAACCTTATTAATTTTTCCTCAATGATAGCAGGTCATCAAAACAGGCTTTCTACATATTACTGCTATCATATCATGACATAGGGAGGAACCCAGATGTCTTTGGAACGAAACCCATGCAGAATAGCCATTCATTTCAGTTTTAAAATTGCAGTAAATGTGTACAATAGCTCACCACCCAACATGTCAACAGACCCAAACAATACATTCACGCCAAACCAAAACTCAGTCATCCAAAAACCGAGCTTCAGCAATGCTGCTGCAACAAACCAGAAGCTTCAAGCTTTCTGTTTGTTGCAGCAAAATTTCGTGCACAAATCCCCAGTCGAACACAGCTTGAAACCAAACAACATGCTTACCAAATACCCTTCTCACTCTTCAACATAAAGCCTTTGAAATTAAGCATCAAAAAGAAATCAGAATAAGAACATGCCAAGCTGGAAATTTTCTGGGGCTTCCTCGGTTTCTTAATCAAGCGTAGAAATCAGTGTTATCCATTTTTGTGATGAGCGATTAATTCATGCACCAAATCTAATCATTCTAATGGGGTTGATGGCCGAATTCAGATCACAAACCAAAAAAAAACATGCATCTTCAACTTGAATAAAAATAAACCCCAACTTGAAAGCATAGCAGGATACAAGAACGGAAAAATAAGGTAAACATCGAAACCACCCAAGACATGATTCTCATACTCTTTAGCTTCACACATGAAAACTAACAGCTTTGATGACTAACATGTTCGTGTTATCCCAGTTGAACAACAAAATAAAACAATAACATCAAACACAGCCACAACTTCAAACATCCGAATTTTGGTCTGGGCAAACATGTGAACATATGAACTAAACAACAAAAAAAAAAACACAACACAGACAGGAAACTTTCACGATTGTACTTCACAAATTAAACGAACAGGCCAGAAAATCCTTCCTTTGCAAACGTTAGTAAATTGCTATTGAATTTCAGTCTAGCAACAAAACCCAAATGGGCTTCAAACTTTCCCCACTGATCATACAAGACCACAGCAGACACATAAGGAACGAATTTTGAAGCTAACAACGAACCAGATAGCATGAAATTTAACAGTTTTGGGTTCAGAAATTTTCAATCTTAAAGAATCAGCACTTGCAATCAAAGTTTGGAGGGGAAAAGGGCTTACGGTGACAGTTCTTTTATCAATGGTCTGGGTTAGCAAAACGTGGTGGAGCGCCGACAGCTTCTCAGTAAAAAACAGCCGCTCCTCAGGAAGACAACCGACAGCTACCAGCAATTTCTTCCGTTTGCCTCTTTGCTCCTAGCTCCAATCCTTCAGCTTTCTATCTCCCCTTTCACCTCTGTTTCACTCCCTCGTTCCTCCCAGATTTCAGCCACTACTCTACCCAGCTCTCTTTCCCTTTCTTTCTTGCTGCCCAGAAACATCCCGCCGCCAGTCTTTTGGTCCCCTCTCCTTGTTTGTTTTTTGTAACTCTCTCCCGTAACTCTCCTCTTTCCAAAAAAAATCTCCTCCTTTGCGGCTGGCTTTTTCCTTTTGCTTTTATACCCCAATTCAACCCTAAGAACCTCTGTCCCTTTTCTATATTTTGCAGCTTCAGGAGCCGTCCCAGATTTTCTTTGCAAACGGCGCAAGTCCGCAGCTTTCATGCTGCGGCAACAATTTTCCTTTTCCCTTTTTTTTTTTAATTCAGCTAATTAAAACAGAAATTAATAACAATAAAAATGAAATAAATGATAATAACAAAAATTTACAATAACATAAATTGATATTGAACAGCAAATTACAACTTCCATTTTTCATCCATTTTCTTTTTTTCTTTTTCTTTTCTTTTCTTTACTTAAATAACAATAAAAGAAATAACAATAAAATGCAATCAAAAACACAAATGCTTGTAACCTGAAATAATAATATATTTTTCTTTTCTTTGAAAAACAATTAAAATGTATCAAAAAGTAAATAATGCCTATTACACTAAAAACTTTTTCTTCAAATTTCAAACTTTTCACTTTTTTTCGAAAATAGGCCAGTATGCATTAAACCATTTTTCCCTTTTCTTTTTTTTCCTTTCAAAATAAATAAACAAAATGCCAACAGATTGAATTTAAAAGAAATGAACGTATTTTTGTGAACCATTTTCTTCTTTTTCTCTTCTTTTTCCATTTTTCATTTTCATTCTCATTTTTCCATTTTTCCAAGAAAACATATTTTTTGAACGCTTTTCTTTTCTTTTCGAGAAATTCTATGCTAAAAACTTAAAAATAATAATAATAACACAAAAAACTAAAAAACTAAAAACTAAAAAGTAAATAAAACGAGCACAACCTAAAAAAATAAATAGTAAAGGAAATTACACCAAAATTTGGTGTCTACAGTTTGCCCCTCTTTGTCTGAGTTTTGGAAAAACTTGAGACAAAGAAGTAGACACCAAATGCTTACCTGCTTTCTTCGGTGGCAAACGTCACGAACGGTGGACGTTTTAGAAATAAGGACTGACCCCTTTTGGCAAAACTTTTAAAATGGAATTGACTTATACAGGAAATTTAAAGCGGGATTGACCCGAACGAAATTTAAAGACGGGATTGGCCCAAACAGGAATTTAAAGCGGGACTGACCCGAACAGGAATTTAAAACGGGACTGACCCGAACATGGATTGAAAACGGGACTGACCCGGACAGGAATGTAAATGGGATAGACCCATGGAATAGACCTGAACAGAAATTTAAATGGGATAGACCCAGACAGAAATTTAAAATTGGGACTGACTAGAGAAGGAAATTCAAATCATGGGACTGGCCCGAACAAGCTTTGAATCGCGGGACTGACCCGAACAGGCTTTGAATTGTGGGACTGACCCGCATAAGCCTTGAATCGTGGGACTGGCCCGAATAAGCTTTGAATTGTGGGACTGACCCGCATAAGTTTTGAATCGTGGGACTGACCCGAAAGATTGAACATAGATGCAGATGAATTTTTGAAAATAAAAATTAGATGGCATTTATATTATTTTTGGATTTTATATATTATGAAAATATTTTGACTTTAGTTGTTCAGAAAAATATCCACGAATACCCATTAGATACTCAAACCCATTAGAGGTTGAGTCTAGATTTACTTTTGCAAACCCATAAGGGTTTGAATCTAACTAAATTTAATGAGTGTGGATCTTGATCAAAGAAATCTAATATATATCTTACCCATTAATATGCCTACCTATAATATTGAATAAATTCAATGCCTAGTAACTAATTATCTTTGTACACAGCCCAAACACATTTATCAGCTAAAGTATACAAATGCACCCATTTAAAATAACTAGCAAATGCCAAATTAAATTTAGTTGATTGCTTAAAAGCCATCTTAAAACAACAAATCCGCTTACAACTTGACATGACTAAGCAACTTGCGTGTAATGAATGATTACCTTGCAATTCCAACTTCATATGACCAATCATCTTAAATATTCATTTGACTCATTACCTTTTAATCCTAAATACATGTGTTGAGCTATCAAGGAAGGCCCAACTAGGTGTTGACCGGGTCAGGCCATGTGAATCAGAAGTGCATTTCAAACAAAATCAAAGCAAGGGGCAGGAACTTCCCCTTAATCGAATGACATAAGTTAAAGCGATATTTATAGTTAAAGCAGATATTTATAGTTAAAGCGAGGACTGACAAAGGGAATGAGAAGATGGTAGAACCAATTCCAGTTCCATCATCGAATGACATAAGTTTGGAAGTTGTTGAGGCAACAACAGCAGTAGGCACTCTAGAGGCTCATCTAGCTTTATCAGAATTGGATGTCTCACATTCTGCTCACTCTTGTGAGCAGGTCCGTCAGCAGCTATATGGTTCTTGAAAGGTTGTAGGTGTTGAGGCTAAGCAGAATGGTGATGGTTTATTGGTGCAACATGTTAGGGTAGTTATTTATGTTTAATCTTTGGTGAAAGCTATCACCTATTAAACCCAAAATCTATATGGCGATTATTAAGAAATAAATTAACTATAAAATTGTGGAAGCGTACCTGGATTCATATCAACAAACTAATATTTGAATCTCCAAAGATATTTGGGTGGCCTTTCAAGTCAACACGTATTTGTCAATCCTTGAGAGAGGCCTTTAGTATCTCTCTGGTATCTTTTCTGACGATAGGATATCAGGGAAGAGCTATTTTTTGGTACTAGAAAATACGACAAATAGAATAACACGTGTGACTTGGAAACCATAATTTTATTTATAGGTAACATTCTTGTTACCCTTTGGAACCCTATTTCAGCCTATCATAGAAATAGGAGCCCTTAAATCTCTACACATTAAAGGCCCACATCCTATTAGACATATTAAATCCAAATCATATTTGATTACTTTAATTGGATTTAACCTTATTTGACAGTTTGCATTACATAATTATTCACATATAAATCCAACGTTGGATTAATGATCCAACACAACAAGCTAGGGGAAAGGCGTGTCAGGTGCAGAAGGTAGCGTATAATGCACCTTCTTCATCAGCTGAGTTGCTGGCCTCGATTTCGGATAACAATCACTTGTTGTTATCTGCTACTCCAGCTAATGAAAATAGCTTCAAACTCACTGTCTTGGATCTCCAACGGTTGGAAGCTAGGCAGCAAGTTGCTTGAGCTTCAGCGTCCAGACTGGAGGAGGTGATCAGTGTTTCCAATTCATTGGTGGTCTTAGAATAGAATGCGGATGAACTAGATGCCTTGGTTAGTCAGCTGCTGGATCACGTTCACTTCCTCTAGGTAGTTTGAGAGGATGTCTAATAGAAGACGGAATTCCATGGACAATTTCCAGGAGCTCTTTGGTTTGAATCAGCACCTTTGTCATTTTAAGGAGTTCTTGGACGTACAACTTAAGGACTCCCACATAGATATATTTTTCATTATCATTAGACTTTCGACAATTCAGGCAACCCTGCATAGACACACTGATGTGAGTTGTTGCATCAGAATCTAACCACCATGTGTGTCTAGGTACCGAAGTTAAATTAATTTCAAAACAAACTAAATTAAGAAGCATACCTTTCTTAGCACGCCAAGCGTAATAGTTGGTGCAATGCTTCTTTTTATGCCCTTCAACTCCATTGAAGAAACAACTATTCTTTCTCTGATCATCTGATTTCTTTTGTTGTTTCTTTTGTGGCGCTGTACCTGCAGCTCCTTTTCCCTTCTTTCTCTTAAGCCCATTGCTTTTATTACTAGTGGTTGACACTAGATGGGCACTTTCTGTCTGATCTTGTTTCTGTGAGGACCTGCAAATTTTTCTATTTTTAAACTCCTATTACTAGCTTATTTAAATATGTAATTGGCCGTTTACTCCGAATATTTTATTCCAACTTTTTTAGACCCAAATACAGGAAACTATGGCTTACATGTAATTTTAAAATGACTTGTTACAAAATTTAATTTTTGAAATCTCGTTTAGTTAGAATAGTGAATGCGCGTTCGGTAATAATCGATTCAAGGGTACAATAAGTTTGGAAAATTAAAGACTTATACATTAGTCTTAAAATAAGTATTTTTATGTTTATGTACTCAAGTATTAGTTAGTTATACTATCGTTATAAGACATTCTTAGAAATTTCACTTTATCGCGCACAAATTAGAAGTTCGCATTTTCGCACGCGCAATTATTTGAGGGATATTAGACCTTTATTTTTAGACTATTAAGAGTGAATAATAATAGTATGAATGGAGGTGCATTAGGGGTTTAGTGCACAAGTGAAACAAACCCGAGAGAAAACAGGCACGAAATGCGCACTATGCTTAGTTAACTTTTGGATCATTGTTGGCCACACATTCTTAAGCTTCCTCAAGAAGCTTTTGCAGCTGCAACAACTCTCTCTTTCTCACTCAAACAGCCATGCATCACCTTGGAGAAGAAGACCAAAAATTTTATTCATTTCACCTCACTTTCTTGCACCAAATCACCTCAAATTCGCACTACACCTTGCAAATAACTTGGAGGTCATCTTGGGCTAGGAGAAGAGCTTTATTCTCATGGTTTCTTGGAGCTAAGAAGGACCGAAAATTTCTGGTCTTAACGTCTAATGAGGTATATGATCATCCACTCTTCAAATCTTAGCTTTCGTAGGTTAAATTGAACTTAGAAGCTTGTAGCTTCATGTGGGCAGTCTTGGATCGATGTAGATCTTGTGAGTGGACTCTATGAAATCCCACAATGGACTTGATAAACTGATGTGATGATATTGGGTGTTGTTTATGTTGAATTAATGGTTAAACTAGTCATTATAAGTTGAAAAGTGAAAAGAAAACTCAAAGGAAACAAAAGGAAGAAAAGTGCTGGTTCTGCCCCTGCTTTGCCGCACCTGTTGGTGCAAATATTTGTGGTCCAATTGACTTGATTTTCATGTAGATACGTTGTTTAGGTTGTGTGAAAACTTTTCACCAAAAATCACTTGATTTGGTTGGCCAAAAGTTGAGATTTCGAAATTTCTTTACAATTGGGAAACGTGTCCAGAGTTGTTCAGGTAGTGATTTTCAAATGACTATAACTCTTTGCTCCGACAACGAAATCAAGTGCATTTATGGCATTAGAAACTAGACACTTCCAGTTTTCCAACGGTATAAAATGCATTCCCCGATTCCACTTGAGTGAACTATACCAACCTTTCAAAGTCACCTATCCTGTTTCTCAGCTGTGTTAGAGAGCCTGTTAAGTGCTGCGAGTTGTTGCTTGAATTTGAGCTAGTTATGGATAGAATTTTAAAACAATTTCTTCTGAGAAATTGTAGCCCCGTGAATGTAGTTTCCAACGCTATCAACTACACCCAATTCCAAGTTGAATTGAGTGAGTTGTGGCCAAATTTCAGAACTGCATCAATGATTGAAAACCCTAGTTTTGGCTAGCCAATGGCTCATTTTGAATTGGGGATTTGTTATTTTGAAACTCTTGGTGTTAATCACCTATCAAACACATTTTAGATTTTTTTAGACATTGTCTTTGCAAATGAACCGTTAGTGAGGAAATTTTAGCAACTTTGACCTACTATATCTTGGTGCTCAAAGCTCCAATTCTTATTCTGCTTGTTGTGTTTTAAACTTTTATTGTAACTCTAATTGAGTTTCAAATTTGAGAGGCTAGTTCATAATCTATGAACTTTGCCGAATTTTCAAAGTTAGTCAAAAACCAACCCCGAAACTGTCTTGATAGTCCAAAGTAGCAACTTTGAGCCGAATTTTGAATGTCATCCATTTGGAATCATGGAAAAATGACTTCTAAGAACTCTTAATACTTTGGAAGTAGTTTCCAACGGTACCAAGTTTTCTAATTTTGGACTTACAGAGAGTGAGATACGATTTTTCAAAAATCGCTTGATAAATCTGAAAATTTCTAACTTAAAGGAAATTGAGGGTTTCGAACTCTCCATTTTCCTTCCATATCACTCGACCGTTTTGCACTTGATATTTTTAAAGATGAAAATTAGATTTCTCTTGTACTTTTAAAACTCCACTTTTGAGTCTCGATTTACGAGTAACTATGGCTCGTACTCGTGAAATTTTCTTAAATTATACAAGTGTGCAATCTTTCTTGATAATTAGGGATTTTAAGTGATGTTGAGTGATAGTTCATTATTAATTGCTCAAGCACTCAAGAGGATCTTCAAGAGAATCTCACGGGAGACGCTTAAAACAAATGCTTGTGCATTGCTACTTGAATTACTTGATAAGTGTCAAGTATATGCGAATTTAATACATGCTTAACTGTTATTAATGATTGAAAATTTTGAAAATGGAGTCAAATGTGTACTTTATCGCAATCATTTTCATTCGAATGAATCATGATTGAATTGTTTGAAATGAAATAAATGGAATGAAATGTATTGAATGGATTGAATGAATGAATGATATTGAATGATTGAATGAATGAAATGGTATGCTATAGCTGCATACGTCGCTGAAGTGAATCTTCTCAACTCATAAATGAAATGGGGGATGCCCAAACTCATCGGCCGACTCTAGGACTCGAGCCGGCATGGGTTTGGTGGGGAACCTCGGTGAGTCATGGGAATGCAATGATAAGTTTGATCTATTGGAGAGATCTTGCTTGGCTTACTCGTTCAGTAGCGTCTTATAAACGAAGTTAGGGCCCGGTGCGGTGTACGGTGGACGGAAATGTGAAGTAAGTGGAGTTCTACGGATTGGAAATGCCAACCCGGTTGACGGAGTGTCATCACGGTGAGGTATACGATTGAGGTTGGCAAAGCAAGTGGAAATTGGCTCTTGAGAGCTACCATATCCTTGAATTGTTTCTGTTTAAATTTTCTCTTGAATTATTAATTACTCGAATGTTATTGTTTTCATTATCGAATGAGATTCCTACTTGGACAATGTGCTTGCATGTGTGTTCTTGAACTCACGAGCAATTGCTCATCCCATAGAATTGTTTTCCTTAACAGGAATGGATGGAGTGAAACTCGGAGGAACCCTTTGGATGTATTTTTGTATTAGGGTTTCAAATGTAATTGGTTAGACATTTTGATTGTTGTATATTCTGGGAAAATTGATGTATCTTTTGGGAACCTGATGTAAGCATTGGATAATTGATGTATTTTGAGCTCGTGGTGTAAGACTTGTGTATATGTTGATGGAAACGACTCTTCTTTATTAGGCGCTTGCACAAATGGTTATATATCGATAAGCTTGAATTGTTTTGTCTTGAGTTCTAGCGAGAGTTGGGCAGGCGTCCCGCCGATACCCTTTGGTTCGTTTTAGGGAAAAGTGGGGGCGTCACAGTTTCAACCTTTCTTCTTCTTCTACACAGTGTGAGATGAGTTCATTTAGAAACCAAATCTCCTTTTGACAGTTGTAACGCACTTTAAACTAACTAAACTGTGTAGGAAGAGATATTAAAATCAAATGCACTAGTAACTCTTCGGAGAGTTTCAATTTAAGTGCATTCAATTTTGAGGCAAGATGAGATATCTCCATAATGTACTCTCTGATATTACCTTTACCACTATATTTCATCGAAATTAGGCGTGTCAAGGGCGTATTAACTTCAGTCTTTTCGTTCTTGACAAACTTTTTTTCAATATCCTGAAGGAACTCTTTAACGGTTACCATCGTTTTTGACATTGTTCTCTTGAATGCTTCTGGTATGGCCTTTTTAATGATCATCAGACACAAGCAATTCGATCTCTCCCACCTTTCATTATTTCTCTTTTCATCAGAGGTACTCTGATATGTAAGAGGTGGGGGAGAATCATCCCTTAATGCAAGGTCGAGATCCATTACTCCAAGTACTATCAAGAGATTTTCTTTTCAGGACTTGAAGTTTGTGCCATTCAGCATAGGAATATTATTGATGTTAGAAGTAATATTTGTAAGATCATTCGCAACTGAATAGAAAACATGATATAATTAAAACAAACTCACACAAATCAAAACAATAATAAATTTAAATAAAGATAATCCCATCTCAAGATACCGATGTTCCATTAATATTTTATCTTTGGACAAAAATATTAACTTCTAAGTGATATATTGGTGCAATAATAAATACTGATAATAATAACATACCAAAAACTAAATTTTCCTTTGGGTCAATTTATAAATCACATGTAAAATCCAAATAATTATCACGTATTTATAACCACAAGTGCACATGTAATTTTATTAAATATTGACCTTTCTTTGAGCCAATCAATATTCATAAAATTATAAGTACCCAACTAGTTATATTTTAAAATAAATTAATTTTCATAATAGAGGTCACTTTGGTGACATATTATTTCAATTAATTTATTTCAAAATATATATAATCATACCAATATTCAAATTTAAAATTATACAAATTAAACAAAAATTTTGATCAAAGTCAACTTTGGTCAACTCTGGTCAAAACGTGGTCAAACCAGTCAATTGAATCAGGACTTATTGGACCAAAGGTCCATATTCATAATTTGACCCAATTTATTATTCAATCCCAATATTTTTTTCTTGAAGTCCATAAATACTTTATAAAATTATATATTTAGTGGGCCAAGCATATGGACTTTTATAGGGCTTAAATGTCTTATCAACTTTATTAGGATTCACTTAAATTAAAAAAATCCTAATTTTCTTAATATAAATATATACATATTAGCTCTTAAACAAGAAAACAAGTCAAAAATTCAAGTTAATTGTCCTAATTTTATAATCAAAGGCATACCCATAACTGGATTCAAGCGATATAAATAAAATAAACAATTAATTAGGCCAAGTAAACTTGATTCTTGAAACACGTGCCAATTAGTCATGGTTTCAAACAAAGCCGAATGCTTGAGATGCAGAAGTAGACAATCGGCCAACTTAAAATCGCATAAAGAGACAATGTATCGGCCAAACAATGAATCAATGAAACCAAAGTGGAACCACAGAATTCAATGATAACCAAAACAATAGATAGTACAATTCATAAATTAACTGCTACCATGAACACTAGACTATAAGTCTATAACATATGCAAACAATCATGATCAGAATAGTATTTGACCAAAATTTCCGTGAATCAAAACCAGAAGCATGGAATAATTATGACCAAAAGACTAGAGACAAAACTAACAATCATTCAGGACAAGCCAATTCACACAACATGAATGAGTTTCAATACAATTCGTTTCAATCAAATTCATCCGACTTCTAAATTTGAACAATCGGCCATTACATTTAAGAGCTGATAACCATATAACCAAAATCCAAATTTGCACGACATAAAATATACCTATATACACAAATTACTGAATCCAAATTATTTCTCAATAATCAACCATAATTAGCTCTAATACCACTTGTTAGAGTGGTTATTTATATTTAACCTTTGGTGAAAACCATCACCTATTAAACCCAAAGTCTATATGGCAATTATTAAAAATAAATTAACTACAAAATTGCAGAAGCGTACCTGGATTCATATCGACAAACTAATATTTGAATCTCCAAAGATATTGAGGTGGCCTTCCAGGTCAACACGTATTTTCCAATTCTTGAGAGAGCCCTTTTGTATCTCTCTGGTATCTTTCATGACGATGGGAGTGACTTGGGGACCATAACCCTATTTATAGGTAACATTCCTGTTACCCTTTGGAACCCTATTTCAGCCCATCATAGAAATAGGAGCCCTTAAGTTTCTACACATTAAAGGCCCACATCCTATTAGATACATTAAGTCCAAATCATATTTGATCACTTTAATTAGACTTAACCTTATTTGACAATTTGCATTACATAATTATTCACATATAAATCCAACGTTGGATTAAGGATCCAACACAACAAGCTAGGGGAGAGACGTGTTAGGTGTAGAGGGTAACGTATAATGCACCTTCTTCATCAGCTGAGTTTGCTGGCCTTGACTTCGGATAACAATCACTTGCTGTTATCTGCTGCTCCAGCTAATGAAAACGGCTTCAAACTCACTGTCTTGGATCTTCAACGGCTGGAAACTGGGCAGCAAGCTGCTTGAGCTTCAGCGTCCAAACTAGAGAAGGTGATTAGTGTTTCCAATTTATTGGTGGTCTTAGAACAGAATGCAGATGAACTAGATGCCTTGGTTAGTCAACCGCTGGATCACGTTTGTCATTCTGCTGGCACTTCCCCTAGGCAGTTTGAGAAGATGTCTAATAGAAGACGAAATTTCATGGACAATTTCTAGGAGCTCTTTGGTTTGAATCAGCACCTTTGTCATCTTAAGGATTTCTTGGACGTACAACTTAAGGACTCCAAGTTGCTAAGCGATGACTGTCCTCAGGGAGCAGTTTTGGACATGAAAGATATAGAGCTATTGAAAAATTTAGCGAAGAAGTCGGGACAACCAATTAGCTTCAACATTTTTTTTTTCTCAAACTAAAAATCCTCTCCCCAATCCATGATTAGTCCTCTTAATTTTTTGATATGGAATGTGAGGGGAATATCTCATCGAGACTTTTAGCATTATCTTTTCAACTATGTTCTTGTCATGTTGTTCGATTGCTAGTTTTAATTGAGCCAACAACTAATGTAGCTCAACTGGATACTATTCGACGTATGTTGAAATTTTCTTTTGCTCAATCCTTCTTGGAGAGTAAAATTTGGGTGTTATGGTTCAACGAATTTTCAATTTCCTCTCATGAAGTTGGTGATCAACTGGTCCACATGAGGGTTCAAGCTTTTAGTAGTTATGAGTTTAGTTTGTCTACGGTGTATGCCAAGTGCACTAGAGTAGGTAGGAGAGCACTTTGGAAGGTTTTAGAGGAAATTAAAATCGGTGAATCACCTTGGTTGGTTGTTGGAGATTTCAATGTTATCTCTAATGCTGTTGAATTTTAGGGAGGGTCCCCACCAAATATTCGTAATATGGAAGAATTCAATGAAGCCATGTTTAGCTGTGGCTTGAGTGATGTTCACTTTGACGGACAACCCTTTACTTGGACCAATGGATTCCTTTGGCAAAGACTTGATCGTGCTTTGTCAAATTGTGTGTGGGGAGAACTTTTTGGGTTTTCTAACATCTCTCATTTAGTGAGAGGTCGATTTGATCACATGCCTCTTCTGGTAAAGTGTGGGACGATGTTGCTGGGTGTAAAATGTTCAAGTTTCTGAATGTGTGGTCTGGTCATCCTGACTTTCTTAAGGTGGTAAAAAATGCTTGGGATTTGTCGGTGGCTATGCAAGGAATGAATGCAAACCAAGGCTAAATGACAGGAGTGGAATGTTTGCTCATTTTGTAATATCTTTAAGTAGGTAGTGGTAGGCTGGTAGCAGAGCAAGTGCTTAAACAGTGTGAAGAGGAATATGACCGAAATCGTGACTTGCAATCCAAGCTTAGATTGGGGGAAGCTAAGGCTCATCATGCTAGAACCTTTGCCACCAAGTGACTTCTAGCATTAGAAATCCAGGATTAAGTGGCTTCAATCAGGGGATGCTAATACTAAGTTCTTTCATGCACCACTAATTTCATTTCTCAGATTTGTGATGAGTCATCAGGATGGATAGAAGAGAAGTCTCTGATTCAGGAATCGGCTGTGCAATATTTTTCAAAAAAATTTTCAGCTGACTGGGATGTCAGAACCTTACCTCAGCTGGATTTCTGGCTGTCGAAAATGAAGGATAGGGAGAACAAAACCCTGCTCCGAATGCCGACTATGGAGGAGATTAAGGATGTGATTTTTTCTATGTCCAAGGACACTTCTCCAGCGACAGATGGTTTTGGGATAGGGTTTTATCAATCATGTTGAGACATAATTTATGATGATTTAGCGGCCGTTGTTCATGAGTTTTTTAAGGGAGGGCATCAGCCAAAGGGGTTTACTAGTATGATTATTGTTTTCATCCCTAAGGTTGCTGGGACTTCGAGATGGCAGGAATCCAGGTCTATCAGTTTGTGCAATGTAAGTTCGAAAATTATCTCAAAAGTCCTAGCAAATAGACTTAACATATTGCTTCTGAAACTGATTGCTTCGTCGCAGTCAGGATTTATACCTGGACAGAGTATTTGTGATAATATTATGCTGGCTCAGGAGCTTATGTTGGATTTGAATAAATGATTGACTAATCCTAATTTGATTCTAAAGTTAGACATGGAGAAGTTGTATGATCGAGTGGAGTGAAATTTTCTCATCTTTATGCTGTGGAGTGCAATTCCTAGTTTTTTGTGTTGATAAATGGAGTCCTGTCGAGGTTCTTAAATCTTGAAGAGGCGTTTGCCAAGAAGATCCCTTGTCTCCGGCCTTGTTCTTAATAGTGGCAGAGTTTTTGGGTCGTGGCATTCATCATATATACGCATGGGATAAGTGATAGTTCTATGCTACTTCAGGTAGCAGGATCCCATATTTGGCATTGGCAAATGATGTTTTGATTTTTGCGTGGTGTTTTGAGGAATGTCTAGGTGTGCTGCTTGTTTTTTTTTTAAGTTGTATGAAACTTATTTGGGGCAGAGAATAAATACCTCGGAGAGCTCGTTTCTCCTCCCTAATTGGGCTACCAATGAGCAAGTTTCTTTAGTGTCCCATCTAAACTTGCTTTTTGCTAATAGTTTTTTCCCTTCACCTATTTAGGGGTTTCTATTACTCATGGAAGGATTACATGTCTATTATTTGATGGCATTGTTGCCAAAATGAGAGCTTATTTGTGCTCAAAACTACTTTCAATGCGAGAGAAGATTATTTTACTTTAACATGTCCTCTTTTCTATCCCTTTGTTCATACTTCAAGTTTTAAATCTTCCTAAGACTGTGTTTGTAAGGCTAGGCAGGATTGGTAATGCCTTTTTGTGGGATAAGAATGTTGATAATAAACGGGTTCATTGGACATCTTGGGATAATCTTTGCTTTCCTTTGGAAGAGAGAGGACTGGGATTCCGTTCTTTTGAAGATACTTGTCGGCCATTTTCTTGCAAACTTTGGTGGCGGCTCCATTTGAATAACTCGATTTGGTCTACCTTTATGCATCAACAGTATATCAAAGGGGTGCATCTATCTCTAGTCAAAGTTCATCATCCTTCTACGGATTGGAGAAGATTGGACAAGATTCATTTATTTATTGAGGAGAATATCAAATGGTGTTTAGGTAAGAGATTTGTGGATTTTTGGCATAATCATTGGCTACTTTCAACTCCAATAGCTAAAGTGGTAGCAGTGTCAAATTCCCCTTATATGCTGGTTGCAGAGTTTTATATGTCGGGTGGATGGAACATATTGAAATTGTAACAATGGCTTCCAACCCATTTGGTTCAACATGTCTCTCAACTTTCTCTTTATCCCGACCTAGATGACATGATGGTATGGTTGCCATCAGCTATAGGGTGTTTCTCAGTCAAGTCAGCATGGGAAGGTTTGCATTCCAGAGGGAATGAAACGTTGGTTGATAGGTTACTTTGGTATAACATTCTACCTTTAAAGGTCTTCTTTTTCGCTTGGCATGCTTTGAGGAACTTATTACTTTTAGATCTGACTTTGAGAAAGTGCGGCATCTCTTTGGTGTCTAGATGTCATTGCTACCTATAGGAGGAGGACTCGGTGAGTCATTTGCTACTTCATGGGCCAAGTGCTACAATTGTCTTGGACCATTTTGCAAGACGATTTTGTATTCTTGATGTCATGAAATCCTCATTTTTGGCAATGTAGGTTTCTTGGTTTTATTCATCTTCAAAAACTTTGAAGGATCATATTCGTTCAGCCATGCCCTATATTATTATTTGGTTTCTATGAAAAATGCGGAATCGGGCAAGATTTGATGGAGCTAGGTTTGATGTTCAGGAGGTGATTGCCAGAGTTAATTATTTTATTAAACAACTAGGGGTTGCCAAGATTTTCTCTGCAGGTCATTTTCATGGGGACATGAATGATCCTTAGGCTGGCTTTGCATCCTCTTGGCATTGTCATCATTCAGTTATAGTGGTGAAATGGCTCCATCCCCTTCAATTTCATGTCAAACTGAACACAAATGCCAATGTGATAGTTGGAAAAGGAGTGGGAGAGGGGGTATCCAACGAGATCATAATGGCGAGCTCATCTTTGCTTTCTATAAAGAATTTGGAGATGTTGATGTGTTGACAGCTAAAAATCTCTCGCAGATGCATGGTCTGTTGCTTTACCAGGAAAGGGATTGTAATCATTTGTTGGTGGAGGTGGATTCTGAAGTCCTGGTTCGCATGGTTTGTTCAGGTGCACTGGCCAATAGCCATTATGTAATGTTCTGCGATGGATTAGGGGGCTCTAACAAGAGTTGACTGCCTTAGTTGTTCATGTTTATCGAGATGCGAATGCTACTGCGGATAAGCTAGCGGGCTTGCACCTTAATGAAGATGTTTTGCACAATTCTCCTCATCAGCAGTTGTCTTCAGTCAAGACATCTTTAGTTTTAGATAGGGACGAATGCCCTTGTACTCGTCGTCAGATTGTAAGGGAATAGGTCCTTTAGTTTCTTTTACACAGGCTGTCTTGTTGACATTTGTGTTGTTGGCACTCTTAATTTGTTTTTTTCTTCAATAAAATAGGGGTTGGCACGCCCTCCTTGGGTTTGGGGATCTTTGCCCAAAAATAAAGCAAAGAGGTCTTCAAGTGGACTTGCCTAGCCTGAAAGTGGTTTACATAGGGCTGGTGAGACAGGTTTGATAGGCCCAAGTCTTCATTTGTAGGACGTTGACCAATGAAACTTGATTAAATTGGGATTCTCAAATCTAGGGTTGACATGAACAAATTACAGTTGCGATCAAGAAGGTTAAAATCCAAATCATGCATCACATCTACAGCACTTTAGTTTCTTATGAAACTTTCGTTATTGGGTTAACCAGAAACTTCACATGTGTCTAGCAATTAAGTCATAATTCGTTCCTTTTGCGTATATATTTTGAATAGTATTCAAGTTATGTGAACTACCAATACTTAGGATTTTGCAAAAGTGGAAGATAAAAAAGGCCTACCCTCATTGACTTGAGCTTTACTAATGAGTAAGTTACCATGCACCGATTCAAATGCGTTAACTTTAGAAGAATTCAAATGTGAAATCAATTAGAGTATTTTTTGCCCTAGATAATTCCCGATCATATTCAAATTATATATAATGATGAATTTAAATAGCATTGGACTCCCCAATTAAACACATAACCAACTAATCTAGCATAATTATTGTCAGATACGCATTTCATCCCATTGATGATTATCTAAAATTCTAATGTCCAATTTTCCAAGAGCCATGCTAACTAACTACTAATAATTCTGTGTCAAATTCCTTTTTAATTCAACTTATACATCATAGTATCAATGAGAAATTATTTGTTATAATTAATTATGAATTTAATTAAACAACTAGACAAACGTGTGGATATACAATAAGAAATGATTCCACAATGAAAATTATTGAATAATTTTTTCACTCAACTTGATGGATAATTTTAAAGTGTAGCGTACTCAGCAATTTATGAAAGTATGTTGTATCCAACAAAAAAAATGTAAAGTTTTTTTAAATTTTCAACAACTTTAAGTCCCTTGAAGTCTTTTGGCCAATAAGATGACATCACGTGGTTTCCATTGAAGTGTCTGGGAAAGATAAAATTCTCATAGCCAATAAAATAGTGCCACATTGGTTGACAAAGTTGGAGCCCACTAACACGGCCTTATTAGGAATCTTATATATAAAAGACCCATGTATAGTAAAACTAACACTAATGCCATCAATAGATAGAAGATGAGAGGTGTGAATACTCCTATAGCTAGGTGTTAAATCCTATAACCCAGTGTGAGCTCTAATTTATCAAAATGTCATTCATTCGAAATGCCTATAAATATCCATATTTGAGCCAAATTTTTTTTATAAACTTGTTCAATACTTGATTAATTATTTTCCTTAAACTCTTCCATAATTTAGTAATCTTTTTGTTTTTCAAAATGCCATGTCAAAATAATATTCAAAATAAGTGTCAAGAACATCTTTATAACATATTCCAGATGCTCCATACTCAAAGAGTCATATCTTTAGAAAAATCCTGAATAAATTTACAACTAAAATACCTACATATGAGTAGCATCAGAATTGCATAAAAATCAACAATGTTCTATTACAATTTAGTGACCGATTCTAGACGAGCAATTCACATTATTTTGATCTAGGCCATGAATATACTTTTGAAATGTATCATCCCAATGTTCAGTTTGCTAAGAATGCAAAGACTGTACGGGATTGTATGTCAAAATATGGAGACTATTGCGAATAGGAAACTTTCAACACATGTCAGGTGTATAAGATCCAAAAGGAATGCTACGATGATGCACTTCGTCAGTCAAACATGAATGACTTCATAGATATTATTAAAGAAGGTAATCCCAAGTTGTATTGCATGTATTATGATAGGATTACGGCAAATGTTGATAGGTTATTTGGATTGCATTCTCAATATTACGAAAGCCCATTTTTTTTACCTAACAATGTTTTAGCTCAATTGCTCGATTAGGTGCAGAAAATGTGAGGCCCATTGATATTAGACCCAATAGGCTAATGTCTACTATTATGGAAGGCCTATCTAGAATAAGGAAAATCAAATGGGCCCGATCCTTAGGCCTATACAATTATTTATGTAGGTACCTGGACTTAAATTATAAGGTCTGCTACAGCAACGAGGTCTGCTATAACGTCATTGATGACATGTAATCCTAATACCTCAAATGCTACGTAGAGTTCAATGGAGCTCAAAGGACTAGGTATCAAATTGTAAATACGAGAAGCCAATCCAAATAAAGTGACTATGTCAGCAATAATACTTTGCAATCCATATCCAAATTCTTTGTACAAAGAGTACTTGGATAGGCTCGACGAGAAGGCTTTGAGGACCTAGATATTGGAAAATCTTCATATTCCTTACCCAACACCTATGTCAAGACACCGATCAAAGCTCCATCTCTTAAATACAAATGCAGAGCACCCAAGTATAAAGAACTCCAAGGATACTGGCTTCAATTCATCATATAGGCAATCAGTGTGCACCTAGAGAGGAGAATGGATATGAATGCAATCATGCTAACTCCGACTTCGAAGCTGTTATATATTCGATTCATAAATGAAGGTATGTTACAGCTTGTTGGAAGATCATGGAGCATAATGAAGGTGATCTTCCAAGATAAATCACATACCAAGGAAGCTTCTCCAGATTATATTCCACAAGCATATAGGGACTATTTGGATATGGAGCAATGTAGTCAATTTTTCAAATACTATCCAGAGATTGTTCATGTTGATTTTTTGAAACTTGAAAGAATTTAATCCCTACTTTTACTTTGATTTATATGATACTGCAATTAATCATGTACTCTCCAATTGGGACATAGTTATTGGTTCTGATGCAGTAGTAGAAGTGTAGGAAATGAAGGGGTTTCACGAACATCCTCCCAATGAGAATCCCAATGAGAATCTTTACTTGAATAACCATGAATCACATAATCATGAAAATGAGAGAAACTCTCACAATTGGTAAACACCAACTAACGATATATTTATTTTGGAGAAAAGTCTAATATATTGTCTTACAAAAGCCCTAACTACCCCTATTTATAGGCTACAATAAGTCCTACTTTTGAAAGGAAAAAAACACACATAAAACCCTAAACAAACAAAAGTGCTTTATTTGGTTGGAAGGATGTCTGGCAATGTTTGGCTCTATGTCGGACTCAATGATCACCACCCATCTTAGTAGTTCTGCAAGCTACATAGGACCTAGAACATGATGGGCCATTTGATGGGTCTTACGTCGGGTGCCCGACTCGGCTTGAATTAGTTCCAATCGCGACCTTTCTCCTTTTTCCACACAATTACAATCCTTATTCATAAAATAAATAATTAAAATAAATAATAGAACTAATAAAAAAATACTAATAAAACACTACAACTACCCAATTATTCAATCTAATTAACCTTTTAGGTAACCCTATTGATATGGATTGATGGATTGAAGAACCAACTTAACGAGGAAGGTGAGAATTAAAGTGTGGCCTAATTGGACAAGGCAGGCATTCACAAACCAGCCAAGGGAGAATATATTCCCAAGAACTGATTTTCTAGACTTCAGAATATAAAAAGCAGAAACCACTTAGTAGTGAGGAAGCTTTTTGCAATGATGTGACCATTTCTGCAAGCCACCTGTGTTCTTGCTGCTTCTATCCAACGATGCTCATAGCCAGGGATGTTAATCGACTACCACATTAGTAGATACTTATACACAATGAAACAGGAATCTAGTTAACGTTATCTACAACAAAGGGAATACGTGCATGGGATGCTCGCCCATGTAGTACTTTGAGTTCGAGAAATTGCAATGATATTTTATGAAGTGCAATAACATTTATCGCGCCAACTAATTAATGGTTTTATTTTGCGAAATTTGCATGGCAGATATACTACATGATATTTGCTCGAGATGTAGTAGTACTGGAATATCTAATGGTATGTGCGAGAGACAGATGAACAAGTACGTTATCTTTGCACTGTACTCAAGGAATATAAAAAGGGCGGCGTGCATTTGTATAGATTTTTCCTTGCATCCTTTTTTATATACATTTTTTAGGGTTATTATCACTTTACCCCCTTAAACTATATCACTACTACCAGTTTATCCTCTAACGTTATCTTTTAGTTATTTTATCCCCATAAGTAATTTAACTCAACATGTTAAGAAATTTTAGACAAAAATACCCTGTTATTTTATAGTATTATTACATTGTTATTATCACTTTATTAGTTTGGATTATAGTGATACAATCATTTTAGTTCCTAACATTATTTTCTAGGCATTTTACTTCATCATGAATCTAACTAGTATGGTCAAAAAATTTTAAACATATTTATCCTTTTATACATAATTAAAAATAAAAAAGTTGGAATGATTATTCTTCCTATTTTTTCACTTTAAGAGATCGAAAAACATAAAAATAAAAGGATTTTCTCAAATTTCTTTTTTCATACTTATTAATACTAGGAAAAGAAAAGGAGATAGGAAAGAATGAGACAAAAAATTAGATTTTACAAAAAAAGAAAATAAAGAAAAGTCTAACATTGTCGTATTACTTTAAGGTTGTCGGGATTAGAATTGAAATTTGGTGGTAAACAAAAAAGTGAAATAATTTTAAAATAATAAAAGTATTTAATTCTTTCTTATTTGTAATTTTTAAAAAAAGAATTGATCTCTCTCTCTCTCCCTCTCTCCCTTCCCCTCCCCCTCTCCATCTTTCTATTTTTTTTTCAATATTAATAAGATTGCCAAGAAGAAAGAAATTAATACTTTGACTTTTTTCTTGATACTAAAAGGGAGAAGAATCACTCTAAATTTTTTATTATTTTTATTATGCAAAGAGGAAGATATTTTCTTCTAAAGTTTTTTAACTTGTTAAGTTGGTTTAATGGTAGGATAAATTGCTTAAAAAATAACTCTAGAGGGTAAATTGATAATGAGACTATTTTATGGGGGTAAAGTGATAATAATTTTAAGGGTCAAACATGTCTTTTCACTTTAATTAACAAACTCCGTTAAATTTGACCGTTAGTTTTGGGGGTAAAGTGACTAAAAAATAACGTTAAGGGGGAAATTGATAATAACACCAAACGTTAAGAGGGTAAAGTTCTACATGTTCATACCAAATAAATATCATTAGCAATCTTAACCAGCTTGCAGCAGTCGCCTGTGCAGAAGTAGGTCACAATCCTATAGCAAATAGCAATGACTGCAAGGAGCAAGAATATTGAGAATTAAACCTTGTATAGGGAGAGCATTTAAGTATTGTATGCCAAAGACAAAACTGCGGCAAAATCATTGACTATTAGATTGATTTTTGTTTTGCAGGCGTATATATAAACAAGAGAGCAAATTCTATTACATATTTCGGGTTTCATTTTATCTTTTCCTGTCAACAACCAGATTTTGGTTCAAAGAAAGATCAGAAAAGCACAAATCAAACACATATCCATAACAAAAGCACTAGAAAAACTATTAATAGTAAAGAACCCATAAAAGGGAAAGAGAAAAATTGGACAGACCAAGAAGTTCAATAGAGAAAAGCTGGCAACAGATAAAACACTTCTAAGAGGAAATTAAATTAAACAAGAAGAAATGCAAAATTGATTAGGATTGCAGAACTGATAAGAAAAAACACTTCAACCTCTATAGAAAAATCCCAAAAGAAATTCGATATGTAGTTAATGTACAACTTTTGAGATTAATGATTAACGAAATTTGCTTGGTTGATAAAAACTCAGTCACAAATTGGAGATCTTTTGCTAATCTTGAATGGAAAGTTTGACTAAATCACACAATCCTGGAATTCTTTTATCATGTTTATAAAGTTACATGCTGCTTGAACTTATTAAACAAAAATTGAGAGCTAATTTAACTAAAGGACGTTCCACAATTGCACTTGTAAGTCAAATGAGCAATATGCGAAGCGGCCATATATGTAGAAGTTTGGTAGCTTCAATCTACTTTCAGATCTCGCAACAGGACGTGTGACGACATCAATATTCTAGTCAACCAGAATAGGAACTTCGGACATATGATATACTCCCTTTTGAAGGGAATATAGATTTTATGAACTTCCAGTGAGCGACTTCTTCCATGGTCATGGCTATGGCATTGGACCTTCCAAAACCATGACAGACAGGTACCAGTGGGCTGACAATGAAAGAGTGGCTCATTACTAGTTAATCCATAATATACACATAAAATGCAAATTAATACTGTTTGGAAGAGATAAAGGAAGGAATTACCCTTCTAAAGATTTTGTTACTTCAGTTCTCACTGGGAGGGCTCGACTTTCATTATTCCAGTTTCTGCAGCTCTGGCGGTTAATGTATTTTCAGATGTTTCCAACTGATTCTCTTTACGAAATAGGCAAGGAACCTCTGATTCCTCATGGGATAGAATTTGCTTGTTCTCTAATCTTTGAGGCAAATTGTTAGTTTGCAAGCTCATTGAGCTAGATGCTTGCCTGTCATAGTGGAGGATCTTAGCTGATAAGTTTGGTTCAGGTGTCCCAACAATCTTTCCTGTGAGCTCTAAAGGCCTATGGAACAGCAGATGAGCCACAGTGCGGTCGATTGGGTTGGTTTCTGTCTCTGCTTCAGATGCCTTCAGAAACCTGTGACAAAATAGAATTGGAGGATGAAGGTTTAACAATGCTCAACTCCACCATGAAAATCTAGATTTGCTTCAAGTATGTTCCTGAATAAACATCACGATTTCTTTCTCTAAGCAAGAATAAACATCTTATCCAAATGCAATGACACAGTAAACAACAGTACAATCAGGACACTCTTGGGTACATGTACTGCCAACTGATAATTTCAATGCAGGATACCATTGCGTACATAACAAACTGGAGATTTCAATCTTAATGATAATCTATTCAATGCACTAACGCGGCTAAGGTAATAATCTGAAAAAATCTGCATTGGTTGTTCATTCAATTTTTCACTCATGTTCCAATTAATAACAGGATGAAGAAAATTGTCAGAGATAAATATAGTTGAAAAAATCAAAATACGCAATTAAGCATGAGAAAAATCAGAGCATACTCTGCTAGTTGAGTTCCATGCTATCAATGCAGGAGAAAAGTGAGAAATGTGAAATTGTTCCCAACTATGAAAGAACTCTTTCAGTAATTTGGTATATATGCTATCTACCAAGCACTCAAGGTAAAGATGTCAATGGCTCTCATGTGTGATACTGAGAACATCTAGGCTTCTCTCTCTCTCTCTCTCTCTCTCTCTCTCTCGTTTTAACTTGTCTATGTCAAATTACACGAATGCAACAAATAATGTAAAGTTACAAAGTGAAACCTTCTATTTGGGTGCTACTAATACACAGTTTTGGTGCTTGAAAGGAGTTGAGAAGTTTTGGAGACTTCATGATTTCTAATTGAGCTTAGAAATACAGCACTTAGAAGCATGTATGCAGTACATCGATTGTTATATAGTTATCTGGAAAGCCGCTTTGCAACTTATTTCCAAGTTATCCAGTATCCAGTAAAGCAATATAATTGATGCCTGTGAGTTAATAACAAAAACTGTATGGTTCAACAACTTTTAGGATGAAATTATGATATCATTTCAGCAATACATATCATTCATCAATATTTAGCATGAATGGCAGTAGATTCTCTAACCTGTTATGAGTGTTAATTTCTTCTTTGCTGAGAACTTCATCTCTGTTGCTCTTATTGCTACTGCTTGTATCACTGGCATTCTGCCTTTGACTAGCACTCTGAGCTAGTCGAAACAGACTATCCCTAATGCAAAGTCTTATCCTCATGTCCAACTGCAAGGAAATTAAGCACAGACTATGCGCATTATTTAGCAAGTAAATACATCCACCAGGAAAGAAACGAAACTGCAGTTGCTCTAACCTTTGCTACAATATCCTGAAGTTGATATAGTATTGAATCCTGGACTGAGCAATCATCATGCGGCACACATGCGGTATTGGAATCATCTTGTTCTATGGGTGAATTTGGCTCAAGAGACGCAACTGTTGAAAGGTTTTCCTCTGCTTCAATATTTTCTCCTTCCATAGCTGAATATTCAGTAGATGACATTTGATTGCCAAACTGCTGCTGTTGTTTCTGAATTGCAAGCATTGCTCTCATTTGCTGTCGCCTCCTTAATTTCTCAATCTTCTCCTGAGGAGTCATTGTCAAAGACTTAACAGAAGGTTCAGTAGAAGGATTCAAGTGCCCAGGAACCACATAGCTGGAAATGGCAGGCTGCTGGCTAACTTCTCCAGAATGAAATTGCGACAAAACTGGCATAGCGGTATACTGCTTTGCCATAGTACCATGAATGAAAGAAGTCAAAAGTGGACTAGAGAGATGCTTGTAATGTGAAGACTCTGATCCTTGAAATTGTGTCTGCTGACTGAACACCAAAGATGAGCTAGATTGACCCATATTTGGTGCATATGGGGCATCAAATTGAAGAAACTGGTTTCCAGTTTGAGTCCATCCTTGTAAATTCTGCAAATGCCTGCCTTCACTTTTTTCTGCTGATTTTTTCCAGCCTCTCAACTTCTTTTGCTTATTCCCCTGCATACAAGAAAACAACTAGAGCAACACTCTGATGTTCTAAAGTAAAGAAACCATTAAGAGCACATGAATAATGTACCAAAAAGGCGTGATACTGAAACAACAGAACAGCTTTTATATCTTCAGATTAGTATGAGATGATTTTTGTTTGTTCAGGTTCCCCTAGTCTTATTTGATGAACCTATATGACTTTCAGAATACCATTTTTGGTCTCCATATGACCTATTCGTCCTGTTGGGTAGATCACTCTATTTACTTTAAGGTAGTAATTTCAGTCATTTTGTTAAATCCAAGTAGTAATTTGACATGTGATATATGAACATCTAAGAAAAAGAGAATTTACTTTAAAAGAAATTCATAATTGAAGAAAACTGCAAATTTAAAAAGGCAACTTATCATGTGGCTAAAATAATTTGAAAAAGACTATTCTAGATAATGGAAATAAGTTCTAGATTATGGTTATGCAGTAGCCTTAAGGTTGACATCGGTTCCACGGAATTATAGATCTAACATGTCACAGGAAACAGACACCAAATAACAGGTCTACTTATCTTCAGTGAAAATTTTTCAATTTCACACAACAGAAAATTTGTGGCTTACTTTTCAAAGAAAGCCAGGTTATAGTTGTGGGGGAATATTGAATCTTTAAGTGATGATAACGAGAAAAAGGGTTTGGTTAAAAATTTGACAGCTGTGTCTTCAATTCTAATCACTGGAGTCAAGCAATCAAGGATAAAATATTTTACTAGGTCCTGTCTGTAAAATATACGAAAATTGCTATCTCTGAAACAATAGACCCACTAGCCATTTTTGCCTCAAGAATACAATCAAAAAAAGGGGATGAACATCTGTAGCAGTAAAACAATCTGACCTAAAACGAAAACCATCCCATGTAACTAGCAAATACTGTTAATATGGCCACGTTACTCAAATTTAAGAGAGCATAAATGAAAAAGTTCAAAGAAACTGTTACGCTAATCATGTTTTCTTTTCTACTGAATATTTCTTGCACCAATAGGTAGACTAATGACATGAAGACTGATTGTACATTCCAATTGTGTTTCTTTCTGAAGCATTATCTATAAGAATCTCTGTTTTCTTTTTGGACATAATTCTAATCTATATCTATTTTAAGCAAATCCGAACGGCAACTCATTTCCGGAGATTTAAGAAATGAAATTATAAGCAATTCCATTTCCAGGTACACCACAGAAGTAATTCTTGGTTGACAGCATTTATGGTGCTGCTGTTAACAAGAATGCACAAAGCTTCACCAATGGGGAATAGAAGCCAGCTAAAGTTCAGATAATCACTTCATGTTGATGTTCCTTTTGTGTGCCAAAAAAAATGATCATTCAAAAATGTTTTTTTTTTCTCATTAAAATGTGGAAAGGAAAGGAACAAAGGTGGAGTAAATAGAAAGAAAGGGGTACCTTCCTAAGGATGGGAACCTCATACAAAATAGGAATTAAATTTCACCAGGAGTAGGAAAAATATACCTTGACCATACACTCGTTAGCGACTGCAAAATTTCCTGAATCAAGCTGTAAGTTATATACTGGCTTACTTCCACTCATCTCAAAAGCTGCCTGCATTCCAAGACAAATAAATCAATTTGTTCCCAATGGCCATGTAGCAGAAATTACAATGATGCAGAAGAGAGTGGACAAAAGTCAGAGTAATGAGAGAGAAGAAAATTCATCTACATCTGGCATAGCTGTAGTACCTTCTCCTTCATTGAGATATTATTGCTACTTCCGGTGTATCCTATATTTCCTGCACAAGACTTCACATTCTGCGGGACATTGGATGTCAGGAAGTTTATTTTCTCATGTCCTGGAGTAAAGCACTGGTTTTGATCTGACAGGTACTCTCCTTGAACATCAAATTGCTCTGACGTGCTCCTTAGTGAGCCTAGCCCCAGACGTGGAGAGTCACCTGACATGGGAATTGACTTCTCAGGGCTGCTGGTGACATCTTTGGAAGATGACCATAGCTCATCTGCATTAACGAGGCTTCCACATCCAAATATTGGATCTTCATTGCTGCAAAATGTCACTTGTGAGGATATCAGGTCAGATGGTTACTGTCACACAAAACTAATTATGCAGTGTTATAGTCAGGCCTAGGTAAATTCAACATTGCTGACCATATTAGTAGCACAAAAAAGATAAAATGTCGGACTGTGCTGCAACAGGAAATTCATTGTGCTCCTGTGTCAAGTCTTGACTTGGACGGAGTTCAACACTAGTTTAAAACAGCCCCTTCTCCTCTCAATTTTACTTAAAGTCAGCAGATCAGGAGGGGCAAAGAAGCTGCTACATTGTTGAAAGAAAACTGTAACACCAATACTACTTTGTTCACTTTGATCTTTTAATGATGGAGGGACATATATTGCAAATTGTGGACCGGAAAACACAACTTTTGGTAAGAGCACTTGAGGAATACTACCCCAAGTCGAATATAAGCATATCAAGAGTATGATGCCCTTTTTTTCTGTGAATTGCTTCATAAAGTATCCTGTGATGTTTAAACTTTATGCTCTATATTGGTGCTTCTGAGTTGAAATTATTAAAGAACCTCAGCACCAAGATGCATTTGCAAGGAGCGGACAAGCCCAAGATCTTTGTAAGCTTACTCATCAAAAGCCTTGGGAAGCTCGATGTGGGGCTACTTTTATTTTCCTATATTTAACATGTGACTCAGGATTCGTGAAAGCCAATCAATAATTTGCCAAGCAAAAAGCGATTGGAATTAAATGCAACTCTCAGAACAAGATATTAGACCCTTATTAACGTAGGAGTGAATGAAGTCCAAGAAGTCTCATGAGGCAGGGGTTAAGTCTTGAGGTATGATGAGTAAACAAAGACATCGAGTTCCAGAAGTCCTGGGGAGTAAAAGACCTCATATCATGCACTGATGAATTAAGATCAAAGGCACAGAAGTAATAGCATTAACAACTTGAAGAATAAGAATAATAAAGAATCACATGATGGGGTATGGGTGAGAGAGAGAGAGAGAGAGATTGTCTTTATATCACTACAAAAAGCACCTTAGTCACACTTCATATCTGACATCCCCAACATGCAAAAATTCCGATGTCGTTAATATTCCCAATACTCACCCTCAAAATGTACAATAGCCACAATTTCCACCCAAGTAGGATTTCTGACTTGGGAAGATTTAGAATAACTTTCTCATAAAACTAGAATTCAATTTTCTGTTTTCATGTTTCACTAATATGTTCAGCATAAACAATTCATCCACCCTATATAAATCTATCTTTCAGTGTGTAAGACAATCAGAAAAAGAATTTAACAAATACCTACAGAGTCCAAAACAATGAGGAGAAAAATCTTAATATGATAACAGACTGGTAAATCAAGCCTAAAGCTTGTACTGGCTTTTCTGCTTGAGCAATTCGCGAAAGCCCACTCATGCGGATTCACATCTAACCAAGGAGAAACTAATCAACAGATGACAAAAGGGGCTAATTACCAAGTTTCTAAGATGCAATAGCACAGAAAGTAGCCTCTTTTGATTCATTGGGTCTAAATCAGGAGAAGCACTTGATATTAATTCAAGAGAAGAACAAAGGTGGGGGGGAAAAAGGGAAATGGACGTTCAAAGTGTGGAAATACAAGAGGGCTAGAAAAGGTAAAAATAGGCAACCAAACCAACAAACTTTGAAACCCAAGACACTAGCACAAGTGCTTCAGATAAGTTATGAGTTACAAATCGTCAAAATTTGGCAAAAACAAGTCTTTTCCAAAAGTAGGTGAATCATTCATAACCTATCTCATTAATCATGCATGATCCACAATAAGTACCCTTGTCTTCTCCTAACACTCAACCGCAAGTTGAAGCATGTGTATGATAGGCTCCTAATTTGACACAGAAAATATTACAGTCAGCCCTAAGACTTTATATGTCAGCTGAGTGATCCACAAACTTCACATGAAATGTTCCTATCACTTTTTAGCTACTTCCCCTGAATAAAATGACAATTAAATTTTATTTCTTCTCTTTCACAAAATAAAGTACTAGATGGAACTGGAACTGACATTTAATTGTAAGACAAAATTCATATGCTAATGATACTAAAACTGAAGCAGATGTAAAATTATCTTTGACCAAAATGTAAAATGGGGAAGAGTCAAGAATCATCCCCATTATTGTAACCCATTCATTACTTATTACCTAAAATTATTAATGAAATATATTTTGTCCGTCCTACTGGCCCTATGACCTGTGTCAAACTGGACCACCTTTTGACACCACTGTTTCTTCAGTTCAGAGAAACAATCGTTAAACAGTTTTGCAATTTCTAACAAAATTGAGGTATGCCAACTTGAAATACTAAATAAAGTTTGCTAGCTTGGCCAAAAGAGTTGAAAGTAACAATTTCTAATATTAGTGGGAAGCAGAGAGTCTTTTCTTATCACGGGCCAAAGTCTAACCAGCTACGTTAAAGGGGAAGCATGGACTGCAACTGCAACTTACTGTCACTGGCCTAGCATCTTTACTACACTATTTAATGTTGCTTACTATCTATTGAATGTGTCATAAAATAAATGAGACGGGATGTCAAGAGTGATGCATTAATTAGTCATGTTTCTGTTACAGGAACAAGGATGTGTAAGCTAGACTTGCCAATTTTCTGTAGTGAGCTAGGCTTGCCAAATATCTCAACTAAGAATCTCTGACTTCTGCCACCTAGACTTCACCGTTCCTAGGCCCTCTGGCCCATGATTTAAATAGCCCTCACTAAGTTTCTCTTCTCTACACCGCTTCTCTCTAACATTACTTCTCACTAGTGTTCATCCTCTTTCTTTTACATCCAGGTTTTGTTCTCCAATCTCCAAGAAAACATAGTCCAAAGCAAATTTCGGCTTCACTTACATACGCAATTTCATATTACTAAGTAGTTATAGAAATCTTCATGGAAAAACAAAATAAGGGCAGAATCAGAGAATAAGAAGCCATATCCTCTTTAATTATATCCAGTTTTAGCTTACTAGAGAATTTTGGCAAGCCTAACTTACATTACATGATGCCCAGGTTGTAAAGATGACTGTCATTAATCATGCCAATGATCCAAATTCATCATGCCAGTTATTACATCAGTAATGACATCATGTCATTTAATCCATTCACAGCACACATTTAATAACATGGATTTCTGTGGCATCTTTTACTACACTTCTATCAGAAAGAGCTGCCTAGTACAACTAATCCAAATTCCAAGACCAGACCAGGTAGCTTGGTCTCACCCAAAACTTAGTTCCCTAACTTTTGGCCAGTAAACCAATTTTAACAACTTATATTAATTTGCTTGCATGTTAGTCCACCAACTCTTTTGAGTACAAACTACCAGCCTAAGTGATTGCTTTAGTTGTCAGAAGACAGAATAAACGTGTAATAAGCCATTCAATCAACACCACCAACCTATTTAATCAAGACACTCAGTATGTTACGCCATGCCTGAAAATAGCATGCCTAGTAGTTCTATGAGAGCTACTGTACTTAGGTTCCTGCTTTTGTCCTCATTTACCAAATAGAAATTTTTGGTTGTACATGACTCAGAATCACACTCAGACATCCCAAAACCATTATGTTGGATGAAGGAGTATTTATGGAGTAAGAGTCCACAATAATACCTGACAAGGATTATTCTATCCTTGCATGCTTGAAAGTCATACCTCATGCTAGGATAATATTGAGTTTCTCTGCACTACTACATTATAAGACAAACAAATGAAGGCCATTGTTCTGATAAATTGCTGCACCCTGGCACATTTGAATCCAGCATTCACCTTACTCACCAGAAGTTGTAGATGGTACTTATGCTCACACTTATATATGCAAAACAATGCGATTTTTACAGCTTTAGACAGAAAGGTGTCCCACACCATACACACAAATCTGGCAAGAAGAAGATTTGTGCATATCAGGAGATGCTTAAATAGGAAAAGCTTCTCAATATCTAAACAAGTGAGAGAGGAAGCCAATAAGTTATGGCATATGTGTCTGAACATGATGAAGCTGAGTTTCTTGACTTGCTCTCATCATCAAACACTTTGTGTAAAACCCTTCTCGTAAAGTAATCAAGCTAGTACTAATCTTCTCAAGACTTGTGTACTAATCCATTTGGTGAAATAATCAATCTAGTAGGTAATCTACTCTTTTTAGGATGACACTAATATGAATGTGTCCTCCTAGCAAAACATTTGACAGATTTATGAGGAGTTTCCAGAAACAGCAGTGCCACACGATGTGAATATTCCAGCATTATAGTTTATACAGGGATTTCAGAGCATGAAGAGTATTCAAGTCCTTGTACATTAGTTGATTTAGATATATCACGAGAGAGTGGTGTGGCTATATTAGATTGCTCTCTTCTTATGCCTAGAGTGATCAAGTCTAATTTCTTTTAAATCTTTACCTTGTTTATCACCAACTAAAAGAAGAAATTGCCATGTTTGATGAAAGATACATGCAAAATACCCTGGGCAGATTCACCTTCCCAGTTTATGACACAAATATGAACTTGCAAGAAGACTTTGAGCTTGAATTGTCATGTGTTGCTACCACTTTGAATTGTATTTAAGAATTTTATGGCATTTATAAGTGTGTAAAATTAGAGTCAGTGCTCATAGATTGTAATTATCTTCACATCACATGTAAGAAATTACCCAGAAAAATTCTGCAACTACTGCAGTCGGAATTTGCTCAAGTACTGTTCTGTCTAAAAGGATGCAATTGCGATCTAAAACTTCAATCTAGATTGACCTAAATCCACTGTGATGGTGTTCATGGAAAATGTGACAGGAAGAGGGAGAGAGAGCATTATGGTGTAATTACTTTAGTACTGCTTACAAAAGAGAATAAGTAATCAAGCTAGTACTAGCTTGGCTGGTCATTGGAGTTAATCAGAGAATAAGTATTTACACATAAAGTTTGATGTTGTAAGCAGGGAAGTATGATTTCAAGCCCTAGTTCAGGGAACGATACACAAAAGCTGGGATTACATAATTTTTTGCTGACACATCAATTCATTAATTTTATGCTCCCAGAGTCATTCTTTTTTCTCTTCATGACCTTCTTGGTCTTTCGATCATGTACTTTAGAGTCTGAAGAAGATGCAACGTAATTATAATAGTTTTCTATTTTAGTTTCAATTATTAAAAAAAAAAAAAAAAAAAAAAACCTGTACCACTGCAATAGCTCAACCAAATTAGTTGTCCTCAGACGCTCTTCAAACCCATGACTGACCTTGTTATAATTGACTGTGAATTTAATCTCATTGAAAACATCATCAGAACAAAATGGGGAAACGAAGTGAGAAAAATAGGTATTAGAACTTCATGTGGTCATTAATTTGTTGCAGCATACTTGCAGGGAAATCAACAGAACAGAAAACTAAAACCATTGTTTCTCATGGTACATTTGACTCAGTATAAAGAGGATGGCAAAACTCCGATAAGATTATTCGAGGTTTGCATTGGCTTCTTAAGGTTCCACCATAATTTTGCTATTTTGACTTCAGGGGCCCATGTTGATAGCCAAATGAGTCAGAATTGTACATGAAAATCACATCTTCTAGCAGTTTCTTGGCAAGCTGTAGCATCTAATTCTGAAACTACAAAGAGTTGGATGATCATGTCCTGAACAAAATTATTCCTCCGTACTCTGCTTTAAAGTTTTCAGTTTCCATTTCTAGGTGTGAGGAGTTCCAGCCTCAAGATGTTCACCTATGGTTTTAGATGTACATGGGATGTAGTTCCACCTTTGGCAAGAAAAGAAGACTTGAAACCCAATCGCATGTACTTTGTCCACTTTTTATCGATAGAGTTCATCTTTATAATTTATTGAAAATGCTTATGCAAAGTGATTGACCGGCTTAACCTCAAGGGTTAGATCAAGTCTTTCTTTATTTATTGTCAAGTGGTCTAGAACAATAGATGACATGAATTTTGAATTTAACATTACAGCAAAAGTATAATGTATGAGTAAATCTTATATACACTGACAATGTATACACTATCACCATTGGATTCATGACATGTGTGCAAATATTGAATTTCAAATTCAAATTTTGTATAATTATCATTCATCCAACGCTGACAGTATATATACTATGAGTGTAGGAAAGATTAATCCTTAATTGTATGAACAAAACTAAGAATGAGAGAGAATTTTGCATTACCTAAAGATCCTCTCAAGGTCCTCAAAGCTCCCAACACTAGCCCAACCATAATCAACAAAATCGCCTTGCTCACTATCATCAAGAGGGCTCTGGAAAATTTTAGAAGCATTATCGAGAGGAGCAGCCTTGTCTTCTGGGGAAATTTTGACAGTCAAAAAGTGAAACTTTATAATAACAACATACAAAGGGAAATTATCTCCATGAATAGATTATGCACTGCATCTTAAATCATGTTTGCAAATATCTGTTACATTATTGGATGTTTCAGTACCCATAGTATCTTCATTAGCCTTTGCAGCACCTGGTAACGAGAGATCAGGCCATGAGTCCACACCAAATTCCATTGCAGAAAGATCTTCATTTGTGTCATATTGGGAACTGCATTGTAGTTTTACTCCATGTAGATCACTTTGTGTAGCAGGTTTCTTCTGTTCAGCAGTTTTTACATCTACAGCTTCCTGATTCTTTTCTTTCTTAATACAATCTCCATATGAACCTAGAGATTTTTCTTCATTTGCATCTGGATATGGAACAATATGATCCTCACCTTCCCCAGCCTCACCCCATATAATATTTGACAGCTGAAATGCAACAGAAAATATGTGGAATCTCATGACTTAAGAGCAGAATGAGTAGAATAAATAGAAACAGCATATCTTCACTACATTGTAAACCATTAAAGTGCATATACTAATTCACGGCAACAAAGATATGCATAATTGCTCAATGATATAGATATATAGATAGAAAGATAGAGATATAGATTGATAGGTAGACACACACAGAAAAACCCACATCCACACCCCTAGAATTTAGCCTAAATTGACCTGGTTCAAAGATTCTTCTTTCCAATAGTCAACTTATTAGAGAAACCTTAACACCTAAAAATTGCTAACACATGACAATATTAATAATCAAACTCTTTTTGCTTGCAATCATTAAAGAGTTAATTAATCACCCAGGCCATTTATCTTCCATATAAAATTTGTATTCAGTCCAGTGATCTTAAATCTTAGGTTTCCTTGTAGTCATGCCTTGTTCAACTGCTTTCTATCCTGATATGCAGCAACTTTTGTTTCAGACAAATAACTTCATCAATGAAATGAAATTAACTTCTTGAGTAATATGATCATCCTCATGAATCCCCTACCCCAAAAGAAGTCCATTCCTGAAGAATTAGGGACCTTCTGCCAAGACAAACTACTGCTTGCATGCTATAGTATGATGAGCAGAAATTTGAGACACATATTACAACTATAATGGGAAGAAACCTTCACTTGTTAAGTTTGGCGTCTAACTTCTTCCTCCCAGGTTCATCACATAATATGCATGTGTCTTCATTCTGCAACATCTCTTTGTTTGGCAAATTTGAGCATTACTGGATAATGTATGATGTCTTGCTCAAGTGCCAACATAAATCATTCCTTCAAGGGTACTGTCCATGCTTCATATACAGAGAAATTTTAGTGATCCAGCTATGCTTCTAAGCAATTTGCTCTTAATCATGAAGTGCATCACTCATCGCCAGGCTCTTGGATGCATGAGGTCAACCAATGTAGTGGAGTAGGTATGCTAAGCATCTAGAGCCCTTATATGAGGTATATCCAAGGATGAACAACTGCAGCTTTACTGCTCTACAAATTTAGGTGATTCAGAATCTAGAAGCGGTCTTACAAATGGAGTCTAGGCTTCAGGATATCGGTTAGGTTATCCTTAGAGAGCATATCCAAACAGTTGCTCTAAAAATCAGAAACCTGCATTCATCATGTAGCAGCACAACACAGTTTGTGCCCATATTAGTCCATGCAATAGATTGAAAACAGGTCTTGCTCATGATCATAAATAGGCTAATTCTCGAGGCTATTAAATGTTGGCATCTATAATCTCCTTACGACTTTCGATCCCTCAACTTCCATGGGGAACCACGGCAAACCCATCTCAACTCCTAAGCAAATTGTTTGCCAGTAAGACCAGCTCATACAAGATTGCGATAAACTCTAAAGTTGGAATGGAAACGGTAAGTGGGACATGGAGAGGCAAACGTTATATGGCAATATATGTGAAAAAACTTCCATACCTTATGTAAATTTTGAAGGCAGTGAAGTCTAATTTTGTTAATGATATGTACGAAATACTAATACTTTGAAGGCAAAATTACTGAAACTCTAAATTCTTGGGATGCTGCCCACCCCCCACCCTCATGCTTCCTCTGCATGTATGGCCCAAAGAAAGTGCAAAGACAATAGAAATTTCCACTTAAGGCTTCCTTTCAACACATAGCAATTCAAACATATCCAAGATCTGACACCAAAGAACATTAGGTAACCAAGGAGTAAAAACGACGTTGATCAAGTTTTGCTCCCGGCTTTGGAGTCTCCCAACTAGACTAAGTGCTTTACAGGAACTCCTGATTCAGCTCATTTGAGAAACTAAAATGCCTTAAGACAAGGGTGCATGTATGAATCAAACAATTATGACACGCATTCCCATCATAACTAACACATGCAGGAGCGAAAAGGACTACATAATTCATTACATTACAGATCCTCTTTAGCAAACCACTATTTAACTATTCTGCTATTTTCCAGAAATTAAGGAAACAAATTTAGCAGAAATCTGTGGCTGTCTGCCACAATTGTGTCCTCATTATATGCACAAAGAAGAAACTTTGCATCAATTTGTAGATGAGATAAGAAGAAAATTTCAAGCAGTAGGAAGAAGACAAAGAAACCATGGGACAGAAAACATAATACAAATAAAGTCATCTTTCCAAGGTCCTATAGACTGCACAACAATAAGTATTTTTTGAGCTCCATGAAGTTTACATTTATAAGACTACCTAAGCACAATATGGCTTTCAATAGCTATGGACATAAAGAAATAGATTAAGATACAGGAAAGCCTATCCAGCTTTTAGTCCACCAGCCAAACAAAAAAAAAAAGGAAATTTCAAACTCTTCTAATCTATCTAGAGATGGAAGTATTATCTAAAATAATAGATGTGCAACACATTAGTCCAAATACTTGTATAAACATCCATTTCCAAATCATTTGTTTTCAATCTCGTCCAAAATTAATCTGCAACAGTTTCTGTGTTGCTACATTAGCATTACCCACACAAAAGGAAAACATCAAGGAAAATGCCTGTCCTTTTCCTTCTTTTGCACAAGGTGCATATTAGCTAAGAGTCCATAACTTTGTAGTTATTGGTACCTTGATGCATATTAAAATTGGATATAGGTGCTATGTGCTATTTGTTTATATTAAGACGTACTTCTGAGGTTTTCTAGCAATTTTATGTTGTAAATGGGTGCGAACTTTTTAAGGTTTTCCTTTTATCTCTTTATCCTCTGTAGTACAGGCAATTAGACTTTGGTTGAATCTGTGTTTTCTCACAAGAATAGGATGGTTAAGAAAGGTCAAACTCATTCAAATTGCTTGAAGATGGATATGGGATTCTGACAAATTTGAGGCTACTGTGTTCAGTGATTTAGCTCTGTGGTTTTTTAGCCCTAAATGTGGATGTCTTGCTGCAAATCCAATTTTCAACTGGACCTTCCCCGATATACAATCAAATGTGGAAATCTACTAGCATATGTATCTTTCTTTTATGAGAATTCCTCCTAGAAAGAGCACTTATGCATTCTCTATCAACTAATAATGGGTGCCCCAACTGCTCAGCAACCAAACCTGATACTCAGCGCTTGTTTAATAATGCCATCTACTCAAGGAAATCTAAGTAAAATTGGCAAAAACCAACTACCTTAGTTTCTGTACCTGATCTCTGCTGGACACACACAACTGCCGTAGCAACTTTTCAGGGTTTACCATGATTACAAGGTGCAGTTTTGAGCTACAATCTAAATTCATATACCTGGAGTTGTTTGGGCACTGTATCCCAAGCATATCTCAGCTAGGAAATGCCAGTTCAAGATTAGTTCAAAAATAAACAAGTCAACCATTAAGCATGCTTTAACAATCAAGCTTGACTCAAACTCAGATTGATGACTTTCAAGCATGTGATCCAAGAGTCGTAAACCACAATCTCGTATGCGCACAAAATGATCAAGCAACTCAATCTGAAAATTAAACTAAGCTCAACCACAGCAGCAATACAAGCGAACAATAAACATATTAAACTGGATACTGTTTAGCTAGTTAGGAAATTAAACCAAGATTTAGCAAACACAGAGTGAATAGTGCCCAATATTTTTCAGATTCCACTCTCAAAAACTGAAATTAGTATTCTATGACTTGTAACAGAACAAGGAAACCCATAATATGTGGAAGCACAATAAGAATCTCATTAATTCCCTAACAAAACAAGTATGAACTCATCATAGGCAGCATGAAAACCTTACAGATTTGTGATCACACATAAACAAACCAACACCACGATAAGGCTAGAAACCTAAAAACCTTTAACCTTAAAAAAAATGAGATGCAAAAAAGAATACGCAAATAACCAACAAAACAAAATTATTTTATTGCCTTGACATGGCAAGACAGAAAAGAAGAATTAAAAAAAAAATAATCCAATTAAAAAAAAAGCTAAAAGAAAAATGAGTTAATAACTATAAATTATACATTTTAGTCAATTAAATCTTTGTTTCCAATTATCATTTCTTTGTTTCCTTCATTTTCTCTAAACATAGGCAATAAATACTTTTAAAAAAAAAGACACCAAATGAAAAATCAGTCTTGCGGAAAAATTACCTCTTCGTCGTTCCAATCAAACATAGCTAAAAAATCCACGAACGATAACTACTCCAAACCGAAAATTCACCGCCTGCTGCTTCAAACTTAGTCCAAACATCTCCAGTTCTTTCAACTAAGTTATCTCCAGAACGGCGCCGTCGAAGGACACGCTAGAGAGCATGAATCAGAACACAGAGAGAAACAAACCTCTTTTCAACAAATCCAATCAAAAACAGGTAAATTATTTTTATTTTATTTTCAATTTTTTCTAATCGTGCAATGAAAAATGCAAAACCAGGAACAGCACTTTCTTTCTTTTTTTCCCCTTCTTTTGAACAGTGGAGAGAAAAGTGTAGAGAGAGAAAGTGTGTGGTGCAGTGGTGCTGTTGCTGGAAGACTTTGTGAGGCAGAGGACTGTGGAGGGGAACGCGTGGGGTCCACGTCACGTGGGGCGAGGCATGAGGTTATGGTCTGCTGCTCTGACACGTAGGCATGTGTGTATCTAAATTTGTGGCTCTCGGCCTAGGATCTATTACAACGTTTCTATTGGTGTGCAGAGATTGATATCATGTGAATTTACTTAAATAACCCATTTAAAAGAAAAAAAGGGATTTACTTCAATGGTCGGTTGTGGTATTGCAATGAATTCTTAATTGACCAGTCAATAGCAGTTGTAGTTCATATTCTCTTGTTTCATATTTTCATTTATCAAATATAGTAGTAATTGCACTACTATTTTTTGTTCTTTCTGTTTTCGGCCCACGAGCATTAACTTGGTTTCACAGATAAAGTTTGTGGCCTACAATAAAGCCAATTTCATTTTCCTTTATGCACGATTACAAATGATTTTTTTTTTTAGGGAAAGAAATTTTGAGGCGCTAATTACGTAATTGATTCAAAATTCTTGAGTTAAAAATTTCAAATGATTTAAATCATTGCTCATTTGATTTTGGATATCTTATTTATTCCATCATTATTATGTTGGGTAATCGAATTCAGAAATAGATTGAATAACTGGTTTTTGCATATTAGAATTTGTAACTCTTTAAATTATTTGATTTTTATGGAATATCTAAGAATTTGTTTAAGTAAAATGTCCAGTTAGAATACAGCACTTCCCAAAGGCAAAAACATGCACAATTTTGAAAATAAATGGACACGGGAATTTTGGGTATACTAATAAATCTTTTTCTGAGCCATATGTCAAGGTACGGTGATATCAGTTAAATTCAGCGTCATCAAAAGAAATACAAGCTTTTCAAAAAACAAAAAAATTCTGTGCATTGATTTTGATAGACACTGCACATTCAAAGTATTAATAGCCATTGCAAATTTTCAAGTTGGGTGTCGGTCCTAATCCTAAGTCTTGAGTTGGTGGCGGTTTTGTGGTGCATGTCTATTTGGGGGTCGCTTTCAAGGGTTTAATTAAAATGATTAGGCTAATCCAGCCGGCAAAGGATTAGTCTAGTGCAATTAATTAAGGTCTGGGGGACCACTTGCACTTATCGTGTGGTGAAACATGCTTAGCACCACAAAAAAGGGTCTACAGCTCGTGAGTGACTTACTTAGGTTGATTAATAACAACATCACGTGGCAGAAGCCTGGGTTGCAAACTTGCGGCCAGAGATTTTTGAGGTTTTTGAAGTCGACCTTTATACCAAATAAAGTTAAAAACAGTTTTTTTTTTTTTAATTTTCAACCCAATAACTTTTTGCAAGCTCCTTTTTTTTTTTCCAAGCTCGTGTAGTAGAAATTTTGGTAGCTTAGGGCTTGTTTGGATTGCTATTTCTGCAATTTTTATAGAAAAATATATTTTAACGGTTTGACTTATATGAGATAAAAAAAATTAAAAAATATATTCATGAAAAACGTAAAAACTTTCTGAAGAAAAATAGCAATAGTTGGTTAAGGCTAATATTAGGGGTGGCAATTCCTGACACGACCCGAAAACACGATACGAACCTAACACGAAATTAATGGGTTTGGGTTGAGGTTTTGGGAGTTCGGGTCAGAATCGGGTCGAACCCGATGAACCCGAAAAAAAAAACATGTCAATTTCGGGTCAACCCGTGGTGACCCGATGTGACCCGTTTATGAATTAAAACTAATTTAATAAACATAAAAATTATTTTATCTAACTAAACTAAATCATTTTTTTTCCAAAGGCATTAATTACTTAATCCTAAATGAATTTATTTAACTTGTGTGAAGTTAAAATTATTATATTTGGACAAATAATATATTATGTTATTTTTTACTTTTATGTTGTTTTAATTTATTTTATATTTGGTTTGGGATAAAACACATTTATGGTGTTTAATTTATTTTAGATTTGGTTTGAAATTATTTATTTAAATTTTTATTACTTGATGATGTAATTAATTTTGTGAAAAATTGATTTTATTATAAATTACAGTGATAAATTAATAAATTAAAATTAAGTTTCGAGTCATTTCGGGTCGACCCGCCAACCCGCAAACCCGAAATTTTCGGGTTCGTGTCAGGTACCCTGACCCGTTTCGAGTTGGCGGGTCGGGTTCGGGTCAGCAGGTTCTTTATCATACTTAGGCCTCAACCCGAACCCGACCCGTTTGCCACCCCTAGCTAATATCACTGGTCTTTTTCCTCTAAATAGCTATTTAAACCCATTTTGCAATTGTGGTTGAATAAGTTGTTCCTGTAGCCGTTAATTCAAATTTAATTTAGTGGAATACAGTGATTGCATTCATGGATTACCATTCTCAAAGTCAAGTAACTACTTTCAAACTCAAAATTTCATGGCTGAGTTAAAAGAATTCGGGAAAAAGAATGCAAATTCACTTCTTTTTTTTTTTTAATGAATTCCCAACATTAAAAACCAAACTAGACATTCACGTGCAAATGGAAAGATCTTAACAAATAAAAATCTTCTCTTTTCATCTTAATATCAAATATATACAGTAATCATGTTGTAGATAAGAATATTGTATAATAGTAGTCACACGTGGATGATGGATGAGGACGCACGTGTTGTCCATCTAAAGGTCAAGATTACCTCGAGAACAAGAGGAAAAAATTGAATTTTGTATATAATTGTAAACCAATCCACTTCGATTTCTTTTATTTTTTATCATAATAAACTAATGAATATGATTTAATATTGCTAGTTGAGTGATTAGTAGGTACTTGAAGTTAGTGGAAGTGTCTTTATGGCTAATATCACCCTCTACAAGCCTTCTTAAATTTAAGTTATAGCAAACTACTCAATCAACCACTCGATTCGAGTTCGGTTTGACCAAGTTTGAGTTTGAGCTACCCAACAAGAGAAACACGTCCGAGTTCAAGCATTAGGATTAGGTACTTAAGAGCTCGGCGACCTCAATCAAATATTTTAGTAATTAATTTAGAAATTATAATTAAATATAATATTTTAATATAATTATATTATTCATATATGTATTAATACGAAATGCCTAAAATAGGTACAAAAATCTTGAGATTTACAATTGAACCTTCTGTTTTTCCTTAAGATTTGAGTGAGGGATATCAAATTATTATTTTGGATAAAATACAAAAAAGCCCCCGTAGTTACAAAATATATAACACAACACCCCGTACTTTGAACTAAATTGTAAAGGTGACGGAATCCGTTAAATTTAACGGAAATGACTTATTGGAATCTAAAAAGAAACTTTTATGCATAATTTTTAACAAATTTACCTGTTATACCTCTTAACTCAATTCTCTCTAGGGAAAATAGCCACTTTAGTCCTTAAACTATTTTACTTATGTCAATTTCGTCCCTCAATGTTATTTTAGCCTAATTTAGTCCTTTAACTTAAATTTCTTGTCCAATTAGATCCTTTTATGGCTGCACCGCCCAATACACTTTTTCCGACACAAAAAGCACTACCTAAACAAAGGGCAAGAATGGAAGTACAAGTCTTGTCCTACATTAAAATAAAGAAATCTGAAAACTTTTCATCTAATGGGGTAAAACAAAAATTTTACACTAATGTGGGGAGAAAAATAAAATATCTGTAAAAGAAGATCCCAATTTTCATCTCCATTTATCACTAGTCAACAAGTCATCACCAACTATGTCACCATTCTTCTTTGGCAAACTTCCGAAACAAGGACGTCGTCTTTTTGAACTCTTAAATCAATAGCCATTCTGAATTGGACAATCGAGACTCCTCTCTAAATTTGTAAATATTTCTACAAATGAGACCCTGCAATTTTTTTGTTTTAACTCTCACATATTCTCTGCCAGTATTGCTGCATTATTAATTCCAGAGGATTCATTAAGTGGAAAAAAAGCCTGTGTGATTGTCATAAAAGCAACTCATTTGTAGGATATTTTTGTGAGCAGTTTTTTTGCTCAATATGTGCTCTACATTGTGATAGTTCTTTGCTCAATATGTATTCTAGATTGCATTTTGTTGAAGAGGCCCGAAAAGTGTTTGATGAAATGTTTAAGAGAATTATAGTTTCATGAACCACCATGGTTTGCTAGGTATGCAACCCCTAGACTTGCTATGGAGGCATGTAAACTTTTTCAACCTCTATTTGATGGAAGGTAGATAGAGGACTTGAACGAATTTCTTAGAGCTTTTTATGATGATACTGGTGATGGTCCTGGAGAGAAGAGGGAAAAGCTTTAGCTCCTCTCTATTTGAGACTCGACGGGTTTGGAAAGCATTGACAATTTAATTCCATAAGTTCTATGCCTTGAAACTTTCCCAAATTTTTGACATCTTTGTGAGAAAAAGAACCCAAATTAAAAAGAAAAAAAATGAGAAGGCAATGGAATCCAAGAAATGAAATATAGAATGAGAGAAGATGGCGATGTTTAAGGAAAGGTTGTGGTTGATAATTGTTAGTAGATAGTAGTAATAGTGAAAAATTTTGTTAAGAGACTAGGTATGATTTGGGTTGGGCAAAATGCTTTGACGCAGAAGGATAATTCAGATTCTCTTTTGACTATCTCTATTTTCTTTCCCAATTTGGTGGAAAATTTGTTTTTCTCTCCTTTTTAATGGAAATCGTTTTGTTGGGGTGCTAACCTTGGCCCTAACTTTGTAATTCCTAGATTGTCCTTAATTGAGCGGTGATTTTGTGCCTGAAAGATTTTAATTGGTGGTGCGTCTATGAAAGGATTTAATTGGATAAGAAATTTAAGTTGAAGGACTAAATTAGGCTAAAAAGACATTGATGGATGAAATTGACATAAGTGAAATAGTTTAATGACTAAAATGGCGATTTTCCCTTCTCTCTATCTAGAGAATAAAAGAAATGATTTTGTTGAACTATCTTTTGTTTAATTATATCAGGGCATTTTGGTCATTTCGTCCATTTCCGTTAAGTTTAACAGATTCCGTCACCTTTACAATTTAATTCAAAGTACGGGATGTCGTGTTGTATATTTTGAAAACACAAGAGACTTTTCTGTATATCAGGTTTATCACAAGGGATTTTTTTTATTTTTTATCCTATTATTTTCTTACATAGATAAAACATCATAATAAGAAAACTAAGAACAAAAGAAAAAAATGAGAGTTTATTTTTGAGTTTTCCTTAGGGTTGCAAACGAATCGAACCGCCCGCGAGCGGCTCGAGTCAAGCTCGAGTCGAGCTCGATATTAATCGAGCTCGAACTCGAGCTCAAAATATCTTGCAAGCTTGAATATATATATATATTTTTATTTAATAATAAAATTACGTATATTTTATATTTTTTTATTTTTTATTTTCATAGTAAAATTACGTATATATCCTTAATATTTTATTATTTATTAAGAAAAAAATATTATTTTATTAATTTTTTTAAAAATAAAATTTTTATTTTTTATTTTTTTCGAGCTCGAGCTCTGCTCGACTTGATTCGAGTTAAACTCGAGTTTGAAAATTGCCGGCTCGTCTCGTCGAGCTCGAGCTCGAACTTGGTAAAATTTAGTCGAGACTCGACTCGATTAGCTCAAAACTCAATTCGACTCGGCGCATTTGCAGCCCTTTTTTCCTCCTCCACTTGTCCTCTATTCTTGCTCCCAAGTCCTGGCCTCCTACTAACCCAAAGTCCCTCTCCGACGCTTCCACTGAGATTCTTCTGAAATCTCAACTAGTTGAATGAAGCTGCCAACCTCCCACGGAGCTCTCTGGCAGTCATTCCATTCATGCAGTTGAGGATTGGCTACAACCGTTGGTCCATTATTGTTCATGTGGCTAAGGATTGGCTCTGGGGCTTTGACTGAACTAAGATATGAAATAGTTAAAGCTTTTTTAAGTTTAGTTGTTGAGTTGTCGAAGTCAATTGCTTCAATTTTGTGGTTGATTTTAGTAGATTATTTCAGTTTCGAGAATCCCCAATTATAAATTATAAATTCTAATTTGGAAAACGTAATTTCTAATTATTATGAGGATCATGTTACGGTGTTTATGTATGAGGGAAAGTGGAAATTAATATTTGAAAATAAAATTAGTGTTCTAATTATTGAACATTAATCCATAGTTTGAACATTTTTCTTAAATGAACAACAGATTATGGTGTGTGGCTGCTAGAGTGGATTTTGTGTCTGTCATAGTCTATTGCATTATTTGTGTTTGTGTTAGTGTATTGAAATTGGACTTGTAGAGTTTATTTTTGAATCTTTTACAGCATTAGGTTTAAAGTGACAACTGAAGCTAAGATATGGTTGGTGGGTGTCTTGGACCGCAATTCTAGAATTTAGAGCTTGTTAGAGCATTTTATGCGATTTCATGGCTAATGACCTGTCTCATGTTAGAGCATTTTATGCAATTTCATTGCTCTTTTTTCAGACAGGATGTGGATGTTTGTTATTAATTTTGGCACTTGATTAACTATTGCTATTATTTGTAATTTGTACAAGTGTACTTTGTGAAGCTAATTTTTATTGCCTCAGTGATGTATTAATAACTCTAGAATTGTGTAGATTGGGTCTGTAATATAACACACTTGTAGCTTGTGAGGTATTTTGGTATTTATATGATTCTAGATTGCTGAGAAATGACCATTTAGTTTAGATTTTGCAATTTTCGACATATGTTAAATCTAGGAAGCAGGTGTTTAGTAAGCCTTAATGAGCTCAATAAAGCTTGTCTATGACTTGAGTCTTACTGAGTCAAGACTGAACACATGTATTCCCCTCACGAGTTGAGCTCCAGCTCTACATATCTGGTTGATTGAGCTTGAGCTCAAGAACTATTTACAAACATCAAGTTCGAGTTTGAGTATATTGTTACTCGAAGTTGATTTCCACTTGTTTTCATCCCTAATTTGGATGTCCGAAGTATTTTCTTGACTGATTGAATGACCTTCAGACACTAGTTCTACTATCAACGGCTGAAAAGAATGCACTCAACAACCAAAACTTTTCGACATTTCTTAGCCACCTATTTGGCTAATAATGACTACCTTCGACCATTTGAAGGGTCTTAATAACTAAAGCATCTTTGGAGTCCTTGGCTGCCCAATCAGACACCTTATATGTCTTTTGCTGCTCAAAACTAATGAACCTCTTTGAAAAAGGGCTGTTCGAATGATGCTACGGCCACCTATCTTGGACAACTGTCGAAAAACAACGGGCTAATGGCTAGTTTATCCAACATTTAATGCAAAGCCATTGTAAGGTATTTTTGACCAATTTTTCACTCCATATAAAAACTATGGAGTTTGAAATTAATACTCCCTTTGCCTGCATCTATTAGAAAATATTTTCTTTGTAACCTTTGTAAGGTTGAAAGAAAGAGTTTCCTTCATTAGAAAAATGAGAAATGTATTTTTAGTGTCATGCCCCATTTTTCAAACAAAAAGGACAAAATAAAAATTGAGTTTTGATTCCAGAAAATAATAGAAAAAAGGTCTGAAATGGGACTTAGAAAAATGTGACGGCTTGGGCCAAAAAAGATGGTATAAAAAGGGTTTTTTGAAAAAAAAAAAAAAAGGTGTTGCCACTTGGTATTTATTTTAGGTGTATCAAGTCGCCATAAAAGATAGTTTGAAAGGGTAAATGAAAGAAATAACCCTTTTTAAATGACTTTTGGTCTTTGAAATTAAGAGAAAAATGTTCAGGGTTAAGAAAGGGAAGGCTATCATTTGATCGCTCAAACGCTAGGCATTATTTCTCACCTAGCCAAAGCTGATTATGAGGTTTAGTCTAATTTTTTGAACTTATCGCATGTGGATGCTTCTACATGATTGCAAATCTAAACATAGGGAGATATCGGGAGGGATGAAAAATCCCTTCAAAGTCTAATTAGTCCTAATGCATGAATTGCAAAATCTAAAAGAATTCCTTGAAGGGGTCACAAGTGTGCAAAATGAGATTCAAAGAAAAGAAAATTATATTTTGTATATAAAGGTATAAGTGTCCAAAGAAATGGAATATAACATAATGAGTATGGGAACTAAAACTAGTGGTATAATTTTTCTTTTTGTAGACAATTAATAAGGTGTTAAGGCCATACTCAAATGGTGACCTCTCTAAGTTAAACAAGCAAATTAACTCTAATTTCCCAATTCCTAAGTAGGATGCAATTAAGTGAAATGATTTGAACATGCATGAGACAGGGGTATAAAATAAGGGGAAGCAACATGCAAATTAGAAAAGATCCTAAAAATAGGAAACATGTGCATGAAAATGAAATGAATGGTATACAATACATGAATTTAGAGTGGGAAGAGTCCTATGAGTTTAGCATTAGCTAACCAATTTCTACAAATTCTTACTAGTATTGTACTAGTAAAGAAATGGGGGAAAGGCCACAACTAATCTTGGACTAGTATTGTTATGTCATGCATCCATTATTTGAAATAAAACGAGCAAAGCATAAATTCAAGCAACTAAACACATAAGAGCACGTACAACACATAACACATAAAGTGTGATTTCTAGATACAAAAGTCCTAAAGAAGTGAGTAAAACACATTGCACATACACCATACATGACACACAAGACCTATCTATTACATTGAGATAGCTAACTACAATCTAAAAGGGCAAAAAGCTAAGAAAATAGACCTATCTAAGCTTATTTATTACATTTGAGGAAAAAAAGATAAATCTAATTACAGCTTTTCTAAATAAAAAAATATAAACTATATATTTTGGGTTATTCAAGAACTGTCCAAATAATTATAAAACTTAAAGTAAATAAACATGAAAATAAATAAAAGCTCAACATAACTAAAAGAAATTACAAAAGAAACACATAAAATATATAAACACATAAGAGCATATATTTTCAAGAATTTAAGGACTGTAGGAGTACCACCCTTTTTAAGTGATGACTAAGATGAGAGAGTGGAGAATTATCTATGCTCAAATTTCAATAAAATGGTCAAAACACTAATTTAATTGACAACTAATCATTACAGATAAAAGACGTAATTCATTCTAAAGTCATAAAACAAATAATAACTAACACTCAAACCATCAATGAAAAATTAAAGAGCCAAGGACAACCTCAATGATAAGGGCAACAAAGACTCTTAGGGACTAAAGTGAGAAAATAAAAGTTTTTGAGGCCAAAATATAAATTTCAAAATTCGGTAGTTAAAATGTAAATTTTAGTTTTTACTACCCTTTTATTCGTAAACTACTTAGATTTAAGCTAATTTGATTACCAAAGTGATTTACAAGCCAACAGACTGAGGCTATTTATATTAGTTTCTAAAGTCATCAAATCAAAATTCTAGATTTAATAAATTCACTTGAACCTTAATTAACTTGAAAGCTTAAATTAGTTCACTAGAACAATCATAAGCATGATAAGGCAAAGTCAAGAAATCAAAAAGGAAGGAAATCATCACTTTTTATAACTTTTTGGCCCTTAGCATATTTATTTAAAGGTCTAGGGGGCAATTTGCAAATATTATTTATTTATTTTTATGTCTTAGATAAAAGAAATCAGCAAGCAATTATCTTGAGTAAATTTTCAAAAGAATTCAAAAAAATGACCAAAATGCAAAAGATATCCAAAATGAAGGAAAGATAATACAAGAAACTTGGACCATGTCTTATTAAGCCAACTCCTAACATCGACGAGGCTAACCATATGGGTGATAGCAAATTGAACATAAGATAACACAAGAAACTTGGAAAGATAACACAAGAAATGTGGACCATGTCTTAAAAAAATGATGGAAAGATAACACAAGAAACTTGGACCATGTCTTATTAACCCAACTTCTAACATCAATAAGGCTAACCATACCTATCATAGCACTTTAGCCCAGATGAAAATCTAGTAGATACCTATGTTTGACTATATAAACAAACCCAATTTAAAAGCAGAACCTAGCCCAAACTACATACAAACAAGTCTGAATAAACAGAACCTAAACAAGCCTAAAGCTTGTTCATATTAAGATAGCATGTCAATCTTGACCTAAAGGAACAAAAGCTTAACTTCAACTCAGAGCAACCCTGAACAAATTTAATTAGGCCATATTTGAAACCTTTACTGAATAATACAAGAAAGCAAGCAAACCCAAATTCAAAATACATAAAAAAATCTAACTAAAGAGAGTAAAGGAAAAAGAGAAAGAAAATGAAAGAAAAGGAAAGAAACTAAAGACTAAGACATGTGGCCAATGATTTTTGGAAAACCTCTAGGCACATCTTATTAACGATTTCATCCAAATTTAAACATGAATGGACTAATCAAAATACCCACCACATGTATGTTTCATTAAAAAATTATTTAACGTACTCATACTTTTACAAAAGAAAACCAAGTTTCAATGACAAATCCCATATTCAACTCATGTTTCATGTTTAAAGTTCAATCCAAAATTTGGAAGAAAGGTACCCACAAATTTCACACATCCTCAAGAGTAAAACCATCAAATTAAAGCAAGGCCTTAATCAACCAAATAAGTTTCACTTTTTTTTAGCCCCAAAGAAGAAGGAAAACATAAAAAAGAAATTTACAAGATGCATCCAAACACAAAAAATAGAAAGAACAAGGCTTAAGAGGTTTTACATAAATGTGTTAATCCAAAACAAATAAAAAATGAATAGCTTTTAAAGGCAAAAAGTTGACTTCAGGCTCCCAAGACTTAGGAAGCTAGGCTGACTTTTTGGCAAGGTTGATGTCAAATTTGATGGGTTTAAAGCTGTCTTCTCATGAAACTTTCACATAAAAGTTGATCTCCTATATCTCAAGAGTAATTAGAAAAAAAAAGAATCTTTGGAAAAAAATCTGCAAAAGAGTGAGAATAGAGGTCGCAAAGTTGGGTTACTCGCTCAATTTGAAGCTTTCTAGAAAAATGAAGAAGAAACCTCTCTCTCATTGTATTTTGTTTCCTTTTTCTTTCTTTTTCATGCGGTTGTGCTCTCTCTAAACCCTAGAATCCTCCCAAACAATGTAAGCTTTTGTATGGATATCATTTTTTTTAAAAATTATTTTTATTTTTGGAGTCTACAATAACACTCCAAAAGCATACACAATCTCAAGCACACTGGTTGAATAAGGGATTCTACAGTTTGAAAAAAACTAACAGATGGTTTGTTCCTTTTCCTAAATTCATCATGCTACCCTAAAATGCATGCTACAATTTCATCAAGCACAAACCAATACATAATTAAAGATTTTCCTGGTTGGGGTAGCACTAGGACCGGAGGATTCAACAAGTAATCTTTGATCTTATCAAAAACCTATTGACAATCTTTGTGAAGACTTGCAAATTCATTTATATTTCTTATAATTTCCTTTATTCTTGAATAAGTTAATTTATAATTTCCTTAATACTAAATTGCTTCCCTTAGTAGGTATAGCAAATAATAAAGTTGAAAGTTTTATTTTTACTTTTATAGTTGGTGCATGCTAGGATTTAAGGTGTATCATGATAGTGTGATCAATTTGTAAGGTGTGTGTACTAAATTTGGTGGATAAGAACGGGTATTGCTTAAGAGGAAGTATGTGATTAAAAGTACTAAGAGTAAGTTAGTGAATCATAAGTTAAAACAAAAAATACAACAGAGTTAAGGAAATATATGACAGCCCCACCTCCCCCTAAGGCGAACCAAAGGGTTCGGCGGACCGCTGCCCAGCTCCCGCTGGGATTCAGTCGTTCACTTCCATCCTCAGTTAAATTACAAGATAAATCTCAAATATTACGTCAAGTTCTCCAATAATTACATATCCCAAACGAAGTGAAAACTAGTTCCCAAGCGTGGAACGTACACGTACATCCATTCAAGTCCAAACATTCATACAATCCCAACTATTACACGAGAAATATAAAACTCAAACTATACAGAAGATAACCCATCCAGTCACATGAATAAGTACTACAAGCACTTCCTTCGTCTCGAACCCTGTGGAGGGGAATAAAATAGTTTTGGGGTGAGTTAGAAGCTCAGCGAGTAACCAGTAAAATCAGTAATCAAATCAGTTTCACAATCGTTCATTTCAATGATGTCATGATTCAGTAGTCAAACGTACGTTTATTGCTCTCATGAGCCAGTGAAATCATTGCACTTAAACACCCAACGCTCAAATAGATCATTTAACGTTGAAATCGTGATAGGGAGCCCGTTGGTGCTCCAGATGAACATGAACAGTAAGACGTGGTGGAAACGTTGGTGTTCAGCACAAGACTCCCCAAGGACTCATTGAAGCCAAATCATGTCATGAAATCACATGCAAGCACGCATGATATGCAATCGAGTAAATAATGCAAGAAAACATTCATAAGTAACTTTGGAAATAGTTTGGGGTCACTCACCAACCACGGCTCATAATCCTCCTCCATCATAAACAGTTTCCTCGATCAAGTCCAAAGCCTTCAACTCAAATTCAAAGCAATCAAATGCTTTCAAAGATCGGACAACATTTCCCATTCATTTCTTTATTTCCATCCTAAAATAACAATATCAAATTACACCTTACCAACCACAATCACACATACGATTCATAGGCAATAAAACACATCCAATTAGGCCACAATATCTTTCAATCAAAGCCAATTACAAACTTAAAAGCCAACTATAAGAAAAACCCCCAAATTAAACCCTAGAACCGGAAATTCATACCATAAGCGTAAATTTTCCGCAAACGACCACAATTAACGCATAAAAGTTCCATTTAACACCATTTCAATCCATCAATCCAAGACCAATCCATGACTTTCATATAAAATCAGGAAAATCCCGAATAAATCAGAAATTCACCATAACTTCCTTCAACCCATGAAACCTTCTACAAAATAACATATTTAACCACTACAAATCACTACTATATCATTATTAAAACCAAAAGAAAACTTTCTTAACAACTCACCTCAAATTCAAGAAAACTAACACCTTAGAGCTTCCCTTCCAAAATCACTCTACCAACCTCTTTAAACCTTCGTAGTGAGCCCTTGCATGAAATATTTTCCAAAACCATTGGTGAAATCGCAAGATTTGGCAAAGATGGAAACTAGAAAAATTGAGAGCTTTTCTCTCTATGAAGCTTGGTCAAGCCAGGTGAAAAATGAAGATATTTCCTAGCCAAAACAAGATATATATGAAAGAAAATAACTGGTCAAAAGTGGCTGCTGGAGTTACCACGTCACAATCCGGCCGGAATTTGGCCGGATTTCCGGCCGGATTCGTGGCCGGATTCGAGGCAGAGGCAAAACTCATTTTTTTTTCAAAACTCATTTTTTCAAAAATATTCTCTTCTTTTCCAAGTTTAAAAGCTGCGTTCCTTTGCGCATCCAACAAAGATATATGTAAAATGAAAACTCTCATTCTTTCAGGGCGTCACAAAATAGGCTCGAACCGATGCGCGCCATTTGTTACCAGTTGAGGACACCACTTGACCAATACTTTCTTTCCCTAATTTTCTTATTTTCCTTTCATTTATCCTCGCCTAATTTAGCCCTAAAGCTGGCCAAAATTCTTGGCCAAGAGAAGGAAGAAAAGAAAAAAAAAGGGGGAAAACATGGCTCGCTAAGAGTCGGCGATCAAGGGTTTTGTTGACCAAAGATTTTCTTTCCTTCTTATCTTTCTTCTAGCCAAACTTTCCTTCATTTTTTTCTTCATCTTGGCTGAGAGTAAGGGAGTGAAAAAGAGAAAAGAAAAACCTTCATTTCCATCTTGATTTTTGCCTTGTTTGAGTTAGAATCACAAATCTAAACCGAATAAAGATGCACCAAGGAAGCAAGGAAAATTGTAATAGAGAGTTTTTGGAGAGGAAAGCCTTGGTTCTTCACTTTCTTCAATGGGTTTGAAGGTACTAAGTTGGAAAACTTCCTTTCTCTTTCTTATCTTGCAATTTATGATAAAGATGACTTGAAATTGGAAGTTTTATGGATGATAACCTAGATTGGTGAAGATTGGTAAAATTTCAGCCTAGGGTTTTACTTTTTCAGCCTTGTTTTATAGTTTTCATCCATGATATGGTGGTATCTAGTTTTATTATGGACTTGTGTGAAGATTTGTAGCTTTATTGTGACTTTTTAGCTTTCAAATAGGAATTTTCAGCTTTAGTTCTAAAGTTTCAGCTTTATTAGAGGATTTTCCAACTTTGATATATGGTGTTTATATGCTAGAGATAAACTTAAATTGGATGGTTTTGTGGCCTAGTATAAGAACTGATTTTACCTTGTAACTTGTGGTGTTGATTTGGGTTGATTTGATATGAAACTTGGCTTGGAAAATAGGAGGAAAAACTAAGGAAAATAGGGGAAGTGCTACCCATTTTTCCTCTTATTGGGTAAGTGAGTGAAAGTGGAAATAGGGTTGTGACTTGTGATTGATTTGGACTTAGTTTATTTAGGGATGTTTAAGTTGACCTTGTGGGTGACTTATAAGCTGAAATTTTGCCAAAAGTGTACATTTCTCAAAGATAAAGTAACGGCGACTTTAAACAAGATTTTCTAGTTGCATATATCAAGTTATAAATTTAAAAGTTGCAATCATTTCTTTACCAAAACCAAAAGAGCGGGCATGTATTTTCTAGGATTTATCAAGCATTATGATTACTATTTAAATGAGTTCTATTTACTTGATTTTTTTATATGAATAAGCAAAGGTCGTATATTTTGAAACCGTACTTGATTTTATTTTGCTATTCGACATTTGATCGCAGATTTTGAATCCAGTCAGGGAGCTAGGCCTGAACCCGATTTTGATAAATAGTAATCATTGGTGAGTGTTTCTTGCATGTGTATGCTTTAAAAGACTATATGCAATGTTGTGAATATTGTTTAAATGTTAAATGTTTTCCAATGATTGCTAAATGGATTTTCAATGCGCGAATGTATACTTTATCGCACTCGGCCCAAGCAAAAGTGAATTTTCAATGATTGAATGCTACTTGTACATGAATGTAAGCCTTTTGGCTGAATTGAGCCCTTGCCTTTGTTGCCAGTTGACTCGAGCCAGAAGCGGATTCAGTCGGGCGGCTGGTGACTGTAGAACAATGTTTGGTATACTCGAGTATTACCACGAAATCTGGTGGAGAACTGACCAGTGAATTCAATGCAATGAAATCAATGAATGAATGACATGAACACTGAAGGAGTTTTCACTTATAAATGTTTTCTAATGTTGGAGGGATAAGAAAAATAGTTGGCGAATAAATGAATGAATGACCTGAATGAATGGCTCCAAGTGAGCATGTATCCTTTCAATGAATGAACAATTGATTCTTGAATGACTGCTTATTACTGTGCTATGTGTGTAAAGTGCTAAATGTAAATGTTTCTGTGTTTTGCCTGTTTGATTGCTTGTTTGGGAATCTCATTAAGCTTTTAGCTCATCCTATTAGTTGTTTTCCTTACAGGAGCGGAGGCTGGAGCAAGTAACTGGTTATCCCATTAGTTGTTTTCCTTATTATTCGGTGCACATAACTGGTTATACTTCACGGAGTTTTGATTACGTGTAGTGCTTGAGCAAATCCTTGGGTTTAATGTCCAATAGGGTGACGTTCTAGTTACTAAGTGATGATAGATTCCGATGTACGGGATATAAGAATTCAATGATGAAAGACTACTGATGCGATTAGGTCATGCTTATATGAATTGCTTTTGGATCGAAAGAGTAGATTATTACCTTAGATTGGCATTACTAATGATGTATTTGAATTTATACATGCAATTAAAGAGTTTTGTACTTTGAATAATTTGAGGTACTTGTGGATGAGGTAGTACAAGTAAACGTAGTCAAGGAAGGTCAAGGGTATGCAAGGCTTAATGAACTTAATCTTGAGCCTAATGTAGGGCAACCTGCGCCTGAGGGAGAAGTAGAATCTGTCGGTTTGGTAATGAACTACGATAGAGACTTGAGATTGTAGGATGTGAGTTTAAGTAGTTGATATGACACGTAGTTTCTTTGTTTTGCCACTGTATGCATTTTTGTTAGCAACATGCCAATGCTACCGTTTATAGTACTTGCTTTTGTTTTATATACCTGGTCTTGATTAGGTTGATATGTATAGTTTTTGTGACTTGTTGTATGAAATTGAGATGCTATAAATATATTAAGCGTGTTTCCTTCATTTGCCTTATTGATTTGAAAATGTCTTGATTTTGCTACTATAGCCAATTATTTTGTTCATGTACTATATAGTCCATTTTGACAAAACAAAGAGAGAAAAGAGAGAGAACGGTATAGAGGGTAGACGAGATCAAGAACGAGGGGTTAGTCAAGGACGTGTGTTCGGCCTGAAGACAATCTAAGAGGGGAGTGAATTGGGTTGATTAAAAAAAACTAATCAGGTTATGGGTACTTTTTGCTCAATACGAAATTTATCTTCTTTTCTAAGTGATCACATAATGAATCAATCAATAAAGGAGCAATATCACTTAAGAGAAGTAGAAGAGATATGTAATTTAAGGATCACAAAATAATAAATAAATAAAAAGAGAAGAATTGCAAACCAATTGACTACCAAGCTCCTCTTAAACTTGAAGATCAATTCACAAAACAAGGTTCTTCAAATTGATGAAATACAACCAATCTTGTGTACAAAGGAAGGCTCACTTCCTCTTTGCCCCAAGTTTCACTTGGTCAAGTTAGAAAATTTTATAATCCCTCAGGATAACCCTCACAAAGCTACACTATTGAAATATTCTCTTACAAATGAAAAGTTTACAAAGAATCTTACACCACAAAGAGTACAAATATTTCTTGGAGAGTATTTTCTTACTAAAACTACTCTTGATCTTTTATATTCTCAGTGTGCAAAAAGTATTTTGAAGTTTCTGATCATGTAGTATTTATGGGAGACCAAGAAAGTTCTTCATTAAAGCTTTCAACGGATAGAAGGTAGCTGAAGAGTTGACTAGCCGTTGGGAGTATCGGACGTCCGATACTTCCGATGCTTGCGTCCAAAAGTGGATAGAGAGTTTGAAAAATCATTTCAATTCTTTTGGATGTTCGGTGATGATGTTTTTCGTCCGATATGATCGTCCGGTACCTACCCTGTCTATCAAATGTCCGGTATTGTCATTGTGAGTGCCCGACAGCTTTTGACTTCTTTTTTCTTCTTTCAATTGCTTTTTGAATCAAATTTCTTCAGAGCTGAAAAGCTTTCTCATTGAAAAAATATTAGTTTGAATTATATAATTATTTTGTAAACATCAAAAAATCAGGATCAAGATCATCAACCTGGGGCTAACCGTGGACATGGGGGTAGGTAAGTACAGGAACTAAGAGAAACAAGGGACGCGGCTGCCGAGCAACAACAAGAACCAAGGGTCGAAGCAGGGGATCAAGTAGCTACGGCCATACGACGAATGATTGATATTTTGGCGCGTCTAGTGGAACAACAGGGTCAAGCACCTGTTCACCAACCTAGGGACCCTGAAATAGCAGAGGACAGGATTTTAGAGCGTTTCTAAAAGTTTTTTCCACCGAAATTCTTTGGAGGGTCTGACCCGGAAACAGTTGAAAACTGGTTGGAGGCAATGATAAATATTTTTGTAGCCTTGCATTATACGAAGGAAAGACAAATGGTTTTGGTCGCCTTTCAGTTTGAAGGGCTGGCTAGGGCATGGTGGAATGTTATTAGGGTAAAGTGGAAGAGAGAACAGATGGTATGGATTTAAGTAAATTTTATAAGAGAATTTAATGAGAAATACTTCCCATCTCTAGTCCAAGAGAAAAGAGAGGATGATTTCATTAGATTACACCAAGGAACCCTAAGCGTGGCTGAATATGAAATACAATTCACTAAACTATCCAAATTTGCTTCGGAGTTGATGGTTACGGAGTAGAGGATAATGCGACAGTTTATCTAGGGGTTGAATCTAGAGATCCAAGAAGCTTGAGCAGCAGTTCAAGTTAATACTTTTACTGACACTCTTGAGAAGGTCCAAAGGATTGAGAATGCAAAGTCACAAGTAAAAGTTTTTCAAGCACGAAAAAGGAGTGTACCTAGTAGTACACCTGAGAAATTTAGGAAAAATGTAACGCCTTCTAAAGTAAGAAGAGCAAACCTTTCGCCTTACCCAGCACGGACATTAGGAACCTTAGAAGAAGCTTCTACAAAAGGAAATCAAATAGGACAAGAGGAAATTTCTCGAGAAGTCCAAAAAATGGCTCCTTGCTTGGCTTGTGGATACTGTGGGAACACAAATCACACTGAGCATGAATGTTGGAAGAAGGGACGAAAGTACTTGATTTGCGGGAGTGCTGACCTCCCATCAAATTAACAACTGCCCGAGAAATCAGCAACGAGGAAATAATTCTTAACAAGTGGATAGAACCACCCCTAAACAAGCTAAAGAAAGAGGGAACAGACCAAGAGTTCCAACGTGGGTATCTGTCATAAACAAGCAACCGGCTCTAGAGTTATCTGAGGCGATAGAAGGTAAAAATTTCAAGCGCGAAATTTTCTTAAGGGGGAGAGTGTGTGAGAACTTGCAAATTTATTTATATTTTCTTATAATTTTCTTTATTCTTGAATAAGTTAATTTATAATTTTCTTAATACTAAATTACTTGCCTTAGTAGGGATAACAAATAATAGAGTTGAGAGTTTTATTTTTACTTTTATAGTTGGTGCATGCTAGGATTTAAGATGTATCATGATGGTGTGATCAATTGGTGAGGTGTGTGTACTAAATTTGGTGGATAAGAACGGGTATTATGTAAGAGGAAGTATGTGATTAAAAGTGCAAAGAGTAAGTTAGTAAATCATAAGTTAAAACAAAAAATATAAGAGAGTTAAGGAAATAGGCTTGAACCGACGCGCGCCGTTTGTTACCGGTTGACGACATCACTTGACCAATACTTTCTTTCCCTAATCTTCTTATTTTCCTTTCATTTATCCTCACCTAATTTAGCCCTAAAGCTGGCCGAAATTCTTGACCAGAGAAGGAAGGAAAGAAAAAAAAGGGAAAAACTTGGCTCACCAAGTGTCGGCGATCAAGGGTTTTGTTGACCAAAGATTTTCTTTCCTTCTTATCTTTCTTCTAGCCAAACTTTCCTTCAGTTTTTTATTCATCTTGGTCGAGAGTGAGGGAGAGAAAAAGAGAAGAAAAACCTTCATTTCCATCTTGATTTTTGCCTTGTTTGAGTTAGAATCACAAATCTAAACCGAATAAAGTTGCACCAAGGAAGCAAGGAAGCTTGTAGTGGAGAGTTTTTGGAGAGGAAAGCCTTGGTTCTTCACTTTCTTCAAGGGGTTTGAAGGTACTAAGTTGGAAAACTTCCTTTCTCTTTCTTATCTTGCAATTTATGGTGAAGATGACTTGAAATTGGAAGTTTTATGGATGATAACCTAGATTGGTGAAATTTCAGCCTAGAGTTTTACTTTTTCCACCTTGTTTTATATTTTTCATCCATGATATGATGGTATCTAGCTTTGTTATAGACTTGTGTGAAGATTTGTAGCTTTGTTGTGACTTTTTAGCTTTCAAATAGGAATTCCCAACTTGAGTTCTAAAATTTCAACTTTATTAGAAAATTTTCAACTTTGATATATGGTGTTTATATGCCAGAGATAAGTTTAAATTAGATGGCTTTGTGACCTAGTATAAGTACTGATTTTACCTTATAACTTATGGTATTGATTTGGGCTGATTTGACATGAAACTTGGCTTGAAAAATAGGAGGAAAAATTAAGGAAAATAGGGGAAGCGTTGACCATTTTTTCCCTTGTGGGGTAAGTGAGTGAAAGTGGAAATAGGGGTGTGACTTGTGATTGATCTGGACTTAGTTTACTTAGAGATGCTTAAGTTGATCTTGTGGGTGACTTATAAGTTGAAATTTTGCCAAAAGTGTACATTTCTCTAAGATAAAGTAACGACGACTTTAAAAAGATTTTCTAGTTGCATATATCAAGTTATAAACTTAAAAGTTGCAATCATTTCTTTACTAAAAGCAAAAGAGCAGGCATGTATTTTCTAGCGTTTATCAAGCATTATGATTACCATTTAAATGAGTTCTATTTACTTGATTTTTTCTTTGATATGAATAAGCGAAGGTCGTATATTTTGAAACCCTATTTGATTGCAGTTTGCTATTCGACATTTGATCGCCGATTTTGAATCCAGTGAGGGAGTTAGGCCTGAACCTGGTTTTGATAAATAGCAATCATTGGTGAGTGTTCCTTGTATGTGTGTGCTTTAAAAGACTATATGGAATGTTGTCTGAATGTTAAATGATTTTCAATGATTGCTAAATGGATTTTCGATGGGCTAGTGTGTACTTTATCTCACTCGACTCAAGCAAAAGTGAATTTTCAATCATTGAATGCTACTTGTGCATGAATATAAGCCTTTTGGCTGAATTGGGCCCTTGCCTTTTATTGCTAATTGACTTGAGCCAGAAGCGGATTTGGTCGGACGGCTGGTGTCCCTAGGACAATGATTAGTATACTCGAGTATTACCACGAAATCTGGTGGAGAACTGGCCAATGAATTCAATACAATGAAATCAAGGAATAAATGACATGAACACTGAAGGAGTTTTCACTTGCAAATATTTTCTAATGTCGAAGGGATAAGAAAAATGGTTGGCGAATGAATGAATGAATGACCTGAATAAATGACTCCAAGTGAGCATGTATCATTTCAATGAATGAACGATTGATTCTTGAATGACTGTTTATTACTGTGCCAAGTGTGTAAAGTGCTAAATGTAAATGTTTCCATGTTTTGCTTATTTGATTGCTTGTTTGGGAACCTCACTGAGCTTTTAACTCATCCCATTAATTGTTTTCCTTACAAAAGTGGAGCAAGTAAGCGTGATTTAGTGTGTATAAGTTCCTTGTACTTGTACTTTTATGGATTGAATGTATTTGGGATATTTGGCAATGTAAATGAAGTTGAATTATGGTTGATTTGAGAACCTTCTATGTTAATTTAGAGGTGTGAATTACCATTTTCAAGAATACTAGTAAGTGAGTCTCGACGAGAGTTGGGTAGGCGTCCCGCCAAATCCTTTGGTTCACCTTAAGAGGCAGTGGGGTCATCACAATCTTTATCTCAAAAAGAATTACTAATAAATATAGAAGATAATAAAGAATTAATAGATAGTAATACTGGAAAATCTAGTAATACTACACCTTCTCTTTATTTCAGAAGAAATGGAAGTAGAAGTGGACAACCCCAAGAACTTCATATGCAGAATATAAACCCCTAGAAATAGAAACAAAACCTAAAGGAAGAAGATTCTTGAAAAAGAAGATATTATAGGGAATGAACTCCAAAAGCATTGGAATAAAATTAAATTATATTGTCAATTAGAATTAAAAGATCCAAATTTCAATCTAAAAAAATAGAAGCTACTAATGAAAATTTTAAAGAATTTGAAATGCACATACAGGATCTAGTAAAGTTGGGAGTAATAAGAAAATCAAATAGTCCCCATAGTAATTTTGCCTTTATTGTAATGAAGTATAGTGAAATAGTACGGGGAAAAAGTAGAATGGTAATAGACTATAGAAGGTTAAATGATAACACAATAGATGATAGTTATGATATTCCAGATAAAATAGAATTAATAAATAGAATCCAAAGTAGTATGATTTTTAGTAAGTTTGATTGTAAATCAGAGGCCTTGTTTGGCAATCAAGTTTTTGGCCAAATTTGTTTGTTACAAGTTTTTTAACAACTTTAACTACAGTAACTTCAAAAAACTTTTCAAAATTTTTAAACTATACACTTCAAAATATCCAAAAATTTACACACTTCAAAAATTTTTTCTACAACTTCTACAGTAAACTTTTAAACAAATACCCAAAAAATGCACTTGCCAAATAGAGTCAGAATTTTGGCAAATTAGGATGCATCCTGACAGTACAACTTGGATAGCATTTATATGCCCTCTTGGATATTTTGAATGGCTAGTATTGCTCGTTGGGCATAAGAATGCACCTTCAATTTTTCAAAGAAAAATGGATAATATATTTAATGAATATAAAGAATTTATGTGTATATATAGATGATTTATTAGTACACTCAAAAAATAAAAAAAAAACGTGTCAGCCATTTAAAACTTGTAATGGCAGAATTTTTAAAATATGGCATAATAATTAGTAGTAATAAAGCTCAATTTTTCAAACAAAACATAGAATTTCTTGGAGTAGAACTAGGACAAGGGAAGATAAAACTGCAACCTCACATATGTAAGAAAGTTTTAGAATACCCAGATAGGTTAGACAATAAACAGTTACAACAATTTTTAGAACTATTAAATTATGCTAGACCATTTATACAAAATCTAAACAAAATTGTAGGACCACTCTATAGTAAATTAACACCTACAGAACAAAAGAATTTTAACATAGATGATGAAAAACAAGTGAAGAAAATTAAAAATTAGCCAAAAACTTACCACCTTTAAGATTACTATTAGATACATATTATTTAAGAATAGAGACAGATGGTTGTGAGAAAGGATGTGGAATTGTTATGAAAAGAAAACCTCATAAATACTCTAATAAAAGAGAAGAAGAAGTTTGTAGATACAACAGTAGTAAATTTAGAGAAAAGGGTCTTAGTAGTATAGACCAAGAAATATTAGCAGTAATATATGAATTAAATAGTTTTAAATTATTCATTATCAATAAATAAGAAATGCTAGTTAGAATAGGTTGTGAAGCAATAGTAAAATTTTATAATAATAAAAATAGTGTCGCGCCCCATTTTTTGCGATGAAAAAGGGTTTTACAAAAAATGTGTTTTTCATTCAAAAACTATAAGTGAAAAAGGGTCTAAAATGGGACTTTAAAGAATGCGACAGTCTGGATCCAAAATTTAGTTTAAAAAGAGTTTTTTTTTTTACAAAAATAGGAGTAGCCAGTTGGTATTGAGTTTAGGTGTACCAAATCACCTAAAAATATTTTTAAAAAAATTAAATAAAATAAAAATAAAATATACCCCTTTTCGACAACTCTAGATTTTTGAAAATAAGAGAAAATGAGTTCGGGAGTCACAGTTGAAGAAAGGGAAGACAAAGGTTCGATTAACTCAAACCTGAGACACATTTCAATCTAGTCTAAACTAGTTGTGAGATTTAATCAAAATTGTCCTAATCTAACCCTTCAGTTTATCACATTTGAATGTTTCCTATATATGGATGCAAACCTAAATTTAAAAAAGATATCGAAAGGGGCAAAATGTCCATTCAAAATTTAATTGGTATCAACCGCATTAATTGCGAAATCTAAAATAATTCTTTGAAGGGATCATGAATATGCAAAAGTGGGACTCAAAAGAAATAAAAATTATAATGTATATATAGAATTATACATGACCAAAAAATTGGAATGCAACATAATAAGTACGAGGGACAAAGAAACTCGTGACACAATCTTCTTTCTTATAGGAGGTTTAATGGAGTATTTAAGATAGAAAGTTATAATTATCCATTTCTCATATTCAAAAAGTGACTCTTTTAACCTAGACAAGCAAATGAACTAATTTATTTTATAATTTTTCTAAATGATATGGTTCACACGTATAAAGGGTAAAGGAATAATATAAGATGAAATATCATGCAAATGAGAAAAATGACCTAAAATAAAAAAAAATGCATGAAAATACAATGAATGACATACAAGGGATGAATCTAATGTGTAAACGGCCTCTGGGTCTAGCGTTGGATTAACCTTTTTTTAAAAATTTTCATTAGCGTTGGACTAGTAAGGAAGTGGAGAGAAAAATCACAACTAGCGTTAGACTAGTGTGGTGACATCATGCATTCATTATCTATCTAACTTTAATCTAAAATGGGAAAATATAATAAAATAAGCATATCTATCCTATATATTACATTTGTCTATCTAATTATAATTTTTGTAAAAATAAATAAAAACATTACCTATCTATTACATCTTGAGGTATTTAAGTACCACATAAATAACTATAAAAAATTAACTAAACAAACATTAAAAAAATTGAATAAAAATTTAAAATAAATAAACAACAAAAACACGTAAAAACATATAAACATACATGAGCACATAGGAACGCATAAAAACATATAATCAAATTTAAAGGATGATAGAGTACCTTCCTTTCGAAGTTGTGACTAAATGAGGTAAAATTGCCCTATTTATACTCAAAATTAACAAAAGGATCACATCACCAATTTAATTGGAAATATAATATATATGTGAGGGTTCCAAAATTTTTACTATTTTTGAAAGGTAAATAATAATGATGAAAATATTTATATTATGTGATTTTTTCAAATTTTTGGTATTCTCATCTATTAAAATGTCATTTTTCAACTTAGTTGAATTTTTATTATTAATTACCCAGTTATCGTTTGATTAGCATTAAGTGTGAAACGTTGGAATGGTGACGTGGAATTTAGTCATAAAATGAAATCTAAAGCATGTAGAGACTTTAAAGAAATAAAAAAAAAATGATAGGATAATGTTGGTTGAGGGAAATCTAGTTAAGGATAAGATGTCACACGAGGATCAGACACATAAGCAAGTACGTGAGGTGGTCTACCTACCACACTTTAAAGGAAGAAACTAGACTTGAGAGTTCATTCTCTTCCTTCCTCCCCTGAGCCATCCGAAATTTGAGAGAGAGAGAGAGAGAGAGAGACTTGAAAGCTCTCCATTTCCTCCTCCATCTTGCTCTTGAAAATCACTTAAAAAATCATCAACCACCATATTTTTCTTCTTCTTCTTCTCTTCTTGTTGAGCCGAGAGAGAGAGAGAGAGTTTGGGAGAGAGAGACCAAGAGAGAAGGGACACCATCCATCTTGCTTCTTGAAGAGTTGTGGAAGAAATCACCCAGCAACCTAGAAAATCTTTGACCTTTCCTGAGGAAACTTGAAGGAGTGAAACTTGGAAGGAAGTTTTGAAGTTGAATCACACTAGATCTAGTTAGATCCTGAGGTAAGAACAGAAAATCACCCTTAATTTTTAATTTCTAGCCATGAAAATGTTAGATTCTTTTGATTTAAGTAAGATCTATGGTAGATCTAGTAAATTTCTTGAAATTATACCACTAGATGTTCTAGTGGTTAAAATACTAGCATACCTCTTAATTTGTTGGTTGGATTCACTTGAAAATTTTCCATTCATAACTAAGGGCTAATAATTGATGAAGCCCTTAGGGATTTGAGTGAGTTTTTGTTGGTTAAACGGTTGTTTTGTTGGCAAAATTCTTGAGGAATTTTCGGATGAACTATGCGAATGAAGAAGGTTAATATTCAACCTTCATTTTTGACATTTTTATGTTCGTTTTGACTAAATTTCACTCATGTGACTTGGTATTAGGTTAAACTATGATTATATGTTGAATTGGAGTTGAAAGTTAGGAATTTTAATGGTTAAAAGTCATTTTTATTTCTCTATTTTTGGGCAAAAAACTATCTGGACAGCAATGGTGAACTCAAGACTGTTTTGCCCTTGATTTTGTATTTTCACGCATCGAATTTTGGAGAAAACTATTCTAGATACATATTATTTTCATAACTTGAGCTTACATGTCGAGTTCAAGTGAATTTAGTTTAGTTTCGCGAATTGTTGGGGCGAAACTTATTGTTGCTCTTTACGTGTTTATAGGAGTGATTGAAGACTGTGATACCGATCTTAACTCGGATTCTAAGTTTTGATTTATTGGTGAATTTCCATGCATGTTTTCTGTTTTGAATTGGCAAATGTGACATAGATGTGAACTTGATGTTGTGACTGAGATAGTGTTTTGAATTGTTGAAGTGTTGTGATGTTGTCTGGGTTGTTATCCCATTGACGATCAATGATTGATTGTGCATGTTGATTCTTGGGAATTCCTAAGTCCTATAGGTAAGTCTGTCGATTTGAACTTGTCATGGGACTTGGTCGAGGAGATTTGACAAGCCATAGGAGAGTATTTTATATTAACTGGATTTGGCATTTAGACTTGTCCCTTTTGATGTTGAAACTATAGTATACTCGAGCAATATCCATTTTAAGTGTTTGGATTTCGGACCCGATAGGGGGAGTAGTTGGAAGGAGAATCAAATAAGTGGAGTTCTACATAGTGATAAAACTTGAAAGTCGACAGAGTGTCGACTACGTGAAATAAGATCAAGATTCGTGGAAATTAGCTCTTGAGAGCCACCCGTATCCTACCCCCTTGAATATTGTTAATCGTTTTATTTACTCGTTTTGAATTGTGAACTTGAAGTGTAATTTGAACTGCTCTATGTGACTGGATGCCTTTTTGGAACTCACTGGGCATTAGCTCATTCCTTCAAATTTGTTTTTCTTTACAAGAATTGAGAACCCGAGCGAAGCCGCTGTCCATTAGGGTGTGACTCTGGTTCTTTTGTATTTTGTTTTGGGTTGTTAAACTTTGAATTCTATATTTTAGAAGCTTGTAAGACGAACTCTGATTTTATCTTAAGTACGTTGGATCGTATTTTGTTAGTTGGGTTGTAAGTTGAACTTAGTTATGTTATAAGTTGTGGAATTGTTATTTTAAGTACTTTGGAAGTATTTTATTCGATCGTATGAGTGAATCCTGACGCGAGTTGAGCAGGGAGTCCGGCGAACTAAAGCCGAACCCTTTGGCTCGCCCTAGGAGAAGGTGGGGCTGTCATAGGTGGTATCAGAGCCTAGGTTGAATGGTCTAGGCAGAGTTAGTGTTATTAAGATACTCGTGAGTTTTATTAGGATAGAACGAAGTGTTAGGCAAGAGGGACTGAGTGTGTTTGAGCTTTAGAATGTTTAAGTATCTAATTCACTTTATTCTTGTAGGTTATGGATCGACAAGGTGACGGTGAGCATCCTAGAATTCGTCATCCAGTGATCAGCTACCGCATGAGACCAGGGGGTCCTTATGTGGCCTATAACCCCTTGATTCGAGTTAGGCGCCAGTGCAAGTGTTGGAGGACTCATGCCTACCCTGACCATGTGGTCCTATTACTCTACCATGAGAGGAGACGTCTGACTAGGATCAATAGGGAATTACGAGAGGAGGTTGATAGACGTTTGGCTGTGGAGGAGGCTCAGATAGCTAGGATTCGCGAGCTCGAAACTGAGGTTCGTGCAACCACTGAGCGATTGACTAGAGTGGTAAGGGTTGCTTGCGATCGAGTCGGTGGCATTGTAGTTGAGTGTGAGGAGTTGATTGGAGGAGTACTCGAGACTAGTCGAGAGGAGGTGGATCCTGTGGTTGAACCTCCTAGTGATGAGGATATGGGAGGAGATCCTATGATCGAGTCTCCTGGGGCTGCAGCTGTGGCTGAGGCGGATCTACCCCAGGAGGAGGAGATTGCCAGTTCCGAGTCTTCGGAGACTTCCGCGTGTAAGGCAGATTAGGCTAGTAGGGTTGGAAGTAGTGTTTTTGTGTACCCTTCTTTTGTGAGAGAAACTGTTAGAGTGGTTCTTGTTCCTGTAAATGCATGCTATCGTAACTGTTTTGATTGCTACTTTCGTGTTTGCTTTTGGTTGTGACTTTTGTGTCTCTTTTGTATAAGCATGCTCATCTGATGTACTCATACACTTTTCTAATCTGAATATAAAATATTTCGATTATCTTTAGAGTTTGACTTGCTAATAATTTATCTTTATATTTATTTTAAAACGTTCGCCCTTTATAAGACTAATGGAAGGTAGAAGAAGTCGAGGGCGAGGAGCTAGACAATCTCATAATGTGGAAGGCGACTGAGAGTCGGGCACCGACCAAAATCATGGATCTAGAGGTGAGGTTGGGGAACAAGTGGCTACTGCCTTTAACCGAATAGCAGATATTCTGGAACGTTTGGCTAACTAGCTAGGTCATGGAAATGTAAACCATCCTGTAAACCCAGAGGGTGGGGAGGACAGAACTCTAGAGCGCTTCTAGAGGTTTTCCCCACCTAAGTTCTCTGGAGGGTCCGATTTAAAAATGGCTGAGGGATGGTTAGAAAGAATTGTTGATATTTTTGCTGTTCTAAATTACACGGAGAAGAGGCAAGTGGCCTTTGCCATGTTTCAATTCGACAGAGCTGCCCGATCCTAGTGGAACATGATAAGGGCCAAATGGGATAGAGAACAAACTCCTAAGACTTGGGTAGACTTTAATCGGGAGTTTAATGCTAAATTCCTCCATCCACTAATCCAAGAGAAAAGGGAAGATGATTTCATCAAGTGTAAGCAAGGATTGCTAAGTGTCGCGGAGTACGAGACACTATTCATCAAGTTGTCAAAATTCGCCCCTGAGTTGGTGGCGATCAAATAGAGGAGGATAAGAAGGTTTATTTAAGGTTTAAATGTGAAAATACAAGAAGGTCTAGCAGTGGCCCAAATCACCAGTTTTAGTGATGCAATTGAGAGGGCTCAGAGAATTGAATGTGCAAATGCTCAAGTGAGGGCTTTTAATGCAATAAAAAAGAATATTCCTAGTGGTAGCCGTGGTCCAGTGGACGCGAATGCTCCACCTCCCAAGTTTGGGAGAGGAATGAGTGGAGTGAACGCCTCGGGAGTCCCGAGAGGAACGATGACTAGAGGAACTACGTTGAGAGGGGCATTATCTAGAGAGACACCAAGTGAAAAGGGACAGTCAAGGAATGTCTCACAAGGAAACCAAGCATCAACTCCCAGTATATATTGTAACTATTATTGGAAGACTAATCATACAGAGGATAGGTGTTGGAAAAAAGAAACGAAATGCTTGAAGTGTGGAAGTAGTGATCATCAGCTGGCTACGTGTCCTAAGGCTCAAGAGAGAAGTGGAGTTTGTCAGATGGACAAGCCAACCCCCAGTCAAGTTAGTACAGTGGGGAATCAACCGAAAGTTCCAGTTAGGATTTATACCCTGGATCATCAGCAAGTTTCCAATCCAACGGAAGCTGTCGAAGGTACTATCCCTATTTTTTATTGTTTAGCTAAAGTCTTAGTTGATCCTGGTGCTTCACATTCGTTTTTTATCCTGCTTTTATGTGTGAGGTAGATGTAAATCCGGCTAGATTACCTTATGATTTATAGGTTAGAACACGTACGAAAAACCAAAGTCTGATTACGAATTTGGTGTTTAGGAACTGTGAAATTTGAGTTGGAGAAATAAGTTATTAGTAGACCTAATGAGTTTGGACATCAAAGGGTATGATGTTATTATAAGGATGGATTGTTTAGCCCGATATCATGCTAACTTGAACTGTAGGACGAAAATTAAGGAATTTTGCATTTCGGGGGAAGCAATGTTACAATTGGATGTGAAGGGAAGATTAGATTCGTCTGCCCTCATTTCGGGACTTCGGGTTAGAAAATGAATAAGTAAGAGAGTTCAAGATTATTTGGCATTTCTAATAAATTCTGTAGACACCAAATTTTGAATAATTTGTATGTGGCATCTATTTCATGATTTTGTTTGTTTTAGATTGTTTGCATTCTAGTTCGTTATTGTTTGTTTCTCATTTTTAGTGGTTATTTTATTTTAGTTCATTTTTGGCCCTTTTAGTTGATCTATTTCATTTGTCATTTATTCTTGTTTGTCTTTTTAGTTTTATTTACTTTTAGTTTTAGTTTTTAAATTTTAAGTTAGCATAGAGTTGCTAGAGAGAAAAAGAAAATTTGTTCACAAAAATATGTTTATTTATTTAAATTCAACCTTTTTGCACTTTAGTTATTTTTATTAAGTTATTTTGAAAAAAAGAGAAAAAAAGGGAAAAATGAAGAAAATTTGAAAAATGGACATTTTTGTTGTTTTTATTTATTTAGTTTGTTTATTTATTTATTTGTTTTCATTCTTATTATTATTACATGGTTTTGTCATTTTGTTATTATTATTATTATTATTATTTATATTATGTATTTATTAAGTTAAAAAAAAAAAAAACCAACGCGCAGCATGCAAGCTGCGTTTTTGCAGCAGCTTGCAAGTGAACTTTGGGGAGATCCTTAGTTGCAAATATAGCAGAAGATCCTAGGGTTGGAGGCTGCCCATATAAAAGCCAAGGGGTAACAGCCGCAGCCAGAAGAGTTTTGAAAAGAGAGGACGGCTGAGTTTGGGATCAAGAGCAAAAGAAAGAGAAAACAGAAGAAGCTGAGAGAGGTCTCAGCAAAGTAAAACCAAAGAAAGATTGGGAATTTGAAGAAACCGACGGGCAAGAAAAAGCGAACCTGGGAAAACTTGGAGGAAAGCTTCGGCAAGGAGAAAACAGCGACAAAGGGGAGAGTTTTTGGATGGCTGGAAAATGAAAAGGGTAGTAGGAAGGAGCTTCCGTGAGAAAGAGTCTGAGACTTGGGAGAGGATTGAAGGGGATAGAGAGAGAGGGACAGCCACAGGAAAAGAAAAGGAGAACCAGCAAAAGAAAGGTGAGCTTGGAGAGGCTTTGGACGGCTGGCAAAGGTGGAGGAAAAAACAGAGTAAGAGTGAGGCATAGAAAAGATTACGGGAAAAGAGAAAGAAAAACTGGGAAAGGCTGTCTCGTTGAAGTCGGCGTCTATACGCTCTCTCTTCGATTTTTCTTTGCGCACGGAACTTCATAAAGTGCTAAAGGTAATCCCTTTTGTTTCATATCTCCAAGCAAGCCCAGCAGATTGTATATTCTTTCTTTTTTTCATTAGATTTGCATAATTTTTAATCTGGTCCACAAGTTTACGGTAGGAAGTTGCAAGTTTGACATGTTTTGATATGATGTGTTCATCTTGTTTTGATGTTCTGGGTTTGCTTTCTGGATTGAAGATTTAGAGGTTGTTTTGTCGGGAAAATTAGCTTTGTTTGAGTGTTTTTGATCATGCACGTTTTGTCTTGTATTCTATCTCTTCATGGCTGTTTTGACGATAAAATTGCTGAAAAGAATGGAATTTCTGGGATGGATTTTTGTATGTTGAAGTATTGGATGTTGTTTTCTTGCTAGAAATCTGAAAGCTTACGATGTTGGTTCTGGTGATGTTGGTTAAATGGTGCTAAAGGTTTGTAATTGAGTCTGAAGCCTACGCACGAAAATGAAAAAGTCTTTGCTGCAATCAGAATTGTCTAAGGCATTTTTACGAATAGGAAGGTTTTCAAACCATTTTTGAATGAAGGTTTTCTAGAGCCTACATGATTTCCTTTGAAATCTTTCTTTGTTTGGATTGTGGTAGCCATGTATTTCATTGCATAGGTTAAAGTTAGGATTTTTGATTGAAAAGTTTTGATCGAAGTAGTGTGCTTGGGTCTGAAAGTCGCGTCAGAAATGAACGGCAACAGGCTTGCACTTTGGCTACTGATTTTGGGGGAGCCAAGTTCTGGAAAATACATGTTTCAGTCCCTCTCTATCCCCGAATTCCCTTGTTTGCTTGTCTAAGTGTGCATTCATGGTGAACATAGTGAATCTTGGGTTGCAAAACTTTCTGCTTTTCTTGATGAAGCTGCGGCAATGTTGCAATTAGAAAATGCAGAAATGTTTTGATGTTTGTGACTTGTCTCTGGTTTGTTTGGGTCAGAGTTTAGCATGAATATGTGTCATTTCTGATGTATTTTGAATCTGAAAGTTTTGTTGGAAACTCATGGTATGAAATTGCTGAAGTTGCCCAAGTTATTTAAGAGTCATTCTCTTCAAAAACGCAGCAAGGAGAAGCTGTTGCATTTTCTTTTCTCTGCCGTATTGCCTTTTCCTTAGTTACTAGTTGAGTTTTGCACTTCAGTTTTCATGCTTAATTTGGTGTTGAAGGGATGAGAGGGAAGGTTTGGCATTGATGTTTGTGTGTGTAAGGGAAAAAGTAGAACAAAATGCAGCAGCCTGCTTGTTTGTTGCAGGAACTCTAGCTGCATTTTTCGTTCTTTCTTTGTTGTTGGGCAGACCAGTTTTTCTTGTTGTCATGTGGTAATCGATGTTGTGTTCAATGGGATAAGTGAGGTTTGAGTTGGCATGTTTGAGCCTAAAATGTTTGAATCATGTTTGAGCATTTGCTGGAAAATGCATTTCAGTTTGCTGAACCAGAAACTCACGACCTTATCTTGTTGTTTTCTTCCATTTCGTTCCAAGCTTTGCTGATTTTATTAAATAATACTTCCAGCATGTTTCTCTCTTAGTTTGTTTGCATGAATGTGTTTAATTTGAATAAAGAATTGGCATGAACATGGTTGCAAGGAAAGAGATTTGCTGAAGTTATAAAATGTTGCAGCAGTTCACCAAAACTGGTTTAGTCATCTATCTTGCTAGTTTTCAGCATGAACTAGGAAGAACAAGCCAAAGTTGCTGGATTTTGTTTTAGCATTTGAATATTCTTGTTTTTCTGGATTTTTGCGTTCCGAAGAGGGGGAAGAATGTTTGATCTCCTTACAAGTTTTTTTTGTTTGTTGGATTGTGTTTGCATGGTAGAATGGAAAGAAGCCACGGCTGGAAATGAAATTTGTTGCAGAGAAAGTTTCTTCTACGTGATTGCATGGCTTTTGCATGAAAATGACTTTCAAAAATCGCACTCCAACCCCTTGGCTTCCATCTAATGCTTCCATGGCCCAATTAATTGGAAAACTTAATTAATTTTGTCCTCCTAACATGCCATTTCCTCTTTAATACATCTTGATTTGTTTTGGGTAGATACTTAAGGGGTTGTAGAATGAATTTGAAGGGTCTAATAATTTCTTTTTCCTAGACTTGTAGTTAATTTGATTTTTTGGATTCTTTGGCATTTGGTTGTTTAGCTACTAGTAAATTGCTCCTCGTTTACCTTTTTGTGAATTTTCTAGTTTGATTTGGTAAGTTTCACCTTAGATTCTTAATTTTATTTTATGTTTTTTAGTCCCTTAGTGTTTATAATAGTAATAAATTGGCCCTTTAGACCTCTTTAATTTTTTCAATTGGGTCTTTGTTTGTCTTAATTGGTTAAGTACGAGTAGTTTACTTTCCTTGGAATGCTTCGAGTGATTCAATTTGACGTTTGTTTCCATTTTCTCTGATTTATTTGATAATTTAAGTGGTACCTTGACCTTTTTATTATTTTGGAGGGTAAATTAGTAACTTCACTACGTTAGGGCGTCGATTCAAGGGAGGTACATTCTACCCCTTATATTTGCACTTCATTTGACCCTACGTGCTCCTACGTGTTATGTGAATATGCATGTCTACTTCGCTTTCTTGCCTTCCCTTAATTCCTTGCATTTATTTCATCTACTTTTACTTTTATTTAAGTTATTCATTATGGGGTATGTGTACACCTCTTGGCTTGTAATAGATAGGGCTTGGCGAGCTTTCTTGTCCATTTTCCCTTTCTCCCCTTTGTTTTAGTTAGCAAATGTAATAAGTTCATTGCTTGCTTTCGTTGCTACGTGTTTAATCGCTTTATTAGGTCCTTGCATCTAGTCAAGCATGCTAAGTGTTATGTGCTACGTGTTTATAAGTGATTCGCATGTCTACTCGCTTTTTATAGTCATGAATGAATGTGATGAATGAATGGACGTCACCACACTAGTCCAATGCTAGTTGTGGCCCCCTTTCCCGTCACCACACTAGTCCAACGCTAGTTGTGGTTCATTGTTCCGTTTCCACTAGTCCAATGCTAGTAGAAATTCATAGAAAGAGCTAGTCCAATGCTAGACCCAATAAGCCATTTCCCCTTTCGATAGTGCATATTTGCATGTTCACTACATGTCATGCATTTTTCTTAGTTTTATCATTTGGCATGCTCCTCGAACCCCTTTTCCCTCCATTTTAGGATTTTTGCATTTCATACTAGTTATAGGGTTCATTTGCTTGAGAGTCCCCTTAAATATGGGATATAGACGAGTGTGGCTTTTTCTAAGCTTTAGCACGTTTGTATTCCCTCTATAAAAGGGCAAATTGAGTCACGATTTAGGTCTCCCCGTACCCAATATGCATGAATTCCCTAGGCTCATGCATTTTTAAATCCACTCTACCATTTTATACCCTCATCACACTTTCATTTTTCCTCCCATTTTGCACACGTGCACCTTTATGTTTCTTCACTTGCACATGAACACTTTTATCATCACTTGCACACATGCACCTTGCCCACTCACGTGCACATTTTCATTTACATATTTATTGTTTTTTATTACTTTTTCAAACTCATGTCCTCACATTGCATACATGCATTCCATTCATTTGCATCCCACTCGCATTATTCGTGACTTCTTCAAAGGATCATTATTGGGCTTCACAATTAATGTGATTGGCACCACTCAACCTTTGAAGAGAAATTTCCCCCAATACTCCTAGGTCTAGGGTTTGCATTCATATAGTACATCCAAATGTAATAAATTCTTTGGTTAAAACAAGAAAATCTTTGATTAAATCTCACAACTAGCCTTGGCTAGGTCGAAGGGGTGCCTTGGATTTTTATCCTTGCCTTCCCCTTCGTCAAATGTGACTCCCGAACCTTTTTCGTTGGTTTACGTGGACTAGGAGTCGTTTAAAAGGGGTTTCTTACTATTTTTTCCTATTTTTTCTTTAAAAATTCATTTTTTGGTGACTTGGTACACCCTAACTCTATACCAAGTGGCGACTCTGTATTTTGTTTCAAAAAACCCTTTTTAAACTATAATTTTGGGTCAGATCGTCGCATTCTCAAATCCCCATTTAGACCCACTTTTCTTTTTCCAATCACAAATTGAATCAAAAAATACATTTTTAAACCATTTATTTATTTATCAAAAAATGGGGCGCGACAAATTCTCCAAGTGATAAAATGAAGTTGGAAGATGTGCCAATAATGAGAGATTATCCCGATGTTTTTCCTGAGGAATTAGAATCCTTAACTCTCGAGCGAGATGTGGAGTTTAAGATTGATTTAGTGCCAGGAACAGCTCCCATTTCTCAAACTCCGTATCGGATAGTCCCTGTGGAACTTAAGGAGTTAAAAATTTAACTACAAGATTTGTTAGAGCGGGGATTCATTAGGGAAAGCGATTCACCTCGGGGAGCGTGCGTATTATTTGTCAAGAAAAAAGATGGGAGTTTGAGATGTGCATAGACTACCAAGAGTTGAATAATGTAATAATAAAGAACAATTATCCTTTACCGCTTATTGATGAACTGTTTGATCAGTTGTAAGGGTCGATAGTATTTTCTAAGTTAAACCTTAGGCAAAGATATTATTAGTTAAGAATTAGGAAGGAAGATGTACCAAAAATTGCTTTTAACTCGAGGTATGAGCACTTTGAGTTTGTGGTGATGCCCTTCGAATTGACTAATGCTCCTATCGCATTTATGGACTTAATGCAGCGAGTCTTTAAACCATATTTAGATCAGTTTGTGGTGGTGTTTATAGATGACATTTTGGTATATTTTAAAACTTGAGAAGATCATGCCCAACACTTGAAGATAGTGCTACAAACCTTAAGAGAGCAACAATTGTATGCTAAATTTACTAAGTGCGAATTCTTGTTGGAGGAAATATTCTTTTTAGGGCATAAGATTTCTAAAGATAGTATTTTTGTAGACCCAACTAAAGTTGATACCGTTACTCAATGGAAACAACCAGAGACCCCTACGAAGGTTAGAAGTTTCTTGGATTTAGCGGGATATTACAGCCGATTTATTAAGAATTTTTTGAGAATTGTTGGGCCACTGACTAATTTGACCAAAAAGCATAGCAAGTTTATGTGGAATCCTAAGTATGAAATTAGTTTTCAGGAGTTGAAAAAGAGTTTGACAATGGCCCCGATATTGACATTACCTAATGCAAAGAAAAAGTTTATGATTTACTCAGATGCCTCTAAGAAACGATTGGGTTGCGTTTTGATGCAAAGTGGGAAAGTTAGTGCTTATGCCTCTCGAAAATTAAAATCCCATGAACAGAATTACCCAATTTATGATTTGGAATTAGTTGCAGTTATTTTCGCGTTGAAAAAGTGGAGACATTATTTATATAGGATGACATTTGAGATTTTTACGGACCATAAGAGTCTTAAATATCTATTTTCTCAAAAGAAGTTGAATTTGAGACAGAGGCGATGAGTAGAATTTCTTAAGAATTATGACTGCACCATTAATTATCACCTTACAAAGGCTAATGTAGTAACGAATGCATTAAATTGAAAAACTCAAGTGGCAGGGTTAATAGTTAGAAAGTGGAGTATATTGGAGAAGGTGAGCAAGTGGATCCTCGCCTAGAGAGACAAAATGTTGTATTTGAAAATTTGGCATTAAAGTCTACATTGATAGAACGCATTAAAGAGGCACAAAAGAAGAATGATATATTGCAGAAATGATTGGAAAAAGCACAGAAAGAGGGAACCCAAGATTTTAAGGTAAGGCCTGAAGGAGTACTGAGATTTCGAGATCAAATCGTGGTGCCCGGTGATGAAGGAATAAAAAAGGAAATATTAGAGGAAACACACTGATCTAAGTATATAATACACCCTGAGAGTAATAAGATGTGCCAAGATTTAAAAAAGTTGTATTGGTGGGATAGTTTGAAAAAAGAAAGGGGTAGATTTGTTCAAACATGTCTTGTCTGCTAGCAAGTTAAAGTTGAGTATCAAAAACCATCAGAACTTTTGCAACCTCTAGAGATACTCGAGTGGAAGTGGAAACATATTAACATGGATTTCATAACAGGGTTGCCAAGGAGTCAAAAGGGGCATGACGCGGTTTGAGTGGTAGTAGATTGGCTTACTAAGACTGTACATTTCCTATCGGTGAATATGAAATACCCTTTGGAGAAACTAGCAAAACTTTACATGGATGAAATTGTGAGATTACATAGAATTCCTGTATGTATCATTTCTGATAGGGATCCGAGGTTTGTTTCACAATTTTGGCAAAAATTGCAAGAGATTTTGGGGACCAAATTAAACTTGAGTACAGCATATCATTTCCAAACGGATCGATAGTCGGAGAGGACAATCTAGACTTTGAAGGATATGTGAAGATCATGTATAATGGAATTCGGAGGAAATTGGAGTTACCATATGACATTGGTCGAGTTTGCGTATAATAATAGTTACCATGCCTTAATTCAAATGGCACCTTACGAAGCACTTTATGGAAGAAAATGTCGATTGCCGACCCATTGGGATGAAGTAGGAAAGAGAAAGATTTTGGATTCGATCACTATATCCTGAGTTGAGGAAGCATATGAGAAAAAAAAGATAGTCTGAGAATGGATCCAAACTGCCTAGAGTAGACAAAAGAGTTATACGGATAATAGGAGAAAAGATTTGAAATTCAAAGTGGGGAATAAGGTCTTTTTGAGAGTTAAACTCATGAAAGGAGGAGTTGTATCAAAGAAAGGGAAGAAATTAAAACCAAGATATATTGGACCTTTTGAGATTCTTCGACGAATTGGAAAGTGGCATATCAGTTGGATTTGCCTGCTAGTATGTCTAAGATCCATAACGTTTTCCACGTCTCTATACTCAAGAAGTATCATCCGAATCCAACTCATGTGATACAGTTGGAAGATATTAAAATAAATGAGTCGCTTTCGTACGAAGAACATCCTGTGAAGATTCTTGATCGAGAGGTAAATGATATGAGAAATAAGAAAATTTCTTTGGTTAAGATCCTTTGAAGAAATCATGACGTTGAGGAAGCAACTTAGGAGACAGAAGAGGAGATACAGAAAAAGTATCCTGAGTTGTTCGTTTAGAAAGGTGAGAATTCTTTTAAGGGGGGAAAGATGTGAGGACTCTAAAATATTTACTATTTTTGAAAGGTAAATAATAATGATGAAAATATATATATATATATTATGTGATTTTTCCAAATTTTTGGTATTCTCTTCTATTAAAATATCATTTTTCAACTTTGCTGAATTTTTATTTGTAGACAATGGAATTTTAATTAATTTTTAAAATTACCATTGGTCTATAAATTATTTTTGTGGCTTATTTCTATCCAATCGGATATTGCTGTATGTCATGTACACTTGAAAAAATTGGTTATTAAATGACCAATTATATTTTGTCACGTGTCAAGGTGAGGTATTCCAAATCAATTTAAATTGCAGGGATATTTCCACCAACCAAATCATATCATGTCACATGTCTATTGGATGAATATCTAAATATTTATTTCTTATTAAAGGGATAATATTTAGAGTTGTTTAATCCAGATATATTTCTTATATACTGCAATAGTTTGGCCAGTCAAACGGTGCCACGTCACGTGTCCCCACGAGTTTGGCCAATCTATGAATTACTTATCTTTTTATTAATAAATATAAAATGAAGAGATAATATTTGACTAGTACAGTCCTAATATGACTGCACGTTTTGCAAGACAAGCAAAGTGGTACACAGGTCTTCAGCCTCTATCTCTTGCTACAGTTAGAAATAGGGATCTCTCAATCAAATCAAGGACACAGGACATCCAGAGGCATCTCATACGCTCAAACATTGAAACTCCAAGCCACGAAAGGTTCAGGTCTTCAAGCTCTTCAAGTCTCCTATATATCAAGATTTGAGTCTTCAAAATATCTTTCAAGTTCTTCGAATCTTCCATCTTAAGATTTGAAGGAACCGGTGGTGGATCCAAGAACAAACTGCGAAGCCCTTGGATTGGCGTTCGAGGAGGAGAATCGAGGGGAATTCTCTACAAGTTCGAGAAAATCCCAGAGATTGTACCTGCATTTTTTTCCTAAATTTATATATTACATATTTGTCGTGTATTTTTTTTCTTGTCGTTTTGCAGACTTGAAATTTTAATAGCGTACAAATTTTTGGCACGCCTAGTGGAACCTTTATCGACTTGGTAGCCTTTTGATCGATGGCTCGTTCTTTGATGAAGTTGTTCCTTCGGCGCAGGAGCTTCTCACTCGTGACAAAGAAGGAAAGCCACTTCTCCCTGAGAGTTGCAGGCATCTTTTTTCCGCTTACTACCACTTTTGGACGAACAAATCCTTGCAAACTCACATTCTCACTTTTAACAGGCTCTATCTTGGTGAGCGGAACATTTAATGTATCATTCCTGATAAAAGAAGACTGACCTTCTTCTCTATTTGATCTTGGAATATACCGCAAAATGGGTACCTTGAAATCTTGACTTTCTTCCTTTATTGATTCTTTTCTTTTTGCTTCTTTCTGAAGGTAAAATTTGGCGTCGACAAAGTGATTCTCGGTCTCAGTGAAAGGTTTATCATCGGCAACAACCTTATTAACTATGCTGTCTCGGCAATATTTGAAACATTGATGCAGAGTAGACGGTATAATTTCATTCTCATGAATCCAGGGTCAATCAGTCTATTTATCTCATTTTCTATCAGGGGAATCAATTCCTGCCGAAAGTACCTTTGAGTTTGCTTGACAAGTTTTGTTCTTCGCTTGAGAGATAAATTATGAACGGCGATCCTTGGATCCAAACCTGGCATTTCTGGGTAATTCCAGGCAAACATATCTTTGAATTCGAGCAGCAAATCAACATACTCTTTCTCTTCTTCAGGAGACATACAAGAACTTATGTAAATTGGGCGACGGTCGTCACTTGTGCTAAGATTTATCTCTTTTAGGGCATCGACTGTATTTTTAACTCCCTGTTCAAATTCAGCGGGAGCGTCATCTGCATCTTCTTCTTCTTCTTCAGGATCATTGATCGTAATATGATGACAGGAAGCCATACTTTCTTGACCCTGTTCTTCAAAAATAGTTTCAATTCTTACATTGAATAAGTCTCCATAGTGCATGAAGAAATTGAAAAATCGCTTTCTTGGTCCGTTCTTCTTTATTAGAATAAGACTTTCTTTCTTGGCAATTTGGTACTCTTGCTTTTTATTGCCTAATCTTTCATAGACGGGCGGTTTCAAATATTTCGGCTGCTGGCTAAGTCTGTCAAACACAGAAGTACGCTTTGACTTATTTTCCAACATATCGAACACAGATTTCTTTCGACTTGTGATCTCCATTTCTTCGTTCATTAGTTACAATTTGCCCTTTTGATCATTATACGCACTGGAGAAGGCGGTTGATAACCAAGACCCATCGATGAACTTTTAATATTATAGCCTTTTTCCTTCAACATTTTCTGCGTAGGTGTTAATCCATGAGTCTTCTCGCCAGTCACCTCAGGAGGGAATTTTTCCAATGCATGTCTCTTATTTGGGTTATAACCGGCCTTAGCAAGAAGTCTATATGCATTTGGATCAAAACTTTCTTGAGTCCGATTAGTTGGTAGGGAGTAATGTTCTACTGCCGGTTCTCCCATATATCAAGACTTGAGTCTTTAAAATATCTTTCAAGTTCTTTAAATCTTCCATTTCAAGATTTGAAGGAACCGGTGGTGGATCCAAGAACAAGCTGCGAAGCCCTTGGATTAGCATTCGAAGAGGAGAATCGAGAAGAACTCTCTACAAGTTTGAGAAAATCCCAGAGATTGTACCCGCATATTTTTCCTAAATTTATATATTACATATTTGTTGTGTATTTCTTTTTCTTGTCGTTTTGCAGACTTGAAATTTTAATCGTGCACATTATTATTAATTGCCCGGTTATCGTTTGCCTAGCATTAAGTGTAAAATTTTGAAGTGGTGACGTGAAATTTAGTCTTAAGATGAAATATAGAGCATGTAGAGACTTTAAAGAAATAGAAAAATAATAGGATAATATTATTTGAGGGAAATCTAGTTAAAGATAAGATGTCGCACGAGGATCCGACACATAAGCGAGTAGATGAGGTGGTCCACCTACCACACTTTAAAGGAAGAAACTAGACTTGAGAGTTCATTCTCTTTCTTCCTCCCTTGAGCCATCCAAAATTTGAGAGAGAGAGAGACTTGAGAGCTCTCCATTTCCTCCTCCGTCTTGCTCTTGAAGATCACTTGGAAAACCATCAACCACCATATTCTTCTTCTTCTTCTTCTCTTCTTGTTGAGAGAGAGAGAGAGAGAGAGAGAGAGAGAGAGAGAGGGAGAGACCAAGAGAGAAGGGACATCATCCATCTTGTTTCTTGAAGAGTTGTGGAAGAAATCACCAAATAACCTAAAAGATCTTTGACCTTTCTTTAGGAAACTTGAAGGGGTGAAACTTGGAAGGAAATTATGAGGTTGAATCACACTAGATCTAGTTAAATCTTGAGGTAATAACCGAAAATCACCATTAATTTTTAATTTCTAGCCATGAAAATGTTAGATTCTCTTGATTTAAGTAAGATCTATGGTAGATCTAGTAAATTTCTAGAAGTTATACCACTAAATGTTTTAGTGGTTAAAATACTAGTATAACTCTTAATTTGTTGGTTGGATTCACTTGAAAATTTTTCATTGATAACCAAGGGTTAATGATTGATGAAGCCCTTAGGGATTTGAGTGAGTTTTTGTTGGTTAAATGGTTGTTTTGTTGGCCAAATTCTTGAGGAATTTTCGGTTGAACTAGCCGAATGTAGAGGGTTAATTTTCAACCTTCATTTTCGACATTTTTGTGTTTTTTTGACTAAATTTCACTCAAGTGACTTGGTATTAGGTTAAACTATGATTATATGTTGAATTGGAGTTGAAAGTTAAGAATTTTAATGGCTAAAAGTCATTTTTATTTCACTATTTTTGGGCAAAAAACTATCCGGGCAGCAATGGTAAAATCGAGACTATTTTGCCCTTGATTTTGTGTTTTTCACGCTTCGAATATTGGGAAAAACTATTCTAGATACATATTATTTTCATAACTTGAGCTTACATGTTGAGTTCAAGTGAATTTGGTTTAGTTTCGCGAATTGTTGGGGCAAAACTTATTGTCTCACTTTACGTGTTTATGGGAGTGATTGAAGACCGTGATACTGATCCTAATTTGGATTTTGAACTTTGATTTATTGGTGAGTTTCCATGCATGTTATCTGTCTTGAATTGGCAAATGTGACATAGATGTGAACTTGATGTTGTGACTGTGATGAATAATGTTTTGAATTATTGAAGTGTTGTGATGTCGCCTGAGTTGTTATCCCATCGACGATTAGTGATTGATTGTGCATGTTAATTCTTGGAAATTCCTAAGTCCTATAGGTAAGTCTATTAATTTGAGCTAGTGATGGGACTTGGTCGAAGAGATTGACGAGTCATAGGAGAGTGTTTTATATTCATTGGACTTGGCGTTTAGACTTGTCCCTTTTAAAGTGAAAACTATGGTATGCTCGAACAATGCCCATTTTAAGCGTTTTTGATTTCGGACCCGGTAGGGGGAGTAGTTGGAAGGAAAATGAAATAAGTGGAATTCTACATAGTGATAAAACTTATAAGTCGACGGAGTGTCAACTATGTGAAATAAAATCAAGATTTGTGGAAATTGGCTCTTGAGAGCCACCCGTATCTTACCCCCTTGATAATGTTAATCGCTTTATTTACTCGTTTTGAATTATGAACTTGAAGTGTAATTTGAACTGCTTTATGTGACTGTATGCCTTTTTGGAGCTTGCTGGGCGTTAGCTCATTCTTTCAAATTTGTTTTCCTTTATAGGAATTGAGAACCCGAGTGAAGCCGCTGTCCGTTACGGTGTTGTAGATACCAAATTTTGGTGTAATTTCATTTACTATTTATTTTAGTCTGTGCTCGTTTTTTTTTACTTTTTAGTTTTTTAGTTTTTTTTGTGTTATTATTATTATTTTTAAGTTTTTAGCATAGAGTTTCTTAAAAAAAAAAACAAAAAAAAAAAAACAAAAAAAAAAGAGGGGAAAAAGGAAAAAATAGCAATTTTGTTTTATTTAGCTTTATTTTAGTCATTTCTACTTAATTTATCTTTTATTGTTGTTTGATTCATTTAGAAAAAAAGAGAAAAGGTGAAAAATGAGAAAAAACAATGAAAAAGAAAAATGTAGAAAAAAGATGGAAAAATGGCCATTTTTGTTGTTTCTAGTTGTTTAGTTTTTAAATTATTTTCATTATTATTATTATTATTATTACCTGGTTTTTGTCAATTTGTTATTATTATTATTTTATCAATTCTGTAATTATTAAGTTGAAAGTTAAAAAAAAAAAAAAAAGAAAAGAGAGAATGAAAACCGCGGCATGCAAGCCGCGTTTCTACTCAGCTTGCAAAGAGGGGCTGGGCAGCCCTTTTAGCTGCAAATATAGGAGAGATGAGGTGAGGGTTTAGGGTTGTCTTCCCCCATATAAAAGGATAGGGGGGTGGACAGCCGAAAAGAGAGAGGGAGAGCCGCAAATCTGGAAGAGAGGATAAGCTTCAGAAGGCAACAAAAAGAAAAGGCAGGTAAGAGGGGAGGAACGGCAAAGGAAAAATCTAAAAAGAGAAAAGGGCTGATGACGGCTAGAATCCGGGCTGAGGGAGATTAGAGAGGGAAGGAAATAGCGAGGGTTTTGTGAAAGAGCAAAAACCACAAAAACTTGCTGAGAATAGAATCGGATGAGGGGCTAGGGTAGAAAAGAAGAAACCACAACCAGGAGGAAGAAATGTAAGAGAGCTACGGTGAGAAACTGGAGGCGACGGCAAAAGGGACGAGAAAAAATCAGACTTGCGGCTGAGTTGAGCGAGAAGGCAAGAGGCTTTTGACGACTGAAATCTGGAAAGTGAGGAACTAGAACTTACGGGCTATGGAAGGATAGAAAGTGACGGCTAAACTAGAGAGAGCCGGGAGCATACAGAGAAAGGAAGGTTGGCGGCTGAAACGGACGGCAAAATCTGAAAAGGCAAAGAAGAAACAGAGGAACGGCATCAGAGAAGTAAAGCTTCAATCATCAACTTCGTCAGCGGCCAAGTTTTTCTTTCTTACGGTAAAAAACTCTTTCTTTTTCCTGGGATTTAAGTTTTAGTACTCAGATATCATTTTTGGTTTCTATGAGAGGAGTTTTGGTCAGTTCTAGTTGATCGAAGTTGGTAGGCAGGTCTTCCATTGTCTGTGGGTTGTCGGTTGCTTCATCTCGAATTTTTCTTGTGTTTATAGCATCAAAGATGATGTCTTTTGCTGTTTATTTAGTTGTTAAGCATGTAAGTGTTTGGGATTTGTTGAAGCCATCACTTAGACTCTTGTTATTAGATGTTAAATGTTGAATGAACCTAGAAAGAAGTTCATGTTAAAATCTGTGAGCTGAAGGAAAATCTTTGAGAAAAGGTTGCATTTTTTTTCTTTCTTTCTTTTGACTGATTCAGTCTTGTTGTGGACATTAAATGTCTGTTGTTTTTAGGGTTTAAGATCTGGGCTTTGTTGTTTATTAGAGATGTTAGTTGGGTTCGGATGAAACATGGCATTTGTATGAAAAATGGTAGACAAGCATGGCTGGAAAATTGCCGCAAGTTTGGAAACCAAAAAAATGCAGCAGTTTGGTTTGTTTTGTTGCAGAAGCTTTTTGCTTTCTTTTGTTATATGAAACTTGCATGAAAGTATTCTCATAATCCCTTTGTTGTCAAGTTGTATCCATGTTTGATTGGGGATAGATCAAAAAGTTGCATGAATCTTGCTTGCCGAGAGTCGCTTGGGGTGGTGGCAGCTTTTGTTTTGCTTTGTTTGCATGAAAGTTTTCCAGAGTTTGCATGATCTCAGCTTCAGTTTGTATGATTGGAATGATGAATGTTGCTGTTGGTTTGGTTTTAGATTAAGACTTTGATGTTTGTTTAAAAAGTTTTTTAGTTCAAAATGGTGTTTTGAAGTTGAAATCCACTTGCGGAAATGGAATTTGCCGGACTGCTTTACTTGTTGAAACATTGTTGCAGAAATCTTCTACGTAGCATGCATGTAAATGCTCCTGAAAATTGCACTTTGACCCCTCAAGTCCCCCTTTATTCCATAAAGGCACAATAATGTTCTAAATTCTTGCAATCGAGTCCTAAAATCATTGTAACTTCAATCATTGTTTGGCTCTTTCTTTATTTTTGGAATCTTTGAAGTGCTTAAACGATTTATTTGGACTTGAATGTTTGAGTAATGCTTGTTTTGGGTCTTTAGTAGATGCTATATTTGGAAATTGAACGGGTTATTCCGTTTTCTTGGTCTTTAAGCATTTTTTGAGCTCATTCAAGTTGCAATTAGGTGGGTTTTGGTGTTTTTGCTTATACTTTACTTTTAAATTGATGCCTTGACCCCTTTATTGTTTTGAAGCCATTTTCCTTCATTTGCTTACCATTAGGGGAAGGTATAATTTCTTTTATCTTTGTTTGTCTCTCCTATATGATCCAATGTGCTAAGTGAATTGCATGTCTACTTTACTTTCTTTACATTTCTTTAATTCCTTTAATTCCTTTCATTTACTTTTGCTTTATTAAGTTTTTTCTTTTATGGGGTATGTGTACACCTCTTGGCTTGTAATAGATAGGGCTTGGAGGAGCATTCAATGAAGATCTGTCGAAGTCATGTGCCTAGCTAGCAAATGTAATAGTTAGGGCTTTAATTGTCTTATGTGTCTTGCATGCTTAGTTGCTACGTGTTAATTTGCTTTATTAGGGCCTTGCATCTAGTCGAGCATGCTAAATGTTATGTGCTATGTGTTTATGAGTGTTTGGCATGTCTACTCGCTTTCCATAGTCATGAATGAATGTGATAGATGAATGTACGTTTCCGCTAGTCCAACGCTAGTCGGAATTCATAGAATGGGCTAGTCCAACGCTAGACCCTTAGGGATTTCCCCTCGTTAGCACATGTTTGCATGTTCATCACATGTCATGCATTCTTTTTAGTTTTATCATTTTGCATGCCCCTCGAACCCCTTTTCCCTCCATTTTAGGATTTTTACATTTCATGCTAGTTATAGGGTTCATTTGCTTGAGAGTCCCCTTAAATATGGGATATAGACGAGTGTGGCTTTTTCTAAGCCTTAACAAGCTTGTATTCCCTCTATAAAAGGGCAAATTGAGTCACGATTTAGGTCTCCCCGTACCCAACATGCATACATTCTCTAGGATCATGCATCCACTCTACCATTTTATACTCTCATCACACTTTCATTTTTTCATCCCATCTTGCACATGTGCACCTTTATATTTTCACTTGCACACGAGCACTTTTCTCATTACTTGCACACATGCACTTCATATTATCATTTCACATACCGCACCTTGCCCACTCACGTGCACACTCTCACTTACACATTATTGTCTTTTATTACTTTTTCAAACTTATGCCTTCACATTGCATACATGCATTCCATTCATTTGCATCCCACTTGCATTATTCGTGACTCCTTGAAAGGATCGTTATTGGGCTTCACAATTAATGTGATTGGCACCACTCAACCTTTGAAGAGAAATTTCCCCCAATACCCCTAGGTCTAGGGTTTGCATTCATGTAGTGCATCCAAATGTAATAAATTCTTTGATTAAAACAAGAAAATCTTTGATTAAATCATGCAACTAGCCCTGGCTAGGTCAAAGGGGTGCCTTGGATTTTATCCTTGCCTTCCCCTTTGTCAAATGTGACTCCCGAACCTTTTTCTTTGGTTTACGTGGACTAGGAGTCGTTTAAAAGGGGTTTCTTCCTACTTTTTCCTATTTTTCCTCAAAAAAACAAAAAATCTTTTTTTGGGTGACTTGGTACACCTTAACTCATTACCAAGTGGCGACTCCGTATTTTGTTTCAAAAAACCCTTTTTAAACTATAATTTTGGGTCAAATCGTCGCATTCTCAAACCCCCATTTAGACCCATTTTTCTTTTAAATCACAATTCATTTTTCAATCACAAATTGAATCAAAATACATTTTTTAAACCATTTATTTATTTATTCAAAAAATAGGGCGCGACAGGTGTGATCTTGTTTCTTTTGTATCTTGTTTTGGGTTGTTAAACTTTGAATTCGATATTTTGGAAGCTTGTAAGATGAACTCTGATTTTATCTTAAGTACATTGGATCGTATTTTGTTAGTTGGATTGTAAGTTGAATTTAGTTATGTTATAAGTTGTGGAATTGTTATTTTAAGTACTTTGGAAGTATTTTATTAGATCGTATGAGTGAGTCCTGGTGCGAGTTGGACAGGCAACCCGCCGAACCCTTTGGTTCACCCTAGGGGAAGGTGGAGCTGTCACAATATAAAACGGCACTAAATTCATATTATTCTGTTAAAAATGTAAATAAACTCAAACACTCAAAATTTACAATTTAAATGTATGCAAAAGAAGCATAATTAACAACTAAAGGAATGGAACAATTATAATTGAGGAATAAAAAAAATTAGGGACTAAATTGCAAAACTCAAAAGTTTTTGAGGTCAAAATATAATTTTATAAAAGAGTAAAAAATAAATAAAAATAAAGTTTAGGGGCTAAAATGCAATTAAATTAAGGACCGAAATGAAAGAAATCTAAAATTTTTTGGACCACAATAAAATTACTAAAAAGAATAGAGGTTGGGTTGCAAAATTCGATTCTGATTTGAGCAAAAAATAAGAAACAAAATTGGGCTCTCTTTCTTTCTTTTTTTTTTTTTTTTGCTTGGGCGGACTACTCTAACCCACAAGAAAAATGCGAGCCATTTTCATTGAATAAAACAAGCCCAAATTAAAGCGAATTTAAATATAATAGAAATATTGGGCTTAACCCCAAAGCCCAGGTGAAAGCTCAAATGAAATTAAGGAAACAAGCCCACCATAAATAAGAAAAAAATACCAGCCCAATGTTGTTTTTTCCTTTTTTTTTTCTTCCTTTTTTTTTTCTTTTCCTTTTCCTTCTTTTCTCTCTTTTTTTTTTCTTCCCTTCTCTTTTTTTCTTCTTCGGTGAATTGGCAGCTTTAGTGGCCAGACGCTGTCGATTGCCAGTCGCCGGCGATATTTTCGGTCGCAAAATTTTACCAAAATACACCTCCACTCGATTTTTCGTGTAAAATTCATTTTTGGCTTTAGTTTTTACCAAAAATAAACAAAAAATGGTGAAATTGTCAAAAAAGTCCAGTTTTTATATTTTTAGAACACTCTAATTTTCACCAAAAATCATAAAATTTATACCAAAATACTCCTTGTGACTTCTATAATACAACTATGACCTTAGATTAATAAAAAAGACCCAATTTAACTCGATTTTTCATTTTGGCATTTCTTCAAATAGGTGGTAGGCATGATTATGGTTTGCATATCTCATGAAATTTGATCGGCTTTGAACTTCAGAAATTTTGCCAGTAGTCATTAATCACTTTCCATGTTGAACAAAATAACAATGGACAATAGGAATTCACATAATCAGGAAGAACAATCAAGTGAAGCATGAGAGTTCAATTCCAAAACTAGAAAAAAAGAAAAAAATGCAAGAAAAAGGAGTTAAAGAAACTTCACCCTATTTGATCAAAGATGATGATTATGTAAGTTTCCACAGCAATTCCAGCAGCAACAATCGTTCTTCCTTTCCCCCATTTTCTTAGCTTGTGTGTGTAGGTGTGTGTAGTGTGTAGTGTGTGATTGAGAGAGTAACTAAGAGACTTTTTAGGGAGTTGAGGGGAATCTGTGTATTGTGTGTGTGAGTGTGAGTGTAAAAGGAGAGAGGAAGCCCAAGAGGATTTTGGGAGATTGAGGGAGAAGTTGGAGTGTGCTAGTGTGATGATAATCTTTGCTTGTTACTAAGTATGAATCTTTCAAAATAGAAATCATGAAGGAATAGACGAAGTGTACTATAAATTCAATGATATTATTAAAGATTTAGAGATAATTGGTAAAGAATACCCTTTGAGTGAAGAGAATAGAAAAATCTTGAATATTTTATCTAAAGAGTAGGAAACAAAAGGTCATGGCTATTGAGAAGGCCAAAAGATTGAATTCTATACCTATTGAATATTTGATAAACTCTCTGACCTCTTATAAACTCAAGCTCAACTCTAAGACACAATATGAAGAGAAAGCAGGGTCAAAATGAGCATCACTCTTAATGCATCTCAAGAAAAAGACAATCCTTTCTTTTTTTGTCAAGAAAATGATGATATTGATGAAAGTGATCTAGCTTTTATAACTAAAGGCATCAAGAAATACTCCTTCAACAAGAGAAGTTATAGAAAAGGAGGATCAAGCAACAACTGCAACAATAATAACTATCCCTCAAGCAACTTCAAAGGAAAGGCCAATCAAGGTGTGAATAAGAAGCAAAATGACAAGTGCTTCGACTCCATACAAGATAAGGTTAAAAACAAAATTTTGGCAAGCTTGTGGCATTGAAATGATGTTTACTCTAATTTGAAGAATGTAATTTCTAATTATTGGGAGGATTATATTAAGGTGTTTATGTATGATGGAAAGTGGGAACTGATTTTTGAAAATAAAATTTGTGTTCTAATTACTGAACATTAATCCCTAGTTTGAACATTTTTTTAAAATAACGGTGGATTATGGTGTATAGCTAGAATGAATTTTGTGTTTGTCATAGTCTACTAGATTATTTGTGTATGTCATAGTCTATTGGAATTGGACTTGCAGACTTCATTTTTATATCATTTATAACTAAGTAGGTTTGAAGTGATGATTGAAGCTAAGGACTAATTTGTGGCTGTCTTGGACATCAATTCTAGAATTTGGAGCTTGTTAAAGCATTTTATGTTGTATCATGGCTGTTGACTTGTCTCTCGTGTACTTGCGTATCAATTAATTTTTTTTAGATGGCATGTGGATGCTTGTTATTGACTTTGGGACTTGATTGGTTGTTGCTATTATTTGTAGTCTATACAAGTACAAGTGCCCATTGCGAAGCTAATTTTTATTTCCTAAGCGATGTATTAATAACTCTAAGATTATGAAGATTGGGATTGCAATATTACAACTTGCAGTTTATGATGCATTTTATTATTTGTATGATTCTAGACTGCTGTGAAATGACCTTTTAGTCTAGATTATGCAATTTTTGACATAAGTTAATTCTAGATAGTAGGATTTTAACAAACCTTAATGACCTCAAGTGCTCGAGGTCGATAGAGCTTAACTCTGACTCAGGTCTTATTCGGGTCTTATTGAGTCAAGCTCGAGCTTGACTCGTTTTATCCCTAGTTTAGATGCTTGAAGTATTCTATTGGCTAATGAAACAACTTTCAGACATTGGTTATGCTATCAATCACCCAAAAGAATGTACTCAATGGCCAAAACTTTCTGACTTTTCTTGGTTACTTGTTTGGCCATTAGAGAAGATCTTCAATCATTCAAGGGGTCTTAATAACTAAAACATCTTTGGAGTCTTTGGCCACCTAACCAGACACCTTACAAGCTTTTTGCTATCTGAAACTAATAAACCATTTTGAAAACGGGTTATTCAATCATTGGTATAGCCACCTATCTTGGACAACAGCCGAAAAATGAACAGGCTCATGGCTAGTTTTTCCAGCATTTAGTGTAGAGCTGTTGGAGGTTATTTTTGACTAGATTTTCACTCCCTACACAAGCCTTGAAATTTTTTAAATTAATAACTTGCTTTTCCCACATTTATTACAAGCACTTTTGATTGATTTTATCTAGAAAATACTCTCTTTGTAATCTTTGTGAAGTTGAAAGAAAGAATGTTCTTCATTAGAAAAATGAAAACTACATTTGTAACAAGGTGAAGTTAACTTGAGTGAAATTATAAAATCTTTGGCTTAACTAGAGGTACGTAGTGTGAGTAAAAGATGAACCCCTCTTGTGCAATTGGTATTGTCTCACCATCTTTTAAATAGACATTTAGTGAAAAAAATCCAAACTTGAAAAAGCTTGGGAGTAGAGGTAAACTTCAAAGAGGAAATCAAACCACTATAAATTGGTTTGCATCTTTTTTATTTTATTGCTATTTCTTAATTTTACTTATTTGTATGAATTAATTGCTACTCCATCTTTCCTTACCTTCTTACTTGCTTATGTATCTTTCTCTTAGGTAATTGTGGTTAGTGAAAATTGATTAAATTTGGCCTTATTTGCTTAAAATTTTGTTCAACCTAATTAATCCCCTTCTTAGGTTGTCTTTGGGCTTTCAAATTGATGTCAAAGCTTAGTCTCTAGATATCCAGCTCAACTAGTTTAGAGAAAAGATTATTGCAATCAACAATGCTTTGTTTTTTGAGGTTCGATCTATTAGTAGGCCATCTATGTTTAATAGTGTCAATTTTGATAGTTAGAAAGAACATATAGAAATTTTCTTATAATCTATTGATATAAAATTATGATAAATTATGAATGAAGATTCTTTTGAAGCCACCATAGTTGAAGAGAAAACTAATAGGCTTAGAGCAAAAAAAAAAAAAAAAAGAAGAGAATTGAATGCTCAAGATAAAGCTAATCTCACCGTTAATGCTAAGGCTATGCATGTATTTATAACTCTTTAGATGCCAATGAATTTACAAGAGTGAAGAGGTATAAGTGGGCTAAGGAAATATGGGATAAATTAAAAGAAATACATGAGGGTAGTGATGGTGTAAAAGAACAAAAGAAATCTTTGTTTGGTGCTTATTATAAATCATTCAAAATTAAGTCTTATGAAGGAATATACAAAATGTATTGTAAATATAATGTATTATTAAAGATTTAGAGGTACTTGGTAAAGAATGCTATTTGAGTGAAACGAATAGAAAAATCTTGAACGCTTTATCTAGAGAGTAGGAAACAAAAGTCAGGGCTGTTAAGAAGGCTAAGAACTTGAATTCTATGCTTATTGAACCTTTGATAAACGTTGTAATCTCTTATGAATTCAAACTCAAGTCTAAGGTATAAGATGAAGAGAAAGCTAGAGTCAAAAAAGCATTGCTTTCAAAGCATCTCAAGAAGAAAAGGATCTTTTCTCTTTTTGTCAAGAAACTGATGATATTGATGAAAGTGATCTAGCCTTTAGTACTACAGACATCAAGAGATATTTCTTCAATAAGAGGAGGTTTAGAAGAGAAGAACCAGGCAACAATAACAACAGCAACAACAATTTCTCAAAACACTTCAAAGGAAAAGCCAAGCAAGAAGTGAATAAGATGCAAAATAATAAGTGTTTTAAATGTGGCCAATCAGGACACTATATGAATGAGTGTCTGTCCAAGAAGAAAAGGTAGAAAGAAGTGATAGAAGACAATAATTCACCAACAATCAAGTTACTTATCAAGAAGGTAACTCGGATTGTGAAATAGAAAAAGAAAGTGAATTGGTTGAAATGGCATTCATGACCATTAGAGATAATGAAGTATTCTCAAGTTCTGATCTCATGGTAGAATTGATAATGAAAATGATAATATTAAAACTTTTGTGATGAAAATGCATGAGAATTTGAAAATATCTTGTGTTAGAAACAAAAAATTGAAGTTAAAAATAAATACCTTGTTGAATGAGAATTTTTTCAAAAAAATAAAAAGTTGAAAAAGAAAAATCTTGATTTTAAGAAAAATAGAGTTGTTTTTGCATGCAACAGGAATGATTTACAAAGTTGGATTAAAAGAAGAAGTTTTACCAAATGATCAAGGAAGAACAAGTCTTACTGAAAAAAATCGATAATTTTAGTGTTTTTCTACATAAAAAGAAACAAGGTGTTTTGAAGAAACACTATTTGATATGATCTTCGAGGTAGGGTTTTCTTGAGCCTCTTTTTTTAATTTGAGTTGCTCAAACGATTAGGCCATGGCCTACCGGAAAGCCCTTCAGCCAGCGGTTGGAGGGCTCGCTTCCCCTACTAAGAAGTTCTTTGCCGACATTCTCTCCTAGCACCCAAGAGGGTCTTCGCTTCCTTTGAACTCCAACTCAAAATAGTTTTCCTTCGTCACTCAAAATCCATCCATTGTCAAGGATCCTTCCTCTTTCAAGGGTAAATCAGCCGTGTTTTTTTTCAGATAATGACATTCAGGTTTTGTCTTCCTCGTTTAAGCATGCATTGGTTGGCAAATTATCAAAAGGAAGACCTAGTATGGAAGAACTTCGTAAACTTTTTCTTGGTATGGGTTTCAAGGTGGTGTATTCGCTCGGCATCCTTGACCCTCGCTATGTGCTAGTAAGGTTTGAACTAGAGGAAGATTACATGCGTTGCTAACTGCAGGGGGTTTGGAATTTCCATGGTTTTATAATGCGGGTGTTCAAGTGGTCGTCCTCTTTCTCAGTGGACTCTGAAGCACTAATCGCTCCAATTTGAATATCTTTGCTCAATTTGCCGATACAATTTTTTGCAAAAGGTCCTCTTTTTTCTATCACCCGCCTTATTAGAGAGCCTTTAAAGGTCGACGCATCTACGATTGCGATAGCGAGGCCAGTGTTGCACGTCTTTGAGTTGAAGTCGATTTGCAACTCGACCTTCCGGACAGAATCTGGATTGGGAATAGCTTTTTTAGGGAATTCTAGCAAAGGGTTGAGTATGAGAATTGCCCTGACTATTGCATCCATTGTAAAAAGGTAGGACATAAGCTAGGGGATTGTCATTTAAGGATAGCTTAAGATGTGAAAGCTACTACATCAGATAAGCAATGGTAGCCGAAGTCAAAAGAACAAGGTATGTTGTAGTTGCTTCCGATATTGAATATCCAACAAAACTCTCCCCCCTCGGCTACTGATCCATGCGATCAACCACCTGTCTTGGTGGAATCAGTCCCTGGATATAAAGGGGAGGGTTCTTCTAGCTTGTCGAAGAATGAGAAAAATTGTATTGTTATTGATTTAGATTAGAGACACCTGCGAGTGGTCCATCGTCTTTCACGAAAGATGTAATTCTAGAAAATGTGTTTAAGAGCTCTTGTCAGGTGCCCTGTTCAACTCTCATGGATTTGCAACACGTAGCTTCGACCCACGCAAGTCTCACTGTAATACATCAAGCTGGGGGTTGGGCTCCAGAGTCAACTAGACATGGGCTAAAGAAGGTTTCTGTAGAGGAATCTTCTCTCGCAGAAAATTCCGATGCTGTGAACTAGCAGATTTCTTATATTAGGCAACATCATGGTAAAGAGGATTGGGTTGCTAATGATCTCCAAGGAATTGACCTTCAGAGAGTTCATCTTCGAACGTAGCTTTCTTTGCCGCACTGTGAAAGGCAAATACAAAAACATGATAGACGGAGGTCCTTAAGGGAACTTCCTGCCGAGGTCTCTATTCAAGAATTGAAGTAATTCCAAGAGATGCTGGTTAAGCATCTTCATGCTGCTGATATTATGATGCACCCCCAGAACTTACAAACGGATGAGGAGCTGTGTAAGAGAATGGTTGGTGAGCCCCAACCTAGAAAGCATGGATGACCGTCAAAAGCAACGAAAGTAGCTCTTATAAATGAGCCCTATCTATTACATACGGTTGTTCATGGGAAAAGACGAGGGCGATCAGCGGCTGCTTCTAAAATTAACATTGGTAGTGTTGACCCTTCATTAGCTTTTGCTACATCGTGTGTCTAAATGGTTGTTCCTCTTAATATTCTTATTTGGAACATTAGAAGGGTCTCTCAACCAGATTCTTTGTGTTATTTGAGAGACTTGTGTAATAAGAATAACATTGATTTCTTGGTTGTAATTGAGCCAATTACATCGGCTTCGCAAATACATCTTTTTAGATTGAAGCTAGGGTTTTATTCTTCTCTTGATTTTTTGGGAGGACGGATATGGATTTTTTGGAAGTGGGCTCTAACATGTACGTTTCTCCCAATGGGTGATCAGTTAGTTAATGTGGATATTGTGCTGCCGTCATCATTAAAGATTTGTTTTTCAACGGTCTACGAGAAGCACTCTAGGACTGCAAGACGGCCATTGTGGGTAGCTTTGGAGGCTCGAGCAATAGAGATAACTAGCCCCTAGATGGTGGGAGGGGATTTCAATGTCATAGTATCAGTAAGTGAGCGAAGAGGAGGAAATCCGCAAGGATAGAAGATATGGAGGACTTTGTTACGACTCTGGCAATGGCAGGATATGGCAGCGACTTGACAGAGTGGTAGTAAATGCCGCGTGGAATATGGCTTTTAACTCTGTACATGTATCGCATTTAGCTAGGGGAAAATCGGATCATTCCCCTTTATTGGTCAAGTTGTCTAATGGCTCGCGGGGTAAATGGCCTTTCCGATTCCTTAATGTGTGGTTGAAACATCAGGACCTCTTAAATGTCGTGTAGCAAAACTAGTCTCAATCAATTCAGGCTAATGGAATGGTTGCTTTCTTTGCCAAGTCGATGAGGCTGTGCAAAGCATTAACTACTTGGAACCATCACACGTTTGGCCACATTGGTAATCAAATCCACATAGTTGAACAAGAAATGCCGAGGGTGTAAACCCAATATGATGAACATGGGGGGTACGAGTTATGTTCTTAGCTGGGAGAGGCTAGAGCTAGGCACACTTGATTGCTGGCTCTCGAACAAGAGTTTTGGCAGCAAAAGGTTTCCATAAAGTGGCTGCAACAAGGTGATGTGAACACAAAGTTTTTCAATGCAGTGATTAGGCAGCAAAGAAATATGAATTTCATTGCTCATGTCAAACGAGATGACGATTCTTGGCTGCAATCTTCCCAGGCTATTAAGGACTTTGCCGTTCTTTTTTTCAGCATATTGTTTGGGCATAATGCGGAGGTTGTTCCAATCGGGGGACATCCCTTTTACTATCCCTGGCATTTCTCAGCATCAAAGTGCAGATTTAGAAGTAATGCTGTCTATGCAGAAAGTTAAAGATGTAGTTTTTCAACTTGATAAAGCTAGTGCGGCAGGGCCGGATGGATTCTCAGTTTTGTTTTATCAAGTTTACTGGAATATAATCCATGAAGATTAATGTTAGCAATAAAAGATATCTTCCCAGGAGGTGTTCAATCGAAAGGGTTCACAAGAACGATGCTGATTTTGGTTCCGAAGAAGGAGGGTGCATCAAAGTGGAACAACTTCCCCCCAATTAGCCTGTGTAATGTGTCCTCAAAAATCTTGTCTAAAATCCTTGCTAATAGGATCAATGGCGTGTCGCCGAAGATAATTCATTTAACTCCATTAGTACATGATTTAACGATGATTAGGAGAAGTAATAGGGCATCAAATGCAAGTATTATTGATGCAATGCATGAACAAAAATGTGGATACCTTGCTCTTGATCTTAGTTTGGAATTGGAGTAGAAAATAATCAAGAAAAATTCATTGAAGTGAATACGTGAACTCCAGCTCATGTATTCCACAGCTCACGTATTCTCCCCTTTTTTCTGCAATTTGTCCTGTAACTTGCCCTACTTGCACACAACTTTCCAACTCAATTCCAACAAATAGTTTCGGTTGTACTTGCTCAAGAAACTCTAGGGAAGTGCATAGGAAGCTTTATGTCATTTCATTAAACACCTTTTGACTCTATTAACGAATATATAATATAAGAATCATTGAGCTTGGAGAGAATGGAGAAACACCAAAAAATGTAGTCTTAGCTCTTTAGTTTAGAGTAGTGTAAGATAGTTTTATTAGATAGTTTCATCCATTTCTTATGTATAGCTAACTTGGATGAAAATTAAGGAGCAAGATGGAGAGTTTGATCTCATGTAACAAGGGTGATATCTATTCTACTACTTTTTCTTTTGTATTGAATTTCATGTTTAGTTATTATATAAGTTTAGATTTTATTTTCAATATGTGTTTCTAAAATTTATGCCTTGGATTTTGGTTTAATTTTTTATGACTGTATTGTGTTAACTTCTTGACTATTTGGTGTTGTTATTTTGAATAAGTTATTTAGCACTTTTGTTTCTCTAATCATGATTAATTGGCCATCATTATGATAATTTTAAAGTGTTAAGTTTGCAATGAAAATTGAGATTTAATACTAATTCAAGAAGTGCTAAACCTAGGTAGTACACTCACGAGAGTAGAGGTGCACCTTTGTGGATTTAATGATTCATTTCATATAATTTCATAGAAGTAATTAACTTGTAACTAATTTCATAGCCATGAGAGTACGTATGAATTAGTTAAAAGTATAGTTGATTCACTACGAGGGTAGGTTTCACATGCCCAAGGAAATTACGTCATAATTAGCCAAGATAGTAGCACTTAATGATCCAAAAATTGCACTTGCATGAGCAGTTTGGAATGCCATAATTTAAGGAGCTTTCATTTACTATTTTCTTACACATTTTAGTTTAATTTTATTTTCTTCAATTTGTTGATCGTCTGAATAATAGAGAAGTTTTAGTAGTGCCAATAGTTGTCCATTCTTTTTTGTGGGTTCGATCTTTAATACCCTATATTCAATTACGACTTATATACTTGTAGAAAATCGTGTGTAGGCTATTTAGAATTTTATAAATATAAAACTTGACTGTGGATTGAGTCTAATTTTTATATGCATATCCCACGCTTGTCAAAAGCCTATCCAAACACCTGAATGGTATCAAACTAATTACTTACCTTTGCTTCAATCATTTGTTTTGAATCAAGTATATGTTTTTATTTGAGTATGCCACAATATCCTATGTCTTATGCATCAGTTGCTAATATCATGAATGCTTCTAGATGAGAAATACCTCATAAAAGAAGATGCTAAACTAGGTGTTTAATTTTTTGAACTATTTTTGTATGTTCTTGGGACCATGCAAGTGGATTTTTCCTTATTCTTTTGTACAAAGGTTCACAAGTTTGTCTTAAATTTTTAATAAACTCTTATACATAATTTAACCATCCCAAAAATTTTTGTAGTTGAGTTTTATTCTTTATTTCAACCAGAAATTTTTTGCCAAATTCTAGACATCTATAGATAGGTTTATACTTTCTTGGGTAAATCTTATGTCTTAAAAACACAACTTTAGTTTGAAATAATTTCATTTTTTATTTTGAGACTACTAGCCCATTTCATTTGGCTATGTTGAAAAATATCTCTAAATATTAGAATGTTTATCTTTTTTTTTTTATTCATAGCAACATAATATTACACACCCTAATAGGGAGTGCTACCTTATACATCAACACACGGCGTCCTGCCTCTCCTGATGTGAATACATGGCACCCCTAGTCTATCCATCCTGTAAGGATTGAAGACAATCTAAGAGGATAGGTGAATTAGGTTATTTAAAAACTAATCAAGTTATGAATCACTTTTTTGTTCAAATGAGATTTATCCTCTTTTTTAGGTGACTACTCAATGAAACAATTAGTAAGAAAGCAAGATTGCTTGAGAGTAGAAGACATATGCAATTAAAATTCTAGTAAATAATAAGAAAAAATAGCAAACCAATTTGACTTCCAAACTGCTCTTGACCTTGAATATCACTTTATAGAACAAGGTTTTTCAAGTTGATGAAATATAACCAATCTTTGTGTACAAAGGAAGGATCACTTTCTCCTTGCCCCTAGTTACACTCGGTCAAGTTAGGAAATTTTACTATCATTCAGGATAACCCTCACAAAGTTACACTATTGAAGTATTTTTCTCACAGAAGTAAAGCTTACAATAATTTTACACAACTAAGAGTACAAATCTTTCTTGTAGAGTGTTTTCTCACTAAAACTACTTTTGATATTTCGTATTCTCAATGTGCAAAAGTTCTCTCAAAGTGGTTGACCATGCACTATTTATATGAGATCAACAAGTGTCCTATTAATGTTTCCAACGGATAGAAGGCAGCTAAAAAGTTAACTAGCCGTTGGGAGTATCAGACGTCCGGTATTTCTGATTCTTACGTTTGACAGCAGGCAGTGAGTTTGACGAATCTTTTTCAATTCTTTCAGACGTCCGGTATCTCTGATGTTTGCATCCGAAAGCAGATGGTGAATTTGAAAAATTTTCTTCAATTCTTTCGGATGTCTGGTACCTCTAATGCTTTGCGTCCAAAACAGACAGTGAGTTAGAGGGAATATCTTAATTCTTTCGGACGTCCGGTAATAGAGTTCTTCATGTATCCGAAGTGCTGCATTGGTTATTAGCCGTCTGGTGTTGTCTTCACGAGCATCCGACAGCTTTCAAGTTTCTTTATTTCTTTCAAATGCTCTTGATCATTGAATCAGATTTGCTTCATAGTTAAAAATATTTCTTGAAAAGATATTAGTATCATCCCATTGTTTTGTAAATATCAAAAGTTAGGGACCAAAATTCACATTCTCCCCCTTTTTGATGATGACAAAACAATGGATGGAAGAAGGAAAAAAAGATTTAGCATAAGTTCCCCCTTATTCATTGCATCCAAAATTTTTAAGTGCCTTATAATGTCAGGATAACTCCGTATTACACAATGACCATTTACACAACAACATTCATTTCTCCCTTTTTTGTCATCATAAGATGGGAGTAAAATCCAGCAACCACAATTCATAACGTAGTTTTCATAACAAAAATTCCAATATACCAAATAAAAAATAAAATTCAGCAATCATCAGAATTCAGCAATCTCCAACATATCAATATCAGCAATTATCAGCCAAAAACAGAGAATTGGTACCAAAAGAAGTATTAAATAGAGAAATATCAATCGGAATGTATTAGCAATTCAACTAGAGTTAAACAAGATCCATTAGTACAGAGTACTTAAAACATCAAAAGAGAAAATATAAAAGATACATCTTAATATGAAGTGCAAATGCCCCTAGAGTGCCAAAATGGTGATCTTGGATGATCCAGGCTTTCTTCTTGCAAGACAAAACTGAGCAGGATCCAATTCATCTTCAGTTTCTTCATCATCTGCATCACTAGATTCAATGGCTGGAGACTTGCCTTTGTCTGAAGTCGAAGGGTCATAAGGAGTAGGCTGAAAGCTTGAGGTGTGGACTTCAGCAGTGAGAAGAATGGACTCAGTTTGTGGTTCTTTCTCTTGTGGAACTGGTGTGGACTCAGTGCATGGCTTCTTTTGATGCATATGTTCATCTTCTTGTAGGATACGAGGTACAAGCAGATCTCTTTTGTCCAGGAAAGTGGCTTGTTGCTCAGATGTTATGGTCATCATTAGATCACCTTCAAGGAAAAGGACATGTTGTTTGAGTTCCTCAAGTAAAGAGATGACTTCATGATTAGACGAGGCAGGCTGAGTAGATGATTTTCAAGGATGGATGAAAAAAGGTGAAACGTATTGAGACTAATCTTTGGAAGGTCTAGGAGTAACAGGAGTTTTATGATGACTTTTGGTTCTAGACTCCAAAATAACTTCCTTATAGCACCAATAACCATCAAAGAACATAATATTTTTTATTTCAAAATAAGTTTTGGAAAAAATAGAGGATGCATTCACTTTTGGAGACACTCCAGTGAAAGGTATTTTGAAATGAATAAAAAGTGGTCTTAAAAACTTTTCATAGGAGAGTTTTCTACGGTTATCAGTGCTGAGTTTGAGCAAAAATTTGCACATGACAAAGCCAAAATCAATTTTGACTTTCTCAACAAAGCAATAAAACATGTAAAGCTCCATTTTGTTATCATCAGTCTTATGACCATCAGTAGGAACCAACAGGTTTGAAATTATTATAAAGATGATTAGATTTTGAGGACTAAGATTCTCCAATTTTGCCTCAGCAGGTGTGTTAAAGTGTTTTTGAAAATAGGTTATCAGTTGTTCAATATAAAAATGGTGATAAGCAGTCGAAAACTCTCTATAAGAGAAAAAGTTTACAATTTTACTCTTACAGCCATCTTCAATTTGTGTCTTTAATACAAGATTAACAACTTCAGGAATGAGTATAATGCCTACTGAATTGACACGAGAGACAAGTTCAGTGTGGGAAGTACCCTTTCTGAGATTAACAAAAAACTGATAAAGCATGTCAGGGTAATTTGTATTGGGTATGGACAGAATGTGAGACCATTTTTAGAATTCAAAAAGCTTAAGGACTGGTTTTAGATCAAGTTTACGGAATTCAGAGGGAACAATAATTCTTGAGTGATGAAACTCTTCTGTGAAATCCATTCAAATCTCTCTCTGCCATCATCATCGATGAATTTGGGCAATGTGGTTGGCTGTTCCTTAGTTCGATCAGTACGTTTCTCTCTGGTAGTATGTTGTCTTTTTCCACCGCGTTTCTCAGTCCCTCAAGGTGATTTTCTAGTACAAGGCTCCACAGGTTCTTTATCCCTGAATCTAGTAGTGTGTCCGATACCAGCAGGGCCATATCTCAATCGTACCATCATGAAATGTAGGATAATTTGTTGCAGAATGTGATGAAAATGTGAATGAGATGGATTAAGTTTGCAGTTTAGACTAGAATGAATGCTCGAATCTGTCAGAGATGGGTGAGTTTTTGAAGTTAGGATTTCTGAAGAAATTTGGGTTCAATTGAGTTGTTGACAGTTAGAGAGGAGTTTAAATGCTGATCAGTTCGCAAAGGGGTAGTGACGGTATTGGTGAAGTCAATTTCTTAGAATTTGTTCTGAGAAGAGATGAATTTTGAATTTTAAAAATGAGGGAAGGGGAAAGGGTGCGTCCGAAGCAATGGTTCTTTTTTAACTAAATGAAGAAGAAGGCTTCTTTATAACACTCCTCTTCTAAGTGTCGGAAAGTCGAACGAAAAGAAGCGTCCGACACTATCGTTCGATATAAAATTTTTCTGAAAAAAGGCTTAGAACACTATCGGATGTCCGATAAAATTTGACCTGAGAATTTTTAGAGATTCTTTTTCAAAACATCCAACTTTGTTTTCAAAAATACAAACTGATTCAGTGGTAAGGCTTTTGTAAGAATATCTGTAATTTGATCTTTTGAACAAACATATTATACACAAATTTCACCATTTTGGACAAAATCACGAATGAAATGATACTTTATGTCTATATGCTTTGTTTTAGAATGTTGAATGAAATTTTTTGTCAAAATTATGGCACTTGTATTATCACAATACATAGGCACACAATCATACACTAATCTAAAATCATTCAAAATATTTTTCATCCATAACAATTGAGTACAACATGTACCGGCGGCAGCATATTCTGCTTTGACCGTAGGCAAGGAGATAGCATTTTGTTTCTTACTAAACCATGACACCAAACAATTACCAAGAAAGTGACATATATCACTAGTACTTTTTCTATCTATTCTACATCCACCAAAATCAGCATCCGAAAAATCACATAATGAAAATTCATGACATTTTGGATACCAAAAATCATAATTCAAGATTTTCTTTAAATATCTAAAGATTCTTTTAACAACAATCAAATGAGATTCTTTAGAGCAAGATTGAAAATGAGCACACAAGCAAACAGCAAACATAATATCAGGTCTACTTGCTGTTAAATAAAGTAAACTACCAATCATATCTCTGTACTTCTTCTCATCAACTTTCATACATTCTTCATCCTTGTCAAGTTTAGTAGATGTGTACATAGGTGTTCCAACATGCTTTGAGTTCTCCATACCAAATCTTTTGAGAAGTTCCTTTGTATACTTAGCTTGATTAATGAATGTACCTTCTCGGTTTTGAACCACTTGGAATCCAAGCAAGAAATTCAACTCTCCCATCATGCTTATCTCAAACTCATTTTGCATAATAGTGAAAAAAATCATTGCACAAACACTCATTAGTAGCATCAAAGATAATATCATCCATATATATTTGTACAATTAGAAAATCATTTGAATTTTGTTTAGTGAAAATAGTGGTATCCACAATACCTCTTTTAAAATCATTCTCAACCAAAAAACTACTTAAACGTTCATATCATGCTCTTGGAGTTTGTTTTAATTCATACAAAACTTTTGAAAGTTTAAACACATGATTTAGATATGTCTCATTTTCAAAACCGGAAGGTTGGTCAACATAAAGCTCTTGATCAATAAAATCATTTAAGAAAGCAATTTTAACATCCATTTGAAACAATTTAAAATTCTTGAAACATGCAAATGTCAAAAACATCCTAATTGATTCCAGTCTAACTGCGGGAGCAAATGTTTCATCAAAGTCAATTTCTTCTTCTTGAGCATACCTTTTGGCCATAAGTCTAGCCTTATTTCTCACAATTTTATCTTTATCATTTATTTTATTTCTAAAAATCTATTTTGTGCCAATAATAAGATGATTTTGAGATTTTTCAACTAGTGTCCAAATCTTATTTCTTTCAAATTGATATAGTTTTTTCTTCCGTGGCTAAAATTCAGTTTTCATCTCTCAAAGCATCAACAACAATTTTAGGCTCAAAATGCGAGACTAAGGCAAAATTATCCATCAATTATTTAGAGGAGGAACTAGTTCTTACCATTTTGGATGGATCACCAATAATAAACTCCTTGGGATGATTTGGTGCAAACTTCCAAACTCTTGGAAGATCCCTAGGTGTACTAACATCCATATTATTTTCTTCTAATGCTTGATTCTCTTGAAGATCATCTTTCTTTGAATTTTCTTCTAATGGAGTATTGTCTTGATCATGAATTGTGAGTTTCTTAAATCCTTCTTGAACACCTATATCATCATCCTCACAACAACTCTTGAAAATATCATCATTAGATTCATCAAATGTAACATATATGGATTCTTTTATAACAAGAGTCCTTCTATTATAGACCCTAACTCCTCTTTTGTTTTCACAATAACCCAAGAAAATACCTTTTTCGGATTTTCTATCAAATTTTTAAAGATGTTCCTTGATATTTAAGATAAAATATTTGTAACCAAAAATTTTGAATATCTGACAATTGACTTTTAAAAAAAATTAACTCACAAGAGGTTTTATTCAAAATTGATCTCAAGAGAACTCTATTTATTGCATAACAAGCCGTATTTATGGTTTTGACCTAAAAATATTTTGGCAAGTTGCATTCACTTAATATGGTTCTTGCAGTTTCTTGAAAAGTTCTATTTTTTCTTTTAACAATACCATTTTGTTGAGGAGTTCTTGTAATTGAAAATTCATGTGTAATTTCATTGTGATCACAAAATTATGAAAAATCATAAAATTTAAATTTCGAACCATTGTCACTTCTAATTTTAACAATTTTCAAACCAATCAGATTTTGAACTTTTGCAAAGAGGGAAACAAAATTTTTGAAAGTATCATTCTTGAGAGAAAGAAACATCACCCAAGTGTATCTAGAATAATTATCAACAATAACTAAACAATATCTCTTACCACCCAAGTTAACAATTTGTGTAGGACCGAACAAATTAAGATGTAAAAGCTCCAAAGGTCTTGAAGTAGAAACACATTTTTTAGGTTTAAGAGAAACTTTGATTTATTTTCCAAATTGACAAGCATGACAAATTTTATTTTTTTCGAACTCAATTTTTAGCAAACCTCTAACAAGATTTTTTTTGAAAATTTCTTTTAACAAATTCATCTTGAAATTACAAAGCCTTCTATACCACAACCAAGGATCTTCATTTGAAACTTTAAGGCATTTAAAGTTAGAAAAATCAACATTTTCAAGAATAACTACATAGATGTCATTCATTCTTTTTCCTCTGAAAATGATATTAAATTTTGAATAAAAAACAAGGCACTTATGCTTTTTGAACAAAACAAATAGATTTCTATCACATAATTGACTAACACTTAAAAAGTTATAACTCAAATTATCAACTAAAAGAATATTATGAACAAAAGTCCGACCATTCTTACCAACATCTCCTATTCCAATTGTTTTGACTTTGTTGTTATTTCCAAATATCACTTTTTCACTTGATTTTGATTTGAACTTGATGAATTGTGATGGATTATCGGTCATGTGTCTTGAACATTCACTATCTATGAACCATTTTGATTCCTTAATAATATTCATCAAATTTACCTACACAAGAGTTCACAACATAACATTTGGTACCCTTTAATTTTTGGGTTCTCGAGAGTTAATATCATGTCTAACTATCCACATGTATTTGATGCATTTTCTCATATTCTTTCTCACATAACAATTACTTTTCATGTGACTTATTTAACAACAAAAACTACACATAGTCAAAGAGTTACTTGTATGGACAGGTTTAACAAATCTTACTTGTCTTCTCTTATAAATAGTGAATTCATTGAACTAAAATTTAACTTCTTCTCATGAATGCCAAGATGAGGTTTTGATTCATTCCTTTGAAAATAGTTTTGTTTCTTGTGTTGGAACAACTTATTTAGATTATCCATTTTTCTTTTCAAATTACTTTGTTCCTTTTTAAACATTTCACAAAATTTTGTTTTTCTATTAAGTTCAAAGTATAGATCAGTCTCACCCTTTTTTAAGTAGTCATTTTCAATTTTCAGTTTTTGCTTTGTTGAAAAAGATTTGCATTGTTTTGAAGTAGAAAGCTAATTTTCTGTTTTAATTTCTTATTTCTAGCATAAGATTCTTTTAAGCTATCATGCAGTCTTTCAATGAAGGATTCAATATTATCATCAGATTAATCATCACTAACAGGTTGAGAGTTGCAAGTAGTTACCTTATCATCACCAATGGTCATGAAAGCCATTTGAGCAGATTCCTCTTCCTCTTCAACGTCACCATCTGAGTTGCATTCATTCCATGTGATTTGAAAGTTGTTGAATTTTGGTTTTCATTCAGCTTTTCCTTCTTTCTTCTTCTTCTTCATTGGGCACTCACTCATGTAGTGTCCAAATGGGCCGCATTCATAGCATTTATCAGCTTATTTTTTATTGTCCTCTTGCTTTTCTTTATTTCTTGTATTGTTGAATTGATTTGAGAATGAATTGTTAGGTCTTCTTTTTCTGAATCTTCTTTTGTTGAGAATTCTCTTGAAACTTCTTGTGATAAGAGCAAAATCATTGTCACTAACCTCCACATCTTCTCCATCCAAGAAAGTTGAGTCATTTTCATCTTGAAATTCTTTTAGAACAATGCTCCTTCTTACCTTTGCATCTTCTTCTTATTATACCTTAGTCTTAAGTTTCAACTCATAAGAGGTTAGATAATTAATAAGAGATTCAATAGACATAGAATTCAAATCTTTAGTCTCTTCAATAGCAATCACTTTACTCTCCCAATTCTTGGATAAATCATTCAAGATTTTTCTATTTTTCTCTCATAAGGAGTATTTCTTTTCTAGAACTTCTAAATTCTTAATGAGATCATCGAATTTATAATACATTTTGTCAATAATTTCATGAGGTTCCATCTTAAATGATTCATATTTGGTAACTAAGATAGATTTCTTTTGTTCTCTTACATTCTCATTCTCTTCATGAATTTCTCTCGGTTTGTCTAAAATCTCTTTAGCAAACCTACAACCTTGACCCTAATGGATACATTTGAATCTAAAACACTATACAATACATTCATAGCCTTTGCATTCAAGGTAAAGTGTGTTCTATCATCACCAATCAATTCATTTCTGATCTTTGGTCTTGGTTTATGAGTAACTTTATCTATTATAGAGGCATCATATGGATCTTCATTAACAATAAAGTATAATTCAATATCAATCGATTGCAAGAATATAATCATTCTTTTTTTTAACTCACATAATTGGATCTATTAAACATTGAGAGGTCTAATGACAGATTGTCCTTCAACAAATATGGCATTGTTAGTTGTTATTTTACTCCAAAGCCGCTTGACTTTAATCTCTAGGAGAACAAGTTCTGATACCAATTGTAAGGATCGAAAACAACCTAAGAGGGGGTGAATTAGGTTATTTAAAAATTAATCAAGTTATGAGACACTTTTTTGTTCAATATGAGATTTATCCTCTTTTCTAGGTGACCACTCAATAAAACAATTAGTAAGAAAGTAAGATTACTTGAGAGTAGAAGAGATAAGTAATTAAGGTTCATAAGATAGTAAATAATAAGGGAAGAATAGCAAACTAATTTGACCTCCAAACTCCTCTTGAGTTTGAATATTACTTTATAGAACAATCTTCTTCAAGTTGATGAAATACAACCAATCTTTGTGTACAAAGGAATGATCACTTCCTCCTTACTCCAAGTTACACTCGGTCAATCTAGGAAGTTTTACTATCATTCAGGATAACTCTCACAAAGTTATACTATTGAAGTATTTTTCTCACACAAGAAAAGTTTACACGAATTTTACACAATTAAAAGTAAAAATCTTCCTTGTAGAGTGTTTTTTCACTAAAACTGCTCTTGATCTTTTATATTCTTAATGTGCAAAAGTCCTCTCAAAGTGGTTGGCCATGCACTATTTATATGAGATCAAAAAGTGCACCATTAATACATCCAATGGATGGAAGGTAACTGAAGAATCAACTAGCCGTTGGGAGATCAGACGTCCGGTACTTTCGATTCTTGCATTCGACAGCAGGCAGCAAGTTTGAAGAATGTTCTTCAATTCTTTCCAACGTTCGGTATCTCTAATGCTTGCGTCCGAAAGCAGATGGTGAATTTGAAAATTTTCTTCAATTTTTTCGGACGTTCGGTACCTCTAATGCTTTGCGTCTGAAGTGCTGTATTGTTTATCGGACGTTCAGTGATCTGATGTTTTGCGTCCGAAAGCAGACAGTGAGCTAGAGGAAATATCTTAATTCTTTCGGATGTCCGGTGATAGAGTTCTTCATGCATCCGAAGTGCTGCATTGTTTATCGGATGTCTGGTGTTGTCTTCACGAGCGTCTGACAGTTTCTAATTTTCTTTATTTCTTTCAAATGCTTTTGATCATTGAATCAAAATTGCTTCATAATTGAAAGTATTTCTTGAAAAGATTTTAGCATCATCCCATTGTTTTGTAAACATAAAAAGGTAGGGACCAAGATTCACACATCCTAATTTCCCTTCTAGCCATAGTGGATAGTGCATATAGCGTGTCATAAGTGGGAATATACTCAAGATAGTGGACCACCCTCACAATAGCTAATACATCCACCACTTTATTCGATTCGCGATAGCAATACAAGAGCCGAGAACCCTCTGTCACCAAATGTCATATGCGCTTCACCGTTCTTTGAATATTCCAGGGACACCGAAACTGTCGCTGTAGGATGCCAATCAAAACAGAGGAATCTGATTGCACAAATAAACGATCAAATCCCCTCTCAATGCACCAACATCTAGCAACACTGTCCGAGCTTCTACACATAGACTAGTTGACTGGCCCAGAAAAGCTGAGTACGCAAAAAGGAGCCCTCCACTAGAGTCCCTTAGTACACCACCACCACCACACACTCCCGAATTCCCTTTAGAACAGTCATCTGTATTTAGTGTTAGCTCCCTGCCCATGCCCATGGATGCTGTCCAGCGCAGACTTTGGAAACTATATATTGGCCATGACTGAGAGATTTGGTCCCAAAACTGATGAAACATCTGCCCATCCACTTGTTGTGCTAAATGAATCTTAAACGCTGTCTTCACATCCTGAAAATGGCCTAGCAGATGTCCTTGCTATGCATTCTGTTGCCTTAAAAAATAGCTTTATTCCTTGCCTTCCGAATATTCCAACAAATGAAACTTGGCAAGATTTTAACTACAAACTGTCTCTTGTGTAATAATTGAGATGATGCCATCCACCACGATACCAGCCGTGTCCATATGTGTTCACCTGGCAACATTAACCCGCACATGTAGTTAAAATGAATCCATACCTCCATTGCAGTTTTCGCCCTCGTGAAAACATGATCCAAAGACTCCTCCCCTGTAGCTTTGCAACAATAGCACTTAGATGAAAACTGAAACCCCATCCCTCTCAGAACATCATCGAGAGGCAGCCTATGCATCAGCAATCGTAACATGAAAAAAGAAATTTTCAAAGGGATCCGACCATGCCATATATGGGTGAACACCACTGAGCTGGGACGAGCTTGGCACATCTCCTGATATGTAGATACCAAGGAAAAGACTCCGGACTTCGAAGGCTTCCAAACCACCTCATCCACCCTCTCGTCTGTCGGCACTGGCATTCACATTACCAAGGTGAGCACCTCTGGGGCAGCTCCTAGGCTAGCCGCTGTCCATCCCATCTCCCATCGAGTATGAAATCTGCAAAAGTTAGACTTGGAATCCCAGTCATCTTAAGAAACAGTGCTCCATTCCCTAGCTAGTTATCGTACCAAAAACTACACTACCTATTATTTACCAGCCGCAACATCAACAGCTCAGCCTATCGGCTAACATTTAACATACGCTTCCAGGTTGGTAAATCTGTGACAGCCCCACCTCCCCCTAACGCGAACCATAGGGTTCGGCGGACCGCCTGCCCAGCTCTCGCCGGGACTCAGTCGTTCACTTTAGTTCTCAATTAAAATCGAAATAAATCACAGGAATAAATATAACGACAATTCAAAACTTAATGCAAAACTTATGTACATTACTATCTCAAAAGGGAGTACAAACATCAAATATACAAAGGTTCTCAGTTCACCACACATTCAACCCGTGCCAAGCACTAGGGCGAGAACCATTACAAAATCAGAAATTAGTCTAGGCTAGTCTAAACCGAGCTCTCGTCCTTGCTCGCATTCCCTTGTTAAGGAAAACAAACTAAAGGGGTGATCTAAAAGCTCAGTGAGGTTCCGAACACATAATCAAACAATAAAGCTAATGTATTAACCATAGATAACAAGTGATGCAAGAAGCATGACAATATAAAGCAATAATAACATTCATTAAAAGGATACGGGCTCACAGGGAGCCATTTATTCGTTCGTTCATTCTCCTGTCGTTCCTCTTATTCCTCCAATCATTTGAAAATGAAATTTTGTAAGCAAAATCCCTCGTTCGTTCATTTGTTCATTTCATTCACCCCCTCCTGGACGTTGGTCAGGCTCCACCAACCTACAAGGTAATACTCGAGTATACCAACGTTCACACCCAGGGTCACCATATCGCCCAATCGGATCCGCTTCTGGCTCAAGTCGATCGGTAACGAAGGGCAGGGCCCAGTTCAGCCAAAAGACTTACATCATGCGCAACTAATGTATCAATCATTAAATCATTGAAAATTTCACGTTTCATTTAGATCGAACGTGATAAAGTACACGCTCGCCTAGAAAATTCATTTTGGAAATCATTGAAAACACTTAACACATTATCAAACAACAACAACAAATCATGAAGTCAAGGAGAATATAATAAACAAGGAACACTCACCTATGTAGGCAAAACAACATGCAAAATATCCTTCGGGATAATATCCTCAGTCACCGAGAAAACCTAAGATTAAACGAGAAAGAATATTACAGCTCATCTAGCGCAAACAATTAGGTGAAATCAAAGAAACTCGACAAATGATGAGTGGAACGTATAAAAAGACTTTAAAGTGAAACGTGAACATTTGAACCCGTGGACAAAAATAACTAGGGTTTCATAGTCCAACTGTAAAACTCAACTCAAAAGGGTTATAAAATTTTTCAATAGAAACACTTGAACCAAAGGCAAGTCGGAATCCAGCTAGATAGGCTAAGAAATACTGTTTTCGGGATCATTTATATGGTTCAAAATCATCTCATATTCAAGTAGATATTATAGACTAAATGTCTTAATGAAATTCATGTAAAAGGGAGGACAAAATATTCAAGAAAACCCTAAACCACTCCTTTTTATTTGGGTAAGAGTAAGTAAACATTTGGAGTTTTCAATTGAAGAAGGATCATGTTTTAAGATGAAAAAATGGTCATAGTATTTGCCAAACGAAAATATACAAGTTCAAGTAGAAACTTAGCCCTCGAGCGAAAATTTGGGCAGCACGCCATTTGTATTTACCTATTTTTCCAGCCATTTACGACTTCATTGTTTTTCTCAATCAATCCCAAAGTCACACACAATATCATCTCATTTCAATAGCCATTCCATAGGCTCAAAGTCATATAAGTACAAAATCAAGCTAACGACATGTGCGGAAATGAAGTTTAGCAAAAGGACAGATTTGACGTGGTTTTACGTAATGGACACAACCAAGGCTACGCTTGTCGGATTGAGGTGCAATTTATACCATTTTGAAGCTAAGACAAATAGCTATAACTTTGATGAAGACTACTTAGTCCAGTTCTCACCCTAACTACGTCAAATTTACCAAAACAACTCCAGATTTTCCAGTTTGAAGCTCACTATGAAATTCAACTAGCAGTCTTGATTCATTCACTCATATCTCAGTACACACAACTCCAATTCAAGTAATTCCAAATCCATTTGAAAGCTAAGATACAAGGCTATAATTCTTAAGAAAACATCAACAACTAATTCGATAATATTCCTGGTCAAACTAACCACTTACATAAGCTGATTATCAGTTTCAGACAGAAACAGGATAGCAAGGGTATTTTAGTCTTTTCACAGGTTACATTGCTCCGATTGAGCTGAATTTTTATAGGAAACTACAAAACAGCATTTCCTACAACTTTCATGTTTCGGACAAGAGCTGATTCGGCTTCCATCATGGCCGAATTGGTCCAGGCAGAACAGGGTAAAAATGAAACCCTAAATTGGAATTCATGCATTCAAGTGCTAATCTTCCACAAAACAACATCTAAAACAACTAAAAACCACTAATAAGCAATTAATTGAAGTAAAGAGGATATTCTTGGCAAAATACTTTAAAACCACAAGAAAGGTAGGAGCTTAATCTTTCCTCCTCCAAAACAACTTCACCAACACCTGTAACCTTCCCTAATGATCACTTGTATGGTGTGGTTTGTGATTTGGTTGGTTGAAACTCAAGATTTGAGCAAATTTTGAAGCTAGAAATTGAAGAGCTCTCTCTTGTTTTCCTCCTCAAGAGGTTCAGCCAAGACACAAGAAAAAATGAGAGAAAATTGAGTCAAAATTGATTTTAGGAAAGTTAAGAAGGTCTTGGTCAAATCCAACATCCAATGGGTTTGTGACACTTGGCACCTTGCTTGCTTAAGCTTATCTCTTTGTCTCTCTAATACTAATCCATATAGATAACTTCTAATTATCTCTTAGCACCTTGTAAAATAATATCACTTTACCAAACTCTAACAAGGTGTCAAAAATATATCTCATTTACCGCACTAGCGGGTCCCACGTCCATAATACACTTCAAACTCAACGTACACTAACTCATACTAGAAAGATGATTTTAAAACTGTACTTACTTGTAAAAATGCATAGAAAATTCAATATTTCCAAGGAAAGTATAAAATATAATCAAGAAAATAAAATAATGCTGAGAAAATGTGAAAATTTTTGGGTTCTCACAGAATCATACGGCTTGATTTCTGCCTGGCATGGATGGATACCACTACAATACTTTGCCCACATAAAAGTCGATCAGAGCGAGGTTCCCACACTAAAATTCCACCAAAACTTGTACGAAAATGCCGTGTTCACATCTCTTACTCTTCGCAAGCCAATGCCTCCATCCTCTTCCAGATAACACAACTGAGACCACTGAATCCAGTGATACTTAGATATTGCTTCTGTAGTCCCCCACAAGAACTTGGCACAAACCTTTTCTAGCATATTAAATACAGATGTCGGTACCGCCGCAGCTAACAGTAGGTGAATTGGGATGGAAGATAGCACATGCTTTATTAAAACCAGTCTACCCCCAAAAGATAGAAATCTCGATTTCCACGACAAAATCCTCCTAGTCATAGTATGATAGACCTCCCCAAAAAAAGAAGATCTACACCGCCCAGTATACAATGGAAACCCTAAGTAACGAACTGGGAATGTCTGTCGCACAAATCCCGCGATGCGCTCAATCACTCTACAACGACTTAGAGAGGTTGACCTATGCACCAGATAGTCACACTTTTGGATGTTCATTCATTGCCTCGATGCTCGTTGGTACAGCCGCAACACAGACATAATGTTTCTAAGAAACCTCATTGAACCATTAGCAAAGATAAGCACATCGTCTGCAAAAGCTAAGTGGGTTATATGAGGGCAACCCCTAGGGACACGGAATCCTATGTAGCTAGCTTAGGAGATAAGGCTATTCAACCCCTTGACCACCTCTGCCTCAATTACAAATAAAGTCGAGGAAAGAGGATCACCCTACCGGAGCCCTCCTTCGACTTAAAAAACCATATGACGCTCCATTAATAAAGACCGAGAACCAAACATTAGATACTAGCGTCCACATCATATCAATAAAACGCTCCCCAAATCCAAATTTACGCAACACCCTTCTCAGAAAAAGCCACAATACTCGGTCGTAGGCTTTGGACATATCAAATTTTAAGGCTACATTACCCCTCTAGCCTTCTTCTCCATCCCCATCATAATTTTCTGAGTAAGCAAATGATTCTCCGTGATGTTTCTACCCTTAACAATCCCCGTTTGCTGGGGCGACACAGTTCACGGCAAGATAGAGGCTAACCTATTGGCCAAGATTCTGGACAATACTTTATTAAAAAAATTACACAGGCTAATTGGCCGAAACTTAGAAAAATCCTGGGGATTAGGCACCTTCGGAATCAAGACTATGGATGTAGAAGTAATAAATCTAGGCAACTCTGTTCCACAGAAAAAGCTGACAATAGTATTATAAATATCTTGTGGTAGAATATCCCAAGCAAAGGTAAAAAATTTACCTGTAAATCCGTTTGGGCTAGCTGCACTCTCATCGTCCATATCGAAGATGGCTCGTTTTACTTCTTCCAATGTCGGGCAGTCCTCTAATAGTCCATTGTCCTCTTCTGTGGCGATACTCAGGATTAAGTGCAACAACTCCGTAGAAGCAACCTTAGCAGTCGAGAATAACTCCTCAAAATACCGAACCACCTCTGTCGCTATCTTCACCTCCTCCTCCACCCAAGCTCCACCCATGGTCTTAATTCTGTGTATTGCTCCTTGCATTCTGCATTGCTGAATGGTGGCATGAAAAAATTTGGAATTGCAGTCACCATGTTGTAACCATTTAACACGGGCCTTCTGCCGCCAAAAACTCTCCTCATGTAAGAGCGCTTGACATAACTCTACTTGTGCTTTACTTAGTGCCAGTTGAGCTGCATCTGAGTTCTCCCTCTCCACCTACTCCTCCATTGCCAAAACCTTCACCTCCATCCTTCTTGCAACATCCAACATATTCACGAAAGCCAATTTATCTCACTCCTGAATTGCCCATCTGTATGCAACAATTTGGAACATAATATTCATGACGGAGAGCCAATGACCTCCAACTACCAGGCACCTCGAATCACGTCCAACAAAGCATTTTTCAATGTCCAAACATTTAAAAATCGTAAAGGTCTTGGCTTGCTATCCACCCGAGTCTTAAAAGAGATCTTTAGCGGCGCATGATCAGATGGATGCCTTGCCAAATGGGTCACAGTAACGGACTGCCCCACCCTGGAAATATCTCTATTTACTAACAGCCTATCCAGACGCTTCCATATTCTTGCTCTACCCCTTCTTTCATTGCACCAAGTAAAACTTGAGCCAGAAAACCCCGCATCAAATGTGACGATCCCATCTCACCCTAGGGCGTATCCCAGGGTTTAGCGGACTGTCTGCTTAACTCTCGCTAGGACTCACTCATTTCAAGAAAATAAGTTGTAACTTCAAAAGTAAAGGAAACTACAGTTCTCAAGTTCAGAAAGAACATGTACATTCATTTCTATTTCAACCATTCATACATATCCGAACATAACAAAAGATTTGAGTTCCAGATACATTCAACCCTAATCGAGCACTAGTGTGCATACAATTGCCAAAAATTCAAAAATTAAACTATGCTAGCCTGTACCAGTCTCACGCCCTTGGTCGTACCCGCTGTAAGTGTTAGGACTCGTAAAAACTATTATTTTTTACTCCTATTTTGCTCATTTAATTATTTATCTGAATATTTGCTCCGATTATTATTTTCTAACCTTATTAGACTTAAATACATGGGATTATGACTTCATTATATTTTTAAAGTGGCTCGTATCAAAAATTAATTTTTAGAAACTCGATTAATAAAAATAGTGAAAACGTGTTTGAAAATTTTAGCCAATTAGGAGTACAATAAGCTCAGAAATTTGGAGACATGTACAATGGTCCTAAAATAGGTAATTTTAGGTTTAAGTACTCAAGTGATAATTAGTGGTACGATCATTATAAAAATTTGTCGAAGGTTTCACTTTATCGCATCTAAATTGGAAATACGCGTTTTCACGCGCGCGATTAATTGAGGGGCTTTAGACCATTATTTTGGGACAATTAAAGGTGAATAATATTCATATGAATATAAGTGTATTGGAGGTTTAGTGCACTAGTGAAATAAACTCGAGAGGAATCGAGCACAAAATGCGCGCGTATACGCGTGGAGGAGAGTTGACTTTTGCACCAACTTGGGCCACACATTGAAGCTTCTCAAGGAAGCTACATTTTTTATCAACTCTCTCTCTCTTCCTCACAAGAACAGCTGGCCATCAAGCTGCAAAAAACAACACCCAAGTTTTTCATTTTTCATCCTCATTACTTCAACAAAAACACCACCAAAAGCCACCAAAATTTAACCATACTTAGCTTAACACTTGGAGAGTCCATCTAGCTACAAAAGAAAGGAGCATTCCACGGTTTTCTTGGACCAAGAGAGGACTGAAATTTCTGCTTAGCTCATCAATCAAAGTAAGTAATGATCAAACCTTCTAGTTTTGATTTATGGAAGTTCTAGTACACCTTTAAGCTCTTGTATTCATGTGGGTGGCTTGTTATTGTTGGAAAATTTGGAAGGTGGGCTTTATGAACTCCCACTCTTGGATTGATGGCTGATATAATGCTTGATGATGGTTTTAATGTTGGTTTAGTACTCAAATTGGTAGATTAATGGTGCATAGCTAGTATAAACCTCAAGGATTGCATGGCTAAAAAAGTTTCCAATTCTGCCCCTGTTTTGATCGAGCCCCTTTTTGCGAAATTCTGAGGGTTGGATGGCTTGTATATGATGTTTATATGTTGTATAGATGGTGTATAAAGTTTCATCAGAAAATATTGAGGTTTGGTTGGTCAAATGGATTAATCTTGCAAAGCTAGTAAACCTGGAAAATTTTCCCATAATGCTCAGACAGCCTTCTTGTTTCATCCATAACTTTGTACTCCGATGTCAAAATCAAGTTCCATCAGTGGCATTTGAAACTACACATTCCCATCTTTCCAACGGTATAAAATGCAACCCCTAGTTCCACCCGAGTAGCCCGTACCAACCGTTTTAAGATGACTGTCCTGTTTCTCTGTTTTCGTGGAACGAAGTTCAGAAGCTACAACTTGAGGCTCGAATTTGAGCTAGTTGTGTGCTGAATTTCGAAACGATGTCTTCTGTGAAATTTTAGTATGAATGTATTTTCCAAAGCCACCAACCATGCTTAATTCTGAGTTGAATTGAGTGATTTGTGATCAAAATACGAAACCTGCCTTGTTCTTGAAAACCCTAAATTTTGGGCAAAGTAGATGTTAGACTTGGTGTGGACTTGCCAATTGAATTTCTTGGAGTTAAAATACTTACCAAATGTATCACAAATGTTCCTAAGGTTTTTCCTATACAAATGAACCATGTTTGAAGGATTTTTCTTGGCCAAATGTTTGGAATGGAAAACAAAAAGCTCAAGGCAGTTCTGCCTTAGGATTTTCGAAACTTTGGTTAATTAGTTGACCACCTTCCCGAAGGTATTTTTCCATGAAATTTGATAGAGGGATACCCTTTATATAGTAGTATTATACTACCAAATTTGGTACCAATCCGAATCCGTTTCACAGCTCGACTATATTACCAAAGTTCAAGACTTGATTTTGGAAAACCCTTGTTTAACAAGGAAATTTGGGTAACTTTGAGCTACCATATCTTGGTACTCACAACTCTATTTCTCATTCCGCTTTTTTTGTTGTAAACTTGGATTACAGCACTAGTAGAGTTACAAATTTCAAAGGCTAGTTTCAATCAAGTGAATTTTGCCAAATTTTCAAAATTGGCCAAAAACCAACTTAAATCTGCCTTATGAACCAAAACAGCGACTTTGAACTCATTTTTGAATGTTTCCCATTTGGAATCTTAGAAATGTGTATTCTAGGAACTTTTAGTAATTTGGAAGAGGTTTTCAACGGTACAAAGTTTTCCAATTTTGGACTTTTAAAGAATGAGATACGATTTTTCAAAGATCTTGTACCAAAACTGAAATTTCCGAATCTTAAGGAAATGGAGATTTTTGAACTCTCCTTATTCCTTTGATGTTACTTGAGCGTATTAAGCTTGATTTCCAAGGTGAAACCCCGATTGCTTTTGTGCTTTAAAATCCCATTTTAAAACCTCGATTTACGAGTGATTGGGATTTGTTTCATGGGATTTTTCTTAGATTGTGCACTAAGTACAGTCTTTGTAATAATTGGGGATTTTGAGTGATAAATCCTTATTAATTGCTCAGGCACACAAGGGGAACTTCAAGAGGATCCCACGGTGGACGCTTGAATTTTGAGTGCCGTTTCTTCTTGTTTACTTGGTGAGTATCAAGTGTGTGTTACTTGAACCACTGTGAACCGGATACATGTTTACTTGTTATTGATACTTGAAATTTCAAAATTCGAGACGAGGGTGTACTTTATCGCACCCGTTCTCGTTTGAAATAAATGCTCGCACTTGAAATACTCGAATGACTCAATTGCTTGCACATGTTACTTGCTTGCTTGACTTGAAATAGTATGCTATGGCTGCATACGTCGTTGGAGTGAACCTCCTCGACACTCAAACATGCTTGGGAGACGCCCACATCTCATTGACGAACCTTGAACTCGAGTCGGCATGGGCTTGGTTGGGCTCCTTGGTAAACCATGGGAAAAAAAATTGAAAAGCCTGATCTAGTGAGAGATCTTGCTTGGCATACTCGAGTAGTATTGCCTTAAACAAATGATAGGCGGGGCCGAAACAGGGGTATGTAAGGTGAAAGGGGACAAGTTAAGTGGAGTTCTACGAACTAAACCTACCCGATTGACGGAGTGTCAACTCGTGGAGGTTATTGATCGTGCAAGTGGAATATAGCTCCTGAGAGCTCTAGTATCCTTGAATTGTTTATGTTACTTTCCTCGTAAATTGTTAATCATGGATATATTATTGCTCGACTTGTCAATTTGGGATTGTTACTTGAACAATGTGCTTGCATGTGTGTTCTTGGCCTCACGAGCGTTTTGCTCACCCTGTAGATTTGTTTTCTTTATCAGGTTTGGGCTTGGAATGAAACTCGAAGGAAATTTCTATTTTGAGTACTTTTGTGGACTTTTGTAGTAGGGTTCCAACTCTTTTATCTAGACTTTTGGATATTGTATATTATGGGATGTATTTGGAAACCCGTTATGGATTTGGTAATTGTTAAATATTGTTAAACTTGAACGCTTCCACACTAATTACATTTATTTTATCTGGATGTGATGTCTAATACCGTTATAAGCTTGAATGTATATCACTTGAGTCCTGGCGAAAGTTGGGCAGGCGTCCCGCGGATACCCTTTGGTTCGTTTTAGGGAGAAGTGGGGGCGTCACAGTAAGGAAAACAAAAACTAATAGAATGAGTTAAAACTCAGTGAGGTTCCAAAACTTCATACAAACCCAAGTAGCAAGTTGGTCATTATATAAAACTTGAAATATCAAAGTAACGAGCATAAGAGTTCATAAAAGTGGGCAATAACAATTCAAATTAGTAAATCATTAGATATATAACAATTCCAGATAAAAGGATACAGATGGCTCTCAAGAGCCAAATTCCCGTTGCATTATTTGATCTGAACCCGTTGACACTCCGTTAACATTTGAAGAAGCAAAATCATAATCGTAGATCTCCACTTTATACCAATTTTTATCCACAAATCAAACCCCTACTGGGCCTGAAATCCAAAATAAGAGTGATGGCAATACTCGAGTATACCGAATCCAGTGGACCAAATCCAAAAAATTATACAATAAACAATAAACAATACTTATGATTCGCCAGTTTTCTCGACTAAGCTCTTACTGGCTCGATTCGACTGACTAACCAATAGGGTGTGGATAAAAGTAGTGAGACGAGATGAGAAGCACTTTCCACTTGGATTGAGTGTGGTACATGCTACCGCTCAGCACTTACAAGTCAAGTACAAGATCTCAAGTAGTATTCAAGTTGTACACATATATATCAAGTCAATAATAGCCAGTAAATAGTAATAACTCACATTAGGGTAAATGCGATAAAGTATACCCTTGCCCGTCCAAACAAGTCAAGTATTTTTTCAAATATCAAGTTCAATCATGCACTTGGAAACACTCACCAACAATTTATTTCTTTTCAAAACCACGTCCAAGGTCAACTCCTTGGTTGGAGTCCAAATCTGTGATAAAATATTATTGGACAGTTTGAAAGCAATTAGAGTTCAAAATATAAGAGTTTCGCTTAAAGAAAAGCAAATAAATGAAACTCGTTGAAGTAATATTCATTTCACTTATCAAACTCTAGAAAATTCATGCTCGCTCGTTTGGTTTCAATAAAGAAGTGATTAACACTTTTAAGTTCGCAACTTGGTCTAAAAGACGAGAAAAACAAATTTATAGTGGTCGCTACCTTCGCCTTTTAAAAGGTACGAGTTTTGGCAAAAATTCAGCTTATGTACCTTTACTAAAGGAAACTTGAATACCCTAGACAACCGAAGTCCAATTCATCTCTGAATCACCGCTCAAGTTCAAAGTTCATTCACTTATCTCTCAAATGAAACTTTGGGCAGCATACCCTTTGTATTTGTCTAGTTTTCCAGCCATTTAAGCCTTCATTGTTTTTCCTCAATCAACCCAATTCAAACACTCCCAATAAACATATCAAGATAGCTCTTCATCTAGGCTACAAACCATCCAAATATAAGTCATTTCTAACAAATAATCATCCAATATCAAAGATGAAAATTTCTTAACAAAGCTGGAAATTCATCTTTGAACACTAAAAAGTCACAATCATGCCATTAATCACCTCACAAATTCCATATCCAAACTCCATTCCAACATAAGATAGTTGAACAACATAAATCAAGGCTAAAATAGCACACCCTAGCTGAAATTTTCACTAAACAACCCAAAACTAGAAAATCATCCATAATATTCCAAGATTCAAAGCTTCTATAGCATATTTAGCAAGAGTAAGAAAGATAAAAGGAAGTCGTAAGCTTATACCTTACAAAACCTTCTTGAAAGTGAGCAACCAAGTTATTTCTTCCAAAACTTTCACCACACCTAGCTTTCTAAACACCAAGACACAAGTTTAATCGGTTTAGATTTGTGGTTTCAACTCAAACAAGGCAAGATTCAAGGTTGTAGTTGGAGGTTTTCTTCCTCTCTTTTCTCTCCTAAACTCACGGCCAAGACATGAAGAAATGGAAGAAAAATTGGCCAAAAGGAAAGATAAGAAGAAAGGAAAATGTCGTGGTCAAACTTCCATGGATTGCCAACACTTGTCACTTCAAGATTTCTTCTTTTTTTTTTCTTTTCTCCCTTTTCTTTGGTCAATAATGGTGGCTGACTTAAGGGTTAATTTAGGTGTGATTAGCTGAAATAAAAGTAAGGAGATTAGGGTAAGAAAGTGGTGGTCAAGTGGTGTACTCAATTGGTAACAAATGGTGCACGTCGGTTCAAGCCTATTTTTCTTAACTCTCTCATACTTGTGTTTTAACTTATGATTCACTAACTTATTCTTAGCACTTCTAATCACACACTTCGTCTTATCTAATATTCACTCTAATCCACCAAATTTAGTACATACACCTCACCAACTAATCACACTACCAAAATACGCAAAAACCCTAGTTTACCCTAACTATAAAAGAAAAAGTAAAACTCTCGATTTTATTATATATTACAACCATTGAGAGAATAAAATTAGTAGTAAATGAATTATAAAATAATTTATTCAAAATAAGAGGGAATTATAAGAAAATACAAGCAAATTTTCAAGTCGTCACATCAAAAATTCCAGCATCCTCCATAAATGCCATGATCTCCAATCCTTCCGAGTTACCAAAGGGCCGGCCCCCTCGCTTCTCATGAGGAGCCATGACTATTTTAAGGAAGCTTTTTTTAAACCAAAAAGCATTACATTCAACTGATATTATCCAAAAGCAATATTAAATGTAGTTTTATATCTATCGTCTTCTGCTATTTATACTTGCCAGAATCCTGATTTCATATCAAATTTTGAATAAATGACTGATTTGGAATAGAATTAGTAACTAGGATCTTCAAAGTTTTTTCACTCTGTAAATAGAATCTTCAAAGACTTAATTTATATTACTTTGGAGGCTACAAACACTACTAAAAATGTAGTTTTTTTACTAGAACTCCTGGTTCATTAGATTAGAATAGGTTTGTATAGCTTATCCAACTTGTATGTAACTAAATATAGAAGTAGATAGAGGATGAAGATGGAGACTTTTGGAATTCATGTGACAAAAATAATTCCTCTCCTATCACTTTATTTCTTGTGTTGATTCTTATGTTTAGAAATAATGCAAGCTTGATTATTTTTTTTTCTTTGCTTTGTATTTTGCTCAATTTTTTACCTAAGGGATGGATGACTACCTATAATTATATGTGATTTTTTCTTGGTTATCTGATGTCTATCTATTATGCAAGTTATTTGACACTTTTGCTATTACAATCATGATTAATTAGCAATTAGTTATGAACACTCAAAGGTGTTGAATCATCAACGAAATTCGGGATTGAATAATAGTTCATTGGAGTGTTAGACCTAAGTTGTTCACTCACTAGTGCAGGGTAGCATCTTTGTGGTTTTAACCAAGTAATTTCATAGAATTTAATGAGTTTATAGCTAGTTTCATCTCCACTAATATAGGTGAGAAGTACTTATAAGTTTGGTGGATATACAAGCGAAAGCCAATATTATGTACAATAGGAAATTATGCCATAATTTAGCCAATGTGATCCATTTCATTTAACCAATAATTTCACTTGTAAGAGTAGTTAGAAATTCCATAACCCTAGGAACCTCTTTACTATTATTTTTATTACTTTTATGATATGTTTGTAGTGTAGAGTTATTTGCCTTAATTGTGATAGTCTAGATGATAAGGAATTTGAATAACACAGGTAATTGATCATCTTCCCTACGAGATTGATGCTTGAATATTCCCTATACTCATGTATGACTCGTGTACTTGCAGTAGTGGAAGTTTGAGCATAAAGTAAAGATTCACAACCAACCTCCACACTCGTATAGGAGAGCCTATCAATGATGATCCGATGACTAAGACATCTCACCCATAAAGGGCTATAGAACTCATTAAGAGATTAAGATTAAATCTCAACCTTTGCCTCTTCGTAGAACCACATGCATGCTTTGCACCATAGGGAAGGATTTGATGACTTAAGCACCATATTCATCCTTTTCACCCAGACCATTCTATCATTCATTTGTTCCTAACCTAGTTCTTGAGATCTCTAATCCCTATGTAGTCATGTCCTCATAGTTGGTTTCAATTTATAGTTTGTAGGCTTAAATTCCATCCCCCTTGATATTTGATAACTTTGTTCTCTAGTTGGAATTTTACTTGAACAAGATTTTCTCTTGATTTTACAATAATATAGTCATAATGTGTCAATATTTTGTGAGAATATCTCTTATATCATTGCAGTGGTTTATAACCACATTCATTTAAGTCACCTAAGCATGCTCACATCAAGTAAAGCCACTTTTTTCAATTTTTTCTTCCTTCAGTAGTCAGTGGCCTCACTATTAAGAATCATCAATATTGATGACCAATAGTCTACTACTAGGAACTACTTTAATTTTTCTAAGATTTCCAATTCCTCTCAATGGCTAGTAATCTAGTAAACTACTAGGAGCCATTTTCAAATTCTCCATGGGCTTTTGCTTTTGAAAAGTAATACCACAAAAACATTTCAAGTGCATTCACCTTAGGTCACTTTTTAATAAGTGTTAGTCCGCACACTTAAAGCAAAGATTAAGAAAATCCAAAATATAATGCTCAATGCAATACTTCAAAGGCTCATAGCCACAACAAAACAAATGCATATAGCATTTTAAAGTATTAATTTTTCATATTAGCCATAGCGATCACCCCTACTATTTATCATACTCTTGTAGCACGATAAGCAATTTCGTCATTTACAAATCACTGCCCAAGAAATGGCTCGAGTAGTCGAGATTTTAGTGTCATTTTTAACCCATAAAATTTAACCACTTTACTAGCTAATCTATTACCAATAACTAACTATCATGTTACAAGAATGAATATAGTGTTTACTCAGAGGACAGGTATTAGCCAAAGTTGTTGAAGGATTCCTTGCATATATATTACTAAGTACTGAAGCAATTTAATAGATACAAAACTTTCATATACTTCATGTCATGGATAATAATGGGGTAAATTCAGCTTCAATTAAAGTCAATGCAACTTTTCCCAACATATTGTAACAAATGATCACAACCCCCCAACATATTATTCACAATCCCGTGTAATAGAAAAGTAATTAAATGTCAAGGAATGACATCATGTACAATATATTAAAAAAGAAACTTCATATCCCTATGAACTCCCGTTGTAACAACTTGTAAGTTCATTTTCAATCTAAATTAGGAATTACAAAATTAGATATGGCTAATATATTTTTCATATATATCTTTCCCAATAATGCAATAACATACATGTCAATGTCTCCCCTTTTGGACCAATGACTCCCCGATAAAATCTTAATCATATATATGTCAATGTCAATTTTTTTACACTATTTGGCATTACCTATTAGTATAATGTGAAATTTATATGCATAAGCATTGAAAGTTTAGTACTTAACGTGACATGGCTAATATAAAAAAATTTGGTCTAGATGTTTATGTTTATATGTTTGTGTGTGTGTACATATATATACATGTATATACATATATCATTATCATTATCATTAGTATATAACAAGTACCACGAGTTATGGTATTTTGGAGTGCAAGTGTAAACACTATTGTAATCTCACTTTTTGTCATTCCAATTATGCCCTTCTTAATTTGTGGTTAAAGTTTCATATAATCGTAATTGTAAGTGGCTTAAAAGAAAATAATGGTTGATTATTAAGGTCACTATATTGTGTCATACCATATTGATTTAGAAAGAAACATCTCCTTAAAGTTATAAACAATGAAATGATTTGAGAAATATAATGCTTTGAGTAGCATTTCTCATATGTGTTATATAAGTTGTACACATCCAATTCAGAAAGAGAAGAATTTTTCATGTTGCACCCAATAGAATTTCAATATACCAAAAGTTATAACAGCTTTATAACTAAAATAGCAGTATTAAATTAGAAAAAGAAAATTTGAAGTAGCACCATACAAACTATTATTATCATTAATAACAATCCCTCAAAACAAGAAAAATAGAAAAAAAACTAAGATTCATAAAGTGACATAAAGTGAATAGCAAATGAATTAAAATGTTTTAAAAATAATTCAAATACTATTGATAAGTGACTAATTTACGTAATAATTGAAAGACATTTTATGTTATTTTTAGTCACTTTAGTTATATTATTGGAAGAAAATGAATCATTTTGGCTATAATTGGGGAAAAATGTCTTAAGTGATTAAATGAGGTTTTTATCACTTTTTACTTGCATTTTGTGCATTTTTGACAGCTTTGACATCGAATTATAGTAGCCAATTTCTATTAGTCGAAACTGAAATAGGGCATTGAGCAGTAAAGGGTATTTCAGTCATTTTTCAACCTACACAATCCAAATAAGGTGATTCTTGATGCATTGGAAATCTAACTCAAAGGGGTACAAGTTTTATGTTTTGATCAAGAGTTAAATCATCTTCTATCATCAAGCAAAATTCAGTTGAAGTTGAGGCAAAATCAGAGCAGAGCTGGAAATTGAACAGAAATTGCACAAAAAGGTCACTGTAGCAATCCGGCCGGAACTTGGCCGGATTGTGGTCGGAAAAGGCTGCTCTCTACGCGGACAAGTTGTTTTCACCTCCAACAAGTCACATGTAATGCTAGACATGTGACAACCATTTTGCAGCTGTAAAAGTGAGGTGTAAAACTCATTCTTTGACCACTTTTTACCTATATATAGCCAAAAACTTGTAAGATTCAAGAAGAGGCATACGGGAGGAAGCTTGGAGTCTGCACAAATGAAGTTCTTCCATATCCTTAGTGTAGGATAGTTTAGCTAGTTAGTTCATCATTCTTATATATTAGCTAGATTAGGATGAAGATGGAGTTGAAGAAAGAGGAGTTGAAACTCAAGTGATATGGGTTATCTCTTCTCCAACTCTCTCTTTTGTATTGGATTCTTAAATATGGTTAATATGCAAGTTCTGGATTTTGTGTTTATTATGTGTCTTTAAAAGTTTATGCCTTTGGTTTGGTTGAACTTTCTATGATTGTTAGTGTTTATTTTTTGACTATTTGATTGCTATGATTTAAGCAAGTTATTTAGCATTTTTGTAAGGACTTGTAAAAACTATTATTTTCGACTCCTATTTTGCTCATTTAATTGTTTATATGAATATTTGCTCCAATTATTATTTTCTAACCTTATTAGACTTAAATATATGGAATTATGACTTCATTATATTTTTAAAGTGACTCGTATCAAAAATTAATTTTTAGAAGCTCGATTAATGAAAATTGTGAAAACGTGTTTGAAAATTTTAGCCAATTGGGAGTACAATAAACTCGGAAATTTGGAGACATGTACAATGGTCCTAAAATAGGTAATTTTAGGTTTAAGTACTTAAGTGATAGTTAGTGGTACGATCGTTATAAGAATTTCTCGAAGGTTTCACTTTATCGCGTCTAAATTGGAAATACACGTTTTCACGTGCGCGATTAATTGAGGGACTTTAGACCATTATTTAGAGACAATTAAGAGTGAATAATATTCATATGAATATAAGTGTATTGGAGGTTTAGTGCACTAGTGAAATAAACTCGAGATGAATCGAATTGAGCACAAAACGCGCGCGTATACGCGCGGAGGAGAGTTGACTTTTGCACCAACTTGGGCCACACATTGAAGCTTCTCAAGGAAGCTACATTTTTTATCAACTCCCTCTCTCTTCCTCACAAGAACAACCGGCCATCAAGCTGCAAAAAAAACAACACCCAAGTTCTTCATTTTTCATCCTCATTTCTTCAACAAAAACACCATCAAAAGCCACCAAAATTTAACCATACTTAGCTTAACACTTGGAGAGTCCATCTAGCTACAAAAGAAGGGAGCTTTCCACGGTTTTCTTGGACCAAGAGAGGACCGAAATTTCTGCTTAGCTCATCAACCAAAGTAAGTAATGATCAAACCTTCTAGTTTTGATTTATGGAAGTTCTAGTACACCTTTAAGCTCTTGTATTCATGTGGGTGGCTTGTTATTGTTGGAAAATTTGGAAGATGGGCTCTATGAACTCCCACTCTTGGATTGATGGCTGATATGATGCTTGATGATGGTTTTAATGTTGGTTTAGTGCTCAAATTGATAGATTAATGGTGCATAGCTAGTATAAATCTCAAGGATTGCATGGCTAAAAAAGTTTCCAATTCTGCCCCTGTTTTGATCGAGCCCCTTTTTGCGAAATTTTGAGGGTTTGATGGCTTGTATACGATGTTTATATGTTGTATAGATGGTGTATAAAGTTGCATTGAAAAATATTGAGGTTTGGTTGGTCAAATGGATTAATCTTGCAAAGCTAGTAAACCTGGAAAATTTTCCCGTAATGCTCAGACAGCCTTCTTGTTTCGTCCATAACTTTGTACTCTGACGGCAAAATCAAGTGCCATTGGTGGCATTTGAAACTAGACATTCCCAAATTTCCAAAAGCATAAAATGCAACCCCTAGTTCTCCCGGAGTAGCCCGTACCAACCGTTTTAAGATGACTGTCCTGTTTCTCTATTTTCCTGGAACGAAGTATAGAGGCTGCAACTTGAGGATCGAATTTGAGCTAGTTGGGTGCTGAATTTCAAAATGATTTCTTCTGTGAAATTATAGTTTTATGAATTTATTTTCCAAAGCCACCAACCATGCTTAATTCTGAGTTGAATTGAGTGATTTGTGATCAAAATACGAAACCTGCCATGTTCTTCAAAACCCTAAATTTTGGGCAAAGTAGATGTTAGACTTGGTGTGGACTTGCCAATTGAATTTCTTGGAGTTAAAACACTTAATAAATGTATCATGAATGTTCCTAAGGTTTTTCCTATACAAATGAACCATGTTTGAAGGATTTGTCTTGGCCAAATGTTTGGAATGGGAAACAAAAAGCTCAAGGCAGTTCTGCCTTAGGATTTTCGAAATTTTGGTTGTTTGGTTGACCACCTTCTCGAAGGTATTTTTCCATGAAATTTGATAAAGGGATACCCTTTATATATTAGTATTATACTGCCAAATTTGGTACCAATCCGAATCCGTTTCACTGATCGACTATATTACCAAAGTTCAAGACTTGATTTTAGAAAACCCTTGTTTAACAAGGAAATTTGGGTAACTTTGAGCTACCATATCTTGGTACTCACAACTCCATTTCTCGTTCCGCTTATTTTCTTGTAAACTTGGATTACAACACTAGTAGAGTTGCAAATTTCAAAAGCTAGTTTCAATCAAGTGAATTTTGCCGAATTTTCAAAAATTTGGCCAAAAACCAACTCAAATCTGCCTTATGAACCAAAACAGTGACTTTGAGCTCATTTTTGAATGTTTTTTATTTGGAATCTTAGAAATCTGTATTCTAGTAACTTTTAGTACTTTGGAAGAGGTTTCCAACGGTACCAAGTTTTCCAATTTTGGACTTTTAAAAAATGAGATACGATTTTTCAAAGATTTTGTACCAAAACTAAAATTTCCGAATCTTAAGGAAATGGAGATTTTTGAACTCTCCTTATTCCTTTGATGTTTCTTGAGCGTATTAAGCTTGATTTCCAAGATGAAACTTCGATTGCTTTTGTGCTTTAAAATTCCATTTTAAAACTCCGATTTTCGAGTGATTGGGATTTGTTTCATGAGATTTTTCTTAGATTGTGCACTAAGTACAATCTTTGTAATAATTGGAAATTTTGAGTGATAAATCCTTATTAATTGCTCATGCACACAAGGGGAACTTCAAAAAGATCCCACGGTGGACACTTGAATTTCGAGTGCCGTTTTTTCTTGTTTACTTGGTGAGTGTCAAGTGTGTGTTACTTGAATCACTGTGAATCAGATACATGTTTACTTGTTATTTGATACTTGAATTTCAAAATTCGAGATGGGAGTGTACTTTATCGCACCCGTTCTCGCTTGAAATAAATGACTCGCACATGAAATACTCGAATGACTCGATTGCTTGGACATGTTACTTGCTTGCTTGACTTGAAATAATATGCTATGGCTGCATACGTCGTTGGAGTGAATCTCCTCAACACTCAAACATGCTTGGGGGACGCCCACATCTCATTGGCGAACCTTGGACTCGAGTCGGCATGGGTTTGGTCGGGCTCCTTGGTAAACCGTGGGAAAAAAAATTGAAAAGTTTGATCTAGTGAGAGATCTTGCTTGGCATAATTGAGTAGTATTGCCTTAAACAGATGACAGGCGGGCCCGAAACAGGAGTATGTAAGGTGAAAGGGGATAAGTGCAAGTGGAATATAGCTCCTGAGAGCTCCAGTATCCTTGAATTCTTTATGTTACTTTCCTCGTAAATTGTTAATCATGGATATATTATTGCTCGACTTGTCAATTTGGGATTGTTACTTGAACAATGTGCTTGCATGTGTGTTCTTGGCCTCGCGAGCATTTTGCTTACCCTGTAGATTTGTTTTCCTTATCAGGTTTGGGCTTGGAATGAGACTCGAAGGAAATTTCTATTTTGAGTACTTTTTTGGAATTTTGTAATAGGGTTCCAACTCTTTTATCTAGACTTTTGGATATTGTATATTATGGGATGTATTTGGAAACCCATTATGGATTTGGTAATTGTTAAATATTGTTATGTTTGAACGCTTCCAGACTAATTGCATTTATTTTATTTGGATGTGATGTCTAATACCGTTATAAACTTGAATGTATATCGCTTGAGTCCTGGCGAGAGTTGGGCAGGCATCCCGCGGATACCCTTTGGTTCGCCTTAGGGAGAAGTGGGGGCGTCACAGTTGGTATCAGAGCACTAGGTTAGCGCTAGGTTAGAGGTCTATATGGGAGACATATTAGATACTTTATCCTTAAAATCTGAAACCGGATAATTAAGTTGCACCTTAAGGGGTATTTGGAGCATACTAGTGATTGGGTTAGGCATGCGTAAACGACATCCGAACTAGATAGTGATTTAAATTTCTAACCCGAAAAGTGCTATTATTTTGCAGGGATGGAAAATGGAAATGGAGTTTCGGCCGCTAACGGGAATGGCCATGCGAATGGCCATGTAGTGCCTCTTAGACCTATATACTACCGAGTTTTAGGTGGGGGAGCTCGTGTACACTACTCGCCTACTACTCGATACCCCCGATGTGCTTGTAGGGTGACCTTTGCTTACCCAAACCACGTTGTACTGGCCTTGGACGACGAGCGTCGTCAGTTGGTGAATGCCAATTTAGACTTACAGGCTGAGGTGGATGAGTTTAGACAGATGGTTAGCGCTCAGGGCGAGAGGATCGCTGAGCTCGAGGAGGTGATAGAGGACGAAATAGTTACATCTGCTGTTGTCAATGAGGAGCTTCGGAGCACTAGGGCTCAATTTACTAGGTTGAGGGAGGAGGTTCGTGATAGGGCTTCTGGGATCCTAGCTGATGCCACTAGGCTAGTGGATGAGGCGATGGGTGTAACTCAGAGTTCTGAGGAGGAGGGGGATCCGAAGGAGGAGGTTCCTCCTGATAGTCCTACTGCGGACTAGATCTAGGCAGATTGACCTCTCTTTTGACCCTTTTGACTAGTATAGGTAGAATTAGCTGGGGTGACGTTAAGTGCTGAGGCCATTATATTTTGCATGACTGTGTGGCTTATTTTTGAAGCACTTGCTTTTACTTTAGTTTTCTGTGACTAAAAGTACTCTTGTGGCACCTGTGTGCTATATTTTTGTGACTACCCCATGACTTGCTAATTGTATGAACTTGAGATGCTAATGAATGTAAATTATTGTTATTTTCAATATTTTCTTGATTTTTTCCTGCTTTCTACTTTGCACCGCATAATTGACTTATTTCTTGCACTAGGCACGCCTAGGTTATGGAAGGATTAAGAAGGGGTCGAGGCCGTGGTCGAGGTCGTGGGCGAGGGACTAGACAGGCCCAACCTCAGGGGAATGACCAGGGATCGGCAACTGGACCGACCCAGGGCCAGGAAAATATTGAGGGTAATCAAGTGGCTACTACCATTAATAGGATGACTGATATCCTAGAACGTTTAGCTGATAGACAAGGTTTTGGACCACTTAACCAAATTGGGGGACAGGATAGGGGTGAGGATAGAGTCTTAGAGAGGTTCTTGAAATTTACCCCGCCTAAGTTCCTTGGCGAACCTGATCCTAAGATAACGGAGAATTGGCTAAAAAGGATGACCAACATATTTTCTGCTTTAGACTACACTGAAGATAGGCGAGTGAATTTTGCAACCTTCCAGTTTGAGGGAGTAGCTTGTGCTTGGTGGGACATGGTGAAAGGAAAATGGGAAAGAGTTCAAACCCCTTGGACTTGGGAGAATTTTACGAGGGAGTTTAATGAAAAGTTTCTTCCACCCTTAATCTAGGAGAAGAGGGAGGATGAATTTATCAAATTGAAATAAGGAACCCTTAATGTAGCGGAGTACGAAGGGAAATTCACTAAACTTTCTAAGTATGTCCCTGAATTGGTAACTAATGAACGGAAGAGGATAAGGCGATTTGTACAAGGACTCAATGTGGAAATTCAGAAAGGCTTGCCCGCAGCCCAAATCTCTATATTTACTGAAACTTTAGAGAAGGCACAAAGGGTTGAGAGTGCAAGATTGCAAGTGAGAGACTTTCACAATAGAAAGAGACATTTTTCTGGCTCTATATCAGGGCAGGCTGGTAAGAGTGCATAATCTTCCAAAATGGGAAGAGGAGCAGGAGGAACAAGGATTGTTGGAGCTTCTAGGGGAGTTCTGTCTAGAGGAGGTCGTGGTGGCCCAACTCAAGTTAGGGGTGCGTCTTCTACTGGTTCGGCAGTGACCCCTCAGGTTACTTGTGGATACTGTGAAAAACCCAATCATTCCAAGAATGACTGCTGGAGAAAGTCGAAAAAGTGCTTGTTTTGTGGTAGTGCCGAACATCAAGTCGCGAATTGTCCAAAAGCACCAAAAATGGGAAGTAACACTCAGAGGCCAGAAAAGTCAACCTCTAAGTAGACTAGTGCTAGAGGAAGTCGACCGAAAGTGTCAGCTAGAATTTATGCATTGGACTATCAGCAGGTTCCTGAGGTGACAGAAGTGGTTGAAGGTACAATTCCAATCTTTCATCGTTTAGTTAGGGTTTTAATTGATCCAGGTGCACCACATTCTTTTGTAAACCCTAACTTTATGAGTGGGATAGACTTGAAGCCAATTAAGTTACCGTATGACTTGGAAGTTAAAACACCTACTAGAGATCAAAGTTTAATTGCTAACCTGGTATATAGAGATTGTGAAATCTGTGTCGGGGATCGAAAACTATTGGCCGACCTGGTAGGTTTAGCAATTAAGGGATATGATGTGATTTTAGGAATGGATTGGCTAGCCCGTTATAATGTCCAGTTGAATTGTAGGACGAAAATTATAGAATTGGGTATTCTAGGGGAGGCAACCATGAAGTTGGATGTAAGGGGTAAATTGGTTTCATCTGCATTTATTTCAGGAATTTGGGATAGAAAATTATTAAGTAAAGGAGCTCAAGGGTATTTGGCTTTTCTTATTAACACCCCTAGTGATAAGGTGAAATTAGAGGATATGCCTGTAGTGAAAGACTTTCCAGATATTTTTTCCGAAAGGTTAGAGTCTCTACCTCCAGAACGGGAAATAGCTTTTAAAATTGATGTAACTTCGGGAGTGACACCTATCTCTAAGACGCCATATCGGATGGCTCCAGCGGAATTGAAGAAGTTGAAATTGCAACTGCAAAACTTACTGGAAAGGGATTTTATAAAAGAGAGTGATTCTCCGTGGGGAATCCCAGTTTTGTTCGTTAAGAAAAAGGACTGGAGTTTGAGGCTATGTATTGACTATAGAGGCTTGAATGAGGTCACTATTAAGAATAAGTACCTTTTGCCCCACATTGATGAATTATTTGACCAATTGTAAGGGGCTGTAGTATTCTCGAAATTGGATTGAGACAGGGTTATTATCAGTTGAGGATTTTAGAGAAGGACATACCCAAAACTACTTTTAACTCGAGATATGGGCATTTTGAATTTGTCGTGATGCCATTTGGGTTAACGAATGCACATGCTGCTTTCATGGATTTAATTCATAGGGTCTTTAAATCTTATCTAGATCAATTTGTGGTGGTCTTTATTGATGACATATTGGTGTATTCTAAGAATGTGAAGAATCATGAGAAGCATTTGAGAATTATTTTGCAAACTTTGAGGGAATACCAATTATATGCTAAGTTTAGCAAGTGTGAGTTCTGGTTAAAAGAAGTGACTTTCTTGGGACACATAATTTCTAAAGATGGGATTAAAGTGGATCCAGCTAAAGTTGAAACTGTTTCGGAATGGAAACGACCGGAAAATCCTACCAAGGCTCGGAGTTTTATTGGATTAGCAGGGTATTATCGGAGATTTATCAAAAAATTTTTTAGAATTGCTAGACCAATGACCGAGCTGACCAAGAAAAATGGGAAGTTTATATGGAGTCTTAAGTGTGAAAATAGTTTCTAGGAATTGAAAAGACGGTTGACAATGGCGCCTGTGTTAGCTTTGCCAAATGGAAAGGATAGTTTTGTGGTTTACACAGATGCATCTAAGGAAGGTTTGGGGTGTATTTTGATGCAAAATGATAAAGTGATAGCATATGTCTTTAGGAAATTGAAACCGCATGAAGGGAATTATCCGACTCATGACTTGGAGTTAGCGGCTGTGGTCTTTGCTTTGAAGAAAAGGAGACATTACTTGTATGGAGTAACGTTTGAAATCTTTACTGATTACAAAAGTCTTAAGCATTTATTTTCACTGAAGGAACGGAACTTGAGGCAACGTAGATGGATGAAATTTCTGGAAGATTGTGACTGTACGATTAAGTACCATCCAGGGAAAGTTAATGTAGTGGTTGATGTTTTGAGTCGTCAAGTACAGATGGCTGGATTGATGATTAAGAAAATCCAATTGTTGGAAGAAATTAGTTATTGGAATTCTCGACTGGAACCGAGGAAGGTAATTTTGGGGAATATTGTATTGTATTCCACTTTGATGGAACGTATCAAGGAATCTCAAGGAAAAGACACTGAAGTGCAGAAGTGGTTGGAAAAGGTTAAAAAGAGGGACAAGTCGGACTTTACCTTGGGATCGAATGGTGTATTGAGATTTCGGAATCGGGCAGTTGTGCCAAAGGATGAAGGGCTTAAAAAGGAAATTTTAGAAGAGACACATCGATCAAAGTTTATGGTACATCTAGGAGGGAATAAAATACACCAAGACTTAAAGAGTCTGTATTGGTAGGAGAACATGAAGAAGGAGATTGCTCAATTTATCCAAACATGCTTAATTTGTCAACAGATTAAAGCTGAACATCAGAAACCATAGGGACTTTTGCGACCTCTAGAAATACCCGAGTGGAAATGGGAGAATATCACCATGAATTTTGTATCGAGATTACTAAGAACAAAGAGAGGCCATGATGCGATTTGGGTGATAATTGATAGATTGACCAAATCGACTCATTTTCTGTCGATTAACATGAAGTACCCATTGGAGAGGTTGGTCAAATTGTATTTGGATGAGATCATTAGGTTACATGGAATCCCTGTCAGTATCGTGTCGGATAGAGATCCAAGATTTGTTTCGAGTTTTTGGCAAAAGATGCAAGAAGTGTTAGGAACTAAACTGAACTTTAGTACTACTTATCATCCCCAAACCGATGGATAGTCTGAAAGGACAATTCAGACCCTTGAAGATATGTTGAGAACTTATGTTCTGAATTTTGGGGGGAGTTGGAGTAAGTTTTTGACTTTAGTGGAATTCGCCTATAACAACAGTTTCCACTCTTCTATTCAAATGGCTCCGTATGAAGCGCTTTATGGTCGAAAGTGTAGATCTCCGATTTGTTGGGAGGAAGTAGGTGAACGGAAGATCTTAGATCCAACCATAGTATCATGGATTGAGAAAGCTAATGAGAAGGTAAAGTTGGTACGCCAGAGAATCCAGACTGCCTAGAACCGTCAAAAGAGTTATGCCGATAATCGGAGAAAGGATTTAGAATTCGCGGTTGGAGATCTAGTGTTTCTCAAGATCACACCGTTGAAAGCAAGTTTGCTGTCTGGAAAGAGAAAGAAATTACAACCAAGATTTGTAGGACCTTATAAGGTTATTCAGCGTGTGGGGAATGTAGCATACAAATTGAAATTGCCGCCGAATTTATCTCGAATCTATAATGTATTCCATGTGTTTATACTTAAGAAGTACTACCCAGACCCTTCACATGTCATACAACCAGAGAGTATTAAGATTGATGAGACCTTAACCTATGAAGAGAAACCGGTTAAGCTTCTGGATAGAAAAGTGAAGGAATTGAGAAATAAACAGATACCATTAGTAAAAGTCCTTTGGAAGAACCATGGGTTGGAGGAAGCAACTTGGGAGGTTGAAGAAGCAATTCGAGAAAAGTATCCAGACCTGTTCGCCAATCAAGGTAAATTTCGAGGATGAAATTTTCTTAAGGGGGAGAGGATGTGAGGACTCGTAAAAACTATTATTTTCGACTCCTATTTTGCTCATTTAATTATTTATCTAAATATTTGTTCCGATTATTATTTTCTAACCTTATTAGACTTAAATACATGGAATTATGACTTCATTATATTTTTAAAGTGACTCGTATCAAAAATTAATTTTTAGAAGCTCGATTAATGAAAATAGTGAAAACGTGTTTGAAAATTTTAGCCAATTGGAAGTACAATAAGCTCGGAAATTTGGAAACATGTACAATGGTTCTAAAATAGGTAATTTTAGATTTAAGTACTCAAGTGATAGTTAGTGGTACGATCGTTATAAGAATTTCTCGAAGGTTTCACTTTATCGCGTCTAAATTGGAAATACGCGTTTTCACGCGCGCGATTATTTGAGGGACTTTACACCATTATTTTGGGACAATTAAGAGTGAATAATATTTGTATGAATATAAGTGTATTGGAGGTTTAGTACACTAGTGAAATAAACTCGAGAGAAATCGAGTACAAAACGTGTGCGTATACGCGCGGAGGAGAGTTGACTTTTGCACCAACTTGGACCACACATTGAAGCTTCTCAAGGAAGTTACATTTTTTATCAACTCTCTCTCTCTTCCTCACAAGAACAGCCGGCCATCAAGCTGCAAAAAAAACAACACCCAAGTTCTTCATTTTTCATCCTCATTTCTTTAACAAAAACACCACCAAAGGTCACCAAAATTTAACCATACTTAGCTTAACACTTGGAGAGTCCATCTAGCTACAAAAGAAGGGAGCTTTCCACGGTTTTCTTGGACCAAGAGAGGACCGAAATTTCTGCTTAGCTCATCAACCAAAGTAAGTAATGATCAAACCTTCTAGTTTTGATTTATGGAAGTTCTAGTACACCTTTAAGCTCTTGTATTCATGTGGGTGGCTTGTTACTGTTGGAAAATTTGGAAGATGGGCTCTATGAACTCTCACTCTTGGATTGATGGCTGATATGTTGCTTGATGATGGTTTTAATGTTGGTTTAGTGCTCAAATTGGTAGATTAATGGTGCATAACAAGTATAAATCTCAAGGATTGCATGGCTAAAAAAGTTTTCAATTCTGCCCCTGTTTTGATCGAGCCCCTTTTTGCGAAATTCTGAGGGTTTGATGGCTTGTATACGATGTTTATATGTTGTATAGATGGTGTATAAAGTTTCATTGAAGAATATTGAGGTTTGGTTGGTCAAATGGATTAATCTTGCAAAGCTAGTAAACCTGGAAAATTTTTCCGTAATGCTCAGACAGCCTTCTTGTTTCATCCATAACTTTGTACTCCGATGTTGAAATCAAGTGCCGTTGGTGGAATTTGAAACTAGATATTTTCAGCTTTCCAATGGTATAAAATGCAACTCCTAGTTCTACCCGAGTAGCCCGTACCAACTGTTTTAAGATGACTATCCTGTTTCTCTGTTTTCCTGGAACGAAGTACAGAGGCTGCAACTTGAGGCTCTAATTTGAGCTAGTTGGGTGCTGAATTTCAAAATGATTTCTCTGTGAAATTATAGTTTTGTGAATGTATTTTCTAACGCCACCAGCCATACTTAATTTTGAGTTGAATTGAGTGATTTGTGATCAAAATACGAAACCTGCCGTGTTCTTGAAAACCCTTAATTTTGGGCAAAGTAGATGTTAGACTTGGTGTGGACTTGCCAATTGAATTTCTTGGAGTTAAAACACTTACCAAGTGTATCACGAATGTTCCTAAGGTTTTTCCTATACAAATGAACCATGTTTGAAGGATTTTTCTTGGCCAAATGTTTGAAATGGAAAACAAAAAGCTCAAGGCAGTTCTGCCTTAGGATTTTTGAAACTTTGGTTGTTTGGTTGACCACCTTTCCGTAGGTATTTTTTCATGAAATTTGATAGGAGGATACCTTTTATATAGAAGTATTATACTGCCAAATTTGGTACCAATCCGAATCCGTTTCACTGCTCGACTATATTACCAAAGTTCAAGACTTGATTTTGGAAAACCCTTGTTTAACAAGGAAATTTGGGTAATTTTGAGCTACCATATCTTGGTATTCACAACTCCGTTTCTCATTCTGCTTGTTTTGTTGTAAACTTGGATTATAACACTAGTAGATTTACAAATTTGAAAGTCTAGTTTCAATCAAGTGAATTTTGCAGAATTTTCAAAGTTGGCCAAAAACCAACTTAAATCTACCTTATGAATCAAAACAGCGACTTTGAGCTCAATTTTTAATATTTTTCATTTGGAATCTTAGAAAAGTGTATTCTGGGAACTTTTAGTACTTTGGAAGAGGTTTCCAACGATACCAAGTTTTCTAATTTTGGACTTTTAAAGAATGAGATACGATTTTTCAAAGATTTTGTACCAAAACTGAAATTTTCTAATTTTAAGGAAATGGAGATTTTTGAACTCTCCTTATTCCTTTGATGTTACTTGAGCGTATGAAGCTTGATTTTCAAGATGAAACCTCGATTGCTTTTGTGCTTTAAAATCCTATTTTAAAACCCCGATTTACGAGTGATTGGGATTTGTTTCATGGGATTTTTCTTAGATTGTGCACTAAGTACAATTTTTGTAATAATTGGGGATTTTGATTGATAAATCCTTATTAATTTCTCAGGCACACAAGGGGAACTTCAAGAGGATCCCATGGTGGATGCTTGAACTTCGAGTGCTGTTTCTTCTTGTTTATTTGGTGAGTGTCAAGTGTGTGTTACTTGAACCACTGTGAACCTGATACATGTTTACTTGTTATTGATACTTGAAATTTCAAAATTTGAGGTGGGGGTGTACTTTATAGTACCCGTTCTCACTTGAAATAAATGACTAGCACTTGAAATATTCGAATGACTCAATTGCTTGCACATGTTACTTGCTTGCTTAACTTGAAATAGTATGCTATGGCTGCATACGTCGTTGGAGTGAATCTCCTCGACACTCAAACATGCCTGGGGGACGCCCACATCTCATTGGCAAACTTTGGATTCGATCCGGCATGGGCTTGGTCGGGCTCCTTGGTAAACCGTGGGAAAAAAAATTGAAAAACTTGATCTAGTGAGAGATCTTGCTTGGCATACTCGAGTAGTACTGCCTTAAACAAATGACAGGCGGACCCGAAACAGGGGTATGTAAGGTGAAAGGGGACAGGTTAAGTGGAGTTCTACGGACTAAACCTACCCGATCGACGGAGTGTCAACTCGTGGAGGTTATTGATCATGCAAGTGGAATATAGCTCTTGAGAGCTCCAGTATCCTTGAATTATTTGTGTTACTTTCCTCGTAAATTGTTAATCTTGAATATATTATTGCTCGACTTGTCAATTTGGGATTGTTACTTGAACAATGTGCTTGCATGTGTGTTCTTGGCCTCACGAGTATTTTGCCCACCCTGTAGATTTGTTTTCCTTATCAGGTTTGGGCTTGGAATGAGACTCGAAGGAAATTTCTATTTTGAGTACTTTTGTGGACTTTTGTAGTAGGGTTCCAACTCTTTTATCTAGACTTTTGGATATTGTATATTATGGGATGTATTTGGAAACCCGTTATGAATTTGGTAATTGTTAAATATTGTTAAACTTGAACGCTTCCACACTAATTAAATTTATTTTATCTGGATGTGATGTCTAATACCGTTATAAGCTTGAATGTATATCGCTTGAGTCCTGGCGAAAGTTGGGCAGGCGTCCCGCGGATACCCTTTGGTTCGTCTTAGGGAGAAGTGGGGGCGTCACAATTTTAGCTCTTTAAATCATAATTAATCTGGTACCATTAATTGTTATTATCTAAGGTGTTGTTTCTGCCGTGAAAATTGAGATTTAACATTGGATCAAGAAATGCTAAACATAGGGAGTACACTCACGAGAGCAGAGGAGCACCTATGTGGTTTTGGTGATTCATTTCTTGTAATTTCATTGAAGAAATGAACTTGTAACTAATTTCATAACCATGAGAATGAGTATGGATTAGTTATGAGTGTAATTGATTCGCTACGAAAGTATGATTCATATGCATAAAAAATTATACCATAGCTAGCCTAGATAATAGTACTTAATGATCCAAACATAGCACTTGCATGAGTAGTTAGGGATATTATAACCTAAGGAACTTTCATTTGTTATTTTCTTGTATAAGTTCAGTAGGGTTTTATTTCTTATAATTCATTGATAGTCTAAGTAATAGAGAAGATTTAGTAGTACCGGTAATTGTTCAATTTTTCTCGTGGGATTGACCCGATATATGCTCTAAACTACTAGTTGACTTGTATACTTGCAGTGAAACGGGTGTATTTCGGATTTTTAACTTATACGTATATTAAAATCCTGTCAAATTTTTGGCGCCATTGCCGGGGAAGATTTTGACAATATCGGTGTGAAGAGCAACTTTATTATTTTAGATATTTTATTACTTGTCTAGTATGTATTGAATGTTATTTTTTTTTATTTTGTGTTTTATGTGTGAATCACCTATTCTTCTTATTAATTTTGCTTTTAAGTTGTTTAAAAGTAATTTTAGAAAATGAGGAGAGTAGGTCAATTTGGAGGATAATACTTGAAAAATGGAAGATTGGCAATGGATAGTTACCAAGTGCAAAACTCCTTCAATAGAGGTAACTAAGAAATTACTGAAGGTATGTCTTTTTGTAAGAATAAAAAACAACCAAGTGGAAGAGATAAACAATGTAAAGATCACAAACGTAACAATAAGTAAATAAAAAGAAAAGAATTGCAAGCCAATTAACTACCCACCTCCTCTTGAGCTTGTAAATTAATTCAAACAACCTTGTTCAAGTTGATGAATTACAATCACTCTTATGTACAAAGGAAGGTTCACCTCCTCCTTGCTCTGAAGTCCACTCGGTCAAATTAGGACGCTTTACTATCCCTCAGGACAACCCTCGCAGAGCTACACTCATGAAGTATTTACTCGCAAATGAAAAGCTTGCAATGAATCTCATACCACTAAAACTACAAATCTTCCTTGAAGAGTATTTTCTTACTAAAATCACTCTAGATCTTTTATATCTTCAGTGTGCAAAAGTTATTTAAAGATTTTGACCATACTCTATTTATAGGAGACCAAGAAAGTGCTTCATTAATGCTTCCAATGGATAGAAAGTAGCTGAATAGTCAACTAGCCGTTGGAGTATCGGACATCCAGTACTCCTGTTTTTTGCGTCCGACAGCAGGCAGTGAGTTTGAGAAATTTTTTTCAATTCTATCGGACGTTCGGTGCAAGCTCTTTGTGCATCCAACAGCAAACAAAGAGTTTTGAAAAATCATCTTGTTTCTATCGGACGTCCGGTGGAGACATTTTAGCATCCGAAGTTACGCAATGATTATCGGACGTCCGATCCAAGCGTCCGACAGCTTTCAACAGGTTTTGTCCCTTTCAATTGCACTTGATCTTTGAATCTGATTTGCTTCACAACTGAAAATATTTCTTGAAGAGATATTAATATTATCCATTGTTTTGTAAACATCAAAAGTTAGGGACCAAAATCAACATTCTCCCCCTTTTTGATGATGACAAAATAATGGATGGAAGAAGGAAAAAAATTGAGCATATGAGCATAAGCTCCCCCTCACTCATTGCATCCAAACTTATAATCTCAGAATAACTCTCTCTTACACATAGCATCCATTTCTCCCCCGTTTTGATATCATACAAATTCAGTAATATTCAAAAATATCAAGAAAAACTTAGTTCAAAGCATAAAAAACATCAAAAGAGAATTACAAAAAAAAATTATGAACAAGAATCTCATTAATCTTACCCATATCTTCTACTTATTAGAGTTAGTATATGTCTAACTATCCACATACATTTCATACCCCTTCTCATATTTTTTCTCACATAATAGTCACTTTTCATGTGACTTTTTTGACAACAAAAATTACACAAAATCAAAGAGTTATTTACATGAATAGATTTAATAAATCTTACTTGTCTTCTCTTATAAATAGCAAATTCATTTGCACCAGAATTTAGTTTCTTCTCATGAGTGCCAAGATGAGCCTTTGATTTATTATCTTAAAAACAGTCTTATTTTTTATATTGGAACAACTCATTTAAATTATCCATTCTTCTTTTCAAATCACTTTGTTCCTTTTTGAATATTTTATAAAGTTTTGTTTTTCTATCAAGTTCAAAGTGTAGAACAGTCTCACTCTTTTTTAAAAAATCACTTTCAGTTTTTAGTTTTTTGTATTCTTGAAAAAGACGTGCATTGTCCTGAAGAAGAAAGCACGTAGTCCAAAGCGCTCGTGAGACCAAGAACACACATGCAAGCACGTAATCCAGATAACAGTCCCAAATAACAGTTTAAGAGATAATTACAAGTAATTAATAATGCCAGTGAAATTAAACAGAAACAATTCAAGGATATAGTAGTTCTCAGGAGCTAAGTTCCACTTGCTGTGTCGATGACATTCATATACCTCCCCGCGCTGACACTCCGTCAACCGGGTTGGTATTTCCAATCCGTAGAACTCCACTAACTTTCCATCCGTCCACCGTACACCGCTCCGGGCCCGCACGACATTTATAAGGCGATACTCCACGAGTATGCCAAGCAAGATCTCTCAATAGATCAAGCTTATCATGTGAATCTCATGACTCACCGTGGTTCCCGACCAAACTCATGCCGGATCGAGTTCCAAGGTCGGCCTATAAGTTTGGGCGTCCCCCATGTACATGTAAATGTCGAGGAGATTCACTCCAACGACATATGCACTCATAGCATACCAAGTCATGTATACAAGTATTTGACAGATCCAAACATGTAATTCAAGATATGTAAGTCTAGCAAGGCAGGCCAAGCATGAATCAATTATTTCAAATGAGTACGAGTGCAATAAAGTACACACTCGACTCCATTTTATCAAAACCAGGTAGATTAAACAAGACAAGCATGTATCAAGTTCACCGGAGTTCAAGTAAACATGCAGTTGACACTCACCAAGTAGTAAGTAGTCTTAACCGAAATTTAAGCGTTCACCGTGGGATCCTCTTGAGGGTCCTTGTGTGCGCCTGAACAAATAATAGTGAAGTATCACTCATATATCCCAATTATCAAGGAAGATTGTACACTAGTACAATCTAAGGAAATTTCATGAAAACGAACCTCAATTACTCGTAAATCGGGGTTTAAATGGAGTTCCTTAAAGTACACGGGTAATCGAGTTTTCATTTTGGAAAATCAAGTATAAAACGTTCAAGAAATATTGAAGGAATAAGGAGTACTTGAAAACTCCGTTCCCTTGGAATTTGGAAAAACTTTAGGTTTGATATGATACTTTGAAAAATCGTATTTCACAGTATACATGTCAAAAATTGGAAAACTTTGTACCGTTGGAAACCTCTTTGAAAGTACTAAAAGTTCTTAGAAGGTGGTTTTCCATGATTCTAAAGGGAAGATACTCAAAAATGAGCTCAAAGTTACTATTTTCGGGCATTCAAGGTTGTGTCGGGGTTGGTTTTTCGCTAACTTTGGAAATCCGGCAAAATTCACACGTTCCGAACCAACCTCTGAAATTTGTAACTCAATTAAAGTTGAAAGTAAGGTTTATAACTGAACAAGCGGATAAAGAATCGGAGTTTCGAGCACCGAGATACGGCAGCTCAGAATTTGGGAAAATTCAAAACTGCTGAACAAATTTCCAGATTTGAGTTTCCGACTTTGGGACTCTAGTTAGGTATCGAAATGGACTTGGATTGGTACAAAATTTGGCAGTATAATACTCCTATATAAAGGGTATCCCTCTATCAAAATTCATGGAAAAAAATGCTTTCGGAAAGGTAGTCAACCATCCAACTAAAGTTTCGAAAAATCCCTAAGGCAAAACTGCCTTGAGTTTTTCGTTCTTCATTTCCAACATTTGGCCCAGAAAATCCTTCAAACTTGTTTCGTTTGTATTGGAAAAGCCTAAGAAACATTCATGGTACATTTGGTAAGTGTTTATCTCGAAGAAATTCAATTGACAAGTTCACACCAAGTCAAATATCAAACCTGTCTAGAATTTAGGGTTTTCAAGAACAGGGTAGGTTTTGTATTTTGGTCACAAATTTCTCAATTCAGCTCTGAATTGAGAATGGTTGATGGCATTGGAAAACACATTCGTAAAGCTTCAATTTCTCAGAAGAAATGATTTTGAAATTCAGCACATAACTAGCTCAAATTCGAGCCTCAAGTTGCAGCTTCTGAACTTCGTTCCAAGAAAACGGAGAAACAGAACAGTCACCTTTAAATAGTTGGTACGGGCTGCTCGGATGGAATCTGGGGTTGTATTTTATACCGCTGGAAAGCTGGGAATGTCTAGTTTCAAATGCCACTAACAGCACTTGATTTTGACATCAGAGTACAGAGTTATGGATGAAACAAGAGAGCTGTCTGAGCATTACGGAAACAATTTTCCAGATTTACTAGCTTCACGAAATTAATCCATTTGACCAACCAAACCTCAATATTTTTCAATGAAATTTTATACACCATCTATAAAACATATATACATCATATACCAGCCATTAAATCCCCGAAATTCCACAGAAATAGGTACGTTCAAAGCAGGGGCAGAATCGGAACTTTTTACCCCATGCACTCCTTGAAGTTTATACTAATAATACACCATTAATCTACCATTTTGAGCACTAAACCAACATTAAATCCATCATCAAGCATGAGATCAGCCCTCAAGACAAAGGTGGGAGTTCATAGAGCCCACCCATTTCATTTTACACCATAAACAAGCTAACCAATGGCATACTAGAGCTTAATCATGCAATATAACCTCCACAAGATAAGATTCTATGAGTTGATCATTATGTACCTCCTTGGTATGCAAATACCAGAAATTTTGGCCCCCCTTTTGTCCAAGAAAAATCGTGAAAGCTCCCTTCCTTTATAGGCTAAGATGATCCTCTAGTGTAGAGTTAAGTGTTCTCCAATTTTTGTGTGAATTGGGTGAGTTTTTGTGAGGTTTTGTGAAGAAGAAATGAAGAGCAATGGAGTCTTGAGAGAGGAGGGTGGTGGCCAGCAGTTTTTGGTGAGGAAAAGAGAGGGAAACTGATTTTTTTTTTTTGAAACTTCTTAGAGAAGCTTAATGAATTGTAGCTTGTGTGTACAAAAGTCAACTTTGCATAGTGTAGCGCGCGCGTTTCGTGCTCAATTCCTTTCATGTTCGTTTCACTGGTGCACTAAAACTCTAGTACACTTATATTCATACAAATATTATTCACTTTTAATTGTCCCAAAATAAGGGTCTAAAGCCCCTGAATTAAAATTGCACGTGTGAAAACGCGTACCACCAATTTAAGCGCGATAACGCGAAACTTTCGAGAAATCCCTATAACGATTGTACTACTAACTATCACTTGAATACTTAAACATAAAATTACCTATTTTAGGACCATTGTACAAGTCTGCAATTTTCCAAACTTATTGTACTCTCAATCGGTTAAAATTTTTCAAACGTGTTTTCACTTTTTCACTAAACAAGCTTCTAAGAAAAATATTTTTTGAAACGAGACATTTTAAAAATATATCAAAACTATAATACCATGTACTTAAGTCTAATAAGGTTAGAAAATATTATTCGTGGCAAAAATTCAAATAAATAATTAATTTAGCCAAAAGTAGGGATTTAAAAATATAGTTTTTTTTGAGTCCTCACATCTTCTCCCCCTTAAGAGAATTTCGTCCTCGAAATTTTACCTTAATTGGCAAACAAGTCTGGATACTTCTCTCTGATCGTTTCTTCAACTTCCCATGTTGCTTCCTCAATTCCGTGGTTCCTCCAAAGAACTTTTACTAGTGAAATCTGCTTGTTCCTCAATTCCTTCACTTTTCGATCCAGAAGTTTCACTGGTTTCTCCTCATAGGTCAAAGTCTCATCAATCTCAACATTTTCCGGTCGTATGACGTGAGAAGGGTCCGGATGGTACTTCTTAAGCATAAATACATGAAACACATTATGAATTTGAGATAAATTCGGCGATAATTCCAACTTATAGGCTACACTCCCCACACGTTGGATAATCTTGTAAGGCCCTACAAACCTCGGCTGTAATTTCTTTCCTTTTCCAGACATCAAACTTGCTTTCAAAGGTGTAATCTTGAGAAATACCAAATCTCCAACAATAAAATCCAAATCCTTTCTCCGATTATCGGCATAACTCTTTTGCCGGCTCTGGGCGGTCTGAATTCTTTGGCGTACCAACCTTACTTTCTCATTAGATTCTTCAATCCAAGATACTGTGGTCGGGTCTAAGATTTTCCATTCACCTATTTCGTCCCAACAAATTGGAGACCTACATTTTCGACCATAAAGTGCCTCATACGGGGCCATCTGAATAGAAGAGTGGAAACTATTGTTGTAGGCAAATTCCACTAAAGTCAAAAACTTACTCCAACTCTCTTCAAAATCCAGAACACAAGTCCTTAACATGTCCTCAAGAGTTTGATTGTCCTCTCAGATTGTCCATCAGTTTGGGGATGATAAGTGGTACTAAACTTCAACTTAGTCCCCAATACCTCTTGCATCTTTTGCCAGAATCTCGAAACAAATCTCGGATCCCTGTCGGACACGATACTTACAGGTATTCCATGCAACCTAATGATCTCATCCAAATACAACTTGGCCAGCTTCTCTAACGGGTATTTCATATTAATCGGTAGAAAATGGGCCGATTTGATTAATCTATCCACTATCACTTAAATAGCATCATGGTTTTTTTTGTGTCCTTGGCAATTCCGATGTCTTAACCTGTTGGCAAACTAAGCATGTTTGGACAAATTGAGAAATCTCCTTCTTCATATTTTCCCACCAGTAAAGACTCTTCAAGTCTTGATATATTTTATTCCCTCCAAGATGTACCGTAAACTTTGATCGGTGTGTCTCTTTTAAGATTTCTTTCTTAAATCCTTTATCCTTTGGCACAACTATCCGATTCCGAAATCTCAATATTCCATTTGACCCCAAATTAAAATCCGTCTTGTCTCCCATTTTAACCTTTTCCACCCACTTTTGCACTTCAGTGTTCTTTTCTTGAGTTTTCTTAATGCGTTCCAAAAAAGTGGAATTCACTACAATATTCCTCAAAATGACCTTCCTCGGTTCCAGTCGAAAATTTCAATAACTAACTTCTTCCAACAACTGAAATTCCTTAACCATCAATCCAACTACTTGCACTTGACAGCTCAAAGCATCGGCCACTACATTGGCTTTCCCAGGATGATATTTAATCGTACAATCATAGTCCTACAGAAATTCCATCCATCTACGTTATCTCAAATTCAACTCCTTTTGAGAAAATAGGTACTTAAAACTTTTGTGGTCTGTAAAAACTTCAAATGTCACCCCGTACAGATAATGCCTCCATTTCTTCAAAACAAAGACGACAGCTGCTAACTCCAAATCATGAGTCGGGTAATTCCCTTCATGCGGTTTCAATTTCCTAGAGGCATATGCTATCACTCTGTCATTTTGCATTAGAACACACCCCAATCCTTTTTTAGAAGCATCCGTGTAAACCACAAAACTATTCTATCCACTTGGTAGAGCTAACACAGGTGCTCTTGTCAACCGTCTTTTCAACTCCTGAAAACTTTCCTCACACTTAGGACCCCATAGAAACTTCCCATTTTTTTTGGTCAATTTAGTCATGGGTCTAGCAGTTTTCAAAAAATCTTGGATGAATCTCCGGTAATACCCTGCCAATCCTATAAAACTTTGAACTTCCGTTGGGTTTTCCAGTCTTTTTCGCTTTGAAACAGTTTCAACCTTAGTTGGATCCACTTTAATCCCATCCTTAGAGATTATATGCCCTAAGAAAGTCACTTCTTTTAACCAGAATTCACACTTACTGAACTTAGCATATAATTGGTGTTCCCTCAAAGTTTGTAAAACAATCCTCAGGTGTTTTTCATGCTCTTTCACATTCTTAGAATACACCAAAATATCATCAATGAACACTACCACAAATTGATCCAAATAAGACGTAAAAATCCTATGCATTAAATCCATGAAAGCGGCAAGTGCATTTGTTAATCCAAATGGCATCACGGCAAACTCAAAATGCCCATACCTCGAGTTAAAAGCAGTCTTGGGTATATCCTTCTCTAAAATCCTCAATTGATAGTAGCCATGTCTCAAATCCAATTTCGAGAATACTACCGTCCCTTGCAATTGGTCAAATAACTCATCAATATGGGGCAACAGGTATTTATTCTTAATTGTAACATCATTCAAGTCTCGGTAGTCTATACACAGTTTCAAACTCCCGTCCTTCTTCTTAACAAACAAAACTGGGGCTCCCCACGGCGAATCACTTTCCCGTATAAAATCCAATTCTAACAAATCTTGTAGTTGCAATTTCAACTCCTTCAATTCGGTTGAGGCCATTCGATATAGCGTCTTAGAAATGGGAGCTACTCCCAGAGTTACATCGATCTTAAAGGCTATTTCCCATTCCGGGGGTAGGGACTCCAATTTTTCAGAAAAAACATCGAGAAATTCTTTCATTACAGGCATGTCTTCCAAATTCACCATATCACTAGGGGTATTGATAAGGAAAACCACATATCCTTGAACTCCTTTACTTAACAACTTTCTAACCCGGATCCCTGAGATAAGTGTAGACGAAACTAATTTACCCCTTACATCCATTTTCAGAGTTGCTTCTCCTGGAATACGCAACTTTACAATTTTCGTCCTACAGTTTAACTGAGCCTTATAACGGGCTAGCCAATCCATCTCCAAGATTACATCATATCCCTTAATCGTCAAACCTATCAAATCAGCCAATAATTTTCGTTCCCCAATTCAGACTTCACAATCTCTATACACCAAGTTAGCAATTAGACTTTGATCCCCAGTAGGCGTTTTAACCTCTAGATCATATGGTAACTTAATTGATTTCAAGTATATTCCATTCATGAAGTTAGGGTTTACAAAAGAATGTGTAGCAAACCCTAGCTAAACGGTGAAAGATTGGGATTGTATCTTCTACAACCTCAATCGCCTCAGGAACTTGTTGATAATCCAGTGCATAAACCCTGGTCGGTACTTTCGGTCGACTCCCTCCGGTATTGGTTTGCTTAGAGGCTGACTTTTCCGGTCTCTGGATATCACCTCCCGTTTTCATTTTGTTTGGACAGTTCACGAGTTGGTACTCGGTACTATCGCAGGCTAAGCACTTCCCAGACTTCCTCCAATAGTCATTTTCAAAATGGTTGGGTTTTCCGCAGTACCCACACGTAACTTGAGGGGTCACCGCTGAACCACTAGAAGGTGCTCTCCTGGCCTGTGTCAGTCCACTACAATCTCCTCTAGATAAAGCTCCTCTCAAAACTCCGGTAGTCCTCGGTCCTCCCGCTCCTCTTCCCATTTTGGAAGGCTGTGCACTTTTACTAGCTTATCCAGAGGTATGGCTAGAAAAGTTTCTTTTCTATTGTAGAAGTTCCTCACTTGCATCCTTGCATTTTCTACCCTTTGAGCTTTCTCTAGTGTCTCAGTGAACGTAGAGATTTGGGCTGCAGCCAAACCCTCTTGTATCTCCACATTAAATCCCTAAACAAACCGTCTAATTCTTTTTGGTTCATTGGTCACCAATTCGGGAACGTACTTTGAAAACTTAGTAAATTTTCCTTCCTACTTAGCTACACTAAGAGTTCCCTGTTTCAACTTGATAAATTCATCCTCCCTCTTCTCTTGAATTAAAGGCGGAAGAAACTTTTCGTTAAATTTTCTTGTGAAATTCTCCCAAATCCAAGGGGTTTGAGTTCTCTCCCATTTTCCTTTTATCAGATCCCACCAAGCACGGGCTACTCTCTCAAATTGGAAAGCAGCGAAGTTCACTCGCCTATCCTCAGTATAATTTAGAGCGGCGAATATATTGGTCATCTTCTCTAACCAATTCTCCGCTACTTCAGGGTTGGGTTTACCAATAAAATTAGGCGGGTTGAACTTTAAAAACCTTTCTAAGGCTCTATCCTCTCCTCTTTCCTGACCCCCAGGTTGGTTGAACGGTTTAGGGCCTTGTCTATCAGTTAAACGCTCTAAGATACCAGTCATCCTATTAATGGCAGTAGCCACTTTATTACCTTCAATATTTTCCTGACCTTGGGTCGGTCCAGATGGCGATCCCTGGTCATCCCTTTGTGGTTGGGACTGTCTAGTCCCTCGTACACGATCTCGACCACGGTCTCGACCACCTATTAGTCCTTCCATAACTTAGACATGCCTAGTGCAAGAAATAGATAAATAAATTATGCGATGCAAAGTAGAGAGCAGGAACCAATCAAGAAAATATTGAAAATAACAATAATTTACATTTATTAGTATATCAAGTTCATACAATTAGCAAGTCATAGGGTAGTCATAAAAATATAGCACACAGGTGCCACAAGAGTACTTTTAGTCACAGAAGACTAAAGTAAAAGCAAGTGCTTCAAAAGTAAGTCACACAATCATGCAAAAATACAATGGCCTCAGAACTTAGCATCACCCCTGCTAATTCTAGCCGTACTAGTCAAAAGAGTCAAAAGAATCAATCGCTAGAGACCTAGTCTACAGTCGGACTATCAGGTGGAATCTCCTCCTGAAGATCCTCCTCTGGATCCTCCTCCTCCTCAGGGCTCTGGACTACCTCCATCGCCTCGTCCACTAGCCTAGTAGCATCAGTCAAGATGTCGGAAGCCTGACTACGGACCTCCTCTCTCAGCCTAGTAAATCGAGCCCTAGTACTCTGGAGTTTCTCACAAACCACTGCAGATGTGGCTACCTCGCCCTCGAGTACCTCCTCTATCTCAGCAATCCTCTCATCCTGAGCGCTAACCATCTGTTTAAACTCATCCACCTCAACCTGTAAATCCTGATTGAGATCCATTAACTAACGACGCTCGTCGTCCAAAGCAAGCATGAAGTGGTTCGGGTAGGCAAAGGTCACCCTACACGAACATCGGGGATATCTGTCAGATAGGAAATAACGTACTCGAGCTCCTCCAGCTAGAGCTCGGTAGAAGATAGACCTAAGAGGTACTATATGACCATTCGCATGGCCATTCCCATCAGCTGCCGGAACTCCATTTTCGTTTTCCATCCCTGCAAAATAATAGCACTTTTCGGGTTAGAAATTTAATTACTACTTAGTTCGGATGTCGTTTATGCATGCCTAACCCAATCACTAGTATGCCCCAAATACCCCTTAAGGTATAACTTAACTATCCGGTCTCGGTCTTAAGAGTAGAGTATCTAATATGTCTCCCATATAGATCTCTAACCTTGCGTTCTGATACCAATTGTGACGCCCCCACTTCTCTCTAAGGCTAACCGAAGGGTATCCGCGGGACGCCTGCCCAACTCTCGCCAGGACTCAAATAATTCTATTCAAACTTATTACCAGTCTACACAATACAAGTAAATAACTTAAATATAGTAAATGTGGAAGCATTCAAACTTAACAATAGTCATCCATTATCCGACCCGCACGTCAGGTGTTCAAAGTACATCATAAATCCCAAATATACATCATATCCCAAATGTTACATTTCAATTCCAAAAGTACAACCCAAAACCAAGGCATATCCAAAATATAATAGAAATTCTAAACAAAAATACATCAGGAGGGTTTCTCCAATACATCTCCGAGTTCAATCCTGTTAAGGAAAACAAATCTATAGGGTGAGCAAAACGCTCGTGAGGCCAAGAACACACATGCAAGCACGTAGTCCAGATAACAATCCCAAATAACAGTTTAAGAGATAATTACAAATAATTAATAAAGCCAGTGAAATTAAACAGAAACAATTCAAAAATATAGTAGCTCTCAAGAGCTAAGTTCCACTTGCTGTGTCGATGACATTCGTATACCTCCCCGCGGTGACACTCCGTCAACCGGGTCAGTATTTCCAATCCGTAGAACTCCACTAACTTCCCATCCGTCCACCGTACATCGCTCCGGACCCGCACGACATTTATAAAACGATACTCCACGACTATGCCAATTGAAATTGAGGCAAAATCGGAGTATAACTGAAAATTAAACAGAAATTGCACAAAATGTCACTGTAGCAATCCGGCCCGAACTTGGCCGGATTGTGGTCAGAAAAGGCTGCTCTCTACGGGGACAAGTTATTTTCACCTCCAACAAGTCACATGTAATACTAGAAATGTGACAACCACTTTGCAGCTGTAAAAGGGAGGTGTAAACATCATTCCTTAACCACCTTTTACCTATATATAGCCAAAAACTTGCAAGATTCAAGGAGAGACATACGGGAAGTAGATTGGAGTCTGCAGAAATGTAGTTCTTCCATATCCTTAGTTTAGGATAGTTCAGCTAGCTAGTTCATCCTTCTTGTATATTAACTAGATTATGATGAAAATGGAGATGAAGAAGGAGGAGTTGAAGTTCAAGTGACATCGGTTATCTCTTCTCCAATTCTTTATCTTTTGTATTGGATTCTTAAATATGGTTAATATGTAAGTTCTGGATTTTGTGTTTCTTAAGTGTCTTTAAAAGTTTATGCCTTTGGTTTGGTTGAACTTTCTATAATTGTTAGTACTTAGTCTTTGTCTATTTGATTGCTATAATTTAAGCAAGTTATTTAGAATTTTAGCTCTTTAAATCATAATTAATCTAGTACCATTAATTGTGATTATCTAAGGTGTTGTTTCTGTAATGAAAATTGAGATTTAACACTGGATCAAGAAGTGCTAAACATGTGGAGTACACTCACGAGAGTAGATGTGCACCTATGTGATTTTAGTGATTCATTTCATGTAATTTCATTGAAGAAATGAACTTGTACCTAATTTCATAATCATGAGAATAGGTATGGATTAGTTATGAGTATACTTGATTCACAATAAAAATAGGATTCATATGCATAAAGAAATTACACCATAGCTAGCCTAAATAGTAGTACTCAATGATCCAAACATAGCACTTGCATGAATAGTTAGGGATACCATAACCTAAGGAGCTTTCATTTGTTATTTTCTTGTATAAGTTCAGTAGATATTATTTGTTATAATTCATTGATATTCTAAATAATAGTGAAGATTTAGTAGTACCAGTAAAAAAAAAAATTTCTCGTGGGATCGACCCGATATATACCCTAAACTACTAGTTGACCTGTATACTTGCACTGAAACGGGTATATTTCAGATTTTTAACTTGTACATATATTAAAATCCCATCGAGTTTTTGATCAAAGACAACATCCAAATCACTGATATCCAACAGAAGACATTGTTATTGGCAACAAATAGTAATACTTCATTTGTATTGGTTTGAGTAAACCAAGTCCATTCATCAAGCCATGCAAAAGCCATCTCCAACGAAAAATATGAATTATAATAAGAGTAAACTTAAAATAAAGAATGATATCCAAATTATTTTTTGTGATGCCCAAAATACCATTATTTTTCTAATGATTACATATATTTATTGTATTGCAATATTAGTGAATAATGGTAGTAGTTATGTAGCCTGAAAGTCAGCATGCCTTTTGGGTTGGGTTGTGGGTTTCCCTTAGGTAGTGTGTGTGTGTGTGTTATTTGCGGTTGTTTGTGGAATGAAATGAAAACTTTTCATTTAAACTTACATAATGAAATGAAAAGTTTTAAAGTTAAGTAAATTTCATTATGCTAAGAATTGTAATTAGACAGATTTAGCGCATTCCAATAATGGTAGCAGTTATGGATTAAAAACTCTCAATTAACAAATAAAACACTTCAATATAATAAAAATTAATATTAAAATTGTTAATTAGCCAGAATTCTCATTCCAATTCCACAGTCAGCAAAAACAATCATACTGAAACCAAAAGTATTGTGTTCATATGCAAAAAGTAGACTTGTTACTTTTGCTTTGCATTGGATTTGCTAAAAAAATAGAAAAAATTCAACTATCTCTATCTATGAAATTTCAATTTTTTTTTTAAAGAATTTTCTATTTTTTATTAGAAACAGAAATTGCCTGAGGGGGACATGGACCGAACCTCAGCCAGCGAACGACACATTGAAATCAAATGACTGCAAACTAACCCAAGCGACTAGGACGACGTGGCACCCGAAAGGATGGATACGACATCCTATCCAACCTATACTCTCCCCTAACTAAACCTGGCAGATCCTCCGTCCTCTCAAAGATGCTAATCTCATCCATAGATTTGCTGCACCCTTCTTTTGCCAATATGTCCGCAATTCTATTGGCTTCCCGAAAGCAATGTTGGACTTTTAAAGAAGAGGACGATGCAAGGCGAATATGCTCCAGCTCCTTATCAATGGACCATGGCCTCCTGCACTCGTTGTTTAAAACCCGTACCAAGACCAACGATTCCGACTCCGCCACTACCTGTGTGAGACCCTGCTGGGCACACAGTCGTACCCCCACTAGCATGGCTTTGGCCTCAACTTGCATACTTGTCTTTGTGCCAAAACCCACAGAGAAGGCCAAGATTAGCCGCCCCCTAGAGTCACGTATTATCCCCCCTCCTCCGCCTATTCCTGGGTTGCCCATCGAACAGCCGTCTGTGTTGAGCTTGACCCACCCTGATTGAGGCGGAATCCACTGAACTTTCGTGATTTGGAGCACGGCTCGTCTCAATTCCACCTGCTCCAAGAATAGTGGCCAAAGCCTGATCTCTTGTAACTCGCCGTACTTAATCACATAAGCATCCTTCAGGTCCTGAAAGATGGCGCGACACACCCCATGCACCTCTACCGTCACCCCTTGGAAAACACTAGAATTCCTTACCTTCCACAGGTGCCAACAAATCAACACCGGTAGTAACCACAACACGAATCCTAGATTTTCCGTTGGCGCTGATTTGAACCACCATTCAGCCAGCACTCCCCGGAGGAGTGGTCCTGGATGCCGAACACCACACTCCGAGCCAAAGAACCACCAGACCGTCCTAGCCATGCCCCCGTCAGCGAATAAATGATCCACCGTCTCACACTTTGGAGACGCACAACAAATACACTTCGACGTCAAATGAAGCTGGAACCTCGTCAACACGTCATCCAGTGGGAGCCTGCCCCGCAACAGCCGGAGCATGAAGAATGAGACTCGAAGTGGAATCTGGGAATACTGAACCCTGCTGGACATAACCGAGGATTCGCATACCTCCCGCACCTCCTGATAGGCGGAACCGAGAGAGAACTCCCCCGAGGCAGCAGGAGACCAGATCATAACATCCGAATTGACAGTTTCCAGGACCTCCATCTGTAGAACTGACTGGACCAGATCCCGCGGCAATATGCTAGCTAAGACCTTATCATTCCATCCCCTATTCAACCGTACTTGCTGAAAGCCCACGTCCTCTAGCACAGGTGCCCTTAAATGCAACGCCCCGAAGCCCACCCAGTTGTCATACCAGAAATCACAATTACCTCTGTTCACTCTCCATACTATTAACAACTCCGCTAGCCCCCTGATGTCTAACATTCTCCGCCAGATACCAGAACTCGCTGCCGTCTGGTGAATTTGACATGGATGCCTGCCAAAACAATATTTCGCGTGGATAAACTTTGCCCACAAGGATTCCTCACGGCGAAAGTTCCACCATAACTTGCAAGAAAAGACCCTGTAAACATCTTGGAAAGCACGAAACCCTACCCTCGCTCTTCCCACGGGAAACACAAATCCCGCCATCCGATCCAATGAAACTTAGAGGATCCCTCACGTGAACCCCATAGAAATGATGCACACACCCGCTCAATAAGCCGAGTCACACCCTTCGGCATTACCCCAGAGGCCAACAAATGGATCGGGATACTTGACAACACGTGCTTGATCAGGACCATTCTCCCACCGTGTGATAACAATCGGGAATTCCACGATACCACTTTATCTACAATTACCTGACCCCATGCTGCATAATAAGATTGCTTGCATCTCCCCACGTACAGCGGAGAGCCCAAGTACCGAATAGGGAAAGTCCATCTTGTGAACTTTGTAACTTTCTCAATGTCCTTCTCTGATCCACCGATGCCCTCGGATGAACCAAATACCCACTTTTTTGGGTGTTTAGACACTGTCCCAAGTCATTTTGATAAAGCTCCAAGACGTTCAACACCCATTTCAAAGATGCTGTGGATCCATTGGTAAATATCATAACATCATCTGCAAAGGCCAAGTGGGTGATAACGGGGCAATGTCTGGGACCTCTATAGCCGCAGTACCCAGGTTGCGATGCTAAGCAATTCAATCCCCGAGATAGCACCTCCGCCCCGATGACAAAAAGTGTTGGAGACAAAGGGTCCCCCTGTCGTAACCCGCGCGATGACTTGAAGAAACCATATGCCGTGCCATTCACAATCACTGAGAACCAGACATTGGAAATAAGATGCCACACCATGTCAATAAACCTCTCCCCAAACCCAAATCGACGCAACACTTGTATGACGAAGACCCACGACATCCTATCGTAGGCCTTTGTCATATCCAGTTTCAAAGCCACATTCCCCCCTACACTTTCGACCAATGTCAGTGATCAACTCCTGGGCCAACAGGAAATTATCCGATATAGTCCTACCCTTGACAAACCCACTCTGCTGGGGTGATATAATGCAAGGCAGAATAGGGGCCAGGCGCAGCACTAGAATCCGTGAAATAACTTTGTTTAGAAAGTTGCACACACTAATGGGACAGAATTGTCCAAAGTCTTGAGGGCTGCTTACTTTCGAAATAAGAACAATAGACGTAGCAGTGATGAATCGCGGCAACTCCGCTCCACAGAAGAAACTTACAATCGCGTTATACAAATCTTGGGCGACTACCTCCCATGCAAAGGTAAAAAAACTTCCCTGTGAACCCATCTGGACCTGCAGCACTATCCCCATCCATATCAAAGATAACCTTCTTCACTTCTTCCATCGATGGAACTTGCTCTAGCTTCCCATTATCAATCATCGTACTTACATCTGGGATAACATGCAGGAGCTGAAATTTCGGAACAAAGTCCGCCGAAAACAGATCCCCAAAGTATCGAACCGCCTCCGCGCCAATAGCATCGTCGTCAGTAATCCAATTCCCAGAGCCGTCCCGTATCCTATGAATCACTGCCCGAAATCTGTGTTGCCTGACTACTGAGTGAAAATAGCGGGAGTTTTGATCACCAAGCCGCAACCACTTAATACGAGACTTTTGCCTCCAGAATTGTTCCTCATTTGACAAGGCTGAGCGCAATTTCAATTATTAGAATGTATAAGTCAAAAAAAAAACTTTATGTGGTGGATCATTTGTACTCCATTATTGACAAAAATAGCAAAAAGAATACAAAGAATTCAAATTACATTATATGTTTATTTTTTTAGCTTAATTATATTCTTCGTTTATAAAAATTGTAACGATTACGGTTTATATGGAATAAAATCACAAATACATAACAATTTTGGTAAAACATGATATTATCAATGTTTGATATGTTAGAGTTCAAGTTATAAATCAAAAAAATGTTTGGTTCATGGTTCCAAATTTAATCTTAAGGGACATATAAACTACATTCGAATGCTTTTTGTCTCTTTCCATTTAATAAAATTTTTAAAAGTAACTGGTTAAAGAAAATAAATAACATAACAATACTATATTATAATGTTGATGATCAAAATTTCACAAAAGTCTTTTAGTAACTAAAGAACAATATATTTTAGGATATTATAATCATGTATAAAGCAAGTGAACTATTACTAGTGTATATGTATGTATGTATGTATGTATGTATGCATGCATGCATGTATGCGTGTGTGTGTATGTAAGTATGCATGATTGTATATGTACTTCCAATCAGCAAGTTTAATGACTTTGAGAATTTGAGTGCATGAATAGGTAATGTATTCTCTACTACCATATTCGTTCCTCCTCATGAAAAGTCTAATGGTGACTGATTTTGAGTCAGTAAACTCTTGTTTGTAATGTTCTTGCATTTTGCTCAAGAATAAAGGAACAAAATTGTAGTTTGGAGGTAGTGCATCGGCTATTGAATAGGGATCATTATTGCCAATAATCAAGTTTAGTTTGTGTAATAATCATGTAAACAAAAGTTTCGATATAGTTGTTAGGTAGGGGTTTAGACCTAAGTTTAGCCCTTCCATAATATTCACCACCCCAATCTAATCTCACAATTTGGATTTTCTTTTCCTTTTGTTTCTCTACCTCTAATTTGAAAATTTTAAATGCATCAAGTGGTTATGATTTATCAAACAAAAGATAAAGATACATAAATCTTGAATAATTATCTATAAATGGGATAAAATATCTCTAATCATTCTAGCAAGGGGTAGGAAAAGGTCCATAGATTTCCTTGTGTGTAATCTCAAGTAATTGAGAACTTCTCTTGGCACCTTTTGAGGTCTTGTTAGTCTGCTTACCCTTTATCCAGCCTATACAAGTACCAAGGTCAGTGAAATCTAAAGTCTCTAGGACTCCATCATTTAACCTTTTGATCCTATCAATGGAGATATTTTTTAATCTCGTATGCCAAAGTTTTAGAGAGTTCTCATTGATAATACTATGTTTAGTACCAATACCATGTATAGCTAAAAGGCTATATTCGTATGTGGGGTCTAATTCAAGTTTAAATAACATTCTATCCAAATTGGCAGAACCAATAACTTTATTATTTTTCAAAAGATTCATAGTTGAAAGATGAGAATTGGAATCATATCCAATAATAGATATTCTAGAAAGACAAATTAACTTTCTAGAAAATGATGGAACATAAAAGGCATTTTGAAGATCTAATTGAAAATTGATTTTTAAAATGAGTCTATAGGTCCCCCAAGATTTCAATAGATGAAGGCATCCAGTTTCTAGAATAGATGCTTTGTTCACTTCCCAACATCTTACTTAGGTTCAGAAAACCCTACATGGTTTTTGGAAATGTGAATTGTAGAGCCACAATCAATCCACCAAGTATTATCAGAAACTTTAGTGAAGTAAGATTCATGGCACATAAAGGTGAGATTACCTTTTTTTTTTCGAGCCACTTCTTGTATTTGAGACAATCTTTCTTCCAGTACTCTTTCTTCTTGAAAAAATGACATTTGTCTTTATTGCCATTTTTTTCATGGAAACATACTTGCCTTTTCCCTTCTTTGTTTTTCCTTTATCATGAGTCACAAGATGAAAACCTTTTGGAGTCTCATGTTTCAATCTCTCCTCCTCTTGAACACACATGGTCAAGAGTTCATTAATTGACCATTCTTCTCTATGTGCGTTATAAGAGATCTTAAATGGAGTATATTCTGATGGGTGAGAGTTGAGAATGAAATGAACAAGAAATGACTTAGAAATCTCAACTTTAAGGGACTTTAGCTTAGCAATAATATCCCTCATTTCCATAATGTATTCGCACACACTTCTACTGTTGTCAAGTGTCATGCTTGCAAATTTCTTCATAAGGGTGCTAGCCAAAGCCTTGTCAAAACTTACAAATTGCTCATCAATTGCTTACATGTAAGTTTTGACTCGGTCACAATTAGAGATTGAACCCCTAATGCTTTGACTAATATGCGACTTAGTAAGCATCAAACTTAAGCGATTAGATCGCTCCTACTGCTCATAAGTAGCTTTTTCATTTGACGAAATAGAATCTGTGGGAATGGATGGTTCATTCTCACGAAGCACTAGATCAAGATCAATGCACCCTAAAGTTAGAAGAATCTTGCCCTTCGATTTAGTGTAGATTTCATTAGATAGCATAGGAATACGAGATGAATCATTAAAAAGAGTAGTGGTAGAAAAAACTGCAATATCCAAGAATAAACATACATTGTTGCTATGAATTTTAAGACACAAGGATTAAATTAATCAATGTTAATTCAAATAATAAACTTAAACCTTCCTATGGGTGGAGGCTGCCAAACATGCATTGAATTTACTTTCTTTATAATAAGACTGGTAAATTAAAACTAGAAAAATAGAAATTTTCCATGCCTGTGGGCCTAGAAAAATCTCTTAATACAATGTTAAATTTACCATCTTATTTCAACTATTTTTATTAAAACTACCAATTTCCTGTGGGTCAAGTGATAATTTTAACAAATTATATGTTATCCATTTAATCACTAAACATTTATGTAATTAAAATTCTAAAAATCAAGTATATAAGATGTTGCGGCCACTCTTAAATACAAGATGCAAAGATCTTTATGATAACATGTCAATATGTGACAAAAATGAAAGGTTGAAAGATGTCACAATTTATACTTTTAAATAATTAGGCGAAAGTGCAGCAAACAAACGAACTGCTGATGCCAATTATTAATCACAATTACAAGAGGTATGCAGTTATTTAAATAGAACTCATAAAGTGCCCCAAAAGCAATGTTCAACCTTTATGATATTTTAGTATATATGATGAAAAGTCGAAAGGTATAAGTATATTAACCATAATTCATGCAAGATATTATTAGTTATGTTGTCATACACAAGCATAACCAAATGAAGATCAAATATCATACTAACGATATATGTACGATACATACTTACATGACCAAATAAATCATCACAAAAATGATACATATACATGGGATTAGCCATTAATTCTCAATCATTGAGATAATGGGTACATAGATCCTGTGACAAAATTGGATTTGATTCATTTAACATTCCATGAATCTATGTAGCTTTTCTCAGATTGGCAACAAACCAAGAACTTATATGTTAAAAAACATGGTTAGAGTGTGACTTTGATACCACATGATAAACAAATAAGTACAAATAAGTTGTACTAAGTGGCGAAAATTTAAATGATTTACCTCCAACCATTGTTGTTGAATAGAGATTAATCCTTACAACTCCTTGTCTTCTTGCCTTGTTCTTGTCTATGTTGACAAAGAAATTATGTGGATGTGCAAAAGAAGAGAAAAGTAGAATGAGAGTTAAGAATAAGGATTTTCTAGCCTATACCTAACCAAAATAAAATACCACAGACTATTTATAAACTAGGCTAAGGACCCTTACCGGCAAATACAAAAATGTCTAGGGTTTCCTTCCATCAACAAAATCTTGCCAAAATTCATAACTAAAAAAATATTTTCTGTGATACCCCGACTTTTAGGATATTACGGTTTCTATATTTTATTTTTTGTTTTAAGACATTGTTTTGTTTTAAAGATTAGAAACTCTACTTGTACTCAACACCCTAGTTTTACTTGTGACTAACAGGTTTTCTTAAATCTCTCATATTTTAGTCAAAAACCTAATTTTAATCTATGGAATTGTAAAATCCATCATATTTGTCTTAAAATTCCCTTTTATTTGAAATCCATTATCTTATAATAGATTTACTACTCATTTACCCCCTTAAGAATTTCAATTCACCCTAGAATCAAGGGTTTTTTATTTAGGTTCATAGTAAGCGTAAATTCAAGGTTTTACGTATTTTGGTAGTGTAATTAATTGGTATAGACTGTGTATAAATTTAGTGATTAAAGAGTGAGTTTTAGATGATATTAAGTGTGTGATTAGAAGTGATAATAATAAGTTAGTGAATTATAAGTTAAAACCCTATTATACGCGAATTAAGGAAAAACGGTGTGAACCGAAGTGTACCGTTTGTTATCGAGTGAGTACACCACTTGAACACTACTTTATTAACTTAATCACCTTGATTTTATTTCAGCTAATCACCCCTAAAATATCCTATAAAACAGCCACCATTTTTTACCAAAATAAAAGGAAGAAAGAAAAAAAAAAAAGAGGACCAATGGTGGCTTGACAAGTGTTGGCCAACCAAGTTTGACCAACAAATTTCCTATCTTCTTAACTTTGTTTTGGACCAAAATTCCTGCACTTTTTCCTTCATTTGGCCGTGAATTTGGAAAGGGAAAAGAGAGGAAAGAAAACTCCATTTCCACCATAACAATTTTGCTTGATTCTTGAGAAAATTAACGTGAAACGTGATTCTACTCCGATCAATTTTTGGGAAAGCTTGGAGGTGAGCTTGGTGGAGCTTTTGGGAGGAAGAAAGTTCTTGTATCACAACTTATTTTGGAGGTTTTGAGGTATTATGGCTGCTTTTCCATTTTGCTTTCCCTTAAGATTGTTTAAGTTATGTAGCAACTTGTATTCTTGGCTTGTGATACCTACTTAAGTGATTTTGATGATTGTGGTTGCGGATTTGTGAGTTAGGGTTTTGAATTGTTCACTTATATTTCTTGTTGTTTAGATGGTATATGGTGTATATAATCTTGTATAGGAAGTTGTAGTAGTGGTTCAAGCTAGAAATGTGAAATTTACATTTTGAATTCACTAAATTCCAGGTTTGAGTTTTTAGATTGCCTTGTTCTGACCGGTTCCATTCGGCTGTGGTGGAGCCCGAATTAGCCTTAACTCAAAACATGAAAGTTGTAGGAAATGATGTTTGATAGCTTCCTGTAAAATTTTAGCTCAATACAAGTACTGTAGCACATGAAAAGACTAAAATACCCTTGACTGCCATAGGTAGAGCTCTGTGGACAGTTTTGACATTTCATCATTCTGGCCGCATTTTTTCACCCTGATCCGTACTAAATTAGTATTTGGCCAAAACATAAAATTTGTAGTGCTATGTTTTAGCTTTCCAACGCACCTAAAAAATGCTTCAATCGGACTTTTGTAGCCTAAGTTATTGTCATTTGAATACAGTGCTGTTAACCAGCTTGATGGTGAAATTCTGGTTCTATAATTTGTAAATTTGACCTAGATACTCTATGAACTGGGTTGAGTTGTCTTCATCAAAGTTGTAGCCCTTTGGTTTAGCTTCAAAACGGTAAAAATTTTACCCTAATCCGATAGTCGTAGCTTTGGTTGTGTCTGATACGCTAAGAGACATCGAACCTGTCTTTTTGTTCTATGTCTTAAACCTTATTTCCGGTCACTTTTCTAGCTTGGTTTGTAATTGTATGACATTGAACCTATTAGACAGCTATTGTAATGAGATTATCTGTGGGTGACTTTGGGACTGATTGAGGAAAAGGATGAAGTCATAAATAGCTGGAAAATAGGTAAATATAAAGGGCGTGCTGCCCAAATTTGCACTCGAGAACTAGGTAAGGATTTGAGGACGAATACCATTTGAACCATCTGGGATATTTGCGTCTCCTTTTATCGAGATATATAAGTTAGAATTCGGCCGAAACTTGTACCCTTGGAAAAATGAAATTTACAACTAATAGAAATACGTTTTCTCCATTTCTTCAACTCAAATGGTATTTCAAGTATAATTGTTTCAAAGTTTCAAAGTTTTAAGAGCGAGCATGAATTGTTCGGAATTTTTTAAGTATCTTGAATACTACTTAAATGAGTTGCATTTACTTGATTTTCTTGAAGAGAAACTCCTATGTTTCGCACTCTAGAGAGTTTTACATTCGCAAATGATATTTTATCGCAGATTTGGATTCCAACCAAGGAGTTGGACCTGAACGTGACTTTGAGAGGCACTAGACTTTTGGTGAGTGTTTCCAAATACCTGATTGAACTGGACACTTGTTTTCCATACTTGACCAATGTGATTTAATGATATGTAATTTGTTTGATCGGGTAAGAGTGTACTTTATCGCACTTGCCCTAATATGATATATACTTGTTTATTATTACAATTGACTTGATATATTTGTACTTGACTTATAAGTGTTGAGCGGCTGCATGTACCACACTCAATCCGAGTGGGAGGTGCCTCTCCTTCCCGTCTTCGTACTTTTATCTTGATTCAGTCGATTGGAGTGTTATCTCATCGACTTTTTGGGGACCCAAACCCCATTAGCTAGTTAATCGAGTCGAGCCGGCAAGGGTTTGGTCGATTAGATAACAAATCATGGGTATCTAATGTTGTCGAGTGGAGTATTATCTTCTCGACTAATCGGTATACTCGAGTATTACCACCAGTGTTTATTAAAGATTTTGGGCCCAGTAGGGGGCTTGGATGGTGGACGGAGAGTAGTTTAAGTGGTGCTCTACTGGATTGGTTACTTATTTGAAAGTTGACGGAGTGTCAACTATTACTTGATCAAACTCTGGTGATGCAATGGGAATTTGGCTCCTGAGAGCCATCCGTATCCTTATACTTTAACATGATTATTACTTATCGGATTATTGTTTCTATTGAAAAACTTTACACTCGCTCATTTGGAGATTTGCTACTTGAAGTGTTATTGCTCATTTTTATAAACTTTTCATGTTCATTACTTTGCTACGTGATACTTGCACTTTTAAATAATAGTCAACTTGCTATTTGGAACCTCACTGGGCTTTTAGCTCATTCCACGCCATTTGTTTTCCTTACAGGGGGTAATAGCGAGGCGTGAGACTGGTACAGAGTAGTCTAGTTTTGAAGTTTTGAAATGGTACTTGCGCTAGCACTCGACTAGGGTTGATTGTACTCGAATTATAAACACTTTGAAGTATTTTGGTGTGTAGAAGCTTTGTATCTGGATTTGAGCATCAATGTATATATTAAATTGAAGTGGATGTGTTATTTATTTCCTATGGATGTACGTTATTTTTCTTGAGCTATGAGTGAGTGAGTCCTGACGAGAGTTGGGCAGGCGACTCGCCGAACCCCGGGGTACGCCCTAGGGGGAGGTGGGACCGTCACATTTTCTAACTAATTGATTGATTTAATTGATTAACTAATTGAATAAGATATCAATTAATAGTAGATATCAATCAATCATTAACAAATGGAAGATACTAATTAATTATTGATAAAATGTCAATCAATTAATCATGATATCAATCACCAATCATTATTATCTACTCGGAGATACTAATTAATTATTGATAAAATATTAATCAACTAATTATAATATGAATCACTTTAGAATTAATCGTGTGGGTCATAATTACCTCTAAAGGAGGCAAGTCTTACACACAACTCCATATTATCTCAGCAACAATGTTAATGCCAAAACTAATTTTTCAATATTAGCCTTCCAAGTTAATTTTAATTGAAGACTAAGATGGTCAATCGGAAAGATGATTTTGACAATTGTCACCAAAATGACATTGAAATTGTATCTATGGCATTGTCATTTGTCATTATGTCCTTTTGAAATCTCCTTTAGGTCATTTGTCGCTTCGAAGTCGAGTCGCTCTAGTAGCTCTCTCGATCATTCCTTCTTTTGTCTAGTTGCTCTAGTTGGAATCTTAAACTTTCGTACTTGCTTGAATATAGGTTTTGGTGTGGAAAACGAGAACCTTGGTGGGACCATTTGATTTGTTCTGCTTTGTCAGTGAGTGTTCCAATGCATGTTATTTGATTATGCACGACTTGAGAAAATGTTATTATTTGCTTAAGTGCTCTCCTTTGAATGACATGCAAATAAGTGAATGACTGTTGTGATTTTCTTGTCTTGTTAATTTGCTAAGAGCGCATGTGTACATTGCATGAATAAGTGATAAATGTGCAAGATTGTAGGCCGATGTGTACTTTATCGCATCAGCTAAACTGAGTTTAACCCTATGCTGGCACTCTATCCGAGACCTGCCTTTTGCAAGGTTGGATCAGCTGGATGGACAGCTTTGGGTTTATAACTTACCAATGTTAAGTGCAAAGCTCAAAACTCTTTGCCGAAAGGTCTTGAATACAATGTTTAATGCTTAATATTAAATGAGGGGATTGTTGATTTTTTGGACGGCATAAGGTGAATGTTAAATGAGGGGATTGTTGATCGTTCGAAGGACATAAGGTGGGAGTTCGGAGGTTATAAGGTGGTAAAATGTAGGGGATTGTTTATTGGCAATTATAACGTAAATGTTGCTCCATGTGGGCCCCGTATCCTTTTAATATTTAAAGTATTGTTCATCCTTATATTTCCTTGAACGAATGATTGAATGCACACATGAATGTTATTGTTTATCAAGTATTTTACATTGAAGGATTCCTATTACAATTCATTGCTCTACTACCAGTTTTTTAAGTTGAGTATCGATTTACTTGAACCTATATTACTTGGAAAAACGTGTTTACATGTTAAATTGTGTTACTCTCTTATTTTGCTTGTTTACCTGGAATGTTCACTGGGCATAAACTCATCCCACGTTTTGTTTTCCGTAATAGGATTCAGATCCGAGAGTGCTCAAGAATACCGTTAGAATGTTTGAGGGACTTTAAGTTTTATTTTAGTAGAAATGACTGTAGTGTATATATTTTTAGGTTGTAATTAGGATAGGCGCCGAATGATGAATCTGTTGCACACGAACCTATGTAATAGCTTTTGGAGGTGTGTAAATGTTTTTTTAAGGTGTAATGAATATTATTGTGGTTAGTTTAGAAATTTCAATTCTTATTATGGATGGTAGTGAGTCCTAACGAGAGTTGGGCAGGTGGTCCGCTGACCCCTCTGGTTCACTTTTGGAGAAAGTGGGGCTGTCACATTAGTACTAGCTTCTTTATCAATGACATTTTTTCTTGATTTTTTGACAACATTAAACATACTATAATACACCTAATTTTTATTGCATTCATAACCAATAACTCAAACATGTTTTATGTATGGGTAATGTTATTTGAACTCCTCTTATCATTTGCACTCCCACTATTCCATTTTTATTTTGATGAGATCATATTACCCTTGTCCTAATTTCTTTTTCTATCATATCTTGTGTTTACATGCAAGGAAGTTGGGCACAATTGTCGTACATGTCCAAAAGGAAAAAAAAATTTAACTTTTGCTTCTCTTTTTCTAAATCTACATAACTGTTTTTTAATTTATTATTCATATTCTTATTTCTATTGCAATTTTACAGATTTTTTATGAGCTCAATTGAGGTTCTATTGCATCATCTAGATACTAGATGTTGCTTTGCTTTTGTTGAAATATACTAGAAAGTTTCACTTCCTCTATGGCAGCTATATGAGATAATCTTAGTAGACTTTTTGAAATATTAGTATCTAATTTACGAGACATTGTAGTTATACATAGTTTTTGGTTGTCATTGAAGTTTGGGATTTATTTATTTATTTATTTATTTATTTAGGGCTTGAAGTTTGGAATTTATTAATATTACATTACTAGACTGGTCTTTGGCATTATATAATTTCATGAAGTTTTATAGAAAAATACATAATATATATTAGTGATAATTTTAAATTAGCCATTTTAATGTGTAATAGAATAATTAATTGATTTTAGAATGTAAGAGAAAATCTAGTAAAGTTAACTCATAGCCAAGGAGAAAAAGTTATGGAGGGGGTAATATGATTTCATCATAATAAAAATAGGACAGTGGGAGTGCAAATTACATGTGGGGAGTACAAATAACATTACTCTTTATGTATTATCTTATATTATCTATGTCAGTCATCCAACAAGTTGGAAATTAATTAGCGATATTAAATTCGAAATTTGAGTATATTATCTTATATTAAATTAATTAGCCATATTAGACAAATTTTACAGGTACCTTTGTTTATTTGCCCAAGGATTTGAGTAATATTAAATTCCAAAAACTACTGTCTTCAATGAATAAAAGTAAGGGTTAAAGACAATTAATCCCCTTAAAGTATACATCATTTCTCACTTTACCCTCTAACCATTTTTTTGTCTCACTTTATCCCCCATTGGACAAAATTATCCCTCTATTATTCTAAACTTTTTATTTTTATTCCTTTCCTCTTTTGTGCTCCTTTATTTTCTTTGCCTCTTTCTTCTTTCTTTAATTCTTCCTCTTTCCCACAAAAAATCTTCATTTTAATGATTGAAATTAAAAAAGAGGAATTGTAGAGATCTATTTTCTCCTTAAATGATTACAAAATATTCAAATCACTTTGCTAAAGTACAATTTTTTTTAGCCTTTCAATTCTTTTAATTTTGATTTTTCCTCTTTTCTTTCTAGTTTCTCATTTTATTTTCAAGAAAAATATCATACAAGATGAAATTGTGACCTGATTAATAATCATCAATCGAAAATTGTGACACGTGGCATCATACAAAAATTCAAAATTAGTTTTTGATACCTTTTAAACCTTCACCCAAAAAAGCAATTACAAATTCAAGATAAAAATTTTCGTGGATATAGAGTTTTCTACTGGGAAGGATGAAAGAGAGAAGAAACAGAAAAAGAAATAAAAGAGAGGAAAAAAGATAAATGAAAAGTCAAAATAATGGAAGAGTAATTGTGTCCTATAGGGGGTTAAGTAAGCAAAATTAAAGATTAGGGGGTAAAATAAAAATGGGGTATACCTTAAGGGAATTAATTGTGATTAACCCTAAAAGTAAATAAGTACCATGAGCTTACCAATTCCCTGATCCAGTAAGATTGCCACGAATGTATGCACATGACTGGTGATGTCATTTCTCAGTACATACAAGACAAAATACGTGTTAATCTTTGGCTGTTTGCTTTCGGGAATTATAAAATCTATTATTTCTCTTTTAGTTGCGTAATCCTTGGTTTTCACGCTTAGTGTTTCACAAATACCTAGTCAAATTGAGCTTTATCTTTGTTAGTATCTTGGTTTATTATTTATTTACTGTACTAATCATTCTTAAGATCAATTAAACAATAAATTCTCTTTTGTACTATTATTGAAGATGTAGAAAATTAAACCCTTCTTGTACTACAATTTAGAACTATCGGACGATTGTATGCCTGTAACCAGTGAAGTTCATATTAGGGGATGATATTGATAGTCGAAATCCAAGCAATGCATGAGTAACAAATGTCCATTAATATACCACATCTCTTTGTCGTAAATGTCGTTCATTGTAGCCAGATGCTGACATACAACGATCATGCACATAGGATTTATGTTTTTTTTAATAGGCTCTGTTTGATTGTTCAACTCAATATTTAATACAAAAAATATAGTATTTTAATTAATTAAGTGATTCTAAATTGTTTAAACAAAACTAACTCAAAAAGATAAGTGAGAAGCCGTTTATTTGTCACTTTTGCAAAATATGCTTAAATGTTAGGGATAATTTTAGAAACCTACCCTGAGGTTTCTGATTATTTCACTGGCCTTCATTGAGATTTAGAAAATTACACTAATCGCCCTTAAGATTTATTATCTTATAACATTTAGATCCAACCAATAGTTTAAAAATGATATTAGGCGAGAGAAGACAATATGATTCCATCGTTGCCCTTCATTTGCTAAATTATTCAATTAATCTAGTACCAACCCAAATATTAAAGAAAACACTAGAATTTACAGTTTATCATCAGAAATTAAATCACATATGACTTCAAAAATAGTATATCATCTATATAATATCCAAATTGCTCTTTTCAGTTATAAATCCATTGTCAAACATAATCAATAACAAATAATAAAAAAATTTGTAATTGAAATATTATAAAGAGCGGAATTTAATACTATAAAATCTTAGTAACTAACCTTAATATGTTGACAAGAACATTCATGATGTTAAAGTTTGTTCTTTGTAATATTTTTGTTGCAAATTTTTTGATTGTTTGTTGCTAACTATATTTGACAATGAGTATATAATTGAAAAGAGTAATTTGAATTTTATATTGAGTGAAAAATATAAAATGATACGCTATTTTTTGATACTATATGTAATTTGATCCCTAATGATAAATAGCAAATTTTAGTGTTTTTATTTAATGTGTGGGTTGGTATTGAATTAATTGAATAATATAATAGATGAGGGGCAATAATGAAATCATGTTATCTTTTCTGTCATAATATCACTTTTCAATTATTGATTGGAGTTAAATGTTATAAGATAATTAACCTTAGGGGAGTTTAGTGCAATTTTGAAAACCTGAAGGGAGGCCAGTGAAATAGTTAAAAACTTTAGGGGAGGTTTCTAAAATTATCCCTAAATGTTATGATTTTAATACTTAACCATTCAATAATTTAATAGATTCAAAAAATTTAGATTTCAAATTTCAAATTTTAATTTACCAAACGCACTCATTGTCCATACGTTTTACTATCGGTATCTTCTAGTTCTTTCTTCTTCTTTTTTTTTTGTTCTTTTTGCTACAAAATGGAATGGAATATTTTCCACAAATGTATTAGTCAGAAGGACATTTATGTCTAAGCAAGTAGTAAAGTTATAGACACTATAACCCTTTACTGTTGACAATTGTAAATACTTCTCAACCATTGCTCGTAGTTGAATATGTTTAAAGTACTTGTTTAATCTCTCAAATCAAACATTATTTTTCCTCTTTCCATATATTTTAGACATTTTTATCCCTATAAATTTTAGACATTTTTAAATTTAAATTTCACGCACATGTTTATAACTCTCTAAATCACGTCTAATGCAATTCTCAAGTATATTACCACTCACAAAGGTTATGCCACAGTGCCACGTACAAACGGATTTGTATCGTACCCATTAAGTCTTTTCTCGTATTAATTGTACTAAGAAGAAAAAGAATGAAAAGAAAATATACAGGTCTGTCTCTAGAGGTCTATGCAATACAGTACCAAAATTTTGATCAAAAAATTTTTGCAATGTCTTTAAAGAAACTGCATAAAAATTTTAACACAAGATTTAGGTGAAAGTATGTTTGAAATGTAGCTTTTCGGATAAATCTTCCACACCGTCACTTTCTGTCCAGGCCACTCCATCCATGCACAAGGGTGAACCTGCTATTTTGTTCTCACAAGTTGCCTTAGACAAATTGGCGGCTCCTTATAGATTTGTGCTAGTGGGCAGGGGCGGCCAAAACTGGAGGACATTAGAACTTTTCTTCTCAAGCTGGATTTGCACGAGGCAGTCACGGTTGGGCTGCTCGACCCATGACATGTGTTGTTACGTTTTCTTAATGAAGCTGATTTCCATAGATGTTGGTCTCGGGGGATCTGGTATGTCCATGGATCCCCTATGCGAGTCTTCAAATGGTCGCCTGCTTTCCATGTTGATCGAGAACCGTCAGTAGTTCCGATGTGGTTTCAACTACCTAAACTTCCATTACATTTGTTCCACAAGGAGGCACTGTTTCAAGTTGTGGGAGTGCTCGGCATTCCATTGCTAATCGATGCAGCGACTGTGGCCGTTTCTAGACTAAGCGTTGCAAGGGTGTGTGTTGAAGTTGACTTATTGAAGCCGCGGCCTTCGAGAATCTGGATTGGAAATGGTGCGCACGAAGGCTTTTGGCAGGAGTTTGTACCAGAGAACATCCCTAGATATTGCTCTCATTGCTATTGTCAGGGACACATGGTGGATGAATGCCATGTACTGAATCCGTCATTGTGGACAAAGAAGACAGGAGGAGAGATGCAAGAACCTGGGCATCCTCCTCGAGTGGGTTTTGGCTCCAAACAATGGGTTGAGGTTCAAGACAAGGAGGCTGTGCAAAATCTGATGGCGGAGGGTGGCACGCCCGTGTAGCCGGTTGTTGCCGTGGATCTCGTACGGAACACAGGAAAGGAAGCTGCTGATCTGGGCAATATCCCGGAACCTGCTACTATGGAAACGCAGGCAGTGGATGAGGCGCTGCCTCCTCCACCTAATTCATCTGTGGCTGTGGTGCCGAAGGATGGAGCAGATGCTGGATTGCAGATTTCGACTTCGAATCCACTCGAGGAGGGAAAATTCATTGATCCGAGGTCTGACGATGACCATTCCATTCATCTAGCTAATGGCACATTCACAGAGGCTGCGTTGGAAGATAAGGCAATGGAGGCTAGCGACTACTCACAGAAAGTTAATGGAATTACGTCTACTGTGGCAAACGGTTCGTTCTCAAAGATAGACCAAATTCATGACCCACGGGATATAATGTTAGGTGGAGAACCAACCCTTGTGGGTACAAGAACAGAAACGAAATCCTCTTTGCCTCAAAATCCAGTGCCACAATTTAAAGATGTGTTTGAAGAGATTAAATGGGAGAAATTACATGGTACGGTTCCTCGACCACATCAAATGCTTTTTGTTCGTTCAAGTACAACATGTAATGATGACAAAAATGAAGAAGAAGAAAATGGTTCACAACGCCAAAAAGACAAAGATCAAGACTAGAACCTAGTTCAAGAGCAATTTACCCAAGTGATTTCAAAGAAATTGAGAAAACAGCTTTCAAAAAAAGGTAAAACAATGCAAACATGTCAAGATGTTAAACCAAATTTCCATACTCACTCGCAGTCACACAAATGTGGGGCACCCTCATGTGGATGATTTCTTTTGATTGATCTGTTATGTCTTTAGAATTCCTTCATATATGCGCTTTATTTTTTCTTTTATCATTACATGTTTCTTTTCCTTTAACAGAGGTCAGGTTTGGCCCCCCTCTAAATCACTGTATTTTTTTCGGTTATAAATAAATTAAGGGATGGCATCCCTTTTATATTAAAAAAAAAGAAATGTAGCTTTTGGATGTCAATCTACCTGCCACATTGGATCATGTAGTTCACCTTTACCATTTCACTAGTTTTTTACCCGTTTCTTGAACGTGGCTTTTCAAAAGATTTCATAAATTTAAAAATCATAAATTATATTATATGTAAAAGATAATACACTACTAATAGATTTTTTCTTTCTTTTTTTTGGCAAGTGACATAACTTGAAGTTAAGATTTCTTACGTATAATCTCTCCCACTTTACATGAGTTACATCCAACCCAATCCTTTCCTCCACTATTAATATATTTGTTGCTTCATTTTTACATATATAAAATTTCTTCGATCACGATGATTACATAATTCATAACAATTCATAGTGAGTATATACATATAAACAATTCATAATAAGAGCTTAATGCAAGATGTAAACCTAAATATAGACCCATAAACAATTCATTGCGAGTATATACCTATAAACAATTCATATCAAATAAAAAGAAGTGGAGTAAGAAGAAGAAATTAGCATGGAAAATAGCACTGTAGCTCGAAAAGTGGATATCCAAAAAAGCCTATGAATATCTCGCATCTAAGCATGTCAATGGATTGGATATTATCCAAATCCAACCCAAACCCATTGCACTTGGATAGGGTTTGGATTTAATTTTTCAAATTCAGACCCTATCCAGACCCAAACCTTTTAAGAGAGTTATGGATCTAATTTTTTATGATCCATATCCAAATTCAAATCCAACCTAAACCCATGTATATATAATTATATATATATTAGTAAATTTATAAAATATTCTAATATTCTATAGTAATTGGATCGAATGCAGTAAGATTTCATGATTATTTTCTTTTTTCAACCTAATCGTAGTTGTCATTGTAATTAGTATAAATTTTTCAAAAATGAAGAAAAAGTAAAGAAAAATAAATGAAATATTTGATGCAGATACAGTTGAAATTTTAAAAATAAATAGAAATAGTTGATAGCAGTTATTTTCTTGAGTCCATAATATTGCATTTGACTTCTTGAATATTAATTTTATTATTTAAAAATAAAAATTGGATGGTGTTTATATATATTTTTTGAAATCTATATATTTTTAATATATTTTTATTTTAGTATGTTTACAAAAATACAACGGATATCCATTGGATATCCAGACAAAGGAGGGTATGGGTTGGGACTTATTTTTTGAAACCATAAGGGTCTAGGTCTAATTGAATTTAATGGATTTGAATCTGAATCAAAGGGAGCCAACTCATACCCTACCCATTGACATACCTACTCACACCTTTCCTACTCTCAACTGATAGGCATAGGATAAATTCTGAATTTGGTGGTGCAAAAAATTCTAAAAGTCCTCTAGCCACTGGAGCAATCTAGTGGTTTTATGGATATGCACCTTGAAAATGAGAAAACAAAAAAGGAATTAGTGCTAATTTAAAACACCAAAAAACTATTAACAAACTACAAACTTAAACTTGTCAAATTTTTGTGTGAAAACAGTTCAATAGAAAAACATACCCATAAATGTAGTAGTGATTGATATTGAAAAGAAATAGTAGAGATATAAATAGGGAAGAAAGATATTTATTAGTGATTGACATTGAAAAAAGCAAAATTGTAATGGGGGAAGAAAGATATATATATATATATATATATATATATAGACACACACAAACACACACACACATAGACACCAACACTGTTTGAGTAATATGCTAAATGTAAGAGATTGAATAACAAAAAAGATTCACTATTCCAAAATTTTACAAGTAATGTAGATAACAAAACTTAATTGTACATGAAGAAAAATGGAAACATTAGGGATACTTTATTCTTTTCAGGCATTGATTGATTTCAAAAAATTTTAGTTCAAATACTGCACCTAAAAAAGTGACCAACTAAATTGTTAAAAAATTATTGGATGTTTAAAAAAGCATGATTGATTCTTGTTAACAAATATAAAATAACTTAAAGGGGATCAGTTAAATTGTGTGAAACGTGACCAAATAAAAGAGACATATTATGTACGTACAGCCAAAGAACATTACATGATAATAATAAGGACAAACAAATTGCGGAAATTAAATAGAGTAAGAAAGAAAATTAAGGATATTAAAACGGTGATTGATAATTTTCAACAAAAATACTACACCTTAAAAAGTGAAGAAATTTGGGTGTTAACAAAAATAAAACAATTCAAACCTAATCAAATAAATAAAGACAATAAGTACATGTCCACTTGTCAAAAAAAATTAAGGTAGCCAGCTTAGTAGGGATGGCAACTAGTGAGGTACTCTAAAAAATCCCTCTTAATAAATATAAACATGCATAGGTGCATTTGATAAAATTGAAATTTCAAAACTGAAATTTGGAATCTAAAGTATGAATCCATTAAATTATTAAATTGTTAAGTACCAAATGTAATACATTTCAGTGCATATCACATTATTTTTGGAAGCAAATTATACCAAGAAAATTCAGTGTCACTTAATTAATTCAAATGTTCAATTTTTTATTATGAAATGCATCTGAACATATTAAGATTCGAATCTATTAAGTTTAAATACTCAATTGGATTATCAAACAGGGCTTAAATCTTTTACTAAATCCTATTGGGTAACCATGTAAATATTAACTTTCATTATCAAGCCCTCTCACTTCGGGTTTGGATTACTCATTGGGTACCCTTTGCCAGCTAACTAAATAATTCAAGAAAAGAGAATTAATTTTTATCAAATTAAAATCAATAACATCATGTTAAATTAACATGCTACTTTGAATTTTAAATTTGGGTAAAGTCATGGAGAAATTCAACATTTTATGAAAAGTAAACTAATAGTCTTTGAAAAGAAAAGTCAAACAACTATCTCACATTTTCCAACAAAGAGTTGTACAGAAAGCATGATAAATAACAATTTACAACACAAACATATGTACCAACAAAATATAAACTAAACAAAATAAGTAGGTTTGGTAGAGGTCTTAATTTCTTAACACTAGATATGGCAATTAGGGCGGGTGCCCACAGGGGGCTAATGGCGCTCCCAGTCCCCCCGCCCTCGGGATTTAGAAATGGGGCACCCGCCCCAATCCTCGCCGTGCCACCCGTTAAATATACAATATTTAATTAAACTAATTACAAATTTATAATAATGATATTATTAATTATATGCATTATATAATGTATATTAGTATATGTAATATAATTGATATTATTAATTATACTAATAATTATACATGTCTACTAATAAAAATTATTAATTAGTTATACTAAATTTACTAATACATTTATATTAAATTCCTAATTACGCTTAACACAATAACACTCTTGTCCCGGAAAAAAAAAACACAATAATGACTTAGTAATTGTATTTGTGTCAAAAATGAAAACTTGACTATTTTAGTTATATTTGTTTCATCATTTTGGATTGTATTCAAATAGTTTTTGTTTGATTATTTTTATGAGTTTCAATTGTAAAATTACAATGAATAATAACTTGGTGATATGTTGATATTTTAGTACTTGATTATTTGCTAAAATTTGGCTATAATAAAATTATATAACAAATTTGTATTAGTTCTGCGAGTGAATCAGGGCTGGGCGATGGCTGGGGGAATTAATGGGCAATAGGGCCTCTCTCGCGCCCCAACCCCACCCCGTTGCCATTCTTACTTAACACACACACACACACACACACACAAATATATATCCATCAGGCGTTTAATCAGATTAACCATCGATTCGAATATCCAAATGTATCGGGTTTTACCTATTCGTGGCCATTCCTACAACCCAGCAACCTACCAAGACTAAAACTGAACATTGTTTTATTATATATATGTATTTACATATGGGTTTCTATATTCACACACACATATATATACACACACACACACACATATGGTATATGATTGGCATCACATTACCAGAAGAACTTTGTATTTTCTTTAGCACAAATAGAGTTTGTTTTCTTTTCGGTTTTCTTTTATTGCTCAAGAAATGTTTTCTCATTTGTATAATTTTTTTATTTTTTGCCCTTGTAAGTAGAGACATAGATTTGATCTCTAATTTTAGGAAGATGTTGGTGATTCTTGTGACTTCCCTATTAAATTTGAATAGGCCATACTTGTTCAATTTTGTACTTTTAAAATCCGCTAATAAATATTTCAATTCTTTTACCCATGCAATTTTGTACTTTAAAAATCCGCTAACAAATATTTCAACTCTTTTACACCCCCCGGCGCCGGCCCAACTGCCATTATCCAACAACATAAGTAACGGTAAATATTACTATTGCTACAATAATGTGCTTGATATTTATTCTTGCTAAATTTTGTTACGTTATATTAACAATCCCTACATAATTTTTTTTGGTTTTTAACCTTCTTATCATCATAATATTGATTTTGTTAATGACTAAACAAATTAATAAGACGACAAAAAGGAAATTTTGACAAATTTGTAGTTATCTTCACAAATGTTGGAACCTGATACAGTGTAAGGAACGCTAGATTCTAAAACCCATCATCTGTATTAATAGAACTGCTCAAGAAGCCATTTTGAGTTTTAAATTGTGGTAGTTATCACAGTTTTAGAGTGTTTTTATCTATTTATCTTAATATTGGTTCTAGGACCAAATATAATCAAGTAAATTTAATATTACTTCTCAAGTTAAACTCAATGAAATAATCATCTTACCTAAATATTATACAGGAATGTAATATTTATGAAGGTGGATCGAAAAACCAATACTTGCACTGACGGGTTTTCTCTCAAGCATTGCTTCGCTAGGGTTTTCGTATCAGTCACGCCATGCGTGGGCTGCCATGGCGGACATGGCTACCCTTCAGCCTCCTGCTGAAGGGCATCATCCAATCTCATTCCCTTCTTTCCAAGCAAAATCCTTTTCTTCGCTTCTCTCGCCTAAGGAGCCAACTAGCTTGAACGTGCGAGCCGACAAGACCACGAGGAGAGGGGAGCCTGCCGTGGTTTTCTCGCCAACAGATATGGCTAGGGTTGCGGCACCGTTCACCCTTGCTTTAATAAGGAAGTTCTCTAGTGGGCAGCCGGCTATGGAGGAGATCCGAAAGTTCTTCAACACGTTGGATTTGACGGCCTTTTCGGTGGGTCTGTTGGATCATCGCCACATTATCATTCGCCTGCAAATTGAACGTGACTTTCACAGAATCTGGGGCGCCACATCTGGTATGTGCTGGGCTATCCGATGCGGGTATTCAAATGGACACCTTCATTCCATGTAGATAAGGAGCCTTCGATTGTTCCTGTCTGGTTCTCCCTCCCCAAACTCCCGATACATCTCTTCAACAAGAAGTGCCTCTTCCACATCATCTCGTCCCTAGGTCGGCCACTCTTCATGGATGCAGCCACGAGCTCTTTGTCCCATCCGAACGTAGCCAGAGTCTGCGTGGAGGTTGATTTGGTGAAACCTTTGCCCAGGAGAGTATAGGTAGGGTTTGGGCAGGGGGAGGATGATGGTTTCTAGCAGGCCCTTAATCCTGATGGCTGCCGCAGTACTGTGTGTACTGCTTTCGACAGGGGCATGGATAGCAGGAGTGTCGGGTTAAACACCCAGAGGTCCGTAAGGCGCCGGTAGTGGAGAGGATTGCTGAACCTATGCTACGGGAGAGGAGAGCAAAGCTGGAATTTCATCCGAAGGCAAAACTGGAGGTTCCGCAAGAAACTATGGATCACGCAACGGTGGCTCCCTTGGAGGGGCGGAATATAGCGAATGAACAGATGGGTAAGCGGGGTGTCGTGCATGGCGACGCCATGCAGCCATCGCAGCGGTTGCCTGGGGTTGCTTCCCACCTCGGGAAGAAACGGTCGCTGACCACAAGCGACCTTGGGGTTGCTAACGGCTCTGCGGCGCTGGCAGTGTTGGAGAGGTCGGGTACCCACGCAATGACGGGGGCTGATGAGGGCCTGGGTGCGGCAACTGTTCATGTGTCGTCGGCGATGGAGACAATGGTGGAAAAGGCCATTGCGAAGGTTGTTGACGGGGTTCCCCAAGAAATGGCCAATCATGTGCTGGCGGAGGAACGGATTGAAGATGACCTTCATGGTCAACGGGCGGAGCTCCAGCAAGTGCGGATGCAATCTGATGCGATTGACAACCTGTTGGGTGATGGACATGCTACTGGTATCCTGTAGATTTGTTGACCGCAGACGCAACTAGGATAGTGGCAGCCTAGCAGGTTCGAGGGAGGAGGAGATGTTGGAGAGAGGGCTCGAGGTAGTGGAAGCGAAGGTGTCTATTGCAAAACAAAGTGCTAGGAGCTTATCGCCGCGAGGGCACCCGACAGGTCAGCAACGTGAGTCTGGTTCTTTGGTTATTGACATTTTTAATCTTGATCCTATAATTCAACATGTTTAAGAAATGGTTAATAATAGGGAGGAGCTTAGATTGATCAATAAATCTAAGCCGAAGAGTATTCAGCTCCCGCTCACGAGTGATCGTACTTTGCGCTCTAAATGGAAAGTTTCCTCTAACTCATTTGCACCCTTGTCTCATGATTAATCTTCTATTTTGGAACATTCGGGGTATCTCGCGTACCCCAAACTTTCGTAGGTTAAAACGGTTAATTGAGGAGTTCTCAATTCCTTTAGTGGCTATTTGTAAGCCTAAGGTATTACCAGGTGACATTCATCTGATTGGATCAGGGCTTAAGATGGATAGTTGGATCGTGAATAGCGAGGGCTCTATTTGGGTGTTTTTCAAAACTCTTTTAATTGTGCCATTGTGGGAGAATCCTCTCAGCACTTGTCTCTCAAAATCACTTCTCAGTTTTTATCAGGTCCAGTTTATTTTTCTTTTATCCACGCAAAGTGCACTAAGCAGGGCGCACCTTGCTTTGGTCGGCTTTGTTAGTGGAAAATCCGGGGGAGTACTATTGGATGTTAGCGGGTGATTTCAATGTCATCGTTAGCGCGGAGGAAAAGAGAGGTGGCTTGCCCTTTTGAGTAGATGAAGGAGTGGAGATTAGAACTTTCATGTCGATGGCGGGTATTTTGGATGTTGGCTTTTTGGGGTCCCCCTTTACATGGTGTAATAATAGGGGGGATTGGCTCATTTTTAGAAATGCCTGGATAGAATGCTTGTCAATCAGACGGCTTTTCTTTCAGGGGTTCATTTTCGGGTTCAACATTTAAGGAGGGAGCCTTCGGATCACGCCCCCCTATTACTGTCGTCTTCAACTATGCTAGATAACAAGTCTAAACCCTTTCTTTTCTTGAACATTTGAACGACGAAGCCTCAGTTGCTGGATGTCACTAGGAGGAGTTGGGTAGTTCCTTGTTCTCGGCGTCCATTGTAACGTTTAGCTGCTAAACTGCGAATTGTTAAACGGGAAATTCAATTTTGGTCTCTTGAGGAGTTTGGTAACATTTTTGATGCGGTGAAGAAGGCGGAAGGCGCGGTAGCAGTTGCAGAGGCTGCGTTTGACAATGAGCCTTCTCAGTTTCATTGGTTGGCACTTCAGGAAGCTCGTGCTATAATGAGAAATTCTTTGGTAAGGGAGGAACGGTATTGGAGGCAAAAGGCAAGGGTCAAATGGCTAAAGGATGGGGACAAAAATTTTAAGTACTTCCATTCGTTAGTAGCGGAGAGGAGAACTAAGTCCATCATACATCAAATTAAGAATGATCAAGGGGAGTGGATATCTGATGAAGGTCAAGTTTTTGCTATCACGGTGGAGTTCTTTAAATCCTTACTCTAGGATGAGCCTGCCAGGGGGTCATGGAGTATATTGGATGTGATTCCTAAGGTCGTTTTCGACGCCCAAAACACTGATCTGGAGCGGTTTCCATCTCACGAGGAGATAAGAGAGGTGGTGTTTAAGATGGATGGGGAGAGTACGGGTGGCCCAGATGGATTTACAGGCACGTTTTTACCTTTGCGTGGGAGGTGGTGGGTAACGATTTATATGAAGCAGTGCTTAGTTACTTTTGTGGGCATGAGTTGCAGAAAAGCATTTTTTCGACGTGGATTGTGCTACTTCTCAAGGTGACCTCCCCTCAAGATTTTAGTTAATTTCAGCCGATAAGTCTTTGTAATTTTGTCAATAAAGTCATTTCGAAACTGTTGGCTGATCATTTGTCAAAGGTGCTGCGAAGTACTATCTCTCCGCAACAAAGTGGGTTTGTTCAGGGCAGGCAGATCTTTGAGAATTTTTTGTTGGCCCAAGAGTTGATAACTGATATTCGAAAATCGAATAGAGGGGGCAATGTAGTGCTGAAGTTGGATATGGCCAAGGCCTATGACAGAGTCTCTTGGCCTTTTTTGTTACAAGTGTTACGCAAGTTTGGGTTTAGAGAGTTGTGGATTGATATGATTTGGAGGATGATTTTGAATGTGTAGTTTTCGGTTATAGTCAATGGTGCTCCACAAGGTTTCTTCAAATCTGGTCGTGGGCAGCGGCAGGGGGATCCTATCTCTCCAGCTCTTTTTGTGATTGGTGCCAAGATCCTCTCTTGCCTTCTGAATTCGTTGCTTTACTCCTTGACCTTTTCGCCGTTTAGGGTCTCCCAAGGATGCCCGAAGGTTATGCATTTGGCCTATGCCGATGATGTCATTATCTTCTCTAGTGGGCTGAAGAGGTCAGTTCGATTGGTGATGAAAGCTCTGGAAGATTATGCTTCAATATCAGGTCAGCAGGTGAACCATCAAAAGGGCTGCTTCTTGTCCCATAGCAACTTCCCTAGGGCGAGGAAACGTGTGCTTGGTAAAATCACTGGGTTCCAATCAAGGGAATTTCCATTAAATACTTGGGTTGTCCTGTATACGTTGGGCAGAGGAAGAAATGTTATTTTTCGAAAATTTGTGATTCGATCATAGGTAGGGTGCTATCGTGGAAAGGGAGGTTATTGTCGCATGGTGGTAGGCTAGTCCTAATTAGAAGTGTGCTATCTTCTATGCCTCTTCATATACTTGTGGCAGCGACTCCTCCCATAGCTATTTTTGGGATACTAGAGAAGACCTTTGCTAATTTCCTTTGGAGCTCCTCCGAGGGTGGCCGCGTTTCCACTGGATAAAATGGGAACAGTTGTGCCAACCGTATGACAGGGGGTGTGGGTTTAAGGTCGTTGAGGCATGCCTTCGAGGCTTTCTCAATGAAACATTGGTAGCAGTTTAAGTTGCGGAAGTCCTTATAGGCTGAGTTCTTGCATTACAAATATTGCCCAAACTCTCACCCTTGCTTTGCTAGCATCTCGTCGGGGAGTTCGTGGACTTGGAAGAGAATGAGTCTCCGTTTGGATTAGCTGCTTATTGGGTTATTTTTTAAAAACAGCACTGTAGTATTTCGTTTTTGAAATACAAGTTCGTTTGGATTAGTTGTTTTTGGAGTTGTTTTTCAAAAACTATATGAAAAACTTTTACTGTAAATGTTTTTTGGATTATTTTTAGAGGTATTTTTAAAACATAGTTTTGGGTATTTTTATAATTTATAATTTTTATAATTTTATTTTTATATACATTTATGCATTTATAATACATTTATAAATATTTATAAATAAATATATTTATATATTCACTAAAAAATATATAAATGTATTATATTGTATATAATACATAATATAAATATATTTATAAATATATAAGTGTATATTATTATAAATGTATAAATTACAAATGAATATTACATAAATGTATAAATTAAAATTTATAATTTATAATTTGTATATTTTTATATAAATATACATTTATGCATTTATAATACATTTATAAATAAATATATTTATATATTTATATAAAAATATATAAATGTATTATAAATTTATTATATTATATATAATACATAATATAAATATATTTATGAATGTATAAGTGTATATTATTGTAAATGTATAATTATAAATAAATATTATATAAATGTATAATTTATATTTCTTATATAATATGCATTTATGCATTTATAGTACATTTATAAATAAATATATTTATGTATTTATATAAAAATATATAAATGTATTATATTATATAAAATACATAATATAAATATATTTATAAACGTATAAGTCTATATTATTATAAATGTATAAATTACAAATGAATATTATATAAATGTATAAATTATAATTTTATTAATATATATTAATATTAAGTATAAATGTATTAATATAATTAATATAAATGTACAAATGTATTAATATTATGTATAAGTATAAAATTAATATTATGTATATTAATATAAATGTATAAATGTATTATATTATATATAATACATAATATAAATATATATTATAAATATACATTAATATATATATTACGTATAAATGTACATTTATATAAGTGTATAATATTCATATAAATATAAATATATAAAAATATTTATAATATGCATAAATAAATATATAAATATTTAAAATACATAATATACATTAATATTAATTATAAATATTGTAATATTATAAATATGGCGTTTATATAATATTTCAATTTGTAATATTTATTGTACATTTCATTATATAAATATTCATATAATATATAATATACAATTTTCAATTTGTATAATATACATAATATTGTATATAGATAATATAATATATTATACATAATATACATTATTACATTATTACATATTATGTATATTATATATTATACATAACATTATTATACACAATAATGTACATAATATATTATGTATAAATATTTACACATTTATGTATACAATATAACATATTATGTATATTATATTATGTATAATATACAATATTATGTATAATATTAATTTATATAAATATTTATATAATATATAATATATATAATTTTCAATTTGTTTATTTCAATTTATATTATAAATATAATATATATTTATATATATAATATACAAATTGAAATATACATATGTAGTTGTTTTTGATATAATATTTGGATATGGTGTTTTTGGAGTTGTTTTGGAAATACACATTTACTGTAGCATTTGGAATGTGAAAAACAGTTTTTCAAAAACAGCCCCAAAAACAAGGGATCCAAACACACTCGATATCTATTCAGGGGGATGCTGAGCAACAGATACGCTGGATTTTGTCCAACGGATCCATAAGTTTTTGGCATGATAATTGGTTAGGGCAAGGCCCGTTATGCCGCCAAGTGGGTGTCTTCCAGGAATATGCAGTTTTCGAATTCGTGGAGCACGGTTGGTGGAACGTGCAGAGGTTACGCTCTATGTTGCCCAGTGGGTGGGTGGGGCAGATCTTAAGCGTTAAACCTCCCGCTCTGGCATACTCGGACAGAATGGTCTGGTCTCCCAGTACCTCAGGGGAGTTCTCCCTATCGTCGGCCTACCAAATTGCTCGAGGGGTTGGTAACAGCTCTTGTCTGTACTCCTGTCTCTGGAGTCAAGGATTGCCAATTAACATTTCTTTTTTAATGCTGCGATTGTTGGGAGCCAGATTGTCAGTGATGGATCGTTTGCATAGGCTTGGGGTAGTCGGACCGTCTTGGTGCTTTTGCTGTCCCCTCCCATGCCAAGAGACTCTGGACCATATCCTCTACATTAGGGAGGTTGCACGTCGAATTTGGAATAACTCTGAAGTGGTGCTTGGAGGGTTTGGTGTTTCCTCAACGATTAGACATAAGGTGATTAGCTGGTGGTTGAAACCTACTCGAAACCCATTCCTTCAGCTTCTCTTTCATCTGTTGCCTTTTTTAATCTGTTGAAATTTGTGAAAAATACGGAATAAATTCATGTTTGAGGGTCAGCTTTTGCCTGTTGCAATCGTCTGTGATAGAATCTTTGGTGATTTGCGAGACCTTTTTCATCTTAGATTTAAGAATACTGTTACCTCTTGTCGCGGTTGGCCGAGTTTCTTTGATACTGTGGTTGGGTTGTTAAGACGATACCATGTATAAATAGTTCGATGGCGGTGTTTGGTGCAGTCGGTCGTGAAGCTAAACTCCGATGGTTGCTCTAGGGGTAATCCTGGCATGAGTGGAAGAGGAGGCATGATTCAGAGTTGTGCAAGAAGGATTCTTCTAGGCTTCTCATGTTTTTTTGGGGAGCTGACGAGTCTACAGGCGGAATTGAAGGCACTTCTTTATGGGGTTCGGTTGGCTTTGGATCGGGGGTATTGTGAGTTACACATCGAATCAAATTCGTTGGTGCTGGTTCAGATTATTCGGGGAACAGCGAGGTGTTCACTGAGTTGCCTCACCTGGTGAGAGGTGATATTACTCTTGATCGGTTGGGGCTTCCAAACCTTCGTCGAAGTAGAGCTTAGTTTAGTTCGTTAGGTTGTAGTTTTCCCTGTTTCCTCTTTGCAGCTTGATTAATAAAGTTATCTTTATTTTAAAAAAAAAGGAATGTAATATTTTACCATTCATAGTTTATTGGTATAAGAGAAAAGACTTTTAAATCTTCAAGGTTGACAAATATGAACAGGGAAACAGTAGCTAAAAAGTACGCAGGCTGAGGCGGATAATCACACTCTCCTTAAGATAATTCATGCCTGTCGCGCCCCATTTTTTATAGAAAAATAAAAGATTTTCGTTTAGGAAAATGAATTGTTTGTTTAAAAGGAAGATGAAAGACATGGGTCTCAATGGGACTTGAGAATGCGACGATTTGACCCAAAATATAGTTTAAAAAGGGTTTTTTGAATGAAAAAAATGGAGTCGCCACTTGGTATAGAGTTAAGGTGTACCAAGTCACCTAAAAATGAATTTTTAAAGAAAAATAGGAAAAAGTAGTAAGAAACCCCTTTTAAACGACTCCTAGTCCACGTAACCCAAAGAAAAAGGTTCGGGAGTCACATTTGACAAAGGGGAAGGCAAGGATAAAATCCAAGGCACCCCTTTGACCTAGCCAAGGCTAGTTGCGTGATTTAATCAAAGATTTTCCTGTTTTAACCAAAGAATTTATTACATTTGGATGTACTACATGAATGCAAACCCTAGACCTAGGGGTATCGGGGAAATTTCTCTTCAAAGCTCGAGTGGTGCCAATCACATTAGTTGTGATGCCCAATAATAGCCCTTTGAAGAGGTCACGTATAGTCCTAAATGAAAAAAAAAAATGAGTGGAATGAATGTATGACATGTGAAAATGTGAGTTTGTATGAAGTGAAAAAGTGATAAAAAACAATAGTGTGTGAGTGGAAGTGTGCAAATGAATGTACAAGATAAGGTGAGTAAAGTAATAATGTGAAAATGTATGTGTAATAACACGAAGTGCATGTGTGCGAGTGATATTGTATAAAATGTAAGGAGTTGAGTGAAAACGTGCAAAATTAAAGTAGTGTGAAGTGAGAATTGGAAAAAGGGATAGAATACAAAGTAGAAGTGTATGTGATAGTGAATGAGTAAAATGCATGAACCCTATAGGAATGCATCAAGACGGGAACGGGGAGTCCTAACTTTGTGACTTCAATTTTCCCTTTGATTAGAAAGGAGAACTAGCGTGCTAAGGCTATTTTGTAGCCACACTCGCTCGTTTCCCTTATCGAAAGGGGACTTTTCAAGCAAATGTACCCTATATCTAGCATGAGGTGCAAAAGTCCTAAAATGAAGGGAAAAGGGGTTCGAGGAGCATGCCAAATGACAAAAACTAAAAAATGCATGAAATGTAGTTAACATGCAAGAATGTACTATCAAGAGGGGACGGCCTATGGGTCTAGCGTTGGACTAGCCCATTCTATGAATTCCTACTAGCGTTGGACTAATGGAAACGTACATTCATCCATCACATTCATTCATGGCTATGGAAAGCGAGTAGACATGCCAAACACTCGTAAACACGTAGCATATAACACTTAGCATGCTCGACTAGATGCAAAAAAAAAAAAAAAAAAAACCTAATAAAGCAAATTAACACATAGCCACAAAAGCAAGCGATCAAACTAATGGACCTATTACATTTGCTAGCTAGGCACACGTCTTCAATAGGTCTTCATCAAATGCTCCTCCAAGCCCTATCTATTACAAGCCAAGAGGTGTACACATACCCCATAAAAGAATAACTTAATTAAAAGCAAAAGTAAATGAAATAAATGAAAGAGATTAAGGAAAAGCAAGGAAAACAAAGTAGACATGCCATTCTCACTAAGCACATTGGATCACATAGGAGAGACAAAAAGGGATAAAAGAAATTATACCTCATCGCAATGGTAAGCAAATGAAGGAAAAAAATGGCTTCAAAACAATAAAAGGGGTCAAGGCACCAATTGAATAGTAAAGTATAAGGAAAATCACCAAAATTCCCCAAATTGCAACTCAAATGGAATCACACAGTGCATAATTACCAAAAAAAAAAGTGGAATGATTCATCAAATTCCCAAAAATAGCAACTATTCAGGACCCAATTGCAATATTAATCAATCACCCAAGCCTAATTCAAACATTTTAGGAAATTCAGAGGTCCAAAAGCAAAGAGAGAGTCATGTCATGGGTCCAATTGCAATCGATTTAGGACTCAATTGCAAGAAATTGGAATGTACTTGGGCCTTTGTAGAATAAAAGGGACTTGGGGGTAAATATGCAAATTTTAGAACTTTTCCATGCAAAGCTTACGAAAAGAAACTTTTGCAACTTTGCTGGTTTCTTTCTTCTGCAATTTTTACCGTAGTTTCACAGCCATATTCACAAGATTTCATAAACAGGAAAGGAACTAAATCATTTATTCTAAGAATGCTAAAACCCCTATGCCAAAATCATCCTCACCCTCATGAAACAACCTAAACATCAGATCGACTACCATATTTTAGAGCCAAAGTGATAAAAAACTGAGGTGCATAGCCACAAGAACATGGTTCTAGCCGAATCATTTACACCCATTGTTCTCCCCCCCTTTTGCAGATCGAACTAACATTTCGACCGAACAATTAGAATCAAAGCATCATAAAGCTATCTTTTGATTAAAGAGAAACGGGCAAATCTGGAAAAACAAAAAAAAAACTGCAACTTTTGGCTAACGGCTGCCACGGACAGCAAAACACAACCCAGATTTATTGCATATTCAATCATAGGGCAAGAAAGAATACTAAGCATGCCATTTGACAAGAACTAACCATCAACAGAGTGACCCAAAAAAAATTCAATTAAGCTACCAAAGTTGCAACATAACGAACGACAAGAAAACAGCAAGAAAAATGGCGAGAAAACAGCAACCATGAGCGTCTAGTTTCAAACCAATCAGACACGAGGTCGATGCATATTGGTTTAGTAGGGACCCAGCTAATGAACCCAAGGACTAGATTTCAGCTTAGCGGATTTGGTTCCATCTGAGATTGAAACGACAAGGAGGAAAAAAAAATTGAATATTACCTGCTTCACTTCCTCTGACCTTGAATCCTCAGCCGGAACCCGCAGGGAGGTGATCGTACTCCCCAGATATCAAAAGAAACCAGCTGCAGACTTTGACGACGAAAACGTGAGCCTGGGATTTCCACTTCGAAGTTGAAGGCTTTAATGGCGTTTTTACTCCAGATTTCTTGAAGGAGACTTGCTCTTTTGCTCCCGCTGGTTTCCTACTTTCACTCAACTCCTCTAGTAGCTCCCTCTCTCACTCTATCTCACCTTCAAACTCTGGTTTTTCTTCTCTCCGATCCACTCTCAAAGCTTGCCCTTTTCTTGCTCTCAGCCGTCGTTCCTTTGCCCAGACTTCACCAAGCTATCGTGGTTTCTATCCTTTCTCTGTCACTCTCTCTCCCAGCTTTCTTTCCTCAACCTTCTCCGTTTTTCTTTCTTCAATCCCTCAGCCGCTTTCCTTTTCCCTCTTTTCACTCTTCCTCCGTTGTCAACCTCGATTCCCCCCTTCTCCCCACGCGGCTGCTGTTTTTCTTTTCTATTTATATGGGGCACCACAACCCTAAACACTCATCAATCTCCTCTACATTTGCAGCTAAGGGCTGCCCGAGCCCTTACTTGCAAGCTGCGAAAACACGCAGCTTGCATGCAGCGGATACGTTTTTTTTTTTTAATTAAAACAAAAATCGATAAAAATAATAAGTAACAAAACAACAATTTAATTAACATCGAATAAAAATAAATAAACTAGAAACAACAAAACAACAAAGTGCAATTTCCATTTTTCTTCATTTTTCATTTTCATTTCTTTCTTTTTTTCTATTTTTCAAGAAAACATTGAATTTACATAAAAACGACTAAAGCATATTTTTGAATGTTTTTACTTTTTCTTTTTGAGAAATTCTATGCTAAAAGCTTAAAAATAAAATAAAATAAAATAAAAACTAAAAAACTAAAAACACTAAAAAATTTGGTGTCTACAGTTTGCCCCTCTTTGTCTGAGTTTTGAAAAAACTTGAGACAAAGAAGTAGACACCAAATACTCACCTGTATTATTTGGCTGCGAACGACCCGAACGGCGGATGCTTCTGAAACGAGGACTGGCCACTTAAACAGAAATTTTTTCAAAAAAGGATTGACCCAAACAGGGATTCAAAACAGGACTGACCCGAACATGAATTTAAACGGGACTGACCCGAACAGGAAATTAAACGGGACTGACCCAGGAATTTAAACGGGACTGACCCGAATAGAAAATTAAACGGGACTGACCCGAACAGAATTTAAACGGGACTGACCCGAACAGAAAATTAAACGAGACTGACCCGAACAGGAATTTAAACGGGACTGACCCGAACAGAAATTTAAAACGGGACTGACCCGAACAGGAAATTAAACGGGACTGGCCCGAACAGGAATTTAAACGGGACTGACCCGAGCAGAAATTTAAAAATAGGTGAATTGAAGTGAAATGGAGTGTTGGTGGGATTGACCCATGTTTATTGGTGATGCAAATGAAGGAAGTGAAATGAAGTGTTAATGGGACTGACCCATGTTTATTAGTGATGAAAATGAAATGTTCACTGGCGGGACTGACCCACGTTCCAGTAGCGATGTAAAATGAAATGTTTACTGGCGGGACAGACCCACGCTCCAGTAGCGGTGAAAATGAAAGGCTCACTGGCGGGACTAACCTCACGCTCCAGTGGCTGCGAAAATGAAATGCTCACTGGCGGGGCTAACCTCACGCTCCAGTGGTTGTGAAAATGAAATGCTGGTATGTATGAAAAAACTGTATAAGACTTGTTTGGAAAATTATCCAAAGATTTGCCCCAGTGTGATGATTTGGTCAGTGGGATTAAACCCCAGCCTGTCGTGAGAATTGGTCGGTCAGCGGCGGGATAGAATCCAGTTCTGCCGAGGTTGGCGGGATAAAACCCAACTCCAACGTGATAGAAGCCGTCAGCGGGATAGAACCCAGTTCTGCCGAGGTTGGCGGGATAAAACCCAGCTCCAACGTGATATAAGCGGTCAGCGGGATATAACCCAGTTCTGCCGAGGTTGGCGGGATAAAACCCAACTCCAACGTGATAGAAGCGGTCAGCGGGATAGAACCCAGTTCTGTCGAGGTTGGCGGGATAAAACCCAGCTCCAACGTGATATAAGCGGTCAGCGGGATAGAATCCAGTTCTGCCGAGGTTGGCGGGATAAAACCCAGCTCCAACGTCTATGAAAATGAAATGCTCACTGGCGGGACTAACCTCAGCTCCAGTGGCTATGAAAATGAAATGCTTGACAATCGGACAGTGGGATTAAACCCGAGCCTGCTGTGATGAAACTTGATTTGATTGTTGATTTTTGATTGATGATTTTCTTTTCTTTTCGCTTTTCTTTTTGACTTTTGAGAATCTTTTCCAAAAAATTAATTTGCTCCAGCATGATGGATTTCTGCAATTTGAGTCCATAGTTGATTCTGTATCGCCATGTTGTTGCACCTTTTGATCAAATTTGCTTGCAATGTTTTCAAATCTGCCTTTGTTTACCGGAGAACTCTTCCCGACATCAATTCCAGTGCAAAGTGTGATTACTTTCATCTGTGCATGCAATTTTCCTGTAAAAGAGAAAAAAAACAAAGAAATTGCCACCATCATTTGATCCGTTTTCCTTTGAGAATCGTGTAAACATGAGTCTTTCGACGCCTTTATCAATTTTTGCTGCGGCAGCCGATTGAGTTGGATTTCTTGTTCCAAAACTTTTCCGATTTCTCAAACTGACCAGGTATGTGTTTTGCCATAATGTGAAGGCTGCGTGGCTGGCTTTGCTAAATTTCAACCGTTTCCAAAAGACGACTGAATCCAAGCATGCTTTTGAAACAAACCACAGGGATTGCTATCCACCAAAATTCCAGGATTTAAAAAATGAGGTATGCAAGAAAATTCACATGTCATGCAGGAATTAATATGCACAAAAATGCAAACATAACTATTTGTGCTTAAACCCCTACAAAATGCTATGAATGCAAACAATTTTGGAAAAAATGAGCTTCCTAAAAATGTATTTGCAAAAGACTATTTTACAAAATGACACAGCTTTTGGCCAATAGATGTCATATTTGAAACTCTGGATATCTTTGTTCCGGAATTCGATGTTGGCAGAAGTATTACAAAGCGAGGAGAAATCCAAATGAACCAGGTCATCAGTTGTTCCTTCTCGTACTCGTTTGATGAGAAAACCTGCCTTGGCGCCCTTTCGGGTTTTCACCAAGGTTGCCCCCACCCCTTTTTGTTTTGTTTTGTTGTTGTTTTTTCCGTTTCTTTTCTTTTTTTTTCCTTTTCTTTCGAGGCGCCCTTTTGGGTTTTCACCTAATGAAACAAATAGAAGAGCTCGCCCATAATCGACTCAGGAATGTAAGGTGAAGATTGCTGGCATCAGTAAAATGCACTTCCATTATAAACTTAAACGAAGGCATTATGGACATCACTTGCCAGTTGATTAGCAAAATCCCTAATAGAAATGCAGCAAGTGACGAAAGCCAGGACTTTTGAGCTTTTGTAATGATGTCAGGTGGGGTGTTTTCAAGAAAAGTTGAGGCTTGAAAGCAAATTTTGATGAGAGAGGTGTGAAATAACCTGAAATTGCATCATTTTGAAATCATTTCCAATTTTGAACGAAACTGAGGAAAACTTGCCCCAGTTTGATTGAATTCTTCACTTTGCATTTTTCATTGCATTTCTTTGCTTTTGCATTTTCTTCAAAACTAAATTTGCCCCAGTGTGGGGTTCTTTCTCATTTTTCATCTTTCTTTCAAAATAAATTTGCCCCAGTGTGGGGTTCTTTCTTTTTCATATCTCTTTCGAAGATAAATTTGCTCCAGTGTGGGGTTTTTCTTTTCTTTCTGATCATTTTTCAAAATGAATTTACCCCAGTGTGGGGTTTGCAATTCTCAGGGGCTGCCAAACGAAAATTATTGTTCTGATAGCTCAAAGGGGATGACTAGGGATGAAACGTTTTGATTGGAAAGGAAGATGGCCTGACTTTTGCCTCGCCCCTTGCACGATTTCCAAAAAGAAATTTGCATAATCAAATAAAGAAGTTCTTACACATGTCTGAGTTGATAGGTTGAGGGAAATGTCGGTCCATCCATCTCTGTTAGGACAAGTGCTCCGCTCGGTAGCACCTTTTTGAACACCTAATGAGCTTTGCCAATTTGAAGCAAATTTGCCTTTGACTTCATCTTTCATTAGCAAAATCACTTTAGCACTTTGTTTCCTTCTTCAAAGGATCGTTGGCGGACCTTTTGGGCCATGTGTTTTTGGTAGTTTCGGCCATGGCAAATAGCTGCTTTCCATCCATCAAAATCAATCGTTGATGACACTGCTTTAACCAATCAGCTTCCAACTTGGCAGGAAAGGGATTTTCTAAATGAAGGAATTTCTCCATAAAGGCTTTTCTCAGTGAAGGGTTTCCTCAAATGAAGGCTTTCTCAAGAAAGGAATTTCTCAACGAATGGACTTTTCAATGAAGGGATTTTCAACGAAGGGTTTCCTCAATAAAGGCTTTCTCAAAGAAAGGATTTCTCAATGAAGGGACTTATCGGAGTCCAGAACAGTGATATTCAAAGGGTCAAATAATTTCATCTTTGGCCACCTTAAAGAATTAAAAATTTAGGACAACAATCAAATAAACAAATAAAACAAGTTGTGCATTTCATGAAACTCCAAATCAAAGCGGAAACAAGACAAAAACTCAATTGCAAAAGACGCTTTCATGAAGCTATTTACATATGCAAGAAAAAGTTTTCATGAACTTTAGTAAATGACAACCCCAGATTCATCGAAATTCTCTTCGAGAGAGAGGGGGATAGTCAACCATCCAAATCGTGCAGAGCTCCTTCAGAATTTTCAAATTTCGTCATTGGATGTGGATGCCTCAAAGGTGTCCTTGTGTTTAGGAAAAGGATTTGTACTTATATTTGGTCCTTGTTCTGCACTTCTTCTAATCAATATTTCCCCCGCCTCGATCATTTCTTGGACTTTCTGTTTAAGTGCTCTACAATCAGCAGTTGGGTGGCCAGGTGCTCCCGAATGATAGGCACAAGTGTACTGTGGGTTATATCCGTTAGAGATACCATGATAAGCTGGAGGGGGGATTTTGCCGATTTTACCGGCGGCTTTTAATTGTTCATATAATTGGTCCAAAGGCCGGCCAAGATTGGTGAATGTTGGAGAACGATTTTGATCGTGGGTTTCAGTACGCTGGGGGTAATTGTAGATGGGATTGCTTGGTGGAGGCATTCTTGGATTGAATGGAGGCCGATGACGGTTTTGGTGAGAACTTGGTTGAGAAATTTGAAAAGGGGCTACAGGTGCGTTAGGATAGCTTGGGCGAGGTCGAGGGTGGTGGATATTGGCGTGATAAACGGGATGAGAGTTTGGATAGTGGGGGTAAGGGTTGGAGTAGGTAGGGTATTGTCGAAATCTGGATTTTAGGGTAGGGTTTCGATCCCAGACAAAAGCAGTTTCCCCCTCTTGCTTTTGAATTGTTGCTTCTTCCCATTACTACCTTGGCTTTGCAGAGCTTCCACTTGAGTTTTCAGGGCAGACACATTAATAATCTTTCCAGCCTTCACGAAATCATCATATTCTTCAAGCTTATTGACAATAGCGGCAAACGAACATCCAGTCATGCGGAAAATTTCTTCAAAGTACGGCGGATCATGTGCCTTAATGAAAGTTCGTATGATTTCGTCCTCCGTCATTGGTGGCTCGACTTTTACAGCTATTTTCCTCCACCTCTTGGCATAAGTCTTGTGGTCCTCAGAGGGTTTTCTTTTTGTTCCTTCCAACGTAGTTCGCGTCGGAGCCAGCTCGCAATTATACTCATACTGTCTCACAAAAGCATTGGACAAGTCAATCCAAGTTTTCACCTCTTCAGGTTTCAGGTTGGAGTATCAGTCGAGTGCATCCCCCTCCAGACTTTCTGGGAATAGCCTCAAAGGCAGATTTTCATCTTCTGTTGGCCTACCCAACTTGTTGGCGAACAATCGGAGGTGTGTCTTGGGATTGCCCGTCCCATCATACTTGTTGAATTTCGGGGTCTTGAACCCCTCGGGTAGCTGTACCTCAGGAAAAAGACAAAGCTCTTCATAGTCCAGCACTCCTTGCTTACTTAAACCATGACTTTTCCTTATGAACTCGTCAAAACGGTCAAGATGCTTGAGCAACTTCATATCAATTGGAGCAGAAGATTCCCCTATCTCTGGCTTGGTTTGCACAGTATGGTTTGACAAGAAAGGCTCAGCAGCAACGTGATAGAAGGTGTGTGGCTCAGGTGGTATATTTGATGTGACGTGGGGTTGTGGACCTTGAATGTAAGTAGGGAAAAATGAAGGGTTAAGAGGGTGAGTGTATGGCAAATTTGTAGTGGGGTAGGTGAAAGTTTCTTCGGGTGGAATAGGGAAGGATGGAACAACGGTGGCTTGAGTCGGAGGTATGACAAATGGCTCTGGCTCTGGCTGCCTGCCAGGCACAGGTTCAGGTTGAACTCCACTGCTAATTAGCTCATGAATCAACTTCCTTTGGGCCGCCATTTCGGTAGCCATTTCACCAAACTTATTAAGCATCTCAGTCAACTGAATTCCTAAACTCGCAGTCTCGGGTTGAGCGGTAGTAGCAGACCTATCCGATTGTTCCGGTTGTGAACTCATGTTTACGCGACTCCCCTGAGTTCGACTACGGGATCGCGTTATGATGGGGCTTCGACGAGAAGCTATATTACCTGAGAATTTTGAAAGATTGCCTTTAGATTTATCCCTCGCTTAATTATTCCAATGAAATAAAGAAAAGGAAAAGAAAAAGACAAGAGTTAGTAGATATCCAGAAAATTCGGATGCATGTCCTATGGGGGAACCCTTTTTGTGCCAAGGGTAGGCCTAGTATGAAAATGCAATCCTCTGAGGTAGGCACTATACCGTACCTGATGGATCTGATCATCTCATTGAGTGAAAAATAATTTTGAAAAAAAACAATTGGTCAATTGGAATGACGAGAGACATTTTGTCGAAATGAAGCCAACGTCCGAATGGATTGGTCACTTTTGATCGATACAAGAAAAAACACACGGGTTTTGACCTTGACGAACTTCCTATCGAAGAGATTGGCATTCGTTGACAAAATTTTCTTAATGAAGCACGGGTCAAAACCCCAACGGATCAAATGCAACGGATGGTTTTCTCAAAATCGACTAGGTTTCCAAATTTGAATTTCGTCATTGAAACCCTAATTGGTCAAATGGGTTGAATGAAATTGACCATTTATTTAAAATCGACCGGATTACCCTAAAAAGGGAAACAGGTCAAATGAATTGAATGAAATTTAATTTATCCAAAATTAATCAGATCACCCTAAAAAGGGTAAATTGATCAAATAGATTGAACGAAACTTGATTTATTCAAAATCGGCTCGATTGCCCTAAAAATGGGTAAATTGGCCAAATGAATGAAATTGAATTAGTGATTTATTCAAAAATCGGCCGAATGACCCTAAAAAGGGTAAATTGGTCAAATGAATTGACGATTTATTCAAAATCGATCAGGTGACCCTAAAAAGGGTAAATTGGTCAAATGCATTGATGATTTATTCAAAAAATCGACCAGGTGACCCTAAAAAGGGTAAATTGGTCAAATGAATTGATGATTTATTGAATGAATTGACAAAATGGATTGGTTGAATTGTCCGGCCATTGGTTATTTCAAAATTATTGAGGTGCATTAGTCTACGACCTTCTAAAAATCAAATTTTGGCCTCAATTTATTTATCGTCTCAATAGGAGGAATCATTTGTGAATTTCTTCAAATTAATGTCCTTCACGCAAGGGATTTTTACCAATTTTTGATAAAATGGCCAAAAAGTGATTATTAGATGCTCATATTCCAAAGATCACTCTATGAAAATGATCGGATCCTACCTTACCTTGTGCACTACCCCTTTGGATGGTACAAAATGTAAACGTGCAAGTTTCACTGGATTAAGTATCCGAGACACAAGGTGGCTTATTCCTAACACGGGATCCCCTAAATGGCATTCCCTTTCTAGGGTTTAATGCATGATGCCAGTTATTAAAGCGATGTAAATATGCAATTCGAAATAAAATGTGGCCTAAGGAACCCTTTATTCGCCAGGATAGGCCTAAAATGGTATGGCATTATTAATTTATGAACGAAATATGCCATAATTTCTAAACGTGCGAAAGCCTATCTAAAAAGGTGGGCCCTAAAAGAAGGTCATGCCAGACCTTTTATTTCTTAATGTTTGTGAATACAAAAGACAAAAGACAAGGAAACGTGAGTTCAACACATAATCACATAACACATTTGGACAAATAGATAATATAAAAAGCAACAAAGATAGATAAGGAAAAGAGGTGTGGGACCTCTCCCCTCGTGAATAGTGTTTCCTAATTTAGAGCAAGGTCGACTCTACCCTAGGCAATTCTACTATGGATGCATGTGGTTTGGTTCACTAATGTATCTAGACTCGATAGGTCATAGGCCCCCGAGCCTTCAGACTTGAAAACCAAAGGTCATCACTCCCAAGGTTCCTCGTCGGTGGCTCGAGCGATTCCCCAAACACCGCTACGCACACATCGTGTCACGGCTACGTGTTTGAGTGAATCTATCAAAATCCTCAATCTTCGACTAAAAACTAAAGGCTATCAACCCATAGCTTAAAGCGGAAGATTGAGTGACCCATCGGATCAAGCTACGTACACATCGTGTCGCAATCGCAAGTCCAAGTGAGTCGCCTAAAATCCTAATAGGGTGGAGTGGCGTGACAAGCCACTAAAAGAAAAATAAAGGAGGAAATAAATAATTAAAGCGTATGCGCGTATGCTAGTGCTCGTTTGGAGGGGAGGGATCAAGAACCAACGCGAGGCTCTAGGTTGACATACCCCCCCTAAATGCAATGCAAAGCGCGGGATCATACATAAATAAATCATCCATCAATCGTACGCAAAACGTGTGAGGGAGTGAGTTCATACGCGCGAAATGCAAAAATCCTAAAAAGGAAAAATGCAACCCTAAACATCCAATGTGATAAATGAAAAGGTTAAAAGAAGAAAAGAATTGATTAAATCGGTTGCTCGGACTCTCAAATCCCCAGTGGAGTCGCCAACTGTCGCGCCCCATTTTTTATAGAAAAATAAAAGATTTTCGTTTAGGAAAATGAATTGTTTGTTTAAAAGGAAGATGAAAGACATGGGTCTCAATGGGACTTGAGAATGCGACGATTTGACCCAAAATATAGTTTAAAAAGGGTTTTTTGAATGAAAAAAACGGAGTCGCCACTTGGTATAGAGTTAAGGTGTACCAAGTCACCTAAAAATGAATTTTTAAAGAAAAATAGGAAAAAGTAGTAAGAAACCCCTTTTAAACGACTCCTAGTCCACGTAACCCAAAGAAAAAGGTTCGGGAGTCACATTTGACAAAGGGGAAGGCAAGGATAAAATCCAAGGCACCCCTTTGACCTAGCCAAGGCTAGTTGCGTGATTTAATCAAAGATTTTCCTGTTTTAACCAAAGAATTTATTACATTTGGATGTACTACATGAATGCAAACCCTAGACCTAGGGGTATCGGGGAAATTTCTCTTCAAAGCTCGAGTGGTGCCAATCACATTAGTTGTGATGCCCAATAATAGCCCTTTGAAGAGGTCACGTATAGTCCTAAATGAAAAAAAAAATGAGTGGAATGAATGTATGACATGTGAAAATGTGAGTTTGTATGAAGTGAAAAAGTGATAAAAAACAATAGTGTGTGAGTGGAAGTGTGCAAATGAATGTACAAGATAAGGTGAGTAAAGTAATAATGTGAAAATGTATGTGTAATAACACGAAGTGCATGTGTGCGAGTGATATTGTATAAAATGTAAGGAGTTGAGTGAAAACGTGCAAAATTAAAGTAGTGTGAAGTGAGAATTGGAAAAAGGGATAGAATACAAAGTAGAAGTGTATGTGATAGTGAATGAGTAAAATGCATGAACCCTATAGGAATGCATCAAGACGGGAACGGGGAGTCCTAACTTTGTGACTTCAATTTTCCCTTTGATTAGAAAGGAGAACTAGCGTGCTAAGGCTATTTTGTAGCCACACTCGCTCGTTTCCCTTATCGAAAGGGGACTTTTCAAGCAAATGTACCCTATATCTAGCATGAGGTGCAAAAGTCCTAAAATGAAGGGAAAAGGGGTTCGAGGAGCATGCCAAATGACAAAAACTAAAAAATGCATGAAATGTAGTTAACATGCAAGAATGTACTATCAAGAGGGGACGGCCTATGGGTCTAGCGTTGGACTAGCCCATTCTATGAATTCCTACTAGCGTTGGACTAATGGAAACGTACATTCATCCATCACATTCATTCATGGCTATGGAAAGCGAGTAGACATGCCAAACACTCGTAAACACGTAGCATATAACACTTAGCATGCTCGACTAGATGCAAAAAAAAAAAAAAAAAAAACCTAATAAAGCAAATTAACACATAGCCACAAAAGCAAGCGATCAAACTAATGGACCTATTACATTTGCTAGCTAGGCACACGTCTTCAATAGGTCTTCATCAAATGCTCCTCCAAACCCTATCTATTACAAGCCAAGAGGTGTACACATACCCCATAAAAGAATAACTTAATTAAAAGCAAAAGTAAATGAAATAAATGAAAGAGATTAAGGAAAAGCAAGGAAAACAAAGTAGACATGCCATTCTCACTAAGCACATTGGATCACATAGGAGAGACAAAAAGGGATAAAAGAAATTATACCTCATCGCAATGGTAAGCAAATGAAGGAAAAAAAATGGCTTCAAAACAATAAAAGGGGTCAAGGCACCAATTGAATAGTAAAGTATAAGGAAAATCACCAAAATTCCCCAAATTGCAACTCAAATGGAATCACACAGTGCATAATTACCAAAAAAAAAGTGGAATGATTCATCAAATTCCCAAAAATAGCAACTATTCAGGACCCAATTGCAATATTAATCAATCACCCAAGCCTAATTCAAACATTTTAGGAAATTCAGAGGTCCAAAAGCAAAGAGAGAGTCATGTCATGGGTCCAATTGCAAGAAATTGGAATGTACTTGGGCCTTTGTAGAATAAAAGGGGACTTGGGGGTAAATATGCAAATTTTAGAACTTTTCCATGCAAAGCTTACGAAAAGAAACTTTTGCAACTTTGCTGGTTTCTTTCTTCTGCAATTTTTACCGTAGTTTCACAGCCATATTCACAAGATTTCATAAACAGGAAAGGAACTAAATCATTTATTCTAAGAATGCTAAAACCCCTATGCCAAAATCATCCTCACCCTCATGAAACAACCTAAACATCAGATCGACTACCATAATTTAGAGCCAAAGTGATAAAAAACTGAGGTGCATAGCCACAAGAACATGGTTCTAGCCGAATCATTTACACCCATTGTTCTCCCCCCCCCTTTTGCAGATCCAACTAACATTTCGACCGAACAATTAGAATCAAAGCATCATAAAGCTATCTTTTGATTAAAGAGAAACGGGCAAATCTGGAAAAACAAAAAAAAAACTGCAACTTTTGGCTAACGGCTGCCACGGACAGCAAAACACAACCCAGATTTATTGCATATTCAATCATAGGGCAAGAAAGAATACTAAGCATGCCATTTGACAAGAACTAACCATCAACAGAGTGACCCAAAAAAAATTCAATTAAGCTACCAAAGTTGCAACATAACGAACGACAAGAAAACAGCAAGAAAAATGGCGAGAAAACAGCAACCATGAGCGTCTAGTTTCAAACCAATCAGACACGAGGTCGATGCATATTGGTTTAGTAGGGACCCAGCTAATGAACCCAAGGACTAGATTTCAGCTTAGCGGATTTGGTTCCATCTGAGATTGAAACGACAAGGAGGGAAAAAAAAATTGAATATTACCTGCTTCACTTCCTCTGACCTTGAATCCTCAGCCGGAACCCGCAGGGAGGTGATCGTACTCCCCTGATATCAAAAGAAACCAGCTGCAGACTTTGACGACGAAAACGTGAGCCTGGGATTTCCGCTTCGAAGTTGAAGGCTTTAATGGCGTTTTTACTCCAGATTTCTTGAAGGAGACTTGCTCTTTTGCTCCCGCTGGTTTCCTACTTTCACTCAACTCCTCTAGTAGCTCCTTCTCTCACTCTATCTCACCTTCAAACTCTGGTTTTTCTTCTCTCCGATCCACTCTCAAAGCTTGCCCTTTTCTTGCCCTCAGCCGTCGTTCCTTTGCCCAGACTTCACCAAGCTATCGTGGTTTCTATCCTTTCTCTGTCACTCTCTCTCCCAGCTTTCTTTTCTCAACCTTCTCCGTTTTTCTTTCTTCAATCCCTCAGCCGCTTTCCTTTTCCCTCTTTTCACTCTTCCTCCGTTGTCAACCTCGATTCCCCCCTTCTCCCCACGCGGCTGCTGTTTTTCTTTTCTATTTATATGTGGCACCACTACCCTAAACACTCATCAATCTCCTCTACATTTGCAGCTAAGGGCTGCCCGAGCCCTTACTTGCAAGCTGCGAAAATACGCAGCTTGCATGCAGCGGATACGTTTTTTTTTTTTTTTAATTAAAACAAAAAATCGATAAAAATAATAAGTAACAAAACAACAATTTAATTAACATCGAATAAAAATAAATAAACTAGAAACAACAAAACAACAAAGTGCAATTTCCATTTTTCTTCATTTTTCATTTTCATTTCTCTTTCTTTTTTTCTATTTTTCAAGAAAACATTGAATTTACATAAAAACGACTAAAGCATATTTTTGAATGTTTTTACTTTTTCTTTTTGAGAAATTCTATGCTAAAAGCTTAAAAATAAAATAAAATAAAATAAAAACTAAAACACTAAAAACACTAAAAAATTTGGTGTCCACAATGCCATTACAAAATTTTAATTCTAATAGAGAAAGTCCTAGTACATTGCCTCCAAAATACAACATTGGGTTGTTCTTTCTTTTTTATCTGTATAATAAAGAGACGTGGAAGACTCTTCCAACGCCTTACTTTGAGAATCCCATGAGAAAATAAATTTAGAAAAATAGGTGTAAAAGATTGTGTTTAGTATATTTTTTTTAACCTCTACTTACAGGTGGAAGAAGATATAAGTTACAAATCAAAAAATTTAAGTCTACATTATTAGTAATTCCTGTTAAGAAATTGGCTTAATTTCTTTTAGGCAAGTTTTTTATTTTGTGTGGAAGTAACTAGTTTTCTAATTGATTTTAGTTACTTGAAATAATAGTCATGGAATTTTCTATTTTGTTTAGAATTCGAAATTATTTTCTATTCTACATAAGTTTAGGAATTAGAATTGGTTTCCTATTGTTATTTGAATTTTTGGCCAAATAATGTTATCTATAAATATGTGGGTTGGCATACTACACAAGACACACAAGAGTACACAAGAGGCGACATGCAACCTTATACATAAGTGGTGAGAGAGAGTTCTTGAGAGATGAGAAATGGTATACAAAGGTTGGATTTGGATTCAAGTTGTAATATTGTATAGGATTTTCCTCTCATAATAAAGAATGGATTTCTCTCAATGGTGGAGTCGAACCACGTTAAATATTGTGTATCGTTTATCTTTCATGCTTATGGTTTGTTTATCATTAAATTGTTGCGTACTTGATATCTCAATAGTCGTGTGTTCCGCGATTGGATCCTAACAAATGGTATCAAAGTTTGGCTGCGAGATTGGGCTGCTTACAAGCACTTTGATCCCAACAAAATTGAAGGATCAAGAGGTTGGTTGTTCAATGTTGGATCCTAGTTAACTATTGAGATCAAGTGGATTGGTAGTTGTTACTAATTGAACAATTTAATAAGTAGTATCCTTGTTTCAATGGTTTGGTAAAAAGAATTGATGGTGAAGGATGGAAAGTCGAAAAGCATGGAGATACTTGATAGTGAATCTAAGCAGCTGATTCAAGGGTCAAGAAAAAGGTGGAGTCCAATGTTGATTTTGGACGTGAATCATTGGAAACTTTCTCACACCTCCAATGGTTGATACTTCATTCTGGTGGTTTTTAGATTTCGATTATGTTTTTTGGGTGGTGTGACACGTGTCCCAAAGAAACAAAAAGATCTAATTTCCATGTACCAAAAGACTCTGACAGTTACGAGTTTTTTTTTGTTTTAGGTGGAGTTTTGGAAACCACAAGACAGTCCTAAGAATAGAAAGAAATATGATGATTTTACCACTTGGTTGCCTCAATGGTTAGGGTTAGAACTCACAGAAGGGATCTCAGATTGCAAGTGGTGGTGAGAAGAAATCTTGCAAAGGGAGATGATGAATTGAGGTACCTTCTCACGAGTCAATTGGAGATTGGACTTGAGGTAACTACACATGATCATTTGTTGATTGAATCAATTTGGTGTTATGACTGTATTAATTCGAGTGTGTAGTTCGGTACCATATTATTTGGTAGTTGAAGGCAAATTGTTACGAAAAGAAATTTTCGCTAAGGTGGAGATTTGTTAAGAAATTAGTTTAATTTCTTTTAGACAGGTTGCTTATTTTGTGTAGAAGTAACTAGTTTCTTAATTGATTTTAGTTACTTGAAGTAGTAGCCAAGGAATTTTCTATTTTGTTTAGAATTAGAAGTTATTTCATATTCTATATAAGTCTAGGAATTAGAATTGGTTTCCTGTTGTTATTTCGATTTTTGACCAAATAATGTTATCTATAAATAGGTGGGTTGACATACTATACAAGATACACAAGGGCACACAAGAGGCAACATGTAGCCTTATACATGGGTGATAAGAGAGGGTACTTGGGAGATGAGAGATGGTATACAAGGGATGTGTTTGGATTCAAGTTATAATCTTGTATAGAGTTTTTCTCTCATAATAAAGAACGGATTTCTCTCCATGGACGTAGGCTCAATGGTGGAGTCGAACCACGTTAGATATTATGTGTCGTTTATCTTTCATGCTTGTAGCTTATTTATCATTAAATTGTTGTGTATCTGATATCTCAATAATTGTGTGTTTCACGATTGGATCCTAACAATTCCAGTTACAAATATCATGGTTAGATTAATTATATAACGGCACATTAGTGGAAATACGGCTATTACAAACTATTACAAAAATTACACAATTAATATTAAAACAATAAGTTACATGTGCAAATACATTATCTAGCAATTCTTGCAAATTCAAACTTATGTAATTTGTGACAGCCCCACCTCTCCCTAAGGCGAACCAAAGGGTTCGGTGGACCGCCTGCTCAATTCTCGCCGGGACTCAGTCGTTCACTCAAACAAATCCGAAATAAAACCACAAGAAAGAGTATAACAACAATCCAAAACTTAAAGCAACACCTGTATACATTGTTATCTCCAACGGGAGTACAAATATCGAATATACAAACGTTCTCATTTCTTCATACAACCAACCCGTGCCAAGCACTAGGGCGAGAACCATTAGAAAATCAAAGAACTAGACTAGACTTGTCGATACCAAGCTCTCTTTCTTGCTCGCCTTCCCCTATTAAGGAAAATAAAATTAAAGGAATGAGTTAAAAGCTCAGTGAGGTTCCGAACACATAATTAAACATTCAATTCAATACATTAAACATAGAGTATCAATAATTCAGGAAACATTTACAATGGAAAGCGATAGTAACACATTCATTAAAAGGATAAGGGCTCACATTGAGCTATTTGTTCGTTCGTTCGTTCTCCTGTCATTCTCCTTATTCCTCCGATTATTTGAAAATGCATTTTTATATGTAAAACCCTCGTTCGTTCATTCGATTTCACCCCCATTCGGACGTTGACCGGACTCCACCCGACAACAAGGTAATACTCGAGTATACCAACGTTCACACTCAGGGTCACCATATCGTCCAATCGAGTCCGTTTCTGGATCGAGTCGATCGGTAACGAAGGGCAGGGCCCAGTTCAGCCAAAAGACTTACATCATGCGCAACTAATGTATCAACCATTAAATCATTGAAAATTTCATGTTTCATTTAGGTCGTGCGCGATAAAGTACACGCTCGCCTAGAAAATTTGTTTTGGAAATCATTGAAAACACTTAACACATTATCAAATAACAACAACAAGTCATGAAGTCAAGGAGAATATAACAAACAAGGAACACTCACCTATTTAAGCAAAATAACGTCCAAAGTTTCCTTCCGGATACACCCTCAATCATCAAGATATCCTAATAATCAAACGAACACATTATGCTTCAACAATCAAAGATGTAAGCGAGTCAAAGACAAGTCGAATACGTACTAGTACAAAGTATAAATATGATTTTGGTAGTGAAAAGAGTACATTGAAACCAAAGGACATAAGTAAAATATTTGTAAAACTTAGATTCACTTGTAAAACTTTAAAATCGCTATTTGAGTTGAAGTGACAAAGAAAACGGAAATACCCTAGATGGTTCACGTGGTATTCGCTCTCAAGCCTTACTCAAGTCGCAAGTGTATCGACCTAGTTCTCGAGCGTAAATTTGGGCAGCACGCCCTTTGTAGTTACCTATTTTCCAGCCATTTATGACTTCATTCTTTTCCTCAATCAAACCCAAAGTCATATACAAAATCATCTCATTTCAATAGCCATTCCATAGGCTCCAAGTCATACAAGTACAAAATCAAGCTAGGAACATGTGCGGAAATGGAGTTTGTGTCAAGAAACAAAAGACAGATTTGACGTTATTTTGCGTAACGGACACAACCGAATCTATGCTTATCGGATTGGGGTACAATTATACCATTTCAAAGCTAAGGAAGAGAGCTACAACTTTTATGAAGACCACCGAGTCCAGTTCGTAGTGTATCTAGGTCAAAATTTGAAATTACTGAACCAGAATCGCATAAACATGTCAGTTAACCGCGCTATGTTTGAATGACAATAACTCAGGTACTGAAGTCCAATCGAGGTGATTCCAGGGACGTTAGAAATCTAAGACATAGTACTACAACTTTTGTGTTTTGACCAAAGGCTAATTCAGTACACATAAAGGTGAACAGACACGGTTAGTGTTGTAAAATATCAAAATTGTCCACTGGACTAAACCTTTGAGAGTCAGGGGTATTTTTATCTTTTCACAAGCTACGTTGCTCTGATTGAGCTAAAATTTTGTAGGAAATCATAAAATATCATTCTCTACAACTTTCATGTTTTGCATAAGCCTAATTCGGCCTCTAACATGATGAAATGGAACCAGACAGAACTGAAGCTAAATTTTCAAGAAATCTGGAATTTTTGTTATTTCAAGCTATAATTCATATTTTCACCTTGAAACTACCACTACTATCACTTTCACAAGATCAAATACCATATATATACATCATACCACACCTAACCCACAAGAAACCCTAACTCAAAAGTCATCCATCTAATCATCAAAATCACTTGAAACAAGCATCACAAACACAATTCTAAACTTAATACCCAACTTAATCATGAGTAATGGAGAAAGAAATGGTGATCAGCCATTATACCTCAAGACAAGAGCTTGCAAGAGTGATCCTCCACTTTTCCTTGAAATTTTTGGTTCCTTAGGCTTCCCAAGCTTCCAACTAGTGATCAATCGGTTTAGTTTTTTCTTGGTTTCACTCAAGAGATTGGATTCAAGGTGGAAGATTGAACTTTCTTCACTCTCTTGCTCCTCCTAGCTCTCAGCCAAAACAGGAAGAAAAATGAGGAAAGATGAACTCAAATGGAAGATAAGAAGGTGACACTTGGCTTGGTCAAGAAACCATAGGTGGTTGACACTTGTCACCACCAAAACCTTCCAAGTTTCTCTTTTTTTTCCTTGCATTTTGGCCACATATTTCGGTCACATGGCTGAGGATGAGGGGGGGATATTTTGCAAAAATATCAAGGGTATGTGGTGGTAGTGAAGTGATGGTCAAGTGGTGTGTTCAATCGGTAGTGATTGATACCCGTCGGTTTGAGCCGATTTTTTTTAAACCGCGTATACTAGGATTTTTAACTTCTAATCACTAATTTATTATTATCACTTCTAATCATATAATATTTCCTCATCCAAAATTCACTCTTACCTACCAAATTTGATCCTCACTCTGTACCGAATAGTCGCACTACGGAAAAACGTGAAAATCCTAATATGCTCTAACTTGAAAACGGACAACGAAAACCCTTACTTCTATATTCATTTACACTTATTGTGGTGTGATTGGGTAGTAGGGCTATTATAAAATCATAAGTTCCAAATAAAAGGAGATTTTTAAGAAAAACGTGAGGGGTTTTACAATTCCATAAATTGAATTTAGGGTTTCGGTTAAAATATGAGAAATTTGAAAAAAAACGGTCAGTCACAAGTGAAACTAGGGTTTTGATTAGACGTTTAGGGTTTCTAGTCTTTTTAAAATAAAACAAGGTTTTAAACCAAACCCAAAGAAATAACTTTAGTTTTTTCTTTAAAACAAAATAATGTTTTTAAAATAAAAATAAACTGAAGAAACCGTAATATCCTCTTTGAGACTAAACAAAATATGATACTAGAAGTTGGGGTATCACATAATTTGTAGAAGATTTGTAAAAACTACATAATCCTGTCATTTGAAAGAAGTTGTACTCCTTAAAAACTTAAACTCCCAACATTTAAACACATAAAATTTGTAATTCCCATAATTCCCAAGATAAAATTCATGGAAGTTATAACTTCTTACAAATTATAGGCAATATCATTTAATATTTTATTAAAATACACCAACATTCCCTCACTTATTTTAATAAAATATGTGGGAAATAGGCAATGATAATTTTTAGACAAAATGAGGACATCATGCATAATGAAAATGGTATTACCTTGAAAACTGCACTTAGTGTTTCCATAATCCCTAGGTCAAAATGGACTAATCCTTGAAACTTAGACTACTTTGGGGTATGAAGAATTATGTTAAATGCATGGTATTCAAGGTAATGATATACAAGCTTCATAAGGTAGTATATTACAACCTTGTGCTTTACATAGATTTAAGAAATACCTAATTTTTCATAAGAAGCACCTTTTACCTCTGATAAATGCTTATTTTTCATATTTTAAGCATGTTTTATTTCTTAGTTTTTGGTGTATTTTAGCCATTTTAAGAGTCAAATAACTAGATTTCTAGTTGAATTTTGCATTTTGTAATCTAAGAAAAAATGTATTTCTATGGGTTAAGTGTGAAAACTTTATGTTTTGTAGGTTTTAATGACTCACACATCAATTGAAATGAAGTGCGAAGATATTTGAATGATTCTTGATGGTTTAAAGTCGATTTCAAGTAACATGAGGGGCAAAATGATCAAACCATGAAATGCAATCAAGAAATAAGGAAGAAGATATGGCTTATAACATGGTAAGCCATTTTTGACTCTCAAACCATTTGAAGATATGACTTATGAAATGGAGCCACCTTTTATTGATCCACCGCATCCTATATTGGTGGATTATTTTTAACGTAACTACCTTGACCTTGGAAGAGGAATAGTCAAGCTAATGAAAATAAAGAAATGTTTGTTGGAAGGTAACCTAACATTTTGTGTTAGTTATCTCATTTTAGTATGTTTTCATGTTTGTTATGTGTTTTGAAGTTATTTTGTAATGTTTGCTTTATAGGATTTGAGAAATACAGCAAAAGTCATTTTTGAGGTTCGGCGAGGAAACGAGGAGAATAAGGAACTCAATAGCTTATTTTGCATTTTGGTTGCATTTAATCTATAAAAAAGAGTTAGAAATCATGTTTGGGCCATTTTAAATTTGCTTGAAGTGTTAAACCATGTAAAATATTGATCTAAAACATTTTAGGAAAAATGAGAAGTTGCGTATGGAAACTGTAAAAGTGCAGCAGAAAACTAGATCCGCGAACGGATCCATGAATGAGGCCCACGGATCTGGTTCTGAAACTGCCCAAACAGAAATGCGAAGAGGATCTGTGAATTGTCCTTGTGGATCCAGTCCGTGGACCATGTTCAGGTTTCTATACTACCAAGCACGCGAACTTCATTATTTATTTCTTTTCCTTCTTTCTTCACAAAATCGAACTTCTCACATGCTCACCTAACCAAATTTCCATTTTCACCCATTTTTCTTGCAAAATCTCACCATACAAGCACCTCATGGATCAAAAACTCCTAAAACCAACAATTTTTGCAAATTTTGCTCAAGAATTTTAGGTTCTTCAAATCTAAAATTTGATCATTTGGCAGCCAATTTGGGTGCAATTTTTGAGGTTTTTTTTTTTTGGCATCATTGGCATCACAAATTATCACTTTACGATTGGAGGTAAACTTCTTTAACATAACTTGGTAGTTTAAAATTTGCTACTCAAACATTTCACGCGTTTCTAATAAATTTTGAATGGTAAATATGTAATTGATGTTTGTTGATGTATATGAGCTTCATTATGCTTATTTAGCCTCTTTAAGCATGTTTAATTCTTTAATTTATGAATGTGATGAGATTAGTTGAAAATTTGTATTAGTCATTTTCTTAAACTTAGACAAATGAAGCAGTTATTCATTAGATTGTTGTATTCTTCATTGGACTTAATTCTAGACTCCATATGGTCTGATTATGTTATTTAGTTGCATATATTCACCAATGGAGACATTTTGTCAAAATTTGGAACTTGTGATGATTAGGAAAATGGCTAGCTTAGGCTATTTTTGAAAAATGATGCATTTGAATTGATGTTTGGGTGTTGTAATCCACCATGTTCATGCTTATTCTTCATCTTGAGCATGATTGAATGATGAATATTGTATTATTTGAAGAGTTGAGCAATTTTTGTGTAATTTAGGAGTTAAAATTGAACATGTTGAATAATGTAAGTTTCTTGGTTTGATTTTGCTCTTGAATTGGTTTTGTTATGATATGGTGATTTCATAAACACCTAAAGGAGAATAGATTCTTTATAATTGATGTTTTAGGTATTTTAGGTGAAAGGCTTAAATGTATAAAGATTGGGGAATAATGTGTAAAATGTACCTTATAATGATTCTTGTCTATTTTATGTAAGTACAATGACTAGATAAAGGCAAGCAACCATTGGGGACTGAGCTATGGCTTGCAATAGCTGTTTTACGCATTGGACGCCTTTGTTATCTTTACTTTCTCGAACTGTTGTAGCTTATTTTTGTTTTTGCTTTTTTTTTTTTATAGATTTGTAGACAATGTATTTGTGAAGCTTTATGCTCGTGACACTTCAATCACTGCAATAAGGGAGTATATATTTCTATATCTTGTTTTTTCTTTTCACATTGAGCACAATGTGTGTTTTAAGTATTGGGAAGAGGGGCAAACTTGAGCTTATATTGTGATTGTTGGTTGTTGGAAATGTTGGACCTGATCTTGAAATGTCAAAAATTTGAGATTTCCACCAGGGATTTTCGTTTAGTTATGAGGGAGGCTCTTTTGAAATTTTTTCAAAAACTTATCCAAAATTTCAAAATAGCTCAAAAAATTTTCAAAATTTTGAACTTTGTTTGAAAGGGCAAAAAGTTAAAAAATCATTAGTAATTCATTTCTTGAATTAAATATATATACCTTGAAAAATTCGTTTCTCAGTTAATTTAGAAATAGCTATTATGTGATTCATATTTTTACATTTTAATAAAATATATCTCGTAAAGTGGAGAAAATTATATAATGTATTCCATATCGAAAATTGAAGAAGAAAAGAAATGAAATATAAGCTCCAAAACTGTTAAGTTACTAATAACTTTGGTTTAACCATTTTGAACTTGTTGTTTCAACTCAAAAGTTATTAGGCCAATCCAGTGGATCCGAGGCGTTAGAAAATGGCATGAATGCAAATCTCGCGTGGTCTCCATTTGAGATGAACCTAGGGCTAAGTGGTATTATGGTTCTGACTATGCAAGGGAATGTATGGAATTAAGTGCTGTGCAAGGTTAAGTGCCACATTCAATAGAGGCCACCTCTAGAAGCTAGAAGACTACGTGCCATATAATATGAGAGCCACCACTGAAGACCATACGAGCTATCTCTAGAATCTATGCATGATTAAGTGGATAGTTTGGATTATGACTGGACTTTGTGAAGACACAAAGTTTTTAAATGATGGCTGGATGAAGTATCCCACATTGAAAAATGGAGGAGAAAAGAAATGAAATATAAGTTCTGGCCTATTAGGTTACTAATAACTTTGGGTTAATAATTTTGAACACGTGGTTACAGTTTAAAAAGTTTGTAGGCCAGCCCAATGGACTTGGGGCATTACATTATATATAAATTTTGTATATTTAATAAAATTTCTTTTCTGTACTTGATTTTAAAAGTTAAATAATGAATATGGTCAACAAATATAATACTCTTCTTATGATTACTTTTACATTAATTATTTGGGAAGGAGTGTTTATTTATCCTTTACTCTTAAAAAAATTGATCTACTCCAATGGTTATTATAATTAGTAACCACGAGTTTTCATCTATAAATATCGACTTTTGTGCAAAAAAAATAGTTGAGTTAAGACTACATGATTGGTGTTCCAAGGGCAACCCTGGAGTTAGTGAGAAAGGAGGGATCCTTCGGGATGGAGGTGGCAGTTTGCTCTTGGCGTTTTCCTGCCATCTTGGTCATGCTACTAGTCTTCAGGCCGAGGTTCGAGCTCTACTTTTTGGGATTAAGTTGTGCGTTCAGCGAGGGTTTGACAGTTTACACGTCGAATTAGATTCAATCGTGTTAGTCCACATTCTCCTTGGTAAGGCTAGTTGTCCTTGGGGTATTTATCAGGAGATACAGCAGTTGTTCTTGCAGGTCACTTTTTACGAGTTAGCCACTGTCTCTGCCAGGCAAACCAAGTTGCTGATGTTTTATCAAATGTTGGATGTGCTCAGGAGGGTGAGGAGATCTACACTTCTTCATCAGCGTTACCTCCAGAGGCTAGAGGAGCCATGCGCCTAGATAGGATAGGGGTCCCATCTATTAGAAGAATCGTCCATGACCAGGTAGGCTCGTAGAGGCCGATCTGTTTGGTGGTTTCAACCAATTTTATCAATAAATTATAGGGGGTGGCGTCCCTCCCCGTGCTCGGGGTTAGCCGAAAAAAAAAAGAATATGCAAGACAACTTGAATATATGAAATGTTAAATAACCAAGGGTTCTCATTTAAAATGTTGATTCTCACATCAAAAGGCATTTTCACAACTCGAATAAGTATTTGATCTACATATGCATAAATCCTTTTTTCGAATTTGAGAAAAATATGATCATAGATTGAGAAAGTTAATATATTGATCATATGATTTACTTGCCTGTGAAAGTGGGATAGGAGGTGAAATTGAGTTGAACTTGTTGAAATGATGGTATAATTATCTCTCTTTAACCTAATGTTATGTGTACTAAAGGTAGAATGAATAATTGCACAATGGTTATTTGGTTAAGTTTGAGCAATTGAATACAAAGGTGCACATGTATTATTTCAAAATTTGAATCATTGTTTTGGTTTATATTTCCTATTACTTGAGGACAAGAATGATTCAAACTTAGGGAAATTTGATAAGCGTTCATTTTACATATTTTTAGCATGTTTTATTGCCTAGTAACTTAGGGAAATTTGATAAGTGTTCATTTTACATATTTTTAGCATCTTTTATTGCCTAGTTTTGGGTGCATTTTATTCATTGTTGGAGTCAAATAACTAGGTTGAATTTTTTATTTTGCGGTTTATGTAAGAAAAATTATATTTCTATGGAGTTAAGTATGAAAACTTCCCATTTTGTAGGTTTTAATGACTAAAACATCAATTGGAATGAAGTGAGAAGATATGTTGATGATTCTCTATGATTTGGAATTTATTTCAAGTAACATGAAATGCAAAATGATCAAAAGATGAAATGCATTAAAAAAACAAGAAAAGAAAAGTATTGGCAGCAATGCACATTTTGGTAGTTCGACTGTAACGTGGCTTATAGATATTGGATTTAGATGATTCTTGAAACATTGAAAAGCTTGCTAAAATTCCTACAAGACATCAAGGTCCAGTTCTAATGCTTTCATAGCCAAAAGTCAGAAGTACAAATGTGCTTTACTACTGCTATATTTCAAAATAGGCTTCTAACCAGTCAGGGGTATTTTGATCATAACCTAGTCTTTAGATCTTTAAATGATATGACTTTTAATCCATTGGAAAGATAACTCAATTTGCTACAACTTTTCATGAAAAGATGAAGGAATGTTTTTGAGACTCTAGAAAACTCTTTTGAACTTTCTTCCATCAATTTTAACATAAGAAACAAGCAAGTAGCAAGATTCTTGAAGCAAGTTGTACAAGTTGCCTAAGCTTTCTTCACTCTGTAAATAGAATCTTCAAAGACTTAATTTATAACTTTGGAGGCTACAAAACACTACTAAAAATGTAGTTTTTCACTAGAGCTCCTAGTTCATTAGAGTAGGTTTGTGTAGTTTATCCAACTTGCATTTAACTAAATATAGAAGTAGATTTGACAAATATATATATATATATATATATATAAGTAGATTGAGGATGAAGATGGAGAGTTTTGGAACTCATATGACAAGAGTAATTCCTCTCTTATCACTTTTTTTCTTGTGTTGAATCTTATGTTTAGATATAATACAAACATAATTATTGTTTTTATTTGCTTTGTATTTTGCTAGTTTTTGTACCTAAGGGGGGGACGACTAACTATAATTATATGTGATATTTTCTTGGTTATTTGATGTCTATATCTTGTGCAAGTTATTTGATAGTTTTACTATTACAAACATGATTAATTGGCCATTAATTATGACCATTTAAAGGTGTTGTATCTTCAATGAAATTTGGGATTCAATACAAGTTCATAGGAGTGTTAGATCTAAGTTGTTCACTCACTATTGCAAGGTGGCATCTTTGTGATTTTAACCAAGTAATTTCATAGAATTTAATGAGTTTATAACTAGTTTCATCACCACTAATATAGGTGAGGAGTATTTATAAGTATGGTGGATATACCGGCAAAAACAAATATCATGTACAATAGGAAATTAAGCTATAACTTTGCCAACGTGATCAATTGCATTTAACCAATAATTTCACTTGCAAGAGTAGTTAGAAATTCCATAACCCTAGGAACCTCTTTACTATTATATGTTTATAGTGTAGAGTTACTTGCCTTAATTTTGGTAGTCTACATGATATGGAGTTTGAATACTACCAATAATTGATCATCTTCCCTATGAGATCGACATTGAATATTCTCTATACTCGTGTACAAACTGTGCACTTGCTGTAGTGGAAGTTTAAGCATAAACTAAAACTACATTTAACCAATCACCACACTCATATAGGAGAGTCTATTAATGATGATCCAATGGCTAAGACATCCCACCCATAAAGGGCTATAGAACTCAGCCAGAGATTAAAATTAAATCTTAACCTTTGCCTTTTCGTAGAACCACGTGCATGCTTTGCACCATAGGGAAGGGTTTGATGATTTAAGCACCATATTCATGCTTTTCACTCGTACCATTCTATGATTCATTTGTTCCTAACCTAGTTCTTGGGACAGTGACAGCCCCACCTCCCCCTAAGGCGAACCAAAGGGTTCGGCGAACCGCCTGCCCAGCTCTCGCCAGGACTCAGTCGTTCACTTCAATCAATTCGGAATACAACCACAAGAATTCATATAGCAAAAATCGAAAACTTAAAGCGAAACTTATATACATTGCTATCTCAAAAGGAAGTACAAACGTCGATTATACAAAGGTTCTCAATTCACCATACATCCAGCCCGTGCCAAGCACTAGGGCGAGAACCATTACAAAATCAAAGAACTAGACTAAGCTAGTCTATACAGAGCTCTCATCCTGATCGCCGTCCCCTGTTAAGGAAAACAAAACTAAAGGAATGAGCTAAAAGCTCAGCGAGGTTCTATACATAGAAACAAGTACTTAAACAAGGACATTAATCATGTAATAACAAATAATCCAGAAAACATGTCCAATATAAAGCAATGATAATACATTCATTAAAAGGATACAGGCTCACAAGGAGCAATTCGTTCATTCGTTCCCCATTCATTCCCTTATTCCTCCAATTATTTAAAAAAATGCATTTTTGTAAGTAAAATCCCTCGTTTTTGACATTCGTTTGTTCATTCTCATTCACCTCCTCCTGGACGTTGGCCAGGCTCTCACCCCCATCCGGACGTTGGCCGGACTGCACCAACCTACAAGGTAATACTCGAGTATACCAAACGTTCACCCAGGTCACCAAATCGCCCGACCGAGTCCGCTTATGGCTCGAGTCGATCAATAACAAGGGCAATGGCCCAGTTCAGCCAAAAAGGCTTACATTCATGCACAACTAGTATTTCAACATTTAATCATCGAAAATTTCATATTTATTTAGGTCGAGTGCGATAAAGTACACACTCACCTAGCGAAAGTTCATTTGAGACATCATAGAAAACAATTAACATTTAATCAAATATTCACAAATAATCACATAGTCACAACAATCTACATAGTCATAGAAACAAAATGTATATAGAACACTCACCTATTTAAGCAAAATAATGTCCAAAGTATCCTCCCGGATAACACTCTCAATCACCAAGGAACCCTAATAATAGCCAAGAGAAAATATTACAGTTAAACCCCTCCAAAGTTTAAGCGAACCAAAGAAAATCCGAATAACTACTAGTATAAAGTATAAGTGTAGTTTTGGAAGTGAAAAGAGTACATTTAAACCAAAGGCTATGAGTAAAATATTTCTAAAACTTATGATTGCTCGTAAAACTTTGAAATCTCCATTTAAGTCGAAATGATAAAGAAAACGTACTCCAAGTAGTCATTATTTTATTTCTCAAGGGTATAAGTTCGGCCAAGTCCTTACTTATATACCTCAGTAAAAGAAGATACAAATATCCTAGACGGTTCAAGTGATATTCACTCTTAATCCTTACTCAAGTTGCAAGTATAGTTTTCTAGTTCTCGAGCGTAAATTTGGCCAGCATGCCCTTTGTATTTTCCTATTTCCAGCCATTTATGGCTTCATTATTTCCTCAACCAATCCCAAAGTTATACACAATATAAAATCATCACAATAGCCATTCAATAGGCTCAAAGTCATATAAGTACAAAATCAAGTTAACAACATGTGTGGAAATGAGATTTAACAAAAGACAGATTTGACTTGTTTTTGCGTAACGGTCACAACCGAAGCTATGCTTATCGAATTGCGATGAAACTTATACCGTTTCGAAGCTAACACAAAGGCCTACAATTTTGATGAAGACCACTTAGTCCAAATTCCAGTGTAACCCAGTCAAATTCCCCAATCACAGAACCAAATTCCAACTAACCGACTAGTTAACTGTACTACCTTTAAATGGCCATATCTCAGGCTACCAAAGTCCGTTTAAGGCGTTCTTGGAGGCGTTGAAAAGTTAAGACAGAGTACTAAAACTTTCATGTTTTGACAAATGGCTAAATCAGCACGGATCATAGTAAATAGACATGGTCAATTGGATGAACTGTCTAAAACGGATCACTGGATGTATCCTTTCTTCGTTCTAAAACTGTCTAAATATACGACATTTCTTCGTCGTAACTATCGTTCATAGTAGAGAGATCCTGACATGTAAAGATCATACACATAGGCTTTGTGTTTTTTTTTTAATAGACTATGTTTGATTGTTCAATTCAACATTTAATGCAAAAAATAGAATATTTTAATTAATTAAGTGATTCTAAATTGTTAAAACAAAAGTAACTCAAAAAGATAAGTAAAAAGACATTTACTTATCATTTAATGCAAAATATGCTTAAATGTTATGATTTTAATACTTAACAATTCAATAATTTAATATATTCAAAAATTTTAGATTTCAAATTACAGATTTCAGTTTTATCAAACACACTCATAGTCCATATGTCTTACTATCAATATCTTCTAGTTCAATCTTTTTTTTTCTTTTTGTTCTTTGTGCTGCAATATGGAATTGTATATTTTCCACAAATGTATTACTCGGAAGAACATCTATGTCTTAGCAAGTAGTAAAGTTATAAACACTATAAACCTTTACTATTGACAATTGTAAATACTTCTCAACCATTGGTCGTAGTTGAATATGTTTAAAGTACTCGTTTAATCTCTCACATCAAACATAATATTTATTCCAAATATTATCAAATTGTAAATACATCAAACACAATTGTAAATACTTCTCAACCATTGGCTTTGTTTGGGTATCAATTTTTTTCAAACAATATTTCGCTTGCATCATAAATACATTTCCCAACTCACTTTTTTTATATTTTCAACCACCTTTTCATCTCACATACATCACATCACAAAAATTATTATAGTTGTAGACACCAAATTTTGAATAATTTTATGTAGCATCTATTTCATGATTTTCATTTTAGATTGCTTGCATTTTAGTTCGTTATTGTGTGTTTTGCACTATTAGTTGTTATGATATTTTAGTTTTATTCATTTTCGCCCTTTTAGTTGACCTATTTCATTTGCTATTTATTCTTATTTACTTTTAGTTTTAGTTTTTAGTTTTAGCTTTTAAGTTTAAGATTAGCATAGAGTTTTTAGAAAAAAAAGAGAAAAGGAAAACATCAAAAATATGTTTTAGTCATTTTGTTTTTATTCAATGCTTTCTTGAAGGAAAAATGAAAATGAAAAATCATAAAAAAAGAGAGAGAGAGAGAGAAAATTAAAGAAAAAGAGGAAAAAGAAGAAAAATTAAAAAAAAATAGGCTTTAGTTGGATTGGAAAAATGAAAAAAAAGAAAAAAAAGGAAAATTTGTTCACAAAAATATGTTTATTTCTTTAAATTCAATCTTTGGGCACTTTAGTTATTTTTATTAAGTTATTTTGAGAAAAAGAAAATGATGAAAAATGAAAAATTAAAAAAATTAATTAAAAATGGCCATTTTTGTTTAGTTTTTTTTGTTTAAAATTATTTTTGTTTTGTTATTATTATTATTACCTGGTTTGTGTAATTCTGTTATTGTTATTATTTATATTTTATTTTATCATTTCTGTAATTATCAAGTTGTTTTAAAAAAAAAAAATTACCACAGCATGCAAGCTGCATTTTTTTGCAGCGTGCAAGGCACAACCTCAATGCCCATCGGAGGGCCAAGATAAGAGGCTGAGAGGAGGTTGATTGCTGGCCATTAAGAGCAGGTTTGGGAGATTGGGAGATGGTATAAAAGGCAACAAGAAGCAGCAGCCGCTAGAAAAAAAAAAAAAGAAAAGAAGGGAGTGGAACGGCAAAAAGAAAGGAACAAGAGAAAGGCTTGCGAGGAAAAGGGGACAAGGATAATTGGCGGCATAGGTTCTGGGCAGAAGAGAAAAGGGCTGGGTTCAGAAAAGAAAGAGTGAAAGAGAGAGACCAGAGAGGGGGGATCAACGGGGAGGTTTAGAAGGCAACAAAAGAAAGAAAAAGGGGAGAGCTTTGACGGCTGAAATCTGGAAAAAGAAAAGATCAGAGAAAAGAGCGGCGAAGAAAAACTAGGTTTCAGCAAGGAAAAGAGAGGAACTGAAAACAGAGGGAGAGAAGAGAGGGGGGCTGCGGACTAGGTCAAGGAAAAGAGAACACTATTGGGTAAAGAAACAAAGAGTACCAGTGGCGGTGGAGGAACGAAGCAACACCAGAGAAGGAAAATCTGGTCGGTTGCTCTTCAAAGGAAAAGGTCACTGGAGCTGTTCATCTTCACGTCTGTCACTGCCTTCGCCAAGGGGAAGCATCATCACTCTGTGTGTGAGTCGTGGGTTCGGAGTTTTGTGATTGAAAAGGTATGAACTCAAAAAGATGGCAACTTTCGCGTTTCCTTTTCCTTTGTGAAACTGAATGTGTATGTTTCGTGGGTTGTATTCATGTGGGACATTTTGTTTGTGTCAAGGTCCGAGCTTTTGCATGTTTTCTTGAATATTTGGTTTGCCATTTCATAGTAAGAATTAAAGATTTGTGCTGCAATTTTTGTTCTGCTATTATGGAAAAATCAATGCTGAACTTTGTGTCGCTAGCAATCATCAACCCAGATTTTTCTGACTTAATCTTGCAAACAGAGAAGTGTAATGCTAGAAAGTTTTTCCAGAATTGCATTTTTTCAATCTGAGTTTGGTCTTGTTGTATGAGTTTGAGGTTTCATTGCTTAAGGCTAAGATTTTGACGTCTGTTTGAGATTATATGCTAAGGGAAAGCTCACCAGAAAACTTAGAAAAGTTGGTTGTTCTTTTTTCTGCCGCAACCTGTGCCTCCTATTTTGGTCATTTATTTTGATTTTAATGGTTTGTTGTTCCTGACCGGTGTGTTGAATAAGGTGTTTAGTGGTCCAAGGATTTTGAGTGACGTCTTTTCACTAGCTATTGCTTGAAGTCTTGCATGAAACCTGCGTTTGGAAGCTTAAAATTGCTGGAAGAAAGTTTTCTAAACTTGCTGCACTTTTTCCTTTTCCTCTATTGCTGTTTTGCTTTCATCCTGTAACAGCCCACGAGATTGCATTTCTTCATTCTGTTTGCATGCTCAATCTTATGTTAGTGATGGTTGTAAAGGGATTGATGAAGTTTGGGTTTTGTTTATAGCATTGGATGTCTTTCTGGTTTGATTAACAAGCTGCGAATTTGCAGCAGAGAGGATAGAAGTAAAATTGCTTCGGTTGGCCGAAAGTTTAGCCTTGCATGCATGAAAACCAAAAAGAATTTACATTTTAATCCCCCAAGTCTCCCTTTGTCGCATTGTGGCCGAATTACATTCCAGTCTTTTGCAATTGAGTCCTAAATTAATTGCAATTGGGACTATTGCTTGACTTTTTCTTTGCCTCTGAACCCTTGAAGTTCCTAAAAATGTTTAATTAGGCTTGAGTGCTTGGTTAATGTTCACAATTGAGTCCTTGGTAGCCTCAATTTTTCAACTCGATTGCTTGTTGCTTTCATTAATTACCATGTTTTGTTTAGAATTATACTCAATGCATGAATTTGTGAACTTTGTGTCCAAATGAGCTCGTGTTTGCCTATTTTCTTTAATTTCCCTAAATAAATTGGTTGTTTGACCTTTTCTTGGCTCTTGGGACCTTTGGAGTGCTTAAATGTTTCGATTGAATTCGAATGGTTGACTAAGGTTTGCAATTGGGTCTTTAGTTGGTAATTGGGTCCTTGGTGGGTCCTTTTCTTGAAACTTATGCATTATTTGATTTCATTTAAATTGCAATTAGGAGAGATTTGGTGACTTTGTTATACTTTACTATTTGAGGTACCTTGACCTTTTTATTGTTTTGAAGCCATTTTTCTTTCATTTGGACACCATTCAAAGGGGGCGGTATAATTTCTTTTATCCCTTTTTGTGTCTCTCCAATGTGATCCAACGTGCTAAGTGAAATACATGTCTACTTTGCTTTCCTAGCCTTTCTTTAATTTCTTTTATTTATGTCATTTACTTTTGCTTTTTTATTCAAGTTATTCTTTTATGGGGTATGTGTACACCTCTTGGCTTGTAATAGATAGGGCTGTGGCGAGCAATTTGGTCCATTTTCCCCTTCCCTTTTTGTTTTAGTTAGTGAATGTAGCTTGGTTGCATGCCTACGTGTTAAGTGTTAATTTGCTTTGTTAGGGCCTTGCATCTAGTCGAGCATGCTAAATGTTATGTGCTATGTGTTTATGAGTGTTTTGGCATGTCTACTCGCTTTTCATAGCCTGAATGAATGTGATGGATGAATGTACGTTTTCACTAGTCCAACGCTAGTCGGAATTCATAGAATGGGCTAGTCTAACGCTAGACCCTTAGGAATTTCCTTTCTTTTCATTAGTACATCATTTGCTTGTTCACCACATATCACGCATTTTTCCTTAGTTTATCATTTTGCATGTTCCTCAAACCCCTTCCCCTTCACTTTAGGACTTGCATCTCATGCTAGTTAGGGTTCATTTGCGTGAAAATCCCCTCTTGATAAGGAAAATGAGCGAGTGTGGCTACTCGATAGCCTTAGCACGCTAGTTTTACCTTCTAATCCGAGGGAAAATCAAAGTCGAAGAATTAGGCGTCATCCCCGTACCCAATTTGTTGCATTCCCTTAGGGACATACTTTCATTTTTTCTCACTTCCATGCTCTTTTAATCACCCTTTTTCCCACATTTTTCAATCCATATTTTTCACTATGTTTTACTCATCTTACTCCACAAGTAGAACTCAAATTTCACATATATATTTATAATCCTATCTTCATTCATTTGCACACACTAATACCTTGATTTTTCATCCAAATTCACACGTGAACTTTCTTTACACATGCGCACACAAACACTTTGTTTTTACACCATTTCATACATGAATCTTTTCATACACTTGCACACTTGCACTTGAGTCACCATTTGCATCAATCGACCTCTATGAGGTTTCCCTTTATTGGCCGCCACAATTCATGTGGTCTGGGACCAAAAACCTCACGAGAGACATCGTAGAATTTAGGATTGCATTTTTTCGTTTTTGCATTCATATAGGCATAATCCAACATGCAATACATACCCTGGGTAGAAAGTTAGGAAAGTTAGGGTTAAGTCACGCAACTAGCCTTGGCTAGGTCAAAGGGGTGCCTTGGAGTCTATCCTTGCCTTCCCCTTTGTCAAACGTGACTCCCGAACCTTTTTCTTTGTTTTACATAGACTAGGAGTCGTTTTAAAAAGGGTTTATTATTACTTGACTTTAAAACTCATTTTTTAGGTGACTTGGTACACCTTAAATCATTAACAAGTGGCGACTCCAAACTTTTCATTTCAAAACCCTTTTTAAAACTATTTTTTGGGTCAAATCGTCGCTTTTTCAAGTCCCATATTAGACCCATATCTTTTTCAACTCACAAAAATCATTTTCCAATCAAAATTGAATCAAAAACATCTTTCTCAAACCATTTATTTTTCTTATCAAAAAATGGGGCGCGACAGTTGGCGACTCCACTGGGGACTTCCTAAGTGGGTCCAAGCATTTTGACTTAACCATTTGTTTTCTTTTTCTACCCTTTCTATGCATGGCATGTGGATATTAGGATTGCATTTTTCATTTTTAGGACCTTTTGTCTTATATACGTAATCAAACCAATCCCTCGACTCACGAATGTATGTTTGAATGAATGTTTACTTGTTATTTCGCACTTGCATTGCATTTAGGGGGGGTGTGGCACCTTAGAGCCTCGCGTTGGTTCTTGACCCCTCCCCTCCAAACAAGCACTTGCATACGTGCATACGCTTTTATTATTCTTTACCCTTCCTTTATTTTTCTTTAGTGGCTTGTCACGCCACTCTACCCTACTAGGATTAGGCGACCCACTTGGACATGTGATCACGACACGATGTGTGTGTAGCATGATCCAATGGGTCACTCAATCTTCCGCTTTAAGCTATGGGTTGATAGCCTTTAGCTTTTAGTCGAAGGTTGGGGATTTTGATAGATTCACTCAAACACGTAGCCGTGACACGATGTGTGCGTAGCGGTGTTTGGGGAATCGCTCGAGCCACCGACAAAGAACCTTGGGATTGATGACCCTTGGTTTCTAAGTCTGAAGGCTCGGGGGCCTATGACCTATCGAGTCTAGATGCATTAGTAAGCCAAGCCACATGCATCCATATTAGAATTGCCTAGGGTAGAGTCTACCTTACCCTAAATTAGGAAACACTATTCACGAGGGGAGGGGTCCCAACCCTCTTTCCTTATTTATCTTTGTTGCCTTTTATATTATCTAATTGTCCAAATGTGTTATGTGATTATGTGTTGAGCTCACGTTTCCTTGTCTTTTGTCTTTTGCATTCACAAACATTAAGAGATAAAAGGTCTGGCATGACCTTCTTTTAGGACCTACCCTTGTAGATAGGCTATTGCACGTTTGACAAATTATAGTGTATTTTGTTCATAAATTCATAATGCCATACCATTTTAGGCCTACCCTGGCAAATAAAGGGTTCCTTAGGTCACGTTTCATTTCAAATTACATATTTTATTGTTTTAATAAAATGGCATCATGCATAAACCCTAGAAAGGGAATGCCATTTAGGGGATCCCGTATCAGGAATAAGCCACCTTGCGTCTCGGATATTTAATCCAGTGAGACTTGCACGTTTATATTTTGTACCATCCAAAGGGGTAGTGCACAAGGTAAGGTAGGATCCGATCATTTTCATAGGGTGATCTTTGGAATATGAGCATCTAATAATCACTTTTTGGCCATTTTATCAAAAATTGGTAAAAATCCCTTGCGTGAAGGACATTAATTTGAAGAAATTCATAAATGATTCCTCCTATTGAGACGATAAATAAATTGAGGCCAAAATTTAATTTTTAGAAGGTCATAGACTAATGCACTTCAATAATTTTGAAATAACCAATGGCCGGACAATTCAACCAATCCATTTTGCCAATTCATTCAATAAATCATCAATTTGACTAATTTACCCTTTTTGGGTGATTTGGTCGATTTTTGAATAAATCATCAATTCATTTGACCAATTTACCCTTTTTAGGGTCATTTGACCAATTTACCCTTTTTAGGGTCATCCGGTCGATTTTGAATAAATCATCAATGCATTTGACCAATTTACCCTTTTTAGGGTCATTCGGCCAATTTTTGAATAAATCACTAATTCAATTTCATTTATTTGGCCAATTTACCCATTTTTAGGGCAACCGAGCCGATTTCGAATAAATCAAGTTTCGTTCAATCTATTTGATCAATTTACCCTTTTTAGGGTGATCTGATTAATTTTGGATAAATTAAATTTCATTCAATTCATTTGACCTGTCTCCCTTTTTAGGGTAATCCGGTCGATTTGTAATAAATTGTCAATTTCATTTGACCAATTAGGATTTCAATGTCGAATTTCAAAATGGAAAACCTAGTCGATTTTGAGAAAAACATCCATTGCATCCAACCATTTGATCAGTTGGGTTTTGACCCGTGTTTCACAAAGAAAATTTTTGTCAACGAATTCCAATCTCTCCGATAGGAAGTTCGTCAAGGTCAAACCCGTGTGTTTTTGCGAATTCTTGTATCGATCAAAAGTGATCAATCCATTCGCACGTTGTCCTCATTTTGACAAATGTCCAAATTTTTCGAAATTATTTTTCACTTAAATGAGTTGATCAGATCCATCAGGTATGATATAATGCCTGCTCTGGAGGATTGCATTTTCATGCTAGGCCTACCCTTGGCACAAAAAGGGTTCCCCCATAGGACATACATCCGAATTACTTTAATTGTTACTAACTCCTGTCTTTTTCTTTTCCTTTTTCTTTTCTTTTTGACAGCAGTCAATCAAGAAGGGTATCTAATAAGGGTTGTCTTACATTCTCAGGTAGTATATAGCTACCCGGAAAAGCCCCATTATCACCCGATCACGTAGTCGAGCTTCAAGAGATAGTTGTAAACATGAGTACCCGTCCAGAATCATTTGATAGGCCCGCAACCACATCGCCGACTGACTCGGCAAATCTGGGAGTTCAACTGAGTGAAGTTCTAAACCAATTTAATGAGCTGAGCGTTGAAATGATGGCCTAACGGCGCGTAATTGATCAATTGGTAGCTGGTGGTGCTAGCGGTGAACAACATGAGCCCTTACCTCCTGGCCAATCTAAACCTCAACCCATATTTTTACCTTATACTCAAACCTCTGTTCCTTCACCATTCATAAACCCCCCTGAGGAAGCCTTTACTTATCCCACTCATGGCCCACAGCCTACTTACGTATCTCACATCCAAATTAACCCTTCTCATGCCCAAATTCCCCAGAATTATCCGCCAATCACTATGAGCATGCCATTTGAACCTCAAGGACTACATTATTACTCCACCGCTGAGCCATTCACCTTAGATACCGCCGCCCAAGGAAAGGCTGAAGCTGGGGAGTCATCCGCACCGGTTGATAAGAATTTGCTAAAAAGATTGGATCGGTTTGAGGAGTTCATAAGGAAAAACCAAGGTCTGAGCAAACAAGGAGGTCTAGACTACAACGATCTGTGCCTATTTCCGGATATGCAATTGCCAATGGGTTTCAAAGCGCCCAAATTTAGCAAGTACAATGGAACTGGCAATCCCAAAACACACCTTCGGATGTTCGCAAACAAACTTGGAAAGCCGATAGATGATGAGAATTTACCTGTACGTTTATTTCCCGAGAGCCTAGAAGGCGACGCATTGGATTGGTATTCCAATTTGAAGCCTGAGGATATGAGATCTTGGATGGATTTGTCAAATGCTTTTATGAGGCAGTACGAATACAATTGCGAGCTCGCTCCAACGAGGGCCACACTTGAGAGGACTAAAAGAAAACCATCTGAGGACCACAAGACGTACGCGAAGAGATGGAGGAAATTGGCCGCCAAGGTGGAGCCTCCTATGACCGAAAATGAGATTGTTCGCACGTTCATCAAAGCTCATGACCCGCCTTACTTTGAGGAAATTTTTCGAATGACCGGGTGTTCCTTTGCCGAAATTGTCAATAAATTGGAAGAATTTGATGAGTTTGTGAAGGCCGAAAAAATTGTTAATGTGTCAACATTGAAGATGCAACTAGAGGCTCTGCAAGGCCAGAATAACAGTGGGAAGAAATCCCAATTTAAAGGAAAAGAAGAGGAAACTGCTTTTGTTGGGGATCAGGGCCCCTCGGCCAGACCTAGATTTTCAAACCGCCTTGCTTATTCGTCACCCTATCCATACTACCCAAACTCCCGTCCTATCCTCCATACTACCATTAACCATTCTCGATCTCGACCAAATTATCCAAATGTACTCATACCACCCTTTCAAAATCCTCAACTAAATTTCCAAAACTAGACCTCGCCCTCCTTTTAACCCAAGACCTATTCCACCCCCTAGCCCAAACTACCAACGAACTAGTGACACCCAAAATTCAACGTCACACCGAACCTTCACCAATCTAGGTCGGCCTGTTGACCAATTATATGAGCAATTGAAAGCTGTCGGAAAAATTGGTGTTATACCTCCTACGATCTATTCTAAGCGCTTTCCTCCTGACTATGACCCTCAAGCAGTCTGCGCTTATCATTCTGGAGCTCCCGGGCATTCCACCAACGATTGTCGGGCATTGAAACATAAAATTCAGGATATGATCGAAGTCGGAGAAATAGTGCTAAGGAAAAAGGGTGAACAAGGACCGAGCATAAATACAAATCCCTTTCCCGAACACAAGGACGTCTTTGAGGCATCCAACCCCAATGAAGAAATCTGAAAATCCTGGAAATGGCTGAATTAGTAAGGTTCCTTTTGAAGGGAAGTTTTGATAAATTTGGGGAGTTATTTTTGTTAAAACAAATGAAAATCGTTCATACATGTGTCTTTTGTTTAAATATGTTTTTTGTAAATAATTTTCAATCAAGTGACTGCTAAAGACACGTTCCATGATATTAAGTATGGTTTTTCAATAAAATGTACAGTCTTATATATTGTGACTTACACATTCTTTTCAGATGGCCCAGAATAAAACCGTCTGACCCTTTGGATATCACTGTTCAGAAATTTGATGGCAGCGATCTCATAAATGTGAATGTGAATTTCAAAAATGAGATGAGTGGGGAAGAGGCATCCGAAAATGTTTCAAAGAAGCCCGAATGGAATAAAAGAAGTTCAAGCCGAATCTTGATCAAGATTAGGAATAAGAAGCAGTTAAACACAGTCTATCGTGGTCAATATGATCAAGAGGATTGGTCTGTGATTACCATTAAAGGGTCAAATCATGACCATTCAGACAAGAAGGCAAAGCATTAAGGTGATTTTTATCAGTACAAAATGAAGCCAAAAGGAGAGTTTGTCGCAATTTGTTGAGGTGCTCTTATCATCAAAAAGGTATCTCCTGGTGGAGCACTTGTTCCCTCAGCCAATCAATTTGGAGATGTGTAAGAAATTCTCATCTGATAAACGAAAGTTTTCTTTTAGAGTTAATGCGAAGAACGGAATGAAAGTCAGGCCCTCTTCTTTTCCCATTAAGACATTATATCCCTAGTTATCCCTTTTGAGCCTTCAGAATAAAATACTTCATTTGGCAACTCCTGAGAATCGCAAACCCCACATCGGGGCAAAGCTGAGTTGAAAAAGAAAGAAAAGTCCCAAGAAGTGAAAAGTGATACAGCAACAAAATCAAAAGAAGAAAAAGAACCTCAGTTGAGTATAAACTGGGGCAAATTTTGTGAAAAATTCAAAAGAATGGCAAAAGGCCGAAAAAGTCAAAAGAAAATGAAAGAGAAAAGCCTCAATTGAGCATAAACTGGGGTAAAATTTCAAAAGATGGATGAAAAAAAGGAGAAAATGAAAGAACAAAGAATCTCAGTTGAAAATAGACTGGGACAAGTTTTGGTTTAACCCTAAAATAGGGTTAACATGAAAATGCGATCTCAGATTATTTGAACTACTTTTTGAAGTCTGCCTTCAAGCTTTAACCTTTCCTAGCACCTCACCAGACCCCATTACAAAAGCCAAAAAGTCCTGGCTTCCGTTCTTGGCATTACCTCTTTCAAGGAAATTTTCTAAGTCACATGGCAAATGATGTCAATATACCTTCACTCATGTTGTAAGGGAACGGGTTGTCGCATTGATGCCATTATTTCTTAAAACACATTTTTTGAGTTGATAAAGGTTGTTTGCAAGATTTGTTCATCAGGTAAAAATCCGAAAGGGCACCTTTGAAAAGAAAAGGAAAAGAGAAGAAGAAGAAAAAAAAAAGAAAGAAAAGCAAAAAGAATGAAAAAAAAAGAAGAAAAAAAGAAGAAGAAGAAAGAAGTGGGAATAGCCTTAGTGAAAACCTAGAAGGGCGCTAAGGTAGAGTTTCATGAGAAAAGTGAGATTGGAATTAGAAAGCTGATGATTTGATTCATTTGGGATTCCTCCTCGCATTATGATTTTTCTATTGCCAATATTGAACTCAGGGCAGATGATATCTAAAGGGTCAAGCGTGGCATTTTGTTTGAAGTCGGAATACTTTGATTTTTCAAGCGTAAATTGTCAAATTATGGATTCATTTCTTTAAAATTAATTTTCTTTCAATAAATGATGGTTACAAAAATTTTTGTCACTTTGTTGTGTAAATAGACTATTCTTTCATCAGTTTCATGATCTTATTTATCTCTTTAGTCTTATCGGCTGGCAATCCCCCTGATTTATCGAAAATCCCTGGATACCAAGGGCCTTATTAACATTGGAAGTCAATGGAATTTAATCAGATCACAGAGCAAAGTTGAGTTTTCGAAGTATCAAGGGGGAAAACATCAAAGTACTCATGTTTACACATTTCTTGAAGGAGGAATTGATCGAATGGTGGTGGCATTATTTGTTCTTCCTTTTGCAGATTCATACGCGTTTCAAAGGACGAAACTGGGGCAACCTTTTGAATTGAGAAATGTCGCCCAAGAATTTTTATGACTGAGGGGTTCGGACCAAAGAAGAAGTGAATCAAAGTTTTATGGAGGAGCAACCATGCCATAATGCAAATCAAGTGATCAGTTGCACAATAATCGGTGGAGACTGGGGCAAAATTATTTCTTGAAAAGTTTTCAAAAAAAAAAAAATTCAATCAATCAATCAAAAAAAAATTAGGTTTAACTTCTTATTTCTTGAAGAAATCAATTTCAAATCTCAACCTTTTAAATTCTTGTTGTCTTTTTTGGCAAAATTTCAGCATCTGCCACACACCCTCCTATCCCTCACTTTCGTGACAATCACACTCAATTTCTTGACCAATTGAATGGCAGGATTGGGTTTTACCCCAAAAATCAAGTTGGGCCTGGACTTCGTGCCGCCAACCTCCCAAACATTCCAAATCACGTTGGGCCTGGACTTTGTGCCGCCAACCTCCCAAACATTCCAAAAATCAAGTTGGGCCTGGATTTCGTGCCGCCAACATTCCAAAGATCAAGTTGGGCTTGGATTTCGTGCCGCCAACTTCACAAGATCCCGTTGGGCCTGGACTTCGTGCCGCCAACTTCACAAGATCACGTTGGGCCTGGACTTTGTGCCGCCAACATTTCAAAGATCAAGTTGGGCTTGGATTTCGTGCCGCCAACTTCACAAGATCCCGTTGGGCCTGGATTTAATGCCGCCAACATCACAAAAATCAAGTTGGGCCTGGATTTAATGCCGTCAACATTCCAAGGATCAAGTTGGGCCTGGACTTGGTGCCGCCAACATTCCAAATCACGTTGGGCCTGGATTTAATGCCGCCAACATTCCAAAGATCAAGTTGGGCCTGGACTTGGTGCCGCCAACATTCCAAATCACGTTGGGCCTGGACTTTGTGCCGCCAACCTCCCAAACATTCCAAAAATCCCTTTGGGCCTGGACTTGGTGCCGCCAACATTCCAAATCACGTTGGGCCTGGATTTAATGCCGCCAACATTCCAAGGATCAAGTTGGGCCGCCGCCAACATTCCAAATCACGTTGGGCCTGGACTTGGTGCCGCCAACATTCCAAATCACGTTGGGCCTGGACTTGGTGCCGCCAACATTCCAAATCACGTTGGGCCTGGACTTTGTGCCGCCAACCTCCCAAACATTCCAAAAATCATTCCAAAAATCAAGTTGGGTCTGGATTTCGTGCCGCCAACAGCTCCAAAATCAAGTTGGGCCTGGACTTGGTGCCGCCAACTTCCCAAACATCCCGTTGGGCCTGAGTTTCGTGCCGCCAACATCACAACATCAGCTCTCGCTTCAATCACAAAGATCCAAATTTCCCTCTTGGTACAAAAGTTGAACCATTCCCAGGTAAAAATTCAATTCATTGTCTCAAACTTCCCCAGTGAAGTCCCGTTTAAATTTCTGTTCGGGTCAATCCCGTTTAAATTCTGTTCGGGTCAGTCCCGTTTAATTTCTGTTCGGGTCAGTCCCGTTTAAATTCTGTTCGGGTCAGTCCCGTTTTAAATTCTGTTCGGGTCAGTTTTAAATTCTGTTCGGGTCAGTCCCGTTTAAATTCTGTTCGGGTCAGTCCCGTTTTAAATTTCTGTTCGGGTCAGTCCCGTTTTCAATTCTTGTTCGGGTCAGTCCTGTTTTATTTTTCATGTTCGGGTCAGTCCCTGTTAGAATTCCTGTTCGTTGGAATCTTTTGCAGCCCAATAACACAGGTAAGTATTTGGTGTCTATTTCTTTGTCTCAAGTTTTTTCAAAACTCAGACAAAGAGGGGCAAACTGTAGACACCAAATTTTGAATAATTTTATGTAGCATCTATTTCATGATTTTCATTTTAGATTGCTTGCATTTTAGTTCGTTATTGTGTGTTTTGCACTATTAGTTGTTATGATATTTTAGTTTTATTCATTTTCGCCCTTTTAGTTGACCTATTTCATTTGCTATTTATTCTTATTTACTTTTAGTTTTAGTTTTTAGTTTTAGCTTTTAAGTTTAAGATTAGCATAGAGTTTTTAGAAAAAAAAAGAGAAAAGGAAAACATCAAAAATATGTTTTAGTCATTTTTTTTTATTCAATGCTTTCTTGAAGGAAAAATGAAAATGAAAAATCATAAAAAAAAGAGAGAGAGAGAGAAAATTAAAGAAAAAGAGGAAAAAGAAGAAAAATTAAAAAAAAAATAGGCTTTAGTTGGATTGGAAAAATGAAAAAAAAGAAAAAAAGAAAAATTTGTTCACAAAAATATGTTTATTTCTTTAAATTCAATCTTTGGGCACTTTAGTTATTTTTATTAAGTTATTTTGAGAAAAAGAAAATGATGAAAAATTAAAAATTAAAAAAATTAATTAAAAATGGCCATTTTTGTTTAGTTTTTTTTGTTTAAAATTATTTTTGTTTTGTTATTATTATTATTACCTGGTTTGTGTAATTCTGTTATTGTTATTATTTATATTTTATTTTATCATTTCTGTAATTATCAAGTTGTTTTAAAAAAAAAAAATTACCACAGCATGCAAGCTGCATTTTTTTGCAGCGTGCAAGGCACAACCTCAATGCCCATCGGAGGGCCAAGATAAGAGGCTGAGAGGAGGTTGATTGCTGGCCATTAAGAGCAGGTTTGGGAGATTGGGAGATGGTATAAAAGGCAACAAGAAGCAGCAGCCGCTAGAAAAAAAAAAAGAAAAGAAGGGAGTGGAACGGCAAAAAGAAAGGAACAAGAGAAAGGCTTGCGAGGAAAAGGGGACAAGGATAATTGGCGGCATAGGTTCTGGGCAGAAGAGAAAAAGGCTGGGTTCAGAAAAGAAAGAGTGAAAGAGAGAGACCAGAGAGGGGGGATCAACGGGGAGGTTTAGAAGGCAACAAAAGAAAGAAAAAGGGGAGAGCTTTGACGGCTGAAATCTGGAAAAAGAAAAGATCAGAGAAAAGAGCGGCGAAGAAAAACTAGGTTTCAGCAAGGAAAAGAGAGGAACTGAAAACAGAGGGAGAGAAGAGAGGGGGGCTGCGGACTAGGTCAAGGAAAAGAGAACACTATTGGGTAAAGAAACAAAGAGTACCAGTGGCGGTGGAGGAACGAAGCAACACCAGAGAAGGAAAATCTGGTCGGTTGCTCTTCAAAGGAAAAGGTCACTGGAGCTGTTCATCTTCACGTCCGTCACTGCCTTCGCCAAGGGGAAGCATCATCACTCTGTGTGTGAGTCGTGGGTTCGGAGTTTTGTGATTGAAAAGGTATGAACTCAAAAAGATGGCAACTTTCGCGTTTCCTTTTCCTTTGTGAAACTGAATGTGTATGTTTCGTGGGTTGTATTCATGTGGGACATTTTGTTTGTGTCAAGGTCCGAGCTTTTGCATGTTTTCTTGAATATTTGGTTTGCCATTTCATAGTAAGAATTAAAGATTTGTGCTGCAATTTTTGTTCTGCTATTATGGAAAAATCAATGCTGAACTTTGTGTCGCTAGCAATCATCAACCCAGATTTTTCTGACTTAATCTTGCAAACAGAGAAGTGTAATGCTAGAAAGTTTTTCCAGAATTGCATTTTTTCAATCTGAGTTTGGTCTTGTTGTATGAGTTTGAGGTTTCATTGCTTAAGGCTAAGATTTTGACGTCTGTTTGAGATTATATGCTAAGGGAAAGCTCACCAGAAAACTTAGAAAAGTTGGTTGTTCTTTTTTCTGCCGCAACCTGTGCCTCCTATTTTGGTCATTTATTTTGATTTTAATGGTTTGTTGTTCCTGACCGGTGTGTTGAATAAGGTGTTTAGTGGTCCAAGGATTTTGAGTGACGTCTTTTCACTAGCTATTGCTTGAAGTCTTGCATGAAACCTGCGTTTGGAAGCTTAAAATTGCTGGAAGAAAGTTTTCTAAACTTGCTGCACTTTTTCCTTTTCCTCTATTGCTGTTTTGCTTTCATCCTGTAACAGCCCACGAGATTGCATTTCTTCATTCTGTTTGCATGCTCAATCTTATGTTAGTGATGGTTGTAGAGGGATTGATGAAGTTTGGGTTTTGTTTATAGCATTGGATGTCTTTCTGGTTTGATTAACAAGCTGCGAATTTGCAGCAGAGAGGATAGAAGTAAAATTGCTTCGGTTGGCCGAAAGTTTAGCCTTGCATGCATGAAAACCAAAAAGAATTTACATTTTAATCCCCCAAGTCTCCCTTTGTCGCATTGTGGCCGAATTACATTCCAGTCTTTTGCAATTGAGTCCTAAATTAATTGTAATTGGGACTATTGCTTGACATTTTCTTTGCCTCTGAACCCTTGAAGTTCCTAAAAATGTTTAATTAGGCTTGAGTGCTTGGTTAATGTTCACAATTGAGTCCTTGGTAGCCTCAATTTTTCAACTCGATTGCTTGTTGCTTTCATTAATTACCATGTTTTGTTTAGAATTATACTCAATGCATGAATTTGTGAACTTTGTGTCCAAATGAGCTCGTGTTTGCCTATTTTCTTTAATTTCCCTAAATAAATTGGTTGTTTGACCTTTTCTTGGCTCTTGGGACCTTTGGAGTGCTTAAATGTTTCGATTGAATTCGAATGGTTGACTAAGGTTTGCAATTGGGTCTTTAGTTGGTAATTGGGTCCTTGGTGGGTCCTTTTCTTGAAACTTATGCATTATTTGATTTCATTTAAATTGCAATTAGGAGAGATTTGGTGACTTTGTTATACTTTACTATTTGAGGTACCTTGACCTTTTTATTGTTTTGAAGCCATTTTTCTTTCATTTGGACACCATTCAAAGGGGGCGGTATAATTTCTTTTATCCCTTTTTGTGTCTCTCCAATGTGATCCAACGTGCTAAGTGAAATACATGTCTACTTTGCTTTCCTAGCCTTTCTTTAATTTCTTTTATTTATGTCATTTACTTTTGCTTTTTTATTCAAGTTATTCTTTTATGGGGTATGTGTACACCTCTTGGCTTGTAATAGATAGGGCTGTGGCGAGCAATTTGGTCCATTTTCCCCTTCCCTTTTTGTTTTAGTTAGTGAATGTAGCTTGGTTGCATGCCTACGTGTTAAGTGTTAATTTGCTTTGTTAGGGCCTTGCATCTAGTCGAGCATGCTAAATGTTATGTGCTATGTGTTTATGAGTGTTTTGGCATGTCTACTCGCTTTTCATAGCCTGAATGAATGTGATGGATGAATGTACGTTTCCACTAGTCCAACGCTAGTCGGAATTCATAGAATGGGCTAGTCTAACGCTAGACCCTTAGGAATTTCCTTTCTTTTCATTAGTACATCATTTGCTTGTTCACCACATATCACGCATTTTTCCTTAGTTTATCATTTTGCATGTTCCTCAAACCCCTTCCCCTTCACTTTAGGACTTGCATCTCATGCTAGTTAGGGTTCATTTGCGTGAAAATCCCCTCTTGATAAGGGAAACGAGCGAGTGTGGCTACTCAATAGCCTTAGCACGCTAGTTTTACCTTCTAATCCGAGGGAAAATCAAAGTCGAAGAATTAGGCGTCATCCCCGTACCCAATTTGTTGCATTCCCTTAGGGACATACTTTCATTTTTTTCTCACTTCCATGCTCTTTTAATCACCCTTTTTCCCACATTTCTCAATCCATATTTTTCACTATGTTTTACTCATCTTACTCCACAAGTAGAACTCAAATTTCACATATATATTTATAATCCTATCTTCATTCATTTGCACACACTAATACCTTGATTTTTCATCCAAATTCACACGTGAACTTTCTTTACACATGCGCACACAAACACTTTGTTTTTACACCATTTCATACATGAATCTTTTCATACACTTGCACACTTGCACTTGAGTCACCATTTGCATCAATCGACCTCTATGAGGTTTCCCTTTATTGGTCGCCACAATTCATGTGGTCTGGGACCAAAAACCTCACGAGAGACATCGTAGAATTTAGGATTGCATTTTTTCGTTTTTGCATTCATATAGGCATAATCCAACATGCAATACATACCCTGGGTAGAAAGTTAGGAAAGTTAGGGTTAAGTCACGCAACTAGCCTTGGCTAGGTCAAAGGGGTGTCTTGGAGTCTATCCTTGCCTTCCCCTTTGTCAAACGTGACTCCCGAATCTTTTTCTTTGTTTTACGTAGACTAGGAGTCGTTTTAAAAAGGGTTTATTATTACTTGACTTTAAAACTCATTTTTTAGGTGACTTGGTACACCTTAAATCATTACCAAGTGGCGACTCCAAACTTTTCATTTCAAAACCCTTTTTAAAACTATTTTTTGGGTCAAATCGTCGCTTTTTCAAGTCCCATATTAGACCCATATCTTTTTCAACTCACAAAAATCATTTTCCAATCAAAATTGAATCAAAAACATCTTTCTCAAACCATTTATTTTTCTTATCAAAAAATGGGGCGCGACAATAGTAATTATTCCAAATAATATTTCAAATAATACTCCATCCAAACAAATTATTTTTTCCCTTTCCATAAATTTTAGACATTTTTATCTCTATGGGTTAATTAGTTACTTATGTAGTGATAAAATTTAATAATTTAAATTTAAATTTCACGTGCATGTTTATAATTCTTAATATCACAACGTCCAATGCAAGTCTTAAGTATATTACCGCTCACAGAGGTTATGCCACAGTGCCACGCAAAATGGTTTCCTATTGTACCTGTTCAGTCTTTTCTTGTATTAATTGTATTAAGAAGGAAAAGAATAAAAAGAAAATATACAGATCTGTCTCTAGAGATCGATGCAATACAGTGCCAAAATTTTGATCAAAAACTTTTTGCAATGTCTTTAAAGAAACTGCATAAACCTTTCAACACAAGATTTATAGTGACGGTATGTTTAAAATGTAGCTGTTGACCTGCCACATTGGATCATGTTGCTTACCTTTATCATTTCACTAGTTTTTAACCCATTTCTTGAACGGGATAGATTAAAAGATTTCATAAATTTGAAAATCATAAATTTTATTATATGTAAACCCTATTAATAGATTTTTTTCTTTTTTCTTTTTTTGTAAATGAAAGAACTTGAACCAAGATCTTTTACTTACAACCTTTCCCACCTTACCATTCAACCCAATCCTTTCCCCACTATTAATAGATTTGATGCTTCATATTTACGTATAAAAAAGTTCTTCTATCCCGATGATTTCCATGCAATTCATAACAATTCATGGCGAGTATATACCTATAAACAATTCATAATAAGAGCTTAATGCAAGATGTAATCGTGAATATAGACTCATAAACAATTAATAGTGAGTATATACCTACAAACAATTCATATAAAATAAAAAGGAGTGGAGTAACACTAAAGCTTGAAAAGTGGATATTCAAAAAAGTCTGTGAATACCGCACACCCTTCTAACCCTCAATTGCTAGGCACATGATTTAAATTCTAAATCTAGTAGTGTGAATAAGGCTGCACACAAGTTGAACCGCTCGCGAGCAGTCCGAATTAAAACTCAACTCGAGTTCGATCAACATTGAATTCGAGTCGACCTCAAGCTGACCAAGTCGAATTCAAATTAAAAAATACTCAACTCGTTAGTTTTCAAGTTAGCTCGATTATATATATATATATATATATATATATATATGTTTATTTATTTATTATTTTTATAGTAAAATTACATATATATCCGTAATATTTTATTATTTGTTAAGAAAAATTATTAATTTATTCATTTTTTATAAAATTAAATGATTAATTTCTACTTTTTTAAGCTCGAGTTCGAGCTTTACATTGAGAGCTCATCAAGCTCGAGCATGATAAAGTTAAGTCGAGACTCGACTCAATTAAGCCAAAGTTTGACTCGACTTGACTCATTTGTAACCATAAGTGCGAAAAACTCTAAGAGTTCTCTCCTAATTATTGGGGCGATCACAAATATGCTCCTTGAAAATGAGAAAACAAAAAAGGAATTAGTGCTAATTTAACACACAAAAACACTACTAACAAACTACAAAATTAAACTTGTCAAATTTTTGTGTAAAAACAATTAAATAGAAGAACATACCTGTACGTGTAGTAGTGATTGATATTGAAAAAAAAAGTAGAGTTATAAATGGGGAAGAAAGATTACTAGTAGTGATTGGTATTGAAAAAAGCAAAATTGTAATGGGGGGAAGAAAGATATATATACATGGACACCAATACCGTTTGAGTAATGTAATAAAATTATAAGAGATTGAATAACATCAAAGATTCACTGTTCCTAAATTTTGTAACGTACATGATAAAACCTAATTGTACATGCAAAAAAATGGAAACATTAGCGGTACTTTATTCTTTTTAGGCATTGATTGACTTCAAAAAAAAGTTGGTTCAAATATTACACCTAAAATGTGACCAATTAAATTGTTAAAAAATAATTGGAAGTTTAAAAAAGTATGATTGACTCTTGTTAACAAATATAAAATACCTAAAAACTGACCAGTTAAATAGTGTGAAATGTGACCAAATAAAAGAGAGAGATTAGGTACGTATGGCAAAAAACATTATGTAATAACAATAAGGACTAACAAATTGCGGAAATTAAACAGAGTAAGAAAGAAAATTAAGGATATTAAAACAGGTGATTGATTATTTTTAACAAAAATACTACAACTTAAAACGTGAAAAAATTTGGGTGTTAACAAAAATAAAATAATTCAAGCCTAATCAAATAAATAAAGACAATATGTACATACGGCAGAAATATAGGGTGTACACTTGTCAAAAATTTAGGATGGCCAACTTAGTAGGGATGGAGCAGATAGGTATATGAAAAAATCCCTCTTACTAAATATTAACCCGCATGTCTAAATTTTTTGCTAAATCCTATCGGGTAACCCTGCGAATTTTAACTTTCCTTACCAAACCCTCCCATTTTAGGTTTGGATTTCTCATTGGGTACCCTTTACCTGCTAACTAAATAATTCAAGAAACGAGAATTAGTTTATATCAAATCAAAATCAATACACATTATGTTAAATCAATACACTATGTTGAATTTTTAAACTTGGGTAGAGCAATAGAGAAATTCAACATTTTATGAAGAGTAAACTAATGAAAAAAAAAATATTCAAACAACTATCTAGCATTTTCCAACAAAGAGTTATACATAAAAACATGATAAATAATAGTTTACAACAGAAACATATGTACCAACTCAATATAAACTAAATAGAATAAGTAGATTTTGTAGAGGCATTAATTCTTCAACACATACATACACATTGGTTGTCTAATCGGATCAACCATCGGATCGAATACCTTAGGGTACCGGTTTTACCCTTGATGCCATTCCTTCAACTCAACAACCTATCAAAACTATAACTGAACAGCATTTTATTATATATAGTGTTTACCCATTTAATATTTTGTGCTATTATCAATTTCCCGGTAACATTATTTTTTGATTGCTTTATCTCCAAAACTAACGGTTAAACTTAATAAAGTTTGTTAATTCTAGTGTAAAAACATGTTTAACCCTTAAAATTATTATCACTTTACCCTCATAAACTATAACCTTATTACCAATTTACCCCTAAAGTTGTTTTTTAAACCAATTTAGCAAGTTAAAAAAACTTTAGAAGAAAGTGTCATCCTCTTTGTATAGCAAAAATAATGCAAAATCTATAGTAACTCTTTTCCTTTTTAGTATTAAGAAAAAAGTCAAAATATTAATCTCTTTCTTCTTGGCAATCTTATTAATACTGAGAAAAAATAGAAAGATGGTTGGGGGGGAGGGGAGGGGAGGGAAGGGGTGAGAGAGAGCTCAGTTCTTTTTGTAAAAAAAATATAAATAAGAAAGAATTCAATATTTTTATTATTTTAAAATTATTTTACTTTTCTGTTTACCACCCAATTTTAATTCTAATCCTGATGAGTTAAAATTATACGACAATATTAGATTCTTCTTTATTTTCTTTCTTTGCAAAATCTAATTTTCTATCTACTTCTTTCCTATCTTTTTTTCTTTTCCTAGTATTAATAAGTGTGAAAAATATTTTGAGAAAATCCTTTTATTTTTTATGTTTTTGGAACTCTTAGAGTGAAATAAAATGGAAGTATAACCATTCCAATGTTTTACTTTTAATGATATATAAATAAGGTTAAATCCACTAAATTTTTTTTGAACATACTAGTTAGATTAACAATGAGGTAAAACATCTAGAAAAAAATGTTAGGGAGTAAAGAGATTGTATCACTACAATTTAAAGGGATAAAGTGATAATAACTGTTATATATATATATATACACACACACATGTGTGTAACACACAGATGTATATGATTGGCATCACATAACCAGAAGAACTTTGTAGTTTCTTTAGCACAAATAGAGTTTGTTTTCTTTTCGGTTTTCTTTTTTTGCTCAAGAAAATTTTTTCTCATTTTTATGTATTTTTTTTTTGTTTTTTGTCCTTGTAAGCAGAGACATAGATTTGATCTCTAATTTTAGGAAGATGTTGGTGATTCTTATGACTTCCCTATTAAATTTGAATAGGCCATACTTGTTCAATTTTGTACTTTTAAATTCCGCTAGGAAATTTTTTTTTCCGCTAGGAATATTTCAATTCTTTTACCCATGCAATTTTGTACTTTCAAAATCCACTAATAAATATATCAATTCTTTTACCCCCCCCCCCCAACTACCATTATCCGACAGCACAAGTAACTGTATCTATTACTATCGCTACAATAATGTGCTTGATAGTTATTGTTGCAAAATTTCGCTGTATTACATTTACAATCCCTACATAATTTTTTCTTGGTTTTTAACATTTTAATCATCATAATATTGATTTTGTTAATGAATTATCAACTTAATAATACAACAAAAAGGCAATTTTTGAATTGAAAATATATTCTCTCTGCCTAAATGGATTTGTAAGCTTAATTTTTCTTCGAGGGGTTGAACACATTACAAGAAAATCGAATTAGGGGAAGTCAGTTAAATTTTTAGAAGTTTAGTGGTTCTAAATGATAAACATCAAGGGAGGTTTTTTAAATTATCACCTTTCTATTTTCTAAAGGTGTTAGGAAAAGTGAATCTTAAAAGGTTTCAATAGTCAATCAAAAGATAACATTAAAAAAAAAAATCTTTAATGCGTGCTTCAAGATTATATTTGATCAGGCAAAAGACAATTTTGGAAAAAAAAATTGTTAGTACTTATACACGCAATGCTCACAAATTAAACTAATTTCAGTTGTGTCATTACTTTTTTTTTAGTTAGTACCTTATCTTTGGATTTTAAAACAATTTCTTTAGCACGATTATGAGACAAACAAAAATAAACAAATATCTGCTTATACTACGTGTCATGGTATGTATCACAGCGATCTTGCATGTTAGACAACTGGCAAACTTTCAGCAAAGAGACTCTTTCAACAGATTTGGGTCCTCTCGATTTTTTTCCTATTTGTCCATTTACGATGTGTCAAATCTCAAATTTTAAAAATATGATCCGAGCATATTATTACCCTTTTCTTGATGAATAGATCATTTTACTAAAGATCAACATAATTGGAAATTATTTTGACGTTTGATCCATATCTAAGATTTGGGGGGAAGGTAATAAACGTTTCAAAAATCGTGAGAAAATCTCAAATTATATATCGCATAGAGAAACATTTTTCTTTATATATATATATATATATATATATATATATATATATATATATATATATATATGTATGTATGTATATATTGCATGCGTTAGAGATCCAATCTCAAATCTTACCATATGACTAAGCACAATCTACTTATAAAAAAATGTTATTTACACTCCATTTTTTGTTATTTACACTCTCACCACTTATTTTATTATATATTCTAACAAATGAAAACAATATAATTAAAACTGTAGTGAAAATGTGATTAACAAAAATAAAAATACAAATAACGTTTTCCTTTTACTTTTATATATATATATATATATATATATATATATATATATATATATATATATATATATATATATATAAATACGCATCCCATCGTCTGTGGGGCAATTTGCAATGTTATTAAGTTATAACGCATGGTTTCACCATTGTGGTGTAATTGTAGTCTTCTCATATCTTAAAAGAAATTTTTTTTTTTCTATTTTTCGTAAAGTAGTTTTATATTGTTATTAGGTAAACAGACACCACTAAGTCAAAAATCAATTTCCAACCCTTGCCAGTCTGATTCCACGTAGCCAGAGAGGTTAACCAAAAACGTTTCAATTAGTCTCATTAAAGTACAAAATCAGGCAGACACCTGCTTTCTGGCAACCCTTTAATTACTATTAAATTAATTAACTGATGCGCCAATTGGCGTCACTTCCAACGTTTAATGTTTGTGGATTGTAACGCATTACTTCTATAAATTCAGGCTCATTGCAATAGAGCAACACGACAATCTTCTTCACGCACAGACACACACCAGACTTTTGCAACTATGGCAACCCTCATTTTCCCTGACCACCCTTCTCCAGTTGCAGATGCTGAAGCTCTTAAGAAGGCTTTTCAAGGTAACCATGAGAAAATTGACCAGTAACCTTTTTTCTTTAATCTTTAGATCATGTGTTTTTTTTTTCAAGACAGTGAAATATCCAAATTTATTTTCTTAACTTATACTATAAGTTCTTAATGAAATCAAGTACCATTTTTTCTTGTGTTGAATATTTTCTTATTTGACTTAATGAAATTATTTAGCAGTAATTTTTGCTTTTTCAAATGTCTAATATATGTAGTAATTTTTTCAGATCTTGAAAATTGAATTAAAAGCCAATTTTTTTCTTAACTTATATAAGTTCTTATTGAAATCAAGGACCATTTTTCAATCAATCCATTGAAAAATTTTCTTACTTGATTAAAATACATTGTCTTCTCGCTTTTTGGTTAAAGTAGGTTTTAAAATAATTATTTCATAGCTGTAGCTTTTGCGATTCCTTCTTCTATATTATAATTAAATAAATACGTGTTTTTTTTTTTTGGCAAAATTCTTTAGGATGGGGAACAAATGAGAAGGCAATAATATCAATACTGGGCCACCGGAATGCTGTTCAAAGGAAGTTGATCAGAAAAGCATACGAGGATATGTATGCTGAAGATCTTGTCAAGCGTCTTGAATCGGAACTGTCCGGCGACTTTGAGGTTCTGATTTCAACGAATCTACCACCCTTCTTTTATTCATTTATTCTTTTTCGGTTGGCGACCATTTGATTTCTTTATCATTTTTTAAAATTATTGTTTCCCAATTCTTTTTGATGATTTCCTCTTGCCCAAAAAAAAAAAAGGATTAATCCGGGACCCTCAATAGAAAATAGTTTTACCAGGGTGTAAGATGATAAGACCATGGGCCCACTCTATAGCTGCAGACTTTTTGTTGGTCTAGATTAGAGGGTCAAAGGTAGGACTGAGACGGGCAAGTCTGAAGGTAGCCTAATTGTTCCCGAAACAATTAGGGCCTAGCTTTGTATATTATTGGGTTGAGATGAGTTCGAGCCTTGAAATGATGCCAGATTAAATTATGAACTGAGCTTGAGTTTAATAAAATTAAATTATATTAGAGCCCAGCCCGACTAATTAAGTATAAAAGTTCTTGTTTTTTAATTCATAATGATGTATATTATTTAATAATTAATATATTATAACGTACATAATTTATAATGCATAGATAATGATAAAATAAAATAATATTATATGCATACCATGTATACAATTATGGATTAATTGTGAGCTTGAGCCGAGGCCTAAATTAGGCCTTGGTGCAAAAACTTGTAATGCAGTATCACCACGGAATTTTCCGATGGTCGGCATTTTCTTTTTCTGTCTTTTCCGAAAAAAAAAAATCAATAATCATCATATGGTCGAATTTAATGTAGAAAGTTATCTATCGATGGATATTGGATCCAGAGGAGAGGGATGCAGTCTTGCTAAATGTGGCAATTAAGCAAAAACCGTCTCCTGATTACCGAGTTATTGTTGAATTTTCTACCATTTACAACCCTGAGGAGTTCTTGGCTGTAAAGCGTGCTTATCAGCACCGCTTCAAGCATTCACTGGAAGAAGACATAGCTCAACATACCACTGGTGATTTGCGCAAGGTTTGTCACTTAATTTTCAACCTAAATTAATCTTAAATTCCTATCAAAAGTCTTGTTTGGACTGTTCAGCCTTAAATTGTTATTAGTGAAAGTTTGATATTCGAAGTTTGGATCCACGTTCAGTTCTTAATCTAGGAAATTAGACTTGCTAAATTTCTAATTTTACGAATTTGCCTCTTAAATTTTTGTAATTCTCCTTGCATTTTCGCTACGCTTCCCACAAAATTTTTTCTACCAACTCTTCAGTAAGTGTGCAAAAGGCATTTGAAGGTGGGAAAGTCTCAAAAACCTAGAATTTAGATGTAGTAAGTTTAACACATAATGTTCTTTAGACAACAAAAATGCTATAATCTACTTTCTATTTTGGCTTCTTATATCTCAACCTAAATTTAAGATATACATAGTTGATAATTGTGGTCATTAAATCCAGTAACTACAGGTTATGACTCCACCATTGCATGAAATTATATCTTTTTAAAAGACTTAAATTCATATTAAAACAAAGCTTATTCATCTGAATTGGTAGTCTTACATAGACACTTCTTCTATGATATCGTTTTCCAAATATTAGGCGTCAATTGAGTATTAATCTTTCTCGTACTTATAACACGTTAAAATTCTACGATGCAAAGTAATTAGGACGCATGCAACAAGTACAGAACTGAAGAAAAGACTAATCCACTTGGATCATTGATCCCATTTGTTAATCCAACATTGCTCGTAGGCTAATTGGTCCAAGCTAATGAGGTAATCAAAGCGAAAGGGCTTGCGGCAAATGAGTTTTACTACCTGTATATGGCAATTGAATTTGCGTTTGATGCTTTTTTGGGGTTGTCTTGGTGTTTGTTACAGCTTTTGGTTGGTTTGGCCAGTCCATACAAGTATGCTGGTGGTGAGATGGACGTGAAATTAGTGAAGTCCGAGGCTGATAAGCTTCAAGATTTGGTCAAAGATAAGGCTCTGAATCATGAAGAAGTCATTAGAATCATAACTACCAGAAGCAATGCTCAGATTGTGGCAACTCTAAACCACTATAAGGATAGCCATGGCACTGCAATCACCAAGGTGAAGCGAATAGCCCTTTAGCCTTTTGAACTTGTCTAATGAATTAACTTATGTGGATTAAGAAGAATGATTGTCATTATTTGTTTTGTGAATAATTGCAGCATTTGAAGGATGATCCAGCTAATGACTACTTAGCTGCGTTGCTTACAGCCATTCGATCCATTAATAATCCGCAGAAGCACTATGAGAAGGTGATATTTTAAATTTAGAATCCTGAACTAGTTGGATACCATATAATATCAACCAATAGAGATTCTCTCTGGAGCTTAGATAAAAAAAAAGGGGGGGGGGGGGGGGGAATGGGAGGACGTTTGGATTTGTTTTGCAAACGAGTATTCAAAACGTTAAATTAATGTGATGACAAGAATTAAAATCTTGGGAAAATGAAATTCTGGGATTTATGTGTCTAGGGTCTTAGAATATGATATTTTGAATACTAATTTCACTCAAAAAATTAATTGAAAATCTAAAGAGTTATATGTGAATTAATGTGATCATATTTCTCCATAAACGACACACAAATTGAGTAAGTGAGATGAAGTTTTGTTGGTTAATCCTCAGTGTCCGAGAATAAGTAGAATTTTTTTTTTTTTTATTTAGGTGAAATCAATAGTTTTGTTTTCTTCTTTAGAGGTGATGGGCCCAAGAAGGAATGGGCTGTGAAAAAGAATTAAATGAAACTCATTTTTTAACAAAATAAACTGTGAGACAGTTACATCATTTTTGGGTATGCCGGGGTTCTCTCAAAAGAAATAATAATTGGGCTAATTGAGGAAAGGAGAGTGTGGATTTTTTTTAAAAAAATAATATTATTTTCCTTGAACCTCTTTGGAAATATATGACTAGGTGACAATAAACGTTTTCTAGATTGTAAATTTTGTTTATCAGTGATCAGTAAAATAAAATATGACTTTTAATCTAATTATTTTGTTATGGACATATTGACTTAGGACTTAATTTAATAGCAAAAGTATCTAAATTTGTTTGTTATGTTCTCAAATTTGACGAAAATTAATGGCAAATGTAAACATTTAAGTCATTCATTATCAATCTATAAAGGATTCATGATCATCAATCTATAAAAGGAGAAAGAATTGTCATTAGCCATATTCTTTCCTTCTTGCTTCTTTTTTCTTATATCTAGTGTTACAAGAAACAACTATCTTTATGCAAGGATTCTACAAATTTAGTTTCTTAGGCATAATAGCTCAATTTTGTGCTCTATAGGTACTCCGTATTGCACTAAACAAGCCGGGGACTGATGAGGATGCAATCACCCGAGTTATTGTTACAAGGGCTGAAAAAGACTTGAATGATATCAAGGAAATTTATTATAAGCGTAACAGCGTGGCTCTTGATCATGCAATTTCCAAGGAAACCTCCAGCCATTACAAAGCTTTCCTTTTGGCTTTGTTGGGGAAGGATTAGAAATAGAACCCTATTTTTAGCATATTGGCTTTTAAACTTTTGAGTGTGGATGGAGTTTGGTACTGAAAATTGTTATGGGTCTTTGTTTTAATTAATGACTTCTTCTATTTTCCGTTTGAATATATTAAGATTGGAGACTTTTGATTACTTCTCTAAATGGCTTCAAACTATAGTTAATTAAGGTAGGAACCTTGTCTATGGACTCGGTAGATGAATCATTGGTTCAATTGGTGGTAAGTGATTGAATCGATGCGTCAATAGAATAACATTTTTACAATTTCTGTCCCATTGTGATTTTGGATTCCTTCATAATAATTCTTTTATTGTTTAAACTTAGCCACTTAACTCCTTGAGGCTTCGTAAACTGAAAAAGTAGACGGAGATCAACTTTACTGATGGCTAGTGATTGATTGAGATGCACGTCAAAAGCGCGTTTGGCTTAGATTTTCCAACAAGGATTCTGATATTTCGCAAAAATTACCCCGGCCAAAGGTCGAACAAATAACATAGGACAAGTTGTCGTCGTCCTCACAGGAATTGGTTTTCTAAATACCAGAACAAATATTTATCTATCCCTAATTTAACCTATTCTATATTTAAAAAGCTAAATATAACTTAAATAAAATAAATCTCAAGTAAACAAAGAGAATAAAATCCCATAATATGAATGCAACCAAGACAAATGGAAATCAAATTACACAACACACGATCTTTTAGTCCTTGTAGAAGAATTGAATTGTTAAAAACTTCGTGGCAAAAGCTCGTATTGCATAAATTACCTTATCTCTAGGCATAGCGCGTTTATCTCAAACTAAAAATGTACTATATCTTTATACTAGATTAATTAATTCAAGAAACGTTAAGTCTACAAAGTTCCTAATTTAGAATGAGACTAGTGTAGATCTTCCAATTTTTAACAGCCACACAAATAAACTAGATTCTATCTCTAGCGAGTTTTATCTTGTGTTCTTAATGTCATTATTTCTGATTATTTCTGTCTCTTCTCAATCTCAATGAAAATTATTTAATCATGCAATTGGTGATAACAAAATTACAAGCATTAAGTATTTAAATCAATAACAAATATAACCAGAACATTCAAGTACAAGAGATATATAAAGTTAAGACATTGAATGAAGTCGGCCTAACATGGCCTTGGTTAAAAAAAAATTAGGATAAAAGTGTTCATGCTAGTTTTTGGCAATCCGATGCCTGATGTCATGTTTGTTATCCACCGTGGTAGGTGACATGCATGGGGTATATATATACAATTAGCTCATCCACAGTTAAATTTTACATTTATAACATCTTAAATACCTCACACGAGATTTTTCGCAAGTATACAAATCGCGAGCGAGTATAGAGTATTAAGAATCGATCCCACAGGGAAGAGTGATAATTACCGGTGTTTTTTGAACTCCTTTATTATCTAGACTACCATAATATAAAATTAATGAAAATAACACTAGAAAGCTCCTAGAGATATGGAATTCCTTACTACTCTTGCAAATGAAATTATCGGTTAAGTGACTCCTATTATCTTGGTTAATTATGGCGTAATTTCCTAATATACGTGATACCCACTTTCGCCGGTGTGTCAACTATACCTATAGTTAATTCATACCTACTTTTGTGGTTATGAAACTAACTACAAGTTTATTTCTTCTATGAAATTACATGAAATAATGCACTAAAACCGCAAAGGTGCACCTCTACTTTCGTGAGTATACTTCCTAGATTTATCACTTCCTTGAATTAGTGTTAAATTCCAATTCTCATTGCAAATTTAACATCTTAAAATTATCACAATTAATGGCCGGTTAATCATGATTAGAAAAGCAAAAGTGATAAATAACTTGCTCAAAAGAATATCATCAAATAACCAAGTAAACATCACTAACAAAATATAGAAAGTTCATTCATAACTCTAGGCATAAACTTTAGCAAAACATATAAAAACACAAATCCAAAACTTGCATATTAACCATATTTAAGAATCCAATACAAAAGATAAAGAGTTGGAGAAGAGATAACCCTTGTTACTTGAACTTCAACCCCTCCTTCTTCATCCTAATTTTCATCCTAATCTAGCCAATATACAAGAGTGGATAACACACATAACTAACCAAACTATTCTACTCTAACTAATGAACTAAGAAAATTCTAGTAAAGACTACATCTTTTGTGAGTTTCTCTAACCTTCCAAAGTTGTGAAAATCTTCTCCAAAGCCTTTATTTATAGAGGAATTCAAGCTCATGGTGAGCTGTTAAAGTCGGTGTAAATTGCTCCTTGGAATCACCAAAAGATGCTTCTTGAATTCTCTATACTTGCTTGCTCAGTTCCAGCTGAATTTTTTGCAAGTAAATTGGTCAAAAAGCTTGTGTGAAAAGAGTACAAGTTGCAGAGCAAGTTACAACTGAAATCCACTAAAACGAGGGTAGAAAATGCAGCCTGAGCCCGCATTTTGGCCCCCGTTTTACTCTTTGCAGGTTTGCACTTTTCTGGGCAGAATTCTTCCTTACTCTATTTTTTATCCAATTTCAACTGATAGTTTCTTGATGTTAGAGGCTAAACTAGCTCTTGTGTAAAACACAAAAGTTGTAGTCCTTTGAGTTAGCTTTTCAATGCATCAAGATTCATCTGATTTGGAGCTCTGTGGACTAAGAAATGACCAAATTACCCTCAACTAGTCAGAACCTTGTTTCAGCTTCGACTATAGACAATTCACTTTTATATTTCAACTTTTTGACAATGATAAAGACTGAATTCAATTTCTCTATACCAAATATAGATTTATCTCTTAGCTTCAAAATGGTACAAGAATCACCTCAATACAATGCTTGTAACTCAAGATATAGCCGAAATACTACAAAGTGTCAAAGCTGAAAAACTTTTCTTCTTTTGTTCTTGATTGCATTTCCTCTTTTGCACTTCATATTCTCTTTTTATCACTTTAAACCATCATTAATCATCCAATTATCTTTTCAAATCACTCCAATTAATGATTGAATCCTTAAACCTATAAAAACATGAAGTTTTTACCATAAATATCCGTAGAAATGCAATTTTTACCACTTTAAACCACAAAATGCATATTTTCACTAAAATCTTAGTTAATTAGCTATAAAACTAATTAAAACACATCAAAACTAACTAATAAAACACACTTAAAACACATAAAATATCAACTTATCAGTAGGCTAATTATTGCAAGCGTGCCACCTGGTTTGCACCAAAAAAATAATAGAAACAAGCTAATATTGGTAAATAAGAAGATGCATGTCAATATTTTCTGACTTCCAGACGATTGTTATTCGTCTGACATTAAGTTGCGTTAAGAAATTAAAATTAATAACAAAGCAACTGATTCAGAAAGCAATGGAAAAGTAATCTGATTTGTAAAGGAAAGCTAATAAAAATACCTTAACATGAAATGTAAAGATTGTTGAAAATCATAATGATTGCTTGAACAGAGAAAGGAAATTGGTTGAAAATTCATATCAAACTACAAGAAATACGCACAAAATCTAACTTCAACTTGCTTGGAAACATGAAATGGAAAGTTTAAACGAAAGGGAAATGATTGCAAGAAAGCTTGAGAAATCCTAAATTTCACCTAAAGAATCTATGAAAACTTCTAAAGTGAGAGCATTTTCCTATGAAGACTACTATTCTTGAGAGAATTTCTTTAAGTGTTTCTCATGCTTAGAGTTGGTGAATGTTTTGATGCAATCTCCAAGTATTCATAGTAGTGCACTCCTTTATTTGTCATGGTAGTTGCTGATAAATTCACTCTCTTCTTATGCTTTTATGACTGATTTAGTGGTTTATCCGCTTGCTTCATGGGCTTATTGCTAATTTGGTGGTCCATTTTTTAAGATAACTTCTTATCACATCAACCATGCTAACTAAAATATAGGTAGTGATTACTACACATTTCTTCATCTCATGGATGGCATAACTACCACATCCCTAAGTCCTAAGACTATGATCTGGTGCATGAATCCTGATAAATCAGCTAGCATAATTAGCTTTCTTTCTCTCTTTTATATCTACAAATATTAGCATATGTTTGTGCATATCAATGGATGTGTGAATATCAACCATCATGTCAATTATTGCTCAGTCTCAAATGGATGCTGTTGATAAATTCCTATCTGCCGATTACAACTAGTCAACATCATGCTAAATAAGAGTACTCCTCTTCAATCTTCAATTGGCATATTGATAAATTCTTGCCAGTCGATAAGTTTTGAGCTCCAATAGATAACCCCAAGCACTCTAATTAATGCATCTTCATAAGGTTTAACAGAGTGCTTGAACATAATACCAATTTCTAAGTAATTAGCTGCAATATTTATCTCTTTTTTCACCGTTTCCATTGGTATCCTTTTTGAGCTAGTAATGATCATCTTATACAATCAACAAGAAACCTTTAGATTCCATGCAACATGCCACTGTTCATATGACATATGGACAAGTTTCGCCAATTTTGGTCTCTTATGCTTTTTGATCATATATCTCTCTCTATCATTAGTGTGCCGATATTTCGAATATTGGCAATAATATCTTAATTTGACCGATTCTTGATCAATGAATCGCTGCCCTCTATTCCTACTTTTTCTTCTTTGTTGCAAATAATATCAATTTGACGACTTAGGATTTTTGCTCCAATTGATTTCTTTTTGTGTTGACAAGGCTAATCACTTTAGATGTATGTTCTAGCATTTGAGTCTTATCAGTATGTATCAATAAATCAGTACTGTCATACATTGATGAATCGGCAACATCTAGCTTCCCATGTTAAGTTTGGGAGCCTCCTCCCAAAATGTCATTTTTAGAGGTATTGATCGACTGGTTTTCCCCTTTCAAGCACAAAGTGTGACAAACTTACCTGCTCAAATTGCTACTATCAGTCTTCCAATGGTGCAATCATTGATTGACCAACAAAACCTCCATATTGTCCCCCAGCATGGATATGCCTATTTCTACGTTGATGAACATCTATCCCTGCAATAATGAGATCAACAGTGGTGCTTTTTTTTTCCATTATTGATGGCATTTTTCATCGAATCCGTAGTCACTATCAGTTGTTTACCCACCTATTTTATTTGGGTTACAACTGATGAATCAAAACCTGTAAGGTGTCAATATCTGTGGTATTCAAATTTAGTTGCTCTTTCACCATGGTCTGTCATGGCAATTGTAGTGGCTGGCAATTCATCTTTTGATAATTGTCATTTAAGCCAAGTATAAGGTTTGCCATTAGCTATTAGAATTGCTTATCTTTTAAGGAGTTGTGACTATGAGTACTATTATAAGAAATATCTGCATCATGTATAGATAAACCAGTACCACAACACATTGATGAATCAATTACTTGGTGTAATGCATTTTTCGTTCCTTGTATCTCTTGACTTATTTTGCCTAATAACTCTTGGATCATTTCTTTGAACATCATGGAATGCTTGTTTAACAACCATTCTATTGTTTGGTTCAAAATCTCACGGGTAGCGTCATTGGTACCAACTAGATATTAGTCGGCTGCTCATTGACCTTTGAATCCTTATGGGCTGATACCGTTGGAGTTGTCTCATCGAAATTAAGGGTTCTTCCCTTATCAATTTCTCTGTCTTTCACCATAGCTCTTTATTGACCACCTTGCCACGGTTCCACCGGGTGTACCATTACGCTTGTGATAGTTTTTGGTAGCTGATGAATTGATGACAGTGTCGTGGTTGGTATCCACAATGGTGAACTGATTTTTTTGAGCATGCTACCTATTTTGCACTAGGAAACCAATGAATCCGTTTGGTTGGCATGATTTGTTAAACAAATTTTTAACTATTATTCAACTTGCATCACAAATATAATTTCCAACCATATTTTCATCTTGCATACATCATATCATAAAAAATGCTAAAATATTATTTCAAATATATATTTTTTCAAATAATCTCCTATCCTAACACACCCAATGTAAACGAGTTGATATTAGTAAATAAGAAGATGCACGCAGATATTTTCTAATTTCCATATAACCACTATTAATTCTGCTTTAGCAGTTTCAAGGATTTAAAACTTATAACAAAGTGACTGGTAAAGAAATCAATGTGAAAGTAGGCTGATTTGTAAAGGAAATCTGATAAGAATACCACAACATAAAGTGTAAATATTGCAGAAAATTATAAAGATTGCTTAAATAGAGAGAGGAATTTGGTTGGAAATTTTTGTCAAATTAAAAAAATACTCACAGAACCTAACTTAGACTTGCTTGAAAACATTAAATGGAAAGCTTAAATGAAAGAGAAATGGTTGCAAGAAAGCTTGGAAATCCTGAGTTTACCCTAATGAATCTATAAAAGCTTCTAAATTGAGAGAATTTTTCTAGTAAGACTACTATTCTTGAGAGAATTTCTTTGAGTTGTTTGTCATGTTGAGAGTTAGTGAATGTTCTGATGTAATCTCTGAGTATCTATAATAGTATGCTCCTTTATTTGTGGTAGTAGTTGCTGATAAATTCACACTCTCTTCTTATGGCTTCATGACCGATTTAATGGTCCACTCCCTTGATTCATGAGTTCATTGTTGATTTTATGATCCACTTCATAAGCTAACATCTTGTTACATCAACTACGTCAGCCAAAACATGGGTACTGGTTACTACCCATTTTCTCACTTCATGGATGGCATACCTACCACATCCCTAACTTCTAAGACAATGATCTGGTGCATGATGTCTAATAAATTGGCTAGCATAGTTAACTTCCTTTCTTCCTTTGATATCTGCACATATTAGCATATGTTCATGCATATCAATAAGCGTGTAAATGTCAACCATCATACCGATTATTGATCCTTCTCAAATGGATGCTGTTGATATGTTTCTATCCGCTAATTATGATTAACCAATATCACTCTGTCTAGGTATCATTGTCATACTAAATAAGAGCACTCCTGATCAATCTTCAACTAGCATATCGATAAATTCTTGCATGCTAATTGATTATAAATATTACACCAATAATAAGCAAATTAAAAAGTACAACTAAGAATTTCCTTGAAAACCTCTAGAAGCACAAAACAAAAGAACAAAAAAGAAAGAGTAAAAGAAGTGCATCAAATTGTCTTCTCTACAACTATACTGCTTCCTCCTTGCCACATGTTCGTCTCTCGTCTCTTGGATGATAAGAAAAATATGGTATGGATGTGGTCTAGACAAAATGTCCTACTTTGCTATTGTTCTTTGCTATCTATAATAAGTTTGTAAGGTTTTCTAAGTGGTTTGATAATAAATCACAAAGTGATTTAGCCATTACGAACTTTGAATCAAATAAAGAAATTAGTGTTGCATGAGGAATCAGATTGCATTTGCCACCGACTTGAACTAAATATATCACTAATAAGTGTTAATCTTGTATAAGTTTTCATGTGCATTTTGGTGTAGTTTTCATGAGTTTTGTATTGTTAAGTTAATTTAATTATTGTTTGGTAAACTTTTGCACTTTTATATGGTTTAAGAAGAATGATACATCTATTAATCAATTTGTTGTTATTTCTATCTATTTTGCAGATTTTCAAGCATATTTGGATTGAAATCAAAGTGGAAAAATAAAGAAATACAAGTGTGCAAGTGAAATGGAGTGAGAAAGGAGAAATCAAAGAATGGAGGCCAACCAATTGGAGGTTAGAAAAGGGTGCCAATCGCTTTTAGTTGCCTAATGTGCAAATTGGTAGTGACTAGGATTTCCTTTATGTATCCAATTTCCAAATCTTGAACTATATAAATAGTAGTCTTTAGAGACAAAGAGACTCTTTTACATTAGTTTTAACATTTTTAATTTTAGTTTGAACTAGAGATACATTTATTTTTACCAGCTTTCGACTTGTATGAGATATTAGTAGAGAAGAAGAAAGAGCTCTCAAACAATTTTTGGCATAAAGAGTTTCTTCCTCTTTTCTCTTTATTTTTGATCTATAGAATTTATCTTCTATAAATTCTTTTGTGTCTTTTATTTATATTATGAGTAGTTAAATGAATCTATTCTACGGTTAGAGTGGAGTCAATTATGCTTAGTTGACCATCCTTATTCATTGATTAATAAGCTTTCATGCATGTTATATTGTACTTTTGATTTTTACTTTTGCAATTAATTGGATACTTAATTGTAAAGTATCTAAGGTAGTGGTTAGCAAATTCAAGTAGTTAATTGCTATTAGTTGGTAAAAATATGATCTTTATCGTGTCAATCATGAAAATACATGAGCACAAAAAGAGTTTTCTATGATCTTGTGTTCAGAAAAAATAATTCATGTTGTGTATTTTTCCCCATATTATTACCCTCGAGTAAATTTTTGAAGTATACAATAAGCTTTTCTACTCATGAATACTTGATAAAGCCTCATTCATACCTCCTTTAATCCTAACAAATAGTTGTGGCTCAAAGGAGGAGGAGAAAGAATTCAAAAACTATAATGGGTAGCCATGCAATTGTATTTAAAAATGCCAGATTTGGGAATACAACCTGATTCTTGCATGCACAGTGCCTTGTTAAAAGATCTAAACAAGGACTATAAATCATATGTTGTACAGTACCTTGACCATGTAGTTGGGAAGTGAAGATAAGAGCTGACCAAAGGACTTGAAACAATCATACTCATAACATAGACCTTTGAGGATCTAGTTCACAAGGGGGATACTGAAATGTCAAAGACATTGTGCATGATTGAATAGTTCAATATCTTCTGAAACTATGTGCTTTTCCAAGATGAGTGACTACATATGAGTTGCATTCAATGAAATTTTGTGTTGGACACATTTTGAGAAAACTTCTCTACATTGTGAAGCAAGTACCAATACATTGTTCATATATCACTTGAAATTTTGACTCTTCAACTTGATATATATGCAATGAAATGGCTACTCACTAATTGAGAATAATATATGTAGTTAGTTTTGTGTAGAATCTTTGCATATTTTTCTATCCAATTTTGAATAGTGTTAACTCCGACAATCTAAGTATTAGTTTTCTGGCATTCTTGATAGAGTTGATAGTCTTCTATTTTACAAATCCATGAGAGTGAACCTTAGATTGCAGAAAAGTCTTAAAAGAATTACAAAGTTATTTTATTCCAAAAAGTAGTTTCTTCTCTAAAAACTTGGTAGGGATTTTCTTATTATTTATATCATGACTTTTAATTTATCATTTTTCTTCTGGTTTTCTACCTTGTAGGTCCTGAAGTGTTGGTTGCATTCTCCAGGATATGATCTAAAACTACTTGTTTTTGGTTTTGTACTTGAAAAATAAATATATAGTATTATGTTCAATGAAGTTTGTTTTTTATTTCCAATTCTATTAGACCGGATGCTTGCTTATACTAGGTTCCCAATTCTTAAAGATCACATATACATGCTCCAAGGAGTCTTATTGGCTAAGGGGTCTTGTTATTTTCTATGCTCACTTTGCTGCATCATAATTTGTTTTCATCTATGTGGACAAGTGCACATAATTTCTATTACATAGTGATATATAAGCTTTTTGGTTTTGGCTTTAAGGTTAAAATAGTTATATTGCTCATTACCTCCCAACTTATTCTTTAACTTGTTGTATTTAAACTGACAACTAGATTAATGTTGATAAAATGTTTCTTGAGGATTAGTGTTGATAAATATTCCAATACTACTATTAGTCAATTTCTTGAGCTAAGATGAACAAGCAAGCAATAATGGTTACCTAATAATATCATTATTGACCTAATCATTCAAGAAGTAGGTTACATGCATCTAAAAGAGGAGACCAATATTCACATAATTGATCACTAGTCTGGCTTCTCTTGTTTGTCTAACAATTGTATTGAATATTTATATTGAATAAAGTGCTTATATAGTAGATTATATTTTAATGGTTTTGACCCGTTATTAAGGCAAAATGAATTAATACCTCAGTACTTGATTTTTCTGACAGGTTGGTGTACTTCATCTTTTCAAAGCAAAGCCACTGTGCAAGTTTAGTTGGGATCTTAAGAATTTTGGTGTTATTTATTGAATCCTTTTAATGGATAGTGAACTTCATTTTCTTCAAGCAAATGTTGGTAAAGTCGAGTTGGGAAATTGTAGATTTTCTAGTGTAATTTGGTGATTTTAATCTATTTGAAAATTGTAGTTGACATTATATTGATGACCAATGGTATTTCAATTTTGATAGTAATATTCATTGGAAATGATTGTCTACCATTTTTTGAGCATTTTTTTAGTCCGTATACAAGACTAAATGATTGTTGCTTTTAGTCTTGTTTTTAAAAAACAAAAACAAAAGCATACTCTTCGTTGTTGATTATGTCATCACCAAAAGCCCCTGAGATAGTGCTTTTGGCATGAGTTTCTGTGGCAATTGCATTGTCAGGAAAAGTTGATTTTTCTGATGATAATGTTGTCCTTTATCATTTTTAACTTTTCTCAATGGTGAATAGGTGACCATATATTTGCTGACGACATTCCCTTAGGAAAACTTTTTCTAACGAATTTTCCTACTTTTTTCTAACAAATTGATTTGTCACTGAAAGATTATTGTTTTATGGTGATATATGTAGAACTATAAGGACTTGATGACTTGAAGAATTTGCTGAACTCCGAGAATTTGATGGCAACTTGATGCAGTGACTTCAAGTTTTCATCCAACAACCTCAATAAATTGTCAAACAAAGAGGTATCATTTTCTGTAGGCCTACGTTAGGGTTTCCTATCTTAGTGAGTTCTTTTGTTTTTCAGTTTTCAAAAGTTTGGGTAGATTGACTCCGGTTACTATCACGAGTCAAGACATGCCTTTAAAACCATAAATCACATATAGTACCCTGTGAGTTAGTTGTGCCTTCAAGGACCAAATAGTAAAGCCAAGATATCAGCATGACCCATTATTGTGGTCCAATGCATCTGAATAGACCCTATTAAATTTAACTTATACATTGGACCAAATTTAATGAAGCCTTATTCTAGAATTGGGCTTTGATATGAACAATATGATTAATCAAGAAAAATATATTTATGTATTTTTTGACTTTTAAAATGTCAAAACTTTCATGTTACCACACACCTTTTTGCCAAAATGCTTTATCACTTTCCTTTACTATATATGCCTTGATGTTACTCCATAATTTATACTATCCACACTTGAGGCACATTCATGCGAGTATTAATAAAAGTTGCTATCCTATTTTCTTTTTTAAAAAAAATATTGATGTTTGTGTAATTTTCAATATCAATGGAAGTAAATTATCTTGTCATTCTGTGAGGACCCGTAAATTTCTTTTCTTTTCTTTTATATTATTTTATTTTATTTTTTCGCATGCATTTTCTTCACTATACCCTATTATATTGATTTTTCCAAAGATTTTATAAGTGAATAGAGTTTTTAAATCATTTTCCTAGTTTAAGTTAGTTCTTATTAACTTTGAAGTAGATTATGGACGTAGGACCCGCTAGTGCGGTAAATGCGATATATTTTGACAACTTGTTAGAGTTTTGTATTAAGTGATAATATTTTACAAGAAGCTATGAGACAATTAGAGGTTAGTTAGATAGATTAACCATTGGGAGAAAGAAGATAAACTTAAACCCTAAAAGGTGGCACGTGTCGCGACCCGATTGGATGGTGGATTTGACCAACCTTTCTTTAACTTTCCTAAAACCAATTTTGACCAAGATTTTTTCATTTTCTCATCCATCTTGGCGGGCCCTCTTGAGAGAAAAGAACAAGAGAGAAACCTCAATTTCAACTTCTAAATTTACTTGAATCTTGAGTTTTAGCCAATCACTTTGCAAATCATTCCATAAAAATGTTAACTTAGGAGGATTGAAGAGGTTGGTGGAATGACTTTGTAGGAGGAAACTCTAAGCTACCATCTTTCCTAAGGTTCCAAGGTAACTTACCTAGAAATTTCCTTTTACTCTTAATAATTGCAAATTAATGGATTATAGTTGTTAAAAATGTTGTTTTGTGGAAGATTTCATGGTTTGAGCTAGAGTTAGGTTAAATTTCAGTTTTTATGGTGATTTTTCTGCCCACATGTGATGAGCAATGGTTGGTCATAGAATGATAGCTTTATATTGTGTAAAATGAAGCTTTGATATGCTAGTTTTGGTTGCCTAAAGAAATTTCAGCTAGGGTGCATAAATTTCAGTTTTAGGATTTCCAATTTGCCCTATTTTTGTACTGTATGTTCGTCCATATTAAAGTCCGAATCAGGCTCAGGTCAAAACATGAAAGTTTTAGTAAATAGTGTTAACTAGCTGACCAAATTTCAGCTTAATCGGAGTACTGTATCTTGTGAAATGACCAAAATACCCTTGACTGCCCACAAGCCTTGTTTCACGGACAGTTTTCTGTTTTCTCTGAAATTTCGATTTTTGACCATGAAAATGCATGATTTGGCTTTGGAAGTCTTCATAAGAAATATAGGTATATGTCTTGGCTTTGAAACGTCATAAGATTCGTCTCAATCGGACAAGTGTAGCTTCAGTTGTGGTTATCATGCCGAAAGGTGCGTGGAACTTGATGATTATAGAATTTCCTTTGCTTGACATGATATTCGTAACCTAAGGAGGTGTGTTTTATAGCTTATGAATTGTATGTGGAATTGTGGTTGATTTGAGATGAGTTGTTGTTGATTGTAGGATGGAAAAGTAAGGAAATTTAGGGGTTATGCTGTCCAAATTTTGAGGTTACTTGGTTCCTTTAAGTTTGAGTTGATTCTTGGTAGATGAAGGGCTTTTGGGTCATTCAAGCCCCTAGGTCCTCCCATTACCTTTTCGTTCCAAAATCACCCTTTTGCATCCTTGCTGTAAAACACACAATATTTGGACTCATTTTATCTTGCCCAGTTTAATTAAATGGTAATTTATTATGATTAAAAGTGAAAAAAAATAATTGTAGGATAGGTTAAAGGATTATTGAGGGATAGAAATGAGATAAGATAGGGTAAAAATTCATAGCAGTTAAAACTCTTGTCTAACCCATCTACTAGTAGGCGGTTATTAGGGTTTAGTACACTTATAAAAATAATAATAATAATATCATTCCTCCCTTGCATTATCTACCTCCCTAGAGCAAGAGCTGTTGGAAAGGAGAGAAGGAGAGCAGGCAATATCGTCAATCGATCCGACAACTAAGCACCTAAACCTGTAAGTCTCGAGTTTACGCAAGGAAAACTTCTCTTTTAAGTTTTACTAGATGTATTAATTGTTCTAAGAATTTTATGGACATGTATTGTCGCTATATAGGTGTCGATATATATGTTTTGATAAGATTCGTATCTGGGTTAATAGAAATAGGGGGTTGATTTTAATCTTGTGATGATAGGGTGACTAAATCTGTTAGAGAAAAAAAAAGATTCACGGAGGGATGTTGCTAGCACTCGCTGGCGACAATAAGCAAGGATTTGGTTGGCCGGGAGGAATGGGTCGCTAGAGAGTTTGGCGACCATGGTCAACCATAGTTGGCATTTGGCCAACCATGGGTCCCTCGAGGAAGAAAAGGCAGAAATCACATGCGGAAAACAGTGAAGAAGTGAACCAAAAATGTAATATAAAAAAATTAATAAGTGTCTATTAAATAAAATTTTTAAATACAACTAGTCCATTTTTATAGTATATCATGAATATTAAAATTCAAGACCCAATTTAAGGCAATTGTTAGAATTGAAGGGTTGGCCATGTAAACATTATACTTAATTAATTATGTCTAAGATGCTTAAAGGAAAATCTAAAACGTCTTTATCTAGCTTTTTTAGGGTAACGTAGACAAAGTGAGATAAATTCTAGATAGTTAAACGAAACATGTAGAATAACAATAATAATGATGATGATAATAATAATAATAATAATAATAATAACAATAATAATGGTAGATTATAATTAATAAACCATAATAGTAAGAACAATCACAATATGGACATGGAGGAAGTAAATTGAGGATATAGACGGAGATAAAAATGTAGATACAGGTGGAATAAACTAAGACAATTATAGTAAGTCAATATATATGTGTATGGGTACATGTATATACAAATAATAATAACACCTACAAACGCCTAAAAGTGGAAATAAAGGGGAAGGTAATAGTAACTATCTAATACATATATAAGTGACAATAAAATTAGCGACGACGGGAATGATAATAATAATAATGAATAATTATAAAGTATAAATAAATATAGTAAGATAGTAGTCAGGATAATAAACAGGATTATGAATAATTATTTTCTTTTAAATTAGGAAACTCTACAAAATGAACACTTTCCAAATTAAGAAACTTTTCAAATTAGGAAACTTTCCAAAAATAGAAGTCGTTCGATTTGAGGGGAATGCTATTAGGGTCCATATAATGGTCTATATATGAATCTCGTACTTACTTAAAGGTTGTATATTTATGCATTTATAAGAAGTAGCAACTAATTAGGGAACCTATACATTTGATAGGTGCAATACAAGGACCTAAGGTAGTTCCATTCAAGCTGCCAAACAGAGGTAGGTGGTACTTATCCTTCTGATATTTCAAATGTGCAAATTGAAATTCTTGTTTAAATCCTATTTTGTTGTGTTAACTCGAAAGGTGTTTGATTAAATGCTTTGCTTGGATATTTATGAAAGCTATATTTTACTATCCAAAAATGGACCATGTTACTTATTTGAAATGTTTTGATATGTTTCTTATATACAAAATGAGTTGAATCTTTTATGAATGCAAAGATTTATGTATACGATATATGAAATGAATTTTGACAAGTAAAACTCAGAGCAGTCATGGAATAGACGATAGGGACTATAGTCCCATCTAATCGCCATGGTAGCCTGGTATAAAGTCCGGCTGATTGGTAAGGTCATGGTAGCCTGGTATAGAGTCCGGTTGATTGGCAAGATCATGATAATCTGGTATAAAATCCGGCCGATTGACCCAAGAATAAAATGAGATCAATCGATAGTCATTAAATCTATTGGTCGCCCACCTAGAAGGGGTCTAATTTATAGGCTGAGTACTCAGTAGCCGGTCATTGCATGTACTTGTTATGAGCTGATCTAACGAAATGATTTATGACTTTATGATTTTTCATGTACAACTATCACTAAGATGCTTTTAAATTACTTGTCCTTCTTTACTGCTGATTGCTTTATAAATAACGTTACTTTCAAAATTACGGATGTGAATGATATACAAATGATTTAAGTAGTACTTATATACTTATGTATCTATAAAATTAAGAGTGCATGGTCCAACAGAGGGGTAAATATTGCCTACTGAGCGATGTGTCGCTCAACCCATTTCTTACCATTTTTGCAGATTCTGAAGAGTATGAATTGGTTTACGTAGAAGACCCTGAGGATGACTTTTATTAGTTTTAAATGAATAGAAGTTGGCAGACTAACTACTTCTAGTTGTTAGTCTTGTTTACTTTTATTTCCGCGGTTTCAATTGGAGAATAATGTACGAACGTCTTGATTATTCGTAGACTTTCCTTTATATGTAATTCGTACCGCACTTTATTTAGTACTGTTAAAGTTAATTAGTTAATATAGCCTTGTATTCCTGAGTGGGAATTGGGACTACGGCGGATGTCATGTGACGGGCACGTGCGGGCTCGGAGCGTGACATTTTTAGTGGTATCAAAGCTTAGGTTATATGGTCCGAAAGTATGTGAAATGATTTTTGAGGTATTAGGGGTTTTGAGAATTGAAATGAGATGAAAAGAAAAAGAGGATTAAAGGAAATAAGAGATTCATGTGATTTTTAATGTTATCAAAGTTTAGGTTTTGCGATCTAAATGTATGTTGAATGATATTTGTAATATTAGTGACTTTAGAAAATGGGAATGAGGTTGGATAGAATGTTGTGAAATAAGAGATTTTCATAATATTTAATGATAACAGAGTTTGAGGTACGATTTAATCTTTAGATGAAGTATACCCTAGGAAATGTTCAATTGTGACTAAATAAATAGGCTTGAAAATTTGCATGTGTGAATAGTTGAAATGGTACAATTGGTGTTTATGATGTCCTTTTATTGAATGTAATTTTGGTAGTACACTCTACGTTTAAGATGTTGAACGTGTAGGAAATATTATGTGTATTTGAAGTATTGTCTATTGGAAACTAAAAGGAGATGAAAAAATATATCAAAAGAAATAAGAGATTACTGTGGTTTTTTTAGTTGTGTCAGAGCTTAGATTTTATGATCCGAAAGCGTGAGAGATGATATTTGGATATTAATGATTTTGGAGATGGAAAGGAGATGTCCAACAGATCAAGAGATTCCTATGATATTTTGTGGTCTTATAGTTCAAGTGGTGATTGTTGGAGGTAGGTATAAAGATACTGAAGATATTTGTGATTTTGAGAATTGGAATGAAATGGATAAGGGATTAAAAGAAAATAAGTGACTCCATAACATTTAATGGTATTAGAATTTTAGGTTACGAATTTACTGGAATGACCTCAGGTATTGAGGTGATGATTATCTGTAGTAAGTAAGTGGTGACTTTATCCATATGTTAAGTTGAAAAGGTAACCAAGCCCATCTGCTAGATATGATTGACACTTACAAAAAAATAATAATAATAAAAGGGTATTTAGGGTGTTCTTTTTGTAAGTTTTGATCTCTATAGTACATTTTAAGTTTATCATTTAGGATGTCAGATTTATGGATAATCTTATGTCTAGTTGAAGTCTGGTATAGAGAAAACTGAAAATATTGAGGAAATTAGAGTGCACAACAAAAGTATGAATGATCAACAATATGATGTCATCGAACGCAAGCAATACACATTGGATTTTGAAATTTTGTTGACTTATTTTGAGGTTTACGATAATTAGATCTAATGCTCAAGACATTTATTAAACTAGATGATATTATTAGTTTTGGTATTATTACATCATGATCAAGCAATAAATATTTTATAAATTTCATACAATATATAATTTTACATACTTTTTACCTAAAAAAAATGAATAAACGGTGAAACCAAAATTTTATTTGCACAAATAGTTTTTAATCAGAATTTTTAAATATGTACTTTTACCTTACAGTTGCTTGGTAAATATAGTTTCTAAATATATATGTATATATCTATATAAAAAAAAGAATAACTATATTGAATAATTATATCCTACAATCTTGTGCAAAATATATATATATATATATATATTTTTATACTCACCCAATCTCAAAAGAGCTTTAGATAAAAGTATTCTACAAAAAAAAAATATTTTTCTTCCTTATCGTATAGAAAAATTTAACAATAATTCTTGACAAATTCTCTTTGCACTCTAAATTTTATTGCTGAAAGAAACACAGTTAGTTGACTTATGTATTTCAAAACACTTTCAGTTTTCTAAACTTGTGTGAGTTTGAAATTCTATGCATAGATAATACTTTACTAAGGTTATGATAAAGTTATTAATTTCCTATATGAGAATCTGGTATTTTTTTGTATAAAATTTTCCATATTTTTGTATCATCAAGAAGTTTGTGAAATGATATTTGAGATGTTAATATTTTCAAAAATTGAATTGAGCTAGGAAAAAAAATGACCAAAGGAAATAAGATTCCCATGGCATTTAGTGGTATAATAACTTAGGTTATAAGATCTGAAAGTAGGAGTGATGCTATTTGAGATATTATTGACCTCTTTGGAATTTGAAATGAGATAGATATGAAATTTAAGGAAAATAAGGGATTTCCATTATCAATTACAAACACAGTGAGCAGGAACCCATATATCAAGATAATGATTATTTTTGTGATAGTGGATATGTAAGTTGCTATAGAATGTATGACAAAAGAAGAAATGGTAATGTTAGTGTTTTTGGCATGCTTTTTATAAGTTGATCTCTATAGAGCGTTGTAAGCCGATATTTAGAATGTTGGATTGTGAGAGATATCATGTTCATCTCAGCTATATAATTATGAAGATGGGAGATATTGAGGAAAATAAGAGTGTGCAGCAGAAGCTTGATGGAATTAAATAAGGAAATCCAATTTTGACATTGTAAGAATAATTTCCAAGATATATTGCAAGAGCATTAGAGATATTGTTAATTTATTCTGATGTTTATGTCTTTTAGGTTTCAAGAACGAAACCTTTAAAGGGGAAGAGAATGTGATATCTAGTCTAAAAATTGATTGTGAAAGTAGTGTCGAATTGAAATCCTAAATTCACGTCTAGATTTTGATCGACCTACCAAGATATTATGGGGACTGACCTGAAATTAAGTACCACCTTTCACCCCCAAAAGGATAGATAGTCAGAAAGGGCCCTACAGACACTAGAAGACATGCTCAGAACTTGTGCTCTAGACTTCTCGAATAATTGGAATAGGTTAGTAAAACTAATGGAATTCTCATATAACAATAGCTATCATAGCGAGATCGGCATGGCACCATTCAAGGCGTTGTATGGACGAAAGTGTAGATTTTTCTTATATTGGGATGAAATAGGTGAGAAGCTGATCACTGGTCTCGATTTGGTTGAAAGAACCTTGGAGTAGATTACGGTTATTCGAAAAAGACTAAAGGTAGCGTAGGACCGAAACGAGAGTTGGACAGATCTAAAGAGAAGACCTTTAGAGTTGCAACCAGGAAAAAATATATATATTTGAAAGTATCCCCCACCAAAGAAGTAATGAGATTTGGAAGAAGTGATAAGTTAAATTCAAGGTATGTAGGACCTTACGAAATACTGGATAGAGTTGGACCCCTAGCGTATCGACTAACTCTTCCACCTGTTTGTCGAGGATACATGGTGTTTTTAATGTCTCCCAACTGAGAATGTATGTATTAGACCTAACCCATATTTTGGAAAATCAATCCATTGAGATGAGGGAGAACTTGTCAGTGGAGGAATTTCCTTTGAGAATCATGGATCATGGGGATTAAGTTCCAAGGAGAAGGACCATACCCTACGTGAAGGTGCAATGGACGAACCATACACCACGAGAGGCAATGTAGGAGTTAGAAGAAGACATGCGAAATAGACATTCCCATCTTTTTATCAAGGTAAATAAGTTTCGAGAACGATACTTTTTGTAAGGGGGGTAGAAGGTAAACCCACAATATTTGGACTCATTTTATCTTGCCCAATTTAATTAAATGGTAATTTATTATGAGTAAAAGTAAAAAAAAAATTGTAAGATAGGTTAAAGGATTATTGAGGGATAGAAATGAGATAAGATAGGGTAAAAATTCATAGCAGTTAAAACTCTTATCTAACCCATCTACTAGTGGGTGATTATTAGGGTTTAGTACACTTATAAAAAAAATAATAATAATATCATTCCTCCTTTTCATTATCTGCCTCCCTAGAGCAAGAGCCGTCGGAGAGGAGAGAAGGAGAGTAGGCAACATCGTCAATCGATCCGACAATTAGGCATCTAAACCTGTAAGTCTCGAGTTTACGCAAGAAAAATCTCTCTTTTAAGTTTTACTAGATGTATTAATTGTTCTAAGAATTTTATGGACATGTATTGTCGCTATATAAGTGTAGATATATATGTTTTGATAAGATTCGTATTTGGGTTAATAGAAATAGGGGATTGATTTTAATCTTGTGATGATAGGGTGACTAAATCTATTAGAGGAAAAAAAAAAGAGAAAGGGAAGGGAAGAGCGGCGGTGGCTGCCGCTGCTCTGTTATGTTTGCAACGAAAAGGAAAAAAAAAAAAAAAAGATTCACGGAGGGATGTCGCCAGCACTCCCTGGCGACAATAAGCAAGGATTTGGTTGGCCTTTTCGGCCAACTAATTGGAGGAATGGGTCGCCAGAGAGTCTGGCGACCATGGTCAACCATGGTTGGCATTTGGCCAACCTTGGGTCCCCCGAGGGAGAAAATGCAGAAATCACAGGGGGAAAACAGTGAAGAAGTGAACCAAAAATGTAATAAAAAAAATTAATAAGTGTCTATTAAATAAAATTTTTAAATACAACTAGTCCATTTTTATAGTATATCGTGAATATTAAAATTCAAAACCCAATTTAAGGCAATTGTTAGAATTGAAGGGTTGGCCATGTAAACATTATACTTAATTAATTATGTCTAAGATGCTTAAAGGAAAATCTAAAATGTCTTTATCTAGCTTTATTAGCTTAAAGTAGACAAAGTGAGATAAGTTCTAGATAGTTAAACGAAACATGTAGAATAACAATAATAATGATGATAATAATAATAATAATAACAATAATAATGGTAGATTATAATTAATAAACCATAATAGTAAGGACAATCACAATATGGACATGGAGGAAGTAAATTGAGGATATAGATGGAGATAAAAATGTAGATACGGGTGAAATAAACTAAGACAATTATAGTAAGTCAATATATATGTGTATGGGCACATGTATATACAAATAATAATAACACCTACACACGCCTAAAAGTGGAAATAAAGGGGAAGGTAATAGTAACTATCTAATACATATATAAGTGACAATAAAATTAGCGACGACGGGAATGATAATAATAATAATGAATAATTATAAAGTATAAATAAATATAGTAAGATAGTAGTCAAGATAATAAACAGGATTATGAATAATTATTTTCTTTTAAATTAGAAAACTCTACAAAATGAACACTTTCTAAAAATAGAAACTTTCCAAATTAGGAAGCTTTCCAAAAATCGAAGTCGTTTGATTTGAGGGGAATGCTATTAGGGTCCATATAATGGTTTATATATGAATCTTGTACTTACTTAAAGGTTGTATATTTATGCATTTATAGGAAGTAGCAACTAATTAGGGAACCTATACATTTGATAGGTGCGATACAAGGATCTAAGGTAGTTCTACTCGAGCAGCCAAATAGAGGTAGGTGGTACTTACCCTTCTAAGATTTCAAATGTGCAAAGTGAAATTCTTGTTTAAATCCTATTTTGTTGTGTTAACTCGAAAGGTGTTTGATTAAATGTTTTGCTTGGATATTTATGAAAGCTATATTTTACTATACAAAAATGGACCATGTTATTTATTTGAAATGTTTTGATATGTTTCTTATATACAAAATGAGCTGAATCTTTTATGAAAGCAAAGATTTATGTATACGATATATGAAATGAATTTTGATAAGTAAAGCTCAGAGCAGTCATGGAATAGACGGTAGAGGCTATAGTCCTATCTAATCACCATGGTAGCCTGGTATAAAGTCCGGCCGATTGGTAAGGTCATGGTAGCCTGGTATAAAGTCCGGCCGATTGACCCAAGAATAAAATGAGATCAATCGATAGTCATGAAATCTATTGGTCGCCCACCTTGAAGGGGTCTAATCACTAGGCTGAGTACTCAGTAGCCGGTCATTGCATGTACTTGTTATGAGCTAATCTGACGAAATGATTTATAACTTTACGATTTTTCATGTACAACTATCACTAAAATGCTTTTAAATTACTTGTCCTTCTTTATTGCTGATTGCTTTATAAATAACGTTACTTTCAAAATTACGGATGTGAATGATATGCAAATGATTTGAATAGCACTTATATACTTATATATCTATAAAATTAAGAGTGCATGGTCCAACAGAGAGGTAAATATTGCCTACTAAGCGATGTGTCGCTCAATCCATTTCTTACCATTTTTGCAGATTCTGAAGAGTATGAATTGGTTTACGTAGAAGACCCTGAAGATGACTTTATTAGTTTTAAATGTATAGAAGTTGGCAGACTAGCTACTTCTAGTTGTTAGTCTTGTTTACTTTTGTTTCCGCGGTTTCAATTGGAGAATAAATGTACGAACGTCTTGATTATTCGTAGACTTTCCTTTATATGTAATTCGTACCACACTTTATTTATTACTGTTAAAGTTAATTAGTTAATGTAGCCTTGTATTCCAGAGTGGGACTTGGGACTACGGCGGATGTCATGTGACGCGCACGTGCGGGCTCGGGGCGTAACACTTGCATTCATAGTTCATTTGGATAGGCATACGACTCATAGTCGAGCCTCACTTATGCATTTCATTTACTAGATTTTGGATGTGGAAACCTCAATTGTTTACCTCGGTTATTTTAGGGTTTCTTGGCGATTAAAGCCATTTTGGGTGAAAACTTTTGAAGTATCTGCACTTGAACTAGTAAGTGTACCACTCCCCTCATTGGTTGCTTAACTTGGTTTCTGTGCATGCAATCTGTAATTTGAATAACTGTACTATCTGTTTATTCTGTTTGAGACAAGAGTGTACTTTATCACCCTCGTTCTCTTGTCTGTATGCCCATTTACTGTGAAAAATTTGCATATGTTATCTATGCTTAATCTGCTGTTGTTTGGACATTGCATCCAACGACCTTTCTGTTATCTCTGAGTTCAAATCCTGTGGCTAGTTACTCGAATCGAGTCGGCAAGGATCTGGTCGATTAGATAACGAACCATGGTAGTCTGTTTCTAGGAAATCTTTCAGTATTAGAGACTCTGGATTTCCGGTATACTTGAGTATTACTATCCACTGTTATTGTTGAGGTGTTCGGACCCGGTAAAGGGTATGTTTAGTGGACGAAATTTGGTGTAAAGCGGGGTCTACGGACATGGTTGTTCTTTATACGTTGACAGAGAGTCAACGGGTTTGAATCAAGTACTGAAATAGGAATGTTGGGTTCCTGAGAGTCACATGTATCGTTTCTATCTAAGTTGTTTGCCCTTCTCTTTATTTGATATGTATATGTGACTAATTGACCATGAAGTTCTATGATTCTTGACTGCTATTATTTTGGTACCTTATTGAGCGTAAGTTCACCTCCTTTCCCGTTATCTTTGTTTTCCTTTCAAAGGACAAACTTTGAACTCATGGTTTTGGAAGAAAGGATCGAGCTAGTATATATGTTATTTTGTTAAGTTCTCTTGCAACCGAAACTCTAATTGTATTTTGAATAGTATGGATACTGTGGTTTATACTTTAGTTAATTTGTTCAAGATTCCGATGTAAAAATATGTATAAGTGTGTTACTTTATCTATTATGTGTATTCATTTGAGATATTATGATTCTATGGCTTTGGTGAACGTTTCTTGTAACCGTTGGATGATCGAGTGAGTGCGGCATTTGTAAAGGAAAGAAAAATTTCTAGCGGAAAAATTCTTCAGAGAATCCAGCCGCATATCTGGCTAGTTCTTGGCCGGATTGTTGGCCGGATTGATAGGGGAAGTTGAAAAAAAAATGTGGTTTATCCACTACCTCGAATCCGGCCGTTAATCCGGCTGGATTGTGACGTGGCCTTTTCGTTTCATTTTTGTTTTTCGTTTCTCTTTTTATTGAAGTGTTTAATCAAAGTCTCGTACTACTGTATGGTTTGGTAAGTTCTATTTTGGGCTTGGTGGTCTCCAATTGTTTGTTTTCTTTAGGTTTTATCGCGCGTACTATAGGCGGTCCACCGAACCCTTTGGTTCACCTTAGGGGAAGGTGGGGCTGTCACACGTTCTATTTATTGTTATATATTATTCTATTGTCCTTGACTTGCCCGAAGAGTTATTTTACTATCATTCCAATAACTCCATATGATGAATTAGGAGTGGACAAAATACTCACTGACTCGAAAATCTGAGGTACACAATCTTGCTCGCTTCAAAAAATAGAATACTTAATTTGATTTCTCTGAGAGGGGTAGATGAGTGTGGGTACCCGCAAGATACAAATACAAATACAAATCAGAAAAATAAACACCTGCAAGTGCCCTACCACATGTATTTATATAAATATAAAAAAAGGAAGCATCGTGTAATTTCTTAATGTTATTAACCATAATCCTTAAAAAATTGACTTTTTCCTCAGAATCGTCAATTTCCTTCACATGTACCTCCCCTCCTTTTCTTCCTTCTACCTCCTATACATCAATTCCAAATCCCTAAAAATTTTTCACTTTTTCCATCCTCTTAATAACCTAATCATTGGATCAACTACATCGATTGTCACTCCTCAAGTAGGTAAAATTTCTGTCGAAAACCACTCCTCTCTCACACACACAATGCAGATAACTTTATTGGTTGTTTATGTTGCTGGCTTTTGAATTATAGAGCATTGAGACTTGAAATGTGTAAAAAATGTATCTTTATTTTGATATGTGTTTTTCATTTTAGATCCTTGTAGATTTTTTAATATATAGGAAGATAAGAAATAATTAACAAATTCTTTTCCTATGTAAAACTCACAATTATAGGTTTGTCCAAAATATAGTATTGGTGCTTAATTTGGTTTGTACATTGTAGTTCCAAAGTATTAAATAGTAGAAGCTCCATCTAGATCTGCGTTTGAAAATTTTTGGGAAGATATACTAAATGTTAACCTTTATATGGTTTGCTTGGCTTGTAAAGGCTTTAGAATTTGTTATATTAATGATCTTTTTTATCAACTTTCTTCATCTAAATTTTGTTAGTTGTAGTAGGTTTGTTCAAAAGGTCCCATTTTTATTGAAATAGAAAAAGCTCGTCTAATGAAGAAAGATACAACAAGTTTTGTTGGCTACTTATGACAACATTTGTATTATCTTAGTGAATCTTAGAGTAGGTTTTTGTTCTTAATATCCCGCTGAAGTGAAAGACCAAAAAGCCTTTAAAACTATTCCACGACTACAAATTCTTTTCAATTTTCTTCAACTAAAATATTATGGGCATGGAATGATATTGTTTCTATAATAGTCTTCTTAAAGGTTCACAAGTGGGCAAATGTTTCCTTAGAGGAGATAGCCAATTAGAATTTGATGGACTCTTCACTAATCTACTTCTCAATTTTTCTTTTTTGAGCACTATCGTCCAGCATTTTACTTAGAAGTCATTGAGAGATTAAGCTATTCAAGTTAAGTAATAGATTGGCTTCCAATAGATGGTTCACTTAGAAGTCAATTTTTCTTGTTTAAGGTGTATTATCAACTCTTGTTTTATTAGTCCAAATTGTGAACCAATTAAAGGTTTTTGAGTTTTTTAGTTGTCAAGTATGGGAGATAATACAAATAGTACAACTACAAGCCCAAGTATGGATGATACATATTTAATGGATACAAAAAATGTTCTTAGAACCTCTAAAGATGATAAATGTCAAGTACTTCTTCCTCTTACATCCGTGGCAAAAGAGTCAAGCAAGAACAGGTCTTGGATATGGGAGCATTATGAAGTTATTACAAGTCCTAAAGAAAAAAAGACAAGAAAGCTACTTGTAAATATTATGAATAGTTGATTGCTTGTGCAAGTAAAAATGGCACTACTTCTTTGAGTAACCACCTTTATAGGTGTGCAAAATATCCCTATAATAATATAGATAAGAGATAAAAGATATTGGAATTTAAACCAAAATTGTGAGAGGGAAAGCATTGACAACTTATATAGTTGACCAAAAATCATAGAGAAGAATGCTGGCTAGGATCATGATTATAGATGTACTACATTTCAAATTTGTGGAAAGTAAGGGCTTTCAAGAATTTTGTCAAGCTATGTAGCCACAATTTGAAATCCCCTCACATAGAACTTTAACTACAGACTACCATAAACCTTTTTTTTTAGATAAGAAGAAAAGGTTGAAAAAATACTTTGAAATCATATCCTCGCATATTTGTCTCACCACTGATGCTTGGACATCCATTCAAAATCTAAGTTATTTATGTTTGAAACTCATTTCATTGATGATAAATGGAAATTGCAAGAAAAGATCTCAAGTTTCTATCCTATTGCAAGCCATGTGGGTGAAGTAGTCAAACTGTAGATAAATGCTTGCTTGATTGAAAAATTAGTAAAGTTCATACTGTAATAGTAGACAATGCAGGTTCAAATGACAATTGTTTGCTATACTTGAGGGGAAAGCTTATTAATTGGAAAGACACTATCTTAAATGGAGAATACTTGCATATGAGATGTGCTACCTATGTCTTGAAATTTGACCATTAGAGAAGGATTGAAAGACTTGAAAGATTCTATTGTTAGGATCCGATCTATTGTGAGATACATGAGGTCTTGACTTGCTACAAAGATTCAAATCTTGTATAGAAAAAAAAATAGAGAGCAAAAGCCACGTGTGCCTTGATGTTAAAACTAGATCGAATTCCACATTTTTAATGTTAAAGGCTGCTCTGAAATTTCAAAAAGCAATTGAGTCTTTAGAAACCATGGAAAGCAAGTATGTGGAAGAATTAACTTTACAAAATGAGAATGTATCTAATACTCATAAGGGCTTTAGGGTGAGAGGTGTGCCAATTGAAATGGATTGGAATATGCAAAAAATTTGTTGCCTTTTATTACAATTTTTTATCATTCTATCGTGAAAATGTCAAGCTCACATTGTGTAACAAGAAATGTATATATGAATGAAATCTATGGATTGGTGGTCTTCTTAATTCATTTCAAAAAAGTGATGATTTTGGTTTGTCAACTATGGTTGGTAATATGAAAAAAAATGACAATTATTGGGGTAATGTTGAAAGGATTAACATATTGATTCTGATTGCTGTTTGTTCTTGATCCCCGGCATAAACTAAGTTGTGTTCAATGAGCAATTGGTGGGGCATATGATTCTTAAAATGCTGAAATGTTAAAAGTTAAGCTAGAAAGGGTGTTAAATACCCTATTTGAATTTTATTCTACTGGAAAATCACCTCATAGGGAGTTGAGATGTCAAAACTCAGCCTATGGAAATGGATAAAATGGATGTTGATATAATTACAATTAAAGGGACATCAGATTACATGTATGTAAAGTATTCTCAGAAAGTTGATATATGTGATAACACTCATAATAAAATAGAATTAGATATCTACTTCATGGAAATGAAGAAAGGTCATCAGAATCCAAAATTTCACATATTGGATTGTTGGAGAGATAATGCTCATAGGTTTTAAGTTCTTGCTGCTAGAGATGTAGGTATTTTGTCTATAGTTGCTTCAAAGTTTGCTTTTAGTACAAGAGGCAATGTGTTGGATTCTTTTCGAATTCCAAGAATGGTGGGGGCTATAATTTGTAGACAAGATTGGTTTCGCAAGGTAATCCACCCATTCATTTGGAAGAAAGCATAGCTAAACTTGAAGAATCAAAAACAGGCAATCCCTTGTACAGCTTGTTTTCTTTGTTTTGAAAATTATCTTACCAATTTGAACTGCAACTTGTGCTAATTTCTTTTTTAGTTGCTTTTGTTTTTGTAGAAATTTCAGGTTAAACAAAATGGCCATTCTATTATTAAAATTGAAGATTGTAGATTTGAAGAGTTAGTTGTTCTCCTTAATGTGTTGTAGTGTGTTATAGAAGAATGAACCTTTTTTTTTATTGATATTCAATGTTTTAAATTGTATTTTCAATTAAAGAATTTGTTCTCTTTAATGTGTTGTAGTGTGTCATAAAGAAAATTAATTTTATCTATTATATATTGTGGTTCTAATTTGTATTGGATATCTAAGATTGACATGTAATGGATTGTTAGATGAAATATTTGAAAGAGTTGAAGTTTGGACTTGAATTACATTTTTACTTAAAAGTTAGATTAATATTATAAAGCAAGTTGATGGACGGATATTATGTTTATCCTCATTAGCCAAAAATATCTAACAAAGTTCTTGATTCTAAACAGGGATTTAAGAGGTTCTCTTGAGATGTCAGAACACCTCCTCATCAATGCTCCCAACATTCTATTTAATCTGTTTGCATGCATACCCAAATAGTAAACAATTGGCCTTAGAAAACTTTAAGGTTTCAAAATCTTAATAGGTTATATCAGGTGATTATGTTATCATCTTCTATTGCAACTTGAGGGAGAACAAGAATATTTGATATGAGCATGGAGTCTCAAAGTTAGATTAATCTAATATACACCTACCATGTATATGTGAAGGGCTCAAGATATACCATAAAAATGTTAATAAGATTATTTAGGCTTCTTAGCACTTGGTTTCTTTACATTAGGGGCCGGTATCCTATGACCCATCTCTTTTTCATTGGATATCTTACGACCAAGCATCTAGAGACATATGGGATAGATTAAGGTCGAAAAATTGTTGATTTGATAAGTTAGGGATAGATTAGTCAAATGACATTCAGAGCGGGTACCCAACCTATATCTATCCGTACAATAAATCAATAATATTCATAATATAAAATAAAATGGGCTTTGAACAACACTTGTAAAGATGCATGTAGCGTAGGTAAACAAATGTGTGGATGGAATTTTGACGCAAGTATATTATTGAAAAAAATCTTACGCACTGGTGGTTCAACAAAAGTTTCAGAAGCGTAGCACAAAATATGAATTCATGAAAAAGCAATGACAAGATAGAGCGGGCTTATTAATGAGCAAAGTTTAGTTTTGGTCGACATGCACTTTATTAATTTTCTTTTGAAACTAAAGCAAGCAAAAAATCCCTGTAGTTGCCATTAGCAACTTCTTCAATCCTTTTGGACAGACTAACTCCAGAAAACTTGTGTTGAAACTCTTCTTTGATCTGCTTGATGTCCACATCTGCTCGTGTGAGAATCACTCTAGTGACAGAATCTCTTGCAGCCTCATCCACATCAGTTCTTAGTGATGCATCCAAAATCTGAACATAATTAAGGCACATTAGAGCAATTTAAAGTGACCAAGATTAGATCAAAAAGTTAAAAAAAAGCAATAATGTTAATAATAATAATTGTAGTATTAGTAGATTGCAAGGAAAAGGAAAAAAAAAAAAAAAGAATCCTCGAAATGATTTAATTAAAGAGCTTTCCTTGGATGCAGGAAAGTGTTACCTTGCTAAAGTATGCATGTGGCATGCATAAGCATTGGACTGTTTGTTTCAGAGCCCAATCACCATCTGGATCCTGAGAAGGGATAATGGATATTGAGAGAGTGGTCATATTAAAGGGCCCAAATAATTAGTATACAAATCGCTTGCTTTCAATAAATTAGTTTAGTATGCAAGAAAAGGCAAAAGACTTTTTAAATATGGATTTTTTCTAATTATTTTCTCTCAAGGAATTTGTTCATCAATCTGAAATTTACTCAATTTAATAGATGAATGCACACACTCACATCAAATCCACCCCTATAGTTAGAGACATTCCTAAATTAGTTTTACTTTTTTTTAAAAAAAATTAACACTTAAAACCCGAACTAACGTGTGCATCAGGGCATGTTTTAGCCAAACCTTTTGAGTATGCCATGAGAGTCAAACATAAACATATTGTGTAAGAGAAGGGGTGGCTTTAACTACGTCTGCCGGACACCGCTCTCTAATTTTCAAAATTCCTAATCTTAGGACTATTAGATACGGTTGATAATGAGATTTAGCTAAAACCCTTTATCTCTTAAGCTTGCCTTTACTCAAAATTAGACCTTGTCTTGATCTTAGTGGTTCAGGTTTCCAATTAAACAACCTCCTTGGACAATTTTCAATTGAGATATTCAAATTAATGGTGATTCACGCATTGCACTTTCTGTAATTTACCATGGAAGTCATTGATGCCTCCGCTGATGTTACATTAACGCGTGTTTATTATATTTGATTTACACCGTATGAACTATTAATAGACCAGAAAATTCTAACTATAAAAGAAAAATGAGAACAGAGTGTACAAAAATGCTTAACTTGTTTGAAAAGTTAAAGCTTTCTAACGGTTTTATCTTCAAATTAATGAAACGAATCTCTGACTCATAGAATTGTTGCATGGTTAATTACCTGTTGCAAGTGGTTTCCGCTAATTTCCTCGCAATATTTGTAGACAGCCTTGATATGGGATTTGCTTCTTGTTGCTAGTATCATTATAACCTCTTCATTCTCAGTAGGATTCTTCTTTGCAACAGCTTTAATAGCATTATAAAGCACCTCGGCTTCTGATTTTGCTCTTTCTTCTTGAACATGTGGACCTTCATAGCGGTACGCACTTACAAGTGCAACTAAAAGCTGTTTAATCCACCCAAAAAAAAAAAAAAAGAGTATTAGGACAAAGAAAAATAAAAATGTCAATGGCACTCCAAAAATTGTCATTCCAAAAATGGAGTATGAGAATTTTCCCATATATTTCAAGCATATCCTCTACAAATTGTGCCCAACTGTGAATTTGTCTTGTATTCGCGTGCAGAAGCAGCTTCATTAGCCCACATATTTATTTGGGCATCTAATCCCTCAATTTCTCAAATTGTCAGGTAGGCCACAATCTTTTTTGGTTTACGCGTTTCCCCTATCATTTTCCCACTTTTTTGACATGTATATATAACTTGAGAGTTGAATTTCAATGGAACCCGCATGTAAATTTTGTGGACAAAGTTAGAATTAGAAGTTCTCCTATTGGTTGTATAATACTTTCAAATAGCTAAGAAAATAATTTATTTCAGCAGCTAAGTAAATAATTGATGAGAATATACCAATTGTTACATTGAAAATCAGACTTGTAAGCAATCGATTGCAACTTTGATCATGATATTTTAAGTGTGTAATTAATTGTAACTGTTGAGATTTCTGAATTTTATGCAGGTAACGGTCATAACTCAAGTTTGTGAGACCAAAGTGTGGAAAAAGGAAAAAAAAAAAAGATGCAATAATTGTCAACCAAAATTTCCAATTAAGAAACTTTAGTTTGCCTCGTATCTCACCTTACGTTCACTGGTGCGGATTTGGGAAGCTATGTCTTCCTCAATAGAGCGGTGGAAGAGGGAATGGTAGGCTCTTCTTGCTCCCAAAAGGTCTTCAGATGATCTTGTACATGCTGTTTCTATAATAATATCAATTCTTGGGCCCATCTGCAAAGCCTCCTTAAATAAACGAGCATCTCTTTCCCAAGGATGCATAGTCCGGAGCACCACAGCATCCTACCCAATTCAATTTAGATTAGCAACAAGTCATTGATTTAGGTATCATGTAAAAACTGGTTTTTTACAATCAAGATCTTTATTTCTTGAGGGTTGTTAATTTCCTGCTTAATTTCCTATCAATTCAAACAGTCCCTTTTATGACCAAAAGATATTTTAAAAGAGATTTTCAGCATCTTTAATTAGATTGAAATATTATGCAATTGGTTAAACACCAAAAGATGAATATGCCAATTAGAGAGAAATCTACATATTTAAAATCGAAAAAAGGGTACTTTTAGGATGGATATAGAAAGTAAGAGTACGTTACTACTTAGGCCCCTTTGGGGTTGTGTAGCTTAACGAAAAGTACATTTTCAATAGGGTTTTTTTAATAAAAGCACTTATTGAATGTTTAAATATATTGTTTGGAAATATAGTTAAATAAATACTTATTATATTAGATAATGACTAATTTGAAAATTTTTAAATGTATTATATTTTTATTTAGTTCATAACATAGAATAAAATGATTAAATTTAATATTTTAGTTTTTAAATCACAAAACCTATTGTAAAAGCACCAAATTTGAGTTTTTGCTAAAAATACTTTTAGCACCTAAAACTCTTCTCCTAATTTTATGAGATGATAAAAAAATTTAAAAGTACTTTTAGCACCTAAAAGTATTTTTTATCAAAAACACTACAACCCCAAACAGGGTCTTAATTGAATGTTACAAAAAGCTTCTCGGTGTTGTAGATCATGCATTATGTGCAGAGAAAAGATAAAAAGGGAAAGAAAATGACCCCCAAAAAAAAAAAGAAAAACAAATCTTCCTTTGCATTTTCTCTCCAATGATAATATATAATTTAACTTTTTCATGATCTAAAATGTTTAAAAAATTAAAAACAGAAATCTTCCTCGTTCGCATTTTATCTCAAATGCAAAGTATCCAAGTGTGACATGCAGGTTAAACGGTAACTTGTTGGCAGATTGGTTGACTTCTTGAGTATGGTAACATAATCTTTTTAGCTTTCCATTTAGCGTTTAAAAAATTGAAGAATTAACTTCTTGCAAAAAAAAAAAAGGCACATGACCATTAATACCCAACAAAAAGAAGAAAAACAAATGATACCCACCTTGAAGCGTATGAATTCTTGTCTAAGTTGTAGGACACGTGGATCTGACCATCTCTCAAATTGACGTTCATCTTCTATGAAGAAATCTGGAGTGGCTTTTCTATATGAATGTAGCTGATGTGGATGCCATTTTGTCAATATAGATATAGAAGTCTTCTCATCGACTCCAAGTCCTAAGATAAAAAGTACATAAATATCAGTTCATTAATACGTACTTTTAAGATTTTAATTGTAATTCACCAGAAGTATTGAAAATAAATGAGAGTGCTTATGCGTTTAATTCTGCAAATAATACATTTAATTAAGGTGATGGTCAATGTAACCATCGTCTAATGTTTGAAAAGAAATAGTGGCTTAGGAAGCTACAAGAACATGATTGTTGATCAGTGGATAAAGATCCCATCAAGGAATCCTTAAGAATAGAAATTGTTGTAGCAAAATTTTCTGGTTCTTGGCTACAAAAATTTGTTTTCTTTATGAGGTGAATAAAGAAACTTACATATGAGAAGTCAAAAACATTGTGGTTCTTGTCTTAGACTTGGAATGATTTTTTACATATCCTTGTCAAAAATCAAAAAATACTAACAAGAAATATGAGGTGAATAAACACGCACGTAACCAATTACTTGAACAATCAATTTCCAGTTTTCCGACAAAATAGACAAGAAAAATAATTCTTCAGTGGCTGAGCTTGAAGAACCTGTGAAAGCCTTGTTGAGAGCTGAGATCTCCTTTGGGTGTGCCATTATAATATGTCAAAGACTGCAGATAATAATATGTCAAAGACTCAAAGCTCTTATTGCTCTGGAGTCTCTGGGTGAAAGGGTGAGGAAGAATGTTCAGCCAATGCCTCTTTTATACCCCACCATGAGGGTATATGTATCTATCAAAATGATCAAATAAGAAGACAACCATGGAGTTGAGCAAATAAAAAATGACACATAAGTGTACTATGCTAGGTGCCATGTGAAATCATTGAAAGACAAAAAGTAACATATTTAAAGAAAGCAATTGAAACGCTTTCATATTTGGCCATCTACTGTTCTGTTTTAGCTGTGTCATGACTTGATGTCTCGAGGCAGCTTCTGTAACATGTGGATTCATTAATGGACGACGTTATATGAAGGACTAAGTGCACAGTAGCATTAAATTGTGCTGAGCAAAAAATGAAAAAAATAATATATATATATATATATATTAGCATTCATGTTAAGTAACATTCAAATCTATAAGGTGCAATTAACTTTTAGATCTTATTTATTTGCTGACTACCAGCTCACAAGCTAAGTAGGAATAAATGCGTCCAATTTTGCTTGCTTCTTGGATTTAAATTTACATGCATTGTTGGCATAATATTTCTTCTTTGAATGCTATGTGAATAGAGCTGTTAAATGGAACGGACAGCTCAAAAGTTCGATTGAGCTTAACTCGATAAGGTTTGAGGTCAACTCGTTAATTATGATAAACGAGTCGAATTCGAGTTGGAGATACGCTCGTTTAATTAACAAGTCGAGTAAACTCGATTCGTTTATTATTCGAGTAGCTCGATTAAACTCGATAAAGAAGGGTATATATGTCATTTCACAATTCAAAAGTATAAAAATTGAAAATTATAGATTTTTATTAGGGGTCAATTTGCACAAACTCGATCTCGAACTCGCGTAAGCTCGGCTCATTTGTCATAAACGAGTCCGCTTAGTCGAGTTCGAACATATTTCAAAACTCGTCCACCTAGTCGAGCGAGCTCAAGCTTGGTTCGAGTTAAACTCGAGTCGAGTTCGGTAGCCAAAATACTCGGTTCGATTAATAGCACTATATGTGAAAGAGTTATAGATGTTTTGTCACCATGTGCAAGAAATTCTCTTAAAGTTTTATATGTGATTATGTAATAATAATGTGAGACAGTAGAGAGTTGCAATGGAAATAATTAAGTGTTTTTAGAAACCCTAATTGTTTGGAGCTAATTCGGAGCCAAAAATGTTATTCGAAGATACAATTATAGGCGTGTATAAAAAAACTAAGTACAGTACATTTTACAAAATAATGTTTGAATGGATCTGTTTCTCATAACATGTTTTTAAAATTAGTCCAAAGACCTTCTTCAACCATTTTTTTTTATTGTTCATATGTATATATTTATATAAAAAAAACTACTACAATAATGTTTTTCTAAAACTACTAGAGTAATTTTTTCTAGCTAGCTATGTTAACTACAGATTTATCGAACTACATCTGTAGCTCTATTTCGATTCAAAGGATGATGAAGACGGAAAAAAAAAGGAAAGACTTGAAGGACAGACCAAACAGCAGCTTAAGCCATATACATGTAAAGTGATGTTATCTTTCTTCAGAAAAGTAATTTTGGATCATGAACTACAGTAAGAAAGAAAAAGATTTTCGTAAGAAAGATGAGTACAATAAATAAAACGCACAATATATATTTTAGATTAGTTCTTGACTTCTTATTACTAAAACCAAGAACCTATCATGTTAGAGCTAATTAAATCTAAGAAAATTTTGTCAAAGTTTCATAGTTCAAGAAAAGAGAGGATATTTGAGAAATTGAAGGCATAAAATGTATTCACTGAAATGAAAACTTGTCATCAATATTTTAAAATCTTAAAAATAATTTAACAACATCGTCTCAATTGAAAATTGCCACAGCCATTGAACAGGCAACAACTCAAAAAGCATAAGAAATAGAATTCTCAAGGGTCACATTCGATGTGACTGTCACGATACTTAATTTTCTCGTGATATAAGTGTTCATAAAATTATGAAAACTTATGGATCATACATTACAGCTATGCTTGATTCTGTCAATTCTTTGACTTATCTATATAGTGAAGACCACGTAACAGTAATTATAGTTATGTGAAAGATAACATAGGTTGGTCATGAGCATGTGAGACGTAGGATTAGTTTTCCCATGTCAATCATGGAGGAGGGGCAGGAACGGGTGTCAGACAGTTCACGGCCATGATTTGGCTTAAAAAATTTGTACGACTCAGATTACTTCGTGTATCTCGATATTCACAACATGTATGGGACTCATAAAAATTTGTTCTAAAATTACACGTTGTGCAAATAAAGTTACACCGTGTGCAAAAAAAATTGTGGTACCATTGAAGAACAAAATGGTACCATATTTAGGGCCTGTTTGATCGGACTAAAAATATTTTTCGAAAGATATTTTTTGGAGTTTTCAATGTTTGGTTGCATAAGTGCATGGGAAAATCTTTTCTGCCAGAAAACATTTTACACCAACGGGTGTAAAGCACCTTCCATTCTCACCCTGCTAAAATTATTTTCCTCACGTTCGGCCACTTCATTTAAAGAAAGGATAATGACGTGTCTACTAACCTTCAAAGGCCATAGTTAAGAACTCAAATCTATCACACAATTTTTACCTATATGATTCCTTGGTGATCGCATATTCTGAATCAAGGGCGACTTTTACATCTTACAAGCAAATTCTGAATTTGATTACCTATCTGATCATGATTTTGATATTGGAGTACAGATCTTAGAGAAAATATACTCCTTTATTGATGAACTAATCTGATGAATCTTAATTTCTGCAATACCATTTGCCAGCCATTGGTATTTTTGAAAAACTTCTTCTTGTTTCATGAGACTTCTCCATTGATGACAATTTTCTTCCGCCGTGGGGATGCGGTAGGAATGGTGCTGGGACTGGCAAGGAGGAGTTTTTTGCAGCTGTGGTGACAAGGGGTTAAAGAACGTGGACGGTAGGCAGCTTTGCTGGTGGTAGGCGTGACGAAGCAAAACGTATGTTAGGATGCAAGGCGCTGCTGTGGGTTGGATATTCGAGATCTAACGGGCACAAATTTCTAGGACGACAAACTAGTCAACCAAACACCGGAAAACGAATAGGAAAGCATTTATTTTCTTTGAAAAAATGTTCTTTGGAAAATATTTTCCAGGGAAAATATCTTACACCCAATCAAACAAACCCTTAAAGAAAGCAATTGAAACGCTCTCATATTTTTTTTTCAAAAGAAAGAAAAATAAAACGCTTTCATATTTGGCCTTATGCTGTTCTGTTTCAGTTGTGTCATGTCCTGAGGCAGCTATGTGGATTCATTAATGATCAATACGTTATCTGAAATTCTAAATTCACAGTAGCATCAACTCGTGCTGTGCAAAAAAATAAAGAAGCATTCATGTTAATTAACACTCAAATCCATAACGCACAATTAACTTTTAGATCTTATTCATTTGCTTACTACCACCTCACAAGCTAAGAAGGAATAAATACGTCCTATTTTGCTTGCTTCTTGGATTTAACTTTACATGCATTAATTTTGGCATATTATTTCTTCTTTGAATGATATGCGAAAGAGTTAATGATGTTTTCAGCATGTGCAAGAAAATCTCCTGAAGTTTTATATGTATTTTGTTCTAAAAATGTGGCACGGTAGATGCTTACAATGGAAATAATTAAATGTTTTTAGAAACCCTAATTTTTTGGAGCTAATTCGAAGCCAAAAAAAAAAAAGTTATTTGATGACCCTATTAAGTACATAATGATGAGTACAATACATTTTACAAAACAACGGCTGAATGGATCTGTTTCCCATAACATATTTTCAAATACTCCGAACACGTTCTTCAACTATTGTTTTACAGTTCATATACATTTATACAAAAAAAAAAAAACTACTAAAGAATGTTTTTTGTTTTTCTTAAAAACTACAGTTTTTTCAAAATTAACATCTGCTTAAGACGAAACAACCTAAAGCCACTATCAGGCTATGGCAATTCCACCACTTCAAAAATCCACATTGTAAAAAACTAAAATGAAACTTTCTTCTCTGCCTTTCACCATCAAAAATAGTTTATCATAATGACAAAATTATTGTGATTATCGGTTGTTAAACAATAAATATTGGTGTCTAACACCTGGCACCCATTCGTTGTATTTTTGTAAGTTGTTGAACTTCTTTATGTGAAGGCATTAATGTTATTTTGATATTTGGTTATTAAAACTATCAAATAGGGCGAGTTGGGTGTAATTATTTACAAGCCTGAGGCAGCTCATTGAAATTGTCATAAAACTCAACCTCAAGTGAGGTTTCTAAAATTATTTCTCAGTCCAATAACATCGTCTCTGTTGAAAACTGCCCTGGCCATTGATTAGGCAACTACTCAATAAGAATAAGAGAGATATTTCCAAGTTCACATCCGATGTGACTATCATGAATTTACGATGCCTGGTCCTCTCGAGAGAAATGTGGTCATTGAATTATGAAAACCTGTGGATCACACAGTACAGCTAAGCAGTGAAGGCCATCTAACAGAAATTATAAGGTTAGTCAAGAGCGTGTGAACGATATGCATGAGTATGTGGCACGTAGGTTAGTTTTCCCTTGCCAATTATCCAATGTGCCGGTTGGAACAGAAGGCAAAATCTACTTCAACAGCTTACGTATTCATCCTAATGTTAATTATTAAGTTCTTGGTTGTTATACAATGTAGATCCAACATTGCACGTTGCAAGATCAATTGAGCAAATAATCCTAGCATTTTGCTTACTTAAAAAAATGGGATAATTTCAGAAAACTCCCCTAAGGTTTCTGATAATTTCACTGGCACCCCCTGAGGTTCTCAAAATTTCACTAACCTCCCTTGCTAGAAAATTGGGTCCCTTTGCTGACATCATGAAGGCGAAAATTACAAATATATCCTATGAAGTTGGGTTTTACTACTAAAAATGGAGTGTATTACTACCGTTTAGTTGGAGAAAAAAGACATCTAAAGTGAATATTTTATCATTTTTTGCAAGTTCTTTTTTTGCTTGAAAAAAGTTCGAATGTGTTTAGATTCGATCATCATCAAGAGTCAGAACATGTTCTGAAACTATAAATCACTTTAAAGAGTTTTTACACGCCGCTCATCAATATTATTTTCACATCAATAGTGAAATTTGAACATATAACTTTTTATAAAGAAGTGATTTTTGCTTACTAATTGAGTCGAATCGCACTGGTTGCTCCTAAACTAGTACCCTCGACAAATCGTGCAATAAAGAAATCGATCCAATCCTGAGACACATGATTCACGCAGGAGAGAACGACAACAAATGATATGTCCCAGTTCCCGCCGGTGCAGCTTTAGCTAGTCATTACTAGTTCAGATGCTGTCCCACTATTAATAGCTATCCAACAAAAAAGGGTTGGTTGTGTAACTCAGTGGATATATTAATTTATGTTGTTCAACCTTAAACATGGTAGGCCTTATTTCATATGAGTATTGTCAGCCATGCCAAACCAAAAGTTATATCAACAAAAGAGAGACAAGTCTGGAATTGAAAAGGCAGATGTGAATGCATGTCGACCTATATCAATGCCTCGTATCTCTCTTTTGCTTTAGTCATTGTTATAGATTATAGCTCGAAAAGGATTTATTTGGATCTTATTAATAGCTGTCCAAGAATTATGTAATCAACTATCAGCGTTGACTTGCACCACCCACTCTGTACAACTAATCAAGAATTAAAATTTGATGTTAAGTGATAAATCCTATTCCTCACATATTATACGTGTAAATCTAATCGATTAAATATGAGTTTATATTAAATTCTTTTGTTATTTTATGGAAAATAATATTCACATAGCCTGTTTTGTGTAGAAAGAAAAAAGAAGCATGTTAAGATACACATGCTTCAGGAAACATCTTCGATCCGTGCCCCATTAAGAAATCAATTTGGTATGAAACATGTGTTTCCCAGATTTATGAAGCACCCGGACAAAGTATGCAACAACTAAGCTCAATGATGTGGTGAGTTGTTTAATCCCTCTCTAAGGTAAAAGTACACCTAAACAAATTAATTTAAAATGTCAGTCTATTTCTTGCCAAAAAAATTCAATTACAGAAACCCTGACTTACTGATATTTTAATTCTTGAATTCATCTTCTTTTTTTTTAAGGTGCAAACCTCTTGGATTTTAACATCTCTTAAGTTGTGAGAATTCAATATCTGGCGGGAACAGTATCCTCACTATTTATACTAATTATTTTGTGTAGTTTCTTGAATAATTTACAGAATCTAGAAGTGGTAAATTCAAAATTTAAGATTATATTTGCTTAAAGTTTTATGTCATGTTATATCATATTTTCGACTTTAGTTTTCTTTGCCTTTGTTTAGCATCCTGTTTCACATTAAAAGTGATAATGTGGCCGCAAAAAAACACTATTTTATTTAAATTTACTTGTAAAAATTAGTGAAGAATTGTTCGTGTGTAGAAATTTAACTCGTGCAATTGGTAAGGATATTTTTTCATCGCATTATAATATCAGGGAGGAGGGCAACAACAAAAGAGTAGTTGGTACTTCGTACCAGTTCTTAATTAAGCCGACTTAGTTGTTTACTATATAGAATGATGTCCCACTGTTAATTGCCGTCCAAGAAAGAAGATTTGAACGTGCAACTCATGGGATAAATACTATATGAGCTTTAAACATGGTAGGCCTTATTTCACGAGTGTTGTCAGGCATACCAACCCAAAAATCATATCATAAAAAGAAACATAAGTAAAAAAAAAAAAAATTGATTAAGCAGATATCAATGTATTTTTTTATGCTGCAATGATAATATTTCTAGAATCTAATCTATTCTATTCTAGAGAGAGGAAAAGTCTAAAAAGATTATGTAAGGGATTAGTAGTATACAAACTTGATTAGATCAAAGGGCCGATGCTCTAGCACCTCCTTTAGATTTTTTTTTTTTAAACAATTGGAGTTTAAAACCCGACCTATAACCCAACCAGGGATTTAGTCCCTTTCTGATGATCACTGAATCAAAGCTCGGTGGTTAAGAAATTGTGAATGTATGATTTGCAATTAATGAAAAAAAAGGGAGTCATATGATTCGTTTGGTAGAAATGGAAGAGTTATTGATGACCTAACTACTTCAGTAATGCCCATCTTCCATGGATACTTGATTGAAATTTGCTTGAGGAAGGCGCTAGGTATATTGCTAAGTCGTTTTCACGCCCTAGGACACCACACAATCATGGAACACTTGATTTTAACAAATTAGAAATGTTGTATATTTATTTCTTACTCTGCCAATTCAGTCTAGTTATTTTCTAATTGTTGAAATCTTTAATAAAAATTTCCTTCTATTTATCGCCTAACCATGCTGGCTTTTTGGAACACAGATTTCTTATTGGCTTCAACCAGCTGGTTTCTTTCCCTTCAAAGTGTATCTGAAATTGAGCAGACTAAAATCCTTTTATATCAACTCAGATATATAACAGGAAAGACTAAAAATTCAGCTAAAGTAAAAGAATAAATTAAAGAAATTCTCAGCATCCTTAAAAACATTGTTTTTTTTTTAAAAAAAAAAAGAAAAAGAAAAAGGTCACTGCGTCAAAGTAATTTGGTATCTCATCTGATTTTTTTTCCGCTGTATTCTTCTTCACTATGAGTGTACCGTATCATCCATTTGATATTTACGGTAAGTAGCATAATCTAAAGAAACAAGGTGTTGCATGTCTAAGTCAATTTCTAGAGGCATATCGAAAGTGAGTTCCACTACTTAATGCATCTGCATGTATTTGAGGTGCAACAAGTATCTCTTGCATTTCTTCCACTTTGTTATATGCAACTTTTATCTGTGATAGGGGTCGAAGTAAATTGCGGTACTTTTTTTGAAAGGGATAATTTCACAAACCTCCCATGAAGTATCTAACAATTATAGAGAGCTCCCTCAAATTTTAAAAATTATACCTAGTTCCCTTGCCTTAACTATTTAGGTAACAAAATAGGTCCATCAAGCTAGATTTTTCCTCAAATACCCTAAATTACCCTTGTTCTATAAAAAAACAAACGAAAACTAGTTTCTTTAACACTTTCTTCCAAATTTGCAACAACATCACCACCAAGCAAATATTTCAAACTCTAATGCCAAATCTAATTATTTCCAAACATGCGACAAACCTACTAAGCAAATAGTTTAAACAGTTCAAGAATTTCAACAGCTCCAAAAATCTTTGCTACATCTTTGTTGTCACATCATCATTTTTTAAAATGAAAGAGAAAAGTTAATTTATATAAAAATTCCTGTCAGGATATCATATAATTAAATGAAAATGATGTCATAGATTTAACTGATCAAGAAACAAGTGAAAAACCACTGTTGATAATCTAATTTATAAAAAACAAAATGGCTAAAAAAAGAGTTGGAAAGGAATAAAAACTGCAGCAAGGGCAAAAATGTCCACTGGAACAAATAAATTTCAACTCCACTTTTCCAGCCATTTCTCAGGCAGGGGAGGGAAAACTAATTAAACAGGAAAACAAAAAAAGTCAAGAAAACAAAACAGAAACAGGAGACAGATTCCAAGTGAAGAGAACTAATGGCTACACTGAGAGTACCAGATATTGTTCCATCTCCTGCTGAAGACTGTAAAACACTGAAGAAAGCCTTCCAAGGTCTCTCTCTTAATTTACTCTTCAAGAATTACTACCTACTCCTTTTTCTTGCTGATTCTTCTTCCTTAAATGCCTCCTATTTTTGTGTGGTTAACTAATTTTTTTTTTGGTTGGGTTTTGATTATTGTAGTACTCATTCATCTGCGAATGTAATTGTTTGACGTTAATGGTGATTTGGTTGGTTGGATTTCATTTTTCAGGATGGGGGACTGATGAGAAGGCAATAATAAAGGTGTTGGGACGCAGAAATGCAAGCCAAAGGAAGAACATCAGGGAAACATTTCAGCAGCTTTACAACAACTCCCTAATTGATGAGCTCGTTTCTGAATTGTCTGGTGATTTCAGGGTAACAAAACTGCCTGAAAATACTTCTTTGCGTAATAATTAGTTTGATTTCTACTGTAGTTTGTAATCCGTTGAACCATAAGTGTATCAGAAGGAGAAATTTCTAAGTTTGTGATGAAATTTAAAAAAATTCTACAAAAGGGGCGATTTCGGTGAGGTATTCGGTAGGGGGTCTTCGCATTTCAGGAATGCGAGCTCAACAGAATTTTTTTATTTTTATTTTTTTGGAGGGCATAGAGCTCGCATTCCGCGAATGCGAGCTCTCCCAAATTTAAATTTTTTCGCATTTGCAGCAAATGAATGGACTAGTGCATACGCAACTGGTGCATGACAAAGAAGGCAGGATATCGTGGTTAAAAAGGATTTTGGCAACTCTTGTTGTATGTTTAATTGACAGGCAAGTTTGTCGTTTGAGTAATAGATGAATTAGTCTTTCAAACTATGTGCCATTGGTGTCCCTAAAACTTCCGCATTCAGCTGTATTTTACTATTTTCCGGTTTAGAAGGCTTGCTTTAAATATGTACAGCTGCCGTGATATATTTTGTTATAAATTTAGTCGTAAGGTACACTTCTATAGATTGCTTGTCATACATTTTAAGGATAATTATAGAAACTTCCCTTAAGATTTTTGACAATTTCACTGGGCTCCCATAAAGTTTGCAAGACTACACCTGCCTACCTTGATTTGATTTAACTAAACATTAAAATAACATTGACTTAGGTCAAAGTTTTAAATGAGTAACCTAAAATGCTGATTTATTATAGTGATAGGATATTTTTTTATGGTGTTTATTAGGGATTGATTGAGAAATTGTTGAAATAATTCTTTAAAGTTCGTAAATTTTTTGAGTGATAGAATTACCATAATTTGGTAGTTGGGTCATATCTTTTAGATTTATTATAAGTATGACTTTCAGAAAATTAAATTCAAACTTGCTAGGAAAAAAATTTAAAATGAAATTTACGATCTCCCAAAAAAAATGTAAAATTAACTGTAAATGTTGTTTGTTTTGTAGAATTTGCCTTTACTAAAATGCTGTCGGTAATAAAATCTTATTTTAAAAGGTGTACTAAAATCTTAAATTTCGGAGAAATGTTAGAGAAATGTTATTTAAAAATTTGTAATTAGCAGAGGAATAAATTTTATTTATTTTAAAACTTGCACGTGCCTAAAGTCATCAAATATGTGCTCTAAAAAAATCATATTTCTTTTATATTAAAAAAAATTGGCCCAAGTTCCGTCAATGCTCCGGCTCCAAGAGAAGAACAACCGGGACCTGCAAAGAGCTTGGAATGCCTAGCACTTGATAAACTAATTAAATTTCGAAAGAAACAAAGTTAAACTGGCAACATTTAGCAACAGTACCTCCATTGAGCCACAGGACATATCACTGAGCAGGACATATCACTGAATGCGAAGACCTCCATTTGCAGAATACACTCCAAGAACCGCCCTCGTTGTAAAATTCTTTTTTTTTTTCCATCATAAACTAAGAATTCAGCCGTATCAGAAGACTGCTAATTAGGGTAAATTTGGAAGGGCTCTCTCTAGTTTCTCCAGCTTATGCAATTTCCAACTTAATCTCTCTTGAAAATGGCATTCTTGTTGTGTTGCATTTGGACTCAGTTTCACAATATTTCTAGAACTGCAAATAAATAAATTTCAAATGCAAATATTTGTATTCTATCCAATTTCACTTTTATGTATGCTTTTTTTTTTTTATAATGTCTTCTTATCTGACTTAGATGTTGGTTTTACTACTGGTTTCCTACTATTTTTTGTGATCGCAAGGATGTTGATGTACAAACAAATTCAATGGTAGTAAAGTTCTGTTGAATTATAAGAGTATCAGCCTGCTTACCTTGGCAACTGAGTAGGCTCTCTGTAAATTCTCCATACTTATCTCTGTCTCTGTTGAGAATGGGATAACTCTGATACCAATATTTCGAAATCAACGCCAATTGAAAGTGTTATAGAACTGCCTTATTTTGTGTAATACACGTCATTCTGCAGTTGCTCTTTGATCTTTAGAAAGAAAAGGGGAGCATGCATATCTTTGAACTTGATGCTTTCAAGCACACTGCACACAGTAAACTTTTCAACTCTAAAAGTGCAAGTTTTTGTGGTGATTGGTGACAGAAAGCTGTGATCTTGTGGACATATGATCCACTTGAAAGAGATGCAAAGCTTGTAAATGAAGCTCTGAAATCAAGGAAGAAAGGAATCAGGGAATTCCAAGTAATTGTTAAGATTGCATGTGCATCATTTCCTCATCATCTCGTTGCTGTAAGGAAGGCTTATTTCTCACTTTTTGACTGTTCACTTGAAAAGGACATCAGTTCAAATGTTTCTCTGCCAATACAAAAGGTATCTTCTCTTAATTAATAATAGGATATCATTTGTTAGTAATTTTATTATTAATGTCCCCTTTTGTCCTTGTCAAATAGTGTTTTAATTGGTAATATTTACTTATATTTGGTATTTGGAATCAATTTCAGGAGTGAAACAGAAAATTACCAAAAAGGAGGGACTTTCTGGAGCATATTACTTGAGACATGGGAGATTTCTAAAAAGCTCTACCAACGCGGCCCACAAGAAAGGAACAAAAAACTAATTTCCTACCCTTTTGCTGATGAGGAGAAGACCGGTACGGAGAAGTCCTACTAGCAATAGGAAACAAGAGTCAATTCGGCAGGGCCTATCTTTGGTAATTCATCTTCTCAATTCGGTGGGGGCCCGCGGGATAAGAAGCACTAGTCATTCGGCTAAAGAAAGGAAAGTAACGCACGGAGGCCTAAAAAAACAAGAAGAATTCGGCTTGCTTGTGGCAAAATGGTGGGGACCATGTGAGAGCCCGTAAAACCCTAATATTTTTTCCTAGGGTTTATTCCTCCTTAATTGCTTGTTTTTGCATTTTCTGGCTTAGAAATATTTTCTGAGAGGATTTTATGAGCAGTTATAGTTTTAAGATGATTTTTCTAGCATTGGAGAAATTTTAGAAAATTAAGAGTAAATGGTGGACGTGGGACCCACTAGTGCGATAAGTTCGGAAAAATTCGGCCAATAAGGTTAAGTTTCGGATACTGTTAAAAATTTATCGGGTGTTAAGAGATAAGTGGTGTGTGTGAAGTGATTGATGTGAGAGAGAAAAGAAAGATAGGAATGCATTTATGGAGGTGACACATGTCACTTTCTTATTGGTTACCTTTTAAGAAATACTATTCACAAATTTGACTTTCTTGACCAAAGGTTAAATATCTCAAAAAATTACAAAAAAACTCACTCTTCTCTCTTCCCTCTTGGCCGGCCATCCCAAGCTCCACAAGGAAGAAAGCTCTTCAAATTTTAAGCTTCCACTTGGTGCAAATCAACCAAAATCAATTGTTTCCATCCATTTCACTCCATAGGAACTTTGCTTCTAGTGTTAATAAGTGTATTGGTGAGGTTTGTTTGAAGATCAAAGGTGTCCAATATCCCTCTCTCTCTTGTTTCTTGGTAAGTGAAGCTTGAAACACCCTACTACCTCTAATGATGCTTAATTAGTGCTTAATGGAGGCATGAGAGTTGAAATATATGATTTGTTTCTTGATTTGGTTTGTTTTGGTGAAGTTTTTATTTTATTGGGAATTTTTCTGGTTTAATATGATCTTGATGTTGGGGGCTTGTATGATGAATTGTAATGGTTGGAAATGGCTCTAGTGGATGTGAAATGTGGTTAAATGCAATCAATTTTGGATTTGGTGTGAAATTGGAAAAGTTAGGGTTCTTGAACCCCAAATCTGTCCGGTTTTAGATCACTGGGTTAGAGGCCGAATTAGACTTTGCTCAAAACATGAAAGTTGTTGGTATTGATGTGATGTAGATGCCTGTAAAATTTCAGGTCATTTGGATTAATGTGGAATGAGATATGACGAAATTACTGTAGCTGTTCTGATTTGGACAGAATGCGAAAACTGCGATAGTAATTGGCCATTTTGACTGGAATTGGTATGGATTTTGGATTTGGTGTCTTCTGATGAATTGTAGCTGAGGGTCTTAGCTAACATATGCCTTTGGAATTTCGGCATTTTGACTTGTATGGACTGAGATATACCGATTACAGTTTTCTGTGTTTTGCAAACCTGTTTTGGTAATTCTGGTATAGTATTTGGCATTTTCGACCTAGTTAAGCTAGGAACTGGATTGAGTGGTCTTCTACATTATTGTAGCCCTGTTCCATAGCTTCGAAACGGTGGGTCTTACACCCCCAACCGATATTTGTAGTGAGAGTTGTACCATTACCGCATAATGAGTGTAAAACAGTTTTCTATTTGGGGCCAAGACTAAGGCCATTTTCTAAATTCTGGTTTGCTATTATGCTCATTTATGTATATGAAACCCTACTGGGGTTGTGTTTAGCGTTGCTATATGACTCGTTATCGAGTCTCATTGTATGTGTTATATGTTCTAGGGCTTGAAGGTAGTGCACGACGGCTTGGTGATCGTGGTACATGAAATACCACTTACTTGCTTGGTGAGTATACCACTCACTAAATTGTTATTATGTGGCTTTGTTAAATGTTTATGTGATGCCTTGAAGGCTTACTTGCATATTGGAATTGATTAAGGTGAGGGTGTACTTGACCGCCCTCACCTCTTTTGATATTGTCACTGAATGGCTACCGTTTTATTGCATTACTGAACTTGATATATTGGTTGATGAATTCCATTTCATGGAAACTGAATTGATGTCGTTTGGATGATGTCCAACGGCCTTATTGCATTACGGAGCTCAACCCCGTTTGGTAGTCAATTGGATCGAGCCGGCAAGGGCTTGGTCGTTAAGATTGAATTGCCACGGGGACTGTACTGGGGAACCTTGTGGTAATGAGACCCTTGGTTCCGGTAAACTCGAGTATTACCAAAATATTACTGAATGGAGTGCGGGCCCGGTTGGGGTATGATAGGTGGAAGGAATGGAAGTAAAGTGTGGTCTACGGTTTGGTACTTTTAACATTGACGGAGGGTCAATGGGGTTGGATCAAGATTACAAGCGTGGAATTGGGCTCTTGAGAGCCAACCGTATCCTTTTACCGTTTTGCTTTATCGCTTATTTGCGTACTTCAAATGAAAGTTCATGCTTATGTGACTTTGATCGCTTATTGGGTGGTATACCACTGGGCTTTAGCTCATTCCGTGTTATTTGTTTTCCTTACAGGCAAATGAGCACTTTTGGAAAGGTCATGATAGTTGAATGCAAGTTGAGCTCTTGTACATGTATTTTGATTAGCTCCTTGAGGGTGTTAACCCTAAGTGTATGGTTTCCCTTAATGGATGGCTTGTATTGGCCTAAATGCACTTGTATGATCTTATGAGATAACTTGTACGCCATTTGGCTTGTAAATGCTGATTTCCAATGTATATATATGTTTGGATAATGTTTGGTTGGATTTCGGAGTGCCACGACTTTCATTTTTTTTATTTTGTGCTTTTGGCTTATTTGCGGGCATTGCAATGTTCGGAACGTTATAGATTGACGTAAACTGTACCGTTAGTCCTGGCGAGAGCTGGGCAGGCAGTCCGCTAACCCCTCTGGTTCGCCTTAGGGGAAGGTGGGGCTGTCACAGGTGGTATCAGAGCCTAGGTTTGAATTAGCCTGGGTGTTATAGGAATGCTTGATCTGAGGGTTTATTGTTTATGGTTTTTAAGCTTATTGATTCTTATTTTTACACTTTTGGTGTAGGATGGACAGTTCCAGTGGACCTAGTGATGGCCCTGCGGCCAAGCGACCCCGTGTAGCGCTTCCGATGATTAAGTACCAGATCCGGCCAAAGGGGGCCGTTATTCGTTGGAGCCCGTTTAACCGTCTTCGGCGGTGCGCGTGTAAGGAGAAGTATGCTTACCCGAATGCCCTTGTTTTGGCAGTTGTGAAGGAAAGAAAGGAGCTGGCAAAAGCTAATGCCAAGCTTGAGGTTGAGGTGAATCAATTAAAGGCGGCCAATGAGGGGCAAGCCAAAAGGATTGAGGATCTGAAGTACGATGTACTAGAGGCGGAGGATAGAGTCGATGACCTCTGTGCCCAGCTGAGGGAGGCGCGTGAGAGCGAGTCTAAGAGGGCTCGGAAGGTGAGGACTCGAGCCGCTGCAATCCTAAACCTCTGTGCCGAGGTGGTGGAAGGAGTGAGCGACAAGGACTCCTGTGCGGGGTCTGAGGCTAGGGTTGGATCCACTCCGTCGAGTGGGTCTCATAGCTCATCTTCGGGCTAGGTTATGACTTCTAGAGTTGTTATAGATAGTTTTGGTCTTGTGTATAGGGCGGATAGGGATAGAGCCTTAGCTAACCGTTTTGGATGTAGAGTTAGCTACGTGTAAATTTCTTTTGATAGGCCTATCCTCAGGTGGATCTTTTGTGTACGTACGTGCTTTGGCCGTACTTGACTGACTGCTTGTATATATGTTTGGCTTGTATATATGTGTGCTTGTGATCTTGTTTGAAATGCATCGTTATGTGTTAAGTGGAAGTTTATTTGTTACTTACATGCTTTGTTACTGCTTTGGTTTAGTAATTTTGCCTAGACCAAGTATACCGTATGGAAGGAACACGGAGTGGTCGGGGACGTGGGCGCGGTATTAGGCAACCCACACCAGTTAGAGAAACGGGGGAAGCTTCTACTGAACCGAATCCTGAACCCCAGATAAACCCCAATGTTCAAATAGCTGCTGCTATGCAGCAAATGACCAACCTACTTGCACAAGTAGTGCAACAACAGGGCCAAAACCCAAACCCCAACCCCGGAAACCCTGGACATCATAATGAGAGTGAAGATAGAGCACTAGAACGTTTCCAAAAGTTCTCTCCGCCAAAGTTTATTGGGGGACCCGACCCTGACGTCGCCGAGAAGTGGCTTGAGAAAATGGTTGATATATTCGCGGCCCTACACTACCCGGACGAACGGCAGGTGACTTTTGCCGTTTTCCAACTCGAGGGAGCTGCCCGTTCCTGGTGGAACGTAATTAGACAGAAATGGGAGCGAGAGCAGACACCAAGGACGTGGGTGAACTTCATTCGGGAATTTAATGCCAAGTTTTTCCCTCCTCTAGTCCAGGAGAGGAAGGAGGACGAGTTTATCCGGCTCCGGCAAGGGGCTCAGACTGTGGCGGAGTACGAGAGCCAGTTTACCCGCCTGTCCAAATTCGCGCCTGAATTAATCATGACTGAGCAACGACGCGTGAGGCGCTTTATTCAGGGCTTGAACGTTGAGATCCAGAAGGACCTTGCGGCGGCTCAAATTACCACGTTTAGCGAGGCTATGGAAAAAGCCCAACGAGTGGAAAGTGCACGGCTACAGGTCCGAAACTTCCAGGCCAAGAAGCGTGGCTTTCCTGGGAGTACGTCTGGACAGGGTGAGAAGAGCACTCCCTCTAAGTTTGGACGGGGCATGGGTGGTGGTCGACAGTCCGGATCAGGCAGAGGGACTCCGTTCAGGGGTGGTCAAGCTGGGCGAGGACCGAGGGGAAACGTTCAGAGTAGCTCGGCTTCTGCACCTCGCGGTCCCTGTGGGCACTGTGGAAAGACAAACCACACCGAGGACAATTGCTGGAGGAAACTGGGGAAATGCCTGCGGTGTGGAAGTGCGGACCATCAACTGGCTACATGTCCGGTCCTGAAACAAGACGGAAAGGGGAGCCAACTACCGTCGAGGACCAATACTGGACCGGCCAAGGGAGACGGATCCAAACCAAAAGTTCCGGCTAGGGTATATTCCTTAGAGCCCCACCAGATCCCAGAGTCTTCCGAGGTGGTGGAAGGTACGATCCCTATATTCCACCGCTTTGCCAAAGTTTTAATTGATCCGGGTGCCACTCATTCGTTTGTTAACCCTAATTTCATGTGTGGCATCGATATAAAACCTGCTAGTTTACCATATGACTTAGAGGTTAGTACACCTACGGGGAATCAACGTTTGGTGACTAGTATAGTTTATAAGGATTGTGATGTATGGGTAGGTGAGCGGAGATTTTTAGGAGACCTGATTAGCTTGTCCATTAAAGGGTACGACGTGATTTTGGGAATGGACTGGTTAGCCAAATATAACGCCCAACTGGACTGTAAAACGAAAATAGTTGAATTTCGCATTCCTGGCGAGGCAACCTTAAGGTTGGATATAAGGGGTAGGTTAGCCTCATCTGCTCTCATTTCGGGCATTCGAGCTAGGAAACTGATAAGTAGAGGGGCGCGAGGCTATTTGGCCTTTCTAATTAATACCCCTACGGATAAGTTAAAAGTGGAAGACGTGGCCGTAGTGAGGGAATTTCCGGATGTGTTTCCTGATGAGTTAGTGGCCTTACCTCCGGAAAGGGAGATAGAATTCCGAATAGATCTTTTACCTGGAACCGCACCTATCTCCAAAACCCCTTACCGAATGGCACCCGCAGAACTAAAGGAGCTTAAGTTGCAATTGCAAGACCTTTTGGAGCGGGGATTCATCCACGAGAGTGAGTCTCCTTGGGGAGCTCCGGTCTTATTTGTGAAGAAAAAGGACGGAACGTTGAGGATGTGTATTGATTATAGGGGGTTGAACAACGTTACGATCAAGAACAAGTATCCACTGCCCCACATCGATGAGTTGTTTGACCAGCTGCAAGGAGCAGTGGTCTTCTCGAAGTTGGATCTCCGACAGGGATACTATCAGTTATTGATAAAGAAGGAGGACATCCCGAAAACTGCTTTCAACTCGAGATACGGGCATTACGAGTTCGCCGTTATGCCCTTTGGATTGACTAATGCTCCCGCCGCCTTCATGGACCTAATGCATAGGGTTTTCAAACCCTACCTGGACCGATTTGTCGTGGTGTTTATTGACGACATTTTGGTCTACTCTAAGTCACGCGAGGAGCACGAGGAGCATTTGAGAGTGGTGTTGCAGACATTGAAGGAACATCAGCTATACGCCAAGTTTAGCAAATGCGAGTTCTGGTTGGAGAAAGTGGCATTTCTAGGGCACGTGATCTCCCACGAAGGTATTGCAGTGGACCCGGCGAAGGTTGAGGCCGTGACAAATTGGAAGAGGCCAGAAACCCCCACGGAAATTCGTAGCTTCCTAGGGCTAGCGGGGTACTACCGAAGGTTCATTAAGGATTTTTCCAAACTGGCAGGACCTTTAACTGACTTGACAAAGAAACATGGCCAGTTTATTTGGAACGGCCGATGCGAAACGAATTTTCAGGAATTAAAGAAAAGATTGACCATGGCTCCGGTACTGGTCTTGCCAAATGGAGTGGACGGGTTTGCGGTATATGCGGACGCGTCGCGAGAGGGATTGGGATGTGTTTTGATGCAGAACCGGAATGTGATTGCTTTTGCCTCTAGGAAGTTGAAGCTTCACGAGCAGAACTATCCGACTCATGACCTAGAATTAGCCGCTGTTGTGTTTGCTTTGAAAAAGTGGAGGCACTACCTATATGGGGTGACCTTCGAAGTGTTTTCGGATCACAAGAGTCTTAGATATCTTTTCTCCCAGAAGGAACTGAACATGAGACAACGGCGATGGATGGAATTTCTGGAGGACTACGATTGTACAATCAACTACCATCCGGGAAAGGCAAATGTGGTAGCAGATGCCTTGAGTCGTAAAGTGCAAGTGGCAGGGCTAATGATCAAGGAATGGGATTTGCTAGAATCCGTGTGCGAGTGGAAACCCTGTCTTGGGAGCCATAAGGTGATATTTGGCAATATTAGGGTTACATCCACTCTACTGGAACGTATAAAAGAGGCGCAAGGCAAGGATTTGATGGTGCGGAAGTGGAGAGAGAAATTGGAAAAGGGAGAAACAACGGACTTCAATTTGAGTCCTGAGGGTCTTTTGAGATATCGGAACCGAATCGTAGTACCGAAGGAAGAGGTGTTGAAAGAGGAAATTCTGGAGGAAGCTCATAGGTCTAAGTATACAATCCATCCGGGTAGCAGCAAGATGTATCAAGACCTGAAGGGAACTTACTGGTGGGATAATATGAAAAGGGAAATCGCGCAGTACGTGCAGAAATGTCTTATTTGCCAGCAAGTGAAGGCAGAGCATCAAAAACCATCGGGTCTGTTACAACCCTTGGAGATACCCGAGTGGAAATGGGAAAACATCACAATGGACTTCGTATCCGGTTTACCGAGGACGCAAAGAGGACACGATGCCGTTTGGGTGATCGTGGATCGATTAACCAAGTCGGCCCATTTCTTGCCGGTGAACATGAAGTATTCAATGGATCAATTGGCCCGACTGTACATGGACGAAGTAGTAAGACTACACGGTGTTCCTGTGAGCATCGTTTCCGATCGGGATCCACGGTTTGTGTCGCGATTTTGGCAGAAGTTCCAAGAAACCCTGGGGACGAAACTTAATTTGAGCACAACCTATCACCCTCAGACGGATGGCCAGTCGGAACGGACGATTCAGACGCTAGAAGACATGCTACGAACTTGCATTCTGGACTTTGGAGGCAGTTGGGGTCAGCACATGACCTTGGTGGAGTTCGCGTACAACAATAGTTTCCATTCGTCAATTCAAATGGCTCCGTACGAAGCTCTCTACGGACGCAAGTGCCGCTCACCGATTTACTGGGATGAGGTTGGCGAAAAGAAGGCACTGGACCCGACAACTATTCCATGGATGGAAGAGGCTCACGAGAAGGTCAAGTTGATAAGGCAACGACTTCAAACCGCCCAGAGTCGCCAAAAGAGCTACGCGGATAACCGAAGGAAGGATTTGGAATTTGAAGTTGGAGATCAAGTATTTCTTAAGATCACACCCTTACGAAGTCTTACTGCGGGGAAAGGAAAGAAACTCCAACCACGGTACGTTGGACCCTACAAGATCCTTCAGAGGGTTGGAGCGGTCGCGTATCGATTGGAGCTACCGTCCAGTCTTTCTCGAATCCACAATGTATTTCACGTCTCGATGCTAAAGAAGTACCATCCTGACCCATCTCATGTTTTACAACCGGAAGATATCGAAGTAGATGAATCACTGGCCTATGAGGAGAAACCGGTTCAAGTACTCGATCGAAAAGTCAAAGAACTCAGAAACAAGAAGATTCCGTTAGTGAAAGTGCTTTGGAGAAACCACGGAGTGGAGGAAGCTACATGGGAGATGGAAGAGGAAATGCGAAAGAAATACCCAAACCTTTTCGGGAATTAAGGTGAGAAATTTCGAGGACGAAATTCTTTTAAGGGGGGGAGAGTGTGAGAGCCCGTAAAACCCTAATATTTTTTCCTAGGGTTTATTCCTCCTTAATTGCTTGTTTTTGCATTTTCTGGCTTAGAAATATTTTCTGAGAGGATTTTATGAGCAGTTATAGTTTTAAGATGATTTTTCTAGCATTGGAGAAATTTTAGAAAATTAAGAGTAAATGGTGGACGTGGGACCCACTAGTGCGATAAGTTCGGAAAAATTCGGCCAATAAGGTTAAGTTTCGGATACTGTTAAAAATTTATCGGGTGTTAAGAGATAAGTGGTGTGTGTGAAGTGATTGATGTGAGAGAGAAAAGAAAGATAGGAATGCATTTATGGAGGTGACACATGTCACTTTCTTATTGGTTACCTTTTAAGAAATACTATTCACAAATTTGACTTTCTTGACCAAAGGTTAAATATCTCAAAAAATTACAAAAAAACTCACTCTTCTCTCTTCCCTCTTGGCCGGCCATCCCAAGCTCCACAAGGAAGAAAGCTCTTCAAATTTTAAGCTTCCACTTGGTGCAAATCAACCAAAATCAATTGTTTCCATCCATTTCACTCCATAGGAACTTTGCTTCTAGTGTTAATAAGTGTATTGGTGAGGTTTGTTTGAAGATCAAAGGTGTCCAATATCCCTCTCTCTCTTGTTTCTTGGTAAGTGAAGCTTGAAACACCCTACTACCTCTAATGATGCTTAATTAGTGCTTAATGGAGGCATGAGAGTTGAAATATATGATTTGTTTCTTGATTTGGTTTGTTTTGGTGAAGTTTTTATTTTATTGGGAATTTTTCTGGTTTAATATGATCTTGATGTTGGGGGCTTGTATGATGAATTGTAATGGTTGGAAATGGCTCTAGTGGATGTGAAATGTGGTTAAATGCAATCAATTTTGGATTTGGTGTGAAATTGGAAAAGTTAGGGTTCTTGAACCCCAAATCTGTCCGGTTTTAGATCACTGGGTTAGAGGCCGAATTAGACTTTGCTCAAAACATGAAAGTTGTTGGTATTGATGTGATGTAGATGCCTGTAAAATTTCAGGTCATTTGGATTAATGTGGAATGAGATATGACGAAATTACTGTAGCTGTTCTGATTTGGACAGAATGCGAAAACTGCGATAGTAATTGGCCATTTTGACTGGAATTGGTATGGATTTTGGATTTGGTGTCTTCTGATGAATTGTAGCTGAGGGTCTTAGCTAACATATGCCTTTGGAATTTCGGCATTTTGACTTGTATGGACTGAGATATACCGATTACAGTTTTCTGTGTTTTGCAAACCTGTTTTGGTAATTCTGGTATAGTATTTGGCATTTTCGACCTAGTTAAGCTAGGAACTGGATTGAGTGGTCTTCTACATTATTGTAGCCCTGTTCCATAGCTTCGAAACGGTGGGTCTTACACCCCCAACCGATATTTGTAGTGAGAGTTGTACCATTACCGCATAATGAGTGTAAAACAGTTTTCTATTTGGGGCCAAGACTAAGGCCATTTTCTAAATTCTGGTTTGCTATTATGCTCATTTATGTATATGAAACCCTACTGGGGTTGTGTTTAGCGTTGCTATATGACTCGTTATCGAGTCTCATTGTATGTGTTATATGTTCTAGGGCTTGAAGGTAGTGCACGACGGCTTGGTGATCGTGGTACATGAAATACCACTTACTTGCTTGGTGAGTATACCACTCACTAAATTGTTATTATGTGGCTTTGTTAAATGTTTATGTGATGCCTTGAAGGCTTACTTGCATATTGGAATTGATTAAGGTGAGGGTGTACTTGACCGCCCTCACCTCTTTTGATATTGTCACTGAATGGCTACCGTTTTATTGCATTACTGAACTTGATATATTGGTTGATGAATTCCATTTCATGGAAACTGAATTGATGTCGTTTGGATGATGTCCAACGGCCTTATTGCATTACGGAGCTCAACCCCGTTTGGTAGTCAATTGGATCGAGCCGGCAAGGGCTTGGTCGTTAAGATTGAATTGCCACGGGGACTGTACTGGGGAACCTTGTGGTAATGAGACCCTTGGTTCCGGTAAACTCGAGTATTACCAAAATATTACTGAATGGAGTGCGGGCCCGGTTGGGGTATGATAGGTGGAAGGAATGGAAGTAAAGTGTGGTCTACGGTTTGGTACTTTTAACATTGACGGAGGGTCAATGGGGTTGGATCAAGATTACAAGCGTGGAATTGGGCTCTTGAGAGCCAACCGTATCCTTTTACCATTTTGCTTTATCGCTTATTTGCGTACTTCAAATGAAAGTTCATGCTTATGTGACTTTGATCGCTTATTGGGTGGTATACCACTGGGCTTTAGCTCATTCCGTGTTATTTGTTTTCCTTACAGGCAAATGAGCACTTTTGGAAAGGTCATGATAGTTGAATGCAAGTTGAGCTCTTGTACATGTATTTTGATTAGCTCCTTGAGGGTGTTAACCCTAAGTGTATGGTTTCCCTTAATGGATGGCTTGTATTGGCCTAAATGCACTTGTATGATCTTATGAGATAACTTGTACGCCATTTGGCTTGTAAATGCTGATTTCCAATGTATATATATGTTTGGATAATGTTTGGTTGGATTTCGGAGTGCCACGACTTTCGTTTTTTTTATTTTGTGCTTTTGGCTTATTTGCGGGCATTGCAATGTTCGGAACGTTATAGATTGACGTAAACTGTACCGTTAGTCCTGGCGAGAGCTGGGCAGGCAGTCCGCTAACCCCTCTGGTTCGCCTTAGGGGAAGGTGGGGCTGTCACAAAGAGGACAAGTTGATCTGAGTTTTGAGGGACCATAAGCAGGCAACAAGATGGACCATCGCCGATATCAAAGGAATTAGCCCCGCGGTATGTATGCATCGGATTCTACTCGAGGAGGGTGCTAAACCTATTCGGCAGGCTCAAAGGAGACTGAATCCCCTCATGATGGAGGTAGTGAAGAAAGAAATCTTGAAACTGCTGGAAATTGGGATAATCTTTGCAATATCAGATAGCCCCTGGGTGAATCCGGTACAGGTGGTCCCGAAAAAGGCAGGGTGATTGGTGGGTGTCAAACCAACAAAAATAAAATTCCTACTCTTAAGTCATGAATTAAGTCCACTATGGTACTGGAGCAGGGATTTAGGCTGTGCAATGGGTTACTAGCTTCACCCTGGTACCAGAGTTTGCTTGATCCGATATACCAAAGTATCTTAATTACATAAAAGATAAAATTCGAATATAGCAGTACGCAGGGTCGAATCCACAGGGATTTGAAAATTTATTTTGAATGAATGTAACATTAAATAAAAATAGGGGGGATTGATATGGAACTGTCTAATTTAATTGCTCAAATTAAAAATAAGACAATGGCAGATAAAATAAATAACAATAAATATAAAGTAAATTAACGGAAGGAAAATCTCTAGTCAAAGGTATAATCTCCACTAATGGTTCGAATCATTGATCACAGATGCAGAGATAAAATCTTTCATTTACAAATAAACTGGTTATGGTTGTCAACAAGCTCTGACAACCTGCCTAACCTTCCTGATTCGATAACCACAACAAGCTCTGTGGTTATTGCCCTAGCCAATTAAGCAGTCCTAAACACGCTATTAGGATTTAACCTATTGACAGCATTAATCATTAGACTAGCCACCAATTATAACCAATAAACACACACGCTCGATTTATTTAGGCTATATCATATATTTTCGCAACAACAATTCAAAAGTTTATACTATAATTGAATCATGTCACTTGTCACATGCACTAAAATTACCCAACAATTACGGATTGAGCACTCTTAGATGGCTGTTAATTACTCACACAATTAAACAGTGATTAAGTATTTAATTGCAAGAAATAATCATATGCATAAGTGAACAGGAAATATATAAATACTTGCAAATTAAAGAACGTAGGCAAATCAATTCGATCTCACAGTTTTGTCGAACCAAAGCTTCGATTTAACCTCTGACTAGATGAAGAAATTAGCCACTCCTCATAGTTGAATTGCAGCCAAAAGTACTACTCGAGTTCTTAATTGAAAAAGGAAAATAAATTGGGAAAAGGAAGGAAAAACGGAACGGAATAGAATGGCCTGCGTTGATTTTCAGAATCTTCTCCCTTTGCCCTTCTGTTTTCTCCTTTTTTTTTTTTAATCCTCTTTAGTTGAACCAGAGGTCTTGTTTTACCTAGCGTCCCCCCAGGGCTTCTTTAGCATTTCTTTCTTTTTTTTTTTCAAAAATGGGCCTTGTGTGCAATTGAAGCTCAATGGGATGCGGGCTTTCTACTGCATCAGTTGTACTGTTCTTTGCTGTAAACTAACCAAAAGCAAAAGCCCAAAACGCTTGCTAACTTGATGCAGTAACAATCATCAACCGAACAGGGCATTGTAGATGAATACTCCTTGATGGTTTCCACACCCCATTATCCCTAATGTAGCGGTTTTCAAGTATCAACTAAGAAACTTGTATCAAGATTTTCTTAATGGAATTTCCTCAATTAGGCTTCAATTTCTCCTTTTCTGCCTCAATTGACTTGAAGTTCCTAGAAATCACACAAAAATTCAAATATAAGTAGAATCTAGCAAATTATCACAACATTTGGTCAAAATAAAGGGGAAAATATTAATAAATAAACGGCCTAATTTGCGCATTAACAAATTCCCCCACACCAAGACAATGCTTGCCCTCAAGCATTCACTACCCAAAAATCACAGTCAAGATCCCAAATACTTGAATAGCTCCATAAACTTGCTCAAGTGTCACATCTTCTCAACAATTTCACCAAAATTAGGATGTTAAAAACTTGACAAAGCTCACATGGATAGCAGTGTATACACTCAACCACTCAAAATATGGAAAGGATGTTTTATCACTCAAATCAACAACATGGGATGATTTTACCATATGCTTGCTAATATATCAAATCTCCACCACTTTAATGAACTTTATACAAAAATCAAAGGGTCTTTTAATAAGGATGTAATGGGGCTTGGGTTAGATGTTAGACAAAATGGACCTTTAGGCTAATAATGTCAAAAGAAATACCAATAGCTCACTACATGAAATGAATCGCCCCTTTTTTTTTCAATCCCCTAACTCCAAGGCACATCAACAATCGAAGCCAACTCTACATAAGAACTTTCACACAGGCATCAACCCAACTTTCTCAACACTACTACAAGGACACTTCTATATTTTTTCTTTTTGTTTTTTTTGTTTTTTTTTTGTTTTTTGTTTTTTGTTTTTTGTTTTTTGTTTTTTGTTTTGTTTTTTTTTTTTGCAGCAAAACATAACTAAACTTGAAAGATAAACACAACTGCCAAATCCTTGTAGTTTTTTTTTTTTTGTCGAAACGATAGGATAATTTCATTATAGTAAGGGAACCATTTACAAGTGCGAGCAACGGCTCGAGAGAACTTCCTTTCCTCATCCACAATAATGCCTAAAGCATCAACACTTAATTTTCTACTATCTATCATATTTTCTTCCCTACTCAAGCAAAAGGAGCACATGCAAAACAGTCTTTTCACATTCACAATATCCTCCAGCAATGTAGCCATTCTGCTCCCCAAAGGCTGTGTTTTTGTTAGTTGTTTCAGCAGCTCCTTGTTGGCAAAATTGAGCCTGATTCTGCTCCACTGATATTGCGCAGCTTTACACAAGACTAGCTTTAAAGCTAGTGCATCATCTAGGCTTTGGTTCCCCAGGCTTCTTTCTTTCAGCTTCTATTCTGCAATCTTGGTGCCTGCAGTTGTTCTAACTGTGACTCCAATGCCTTGATTGTTTTGACCTTTCCTTGTAGCTGTTGACAGGTCCATGATCATAGCTCCCTGAGCTTCATTGCCTTGGCTTTGTTGATCATGCATGTGGGCTGTTTCTTCTGTACTCGTTCTATCTTTTGATTTCTCTACTTCCACTTGCTCCAGCCACTCTCTATGTGCTTTTTCTACTGTTCTCAGTGGTGATGATCTAGTTGAGCTCTCAAACTCCTTCTTATTCCTATCTTTCCATATTTGCCACAAGATATTCGCCGTCAAGCCAATATGTTCCTTCCCTTCTGGTCTTGCCCTTGCTTCTGAGATTCTAAGCCACCATCTTCTGAATTCACCCTGCTGTTCTTGAGCCCCCTCCCAGTGAATAGGTGATGCCTTCCAAATGTCCACCGTGTGGGGGCATGTTAGCAATAGATGTTCAATTGTTTCCTGTGCCTCTCCACAGGTTCTGCATATTGGATCTCCTATTCTTGTTCTTCTACTCACGACTTCTCTCACTGGTAAAGCTCCTTGTATACATTTCCAAATGAAGAGCTTGATTTTGTGCTTGATGTTGAGCTGCCAGAGTGTGTTCCACATCTGTGACACTTGCTGGCTCCCCTCTATATAACTCGAACCAGCTACCTCTGAAACACTCTTCCTTGCTTTCCTGTTGTTCTTCATTTGGATTTTGTAACCTGAATTGACCGTGTACTCCCCCCCTGCCTGTGGTTGCCAGTAATAGCTGTCTTCCCTCCCTGACAGACTTAGGGGGATACTTAGGATCCTCTCAGCATCATTTCTATTGAAGACTCTAAATATGATGTTCTTGTTCCATCTGTTGTGGCAAATGAGCTCATCCACTCTTTCCAAATCACAATTGTTTGGTTTAACTGTACTTGGCATTCCTGAGATTGTCTCTGGTATCCATTTATGCTCCCAGATTCGTGTATTCCTTCCATTGCCAATTCGCCTAATCAGTCCCTTATCCAGCAGACTTCTTGCTCCCATTAAGCCTTGCCAAATCCAGGAGGCACTTTTGGGGGGATTGCAATGAAGTATGGATTCCTTAGGGAAATATTTAGCTTTTAGCACCTTGCTCACAAGAAGGTTTGGCTTGGTGAGGATTCTCCATATCTGCTTCCCTAACATTGCTTTATTGAAAGCCTCAAGGTCCTTGAAACCAAGTCCTCCCTTATTCCTCTTTCGTGCCATTCTTTCCCAATAAGTCCAGTGCATTTTATTCCTACCACTTGTTTCTCCCCACCAGAAGTTGGCCATCAGAGCACTGATATCTTTGCAAAGTTTCCTTGATAGCTTGAAACATGACATGACATACGTTGGCATGGCCATAGCTACTGACTTTAGCATTACCTCTTTCCCTGCTGAGCTGAGGAACTTGCTTTTCCAGTTTTGAAGTCTTCTTTTGATGTTTTCTCGAACAAATCCAAATATCTGGTCTTTGGTTCTTGAAATCACCATCGGGAGGCCTAAATATTTTCCTTGCTTTGCCTCATTCATCCCTCCTAATGCTTGGCGTACTTCCTCCCTTTGATCACTGATCATGTTTCTGCTGAAAAATACAGCAGATTTGTCTAGATTGATCATTTGACCTGAGGCAGCTTCATAGATTTTAAGAATATTCATGATCTCAGTAGCTTGCTGCTTATCAGCTTTGCAAAAGATGAGGGAGTCATCAGCAAAGAAAAGATGGGTAAGTACAGGTCCTTGCCTGCTGATTTTCAGTCCCTGAATTCTATTACTCTCTTCAGCCTTCCTCAGCAAACTTGATAGTCATTCAGAGCAGATCAAGAATAAATAAGGGGACAGAGGGTCTCCCTGACGTATGCCTCTCCCTGGAGTCACAAAACCTTTTGGCTTCTCCATTGCAATTGAAGGAGTAAGTTACAATCTTCAAACAGCTATTGATCCATTTGATCCATACCAGACAGAAACCCATCTTTTCCATTATAGCCTGCAAAAAGTGCCACTCTACCCTATCATATGCTTTTGCCATGTCTAATTTGATTGCCATGTATCCATAGTTTCCTTGTCTTTTGTTTTTGAGGTAATGCATATATTCATGTGCAATCATCACATTGTCAAGGATCTGTCTATCTGGGATGAAGGCAGATTGAGTTTTGCTTATGCATTTATCCAGGACAGATTTCAGTCGATTAGCAAGGATTTTAGAAATGATTTTGTAGAGTACACTACAAAGACTGATAGGCCTATAGTTCTTCAAACTGGTTGGGTGCAAGATTTTAGGGATCAGGGATATGACAGTATGATTTACTGATTTAAGCATGTATCCGAATGAAAAGAAGGCTTTGATTGCAGGGATAACATCACATTTGATGGTACTCCAGAACCTTTGGAAGAACAAAGGGGTCATCCCATTTTGTCCTGGGGCTTTTTCAGAGTTCATAGAAAAAAGTGCTTCATGAATTTCCTCCTCCTCCACATCTTTAGTTAGTCTTTCATTCATTTCCTGGGTTATGGATTGAGGAATACCATCTAGAACTTCTGACATATCACCCCTCCTCCCACTGTTAAACAACTCCTAAAAAATTCTGAGATTTCAGCCACAACCTCCTCCTCATTTGTCGTCCATGAACCATTCTCTTTCTGCAAGGTTCTGATTCTGTTACTCACTCTTCTGTCTTTTACATAGGAGTGGAAAAACTTAGTATTCTTATCACCTTCCCTAAGCCAACTGATCCTAGCTTTTTGACACCAGAAATTTTCTTCCTCCCTATAAGCTGCTTTCAACTGGTCTTTTATGTGAGCTAGGATATCTTTCCTATTGGCAAAACTCGATTCCTTAACTCTATCAAAATCCTTTTTCAGATCAGTAATTCTTTGCCTAGAGTTTGCTTGGAAAGTATTCCTCCACTTCAAAAGCTCAATTCTGCAATTTTTAACCTTCCTAGTGACTTTGAACATTCTAGATCCTTGTTCTTCCTTACTCCAAGCTTTTTCTATTACCTGTTGGATCCCCTCCCTTTGGAGCCATCTTTTATCAAAATAAAATCTATTCTTTCTCCTCTCTTTCCCCGGGTCAGTATCTAGTAAAAGCATAGAATGGTCAGACGCAAAAGTGTCTATGTGCTGACATCTAGCCTTTCCAAAAGCTTGGAACCAATCCATATTACACAAGCATCTGTCCAACCTTTGTCTAACCTCTCCTTCATTATCCCAATGGTTGCTCCACATCCAAGGTTGTCCCTCAAACCCAATATCTATTAAGCTGTTCTGATCTATGAAGTCTCTAAAGTCCTCGAAACTTCTCTCCTGCCTTAGAACTCCTCCCCACTTCTCATCATTGGACAGAATGTCATTAAAATCCCCAGCAATTATGTATCTAGTTCCCCACAGATTTCTCCTATTACTTAGGACCCTCCATTGTTCTTTTCTGATCATAGGGTCACAGCTAGCATAAATCCCAATAAACCACCAGCTAACCTGAGTATCAGGGTCTTCTAACTTAGCTTCTATCGTGAAAGCAGATTTATACACCTCCAAGATGTTTGTATCCTGACTCCACAGCAGAGCCATACCACCTGCTTTGTTCATAGCTTCAACAGTCACATTACCATTACATCTTAAAACTCTAGTCAGTCTGTCTATCACATGCTTGCTATTCTTCGTCTCACTCAAGAAAATCAGGTTTGGAGAGGAGAGGTTATAAACCTCCCTCAGATGGGGAACTGTCAAGGGGCTCCCCACACCTTGACAGTTCCACACCAAAACTCTCATGATCCTTGAGGGGTCCCTTTCAGGCAGGTCCCCCTAACCTCTCCCTTTAGCTCAGCAGAATAGAATTCTAACATAGGTTTAGTCTTTTCCACTGGATTATATCAGAATTTGCTTCCTCCATCTCTTCATCCCTCAGCAAGACTTTCCTCTTACCAGCAATCGAGTGACTTGCTCCATTTTCATTTAACTCTTTCAAAGCTCTCCTGCTACTGGTTGGGGACTTCATTCTTCTAAACATCCTCTTAGCTTGTTTGTCCTTAGCCTCCTGTACCTTTCCAGTCACCATTGATTCCTGGTGGGTCACTAGTGCTCCTACAGATTCCTCATTGTCCACTAGTCCTTGATTTTGGTTCTGCATCTCTAACTCTCTATCCTCCTCCCTCACTTCCACTGCCATAGGGGACTGATTTTCTTCCTCAAATTGGATTACTAGTGGGAGACCAGGACCTCTCGTTTCTAGGTTCATGATGTCTTCACTACAATCTTGGGTTCCTCCCTTGTTTTCCTCAACTGATGGTGGGGCTCCCCTCCCCTGTTCTTCCTTCGCCTTCTCCCTTTCCTCCCTCCCTTTCTGCGAGCTATGGCCCTCCTTATCAGATGACAGCAGAGATTCTAACAGACTTTGATTCAAAAGGCTCCTGCTTCTATCTTGTTCAATCAATTCTCCTTCCTGGAATCTCCAATATCTTTTGTCACTCGAACCTTCACTCCTGGTAGTTTGTTTCTGGGGTGAGCTCCTAGTATTTCCAGCTCTCAACCAGGGCCCGTACTGGTGGCCTCCCATGCTTCCCCCTGTCACTCTCCTATCCTTACAAGACCTCTCACTGTGTCCTACTAACCCACAACTATAGTAAAAATCAGGACACCTCTCATACTTAAAAGCTATCCACTTCAAAGCTCCTGCAATCCTAACCACAGTACCCCTGAGCAGGGGTTTAGACAGGTCAACTAACGCTAAAATTTTCAAGTGCCTGCCCTCTTTCCCTCCATTCTGAGGGATTAGCACCTCTCTTACTTCTTTGAAAACAACCCCTATCTTGTTTCCTACCTCTTTAGAAAGCCAATGAACTGGCAAATTCCAGAGTTGCACCCAGAGGGGCGCAGTCATAAAGGCCCTATAATCCTCTTCTATCCCTTCCTTCCACCTATTTAGGACTAGCAGTTGATTATCCATTACCCAAGGACCACCCTCTATAATTCTTTCCTTATCAACTAGGCTAGGGATGTTGAACTGAAAAATATTTGGGCCAAGTTCCATCACTGTTATATTCCTAGGGTATCCCCAAGCAGCAGTTACAAAATTTTTTACCCCAGTAAAGTTGACTACTTTCTCACCTATAACTCTTCCTATCAGGCTTTCCTCGCAGGCTCTAACTCCCTGATGGAGATCTCCCAATTCTAAAGTGGCTCCGAGGAGCTCATTCCCCTCCAGAGAGAATTTTTTTAGGAGCTCAGCCAGATCTTCATCCATCGATAAAGTCAGATATTTCAGGATAGTATTCCACTCCACATCCAGGAGGAAAACCAGAATGTAGGAGGATCGGAACAGAAAAATTAAAACAAAACCAACAAGGAAAGCTTTCTGGTGTTTAGGTACGTCTACTAATAGGAAATGATGAGAAAAAGATGAAAAAAGATGAGGATGGCACACAAATAGAGTTCTCTAGTCGCATTACCTCTAAACATCAGACAGAGGAAGTAAAGGCACACAGAATCTCATTATACCTGTCAAACGCATTCCATAGTGTAGTTCCTTCTGTCGCTTGGACTTCTGCTTTCCATGCAACGTTCATCGATTGTGTTTGCTGCATTAATTAACCTTTGATTCCAGACAAGAATTGGAAGTGGAGATGTTTCAGAAAAGTGCGGGAGTGTTGGATTTTGAAAAAGTTTGATTTTGCTGCCTTTCCCACCAACGGGGAAAGTAGCTCCTATCCCAAGAGAGAGCACCTCAAGTTAGAGAGAGAAGTACCTTTACGTAGAGAGAGGAGCACGTCTGCCAAATCCTTGTAGCAATACTTGATAATTTTCACGCAATAAAACTCAGGCATCCTTGTGACTCAAGGTTCAATAATAAAGTTCAAATAAAAAGGCTTAGGGTGCAAATTTGGGTATCAGACAAAGAAACAGTCAAGGCTCAGATTGGTTAACTAGGTGAAATATGATCAAGGTAGGCTTTTAAAAAGTCAAAAGGGGTTAAACCTAATTGCCCTTCTCATATTAATGCGTCAAATTCAAACGTGGTCTCGACATGCATAACAAAGCAAGTTCTAGAATATCAAATCATGTATGATATCACTCATTCAAAGCAAATAGAGCAATTATAAATGTAATGCTCATTAGGCCCAAAAGCTCACAAAAAAAAAGTGAAAATATGTCAAATTTTTAAACACCCTTCATTTGAATCAATAGTCAAGAAAACACATTACTTGCACTAGCAATAGAATACCATTCACACTTGCATCTTGACTGAATTAATACGAATCTCAAAAAGTCTTGAAAAATCAGAAACTAGACGAATTAACTCAAAAACTGACCAAAAATACTTAAAATTTTTTCTCTTTTTCATTTCATTTTTTTTAAAAAAAACCAAACTAGAAATTAAAAACCAACATGATCTCCCTCCCCCACACCTAAACATTGCCTTGTCCTCAAGGAAAAAAATAAAAATAAAGTGTAGAAAGAAAGAAATACTCCCCTGAAGAAATACTAAGTTTCCGGTGGAAAAGGAGGCTGGAAACGAACGTGCTCGAAATAAGCTGCCAGGTTCTGACCCATGTGGGACAAACGTCGATCCATCTGTTGGCTCTACTCCATACGAGGACCGACTGCTCGGAGATTCTGCTGATGGTTGAAGGTTCGCTGCTGATCTAAGCGAGGGCCAACAGCTGCTACTTTATTTGATCCTACCTATCACAAAGAAATTATATCACATAAATCACTTTTAACAAATCAACAACACAATCAAACTACTAAAAACAATAACTCTTGGGTTGCCTCCCACGCAACACCTTTCTTTAATGTCTTTGGTTAGACAAAATAATGCTTCAATCAGAGGGTTCAGGCACTGCAAGGGCCACCTCCTCAACATTATTAACTTCAAATCCTTCATAAAAAGGTTTGAGACGATGACCATTAACCTTAAAAATCTTGTCAGTGTGAAGACTTTGAATTTCTACTGCACCATGAGGAAACACATTAGTCACAATAAAAGGTCTAATTCAATGAGAACGCAATTTACCAGGAAAAAGTTTAAATCTAGAGTGAAAAGAAATACTTTTTGACCAATACAAAAAATTTTCCTTGAAATTGCTTTATCATGAAATGCTTTTGTCTTTTCCTTATAAATGCTAGAACTCTCATATGCATCATTTCGGATTTCCTCCAACTCTTGTAATTGCAACTTCTTGTGTTCTCCAGTTTCATCCATTCTCATATTGTAATTTTTAACTGCCCAATATGCCCTATGTTCCAATTCCACAGGTAGATGACAAGGTTTGCCAAAAATTAATCGGTAAGGAGACATACCTATGGGGGTCTTAAAAGCTGTACGGTAAGCCCAAAGTGCATCATCTAAGCGCAAACTCCAATCCTTTCTATTGGGATTCACCGTCTTTTCAAGTATCGACTTAATTTCTTTATTGGAGATTTCTGCTTGACCACTAGTCTGTGGATGATAGGACGTAGAAACCCGGTGAGTGACTATGACAGCCCCACTTTCCCCTAAGGCGAACCAAAGAGGTTAGCGGACTGCGTGTCCAACTCTCGTTAGGACTAACGGTGCAGGCAAACACGATCTAAGACGTTCCGGAACATACAAACGCGCGTAAACAAGTCAAAATAAAAAAATAAAAAAAAATGAAACCGGAGCCGGCCATGAATAGTACCGGCCATGTCAGAACCCGGCCAAACATCACGCAAACATACACATCTTGAAGTTCAACATTTACATACCAAAATAGCATACAAAATTATCCCATAAGTTTATACATGTACGGTTGTAAATTACAATTCAACGATAGGTTGGGTCAAAATGAGTTTAGAGTTTTGTCCAAAATGAACTATTCAAAATATATTTGTACATAAGCTCAACTCGGCAATCCATATTCAACGCCTTTCCAAAAGTAATCAATTTCCTGTAAGGAAAATAAAGGCAACAGAAAAGGGTGAGATTACGCTCAATGAGGTACCAATCATATAGGCTAAAATCATGGCCTTTCACGTTAACCAGTCAGATACATATAGCAGATATAAAGGAAAGCAGTTAAACACAGTGATTAAAAGGGAAAGGATACAGGTGGCTCTCAAGAGCCAGATTTTCATTTGCAGTACTTGATCCAAACCCGTTGACTCTCCGTCAACGTACATAGAACCAACATATCCGTAGACTCCACTTTACACCAATTTCCGTCCACCAAATATACCCCTACCGGGCCCGAACTTCATTCAGTTCAGAAATGGTAATACTCGAGTATACCGGAATCAAGGGTCTCAATACCCAAAGATCCCAAAACTGACTACCGTGGTTCATTATCTAATCGACCAGACCCTTGCCGGCCCGACTCGAGTAACTAGCAACAGGTGTTGAGCTCAGAGGTCACAGAAAGGTCATTGGAGACAAGCTTCCAAACGACGTCAGAACAGATACAGATACAGATAACAGATAACAGATTCAGATTCGCACCAAAAATTGGCATATGAGCAGACAAGAGAACGAGTGTGATAAAGTACACCCTCGTCTCAAACAAAATAAACAGATAGTTCAGACGTTCATATCACAGATTGCATGTACAGAAACCGAGTTAACAAGTGAAGGGAGTGGTACACTCACCGATTCAAGTACAGATACTTCAAAAGTTTTCACTTCAGATTGGCTTTAATCGCCAAGAAACCCTAAACAAACCAAAGCAAAACAATTGAAGGTTTTACATCCAAAATCGAGTAAACAGAATGCATAAGTGAGGTTCGACTACTAGTCGTATGTCTCGCCAAATAATTACTAATGCAAGGGTGCAAAACATGATGTTTCTGGAAACAAAAGTAACAAGAGGACCTAGGGTTTGAATGACCCAAAAGCCCTTCATTTCTTTCAAAAGGCAACTCAAACCTAAAGAGACTAAACGGCCCAGAAATTTGGACAGCATTTCCCCTAAATTTGCTTACTTTTCCAACCATCATGGCTTCATTATTTTCTTCAATCAACCCCAACGTCATACGCAATATAAACTTATCACAACAGCCGTTCAATAGGCTCATAGTCATTCAAGTACAAGATTTAGCTAGGAAAATGACCGGAAATGAAAGTTAAGTTCTAAACCCAAAAAATAGTTTTTGACATCATTTAGCAGTTTTGGCACCATTGGCACTATGATTATCGGATGGAGGTACAAGATACACCGTTCCGAAGCAAAGCGATAGGGCTACAATGTTGAAGAAGGCCACTCAGTCCAGTTTGTAGTGCAACTAGGTCAAAAATTCAATATACTAAACCAGAACCGTAAAGACAGGTTAACAAACCGCATTCTGGTTAACGAACCGTAATTCAGGCTACCCAAGTCCAAATCAAGTGATTCCAAAGCCATCCGAAAGCTAAGACATCAGGATACATTTCCTTAGAAGACCTTAACAACCAGTTCAGAAGTATTCCCAGCCAAAATAACCAATTACAGAAGCAATTCTCAAGTTCGGGTGAAACCAGGGCAGCAGGGGTATTTCAGTCTTTTCACAGGCTACGCTACTCCGATTGGTCTGTACTTTTGCAGGCATCTCTAAAATGTCATTCCCTACAACTTTCATGTTTTAACCCAAGGCTAATTCGGCCTCTAACTATGATGAATAGTGCTGGGCAGAATGAAGGAAAATGAAACCCTAACTTTCCAATTTTTCTTCCAAAATAGAAATTTTCTGCAATTAACCACACTTTCCACCTTCTAGCTTCCTTAAATATCATTTCCAATCATCATACATGACCGCATAATAATAATCATATGAAAACAGAAAAATCACCAATAATTATAAAATTTCACCAATTCAACCAAAATCAAGATATAATCCATAAAATTTCATCTTAGACTACCACAAATCATGAATTAAACATCATTAGATGGAGGAGAGGGGTTCCTTCACTACTCACCTTAGCAATACAAGAGAAAGAGCAACCAATCACCTTAGCCTTCCAAACAACTCCACTAAACACCTCACAATCACTCACTTAAGGTTTTCTATGGAACAAAAGCAAGATTAAGTGGTTGATTTGGTAGATTTGAGCAAGATTGAAGCCAAAAACTTGAAGAGTTTTCTTTCTTTCTTTCTTGAGGGAGGGTCGGCCAAGCTTGCAGAAATTTGAGTGCTTTTTAGGTCAAAATTGAGTATTAGTAAAGGTAAGAAATAATGGTCAAAGTCCAAACTCGAATGAAAAATCGACACGTGGCACCTTTTAAGTTTAACACTTATCCTTTTGTCTCTCCAATACTAATCCATATTGGTAACTTCTAATTATCTCCTAACACCTAATAATTAAATCCCAATATCCCAAACTTAACCTAATTGACCAAATTTTACCGAACTTTCCGCACTAGCGGGTCCCACGTCCGATATACGTTCTTATTTTCTCAAAATCTAACCGATACTAGGAAAATCATCTAAAAACTATATTTACGCATAAAAATTATCTAGAAAATTTTCCTAATAACGAAAATACAGAAAACAAGCCATTAAATAAAATAAAACCTAGAAAATGAGAAAATTACGGGCTCTCACAGTGACGCCATATTTCTTCATTAATGCTTTCATTACTCAATTGCAGAAGTGTGTCCCTCAGTCACTGATAATTGCTCTTGGCGTGCCATACCTGGCAAAAATATGAGATTTAATAAAATCAACTACAACCTTAGCATTGTCAGTCCTAGTTGCCTTAGCCTCTATCCACTTTGAGACATAATCAACTGCAAGTAATATATACATATTACCAAAAGAGGAAGGAAATGGACCCATAAAATCTATATATCGAAAATTTCACAAACCAGTATAGGAGTAAGAGGCATTTGATCTCTATGGCTTAAATTACCTGTCTTTTGACAATTTGCACATGATTTACAAAATAAGTATGCATCACTAAACAAAGTTGGCCAAAATAAACCACATTCTAAAACCTTTCTTGTAGTTCGCTTAGGGCCAAAATGTCCACCACACGCATATGAGTGACAAAAAGATAAAATTGATGGAACCTCTTCTTCAGACACATACCTGCAAATAATTTGGTCAGAACAATATTTCCACAAGTATGGTTCATCCCACACATAATATTTAACATCACTTTTAATTTTTTCCTTTTGAGATCTAGACAAATCATTAGGTAGCGTTCTAGTAACAAGATAATTCACTAAATCAGCATACCAGGGAGTTGTCTTTTGAACTACAAAAAGATGCTCATCTGGAAAATTATCCTTCAAGGGAGCAGGTCCTTCACTATTGATCAAACGACTGAGGTGATCAGCAACCATATTTTCAGCACCCCTTTTGTCTTTAATTTTCAAATCAAATTCTTGGAGTAGGAGAATCCACCTTATAAGTCGTGGTTTGGCCTCTTTCTTGTTGAGCAAATATTTCAAAGCTGCATGGTCAGAATAAATAATGACTTTAGTGCCAAGTAAATAAGAACGGAATTTTTCTAAAGCAAAAACAATAGCTAAAAGCTCCTTTTCCGTAGTCGAATAATTGCACTGGGCACCATCCAGGGTCCTCGAGGCATAATAAATGACATAAGAAGCTCTGCCCTCTTTCTGGCCGAATACTGCACCAATAGCAAAATTGCTGGCATCACACATTATTTCGAAAGGAAGACTCCAGTTTGGTGGTCGAACCACTGGTGCTGAAGTCAATGATTCTTTGAGCGTGTCAAATGCACTCTTGCAATTATCATCAAAATGAAATACCACATCCTTTTGAAGTAATTTGCATAGAGGATGGGATATCTTTGAAAAATCTTTGATGAAACACCTATAAAAACCTGCATGGCCAAGAAAAGAGCGAACTTCCCGCACACTTGCGGGGTAAGGTAAACATTTGATAATTTCTACCTTAACCTTATCTACCTCAATTCCTTTAGCAGATACCACATGGCCTAAAATTATGCTTTGGTCTACCATAAAATGGCATTTCTCATAATTTAAGACAAGATTAGTCTCAATGCACCTTTTAAGAATTTTTGTGAGGTTAGTTAAACATTCATCAAAAGAATTACCATAGACAGTAAAATCATCCATAAACACTTCTATAATATTCTTCACATAATCAGAAAATATACTAACCATACACCTTTGGAATGTAGCAGGCGCATTACAAAGACCAAAAGGCATTCGTCTATAGGCAAATGTACCAAAAGGGCAAGTAAATGTGGTTTTCTCTTGATCTTCAGGCGCTACTGGAATTTGTAGAAAACCTGAAAAACCATCAAGACAGCAATAATGAGATTTTCCTGCCAACCTTTCCAACATCTGATCAATAAAAGGCAATGGAAAATGATCTTTACGAGTTAATGCATTTAATTTTCTAAAATCGGTACAAACTCTCCACCCATTTTGAACTCGAGTGGGCACTAACTCACCTTTAGGATTTTCAATAACAGTAATTCCTGTCTTTTTAGGAACTACTTGAATAGGACTTACCCACTTACTATCCGAAATGGGATAGATTATACTTGTGTCAAGAAGTTTTAAAACTTCTTTCTTCACTACCTCCATCATTGGTGGGTTCAATCTCCTTTGAGCCTCTCTCGAAGGCTTAGCACCATCTTCTAACAAGATGCGGTGCATGCAAGTGGCTGGACTTAATCCTTTTATGTCAGCCACTGTCCATCCTATTGTCTCCTTGTGGTCCTTCAACACCCGAATTAGTTTTTCTTCCTCTAAAGCAGTTAATTTACTGGAAATTATTACTGGGAGTGTATCTCCATCTCCCAAGAATGCATACTTTAAATTATCCGGTAACAACTTTAATTCCACCTTCGGGGCTTGCACAATAGATGACAAAAGCTGTGAATGAGACAAAGGTAATTCCAAGTAAGACACATTGAAAAATTCTGGACAAAGAGAATTCAATTCAAAAATAACTTCTTGCAATTCAAAAGGAAAAACAAACTTCCCTTTTATCTTTTGCAAATTTCCTGACAGAGACCAGTAGAAATAGCAACTTTCAACGCATCGTCATTATTAAATTCAAAATTTTGCTGCGCCAAAGAATCAATTACATCTATAACAAAAACAGAATGAGATTCACCAGGATATTTCATGGCATCATAAATACTAAATTTAATAACATCACCATCAAATTCCATAGTCAATGTGCCAGTGAAAACATCAATTTTTGTTCTAGCAGTTTTCAAAAATGGTCTCCCTAATAGTATTGAAGATGAATTAGAATTATCATCCTCCATATCAAGCACATAAAAATCTGCAGGAAAAATCAAATTATCAATTTGCACTAAAATATCCTCCGAAACTCCATCAGGATAGGCATTTGATCGATCAGCCAGTTGAATTATTATGTCTGTCTCTTTTAAAGGCCCAACGTTCATCAAATTATAAATAGAACGAGGCACAACATTTATCGAAGCACCCAAATCCAACATGGCTTTTTCAATTTTAATATTGCCTATTTTGCAAGGGACAGTAAACATACCCGGGTCCTTGCATTTAGGAAGCAATTTTTTCTACAAAACTGCCGAGACATTTTCTCCCATATGCACTTTCTCGTTTCCTTTCAAATTTTTCTTACCAGTGCATAACTATTTCAAAAATTTAGCATATCTAGAAATTTACTTAATTGCATCTAAAAGAGAGATATTTACCTCAACTTTTCGAAAAGTGTCCAAAATCTCCTGTTTTTGCTCTTGCTTTTTGGACTTTGCCAGTTGACTAGGAAATGGAGGCGGAGGTGTAACCACTTGTGTTGATTTTTCTCCAAAATCTGGTTGTTCCAAGGCCCTAGGTTGAGACACATTCCCCTCTTTTTCGAGTTCTTCCTCGATTGCTTGTTCAGAAATTCTCTTGCTCGGCTCAGGCAACTCTTTGCCACTTTTTAATGTGATGGCACTGGCATTTTGCTTGGGGTTAACAATTGTCTGCGAGGGTAGCTTTCCAGATAATTGGGACTCCAATCTATTGACTGTGGAAGCTAACTGGCTCATTTGATTCTCCAAATTATGAATGCTAGTTTTCGTCTCCTGTTGAAATTGTTGAGTGTTAGTAGCCAAAGATTTCACAATGTCCTCAAGTGACATACCTGATTTAGGAGCAGATTGTTGCTGTAAAAGTTGAGGTCTAGGTTGATATTGTGGCTGTTGTGGAAATCCTGGTGGCCTTGCTGCATAACTGAAATTAGGATGATCCCTCCATCCTGGATTATAGGTGTTTGCATAGGGATCATACCGCCTCTGAGGTGGTCCTGGAAATCCAACTGCATTAGCCTGCTCAGTCGAATCATCTTGGAGTGTGGGGCACATATCTGTTGGATGACTCGAACCATAGCAGATTCCACATGTTTTCAATTGCTGCATTTGTCCTATAGCTAACTTTTCAACCAAAGAAGTTAAACAATCTAATCTTTGCTTTATTGAAAAATTACTTACCTCATTGACTCTACGAGTTGTGTTATCCTGCCTGTCTCCAAATTGTTGAGCATTTGCAGCCATACTCGATATCAAACTTCTTGCCTCCGTGGGTGTTTTATTCACTAAGGAGCCCCCACTAGCAGCATCAATAATTCTTCTGTCAGTTTGGGACAGACCCTCATAAAAATACTGGATGAGGAGTTGGTCAGGAATTTGATGATGAGGACAACTAGCACATAGTTGCTTGAATCTTTCCTAATATTCATGTAGAGTCTCTCCATTGAATTGTCGAATTCCACAGATGTCTTTCCTAATGCTTGCAGCTCGGGATGCAGGAAAGAATTTTTCTAGGAAATGCTTCTTCATGTCTGTCCATGTGGATATTGACCCAGAGGGCAGATAATAGAGCCAATCCTTAGCTTTATCGGCTAAGGAAAATGGAAAGGCTCTTAATTTAATTTGCTCCTCTGTGACTCCCTAAGGTTTTATTGTCGAGCAAACCACATAGAATTCTTTGAGATGCTTGTGGGGATCGTCACCTGGTAAGCCATGAAAAGAAGGAAGTAAATGGATTAGTCCAAATTTTAACTCAAATGCAACCTCTAATGTAGGATAAGTAATGCATAGAGGCTGTTGATTTAAATCTGGTGCAGCCAATTCTCTCAATGTCCGTTCATTAGCCATGGTGCTATTTATCTCTTCCGTCTCACTAAATGAATCCACAAAATCTACTACTGAATTATGTCCAGTAGATGAGGAGGATGCCTCTGCTCGTTCTCTTGTTGCTTTTCTCAATGCATGAGCAGTCTTCTCTATCTCAGGATTATATTGCAGTTCACCTGTACGAGAAGATCTAGGCATAAACCAGTAACAATAAAAATAAAAATAAAAAAAATAAACAAAGAAAATAAAATTCAAAGAAAATAAATTTATTTTGACACTAAGTCCCCGGCAATGGTGCCAAAATTTGGTGGGTATCAAACGCAAAAATAAAATTCCTACTCTTAAGTCACAAATTAAGTCCACTATGATACTGGAGCAGGGACTTTGGCTGTGCAATGGGTTACTAACTTCACCCTGGTGCCAGAGTTTGCTTGATCCGATATATCAAAGTATCTTAATTACGTAAAAAATAAAATTCGAATATAGAAGTGAGCAGGGTCGAATCCACAGGGACTTGGGAATTTATTTTGAATGAATGTAACATTAAATAAAAATAGGGGGGGATTGATATGGAACTGTCTAATTTAATTGCTCAAATTGAAAATAAGACAATGGCAGATAAAATAAATAACAATAAATATAAAGTAAATTAACGGAAGGAAAATCTCTAGTCAAAGGTATAATCTCCACTAATGGTTCGAATCATTGATCACAGATGCAGAGATAAAATCTTTCATTTACAAATAAACTGGTTATGGTTGTCAACAAGCTCTGACAACCTGCCTAACCTTCCTGATTCGATAACCACAACAAGCTCTGTGGTTATTGCCCTAGCCAATTAAGCAGTCCTAAACACGCTATTAGGATTTAACCTATTGACAGCATTAATCATTAGACTAGCCACCAATTATAACCAATAAACACACACGCTCGATTTATTTAGGCTATATCATATATTTTCGCAACAACAATTCAAAAGTTTATACTATAATTGAATCATGTCACTTGTCACATGCACTAAAATTACCCAACAATTACGGATTGAGCACTCTTAGATGGCTGTTAATTACTCACACAATTAAACAGTGATTAAGTATTTAATTGCAAGAAATAATCATATGCATAAGTGAACAGGAAATATATAAATACTTGCAAATTAAAGAACGTAGGCAAATCAATTCGATCTCACAGTTTTGTCGAACCAAAGCTTCGATTTAACCTCTGACTAGATGAAGAAATTAGCCACTCCTCATAGTTGAATTGCAGCCAAAAGTACTACTCGAGTTCTTAATTGAAAAAGGAAAATAAATTGGGAAAAGGAAGGAAAAACGGAACGGAATAGAATGGCTTGCGTTGATTTTCAGAGTCTTCTCCCTTTGTCCTTCTGTTTTCTCCTTTTTTTTTTTTAATCCTCTTTAGTTGAACCAGAGGTCTTGTTTTACCTAGCGTCCCCCCAGGGCTTCTTTAGCGTTTCTTTCTTTTTTTTTCCAAAAATGGGCCTCGTGTGCAATTGAAGCTCAATGGGATGCGGGCTTTCTACTGCATCAGTTGTACTGTTCTTTGCTGTAAACTAACCAAAAGCAAAAGCCCAAAACGCTTGCTAACTTGATGCAGTAACAATCATCAACCGAACAGGGCATTGTAGGTGAATACTCCTGGATGGTTTCCACACCCCATCATCCCTGATGTAGCGGTTTTCAAGTATCAACTAAGAAACTTGTATCAAGATTTTCTTAATGGAATTTTCTCAATTAGGCTTCAATTTCTCCTTTTCTGCCTCAATTGACTTGAAGTTCCTAGAAATCACACGAAAATTCAAATATAAGTAGAATCTAGCAAATTATCACAACATTTGGTCAAAATAAAGGGGAAAATATTAACAAATAAACTGCTTAATTTGCGCATTAACAATGATGGTGGAGTCAAATCAAGAGGGTGAGCTCGTACTAGTTCGAAAGCCTACCGGGTGGCAGCAGTGTATAGATTATAGGAAGTTGAACGCCGTCACGAAAAAGGATCATTTTCCCCTTCCTTTCATTGATCAAATGGTAGAGCGATTAGCAGGTCGAGCTTACTGTTATTTTTTGGATGGATTTTCAGGTTATTTCCAAATTGCTATCACACCCGAGGACCAGGAGAAGACAACTTTCACGTGCCCTTTTAGAACATTTACATATCGAAGGATGCCATTTGGGTTATGCAGTGCACCTGCTACCTTCCAACGCTGTATGGTAAGTTTCTTTTCGGAGTATGTTGAGAAGATTATTGAGATTTTTATGGATGATTTCAGTGTGTATGGGGAAAGTTTCGATAACTGTCTAGATAACCTGAAATTAATTTTGGTTAGGTGTATAGAAACTAATCTTATGTTCAATTGGAAAAAATGCCATTTTATGGTCGAACACGGGATAGTTTTGGGTCATATAGTGTCGTCTAAGGGTATTGACATTGATAAAGCGAAAATAGATGTTATATCTACTTTACCTTACCCAGCGAGTGTGCGGGAAGTGCGTTCTTTCTTGATCACGCAGGTTTCTACAGAAGATTTATCAAAGATTTCTCGAAAATTGGAGTGCCCCTGTTCCAAATTTTGCAAAAAGAGATGTCCTTCGAGTTTAATGAAGCATGTATGAAGGTGATTGATAGGTTAAAGGAACTATTGATCTCTTCACCCATTATCCAACCGTCCGATTGGAACCTACCATTCGAGATCATGTGCGACGCCAGCGATTATGCAGTAGGCACAGTGCTGGGTCAAAGAGTGGGGAAAGCAGCCCATGCTATATACTACGCATCTCGAGCCCTGAACGGAGCTCAATTAAACTATTCAACCACCGAAAAGAAGCTTTTAGTTGTTATTTTTGCTTTAGAGAAATTTCGGTCCTATTTACTAGGTGCTAAGGTTATTATTTTCTCTAATCATGCAGCCCTGCGGTATCTGTTGACTAAGAAAGAGGCAAAACCGCGACTTATAAGGTGGATACTGTTGCTACAAGAGTTTGGCATGGAGATCAGAAACAAGAAAGGGATCGAAAATCTGGTAGCAGATCACTTGAGTCGAGTACAAGTCACCGAGGACGACCTCCCACTGAGAGAAACTTTCCCCGATGAGCTCTTATTTTCTGTTAATTTATCCCTGCCTTGGTATGCAGATTTCGTTAATTTTCTAGTCACTGACAAGTTTCCTGCAGGATGGCCTAAGGCAAAGAGGGACAAGTTAAGGAGTGATGCAAAGTCTTACATCTGGGATGACCCTTACCTCTGGAAGCGTGGTGCCGACCAAATCATTCGTAGATGTGTAAGTGAAAATGAATTCCAGTCTATTTTAGATTATTGTCACTCTTTTGCGTGTGGAGGTCACTTTGGACCAAAGAGGACGGCTCATAAGGTTCTAGAGAGTGGATTCTATTGGCCGACCCTCTTTAAGGATGCCTACTCATTTTGTAAGTCATGTGATAAGTGTTAACGAGTAGGTAATATTTCGCGTAGGGATCAAATGACCAAAACCCTAATGATTTTTGTTGAGATTTTTGACGTTTGGGGTATTGACTTTATGGGTCCTTTTCCTTCGTCTTATGGTTTTCTATATATATTGCTTGCCGTAGACTATGTTTCGAAATGGGTGGAAGCAAAGTCCACCCGTACTAATAATTCCAAAGTGGTTGCAGAATTTTTCAAATCTAATATTTTTGTCCGATTTGGGATGCCACGAGCAATAGTAAATGATCGGGTACCCATTTCTGCAACAAGATGATTGCTACACTTTTCAGGAGATACGGTGTCTTGCACAAAGTCTCCACTTCCTACCATCCTCAGACAAACGTTCAGGCAGAAGCATCAAATCGAGAGATCAAGTCGATTTTGGAGAAGATGGTTTGACCCGATAGGAAGGATTGGAGTATGAGACTTGAAGATGCCTTATGGGCATATAGAACGGCGTACAAGAAACCAATCGGCATGTCCCCTTATCGTTTCGTATTTGGGAAGCCATGTCACCTCCCCGTCAAGTTTTAGCATAGAGCATTTTGGATGGTCAAGCAATGCAATATGGATATTGAGGAGGGCGGAATTTAAAGAAAGTTGCAATTACAAGAATTGAAGGAGATTCGCAACGAAACCTACGAGAATGCTGTGATTTATAAGGAGAAAAATAAGATATTTCATGACCAACAGGTTTCTAGGAAGACGTTCAAATGTGGGCAAAAAGTTCTATTGTACCACTCGAAATTGAAGTTATTCCCAGGTAAGTTACGTTCTCGTTGGATCGGTCCCTTCGTTGTAACTAATGTTTTTGATTATGGTGCAGTGGAGATCCAGAGTTTAAGGACGGAAAAGAAATTTGTGGTGAATGGTCATCGTCTCAAGCCATATTATGATGGGGCTCCAGTTGAACGGGTGGAGACGATGAATTTGGAAGACCTGATTTGCTTGGTTTAAGCAAATTATGGGCTATGTCTAGCCAAAAACACTAAAGAAAGGCGCTCTTTTGGGAGGCAACCCGAATATTAGTTTTATTATTTTTAGTGGTTCATTTCTTTCGTTTTGTCGTTTCCCCGTTGGGTAGTATCAATATTAATATTTTCTCCACTGTGATTAGGAAGTGAAATCTTGGCGTGACCACGCGGTGTTTGTGCCTCCTGAGGTCAGTGGGTGTTTTGTGATCTTGGCATGCCCACGCGGTGTTCGACGACCCAAGGCATGAATTCAAAAAAAAATATTTATTTATTTATTTATTTATTATTATTATTATTATTATTATTACTATCATTAAAATAAAAAAAGAAAAGATTATTTTCGTTTTAAACCCTTAAAAAAAATAAATAATAATATTTAAAAAATAAAAATAAAAAAAATTTTCAAGGAAATTTTTTTTTCTTTTTAAACCTTAAGTTTTTGTTTTCTTTTCAAAAATTCAGAATTTCGAAATACAAATTCGGAAAATGAAGAGACAAGGTTTTGAAAAAAAAAACTCTTTCTTTTTCTTTTTTTTTTTTCCTTCTTTTCTTTCTTTCTCTTTTCTTCCTTTTTTCTTCCTTTTCTTCCCTGCTGCCTCGCTTCCCCCTTTCCCTTTTCCCCTTCGACCGACATCCCTTGCAACCGCCGCGCCTCGCCATCAACGCCGCCATCACCACCACTTCGGCCATCTCCACCAGCGGCCAACCTCGTGCGCCACCAGCTCTGCCGTCTCCCTCATCGACGCCCGCCGCTGACTGGCACGCCGCAACCGATAGCGCGCCGTTGCCATCGCGCCCCCTCACCAGCTAGCCCGTTGCACTTCACCAGCTCACAAGCTTGCCGCCTGCTCGCCGCAAACCCACGCTGCTGCCGCCCGCAACCGCTAACTTGACGACCTCCATCAGCACCACCACCTGAGCTGCGCGTGGCTCTTGCCTCTGCCGGCCTCTCCTGCAACCTCGAACACGCTTACCGCCGCCCATACCAAGCGTCGCTTCCTTCACCACCAGCTCCACGGCTGCGCACATCTCCTCCATTGCCGCACGTCACCACCTGTCCAATTTAGACAGGTGGAGGTATTGTAATCTCCTCCTCGATTAGCATAAATTGCTGGAATTTGTGTTTGGATTTCTTGATGGATAAAAGAAGGTGATGATTTGGCATTTTCTGGGGTTAATTTTGGACCGAATTGGGTATAATTGTTGCTATATGCGGGAATATTTTCTGATATTTATTGAATTATTGGGCATTTGATTTAGTTTTTCCCTGCGCATCCACCGGTGGTACTGGTGTGGGTAGTTTACATCATATTTGTTACTCCTGTGCTATTGGCTGTCTCATTGACTACTGGGCATTTTTATTGAGTCGTTTCTGTCCAACTTCTGAACTGCTGCTGTTGGAATTGCCAATTTCTTGGGTCATTTGCTACTTTTAGCAGGTCGAATTGGTTAATTGACTGTCCAATTGGGGACAGTTGTTGAGATTTTGGTTGGAATTGTGTCCAATTGTTGCGATTTGTTGTTTTGAGTAGACACTGGCATCACTTTTAGTTTGTTTGAGTGGTTGTTTTGGTGCATTATTGGGATTGTGTCCTAGTATTGTGGGTACTTTTCTGCGTTCATTTGTTGAATTGGGATATGAAGGTGCCATTTGCATTTGCCGGTTGAAGTAGTTGCCTCTATTTGCCTTGTTTGGGGGATATTGTGCCAATTGCTCTGCTTATTCTGTTTGGGTACATCTAGTGAGATTGTTAGGCTGATTTTCTTCTGCTTTAGTCTTAATTGGGGCCACCAGTGGTTATTGCTTGCACTTGCTGTCTTGTTTGGGTAATTTTTATAGCCTGTGGGTGCTTGAATTGTGCTTTCTATTAATTGGGTCACCTGCTAGCTACCATGGTCAAACCACGATCTTCCTCTTCTAGGTCTAGGACCCCTCGGACCCCTCCACCCCAGCACTCCATTCCCGCCTTTGACCCCTCGCACGACCCTTCCTCCTCTGGGAGGAGGGCTCGCCCTGAGCGACAAAAAGGCGTCCATATCTCTGACCCTGTACATTTTGGGGGTCATTTGGACTTCACCAGGGCAGCCGACAAGCGGCGATATACTGCGGCCTGTGAACGGCGGATTATCCCATGCCATTATCGGGACACCGTCACCTTGGGCCTCCTAAATATTCGAGTTGGTTTTGACGAGTTGATTGAGGCCATTGGGTGGCTTCCCTATTCTCGTATTACTGACCACCCGGCATTTGTTGAGTTGGTTAGGGAGTTCTATGCCACATTTGAGTTCGACCTCCCCACGGGTTACACAGTTTCTACCCCTAATGTTATTCATTTTCGTTTAATGGGTCAGGAGTTTCACCATTCCATAACTAACTTCAATCTGGCCCTTGGTTTTATTGATCCAGCCTATGCCGAGTCTCGTGAGTATGCCAAGAGTGCACGCGACTATGTCCAGCCCTTTTTCTCCAGCTATCGCCATATTTGGGAGGAGATGTCCGTAAATAGGGATAACTATGACCCTCATCTATTTAAGGGTTCTTATCTAAAGGGCCCAGCGTCTCGCTATATCCACCGTTTCTTGGCCTATAGTTTCTCGGGTAGGCGAGATAGTTCGGGTATTCTGTCTAAACCCGAATTTTTCTTTATATGGTATATGCATAACAATATTAAGGTTAACCTTGGGTGCTGGCTCGCTTCTCAGTTCAAGTCTATTTTACCTAAAAAGAAGCGCCCCTTGATTCTTGGGTCCTACATTACTCACTTGGCTATTAATTTGCATGTACTTGATATTTCTAACCATGATTTGCATATAACCTGTCAAATGGAACCCTTGGATATCCTGTGTTTAGAGAAAATGGGCTTAGTTCGGGAGGGCGACGACGGTTGGGAAGTTGTTCCCCCGGGGCCGCTCCGGCCCCCCCTCGGTCATCTTTTGCCCGAGCTTCCACGGATGGCGGCGACCCCGGCCCGTCTACCTTCGCACCGCCCCCTTCCGCCCCAACGGCCGACGATTGGACCCAACTCTGGAACACCGTTGAGAGACTGGAGACTCGCGTGACCCACATTGGGATCAACTTGCATAGCATGGCGCAGAATCTGGCTGCATTTATGCAACATGTGGGCATTGCTCCTCAGTTCGCGCCCGATCCACGCCTGTTTTGACGATTTCAGGGAAGTGCTGTTGCCCTTCTCCTTCCTTTTTGCTATCACATTATCACATTGAGGGCAATGTGTGACTTAGGTGTGGGGGGGTCAGTTTGGGTGCTAGTATTTCCAGTTTCCAGTTTTTGGGTGTTTTCCCTTTGTTTTCAGTTTAGGTGTTTTTCCTTTGTTCTTTTTGGGTGTTTTTCCCTTGCTGTTATCTTGGTGAATGTTTTGGCAGCTCACTCTTTTATTGCTAGTTGTAGTTTTCTCTATGAATTGAGTTTCGGTGGCAAGTAAGAGCATACTGTTCTGGTGAAAATTTTGAGTTTAAACGACTTGGTGCAGTTTATGGCTAACTTGTTTAGGCAATGTAAATATTTTGCTGACATTGTTGTGTGGATTGGTCTCCTGTTGACCTTAGTTCTCCATATTTAGGACATGACGTAGGCTATGATATTTGGTATTTTGGTGTTCTATGGTGAATAACATATGGCTATTCTCCGCTATTGTCGTCACCTAGTAACCGGGAGTCTTCACCACAAGTGTTGGCTCTCGCGTCAAAAGGTGGCGATATCTATGAGTAAGTAGTCCTGGAGCTGTGAAAAGTTGAGTAACTAGGCTCTTTCATCTAAAAATGTCAAAGTTCACGTCAAAAGACTTGAATACCTTAGGACTAAACATTATTTGTTCAATCCAAAAAAAAGAGAAAAAAAAAAGATCAGATGTGGGAAATATGTTGGTCTATGATCATGTTTGCCCGCCGATCCTTGGTTCTCAATGTTGAGATTTTGGTTGCCAGTTGACTTAATTACTGACTGCTGCTAGTTAATATTTGGATGTCCTAGACGAGTTAGCCATGAATTGGACGGGTCTATGAACTTAGGAGCTAACCGGGAGAGATATGTCTTGATACTTAGCCACTAAAACTTGATTTCGGTATAAGCACAGCTGGCAATGATAATGTGAAAGCTAGCCATTGTTGAGTTGAGATGTCGCCATGCTTGAGGGCAAGCATGATTCAGGTGTGGGGGGAATTGATAGGGTATCATTTGTTAGTAATTTATTATTAATGTCCCCTTTTGTCCTTGCCAAATAGTGTCTTAATTGGTAATATTTACTTATATTTGGTATTTAGAATCAATTTCAGGAGTGAAGCAGAAAATTACCAAAAAGGAGGGACTTTATGGAGCATATTACTTGAGACATGGGAGATTTCTAAAAAGCTCTATCAACACGGCCCACAAGAAAGGAACAAAAAACTAATTTCCTACCCTTCTGTTGATGAGGAGAAGACTGGTACGGAGAAGTCCTACTAGCAATAGGAAACAAGAGTCAATTCGGCAGGGCCTATCCTTGGTAATTCATCTTCTCAATTCGGTGGGGGCCCGCGGGATAAGAAGCACTAGTCATTCGGCTAAAGAAAGGAAAGTAACGCACGGAGGCCTAAAAAAACAAGAAGAATTCGGCTTGCTTGTGGCAAAATGGTGGGGACCACGGAAGATAGGAAAAGCATTAGTCATCTTTGGCTTTAAGAAGGGAACAGACGGATAGGTGGGGGGAACACTAGCTCTTAGGATAGTTTTAGTTTTAGTTTTTCTTTTCCTTTCCCTTTGTCAGACATACGCCAACTGTTCGACAATATTCCCCAACGGGAAAGACATATTTTATTCCTTACTTTCTAGTAAAAAAAAAAAAGAACGCAATGCCTTCGCAATCAATTAATTTGCATGGAGATTTAATTATGCGGCGTGGCTAAGCCTTCCATCTAGTCAAGGGTCAATTCGATGGCGCAGTCCCGAAAATCTGTGAGATCTAATTAGTTTTCACGCGTTCCTCAATTTATTAATATTTGCACGTTGTCTGCTTGAATTTTCATGGGATTATTTTATTAATTGGATGTCAAGGGCCCGATGTTCAATGTGATTTATTAATCTCGTGCCAATTTAGTCAATTAAATCCGTAATTGTTTGATTGATTAATATTAGTGGCAACTGGTGTGTTTACACATTAGGGGAACGTGTAATCTAATTTAAATAACCCTCGTAGTGTGTTATTGATTAGGGTTAGGTTTTTCTAGTTATTAATGCAATTGAAAAATTAATTCCTACGATCGTACCTAGGAGTATTTTCTGGTTAGGGGTGATCAACAGTCGTACCTTGGTCTTCTATAAATTAAGGAAAAATTGGTTGTTAGAGTTCATCGGCGACTATAACTAGCCTATTAATGAATTAAGTGAACCTCTCTTGCATCAATAATCGGATAAATGGACTGTGTCTGAGTAGTTGTATCCTTGGCTAGAATTTAACTATTCTTGATTTAATTCTTGCTACATTCGTGCTAGTTAATTATTCATTTTTTGTTTTATTGCTTAATTATTTTTAGTTTCATTCCGATAAAATCCCCCTTTACCAATTGGAATTTAAAAGAGACAAATACCCCCAGTCCCTGAGGAGACGACCCTACTTACCGCTGTCTACTGTTTAGTAATTTTTGTCAACTAGTTAATTCTGGTATATCGGATTAAGCAAACTCTTCGAGAACAGGGTGAATCAAGTAACCCATTGCACATCTAGAGTCCCTGCTCCAGTACCTAGGATTAATTATTGACTGCTTTTAGTGGTAGTTAGGTTATTATTATTATTATTGCACAAGCTCGACGACCTGTTAATTAATTTGCTTTGAATTATGTGAACACAGATGCTATTATGTGCACTCCGCACTCAGTATTATAGCATATAGGTAGAGCATGTATTGGTAATGAAGCCAATGTCCACATTAGCGATATTACTTCTGTTGGTATCTTGTGCATTTTGAGGCAGACTGCTATTCACTTTGGAAGATCCGTTGATAATCCAATCAATTACTGTCATTGAGCATATTTACATAGCTCAGAACACATTTTAACCTTATGTTGTAAGTTACACATTAATAATGCTCCTAATTACTATTTCATCTGGACTTCCACAGATACTTGTTCGACTTATAAGTTCATACAGATTTAACAAAGAAGTAGTGAATTCTAGTGTTGCTAATTCAGAGGCAGCTACTCTACATGATGCAATTCAAACGGGGCAGTTGGATCATGATGATCTAGTTTGGATACTCAGCACTAGAAACTATTTTCAGCTTAGAGAAACTTTCAAGTGCTAGAAGAATAAATATGGGAGTTCAATAGAACAGGTTCATCTTCCTATGCTAGTAATGAGTTTCTTATCTTTTTTTTTTCCCTTTTTTTAATATGTCTAACTTCTGTATTTGTCCTCTAAACTCGACCTGTCTTGTGCACAAATATCTTGTCAGGATATTATGGCTTCTGGCAAAGGCACTTTGGAGTCTATTTTGAAAGTGGCTATTTGGTGCATAGACGCCCTAGAAAAGCACTTTGCAGAGGTAATAATACATTTATGCTTTCATCAACGGTTCTGCTCTGCACTATTATTGAAGTGATTATTCTATGCAAATGGTACATCTTGAGCTTATGAATCGGCCTTTTGCTTTTTTCTCTTTCTTGTCTCATAAGGTAAACATGTCTCAAATGTAATGATTTCGTGAGCAGTATAGTGATATGTAAAGATGCTGTTCTTATGTCTCTAGATTGCTATTAATTCTCAATTTTTAAAAATGTGCATTCAACTATTTTCAACACTGAAGCAATGTATCTTGATATCTGCAGCAATGCTTATTAAGTATAAGCTCAAAGAAAACTTTATTATATGTTACATTCTCTGCTTCACTTTTCTTTTCCCCACTACTTGTAGTGGTAATGCAACGCGAAGCATCTAGCTGGTGAAAGGAGCCTAAAAGCCTTTCATGTGGTTGGAATTTATTCAGATGAAACATTTGGGATTACCCATATTTCATAGATACCCGTTCTTTTGACGATGGAAAATACAGAAGCTAAGGTTTTTAAGGCTATTAGCTATAAATTCAGCAAACAAATGTGCCTCTGTATCAATTCATTGATTAACTTAATTGACTACATGATCATCATAGTTTGAAATGCACTCATAGTTGCCAGAATTGTTCATCTTAGTATAGGAAGTTAGAGCATTGGTTGCGCTGGTGAAGAAAATAGTTGTGCTTCTTGTCTTGATTAGACTTACAAGTCCGAAATCTTGCTGGAGTTCATGCCCATCGATAATTTATTCACTTTTAAAATTCCTTTCTCAACTTAGTCTCTCTCATATCACCACCAGCAAGGTTAATCTCTCTCTCTCTGTCTCTCTCTCTATGCACGCATGTTTGGAGCAGGTTTGGAGAAAATCTGTTACACCGCTCTGGAAGTATAGGCTTCATTCTGAATAATTGATCTTCAATTTCCATTCGTTTTTATTGAAATGGAGACTTAACTCTTGCAAGATACAGAAAGTTGTGAACTTTGACTCACGGTTCTATTGTGAAAATTTCTGATCCAAAAAGTAAAAAGCTTGATCGAATATTCTTCTTATAGATCACATTTACCTTGCAATTTCCTTTGATTAAAACACATCAGGTGATTAGAGCTTCGATCATTGGCCTCCGGATTGATGAGGATTCTCTGACCAGAGCTATTGTAACTCGAGCAGAGATTGATATGATGAAAGTTAGAGGAGAATATTTCAACATGCACAAAAGCAGTCTTGATAATGCAATCATTGGTGACACATCAGGGCACTACAAGAACTTCTTAATGACGTTTCTGGGTGCAGAGGCCCCGTCCTGGGATTGGACACGTGGCAGTCCAGGTATGGCCGAGTTGGGCCTTAGCCCCAGGCTCCTGGCAGCCGTCCTGGGCCGCGCTGCTGCTAGGGCTCCGGAAGGGACAGGGGACCATCCCGCAGAGGTCGGAGGAAATCCCCCTCAGCGCGGAATAGGGACTATACCGGGCAAGTCCCGAAACGTACGGAGGTCGGACTCCCAAGAAGGTATAAATGGTAATGCACGCCACTTACACAAGGTACGCTCACTATTGGCGAACGACTCTCGACTGTTTACTCCCGTGAATTGGACTCACCGGAAAACTAACTTGACCGTCGGAGTGCCCTCTGGAACAACCCCCGGGCCCCCTTTGCTAGTTCATTCTTGTTTGTCTTGCAGGTTTGGAACCAGCTCGTCCATCAGCATGTCGAGCTCATCCGATCAGCTCGGTCCGGGGAAGCTCAGCGCTTCTTTAATTGGCGTCGTCTGTGGGAATCGTAAGGTAATCAAGATTGTGTTGATGGCAAGAACGCGATCCAAGCGAACGATAGAGAGCACCAGCCCTGGAGGCGGTGAGGGATCCCAGCGAATGGAGGCTGAGGCGGCCCGGGGCGCCGGGGGCTCAGCCCTTTCAGGAGAGAGGAGGCAGCAGATCTTCCAATTCGTAACGGAGAATCTCCCCATGCTGGAAGACATAATCCGGCAGGCGAAGGAGGGGGAAGGGGCTGGAGGCGTGCAGACCTCCAAGGCGAGGGACAAGGGAAAGGAGCCCCAGCTCGTCCCCTCCGAGGATGAGTTGCGGGATCAACCTCCTAGGAGGAAACGGCCGCGGACCCCCCTCGTCCGCGGGCCTCGGTGGTCGGAGACAGCGAGAGGAACTCCAGCGGTCGGACTGTGGGGAGCTGTCCAAGAGACCCTTCCCCACGAAAACCCACGGGGAACGGGCTCGAGCGCTCTCCTGCTCGATCTGTTAAGAGCCGGCCGCGTGACCCCCATCAGTGGAAACCTGTCCGAGATGAACTCGAACAGATCATGCGGCCGTAACTGTATGACGACAATTACGCGACCTCACCCTTTACCCGGGAAAAAGAGGACTACCCGCTACCCCGGAGATTCAAGATCCCCAGCATCGAGATGTACGATGCCTCGACCGACCCGGAGGACCACCTCTCGGTCTTCCTGACACACATGTGCCTGCAAACTGCGGCGGACGAGATCCGCTGCAAGACCTTCCCCATGTTCCTGAAGGGGAAAGCCCGGCTTTGGTTCCAAGGCCTGGCCCCGGGGACTATCCGGAGTTTTTCCGAGTTGGCCAGGCAATTTGTCGCCCAATTCGTCTCCTCCAAAACTTACTCAAAGAACGCGACCCACCTGATGATAATCAGGCAGAGGTCCGACGAGTCACTGAGAACTTTCATGACCCACTTTAACACGGAGAGCTTACAGGTCAGGGACAAGGACGAAAAGGTGGTCATGGCTGCCTTTATGAACGGGCTCAGGGTGGAGGACCTCTTCTACAAGTTGGCTGAGCAGCCCCCGCAAATCTGGAAGAGCTCTTAAAAAGGGCGCACGCGGCCGCCAATGTCGAGGAAGCAACTCGCCTGAAGAAAGAGTCAGATCGCGGTCTCGGGGATCGGAGAGGACGGGAAAACCACCCTGAGAACAAGGACGGCCCGGCCAAAAAGAACGTCTTTGACCGGCTCACGAGGGAAAAAGCCCCTGCTCCGCCACCACTCCCGGAGAAGGGCTACACCCCCCTGACACAGCCTAGAGCCCAAATCTTGGCTGTTATGGAGGCGGAAAGCCTGGGAGACCGGCCGCCCAAGATGGGGACACCTCGGAACAAAAGAAACCAGGACCGGTACTGCGCCTTCCACCACGACGTGGGACACGATACGGAGGGATGCTGGACCCTGCGGAAGGAGATCGAAGATCTGATCCAACACGATTTCCTGGAATGGTTCGTGCGGCAAGGTCGCCCAGGCCAGGAGTCCGGACGCACCTACCGCAGAGATCGGGGTGAAGGCCAGCGGCGCGACCGCCTTGAGCGGCGTGACGCGTCCGGGAATCACGAGGCCATCGTGATAGACATTATCACCAACAACCACTGGGTAAAGAAGGTGTACGCCGACCAAGGAAGTGCAGTTGATATTATGTTCTATCGGGTGTTCAAGGAGTTCGGCTTAGAGCACGGGCAGCTGACCCCGGTTCGAACACCCCTGATGAGCTTCACCGGGCCGCCTGTCAACCCGGAAGGCATGATCACCTTGATGGTCACGGTAGGACAGGCCCCCAAATGCCGGACCATCCCAGGTAATTTCGTGGTAGTCAAGCAGCCATCCCCGTACAATGTGTTCCTGGGTCGGCCTGCCTTGAACGCCCTCCGAGCTATACCCTCCACGCTCCACCTTAGCGTCAAATTCCCCACCTCGGGAGGGATAGCCGACGTGCGTGGTGATCCCGAGGTGGCCAGAGCGTGTTACTTGGCCATGCTTCGGGGGCAGGAGAAGCTGGTCGCCCAGACGGGCTGCTTGGAGCCCTACATCCCGGGTGAGGAGGCTCGGCAGCTGGGCACCGAGGACGAGGTCGAGGAGTTCCCCCTGAGGGAAGATCGGCCTGACCAGGTAATCCGCATCGGCAAGCTGCTGCCTCCTGAGGAGAAGAAAGATTTGAAGGCCCTATTGAGGGAATATTCCCAAGTCTTCGCCTGGTCAGTTAATGACATGCCCGAGATCCCGACCGACCTTGCAGTACACCACCTCAACGTGAATCCCCGCTTCAAGACAGTGAAGCAGATAAAGAGGAGTTTCGCCCAGAAAGGAATGAGGTGATCAAAAAGGAGGTCGGGAAACTGCTGGAGTCCCAGATCATCCTAGAGGTCTACTATTCAACCTGGTTAGCCAACCCGGTGCTGGTAAAGAAGGAGGATCAGACCTGGAGGATGTGTGTGGATTTCACGGATCTCAACAAAGCTTGCCCAAAGGACTACTTTCCTCTACCAAGAATCGACAGGTTAGTAGATTCTATTGTGGGATTTGATGTTTTGTACTTTCTGGATACCTTTAAGGGGTACCACCAGATAGAGATGGCTGAGGAGGACCGGGAAAAGACCTCCTTCATCATAGAGGAAGGAACCTACTACTACCGGACTATGCCGTTTGGCTTGAAGAATGCGGGAGCTACCTACCAGCGCTTGGTCAATAAACTGTTCCAGAATCAGATCGGCAGGAGCATGGAGGTCTACGTGGATGACATGATCGTCAAGAGTCGAACTGATCAGCAGCTCGTCCCCGACCTGAGGGAAATCTTGGGCATCCTGCGGGAGAGCCGGACGCGGCTGAATCCGAAAAAATGTACCTTCGGGGTCAGGTCGGGAAGGTTCTTAGGATTCCTGGTGTCTCGGGACGGGATCCGGGCCAACCCGGATAAGCTCCAAGCTATCATGGACATGGCACCCCCAAGGAACGTGAAGGAGGTCCAGCGGCTCACAGGAAGGATGGCTGCCCTGAACAGATTCCCCTCGCGCTCCGCGGTCAGGGGGCTGCCCTTCTTTAATGTCCTAAAAGCGCCTAAAGACTTCCAATGGACGGAGGAGTGCCAGAGAGCTTTCGCCGACCTGAAGGCATACTTAGCAGAGCTACCCACCCTGACCGCCCTGGAGCAGGGGGAGACCCTGTTCCTATACCTGTCTGCTTGCAACAAAGCCGTTAGCGCGGTCTTGGTGCGGGAGGACAGGGGGGTTCAGAGGCCTATATACTATGTCAACCGTGCTTTACAAGGGCCGGAGACGCGATACACGCCGGCTGAGAAGTTGGTCCTAGCCTTGGTGCATGCTGCCCGCAAGCTCCGGCCTTATTTCCAGGCCCACAGCATCGTCATCGTGACCGATCAGCCCTTACGGCAGATACTTGCCAAGCCCGAGGTCTCGGGTCCGATGACCAAGTGGGCCATCGAGCTGGCCGAACATGACATCGCTATCAGCCTCGCACAGCCATCAAGGCTTAGGCCTTGGCAGACTTCCTTGCTGAGGGGGCCAACTTGACCCTAACCGAACTAAGCCCTCTGCGCGAGGATGTACGGCTGAGGAAGCCATGGGTGTTGTTCGTAGACGGGGCCTCCAGCAAGGAAGGAAGCGGAGCAGGTCTGCTGCTCATCTCGCCAACCGGGGAAGAGTTGACCTATGCTCTCCGGTTTGACTTTCCCGCATCTAACAATGAGGCTGAGTATGAGGCCCTATTGACGGGGTTGCGGATAGCCCACCAGATGGGTATAACCGCGATCAAAGTCCGGAGCGACTCTCAGCTCGTTGTCCTCCAAGTCCGCGGGGAATACGAGGTCAAGGAGGAGATCATGAAGAAATATCTGGCCAAGGTGCAGGAGGCAATAGCCCCGTTTGATACCTTTGAAATTGAGCGGGTGCCAAGATCGCAAAACAAGCTTGCAGACGCCCTGTCAAAGCTGGCATCCTCCTCGTTTGCGCACCTGAACAAGGAAGTTTTGGTAGAGGTGGTAAAGCAGAAAAGTATCGACCAAATCTAGATCCTGGCTATAGACAGCTCGGCCACCTGGATGACCCCATTAGTAAATTTCCTCAGCTCGGGTGCCCTCCCTAAGAACAAAACCGAGGCTCGCCGGATCCAACTCAGAGCTGTCAAGTACGCCTACACTGGGGGAACCCTCTACAGGAGGTCATACTTATCTCCCTGGCTAAAGTGCGTGACTCCCGAGGAAGGTGACTACGTCCTTCGCGAAATCCATGAAGGGATATGTGCGGCACATGTGGGGTCCCGGATATTGGCCAAAAAGTGCATTCTCTTGGGCTATACTGGCCCTCCGTCTTCCCAGATGCCGCAGAACTGGTACAGAAATGCCGAGCCTGCCAGGTGCACGCCCCACTGCGCCACCAGCCAGCTCGAGAAATGATCCCCATCCACAGTCCCTGGCCCTTCGCTCAATGGGGGGTAGACCTTCTGGGTCCCTTCCCCCGAGTCCCGGGGAGATATGAGCACCTCGTGGTGGCCATAGACTATTTCACGAAATAGATGGAAGTAGAGCCCCTGGTCTCTATCTCTGGGAGGGCAATTCAGAAGTTCTTCTGGAGGAATATAGTCTGCCGCTTCGGGATCCCGCATGTCTTAATATCAGACAACGAGCGCCAATTCGCAGAAAACCCCTTCAAGAGCTGGTGCGCTGAGCTCGGGATCAATCAGCACTTTACATCGGTCGGCCATCCCCAAGCCAACGGCCAGGTGGAAAATGCCAATCGAACCATCCTCCAAGGATTGAAAACTAGGCTGGAACTGGCCCAGTCTAACTGGTTGGATGAACTCCCTAGTGTCCTCTAGGCTTACCACACTACGCCCAGAACGGCAACCCACGAGACCCCGTTCTCTCTGACTTACGGAGTAGAAGCGGTGGTACCCGCGGAGATTGGTCTCCCCTAGCCCCGGACACAGAACTTTGTTGCGTCATCCAATGAGGAAGAGCTGAGGTGCAACTTGGACATGCTGGAGGCTAAGCGTGAGGAAGCGGCGGTACGAATAGCTAAGTACAAAGGCCAGCTCGCCGCTATCATAACGCCAGAGTGAGAACCATACAGTACCAGCCGGGGAACCTTGTCCTAAGGAAGAACTCGGTCAGCCGAGCTCATGGCTCCAACAAGCTTGACCCGAATTGGGAAGGCCCATACAAGGTCCTTGAGGCGAGCCGAACTGGCTACTGCAAGCTCGCGAAAATAGATGGATCAGAGGTACCCCGCACTTGGCACTTCTCCAATCTGCGACTGTTTGTAGCATAGGTTAGACTAGGGTGTTCGGTTGTCTGTTTTTTGGAATCCGAATTTCAATTTCATCATTCAATAAATGCTCGACTTTCAAGTTTTAATTTCATTTGTACTTGTTTGCCTTTTAAGTTTGAATCTTATACTAGCACACTTAGCGTTCCCTCACTAAATGTCCTAGTGGGGGGCTAAGAGTTAGTAATGGATGCGGGATGCCTTTGAGAGTGCGGGAGTGCTCGACCCCAGGAGGTCGGCACGACTGGAAAACTGTGAAAGATTCTGAAAATTCCACGCTCGGCCTCGAGAGGTCGGCGGACGCCATTGCGAAGTGCGATGCTCGACCCCGAGAGGTCGGCAAGGGTTAAAGCTTGGGAATCTGAGAGCTCGACGCTCGGCCACGAGAGGTCGGCGTGGAGTGGACTATTCTGGGCCTGATGGGATTCAAGGTTCGACGCTCGACCCAGGAGGTCGGCGGGAAAAATCCTTAAGGTTTGGTGTTCAGCCCCAAGAGGCTGGCACGTTGCTTTGGTAGGACGGCGTGGTGCTCGACCCGGGAGGTCGGCACAGGGTTTCGACAATCTGGTTGCCTCTAATGATTTAGTTGTTAGATTAACGGGGGTATATATTTGGTGCTCGACCCAGGAGGTCGGCACATGGCTTTGGTTGCTAGAGTTGGGCGCAGGCAAGAGTTGCGAGAAAATTTCCTTCAAGTTTCATATATGAATTCAAAACCTATCTATTACAAAGCTTCCAAGTCGCCTATCTATTACAAAGCTCCCAAGTCGCCTATCTATTACAAAGCTTCCAAGTCGCCTCTCTGTTACAGAGCCTACCGAGCCACAAAAGGAGAACAGTTCGGACACTCTTCTTCTTGCTGGTAACCTGCTTGGAGCAGGGGCTGAAGGTACACCTTAAGCATGTTGAGAGGCGTATGGTGAAGGCTATTCAGGAACCCAGAAGCAGGGGAGCCTTCCATCTCAGATGGACCTTCAAGAGCATTTTCAATTGGAGCATGGTCACATCCTTATAACAAGATGGAAAGGGTTTCTGGAGTGGTCGCCGCCCTAGGCTACCGGCTCCTTGCCGGGAGCTCTGTCGGGAGCCTCGTTCTCCTCCAGGGGAACCTCCACCAGGTCGGCTCCCACATCACTCCTGCCCGCTAGCTCCTTCAAGGCATACCCCTTGCAATACCCGTCAAAGAGCCAGTCTACCTTCTCCTCGGCTTTAGAGTTTTACTCCTTGAAAGCGGCCAAGTCGAAGCCAGGCAGGCCGAGTTCCTTGACCTTGTCTAGGGCTCGGGTGAAGCCGATCTGGAGGATGGGCTCGTTGAGGAGGGCGACGTCCTCGGCAAACTGTTCGGAGGAGATGTACTTCCGGACTGCCTTCTTTCGCTCCCGGCTGACGGTGCCGGAGAGCTCGATGGCGTGGTCTTCCTTCAGCTTGGCCACGCCGGCCTTCTCTTGGTCGAGCTCCGACCTGGCCGAGACGAGTTGGACTTGAGCCGTCTCCAGCCCTTTCTCGGCCTTGTCCAGTTTGGCCTTAAGGGAGTCCACCTCCTTAAGGGCCTGGGTAAGCCTCTGCTCTGTCTCCCGATTCTTCTTTCACAATTTCTCCAAGTTGGGAGACAGCTCGGAGAAACGGGTCGCCAGGGCAGCACCAGCGGCGTTGGCCTGAGGAGGAGGGAAAACTGGTCAGCGCATTGCGCTGTCTAGTCCAAACACAGAGGCACAACTGGCCCAATAGCTGGAAAACTTACTTGAGCCTGGGCCGCGTAGTACGCGTCCTGGACCTCGGAGGGGGAGGCCAACTCCATCCACCTCCTATCGCACGGAAGGACCGAACCCGCTACCAGCTAGCGTGCCACCTCGGGGAACTGGGTCCGGTCATTGATGGAAAGCCCCCAGGACGGACAGAACTGGTGGGAGTCATGCATTGTGGGGACTTGGCCCGGCTTCAAGGGAGCTATGTGGCGGAAGTGCCACAACCTCGGGGGAGGCGACTCCCGGGCATACTCCTCGGCAGAGTCAACGCCCAGGTGGATTGGCTTCCCCGATGCCAGCGTAAGGGGAGGGGGCTGTGTTGGGACCAGCGCGAGCTTCTTCCCGGGCTGGGAGGGCTCGTCTCCTCGACCCCTCTTCTTCCCGGTCGCATTCTTCTTGTTGTTGGCGGCCTTCTTGGAGGGAGAGGAGGTGTCATGCGCTTCCTTCTGGGGGGCTTGGCCGCCCCCCGGGGTTGAAGTCGCCCCAGAGGCCTCTTTGGCCGCCTCTGGCTGGGGAGTGGGGGTAGCCTCCTCAGTGGACGCGCCTAGCAGCTTGGATAACCTCCTCACTGTGAAAAACATTGTTAGGTCAGCCAAAACAGGTCGGTAGGAGAATATATGACAGATATGCAAATACAACGAGCTACAGGGACAGAGTCGGCGTTACAGGCGTCGAGGTTGATAGGGGAGGCCACCACCTCGCCAGGGGACCCGGACATTGTCCCCATCAGCCCGGCCGCAGAGATCTGCTGGGTGGAGAACTTGGTGGCATGGAGTTTCACCTTAGAGCTCACCAGCTGGATGAGGGTCTCCGAGTCCAGGTCCTCCGGGTAGGGATCGGATTTGACCTCCCCGACCTTCCACACGGTGGCATCAAAGCCAGTGGATTTGACGAAGAAGAAGTCCCCCTTCCAGTTCTTGATGGAAGTAGGGAACGCGAAGAACAGGTCCTGGGTGCTCTTATCCCCCCGACCTTGGTTCCCGGTACGGCGGGAGAAGTAATACCACCCAGCGAGGGAGGTCTTGAGGATGTAAGTAGCTTGGAAGAGGGAGAGAGAGTAAGGGATGGAGCAGATTTGGCAGTAGATCAGGAATCCTATGATGATCCTGATCGAGTTAGGATGGACCTGGGTGATTCTGAGCCCCCAATAGCTCAGGATCTCAGTCAGGGCTGGAGGTATTGGCAGTCGGAGCCCCCCGATCAGCTGCTCCCTGTAGATGGCTACGAAACCAGGAGGAGGTCGGCTGGCTCGGTCGTTGGGCCCGGCAGCCCTGGGCTCGAAGGCCGGAGGGATGGAGAAGGACCTGACCAACTCGGCCACCGTCTCGGGTGAGAGGGTGACCTCTTCGTGGTCGGGGTACCCGTAGTTGGATTCGGGATCACCCTCCTCTTCAGGGGCAGGGGTCCCCTCGGAGGAATCCCTATCCTCTCCAACTCCTCCCTGGGCTCCGCCCGGGGAATCATGTGGAGACTGGGGAGAAGAGACGGAGGTGGCCTTTTGCTCCATATAGGCGTTGAGCTCGACCGCCTCCTCTAGGTCTCGGGCTGAAGGAGAGTGGGCAGAGGGAGAGCTCATGATTGCAATGGGCTCAAGTAAGTCAGGAATGGGGAAGTAAGAATTAGAAGAAGAAGAGGAGGGGGGGAAGGAGAAGGTGAGAAGGAAGACGAAGAAATGACAATCTGGGGGACTCTACGGCGGGCCGGAATTTGGGACGCGGTGGAAGTAACGTCAGAATGATCGGACATAAAAAGCAGGAGGTGGCGGAGGAAAGGAAAATGTGAAGGTGAAGGGGGAAGGGGGAAGGGGAAAGACTTACTGATGACTGGAGCAGGGAAAGGGATGAAGAAGTCGCCAGAATCTGGGCACAAAGAGCCGGAAGCCTCTTTACTGGGGAATCGAAATGCGCGAAGGACGGAGGAAATGGCAAATAAAGGCGAGTGAAGTCTGATGACTCCTATTTATAGGGGGTGAAATGGGGGGAAAACGGTTGCTTGGATTTGAACCGTCCCATGTGAACGCATTTAATAAGAGTACAGAGACCGAAGGGACGCGACAACTGAAAGGACGTGGGCGCAGCTTCCCTATGACAGCATTGTACTGGAGGTGACTTTGGCAGAGCAGCGCGCGGCGCTGGCCTCCCACGTGGCAAGGGTAGATTAGGTCTGCCTGACAGTCCTACCTAATCTAGGGGACTAGTGCAGAGGCCCCATCTTGGGCCTGGACACGTGGCAGTCCAGGTATGGCCGAGTTGGGCCTTAGCCCCAGGCTCCTGGCAGCCGTTCTGGGCCACGCTGCTGCTAGGGCTCCGGAAGGGACAGAGGACCATCCCGCAGAGGTCGGAGGAAATCCCCCTCAGCGCGGAATAGGGACTATACCGGGCAAGTCCCGAAATGTACGGAGGTCGGACTCCCAAGAAGGTATAAATGGTAATGCACACCAGTTATACAAGGTACGCTCACTATTGGCGAACGACTCTCGACTGTTTACTCTCGTGAACTGGACTCACCGGAAAACTAACTTGACCGTCGGAGTGCCCTCGGGGACAACCCCCGGACCCCCTTTGCTAATTCATTCTTGTTTGTCTTGCAGGCTTGGAACCAGCTCGTCCATCAACACGCCGAGCTCATCCGATCAGCTCGGTCCGGGGAAGCTCAGCGCTTCTTCACTGGGTGCAAAGATTTGATTCAATTTGTCTCACCATATTCTTCATGTTTTCTTGTAATTAATTGGCTCTGGTACATGGATTTGGTATTAAAGCGTAAGAAATGCTGCTTTGCTTCGGATGCTTTTAGCATTTACTAGTTGAAGAACCACTGGTATTGTATACATTTTCACTTTTGCTTCCTCTTTCCAAGTAATAAAGAATAAATATTGTTGCTGAAATAGTTGAAGTTAGATTATGGAAATTAATATTTGTATAGCAATTGATATATTTGCATGAAGATTGAAGAGTGAGTCTTGGAAGTCTCTAAATCTTGTTTTGGTTCTATTATTGTGTATAGGGATTGTAACAACTATATAATGACATGAATGGAAATTAATAGGCATCAACATGTCCTGCATTCAATTAGATCATTGTTGGGTCATACCTGAACCAAAAAAAAAAAATGGTAGGTTGGGTCAACCCGTGAATTGACGCTCTAATCCCGTGAAATGGTTATCTTGTAATACTCAAACATTATAGAGGCAGTAATCTGTAATTCACAAAAACTAACACCCCTCATATGTCACTTGAAGGTTTCAATTGCAAGTTTTGGAACCTTACATGTTTTATGTTTTATCATGTATGGCGGCTAATTAGATTTTGTTTTGGTTAAATACTTCAAAATTTTAACTTGTTTTATGCTCTAAAGATCTTATTTTGTATTGTTTTTTAAAATTTTGAATAATCTAATGCTGTTTTTTTTTTGTTATATATTATAGTACTGGACTTGCTTTTGCCGGAAACTCTAAAATTTGAAACTTTAGAATTCGTTTTTTGCTTTGTAAACTTTACTGTGTATGTTATCTTTGAATACTCTTCAACAATGAGAACTTTGGGCCTGTTTGGAACCTGAGTTTTTTGAGAGTTTGTCTAAAACTTTACTGTAGTGCACTGTAGAAGTTTTTGAAAAACTTTTGTAGAAGTTTTTGTAAGGTGAAAAATTTTTTTGTAGAAGTTTTTGAAATGTCACTGTAGACGTTTTTTGGATTATTTTTAGAGGTATTTTTAAAACATATTTTTTGAGTATTTTATAATTTATAATTTTTATATTTTTATATTTTTAAACATTTATGCATTTATAATACATTTATAAATATTTAGAAATAAATATATTTATATATTTATATAAAAATATATAAATGTATTATATTATATATAATACGTAATATACGTATATTTATAAATGTATAAATGTATAATTAATATAAATGTATAAATTATAAATGAATATTATATAAATGTATAAATTATAATTTATAAATGTATATGATGATTATGTATAAATATATTAATATTATGTATAAGTGTATAATTAATATTGTTTATAATTTATAATTTTTATTGTTTAAATATTTATATGCATTTATGCATTTATAATACATTTATAAATATTTATAAATAAATATATTTATATATTTATATAAAAATATAAAAATGTATTATATTATATATAATACATAATATACATATATTTGTAAATGTATAATTAATATAAATGTATATATTATAAATGAATATTATATAAATGTATAAATTATAATTTATAAATATATATGATGATTGTGTATAACTATATTAATATAATTAATATGAATGTATAAATGTATTAATATTATGTGTAAATGTATAATTAATATTGTTTATAATTTATAATTTTTATTGTTTAAATATTTATATATATTGATGCATTTATAATACATTTATAAATAAATATATTTATATAGTTATATAAAAATATATAAATGTATTATATTATATATAATACATAATATAAATATATTTACAAATGTAATAATTGTATATTATTATAAATGAATATTATATAAATATACAAATTAATTTATTATAAATATATAAATATATAATATTATGTATAAATGTATTAATATAATTAATATAAATGTATAAATGTATTAGTATTATGTATAAATGTATAATTAATATTGTGTGTTAATATTATGTATAAATGTATTATGTTATACATAATACATAATATAATTGTATATAAATATACATAAATATATATACATAAATGTGTAATATATATAATATGTATTATATATATTAAATATATAATATATAATATTTATATAAATGTATAATTACATATTTATATTAATATTAATTTATATGGTCTATAATATTTATATAAATATATAAAAATATATTTTAAATAAAATAAAATATTTATAATATGTTTAAATAAATATATAAATATATAATATATATAATAAATTTTTGAGGGTGAGGGACTCAAAAATTCAAAAAAAAATTTTGAGGTTACCGGCGGCGCCGGAATAGGTGACCGGCGCCGGGAGAGGTGGTGGAGGGTGTGTCTGGTGTGGTGGGTTGGGTGAGGGAGGAAGAAAAGTTTTTGAGAAATTTTTTGTGTATAGATTTTTGAAGTGTGTAGGTAAAAAATTTTGAAAAGTTTTTTGGGGTTCCTGTAGCAAAAGTTGTTAAAAAACTAGTAGCTAAAAAACTTGATAAAAAAGTAGGGTGCCAAACAGGCCCTTTATTATGTATATTATCTATGAAAACTCTTTCAAATTGAATGGTTTTCATCATTAAATGAGTCAAAAAACTCTCCAACAGTAAGAGTGAGTAGGTTACATGATTGAATGGGCTGAAATATGTGATTAATGGGTTACGAGTTTTTCCAATGCATTTTTGGTTAACAGGTTAATCTTGTGAAACATGATCCACGCTACAATGATTATAATTGTGTAAAATGTTTAATATGGTAAGTGAATCGAATTGGATCAACCTGTTAATTCGCTGGTCATAACATAAGGGAAATCCAATAAATTAGTTTTACTATTGAGGTTTACATCAGGATATGACAATAATATAACACGACAATCATACAAGATCATCCATTGCCTTCTTACACGTGTACTTACCGTGCTGGTGTGCCAAAAAGGCTGTCCGGGGATTGACGCTTGTGATATTGTCACGTGTTCTCAAAAGATTGCTCGTAAAAGTTGGTTAATAAAGTAATTTCAACTGTTGTTAAATTATATCAGATCTGGAGCATAAATGGTTGTGCTGATTTTTATCCAATACTACAAGATGAGACTCTTTTCACTAGTAATGTTTTGAAAACCGGACCGGACAGGCCGGTTCGACCGGTTGAACTGTGAACCGGCCATAGCACCGGTCCGGTTCTATGTTAGGGTTGACCATGCTAGAAAACCGGTCAAAAATCGATCCAATCGTGAAACTGTCGAAACTGGATTGAATCGGTTTTTTCCGGTTTTTGAGTTTTCCTTTTTCCTTTTTTTTTTAACGTTTTGCAAAATGTAGCTTTGAAGATTTGAACTCATGACCTTTGTAATAGAAGACCAATATAGTAACCGTTGCACTATCACATCTTATTAATTTTTTTTAAACTCATTTTTATAAAACAAACACTCATATTTTTTTTTCATTTTCTTACAAAATCTCATTCTCTCATGGCTCTTTCTTTTTAATCTTCAACTCTCTCTCTCTCTCTCTCTCTCTCTCTCTCTCTCGCTCGCTCTCTCTCTATCCTCTTTTTTTTGTCACTTCCTTTTTAATCAAACATCTTTATTTTTAATTTATTGATGTTTTCTTACATCTTTTAATTTTATTTTTGTCCATTAAATTAATAAAATTAAAAAAAATTATTTTTTTAACCCAAATTATTTAATGCCACAACCACTTACTTTTATCTCATTTTTTGTTTCTTATCAAGTTTGCATTTCTATTTTCGATTCTCTTGACTTCTTTCGAACTCCAAACTTTCTTTTTTAAATTGCAATCTCTAAATTCCAAAACGTAAATTAAAATTTAAGTTCACAATGTCTAAATTCTCATAGGCGTGAATTTTGTATAATTTCAAAATATTGTGTTATTTTTGGGTTGAATTTAAGATTTTTTGATAGATGTAATTGAAATTGAGATGAAATCTATTTGTTTTAACTTATAATTCAAAAATATATAATTTATTTTTAAAAATCCAAGTTATTCTAAAATAGTAAACTTTTCATCATGTAAAGTATTAAATTAGTCCATTGCATGTCTTATTTTGTGCATATATATATTTATATAAATTATTTTTTTTAAAAATTCATTGAACCCAGGTTGAATCGGTCCGACCGGTTGAACCTCGACCCTTTCACTTCATCAGTTCAATTAACGATCCGGTTTTTAAAACATTGTTTTTCAGTAGAAAGTGACTATAAAGCAAATTTTTGTGGGTTCTACACATAGGGTTGAAGATCATGTATATACAATGATTTAGACCTTATTTTTTTTTTTTTGCCAATCTTGGTTGTTAACTGCTAGATGACCGTCGTTGCCCTACTTCCAATTAAATCTACCTTCCTATCACTTGGCATCTGTCGGACAAAAAAGAAAAAAAAAACACCCAGTACCATTTCATGCACTTGATTATTTGCTTTCCAAGTTAATGATCAAGTATTGGTTCACCAGAAAATGATAGATTTGGAAGGACAGAAAGAACCATAAATGCTCCCACTTGAGTTTTAGATTCTTTTTTTTTATTAGGTTAACAAAGAGAATGGCCAAAATCCTTTGCAAATCAATGATTTGGCACACTTCGATCAGATAATTAGGCACTTCTCTTTCTCATTTCCCTTTGCACGATGATGTAAAAACCCAAAGTTTAGATTTTTTAACCACTTATTAGATGCCATGAATACTCAGAAGAACAAAATAACCTAAGACTATATATTTTGAAATATAATGGTAAAAGTACATGTACTTTTGAATATATAAACTAACCAATTTTACGTGAGTAATTTCGATATATTTCTATGTTTCTTCATAAAATATTTTTTTCTAGTTGTGTATTTGAATTTGCTCCTATGGAAAGCCTAAGAAATGTTTAATAATCTGGATTTTCAGTCACTTTTTACCTAAGTGTGAACGATCTTAGAATTTAAATGTCAAGTCATTTTGAAACGTTATGAAAGGTAATATTATCATTGTATATTTTTCTTATCTTTGTTTTGTTGCTATAAACACTCCATTTTTTGACTTTTTTTTCTTAAAAAGAAATTGGTCGCATCTGATGTTTTTAGCCAAAAAAGAAAAGAAAAGAAAAGTTATTTTGTATGTGAGAGCAAAACAACAATTTATATGTGCAAAACATTTTTTAAATTTTTAGTTTTTTACCTTCTCACCCCTATCTCCACCTTTTTCGCTTTCAAGTATTAGACATATGATTCGAACTTTGGACGTCATAGTGAAAAATATTCTAAGAGTCCTCTTTTGACCAACTCAGTGATTATGAAAAACAAAAATCCATTTGGTGGTAACAATAGAAATCATACATGATACATGTAAACGTGCAAATTCAGGCCAAGTACAGCAATGCACAAGCACGAAGTTGAGTTAATTTTCTTGATCTCATCTAGCAATCAAAGTAAGCATAAAATCTTTGAAGTTCCCATTGGCTATTTCTTCATTCTTATGTGATAGAGTAACCCCAGAAAGCTGATGATATTCTTCTTTGATGAGCTTCAAATCTACATCTGCTCGGGTAACAATAACTCTGGTCAAGGCTTCTTTTGCAAAGCCATGCCCAATGCCTTTAAGGGAAACATCCAAAACCTGAAGAAACATTTAATACCTTTGAGTAATTAATTAAGGTCTTGGAGATTATCATTTCTTGAAAAATGAAATGATGATCAATTAATTAATTAATCTCACCTCGGTAAAGTATGTCTCTGGCTTGCAAAGGCATTGAACTGTTTGTTTTAGAATTAACTGATCACCAAGATCCTGAAAATTAAAAGGGGGGAAGCAACATTAGCATGAACCAATCAAAACTGGTAATAGACAAAGGAAGTGAGGATAGCCATTTCTTCGCTCTTAAGATCTTTAATGCAGCTATGCTCGTTTGCATGATTATTTCTAGGAGCTTTTAGGAAAACATTATTTTAGCACCATTCTAGAACAATGTGTATGTGAAATAAAAAAGTGATGGGAATACATATTTAAAGTATTAAGCAGAAATATACTATACTAATAAATTTCTTACCTCGTCCAAATAATTGCCACTAGTTTCCTTATAATGCTTAAATACAGCCTTTAGATGAAGCTTGCTTCTTGTAGTTAGAATCCTGACAATCTCTTCTTCCTCGTGGAGCTTCTTAGCACCATCTTTTATGACATTTTTGAGTATCTTCGCTTCAGATTTTGCTACTTCTTCGCTGTATTTTGGACCTTCATAACGGTACGCACTTACTAATCCAACTAGAAGCTGTTCATCGCATAAAAATCGTAAAGAATTCAATCACAAGATTAGGCCTTGAACAAGAATTGCCAGGGCTAGAACCGAATGCAGCGCAATGGTCAAAGACATTGTTTAATGTTTAAAAATGGAGTTTGATTGCCAATCCTCCTGCTCACATAGTTCACCAATTTGTTTCAACACATGGTATCACATAGATGAATTTCCGCATCTGATCAATGGTGCCAGTCAAAAATTAATATCCTAGTCAATTAATTTGTTCATCTAACCTATAGATGCACTGTCAAAAATATGTGATTCGTGTAAAAAAAAAGGTTTAGAATTACTCATACTAGAGATAATACATACGGGTTGAAATCATTATTGGATCAGCAATTGAAATTTTGTAACTAGAAAAAATGAAAAGTGGAAACGGAAGAACTAGTCTACCATTTTTTGTAGGGTAATGTTTTAATCTATCTAGCAATGTGCATGTCAGACACTTGTTGTCACATTCAGGGCCATTCTTGCACTGACAATGCTGGATGGATGCCTTGGTGTAGCTTATCCAATAAGGCTAAGAAATAAAGTTCAACCTAAACCTTCTTGTGTTAGGTAATCTTAATTAAGACTTCGATAGGGTTTCACGGAAAATTTTTGAGGTTGACTAGGTTGTTGATGGATATTAATGTATTAGGTGGGTCCCATATTTGTTTCTACATCAACTATGTTAGATGTAATAAAAAATTCAAAAGCATGGGACCAAAGCCTTGTAACGTGTTGCCAATATGCGAGGGTGTGTAACATAGGCGTTACACGTTGGTGACTCGTAAACCATTGAAAAGAACATAAAAATTAGGGTTATTTGGTTCACCTTTTTCTCAAAGCCGTGGATATGGAAAGCTATGTCTTCCTCAATTGAGTGCTCAAAGAGGGAATGGTAAGCTCTTCTTGCTCCTAATAGTTCCTCCGATGATCTAGTACAAGCAGTCTCTACAAGAATGCCATAATTTGGACCCTTGTACACTGCCTCCCTTAGCAGACGAGCATCTCTTTCCCATGGATGCATTGTCCAAAGCACCACAGCATCCTGACAAATCAATCATGTCACGATTTAGTGTGACATTTTGTGTAATTTTTTTTCTTCATTCATTCCAAACACGAATTTAAATAATTTTCTAATAGTTATATTTCTGGTTTTATATTGATTTTCCAAATTAAAATTGAAAAGAATGTTTATTTCTACATATATGCATATAAAAATGCAGTTAAAGTATGTTTGGATAGAGTATTATTTGAAATATTATTTGGAATAATTACTGTAACACTTTTTGTGATGTGATATATGTGAGATAAAAAGGTGGTTGGGAATATAAAAAGGTGAGTTGAAAAATATATTTATGATGCAAGCGAAATATTATTTGGGATAAGTTTACTATCCTAGTTAGTACTCTATCAAATGGAATATTTTTTTAACGTTGACATTATCCTATCTTGATATGAGCATTTTTTCTAAGTAACCTTTGAAAGTTTGAATTTTAATAAATTGCAATGTAAAAGACTATATTTTTTCCTGTTGTGTAAAAATATTATTAATCTTGTTTAACTTTGTGAAAAGGGTCTACTATAACATTGATTATTAGGATAAAAATCAAGTTTATAAAACGTTTATTTATGTAGTTAATTTATCATTTATCTATGTCCTTCTCTTCTTCTTCTTCTTCTTTTTCCTCTTGTAACTAGGAGGGTTCAAACTCTGAACCTTTCACTTATATTCTTTCCCTTGAACTACCAACCCATCCCTACTCCTATCCTTATCTCCATGACATGATACTCAATGTCTCTAAACTTCTCTCAATTTTTTTGGGTAAATTATCTTTTACGCTCTGTATTTTGGTGCTTTACCGCATAATTCTTCTATAGTTTAAAATTGTATATATAACTCCATTATGGTTGGGGTTAAAGTGTCATCGTTGACTTTTTCGTTAAAACTAACAGTCAATAGTAAAAATCAAAATCAAACTAACAAATTGATAAATTCACCCTTTCACTACTTTTTTTTCATGTTTTTCTTTTTCCCTTTTCTTTTTGTCTTTTTTTTTTTTGGAAAGAGAAGAGATGATTTTGAAATCTATATTTTATCCTACAAAATCTTAATTTTCTCCAAATACAAAAGAGATGAAAAGGAAATAAAAAAAGAAACAAAAAAGATGGAAGGGAAATATAAAACAAATAAATAAGAAACAAAAAATACAAAATCTTTTTTGACTACAAATATCATTATGGATGTTTAAACCAAATCTTCAATGGTATTTCCTGGTTCTTATTTATCAATTTTTATTCCAATTTCTTCTTTCTTATGTTTGGAGGAAAAATGGTAACGAAAGGATAAACTTGTTAATTTATTAGTTTGATTTTAACTTTTTACTATTGATCATTTGTTGACCTTGGTCCCTAACTTTTGATGATTACAAAACAAATGGATGTTGCTAACATCTTCTCAAAGGCTTTTTCAGAAATGAAACAAATCAGCTTCAAAGATTAAGCACATTTGAAAAAGACAGAGTATGCTGAATCTGTCGGACGCTCAAGAAGACAGTACCGGACGTCCGATAATCATTCCACAATTTCGGACATATGCTTCAAGCGTCCGATAGGATCCTTCGAAATCAACAAAACTATCGGATGCTGAATATGTCTCTACCGGACGTCCGATAGAAACAAGATAATTTATCAAATCTCTTTGTTTGCTGTCGGACGCACAAAAAGCTTGCACCGGACGTCCGAAAGAATTGAAGAAAAATTTTCAGTTTTACATCATACCTTCAGACGCAGAAAACCAACCTATTGGACGTCCGAAAGAATTAAAGAAAATCTCTTAAACTCTCTGCCTGCTGTCGGACGCATAAAACAGGGCTACTGGACGTCCGACAATGCCAACGGATAGTTGACTGTTCAGTTACTTTCTATCCATTGGAAGCATTAATGAGGCACTTTCTTGGTCCTATATATATAGTGGTTGGTCAGATATTTCAAACAACTTTTGCACACTGAAGATACAAAAGATCTAGAGAGATTTTAGTGAGAAAATACTCTTCAAGGAAGATTTGTAGTCTTAGTGGTGTGAGATTCATAGTAAACTTTTCATTTGTGAGTAAATACTTCATGAGTGTAGCTCTGTGAGGGTTGTCCTGAGGGATAGTAAAACGTCCTGACTTGACCGAGTGGAGTTCGGGGCAAGGAGGAGGTGAACCTTCCTTTGTACACAAGAGTGATTGTAATTCATCAACTTGAAGTAGCTTATTTGAATTAACCTACAGGCTCAAAAGGAGTTGGGTAGTTAATTGGTTTGCTATTCTTTTCTTTTTATTTACTTATTGTTACATTTATGATCTTTAAATTGTTTATCTCTTCTACTCATAAGCACTTGTACTTTCTTATCAACTACTCCATTGTGTTGTCGCCTATAAAAGAGGTTGTCTTCAGGCCTTACAATTGGTATCAGAGCTTGGTCTCCTAGAGATTAAGCTCAATCGGCTTTATAGTAAAGATGACAACCAACAATGCTATATTTTTTGAAGAACATTCTGTCATTAGACCACCTCTATTTAATGGGTCAAATTATGCAAGTTGGAAAGAAAGAATGATCATTTTTTTGTAATCTATTGATATTGAATTGTGGTTTATTATTAGTGAAGGTCCATATGATGCCTTTCTTATAGATGAAAATACTCAGAGATCTAGACCAAAAATAAGAAGTGAACTGACTGCTGCGGATAGAGCTCATTTCACATTAAATGCAAAATCCATGAATGTATTATATTGTGCTTTAGACTCAAATCAATCTATTAGAGTCAAAGGCTGCAAGTCAGCCAAGGAAATTTAGGATAAATTGAGAGAAATTCATGAATGTAGTAAGAATGTTAGAGAACAAAAGAAGTTCATTCTAGTTACAAAGTATGAATCCTTCAAGATGCAACCTCATGAAAATATTGATGAGATGTATTGTAGATTTAATGACTTTATTAAGGATTTGGAGGTGTTGGAAAATGAATACTCTCTAGGTGAGAAAAACAGAAAAATTCTGAATGCCTTATCCAAGGATTGGGAGAGTAAAGTGACTGCTATTGAGGAAGCTAAAGATCTAAATACCTTACCCATTGAATCTCTTATTAACTCTCTAATTTCTTATGAGCTGAAACTCAAGTTCAAGGTGCAGGAGGAAGAAAATACAAAGGTGAGAAAGAGTATTGCTCAAAAAACCTCACAAGATGAAGATGATACAGCCTTCTTAGATGGAGATGACATAGAAGGTGATGACAGTGATATTGCACTCATCACAAGAAACTTCAAACGAATACTCAACAAGAGGAGATTCAGAAAAAGTGGACCTAGTAATTCATTCCCAAATCAGTTCAACAACTCGAGAAACAAAGGGAAGCTAGAGTTCAACAAAAGCAAACTGTTCAGTGCTTTGAATGCGACCAACCTGGACATTACGCAAGTGAGTGTCCAATGATGAAGAAGAATGAAGGAAGAAAACCAAGATTCAACAAATTTCAATTCACATGGAATGAGTGCAACTCCGATGATGAAATTGAAGAGGATGAAGAATCTGCTCAATTGGCTTTTATGGCCATTGGAGATGATGAGATAACATCTTGTAACTCTCAATTTGAAAGTAATGATGAAACTGATGATGATCTTGAATCTTTCATTATAAAATTGCATGATAGTTTGAAAGAATCCTATACTTGAAACAAGGGGTTAAAACAAAAAATTAGTTTTTTGCTTCGAGATAATACAAATCTTTTTCAACAAAATAAAAAGTTGAAAACTGAAAATGATTATTTTAAAAAGAATGAGACTGCTTTACACTTTGAGCTTGACAGAAAAACAAATCTTTGTGAATTGTTCAAAAAGGAACAAGGTGATTTGAAAAGAAAAATGGATGGTCTAAATGAATTGTTTAAATACAAGAAACAAGTCTGTTTTCAAAAGAATAGGTTGAATTGTAATTCCAACGAATTTGCTATTTATAAGAAAAGACAAGTAAGATTTATTAAACCTGTTCATATAAATAACTCTTTGATTATGTGTAATTTCTATTGTCAAAAAGGTCACATGAAAAGTGATTGATATGTGAGAAAGAATATGAAAAATGGCATGAAATGCATGTGGATAGTTAGACATGATACTAACTCTAACAAGTAGGCGATTTTGGTAAGATTGATGAGATTCTTGTTCATAATGCTTTTTTATAATTCTCTTTTGATGTTTTTGATGTTTTGAACTGAGTTTTTATTGATTTTTTTACTGAATTTATATGATGTTAAAAAGAGTGAAAAAAGAATAATGCTGATCTCATGATGATTTGCTGTGATTGCTGTCATTTCTCTGTTTTTATTTGGATTATTGAATTCTCTGTTATTGTTGCTGGTTTTTGGTAGTTGGTTTTTACTCTCATCTTATGATGACAAAAAGGGGAAGAAATGGATGTTATGTGTAAGGGGGAGTTATTCTGAAATTATAAGTTTAGATGCATTGTGTGAGGGGGAGTTTATGCTTATATGCTCAATATTTTTTCTTTCTTTCATCCATTGTTTGTCATCATCAAAAAGGGGGAGAATGTTGACCTTGGTCCCTAGCTTTTGATGGTTACAAAACAAATGGATGTTGCTAACATCTCCTCAAAGGCTTTTTCAGAAATGAAACAAATCAGCTTCAAAGATTAAGCACATTTGAAAAAGACAGAGTATGCTGAACCTGTCGGACGCTCAAGAAGACAGTACCGGACGTCCGATAATCATTTCACAATTTCGGACGCATGCTTCGGGCGTCCGATAGGATCTTTCGAAGTCAACAAAACTATCGGATGCTGAATATGTCTCTACCGGACATCCGATAGAAACAAGATAATTTCTCAAATCTCTTTGTTTGGTGTCGGACGCACAAAAAGCTTGCACCGGACGTCCGAAAGAATTGAAGAAGAATTTTCAGTTTTACATCATACCTTCGGACGCAGAAAACCAACCAACCGACGTCCGAAAGAATTGAAGAAAATCCCTTAAACTCTCTGCCTGCTGTCGGACGCATAAAACAGGGCTACCGGACGTCTGACACTGCCAACGGATAGTTGACTGTTCAGCTACTTTCTATCCGTTGGAAGCATTAATGAGGCACTTTCTTGGTCCTATATATATAGTGGTTGGTCAGATATTTCAAACAACTTTTGCACACTCAAGATACAAAAGATCTAGAGAGATTTTAGTGAGAAAATACTTTTCAAGGAAGATTTGTAGTTTTAGTCGTGTGAGGTTCATAGTAAACTTTTCATTTGTGAGTGAATATTTCATGAGTGTAGTTCTATGAGGGTTGTCCTGAGAGATAGTAAAACGTCCTGGCTTGACCGAGTGGAGTTCGCGGTAAGGAGGAGGTGAACCTTCCTTTGTACACAAGAGTGATTGTAATTCATCAACTTGAAGTAGCTTGTTTGAATTAACCTACAAGATCAAGAGGAGTTGGGTAGTTAATTGGTTTGCTATTCTTTCCTTTTTATTTACTTATTGTTACATTTATGATCTTTAAATTGTTTATCTCTTCTACTCACAAGTACTTGTGCTTTCTTATCAATTGCTCCATTGTGTGGTCGCCTAGAAAAGAGATTGTCTTCGGGTCTTGCATCATTAATTTTAATGAAAAAATTGCAGTGATATATTAATTCAAACCATAAAAGAATTATATTTAACTTTTTAAACTATAGGGGGTTCTATGATAAATCACCAAACCACAGGGGGTAAAAAATAATTTTATCTTTTTTTTTTTTTTAATTTTGAGACGGACACATTGTCAAATTTAATCCAATAGCTATGAGTATGTATGTCCACGCAAGGCTGGTTCTAATGGGGTTGGGTAGGGGCCACCGCTCCACCCAGGTCCTCCCAATCTTTAAAATTTATGTTTTTGCCCCTTAAAACTTAAAAGATTTAAAATATACATTTGTAAATTTAACTTCTTGCCGTTGAAAAAAATTTACAAATTTATCATATTGACTTCAAAGGCTATAAATATATGAAGTTTGCACTATCAAAATACATTATTGCTACAAGTATGTATGTCTGTTTATATTTGGGCAAAAGTACACAAATACATAGGAGTAACTTATATAACTCTTTTTTTTTCCATTTATATGTGAACTTAAATTAAAGTAGCTGATTGCTACAAGTCCAATATAAAATCTGTATCTACCTTGAAACGTAAGAACTCTTGTTGAAGTTTCTGGACATGTCGATCATCCCATCTCTCAAATTGTCGTTCATCCTCTATGAAGATGTCACAGGTTGTTTTCCTAAAAGATTGTTTGTGCTCTGGATGCCATTTGCCCAGTATTGAGATCAATGACTTTTCGTCAACACCAAGTCCTGAAAACATCCGTAGTATAATATTCAGGAAAAATATAATAATCATGTGATTACATCAAACTGCATCTTCTTACTCCATCTAATTAAAAACAACAAACAATTATTTTGATCTCTGACCCGCAAAAATGATAATTGAAACTTTAGGCCAAACAACAGTCATTTTTTATTAAAAAATTGTGTCATTTTTTGTGATCACATTTTTCTATTATCTTTTTTCTTCAGGTAGATCAAATCTTTACAGTAATTTTTTTATTAAAAAATCCAAAAAAAAATGCAATCCGTACGAAATAATTAACTTCTACGTACAAAATACAATATAACCTTTAATTGACACTAGAAAGAGAAGAAAGATGACAGATCACTTAGATCAAATACAAGATTCAACATTGAGTGCTTTACAAAATTTGAAAAAAAAAATTTGTTTCAATCAGATGGCAGTTGTCAATCAAAATCATACATTTGAGTGTATAATTGATAAAAAGAGAAAGTGACGTGAAAATGGATTTTCAATAGCCATGGTTGATTTGCCTGACAACAACGAGAGAGGTGCATTAATCAAGTAAAACTACTCAGACAAGCTACAAGCTTTTATAATGGAAAAATGAAATTAAAGAAATTAAACCCAAAATTACAACTGCTGCAAGAGCTTCATTGAGTAGCATCTTAAACTGTTTCCTTGTGAGGACTCGCAAAATTTACTTACTTAATCTCCTATTTCTAGTTTATTTAATTATTTATTTGGCCTTTTGTTCCGAATATTATTTTCTAAGCTCTTGAGACCTAATTACATGAAAATATAGTTTCATTATATTTTTAAAATGACTTGTTTCAAAAATTAATTTCCGGAAGCTCGTTTAGTGAAAATAGTGAACACGTCTTTAGAAATCTTGATCGATTGAGAGTACAATAGGTTTGAAATATTGGAGACATGTACAATGGACCTAAATTAGGCATTTTAATGTTTAAATACTCAAGTGATAGTTATTAGTACTATCGTTATAAGAATTTCTCGGAAGTTTCGCGTTATCGCGCTTAAATTGGAGAAACGCGTTTTTATACGCGCGATTTAAATTTAGGAACTTTAGACCCTTATTTTGGGACGATTGAGAGTGAATAATATTTATATGAATATAAGTGCATTAGAGGTTTAGTGCACTAGTGAAACAAATTCGAGAGGAATCGAACACGAAACGCGCTGGAAAAAGAGTTGACCTTTGAATCAATGAGAGCCACACATTTTAGTTTCACATGGGTGCATCACACCAGATCAAAACCCTCCACTTTATCACCTCAAACAGCCGTGCAACTCTTCTTTTCCTTCTTCATTCCAGCCGTGCAACTCCAAGGAAAAACAAGACCAAGTTCTTCATTTTTCCTTCATCAAATCTTCATCAAACCTCTTCCAATTCACTCCAAATTCGAACTACACTTAACTAAACATTTAGAGATCCCATTGAGCTAAGAAAAGGAGCTGCTATTCACGGTTTTTCTTGTGCTAAGGAAGGCAAAAAATTCTGACTTTGTTCACCACACAAGTAGGTAACGATCAACTACCGAAATCTTGTTTTATGGAGGTTAAATTGCGCGTATAAACTCTTGCATGCTTGTGGGTGGTCTTGTTTATGGTGGATTTGTGTTGTGTGGGCTCTATGAACTCCCACTTTTGACGAAAGGACTGATTTGATGTTGGATGATGAAATTAATGGTGGTTTAGTGCTTATATTAGTGGATTAATGTTGTATTGTTGGTAGAAAATCAAAGGAGGTGCTTGGAGCAAAAGTGACCGTTTTACCCCTGCCTTGTCCGACCATTTTGTGCACAATTTTGCAGTTATAATGACTTGATTATGTTGTTTACATGTTATTGTGAGTGTGTACAAAATTTCATTGAAAAATAACATGATTTGGTTGGTCAAATGAGTTGATTTCCAAAGTTAGCAAAACTGGAAAATGAATCCCGTATTGCCCAGGCAGTCATTTTGTATCGGCTATAACTCTTTGCTCCGATGTCAAAATCAAGTGCCGTTTGTGGCATTGGAAACTAGACATTCCCAGCTTTCCATTGGTACCAATTTCACATTCTGGTTCCACTTGAGTGAGTCACACCATTCGATTGAAAATCACTGTCCTGTTTCGTTTCTCTCCAGGAGACAGGACAGGACTTGTATCTTGATGCTCCAAAACGAGCTGTTTGTGGATAGAATTTCAAAATGGTTTCTTCTGATAAAATTCATCTTTATGAGAGAGCTTTCCAATTCCATCAACCACGCTCAATTCCAAGTTGAATTGAGTGAGTTGTGGCCATATTTCGAAACTGATGCAGTGAGTAAAAATCCTCTTTTGACTAGTTGAATGGCCTAGCTTGATTTGGGACTTGTTGTTTTGGAAACTTTGATGTCCAACATCTACCAAACTTTATATTAGATGTTCCTTGGACTTTGTTTTACAAATAAACCAGATTTGGGTTGGTTGCGTTGGACAAAATGTTTAAAAAGAAAGAAGAGCTAGAAGACAGTTTTGCCTTGGGAAATTTCTTGAACTTTGATGGTTTAGTTAACTGCCTTCTCGTGTGAATTTTCAAATGAAATTTGATAGAGGAGTGGTCCTCATATGGAGGTTTAATTGTGCAAAATTTAGTGATATTCTAAGACCATTTTGATATGCAAATGATGCCCCGAAATTGCTCTTCGAATCTCGAAAACTTTTCCTTTTCTCTTAGCCGATTAGCCAATCTTGACTTGGGACTTGTCATTCGAAATTCTTGGTATAAATCACCTACCAAATACAGCTTGGATGTTTCTTAGGCATTATCTACGCAAATGAACCATATTTGAGAGGTTTTTAGTGGCCAAATGTTTGAGAAAAGGAAAACGAAGGTACGAGGCAGATTGCCTTGGAAATTCTTGAAACCTTCAACAGTTTTGTTAATTGACTCTTCGTGCTAGATTTTGCTTGAAAATTTGCAGAGGAATAACCCCTATATGGTAGTGTAATACTGCTAAATTTGGTGCCATTCCAAGTCCGTTTCAGTGTTCAACCAACGTCCCAAAGTTCATGTTTAAATCTGGAAATTCTTGATCGAGGAGGAAATTTTAGCCAACTATTGAGCTGCTATATCTTGGCGCTCAAAACTTTTATTCTTGTTCCGTTTGTTTTGTTTTAAACTTTGATTGTAGCTCTAATTAAGTTCTAAATTTCGGAGGCTAGTTCGTATTGTGTGAATTTTGCTGGATTTTCAAAGTTGGTCAAAAATCAACCCCGAAACTGTCATAATGGTCCCAAGCAGCAACTTTGAGTCAATTTTTGAATATCTTCCGTTTGGAATCATGGAAAAGTATCTTCTAGGAACTTTTAGTGCTTTTGAAGAAGTTTCCAACGGTATCAAGCTTTCTAATTATGGACCTACATAGTGCAAGATACGATTTTTCTAAATTGACACCCAAAGCTGAAATTTGTCAATTTCTTAGAAAATGAGATTTTGGAAACTTGCCTTCTTTTCTCGATACCGATTGAACATCTTGAACTCGATTTCATGGAAAATGTTAGTCTCTCTCTTTAGACTTTAAAACTTTACTCTTGAACCTCGATTTACGAGTAATTGAGGTTCATTTTCATAAGATTTCCTTAGATTGCAGTAGCGTACAATCTTCCTCGATAATTAGAGATTCGTAGTGATATTGAGTGGTACTTGATTATTGTTTACTCAGGCACTCGAGGGAATCTCCAAGAGGAACTCGGAGCGGACACCTAAACGCTTGTTTGAAAACTACTCTCTTGTTTTGACTAGGTGAGTGTTCCATATAGGAATACGTAATTGAATAAGTCTAGGACACGCTTATTTCATGATTATTAAGTTTTAAGTGCTATGTGTTAAGTATTTACCATACTCATGCCTATTTAAGGAATGTATACTTGCATTGTATATCTACATGAATTGGTTAAATGATTAACCATATCAAATGACCATATGAACTCGATACATGCTTAACTTGCTAAATTATTTACTTAGCCTACTTGATTTTGAGAAATGGAGTCGAGTGTGTACTTTATCGCACTCGTTCTCTTTTGAGATGAATAACTCATGCTTGGAAATGCTCGAATAACATGACTTGGTATGCTAAGGTTGCATACGTCGTTGGAGTGAATCTCCTCGACTCTCACATGGTAAAAATGGGATAACGGCCAATGATGGCCTATTCATATGACAAATGCCTGTCAATTAACCGTCACTACTTAACCGTTAACCGTGAACCGTCAACCGTTAACCGTGAACCGTTTACCAACCACATGACTACTTGATTACTTGACTATTTGCTCACATGATTTTCAATCTACATGACTATTCGATATCCGTGAATTACATGCTCCCATGAAATCAACTTGTATTACTTACGTCCTTACGTGCTAAGTATCTACTTGATTACTTGATTATCATGAATCACATGTTATATGAAGCTATCCATCATTATTAGGCGAGTGTGTACTTTACCTCATTCGACCTACTCTAATGATGAATTTTACCTTTTGTCGAATTACTTGGTTACCTGTGCATGTTGTGAGCTCTAAGCTGAACTTGGGCCCTGCCCTTGGTTACTGATCTACTCGAGCCAGAACTGGGCTCGGTCGGGTAGGTTGGAACCCTGGGCCACCGTTTCGGTATACTCGAGTATTACCACTGGAGGGATAAGGCGATGGCCAGACCGTACCGTGGGGATCTGGAAGTCATAAGGTGCAGATGACCGACAGAGTTCCACTGGAACACCGTATCCTACAGTATATGTTTACCTGGTATCATGATAATTGTTTCATGCTAAAATGCCAATATGAAATCCTGAGCTATGCCTGTAATAAGCTCCAATCACTCGTGAACTATACATGCCAATGTCTTGAACCATAATAACTGTCTCATGATAAATGTCTCATACCATGATAATGTCTCAAATTACCTGTACAATGATTATCACCTCATGATAACATGCCATTGTGTAACCTTGAACCATGCATATGATATGCCCAATCTACTTGATTTATTTGAACTGTTAGAGTGTCTTGGAATCTCACTGGGCTGTGTAGCTCATCCCACGTTGTGATTTTCTTTTACAGGGTTCGAGACCAATGGTGCTCGTGAGTAGTACTAGATTGTTTTCTTTTGAAGACTTTAATTTTATATTATAACGGATGGCTATTGTACCCTTTTCCGTTGGGTTGTATTTAAGCTTGAAAGTTGCATAATTGTAAGTGTAAGATATTTGAAGTACTTTAATTATGTATTGAAGTTACTTAAGGTATTTCGAGCTTTTGAATGATGGATTGTAGTGAGTCCTGGCGAGAGTTGGGCAGGCGTCCCGCGGATACCCTTTGGTTCGCCTTAGGGAGAAGTGGGGGCGTCACATTCCTGCTCAAGAAAGACGAAGTGAAGTGATGAAAAATCTCCAGAGGAAAAAAGACGTTCGCAAATTCGTTGGAGAAATGAAGTTTTGCATTGTAAAGTAATAAAATATGTGAGTTTGAGTTGTGTTTGTGTGTGTGTGTGTGTGGCGAAAGGAAAGAACCTGTGAAAGCTTTGGTGAGAACTCCAAATTCATCAGCCACTGCCATTTCAGTGATAGTTTGTTCCTATATGTACCACCTTTATGAAAAAATGAGATGTCAAATCCATCTTTTTGTACAAAATAGATTAGTTGGAGACAGTCACAGCCCAGATAATTCTAGGGATAATTTCAGAAACCTCCCTTGAGGTTTCTGACATTTACACTTACCTCCCTTGTGGTTTGAACAATTACACTGATCTCCCCTGAGGTTACTAATCTTTTACAAATTCAGTCCAAATGATTAAAATATTATTTTAGAGAGTGAAATTAGAATTTTGTACCTGATTTGTTCTTTGTGCCACATGTCCAATGAATGGCAAAGTATTACAAATTAATTAACAATTAATAAACTTTAACGAGCGTAGTTTATAGGCAAATACGTATTACCTATTTAAAGTACCAGCTCTTTACATGTATTTTACTTTCAAACATTTACTTTATCACAAATATTTATTCTCAAATACAGATTTGTATTTACTCTCAAATATTTAATTTTTGTTAAACACAAAACCTACTAGTTTTTCTTCCGTAGAAATATTAATATAACACTTTTTAAATTTTAGTTATAAATATTTATGTATTTAACATAAATTAAATGATTCAGGATAAAATATCCATAAACAGCCAATACTTTACTCATGTAAGGGATGAAAGTCATAAAAATTAATAGTTTATGAGGCCATTTATTTTTTAAAAAATATTTAATTTATATTAAATAGATAACCTACTGATTTTTTTTGCAAGAATATTACTTTAACACTTTTTAATTTTTAATTACAAATGTTAATATATTTATCATAAATTAAATATTTGAAAATAAAATATCTGTAAAGAGCCGATACTTTAAATAGGATATGCGTATTTGCCTATAAACTACACTATTTAAAGTAAGGAGTATAGTTTATTGATTTAAGTTAAGGAGTGTAGTTTATTGATTTAAGTAAGGAGTGTAGTTTATAGGCAAATACGCATAACTTATTTAAAGTACCGGCTCTTTACATGTATTTTATTTTTAAATATTTAATTTACAATAAATATATCAATATTTGTAATTAAAAATTAAAAGGTGTTACAATAATATTCTTGTAAAAAGAAAATCAATAGATTATCTATTTAATATAAATTAAAATTAAAAAAAAAAAAGAAATGGCCTATAAAATGTTAATTTTTTATGAATTTCATCCATTACATGAGTAAAGTATTAGCCCTTTATAAGTATTTTATTCTGAATCATTTAATTTATGTTAAATACATAAATATTTGTAACTGAAATTGAAAAAATGTTATATTAATATTTCTACGGAAAAAAAACTGGTAGGTTTTGTGTTTAACAAAAATTAAATATTTGAGAGTAAATACAAATTTGTATTTGAGAATAAATATTTGTGATAACGTAAATGTTTGAAACTAAAATTCATGTAAAGAGCTGGTACTTTAAATAGGCAATACATATTTGCCTATAAACTACGCTCGTTAAAGTTTATTAATTGTTAATTAATTTGTAATATTTTGCCATTCATTGGACATGTGGCACAAAGGACAAATCAGGTACAAAATTCTAATTTCACTCTCTAAAATAATATTTTAATCATTTGGACTGAATTTGTAAAGGATTAGTAATCTCATGGGAGGTCAGTGTAATTGTTCAAACCACATGGGAGGTAAGTGTAAATGTCAGAAACCTCAGGGGAGGTTTCTGAAATTACCCCATAATTCTAATAGTAAGTATTTATTTTGCAAATGTCTGTCACAATTTATTGTATATTGGATAGCTGTTTTTTTTTGTTTTATTTTTTAAACCAATGACCCTTTGCTGTTGGCCACCACAAAGGCACTTAAGATATTGTAAGTTGAGAAATCAAGATTTCGACTTTTGTTTTCTATCAATTGTCAATCCATGTAATTTCTCTAAATTTAGCGAGAGTTAAAGGGCAGCATCTGATCCAAAAATGTTTTAGTCCCTCTGACTCCTAATGACCTAGTTAGATCTATAGCGTTCTGCATAATATAGGATGAGAAGTAGGTCTAGGTGTAGATTGTTCATATTTGATTAAAAAAATAAAAGTCAAACAATCAACCAACAAAACATAACCAATAGATATATCAAGGAAAGGGCATTTTTATTTGGAAAAATGACCTGTTTCATTCTTCACATTTCGCAAAAATATTCTTTTCGCCCCTCACTTTTAAAATAAAGCAAATTCATCTCTGACATTTAAAAATTAAAGCTATTACATCCCTGAACCTAATTTTCAATATGAATTAAACCATTCAATAGCCCAGTAATAAATTTCGGAAATAGAATTGATAGATCACTCGGTCAATTTCATCATATTCACATGACATTTATTAAACCAAAAAAATAAAAATTATAACATAAAAGGCCATTCTTTGTCTTGGAATAGTGAATTTTTTTTTCGTAAATCTTTTCATACACCGTTAGTATATCTGCTTGCGAATCTAGATGTGTATCATAAATATAAAATTTGGTGTTTAAATTTAAATTTAAATGATATGGCGGTACATAAAACCATCAGTGTATACAATGATAATGTAGAAAAGATTAATCTTTCTTTTTTTATGTTATAATTTTTTATTTTTTATTTTTTTGTTCATTAAATTTTACATGAATCTCAAGTTGAATTAACCAAATGATCTACCAATTACACTCTCAAAATTTGTAATCATGTTGATTGGTGGTTTGATTCAGATTGAAATTTGGGTTCAGGGATGTAAGAACTTCAGTTTTTAAATGTTAAGGATGAAATTGTTTCGTTTTAAAAGTGAGGGATGAAAAGTATATTTTTGTGAAATATAAAGGATGAAACCGATCATTTTTTCTTTTTATTTCGAATGTATTTTTTAAAGAAAGCCCAAGAGTACGCTCTTTCTATGCGGCTTTCCTCAAGCTAAGCCACTCAATTCTGCTAATTTTTTAACCAAATGCAGATAATAACTTCGACCATTGAAGTTTATCTTCAAAAGATGAAATTGCGCTATTATTGCTTTCTTTTTCTTTTTTTTTTTTTTTTGAAGCAAATGCGCTGTTATTGCTAAATTGTATTGAAGAGTAGTTTCTAAGGGATCCCGATTAAATGAGTTATCAAAGCTTGTAACGCTATTCCAATGTTGATCTCCGTAGCCTTAATTATACATCTATAACTAGTAATTGTAGTAACAGTGCAAGTCACTACAAGAATTTCACCTTAAAATCTCAACTCTAAATTATTATTATTATTATTATTTTAACAGTTACGCAGGGCATAATGGTTACTAGTTAAGAAGCAGTAAATTGTTAACGTTTTTAAAAAGTTTTATTTGTGTCCAAAAGCAAGAAGGTAACAAATGTTAATAACTTAATATGTTATACGTGCATTTAGATAGTAAATTATGTGTAATAATAATATAACAGACACCTTGGTCCAGCGTATCTGTGCTTGATAGCCTTCCATTTCTCTTGCAATATCAGTACGCTTCTAAATTACTAGCTTATACTCGTTTTAGTTTTGGTCTACAGAATGATAACAGTTTTTCGATGCAACTCTTTAGGCCACTAATTTTCCACTTTTTGTCGCCATAATGCAATTAAGTATAACAACCCTAATCCATGGAGCATTTTTATTTGCATAGAGCTTTGATAACAAACGAATGAAAAACGTGTTTTCAATTAAGGGACACTAGTATTTTGACCTGTGTTATGCACGGGATTATATTTCAAATCAAAATAATATTATATATATTTATATATTGTGGTTCAGAATAATATATATATATATATATATATATAGACTAAAAATTTTAAAGAAGTGTATGCTTCACATGTTGAAAAAAGTTCAATTTATAATGATTTACATTATAGAGGAATTGTTAACGCATTTAAGGAGAGAGTTAGGTTGGGTGATAAAGTAAGAAGAGTTTTCTAAAAAAAAAATTAATTTATCAGTATTCAACAAAACATATGTTATACCCATATATCAAAACTTATAATATAAAAAAAATTATAACCAATTTATTTTCTTCTATTTTTAGAAAAAAAATCTTTCTCCTAACTTGTACCGCTAAAATTGTTGACTGCATTTAGATTAGCATTTTTCATAAACTTTAATGTATATTTAAAAAAAATCTCTGTAATATATGTTTTTAGAGTTCTCAAAACTATTAAAAATCACCATCATTTCTCTCTTCTCTTATCCGCCAGCTAGTCATCAGATGCCTCCTGGGATTTTCATATTTTCTATCATGGTATCACTCTCTCTATTACTCCCTCCGTCCCACTTTGATAGTCCCGTTTTCCTTTTTCGTCTGTCCCAAATTGTAGTCCACTTTCCAATTGAAGAATGTAGTTGTATTTTAATTTTTCTAAAATACCCTTATTCAATGTAAGTTGTTGTTACTATAAACCTACCCCATTTAATGAGAGTTGATTCTTTTTTTTACTATCAATTCAAGTTCCCATAAAGTTGAACTCTATTTAATGTGAGGGTATTTTAGGAAAATAGCAATCTAAATTTACTTTTCTAACAAAGTTAACTACTTTTTCTTAAACTGTGTGAAAAAAGAAATGGGACTATCAAAGTGAGACGGAGGGAGTAATTTTTTTTTTTGTCATCTCTGTCATATCCCTGCAATCCACTTTCTTCTTCTCTCCATTCTCCACCTATCCTTGTAACCCACATTTCTTTTTCAACATTTCTCGCCATTTTTCAACTCCTCACCATTTTCTTTCTTCCCTGCTCCCCCCATACCCAACCTCTAAATTCATATCCTTGTGACCCAATATATTTAACTTTACCTATCATAATGAAAATATAAAATTGAAAATTGATTATAATGGTTGCAATTATTAGTATAAAAATGGAAATGAAAAACTGATAATATCTATAATATCCTTAGGTACTATAATCAATATATATATATATTTTAACATAGCAAATACATATTTACATATGAAGACAGCAATAAGAATACATAAAATAATTAATGATACCAAAAGTTATCCTTAGTATTTGGGTTTTGTACTCTTATTCAAATCTAATTAGGGTCGAATTTAGGCCAGATATATACAAATTAAGTAGTATTTTAGGGGCGAATGCTCTATATTTTTCTCTTAAACTATAATGTTACTTTTTAAAAATTTTTGGTAGAATTGGTGTTGTTATTATCATTATTTTTTTTTATCAAAAATGAATATTTTTAAAAAAAGTTTCCACGTTAAAAGGCCAATAGTACTTTATTTTTTATTTAGTGATTTCATAATTTAGATTTCATGAATGGTACCATTCTTGATTTTTTAAATACACAACATTATTTTCTTTTTTGTTTTCTATTTAATTTTGCTCTTTTACTTAGGATTACTAAGTTAAAAGATAAAATATTATCATTTACTTTTTACTTTTACTAAGTTTGGTAATGTTTTCTCTTTGTTTACCTTCCCACTAATAAATTTCAAACCAAATTTCTATATAAGTGGAGCCACTTCTTACTTATTTAAATTAGAAAAGCATGGAAGCCACTTCTTACTTAGAAAAATGTTATTTGCACTCCATTTTTTTATTACTTAGGAAAATGTTATTTGCACTCCATTTTTTATTATTTGCAATTTCACCATTTGTTTTATCATATAGTCTAATTAATGAAAACTATATGATCAAAATGATTACTGAAGTGTGCATACCAAAAATGGAGTGTAAATAATCTTACTTATTTAAATTAATAAGAAAGTATGAAAGGATGTTATATTTGTTATCTCTTGTTACGGTCTTATTGAAGTTTTAATTGGAGTAGAATCATAAATAACGCAAGGTAATTGGAAACATGATGGGCTGAATAACATGTACATTAACCAACAATTTGAAATGGAATGATTTTAAAAATTAACCAACAATTCCAAATGTGAAAAGTCACTACAAGAAAATTGGTCATCAGTGACAATTTTTCTCTGTGACGAAAAAAAGTTATCACAAAAGTGGATCCTTTATTGACGACTTTCTAACTCGTCTCGCCAAGATTTAGCAAGAGCGCGGGAGTATTTAGAACACACAATAGTGACGACATTAAGAACATCATCACTATTGCTTGGCCTATTTACGGACGACTTTTTGTTGTCGTCACTGATCACTAAAAAAAAAAAGTTATTAGTGACAACATTTTGTAGTGATGACAATAGGTCGTCACAAAAGGAGCTTCTTTAGTCGCGACACCTAAAGTTGTCACAATTGCATCAAAGCAACTAAATGTTTAGTGATGACCCGTTATTTTCGTCACAAACTACACTGCAAGAAATATGGTCATTAGTGACAACAATTTTTAGTGACGACAAAAGTCGTCACAAAACGTGGTTGTTTAGTGACGACAAGGAAAGTTGTCATAATTGCTCAAAGCAACTAAGTCTTCAGTGACGACCTTGAAAAAGTTGTCACTAAAATGCTCTATATAGTGACAACTTCTAATATCGTCACTGTCACTCTACCGATTCGGATTTAGTGACAAGAATTGATCGTCACTGTTTAAAGTACTTATTTCTAAGTCACTTTCATTAATTCTACTGTGCCACCCTAACTTTTGCGATTTAGCCCCAAATGTTGTAAAAAATTCCATTAATTCCATTATGATACCTTAACTTTTACAATTTAGCCCCATATGTAGTACACCGATTTCTTTAATTCTATTATTACTCCCTAACTTTTGTAATTTAGCCCCATATGTAATTCATCAATTTCATTAATTCTACTATGGCACTCTAACTTTTGCAATTTAACCCCCATATGTAATACACCAATTTTATTATTTCTATTATGGCACCCTAACTTTTACAATTTAACCCCTATTTTTTTTATTAGGAAATTGCGAATGGTATCTTGATAAACTATGCATAAATATTTTATAATTTTCTCAAACTTAAGTAATAATTTGTTATAAACTCTAAAGATATATCTTTCATTACAATAGTTATAAGGCAGACAGGTCTTTTTATCAATGGAATAAGAAATTTATGCCAGATTTATCCTTTGTACTACATGCCAAGTAGTATTAGCAAAGGAATAACAAAGTACTGCAAAGTAATTAACAAAATAGCCTTCAGGGAGTGTAGTTTATGGGCAAATGAGCATTATCTATTCAAAGTACTAACTTTTTATGGGCATTTTACTCTCAAACATATAATTTATGATAAATTTATAAATATTTGTAAGTAAAATTCAAAAAGTGTTACACTGATTTCTTACAAAACGAAAACTGGCAGGTTATCTTTTCAACATAAATTAAATTTTTTTTAAAAAAGAAATGGGCCATAAAGTACCAACTCTTTGTGGGTTTCCTCCATTACATGAACAAATATTCTGCTCTTTATGGGCATTTCACTCCGAATCATTTAATTTATATTAAATACATAAATGTTTGTAAGTAAAATTCAAAAAGTGTTGCACTAATATTTTTATGGAAGGGAAACTGGTAGGTTTTGTATTTAACATAAATTAAATATGTGAAAGCAAAAAAAAAAAAAGAAATTACCCATAAATCTACGTCTTGCAAATGTATACTAGTAAAATAGTTTCAAACAAAATTAAACATTAAAATAAACTGTAATTTATACACATTAAAATATTTGTAATTTATACACATTTTGCAACTACTACTTTGTGTTTTCTCTGTAATGAATTGTTTAACTATTGAGAACTTAAGTTTTGTCTTGCAAATCTATACTAGTACAATAGTTTTAAACAAAATTAAACATTAAAATAAATGTTTCAAAAAGAACAAAAGTACATTTATCACTTGCGGTAATGTAACAAAATTTTCTCAACCATTATCAATATTTTCACAAAAGTATTAAAAACTAGCAATTGACAATATTAAAAACTAGCAATTTAATTAGTGACGACTTTTCTTGTCATTATAATCTTGAATAAATTAGTGATAACATTATGTCATCACTAAATTTTCTTTGATTTTGACTTAACAATAATGTCTTATTAATAGCATTTGATTATTTTTAATGAAAGTCTGTTATAACCATAGAATTTGACTTTGGTTATTTTCAATTAATGATGTACTTTAGTGCTGCAACTATAAAAAATTACAGGGCTAAAATATTTGCAAATTATAAAAGTATATTTTCACTTATATGTAATTAACAAATTTTGCCACCTATATTGATGAAAATTTGTGTTTTTGTACTAAAAAATAAAGAATAATACTATAGCAATAAAATCTATGCTTCAAACCAAATTAAAAATAAAAAAAGCATTGTGTTTTTGTAATCATTATGTGTTCTCTAATGATTTTTAACTGTTATATACTTATGAGCCTCCTTGTTAATTTAATTTTCTTGTATATGTAATAACTTCATTAGAATAAAAATAATTGAATAAATAAATAATTCGTTAGTGTAAATAAACTTGTGACTACTTAACTTAGAATGATTATCAGTTAATTTGATATGAAAATTTGTGCCCAAGTTTTTTGGATATTGTTTGAGTTATGGGCGAAATCATCTCCACTAGAATTATTTTAGTTGTGAATACCATTACTTCATTTTTTTATTGTGCAAGATAAAGGTTTTCAGCGGAGTTGGTGGTGGAAACGGGTTTGAGAGATTGAGTTTGGGGACGAAGGTGAAGGTTTTAATTAGCTATAGTGGTAGGAGTGGATCCCCTTCTTCATCCACCTCTTCCACCGAGATTAACCCATCTAACTCCACTTCCTTCAACCACCAAAACGGTGGTCCTGCTCCCCACCGCATCGCTGCCGGAGCAAATAACTCCGACTCGATGCACTCCTGGTGGGAGTCCATATCAAAAGCCCGCACTCGAATCCATCTCCTCTCCACTCTTCTCCCCGAAACCTCCTCAGTTCTCTCGTTCCTTGCCGACTCCGACCGCCCTGCCCGCTCCCTCCTCCTCTCTTCCGCCGCCTATTCTTCCATCTCATCTTCCCTCTCCTCCCCTTCATCCGGCTCCGACGACGACTCTCTTTGCCTGTGGCTATACGACACCTTCCTCTCCGCTGACTCCGAACTCTGCCTCGTTGTCCTCTGCTATATCCCTCTCCTCTCCTCCTTCTATCTATCTCGCATCCACTCCTCCTCCACCACATCCGCTATCTCCCCCACCCCTAATCTCGCCGGCTTCGAAGCTGTCCTTCTTGTCCTCTACTCATCTGAAGTCAAGGCTCATTCGGGTATACCCATGCTCATTTCAATCCCTGATCTCTCTCAACCTTCTCTTTATCACTCCTCTCGAAATCCCTCTTCGAATAAATCGAACCCCATTAACAATAACCCCTCGTCTCGGCCTTTAGTCAGCGTTCTATCGCCTCCTCTCGAACCCCAGATGGCGGTGAAGTCTACTAAACGAGCTTCCATTATAGGCATTGCCCTTGATTGTTATTATAAGCAGATCTCGCAAATGCCCAGTTGGTCAAAGCTTGATTTTTGCAAATTTTCGGCAGATTGGGCAAGTCAGGATTGCCCTTCTAAATCTAATTTCGATGATTTTACTACCCAAAAACCTGATAATTTTACTGAAAGTAGCCATGGGCTTTCGAGTGACTCGAGGGGTCACGATGAGATTGAGGATGTTGTGGAAGAAATTCGGCATTTGCGAAGTGAGGGGAGGGATGACGAGTTGAGGTCACAGGGGGTGAGAATTCCGCTACCATGGGAGTTATTACAGCCGGCATTGAGGATTTTGGGGCACTGCTTGCTAGGGCATTTGATTACAGAGGATGTGAAAGCAGCAACTTCAGTGGCAATAAGGAGCTTGTATGCTGGGCCTCCCATGACCTGAACCCGCAGGCCATTTTGGCGACTAGCAGTCTGATTTAGCTAGATAACAGGGCACGCGAGGCTGTTGCTGCAGCTGCAGCTGCCAGTGCTACCTCCAATGCTAATACACCCAGTAAGGCTAAAAAGCCTGAGATCCTTTTGGTTTCTAAGTGATATCAAAAGTGAATGAGATAATTTGCTTTAATTCTTGAATGTGAGTTTGTATGTGGAATTATGTAGGTATCGGTGTAGATTATACGCGAGTAATGAGTAGCTTATTTTGAACTTGGAACTCAGCCTGAAAGTTGTGTATCATTATTACTGTGATATGAATAGGTGTTCCAATTGCTTATATTTGGACTTAAAAAAAATATAAATAAATAAATCGAATGAATATGTAAGTTTTGATGATTATGTAGTGCTCATGGAATATGTAGTTGTAACGTAATTAGGTACAAGTATAGATTAGTATCAAAATTAAAAGAAGAAAACATATGTTTTATATGCAAACATTTTCTTATAAGAACTACAGCTACCATTTTATTCATTGTCTTCGAGCTTATAATGCACATTATCATTTCGTAGGGACATCATTGGTTTGTTATTGTCTTGCAGCTCATTATGCTGATGCTATTGGTCCCGGCTATGGAATTCCCAATTATTGTGATGTTTGGGTAAGTATATACTCCTTTCTATCTATGTTAGACTTGTTTCAAATGGTTGGGTCTTGTCAACAAAGTTTCTGTAAAAGTGACAATTTTCACTTTGTTCTAGGAGACATTTGCATATAAACAAGCTACAAGTGGTCTCTGATTTGTGTTTGATTTTCCTGCCAATTAATGAATATGATAGGAGTAATTTTCTTTTCCTTCCTTTTGGAAATTTTTGCATGGTTTAGTTGAGTTGTTTGTGTGAGAGTAATTGATTCAGCTTCCTTTTTTTTGCATTATTGTTTGCTGACTTATTGGCCAAGAGGGCTCTCAATTAGTTTTAGGACCAAGAATTCCTTCTATAGTTTTCTAGTGCTAGTATTAGCTTCAAGTTAGCTTCTTAATGTCTCCTGTAGTCGACTGATTTTTGTTATTATTTGCAGCAATTGAACCTGTTGACAGAGGCTTCGGATTCGGATTTGGGTCTAGGATATTACAATCTACCAATCAAGCTACCATTTTCGCTTGTGGTACCCTTATACTCTCTATCTCCTCTTTGCTTCTTTTTTTCTGTTATTTATAGCCAATCCAATTCACTATAAATTTATACTTTCTAAATCATCCTAAAAATTGAAATGTTGCTATACAGCTACTAAATGCACTATGTATATAATGCATATGTAGGTGCACAGTGGTTAATGTGATTTAATAGCTAAGACTAATTACTATGATTTTTTTTGTACTTTTTTGTGTTCTTGCTCCAGTTCATGACAATCTCAAATATGGCTGTGTTCCATTTTGTTTACTTTTCATTGTTGTTGTTTGGGAAGATTAAATTAACTACCGTGTCTTCATTATGTTACTTGCTGCCCTTTTATGGACAACAAGTGATTTTCCAGCATAAGCCTATTTTCAACTATATATACTTGTCTAAATTGTGTTATGTTTGTAAATGAGACGCTCTTGTAATTTTCCAGCATATATGAGACCTTAAATTGTGACTGAGGCATATTTATTATAGATACAGTGGCTGTTGCGATTCAAAAATAGCATAAGTTATTGAACCTTAATCCTTGGTCTGTGACAATATTAACATGTAATTTGCCAAAGAATTTAGTAAATGCTTGTTACTTTTGTTTTTTTATTTAGGAAATTTGAAGGCTGTTATACGTCTTTGATATTAAGAGTTTTCTTTGTCTGTGACAATACCTGGTTTTTACTCTCTATAATTGGTTCCTATGTGCATATTAAGAGCTATCTTTGCTTTTATTTTGTCTCTTATTCTGCTCTTTATGTAGTCACTATTTGGATGAGAGTTTAAATAAATGAGACTTTATTTTTTGTGAATCCTCATTTGATTTTCCTTGTCTCAAGTTTGTTTTGTCATCTACTAATAATTGTATTTTTCTATTGCAGATATATTGCACATTTTAGAGTTTTGGAAGATGAGTAGCCGAGGCTACTTATTAGCTCAAAAACTGGTTATAGTGCTATCTTATGCTTAGGAAATGTTTCGTATAACACAAAAATGTTTTGGGACTTGGATTCGTTTTGTACTGCTCCCTTGCCTTATATGATACAACTCATTCTAATACTACTTGTCAAACTCTTTATAATGTGATGTTGCACATGATTATGATATTGGAAGGATTATTATAATATTTTGGCATTTTCTATTGTAATGGGTGAATGTGTTTGTTATTCATTAAGCATTGTTGGTGGCTCCCATTTTTTTATATTACTCTAGCAAGAAATACATCAAACTACACAGTGACAAGATATTGTAACTGAATCACATTTCTCCAATGACAAGTGCCTATTGTCAGTAAATCAAATGTCTTTATTGACAACAATTGTTGTAATTGAATTAAATTCTATATTGACAACAATATGTTGTCACTGTTGAAAGGTGTTTAGTGACAACAAAATTGCTAGTAATTGGACCATATACTGATGACCATTGTTGAGTTTTAGTGACGATATTGTTTCATGCATCATTGACAAGAAGTCATGTTGTCACTAAACTTAAAGCATTTATTGATGAGAAAAGTTGTCACAAAAGCTCTTTATTCACTGACGACTTTTAAGTCATCAGTGTATACTTTTACCGACGGGCATTCAGTGACGACCCTGTGATGACCGAAAAGTTGTCAGTAAAATCCATTAGTGATGACTTTTTACTTTTTTGTGACAAGAATAGATTGTCACTAAAGGTCAAATTTCTTGTAGTGAGTAGATGTGAAAGTTAAGAGAAATATATTTTATAAATTAAATTAAATGTGAAATGCTAGAAAAATGGAATTGGTAGTGGGAAGATGTATGGAGACTTGTTGCTAAAAATCCCTTCTCAAATTTGTATAGATATAGATGCTTTGAATTAAGGGAGATGGGATGTTGAAAGATTTGGACAGTTTCATCAAGACCAGTAGCAACTCCCAGCTACTGGATATGTCCATAAGAACAGTTTTAGCGGTAAAAATGCCAAAAACAATGCGCAAATGACTTGTATAAAATAAATCAATCCAAATTCCAGCAAACTGTAATAAGGAGGACCCTAGCTACCAACCTTTTTTCATATTAGTTTGTTATTATGATTTAGTCTTTTAATTTAACCATCTACTTGTGCAGCCAACTCAGCTAGAAGATTGAAGGTGTTAGATTTGAATGTTTGAATCTTGAATTTGGTAGCAAAAAGAATTTTAAGAACCCTTTTCTGACTATTGGACCAATCCTAGTGGTTCCAGTGATTTATAGGGTGCTCTACATGGTCATTTTGTAACAACCTATGAGTTTAACAATTGGTCTTGTTTGCCAAGCAAATTTTTGGTCAAATTTATCTGCTACAAGGTTTTTTAATAATTTTAATTATAGTAATCTCAAAAATTTTTTTTACAATTTCTACAGTAAATTACAGTAAAATTTTAGATAAATATTCATAAAACTCACTTCACAAATGGGGCCATTGTTTTTATTAGGCAAGTTTAACTACTGCTACGAAGTAACTTGCTCCAAATCCTCTATTCAATTTTAACGCTTCCAGTTTTGGAGAAGTTTGGCTGCTAAGAGTGGACCAACGGACTGTTCATACTTATGTATTCTTGTTCATATTTATAACTGTTAATATTAAAATTGTTGCTTGGATGCCATTCATTTCATGACGCCGAAAAATTTACATCCTGTCATAGACTCGTACATGTTATAAATTGAAGAACAAGTCGACCAATGAGGAGGAGGTTATAATACGGAAACAAACAGAAGTAATTCACTGTTCTTGGCCTGACACACTTTAATTGGACAGCAAGTGTAACAATCAGAATGCGAAGATATTTTATCTGCAAAAGAAATAATGACCACAATGCTTCTAACAGATAAAGAACTCGAAATTGAAAACTTCCTGTACAAAATAATGACCTCTTGGCCAGGTCATTTCCCTTTCTCTTTCTATTTTCATTGACGTTGGGCAAATCAGGTCATAATTACGGTGTCACAATTATTGTCGTTTTCTTTTGGAAGAAAAGCGTTACAATAATTACTACCGAAGAAGGTGAAACACGTTGATGTACTAGTCCATCGTGCGTACGCATCTAGGTAATTGAACTTTCATATGTACACTAAAGAGAAATTACCTGGTGTGATAAAAATTTGAATTAATTGAAACATGCACCGTGAACTATTATCGATTTGCACTTTAGTTTTGAAACTATTAATTCTAACACCTTTAGCACCTTATTGTATCAATTTACAGCTAAACGTTCAGATTGATTAGTTTAATTACTACAATATTTTTGAATGGAAAGACTTTAGCAACCCTAATTTGCATCTGTTTCCTGACGTACTCTTATCCACCTAAACAAGTATTAAATGCGAATGGCTATGGAGGGACAAGATGAAATTAATTCTAGTAGAAAATAAAGAGAACTTATTAGTTACCAATTTGTATCGTGCCTTGTTAAGATATGTAGAGTTCAAGGTGAGTAATTGCTCCAAAATCCTAACTTGTAGTGTCGTTTCGTTTTTTAGGTTTCATCTCTCCTTGTTGAACAAAAATTAAAAAAAGAGAAATGACAATTTTGTAAGCTAGTTACAGAATTACATATTCCAAAATATTTGATTCACTTGGCCAATGGCTATCCAATTTGTACATTCGATTTCTTTTGTAAATTTCGTTTACTTACCCTAATTTCTTATCCCAATGGTTAAACGTGAATCACACGGCAGGAAATCTTTGCTGTTTCTTTCTATCATTCACATTACGGATTGTGACATCCAACAAACCATATGAATGACATCCAGCTCATGAAATTGATTTTCTCTGCAACTAGTTTTGATTTGCTACACATGAATTACGAGATAGAAAATAGGAGTGATATATTTGTCAACATTGGTCATTTTCTTTCCCTCTCTTTATTCTTTTGAACAAGTCAAATTAAGCTAAAAGGACTTCGTGGAACTGGAATTCTACCTAATGAGACAATCATATTAACTCTGTTTGGAGTTCATTTAACAGACAGAAAGCATTTCTTTCTTTTAATATCCGTCTTATAAATCCTAAGTACTGCAGTATTATATTGCTTCCCTTTTCCTTCAATTACTCTTTTCTAATAGATATTGATTCTAATTGCCAATAAAATTAATCTACCCTTAACTATATTTATTCATCCATCACAAACTATTAGTTTGAGAAAATGAATTCTATTTATACATAATTGAGTAATAATCAAACGTAATGGGAATATGAAAATGCAACCAAAGACTGTGATTTTTTTTTCTGCGTTCTTTAACCTTTATTTATAAGATGGTAGTTGCATCTATGTAAATTTTTCTTTTTTTCTTTTCAAGACCAACAAATTTGTTTAAACATGACCTGTATGCCAAATAATTGCTACATCTTTTTCTTTGGTTTTGGGATATGCCAAATATTACTAAATATTAAGCTGATTTTATATTTCAAATGTAGTCAGAAAATTGGTTTTGCCTTTGAATATGTCCTATCTTAATGCCCTAATTTAGACCCGAAATCGGGCTTGAACGTTTAATTGCATGAGACAATAAAAAAAATGAAATATTACGTTGATACTAGACAATAACATAGCTGTCTATACATGCCCTTTTTACTCATGCGATTTATCAATTCTTTTAAATTTTAACTACTTTCAGTTAGATGAGGATATCTAAAGTTCTCAACCCTAGAATGCCCAGTGCAATTTTTTACCGTCAAATGTCAATCACTGAGAAACCATCCTCGAACCATCACTGCTGCAAAACTAAGTGCTAATACTTAATTGAATTGGTAAACTCTTTACAATAAATTAGTAAACGGTTGAGGAAAATCTACCTCAATATTTGGAGTAAGCATGCTCTTTTAGCATATGAGATCATTACAATTGTTAAATGTGTTTGTTAAGATTATGATTTTGGTTAAATTTTTTTATGCTGTAGACTTTGACTCTAACAACCAAAATTATTCTTTAAAAAAAAAAAGGACCTGCAAGGAAATGAAAAGTAGGAGAGGGTATAAACGTCCAACAGTAGAAGGCTGGAACTCCCATCCTTTGCGCAACGGATCTTCTGTCCCACACCCTGTGTCATTCTCTGTCCCACTTTTTATTATATTGCTATTTCTCCTACATAAATAACATGTAAAGAATAAACAGAACAGAACAAATGAAGGAATAGTAACAGAACTAAAAATTTGAAACTGAATATTGATTGATTAAACGCCAACATTCAACTCTACCAAAATTTATTACTCATTTTTTGTAACTGATTTTATCCATTCTGATAAAACCCAAAACCAAAAAAGAACAAAAAGGTTATGCTTTTCTGCAAAAGTCCATGGCTACGCTAAGAGTTCCGGATGTTGTTCCTTCTCCAAGACAAGACTGTGAAAGACTCAGAAAAGCCTTCCAAGGTCTATTCAATCTCTTCCTTTTCCATTTTTGTTCTGTTTCTTCTTAATCTAAATTCTGTGGCTTTTGTTTTCTTTTCGTTTCTCTTTTGCATATAGTAGTAGAAACACCTCCTGGTACTACTACATGTTTGAATGTAGTTTTGTGCTGTTCATGTATTCTGGATTCATGGTTAGGCCTGGGAACCGACGAAAAGGCAGTCATAAAGGTGTTGGGACATAGAAATGCAAGTCAGAGGAGGATAATCGGAGAAACTTATCAGCAGCTTTACGATAAGTGCCTCATTGATGACCTTAATGCTGAATTGTCCGGTGACTTCAGGGTAACTTTCAGAATTCCCTTTTAATTGTTGGTGATAATAAGATTTTCAGTCCCTAAAGGGATAACTCAGACTTTTCTACATTTTTATGAATTAGTACTAAACATTGCTAATTTATTTGGTATTTCCGGTAGGAAGTCAGGTACTGATTAGTTCAAGTTAAGTTCAAGAAACTCAACACTTAGTTTAATTGCCTGACTTGGAAACTATCTAACTAATGATTATAATATCAAGTGACAGAAAGCTGTTATCCTGTGGATTTATGATCCTCCTGAAAGAGATGCAAGGCTGGCAAATGAAGCCTTGAATTCCAGGAGGAAAGGTGTCAATGAACTGCAAGTAATTGTTGAGATAGCATGTGCATCATCTCCTCACCATTTGATTGCTGTAAGACAAGCATATTCAATTCTATTCGACAGTTCACTTGAAGAAGACATCATATCAAATGTTCCAATGTCTCTCCAAAAGGTAAATTTAAGCCCTCATATAATATCCGTGTAACTAAACATAGTTCTGTTGTCCTTTTAACTGATCATGAATGCATTTTGGCAAATTTTTGTTGATATTTTCCCAGTTGAATCTTTTCATTTTCTTAGAGTTGGATTTATGTTATTGGTTTTCCTCAACTTTAAGACTTTTTGTAATGCGATTCAGAATGCTTACAGCCTAGATTTTGATAGCTCAATATTCATCCATTTCTAGCTCTCAGAAATATTTTGTTATTCTGGAATATGGTGTTTCAGAAGTTATAACTAATAGATGCATATTTCGTCAGGTTTTGGTTAGTTTAGTCAGTTCCTATAGATATGACAAGAACGTAGTTGATTCTGCTATTGCCAATTCTGAAGCTGCCAAGCTATATGAAGTTATCAAGACGAAGAAATTAGATCACGATGATTTTCTGTCCATCCTTAGCACCAGAAATGTTTTCCAGCTGAAAGAAACTTTCCTGCATTACAGGAAAAACTTTGGAAATTCCATAGATGAGGTTCAGTTCTGACTAATTATTTGACAAACACCTCCTAGTATTTTGCTTCCTAACTTTCCAGAACACTCTGTCAGGACATTTTGAATTGTGGCAAAGGCAATTTGGAATCCATTTTGAAGGTGGCCATCTGGTGCATAGACTCCCCTGAAAAACACTTTGCAGAGGTAACACAAAACTCAAATGAGCTGGCAGCATTGTTTCTGATACAATTCCACTTAGTTCCCTACTAGACAGATTATAAGACTCGGTAGAATGTTGAGTTTGTGGAGTTTCATTTTTACACTCCGTCCCTCTTAAGGTAATTTTCTCTTGGAAATATTCAACCCAAAAGCCAGTGTCATTCGATTGATGACTAAATTGAACAGGTTAGTCCTGCTTGGCAATGTAGATTGTAGGCAATTTAACTGGTACTGTGTGTTTCATTCTCACATCCTAATGTACTAAACCCTCCTAAACTTTATCCTTAGTTGCGCTTTACCCTCTGAACTTATTAAATAAGCACTTTGTCCCCCTATTTAACATTTTAAGACAAAAGTGCCCTTAGTATTTTTTTTTCTTTTTTGTTTATTCATTCCCTTATTTTTCCTTTTCCATTACTTTCCTTTATTTTTTCGTTTACTATTTTCTTTTTTTTTTTTCACTTCTCTTATGTCACTATTTTATTTCGCTTACCTACCAGTATTACTAATTTGTATGTTTATTATAATATTGTAATTATCTTTTACTTATAATTTTATTCTTTTTTTTATTTAATTACACTATTAGAAAATTCAAGACAAATTAAATAGCATAAAAAATTAATATATGTCTGTCATAATCAAAAAGTGTATATTTTAGCAATTTGACTATTTCAAAAAATATTAACATAAGTGCATAGTTGATTAACCACTATGTTATTACAATTTGAATTTGTTGCTATTGCTATTAAAAATTAATTTATTTTAAGCTCTAAATATGCTGATTTAAATAATATATGAAATAATTTATGTGTATAGGTAATATATATTTTGTTATAGCACAAACTTTATGATAATTATTATTTTCAATAACAAAAAACTAAAAAGGATAGAAATAAATAAAAGATAAGTTTAAGAAGATTAAAATTAATATATGGATAATAGTAGCAAAGAGAAAAACTAGTTGATCACATAAGAGAAGGAGAAAAATTTTAAAAATATGAAAAATAAAAGTAGAAAAGGGCGAAAAAGAAAAAATAAATAAAATAATAATTAATATGGAAGAGGTACTTTTGTCCTAAAATATAAAATAGGGGGCAAAGTGCCTATTTATTGAGTTGAGAGAGTTAAAATGCAATTAAGGATAAAGTTTAGTGGGGGTTTAGTGCATTTAACCCATTTATAAATTAGTAAAACTTTTTGTGGAACTATAAAAAATAATGATACTACTGAATACTTGATGATCTACATGATTTTTTTATTTTGATTTTTCTATTTTCTATTTGCAATCCCATATTTTGATTTGAAAATTTCAGGTGACTAGAGCTTCCATTGTTGGGTTTGGGACTGATGAGGATTCTCTGACTAGGGTGATAGTAACTCGAGCAGAGATAGATATGATGAAAGTTAAGGGAGAATATTTCAACACCAACAAAACTAGTCTTGATAGTGCAGTTATTGGTGACACTTCAGGGGATTATCAAAATTTCCTCATGACCTTACTTGGAACAAATGTCTAAATTGCTGCACATGGCAAGGATCCTATCCTCTATTCATATGAATGTGTGATCGCAATCAAATGTTAGGCGAACATTGATTGGAAAGTAGTATTTTAAGAATATTGATTTTTACATGTATATTAGGTATGTGAAGTTACTTGAATAAAACTACGTTTGATTTCTATTTAGAAATTCCAAATTACTAGAATAGGCTATTTCTAGCTAGTCACTTTTCATCATAGAACTCAATCTTTTCCTACTTTAACTAAATCAAAGAACAAGGTATCAAACTACTTAAATGGTTCTTAAAAATCTAAAGTACAGTTATTCTATTCACCAAAATTTTTCACAAGAGTGTAGTTCATATCTCAATTAGATAGTTCCTAGTTGTAGGATAAACTAGAATGGATATTGAAGAAGGGTAAGGACAAGTGTCCTTAAATTGGTTCTTGGGGTTGACAAGGGTTTACTTGTCAATTTTCATTAAAAAGTTATGACACTTGTCAAGAGAGGATATAGGTGTTGAGGAAGGCTAAATGTGACACCTCAGCAAATGATCTCGAGTTCGAGGTCTTGCGCCTGCATGAGGCACTATTCACTAGTAATGGATCTACCCAACTTACCTATCAAGGAGCTAGTATAAAGGCAAGATCAAGCAATAAAGCGGGGGCTGGTGACAATTTTTACTCTCTCCATCTTTACTATTCCATCTTTAATTATTTTCAGTACTCCATACTGATTTAAGCATCAAAGCTTGTTACAGGGAATTAGCATTGTCATTTACTTTATAGATTTAGAAATCAGCAAAGCAAATAAGTGACCTTCAAGAGGCCTTTCTTCTGGAACCGTGACTTCCATTTTCTCCCACTTCTCAACATCTAAAATTGGCACTATCTATAGGGAACCACAAACATTCTTCCCCAGTTGAATTTCTTTTGTTAACTTTAACTAATAATTTGCAACGTGGAAAATGAAGCAATCCAGAAGACACCAAGGCTCAACTAGTTCTCCTCCCACCGGAAATAAGGATAAAGGAGTAGACAACTTTATGTAGACTCAGTTGGAGATAAAAATACAAGAAGAAAGTCATCAACTTCCATCGTCAGTAGAAATGAGTTAATTTTTGGCCTAGAATTTTCATCTCATCTAGCAACTGGTACAATGATGGGAACAATAGTAGTAACTGTGACGACCCCACCTCCCCCTAGGGCGTACCCTAGGGTTTAGTGAGTTGCCTGTCCAATTCTCACCATGACTCACTCACTCGTAACTCGAGAAAATGACTTACATCTATAGAAAAATAAATAACACAATAATTTCAAACTTAATATATACATTGATGTTTAGATCCAGCTACAAGGCTTATACACGCCCAAATATATTAAAGTGTTTATAATCCAACTACAATCAACCCTAGTCAGGTGCTAGTGCGAGTATATAATTTCAAAATTCAAAAACTAGACTACTCTAGTCTGTACAAGTCTCATGCCTCGCTCGTACTCCCTGTAAGGAAAACAAATGTCGTGGAATGAACTAAAACCCCAGTGAAGTTCCAAATAGCAAGTTGACCATTCTTTAAAAGAGCAAGTAACAATGTAGCAAAATAGCGAGTATATCAAGTTCATAAAAGGGAGCAATAACACTTCAAGTAGCAAATCTCAAAATGAGCGAGTGTAAAATTTTTCAAAGGAAACAATAACCCGATAAAGTAATAATCATGTCAAAGGGTAAGGATACGGATGACTCTCAAGAGCCAAGTTCCCGTTGCTTCACCAGAACTTGATCAAGTAGTAGTTGATACTCTGTCAACTTTCACGTAAAGTAACTAGTCCAGTAGAGCACCACTTAGCTACAATCTCCGTCTACTAACCAAACCCGCTACTGGGCCCAAAATTCTCAATAAACACTGGTGGTAATACTTGAGCATACCGATTAGTCAAGAAGGTAACACTCCACTCGACAACACTAGATACCCATAGTTCATTATCTAATCGACCAAACCCTTGCCGGCTCGACTCGATTAACTAGTTAGTGGGGTTTGGGTCCCCAAGAATTCGATAGGATAATATCTCCAATAGAATGAATCAAGATAAAAGTACGGAGACGGGAATGAGAGGCACCTCCCACTCGGATTAAGTGTGGTACATGCTGCCGTTCAGCACTTATAAGTCAAGTACAAGTATATCAAGTCAATTGCAACAATAAATGAGTACATATCACATTAGGGCAAGTGTGATAAAGTACACCCTTGCCTGACCATACCAATCACATATCATTTGATCACATTGGTCAAATATTGAAAACAAGTGTCAAGTTCAATCAAGTATTTGGAAGCGCTCACCAAATATGTAGTGCCTTTACGGATCACGTTCAGGTGTTACTTCTTGTTTAGAGTCCAAATATGCGATAAAACATCATTTAAGATCTTTGAAATTCAACTAAGATTCGAAATTTAAACGTTTCGTTTAACGAAATTCAAGTAATTGAAACTCATTTGGAGAATATTCATCAAACTCATGCTAGCTCTTAAAACTTTGAAACTTTGAAGCGATTAAACTTTGAAATCCCCGTTTGAGTCGAAGAAACGAGGAAAACGTATTAGTCGTTACTTTCATTTTTCCAAGGGTATAAGGTTCGGCCGAATTCTAACTTATATACCTCTATGAGCGAAGACTTGAATACTCTAGATGATTCAAGTTAAAGTCATCCTCAAATCCTTATTCAAGTTGCGAGTACACCTATCTAGCTCTCAAGCGAAAATTTGGGCAGCACGCCCTTTGTATTTACCTATTTTTCATCCATTTATGGCTTCATTATTTTTCTCAACTCAGCCCCCAAAATCACACACAAATAATCTTATCACAATAGCCTCTCACTAGGCTCAATGTCATTCAATTACCAAACAAGGCTAGCAATGCGACCGGAACTAATGTTCAAGACAAATAACAAAATAACAGGTTTGACGTCTCTTGGCGTTTTGGTCACAACCAAAGCTATGCTTATTGGATTAGGGTATACTTTATACCATTTCAAAGCTAAGACAGAAACTACAAGTCTTATGAAGACATCGACAGCCAATTCGTTCATTTTCAAAGTCAAAATGTGACATCTCAGAGGAAAATAGAAAACTGTCCGTAAAACAGTACATTTGACAGTCAAGGGTATTTTTGTCATTACACATGATACAGTACTTTGATTGAGCTGAAATTTTACAGGAAGCTATATAACTCCATTCTCTACAACTTGCATGTTTTGACCTGGGCATGATTCGGCCTCTAAAATGGACGAATTAAACAGGTCAGAAACAGGACAGATTGGATTCACAGTTCTGGAATTGATGACTCAATGCTTGAAATTCACATTTATGGCTTAAATCACCATACTAAGTCCCTATCAAAACTTATCAACATCATATGCTATATAAACAACACTAAACACAACTGAACAACTCAAACCCTAGTTCAACAATCCACTATATCAATCAAAACTAACCAATTAACCGTCATAAGGCAATATTAAGAGCTTCTAACTAAACTTTAACAAGATTAAATGCAAGAAAAGAATAGGAAACCATAATACCTCATCAAGGCTATTTGCAAGAGAAAACTACAATCTTTCATTCCAAAACTTTGCCACACAAAGCTTCCTAAGTACTAAAGAGAGAGTTTAATCGATTTAGAAGTTTGGATTTCACTGAAACCAAGCCAAAAATCAAGATGAAAATGAAGTGTTTCTTGCCTTTTTTTTTCTCTCTTACTCTCAGCCACAATGACAGAATAGGAGGAAGAAATGAAGCTCAAATAGAGATAAGAAGGTAGGATTTTAGTTTGGTCAAAGTTGGGTTGATCTTTGCCAAGTGTCGCCTTGAGATTCCATCTCAAATTTTTCTTCTTTTCCTTTTTATTTTGGTCAATATTTTTGGCCAACTAAAGCTGATAAAAGGCTAATATTTTCTGAGAAATAACAAGGATATTAAGGTAATAAAGTGGTGGTCAAGTGGTGTATTCAATCGGTAACGAACGGTGCACTTTGGTTCACACCGTTTTTCCTTAACTCGCACGTACTAGGGTTTTCACTTACAATGCACTAACTTATTATTATCACTTCTAAACATACACTTTTTCTTATATAAAACTCACTCTTAATCACCAAATTGAGTACATACTCCACACCGATTATTCATTCTACCAAAAGACGCAAAAACCCTAATTTACGATACCAAGAAAATGAAAGGAAAAAACCCTTGATTCTATGTTTAATTGCAATTAATAAGGGAGTGAATGTGTAGTAAAACTAGTATAAAGTAAAGAATTTCAAATTAAAGAAAATTTTAAGAAAAATATAAGGCATTTTACAAGTCCTCACAGTAACAAATGCCTAAGAAGGACACGAGGGATGACAAAAAGCCAATGTATTCTCCCCAACATCCAGATGAAATCTCAGATGAAGAATCTAGCCAGAAAATAGATCATTGAAGTGATGCAGAGCTAAATTAGGATTCGTGAGACCATATCATCATATAGTGGATTTGTCGCTTGAGTGAAATAGCCCAATTTGAAAGTGGTACCAATCATTGAAGATGAGGATGATCAGGTCTTAGGAAGCTCAGGAAGCTTGTATTACCTCAACAAAAATTCATTCAATAAAGAGATCCAGAAGTATCCACTTCCTCTGGGACTTACATTACCTCACCTTGAGATGTATGATGCCACTATTGATCCTAATAAGCATATGAGTCCATTTGTAACTTGCATGCAATTGTAGAATTCCTTAGATGCCATGCAAGGCATTTTTAATTATGTTGATGGGGAATGCAAGGTTGTGGTATCACGATCTCTTCGCAAACTCTATAAAAGTTTTCAAGCAATTGGCCACTAAGTTCATAAGTGCATTCATCTCCCGCATGCTTTTCTTGCATATCCAAAAGTTCAAATATGAAAGAATCGAGGTCATGGGTAGAGACAAAAAAAATAATGACTTTATTTTTGCATTATGGAATGCAGTCGAGAGAGCTTTACACCAAGTTTGCTAGGTGACCTACCCTTATTGTGCAAGAAATGCTCCATTGAGTTCATGACCATGCAAAGATTGAGGAAGCTAATAGGTCAAAGAGAGATTTGGAAAGAGCACATTGTGACGACCCCACCTCCCTCTAGGGCGTACCCCAGGATTTAGTGGACCGCCTGTCCACCTCTCGCCAGGACTCGCTCACTTACTTCAAACAAAATACGTTATAACCTCAGGAATAAATGAAATAACAGTTCCCAAACTTAGAACGTACAAATACATTCATTTCTATCTCAAATCATACAATCCCAAATATATCAAACGATGTGAATTCTAGATACGTTCAACCCTAATCCAGCACTAGTGCGAGTACAAAAAAAATTTCAAAAACTAGACTACGCTAGCCTGTACCAGCCTCACGCCATCGCTAGTACCCCATGTAAGGAAAACAAATTTAACAGAATATAGTGAGCTAAAACTCAGTGAGATTCCAAAACTTCATGTAGACCCAAATAGCAAGTTGGCCATATGTAAAACCAATGTTTTGAAAATCGGACCGGACCGGCCGGTTTGACCGGTTGAACTGCGAATCGGCCATGGCACCGATCCGATTCAATGCCATAGTTGACTTTGTCAGAAAACCGGTCAAGAACCGGTCGAACCGTAAAAATCGCTATTGAACCGCTATTGAATCGGTTTTCAACCTTCTTCCTTTTTTTTTTTTTTTTTTTTTTGTAAAATGCAGCTATCAACATTCGAACTCAAGACCTTTGTAATAGAAGACCAATGTATTAATTGTTGCACCATCACATCTTATTAGTTTTTTTTTTATAACTTATTTATATAAAGCAAACACTCAATTTTTTTTTCTTACAAAATCTCATTCTCTCATGGCTTTTTTTTTAATTTTCAATTCTCTCTCTCTCTCTCTTTTTCTTTTGCCACTCCCTTTTTAATCAAACCTCTTTATTTTTAATTTATTGATATTTTCTTCCATCTTTTAATTTTGTTTTTGTCCATTAAATTGAAAAAAGTTAAAAAAGAATTATTTTTTAACCCAAATTATTTAATGCCACAACCACTTAGTTTTATCTCATTTTTTATTTCTTATCAAGTTTACATTTTTATTTTCGATTTTCTTGACTTCCTTCGAATTCCAAACTTCCTTTTTAAATTGCAATTTCTAAATCCCAAAACGTAAATTTAAATTTAAATTAACAATATCTAAATTCTCATAGACGTAAATTTTGTATAATTTCAAAATATTGTGATATTTTTGGGTTGGATTTAGATATAATTGAAATTGAGATGAAATTTATTTGTTTTAACTTATAATTTAAAAATTTATTTTTAAAAATCCAAGTTATTAAAAAATAGTAAACTTTTCATCATATAAAGTATTAAATTAGTCCATTACATGTTTTATTTTGTACATATATATTTATATAAATTATTTTTTAAAAAATTCATTGAACCGAGGTTGAACCGGTCCGACCGATTGAACCTCGACCCTTTCACTTCACCGATTCAATTAACGGTCCGATTTTTAAAACATTGTCATTCACACTACGGATTGTAAATGCTTTAGCTGGCAACTTGGGACCTTGGGTAATGTCATCAATTACTGACATCCAACTAACCATATGAATGACATCGAGCTCATGAAATTGATTTTCTCTGCAACTAGCTTTTGTTGGATCCTTAATCCAACATTGGACTTATAAATGAATAATTATATATTACAAACTGTCAATTAAGATTAAATCCAATTAAAGTGATCAAATATAATTTGAGTTTAATGTATTTAATAGGATGTGGGCCCTTTAATGTGTAGAAACTTATGGGCTCCTATTTCAATGATGGGCTAAAATAGGCCTCCAAAAGGTAACAGGAATGTTACCTATAAATAGGGTTATAGTTCCCAAGTCACAGGTGTCGTTTTAGTTGTCGTATTTTCTAATACTACAATATAGCTCTTCCCTGATATCCCATCATCAGGAAAGATACCAGAGAGAAACTAAAGGCCTTTCTCAAAGGATCGGTGAATACCTGTTGACCTGGAAGGCCACCCCAAAATCTCAAGGGATTCAAGTGTCAAATTTATCAATATGGATTCAGGTACGCTTCCACTATTTTTCTTGTTAATTTATTTCTTAATAATCGCCATATAGATTTTGGATTTAATAGGTGATGGCTTTCACCAAAGGTTAATATAAATTACCGCTCTAACAAGTGGTATCAGAGCCTATATGGTTGGTTATTAGGAAATATTTCGAATTTAGTATTTTTTTTAAAGACTAATTACGTATGATGTTGTGAAGAATCGGCCAACGGCATATTTGTTGAAACCATGACTGTTATGGCTTTATTATTTGGCTTCGGGTTTCATGCTTCTTATCGTATTTGTCTTTAAAAAAAAAGGGATACATGGTTCAAATCTTCAATCGTATGTTTTGGCTTAGATGCTCCTGATCGTACTTGCTACATAAAGTCCAGATACAAGATTGGCTTTTGATCGGCTTTGATTGTTGACTTTTCATTCACAATTGATTTCTTTATGTTTCGGTTTTTGGTTTCGGCATCATGGTTGTTGATATCGCATGAAATTAACTCGTTTGAAATATGAATGGAATTGACACATGGCTCAAGAATTATGATTGGTTGTCCTATTGATTGTGTGAGTTAAGTCACGTGCCCATTCATTGTTTTCATTACTTTTGGTTCTGTGCGTTCCGCTGCATGAATGACTAGTCTTCAATCACATTCAATGTTATAAGTACTTACATAAGTCATGATATAGATTTGCATGAAATTATTATTATTATTATTTTCCTCAAATTTTGTTCACTAATTGAATGTGAAAATTATGTTTTCGGCTTTCATGAAGTCAAGGCCTTTTGGCTCTTAAATTGTTTTCTTATACAAGAATAAATATGCATATATTTATGTTAAGGATATTAGGGTTTTCTTTGATTTAATGAACCCTAATAAAGCTAAATAAGATATTTACCCTATAAAATCCATATGTGTGGCCCATTAAATATATAGTTTTGTAAAGTACCTATGGATTTCAAGAAAATTTTGGGTTTGAATAACAAATTGGGTCAAATTATAGATATGGACCTTTGGTCCAATAAGTCTTGATCCAATTAATTGGTTGATTAGAGTTGACAAAAGTTGACTTTGATCAAAATTTTGTTTAATTTATATAATTTTAAATTTAAATATTGGTATGATTATATATATTTTGGAATAAATTAATTGAAATAATATGCCACCAAAGTGACCTCTATTATGGAAATTAATTTATTTTAAAATATAATTAGTTGGGTACTAGTAATTTTATGAATATTGATCGGCCCAAAGGAAGGTCAATATTTAATGAAATTACATGTGCACTTATGGTAATAAACATGTGATAATTATTCGGCTTTTACATGTGAATTATAAATTGGCTCAAAGGAAAATTTATTTTTTGACATGTTATTATTGTCAGTGTTTATTACTGCGCCAAGATATCACTTAGAAGTTAATATTTTGTCCAAAGATAAAATATTAATGGAATATTGGTATCTTGGGATGGGGCTACTATTATTTGAATTTATTATTGTTTTGATTTATGTGAGTTTGTTTTAATTATATTATGTTTTCTGTACAGTTGCGAATGATCTTACAAATATTACTTCCAACATCAATAATATTCCTATGCTGAATGGCACAAATTTCAAGTTCTGAAAAGAAAATCTCTTGATAGTACTTGGAGTAATGGATATCGACCTTGCGTTAAGGGACGATTCTCCCCCACCTCTTACAGATCAGAGTATCTCTGATGAAAAGAGAAATAATGAGAGGTGGGAGAGATCAAATTGTTTGTGTCTGATAATCATTAAAAAGGCCGTTCCAGAAGCATTCAGGGGAACAATGTCAGAAACGATTGTAACCGCTAAAGAGTTCCTTCAGGACATTAAAAAAAGGTTTGTCAAAAACGAAAAGGCTGAAGTTAGTACGCTCTTGACACGCCTAGTTTCGATGAAATATAGTGGTAAAGGTAATATCAGAGAGTATATCATGGAGATGTCTCATCTTACTTCAAAATTAAATGCACTTAAGTTGAAACTCTCTGAAGAGTTACTAGTGCATTTGATTTTAATATCTCTTCCTACACAGTTTAGCCAATTTAAGGTGAGTTACAACTGTCAAAAGGAGACTTGGTCTCTAAATAAACTCATCTCACACTGTGTAGAAAAAGAGAAAAGGTTGAAACAAGAGCAGACAGAAAGTGCCCATCTGATGTCAACCACTAATAATAAAAGTAAGGGACTTAAAAGAAAGAAGGAAAAAGGAGCTGCAGGTACAACGTCACAAAAGAAACAACAAAAGAAATCAAATGATCAGGGAAAAAATAGTTGTTTCTTCTGTGGAGCTGAAGGGCATCAAAAGAAGCATTGCACCAACTATCACGCTTGGCGTGCTAAAAAAGGTATGCTTCTTAATTTGATTTGTTTTGAGGTTAATTTAACTTCGGTACCTAGACACACATGGTGGTTAGATTCTGGTGCAACAACTCACATCAGTGTGTCTATGCAGGGGTGCCTGAATTGTCGAAAGTCTAATGATAATGAAAGATATATCTACGTGGGCGATGGCAAAACAGTTCAAGTTGAGGCAATTGGAGTTTTTAGATTATTGTTAAAGACTGGATTTTATTTGAATGTCAATGAGACATTTGTTGTACCATCTTTTCGACGGAATTTAATTTCTATTTCTGCTTTAGACAAATTTGGTTATTTTTGTTCATTTGGAAATGGAAAATTTGAATTGTTTCATGATTCAAAATTGGTTGGTTCTGGTTCTTTGATGCATTACGATAATCTAATTTAATTGATACGATTGTCTCATTTAATGAATCTCTGCATTTGAGTACTAGAGGAATTAAAAGAAAACTAGCCAATGAGAATTCAGCTGCATTATGGCACAAGAGATTGGGACATATCTCCAAACGGAGAATAGAAAGGCTTGTGTCAAATGAAATTCTCGACCCCTTAAATTTTACAGATTTTAATGATTGTATTAACTGTATAAAGGGGGAACAAACCAATAAAAGGAGATTTGAAGTCAATAGGTCCTTAGACGTCTTAGAACTTATACATACAGATATTTGTGGACCATTTCCTACATCTGCTTGGAATGGTCAACAATATTTTATAACGTTCATAGACGAATTTTCAAGATATGGCTACATATATCTCATTTCTGAAAAATCACAGTCACTGGATGTGTTCAAAAATTTTAAGACTGAAGTTGAGAATCAACTCAACAAAAGAATTAAAAGCGTCAGATCTGATCATGATGGTGAGTACTATGGCAGATATGACGGTTCAGGTGAATAACGTCCAGGACTATTTGCTAAATATCTAGAGGAATGCGGTATCGTCCCACAATACACTATACCGGGTTCACCCACTATGAATGGTGTAGCTGAAAGACGAAATAGAACACTTAAAGACATGGTAAGGAGTATGATATGTCATTCTATTTTACCAGGGTCATTCTGGGGTGAAACACTTAAGACTGCAGCATATATTCTTAATAGGATTCCAACTAAAACAACTATCAAAACCCCTTATGAGTTTTGGATAGGGAAAAAGTTCAGTTTAAAGCATCTGCATGTTTGGGGGTGTCCAGTTGAGGCAAGGCCTTACAGGGCAAATGAAAAAAAACTGGACTCAAGAACGATTAGTTGTTATTTTATTGGATACTCTGAAAGATCCAGAAGTTACAAGTTTTATGATCCCACAACTAAGTCAATTTTTGAGACAGGAAATGCCCGGTTCTTTGAGGATGTCGAGTTTGGGGGAGAAAATACAGTAAGGGACGTTGTCTTTAAAGATAAATATATTAATATTCCCACAGGTGTCACTGCTTTTACTTAGAACCCTATTCTTGAACTTGATCATGACATGACAAATCAAAACAATGTCGAAGAGCAAACTGTTATAGAAAAACAAACTCTTTCTTTTCAAGCATCAGTGCCATTAAGAAGATCCACTAGAGAAAGAAGAAGTGCAGTGCCAGATGATTACATTATTTTTCTCCAAAAACATGAGGATGACTCTAGATTGATGGAAGATGATCCAATCAACTTCCATCAAGCCATGGAAAGTTCAAATTCTCAAAAGTGGATCGATGCCATGAAAGAGGAGATTAAATCCATAAAGGACAATGATATCTGGGATCTTGTCCCATTACCAGAAGGTGTGAAACCCATTGGTTGTAGATGGATATTTAAAATCAAGAGAAATTCGAAAGGTAATGTAGAAAGATTCAAAACTCGCCTTGAAGCTAAGAGATTTACACAAAAGAAAGGTATCGACTATAAAGAAACATTCTCTCCAGTCTTTTCAAAGGACTCTTTTAGAATTATCATGGCATTAGTGGCACATTTCGATCTTGAATTACATCAGATGGATATAAAGACAGCATTTCTCAATGGTAACATTGATGAGACAATTTATATGGTGCAACCAGAAAACTTTGTATCAGGAGATCCAAAGAATATGGTTTGCAAACTTAAAAAATCCATCTATGGGTTCAAACAAGCGTTTCGACAATGGTATTTCAAATTCCATCAAGTGATTATCTCATTTGATTTTGAGATGAATTTAGTGGATGATTGTATATACCATAAGTTCTGTGGGAGCAAGTATATTTTTCTGGTATTGTACGTTGATGATATTTTGCTTGCCAGCAACGATATTAGTCTATTGCATGAAATCAAGAAATTTCTAACTAAAACTTTTGAAATAAAAGATCTTGGTGATACATCTTTTGTGTTAGGCATACAGATACACCGTAATCGCTCTCGGGGTATTTTAGAACTATCACAAAAAGATTATATCGAAAAGGTTCTTAAAATATATGACATGTAAAATTGTAAATCAGGTGACACTCCTGTGACTAAATGAGACAAACTTAATCTTGAGCAGTGTCCTAAGAATGCTTTTGAGGAAAGAGAGATGCAAAAGATTCCTTATGCCTCAGCAGTAGGGAGTCTAATGTATGCTCAAGTATGTACGCGTCCGAATATTGCGTACATTATTGGGATGTTGGGTAGATATTTGAGTAATCCTGGATTAGATCATTGGAAAACAACCAAACGGGTCTTACGGTATCTACAGAAAACAAAAGACTACATGCTCACGTATCGGAAGTCAGATGAGTTAGAGATCATTGGGTATACTGATTCCGATTATGCTGGATGCCAAGATACTATGAAGTCAAGTCAGGCTATGTGTACTTGTTGGCTGGAGGTGTCATATCCTGGAAGAGTGCTAAACAGTCCTTCATAGCATCTTCCACTATGGCTGTAGAGTTTATAGCTTGTTATGAGGTATCCAATCAAGGAATTTGGCTGCAAAATTTTGTCACAGGATTACGTGTGGTAGATAGTATTGAAAGACCACTCAAATTATTTTGTGACAATAAGTCAGCAGTCCTATATTCCAATAATAACAGGAGCTCGATGAAATCTAAACATATAGATATCAAGTTCCTGGCTGTTAAAGAAAAAGTGTAGAATGGACAGTTATCGATAGAGCATATCGAGACAAACTCCATGGTTGCGGATCCGCTTACTAAGGGATTGCCACCCAAAATGTTTCATGAGTATACTGCTCATATGGGTGTCGTATTAAATGATGTACAGTTTTAGTGGGAGTTTGTTATTTTAAATGCTCTTATGATATTTTTTTTTCAGTTATTAAGGATTTAAGGATATTTTATGCATAAATAAAGTTTGGATTTATTTGCACTCTAACTTTGGTATGGTTTGATGTCATAAAATTTAAGGTGGACCAGTTGGAAATAGGCATGTTTTGATTACATTACATGAAATTTTCATACTACACATCCACATCATAATTCATGTCATTCAATTGCATTGATATATGTGATCATTGATGGGTCGAGTTACGAAATTGTAACAAAGGCCGCTTTGATCCTATATTGGTGTAATTGATGTACCGAATTGGTTACAGATACATTGTGATAAGACAGTAAAGTTGAGCTCATACGGTTAATTGCAAAACATAATTATAAGGTTACACATATAGTCTAAGTGAGAGATTGTTGGATCCTTAATCCAACATTGGACTTATAAGTGAATAATTATGTATTGCAAACTGTCAATTAAGATTAAACCCAATTAAAGTGATCAAATATAGTTTGGGTTTAATGTATCTAATAGGATGTGGGTCCTTTAATGTGTAGAAACTTATGGGCTCCTATTTCAATGATGGGCTGAAATAGGGCTCCAAAAGGTAACAGGAATGTTACCTATAAATAGGGTTATGGTCCCCAAGTCACAGGTATCGTTTTAGTTGTTGTATTTCCTAATACCACAATATAGCTCTTCCCTGATATCCCATCATCAGGAAAGATACCAGAGAGAAACTAAAGACCTCTCTAAAAGGATCGGTGAATACCTGTTGACCTAGAAGGCCACCCCAAAATCCCAAGGGATTCAAGTGTCAAATTTATTAATATGGATTTAGGTACGCTTCCGCTATTTTTCTTGTTAATTTATTTCTTAATAATCGTCATATAGATTTTGGGTTTAATAGGTGATGGATTTCACCAAAGGTTAATATAAAATACTGCTCTAACAGCTTTGATTTGCTACACATGACTTACAAGATAGGAAAATAGGAGTGATATATTTGTCAACATTGGTCATTTTCCTTCCCTCTCTTTATTCTTTTGAACAAGTCAAATTAAGCTAAAAGGACTTCGTGGAACTGGAATTCTATCTAATGAGACAATCATATTAACTTTCTGTTTGGAGTTCATTTAACAGACATAAAGCATTTATTTCTTTTAATATCCATCTTATAAATGCTAAGTACTGCAGTATTATATTGCTTCCCTTTTCCTTCAATTACTCTTTTCTAATAGATATTGATTCTAATTGCCAATAAAATTAATCTACCCTTAACTAAATTTATTCATCCATCACAAACTATTAGTTTGAGAAAATGAATTCTATTTATACATAATTGAGTAATAATCAAACGTAATGGGAATATGAAAATGCAACCAAAGACTTTGATTTTTTTTCCTGCGTTCTTTAACCTTTATTTATAAGATGGTAGTTGCATCTATGTCAATTTTTCTTTTTTTTTTCTTTTCAAGACCAACAAATTTGTTTAAACATGACCTGTATGCCAAATAATTGCTACATCTTTTTCTTTGGTTTTGGGATAAGCCTTGACACGCATAAATATTACTAAATTCCCCTCTCTTTCTCCTTCTCTTCTCTCATAAGACAAATGAAGACTGTGCATAAAATCATTATTTAATATTTATCTGCTAGTATACACACGCAACCAGGGACAAATAAATTATACTAGGCATTTGAATTAACGTAGGCACAGCAGCTACAACTCTTGGTTATCAACCCAATATTGCCTATGCACGTATATTTGCACTTACATATATATAAAAATTAATTTCTACATGGTAAAAAAATGTAAATATTACGCTGATTTTATATTTCAAATGTAGTCAGAAAATTGGTTTTGCCTTTGAATATGTCCTATCTTAATGCCCTAATTTAGACCCGAAATCGGGCTTGAACGTTTAATTGCATGAGACAATAAAAAAAATGAAATATTACGTTGATACTAAAACAACAAACTAGACAATAACATAACTGTCTATGCATGCCCTTTTTACTCATGCGATTTATCAATTCTTTTAAATTTTAACTACTTTCAGTTAGATGAGGATATCTCAAGTTCGCAAACCTAGAATGCCCAGTGCAATTTTTTACCGTCAAATGTCAATCACTGAGAAACCATCCTCGAACCATCACTGCTGCAAAACTAAGTGCTAATACTTAATTGAATTGGTAAACTCTTTTACAATAAATTAGTAAACGGTTGAGGAAAATCTACCTCAATATCTGGAGTAAGCATGCTCTATTAGCATATGAGATCATTACAATTGTTAAATGTGTTTATTAAGAATTATGATTTTGGTTAAATTTTTTTATGTTGTAGACTTTGACTCTAACAACCAAAATTATTCTTTAAAAAAAAAAAGGACCTGCAAGGAAATGAAATGTAGGAGAGGGTATAAATGTCCAACAGTAGAAGACTGGAACTCCCATCCTTTGCTGCCATGTTTCAGGAGGTGAAACGGTAAAGAATAAACAGAACAGAATAAATGAAGGAATAGTAACAGAACTGAAAATTTGAAACTGAATATTGATTGATTAAACACCAACATTCAACTCTACTAAAATTTATTGGGAAAGTCTGAAGTAACGATCGTTATGATAACGAAATTGTTTTTACCTGATATAACTGGTAAAAACAGTTTTAGCGACCATTTGATTACCTGTTGTACTGGTCATCTAAATAAAATAGTACCTAAAATTTTGATTAGTAAGTTTTACATTAAAAATAGTAAATTAACTCAATAAATTAGTAACTTTTATGTCTCAAAAAGTAAATTTGAATAAATATGGAACTTTTATGTCTAAACTTACTTTTTTTTTGAAGTAAATTACTACTCTATATCTAAAACTTAGTTTTTGGAGAGTAAGTTTAGTTCAAGTAATAGTAAGTTTTTATAGATTAATAGTAAATATTGTTCATAGAATAGTAAATTTGGTTAATCATCAAAACTTACTAGTTTGTGGCATAAATTTACTATTTTACTTAAAGAAATTTATATGAAACAAGTATTAGGAAGTTTATTTGAAATAATGCTAAGATTTTTTTATTATGAAAATTTTTTTCCCATATGACCTTATCAAATATGTAAGAATAATTTGTCATATTATAAATTTTGAATTATTTATGAATTTGTTAATGGTTAGAAAGTTTGGATGACAGTAACAATAAATCTTTCGAGTTATATATAGAATCGCCCTTGTCTATACATCACAATTTCCATATATTGACACCTATGAATATAATGAAATGGTACACAATTTTCATATATTAATGCCTATGAATTTAATAAAATGATAAAATCTTAATAAATTTATTTTTTGGGTCACAAGTATAAAAATTAAAGTTGTATTGACATAGCATAATCTTTGAAAATTATTCTAAAATTACCCATATGTTAAGTTCTGTGACTTTCAAACATACTTTGTATCATTTACATTATGGATTTGTATCCATATGTTTTCTATCAAACTCTTTTTTAATTGGCAAATGGTATATAAATTATTATAAAATGCCATTTTATAATAATCATAATTTTTTATAGATGAATTTTAAGTAAACTATTAAAATTATGAATTCACAAACGACTCAATCTACCTACTTTATGACATATATTAGTCTAAATGACTAAAAAATTATTGTAATCATGTGCACGTTGATTGTTAAATTGTCATTTCCTTTATTATTAGTACAAGTTCTAATAATCAAAACAAAATAAAATCAAATATCTTTTCCTTTTGTATGCAGTAGTTATGCTTAATAGAAAATTATTAAACCATTTTTACAATACATAATTTCTCCTAAAATTAGTAACATTTTCCATGACCTCTAACCGTGTCAATAATACTAACCACCGACATGTAGATAATCTTAAAAGCAAAAGCCATCAATATGACAAAATAAGAATGTTTTCATGCTAAACGAAAAAAATTGCGATTCTATAGAGAATCGCAATTTATTCATCATGAATGAAAATGAATTGCAAAGTTATCACATTTCTAATTTTATATGCATCCAGAATTTCACGCAGCATTAGTTTAGAAGAACTTTCTTTTTTCACACTAAGGAACCAATCCCAGTCTCTACGTCTCTTTTATTTTTTCTTTAACCATTAAATGGGGTCAAAGTTGTTAGCAGTAAAATACTAAATAAATTTAATTCCATTTCAATTTCCTTTTTTTAAGTAGCAATTATTTATTTTATTACTTAGGTTAAATATTTACATATAAAATAATAGCAATAAAATGCCAATCCTCGGATCAATGGAACTTCAATTATTGTTAATAAAACTAATTTTACATTGATAAAATTAGTCTACAGAATGAAAAGTCAATGGCAACAATTGCTAAAATATAGCAATTTTTAATTATGGGAAAATAAACAACTAAGTTCCCAAAATATTTCACTTTTATTGTTTAAAAAATCTCAACTTGTTGACTAAATTCAAAATAATTCTATTGTCAAAAATATTTTTTCTCAAATTAACTTTCATGATTAGATGTGAGATACAAATATGGTAAAATATCCCTCATACGTATGTCATGGATATTTCAGACTTTTAGTCAAAAAAAAATTTTGTTGTTAAAATAACATTGTATCATAGTGTACTAATTATTTTAGGACTATTTTATATGTGAACTAAATTTAATTTAAATTGTACAATAGATTATATATGCATGTGATTTTCATTTATAATTATTGGATCCTATTCTTATGAACAATCTCCCAAGGAAAAAAATCCAGATCATACTGATTTTCTTATACTAATTGTTATACTAATTTTGTCATTTTTATTATTATATTATTTCTCATTTTGTTTAGGCTTTTACTCTTATTATTTCTTGTGTCTCAGATGTAAATTTATTAAAAATTTACCATCTTATTATATTCATAGGTGTTAAATTATAAAAATTTTGATATATAAACAAGTAATATTCTATATATAACTAGGAAGATTTGTTGTTATTGTTATCCAAACTTTCAAACTTTTCAAAAATTAAAAATGATTAAAAACTTATAATACCACAAAATTTTATTACATATTTTACAAGATTATGTGAAAAGTCAAACTATTTTTCATAGTATTTTGAAATATATAAATAAAATTTTTTAAATTATACCTATAATCATATATTATACAGGTATATTATGAGTACTTACTAACTAAGATACTAAGATTTAATCATTAATAAAACATCTTATCGTTATTTCAAATAAATTTCCTAATACTAGTTTGAAATATGTTTTAAAGTAAAATAGTATATGTGTCCCATAAATCAGTAAGTTTTGATTATTAATCAATTTTACCATGTTATCAGTAAGAATTATTTTTTTTTAATCAAAAACAAATATTATTAAGGGAAAAACAAGGTTGCAAACACCAATGCTCACAAACTATCACTCCCTCACAACACGGCGGAGGGAAGGCACTCCAAGCCTATCCAGAAATAGAGCTCCTCGCGCTAATCAGGGCAAATCCGAAACATGTCGTCCCGAGCCAACTGGCAACCCGTGTTAGCCAATGCATCCGCTACCTGATTCGCCTGACGGTAACAGTGAAGAATCCGAGGCAAGTAAGATGCAAACCCCAACAACTACTGCACCTCTGTGTGAATGCCCCATGGACAACGTACTAATTGTTTCAAAATACGGACTAATACCAACGAGTCCAGCTCCACCTCCAAGGGACCGAACCCCCTCTGGAGACACAACTTGACCCCAAACAGTAGGGCGCGGGCCTCAGCCTGCATGCTCGAAGCCAAGCCGAAGCTACACGAAAACGCCAACACCATCCTCCCCCCTCATCACGAAGTACCCCCCCTCCTCCACTCAAGTCAGGGTTACCCTTAGAACAACCATCCGTGTTAAGCTTTAGACTTCCGTGGACAGGACACACCCATCTAACCAACCTATGGGAAAACACCGTTTTCGATGTCAATATGGCCAAATAGAACTGATCCCACGACTATGACGGAACTCGGCAGTCCGGAAACTGAATCCTGAACCACTGAATCATCTCTGAAAAGATTAATCGACATACCTGTGCCCCCACAAACCTCTTACCCTCGTACTTCAGTAAGAATTACTATTTATGTATAAAAACTTACTATTACTTGAATTAAACTTACTCTCTAAAAGGCAAGTTTGGGATATAAAGTAGTAATTTATTTATTTAGAAAATAAGTTTAATATTTATTTCAATTTACCTTTTGAAGTATAAAAGTTATTAATTTATTACTGTTAACTTACTATTTTAAATGGGAAACTTACTTTCTTATTTTTAAGTGTTATCCTACTTAGGTGGATAAGTCCATCAAATAATCAAATGGTCGCTAACAGTAAATCAAAAATAAATCGAAAATGGTCACATAAGTGTTATCCTATTTATGTCTCAAAAAGTAAATCGAAATAAAAATGAAAGTTACTTTTTTTAAAAATAAATTAGTACTCTATATTCGAAACTTACTTTTTGGAGAGTAAGTTTAGTTCAAGTAATAGTAAGTTTTTATAGATTAATAGTAAATCTTGTTGATAGAATAATAAATTTGTTTAATTGTCAAAACTTACTAGTTTGTGGCATAAATTTACTCTTTTATTTAAAGAAACTTATATGAAACAAGTATTAGGAAATTTATTTAAAATAATGCTAAGATTTTTTTATTAATGATTGAAACTTAATATTATAGTTAGTAATTATTGGTAACGTAAATGTATAATATATGATTGTATGTATCATTCATAAATGTTATATGTTTTAAGCATTTTAATAAATGTATGTATCATTTATAAATGTTATGTGTTTTAATAAATTTATTTTCTAGGTCACAAGTATAAAAGTTAAAGTTGTACTAATGTAGCATAATCTTTGAAAATTATAGTAAATTTACCCCTATTAAGTTTCGTCAGATTCAAATATATTTTGTATCATTTACAATATGGATTTATATGCACATTTTTTTTATCAAACTTTCTTTTAATTGGCAAATAGTATATAAATTACTATAAAATGTTTTATCATCTGATTTTTTCTTTTAGTCTTGAAGAAATAAAAATTACTGAACAAATTAGTGCAGTCAACTTGTCCTCTTAAATTATGCATAAAATCAAACTTTTGTATGCCTAATGAAAACACTGCATAGTTCGAAGTTAAAATGCTTGTTGCATTTGACAAATAAATTACTCTGTTTGGGTCGGTGGATTTGAATTCAATAAATCATTCAGTTGAATGGATTTGGAATTATGATCAATTGAAATACATTGTTTGGCTGGTTTTTCAAACCAGGGAAATTCCAAGGTTCCCCAATATAGTTCACGCTCTAGTTTATTGTATACTAATTTATTCTCACACATATACCAGATATTAAATTGATCAAAGGCAAAGCTTAATTGATGAAGCCTTCATCCTGTACAACGTTGCTTCTTTATGTACAGAATGGATTCTTACAAATGCATTACAGCACAGCCATTCAAGCAATAAAAATATGTAAGACATGTGATTTAACTACAAGAACATAACTTTAAAAAACCATTCCATTTTGGAACAGGTACAGGCAGAGAAAAGATTGAAACCACTTCAAATCATAGAAACTGCAGTTTCAAGAATAGCAAATAACATTTCCAACTGGTAAATAAGCTTCCTAAGTAATCACCACGTAAAGAGAACTCCATAGCATATGATTATTTGGGTTTATTCTTTCTGATCTAAATCATGCAAGCAAAAAGTTGCAGAGCACAAGACTGAAACTGAGTTATTTAAAAAAAAAAAAAAAGAATAAAAAGAAGGAGCGGTTAATACTTTTGGGGTTTAATTACATTTGCCTCCTTTATAGTTTAACCAAACTTATTGTAAAATTAAGGTATCAATTCTTACCAATAAATGATGAAGTGCGTTTGACATTTTTGTTTCCTAGTACAAGTTGGCCGGCGTAACTGAAATTCGTCAACTGTGGTTTTAATCAAGTTGTTCGGTGCTTTCTAACCCCGTACAGGCATCGATCATATCATACAAATTTCTTTTGGACATTTCACCAAACACATTATGTGCATTCCCAAATTAACCACTCTTCACATAAACGACGACATACTACTACCATCATTTTGTTTGCAGCTATACCTTGCTAAAAGGGCCTTTAAACGGCATCTAGCGGGAGGCATTGCCAGAAATGTATAAACCTTAAATAAGAAGGAACAGAAGATGCACAAAATACGAAGGGTATAATTTTCAATTCACTAGTAAAAGCCTCTCCTTCATTGTCATGTAAAACTACGATAAAATCAAAACAAAAACAAAACGGAACAATGAATATGCAGAAGAATATTCAATTTTCAGTGGAATAACAAAAACACAAATTATTTTGTTTGCAACTATACCCTGCTGGAAGGGCCTTTAAACGGCATCCAGTGGGAGTCAGAATCTTCGTTCTCGTATCTGTCCGGCGATTCTCGATCAGAACTGTTGTAATCTTGCTAGGAAAATTTTGCCAGGAAAAAATTTCTATTCCATCATATCGTGAGGTGAGAAGAAAATAAAAAGAAGGGAAGCAACTTTAGAAAGATGTGATAACCCAAAACCGTTTTCAGAAACAGGTGATTTTTTTACTTAAATATGTAAATTTTTTACTTTTAGTATTAGTAAGTTTAATTTAAAAAAAAAGTAAATTTTGTCAAATAATAAGTAAATTAAATTACTCAAAGTGTAAATTTCTATTTCTAACTAAAACTTATCTTTCAGGCATATAGTTACTAGTTTTAATTAAAAACTTACTAAAGTTAATATTAATTATTCTAATATAATATTTAAAAAAGTCGCTAAAAATTTTGATTTGTCACTAAAGGTAATAGAAACCTATAATAGCAGGTTTCCCTAATATCGTTATCATTACTATAGGCACTATAGCATTGTCCAAATTTATTACTCATTTTTTGTAACTGATTTTATCCATTCTCATAAAACCCAAAACCAAAAAAGAACAAAAAGGTTATGCTTTTCTGCAAAAGTCCATGGCCACGCTAAGACTTCCGGATGTTGTTCCTTCTCCAAGGCAAGACTGTGAAAGACTCAGAAAAGCCTTCCAAGGTCTATTCAATCTCTTCATTTTCAATTTTTGTTCTGTTTCTTCTTAATCTATATTCTGTGGCTTTTGTTTTCTTTTCGTTTCTCTTTTGCATATAGTAGTACAAACACCTCCTGGTACTACTACATGTTTGAATGTAGTTTTGTGCTGTTCATGTATTCTGGATTCATGGTTAGGCCTGGGAACCGACGAAAAGGCAGTCATAAAGGTGTTGGGACATAGAAATGCAAGTCAGAGGAGGATAATCGGCGAAACTTATCAGCAGCTTTACGATAAGTGCCTCATTGATGATCTTAATGCTGAATTGTCCGGTGACTTCAGGGTAACTTTCAAAATTTCCTTTTAATTGTTGGTGATAATAAGATTTTCAGTCCCTAAAGGGATAACTCAGACTTTTCTACACTTTTTATGAATTTGTACTAAACATTGCTAATTTAGTTGGTATTTCCGGTAGGAAGTCAGGTACTGATTAGTTCAATTTAAGTTCAAGAAACTCAACACTTAGTTTAATTGCCTGACATGGAAACTATCTAACTAATGATTATAATATCAAGTGACAGAAAGCTGTTATCCTGTGGATTTGTGATCCTCCTGAAAGAGATGCAAGGCTGGCAAATGAAGCCTTGAATTCCAGGAGGAAAGGTGTCAATGAACTGCAAGTAATTGTTGAGATAGCATGTGCATCATCTCCTCACAATTTGATTGCTGTAAGACAAGCATATTCAATTCTATGCGATAGTTCACTTGAAGAAGACATCATATCAAATGTTCCAATGCCTCTCCAAAAGGTAAATTTAAGCCCTCATATAATATCCGTGGAACTAAACATAATTCTGTTGTCCTTTTAACTGATCATGAATGCATTTTGGCAAATTTTTGTTGATTTTTTCCCAGTTGAATCTTTTCATTTTCTTAGAGTTGGCTTTTTGTTATTGGTTTTCCTCAAGTTTAAGACTCTTTGTAATGCGTTTCAGAATGCTTACAGCCTAGAATTTGATAGCTCAATATTCATCCATTTCCAGCTCTCAGAAATATTTTGTTATTCTGGAATATGGTGTTTCAGAAGTTATAACTAATAGATGCATATTTCATCAGGTTTTGGTTAGTTTAGTCAGTTCCTATATATATGACAAGAAAGTAGTTGATTCTGCTATTGCCAATTCTGAAGCTGCCAAGCTACATGAAGTTATCAAGACGAAGAAATTAGATCACGATGATTTTCTGTCCATCCTTAGCACCAGAAGTGTTTTCCAGCTGAAAGAAACTTTCCTGCATCACAAGAAAAACTATGGAAATTCCATAGATGAGGTTCAGTTCTGACTAAAAGAAGCTAATTATTTGACAAACACCTCCTAGTATTTTGCTTCCTAACTTTCCAGAACACTCTGTCAGGACATTTTGAATTGTGGCAAAGGCAATTTGGAATCCATTTTGAAGGTGGCCATTTGGTGCATTGACTCCCCTGAAAAGCACTTTGCAGAGGTAACACAAAACTCAAATGAGCTGGCAGCATTGTTTCTGATACAATTCCACTTAGTTCCCTACTAGACAGATTATAAGACTCGGCAGAATGTTGAGTTTGTGGAGTTTCATTTTTACACTCCGTCCATCTTAAGGTAATTTGCTCTTGGAAATATTCAACCCAAAAGCCAGTGTCATTCGATTGATGACTAAATTGGACAAGTTAGTCCTGCTTGGCAATGTAGATTGTAGGCAATTTAACTGGTACTGTGTGCTTCATTCTCACATCCTAATGTACTAAACCCTCCTAAACTTTATCCTTAGTTGCGCTTTACCCTCTGAACTTATTAAATAAGCACCTTGTCTCCCTATTTAACATTTTAAGACAAAAGTGCCCTTGGTATTTTATTTTATTTCTTTTTTTTATTCATTCCCTTATTTTTCCTTTTCCATTACTTTCTTTTATTTTTTTGTTTACTATTTTCTTTTTTTTTCACTTCTCTTATGTCACTATTTTATTTCACTTACCTACTAGTATTACTAATTTGTATGTTTATTATAATATTGTAATTATCTTTTACTTATAATTTTATTCATTTTTTATTTAATTACACTATTAGAAAATTCAAGACAAATTAAATAGCATAAAAAATTAATATATGTCTATCATAATAAAAAAGTGTATATTTTAGCAATTTGACTATTTCAAAAAATATTAACATAAGTGCATAGTTGATTGACCACTATGTTATTACAATTTGAATTTGTTGCTATTGTTATTAAAAATTAATTTATTTTAAGCTCTAAATATGCTGATTTAAATAATATATGAAATAATTTATGCGTATAGATAATATATATTTTACTATAGCATAGACTTTATGATAATTATTATTTTCAATAACAAAAAACTAAAAAGGATAGAAATAAATAAAAGATAAGTTTAAGAAGATTAAAATTAATATATGGATAATAGTAGTAAAGAGAAAAACTAGTTGATCACATAAGAGAAGGAGACAAATTTTAAAAACATGAAAAGGGCAAAAAAGAAAAAATAAATAAAATAATAATTAATATGGAAAAGGTACTTTTGTCCTAAAATATAAAGTAGGGGGCAAAATACCTATTTATTGAGTTGAGAGAGTTAAAATCCAATTAAGGATAAAGTTTGGTGGGGGTTTAGTGCATTTAACCCATTTATAAATTAGTAAAACTTTTTGTGGGACTATAAAAAATAAATGATACTACTGAATACTTGATAATCTACATGGTTTTTCTATTTCTATTTTTCTATTTTCTATTTGCAATCCCATATTTTGATTTGAAAATTTCAGTTGATTAGAGCTTCCATTGTTGGGCTTGGGACTGATGAGGATTCTCTGACTAGGGTGATAGTAACTCGAGCAGAGATAGATATGATGAAAGTTAAGGGAGAATATTTCAACACCAACAAAACCAGTCTTGATAGTGCAGTTATTGGTGACACTTCAGGGGATTATCAAGATTTCCTCATGGCCTTACTTGGAACAAACGTCTAAATTGCAGCACATGGCAAGGATCCTATCCTCTATTCATATGAATGTATGATTGCAATCAAATGTTCGGCAAATATTGATTGGAAAGTCGGATTTTAAGAATATTGATTTTTACATGTATATTAGGTATGTGAAGTTACTTGAATAAAACTACGTTTGATTTCTATTTAGAAATTCCAAATAACTAGAATAGGCTATTTCTAGCTAAATAGTCACTTTTCATCATAGAACTCAATCTTTTCCTACTTTAACTAAATCAAAGAACGAGGTATCAGACTACTTACATGGTTCTTAAAAATCTAAAGTACAGTTATTCTATTCACCGAAACTTTTCACAAGAGTGTAGTTCATATCTCAATTAGACAGTTCCTAGTTGTAGGATAAACTAGAATGGTATTGAAGAAGGGTAAGGACAAGTGTCCTTAAACTGGTTCTTGGGGTTGACAAGGGTTTACTTGTCAATTTTTGTTAAAAAGTTGACACTTGTCAAGAGAGGATATAGGTGTTGAGGAAGGCTAAATGTGACACCTCAGCAAATGATCTCGAGTTCGAGGTCTTGTGTCTGCATGAGGCACTATTCACTAGTAATGGATCTACCCAACTTACCTATCAAGGAGCTAGTATAAAGGCAAGATCAAGCAATAAAGCGGGGGCTAGTGACAATTTTTACTCTCTCCATCTTTACTATTCCATCTTTAATTATTTTCAATACTCCATACTGATTTAAGCATCAAAGCTTGTTACAGGGAATTTGCCTTGTCATTTACTTTATAGATTTAGAAATCAGCGAAGCAAATAAGTGATCTTCAAGAGGCCGTTTTACACTGCAAACAATTTACAAGGTGTCAAAGGGGAATAATAAAAGTAAGGGAAAATATAGAACAATCCTAACGTCTAGGGTTTGGTGAATGGAGGGGCCGCAGTGGCCGCCGCCGGCCACTGGGGGGCCAAATGGCGAAGCGACGGTGGTCAAATCGTTCGTCGAGGCGCTCGCGGGGTCTCGGAAGGAGGGTGCGGTAGTTCCTGATCTGGGGTTTTGTTCGATGCATCGAGGAGAGCCTGCGCTGAGGTTATCCCAGCATGAGCTGAGTTTGCTTTCATCTCCTTTTCAAAATGCATTGGTGGGTCGTTTCCCGTTTCGTCGGCCGCCAATGGAAATCATTAGGGGTTTCTTTGTGTCGCTTGGGCTCAAAGGAGAATGTGAAGTCGGTCTCCTGGATTTGAATCATGTTCTGATCAGACCATCGTTAGAGGAGGATTTTACACGTCTCTTTGTGCGCCGTTCCTGGTTTGTGAAGGGTGCGCAGATGCTAATATCCAAATGGACACTGGACTTCAAGGCAAATCAGGATTCCAAGTTCGCGCCTGTATGGGTGTCTTTGCCTTTTCTTCTGTTGCCTTTATTTAATGCAATGTATATTGCCAAACTGGCTGGTTTGCTGGGAAGATGTCTGAAGATTGACTCGGCGACTTTGTCTCTCAGGCGGCCTTCGGTTGCAAGGGTTTTGGTTGAGATGAATGTTTTGAAATTGCCCCCCCGTCGGGTTTGGATTGGGGAGGAGCAGGAGGGGTTTTGGCAGGAGGTGGTGTATGAGAGTTGGCCAAAATTCTGTGGGTTTTGTCAACGTTTTGGTCATGAAGATGGTGAATGTTTTAGGAAGCATCCAGAGCTCAAACTGGACAAACGGGAGGGTAGGGATGTAGGGAAAATCGTGGAAATATACCGGCCTAAGGGTTCAATTGAGGTGAAGGGGCCTGGAGATGATTCTCTGCTGCGTGCGGGGAGTCAGCAACGCCCTGGGGGGAGTGAACAGACTGGACGAGGTAGTGAAGGGGTAGATGTGGAGAATGTTAATCCGGAGGTTTCACCAGGTTTGGGTCCGGAGGAGGCGGGGAAGGAAGTGGAGCGGGAGGTTTGTGCCGTGGCGGTGGAGACGGGCTTGGAGGCTCCAGGCTACTCGAGTCGGGTGGCGGATTCGTCCCGGTTGGAAGGTGATGCTGGGATAGGTGTTGAGGAGAACGCTGGTTTGAGCATTGTGTCGGCCCGAGTGGCAGACTCTCCAGGGTCTCCGGACAAAGCAAACGTGGAGGAAGCATTTGGAGGGGCGAGGGGGGAAAGTGGGAAGAGGGCAGTGGGGGAGCAGGCGTTTATCAATTCCTTTAGGATTCTTCAGTCACTTTCAGATATGGAGGTTCAGGATTTTGAGCGCTTTCCCTCCAGTTCCGCGGGTGGGGCCCGGGTCGTAGGTCAGAGACATAGACGTCAACTCTCGGACGGAGACGTTCCGGGGGAGACTGTGCCATTGGAGCAGCTAAGGAAATTTCAGGGTTTGCTGCAACACCGGCTGCCTAACGCACCAACCGGTGGCGAGGGGCGGAGGAGTGGAGTGGAGCAGGTGAACATCCAGTCCTTGGAGGTGCGCTTGTGTGGAGTAAGGCAAAAGGGAGGTATGCAGGCGAAAGCTCGTGTGAAACAGGTTCCATCCCAATCACAAACTCATTATTCTTTGCGGTCTAATGTTAAATCCAATTAAATTTGTTGTATGGAATATTCATGGGGCATCTCGCCGGGATTCAATTAGATATTTGCACAACATTTGTAAAACTCATAAGATTCGATTACTTGTTCTGCTGGAACCTTTGTCGGACCCTGCTCAAATGGAGGTGGTCCGTCGGTCACTGGGGTTTGATAAGGCTTGGGGGGCTCTAAATAACAAGGTTTGGGTGTTCTGGTTTAGTGAGATGACAGTGAACTTTAGGGAATTCGCCGAACAACTTCTGCATATGCACATTGGGTTCTCTTCGGGGTGCTCGATTCAATTTTCGGCAGTTTATGCTCGATGTTCGAGGGTGGGGCGCCGCGAGTTGTGGTCGGCCATGGAAGGTTTGTCGGGGGAGGTGCGTGGCCCGTGGTTAGTGGCAGGGGATTTTAATGTTATTGCCAATATGCAGGAGCGTCTGGGGGGGTCCCCGGCAAATCACAGGAATATGGAGGAATTTAATGAGTCGACAGGAATTTGTGGCTTGTCCGAGGTGCCTTTTGATGGTGCTGCATTTACATGGACGAATGGTAGGGTGTGGCAACGCTTGGATAGGGCCTTGATGAATCGGGAGTGGGCGGATGGATTTGATCTCTCACATGTTTCACATTTGGCCAGGGGCCGCTCGGATCATGCACCCCTCCTGATCTGTTGTCAGAACGGGAGTCATCCCAAACGCTCTTTTAAATTCCTGAATGTTTGGAGGGGCCATCCTGGTTTTAAGGAGGTGGTTCAGTGCAGTTGGGCGAAGCCGGTGGAGGGCGAGGGGATGGTGAGGTTCTACAATAAGTTGAAAGCGGTGAAGGTTGGTTTACAGGTCTGGAATGTCCAGGTCTATGGGAATGTTTTTGCCAAGGTAAAGGATGCCGAGGACATTATGAAACAGCGTGAGGAGGAATTTGATACGAGCCGACATCCTGCGGCCAGGGCTTCATTGGAGGAGGCAAAGGCGGTTTACGCTAGGAATTTGGCTGCGGAATGTGCGTATTGGAGACAGAAGGCGGGTATCAAATGGTTACAGGTTGGGGATGCTAATACTGCATACTTCCACTCGCGGTATCGGCAGCGTCGGAACTCCAATTTTGTGGCGCGCATTAAGGATGCGGCAGGGGCATGGTTGGAGGACATACAAGACATTCGCAGGTCAGCAGTGGAGTCCGTATCCTCCTTGTTTGCTTCTGAGCAACATGGGTGGCAGCCTCCAGTGATTCCCTTCACGCTTCCTCAGCTTTCCGCAGCGGATAATGGGATGCTCGTTGCACTTCCGGAGCTGGCAAAATTGCGGGAGGTGGTTTTTGGCCTGGAGGCGGATAGTGCACCGGGGCCGGATGGGTTTGGGGCCGGTTTTTATCAAGGGTGTTGGGAGATAATTAAGTCGGATTTGCTGGAGGCGGTGAAGGCCTTTTTTCAGGGAATGGGTTTGCCTAGGAGCTTTACTAGCACCTCTATTGTTCTTCTGCCTAAGATTGCGGGTGCCACGTGCTGGAAGGATTTTAGACCAATCAGTTTGTGCAACACCTGCTCCAAAGTAATTTCAAAGCTGGTTGCTCGTCGGTTGGGGAGAGTACTCCCGACTTTAGTCTCTCCGTGGCAAACAGGTTTTGTACCTGGACGGGGGATAACGGATAACATTCTGCTCACTCAGGAGTTGGTGATGGATTTAGATAGGCGCTTGCGTCATCCGAATTTAATGCTAAAATTGGATATGGAGAAGGCTTACGATAGGATTGAGTGGCCCTTTCTGCTGTTTATGCTGAGGCAATTCGGTTTTCAGGAAAGGGTGGTGGATATGTTCTATAGGTTGGTGTCTAATAATTGGTTTTCGGTCTTGGTAAATGGTGAGGCTGCTGGTTTTTTCAAGTCGACGCGGGGTGTTCGGCAGGGGGACCCGGTGTCTCCCGGTCTTTTCGTGTTAGTAACTGAATTTTTGGGTCGAGGCTTGCACCACTTGTTGCTCGGTCGGCCGGAAAGGTTCTTCGTGTCGGCCGGGTCTCAGGTGCCTTATCTTGCGTTTGCAGATGACATGCTTGTTTTTACGAGATGTTCTGAAGAATGCCTGAGTGTGATCAAGGATTTTCTTGAGGAGTACCAGCAGGCATCAGGTCAGAAGGTAAATGTCAATAAGAGTGCTTTCTTCTTGGCGTCAGGAGCCACTCTGGGGCAGGAGCAGATGGTAACGAGGGTCCTGGGTTTTCATAGGGCGGGTTTCCCTTTTACGTATTTGGGTGCTCCTATTTACAAAGGGCGTCGTTTGAGTTTGTTGTTTGACGGCATAGTGGCTAAAATGCGGGTGCATCTTGGGCACTGGAGTACCAAGTTGCTCTCATTTGGGGGGAAGCTGGTTTTAGCGCGGCATGTTCTGGCTTCGTTGCCTATGTACTTGCTTCAAGTGCTAAACCCTCCAAAGGCGGTGCTCACACGCTTGGGTAATATTTGTAACTCCTTTTTGTGGGATCATAAGGGGGAGAGGCGGTTGCATTGGGCCTCATGGGAGAAGTTGTGTTTCCCGACTGATGAAGGGGGTTTGGGTTTCAGATCTTTTAAGGACATGGCTAGGGCTTTTGCGGCTAAACTATGGTGGAGGTTTCGGAGTGGTGACTCCATTTGGGCGGAATTCATGCATGTAAAATACAGTGCTGGTTGTCACCCGATGGAGGCCTCGTCTGCCCGCCCTTCACCTACTTGGAGACGCCTAGAGGCGATAAGGTTAGTGGTGGAGCCGAAGATTAGGTGGTGTATTGGGGAAGGTCTGGTGGACTTTTGGAAGGATAGATGGGCTTTCGATGAACCTTTGGAGGTGGTGGTGGCTGGAATGGAGCAGCCGCGTTTTCTTGTGTCGGAATTTATTACTAACGATGGATGGGATGAGGTTCGTCTTGCCCAGTGGGTGCCGGAGTCGGTTATCTTGGTGATCAAGGAGATTCCCTTTGAGGTTTCCCAGAAGGATAGATTGGTGTGGGCGCCTTCTCCATCAGGTCTTTTTACGGTGAAGTCGGCATGGGAGGTGCTGCGCCAACGGAGGAGTCCCTCCTTGGTTGACTCTCTCCTTTGGCAGCCAGCTTTGCCAGCAAAGATGGCGTTCTTAGCATGGCGTCTGGTCAGACAATTTATTCCTTTGGATGTGGTGCTGAAATCGCGGGGGGTGTCATTTCCTTCCAGGTGTGGGTGTTGTTATGGGGAGGAGGAGGATCTCTTGCATGTGTTTGTGACAGGTCCGATTGCGTCGCAAGTTTGGAAGCAAGTGTCTAGTCGTTTTGGGTTTCAGTTGCGGAATTGCACTACCATGGCTTCGGTTTTCATTGCTTGGTTTCTAACTTCAGATGCATCGGCGAAGAATCATATTAGGGTGATATTGCCAATTGTGGTGTGTTGGTTTATCTGGTTGGCTAGGAACGGGGAGCGTTTTCAAGGAGGGCGTTGGGAGGTCAATGGGATAATTCGAGATGTGGATAATTTTATAGAACAGTTGGGGAAGGCTAATAGGCTTCATCGGTCCCAGTTCAGGGGTGATGCAGATTGTGAGTGGCTGCGGTTGGTCAGAGGTGATCCTAGGCGAAGATCCCATGTGCGATTGCCTGGAATAAGCCGCCCTGTGGAAAGTTAAAATTGAATTCGGACGCCAGTGTGATTCAAGGGAAGGCCACGGGTGGGGGGCTGCTGCGGGACTATCAGGGGAAATTGATTTTTGCATTTTATAAGGAGTTTGGGGATCAGGGGGTGTTAGAGGCAGAGTGTATGGCGCTCCTGGTTGGGTTGCAGTTGTGTCATCAACGAGGGGTGGTTCCTTCGTTGGTGGAGGTAGACTCCAAGGCTTTGGTTCAGTTGGTTGTATCAGGGGCGGTTGCAAAGTGGCCATTATGTAATAATTTAAGGAAGGTTAGAAATCTTCTGGAGGGGTTTTCTGCTGCCATCTACCATGTTTTCCGGGAGGCCAATGTACCCGCAGATAGGCTTGCAGCGGTTGGGTTAATGGGTTCCCAGGTTTTTGATCAGGATCACCAAGTGCCGGCGATTGTTCGGTCTGCCATCTTATTGGATTCATGGGGAGTGCCAGGGGTGCGGTGGATCAGTGAGGATGTTGAGGTTAGCAGCCTTTAGGTGGTCTGCTGGTCCCTCTGTCGTTTTGGGGTGATGGTGTAGGAGAATAGAGGCATAGATTGTCTTGTTATGCTCAGTGTAAAGGAGTAAGTACTCCTCATTTTCTTTTCGCCTGATATGGTTCAGTCTGGGTTGGGTTGGTTTTTGTTTACAATAAAAAAAAAAAAAAAAAATTAAAAAAAAAAGATCTTCAAGAGGCCTTTCTTTTGGAACCGTGACTTCCATTTTCTCCCACTTCTCAACATCTAAAATTGGCACTATCTATAGGAAACCACATACATTCTTTCCCAGTTGAATTTCTCTTGTTAACTTTAACTAATAATTTGCAATGTGGAAAATGAAGCAATCCAAAAGACACCAAGGCTCAACTAGTTTTCCTCCCACCGGAAATAAGGATAAAGGAGTAGACAACTTCATGTAGACTCAGTTGGAGATAAAAATACAAGAAGAAAGTCATCAACTTCCATCGTCGGTAGAAATGAGTTATTTTTTGGCCTAGAATTTTCATCTCATCTAGAAACTGGTACAATAATAGGAACAATAGTAGTAACAAATGCCCAAGAAGGACACAAGGGACAACAAAAAGCCAATGTATTCTCCCCTACGTCTGGATGAAAGCTCAAATGAAGAATCTAGCCCAGAAAATAGATCATTGAAGCGATACAGAGCTAAATTAGGATTCGTGAGACCATATCATCATATATTGGATTTGTCGTTTGAGCTAAATAGCCCAATTTGAAAGTGGTACCAATCATTGAAGATGAGGATGATCATGTCTTGGGAAGCTCAGCAAGCTTGTATTACCTCAACAAAAATTCATTCACTAAAGAGATCCAGAAGTATCCACTTCCTCTGGGGCTCACATTACCTCACCTTGAGATGTATGATGCCACTAATGATCCTAATATGCATATGAGTCTATTTGTAACTTGCATGCAATTGTAGAATTCCTCAAATGTAACTACGTTGATAGGGAATGCAAGGTTGTGGTATCACGATCTCTTCACACACTCTATAAAAGTTTTCAAGCAATTGGCCACTAAGTTCATAAGTGCATTCATCTCCTGCATGCCTTTCGTCAAGAACTCAGAGCAACCCATGAATGTCAAACAAAGCCTTGGGGGGCCTTTTCTTGCATATCCAAAAGTTCAAATATGAAAGAATCGAGGTCATGGGCAGAGATGAAAAAAATAATGGCTTTATTTATGCATCATGGATTGCAGTCGAGAGAGCTTTACACCAAGTTTGCTAGGTGACCTACCTTATCGTGCAAGAAATGCTCCATTGAGTTCATGACCATGCAAAGATTGAGGAAGCTAATAGGTCGAAGAGAGATTTGGAAAGAGCACATGATGACAAGTGAAAGAAAGAGCAATCACAAAAGGGGAAAATTGATACCAATGGTAGCAAAAAGTTTGGATTTGACTGATTGGGGAAGGGAAAAAAGTTGCAGGACAATGATCTTACCTTTCTCACAACTAGCAAGTTGCAGATCTTAGCATCGAGAATGAAGGAATTCTCAGAAAACCTAATCATATGATAGGACCTATAGAAAAGTTAAATAAGAGCTTGTATTGTGCTTTTTATAGGGATATGGCCTATCTTACTAATGATTGCAACGATCTCAAGAGGGAGATTAAATTTCAAATCAAGTAGGGAAATTTGAAGCAATTTGTACAAGAAGCTAGGGATGCAAGTTACCAAAGAGATTATCGTGTAGGTTGTGGATGATATCGACTTGATCAAGTAGGATACCACACCAATTGTGAAGGACAATATGGACTTAATAACGAAGTCCAGCAGATAGATGATGTGGCTAACTTGGCAAGTATAATAAAAAAAAAATCTCTTGGGGCTTGCCCACCATTCTACAAGATCATTGCCCACAACTGTAGAAGTTCCTATTGATGGAGACAGTGTTTTGGCTCTAAGTGCATCTCTTTGCAGTTAGGCAGGCCGAGAGCTTGGAGAGCAGATGAGGCTTACGATGTGTGAGGAGATCATTTTTAAACCCCAAAGATCCCATCCCAATGTTACTAAAATGCCATGAAGCCTTAGCTAGCTCGCCAACAATTACAGAGTAAATAAAGTGCTCATTGATTGTGAAAGCTTGGTAGACATACTCTTTTCAAAGGCATTTTAGAAACTATGTCCAAGCAAGTTAGCTCATCCTAGTATGAACTCTATTGATTGGGTTCAATAGAGAATCAGTTCAAGCAAGAGAAAGCCATATCCATGCAAGGTACAATGGGGTAGGCCCCTAGAAGTTTGATAGTACCCATAACGTTCGTGTTGGTGAACATACCTTCTGCCTACAATGCTATTATGGAAAGATTGACCCTAAATGCAGTATGAGCTACGATCCCAACATGCTATCTATGTTTGAAGTTCCCAATTTCTGTCGAAACTGTAGTGGTAAATAGATACATGATAATAGTTTGACAATTTTATTTTGCTAATTTGAAAGGAAAAATAGTAGCTACGATAGAGACATTAGTAGTTGAAAAGCTTGAGTCTCAAGAAATGGACTCAAAGAAGCTGAGCTTCGAGAAAGAGGTCAAGGAAAAAGTCTTATGGCCAAAAAACCAAACAAAACAGTGAGACTAGGCAATAGCCTACCTGATGAGGTAAAAAACTATTTATATCAGCTTTTGATTAAGTATAGAGATGTATGTTCTTGGACTGCAAAGGATATAAAAAGAATTTTGAGAGAAAATAATGATTTGTAAGCTCAACGTGGATAAAAATCTCAAACCAATCAAACAAAAGAAAAGAGATTTTGGACCTGAGGGAGAGGTCATCAACAAGGAGTCGATAAGCTTCTTGATGCAGATATCATCAAAGAAGTACTATATCCAACCTGGTTCACTAGCATAGTATTGGTGAAAAAGCTAGATGCCACCTTGAAGATGCACGTCCACTTCATAGATCTCAACAAAGTAAGTCACAAAGACTTCTATCCTCTACCTAGAATTGATAGCCGAGTGGACTCTACATTAGGGTTCAAGGTGTTTGTTTTTCTTAATGTGTACAAAGGATACCATCAAATTGGAAAAAAACATGCAGAATACTCAATTACTTATACTCATGACATAAAAAAATGAAATACACTAAAATTTTTCATTTTTGGAGTTCAGTTTTTTTTTCTACATTGTCATGACTATTCTATTTAAAAATCCTTTTTATATTTGTTATGTATCATTTTTCAATACTACCTATAAAATAACTATTTGAAGGATTCTCTTCATAATTTTTGAGAAACTCAAAAATTTATAACTTAGCATTCCACTTTTTGATTTTTTTTACTGACTTTGTCTCATATGTATGAAATTTTTCCATTTTTATGCAATCTCCATAATTGAACCTTCACTAGAGTTTGTTACCAAGTTTTTGACTTTTAATATTTTTATTAACTTACCTTATTTTAGTATTTACCCTCCTTTTGGTTTACCTCTTAGTTTTAGTACTGTTTTATATATATTTTGTCGAATTTGGATACTACTTGGTTTTAATTTAGACTCAAAAGAAGGATAAAATTACTATTAGTAATGATTTTAGTTTCCTCATATTTGTCTTCAAACTCAATTTAGTTTGTATTCCATATTAGAACTTTATGAGAAAGATCTTTACTCAAATAAAAAAATTTTAAGGTTGAATCTTGTAAATAAAGGTAGTATTCTTTTAACTCCATAATTGATATTTAACAATATTTCTATGTAAACTATTTTATTCTACCAGATATCAATGACACTAAGAACTTTTGATTTCACTGATATCAATTCTTCTTGCATCAACTGGATAGCAATAGTTCAGGTGATTGAATCAACACACATCCTCACCTCAAATAGATCACTAAATGCCAAAAGATATCGACGTTTTTTGCTTTCAAATCCATAGGTACATATATAGAACTAAGTAAAATCAGTTTATTTGATCATTTCTTATATACATATTTTTATTTCTCCATAATCTTTCCTATTATTACAGATTTATAGGGAATCAAAGTGCAATCAATTATCAGTGATGATAACATTCCACTTGTTGACCACCTCTTGCTTCCATTTAAAAATTATGCCATTTCAAAATGCTTCAATTTGCCTAAATCAACAAGCATCTTTAGTAGGAGATTATCTATTTTACTGGATTCTCACTCCTACAACTCGCATTCAAGAAATCCCTGAATTTGAAGATATAAATATTCCACCTTACTTTCCTCAAACAAATATACTACTACCCAAAACCATGTGGATACTAGTAGATACATGAGTATTTAATTCATAAACTCAATTTTCATATCTTCATATTCTCCCTATATTCCTACTATATCAAGAAACTTAAAATCATTGTCTTGTTATTCTAGATATAATGGGTATAGTAATCGGCACTCTTTCAACAAGAGAAATTCAAGTGGAGCAACAAAAACTTCAATCAAGAGATTAAATAATTGTTAATCAAGAGTAAGAGGCATTCAATATTGCTTAAAAAAATAAAAAAATAAGAAGGGTGAATATACTAATAAAATCTCTTTTTTTTTATTTTAAAAATTGCTTTTATTAATCAGAAATCATGTATATATGAGATGAAACTGCCAGCACTAATGACCAGCTACCCTTCTACGAAACGTAGGGAATCCCAACCTATCCATTCTAATATCCCCTCTAACCAATCATGGCAGATCCGCAAAGGTAGTGAAAACTTGTCCTACCTCAGAATCAACACCATAATTTACCAGCCGATTAGCCGGTGAATTCGCCTCCCTATAACAATGCAAGACCGTTAGGAAACATAGACGAAACTGAAGCAAATCCTCCAGCTCCTTCTGCAACTTCCATGAACAAGCACTATCCCCCTAAACGATCCGAATGAGCGTAAACGAATCTGACTCGACATGTAACTCCTGGATCCCTCGAGCAACACAGTATTTCACACCCAGTAGGAGCGCACGTAACTTAGCGTGCAGGCTGCTCATCGTCCCAAAAAACGCCGACTAACCGAAAACAAAATTCCCATGACAGTCCCGCACCGGCCCACCCTGTCCACTCAACCTTGCGTTCCCCCGCGAACACCCGTTTGAATTCAACTTCCACCCCCTTGCGGCGAGACCCAGCGAACCGGTTGAATGACCACCCGTCTCTGGCAGTGGGCCACAGCATGAAGCAATCTTTCCCATGAAGACTCTACCCCTCTCAAACCCGGGAATCATGACTGCAAAATGTCTCGTAGTAGCTGTACGATCCGATTCACTGTCTCCCTGACCCTCAACCGTTGCCCTTCAAACACCCCCAATTCCATGCTTTCCACAACTCCCAGCATATCACCATCGGTAGGATCCTATACAAAAATGTTAAACTGATATTATGCCCTCCCTGTAACCACCAAAGCCATACCATATATCGCACCGTATGCACCCCCTCAATTTCTCCTGCATGCATCTCAAAGTGGCACCAAACTAGCCATTCTCTTTCTCTAGTGCAAAAAACGTACTCCATGTCCTCCTCCGTAGGATCCTGGCAACACCAACAACGGGAAGGGCCCCGAACACCCCATCTCCTCAACTTGTCCAATGTAGGGATCCTTCCCCGCAGTAAGTACAACATCAAGAAAGAGATCTTAATTGGGATACTGTGGTGCTAGACAGTTGCAGCACACCAAGATCTGTTATCAACCTGCCGGACTAGGGAGTATGCCGAAGACGTGGAAAAGCAACCAGAGGTCGTCAAAGCCCAAACCATTTTATCTGGACCTTGAAAGGTTGGCGGAGCCATGTCTAGGATGCGCACCACCAAAATTTGCCTCGAAGTGTTGATTAAGCATAGCAATATTCCAGGCCCCCTGATCCACAAAATTGACAACCAAATGGTCGTGAAATATCTCCACCTTCTGACAGGGCGCCCCTGACCCCATCCAATTGTCATCCCAAAAATGCATCCCGCCCTGCTTGACAACCTAGCTAATGCTGTTCTCCGCCACCTACTGCACTGCACACATTCTCCTCCATGTGTGGGAGCTCCACGGACTCACCTTCGCCAGACAAGGGTGTAAACTTGAACAATACTTCCTTGACATGAACTCGGCTCAGAGTGACTGTTATTGCCTAAATTTCCACCAGAGTTTAACTGAGAACGAGTCGTAAACACCCTCCAACCCCCGCAAACCAATACCTCCTTCTTCTCGCAGTCCACACAAGTCCTCCCAACGTATCCAGTGGTAATTAGTCCCAAATTCCGATGTCCCCCAAGGAAGTCCGCGAATACCTTCTCCAAGGCCATGAGAACCCTCTTTGGCGGAGAAGCGGCTACCAGCAAGTGTATTGGCATGGAGGCTAACACACTCTAAAGTAGAACCGCTCGACCACCAACAGATAAAATCTTATTCTTCCATGAGAGGATACGAGCCACCATCGCATTATGTACCTCTGCAAAATAGAACCTTTTTCGCCATCCCACATACAGAGGGCACTCGAGGTACCGCACCTGAAACGCTCGCCTCTGAAACCTCAGAGTGTGGGCAATCACTGCTGCCTTCCATGACGGAAACTTCAGATGAGTCAAAAAGCAGCTTTTTTGGGAGTTTATCCACTGACCCGATGTCACACTGTACTCGTCCAGTACGCTCTTAATCAGACCTAGCGAGGATCTCGCACCACTGTAGAAGATGACTACATTATCGGCATACGCCAGGTGAGTGATTATCGGACACCGAGGAGGGACTTTGAAAGGAATGAATCGCCACTGAGAGGGTAGCGCATTCAGGGCCCGTGATAGTACCTCAGCTCCGAGGACAAATAAGGCCGGCGAGATTGGATCCCCTTGCCGGAGACCCCAGGATGACTTTTTTTCCTTGAGGAGTACCATTGACCAATACCGAGAACCAAATATTAGAAACAAGGTGCCAGATCATGTCAATCCAAGTCTCCGAGGACCCGAAGCAGCAAAGAACTTGTAAAAAATATGCTTTCATCATGTCTAACTTAATTACCATGTTTCCACCCCGGTTAGATTTCGAGATATCTGATAGCAATTCTTGGGCCAGCAAGAAATTATCCGCGATCTGTCTTCCCTTCACAAAGCTGCTCTACTGTGGAGATATAAGCCGGGGCAAGATCTTAGCCAACTTCTCTGAAAGTAGCTTCGAAACGATCTTGTTTGCAAAATTGCATAGGCTAATGGGCCTAAATTGAGAGAAATCCTGAAGGTTTTCCACTTTCGACAGTAGCACAATTGATGTAGCCGTGATACTCCTCGGTAGCTCTACCCCGTGAAAGAAACTCACCACTGCCTAATATACATCCATAACTATCACTTCCCATGTAAAAGTGAAGAACTTCCCTGTGAACCTATCTGGGCCCGCTGCACTATTCTCATCTAGAGCAAACACGATATCCTTTACCTCGTCAAGCTGCGGGATCTCCGTTAATAAAGCGTTGTCTTGGGTCGTGACTCATTTTGAAATGACCTCCAAAATATCATTGTCCGATTGCATGCCCTCTGCCGTGAAAAATTCATGGAAGAAATTAACCGCCGCCGCACCAATCTGTGACTCATCCTCTAGCCACTCTCCATGTGACTTCTGCACCTGATGAATCACAGCCGGACGTCTCCTCTCAGCCACCAGGGGATGGAAGAATATCGAATTCCTATCTCCATCCTGCAGTCACTTCACCCGAGTTTTCTGCCTCCAAAATCCCTCCTCGACCATTAGGGCATAACGCAATCGCGCCTGAGCATGATGTAACTCACGCCGCAAGTCATCCGTAGGATCCATGTCATACCTTGTCTTAACCTCCAGCATCTCGCGCTCTGCGCTCCGGGCTATCTGAAAGATATCCTCAAATGATAGCTTAGACCATTGCTTGAGAGCTTGCTTTACCCCCCGCAGCTTTGCCACCAGAGCCTGCAAGGGGAACCCATTCCCGGGCTGCGACCAACATTCTCTAATCACTCCCAACAAGTCTTTGTGAGTGGTCCATGCATTCAAAAATCGAAACAGCCTGAGTTTATTGTCCAGATGCGTCTTCACAAATAGCAACAGTGGAGAGTGATCCGACGAATTTCGCCCCAAGTGTTGAACCATGACCTAGTGGTGCATCTCCAAAGCTGGCCCATTCAACAGCAATCTATCTAGGCACTTTCAAACACGAGCCGGACCCACCCGATTATTGCACCAAGTAAACCTAGACCCCGAGAACCCCACATCAACCATTCCCGCCTCTGACATAAAATTTAAAAAGTCAAACCCCTCCGAAGATCTAAATGGCAAACCCCCTTTTTTTCCTCTCTGTTGGTGATCACATTAAAATCTCTCACAATAAATCACAGAGCCGAGAGCGGCCTATCCCTTAATAAGTCACCCCACAAAACCATCCTTTCTTGAGCCGTACACTTAGCATGAATACATGACAAGAGACTGGACTCAAGAAATAACTGAGATTGCACCTGTACAATTAGATATTGTGCTGACTCCACAATAATCTGACAATTAAACAGAGACCGATAAAACACCCAAACGGAGCCCCCTTGATTAGCTAGGCAATAATCCATCCCTAATTTGAGTCTAATGGCAGTAAGGTTCTCCAAACCCGACTTAGGTTCAACTACTACCACCAATTGTAAAGAATGCAACGTAATAAGCTTCCTCAACCTTTATAAGTTAGGGGCACGAGCCACTCTTCTTATATTCCAGAAAATTACTTTAATCATAAGAAACCGCAGACAAGGAATCTGTTAAAACATAACCCCTAGATCTCATAGTTCTATTAGAAGGAACCACCGCACGAATACCACGTACCTTGGCCACAGAGACCCTCTCCAAGCCTACTTGCTCCTGTGCATGGCTGCCAGAAGTTACCAACAAATCAAAATTCAATTCCCCTGTTGGCAACGTCACTCCACGAGCTCGCACCTCATCCCTACCTCCCCTGAGAGATAAATTCCCAACCCTTCGCTGCATCTCCTGTACCTTTTCCACCATTCCCTCAGCAGCCTCTGACCGTGCAGCCCACAAACCTTCTTGCTCGACCCCAGCTTCCGCTGCTCGTACACTACCCAAAGAATTGTTGTGATCTCCACCAGTCCTTGGCAACACTTCCACCGCCCCTATACCCAAAGCTGAATCCTCAGCCGTGCTCGCATATCCGAGCTCCTCCGCTGGAGGCTGGGCAACCAGTAAGCCCGCCCCTTGTTGTTGTTATTGTTGCTCCTCCAGCGAGGCACCCAACTGCTGCATTACCTCTATTCCCTGTAGCTGCTGCTATTGCACCTCTGCTGACAATTTTAGTTGTTGTCTCACCCCACGCCGTGGTATATCAGGTGCCTCCATGTCAAGTAACGTCGCTTGTCCAGTTGTGGATGCTGCCGTAACCTTCAACAGAGGCACTGCCTCTCTGCTTGTCTCTTCCACGTTCCTATGCTGCCCTGAGGTAGCTCGCAGCGTAGGATTCAAGACATGACAAGCATCCTCCGCATGTCCTTGGAGGATGTCGCGCCCCATTTTTTGATGAAATAAAATAAAATGGTTTAAAAATGTATTTTGTGATTTGGAAAATGAATCGTGATTTAAAAGAAAAATGGGTCTAAATGGGGGTTTGAAAATGCGACGATTTGACCCAAAATTATAGTTTAAAAAGGGTTTTTTGAAAAAAATGGGAGTCGCCACTTGGTAATGAGTTAAGGTGTACCAAGTCACCTAAAAAATGTATCTTTAAAGAAAAATAGGGAAAAGTAGTGAGAAACCCTTTTTAAACGACTCCTAATCTACGTAAACCAATGAAAAAGGTTCGGGAGTCACATTTGACAAAGGGGAAGGCAAGGATAAAATCCAAGGCACCCCTTTGACCTAGCCAAGGCTAGTTGCGTGATTTAATCGAAGATTTTCTTGTTTTAACCAAAGAATTTATTACATTTGGATGTGCTACATGAATGCAAAACCCTAGACCTAGGGGTATTGGGGGAAATTTCTCTCCACAGGTTGAGTGGTGCCAATCACATTAATTGTGAAGCCCAATAACGATCCTTTGAAGAAGTCACGAATAATGCGAGTGGGATGTAAATGAATGGAATGCATGTATGCAATGTGAAGGCATGAGTTTGAAAAAGTAATAATAAAAAACAAAGATGCATAAGTGAAAAATGTGCACGTGAGTGGGCAAGGTATGGTATGCGCAATGGTAATATGAAGTGCATGTGTGTAAGTGATGATAAAAAGTGTTAGTGTGCAAGTGAAGGGATAAAAAAGGTGTACGTGTGCAAATGAGACAAAAGTGAAAGTGTGCAAGTGAATGGATAAAAGGTGTACGTGTGCAAATGAGAGGAAAAGTGAAGGTGTAATGATAGAGTGGATGCATGAACCTAGGGAATTCATGCATAATGGGTACGGGGAGACCTAAATCGTGACTCAATTTGCCCTTTGATAGAGAGAATACAAGCGTGCTAAGGCTTAGAAAAAGCCACACTCGTCTATATCCCATATTTAAGGGGACTCTCAAGCAAATGAACCCTATAACTAGCATGAAATGCAAAAATCCTAAAATGGAGGGAAAGGGGGTTCGAGGTGCATGCCAAATGATAAAACTAAGAAAAAATGCATGAAATGAAGTGAAACATGCAAACATGTACTAATGAAAAGGAAATGGACCTATTGGGTCTAGCGTTGGACTAACCCTCTATAAGTTCCTACTAGCGTTGGACTAGTGGAACGGAACAATGAACCACAGCTAGCGTTGGACTAGTGTGGTGGCGTACAAGGGCCACAACTAGCGTTGGACTAGCGTGGTGACGTGCATTCATCCATCACATTCATTCAAGGCTATGGAAAGCGAGTAGGCATATCAAAATTCATAAACACGTAGCATGTAACACTTAGCATGCTCGACTAGATGCAAGGCCCTAATAAAGCAAGTAACACGTAGCACATGGGCATGCAACCAAGCTAATGAACCTATTACATTCACTAACTAAAACAAAAGGGGGAAGAGGGAGAATGGACCAAATTGCTCGCCAAAACCCTATCTATTACAAGCCAAGAGGTGTACACATACCCCATAAAGCTTAAATAAAAGTAAAAGCAACTAAATGCACGCAAGGAGGTAAGGAAAGCGGAGTAGGCATGCATATTCACATAACACGTAGGAGCACGTAAGGTCAAATGTAGTGCAAATGAAGGATAGAGTGTACCTCCCTTGAAGCGACGCCCTAACGTAGTGAAATTACTAACTTACCCTCCAAAATAATAAAAAGGTCAAGGTACCACTTAAATTATCAAATAATCACATGAAACAAAAATTAAATATGAAAAATGAAAGTTAAACACTAAATTGAGTCAATTAAAGTATTTACATAGACAAACCAACTATGTACAAAGCAATTAATGCAAGAGGGACTTAATTAGAAGGACATGAAAATTTCTAAAAGAGAGTAAAATAAAATACTAAAATTGATGAATTAAGATGAGACCCATAAAAATCAAATGCCAAAAAATGTGTTTAGAACACAAATCCAAGCTAAAAATTCTATTAGAACTTATTGAACCTCAAAATGCATCCTAAAACTCACTAAACGCCTTACCCAAAATCATGTCAAAGCAAACCAAAAGCAATTAAGATAAAATTGATTAAATTATTCAACTAATTGGGCCATAGCAAGACAAAAGGGAACTTGGGGGTCAAAAAATGCAATTTTCTGAAAGCTTTCCATGCAAACTCATGCAAATCAACGTGAAATGGCCTGCAACAAGAAAACATTTCTGCAATCAAGAAGATCAACGTAACTTGCATTTTCACATGCCGATATCAGCTTTAACACCCAAACTTGATCAAAACCATTCAATCAAAACATCTAGAAACCTTATCTTAGCAACATGCAACACAAATTCAATATCTAACAATGCCAAACATAGAAAGAAAATCATTTAAATGCTGGGAAAGAAACTAAACAAAACAGCAAACATTCAGTAACTGGATTGTTCACTTTCCAGCAAATACCCGAATAGGATTCGAATGTTTTAAACTCCCAACATGCAAACTCAAACTTTCATACCCTAACATCCGAACTCTAAACTAAACAAACAAATGTTCAACATTTAAACATGCTACAACTAGCAAGAGATCATGAAAGTGCTGAGAAAATTATTCACCAAGGAGCATGCAAATCTGGAAAAAGCAAGTAAGATCAACGATATTCACTTTTGTTGTTAGCACAGCAATTTATTCACAAAACTCAACCTATTCTAATGAGGCCTTTATGCAAGATGTGAAGAGAGTTTCTGCAACAACAAGCTTCGATAAATCATGAAGACTTTTGGCATCAAAGTCAGCTGCAATTTTCTTTTCCAGCCACAGCTTATCATGCAAACCAGATTTTTGGCCCAAATACAATGCTTTGATTAAACATTCTTCATCTCAACATCACAACCTCAGAACTAAGCAACAAAACTTCATGATAATCACAAACCAAAGACCAAAAATTTGGGAAGATATCATACCAGAAATCTGAACGTAAGTGCAGAAATGGTTTCGGCAGCCTGTTTGTTTGCTTTTCAACAAGGTGTTCGATCATGGTTCTAGTATTTTAGACCCTAAACATGCAAACTCAACACCTAACCTCCTATTTCCATTCCCCCAAAACAGATTAAACATGCAACTTAAGTGGAAAGATTTGATGTGCAGCTATGGAAAAGAAAACGGAACAGGAAATGCAATTCCTTTTGTTCTTTGTTGCGGAAACTTTCTGCAGCTATGGGTTCACGTAAATTAAAGGCAGAAACATTGCATTGGACTCCCCATTCATCTACCAAACATCAATCTCAGTAGTGAAGAAACAAAAGAAAAAGAGCAAAGAAAGCATCAACGCCCACTACAATTTTGAACCCAGAAAAAATCTGTTTCTACAATTATTTCAGTCCAAACCCAATCTACTCATGCGTAAGAAGAAAAGAGAAAATTCAGACAAGCTTCACAACAGTCCGTTCATAATCACATGACTCTCATAACATTGCCCCAAAGCCAGATAACCTGACCGGGTTGCCAATCACAGAAGTGCAGAAAAAGAAAAACCAAACTCGCAGCAAAACAAAATCTAGCATCGCAGCAAAATTTCAACCTTTCTGGCATGATTTTACAAGCTATGGGCAGAAGACAAATGAAAGGCGTTACCTTTATCCCTTTCCAGAGGAAAGAACAGGATCTGGGCTGATGAACTGGGCGTCCTTGCGCAGCCTAAAAGCTTTATCTTCCTCGGCTGTCAACGTTCTTCTTCAGGTCCGCAGTACTCGTATTGCTTGATGAATCGAAGATGATGATGACGTTGGGGCTCCTCCTCCTTGCTGCGCCACCTCTCTCTAGTTCTCCCTTGGTTCTCCAAATCCTCCTCTCTTGCTCTTTCTCTCCTAGCCACTCTTCTCACAGCCGTTCAACCCCCCAAGAACTCCTGCCGTTGTCTCCCTCTTTTTGCTCCTCTCCTCCGTTGTCCAGAAAAATCCTCTGTTGTGTTTTCCGTCCCCACGAACTCTCCCTCTCACTCCTGGTTTCTAGTTTCTTACCAACCTTAGCCGTTGTTACCTCCTTCTCTCGCCCTTTTCTTTTTCGTTCCCCTTTCTGTTTAGTCGTCACTTTTTCTTCTTTTGCCGTTTCTTTTGCTCTCTTTTTTTTGTTCCGTCAATCTCTTCCTCCCCAAAAACTCTCCCTTTGCGGCTGGCCCTCTCCGTGGCTTTTATAGGTTAGAAAACCTAGAAACCTAGCTACCCTTTTCAACCATTTGCAGCCGAAACCCCTCAGGCCCTTCTGTGCAAGCTGCGCTTGCAGCTTGCCGCGACTGGAAAATGTTTTTTCCTTTTTTTTTTTTTTTTTTTTTTTTAAAAAACAGAAATTGATAATAATAATAAGAACAAATAACAAAACAATTTAATTAACATTGAATGGAAAATAAATGAACTAAAAACCACAAATTACAACTTCCATTTTTTATCGATTTTCCTTTTCCATTTTCGGCACTTTTCTCTTTTCTTCATTTTTCCAATTTTAACTTTTAAAGAAACCACATCTAAAACGACTAAACACATATATATTTCTTTTTTTCCTTTTCTTTTTTTCTCCTTCTTTTTATTTTTCACTTTTCTTTTTCCCTAAAAAACATTGAATTTAAAAGACTAAATCATATATTTTTTTTGAATGCTTTTCTTTTTCTTTTTCCTTTTTCAAGAAATTCCATGATAAAAACTTAAAAATAAAAATAAAACTAGAAACTAAAAACTAAAAAGCGAATAAAACTAACACTATACAAATAAAAAACTAAAAATAGAAACTAAAAATAATAATAAAAAAAACATGAAATTACACCAAAAATTTGGTGTCTACAGTTTGCCCCTCTTTGTCTGAGTTTTTTGAAAAAACTTGAGACAAAGAAGTAGACACCAAATACTTACCTGTCTCTTCTATCTGCTTCTGAAAATAAAACAAACGAGTCAACTTTCGGCTGAAATTATTGGACAAAATGATGCAATAACATTGCAGAAAATATGACCGAATTCATGTAGAGTTGCCTACGTATCCCATAACGGGAATCAGGTCAAACGTAGTTCGGATGCAAGTGCATTGACTATATTTGATCTTTGCAAAGTAGAAGAAGTCAAACTCTCAGAACTTCTAAACATGAAATACAAAATGACTGACAGACTAACTATCAATCCAATGATCAAGCAGATGGTCAAAAGCGGTCAGTGGGATAAAACCCGAGCCTGCCGAGGTCGGAGGGATAAAACCCATGCCCAACGAAAAATAAAAGCGGTCAGTGGGATAAAACCCAAGCCTGCCGAGGTCGGAGGGATAAAACCCATGCCCAACGAAAAATAAAAGCGGTCAGTGGGATAAAACCCAAGCCTGCCGAGGTCGGAGGGATAAAACCCATGCCCAACGGAATATAAAAGCGGTCAGTGGGATAAAACCCAAGCCTGGATAAAACCCATGCCCAACGGAATATAAAAGCGGTCAGTGGGATAAAACCCAAGCCTGCCGAGGTCGGAGGGATAAAACCCATGCCCAACGAAAAATAAAAGCGGTCAGTGGGATAAAACCCAAGCCTGCCGAGGTCGGAGGGATAAAACCCATGCCCAACGGAATATAAAAGCGGTCAGTGGGATAAAACCCAAGCCTGCCGAGGTCGGAGGGATAAAACCCATGCCCAACGGAACATAAAAGCGGTCAGTGGGATAAAACCCAAGCCTGCCGAGGTCGGAGGGATAAAACCCATGCCCAACGGAACATAAAAGCGGTCAGTTGATCTATTCATATAAACTCTCGTAGGCTTTTGAGAAAACAAATGGTAAACAACTCCCTCTAAAATTGCCCCAGTGTGATGCTTATCGGATTGTCCGACCTGCAAGAAAAGAAATAATGATAGATAATACCGCCATCATTCGATCAACCTCTCCTTCAAGAAAAGTGTAAACATGAGCATTTGGGCTTCTCGTTCGACGAAGTGAGCACTTCAACCCGGCCCTGCAAACCATGTCAAATTCTCATAATATGCAGACCCACGTATCATCTAGTATCTATTCTCTTCGATAAATCATAGGGATTGCCATTTGATAGAACAAAAGAGACAAATGCGATCATGCAACACATGAAAAACATTCTAGTTGCACATAATGAGGAAATATCTTAACAATATAAACACAATCCTCTACTTTTATTGCGCAAAAAAAAAAAAAAAAATCATTTCAAATAAGTAAACCTGTATACTCAAATTTCGTGTCTGATAAGTCAAAAACTTTGGCTTTCGAACCAAGTGCTACACTTGACCCTTTGGACATCATCTCTTCGGAGTTCCAATACTTGACAACAGAACCACAATGTGAGGAGAAATTCCAATGAACTAAGTCACCAGCTCTTCAAATCCAAACTTACTTTTCCTTATGAAACCCTACCTCAGCGCCCTTTCGGGTTTTCACTAAGGTTGCCCCCACCCATTATTCTCTTTTCCTGTGTTTCTTTTTCCTTTTTTTTTTTTTTTTTTTTTTTTTTTTTTTTTTTTAGGTGCCCTTGCGGGTTTTCACCTAGCAAACCAATCTTGTCTATCGCCCATATCAATCTGGAGATGTGTTTTAAGAAATAATGGCATCAGTATAACAATTCTTCCCTTGCAAAATAGGCGAAGATGTTTTTGACATCATGTGCCACCTGATTAGAAATTGTCCTAAAAAGGCAGTATAAAGAACAGAAGTCAGGACTTTTAGGTTTTTGTAATGGGGTCTGGTGGGGGTGCTTAGAAAAGATTAAGGCTTGAAAGTGGATTTCAAGTGTGGTTTAAATGATCTGAGATCGCATTTTTCAAATTAACCTTACTAATAATTGCCCCAGTTATTCTCAATCGAGATCTTCTTCTTTTCATTTTTCTTTTCATTTTCCTTTATAGCTTTTCCTTTTGAATCCTCTCTTTTCTTTTCTCTTCTTTTCCTTTCTTTCTCATTCTTAGCTTTTTCGACTCAAACTTGCCCCAGTATGGGGTTTGCGATTCTCAGGGGATGCCAAACGAAATAATTTGCTCTGAAGGCTCAAAAGGGACAACTAGGGGTAGAATATTTGATTGGGAAGGAAGAAGGCCTGACTTTTAATCCGTTCCTTACATTAACCCTAAAAGGAAGATTTCATTTATCATATAAAGAATTTCTTACACATATCTGAATTGATTGGTTGAGGGAACACTTGCCCATCCATTTCTGCAAGAATGAGCGCTCCTCCGGGCAAAACTTTCTGGACAATAAAAGGGCCTTGCCAATTTGGTGCAAATTTCCCCTTAGCTTCCTCTTGTGCTGGCAAAATGTGTTTCAACACTTTATCTCCTTCTGTGAACACCCGTGGTCTGACCCTCTTATTGTAAGCACGGGCTACCCTTTTTTGATAGCATTGACCATGACAAATGGCATTTAACCTTTTCTCATCGATTAAAGACAACTGCTCGTGACGTTGTTGAATCCATTCAGCCTCCTCCAGTTTGGCCTCCATTAAAATACGCAAAGAAGGGATTTCGACTTCGGCTGGTAAAACCGCTTCCATTCCATACATGAGATTGTAGGGAGTCGTCCCAGTAGAAGTCCGAATAACAGTTCTATATGCCATTAACGCATAAGGGAGCTTTTCATGCCAATCACGGTGTCTCTCAATCATCTTACGGATTATTTTCTTCAAGTTCTTATTCGCAGCCTCTACTGCTCCATTCATTTGTGGCCTATAAATAGAGGAGTTTCGATGCTTGATTTTGAACTGTGCGCACAAACCATCCACCATGTCATTGTTGAGATTTTTGGCATTATCAGTGATTAATGTCTCCGGCACTCCGAAACGACAAATGATATTCTTTCTTAGAAAGTCTGTTACCACCTTCTTAGTCACATGTTTATAAGACTCAGCTTCGACCCACTTAGTAAAGTATTCAATTGCCACCAGAATAAACCGATGCCCATTTGAAGCGGGAGGGTCAATGGCTCCGATCACATCCATACCCCACATCGAACATGGCCAAGGAGCAGTTATACTGTGTAATTCTGTAGGGGGAGTGTGCGTAACATCTCCATGCAATTGACACTTGATGCATTTCCTAACAAAAACTATACAATCATGCTCCATAGTAAGCCAAAAATATCCAGTCCTCATGATCTTCTTTGCTAATAAATGGCCATTCATATGTGATCCACACACTCCACTATGTACTTCTTTCATCAGGTATTCCGCTTCATCTTCGTCAACACACCTCAGAAGGCCCAAATCCGACGTTCTTCTGTATACTACTTCTCCATTCAAGAAGAATTTAGATGATAATCTACGCAAGAAACTTTTGGCAGTCATATCAGCCCCAGATGGGTAGGATCCTGTTTTGAGAAATTCCTTGATATCATTGTACCAGGGACGGCCATCGGAAGACTTTTCCACAACTAGGCAGTGAGCAGGTTTCCCTTGTAGATGAATCTGGATGGGTTCAATTATTAACTCATCCGGATGTTGGATCATTGAAGATAAAGTGGCCAATGCATCGGCGAAGACATTTCTGACACGGGGAATATGCCGAAACTCCAAACTCCTAAATTTATTGGCTAACTCCAGTAAGTTGCAATGATAGGGCAAGATCTTTGAATCCCGAGTAATCCACTCCTTAAGAGTCTGATGTACAAGCAAATCTGAATCACTGAATACTAGTAAATCCTTAATCTCCATTTCTAATGCCATTTTTAACCCAAAAATGCAAGCTTCATATTCAGCCATGTTGTTAGTACAGGAAAATCGGAGTTTGGCCGAACCAGGGTAATGTTTTCCTTCAGGCGATACTAGAACAGCTCCAATACCGGCCCCGAAGGAATTTGATGCACCGTCAAAGAACAACCTCCACTCCGGGCATTGATCATTCATATCTTCTGCTATACCCACGAACAAGGCCTCCTCATCCGGAAAATAAGTGTGAAGTGGTTGATAGTCATCTTTCAGCGGATTTTCAGCTAAATGGTCGGCCACAGCCTGGCCTTTGATGGCCTTTTGAGTAGTGAAAATAATGTCAAATTCCGAAAGAATCATCTGCCATTTCGCCATACGTCCCGTCGGCATAGGCTTTCCCAACAAATATTTCAAAGGGTCGGAGCGGGAAATAAGGTAAGTAGTATGACTGAGCAAGTAATGTCTCAATTTTTGGACGGCCCAAGCTAGAGCACAGCAACTCCTCTCAAGAAAAGAATAGTTGGCCTCATACGCAGTGAACTTCTTACTAAGGTAATAGATAGCTTGCTCCCTCTTCCCCGATTCGTCATGTTGTCCCAATACACACCCCATAGCTTCGTCCAACACCGACAGATACATGATCAAAGGTCGCCCGGGTTTGGGTGGCACTAAAACCGGGGGGTGCAACAGGTAATCTTTAATTTTATCAAACGCTTGCTGGCATTCCTCATTCCATTGCAAGGACACATTTTTCTTTAATAATTTGAACAAAGGCTCACACGTATGGGTCAATTGGGCAATGAATCTCCCAATAAAATTAATCTTTCCTAAAAAACTCTTCACGTCTTTTTGCGTTCTTGGCACTGGCATCTCACGAATGGCCTTAATCTTTGCCGGATCTATCTCAATACCCTTCTTACTGACAATGAATCCCAATAACTTTCCGGCAGGGGCCCCAAATGCACACTTTGCAGGGTTTAGTTTTAAATCATATTTCCTCAATCTTTCAAATAACCTCCCCAAGTCAATCAAATGATCCTCCGTTCTCTCGGATTTGATAATGATATCGTCCACATAAACCTCCATCTCCTTATGAATCATATCATGAAAAAGGGTGGTCATAGTCCTTTGATAAGTAGCGCCTGCATTTTTTAGTCCAAACGGCATTACTCGGTAACAAAATGTCCCCCATGGCGTGATAAAAGCAGTTTTCTCCCTATCCTCCTCAGCCATTAAGATCTGGTGATATCCAGCAAAACAATCAGCAAATGATTCAATCTCATGCCCTGCAGTATTATCCAAAAGAATATGAATGTTCGGCAATGGAAAATCATCTTTCGGGCTGGCCTTGTTAAGATCCCTGTAATCGACACATACTCGCACTTCTCCACTTTTCTTCGGAACAGGTACAGGGTTTGAAAGCCAAATGGGATAATGAGACACCATAATAATTCTAGCATTGAGCTGTTTCTCGATTTGCTCCTTAATTTTGAGGCTCATGTCCGGCTTAAACTTGCGAGGTTTCTGCTTTACTGGTGGAAAACTTGGATCAGTCGGTAATCGGTGGACCACTATATCTGTTGAAATTCCTGGCATATCATCATAGGACCAGGCAAATACATCTTGAAACATGGTCAAGAACTCAATCATCTCTTTTCTCTGTTTCTTATTCAAATGAATGCTAACTTTTATCTCCTTAACTTCAGTCTCAGTGCCAATATTTACAGCTTCTGTTTCTTCTAAGTTCGGTTTGGATTTCTCCTCATATTGTTCAAAATCCTTTAATAAAGATTCAGATTCTTCCTCGTTATCGCTCTCGTCTTGAATTTCTGATTCCAAAATTTCAAATTCGTGAGAGATATCGAGATTACAATCATCAAATTCCAGAATAGTGATATCCAAAGGGTCAATGTGTCTTATTTCTGGCCATCTGAAAAAAAAATGAAATGAGTACAATAGGAAGTAAGTCAAATCCATTTGGGCCATAAACACTGTGCATTTCATTGAAATTCAAAGTAAAGGATAACATCATGACATGCTACTTAACAAGAAAATTAACGCAAGACTTGCATTGGAAAGCATTTGATTGAAAACTATTTACAAACTTGAAAGACAAAAGATAAGTAGTATAAACGATTTGTCTCATGTCGACCAAAGGCAATCCCCTAATTTACCGAAATTCCCTGCAGGAGGGAAGAGGATCACGGGTCCAGTTCTTCATTGCTTCAATAGGCACCTCTGGAAATCCTGGGTCCTCCAACGGCTCCCTTTCAGAAATAACCCCCACAAATAGCTCAGATAACCCAACCTCCACTTCCTCGATCGGGTCTACTTCAGATTTGATCACCTCTGATGGGTAAGGAAAAGTACAATACAATGGTGGGATATTCATGATAAGCTGCCTTCCTTCCTTCTCCGCCTTTTTACGATTCATCATTTCTTTTTTATCCCTGGCAGTAGGTTGAAACCCTAATCCGAAAGTATCCTTCTTTCCTTGAAGTTCTATTGGCTCCAAAACTCCCTGCAGGTTGCGCCCGAGGCCCTTGCCCATCTCATATCTTCCTCGAATCATCTCTTTAGCCATCATAACACTAGCTTCTGGCAGATTCATTTCCGCCACGGGCTTCTCCTTAGATATCCATCCTACGGAAACAATGTCAGCCACATGATGAGAAGAAAGCAGAGATGTTTTACTATCCTCCTCATTTGGTCCAGAGTTAACAATCATTGTGCAATCATCCTCTGCAAAAACTGTGATCAATTGATCATTCACCACAAACCTTAGCAACTGATGAAGTGAAGAGGGTATAGCGCCCGAGGTGTGAATCCAAGGCCGTCCAAGGAGAATGTTATAAACACTTGAAAAATTCATGACTTGGCACATGACCTGAAACTGGGCAGGTCCGATTTCGATCACTAAATCCACTTCCCCCATTGGTTCACTTTTTGCGCCATCAAATCCTCTCACCACAGTGGTTGACGGCCGCAATTTAGTCTCTTGAAATCCTAACTTAACCAAAGTATCCCAAGGGCAGATATTGAGAGCGGAGCCATTGTCTATCAGAACCTTTGGCAAGAGTTTCCCGTTACAGCGGACTGAGATATACAAAGCTTTGTTGTGTCCAATCCCCTCGGCAGTTAGATCTTCATCAGAAAAAGAAATCCGACTGGAAGCCAAAACATGTTCAACTACATTGGCGAATTTGTCAATTGGAATATTTTTAGGCACTTGAGCCTCAGTTAAGACCTTGACCAGGGCCTCTCGGTGAAGTTCCGAGGTTAAGAGCAGATTTAACATGGAAATTTGAGCGGGCATCTTGTTCAATTGCTCGACTACCTTATACTCACTCTTCTTTAACATCTTAAGGAAATTAAAAGCCTCTTCATCCGTCACTATGGGTTTCGTTGGTGTAGCACCTTCTTTTGCTTTTGAGGACTCATCAACTGCAGGCTCCCCTATGATTCTCCCTGATCTAGTGATGGCATCCACTTCCTTCTTAGGCACCTTCTTCTCTCCAATTAACAGTGTAGGTTCGCTATAATTCCACGGGACCTCTTGTAAATTAAGAACAGGAGTTTGCTCAGGCAATTCAAGTACCACGAGTTCCGAAGGCTCACATTCGAAGGGTATCATTTCCAAAATAAAAGGATCAGTATTCTCTTCAACTTTATAGGCTTCCTCCTCCAATATAAACGGTTCTCCAATGACCCCCATGATCTCGGCCTCGTCTACAATGTACTGTGTAGGGTCCTCAATCCCTTCCTCTATGGTGATAGTCCCCACAGTATCCTTGTGCTGAGGAAAAGGATTGTTGCTAACACTTGGCCCTTGTTCATCTTTCCTTTTCAGAATTATGTCTCCAGCATCAATCATATCTTGAATTTTATGCTTAAGTGCCCAGCAATTGGCCGTCGGATGTCCAGGGGATCCCGAATGATAAGCGCAAAACGATTGAGGATCATAACCAGGGGGAAATCCCCTGGGATAGGTCTTAGGGGGTACCGTACCAATCTTCCCAGCAGCTTTTAATTGCTCATATAACTGGTCAACAGGTCGACCTAGATTGGTAAAGGTTCGGTATGGAGTTGGATTTTGGGTGTCACGAGTTTGTTGGTACTGGTAACTTGGGTTAGGAGATGGAATAGGTCTTGGGTTAAAAGGAGGGCGAGGTCTAATTTGCAAGTTTGGTGGGGAAACATGAAATGGCGTCGATGGTGTGTTTGGATAATTTGGTCGAGGACGGGGGTGGTTGATAGTGGTATTGTAAACAGGGCGTGGGTGTGGTTGATATAAGTAACAAGGTGAGTAGGTGGGATTTTGTTGGTATCTAGGCCGAGAAGAAAAACCCTGGTCCCAGACAAAAGAGGCTTCCTCATCTTTCTTCTTAAATTGAGCCTTTTTACTACTGCCACTCTGACTCTGCATAGCTTCCAACTGTGACTTTAAAGCTGAAACATTAACAATCTTGCCTGCCCTTATAAACTCGTCATACTCTTCCAATTTGTTAACAATTTCAGCAAAGGAACACCCAGTCATACGGAAAATCTCTTCAAAGTAGGGTGGGTCATGAGCTTTAATAAACGTGCGAACAATCTCATTTTCAGTCATAGGCGGCTCCACTTTGGCGGCCAATTTCCTCCATCTCTTCGCATATGTCTTATGGTCCTCCGATGGCTTCCTCTTGGTCCCCTCCAATGTGGTCCTCGTCGGAGCGAGCTCACAATTATATTCATACTGCCTCACAAAAGCAGTCGATAAATCCATCCAAGATTTCATATCTTCAGGCTTCAAAGTGGAATACCAATCCAACGCGTCGCCTTCTAAACTCTCGGGAAATAAGCGTACTGGCAGATTCTCATCGTCTATTGGTCTTCCCAGCTTGTTTGCAAATATCCGAAGGTGGGTTTTGGGATTCCCCGTTCCGTCGTACTTGGTAAATTTGGGTGCTTTGAAACCCACCGGCAACTGCATATCCGGAAACAGGCACAGCTCGTTGTAGTCCAAACCTCCTTGTTTGCTCACACCTTGGCTTTTCCTTATAAACTCCTCGAACCGATCCAATCTCTTTAGTAAATTCTTGTCCACGGGCACGGACGACCCCCCAACTTCAGTTTTCCCTTGAACGGCGGTATCTAGGGTGAATGGTTCAGCGGTGGCGTAATAATGTGGTCCTTGTGGTTCGAAAAAAAAGAAGAAAAAATAAAAGAAAAAAAAAACAGGAGTTAGTAAAAAGTAAAATAATTCGGATGCATGTTGTGACAGCCCCACCTTCCCCTAAGGCGAACCAAAGGGGTTAGCGGACTGCCTGCCCAGCTCTCGCCAGGACTAACGGTACGGTTTACGTCAATCTAAAATGTTCCGGAACATAGCATCGCGCGCAAACAAGTCAAAACACGAAATAAAATAAAACGAAAGAAAAACCGGAAGCCGAAATTTATCTAAACCATAGCCAAGCATATATATATACAATGGAAATCCACATTTACAACCATAATGGCATGCCAAAACTATTTATTAAGGAGTACACATTCGATTTGCCTATCAAAAGGAAATGAACCCGTTATACATTAGGGTTTCACTTCAAGAGCTATACAAAAGACATTTACAAGCTCAGTATGGCAATTGACTATCCAGTCCATTTTCAAAAGCAATTATATCCCTGTAAGGAAAACAAATAACACGGAATGAGCTAAAGCCCAGTGGTATACCACCCAATAAGCAATCAAAGTCATATAAGAATGAACCTTCATTTAAAGTGCACAATTAAGCAATGAAGCAAAACGGTAAAAGGATACGGTCGGCTCTCAAGAGCCCATTTCCACGCTTGCAATCTTGAACCAATCTCATTGACTCTCCGTCAATGTTAAAATACCAAACCGTAGACAACTCTTTACTTCCATTCCTTCCACCCAACATACCCCAACCGGGCCCGCACTCCATTCAGTAATATTTTGGTAATACTCGAGTTTACCGGAACCAAGGGTCTCATTACCACAAGGTTCCCCAGTACAGTCCCCGTGGCGATTCAATCTTCACGACCAAGCCCTCGCCGGCTCGATCCAATTGACTACCAAACGGGGTTGAGCTCAGTAATGCAGCAAGGCCGTTGGACATCGTCCAAACGACATCAATTCAGTTCCATGAAATGGAATTCACCAACCAATATATCAAGTTCAGTAATGCAATAAAATGGTAGCCATTCAGTGACAATATCAAAAGAGGTGAGGGCGGTCAAGTACACCCTCACCTTAATCAATTTCAATATTCGAATAAGCCATCAAGGCATCACATAACATTTAACAAAGCCACATAGTAACAATTTAGTGAGTGGTATACTCACCAAGCAAGTAAGTGGTATTTCATGTACCACGATCACCAAGCCGTTGTGCACTACCTTCACGCCCTAGAATCATGCAACACATACAATAAGACTCCATGCCGAGCCATAAACAACACCAATTCACAACCCTAATAGGGTTTCATATGCATAAATGGGCATAATAGCAAACCAGAAATTAGAAAATGGCCTTAGTCTTGGCCCCAAATAGAAAACTGTTTTACACTCATTATGCGGTAATGGTACAACTCTCACTACAAATATCGGTTGGGGGTGTAAGACCCACCGTTTCGAAGCTATGAAACAGGGCTACAATAATGTAGAAGACCACTCAATCCAGTTCGTAACACAACTAGGTCAAATATGCCAAATACTAGCCCAGAATTCCTAAAACAGGTTCGCAAAACACAAAAAACTGTAATCGGTATATCTCAGTCCTTACAAGTCCAAATGCCGAAATTCCAAAGGCATATGTTAGCTAAGACACTCAGCTACATTTCATCAGAAGACACCAACTCCAAAATCCAAACCAATTCCAGTCAAAATGGCCAATTACTATCGCAGTTTTCGCATTCTGCTCAAAGCAGAACAGCTACAGTAATTTCGTCATAACTCATTCTACATTAATCCAAATGACCTGAAATTTTACAGGCACATCAATCTCATCAATACCTACAACTTTCATGTTTTGAGCAAAGTCAAATTCGGCCTCTAACACAGTGATCTAAAACCGGACAGAATTGGGGCTTCAAGAACCCTAACTTTCCAATTTTCCACCCAAATCCAAAATTAGTTGCATTTAACCACATTTGACATCCACTAGAGCCATTTCCAACCATTACAATTCATCATACAAGCCCCCAACATCAAGATCATATTAAACCAGAAAAATTCCCAATAAAATAAAAACTTCACCATAACAAGCCAAACCAAGAGATAAACCACATTTTCAACCACTTAAGCCACTTCTAAGCATCATGTAACCATTATTGAAGGTAGTAGGGTGTTCAAGCAACACTTACCAAGAGATCAAGAGAGAGAGGGATGTAGGACACCTTTGCTCTTCAAACAAAGTTCACCAAACAACTTGCTAGCACTAGAAGGAAGAAATTTATGGAGTAAAAACTAAGTTAAGCAAGTGGTTTAGTTGATTTGAGCTTGGAGTTGGCTAGAATATTGAAGAGTTTTGTCTTTCTTCTTGCTTAGGGAGGGCCGGCCATGGAGGAAGAAAATGAGAGAATTTTTGGTGAATTTTTTTGAAGATATTTACTTATTTGGGTCAAAAGTCAAAAAATGTCAAAAGGTGAATAGTAACTCTTAAAGTAAGACTAATGACATGGTGACAAGTGGCACTACATTAAATGCAATCTTATCATTTCTTTTCTCTCTCACATCAATCACTTCACACACACTACTTATCTCTTAACACCCGATAAATTTTAAACAGTATCCGAAACTTAACCTTATTGGCCGAATTTTTCCGAACTTTTCGCACTAGTGGGTCCCACGTCCATTATTTATCCTTAATTTTCTAAAAACTCGCCAATGCTAGAAAAATCATCTTAAAACTATAATTGCTCATAAAATCCTCTCAGAAAATATTTCTAAGCCAGAAAATGCAAAATTATGCAATTAAAGGGGAATAAACCCTAGGAAAATAATTAGGGTTTTACGGGCTCTCACACTCTCCCCCCCTTAAAAGAATTTCGTCCTCGAAATTTCTCACCTTAATTCCCGAAAAGGTTTGGGTATTTCTTTCGCATTTCCTCTTCCATCTCCCAAGTAGCTTCCTCCACTCCGTGGTTTCTCCATAGCACTTTCACTAGCGGAATCTTCTTGTTTCTGAGCTCTTTGACTTTTCGATCGAGTACTTGAACCGGTTTCTCTTCGTAGGCCAGTGATTCATCTACTTCGATATCCTCCGGTTGTAAAACATGAGATGGGTCAGGATGGTACTTCTTTAGCATCGAGACGTGAAATACATCGTGGATTCGAGATAGACTGGATGGCAGTTCCAATCGATACGCGACCGCTCCAACCCTCTGAAGGATTTTGTAGGGTCCGACGTACCGTGGTTGAAGTTTCTTTCCTTTACCCGTTGTAAGACTTCATAAGGGTGTGATCTTAAGAAATACTTGATCTCCAACTTCAAATTCCAAATCCTTCCTTCGGTTATCCGCGTAGCTCTTTTGGCGACTCTGGGCGGTTTGAAGCCGTTGCCTTATCAACTTGACCTTCTCGTGAGCCTCTTCCATCCACGGAATAGTTGTCGGGTCTAGGGCTTTCTTTTCACCAACTTCGTCCCAGTAAATCGGTGAGCGGCACTTGCGTCCGTAGAGAGCTTCGTACGGAGCCATTTGAATTGACGAATGGAAGCTATTGTTGTACGCGAACTCTACTAAGGTCATGTGCTGACCCCAGTTGCCTCCAAAGTCCAGAATACAGGTTCGTAGCATGTCTTCTAGCGTCTGAATCGTCCGTTCCGACTGGCCATCCGTCTGGGGATGATAAGTAGTGCTCAAATTGAGTTTCGTCCCCAGGGTTTCTTGGAACTTCTGCCAAAACCGGGATACGAACCGTGGATCCCGATCTGAGACAATGCTCACCGGCACGCCGTGTAACCTTACAATTTCATCCATGTACAATCGGGTCAATTTGTCCATTGAATACTTCATGTTCACCGGTAAGAAATGGGCCGACTTGGTTAATCGATCAACGATCACCCAAACGGCATCATGTCCTCTTTGCGTCCTTGGTAAACCTGAAACGAAGTCCATGGTGATGTTTTCCCACTTCCACTCGGGTATCTCCAAGGGTTGTAACAAACCCGATGGTTTTTGATGCTCTGCCTTCACTTGCTGGCAAATGAGACATTTCTGCACGTACAGCGCGATTTCCTTCTTCATGTTGTCCCACCAATAAATTCCTTTTAGGTCTTGATACATCTTACTGCTACCCGGATGGATTGTATACTTGGACCTATGAGCTTCCTCCAGAATTTCTGCTTTCAATGACTCGTCCTTTGGTACCACCATTCGGTTTCGGTACTTCAAAATACCTTCAGGACTCAAATTGAAGTCCGTAGTTTCTCCCTTTTCTACTTTCTCTCTCCACTTCCGTACCATCACATCCTCACCTTGCGCCTCTTTTATACGTTCCAGTAGAGTGGAGGTCACCCTGACATTGCTAAATATCACCTTATGACTCCCAAGACAGGGTTTCCACTCGCACACGGATTCTAGTAGATCCCACTCCTTAATCATTAGCCCTGCCACTTGCACCTGGCGACTCAAGGCATCTGCTACCACATTCGCCTTTCCCGGATGGTAATTGATCGTACAGTCGTAATCCTCCAGGAATTCCATCCATCGCCGTTGCCTCATGTTCAGTTCCTTCTGGGAGAAAAGATATCTAAGGCTTTTGTGATCCGAAAACACTTCGAAGGTCACCCCATATAGGTAATGCCTCCACTTTTTCAGTGCAAACACAACTGCAGCTAGTTCCAGGTCATGAGTCGGATAGTTCTGCTCGTGAAGCTTCAATTTCCTAGAGGCAAAAGCAATCACATTCCGGTTCTGCATCAAAACACATCCCAATCCTTCTCGCGACGCGTCTGCATATACTGCAAACCCGTCCACTCCATTTGGCAAGACCAGTACTGGAGCCATGGTCAATCTTTTCTTTAATTCCTGAAAATTCGTTTCGCATCGGCCGTTCCAGATAAACTGGCCATGTTTCTTTGTCAAGTCAGTTAGAGGTCCTGCCAGTTTGGAAAAATCCTTAATGAACCTTCGGTAGTACCCAGCTAGCCCTAGAAAGCTACGAATTTCCGTGGGGGTTTCTGGCCTCTTCCAATTTGTCACGGCCTCAACCTTCGCCGGGTCCACCGAAATACCTTCATGAGAGATCACGTGCCCTAGAAATGCCACTTTCTCCAACCAGAACTCGCATTTGCTAAACTTGGCGTATAGCTGATGTTCCCTCAAGGTCTGCAACACCACTCTCAAATGTTCCTCATGCTCCTCACGTGACTTAGAGTAGACCAAAATGTCGTCAATGAACACCACGACAAACCGGTCTAGATAGGGTTTAAAAACCCTATGCATTAGGTCCATGAAGGCGGCGGGAGCATTAGTCAATCCAAAGGGCATAACGGCGAACTCGTAATGCCCGTATCTCGAGTTGAAGGCAGTTTTCGGAATGTCCTCCTTCTTTATCAATAACTGATAGTATCCCTGTCGGAGGTCCAACTTCGAGAAGACCACTGCTCCTTGCAGCTGGTCAAACAACTCGTCGATGTGGGGCAGTGGATACTTATTCTTGATCGTCACGTTGTTCAGCCCCCTATAGTCAATACACATCCTCAAAGTTCCATCCTTTTTCTTCACGAATAGGACCGGAGCTCCCCAAGGAGACTCACTCTCGTGGATGAATCCCCGCTCCAAAAGGTCTTGTAATTGCAACTTAAGCTCTTTAAGTTCTGCAGGCGCCATTCGGTAAGGGGTTTTGGAGATAGGTGCGGTTCCAGGTAAAAGATCTATTCGGAATTCTATCTCTCTTTCCGGAGGTAGGGCTACTAACTCGTCAGGAAATACATCCGGAAATTCCCTCACTATCGCCACGTCTTCCACTTTTAACTTATCCGTAGGGGTATTAATTAAAAAGGCCAAATATCCTTGCGCCCCTCTACTTATCAATTTCCTAGCTCGAATGCCCGAAATGAGAGCAGATGAGGCTAACCTACCCCTTATATCTAACCTTAAGGTTGCCTCGCCAGGAATGCGAAATTCAACTATTTTCGTTTTACAGTCCAGTTGGGCGTTATATCTGGCTAACCAGTCCATACCCAGAATCACGTCGTACCCCTTAATGGATAAGCTAATCAAGTCCCCTAAAAATCTCCTTTCACCTACCCATACATCGCAATCCCTATAAACCATACTAGTCACCAAACGTTGATTCCCCGTAGGTGTACTAACTTCTAGGTCATATGGTAAGCTAGCAGGTTTTATATCGATGCCACACATGAAATCAGGGTTAACAAACGAATGAGTGGCACCAGGATCAATTAAAACTTTGGCAAAACGGTGGAAAATAGGGATCGTACCTTCCACCACCTCGGAAGACTCTGGGACCTGGTGGGGCTCTAAGCAATATACCCTAGCTGGCACTTTTGGTTTGGATCCGTTTCCCTTGGCCGTTCCAGTATTGGTCCTCGACGGTAGTTGGCTCCCCTTTCCGTCTTGTTTCAGGACCGGACATGTAGCCAGCTGATGGTCCGCACTTCCACACCGCAGGCATTTCCCCAGTTTCCTCCAGCAATTGTCCTCGGTGTGGTTTGTCTTTCCGCAGTGCCCACAGGGACCACGAGGTGCCGAAGCCGAGCCACTCTGGGTGTTTCCCCTCGGTCCTCGCCCAGCTTGACCACCCCTGAACGGAGTCCCTCTGCCTGATCCGGACTGTCGACCACCACCCATGCCTCGTCCAAATTTGGAGGGAGTGCTCCTCTCACCTTGTCCGGACATACTCCCAGGAAAACCACGCTTCTTAGCCTGGAAGTTTCGGACCTGAAGCCGTGCACTCTCGACCCGTTGGGCTTTTTCCATTGCCTCGCTAAAAGTAGTGATTTGAGCCGCCGCGAGGTCCTTCTGGATCTCAACGTTCAAGCCCTGAATGAAGCGCCTCACTCGTCGTTGCTCGGTCATGATTAGTTCAGGCGCGAATTTGGACAGGCGGGTAAACTGGCTCTCGTACTCCGCCACCGTCTGAGCCCCTTGCCGGAGCCGGATAAACTCGTCTTCCTTCCTCTCCTGGACTAGAGGAGGGAAAAACTTGGCATTAAACTCTCGTATAAAGTTCACCCATGTCCTCGGTGTCTGCTCTCGCTCCCATTTCTGCCTAATTACGTTCCACCAGGAACGGGCAGCTCCTTCCAGTTGAAACACGGCAAAAGTGACCTGCCGTTCGTCCGGGTAGTGTAAAGCCGCGAATATATCAACCATCTTCTCCAGCCATTTCTCGGCGACGTCAGGGTCGGGTCCCCCAATAAACTTTGGTGGGGAAAACTTTTGAAAACGCTCAAGAGCTCTATCCTCACTCTCAACGTGGTTACCAGGATTTTCGGGGTTAGGGTTTGGGTTTTGGCCCTGTTGTTGCACTACTTGTGCAAGTAGGTTGGTCATTTGCTGCATAGCAGCAGCTATTTGCACATTAGGGTCTATTTGGGGTTCAGGATTCGGTCCAGTAGAAGCTTCTCCTGTTTCCCTAACTGGTGTGGGTTGCCTAATACCGCGCCCACGTCCCCGACCACTTCGCGTTCCTTCCATAAGATATACTTGGTCTAGGCAAGATTACTAAACCAAAGCAGTAACAAAGCATATAAGTAGCAAATAAACTTTCACTTAGCACATAACGATGCATTTCAAACAAGATCAAAAGCACACATATATACAAGCCAAACATATATACAAGCAGTCAGTCAGGTACGGCCAAAGCACGTACGTACACAAAAGATCCACCTGAGGATAGGCCTATCAAAAGAGATTTACACGTAGCTAACCCTACATCCAAAACGATTAGCTAAGGCTCTATCCCTATCTCTATGTACATACCAAAACCACCACCTATCCAAAAGAAGCCTCTAAGATCAAGGCCTAATCAGTCGCCGGGGTCTGAGACCCAGGCGATGGGGTAGACTCCTCCCCAGCCTCGGCCCCAGCATACGAGGCCTCGTCACTAGACTCCTCAAGTCCGTCGTCGCAGAGGTTGAGGATCGCCTCAGCACGACCCCTCACTTTGCGAGCTCGCTTAGTCTCGCGCTCACGTGTAGTCCTCAGCTGATCGCAGAGGTCGTCCACTCGGTCCTCGACCTCAAGCACGTCATACTCTAATTCTTTAATACGCGAGGCCTGCTTCTCGTTAGTGGCCTTCACCTGGGCCACCTCGGTCTCCAACGCCGCAACCACAGCTTCCAGCTTAGTATTTTCCTTAGCAAACTCCTCACGTTCCTTTGCCACCGACAAAACTAGTGTATTTGGGTAGGCAAAGTTGCTACGACACCCACACTGTCGAACGCGGCTGGCCGGGCTCCAACGGACCACGGCCCCCTTCTGCCTAAGTTGATACTTAATTGTCGGCAGCGTGCTACGAGGACGATCGCCTACCGGACGGTCACTCGGGTCACCACTGGCATCCATCCTATAGCAAAGGAAGAAATAACATGAATACACTTAATAGGCATAAACAATAAAATCCTCAAGTCAAGCATTCCTATAACACCCAGGCTAATTCAAACCTAGGCTCTGATACCACCTGTGACAGCCCCACCTTCCCCTAAGGCGAACCAAAGGGGTTAGCGGACTGCCTGCCCAGCTCTCGCCAGGACTAACGGTACGGTTTACGTCAATCTAAAATGTTCCGGAACATAGCATCGCGCGCAAACAAGTCAAAACACGAAATAAAATAAAACGAAAGAAAAACCGGAAGCCGAAATTTATCTAAACCATAGCCAAGCATATATATATACAATGGAAATCCACATTTACAACCATAATGGCATGCCAAAACTATTTATTAAGGAGTACACATTCGATTTGCCTATCAAAAGGAAATGAACCCGTTATACATTAGGGTTTCACTTCAAGAGCTATACAAAAGACATTTACAAGCTCAGTATGGCAATTGACTATCCAGTCCATTTTCAAAAGCAATTATATCCCTGTAAGGAAAACAAATAACACGGAATGAGCTAAAGCCCAGTGGTATACCACCCAATAAGCAATCAAAGTCATATAAGAATGAACCTTCATTTAAAGTGCACAATTAAGCAATGAAGCAAAACGGTAAAAGGATACGGTCGGCTCTCAAGAGCCCATTTCCACGCTTGCAATCTTGAACCAATCTCATTGACTCTCCGTCAATGTTAAAATACCAAACCGTAGACAACTCTTTACTTCCATTCCTTCCACCCAACATACCCCAACCGGGCCCGCACTCCATTCAGTAATATTTTGGTAATACTCGAGTTTACCGGAACCAAGGGTCTCATTACCACAAGGTTCCCCAGTACAGTCCCCGTGGCGATTCAATCTTCACGACCAAGCCCTCGCCGGCTCGATCCAATTGACTACCAAACGGGGTTGAGCTCAGTAATGCAGCAAGGCCGTTGGACATCGTCCAAACGACATCAATTCAGTTCCATGAAATGGAATTCACCAACCAATATATCAAGTTCAGTAATGCAATAAAATGGTAGCCATTCAGTGACAATATCAAAAGAGGTGAGGGCGGTCAAGTACACCCTCACCTTAATCAATTTCAATATTCGAATAAGCCATCAAGGCATCACATAACATTTAACAAAGCCACATAGTAACAATTTAGTGAGTGGTATACTCACCAAGCAAGTAAGTGGTATTTCATGTACCACGATCACCAAGCCGTTGTGCACTACCTTCACGCCCTAGAATCATGCAACACATACAATAAGACTCCATGCCGAGCCATAAACAACACCAATTCACAACCCTAATAGGGTTTCATATGCATAAATGGGCATAATAGCAAACCAGAAATTAGAAAATGGCCTTAGTCTTGGCCCCAAATAGAAAACTGTTTTACACTCATTATGCGGTAATGGTACAACTCTCACTACAAATATCGGTTGGGGGTGTAAGACCCACCGTTTCGAAGCTATGAAACAGGGCTACAATAATGTAGAAGACCACTCAATCCAGTTCGTAACACAACTAGGTCAAATATGCCAAATACTAGCCCAGAATTCCTAAAACAGGTTCGCAAAACACAAAAAACTGTAATTGGTATATCTCAGTCCTTACAAGTCCAAATGCCGAAATTCCAAAGGCATATGTTAGCTAAGACACTCAGCTACATTTCATCAGAAGACACCAACTCCAAAATCCAAACCAATTCCAGTCAAAATGGCCAATTACTATCGCAGTTTTCGCATTTTGCTCAAAGCAGAACAGCTACAGTAATTTCGTCATAACTCATTCTACATTAATCCAAATGACCTGAAATTTTACAGGCACATCAATCTCATCAATACCTACAACTTTCATGTTTTGAGCAAAGTCAAATTCGGCCTCTAACACAGTGATCTAAAACCGGACAGAATTGGGGCTTCAAGAACCCTAACTTTCCAATTTTCCATCCAAATCCAAAATTAGTTGCATTTAACCACATTTGACATCCACTAGAGCCATTTCCAACCATTACAATTCATCATACAAGCCCCCAACATCAAGATCATATTAAACCAGAAAAATTCCCAATAAAATAAAAACTTCACCATAACAAGCCAAACCAAGAGATAAACCACATTTTCAACCACTTAAGCCACTTCTAAGCATCATGTAACCATTATTGAAGGTAGTAGGGTGTTCAAGCAACACTTACCAAGAGATCAAGAGAGAGAGGGATGTAGGACACCTTTGCTCTTCAAACAAAGTTCACCAAACAACTTGCTAGCACTAGAAGGAAGAAATTTATGGAGTAAAAACTAAGTTAAGCAAGTGGTTTAGTTGATTTGAGCTTGGAGTTGGCTAGAATATTGAAGAGTTTTGTCTTTCTTCTTGCTTAGGGAGGGCCGGCCATGGAGGAAGAAAATGAGAGAATTTTTGGTGAATTTTTTTGAAGATATTTACTTATTTGGGTCAAAAGTCAAAAAATGTCAAAAGGTGAATAGTAACTCTTAAAGTAAGACTAATGACATGGTGACAAGTGGCACTACATTAAATGCAATCTTATCATTTCTTTTCTCTCTCACATCAATCACTTCACACACACTACTTATCTCTTAACACCCGATAAATTTTAAACAGTATCCGAAACTTAACCTTATTGGCCGAATTTTTCCGAACTTTTCGCACTAGTGGGTCCCACGTCCATTATTTATCCTTAATTTTCTAAAAACTCGCCAATGCTAGAAAAATCATCTTAAAACTATAATTGCTCATAAAATCCTCTCAGAAAATATTTCTAAGCCAGAAAATGCAAAATTATGCAATTAAAGGGGAATAAACCCTAGGAAAATAATTAGGGTTTTACGGGCTCTCACACATGTCCTATTTGGGAGCCCTTTTTGTGCCAAGGGTAGGCCTAGCATGATGCAAGCCTTCGGGGTAAATCCCATTTTTCAAACCTGTAAGTGAATATAAAAACAGGAATTCTCATTAATCATGGATAAGCTTAATCCTTCTTTACAATTTCATTGATGGTTCGACTGACCATTCTTACAAAGTCTTCATGTCTAGCTAGTTTAGTGTGTTGGGACTCCCTAGAACTCCCGATACTAAGTTTTCGAATTTCATCTTGGATTTGGCCAAATGCACTCAATGCCTTTTCCAAGTTCTCGGTCTTTGTGGCCTCTTTCTTCAATTGTGAGCGGGCGTCTTCCAATGCTTGATCGGCTACCATGATCTGCAACTGACGATTCTCCAACTCTTTCCTCAACTTTTCATTCTGCTCCTCAAGACTAAGGGAGACCAACGATGCCCTTTCTCTTCCTTGTTCCATTATTGATTTGATCCATTCGTTGTACTCTAAGACGACCTTAGGCTCTACTTTATTCACTTGGTCCAAATGCAGGTTGTCCAGACTACACAGATTCCCCCAAGCTTCCAGCACCATAGTCTGGCATTCGGTGACTGTATTGAGTTCGATGCTCCCCATCCTTTGTATGGTCGGCACTCGCTGCGGATACCCAAACTGTCTCATAACTCGTTGTGGCACATACACAATCAATCCACCGGTGCTTGCTAACGGGATAAAATCAAGTTGTGTTGTCCTGAAAGCTGGATCCCTTACTTTCGTCCAATCAAGAACCCATTGTATCTTATCCGAAGTCAAAGCATTGAATTCCTGAATAAACAAACTCGGAGACTCTATTCGATAGTATTTTCTAACCCTCTCTCGGTGCGACTCAATCCAATTTGCTGTTGGAAGGCATGATCCCAACGAATTCAGTGTTCTTTTTGACAGATGCTCCATCGCCCATATTTGAAGTACCAGGTTGGATGCATAGAAAAACCCTCTCTTCTTTCGGCACTCAGTAACAGCGGCGAAAATGTCAGCAATAATAACAGGTACTAAGGTAGGAGTTTTTCCTCTAATTCCCAAAAACACACTCTGAACCATGTTGACCGTTGAAAACGTAACTTTCCCATGCTTTTTCGGAAACAGGAGTAGATTGATCAGAGTTATCCCAAAAGCTAGTACTCGTTTCTCTTCCCACTGTTCTCTACTAACGAAAAAGTCCTCGTGGTGATGATCATAGGATTCCTTTTCCCCGAATCGCTTGTATAAGAACTCCAGCGGGCATGATCTTACGTCCGGGTGTTGACTCATGCTAAACTGTTTTAACCCTAAGAACTTACAAAATTGTTCTCTGGTGCCATTCATTGGGTATACCATAGGGTGACCTTTCCCAGGCACTTGTAACAATCCTTCTATCTCCTCCAGGGTTAGTGTTAATTCGCACTCTCCAAATCGGAAAACAGAGCTGTCTGGATCCCAGAACTCGAGCAAAGCTTGGACAATGGCTACATTCGGAGTTATATTCAAGAGACTAGGTAAATGTCCTATATACGGGAAAAGTCTGTTCACTTCATGTGCCATATTGTTCTTCCAATCTACTAGCTCACGAGGTATCTGATTGAGCATTCTACACGGAGCCATCTGGGGAAGAAATTCACTTTAGTACCTTACCTCGGGATTTTACCCTTTAGGTAATGCAGAAATAGTAAACGTGTAAGTCCCATTGGATTAAATATCCGAGACATGTGGCGGCTTATTCCTAAACACGGGATTCCCTACGTGGCATTCCCTTTCTATGGTTTATGCGTGATGCCAGTTATTTAAAGCAGTAAAATATGCAACAAATATGGCCTAAAGGGCATAAATAATGCATCGGGGGGAAAGAGGTCTAAAAATGAAATGTAGTTATTGAAAATTAAGTGTAATGACTGAAATTAACATGTGAGCTATCTAGCGGGTAAGTCACAAAAAGAGTGCCAAAGAGGCCTCTTATTGCTATGGCACATGAATGCAAGCCAAGAAAACACAAGAATAGTTAGTACAATTGATAGTACACGTAACATATTGGGAGCAATTAAGAAAGAAAAAAAAAATACAATAAAGCAAGTAAAAGGGGTGGAACCCCTTCCCTCGTGCCTAATGTGCTTAAAAAAGGTGAGGCCGACTCTACCCTAGGCGAGTCTAATATGGATGCATGAGGCTGGGGCTCACTAATGCAACTAGACTCGATAAGTCTCGGCTCCCAAGCCTTCAGACCTAAAGGCGAAGGGTCATCACTCCCAGGGCCTTTGATCGGTGGCTCGAGTGATCCCTTAGGTAGCGCTATGGGCGCAGAGCACACCAGCCGCCTACCCAAGGCGATCGATCCTAATCCTACAAGGCGGTGTGGGAAACGCCCACGAAAATAAAATAAAATGGGGATAACAATAAATAAACGTGCACGTATGAAGTGCTCCCTATTTTGAGGGAAGGGGTTGAGAACCACACAAGGCTCTAAAGGTGACACCCCCCCCAAATGCAATGCAAAGCGCGAAATCATACAAAAATAAATCATCCATCCATCCAAACAATCGTAGTCGAATGTGTGAGGAAGTGAGTTAATACGCGAAATGCAAAAATCCTAAAAAAAGGAAAAAATGCAATCCTAAACATCCAATGTGATAAATGAAAAGGTTAAAAGAAGAAAAAGGTTGATTAAATCATATTTGCTCGGACTCTCGAAAGTTCCCCAGTGGAGTCGCCAACTGTCGCGCCCCATTTTTTGATGAAATAAAATAAAATGGTTTAAAAATGTATTTTGTGATTTGGAAAATGAATCGTGATTTAAAAGAAAAATGGATCTAAATGGGGGTTTGAAAATGCGACGATTTGACCCAAAATTATAGTTTAAAAAGGGTTTTTTGAAAAAAATGGGAGTCGCCACTTGGTAATGAGTTAAGGTGTACCAAGTCACCTAAAAAATGTATCTTTAAAGAAAAATAGGGAAAAGTAGTGAGAAACCCTTTTTAAACGACTCCTAATCTACGTAAACCAATGAAAAAGGTTCGGGAGTCACATTTGACAAAGGGGAAGGCAAGGATAAAATCCAAGGCACCCCTTTGACCTAGCCAAGGCTAGTTGCGTGATTTAATCGAAGATTTTCTTGTTTTAACCAAAGAATTTATTACATTTGGATGTGCTACATGAATGCAAAACCCTAGACCTAGGGGTATTGGGGGAAATTTCTCTCCACAGGTTGAGTGGTGCCAATCACATTAATTGTGAAGCCCAATAACGATCCTTTGAAGAAGTCACGAATAATGCGAGTGGGATGTAAATGAATGGAATGCATGTATGCAATGTGAAGGCATGAGTTTGAAAAAGTAATAATAAAAAACAAAGATGCATAAGTGAAAAATGTGCACGTGAGTGGGCAAGGTATGGTATGCGCAATGGTAATATGAAGTGCATGTGTGTAAGTGATGATAAAAAGTGTTAGTGTGCAAGTGAAGGGATAAAAAAGGTGTACGTGTGCAAATGAGACAAAAGTGAAAGTGTGCAAGTGAATGGATAAAAGGTGTACGTGTGCAAATGAGAGGAAAAGTGAAGGTGTAATGATAGAGTGGATGCATGAACCTAGGGAATTCATGCATAATGGGTACGGGGAGACCTAAATCGTGACTCAATTTGCCCTTTGATAGAGAGAATACAAGCGTGCTAAGGCTTAGAAAAAGCCACACTCGTCTATATCCCATATTTAAGGGGACTCTCAAGCAAATGAACCCTATAACTAGCATGAAATGCAAAAATCCTAAAATGGAGGGAAAGGGGGTTCGAGGTGCATGCCAAATGATAAAACTAAGAAAAAATGCATGAAATGAAGTGAAACATGCAAACATGTACTAATGAAAAGGAAATGGACCTATTGGGTCTAGCGTTGGACTAACCCTCTATGAGTTCCTACTAGCGTTGGACTAGTGGAACGGAACAATGAACCACAGCTAGCGTTGGACTAGTGTGGTGGCGTACAAGGGCCACAACTAGCGTTGGACTAGCGTGGTGACGTGCATTCATCCATCACATTCATTCAAGGCTATGGAAAGCGAGTAGGCATATCAAAATTCATAAACACGTAGCATGTAACACTTAGCATGCTCGACTAGATGCAAGGCCCTAATAAAGCAAGTAACACGTAGCACATGGGCATGCAACCAAGCTAATGAACCTATTACATTCACTAACTAAAACAAAAGGGGGAAGAGGGAGAATGGACCAAATTGCTCGCCAAAACCCTATCTATTACAAGCCAAGAGGTGTACACATACCCCTTAAAGCTTAAATAAAAGTAAAAGCAACTAAATGCACGCAAGGAGGTAAGGAAAGCGGAGTAGGCATGCATATTCACATAACACGTAGGAGCACGTAAGGTCAAATGTAGTGCAAATGAAGGATAGAGTGTACCTCCCTTGAAGCGACGCCCTAACGTAGTGAAATTACTAACTTACCCTCCAAAATAATAAAAAGGTCAAGGTACCACTTAAATTATCAAATAATCACATGAAACAAAAATTAAATATGAAAAATGAAAGTTAAACACTAAATTGAGTCAATTAAAGTATTTACATAGACAAACCAACTATGTACAAAGCAATTAATGCAAGAGGGACTTAATTAGAAGGACATGAAAATTTCTAAAAGAGAGTAAAATAAAATACCAAAATTGATGAATTAAGATGAGACCCATAAAAATCAAATGCCAAAAAATGTGTTTAGAACACAAATCCAAGCTAAAAATTCTATTAGAACTTATTGAACCTCAAAATGCATCCTAAAACTCACTAAACGCCTTACCCAAAATCATGTCAAAGCAAACCAAAAGCAATTAAGATAAAATTGATTAAATTATTCAACTAATTGGGCCATAGCAAGACAAAAGGGAACTTGGGGGGTCAAAAAATGCAATTTTCTGAAAGCTTTCCATGCAAACTCATGCAAATCAACGTGAAATGGCCTGCAACAAGAAAACATTTCTGCAATCAAGAAGATCAACGTAACTTGCATTTTCACATGCCGATATCAGCTTTAACACCCAAACTTGATCAAAACCATTCAATCAAAACATCTAGAAACCTTATCTTAGCAACATGCAACACAAATTCAATATCTAACAATGCCAAACATAGAAAGAAAATCATTTAAATGCTGGGAAAGAAACTAAACAAAACAGCAAACATTCAGTAACTGGATTGTTCACTTTCCAGCAAATACCCGAATAGGATTCGAATGTTTTAAACTCCCAACATGCAAACTCAAACTTTCATACCCTAACATCCGAACTCTAAACTAAACAAACAAATGTTCAACATTTAAACATGCTACAACTAGCAAGAGATCATGAAAGTGCTGAGAAAATTATTCACCAAGGAGCATGCAAATCTGGAAAAAGCAAGTAAGATCAACGATATTCACTTTTGTTGTTAGCACAGCAATTTATTCACAAAACTCAACCTATTCTAATGAGGCCTTTATGCAAGATGTGAAGAGAGTTTCTGCAACAACAAGCTTCGATAAATCATGAAGACTTTTGGCATCAAAGTCAGCTGCAATTTTCTTTTCCAGCCACAGCTTATCATGCAAACCAGATTTTTGGCCCAAATACAATGCTTTGATTAAACATTCTTCATCTCAACATCACAACCTCAGAACTAAGCAACAAAACTTCATGATAATCACAAACCAAAGACCAAAAATTTGGGAAGATATCATACCAGAAATCTGAACGTAAGTGCAGAAATGGTTTCGGCAGCCTGTTTGTTTGCTTTTCAACAAGGTGTTCGATCATGGTTCTAGTATTTTAGACCCTAAACATGCAAACTCAACACCTAACCTCCTATTTCCATTCCCCCAAAACAGATTAAACATGCAACTTAAGTGGAAAGATTTGATGTGCAGCTATGGAAAAGAAAACGGAACAGGAAATGCAATTCCTTTTGTTCTTTGTTGCGGAAACTTTCTGCAGCTATGGGTTCACGTAAATTAAAGGCAGAAACATTGCATTGGACTCCCCATTCATCTACCAAACATCAATCTCAGTAGTGAAGAAACAAAAGAAAAAGAGCAAAGAAAGCATCAACGCCCACTACAATTTTGAACCCAGAAAAAATCTGTTTCTACAATTATTTCAGTCCAAACCCAATCTACTCATGCGTAAGAAGAAAAGAGAAAATTCAGACAAGCTTCACAACAGTCCGTTCATAATCACATGACTCTCATAACATTGCCCCAAAGCCAGATAACCTGACCGGGTTGCCAATCACAGAAGTGCAGAAAAAGAAAAACCAAACTCGCAGCAAAACAAAATCTAGCATCGCAGCAAAATTTCAACCTTTCTAGCATGATTTTACAAGCTATGGGCAGAAGACAAATGAAAGGCGTTACCTTTATCCCTTTCCAGAGGAAAGAACAGGATCTGGGCTGATGAACTGGGCGTCCTTGCGCAGCCTAAAAGCTTTATCTTCCTCGGCTGTCAACGTTCTTCTTCAGGTCCGCAGTACTCGTATTGCTTGATGAATCGAAGATGATGATGACGTTGGGGCTCCTCCTCCTTGCTGCGCCACCTCTCTCTAGTTCTCCCTTGGTTCTCCAAATCCTCCTCTCTTGCTCTTTCTCTCCTAGCCACTCTTCTCACAGCCGTTCAACCCCCCAAGAACTCCTGCCGTTGTCTCCCTCTTTTTGCTCCTCTCCTCCGTTGTCCAGAAAAATCCTCTGTTGTGTTTTCCGTCCCCACGAACTCTCCCTCTCACTCCTGGTTTCTAGTTTCTTACCAACCTTAGCCGTTGTTACCTCCTTCTCTCGCCCTTTTCTTTTTCGTTCCCCTTTCTGTTTAGTCGTCACTTTTTCTTCTTTTGCCGTTTCTTTTGCTCTCTTTTTTTTGTTCCGTCAATCTCTTCCTCCCCAAAAACTCCTTTTGCGGCTGGCCCTCTCCGTGGCTTTTATAGGTTAGAAAACCTAGAAACCTAGCTACCCTTTTCAACCATTTGCAGCCGAAACCCCTCAGGCCCTTCTGTGCAAGCTGCGCTTGCAGCTTGCCGCGACTGGAAAATGTTTTTCCCTTTTTTTTTTTTTTTTTTTTTTTAAAAACAGAAATTGATAATAATAATAAGAACAAATAACAAAACAATTTAATTAACATTGAATGGAAAATAAATGAACTAAAAACCACAAATTACAACTTCCATTTTTTATCGATTTTCCTTTTCCATTTTCGGCACTTTTCTCTTTTCTTCATTTTTCCAATTTTAACTTTTAAAGAAACCACATCTAAAACGACTAAACATATATATATTTCTTTTTTTCCTTTTCTTTTTTTCTCCTTCTTTTTATTTTTCACTTTTCTTTTTCCCTAAAAAACATTGAATTTAAAAGACTAAATCATATATTTTTTTTGAATGCTTTTCTTTTTCTTTTTCCTTTTTCAAGAAATTCCATGATAAAAACTTAAAAATAAAAATAAAACTAGAAACTAAAAACTAAAAAGCGAATAAAACTAACACTATACAAATAAAAAACTAAAAATAGAAACTAAAAATAATAATAAAAAAAACATGAAATTACACCAAAAATTTGGTGTCTACAAGAAAGACTTACTTTGGAATGTTGGGGAGACTGGCTGCGAAGAAAGATGCCCTCCAGCAGGTGGCTAGAGGGCTGCCATGGCACCCACAACCGAACTAACCCTAGCCGACCTTGTTACCGTGAAGCGAAACCCTAGCAGCTAAAAGAGAGAAAATTGACACCTTTTCCCACCAGTTGACCGTCTACTAATAAAATCTCTATTTGCTAACTATCCTACTAATTTCTTATTTAGAAAAATAACCATTATTATTCATTTTACACAATGAATTCCAGATTGTTGAAGGAATTTAAATCATATCAACAACAGAGCCATCAGTTATCTTGGCTATAAGAATGAGAGCTACAGCAAAAAAAAAATTGTAGTTCCTTTTTAGTTTTCCTTTTACACACTATTTAACTACATTAATATTAGTTTATATTAGTTTATGTATTTCTATCTTCCTATTCTTCAATATGCAGATCTTACTTTGGTAACACAACCCTCATCTGTCATCATGATATAGTTTAAAGTTCATGAAGCAATGGAACTCACTCATTTGTAATTACATGATCAAATTCATTCTTTGTATTGCATATATAGAAGTATGCTTACTTTTCATCAATATAAAAGACACTGAATAATTTTAAGCATAAAAATTATTACAAGTTGTACAATAATATACCCTCTTTTTCTTTTGTATTTAAGTTAATGTTTAGCTATAATACATGTTTGGATTTTGTTTTCATATTTTGCTAAAGTTTATGCCTAGAGTTATGAATGAACTTTCTATATTTTGTTAGTGACGTTTACTTGGTTATTTGATAATATTATTTTGAGCAAGTTATTTAGCACTTTTGCTTTTTTAATCATGATTAACCTACCACTAATTATGATAATCTTAAGGTGTTAATTTTGTAATGAAAATTGGGATTTAGCACTAATTCAAAAAAGTGATAAATCTAGGGAGTATACTCACAAGAGTAGAGGTGCACCTTTGTGATTTTTTTTTTCCAATTCCAATAAATGCAAAATGACTTATGAGAATTTCAGTTTGGCCAACCTCTACTTGAAATAACACTAGCCAATACTCTAAAGCAACTACTAATAACTAGACCAAAGTATCTAATAAGAGCCAACCTCTACTCATTTTTTTTATCTAGCTAAACCCCGTTCACGAGGTAGGGATGCCAACTCCTACTTTATTAAGCAATAAAACAACTACAATGATTTCAAGGGTCCAATCCTAGTCTCAATAACATACGGTCAAACTTTGTCTACTAGCGTCCTTACAAAAGGAACACGTCTAGCATCTAAAGCCATCGTACCTCTAACAGTTGAAGGGAGATTGGAAATATCCTCAAAAACTCTATCTGAATGTAAATAGAGAGAAGCTAATTTATCGGCAGCTAAATTAGCCTCACGAAAAATATGCACCACGAGATTGAAAAATATGACAATAACCTCCTGACTTTTCTTAATACCACACAAAACGGCCTTTTGGCTAATTTCTGTGACAAGAGCAAACTAGTAAGCACCAGGGAATCCATCTCAACCTGCAAGGGCCAAACCCTTCTCTCTTTACATACAAGTAGACCATGCAGCAACAAACAAGCTTCTGCCAAAATGACATCGCACTCCCCAAACTCTTTATAGTACGCAAACACTAATTTTTCTTCGTGAGTCCTGATCACACCCCATTAGAGCACCTTTCTGGTTTTAGTAACTTGTTTCATGTAATTTCATAGAAGAAATGAGCTTGTAGTTAATTTCATAATCATGAGAGTAGGTATGATTTAGTTACAAGTATAGTTGATTCACTACAAGAGTAGATTTCACATACATTAGAAAATTATATCATAACTAGCCAAGATAATAACATTCACTTAACCGATAATTTCATTTGCAAGAGTAGTGAGGAATTCCACACCTCTAGTAGTTTTTATTGTTATTTGTATTACTTTATCTCATATTTATAATGTAGATTTACTTTCTTGTACTTATGATAGTCTAAATAATAAAGGAGTTAGAAAAACATCAGTAATTGACAATCTTTCCTATGGGTTCGACCTTTAATACCCTATACTCAATCTTAACCTGTATACATGCAGAAAATCGTGTATGGGGTATTTAGAAATTTATAAATGTAAAATTTGACTATGAAATGAGTTTAATTGTTATATACATCCCCCACGCTCGTCATATTTCATGATACTAAATACTGTTATGTCATTCTTAGGAAAAAAAACTCATGCTCTTGATCATGTGAAATGACTTTTAAGAAGACGAAGGCACCATATTGGCTAGCACTATTGGTCGATGAATTCCTGCAAGCGCACAGGGTTGATCATAGTAATAAAATCACTTGGAACATTTCAGGGATCGAATTTGTAGGGATGAGTTAATTTTCTACTTTAATTATTCTAACATAACAAAATTTAAATTTAACGAGTGGTATTTTCTAACCAAAGAAAAAATTAATAATCAATTCAAAAAAAGTAATAGTGAGAAAATAATAGACATGAGTATAGAGTTTTAGGTTTTAATCCATAATTTCAATCAATTATCTAGTTAATTTCTCAATAAATCATAAATGCATCACAATTATATTTTAGATTATCTCTCGATATATCTAAAGTGTGCCTAATTAAATCCTACGTCTCTCTTGAGATCGTAAGTGTTCAATTAAACCCTTTAAGAACCTTGGTGATATAAGTGTATCATACAAATCCTAACCTATTCTCATGATTAGATTAAGTATGTTTATCTATCTAATGCACGTTTATATATCCCTTTTCAGTTCAATAGAAACCCTAAGAGCATGTCTATAGTGGCCAATCACAAATATGTAATTAAATCAAGATAGATAAATCAAGACAAAATGCAAGAAATTAAACTAAAAAAATGAATCAAATTCCTTCATAGAAACCCTAACCCTAGAAACAATTTAGTTGAACATGATTTGGAAATTATAACCACGGATTCAAAGAGTTGTTACAAAGATAAGAAAAAGAGTAAGAAAACTTCTCAGTTGCTTGCTCCAATTGTGACGACCCCACCTTCCCTCAGGGCGTACCCAAGAGTTTGGCAGACTGCTTGCCCAACTTGCACCAGAACTCACTCATGCATCACAAAATTTACAAAACAATAACCTCAATAATAAGAGCATTAACAATTACAACCTTAAATATATATAATCGTAGGTATTAAATGCCCATACAATCTCTAAATACAGCCGAGGAGTTAAACTTACAAAATAAAACCAAACAAGCCTATTAGAGAGCTAAGAAGTGCCTATGCGAGCAACTAACAAAATTTAGATAAAGTCTATATCTTCTGTAATTCCCACTCTTACGTTCTTACATCTGTAAGGAAAACAAATTTCATGGAATGAGCTAGAAACCCAGTGAGATTCCAAGAAAACAGACAAGTAAACTAGCAGGCATGATACCTTTAAGTTAAATCCAAATAGAGCAGGATATAATGCATAGTAAAGAATGTAACTAGATAGATCATGTAATAGTGTACAGTAAAGAACACGTTTATCACAAAAGATATAGGCTGCTCTTAGGAGCAGGTTCCACGACAACTTATCCAGGGTTTGTTGACTCTCCGTCAGCCATGAAATTATAATATTCGTAGATCACTACTAAACGTCAATCTCCGTCGACCAATCATCCCCACACCGGGCTCGAACGCCAATCAAGTACCCAGGGTTCGTCAATTTTCTCGACCAAACCATTACCGACTCAATTCAACCAACTAGCCCTGGGTTAGGCTTATAGCCCCAAGTATTCAAGATCTGAGCTTAAAGCCCCAGGTATTCAAGTATTCAAGAGTGGAGTCGTTGACTATCATCAAACGCTCACGCAAGTAATGATTGGAGACGTTAGCTGTCACCTAATGCTCCGTATTCAAGCATGTCACAAGTTCAAGTCATGAATTCAAGTCACGAGTAAATAAGTTAGGAACTTTGTCCTTTACCCAAGGTTGCCCAACTTACCGACTGCTCTAAGGCTGGTCTCAAGTAAGGGCTCAGTTCAACCGTTACCAACCTATATTCATGCATACGAATAAGTAACCCAAATTTTCACTTACCCGACGTCTTAGAAAAGGGTCCAAGGGCCCAGTTCAACCGCTGTAAGAAGATATACAATCGGTCTACAATCATGCACATATACATGCAAGTTCGCACGCAAGATCAAGTGTCTCAAGTTCATGGAGGTCGAGTGCGAATAAGAACACACTCACCTAACCATGATCAAGTCACAAGTAAGCTTAGCTTGTCACATTTTCAAGCATTTCAAGTATTTCAAATCAAGATACAGGTTACATGTAAATCAAGTTACTTGTACATGCATGAACGAGATATCAAAAGTTTAGTTGAGTTAAGCCAAGTGCGATAAAGTACACACCTGCCTAAGAAATGACAATCAAGTGTTTAGCAATTTCTTGCAACAAGTAACATGGAACATGCAGTTGGAATACTCATCACGACAACAAAGCTTAAGTGCTTGCTTCGGGAGCAACTTCGGCTTCACTTCCAAGCCCTAGAATCAAGTATATGGAGTGCATTAGGATCTACTACTCCAAGCCACAAGGTTTAAATGAAATTACGTCCAAGTTCCAACTAAGAAATCTCACCCAAATCACATGATTTCTAAATCAATTCAAGGAGAACATCCATGTATACTTTAGGTCAAAGATTTAAGCAAATGATAGTGCAAACATTTTCTCATTTCCATCCACCAAAATGAGTTTAAAATTACCCAAATCAATTTTCTCTTAGGCTGAAAATTTATTACTTGAAACTTGAAACATGTAAGAGTGAGGTTTTCACCTTTTAAAACCTTCCATTTTCCACCCCAATTCACTACTCATACTAGGGTTAATGTCACTACAAGAAATTTGGTCTTCAGTGACAAGCCATTTTTGTCACAAAAAAATAAAAAGTTGTCACTGATAACTTTTATTGACAATTTTCTAGTTGTCACAGAGTCGTCACTGAAGGCCTGTCGGTAAAAGTATATAGTGACGACAATAAAAGTCCTCAGTGAATGGAACTGTTTTGTGACAACTGATGTCGTCAATAATTATTGTAATTTTAGTGATGACATAGTATCTTGTCAATGATGTACAAATAAATGTCGTCACTAAAAGTGATATGTAATTGTCATTGGTATAGACTAATTACTGACGACTTTTGTTGTCACTAAATACTTTATAATTCTATGACCACAGATTGTTATTAATGGAAAATTCTGATTCAATGATAACTCTTTATCACCATGAAAATTGAAAATTTTCCTACAACAATTATATCTATAAATGGAAAAAAAATTACAATGATTTATAATTAGTAAATGAATGCATCCATTGCATTACGAAATGTCAAAATATCATATAAGCATTCAAATATCATAATGAAGTTCAACAACACCCTATAGATAGTTTGATAAGTGGTATTTGGCCTAAATTTCACATATAACTCGAGGTAGCTTTACAAAACAAATCCAAGTCCCAAATTTCAACACAGAGCCGCTTCAGCAACACTCAGCTCCTCCCCTCAACACTCGGCTCCTCCTCTCAGCTAAAAGATTTGTAAGGCAGTTTCCAGCAATGGCTCCTAAAGCTGACACCACAAAAAAGCTTGATACAAAGGCTCAAGCAGCCAAGGTTGCCAAATTTGTCAAATCTGGGACAACTTTTAAGAAGAAAGCGAAGAAGATCCGGACCAAAGTTATCTTCCATCGTCCTAAGACATTGAAAAAGGACGAGAACCCGAAGTACCCACGCATCAGTGCTCCTCCTAGGAATAAGTTGGACCATTATCAGATTCTCAAATATCCTTTGACTACTGAATCTGCCATGAAAAAGATTGAAGATAACAATACCATGGTATTCATAGTTGACATCCGTGCTGATAAGAAGAAAATCAAAGATGCAGTGAAAAGATGTACGACATACAGACCAAGAAAGTGAACACTTTGATCAGGCCTGATGGAACAAAGAAAGCATATGTTTGGTTGACTCCAGACTACGATACTTTGACTGTGGCAAACAAGATTGGAATAATATAAACGAATTTAGTCATTGTTTTGTTCCGATCAAAGATACTGTCTTTTAAGTGTGACAATTTGCTAGGCTATTTTGTCGTGAAAAAAAAAATACCAAATTTCAACACAAGGGGGAATTTTTAACATCAGACAAAATTTCACTAAACCTTGCCATTTCCCAATTTCACTATATCTCTTGTAGTTCGGTTGCTTAGCTAAAATTTGCAATCCAATAAGAACCTCAATAATTAAAGCTGGACATTCAAAATCAGCCCCAAACTAATGCACCAAATTAGCTCAAGAAATAAGTACTGCTATTAAACTTCAGCCTCAAAGGAATAATATAACAAGTTGATAAGGCAACAAGCACTACTATAACAAGTACTGATATAAGTACTGCTATGAACAATATAACCAGTTGATAAGACGATAAGCACAACACTAAAGGAAAAGCAACTTCAGTTCACTTGCTTAGCTAAAACATTCAAATAAACTAAACTAAACTAAACCAAAACAATCCAAACTAATGCACCACAGAGGATACAAGGTGTCAAGTATGATAACCAAAGTAATATCAATCATGATATAAGGTGTCAAGTAGAGCAATGTGTACCAACATAACTAGAATGCTTCTTTGCCATTTAAAAGCAAATAACAACTTTCTTGTTCTAGATCTCTGAAATTAAGTTTGTTGTTTGTCATGGTGTATTAATTCCATAGAAAACCAGCACCCCTTAATATTGTATTCCAATCAAACTAGTGAGTTAGGCAAGTGGCGAGACATTGCAAAACATTCACAGTGAAATTTACTTCAAGAATGGCACCAAAAATGGGAACCATTCATGTGAAAAGAAAAGGTATTACCTCAAGGAATGCCTTCAAAACCCACATAAAAGTTAGTATTATTACTCCGTTAACAGAAAATCCAACCTACATCTAGCAAAAAGTTTGTGATTATACAGTATAAAATAATGCTATATGGAGAACAAACTAGCATGTAAGACATGAAACTATCAATAATTAGCAATTAACTGTGGCAAGATGTACACTTCTCAATTTAGCATTATTCCAAGTAGAAGAGGCAAAGCCATATTAATTTGAAAAGGGACATATAGATAGCTGGGAGAGATGGAAAGCAGGTTTTATAGTGAATATTGGGCTAATAGATAATATGATAGCACTTAGCAGAGCTGTGGGGAGTACTCAAAAGGATAAAAATGGCTTGGAATTCTAGAGAAAGAAGAGTGATTCTGGACACGAATTGCAAGGCAGCTTTCGAACTAATACAAGGAGCAGGACATGACTCACCACTATACAATCTAATATGTCAGATCAGGAATGTTTTAAGCAGGGATCGGGAATCCTGGCTACAACATGTTTGGAGAAAGAAGTAAGTGTGCAGACTAGCTAGCTAAAAGTAGTGTCAACAAAGACTCTGGGATGCAGATTATAACAGAACCGCCACAGGAACTTAGTGAATTGCGTGGTGCAAATATTTTAGGGGCTGCGACCCTATGTTTTGTTTCTGTTTAAGAGGTTTGACCTCTCCCTTGTAAACTTAACAAAAGGAACATACTAGGCAGAGAAGTAAATGCGGTCAACACATTTGCAAGCAAAACATTTTGGCCAAAGCACCTTTGCCCTTAAAAAATAGTGAAACATGTGAAATTCAGCACAAGTAAGGCTAACAAGTATATTCTGGAGAATCATGGACTCTCAAAACATACCATAAGAAGCTGTCCATGCTGTTCTAATAACATTCCTAGTTCATGAATTTTTACGGAGGAAGATCTTTTTTCATATCAAAACTAATTGATGAGTTTTAGTCCTCTTACCAAGCTCTTCCAAAGTGATACTATTACAAGTCCTTAAGTAGACTTGAGATGCAGCCTTAGAACTCTATCACCAGTGTCGCGCCCCACTTTTTGATGGTGGTGAAAGTAGTGTGTAGGATATGTATGTGAACGTGTGTGAAAGTGAAAATAAAAGGCCGTGGGATTGTGAAATGCGACGGTTTGGCCAAATAAAGGGTTTTAGATAGAAAAGGAGTCGCCACTTGGTATAGAGTTAAGGTGTACCAAGTCACCCAAAAAGTGATTTTGTTTTTGAAAAGAAAAGTAAACAAACCCTTTTTAAAGAATTTTTTAGGTCTACGTAACCAAAGAAAGGGATCGGGGGTCACATTTGATAAGAGAGAAGGCAAAGGCAAAGCCTAAGGCACTCCCTTACCCTAGCCAAAGCTAGTTGCGTGACTTAGCCCTTCTTTCTTAATTCTTCTACCCAAAATATGTGTTGCATGTTGGATATGACTAATGGATGCGAAAAAAGAAAAATGCAATCCTAAATAAAAAATGTCTCTTATGAGGCTTTTTGGTCCCATTCATATGAGTTGTGATGGCCAATAAGGAAAACTCTCATAGAGGTCACGGGTAATACAAATGAAGATCCAAATATGAGTGCAAGTGTGAAAATGTAAGAAGAATGCAAAATAAAAATAAAAATAAAAATACAAATGTAAGTGCAAGTGTGCAAATGTAAGAAAAGTGCATGTGTGCAAATGTAAGAAAAGTGCATGTGTGCCAATTGAGCAAATAAAGGTGTTTGTGTGTAAGTGGATGAAAATATGGTATAATAGTAATAAATGCATATAAGTGCAACTAGGTGCAATTTGTGAGGTAGAAAATAAATAAAAGAAAAAGGATGTGCAAACATGGCATGTGGATTGCGAAAAATATAAGTAGTGAAAAAATATGGATAAAAAAGTGAGGAGGTGATATGATAGAAATGAAAGTGTATGAACCTAGAGGAATGCATCAAGTCGGGTACGGGAATGACTCCTAACTTCACGACTTTAATTTTCCCTTTGATTAGAAGGAAGGACTAGCGTGCTAAGGCTATTTTGTAGCCACACTCGCTCGTTTCCCTTACCGAAAGGGGACTCTCAAGCAAATGTACCCTATAACTAGCATGAGGATGCAAAAACCTAAGATGAAGGGGAAAGGATGGGAGGGGCATGCCAAATGCTAGAAAACTAAGAAAAATGCATGAAATGTAGTGAAACATACAAAAAATGCACTAGCGAGAGGGAGGTCCCTAAGGGTCTAGCATTGGACTAGCCCATATCTATGAATTCCTACTAGCATTGGACTAGTGGAAAATCGAGGACAAAGGCTACAACTAGCGTTGGACTAGTGTGGTGACGTCACACATTCATTACAAATCAAATAAATTATATAAAGGCGAATAAAGCAAATAAACACATAAATCACATATAACACATAACACATAAGCATGGTATCTAGATGCAAAACCCTAAGAAAGCGGTAACACATAGCACGTAAGCATGCAAATCACATAAAAAAGCAAATAAGCTCTAACTATTACATTTGGGGAGGCCCTACTACAATCTAAAGGGGAAATAATTAAATAATTAAAATAAATACCTAACTATTACAAACTTGGCATTCAAGTGCCTTTCAAATGATTTGCCAATTAAAAAGGCGAAATGAAAAGAAAGCAAAATAGGCAATTAAATCAAAAATGGAAAGCAAATTAAAGCATGCATATTCACACATAACACATAGGAGCACGTAGGGTCAAATAAAGTAAAAAATAAGGGATTAGGGTGTACCTCCCTTGAATTGGGGCCCAATGAAATGAAATCACTTATTTACCCTCCAAAATACAAAGAAAAGGTCAAGGCATCACTTTAATTAACAAATATTCATAAAAGATAAAAATGAATTGTGAAATTGAATCAATTAAATCATATAAGCAAGAAGTCAAAAGAAAAAAGAACTTGATTGCAAAAATTAACAAAGCTCTGGGGTCAAAATTAAAGAGAAATAAAATTTAGGGACCTATTTGTAATTAAGTTAGGGACCCAATTGAAAGAAATAAAAAGTTTCCAGGGACACAGTATAGTTAAGGAAAAATGCAAGGGCTGATTTGCAATTTCGTTTCTGGTCTCTTAGGAGACAAGGCGACTAAGCCATCTTTAACTTTTATTGGGCCAAGATCACTTGGCCCAATCGGAGGTCCAAGGAAAAACAAGTGGGCTAACCCATCATTTACACCAATCCAACTCATACAAAATTACGGGCTTAAGCCTCCACACCAAATCATAAATCCAAAAGAAATGTACCATAGTCCATTACCAAGTCCAACCAAACAAAACTCTTACCCAACATGATAAAATGAACAAAATTATTGAACCACAATCATGATCCAAAATCAAGAATTAATCTATCCACAAAGTCACATAAAATACTCAAACAGAAAATTAAACTTAAAAGGACAAAATTAGTTCAATTTTTCCAAAAATTTGGGCCATAGTGAAACAAAGAGAGACTTGGGGGGCCAAAGTGCAATTTTAGAAAGTTATTTCATGCAATCTTCATGCAACGACGTGAGAAACATTCTGTAACAAAGTTCCTCAAACTTATGAAGCTTTCGGCAAAAGACTTCAAACCAAATCCATCAAAACATTGCCCAACACTCATTGTTTATCAACCCAAATTCACGTAACTCCACAAATTCTCAACTCAAACATGGTTGTTCAGCTTTGATGAATCCCTCGGATAGAAACCGAGCCAAGAAAACCAAGACAAAACAGCAAAATGTAGCAAAAGAATCCAGCCAAAACTTCATTTTCTGCATGCAAAATTTGCAGGCCAAGCTGCGTTTTGAAACTACCGAATGAAAATGGTTGTGTCCCTTCAGGTAACTTCACAAAACGAACCAAGAAAACAAAACAACTACACACGGACTATGGATTATACATATACCGCAAAAGTTTTGGATCATGTTAGTGCAAATTCATACACAATGGCATTTGAATGTGATTCTATTCGCATCCAGCACACATGCTTCAAACGAATAGCAGCAAGCAAATGAACAACAACCTGTGGCAAAACTAATCCAATGATCTTGACCACTACATAAACAAACATGACAGTCTCCCTCGTGCAACAAATCTGCAGAAATGCAGTCTTTCCGATGTAGCATGCTATCAACTTTTGCACATGAGGAAGTTGCACCGACAACATTTATTGCAAGATTAAGGCAAAAAACTGAATTGATGACTGCCAAAGAGAAAAGAAATAACAGCAAAAGAAAGAAACACACTTATTGAACCAGCAAGGGAGCGAAATAAAAACAAAACAGTGGCTTTCTTGATACATTCGGAGAACTGGAATCTGACATGATGAAACAATCATAACCCAACTAACAAACGCACGCTGGCTAGAATCCCTCTCGCACGTTTATAAAAAAACGCATGAAATTGGTTCAAAACTTTGTTTTAGGCATTTTATCAGACAACTAATGGGCATAAGACATTTCAGCGATTCCCTACTCCAATGAGCTCTCAGTTGGCCCCCCAAAGCTAATAGCAAAACCAGAAATTTCAACCCAATTAATACATATACCATGCACAATCAGACAATCGTGAACTGCCAACATATATATTTGCCACCACAATCCACGGTAGACATGCTACGAAAGGGGACTGAAATGTAAAAGAAAGGAATGACTTACAGGGGCCTATCACAGTGGCAACTTACGGGCGGTGGTAGTGGAGTCCGACGTTGGCAATGGCGGCTCCAGTCGCGGCCTTCCCTTCTTGCTTCCGACCCGAAGCTCTTCTGAATGGCCTGCTTGTGGCTTCGTTATGGAGATTGAGGAGAGAAACTGTAAGGCTTTTGGGAGGCGGATTGGGCTTCCTTCCATTTCTGTGAAGCTTTGATAGCTGCAACCAACTCTTTCCCTGGGAGTCATGGTGGCCACGGAGGTGGCAGAGGTGGAGAATGGGGTGGCGCCGTGGAGAGATGGTGGTTGGATGGGCCACTCCGTTGTTTTATGGTTCAGAGCCTCCAAAATCTCTCAGTTTTCTCCTTTCTTGTTCGTCGCTCTCTCGATTCCCTTTTTTTCTCAATTTTTGTCCTGCTCAGCCGCAACCCTCTTTTCGGCTTTCTTTCTCTTTTTTCGGCTTCTTTCTTTCTCCTCCCCCCGTAGCTTCAACCGCTCTATCTGATTTTCTTTTTTCAAAAACTCCTTCTTGTTTTCCTTCCTATCTACCGCCGCACCCTCCTCTGTTTCTTCCTGTCCAGCCTGTAGGTTTCTTTTCTCTAGCCACCAACCTTTCCTTATCCTCTCTTTTCGACTCCCCTACTCTATCTCTCAGCCCGTAAACCCTCATATCTGTTTTCTTTCTAGCTTTCCCCGCCGTCAACCTCCTATTGCTTTCCCTGGCCGTCCCCAAAAAAACCCCCCCAAAGCTGCGTTTTTTGTTCTATTTATACTCAACACATACTCTCAAACCCTCACCTGAAAGGTGAGGATGAGAGTGGAGGCTTTTGCTGGGTATCCTAGGGCCATCCGATGGCCTCTGTAACGAAACAGTTTTTGCGTTTTTTTTTCAGTTAAATAGTGAAAAATAAAACATATTTTTAAGAATAACTTTCTCTTTTTGACAAATTTTGCTAAAAACAATCTTCCAATAAAAACAAAGTAAATGGCCAAGAGGACAAAACTAATACGAAATAAAAAATAAAAATAAAATAATAGATAATAATAATCTAAAATGCTATTAAATGCTAAAAGTGCCTCAAAACAAGAAATAGATAATAGTTATACTGAAACAAAATAAAATGAAAATGAAATAAATAAGTTGAAAAATTTGGTGTCTACAGTTTGCCCCTCTTTATCTGAGTTTTGGAAAAACTTGAGACAAAAAAGTAGACACCAAATACTTACCTGTGTTGTTTGGCTGCAAAATGATTCCAACGAACAGGAATTTAAAAAGAAACGTGACTGACCCGAACCGAAATTTAAACGGGACTGACCCGAACAGAAATTTAAACGGGACTGACCCGAACAAGAATTTAAACGGGACTGATCCGAACAGAAATTTAAACGGGACTGACCCGAACAGGAATTGAACAGGAATTTAAACGGGATTGACCCGAACAGAAATTTAAACGGGACTGACCCGAACAGGAATTTAAAAAGAAACGGGACTGACCCGAACAAGAAATTTAAAACGAGACTGACCCGAACAGAAATTTAAACGGGACTGACCCGAACATAAATTTAAACGGAACTGACCCGAACAGAAATTTAAACGGGATTGACCCGAACAGGAATTTAAACGGGACTGACCCGAACAGAAATTTAAACTTGTGGTATGCACACTAGTGGGACTGACCCATGTTTAGTGACAAAGAAAATAAAATGCATGCTAATGGGACTGACCCATATTTAGCGGCAATGAAAATGAAATGCTCTGACAATCAGTCAGTGGGATTAAACTCGAGCCTGCCGTGATGAAAATTAATTTGTTTTTTTATTTTTGATTTTTTTGATTTTGATTTTGATTTTTTTAATGTTTTTTCCTTTGATGATTTTGATTTTTTTTTTGAGAAACTTTCCAAAGATAATTTGCTCCAGTATGATGAATTCGTCAGTGGGATTAAACCCGAGCCTGCCTCAATTGCACAGAATCCAAGCTCAATCGGGATGTTGGCGGCATAAAATCCAAGCCCAACGGGATCTTTGAGATGTTGGCGGCACGAAATCTAGGCCCAACGTGATCTTTGTGATGTTGGCGGCACGAAATTCAGGCCCAACGTGATATTTGGAATGTTGGCGGTACGAAATCCAGGCCCAACTTGATATTTGGAATGTTTGGGATGTTGGCGGCACAAAATTCAGGCCCAACGTGATCTTTGGAATTTGGCGGCACGAAATCCAGGCCCAACTTGATCTTTGGAATGTTGGCGGCACGAAGTTCAGGCCCAACGTGATGTTGGAATGTTGGCGGCACGAAATCCAGGCCCAACTTGATATTTGGAATGTTTGGGATGTTGGCGGCACAAAGTCTAGGCCCAACGTGATATTTGTGAGGACCCGAAAATTTTCTTATTTTTATAGAATATTACTGGAATATTTAAATGATTATTCACTCATTTTCTTCGAATTATTTATTTCGACCATTTTAAATCCATTTATATGGAATGACGCCTCTTTATATTTTTAAAGCGTTTTGTTGAAAAATTAGTTTTTCAAAAATTTGTTTAGTCCGGAACGACGGGTGCACATTTTTTTAGGCTATACTTGAATCGGGAGTGTATTAATATTGGAGAATTAAGAACGATCAATAATAGATTAAGAAAGGTTAATGGAGGAATTAATACTCAATTCACGTGAGGACTCGTAAAATTATTATTTTTAAAAATCCCTAATTTTGGCTCAATTAATTATCTATTTGGATTTTTGCTCCGAATATTATTTTCTATCCTTATTAGACCTAAGTACATGGTTTTATAGCTTCGTTATATTTTTAAAATATCTCGTTTCAAAAATTATTTTTTTATAAGCTTGTTTAGTGAAAAGGTGAAAACGTGTCCAAACACTTTAGCCAATTGGGAATAAAATAAGTTCAAAAATTTGAGACATATATAATGGTCTTAAAATAGACAATTTTAGGTTTAAGCACACAAGTGATACCTAGTGGTACGATCGTTATAAGAATTTCTCGAAAGTTTCATTTTATTGCGCCTAAATTGGAAATACGTGTTTTCACGTGTGCGCTTAATTGAGGGACTTTGGACAATTATTTTGGGACAATTAAGAATGAATAATATTTATATGAATATAAGTGCCCTAGAGGTTTAGTGCACTAGTACAATAAACTTAAGGGAAATTGAACACAAAACGCGCGAGTAGGGCACTAGTTGCAATTAAATTTTACGTCCTTAAAATATTAGACGTCAAGCGTCTTTTGTACGGAAAGGAATCAGAACCACATTTCAGTTCTTCTAGCTGCAATGGACGGATAGCTTGCAGCCGCAGCTCTTCACCATTTCCTTCTGCAAAGCTCACAAAAATCACTACCAAACCTCCATAGATTCAACCAAAACTTCACATACGTTTAGCTCATCACTTGGACAATCACTTGGACAAAGAAAGAGCTGCACACTCACGGTTTTTCTTGGGACTTTTGGACACCAGAATCTGACCTTTTAGCACACAAGTAAGGTAACCATGATCCACTCTTCAAATCTAGTTCAATGAAGGCTAACTTACACTTAAGAGCTTGATTATGCTTATGGATAGCTTATTATTGTTGGAAATTGTTAAATGTGGGCTCTATGAACTCCCACTTTGAGTTGATGGCTGTAATGATGTTTGATGATGGTTTTATTGTTGAATTAGTGCTTAAGGAAGTAGATTAGAGGTGCATTATCTCCAGAAACTGTATTGAACTCTTGAAGCAAAAAGTTCCCATTTTACCCCTGCTCTGTTCGGTCACTTTAATGCAGAAATTTGAGGATTTAATGGCTTGATTGTGTTGTTTATATGTTGTAGTAGTTGTGTAAAAATTTTCATTGAAAAATACTGAGTTTTGGTTGGTCAAACGAATTTATTCCCAAAGCTAGTAATCTGGAAAACGGTTTCGTCGTAATCCAGACCAGTGTTCGTATTTTGTCCTTAACTCCATACTCCGATGTCGAAATCAAGTGCCGTTAGCGGCATTTGAAACTAGACATTCCCATCTTTCCAACGGTATATAATGCACGTTCTGGTTCCATGTGTGTGAACCGCACCACTCATCTGAATTCAGCTGCCCTGTTTCGCCGTTCTGCCGAAATGATTTGATGATGCTGCAACTTTAGGCTTAATTTCGAGCTAGTTGCATGCTGAAACTTAAAACGATTTCTTCTGTGAAATTATAGTCCTATGCATGTATTTTCTAAAACTATCAACCATGCTCAAATCCGAGTTAAATTGAGTGAGTTATGATTAAAATACGGTGACTGTTTTGTTCTTGAAAACTTGGATTTGGACAGATTTGACGTGACATTTGTGGTAGTCTTACTAAATGAATTTCTTGATACTAAACACCTACCAAATGTACCATGAATGTTTCTTAAACTTTCCTTTCATATATGAACCATGATTGGAGGATTTTCTTAGCCAAACGATTGGATTTGGGAAGAAAAGGATTAAGGGCAGATTGCCTTGAGAATTTTTCCAAATTTTGGTTGATTGGTTAACCACCTTCCCGAAGGTATTTTTTCACGAAATTTGATAGAGAAATACCCTTCATATAGGAGTACCATACTGCAAAATTTGGTATCAATTCAAGTCCGTTTCGACACTTAACAAAACGTCCAAAGTCGGAACCAAATCTGGAAATTTTTTAACAGTCTTGAATTTTTCCCAACTTTGAGCTACCATATCTTGGTGCTTGAAACTCCGATTCTTGATCCGTTTGTTCTGTCCTAAACCTTACTTTCACCTCTAATTGAGCTATAAATTTCAAGGGCTGGTTTGCAACGAGTGAATTCTGCCGAATTTCCAAATTTAGCAAAAAACCAACCCCGGCTCAATCCTGGGTGATCTGGGACAGCAAATTTAAACTCATTTTTGAATACCTTCCATTTAGATTCGTGGAACAGTGTCTTCTAAGAACTTTCAGTAATTTCCAAGAGGTTTCCAACGGTATAAATTTTTCTAATTTTAGAGTTGTATCGAGTGAGATACGATTTTTCAAAGATCCATATCAAAACTGAAATTTTCCAACTTTCAAGGAAATAGAGATTTCCAAGAACTTTTTATTCTTTCGACATTATGCAAACATTTTAACCTCGATTTCCAAGATAAAAACCCAAATGCTCCTGTACTTTAAGAAACTCTAATTGAACCTCGATTTATGAGTAATTGAGGTTCGATTTCGTGGAATTTCCTTAGATTGTACTAGTGTACAATCTTCCTTGATAATTGGGATATATGAATGATAATACATTATTATTTGCCTAGGCGCACACGAGGACCTTCAAGAGGATCCTACCGTGCACACTTGAACTTCCAGAAAATATTTCTTCTTGATTTGCTCGGTGAGTGTCAAGTGTATGACTACTTGAACTCTATGGACTTGATTCATGCTTGGCTTACCTGATTACATGCTTAGCCTACTTGGTTTTGAAAAATGGAGTCGAGTGTGTACTTTATCGCACTCGTTCTCATTTGAAACAAATGACTCATGCTTAACATGGTTTGTCTGATTGACATGACCTGAAATACATGCTTAGACCTGTCAAATGCTTGAATACATGATATGGTATGCTAGGGCTGCATACGTCGTTGGAGTGAAACTCCTCGACACTTACATGACACATGGGGGACGCCCAAACTCATAGGCCGACCTTGGAACTTGAGCCGGCATGGGCCTGGTCAGGAACCTTGGTGAGTCATGAGAATTACATGATAAGCTTGATCTATTTGACAGATCTCGCTTGGCATACTCGTGAAGTATCGCATTATAAATGTCGTGCGGGCCCGAAGCGGTGTATGGTGGACGGATGAGAAGTAAGTGGTGAACTACGGATATGAAAATATCAACCCGGTTGACGGAGAGTTATCACGGGGAGATATACGAATGATATCGGCAAAATGTGGAACTTAGCTCCTGAGAGCTTCCATATCCTTGAATTGTTTCTGGTTACATTTTGTTGGCATTATTAATTACTTGCAAGCTATTACTTGAATTGTTATTTGGTTGTTATCTGGACTACGTGTCTGCATGTGTGTTCTTGGCCTCACGAGCGTTTTTGTTCACCCTATAGATTTGTTTTCCTTAACAGATTTGAACTCGGAGGTGTACTGGAAAAAAACCTCCTGATGAGCTTTTGTTTAGGATTTCTATTATATTTTGGCTATGCCCTTGGTTTTGGATTGTACTTTTGGAATTGAAATGTAACTTTTGGAGCGTGAGGTATATTTGGGAATTATAATGTACTTTGAACACCCGACGTGCGGGCTAGATAATGGATGACTATTGTTAAGGTTGAATGCTTTCGCATTTTCTATATTTACGTTATTTACGTGTGTAGGGTAGAGCGATGATAAGCTTGAATGGAATTACTTGAGTCCTGGCGAGAGTTAGGCAGGCGTCCCGCGGATACCCTTTGGTTCGCCTTAGGGAGAAGTGGAGGCGTCACAGTTGGTATCAGAGCCATATGCCGATAGTTGGGACTTTAAGTACTTCGTCTGGAAAAGCCCTGAGCCTCTCGTTCGTGAAGAGTCACGAAGCGAAACTCTCCGTAGGGGATGTCCGCGTGCGGGTGGCAAGCTGATAGGTACCCCGTGATGTGACCCTGAGAACTGTCACAGTTGGTATCAGAGCATAGGTTTTAGATCTTGTAGTGTATCCTAGGCTTAAAGTTTAGGATGCCTGACTGGGATTAATTTGAATATTATGTGAACTAGAGGGTCTATTGTATCCTACGGGTTAAAGAAATTGGTTACTTGAGAGTTTCTTACTTGGGACTTGTAGAAATAAAAATTGAGGAATTAGCTGATGTTATATTGAAGGAAAATATGGGATGAGAGATTAGTAGTGAAAGATTGGACGAATTTGAATTATTATTATGCTTGTAAGTGTGGAAAGAAGTGAGACAATTATTAGTGTTGGCTAAAGCAGATAAGAGACCGAGATTTGATGGTCAAACTCCATGTATCGTGATTGTGAACCCAGATGAAAGAGTTTCAAAGGTATAAAATGCATTTTTCTGCTCATTTACCTCCTAGAGAAATTATGCTTTGAAATTCTAAAGGAAAAATGGGGATGTACTAGTTTTATTTTCAAACGATAATTGGAAATAATATATATATATGCTTTAAGTATGTGTAATTCTTCGATTTTGGTAAATATGTGAATTTTACTTGAATTTCAATTTAAAAATTTGTGAATAACTGATGAGTTTGTTGAAATTTTGTATGTGATGGGCTGATACAAGGTTAAAATTTTTTAAACTAGATTTTCCCCCTTGATTGTATACTGGTGTATTATCACACTTGAATTCATCTATGCTTTACAAAAAAATAAATAAATAAATAAATAATAATAATAAAAATATCTTGAATTTTCAGAAGAACGGCGAACTTATGTTTTTATAATGAAAATCTTGAATTTGATAAGATTTTTGTTACTTTAAATACTCTTCTTGTCTTTTAAAATTCTTGGTTTTCAAGAAGGGTGAGCATATCTTTAGGTGTACGGATTGAGGGAACTTTGAGATATAGAGTAACCGCATTCAAGAACACGCAGTTAGTGTGAATTGACTTGGTTTCCATTTGACACGTAAGTTAGCAAGTTGTACTTATTTCTTGGGTTTGAACTTGGAGCTTAAGACTTTAACTATAAAACCCTAAGACTAGTTATTCTTGGAGATGATGGTGCTCTGGTTGGTGGCTTGCTTATTAAAGATTTTGAACTTCGAATGGATAACCTTTGGTTTCCGCTTGTGTTATGGTTTGATTGGATCTAATTTCGTAAAGGCATGTGATCTGATTGGAATTAGTGATATTCGGACCCATTGGTTTAATTAAGGACTTAGGAAGGGTGGTGCACGCCGTGAGATATTTTGTATCTCGCTTGCATATACTTCTACATTTTGTGACCCTTAATTGCCTATATACAATATTTGACATATTGGGCTTGTTTTGTGACTTCTTAACTCGTACTATAACCTTCGATACATGTAAAGAATCATGTCTTGATTCTAAATATTTTTGCAACTTGTATATGCATTAAGTTCTTTTATGATTAATTATTCCTTTTCTTGCGCTTATAGACTCCTATTAAGTATGGTAGCAGGAATAGGAAAAAGGGGTCGTGGCTGAGGACTTAGATAACCATGTACTCGTGAGAAAAATTGATGGATAGTCTTATATAATTTAATGAGATTCTAGTACTGAATATGAATCGAGAAAAAAAACCAGAAGATTAGATCTACCAGTGTATAATGGATTAACCTAGTTGGGAACTTAGTGAGATTTTCCTGTGTGAAATTTTAATAACTGCTTTATACGTATATTATGATTGGTCCTGTGGCCATATTTCAACTTTTGTGAAAGTTTGAACTCCAAAGGTATTTCGTGGGTTTGGTGAGATGACCTGAACTCATTACCAATTTGTTCTACTTGAACAAAAGCGCTTTCAATTTTACTTGACTAATACTATACCCAGATTCACTTGTTTTACTTTTCACAAAATATATATATATATATATATATATATATATGTATGTATACACATTTTGAACTCGTTTGAGACTCGAAATCAGATAGAGTTCAAGTTCGAATCTTTCTTAGGAAGATGAATGCCTATTTGTTATGAATCAGATATTAGAAATGATCGGGTTTTATGTACCAGTAGAGTTAACTCTTGGTTAGATAAAAGGGTGGTAAAGGTATTGGATCACAAGTTATGCGAATATGAACCTACATGTTTACCTATCTTTCTTAAAGGTATTTTCTAAAATATACGCCTTACTCGAACATAGATTTAACTCGAAACTTTGAGGAAAAGTGTTGGAACACCCTCCATGTATATGTTATGATTATTATGTATATGTTTTAAAAATCATGCATTAAGTTGCATGATTAATATTCTTAAATCTATTTGAGAGATTTTAAATATGTATTGATGATTGTGGTTAAACATTATTTGAAATCTCTTACTGAGAAAATTTAGTTTTGGGTCGTGAAGAAAAATTTGTATCTTTAACTCTAATTTTGAAAATTTTGAATCGCATTTTGCCACAGATACATTCAAAATACATCAAAAGTCTTGGCCTTATCTTGTAAGTCATGATTGGTTTGATTTAGACAAAATTTTGAGGAAAGAGATTTTGGTCCTACTAGTGCGTAACAGTTTTTTGGTTAGGATTTGGAACTTGTTTCATATGGCGTGTAATTTATGGTTTCACTACACACGGGAGTAAGACCTTAGAAGGGAAGTACATATCATTATATCAAGAGGTATTACATTAGTCGTGTGTGTGGATTTTCTTAAGTATCATTCGAGGAGAGGGAAGAGTAAATATACCTGGATGACTTAGATGCGTGAGAATTTACAGGTTGTGGATAGTTGAGTTTCAAATTCTGATTTGCTACATATTTAGATGCTTGAGCAGTTGATAGGTGTAGACACCAAATTTTTGGTGTAATTTTCATTTTTAGTTTTTTATTTGTCATTTTTGTTTTTTAGTTTTTAGTTTTTAGTTTTATTTTTATTTTTAAGTTTTAACATAGAATTTCTTGAAAAAAAAGGGGAAAAGGAAAAGAAAAAGCATTCAAAAAAAATATATGATTTAGTCATTTTTGTTTTATTCATAGAGTTTCTTGAAAAAAAAAAAAAGGAAAATTGATTCGCGGCATGCAAGCTGCTGCGACTTGCAAAGTGAAGACTCGGATGAGCACTTAGCTGCAAATATATCAGAAAGGGCTGGGGTTTAGGTTTTGGGGGCTCCCATATAAATAGAAAAAGAAAGGAGAGCCGCAAGGAGGAGAGAGTTTTGGAAAGAGAGGACGGCTGAAAGGCTAGAGAAAAAGGCAGCTTTGAGGGAGTGGCTAGAAAAGTGGACGGCGGAGAGTAAAAAATCAGGAGAGCTGCAAACAGAAAAGAAAAGACGGTGAAGAGAAAAATAAGAGAGGGGAGCAAAACAGAAAACTGGGAGCAAGAGTGAGGGAGTAACGACAAGAGGTTCTCGGATGAGGATCGGAAAGAAAGGAAAAAGGGAGGAAATTGGTTGGACGGCTAAAAACGGAGATAGCTGAGCCGAGAGCAAGAGGGAAGAGAGAAAGGGGGCATCGAGTGACAACCCAAAAAGCTAGGAAAACTCAGATTGGAGAGGATTGAAACCGAGACTGGGCAAGTGCTTAGCCGCAAGAAGGAAAAATATCTAGAGCAAGAGTGAAAGGGAAAGCTGACCGAAAGCAGAGAGAAAATTTGGAAAGGGGAGAAACCCAAGCAAGGAAGAAGGGAGATTGTGTTTTTGGCTGGGTTCGGGGTTTGTTCAAACGAGTTCTTCTGTTCCGTTCATCCGTTGGAAAGTACCTTATATCAAGGTAAAAATCACAGCTTTGTTTGCATTTCTGCTGGTAAAGATGTTTCCTTTTTCTGTTTCTTTTGCTTACCTGAGATGTTTAATGGTGGAGGGGGAAGCTTTCTCTGGTTTTCGATGATACCATCACTGGTTTCATTAGAAACACAAATTCATTACAGTTGTTTTTCTTTTCCCTCTGTTCTCGTATGTTCATTCATGTTTTACTTTGTTGTAATGGTCACTGGTTCGTGTATTTACTGATTGCGGTTGGCTTTGATATTTTTCTGGTGATTATGGCATCTGACCTTTGTCCTTAGAGCCTTCATGTTTAGGCAAGACACACGGTTGTTAGAGTTCTAAGTTTAGTTTTAGAATTGGCTGCAGCAAGTTTTAAACTTTCGGTTCTTATTGCAGTAGATTTTCCTCTTTTTGGGTTGTTAAGTTGCAGTTGGCTTGACCTGTTTGATTTTGTTCATTGCCTGATTATAATGCCGTGAATAATATCTGTTTTAAAGCTGCATTTAGAGAAATCATTAGCTTTGACATTAAGAGGACATGAATCATGCATTTTGGTGTTTATCAAGTCTTGTTTGAGTGTAGTTAATCGTACCTGGAAAATTGCAGCAGTTTCTCTTCTCAAATGTTAGCATGTTTTCTAGCTCATCTTTTTGCATTTTTTTGTCCTTAAGTCTGTTAGATTTCTATCTACTTTTGTCGTAAATATCTGCACTTTGTGTTGAATGGGTGAAGATACGTTTGGATCCTGGGCAGGAATGTTTGTCTCGGTTGAAAAATTCAGAACAATAGCTTCAGATTGCAGATTTGTTTTTCTTTCTTTGTAGTATTCGAATGACCACTTTGCCTGGATTTCTTCCATCTAATTGATTTGTTAAGTGATGTTTAACCATGCTTTAATGGAAGCAATCTCAAAGTTGTTGTATGGAATCTGTTTTGCCGAAATTGAAAGAAGTTTGCGCATGAAAATTTTCCAGCACTTATATAATCACTTGCCAAGTTTTTTTTTTAGTCTATTTTTAGATGTTGAAGTTATGTACTTGGTGGTTTAATTTAGAGTTTTGGTTTTGTTTGAGAAAGTTTGATCAAAAATTGCCTGGGGACATGAATTTGCAAACAGAAAAGTGCAGCAATTGTTTGTTTCTTGTTGTAGAATGTTATCTTACGTTAGTCTGCATGCATGCAAAATAATTCTGAAAATTGCCCTTTGACCCCTTGGCTTCTAACTAATGCCGCTATGACCCAACCAATTGAATAATTTCTTCAATCTGGTCCTTGGAAGTTTTAACTATACAACTTCATGGCTTGTTTCGTTTCAATTAACTATCATGCTTTGTCAATTGCACTTAAGTCATGACTTTAGAGGCTTTGTGACCAAATGAGCTCGTGTTTGCCTATTTTCTTTAATTTCTTCAAATAAATTGGTACATTGACCATTTCTTTTTATTTTTGAGAGGATAATAAGTGATTTCACTCAATTTAAGGCACCATTCCAAGGAAGGTATAATTTCTTTCATCCCTTTTGTCTCTTCTATGTGATCCAATGTGCTAAGTGTGAATCGCATGCCTAATTTGCTTTCATTACCATTCTTTAGTTCCATTATTTCATTCATTCTTGCTTTTATTAAATTATTCTTTTAAATGGGGTATGTGTACACCTCTTGGCTTGTAATAGATAGGGCTGTGGCGAGCAATTTGGTCCATTTTCCCTTTCCCCTTTTGTTTTAGTTAGTGAATGTAATAGGTTCATTAGCTTGGTTGCATGCCTACGTGTTAAGTGTTAATTTGCTTTGTTAGGGCCTTGCATCTAGTCGAGCATGCTAAATGTTATGTGCTATGTGTTTATGAGTGTTTGGCATGTCTACTCGCTTTCCATAGTCATGAATGAATGTGATGGATGAATGTACGTTTCCGCTAGTCCAACGCTAGTCGGAATTCATAGAATGGGCTAGTCCAACGCTAGACCCTTAGGGATTTCCCCTCGTTAGTACATGTTTGCATGTTCATTACATGTCATGCATTCTTTTTAGTTTTATCATTTTTTGCATGCCCCTCGAACCCCTTTTCCCTCCATTTTAGGATTTTTGCATTTCATGCTAGTTATAGGGTTCATTTGCTTGAGAGTCCCCTTAAATATGGGATATAGACGAGTGTGGCTTTTTCTAAGCCTTAGCACGCTTGTATTCCCTCTATAAAAGGGCAAATTGAGTCACGATTTAGGTCTCCCCGTACCCAATATGCATGAATTCCCTAGGCTCATGTATTTTTAAATCCACTCTACCATTTTATACGCTCATCACACTTTCATTTTTCCTCCCATTTTGCACACGTGCACCTTTATGTTTCTTCACTTGCACACGAACACTTTTATCATCACTTGCACACATGCATTTCATATTATCATTTCACATACCGTACCTTGCCCACTCACGTGCACATTTTCATTTACATATTTATTGTCTTTTATTACTTTTTCAAACTCATATCCTCACATTGCATACATGCATTCCATTCACTTGCATCGCACTCGCATTATTCGTGACTTCTTCAAAGGATCGTTATTGAGTTTCACAATTAATGTGATTGGCACCACTCAACCTTTGAAGAGAAATTTCCCCCAATACCCCTAGGTCTAGGGTTTGCATTCATGTAGTGCATCCAAATGTAATAAATTCTTTGGTTAAAACAAGAAAATCTTTGATTAAATCATGCAACTAGCCTTGGCTAGGTCAAAGGGGTGCCTTGGATTTTATCCTTGCCTTCCCCTTTGTCAAATGTGACTCCCGAACCTTTTTCTTTGGTTTACGTGGACTAGGAGTCGTTTAAAAGGGGTTTCTTACTATTTTTTCCTATTTTTTCTTTAAAAATTCATTTTTTGGTGACTTGGTACACCTTAACTCATTACCAAGTGGCGACTCCAATTTTTATTTCAAAAACCCTTTTTAAACTATAATTTTGGGTCAAATCGTCGCATTCTCAACCCCCCATTTAGACCCATTTTTTCTTTTAAATCACAATTCATTTTCCAATCACAAAGATTACATTTTTTAAACCATTTATTTATTTATTCAAAAATGGGGCGCGACAGTTGGCGACTCCACTGGGGATTTTCGAGAGTCCGAGCAAATTTGATTTAATCAACCTTTTTCTTCTTTTAACCTTTTCATATATCACATTTGGGTGTTTTAGGATTGCATTTTTTTTTTAGGATTTTGCATTTCACGCGTGTCCAACTACTCCCTCGCTCACGAATGTATGATTGGTTGATTGGATGTATGTTTACTTATTTATCTCGCGCTTGCATTGCATTTTGGGTGGGGGATATCACCCTAGAGCCTCGCGTTGGTTCTTGATCCCTCCCCTCCAAACGAGCACTAGCATACGTGCATACGCTTTAACTTTTTCACCTATTTATTTTCTTTTAGTGGCTTGTCACGCCACTCCGCCCTGTTAGGATTTTAGGCGACCCACTTGGACGTGTGATCGTGACACGACGTGTGCGTAGCACGATCCGAGGGGTCACTTAATCTTCCGCTTTAAGCTTTGGGTTAATAGCCTTTAGCATTTAGTCGAAGATTGAGGATGTGTGATAGATTCACTCAGACATGTGGCCGTGACACGACGTGTGCGTAGCAATGTCTGGGGAATCGCTCGAGCCACCGACAAGGAACCTTGGGAGTGATGACCCTTGGTTTCCAAGTCTGAAGGCTTGGGGACCTGAGCTTGTCGAGTCTAGATGCATTAGCGAACCCCAACCTCATGCATCCATATTAGAGTTGCCTAGGGTAGAGTCGACCTTACCCTATTAGGGACACGATTCACGAGGGGAGGGATCCAACCCCTCTTTCCTTATCTGCCTTCGTTGCTTTATTGGCCAACGTGTTATGTGATTATGTGCTGAACTAACGTTTTCTTGTTTCTTGTCTTTTGCATTCACAAACGTTAGGAAATAAGAGGTCTGGCATGATCCTCTTTTAGGACCTACCCTTATAGATAGGCTATTGCACGTTTAGAAATTTCGGTATATTTTGTTCATAAATTAATAATGCCATACCATTTTAGGCTTACCCTGGCAAATAAAGGATTCCTGAGGTCACGTTTCATTTTGAATTGCATTTTTCCTGCTTTAATAAATGGCATCATGCATAAACCCTAGAAAGGGAATGCCACATAGGGAATCCCGTGTTTAGGAATAAGCCACCTTGTGTCTCGGATACTTAATCCAGTGAGACTTGCACGTTTACATTTTGTACCATCCAAAGGGGTAGTGCACAAGGTAAGGTAGGATCCGATCATTTTCATAGAGTGATCTTTGGAATATGAGCATCTAATAATCACTTTTTGCCCATTTTATAAAAAATTGGTAAAAATCCCTTGCGTGAAGGACATTAATTTGAAGAAATTCACAAATGATTCCTCCTATTGAGACGATAAATAAATTGAGGCCAACATTTGATTTTTAGAAGGTCATAGACTAATGCACCTCAATACTTTTGAAATAACCAATGGCCGGACAATTCAACCAATCCAGTTTGCCAATTCATTCAATAAATCATCAATTCATTTGACCAATTTACCCTTTTTAGAGTCACCTAGTCGATTTTTGAATAAATCATCAATTCATTTGACCAATTTACCCTTTTTAGGGTCATCCGGTCAATTTTGGAATAAATCATCAATTCATTTGACCAATTTACCCTTTTTGGGGTCATCCAGTCGATTTTGAACAAATCATCAATTCATTTGACCAATTTACCCTTTTTAGGGTCACCTGGTCGATTTTTGAATAAATCATCAATTCATTTGACCAATTTACCCTTTTTAGGGTCATCCGGTCGATTTTGAATAAATCGTCAATTCATTTGACCAATTTATCCTTTTTAGGGTCATCCGGTCGATTTTGAACAAATCTTCAATTCATTTGATCAATTTACCCTTTTTAGGGTCACCTGGTCGACTTTTGAATAAATCATCAATTCATTGGACCAATTTACCCTTTTTAGGGTTACAATAAATCATCAATTCATTTGACCAATTTACCCTTTTTAGGGTCATCCGGTCGATTTTTGAATAAATCGTCAATTCATTTGACCAATTTACCCTTTTTAGGGTCATCCGGTCGATTTTGAATAAATCATCAATTCATTTGACCAATTTACCCTTTTTAGGGTCACCTGGTCGATTTTTGAATAAATCGTCAATTCATTTGACCAATTTACCCTTTTTAGGGTCATTTGACCAATTTACCCTTTTTAGGGTCATCTGGTCAATTTTGAATAAATCGTCAATTCATTTGACCAATTTACCCTTTTTAGGGTCATCTGGTCGATTTTGAATAAATCGTCAATTCATTTGACCAATTTACCCTTTTTAGGGTCATGTGACCAGTTTACCCCTTTTAGGGTCATTTGACCAATTTACCCTTTTTAGAGTCATCTGGTCGATTTTGAGTAAATCGTCAATTCATTTGACCAATTTACCCTTTTTAGGGTCATGTGACCAATTTACCCTTTTTAGGGTCGTTTGACCAATTTACCCTTTTTAGGGTCATCTGGTCGATTTTGAATAAATCGTCAATTCATTTGACCAATTTACCCTTTTTAGGGTCATTCGGCCGATTTTTGAATAAATCACTAATTCAATTTCATTCATTTGACCAATTTACCCTTTTAGGGCGATCTGGTCAATTTTGAATAAATTCTCGATTTCATTCAATTCATTTGACCAATTTCATTTTTTAGGATGATCCGGTCCGTTTTGAATAACATTCTCAATTTCATTTGATCAAGTTCCTTTTTTAGGATGATTCGGTCAATTTTGAGTAAGTTTTTAAATTTCACTCAATTCATTTGACCCGTTTCCCTTTTTAGGGTAATGCGGTCGATTTTAAATAAATTTCATTCAACCCGTTTGACCAATTAGAGTTTCAATGTCGTATTTCAAAATGGAAAACCTAGTCGATTTTGAGAGAAACATCCATTGCATCCAGCCATTTGATCAGTTGGAGTTTTGACCCGTGCTTCACTGAGAAAAGTTGTCAAAACGAATTCCAATCTCTTCGATAGGAAGTTTGTCAAGGTCAAACCCGTGCGTTTTTGCAAGTTCTTGTATCGATCAAAAGTGATCAATCCCTTCGGACGAGATCCTCATTTTGACAAACGTCTCTTCTCATTCCAATGGGCCAAATTTTTCAAATTATTTTTCACTCCATAAGCTGATTGGATTCATCAGGTATGGTATAGTGCATACCCTAGAGGATTGCATTTTCATACTAGGCCTACCTTTGGCATAAAAGGGTTCCCCCATAGGACATGCATACCGATTTTATATTCTTGTTTACTAACTCGGGGTATTTTTCTTTTGTTTTCCCTCTCCCCTGCATTCATAAAAAAGGTTTCAATAAGATGAAAATATTTCCCTATATTGGATAACAATTTTTGATCCGATAAAGTTGGAAAGTATTATTTGATTATTGGGCAGATCCAACAATGGAAACCTGAAAGATCCATCTGAAAGCTCTAGGCTAAGAGCTTCTAAGAGATTTCATAATTGTTTTCAAGGAAAATTCTGTATATTTGACTTGTTAATATATTTTTGTGTCAAAAGAAAAGGAGATGAAAAGTGTATATGTGGAGCTCTTTACAAGTTTCTCTCTTCTCATTTGTATCATAATTGAATGAGAATTTTTTTTTCAGCAATAAAATTTTTGGACAATTATTGTTTTGTGTATATTCATGTACATTTTATTCTTTATTCTTACTCATTGGAGATTTCATGATGAATTTTGAGAAATAAAACTAAATTGAGGTTTTTTCAACCTCCAGCTTGAAAATTCACAAGTGTATGCTTCCTAAAATCCTTACGTACACTTGATTGGTGATCCGAGCTATACAATAAGAGTGCTCAAAAAATTGAAAGAGGTCACTCAAAAGGCCCCGTGTGATACCTTTTTCCTTCACTTAACCCCAAAATAAAATCAGTCACATTGATTGATGAATCGCAAGTTGGGGCAATTCTTGCTTGAGAAATGTCCACTGTGTCTAATTATATTCAACTCACATCTAAGTGAAAGCAAAAATGTGCATTATTCTTGTTTGTTTTGAAAATTTGGAATGATACTTTGAGCATTCGTTTCTCTACCTATACACATTTTATCATTTGCTCTCCCATTTGTGCCTTTGAAAGAATAATTTCGTTTCAAATAAGAGCCCTAATGATCACTACCCTTCATTGGAAAATTTTCAAATATCAAAAAGGGAATGAATTTTCAATGACCATTTCATTACTTTGGTTGTCATAAGGGGTAAGAATGATGCTTTGGCCATCATTTCTTCAATCTAAACACCATTTATCCCTTGTGTCCCCGTTTGAGCCAAAAAATTTGTAGATTCTTTTCAAGTGCACATATGATCGCACCCCACATTGGGGAGGGAGATTGGAAAACTTTTCAGAAGAAAAAAACAAGAAAAAAAGAGAAAAGCAAAAAATGCTAAAAGAAAAGAAAAGAGGGAATCACAAATTGGAGAAATTTGAATCTATTTGGGCTTCAATTTTGGAAAAAGGGAAAAAGGAAGGGTTTTGTCCGACGAACCACTTATGGAGAGTCTTCCTCAGTTAATTAATTCAGATACATGCAAGAAATTTCGCATTAATGAAAGTTTCATTTCAGAGTTATTGTAAGGAACGGATTAATAGTCAGGCCCTCTTCTTTTCCAATCAAACATTCTATCCCTAGTTATCCCTTTTGAGCTTTCAAAATAAAATACTTCATTTGGCAACCCCTGAGAATCGCAAACCCTACACTGGGGCAAGTTTGAGTTGAAAATGAAAATTTCAAGAAGTGAAAAAGTGAAAAGCCACAAAATCAAAAGACAAAAGAAAAGAGAACCTCAGTTCAAAAAATAAACTGGGGCAAATTTTGTGAAAGTTCAAAGAACGGCAAAAGGCCGAAAAATCAAAAGAAGAAAGAAAATGAAAGAGAAAAGCCTCAATTGAGCATAAATTGGGGCAAAGTTCTGATTTACCCCTAAAATAGGGTTGGCAACAATGCGATCTCAGATTCTTCAAACCATTTTTAAAATCTGCCTTCAAACCTTAACTTTTCTAAAACACCATACCTGACCCCATTACAAAAGCCGAAAGTCCTGACTTCCGTTCTTTGCAATGGCCCTGTCAAGAAAATTTCTGATGTCGGAAAATTTTAGCTGTATTTCTGAATTGCCTGGGTATGGGGTTGACGCTACTCACCAGGTGAAAATCCACCAAGTTGAGGGAAAGGGAAAGAGGCAAAAAGCAAAGCAAGAAAAGTAAATGCAAGAAAATGCAGAAAAATTCGACGCTGAAGTCCCTGGTGAATGATGAGAAAAAATGCAAACAAAGTCTGAGGTTTTTCTTTGGGTTCCAACATAGGGGCAATTTTGAAAAATGTGATCTTCGGTGCAATGTCCTTGAAAATCTTATTCTTTAACTATCGTTTCCAAGCCACATTACAAGCTCATAAAGTCCATCGTTGACTTATTCCTTCATGATAATCCAAAGTGAGGATTATGCTCATAAGAAATCCATCAATCATTTGTGATCATAAGGGTATAACCCGCTTCCACATGTTTAGCTATCACTTCTGTCCATACGTTGCATGCCTAGAAAGCTTGTATGTTGACTAAGTTTTCTTGAAAAATAAGGGTGACAAACTCTTTGCTTTCACTAAGATGTGGTATTGAAGGAATTACAATTTTGGGCACAAGAACCAAACAAATCTCGTCTTCTCATTTCCCTTAACTCCCTCAAAAATCAGATCACTAGATTGCTCCAGAAAAATGAGCCAATAAGGAATGGTGACCCATTACCCAAAGCATTGATGCTAAAGTGAGGAAGAAATATTTGGTAATTTGGCATTATTTTGAGAAATTCATCATGAAATTTGTTATATGAGTTTAAGCAAGACATTTCAATTTCCTTCACATGCTATGTTAGGAAAAGCAATTGCTTACTTTGTTCAAATAAATGGAGAGTCATTCAAAACAAATTTTTTGCAATTAAATAGGCCCACATTGAGGCAAATTTTCATGTGAGAGATTTTGCAAAATAGCCCACACTGGGGCAAAATTTTTTGTAATACATTTGAGGATGTCAAATCAATCACGCTGTTCTTTCCAAATAAGAAATTTGAATGCATGTCATACTTTGGCAAGCCCCCTGTGCAGGTACTCATAGTTGAAATCAACGAAAGAGCATTTGGTGATGTGGAAGGCCGATGCCGGAAAAAGAGAAGAAAGAAGGGAAAAGGGCCCTACACTTGGGGCAAATTATTTTTGAAAAGATTCTAAAAAAAGAAAAGAAAAAATCAGAAAATTTCAAAAGTCAAAAATCAAGTTCAAATTCTTGTTTCTTGGAAAATCAAATTTAATTGATTGTTTCTTGGCAAATCAAATTCAATTTCTTGACCAATTGGATGGTAGGACTGGGTTTTATCCCACTGACCATTCGCAAGTTCACGTTGGGCCTGGACTTTGTGCCGCCAACATTCCAAACATCACGTTGGGCCTGTACTTTGTGCCGCCAACATTTCAAAAGTCAAGTTGGGCCTGAGTTTCGTGCCGCCAACATTCTAAACATCACGTTGGGCCTGGACTTTGTGCCACCAACATTCCAAAAGTCAAGTTGGGCCTGGACTTTGTGCCGCCAACATTCCAAACATCACGTTGGGCCTGGACTTTGTGCCGCCAACATTCCACAAGTCAAGTTGGGCCTGAGTTTCGTGCCGCCAACATTCCAAAGATCAAGTTGGGCCTGAATTTTGTGCCGCCAACATCACATCACGTTGGGCCTGGATTTTGTGCCGCCAACATTCACAATATCACGTTGGGCCTGGATTTCGTGCCGCCAACATTTCATTGGACAGGCTCGGGTTTAATTCCACTGACCAATTCATCACACTGGGGCAAATTTTTGGATAATTCTCCAAGTAAACTCTATACAGTTTCTGCATACATACCAACATTTCATTTTCATCGCCACTGGAGCTGAGGTTTGTCCCTCCAGTGAGCTTTTCATGATCATAGCCACTGGAGCTGAGGTTTGTCCCGCCAGTGAGCTTTTTCATGATCATAGCCACTGGAGCTGAGGTTAGTCCCGCCAGTGAGCACTTCATGTTCATAGCCACTGGAGCTGAGGTTTGTCCCGCCAGTGAGCTTTTCATTTTCATAGCCACTGGAGCTGAGGTTAGTCCCGCCAGTGTGCATTTCATTTTCCCCGCCACTAGCCGTGGGTCAGTCCCACTAGTGTGCATTTTCGTTTGTTCAGCCACTAGCCGTGGGACTGCCGTGGGTCAGTCCCACTAGTGTGCATTTCGTTTGTTTAGCCACTAGCCGTGGGTCAGTCCCACTAGTGAGCATTTTCCTTTCGTTCGCCACTAGCCGTGGGTCAGTCCCACTAGTGCGCATTTCATTTTGTTTAGCCACTAGCCGTGGGTCAGTCCCACTAGTGAGCATTTTCCTTTCGTTCGCCACTAGCCGTGGGTCAGTCCCACTAGTGCGCATTTCATTTTACTTAGCTACTAGCCGTGGGTTAGTCCCACTAGTGAGCATTTCCTTTTTGCACCGCCACTAGCCGTGGGTTAGTCCTACTAGTGAGCGTCCCATGAATTTAAGTTTTATTCGGGCCAGTCCCATGATTTTCATTTTGTTCGAGCCAGTCCCATGATTTAAATCTTATTCGGGTCAGTCCCATGATTTTAAGTTTTATTCGGGCCAGTCCCATGATTGAAAGCTTATTCGGGTCAGTCCCATGATTAAAAGCTTATTCGGGCCAGTCCCATGATTGAAAGCTTATTCGGGTCAGTCCCATGATTTTAATTTCTGTTCGGGTCAGTCCCGTTTAATTTCTGTTCGGGTCAGTCCCGTTTAAATTCTTGTTCGGATCAGTCCCGTTTAATTTCTGTTTGGGTCTGTCCCGTTTAAATTCTGTTCGGGTCAATCCCGTTTAAATTCTTGTTCGGGTCAGTCCCGTTTAATTTCTGTTCGGGTCAGTCCCGTTTTAATTCTTGTTCGGGTCAATTCCGTTTAATTTCTGTTCAGGTCAGTCCCGTTTAAATTCTGTTCGGGTCAGTCCCGTTTAAATTCTGTTCGGGTCAGTCCCGTTTAAATTCTTGTTCGGGTCAGTCCCGTTTAATTTCTATTCGGGTCAGTCTCGTTTTAATTCTTGTTCGGGTCAGTCCCGTTTTAAATTCTGTTCGGGTCAGTCCCGTTTAAATTCTGTTCGGGTCAGTCCCGTTTAAATTTCTGTTTGGATCAATCCCATTTCTCAACATTTTGATATAGATGTCAATCCTCATTTCAGAAGCGTCCATTGCAGCCGAATAATACAGGTAAGTATTTGGTGTCTAATTCTTTGTCTCAAGTTTTTTCAAAACTCAGACAAAGAGGGGCAAACTGTAGACACCAAATTTTTGGTGTAATTTTCATTTTTAGTTTTTTATTTGTCGTTTTTGTTTTTTAGTTTTTAGTTTTTAGTTTTATTTTTATTTTTAAGTTTTAACATAGAATTTCTTGAAAAAAAAGGGGAAAAGGAAAAGAAAAAGCATTCAAAAAAAAATATATGATTTAGTCATTTTTGTTTTATTCATAGAGTTTCTTGAAAAAAAAAAAAGGGAAATTGATTCGCGGCATGCAAGCTGCTGCGACTTGCAAAGTGAAGACTCGGATGAGCACTTAGCTGCAAATATATCAGAAAGGGCTGGGGTTTAGGTTTTGGGGGCTCCCATATAAATAGAAAAAGAAAGGAGAGCCGCAAGGAGGAGAGAGTTTTGGAAAGAGAGGACGGCTGAAAGGCTAGAGAAAAAGGCAGCTTTGAGGGAGTGGCTAGAAAAGTGGACGGCGGAGAGTAAAAAATCAGGAGAGCTGCAAACAGAAAAGAAAAGACGGTGAAGAGAAAAATAAGAGAGGGGAGCAAAACAGAAAACTGGGAGCAAGAGTGAGGGAGTAACGACAAGAGGTTCTCGGATGAGGATCGGAAAGAAAGGAAAAAGGGAGGAAATTGGTTGGACGGCTAAAAACGGAGATAGCTGAGCCGAGAGCAAGAGGGAAGAGAGAAAGGGGGCATCGAGTGACAACCCAAAAAGCTAGGAAAACTCAGATTGGAGAGGATTGAAACCGAGACTGGGCAAGTGCTTAGCGGCAAGAAGGAAAAATATCTAGAGCAAGAGTGAAAGGGAAAGCTGACCGAAAGCAGAGAGAAAATTTGGAAAGGGGAGAAACCCAAGCAAGGAAGAAGGGAGATTGTGTTTTTGGCTGGGTTCGGGGTTTGTTCAAACGAGTTCTTCTGTTCCGTTCATCCGTTGGAAAGTACCTTATATCAAGGTAAAAATCACAGCTTTGTTTGCATTTCTGCTGGTAAAGATGTTTCCTTTTTCTGTTTCTTTTGCTTACCTGAGATGTTTAATGGTGGAGGGGGAAGCTTTCTCTGGTTTTCGATGATACCATCACTGGTTTCATTAGAAACACAAATTCATTACAGTTGTTTTTCTTTTCCCTCTGTTCTCGTATGTTCATTCATGTTTTACTTTGTTTTAATGGTCACTGGTTCGTGTATTTACTGATTGCGGTTGGCTTTGATATTTTTCTGGTGATTATGGCATCTGACCTTTGTCCTTAGAGCCTTCATGTTTAGGCAAGACACACGGTTGTTAGAGTTCTAAGTTTAGTTTTAGAATTGGCTGCAGCAAGTTTTAAACTTTCGGTTCTTATTGCAGTAGATTTTCCTCTTTTTGGGTTGTTAAGTTGCAGTTGGCTTGACCTGTTTGATTTTGTTCATTGCCTGATTATAATGCCGTGAATAATATCTGTTTTAAAGCTGCATTTAGAGAAATCATTAGCTTTGACATTAAGAGGACATGAATCATGCATTTTGGTGTTTATCAAGTCTTGTTTGAGTGTAGTTAATCGTACCTGGAAAATTGCAGCAGTTTCTCTTCTCAAATGTTAGCATGTTTTCTAGCTCATCTTTTTGCATTTTTTTGTCCTTAAGTCTGTTAGATTTCTATCTACTTTTGTCGTAAATATCTGCACTTTGTGTTGAATGGGTGAAGATACGTTTGGATCCTGGGCAGGAATGTTTGTCTCGGTTGAAAAATTCAGAACAATAGCTTCAGATTGCAGATTTGTTTTTCTTTCTTTGTAGTATTCGAATGACCACTTTGCCTGGATTTCTTCCATCTAATTGATTTGTTAAGTGATGTTTAACCATGCTTTAATGGAAGCAATCTCAAAGTTGTTGTATGGAATCTGTTTTGCCGAAATTGAAAGAAGTTTGCGCATGAAAATTTTCCAGCACTTATATAATCACTTGCCAAGTTTTTTTTTTAGTCTATTTTTAGATGTTGAAGTTATGTACTTGGTGGTTTAATTTAGAGTTTTGGTTTTGTTTGAGAAAGTTTGATCAAAAATTGCCTGGGGACATGAATTTGCAAACAGAAAAGTGCAGCAATTGTTTGTTTCTTGTTGTAGAATGTTATCTTACGTTAGTCTGCATGCATGCAAAATAATTCTGAAAATTGCCCTTTGACCCCTTGGCTTCTAACTAATGCCGCTATGACCCAACCAATTGAATAATTTCTTCAATCTGGTCCTTGGAAGTTTTAACTATACAACTTCATGGCTTGTTTCGTTTCAATTAACTATCATGCTTTGTCAATTGCACTTAAGTCATGACTTTAGAGGCTTTGTGACCAAATGAGCTCGTGTTTGCCTATTTTCTTTAATTTCTTCAAATAAATTGGTACATTGACCATTTCTTTTTATTTTTGAGAGGATAATAAGTGATTTCACTCAATTTAAGGCACCATTCCAAGGAAGGTATAATTTCTTTCATCCCTTTTGTCTCTTCTATGTGATCCAATGTGCTAAGTGTGAATCGCATGCCTAATTTGCTTTCATTACCATTCTTTAGTTCCATTATTTCATTCATTCTTGCTTTTATTAAATTATTCTTTTAAATGGGGTATGTGTACACCTCTTGGCTTGTAATAGATAGGGCTGTGGCGAGCAATTTGGTCCATTTTCCCTTTCCCCTTTTGTTTTAGTTAGTGAATGTAATAGGTTCATTAGCTTGGTTGCATGCCTACGTGTTAAGTGTTAATTTGCTTTGTTAGGACCTTGCATCTAGTCGAGCATGCTAAATGTTATGTGCTATGTGTTTATGAGTGTTTGGCATGTCTACTCGCTTTCCATAGTCATGAATGAATGTGATGGATGAATGTACGTTTCCGCTAGTCCAACGCTAGTCGGAATTCATAGAATGGGCTAGTCCAACGCTAGACCCTTAGGGATTTCCCCTCGTTAGTACATGTTTGCATGTTCATTACATGTCATGCATTCTTTTTAGTTTTATCATTTTTTGCATGCCCCTCGAACCCCTTTTCCCTCCATTTTAGGATTTTTGCATTTCATGCTAGTTATAGGGTTCATTTGCTTGAGAGTCCCCTTAAATATGGGATATAGACGAGTGTGGCTTTTTCTAAGCCTTAGCACGCTTGTATTCCCTCTATAAAAGGGCAAATTGAGTCACGATTTAGGTCTCCCCGTACCCAATATGCATGAATTCCCTAGGCTCATGTATTTTTAAATCCACTCTACCATTTTATACCCTCATCACACTTTCATTTTTCCTCCCATTTTGCACACGTGCACCTTTATGTTTCTTCACTTGCACACGAACACTTTTATCATCACTTGCACACATGCATTTCATATTATCATTTCACATACCGTACCTTGCCCACTCACGTGCACATTTTCATTTACATATTTATTGTCTTTTATTACTTTTTCAAACTCATATCCTCACATTGCATACATGCATTCCATTCACTTGCATCCCACTCGCATTATTCGTGACTTCTTCAAAGGATCGTTATTGGGTTTCACAATTAATGTGATTGGCACCATTCAATCTTTGAAGAGAAATTTCCCCCAATACCCCTAGGTCTAGGGTTTGCATTCATGTAGTGCATCCAAATGTAATAAATTCTTTGGTTAAAACAAGAAAATCTTTGATTAAATCATGCAACTAGCCTTGGCTAGGTCAAAGGGGTGCCTTGGATTTTATCCTTGCCTTCCCCTTTGTCAAATGTGACTCCCGAACCTTTTTCTTTGGTTTACGTGGACTAGGAGTCGTTTAAAAGGGGTTTCTTACTACTTTTTCCTATTTTTTCTTTAAAAATTCACTTTTTGGTGACTTGGTACACCTTAACTCATTACCAAGTGGCGACTCCAATTTTTATTTCAAAAACCCTTTTTAAACTATAATTTTGGGTCAAATCGTCGCATTCTCAACCCCCCATTTAGACCCATTTTTTCTTTTAAATCACAATTCATTTTCCAATCACAAAAAATACATTTTTTAAACCATTTATTTATTTATTCAAAAATGGGGCACGACAATAGGCTAACAGTCAGGATTAAGAAAATGGATGAATGAAAAGTTTGGAAGAGATGCGTATAGAAATAGAAGTTCTTCACAAGGAGTTGGAATTTCAAACTAAATTGGTTGAATTCTGGGAAGAAAAAAAAAAAAGGTCGAGAACTTAGGGTTGAAGATGGGATCCAATGTTGATCGCCAACTTGAGATATTAAAAGTTGTGAGATTTGGGTGAGTGAAAGGAAATATTTGATGGCTTGAATGAGCCTAACGATTAAGGACCGGATGTTATATTTGGAATGGACGCTTGAGGCTATATATACATAGATTATTGAGATTTGAATGATGAGACTATTAAGAACAAATACTCCATAGTCTCACATAAACGAGAATTATAATCAAGGGTCAAGAGCAGTGAATAAGGGATTTAAAGTAGAGTTACTACCAACCGGGAATCCTAGAAACTGATGTGCTTAACCACTTCCAATTCAAGATGGGGATGCTTGAATTTTCAGTTATGCCAATTGGGTTGACTAATGTATTAGCAGCAATTATTGCATTAATGTATCAAGGTTTTAAATCGTAATATGATTAATCTGTGATGGCATTTATTGATGATGTATTGATATATCCTAAAGTTTGAGTAGATCATGAAAAAAAAATAAATAAATAAAAAATACCTGATGGTAGTTTTACAAACTCCGAGAGAACGCTAACTTTTGTTAAGTTCAATAAATGTGAGTTCGATGGGAAGAAATAGCCTTTCTAAGTTATATAATATCTAAGAAAGAAATTGTTGTTAACTCAGGTTAAGTGGAAGCTGTTTAAGAGGAAATGACCAGAAAATCCTACCGAAATTTGGAGTTCTTAGAGGTAGTCGAATATTACCTTGGTTTGATTAGGGACTTCTAAGGATACGAGACTTGGCAAGTTATTTGAGATTTTAAATGTGAGGAAGAATTTGAAGGTGAAAATCGTTTAACCAGTGCACTTGTGTTGGCTTTACCGAGCGGATGAGGTGATTTTGTGATTTATACAGATGGTTCAAAGGATGGTTTAGAATGTATATTAATAATATATGATGAGATGATTGTATATGCCTTCTGAAAGTTAAAATTTCCCGAAAAAAAGTAACCAACTCATGATTTGGAGTGAGTTGGAAAATGTAAGTCAATGATTGATCTGATAGGCTTAACCATGAAGGGAATGATATTGTTCTAAGTATGAATTTCGAGGATGAAATTCCTTTCAAGAAGGGGAGGATGTGAGGACCCGAAAATTTTCTTATTTTTATAGAATATTACTGGAATATTTAAATGATTATTCACTCATTTTCTTCGAATTATTTATTTCGACCATTTTAAATCCATTTATATGGAATGACGCCTCTTTATATTTTTAAAGCGTTTTGTTGAAAAATTCGCTTTTCGAAAATTTGTTTAGTCCGGAACGACGGGTGCACGTTTTTCTAGGCTATACTTGAATCGGGAGTGCATTAATATTGGAGAATTAAGAACGATCAATAATAGATTAAGAAAGGTTAATGGAGGAATTAATACTCAATTCACGTGAGGACTCGTAAAATTATTATTTGTAAAAACCCCTAATTTTGGCTCAATTAATTATCTATTTGGATTTTTGTCCCGAATATTATTTTCTATCCTTATTAGACCTAAGTACATGGTTTTATAGCTTCGTTATATTTTTAAAATATCTCGTTTCAAAAATTATTTTTTTATAAGTTTGTTTAGTGAAAAGGTGAAAACGTGTCCAAACACTTTAGCCAATTGGGAATAAAATAAGTTCAAAAATTTGAGACATATATAATGGTCCTAAAATAGATAATTTTAGGTTTAAGCACACAAGTGATAGCTAGTGGTATGATCGTTATAAGAATTTCTCGAAGGTTTCATTTTAGTGCGCCTAAATTGGAAATACGTGTTTTCACGTGCACGCTTAATTGAGGGACTTTGGACAATTATTTTGGGACAATTAAGAATGAATAATATTTATATGAATATAAGTGCCCTAGAGGTTTAGTGCACTAGTACAACAAACTTAAGGGAAATTGAACACAAAACGCGCGAGTAGGGCACTAGTTGCAATTAAATTTTACGTCCTTAAAATATTAGACGTCAAGCGTCTTTTGTACGCAAAGGAATCAGAACCACATTTCAGTTCTTCTAGCTGCAATGGACGGATAGCTTGCAGCCGCAGCTCTTCACCATTTCCTTCTGCAAAGCTCACAAAAATCACTACCAAACCTCCATAGATTCAACCAAAACTTCACATACGTTTGGCTCATCACTTGGACAATCACTTGGATAAAGAAGGAGCTGCACACTCACGGTTTTTCTTGGGACTTTTGGACACCAGAATCTGACCTTTTAGCACACAAGTAAGGTAACCATGATCCACTCTTCAAATCTAGTTCAATGAAGGCTAACTTACACTTAAGAGCTTGATTATGCTTATGGATAGCTTATTATTGTTGGAAATTGTTAAATGTGGGCTCTATGAACTCCCACTTTGAGTTGATGGCTGTAATGATGTTTGATGATGGTTTTATTGTTGAATTAGTGCTTAAGGAAGTAGATTAGAGGTGCATTATCGCCAGAAACTGTATTGAGCTCTTGAAGCAAAAAGTTCCCATTTTACCCCTGCTCTGTTCGGTCACTTTAATGCAGAAATTTGAGGATTTAATGGCTTGATTGTGTTGTTTATATGTTGTAGTAGTTGTGTAAAAATTTTCATTGAAAAATATTGAGTTTTGGTTGGTCAAACGAATTTATTCCCAAAGCTAGTAATCTGGAAAACGGTTTCGTCGTAATCCAGACCACTATTCGTATTTCATCCTTAACTCCGTACTCCGATGTCGAAATCAAGTGCCGTTAGCGGCATTTGAAACTAGACGTTTCCATCTTTCCAATGGTATATAATTCACATTCTGGTTCCATGTGTGTGAACCGCACCACTCATCTGAATTCAGCTGCCCTGTTTCGCCGTTCTGCCGAAATGATTTGATGATGCTGCAACTTTAGGCTTAATTTCGAGCTAGTTACATGCTGAAACTTAAAACAATTTCTTCTGTGAAATTATAGTCCTATGCATGTATTTTCTAACACTATCAACCATACTCAAATCCGAGTTAAATTGAGTGAGTTATGATCAAAATACGGTGACTGTTTTGTTCTTGAAAGCCTTGGATTTGGACAGATTTGACGTGACATTTGTGGTAATCTTACTAAATGAATTTCTTGATACTAAACACCTACCAAATATACCATGAATGTTTCTTAAACTTTCCTTTCATATATGAACCATGGTTGGAGGATTTTCTTAGCCAAACGATTGGATTTGGGAAGAAAAGGATTAAGGGCAGATTGCCATGAGAATTTTTCCAAATTTTGGTTGATTGGTTAACCACCTTCCCGAAGGTATTTTTCCACGAAATTTGATAGAGAAATACCCTTCATATAGGAGTACCATACTGCAAAATTTGGTGTCAATTCAAGTCCGTTTCGACACTTAACAAAAGGTCCAAAGTCGGAACCAAATCTGGAAATTTTTTAACAGTCTTGAATTTTTCCCAACTTTGAGCTACCATATCTTGGTGCTCGACACTCCAATTCTTGATCCGTTTGTTCTGTCCTAAACCTTACTTGCACCTCTAATTGAGCTATAAATTTCAAGGGCTGGTTTCCAACGAGTGAATTCTGCCGAATTTCCAAATTTAGCAAAAAACCAATCCCGGCTCAATCCTGGGTGATCTGGGACAGCAACTTTAAACTCATTTTTGAATACCTTCCATTTAGATTCGTGGAATAGTGTCTTCTAAGAACTTTTAGTAATTTCCAAGAGGTTTCCAACGGTATAAATTTTTCTAATTTTAGAGTTGTATCGAGTGAGATACGATTTTTCAAAGATCCATATCAAAACTGAAATTTTCCAACTTTCAAGGAAATAGAGATTTCCAAGAACTTTTTATTCTTTCGACATTATGCAAACATTTTAACCTCGATTTCCAAGATAAAAACCCAAATGCTCCTGTACTTTAAGAAACTCTAATTGAACATCGATTTACGAGTAATTGAGGTTCGATTTCGTGGAATTTCCTTAGATTGTACTAGTATACAATCTTCCTTGATAATTGGAATATATGAATGATAATACGTTATTATTTGCCCAGGCGCACACGAGGACCTTCAAGAGGATCCTACCGTGCACACTTGAACTTCCAGAAAATATTTCTTCTTGATTTGCTCGGTGAGTGTCAAGTGTATGACTACTTGAACTCTATGGACTTGATTCATGCTTGGCTTACCTGATTACATGCTTAGCCTACTTGGTTTTGAAAAATGGAGTCGAGTGTGTATTTTATCGCACTCGTTGTCATTTGAAATAAATGACTCATGTTTAACATGGTTTGCCTGATTTACATGACCTGAAATACATGCTTAGACCTGTCAAATGCTTGAATACATGATATGGTATGCTATGGCTGCATACGTCGTTGGAGTGAATCTCCTCGACACTTACATGACACATGGGGGACGCCCAAACTCATAGGCCGACCTTGGAACTTGAGCCGGCATGGGCCTGGTCAGGAACCTTGGTGAGTCATGAGAATTACATGATAAACTTGATCTATTTGAGAGATCTCGCTTGGCATACTCGTGAAGTATCGCCTTATAAATGTCGTGCGGGCCCGAAGCGGTGTATGGTGGACGGATGAGAAGTAAGTGGTGAACTACGGATATGAAAATATCAACCCGGTTGACGGAGAGTCATCACGGGGAGATATACGAATGATATCGGCAAAATGTGGAACTTAGCTCCTGAGAGCTTCTATATCCTTGAATTGTTTCTGGTTACATTTTATTGACATTATTAATTACTTGCAAGCTATTACTTGAATTGTTATTTGGTTGTTATCTGGACTACGTGTCTGCATGTGTGTTCTTGGCCTCACGAGCGTTTTTGCTCACCCTATAGATTTGTTTTCCTTAACAGATTTGAACTCGGAGGCGTACTGGGAAAAAACCTCCTGATGAGTTTTTGTTTAGGATTTCTATTATATTTTGGCTATGCCCTTGGTTTTGGGTTGTACTTTTGGAATTGAAATGTAACTTTTGGGGCGTGAGGTATATTTGAAAATTATAATGTACTTTGAACACCCGACGTGCGGGCTGGATAATGGATGACTATTGTTAAGGTTGAACGCTTTCGCATTTTCTGTATTTACGTTATTTACGTGTGTAGGGTAGAGCGATGATAAGCTTGAATGGAATTACTTGAGTCCTGGCGAGAGCTAGGCAGGCGTCCCGCGGATACCCTTTGGTTCGCCTTAGGGAGAAGTGGGGGCGTCACAGTTGGTTTCAGAGCCATATGCCGACAGTTGGGACTTTAAGACCTTCGTCTGGAAAAGCCCCGAGCCTCTCGTTCGTGAAGAGTCACGAAGCGAAACTCTCCGTAGGGGATGCCCGCGTGCGGGTGGCAAGTTGATAGGTACCCCGTGATGTGACCCTGAGAACTGTCATAGTTAGTATCAGAGCATAGGCTTTAGATCTTGTAGTGTATCCTAGGCTTAAGGTTTAGGATGCCTGACTGTGGGATTAATTTGAATATTATGTGAACTAGAGGGTCTATTGTATCCTACGGGTTAAAGAAATTGGTTACTTGAGAGTTTCTTACTTGGGACTTATAGAAATAAAAATTGAGGAATTAGCTGATGTTATATTGAAGAAAAATATGGGATGAGAGATTAGTAGTGAAAGATTGGACGAATTTGAATTATTATTATACTTGTAAGTGTGGAAAGAAGTGAGACAATTATTAGTGTTGGCTAAAGCAGATAAGAGACCGAGATTTGATGGTCAAACTCCATGTATCGTGATTGTGAACCCAGATGAAAGAGTTTCAAAGGTATAAAATGCATTTTCCTGCTCATTTACCTCCTAGAGAAATTATGCTTTGAAATTCTAAAGGAAAAATGGGGATATACTAGTTTTATTTTCAAACGATAATTGGAAATAATATATATATGCTTTAAGTATGTGTAATTCTTCGATTTTGGTAAATATGTGAATTTTACTTGAATTTCAATTTAAAAATTTGTGAATAGCTGATGAGTTTGTTGAAATTTTGTATGTGATGGGCTGATACAAGGTTAAAATTTTCTAAACTAGATTTTCCCCCTTGATTGTATACTGGTGTATTCTCACACTTGAATTCATCTATGCTTTACAAAAAAATAAATAAATAAATAATAATAATAATAAAAATATCTTGAATTTTCGGAAGAACGGCGAACTTATGTTTTTATAATGAAAATCTTGAACTTGATAAGATTTTTGTTACTTTAAATACTCTTCTTATCTTTTAAAATTCTTGGTTTTCAAGAAGGGTGAGCCTATCTTTAGGTGTACGGATTGAGGGAATTTTGAGATATAGAGTAACCGCATTCAAGAACACGCAGTTAGTGTGAATTGACTTGGTTTCCATTTGACACGTAAGTTAGCAAGTTGTACTTATTTCTTGGGTTTGAACTTGGAGCTTGAGACTTTAACTATAAAACCCTAAGACTAGTTATTCTTGGAGATGATGGTGCTCTGGTTGGTGGCTTGCTTATTAAAGATTTTGGACTTCGAATGGATAACCCTTTGGTTTCCGCTTGTGTTATGGTTTGATTGGATCTAATTTCGTAAAGGCATGTGATCTGATTGGAATTAGTGATATTCGGACCCATTGGTTTAATTAAGGACTTAGGAAGGGTGGTGCACGCCGTGAGATCTTTTGTATCCCGCTTGCATATACTTCTACATTTTGTGACCCTTAATTGCCTATATACAGTATTTGACACATTGGGCTTGTTTTGTGACTTCTTAACTCGTACTATAACCTTCGATACATGTAAAGAATCATGTCTTGATTCTAAATATTTTTGCAACTTGTATATGCATTAAGTTCTTTTATGATTAATTATTCCTTTTCTTGCGCTTATAGACTCCTATTAAGTATGGTAGCAGGAATAGGAAAAAGGGGTCGTGGCTGAGGACTTAGACAACCCTGTACTCGTGAGAAAAATTGATGGATAGTCTTATATAATTTAATGAGATTCTAGTACTGAATATGAATCGAGAAAAAAAACCAGAAGATTAGATCTACCAGTGTATAATGGATTAACCTAGTTGGGAACTTAGTGAGATTTTCCTGTGTGAAATTTTAATAACTGCTTTATACGTATATTATGATTGGTCCTGTGGCCATATTTCAACTTTTGTGAAAGTTTGAACTCCAAAAGTATTTCGTGGGTTTGGTGAGATGACCTGAACTCATTACCAATTTGTTCTACTTGAACAAAAGCGCTTTCAATTTTACTTGACTAATACTATACCCAGATTTACTTGTTTTACTTTTCACAAAATTTATATATATATATATATATATATATATGTGACGCCCCACATCTCTCCAAGGCGAACCAAAGGGTATCCGCGGACGCCTGCCCAGCTCTCGCCAGGACTCAAGCAATTCCATTCAATTTAAAACTGAACTAAACACTTCGAAGAGAGCAACATGAATACAAACAATGCGGAAGCGTTCGAACTTACCAAGTCACTTAACATGAAATCAGTACATCGGGTAATCATAATACAACTTTAAATCCTAAATACACGTCAGGGCCCCAAACTTTTACATTTCAATTCCAAAAGTACAACTCAAACCAGGGCCTAGTCAAAATATAGCAGGAGTCTTAACAAAAGTACAATCTCCATACTTCTCCAAGATTCGGTCCTGTTAAGGAAAACAAAACTATAGGGTGAGCTAAACGTTCGTGAGGCCAAGAACACACATGCAAGCACTTTGTTCAAATAGCAATCCCAAATTTAATAAATAAAACCATGTCCTTTCAATAATCAATCATTCGAACAGGAAAAGTAATCAGAAACAATTCAAGGATATAGTAGCTCTGAGGAGCTAAGTTCCACTCGCTCTGCCGATGTCATTCCTATACCTTCCCGCGTTGACCCTCCTGTCAACCGGGTCGGTATTTCCATTTCCGTAGATCACCACTTACTTCCCTCCGTCCACCGTACACCTCAAGGGCCCACAAGTCATTTATAAGGCGATACTCCACGAGTATGCCAAGTAAGACCTCACATTAGGTCGAGCTTATATATATCTCATGGCTCGCCCAAGTCCCCGACCAAGCCCATTGCCGGCTCGAGTCTTAGGTCGGCCTATGAGTTTGGGCGTCCCCCATTCATTTGAAAGTCGAGGAGATTCACTCCAACGACATATGTAATCATAACATAACATTGCATTTCATTCATTCATTCAATACATTTCATTCATTCAATACATTTCAATCATTCATTTGAAATTAGAACGAGTGCGATAAAGTACGCACCCGCCCTTATTTTTAAAACTTCCACAATTACCACAAATAAGCAAGTATCAAAGATTCACACACTTGACACTCACCGAGCAATTCAATAAGAATTATTTTCTGGGAGTTCAAGTGTCCACGGTAAGATCCTCTTGAAGGTCCCCTTGTGCGCCTGGCAATTAATAGCGGATAATCACACAAATAACCCACTTGTCAAGGAAGATTGTACACTAGTACAATCTAAGGAATATTTCACAAAATGAACCTCAATTACTCATCAATCGAGGTTCAACTTGCCTTTTATTAAGTACAATATTATTTGAGTTTTTATCATGAAAAGTGAGGGCAAAACGTTTGAATAATACTAGGAGAATTAAGAGTTTTGGAAAAACTCCTTTGCTTTGAAAATTGAGAAATTTCAGTTTTATCCTAAATCTTTGAAAATTCGAATCTCTCTCGATATAAGCCCAAAATTGGTAAACTTTATACCGTTGGAAACCTTTTGGAATGTGTTAAAAGTTCTTAGAAGACACCTTTCCACGAATCTAAGTGGAAAGTATTCAAAAATGAGTTTGAAAATACAGACTCGGCATACAAGGCAGAATTAAGTTGGATTTCGGCCAACTTTGAAAATTCGGCACGATTCATACGTTGCGAACCGGCCTCTGAAATTTGTAAATCAATTAGTGTTGCAAGTGAGGTTAACAACAAAGCAAGCGGATCAAGAATCGGAGTTTCGAGTACCGAGATACGGTAGCTCGAAGTTGGGGAAATTCAAGACTGGAGAAGAATTTCCAGATTTGAACCTCCAACACTAGAAATTTAATTAGGTATCGAAACGAACTTGGATTGGTACCAAAATTGGCAGTATTTTACTCCTATATGAAAGGTACCGTTCTATCAAATTTCAGGGAAAATGACCTTCGGAAACATAGTTAATTAGTCAACCAAAGTTCAGGAAAAATTCTAAGGCAATCTGCCTTTTGACTTTCATTTCCAATTCAAATCGTTTAACCAAGAAAGCTATCCAACCATGGTTCATTGGTGAAATAAAGGTCTAAAATACATCCATGATACCTTTGGTAATGGTTTAGCATCAAAATTTCAATTAATAAGATCACTCCCAAGTTTTTGTCCCAAATCAGTCCAAATATTATGTTTTTCCAGAACAGGGCAGTCCTCTTGTTTTAGTCACAACTCAATCAATTTAACTCGGAATGAGGCATGGTTTATGGCGTTAGAAAATAAAGTCATAGGACTAAAAGTTCACAGAATAAAATGTTCTGAAATTTGGCAAGCAACCAGCTCGAAATTGAGTCTCAAGTTGCTGCCTCTACAAACCATTCCAGCAAATCCGAGAGACAGGACAGCTATCTTAAAACGTTTGGTTCGGCTCACTCACAAAGAATCAGAACATGCATTTTATCTCAAATTAAATCCAGGAATGTCTAGTTTCAAACACCACCGACGCCACTAGATTTCGACACCCGAGGACAGAGTTATGGTCAAAATGCTACCGCTGGACAGGGTTACCCGAAAATAACTTTCCAGCTTGCCTAGTCCACGAATAAATTCATTTGCCCATCCAAACGTTATTGTTTTCCAATGAAAATTTTTACACATATAATATAACATATAAACATCAGGTTCATGCCAATAAATCATCAAAAATTGGCCTTATCATGGTCGAACAAAACAGGGGCAGTTTCAGAAATTTCTTATCATGACCTCAACCTTGAGTTTCCAACAATAATACTCCATAAATCCATCATTTTAACCACTAAACTACCATTAAATCCAACATTAATCCTCTAATCAGCAACAACAACCCAAGTGTGGGAATTCAAAGAGCCCACTTTCACATTTTCCAACCATATCAAGCCACCCATACACATGCAATAGCTTAAAAATGTATTTCTACCATCATAATCCAAGTTTAAGGTGTAGGATGAAGTTATACCTCCTTAGTGCCTTAACCCAGAAATTTTCGGTCCTCAAGAGCTCCAAGAAACCGTGAAATGCAGCCCTTTAGTTAGCTAAATCCAACCTCCAAGTAGTTTGCTAGGTGATCTTCAAGTTTTGTGAAGATTGGTTGAAGTTTTGGGTTGATTTGATGAACGAATTTGTGAAGCAAGAGAGTGAGAGGGAGGGAGGGTTGGCCGGCTGTTGGTGAGAGAAGAAGGAGTGAATTTTTGATCAAAATTAACTTCCAAGAGAAGATTAAATGAGTGGTGCACATTCACTCCAAAGTCAACTCACATTAGGGTGCGTTTGGCGCGATTTAGGCTCGATTTTCTCGCGTGTTTGGTTCACTAGTGCACTAAACCTCCAATGCATTTATATTCATGTAAATATTATTCACCCTTAATTGTTCCAAAATAAGGGTCTAAAGTCCCTCAAATAAAGTCGCGCGTGTGAAAACGCGTACCGTCAATTTTAACGCTATAACGCGAAACTTCCAATAAATTCTTATAACGATTGCACTACTAACTATCACTTGAGTATTTATTCATAAGATTACCTATTTTAGGACTATAGTACAAGTCTCCAATATTCCAAGTTTATTATGCTCCTACGCGGATAAAATCTCCAAGCACTATTCACTATTTTTACTAAACGTACTCCAAAAAATTAATTTTTGAAACGAGTCATTTTAAAAATATAACGAAGTTATATTGCCATGTATTTAGATCTAAGAAGACTAGAAAATATTCCTTGGGATAAAAATCCAATTAAATAATTTATTAAGACATAAATTAGGCATAAAATAATAGTTTTTACGAGTCCTCACATCCTCTCCCCCTTAAGAAAATTTCGTTCTCAAAATTTACCTTGGTTGACGAACAAGTCTGGATACTTCTCTCTGATTGTCTCTTCAACATCCCATGTTGCTTCCTCTACTCCGTGGTTTTTCCATAGAACTTTCACTAGTGGTATCTGCTTGTTCCTCAATTCTTTCACCTTTCGATCCAGAAGTTTTACCGGTCTCTCCTCATAGGTCAGGGTTTCATCGATCTCAATATTCTCCGGTTGTAAAACATGAGAGGGGTCTGGATGATATTTCTTAAGTATGGACACATGAAAAACGTTATGAATTCGAGATAAACTCGGTGGTAATTCCAGCTTGTAGGCTACATTCCCAACTCGTTGAATAATCTTATATGGCCCTACAAACCTTGGTTGTAGCTTCTTCCCTTTTCCGGACATCAAACTTGCTTTTAAAGGCGTAATCTTAAGAAATACCATATCTCCAACAGTGAACTCCAAATCCTTTCTCCGATTGTCGGCATAACTTTTTTGTCTACTCTGAGCGGTTTGAATCCTTTGCCGTACCAATTTTACCTTTTCATTAGCCTCCTCAATCCAAGATACAGTAGTCGGGTCTAAAATTTTTCGTTCGCCTACTTCCTCCCAACAAATTGGGGATCTACACTTCCGACCATAAAGTGCTTCGTATGGAGCCATTTGAATAGAAGAGTGGAAACTATTGTTATAGGCAAATTCCACTAAAGTAAAAAACTTACTCCAACTCTCTCCAAAATCCAGCACACAAGTCCTTAACATGTCCTCAAGGGTCTGAATTGTTCTTTCCGATTGTCCATCAGTCTAAGGATGATAAGTGGTACTAAAGTTTAACTTAGTCCCCAACACTTCTTGCATCTTTTGCCAAAATCTCGAAACAAATCTTGGATCCCTATCTGACACAATATTCACAGGTATACCATGTAGTCTGATGATCTCATCCCAGTACAACCTGGCCAGCTTTTCTAACGGGAATTTCATGTTAATCGGTAGAAAATGAGCCGATTTAGTCAATCTATCCACTATCACCCAAATGGCATCATGGCCTCTCTGTGTCCTTGGTAAGCCTGATACAAAATCCATGATGATATTCTCCCATTTCCACTTAGGTATTTCTAGAGGTTGCAAAAGTCCTGATGGTCTTTGATGCTCGGCTTTAACCTGCTGACAAACCAAGCATGTCTGAACAAATTGGGCAATTTTTTTCTTCATATTCTCCCACCAATATAGACTTTTCAAGTCTTGGTACATTTTATTCCCTCCAGGGTGTACTGTAAACTTCGATCGGTGTGCTTCCTCCAAAACTTCATTCTTAAGGGTTTCATCCTTTGTTACTACCATCCGACTTCGAAATCTCAATATTCCATCTGATCCCAACTTGAAATCCGTCTGGTCTCCCATCTTAGCTTTCTCCACCAACTTTTGCGCTTCAGGGTCCATTTCCTGAGATTCCTTAATGCGTTCCAACAAAGTGGAGGTTATTACAATGTTTCCCAAAACTACTTTCCTTGGTTCTAATCGAGGATTCCAATAGCTAACTTCCTCCAACAATTGAAATTCCTTAACCATCAATCCAGCCATTTGTACCTGACGGCTCAAAGCATCGGCCACTACATTGGCCTTCCCAGGATAGTACTTAATCGTACAATCATAATCTTCCAGAAATTCCATCCATCTACGTTGCCTCAAGTTCAGCTCCTTCTGCGAAAATAAGTACTTAAGGCTTTTGTGATCTGTAAAAACCTCAAATGTTACTCCGTACAAATAGTGTCTCCATTTCTTCAAAGCAAAGACCACAGCCGCTAATTCCAAATCATGGGTCGGATAATTTCCTTCATGCGGTTTCAATTTCCTAGAGGCATAAGCTATCACTTTATCATTTTATATCAAAACACATCCCAAACCTTCCTTAGAAGTATCTGTGTAAACCACAAAACTAACCTGTCCATTAGGTAGAGTTAGAACAGGCGCTCTAGTCAATCGTCTTTTCAACTCCTGAAAACTTCCTTCACACTTAGGATTCCATATAAATTTTCCATTTTTCTTGGTCAACTCCGTCATAGGCCCAGTAATTTTCGAAAAATCTTGGATGAATCTCCGGTAATACCCTGCCAATCCTATAAAACTCCGAACTTCCATTGGGTTTTCCGGTCGTTTCCATTTCGAAACAGCTTCAACTTTAGCTGGATCCACTTTAATCCCATCCTTAGAAATTATATGCCCTAAGAAAATCACTTCTTTAGCCAGAATTCACACTTGATAAACTTAGCATATAACTGATGTTTTCTCAAGATTTGTAAAACAATTCTCAAATATTTCTCATGATCCTTCATATTCTTAGAATACACCAAAATATCATCAATGCAGATCACTACAAATTGATCCAAGTAAGGCTTAAAAACCCAATGCATTAAATCCATGAAAGCGGCAGATGCATCGGTTAACCCAAAAGGCATTACCGCAAACTCGAAATGTCCATACCTCGAGTTAAAAGCAGTTTTAGGTATGTCCTTCACCAAAATCCTCAATTGATAGTAACCTTGCCTTAGATCCAACTTTGAAAACACTACCGCCCCTTGCAATTGGTCAAACAGTTCATCAATGTGGGGTAGCGGGTATTTATTCTTAGTCGTAACATCATTTAAGCCTCGATAATCTACACATAACCTCAAACTCCCATCTTTCTTCTTTACAAACAAAACTGGGGTTGCCCAAGGAGAATCACTCTCTCGTATAAAATCCCGTTCCAACAAATCCTGTAATTGTAACTTCAACTCCTTTAATTCAGTTGGAGCCATCCTATATGGTGTCCTTGATATAGGTGCTGTTCCCGGAGTTACATCAATTTTAAAAGCTATTTCCCGTTCCGGGGGTAGAGATTCCAATTCTTCAGGAAAAACATCGGAAAATTTTTTCACTACCGGTGTGTCCTCCAGATTCACCATATCGCTAGGGGTATTAATAAGAAAAACCAAATATCCTTGAACTCCCTTAATTAACAATTTTCTAACCCGGATTCCCGAAATAAGTGCAGACAAGGCTAACTTACCCCTCACATCCAATTTCAGGGTTGCTTCACCTGGAATGTGCAACTCTACAATTTTCGTCCTACAGTTTAACTGAGCATTACAACGGGCTAACCAATCCATTCCTAGGATCACATCATATCCTTTAATCGCTAGGCCTATCAAGTCGGCCAGCAATTTTCTTTCCTTCACGCAGATTTCACTATTCTTATACACCAGATTAGCAATTAGACTTTTGCCCCCAGTGGGTGTTTTAACCTCCAAGTCATATGGTAACTTAATTGGTTTCAAGTCTATTCCACTCATGAAATCAGGGTTTACAAAAGAGTGTGTTGCACCCGGATCAATTAAAACCCTAGCTAGGCGGTGAAAGATTGGAATTGTACCTTCAACCACCTCGGTCGCTCCTGGAACTTGTGGATAGTCCAATGCGTAGACCCTAGCCGGTACTTTCGGTCGACTTCCTCCGGCACTGGTCTGCTTAGAGGTTGATTTTTCAGGCCTTTGCAGGTTTCCTCCTGTTTTCGACGATTTCGGACAATTTGCGATTTGATGCTCAGTGCTCGCACACAGTAAGCATTTTCCCAACTTTCTCCAGCAATCGTTCTCAGAGTGGTTGGATTTACCACAATATCCACATGTAACTTGAGGGGTCACAGTCGATCCAACAGATGGTGCCCCCCTAACTTGAGTCGTCCCGTTACGACCTCCCCTAGATAGAGCTCCCCTAGAAGCTCCAGCAGTTCTCGTTCCTCCTTCTTCTCTTCCTATTTTAGAAGGGTGTACATTCTTACTAGTCTGCCCAGGAGTACGACTAGAAAAATTCATTTTTCTGTTGTGGAAATCCCTCACTTGAGATCTTGCATTCTCAACCCTTTGTGCTTTCTCTAAAGTCTCAGTAAAGGTAGAGATTTGGGTTGCAGCCAGGCCCTCCTGAAGTTCCACATTAAGTCCCTGTACAAACCTTCTAATCCTCCTCCGTTCATTGGCTACTAACTCAGGAGCGTATTTGGAAAGTTTAGTGAACTTCCCCTCATACTCTGCTATAGTAAGGGTTCCTTGTTTCAACTTAATAAATTCGTCCTCCCTCTTCTCTTGGATTAAGGGCGGAAGAAACTTTTCATTAAACTCCCTTGTGAAATTCTCCCAAGTCCAAGGGGTTCGAGCCCTTTCCCATTTTCCTTTTATCAAATCCCACCAAGCACGGGCTACTCCCTCAAATTGGAAAGCAGCAAAGTTCACTCGCCTATCCTCAGTGTAGTCTAGAGCGGCGAATATATTGGTCATCCTTTCTAACCAATTCTCTGCTATTTCGGGGTCAGGTTCACCCATAAACTTAGGCGGGTTAAACTTTAAGAATCTTTCCAGGGCTCTATCCTCTCCTCTATCCTGGGCCCCAGGTTGGTTAAATGGTCCAGGACCCTGTCTCTCCGCTAGACGTTCTAGGATATCAGTCATCCTATTGATGGCAGTAGCCACTTGGATACCCTCAATGTTTTTCTGTCCTTGGGTCGGTCCAATTGCCGATCCCTGGTCATCCCCCTGAGGTTGGGCCTGTATAGACGCTCGCCCACGGCCTCGACCACTCCTTAATCCTTCCATTAGTCTAAATGTGCCTAGTGCAAGAAATAGGTTAATTTAAGCAGAAAAGAAGAAATATATCAGAATTAGAACCAACCAAGAAAGCATTGAAATTGACAATAATTTACATTCATAAGCATGTCAAGTTCGTACAATTAGCAAGTTAGGGACAATTCACAAAAATATAGCACACAGGTGCTCAAAAGTATACTTTTAGTCACAGAAGACTAAAGTAAGAACAAATGCCCAAAAGTAGGTCACACAAGCATGCAAAATACAATGACCTCAGCACTTGCGTCACCCTAACTAATCCTAACTGTACCGGTCAAAAGTCAAAAGGGGTCAACGACTAAGATCCTAGTCCACAGCGGGGCTATCAGGAGGAACCTCCTCCTCGGGATCCTCCTTCTCAGCATCCGGAATCATCTCAGTAGCAGCCTCAACCAATCTAGTAGCATCAGCCAGGATTTCGAAAGCCCGGTTACGGACATCCCGTCCTAACCTAGTAAGTCGAGCCCTAGTATCCCGAAACTCCTCATTAACCACTGCAGATATGGCTACCTCACCCTCAATCACCTCCTCGAGTTCGGCAATCCGCTCACCCTGAGCGCCAACCATCTGCCTAAACTCGTCTACCTCAGCCTGTAAATCGCGGTTGGCATCCACCAACTGACGACGTTCGTCGTCCAGAGCAAGCACTATATGGTTCGGGTAGGCGAAAGTCAACCTACACGAACATCGAGGGTATCTATTATACGGTGAGTAGCGTACTCGAGCTCCTCCCGCTAGAGCTCAGTAGAAGATAGTCCTAAGAGCCTCATAATGACCATTCGCATGGCCATTCCTGTTAGCTGCCGGAGCTCCATTTTCATCAGCCATCCCTGCAAAATAATAATACTTTTTAGGTTAGAAACTTAAATCACTATCTAGTTCCAATATCCCGCAATGCATGCCTAACTTAATCGTTGGCTCATCCCAATTGTCACTTGAGGTAGGACTAATTTAGTTGCTAGTTTGCCTCAAGTATCACTTAGGGTATGATTAAGTCATCTCATATCGAGTCTTAAGGTAGAGTATCTAATATGTCTCCCATATAGACCTCTAACCTAGCGCTTTGATACCAACTGTGACGCCCCACATCTCCCCAAGGCGAACCAAAGGGTATCCACGGACGCCTGCCCAGCTCTCGCCAGGACTCAAGCAATTCCATTCAATTTAAAACTGAACTAAACACTTCGAAGAGAGCAACATGAATACAAACAATGCGGAAGCGTTCAAATTTACCAAGTCACTTAACATGAAACCAGTACATCGGGTAATCATAATACAACTTTAAATCCTAAATACACGTCAGGGCCCCAAACTTTTACATTTCAATTCCAAAAATACAACTCAAACCAGGGCCTAGTCAAAATATAGCAGGAGTCTTAACAAAAGTACAATCTCCATACTTCTCCAAGATTCGGTCCTGTTAAGGAAAACAAAACTATAGGGTGAGCTAAACGTTCGTGAGGCCAAGAGCACACATGCAAGCACTTTGTTCAAATAGCAATCCCAAATTTAATAAATAAAACCATGTCCTTTCAATAATCAATCATTCGAACAGGAAAAGTAATCAGAAATAATTCAAGGATATAGTAGCTCTCAGGAGCTAAGTTCCACTCGCTCTGCCGATGTCATTCCTATACCTTCCCGCGTTGACCCTCCTGTCAACCGGGTCGGTATTTCTATTTCCGTAGATCACCACTTACTTCCCTCCGTCCACCGTACACCTAAAGGGCCCACAAGTCATTTATAAGGCGATACTCCACGAGTATGCCAAGCAAGACCTCTCATTAGGTCGAGCTTATATATATCTCATGGCTCGCCCAAGTCCCCGACCAAGCCCATTGCCGGCTCGAGTCTTAGGTCGGCCTATGAGTTTGGGCGTCCCTCATTCATTTGAAAGTCGAGGAGGTTCACTCCAACGACATATGTAATCATAACATAACATTGCATTTCATTCATTCATTCAATACATTTCAATCATTCATTTGAAATTAGAACGAGTGCGATAAAGTACGCACCCGCCCTTATTTTTAAAACTTCCACAATTACCACAAATAAGCAAGTATCAAAGATTCACACACTTGACACTCACCGAGCAATTCAATAAGAATTATTTTCTGGGAGTTCAAGTGTCCACGGTAAGATCCTCTTGAAGGTCCCCTTGTGCGCCTGGCAATTAATAGCGGATAATCACACAAATAACCCACTTGTCAAGGAAGATTGTACACTAGTACAATTTAAGGAATATTTCACAAAATGAACCTCAATTACTCATCAATCGAGGTTCAACTTGCCTTTTATTAAGTACAATATTATTTGAGTTTTTATCATGAAAAACGAGGGCAAAACGTTTGAATAATACTAGGAGAATTAAGAGTTTTGGAAAAACTCCTTTGCCTTGAAAATTGAGAAATTTCAGTTTTATCCTAAATCTTTGAAAATTTGAATCTCTCTCGATATAAGCCCAAAATTGGTAAACTTTATACCGTTGGAAACCTTTTGGAATGTGTTAAAAGTTCTTAGAAGACACCTTTCCACGAATCTAAGTGGAAAGTATTCAAAAATGAGTTTGAAAATACAGACTCGGCATACAAGGCAGAATTAAGTTGGATTTCGGCCAACTTTGAAAATTCGGCACGATTCATACGTTGCGAACCGGCCTCTGAAATTTGTAACTCAATTAGTGTTGCAAGTGAGGTTTACAACAAAGCAAGCGGATCAAGAATCGGAGTTTCGAGTACCGAGATACGGTAGCTCGAAGTTGGGGAAATTCAAGACTGGAGAAGAATTTCCAGATTTGAACGTCCAACACTAGAAATTTAATTAGGTATCGAAACGAACTTGGATTGGTACCAAAATTGGCAGTATTTTACTCCTATATGAAAGGTACCGTTCTATCAAATTTCAGGGAAAATGACCTTCGGAAACATAGTTAATTAGTCAACCAAAGTTCAGGAAAAATTCTAAGGCAATCTGCCTTTTGACTTTCATTTCCAATTCAAATCGTTTAACCAAGAAAGCTATCCAACCATGGTTCATTGGTGAAATAAAGGTCTAAGATACATCCATGATACCTTTGGTAATGGTTTAGCATCAAAATTTCAATTAATAAGATCACTCCCAAGTTTTTGTCCCAAATCAGTCCAAATATTACGTTTTTCCATAACAGGGCAGTCCTCTTGTTTTAGTCACAACTCAATCAATTTAACTCGGAATGAGGCATGGTTTATGGCGTTAGAAAATAAAGTCATAGGACTAAAAGTTCACAGAAGAAAACGTTCTGAAATTTGGCAAGCAACCAGCTCGAAATTGAGCCTCAAGTTGCTGCCTCTACAAACCATTCCAGCAAATCCGAGAGACAGGACAGCTATCTTAAAACGTTTGGTTCGGCTCACTCACAAAGAATCAGAACATGAATTTTATCTCAAATTAAAGCCAGGAATGTCTAGTTTCAAACACCACCGACGCCACTTGATTTCAACACCCGAGGACAGAGTTATGGTCAAAATGCTACCGCTGGACAGGGTTACCCGAAAATAACTTTCCAGCTTGCCTAGTCCACGAATAAATTCATTTGCCCATCCAAACGTTATTGTTTTCCAATGAAAATTTTTACACATATAATATAACATATAAACATCAGGTTCATACCAATAAATCACCAAAAATTGGCCTTATCATGGTCGAACAAAACAGGGGCAGTTTCGGAAATTTCTTGTCATGACCTCAACCTTGAGTTTCCAACAATAATACTCCATAAATCCATCATTTTAACCACTAAACTACCATTAAATCCAACATTAATCCTCTAATCAGCAACAACAACCCAAGTGTGGGAATTCAAAGAGCCCACTTTCACATTTTCCAACCATATCAAGCCACCCATACACATGCAATAGCTTAAAGATGTATTTCTACCATCATAATCCAAATTTAGGGTGTAGGATGAAGTTATGCCTCCTTAGTGCCTTAACCCAGAAATTTTCGGTCCTCAAGAGCTCCAAGAAACCGTGAAATGCAGCCCTTTAGTTAGCTAAATCCAACCTCCAAGTAGTTTGCTAGATGATCTTCAAGTTTGGTGAAGATTGGTTGAAGTTTTGGGTTGATTTGATGAAGGAATTTGTGAAGCAAGAGAGTGAGAGAGAGGGAGGGTTGGCCGGCTGTTGGTGAGAGAAGAAGGAGTGAATTTTTGATCAAAGTTAGCTTCCAAGAGAAGATTAAATGAGTGGTGCACATTCACTCCAAAGTCAACTCACATTAGGGTGCGTTTGGCGCGATTTAGGCTCGATTTTCTCGCGTGTTTGGTTCACTAGTGCACTAAACCTCCAATGCATTTATATTCATGTAAATATTATTCACCCTTAATTGTCCCGAAATAAGGGTCTAAAGTCCCTCAAATAAAGTCGCGCGTGTGAAAACGCGTACCGTCAATTTTAACGCTATAACGCGAAACTTCCAATAAATTCTTATAACGATTGCACTACTAACTATCACTTGAGTATTTATTCATAAGATTACCTATTTTAGGACCATAGTACAAGTCTCCAATATTCCAAGTTTATTATGCTCCTACGCGGATAAAATCTCCAAGCACTATTCACTATTTTTACTAAACGTACTCCAAAAAATTAATTTTTGAAACGAGTCATTTTAAAAATATAACGAAGTTATATTGCCATGTATTTAGGTCCAAGAAGACTAGAAAATATTCTTTGGGATAAAAATCCAATTAAATAATTTATTAAATCATAAATTAGGCATAAAATAATAGTTTTTACGAGTTCTCACATCCTCTCCCCCTTAAGAAAATTTCGTCCTCGAAATTTACCTCGGTTGACGAACAAGTCTGGATACTTCTCTCTGATTGTCTCTTCAACTTCCCATGTTGCTTCCTCTACTCCGTGGTTCTTCCATAGAACTTTCACTAGTGGTATCTGCTTGTTCCTCAATTCCTTCACCTTTCGATCCAGAAGTTTTACCGGTCTCTCCTCATAGGTCAGGGTTTCATCGATCTCAATATTCTCCGGTTGTAAAACATGAGAGGGGTCTAGATGATATTTCTTAAGCATGGACACATGAAACACGTTATGAATTCGAGATAAACTCGGTGGTAATTCCAGCTTATAGGCTACATTCCCAACTCGTTGAATAATCTTATATGGCCCTACAAACCTTGGTTGTAGTTTCTTCCCTTTTCCGGACATCAAACTTGCTTTTAAAGGCGTAATCTTAAGAAATACCATATCTCCAACAGTGAACTCCAAATCCTTTCTCCGATTGTCGGCATAACTTTTTTGTCTACTCTGAGCGGTTTGAATCCTTTGCCGTACCAATTTTACCTTTTCATTAGCCTCCTCAATCCAAGATACAGTAGTCGGGTCTAAAATTTTTCGTTCGCCTACTTCCTCCCAACAAATTGGGGATCTACACTTCCGACCATAAAGTGCTTCGTATGGAGCCATTTGAATAAAAGAGTGGAAACTATTGTTATAGGCAAATTCCACTAAAGTCAAAAACTTATTCCAACTCTCTCCAAAATCCAGCACACAAGTCCTTAACATGTCCTCAAGGGTCTGAATTGTTCTTTCCGATTGTTCATCTGTCTGAGGATGATAAGTGGTACTAAAGTTTAACTTAGTCCCCAACACTTCTTGCATCTTTTGCCAAAATCTCGAAACAAATCTTGGATCCCTATTTGACACAATATTCACAGGTATACCATGTAGTCTGATGATCTCATCCCAGTACAACCTGGCCAGCTTTTCTAACGGGTATTTCATGTTAATCGGTAGAAAATGAGCCGATTTAGTCAATCTATCCACTATCACCCAAATGGCATCATGGCCTCTCTGTGTCCTTGGTAAGCCTGATACAAAATCCATGGTGATATTCTCCCATTTCCACTTAGGTATTTCTAGAGGTTGCAAAAGTCCTGATGGTCTTTGATGCTCGGCTTTAACCTGCTGACAAACCAAGCATGTCTGAACAAATTGGGCAATTTTTTTCTTCATATTCTCCCACCAATATAAACTTTTCAAGTTTTCGTACATTTTATTCCCTCCAGGGTGTACCGTAAACTTCGATCGGTGTGCTTCCTTCAAAACTTCCTTCTTAAGGGTTTCATCCTTTATTACTACCATCCGATTTCGAAATCTCAATATTCCATCTGATCCCAACTTGAAATCCGTCTGGTCTCCCATCTTAGCTTTCTCCACCAACTTTTGCGCTTCAGGGTTCTTTTCCTGAGATTCCTTAATGCGTTCCAACAAAGTGGAGGTTATTACAATGTTTCCCAAAACTACTTTCCTTGGTTCTAATCGAGGATTCCAATAGCTAACTTCCTCCAACAATTGAAATTTCTTAACCATCAATCCAGCCATTTGTACCTGACGGCTCAAAGCATCGGCCACTACATTGGCCTTCCCAGGATGGTACTTAATCGTACAATCATAATCTTCCAGAAATTCCATCCATCTACGTTGCCTCAAGTTCAGCTCCTTCTGCGAAAATAAGTACTTAAGGCTTTTGTAATCTGTAAAAACCTCAAATGTTACTCCGTACAAATAGTATCTCCATTTCTTCAAAGCAAAGACCACAGCCGCTAATTCCAAATCATGGGTCGGATAATTTCCTTCATGCGGTTTCAATTTCCTAGAGGCATAAGCTATCACTTTATTATTTTGCATCAAAACACATCCCAAACCTTCCTTAGAAGCATCTGTATAAACCACAAAACTATCCTGTCCATTAGGTAGAGTTAGAACAGGCGCTCTAGTCAATCGTCTTTTCAACTCTTGAAAACTTCCTTCACACTTAGGACTCCATATAAATTTTCCATTTTTCTTGGTCAACTCCGTCATAGGCCCAGTAATTTTTAAAAAATCTTGGATGAATCTCCGGTAATACCCTGCCAATCCTATAAAACTCCGAACTTCCATTGGGTTTTCCGGTCGTTTCCATTTCGAAACAGTTTCAACTTTAGCTGGGTCCACTTTAATCCCATCCTTAGAAATTATATGCCCTAGGAAAATCACTTCTTTAGCCAGAATTCACACTTGCTAAACTTAGCATATAACTGATGTTTCCTCAAGATTTGTAAAACAATTCTCAAATGTTTCTCATGATCCTTCATATTCTTAGAATACACCAAAATATCATCAATGCAGATCACTACAAATTGATCCAAGTAAGGCTTAAAAACCCAATGCATTAAATCCATGAAAGCGGCAGGTGCATTGGTTAACCCAAAAGGCATTACCGCAAACTCGAAGTGTCCATACCTCGAGTTAAAAGCAGTTTTAGGTATGTCCTTCTCCAAAATCCTCAATTGATAGTAACCTTGCCTTAGATCCAACTTTGAAAACACTACCGCCCCTTGCAATTGGTCAAACAGTTCATCAATGTGGGGTAGCGGGTATTTATTCTTAGTCGTAACATCATTTAAGCCTCGATAATCTACACATAACCTCAAACACCCATCTTTCTTCTTTACAAACAAAACTGGGGCTCCCCACGGGGAATCACTCTCTCGTATAAAACCTCGTTCCAACAAATCCTGTAATTGTAACTTCAACTCCTTTAATTCAGTTGGAGCCATCCTATAGGGTGTCCTTGATATAGGTGCTGTTCCCAGAGTTACATCAATTTTAAAAGCTATTTCCCGTTCCGAGGGTAGAGATTCCAATTCTTCAGGAAAAACATCGAAAAAAATTTTCACTACCGGTGTGTCCTCCAGATTCACCTTATCGTTAGGGGTATTAATAAAAAAAGCCAAATATCCTTGAGCTCCCTTATTTAACAATTTTCTAGCCCGGATTCCCGAAATAAGTGCAGACAAGACTAACTTACCCCTCACATCCAATTTCAGGGTTGCTTCACCTGAAATATGCAACTCTACAATTTTCGTCCTACAGTTTAACTGAGCATTATAACGGGCTAACCAATCCATTCCTAGGATCACATTGTCGCGCCCTATTTTTTGATAAATAAATAAATGGTTAAAAAAAATGTATTTTTATGATTGAAAAATGAATTTTGATTTAAAAGAAAAGTGGGTCTAAATGGGGGTTTGAGAATGCGACGATTTGACCCAAAATTATAGTTTAAAAAGGGTTTTTTGAAAAATACGGAGTCGCCACTTGGTAATGAGTTAAGGTGTACCAAGTCACCTAAAAAAATGTATTTTTAAAGAAAAATAGGAAAAAGTAGTGAGAAACCCTTTTTAAACGACTCCTAGTCTACGTAAACCAAAGAAAAAGGTTCGGGAGTCACATTTGATAAAGGGGAAGGCAAGGATAAAATCCAAGGCACCCCTTTGACCTATCCAAGGCTAGTTGCATGATTTAATCAAAGATTTTCTTGTTTTAACCAAAGAATTTATTACATTTGGATGCACTACATGAATGCAAACCCTAGACCTAGGGGTATTGGGGGAAATTTCTCTTCAAAGGTTGAGTGGTGCCAATCACATTAATTGTGAAGCCCAATAACGATCCTTTGAAGAAGTCACGAATAATGCGAGTGGGATGCAAATGAATGGAATGCATGTATGCAATGTGAGGATATGAGTTTGAAAAAGTAATAAAAGACAATAAATATGTAAATGAAAATGTGCACATGAGTGAGCAAGGTACGGTATGTGAAATGATAATATGAAGTGCATGTGTGCAAGTGATGATAAAAGTGTTCGTGTGCAAGTGAAGAAACATAAAGGTGCACGTGTGCAAAATGGGAGGAAAAATGAAAGTGTGATGAGGGTATAAAATGGTAGAGTGGATTAAAAAATGCATGAGCCTAGGGAATTCATGCATATTGGGTACGGGGTACCTAAATCGTGACTCAATTTGCCCTTTTATAGAGGGAATACAAGCGTGCTAAGGCTTAGAAAAAGTCACACTCGTCTATATCCCATATTTAAGGGAACTCTCAAGCAAATGAACCCTATAACTAGTATGAAATGCAAAAATCCTAAAATGGAGGGAAAAGGGGTTCGGGGGCATGCAAAATGATAAAACTAAAAAGAATGCATGACATGTAATGAACATGCAAACATGTACTAACGAGGGGACATCCCTAAGGGTCTAGCATTGGACTAGCCCATTCTATGAATTCCGACTAGCGTTAGACTAGTGGAAACGTACATTCATCCATCACATTCATTCAGGCTATGGAAAGCGAGTAGACATGCCAAACACTTATAAACACATAGCACATAACATTTAGCATGCTCGACTAGATGCAAGGCCCTAACAAAGCAAATTAACACGTAGCAACTAAGCATGCAAGACACATAAGACGATTAAAGCCCTAACTATTACATTTGCTAGCTAGGCACATGACTTCGATAGGTCTTCATTGAATGCTCCTCCAAGCCCTATCTATTACATTAGGGAGACCCTACTACAATCTAAAAAGGGGAAAAGGAATAAAATAATTAAATCCCTAACTATTATAAGCCAAGAGGTGTACACATACCCCATAAAGAATATCTTAAATAAAAAGCAAAAGTAAATGACATAAATAAAAGAAATTAAAGAAAGGCTAGGAAAGCAAAGTAGACATGTATTTCTCACGTAGCACGTTGGTTCACATAGGAGAGACAAAAAAGATAAAAGAAGTTATACCTCCCTTGAGTTGAAGCTCTAACGTAGTGAAGTTACTAATGTACCCTCCAAAATAATAAAAGGGTCAAGGTACCACAAATAGTAAAGTATGACAAATTCACCAAAGAAAAGGGTGGCTTGGGCTAAGACTATCAAAACAAAAAGGTAATAAGACAAATCGGAATCCATCAAACATTGAATGTTTCCTCACTTTGCAACTTAGAAATGACCAAATAATGTATGAATTCCAAACAAAGGTGGAACATTGATCAAATTTCTAAAATAGTAAAACGACTAAAGACCTAATAGCAATCATTAATCAACGAATCAAGGTTACTTGAAAACATTTTTAGGAACTTTACAGGTCCAATGAGCAAGAAATGGTCAAGTAACCAATTTTTTCAGAAAATTCAAGAAAATAGGCAACCACATACTCATTTAGACACCAAGTTTCACAATCCATGCATTAAGCATCACCTTAGCAAAACATGATAACCAATGAAGGCAAGCAAGCAATTGAATTGAAACATTAGTGCTGCCAAAGACTCAATTGTGAACACTAACCGAGCATTCAAGCTTAATCAAACACTTTTAAGAACTTCAAAGATCCGAAGGCAAAGAAAATGTGGAGGAATGGTTCAAATTGCAAACACTTTAGGACTCAATTGCAAAAGATTGGAATGTAATTTGGCCACAATGAGACAAAGGGAGACTTGGGGGGTCAAAGTGCAATTTTCAAAAAATAGTTTCATGCAAAACCATGCAAAGCTACGTAAACAATGTCGGCAATAAGAATATTTATTGGTGAAGCTTTCTGCAATCTCAAACAATGCCGCACCAGCTATCAATCTCAACCAATCTTTGATCAAAAACTTTTCAGCCCAAACACTCAAAATTTAATCTAAGCAACCTGACACACCATTCCAACATCCAAACAAACCAAAACATATAAACGAAAAACACACAAATGCTTGAAGAAAAGTCCAGCAATCATTCGGCAACTAGAGTTGATCATTTTACAACAAGGTTGTGATCCTAGCTCACGTGTTTAAGACCCAAATATGCAAACTCAGCACCACTCACCCACTTCCCCTATAACATCAAATTAAGCTAGCAAAAGAAAATGACCAAAACCAGCAACAGCAAAATATGAGTATGAAAACGCAGCAAAAGAAAAGACAAGAAATTCAGCAAGAGTTTCTGGAACAAAACAAGCAGGCAGCTGCATTTTCCTTTTCAAACTAAGATTTCTTAATCACAGCCTTGATTCGAATTTTCCCAAATCAACATCATACATTCAAACTAAACAACCAATTTCACTAAAAACAGAAAAATTTAGCAAGACATCATGCAAATCTGCCGCACAATAAGAAACCAAAGAAAACCTACAACCTGGATAGGAGCAACAATGTGGGAAAGAAGCTAAAAGCACAAGAGACTTGGGAAAGCAACCATGTATGACTGAAGTGAATGCGAAATTAAAACCAGAAACAACCCAAACATGAACTCAGATTCTGGTGGGAACCGCTAAGAGTTAAGAACGCAGCTGCCACAGGCGTGAAAAAATTGCAACAAAGAGGAGAAAAAGAAGAAGAAACTGGCGGCATGCCTATCTGGAAACATAAACTTTATGTAAAAAGAATTCAGCAGCCAGTTTGTGATATGATGAAGACTTAGATAAACAGACCCACAGGAAGAAACTTGACCAAAACAAAATTTGCAACTACTTCAGAAAAACCAACCTACACGTATCGATGCAACAAAAATGAAAATTTCTGAACTTGCTGCAGCGAATTTATGCGCAAACAAAACTCAGTTGAAACCATCTAAACTCAGGCAATAAGACCCCCAAACATTCTTTCCCATTTTGCCGACATGAAACCTTAAGATTTCAGCATACAAACAAGAATAAAAACACAAACATGGGAATTTTCTGCTATATATGAACCCAGATGCCTTCTCGAATGAGCCAGCCATGAAAAATGTCATTTTTCTGTTTAAAGTTAACATCTTGCAACTAACCACAACCTAATAACAAAGTCTAACAACAGCACCAAACAAATCCTAAGCATTAACGTAATGAACATTCATATAAACAGCAAAAGATCCCAACTTTGAGGTATAAACACAAGAATAATACAAGATGTAGCAAGCGACAACCCACAGACGATGGAAAACATGCTTACCAACTTCGATCAACTAGAACTGACCAAAAATCCTCTCATAAAAACCAAAAATGATGTCTGAATACTAAAACTTAAATCCCAGGAAAAAGAAAGAGTTCTTACCGTAAGAAAGAAAAACTTGGTTGCCGACGTAGTTGATGATTGAAGCTTTACTTCTCTGATGCCGTCCTTTGTTTCTTCTTTGCCTCCTCCTCCCCTCTATTCTTGCCTTTCAGTTCTAATCTAGCCCACACTCTCGCGGTTTTCTTTCTCTGATTTCCCCTTGTTCCCGTCTCTCCCTTTTCGTTTCCCTCAAAACTCTCCGCCGTCGTCCATTCTTTTCGTATCTTTCTTTTGCTGTTCTCTCCCCCAGATTTGCAGCCGTCAGTTCTTCCTCTGTTTTTTCCGTCACCCTCAATCTCTCCTCTCTATTCTATTCTCTATTTACTTGTCTTTCTTTTCAGTTTTGCAGCTGCCAAACCCCTTTTCTTTTCTCCCTTGCTCTCAGACCAAAACTTCCTCCCTTAAGCCGTCACCTCTGTTTCTTTTTTTCGTTTCTCGGCTCCCTCTCTCGATTGTCCTCTCTATCGTTCTTTTTCTCCGATTTTCCCCCCTCGTTTGCGGCTGTTGTTTTTTTTCTATTTATACCAAGCTAACAACCCTAAAACCCTCAGCTATCCTGTGAGGACTCGCAAAATTTACTTATTTAATCTCCTATTTCTAGCTTATTTAATTATTTATTTGGTCTTTTACTCCGAATATTATTTTCTAAGCTCTTGAGACCTAATTACATGGAAATATAGTTTCATTATATTTTTAAAATGACTTGTTTCAAAAATTAATTTTCGGAAGCTCGTTTTGTAAAAATAGTGATCACGTCTTTGGAAATCTTGATCGATTGAGAGTACAATAGGTTTGAAATATTAGAGACATGTACAATGGACCTAAATTAGGCATTTTAATGTTTAAATACTCAAGTGATAGTTATTAGTACTATCGTTATAAGAATTTCTCGGAAGTTTCGCGTTATTGCGCTTAAATTGGAGATACGCGTTTTCACACGCGCGATTTCAATTGAGGAACTTTAGACCCTTATTTGAGGACAATTAAGAGTGAATAATATTTATATGAATATAAGTGCCTTAGAGGTTTAGTGCACTAGTGAAACAAACGCGAGAGGAATCCAGCACAAAACGCGCGCGTGCGCGCACTTTTTGCGGTTGACTTTTGTGCACCCAATCCTTAGTCATTAAGCTTCCTTTGGAAGCCTCATTTCAGACCACAATTTCTCTCTCTTGCTCCCTCATCTGGCCGAACAACAAAGCAAGAAAAACAGCTCAAGAGTTCTTCCAATTCCTCCATCAAATCTTCACCAAACCTCTTCCAATTCACTCCAAATTCGAACTACACTTAGCTTAACACTTGAGGAGTATTTTGAGCTGCAAAAGGGAGCTGAAAAGCCACGGTTTTCTGGAGCAAAGAGTGACCAAAATTTCTGATCTAATCATCCAAGAAGGTAGCAAATCATCCAACCCATAGATCTTAGTTTTTGTAAGATTTATTGCACATATAAGGTTATATAATCATGTGGGTAGTCTTGTTTATGGTATAAAATGTGAAAGTGGGCTCTATGAACTCCCACTCTTGGGTTGTTGCTGATTTGATGTTGGATGATGAAATTAATGGTGGTTTAGTGCTTATATTAGTAGATTAATGTTGTATTGTTGGTAGAAAATCAAAGGAGGTGCTTGGAGCAAAAGTGACCGTTTTACCCCTGCCTTGTCCGACCGTTTTCGTGCCAGATTTTGAGATTCTAATGAATTTATTATGTTGTTTATCTATTATTGTAAGTGTGTACAAAATTTCATTGAAAAATAACATGATTTGGTTGGTCAAATGAATTGATTTCGAAAGTTAGCAAATCTGGAAAATGAATCCCGTATTGCCCAGGCAGTCATTTTGTAACGACCATAACTCTTTGTTCCGATGTCGAAATCAAGTGCCGTTTGCGGCATTGGAAACTAGACATTCCTAGATTTCCATTGGTACCAAATTCACGTTCTGGTTCCACTTGAGTGAGCCACACCATTCGATTGAATATCACTGTCCTGTTTCGTTGCTCTCCAGGAGACAGGACAGAAATTGCTTCTTGATGCTCAAAAACGAGCTATTTGTGAATGGAATTTGAAAATGGTTTCTTCTGAGAAAATTCAGCTTTATAAGAGAGCTTTCCAACGCCATCAACCACGTCCAATTCCAAGTTGAATTGAGTGAGTTGTGGCCAAAGTTTGAAACTGCTACAGTGATAGAATTTTCCACTTGGACAGATTTGTAACTAACAATGATTTGGGACTTGTTGTTTTGGAAAATTTGATGTCCAACACCTACCAAACTTTAGATTAGATGTTCCTTGGACTTTGTTTTACAAATAAACCAGATTTGGGTTGGTTGCTTTGGACAAAATATTTAAAAAGGAAAGAAGAGCTAGAAGACAGTTTTACCTTGGGAAATTTCCTGAACTTTGATGGTTTAGTTAACTACCTTCCCGTGTGAATTTTCAAATGAAATTTGATAGAAGAGTAATCCTCATATGGAGGTTTAATTGTACAAAATTTGGTAATATTCTAAGACCATTTTGATATGCAAATGATGTCACAAAATTCGCTCATCGAATCTGGAAAACTTTTCGTTTTCTCTTAGCCAAATGGTCAAATCTGATTTGGAGAGTTTTATTTCTAGAATTTGGATGTCAATGGTCTTTAAATTGCTCAGTGGATGTTTATGAACTCTTGGTTTCAATAATGGAGAGATTTGAAACTGATTTCATGGTACAAAAAGTTTGTAAACGAAAGAAAAGTGAGAAGGTAGTTTAGCCGTGAAACTCTTCATAAACTTTGGTTGTTTTAATGACTACCTTACCGTGAGAGTTTTTGTACGAAACTTAGTAGAAATGTTGTTCACACATGGAAGATTTAGTGTACCAAGTTTGATGTATTTCTAATGCCAACTTGATGACCAAATGATATTTCGAATCTAGTTTTAAACCTGGAAAATAGCCCAACAGTCTTAACTTTTTCAGCAACTTGGAGGTACTATATCTTGGTGCTCGAAACTCCATTTCTCGTTCCGCTTGTTTTGTTATACTCTTGGATTGCAACACTAATTGATTTCCAAATTTCAAAGGTTAGTTCAAAACAAGTGAATTTGCCGAATTTCCAAAATTGGCCAAAAACCAACCTTGAAACTGTCTTAGTATTCTACAGCAGTAACTTTGATCCAACTTTTGAATACCTTCCATTTGGGATCATGGAAAAGTGTCTTCTAGAAACTTGTAGTACTCGGAATGTAGTTTCCAATGGTATCAAGCGTTCCAATTTTGGACCTACGTAGTGCAAGATACGATTTTTCTAAAATTGACACCCAAAGCTGAAATTTGGCAATTTCTTAGAAAATGAGATTTTGGAAACTTGCCTTCTTTTCTCGATACCGATTGAACATTTTGAACTCGATTTCATGAAAAATGTTAGTCTCTCTCTTTAGACTTTCAAACTCTACTCTTGAGCCTCGATTATTAATAATTAAGGCCCAATTTATGAATTCCCCTTAGATTGTACAACCTTCTTTGATAAGTAGGAGTTCTAAGTGATAGTGCATAATAGTTAATGGTTATTTGCTCAGGCGCTCAAGGGGACCTTCAAGAGGAACTCGAAGTGGACGCCTAGACACTTGTTTGAGTATTTACTCTCTTGTTGCAATAGGTGAGTGTTCCATATAGGAATACGTAATTGGAATAAGTCTATGACATGCTTAACTCCTGGTCATTAGGTGTTAAGTGCTATATGTTAAGTATTTACCACACTCATGCATATTTGAATAGTGTATACTTGAATTACTCGACATGAAACACCTGAAGTATGTATATTTGAACTATTCGATATGAAACCCTTGAAGAGCATATTTACGTGACTACTTGAACTATTCGATATGAAATGCTTAAAGAGCATACTTATGTGATTACTTGAAATACTAGATATGAAATGTTTGGAGAGCATATTTACATGATGTGTTTAAATGATTAATTATGCTATGGAAGCATAAGTCGGTTGGAGTAAATCTCCTCGACTCTTACGTGGTGAAAGTGAAAAACGGCCAATGGCGGCCTATTGAAATGACATATGTCTACCAATTAACCGTAATTACTACCGTTAACCGTTTACCGTTTACCGTTAACCGTGTTTACTTACCGTTTTCTAATCTATTTGGTTACTTGCTTACTTGGTTATCTGCTTACGTGATCACCAACTTACTTGGTTACTTGACCACCTGATTACTTGATTATCATGAATCACATGTTATATGAAGCTGTCCATCATTATTAGGCGAGTGTGTACTTTACCTCACTCGACCTACTCAAATGATGAATTTTACCTTTTGTCGAATTACTTGGTTACTTGTGCATGTTGTAAGCTCTAAGCTGAACTTGGGCCCTGCCCTTGGTTACTGACCTACTCGAGTCAGGACTGGGCTCGGTCGGGTAGGTTGGAACCCTGGGCCACCGTTTCGGTATACTCGAGTATTACCACTGGAGGGATAAGGCGATGGCCAGACCGTACCGTGGGGATCAGAAGTCATAAGGTGTAGATGACCGACAGAGTTCCACTGGAACACCGTATCCTACCGTATATGTTTACCTTGTATCATGATAATTGTTTCATGCTAAAATGTCAACATGAAATCCTGAACTATGCCTGTGATATGCTCCATACCTGTTACCTGACCAATGTACTTATATCATGATACCTGTCTCATGATAAATGTCTCATACCATGATAAATGTCTCAAATTACTCGTACAATGATTATCACCTCATGATAACACGCCATTGTGTAACATTGAACCATGCATATGATATGCCAAACTTACTTGATTTATTTGAACTGTTAGAGTGTATTGGAACCTCACTGGGCTGTGTAGCTCATCCCACGTTGTGGTTTTCTTTTACAGGGTTCGAGACCAAGGGTGCTCGTGAGTAGTACTAGATTGTTTTCTTTTGAAAACTTTAAGTTATATTATAACGGATGGCTATTGTACCCTTTTCCGTTGGGTTGTATTTAAGCTTGGAAGCTGCATAATTGTAAGTGTGAGATATTTGGAGTACTTTAATTATGTATTGAAGTTACTTAAAGTATTTCGAGCTTTTGAATGATGGATTGTAGTGAGTCCTGGCGAGAGCTGGGCAGGCGTCCCGCGGATACCCTTTGGTTCGCCTTAGGGAGAAGTGGGGGCGTTACAATTGGTATCAGAGCTTAGGCTTCAGATTTTGTAGTGTATCCTAGGCTTAAATGTTTAGGATGCCGGACTGTGGGACTATTCTGAAAGTTAAATGATTGCTTGTAGTGACGAAATTTAGAGCCACTTCACGTGGTCTCTACAAAGGAGCAAGATAGGGCCAAGTAGTGTTATGGTCCTTACTATGTGATTGAGTAAAGACTTAAGTGCCCTTCTAGAAATGTAAGTTGTGAATCATGAATGTTATAGGTTGTAAAACCTTTATCTTGATGATTGGAGGGAATTTGATATGTATGTTGGGTAGGAATCTCGAATGTGGTGATTTACTCTTGGGACCGGCCGGCTCGAGATGTGAATTATCCTATTTTGGATTCTTGAACCCGAGTACTTGGGAGTGGAAAGCAACCATAGGGACTTTATATCTCCATTTGTGGGGAATAAGAATGAATCGATATTTCATGTGAATGGTTACAGGAAACCAATAATTGTTTGGTTAAGATGGTACAATAATTAAGAGTGGAAGATGGAAAATATCGTAACCCAAAAGATCCTTGTGTTGGGATTGAAATCGAGCATGTTAGGGAACGAGAATCGTCTAGTTCCAATTAATCTAGTGAATCTCTACTGGTGATCTTTCATAGTGAGACGATGGGAGTAGAACTTAAGAGTTTGCGCCTTGGAGATGAATGTACTTGTGATAATCACTTGTTTATTTTTGTTATTGACTTTGACTTGGCATGAACTTTACTTGGCCATAATTTGTGTTATGATTTAATGAACTCTAGTTTGTGTTTACTTGCATAGTGATAATGTTATTTGTGAAAGTGTCTTCATCCTCTTTAAATGTTGCTACTGGTATATGAGTGTAGTTCAATTTTAACTAAGTGTGAGGGTTATGCATGTGCGTATAGATTAGTTGTGAACATGGAAACTAGAGGACAACGAAAGAGACGTCAACCTAGACAACCCCGAAATGAAAGAGTAGCTAATGGGTCCGATATCGATCAAAACGTTGAGCTAAGTGCTGGGAGAGGAAATGACCAGATAGGACAAGTTTTAACTCGCATGACGGATATCCTAGAGCTCTTGGTAGCTCAACAAGGTCAAGGTGTTGGACAAGGGAACCAACGTGGAAACCAAGAGATAGGGGAGGATCGAGCTTTAGAGCGGTTTCAGAAATTTTCCCCACCTAAGTTTGCTGGAGGACCTGATCCAGAGGTGGCTGAAAATTGGTTAGAGAATATAAGAAATATATTCGATGCCTTGGATTACACAGAGGAGAGACAAGTCACCTTTGCTGTATTTCAACTTGAAGGAGCAGCCCGAGCCTGGTGGAATGTTATAAGAAACAAGTGGGAAAGAGATCAAACTCCGAGAATTTGGATAAACTTCGTGCGTGAATTTAATGAGAAATTTCTTCCTCCACTTGTCCAAGAAAAGAGAGAAGATGATTTTATAAAGCTTCGTCAAGGAACTTTAAGCGTAGCTGAGTATGAAACACGCTTTACGAAGTTATCTACATATGCCCCAGAATTGGTGGCTACTGAACGGAAGAGAATAAGACGGTTTATCCAAGGATTAGATTTGGAAATCCAAGATGCCCTTGCTGCAGCACAGGTTGAAACATTTAGTGACGCTCTTGAAAAAGCGCAAAGGGTAGAAAGCACAAAATCTCAACTGAGAGCTTTTCAAAAAAGGAAAAGAGATACATCTGACAGTACACTAGGAAAAAATGGACCACCGCCCAAAGTTAGAAAAGAAGTGGATGAAGTAGGACTGTCACTTCCTGCACCACTCATGATAAAGGAACCAAAAGGAACTATGTCACGAGGGACTTCAGTAGGACAAACACGATCAAAGAAAACCTCGCAAGCAAGTCAGGTCACAACACCTCGTCCAACTTGTGGATATTGTGGAAGGACGAATCACACTGAAGAAAACTGTTGGCTAAAGGGACGAAAGTGTATGGGATGTGGGAGCACCAATCATAAAGTTCATGACTGTCCAAAGAGGTATCCACGAGAAACTACTGCTCAACAAGGAAATGGAACTGCCCCTCGACAAGTCAATGGAAGGAGAAACCGACTAGTGACATCTGAAAGAACGCTTGACATGAACACATCACACGGTTCAGAGTTGTCTGAGATTACAGAAGGTATGAATTTCGAGGACGAAATTCTTTTAAGGAGGGGAGGTTGTGAGGACTCGCAAAATTTACTTATTTAATCTCCTATTTCTAGCTTATTTAATTATTTATTTGGTCTTTTACTCCGAATATTATTTTCTAAGCTCTTGAGACCTAATTACATGGAAATATAGTTTCATTATATTTTTAAAATGACTTGTTTCAAAAATTAATTTTCGGAAGCTCGTTTTGTAAAAATAGTGATCACGTCTTTGGAAATCTTGATCGATTGAGAGTACAATAGGTTTGAAATATTAGAGACATGTACAATGGACCTAAATTAGGCATTTTAATGTTTAAATACTCAAGTGATAGTTATTAGTACTATCGTTATAAGAATTTCTCGGAAGTTTCGCGTTATTGCGCTTAAATTGGAGATACGCGTTTTCACACGCGCGATTTCAATTGAGGAACTTTAGACCCTTATTTGAGGACAATTAAGAGTGAATAATATTTATATGAATATAAGTGCCTTAGAGGTTTAGTGCACTAGTGAAACAAACGCGAGAGGAATCCAGCACAAAACGCGCGCGTGCGCGCACTTTTTGCGGTTGACTTTTGTGCACCCAATCCTTAGTCATTAAGCTTCCTTTGGAAGCCTCATTTCAGACCACAATTTCTCTCTCTTGCTCCCTCATCTGGCCGAACAACAAAGCAAGAAAAACAGCTCAAGAGTTCTTCCAATTCCTCCATCAAATCTTCACCAAACCTCTTCCAATTCACTCCAAATTCGAACTACACTTAGCTTAACACTTGAGGAGTATTTTGAGCTGCAAAAGGGAGCTGAAAAGCCACGGTTTTCTGGAGCAAAGAGTGACCAAAATTTCTGATCTAATCATCCAAGAAGGTAGCAAATCATCCAACCCATAGATCTTAGTTTTTGTAAGATTTATTGCACATATAAGGTTATATAATCATGTGGGTAGTCTTGTTTATGGTATAAAATGTGAAAGTGGGCTCTATGAACTCCCACTCTTGGGTTGTTGCTGATTTGATGTTGGATGATGAAATTAATGGTGGTTTAGTGCTTATATTAGTAGATTAATGTTGTATTGTTGGTAGAAAATCAAAGGAGGTGCTTGGAGCAAAAGTGACCGTTTTACCCCTGCCTTGTCCGACCGTTTTCGTGCCAGATTTTGAGATTCTAATGAATTTATTATGTTGTTTATCTATTATTGTAAGTGTGTACAAAATTTCATTGAAAAATAACATGATTTGGTTGGTCAAATGAATTGATTTCGAAAGTTAGCAAATCTGGAAAATGAATCCCGTATTGCCCAGGCAGTCATTTTGTAACGACCATAACTCTTTGTTCCGATGTCGAAATCAAGTGCCGTTTGCGGCATTGGAAACTAGACATTCCTAGATTTCCATTGGTACCAAATTCACGTTCTGGTTCCACTTGAGTGAGCCACACCATTCGATTGAATATCACTGTCCTGTTTCGTTGCTCTCCAGGAGACAGGACAGAAATTGCTTCTTGATGCTCAAAAACGAGCTATTTGTGAATGGAATTTGAAAATGGTTTCTTCTGAGAAAATTCAGCTTTATAAGAGAGCTTTCCAACGCCATCAACCACGTCCAATTCCAAGTTGAATTGAGTGAGTTGTGGCCAAAGTTTGAAACTGCTACAGTGATAGAATTTTCCACTTGGACAGATTTGTAACTAACAATGATTTGGGACTTGTTGTTTTGGAAAATTTGATGTCCAACACCTACCAAACTTTAGATTAGATGTTCCTTGGACTTTGTTTTACAAATAAACCAGATTTGGGTTGGTTGCTTTGGACAAAATATTTAAAAAGGAAAGAAGAGCTAGAAGACAGTTTTACCTTGGGAAATTTCCTGAACTTTGATGGTTTAGTTAACTACCTTCCCGTGTGAATTTTCAAATGAAATTTGATAGAAGAGTAATCCTCATATGGAGGTTTAATTGTACAAAATTTGGTAATATTCTAAGACCATTTTGATATGCAAATGATGTCACAAAATTCGCTCATCGAATCTGGAAAACTTTTCGTTTTCTCTTAGCCAAATGGTCAAATCTGATTTGGAGAGTTTTATTTCTAGAATTTGGATGTCAATGGTCTTTAAATTGCTCAGTGGATGTTTATGAACTCTTGGTTTCAATAATGGAGAGATTTGAAACTGATTTCATGGTACAAAAAGTTTGTAAACGAAAGAAAAGTGAGAAGGTAGTTTAGCCGTGAAACTCTTCATAAACTTTGGTTGTTTTAATGACTACCTTACCGTGAGAGTTTTTGTACGAAACTTAGTAGAAATGTTGTTCACACATGGAAGATTTAGTGTACCAAGTTTGATGTATTTCTAATGCCAACTTGATGACCAAATGATATTTCGAATCTAGTTTTAAACCTGGAAAATAGCCCAACAGTCTTAACTTTTTCAGCAACTTGGAGGTACTATATCTTGGTGCTCGAAACTCCATTTCTCGTTCCGCTTGTTTTGTTATACTCTTGGATTGCAACACTAATTGATTTCCAAATTTCAAAGGTTAGTTCAAAACAAGTGAATTTGCCGAATTTCCAAAATTGGCCAAAAACCAACCTTGAAACTGTCTTAGTATTCTACAGCAGTAACTTTGATCCAACTTTTGAATACCTTCCATTTGGGATCATGGAAAAGTGTCTTCTAGAAACTTGTAGTACTCGGAATGTAGTTTCCAATGGTATCAAGCGTTCCAATTTTGGACCTACGTAGTGCAAGATACGATTTTTCTAAAATTGACACCCAAAGCTGAAATTTGGCAATTTCTTAGAAAATGAGATTTTGGAAACTTGCCTTCTTTTCTCGATACCGATTGAACATTTTGAACTCGATTTCATGAAAAATGTTAGTCTCTCTCTTTAGACTTTCAAACTCTACTCTTGAGCCTCGATTATTAATAATTAAGGCCCAATTTATGAATTCCCCTTAGATTGTACAACCTTCTTTGATAAGTAGGAGTTCTAAGTGATAGTGCATAATAGTTAATGGTTATTTGCTCAGGCGCTCAAGGGGACCTTCAAGAGGAACTCGAAGTGGACGCCTAGACACTTGTTTGAGTATTTACTCTCTTGTTGCAATAGGTGAGTGTTCCATATAGGAATACGTAATTGGAATAAGTCTATGACATGCTTAACTCCTGGTCATTAGGTGTTAAGTGCTATATGTTAAGTATTTACCACACTCATGCATATTTGAATAGTGTATACTTGAATTACTCGACATGAAACACCTGAAGTATGTATATTTGAACTATTCGATATGAAACCCTTGAAGAGCATATTTACGTGACTACTTGAACTATTCGATATGAAATGCTTAAAGAGCATACTTATGTGATTACTTGAAATACTAGATATGAAATGTTTGGAGAGCATATTTACATGATGTGTTTAAATGATTAATTATGCTATGGAAGCATAAGTCGGTTGGAGTAAATCTCCTCGACTCTTACGTGGTGAAAGTGAAAAACGGCCAATGGCGGCCTATTGAAATGACATATGTCTACCAATTAACCGTAATTACTACCGTTAACCGTTTACCGTTTACCGTTAACCGTGTTTACTTACCGTTTTCTAATCTATTTGGTTACTTGCTTACTTGGTTATCTGCTTACGTGATCACCAACTTACTTGGTTACTTGACCACCTGATTACTTGATTATCATGAATCACATGTTATATGAAGCTGTCCATCATTATTAGGCGAGTGTGTACTTTACCTCACTCGACCTACTCAAATGATGAATTTTACCTTTTGTCGAATTACTTGGTTACTTGTGCATGTTGTAAGCTCTAAGCTGAACTTGGGCCCTGCCCTTGGTTACTGACCTACTCGAGCCAGGACTGGGCTCGGTCGGGTAGGTTGGAACCCTGGGCCACCGTTTCGGTATACTCGAGTATTACCACTGGAGGGATAAGGCGATGGCCAGACCGTACCGTGGGGATCAGAAGTCATAAGGTGTAGATGACCGACAGAGTTCCACTGGAACACCGTATCCTACCGTATATGTTTACCTTGTATCATGATAATTGTTTCATGCTAAAATGTCAACATGAAATCCTGAACTATGCCTGTGATATGCTCCATACCTGTTACCTGACCAATGTACTTATATCATGATACCTGTCTCATGATAAATGTCTCATACCATGATAAATGTCTCAAATTACTCGTACAATGATTATCACCTCATGATAACACGTCATTGTGTAACATTGAACCATGCATATGATATGCCAAACTTACTTGATTTATTTGAACTGTTAGAGTGTATTGGAACCTCACTGGGCTGTGTAGCTCATCCCACGTTGTGGTTTTCTTTTACAGGGTTCGAGACCAAGGGTGCTCGTGAGTAGTACTAGATTGTTTTCTTTTGAAAACTTTAAGTTATATTATAACGGATGGCTATTGTACCCTTTTCCGTTGGGTTGTATTTAAGCTTGGAAGCTGCATAATTGTAAGTGTGAGATATTTGGAGTACTTTAATTATGTATTGAAGTTACTTAAAGTATTTCGAGCTTTTGAATGATGGATTGTAGTGAGTCCTGGCGAGAGCTGGGCAGGCGTCCCGCGGATACCCTTTGGTTCGCCTTAGGGAGAAGTGGGGGCGTTACATATCCTCTGCTATATTTGCAACCAAGGACTGCCCAAGTTCTCTCTTTGTAAACTGCATAGAAACGCAGCTTGCTTTGGCGCGACTTTGCTCTTTTTTTTTTTTTGGAGATTAATTAAAACAATATTGATAAAAACAAAATAATTTAATTAACCTTGGATAAAACAAATAAACTAGAAACAACAAAGTATAAAATCCAATTCTTTTTTCATTTCCCATTTTCATTGTTTTTTGCTCTTTTCTTTTTTCCTAAATGAACCAAACAAAAATAAAAGATAAATTAAGTGGAAATGACTAAAACAGATAAATAAAACCAAATAAAACAAAATTGCTATTTTTTTCCTTTTTTTTCTTTTTCTTTATGATTTTTTCTTTTTTTCATTCTTTTTCTTTTCATTCACTTTTCCTTTTTCTCTTTTTTTTTCCAAGAAATTCTATGCTAAAAACTTAAAAATAAAAATAAAACTATAAACTAAAAACTAAAAACTAAAAATCGAATAAAACTAACACGACAAATAAAAAACTAAAAATAAACAGTAAATGAAATTACACCAAAAATTTGGTGTCTACAGTTTGCCCCTCTTTGTCTGAGTTTTGGAAAAACTTGAGACAAAAAAGTAGACACCAAATACTTACCTGCATTATTCGGCTGCAAAATGATTCCAACGAACAAGAATTCTAAAATGGGACTGACCCAAACAGGAAATTAAAACGGGACTGACCCGAGCAGAAATTTAAACGGGACTGACCCGAACAGAAAATTAACCGGGACTGACCCGAACAAAAATGTAATTGGGATAGACCCAGATAAAAATGTAAATGGGATAGACCCACGGGATAGACCCGGACAGGAATTTAAATGAGATAAACCCACGGGATAGACCCGAACAGAAATGTAAACGGGATAGACCCGGACAGAAATTTAAATGGGATAGACCCACGGGATAGACCCGGACAGAAATGTAAACGGGATAGACCCGAACAGAAATGTAAATGGGATAGACTCACGGGATAGACCCGGACAGAAAATTAAATGGGATAGACCCACGGGATAGACCCGAACAGAAATGTAAACGGGATAGACCCGAACAGAAATGTAAATGGGATAGACCCACGGGATAGACCCGGACAGAAAATTAAATGGGATAGACCCGAACAAGAAATTCAAATGGGATAGACCCACGGGATTTTTTAAACAATGAATTGAGTTCTTACCTGAGAGTAGTTCAAACTTTTGTACCAAGAGGGAGATTTGGATCCTTATGGCTAGAACGATAGCTGATGTTGTTCCTTATGACCCAACCTTTGCCAAATTATCATTTCGTCTTTGCTTATTGGGAAGCTTTTTCTAACGTCAATTTAGGTGCGAAAAGAAGTGTGGTTGTTTGTGTTTGTAAATGCAACGTTCCTGCAAGAAAAGAAGAAATAATGGACTTGCCACCATCATTCGATCCGGCTTGCCTTGAGAATCGTGTAAACATGAGTCTTTTGATGCCTTTGCCAACTTTTGCTGCGGCATTTGCCTTGGTTGAATTTGTAATTTTGAAACCTTTCGATTCCGGAGACCAATAAAGTGCGCATTTACCATGTCACCAAATCCATGTAGCAGCTTGGTTGCATTTTACTCACTTTAATAGATGATTGAATCCCATATTCTTGCACAAACCTTAGGGTTTATCATTCATCCGAATCCAATGGTAAAAGAATGATGCATGAAAAATGCAAGATGATTTCCTATGTTATACATGGAATGAGTATGCCAAAGAATGTAAAACACATCCAACTATGATTAATCCTACAAAATGCCATGAATACAAACAAATGAGAAAAGATGTATTTCATAAGAATGTATTTGGAAAAAAAATATTTTTACAAAGCGACACAGTTTTGGCCAACAGATGTCATATTCAAATCTCTAGATATCTTTGTTCTGGAATTTAATATTGGCAGAAGTATGACAAAAATGAGAAGAAATCCGAATGAAGCAAGTCACCAGCTGTTCCTCCTCATGCTCGCTTACGGCAAAAAACTTACCTTGGCGCCCTTTCGGGTTTTCACCAAGGTTGCCCCTACCCTTTTGTTTTTGTTTTGTTTAGTTTTTTTTTTTTTAGGTGCCCTTTCGGGCTTTCACCTAAGTAAGCAATGGAAAAGCTCGACCATAATCGACTCAGAAATGTAAGTTGAAGATTGCTGGCATCAGCAAAATGCACTTCCTTTGTAAAATTAGGCGAGGGTATTATGGACATCACTTGCCAGTTGATTAGCAAAAATCCCAATAGAAATACAACAAGTGACGAAAGCCAGGACTTTGGGCTCTTGTAATGAGATCAGGTGGGGTGCTTTTTCAAAGAAAGTTGAGGCTTGAAAGCAAAATTTCTGAAAGCTGTGAAATAACCTGAGATTGCATCATCTTGAGACTATCTCCAATTTTTGAACGAAACCGAGGAAGATTTGCCCCAGTTTGATTGAATTCTTCTTTCTTTGCATTTTCTTCATTGCATTTTTCTTACTTTTGTATTTTTCTTCAAAAATTAAATTTGCCCCAGTGTGGGGTTCTTCCTTTTTCCATCTTTCTTTCAAAGATAAATTTGCCCCAGTGTGAGGTTTTCCTTTTCTTTCCAACCATCTCTTTTCAAAATGAATTTGTCCCAGTGTGAGGTTTTCCTTTTCTTTCCAACCATCTCTTTTCAAAATGAATTTGTCCCAGTGTGGGGTTTTCCTTTTCTTTCCAATCATCTCTTTTCAAAATGAATTTGTCCCAGTGTGGGGTTTGCAATTCTCAGGGGCTGCCAAACGAAAATTTGTCAATTCTGATGGCTCAAAGGGGACAAGTAGGGATAAAATGTTTTACATGTAAAAGAAAAGGGCCTGACTTGCATTTCGTCATTTGCATGAATTTCTAAGGAAAATTTGCATGATCAAATGAAAATCTTCTTGCACATATCCGAGTTGATAGGTCGAGGGAATGTTCGCCTATCCATTTCTGTCAAAATAAGTGTTCCGCTAGGTAATACCTTTTGGACAATGAGCGGCCCTTTCTGATTTGGAACATCTTTGCCTCTGCCTTCGTCTTGTAGTGGCAAAGTTCGGTTGAATGCTTTGCCCCCTTCCTCAAAATGTACGCTGACGAAACTTCTTGTTGTAGGCTCAGGCCATTCATTTTGTAACATTTCATGACAAACGGCATTCTTTGGTCGAACTCCCATTAGAGTGTACAAAGATAGAATTTCTACTGCTGCAAATGATACTGCTTCCAACCATCTGTACACCTTGATACATAGTCAATCCCTTAATCATCTTCTTTTCTGCTTTTGTCCACACGAATGCTGATTTATGTCCTTTTGACCTCATTCTCAGTGCCAATGTGAACAATTGCTATGGCTTCTAGGTTTGGTTCGAATTTCTCCTCATTTTGTTCAAGATTTTTGAAAAAGAATCAAATACTTTCTCTTTATCACTCTCGCTTTGAAATCTGGATTCCAAAATTTTCAAGTCGTGAATGAGATAGAGATTGCCATTATTGAATTCCAGAAAAGTGATATCCAAAGGGTCCAATATTTTTATTTTTGGCCATCTGAAAGAATTAACGAATTTGGGATAATAAACAATCAAGTATACAACAAGCAAATGAATCAAGCAATATGACCGCAATATAAACAAACGAATAAACCAAAATAACATTACAAGAATGACTTGTTCATTTTCATAAAACCTTTGATTGAAAGCAAACGGAAATGAAATGAAAACTTAAAAATATTTACATGCGCAAATTTTGGTCAAAAGTAAAGATATTTTCATTAGCTAATTACAGATGCAAAAGTTTTTTCCTCATGAATTCGCATGAATGACAAACCCCCTTTAGGTTTACCGAAACTCCTTCTGAATGGGTAGAAATTCAGCTGTCCAATTGGAAATTGATCCCTCAGGGATATCGGAAAATTCTGCGTCATTTCCAAACACTTCAGCCTCACTTGATGAGTTTTTAGCAGGCTCCTTGAATTCCGTATTGTCCATAATAACCCCAATGGTGTTATCGTATTCTGGCAGGGGGTTCTTATCCACATTTGGCGCTTGTGCCTCTTTCCTTCTAATTACGATCTCTCCAGCTTCAATCATATCTTGGATTTTATGCTTGAGTGCTTTACACTCAGCAACCGGATGGTCGGGTGCCCCTGAATGATAAGCACAGACAGCTTGTGGATTATACCCAACGGGTATGCCATACGGATAGGTTGGAGGGGGAATGACATCTATTTTCCCGGCAGCCTTCAATTGGTCATATAATTGATCCAAAGGCCTGTCGAGATTGGTGAATGTGCGGTTACGTCCCGGGTTGTTGGCTTTAGGGAGCTGAGGATAGTTGTAAACGGGTCTGTTTGGTGGAGGCATTCTTGGATTGAATGGAGGCCGCTGACGGTTTTGGTGAGGAATTGGTTGAGAAATTTGAAAAGGGGCTAAAGGCGAGTTGGCGTAGTTAGGGCGAGGGCGATGATGATTGGTGTTGGTGTGATAAACAGGATGAAGGTTTGAATAGTAAGGGTAAGGGTTGGAGTAGGTAGGGTATTGTCGAGGTCTGGGCTTTGATATAGGGTTTCGATCCCAGGCAAAAACGATTTCCCCCTCTTTCTTTTTGAATTGTTGGTTTTTTCCATTACTACCTTGGCTTTGCAAAGCATCCAACTGCGATTTGAGGGCAGACACATTAACAATCTTTCCAGCCTTCACGAAATCATCAAATTCCTCAAGCTTATTAACAATTGCGGCAAATGAGCATCCAGTCATGCGAAAAATTTCTTCAAAGTACGGCGGGTCATGTGCCTTAATGAAAGTGCGTATGATTCGTCCTCCGTCATTGGTGGCTCGACTTTTGCAGCTATTTTCCTCCACCTCTTGGCATAAGTCTTGTGATCTTCGGAGGGTTTTCTTTTTGTTCCTTCCAGTGTGGTCCGCGTTGGCGCTAGCTCACAATTGTATTCATATTGCCTTGTAAAGGCATTGGACAGGTCCAACCAGGTCTTTGCCTGTTCGGGTTTCAGCTTGGAATACCAGTCGAGTGCATCCCCCTCCAAACTTTCTGGGAATAGCCTCAAAGGCAGATTTTCATCATCTGTTGGCCTACCCAATTTGTTGGCGAACAATCGGAGGTGTGTCTTGGGATTGCCTGTCCCATCATACTTGTTAAACTTCGAAGTCTTGAACCCCTCAGGCAATTGCACATTCGGGAAAAGGCAAAGTTCATCGTAATCCAGGACTCCTTGCTTGTTCAACCCCTGATTCTTCCTTATAAACTCATCAAAACGGTTAAGGCGTTTGAGCAGCTTTATATCAACGGGAACGGAGGATTCCCCCATTTCTGGCTTGGTTTGAATGGTATGGTCTGGTAAGCAAGGCTCAGCTGTATCATGATAAAAAGCATGCGGATTAGGGGGTATATTCGAAGTGATTTGGGGTTGTGGGCCTTGCACGTAAGTAGGGAAGAATGAAGGATCAGGAGGGCAAGTGTATGGCAAATGTATGGTGGGATATGTGAAAGTTCCTTCGGGTGGAATAGGTAAAGATGGAATAACGGTGACTTGAGTTGAAGGGATGACAAATGGCTCTTGCTCGGCCTGCTTGACGGGTATAGGTTCGGGTTGAACTCCGCTGCTGATTAGCTCGTCAATCAATTTCCTTTGGGCCGCCATCTCAGTAGTCATCTTGTCGAACTTAGTGAGCATCTCAGTCAACTGAACCCCCAAACTCATGGTCTCGGGTTGAGCAGTAGTAGCAAACCTATCTGATTGTTCCGGTTGTGAACTCATGTTTACACGACTCCTTTGAGCTTGGCTACGGGATCGTGTTATGATGGGGCTTCGACGAGAAGCTATATTTAAATATTACCTGAGAATTTTTGAAAAGATTGCCTTTAGATTTAACCCTTGCTTAGTTATTACAATAAAAATAAAGAAAAGAAAGAGAAAAAGGCAAGAGTTAGTAGATATCCAGGAAATTCGGATGCATGTCCTATGGAGGAACCCTTTTTTTGTGCCAAGGGTAGACCTAGAATGAGGATGCAATCCTCTAGGGTAGGCACTATACCATACCTGATGGATCCGATCAACTCATTGAGTGAGAAGTAATTTTGAAAAATTTGGTCAATTGAAGTGAGAAGAGACGTTTGTCAAAATGAGGACATCATCGGAAGGGATTGATCACTTTGGATCAATACAAGAGTTTGCACGGGTTTTGACCTTAACGAACTTCCTATCGAAGAGATTGGAATTCATTGACCAAATTTTCAGTGAAGCACGGGTCAAAACCCCGACTGATCAAATGGCTAGATGCAGTGGATGGTTTTCTCAAAACCGACTAGATTTCCCAATTTGAAATTCGATCTTGAAACTCTAATTGGTCGAACGGGTTGAATGAAATCGACCGTTTATTTAAAATCGACCGGATTACCCTAAAAAGGGAAACGGGTCAAATGAATTGAGTGAAATTTAAAAACTTATTCAAAATTGACCGAATCATCCTAAACTTGATCGAATGAATTTGAGAATTTTATTCAAAATGGACCGGATCATCCTAAAAAGGAACTTGATCAAATGAATTGAATGAAATCGAGAATTTATTCAAAATTGACCAGATCGCCCTAAAAGGGTAAATTTGTCAAATGAATGAAATTGAATTAGTGATTTATTCAAAAATTGGTCGAATGACCCTAAAAAGGGTAAATTGGTCAAATGAATTGACGATTTATTCAAAATCGACCAGGTGACCCTAAAAAGGGCAAATTGGTCAAATGAATTGATGATTTATTGAAAATCGACCAGGTGACCCTAAAAAGGGTAAATTGGTCAAATGAATTGATGATTTATTGAATGAATTGGCAAAATGGATTGGTTGAATTGTCCGGCCATTGGTTATTTCAAAATTATTGAGGTGCATTAGTCTATGACCTTCTAAAAATCAAATTTGGCCTCAATTTATTTATCGTCTCAATAGGAGGAATCATTTGTGAATTTCTTCAAATTAATGTCCTTCACGCAAGGGATTTTTACCAATTTTTGATAAAATGGCCAAAAAGTGATTATTAGATGCTCATATTCCAAAGATCATTCCATGAAAATGATCGGATCCTACCTTACCTTGTGCACTACCCCTTTGGATGGTACAAAATGTAAACGTGCAAGTCTCGTTGGATTAAGTATCCGAGACACAAGGTGGCTTATCCCTAACACGGAATCCCCTAAATGGCATTCCCTTTCTAGGGTTTATGCATGATGCCAGTTTATTAAAGCGATGTAAATATGTGACAAATATGGCCTAAAGGACATAAATAATACATCCGGGGAAAAAGGTCTAAAAATGAAATGTATTTATTTGAAAATCAAGTGTAATAACTGAAATTTAAACATGTGAGTCATCTAGTGGGTAAGTCACTAAAAGAGTGCCAAAAAGGCCTCTTATTGCTAAGGCACATGAATGCAATCCAAGAAAACAAAAGAATGGTTAGTGCAATTGATAGTACACATAACATATTGGGAGCAATTAAGAAAAGAAATACAATAAAAGCCAATAAAAGGGGTGGAACCCCTTCTCTCGTGCCTAATTGTACTTAAAAGAGGGTGAGGTTGACTCTAATTTAGGAAAATTCTAACATGGATGCATGAGGCTGGGGCTCACTAATGCAACTAAACTCGATAAGGTTTAAAAGGTCCCCAAGCCTTCAGACCCAAAGGCAAAGGGTCATCACTCCCAAGGCCTTCGATCGGTGGCTCGAGTGATCCCTTAGGTAGCGCTATGGGCGCAGTGCACACCATCTGCCTACCCAATTTGGATGCACTACATGAATGCAAACCCTAGACCTAGGGGTATTGGGGGAAATTTCTCTTCAAAGGTTGAGTGGTGCCAATCACATTAATTGTGAAGCCCAATAACGATCCTTTGAAGAAGTCACGAATAATGCGAGTGGGATGCAAATGAATGGAATGCATGTATGCAATGTGAGGATATGAGTTTGAAAAAGTAATAAAAGACAATAAATATGTAAATGAAAATGTGCACATGAGTGAGTAAGGTACGGTATGTGAAATGATAATATGAAGTGCATGTGTGCAAGTGATGATAAAAGTGTTCGTGTGCAAGTGAAGAAACATAAAGGTGCACGTGTGCAAAATGGGAGGAAAAATGAAAGTGTGATGAGGGTATAAAATGGTAGAGTGGATTAAAAAATGCATGAGCCTAGGGAATTCATGCATATTGGGTACGGGGTACCTAAATCATGACTCAATTTGCCCTTTTATAGAGGGAATACAAGCGTGCTAAGGCTTAGAAAAAGCCACACTCGTCTATATCCCATATTTAAGGGAACTCTCAAGCAAATGAACCCTATAACTAGCATGAAATGCAAAAATCCTAAAATGGAGGGAAAAGGGGTTCGGGGGGCATGCAAAATGATAAAACTAAAAAGAATGCATGACATGTAATGAACATGCAAACATGTACTAACGAGGGGACATCCCTAAGGGTCTAGCGTTGGACTAGCCCATTCTATGAATTCCGACTAGCGTTGGACTAGTGGAAACGTACATTCATCCATCACATTCATTCAGGCTATGGAAAGCGAGTAGACATGCCAAACACTTATAAACACATAGCACATAACATTTAGCATGCTCGACTAGATGCAAGGCCCTAACAAAGCAAATTAACATGTAGCAACTAAGCATGCAAGACACATAAGACGATTAAAGCCCTAACTATTACATTTGCTAGCTAGGCACATGACTTCGATAGGTCTTCATTGAATGCTCCTCCAAACCCTATCTATTACATTAGGGAGACCCTACTACAATCTAAAAGGGGGAAAAGGAATAAAATAATTAAATCCCTAACTATTACAAGCCAAGAGGTGTACACATACCCCATAAAGAATATCTTAAATAAAAAGCAAAAGTAAATGACATAAATAAAAGAAATTAAAGAAAGGCTAGGAAAGCAAAGTAGACATGTATTTCTCACGTAGCACGTTGGTTCACATAGGAGAGACAAAAAAGATAAAAGAAGTTATACCTCCCTTGAGTTGAAGCTCTAACGTAGTGAAGTTACTAATGTACCCTCCAAAATAATAAAAGGGTCAAGGTACCACAAATAGTAAAGTATGACAAAGTCACCAAAGAAAAGGGTGGCTTGGGCTAAGACTATCAAAACAAAAAGGTAATAAGACAAATCGGAATCCATCAAACATTGAATGTTTCCTCACTTTGCAACTTAGAAATGACCAAATAATGTATGAATTCCAAACAAAGGTGGAACATTGATCAAATTTCTAAAATAGTAAAACGACTAAAGACCTAATAGCAATCATTAATCAACGAATCAAGGTTACTTGAAAACATTTTTAGGAACTTTACAGGTCCAATGAGCAAGAAATGGTCAAGTAACCAATTTTTTCAGAAAATTCAAGAAAATAGGCAACCACATACTCATTTAGACACCAAGTTTCACAATCCATGCATTAAGCATCACCTTAGCAAAACATGATAACCAATGAAGGCAAGCAAGCAATTGAATTGAAACATTAGTGCTGCCAAAGACTCAATTGTGAACACTAACCGAGCATTCAAGCTTAATCAAACACTTTTAAGAACTTCAAAGATCCGAAGGCAAAGAAAATGTGGAGGAATGGTTCAAATTGCAAACACTTTAGGACTCAATTGCAAAAGATTGGAATGTAATTTGGCCACAATGAGACAAAGGGAGACTTGGGGGGTCAAAGTGCAATTTTCAAAAAATAGTTTCATGCAAAACCATGCAAAGCTACGTAAACAATGTCGGCAATAAGAATATTTATTGGTGAAGCTTTCTGCAATCTCAAACAATGCCGCACCAGCTATCAATCTCAACCAATCTTTGATCAAAAACTTTTCAGCCCAAACACTCAAAATTTAATCTAAGCAACCTGACACACCATTCCAACATCCAAACAAACCAAAACATATAAACGAAAAACACACAAATGCTTGAAGAAAAGTCCAGCAATCATTCGGCAACTAGAGTTGATCATTTTACAACAAGGTTGTGATCCTAGCTCACGTGTTTAAGACCCAAATATGCAAACTCAGCACCACTCACCCACTTCCCCTATAACATCAAATTAAGCTAGCAAAAGAAAATGACCAAAACCAGCAACAGCAAAATATGAGTATGAAAACGCAGCAAAAGAAAAGACAAGAAATTCAGCAAGAGTTTCTGGAACAAAACAAGCAGGCAGCTGCATTTTCCTTTTCAAACTAAGATTTCTTAATCACAGCCTTGATTCGAATTTTCCCAAATCAACATCATACATTCAAACTAAACAACCAATTTCACTAAAAACAGAAAAATTTAGCAAGACATCATGCAAATCTGCCGCACAATAAGAAACCAAAGAAAACCTACAACCTGGATAGGAGCAACAATGTGGGAAAGAAGCTAAAAGCACAAGAGACTTGGGAAAGCAACCATGTATGACTGAAGTGAATGCGAAATTAAAACCAGAAACAACCCAAACATGAACTCAGATTCTGGTGGGAACTGCTAAGAGTTAAGAACGCAGCTGCCACAGGCGTGAAAAAATTGCAACAAAGAGGAGAAAAAGAAGAAGAAACTGGCGGCATGCCTATCTGGAAACATAAACTTTATGTAAAAAGAATTCAGCAGCCAGTTTGTGATATGATGAAGACTTAGATAAACAGACCCACAGGAAGAAACTTGACCAAAACAAAATTTGCAACTACTTCAGAAAAACCAACCTACAAGTATCGATGCAACAAAAATGAAAATTTCTGAACTTGCTGCAGCGAATTTATGCGCAAACAAAACTCAGTTGAAACCATCTAAACTCAGGCAATAAGACCCCCAAACATTCTTTCCCATTTTGCCGACATGAAACCTTAAGATTTCAGCATACAAACAAGAATAAAAACACAAACATGGGAATTTTCTGCTATATATGAACCCAGATGCCTTCTCGAATGAGCCAGCCATGAAAAATGTCATTTTTCTGTTTAAAGTTAACATCTTGCAACTAACCACAACCTAATAACAAAGTCTAACAACAGCACCAAACAAATCCTAAGCATTAACGTAATGAACATGCATATAAACAGCAAAAGATCCCAACTTTGGGGTATAAACACAAGAATAATACAAGATGTAGCAAGCGACAACCACAGACGATGGAAAACATGCTTACCAACTTCGATCAACTAGAACTGACCAAAAATCCTCTCATAAAAACCAAAAATGATGTCTGAATACTAAAACTTAAATCCCAGGAAAAAGAAAGAGTTCTTACCGTAAGAAAGAAAAACTTGGTTGCCGACGTAGTTGATGATTGAAGCTTTACTTCTCTGATGCCGTCCTTTGTTTCTTCTTTGCCTCCTCCTCCCCTCTATTCTTGCCTTTCAGTTCTAATCTAGCCCACACTCTCGCAGTTTTCTTTCTCTGATTTCCCCTTGTTCCCGTCTCTCCCTTTTCGTTTCCCTCAAAACTCTCCGCCGTCGTCCATTCTTTTCGTATCTTTCTTTTGCTGTTCTCTCCCCCAAATTTGCAGCCGTCAGTTCTTCCTCTGTTTTTTCCGTCACCCTCAATCTCTCCTCTCTATTCTATTCTCTATTTACTTGTCTTTCTTTTCAGTTTTGCAGCTGCCAAACCCCTTTTCTTTTCCCCCTTGCTCTCAGACCAAAACTTCCTCCCTTAAGCCGTCACCTCTGTTTCTTTTTTTCGTTTCTCGGCTCCCTCTCTCGATTGTCCTCTCTATCGTTCTTTTTCTCCGATTTTCCCCCCTCGTTTGCGGCTGTTGTTTTTTTTCTATTTATACCAAGCTAACAACCCTAAAACCCTCAGCTATCCTTTGCTATATTTGCAACCAAGGACTGCCCAAGTTCTCTCTTTGCAAACTGCGTAGAAACGCAGCTTGCATTGCCGCGACTTTGCTCTTTTTTTTTTTTTGAGATTAATTAAAACAATATTGATAAAAACAAAATAATTTAATTAACCTTGGATAAAACAAATAAACTAGAAACAACAAAGTATAAAATCCAATTCTTTTTTCATTTCCCATTTTCATTGTTTTTTGCTCTTTTCTTTTTTCCTAAATGAACCAAACAAAAATAAAAGATAAATTAAGTGGAAATGACTAAAACAGATAAATAAAACCAAATAAAACAAAATTGCTATTTTTTTCCTTTTTTTTTCTTTTTCTTTATGATTTTTTCTTTTTTTTCATTCTTTTTCTTTTCATTCACCTTTTCCTTTTTCTCTTTTTTTTTCCACGAAATTCTATGATAAAAACTTAAAAATAAAAATGAAACTATAAACTAAAAAATAAAAATCGAATAAAACTAACACGACAAATAAAAAACTAAAAATAAACAATAAATGAAATTACACCAAAAATTTGGTGTCTACACACATCATATCCTTTAATCGCTAGGCCTATCAAGTCGGCCAGCAATTTTTTTTCCTTCACGCAGATTTCACTATTCTTATACACCAGATTAGCAATTAGACTTTTGCCCCCAGTGGGTGTTTTAACCTCCAAGTCATATGGTAACTTAATTGGCTTCAAGTCTATTCCACTCATGAAATCAGGGTTTACAAAAGAGTGTGTTGCACCCGGATCAATTAAAACCCTAGCTAAGCGGTGAAAGATTGGAATTGTACTTTCTACCACCTCGGTCGCTTCTGGAACTTGTGGATAGTCCAATGCGTAGACCCTAACCGGTACTTTCGGTCGACTTCCTCCGGCACTGGTCTGCTTAGAGGTTGATTTTTCAGGCCTTTGCAGGTTTCCTCCTGTCTTCGACGATTTCGGACAATTTGCGATTTGATGCTCAGTGCTCCCACACAATAAGCATTTTCCCAACTTTCTCCAGCAATCGTTCTCAGAGTGGTTGGATTTACCACAATATCCACATGTAACTTGAGGGGTCACAGTCGATCCAACAGATGGTGCCCCCCTAACTTGAGTCGTCCCGCTACGACCTCCCCTAGATAGAGCTCCCCTAGAAGCTCCAGCAGTTCTCGTTCCTCCTTCTCCTCTTCCTATTTTAGAAGGGTGTACATTCTTACTAGTCTGCCCAGGAGTACGACTAGAAAAATTCATTTTTCTGTTGTGGAAATCCCTCACTTGAGATCTTGCATTCTCAACCCTTTGTGCTTTCTCTAAAGCCTCAGTAAAGGTAGAGATTTGGGCTGCAGCCAGGCCCTCCTGAAGTTCCACATTAAGTTCCTGTACAAACCTTCTAATCCTCCTCCGTTTATTTGCTACTAACTCAGGAGCGTATTTGGAAAGTTTAGTGAACTTCCCCTCATACTCTGCTACAGTAAGGGTTCCTTGTTTCAACTTAATAAATTCGTCCTCCCTCTTCTCTTGGATTAAGGGCGGAAGAAACTTTTCATTAAACTCCCTTGTGAAATTCTCCCAAGTCCAAGGGGTTCGAGCCCTTTCCCATTTTCCTTTTATCAAATCCCACCAAGCACGGGCTACTCCCTCAAATTGGAAAGCAGCAAAGTTCACTCGCCTATCCTCAGTGTAGTCTAGAGCAGCGAATATATTGGTCATCCTTTCTAACCAATTCTGTGCTATTTCGGGGTCAGGTTCACCCATAAACTTAGGCGGGTTAAACTTTAAGAATCTTTCCAGGGCTCTATCCTCTCCTCTATCCTGGGCCCCAGGTTGGTTAAATGGTCCAGGACCCTGTCTCTCCGCTAGACGTTCTAGGATATCGGTCATCCTATTGATGGCAGTAGCCACTTGGTTACCCTCAATGTTTTCCTGTCCCTGGGTCGGTCCAGTTGCCGATCCCTGGTCATCCCCCTGAGGTTGGGCCTGTCTAGACGCTCGCCCACGGCCTCGACCACTCCTTAATCCTTCCATTAGTCTAAATGTGCCTAGTGCAAGAAATAGGTTAATTTAAGCAGAAAAGAAGAAATATATCAGAATTAGAACCAACCAAGAAAGCATTGAAATTGACAATAATTTACATTAATAAGCATGTCAAGTTCGTACAATTAGCAAGTTAGGGACAATTCACAAAAATATAGCACACATGTGCTCAAAAGTATACTTTTAGTCACAGAAGACTAAAGTAAGAACAAGTGCCCAAAAGTAGGTCACACAAGCATGCAAAATACAATGACCTCAGCACTCGCGTCACCCTAACTAGTCCTAACTGTACCGGTCAAAAGTCAAAAGGGGTCAACGACTAAGATCCTAGTCCACAGCGGGGCTATCAGGAGGAACCTCCTCCTCGGGATCCTCCTCCTCAGCATCCGGAATCACCTCAGTAGCGTCCTCAACCAATCTAGTAGCATCAGCCAGGATCTCGAAAGCCCGGTTACGGACATCCCGTCCTAACCTAGTAAGTCGAGCCCTAGTATCCCGAAACTCCTCATTAACCACTGCAGATGTGGCTACCTCACCCTCAATCACCTCCTCGAGTTCGGCAATCCGTTCACCCTGAGCGCCAACCATCTACCTAAGCTCGTCTACCTCAGCCTATAAATTGCGGTTGGCATCCACCAACTGACGATGCTCGTCGTCCAGAGCAAGCACTATATGGTTCGGGTAGGCGAAAGTCAACCTACACGAACATCGAGGGTATCTATTATACGGTGAGTAGCGTACTCGAGCTCCTCCCGCTAGAGCTCGGTAGAAGATAGTCCTAAGAGGCTCATAATGACCATTCGCATGGCCATTCCCGTTAGCTGCCGGAGCTCCATTTTCATCAGCCATCCCTGCAAAATAATAATACTTTTTAGGTTAGAAACTTAAATCACTACCTAATTCCAATATCCCGCAATGCATGCTTAACTTAATCGTTGGCTCATCCCAATTGTCACTTGAGGTAGGACTAACTTAGTTGCTAGCTCGCCTCAAGTATCACTTAGGGTATGATTAAGTCATCCCATATCGAGTCTTAAGGTAGAGTATCTAATATGTCTCCCATATAGACCTCTAACCTAGCGCTCTGATACCAACTGTGACGCCCCACATCTCCCCAAGGTGAACCAAAGGGTATCCGCGGACGCCTGCCCAGCTCTCGCCAGGACTCAAGTAATTCCATTCAATTTAAAACTGAACTAAACACTTCGAAGAGAGCAACATGAATACAAACAATGCGGAAGCGTTCGAACTTACCAAGTCACTTAACATGAAACCAGTACATCGGGTAATCATAATACAACTTTAAATCCTAAATACACGTCAGGGCCCCAAACTACATTTCAATTCCAAAAGTACAACTCAAACCAGGGCCTAGTCAAAATATAGCAGGAGTCTTAACAAAAGTACAACGAAGGGTTTCTCCATACTTCTCCAAGATTCGGTCCTGTTAAGGAAAACAAAACTATAGGATGAGCTAAACGCTCGTGAGGCCAAGAACACACATGCAAGCACTTTGTTCAAATAGCAATCCCAAATTTAATAAATAAAACCATGTCCTTTCAATAATCAATCATTCGAACAGGAAAAGTAATCAGAAACAATTCAAGGATATAGTAGCTCTCAGGAGCTAAGTTCCACTCGCTCTGCCGATGTCATTCGTATACCTTCTCGCGTTGACCCTCCTGTCAACCGAGTCGGTATTTCCATTTTCGTAGATCACCACTTACTTCCCTCCGTCCACCGTACACCTCAAGGGCCCACAAGTCATTTATAAGGCGATACTCCACGAGTATGCCAAGCAAGACCTCTCATTAGGTCGAACTTATATATATCTCATGGCTCGCCCAAGTCCCCGACCAAGCCCATTGCCGGCTCGAGTCTTAGGTCGGCTTATGAGTTTGGGCGTCCCCCATTCATTTGAAAGTCGAGGAGGTTCACTCCAACGACATATGTAATCATAACATAACATTGCATTTCATTCATTCATTCAATACATTTCATTCATTCAATACATTTCAATCATTCATTTGAAATTAGAACGAGTGCGATAAAGTACGCACCCGCCCTTATTTTTAAAACTTCCACAATTACCACAAATAAGCAAGTATAAAAAATTCACACACTTGACACTCACCGAGCAATTCAATAAAAATTATTTTCTGGGAGTTCAAGTGTCCACGGTAAGATCCTCTTGAAGGTCCCCTTGTGCGCCTGGCAATTAATAGCGGATAATCACACAAATAACCCACTTGTCAAGGAAGATTGTACACTAGTACAATCTAAGGAATATTTCACAAAATGAACCTCAATTACTCATAAATCGAGGTTCAACTTGCCTTTTATTAAGTACAATATTATTTGAGTTTTTATCATGAAAAGTTAGGGCAAAACGTTTGAATAATACTAAGAGAATTAAGAGTTTTGGAAAAACTCCTTTGCCTTGAAAATTGAGAAATTTCAGTTTTATCTTAAATCTTTGAAAATTCGAATCTCTCTCGATAGAAGCCCAAAATTGGTAAACTTTATACCGTTGGAAACCTTTTGGAAAGTGTTAAAAGTTCTTAGAAAACACCTTTCCACGAATCTAAGTGGAAAGTACTCAAAAATGAGCTTGAAGATACAGACTCGGCGTACAAGGCAGAATTAAGTTGGATTTCGGCCAACTTTGAAAATTCGGCACGATTCACACGTTGCGAACCGGCCTCTGAAATTTGTAACTCAATTAGTGTTGCAAGTGAGGTTTACAACAAAGCAAGCGGATCAAGAATCAGAGTTTCGAGTACCGAGATACGGTAGCTCGAAGTTGGGGAAATTCAAGACTGGAGAAGAATTTCCAGATTTGAACCTCCAACACTAGAAATTTAATTAGGTATCGAAACGAACTTGGATTGGTACCAAAATTGGCAGTATTTTACTCCTATATGAAAGGTACCGTTCTATCAAATTTTAGGGAAAAATACCTTCGGAAAGATAGTTAATTAGTCAACCAAAGTTCAGGAAAAATTCTAAGGCAATCTGCCTTTTGACTTTCATTTCCCAATTCAAATCGTTTAACCAAGAAAGCTATCCAACCATGGTTCATTGGTGAAATAAAGGTCTAAGATACATCCATGATACCTTTGGTAATGGTTTGGCATCAAAATTTCAATTAATAAGATCACTCCCAAGTTTTTGTCCCAAATCAGTCCAAATATTACGTTTTTCCAGAACAGGGCAGTCCTCTTGTTTTAGTCACAACTCAATCAATTTAACTCGGAATGAGGCATGGTTTATGGCGTTAGAAAATACAGTCATAGGACTAAAAGTTCACAGAAGAAAATATTCTGAAATTTGGCAAGCAACCAGCTCGAAATTGAGCCTCAAGTTGCTGCCTCTACAAACCATTCCAGCAAATCCAAGAGACAAGACAGCTATCTTAAAACGTTTGGTTCAGCTCACTCACAAAAAATCAGAACATGTATTTTATCTCAAATTAAAGCCAGGAATGTCTAGTTTCAAACACCACTGACGGCACTTGATTTCGACACCCGAGGACAGAGTTATGGTCAAAATACTACCGCTGGACAGGGTTACCCGAAAATAACTTTCCAGCTTGCCTAGTCCACGAATAAATTCATTTGCCCATCCAAACGTTATTGTTTTCCAATGAAAATTTTTACACATATAATATAACATATAAACATCAGGTTCATGCCAATAAATCATCAAAAATTGGCCTTATCATGGTCGAATAAAACAGGGGCAGTTTCGGAAATTTCTTGTCATGACCTCAACCTTGAGTTTCCAACAATAATACTCCATAAATCCATCATTTTAACCACTAAACTACCATTAAATCCAACATTAATCCTCTAATCAGCAACAATAACCCAAGTGTGGGAATTCAAAGAGCCCACTTTCACATTTTCCAACCATATCAAGCCACCCATACACATGCAATAGCTTAAAGATGTATTTCTACCATCATAATCCAAATTTAAGGTGTAGGATAAAGTTATACCTCCTTAGTGCCTTAACCCAGAAATTTTCGATCCTCAAGAGCTCCAAGAAACCGTGAAATGCAGCCCTTTAGTTAGCTAAATCCAACCTCCAAGTAGTTTGCTAGATCATCTTCAAGTTTGGTGAAGATTGGTTGAAGTTTTGGGTTGATTTGATGAAGGAATTTGTGAAGCAAGAGAGTGAGAGAGAGGGAGGGTTGGCCGGCTGTTGGTGAGAGAAGAAGGAGTGAATTTTTTATCAAAGTTAGCTTCCAAGAGAAGATTAAATGAGTGGTGCACATTCACTCCAAAGTCAACTCACATTAGGGTGCGTTTGGCGCGATTTAGGCTCGATTTTCTCGCGTGTTTGGTTCACTAGTGCACTAAACCTCCAATGCATTTATATTCATGTAAATATTATTCACCCTTAATTGTCCCGAAATAAGGGTCTAAAGTCCCTCAAATAAAGTCGCGCGTGTGAAAACGCGTACCGTCAATTTTAACGCTATAACGCGAAACTTCCAATAAATTCTTATAACGATTGCACTACTAACTATCACTTGAGTATTTATTCATAAGATTACCTATTTTAGGACCATAGTACAAGTCTCCAATATTCCAAACTTATTGTGCTCCTACGCGGATAAAATCTCCAAGCACTATTCACTTTTTTTACTAAATGTACTCCAAAAAATTAATTTTTGAAACGAGTCACTTTAAAAATATAACGAAATTATATTGCCATGTATTTAGGTCTAAGAAGATTAGAAAATATTCCTTGGGATAAAAATCCAATTAAATAATTTATTAAGCCATAAATTAGGCATAAAATAATAGTTTTTACGAGTTCTCACATCCTCTCCCCCTTAAGAAATTTCGTCCTCGAAATTTACCTTGGTTGACGAACAAGTCAGGATACTTCTCTCTGATTGTCTCTTCAACTTCCCATGTTGCTTCCTCTACTCCGTGGTTCTTCCATAGAACTTTCACTAGTGGTATCTGCTTGTTCCTCAATTCCTTCACCTTTTGATCCAGAAGTTTTACCGGTCTCTCCTCATAGGTCAGGGTTTCATCGATCTCAATATTCTCCGGTTGTAAAACATGAGAGGGGTCTGGATGATATTTCTTAAGCATGGACACATGAAACACGTTATGAATTCGAGATAAACTCGGTGGTAATTCCAGCTTATAGGCTACATTCCCAACTCGTTGAATAATCTTATATGGCCCTACAAACCTTGGTTGTAGTTTCTTCCCTTTTCCGGACACCAAACTTGCTTTTAAAGGCGTAATCTTGAGAAATACCATATCTCCAACAGTGAACTCCAAATCCTTTCTCCGATTGTCGGCATAACTTTTTTGTCTACTCTGAGCGGTTTGAATCTTTTGTCGTACCAATTTTACCTTTTCATTAGCCTCCTCAATCCAAGATACAGTAGTCGGGTCTAAAATTTTTCGTTCGCCTACTTCCTCCCAACAAATTGGGGATCTACACTTCTGACCATAAAGTGCTTCGTATGGAGCCATTTGAATAGAAGAGTGGAAACTATTATTATAGGCAAATTCCACTAATTGTGCTATAAATTTCAAGGGCTAGCTTGTGGTAGCTAGTGGTACGATCGTTATAAGAATTTCTCGAAAGTTTTATTTTATTGCGCCTAAATTGGAAATACGTGTTTTCACGTGCGCGCTTAATTGAGGGACTTTGAACAATTATTTTGGGACAATTAAGAATGAATAATATTTATATGAATATAAGTGCCCTAGAGGTTTAGTGCACTAGTGCAACAAACTTAAGGGAAATTGAACACAAAACGCGCGAGTAGGGCACTAGTTGCAATTAAATTTTACGTCCTTAAAATATTAGACGTCAAGCGTCTTTTGTACGCAAAGGAATCAGAACCACATTTCAGTTCTTCTAGCTGCAATGGACGGATAGCTTGCAGCCGCAGCTCTTCACCATTTCCTTCTGCAAAGCTCACAAAAATCACTACCAAACCTCCATAGATTCAACCAAAACTTCACATACGTTTAGCTCATCACTTGGACAATCACTTGGACAAAGAAGGAGCTGCACACTCACGAATTTTCTTGGGACTTTTGGACACCATAATCTGACCTTTTAGCACACAAGTAAGGTAACCATGATCCACTCTTCAAATCTAGTTCAATGAAGGCTAACTTACACTTAAGAGCTTGATTATGCTTATGGATAGCTTATTATTGTTGGAAATTGTTAAATATGGGCTCTATGAACTCCCACTTTGAGTTGATAGCTGTAATGATGTTTGATGATGGTTTTATTGTTGAATTAGTGCTTAAGGAAGTAGATTAGAGGTGCATTATCTCCAGAAACTGTATTGAGCTCTTGAAGCAAAAAGTTCCCATTTTACCCCTGCTCTGTTCGGTCACTTTAATGCAGAAATTTGAGGATTTAATGGCTTGATTGTGTTGTTTATATGTTTTAGTAGTTGTGTAAAAATTTTCATTGAAAAATACTGAGTTTTGGTTGGTCAAACGAATTTATTCCCAAAGCTAGTAATCTGGAAAACGGTTTCGTCGTAATCCAGACCAGTGTTCGTATTTTGTCCTTAACTCCATACTCCGATGTCGAAATCAAGTGCTGTTAGCGGCATTTGAAACTAGACGTTCCCATCTTTCCAACGGTATATAATGCACGTTCTGGTTCCATGTGTGTGAACCGCACCACTCATCTGAATTCAGCTGCCCTGTTTCGCCGTTCTGCCGAAATGATTTGATGATGCTGCAACTTTAGGCTTAATTTCGAGCTAGTTGCATGCTGAAACTTAAAACGATTTCTTCTGTGAAATTATAGTCCTATGCATGTATTTTCTAACACTATCAACCATGCTCAAATCCGAGTTAAATTGAGTGAGTTATGATCAAAATACGGTGACTGTTTTGTTCTTGAAAGCCTTGGATTTGGACAGATTTGACGTGACATTTGTGGTAGTCTTACTAAATGCATTTCTTGATACTAAACACCTACCAAATGTACCATGAATGTTTCTTAAACTTTCCTTTCATATATGAACCTTGATTGGAGGATTTTCTTAGCCAAACGATTGGATTTGGGAAGAAAAGGATTAAGGGCAGATTGCCTTGAGAATTTTTCCAAACTTTGGTTGATTGGTTAACCACCTTCCCGAAGGTATTTTTCCACGAAATTTGATAGAGAAATACCCTTCATATAGGAGTACCATACTACAAAATTTGGTGTCAATTCAAGTCCGTTTCGACACTTAACAAAAGGTCCAAAGTCGGAACCAAATCTGGAAATTTTTTAACAGTCTTGAATTTTTCCCAACTTTGAGCTACCATATCTTGGTGCTCGAAACTCCGATTCTTGATCCGTTTATTCTGTCCTAAACCTTACTTACACCTCTAATTGAGCTATAAATTTCAAGGGCTAGTTTGCAACGAGTGAATTCTGCCGAATTTCCAAATTTAGCGAAAAACCAACCCCGGCTCAATCCTGGGTGATCTGTGACAGCAACTTTAAACTCATTTTTGAATACCTTCCATTTAGATTCGTGGAAAAGTGTCTCTAAGAACTTTTAGTAATTTCCAAGAGGTTTCCAACGGTATAAATTTTTCTAATTTTAGAGTTGTATCGAGTGAGATACGATTTTTCAAAGATCCATATCAAAACTGAAATTTTCCAACTTTCAAGGAAATAGAGATTTCCAAGAACTTTTTATTCTTTCGACATTATGCAAACATTTTAACCTCGATTTCCAAGATAAAAACCCAAATGCTCCTGTACTTTAAGAAACTCTAATTGAACCTCGATTTACGAGTAATTGAGGCTCGATTTCGTGGAATTTTCTTAGATTGTACTAGTGTACAATCTTCCTTGATAATTGGGATATATGAATGAAAATACGTTATTATTTGCCCAGGCGCACACGAGGACCTTCAAGAGGATCCTACCGTGCACACTTGAACTTCCAGAAAATATTTCTTCTTGATTTGCTCGGTGAGTGTCAAGTGTATGACTACTTGAACTCTATGGACTTGATTCATGCTTGGCTTACCTGATTACATGCTTAGCCTACTTGGTTTTGAAAAATGGAGTCGAGTGTGTACTTTATCGCACTCGTTCTCATTTGAAACAAATGACTCATGCTTAACATGGTTTGCCTGATTTACATGACCTGAAATACATGCTTAGACCTGTCAAATGCTTGAATACATGATATGGTATGCTATGGCTGCATACGTCGTTGGAGTGAAACTCCTCGACACTTACATGACACATGGGGGACGGCCAAATTCATAATCCGACCTTGGAACTTGAGCCGGCATGGGCCTGGTCAGGAACCTTGGTGAGTCATGAGAATTACATGATAAGTTTGATCTATTTGAGAGATCTCGCTTGGCATACTCGTGAAGTATCGCCTTATAAATGTCGTGCGGGCCCGAAGCGGTGTATGGTAGACGGATGAGAAGTAAGTGGTGAACTACGGATATGAAAATATCCACCCGGTTGACGGAGAGTCATCACAGGGAGATATACGAATGATATCGGCAAAATGTGGAACTTAGCTCCTGAGAGCTTCCATATCCATGAATTGTTTCTGGTTACATTTTGTTGGCATTATTAATTACTTGCAAGCTATTACTTGAATTGTTATTTGGTTGTTATCTAGACTACGTGTCTGCATGTGTGTTCTTGGCCTCACGAGCGTTTTTGCTCACCCTATAGATTTGTTTTCCTTAACAGATTTGAACTCGGAGGCGTACTGGAAAAAAACCTCCTGATGAGCTTTTGTTTAGGATTTCTATTATATTTTGGCTATGCCCTTGGTTTTGGGTTGTACTTTTGGAATTGAAATGTAACTTTTGAGGCATGAGGTATATTTGGGAATTATAATGTACTTTGAACACCCGACGTGCGGGCTGGATAATGGATGACTATTGTTAAGATTGAACGCTTTCGCATTTTCTGTATTTACGTTATTTACGTGTGTAGGGTAGAGCGATGATAAGCTTGAATGGAATTACTTGAGTCCTGGCGAGAGCTAGGCAGGCGTCCTGCGGATACCCTTTGGTTCGCCTTAAGGAGAAGTGGGGGCGTCACAATATTTGTGATGTTGGCGGCACGAAATCTAGGCCCAACGTGATATTTGTGATGTTGGCGGCATAAAATCCAGGCCCAACGTGATGTTTGTGAAGTTGGCGGCAAGAAATCCAGGCCCAACGTGATGTTTGTGAGGCTGGCGGCATAAAATCCAGGCCCAACGTGGCATTTGTGATGTTGGCGGCACGAAAACCAGGCCCAACGTGATGTTTGTGAGGTTGGCGGCTTAAAATCCAGGCTCAACGTGGCATTTGTGATGTTGGCGGCACGAAAACCAGGCCCAACGTGATATTTTGTGATGTTGGCGGCATAAAATCCAAGCCCAACGTGATGTTTGTGAGGTTGGCGGCACGAAATTCAGGCCCAACGTGATATTTGGGATGTTGGCGGCACAAAATCTAGGCCCAACGGAATGATGTTTGTGAATGGTCAGTGGGATAAGACCCAATCCTGCCATCCAATTGGTCAAAAAATCAAGTGTAATTGTCAAGAAAAAAGGGGAATAGAAGGGTGCGCGGTGTACGCTGAGATATTGTCAACAAGAATTAAACTTGATTTTTCCAAGAAACAAGAAATTGAATTTGACATTTTTTGATTTTTTGACTTTTTGATGATTTTTTTGATTTTTTGATTTTTGATTTTTGATTGATTTTTTTTTTTTTTGATTTTCCTTTTCTTTTTGCTTTTTGCTTTGATCTTTTCAAGAAAATCTTTTCAACAAAAATTTGGCTCCAGTGTAGGGCCTTTTCCCTCTTTCTTGCTTCTTGCTTCACTTTTCCGGTATCGACCTTTTACCAGAATAAATGCTTCTTCATCATTTCAACCATGAATACCTGCACAGGGGGTTTATCAAATACAACATGCACTTAAATTTCTTGATGCATCTACTACTCATGAAAAGAGCAGCGTGATTGATTCGAAAATGCCTTGCTTGACTCTTGGGCGAAATCCTCAAACGTGTTACAAAAATTTGCCCCAGCATGGGCTTATTTTGCGAAATAAAAATTTTGCCCCGGTGTGGGCTCATTTTGTGAAATCTCACAAACAAATAAAAACTTTGCCCAAGTGTGGGCCCATTTGATTGTAGAAATTGGTTTGGATGCCTCTCCATTTATTTGAATAAAGTAAGAAACTATGTTCTCTAACAGAAAATTTCATGATGAATTTCTCAAAATAATACCTAATTTCAAATTATTCCTTCCTCCCTTTAGCATTGATGCTTTGGGTAAAGGGTCACTACTTCTTGTTAGCTCCTCTTTCAAGACCAATCAAGTAGGCATTATTTCTGCTTTTGAGAAGGCTAAGGAAAAATGAGAGATTAAGATCTGTCTTATTTTTGTGCCCAATGGTATGTAATCCATTCAATATCACATCTTAGTGAAAGCAAATAGTTTGTCACCCTTATTTCTTAAGAAAATTTAGTCACATATAAGCTTTTTAGGTTTGTGACGTATGGGTAGAAACGATAGCTAAAACATGTGAAAACAGGTTATAGCCTTAAGATCACAGATGATTGATGGATTCCTCAGAAGCATAATCTTCACTTCGAGTTGTCACGAAAGATAAGTCAACGATAGACTTTATGAGCTTATAATGTGACTTGAAAGCGATAGTTAAAGAGATAAGATTTTAAGGACATTGCACTAAAGATCGCATTTTTCCAAAATTGCCCCTATTTTGAACTCGAAAATCCAGGACTTCGTTTGACTTGTATCATTACTTAACGGGGACTTTCAGCATCGAATCATTTGCATTTTTTTTTCATTTGCATTTATTTTGCTTGTCTTTTCTTTTCTTTTTCAAAGGTGCCCTTGCGGATTTTCACATGATAAGCAGTGTCAACCTCATCTAATCAATTCAGAAATACATCTAAAAAATTTCTCGGCATCAGTATATGGGCATCGCTTGCCAATTAGAAATTTCTTGGCAGAGATATTGCAAAGAATAGAAGTCAGGGCTTTCGGCTTTTGTAATGAGGTCAGGTGGGGTGCTTAGAAAGGTTAAGGTTTGAAAGCGGATTTCAAAAGCGGTTTAAATGACCTGAGATCGCATTATTGTATCAACCCTATTTTAGGGTTAAATCAGAACTTGCCCCTGTTTATTCTCAATTGAAGCTCTTTTCTCTTTCATTTTGTTCTCTTTTTTCTCGGCTTTCTGCCATTCTTTTGAACTTTTCAAAATTTGCCCCAGTTCATGTTCAACTGAGGTTCTCTTTTCTTCTTTTGTCTTTTGATTTTGTTGCCTTATCGCTTTTCACCTTTTGAGACTTTTCTTCTTTTTCAACTCAAACTTGTCCCAATGTGGGGTTTGCGATTCTCAGGGGTTGCCAAACGAAATAATTTATTCTGAAAGCTCAAAAGGAATAACTAGGGATAGAATGTTTGATTGGAAAAGAAGAAAGCCTGACTTTTAATCCGTTCCTTACATTAACTCTGAAAGGAAAATTTTCATTAATGCGAAATTTTTGCATGCATCTGAATCAATTAATCGAGGATGACTTCCGTTTGTCCATATCCGCGAAACACAGAGGATCCGCCGGACAACTTTTCTTTTCTTTTTTTTTTTCTTTCTCTCTTTTCTTTTCTTCTCTTTTCTTTTTCAAAATTGAAGCCCATATAGGATCAAATTTCTCCAATTTGTAGTTCTTTCTTTTCCTTTAATTTTAGCAATTTTTGCTTTTCTCTTTATTTTGGAAAATTCTCCAATCTCCTTCCCTAATGTGGGGTGCGATCATAGGTGCTTTGAAAAGAACCACCGATTTTAGCTCAAATGAGGATGCAAGGGGTAGAACAGTGTTTAGATTGTAGAAACGATGGCCAAAGCATCATTCTTACACTTCATGACAACCAAAGTAACGAATTGCTCATTGAAAATTCATTTCCTTTTGATATTTGAAAATCTTCCGATGCAGGGTAATGATCATTAAGGCTCTCATTTGAAACGAAATTATTCTTTTAAAAGCTCAAATGGGAGAGCAAATGATAAAATCTGTATAGATAGAGAAACGAACGCTTGAAGTATCATTTCAAAATTTCAAAACAAACAAGAATAATGCACATTTTTGCTTTCACTTAGATGTGAGTTGAATATAATTAAACACAGTGGATATTTTCAAGCCAAGGTTGCCCCAATTTGCAATTTATCAATCAATGTGACTGATTTTATTTTGGGATGCTTTTGTGAAGGAGAAAAGGTATCTCATTGGGCCTTTTGAGTGACCGATCAGTTTGAGTGGCTTCTTTTTTAATTCTAGACACTCTTATTGTACAGTTTGGATCACTAATCTTGTGAATTTTCAGGCAGGAAGTTGAGAAAATCTCAACTTGGTCTTATTTCTTAAAATTCATCATGAAATCTCCAATGAGCAAAAGAAAGAATGAAATGTACATGATTATATTGTAGACACCAAATTTTTAGCGTAATTTCATTTACTATTTAATTCTTAGTTTTTATTTGTCGTGTTAAGTTTTATTCACTTTTTAGTTTTTAGTTTTTATTTTATTTTAAACTTTCTAGCATAAAATTTCTCGAAAAAGAAAAAAAAGAAGAAAGAAAAGCATTCAAAAATTATGCTTTAGTTGGTTTTGATTTAAATTCAATGTTTTCTTGAAAAGAAAGGGAAAAAGGGAAAAAAGAAGAAAAAGAGGAAAAAGAGGAAAATCTTAGCTTTTTATTTTTTATCTTTTGGTTATTAATTTTGTACATTTTATTCAGTTTAAGTTTGTTTGAATTATTATTATTTTTATTGTGATTTAAATTAAATGCTAAAAAAAAAAGAAAAAATAAAAAAGGGGGTCCATGCATGCGGCATCAGTACGAAAGAGTTTGCAGCTTCATTTGGTTTCCATTCATTTTTAATCTTTCTAGAACAACATCCATCCGATGGCCCTAGATGCCTAGCAAACCTCCACTCTCATCCTCACCTTTGAGGTGAGGGTTTGAGAGTGGTGTCTTTGGTATAAATAGAACAGAAAACACAGCCGGCTAGGGGGTGAGGGTAGGAAATAAGAAATCTGAGGGCTGACGGCTAGGGGCGGAAGGAAAGATCTCTGGGGGACTAGAGAGGAAACGGAACAAGAGGGAGGGTTCTGTGACGGCAGAAAAGAAAAAAACAGCGCAGAAAAAGTGACGGGGAATAGCTGAGAGAGAACCAGAGAGTTGGTGTTGCGGCGGAGATTAAGAAAACTAGAGAGAGCAGAGGGAGGTTGGGAAAGAAAGCTAAGCCGAAAGGAAAAAGGGATCTTGACGGCTACAATCTGGGTTGACGCCTGTAGAAAGACACAGGGGAGAAAGGAGAGGCTGAGAGGGTGACGGCGGAACAGAAAAGCAAAAGGGGAGAGAAGTGGCGGCTGCAAATTGGAGAAAACAAAAAAGAAAGACCAGAGATAAGGAGAGGGAGGCGGTTAAAGTCTGGACAGAGAGGAGAGACTGAAAAAGGCCGAAAAGAAAAGGGTGTGAAAGGGTAGAAAAACAGGGAGAGAAAGCCAAAAAGAAAGAAAAAAAGAAAAAAGGAAACGGAGAGGAGAACAGAAGAACGAAGGAGGGAGACGAAATCCGGTGTTGTCCTTTCGGTGTCGCGCCCCACTTTTTGATAATGTAGTGTGGAAGTGTGTGGTGTGTGTGAACGTGTGTAGAAGTGAAAGAAAAGACCGTGGGATTGTGAAATGCGACGGTTTTGGTCAAGTAAAATTCAAAAGGGTTTTTTGTATGAAAAATGGAGTCGCCACTTGGTATAGAGTTAGGGTGTACCAAGTCACCCAAAAATGATTTTTTAGTTTTTTGAATGAAAAAGTAAACAAACCCTTTTTGAAAACTTTTAGGTCTACGTAACCAAAGAAAGGGATCGGGGGTCACATTTGGTAAGGGAGAAGGCAAAGGCGGAGCCTAAGGCACTCCCTTACCCTAGCCAAAGCTAGTTGCGTGACTTAACCCCACGTTTCCTGCTTTTCTACCCAAGGTATGTATCGCATGTTGGATATGACTATATGAATGGAAAACCTAGACCTAGGGGGACATGGGGGGTAAAATTTCTCTCCAAAGCTTGAGTGATGCCAATAACATTAATTGTGAAGCCCAATAATGATCCTTTGGAGAGGTCACACATAATCCTAAATGACGTAAAAATGAGTGAAATGAATGCGTGCCATGTGAAAATGTGAGTTTGTGTGAAGTGAAAAGGTGATAAAAACAATAGTGTGTAAGTGGAAGTGTGCAAATGGATGTACAAGATAAGGTGAGTAAAGTAATAATGTGAAAATGTATGTGTGATAACATAAAGTGCATGTGTGCGAGTGATATTATAAAGTGTAAGTAATTGAGTGAAAACTTGTAAAATTAAAGTAGTGTGAAGTGAGAATGTGGAAAAAGGGTTAGAATATAAAGTAGAAGTGTATGTGATAGCGAATGAGTAAAATGCATGAATCCTATAGGAATGCATCAAGACGGGAACGGGAAGTCCTAACTTTGTGACTTCAATTTTCCCTTTGATTAGAAAGGAGAACTAGCGTGCTAAGGCTATTTTGGAGCCACACTCGCTTGTTTCCCTTATCGAAAGAGGACTCTCAAACAAATGTACCCTATAACTAGCATGAGGATGCAAAAACCTAAAATGAGGGGAAAAGGGTTAGAGGAGCATGCCAAATGATAAAAACTAAGAAAAATGCATGAAATGTAGTGAACATGCAAGTATGCACTAACGAAAGGGGGACGGCCTATTGGGTCTAGCGTTGGACTAGTCTTTTCTATGAATTCCTAACGGAATAATGAGCCACAACTAGCATTGGACTAGTGTGGTGACGTATATTCATCCATCACATTTATCTACGACTATAGAAAGCAAGTAGACATGCCAGACACTCATAAACACATAGCACATAACACTTAGCATGCTCGACTAGATGCAAGAGCCTAATAAAGCAAATAACACATAGCAACAAAAGCAAGCAATCAAGCTAATGAACCTATTACATTTGCTAGCTAGGCACACGTCTTCAATGGGTCTTCATCAAGTGCTTTCCAAGCCCTATCTATTACAAGCCAAGAGGTGTACACATACCCCATTAAAAGAACAAGTTAATAAAAGCAAGAGTAAATGAAATAAAGGAACCAAAGAAAGGTAAGGAAAGCAAATTAGACATGCAATTCTCACTTAGCACGTTGAATCACATAGAGAGGAGACAAAAAAGATAAAAGAAGTTATACCTCCCTTGGAATGGTGTCCCAATGAAAGAAAAATGGCTTATTTATTCTCCAAAATAAAAGAAATGGTCAAGGTACCAATTTATTTGGCAAATAATCACAAACGACAAAAATAAACATGAATTTGAATCAATTAAATTATGTCAACAAACCACATTTAAGAAGTAAAAAGGAAAAAGGACTTGATTGCAAAGATTGACAAAATTTTGGGGCCAAATTTAAAGAAAAATAAAGTTCAAAGACTTATTTGCAATTAAAGTAAGGACCCAATTGAATGAAATTAAAAATTTGTAGGGTCATAGTGAAATTAAAGAAAGTACAGGGACTGATCTACAAATTCGTTCTCTGGTCTCTTAGGAGACAAGGCCACTGGGCCATTGTATTTATTTGTTTGGGCCAAAACCATCCAAGCCCATTTGAAAATCCAAAGCAAATGGAATGGGCCAGCCTATTATTTTTATCAAGTAAAACCCAACAAAATGCATGGGCTTAAACTCTCGAGCCCAAATTACTAACCCAGGAAATAAACAAAACAAAACCCAATCCAAACAAACAAACCACCATCAAGACCCAATCAAAATAAACCTAATCCAATTCCCAACTAATTTTTGTTAAACCCACCAACATAATGAGAGAACTAAAAACATTAAAATCTAATCATATCATAATCTCAGAATTAATCTACCCAACAACTCACTGAAAATATAAAAGGCAAATTGAAACTTAAAAGGGCCAAATCAACTTGATATTTTTTTAGTTTTGGGCCACAATGAAATTAGACAGAAATTGAGGGGTTAAATTGCAATTCTTTAAAGAAAACCCATGCAAGTTTGTGACGGCCCCACCTCCCCCTAAGGCGAACCAAAGGGTTTGGCGAGTCGCCTGCCCGGCTCTCGCCGGGACTCAGTCGTTCCTTAATCAAATCCAGAATAAATCACAAGAATAAATAGGGCAGCAATCCAAACTTAAAGCGGAACTTATATATATTGCTATCTCAAAAGGAAGTACAGCCATCAAATGTACAAAGGTTCTCACTTCACCATACAACCAGCCCGTGCCAAGCACTAGGGCGAGAACCATTACAAAAGAAACAAAATACCTAAACTAGGCTAGTCTATGCTCTCATCCTGCTCGCCGTCCCCTGTTAAGGAAAACAAAACTAAAGGGGTGAGCTAAAAGCTCAGTGAGGTTCCGAACAGATAATCAACAATCAATTCAATACATTAAACATGGAGTATTAATAATTCAAGGAACATTTACAATGGAAAGCGATAGTAACATTCATTAAAAGGATACGGGCTCACATGGAGCTATTCGTTTGTTCGGTCGTTCCCCTGACATTTCCCCTTATTCCTCCAATCGTTTGAAAATACATTTTTTGTAAGTAGAATCCCTCGTTCATCCTTTTGTTCGTTCATCCCCTTTTCCGGACGTTGACCGGACTCCACCCATCCGACCATTGGCCGGACTCCACCTATCCGGACGTAGCCGGACTACAAGGTAATACTCGAGTATACCAAATTCACCCAGGGTCACCATATCGCCCGACCGAGTCCGCTTCTGGCTCGAGTCGATCGGTAACGAAGGGCAGGGCCCAATTCAGCCAAAAGGCTTACATCATGCGCAACTAATGTTTCCATCATTAAATCATTGAAAATTTCACGTTTCATTAAGGTCGAGCGCGATAAAGTACACGCTCGCCTAGAAAACTCGTTTTAGAAATCCTTGAAAGCACTTAACACATTATCAAACAACAACAACAAGTCATGAAGTCCGGGAGAATATAACAAACAAGGAACACTCACCTAGATATGCAAAATAACGTGCAAAATATCCTTCCGGATATTACCCTTAGTCACCAATGAAACCTAAGGTTGAACAAGAGAACATATTACAGTTTATCGAGCAAAACATTTAAGGGAAACAAAGAAACCCGACAAATTAGGAGTAAAACGTGTAAAGATGACTTTCAAGTAAGAAGAGGGTTGTTTGAACCCCAAGATGAAAAATCATGTTTTAAAATGGAAAACCGGTCATGGTATTGGCCAAACAAAAGTAAACAAGTTCAAATAGAAACCTAGCCCTCGAGCGAAAATTTGGGCAGCACGCCCTTTGTGTTTACCTAATTTTTCAGCCATTTTGGCTTCATTATTTTTCCTCAACCACAACCCAACATCACTCATAAGCAATTCAAGTCAAGAGCCGTTCCATAGGCTCACAATATCATAAGAATAAGAATTACAACAATCACAAGTGCAGAAATTCAACTTAGCACAAGACAGATTTGACGTACGAATGCGGAAATAACATATCCGAAGTTACGCTTATCGGATTGAGACAAAACCTATGCCGTTTCGAAGCTAAGACACAGAGTTACAACATTCATGAAGGTCATTTAGTCCAGTTCCTAATGTAACTTAGTCAAATTCTCAAATTACTAAACCAAAAACCAATTCGTCGGCTGTTTAAACGCAGAACACTGTAATGGACATATCTCAGAGTACACAAGTCCGAATCAGGTGTTCTTAGAGGCATTTGAAAGCTAATTCAGAATGCTACAACTTTCATGTTTTGGCAAAAAGCTAAATCAGAATGGATCCTAGTCGAAAAACGTGATAAACTGGACTTAACTGATCACACGGACTGCTTGGGAAATACTTAAAATAGTAAGGGTATTTTGGACTTTTCATGTCTTACGTTGCTCCGATTGAGCTGAACTTTTGTAGGCACCTATAAAATACCATTCTCTACAACTTTCCTTCTTTGACCTAAGGCCAATTCGGCCTCTAGCATAGGGATTCAAATTCGGACAGAATAGGATGAAAATTTCCAGAAATCTGAAATCTTTTGGTTTCAATGATAGTTTTCTTAATTTCTTGCTACACTTGCTACCAAAACCCCCTATATAACCTTATATACAACATATACTAACTATACAACAAGTTTAGGCAGAAATTAATCAAACTCTAACTTACATATTTCATCCAAAAATCACCACAACAACTTGCATCACTTGTAATCAAACCCAAAACATGGACCATTTAACATCTTAAACAAGAATAAAAGGATCAAAGCCATAGATCAGATTTTATACCTCAAAAAGAAGGCTTGCAAGAGTGATCCTCCACTATTTCTTGAAGTTTTTGGTTCCCTTAGCTTCCCAAGCTTCCAAACTTACAATCAATCGGTTTAGAATTCGATTTTAGCACTTGGTTGGTGTAAATCAAGAAGGAATTTGTTTTCTCTTGCTCTCCCTTTCTCTCTCTCTTGCTTGGCCAAGACCAGAAAAAATGAAGAAGAAAGATGGCTGAAGTGAAGGATAAAAAGGCAAGAAAAAAAAATTAATTAAGGAGCCATGAGGTGGTGACACTTGGCGCCACCAAAGCCATGCAAATTTTTCTCTCTCTCCCTTACATTTTTGGCCACAAATTTCGGTCAAAGGCAGCTGGAAATGAAGGGATATTTTGCTCAAATATCAATGAGCTCATGTGGTAAGAAAGTGGTGGTCCAGTGGTGTGTTCAATCGGTAGTGTGCGGTACACGTCGGTTCACACCGTTTTTCTTTAAAACACCCGTACTAGGGTTTTTACTTCCTATTCACTAACCTTATATCATTGCTCCTAATCACATATTATTTCTCACTTAAAAGTCACTTTTAATCACCAAATTTGATCCTCGCTCCGTACCGAAAAATGATCCGGCGAAAATCGTGAAAACCCTAATTTGCTCCAATTTTGAAAACGAAGAGTGAAACCCTACTTTTTAGATTCATTTGCACTTATTGGAGAATGATTGGGTAGTAGGGCTATAATAAAGGAATAATTTCTAAATAAAAAGGCATTTTTGAGAAAAATATAAGAAATTTGCGAGTCCTCACACTCTCTCCCCCTTAAAAGAATTTCGACCTCGAAATTCATACCTTCCGTCGCCTCGGAGGACCCCAGAACTTGTTGCTGATCTACGGCATAAACTTGTGTTGATACTTTTGTTCGATTTCCTTTTTCATGAGGCTGTTTCAGTTTGGTTCCTTCCACTTGTTGAGTACTACCCTCTCGTGGCTGTTTCTTCGGGCAATTGCTAAGTTGATGATTGCTACTCCCACAAATCAAACATTTTCCCCTTTTCCGCCAGCAATCATTCTCAGTGTGATTTGCCTTTCCACAGTATCCACAGGCCAATCGAGGAGCTACTGTTGGATCTTCTCGAGAAATGTCCTTTGATCCGATCTGACTTCCTTTCATAGACCTTTCATCTAATACTCTTAATGTCCAAGGTGGGCGAGGTGAATGGTTCACTTTTTGCACTTTGGAGAGCATTGTCTTTTCTCTGGATTCCTCAGGTGTGCTGTTGGATGTATCTCTTTTTCGCGTTTGACAGGCTTTTACTTGGGCTTTCACATTCTCAATTCTTTGGGCCTTTTCAAGAGCCTCTGTAAACGTATTAACTTGAACTGCCGCTAATGCCTCCTGGATTTCCAAATTTAGTCCTTGTATAAATCGTCTTATTCTCCGTCGCTCCGTAACCACCAATTCGGAAGCGAATTTAGATAGTCTAGTAAATTTGGTCTCATATTCGGCCACACTTAGGGTTCCCTGACGCAACCCAATAAATTCGTCCTCTCTCCTTTCTTGGACTAAAGGTGGGAGATACTTTTCGTTAAATTCCCTTACAAAGTTCGCCCATGTCCATACCGTCTGTTCTCTTTCCCACTTGACTTTAATTACATTCCACCACGCGCGGGCTGGTCCTTTGAATTGAAATACAGCAAAATTTACTTGTCTTTGCTCCATGTAATTCAAAGACGCGAAGATATTAATCATTGCCTCCAACCACTGCTCAACTATATCCGGATCAGGCCCTCCTTGAAATTTCGGAGGTAGAAACTTTTGGAATCTCTCAAGAGCCTTATGCTCTCCGATCTCAGGATTTCGGGGTTGATTCACTGGCATTTGACCCTGTTGATCTACCAGTCGTGCCAGGATATTTGTCATTTGTTGCATCGCCGTTGCCATTTGATCTCCAGCCTCAACCCTCGGTCCCTGTTCTTGCTCGGCCACTGTTTCTCTTTCTTCTCTCGGTTCTTGAGCTTGCCTAGCTCTACGGCCACGACTAGTTCCACGTCCACGACTACGTCTCCCGTCCATATATATGTTTTCCCTCTTTCTTTTCTTTTCTTTTCCCCGAAAAGGTAATTTAGTAAATAAACACGGTAAATTGACTACAGTAACAAATTCTAGCATTCCAAATACACCAATAAATATATACGCACATAACATGCCATATCAAGAAGACGGATAAGCAAATACACAAATACATATCAAGTTGGACAGATAACCATGTACACACATGTATACTAACGTCATGTAGTAACAATATACAGGTAAATCAAAAGAAAAAGGCGAAGTCGTCCCAGTATCAGCCCGTCCAGTCCCTCACATCACTTACTATCCAAACTAGATGTCCCTCACGTCACTTACTAACGTCTTGCGCTCATTCTAGTCAGACAAATCCTGTTCATGTTCCCAAAATGCAAGTCTCAAGTACTCAACTCTGGAGTACTCAAGCACAAGAATCCGAAATAAGATAATCCACATCTCGAGCTGCAGTCCCAAGAGTAAACTATCTACAATCGGAATTCCTACCTAACATACCTATCTATGATCCTCAGATACCATGAGAAAGATTTAAGGCCTATAACATTCGCAATTCATAGCTTCACTTAGTCCCTCATACTTATTCACCACTTAGTCCAGGGTCACTCCGTGCCGAAACCACGCGAAGCAGCTATAGGTTTTATCCCTCAATCGCTTAACTCTCAAGTCAAATCGAATCAAATCAAATCCCACAGTCCGGCATCCTAAACTTCAAGCCTAGGATACACTACATGAATCTGAAGCCTAAGCTCTGATACCACCTGTGACGGCCCCACCTCCCCCTAAGGCGAACCAAAGGGTTTGGCGAGTCGCCTGCCCGGCTCTCGCCGGGACTCAGTCGTTCCTTAATCAAATCCAGAATAAATCACAAGAATAAATAGGGCAGCAATCCAAACTTAAAGCGGAACTTATATATATTGCTATCTCAAAAGGAAGTACAGCCATCAAATGTACAAAGGTTCTCACTTCACCATACAACCAGCCCGTGCCAAGCACTAGGGCGAGAACCATTACAAAAGAAACAAAATACCTAGACTAGACTAGTCTATGCTCTCATCCTGCTCGCCGTCCCCTGTTAAGGAAAACAAAACTAAAGGGGTGAGCTAAAAGCTCAGTGAGGTTCCGAACAGATAATCAACAATCAATTCAATACATTAAACATGGAGTATTAATAATTCAAGGAACATTTACAATGGAAAGCGATAGTAACATTCATTAAAAGGATACGGGCTCACATGGAGCTATTCGTTTGTTCGGTCGTTCCCCTGACATTTCCCCTTATTCCTCCAATCATTTGAAAATACATTTTTTGTAAGTAGAATCCCTCGTTCATCCTTTTGTTCGTTCATCCCCTTTTCCGGACGTTGACCGGACTCCACCCATCCGACCATTGGCCGGACTCCACCCATCCGGACGTAGCCGGACTACAAGGTAATACTCGAGTATACCAAATTCACCCAGGGTCACCATATCGCCCGACCGAGTCCGCTTCTGGCTCGAGTCGATCGGTAACGAAGGGCAGGGCCCAATTCAGCCAAAAGGCTTACATCATGCGCAACTAATGTTTCCATCATTAAATCATTGAAAATTTCACGTTTCATTAAGGTCGAGCGCGATAAAGTACACGCTCGCCTAGAAAACTCGTTTTAGAAATCCTTGAAAGCACTTAACACATTATCAAACAACAACAACAAGTCATGAAGTCCGGGAGAATATAACAAACAAGGAACACTCACCTAGATATGCAAAATAACGTGCAAAATATCCTTCCGGATATTACCCTTAGTCACCAATGAAACCTAAGGTTGAACAAGAGAACATATTACAGTTTATCGAGCAAAACATTTAAGGGAAACAAAGAAACCCGACAAATTAGTAGTAAAACGTGTAAAGATGACTTTCAAGTAAGAAGAGGGTTGTTTGAACCCCAGGATGAAAAATCATGTTTTAAAATGGAAAATCGGTCATGGTATTGGCCAAACAAAAGTATACAAGTTCAAATAGAAACCTAGCCCTCGAGCGAAAATTTGGGCAGCACGCCCTTTGTGTTTACCTAATTTTCCACCCATTTTGGCTTCATTATTTTTCCTCAACCACAACCCAACATCACTCATAAGCAATTCAAGTCAAGAGCCGTTCCATAGGCTCACAATATCATAAGAATAAGAATTACAACAATCACAAGTGCAGAAATTCAACTTAGCACAAGACAGATTTGACGTACGAATGCGGAAATAACATATCTGAAGTTACGCTTATCGGATTGAGACAAAACCTATGCCGTTTCGAAGCTAAGACACAGAGTTACAACATTCATGAAGGTCACTTAGTCCAGTTCCTAATGTAACTTAGTCAAATTCTCAAATTACTAAACCAGAAACCAATTCGTCGGCTGTTTAAACGCAGAACACTGTAATGGACATATCTCAGAGTACACAAGTCCAAATCAGGTGTTCTTAGAGGCATTTGAAAGATAATTCAGAATGCTACAACTTTCATGTTTTGGCAAAAAGCTAAATCAGAATGGATCCTAGTCGAAAAACGTGATAAACTGGACTTAACTGATCACACGGACTGCTTGGGAAATACTTAAAATAGTAAGGGTATTTTGGACTTTTCACATCTTACGTTGCTCCGATTGAGCTGAAATTTTGTAGGCACTTATAAAATACCATTCTCTACAACTTTCCTTCTTTGACCTAAGGCCAATTCGGCCTCTAACATAGGGATTCAAATTCGGACAGAATAGGATGAAAATTTCCAGAAATCTGAAATCTTTTGGTTTCAATGATAGTTTTCTTAATTTCTTGCTACACTTGCTACCAAAACCCCCTATATAACCTTATATACAACATATACTAACTATACAACAAGTTTAGGCAGAAATTAATCAAACTCTAACTTACATATTTCATCCAAAAATCACCACAACAACTTGCATCACTTGTAATCAAACCCAAAACATGGACTATTTAACATCTTAAACAAGAATAAAAGGATCAAAGCCATAGATCAGATTTTATACCTCAAAAAGAAGGCTTGCAAGAGTGATCCTCCACTATTTCTTGAAGTTTTTGGTTCCCTTAGCTTCCCAAGCTTCCAAACTTACAATCAATCGGTTTAGAATTCGATTTTAGCACTTGGTTGGTGTAAATCAAGAAGGAATTTGTTTTCTCTTGCTCTCCCTTTCTCTCTCTCTTGCTTGGCCAAGACCAAAAAAAATGAAGAAGAAAGATGGCTGAAGTGAAGGATAGAAAGGCAAGAAAAAAAAATTAATTAAGGAGCCATGAGGTGGTGACACTTGGCGCCACCAAAGCCATGCAAATTTTTCTCTCTCTCCCTTACATTTTTGGCCACAAATTTCGGTCAAAGGCAGCTGGAAATGAAGGGATATTTTGCTCAAATATCAATGAGCTCATGTGGTAAGAAAGTGGTGGTCCAGTGGTGTGTTCAATCGGTAGTGTGCGGTACACGTCGGTTCACACCGTTTTTCTTTAAAACACCCGTACTAGGGTTTTTACTTTCTATTCACTAACCTTATATCATTGCTCCTAATCACATATTATTTCTCACTTAAAAGTCACTTTTAATCACCAAATTTGATCCTCGCTCCGTACCGAAAAATGATCCGGCGAAAATCGTGAAAACCCTAATTTGCTCCAATTTTGAAAACGAAGAGTGAAACCCTACTTTCTAGATTCATTTGCACTTATTGGAGAATGATTGGGTAGTAGGGCTATAATAAAGGAATAATTTCTAAATAAAAAGGCATTTTTGAGAAAAATATAAGAAATTTGCGAGTCCTCACAAAGTTTACGAAGAACAGTTCTCTTCTGCAATTCTATTAACAATGCTTCTGCCATTTCATTTCCGCGACCTGCTTTCTTACTCTACCAAGTGGATTAAATGCAAAACTCAAGCCAAACTCCCTAGTTTATCAATCTAAAATCAACAAAGCTTCAAATCATTCAATGAACATCATCCTAACACAAACATCTATCCCTAGAAAACCCAATCACAGCAGCTAGACATAAAATGCAGCAAAAAAATGCAGCAAACGTATAGGAGGAGGAAACTTAGGATGAACGTGCATATGGCATATCAACTGGATAGCAAATCATAGATTTAGATCACACTAAAAGCTTCAACAACCAAACCAGAAAACTTCAACATCCGAACGAGCAATGTAAAATTTGGAATGGAAACAGAACATGCCACTTTTCTTCATTGATTTCTTCTACCTCTTTACAGGTTTAACCATCTCATGCAGCAAATTTCCGAATAAAAATGACCCTTTATACATCTTAGCATCCAAACCCAAACATACACTATACATCCCCCAGCAATTTTCTACCCAGATCACGCACAAGGGAGATAAAAAAAACAGTTTTTTAACTTATTCATATGCAATTCTGGGTTGCTAGTGCCATTCTCCAGTGATTTACCAAGGCACAAAAAACCACAGCTTCAAACATCAGTTTACAAGCATTTAAAACTAGATCCTGCATTCTAGTCAATCAAGATTCTTGTGCGAATCAGCATAGCCACATCATACAACAGAGAGAATCCAAGCATTATTTGAACAAACCCATCTCTCGCTATCCGTGCAAAATCAACTATCATGTTTTGAGCTTGCTGCCCATTCATTTTCCGCACACCAACGCAGACAAATCATCATTCAAAGGGAATTTTCAATTGAGCATTTCGTCGAACAACGAATGAGCATAAAAAGGTCATTGATTCTCTACTCGATGGAAGCCATAATCAACACCCAAAATTTCGTCAAATGCAAAGAAAAATCATTCCAATCAACCCATAAAACATACTCGGTCAAAAATTGTGAGTAATCCGCACAACAATTGAAGAAATCATCCTCTGCTTTAAGTTTCAACAATATGAATTTTGAGCAGAAAAATGAAATTCAAAGAAAAATCACTTACCATACACGTTTCCTCGGCGAAGCTTTGCTGATGGTGATGACAACTTCCCATGAGCGGCGGCAGTTCCGGCAACTCTTCGAAGAACCTTCCTTGCTCGATTTTTCATCGCAGCTTTGTGCCTCTGCTTTGGTTCCTCCGTTTATTAGCGTTTGCTTGGTGAAATCTGCAGGCGATGGTGATGGATTGGCGGTAGGGCGGTGGCAGCTTCCCATGAGCGGCGACGGTTCCAGCTTTCCGAATTCACCCTTCACTTTGCCGAAGCTTTCTTCCTCTGTTTCCGTTTACAGCCGCGGCCTGTCCTCTGTCTTTTCCTTCCCGTAGCTCTCTATTTTTACTCTGTTTTTCCCGGTCGTAAGCCTCCCCTGTTTCTCAAGCTCTCAGACCAAGCTTTTTCTTTTTCTTCCCCGTCCCTTATTTCTCTGCTCCTTAGCCGAAGCCCTCCTTTTTTTTGTTTTCCCTGTTTTTTCTTTCTTTTCTTGCTCTGTAGCCTCACGAAGCTCCCTCTGCCCTTTCTTTTGTGATTTTTCCTTGGCCCCCTAAATGTGTAACACCTAACCCCTTTGTTGTCCAACTAGAACGAGGACATTTGTCCCACATGCAAGATTCCACTTGTCATTTTTATTTTTTTTCTTTTTTTCTTTTTCTTTTGTTGCTTTTTCCCTTTTTTCTGAAATTTAAAAAAAAATACCTTTAACCTTGAACCAAATAAAATAAAATAAGAGACATGAAACAAGAAAACAACAAAACTCAAATTGAAATAATTAAATCTAACGTTAAATTAATTAAATGAATAAAGTTAAAAAAAAATCGAAAATTTGGTGTCTACATTCGGCGAGCCAAGAAGCTATTGAAAGCTGCGGACCTCCTAAGAATCGATTATCATTCCACCACGCCATTTTCAGTCCGAATCGTAAACAAGAGAAGAGTCATTATAAGCTATTATCTCCTCTAAACCCTGAGTTTTTTTTTTAGGATGCTGATTCCTGAACCTTTCCAAGCATGTATGTGTGTGATTGGAACTTTATAAACTTAAATCTGTTAGTCCATGTTGCATTGTGTTTGTCTAAAGCATTAAAGCTGTCGTCTTTTGCTGTTACCTTTGCATGTTCAGTTTTGTAGAGTTTGAGGTCCATTTGGTTTGTTCATAGGTTGCAATTTTAGTATCAAGATGTTAGTTTTGGAAAGGGAGGACGTTTATAGGGTCTGTCCCTTCGAAATGTTGGGAAAAATGGGCTGCACTGTTTCATTTTTGAATCTTTGGCCGCATTTGTTCAAATATGGGATTTTTTAATCAAAATCTGAGGTTTTGGTTCCTCCTTTGTGTTGTTGATTTCTGGTGCAAGAACGATAGAACCACACCTGTGAAATTTGCATAGAAAAATCCTTACCAGAATTGCATCGAGGTTGTTTTGAAATGCATGAATTATGTTTACAGCAAGCTTATAGCTTCTTTGCTACATTGATGTGTCCCGCTGTTTTGGTTGGATCTTCAAGGGAATGGATGATTGTATTTGGTTAAGGACATCAGTAGGGTTGGCTTGATTCATATAGATATCTTGACCGAATGATAAAGTTTGTGGAAGAAAGAACTAAAATTGCAGAACGTTGATTCCTTGTAATTGCATGAATTTCTGGTTCTTTTTAAAAACCCAAAGTTGTGTGGTGAAAAGTGGAGAACATGTTTGTGAACTGGTTACTTTGCTCTAAGTTGTTGTTAGTTGAGCTGTTGGTGGTGTTTGGATATCAAAGAATTGCAGCAAGGAAAAGCTGCTGCATTTTTTTTTCTTTTCTCTGCCGTGTTTCCTTCTCCTTAGTTACTAGTTGAGTTTTGCACTTCAGTTTATCTTGTGTTGGGGAGAGGAAATAGAAGGTTGGATGTTGAGTTTGTATGTTTGAAAATATAACACACTTGAGCTATGGTCGAACACTTTGCTGGGAAAAGAATTTCCGAGTGCCAAAATCATTTTTCGCACGAGCATCCTTCCAGAATTCTGCATCAGTTCCCTCTGTGTTGTTTGTTTGTTTGGATGTTGAGGTTATGCGTTTGTTGCTTAGTTTCAAGTCATGATTTTGGTTGAAATTTTCTGAGCAAAGCTTGTGTGTTTGGGTCTGAAACACGAGCTTTGAAATGGAAGTGCAGCAGGCTGGCTTCATGTTGGTTGCAGAAATGTGTTCCGTAGCTTTTGCATGGTTTTGCATGCAAAAACATCTTCCAAATAATTTCATTCTAACCCCTCAAGTCTCTCCTTGTTTCGCTATGACCCAGAAAATTGGAAAAATTAATCAATTGGGTCCCTGAAATTTTGCAGCAATGCTACAAAGACTCAATTGAGTTCTAATTTCTTGCAAATAGGTTTTAGAATAATTGAATTTTGAGCCATTACTTGACCTTTTCTTTGCCCTTGGACCTTCAAAGTTCCTAAAATGTTTCAATTGGCCTTGATTGATTGGTTAATGGTTGTCATTGGGTCCTTAATCATTTTGCTATTTGATCAATGATTCACTTTTGCTTGGAAATTATGCAATCATTTAATCATTTTCCAAGTTGCAATTGAAAAAGGATTCGATGATTTGGTGGATTCAAATTGACTTATTTACATTTTACCATTAAATTGGTGCATTAATCCTTTGCTTTGATGGTTTTAGCCCAAGTTATCCCTTTCTTTGGTGACCCTAGTCCAAATTGAGCCCTTTTACTCTATCAACATCATGAATGGGGAGGTATAATTTCTTTTATTCTTTTTTGTCTCTCCTATGTGATCCAACGTGCTAAGTGAGAATTGCATGTCTAATTTGCTTTCCTTGTCTTTCTTTAGTTCCTTTATTTCATTTACTCTTGCTTTTTGTTAAGTTATTCTTTTATGAGATATGTGTACACCTCTTGGCTTGTAATAGATAGGGCTTGGCGAGCATTCTTGTCCATTCTTCCCCTTCCCCTTTTGTTTTAGTTAGCAAATGTAATAGGTTCATTAGCTTGGTTGTTTGCCTTTGTTGCTATGTGTTAATTTGCTTTATTAGGTTCTTGCATCTAGTCGAGCATGCTAAGTGTTATGTGCTATATGTTTTTAGGTGATTTGGCATGTCTACTCGCTTTCCATAGCCATGGATGAATGTACGTCACCATACTAGTCCAACGCTAGTTGTGGTCTCCTTTCCCGTCACCACACTAGTCCAACGCTAGTTGTGACTCATTGTCCATTTCCACTAGTCCAATGCTAGTAGGAATTCATAGAAAGGGCTAGTCCAACGCTAGACCCAATAGGCCGTCCCCCTTTCGTTAGTGCATACTTGCATGTTTCACTACATTTCATGCATTTTTCTTAGTTTTCTATCATTTGGCATGCCCCTCCAACCCTTTTCCCTCATTTTAGATTTTTGCATCCTCATGTTAGGTATAGGGTACATTTGCTTGAGGGTCCCCTTTCGATAAGGGAAACGAGCGAGTGTGGCTACTCAATAGCCTTAGCACGCTAGTTCTTCCTTCTAATCCAAGGAAAAATTAAAGTCGTGAAATTAGGAGTCATTCCCGTACCCGACTTGATGCATTCCTTTAGGGTCATGCACTTTCATTGTTTTCACTCTTTTATTCACATTTTCTCACTACTTGTACTTTTCTCAATCCACACTTTCTCACCACTTTCTTTCTATCACTCATTTTTATCTTTCTACCTCACTTATTTATGGCACCCAATTGCACTTATATGTATCTACTATCATATTTTCATTCATTTGCACACACAAACACCTTTATTTTCTCACACTTGCACACTTGCACTTGAGTCCTCATTTGCATTAAACACGACTTCTATGAGAGCTTTCCTTATTGGCCACCACAATTCATGTGGATGGGACCAAAAAGTCTCATAAGAAACATTTTAAATTTAGGATTGCATTTTTCTTTCTTTTTCGTATTCATTAGTCATATCCAACATGCGATACATACCTTGGGTAGAATAATTAGGAAAAGTGGGGCTAAGTCATGCAACTAGCTTTGGTTAGGATAAGGGAGTGCCTTAGGCTTTGCCTTTGCCTTCTCCCTTATCAAATGTGACCCCCGATCCCTTTCTTTGGTTACGTAGACCTAAAAGTTCTTTAAAAGGGTTTGTTTACTTTTTTCTTTCAAAAACAAAAATCAATTTTGGGTGACTTGGTACACCCTAACTCTATACCAAGTGGCGACTCCGTTTTTCTATTCAAAAACCCTTTTTGAATTTTGTTTGGCCAAACCATCGCATTTCACAATCCCACGGCCTTTATTTTCACTTTCACACGTTCACATACATATCTCACACACTACTTTCACTCACACAACATCAAAAAGTGGGGCGCGACATATATACAAAACAATAATTGTCTAAAGCTTTATTACTGAAAAAGTTTAGAACAAAATTTCTCGTTCAATTATAATACAAATGAGAAGAAAAAAAACTTCTAAAGAGCTCTACATAATACAATTTCTTTTGGGCCAAAAAGGTATTAACAAAATCAAATAAACAGAATTTTCCTTTGAAAAATAATTACAAAATCTCTCAGACTTTAGCCTAGAGCCTTCAGATGGATCTTCCATGTTTTCATTGTAGGGTCTGCCCAAGAATCAGATAATACTTGTAGTTCTCAAATTTTAGCAGACATAGAAAAATATTTTCACCTTATTAAAGCATTTTTATGAATGCAGGGGGGAAACAAAAGAAAAATACCCCGAGTTAGTAGGTAAAACTATGGGGGAGCCCTTTTATGCCAAGGGTAGGTCTAGCATGAAAATGCAGTCCTCTAGGGTAGGCAGCATACCATACCTAATGAATCCGATCAATTGATTGAGTGAAAAAAAATGATTTGAAAAAAAATTGACCAATTGGAGTGAGAAGAGACATTTGTCTTAAAAATTGAGGACAAAGTCCGAATGGATTGCTTGCTTTGGTCGACGCATGATGTGCCAAAAGGGGTAAAATGGTCAAATTCATTGAATGAAATTTGAAAATTTATTGAAAATTGAATGGATAACCCTAAAAAATGAATTAAACTAATCAAATGAATGAAATCAATTGATTAAGCGAAATGATGATTTATTCAAAATCAACCGAATTGCCCTAAAAATAGGTAAACTGGTCAAATGTATCGGATGATTTATTCAAAATTGACAAGATCACCCTAAAAAGAGTAAAGTGGTCAAATGCATTGAATGAAATTTGATTATTTGTTCAAAAATCGACCAGATCACTTTAAAAAGGGTAAATTAGCCAAATGAATTGAATAAAATTTATGGTTTATTCAAAAATGGGTTGAATTGTCCACCCATTGATAATTTTCAAAAATTCATTGTGATGCATTAGTCTATGAACCTCTTAAAAAATCAAAATTTGGCCTCAATACATTTATCGTCTCAAGAATGAGGAATCATTTGTGAATTTCTTTAAGTCAATGTCCTTTAAGCAAGGGATTTTTACCAACTATGTTAAAACGGCCAAAAGATGATTGTTAGATGCTCATATTCTAATGGTTCAAAAATTGCTTTGCCATCTTCGAAAAGATCAGATCCTACCTTACCTCGTGCACTACCCCTTCAGATGGTACAAAATGTAAACGTGCAAGTCTCATTGGATTATATATCCGAGACACAGGGCAGTTTAATCCTAACATGGGATCCCCTAAATGGTATTCCCTTTCTAGGGTGGATGCATGATACCATTTATTAAAGCGATGTAAATATGTGACAAATATGGCCTAAAGGACATAAATAATGCATCAGGGGGAAGGTCTAAAAATGAAATGTACTTATTGAAAACTAAGTGTAATAACTGAAATTTAAACATGTGAGTTATCTAGTGGGTAAGTCACTAAAAGAGAGCCAAAGAGGTCTCTTATTGCTAAGGCACATGAATGCAAGCAAAAAACAACGAAATAGTTAGTGCAATTGATAGTACACATAACATATTGGGAGCAATTAAGGAAAGAAATACAATAAAAGCAAGTAAAAGGGGTGGAACCCTTTCCCTCGTGCCTAATGTGCTTAAAAAAGGGTGAGGCTGATTCTAACCTAGGAAAACTCTAACATGGATGCATGAGACTGGGGCTCACTAATGCAACTAGACTCGATAAGGTTTAAAAAGGTCCCTAAGCCTTCAGACCTAAGGGAATGGGTCATCAATCCCAAGACCCTCGGTCGGTGGCTCGAGCAATCCCCTAGGTACTGCTATGGGCGCAGAGCACACCATCCACATACCTAGAGAAACCATTCCTAGTCCTACAAGGCGGTGTGGGAAAGAGCCCACGAAAATAAAATAAAATGGGATAACAGTAAATAAACATGCACATATGAGGTGTTCCTTATTTTGAGGAAAAGGGTTGAGACTCAACGCGAGGCTCTAAAGGTGACACACCCCCCTAAATGCAATGCAAAGCGCGAGATAAAACAAGTAAAACATACATCCAACCAACCAATCATACATACGTGAGTGAGGGAATAGATTGATACGCGCGCGAGGCAAAAGGTCCTAAAATGGAAAATGCAACCCTAATATCCAAATGCTACGCATAACAAGGGTAGAAAATGGAAAAGAATAGCTAAATCAAATGCTTGGACCCACTTAGGAGGTCCCCAGTGGAGTCGCCAAGCTGTCGCGCCCCACTTTTTGATGGTGGTGAAAGTAATGTGTAGGATATGTATGTGAACGTGCGTGAAAGTGAAAATAAAAGGCCGTGGGATTGTGAAATGCGACGGTTTGGCCAAATAAAGGGTTTTAAATAGAAAAGGAGTCGCCACTTGGTATAGAGTTAGGGTGTACCAAGTCACCCAAAAAGTGATTTTGTTTTTGGAAAGAAAAGTAAACAAACCCTTTTTAAAGAATTTTTTAGGTCTACGTAACCAAAAAAAGGGATCGGGGGTCACATTTGATAAGAGAGAAGGCAAAGGCAAAGCCTAAGGCACTCCCTTACCCTAGCCAAAGCTAGTTGCGTGACTTAGCCCTTCTTTCTTAATTCTTCTACCCAAAGTATGTGTTGCATGTTGGATATGACTAATGGATGCGAAAAAGGAAAAATGCAATCCTAAATCTAAAATGTATCTTATGAGGCTTTTTGGTCCCATTCACATGAGTTGTGATGGCCAATAAGGAAAACTCTCATAGAGGTCACGGGTAATGCAAATGAAAACCCAAATATGAGTGCAAGTGTGAAAATGTAAGAAGAATACAAAATAAAAATAAAAATAAAAATACAAATGTAAGTGCAAGTGTGCAAATGTAAGAAAAGTGCATGTGTGCCAATTGAGCAAATAAAGGTGTTTGTGTGTAAGTGGATGAAAATATGGTATAATAGTAATAAATGCATATAAGTGCAACTAGATGCAATTTGTGAGGTAGAAAATAAATAAAAGAAAAAGGATGTGCAAACATGGCATGTGGATTGCGAAAAATATAAGTAGTGAGAAAATATGGATAAAAAAGTGAGGAGGTGATATGATAGAAATGAAAGTGTATGAACCTAGAGGAATGTATCAAGTCGGGTACGCGAATGACTCCTAACTTCACGACTTTAATTTTTCCTTTGATTACAAGGAAGGACTAGCGTGCTAAGGCTATTTTGTAACCACACTCGCTCGTTTCCCTTATCGAAAGGGGACTCTAAAGCAAATGTACCCTATAACTAGCATGAGGATGCAAAAACCTAAGATGAAGGGGAAAGGATGGGAGGGGCATGCCAAATGCTAGAAAACTAAGAAAAATGCATGGAATGTAGTGAAACATACAAAAAATGCACTAGCGAGAGGGAGGTCCCTAAGGGTCTAGCATTGGACTAGCCCATATCTATGAATTCCTACTAGCATTGGACTAGTGGAAAATCGAGAACAAAGGCCACAACTAACGTTGGACTAGTGTGGTAACGTCACACATTCATTACAAATCAAATAAATTATATAAAGGCGAATAAAGCAAATAAACACATAAATCACATATAGCACATAACACATAAGCATGGTATCTAGATGCAAAACCCTAAGAAAGCGGTAACACATAGCACGTAAGCATGCAAATCACATAAAAAAGCAAATAAGCCCTAACTATTACATTTGGGGAGGCCCTACTACAATCTAAAGGGGAAATAAATAAATAATTAAAATAAATACCTAACTATTACAAACTTGGCATTCAAGTGCCTTTCAAATGACTTGCCAATTAAAAAGGCAAAATAAAAGAAAGCAAAATAGGCAATTAAATCAAAAATGGAAAGCAAATTAAAGCATGCATATTCACACATAACACATAGGAGCACGTAGGATCAAATAAAGTAAAAAATAAGGGATTAGGGTGTACCTCCCTTGAATTGGGGCCCAATGAAATGAAATCACTTATTTACCCTCCAAAATACAAAGAAAAGGTCAAGGCATCACTTTAATTAACAAATATTCATAAAAGATAAAAATGAATTGTGAAATTGAATCAATTAAATCATATAAGCAAGAAGTCAAAAGAAAAAAAGGACTTGATTGCAAAAATTAACCAAGCTCTGGGTCAAAATTAAAGAGAAATAAAATTTAGGGACCTATTTGCAATTAAGTTAGGGACCCAATTGAAAGAAATGGAAAGTTTCCAGGGACACAGTATAGTTAAGGGAAAATGCAAGGGCTGATTTGCAATTTCGTTTCTGGTCTCTTAGGAGACAAGGCGACTAAGCCATCTTTAACTTTTATTGGGCCAAGATCATTTGCCCCAATCGGAGGTCCAAGGAAAAACAAGTAGGCTAACCCATCATTTACACCAATCGAACTCATACAAAATTACGGGCTTAATCCTCCACACCAAATCATAAATCCAAAAGAAATATACCATAGTCCATTACCAAGTCCAACCAAACAAAACTCTTACCCAACATGATAAAATGAACAAAATTATTGAACCACAATCATGACCCAAAATCAAGAATTAATCTATCCACAAAGTCACATAAAATACTCAAACAGAAAATTAAACTTAAAAGGACAAAATTAGTTCAATTTTTCCAAAAATTTGGGCTATAGTGAAACAAAGGGAGACTTGGGGGGCCAAAGTGCAATTTTAGAAAGTTATTTCATGCAATCTTCATGCAACGACGTGAGAAACATTCTGTAACAAAGTTCCTCAAACTTATGAAGCTTTTGGCAAAAGACTTCAAACCAAATCCATCAAAACATTGCCCAACACTCATTGTTTATCAACCCAAATTCACGTAACTCCACAAATTCTCAACTCAAACATGGTTGTTCAGCTTTGATGAATCCCTCGGATAGAAACCGAGCCAAGAAAACAAAGACAAAACAGCAAAATGTAGCAAAAGAATCCAGCCAAAACTTCATTTTCTGCATGCAAAATTTGCAGGCCAAGCTGCGTTTTGAAACTACCGAATGAAAATGGTTGTGTCCCTTCAGGTAACTTCACAAAACGAACCAAGAAAACAAAACAACTACACACGGACTATGGATTATCCATATACCACAAAAGTTTTGGATCATGTTAGTGCAAATTCATACACAATGGCATTTGAATGTGATTCTATTCGCATCCAGCACACAGGCTTCAAACGAATAGCAGCAAGCAAATGAACAACAACCTGTGGCAAAACTAATCCAATGATCTTGACCACTACATAAACAAACATGACAGTCTCCCTCGTGCAACAAATCTGCAGAAATGCAGTCTTTCCGATGTAGCATGCTATCAACTTTTGCACATGAGGAAGTTGCACCGACAACATTTATTGCAAGATTAAGGCAAAAAACTGAATTGATGACTGCCAAAGAGAAAAGAAATAACAGCAAAAGAAAGAAACACACTTATTGAACCAGCAAGTGAGCGAAATAAAAACAAAACAGCGGCTTTCTTGATACATTCGGAGAACTGGAATCTGACATGATGAAACAATCATAACCCAACTAACAAACGCATGCTGGCTAGAATCCCTCTCGCACATATATAAAAAAATGCATGAAATTGGTTCAAAACTTTGTTTTAGGCATTTTATCAGACAACTAATGGGCATAAGACATTTCAGCGATTCCCTACTCCAATGAGCTCTCAGTTGGCCCCCCAAAGCTAATAGCAAAACCAGAAATTTCAACCCAATTAATACATATACCATGCACAATCAGACAATCGTGAACAGCCAACATACATATTTGCCACCACAATCCACGGTAGACATGCTACGAAAGGGGACTGAAATGTAAAAGAAAGGAATGACTTACAGGGGCCTATCACAGTGGCAACTTACGGGCGGTGGTGGTGGAGTCCGACGTTGGCAATGGCGGCTCCGGTCGCGGCCTTCCCTTCTTGCTTCCGACCCGAAGCTCTTCTGAATGGCCTGCTTGTGGCTTCGTTATGGAGATTGAGGAGAGAAACTGCAAGGCTTTTGGGAGGCGGATTGGGCTTCCTTCCATTTCTGTGAAGCTTTGATAGCTGCAACCAACTCTTTCCCTGGGAGTCATGGTGGCCACGGAGGTGGCAGAGGTGGAGAATGGGGTGGCGCCGTGGAGAGATGGTGGTTGGATGGGCCACTCCGTTGTTTTATGGTTCAGAGCCTCCAAAATCTCTCAGTTTTCTCCTTTCTTGTTCGTCGCTCTCTCGATTCCCTTTTTTTCTCAATTTTTGTCTTGCTCAGCCGCAACCCTCTTTTCGGCTTTCTTTCTCTTTTTTCGGCTTCTTTCTTTCTCCTCCCCCCGTAGCTTCAACCGCTCTATCTGATTTTCTTTTTTCAAAAACTCCTTCTTGTTTTCCTTCCTATCTACCGCGGCACCCTCCTCTGTTTCTTCCTGTCCAGCCTGTAGGTTTCTTTTCTCTAGCCACCAACCTTTTCCTTATCCTCTCTTTTCGACTCCCCTACTCTATCTCTCAGCCCGTAAACCCTCCTATCTGTTTTCTTTCTAGCTCTCCCTGCCGTCAACCTCCTATTGCTTTCCCTGGCCGTCCCCAAAAAAACCCCCCCCACAAAGCTGCATTTTTTGTTCTATTTATACTCAACACATACTCTCAAATCCTCACCTGAAAGGTGAGGATGAGAGTGGAGGCTTTTGCTGGGCATCCTAGGGCCATCCGATGGCCTCTATAACGAAACAGTTTTTGCATTTTTTTTTCAGTTAAATAGTGAAAAATAAAACATATTTTTAAGAATAACTTTCTCTTTTTGACAAATTTTGCTAAAAACAATCTTCCAATAAAAACAAAGATAAATGGCCAAGAGGACAAAACTAATACGAAATAAAAAATAAAAATAAAATAATAGATAATAATAATCTAAAATGCTATAAAATGCTAAAAGTGCCTCAAAACAAGAAATAGATAATAGTTATACTGAAACAAAATAAAATGAAAATGAAATAAATAAGTTGAAAAATTTGGTGTCTACAACCAGATTTCTCAGTTACCAGATGCAACACCTTAGACTTGAGATGCAACCTTAGAGGTTTGTGTTCTAGAATGAATTTATAAGTTAGCAGGAAAAAAAAAGTCTACAGTATCTTAACTTGCAGGACTACATCCATAGCTAATATACAACTTTTAAGGCAAAGTACAAATGCAATGATTTGGAGCAACTTGTCCAGGTTTCTAAAAAAATAAATAAATGGAAACAAAGGAAATGAGAGTCGATTTGTGAGTGTGCACATTTACACAAAGATAGAGCACTTCCAACAGGAAAACATTAGGAAAGAGCTTGAAGTCTTGACAAACATATTTCAATCACCTCAATTCAAGAAACATTCAAGGCTGCTTTTGAACCAGACTAAGTGCATGGATCTAAACAAGTTGAATTTTGAAGTGAAAAAAATGTTGCTTTTGAAAAGCATTCAAATCCGTAGAATTTACTCTTACTACCTTAATTGTAATGCATTTAGCTCTACAAAGAACACCACAATACTACCTTAATTGTAATGCATTTAGCTCTACAAACAACACCACAATGATAATTTGTAGACGCTTTAAGTAAAACTGAAAAGCGGACGCTTTGAACACATACCGGGAATTGCTGAAAAGGGGACGCTTTGCAGTTTAATGTGAAATTAAAACCAAAAAATAAAATAAACCAAACGCTTGAAAATAGAATAACCAAGAATTTGATAAAATCTTAAAGAAACATACAATCTAAAATTTTTTAGAAAGCAAAATCCAACGGTTTCAGAGAATAATATATCAAACCCAATAAAGAACAAAATCTTCAAAATAAGAACATGCTGCTAATGTTCAATTAGACTAGTAACAATAAAGTTTATAAAAAAGGGGGGGAGAATTTCCCTCAGTCACCGCCGGCTTGGTGCAGGTGTTCTTCTTGCGCTTCTTGGCGCCACCGTCGAGGTGGAGGGCTGACTCCTTCTGGATGTTGTAGTCGACTAGGGTGTGGCTGTCCTCGAGCTACTTGCCAGTGAAGATAAGGTGTTGCTGGTCCGGGGGATGCCCTTCTTGTCCTAGGCAGAAATTTTTTTAAAAAAAATTAGGGCAATAAAATTTGGGGAGAAATTGAAACAATTGATCATCTAAGTAGGGCAGAAAAGGTGATTGCAAATGATGGTGATTGCTAATTAGGGTAAGAAACTTTGGGGAAACTAGACAAATGATAGAGAAGAAGAGAATTTACCCAAAAATTGAATGTTGGGAACACAAAATCGGGTCAATAAAAATTGGGGGAAATTGATTACTAAGCAAGAAGAGAGAAACTTGCCTTTTTACAGCACATGCTCTGAGGAAACATATCAAAATCAGTAGCCCAATAAGGAGGAATGCTCGAGCATTAGTGAGAAAGGAATTGAGAGGGGTCGAAGTGAGAGAGAGACCGAGAGAGACAGTGAGAAGGCCAGCGAGTGAAAATGTGAGAATTAGAAGTGTATCAGACTTAGCCCAAAAGTGGTAGACTTGTACTCTTTCATTTTGAAATTTGCTTTTTAAAGAGTGCCTCCACCAATTTTCAATTCTCGCCGTTTCTTTTTCATTTTGAACGAAAAATTTGATCCAATTTTTAGTTTTATCTTTTAATTTAGATTCTCAAAGAAAGGTTATTTTCTTTGTATTAAATTAAACATTTTAATTAAGAATACTAAATCGAGAATCTACTTTCATATTATTTTAAGAAATAATTCATTATTTTTAAACATGAAAAAAGAAAAATCTTAATTATGTGTTAAGAACTTTCTATCAGTTTCTAGAAAATTTTGTTAGTTTTGTCTAATAGTACTATATTTTTTTAGATGTTTTATATTGAAGAATCATGAATGTAAACTTGCACGAAACTATAGTATACGTATTGATTTGTTAGAAAAATATGAATTCGTTTTGACTTTTAGCAAATCAACATTAAATTTGAAGGAATTGCAGTAATTAGTAGTCTTGATTTCATTAATTAACTTATATAACACAACTAATTCCGCTTTTCATCAAAATGAATTTGTATTTAATGAGTTTCAACATTCGACCAATTAGATGTCAAGGAGGCATTGACAATACCCAAAATTAAGGTATTTGAATTTAGAGGCCTTGAGTTCTAATTGTAATAGTTTATATAGTTGTTCTAACTAAAAACTTTCATTAATTTTTTTCAGTTTAAAACTTATTGAGTAACTATGACTAGTTTAATAAATTATCAAATTTTAAAAAAATTAAATTAATATTTAAGTAACTATGACTAGTTTAATAAATCATCAAATTTTAAAAAAAATTAAATTAATATTGAGGCTCACAATTAAATAAAATCATAGTTAATAAATCATCAAATTTAAAAAAAATTAAATTAATATTGAGGCTCACAATTAAATAAATGCATTAGAGATGTTCAAGTTAGTGATGATACTTATGTTGTCACTAACTACACTATAGTTTTATTGACAAAAATTGGTCGTCAATAAACATAAACAATGACAACAATGAAAAGTTGTCAAAGAAAGTGGTAGAATTACTGACAACTTTTATCAAGTCGTCACTATCGCAAAACTCGCACCTTCCAAGTCCCATGGCGCGAAGTAGTTTTGTGACGACAATTAAAGGTTGTCACTGAAAACTCAGTTGCTTTGAGTCAATTGTGACAACCTTCAAAATCGTGACTAAACAACCTCATTTTGTAACGACTTTTTGTCGTCACAAAGAAATGTTGTCACTAATGACCTTTTTTCTTGTAGTGTGTCTAATCATGATTTAAGGTGTTACTGTGACAAGTTTATCACACAAAACCAAGACAAAGCTAAACAAGGTCACTCTCTCTTTTGGATAGCTTTGAACAAAATTTGTTCTAAACAAAGCTTTGAACTTTTTGTCGTCACAAAGAAATGTGTTTTTACCACTTAAAGACTCAAGATTTTAGTTCAATTCCAATACATTCTTATAGCCTAAAGTCTTATAGAGTTTCCTGAGCAAAATTAAAATTAAAATCATCATGAAAATGCAGAATTCAAAACTGAATTTCAGCCCTTAAGCAAAGCTGAATTTCAACCCTTAAGTTCGGCCATCAAGCAGAATTTTTCTTCCAATTTTTTGAACGTTTCACCAACTAATTTACTAAATCCAACCAACCATACCTAGCAAATCCATAAAATTTCATCTCTAATATAACATTAGATATATGTAAAGCCAAAATCTCAACAAGAAACCACCATAATCATATATATATATATATATATATCCAAACCCTAACTCAAATATGAAGTATAAGAATCATCAACTTAAGAAATCACCAAGATTCACCACCAAATCATGTCTTTATTCCAACAATCAACTTATTTTCAACATAAGGTGAAGAAAGAAGGTTAATCTAGCATTTTACCTCTCTTGCTTTCCAACCAAGGTGAACTTCAACCCACCAAATCTTCTCCTTTCCAAGCTTAAGTCAAGATGGATGAAAATCCCAAGTTATCTCCTTTCTTTTCCCTCAAAATCCAAGCAAGATTGAAGCTAGATTGGTTGAAACTTTTTCCCTCTTTTCCTTCCTCACTCTCTCGGCCCTCTTTCTCTCTCTCACTTTCCTTTGTTGTTTGTTTGTTATTTCTACGGCAAAAAATGGAAGAAAATTGGTAAGAAAGGTTTGGTCAAAAAGTCTTAAAGAAAGAAACTTGGTTCCTATATATGGTGACACATGTCTCCTTCTAGCACTTCCTAGCTCCAAATATCCCAATCCTTCCTTATTGCAATAAACTCCCTTCCCTTTCCAAAGTTTCCTTCCACATCCCATAAAAGAAAATCGTATTTGACCTCACTCACTAACTTTCACATATAAAAATTAATAAAATCATTAAGACTAAAATCATTATCAAATCTATAACAAATAATAACTAAATGAATGAAATGCAACGGAGTTAAAACGGCTAACATAATAAAAATTTTTAGGTCCTCACACTCTCACTAATTAATCACACTACCACAATGCACTACATGACCTAACATGCACCTAAATAAAACTCTTGACTCAATTGTTAAAGTATTTAAGAAATTAAGGCAAGTGAATTAAACCAAATGAAAATATAAATTAACTTATTGAAAATAAGAGAAAAATATAAATAATTTTCGAGTCCTCATACTCTCTCCCCCTTAAAAGAATTTCATCCTCAAAATTCTCACCTTTGCTCACAAAACTCGACTCTCCAGGTTTTGTCCACTTCTCAAGAGTTTCCCCTCACTCATGGTGTTACTAGAAACTTGTAAATCTTAAATCTTAATAACATAATAGCTAAGTTAACATGCTAAGAAAGGCCAATGAAAGTATCGAAAGATGCAAGGTGATATGAACATAGAACTTGTTGATAAGAAGAAATCACAAATACGCAATTTGGTTACTACTCTCACTAGCTCTTAAACTCATACACTGTACATTGACAAATCGTCTACAATTGTATCATTAGACATGTATCACCATCTCTAATCGAAATTCCTTCCTTAGTAATCATAATTGAAGGATCCTTGCTTAAATCCAAAACTAAATTGCAGCAATTGACTCATGGATAGGGATTCAATGCCGCCCAACCATTGACATTTAATATCACTAACTAAAATATCAGGCACCAAGTTTACTGTTTCTTAACAGAGATACAACTTACTATGTAAAGCTTTCACTACGCATAGTCCAATAAGTACAACTATTTCAGGCAAAACATCTCTAATTACTAACTTTCACTATTACAGTGTTTATCTTTGTTCGTACCTTTTGATGATTACAAAACAAGTGGATAAAACTAATGTTTTTCAAGTTTGTTTTTGGTCAGAAAATGGAGCAAAACAGGTTCAAAGGCCAAGCATCTGCTAAAACATCTGTCGGACGCACAAATACATCCTATCGGCCGTCCGATAACCGTTGAGTATCTTCGGACGCGCAAAGAACCTATCCTCGGACGTCCGAAGCCGATAAGTCAACACTTCTAAGATCTCTAACCTCGATCGGACGCACAATACCTGAGCACCGGACGTCCGACAGTCGTTCAAAACTTCGGACGACAAGCATTAGAAGCACCGGACGTCCAAAAGAATTAATGAAGGATTCCAAGTTTTACATCATATGGTCGGATGCATATTCTGATGCTGCCAGACGTCCTAAAGATTTCAAGAAAATTTCTTGAACTCACTGCCTGCGTTCGGACGCACAAAACCAGCCAACCGGACATCCGACACTACTAACGGCTAGTTGACTCTTCAACTGTCTTGTGTCCGTTAGTGGCATTAATTGAAGATGTTTTTGGTCTATTATAAATAGGATAAAAGTCAACCACTAAAAGCACTGATACACATTAAGTCTACATCAGATCTTGAGTGATTCAAGCATAAGAATACTCCAAAAGAAGATTTGTACTCTTAGTTGTGTGATCTTCATTTATCTTTTCAAATGTGATTTAATTTCTTCAATAGTGTAGCTTTGTGAGGGTTATTCGAGTGATTGTAAAACTTTTTTGCTTGATCAAGTGTATTTTGAGGCAAGGAGGAAGTGATCCTTCCCGTATACACAAGAGATTGGTTGTATGTTGAATTAACTTGAAGGAGCTTACAATATAAAGGCATATTCAAACTCTAGTCAAGTTTGAGATTTGGTTTGCTATTCCATCTTCTTATTCACTGTTTTGCAACATTAATTGTTTATCTCTTCTGCTCTAAATTACTTCCGCTTTATCATAATTTGTTCCTTGGTCTGGTACTTTAGAAAAAGAGGGATAGTTCAGAAAAAAAGTGATTTATATTTTGGCTAACCTTTAAACAACCTAATTCACCCCCCTCTTAGGTTGTTTTCGATCCTTACAATTGGTATTAGAGCTTGGTCTCCTTGAGATTAAGCTCAATCAGCTTAGGAGTAAATATGACAACCAACAATGCCATGTTCTTTGAGGGACAATCAGTAACTAGACCTCCTATATTCAATGGTTCAAACTATGTGGTTGGAAGGAAAGGATGATTATTTTCTTACAATTTATTGATATTGAGCTATGATTTATTGTCAATGAATGTCCGTTTGATGCCTCTACTATTGATGCAAATACAAACAGGCCGAGACCAAAAACAAGAAGGTAACTAACTGCTGAAGATAGAACTCATCTCACTCTGAATGCCAAGGCGATGAATGTACTGTACAGTCCTTTAGACTCAAACGAATCTGTTAGACTCAAACGAATCTGTTAGACTCAAGGGCTGCAAATCTGCAAAAGAAATCTGGGATAAATTTCGAGAAATACACGAAGGAAGTGAAAATATGAGAGAACAGAAGAAGTCCATTCTGGTCACGAAGTATAAATCCTTTAAGAAGAAACCTCACGAAAACATCGACAAGATGTATTGCAGATTCAATGATCTTATTAAAGATCTAGAAGTTCTTGAGAAAGATTACTCTCTAGGTGAGAAAAACAGAAAAATTCTGAATGCTCTATCAAAGGATTGGGAGAGCAAAGTGACTGCCATTGAAGAAGCCAAAGATCTGAACACTTTATCTATTGAATCCCTTATAAATTCACTAATCTCTTATGAGTTAAAACTCAAGTCTAAGGTGCAGGAAGAAGAAGACACAAGAGTTAGAAAGAACATTGTTCTGAAAACTTCACAAGAAAAAAATGATACAATCTCTCCGGATGGAGATGACATGGAAGGTGATGATAGTGACATTGCACTCATCACACGAGGTTTCAAAAGAATATTGAACAAGAGAGAATTCAGAAAGGAGGTGTAACGACCCCATTTTCCCCTAAGGCGAACCAGAGGGGCCAACGGCCCGCCTGCCCAACTCTCGCCAGGACTCAGTCAATCACTACAGTTCCCCAATAAATTACAATATAAGATTCAGATATATACATCAAATTCTCCAAGAATTACATATCACACACACAGCGGAATGTACACGTACATCCATTCAAGTCCAATCATCCATTACAAACCCTACTACTCAGCTATTACACAAGAGACAATCCAAATTCAAACCGTACAAGGTATAGTCCATCCATTCCAATTCCAAGCAGTCACCCTAGCCCAACAATTACACAAACGAATCCAAATCTAAACTATACAAGTTACAAGCCATCCGGTTATACACATAACGTAATACAAGCGCTTCCTTTGCCTCGATCCCTGTGGGGAGAAGAAAACATTTGGGGGTGAGCTAAAAGCTCAGCGAGTGAACAGTAAAATCAATAATCAAATAAACTTTACAGTAGTGCATGTAAATGATGTCATGAATCAGTGATCAAAGATGCGTATATTGCTCTTTAGAGCCAGTGAAATCCTTGTACTTAAATATCCAACGCTCCCTTAGATCAAGTAATCAGATAAACAGAAACAAGGAGTCATCGTGCTCCAAGAATGCATAAACAGTAGTGGAAACGTTGGTTCTAAGCACAAGATTTTTCCCAAGATCTCATCGGAGCCAAAATGTTATGGCACACACACATACACAATGAGATGCAGTCGTGTAATCAATGCAAGAATTATTTCGAAAGTAACTTTCGGAGTAATAGTTAAGGTTCACTCACCAACCACGGCACCCGAACTTTTTCCAGCATACATCCTTGCCTTGATCAAGTCTAGATAACAAATAGCATGTCAAATAAAAGGCATTCTAAACCTAACAAGTTCCTGCCACCTTTTGGCATTTTAATCACAAGTGAAAATACACTTATCCGATTTACACGAATCTTATGGCGTTACGAAGCTAAGACATATACCAACATTTTATATGAAGATCTCCAAAGTCAAAACGTACAATTTCGGGGTCAAATATCGAAATCTAGGAGAAAGAACGAAAACTGTCATAAAACAGGGGTTACGGGGCAGTCATGGGTATTTCGGTCAATTCACAAGCCACAGTACTCCAATAAATCTGAAATTTTGCAGGCAAGTAGTCAACTCATATATCTACAAGTTTCATGTTTCGAGCAAGGGCCGAATCAGTCTTTAACATGGTCAAATGTACAGTACGAAAACAGGGCAGATTAACCGTAAGCTAGAATTCATGTACTCTAGCTGAAAATTCTTTTAAGTAATCCAAACTAGTATACCAAAGCTTCATTTATCCCAATATCCAGCTATCATGCTATGGACAACTACCACTTATCACATGAGGGCAGGAATAATACAACAAAAGCTGAAATTACACTTCCAAACCAATCTTTGCAAGTACCCATCACTCACCACAATTAAGGGCTAGAAATCCCCACTTAACATGAGACTAGCCTAAACTAGTCTTGTACATGCCAAAACAAGGATGAATAAACTTAAACAAAGCTTAGAAATGTCACCAATATGGACTCTTAACAGCCCAACTTCCAATTTACAAGAATTTCTATAAGTTTAATCAAGATCACACAAATTCAAATCAATCATATACTCTCCAAAAGGGACAACATTTCCCCCTTAATTTTACACATTTCCAACCTACCATTCAATACCAAATATACCTCCATTCAATCCCATTTTTACATACAATTTATAGACTAACAAATATACTCAATTAGGGCCACAATACCCCTTAATCAAAGCCAATAAACCAATCATAAGAAAATCCCCAATTTAAACCCTAGAAACCGGAAATCACATCACAAGCGGAAATTTTCCGTAAACAACCGTAATTAACGTATAACGGTTCCATTTAACACCATTTCAAACCATCAATCCAACACTAATCATACCTTGCATACAAAATCAGAGAAATACCCAATAAATTAGAAATTCACCATAGTTTCCTTAAACCCATGAAATACTCCACAATATAACACATTCAACCTCTACAAGTTACTAATATAGCATTATCCAAACAAGAAAAACCTTTCTTAAACATCTTACCTCACAAATTCAAGAAGCTATCAACATGGAGCACCCCATCCAAATCCAATCCATCAAGAGCCTTAAACCACCCTTGAGAGCACTTGTGTGAAATATTTGGCAAAACCATCGGTTAAAACTCAAGATTGAGCAAGAAATCAAAACTAGAAAATTGAAGAGTTTTTTCTTTCTCTCAAAGCCTCGGTTGAGCAGGAACAGAAATGGAAGAAAAAGACAACAAAAACCAGATATTTATGAAGGAAACAACCGGTCAAAGCTTCTGACCGGCTGTGACACGTCACAATCCGGCCGGAATCTGGCCGGATTTCCGGCCGGATTCCTGGCCGGATACAAGGCCGAGGCTGATCAAAATTTTTCAAAACTGCAGGGCAATCCGGCCAGAAACTGGCCGGATTTCCGGCCGGATTTGGCCACTGCCATTTTTCGAAACTTTTCTTTTCTTTTCCGAGTTGAAAAGCTGTGTTTCTCCGCTCATCCAACAAAATATACATAAAAATGAAAACCCTATTTTTCTGGGCGTCACAATCTTCCCCCCTTAAAAGAATGTCGTCCTCGACATTCCAACTCCTATACATCTGGTCAAGATATCGCTCAGAAACCAATCAAGCATTAGAATTCAATCTAATCCAACTTGTATACACCAGGTCCAATTAGTGTCCCCAAAGTCGGTTGAATACTAGGAATCACTCCAATCTCACTTATCGCAATTCATGATCTAGTAAAGCATGGCTTATTGGATAATCACTTATCAAATTCAAGCACTAAATATCACGCCAATCCAACTTATGAAATAGTCACGGTTCAGTAGGGAGTTAAACACGTACCCAGATAAACAGGCAAAAGGCTTGAAATCGGACGTAAAGTCCCAGGTATTTGGAAGAAATCCAGGATATAACAAAGCTTTAGATCGAAAACTCATCATTGGTGGTGCTGGACAACACAACAAGCTAGCATAACGGCTACGCTTCACCAAAGAATTTCAGTTCAGTAAGTTGGCCCTAGTGGTGCTGGACAACACAACAAGCTAGCTCAACGGGTATACTTCACCAAAAGCCTCAGTTCAAGTATTTGTCCCTGGCGGTGCTGGACAACACAACAAGTTAGCACATCGGCTAAACTTCACCAAAGAATTTCAGTTCATAATTCCATCTCTGGTGGTGATGGACAACACAACAGGCATGCCTCGCCAGAAGAATGGCGGTGCTGGACAACACAACAGGCAATGCCCCACCAGAGAGGTTCAGTTCAACCGCTACAGAAGAGTAGTAGCCGGTCTACAACCATATGAGTACGAGTAAGTTCACGAGTAGGGTAACAGTAGAGTTCAAACAAATATGTTCAAAATAGGACGGAATATTTCAGGTTCATGAAGCACGAATAGAAAGAGGTTCAAAAGCAGGGTCAAATGCTTTAGGTTCATGGAGCACCAGTACAATTAAGAACTCACTCGTCTAACTTATGCCCAGCAAATTACATTCTTAAGCAGTCACAAGATTCAAATTCACATTCCATATATTCAGTCAAATTAGGTCCATCAAGGTACGTAAGGCACACTAGCCTAAACAGGTTCAAGCCTCAAGTAAGCTCAGTCTAATCGGTTTCAGGCAGTTCGAGTTCTCTTATCAACCCAGTACAATACTTTCGGAGTTCAAACTTCCTAAGGTTGTAATATTGGCACAGAACCAACCATAACATATGTTGCGCACAAGAAAATTTCACCAAGTTTCCGACTAGATTAATCCATTACACACTAGTAGATCTGATCTTCGGATTTATTTTCGATTCATACTGTGACGACCCCACTTCTCCCAAGGGCGAACCCAAGGGTATCGGCGGGCCGCCTGCCTAACTCGCGCCAAGACTCAAAACTTAAAGCAATAAAAGCCAGAAAATCCAAAAGAGTACTATACATACTATATACAATCCCAAAAGAGTTATAATTACATTATCCAAAAGTACCTGCTCTTACTATTACATCCGTATAATTACAACCAAAACCAAAAGGGAGACCCTAAGAAGGGTCCTAATACAAACCACCAGAATAAAAACAAACATCCTAAAAGTTCAACTATTACAAGCCAATCTACTAAACTAGTGTATGAGCCCCAAACGTACCCGCGTCGGCCCCTGCTAAGGAAAACAAACGGAATGGGGTAAGCTAAAAGCTTAGTAAGTAAACAGGGGCAAAAGCGTAAATTTCACGTAGCAACATTTACACAGTAAGAGTAAAGCAAAAGCAGAAAAGTAACATCACATAATAAGGATGCGGGTGGCTCCAAAGCCAATTCATTTGCCATGCTTGATCTCCTGTCGACACTCCGTCGACCATAAATAAGGTCCGTAGAACTTCACTTGTACACCCACCGACACCTTATCACCCTCACTGGCCAGTCACCTCACAAACTTGCCCAGGCGAACGAAATCACAAACTTGAGCTTTAATCATAAGCTCGGGTCACAAACTTGGTGACCTCAAACCAAGTTGGACTGACTTCGACCAAGCCCTAACCGGCTCGAATAGTCCATCTAGGTATTGAGTTCAACCGCAAACTCACAAAATTCACAAAATTATTCAAAAGTCACCCCGAGCCACAAGCTCAAGGGTTTTTGTTCCAAAATTTCTCACATACATATGTCATGTACAAATTGGTGCGTAAATTAGGGTCTAGATCGAATGCGATAAAGTACACCCTCGCCTAGGTACCCTTTTTACACATAACGAAACACATAAACAACTAACACATAAGAGCGGCCTGAATACTTACTCAAAATACCAAAAGTAGTATGAAGGCGGAATTCACTTTGTGTGTTGGCTAGTAGTGGGCCCCACCGGCACCGCCTAACTCACCACTGTCTGAAATCGAAGATTATGTCACAATATATCATAAACGGCAACTAACGTACTTAAAACAAGCAAAACGGCAAAATTGGCACGCGCAAGTGCGGGAACGGCAAAACGGCCGCACACGTCCGCGCGGAACGGCAAACGGAAATGGCCAAGTCGGCCATCTCAAACCGTTTTGGTCAAAAATTATGCTAGGAATATCGGATCAAGGTACATGAGGTACCGTTACGAAGCTAAGAGGAAGGGCTACAATGTTCATGAAGACATCGCAACCCAGATCTCAATGGGTATAGGTGAAAATTGCGTGAAACAGTTCCAGCTGTTTCATTGCGAGTTACCAAACAGGCCCTGTTTGCAAGGCCGTAACTCACGGCTCAGAAATCGAAATTAAGAAATTCCAAAGGCATTAGAAAGCTGAGACATAAGGCTAAAACTTTCATGTTTTGGCCAAGACCTGAATCTATTCAGAACAAAACAAAATTCGAGTGCCAAAGTACCCGTCAGAACTGTCCAAATACAAGGCAGTTCTGACGAGCGATATTGTTCCGATCATAACCGGAGCTACGGAACTCGGTTTTTGACGTACTTTATACCATTTCGAAGCTGAGACCAAGATCTAAATTTCTTATGAAGGAGTCGACACCCAGATCGAATGGGATCAAAACCGAAAAATCACGGCAGAAGCTAAACTAGAAAAACGCGCAGAATCAAAGGGTCAAAACAGGCTTGAGCATTACGTCGATAACTCAGGCTACACTAATCTGATTGACCTGAAATTTTACAGGCATAAACAGGACTCAAGGGGCTACGACTTTCATGTTTTGAGGAATTCCTAAATCCGTATATAGCATTAAGAAAAATGAAGCCGAAGTTCAGTTGTTAAACTGTCCTGTTTCCCAGTTTTGCCGTTATCGCGCGCCGAAGTCGCACGGTCCGTTCCTACGATTCTTATACCAGATTTTTATCCATTTTGATACCAAATAATCCTTATGTATCTCAGTTCTTAATTGGTCCGAAATTCTCTTCCCAAATCAGTCCAAATTTAACAAACATCAACCACAATCCCTAACCAAATTTCATTTGCACCAATGAACTTAATCCAACCTCTCACTAACTAAACTCTATCTCACTAACCACAAGCTAAGCTAAATTAGCCTAATGGAGTTTAGGGTTTCTTAACCCAAATCAGATTTTTGCAAGTAACCAACCAAATCAAGTGAGGCAATTCATCAAACATAACCACTACAAGTCCATTTCTCAACTAAAACAAGTAAGGAAAGCATTAGCAAGAAACCCAAATTTTTTCCTCTTCTTGGCCGAATTTTCAGCAACCAAATAACACTAAAATTAACCATGAAACTTCACTATACACATCAAATCCATCAAATAAATCCATAATCATAACATAATACATCATTTCCATGGCTTAAAGATCAAAACCCCAAAAGTTTATCTTTCAAGTAAGAGGCATACCTTCAATTAAGCTTTGTAGATGATTAACCTTCACTAATCAAGCACCCAAGTTGTTGCTCCAAGATCCAAACCCAAGATGGAAGCTAAAACTTGAAGATTTTTGAAGAAATTTTCTCACTTTCTCTCTTCAAGGTGCCCGGCCCTCTCTCTCAAATTTCTCTTCAATTTTTTTGTTTTGTTTGTCTTACAAATGACTTAATTATGGCCCTTAAGACTAATATGTGGTGTAAGACCACTTAGGAGAGATATTTTTAAGGCCAACCAATCACATAAAAACTCCTCAATTGCACTTTTAACCCTTGCACTCCAACTTTCTCTTTCTTATACATTTTCCCTCAAACATTTGATAATCTTTCAATTAACTCCATAAGTCATAACTTAATCTAATCTAAAACATGTAATCATGCTTAATTACTTCACTAATCACTTTCTCATCTTACTCACTTACACTTAATCATGCTTTATCCCACATAAAAGTAATTAAACAATAACCTTTTTGTCAAGGGCAAAATTAGGGTTTAAACCCAACTTAAAGCTTCTAATAAATCATAACATTAGGGATTTTGCTCACTTAGGGTTTCTAACCTTCTTAAAATTAATTAACCTATACAAAATGGATTAAATCCCATACCTTCCCACACTAGTGGGTCCCACATCCGATATACGTTCTTAATTTCTCAAAAACTAACTAATACTAGAAAAAATCATCTAAAAACTATATTTACTCATAAAACTTATCTGGGAAACTTTTCTAATCAAGAAAATGTAGAAAATACGAGTTTTCAATCTTAACCGGAAATTAGGGTTTTCTTCTTAGCCCTAACCCTAATATCAACTTACGAACGGTCTGGGTCCTCACACATACTCCGTACTAGGGACCTATTAAATTGTCACATTCGTACAGGGTTGTCTAAGCCTTCGGCCACGATCCCCTTTTTCCCATTCCTGCTGCCCTACTTAATAAAAGTCTATAAGCACAGGAAAAGGCATAATTAAGCATAAAAGAGCTTAATACCTATACAAGGTATATAAAAATTTTGAATCAGGACATGATTCTTTATAGGTATCAAAAATTATAACACGACCTAAAAGTCGTAAAACAAGACCAATATGTCCAATATTGTACATAAGCAATTAAGTGCCACAAAACTACAGAAGTACATACAAGCAGGATACAAAAGCCTCACGACGTGTACAATCCTTTCTAAGTCCATAGTTAAGCCCAAAGGGTCCGGACATCACTAATATCAATCAGATCACACGCCTTTACGAAATCAGATTCAATCGAACCATAACACAAGCTAAAACCCAAAATTATCCATTCGAAATTCAAAATCTTTAATAAACAAGCCACCAGTCAGAGCACCATCATCTCTAAGGATAATCAGGCTCCAAGTTAGAGTTTCAGTTCCAAGTTCAAACCCAAGAAATAAGTACAACTTGCTAACTTACGTGTCAAATGGAAACCAAATCAATTCACACTAACCTATACTCTTGAATACAGTCACCCTATATCTTGAAGTTCCTCAGTCCGTACATTTTAAAAATTAGCTCACTCTTCTTGAAAATCAAGAATTTTAAAACATAAGAAGAGTATTTAAAGTAATCAGAAATTTTATCAAGTTCAGGATTCACATTATTAACCATAAGCTTGCCATTCTTTCGAAAATTCAGGTTATATATATTTTCTTCCTTCATGTAAAGCATGGACAAATTCAAGTATGAAATTACACCAGTATACAATCAAGGGGAAAACTTAGTTTAGAAATTATTATCCTTGTATTAACCCATCATATACAAAATTCAACAACTCATCAGTTATTCACACATTTTCAAATTTGAAATTCAAGCAAAATTCACATTTTTACCAAAATCAAAACATTAACATATATAAGGCATATATATCTCATTTCCAATCATCGCTTGCAAATAAAACTAGTACGTCCTAGTTTTTCTTTAAAATCCCAAAGCAGAATTTCTTTAGAAGGTATGTGGCAAAAATGCATGTTATTCCTTTGGTATATTTTCCTTGGTTCAAAATCATCACCCATGGAATTTAACTATCAAATCTCGGTCTCTTATCCTCCATAGCCCGTACAATAAGTACCTCAACTCTTTCCACACTTAGAAGTATCAGGATAATTCAAATTCGTCCAATCTTTCACTAGTCATCAAATTCCTCAATTTTTCCTACAAGTCCCAAATAGGAAATTTCAAATAATCATTTCCTTTGACCCACTAGGATACAATAGATCCTCGTTCACATAATATTCAAATTAATCTCACAGTCAGGCATTCTCAATTTCAGGTCTAGGATACGACACAGAGATCTGAAGCCTAAGCTCTGATACCAATTGTAACGACCCCATTTTCCCCTAAGGCGAACCAGAGGGGCCAACGGGCCGCCTGCCCAACTCTCGCCAGGACTCAGTCAATCACTACAGTTCCCCAATAAATTACAATATAAGATTCAGATATATACATCAAATTCTCCAAGAATTACATATCACACACACAGCGGAATGTACACGTACATCCATTCAAGTCCAATCATCCATTACAAACCCTACTACTCAGCTATTACACAAGAGACAATCCAAATTCAAACCGTACAAGGTATAGTCCATCCATTCCAATTCCAAGCAGTCACCCTAGCCTAACAATTACACAAACGAATCCAAATCTAAACTATACAAGTTACAAGCCATCCGGTTATACACATAACGTAATACAAGCGCTTCCTTTGCCTCGATCCCTGTGGGGAGAAGAAAACATTTGGGGGTGAGCTAAAAGCTCAGCGAGTGAACAGTAAAATCAATAATCAAATAAACTTTACAGTAGTGCATGTAAATGATGTCATGAATCAGTGATCAAAGATGCGTATATTGCTCTTTAGAGCCAGTGAAATCCTTGTACTTAAATATCCAACGCTCCCTTAGATCAAGTAATCAGATAAACAGAAACAAGGAGTCATCGTGCTCCAAGAATGCATAAACAGTAGTGGAAACGTTGGTTCTAAGCACAAGATTTTTCCCAAGATCTCATCGGAGCCAAAATGTTATGGCACACACACATACACAATGAGATGCAGTCGTGTAATCAATGCAAGAATTATTTCGAAAGTAACTTTCGGAGTAATAGTTAAGGTTCACTCACCAACCACGGCACCCGAACTTTTTCCAGCATACATCCTTGCCTTGATCAAGTCTAGATAACAAATAGCATGTCAAATAAAAGGCATTCTAAACCTAACAAGTTCCTGCCACCTTTTGGCATTTTAATCACAAGTGAAAATACACTTATCCGATTTACACGAATCTTATGGCGTTACGAAGCTAAGACATATACCAACATTTTATATGAAGATCTCCAAAGTCAAAACGTACAATTTCGGGGTCAAATATCGAAATCTAGGAGAAAGAACGAAAACTGTCATAAAACCGGGGTTACGGGGCAGTCATGGGTATTTCGGTCAATTCACAAGCCACAGTACTCCAATAAATCTGAAATTTTGCAGGCAAGTAGTCAACTCATATATCTACAAGTTTCATGTTTTGAGCAAGGGCCGAATCAGTCTTTAACATGGTCAAATGTACAGTACGAAAACAGGGCAGATTAACCGTAAGCTAGAATTCATGTACTCTAGCTGAAAATTCTTTTAAGTAATCCAAACTAGTATACCAAAGCTTCATTTATCCCAATATCCAGCTATCATGCTATGGACAACTACCACTTATCACATGAGGGCAGGAATAATACAACAAAAGCTGAAATTACACTTCCAAACCAATCTTTGCAAGTACCCATCACTCACCACAATTAAGGGCTAGAAATCCCCACTTAACATGAGACTAGCCTAAACTAGTCTTGTACATGCCAAAACAAGGATGAATAAACTTAAACAAAGCTTAGAAATGTCACCAATATGGACTCTTAACAGCCCAACTTCCAATTTACAAGAATTTCTATAAGTTTAATCAAGATCACACAAATTCAAATCAATCATATACTCTCCAAAAGGGACAACATTTCCCCCTTAATTTTACACATTTCCAACCTACCATTCAATACCAAATATACCTCCATTCAATCCCATTTTTACATACAATTTATAGACTAACAAATATACTCAATTAGGGCCACAATACCCCTTAATCAAAGCCAATAAACCAATCATAAGAAAATCCCCAATTTAAACCCTAGAAACCAGAAATCACATCACAAGCAGAAATTTTCCGTAAACAACCGTAATTAACGTATAACGGTTCCATTTAACACCATTTCAAACCATCAATCCAACACTAATCATACCTTGCATACAAAATCAGAGAAATACCCAATAAATTAGAAATTCACCATAGTTTCCTTAAACCCATGAAATACTCCACAATATAACACATTCAACCTCTACAAGTTACTAATATAGCATTATCCAAACAAGAAAAACCTTTCTTAAACATCTTACCTCACAAATTCAAGAAGCTATCAACATGGAGCACCCCATCCAAATCCAATCCATCAAGAGCCTTAAACCACCCTTGAGAGCACTTGTGTGAAATATTTGGCAAAACCATCGGTTAAAACTCAAGATTGAGCAAGAAATCAAAACTAGAAAATTGAAGAGTTTTTTCTTTCTCTCAAAGCCTCGGTTGAGCAGGAACAGAAATGGAAGAAAAAGACAACAAAAACCAGATATTTATGAAGGAAACAGCCGGTCAAAGCTTCTGACCGGCTGTGACACGTCACAATCCGGCCAGAATCTAGCCGGATTTCCGGCCGGATTCCTGGCCGGATACAAGGCCGAGGCTGATCAAAATTTTTTCAAAACTGCAGGGCAATCCGGCCAGCTATCCGGCCAGAAACTGGCCGGATTTCCGGCCGGATTTGGCCACTGCCATTTTTCGAAACTTTTCTTTTCTTTTCCGAGTTGAAAAGCTGTGTTTCTCCGCTCATCCAACAAAATATACATAAAAATGAAAACCCTATTTTTCTGGGCGTCACAGGAGGACATAGCAATTCCTTTCCAAATCAGTCCAATAACTTCAGAAATAAAGGAAAGCTGGAATTCAACAAAAAGTAAGCTGATAAGCGCTTTGAATGCGGCCAACCTGGTCATTATGCAAATGAATGTCCAATAAAGAAAAAGAAGGAGAACAAGAGTGAATGAAAACCAAAATTCAACAATTTCCAGATCACTTGGAATGACTTCAATTCAGAAGGAGAAGTAGAGGAAGAAGAGGAATCCGTCCAAATGGCTTTCATGGCCATTAGAGATGAAGAGATAACCCAATGTAACTTTCAAACTGATAGTGATAGTGAGTCTGATGTTGATATTAATTCTTTCCTAGAAAAAATGCATAACAGTTTAAAAGAATCTTATGTTAGAAACAAGGAACTAAAACAGAAAATTAGCTTTCTAATATAAGATAATGCAAATCTTTTTCGACAAAACAAGTGTCTTAAGCATGAAAATGAGAATTTGAAAAGGATTGAAACTGATGTGCTTGCTGAACTTAACAAAAAGACAAATCTCTGTGATATGCTCAGAAGTGAACAATGCAGCCTAAAAAAAGGATGGATGATTTATGTCAATTGATACAACATATGAAACAGAACCGCCTTCAAAAGAATGACACTGAACCTCACCTTGACACTCATCAGAAAAGATTGAATTATAGTAAAAATGAGTTCACTGTCTACAAGAGAAGGCAAGTCAGATTCATTAAACCTGTTCATTTGATTGATCCAATGACTGTATATAACTTTTGTTGTCAATTTGGTCACATGAATAGTAACTGTTATGTTAAAAAAAATATGAGAAATAGAATGAGATGCATGTGAATTGTTAGACATAATGCTAATCATGAAGGATCCAAAAAGTAATGGGTACCAAACATTATATTGTGGACTACTGTGTAGGTAAACCTGGTGAACATTGTTAAAGAATCAAAATGATTCATAGATAGTGGATGCTTAAGACATATGACTGGTGATGCATCACAGTTCATCAAGTTCAAGCCAAAAACAAGTGGAAAGGTTACTTTTGGAGACGATAATAAAGCCAAAACTATTGGAATTGGTGATGTTGGTAAGAATGGTCAGACTTTTATTCATAATGTTCTTTTAGTCGACAACCTGAGTTACAATTTGCTAAGTGTTAGTCAATTATGTGATAGGAACCTGCTCGTGTTATTTAAGAAACATGAATGCCTTGTTCTTGACTCAAAGTTTAACATTATTTTCAAAGGAAAAAAAGTTAATGACATTTATGTGATGTTTCTTGAAAAAGTTGATGCTTCCAGCCTTAGTTGTCTCAAAGTAACAAATGAGGATCCCTGGTTGTGGCACAGAAGGTTTTGTCACTTCAATATGGATTTGCTAAAAGAGGTTTCCAAAAAGGACCTGGTTAGAGGGCTTCCAAAACTCAATTTTTGTAAAGATCGCATCTGTGATGCTTGCTAATTTGGAAAACAAGTCAAGGTATCTTTTAAACCAAAAAAATGTGTTTCTACCTCAAAGCCCTTAGAACTCCTACATCTTGATCTTTTTGGTCCAACTCAATCCACAAGCCTTGGTGGCAAGAGATTTTGTTTTGTTGTTGTTGATGACTGTTCTACATACATTTGGGTGATATTTCTTGTACATAAAGATGATGCTTTTAAAAACTTTGTTTCCCTGTTTGCCAAGGTTCAAAATCTGATTGGTTTGAAAATCATAAAAATAAGAAGTGACAATGGCACAGAATTTCATTTTTGTGAATTTTCAGAATTTTGTGACAACAATGGCATTACACATGAGTTTTCTATTGCTAGAGTACCACAACAAAATGGAGTGGTTGAGAGAAAAAATAGAACTCTTCAAGAAACTGCTAGAATCATGCTTAGTGAATGCAATTTACCGAAATACTTTTGTGCTGAAACTATAAACACTGCATGTTATACCATGAACAGAGTTCTCTTAAGACCAATCTTGAACAAGACTTCATATGAGCTGTTATTTGATAAAAAACCTGTAGTTGGTTATTTTAAAGTTTTTTGTTGCAAATGCTTCATTCTAAACATCAAGGAGCATCTTGGTAAGTTTGATAAAAAATCTGATGAGGGGATCTTCTTGAGATATTATGAAAATAAGAGAGACTTTAGAGTTTATAATCGTAGAACTCTGGATATAGAAGAAGCTATACATATCACTTTTGATGAATCTAATGGTGACATTTCCATGAGTTGTGGTGAAGATGATGATGCAAGTGTTCGAGAAGAATTAAAGAAGCTAACAATCAGCAATCAAGGCACAGCTCCATCAGAAAATGATTCAAAGGAAGATGAAAATCAAGACAGTCCTGCTAGAGAAGACAATGACAGTGACACTGCGATTCCTAATGATCTTCCAAGAGCCTGAAAATTCGTCCAAAATCATCCTAAGGAACTTATTATTGGGGATCCATCTAAAAAGATCAGAACACGTTCCTCCTCTAGACAATTAATAGATAACTTTGCATTGGTCTCACATTTTGAGCCCAAAAATGTTATTGATGCATTGAATGATGAGAGTTGGATTTTGGCCATGGAAGAGGAGTTAAATCAATTTGAAAGAAATAAGATTTGGACATTAGTTGTTAGACCACAAGATCATCCTATTATTGGCACTAAATGAATTTTTAAAAACAAAATGAATGACAAAGGTGAGATAGTTAGAAACAAGGCCAGATTGGTAGTTAAGAGTTACACTCAATAAGAAGGAATAGATTTTGATGAATCATTTGCACCCGTAGTTAGGCTAGAATCTATTAGAATGTTTTTAACTTTTGCATGCTTCAAAAATTTTAAATTATTTCAAATGGATGTTAAAAGTGCTTTTCTAAATGATTTTATAGATCAAGAAATTTATGTTGATCAGCCCCCTGATTTTGAAAATGAGAATTATCCAAACCATGTTTTTAAACTCTCAAAAGCTTTATATGGATTAAAACAAGCTCCAAGAGCATGGTACGAACGCTTGAGTGATTTTTTGATTGAAAATGGGTTCAAAAGAGGCATAGTAGATACTACTCTGTTCATTAAACAAAGTTCACGTGATCTTCTAATTATTCAAATATATGTGAATGATATTATTTTTGGTGCTACTAATGAGAATTTGTGCAAGAAATTTTTCAAAATTATACAAAAAGAGTTTAAAATGAGCATGATGGGAGAATTAAATTTCTTCCTTGGACTCCAAGTGGTTCAAACTAGAGAAGGAACGTTTATCAATCAAACAAAATACACCAAAAAGCTACTCAAAAGATTTGGAATGGAGGACTCAAAACAGGTTGGAACACCTAGGTGCACATCTACCAAACTCGACAAAGATGAAGAAGGTACAAAAGTTGATGAAAAAAAGTATAGAGGTATGATTGGTAGTCTGCTTTACTTAACTGCTAATAGACCAGATATCATGTTTGTTGTATGTTTGTGTGCTTGTTTTCAATCCTATCCAAAGGAATCACATTTGAATACAGTAAAAAGAATTCTTAGATATCTAAAAGGAACCTTAAATTTTGATCTTTGGTATCCTAAGTGTAATGAACTCCCATTGAGTGGATTCTCTGATACTGATTTCGGTGGTTGTAGAATTGATAGAAAAAGTACATCAGGAATATGTAGTTTTCTTGGAAACTGCTTAGTATCTTGGTTCAGTAAGAAACAAAATGCTATTTCTCTTTCTACAACTGAAGCGGAATATATTACTGCTGGTACTTGTTGTACTTAACTGTTATGGATGAAAAACACATTGAATGATTTCGGACTAATATATGAATGTGTGCCTATGTATTGTGATAACACTAGTGCCATAAATTTGACAAAAAATCCCATTCAACACTCTAGAACAAAGCACATGACATAAAGCATCACTTCATTCGTGATCTTGTCCAAAAGAGAGAAATCTGCGTTCAGTATGTGTGTTTGAAAAATTAAATTGCTGATATTCTCACAAAATCCCTTCTACTGGACCAGTTTGTGTATCTTAGAACAAAACTGGGCGTCTGTAAAAAAGTTCTCTAAAAAAACTTCCATCGGACGTCCGATGAGTTAGAATGGACGTCCGACAGTGTTCTTCATCAGTTTTCCCAGGAATTTCTATTCGGACGATCGTGTCGGACGCTTCACTTCGTTCGGCCATCCGACACTCAATTTACTGCGTCTTATAAAGAAGCCATCTACTTCATTCAGTTCAGTTACCTCCTTAAACTCGGACGCAACCCTTCGGTTCTCCTTCAAATTCAAAATTCAAATTAGTCTCTCCTGCATTCAAGTTCCAAGAAATTGATCCAACCAATTTCATAACACCTCCATTGACTGTTTTACTCCACTCATAAAACCCCATAACTCCCAACTGCCTCATAATTCCCAATTCATACTAGAAACCCTAACTTTTCCAAATCCACTACCTGTAATAATCTCAAGCATCCTCTGCAGCTCTTAACGCACAAGTAGTCAATTTGACACGCATCTGCACTACACTGCATCTCAAAAATCAACTGCATTACATCATGGTGAGAGTTAGAGGCGGTTCAGCAAGTGTCGGACGCATATTTAAACTCAGGGATGAAGATGTTGAGATCGTAGAATCTTCCACCAGGGTATCCAAAAAGAGGACAGGGACTCGTGGTGGAAAGGCAAAGCAACCTGCAAAGAAGTTACAGGATGCTCCAACTGCTGATCCATCTCCTGTACAGGTGGAAGCACATCAAACTGAGGAACAAACTGCTGAGGAACAGCAAACACCTGAACCCTCTACCAGAAAATCACCTAGGACAAGGTCTGGTGCTCAGACTACTGGGTCATCTGCCAAACAAAGTGCGAAAACGAAACGCACTTCAAAGGAACCAGAGGCTCAGCCTGTCAAAGAACCTACACCCCTGCCAAAGTTCATTGATGACGAGGCCAGAGATAGATTTGAGTTAATCTCTTAAAAAGGATTCATCATTCAGAGATCTGCCATCCCATATGAATTTTGTAAGATTGATTTAGAACCTGTGCTTAAGCTTTTTGAGTTCCAAAAATGGACTCACATCCTGACTATCCCACACACCTTCTACCCTGACATGCTTTACCAGTTTTTTGCAAATCTTAGGAAAGGAAACTCACATACCGAACTTATCTCTAGAGTCAATTCTGTTGATATCACTTTAACTCCTGATGTCATTAACTCTGTTTTGAAACTAAGATTGAAAATGGCTTCAGAGAAAAAATTGTAAATTTCTTTTCATATGAAGAATTCCTCTCTACTTACCATCATTTTCATATCTCCAAATTAATGACTTACTTTCGCACTCACTTCAACACTCCTGCTGAGGCGAGATTAGAGGATCTCAGTCCTTAGAACTTGATTATCTTCACCATTATTTCCAATCTGTTAGTACCCACTGATGGCCACAGAATCGATGCAAACAAAATGAAATTGTATCTGTTTTACTGTTTTGTGGAAAAGATCAGAATCGATTTTGGTTTTGTGATGTGCAAATTCCTGCTTAAGATTAGTACTGACAGTCGTAGGAAGCTTTCCTATGAAAAATTCCTGACTCCCATCTTTGCTCACCTTGAAATTCCCTTCACTGAAAAGTCTCCTAGAGATAATGGCTCAAATGTTTTCTCGAAAGCCTATTTTGAACGAAAAAATTTGAAGTTTTTTTAGGGTCACTGGTGTCACAAGGAACCTCTGTCAGAGTTCAGAAGAAAGAACCTTCACGAAACTCCAGTCACTCTTAGGACCCCTCGGGATCAGTCCATGTATATCTCTCCTTTTACCATTCACCCTAGAAAATCAGCCAACATGTCCTTTGTATACAACTCTGAGGTCATCACGTTGCTTGAAGACCTCAAGCAACATGTTATGCTCATTGAAGATGGTCTAATGTCAACCATGACACCTGACCAGCAGGCTCCTTCATTGAGAAATGAAATCTTCTTGTGCCTCCCACTCTTGTAAACAATGAACATGCTCATCGAAAAGAGCCCAGACCTGAGCCTACTAAGCACACTCCTGGTACTGAAGCTACTCCAGAAGCTAATGCCTCCAGTTCTCATCCCAAGAATAAAGGAAAAGCTCCCATCTCTGAAGAGGTGACTGAAGTTGATGCTGAAGATACTGAAGAGGAAGATCATGTGGATCCTGAGCAATTTCATCTGACTAAGAGAAAGCTTGGATCATCCAAGATTACCATATAGGCACTACTAGGCCACTGCACTTCATGAGTAGTTCTCAATAATTCTCTTTTGAATATTTTGCTCTTAAAAGACATCTGGTGTGTTTGTTAATTTTAAGGAGTTTACTTCTCTACTGGTCTGTAAAAATATTTAGCTATCCGTTGTTGGAAGGTGTTTCTATATTATGGTTGTGTCTCTCTTGTCTTAAATAGATGTTGTCTCTCTTGTCTTAAATGGATTTTGTCTGTTTATGGCAGTTCTTGTTGATTGCTGTTTATGACAGTTCTTGTTTATGTCATTTGTTGCTGCTCTGATCTCAGTTCTGATTGATTTTGATATTGCTGTTATGATGACAAAAAGAGGGAAAAACATGGATGGAATCAGGATATGAATCTGATCTATATGTGAGGGGGAGTCAAGTAAACTTTTCTGTAGGGTATAGAAAATTTTCTGAGGGGGAGTTACTGAAGGGATGTGGATATCATTCTGAGGGGGAGTTGTAAATACTCCAAGGCCTCTCTAAGAAAAGGGAAACTATACCAAAATTCCCTCACTTCATCCATTGTTTTGTCATCATCAAAAAGGGGGAGATTGTTTATCTTTGTTCGTACCTTTTGATGATTACAAAACAAGTGGATAAAACTAATGTTTTCCAAATTTGTTTTTGGTCAGAAAATAGAGCAAAACAGGTTCAAAGGCCAAACATCTGCTAAAACATCTGTCGGACGCACAAATACATCCCTATCGGCCGTCCGATAACCGTTGAGTATCTTCGGACGCGCAAAGAACCTATCCTCGGACGTCCGAAGCTGATAAGTCAGCACTTCTAGGATCACTAACCTCGATCGGACGCACAAAACCTGAGCACCGGACGTCCGACAATTGTTGTAAAACTTCGGACGACAAGCATTAGAAGCACCGGACGTCCGAAAGAATTAATGAAGGATTCCAAGTTGTACATCATATGGTCGGATGCATATTCTGATGCTGCCGGACGTCCTAAAAATTTCAAGAAAATTTCTTGAACTCACTGCCTGCGTTCGAAAGTACAAAATCAGCCTACCGGACGTCCGACACTACTAACGGCTAGTTGACTCTTCAACTGCCTTGTGTCCGTTAGTGGCATTAATTGAAGATGTTTTTGGTCTATTATAAATAGGATAAAAGTCAACCACCAAAAGCACTGATATACATTAAGTCTACATCAGATCTTGAGTGATTTAAGCATAAGAATACTCCAAAAAAGAAGATTTGTACTCTTAGTTGTGTGATCTTCATTTAGCTTTTCAAGTGTGATTCAATTTCTTCAATAGTGTAGCTTTGTGAAGGTTATTCGAGTGATTGTAAAACTTCCTTACTTGATCAAGTGTATTTTAAGGCAAGGAGGAAGTGATCCTTCCCGTGTACACAAGAGATTGATTGTATGTTGAATCAACTTGAAGAAGCTTACAATATAAAGGGATATTCAAACTCTAGTCGAGTTTGAGATTTGGTTTACTATTCCATCTTCTTATTCACTGTTTTGCAACATTAACTGTTTATCTTTTCTACTCTAAATTACTTCCGCTTTATCATAATTTGTTCCTTGGTCTGGTACTTTAGAAAAAGAGGGACAGTTCAGAAAAAAAGTGATTTATATTTTGGCTAGCCTTTAAACAACCTAATTCACCCCCCTCTTAGGTTGTTTCGATCCTTACATACAGCAGCTTCACTATCATGAAATTTGTTAATCTTGGGCAGTTCCTCACTTGATGTCCAAGTTGGCTGTATCTAAAACATGCACCAGTTTTTAAATAGCATAATTTCATATGAATTTTGTTATAAGTTTCACACTTAACAGCTACGCATCTCTACTTGAAGTGTCCATGCCTTATTTTCTTCTTTTCTTTATCCTTCATAGTAAGTTCATCTTCACTAATCTCTTTACATTTTCCTTTAATATCGCGGAAACTTCCTTCACCCCTTTTAATTTGATTACTAGAAATATCTTGAGATGCTACTTTACTAGACACATGCACCAATTCAAACTTATTCCGCATCTCCTCCAGGATCCCTTCATATTTCTTTTTCAGTCATATATTCATATGCAGTAACTCAATTTTCTCTGTATATTCTTGTTTCCATCGTCTTTCCCAGTAGTCAGCCAATTTTTTTTGAAATTCTGCTACCTTTTGAAGCATGTCTATTTCCTCATGCATATCTTCCAAATTTGTCAAACCACCAATTCACTTAAACTCAAGTGATAACCTGTTAGCAAATCAAAGGATTGAAATGAGTAACTAATCATAGTTGAAAACTCTAGTTATATTACTCTTCCATTCCTTTACTTATAGGTCACCCAAGAAACATGAATCACAGAAGTACTTACTTCCATTCTTCGGTCTTCCCACAAAGATCACTATCATCGATTTTTATATATAACAAAATAAGGAATCATATTCTTTAAAGTGAAAGTTTGGCACTCTAACTCTGTGACGCCCCCACTTCTCCCAAGGGCGAACCCAAGGGTATCGGCGGACGCCTGCCCAACTCTTGCCGGGACTCGGTACAATCCATCATTCAAAACTAGAAATACTTCAAATAACTTCAATACATAATTAAAGTACTCCAAAATATCTCACACTTACAATTAGTTAGCTTTCAAACTTAAATACAATCCAACGGAATATGTACTATAGCCATCCGCTATAATACAACTTAAAGTCTTCAAAAGAAAACAATCTAGTACTATTCACGAGCACTCTTGATTTTGAACCCTGTTAAGAAAAACAAAAGCGTGGAATGAGCTACACAACCAAGTGAGATTTCAAGACACTCTAGCAGTTCTAATAAACCAAGTAATTCGAGCATACCACATGTATGGTTCAAGGTTAAATATTGGCACGTTAACATGGGACAGTTATCATTGTACGAATAATTGGAGCATATCACAGGTATGGCTCAGGATTGCACGTTGGCATTTTAGCATAAAACAGTTATCATTATGCAAAATAAACACACATTAAAGAATACAGTGTTCCAGTGGAACCATTTCGATCAACTGCACCTTATAACTTCAGAACCCCTCGGGTTGTCTGGCCATCACCTTATCCCTCCAGTGTTAGTACTTGAGTATACTAAAATGGTGGTCCAGGGTTCCAACCTACCCGACCGAACCTAATCCTGGCTCGAGCAGGTTAGTAACCAAGGGCAGGGCCCAGTTCAGCTTAGAACTTACAACATGCACAAGTAAAAATCTGTCATTTTTATAGGTCGAGTGAGATAAAGTACACACTCGTCTTAAAATGGTGGATAATTTCATCTGAGCAATTATCAGTAACATTTAACATGTAACCACGTAAGCAATATGCGGTAATTTCACATTATGGTAATCAAGTAACCAAGTAGATCGGTAAACAGTTATTAGTTCACGGTTAATTGGTAGACATTTATCGTTTTAGTAGGCCGCCCATTGGCCGTCCCTACTTTTATCACTTAAGAGTCGAGGAGGTTCATTCCAATCGACTTATGCAGCCATAGCATAATCAATCATTAAAACATTTAACTTAACAAGTCCCGTCAAGCAATTCACTTCAAATAATTCAAGTACATTTCACGTAAATATGCATTTCAAATATTTTATGCCGGGCAATTCGAATACACCTTATTCAAGTACAGTAAACACTTAACTCGTAATGACTATGGCATAATCATGTCGTAAGCTATTCAAATTACCTACTCCTATATGGAACACTCACCTAGTCAATACAAAAGAGTAAAGCACAATCAAGTGTCTAGGCGTCTCCTGTGAGATCCTCTTGAAGGTCTCCTTGAGTGCCTGAACAATTAATAATGAAATATCACTCAATATCATTTAAAACCCCTAATTATCAAGAAAGATTTCACACTTGTATAGTCTAAGAAAATGTCACGAAAACGAGTCTTAATTCTCAAAAATCGAGACTCAAGAGTGTGGCTTAAATATTCAAGAAAAATTCAATTTCCATCTTTGAAATTATTGGACGGAAGCAAGTAGGTATGAAATCATGTAAATAATTTTCTAAACGAGCAATCGAAGACGAACTTAGAAGAGCCACGTCACAATCCGACCAAGAATTATCGAATTTAGGAGCATTCTTTGAAAAATCATAATTCACTCTCTGAAAGTCCAAAATTGGAAAATTTGGTACCATTGGAAATTATTTCCAAAGTACTAAAAGTTTCTAGAAGACACTTTTTCATGATTTCAAATGGATGACATTCAAAAGTCGGCTCAAAATTGCTGTTTTGGACTATTAAAACAGTTTCGGGGTTGGTTTTTGGCCAATTTTGAAAATTCGGTAAAATTCACAGAATGTGAACTAGCCTCTCAAATTTGAAATTCAATTAGAGTTACAATCAAAGTTTAAAACACAATAAGTGGAACAAGAATTGGAGTTTTAAGCACCAAGATAGAGTAACTCAAAGTTGTTGAAATTTCCTCATTAAACAAGGATTTTCCAGATTTGAAACATAAACTTTGGGACTTTAGTTGGGAATCGAAATGGACTCTATTCCTCTGTGAAATTCCATACAAAAATTTGTACGGGAAGTCAGTTAACCAAGCCACTGAAATTTCAAGAATTTCCAAGTCAAATCTGCCTTGTACTTCCGTTTTCCTTTTCTCAAACATTTGGCCAATGAAAACTTCTTAAACATGGTTCAATTATGAAGACAAGGTCTAATAAACATCCAAGATACTTTTGGTAGGTGGTTAACACCAAGAATTTCAAAATAACAAGTCTCAATTCAAGTTAAGGCATTCAGCTAGCCCAAAAGAGGGTTTTCCATCACTGAATCAGTTTTGAAATTCGGCCACAACCCTCTCAATTCAACTTGGAATTGAACGTGTTTGATGGCATTGAAAATTACATTCATAAGGCTACAATTTCTCAGAAGGAATCATTTTAAAATTCTATCCACAACTAACTCATAATTAAGCATCAAGTTGCAGCTCAAAACAGAGCTTCCAGTATAGACAAGAAAAAAACATGCAACTTTACAAGGTTAGTATGGCTCATTCAGGTGGAATCAGGGAATTTACTTTATACCTTGGAAAACTGGAAGTGTTTAGTTTCTAATTCCACTGACAGCACTCGATTTTGATATCGGAGCAAAAAGTTATGGTCAAAACAAAAATACTGCCAGAGTGCACTGGACACCCGTTTCCAGCTGTGACAAATTTTTGAAAACTCAACATTTATCTATCCAAATCACGTAATTTTTTGTGGAGACTTTCCACACAACCCACACAACATATATACATCATAAACAAGTCAATTTAACCACAAAAATTTTGAATTAAAGCCTCTACACAAATAGGACAGATTCAGCCCTTTCCTCTTTCAAGTTTCTTTTGATTTCTTTCCACTTCCTTAACTTAGATCCACTATTTTAGCACTAAAACAACACATGTAACATCTAAAATTATCATATCAGCCCGTCAAGTCCAATGTGGGATTTCATAGAGCCCACTCACAAGATTTATAACCAAACAAAGTTACCCATAAGAAGCTACAAGTTTCTAAGCTCAATCATAAATAACAACTTTCAAGGGTTAGATCATGTGATACCTTCTTAGATGCTAAAGGTCATATTTTTTGCCACAAGAAAGCACCGAGAAATCGTGGAAATAAGGCTCTTTTCCTTGCCTAAGTGAATCTCCAAGTGGTATTGAATTTAAGTTGCAAGTTTGGAGTGAAATGGATGGTTGGATTGGAAGAAATGAAGAAGAAAGTTTCTTGCTCCTTCTTGCTTGAGAGAGTCGGCTGTCTTGAGGGAGAAAGGGGAGAGAAATGGCTGGTGGAAAAGCTTCTTGAAGAAGCTTAAGTGTGTGGCCAAAAATGTTCCAAAAGTCAACCCTTCAATAGTGCGCGTTAGCGCGCATTTCGTGCCCGACTCTTCTCGAGTTCGTTTCACTTGTGCACTAAACCTCTAATGCACTTCCTTCCATACTATTATTATTCACTCTTAATAGTTTAAAAATAAAGGTCTAAAGTCCCTTAATTAATCGGGCGCGCAAAAACGCGTACTTCCAATTTGTGCGCGATAAAGTGTAATTTCTAAGAAATTTTTATAACGATAATGTAACCAACTAATAATAAGGTAAATAACCACGAAAATAACTATTTTAAAAATAAAAAAATAAGTCCTCACATGAGTTTAGCATTAATTTCTCAAATCTCTAATTAATTGGATTAACGTGTCTTCCGGAAAACTTTTGACGCGTATACGGTATAAGTTTAAACTTTAACTCACATATAATCTCTCAATTAATTTTTCTTAATCTACTATGGATCATTTTTAATTCACCAAAACTAATATACTCTCGGATCGAACATAGCCTCAAAAAATGTGTATTCCTTATTTCTCGTTGAACGAGCCCTAGAAAAATTAATTTTACTAACGAGACGTGTTAAAAATATAATTGAGACATTAATCCATGTAAATAAGTTTAAAATGATTGAAATAAATTATTCAGAGAAAACGGGTGAGTAAATAAATTAAACCAGAAAAATAAAATAAAAATAAAAATTTCGGGTCCTCACAACCTTCCCTCCTTAAAAAGAATTTCGTTCTCGAAATTTATACCTTCCGTAATTTCAGATAATCTTGAACCCTGTTGTGTTATCATTTCATATGTTCTTGCAGATGCTACTGGTCGGTTTCCTCCTCCATTGACTCGTCGAGGGACAGTTCTATTTCCTTGTGAAGTAATAGCTTCTCGTGGATACTTCCGTGGACAGTCATGAACTTTATAGTTGGTACTCCCACATCCCATACACTTCCGCTCCTTTAGCCAACAGTTTTCTTCGATATGATTTGTCCTTCCACAATATCCATAGGTCGGACGGAATATCGTGACATGACTTGCCTGCGAGATTTTCTTTGATTGTATTTGTCCTACTGGAGCTCTTCGTGACATAGTCCCCTCTGATTCCTTTATCATGAGTGATACAGGGAGTGATAGTCTTATTCCATCCACTTTTTTTCTAACTTTGGGTGGTGGTGCAATTTCTCTTAGTCTATTATCCGATGCATCTCTTTTCCTCGCTTGAAAGGCTCTCAATTGGGATTTTGTGTTTTTCACCCTTTGCGTTTTCTCGAGAGTGTCACTAAATGTTTCAACCTGTGCTGCAGCAAGGGCATCTTGAATTTCTATATTTAATGCTTGGATAAACCGTCTTATTCTCTTTCATTCCGTAGTCACCAATTTTGGAGCATATGTAGATAATTTCGTGAACCGTGTTTCATACTCAATCATACTTAAAGTTCCTTGATGAAACTTTATAAAATCGTCTTCTTTCTTTTCTTGGACAAGTGGAGGAAGAAATTTCTCATTAAACTCACGCACAAAGTTTATCCAAATTCTTGGAATTTGATCTCTTTTTCACTTGTTTCTTATAACATTCCACCAGACTCGAGCTGCTTCTTTAAGTTGAAATACAACAAAAGTGACTTCTCTTTCTTCTGTGTAGTCAAATGTATCGAATATATTTCTTATATTCTCTAACCAATTTTCAGCCACTTCTGGGTCAGGTCCTCCAAAAAATTTAGATGGGAAGAATTTCTGAAACGGCTCCAAAACTCGATCCCCCCTATCTCTTGATTTTCACGTTGGTTTCCTTATCCAACCCCCTGACCTTGTTAAGCTACTAAGAGTTCTAGTACATCCGTCATGCGAGTTAAAACTAATCCTATTTGGTTATCTCCTCTCCCAGTACATGGCTCGGCGTTTTGATCAATATTAGACCCATTATCAACTCTTTGATTTTGGGATTGTCTAGGTTGACGTCCCTTCCATTGTCCTCTAGTTTTCATGTTCACAGCTAATCTACATGCACATGTATAAATCTCACACTAAGTTATAATTGAACTATACACACACACACCAGTAACAACTTTTAAAGACAAAGAAATCACTTACACAAATAACATTATCACTATGCAAGTAAACACAAACTAGAACTCATTAAATTATAATACAAGTTATAGTCAAATAAAGTTCATACCACGTCAAAGTCAGTAAATAAAAGTAAACACGTGATTATCAAAAGTACATTCATCTCTAAGGTACAACTCTTAAATCTACTCCCATCGTCCCACTACAAAAGATCACAAGTAGTATTTCACTAGATTAATTGGAACTAGATGATTTCCATTCCCTAACATGTTCAACTTCAATTCCATCACAAGGATCCTTTGGGTTGCGAACTTTTCCACCTGCTGCTCTTAGTTATTGTGCCATTTTAGCCAAACGATTATTGGTTTCCTGTAACTATTCACGTGAACTATCGATTCATTCATATTCCCCTAAAATGGAGATCTCAAATCTTTAGGATTGCCCTCAACTCTTAGATACTCGGGTACAAGAATCCGAAATAAGGTAATTCACAACTCAGGTTGTACGCTCCCAAGTGTAAATCATCCAAGTTAAAATTCCAACCTCACATACATATCTAATTTTTTTCCAAAGATCAAGATAAAGGGTTTATACCTATCACATTCATGATTTACAGCTCAAGTTTCTAGAAGAGCACTTAAGTCTTTACTCATTCACATAGTAAGGACCATAACACCACTTGACCCAAACTTACCTCGCGCAGAAACCACGTGAAGTAGTTCTGACTTTCATTCTTACAAATAGTCACTTAACTTTCAAACAAATCTTACAGTCCGATATCCTAAACTTTTAAATCTAGAATACACTACAAAGATCTGAAACCTAAGCTCTGATATCAACTGTGACGCCCCCACTTCTCCTAAGGGCGAACCCAAGGGTATCGGCGGGACGCTCGCCCAACTCTTGTTGGGACTCGGTACAATCCATCATTGAAAACTAGAAATACTTCAAATAACTTCAATACATAATTAAAGTACTCCAAAATATCTCACACTTACAATTAGTTAGCTTTCAAGTTTAAATACAACCCAACGGAATATGTACTATAGCCATCCGCTATAATACAACTTAAAATTTTCAAAAGAAAATAATCTAGTACTATTCACGAGTACTCTTGGTCTCGAACCCGTTAAGAAAAACAAAAACGTGGAATGAGTTACACAGCCCAGTGAGATTCCAAGACACTCTAGTAGTTCTAATAAACCAAGTAATTCGAGCATACCACATGTATGGTTCAAGGTTACATATTGACACATTAACATGAGACAGTTATCATTGTACGAATAATTGGAGCATATCACAGGTATGGCTCAGGGTTGCACGTTGGCACCTTAGCATAAAACAATTATCATTATACAAAATAAACACACATTGAAGGATACGGTGTTCCAATGGAACCATTTCGGTCAACTGCACCTTTTAACTTCATAACCCCTCGATTTGTATAGCCATCACCTTATCCCTCCAGTGGTAGTACTCGAGTATATTGAAACGGTGGCCTAGGGTTCCAACCTACCCGACCGACCCCAATCCTGACTCAAGCAGGTTAGTAACCAAGGGCAGGGTCCAGTTCAACTTAGAGCTTACAACATGCACAAATAAAAATCTATCATTTTTGTAGGTTGAGTGAGATAAAGTACACACTCGCCTTAAAATAGTGGACAATTTCATACGAGCAATTATCAGTAACATTTAACACGTAAACACGTAAGCAATATGCGATAATTTCACATGAACATGTAATTTATGGTAATCAAGTAACCAAGTAGATCGGTAAACGGTTATTAGTTCACGGTTAATTGGTAGACATTTATCGTTTTAGTAGGTCACCCATTGGACGTCCCTACTTTTATCACTTAAGAGTCGAGAAGGTTCACTCCAATCGACTTATGCAGCCATAGCATAATCAATCATTGAAATATTTCACTTAACAAGTCCCTTCAAGCAATTCACTTCAAATAATTCAAGTACACTTCACATAAATATGCATTTCAAATATTTCATGCTGGGCAATTCAAGTACACCTTACTTAAATAAGATCGAGTACAGTAAACACTTAACACGTAATGACCATGGCATAATCATGTCATAAACTATTCAAATTACTTACTCCTATATGGAACACTCACCTAGTCAATACAAAAGAGTAAAGCACAATCAGGTGTCTAGGCGTCTCCTGTGAGATCCTCTTGAAGGTCTCCTTGAGTGCCTGAACAATTAATAATGAAATATCACTCAATATCACTTAAAGCCCCTAATTATCAAGAAAGATTTCACACTTGTACAGTCTAAGAAAATGTCACGAAAATGAGTCTTAATTTCTCGAAAATCGAGACTCAAGAGTGCGGCTTAAATATTCAAGAAAAATTCAATGTTCATCTTTGAAATTATTGGACGGAAGCAAGTAGGTATGAAATCATGTAAATAATTTTCTAAACGAGCGATCGAAAACGGACTTAGAAGAGCCACGTCACAATCTGGCCAAGAATTATCGAATTTAGGAGCATTCTTTGAAAAATCATAATTCACTCTCTGAAAGTCCAAAATTGGAAAATTTGGTACCATTGGAAATTATTTCCAAAGTACTAAAAGTTTCTAGAAGACACTTTTCCATGATTTCAAATGGATGACATTCAAAAGTCGGCTCAAAGTTGCTGTTTTGGACTATCAAGACAGTTTCGGGGTTGGTTTTTGGCCAATTTTGGAAATTCGGCAAAATTCACACAATGTGAACTAACCTCTCAAATTTGAAACTCAATTAGAGTTACAATCAAAGTTTAAAACACAATAAGTGAAACAAGAATTGGAGTTTTGAGCACCAAGATATAGTAGTTCAAAGTTGCTGAAATTTCCTCATTAAACAAGGATTTTTCAGATTTGAAACATAAATTTTGGGACTTTAATTGGGCATCGAAATGGACTCAGAATGGCACCAAATTTGGCAGTATTATACTACCATGTAAGAGCTATTCCTCTATCAAATTTCACGCAAACATTTGTACGGGAAGTCAGTTAACCAAGCCACTAAAATTTCAAGAATTTCCAAGGCAAATCTGCCTTGTACTTCCGATTTCCTTTTCCCAAACATTTGGCCAATGAAAATTTCTTAAACATGGTTCAATTATGAAGACAAGATCTAATAAACATCCAAGATAATTTTGGTAGGTGGTTAACACCAAAAATTTCAAAATAACAACTCCCAATTCAAGTTAAGGCATTCAGCTAGCCCAAAAGAGGGTTTTCCATCACTGAATCAGTTTTAAAATTTGGCCACAACCCTCTCCATTCAACTCGAAATTGAGCGTGGTTGGTGGCGTTGAAAACTATATTGATAAGGCTACAATTTCTCAGAAGAAATCGTTTTAAAATTCTCTCCACAACTAACTCATAATTGAGCATCAAATCGCAACTCAAAACAGGGCTTCCAGCACAAGAATCCAAAATAAGATAATTCACAACTCGAGTTAGCCTATCCCAAAAGTAAGATAATTTATATTTGAGATTCTTACCAGACGTACATAACTATTTTTTCTCAGTATTATGATAAAGATTTTACGTCGATAAATTCGTGACTCACAGCTTACGCTTAAGAAAAGTACTTAATCTTTTATACTTATTCGTATTATTGGGACCATAACATCACTTGACCCAATCTCACCCCATGAAGAGACCACACGAGGTGGCTCTGATACCACCTGTGATGACCCACCTCCCTCTAAACTGTACCCAAGAGTTTGGCAGACCGCCTACCTAACTCTCGCCAGAACTCACTCACGCACCACAAAATTTACAAAATAATAATCTCAATAATAAGAGTATTAACAATTACAACCTTAGATATATATAACTATGGGTATTAAATGCCCATATAATCTCTAAATACAGTCGAGAAGATAACTTACAAAATAAAACTAAACAAGCCTGCTAGAGAGCTAAGGAGTGCCTACGCGAGCAACTAACAAAATTTAGACAAAGTCTATATCTTCTCCAATTCCCACTCTTATGTTCTTACACCTGTAAGGTAAACAAATTCCATGGAATGAGCTAGAAATCCAGTGAGATTCCAAGAAAACAGGAAAGTAAACTAGCACGAATGGTACCTTTAAGTCAAATCCAAATAGAGCAGGACATAATGCATAATAAAGTATGTAACTAGATAGATCATGCAATAGTGTACAGTAAAGAACATATTCATGACAAAAGATATAGGCTGCTCTTAGGAGGAGATTCCACGGTAACTTGTCCAGGGTCCGTTGACTCTCCGTCAGCCATGAAATTATAATGTCCGTAGATCACCATTAAACGTCAATTTCCGTCAACCAATCATCCCCCTACCAGGCCTGAACGCCGATCAAGTACCCAAGGTTCGTCAATCTCCTCGATCAAACCCTTGTCGGCTCGATTCAACCAACTAACTCTAGGTTGGGCTTATAGCCCCAAGTATTTAAGTATTCAAGATCTGGGCTTAAAATCCCAGGTATTCAAATATTCAAGAGTAGAGTCGTTGGCTGTCATCAAACGCTCACGCAAGTAATGATTGGAGATGTTAGCTGTCACCTAATACTCCATATTCAAGCATATCACGAGTTCAAGTCATGAATTCAAGTCACGAGTAAATAAGTTAGGAATTTCGTTCTTTATCCAAGGTTTCCCAACTTGCCCGACCGCTCTAAGGCTGGTCTCAGGCAAGCGGGTCCAATGAGGGCTCAGTTCAGCCGTTACCGACCTACATTCATGCATACGCATGAGTAACCCAAGTTTTCACTTACCCAACATCTTGGAAAATGGTCCAATGGCCCAGTTCAACCGCTGTAAGAAGATATATAATCGGTCTACAATCATGCACATGTACATGCAAGTTCACTCACAAGATCAAGTGTCTCAAGTTCACGGAGGTCGATTGCGAATAAGGACACAATCACGTAACCATGATCAAGTCACAAGTAAGCTTAACTTGTCACATTTTCAAGCGTTTCAAGTATTTTAAATCAAAATACAGGTTACATGTAAATCAAGTTACTTGTATATGCATGAACAAGATATCAAAAGTTTAGTTGAGTTAGATCAAGTGCGATAAAGTACACACTCGCCTAAGAAATGACAATCAAGTACTTAGCAATTTCTTGCAACAAGTAACGTGGAACATGCAGTTAGAATACTCATCACTAGAGCTGCAAACGAGCCGAGTCGAGTCGAATTTTGGCCTTATCGAGCCGAGTCTTGACTTAATTTTATTTAACTCGAACTCGAACTCGAGTTCGACGAGCTGACAATTTGAAGCTCGAGATCGAGCTCGAAAAAATAAAAAATAATTATTTTACTTTTAAAAATAAATAAAATAATATTTTTTCTTAATAAATAATAAAATAATAAGGATATAAATGTAATTTTACTATTAAAATAAAAAAATAAAAAAATATATATAGATACTTAAAATAAATAAATATATATGCTTAAAATAAATAAATAAATAAATATATATATATATATATATATACTCGTTAGCAAGCTTAATATTTTGAACTCGAGTTCGAGATCGATTTCGACTTGAGCCAACTCGAACTCGATATTGATCGAGCTCGACTCGAGCCGCTCGTGAGTGGTTCGGTGCGTTTGCAGCCCTACTCATCACGACAACAAAGCTTAAGTGCTCGCTTCGGGAGCAACTTCGGTTTCACTTTTAAGCCCTAGAATCAAGTATATGGAGTGCATTAGGATCTACTACTCCAAGCCACAAGGGTTAAATGAAATTATGTCCAAGTTCCAACTAAGAAATCTCATCCAAATCACATGATTTCTAAATCAATTCAAGGAGAACATCCATGTATACTTTAGGTCAAAGATTTAAGCAAATGATAGTGCAAACATTTTCTCATTTCTATCCACCAAAATGAGTTTAAAATTACCCAAATCAATTTTCTCCTAGGCTAGAAATTTATTACTTGAAATTTGAAACATGTAAGAATGAGATTTTCACCTTTTAAAATCTTCCATTTTCCACTCCAATGCACTACTCATACTAGGGTTAATGTCTAATTGTGATGCCCCCACCTCCCCAACTCTCGTCAGGATTCATGCACTCATTCAAGCTTAATAAAGAACCACAAGTCAACCATTGATTTATAATAAAGAAATACTTCAAATATATAAGTCCAAAACTCTCAAGGCTACCATTTATAATTACAAACCAAAATATCCAAGTATAACAAAATTTACACTTCAAATGTCTCCCATAACATACAAAAGATATTCTAGTTTCTACCAAAAGCCGCTAGTTTAGAATCACCAACTTCCACTTCCAAACCTGTTAAGGAAAACAATTTAAAGGGATGAGCTAACGCTCAATGAGGCCAAGAAATCAAGCAAGCAAGCAAACAAGTAGCACGAACTAACTCAAATAACACACTTAAGAGAGACTTAACACAAATTTCATATAAACGAGTAAGTAGGAAGTAAAACATAAATGAAAAGGACACAGGAGCTCTCAAGAGCTATTTCCACGTCTCGACCGGTTCAAGTCATCTTTGGTTGACCCTCCGTCAACTCAAGTAGTAACATGTCCGTAGAGCTCCACTTACTTCCTCCATCCACCATATCACCCTTTCGGATCCGGAACCAAACACGCTAGATGGCAATATTACTCGAGTATGTCAAGCAAGATTTCAAAAGACCAAACTTTATAATTTTCCATGGTTCACTAAGTTTCTCGACCAAACCCTTGTCGGCTCAAGTTACGAGGCTAGCAAATGGGTTTTGGGCGTCCCCGAGTATAAAGGTCGATGAGATAATGTTCCAATCGACTTAAAATTGGTCATAGTACTGAGTCGAGATGAGAGGTACCTCCTACCCGAATAGGGTGTGGTACATGCTGCCGCTCAGTGTCCACGTGATCACCTGAGACATGCACAATCACGATTACCTAGGTATTCAACCAAGGCTAATAAGAAAAATATCCTCTTGCTACTCACACTCAAAGCCACAAGCTCAAATTGAGTTAAAAGAGACTTTTCGCTTAAGCATTGAAATAACATTCAAGAAGAACTCAAAAGTCGTTTTCGAGTCAAGTCGTGGCAAGAAATCTTGATTCCAAGAAGAAAGTACCCTACTCAATTTTTGGCACGAAAATTGAGGAAAGGGAAGATGAATTTCATATCTCCAAACTTCTAATCTTATACCAAGTTTTAGAATATAAAGGAGCATTCACATTTCCTAACCTTATGGAATCAAAATCTATCAAAACGCTACTCATTTTCATAGTAAAGGTTGAAGTTAAAAGTTCCAAGTTTTGAATATAAAACTAGTGAAATCTCTCAAGAATTATTCTAGCTAAAACGCTCCACTTTATGGTTTAATTTCATGGAAACCAAGGGCATTAGACTAGGGGTTGAAATCTATTTTCCAAAGTATGAAATAAGATGCACACAATCAAGAAAGTCAGGCATGAAACATAGAAAATGTTTGTAAGTCACTTTGGAGTTTTGTCACTTTACAAGGAAAAATTTAGTTTTGGCAATCTTTTTTGAAAAATCATAACTTGAATTCTATAACTCCAAAATTTACAAATCTTATACCGTTGGAAAATAGGTTCAATGATTCTAGAAGACACTTTTTTTAGATTCACATCCAAACTTAGTCAAATCTTAGCTCAAATTTACTGTTTCAGTAAGAACAGAGCAAAACAGACTTGTATTTTTAGCGAAATTTGGAAATTTAGCAAAATTCATAGAAATAGAATCAGCCCTTGAAATTTATACCACAAAAAGACCTCCAAGTTTAGTTTCAAAGTAAATAAACAGAACTCAATTTGGGTGTTTCTACAGCAAGATACAATAGTTTCATGAAACTGACTTTTGAAACCTGGTTCACTGATTTCCAGCCTTAGAGCATCGACACAGTTTCGAAATCATGTCATAACTAAAGTTACACAAGTCCAAATTTAGTGTGGTTTTTGGCATTGAAAACTACATTCAAGATACTAAAAATCATTAGAAGAAACTATCTTCAAATTCATTTCACAAGAGGAGTGAAAATGAGCTACAAGATGCAGCTGTGCAGGTCTCTCGGGTAAAATAGTAGGAGCAAACCAGTCAACTTGGCCGGTTCACTACGGCTCATAGAAAATGAATTAGCTGGGGTATCTTATATTGTTTGAAAGCCCTCAGAGTATATTCTCAAAAGCCACAAACAACACTTGATTTTGACTCCTATACAAAAATTTATGTGCAGTTAAAGATATTCTGGTCGGCTGTCTTGGGCAACATTTTCCAGATTTGCTTCTCTTCCCTAAACTCAACTTTTACCCAGTCAAATGAAATGATTTTTGAGAGATAATTTTCACACACACAATCCAACATATAACAAGCATTTTTGCAGCCATTTGAACAACAAATTTTGAAATTAAACCAAGGAAAATAAATTAGCAAAATTCGGACAACACCTCCTCTCTTTCTCTTCAAATTTTCTCTCCAACATTCAACCCCAAATCAAGCTAGAAATCACAAAAATAACAACCAAACAAACAAGAATCTTCAAGTCCATTATCTAATCATCCACCTCAAGGCATCTACCTAAGTATATATCAAGAAAACAAGGGTTTCCTCAAGTCATCTAGCCTATCTTTGGTTAGGGTTTCAAATACCCTTGCATATCAACCCAAAATCGCTACTAACTCTTGTATAAACTAAAGATCAAAGAAAGTGAAGCTTATTACCTCTCCAAGGTTTCTTCAACCCTAGTTAGAGCCAAGCTTTTCACCACCAATCCACCAAGAAATCACCACAAGGTAGGAGCTTTCTTCTAACTAAATTAACTTCCAAAAGTTTGAAGGTGTTGGATGAATTCTTGGAGCAAGATTTGTGGTTGGAGTTTTGAGTTTTCTTTTCCTCTTTTGAGCTTCAAGTGTTCGAGTTAGCCTATGAAGTTGGGTTTTACTACTAAAAATGGAGTGTATTACTACCGTTTAGTTGGAGAAAAAAGACATCTAAAGTGAATATTTTATCATTTTTTGCAAGTTCTTTTTTTGCTTGAAAAAAGTTCGAATGTGTTTAGATTCGATCATCATCAAGAGTCAGAACATGTTCTGAAACTATAAATCACTTTAAAGAGTTTTTACACGCCGCTCATCAATATTATTTTCACATCAATAGTGAAATTTGAACATATAACTTTTTATAAAGAAGTGATTTTTGCTTACTAATTGAGTCGAATCGCACTGGTTGCTCCTAAACTAGTACCCTCGACAAATCGTGCAATAAAGAAATCGATCCAATCCTGAGACACATGATTCACGCAGGAGAGAACGACAACAAATGATATGTCCCAGTTCCCGCCGGTGCAGCTTTAGCTAGTCATTACTAGTTCAGATGCTGTCCCACTATTAATAGCTATCCAACAAAAAAGGGTTGGTTGTGTAACTCAGTGGATATATTAATTTATGTTGTTCAACCTTAAACATGGTAGGCCTTATTTCATATGAGTATTGTCAGCCATGCCAAACCAAAAGTTATATCAACAAAAGAGAGACAAGTCTGGAATTGAAAAGGCAGATGTGAATGCATGTCGACCTATATCAATGCCTCGTATCTCTCTTTTGCTTTAGTCATTGTTATAGATTATAGCTCGAAAAGGATTTATTTGGATCTTATTAATAGCTGTCCAAGAATTATGTAATCAACTATCAGCGTTGACTTGCACCACCCACTCTGTACAACTAATCAAGAATTAAAATTTGATGTTAAGTGATAAATCCTATTCCTCACATATTATACGTGTAAATCTAATCGATTAAATATGAGTTTATATTAAATTCTTTTGTTATTTTATGGAAAATAATATTCACATAGCCTGTTTTGTGTAGAAAGAAAAAAGAAGCATGTTAAGATACACATGCTTCAGGAAACATCTTCGATCCGTGCCCCATTAAGAAATCAATTTGGTATGAAACATGTGTTTCCCAGATTTATGAAGCACCCGGACAAAGTATGCAACAACTAAGCTCAATGATGTGGTGAGTTGTTTAATCCCTCTCTAAGGTAAAAGTACACCTAAACAAATTAATTTAAAATGTCAGTCTATTTCTTGCCAAAAAAATTCAATTACAGAAACCCTGACTTACTGATATTTTAATTCTTGAATTCATCTTCTTTTTTTTTAAGGTGCAAACCTCTTGGATTTTAACATCTCTTAAGTTGTGAGAATTCAATATCTGGCGGGAACAGTATCCTCACTATTTATACTAATTATTTTGTGTAGTTTCTTGAATAATTTACAGAATCTAGAAGTGGTAAATTCAAAATTTAAGATTATATTTGCTTAAAGTTTTATGTCATGTTATATCATATTTTCGACTTTAGTTTTCTTTGCCTTTGTTTAGCATCCTGTTTCACATTAAAAGTGATAATGTGGCCGCAAAAAAACACTATTTTATTTAAATTTACTTGTAAAAATTAGTGAAGAATTGTTCGTGTGTAGAAATTTAACTCGTGCAATTGGTAAGGATATTTTTTCATCGCATTATAATATCAGGGAGGAGGGCAACAACAAAAGAGTAGTTGGTACTTCGTACCAGTTCTTAATTAAGCCGACTTAGTTGTTTACTATATAGAATGATGTCCCACTGTTAATTGCCGTCCAAGAAAGAAGATTTGAACGTGCAACTCATGGGATAAATACTATATGAGCTTTAAACATGGTAGGCCTTATTTCACGAGTGTTGTCAGGCATACCAACCCAAAAATCATATCATAAAAAGAAACATAAGTAAAAAAAAAAAAAATTGATTAAGCAGATATCAATGTATTTTTTTATGCTGCAATGATAATATTTCTAGAATCTAATCTATTCTATTCTAGAGAGAGGAAAAGTCTAAAAAGATTATGTAAGGGATTAGTAGTATACAAACTTGATTAGATCAAAGGGCCGATGCTCTAGCACCTCCTTTAGATTTTTTTTTTTAAACAATTGGAGTTTAAAACCCGACCTATAACCCAACCAGGGATTTAGTCCCTTTCTGATGATCACTGAATCAAAGCTCGGTGGTTAAGAAATTGTGAATGTATGATTTGCAATTAATGAAAAAAAAGGGAGTCATATGATTCGTTTGGTAGAAATGGAAGAGTTATTGATGACCTAACTACTTCAGTAATGCCCATCTTCCATGGATACTTGATTGAAATTTGCTTGAGGAAGGCGCTAGGTATATTGCTAAGTCGTTTTCACGCCCTAGGACACCACACAATCATGGAACACTTGATTTTAACAAATTAGAAATGTTGTATATTTATTTCTTACTCTGCCAATTCAGTCTAGTTATTTTCTAATTGTTGAAATCTTTAATAAAAATTTCCTTCTATTTATCGCCTAACCATGCTGGCTTTTTGGAACACAGATTTCTTATTGGCTTCAACCAGCTGGTTTCTTTCCCTTCAAAGTGTATCTGAAATTGAGCAGACTAAAATCCTTTTATATCAACTCAGATATATAAGAGGAAAGACTAAAAATTCAGCTAAAGTAAAACAATAAATTAAAGAAATTCTCAGCATCCTTAAAAACATTGTTTTTTTTTAAAAAAAAAAGAAAAAGAAAAAGGTCACTGCGTCAAAGTAATTTGGTATCTCATCTGATTTTTTTTCCGCTGTATTCTTCTTCACTATGAGTGTACCGTATCATCCATTTGATATTTACGGTAAGTAGCATAATCTAAAGAAACAAGGTGTTGCATGTCTAAGTCAATTTCGCGAGGCATATCGAAAGTGAGTTCCACTACTTAATGCACCCGCATGTATTTGAGGTGCAACAAGTATCTCTTGCATTTCTTCCACTTTGTTATATGCAACTTTTATCTGTGATAGGGGTCGAAGTAAATTGCGGTACTTTTTTGAAAGGGATAATTTCACAAACCTCCCATGAAGTATCTAACAATTATAGAGAGCTCCCTCAAATTTTAAAAATTATACCTAGTTCCCTTGCCTTAACTATTTAGGCAACAAAATAGGTCCATCAAGCTAGATTTTTCCTCAAATACCCTAAATTACCCTTGTTCTATAAAAAAACAAACGAAAACTAGTTTCTTTAACACTTTCTTCCAAATTTGCAACAACAGCACCACTAAGCAAATATTTCAAACTCTAATGCCAAATCTAATTATTTCCAAACATGCGACAAACCTACTAAGCAAATAGTTTAAACAGTTCAAGAATTTCAACAGCTCCAAAAATCTTTGCTACATCTTTGTTGTCACATCATCATTTTTTAAAATGAAAGAGAAAAGTTAATTTATATAAAAATTCCTGTCAGGATATCATATGATTAAATGAAAATGATGTCATAGACTTGACTGATCAAGAAACAAGTGAAAAACCACTGTTGATAATCTAATTTATAAAAAAAAATGGCTAAAAAAAGAGTTGGAAAGAAATAAAAACTGCAGCAAGGGCAAAAATGTCCACTGGAACAAATAAATTTCAACTCCACTTTTCCAGCCATTTCTCAGGCAGGGGAGGGAAAACTAATTAAACAGGAAAACAAAAAAAGTCAAGAAAACAAAACAGAAACAGGAGACAGATTCCAAGTGAAGAGAACTAATGGCTACACTGAGAGTACCAGATATTGTTCCATCTCCTGCTGAAGACTGTAAAACACTGAAGAAAGCCTTCCAAGGTCTCTCTCTTAATTTACTCTTCAAGAATTACTACCTACTCCTTTTTCTTGCTGATTCTTCTTCCTTAAATGCCTCCTATTTTTGTGTGGTTAACTAATTTTTTTTTTTTGGTTGGGTTTTGATTATTGTAGTACTCATTCATCTGCGAATGTAATTGTTTGACGTTAATGGTGATTTGGTTGGTTGGATTTCATTTTTCAGGATGGGGGACTGATGAGAAGGCAATAATAAAGGTGTTGGGACGCAGAAATGCAAGCCAAAGGAAGAACATCAGAGAAACATTTCAGCAGCTTTACAACAAGTCCCTAATTGATGAGCTCGTTTCTGAATTGTCTGGTGATTTCAGGGTAACAAAACTGCCTGAAAATACTTCTTTGCGTAATAATTAGTTTGATTTCTACTGTAGTTTGTAAGCCGTTGAACCATAAGTGTATCAGAAGACTGCTAATTAGGGTAAATTTGGAAGGGCTCTCTCTAGTTTCTCTAGCTTATGCAATTTCCAACTTAATCTCTCTTGAAAATGGCATTCTTGTTGTGTTGCATTTGGACTCAGTTTCACAATTATATTTCTAGAACTGCAAATAAATAAATTTCAAATGCAAATATTTGTATTCTATCCAATTTCACTTTTATGTATGCTTTTTTTTTTTATAATGTCTTCTTATCTGACTTAGATGTTGGTTTTACTACTGGTTTCCCACTGTTTTTGTGATCGCAAGGATGTTGATGTACAAACAAATTCAATGGTAGTAAAGTTCTGTTGAATTATAAGAGTATCAGCCTGCTTACCTTGGCAACTGAGTAGGCTCTCTGTAAATTCTCCATACTTATCTCTGTCTCTGTTGAGGATGGGATAACTCTGATAACCCGCATTTCATGTTCAATATTTCGAAATGAAGGCCAGTTGAAAGTGTTATAGAACTGCCTTATTTTGTGTAATACACGTCATTCTGCAGTTGCTCTTTGATCTTTAGAAAGAAAAGGGGAGCATGCATATCTTTGAACTTGATGCTTTCAAGCACACTGCACACAGTAAACTTTTCAACTCTAAAAGTGCAAGTTTTTGTGGTGATTGGTGACAGAAAGCTGTGATCTTGTGGACATATGATCCACCTGAAAGAGATGCAAGGCTTGTAAATGAAGCTCTGAAATCAAGGAAGAAAGGAATCAGGGAATTCCAAGTAATTGTTGAGATTGCATGTGCATCATCTCCTCATCATCTCGTTGCTGTAAGGAAGGCTTATTTCTCGCATTTTGAATGTTCACTTGAAGAGGACATCAGTTCAAATGTTTCTCTGCCAATACAAAAGGTATCTTCTCTTAATTAATTTGCTTTGAATTATGTGAACACAGATGCTATTATGTGCACTCCGCACTCAGTATTATGGCATATAGGTAGAGCATGTATTGGTAATGAAGCCAATGTCCACATTAGCGATATTGCTTTTGTTGGTATCTTGTGCATTTTGAGGCAGACTGCCATTCACTTTGGAAGATCTGTTGATAATCCAAACAGTTACTGTCATTGAGCATATTTACAGAGCAGAGAACACATTTTAACCTAATGTTGTAAGTTACGCATTAATAATTCTCCTAATGACTATTTCATCTGGACTTCCACAGATACTTGTTCGACTTATAAGTTCATACAGATTTAACAAAGAAGTAGTGAATTCTAGTGTTGCTAATTCAGAAGCAGCTACTCTACATGATGCAATTAAAACGGGGCAGTTGGATCATGATGATCTAGTTTGGATACTCAGCACTAGAAACTATTTTCAGCTTAGAGAAACTTTCAAGTGCTACAAGAATAAATATGGGAGTTCAATAGAACAGGTTCATCTTCCTATGCTAGTAATGAGTTTCTTATCTTTTTTTTTTCCTTTTTTTAATATGTCTAACTTCTGCATTTGTCCTCTAAACTCGACCTGTCTTGTGCACAAATATCTTGTCAGGATATTATGGCTTCTGGCAAAGGCACTTTGGAGTCTATTTTGAAAGTGGCTATTTGGTGCATAGACGCCCCAGAAAAGCACTTTGCAGAGGTAATAATACATTTATGCTTTCATCAACGGTTCTGCTCTGCACTATTATTGAAGTGATTGCAAATGGTACATCTTGAGCTTATGAATCGGCCTTTTGCTTTTTTCTCTTTCTTGTCTCATAAGGTAAACATGTCTCAAATGTAATGATTTCGTGAGCAGTATAGTGATATGTAAAGATGCTGTTCTTATGTCTCTAGATTGCTATTAATTCTCAATTTTTAAAAATGCACATTCAACTATTTTCAACACTGAAGCAATGTATCTTGATATCTGCAGCAATGCTTATTAAGTATAAGCTCAAAGAAAACTTTATTATATGTTACATTCTCTGCTTCAGTTTTCTTTTCCCCACTACTTGTAGTGGTAATGCAATGCGAAGTATCTAGCTGGTGAAAGGAGCCTAAAAGCCTTTCATGTGGTTGGAATTTATTCAGATGAAACATTTGGGATTACCCATATTTCATAGATACCCGTTCTTTTGACGATGGAAAATACAGAAGCTAAAGTTTTTAAGGCTATTAGCTATAACTTCAGCAGACAAATGTGCCTCTCTATCAATTCATTGATTAACTTAATTGGCTACATGATCATCATAGTTTGTAGTCTAATGACTCAAAAGAACCCATGATTAACACTCTAGTATGAACCCTTAAGGTTTTCATTGTTGTGCAAATAAGTATATAGATTCGATAAGTAATCTCCTTATTGGTTCAACGTAGTGGCTCCTATTCAACTTCTCAACGTGAAATGCACTCATAGTTGCCAGAATTGTTCATCTTAGTTTAGGAAGTTGAGCATTGGTTGCACTGGTGAAGATAATAGTTGTGCTTCTTGTCTTGATTAGACTTACAAGTCCGAAATCTTGCTGGAGTTCATGTCCATCAATAATTTATTCACTTTTAAAATTCCTTTCTCAACCTAGTCTCTCTCATATCACCACCAGCAAGGTTAATCTCTCTCTCTCTCTCTCTCTCTCTCTGTGCACGCATGTTTGGAGCAGGTCTGGGGAAAATCTGTTACACCACTCTGGAAGTATAGGCTTCATTCTGAATAATTGATCTTCAGTTTCCATTCGTTTTTATTGAAATGGAGACTTAACTCTTGTAGGATACAGAAAGTTGTGAACTTTGGCTCACGGTTCTATTGTGAAAATTTCTCATCCATAAAGTACAAAGCTTGATCGAATATTCTTCTTGTAGATCATATTTAACTTGCAATTTCCGTTGATTAAAACACATCAGGTGATTAGAGCTTCGATCATTGGGCTCGGGACCGATGAGGATTCTCTGACCAGAGCTATTGTAACTCGAGCAGAGATTGATATGATGAAAGTTAGAGGAGAATATTTCAACATGCACAAAAGCAGTCTTGATAATGCAGTCATTGGTGACACATCAGGGCACTACAAGAACTTCTTAATGACGTTGCTGGGTGGAAAGATTTGATTCAATTTGTCTCACCATAGTCTTCATGTTTTCTTGTAATTAATTAGCTCTGGTACATGGATTTGGTATTAAAGCGTAAGAAATGCTGCTTTGCTTGGGATGCTTTTAGCATTTACTAGTTGAAGAACCACTGGTATTGTATGCATTTTCACTTTTGCTACCTGTTTCCAAGTAATACAGAATAAATATTGTTGCTGAAATAGTTGAAGTTAGATTATGGAAATTAATATTTGTATAGCAGTTGATATATTTGCATGAAGATTGAAGAATGAGTCTTGGAAGTCTCTAAATCTTGTTTTGGTTCTATTATTGTGTATAGGGATTGCAACAACTATATAATGACATGAATGGAAATTAATAGGCATCAACATGTCCTGCATTCAATTAGATCATTGTTGGGTCATACCTGAACCCAAAAAAAAGAAAAAATGATAGGTTGGGTCAACCCGTGAATTGACGCTCTAATCCCGTGAAATGGTTATCTTGTAATACTCAAACATTATAGAGGCCGTAATCTGTAATTCACAAAAACTAACACCCCTCATATGTCACTTGAAGGTTTCAATTGCAAGTTTTGGAACCTTACAAGTTTTATGTTTTATCATGTATGGCGGCTAATTAGATTTTGTTTTGGTTAAGTACTTCAAAATTTTAACTTGTTTTATGCTCTAAAGATCTTATTTTGTATTGTTTTTGAAAATTTTGAATAATCTAATGCTGTTTTTTTTTGTTATATATTATAGTACTGGACTTGCTTTTGCCGAAAACTCTAAAATTTGAAACTTTAGAATTCGTTTTTTGCTTTGTAAACTTTACTGTGTATGTTATCTTTGAATATTCTTCAACGATGAGAACTTTATTATGTATATTATCTACGAAAACTCTTTCAAATTGAATGGTTTTCATCATTAAATGAGTCAAAAAACTCTCCAACAGTAAGAGTGAATAGGTTACATGATTGAATGGGCTGAAATATGTGATTAATGGGTTACGAATTTTTCCAGTGCATTTTTGGTTAACAGGTTAATCTTGTGAAACATGATCCACGCTACAATGATTATAATTGTGTAAAATGTTTAATATGGTAAGTGAATCGAATTGGATCAACCTATTAATACGCAGGTCATAACATAAGGGAAATCCAATAAATTAGTTTTAGTATTGAGGTTTACAGCATGATATGAAAACAATATCCTTATACTATATAAGAACGAGTTTAGAACTAGATTTCAATCGTAGGGGTAAGACTATTTTGGGAATATGAGAGTGTTTGAAGAGTAATTGAAACATTGAGTACAAGTCATTATAACTTTAATTTCACTATAATTACTTATATAACCTTTTAGACATTTAAGGTTAGGGGCAGGTTTGGTTTGGTATGTTACAATGTTTGGTGCCATGTTGAGTATCAAGTATAACTGAATAAAGCTTGTATTTTGATAGAATTACATAAAAGTCCTTTTAATCATTTATTATACTAACATCCAAGCCTTCCAATTTCCTGAAACCTTTCTCATCCATTAAGGAATTAATTGAATGTTTACATAATTGGATTTTAATTACAATTAATTAACTTAATTATTATCTGAACAATCATTATCATATTTATGTCCCTATGTTTAGCCGATACCCTTTCTTCTTTTTCGGTTTCACCTCTTTGATTTTATTATGGCTATTAAATATTTGGTGGAATGTATAACTTTTCCTTTAAATATAAGAACGAGTTTAGGACTAAATTTCAACCGTAGGGGTGAGGCTATTTTGGGAATGTGAGAGTGTTTGAAGAGTAATTGGAACATTGAGTACAAGTCATTATAGCTTTAATTTCACTATAATTACTTATATAACCTTTCAGACATTTAAGGTTAGGGGCAGGTTTGGTATGTTACAATGTTTGGTATCAAGTTGAGTATCAAGTACAACTAAATAAAGCTTGTATTGTATTTTGATAAAATTACATAAAAGTCCTTTTAATCATTTATTATACTAACATCCAAGCCTTCCAATTTCCTGAAACCTTTCTCATCCGTTAAGGAATTAATAGGATGTTTACATAATTGGATTTTAATTAGAATTAATTAATTTAATTATTATTTGAACAATCATTATCATATTTATGTCCCCATGTTTAGCCAATACCCTTTTTTCTTTTTCGGTTTCACCTCTTTGATTTTATTATGCCTATTAAATATTTGGTGGAATACATAGTTTTTCCTTTAAATTGAGGTGAGTTCTTTGGGTTTGCCTTCTTCGATTGTAATTTTTTTTTTTTTGATGATTGGTTTATTCAAGAATTCCATATAGTTTGCCTTTTGATACTTCTAATTCCAAAAACTGACTAATTGTATTGTTTTTCTTAGTAAATTTCAGAGATTCTGTCTCTGGTCAAAGTACAATTTGAGATAATGTTGTCACTTTCTAAAATAATCAGAAAAGCAATTTTATCATCTTCTCCTTCTCAGCCAAGGTATTATCTCTTTATTTAAGTCAAATAACCTTATTTCTCATGAACTTTCTCCTATTATTCTTGACTCCAGGGATTTATTGACTACATTCCAACAGTTATGGTTCAAGTAGTTATTTTTTCATGTAATATGATTTGGATTTCAACTTGTGTTTATTTTAATTGGGAATTTTATGATTGTAAAACTTATTAATTTAGAATTTTGTATTTCATTGAAACTAAAAAAGAAAATTAATCATGCTGCATAGTACTAAGATGTCATTTGCACTCTATTTGCTTTCCATGTTATGATCTCGTTTTTGTATTATACTGTTTATATAGTTTCAAATACAAAAAATTTATTTTTTTATGCTATGTAAAAAAATTTGCAGTGGAACTTGATGAGTTTAAATGCTTTAGCTACAACACCATTTTGATTGCATTGTATTAATTCATTTACTCATAATTGTATGTTGTACAATGATAAATAATGTTTCTTGATTTGATTGAAGTAACTATTATCTATAGTTCAAACGAGTCAATTAAGTAGAGATGTTATATTGGATATTTATATAAGTAAACATTGGAAAATATCATAAAGCAATTTCTGCCTATAGTTTGCAATTCGAATTCATATGAGAAATTTCTTCTGATTTTACTTACCATTTTCTACAATTTCAAATTTAGAAAATATTATTTGCACCAATTTTTTATAATCAAGATAGTTTTAATTTAGATCTTTAATAATTATGCAGATTTGAACTTATTTATGAGATTATAAACAAATGCCCCTAGCAAAAAACACCAAATCTGAATAGTTTCTACAAAACTTTGAAAAAGACCACTTAAGTTTCTTATCTATCTATCATTTTTGGGCATTATTATCTCTGTAAGAAACATGTGATTAAGTCGTATTATACCCACCAAATTATATAAATAGTTAGTAAAAAATAAAATTATTTTAGATTAGATTGGATGCAAAGTGATTGATGGATAAACTTGACTTGATAATTCAGGTTGAGCTTAAGTCGAGAGAGAAATCAGAAGCATTGCTTGAGGGATCTTTCACGAATATATATAGATTCGAGAAATGAAGGGTCCAATTGATACTTTAAAATGTTTTATCATCTTGGATAAGTTTTAGAAGAGACCTTTGAATATTTTTCAATTGCACTTCAAACATTCTTACATTTTCAAACTACTCTTATCTTTGTAGTTGAAATTCAAACATAACTTTTGATCACAACGGATTCTTATATAATATAACGATAAGGATGTCTTATTGCACATTATTTTTATTGACTCACTATGTAACTTATAATTTTTCTATTAAAATTACATGATAAAATTATCATACTTCAGTTCTTATACTACGAAATATTAAATAATAATTATTAATTATCTTAAATCACAAGCATCAAATTCCTGCGCGTCACACGGTTTTCCCTCCCTAGTAATGCAACAATAATACTAGATCATCCATTGCCTTCCTACACGTGTATTTACCATGCTGGTGTGCCAAAAAGGCTGTCCTGGGATTGATGCTTGTGATGTTGTCACGTGTTTTCAAAAGATTGCTCACAAAAGTTGGTTAACAAAGTAATTTCAACAGCTGTTAAATTTTATCGGATTTGGAGCATAAATGGTTGTGCTGATTTTTATCCAACACTACAAGATGTAACTCTTTTCAATAGAAAGTAACTATAAAGCAAACTTTTATGGATTCCACGCGGGATTAAAGATCATGTACACACAGTGATTCAGGCCTTACATTTTTTTTAGCCAACCTTGGTTGTTAACTGCTAGAATGACCGTTCTTACCCTACTTGCAATTAAATCTACCTTCCCATTACTTGGCATCTCTCGGACAAAAAAAATAAATAAAAAGTAAAAAAACACCTGGTATCATTTCATGCACTTGATTATTTGGTTTTCAAGTTAGTGATCAAGCATTGGTTCACTAGAAAATGATAGATTTGGAAGGACAGACAAGAAACATAAATGCACCCACTTAAGTTGTAGATTCTTTTTTTTTTTTAATTATTAGGTTAACAAAGAGATTGGCCAAAATCCTTTGCAAATCAATGATTTGGCACACTACGATTAGATAATTAGGCACTTCTCTTTCTCATTTCCCCTTTGCACGATGATGTAAAAACCCAAAGTTTAGACTTTTCAACCACTTATTAGATGCCATGAATGCTTAAAAGAACAAAATAACCTAAGACTATAAATTTCGAAATATAATGGTAAAAGTACATGTACTTTTGAATATATTAACTGACCAATTTTATGCGAGTAATTTCAATAAATTTCTATGTTTCTTTATAAAATATTTTTTTCTAGTTGTGTATTTGAATTTGCCCCTCTGGAAAGTCTAAGAAATGTTTAACAATCTGGACTTTCAGTCACTTTTTAACTAAGTATGAATGATCTTAGAATTTAAATATCAAGTCATTTTGAAACGTTATGAAAGGTAATATTATCATTGTATATTTTTCTTATCTTTGTTTTATTGCTATAAACGCTCTGCCTTTTCCATTTTTTGACTTTTTTCTTAAAAAGAAATTGTTCGCATGTGATGTTTTTAGCCAAAAAAGAAAAGAAAAGAAAAGCTATTTTGTATGTGAATACAAAACAACAATTTGTATGTGAAAAACATTTTTTAAAATTTTTATTTTTTAACCTTCCCACCCCTATCCGCAGCTTTTTCGCTTTCAAGTATTAGGCATACGATTCGAACTCTGGATGTCATAGTGAGAAATATTCTCAGAGTCCTCTTTTGACCTACTCAGTGACTATGAAAAACAAAAATCCATTTGATGGTAACAATAGAAATCATACATGATACATGTAAACGTGCAAATTCAGGCCAAGTCAACCCCAGACGGGGATAAAAAAGATAGAACGGATACAGCAATGCACGAGCACGAAGTTGGGTTAATTTTCTTGATCTCCTCTAGCAATCAAAGTAAGCAAAAAATCTTTGAAGTTCCCATTGGCTATTTCTTCAATCTTATGTGATAGAGTAAACCCAGAAAGGTGATGATATTCTTCTTTGATGAGCTTCAAATCTACATCTGCTCGGGTAACAATAACTCTGGTCAAGGCTTCTTTTGCAAAATCATGCCCAATGCCTTTAAGGGAAACATCCAAAACCTGAAGAAACATGTAATACCTTTGAGTAATTAATTAAGGTCTTGGAGATTATCATTTCTTGAAAAATGAAATGATGATCAGTTAATTAATTAATCTCACCTCGGTAAAGTATGTCTCTGGCTTGCAAAGGCATTGAACTGTTTGTTTTAGAATTAAGTGATCACCAAGATCCTGAAAATTAAAAGAGGGGAAAGCAACATTAGCATGAACCAACCAAAACTGGTAATGGACGAAGGAAGTGAGGATAGCCATTTTTTCGTTCTTAAGATCTTTAATGCAGTTATGCTCGTTTGCATGATTATTTCTAGGAGCTTTTAGGAAAACATTATTTTAGCACCATTCTAGAACAATGTGTATGTGAAATAAAAAAGCGATGGGAATTACATATTTAAAGTATTAAGCAGAAATATACTATACTAATAAATTTCTTACCTCGTCCAAATAATTGCCACTAGTTTCCTTATAATGCTTAAATACAGCCTTTAGATGAAGCTTGCTTCTTGTAGTTAGAATCCTGACAATCTCTTCTTCCTCGTGGAGCTTCTTAGCACCATCTTTTATGACATTTTTGAGTATTTTCGCTTCAGATTTTGCTACTTCTTCACCGTATTTTGGACCTTCATAACGGTACGCACTTACTAATCCAACTAGAAGCTGTTCATCGCATAAAAATCGTAAAGAATTCAATCACAAGATTAGGCCTTGAACAAGAATTGCCAGGGTTAGAACCGAATGTAGCGCTATGGTCAAAGACATTGTTTAATGTTTAAAAATGGAGTTTGATTGCCAATCCTCCTGCTCACATAGTTCACCAATTTGTTTCAACACATGCTATCTCACATAGATGAATTTCCACATCTGATCAATGGTGCCAGTCAAGAATTTATATCCTAGTCAATTAATTTGTTCATCTAACCTATAGATGCACTGTAAAAAATGTGATTCCTGTAAAAAAAAAAAGGTTTAGAATTACTCATACTAGAGATAATACATACGGGTTGAAAACATTCTTGGATCAGCAATTGAAATTTGTAACTCGAAAAAATGAAAAGTGGAAACGGAAGAACTAGTCTACCATTTTTTGTAGGGTAATGTTTTAATCTATCTAGTAATGCGCATGTCAGACACTTGTTGTCGCATTCAGGGCCATTCTTGCACTGACAATGCAGGATGGATGGCTTGGTTTATCTTATCCAATAAGGCTAAGAAATAAAGTTCAACCCAAAACTTCTTCTGTTAGGTAATCTTAATTAAGACTTCGATAGGGTTCCACGGAAAATTTTTGAGGTTGACTAGGTGGTTGATGGATATTAGTGTATTAGGTGGGTTCCATATTTGTTTCTACATCAACTATAGTTAGATGTAATAAAAAATTCAAAAGCATGGGACCAAAGCCTTGTAACACGTTGCCAATATGCGAGGGTGTGTAACTTAGGCGTTACACATTGGTGACTCATAAACCATTGAAAAGAACATAAAATTAGGGTTTTTTGGTTCACCTTTTTCTCAAAGCTGTGGATATGGAAAGCTATGTCTTCCTCAATTGAGTGCTCAAAGAGGGAATGGTAAGCTCTTCTTGCTCCTAATAGTTCCTCCGATGATCTAGTACACGCAATCTCTACAAGAATGCCATACTTTGGACCCTTGTACACCGCCTCCCATAGCAGACGAGCATCTCTTTCCCATGGATGCATTGTCCAAAGCACCACAGCATCCTGTCAAATCAATTATGTCACGATTTAGTGTGGCATTTTGTGTAATTTTTTTTCTTCATTCATTCCAAACACGAATTTAAATAATTTTCTAATCGTTATATTTCTGGTTTTATATTGATTTTCCAAATTAAAATTGAAAAGAATGTTTATTACTACATATATGCATATAAAAGTGCAGTTAATATGAAGTAAGATGAAGTACGGATACGTGGTCTAATAATGGAATTCTAATTAACTGCTTGTTTTCAGATGGAATATTTTTTTAACGTTGACATTGTCCTATCTTGATATGAGCATTTTTTCTAAGTAACCTTTGAAAGTTTGAATTTTAATAAATTGCAATGTAAAAGACTATATTAATTCCTGTTGTGTAAAAATATTATTAATCGTGTTTAACTTTGTGAAAAATGTCTGCTATAACATTGATTATTAGGATAAAAATTAAGTTTATAAAACGTCTATTTATGTAGTTAATTTATCATTTATCTATGTCCTTCTTTTCTTCTTCTTCTTTTGTTCTCTCTTGTAATTGGGAGGGTTCAAACTCCAAGCCACTCACTTATATTCTTTCCTGTGGAACCACCAACCCATCCCTCCTCCAGTCCTTATCTCCGTGACTTGATATCAACATCTCTAAACTTCTCTCAATTTTTTTGGGTAAATTATCTTTTACGCTCTGTAGTTTAGTGCTTTATCACATAATTCCTCTATAGTTTAAAATTGTATATGCAACTTCCTTATGGTTGGGATTAAAGTGTCACCATTAATTTTTTTCGTTAAAACTAACAGTCAATAGTAAAAAATTAAAATCAAACTAATAAATTGATAAATTCACCCTTTTACTACTTTTTTCATGTTTTTCTTTTTCCCTTTTCTTTTTGTCTTTTTTTTGGGAAAAGAAGAGATGATTTTGAAACCTATACAAAATCTTAATTTTCTCCAAATACAAAAGATATAGAAGGGAAATAAAAAAAAAAGAAACAAAAAAAGATGGAAGGGATATATAAAACAAATAAATAAGAAACAAAAAATACAAAATATTTTTTCACTAAAAATATCATTATGAATGTTTAAACCAAATCTTCAATGGTATTTTCTAGTTCTTATTTATCAATTTTTATTTCAATTTCTTCTTTTTTATGTTTGGAGGAAAAATGGTAATGAAAGGATAAATTTGTTAATTTATTAGTTTGATTTTAACTTTTTACTATTGATTGTTAATTTTAATAAAATATTAGCAGCGACACTTTAATCCAAATTATAAAAGAATTATATTTATCTTTTTAAAGGGTAGGGGGATTCTGTGGTAAATCACCAAACCATGGGGGGTAAAAAATAATTTATCTTTTTTTTTTTTGAAATTTTGAGAGGGACACATTGTCAAATTTAATCCACCAGCTATGAGTATATATGTGCACACAAGGATGGTTCTAATGGGGTTGGGTAGGGCCACCGCTCCGCCCAGGCCCCCCCAATCTTTAAAATTTATGTTTTTGCCCCTTAAAAGATTTGAAATATACATTTGTAAATTTAACTTCTTGCCCTTGAAAAAAATTTACAAATTATCATTTGACTTCAAAGGCTATAAATATATGAAGTTTGCAGTATCAAAATACATTTTCCGGTTTTGTCATTATATGTATGTCCGTTTATATTTGGGCAAAAGTACACAAATACATAGGAGTAACTTATATAACTCATTTTTTTTCCATTTATATATGAACTTAAATTAAAGTAGCTGATTGCTACAAGTCCAATATAAAATCTATATCTACCTTGAAACGTAAGAACTCTTGTTGAAGTTTCTGGACATGTCGATCATCCCATCTCTCAAATTGACGTTCATCCTCTATGAAGATGTCACGGGTTGTTTTCCTAAAAGATTGTTTGTGCTCTGGATGCCATTTGCCCAGTATTGAGATCAATGACTTTTCGTCAACACCAAGTCCTGAAAACATCCGTAGTAAAATATTCAGGAAAAATATAATAATCATGTGATTACATCAAACTGCATCTTCTTACTCCATCTAGTTAAAAACAACAAACAATTATTTTGATCTCTGACCCGCAAATATGATGATTGAAACTTTATGCCAGTTTGGACAGTCATTTTCTGTTAAAAAATTGTATCGCGATCATATTTTTTTATTATCTTTTTTTTCGTTTAGATCAAATTATTACAGTAATTTTTTTATTAAAAAATCTAAAAAAATACAATCTGTACGAAATAATTAACTTCTACGTACAAAATACAATATAACCTTTAATTGACACTAGAAAGAGAAGAAAGATGACAGATCACTTAGATCAAGTACAAGATTCAACATTGAGTGCTTTACAAAATTTGAAAAAAAAAAGTTTGTTTCAATCAGATGGCGGTTGGCAATTAAAATCATACATTTGAGTGTATAATTGAGAAAAAGAGAGAGCGCGTGAAAATGGATTTTCAACAGTCATGGTTGACTTGCCTGACAACAACGAGAGAGGTGCATTAATCTAGTAAAACGACTCAGACAAGCTACAAGCTTTTATAATGGAAAAATGAAATTAAAGAAATTAAACCCAAAATTACAATTACAGCAAGAGCTTCATTGAGTAGCATCTTAACTGTTTCCTACTCAAGAAAGACGAAGCGGGGTGATGAAAAATCTCCAGAGGAAAAAAGAAGTTCGCAAGTTCGTTGGAGAAATGAAGTTTTGCATTGTAAAGTAATAAAATATGTGAGTTTGAGTTGTGTATGTGTGTGTGTAGCGAAAGGAAAGAACCTGTGAAAGCTTTGGTGAGAACTCCAAATTCATCAGCCGCTGCCATTTCAGTGATAGTTTGTTTTTGTTGAGAGAGTTGTGGCAACGAGTTTGGTTCTTTCCGTTGCAAGAATTCAGGGGGAGTGAAGGCCTAGCGGCCTATGTGTACTACCTTTATAAAAAAGTAAGATGTCAAATCTGTCCTTTTGTACAAAATAGATTAATTGGAGACAGTCATAGCCCAGAGAATTCTAATAGTAAGTATTTATTTTGCAAATGTTTGTCACAATTTATTGTATATTGGAAAGCTGGTTTTTTATGTTTTATTTTTGGGTAAAAAACAAAAAGCCTCCTATAATAAACTTAATACACAGAAAATCTTCTCGTGGTTTCAAAATATACAACACGACACCCCGTACTTTAAACTAAATTGTAAAGATGACAAAATCCGTTAAATTTAATGAAAATAGACGAAATGACCAAAATGCCTGTATATAATTAAGCAAAAGACAGTTTAAAAAAATCATTTATTTTATTCTCTAAATAGAGAGAATTGATGGTTAAGGGATAAATAGGTATATTTGTTAAAAATTAGGTATAAATTTTTTTTTTTAGATTCTAATAAGTCATTTCTGTTAAGTTTAACGGATTTCGTTACCTTTACAATTTAGTTTAAAGTACAGGGTGTCATATTGTATATTTTGAAATCATGGGAGGTTTTTCTGTATATTAAGTTAACCATAGGAGGTTTTTTTTTTTTTTTTTGTATTTTATCCTTTATTTTTTAAACCAATGACCCTTTTCTGTTGGACACCACAAAGGCACTTAAGATCTTTGTAAGGTGGGAAATCAAGGGCCCGTTTGGATGGTCATTTTCTATCGAAAAATTGCATCATTTTTCATGATCACATTTTTCTATTATTTTTTTTCCTCACATATATCAAATCACTACAGTAATTTTTTTACAAAAAAATTCAAGAAAATGCAATCCAAAATTTCAAATTTTGTTTCCCATCAATTGTCAATTCATGTAATTTCTCTAAATCTAGCGGGAGCCAAAGGGCACCGTCTGATCCAACAATAGTTTAGTCCCTCAGACTCCTATTGACCTAGTTAGATCTATCCCGTTTTGCATGATATAGGATTAGAAGTAGGTGTAGGTGTAGATTGTTCATATTTGATTAAAAAAAAAAGTCAAACAATCAACCAACAAACATAACCAATAGATATATCAAGGAAAGGGCTTTTTTATTTCGAATGTATTTTTTAAAGAAAACCCAAGAGTACGTTCTTTCTATGCGGCTTTCCTCAAGCTAAGCTACTCAATTCTGCTAAGTTTTTAACCAAATGCAGACCGTAACTTCGACCATTGAAGTTTATCTTCAAAAGATGAAATTGCGTATTGCTTTCTTTTTCTTTTTTTTTTTAAGCAAATGCGCTATTATTGCTAATTTGTATTGAAGAGTAGTTTCTAAAGAATCCCTATTAAATGAGTTATCAAACCTTGTAACGCTATTCCAATGTTGATCTCCGTAGCCTTAATTATACATCTATAACTAGTAATTGTAGTAACAGTGCAAGTCACTACAAGAATTTCACCTTAAAATCTCATACTCTAAATTATTATTATTATTATTATTTGAACAGTTACGCAGGGCATAATGGTTACTAGTTAAGAAACAGTAAATTGTTAACATTTTTCAAAAGTTTTATTTGTGTCCAAAAGCAAGAAGGTAACAAATGTTAATAACTTAATATGTTATACGTGCATTTAGATAGTAAATTATGTGTAATAATAATATAACAGACACCTTGGTCCAGCCTATCTGTGCTTGATAGTCTTCCATTTCTCTTGCAATATCGGTACGCTTATAAATTACTAGCTTCTACTCGTTTTAGTTTTGGTCTACAGAATGAAAACAGTTTTTCGATGTAACTCTTTAGGCCACTAATTTTCCACTTTTTGTCGCCATAATGGAATTAAGTATAACAACCCTAATCCATGGAGCATTTTTATTTGCGTAGAGCTTTGATAACAAACGAATGAAAAACGTGCTTTCAATTAAGGGACATGCTTTGAATTAAGGGAGATGGGATGTTGAAAGATTTCGACAGTTTCATCAAGACCAGTAGCAACTCCCAACTACTGGATATGTCCATAAGAACATTTTTAGCGGTAAAAATGCCAAAAACAATGCGCAAATGACTTGTATAAAATAATCAATCCAAATTCCAGAAAACTGTAATAAGGACGACCCTAGCTACCAACCTTTTGTCATATTAGTTTGTTATTATGATTTAGTCTCTTAATTTAACCATCTACTTGTGCAGCCAACTCAGCTAGAAGATTGAAGGTGTTAGATTTGAATGTTTGTAAGAACAAAATTTAACCATTTCTTTTAAATGGACTAAACTTTTTTATATAGCACCCTTATTCAGAATCATGAAATTTTAGGCGTGTTATTTGTTCTATGAGTTTTTAACAATGAAACCAAGACTAAATCCTTTTCTTAGATGTTACGACCAGTTCTACAATTGCACTATTAAATGAAATACGTTACACATAGGGTGTTTTTTTTTTTTTTTTTAAACCCTCATCCCTCCTCCCCACACCTTTCCTATTCCCAATTGACCCAAGATTTGAATCTTGAATTCGGTAGCGAAAAGAATTTTAAGAACCCTTTCCTGACTATTGGACCAATCTTAGTGGTTCCAGTGATTCATAGGGTGCTCTACATGGTCATTTTGTAACAACCTATGAGTTTAAGTATTCGCCTTGTTTGGCAAGTAAATTTTTGGTCAAGTTTATCTGTTACAAGTTTTTAAATAATTTTAATTACAATGATCTCAAAAAAATTTTCAAAATTTTTAAACTTTATACTTCAAAATATTAAAAAATTTACATATTTCAAAAAATTTTTTTACAATTTCTATAGTAAATTACAGTAAAATTTAAGACAAACATCCAAAAAATTCACTTGACAAATGGAGCCATTGTTTTTATGAGGCAAGTTTAACTACTGCTACAAAGTAACTAGCTCCAAATCCTCTATTCAATTTTAACGTTTCCAGTTTTGGAGAAGTTTGGCTGCTAAGAGTGGACCAACGGACTGTTCATACTTATGTATTCTTGTTCATATTTATAACTGTTAATATTAAAATTGTTGCTTGGATACCATTCATTTATGACGCCGAAAAATTTACATCCTGTCATAGACTCGTACATGTTGTAAATTGAGGAACAAGTCGACCAATGAGGAGGAGGTTATAATACGGAAACAAACAGAAGTAATTCACTGTTTTTGGCCTGACACACTTTAATTGGACAGCAAGTGTAACAATCAGAATGCGAAGATATTTTATCTGCACAAGAAATAATGACCACAATGCAAAATGTGGATAGGAATTGATACTTCTCACAGATAAAGAAATTGAAATTGAAAACTTCCTGTACAAAATAATGACCTCTTGGCCAGGTCATTTCCCTTTCTCTTTCTGTTTTCATTGACGTTGTGTGTCAAAAGGGCAAATCACGTCATAATTACGGTGTCACGTTTATTGTCGTTTTCTTTTGGAAGAAAAGCGTTACAATAATTAATACCGAAGAAGGTGAAACACGTTGATGTACTAGTCCAACGTGTACACACATCTAGGTAATTGAATTTTCATATGTACACTAAAGAGAAATTACCTGGTGTGATAAAAATTTGAATTAATTGAAACATGCACCGTGAACTATTATCGATTTGCACTTTAGTTTTGAATCTATTAATTCTAACACCTTTAGCACCTTATTGTATCAATTTACAGCTAAACGTTCAGATTGATTAGTTTAATTTCTACAATATTTTTGAATGGAGAGACTTTAGCAACCCTAATTTGCATCTGTTTTCTGATGTACTCTTATCTACCTAAACAAGTATTAAACGCGAATGGTTATGGAGGGACAAGATGAAATTAATTCTAATAGAAAATAGAGAGAGCTGATTAGTTACCAATTTGTACCGTGCCTTATTGAAATAGGTAGAATTTCATTTCGTTTTTTAAGTTTCATCTCTCCTTGTTGAACAAAAATTAAACAAAGAGAAATGACAATTTTGTAAGCTAGTTACAGAATTACGTATTCCAAAATGTTTGATATACTAGGCCAATGGCCACCCAATTTGAACATTCGATTTCTTTTGTAAATTTTCGTTTTACTTACCATAATTTCTTATCCCAATGGTTAAACGTGAATCACATGGCACGACACCTTTGCTGTTTCTTTCTATCATTCACACTACGGATTGTAGATGCTTTAGCTGGCAGCTTGGGACCTTGGATAATGTCATCAATTACTGACATCCAACCAACCATATGAATGACATCCAGCTCATGAAATTGATTTTCTCTGCAACTTGCTTTGATTTGCTACACATGAATTACAAGATAGGAAAATAGGAGTGATATATTTGTCAACATTCGTCATTTTCCTTCCCTCTCTTTATTCTTTTGAACCAGTCAAATTAAGCTAAAAGGACTTCGTGGAACTGGAATTCTACCTAATGAGACAATCATATTAACTTTCTGTTTGGAGTTCATTTAACAGACAGAAAGCATTTCTTTCTTTTAATATCCGTCTTATAAATGCTAAGTACTGCAGTATTATATTGCTTCCCTTTTCCTTCAATTACTCTTTTATAATAGATATTGATTCTAATTGCCAACAAAATTAATCTACCCTTAACTAAATTTATTCATCCATCACAAACTATTAGTTTGAGAAAATGAATTCTATTTATACATAATTGAGTAATAATCAAACGTAATGGGAATATGAAAATGCAACCAAAGACTTAGATTTTTTTTTCCTGCATTCTTTAACCTTTCTTTATAAGATGGTAGTTGCATCTATGTCAATTTTTCCTTTTTTCTTTTCAAGACCAACAAATTTGTTTAAACATGACCTGTATGCCAAATAATTGCTACATCTTTTTCTTTGGTTTTGGGTAGAGGTGTCAAAATGGGTAACTTGGGCAGGTTTGGGTTGGGTAAAATGGGTAATGGGTATAAGTGAGTCAACTCATTTATACCCATTTAATTAGATGGGTATAAATGGGTAAGTCAAAAAATGAATTGAGTAATCCAATTACCCATTTATAACTCATTTATTTTAACTTTTTGCAAACTCATTTAAATTCATTTTTGCAAACTAAGTTATCAATTTATACCACTCTTTGTACCCATCATTAGTTTTAAACATTTACTTATAATGTTCAATAAACTTAATTACCAATTTTTTTTCATTTATACTCTATGTCACAAAATTACCTATTATTTAAAAATTGAATAATACGAATATAAAAATTTGAATTAAATACTATAAAAATTAATATAAAAACTTAATCCAAAAATTTTGAAACCCTAACATTTTTTTCATATATAAATTTAAAATTTCATTTTATAAAGATAAGAAAATAGGCTAAAATTTATCATAAATTGGTAATGCTAAAAAATGAGCAAGTTAACAAACTAAGAAAAAATAAAATAATAAGATAAAACCAACAAATAATAATAATAATAATAATAATAATAATAATAATAATGTTAACATCATGACAAAATGAAAATTTTGAAAAAAAAAGGTAGGGGAAAAGAAGAGACTTGGGGGGAAGAGAATTTAATAAATGGGTATTATTGGGTAACCCATTTATACCCATATGCAAAAATTTAAGATACCCATACACATCTATTCATGGACGGGTATGGATAAATCTAATTAAGTGAGTTGATTTGCCACCTTTAGTTTTGGGATAAGCCTTGACACGCATAAATATTACTAAATTCCCCTCTCTTTCTCCTTCTCTTCTCTTTTTTTTTTTTTTTAACAAAAGTATTTTTATTTTATTCCTTCAAAAGAGGGGCCATGGAGGAGGGCAACGGCCATACCTCCCAGCAGTACAGCAGAGCCTAGCATTTTCTAAGAGAAGGGAGACCGATTCTATCCGGTCTAAACACTCCTCGGGCAAATGAAGACTAGTGCATAAAATCATATTATTTAATATTTATCTGCCAGTATACACACGCAACCAGGGACAGATAAATTATACTAGGCATTTGAATTAAGGTAGGCACACCAGCTACCACTCTTGGTTATCAACCCAATATTGCCTATACACGTATATTTGCACTCACATATATATAAAAATTAATTTCTACATGGTAAAAAAATGTAAATATTAAGGTGATTTTATATTTCAAATGTAGTCAGAAAATTGGTTTTGCCTCTGAATATGTCCTATCTTAATGCCCTTTTTATTCATGCGATTTATCAATTCTTTTAAATTTTAACTACTTTCAGTTAGATGAGGATATCTCTCAAGTTCTCAACCCTAGAATGCCCAGTGCAATTTTTTACCGTCAAATGTCAATCACTGAGAAACCATCCTCGAACCATCACTGCTGCAAAACTAAGTGCTAATACTTAATTGAATTGGTAAACTTTTTACAATAAATTAGTAAACGGTTGAGGAAAATCTACCTCAATATCTGGAGTAAGCATGCTCTATTAGCATATGAGATCATTACAATTGTTAAATGTGTTTATTAAGAATTATGATTTTGGTTAAATTTTTTTATGCTGTAGACTTTGACTCTAACAACCAAAATTATTCTTTAAAAAAAAAAAGGACCTGCAAGGAAATGAAAAGTAGGAGAGGGTATAAACGTCCAACAGTAGAAGACTGGAACTCCCATCCTTTGCTGCCATGTTTCAGGAGGTGAAACGGTAAAGAATAAACAGAAGAGAATAAATGAAGGACTAGTAACAGAACTGAAAAATTGAAACTGAATATTGATTGATTAAACGCCAACTTTCAACTCTACCAAAATTTATTACTCATTTTTTGTAACTGATTTTATCCATTCTCATAAAACCCAAAACCAAAAAAGAACAAAAAGGTTACGCTTTTCTGCAAAAGTCCATGGCTACGCTAAGACTTCCGGATGTTGTTCCTTCTCCAAGACAAGACTGTGAAAGACTCAGAAAAGCCTTCCAAGGTCTATTTAATCTCTTCCTTTTCCTTTTTTGTTCTGTTTCTTCTTAATCTAAATTCTGTGGCTTTTGTTTTCTTTTCGTTTCTCTTTTGCATTTAGTAGCACAAACACCTCCTGGTACTACTACATGTTTGAATGTAGTTTTGTGCTGTTCATGTATTCTGGATTCATGGTTAGGCCTGGGAACCGACGAAAAGGCAGTCATAAAGGTGTTGGGACATAGAAATGCAAGGCAGAGGAGGATAATCGGAGAAACTTATCAGCAGCTTTACAATAAGTGCCTCATTGATGATCTAAATGCTGAATTGTCTGGTGACTTCAGGGTAACTTTCAGAATTCCCTTTTAATTGCTGGTGATAATAAGATTTTCAGTACCTAAAGGGATAACGCAGACTCTTCTACACTTTTTATGAATTAGTACTAAACATTGCTAATTTAGTTGGTATTTCCGGTAGGAAGTCAGGTGCTGATTAGTTCAAGTTAAGTTCAAGAAGCTCAACACTTAGTTTACTTGCCTGATATGGAAACTATCTAACTAATTATTATAATATCAACTGACAGAAAGCTGTTATCCTGTGGATTTATGATCCTCCTGAAAGAGATGCAAGGCTGGCAAATGAAGCCTTGAATTCCAGGAGGAAAGGTGTCCATGAACTGCAAGTAATTGTTGAGATAGCTTGTGCATCATCTCCTCACCATTTGATTGCTGTAAGACAAGCATATTCAATTCTATTCGACAGTTCACTTGAAGAAGACATCATATCAAATGTTCCAATGCCTCTTCAAAAGGTAAATTTAAGCCCTCATATAGACATTCGTGGAACTAAACATAATTATGTTGTCCTTTTAACTGATCATCATGAATGCATTTTGGCAAATTTTTGCTGATTTTTTCCCAGTTGAATCTTTCATTTTCTAGAGTTGGCTTTTAGGGTGAATACTACTAATTTTTTATTGGTTTTCCTCAAGTTTAAGACTCTTTGTAATGCGTTTCAGAATGCTTACAGCCTAGAATTTGATAGCTCAATATTCATCCATTTCTAGCTCTCAGAAATATATTGTTATTCTGGAATATGGTGTTTCAGAAGTTATAACTAATAAATGCACATTTCATCAGGTTTTGGTTAGTTTAGTCAGTTCCTATAGATATGACAAGAATTTAGTTGATTCTGCTATTGCCAATTCTGAAGCTGCCAAGCTATATGAAGTTATCAAGACGAAGAAATTAGATCACGATGATTTTCTGTCCATCCTTAGCACCAGAAATGTTTTCCAGCTGAAAGAAACTTTCCTGCATTACAAGAAAAACTATGGAAATTCCATAGATGAGGTTCAGTTCTGACTAAAAGAAGCTAATTATTTGACAAACACCTCCTAGTATTTTGCTTCCTAACTTTCCAGAACACTCTGTCAGGACATTTTGAATTGTGGCAAAGGCAATTTGGAATCCATTTTGAAGGTGGCCATTTGGTGCATAGACTCCCCTGAAAAACACTTTGCAGAGGTAACACAAAACTCAATGAGCTGGCAGCATTGTTTCTGATACAATTCCACTTAGTTCCCTATTAGACAGATTATAAGACTCGGTAGAATGTTGAGTTTGTGGAGTTTAATTTTTGCACTCCGTCCCTCTTAAGGTAATTTGCTCTTGGAAATATTCAACCCATAAGCCAGTGACATTCGATTGATGGCTAAATTGGACAAGTTAGTCCTGCTTGGCAATGTAGATTGTAGGCAATTTAACTGGTACTGCGTGCTTCATTCTCACATCCTAATGTACTAAACCCTCCTAAACTTTATCCTTAGTTGCGCCTTACCCTCTGAACTTATTAAATAAGCACTTTGTCCCCCTATTTAACATTTTAAGACAAAAGTGCCCTTTATATTTTATTTTATTTCATTTTTGTTTATTCATTCCCTTATTTTTCCTTTTCCATTACTTTCTTTTATTTTTTCGTTTACTATTTTCTTTTATTTTTTCACTTCTCTTATGTCACTATTTTATTTCACTTACCTACCAGTATTACTAATTTGTATGTTTATTATAATATTTTAATTATCTTTTACTTATAATTTTATTCTTTTTTATTTAATTACACTATTAGAAAATTCAAGACAAATTAAATAGCATAAAAAATTAATATATGTCTATCATAATCAAAAAGTGTATATTTTAGCAATTTGACTATTTCAAAAAATATTAACATAAGTGCATAGTTGATTGACCACTATGTTATTACAATTCGAATTTGTTGCTATTGTTATTAAAAATTAATTTATTTTAAGCTCTAAATATGCTGATTTAAATAATATATGAAATAATTTATGCGTATAGATAATATATATTTTGTTATAGCATAGACTTTATGATAATTATTATTTTCAATAACAAAAAACTAAAAAGGATAGAAATAAATAAAAGATAAGTTTAAGAAAATTAAAATTAATATATGGATAATAGTAGCAAAGAGAAAAACTAGTTGATCACATAAGAGAAGGAGAAAAATTTTAAAAACATGAAAAGGAAAATTAGAAAGGGGTGAAAAAGAAAAAAGAAATAAAATAATAATTAATATGGAAGAGGTACTTTTGTCCTAAAATATAAAATAGGGGGCAAATGCCTATTTATTGAGTTGAGAGAGTTAAAATGCAATTAAGGATAAAGTTTGGTGGGGGTTTAGTGCATTTAACCCATTTATAAATTAGTAAAAACTTTTTGTGGAACTATAAAAAATAAATGATACTACTGAATACTTGATAATCTACATGATTTTTCTATTTTCTATTTGTAATCCCATATTTTGATTTGAAAATTTCAGGTGATTAGAGCTTCCATTGTTGGGCTTGGGACTGATGAGGATTCTCTGACTAGGGTGATAGTAACTCGAGCAGAGATAGATATGATGAAAGTTAAGGGAGAATATTTCAACACCAACAAAACCAATCTTGATAGTGCAGTTATTGGTGACACTTCAGGGGATTATCAAGATTTCCTCATGACCTTACTTGGAACAAATGTCTAAATTGTTGCATATGGCAAGGATCCTATCCTCTATTCATATGAATGTATGATTGCAATCAAATGTTAGGCGAATATTGATTGGAAAGTAGGATTTTAAGAACATTGATTTTTACAAGTATATTAGGTAGGTGAAGTTACTTGAATAAAACTATGTTTGATTTCTATTTAGAAATTCCAAATTACTAGAATAGGCTATTTCTAGCTAAATAGTCACTTTTCATCATAGAACTCAATCTTTTCCTGCTTCAACTAAATCAAAGAACAAGGTGTCAGACTACTTAGGTGGTTCTTAAAAATCTAGAGTACAGTTATTCTATTCACCAAAACTTTTCACAAGAGTGTAGTTCATATCTCAATTAGACAGTTCCTTAGTTGTAGGATAAACTAGAATGGATATTGAAGAAGGGTAAGGACAAGTGTCCTTAAACTAGTTCTTGGGGTTGACAAGGGTTTACTTGTCAATTTTTGTTAAAAAGTTATGACACTTGTCAAGAGGGTATATAGGTGTTGAGGAAGGCTAAATGTGACACCTTAGCAAATGACCTCGAGTTCGAGGTCTTGTGTCTGCATGAGACACTATTCACTAACAATGGATGTACCTAACTTGCCTATCAGGGAGCTAGTATAAAGGCAAGATCAAGCAATAAAAGGGGGGCTAGTAACAATTTTTAGTCTCTCCATCTATACTATTCCATATTTAATTATTTTCAACACTCTATACTGATTTAAGCATCAATGCTTGTTACAGGGAATTAGCCTTGTCATTTGCTTTATAGATTTAGAAATCAGCAAAGCAAATAAGTGATCTTCAAGACGCCTTTCTTTTGGAATCGTGACTTCCATTTTCTCCCACTTCTCAACATATAAAATTGGCACTATCTATAGGAAACCACAAACATTCTTTCCCAGTTGAATTTCTCCTGTTAACTTTAACTAATAATTTGCAATGTGGAAAATGAAGCAATCTAGAAGACACCAAGGCTCAACTAGTTCTATCTTTTCCCACCAGAAATAAGGATAAAGGAGTAGACAACTTCATGTAGACTCAGTTGGAGATAAAAATACAAGAAGAAAGTCATCAACTTCCATCATCGGTAGAAATGAGTTAATTTTTGGCCTAGAATTTTCATCTCATCTAGCAACTGGTACAACAATAGTAACAATAGTAGTAACAAATGCCCAAGAAGGACACGAGTGACAACAAAAAGCCAATGTATTCTCCCCTACATCTAGATGAAAGCTCAGATGAAGAATCTAGCCCAGAAAATAGATCATTGAAGCGATATGAGACCATATCATCATATAGTGGATTTGTCGCTTGAGGAAAGTGGTACCAATCATTGAAGATGAGGATGATCAGGTCTTGGGAAGCTCAGGAAGCTTGTATTACCTCAACAAAAATTCATTCACTAAAGAGATCCAGAAGTATCCACTTCCTCTAGGGCTTACATTACCCCACCTTGAGATGTATGATGCCACTATTGATCCTAATAAGCATATGAGTCCATTTGTAACTTGCATGCAATTGTAGAATTCCTCAGATGCCATGCAAGGCATTTCTAACTACGTTGATGGGGAATGCAAGGTTGTGGTATCACGATCTCTTCGCACACTCTATAAAAGTTTTCAAGCAATTGGCCACTAAGTTGACATGTGCATTCATCTCCCGCATGCCTTTCTTCAAGAACTCAGAGCAACCCATGAATGTCAAACAAAGACTTGGGGGGCCTTTTCTTGCATATCCAAAAGTTCAAATATGAAAGAATCGAGGTCATGGGCAAAGACGAAAAAAATAATGACTTTATTTATGCATCATGGATTGCAGTCGAGAGAGCTTTACACCAAGTTTGCTAGGTGACCTACCCTTATCGTGCAAGAAATGCTCCATTGAGTTCATGACTATGCAAAAATTGAGGAAGCTAATAGGTCGAAGAGAGATTTGGAAAGAGCACATGATGACACGTGAAAGAAAGACCAATCGCAAAAGGGGAAAAGTGATACCAATGGTAGCAAAAGTTTGGATTTGACTGATTGGGGAAGGGAAAAAAGTTGCAGGACAATGATCTTACCTTTCTCACAACTAGCAGGTTGCAGATCTTAGCATCGAGAATGAAGGAATTCTCAGAAAACCTAATCATATAATAGGACCTATAGAAAAGTTCAATAAGAGCTTGTATTGTGCTTTTTATAGGGATATGACCTATCTTACTAATGATTGCAACAATCTCAAGAGGGAGATTAAATTTCAAATCAAATAGGGAAATTTGAAGCAATTTGTACAACAAGCTAGGGATGCAAGCTACCAAAGAGATTATCGTGTAGGTTGTGGATGATATCGACTTGATCAAGTAGGATACCACACCAGTTGTGAAGGACAATATGGACTTGATAACCAAGTCCAGTAGATAGATGATGTGGCTAACTTGGCAAGTGTAATAAAAAAAATCTCTTGGGGCTTGCCCACCATTCTACAAGATCATTGCCCACAACTGCAGAAGTTCCTACTGATGGAGACAGTGCTTTGGCTCTAAGTGCATCTCTTTGCAGTTAGGCAGTCCGAGAGCTTGGAGAGTAGATGAGGCTTACGATGTGTGAGGAGATCATTTTCAAACCCCAAAGATCCCATCCCAATGTTACTAAAACGCCATAAAGCCTTAGTCATTCACATGCTCACAACAATTACAGAGTAAATAAAGTACTCATTGATTGTGAAAGCTTGGTAGATATACTATTTTCAAAGGCATTTTAGGAACTCTGTCCAAGCAAGTTAGCTCATCCTAGTATGAACTCTATTCATTGGGTTCAATAGAGAATTAGTTCAAGCAAAAGAAAGCCATATCCATGCAAGGTACAATGGGTTAGGCCCCTAGAAGTTTGATAGTACCCATAACATTCGTGTTGGTGAACATACCTTCTACCTACAATGATATTATGGAAAGATTGACCCTAAATGCAGTATGAGCTGCGATCCCTATTTCTGTTGAAACTGCAGTGGTAAATAGAAACATGATAATAGTTTGACAATTTTATTTTGCTAATTTGAAAGAAAAATAGCAGCTACGATAGAGATATTAGTAGTTGAAAAGCTTGAGTCTCAAGAAATGGACTCGAAGAAGCTGAGCTTCGAGAAGGAGGTCAAGGAAAAAGTCTTGTGGCCAAAAAATCAAACAAAACAGTGAGACTAGGCAATAGCCTACCTGATGAGGTAAAAACTATTTATATCAGCTTTTGATTAAGTACAGAGATGTATGTTCTTGGACTGCAAAGGATATAAAAAGAATTTTGAGAGAAAATAATGATTCACAAGCTCAATGTGGATAAAAATCTCAAACCAATCAAACAAAAGAAAAGAGATTTTGGACCTGAGGGAGAGGTCATCAACAGGGGGTTGATAAGCTTCTTGATGCCGATATCATCAAAGAAGTACTATATCCAACCTGGTTCACTAGCATAGTATTAGTGAAAAAGCTAGATGCCACCTTGAAGATGCACGTTCACTTCATAGATCTCAACAAAGTAAGTCATAAAGACTTCTGTCCTCTACCTAGAATTGATAGCCTAGTGGACTTGCCATTAGGGTTCGAAGTCTTTGTTTTTCTTAATGTGTACAAAGGATACCATCAAATTGGAAAAAAAAAAAACATGCAGAATACTCAATTACTTATACTCATGACATAAAAAAATGAAATACACTAAAATTTTTCATTTTTGGGGTTCAGTTTTTTTTCTACATTATAATGACTATTCTATTTAAAAATCCTTTTTATATTTGTTATGTGTCCTTTTTCAATACTACCTATAAAATAACTATTTGAAGAATTCTCTTCATAATTTTGAGAAACTCAAAAATTTATAACTTAGCATTCTGCTTTTTGTTTTTTTTTTACTAACTTTGTCTTATATGTATGAAATTTTGCCGTTTTTATGCAATCTCCATAATTGAACCTTCACTAGATTTTTGTTACCAAGTTTTTGACTTTTAATGTATTAGTCAACTTACCTTATTTTAGTATTTATCCTCCTTTTGGTTGACCTCTTAGGTTTAGTACTGTTTTATATATATTTTGTTGAATATAGATAGTACTTAGTTTTAATTTAGACTCAAAAGAAGGATAAAATTACTATTAGTAATGGTTTTAGTTTCCTCATATTTGTCTTCAAACTCAATTTAGTTTGTATTCTATATTAGAACTTCACGAGAAAGATCTTTATTCAAATAAAAAAATTTTACGGTTGAATCTTGTAAATAAAGGTAGTATTCTTTTTAACTCCATAATTGATAATTAACAATATTTCTATGTAAACTATTTTATCTTACCAAGATATCAATGACACTGAGAACTTTTGATTTCACTGATATCAATTCTTCTTGCATCAACTGGATAGCAATAGTCCAAGTGATTGAATCAGCACACATCCTCACCTCAAATAGATCACTAAATGCCAGAAGATATCGACGTTTTTTGCTTTCAAATCCACATATACATATATAGAACTAAGTAAAATCAGTTTATTTGATCATTTCTTATATACATATCTTTTTTCTCCATAATCTTTCCTATTATTACACATTTATAGGGAATCAAAATGCAATCAATTATTAGTGATGATAACATTCCACTTGTTGACCACCTCTTGCTTCCATTTAAAAATTATGCCATTTCAAAATGCCTCAATTTGCCTAAATCAACAAGCATCTTTAGCAGGAGATTATCTATTTTACTGGATTCTCACTCCTACAACTCGCATCCAAGAAATCCCAGAATTTGAAAATATAAAGATTCCACCTTACTTTCCTTAGACAAATATACTACTACCCAAAACCATGTGGATACTAGTAGATACATGAGTATTTAATCCATAAACTCAATTTTCATACATTCATATTCTCCCTATACTCCTACTATATCAAGAAACTTAAAATCATTGTCTTGTTATTTTAGATATAATGGGTATAGTAATCGGCACTCTTTCAACAAGAGAAATTCAAGTGGAGCAACAAAGACTTCAATCAAGAGATTAAATAATTGTTAATCAAGAGTAAGAGACATTCAATATTGCTTAAAAAAAATAGAAAAATAAGAAGGGTGAATATACTAATATAATCTCTATTTGCTAACTATCCTACTAATTTCTTATTTAGGAAAATAACTATTATTATTCACTTTACAAAATGAATTTCAGATTATTGAAGGAATTCAAATCACATCAACAACAGAGCCATCAGTTATCTTCGCTATAAGAATGAGAGCTACAGCAAAAGAAAAAGTGTAGTTCCTTTTTAGTTTTTCTTTTACACACTATTTAACTACATAATATTAGTTTATATTAGTTTATGTATTTCTATCTTCCTATTCTTCAATATGCAGATCTTACGGGGGGAGGGTTGGGTTGGGTGGTACGGGGGGAGGGAGTGTAAGCAAGAGGTCTCGGGTTCGAGTCCTCCCGCTTACACAAAAAAAAAAAAAAATATGCAGATCTTACTTTGGTAACACAGCCCTCATTCGTCATCATAATATAGTCTAAAGTTCATGAAGCAATGGAACTCACTCATTTGTATTTACATGGTCAAATTCATTCTTTGTATTACATATATAGAAGTATGCTTACTTTTCATCAATATAAAAGACACTGAATAATTTTAAGCATAAAAATTATTACAAGTTGTACAATAATATACCCACTTTTTCTTTGGTATTTAAGTTCATGTTTAGCTATAGTACATGTTTGGATTTTGTTTTCATATTTTGCTAAAGTTTATGCCTAGAATTATGAATGAACTTTCTATATTTTGTTAGTAACATTTACTTGGTTATTTGATAATATTAATTTGAGCAAGTTATTTTCCACTTTTGCTTTTTTAATCATGATTAACCAGCCATTAATTGTGATAATCTTAAGGTGTTAAGTTTGTAATGAAAATTGAGATTTAACATTAATTCAAAAAAGTGATAAATATAGGGAGTATACTCATGAGAGTAGAGATGCACCTTTGTGATTTTTTTTCCAATTCCAATAGATGCAAAATGACTTATGAGGATTTCAGTTTGGCCAACCTCTACTTGAAATAACAATAGCAAATACTCTAAAGCAACTACTAATAACTAGACCAAAGTATCTGATAAGGGCCAACCTCTACTTCTTTTTTTTATCCATTTAAACCCCGTTCACAGCGTAGGGATGCCAACCCCTACTTTATTAAGCAATAAAACAAGTACAACAATTTCAAGGGTCCAATCCTAGTCTCAATAGCATACGTTCAAACTTTGTCTACTAGCGTCCTTACAAAAGGAACGCCTCTAGCATCTAAAGCCATCGTACCTCTAACAGCCGAAGGGAGATTGGAAATATCCTCAAAAACTCTATCTGAATGTAAACAGAGAGAAGCTAATTTATCGGCAGCTAAATTAGCCTCACGAAAAATATGCACCATGAGATCGAAAAATACGACAATAACCTCCTGATTTTCCTTAATACTACACAAAACGGTCATTTGGCTAATTTCTGTGACAAGAGCAAACTAGTAAGCACCAGGGAATCCATCTCAACCTGCAAGGGCCCAACCCTTCTCTCCTTACATACAAGTGGGCCATGCAGCAACAAACAAGCTTCTGCGTACCTACACTGCCATTGAGGTAACAAAGGCTTTAAGGTCTTAGCTAATATGCTTAGAAGCTGTCTTTCCAAAGTCATCTCACCATGTCAATCTGCTTTCATCCCTGGGCATTGTATCACTGATAATATCCTAATTGCTTATGAAATCAATCATTCCCTTAAACTGAAGTCTTGTGGGCAGGAGAGATCTATGTCCGTTAAATTGGACATGAGCAAAGCATTTGATAAGGTCGAATGGCTTTTTCTGCGACATATGATGTTAGCTTTAGGTTTTCATTCCAATTTTGTGGACACTGTTTTCCGATGCATTTCTATTGTGTCTTATACGTTCTTTTTGAATAGGTCCCCACTTGGGAACCTACAACCCCACCGAGGTATCAAACAAGGGGATCCATTATCTCCCTACTTATTCTTGATCTGCGCCGAGGGCTTTTCTTGATTATTGCAGGAAGCCGAGCGTTGCGGAAGCATCTCAGGTTTCCGGATAGGCTCACGTGGACCGACACTATCTCACTTATTTTTTGCAGATGACACCTTATTATTCGGAAAGGCGTCATTGCAGGAAGCTCAGCACATACGGACAATCCTTGACCTTTATAAAGCAGCTTCAGGTCAAGAGGTTAATTTTGATAAATCAGCAGTGGTTTTTAGTAAAAACACAGACCCCACAGTTCGTCGAAGTATCACACAACTCCTTAACATTATGGAGGTTCCCACTCATGACCAATACCTTGGCCTTCCTACCGTTGTTGGTCGTTCTACGTCTGAAGTTTTCTCATCTGTAAAGGAGAGGATCTGGCAGAAGATACATGGATGGAATGAACAACGTCTCTCAAAGGCAGGTAAGGAAATCATGATCAAGGCTATTGTCCAGGCTATTCCAACATACTCAATGTCCTGTTTCAAGTACCCGGACTCCTTGCTTTCCGATATTCAATCTATGATCAGTAACTTTTGGTGGGGTGATGGTGCTAAGCGAAAGCCAATTCATTGGGTAAGTTGGGATAGAATGTGCTTGTCCACAAATGATGGTGGCACGGGCTTCAGACAGCTCAAGGCTTTCAATTTAGCTTTACTGGCTAAACAGGCGTGGCACATCGCAACCCAACCATCTACTTTTCTTCATCGGGTCTTTAAAGCTAAATATTTTCCAACAAAGGACTTTTTTCAAGACGAGTCTACGTCTAGGCCTTCCTTTACTTGGAGGGGTTTGTGCGCTGTTCGCAGATATCTACTCTCTGGTAGCAAATGGCGTGTTGGAAATGGGTTACATATCAAAATTTGGAAAGATAGGTGGATTCCACGCCCTTCTATTTTCAAAATTGTATCACCTTCCGATGCGCTGCCGGAAGACTCCACTGTGGATTGTCTAATTGACAAAGATAGCGGGAAATGAAAATTTGAGTAGCTTCAGGAGCTTTTTTGGCAGGATGAGATTGAGCTGGTTATGGGTATTCCATTGGGAGATAGTCGAAATCAAGATAAGCTCATCTAGCATTACTCTAACAATGGCTCCTTCACAATGAAAAGTGCCTACCACCTTATCAAAACACAATCTACAAACTGGCAAGATGTAGCTTCAGGGAGTAATGGCTCTATGAATGGTACTTGGCCTCGCTTGTGGAAGCTCAACATACCAAGTAAAGTCAAGATATTCCTATGGCGTATTTGCAAAGGTATTCTACCTACATCTTCCACGTTGAATAGCCGTGGCGTCTATCTTGACCCTACCTGCCTTTTATGTAAGGCCCCTGTTGAAGATGTTAATCACCTTTTCCTGTGCTGTCCGGTAGCAATTAAAGCTTGGGCCCTCAGCTTTCTTACGCTAAAGATAAGGTTGGACTCCGCCATTCAAGTTTCAACTTGGTTGCCTGGCCTTCTTCGTCTCTTGAAAAAGCGGGACATGGAATTGGTAGCCATAATTCTTTGGAACCTTTGGCGTAACCGAAATGGTGCTCTATTCGATGGTTCATATCGTGATCCACTCAGTCTAGTCTCCCTCTCTATCAATTACTTGCAGAGGTACCAGAAAGCCACCACATCTCTACACACTCCAATTCACACTGCCACTGCTCAATTTCACTGGAATAAGCCCCCTGCAGGTTTCCTTAAGGCCAACTTCGATGGTGTAGTTTTCTCCGACTATGGCTGCTCCGGTGTTGGAGTTGTTGTGCGGGATGAGTGGGGAAATTTTGTTGCAGGTACCTCTCACAAAATCTTCGGTATCTTTTCCCCTGAGGTCATCGAAGCCTATGCTGCAAAGAATGCAATTTCCTTACTACTTCAGTGGAAGGTGCCCAAGATTATTTTGGAGGGCGACTCTCTGAAGATCATTAACATGATTAAGCTTATGGAATCTGATGACTCAACCTACGGGATGCTATTAGACGATATCCTTTTTAGTTTACAGAATTTCGCCGCATGGGAGGCTAATTGGGTCCCATTTGCCTGCCCACTTATTAGCTAGGAATCACTACAAGAAATTGGTCATCAGTGACAACTTTTCTCTGTGACGAAAAAAAGTTGTCACAAAAGTGGATCCTTTATTGACGACTTTCTAACTCGTCACAAACCTCTAATGGGAGCCAAGATTTAGCAAGAGCAAGATTTAGCAAGAGCGCGGGAGTGTTTAGAACACACAATAGTGACGACATTAAGAACATCATCACTATTGCTTGGCCTATTTACAGACGACTTTTTGTTGTCGTCACTGATCACTAAAAAAAAAAGTTATTAGTGATAACATTTTGTAGTGATGACAATAGGTCGTCACAAAAGGAGCTTCTTTAGTCACGACACCTAAAGTTGTCACAATTGCATCAAAGCAACTAAATGTTTAGTGAGGGCCCGTTATTTTCGTCACAAACTACACTGCAAGAAATATGGTCATTAGTGACAACATTTTTGTCGTCACAAAACGTGGTTGTTTAGTGACGACAAGGAAAGTTGTCATAATTGCTCAAAACAACTAAGTCTTCAGTGACGACCTTGAAAAAGTTGTCACTAAAATGATCTATATAGTGACAACTTCTAATATCGTCACTGTCACTCTACCGATTCGGATTTAGTGACAAGATTTGATCGTCACTGTTTAAAGTACTTATTTCTAAGTCACTTTCATTAATTCTACTGTGCCACCCTAACTTTTGCGATTTAGCCCCAAATGTTGTAAAAAATTCCATTAATTCCATTATGATACCTTAACTTTTACAATTTAGCCCCATATGTAGTACACCGATTTCTTTAATTCTATTATTACTCCCTAACTTTTGTAATTTAGCCCCATATGTACCAATTTCATTAATTCTACTATGGAACTCTAACTTTTGCAATTTAACCCCCATATGTAATACATCAATTTTATTATTTCTATTATGGCAAACTAACTTTTACAATTTAGCCCCTATTTTTTTATTAGAAAATTGCGAATGGTATCTTGATAAACTATGCATAAATATTTTATAATTTTCTCAAACTTAAGTAATAATTTGTTATAAACTCTAAAGATATATCTTTCATTACAATAGTTATAAGGCAGACAGGTTTTTTTATCAATGGAATAAGAAATTTATGCCAGATTTATCCTTTGTACTACATGCCAAGTAGTATTAGCAAAGGAATAACAAAGTACTACAAAGTAATTAACAAAATAGCCTTCAGGGAGTGTAGTTTATGGGCAAATGAGCATTATCTATTCAAAGTACCAACTTTTTATGGGTATTTTATTCTCAAACATATAATTTATGATAAATTTATAAATGTTTGTAAGTAAAATTAAAAAAGTGTTACACTGATTTCTTACAAAACGAAAACTGGCAGGTTATCTTTTCAACATAAATTAAATTTTTTTAAAAAAAGAAATGGCCCATAAAGTACCAACTCTTTGTGGGTTTCCTCCATTACATGAACAAATATTCTGCTCTTTATGGGCATTTCACTCCAAATCATTTAATTTATGTTAAATACATAAATGTTTGTAGTAAAATTCAAAAAGTGTTGCACTAATATTTTTATGAAAGGAAAACTGGTAGGTTTTGTATTTAACATAAATTAAATATGTGAAAGCAAAAAAAAAAAAAGAAATTACCCATAAATCTATGTCTTGCAAATGTATACTAGTAAAATAGTTTCAAACAAAATTAAACATTAAAATAAATTGTAATTTATACACATTAAAATATTTGTAATTTATACACATTTTGCAACTACTACTTTGTGTTTTCTCTGTAATGAATTTTTTAACTATTGAGAACTTAAGTTTTGTCTTGCAAATCTATACTAGTACAATAGTTTTAAACAAAATTAAACATTAAAATAAATGTTTCAAAAAGAACAAAAGTACATTTATCACTTGCAGTAATGTAACAAAATTTTCTCAACCATTATCAATATTTTCATTAAAGTATTAAAAACTAGCAATTGACAATATTAAAAACTAGCAATTTAATTAGTGACGACTTTTCTTGTCATTATAATCTTGAATAAATTAGTGATAACATTATGTCATCACTAAATTTTCTTTGATTTTGACTTAACAATAATGTCTTATTAATAGCATTTGATTATTTTTAATGAAAGTCTGTTATAACCATAGAATTTGACTTTCGTTATTTTCAATTAATGATGTACTTTAGTGCTGCAATTATAAAAAATTGCAGGGCTAAAATATTTACAAATTATAAAAGTATATTTTCACTTATATGTAATTAACAAATTTTGCCACCTATATTGATGAAAATGTGTGTTTTTGTACTAAAAAATAAAGAATAATACTATAGCAATAAAATCTATGCTTCAAACCAAATTAAAAATAAAAAAAAGCATGATGATTGGTCTCACTACAAGAAATTTGATCATTAGTGACATTGGAGTGTTTGGATACAAAACTTATCCCAAATAATATTTCGCTTGCATCATAAACATATTTTCCAACCACCTTTTTATATTCCCAATCATCTTTTTATCTCACATACATCACATCACAAAAAATGCTACAGGAATTATTCCAAATAATATTTCAAATAATACCCTATCCAAACAATAGGATTCAATATTTCTCAGTGACGAAAAAAAATCGTCACAGAATGGGGTCCTTTAACCACAAGACAGCAAGTTGTCACAATTGAGTCAATGGAGCCAATACATCAGTGACGACCTTGCATTGTCGTCACAATTCGATTCCCGCTAGGAGTCATAGAGAGAGCGGGAACTGCAATAGTGACGACTTTCTAAAAGTTGTCAATATTAATGGCACTTTCTTTGACAACTTTAAAATAAATGTCACTGATAACATTGTATAGCCGTTAGTGACAACCTAGTCTTGTCACTGTTTGATTTAAAATATTTATTATTTTTTGCAGCTATTACTCCTAATTTTTTGTAATCATTATGTGTTCTCTAATGATTTTTAACTGTTATATACTTATGAGCCTCCTTGTTAATTTAATTTTCTTGTATATGTAATAACTTCATTAGAATAAAAATAATTGAATAAATAAATAATTCATTAGTGTAAATAAACTTGGGACTAGTTAACTTAGAATGATTATCAGTTAATTTGATATGAAAATTTGTGCCCAAGTTTTTTGGATATTGTTTGAGTTATGGGCGAAATCATCTCCACTAGAATTATTTTAGTTGTGAATACCATTACTTCATTTTTTTATTGTGCAAGATAAAGGTTTTCAGCGGAGTTGGTGGTGGAAACGGGTTTGAGAGATTGAGTTTGGGGACGAAGGTGAATGTTTTAATTAGCTATAGTGGTAGGAGTGGATCCCCTTCTTCATCCACCTCTTCCACCTAGATTAACCCATCTAACTCCACTTCCTTCAACCACCAAAACGGTGGTCCTGCTCCCCACCGCATCGCTACCGGAGCAAATAACTCCGACTCGATGCACTCCTGGTAGGAGTCCATATCAAAAGCCCGCACTCGAATCCATCTCCTCTCCACTCTTCTCCCCGAAACCTCCTCAGTTCTCTCGTTCCTTGCCGACTCTGACCGCCCTGCCCGATCCCTCCTCCTCTCTTCCGCCGCCTATTCTTCCATCTCATCTTCCCTCTCCTCCCCTTCATCCGGCTCCGACGATGACTCTCTTTGCCTGTGGCTATACGACACCTTCCTCTCCGCTGACCCCGAACTCCGCCTCGTTGTCCTCTGCTATATCCCTCTCCTCTCCTCCTTCTATCTATCCCGCATCCACTCCTCCTCTACCACATCCGCTATCTCCCCCACCCCTAATCTCACCGGCTTCAAAGCTATCCTTCTTGTCCTCTACTCATCTGAAGTCAAGGCTCATTCGGGTATACCCGTGCTCATTTCAATCCCTGATCTCTCTCAACCTTCTCTTTATCACTCCTCTCGAAATCCCCCTTCGAATAAATCGAACCCCATTAACAATAACCCCTCGTCTCGGCCTCTAGTCGACGTTCTATCGCCTCCTCTCGAACCCCAGATGGCGGTGAAGTCTAGTAAATGAGCTTCCATTGTAGGCATTGCCCTTGATTGTTATTATAAGCAGATCTCGCAAATGCCCAGTTGGTCAAAGCTTGATTTTTGCAAATTTTCGGCAGATTGGGCAAGTCAGGATTGTAAATCTGATTTCGATGATTTTACTACCCAAAAACCTGATAATTTTACTGAAAGTAGCCATGGGCTTTCGGGTGACTCGAGGGGTCACAATGAGATTGAGGATGTTGTGGAAGAAATTCGGCATTTACGAAGTGAGGGGAGGGATGACGAGTTGAGGTCACAGGGGGTGAGAATTCCGCTGCCATGGGAGTTATTACAGCCGGCATTGAGGACTTTGGGGCACTGCTTGCTAGGGCATTTGATTACAGAGGATGTGAAAGCAGCAACTTCAGTGGCAATAAGGAGCTTGTATGCTGGGCCTCCCATGACCTGAACCCGCAGGCCATTTTGGCGACTAGCAGTCTGATTTAGCTAGATAACAGGGCACGCGAGGCTGTTGCTGCAGCTGCAGCTGCCAGTGCTACCTCCAATGCTAATACACTTAGTAAGGCTAAAAAGCCTGAGATCCTTTTGGTTTTTAAGTGATATCAAAAGTGAATGAGATAATTTGCTTTAATTCTTGAATGTGAGTTTGTATGTGAGTAATGAGTAGCTTATTTTGAGCTTGGAACTCAGCCTGAAAGTTGTGTATCATTATTACTGTGATATGAATAGGTGTTCCAATTGCTTATATTTGGACTTAAAAAAAATATAAATAAATAAATCGAATGAATATGTAAGTTTTGATGATTATGTAGTGCTCTTGGAATTTGTAGTTGTAACGTAATTAGGTACAAGTATAGATTAGTATCAAAATTAAAAGAAGAAAACATATGTTTTATATGCAAACATTTTCTTTTAAGAACTACAGCTACCATTTTATTAATTGTCTTCGAGCTTATAATGCACATTATCATTTCGTAGGGACATCATTGGTTTGTTATTGTCTTGCAGCTCATTATGCTGATGCTATTGGTCCCTGCTATGGAATTCCCAATTATTGTGATGTTTGGGTAAGTATATACTCCTTTCTATCTATGTTAGACTTGTTTCAAATGGTTGGGTCTTGTCAACAAAGTTTCTGTAAAAGTGACAATTTTCACTTTGTTCTAGGAGACATTTGCATATAAACAAGCTACAAGTGGTCTCTGATTTGTGTTTGATTTTCCTGCCAATTAATGAATATGATAGGAGTAATTTTCTTTTCCTTCCTTTTGGAAGTTTTTGCATGGTTTAGTTGAGTTGTTTGTGTGAGAGTAATTGATTCAGCTTCCTTTTTTTTTGCATTATTGTTTGCTGACTTATTGGCCAAGAGGGCTCTCAATTAGTTTTAGGACCAAGAATTCCTTCTATAGTTTTCTAGTGCTAGTATTAGCTTCAAGTTAGCTTCTTAATGTCTCCTGCAGTCGACTGATTTTTGTTATTATTTGCAGCAATTGAACCTGTTGACAGAGGCTTCGGATTCGGGTTTGGGTCTAGGATACTACAATCTACCAATCAAGCTACCATTTTCGCTTGTGGTACCCTTATACTCTCTATCTCCTCTTTGCTTCTTTTTTTCTGTTATTTATAGCCAATCCAATTCACTATAAATTTATACTTTCTAAATCATCCTAAAAATTGAAATGTTGCTATACAGCTACTAAATGCACTATGTATATAATGCATATGTAGGTGCACAGTGGTTAATGTGATTTAATAGCTAAGACTAATTACTATGATTTTTTGGGTACTTTTTTGTGTTCTTGCTCCAGTTCATGACAATCTCAAATATGGCTGTGTTCCATTTTAGTGACGATATTGTTTCATGCATCATTGATAAGAAGTCATGTTGTCACTAAACTTAAAGCATTTATTGATGAGAAAAGTTGTCACAAAAACTCTTTATTCACTGACGACTTTTAACTCATCAGTGTATACTTTTACCGACGGGCATTCAGTGACGACCCTGTGATGACCGAAAAGTTGTCAGTAAAATCCATTAGTGATGACTTTTTACTTTTTTGTGACAAGAATAGATTGTCACTAAAGGTCAAATTTCTTGTAGTGAATGCTAGGTCTATTTTAGATATTTGTAGTTGGAGTTCTTCTCCACCACCTTTTCTTTCTTCCGCAATTTCGGCGGACTTTTCCTCACCTTAATGAATTTCTCTAGTTTTCTATTAAAAAAAAAGCTTCTGCCAAAATGACATCGCACTCCCTAAACTCTTTATAGTATGTAAACACTAATTTTTCTTCGTGAGTCCTAACCAAATCCTATCAGAGCACCTTTCTGGTTTTAGTAACTTGTTTCATGTAATTTCATAGAAGAAATGAGATTGTAGTTAATTTCATAATCACGAGAGTAGGTATGGTTTAACTACAAGTATAGTTGATTCACTACAAGAGTAGATTTCACATACATTAGAAAATTATGCCATAACTAGCCAAGATAATAACATTCACTTAACCGATAATTTCATTTGCAAGAGTAGTAAGGAATCCATACCTCTAGCAGTTTTTATTGTTATTTGTATTACTTTATCTCATATTTATAATATAGATTTACTTTCTTGTACTTATGATAGTCTAAATAATAAAAGAGTTAGAAAAATATCGACAATTGACAATCTTTCCTATGGATTCGACCTTTAATACCTTATTCTCAATCTTGACCTATATACATGTAGAAAATCGTGTGTAGGATATTTAGAAATTTATAAATGTAAAACTTGGTTGTGAAATGAGTTTAATTGTTATATGCATACCCCACACTTGTCATGTTTCATGATGCTCAATACTAATATGTCATTCTTAGGAAAAAAAACTCATGCTCTTGATCCTGTGAAATGACTTTTAAGAAGACGAAGGCACCATATTGGCTAGCACTATTGGTCGATGAATTTCTGCAAGCGCACAGGGTTGATCATAGTAATAAAATCACTCGAAACATTTCAGGGGTCGAATCCGTAGGGATGAGTTAATTATTCTACTTTAATTATTCTAAAATAACAAAATTTAAATTCAATGAGTGGTAATTTCTAACCAAAGAATAAAATAATAATCAATTAAAAAAAAGTAACAGTGAAAAAACAATAGACATGAGCTTAGAGTTTCAAATTTTAATTCAAAATTTCAACCAATTATCTAGTTAATTTCTCAATAAACCATGAATGCATCACACAATTATATTTTAGATTATCTTTTGATACATCTAAAGTGTGCCTAATTAAATCCTACATCTCTCTTGAGATTGTAAGTGTTCAATTAAACCCTTTAAGAACCTTGGTGATATAAGTGCATCATAAAAATCCTAACCTATTCTCATGATTAGATTAAGTATGTTTATCTATCTAGTGCACGATTGTATATCCCTTCTCAATTCAATAGAAACCCTGAGAGCATGTCTATGGTGGCCAATCACAAATATGTAATTAAATCCAGATAGATAAATCTAGGCAAAATGCAAGAAATTAAACTAAAAAAATGAATCAAATTCCTTCATAGAAACCCTAACCCGAAAAACAATTTAGTTGAACATGATTTGGAAATTATAACCACGAATTCAAAGAGTTGTTACAAAGATAAGAAAAAAAGTAAGAAAACTTCTCAGTTGCTTGCTCCAATTGTGACGACCCCATCTTCCCCTGAGGCGTATCCAAGGGTTTGGTATACCGCTTACCCAACTCTCGCCAAAACTCACTCACACACCACAAAATTTATGAAATAATAACCTCAATAATAAGAGTATTAACAATTACAACCTTAAATATATATAACCGTAGGTATTAAATGCCTATACAATTTTCTAAATACAGTCAAGGAGTTACACTTATAAAATAAAACCAAACAAGCTTGCTAGAGAGTTAAGGAGTGCCTATGCCAGCAACTAACAAAGTTTAGACAAAGTCTATGTCTTCTCCAATTCCTACTCTTACGTTCTTACACCTGTAAGGAAAACAAATTCCATAGAATGAGGTAGAAACCTAGTGAGGTTCCAAGAAAACAGGCAAATAAACTAGCAGGCATGATACTTTTAAGTCAAACCCGAATAGATCAGGACATAATGCATAGTAAAGCATGTAACCAGATAGATCATGTAATAGTGTACAGTAAAGAACACGTTCATCACAAAAGATATAGGTTGCTCTTAGGAGCAGGTTCCACGATAGCTTGTCCAGGGTCCGTTGACTCTCCGTCAGCCATGAAATTATAATGTTTATAGATCACTACTAAACGTCAATCTTCATTGATCAATCATCCCCATAGCGGGCTCGAACGCAGTCAAGTACTCAGGATTCGTCAATCTCCTCGACCAAACCCTTGCCAGCTCGATTCAACCAACTATCCCTGGGTTAGGCATATAGCCCCAACTATTCAAATATTCAGGATCTGAGTTTAAAGCCCTAGGTATTCAAGTATTCAAAAGTGGAGTCGTTGGCTGTCATCAAACGCTCATTCAAGTAATGATTGGAGACGTTAGCTGTTACCTAATGCTCCGTATTCAAGCATGTCACAAGTTCAAGTCATGAATTCAAGTCACGAGTAAATAGGTTAGGAACTTTATCCTTTACCCAAGGTTGCCCAACTTATCCGACCGCTCTAAGGCTGGTCTCAAGTAAGGGGGTCCAACGAGGGCTCAGTTTAGCCGTTACTGACCTACATTCATGTATATGCATGATTAACCCAAGTTTCCACTTATCCGACATCTTAGAAAAGTGTCCAAGAGCCCAGTTCAACCACTGTAAGAAGATATACAACCGGTTTACAATCATACACATGTACATGCAAGTTCACACGTAAGATCAAGTGTCTCAAATTCAAGGAGATCGAGTGTGAATAAGGACACATTCACCTAACCATGATCAAGTCACAAGTAAGCTTAGATTGTCACATTTTCAAGTATTTCAAGTATTTCAAATCAAAATACAGGTTACATGTCAATCAAATTACTTGTACATGCAAGAATAAGATATCAAAAGTTTAGTTAAGTTAGGTCAAGTGCAATAAAGTACACATTCGCCTAAGAAATGACAATCAAGTGCTTAGCAATTTCTTGCAATAAGTAACATGGAACATGCAGTTGGAACACTCATTACGACAACAAAGCATAAGTGCTCGCTTCAGGCGCAACTTCGGCTTCACTTCCAAGTCCTAGAATCAAATATATGTGTGACGACCCACTTCTCCCTAAGGCGAACCAGAGGGTTTGGCGGACCGCCTGCCCAACTCTCGCCGGGACACGAAGGCAAAAGCAAATAAAAGCTATTCACACGGTAAAAGAGTACTACTCACATTATATACATCGGCAAAAGAGTTCTATTTACAATCCCCAAAAGTAACTACTCATACCAGTACATCCTTATGATTATAACCAACACCAAAGAGTAAACCCTCAGAAGGGTCCTTGCACGGATCACTATAATAGAGAAAAAAACATATGAACTATTCGGTGATTACAAACAAAACCCAACTATACTAGTGATGGTGCCACAAATTTCCCCGCGTCGGCCCTGCTAAGAAAAACAAAACAAAAGGGGGTAAGCTAGAAGCTTAGTGACTAACCAGGGGTAAAAATATGATTTTTACATGTCAACATTTGCACAGTGAGAGCAAAGTAAAAGCAGAAAAGTAACACCACATAGTAAGGATACGGGTGGCTCCCAAACTAACTCATTTGTCGAGGTTGACCACTGGTTGACCCTTGAGATCCTGAGCCACACAGCTCGCTTCTCTTAAAGGATCCCAGATAGAGAGACCATGAGGCTCAGCTCAAGTCACGAGCAATAAATGCTCTAAAATATTTTGTTCAATCAATAAATGCTCTGGTTCAATCAATAAATGCTCTAGTACAAGCAATAAATGCTTTAGTGCAAGCAATAAATGCTTTGGTTCAAGCAATAAATGCTCTATAACAAATCACCAAATCATATTTCACAGGTATTAATAGCAACAAATGAGATTTAGATCGAGTGCAATAAAGTACACTCTCGCCTAAGTGCCATTCATAGTAAACTCATATTAGTATTGAGTTACACAGAAAAACCCTGATTACTCACCTAAAGAGCAAGTATAACGAGAGAAAGTACGGAAATGAATTCAAGTCGTCAGCTAGTGGGCCCCACCGGCTCCGTCTAGCCCGTCACCACCTGTAGCAGAAGGTTGAGCCATGTTATTACACAAAAAACTACTAAAGTGCGTAAATTAAGCAAAACGACAAAATTGGCACATGCATGTGCGGAGTCGGCAACCGGAAATGGAAACGGCCGGCAAACGGAAATGGGCATAGTTGCTTTTCCAAACTATTTTGATCATAAGTAGGGCTAGAAATGTTGGATTAAAATGTATGAGATACCGTTGTGAAGCTAAGAGGAAGGGCTACAATTTTCATGAAGACACATTAATCTCGATCTGAATGGAAGCAGGTCGAAATTATGGAAAACAGTACCAGAAGTTTGCACTTTAGGGTGACGGACAGGGTCTGTTTGCCGGACCATAACTCACAGCTCATACATCCAAATCAAGAAATTCTAAAGGCGTTGGAAAGCTATGTCATAATGCTAAAACTTTTGTGTTTTGACTAAAACCTGAATCAATACAAAGCAGGGTAAAAAATGGGTCCAAAGTTCCTGTCAGAACTGTCCAAATTCAAAGGCAGTTCTGACAACCGATTTTGGTTTGATAATAACTGTAGCTACGGAACTCGGATTTGGATGCACTTTATACCGTTTCGAAGCTAAGACCAAAATCTACATTTCTTATGAAGGGATCAACACCCAGTTCGCACGTTATCAATGTGAACAGAGCGCAGTCAGAAGTGAAATCAAGAAACGTCACTAATTCCACAGTTTTGTATAACTATTAGTGTTTTGGTCATAACTCAGGATCTACTGATCGGATTGGGCTGAAATTTTGCAGGCACAACAAAGACTTAAGAAGTTACAACTTTCAATTTTTGAAACGTCTGAATAAGCACGCAGCATAAAGAAAAATAGAACCCAAGTTTGGATTTGTGGACTGCCATGTTTCCAGTTTTGCCGGTTTTGAACTTTGCAAACACATGGTCCGTTGCTATGAGTCTTATACAAGTTTTCTAACCAATTATGTACCAAATAATACTACATATACCAGATCCTAAAAGACCTAGTAATGGTCTGAAATTTCCTCCTCAAATTACCAAATACCAACCATAATCTAGATTCTAGTTCTACTAGTTCTTTACCAACTTCAAAACACTAGCAAAGTACACACCAACCTTTCAAGTTCTAACTAAACCAAACCAATTTCCTCTTTACATTAGGGTTTCATAACCAAACCTGATTTTATTAAGAACCTACCATTCAAATGAGATAATCACACCAAAAGTTCCATTATCGAGTCTAATCACCAACCAAATCAACTAAGAAAACCTATAACAAGAAGCCCTAATTTCTCTTGGCTTGACCGAAATTTAAGTAGCAAAATATCACCAAGATGAACCATTAAACTCCATACAATCACCATCTATATCATTTAAGATCATAAAAACAACAAAAAGCATCACTTTTCATGGATTCAAGACTTAATCACTAAAAACCAACTTTCAAAGAGGATGATTTACCTTTAATTGAAGCTTTGTAGATGATCAAACCACTATAATCAAGTGCCAAGGTTGTTGTTCTAGGCTCCAAGATCAAGTTTAATGGACAAAAGTTGGTGCACCAAAGGAATTTTCTTCTCTCTTTTCTCTCCAAATTTTCGGCCCTCTCTCACTCTCTTTCTTTCTTATTTTTGTTGCTTAATAACTTGGTTTTCTCTTAAATCTTCTAGATATAAGCTTAGTCATAAGACATTAGAAGATATTTTCTTAACATCCAATCACATAAAAGTTCCCATTTTGCTCCTTTAACCCTTACACTTCAACTTACTTTTTATTCAACTCTTGCCCTTGAACATTTGAACTCCTTACAATTTACTCCATAGGATTTAAACTTAATCTAATGCAAACTAATAAATCTTACTTAATTGCTTCACTAATCACCCTTCTGTACTAATCACCTATACTTAAACATACTTTATCCCACATAAAAGCAACTAAACCACAATCTTTTTACATTAGCTCAATTAAGGGTTTTAAACCCAACTTAAGGTTGTTCAATTAGCAAAACACTAGGGAATTTACTAGTGTAAGACTTTGTAGCTTTCTAATCCTACTTAACATTTATAAAAGAAATCAAATCCGGTATCTACTCATACGGAAACATACATTAGCATACATAATATTTACTACCACATAAACTTATGATTAATAAGTAAACTAGGGTTTTGTGTAAAAATATCAAAGGTGTAAATCCATTAGGGTTTTAATAAAATTCCAAATTAAGGTTTTTCGATTCTAAAAGCAAAATCACTTGTAAAGAATTACCATCATTCTTAAAATCAAATTTTATAGCAAAATTTAGCACTAATAATCCTTATTCAAAATTAAGGATGAATCGGGATCTCACAACCTCCCCCTCTTAGAAGAATTTCGTCCTCGAAATTCATACCTTCGGTATCCCTGATCGGCCTAGAAATGGTTCCCTTTGTCCTGATTTATTTCCTTCCCTCGACTTCTGAGGGCACTGAGCAACTAGGTGTTCATTGCTACCACATCGAAAACATCGCCGATTTTTCTCTTTCTTCCAACAGATATCTTCCGTATGGTTAGTGGCCACACAGACATCTCATACTCTTCTGGTTCTGAACATCGATTCCCCGTGTGAGACACCACTTTGGAGTCCTTTTCCTGCATGATCTTCCCTTGTTTTACCTTGATTCGGAATCCCCACTGGTCGTGTACCATTGGCTTCCTTACTCCTCTTCTAGGTGGCTCGCTTCCCGAGATTTGCCCACCAGTGTAGGTATAGGTGTCAGATGGTGTTTTCTTCTTGTCACGGAAAGCTTTCACTTGACTTCTTGCCGTCTCTATTCGTTGTGCCTTTTCCAGGGTCTGGCTGAATGTATCCAACTGGGCAGCTGCCAGTGCCTCTTGTATTTCCACGTTTAACCCCTGGACAAACCGACGAATTCTCTTTCGGTCTGTTAGTACTAACTCTGGAGCAAAACGAGAGAGTTTGGTAAATTGTGTCTCGTACTCTGCCACACTTAACGGCCCTTGACGTAGGCGGATAAAGTCCTCTTCCCACCTTTCTTGAACAATCGGTGGCAATTACTTCTCGTTAAACTCACGGGTCAAATTGATCCAAGTCCGGGGGGTCTGCTCTCGTTCCCACTTAGCCTTTATTACATTCCACCATACTCGGGTTGGTCCCTCAAATTGGAAGACAGCAAAAGATACCTGCCGTTCCTCTGGATACCCGAGCGTAGCGAATATATCCATCATGCGGTCCATCCATCCCTCAGCTACGTCAGGTCTAGGTCCACCTACGAATTTCGGGGGTGCAAATTTTTGGAACCGTTCTAAGGCACGGTCCACTCTCTCGTGATTGCCCGGATTATTTTCAGGGTTTTCGGCATTATTCCCATGACCCTGACCCTGTTGGTCCACCATTCGTGCCAGCAAATCTGTCATCTGTTGTATAGCTGTAGCTACTTGGTTATCGGTTTGGTGGGTTGCATTTTCATTTTCTATCCTTTCGAGTTCTAGTCTCCGTCCACTACCTTTTCCTCGGCCTCGGTCTCGTACCCTACCTCCACCTCGGCCACCGACTTCCATTTGTTTTGAAACTTTGCCGTATAAAATACCATATAAAACACACTAAATGATCAAAATTTTTGGACATGCATATACAGGTTTACGCCAAAGATAGGCACAAATTAGCCAAAATGCAGTTAGTACCAAAACATTGAACACATTGATTTCAAAAAAAATCAACAGGATAACAAAGTAATTCAAGTCAACGGCCCTAATGCAACTCCCCTGCGGAACCCACGTAATCCACAAGCACCGCCCCGGCGACCCTAGGGTGCAAACCTAAAGAATAGGTCCAAATAACTAACTTCAACATTAAGTAAGAACCAAGTCAATTCACACTGGGACTAGCCATATCCAAGTGCAATCAATTCAATCCCCACTTTGCCTTATGGAAAAATTATAAAAGTCCAATATCAAAATCCTAGCATTCAATATTTACCTTAATAGTCAAGTACCCCACAGTCCAGCATTCTAAACGTTGAAACTTCAGATGCACTACAAAGATCTGAATCCAACGCTGTGATACCAACTGTGACGGCCCCACCTTCTCCTAAGGCAAACCAGAGGGTTCGGCGGACCGCCTGTCCAGCTCTCGCCGGGAATCGAAGGCAAAAGCAATAAAAGCTATTCACACGGTAAAAGAGTACTACTCACATTATATACATCGGCAAAAGAGTTCTATTTACAATCCCCAAAAGTAACTACTCATACCAGTACATCCTTATGATTATAACCAACACCAAAGAGTAAACCCTCAGAAGGGTCCTTGCACGGATCACTATAATAGAGAAAAAAACATATGAACTATTCGGTGATTACAAACAAAACCCAACTATACTAGTGATGGTGCCACAAATTTCCCCGTGTCGGCCCTGCTAAGGAAAACAAAAGAAAATGGGTAAGCTAGAAACTTAGTGACTAACCAGGGGTAAAAATATGATTTTTACATGTCAACATTTGCACAGTGAGAGCAAAGCAAAAGCAGAAAAGTAACACCACATAGTAAGGATACGGGTGGCTCCCAAGCCAACTCATTTGTCGAGGTTGACCACTGGTTGACCCTTGAGATCCTGAGCCACACAGCTTGCTTCTCTTAAAGGATCCCAGATAGAGAGACCATGAGGCTCAGCTCAAGTCACGAGCAATAAATGCTCTAAAATATTTTGTTCAAGCAATAAATGCTCTGGTTCAAGCAATAAATATTCTGATTCAAGCAATAAATGCTCTAGTGCAAGCAATAAATACTCTGGTTCAAGCAATAAATGTTCTATAACAAATCACCAAATCATATTTCACAGGTATTAATAGCAACTAATGGGATTTAGATCGAGTGCGATAAATTATACTCTCGCCTAAGTGCCCATTCATATTAAACTCATATTAGTATTGAGTTACACAGAAAAACCCTGATTACTCACCTAAAGAGCAAGTATAACAAGAGAAAGTACGGAAATGAATTCAAATCGTCAGCTAGTGGGTCCCACCGGCTCCGTCTAGCCCGTCACCGCCTGTAGCAGAAGGTTGAGCCATATTATCACACAAACAACTACTAAAGTGTGTAAATTAAGCAAAACAGTAAAATTGGCACATGCATGTGCGGAATCGGCAACCAGAAATGGAAACGGCCGGCAAACGGAAATAGGCATAGTTGCTTTTCCAAACTGTTTTGATCATAAGTTGGGTTAGAAATGTCGGATTAAAATGTATGAGATGCCGTTGTGAAGCTAAGAGGAAGGGCTACAATTTTCATGAAGACACATTAATCTCGATCTGAATGGAAGTAGGTCGAAATTATGGAAAATAGTACCAGAAGTTTGCACTTTAGGGTGACGGACAGGGTCTGTTTGCCGGACCATAACTCACAGCTCATACATCCAAATCAAGAAATTCTAAAGGCTTTGGAAAGCTATGTCATAATGCTAAAACTTTTGTGTTTTGACCAAAACCTAAATCAATACAAAGCAGGGTGAAAAATGGGTCCAAAGTTCCTGTCAGAACTGTCCAAATTCAAAGGCAGTTCTGACAACCGATCTTGGTTTGATAATAACTATAGCTAAGGAACTCGGATTTGGATGCACTTTATATCGTTTTGAAGCTAAGACCAAGATCTACATTTCTTATGAAGGGAGCAACACCCAGTTCGCACGTTATCAATGTGAAATGAGCGCGGTCAGAAGTGAAATCAAGAAACGTCACTAATTCCACAGTTTTGTATAACTATTAGTGTTTTGGTCATAACTCAGGATCTACTGATAGGATTGGGGTGAAATTTTGTAGGCACAACAAGGACTTAAGAAGGTACAACTTTCATGTTTTGAGAAACTTCTGAATCAGCACGCAGCATAAAGAAAAATAGAACCCAAGTTTGGATTTGTGGACTGCTCTGTTTCCAGTTTTGCCGGTTTTGAACTTTGCAAACACATGGTCCATTGCTATGAGTGTTATACAAGTTTTCTAACCAATTATATACAAAATAATACTACATATACCAGATCCTAAAAGACCTAGTAATGGTCTGAAATTTCTTCCTCAAATTACCAAATACCAACCATAATCTAGATTCTAGTTCTACTAGTTCTTTACCAACTTCAAAACACTAGCCAAGTACACACCAACCTTTCAAGTTCTAACTAAACCAAACTAATTTCCTCTTTACATTAGGGTTTCATAACCAAACCTGATTTTATTAAGAATCCACCATTCAAATGAGATAATCACTCCAAAAGTTCCATTATCAAGTCTAATCACCAACCAAATCAACTAAGAAAACCTATAACAGAAGACCTAATTTCTCTTGGCTTGACCGAAATTTAAGTAGCAAAATATCACCAAGATGAACCATTAAACTCCATGCAACCACCATCTATATCATTTAAGATCATAAAAACAACAAAAAGCAACACTTTTCATGGATTCAAGACTTAATCACCAAAAACCAACTTTCAAAGAGGATGATTTACCTTTAATTGAAGCTTTGTAGATGATCAAACCACTATAATCAAGTGCCAAGGTTGTTGTTCTAGGCTCCAAAATCAAGTTTAATGGACAAAAGTTGGTGCACCAAAGGAATTTTCTTCTCTCTTTTCTCTCCAAATTTTCGGCCCTCTCTCACTCTCTTTCTTTCTTATTTTTGTTGCTTAATAACTTGTTTTCTCTTGAATCTTCTAGATATAAGCTTAGTCATAAGACATTAGAAGATATTTTCTTAACATCCAATCACATAAAAGTTTCCATTTTGCTCCTTTAACCCTTACACTTCAACTTACTTTTTATTCAACTCTTGCCCTTGAACATTTGAACTCCTTACAATTTACTCCATAGGACTTAAACTTAATCTAATCCAAACTAATAAATCTTACTTAATTGTTTAACTAATCACCCTCCTATACTAATCACCTATATTTAAACATACTTTATCGCACATAAAAGCAACTAAACCACAATCTTTTTACATTAGCTCAATTAAGGGTTTTAAACCCAACTTAAGGTTGTTCAATTAGCAAAACACTAGGGAATTTACTAGTGTAAGACTTTGTAGCTTTCTAATCCTACTTAACATTTATAAAAGAAATCAAATCCGGTATCTACTCATACGGAAACATACATTAGCATGCATAATATTTACTACCACATAAACTTATGATTAATAAGTAAACTAGGATTTTGTGTAAAAATATCAAAGGTGTAAATTCATTAGAGTTTTAATAAAATTTCAAATTAAGGTTTTTTGATTCTAAAAGCAAAATCACATGTAAAGAATTACCATCATCCTTAAAATCAAATTTTGTAGAAAAATTTAGCACTAATAATCCTTATTCAAAATTAAGGACGAATCGGGATCTCACAACCTCCCCCTCTTAGAAGAATTTCGTCCTCGAAATTCATACCTTCGGTGTCCTTGATCGGCCTAGAAATGGTTCCTTTTGTCCCTGATTTATTTCCTCCCCTCGACTTCTGAGGGCACTGAGCAACTAGGTGTTCATTGCTACCACATCGAAAACATCGCCAATTTTTCTCTTTCTTCCAACAAGTATCTTCCGTATGGTTAGTGGCCGCACAGACATCACATACTCTTCTGGTTCCGAACATCGATTCCCCGTGTGAGACACCACTTTGGAGCCATTTTCCTGCCTGATCTTCCCTTGTTTTACCTTGATTCGGAATCCCCACTGGTCGTGTACCATTGGCTTCCTTACTCGTCTTACTAGGTGGCTCGCTTCCCGAGCTTTGCCCACCAGTGTAGGTATAGGTGTCAGATGGTGTTCTTTTCTTGTCACAGAAAACTTTCACCTGACTTCTTGCCGTCTCTATTCGCTGTGCCTTTTCCAGAGTCTGGCTGAATGTATCCAACTGGGCAGCTGCCAGTGCCTCTTGTATTTTCACGTTTAACCCCTGGACAAACCGACGAATTCTCTTTCGGTCTATTAGTACTAACTCTGGAGCAAAACGAGAGAGTTTGGTAAATTGTGTCTCGTACTCTGACACACTTAACGGCTCTTGACGCAGGCGGATAAAGTCCTCTTTCCGCCTTTCTTGAACAATCGTTGGCAAATACTTCTCGTTAAACTCACGAGTGAAATTGACCCAAGTCCAGGGGCTCTGCTCTCATTCCCACTTAGCCTTTATTATATTCCACCATCCTCGGGTTGGTCCCTCGAATTGGAAGACAGTAAAAGATACCTGCCGTTCCTCTGGATACCCGAGCACAGCGAATATATCCATCATGCGATCCATCCATCCCTCAGCTACGTCAGGGTTAGGTCCACCTATGAATTTCGAGGGTGCAAATTTTTGGAACCGTTCTAAGGCACGGTCCACTTCCTCGTGATTGCCCGGATTATTTCCAGGGTTTCTGACATTATTCCCATAACCCTGACCCTGTTGGTCCACCATTCATGCCGGCAAATTTGCCATCCGTTATATGGCTGTAGCTACTTGGTTATCAGTTTGGTGGGTTGCATTTTCATTTTCTACCCTTTCGGGTTCTGGTCTCCGTCCCCTACTTTTTCCTCGGTCTCGGCCTCATCCCCTACCTCCACCTCGGCCACCGGCTTTCATTTGTTTTGACACTTTACCATATAAAATACACTAAATGATCAAAATTTTTGGACATGCATATACAGGTTTACGCCAAAGATATGCACAAATTAGCCAAAATGCAGTTAGTACCAAAACACTGAACACATTGATTTCAAAATAAATCAACAGAACAACAAAGTAATTCAAGTCAACGGCCCTAATGCAACTCCCCTGCGGAACCCACCTAATCCACCAGCACCGCCCCGGCGGCCCTAGGGTGCAAACCTAAAGAATATGTCCAAATAACTAACTTCAACTTTAAGTAAGAACCAAGTCAATTCACACTGGGACTGGCCATCTCCAAGTGCAATCAACTCAATCCCCACTTTGCCTTATGGGAAAATTACAAAAGTCCAATATCAAAATTCTAGCATTTAATATTTACCTTAATAGTCAAGTACCCCACAGTCCAGCATTCTAAACGTTGAAACCTCTGATGCACTACAAAGATCTGAAGCCTACGCTTTGATACCAACTGTGGCGGCCCCACCTCCCCCTATGGCGAACCAGAGGGTTTGGCGGACCGCCTGCCCAACTCTCGTCGGGACTCGAAGGCAAAAGCAAATAAAAGCTATTTACACGGTAAAAGAGTACTATTCACATTATATACTTCGGCAAAAGAGTTCTATTTACATCCCCAAAAGTAACTACTCATACCAGTACATCCTTATGATTATAACCAACACCAAAAAGTAGACCCTCAGAAGGGTCCTTACACGGATCACTATAGTAGAGAAAAAAACATATGAACTATTCAGTGATTACAAACAAAACCCAACTATACAAGTGATGGTGCCACAAATTTCCCCGCGTCGGCCCTGCTAAGGAAAACAAAAGAAAATGGGGTAAGCTAGAAACTTAATGACTAACCATGGGTAAAAATATGATTTTTACATGTCAACATTTGCACAGTGAGAGCAAAGCAAAAGCAGAAAAGTAACACTATATGGTAAGGATACAGGTGGTTCCCAAGCCAACTCATTTGTCAAGCTTGACCACTGGTTGACCCTTGAGATCCTGAGCCACACAGCTCGCTTCTCTTAAAGGATCCCAGATAGAGAGACCATGAGGCTCAGTTCAAGTCACGAGCAATAAATGCTCTAAAATATTTTGTTCAAGCAATAAATGCTCTGATTCAAGCAATAAATGCTCTGGTTCAAGCAATAAATGATCTAGTGCAAGCAATAAATGCTCTGGTTCAAACAATAAATGTTCTATAACAAATCACCAAATCATATTTCACAGGTATTAATAGCAACTAATGGGATTTAGATCGAGTACGATAAAGTACACCCTCGCCTAAGTGCCCATTCATAATAAACTTATATTAGTATACAGTTACACAGAAAAACCTTGATTACTCACCTAAAGAGCAAGTATAACGAGAGAAAGTACGGAAATGAATTCAAGTCGTCAGCTAGTAGGCCCCACCAGCTCCGTCTAACCCGTCACCGCCTGTAGCAGAAGGTTGAGCCATATTATCACACAAACAACTATTAAAGTGCGTAAATTAAGCAAAACGGCAAAATAAATTGGCACATGCATGTGCGGAATCGGCAATCGGAAATGGAAATGGCCGGCAAACGGAAATGGGCATAGTTGCTTTTTCAAACTGTTTTGATCATAAGTTGGGCTAGAAATGTCGGATTAAAGTGTATGAGATACCGTTATGAAGCTAAGAGGAAGGGCTACAATTTTCATGAAGACACATTAATCTCAATCTGAATGGAAGCAGGTCAAAATTATGGAAAACAGTACCAGAAGTTTGCACTTTAGGGTGACGGACAGGGTCTGTTTGCCGGACCATAACTCACAGCTCATACATCCAAATCAAGAAATTCCAAAGGCGTTGGAAAACTATGTCATAATTCTAAAACTTTTGGGTTTTGACCAAAACCTGAATCAATACAGAGTAGGGTGAAAAATGGGTCCAAAGTTCCTGTCAGAACTGTCCAAATTCAAAGGCAGTTCTGACAACCGATCTTGGTTTGATCATAACTAAAGTTTTGGAACTCGGATTTGGATGCACTTTATACCATTTCAAAGCTAAGACCAAAATCTACATTTCTTATGAAGGGATCAACACCCAGTTCGCACGTTATCAATGTGAATTGAGCGCGGTCAGAAGTGAAATCAAGAAACGTCACCAATCCCACAGTTTTGTATAACTATTAGTGTTTTGGTCATAACTCAGGATCTATTGATCGGATTGGGCTGAACTTTTGCAGGAACAACAAGGACTTAAGAAGCTACAACTTTCATGTTTTGAGAAACTTCTGAATCAGCACACAGCATAAAGAAAATAGAACCCAAGTTTGGATTTGTGGACTGCCCTGTTTCCAATTTTGCCGGTTTTGAACTTTGCAAACACATGGTCCATTGCTATGAGTGTTATACAAGTTTTCTAACCAATTATATACCAAATAATACTACATATACCGGATCCTAAAAGACCTAGTAATGGTCTGAAATTTCCTCCTCAAATTACCAAATACCAACCATAATCTAGATTCTAGTTCTACTAGTTCTTTACCAATTTCAAAACACTAGCCAAGTACACACCAACCTTTCAAGTTCTAACTAAACCAATTTCCTCTTTACATTAGGGTTTCATAACCAAACCTGATTTTATTAAGAACCCACCATTCAAATGAGATAATCATACCAAAAGTTCCATTATCAAGTCTAATCACCAACCAAATCAACTAAGAAAACCTATAACAAGAAGCCCTAATTTCTCTTGGCTTGACCGAAATTTAAGTAGCAAAATATCACCAAGATGAACCATTAAACTCCATACAATCACCATCTATATCATTTAAGATCATAAAAACCACAAAAAACATCACTTTTCATGGATTCAAGACTTAATCACTAAAAACCAACTTTCAAAGAGGATGATTTACCTTTAATTGAAGCTTTGTAGATGATCAAACCACTATAATCAAGTGCCAAGGTTGTTGTTCTAGGCTCCAAGATCAAGTTTAATGGACAAAAGTTGGTGCACTAAAGGAATTTTCTTCTCTCTTTTCTCTCCAAATTTTCGGCCCTCTCTCACTCTCTTTCTTTCTTATTTTTGTTGCTTAATAACTTGGTTTTCTCTTAAATCGTCTAGATATAAGCTTAGTGATAAGACATTAGAAGATATTTTCTTAACATCCAATCATATAAAAGTTCCCATTTTGCTCCTTTAACCCTTACACTTCAACTTACTTTTTATTTAACTCTTGCCCTTGAACATTTGAACTCCTTACAATTTACTCCATAGGACTTAAACTTAATCTAATCCAAACTAATAAATCTTACTTAATTGGTTCACTAATCACCCTCCTATACTAATCACCTATACTTAAACATACTTTATCCCACATAAAAGCAACTAAACCACAATCTTTTTACATTAGCTCAATTAAGGGTTTTAAACCCAACTTAAGGTTGTTCAATTAGCAAAACACTAGGGAATTTACTAGTGTAAGACTTTGTAGCTTTCTAATCCTACTTAACCTTTATAAAAGAAATCAAATCCGGTATCTACTCATACGGAAAAATACATTAGCATGCATAATATTTACTACCACATAAACTTATGATTAATACGTAAACTAGGGTTTTGTGTAAAAATATCAAAGGTGTAAATCCATTAGGGGTTTAATAAAATTCCAAATTAAGGTTTTTCGATTCTAAAAACAAAATCACATGTAAAGAATTACCATCATCCTTAAAATCAAATTTCATAGCAAAATTTAGTACTAATAATCCTTATTCAAAATTAAGGATGAATCGGGATCTCACAATCTGGAGTGCATTTGGATCTACTACTCCAAGCCACAAGGTTTAAACGAAATTACATCCAAGTTCCAACTAAAAAATCTCACTCAAATCACATGATTTGTAAATCAATTCAAGGAGAACATCCATGTATACTTTAGGTCAAATATTTAAGCAAATGATAGTGCAAACATTTTCTCATTTCCATCCACTAAAGTGAGTTTAAAATTACCCAAATCAATTTTCACCTAGGCTGGAAATTTATTACTTGAAAGGTGAAACATGTAAGAGTGAGGTTTTCACCTTTTAAAACCTTTCATTTTGCACTCCAATGCACTACTCATACTAGGATTAATGTCTAATCATGATTTATGGCGTTAACGTGACAAGTTTATCACACAAAACTAAGAACAAAGCTATACAAGGTCACTCTCTCTTTTGGATAGCTTTGAACAAATTTTCCAACCATGAAAACAACAAAAGAAATGGTGTTTTTACCATTTAAAAACTCAAGATTTTAGTTCAATTCCAATACATGCTTATAGCTTAAGGTCTTATAGAGTTTCTTGAGCAAAATTAAGATTAAAATCGTCATGAAAATGTAGAATTCAAAGTTGAATTTCAGCTCTTAAGCACAGCTGAATTTCAGCCCTTAAGGTCAGCCATCAAGCAGACTTTTCTTCGAATTTTTTCAACATTTCACCAACTAATTTACCAAATCCAACCAACCATACCTAGCAAATCCATAAAATTTCATCTCTAACATAACATTGGATATATGTCAAGCCAAAATCTCAACAAGATACCACCATAATCATATATATATATATATACATATATCCAAATCCTAACTCCAATATGAAGTACTAGAATCATCAACTTAAGAAACCACCAAGATTCACCACCAAATCATGTCTTTATTCCAACAATCAACTTATTTTCAACATAAGGTGAAGAAATAAGGTTAATCTAGTGTTGAAAATCTAGAATATATTTTTCTATATATATCCCATGATTTCGGCTATATCCCATGATTTTTGCTCTATTTTAGGATAAAATAATTTACTCTTAATATATTTTAGGATAGAATAAATTAGCTCCTAATTTTTAGGAAATTACAGATTTCATGGAATTGACAAAAGTCAAATTCCATTTGTATAAATGTTGTACAGAGCCTAGAACAAAATATATGACAGAACAATTCAGTTTTTCGTTTTGTTCATGGTATCAGAGCTTTTGCTCTTGGGACCTCTTCTTGTCAGCCTTCATTGCTGAGTGCTTTCCTCTTTTGAAGTCTTTATTGCCAAGTGCAATTTCCAGCCTTCATTGCTGATTTTTTCATTAGGCCTTCATTGCCAATTTTTCTTTAAAACCTCCAACATGTCTGAAACTGAAACATCAACATCAGAAATCTACTGCAATACCAAATCAGAAGAGACCTCAAATATTCCACAAACAAGGGATTTGCAGAGTATCCAAGCAGCCTACAGGCTCAACGAAAAAAACTTTTTGAAGTGGTCACAATTTGTTCAAACATTTCTCAAAGGAAAGGGCAAAATCAGCCACTTGCTTGAAACTGGACCGAAAAAGGGAGATCCTAAATTCATTGTTTGGGATGAAGAGGATTCTATGATCATGTCATGGCTATGGAACACCATGTTACCCGAAATAAGCGATACCTTCATGTTCCTACCAACAGCTCAAGATATATGGACTACTATTCGACAGACCTATTCAAAGGCAGGAGATGCTGCCCTAATCTATAAGACCAAAACAAAGATCTCAGCCACTAAACAGGGCAACCTTTCTGTTACTCAATATGCTAATCTTCTGCAAAATCTATGGCAGGAACTGGACCAATATCGGTGTGTTCAGATGTTGTGTAGTGAAGATGCAGCCACCTTGAAAAACTTTATCGAAAAGGATAGAGTTTATGACTTCCTTGCAGGTCTGAATGTGGAATTTGATCAGGTCAGAGTCCAGATACTGGGGAAGGAAAGATTATCATCTCTGAATGAGACAATATCATTGATCCGAGCTGAAGAGAATAGGCGAGAGGTCAGGTTAGAGCCTAAAACATTAGAAGGCTAGGCAATTATTTCTGCAAAGTCAAATAAAGACACAATTTGGTGCACGTACTGCAAAAAATCACGCCATACGCGAGATGATTGCTTCAAACTCCATGGGAAGGAACAAGTCCTTAGTCATAAAGGAGGATTCAAAGGGGGAAAAGTCCACTTAACTGCTGGAGAATATCAAATACAAGAAAAATCCAACCAGGCTGGTATGGGAGAGTTCAAGAAAGAAGAAATTGAAAAGCTAAGAAATCTCCTAAATTCCCTTGAAAAGTCCTCTAGTACGTGTTCATGGGCTCAATCAGGTAAGTATCTTAACTCTTATGCTTTAAGTGCCTCAAGCATGTCTTCTCTAGGCTCTTGGGTCATCGACTTAGGAGCTACTGACCATGTGACTCACAGCCCAATCAGATTTAGAACATACAACTCATGTCTTGGAAATAGAAAAATTACTATTGCGGATGGATCTCCTATAACTGTTGCAGGCCAAGGGACAGTAAATCTATCAAATTCTTTATCCCTAAATAATGTGTTGCATGTCCCAAAATTGTCCTCCAATCTCATATCCATCCATCAAATTACCAAAAATCTGAACTGTAAAGTAACTTTCTATTCTACTCACTATGTTTTTCAGAATTTGGTTACGAGGAGGACGATTGGATTTGCTAAGGTGAATGATGGGCTTTATTATCTTGAGGAGATGAGTGGCAACAAGAAGAACAAAAATCAGTTATCCCTCACCTGCTCCTCAAATAATAAATCTGAGATTTGGCTTCATCATTTCCGTCTTGGTCATCCATCTTTTATTTTACTTAAAAGCATGTTTCCTTCACTTTTCAAGAATGAAGATGTTAGTAGTTTTCATTGTGATACATGTGAAATTGCTAAACATCATAGACTATCATTTCCATTGAGTAATACAAGATCTGCTAGACATTTCTCTTTGATACATACTGATATTTGGGGGCCTTGTAGAATTTCTAGTATTTCTGGAGCAAAATGGTTTGTCACATTCATTGATGATTGTACTAGATCTACTTAGTTATTTCATATGAAAGAAAAATCAGAAGTAAGCAGTATTTTTTCAATGTTCCATAAAATGATTTGTACACAATTTGAAAGTTTGATTAAAAGAGTAAGATCTGATAATGCAAGAGATTATTTTAATCAAATTCTCTCATTTTTTTTTTCAAAAAGAGGGTATAATACATGAGTCATCTTGTGTAGATACACCCAACAAAATGGGATTGCTGAATGAAAAAATAGACATTTACTCAATGTGACTCTAGTAATTTTGTTTCAACATAAAGTTCCAAAAGCTTTTTGGGGGGAGGCTGTTTTAACTGCTGCACATTTGATAAATAGAGTACCTTCAAAAATACTAAATAATCAGAGTCTCATTGCTGCTCTTTCTGTTTTTTACCCTGATTTTAATGTCTCTTGCACATTGTCACCAAAAGTGTTTGGTTGTGTTGCTTTTGTACATGTTCATGCACACCAAAGAGGGAAACTTGATCCGAGAGCTTTAAAATGTATTTTTGTGGGATACTCAAACACAAAGAAATGATATAAGTGTTATCATCCACCTTCAAAAAAAATTTTACCTCCATGGATGTCACATTTGTTGAAAATGAACCTTACTCTCAAAGTAATAATCCTCATCTCCAGGGGGAGAGTTCTTGGGAAGATAAGGAATTTTTTCTTGATCTTCAAAGTCCCACACTAAACTTAAAGTCTTTAAAACCTGACCATACACCAAATTCCAAAGGAGAACATACTAGCGGTGAACCTGAACCTGAATTTGAAGTTGAACATGCCAGTAAAGAAATTGAACCTGATCTTGGACCTGAGGGAAAATCTGGTTTAAATCCAACTATACCACTCAAGGTCTACTCAAGGAAGAAAGTTCATATTTCTGAACCCGTGCAAATCCAAGAATCTGAACCACAATCAGGTGCTAAAGATTCTGTTCCTTTGTGTGTTCAATCTGACTCTGCTCCTTGTGAATTTAATGATTTAGACCTGCCTATTACTGTTTGAAAAGGAATACGAGAATGCACTAAGCATCCAATCTCAAATTTCGTATCTTTCTATAGACTCTCTTCACAACATAAAACTTTCCTTACCACCATCAACTCCATTTCAATCCCACAAACACTACAAGAGGCACTTAGAAATAAGAACTGGTTACATGCTATGAAAGAAGAGATGAATGCCCTAGAGAGAAATAAGACTTGGGAAATTGTAAACCTGCCTAAAGGAAAGAAAACAGTGGGGTGTAAATGGGTGTTTACTTTGAAATATAGAGCTGATGGGTCATTAGAAAGGCATAAAGCTCGGTTGGTTGCAAAAAGATATACACAGACGTATGAGATAGATTACCAAGAGACCTTTGCACCCGTTGTAAAAATGAATACTGTGCATGTTCTTTTGTCTTTAGCCTCTAACTTTGGTTGGTGTTTACAGCAATTTGATATTAAGAATGCGTTCTTACATGGGGATTTAGAAGAAGAGGTGTACATGGAACCTCCACCGGGTTTCAATGAAACACTTTTTGAAAAGAAAGTGTGCAGGTTAAAGAAAGTTTTATATGGATTAAAACAATCGCCAAGGGCTTGGTTCGGAAGATTTAATAAAGTGATGCTAGCAATGCAATACAAACAAAGTCAAGGAGATCATACCTTATTCATAAAACATTCAAAAGGAGGTGTTACAGCTCTACTAGTATATGTAGATGATATCATCATCACCAGAAATGATCCAATTGAAAGAGAAACACTCAAAAAGTGCTTAGCAAAGGAGTTTGAAATTAAAAAACTAGGGAGGCTGAAGTATTTTTTAGGTATTGAGGTGGCACGCTCAAGTAAAGTGTTATTCTTGGTTTTGATGATCACAAAAGTTCGTTTATACAGACCAAGAAAGTGAACACTTTGATCAGGCCTGATGGAACAAGGAAAGCATATGTCTGATTGACTCCAGTCTACGATGCTTTAGATGTGGCAAACAAGATTGAAATAATATAAATGAATTTAGTAATTGTTTTGTTCCGATCAAAGATACTGTCTTTTAAGTGTGTCTTGTGTGTCATTCTTGGCACTTTGAAATGTTTATCTAACCTTCTTCGAAAACAAGTGTTTTTGTCTATCCAAGAATCAGGTTCGAATATGTCATCAAAAGCAAAACAACCAAAATGTGAAGCAAAAACAGGACAATCAGGTCGGACGGCCGAAAGGAATCTGTCGGACGTCCGAAAGGATGAAGAACATCAGGAAGGAAGCTCTGTCGGACGCACATATGGGAGCATCGGACGTCCGGAAGGATCGGACGCACACCTCGGACGCATATCAACCAGATCGGACGTCCGAAATATTTCCAAGATAACTTGCTAGCTCTCGGCCCAAGGTCGGACGCTGTGCTGTCGGACGACGAAAAACTCATCGGACGTCCGAACCTCAACATGGCTATCATCGGACGATTGGTTCGGACGATGATTCGATCGTCGGACGTCCGACAGCCCCAACGGCTAGTTGACTCTTCAGCTGCCTTCTATCCGTTGGAAGCATTGATGAAGCCCATTTCTGGTTCCCTTTAAAATTAAACTGGTCTGAACGAAGTAGGTACTTTTGCACACTTTGTTTACAAGTTCTCAAGAGATATTTTAGCTAGAAAATAGTCTCCAAAGCAGATTTGTATTAAAGTTGTGTGAATTTCTGTTGAGCATTTCTTTTGTGGTTGAAAGGATTTTTAGTGTAGCTTTGTTGAGGGTTTTTTGAGTGATTGTAAAACTTCCTAACTTGACTAAGTGAGGCTTAGGGCGAGGAGGAAGTGCTCCCTCCATTGTACATCCAGTTGATCTTCTTTCATCAAAGAGAAGTTGCTCTTCCTAGTGTTTGGTCTTCAAGTTTGAGGATAGCTTGGTAGACACCTGGTTTGATTCCCTATTTTACTTTTCTGTTTAATAAAATTCTCATTGCTTTTCTATACTTATTTTTCTGATCAATATTGCTCCTGTCTTCTAATCTATTTGGTTAATCATTACTAGAAAAGAAGGTAAATTTTTTATTAAAGAAAAAGTGCATAAATTTGGTTAGGATTTTAATCAACCCAATTCACCCCCCCTCTTGGTTGTCTTTGGGACTTACAATTGGTATCAGAGCTTGGTCTCCTTGAGATTAAGCTCTAACGGCTTGGAGTAAAGATGACAACCAGTCATGCTATGTTTGTTGAGGGGCAATCTGTTACTAGGCCTCCCATGTTCAGTGGCTCCAACTATGTTAGCTGGAAAGAACGAATGATTATCTTTTTGCAATCTATTGATATTGAATTATGGTTTATTGTGAGTGAAGGACCGCATGAAGCTAACTTTCTTGATGCAGATACAGGGTTGCTTCGGCCAAAAACAAGAGTTGAAATGAATGCTCAAGATAGGACTAACCTCACATTGAATGCCAAGGCCATGAATGTTATTTATAGTGCCCTAGATTCAAATGAATCAATCAGAGTAAAAGGCTGCAAATCAGCTAAAGAAATGTGGGATAAACTAAGAGAAATCCATGAGGGTGGTGACAATGTGAAAGAACAGAAAAAGGCCATCTTGGTCACGAAATATGAATCATTTAAAATTGAACCTCTTGAGGATATTGACAAAATGTATTGCAGGTTCACTGACTTGATCAAAGATCTCGAGGCGTTGGGCAAAGAGTACACCTTGGGAGAGAAGAACAGGAAAATTCTCAATGCCTTGGGCAAAGAATGGGAAAATAAAGTGACTGCAATAGAGGAGGCCAAGGATTTAAGTTCTGTGCCTATTGAATCTATCATTAACTCACTAACCTCTTATGAGTTGAAACTGAAAACTAAAGTGCAGGAGGAAGAGGATGCTAGAGCAAAGAGAAACATTGCTCTAAAGACTACTCAAGGTGAAGATGATACTGCTCACCTGGATGATGAAGACTCGGATGGTGACGATAATGATCTTGCTCTCATCACCAGAGGCTTCAAAAGAATCTTGAATAAAAGAAAGTTTAGAAGGGGAGGATCTAGCAATCAATTCCAGAATCAGCCATCTATCGCAAAGTATAAAGGTAAACAAGATTTTAACAAGAAACAGTTGGACAAATGCTTCGAATGTGGACAGATTGGACATTATGCAAACGAATGCCCTATGAAGAAGATGAAAGATGGAAAAGCTGATCGAAAGCCAAGATTCAACAATTTTCAGATTACTTGGAATGAATGCAACTCCGAAGGGGAAGTTGAAGAAGAAGAAGAATCTGCTCAAATGGCCTTCATGGCTATTGGAAATAATGAGGAAAAATGCTCAAACAAGTCCAAGTGGTTCATTGATAGCGGTTGCTCAAGGCACATGACCGGTGATCCTTCCTTGTTCATAAAGCTGAAATCAAAATCAAGTGGAAAGGTAACATTTGGTGATGATGTGAAAGCTAAGACAATTGGAATAGGTGATGTTGGTAAGGATGGTGAAACTTTTGTTCATAATGTGCTCTTGGTTGATAACTTAGGTTATAACTTGCTTAGTGTTAGTCAATTGTGTGATAAAGACTTGTATGTGTTGTTTAAAAAGCATGAATGCATTGTACTTGATTCCAAATATAATGTTGTGTTCAAAGGTAAGAGGTTTAATGACATATATATTGTGATTCTCGATAAAGTTGATTCTTCTAGCTTAAAATGTCTCAAAGCTTCAAATGAAGATCCTTGGTTGTGGCATAGAAGACTTTGTCATTTTAACATGGATTTACTAAAGGAAATTTCGAAAAAGGAGTTGGTTAGAGGCTTGCCAAAAATTAGTTTTGATAAGGACAAAATATGTGATGCATGTCAATTTGGGAAGCAAACTAAAATTTCTTTTAAACCAAAAATGTGTGTATCTACTTCAAAACCTTTGGAACTCTTGCATCTTGATTTATTTGGTCCCACTCAAATCACTAGCCTGGGAGGTAAGAAATATTGTTTTGTAATTGTTGATGATTATTCTAGATACACCTGGGTGATATTTCTTGCTCATAAAGATGATGCCTTCAAGAATTTTACTTCAATGTTTGCTAAAGTGCAAAATCTGCTTGGGTTAAAAATTGTTAGGATTAGAAGTGATAATGGAACAGAATTCAAGTATTGTGGTTTTCCAGAATTTTGTGATCATAATGGTATAACACATGAGTTTTCTATTGCAAGGACTCCACAGCAAAATGGTGTTGTAGAAAGGAAAAATAGGACTCTCCAAGAGGCTGCTAGAACTATGTTGAATGAATGTAGGCTGCCTAAATATCTTTGGGCTGAAGCGGTAAACACCGCATGTTATGTGATGAACAGAATCCTCTTGAGACCTATTTTGAAGAAAACTTCTTATGAACTGATTTTTGATAAGAAACCTACGGTTGGTTACTTCAAAGCATTTGGTTGTAAATGTTTTATTTTGAATCTAAAGGAACATCTTGGTAAGTTTGACAAAAAATCTGATGAAGGAATATTTTTGGGGTATTGTGAGAATAAAAGAGGATATAGAGTTTTTAATAGAAGAACACTTGTGATTGAAGAAGCTATACATATAACATTTGATGAAGCCAATGATGATAATTCCAAAAGTTTGTGTGAGGATGATGATGTAGGTGTTCGAGAAGGAATGGAAAAACTATCAATTGGAAATGAAGGAAGTTCTAAACCAGCAGCAACTGAAATGGAAAATGAAGTTCATAATGATCAAGAAGTGGAAGATGAAGACAAAAATGATGATCCACTCAAAGATCTTCCCAAGGCTTGGAAATTCAACCAAAATCATCCAAAAGAGCTTATAATTGGTGATCCATCCGAGAAGGTAAACACTCGTTCCTCATCTAGAAAATTGATTGACAATTTTGCTTTAGTTTCTCTTTATGAACCCAAAAATGTCAATGATGCTTTAAAGGATGAAAACTGGATTTTGGCAATGCAAGAGGAACTTAATCAATTTGAGAGAAATGAAGTTTGGACACTTGTTGATAGACCTCAAAATCAACCTATCATTGGCACAAAGTGGATTTTTAGAAATAAGTTGGATGATAAAGGTGTTGTAGTAAGAAATAAAGCCAGATTAGTTGCTAAAGGATATGCACAAGAAGAAGGCATTGATTTTGATGAAACATTTGCTCCCGTAGCAAGATTAGAATCTATTAGAATGCTTCTTGCTTTTGCTTGCTTCAAAGGTTTCAAATTGTTTCAAATGGATGTTAAAAGTGCCTTTTTAAATGGTTTTATTGATCAAGAAGTGTATGTGGATCAACCCCCCGGTTTTGAAAATACAAAATTTCCAAGTCATGTGTTTAAACTTTCTAAAGCTTTATATGGTTTAAAGCAGGCTCCAAGAGCTTGGTATGAAAGATTAAGTGGGTTCTTGATTGAAAAAGGTTTCAAAAGAGGTATTGTGGACACCACACTGTTTACTAAGCATGTGTTGAATGACCTTCTTATTGTGCAAATATATGTTGATGATATTATTTTTGGTGCTACTAATGAGTATCTATGTAAGGAGTTTTCCACCACTATGCAAAATGAATTTGAAATGAGTATGATGGGAGAATTAAATTTCTTCCTTGGACTTCAAATACATCAAGCTCTTGAGGGAATTTTTATAAATCAAGCAAAATATACCAAGGAATTGCTGAAAAGGTTTGGCATGGAGGACTCAAAACAAGTTGGAACTCTAATGTGCACTTCTACAAAGCTTGATAAAGATGAAGAAGGTAATTATGTGGATGAAAAGCATTATAGAGGTATGATCGGAAGCCTACTTTATTTAACCGCAAGTAGACCTGATATTATGTTTGCTGTTTGCTTGTGTGCTAGATTTCAATCTTGTCCAAAAGAATCACATTTGAATGCTGTAAAAAGAATTTTTAGGTATTTGAAAGGTACATTAGACTATGGTCTTTGGTATGCTAGATCTAATGAGTTTGCTCTATATGGTTATTCGGATGCTGATTTTGGAGGTTGTCATGTGGATAGAAAGAGTACGAGTGGAACTTGTTATTTTCTTGGAAATTGTTTAGTCTCTTGGTTTAGCAAGAAACAATGTGCAATCTCTTTGTCTACCACCGAGGCGGAATATATTGCCGCTAGTGCATGTTGTGCTCAACTTCTATGGATGAAGCACACTTTGAATGATTTTGGATTGTTGTATGACTGCATGCCTGTATTCTGTGATAATACTAGTGCTATCAATTTGACCAAAAATCCTATTCATCATTCTAGGACAAAGCACATAGATATAAAGCATCACTTTATTCGTGATCTTGTTCAAAAAGGTGAAATATGTGTAAATTATGTTTGTTCTAAAGATCAATTTGCTGATATTTTTACGAAAGCTTTGCCATTAGAACAGTTCATTCATCTAAGATCAAAATTAGGAATAATCGAAAAATCATCTTAATTTTCTTTGGGTCTTCGGACGTCCGAAAGAAGATGAACGGACGTCCGATGATGTTCTTCAGCCATTCTCCAGATTGCGTCTGTTCGGACGCAACTGTCGGACGCACAACTTCGTTCGGCCGTCCGACAGTGCAACGGCTCATTTTTTAAAACAACTTTCTTCCGCATTTGCTTCAGACTCTTCCCATCCTATTTCCTCTCGGACGAAAACTCTCTCTTCCCTCACTCTCAAATTCGTACCATTTTGTGGCTACCATTCCCAAATTGACTCAACCAAAACATTTCCCCATCGTTTGCGTTTCATTTCTCCTGATCATTTCACCAAACTGAATAACATTTCGCAAATCCCCAAATTTTCCTCACAACCCTACTCTTGCATAACCGCTCTGTCAAATCTCGTTCAAGGTGTTTTTGTCCCAAAATTTCTGTGCGATTCACTTCCCTACTGCTGTGTGCATCATTTCCATCCTCCATTCCACACATTTAGAAAAATGGTGAATCTAAGGGGAGGAAAAGTTACTGCCGGACGCAAGTATCCACTCAGGGATGAGGATGAGGATCTTCCTACTATCAAACGGACATCCAAGCGCTTCAAAAGGGGAGCTATCAAGGGTCAGATATCACGACCTACTCCACAACCCACTTCTCAACCAGAATCTGGACAGGAGACCTCTTCTCAACCACCTCCTAAATCAGTCCCTCTCCCTCCATTCTTTGATGATGCTGCGAAAGACAGATACGCCTGGATATCCCAGAAGGGTGTCATCCCTCAAAGAACTGTAAACCCCTCTGAATTTCGCTCCATAGGTTTAGAATCCATCCTGAATCTATTTGCTTTCCAGAAATGGTCACATCTCATTTCCATGCCCAATGTCTACTATCCTGATATGCTGCATCAATTTTTTGCCAACTTTAGGAAAGGAACTGACCAAACTGAGATCATGTCTAGGGTAAATGGGGTAGACCTCATCTTTGATTCTGATACTGTGAATTCCATTTTAAAAACTACAATTGAACGTTTATGCAAAGATAAGGTTGCTAATTTGTTTTCCTATGAAGAGCTCCCTACTGCAGCAAATCATTTTGATGGGACAAAAATGTTAACTTATTTCAAAAGAAGTTTTTCCTCACCTGCTGATGCTAAGTTGAATGATCTGGCCCCTGTGAATTTAATTGCCTTTTCTATCATTTCAAACCTGCTTGTGCCCACTGATGGCCACAGAACTGATGCAAACAAAATGGAGTTGTATCTCTTTTATTGTTTTCGAGAAAAAATCCGGATTGATTTTGGTTTTGTCATGTGCAAGTTTTTACTTCGCTATGCTACTGACTCTCGAAGAAAACTATCCTATGGAAAGTTTCTTTAAAAGATTTTTGAATTTTACAAAGTTCCAATTTTAGGTGTTTGTCCCAAAGAAACATCTTCTTATGCTTTTACCAGAGCATATTTTGAAAGGAAAAATCTTGTTTTTAAAGATAATCTGTGGGCATATAAGGGGGCATCATCTAGTGAACAGAGGTCTAAGACTATACATGATCCTTCACCCATTTCACTCACTCCCATTCACCCTAGGAAGTCTGCCACTAAAGCATCTTCCTCTTCAAGTAATGAAGTAATTGAGTTTCTTCATGAACTCAAACAGCATGTTCTTCTTCTAGAACATGGCCTAATGCTCACCATGTCTTCTGAGCAACAAACTGCCTTTCTTGACAAAAAGAATCTTCTTTTTCCTCCACCTGTGGTTGAGGAAGTTTCCCATGACAAAGAGTCACACCCCACTGATCCAAGTTCATCAATTCCGGATCCTGGTTCTTCAACCCCTGTGACTCCTCTTGGCACCTCTACATTAGATAAAGGCAAGGCACCAGTTGAAGAGGCTGCTGAAGATGATGAAGAGACTGAAGAGGAGGATTTTGACCAATATCAGCTCTCTCGGAGGACACCTGGATCCACTTAGTTCATCATTTAGGACATTTGCATGTTGTCTGTCTCGTTTATGTGTTTGTGGTATTCAACAATGAATATGTAATGTAATGGATATTTTAAGTTTCTTTTGGTATGTTTTTGATGAATGTTTAAGTTATGTTTTGATGGATGTTTAAGCACTGTCTTGATGGATGTTTGTTTGTCTATTCTAATTGTGTGAATATAATGAATTTTTTTGGTTTTCATTGATGAATGTATTTGTGGATGTGTTGATGTGTTGATGTAATTGGTTGCCCTTTGTGATGACAAAAAGGGGGAGAATGGAAATGATATACTAATTGATTGATATGTTGGATTTGATGAGGATTTGATGATGTTGGATATGTTGAATTGATTGATGGTTTAATTAAATTTGGATTTTGCTGATGGATTGAATTGGTGATATGTTGGTTGTGAGTTGCTTAATTGTCATGTTTTTGGATAATTGTCTAAACTCGGCTGGGCAGTCTAGTGAGGGGGAGGTTTTCAAACTTTTTATGATTCACTAAGGCAGGGGGAGTTCTTGTCTATTTTGAAAGGGGGAGTTTTCATTGCAATCATCAAATTTCATTTCAAACTTTTGTTTTGTCATCATCAAAAAGGGGGAGAATGTTATTCTTGGTTTTGATGATCACAAAAGTTCGTTTATACAGACCAAGAAAGTGAACACTTTGATCAGGCCTGATGGAACAAGGAAAGCATATGTCTGATTGACTCCAGTCTACGATGCTTTGGATGTGGCAAACAAGATTGAAATAATATAAATGAATTTAGTAATTGTTTTGTTCCGATCAAAGATACTGTCTTTTAAGTGTGTCTTGTGTGTCATTCTTGGCACTTTGAAATGTTTATCTAACCTTCTTCGAAAACAAGTGTTTTTGTCTATCCAAGAATCAGGTTCGAATATGTCATCAAAAGCAAAACAATCAAAATGTGAAGCAAAAACAGGACAATCAGGTCGGACGGCCGAAAGGAATCTGTCGGACGTCCGAAAGGATGAAGAACATCAGGAAGGAAGCTCTGTCGGACGCACATATGGGAGCATCGGACGTCCGGAATTTTTTATTAAAGAAAAAGTGCATAAATTTGGTTAGGATTTTAATCAACCCAATTCACCCCCCCTCTTGGTTGTCTTTGGGACTTACATAAAGGCATCTTTATTTCCCAACAAAAGTATGTTTTAGACTTACTTAAAGAAATAGGCAATCTTGGATGCAAGGCAGCAAGCATACCCATTGAGCCTAACTTGAGATTGAATGAAGAGAAGGATGATAGCACAGTAGATAAGGGAAGATATCAGCAGTTGGTTGGGAAACTAATATACTTGTTCCATACAAGGCCGGACATAGCATTTGCTGTAAGTGTAGTAAGCCAATTTATGCATGATCCAAGAGAGAAACACTTGCCAGGCTGTCAATAGAATTCTATCCTACCTCAAAGGGACACCGGGTAAAGGAATTTTATTCAAGAAAAATGAAGGATTGCTGATAGAGGCATATACTGATGCTGATTATGCAGGTTCTGTTGTAGATCGTAGATCAACTTCACGATATTGTACATTTCTTGGTGGGAATCTAGTAACATGGAGGAGTAAGAAGCAATCGGTTGTTGCAAGATCAAGTGCTGAAGCAGAGTTTAGAGCTATGGCTTATGGACTTTGTAAATTGCTATGGCTCAAAATAATACTTGATGATCTTAAAATCAAGTCGGAAGGACCTATGAAACTCTATTGCGACAACAAGTCTGCCATCAACATTACACACAATCCAGTGCAACATGATCGCACAAAACATATCGAAGTTGATAGACATTTTATTAAAGAAAAGCTGGACAGCGGCATGATTTGCACTCCATATGTAGCATCAAATAATCAATTGGCAGATGTCTTAACTAAGGGAATGCCAACTTCCAACTTTAAAGACATTACATGCAAGATGGGAATGGAAAATATCTATTCACCATCTTGAGAAGGAGTGTTAAAAATCTAGAATATCTTTTTCTATGTATATCCCATGATTTCTGCTATATCCCATGATTTTTGCTCTATTTTAGGATAAAATAATTTACTCCTAATGTATTTTAGGATAAAATAAATTAGCTCCTAATTTTTAGGAAATCACAGATTTCATGGAATTGACAAAAGTCAAATTCCATTTGTATAAATGTTGTACAGAGCCTAGAACAAAATATATGATAAAACAATTCAGTTTTTCTTTTTGTTCATCTAGCATTTTACCTCTTTTGCTTTCCAACCAAGGTGAACTTCAACCCACCAAATCTTCTCCTTTCTAAGCTTAAGTCAAGATGGATGAAAATCCCAAGTTATCTCATTCCTTTTCCCTCAAAATCCAAGCATGATTGAAGCTAGATTGGCTGAAGCTTTTTCCCTCTTTTCCTTCCTCACTCTCTCGGCCCTCTCTCTCTCTCTCTCTCATTTTTCTTTGTTGTTTGTTTGTTATTTCTAAAGCAAGGAATGGAAGAAAATTGGTGTCGCGCCCTATTTTTAAATAAAAAATAAAATCATGGGTTTATAAAATGGATTAATTTTGATTGAAAATGAGTTTTGATTTTTAGAAAATAAATAAAGAAAAAATGGCGTAAATGGGATTTAAAAAGTACGACGATTTTGACTCAAAAATAATAGTTTAAAGGTTTTTAATGAAAAATAGGAGTCACCACTTGGTATTGACTTAAGGTATACCAAGTCACCTAAAATAAAATTTAAAGAGAAAAAAATAGAAAAAATCCGTTTTAAACGACTCCAAGTCTGTGAAAATCAAAAGAAAAGGGGTCAAGAGTCACATTTGAAGAAAGGGAAGGCAATGATAAAATCCAAAATACCCTTTCAATTTAGCCAAGGCTAGTTGCATGATTTGGTCAAAATTTTCTTATTTTTAACCTAAAAATTTATCACATTTGGATTTCATTATATGAATGCAAACCTAGACCAAATGGTTATCGGAAGGGTCAATATGTCTCTTCGAATTTTAATTGGTGCAAATCGTATTAATTGCGACGCCCAAAAGTGATTACTTGAAGGGGTCACGATTATGCAAAAAATGAGACTCGAAAAAAAGAAAAGAAAATAATAATTATACAAATATAATGACCTAAAGGAATGCATCATAACGAGTGCAGGGGCTAAAATTTGTGATTTTAATTTTTTCTTTTATAAAGGGAATACGAGCGTGCTAAGACTAAAAAGTCACACTCGTTCATATCCCATATTTAAGGGGGTTAATTTCCCTAATCTAATCAAGCAAAATGTACTAATTTAGTTCTAATTCTTAAATGAAATGCAAGTCCTAAATGCCATGTTCCACACATAGGGGTAAGGAATATACATATAGGGAAAATATGGGATAAGAAATATACATATAGGGGAGTATGGGATAAGGGATGTACATATAGGGGAAAATATACATATAGGGGGGAGTGCCATGCAAAATAAAAAAATCCTAAAAAATAGAAAAATATGCATGAAATGTTGTGATTGTCACGCAAGTATGATTTAGCGCATGGATGGTCCCTAAGGGTCTAGCGTTGGATTAGTCCATATCTATAAGTTCTCACTAACTTGGATTAGTGAGAAATTAGAAAGGAGAGCCACAACTAGCGTTGGACTAGTGTAGAATCGGAAAAAGGGACCACAACTAGTGTTGAACTAGCGTGGTAACGTCATACATTTATTACAATCAAATAAATCATGCAAAACATAATTAAGCAAATAAACACATAAATCACATATAGCACATAACACATAAGCATGATATCTAAATGCAACAACCATAAAAAGACAAGTAAACACATATGCACACAAGCATGCAAACACACATATAAAATAAAAGCGAATAAAGACCGACCTACTACATTCGGGGGGTCCTAACTACAATCTAAAAAGGGGAAAGAATGAAATGAAATAAACTATTACAATTTGGCATTTAAATGCCTTAAAAATAATCAAAATTAAATTAAAATAAATATACAAAATTAAAACAAATAAAGTGACTAAATGAATAAATGAAATAAAATAAAAGCATTCAAAAAGCATGCAATTACACACATAGGAGCACATAGGGTCAAATAAAATCAAAATAAAGGATTAGGGTATACCTCCCTTGAATCGGTGACCTAATGAAATGGAATTACTCTCTTTCTACCCTTCAACACGAAAAAAATGATTAAGGTACCACTTTAATTAACAAATAATCATAAGAGATGAAAATAAACATGAAATTGAACAATTAAAACATTTAAATGAAAGTAAACAACCCATATTCAAGAAATCAAAACAAGCAAGGATCTAATTGAAACAATTAAAGAAATTTAAGGGGTCAGATCATTATTATTACAAATATTAGGGTCTAAATTAAAATAAAATAAAATAAGGGATTAAGATGAATCCTATCAAAGCCAAATGCTAAAATTCACAAAAATAAATCAAAACCCTCTCACCAAACCCCAAACAAAAAATATTACCCAAACCTAAACCATTTTTCAAAAAACCAAATAAAAAACTATGAATCTATCAAAAATTGTTAAACTTTCAAATTTCATCCCCAAAACTCGTGAATAATCTGTCCAAAAATCACATTAAGATATGCCAAAGAAAGATATCATGTTAAAAGGACAAAATTGATTTTACTTTCCAATTTTCTGGGCCATAGTAGGAAAACTTGAGGGGTTACAGCGCAATTTATGAAACTTTTCATGCATCTTCTTCACAGAAAGCTATTCTTCTTCTTCGCTGGTTCTGGGTGTAGACACCAAATTTTTGATTTTAAACTTTATTTGCTTAATTAATTTAATTTTAGCTTTACTTGTTTCAATTTTAGGTTTATTTTATTTTTATTTTTATTTTATTTTTTTATTTTGCCTTCATAATAAATTTCAGAAAAAAAAGGAAAAAGAAAAAAAGAAGAAAGGAAAAATCCTCACAAAATTCAAAATTTATTTTAACCCTTTAGATTTGGATTTAAAGCACTTTTATGGCAATAAATTTTCTATTAAAAAATTAATTTCTGTTGAACGAAAAAAGAAAAGAGGATGCGCTATTTCTTCATTTTACAAGCTTCGGACAACAGAGAAAAATTGCAGCTGGTAAGAAAGAGATCCAATGGCTCAAGTTCTGATACAAAAACCCACCCTTCATCCTCACCTTTGAGGTGAGGGTTTTAGGGACCTGGGGTTCCTATAAATAGTATAAGGAGTAGCGGACAGCAGGCAGGAGAGGTGATGGCTGAGAAAGGGGGAGGGACGGAAGAAAAAAAAAAGAGAGGTTTTTCTCGAGCGGGTAGTGGAGAAAACAAAAGGCTTCAACGAAAAAGCAAAGAAAAAAGAAACAACGAGAAGAGAGAGAGCTTTCGCGAGAGAGAGCTGGAAGTGGGGCTGAGAAAAGGAGCTAAGGAAAAAGGGGGAAGTCTGACGGCGGCTGGGGTTTGAGAAGAGGGTTTTGGGAGTGAGCTAAGAGGAGAGGTGACGGCTGAGAAAGGGGGAGGGACAGAAGAAAAAAAAAGAGAGGTTTTTCTCGAGCGGGCAGTGGCAAAAACAAAAGGCTTCAACGAAAAAGAAAAGAAAAAAGAAACAACGAGAAGAGAGAGAGCTTTCGCGAGAGAGAGCTGGAAGTGGGGCTGAGAAAAGGAGCTAAGGAAAAAGGGGGAAGTCTGACGGCGGCTGGGGTTTGAGAAAAGGGTTTTGGGAGTGAACTAAGAGAGAGGTACGGCGGCTGAGTTTGAGAGATAGAGAGAGAGTTGGGAGAGTAGATGGCTGCGCTGGATAAGGAAAGAAGAAGAAAAGAAAGAAAAAGGGGGGGGAAGGATGGCCGGAGAATGGAGAAAAAGGGACTCAGCAAAAGAGAGGGGGAGACGAAAGGAGAATTGGTGACGACTGACAGAAAAAGAGGGTCTGCAGGCTGAGGTAGAGATCTGGGGAAGCGGAATAAGAGAAAAGAAAGCAGCTTGGGGTTTTCAAAGAGAGGACAACTAGTAGAGAGAGTAGAGAGTGGCGGATTAGAAGCTAAGGAAGAAACAGAGAGGGGGTCTTTAGCAAGAGCCGAGGGAAAAATCTGAAAATTAGGGGGAAGTTTTTCGGGTAGAGAAACTGAGGAAAAGTTACGGGTTTTGGAGAAACGAGGAAGCAAGAGGCAAGGGTTTCGGAGTTGGGCGAGAGGAAGGAGGAACTGAACCAGAAACTGTGCTAACTCCACCACCATTACCACCACTGCAGCCCCAAGTCACGAAGTCCCCGTTGCACCCCCACTGTGACACATTCAAAGGAGCATCTTACGTTGTCAAATTTCACAGACATTTCCAGGTATTCATAACCCTTATTTCTGCTATTTTAAAGCATTTCATTTGTAAAGGTTGGATTCCATCTTGTGTGTGACTGCCGAACCATTGTTGGGTTATGACTTGGCCGGGGGTTATTATAGGACTTTGCTTTTCAACTGATGATGTAGTCTGGGGTTTGATGAATTTGATTTATTCGGTGTTGCGATGCCATGAGGAAAGATAAGATGCACTAATAAATCTGATTAGGATCCTGGGGTTATGCATGTCTATTTTTTCCTTCGTCTCGTTACTTTGTTTGCTACTGTCGTGCATATTCTTGCCCTGAAAATTTTGTTATCAGAATTGGGGTAGTTGATGTTCTTTTTAGAATGTTTGTTTCTGGTTAAGATGGCATGCCATGGTTTTCCTTCCCTCCCCGTATTGATTGTGCAATAAATCTAAGTGATAACATAGCTGAAAATTTGCGGAATTCTCAAAGCATTATGATACGAACGACACCAACCATGTGATGCAACCCGTACAGAAAGGTTTTGGATCTAGAAGGTAGATGCTCACGTTGAAGATGACGAAACGCAACGGATAACCTAAACCCGTTGATCACGTGGCAACGAACCTCGGTATTTGGTAGAGGACGCCACAATCTAGCGCGGTCCTAGATTGATAAGTCGATTGAATACCTAAGAACGATTCTAAGATATTCAATGGTGCTTCAATGAAGCTTTGAGAGAACTCTCAAAAGTGTATTTTATTAATCATCAAAAACTGCCTCTTACAACCCTAAATGCAAACATAAATAGACAAATAAAAAGACTAATGGGCCAAGTTACTTGCTAATGAGGCTCACATGGCCCAGAACATTGGCCCACGAACTAAACAACGACTAGAGTTCAAACTACAAGCTAGTTGGAACCTCTTTAAGATATTTTACTAAGACTTCTAATGGGCCATGGCCCCATAATCGAATCTCACACTAATTCTCAGGAATGGCCTCGAGGAAAATGACCTCTCTAGCTTCGTTAAGGCCTTCAATGGCCTTAGGCTCTCCACTAGACTCTCGGGCCGCACGAATCAATGTTTGTAGTGCTTCACTTAACCTCTTCGCACGAGCACGGGTCATAGGCCCCAATGGTACCTTCTCTTGCTCCACTTGAATATCACCCTCGACCTCCTCATCATTCCCCTCTTCTTGCGAAAGATTTGTCCTCAAATCGACCTCGCCATCTGCAAGATAGGGACTTAGGTCAGCAACATTAAATGTAGTTGAGACATTATACTCACCTGGTAGATCGAGCTTGTAGGCGTTGTCATTGATACGTGCCACAACTTGGAATGGTCCATCTCCTCGGGGTAGCAGCTTGTTGCGGCGCTGGGCAGGGAATCGCTCTTTGCGTAAGTGTAACTAGACCCAATCACCTGGTTCAAACACCACGCGACGCCGACCCTTGTTGGCATTCTTGAGGTACTGCTGGGTGCGGGCTTCAATGTTGGTCCTCACCTGCTGGTGTAATGTCTGGACAAACTCGGCCTTCTTCTTGCCATCAAGGTTAGCACGCTCAGACAAAGGCAAAGGCATCAAATCCAAAGGGGTCAATGGGTTAAAACCATAAACAATCTCAAATGGAGAAAACTGTGTAGCACTATGGGCTGTACGATTATAAGCGAACTCAACATGGGATAAACACTCCTCCCAAGTTTTGAGATTCGTTTTAATGATGGCCCTAAGTAATGTAGACAATGTGCGGTTAACGACTTCAGTTTGGCCATCGGTCTGGGGGTGACTGGATGTAGAAAATAGCAACTTAGTCCCCAACTTCCCCCACAAAGTCTTCCAGAAGTAAGAGAGAAACTTAACATCTCTATCAGATACAATAGTCCTAGGTACACCATGCAAACGGACAATTTCCTTAAAGAAGAGATCAGCTATGTGAGTAGCATCGTCCGTCTTATGATAAGGAATGAAATGGGCCATTTTGAAAAATCGGTCCACTATGACAAAGACGCTATCATGGCCTCTTTTACTCCTAGGCAAACCAAGTACAAAGTCCATCGAAATGTCAACCCATGGTTCGGAAGGAATAGGTAGCGGTGTATACAAACCAAAGGGTTGGAGCTTGGACTTGGCACGGTGGCAGGTGATGCAACGTGACACCACTCGCTCCACGTCCCGCCTCATACGTGGCCAATAGAAATGCTCCTGTAAAGCACTCAAAGTCTTGGTGACACCAAAGTGTCCCATTAAACCACCGCCGTGAGCCTCACGGGTTAGTAACTCACGAATAGAGCATGACGGAATGCATAATTTATCATTATAATATAGAAATCCATCATGTATGAAGAACTTACCCTGACCCGACTTAGCACAAGACTTATAGATAGCAGAAAAATCAGAGTCGGTATCATAGAGTTCTTTGATGAGGTCAAATCCAAAGAGTTTAGCATCAAGTAAAGCAGTCAAGGCATACCTCCTAGACAGTGCATCGGCAACGACATTGGTCTTGCCAGCTTTGTATTTGATCACATAGGGGAAGGACTCCACAAAATTGACCCACCGGACGTGTCTCTTATTCAACTTTTGTTGAGACTTGAGGTGCTTTAATGCCTCGTGGTCAGTGTGGATGACAAATTCCTTAGGCCTCAGGTAGTGCTGCCATGTCTCCAGTGCACGAATCAAAGCATAGAGCTCCTTGTCATAGGTGGAGTAGTTCAAGGCGGCACCATTTAACTTCTCACTGAAGTACGCGATCGGCCTTCCCTCTTGGATCAGCACAGCTCCAATTCCTACACCAGAAGCATCACACTCAACCTCAAAAGCTTTATCAAAACTAGGTAAGGACAACACGGGTGCGTGTGTGAGCTTGTGTTTAAGGAGTTGGAACGCCCTCTCCTGAGCTTCCCCCCATTCAAACTTCCCATCCTTCTTGATAACGGCAGTAAGAGGGGCAGCTATAGTGCTGAAATCCTTCACGAACCGGCGATAGAAACTCGCAAGGCCGTGGAAACTCCGAACTTCACTCATGGTCTTGGGTACGGGTCACTCATTGATGGCTTGGACCTTGCTCTCGTCCACTCTAATGCCTTGTGCACTAACCTTATAACCAAGGAAAACAAGCTCATTAGTGCAGAAAGTACATTTGCCTAGGTTGGCAAATAACCTCTCCCGACGCAAAACCGCAAGGACAGCTCGTACATGTGCTACATGTTTCTCAGGACTCTTGCTGTAGATCAGAATATCGTCAAAATAAACAACAACAAATTTACCTAAGAAAGGACGGAGCACATGATTCATAAGACGCATAAATGTATTAGGAGCGTTAGTCAAACCAAACGGCATAACTAACCACTCATACAGACCATACTTAGTCTTGAAGGCCGTCTTCCACTCGTCCCCTTCCTTCATTCGAATGTGATGGTAGCCACTCTTAAGATCGATCTTGGTGAATATGACTGCACCATACAATTCGTTAAACAAATCATCTAATCGAGGTATAGGGTGACGATACTTAACTGTGATAGCGTTGACGGCGCGACAGTCCATACACATCCTCCAAGTGCCCTCTTTCTTTGGAACGAGGATGACGGGAACTGCACATGGGCTCATGCTCTCTTGAGCCCAACCTTTCTCTAAGAGCTCGTCCACTTGCCTCTGGATCTCCTTAGTCTCTTCAGGGCCCATCTTGTAGGCCGGTCTATTCGGCAAGGCTGCTCCAGGGACGAAGTCTATCTGGTGCTCGATCCCTCTAAGTGGGGGTAGTCCACTTGGGATCTCGTCTGGGAAAACGTCCTCAAATTCCTGCAATAGAGAAGAAATTTCAGGAGGTAATTCAGTCAGTGCCTCATGGGAGAGTAGAATCACTTCCTTGCAGTATAAGACATAAACAATTTGCTTGGATAAAAGTAACTTGCGAACTTCCCTGTTCTTTGCAAGCAAGCTTGGACGGTTGTCCAGTTGCTTAGAAGTACTAGGTATGGATGTCTTCATGGCTGGTGCTTTAATGATTGCTTTAGAGTCATTGGATTTCTTGACCAACTCTTGTCGCGCCCCATTTTTTGATGAAATAAATAAATGGTTTGAAAAATGGATTTTGTGATTGGAAAATGAATCGTGATTTAAAAGAAAAATGGGTCTAGATGGGGGTTTGAAAATGCGACGATTTGACCCAAAATTATAGTTTAAAAAGGGTTTTTGAAAAAAAAATGGGAGTCGCCACTTGGTAATGAGTTAAGGTGTACCAAGTCACCTAAAAATGAATTTTTTAGGAAAAAATTATAAGAAACCCCTTTTAAACGACTCCTAGTCCACGTAAACCAATGAAAAAGGTTCGGGAGTCACATTTGACGAAGGGGAAGGCAAGGATAAAAATCCAAGGCACCCCTTCGACCTAGCCAAGGCTAGTTGCATGATTTAATCAAAGATTTTCTTGTTTTAACCAAAGAATTTATTACATTTGGATGCACTACGTGAATGCAAACCCTAGACCTAGGGGTATTGGGGGAAATTTCCCTTCAAAGGTTAAGTGGTGCCAATCACATTAATTGTGAAACCCAATAACGATCCTTTGAAGAAGTCACGAATAATGCAAGTGGGATGCAAATGAAGGGAATGCATGTATGCAATGTGAAGGCATAAATTTGAAAAAGTAATAAAAAACAAAGATGCATAAGTGAAAATGTGCACGTGAGTGGGCAAGGTATGGTATGTGCAATGGTAATATGAAGTGCATGTGTGCAAGTGATGATAAAAGTGTTCGTGTGTAAGTGAAGGGATAAAATGTGTACGTGTGCAAATGGGAGGAAAAAATGAAAGTGTAATGATAGGGTGGATGCATGAACCTAGGGAATGCATGCATATTGGGTACGGGGAGACCTAAATCGTGACTCAATTTACCCTTTTGTAGAGGGAATACAAGCGTGCTAAGGCTTAGAAAAAGCCCCACTCGTCTATATTCCATATTTAAGGGGACTCTCAAGCAAATGAACCCTATAACTAGCATGAAATGCAAAAATCCTAACATGGAGGGAAAAGAGGTTCGAGGGGCATGCAAAATGATAAAACTAAAAAGAATGCATGACATGTAATGAACATGCAAACATGTACTAACGAGGGGAAATCCCTAAGGGTCTAGCGTTGGACTAGCCCATTCTATGCATTCCGACTAGCGTTGGACTAGTGGAAACGTCCATTCATCCATCACATTCATTCAGGCTATAGAAAGCGAGTAGACATGCCAAACACTCATAAACACATAGCACATAACACTTAGCATGCTCGACTAGATGCAAGATCCTAACAAAGCAAATTAACACGTAGCAACTAAGCATGCAAGACACATAAGACAATTAAACCCCTAACTATTACATTTGCTAGCTAGGCACACGTCTTCGATAGGTCTTCATTGAATGCTCCTCCAAGCCCTATCTATTACATTCACTAACTAAAACAAAAGGGGGAAGGGGAAAATGGACCAAATTGCTCGCCAAAGCCCTATCTATTACAAGCCAAGAGGTGTACACATACCCCAAAAGAATAACTTAATGAAAACAAAAAGTAAATGACATAAGTAAAAGGAATTAAAGAAAAACTAGGAAAACAAAGTAGACATGCAATTCACTTAGCACATTGGACCACATAGGAGAGATAAACAAAGATAAAAGAAATTATACCTTCCCCTAATGGCAAGCAAATGAAGGAAAATGGCTTCAAAACAATAAAGGGGTCAAGGCATCAATTTAAAAGTAAAGTATGAGCAAAAACATCAAAACCCTCCTAATGGCAACTTGAATGAGCTCAAAAAATGCTTAAAGACCAAGAAAACGGAATCACCCGTTCAATTTCCAAATATAGCATCTACTAAAGACCCAAAACAAGCATTACTCAAACATTCAAGTCCAAATAAATCGTTTAAGCACTTCAAAGATTCCAAAAATAAAGAAAGAGCCAAACAATGATTGAAGTTGCAATGATTTTAGGACTTAATTACAAGATACTAAAACATGCTTGGGCTATTGTGGCACAAAGAGAAACTTAGAGGGATCAAATTGATTAAATGTTCCAATTACTTGGGCCCTAGTGGCATAAGGGTAGATTTGGGGGTCAAAGTGCAATTTCTGGAAAACATTTTCATGCAAATGCATGCAATCTCACGAAGAAACACATCTCTGCAATGTTTCTGCTATTCTTTCACCAACCGAAACCCAAATCTCAAACATACCACTTGCTATTCAGGAGCAGCAATTTAAATACAAATTCACAACTTTTAAACTAGATAACCAATTACATTGTTGTCATCATCCAAACATGCAAAAACTTAGGAAAGATCTCATGCAAAAATCTGGAAAAGAAGAAAAGAAAGAAAAAAAAAAAAACAAGCATGAAACTGCTGCAAGCTTCTCGGCTTCACCTTCCAAGACCAAATTCAGATTCAAACCTATACCTTAACCAAAGTTTCCTTGATCTAACATCTGAACTTTGAACTAAACAAACAAGACATGGACAATGAATCAAGCAAAGACATAGGGAGGAGTTCAAAAATAGAAAAAGCTGATGCAAAATTTCTGGAACCAAAACTCAAACACAGTTTTTTTCTTTGAAGGAACGGACACTGCTGCAATTTTTCTATAAATTTCAGCTTTTCTCGCAATCACATTCGTGCCATTTCCTTATTCAGTTTAAGAGTGTTCAGGCAAACAAACCAAAAAGAAATGAGATGGAATCGTTATCTAAACAAAACCACAACTGAAAGGCCGAAAGGGCAGGACAAAACTCAAGAACAAAACCTTAAAAATTTCTGTTCGGTAATCTGAAATTATTTTTCCAGCAGACATTTGGACATAACTTAGATACCCCTCAAACCCAAATGCCCAGATTCAAAACCAAATTTCCACTTCTGTTATCCAACACAAAATTCAGCATGAAACTGAAATGCAAAACTCAGCTAGCCATTAAAAAAGAAGAAAATGCGGGCATAAAAAGAACGGCAGCTTTTCCTTTGCTGCATTTTCTAGCCATGCTACCCTTTCATACAAATGCCATGTTTTATCTGAACCCAACTAACCTCTCTGCTAAATAACAAAACCCAGATCTTAAACCATAAAAATAACAAAAACATTCAACGTCCAAATCATGACTGAATCAGTAAAAAAAATGCGATCTTTCCTCAAAACTTTCCTTCGGCTCACAGGTTTTAACATGAAATTTAGCATCTGATAACAAGAGTTTAAGTGATGGCTTCAAACAAAATCCAAGCATTTACATGCTTAACGCCCAAATAAACAACCAAAGACATCATCTTTGAAGCTATAAACATAAGAATGAAACGAACAGCAATCCATAGACGATGGAATACATGTTTTACCAACTTCTATCAATTAAAACTGACCAAAACTCTTCTCATAGAAACCAGAAATGATATCTGAGTACTTAACACAAAACTTGGCTTAAAAGAATCCTTACCGTAAGAAGAAAAACTTGGCTGTCGACGAAACTGATGCTTGAAACTGCACCTCTCTAATGTCGTTCCTCTGTCTTTCTTTGCTTCTCAACCCGTATCCCTCTCAGTTCTTGCTTCCCTTTCCTATCTAGCTCTCCCTGTTTCTTTTCTGAATCCAACCCTTTCTTCTTCTTCCCCAGAACCTACGCCGCCTCTCTTTTTCTGGTTCCTTCTCTTTGCTTTTGCCGTATCTCCCTCTTTCTCTCCCGTCTCCCTTTCGTAGTCCTCCTCCCTGCGGCTGTCTTTCTTTTGTTTTTTTTATATGAGAGCCCTTCAACCCTAAAACCCCAGCAATCCTTCTGTATTTGCAGCTTCAGGAGCCACCCCAGGTTTCTTTGCAAACGGCGCAAGTCCGCAGCTTTCATGCTGCGGCAACAATTTTCCTTTTTTCTTTTTTTTTTCAGCTAATTAAAACAGAAATTAATAACAATAAAAATGAAATAAATGATAATAACAAAAATTTATAATAACAGAAATTGATATTGAACAGCAAATTACAACTTCCATTTTTCATCCATTTTCTTTTTTTCTTTTCTTTACTTAAATAAAAATAACAATAAAGAAATAACAATAAAATGCAATCAAAAACACAAATGCTTGTAACCTGAAATAATAATATATATTTTTTCCTCTTTTCTTTGAAAAACAATTAAAATGTATCAAAAAGTAAATAATGCCTATTACACTAAAAAAATTTTTCTTCAAATTTCAAACTTTTCACTTTTTTTTCAAAAATAGGCCAGTATGCATTAAACCATTTTTCCCTTTTCTTTTTCCCCCTTTTTTTTTGTTTATTTTCACTTTTCTCTTTTTTTTTTCTCTAAAAAAAATCTACGCTAAAACTTATAAATTAAAAACTACAAAAACAACTAAAAACTAAAAAGGGAATAAAAATAAAATAAAACCTAAAAAAGCTAGACAAACGAAAATGAACTAAAATGCAAAACCGTCTAAACAAAAATCAACCAATTATCACTAAAACCAAACATACAAAATTAATTCAAAAATTTGGTGTCTACAGTTTGCCCCTCTTTGTCTGAGTTTTGAAAAAACTTGAGACAAAGAAGTAGACACCAAAAACTTACCTGTGTTACTTGGCGGCAAAATGATCTCAACGAACTAGAATTCTAAAATGGGACTGACCCAAACAGAAATTTAAACGGGACTGACCCGAACAGGAATTTAAACGGGATGACCCGAACAGAAATTAAACAGGACTGACCCGAACATATTTTAAACGGGACTGACCCGAACAGAATTTAAACGGGACTGACCCGAACAGGAAATTAAACGGGACTGACCCGAACAGGAATTTAAACGGGACTGACCCGAACAGAAATTAAACGGGACTGACCCGAACAGGAATTTAAACGGGACTGACCCGAACAGGAATTAAACGGGCCGGACCCGAACAGAATTTAAACGGGACTGACCCGAACAAGAATTTAAACGGGACTGACCCGAACAGAAATTAAACGGGACTGACCCGAACAGGAATTTAAACGGGACTGACCCGAACAAGAATTTAAACGGGACTGACCCGAACAGAATTTAAACGGGACTGACCCGAGCAGAATTTAAACGGGACTGATTCGAACAAGAATTTAAACGGGACTGACCCGAACAGAATTTAAACGGGACTGACCCGAACAGAATTTAAAAAAAAAACTTCACTTGGGAAAGTTTAAACAATGAATTGAGAGAGTTTTTTTTTTTCTTCTTTTTTTCTGAGAATAGTTCAACTTTTACACCAAGAAGGAAATTTGGATCTTTGTGATTGAAGCGAGAGCTGATGTTGTTTCTTGTGATCGAATTTTGCAAATAACATCGATTTTTGCCTACTGGGAAGCTTTGTCTGTCATTGATTTAGGCGCCAAAGAGAGAGTGGCTGCTTTTGCTTGTAAATGCAACATTCCTGCAAGAAAAGAAGAAATAATGGACTTGCCACCATTATTTGATCCGGTTTGCCTTGAGAATCGTGTAAACATGAGTCTTGTGATGCTTTTACTTCTGCTTTGCGACGTTTGCCTTAGTCGAACTTGAAACCTTTCAGATTCTGAGACTGATAAAATACGGATTTACCACGTCATCCAATCCAGGTGGTAGCTTTGTTGCATGTTACTCTCTGTAGCTGATGATTGAATCCCTTATCTTTGCCCAAACCTTAGAGTTTATCATTCATTTGAATTCAATGGTGAAAGAATGATGCGTGAAAAATTATCACATAACAATCAATGTATATGCAAGATTATTTTCTATGTCAGGCAAAGATGAATATGCAAAAGAATGCAGACAACCATAGATAGTAGAATGCAAGTGAATTAAAGAAACCAGGAGATTTACATTTTTTTTTTTAAAAAAGGTGTTTATACAGAAAATACAAGTTTAGCCAATGAATATCATATTTAAGACTTCGGATATTTTCGCTTCAAAATCCGATACTGGCAGAAGTTTCACAAATATGAGGAAAACCCTCAATGAACCAGGTCACCAGCTGTTCCTTCTCGAGCTTGACTATTGTGCAAACCTACCTTGGCGCCCTTTCGGGTTTTCACCAAGGTTGCCCCCACCCTTTTATTTTTGCTTTTGTTGTTTTTTCTTTTCTCTTTTCCTTTTTCTTTTCTTTCTTTCTTTTCTTTTTCTCTTTCTTTTCTTTTTCGAGGCGCCCTTTCGGGTTTTCACCTAAAGCAACACGAAATATCTCGACCATGATCGACTCAGAAACATGAGTTAAAGATTTTTGGCATCAGTAAAATGTACTTCCCTTATAAGATTAGGCGAAGACATTACAGACATCACCTGCCAGTTGATTAACAAATTTTCTAATAGAAATGCAGCAAGTGACAAAAGCCAGGACTTTGGGCTTTGTAATGAGGTCCGGTGGGGTGCTTTGAAAAAGGTTGAAGGCTTGAAAGCAAATTTTAATATAAGAGGTGAAATAACTTAAGATTGCACTCTTTGAAAACAACTCCAAAACTGAGGAAAATTTGCCCCAGTTTGATCAGCTTTTCTCTCTTTGCATTTTTCATTGCATTTTCCTCACTTTTACATTTTTCTTTGAAAAACTGAATTTGCCCCAGTGTAAAGGTTTTTTCTCTTCTTTCTTCTTTTTTTTTTCGAAATAAATTTGCCCCAGTGTGGGGTTTGCCATTCTCAAGGGTTATCAAACGAAATTTGTCAATTCTGATGGCTCAAAGGGGACAAGTAGAGATAAAATATTTTTAGTGTAAAAGAAGATGGCCTGACTTGCATTTCGCCATTTGCACGAATTTCTAAAGAAAATTTGCATGATCAAATGAAAACCTTTTTGCACATATCTGAGTTTATGGGTTGAGGGAATGCCCGTCCGTCCATTTCCGCCAAAATGAGCGCTCCGCCAGGTAATACCTTTTGGACAATGAACGGCCCTTGCCAATTTGGAGCAAATTTGCCTTTAGTTTCATCTTGCATTGACAGAATCCGCTTCAGTATCTTATCACCTTCTTCAAATGTCCGCTGATGGACCTTTTTGTTGTAAGCCCGGGCCACACGTTTCTGATAGCACTGACCATGACAGATAGCATTGAATCGCTTCTCATCTATCAAAGTCAATTGCTCATGACGCTGCTTGATCCAATCGGCCTCCTCCAATTTAGCTTCCATAAGGATTCGTAGCGACGGAATTTCAACCTCAGCTGGTAATACAGCTTCCATTCCATACATGAGTGAATACGGCGTTGCCCCAGTTGATGTTCGGATAGAAGTCCGATACGCCATTAATGCATAGGGCAACTTTTCATGCCAATCGCGGTGCCTTTCTGTCATTTTGCGGATAATCTTCTTCAGATTTTTGTTTGCAGCTTCTACGGCTCCATTCATCTGAGGCCTATAAATAGCAGAATTGCGGTGTCTGATCTTGAATTGCTCGCATAGTCCATCTACCATGTCATTGTTCAGATTCTTGGCATTGTCTGTGATAAGCGATTCGGGTACTCCAAAGCGACAAATGATATGATCTCTCAAGAAACTGGCAACCACCTTCTTCGTGACATGTTTGAATGATTCAGCTTCAACCCATTTGGTAAAGTACTCGATCGCCACCAATATAAATCGATGTCCATTTGAAGCAGGAGGATCGATTGTACCAATCACGTCCATACCCCACATTGAACAGGGCCATGGGGCGGTCATGCTATGCAACTCAGTGGGTGGAGCGCGTATAATGTCACCGTGCATTTGGCATTTTATACATCTCCGGACAAAGTCTATACAATCATGCTCCATAGTAAGCCAGAAGTATCCTGTTCTCATGATTTTCTTGGCTAGCAAATGGCCATTCATGTGAGGTCCACAAACACCACTATGCACTTCTTTCATCATATATTGAGCTTCGCCTTCATCAATGCACCTTAGAAGGTTCAAATCTGAGGTTCTTTTGTACAACACTTCTCCATTTAAGAAAAATTTTGAAGTCATTCTACGCAGAAAACTCTTGTCTTTTGTACCAGCATGCTGAGGGTAGGACCCAGTTTTGAGAAATTCTTTAAGATCATTAAACCAAGGAATAGTATCCGAGGACTCGTCTGCAACCCAGCAGTGGGCGGGCTTGTCTTGAAGTTGAATTTGGATTGGTTCAATCTTCAATTCATCTGGATATTGGATCATAGAAGCCAAGGTGGCCAAAGCATCAGCAAATGCATTTCGGGCTCTCGGGAGATGTCTAAACTCCAAATTTTGAAACTGCTTGGCCAAAGTGAGCAGACTACAATGGTAGGGTAGAATTTTCGAATCTTTGGTTATCCATTGCTTCAAAGTTTGGTGCACGAGCAAATCTGAATCACTAAAAGCTATCAACTCCTTGATTTCCATTTCTAACGCCATTTTAAGACAAAAAATGCAGGCTTCATATTCAGCCACATTATTCGTGCAAGCGAATTGCAATTTGGCAGCGGCAGGGTAGTGCTTCCCTTCGGGTGACACCAAAACAGCTCCAATTCCAGCTCCGAGAGAATTCGAAGCTCCATCGAAGAAAAGCCTCCATTCAGGACTTTGTTCACTTATATCATCCGCAGCGTCTACAAATAGGACCCTCTCGTCAGGGAAATAAGTACGGAGTGGTTGATAATCATCATCCCTTGGATTTTTCGCCAAATGATCAGCTATAGCTTGCCCCTTGACCGCCTTTTGTGAGGTGAACACAATATCAAATTCTGAGAGAATTATCTGCCATTTCGCCAGACGTCCAGTCAACATCGGCTTCTCCAAAAGATACTTCAAAGGATCAGACCGGGAAATAAGATACGTGGTATGGCTCAACAGATAGTGTCTAAGCTTTTGGGCTGCCCAGGCCAATGCACAGCAGCTTTTCTCAATGAATGAATAATTAGCCTCGTACTGCGTGAACTTTTTGCTTAGATAGTAAATGGCTTGTTCTTTCCTTCCAGAGTCATCGTGCTGTCCGAGAACACACCCAACTGCTCCTTCAAGCACGGATAAATACATAATCAAAGGCCGGCCCGGTTTGGGTGGCACTAAGACTGGTGGATGCAACAAATAATCTTTAATCTTGTCAAAAGCCTGTTGGCACTCCTCATTCCAATACAACGGCACGTTCTTCCTCAATAATTTGAACAACGGCTCGCATGTAGCAGTTAGTTGGCCAATGAACCTCCCGATGAAATTGATCTTCCCTAAAAAGCTTTTCACGTCCTTCTGAGTTTTTGGCACTGGCATGTCTCGAATTGCTTTGATTTTCGCCGGATCTATCTCTATGCCCTTCTTGCTGACAATGAATCCCAACAGCTTACCCGCAGGTGCTCCAAAGGCGCATTTTGCAGGATTTAACTTCAAATTGTGCTTCCGTAGTCTTTCGAACAATTTCTTCAGATCAACCAAGTGGTCCTCTGCCCTTTTAGACTTGATTATAATGTCATCCACGTAGACCTCCATTTCTCGGTGGATCATATCATGAAATAGGGTTGTCATGGTCCTCTGATATGTTGCTCCGGCATTCTTTAAACCGAAAGGCATCACTCGGTAGCAAAATGTGCCCCAAGGGGTAATGAAAGCAGTTTTCTCCCTATCCTCTTCTGCCATCAAAATTTGGTGGTAGCCAGCAAAACAATCGCAAAAGGTTTCAATCTCATGTCCGGCAGTATTGTCTAAGAGAATGTGAATATTTGGTAGAGGAAAATCATCTTTAGGACTGGCTTTATTAAGGTCTCTATAGTCAACACAAACTCTCACCTCTCCACTCTTTTTTGGAACAGGGACTGGGTTTGAAAGCCAAATTGGGTAATGGGAAACAATGATAATGTTGGTTTTGAGTTGTTTTTCAATTTGCTCTTTTATCTTGAGGCTCATATCTGGTTTGAATTTTCGGAGTTTTTGTTTTACGGGTGGAAAAGAAGGGTCTGTGGGTAACCTATGCACCACCACATCAGTTGAAATACCGGTCATGTCGTCGTAGGACCATGCAAAGACATCCTGGAACATAGTAAAAAATTCAATCATCTCCTTTTTCTGCCTTTCATTCAAATGAATACTGATTTGCACCTCTTTAACTTCATCCTTAGTGCCAATGTTTACTGTTTCTGTCTCTTCCAGGTTCGGTTTTGGTTTTTCCTCATATTGTTCAAGGTCCTTTGCAAAAGAATCGAACACCTCTTCATTATCACTCTCGCTGTGGAGCTCGGATTCCTCCAAGTCGTGAGTGATATAGAAATTGCCATTATCGTATTCCAGAACTGTGACATCCAAAGGGTCAAATAATTTTATTTTTGGCCATCTGAAAGAATTAACGAATGTGGAATAATAAGCAAATAAGTATGCAACAAACAAATGAACAAACAATATGAATATAAACAAACGAATAAACAACAACATGACAAGAACAACTTGTGCATTTTCATAAAACCTTTGATTGAAAGCAAAACAAAAGAAAGCAAACGGAAACAATATTTACATATGCAGATTTTAGCCAAAAGTAAAGATGCTTTAATTAACTATTTACAGAGGCAAAAGTACTTTTCCATGAATTCGCATGCATGACAAACCCCTTTAGGTTTACCGAAACTCCTTCTGAACAGGCAGGAACTCGGCTGTCCAATTAGAAATGGATCCCTCGGGGACGTCAGGAAATTCAGCCTCGTTTGGGAAATCGTCTTCAAATGTTGCCCCAATGAACAATTGGGACAAACTATCCTCGATTTCTTCAGTTGAATTACCCTCTGCTGTGATTATCTCAGTTGGCCGTGGAAAGGTATACCGCAGCGGTGGAATGTCAAAAACCCTTTGTCGGCCCTCTTTTTCTGCTCTTTTACGCTCCTTCATCTCTTTGATGTCCTTGGTGGTTGGCCGGAAACCCAAACCAAACGTATCCCTTTTTTCCATAATCTCCACTGGCTTCAGGATCCCTTGCAGTTCACACCCCAACCCCTTGTCGAATTTGTATCCTCCACGAATCATTTCTCTGGCCATCATTACACTGGCCTTTGAGAGAGTTTGTTCCTCCGTGGCTATCCAACTTACGGAGACTATATCGGATGTGCTGTGAGGGGACATGGTAACACTTCGACTACCCTCCTCTTTAACTCCAGAATCGGTGATCACCAGGCAGTCCTCTTCAGCAAAGATAGTGATTAGTTTGTCATTTACCACGAACTTGAGCAATTGATGCAACGAAGACGGCACAGCCCCCGACTTGTGAATCCATGGCCTTCCAAGTAAGATATTGTAAATGCTCGGGAAGTTCATGACTTGGCAAGTTATTTGAAATTGGGCCGGCCCCATCTCGATTACTAAATCTGCCTCTCCTATTGGCTCCCTCTGCGCTCCATCAAACCCTCTAACGATAGTCCCTGAAGGCCTCAGCTTGATGTCTTGCAATCCTATCTTCTCCAAGGTACTCCAAGGACAGATATTATGTGCGGACCCGTTGTCAATTAGCACCTTCGGCAGCATTTTCCCGTTGCACCTCACTATTATGTACAACGCCTTATTATGTCCAATGCCCTCCGTCGGCAATTCATCATCAGAAAAAGCAATTTGCTTGTTGAATAATACGCTCCCAACCACGTTTGAAAAATTATCAACAGAAATGTCCCTCGGAATTTGAGCCTTAGTTAATACATCGATCAATGCATCCCTATGCACGTCCGAAGAGAAAAGTAGGTCCAACATGGTTATCTGGGCAGGTGATTTGCTTAGCTTTTCCACTATGTTGTATTCACTTCTTTGGAGTCGTTTAAGGAAATCCACGGCTTCTTTCTCGGTGATTGTTGGTTTGATGGGTGGCTCAGAACTATTGGCTTGAATTGGAGTAGTAGTCTCAAATGGATTTACAGTCTTCCCCGATCTGGTAACTACTGACACTTCCTTCTTTGCGGTTGAATTTTCCCCAATCTGTATGCTAGGCTCATCGTAATTCCACGGCACTTGTTGCAGACTTAATACGGGCTCCTGCTTCGGGAATTCGATGACTACTGGTTTCAAAGCTTCATTCTCCGCTGGCGTGAGATCTAAGACAAAAGGCTTGTTATCTTCTTCGAATGGCAACTTTATGACAAACGGTTGGTCCGTGACCCCAAACACTTCAGCTTCTATTGCCAATTTCTTGATTTGTTCCTCGTACTCCGCATCGTCCATAATAACCCCAACATGCTCTGGTAAGGGGTTTTGATTTACGTTTGGCCCTTGTGGCTCCCTTTTCCTGATCACGATTTCTCCAGACTCAACCATATCCTGAACTTTATGCTTAAGCGCCTTGCAATCCAAAGTTGCATGCCCAGGTGCCCCTGAATGATAGGCGCAAACAGCTTGCGGGTTATACCAGGCGGGCATGCCATACGGATAGGTAGGAGGTGGTACTGTACCAATTTTTCCAGAGGCCCTTAACTGGTCATACAGTTGGTCTAAAGGCCTACCTAAATTGGTAAAAGTACGACTAGGGGGCCTGTTGTAGGGTTCAGTGGGTTGAGGATAGTTGTAAGCAGGTCTATTTGGAGGAGGAAATCTTGGGTTAAATGGAGGTCGAGGTCGGTTTTGGGGTGGATTTAGTTGAGAAATTTGGAAAGGGGCTGAAGGTGGGTTAGTATAGTTTGGGCGAGGTCGAGGGTGGTGGATATTGGTAGTATATACATGGTTTGGGCTTGAATAGTAGTAAGGGCAAGGTTGTTGGTAGGTTGGGTTGTGTTGGTATCGGGGTCGGGGTGAAGGGTTGTGGTTCCAAACAAAGGTTGTATCTCCTTCTTTTTTTTTGAATTGTGGTTTCTTTTCACTGCTTCCTCGCCCTTGCAAAGCTTCCACTTGCGATTTCAGGGCAGACACATTAACAATTTTTCCGGCTCATACAAAGTCGTCGAATTCTTCAAGTTTATTTACAATTGCAGCGAATGAACATCCAGTCATACGGAAAATTTCTTCAAAATATGGAGGATCATGGGCCTTGATGAAAGTACGGATGATTTCTTCCTCGGTCATCGGAGGCTCCACCTTGGCAGCTACTTTCCTCCACCTCTTGGCATAAGTCTTGTGATCTTCGGAGGGTTTTCTTTTGGTTCCTTCCAAGGTGGTTCTAGTCGGTGCCAACTCACAATTATACTCATATTGCCTTACGAAAGCCTTGGACAAGTCAATCCAGGTTCTTACGTCTTCAGGTTTCAGATTTGAATACCAGTCAAGTGCGTCCCCTTCCAGACTTTCAGGGAACAACCTTAGAGGCAAGTTTTCATCGTCCACAGGCTTTCCCAATTTGTTTGTAAATAGTCGGAGGTGCGTCTTGGGATTACCCGTCCCATCGTACTTGTTAAACTTAGGAGTTTTGAACCCCTCAGGCAGTTGCACATTCGGAAAGAGGCAAAGCTCATCATAGTCCAAAACTCCTTGCTTGTTCAGCACCTGATTCTTCCTCATGAATTCATCGAAACGGTCCAAGCGCTTTAATAACTTCACATCAATGGGAGCAGAGGATCCTCCCACCTCTGGTTTGGTTTGAATAAAATGGTCTGGCAGATAAGGCTCAGTGGTGGGGTAATAAAAAGCTTGTGTCTCAGGTGGTATATTTGCAGTGACTTGAGGTTGTGGGCCTTGCATAGGAGTAGGGAAAAATGAAGGATTAGGAGGGTAAGTGTATGGCAGATGAATGGTGGGGTAGGTGAAAGTCCCTTCGGGTGGACCTTGCATGGGAACAGTAGTTTGAACTGTAGGAATAACAAAGGGTTCAGATTGCAGTTGTATTACGTGCGGAAGCTCCGGCTGTACCCCGCTACTGACAAGCTCATCAATTAATTTCTTTTGGGCGGCCATTTCAGAGGCCATTTCCCCAAACTTAGCAAGTAACTCGGCCAACTGGACCCCAGGACTCGTGACTTCCGGCTGTGTAGTCGCTGTAGTCTTATCGGATGATTCTGGTTGAGTATTCATGTTTACACGATTCCTTTGGGCTCTACTTCGGGATCGCGTAATAATGGGGCTTTTCCGAAAAGCTATTTTGAAAAATTTTACCTAAGAACGCAAAAGACTGCTTTAGATAAACCAACCGTTATTGAATTTCTGCAATTTATTCAAAAGAAAAAAAAGAAAAAGAAAAAGACATGAGTTAGTAACTATTTGAACAATTCGGATGCATGTCCTATTTGGGGGGCCCTTTTGTGCCAAGGTTAGGCCTAGCATGATGCAAGCCTTCGGGGTAAAATCCCATTTTCAAACCTGTAAGTGAATATAAAAGCAGAAATTCTCATTAAAATATGGATAAACTCTGTCCTTCTTTACAACTTCATTGATGGTTCGACTGACCATTCTTACAAAATCTTCATGCCTGGCTAGTCTAGTGTGTTGGGATTCCCTAGAACTCCCAATACTAAGCTTTCGAATTTCATCTTGGATTTTATCAAATGCACTCAATGCCTTCTCCAACTTCTCGGTCTTCCTCGCCTCTTTCCTCAATTGTGTGCGGGCGTCTTCCAATGCTTGATCGGCCACCATGATCTGCAACTGATGATCCTCTAATTCTTTCCTTAGTTTCCCATTCTGCTCTTCAAGACTAATGGCAACCAACGGTATCCTTTCTCTTCCTTGTTCCATCATTGATTTGATCCATTCGTTGTATTCCAAGACGACCCTAGGCTCTTCTTTATTCACTTGGTCCAAATGCAGGTTGTCCAAACTACACAGATTCCCCCAAGCTTCCAACACCATAGTCCGGCACTCAGTGATTGTATTGAGTTCGATGCCTCCCACTTCTTGTATGGTTGGCACTCTCTGCGGGTACCCAAACTGTCTCATAACTCGTTGTGGAATGTACCTAACCAACCCACTGGTGCTTGCTAACGGAATGAAGTCAAACTGTATAGTCTTGAAAGCCGGATCCCTTACTTTCGTCCAATCGAGAACCCACTGGACCTTATCCGAAGTTAAGGCATTGAATTCCTGGCTGAACACACTAGGAGATGCTACTCGATAGTATCTTATAACCCTTTCTCGGTGCGACTCAACCCAATTTGCTGTTGAAAGACATGAACCTAACGGATTTAGCGCCCTTTTTGCCAGATGTTCCATTGCCCACATTTGAAGCACTAGGTTGGGTGCATAGAAGAACCCTCTCCTCTTTCGGCATTCCGTAATAGCGGCGAAGATGTTAGCAATGATAATGGGTACTAGGGTGGGAGTTTTCCCTTTAATTCCCACAAACACACTCTGAACCATGTTGATCGTTGAGAAAATAACTTTTCCATGCTTTTGCGGAAACAGGAGTAGATTAATCATGGCTATCCCAAAGGCTTGTACTCGTTTCTCTTCCCACTGCTCTTTACTAATGAAGAAATCCTCGCGGTGATGATCATAGGCTTCCTTTCCCCCAAATCGCTTGTATAAGAACTCGAGTGGACATGACTTTGCGTCCGGGTGTGGATTCATGCTAAATTGTTTCAACCCTAAGAACCTACAAAATTGTTCTCGGGTGCCATTCATTGGGTATACCATAGGGTGTCCTTTCCCAGGTACTTGGAACAATCCTTCTATCTCCTCCAAGGTTAGGGTTAATTCGCACTCTCCAAACCGGAAAACAGAGCCGTCCGGATCCCAGAACTCGAGCAAAGCTTTGACAATGGCTACATTCGGAGTTATGTTCAGAAGACTAGGTAAATGTCCTATATACGGGAAAAGTTTGTTCACTTCATGTGCCATGTTGTTCTTCCAATCTACCAACTCACGCGGTATTTGATCAAGCATTCTACACGGAGCCATCTGGGGAGGAAATTCACTTTAGTACCTTACCACAGGATTTTACCCCTTAGGTAATACAGAAATAGTAAACGTGTAAGTCCCATTGGATTAAATATCCGAGACATATGGCGGCTTATTCCTAAACACGGGATCCCCTACGTGGCATTCCCTTTCTATGGTTTATGCGTGATGCCAGTTTATTAAAAGCAGTGAAATATGCAATTCGAAATGAGACGTGACCTGAGGAACCCTTTATCTGCCAGGGTAGGCCTAAAATGGTATGGCATTATTAATTTATGAACGAAATATGCCCAAACTTTAAACGTGTAAAAGCCTATCTATAAGGGTAGGTCCTAAAAGAAAGGTCATGCCAGGCCTCTCATTTCCTAATGTTTGTGAGTGCGAAGGCAAGAAACAATGAAAGTTAGTTCAACACATAATCACATAACACGTTGGACAATTTAAAGGATATAAAAAGCAGGAAAAGTAAATAAGGAAAAGGGGTGGGACCCCCTCCCTCGTGCCTAGTGTCCCTAGTTCAGGATGAGGTCGACTCTACCCTAGGTAATTCTAGTATGGATGCATGAGGTTGGGGTTCGCTAATGCATCTAGACTCGATAAGTCTCGGTTCCCAAGCCTTCAGACCTAAAGGCGAAGGGTCATCACCCCCAGGGCCCTTGGTCGGTGGCTCGAGTGATCCCTTAGGTAGCGCTATGGGCGCAGCGCACACCAGCCGCCTACCCAAGGCGATCGATCCTAATCCTACAAGGCGGTGTGGGAAACGCCCACGAAAAAATAAAATAAAGTGGGATAACAATAAGTAAACGTGCACGTATGAAGTGTTCCCTATTTTGAGGGAAGGGGTCGAGAACCAATCGCAAGGCTCTAAGGGTGACACACACCCCCCCAAATGCAATGCAAAGCGCAAAATCATACATAAATAAATCATCCATCCATCCAAACAATCGTAGGCGAATGTGTGAGGAAGTGAGTTGATACGCGAAATGCAAAAATCCTAAAAAAAAGGAAAAAATGTAATTCTAAACATCCAATGTGATAAATGAAAAGGTTAAAAGAAGAAAAGAATTGACTAAATCGATTGCTCGGACTCTCAAGTCCCCAGTGGAGTCGCCAACTGTCGCGCCCCATTTTTTGATGAAATAAATAAATGGTTTGAAAAATGGATTTTGTGATTGGAAAATGAATCGTGATTTAAAAGAAAAATGGGTCTAGATGGGGGTTTGAAAATGCGACGATTTGACCCAAAATTATAGTTTAAAAAGGGTTTTTGAAAAAAAAAATGGGAGTCACCACTTGGTAATGAGTTAAGGTGTACCAAGTCACCTAAAAATGAATTTTTTAGAAAAAAATTATAAGAAACCCCTTTTAAACGACTCCTAGTCCACGTAAACCAATGAAAAAGGTTCGGGAGTCACATTTGACGAAGGGGAAGGCAAGGATAAAAATCCAAGGCACCCCTTCGACCTAGCCAAGGCTAGTTGCATGATTTAATCAAAGATTTTCTTGTTGTAACCAAAGAATTTATTACATTTGGATGCACTACGTGAATGCAAACCCTAGACCTAGGGGTATTGGGGGAAATTTCCCTTCAAAGGTTAAGTGGTGCCAATCACATTAATTGTGAAGCCCAATAACGATCCTTTGAAGAAGTCACGAATAATGCAAGTGGGATGCAAATGAAGGGAATGCATGTATGCAATGTGAAGGCATAAATTTGAAAAAGTAATAAAAAACAAAGATGCATAAGTGAAAATGTGCACGTGAGTGGGCAAGGTATGGTATGTGCAATGGTAATATGAAGTGCATGTGTGCAAGTGATGATAAAAGTGTTCGTGTGTAAGTGAAGGGATAAAATGTGTACGTGTGCAAATGGGAGGAAAAAATGAAAGTGTAATGATAGGGTGGATGCATGAACCTAGGGAATGCATGCATATTGGGTACGGGGAGACCTAAATCGTGACTCAATTTACCCTTTTGTAGAGGGAATACAAGCGTGCTAAGGCTTAGAAAAAGCCCCACTCGTCTATATTCCATATTTAAGGGGACTCTCAAGCAAATGAACCCTATAACTAGCATGAAATGCAAAAATCCTAACATGGAGGGAAAAGGGGTTCGAGGGGCATGCAAAATGATAAAACTAAAAAGAATGCATGACATGTAATGAACATGCAAACATGTACTAACGAGGGGAAATCCCTAAGGGTCTAGCGTTGGACTAGCCCATTCTATGCATTCCGACTAGCGTTGGACTAGTGGAAACGTCCATTCATCCATCACATTCATTCAGGCTATAGAAAGCGAGTAGACATGCCAAACACTCATAAACACATAGCACATAACACTTAGCATGCTCGACTAGATGCAAGGTCCTAACAAAGCAAATTAACACGTAGCAACTAAGCATGCAAGACACATAAGACAATTAAACCCCTAACTATTACATTTGCTAGCTAGGCACACGTCTTCGATAGGTCTTCATTGAATGCTCCTCCAAGCCCTATCTATTACATTCACTAACTAAAACAAAAGGGGGAAGGGGAAAATGGACCAAATTGCTCGCCAAAGCCCTATCTATTACAAGCCAAGAGGTGTACACATACCCCAAAAGAATAACTTAATGAAAACAAAAAGTAAATGACATAAGTAAAAGGAATTAAAGAAAAACTAGGAAAGCAAAGTAGACATGCAATTCACTTAGCACATTGGACCACATAGGAGAGATAAACAAAGATAAAAGAAATTATACCTTCCCCTAATGGCAAGCAAATGAAGGAAAATGGCTTCAAAACAATAAAGGGGTCAAGGCATCAATTTAAAAGTAAAGTATGAGCAAAAACATCAAAACCCTCCTAATGGCAACTTGAATGAGCTCAAAAAATGCTTAAAGACCAAGAAAACGGAATCACCCGTTCAATTTCCAAATATAGCATCTACTAAAGACCCAAAACAAGCATTACTCAAACATTCAAGTCCAAATAAATCGTTTAAGCACTTCAAAGATTCCAAAAATAAAGAAAGAGCCAAACAATGATTGAAGTTGCAATGATTTTAGGACTTAATTACAAGATACTAAAACATGCTTGGGCTATTGTGGCACAAAGAGAAACTTAGAGGGATCAAATTGATTAAATGTTCCAATTACTTGGGCCCTAGTGGCATAAGGGTAGATTTGGGGGTCAAAGTACAATTTCTGGAAAACATTTTCATGCAAATGCATGCAATCTCACGAAGAAACACATCTCTGCAATGTTTCTGCTATTCTTTCACCAACCGAAACCCAAATCTCAAACATACCACTTGCTATTCAGGAGCAGCAATTTAAATACAAATTCACAACTTTTAAACTAGATAACCAATTACATTGTTGTCATCATCCAAACATGCAAAAACTTAGGGAAGATCTCATGCAAAAATCTGGAAAAGAAGAAAAGAAAGAAAAAAAAAAAACAAGCATGAAACTGCTGCAAGCTTCTCGGCTTCACCTTCCAAGACCAAATTCAGATTCAAACCTATACCTTAACCAAAGTTTCCTTGATCTAACATCTGAACTTTGAACTAAACAAACAAGACATGGACAATCAATCAAGCAAAGACATAGGGAGGAGTTCAAAAATAGAAAAAGCTGATGCAAAATTTCTGGAACCAAAACTCAAACACAGTTTTTTTCTTTGAAGGAACGGACACTGCTGCAATTTTTCTATAAATTTCAGCTTTTCTCGCAATCACATTCGTGCCATTTCCTTATTCAGTTTAAGAGTGTTCAGGCAAACAAACAAAAAAGAAATGAGATGGAATCGTTATCTAAACAAAACCACAACTGAAAGGCCGAAAGGGCAGGACAAAACTCAAGAACAAAACCTTAAAAATTTCTGTTCGGTAATCTGAAATTATTTTTCCAGCAGACATTTGGACATAACTTAGATACCCCTCAAACCCAAATGCCCAGATTCAAAACCAAATTTCCACTTCTGTTATCCAACACAAAATTCAGCATGAAACTGAAATGCAAAACTCAGCTAGCCATTAAAAAAGAAGAAAATGCAGGCATAAAAAGAACGGCAGCTTTTCCTTTGCTGCATTTTCTAGCCATGCTACCCTTTCATACAAATGCCATGTTTTATCTGAACCCAACTAACCTCTCTGCTAAATAACAAAACCCAGATCTTAAACCATAAAAATAACAAAAACATTCAACGTCCAAATCATGACTGAATCAGTAAAAAAAATGCGATCTTTCCTCAAAACTTTCCTTCGGCTCACAGGTTTTAACATGAAATTTAGCATCTGATAACAAGAGTTTAAGTGATGGCTTCAAACAAAATCCAAGCATTTACATGCTTAACGCCCAAATAAACAACCAAAGACATCATCTTTGAAGCTATAAACATAAGAATGAAACGAACAGCAACCCATAGACGATGGAATACATGTTTTACCAACTTCTATCAATTAAAACTGACCAAAACTCTTCTCATAGAAACCAGAAATGATATCTGAGTACTTAACACAAAACTTGGCTTAAAAGAATCCTTACCGTAAGAAGAAAAACTTGGCTGTCGACGAAACTGATGCTTGAAACTGCACCTCTCTAATGCCGTTCCTCTGTCTTTCTTTGCTTCTCAACCCGTATCCCTCTCAGTTCTTGCTTCCCTTTCCTATCTAGCTCTCCCTGTTTCTTTTCTGAATCCAACCCTTTCTTCTTCTTCCCCAGAACCTACGCCGCCTCTCTTTTTCTGGTTCCTTCTCTTTGCTTTTGCCGTATCTCCCTCTTTCTCTCCCGTCTCCCTTTCGTAGTCCACCTCCCTGCGGCTGTCTTTCTTTTGTTTTTTTTATATGAGAGCCCTTCAACCCTAAAACCCCAGCAATCCTTCTGTATTTGCAGCTTCAGGAGCCGCCCCAGGTTTCTTTGCAAACGGCGCAAGTCCGCAGCTTTCATGCTGCGGCAACAATTTTCCTTTTTTCTTTTTTTTTCAGCTAATTAAAACAGAAATTAATAACAATAAAAATGAAATAAATGATAATAACAAAAATTTATAATAACAGAAATTGATATTGAACAGCAAATTACAACTTCCATTTTTCATCCATTTTCTTTTTTTCTTTTCTTTACTTAAATAAAAATAACAATAAAGAAATAACAATAAAATGTAATCAAAAACACAAATGCTTGTAACCTGAAATAATAATATATATTTTTTCCTCTTTTCTTTGAAAAACAATTAAAATGTATCAAAAAGTAAATAATGCCTATTACACTAAAAAACTTTTTCTTCAAATTTCAAACTTTTCACTTTTTTTTCAAAAATAGGCCAGTATGCATTAAACCATTTTTCCCTTTTCTTTTTCCCCCTTTTTTTTTGTTTATTTTCACTTTTCTCTTTTTTTTTTCTCTAAAAAAAATCTACGCTAAAACTTATAAATTAAAAACTACAAAAACAACTAAAAACTAAAAAGGGAATAAAAATAAAATAAAACCTAAAAAAGCTAGACAAACGAAAATGAACTAAAATGCAAAACCGTCTAAACAAAAATCAACCAATTATCACTAAAACCAAACATACAAAATTAATTCAAAAATTTGGTGTCTACAACTCTCGCTCATGCTCCTGTTGCAACCGCAGTTGGTCTTCATGCACCTGCTAGGGCGTGAGAGGCACCAGTGTCATTTTCTTGTTGTGGTGCAAGAGGGAATACTTGTTGGTGAAGCCATCATGCGTAGTCTTCTTGTCATATTGCCATGGCCGTCCCAACAAAATATGAGAAGCTTGCATGGGAACGACGTCGCAAAGAACCTCGTCCTCATATTTCCCAATCCGGAAAGGCACCACCACTTGCTTGGTGACTTTGATATCACCACTCTCGTTGAGCCATTGCAAGCGGTATGGGTTTGGGTGTCTCAATGTGGGCAAAGAAAGATGGTCCACCATGAGAGTACTTGCCACGTTGGTACAACTACCCGCGTCAATAATGAGGATACATACTCTTCCCTTGACGTGACATCGTGTGTAGAAGATGTTATCACGTTGGGCCTCATCCACCTTCTTGACTTGGGTTGCAAGAGCCCGACGAGCTACTAGAGCAACACCCACTTGCTCCGTAGTGGCCTCAACTTCTTCCTCGGAATCTTCACCTTCTTCAATCAATGGAGGCATTTCGGCGAACTTGTCCTCGTCGTCAGATACGACATCTCCGCTTGGTAGGACAATCATGGTACGCCTATTGGGACACTGGGAAGCAATGTGCCCAAATCCTTGGCATTTGAAGCACTTGTCGCGGCTTCGTGGTTTGGAAGAGTCGAATGGAGGCCTTGGAGTTGCCTTTGGGGCTGGCTTGGGTGGCTCGGTCTTAGGAGTAAATTTGGACACCCCTGGACTAGGCCGTTCCCGCTCGAAGGTCGGATTGCCCCTCCACACAGGCGTGGCCGAGAAGTTAGGGTTACGAGGGTTACCCCTCCTCTTAAGTCTCCTCTCGATCTTGGATGCCTTGTCAATCAACTCAGGCATATCCACGTAGTTTTGCAACTCCACCAATTCAGCGATTTTAGGCCTCAAGCCGTTAAGGAACCTCGCCATGGTAGCCTCTCTATCCTCCACAATGTCTGCTCGGAGCATGGTGATCTCCATCTCCTTGTAGTAGTCCTCCACAGTACGGCTTCCTTGGACTAATGTCTGGAGCCGCTGAAATAGATCACGATAGTAATGGTTGGGTACAAACCGTTTCCTCATAGTGGTTCGTAACTCCTCCCACGTGCTAATTTGTCGTTCTCTATTGCGGCGTCTGCTAGTGCGCACCTGCTCCCACCAGACAATAGCGTAATCGGTGAATTCGAGTGTTGCCAATTTGACCTTTTGTTCATCGGTGTAGTCCTGGCACTCGAATACCATCTCGATTCGCTGTTCCCATTCCAGGTAAACCTCTGGACTAGACTTGCCTTGGAAGGAAGGAATCTTGATTTTGACCCCCTTTAGTCCGTCATCCGTCCTCCGGTAGTCCTGCTTGGGTCGACGGATGAAGTCTCCGGAGGTCGAGGGTGATATTCAAGTGGAGCAAGTGAAGGTACCATTGGGGCCTATGACCCGTGCTCGTGCGAAGAGGTTAAGTGAAGCACTACAAACATTGATTCGCGCGGCCCGAGAGTCTAGTGGAGAGCCTAAGGCCATTGAAGGCCTTAACGAAGCTAGAGAGGTCGTTTTCCTCGAGGCCATTCCTGAGAATTAGTGTGAGATTCGATTATGGGGCCATGGCCCATTAGAAGTCTTAGTAAAATATCTTAAAGAGGTTCCAACTAGCTTGTAGTTTGAACTCTAGTCATTGTTTAGTTCGTGGGCCAATGTTCTGGGCCATGTGAGCCTCATTAGCAAGTAACTTGGCCCATTAGTCTTTTTATTTGTCTATTTATGTTTGCATTTAGGGTTGTAAGAGGCAGTTTTTGATGATTAATAAAATACACTTTTGAGAGTTCTCTCAAAGCTTCATTGAAGCACCATTGAATATCTTAGAATCATTCTTAGGTATTCAATTGACTTATCAATCTAGGACCGCGCTAGATTGTGGCATCCTCTACCAAATACCGAGGTTCGTTGGCCACGTGATCAACGGGTTTAGGTTATCCGCTGCGTTTCGTCGTCTTCAACGTGAGCATCTACCTTCTAGATCCAAAACCTTTCTGTACGGGTTGCATCACATGGTTGGTGTCGTTCGTATCAGCTGGCATCAGAGCTAGTTGAAGGTATCACGTATATCCCTTTTCCTTTGTGTCGTTTGCCGTCTGTTGTAGTCGCTTCTGATCGTGTTTTGTGTTTTATTCTGCCGCATCGTTCAAAAAAAAAAAAATCTGTTCGTGGAGTATTCAATCTGTCCGTGTAAATCTGAATCTGTTTGGTCGTGTCTTTTAGTCAAATTGCTGTTCAAAACGTATACTATCTGTCCAAGGCAGTCCGCCGTTGTTACTTTTGTCTTGCGTTGAAAATTTCTGCTTTGTGTCTCTGTTGGGTAATCTGCCCATTGTTCGTGTGTTGCATCTGTCCGTGTTTTGTCAAAGCTGTCCAAGTCTTCCGTGGCTGTTTTATTTATTTATTTTTTTATTCTATTTTTGTGGTCGTTGGTTGCGTCGTTAATCTTCCTTGTATTGTTGAGTCGCAATTTCTGCCACTTGAGTTTCCCGTTCGTTAGATTGGTCTTCGCGTCTGTCCTTGCTGGTTGTAGCTTATCCTTGGGGCTGCCGCACCTTGTGGTTTAGCCGTGAGGGTCCTTAGAGTTCCTAGAGTTTTTCTTGAGTCAAAAAAAAAAAAAAAGAGAGAGAAGCGGCTGCATACCTTGTTCATTCCCTGCTTGACCGAGATTAGGAATTGTTGTCAGCGATTCTAAGATATTCAATGGTGCTTCAATGAAGCTTTGAGAGAACTCTCAAAAGTGTATTTTATTAATCATCAAAAACTGCCTCTTACAACCCTAAATGCAAACATAAATAGACAAATAAAAAGACTAATGGGCCAAGTTACTTGCTAATGAGGCTCACATGGCCCAGAACATTGGCCCACGAACTAAACAACGACTAGAGTTCAAACTACAAGCTAGTTGGAACCTCTTTAAGATATTTTACTAAGACTTCTAATGGGCCATGGCCCCATAATCGAATCTCACACTAATTCTCAGGAATGGCCTCGAGGAAAATGACCTCTCTAGCTTCGTTAAGGCCTTCAATGGCCTTAGGCTCTCCACTAGACTCTCGGGCCGCGCGAATCAATGTTTGTAGTGCTTCACTTAACCTCTTCGCACGAGCACGGGTCATAGGCCCCAATGGTACCTTCACTTGCTCCACTTGAATATCATCCTCGACCTCCTCATCACATTAGAAGTTACAGACAGTTTTTTTTGCCATTACAGATGTGTTTTCCCCATTTTGTTGTCGTATGTCCTGTTGGGTTTCCGTTGTTGAATCTTAAGCAAACGTTGCATTAGAGGTTTGGCATGTTAATGGTTTGAGTCTTGTGAATTTAGTAGTCATGCTTACATGTTTCTTTTGAGTTCATGTTCATGGCTGTCTTCCTGCGCATATAGAAGTTGAAACATTGCAGAAACGAACCCATGAATGAGTTCAAATTTGCTAGTTTCATACTTTTTCTTTTGTTTGCATGTTAAAGCTCTGTCTCAAATTTTCTTGAGCTACGTGGGCTGCTAAATGGTTTCAGTTGCAGAATGTTTTCTTCATGGTTGCTGCATTTTATGCTCGATTGTTTTGAGTAAATCTTTTGGGGTATAGATGATTGTGTTTGAGGTTAACAACATGAATTGGAGGGTTTGGTGGATAAAATCTGTAGACTTATTTGAGTTGTTTCACAAGCATGCTTCGGCTTCTTAAGCAAATTGCAGAAGAGAAATGTTAGCTGGAAATTGCAGAAGCATAAGCTTCGTAACTTTGCATGAACTTGCATGACAAACTTTCACAAATTGCCTCTTAACCCCCTAAGCTTCCCTTTGTTCTACTATGGCCAGAGTAATTGGAAAAACCAATCAAATTGACCCCCCTTGAACTTTCTTTTCCTTTCAATTGGATCCTAATTTTGTGAATATGGATTGTTTAGTTATTTAAATGTTTTTAATGATTCAATTTCATATTTATGTGGTTATTTGTGATGCCTTGACCTTTTTCTTTTATTTTGGAGGGGAAATAAATAATTTCACTCCATTAGGGCCCCAACTCAAGGGAGGTACACTCTATCCCTTATTTTGACTTCATTTGATTCTATGTGCCCTTATGTGACTTGATATGTTTAATTGCATGCCTTTTGAAAGTATTTTATATTTATTATTTCATTTACTTATTTATTGGCTTTAGTTTTGTATATTTATTTTTTATAGTTCAATTTTGATCATTTGAAAGGCACTTGAATGCTACAATTGTAATAGTTAGGTGTTTATCTTAATTATTTATTTTATTTCCCCTTTTTAGATTGTAGTAGGGCCCCCCCTAATGTAATAGTTAGGGCTCGTTTGTCTTGTGTGATTTGCATGCTTTATGTGCTATGTGACGGCCCCACCTCCCCCTAGGGCGTACCCCAGGGTTCGGCGCGTCGCCTGCCCAACTCTCTTCGGGACTCAGTCGTTCACTACATTTCTCAAACAAATTATAATATAAATCTCAAATATACATCAGATGTTCAACAAATTTACAAATCATAAGCGAAACGTCCACGCTTCCGCTGCGCCACTCTGATCCTTGATACCAGCTATTATACAGGAGGAATTCCAAATCTAAACTGTACAAAATATAGGCCATCCAGTCACGTGAATAAGTACTACAAGTCCTTCCTTCGCCTTGAGCCCTGTGGAGGGGAATAAAATAGTTTTGGGGTGAGCTAAAAGCTTAGCGGGTAACCAGTAAAAACAGTAATCAAATCGGTTTCACAATAGTTTATTTCAATTATGTCATAAATCAAACGATAAGTCAAGAAACAATTACGACATTTACATGAAAAGGATACGTTCGTTCGTTCATTCGTTCATTCGTTCGTTCTCCTGTCATTCCCCTTTCCTTCATTCATTTGAAAATGCATTTTTCATTTATCAATAAAACCCTCGTTCGTTCGTTCATTCATTCAACCTTTCCTGGACATTGACCAGGCTCCACCAACCTCCACCAACTTACAAGGTAATATTCGAGTATACCAAACGTTCACCCAGGTCACCATATCGCCCGACCGAGTCCGCTTCTGGCTCGAGTCGATCGGTAACAAGGGGCAGTGGCCAATTCAGCCAAAAGGCTTACATTCATGCACAAGTAACATTTCAATCGTTCCATCTTTGAAAATTTCACATTTATCGAGGTCGAGTGCGATAAAGTACACACTCGCCTAGAAAACTCGTTTTGAAAATCATTGAAAGCACTTAACACGTTATCAAACGATAATACAAGTCATGAAGTCAAGAAAATATAGCAAACAAGGAACACTCACATGCAAGCACGCATGATATGCAATCGAGTAAATAATGCAAGAAAACAGTTCAAAAATAACTTTGAAAATAGTTTAGGGTCACTCACCTCCACGGCTCAGGAACCAACCATCATATATCATTGTCTTGCTCAAATCCAAGTCTTAGATCACAAACTCAATGCAATCAAGTCCTTTCAAAGTTCGGACAGCACTTCCACTAAATTTGCTTACTTTTCCAGCCGTCAAGGCTTCATTATTTCCTCAGCCAGTCCCAAAGTCATACAAATAAGTTCATTCAATAACCGTTCAATAAGCTCGAAGTAGTACGAGTACAATTCAAGTTAGGGAAGAGTCCGGAAATAAAGGTTAAGCTCTAAACCATAAAAACAGTTTTTTGACATCAGTTTGCGGTTTCGGCACCATTGGCACTACGATTATCGGATGGAGGTGTAAGATACACCATTTCGAAGCTAAGAGATAGGGTTACAATATTGCAGAAGATCACTCAGTCCAGATCATAGTGTAGCTAGGTCAAAAATGACATATATGAAACCAGAATCTCACAAACAGATTGGCTAACCGCACAATTGTTAAACAACAATAACTCAGGCTAACGAAGTCCGATTGAAGTGTATCTTATGGTGTTTCGAAGCTAAAACACAACCCTACATTTCTTATGAAGACCGCCCAGGCCAAATCATGTATTTTCAGGATCAAAAATGGAAAACTACACGAAAACAGAATTCTGGACGCAAAACAGGTTTAATGGACAGTCAATGGTATTTCGGTCATTTCACATACTACAGTGGTCAGATCAAGCTGCAATTTTGCAAGAAACTATTTTATACCCTTGGCTACAACTTTTATGTTTTGGCCAAAATCTAATTCGGTAAGGATCATGGTGAAAAGTCACGATCAGGTTGGGTGAAAAGACAACCCTGTTTACTAAACTCCTACCTAGACCAGTCTGGGCATTTCCGCCTTATCTCAGGCTACCCAGTTCGGATTGGGCTGAAAATTTACAGACAACTAGAAAACATCATTCTCTACAACTTTTATGTTTTGTGCTAAGACCAATTCGGCCTCTAACTAGGTGCTACAGTACCGAGCAGAATTGGGGAAATGAAACCCTAACTGGAAATTTTTGCATTCAAGCCAGAAATTTTCCACTAAAACATCTCTTTAGCTATCACAAGTCATTAATTTAACATAATCAAGAACAAAGGAATGATGGCTAGACATGATACCTTCAAATATCAAGAAAGGTGATGACTTAGGGATTTTTCTTCCAAAACAACTCCACCAATAGCTTCAATCTTCCTTAGCTAGCAAGTTTTATGGAGTGATTTGCAATTTAATCGGTTGGAACTCAAGATTTGGACAAGAAATTGAAGTGCAAGATGATGGATTTTCTCTCTCTTTTTCTCTCAAAATTTCGTCCAAGATAAGCTAAAATGGAGAGAAATTGGGTCCAAATTGGTTTTAGTAAAGTTAGAAAAGTCTTGGTCATATTCAACATCCAATGGGTTTGTGACACTTGGCACCTCTAAGTTTTAATCTTATCTTCTTGTCTCTCCAATAATAATCTATCTAAGTAATCTCTAATTATCTCTTAGCACCTTGTAAAATAATCACAGTATCCCAAACTTAACCTAATTGGCCGAATTTTTCCGAACTTTCCGCACTAGCGGGTCCCACGTCCGGTATATGCTCTTAATTTCTCAAAAACTAACCGATACTAGAAAAATCATCTAAAAACTATATTTACTCAATAAAATTATCTGAAAAAATTTTCTAATAAAGAAATTGTAAAAAAGGCGGGCGATCAATAAAATAAACCCTAGAAACATAGAAAATTTTCGGGTTTTCGCACTCATTCTTTCGGGGCGTCACATGCTATGTGTTACTGCTTTCTTAGGGCCTTGCATCTAGATATCATACTTATGTGCTATACGTGATTTATGTGTTTTCATGCTTTTATTAGGCCTTACATGATTTATTTGATTGTAACAAATGCAAGTCGTCACCACACTAGTCCAACGCTAGTTGTGGCTCATTGTTCCGATTTTTCACTAGTCCAATGCTAGTAGGAATTCATAGATATGGGCTAATCCAACGCTAGACCCTTAGGAGCCCCTCGAGCGTTAGATCATGATTGTGTGATAAAATCATTTCATCTCATGCATATTTTCACTTTTTAGGGTCTTTTATCATGACACCCCTCCTATACGTATATCCCTTCCCCCATAGTTTCCCTTATATGTATATTACTTACCCTTTGTATGAAACATGACATTAGACTTGCATTTCATCTAAGCATTAGAATTAGGCTAGTATATTTGCATGATTAGATTAGGGAAATTACCCCTTGAATATGGGATATGGACGAGTTTGGCTTCTCTAGCCTTAGCACGCTCGTATTCCCTCTATTAAAGGGAACATTGAAAGTCACGAGTATAAGTCCCCCGTACCCATTATGATGCATTCCTTTAGGTCATACACATTTGTATATTATTATTTTCTTTACTTTCTCTTTTTTTCGAGTCTCATGACTTGCATTATTCGTGACTTCTTCGAAAAGTCTTTATTGGACGTCACAATTAATGTGATTGGTATCAAGTAAGTTTTGAAGATACATCTAGGGTATGCATTCATATAGTACATCTAAATGTGATTATGCACGTTTAGATGTACTATATGAATGCATACCCTAGAAAGGGGGAGGGATGGAAGAAAAAAAAAAGAGAGGTTTTTCTCGAGTGGGCAGTGGAGAAAACAAAAGACTTCAACGAAAAAGAAAAGAAAAAAAGAAACAACGCGAAGAGAGAGAGCTTTCGCTAGAGAGAGCTGGAAGTGGGACTGAGAAACGGAGCTAAGGAAAAAGGGGGAAGTCTGACGGCGGCTGGGGTTTGAGAAGAGGGTTTTGGGAGTGAGCTAAGAGAGAGGTACGGTGGCTGAGTTTGAGAGATAGAGAGAGAGTTGGGAGAGTAGACGGCTGCGCTGGATAAGGAAAGAAGAAGAAAAATAAAGAAAAAGGGGGGGGAAGGACGGCCGGAGAATGGAGAAAAAGGGACTAAGCAAAAGAGGGGGAGACGAGCAGAGAATTGGTGATGACTGACAGAAAAAGAGGGGCTGTGAGCTGTGGTAGAGATCTGGGGGAGCGGAATAAGAGAAAAGAAAGCAGCTTGGGGGTTTGAGAGAGAGGACAACCAGTAGAGAGAGTAGAGAGTGGTGGATGAGAAGCTAAGAAAGAAACAGAGAGGGGGTCTTCGGCAAGAGCCGAGGGAAAAATCTGAAAATTAGGGGAAAGTTTTTCGGGTAGAGAAACTGAGGAAAAGTTATGGGCTTTGGAGAAACTAGAAAGCAAGAGGCAAGGGTTCCGGAGTTGGGCGAGAGGAAGGAGGAACTAGACCAGAAACTGAGCTAACTCCACCACCATTACCACCACTGCAGCCCCAAGTCACGAAGTCCCCGTTGCACCCCCACTGTGACACATTCAAAGGAGCATCTTACGTTGTCAAATTTCATAGACATTTCCAGGTATTCATAACCCTTATTTCTGCTGTTTTAAAGCATTTCATTTGTAAAGTTTGGACTCCATCCTGTGTGAGACTGCCGAACCATTGCTGGGTTATGACTTGGCCGGGGGTTATTATAGGACTTTGCTTTTCAACTGATGATGTAGTCTGGGGTTTGATGAATTTGATTTATTCGGTGTTGCGATGCCATGAGGAAAGATAAGATGCACTAATAAATCTGATTAGGATCCTGGGGTTATGCATGTCTATTTCTTCCTTCGTCTCGTTACTTTGTTTGCTACTGTCGTGCATATTCTTGCCCTAAAAATTTTGTTATCAGAATTGGGTAGTTGATGTTCTTGCTAGAAGGTTTGTTTCCGGTTAAGATGGCATGCCATGGTTTTCCTTCCCCGTATTGATTGTGCAATAAATCTGAGTGATAACATAGCTGAAAATTTGCAGAATTCTCAAAGCATTAGAAGTTGCAGACAGTTTTTTTTTGCCATTACAGATGTGTTTTCCCCATTTTGTTGTCATATGTCCTGTTGGCTTTCCGTTGTTGAATCTTAAGCAAACGTTGCATTAGAGGTTTGGCATGTTAATGGTTTGAGTCCTGTGAATTTAGTAGTCAGGCTTACATGTTTCTTTTGAGTTCATGTTCATGGCTGTCTTCCTGCACATATAGAAGTTGAAACATTGCAGAAACGAACCCATGAATGAGTTCAAATTTGCTAGTTTCATAGTTTTTCTTTTGTTTGCATGTTAAAGCTCTGTCTCAAATTTTCCTGAGCTACGTGGGCTGCTAAATGGTTTCAATTGCAGAATGTTTTCTTCGTGGTTGCTGCATTTTATGCTCGATTGTTTTGAGTAAATCTTTTGGGGTATAGATGATTGTGTTTGAGCATGAATTGGAGGTCATGGCATTGGGGGGTTTGGTGGATAAAATCTTTAGTCTTATTTGCGTTGTTTCACAAGCATGCTTCGGCTTCTTAAGCAAATTGCAGAAGAGAAATGTTAGCTCGAAATTGCAGAAACATAAGCTTCGTAACTTTGCATGAACTTGCATGACAAACTTTCACAAATTGCCTCTTAACCCCCTAAGCTTCCCTTTGTTCTACTATGGCCAGAGTAATTGGAAAAACCAATCAAATTGACCCCCCTTGAACTTTCTTTTCCTTTCAATTGGATCCTAATTTTGTGAATACGGATTGTTTAGTTATTTAAATGTTTTTAATGATTCAATTTCATATTTATGTGATTATTTGTGATGCCTTGACCTTTTTCTTTTATTTTGGAGGGAAAATAAGTAATTTCACTCCATTAGGACCCCAACTCAAGGGAGGTACACTCTATCCCTTATTTTGACTTCATTTGATTCTATGTGCCCTTATGTGACTTGATATGTTTAATTGCATGCCTTTTGAAAGTATTTTATATTTATTATTTCATTTACTTATTTATTGGCTTTAGTTTTGTATATTCATTTTTTATAGTTCAATTTTGATCATTTGAAAGGCACTTGAATGCTACAATTGTAATAGTTAGGTGTTTATCTTAATTATTTATTTTATTTCCCCTTTTTAGATTGTAGTAGGGCCCCTCCTAATGTAATAGTTAGGGCTCGTTTGCCTTGTGTGATTTGCATGCTTTATGTGCTATGTGTTACTGCTTTCTTAGGGCCTTGCATCTAGATATCATGCTTATGTGTTATGTGCTATACGTGATTTATGTGTTTTCATGCTTTTATTAGGCCTTACATGATTTATTTGATTGTAACAAATGCAAGTCGTCACCACACTAGTCCAACGCTAGTTGTGGCTCATTGTTCCGATTTTTCACTAGTCCAATGCTAGTAGGAATTCATAGATATGGGTTAGTCCAACGCTAGACCCTTAGGAGCCCCTCGAGCGTTAGATCATGATTGTGTGATAAAATCATTTCATCTCATGCATATTTTCACTTTTTAGGGTCTTTTATCATGACATCCCTCGTATACGTATATTCGTTCCCCCATAGTTTCCCTTATATGTATATTGCTTACCCTTTGTATGAAACATGACATTAGACTTGCATTTCATCTAAGCATTAGAATTAGGCTAGTATATTTGCATGATTAGATTAGGGAAATTACCCCTTGAATATGGGATATAGACGAGTTTGGCTTCTCTAGCCTTAGCACGCTCGTATTCCCTCTATTAATGTGATTGGTACCAAGTAAGTTTTGAAAATACATTTCGACCCCCCGACACCCTCCTAGGTCTAGGGTATGCATTCATATAGTACATCTAAATGTGATAAATCTTTAGGTTAAAATAAGAAAATCTTTGACTAAATCGTGCAACTATCCTTGGCTAGGTTGAAAGGGTGCCTTGGATTCTTATCCTTGCCTTCCCTTTCTTCAAATGTGACTCTCGAATCTTTTTCTCTGATTTTCGTAGACTTGGAGTCATTTAAAAAGGGTTTTCTACTTTTTTTTTCTTTAAAAATTCATTTTTAGGTGATTTGGTACACCTTAACTCTATACCAAGTAGCGGCTCCATTTTTCATTCAAAAAACCCTTTTTAAACTATATTTTGGATCAAATCGTCGCATTTTAAGTCCCATTTAGACCCATGTTTTTCATTTTCGTTTTAAATCAAAAATTCATTTTCCAATCAAAAATTGAATCAAAAGCCATTTTTTCTAAACTCGCCTTTTATTTTTCTTATTTTAAAAAATGGGGCGCTACACTGGGTTCATTCAAAACAAGCTTCGGAATCTCGTGCAGCAATCTTAACAAAAATCCAATCTCAAGTACTTGTCAAAGTCCTTAAACCCCTCACCAAGATGTAATACTAAACACACAAAAGGAAAAATATGAGCTGAGGAGAAACTTGCAAGACCCCAGGTTCGTTCATTGGTTTCAAGTTTCTGGGTTTTCATGTCAAAATCAAACAAGCACCATACTTTCAAGCCAAGACAACAATCAAACTCGAATCTTGTACTTTGCACTCCTAAGAATTCTCAGACCCAAATTACACACACAAACAAGGACCAAAGAAGCGACCTTTAGTTCATCAGATTACATATGTGGGAAACACTATCTATTCATGGCTTCTCGATTAAATTCTTAGTTCAGATTCACATTAAATGAACAAAGGGACCGCCACCAAGCTTATCAATAGCACAACAACATTACCAAGCATAACCACAGTTATCGTCATCAAACATTGGCAACCACAGAAACTTAGAAAAGGAAGAACATCATGCATAGGGAACCCAAAACTCTATGAAAATTGTATTAAACCAAGAGTCCATGATTACCTGAGAGCACCAAAGCTGTTAAAAGAGCGTAAAATGCTCTGAGAATCCGAGCGGTTCTGGAAAATGCAACTCAAGAACTGTGTTGCAGAAGATTTCAGTGCTGATGCAGACGCTATTTTGGGTCCCGATTTGAGAGGCTCAGAGAGGTTGTTTTGGGGAGATCCCTGAATGAAAGTTCTAATATTACTTGCCAAGATAGTGCAGAAAGCAAGTGTTCGCTCAAAAAGCTAAGAGTTTTTTCAGAATTTGCCACGAAACCAAGCTGGTTCGTCAGCCTGGTGATGAATTTTTGCAGAAGATTTTCTCTTTTTTCCTACTCGATCATCCTTCTTTTCTCCTCTCTCATACTCTTTCTCTTTCCTTTCTGTCTTTTATCTGAAGTTTCTGTTCTTCCGCCTAGATCTTCCTTTCTCTCCTTCCTCTTTCCCCCCAAAACCCTTTTTCTTCTCCCTCGCAGCTCTCCTTTTTCCTTTTCTCAGTTTTCCTCACTTTCTTGCTCAGTTTTTTTTTTCTTTTCTCCCTCCTTTCTTTCTCCCTTAGCCCCGAAACCCTTTCCTTCTTTCTTTCCCTCTGGTTTCTTGCTCGCAGCTCTTGCTCCCTCCTTTCTTTCCTGTTTTCTTTTTCAATTTTTCTTCCTCCCCCGAAAACCCTTTCCCTTGTTTCTTTCTTTCTTGTTTCCAGTCTTGTTCTCCCTTTTTTTCTTGCTATTTCCTCCTCCTCCCTCGCTTGCTCAGCCACTCTCTCTCAACCTCTCACTCTCGGTTCTTTTTTTCTCTTTTGTTTTTCCTTTTTTCTAATCTTCCCTAGCTCTTTTTCTTGTTTTCCCTTTTCTTGTTGCCCACTGCTCCTCTTTTCCTCTCTTGGTTCCCAGATCCCCCCCCAAAGCTCTCCTTTTTCCTTTTCTCAATTTTTTCTCTTCCTTTTCCCGTAGCCTCTTTTCCTTATTTCTTATTTCCTTTTTCCAGTTTTTTCTTCCAATTTTTTTTTCCAAAATTCTCCTTATCCAACAAATGTCTTACCACCTACCCCCCTTGCATGTGTTGTCAAAAGAAAAATAGAGACACTTGTCTCATACTCCCCAAACAGACTTGTCTAATGCTTCTCTAACACACTTGTCTACCGTGCATACCCTCCACCTATCTTCGTATTTTTATTTATTTATTATATTTTATTTTTTTTCAAAATCAATTTAGGTAAACAAAAATTTAATTCCTAATTGCAAATGCATTGCAAAATTTTCATTTATTTTAAAGAAATTGAATCTAAAAGGATTAAAAACAATTTTTTTTTGCATTTTTTGTGAGAATTTTTCCTTTTCATAAATTTAATGCAAAAATATCTTAAAAATAAAAATGATAAACCTAATTTATAAAAATAAGCAAAAATACACTAACTATCATTTTGCAAACTTAATTAATTAAAATAAAAATAGAATGAAAACAATAATAAATAATAAGAAATAAAGCTAAAATTTAAATTAAATAAAATTGAAATTTTGGTGTCTACAATTGGTAATAAAGGTTTGGTCAAAAAGTCTTAAAGAAAGAAACTTGGTTCCTATGGTGACACATGTCACCTTCTAGCACTTCCTAGCCCCAAATATCCCAATCCTTCCTTATTGCACTAAACTCCCTTTCCTTTCCAGAGTTTCCTTTCATATCCCATAAAAGAAAATCGCATTTGATCTCACTCACTAACTTTCACATATAAAAATTAATAAAATCATTAAGACTAATATCATTATCAAATCTATAACAAATAAATAAATAACTAAATGAATGAAATGCAATGGAGTTAAAATAGCTAACATGATAAAAATCTTTAGGTCCTCACACCCTCACTAATTAATCACACTATCATAATGCACTACGACACCTAACATGCACCTAAATAAAACTCTTGACTCAATTGTTAAAGTAATTAAGAAATTAAGGCAAGTGAATTAAACCAAATGAAAATATAAATTAACTTATTGAAAATAAGAGAAAAATAGAAATTAAGGCAAGTGAATTAAACCAAATGAAAATATAAATTAACTTATTGAAAATAAGAGAAAAATATAAATAATTTTCGAGTTCTCACACTCTCTCTCCCTTAAAAGAATTTCATCCTCGAAATTCTCACCTTTGCTCACAAAACTCGACTCTATAGGGTTTCCTCCACTTCTCAAGAGTTTCCCCTCACTCATGGTGCTACCAAAAACTTGTAAATCTTAATAACATAATGGCTAAGTTAACATGCTAAGAAAAGTCAATGAAGGTATCAAAAGGTGTAAGGTGATATGAACATAGAACTCATTGACAGGAAGAAACCACAAATACGTAATTTGGTTACTATTCTCACTAGTTCTTAAACTCATACACTGTACATTGACAAATCATCTACAATTGTATCATTAGACATGCATCACCCTCTTTACTCAAAATTCCTTCCTTACTAATCATAATTGAAGGATCCATGCTTAAATCCAAAACTAAATTGTAGCAATTGACTCATGGATAGGGATTCAACGCCGCCCAACCATAGACATTTAATATCACTAACTAAAATATCAGGCACCAAGTTTATTGTTTTTAAACAGAGATACAACTAACTATATAAAATTTTCACCACACATAGTCTAATAAGTACAATTATTTCAGGAAAAATATCGTTAATTACTAACTTTGACTATTACAGCAGCTTCACTATCGCAAAATTTGTTAATCTTGGGCAGTTCCTCACTTGATGTCCAAGTTGGCTGCATCTAAAACATGCACCAGTTTTTCAATAGCATAATCCGTATGAATTTTGTTACAAGTTTCACACTTAACAGCTACGCATCTTGTGACGCCCCGAAAAAAAAAAAGAGTTTGAGAACCCGTAAAAATCCTAATCTTTTCCGAGGGTTTTATTTCCTTTAATAGCATGTTTTCTGCATTTCCTGGCTTAGGAAATTTTCCTGAGGAATTTTTATGAGTAATTATAGTTTTTAGATGGTTTTTCTAGTATTGGAGAGTTTTTGAAAAATTAAGAGTGTATAATGGACGTGGGACCCACTAGTGCGAAAAGTTCGGAAAAATTCGGCCAATAAGGTTAAGTTTCGGATACTGTGTAAAATTTATCGGGTGTTAAGAGATAAGTAGAGTGTGTGAAATGATTGATATGAGAGAGAAAAGAAAGGATAGGATTGCATTTATGAGAGTGACAAGTGTCACCATTTCATTTGATTTGACTTAAGAGTTACTATTCATTTTTTTTGACTTTTGACCAAAATTGGTTAAATATCTAAAAATTTCACAAAAAATCACCATTTTCTTACCTTGGATGGCCGGCCCTCTTAGCTCAAGAAGGAAGAAAGCTTCTTCAATTTTCAAGCTCCCAATTAGCTCAAATTAACCAAAACAATTGCATAAATTAGTTTCTACTCCATAAAATCTTTCTAGTTGGTGTTAGTGGTTGATTTGGTGAAGTTTTTTGGAAGAGTTAAGGTGTCCAACATCTCTATCTCTCTTGGTTACTAGGTGAGTGGTGTGTGAATTCCCTCTTGCACTTAATGAAGCTTAAGTTATGCTTATTAGTGATTAAAGTGCTGAAATTTCTGGTTTTATCTTGGTTTGAAGTGCTTTGGTGAAGTTTTGATTTTATTGATGATTTTTTCTGGTTTAATTGGATTATGGTGTTGTGGTTGTTTATGATGATTGATAATGAGGGGTTATGACTCTAGTGGATGGAAATGATTGATATTTGCAACCAATTTTGGATTTGGAATAAATTTTGGAAAGTTAGGGTTCATGAAGCTACATTCTGCCCGAATTTATTGCACCATGTTAGAGGCCGAATTGGCCTTGGCTTAAAACATGAAAGTTGTAGGTATTGATGAGTTTGAAGTGCCTGCAAAATTTCAGGTCATTTGGATTAGTGTAGAGTGAGATATGTCGATTTTACTATTGCTGATCTGGGTTGCTCAAAATGTGAAAACTGCGCTTATAATCGTTTGTTTTGACTGGAATTGGTTTGGATTTTGTTGTTGGTGTCTTCTGAGGAAATGCAGCTGGATGTCTTAGCTAACATATGCCTTTGGAATTTCGGCATTTGGACCTGTATAGACTGAGTTGTGTTCATTACAGCATTGTGTGATTTGTAAACCTGTTTTTGGTGGTTCTGGTGTAGTATTTGGCATATTTGACCTAGTTGTGCTAGGATTGGGATTGAGTGGCCTTCTACATTGTTGTAGCCCTGTTTCATAGCTTCGAAACGGTGGGTCTTACACCCCCATCCGACAATCGTAGCGCCTTTGGTACCATTACCGCAAAATGACGTCAAAACTGTTTTTCTGGTTTTGAGCTTAACCTTCATTTCCGGACTTTTCCCTAGCTTGACTTGTCTTTGTACTACTTGGAGCTTGCTGAATGGATATTAGATGAACTTATTTGTGTGACTTTGGGACTGGCTGAAGTAATAATGAAGCCATGATGGCTGGAAAAGTTAGCAAATGTAGGGGAAGTGCTGTCCGAACTTTGAAGGGACTTGTTTGCGTTGGGTTTGTGATCTAAGGCTTGGATTTGAGCAAGGCAATGTTATATGATGGATGGTTTCTGAGCCGTGGAGGTGAGTGACCCTAAACTGTTTCCAAAATTACTTATGAACCGTTTATTGCACTAATTACTTGATTGCATATCATGAGTGCTTGCATGTGGCCCATGACATGTTTTGGCTTAAATGAGTGCTTGGAATTCGTGTGCTTAACACCAACGTCTCCACCTCTGTGTACTGTTCATCTGGAGCAAATGGCTTCCCCACTGACTGTTTACTGTTTCATGTTTGTTTGGAGCGTTGGGTGTTTAAGTACAACGATTTCGCTGGCTCACGAGAGCAATAAATGTACCTTTGATCTTGAAATCATGACATCACTGAAATGAACGACTGTGAAACTGAATTGATTACTGATTTTAATGGTTACTCGCTGAGCTTCTAGCTCACCCCAAAAATGTTTTATTTCCCCTCCCCACAGGGCTCAAGGCGAAGAAAAGCTTGGAGTGCTTATTCACGTGACTGGATGGCTTATATCGTGGACAGTTTAAATTTGGATTTATTTTATGTACGAGTTGGGCTTGTATCAATATTTGGAATTGAAACGGATGTAAGTATACATCCCACGATTGGAATTAGTTTCCGCTGCATTTGTGATATGTAATTATTGGAGAATTTGATGTAATTTTGAGAGTTATATTGTAATATATTTGAGGATTGTAGTGAACGACTGAGTCCCGGCGAGAGCCGGGCAGGCGGCCCGCCGAACCCTCTGGTCCGCCTTAGGGGGAGGTGGGGCCGTCACACATCTCTACTTGAAGTGTCCATGCCTTATTTTCTTCTTCCCTTTATCCTTCATAGCAAGTTCATCTTCACTAATCGCTTTACATTTTTCTTTAATATCGCGGGAACTTCCTTCACCCTTTTCAACTTGATTACTAGGAATGTTTTGAGATGCTACTTCACTAGGCAAATGCACCAATTCAAACTTATTCCGTATCTTCTCCGGGATCCCTTTATATTTCTTTTTCAGTCCTATATTCATGTGCAACAGCTCAATTTTCTCTGTATATTCTTGTTTCCATCGTTCTTCCCAGTAGTCAACCAATTTCTTTTGAAATTCTGCTTCCTTCCGAAGCATGTTTATTTTCTCATGCATATCTCCCAAATTTGTCATATCACCAATTCACTTAAACTCAGGTGATAACCTGCTAGCAAATCAAATGATTGAAATGAGTAACTAATCATAGTTGAAAACTCTAGCCATATAACTCTTCCATTCCTTTACTTATAGGTTACCCAAGAAACATGAATCACACAAGTACTTACTCCTATTCTTGGGTCTTCCCACAAAGATTACTATCATCAATTTTCACATATAACAAAATACAGAATCATTATCGTTAAAGCAAAAGTTTGGCACTCCAACTCACTTTCTTTTATACATTCACTTACAAACTTATTCAAGAAGAAATCATAACCTCTTACCCCTACTAGTACCTTTTACCATCTTCCATCAAGGTGGTTGTCCTAATTCTATCAAAATTTGTATACAAGCATAGAACCCGCATCCTTGTTCTCAAAATCTTCATACATAATCCAAAACTTGTAGAGAAATAGGAATTAAATCCAGGTTCCTATGTGGTATCGTAGAAAGGTAGGAAATAGACAAGGGTGGTTAAATAAGAGTAAAAATGAACTCACAAGAAATACATATGTAATTATAACAAAATCGCAGTAAAATTAAGAAAACACGAGACAAGGATATACATGTATAGGAGAAATGAAACAGGCCTACACTACTAGCACCTTAAACATTCACGATGACTACAAAGCTAGCCATCATCTATAGAAACCATAGCCAAACATGTACAAGACTAGTCCATGACGGCATCCATTGACCCACTCTCTTTGATCAGTTCAATTTCAAGTCCAATATTAAAATCTTTCATGCCTTAACCTTTGCCATCAAAACTTACCTCATTTGCAATCGAAATATCAACTCTCATCCTAGTACTCTCCACTTTTTGGTACTCGAGTACAAGAGTCCAAAATAAGATAATTCATAACTCGAGTTAACCAGTCCCAAAAGTAAATCATCTACATTTGAGATTTCTACATACATAGCTATTTTCTCCCAATATTATGATAAAAGTTTTACGCCGATAAATTCATGATTCACAGCTTACACTTAAGAAAAGCACTTAATCTTTTATACTTATTCATATTATTGGGATCATATCACCACTTGACCCAAGTTCACCCCATGCAGAGACCACACGAGACGGATCTGATACTACATATGACGACCCCATCTCCCCCTAAGACGTACCCAAGGATTTGACAGACCGCCTACCCAACTCTCGCCAGGACTCATCACACACCACTAAATTTACAAAACAATAACCTCAATAATAAGAATATTAACAATTACAACCTTAGCTATATATAACCGTGGGTATTAAATGCCCATATAATCTCTAAATACAGTTGAAGAGTTAAACTTACAAAATAAAACCAAACAAGCCCACTAGAGAGCTAAAAAGTGCCTACGTGAGCAACTAACAAAATTTAGACAAAGGCTTTGTCTTCTCCAATTTCCACTCTTACGTTCTTACACCTGTAAGGAAAACAAATTTCATGGAATGAGTCAGAAATCCAGTAAGGTTCCAAGAAAACAGGAAAGTAAACTAGCAAGCATGATACCTTTAAGTCAAATCCAAATAGAGCAGGACATAATGCATAGTAAAGCATGTAACCAAATAGATCATGCAATAGTGTACAGTAAAGAACATGTTCATGGCAAAAGATATAGGCTGCTCTTAGGAAGAGGTTCCACGGCAGCTTGTACAGGGTCCGTTGACCTTCGTCAGCCATGAAATTATAATGTCCGTAGATCATCACTAAACGTCAATCTCCGTCGACCGATCATCCCCCTACCGGGCCAAAACGCTAATCAAGTACCTAAGATTCGTTAATCTTCTCAACCAAACCCTTGCCAGCTCGATTCAATCAACTAGTTTTGGGTTGGGCTTATAGCCCCAAGTATTCAAGTATTCAAGATCTGGGTTTAAAACCCCAGGTATTCAAGTATTCAAGAGTGGAGTCATTGGCTATCATCAAACGCTGATGCAGATAATGATTAGAGACGTTAACTGTCACCTAACACTCCGTATTCAAGCATGTCACAAGTTCAAGTCATGAATTCAAATCATGAGTAAATAGGTTAAGAATTTCGTCCTTTACCCAAGGTTGCCTAACTTACCCGACTGCTCTAAGGCTGGTCTCAAGCAAGAGGGTCCAACGAGGGCTCAGTTCAGTCGTTACCGACCTACATTCATGCATACACATGAGTAACCCAAGTTTCCACTTACCCGACATCTCGAAAAAGGGTCCAAGAGCCCAGTTCAACTGCTGTAAGAAGAGATACAATCGGTTTGCAATCATGCACATGTACAATCATGCATATGTACATGCAAGTTCGCACGCAAGATCAAGTGTCTCAAGTTCACGGAGGTCGAGCGCGAATAAGGACGCACTCACCTATCCATCATCAAGTTACAAGTAAGCTTAACTTGTCACATTTTCAAACATTTCAAGTATTTTAAATCAAGATACAGGTTACATGTAAATCAAATTACTTGTATATGCATGAACGAGCTATCAAAAGTTTGGTTGAATTAGGCCAAGTGCGATAAAGTAGACACTTGCAAAAGAAATAACAATCAAGAGCTTAGCAATTTCTTGCAACGAGTAACATGGAACATGCAGTTGGAACACTCACCACGACAACAAAGCTTAAATGCTCGCTTCAAGAGCAAGTTGGGCTTCACTTCCAAGCCCTAGAATCATGTATATGGAGTGCATTAGGATCTAGTACTCCAAGCCACAAGGTTTAAACAAAATTACGTCCAAGTTGCAACTAAGAAATCTCACCCAAATCACATGATTTCTAAATCAATTGAAGGAGAACATCCATGTACACTTTAGGTCAAAGATTTAAGCAAATGATAGTGCAAACATTTTCTCATTTCCATCCACCAAAATGAGTTTAAAATTACCCAAATCAATTTTCTCCTAGACTGGAAATTTATTACTTGAAACTTGAAACATGTAAGAGTGAGGTTTTCACCTTTTAAAACCTTCCATTTTCTACTCCAATGCACTACTCATGCTAGGGTTAATGTCTAATCATGATTTAGGGCGTTAATGTGACAAGTTTATCACACAAAACCAAGAACAAAGCTATACAAGGTCACTCACTTTTTTGGACAGCTTTGAACAAATTTTCTAGCCATGAAAACAATGAAAGAAATGGTATTTTTACAACTTAAAACTCAAGATTTTAGTTCAATTCCAATACATGCTTATAGCCTAAAGTATTATAGAGTTTCTTGAGCAAAATTAAGATTAAAATTGTCATGAAAACGTAGAATTCAAAGTTGGATTTCAGCCCTTAAGTTTGGCCATCAAGCAGAATTTTTCTTCCATTTTTCTAACATTTCATCAATTAATTTACAAAATCCAACCAACCATATGTGAGGACCCGTAAAAACCCTAAATTTTTCCTAGGGTTTTAGTCCCTTAAATTGCATGTTTTCTGCATTTTCTGACTTAGAAATATTTTCTTGGTGGATTTTATGCGCAATTATAGTTTTAAGATGATTTTTCTAGCATTGGTGAATTTTTAGAAAATTAAGAATATATATTGGATGTGGGACCCACTAGTGCGAAAAGTTCGGAAAAATTCGGCCAATAAGGTTAAGTTTCGGATACTGTGTAAAATTTATCGGGTGTTAAGAGATAAGTAGAGTGTGTGAAATGATTGATGTGAGAGAGAAAAGAAAGGTAGGAATGCATTTATGGAGATGCCACATGTCATCCTCTTATTGGTTGGACTTTAAGAGTTACTATTCACATTTTTGACTTTTTTGACCAAAGGATTAAATATCTAAAAATTGCTCAAAAATCACCATTTTCTTACCTCTTATGGCCGGCCCTCTTAGCTCAAAGAAGAAGGAAAAATCTTCAACTTCAAGCTTCCATGTGCTTCAATCTTCCACAAACAAAAGTTTAAGTTAGTTTTACTCCATACAATCTTTCCTTTTGGTGATATTGGTTGGTTTATTGAAGCTTTTTGGAAGAGTTAAGGTGTCCATCATCTTCCTCTCTCTTGTTATTAGGTGAGTGATGCTTCAACCTCTTCCCTATACTTAATGATGGTTATATGATGCTTAATGGTGGCTTGAGTGATGAAATATATGATTTATTTCTTGATTTGATGAGTTTTGGTGAAGTTTTTATTTTATTGGGAATTTTTCTGGTTTAATATGAATGGAAGGTTGTGGCCTTGTATGATGAATGGTTATGGCTGATAATGACTCTATGAGGTGTATTGGATAAGAAAATGCAACCAATTTTGGATTTGGTGTGAAAATTGAAAAGTTAGGGTTCATAAAACCCCAATTCTGTCCGGTTTTGGATCATAGGGTTAGAGGCCGAATTGGACTTTGCTCAAAACATGAAAGTTGTAGGTATTGATGTGTTTGAGGTGCCTATAAAATTTCAGGTCATTTGAATTAGTGTAGAGTGATTTATGCCGTTTTTACTGTAGCTGTTCTGTTTTGATCAGAATGCGAAAACTGCGTTAGTAATTGGCCCTTTTGACTCGAATTGGTTTGGATTTTGAAGTTGGTGTCTTCTGATGAAATGTAGCTGAATGTCTTAGCTAACATATGCCTTTGGAATTTCGGCATTTGGACTTGTATGGACTGAGATATACTGATTATAGTTTTCTGTGTTTTGCAAACCTGTTTTGGTGATTCTGGTTTAGTATTTGGCACTTTTGACTAAGTTGTGTTAGGAACTGGATTGAGTGATCTTCTACATTATTGTAGCCCTATTCCATAGCTTCGAAACGGTGGGTCTTACACCCCCATCCGATAACCGTAGTGAATTTGACGCCATTACCGCATAATAAGGGCAAAACAGTTTTCTATTGGGGGCCAAGGCTAATGCCATTGTTTGAATTTCTGGTTTGCTATAATGCTTGTATATGCATATGAAACCCTATTGGGGTTGTGTTCAGCATTGTTATGTGACTCGTTATCGAGTCTCATTGCATTTGTTTACGTGTTCTAGGGCGTGACGGTGGTTCACGACATTCTCCTGACGGAAGTGCATGAAATAGCACTTAATTGATTGGTGAGTATACTACTCACTTAAATGTTATTATGTGGCTTTGCTAAATGTATATGTGATGCCTTGAAGGCTTACTTGGATATTGGAATTGATTAAGGTGAGGGTGTACTTGACCGCCCTCACCCCTTTTGATAGTATCACTGATTGTCCACTGTTTCACTGTCTTACTGAACTTGATATATGAGTTATTGCAATTCATTTTATGGAAACTGATTTGGTGTTGTTTGGACGATGTCCAACGACCTTACTGTATTACTGAGCTCAACCCCGTTTGGTAGTCAATTGGATCGAGCCGGCGAGTGCTTGGTCGTGAAGATTGAATTGCCACGGGGACTGTACTGGGGAACCTTGTGGTATTGAGACCCTTGGTTCCGGTATACTCGAGTATTACCAAAAGCTACTGAATTGGAGTGCGGGCCCGGTTGGGGAATGTTGGGTGGAAGGAATGGAAGTAAAGAGTTGTCTACGGTTGGTTATTATTTAACATTGACGGAGGGTCAATGAGGTTGGATCAAGACATAAGCGTGGAAATGGGCTCTTGAGAGCCGTCCGTATCCTTTCACTGATGTGATTTATTGCTTATTTGCATACTTGAACTGAACGGTTATGCTTATGTGATCTTAGCTGCTATGGTGGTTGTATTCTCACTAGGCATATAGCTCACCCCGTTTCTTTTGTTTTCCTTACAGGAATATGACTCTTTTGGAATGAATTTTGTTAAATGGTTGCCGAATGAACTAGATGAATGCCTCTTTTGTATTGTATATAAAATGGGACCCTAAATGTTTCTTTAGGGCCGTTTTCACTTTTGTTTTGGCAACCCACATATGCAGTGACTTTTGTATCACTTTTAAAGGCCATTTGTGGCTTGTAAATGGTTAATGTTATGTTGTATATGTTTTCGAGGTTTGGTTGGGTTTCGGACGGGTCGGTTACTATTCGTGGCCGACTCTGGATTTCGTTTCTTTTATTTTGGGTTATTTTGCCCTTTTGCCTTGTTGCGCGCATTATAAGTTTCAAAACGTGATAGATCGCTTTGTACTGCACCGTTAGTCTTGGCGAGAGCTGGGCAGGCAGTCCGCTAACCCCTTTGGTTCGCCTTAGGGGAAGGTGGGGCTGTCACACCATACCTAGCAAATCCATAAATTTTCATTTCTAACATAACATTAAATATATGTAAAGCCAAAATCTCAACAAGAAACCACCATAATCATATATATATATATATACATACATATATCCAAATCCTAACTCAAATATGAAGTACAAGAATCATCAACTTAAGAAACCACTAAGATTCATCATCAAATCATGTCTTTATTCCAACAATCAACTTATTTTCAACATAAGGTGAAGAAAGAAGGTTAATCTAGCATTTTACCTTCTTGCTTTCCAACCAAGATGAACTTCAACCCATCAAATCTTCTCATTTCCAAACTTAAATCAAGATAGATGAAAACCCCAAGTTATCTCCTTCCTTTTTCCTCAAAATCGAAGCAAGATTGAAGCTAGATTGGTTGAAACTTTTTCCCTCTTTTCCTTCCTCACTCTCTCGGCCCTCTCTCTTGCACTTCCTTTGTTGTTTGTTTGTTATTTCTAAGCCAAGAAATGGAAGAATATTGGTAAGAAAGGTTTGGTCAAATAGTCTTAAAGAACGAAACTTGGTTCCCATGGTGACACATGTCACCTTCTAGCACTTTCTAGCTCCAAATATCCCAATCCTTCCTTATTGCACTAAATTCCCTTTCCTTTCCAGAGTTTCCTTTCATATCCCATAAAAGAAAATCGCATTTGATCTCACTCACTAACTTTCACATATAAAAATTAATAAAATCATTAAGACTAATATCATTATCAAATCTATAACAAATAAATAAATAACTAAATGAATGAAATGCAATGGAGTTAAAACGGCTAACATGTTAAAAATATTTAGGTCCTCACACCCTCACTAATTAATCACACTACCACAATGCACTACGAGACCTAATATGCACCTAAATAAAACTCTTGACTCAATTGTTAAAGTATTTAAGAAATTAAAGCAAGTGAATTAAACCAAATGAAAATATAAATTAACTTATTCAAAATAAGGGAAAAATATAAATAATTTTCGAGTCCTCACACCAATCTTCTCCTTGCGTGCTCCTTGATTTGCCTCTTTTGATCTTAATATCTCAAGAATAAACTTTAAAGAGATGTTAAAACTAATCTAGACTAATGTTTTCCACCCTAAAAGTGACCTAAAGAACCTCCATTTATAGTTTCTTGAAAATATAAAACAAGGTAGGAATAGGCTTTATTGGACTAGAGAAATCACGTTTCTGCACATTTTCGATGAAGACCGGTCCAATGACCCAATAACTGGCCCAATATCCAACACTAGTCATTGGACCAATCTCAAAACACAAAAGAATCTGGAGATGCTCGGCACTAAGTTCCTTGCAATGTTCGGCGCTGGTCATGGATCCGTCCACGAATCATTATAGACCGCTCATAGATTATTTTGAAGCCCAAAAACACATCAAAGAGGCCGAATCAGCTCTTTTTCAAAACATGAAAATTGTAATCCTTTGAATTGGATTTCTAATGCCATAAGAATCAAGTTATTTGGAGGTCTGCACGCTAAGATCTGCCTAAAATACTGAGACCTGGTCATAAGAGTATTGTAACACAACTATACTCTAGTAATTTAGATATTTGACTATGAAAACATGAGCATGGGACTTCGATGTCTCATAAGAATTGTAGAACATTTTCTTAGTTTCAAATTAAATTAAGAATTATTTCAATCTGATTTATGTAGCTCAAGTTATCACCAAAATAGTGAAATATATCAATCTTGCCAAACTCCTTTCTCTTGACTTCTTCTTCTTCCATTGCTACTTCATGCCACGTTTTTAGTCCGTTTTCTCTCCAATTGAGTTTTTCACCTATTAGAGCAATATAAGAATAAAATTAAGTAGTTTCCACTCAAAATAAAGCTCAAATATCATAGCAACTTATATGTATAAATGTACTACAATTTACACCAATCAACTATTAGCAGTGTACCTATGATATCTGCTTCGAAAGAGAAAGTGACTACCTTCAATAGTGAGTATTAATCAACTTTAACAGTTATTTATATATTACTCATCAAATTAATGAGTATTTTATATTAACATTATATTCATTTTGATGCTTAGATTTATCTTTTAGCACAATGGGATGTTCTGGAATATGTATTAATCCACTAGTCCAAGGGGAGCTCTAATTGAGGCAATAATAAATTAACTTGCAACCTACTTTTATAATCTATCTGGGTACTCAAGTCCGCAATCTTTGACTATCAATGCTAACATGTTTATCTACTAAATCTATGGTACAAGTACAATGCTAATAAAGAGGATATTAGGCAGCTTTTACATGCAAAAGTATAAAAAAAATGCTACTTTACTCTTGCCTCCTCCAACACAACAGGATATTAAGAGCATTCATGATGCTCAAACTTAATTTGCAACTATAAGTATCGAGTGATAATTGTCATCTAAATTCAAAAATAACCTCTCCATCTTAAATAGTAAAAACACTATGCTGACCATATAAGTACCCTTCCTTCTCTTGCTCAGCTAAGAGCACATTGGATATCCAGATATGTCACACAAATGCTTGGCCAAAATAGATTCTAGTACACTACTTGCTGTAACTGTCTCAAGTCAATTAGTGCTAATATCCATCAAATATCCATCATGCAAAGAAGAAACTGAGGTTGAAGTTAGGTGATTCTTGACACTCTAGACTGTTAAAAATAGATTTGCATCGTCGTTCATTTCTTTCTCAAACCAAAACTTACTTCTCTTATGTTATTTAAGTGTTGCATTAGAATCTCAATCACTGATACCTCAGGAAATATTGAGCGTAGCATATATGGCACAGATGTAGAAAAGATGATTGAATATAATGCTCTACAATTGAAACAAATAGATGAGAATGTTAGTTTATAAACCATACTTGTTACTAATATTTAGACAACTCTATCTAATTTTCTGGATAGACATATTTTAAACTAAGTGTGATTATCTTAATCCAGGGTATTACAATCAACGATGAAATTGGAAAATATCTTAGAAAACACAGAATAGTTTGCTTTTTCAAGAGTTATGAGACTACTTTTCAAGGGTACCTCAAAGGAGAAACAATATCATTAAGAGCTCCACTAATGAAGTGCTGAGCCTTCTTGTACCCTTAGGTAACTCGCCACATACTACTACCAATGCTCAGCTGACTATTGCATAGAGCAACAAAGAGAAGCAACTAGCTAATCCACAACTCTTCACACCAACTACAAAACTCATTGTAAAAAAAGTTGTTGAATCCGCTGCCCAAAAAAAAAAAGATTCACTCCTACAGTGGCTGGCTCAAAAAGAAGCCTTCACTTTGCTAAAAGTGAAAATGAAGATTTCACAGTCATAGTATCAATATCAGAGACCCAGAAAATTGGTGACTAGATTACTGTTATAGCTTCATCCACCAAAAAACTGCTTCCTAGCATCCCCAAGGACAAAACTAAAAAAGACAGCTAAAATCCAGTAAACACTTTATTTGATCTTTCAGTACTTTCACTGCCATGTTGGATATCTGCATTGTGCTATCCATGGAATATTAGAATCCATTGCTCCAATATCTTTTGATAGAGCAATGCATTCTAATATTGTTTAGCAGAACTTGTATAATGATATTATTGATGGCAGTTTGTATGAACTATTTGTTTGACACACTATTAGCACTCATTTCTCAAATAGCTTTTGATAGAGCAATACATGTTAATATGTATAAATTGTTGGCTGGATGAATGATTGTAGAGCAAATTGCTGTTGCATCTATTATTATCTTTCACTATAATTTCAGTGACTTCCACTTTTATTTCCTTTGCCTCACAACAATCCAAATTTCTACACATATAAAATACACTTATACAATAATTTTTCTCCCAAATTTTTTTAGATATATTATTAACAGTTTTGGGTGGTGGCTGTACTGAGCACAGCCAGCCTTATTCTAGTTTATAAGGAATGATTGATTATCTTGACATGTTACTGAAAATTATTATTTTTGTAATAAGTAGTAGCATAAACTGTTTAGACAAACCACTGTTAGGTTTTTATATTCTCGAGAAGACATCCCAAGGTACCTATTCTCGCCCGAAGGTGTAGTCCTGCTATAGACAGCAGGTGTTTTGAGATTGGGACCTTTTGTTTTGGAAATAGTCCTCCAAGAGCCGGTAGAGTTGTTATGCATATGGGTACCATATTGCACCAATTTCAGTAAAGAAAAAAGGGGAGGCACATAACACAGATCTTGATTCGGGCTAGATGTTAAGAGTGTTAACTGAACTCATCAAACTTGATCCTTCTTCATCTGCAATTTCCCAAGAGTGACATGATTGAGTTCATCTGTAATTTTTGTTGTTGTCCCTGGGAATGCGCTGTTTTGATGTGCCCAATTCTAATGAAGCAAATCTTTATCATTAGTTTAGGAATTCCTTGCTTTGCTTCAACTTTTGTTTAGATTTGGATAAGTTTGTGGGTTGGTATTCAGGTAAGAGAAATTAAACAAACACAACAACTTGATGCTTAAGGCTAACAAGTGGCACTAGTGGTTGTGCGGAAGGCCCTATTCCTTTTTTGTAAAAGTAACTGATTTTGAACAAAGAGCTTTAAAAGTTAAAGAGTTATCAGCCCTTAAATTTGGAAATGAACTTGAAATTACATAACTATTTGAAGAATGAGTGCAAAAAAGATCCTTAAGGATTTCAGAGAGCTGTAGGGTTGAGACAAGATAGGCACAACAAACGAGCTAAAACTTGTCGAATGCCAATAGAGTAGAGACTTAACATGTATGCCCAAGACATCATGTCAATTTTATAAGGACACATTACAGAAAGCAAATGCAGCTTGTGCCATACATTCCTTAGATAAAGCTCAGATAGGGAAACGGCGTGCAAAATGTGAAACAAGTAAATGTTAACTGAATGTGCAAATTCCAGAAGATAAAAAGTGCAAAATTTATTCACAACACTGCCCAACAACACATCTGAAAAGAGAAATTGCTGAGAAGCTTAATAAATTCAATAGTGCCAAACCTCCAAAACTGTAAAAATGCTTCATTTACTAGAAATATAGTTCATCAATATAATCTTCATAGTTTCCAACATCTCCTCCTTTCAACATAGAGGTTTCTCTTCTTCTTCAAACACCCAATAGGCGCCTCAATTTTAAATGGCCAGAGAAAATTGTTCGCCTCTTTGAAATGGGTTCCAACTGTAAGGATCACTATTAAACAGTCCCAATCCTCATTATTCTATTTTATTTTTATAGATAATTTTTCATATTATGTCCAAACTCCATTTTGACAAGACCATTTGAATTAGGCGTGAGGAGATGGTCTATTTGTAAGAAAAAGTTAGATAGAAGAGCAAAATTTAAGTTTCACGTTATCCTCATATTGATCTATCTTGAATTCACAGTATTGGTGATTGATGACTTGCACTGATAATACTACTACAAAATGTACAAGGTGCCATTTTAGGATGGTGTTGGGAGGGATATAAACACGGGCATAACCTGAGGGAGGAGAATGGGAGAAATAGGATTCGATCTTCCTTCTTGCTAGCTTATTAAAACCTCAAGAGTTTACAATTCCCCTTTGACATTATTCAAACTTATATTTGAGACTAAAAATAATAAATTACGTACATTATAGTGCTTAAAGATACACACTTAGCAACTCATACTGCATGTATAAGGCTAATCCAGTGGAACTTATAATGTACCTATTATATTACTCAAATACACAGCTCAAACTGCATCAATAGGGCCAATCCAAATGAAACTCACAATGTAACCATTGTCTCCTAAAACAAATATGGAATCCACAAGCATTGCCTTTATTTCAATTTAGTGTGGACAGGTGAATACATCACCAAGGTGCCCATATACAACTTTGCATATTCGTGCTAGATTTAAAGCCACTTTAAGAATTTCTCTTGGAATGGTAGGAGGCCTTAAGCATTCCTCATTCATATCTTTCCAAGGATTCTCAGCCATATCTTCGAACTTCTTCAATGTCTCTTTCTCAGATATATTGCAATCCGTCATGTAGCATTCTATCCCTATGCCACTACCCCTTTCCTTGTCGAAATTGAAATATGAAGAGATTTAATAGATTAAACTTTTCATGTACATAAAAGGTAAAAACGTGAAAAAGAAAATTTACCTAAAACTTTTAAAAACGCCTTAACCTCAAAACAAAATAGTACTAGCATTTGATAAAGCAGTAACTATTCAAGCAATGTACAAGCCTAAATGCATATGCATGCATAGACGTGAAATCTTGTGCATTGCACTTCCTAATTAAATACATGTGCATGCATATTGACATGAAAACAAGTGTGATCATGACATGATGGTATAGGAAGGAGTTTTTTATTTCAAGAAATTTTTTGAGTTGGCGTAACCTAATTATTGTATACCAAATTGAATGCCACTACAAATTCAAACCTCGTAACTATAAACATCATTAATTAATCGGTTATATGTGTTCACAACAAAAAAGGTTTTAGGATTAGTTGGGATCGAATTAATAACATCCTCTGAGGCACTATCCATGCCCAAGAAAGTTGCTACTACCGACAAATAGTATGCGCCTGTGATAGACCAATGCTCACATAATCTGCAAACAATGGCAATTTGTTTGTAAGAAATCACTTTGACCGAGTGGAGCTTGTCTTAATATAATGCTTCCACTAATTAAAGCCAGTGAATGCATGGAAACATTGATTAAAAATGTTATATCAAGTCATTGGAATTTTTATTGAAAAGTGTAAAAGAAAATTATTATGCAGGTTTATCTAACACCAATGTATTAAACTCTCTAGCATAATGTTAGATCAAGTAAAAGAACTTTGCTATGTTTGCTCAACTAAATATATAATAGATTTGGTAGATTGATATCAAATTCAAGTTGCAAAGTAGCACAATTCAATAAATTAGCGACTTGATACCATACTTCTTGGATGTATTTGTCAAATACATTCTTTGTTTTTCAGCTAAATCTTCCTCAAGTTCCTTATGCAAATTTAGAAGTGTCATATAGAAGCCTTCAAGTAGTCTGACAATTGATCTTATTCCACTGCTCCCGGACTCAGGCCTGGATGGTTACTATAGGCTAATGGCCTAGGAAGCTTTCATGGCCAAAATTAGATCCTAAAAATTAAGTGGCTCACAAAACATCACGCCATCAAATTAAAGAAAAAAAACATATTAGCTCTTTGCGATATCATCTCCATTAAGCCAATGTAAAACAAGGAAATGAGGGAAGGAATTTAACTTTTACCATTAAGTATACATTTCAAGTTTCAACTGGATTTATAATTTTGAAATTGAAAATTTTAAACCAAAAAATTGGAAAGAGGAATTCAACTTTTAAATTTTGAATCCTAAAGGATGAAATTGGAAATTTTCTATTCAAAATTAGGCAATTCAAAATCATTCACTAATTCTCCCAACCTTTCTTTCCTTCCTCCTCCTCCATCTTCTTCTTTTAACTCTCTCTCTCTCTCTCTCTACACTTCACTTTAATCAAAAGCAAAAACTTGGGTACACTTGGTATGTGGCTCCACTTATGGACTAAGTGGTCTAAAATTTACCACTTCATTACTTACAAAATCAATAATCATGGATTAGATTTCGCAACAGATCTTCTGTCCCACTATCTATGCTACTTTAAGTCCCACTTTTTATTATACTACTATTTCTTCTTCACAAATATCATATCTTTTCTTTTTATTTTCTTAAAATTCAATAACTATTAACTGAGTAATACAAAAGGTTTAACAAATTCAAAAAAAATCAAAATGTATAAAAAATGAGATTTTTTATGAATTTTTTGTTGTTTTTTTAAATTTTGTATTATATATTACCTTTTAAAACTACTCAATTAACAATTATTGGATCATAAGGAAACAAAATAGAACTGAAATATGATGTTTGTGAAGAAGAAATAGCAATATAATAAAAATGGGACATAGAGTGGCACAGAGGGTGGGATAGAAGATCCATTCCAACCAATTGATTATTCCTTTTTATTTCTTTTTTTATACTTCTTTTTTATTCTAATAAGCACACTCCATCATAAAACACATGAAAGGACTTTTTGTCCCAATACTGAAGGTAAGTCAAACTCTATTTTTCCCTATTCATAGGCACTTTTAACAAGTGACATGTTATTCAAAATTAGTGACTAAGATATATCCTATATGTGTGCATATACAATAATATATTTATTTGTAATTTTTTTCTTCAAAATTGTTTTTAATCTATGAAAATTAATTTGTTGAACATGAAAATTAATTTCTTGAAGAATTTGATCAACGGAAGTTCAAATTTCTAAAACTAATAAAAAAGATAGTTTTTTGGCTAAATGCACTAAACCCTCCTAACATTTGGTGCTTTTTACATTTCCACCCCAATATTATTTGTGTTACACTTTCCCTCCTTGACTAACGGCTAGCATTAATGATCGATAAAAAGACAAATGCTGTTAGATTAGTAATTAGTAGAAAAAATGCTGAAAAGGAGATACAATTTTTTTGATTCCTGAAAAGTATCCTTAAAAATGAGATTCAACCTCTTGAAGAAATCTAATACACTTGGAATCTATCATAAATCCCCTCTAATAATATTCATTAGCCCATACCTTGAATAGTAGCAAGGTGTTGGAAATTATTGAATTTCAAACATGCTCATAGTTATCTTAATAAAAGTGGAATAGCATGGCCCTCTATTATGTGTTAGTGCCATGTCATACTTATCATATTTATCTTTTGATGATGTGGCAGTCCCATGTCACCAAGGGTTTATTATGATGATATCGCAATACATGTCAGCAATCAATGCTTAAAGGGCAATTATGTAACTTCATACCTAACCTATTTCTTAATGATATTTGAATAGTAGTCCATGCCCTTTTATGAATTAGTTGAAACTTATATCATTTTTATAAATTTGCATTCTTTCTAAAATCATTTTCCAAATTTTCCCTAATATATATGGTACATTTTTGTCCCAAATTTATGTACATCTTCATCTCTCACCAGTCAAATTTGCCATTTTTGTAGCAGTAACCGTTATGTAAGATGGTAAACAAAGGTGGAGAAAGGTATAAATTGTAAGCATTAAGACAAAATCTGATTTCCCAAATTCTTCAAGAAAGATGCTCTAATGCAAAGTTAGCAACCATTATGGAGGACATTTAGATACTTAGCTCAATAATTCATAGATGTTTCTTCTCTTTTGTTCATAGAATAGAATAACAAATTATTCTTCTAACACCATGAAAGATGAGGAATGGCTTTACGCCTTCCAGGCAATGTGTACTATTGCAACAATAGTTACATGAAATCATTAGCTGACTTTTGACACCAAAAAAAAAAAAATCATCCTGTAAGAAAGTAAATGCATCTCACTTCTAGACAATGCACATTTTCTCCTCAAATGTTCCCAATCAATTTCACGTTCTGAGGGCTGATCCATTGCAAAATTTATTTTGTCACTAGAGGACTAGATTCAATTGTATTAGTACATTTTTATCTCAAATGTATTTTACTGTGACCTTTTTATGCCTCATGAGGTTGTTTAAAGTCATGAATCTCTCACACTTATTGCTGGATGATTGCTGAATGCTGAAGAAGTTACCAACCTACGAGTTCTATGTGTGGTAGGTTTTGGACGCAGAGAGGCTGTAGACAATGTGGGATTTGATTCTTCTTACTGGGTTCAAGCCAATGAAATTAAGTCAGTGATTGATGGGAAGATGGTCAGAAGAACAAAGAAAAAATAAAAATGGCCAAAGTTTTCGTGGGAAGCCAATGTTTTTGTATTTATCTATATGGGATGCTAGCTATGTTGACAAAGTAAGGTGGACATGGCCTTTTTAGGATCTTTTTGTGCTTCAAATATCTGCTATTTTAAAGATGTTTATGTTATTATGTTTTAGTGAAAAATGCAGTTTCAAAATATTGATATGGCTTTCAACTGGCCAGTTCACTTTTAGATTTTCAGAAAGCTTTATTTAACTGTTAATGCCATAAAAATAAAAGGTGAGATTTGTCTTTCATTACATGCAATAAGGTTTCGTGATTCAATGTAATGTGATTATTTTTGCATTTGATTGATTTGAATAATTGATGATGACATAAGCCAAATGGCTGTTATTTTGGTTGTTTGGTTTTGTACTTATTTCTGAATGATTAGGTTCTCTATGTGGGTTCAAAAAGTTGGAAATTGTTTGCATATGCAGCATCATTTACTATGCAATTTATCAATTCCAGTCCTCTTGTTCAATAGTGTGGTCATGATAAGCGTAACGTAACTTCATTTTATTTTCTTGGTTTTGTTCTCTATTTGGCAAATAATGAAAGACAATAAGGTTTCGTGATTCAATGTAATGTGATTCTTTTTGCATTTGATTGATTTGAATAATTGATGATGACAAAAGCCAAATGGCTGTTATTTTGGTTGTATGGTTTTGTACTTATTTCTGAATGATTGGGTTCTCTATGTGAGTTCAAAAAGTTAGAAATTGTTTGCATATGCAACATCATTTACTATGCAATTTATCAATTCCAGTCCTCCTGTTCAATAGTGTGGTCACGATGAGCATAACGTAACTTTATTTTATTTTCTTGGTTTTGTTCTCTATTTGACATTGGATTCTATTTTGATCGTTTAGGACAGTCTATCTCAGCAAGTACTTATCATTTGTAAAGTTCGACGAGGTAAGTAAATAGTTGTGTAAATTGGTTAATCAAATCTAGTCATATTTGTTACTGATTTCGTAAGCTCTACCATTACTATCAGTAATCAATGTTCTAATAATATTCTTATTGAATGAGTCTAAAACCCATATATGACATGATTGACTTTAGTATCGTGTTCACTTGATAATATGTTCATATAATGTGATGTCAGTTTTAATTTAATTGACCCATTCAACTTCTTACATGAAAATTATGAATGAAACATGGCAAAAGAGTAAAATTAGGGTCTTGTCAAAAAAATATGGTATTCTATCAATCTCTTTTATCTCATTAGCCATACAATAAAAGAGGGCCAGCGTTGTTTTTTACAAAGAAATAAAAAAAACTTCATTAGAATAGGGAGGCTTGGAGTTAAGTGATAAGGTGAGAGGAACTGTAAGTGGGAGGTTTTGATTCAAGACCTCCCCTTACAAGCATGCAAAAAAAGTACACTACAAGCAAGAATGCATTCAAAGCAATTAAAGAAAAACAATAGTAAAGTTGTGAAGAAAAGTGCTAAAATTTCTTTGAACAAGACATTTGATCATAGTGGAAAGAAAAGAATATAAGTAATAATAGATCTGACGATAAGTACTCGTTAATTTCAGCGTGGAAAAATGAAGGCGGAGAAGGAAAGTTAAACTTACAGTGGTTGTATCTTCAATACGTGTTATGCATATATATATGTGTGTGTGTGTGATTCTAGTATTTGAATCCTTAAGCTTTAATTTGGGAAGGAAACTACCAACTTTTCAGCGCAAATTTAGGATAACACTCAAGTAGCATTTTTTTAAAATTTTTAAAATTTTAGTATAAATTCTAGGGAAAGTTCAAAGAAATAAATAGGGCAATGATGATTTTTCAATCAGGTTGTGAGTGGTGTCATATTATTTGTTGGGACTGTCATTTTATTCTACATTAATAATGAATTAATCATGTTAACTCATGGGTTGATTCACTACACCCCATTTATGACTAATAAATGACACAAATTCACATGTTGATAATGAGACATTAGTCTATTGGCTAAGGTTAAAATCCCAGGTATTAGATGTCTTGACTTCAAATCCTCTTGCCCCTTTCCCATTTCTTAAGTTCCACCCCTCCCTTACTAGAAAAAATTTAAAAACAAAAAAGTATTCATGATGCAGTTGTATGTTGGGTAAAAAATTGCCATTCTTCCATTGTCATTGAAGTTAGAATGTTGACCTTTGCAATGTCTAGAATCTGTGACGACCCCACCTCCCCCTAGGGCGAACCCAAGGATTTGACGGATCGCTTGTCCAACTCTGGTTAGGACTCAATCTCTCTCTACTTCAAGAAAACAAATTTCAACTTCAAAAGTAAGTGAAACAATAGTTCCCAAACTTAGAATGTATATCCATACACATGTCTATCTCAAATGTTCATACATACTCAGATCTAACAAAAATTCAAGTTCTAGTTGAACTTCAAACCCTGGATGAGCACTAGCGTGAGTATAATTACAAAAGTAAAAAAAAAAACTAAAAAAACACCAGCCTGTCCTAGCCTCATGTCTATGTTCGCACACCCTGTAAGGAAAACAAAACTAATAGGGTGAGTCAAAACTCAGTGAGATTCCAAACATCATGCAAGAATCAAGTACCAAGTTGACATTATATAAAAACTTGAAATATCAAAGTAGTGAGCATAAACATTCATAAAAATGAGCAATAACACTTCAAGTAACAAATTAAATAGAAATCCAACATTTTCAAGTATAAGGATACAGTCATTTTTGTGAGTTAACTCGGCTATAGCTTTACCAAGTAATAGTTGACACTCTGTCAACTTTCAAGTAGAGTAACTAGTCCAGTTGCGTGCCATTTAACTCAAATCTCCATCCATCATCCAATCCCCCTACCGGGCCTAAACTCCAATATAAACAGTGGTGATAATACTCGAACATACCAATTAGTCGAGAAGATAACGCTCCACTCGACAAAGCAGTAAACCTAGGGTTCGTTATTTAATCGACCAGACCCTTGTCGGTCGACTCAATTAACTAGCCATAGGGTTTTTGGAATTCCAGACAGTATTCAAGTCATACACATATATATCAATCCAATAGTAACCAGTGCATAGTAATAAGTTACATTAGAATAAGTGTGATAAAGTACACCCTTGCCTGACCAAACAAGTCAAGTACTATCCAATCGCATTAGCAAAGCATTTCATTCAAGTATCAAGTTCAATTATGCACTTGAAAACACTCACCAATAATTTACTGCTTTTCAAAACCAAGGCTAGGTTTAACTCCCTGGCTAGAGTCAAAATTTGTGATTAAATATCATATAACAACTTGCAATCAAATAGGGTTTCAAAATATAGGAGTTTTTCTTAAAGAAAATCAAGTAAACAGAACTCATTTAAATAGTACTCATTTTACTTATTAAACTTTAGAAAATTCATGCTTGCTCTTTTGGTTTCGATAAAAAAGCGGTTAAAACTTTTAAGTTTGCAACTTGGTATAAGAAACTAGAGAATCTTGTTTAAAGTGGTCGCTACTTCCTCCTTATGAAATATATAAGTTTTGGCAAAAATTTCAGCTTATACATCCCTACTAAGGGGAACTCAAATACCCTAAGCAACCTAAGTTCAAATCAACCAAGAATCACCGCCCAAGTTTCGTTTCCGCTCGCTTGAACCTCAAGAAAAAAAATGGATAGCATTTCCTTTGTTTTTCCTTAACTTTCCAGCCATTTTCAAGAAAACAATTTCACCACAAAACAGCCCCAAATCAAACACATAATTATAGGAAACAAAGAGCTCTTATCTTAGGCCTTATAACCATCATAATTAGGTGTATGTCCAGCACAAAATCATCTTAATATCCAAACCAAAAAAATAAAAAATCCTAATCTGCCCAATTCCTAAACCAAGCTGGAAAATCACTAACAAAGTTAGATACCACTCAAATAAAGCCATATTCACACACATGAGCTGGAACAATCATCATGGCAGGTTTACAACTCTATATGAAAGCTGAAAATACTCAATAAAAGCTGGAAATGATTACTAAAAATTGGACATAACAGCCCACATACTACAACTACACAACCAGTCACAAATCCTACTAGAATCAAGCTAAAACTCCAATTGATTGCAAGATTAAGGGGATAAAATAACTGTCAGCCAAGAATATCTTAAATCCTCAAGCTAAGCAGCAAAAGACAGCCTGCTTTCTCACAAAATAACTCCACTCCGGCCCACCTTTCCTGCTTGTAGCAACTTCCTATGACTTAGCTTTGGATTGGAGGTTGTTTTCCCACATGGTTTTGCTAAAAATCAAGGTGAAGATGAAGACAGCTTTCTCCCTTTTTTCTCCCCTCTCTCTCGGCCCTCTAGTGTAGGAAAAAGCTGGTGAGTTTTGGTGGAAACAAATAACATTAAGTAAGGAAGAAAGCTTGGTCAAAGATGGCTTGAATGGTTAACACTTGTCAAAGCCAAGTGTTCCCTTTTTTTTTTTCTTTTCTTCCTCCTCTTGGTCAAGAATTTCGGCCAGCTTTAGGGTTAATTTAGGGAAGATTAAATGAAATAAAAACAAGGAGATTAGAAAAAAAGTATTGGTCAAGTAGTGTACTCAACTGGTAACAAACGGTGTACGTCGGTTCAAACCTACTTTCTTAACTCTCTTGTACTTTGTTTTAACTTATGATTCACTAAGTTATTTTTAGCACTTCTAATCACATATTTCCTCTTACTTAATACCCCCTCTTATCTAGCAAATTTGGTACGCACACCTCATCAAGTGATCACACTATCCAAATGCACCAAAACCCTAACTTATGCCATTCATTTAGAAAAATCATAACTTAAGTTATAAATATAAAAAATTCATACAACTTAGCTTGTTAAAAAATTGACTTGAAATACTAATAATCTTTAAAAGACACCTCAAAGAGATTCAGTTCATAAGTTAGTCCAAATTCAGACGTAAACTACTACAACATTCCAGTTTTTACTTGTATAGAGCAGAATTTTCAGTCAAATTTGCCGATTTTCTGGTATTTATAGAAATCGAATCAAACTCTAAATTTTATACCGTAGGAATTTCTATGAGTTTAGTTTCAAACGCAACAAACGGAACTCAATTTCGACTTTTCTATACGGAATTAATGCCAATTTCCCATAGTTGCGCAGAGCCTCCTGCGAAAATTTCTAGATTTTCTAACAACTTGAGAAAATGAAACTTTTCTTAACAAAATTTCACTCTCTTGGCTTAAATTCAACACACATGTGAAGATTAAGGTTTAACAAAGTATCTTAAACAAAAATCTTGCCAAAATCACCATAAAATGACTAATATTTCTGTGACGACTAGAAAATTCGCACATATTTTCAAAAAAAATTCCCTTTTATTTTGATTAAATTACTCTATAATATCTTTACTACTCACTTACTCCTTCAATAGTTTAGAATTAAGAGTTTAACTTTCCTTTTATAGTTAGCGTAAATAAGGGTTTTCGCATAATTTAGTAGTGTGATTAATTGTAGAGGTGTGTATACTAAATTTCATAGTTAAGAGTGAGTTTTAAATAAGAGAAAGTGTGTGATTAGAAATACTATTAATAAGTTAGCGAATCATAAGTTAAAACACAAGTACGCGAGAGTAAAGGAAATAGGCTTGAACCGACGAACACCGTTTGTTACCGGTTGAATACTCTACTTGACCAATACTTTCTTACCCTAATCTCTTTATTTTTATTTCATTTAATTTTCCTTAAATTACCCTTAATTCAGCCACTATTTTTTACTAAAGAAAAGTGAGAAAAGAAAAAAAATAAGAAGGAAATCTTGAGTGACAAGTGTCAAGATCCAAGCAACCTTTGACCCAAAATATTTCCTTTCTTCTTATCTTTCCTTTTGGTAAAATTTTCTTCATTTTCCTCTTGTGTTGGACGAAATTTGGGAGAGAAACAAGAGAGAAAACCTCCAACTACGACATTGAATCTTGCCTTGTTTGAATTGAAACCACAAATCTAAACCGAATAAACTTGCTTCTTGGTGCTTAGGAAGTTAGGAGTGGTGAAAGTCTTGAAAGAAAGAGCTTGGTTCTTCACTTTCTTCAAGTGTTTTGGAAGGTATAAGTTCCTCCACTTCTTATTTCTACCTTAATCTCACTAAATAGGCTATAGAAGTTTTTAATCTTGGCTTGCTATGGTTGATTTTCTAGTTTTGATGATGGTAGTGGAATTTTCAGCTAGGGTTTGTATAGTCTAGTTTTGATTACTGATGTTTAGCTAGCAAATGTTGTTATTGAGTTTGGATATGGAATTTGAGAGATGATTAGTGGCTTGGTTGTGATTTTTAGCCTTAATAGTTGAATTTCCAGCATTTTCAGTTCTGCCATGTTTTTGGAATCAATTTGGGCTGCGAATTTATCCATGTTTATACTGAATTAACTTTTGGACAAAACATGAAAGTTATAGGGATTTGAGTTAACTTTCTAGCTACAAATTTCAAATCAATTGGATCATTTTAGCTTATGATTTGGCCAGAACACTCCGGACTGCGCAAATACTCCAATTTTTCCGACCAGTTTTTCATGTTCTTCTAACCGTCCATTTTTTACCCTAAAAATACGAGAACTGGGTGTCGATGTCTTCATAGGAAATGTAGGTCTATATCTTAGTTTCGAAACGCCATAAAATTTATCTTGATCTAATATATCTAACTACAGTTATGACCAAAACACCGAAAGATGGCAAATCTGCTATTTATAAGTTCTTCTTTAAACTGGTTTCCAAATTTGATATCCATAGGGATAAGTAGGTCTATTTGGTTTGTTTGATTGGTTTCGAGACCTTGAATAGATGTATATTGTTGGTTATCACTTATGGTTGAATTGGAGGTTCGTTGGCTTGTGAATCCAAGTTGTGCTTGGATGGAAAAATAGCTAAATACAAAGGGCATATTGCCCAAAGTTTCGCTCGAGGGTAAGGCGAGTGAACTCGAGACTTGAGCGATGAATCGAGGTTGAAACGAACTTTGATTGTTTATGATATTCGAGTTTTTTTAGTAAGAGATACATAAGATGAAACTTTTGCAGAAATTCATACCCTTTAAAAAGTAAAAGTAGCGACCTTTAAAATATGATTTTTTTCAATTTTTCATACCAAGTACGACTTTCAAAGTATAAATCACTTCTTTATCGAAACTAAAAGAGCGAGCATGAATTTTCAAGAGTTTGAGAAGCCATACGACTACTACTTAAACAAGTTTCATTACTTGATTTTCTTGAAACGAAACTCCTATATTTCGAACCCTAGTAGATTTTAAACTCTTAAATGATATTTTATCGCAGATTTGAATTCCAACCAAGGAGTTGTACCTGAACGCGATTTTGACAAATACTAAATCTTTGGTGAGTGCTTCCAAATACATGATTGAACTTAATACTTGATTTAAATTATTTTCCAACGTGATCGAATAAAATTTGCTTGGTTTGGTCAGGCAAGGGTGTACTTTATTGCATTTGCTCTAATGTGATATATACTTGCTCATTTGTTGCAATCGACTTGATATACTTGTGTATGATATGCGCACTCTCTGGAATTTTAAAAACCCTGTGGTTAGTTACTCGAATCGAGCTGGTAAGGGTTTGGTTGATTAGGTAACGAACCCTGGGTCTCTTGTTTTGTTGAGTGGAGTGTTATCCTCTCGACTTATTGATATATTCAAATATTACCACCCGTGTTGACTGAGGATATTGGGCTCAGTAAGGGATTTGAATGGTGGACGGAGATTGTAGTTAAGTGGTGCTCTACTGGATTGGTTACTTTACTTGCAAGTTGACGGAGACTACTTGATCAAGCTATAGTGAAGCAACGGGAATTTGACTCTTGAGAGTCATCTGTATCCTTATACTTTGAAATGATTATTACTTGTCGTGTTATTGTTTCTTTTCATGAACTTTTACACTCGCTCATTTTAAGAGTTCAAATTTTACACATGACCAACTTGCTACTTTGATTTTAAATACTAGTCAATTTGTTATTTGGAATCTCACCGAGCTTTAACTCGCTCTATTCCGGTAAATTTGTTTTCCTTTCAGAGGGTACGAGTGAGGACGTGAGACTGGTACAGGCTAGTATAGTCTAGTTTTTGAATTTTTGAGATTGTACTCGCGCTAGTGCTCGGTTAGAGTTGACTATATCTGGAATGTTAAATATTTTGAGATATTTGGGAATGTATGAGGCTTGGAGCTTAATTTAAGCATTAATGTACATTTTAAGTTTGGAACTGTTGCTTCCTTTACTTTTGAAGTTGTAACTTGTTTTCTTAAAGTGAGTGAGTGAGTCCTGGTGAGAGTTGGGTAGGCGGTTCACTAAACTCTGGGGTATGCCTTATGAGAAGGTATGGTCGTCACAGGTGGTATCAGAGCTTTGATCGAACTCGTGTCGGGAGACGGTTCTCGGACTGTAGAGATTAACTTGTTAAGTGTGGAAGAAATGTCTATTGTTAGGGACATTAGATATGTATGTTGTTGATCTTGATCCCTATCTTTTGATGTTTACAAAACAAATGGATGATACTAATATTTCTTCAAGATATATTTTCAGTTATGAAATTATTTGATTCCATGAACAAGTGCAATTGGAAGAAGACAAAGTATGCTGAAGCTGTCGGACGCTCAAAAAGACTGCATCGGACGTCCGACAACCATTGAGTATCTTCGGACGCAGAAAACCAGCCTATCGAACGTCCGAAAGAATTGAAGAAAATTTCTCAAACTCACTGCCTGCTGTCGGACGCATAAAACAGTGCTATCGGACGTCCGACACTACCAACGGCTAGTTGACTGTTCAGCTACTTTCTATCCGTTGGAAGCTTTAATGAGGCTCTTTCTTGGTCCTATATAAATAGTGGTTGGTCAGATACTTCAAACAACTTTGGCACACTGAAGATACAAAAGATCTAGAGGGATTTTAGTGAGAAAATACTCCAAAAAGAATATTTGTAGTCTTAGTGGTGTGAGGTTCATTGTAAGCTTTTCATTTGTGAGTGAATCTTTCATGAGTGTAGCTCTGTGAGGGTTGTCCTGAGGGATAGTAAAACGTCCTGGCTTGACCGAGTGCTGCTTGGGGCAAGGAGGAGGTGAACCTTCCTTTGTACACAAGAGTGATTGTAATTCATCAACTTGAAGTAGCTTGTTTCAATTAATCTACAAGCTCAAGAGGAGTTGGGTAGTTAATTGGTTTGCAATCCTTTCCTTTTTATTTACTTATTGTTTCGTTTATGATCTTTGCATTGGTTGTTTTGGGCCTTACAATTGGTATCAGAGCTTGGTCTCCTAGAGATTAAGCTCAATCGGCTTTGGAGTAAAGATGACAACCAATAATGCTATGTTTTTTGAAGGACATTCTGTTATTAGACCACCTGTGTTTAATGGGTCAAATTATATGAGTTGGAAAGAAAGAATGATTATCTTTTTGCAATCTATTGATATCGAATTGTGGTTTATTATTAGTGAAGGTCCATATGATGCCTCTCTTATAGATGAAAATACTCATGCATCTAGACCGAAAACAAGAAGTGAACTGACTGCTGTGGATAGAGTTCATCTCACCTTAAATGCAAAAGCCATGAATGTGTTATATTGTGCATTAGACTCAAATGAATCTATTAGAGTCAAGGGTTGCAAGTCAGCTAAAGAAATTTGGGACAAACTGAAAGAAATTCATGAAGGTAGTGAGAATGTTAGAGAACAAAAGAAGTCCATTCTAGTTACAAAGTATGAATCTTTCAAGATGGAACCTCATGAAAATGTTGATCAAATGTATTGTAGATTCAATGATCTCATTAAAGATTTAGAGGCGCTGGAAAAAGAATATTCTCTTGGTGAGAAAAATAGAAAAATCCTGAATGCCTTGTCCAATGATTGGGAAAATAAAGTGACTGCTATTGAGGAGGCTAGAGATTTGAATACTATACCTATTGAATCTCTTATTAATTCTCTTATCTCTTATGAGCTGAAACTTAAGACTAAGGTGCAAGAGGAAGAGGATGCAAAAGTACGAAAGAATATTGCTCTAAAAGCCTCACAAGATGAAGATGATTCTGCCTCCCTAGATGAAGAAGATGTGGAAGGTGATGACAATGATATCGCTCTCATCACAAAAAGTTTCAAAAGAATACTCAACAAGAGGAGATTCAGAAATGGTGGACCAAGCAATTCATTCCCAAATCAGTTCAACAACTCGAGAAACAAAGGGAAGCTAGAGTTCAACAAAAAGCAAACTGATCAGTGCTTTGAATGCGGCCAACCTGGACACTATGCAAGTGACTGTCCAGTGATGAAGAAGAAAGAAGGAAGAAAACCAAGAATAAACAAATTTCAATTCACATGGAATGAATGCAATTCCGATGGTGAAATTGAAGAGGAAGATCAATCTGCTCAATTGGCTTTCATGGCCATTGGAGATGATGAGGTAACATCTTCTAGCTCTCAATTTGAAAGTGATGATGAAAATGATGATGATCTTGAATCTTTCATTATAAAATTGCATGATAGTTTGAAAGAATCTTATATTAGAAACAAGGAGTTAAAACAGAAAATTAGTTTTTTGCTTCGAGATAATGCAAATCTTTTTCAACAAAACAAAAAGTTGAAAATTGAAAATGATTACTTCAGAAAAAATGAGACTGCTTTACACTTGGATCTTGATAGAAAAACAAGTGTTTGTGAAATGTTCAAAAGGGAACAAGATGATTTGAAAAGAAGAATGGATGATTTAAATGAGTTGGTTCAACATAAAAAACAGGACTGTTTTCAAAGTAATAAATCTAAACTTCATTTTAAGATAAATTCTGCTGCAAATGAGTTTGTTATCCATAGGAGAAGACAAGTAAGATTTATTAAACCTGTTCATATAAATAATTCCCTGATTATGTGTAATTTCTGTTGTCAAAAAGGTCACATGAAAAGTGATTGCTATGTGAGAAAGAATATAAAAAAAGGCATGAAATACATGTGGATAGTTAGACATGATGCTAACTTTAACAAGTAGGAGATTTTGTTAATCACTGCAGTGATTCTTGTTCACAATATTCTTCTTTTGATATTTCTGATATTTTGATTTGAGTTTTCGCTGATATTTTTGAATACTACTGAATCTATATGATGTCAAAAAGGGAGAGAAAAGAACTATTCTGATCTAACGATGATTTGCTAATTTCTCTGTAATAAGTTGGTATGTTGGTATTGCTGAATTCTGCTATCATTTCTCTGTTTTTGTTTGAAATATTGGATTTTCTGTTATTGTTGTTGGATTATGGTTACTGGTTATTACTCTCATCTTATGATGACAAAAAGGGGGAGAGATGGATGCAATGTGTAAGGGGGAGTTATTATGAGATTATGAGTTTGGCTCTTAAAAGTTTTGATTGCAATGATTGAGGGGGAGCTTATACTTATTTTTGTTTCTTTCCATCCATTGTTTTGTCATCATCAAAAAGGGGGAGATTGTTGATCTTGATCCCTATCTTTTGATGTTTACAAAACAAATGGATGATACTAATATTTCTTCAAGATATATTTTCAGTTATGAAATTATTTGATTCCATGAACAAGTGCAATTGGAAGAAGACAAAGTATGCTGAAGCTGTCGGATGCTCAAAAAGACTGCATCGGACGTCCGACAACCATTGAGTATCTTCGGACGCAGAAAACCAGCCTATCGGACGTCCGAAAGAATTGAAGAAAATTTCTCAAACTCACTGCCTGCTGTCGGACGCATAAAACAGTGCTATCGGACGTCCGACACTACCAACGGCTAGTTGACTGTTCAGCTACTTTCTATCCGTTGGAAGCTTTAATGAGGCTCTTTCTTGGTCCTATATAAATAGTGGTTGGTCAGATACTTCAAACAACTTTGGCACACTGAAGATACAAAAGATCTAGAGGGATTTTAGTGAGAAAATACTCCAAAAAGAATATTTGTAGTCTTAGTGGTGTGAGGTTCATTGTAAGCTTTTCATTTGTGAGTGAATCTTTCATGAGTGTAGCTCTGTGAGGGTTGTCCTGAGGGATAGTAAAACGTCCTGGCTTGACCGAGTGCTGCTTGGGGCAAGGAGGAGGTGAACCTTCCTTTGTACACAAGAGTGATTGTAATTCATCAACTTGAAGTAGCTTGTTTCAATTAATCTACAAGCTCAAGAGGAGTTGGGTAGTTAATTGGTTTGCAATCCTTTCCTTTTTATTTACTTATTGTTTCGTTTATGATCTTTGCATTGGTTGTTTTGGGCCTTACATATGTTGGGTAGAAATCTCAAAAGTGGTTGATTTCCTCTTGAGACTGACCAGCTCAAGTGGTGAATTATCAAATTTTTGGATTCTTGTATTCGAGTACTAAAAAGTGATACCTTTATGATAAGTCGATATCTCGAGTAATATTAGGATAAATTTGGATGGCGAAACCAAGGTACGGGGAATGCGAAAAGTCTGGACTTGGAAGATATTGAAGTTATTAGTGAGATTTGGGACCCTTATTATTCAAGTGTATATACTTGGTTATATTTCTTTGAATTTTGATTAAGTTTAATGCTTGAACAATACTTGGGGTTAATGTCTCATAGGGTATGTGACTTGTTATGACATATATATAAAGAGAGTGTTTTATTTTAAACGTGTTCTATTGTTTTCATTTATGATTTGCAAATGCTTTTATTGAACTTTATAGCTACTTTATTTTGCTTATACCTATATGAGCATGGAAGGTAGGAGAAGTCAAGGGTGTGAAACTACCTGAGGATGTGGTTCTAGCCGTGATCGTGGGGCTAAACGGGCACAAGAACTAATACGGGAACCGGGAGAGGAAAGAGGTGAAACGGTTGAGCCACAATCTAAACCTTGAGCTGAAGAGAAGGATCAGGTGACAACGGCAATTCAGCAAATGACCAATATTCTTACTTGACTGGTAGAGCAACAGGGTCAAACCCCCGTTAATCAACCTAGAGACCCTGAAATGGGGTAAGATAGGGTCCTAGAGAGATTTCAAAAGTTTACTCCTTGGAGGACCGGACCCTAAGGTAGCTGAGAGGTGGTTAGAGACGATGATCAATAATTTCGCTGCCTTAAACTATACGGAGGATAGACAGGTGAATTTTGTTATATTTCAATTTGATGGACCAATTAGAGTCTGGTGGAACGTTGTTAGGGCTAGATGGGAGAGAGAGGGGACAACATGGACATGGTTGAATTTTGTACGGGAGTTTAATGAGAAATATTTTCCACCGATAGTCCAGGAAAAGAGGGAGGATGATTTTATTAAACTCTGTCAAGGAACCCTCAGTGTCTCTGAGTATGAGACTCAATTAACTAAACTATTTAAGTTTACTCCTGAATTAATAGCTACGGAGCAAAGGAGGGTGTGAGAACCCGTAAAACCCTAATTATTTTCCTAAGGTTTATTTTCCCTTAATTGCATGTTTTCTGCATTTTCTGGTTTAGAAATATTTTCTTAGTGGATTTTATGAGCAATTATAGTTTTTAGATGATTTTTCTAGCATTGGAGAATTTTTAGAAAATTAAGAATATATATTGGACGTGGGACCCACTAGTGCGAAAAGTTCGGAAAAATTCGGCCAATTAGGTTAAATTCCGGATACTGTGTAAAATTTATCGGGTGTTAAGAGATAAGTAGAGTATGTGAAATGATTGATGTGAGAGAGAAAAGAAAGATAAGAATGCATTTATGGAGGTGACAAGTGTCACCTTCTCATTTGTTGGACTTTAAGAAATACTATTCACTTTCTTGACTTTTTTGACCAAAGGATTAAATATCAAAAAAATGCACAAAAATCACCATTTTCTTACCTCTTATGGCCGGCCCTCTCCTTGCAAAGAAGAAAGGAATTTCTCCAACTTTCAAGCTTCCATAAGCTTCAATCTTCCATAAACAAAAGCTTAGACTAGATTTCACTCCATAAAATCCTTCCTTCTAGTGCTAGTAAGTCTCTCTTGTTTCTTGGTAAGTGAGGCTTGAAACACCCTACTACACCTAATGATGCTTATGTTATGCTTATTAGTGATTAGAGTGCTGAAATTTCTGGTTTTTATCTTGGTTTGAAGTGATTTGGTGAAGTTTTTATTTTATTGATGATTTTTCTGGTTTAATTGGATTATGATGGTGTGGTTGTTTATGATGATTGGAAATGGCCTATAATGACTCTAGTGGGTGTGAAATGTGGATAAATACAACTAATTTTGGATTTGGAGTGCATTGTGAAAAGTTAGGGTTTGAAAATCCCCAATTCTGTCCGATTTTAGATCATAGGGTTAGAGGCCTAATTAGACTTTGCTCAAAACATGAAAGTTGTAGGTATTGATGTGTTTGAGGTGCCTGTAAAATTTCAGGTCATTTGGATTAGTGTAGAGTGAGATATGACGAAATTACTGTAGCTGTTCTGCTTTGATCAGAATGCGAAAACTGCGATAGTAATTGGCCATTTTGACTGGAATTGGTTTGGATTTTGGAGTTGGTGTTTTCTGATGAAATGTATCTGGATGTCTTAGCTAACTTATGCCTTGGGAATTTTGGCATTTGGACTTGTATGGACTGAGATATACCGATTACAGTTTTCTGTGTTTTGCAAACCTGTTTTGGTGATTCTGGTATAGTATTTTGCATATTTGACCTAGTTGTGTTAGGAACTGGATTGAGTGACCTTCTACATTATTGTAGCTCTGTTTCTTGGCTTCGAAATGGTGGGTCTTACACCCCCATCCGATAATTGTAGTGAGAGTTGTGCCATTACCGCATTATGAGATCAAATCCGGTTTTCTTATCAAGGCTTAAGTTAAAGCCCTCTCTTAATTTCTGGTTTGCTATCATACTTGTATATGTTTATAAAACCCTATTGGGGTTGTGAATTGGTGTTGTTTATGGCTCGGTGTGGAGTCTTATTATATGTGTTACATGTTCTAGGGCGTGACGGTAGCTCACGACGTCTTGGTGATCGTGGTGCATGAAACACCATTTACTTGCTTGGTGAGTATACTACTCACTTATTTGTTACAATGTGACTTCGTGCTATGTGAATTGTTGCCTTGAAGGCTTATTTGGTTATTGGAAATGATTGAGGTGGGGGTGTACTTGACCGCCCTCACCCCTTGTAATTTCCTTTATAGCTATTTACCGTTTTACTGAAATACTGCATTTGTTATATGAGATACTGAATTCCATGTATGGAAACTGAATTGGTGTCGTTTGGGACGATTGTCCAACGGCTTTACTGTATCACTGAGCTCAACCCCGTTTGGTAGTCAATTGGATCGAGCCGGCGAGGGATTGGTCGTGAAAATTGTCATGCCACGGGGACTGTACTGGGGAACCTTGTGGTAATGAGACCCTTGGTTCCGGTATACTCGAGTATTACCAAAAGCTACTGAAATGGAGTGCGGGCCCGGTTGGGGTATGTTGGGTGGAAGGAAGTGGAAGTAAAGGGTGGTCTACGGTTTGGTACTTGTAACATTGACGGAGAGTCAATGAGGTTGGATCAAGATTGCAAGTGTGGAAATGGGCTCTTGAGAGCCGACTGTATCCTTTTACCATTTTACTCCATTGCTTATGGTGTACTTTAAGTGATTGGTTATGCTTATGTGACTTTGGTTGCTAATGTAGTAGTATACCACTGGGCTTTAGCTCATTCCGTATTATTTGTTTTCCTTACAGGGATATAACTACTTTTGTGAATGGATTGGATAGTCATTTGCCAAATTGAGCTTGTAAATGTCTTTTGTATAGCTCTTGAAATGAAACCCTAACGTGTAACGGGTTCATTTCCTTTTGATAGGCAAACCGAATATGTACTTCTTTAATGGATGGCTTGTATTGGCCTAATTGCACTTGTATGAACTAGATGGATATTTTGGTAGGCCGTTTGGCTTGTAAATGTTGATTTCCAATGTACATATATGCTTGGCCGTGGTTTGGATAAATTTCGGCTTCGATTTTCGTTTTTTTTATTTTTGTGATTTTGAATTGTTTGCGCGCAATGGTAAGTTCCGAAACGTAATAGATCGACGTAAACTGAACCGTTAGTCCTGGCGAGAGCTGGGCAGGCAGTCCGCTAACCCCTTTGGTTCGCCTTAGGGGAAGGTGGGGCTGTCACAGGTGGTATCAGAGCCTAGGTTTGAATTAGCCTGGGTGTTATAGGAATGCTTGACTTGAGGATTCTATTGCTTATGCCTATTAAGTGTAATCATATTATTTCTTCCTTTGCTATAGGATGGATGCGAGTGGTGACCCGAGTGACCGTCCGGCAGGAGATCGTCCTCGTAGTACGCTGCCGCCAATTAAGTATCAACTTAGGCAGAAGGGGGCCGTGGTGCGTTGGAGCCCGGCCAGCCGCGTTCGACAGTGCGAGTGCCGTAGCAACTACGCCTATCCAAACGTTCTAGTGTTGGCGGTGGCAAAGGAACGTGAGGAGTTTGCTAAGGATAATACTAAGCTGGAAGCTGCGGTTGCTACATTGGAAGCTGAGGTGACTCAGGCTAGGGCAACCAATGAGAAGCAAGCCGCACGTATCATGGAGCTAGAGTATGACGTGCATGAGGCCGAGGATCGAGTCGATGACCTATGTGATCAACTGAGAGATGCACGTGAGCGTGAGACTAAGAGAGCTCGCAAGGTCAGGGGTCGTGCTGAGGCGATCCTTAACTTATGCGACGACGGACTCGAGGAGTCTAGTGATGAGGCCTCGTACGCCGGGGCCGAGACTGGGGAGGAGTCTACCCCGTCGCCTGGGTCCCAGACCCCAGCGACTGACTAGGCCATGACTATTAGGCCTCTTTTGGATAGTGGTGGTTTTTGAATGTACATAGGGATAGGGATAGAGCCTTAGCTAACCGTTTTGGATGTAGAGTTAGCTACGTGTAAATTTCTTTTAGTAGGCCTATCCTCGGGAGGATCGTTTATGTACGTACGTGCCTTGGCCGTACTTGACTGACTGCTTGTATACATATGTTTGGCGTGTATATATGTGTGCTTGTGACCCTGTGTGAAATGTATCAATATGTGTTATGTGAAAGTTTATGTGTTACTTACCTGCTTTATTACTGCTTTGGTTTAGTACTTTTGCCTAGACCGAGTGAACTTATGGAAGGAACACGAAGTGGTCGGGGACGCGGGCGCGGTAGGCAACCCACACCGGTTAGGGAAACGGGGGAAGCTTCTACTGGACCAAATCCTGAACCCCAAATAGACCCTAATGTGCAAATCGCTGTTGCTATGCAGCAAATGACCAATTTATTAGCACAAGTAGTGCAACAACAGGGTCAGAACCCAAACCCTAACCCCGGAAACCCTGGCCATCATATCGAGAGCGAAGATAGGGCGTTAGAACGTTTCCAAAAGTTTTCTCCGCCAAAGTTTATTGCAGGACCCGACCCTGACGTTGCTGAGAAATGGCTTGAGAAGATGGTAGACATATTTGCAGCTTTACACTACCCAGAGGAACGGCAGGTGACATTTGCCGCGTTTCAACTCGAGGGAGCTGCCCGTTCCTGGTGGAACGTGATTAGGCAGAAATGGGAACGGGAACAGACACCGAGAACTTGGGTGAACTTCATCCGAGAATTTAATGCTAAGTTTTTCCCTCCTCTAGTCCAGGAGAGGAAGGAGGACGAGTTTATCCGGCTCCGGCAAGGGGCTCAGACTGTGGCGGAGTACGAGAGTCAATTTACCCGCCTGTCCAAATTTGCCCCTGAATTAATCATGACCGAGCAACGACGCGTGAGGCGCTTTATTCAGGGCTTGAACGTTGAGATCCAGAAAGACCTCGCGGCGGCTCAAATCACTACGTTTAGCGAGGCTATGGAAAAAGCCCAACGAGTTGAGAGTGCACGGCTTCAGGTCCGAAACTTCCAAGCTAAGAAGCGTGGTTTTCCTGGGAGTACGTCCGGACAAGGTGAGAAGAGCACTCCCTCCAAGTTTGGACGAGGAACTGGAGGTGGTCGTCATTCTGGGTCAGGCAGAGGGACTCCGTTCAGGGGTGGCCAAGTTGGGCGAGAACAACGGGGAAACGCTCAGGGTGGCTTGGCTTCGGCACCTCGTGGGCCCTGTGGGCACTGTGGAAAGCTGAACCACACCGAAGACAACTGCTGGAGGAAACAGGGTAAATGTCTGCGGTGTGGAAGTGCGGACCATCAACTGGCTACATGCCCGGTCCTGAAACAAGACGGAAAGGGGAGTCAACTACCGTCGAGGACCAATACTGGATCAGCCAAGGGAGACGGATCTAAGCCTAAAGTTCCAGCTAGGGTGTATTCCTTAGAGCCCCATCAGGTCCCAGAGTCTTCCGAGGTGGTGGAAGGTACGATCCCTATTTTCCACCGCTTTGCTAAAGTTTTAATTGATCCTGGTGCCACTCATTCGTTTGTTAACCCTGATTTCATGTGTGGCATCGATATAAAACCTGCTAGCTTACCATATGACCTAGAGGTTAGTACACCTACGGGGAATCAACGTTTGGTGACTAGTATGGTCTACAGGGATTGCGATGTGTGGGTAGGTGAAAGGAGGTTTTTAGGGGATCTGATTAGCTTGTCCATTAAGGGGTACGATGTGATTTTGGGTATGGATTGGTTAGCCAAATATAACGCCCACCTAGACTGTAAAACGAAAGTAGTAGAATTTCGCATTCCTGTCGAGGCAACCTTAAGGTTAGATATAAGGGGTAGGTTAGCCTCATCTGCTCTCATTTCGGGCATTCGAGCTAGGAAACTGATAAGTAGAGGGGCGCAAGGATTTTTGGCCTTTCTAATTAATACCCCTACGGATAAGTTAAAAGTGGAAGACGTGGCCGTAGTGAGGGAATTTCCGGATGTGTTTCCTGATGAGTTAGTGGCTTTACCTCCGGAAAGAGAGATAGAATTCCGAATAGATCTTTTACCTGGAACCGCACCTATCTCGAAAACCCCTTACCGAATGGCGCCTGCAGAACTTAAAGAGCTTAAGTTGAAATTGCAAGACCTTTTGGAGCGGGGATTCATTCACGAGAGTGAGTCTCCTTGGGGAGCTCCGGTCCTATTTGTGAAGAAAAAGGATGGAACGTTGAGGATGTGCATTGATTACCGGGGGCTGAACAACGTGACCATCAAGAATAAGTATCCACTGCCCCACATCGACGAGTTGTTTGACCAACTGCAAGGAGCAGTGGTCTTCTCGAAGTTGGACCTCCGACAGGGATACTACCAGTTGTTGATTAGGAAGGAGGACATTCCGAAAACTGCTTTCAATTCAAGATACGGGCATTACGAGTTCGCCGTTATGCCCTTTGGACTGACTAATGCTCCCGCCGCCTTCATGGACCTAATGCATAGGGTTTTTAAACCCTATCTAGACCGATTTGTCGTTGTGTTCATTGATGACATTCTGGTCTACTCTAAGACACGCGAGGAGCATGAGGAGCATTTGAGAGTGGTGTTACAGACATTGAGGGAACATCAACTGTACGCCAAGTTTAGCAAATGCGAGTTCTGGTTGGAGAAAGTAGCGTTTCTAGGGCACGTGATCTCCCACGAAGGTATTTCGGTGGACTCGGCGAAGGTTGAGGCCGTGGTAAATTGGAAGAGGCCAGAAACCCCCACGGAAATTCGTAGCTTTCTAGGGCTAGTTGGGTATTACCGACGGTTTATTAAGGATTTTTCCAAACTGGCAGGACCTTTAACTGACTTGACAAAGAAGCATGGCCAGTTTATCTGGAATGGCCGATGCGAAACGAGTTTTCAGGAATTAAAGAAAAGATTGACCATGGCTCCGGTACTGGTCTTGCCAAAGGGAGTGGACGGGTTTGCAGTATATGCAGACGCGTCGCGAGAAGGATTGGGATGCGTTTTGATGCAGAACCGGAATGTGATTGATTTTGCCTCTAGGAAATTGAAGCTTCACGAGCAGAACTACCCGACTCACGATCTAGAATTAGCTGCAGTTGTGTTTGCTCTGAAAAAGTGGAGGCATTACCTATATGGAGTGACTTTCGAAGTGTATTCGGATCACAAAAGTCTTAGATACCTTTTCTCCCAGAAGGAACTGAACATGAGGCAACGAAGGTGGATGGAATTCCTGGAAGATTACGACTGTACGATCAATTACCATCCGGGAAAGGCAAATGTGGTAGCAGATGCCTTGAGTCGTAAGGTGCAAGTAGCAGGACTAATGATTAAGGAGTGGGATTTGCTAGAATCCGTGTGTGAGTGGAAACCCTGTCTTGGAAGTCATAAGGTGATATTTAGCAATGTAAGGGTGACCTCCACTCTACTGGAACGTATAAAAGAGGCGCAAGGCGAGGATTTGATGGTACGGAAGTGGAGAGAGAAATTGGAAAAGGGAGAAACAACGGACTTCAATTTGAGTCCTGAGGGTCTTTTGAAGTATCGGAACCGAATCGTAGTACCGAAGGAAGAGTTGTTGAAAGAGGAAATTCTGGAGGAAACTCATAGGTCCAAGTATACAATCCATCCAGGCAGCAGCAAAATGTATCAAGACCTGAAGGGAACTTATTGGTAGGACAATATGAAGAGGGAAATCGCTCAATACGTGCAGAAATGTCTCATTTGCCAGCAAGTGAAGGCAGAGCATCAAAAACCGTCGGGTCTGTTACAACCCTTGGAGATACCCGAGTGGAAGTGGGAAAACATCACAATGGATTTCGTTTCCGGTTTACCAAGGACGCAAAGAGGGCACGATGCCGTTTGGGTGATCGTTGACCGATTAACCAAGTCGGCCCATTTCTTGCCGGTGAACATGAAGTACTCAATGGACAAATTGACCCGATTGTACATGGATGAAATTGTAAGGCTACACGGAGTGCCTGTGAGCATTGTCTCTGACCGGGACCCACGATTTGTATCTCGATTTTGGCAGAAGTTTCAAGAAACCTTGGGGACTAAACTCAATTTGAGCACTACCTATCATCCTCAGACGGATGGCCAGTCAGAACGGACAATTCAAACTCTCGAAGACATGCTACGAACGTGCATTCTGGACTTTGGAGGCAACTGGGGTCAGCACATGACCTTAGTCGAATTTGCATATAACAATAGCTTCCATTCGTCAATTCAAATGGCTCCGTACGAAGCTCTCTACGGACGCAAGTGCCGCTCACCGATTTACTGGGACGAAGTGGGTGAAAAGAAAGCACTGAACCCGGCAACCATTCCATGGATGGAAGAGGCTCAGGAAAAGGTCAAGTTGATACGACAACGATTTCAAACCGCCCAAAGTCGTCAAAAGAGTTACGCGGATAACCGAAGAAAAGATTTGGAATTTGAAGTTGGAGATCATGTATTTCTCAAAATCACACCCTTACGAAGTCTTACAACGGGCAAAGGAAAGAAACTTCAACCGCTGTACGCCGGACCCTATAAGATCCTTCAGAGGGTTGGAGCGGTCGCGTATCGATTGGAACTGCCATCCAGTCTATCTCGAATCCACGACGTATTTCACGTCTCGATGCTAAAGAAGTACCATCCTGACCCATCTCATGTTTTACAACCGGAGGATATCGAAGTAGATGAATCACTGGCCTATGAAGACAAACCGGTCCAAGTGCTCGATCAAAAAGTCAAAGAGCTCAGAAAAAAGCGAATTCCGCTAGTGAAGGTGCTATGGAGAAACCACGGAGTGGAGGAAGCTACCTGGGAGATGGAAGAGGAGATGCGAAAGAAATACCCAAACCTTTTCGGGAATTAAGGTGAGAAATTTCGAGGACGAAATTCTTTTAAGGGGGGGAGAGTGTGAGAACCCGTAAAACCCTAATTATTTTCCTAGGGTTTATTTCCCCATAATTGCATGTTTTCTGCATTTTCTGCCTTAAAAATATTTTCTTAGTGGATTTTATGAGCAATTATAGTTTTTAGATGATTTTTCTAGCATTGGAGAATTTTTAGAAAATTAAGAATATATATTGGACGTGGGACCCACTAGTGCGAAAAGTTCGGAAAAATTCGGCCAATTAGGTTAAATTCCGGATACTGTGTAAAATTTATCGGGTGTTAAAAGATAAGTAGAGTGTGTGAAATGATTGATGTGAGAGAGAAAAGAAAGATAAGAATGCATTTATGGAGGTGACAAGTGTCACCTTCTCATTTGTTGGACTTTAAGAAACACTATTCACTTTCTTGACTTTTTTGACCAAAGGATTAAATATAAAAAAAATGCACAAAAATCACCATTTTCTTACCTCTTATGGCCGGCCCTCTCCTTGCAAAGAAGAAAGGAATTTCTCCAACTTTCAAGCTTCCATAAGCTTCAATCTTCCATAAACAAAAGCTTAGACTAGATTTCACTCCATAAAATCCTTCCTTCTAGTGCTAGTAAGTTGTTTGGTGAAGTTTGTTTGAAGAGCTAAGGTGTCCAACATTTTCATCTCTCTTGTTTCTTGGTAAGTGAGGCTTGAAACACCCTACTACACCTAATGATGCTTATGTTATGCTTATTAGTGATTAGAGTGCTGAAATTTCTGGTTTTTATCTTGGTTTGAAGTGATTTGGTGAAGTTTTTATTTTATTGATGATTTTTCTGGTTTAATTGGATTATGATGGTGTGGTTGTTTATGATGATTGGCAATGGCCTATAATGACTCTAGTGGGTGTGAAATGTGGATAAATACAACTAATTTTGGATTTGGAGTGCATTGTGAAAAGTTAGGGTTTGAAAATCCCCAATTCTGTCTGGTTTTAGATCATAGGGTTAGAGGCCGAATTAGACTTTGTTCAAAACATGAAAGTTGTAGGTATTGATGTGTTTGAGGTGCCTGTAAAATTTCAGGTCATTTGGATTAGTGTAGAGTGAGATATGACGAAATTACTATAACTGTTCTGCTTTGATCAGAATGCAAAAACTGCGATAGTAATTGGCCATTTTGACTGGAATTGGTTTGGATTTTGGAGTTGGTGTCTTCTGATGAAATGTAGCTGGATGTCTTAGCTAACTTATGCCTTTGGAATTTCGGCATTTGGACTTGTATGGACTGAGATATACCGATTACAGTTTTCTGTGTTTTGCAAACCTGTTTTGGTGATTCTGGTATAGTATTTTGCATATTTGACCTAGTTGTGTTAGGAACTGGATTGAGTGACCTTCTACATTGTTGTAGCTCTATTTCTTGGCTTCGAAATGGTGGGTCTTACACCCCCATCCGATAATTGTAGTGAGAGTTGTGCCATTACCGCATTATGAGGTCAAATCCGGTTTTCTTATCAAGGCTTAAGTTAAAGCCCTCTCTTAATTTCTGGTTTGCTATCATGCTTGTATATGTTTATAAAACCCTATTGGGGTTGTGAATTGGTGTTTTTTATGGCTCGGTGTGGAGTCTTATTATATGTGTTACATGTTCTAGGGCGTGACGGTAGCTCACGACGTCTTGGTGATCGTGGTGCATGAAACACCATTTACTTGCTTGGTGAGTATACTACTCACTTATTTGTTACAATGTGACTTCGTGCTATGTGAATTGTTGCCTTGAAGGCTTATTTGGTTATTGGAAATGATTGAGGTGGGGGTGTACTTGACCGCCCTCACCCCTTGTAATTTCCTTTATAGCTATTTACCGTTTTACTGAAATACTGCATTTGTTATATGAGATACTGAATTCCATGTATGGAAACTGAATTGGTGTCGTTTGGGACGATTGTCCAACGGCTTTACTGTATCACTGAGCTCAACCCCGTTTGGTAGTCAATTGGATCGAGCCGGCGAGGGATTGGTCGTGAAAATTGTCATGCCACGGGGACTGTACTGGGGAACCTTGTGGTAATGAGACCCTTGGTTCCGGTATACTCGAGTATTACCAAAAGCTACTGAAATGGAGTGCGGGCCCGGTTGGGGTATGTTGGGTGGAAGGAAGTGGAAGTAAAGGGTGGTCTACGGTTTGGTACTTGTAACATTGACGGAGAGTCAATGAGGTTGGATCAAGATTGCAAGTGTGGAAATGGGCTCTTGAGAGCCGACTGTATCCTTTTACCATTTTACTCCATTGCTTATGGTGTACTTTAAGTGATTGGTTATGCTTATGTGACTTTGGTTGCTAATGTAGTAGTATACCACTGGGCTTTAGCTCATTCCGTATTATTTGTTTTCCTTACAGGGATATAACTACTTTTGTGAATGGATTGGATAGTCATTTGCCAAATTGAGCTTGTAAATGTCTTTTGTATAGCTCTTGAAATGAAACCCTAACGTGTAACGGGTTCATTTCCTTTTGATAGGCAAACCGAATATGTACTTCTTTAATGGATGGCTTGTATTGGCCTAATTGCACTTGTATGAACTAGATGGATATTTTGGTAGGCCGTTTGGCTTGTAAATGTTGATTTCCAATGTACATATATGCTTGGCCGTGGTTTGGATAAATTTCGGCTTCGATTTTCATTTTTTTTTATTTTTGTGATTTTGAATTGTTTGCGCGCAATGGTAAGTTCCGAAACGTAATAGATCGACGTAAACTGAACCGTTAGTCCTGGCGAGAGTTGGGCAGGCAATCCGCTAACCCCTTTGGTTCGCCTTAGGGGAAGGTGGGGCTGTCATAGAGGGTAAGGAGATTTGTACAGGGACTCAATGTGGAAATACAGGAGGCCTTTGTAGCGGCACAAATTAACACGTTTATGGAAGTTTTGGAGAAAACTCAGAGAATAGAAATTGTCAGTGCACAAGTATGGCTTTTCATGCAAAGAGGAGGGGTGTGCCTGCTGGAAGTCAGGGGCAGTTACATGGTGATTTAGGTATGCCACCCTCTAAGGTGAGTCGAGGAGCTGGTGGTGTATGAATTTCGAAAACACCTAAGGAAGTTACACCGAGAGGTACCTCACAAGTAGATCAAACCTCAACCCCTCACTTATCTTGTGAATATTGTGGGAAAATCAATCATACTGAGGATAATTGTTGGTGAAAGGCACAAAAATGTTTATGGGGTGGTAGTGCTGAACACCAGCTTGCAATCTGCCTCTGCAGGTCACATCTAAATTTTAAACAAGCAAATGTAGGAGGAAATAAACCCAGAGTGCCTGCCAGAGTATATACCTTAAACCGCCAGCCAGTGCTTAACCCGTCTACAGTGGTTGAAGATACGATTCGTGTTTTTCATTATTTGACTAAATTTTAGCTATGGTGAGACTTGAGAGTTAAAAAAGAACATGCAAGGAAAATACCCTGAGTTATTTATTAATAAATGCATGAATTTCTAGATCAAAATTTTTTTAAGGGGGAGAGAGTGTGATGACAAGAAAATTCGCTCATATTTTCTCAAAAATTTCCTTTTATTTTAATTAAATTATTTTATAATATCTTTACTACTCATTTACTCCCTCAATAGTTTAGAATTAAGAGTTTTATCTTTCATTTTATAGTTAGGGTAAACAACGGTTTTCGCGTAATTTGGTAGTGTGATTAATTGTAGAGGTGTGTGTACTAAATTTGATGGTTATGAGTGAGTTTTAAATCATTACTATATAAAAAGTATGAATTTTGGTTTTAGGGAGTGCAAGTGTAAGCACTTTTTTATCTTAGTTTTTGTTATCCCTAAATTACCCTCATGTCTTTTAATTAGAATTATTGCATTTTAATATGGCACTAATTAAAAGAAATAAAACACTCCAATTGATTACATTTTAATAGTATTGGTAATTAGAATTAAAAATTGCTCATTAAAAACTATTTACCTACTCTTGGACTCCATTTCCAATTATTATACGTATCAAAATTTCTTAATTGAAGCATGAAAAATTTCTCATCAGTCATTAGTTGAGGTTGTAAGAAAAAAAATTAATTTCAAAAAATAGATACTCTCTAGAAAATGGAGAAACATATAAGGACAAGAGAACCCTTATTCATCTGTATATCTTCATACATATATCACGAGTAAATTTTACAATTATGCCTTTTTTACCAATACGAAGAATTTTTCATGTTGCACCCAATGGAATTTCAATATACAAAAATTGATGACACCTTTATAACTGAAATAGCAGTATTAAACTAGAAAAAAGAAATCTAAAATGGAACCATACAAACCACTATCATTATTAATCGCAACCGATCAAAACCAAAAAATTGAAAAAAAAATTAAACTATTTATAAAATGACATAAAGTAAATAGCAAATGAATTAAAAAGTTAGAATATAATTCAAATAATACCAAAGATAACATCCAAATCACTCTAGGGGAAGACAAACAATATTGGTTTGAGCAAACCAAGTCCATCCATAAGTCATCTCCGATGATAAAATAAGAATTGTAATAAAGGTAAATTTAAAATGAAGAATGATAAAATGAAAATGATATCCAAATTATTTTTAGTGATGTCTAAACTACCCTTATTTTTCTAATGATTACATATATTTATTTTATTGCAATATTAGTGAATAATGGAAGGGGTTATGAAATGAAAAGCTTTAAAATTAAGTAAATTTTATTTATGGTGACAATTGTAAATAGACATATTTAGTGCATTCCAATAATTGATAATAATGATAGCGGTTATGGATTAAAAGTTGGCAATTAAAAAATAAAACACCAAAAAATTAATATTAAAATTATGAATTGGCCACAATTCTCATTCCAATTCCATGATCATCGAAAAAACTAATACTAAAACCAAAAATATTGTGCTTATATGAAAAAGTAGACTTGTTGCTTTTGTTTCGCATTGGATTGTGATAAAAACATGAATAAAAGAAAAGAAAAATAGAAAAAACTTCAACTATCTCTATCTATAAAATTTTAATTATTATAATGTACAAACCAAAAAAATTTTACGTGGTGGATCATTTAGACTCCATTATTGACAAAAATAGAATTAACATATGCAAAGAATTCAAATTACATGTATGTTTAATTTTGTAACTTAATTATATTCTTCATTTATAAAAAATTTGTGATGATTGTGGTTTATATGCAATAGAATCATGAATATACAATAATTTTGGTAAAACATGATATTATCAATATTTGATATGTTAAAGTTCAAGCTATAAATCAAAAAGTGTTTGGTTCATGATTTCAAATTTAATCCTAAGGGATATGTCAACTACATTGGAATGCTTTTTGTCTCTTTTCATTTAATAAAATTTTTAAAAGTAACTAGCTTAAAAAAATAAATAATACAAAAATACTATTATTATGATGTTGGTGATCAAAATTCCATAAAAAATTTTTAGTATCTAAAGAATAATATATTTTAAGATATTACAATCATGTGCAAAGCACGTGAACTATTACTAGTAAGAGGAAGTGTGTGATTAGAAGTACTATTAATAAGTTAGTGAATCATAAGTTAAAACACAAATACGCGAGAGTTAAGGAAATAGATTTGAACCGACGTGCACCGTTTGTTACCGGTTGAGTACTCTACTTGACCAATACTTTCTTACCCTAATCTCCTTATTTTTATTTTATTTAATTTCCCATAAAATATCCTTAAGTCAGCCACCATTTTTGACTAAAGAAAAGTGATAAAAGGAAAAAAAAATAAGAAGGAAATCTTGAGTGACAAGTGTCAAGGATCCAAGCAACCTTTGACCCAAAACATTTCCATTCTTTTATCTTTCCTTTTGGTTAAGTTTCCTTCATTTTGCTCTTGTGTTGGATGAAATTTGGGAGAGCAACAAGAGAGAAAATTTCCAACTACAACCTTGAATCTTGCCTTATTTGAGTTGAAACCATAAATCTAAAACCGATTAAACTTGCCTCTTGGTGCTTAGGAAGTTAGGAGTGGTGAAAGTCTTGGGAGAAAGAGTTTGGTTCTTTACTTTCTTCAAGTGTTTTGGAAGGTATAAGTTCCTCCACTTTTTGTTTCTACCTTAATCTCACTAAATATACTATAGAAGCTTTTAATCTTGGCTTGCTATGGTTGATTTTCTAGTTTTGATAATGGTAGTGGAATTTTCAGCTAGAATTTGTATGGTCTAGCTTTGATTATTGATGTTTAACTAGCAAATGTTGTTATTGAGTTTGGATATGGAATTTGTGGGATGATTAGTGGCTCAGTTGTGATTTTTAGCCTTAATAGTTGAATTTCCAGCATTTTCAGTTCTGCCCTGTTTTGGAATCAACTTGGGTTGCCAATTTATCTATGTTTTAGATTGAATTAGCTTTTAGACAAAACATGAAAGTTATAGGGGTTTGATTTAACTTTCTACCTGCAAAATTTCAGATCAATTAGATCATTTTAACTTATGATTTGGCCAGAACACTCGGGACTATGCAAACACTCTAATTTTCCCGACCTATTTTCATGTGCTTTTGACTATCCATTTTTCACCCTAAAAATGTGAGAATTGGGTGTCAATGTCTTCATAGGAAATGTAGGTCTATGTTTTAGCTTCGAAATTTCATAAAATTTACCTCGATCCGATATACCTAGCTACAATTATGACCAAAACACCGAAAGATGACAAATCTACCATTTATAAGTTCTTCTTTAAACTGGTTTCCAGATTTAATATCCATAGGGATAAGTAGGTCTATTTCGTTTGTTTGGTTGGTTTCGAGACCTTGAATAGATGTGTTGTTGATTATCACTTGTGGTTGGATTAGAGGTTCGTTGGCTTGTGAATGCAAGTTGTACTTGGATAGGAAAATAGCTAAATACAAAGGACATGCTGCCCAAAGTTTCGCTCGAGGGTTAGGCGAGTGAATTCGAGACTTGAGCAATGACTCGACGTTAGAGCAAACTTCGATTGTTTATGGTATTCGAGTTTTCTATAGTAAGAGGTATATAAGTTGAAATTTTTGCCGAAATTCATACCTTAAAAAGTAAACATAGCGACACTTAAATTACGATTTTCTCGATTTGTCATACCAAGTGCGATTTCCAAAGTATAAATCATTTCTTTATCGAAACTAAAAGTGCGAGCATGAATTTTCGAGAGTTTGAGAAGCCATATGATTACTACTTAAACACGTTTCATTTAGTTAATTTTCTTGAAACGAAACTCCTATGTTTCGAACCCTAGTGGATTTTAAAGTCTTAAATGATATTTTATCATAAATTTGGATTCCAACCAAGGAGTTGTATCTGAGCGTGATTTTGACAAGTACTAAATCTTTAGTGAGCGCTTCCAAATACATGATTGAACTTGATACTTGATTTAAATTCTTTACCAACGTGATCGGATAAGATTTGCTTGGTTTGATCAGGCAATGGTGTATTTTATCGCACTTGCCCTAATGTGATATATACTTGTTTATTTGTTGCAATCGACTCTATATACTTGTGTATGATGTGCGCACTCTCTGAAATTTCAGAAACCCTGTGGCTAGTTACTCGAGTCGAGCCGGTAAGGGGTTGGTCGATTAGGTAACGAACCCTGGGTCTCTTGTTTTGTCGAGTGGAGTGTTATCTTCTCGACTTATCGGTATACTCGAATATTACCACCCTTGTTTATTGAGGATATCGGGCCCAGTAGGAGATTTGAATGGTAGACGGAGATTGTAGTTAAGTGGTGTTCTACTGGACTAGTTACTTTACTTGCAAGTTGACGGAGTGTCAACTACTACTTGATCAAGCTATGGTGAAGCAATGGGAATTTGGCCCTTGAGAGCCATCTGTATTCTTATACTTTGAAATGATTATTACTTGTCGTGTTATTAGTTCTTTTTATGAACTTTTACACTCACTCATTTTAAGAGTTCAAGTTTTACACATGGCCAACTTGCTACTATTGCTACTTTAATTTTAAATACTGGTCAACTTGCTATTTGGAACCTCACCGAACTTTAACTTGCTCTATTCTGGTAAATTTGTTTTCCTTACAGAGGGTACGAGCGAGGACGTGAGACTGGTACAGGCTAACATAGTCTAGTTTTTAAATTTTTGAGATTGTACTCGCACTAGTGCTCAGTTAGGGTTGAATGTATTTGGAATGTTAAATATTTTGAGATATTTGGGAATGCATGAGCCTTGGAGCTTAACTTAAACATTAATGTATATTTTAAGTTTGGAACTGTTGCTTCCTTTACTTTTGAAGTTGTAACTTGTTTTCTTGAAGTGAGTGAATGAGTCCTGGCGAGAGTTGGGCAGACGGTCCACTAAACTCTGGGGTACGCCTTAGGGGAAGGTGGAATCGTCACAATTTTCACATAGAAGTATATATCAAAGTCGCCATAAATTTTTCCATCAAGCTACTAAGATTTTCATGAAATGTACCTAATCCTTCTTCTTTATCATATAAAGAGACATCTAGCATGATTCTTAAATAAGAAATCCACCAAATTTATCGTACATATCTCACTTATCGGTTATACTAGTATCGTGCACTATGAAACTTAGCATACACCCAAATAAGCATGCACCAAGTTGAATAATATTATAGAAGAAAATTATGATTCAAACATTGAAGCAACCAAGAATTTAAGGCAAATAAGTTCAAATAAGAGCTATAAAAATAAGTAAAATTTCGGGACCTCACAAAATCAACTTGAATGTGCAGTTATATGTCAAAAATGATCTTATTAAACATCCTCAAAATAAAATTTCCTGAATGATTGAAGCTTTACAACAATTTAGAAAAGAACTCACAATTTCATTTCCCTCTTCTATGGACCACATTGATCCTCAAATTCCATAATAGTAATTAACCTTGTCCTCATCACATCCAACTCTTATGAAGGTTTAACTGAAAAGTTTTGATTGAGCTATTCACGGACTGGTAGATTGTATACACACTTAGCCACTTCAATGAAATTGACCTTGTAATTTGAACTTCACAATCTAATGACATTTTTTTTACAGTCACCAAGGATCCAAATGAGATTACCCTTTCCTTTTTCCAAACTTATTTCACTTGACTATCTCTTGTTATTGTTGGGGTAATATTCATCTAATATCGATTAGAAACATGCTGATTAGAGATAATGGAAAATTGCTAGGAAATGGCCTAAAAAATAAAAGGGGTGTTGTGGAGTAGTTGATTGCGTATACAAGAAGCCGATCCACAATTTGTTTAATAAGCACCATGTAGAGGGACTACAAATTGTAGTGAGTTGACTATAGTGATTAATGGGTTGCATGATAAGCAACACTTGCAAATCGACAACCTAGAGATAATGGAAAATTGCTAGGAAATGGCCTAAAAAATAAAAGGGGTATTGTGGAGTAGTTGATTGCGTATACAAGAAGCCGATCCACAATTTGTTTAATAAGCACCATGTAGAGGGACTACAAATTGTAGTGAGTTGACTACAGTGATTAATGGGTTGCATGATAAGCAACACTTGCAAATCGGCAACCTAGAGCATATTGGTAATGAAGCCATATCAAGATTGATAGGTATGATAAATAAAGATTCTATTTGAGATCAATTATGATAGCTGGTATTTACATACTCATCAATGCATAGAAAGGCATACTGGCACACGCTCATCGACATAGGTATTAATATATAGAGAGCTAATACATTCAATCAAATACGGATAGGAGTCAACAATGGCAGTTGGAGACAAGTTGTGTGTATTGGCTAATGTCTCTACAAATTAAGGATGGAGTGGTTACATGAACCCCAAAAAATAAGAGTGGATAGTTACCACTACCCATGTTTGGAGACCAATATGACTAACATGGAGTATTATATGGGCATTAGAGAAGTTGGACTGCTGATTTTGAGAGGGAAAATTCGCATATGTAAATACCTAAAGATACATCAGATTGGGGACTGATAGACTTTCACTCCAAAAAACAAACAAATCTAATATTTCTTTCTTCTTAATCAGTTTTCATAGAATGTTAGGCTAAAATTAGGATTTCCCAAATCTTTCTTAGATTTCTTGCGTTAATTTTAGGATTTCTAGATTTCCAATTGAATGTTCTTCGCATTTCCAAGAGCTTTCATGAGTTTTCTAGTTTGCTTTACATTCCATAATTCATCAGCATTAGCTATTAGTTCTTATCTTTTTACCCTATCCTTGTAATCAGTTACTCTTGACACAAATTATTAGTCCTTGAGGCTACTTAAGGCGGGACAAATAGCAATCATCTTGGAAGTCAACATAATTGTCACATTCCTATTTTCATCAAATGCATCCATCTACAAGGTTTTCCTAGTTTTCTTTATACAAATTAGGTGGCATCCTTGCAACCATCATTCTATCAGTAACAGTTTGTTAGCTGGTAAAAATTAGCACAAAAGTAATGGCACGCGTAGTAGGACTATGTCAAGAGAAAGAAAACAAGTGAGCATTGCCGAAAAACAATGATACCGTTGTAGGAATGACTGTTAACTTCAAGAAACCAATATTGCATGCCCCAGCTCCAAATGTTTGCCAAGGGGAGTGAAGTCCCTTTTGTGCTTAGTCTTCCATAATTGGAATGGATATTGATGTGGAAAAATGGTCTTTAGTCAATCTTCTGACTTTCCAAGCTAGGATAACGAAAGAGATGCTACACAGACAGGAGACTCATTGGGAGGATACAAAAAAGGATTAGCATTTCCTTATGGAATAGATAATGAATACGATTGCTGACTGCTTAGTCTAAAAGTTCAATTAGAAGACTCAAGGAGTGAATGAGGCATTAACATGAGCTACCTTAGGCTTGCAAGAAGAGGTTAGAAAACTTCGTGAAGAAACTAGCATTGCAACCAACACCACGAGTTCGAAGTTAGACATTCAAATGGATTTGTTGGTGACTGATATCAAAAGGCTGGCGACCTCAATAGAAATTCAGATTGGGGGCAAGTTGAGTTGATGACTGCAGTGCCCATTGACAAGAGGGCTACTACAGTAAATAGCAAGCACATAATAGAAACTAGCGAAACTAGCCTTAAGGACTCTATAGCAATATAACCACCTGTTAATAAGATCGACCAAGCTAGAGTTATGAAAAGAGAAAGAGTGGCGATTGAAGATGTCTCTTGTACAGGGGACAAAATAGGATTGCCTCTAGACATGTTTAAAATACCAGAAGAAGTGCAGTTAGTGAGGAACCAACTTTTTGAAAGAAGATAAATAGTAAAAAATTGAGCATGTCGGCTAATTCAGTATTCCATATGGAAAGGCTAGGACAAATGAGTTCTTGGAGCTTAGACTATTCCCATACTTCTTAACAGACACATATTTCGATTGGTATACTTGGTTACCACCAAATTGAATCAAAGACTGGGATCAAATGGAGCAAGTTTTCCATAATCAGCTCCATAGCCTGCTGTAGAAGTTGAAATTTACAGATGTTAGTCATATGGTTCAAAAGATCAGTGAAACAACTAGTCAATTCTTATAGCGGTTCAAGCTAACTAGGATGCGATGTAATACTAAAGTTCCAGAGGAAGAATATGTTGATGTTGCTCAAACAAGAATGAGGAATTTTGAATCTGTTAAGTATTTTGAGGGTAAGATCTTCAAAGAATTGATAGACTTGATAAATAGTGCCAGTCATTTTGAATGCGTTCGACACGAGGACTGGTGTTTAGAGGAATAAAACCCACAATTTCATTTGTGTATAAGGAACATGTTGATGCCACATCTTTCTTAGAAATTGATGCAGTTGAATTAATCAATGATAAAACATTCATATGCAAAACTCTGGTTCATCCTAAGATGTAACAGTCAGTGTAAGGCTGGTCATCGGTCTAAAAGAAAAAGCCTGCTAACAATAATAATAGGTATAGTTTCGATACTTCACAATTGAAAGCTATTTTTCATTTTTTGTAAGCAGAAGATAGAGTTAAATACCTTAAGAATTATTGGCACCCTCCCGTCGAGGAGTTGGTTAGTAAGGAGTTTTACAAGTGTCATGGTACCTTCTTGCATTTCACTAATAATTGTATGGTATTCAGAAATTTTATTCAAAGGGCAACAGAACAGGGCCTATTTAAATTCACAGATAAGACAGTGGGAGCAGTTGGAGGTGGAAAAGAACCCATTCCACCATTTTACTAACATCATCACGATGATAGGGATGGTCAATAGCACACAGCAAATTCAGTAACACACAACAATGCTTGGTTCCCAAGCCATTACTAAATGCTCTGGAATCAAGTGTACCATCAGTGTAATGATCAGTTACAGCAAGTAGCTCAATGATTGTACATTGCCAGAATGAAGTAGTACATGGAGTAAAGACCAAGGAAACAGAGTCTGAGTAATTTACCCTTATGATGAACAGTGAGCCACAAATCTAGGTTCGATGCTAATAGCCTAAAACTTAGATCTCACAGCTTATGGGTCAGTTTGTCAAAGCACAAATTGGACACGTCTCGAACAGTATGCAAGATGGGTTGAGGCAGATCTTGAAAACAGATTGGGTGCATAGAGGAAGCGTCAAAGATCGGCTAGGAGAACGTGTTGCGCCGACATTAATAAGTTGGTCAAGTGGGGCATGGTAGAGTGATGCAGTAGAAAATAAATCTTGAAAAGGGCTAATCATCAGTTAGTAGTAGAAACCAGAATGATAAAAAGGCTGTAGTAGAGCAAGAAAGATCAAATCAAGAAAGAGCCGTAAAGCCAATAAACGCAAAGGTTAGGTAGTGGCAAATTGTAAGGCATCCCAAATTCCTGTATGAATTAAATCGATGTGAAATGACTATGACATAGAACTAGCATTGGCAAAAATGGAAGTAGCAAGAAAGGAAGGCCAAGATCGATGGTGCTATCCAACTTTCCAAAAAAGACTGCAATATTATTGATTCAACATTAGAGAAAAAACTAGGGGATCAACCTCCTGAAGGCAAGAGACAGTCAGCATCGATTAAATTCGAGACTTATCAATCAGTGCAAGTGAACATGGTAGTAACATTACTAATTAATTTTCTCCCCAAGAAGAATTGCCCAGACTCAATGGAAGATGATAGTAATGAGGGGCAGTTAATAGAGATTGAGCTTCAAGATTCCACCAAGGAAAGCAATCAACCAGCAATGGATAAGGGATTGAGGGAGATTCAAATCATACAAAGTGTTAATGTCCCTGACAAGGTGACTTTAACAATGCTAGACAATACTATAACCAAACACTTAAGGCCAATGTTCATTAAGGCTCACAACGAACGGATCCCCATTCCAAAGTTACTCGTCGATAATGGTGTTGCAATCAATATTTTGCCCATATATATGATGAAAAAACTCAGCAAAACCCATGATGATCTTTTACATACTGACATTATGATAAGCAACTTCACAGGAGAGGCCACTGATACATGGGGATATTAGATTTAGACATCTTGGTTAGATATAAAACATCCTCTATATCACTCTTTGTAGTCGACATGTCATTCACATATAATGTATTGTTGGGGAAAGATTGGATTCATTCCTCCAAATGTATCCCATCTTCACACCATCAGTTTGTTACTGTTGTGGAATGGTAGAAATACAAAAGTTATCCATGCTGATCCAAAGTCATTTAGAAATAGAACCAATGAAGTTTAGGCAATTTATTATCGTGATAAAATTGCACCAAACCAATTCACCAAAAGAAAGATAATAGATTGCCCAAGTTTGGCTAATACTTTAACATCGATAGTAGTCCACAATGCCGAGTAACTGATAAAGAAATCGACAGGCCTTGCAGCATGGAGAGCCAGCCGTTTAGAATTGCTCATGTCTTATTTAATGATGACTAGTGAAGCAAATAAGGCGGCAATAAATGCCAAATTGGAAGTGAGAATCGACCTTGCAAAAGAACATATGAATGAATCTGGAGAGAGCCTGGAGAAGCTTGGTTGGTATATCAAGGAGCAAAAGGAGGTTGGTGAAAACCTATGGATCGCTTGCACATATGCTATATATGAAGATACTGAATAGGAGAATACATATGTGATAGAGGTGAATGAGCTAGCTACTGCTCTAGTCAAGATGGATGAAATTTGACTAGAGGTAAAAGATACTGTAAAAGAAGTCAATCTAAAAGACGTTGATAATCACAAGTTGACATATATCAACGGCAACCAATCAAAGGACCAATAAAGACAACTTATCGGCATTATGAAGCAAATTTTGGATTGTTTTGCATGGGATTATTTTGGAGATGCCAGGGCCAAATTGCAAGTTAGTGGAGCACAAGATCCCTTTAAAGCTTGGTTATTGGTCTTACAAACAACCTCTCAGGCAGTTTGCAGCTGAGGTTATGAGCACAATAGAAGAGAAGATTGAGATGCTATTATTGGTGGATTTCATCGAAATAACTGTATACACTGTGCGGTTGTCCAATGTGTACACTAATTATAGAAACTTGAATTCAATTTCACCTAAGGATGAATATCCAATGCATGTGGTTGATCTTTTGATGGATTCATCAACTAGCAATGAGGTGATGACCTTTGTGGAGGAAATGTGGCATATATGAATTATCATATTTGTCCATATTAGAAGTACACGAGTGTACTTGTGGGGCACATCAAGGAGGAAGAAAGATGATGTCGTTACTAACGAGTCATGGCTTTTATTGGTTGACAATGATGAAAGACTGCATTTCTATTGCGAAGAGATATAGAAAGTGTTAAGCACATGGACCAACACGGAGAGTTCCAACTAGCGAAATGAAATTATAGTGAAACCATGGCCTTTCCAATGCTAGGGGATCATGTGATTGGCATGATCCTACTCCTTTCCTCTCAACAACGTTCTTACATTATCACTACTACTGATTATTTTATCAAATGGGTTGAGGTCATTCCCCTAAGAGAAGTTGATCAGAAATCGGTGGCAAGTTTTGTCAAAGAATTTATTATACACTGATCCCTAAATTTATAGTTACTGATAAAGCCCTATATTTCTCAAAATCAAAGCTGAAAGCTTTTGCCAATTAGTTAAAACTTCAAGTTACACACTCATCTCCATATTTTGTGCAAAGCAATAGCCAAGCTGAACCCACCAACAAGATGTTCAAAAATATAATAGCAATAATGATTGAAGAAAATCATAGGAGATGGCATGAGTATGGATTAGAAGTCTCGTGGGCCTATAGGGTAATGTTAAAACAAGCATTGGTAGCTCACACTTTTCATTAGAATACGGACATGATGCAGTTATATCAATTGAGGTATTGGTAAAAGCCTTGAGGGTCACTAAGCAACATGGGCTATTGATAGATGACTGCCAACAAGTGATGTAAACAGAATTATTGGCAATGGGTGAGAAGTGTTTGACCACTATAGATCACATTGAAGCCAACAAAATGAAGGTACTTGCATTATATGACAAGTGTGATCAAAAGTCTTTCAAGAAGAAGACGAAGTCATGAAGGCTATATTACCAATTGAGGAAAAAGACCAATAACTGGAAAAATGGAGCCACAATTGAGAAGGTCCATATGTTATTTACAAAGTGCTAACTAAAGGCTCATATGAATTAAAGGATTGGATGACCAGGTACATTCCAAATCCATCAATGTCATCTATTTAAAATATTTTTATCCTTCAATATGGGAAACCATGTCACTGTAGGAACAAGCAACTATATATTAAGTAGCAGGTACAGAAAAAGAGGAAGAGTAATTGGCATAAGAGGCTATATTGGAATATCGGCCATTAGCACGTAGATGGCACATAATGGTGAGATTGATTATAGGTAAACTAATAGAAAAGTGAAAATTAAAACGATGGCTAATTGTTAAAATATTACATGCCTAAAAATATTGTCCAAGCCAAGACATATCGGGTACTCAAAAATAGAACAAGATTAATTAAAAAATGTTTTTAATGGCTCAACTGATGGTTGAGAAGAAGAAAGGCCTTCATCGACTTCGCTTGACACGCTGATTCCCCCATTCTTGGAACCACTTGTCTCTACTGTTGAATCTTTGTCAACAATAGAAAAGGGAGAAGTCAAGGGTTGAGATAGCACTAGATAGAGAATGGCCTTCAAATGACCAATAGTGTTAGATAGGATCAGCTCGTCACTTTCGGTAGCATGCTACTTGGTTGTCATGTTGCCAACTAAGAATTGAGGATCTTCAAGGTGCCAAAAGCCACTGCAAATAGTCATGAGTTGGTCTCAATTGGAGATTAGGTTTCTTTATGGTTGCGAATTACTTTCAGTTTATTGGATAGCTCTTCCTGTTCCCTAACTACCTTTTTAATGTTGGCCTCAGCCACAGTTGGACCCGCCATAGATTGATTGTAGTCAACTTCCTTAACAGTCTTTCCTTCGACTCGTCGATTGTATTCAGTGAGGTCACTGTGAAGTCTATGGAAAGTTTGCGATCGATAGCAGAGATTGTTAAAAAATCGATAGGTTGTTATGTAGTTAGAATTATTTAACCCAAAATTATCATCCTTTAGAAAGACCTCCAGGCCTAATCGAAATTCCACTAAATTAGTCCTAGAAACTTGTTCATGGGATGGTGAATCATAGAGTTGAGAGTATGCTTGCATTAATTTAAGGAGAAGGTCTTGGCCGACATACTAGTAGCTGATGAAGTGACAGTTGGTGATGCCCCTGTCGCCTGTTAAATTTTAGCTACCAGTTCCATAATAGACATTATAGCTGATGATGGAGTGTCGTCCTTTTTATCTTAAAAAGAAATTAGGCAATTAACTGAGACAAAAGGGTAAGAGGATATGGTTAAGGTAACATTGAGAATAAAAAGTATTAGCTTGATCAACGTGGTGTCTATTTTACATACTCTCCATTGGAGCTCAAAGAACCCACAATATCAAAACCTTCATGCAAAGAAGACGTTGTGCTCTTGGCAGCTTTAGAAGGAGTCCTTATTTTAGAAGCATTCACATCAATAGCCTTGGAGTGCTCAAATTTATGCATTTCTATCGCAGTCCCCTTCTTTGTCTTCTTAACTGGAAGTTTAGCTAATTATTTTTGAGTTTTGGTAGCATCATCATCCTCCAAACTAACTTCTTCAAAGGCAATCGCTTCTATAATCAACATTAAAATAATTTAGATTAGCATCAATAGATAACAAGGGTTAGAAAGCAACAGTAGCAACATATTAATGCCAAAATGTTTCCCATGACTAAATGACAGCCAAAGAACATAGCCGATTGTATAAATGTCATGCCCCTAGCCTGCAAGCGCTAGTCACGTGACATCCGCCGTATTCTCAAGTCCTGCTCAAGAATACAATATAACATTAAACTCGACTAAACTTAAAAAGTACTTAATGGTAAAACTAAATAAAGTGCGGTACAAATCTCAAATGAATGGTAGTCAATGTATATCCAATAAGTTCGTATATTTATTCTCTGGTCGAAACAAGAGGAAGAGAAATTAAATAAAACTAGCAGCTACAACTAGCTAATCTACTTAGAGCTAATAAAAATCATCCTCAATGTCTTCTACGTAAATTAACTCATACTCTTCAGAATCTGTAAAAGTGGTAAAAATTAGGTTGAGCAACAAATCGCTCAGTAGGTAGTATCTACCCTTTGTTGGACCATGCAACCATAGTTTTATATATACATATATATATATATATATAAATCAAATTATTTGCACATCATTCACATCCATAATAATTGAAAATAACGTTATTTGTAAAACAATCAGTAATAATGAGTGTCACAGCGATTGATAAACATCTTATTCATAACTGTTCATAAAAGTCATAAAGTCATAAGTCATTTCATATCCACTCATAACAAGTACATGCAATGACCGGCTTTTGAGTACTCAACCTAGAGATTAAACCCCTTCTAGGTGAGCAACCAAAAGGTTTCATGCTTTCGATTGATATCATTAGATACATGGGTCAATCGGCCGAACTCTACACCAGGCTACTATGACCATTAGGTAGGATTATAGCCCCTACCGTCTATTTCATGACTGTTTAGAGTTTTATTTGACATAAATTCATTTCACACGTCACACGCATAGTTCTTTAATTTCACAAAAGATATTACTCATTTGGTATATAACAACATATCAAAATGCTTCAAATAAGTTACATGATCCATCTTTGTATAGCAAAAATAGAACTTGTATAAATATTCAAGTAAATCATTTAATTAAATACATTTCAAGTAACATATCAAAATATGATTAACAATAAAAATTTTACTTTGAACTTTTAAAATCTCAGAAGGGTAAGTACTAGGACTGTCAATGGAGTTGGGCCAACCCGAGCTCGGCTTGTTCGGCCTGACAAAAAGCCTGATGAGCCTGATCTTTTAGTGAGCTGGTCTGAGTTTAAACCTAAAAATTAGGGCGAATTAAATATGAGCCGAGCTTGGGCCTTATTAGGCTCAAATCCGATATAGGCCCGGCTCTTTAATTACCTATATATATAATATTTATATTTTGATATTTTGTATAATTATATATGCAAGTATATTGTTATGAAATACTAAATATATATAAATTATAAAATACAAAAATACATCTAAAGACTTTTTCATGAGCTTTTTTGAGAGCCAATATTAGTAATGCATAACTGAATCTCTAATTTTTCTTATTGGTTGAGTAAATTTTTGTATTGACATAGTATTGGTTGATTTGTTTTTGGTCTACAAACACAAATCATTAAGCATATTTGGATTCAAATCACAAGATTATAAAAAAGTTTCAACTTTTAAAGATGTATTGGTTTATAGTCGTATTTTTTATAACTATTTTTCATGCATTTTGAACTAATTAAATATAAATATTGTTAAAAAAATTTTGGTTTATATATTTTTTAAGAACTATTATTTATTCATATTTAGTTTTAATATTATAATCTTGTAAATGTTAAATTAGTTTTACAACTTAATAGTTATAGTAATTGTATTAAGAAAATTAAGGAGTAATAAGTGAGCCTGAGTTAAGCCAGATTAAGGCGTACAACCTGAATGTTATGTGAGTTGAATATGAGCTTCACATTTATGAATCCGAAACTCATAGACCGAAACTCAAAAATGTTCCAAATTAAATGAGTTGAATTTGAATTTATGAAAACCCGACTCATTAGACCCGATTGACAGGCCTAATAAGTACCATCTATTTTTTGCTGATTGATCGAGTGAAACTACATTAGGTCTTTTAAACTTGAGATGTACCTATCAAATACATAGGTTTCCCAGTTAGTTGATATTTCTTATATATGCATACATATACAAACTTTGAGCAAGTTTAAGATTCATGTCTAAACCATTATAGGAACCCTAGAAGAATTTCCTAAATTGGAAAGTTTCTTTTTTTTGGAAGGTTTTCAGTTTTGGAAAGTTCCCTAAATTGTGAAGTTTCTATTTTTGGAAGGCTTCTTAATTTGGAAAGTTCCTTTTTCTCGCGTAAAGTTTCCTATTTTAGAAATAATTATTCGTAATCATATTTATTATCTTAACCATTGTACGTATTTGTATATATATATTTATTATTATTTTATTAGTATTCATTATTATTATTATTGTCCTTGTCATCACTATTTTATTTTATTACCATATATATATTTATTAATTCACTACTATTATCTTTTGCTTTACTTCCATTTTTGCACATGTATAGGTGTTATTATTATTTATGTATATATGTATATATATAGTGATTTATTATCATAATTATTGTCTTAGTTTATTCCACTTGTATTTATATTTATATTTTATTTTCATTTATATCTTTAATTTATTTCATCTATATCTATATTGTTATATTATTGTTATTATTTTAAGCATTTAAAAGAAATCTAAGACCTATCTTATATTGTATAACTTGATATACTAATGGTAGATTAAAATGTCTCAGACTTCTACTTAAATATCATAGGCCTAATTAAATAAGTGGAAGTTTGAATAACTAAATTTTTTAAAACCCACTCTTATTTTAGGTTGGGTCATGAAGTTTAATGTCGCTAGCGCTTGCTGGCGACCTTTGCTTTGCTTGTTTCTTTTGTCACATTGCTGAAACTTAATGCGACCGTTGCATTGGTTGCCGTTGCTCCCCTCCCCCCTCTCCTCTTTTTTTCAACTTTCTAAAAGTTTTAGGTAGACCCTATTCATCTCATAATGAAAATTTAATACCTTATTCCTACTAATCCAGATATTAATCCTTCTAAATCTCTCATACAAGCCCATATATATATATATAACGTAACATACACATCCGTAAAATTTTCAAAATAATTTATGAAACTAATAAGACTTAAAAGAAAAGTTTTAACACGAGTTTAAGACTTACAGGTCTAGATGCCTAGTTGCCTGCTTGATTGACAATGATGTCTTCTTCTCCTTCTCTACTATATGACGGCTCTAACTCTCTTAAATGATGATAATGAGAAATAAGAGTATCATGGTTTCTTTAAACTCTTAGACAGGTATTTTAGATCCCTAATACTACCCACTACCTAGTGATTTTGTGAGGACTCATGTTTTTATTCTTAAAATAGTTATTTTTATAATTATTTGCCCTAAAATTAAGTTAATTATATTTTAGTTGTGTGTTTGCTCTTAAAATTCATTTTTCGCTCGCGAGTCGAAAGTTCACGTATTTCTCTTTGGAATGACTAAGGGGAGATTTAAGAAATTAATACTAGACTACTAAGGGTGAATAATTACCATATTAAAGGAAGTACCTTGGAAGATTAGTGCACAAGTATATCAAACCCGAGAGAAAACGGTGGTACGAAACCCTCGCGCGATAACTATTCCTTGTTGACTTTTGGATTGCTTAACCCTTACTTTTCTTCCCAAGCTTCCAAGACAAGCTAAAAACCATCTCACGCTCTCTCTTACCTCTCCATTTTCGGCCAAAGCAAGACAAGGAAGAAGGAAGAAGAAAAACTCCATTGTTTAGCTTCAAATCACTCACCAAACCTCCACCAAATCGCAAATAACTTGGAGTAATCTTCCATCTTGGAGCAAGGAGCAATCTAGTGGACTTTTCTCGGAGGAATTTTGGTTGAAAATTCTGGTATCACCTAGGGTTTAAAGGGTAACCATCTCATCCCCTTAAACTCTTCATTTCTTCCAAGTTTTAGCGGTTAACCCCCATGGGTTTGAAACCGTAACCATGTATCGGTTAGCGGGTTTGAGGAAAACCATTTATATTGCTTTAATCCTAGGCTAGCGGTCTTGAGGAGGTTTGTAGGTAACTGACTTGAGGATTAAAATGCTTGATTATTGTTGTTTATGTATTATATGAGAGGATTACGGTCAGAAGGACGAGAGAAAGTTGGAAAAACTTGTGGGATTCAAGCTGGCCGAAATTTCTGGTCTTATTGTTCTATTTTCATTTCAAATTTTTAATGCTTGGTGGACTGTGAAATTGATGGATATATGTTGTATATTGTGTGTATAAAGTGTCTTTCAAAAATCGTATCATTTGGTTGTGCAAAACGTGAGTTTTGGGAAGAGTTTCAAATCTGGAAATTGATAACAATGTACTCGGACAGTGTTTCTTTGTTTGAATGTATCTCTGTGTACAAAAGTCAAAATTCAGTGCCGTCAATGGCATTTAAAACTAGACATTTATAGCTTTCTAACGGTATAAAAATCACCTACTGGTTTGTTTTGTGTGAACTGTAGCGAGTCAGCAAAATTGGCCATTCTGTTTTGACTGTGTATGCGAACGAAACTGGAAGTTGCATCTTGTGGCTCAATTTTGTCCCACTTGTGAAATGATTTTCAAAATGATATCTTCTGATGAATTATAGTATTTGGAACATAGTTTCCAACACCATAAACCAATCTCAATTCGGAGTTATACAGAGCTAGATATGGTTTGGTTTTGAAAATGCAATAAAGCTGGAAATTGGAAGAATTTCCCTTCCTTGTTGGCTGAATGGTCAAATCTGTTTTGGGAGCTTATATTTCAAAAATTTCAGTGTCATTTAACCATCAATTGTTTATTAAATGTTTCTGGAACTTTGGTTTCAAAATTGGAGTGAATTGGGGCTGATTATGTTGGACAAAACGTTTGAAAAGAAAGAAAAGCAAGAGGGCAGATTAGCTTTGAAACAGTTTACGAACTTTGGTTGTTTCATTAACTGCCTTCCTGTACGAGTTTTTACCTAAATTTTGGTAGAGAAGTAGTTCACATATGGAAGTTTAATTGTACCAGATTTGGTGTGATTTCAATGTCATTTTGATACTCAAATAATAGCCCAAAGATTTCTCCTTAAATCTGGAAATTCACTGAACAGGGTACAAAAACCAACCAACTTCCAACTATTGTATCTTGTTGCTCGAAACTCTGAATTTGGTTCTGCTTGTAGTGTTTAAAATTTTGTATGGGACTCTTATTGTGTTACGAATTTCAAAGGTTAGTTCACTTTCTGTGAATTTTTCCGAATTTCCAAATATCGCTGAAAACCAAGACCGGTTCTGTCTTGCCTTATTGAATCAGCAACTTTGAGCCGAAAAATGAATGCCTTTCGTTTGGAATTTTGAAAAATCATTTTCTAGGAACTTTTAGTACATTGAATCTAGTTTCCAACGGTATAAATTTTTCTATTTTTGGACATACCAAACTCAAGATCTGATTTTACTAAATTTATCGCGTAAAGCTGAAATTTTCTGATTTCTTGAGAAACTAACTTTTAAGAACATTCAACTTCCTTTTGAAATTGATGGTTCATTTTAAATCCGATTTCATGAAGGATACAAGTTTTCCTTTGTACTTGATGTTTCCTTGGATTTAAATGAGAAACCTTATTGTTCTTTAATTATGCTTAGCTTTTGGTCTAGAACTTGATTCCTCATGGTTTCATTCATCCTCAGGGTTTAACGTATCGCCTGCCCTGCTCTCGTCAAGACTCACTCACTCACATCAAATAAAATAGGATACAACCTCAATAATAAATGAAACAACAGTTTCCAAGTTTGGAACGTACAAATACATTTAGTTCTGTCTCAAACATCCATACAATCCCAAATATATCCAAAAGATTGGAGTTCCAAAAACATTCAACTTTAATCGAGTGACTAGTGCAAGTACAATTACAAAATTCGAAACAACTAGACTATACTAGTCTGTGCAAGTCACAAGCCTCGCTCGTATCCCCTGTAAGGAAAACAAATGGCATGGAATGAGCTAAAAGCCCAATAAGGTTCCAAATAGCAAATTGACCATTGCTTATAAGTACAAGTTTCGATGTAGCAAAGTAATGAGTATGAAGAGTTCATAAAAGTGAGCAATAACACTTCAAGTAGCAATCATCTCAAAATGAGTTTGTTTTCCAAGCGAACAATAACACTTCGAATAACCATCAAAGTATAAGGATACAGATGGCTCTCAGGAGCCAAATTCCCATTGCATCATCAGGAGCTTGATCACGTAATAGTTGACACTCCATCAACTTTCAAGTAAAGAAACCAATCCCATAGAGCACCACTTACACTACTCTCCATTCACCATTCACACCCCTTACCGGGCCCAAAATTCTCAATAAACACTGGTGGTAATACTCGATTATACCGATTAGTCGAGAAGATATCACTCTCGACAAAACAAGAGACCCAGGATTCGTTACCCAATCGACCAAGCCCTTGCCGGCTCGACTTGAGTAACTCGCCACAGGGTTTCTGGAATTCTAGGAAGTGCGCACATCATAAACAAGTATATCAAATTAATTGTAACAATAAACAAGTATATATCACATGAGGGCAAGTGCGATAAAGTACACTCTCGCCCTAGCAATTCATGTATATAACATGTAATCACATTGGTCACGTATCAAATACAAGTATCAAGTTCAATTCGGTATTTGAAAGCACTCACCAAAAGATATAATGCCTTTACTGGTCACTTTCAGGTTATACTCCGAGTTTGGAGTCCAAATCTGCGATAAAACTCAGTTTAAGAACTTTGAAACATGACTAAGATTCGAAACTTAGATGTTTCATTCAATAAGAATTAAGTAGTTGAAATTTATTTGCAGAATATTCGTGAAATACTTGCTCACTTTTCAAACTGTAAGATTTCGTATCATGTATACGTGGAAATACAATTGGACTCGAAAATACAAGGAAAACGAATTTATGGTGGTCGTTATTTCATTTTTCAAGGGCACAAGTTCGACTAGGTTCTAATGTATAACCCTCGATAAACAAAGTGGCAAATATCCTAGATGGTTCAAACGGTATTTACTTTCAAACTTTACTCAAGTTGCAAGTATACCTACCTAACTCTCGAGCGTAAATTCGGGCAGCATGCCCTTTGTATTTACCTAATTTCCAGCCATTTATGGCTTAATTCTTTTTCTCAATCAATCCCAAAGTCATACACAATATAAGCTCATCACAATAGCCATTTAATAGGCTCAAAGTCATTCAAGCACAAGATTTAGCTACGAAAATGGCCGAACATAAGTTTTAAGCTAAGAAACCAAAAAGGCAGATTTACCGATACTTAGCGTGTCGGACACAACCGAAGCTACGCTTATTGGATTGAAGTGATATTTATACCATTTCAAAGCTAAGACAGAGGGATATAACTTTGATGAAGATCACTTAGTCCAAATTTCAGTTTAACCCAGTCAAATTTTCAATTTATAGAACCGGATTCCTACCAACAGGCTGGTTAACCGCACTACATTCAAATGGCCAAATCTCAAGCTACCGAAGTCCCTTTAAGGCATTCTTAGAGGTGTTGGAAAGCTAATACATAGCACTACAACTTTTATGTTTTGGTTAAAAGCTAGTTCAGTACGTATCAAGGTGAACAGATACGATCAGATTGATGAAATGTTGAGACTGTCCACTGGACTAAACCTATGGTAGTTAGGGGTATTTTTTTTCTTTTCAGAGGATACATTGCTCTGATTGAGCTGAAATTTTGTAGAAAACTATAAAACATCATTCTCTACAACTTTCATGTTTTATTCTAAGCCTAATTCGGCCTCTAACATAGGGAACTAGAACCGGGCAGAACTGAAGCATACAATTCCCAGAAATCTGGAATTTTGATACATTCAAGCTATAATTCACATTTCTACCTTAAAACCACCACTACTTTCTCCTTTACAAGATTATATACCATATATATACACCATATAACACCTAACCAACAAGAATTATACGTAAATCAATCAAAATCTTAACTTAAAATTCATCACTCCAATCATCAAAACCACTTGAAATAGGCATCACAAGCACAATTCTAAACTTAATACCCAACTTAATCATGAGTAATGGAGAAAAAAAGGTTGATCAGCCATTATATCTCAAGACAAGAGCTTTTAAGAATGATCCTCCACTTTTGCTTGAAATTTTTGGTTCCTTAGGCTTCCCAAACTTCCAAACTAGTGATTAATCGGTTTAGTTTTTCTTGTTTGCACTCAATCAAGCAAAAGCCCAAGATGGATTGAAGCTCTCTTTCTCTTGTTTTTTCCCTCCAAAGCCACGACCAAGACCAGCAAGAAATGAAGAGAAATCATCTAAGAAGAAAGATAAGAAGGTAGGAATTAAGTTGGTCAAACAACCATGGAATGGTTGCCACTTGTCGCGATGAGATTAGCTTTTAAAATTTTCTTTTCTCTCTCTTATTTTGGTCCACAATTTTGGTTGGCTTAAGGAGATATTTAGGTATGATTTTGTTCAATTAATAACAAGGAGATTAGGGTAATAAAGTAGTGGTCAAGTGGTGCACTCAATCGGTAACGAACGGTACACTTCGGTTCAACTCGATTTTCCTTATTTCGTACGTACTAGGGTTTTCACTTATAATTCACTATCTTATGGTTATTACTTCTAATCAAATACTTAATATCATCTAAAACTCACTCTAAATCACCAAATCGAGTACACACTCCATACCGATTACTTACTCTATGAAAAGACGTGAAAATCCTAGTTCGCACTAATTTGAAATTGAAAAGGGAAGACCCTTATTTTTATATTCATTTACACTTATTGTGGGGTGATTGGGTAGTAGGGCCATTATAAATGAATAATTTCCAAATAAAAGGGCATTTTTAAGAAAAATATAAAGAATTGTACGGGTCCTCACAGAGTCCACCATTTTCAATTTAAAATTCTCTATCTAGTCCTTTATCGTGAGTTTTCTTAATGTCATTGACTTCCTACTAAGGGCATTTGCTACCTTATTTGCTTTGTCCGAGTGGTAATTGATTGTCAAATCATAATTCTTAATTAATTCTAATTATCTTCTCTATCTCATATTTAACTCCCTTTGAGTAAATAGATACTTGAGACTTTTATGATCGGTAAAAATCACACATTGCACTCTTGGGTGTTGACATGGCCCCCCTATCCACTGTCCACGTAATGCCTCCATATTTTCAATGCAAAAACTACTGCCGCCAATTTCAAATCATGTGTTGACTAATTTTGCTTGTAGGGTTTTAATTGGCGAGAAGCATAAGCGATTACTCTCCTATTTTACATCAAAACACATCCTAAACCATTTTTAGAGGTATCTCTATAGATCACAAACCCTTTCGTTCCAGAGGGTATGGTAATACCTATCGATACAATATAAGGTAGATTTGAGACAAATTGAGTATTTGTTCTTTATTATAATTCGATTCAATTCCCTATAATCGATACACAATTTCAGACTACCATTTTTCTTCTTCACAAAGAGTACTGGTGCACCTCAAGGAGAAACACTAGGTCTAATGAATTTCTTATATAATAATTCCTGTAATTGCTCCTTGGGTTCTTTTAATTCTGCAGACGCCATTCTATAGGAGACCTTAGATATAAGAGTCGCCTCTGAAATAATATTTATTTCAAATTCTATTTCTCTATCCAGAGGTAGACTAGGAAGGTCGTTTGGAAATACGTTAGGAAAGTCTTTCACCACTAGAATCTTTTCTAAAGGCGTTCCCTCCTTCTCCATATCTGCCACATAAATCAAATATACCTCACATCCTTTTCTTATTGCCCTATTAGTCTGCATAGCAGATAGAAGTGGTAACTTATGAATTTTTCTAACACTACTATTTTCTTGATAAGAGTAATCTTTCTCATGTGGTTTCATGAATAACTCTTTTCCCCTCATAATCAATGCATGAAAAATGTCTAACTAGGCAATGCATTCCTAGAATGACGCCAAAATCACTCATGTTTATCTGTACTAAATCCATTTCTAATTTCCTATCTTTCAATTTCACATTACAGTTTGGATATTTAGTATGGGATACTAGTATTCTATTTCCTAGAGTAGCTACTCGGTAAGGGTGGTACGTCCATTCAGGAGACATACACAAATACTTTGCTAATTTCTTAAAAATAAAAGAGTGACTAGTTCCACAATAAAATAGTACATATGTAGGCACAATATTGATTAGAAGGGTACCTGTGATTACGTCGCTTGATGCCTCCGCCTCAACGTCAGTCTTGACATGCATCCTCGTGTTAACTTTTGGTTTCTTATCAGTTGAATTGCCACTCTTATCCCCTTCTACCTTCTTATTTGGACAATTCATAACTCTATGTCCTTGTTGTCCACACTCAAAACAAGCTTCTGTCCCAACTTGGCACTCCCCTCGGTGCATCTTCGCATAAGTCTTACACATGAGAAAAGTCGTTCTAACTTGACAGTCTTCCTGATACATCTCTCTGCAAGTTTTACACATAGGGAAGGTGTTTCCTCCAGTTGTCCTCGGAGGTGGCCCATGACTTTTCTTCACTAAGTGGAACTGTCTGCCAGGCTTTAGTGTTCCTGACACTACAAGTTCATTCTCTAGTCTAGGTCTTTTTTTCCTAACCTCCTCATCTAACCTTTTGCAATATGCCTTAACTTTAAATCTAGAATCCAACACATCGTAAAACGTAGGGGTGTAAGAGGTGTTCACCCTTGTCTGAATTCTACTTGACAATCCCCATATGAATTTGTACGTCTTCAACTCTACATCTATCATTGTTGACAGGACAAACCTTCCTAGCGCCGTGAATTTATTCGAGTACTGTACCACAGACATCCCCGGTATTTGTTTCAAATTTTCAAACTGATCTATTTTTTGCATCCTCACAACAGGTGAACAAAAGTACTTTAAGAACTCTCAAAATTTCGTCCAATGTTACTGGTGAGGCGATAGTAGGTTCCAGAGTTGCCTACCACTTGTTGGTCTCTCCTACTAAAAAGGGTTTGATGATTTGATGTTTCATTTGCTCCGGTACTTGCAAAAATGTAAAATTATTTTCCATCTCATCAAACCACTTTTCTGCCAAATTCGGGTCAGAAGTCTAATCAAAAGTGGGGACATAGACCCTTTTCATTTTCTCATAATAGGATTGAGTTCTTCCCTATCCATAATTTTGGGATTGGACAATCTGAATCTGTGCTAACTATGCTTGGGCTTGTAAAGCCTGTGCTACCCCAATTCGTGTGTAGACACCAAAATTTCATTTATTTAATTCAATTTGAGCTTTATTTATTCTCGTTTTATTTTATTTTATTTTAATTGATTAAATGATAGTTAGTGTTTATTTTTACTTATTTTTATGAATTAGGTTCATGATTTTTATTTTTAAGATATTTTGGCATTAAAATCTTGAAAAGGAAAATTTGCATAAAAATATGTTTTAATTCTCTTAGATCAATTTCGTTAAAATAAATGAAAATTTTGCAATGTATTTTGCAATTAGAAATTAACATTTTTGTTTACCTAAATTGATTTTGAAAAAAAAATATAATAAATAAATAAAAATAAGAAGATAGGTCGGGCTTGCATGTTAAACAAGTGTGTTAGGGGAGCATTAGACAAGTGTTAGTGCATGCAAATAGGATAAGTATCCTCATTTTGTTGAGACCACATGCAAGGAGGGGGTAGGTGGCAAGACACTTGGAAGCCTAGGAAAATTTGGAAACACAAAGCAAAGACAAAAAGCAAGAAAGAAGGCTACGGGAACCTGGAGGAGAAAGGAAGCAAAAGAAAAACAAAAAAGGCTTGGCGGCTGGGGGGTTGAGGGAGAAATAGAGGAACCAGAGAAAAAGAAAAGGGCTACGGGCTGTGGGCAAGAAACGAGAGAGCAAGGCAAGAAGCAAAAAGAAAGAGACGGCTAGAGAGAGTAGGGGAGAATCGGGACAGCAAGGAGACTGAGAGGAAAAGGGAGAAATCTGGAAAAAGAGGGAAAAAACCAAGGAAAGAGCTGTGGGGAAGAGAAGAAAGAAAGAGCGGAGAGAGTGAGAGAGTGAGAATGGAGGTGATGAAGCCCAGTTCAGTCTCCGCCTACTCTGCTCAGACTCTTCTTCCTCTTCACCTCAAATGAAAGTCATCAAAGCCATTCAATCCCATCAACCTCAAGCCCTCTTCTCCTAATTCATTCCTTTCCCCCTATAAATTCAAAGCCTTTTGCCATTTCGTCACTGTTGCCTCATCTGAGCCGTCTCCAGTTGTCCATTCCACCGCTACCAATCAGTCCCGGAACGTTAGCTTTTCTGAGGAATCCGAAACTCAAATCCATGTTGAACAAGTCGGAAGCCCCTTCGTGGGTCCGTCAAATTTTGGATTTCCCAAGTTGAGTACAAGCGATCAGGCCTTCTCTCTCTTGCTTTTCATTGCTGTCACGACTACTGCATCACTGGTAGGCTTTCTTGCTGCAGCAATTCCCACCTTGTTTGCCATGCGTAGGGCAGCAATTTCTGTTGTAAAACTGGCTGATACTGCTCGTCAAGAGGCCCCTAGCACAATGGCTGCTATTAGGCTACTAGCTTGGAGATCAGTGATCTCACCTATGAATTGAAGGACTTGAGGAATCATCATCCGCTCTCTCTTGTTGCTTTAGCATCGTTCAAGATTCATTCTCAGGTAATCCTGATCCCTATCTATGTCGATTTAACACATTTTTACAAAAATTGGAGCCCATCATACGTGAAATGTTGAACTTTTGTTGCTGGGTTTATAAGCCATTCCCCTCCTTTGCTATGCTGGGTTTTTAGATAATTTTCTTCCTATATATTTCATGTTTTGTTGGTGAATATTTGATGTTGAATAATGGAGATAAAGTCATGAATTGCATGATCTTTTCAGCCTCCTGTTGCTTCGCGTAGTTAGTGAGCTAAAAGAAAAGAAACTTGCGAAGGAATGTTGCAGAAAAAGCTCTGGCCCGAAGCTTTGCATGCAAACTTTTAAAAAATTGCATGTTGACCCCTAGTTTTCTAAATAATGTTACTATGGCCCAGAAAATTGGAAAATTAATCAATTTTATCCCTTTAACATTTTTTTTTCTTTCTCTGATATGATTTAATGTGCTTTTTGGATAGATTTTTACTGAATTTTAGGATGAAATTTGAGGTTTAATAGTTTTTAAGAGATTTATGATTTTGATCTGGATTTTTAATGAAATTTTAGGTATTTTTGTTGTTTAATTGTAACAAATAGTTTTTCATTTATTTTTTGTGAATTTTAGTTTTTTTTTTGGTAGGTTTCATCTTAAGCCATTAATTTAAATTTATTTTAATTTAGATCCCTAATATTTGTAATAATAATAATTTGACCCCTCAAACTTCTTTCATTATTTCAATTGGGTTCTTGTTTGTTTTAATTTATTGAATATGGGTTTTTTTTTCATTTGAATGATTTGATTGATTCAATTTCATGTTTATTTCCATTTCTTGTTATTATTTGTCAATTAAAGTGATGCCTTGACCATTTTATTGTTTTGGAGGGTAAATAAGAAAATTGCATTTCATTAAACAATCAATTCAAGGGAGGTACACTCTACTCCTTTATTTTGATTTTATTTGACCCTATGTGTTCCTATGTGATTTCATGTGTGTAATTGCATGATTTTTCTTGAATTTTTTATTATTCTATTTATTTACTTTATTTATTTTAATTTTTGAATATTAATTTTAATTTAATTTATTTTCAATTATTTGAGAGGCAGTTAAATGCCAAATTGTAATAATTAGGTTATTATTTCATTTCATTTCATTCTTTCCCCTTTTAGATTGTAGTTAGGGTCCTCTAATGTAATAGTTAAGTTCCTGTTTGCTTTTATTTGCTTTGTGCGTTTTGCATGCTTGTGTGTTACGTGTTACTCGCTTTTTTAGGGCCTTGCATCTAAATATCATACTTATGTGCTATGTGTTTTATGTGATATTATATGTTTACTTGTTTTTATTATGTTTATATGAATAGTTTAGTTATAATTAATGCATGACGTCACCACACTAGTCCAACGCTAGTTGTGGCCTCATTTTCCATTTCTCACTAGTCCAATGCTAGTGAAGACTTATAGACATGGGCTAGTCCAACACCAGACCCTTAGGAACCGTCCACGCGCTAGATCATGTTTGTGTGACGATCACTACATTTTCATGCATATTTTCTACTTTTCAGGGTTTTTACCATTTTGCATAACATTTTCCTTATATATATATATATCCCTTATCCCATAACTCCCCTATATGTATATTTCTTATCCCTGTATGTGAGAGATGACATTAGACTTACATTCCATTGCAAAAATTTAAAACTAGGTTAGATCATTTGCTTGATTAGATAGGAGAAATTCCCCCTTAAATATGGGATATGGATGAGTATGATTTTTCTAGCCTTAGCACACTCGTATTCTCTCTATTAAAGGGAAAATTGAAATCACGAATATTAATTCCCCCCGCACCCATTATGATGCATTTCCTTAGGCCACGTATATTTATAAATTATTATTTCTTTCTTTTTTTTGAGTCTCATTTGTCGCAAACTTCGTGACCTCTTTAAAGAGTCACTTGTGGGTATCGCAATTAATGCGATTTGCACCAATCAAACTTTGAAGAGATATTTTGACCCCCTGACAACCATTAGATCTAGGTTTGCATCTATATAGTGACATCCAAATATGATAAATATTTAGGTTAAAAATAAGAAAATTTTTTGACTAAATCACTCAACTAGCCTTGGGTAGGTTGAAAGGGTGCTTTGAATTTATCCTTGCCTTTTCTTTCTTCAAATGTAACTCCCGATCCATTTTCTCTTGATTTTCGCAGACTTGGAGTTGTTTAAAAAGGGTTTTCTCTACTTTTTCTTTAAAAATTCATTTTAGGTGACTTGGTACACCTTAACTTAATACCAAACGGAGTCTCCTATTTTTCATTAAAACCCTTTTTAAACTATTATTTTTTGGTCAAAATCGTTGCACTTTTTAGTCACATTTAGGGCCATTTCTTTATTCATTTTTCTAAAAAACAAAAACTCATTTTTTCAAATAAAAAATTAATCAAAAATTCATTTTTAGAAACACTTTATTTTTCATTCAAAAATGGGGCGCGACATAGTGCAGTCACTAATTCTGCGGGTAACATCACGTAGGGTTGATGCCCACTTGGTCCAACCTCTTAGTAACTCATGTTCTGATTGTTGTTTTCAGGAAGTGGTTCTTGGTTATGGTTACCATAGTCGTACTCACCATGAGAACTACCATTTTGATTTTTGCCATGCCTAATGTTTGGTACCATTTCCTAAATCAAGCAAATAAGTTTCACACTAAAATGAGTATTTTATTCTTATTTATTATATATATATATATTTTAATACAACACATTAACTATTTGCACGTTTTATACACACTGCCCCATAAGACAAAATTTAAAGTAGAGAGATTTTATTCACCTACTCAAGATAAAAGAACAATCAACTTCTTACACATCAGAAATCAACTTCCTAACTTGTTCTAAAATTCCTAACGAATCTAGTATTCAAAATCCCTAATTATGTCCTACGATTAGATAGAGGAACTAATCAATATGAAAATTACCGAAACCAATGCACTAATCTTCTTGGAATAATACTCAATAACAATAAAAAAAATCTCTCCTATACCAACTCTATTACTTATTCGCTAGGGGGGAGGGTCAGCATACTCAACTACTCCATCTCCTACATCATCCTCAGCGCCATCTTGGTCCTCAACTCCATTTTTCACTGGGTGATTATCTATGGGTATGTCCTCTAGGGGTTCTTCCTCAGGATCCTCCTCCGGGTCATTGTCTAGTTCAATGTCACTATCAGGCCACAGGTGATTCCACCCAGGTATTTAAGATGTGAGTGGTAAGTGATCATCTATCCAATTCATCACGCGCTGCCTTCTCTCTTCATATTTCACCACTAAAGTATGGTACTCCGCATCCTGATTTTGGAGTAAGGAAGTCACTTCTTCAAATTTCTCATAGTACATATCGGTTAGTCCCTTCTGCATCCCCTTTTCTGCTTTCAACTTATTGACCTCCTCTTGTAGATGGAGGGTCTCCTCGCGCCAACCTTTCTTGCTTAGTCTAATGTGTTCCCTCGACACTATCTATGTAGAGATCTCGTGAATTTGGTCAGTTACTCGATCAGCCAACGCATGAGCCTTCCTAGCTCTGTTCGTGGCTCACTCTAATTCTTTGAGATACATGTCCCTATAGAACCTTAACCTCTTCCTAAGACGACTCACATCACATGAACTAGGCAGTCATAATCCTGATGCTCCCTGTTGTCGCGCCCCACTTTTTGATATTGGCGTGTGAGTAGTGTGTGTGGTGTGTGTGAACGTGTGTAGAAGTGAAAGAAAAGACCGTGGGATTGTGAAATGCGACGGTTTTGGTCAAATAAAGTTCAAAAGGGTTTTTTGTATGAAAAATGGAGTCGCCATTTGGTATAGAGTTAGGGTGTACCAAGTCACCCAAAAATGATTTTTTTAGTTTTTGAATGAAAAAGTAAACAAACCCTTTTTGAAAACTTTTAGGTCTACGTAACCAAAAAAGGGATCGGGGGTCACATTTGGTAAGGGAGAAGGCAAAGGCGAAGCCTAAGGCACTCCCATACCCTAGCCAAAGCTAGTTGCGTGACTTAGCCCCACGTTTCCTAATTTTCTACCCAAGGTATGTATCGCATGTTGGATATGACTATATGAATGCAAAAACCTAGACCTAGGGGGATATGGGGGAAATTTCTCTTCAAAAGGTTGAGTGGTGCCAATCACATTAATTATGAAGCCCAATAATAATCCTTTGGAGAGGTCACACATAATCCTAAATGACGTAAAAATGAGTGGAATGCATGCCATGTGAAAATGTTAGTTTGTGTGAAATGAGAAAAGTAATAAAAATAATAGTGGGTAAGTGGAAGTGTGCAAATGGATTTACAAAGTAAAATGAGTGAAGTAATAATGTGAAAATGTATGTGAGATAACATAAAGTGCATGTGTGCGAGTGATATTATAAAGTGTAAGTAGTCGAGTGAAAACGTGCAAGATTAAAGTAGTGTGAAGTGAGAATGTGGAAAAAGGGTTAGAATATAAAGTAGAAGTGTATGTGATAGCGAATGAGTAAAATGCATGAATTCTATAGGAATGCATCAAGATGGGAACGGGGAGTCCTAATTTTGTGACTTTAATTTTCCCTTTGATTAGAAGGGAGAACTAGCGTGCTAAGGCTATTTTGTAGCCAAACTCGCTCGTTTCCCTTATCGAAAGGGGACACTCAAGCAAATGTACCCTATAACTAGCATGAGATGCAAAAATCCTAAAATGAGGGGAAAAGGGGTTTGAGGAGCATGCCAAATGGTAAAAACTAAGGAAAATGCATGAAATGAAGTGAAACATGCAAGTATGGACTCACGTGAGAAATCCCTAAGGGTCTAGCGTTGGACTAGCCCATTCTATGAATTCCTACTAGCGTTGGACTAGTGGAAACGTACATTCATTCATCACATTCATTCATGGCTATGGAAAGCGAGTAGACATGTCAATCACCTATAAACACATAACACTTAGCATGCTCGACTAGATGCAAGAACCTAATTAAAGCAAGTAACACATAACACATAGGCATGCAAATCACGCAAGGCAAATGAAGTAAAGGAACCCCTAACTATTACACTTGGGGAGGCCCTATTACAATCTAAGGGAAAATGAATTAAAATAAATACCTAACTATTACAAATTTGGCATTCAAGTGCCTTTCAAATAATCAAATTGAACTAAAATAAATGTACAAAGCCCATAAAGTAAATAAATAAATAAATGAAATGAATAAAAACATCCAAGAGGCATACAATCAAGCATGTAAAGGCACATAAGGCACATAGAGTCAAATAAAGTAAGAAATAAGGGATTAGGGTGTACCTCCCTTGAATTGGCACTCCTAATGAGGAGAAATTATTTATTTGCCCTTCAAAATAATAAAAAAAGTCAAGGCATCATTTTAATCAAAAGATAATCATGAAATTGAATCAATTAAATCATATAGACAACCCACATTCAAAAAGTCAAAAGAAGACAAGACTTGATTGCAAACATTTACAAAGTTTTGGGGTCACAATTAAAGAGAAATAAAGTTTAAGGACCCAATGGCAATTAAATTAAGGACCTAATCGAAAGAAACTGAAAGTTTTGAGGGCCACAGTAGAGTTAAAGAAAAATACAGGGACTGATCTGCAAAATAGTTTTCTGGTTTCTTAATGGATCAGGTCACTTGGGCCTTTGTATTTATTTGTTTGGGCCTAAGACTCTCCCCAGCCCAACAGAAATCCAAGCAAAACAAATGGGCTAATCTAATATTCTGATCCTAAGAATGATCCAATTAAATCACAAACCCAATCCTAAAACCCAACCAAAAGTGTTGGGCTCTATCTTCCTAAACCCAAGTCAGAAACCCAACAAAATAAACTAAATCCACTTCTTTGAGCCCAAACAAAATAACCCCTTAATCCAAAAACACTTATTTCACTGAACTCAACAAGATAAACAAATCCACAAAATTATTAACCCATAATTATGACCTAAATCAAGAATTTATCTATCCAAAAAATCACATAAAATATGCAAACAGAGGATTAAACTTAAAAGGGTAAAATTAGTTCAATTTTCCCAGATTTTGGGCCTCGGTGAACAAGAGGGAGACTTGAGGGATCAAAGTGTAATTTCCAGAGAGTTATTTCATACAAAGCTACGGAGAACTTCACTCATGCAATTTTACAGCTAAACACTCTTTCTGCAACTTTTCTCATGCTTTTGAACTTCAACAAATTAGCGGGCAGATTCACAAACCTCCCAAACCAAAACCCAAGCCCAAACTATTACCAAACTCATCATTTCAAGATTCTATCATACATGCGGGAGGATGGCAGAACCAGAAATGATGAGGATTTCATGCAAACCAGAATTCAAACCAAGCTTTCTGCTAAGAAGGGTTCAGTAGCTAGGGAGGCTTTCTACAATAATTTTTCTGCTGCAAATTTTTATCAAAACTCAACTAAAATGCCTTAAACCTCTGCCGCAACTTCAAAACAAATCCACAAGATAAGGGCCTAAGATTCCAACCATAATCTTGCAATCAAGAAACAAACAAAAAAAACTCAACATTCACAGAAAACATCTCTCCAGGTTCTCTGTAACAGTCCCACTTTCCCCTAAGGCGAACCAAAGGGGCTAGCGGACTGTCTGCCCAACTCTCGCCAGGACTACGGATCAGTTCACGTCGATCTAATACGTTCCGGAACATACCCACGCGTGTAAACAAATTAAAATCACAAAATAAAAAAAAAACGAAATCGAAGCCGATGATGAACGGTACCGGCCACGTCAGAATCCAGATACTAGGCCGAGAGTAGCCAAAATTTTCCTTCTCCGTTTGAAATGCGTATCGCTCCGAAATCCAACCAAACATATATAAACATTAAAATTCAACATTTACAAGCCAAAACGGCATACCAAAATATCCAAAAGTTCATACATGTGCAACTAGCCACTTACAAGCCAACCATTGGTTAAAACCAAACACTTAGGGTTTTCACCCTCAAGGAGCTATTCAAAATATACATTTACATGAGCTCAACTTGCAAGTACAACCTTTCCAAAAGTGATCATTTTCCTGTAAGGAAAACAAATGGAACGGAATGAGCTTAAACCCGGTGAGTTACTACCACATAAGCAACAAAGATCACATAAGCATAATCTTTCATTTCAAGTACACAATTAAGAAGTAAAACAAGTCGGTAAAAGGATACGGACGGCTCTCAAGAGCCCATTTCCACGCTTACATTCTTGATCCAATCTCATTGACCCCCCGTCAATGTTTAAGAATACCCGACCGTAAACCTCACTTCACTCCATTCCTTCCACCAAACATACCCCAACTGGGCCCGCACTCCAATCAGTCATTTTGGTAATACTCGAGTTTACCGGAATCAAGAGTCTCATTACTACAAGATTCCCCAGTACAGTCCCCGTGGCATGTCAATTATCACGACCAAGCCCTCACCGGCTCGATCCAATTGACTACCTAACGGAGTTGAGCTCAGTGATACAGTAAGGTCGTTGGACATTCGTCCAAACAACACCAAATCAGTTTCCATGAAATGGAATGCAATAACTCATATATCAAGTTCAGTAAGACAGTGAAGCAGTAGACAATCAGTGATACTATCAAAAGGGGTGAGGGCGGTCAAGTACACCCTCACCTTAATCAATTACAATATCCAAATAAGCCTTCAAGGCAACACAACCACATATAGCAAAGCCACATTAGAACATTTAAGTGAGTAGTATACCCACCAATCAATTAAGTGCTATTTCATGCACTTCTGTCAGGAGAATGTCGTGAACCACCGTCACGCCCTAGAACACGTAAGCAAGTACAATGAGACTCGATAACGAGTCATAAAGCAATGCCAATCACAACCCCAATAGGGTTTCATATGCATTTTAAGCATAAAAGCAAACCAGAAAATCAGGAAATGTAACTCATTTGGTTCCAACAACAAAAACAGTTTTGACCTCCTAATGCGGTAATGGCACAAAATGCTCGACGCTTATCGGATTAGGGTGTAAGACCCACTGTTTCGAAGCTAAGAACCAGGGCTACAACAATGTAGAAGGCCACTCAGTCCAAATCCTAGCACAACTAGGTCAAATATGCCAAATACTACACCAGAACCACCAAAAACAGGTTTACCAATCACACAATGCTGTAATCAGTACAACTCAGTCTATACAAGTCCAAATGCATTGATTCCAAAGGCATATGATAGCTAAGACATTCAGATACATTTCATCAGAAGACACCAACATCCTAATCCAAAGCAATTCCAGTCAAAATGGCCAATTACAAGTGCAGTTTTCGCATTCTGATCAACCCAGAACAGCAACAGTAAAAATGTCATATCTCACTCTACACTACTCCAAATGACCTGAAATTTTACAGGCACCTCAATCACATCAATACGTACAACTTTCATGTTTTGAGGAAAGGCCAATTCGGCCTCTATGCCTGAGATACAAAACCTGACAGAAAAGGGGGTTTTGAAACCCTAACATTTCACATTTCAATCCAAATCCAAAATTGGTTGCAATTATCAACAATTCACATCCACTAGAGTCATAACCCCTCATTATCAACCATCATAAACAACCACAACACCATGATCACATTAAGCCAGAAAATTCCTCAAAAAAATAAAAACTTCACCAATTCATCACAAATCAAGAAATAATTCACATAATCCATCACTTTAGCTCACATTAGGCACAAATTAACCATCATTAAGTATAGGAGGGAGTTCATATACCACTTACCAAGTAAACAAGAGAGAGGGAGTTGTAGGACACCTTAGCTCTCCAAGAAAACTTCACTAATCAACTTACTAACACCTAATGGAAGGATAATATGGAGTAGAAACTAATTTAGGTAAGTGGTTTGGATGACTTGTGCTAGTTGGGAGCTTGAAAATTGAAGAAATCCTCTTCCTTCTTGAGCTTAAAGGAGCCGGCCATGGAGGACTAAAAATGAGTGAATTTTGAGCAATTTTTAAGATATTTAACCTTTTGGTCAAAAAAGTCAAAAATTGGAATAGTAACTCTTAAATCCTATCCAATGATACCATGACACTTGGCACCTCATTAATGCATTCCTATCCTTTCTTTTCTCTCTCACATCAATTATTTCACACACTCTACTTATCTCTTAACACCCGATAAATTTTACACAGTATCCGGAATTTAACCTAATTGGCCGAATTTTTTCGAACTTTTCGCACTAGTGGGTCCCACGTCCATTATATATTCTTAATTTTCCAAAAACTCTCCAAGGCTAGAAAAAACATCTAAAAACTATAATTACTCATAAAAATTCCTCAGAAAAATTTCCTAACCCAGGAAATGCAGAAAACATGCTATTAAAGGAAATAAAACCCTCGAAAAAGATTAGGGTTTTTATGGGTTCTCACACTCTCTCCCGCTTAAAAGAATTTCGCCCTCAAAATTCCTTATCATTGATTACTCCGGAATTAAATTGAGCACTATACTTAGCTAACAGATCGGTACCCCTTCACTGGCCAGGTTCAGTAAATTATTACCTTCCACGTCCTCTAAGGGGTCAAAGACTTGATGTTGTTCTAAGGAGTACACCCGAGAGGACACTTTCGATCCATCCTTGTCTCCCTTCGGCTGGGCAGGGTTGGTCGTGGTTGGTGGCAGAGTCCCTTGCCGCTCGCGCAGGCGAGCTGGACAGTTAGCAATTTGATGTTCGGCACTCCCACAGAGCAAGCATTTTCCTCCTTACCTCCAGCAATTGTCCTCCGAGTGGTTTAATTTTCCGCAATACCCGCAGGGTCCGCGTGCTACAGAAACTGAGCCTCCTCTTGACGGGCTCTCTTGTGACACTCCCGGCGTCCTTACTCCTCCCGTTCCTCGTCCAAACTTGGGAGGGGTACTTTCATCCTCCTGCCCCGAACTACTTCCAGAAAATTCTCTCTTTTTCGCCTGAAAGGTTTTCACCTGGAGCCTAGCATTCTCTACTCGTTGTGCCTTGTCCACTGCTTCGCTGAAGGCGTTAATTTGGGCTGCCGCGAGGTCCTTCTGGATTTCTACGTTCAGGCCCTGGACAAATCGCCGTATTCGCCGTTGCTCAGTCATGATGAGTTCGGGCGCAAATTTGGATAGGCGGGTGAATTGGCTCTCATATTCCGCCACAGTTTGAGCTCCTTGGCGGAGTCGAATGAAATCGTCTTCCTTCCTCTCCTGAACTAGAGGAGGGAAAAACTTCGCATTGAACTCTCTGATGAAGTTCACCCAAGTTCTCGGCGTCTGCTCCCTTTCCCATTTCTGTCTAATTACATTCCACCAGGAATGGGCTGCCCCCTCGAGTTGAAACACGGCAAAAGTCACTTGCCGTTCGTCAGGGTAGTGTAGGGCTGAAAATATATCCACCATCTTTTCAAGCCATCTTTCCGCAACGTCTGGGTCGGGTCTCCCAACAAACTTTGGCGGAGCGAACTTTTAGAATCGTTCGAGAGCTCTGTCTTCGCTCTCGTTATGGTTACCAGGGTTTCCAGGGTTAGGGTTTGGGTTTTGGCCCTGCTGTTGCACTACTTGTGCTAGTAAGTTTGTCATTTGCTGCATAGCAGCAGCTATTTGCACATTAGGGTTTACTTGCAGTTCTAGATTGGGTCCAGTAGAGGTTTCCCCCGTACCCCTAACCGGTGTAGGTTGTCTAGTTCTGCGTCCACGGCCTCGACCACTCCGAGTGCCTTCCATCAATCTAAGTCAATCTAGGTCACCAAATAAATATACTGTTAAAGGGCACCTAACCCTCCTTTCCGTAGCACCAGACAGGAACAATGAAACAAGAATAAGAAACTCAAACAATTACCGCGAAGAGCATTTAAACACATAACACGTATACATAGATCACATAACTCGGTTAAGCAATTATACGGAACAGTCAGTCAAGTACATACGAAGTCATTGCATGAAACAATAGGGTCCTCAAAAAGTACTATGAACAACTAGGTCACAAGTACAAAAGAACTCACGAAAAGCTTTTCCCCTTCTAGCGCTTCGTCCAAATATTTATATCTTAATCAAGGTCGATCACGCTTAACCACCCGAACAAACCACACGAAGTTCCATAGAATCGCCTTTCCAGTTCACCAAATCCTTTCTAACCTAGGCTTTCATATCTTTCGTATCCGGGCGCAAGAATCTCGTCTAAGATAATTCACATCTCGAGTCGGCCGGTCCCAAGAGTAAACCATCCTTATTAAAGATTCCTACCTGACATACATACCTAACTTCCTCGAGTCCCATGATAATGATTCGTACACTTATCACATGCCCGATTCATAACTTACGCTCAAACGAGCACCTAGACATATTCATGAAATTAGAACCACAACACCACTTGGCCCAGTCTCACTCCGCGTAGAGACCACACGAAGTGGCTCTGATACCACTTGTAACAGCCCCACTTTCCCCTAAGGCGAAACAAAGGGGCTAGCGGACTGTCTGCCCAGCTCTCGCCAGGACTACGAATCAGTTCACGTCGATCTAATACGTTCCGGAACATACCCACGCATGTAAACAAGTCAAAATCACAAAATAAAAAAAAACGAAATCGAAGCCGATGATGAACGGTACCGGCCACGTCAGAATCCAGATACTAGGCCGAGAGTAGCCAAAATTTTCCTTCTCCGTTTGAAATGCGTATCGCTCCGAAATCCAACCAAACATATATAAACATTAAAATTCAACATTTACAAGCCAAAACGGCATACCAAAATATCCAAAAGTTCATACATGTGCAACTAGCCACTTACAAGCCAACCATTGGTTGAAACCAAACACTTAGGGTTTTCACCCTCAAGGAGCTATTCAAAATATACATTTACATGAGCTCAACTTGCTAGTACAACCTTTCCAAAAGTGATCATTTTCCTGTAAGGAAAACAAATGGAACGGAATGAGCTTAAGCCCGGTGAGTTACTACCACATAAGCAACAAAGATCACATAAGCATAATCTTTCATTTCAAGTACACAATTAAGAAGTAAAACAAGTCGGTAAAAGGATACGGACGGCTCTCAAGAGCCCATTTCCACGCTTACATTCTTGATCCAATCTCATTGACCCCCCGTCAATGTTTAAGAATACCCGACCGTAGACCTCACTTCACTCCATTCCTTCCACCAAACATACCCCAACCGGGCCCGCACTCCAATCAGTCATTTTGGTAATACTCGAGTTTACCGGAATCAAGAGTCTCATTACTACAAGATTCCCCAGTACAGTCCCCGTGGCATGTCAATTATCACGACCAAGCCCTCGCCGGCTCGATCCAATTGACTACCTAACGGAGTTGAGCTCAGTGATACAGTAAGGTCGTTGGACATTCGTCCAAACAACACCAAATCAGTTTCCATGAAATGGAATGCAATAACTCATATATCAAGTTCAGCAAGACAGTGAAGCAGTAGACAATCAGTGATACTATCAAAAGGGGTGAGGGCGGTCAAGTACACCCTCACCTTAATCAATTACAATATCCAAATAAGCCTTCAAGGCAACACAACCACATATAGCAAAGCCACATTAGAACATTTAACTGAGTAGTATACCCACCAATCAATTAAGTGCTATTTCATGCACTTCTGTCAGGAGAATGTCGTGAACCACCGTCACGCCCTAGAACACGTAAGCAAGTACAATGAGACTCGATAACGAGTCATAAAGCAATGCCAATCACAACCCCAATAGGGTTTCATATGCATTTTAAGCATAAAAGCAAACCAGAAAATCAGGAAATGTAACTCATTTGGTTCCAACAACAAAAACAGTTTTGACCTCCTAATGCGGTAATGGCACAAAATGCTCGACGCTTATCGGATTAGGGTGTAAGACCCACTGTTTCGAAGCTAAGAACCAGGGCTACAACAATGTAGAAGGCCACTCAGTCCAAATCCTAGCACAACTAGGTCAAATATGCCAAATACTACACCAGAACCACCAAAAACAGGTTTACAAATCACACAATGCTGTAATCAGTACAACTCAGTCTATACAAGTCCAAATGCATTGATTCCAAAGGAATATGATAGCTAAGACATTCAGCTACATTTCATCAGAAGACACCAACATCCTAATCCAAAGCAATTCCAGTCAAAATGGCCAATTACAAGTGCAGTTTTCGCATTCTGATCAACCCAGAACAGAAACAGTAAAAACGTCATATCTCACTCTACACTACTCCAAATGACCTGAAATTTTACAGGCACCTCAACCACATCAATACGTACAACTTTCATGTTTTGAGCAAAGGCCAATTCGGCCTCTAAGCATGAGATACAAAACCTGACAGAAAAGGTGGTTTTGAAACCCTAACATTTCACATTTCAATCCAAATCCAAAATTGGTTGCAATTATCAACAATTCACATCCACTAGAGTCATAACCCCTCATTATCAACCATCATAAACAACCACAACACCATGATCACATTAAACCAGAAAATTCCTCAAAAAAATAAAAACTTCACCAATTCATCACAAATCAAGAAATAATTCACATAATCCATCACTTTAGCTCACATTAGGCACAAATTAACCATCATTAAGTATAGGAGGGAGTTCATATACCACTTACCAAGTAAACAAGAGAGAGGGAGTTGTAGGACACCTTAGCTCTCCAAGAAAACTTCACTAATCAACTTACTAACACCTAATGGAAGGATAATATGGAGTAGAAACTAATTTAGGTAAGTGGTTTGGATGACTTGTGCTAGTTGGGAGCTTGAAAATTGAAGAAATCCTCTTCCTTCTTGAGCTTAAAGGAGCCGGCCATGGAGGAGTAAAAATGAGTGAATTTTGAGCAATTTTTAAGATATTTAACCTTTTGGTCAAAAAAGTCAAAAATTGGAATAGTAACTCTTAAATCCTATCCAATGATACCATGACACTTGGCACCTCATTAATGCATTCCTATCCTTTCTTTTCTCTCTCACATCAATCATTTCACACACTCTACTTATCTCTTAACACCCGATAAATTTTACACAGTATCCGGAATTTAACCTTATTGACCGAATTTTTTCGAACTTTTCGCACTAGTGGGTCCCACGTCCATTATATATTCTTAATTTTCCAAAAACTCTCCAAGGCTAGAAAAAACATCTAAAAACTATAATTACTCATAAAAATTCCTCAGGAAAATTTCCTAAGCCAGGAAATGCAGAAAACATGCTATTAAAGGAAATAAAACCCTCGAAAAAGATTAGGGTTTTTATGGGTTCTCACACTCTCGGATGGGGCAAATGGATAGATTTTATTCAAAAGGGCAGAAATGAACAACAATGGCAAAGCTGCAAACATGTTGTACTAAAGGAAATCTGATACGAATCAAATCATTCACATGCAAAAACCACGAGCAAAGTGTAGAATTCTTTTGGAAAAACCCATACAAAGCCACGAGATTACTTTCTTTTGAACAACAAATACTCTTCGCAATTCTGATGTAAAAAATCTCATGCGGAGCTTCAAACAAGACCAACCAATCTATCAACAAACTTGCATGAATCACGCCTTGCGGCCAAACAGAGACAAATGAATAGAAGACTAGTAGTAAATAAAGCTTCGAACTGCAAATCTAAATCAATAAACCAGAAATTCATGCCAACCAAGACTTCTTGTGACTAAGCAAAACACCAAAAATTTTCAAACGTAAAGAAAGGAATTGGATGATTTAGCCGTTTTCTTCACACGAAGATGCAGACCAGTTATCTTTCAATTAGAATTTCCAATCAGGCATTTCATCGAACAGGTTGTAGGCATTAAAATCCTACCAGATTTTTGCTTAAATTGAAGCATAACTAACCCAGAAATTCGTCAGAAAACCAAGGATATTCAGTCCAATCAATCAAGTAAAGCATGTATGTTCAAAATTGTGGACAATCAGTAGGCAATTACACTAGATGAAACCACGGCAGTTCCATTTCAAAAGCTTGAGAAGAACTGAAATTTAAAGAGAAAAACTTACAGGGCTCTTGCTCGGGATATTCTGCAGGCAATGACGGTGGAGGCGAGATACACGACGATCTCTTCGACGGCAGATTTGGCAAGAAAAATGTCACAGTCAGCAGCGGATTGCTGGAGAGCTTGGAGGAGAGCTCCGGGCTGGCGGAAAGCATCGTTGGAGCAGAGGTCCGCTTGGGATTTCCGTGAATAGTCTGATAATGAACCTTGCACGATGCTGAAGCAACAATAAAGAGCGGATGATGATTCATATGTATGAAAATCAGTTCTGCCCATGCTGCAAAAACGCGCTGGTACCATTTGCATCTTCGCTCTGTTCCTCCTTCTCAGCCGCAAACCTCTTCATCCACCGCCATCCTTTCTTTCTTCGTTTCTTGTTGTTTTTCTTTACAGCCTTGCTCTTCCGGTTTCTTCCTCAATTTTTCCCCGCCGCCTCCTCTGTTTTTCCTTTTCTTGATTCTCCGTTTCAGCCGGAACATTTTCTAATCCCTCGCCGCCCTTAATTTTTCTTCCTTAGCTCTATCTGTCCGCCTCTGTTTTTCTGGTTCCTCACCTTACACCCTCTATCCCTCAGCCGCCATTCCTCTTTTCCCTTTCTGTCTCTCTCGTTTTGCCTCTCGACAATTTCCCCAAATTTCCAGATTCAATCCCCCCTCCTTTGTCCTTGTTCTATTTCATTTTTAACTCCAAAAGCCTGCTCTGTTTGCCCTTTGTTCGCCGCCTCCCTGTTTTCTTCTTTTGCCCTTAGCCGACTTCCCTTTCATCCGTTGCAGTTTTTCTTTTTTCTTCTCTAGTCCCCCGTCCCCTCTCTCTCTATCCCCCCTGTTTTTTTCTTTTTGGCCCTGACCCTCTGCTTTCTTTTTTTTGCCTCCCTGAAGCCTTCACTATTTTCCTCCTTTTTTGTTTCTGCTATTCTTTTTCCGTTCCCCCCCGTAGCTTGTTTCTTCTTTTTCCTTTTTTTTTGTTTCAAAAATTCCCTAAGCCCACCAAGTGTCCTTGACACCTACCCCTCTATACACTTGTCCTATAATTTCTTAGACACTTGTCTAATGATTATTTTGTACACTTGTCCAACATGCACACTTCCACCTATCCACACATTTTTCCTTTCTTTTTCATTTTCATTTTTCTTCAAAAATTAATTAAAAATAAATTAACAATTTTCAAACCAAATTTTAAGAGAATTAAAGCCACTTTTAACATCTTACAAAATGAAAATGAAGAATCTAATTCAATTAATAAATAAATAATAAATGATAAAAATGAAATTAAAAATAATAAAAATTTGGTGTCTACAGTTTGCCCCTCTTTGTCTGAGTTTTGGAAAAACTTGAGACAAAGAAGTAGACACCAAATACTTACCTGCATTATTTGGCTGCGAACGTCTGGAACGATGGACGTTTTAGAAATGAGGACTGACCCCGAACAAGAAATTTAAACGGGACTGACCCGAACAGGAATTTAAACGGGACTGACTCGAACAGGAAATTAAACGGGACTGACCCGAGCAGAAATGTAAACGGGACTGACCCGAACAGAAATTTAAACGGGACTGACCCGAACTGGAATTTAAAGGGGACTGACCCGAACAGAAATTTAAACGGGACTGACCCAAACTGGAATTTAAACGGGACTGACCCGAACAGAAATTTAAATGGGATAGACCCGGACAGAAACGTAAATGGGATAGACCCGGACAAAAATGTAAATGGGATAGACCCACGGGATAGAACCGGAAAGAAATGTAAACGGGATAAACCCGGACAAAAATTTAAAATCATGGGACTGACCCGAATAAAACTTAAAATCATGGGACTGGCCCGAATAAAACCTAAAATCATGGGACTGACCCGAATAAACATAAAATCATGGGACTGACCCGAATAAGCTTTTAATCATGGGACTGACTCGAATAAATTTTAAATCATGGGACTTACCCGAATAAAATGAAAATCATGGGACGCACGCTAGTGGAACTGACCCACGGCTAGCGGCGGGGTAAATGAAATGCTCACTGGCGGGACTAACCTCACGCTCCAGTGGCTATGAAAAGGAAATGCTTACTGGTGGGACAAACCTAGCTCCAGTGAAAATAAAATGCTTACTGGCGGGACAAACCCAGCTCCAATAGCAATGAAAATAAAATGCTCACTGGCGGGACAAACCTCACGCTCCAGTGGCTATGAAAATGAAATGTTTACTGGCGGGACAAACCCAACTCCAATAGCAATGAAAATAAAATGCTCACTGGCGGGACAAACCTCACGCTCCAGTGGCTATGAAAATGAAATGCTTACTGGCGGGACAAACCCAGCTCCAGTGAAAATAAAATGCTTACTGGCGGGACAAACCCAACTCCAATAGCAATGAAAATGAAATGCTTACTGGCGGGACAAATCCAGCTCCAATAGCAATGAAAATAAAATGCTTACTGGCGGGACTAACCCAGCTCCAATAGCAATGAAAATGAAATGCTTACTGGCTGGATAAACCCAGCTCCAATAGCAATGAAAATAAAATGCTCACTGGCGGGACAAACCTCACACTCCAGTGGCTATGAAAATGAAATGCTTACTGGCGGGACAAACCCAGCAAAATTCGAAAAATGTTATTATTTGATTTTTGGACAAAAACCTCAAATGTATTATAAAAAATTTGCCCCAGTATGGGCTTATTTCATGAAATATCACAAATAAAATTTTATCCCAGTGTGGGCTCCCTTGATTGCAAAAAATTTGTTCAGATGATCTCCCATTTATTTGAATAAAGAAAAACCGCACTTTCTAAAATTTAGAAAAGAAGCACATATACAATGTGAAGAAACTTTAAACGTCAAGTTTGGACTCATGCAGAAATTTCATGATGAATTCCTCGAAATAACACCAAATTCAAGAAGATTTCTTCCTTACTTTTAGCATTGGTGCTTAGAGTAACGGGTCACCACTTCTGGTTGGCTCATCTTCCAAGACCAATCAAGTGGGCGCTATTTCCGATTTGAAAGTGGCTGAAGGAAATAGGAGGCCAAGATTTATCTGGTTCTTGTGCCCAAAATTGTAATGCATTCAACATCACATCTTAGTGAAAGCAAAGAGTTTGTCACTCTTACTTCTTAAGAAAACTTAGTCAACGTATAAGCTTTATAGGCTTGCAACAAAAAGCGATAGCTAAACTTGTGAAAATTGGTTATACCCTCATAATCACGAATGATTGATGGATTTCTTATGAGCATAATCCTCACTTTGGATTGTCACGAAGGAATAACTCAACTATGGACTTTATTAGCTTGTAATGTGGCTTGAAACGATAGTTGAAGGATAAGACTTTCAAGGACATTGCACCACAGATCGTATTTTTCCAAAATTGCCCCTATTTTGAACTCGAAGATTCTGAACTTTGTTTGATCACTCAATAGGGACTTCACCATCGAATCTTTTGTATTTCATTTTTCCTTTTTGCTTTTCCATTTTCTTTTCTTTGATCTGGTGGGTTTTCCATGGTGAGTAGCGTCAGCCCCCATACTCAAGCAATTCAGAAATATAGCTAAAATTTTCCAGCATCATAAATTTTCTTGACAGGGCCATTGCAAAGAACAGAAGTCAGGACTTTCGGCTTTTGTAATGGGGTCAGGTATGGTGTTTTAGAAAAGTTAAGACTTGAAAGCAGATTTTAAAAATGGTTTGAAGAATCTGAGATCGCATTGTTGCGCCAACCCTATTTTAGGGCTAAATCAGAACTTTGCCCCAGTTTATGCTCAATTGAGGCTTTTTCTCTTTCATTTTCTTTCTTCTTTTAATTTTTCGGCTTTCTGCCATTTTTGAACTTTCACAAAACCTGCCCCAGTTTATTTTTGAACTGAAGTTCTCTTTTCTCTTTTCCTTTTGATTTTGTTGCATTGTCACTTTTCACTTCTTGAAACTTTTTTCCTTTTCAATTCAAACTTACCCCTAGTGTGGGGTTTGCGATTCTCAGGGGTTGCCAAACGAAATAATTTATTTTGATGGCTCAAAAGGGATAACTAGGGATAGAAGTTTTGATTGGAAAAGAAGAGAACCTGACTTTTATTCTGTTCCTTACAATGACTCTGAAAGGAAACTTTCGTTAATGCGAAATTTTTTGCATGTATCTGAATTAACTGACTGAGGAAGACCCTTGTCCATCCATATTTGTGAAACATAGGCGGTCCGTGCAGACAAATCTCTTCCTTTTCTTTCTTTTTTTCAAAATTGGATCCCAAGTGGAATCAAATTTTCCCAATTTGCGGTTCCCTCCTTATTCTAGCATTTTTGCTTTTCTCTTTTCTTTTTTCTTTTTCAAAATTCCCCAATCTCCTTCCCCAATGTAGGGTGCGATCATATGTGAACTCGAAAAGAACCACCAATTTTTAGCTCAAATGAGGATGCAAAGGATGATCAGTGTTGAGGTTGTAGAAACGACGGCCAAAGTATCATTCTTACACCTCATGACAACCAAAGTAACGAAATGGTCATTGAAAATCCATTCCCTTTTTTTATATTTGAAAAATTTCCAATATAGGGTAGTGATCATTGGGGCTCTTATTTGAAACGAAATTATTCTTTCAAAGACTCAAATGGGAGAGCAAATGATAAAATGTGTATAGGTAGAGAAACGAATGCTCAAAGTATCATTCCAAATTTTCAAAACGAACAAGAATAATGCACATTTTTGCTTTCACTTAGATGTGAATTGAATATAATTAGAACAGTGGACATTTCTCAAGCAAAAATTGCCCCAACTTGCAATTCATCAATCAATGTGACTGATTTTATTTTGGGGTTAAATGAAGGAGAAAGGCAAAAATATGAATTGTACAGTGAAAGAGAAAAGGTATCTCATGGGGCCTTTTGAGCGACCTTTTTCAATCTTGAGTACTCTTATTGTGTAGCTCAGATCACCAATCTAGTGTACGTAAGGATTTTAGAAAGCAAACACTTGTGAATTTCCAGGCTGGAGGTTGAGGAAATCTCAATTTGGTCTTATTTCTCAAAATTCATTATAAAATCTCCAATGAGTAAGAATAAAGAATGAAAATGTACATAAATTTACACAAAACAATAATTATCCAAAACTTTATTGCTGAAAAAGTTTGAAACAAAAATTTCTCATTCAATTACGATACAACTGAGGAGAGAGAAACTTGTAAAGAGCTCCACATATACACTTTTTATCTCCTTTTCTTTTGGAACAAAATGTATTAACAAATCAAATATACAAAATTTTCCTTTGAAAAATAATTACAACATCTCTCAGAGGCTTTAGCGTAGAGCTTCCAGATAAATCATTTATGTTTTCATTGTAGGATCTGCCCAAAAATCACACAATACTTGCAATTTTGGCACTTTATTAGATCGGAAGTGCCATCAGATATAGAAAAATATTTTCCCTTTATTGAAGTATTTTTATGAATGCAGGGAAGGGGGAAAACAAAAGAAAAATACCCTGAATTAGCAAGCAAGATTATAAAATCGGTATGCATGTCCTATGGGGGAACCCTTTTATGCCAAGGGTAGGCCTAGCATGAAAATGCAATCCTCTAGGGTAGGCACTATACCATACCTGACGGATCTGATCAACTCATCGAGTAAAAAATAATTTTGAAAAATTTGGTCAATTGGAGTGACGAGAGACACTTTGTCAAAATGAGGTCAACGTCAGAATGGATTGATCACTTTTGATCGATACAAGAATTTGCAAAAACGCACGGGTTTGACCTTGACGAACTTCCTATCGAAGAGATTGGAATTCGTCGACAAGTTTTCTCAGTGAAGCACGGGTCAAAACCCCAACTGATCAAACGGCTGGATGCAATGGATGGTTTTCTCAAAAATTGACTAGGTTTCCCAATTTGAAATTCGACCTTGAAACCCTAATTGGTCAAATGAAATTGACAATTTATTAAAAATCGACCGGATTACCCTAAAAAGGGAAACAGGTCAAATGAATTGAATGAAATTTAATTTATCCAAAATTAATCAGATCACCCTAAAAAGGGTAAATTGATCAAATAGATTGAACGAAACTTGATTTATTCAAAATCGGCTCAGTTGCCCTAAAAATGGGTAAATTGGCCAAATGAATGAAATTGAATTAGTGATTTATTCAAAAATCGGCCGAATGACCCTAAAAAGGGTAAATTGGTCAAATGAATTGACGATTTATTCAAAATCGACCGGATGACCCTAAAAAGGGTAAATTGGTCAAATGAATTGACGATTTATTCAAAATCGACCAGGTGACCCTAAAAAGAGTAAATTGGTCAAATGAGTTGACGATTTATTCAAAATCGACCAGATGACCCTAAAAAGGGTAAATTGGTCAAATGAATTGACGATTTATTCAAAATCGACCGGATGACCCTAAAAAGGGTAAATTGGTCAAATGAATTGATAATTTATTGAATGAATTGGCAAAATGGATTGGTTGAATTGTCCGGTCATTGGTTATTTCAAAATTATTGAGGTACATTAGTCTATGACCTTCTAAAAATCAAATTTTGGCCTCAATTTATTTATCGTCTCAATAGGAGGAATCATTTGTGAATTTCTTCAAATTAATGTCCTTCACACAAGGGATTTTTACCAATTTTTGATAAAATGGCCAAAAAGTGATTATTAGATGCTCATATTCCAAAGATCACTCTATGAAAATGATCGGATCCTACCTTACCTTGTGCACTACCCCTTTGGATGGTACAAAATGTAAACGTGCAAGTCTCACTGGATTAAGTATCCGAGACACAAGGTGGCTTATTCCTAAACACGGGATTCCCTATGTGACATTCTCTTTCTATGGTTTATGCATGATGCCATTTATTAAAGCGATATAAATATGTGACAAGTATGGCCTAAAGGACATAAATAATGCATCGAGGGGAAAAGGTCTAAAATGAAATGTACTTATTGAAAATTAAGTGCAATAACTGAAATTTAAACATGCGAGTTATCTAGTGGGTAAGTCACTAAAAGAGTGCCAAAGAGGCCTCTTATTGCTAAGGCATATGGATGCAAGCCAAGAAAACAAAAGAATGGTTAGTGCAATTGATAATATACATAACATATTGGGAGCAATTAAGAAAAGAAAATACAATAAAAACAAGTAAAAGGGGTGGAACCCCTTCCCTCGTGCCTAATGTGCTTAAAAGAGGGTGAGGCTAACTCTAACCTAGGAAAATTCTAACATGGATGCATGAGGCTGGGGTTCACTAATGCGACTAGACTCGATAAGGTTTAAAAGGTCCCCAAGCCTTCAGACCCAAAGGCCAAGGGTCATCACTCCCAAGGCCTTCGATCGGTGGCTCGAGTGATTCCTTAGGTAGCGCTATGGGCGCAGTGCACACCATCCGCCTACCCAAGGCAATCAATCCTAATCCTACAAGGCGGTGTGGGATAGCGCCCACGAAAATAAAATAAAATGAGATAACAGTAAGTAAACGTGCACGTATGAAGTGTTCCCTATTTTGAGAGAAAGGGTTGAGAACCACGCGAGGCTCTAAAGGTGACACACCCCCCCCCCAAATGCAATGCAAAGCACGAGATAAGTAAGTAAAACATACATCCAAACAACCAATCATACATTCGTGAGCGAGGAAGTAGTTTAATGCGTACGTGAGACAAAAGGTCCTAAAAATGGAAGATGCAACCCTAATATCCACATGTCATGCATAAAAAGGGTAGAAAAAGGAAACGAATGGCTAATTCAAATGCTTGGACCCACTTAGGAATTCCCCAGTGGAGTCGCCAAGTTGTCGCGCCCCACTTTTTGATATTGGCGTGTGAGTAGTGTGTGTGGTGTGTGTGAACGTGTGCAGAAGTGAAAGAAAAGACCGTGGGATTGTGAAATGCGACGGTTTTGGTCAAATAAAGTTCAAAAGGGTTTTTTGTATGAAAAATGGAGTCGCCACTTGGTATAGAGTTAGGGTGTACCAATTCACCCAAAAATGATTTTTTTAGTTTTTGAATGAAAAAGTAAACAAACCCTTTTTGAAAACTTTTAGGTCTACGTAACCAAAAAAGGGATCGGGGGTCACATTTGGTAAGGGAGAAGGCAAAGGCGGAGCCTAAGGCACTCCCTTACCCTAGCCAAAGCTAGTTGCGTGACTTAGCCCCACGTTTCCTAATTTTCTACCCAAGGTATGTATCGCATGTTGGATATGACTATATGAATGCAAAAACCTAGACCTAGGGGGATATGGGGGAAATTTCTCTTCAAAAGGTTGAGTGGTGCCAATCACATTAATTATGAAGCCCAATAATAATCCTTTGGAGAGGTCACACATAATCCTAAATGACGTAAAAATGAGTGGAATGCATGCCATGTGAAAATGTGAGTTTGTGTGAAATGAGAAAAGTAATAAAAATAATAGTGGGTAAGTGGAAGTATGCAAATGGATTTACAAAGTAAAATGAGTGAAGTAATAATGTGAAAATGTATGTGAGATAACATAAAGTGCATGTGTGCGAGTGATATTATAAAGTGTAAGTAGTCGAGTGAAAACGTGCAAGATTAAAGTAGTGTGAAGTGAGAATATGGAAAAAGGGTTAGAATATAAAGTAGAAGTGTATGTGATAGCGAATGAGTAAAATGCATGAATTCTATAGGAATGCATCAAGATGGGAACGGGGAGTCCTAACTTTGTGACTTTAATTTTCCCTTTGATTAGAAGGGAGAACTAGCGTGCTAAGGCTATTTTGTAGCCAAACTCGCTCGTTTCCCTTATCGAAAGGGGACACTCAAGCAAATGTACCGTATAACTAGCATGAGATGCAAAAATCCTAAAATGAGGGGAAAATGGGTTTGAGGAGCATGCCAAATGGTAAAAACTAAGGAAAATGCATGAAATGAAGTGAAACATGCAAGTATGGACTCACGTGAGAAATCTCTAAGGGTCTAGCGTTGGACTAGCCCATTCTATGAATTCTTACTAGCGTTGGACTAGTGGAAACGTACATTCATCCATCACATTCATTCATGGCTATGGAAAGCGAGTAGACATGTCAATCACCTATAAACACATAACACTTAGCATGCTCGACTAGATGCAAGAACCTAATTAAAGCAAGTAACACATAACACATAGGCATGCAAATCACGCAAGGCAAATGAAGTAAAGGAACCCCTAACTATTACACTTGGGGAGGCCCTATTACAATCTAAGGGAAAATGAATTAAAATAAATACCTAACTATTACAAATTTGGCATTCAAGTGCCTTTCAAATAATCAAATTGAACTAAAATAAATGTACAAAGCCCATAAAGTAAATAAATAAATAAATGAAATGAATAAAAACATCCAAGAGGCATACAATCAAGCATGTAAAGGCACATAAGGCACATAGAGTCAAATAAAGTAAGAAATAAGGGATTAGGGTGTACCTCCCTTGAATTGGCACTCCTAATGAGGAGAAATTATTTATTTGCCCTCCAAAATAATAAAAAAAGTCAAGGCATCATTTTAATCAAAAGATAATCATGAAATTGAATCAATTAAATCATATAGACAACCCACATTCAAAAAGTCAAAAGAATACAAGACTTGATTGCAAACATTGACAAAGTTTTGGGGTCACAATTAAAGAGAAATAAAGTTTAAGGACCCAATGGCAATTAAAGTAAGGACCTAATCGAAAGAAACTGAAAGTTTTGAGGGCCACAGTAGAGTTAAAGAAAAATACAGGGACTGATCTGCAAAATAGTTTTCTGGTTTCTTAATGGATCAGGTCACTTGGGCCTTTGTATTTATTTGTTTGGGCCTAAGACTCTCCCCAGCCCAACAGAAATCCAAGCAAAACAAATAGGCTAATCTAATATTCTGATCCTAAGAATGATCCAATTAAATCACAAACCCAATCCTAAAACCCAACCAAAAGTGTTGGGCTCTATCTTCCTAAACCCAAGTCAGAAACCCAACAACATAAACTAAATCCACTTCTTTGAGCCCAAACAAAATAACCCCTTAATCCAAAAACACTTATTTCACTGAACTCAACAAGATAAACAAATCCACAAAATTATTAACCCATAATTATGACCTAAATCAAGAATTTATCTATCCAAAAAATCACATAAAATATGCAAACAGAGGATTAAACTTAAAAGGGTAAAATTAGTTCAATTTTCCCAGATTTTGGGCCTCGGTGAACAAGAGGGAGACTTGAGGGATCAAAGTGTAATTTCCAGAGAGTTATTTCATACAAAGCTACGGAGAACTTCACTCATGCAATTTTACAGCTAAACACTATTTCTGCAACTTTTCTCATGCTTTTGAACTTCAACAAATTAGCGGGCAGATTCACAAACCTCCCAAACCAAAACCCAAGCCCAAACTATTACCAAACTCATCATTTCAAGATTCTATCATACATGCGGGAGGATGGCAGAACCAGAAATGATGAGGATTTCATGCAAACCAGAATTCAAACCAAGCTTTCTGCTAAGAAAGGTTCAGCAGCTAGGGAGGCTTTCTACAATAATTTTTCTGCTGCAAATTTTTATCAAAACTCAACTAAAATGCCTTAAACCTCTGCCGCAACTTCAAAACAAATCCACAAGATAAGGGCCTAAGATTCCAACCATAATCTTGCAATCAAGAAACAAACAAAAAAAACTCAACATTCATAGAAAACATCTCTCCAGGTTCTTGGATGGGGCAAATGGACAGATTTTATTCAAAAGGGCATAAATGAACAACAATGGCAAAGCTGCAAACATGTTCTACTAAAGGAAATCTGATACGAATCAAATCATTCACATGCAAAAACCACGAGCAAAGTGTAGAATTCTTTTGGAAAAACCCATACAAAGCCACGAGATTACTTTCTTTTGAACAACAAATACTCTTCGCAATTCTGATGTAAAAAATCTCATGCGGAGCTTCAAACAAGACCAACCAATCTATCAACAAACTTGCATGAATCACGCCTTGCGGCCAAACAGAGACAAATGAATAGAAGACTAGTAGTAAATAAAGCTTCGAACTGCAAATCTAAATCAATAAACCAGAAATTCATGCCAACCAAGACTTCTTGTGACTAAGCAAAACACCAAAAATTTTCAAACGTAAAGAAAGGAATTGGATGATTTAGCCGTTTTCTTCACACGAAGATGCAGACCAGTTATCTTTCAATTAGAATTTCCAATCAGGCATTTCATCGAACAGGTTGTAGGCATTAAAATCCTACCAGATTTTTGCTTAAATTGAAGCATAACTAACCCAGAAATTCGTCAGAAAACCAAGGATATTCAGTCCAATCAAGCAAGTAAAGCATGTATGTTCAAAATTGTGGACAACCAGTAGGCAATTACACTAGATGAAACCACGGCAGTTCCATTTCAAAAGCTTGAGAAGAACTGAAATTTAAAGAGAAAAACTTACAGGGCTCTTGCTCGGGATATTCTGCAGGCAATGACGGTGGAGGCGAGATACACGACGATCTCTTCGACGGCAGATTTGGCAAGAAAAATGTCACAGTCAGCAGCGGATTGCTGGAGAGCTTGGAGGAGAGCTCCGGGCTGGCGGAAAGCATCGTTGGAGCAGAGGTCCGCTTGGGATCTCCGTGAATAGTCTAATAATGAACCTTGCACGATGCTGAAGCAACAATAAAGAGCGGATGATGATTCATATGTATGAAAATCAGTTCTGCCCATGCTGCAAAAACGCGCTGGTACCATTTGCATCTTCGCTCTGTTCCTCCTTCTCAGCCGCAAACCTCTTCATCCACCGCCTTCCTTTCTTTCTCTGTTTCTTGTTGTTTTTCTTTACAGCCTTGCTCTTGCGGTTTCTTCCTCAATTTTTCCCCGCCGCCTCCTCTGTTTTTCCTTTTCTTGATTCTCCGTTTCAGCCGGAACATTTTCTAATCCCTCGCCGCCCTTAATTTTTCCTCCTTAGCTCTATCTGTCCGCCTCTGTTTTTCTGGTTCCTCACCTTACACCCTCTATCCCTCAGCCGCCATTCCTCTTTTCCCTTTCTGTCTCTCTCGTTTTGCCTCTCGACAATTTCCCCAAATTTCCAGATTCAATCCCCCCTCCTTTGTCCTTGTTCTATTTCATTTTTAACTCCAAAAGCCTGCTCTGTTTGCCCTTTGTTCGCCGCCTCCCTGTTTTCTTCTTTTGCCCTTAGCCGACTTCCCTTTCATCCGTTGCAGTTTTTCTTTTTTCTTCTCTAGTCCCCCGTCCCCTCTCTCTCTATCCCCCCTGTTTTTTTCTTTTTGGCCCTGACCCTCTGCTTTCTTTTTTTGCCTCCCTGAAGCCTTCACTATTTTCCTCCTTTTTTGTTTCTGCTATTCTTTTTCCGTTCCCCCCCGTAGCTTGTTTCTTCTTTTTCCTTTTTTTTTGTTTCAAAAATTCCCTAAGCCCACCAAGTGTCCTTGACACCTACCCCTCTATACACTTGTCCTATAATTCCTTAGACACTTGTCTAATGATTATTTTGTACACTTGTCCAACATGCACACTTCCACCTATCCACACATTTTTCCTTTCTTTTTCATTTTCATTTTTCTTCAAAAATTAATTAAAAATAAATTAACAATTTTCAAACCAAATTTTAAGAGAATTAAAGCCACTTTTAACATCTTACAAAATGAAAATGAAGAATCTAACTCAATTAATAAATAAATAAATAATGATAAAAATGAAATTAAAAATAATAAAAATTTGGTGTCTACACCTGTGTATCGGCTCGACCATCTCCTACAATGCCAAAAAGAACACTATTAGTAATGATTTCCTCCTCTCCAAGGTACACAGATCTTTTCAAGTCTAATCTGCTACTTGCTACTGATCATTTTCTTAACAGGTTCTATCTCATAGTGTTATTCATAACCTAGGTTTTGATACCACTAAGAATGTCACACCTTTAACCTGCACGCGCCAGTCATGTGACATCCGCCATATTCTCAAGTCCCGCTCAAGAATACAAAACAACATTAAACTTGACTAAACTTAGAAAGTACTGAATAGTATAACTAAATAAAGTGCGGTACAAATCTTAAATGAATGGTAGTCAATGTGTATCCAATAAGTTTGTACATTTATTCTCTGGTTGAAACAACGGGAAGAGAAATTTAATAAAACTAGAAGCTACAAGTAGTTAGATTGCTAATCTTATCCACTTAGAGCTCATAAAAATTGTCCTCAGTGTTTTCTACGTAAATCAACTCATACTCTTCAGAATCTACAAAAATGGTAAAAATTGGGTTGAGCGACAAATCATTCAGTAGGTAGTACCTGCCCCTCTGTTGGACCATGCAACCATAGCTTTACATATACATATATATATATATATACATAAATCAAATTGTTTGCACATCATTCACATCCACAATCATTGAAAATAACGTTATTTATAAAACAATCAGTAATAATGAGTGACGCAACGATTGATAAACATCTTATGCATAACTATTCATGAAAGTTATAAAGTCAAATCATTTCATATCAACTCATAACAAGTACATACAATAACTGGTTTCTGAATGCTCAATCTAGAGATTAAACCTTCTAGGTGGACGACCAATAGATTTCATGACTACCAATTGGTCTCATTACATACATGGGTCAATCGGACTGACTCTATACCGAACTACCATGACCTTGTCAATTGGGCGGATTCTATACCAAACTACCATGACTATTAGGTAGGATTATAACCCCTACTATATATTCTATGACTGTTTTAAACTTTACTTGACATAAATTCATTTCACACATCACATGTATAGTTCTTTGATTTCATAAAAGATACCACTCATTTGGTATATAATAACATATCAAAATGTTTCAAATAAGTCACATGGTCTATCTTTGTATAGCAAAAATAGAACTTGTATAAATATTCAAGTTAATCATTTTAATCAAGTACATTTCAAGTTAACACATCAAAATATGATTAATAATAAAAATTTCACTTTGAACTTTTTAAATCTCAGAAGGGTAAGTACCAGCTACCTTTGTCTGGCTGTTCGAGTGGAACTAACTTAGGCCTTTTAAACTTGTGTCATACCTATCAAATGCATATATTTCCTAATTAGTTGATATTTCTTATATATGTATATATATACAAAGTCTGAGCAAGTTTAAAATTCATGTCTAGACCATTATATGAATTCTAGCAGAGTTTTCCTAAATTAGAAAGTTTTCATTTTTGAAAAGCTTCCTAAATTGGAAAGTTTCCATTTTTGGAAGGTTTCTTAATTTGGAAAGTTCCTTTTTCTCGCATAAAGTTTGCTAATTTAGAAATAATAATTCGTAATCATATTTATTATCTTGACCATTATACGTATTTATATATATTTATTATTATTTTAGTAGTATCCATTATTATTAGTATTGTTATTGTCCTTGTCATCATTATTTTATTTTATTATTATTTATATATATTTGTTAATTAGTTACTATTATCTTTTGCTTCACTTCCATTGTTGCGCATGTGTAAGTGTTATTATTATATATGTATATATGTATATATATATTGATTTATTATTATAATTATTGTTTTAGTTTATTCTACTTGTATTTATATTTTCATTTTATTTTCGTTTATATCTTTAATTTATTTCATCTATACCTATATTGTTATTATTTTAAGCATTTAAAAGAAATCTAAGACCTATCTTATATTGTATAACTTGATCTACTAATGGTAGATTAAAATGTCTTAAACTTCTACTTAAATATTTTAGACCTAATTAAATAAGCGTAAGTTTGATTGACTAAGTCTTTTAAACCCCACACTTACTTTAGGTTGGGTCTTGAAGTTTAATTCTCATGTTAGTCCATAAAAAATTGGGCTAGTTATGCCTAAAATTTAACTATTGGACATTCACTAAACCCATACTATATTTTTGGCCCCAGAGATACTTGGCTTTTTTTTTCAAATTCTATTATTATTATTATGATTTTTATTATTTCTAATAATTGTTTTTCCTTCTATTGGCCGCCCTTCCGGCTAGTTAAGAGAGAAGGGTGTGATGACCCTCCTTTGCTTTTCCTTTTTTTTTCTCCTTTGGTATGCCTTTCGGCCAACATTTCTTATTTGGTCAATGTAACCTTTCTACTTGGCTAATGCCACCAGTGCTTGCCGGCTACCTTTGCCTGGCTTTTTTTTTTTTTTTTTAAGCTTCAGCAACGCAGAACCACAATAGCAGTGGCAACTTCAGCAACGCACAACCACAATAGCAGTGGCGACCAGCCATTGCTTTCCCCATGTAGACTCCAAAATCTTATTTTAATTGTATTTTATTTTATTTTAGTTACCTAAGTTTATAAAATGATAGTTAGTTTTTTATTTATTTTAGTAAATTAGATTCATCATTTTCTTTTTTTTTTAAAATATTTTTGCATTAAATTTCCAGAAAATTCTCACAAAAATTAACCTTTTTTAATCTTTGCAAGTTCACGTGTTTTGTAAATAAAATCACAAAAAGGAATTCAATGTTTTCTTTACTTTAAATTTGCCTTAGTAAGTAAAAAGTAAGTAAAAAAGTAAGAAAAATAGAATAAAAAGAAATTAAAAAAGAGCAAAAGATAGTTAGGTGAAAGACATGCAAATGAGCCATGTGATTTTGGTCTTTTGCACACCACAACATTCAAAAGATAGGTGGTAAGGACAGGTGGAAGATGGGGGAAAAATCTGGAACAAAAGGGTGAAAATCTAGAACAAAGGAAAAAAGAGGGTTTCGGCCAAGTAAAAAAGAAAACAAGGGGGTTTTGTGGTAGGAGGGAAAAGATCTGAGGAGCAGGGAAAGAAAGGAAAAACTGAGAAAGAAATAAGAGAGAATTGGGGAGAGCAAGGAAGGGAGAGAGAGGTTGCAGAGAGAGAGAGAGAGAGGAAAAACGAGAGAAACGGGGAGTAAAAAAAAAAAGCAAGAAGGAAAGGAAGAAAAAAGGTTTCGGGGAAGAAAGAAAGGGAGAAGAGAAAGAAAAGAGAGGGGAGGATCTAGGGGATAATCGGGAAGAGAAGCAGAAAGGAAAACGAAAGAAAGAGGGAGAAAGAGAGATCAGAAAGACAACAAAAAGAAAAGAAGAAAAGCGGTAGAATTTATAGGAAAAAGGGCTGATTTTCAGCCATCTTGTGGCGAAATTATCTCGTTCATTTTAGCTTGATTCCGGTAGTTTCTGTTTCTGTGAACACTAGGTAATTAGCAGAAGGAGTTTTGTTCAGATTATTTTTGCAAATAACATTGAGAGGGCTCCCGAATTCAGCCCCAAATCCCGCTACTTGGTTTCATTGGTGCGGGTTCGAAGCCGCAACGAAGCAATTCCAGCAGCTTTTTCACGCATTTCTTGTCCTGATTTCGATCCAAAAAGCTACATCAGGTACTCCCCTAGATTGATGTCTTAGTTCCTTTCATCTTCATTCATTGTTGGGTCGTGATCTTGAGTTTCTGGTCATTGTTGCTGTTTGCTCTTGCTGTTTCTATTCCTGAGTAGTGGGATGAAGATTCCCCCATGTTGGTGTTATGGACCAGAAACCAGAGAAGCCAGAACTATTGCAGAAAACAGAAAGGACAAGCTCAAGCAAGGAACTAATTAATCAATGAATCAATGTAACAGTAATCGTATGAATCTGATTCTTCATTAATAGAATTTGGTGAACAAATACAAGAACAGAAATGATGGTTCTAGCTGAGTAGGGGTAAGAATCGAAGGAAAATTGGGAGGGAAAAATGAGGATTGCTCCTCAAACAAACTCTGATGAATCTAGACAAAATGAATTCAAAAGCTGCTTTACTTGAGCAGAGAAGCCTGCTTATAAAGCTAACGAATCCTAACAGATTACTAACTGAGCCAATAAAAACAATACACGTGTTGAATTATATCTGCAAGTTGCCGCTCCTGAGGTTCTGTTAGAACAACTGAAACCCAGGAAAAGCGTGATCTGTTGGCCACGCTATAGACAACCTCTCTGTCCAATGTCCACGCCTTCAGCTCCTTAACATCCACGCCTTCATGTTCCTTCTACCTTGTTTCTGCTTACTCATGCCTTTTGTATTTGTTTTGCCTAGTGATCGCGTCTTTCTACTTCTGACATTCACGCCTTCATGGTTCCTGCTTCCTAAGTCATGTTTTTATCTTTAGTTAGTTTGTTCACTTCATTACAATACCTCCCCCTTGCAACAACCTTGTCCTCAAGGTTGGAATTGAGGAAATTTCTCCCTAATCTGTACAGCATCCTCCCAGGTTGCATCTGCTGGTTCAGTTCCCCACCATTGAATTAACCATTGTGTGACAGCAGTGTTCCCCCTCTTGATCGTTCTCCTGCCTAGTAAGGATTCTGGTTCCACTCGAATGAGCCCTCTGTCATCAGTGTCTGGCAGTTGTAGTATAGGAGCAGTCTTATCTCCTAGTTTCTTCTTTAGCAAGGATACATGAAAGACAGGGTGTATCCTGGATTGAGAAGGCAGCTTAAGCTTGTAAGCAACTTTTCCAATCTTCTCCTCTATGAGGTAGGGGCCAAAATACTTGGCAAATAACTTGGTATTGTTCCTGACCATCACAGTGGATTGTCTGTAAGGCTGTAACCTTAAGTACACCCACTCACCTACTTGGAATTCCCTCTCACTCCTGTGTATATCAGCATATTTCTTCATCCTCTCCTGAGCAGTCTTCAGATTATGCTGCAATAGCTCATCCATCTGTCTCCTGTCCTTAATATAGTCACCCACAGTGGCTACTTTGGCTTGTTCATAGGGGCCAAGAGCTAGTTGTGGAGGCTTGGATCCATACAAAGCCTCAAAGGGAGTCATCTGTATAGTAGTGTGGTAGGTAGTGTTGTACCACCACTCAGCCAAGGAAAGCCATGTGTTCCACCTCTTAGGTTCCAGGTGTGTCATACACCTGAGATGCATTTCCAATACTTGGTTGACTCTCTCTGTTTGGCCATCTGTTTGAGGATGGTAGGCTGTACTCAGGTTCAATCCTACCCCCAGCAGTGTGAACAGCTCTGTCCAGAATTGGCTGATGAAAATCTTATCTCTGTCTGAGATCATGCTCTGAGGGATGCCGTGTAGCTTACAGACATGGTCCAGAAAAATCCTAGCTACATTTGTGGCCTCAAAGGGGTGAGCTAAACTTATGAAGTGGGCATACTTGGTAAACCTGTCTACTACCACCAGGATAGTGTCCTTCCCCTCAGACTTGGGTAACCCCTCTATAAAATCGATGGTAACATGACTTCAAGAGTGCTGTGGAGTAGGGAGTGGTTGGAGTAGGCCTGGGTATGCCACACGTTCATCTTTACATTTCCTGCAGGTATCACATTGCAATACTACTGTTTTGATCTCTCTGAACATGCCTGGCCAATAGAATAATTGTTTAGCTCTCATCCAGCTGGCCTGGATGCCTGAATGTCCACCTAGCTGTGAGTCGTGCAGAGCAGTGATGAGTGTCTTCCTTATTTCTCCTCCCTTCCCAACCACAACTCTCCCTTTATACCTCAGAATCCCACTCTGATAGCTATAATCTGAAGCCTGTCCTGGAAATGCTAAGATTCCTCTGATGAGGTCCTGAGCCCAGTCATCTCCTAGATAGCTCTCCATCACCTCTCTCATCCATTCAGGTATAACTGTGGTAGTTGTTGCACACTCAGCTTCTTCCCTTCCTATTCTGGAGAGGGCATCAGCTACCACATTCTCCTTTCCTTTTTTGTAGCATATCTCATAGCTTAGTCCCATCAGTTTAGTTAGCCATTTCTGTTGGAGGGGGGTGGTGATTCTCTGCTCCAGCAGGTATTTTAGACTTTGGTGGTCAGTGTTGATGACAAAATGATGGCCCTCCAGGTAGTGTCTCCACTTAGTGACTGCTGTGACTAAGGCCAGTAGTTCCTTCTCATAAATTGATAGTCCCAAGTTCTTCTGTCCCAAGCTTTAATTAAGAAAGGCCAATGGTCTCTTATTCTGCATTAGCACAGCTCCTATTCCCCCATAGCAGGCATCAGTTTCTACTATAAAGGATTGAGTGAAGTCTGGAAGAGCTAGTACAGGGGTGCTGCACATAGCTATTTTAAGTTTCTGAAAAGCATCCTCAGCCTCCTCTTCCCAGTGGAATCCATCCTTCTTGAGGTGGGTGGTTAGGGGTTTGGCAATAGCATCATATCCCTTGGCAAATTTTCTGTAGTACCCTGTCAGTCCTAGGAATCCCTTCAGCTGTTTGGTGTTCCTTGGTCTTGGCCACTGCATCATGTTGTCAATCTTTCTGGGGTCAGCTCTCACTCCATCTGCTGAGATGATATGGCCTAGATATTCCACCTGCTTCTGAGCAAAGGAGCACTTGCTCTCCTTAGCATAGAGTTGGTGTTGCCTTAGGATTTCAAAGAGTTCAGTAACATGCTGGACATGTTCCTCCAGTGTATGGCTGTAGATTAGTATGTCATAAAAAAATACCAATACATGCTTCCTTAGTTGTTTCTGGAATACCTGGTTCATCAATCCTTGGAAGGTTGCAGGTGCATTGGTCAGTCCAAATGGCATGACTTTGAATTCGTACAGTCCTTGGTGTGTTCTGAAAGCTGTTTTTGGAATATCTTCTTATCTTACTCTTATCTGGAAGTATCCTGCTCTGAGGTCGATTTTGGTGAAATACTTGGAACCATGCAATTCATCCAGCAGTTCATGAATAAGGGGCATAGGGAACTTGTTTTTCACTGTCAGGTCATTTAGCTGTCTGTAGTCCACACAAAACCTCCATGATCCATCCTTTTTCTTGACTAGCAGCACTGGTGAAGCAAAGGGGCTGCTACTGAACTGGATGATCCCAGAGTGTAGCATTTCCTACACTAGTTTCTCAATCTCTGTCTTCTGAATATAGGGACACCTGTATGGCCTGATCTGGAATGGCTTTGCTCCCTCCTTGAGTGTGATGCAGTGATCCTGGCTCCTTGCAGGGGGTAATCCCTGTGGTTCCTGGAATATATCTGCAAAGTCCTGTAGTAGCTTCTCCATAATTGGTGGGATTGGTTCCTAATCTGATTCCCTGTCCTCCACTGCATTTACCTGTGCCATGATCCCATATGTTTGCTTCCTGGTCCACTTATGCAGTCTACTCCCCCTTATCAGTTTCAGTTGTATGGTATTGTCCTCTCCCTTCAGCTCTACCTGCTGTTTCCCTGTCCTGAACTTCATGCTTAGTCTTTTAAAGTCAAACTCCATTGGACTGTTCCTGGCTAGCCAATCTACTCCTAGTATCATATCACATCCTCCCAGCCTCAATGTATTGAACTGATGTTGGAATTCATAGCCCTGCATCTTCCATACTATAGGCTTGGCAATGCTTCTGGACTGCAGTTTCTCCCCATTTGCCACTCTAACTGATAGAGTCTCCTTCTTTGTTACTAGTTTCAGGCTTCTAGCCAATTGTTCATCGATAAAACAATGTGTACTACCACTGTCAACTAGTGCAGTAATGGCCCTTCCCTGAATCATCCCCTTAATCCTAATGGTTTTGTGTTCAGTTTCCCCAGCCAAGGCATGGATAGATATCTCCATGAGTTCATTCTCTAACTCTCCACCAATGCAGTCGCAGAATATATCAGCTTCATCATTCTTCTCCCCCTCTCCCACAATTCCTGGCATCTCCTCTTCTTCCATAATCAACAGGTTTAAATGGGATTGTTTACATACATGCCCCAATGTATATGGTTCAGCACATTTGAAGCAAAGACCTCTTTCTCTTCTATGGTTGAGTTCTACTGGTAAGTTTTTTGAACTGGCTCTGAGGATTGGGGTGGATACTGTAGGTTTTGGGGTTGATGGGGATCTGTTTGTCAAGTAGTTTGGGGTAGTTTGAAGTTTTGTCAGGGAGTTTTGGGTGGTATGGGACTTTTAGCAGGGGTTTCTGGTAGCTGGGGCTATAGGAAGGGGTCTTGTGGATTTTCTGTAATGCTCTCAGGTTCCTCTCCTGCAGTTTGGTAGCTTCTACAGCATCCGCCAGTGTTTTAGGCTTGGCAAGTTTTACCATAGTTACTATTTCTTCTTTTAATCCACTCAGAAAACATGTTTTGTAATAGCAATCTTGCTGATGAGGAAGGGAAGGCATTACTAGGGCTTTGAGCATTTCGAATTTCTCCAGGTAGTCAGCTACTGAACCTGTCTGCATCAATTTGTTGAACTCTTCTATGGCTTCCTCAGGGGAGCCATCTCCAAACCTCTCGCATAGTGCATTGCAGAGCTCCTCCCATGGAATATCCTCCCTTCCATTGAATACACCATGGAACCAGATATCTGCCTTATCCCTGAAATAGAGTTCTGCAACCTCAGACTTTATGTCCTCCTCTACTCCATTGATTTTGAAGTACTTATTGGCCTTCCTGATCCATTCCCTAGGATTTTCCCCAGTGAATGATGGCAGGTCCACCTTAGGTAGCCTAGTGAAAGTCCTGTGTCCCTGAGATTCAGATCTATCCATAGCTCCTTACTGCTCCTCCTTCCTCCTGTTGTCCTCCTTATGCACCAAACTTGACTCTGAGCTGTTGCCTTCTACATCCTTCCCTTTGTCGTTTAACCTTGCTAACATTTGTGCCATCATGTTCATCATACCTTCATACTTCTGATCCAGGTTTTTGAGTGCCTTTTCAGTACTCTCTTGCCTGTGCTCCATGATCCTGACAGCTTGCTCTAATCCATCACTCCTGTTAGCAAAAGTTCTAACTACACTTCCTAGTTCAGTGATCTCCTTCCTCGTCTCATCCTGGCCTTTAGTCATTTTCCCAATGGCTCGTAGCTAGCTCTGATACCACTGTTATGGACCAGAAACCAGAGAAGCCAGAACTATTGCAGAAAACAGAAAGGACAAGCTCAAGCAAGGAACTAATTAATCAATGAATCAATGTAACAGTAATCGTATGAATCTGATTCTTCATTAATAGAATTTGGTGAACAAATACAAGAACAGAAATGATGGTTCTAGCTGAGTAGGGGTAAGAATCGAAGGAAAATTGGGAGGGAAAAATGAGGATTGTTCCTCAAACAAACTTTGATGAATCTAGACAAAATGAATTCAAAAGCTGCTTTACTTGAGCAGAGAAGCCTGCTTATAAAGCTAACGAATCCTAACAGATTACTAACTGAGCCAATAAAAACAATACACGTGTTGAATTATATCTGCAAGTTGCATCTGCAAGTTGCCGCTCCTGAGGTTCTGTTAGAACAACTGAAACCCAGGTCCGTTGGCCATGCTATAGACAACCTCTCTGTCCAATGTCCACGCCTTCAGCTCCTTAGCATCCACGCCTTCATGTTCCTACTACCTTGTTTCTGCTTACTCACGCCTTTTGTATTTGTTTTGCCTAGTGATCGCGCCTTTCTACTTCTGACATTCACGCCTTCATGGTTCCTGCTTCCTAAGTCATGTTTTTATCTTTAGTTAGTTTGTTCACTTCATTACAGTTGGCTTGTGATTAAATGTGATGTTTGAATAAAGTAGACTTGGATGTTGTTCGGGGTTCATTATTTTCTTATTTTGCTTCTGGACTTGCATATTTGGTAGAATTTCTTGCCGAAAAATGAAGACCCAGAAAGAAGTTGCAGAAAGCTTCTGAGATTGCAAAAGTGTGATTTCGAAGCTTGCCTGGATAGTTTCCAAAAATTTCATTTTGATCCCCTAACTTTTACCTAATTTCACTATGGCTCAAAACCTTCTGAAATTAAACCGATTTTGCCCTTTTAACTTTATTTTTTTTCATGTTTTTTAGTGATTCATTGGTAGATTAATTCTGGAATTTAGAATATATTTAGGATTAAATATTTTTAGTTGATTTTTAGCTTGTTGGGTTTTATAAGACGAGTTATATATTTCGGTAATATTTTCGTTTGGGTTTAGTAAGTGGATTTTTTATTTATCTTTGTGAGTTCTAGCATAAGGTGGGTAGGCTTTATTTAGAGCCCTTAATTTAATTTTTTCTTTAATATTTGACCCCTGAAATTTTGTAATAATAATTTGACCTCCAGAACTTTTATAATTTTTTCAATTAGGACCTTGCTTGTTTTAATTTCTTAAATATATGTTGTTTATCTTCTTTAATTAGTAATTATGCTTCATTTAAATGCTCTAATTGATAAATTTCATGATTATTTTCATTTCTTTACATGTTATTGCTTTTATTTGTTAATTAAATTGGTTACTTGATGATTTTTGTTAATTTTGGAGTTAAATAGGGCAAATCCATTTCCCCATTAGCTACTACTTCAAAGGGAGGTATCCTCTTATGTTATTTTTAAATGCTCTTATGTGCTCCTATGTGATTTTATGTGTGTAATTGCATATATTTTGAATGTTTTATTTTATTTTATTTATTTAATCACTTTATTTGTTTTTAATTTTGTATATTTATTTTAATTTAATTTTTGATTATTTGAGTGGCATTTAAATGCCAAATTGTAATAGATAGGGGGTTCAAGACATGTATTTAGCTAGTTTTTGTAATAGATAAGATTTAATTCTTGTTAAAAATGTATTTAGTTAGACAAGTATAATGGTTATATTATTATTTTATTCTCCCCCTAGATTGTAGTTAAGACGCCGAATGTAATAGATAGGTTTCTATTTGCTTTTATTTGTTTGTGTATTTTCATGCTTGTGTGTTTACATGTTTATTCGCTTTCTTAGGGTCTTTGCATCTAGATATCATGCTTATGTGCTATGTGCTTTATGTGCTTTATGTGTTTACTTGATTTTATTATGTTTTATATGATTTGTTTAGTTATAATAAATGCGACGTAACTACACTAGTCCAACGCTAGTTGTGGTCTTTCTCTCCGATTTTTACTAGTTCAACACTAGTGAATGCTTGGGCTAGTTTAACGCTAGACCCTTAGGGACCGTCTGCACGCTAGAATCACATGCTTGCATGACAATCACTATATTTCATGCATATTTTCGACTCTTTTAAGGATATTTACCATTTTTGCATGATATTTCCTCTATATGTATATCCCTTATCCTTATGTGTGAAACATGACATTTAGACTTGTATTTCATTTAAGAAAAATTAGAAATAGGTTAGTGCATTTTGCTTGACTAGATTAGGAGAGTGCCTTTTGAATATGGAATATGGAATATGGACGAGTATGGCTTCGTAGCCTTAGCATTCTCGTATTCCCTCTATAAAAGGGAAAATTGAGTCACGAACCTTAGCCCTCGTATCCGTTATGTTGCACCCCTTTCTTTTAGGTCACATATATTTGTATATTATAATTTTTCTATTTTTTCCAAATCTCATTATTGCATATTTGTGACCTCTTCAAAGAATCACTTTTGAGTGTCGCAATTAATGTGATTTGCACCAACTAAAATTCGAAAAGACATATTGACCCTTTCGATAGTCATTAGGTCTAGGTTTGCATTCATATAGTAACATTCAAGTGTGATAAGTTTTTAGGTTAAATTAAGAAAATTTTTGGATTAAATCACGTAACTAGCCTTGACTAGATTGAAAGGGTGCCTTGGATTTTATCCTTGCCTTCCCTTTCTTCAACCGTGATTTCTGAGCACTTTTCTCTTGATTTTCGAAGACTTGAAGTCGTTCAAAAATGGTTTTCTCTATTTTTTATTTAAAAATTCATTTTCAGGTGATTTGGTACACCTTAATTTAATACCAAGTGACGACTCCTATTTTTCTTAAAAACTCTTTTTAGACTATTATTTTGGGTCAAAATCGTCGCACTTTTAAGTCCCATTTTAGGCCCTTTTTCTTTATTTATTCTCTAAAAATAAAAAACTCATTTTCACTTAAAATTAATCAAATATTCATTTTTATAACTTGTAATTTTATTTTTCAAAAAAATGGGGTGCGACACCCCCTTTTCTTTTTTTAGCTTCAGCAACGCACAACCACAACACTAGTGGTGACTTGCCGTTGCTCTCCCCCTTTTCTGTTTTTTATTTTTCCAAAACGTCCCAACAGATTTGGGTAGACCCTATTTATCCCATATTTAAAATTTAATACCCTATTCCTCCTAACCTAGTTATGAATCCTTCTAAATCTCGCATACAAGCCTATATATATATATATATATATATATATAACATAACATATATATCCATAAAGTCTTCAAAATAATTTATGAAACTAATAAGACTTAAAAGAAAAGTTTTAATGTGAGTTTGAGACATACAAGTTTAGGTGCCTAGTTGTCTGCTTGATTGATAGTGACATCTTCTTCTCCTTCTCTACTCGACGATAATGAGAAATAAGAGTATCATGGTTTCTTTAAGCCCTTAGACAGGTATTTTAGTTCCCTAATACTACCCACTACCTAGTAGTTTAGATAAGAGTTTTAATTTGTTGTGAACTCTTATCCTATCTTATCTCTTTCCTAACCCCCAATTAATCCTTTAACCTATCCTACAAATATTTTTACTTTTACTCATGGCAAATTACCATTTAATTAATTAAGCAAAATAAAAATTGAGAAGAAATGTGAGTTTTAAAGTAAATGTGTGAAAAAGTGAGTTCTAATTACTGGGTTTAGATTGGCATTATGGGAAACAGAGGAAAGGTAAGGATCAGTTAGGCCAAAAGGAGCTGCCAGAATCGGTGGAAGAGGGGAAATACATTGTTGATAATAGGTTTCAAAGAGTGGGGCATTTCAATCGCTAAATGTGTATTGCTAAAGACATTCCCTCAGATATGTAGCACGCCAATTCTCGTCCTTACGCTGGTTTACGGCTGTTACTTCTTTGAGAATTTCATCCCGTTGATGGGTGCTCCAATTGATACCATAATATTTCTTGAAGGCTACAATTTTTACTTTATGTTTACCATTGGTTGGGGTCGATTGACATTTGCTTTTGCTTGGACAGCAAGAGGGAATAGAATAGATAGTAAGTCATCATTGTTTTTGGACAAATGATTTGTGTAATCAATCAGTTAAGAGAAGAAAATTGGAAGATGCAAGCTCAAATGATGAAAAAGGTAGGAGATTGAATGACTCAAGAGCTGGCACTTTGGCTTATAGAAAGCCTTGAAATCGGCGGCATCCTCAAAGTTAACATTGGTGGTCACTGGTGAATTCAATAGTTAAGTGGCAAAGGCTAGAATGGCTTGGCTGAGGCTAAATTGTCGGGCCATGAATTTGGAAGAATGCAGTTCAACACCGACTCTCACTGTCTTAATACTCGCGGGTGGTATGTGATCATACACATAGTCAAGGCGCTGACTTACTAAATATGATTTCCATACTTCATTCCATTCAGTTTGCTCATTGGATACAAATTGGTATGATTGGGAGTTAATGCAAACTAGGAAGGGGAGAATTGGTTGTTCCAGACCACGTCAAAACAGGGACCAGTGCTGATCGGATCCTCATAGAAAATATGGAGGTAATTCTAAAACTTTAGTGAGCATGGTTGTGGATTACAGAAGTGGTTGTCTAGGATACAGATATTGCCGATTAGAATAACGCCGATCGGATGTACCATTGGAAGATAGCTCTGTAACCAGACTTGCACGAACCATATTGGTCCCCTCACTATTTGAAGAGTCTGGAATCCAAACAGGTACAATAGATGCGGCATAGAATAGCAGGGGTGAGGGCCAAGTGAATGCCTCTTGACAAGGGAATAGTCACATGATAAAACTCTTGGGTGATTTGAAGTGCTGATGTGCTGAACATGTAATGGCATAGCCAAAAAATCAAGAAATCAATGTGTTCATTGTCAGAGGCGGGAGATGTTTCATATGGATTAAAAGCGGAATCTAGAAAGCGGCCGTAGGATTTGCCCTCTTTATTGGTAGGGCCAAAATTTTCGGAACCCTTGCCATCAATAGATTGAAGTCCATGGTTGTGCCATAGGAAGGCAATTGTGATGGCACTAATACCCATTATTGTAGGGGTCATCAAACCACAGGTAAATAGGAAAGTATTACGGGAGGTGCTCTAGAAGCATCGAGCTGCAGCAAATAGATCATAGTTGGGAAGAAATGGAGACTTGCAGAGTTTGATAGCATTAAAGATGCTGATTTCTCACCAAGTTGCTTCGAAATGAGCTTGAAGGCGATCAGCCATTGGGTAAAGCAACCATGAATATCGCATTTTTCATTTCTCCAAAACCTTTGAAGATGTTGGCGGTGTCAAGCATGAGGGTTTCATGTGTAGGTTGTGTTGTGTCTTGTTTGACAGGGATTTGGGCAACTAAAGTTTCATTGTAAGAAATGTAAAAGGGCCCTAAGGTAAGAGAGGGGTACAACGAAGAGATCAGCACTTGATCTAAGGCTTTGGAGCCGGCAGATACAGGAGGAGTTGCCCCAATACTGGCGGTAGCCATGGATGCTTAGCAGAAATCAGTAAAGGAGATGCGAGGTTTGGGATTTGGAGGATGAAAGGAAAGCAGATTATAAAGGAGATGAAGTGAAATTGTCTGCGGATAGGAAAGAGAGGGGACATAGAGTCCGAGCGAGAAGAGAATTCTTTTGAAATTCAAAAGAAACAAACCAGATAAGGATTGTTATTGATAAATTCGAGGAGTATTAATGAGTACTGAGTGTAGGTTGAGTGAGCTAGTGAGAAAATCTTTTCAAATTCCAAGGGGCATCTTGAAAGATGGAAATGATCACTCGGTAGATGACAGTCATAAAGAACTTTGATTGAAGGCAATTAGAGCAATTAAGATGGATAGTGAAGAGTTAAATCAAACACGCTATCGGCAAGTTAAATGCTGATAAAGTATTTGAGGAGGGCATCTGTTTGGGTAATATTCATCCAATATCGGTTAGAAAGGTGTTGATTAAAGATAAAGAAATATAGCTATGTAATGGCTTGATAAAAAAAAAAAAGCAGTGTTGTAGCGTAGTCAGTTGCATATACAGTAAGCCGATCTGCAATTGGTGTAATAAACAGACATGTAGAGGGCCTGCAAATTGTAAGGAGTTGGCTGCAGTGATTCAAGGGCTGCAAGATAAGTAGCGCTTACAAATCAGCAACCTGGAGTATATCAGTAATGAAGCCGGATCAAGACTGATAGGTATGAGGAGTGAAGATTCCATATGAGATCAGTGATGATAGCTAATATTTACATCCTCATCAGTGCATACAAATGTGTACTAGCACATAGGGGTGGCAATGGGGTAGGGTGGGGCGAGGGATCCTACCCCGTCCCCCGCGCCATTGCCTATTAATTATCCCGTCCCCCGCCCAGCCCAGCTTCCCCCGCAGGATTAAAAAAAATTATTATATAATTTACTATAATTAAATTTGAGCAGATAATCAAGTACTAAAATATCAACACATCATTAAATTATTATTCATTGTAATTTCACAATTGAAACTCATAAAAATAATTAAACAAAAGTTATTTGAATACAATCTAATATGATAAAAAAATATAACTAAAATAATCAAGTTTTCACTTTTGATACAAATTCAATCACTAAATTATTATTGTATTTTTTAAAAAAAAAACATTATTGTATTAAATGTAGTTAGGAATTTAACATAAATGTATTAATAAATTTAGTATAAATAATTAATAATTTTTATTAATAAACATATATAATTAGTAGTATAATTAATAATATTATTATATATATAATTATGTACATATATATATGTGTGTGTTTTTTTTGTTTCAAACGGGTGGCGGGGCGAGAGTTGGACCGGGGGAATATACCCCCGTCCCTTGCCCAGTTTCTAAACAAGGGGAGAAAATTCCCCCCGCCCCAACCCTCACCCTGACCCCCGCTCCAATAGTCCCCCGCGGGGCACCCATTGCCAGCCCTACTAGCACCTGTTCATCGATAGAAATAGAGCTGACAATGGCAGTTAGAGAGGAGCTATGTGTATTGGCTCACATCCCTACAAATTAGGGATGAGGTGGTTACGTGAGCCCCAAAAATATAGGAGTAGGCAGTTATCACAACCCATATTTGGAGACCAATATTGCTAACATAGAGCATTACATGGGGATTAGAGGAAGTTGGACTGCTGATTTTGAGAGGGAAAATTCACATCTATAAATACCTAGAGATACATCAGATTGGACACTGACATACTTTCATTCCACAAAACACGACAAATCTGATGTTTCTTTCTTTTTAAACAGTTTTTGTAGAATGTTAGGCTAAAATTAGGATTTACCAAAGCTTTCTTAGATTTCTTAGGCTAATTTTAGGATTTCAGGTTTCACGCAATCATTTCTTTCCTGTTTCATGTTAGTTTTTGTACAAATCAGCAAGTTCCATTTGAATGTTCTTCACATTTCCAAGCAGCTTTCATGAGTTTTCCAGCTTCCTTTACATTCCATAATTCATCAGCATTAGTTATTAGTTCTTGTCTTTTTACCCTTTCCTTGTAATCGGTTGCTCTTGGCACGAATTATATAAGTCCTTAATGCTACTCAAAGTAGGGCAAATAGCAATCGTAAAGCACAATCAGCGCATTCCCATTTTCACCAAATCGGTCCATCCATAAGGTTTTAAATTCCTAGTTTTCTTCATACAAACTAGGTGGCACGCTTGCAACCATCACTCCATCAGCAACAGTTTGTTCGCCGGGAAAAATCGGCACAAATAGCTACATTTCAAATTACATTCGCAAGGGCAAGTAGAATATTGAATTTTCCTCCAGACGGGAGCCAAGATACAAAGTGATTATCACTTGAAAGATCTGAAGTTTGCTTCATGAGTAAATTTTACCTGTCAAACAGTGAATGGAATTACATAAGTACTAATGTTTAAGAATGAAGACCAATGAACACTCTGCTGCATGGTCCGGTTATAGAAGTGCTAATCTGTTGTTAGTCTTAAGAAATAATGTTTTTCCCAGTAGTCAGTCAAGGAGTAACGAATTCTTCAATGGTAATGCTCCTGATGCAGACTGCAACATTGTTTCTGGATTTTTGCCTTTCAATCAAACCTTTTGTTTTAGATTTTTTTAAGTCTACGAAACAAATGATTGGTGCACTAAATATCATTAAAAATACTCTTACTGGCAGTGTTAATAAGACAATTTCTTCCCTTGTCAGCTGTGGCTTCTTACACTAAATTATTGTTGTCCTTGTGTGGTTAATATGTTGCGATATGCACATCAAACAAACTTATCTGGTGCCTGTTAGTTAGAATGTCAATTTTATTTGAGAATAAATTGCATCCAGCTGGATCAGATCAAAGTTGCTATTGTTTAAATCTTTGGAGTTCAATTGTGAGAAGAAATGATGCAACTGAAACTTCACCTACACAGGATCCTTTAACAGGCTTCAGTGCATAATTTGCCCCCACAAGGATTTACTTCGCCTTCTGTTATACTTAAAAAGTTTCATATCATGATTTAACCAAAAATGTCTCTCTTGAGTGACATACTTAATATTTGCGGAACAAAAGGAATGACATTTAGGTATTTAGCTTCCGCTTTCTCAAATATGATCTTTTTCTTTCTTCCCAGGGAGAACTGATTGGATTTTCCATCAGAAAGGTGGTTATAATTTTATTCTCTTGATGCCAGACAAGAAGAAAAGAGCTGAAAACCCTAGTTCTTAGATGTTGTTAACATGATATAGAAGACCAGATTGAATGAAAGTTGAACTGTTACTTTTGTCTGAACCCTTCCAGCATACGTGCAGAACAAAAGGGATAAATGTTTGAATACTCCAGTTCTGTCCGATAGTAATATCTGCTCTCCAAGAGGTTGAGCAATCTGCACAATATGCTTTTCGGACTAATGAGATTTTCTGGATATCATTTTAGCAAAATTTGTTACGCTGAGTTCCAATAATCCAGCATCATTCCTAACTAGTTCTCAGTTCTGCAACCTTCAAGTAGTGCAGTCAAATTACAGAAGGCTGAGACAACTTCTATCTGTCTTAGGCTTAAACATTTGAAGATTCATAGAAGTGTTAATTTTCAGAAAGCTTTAATCTGCAAGAACTGATGCCCCCTGCATGCAACATTTCTAAATCGAGATCCAAATATCAATTAATAGTGCAAGCTATTATGGAGGAATGTCCAACTTCAGTACTAATTCCTGGTACAAATTAACTAAATGCTCATTAACCTTATATGAAGCTGAAGTTAAAGCTCTTCCCTAGTTGTATTGCCTAATTTGTTTGGTGGCTTCAGACAAAAAGCAAATGCTTCATGACATACTAATGTAAAATATAGAATTCAATGCTAATAATTGAGGAGTCAAATGATGTCATTCGATAGGAAATGTAGGCATAAAATTGAATCTGATATGCGAAACTGCAAGAATACAAATTTGACCCAATTCAAGAATGGTTTTTCCTGATCTTGATAGAGACTAAGTTATTTCTTTAATAAAGGAGATGAAATCATCGACTAATAAAAGAAAATATGCACTAACATACATTTATCTACTGACAAATCTTTACAATTCCAATGTAACAGTCTACCAGAAGGTTGGAACAGAACATTGGAGAAAATCGCCCCAACTCTGTTATCAGCTGAAGAGCCTGATCAAACATTATTTCCTTTGCCAGCAACAACTGTTACATGCTTTCAAGGGTGTTGCAGCATGAATAATTCAGTCTGATCAAGCAATATTAAACTGCTAATATCAAACCGTTTCACAGTAAACATGCCATCAATAAAATAAATAAAATCATTAAGGGGTTGAGGTTGTTTAATTGTGCCAAGTGTCATTCCATGTCAGTCTAATATAAAAAATACATACTGACTGCTAAGTGACAAAACAATCACTTTTACCTCCGTGGGACTAAATATGGTAGGAATCTTTGGCCGCATTTCAACAAGCAGAATCCTAATTCAGGAAGCAAGATGACAAAATATCAATCTCTAATTAATGACCCCAAAGACTACAAGTTGATCTCATATGAATGGATTAAAATATCCGAGTATCATCAATAAGCGCAAAGAATTTTGCTTATGGAGAAAGGACGGCCAAAATGGCACAGCATGGTACTGTGGAACTCCACCAAATTTTCAATTATCAACCAAATGCATAATTCCAATTCTTACTATTGTGGTCATTGCTCAATCACGCTGACTATTCCTTCAGGGATTTAGAATTATGAATCAAAACGTTCCAAAACCATTCGGCATATTGAAACATGACTAATATGGATGCCTTATTCTTGTCAGCTTCTCAATAATTTTATTCTTTCTCCTAAGCAAGTTTGCCTCTTTAATTTCTTTCTTTATTCAACAGTTGGCCTTTTTTATTAGCTTCCTTTCAAGGTAGGCTTGGTTGACTTAGTTACCAAAAAGTATTAATGGCGACTAAGGAAGGATAATAAGTTCTGTTAGCAGAGTAGAGAGAAGAATGCAATAGGATCTAAGCAGATTAAGCGTATAAAATAGCTACCAGAAGTAGTTGGGAAATCTTTTTTGTCACAGAAATCACATCAAATCAATTAGTGCTACAGACATTCTTGAAGATTAATGATCTATAGAAGAGCCCCATTCTGATCTTGGAATTGCCCAGAGCGAATGAATATGTTGTGACATTTTAACGAGCTGCACTAGTTGACATGAAACTAAAATTTGTGCTAAATTTTTGACTGGTAATTAGTTGGCGATTTTATCAATCGGATTTACCTTGCGGACAATTGTTTTGTCAATAACAACATTAAGCTTTTGTAACATCATTTATTTAACTGGTACTACTGCTCGATAGAAAAACAAATGAAACAAAGTTAAAATGGTCACCCAAGTTTGTTTATAGCCACATTATCTCCATATTTTGTTCCATATGAATGGATAGAGAGGACGTTGCTCAGACTTTCACTTAATTTTTGCACAAGGAGCCAACCATGGGGAGTATGTGAACAAATAATGCACACAATTGAGGACTAATTAATCTGAAAGGAACAAGAAAATTAACAGGAAGAGAATATTCTTTTGGTTTAGACTTGGATGACCTTATTTATACCCACTGATAGGGGCCATTTCTCACATCATAGTTCACCAATCTGCATAAATCTACAATTCTCCTGCCACTATAAGTTACTGATTTCACACCACATTGTACCCAAACTAGACTCTTCTTGAACGCCCGCATTACTATTCATGGCGGGATCTGAAACCACGAAAACCCCCACTAACACCATCAGCACAAAGAAGGCACAGCCAACCACATCAACAACACGGAGATTTGTAGGTGTAAGACAAAGACCATCAGGAAGATGGGTAGCTGAGATCAAAGACTCGTCTCAGCGAATAAGACTGTGGCTTGGAACTTATGATACACCTGAAGAAGCTGCTAGAGCTTATGACGAGGCAGCTAGAGCTCTACGAGGAGAAAATGCGCGAACCAACTTTGCTGCAGCAAACCACCCAAACTTGAGCCAATCCGGTTCATCACCTTCTACTGGTGCAGTAAACATTCCTGAATCTGATGCACGGCATGGGATGAGTTTCTCTTCCTTGAAAGCAAAGTTAAGCAAAAATCTACAAAGCATCATGGCTAGGACTTCGGAGACTAAGTCATCCAAGAGCAGAGTAAGTGACCACTTCACCTTTGCTAGTATCTTTCACTTCAGGGGTCAATACCAAAGGCCTGTTGACATAAAGAATATTGAAAAGGTAGTGCAACCAAGTGTAATTGTTCCCCATGCTTCTGATAAGCCATTTTCCTGGGAGAGCTCAAGCGTATCTGATTGTAGCAATGAATGGATTGGTCTCAGGCAGCATGGTTTCGACTCAGACGGATCAGATGTCAGTGAGGCTTATCTTCGGGATCAAATGATGGGTTGGATGAGCAGTCCAGAAGTGAGTGAAGGGTCAAGGAGTAAAAGGTTCAAGGTTTCATCTTCTGTGGTGATTCCTTCAACTTTTGCTGAATCTCCATTAAGTGGCACCCCAAGATTTTGTGAATCACCATACAGTGGTACTCCCAGATTTTGCGATTCTCCATTTAGTAATAGTACACTAAGTTTTTGTGATTTTCCATACAATGAGGAGAATTAGTCTTAATTTTCTTTTTTACTTTTGATTTTCAAGTCAGAGAAAATTACTGCTTGCTTCTGTTGTAATCCAAGTAATTGAGCTTTCTGTTAGATTTCCAAGTACATGAAGTTTTTGAGGTGAAAATCCTCCCCCATAAGGGCCGAGAAGTGAGGTCAATTGATTAATGATTCAGGCAAATCCATCACTGACCACAAAGAGTTGATCGAGGAGAAACTTTTATGACTCGGAGTTTCCAGCAGAATTTGTAATATGTTTTCATATGCTAGAAAAAGCAACCGAGCACAATCCTGATACACATTTGAAATATCCAAGTTCAACTTTTAGACATTATCGTTTATCAATTTTCTGGTTTAATCTGCATAACACTGGGATGATCAAGTTGGTAATCCACATCTTATAATTTTTGTCCCTTAATTTTCCATTTCTCTTCCTGTTGGATTTGATAGTTTAATTGGACAATTTTGGCAGAAAAGAATATGGTCATATAGATGATCTCATGAAAAGACCCAGGAAGTGGGGAAGGCTGATCAGTAAGAAAGCATTTGAAAGAAAGCAGGCCATGCACTACAAAAAAAAAAAAAAAAAAAGTTACTACTGTATTGCTGGAATGTTCTTTTCTTACAACTCCAGCTGCTAATAATAAATTAGACACATGGATTTGTTTCTTCGTGGCCGTTTTTGATCCCCCATTCATCATGTATTTCTCGGCTGAAGATTAATTAAACAACGGGTCTTTTTCATAATAGTTACATCATACACCATTTGATAATTAGTAAATCATAGATGTTGATAAGATTTCGGCATTTCAAATTTTTGAATTGCTTTGTCTTTTGAGCAAAATACAAGAAATTGTATTCGATCAGTCGTGTGCAACTGATGGAACTTGTACAATAGATGTATGCAACACGCAACAAATATCTCTGTTTGGATTAGCTGTTTTTTGGGTGCTTTTGAAAAATTTTATTGTAGCAGAGTTTTTAGAGTATATTTTGAGATATTTTTAGAAAATATTTTGAAATATTTAAGAGTAGTAGAGTTTTTAAAAGAATATTTTTGAATATTAAAAAAAAGATTAGACTACTTTTTACAGTACTTTTTAAAAATTTTTATAGTATTTGAAAAATTAGTGGATCCAAACAGATACATGACGTAATTCCAAAATGATATGAAGACATAATGACTCCACCCTATTTTCTGGATTTTTTTTTGGCTGTCTCCGTAGAAGGAGGATGTCGCTCCTAAATTTTATTGATAAAGTAAGAAAATGGAGGGCAAGGATGGAATTAGGGGCCGGGTAGGGGCAGCTGACATGTTTTCAAAAAACCTATATAGGCCTCCAAAATTTTTCTAAACTTGTACATGAAGGCTTAATTTTTAAATCAAATTTTATCACTTTTCCCCCTCCAACATGTTCGTCATTATCACATTTAGACATCAACTAGAAGAAAAACACCGCGCGATGTGCGGTGTAATTGTTAGGCTCGATAAAAAATGCCCAGTTATTCAAATTTAGATATTAAGTATGAAAAGTTACATAAAGGTATAGTAATATCTTTGTGATTTTGTAATTTTATTGAGCAGTGAAAATAACTAATTTGTTAAGAAAATGCAAGACAATATAATAAGATTATTGAGATCATTATGATGTTCCTTGTTTAAACATACAATTTAAGATGTTCCTCATTTCTACGTAAAATGTGAGTTGTAACTTGTTTTTGCATATAATGAAAACAGAACAAACAAAAAAGACAGATACAATCGAGGTGGAGCAAAGTCCTCTGAAAGAATTGATACAAAGTTGAGACCAAGCATAGTTCAACCTCTACTACAAAAGTCGCCTAAGGGATAACCACACATAGATGTACACAATTCGTAGATATAGCAATAATCCATTCAAAAAGTTCTAAGCAATATGCCAAATCTAGAATGGCAAATCAAGAAGGCAAAAAGTATCAAGTTCGAGTTGTACAATAGTTGAATAGTATGAATTCAGCTTAATCTTGTTTTCTTGGTGAAGTAGCTGTCTATATTTTAAGAGTCATCTCCTTCTACATTATCTGTATCATCGAACTTTTTTGCAAGTCAAGGACAAACTTTTAAAGAACCATTCGCTTCTCTTGTAGTCATGAGTTTTCTTGCAATTTGCTTTTAGGAAAAGACAAATGTGTATTACAAGTTCAATTGAGTGTTCATGTACTTGGAGTTGAGCTCCACAATCTTAGCTTGATGGCAAAGTGAGCCATTTTTTGCGCTACTTGCTAACTAGACAGAAGTGGCAATATCATTAGTTGTAGAATACTATATCACTGTGTAGTGCTACCTTGCATCTGCTAATTGTGTTTGCACTGATTTGATATGCATCAGAAATGCCTTTGTTTTGAGTCGCTCATGAACAAATTCAAGAGGAAGCTCAACATGCTATGAGCAAAACTAAAATATGTCAGGTAACAAGTCCTACAGAGAACTTGGACCTTTTAGCAAAACCACTACAGAGCCTTATCAAGGACAGAAATGCTCCGTACTATCCCCTGTTTCATTTCAGCTTCTTATCTATTTCTTATTGTTGTTTCTCTAAACACTCGTTACATGATTTCAAAATACTATTAGGATGTGGCAGGGACAAGGCTCCTGAAACCTTGTAGCAGAATGTTATGTTAGCAGCAAAAAAGGTTGACACAGCATGTATGATACTACTAACAAAAAGTTACCTGTTTCATGTCAAAGTAAATCATATCCACTCTCCAAGTGTATAATACTAATTCAAAATTGCAAACTGACATTCACAGGTTCTACTTTGTTATGTACCTGGGGAGTAATGGAGTAATTTAATCTTAGAAACCTCATTTACTCTGACCATAATCCAATCTATAGCTAATATTCCCCCAACTGCTAGTTGGTAACATTTGCTTAGAGAGCAGAAATTACTGTATATGAGACAAAAATAAAGGGAATGCTGCCACTTCCAAGCAGGCAATGTAGATTTACTTTTATTTAAAAGCTTAACATTGCTCAAAGCAGTAGTTGTTGCAGATAGAAGCCTCTCTCACATGGCAATGTCGAATCAACAGGCATTTAATGGAGTACAAAAGCAACAAAATGTTTGTTAATATGCTAATGCTTTGTAATTTTTAACATAATTGTTTACCTTAAAAGATAAGCAGTTGAACAGCACATGTATTATACAGTAGGTTAGAATACATCAGCAATTGTAGTTGATTACACATCCATTTAGGCTGGACTTTTTGCATGGTATCTGGGAAAAAAAAATTGATTTAGTAACTAACCCCCCCCTTTTTTTTGGCTAACCCCTATATGGGGGCGGGTGCCACTCCAAGTGTTATTCAGAATTCCCACAATGTAATGGCTGTAGGTAGCCTATGTCAAGCGTACATAAGGCATCTGTGTCTTATCTAGGCGGGCTAGGCCCTTGATAGCATGTGGAAGCTGAGTGGGGGAGAATCTCTGGCAGACCTGCATGGAGCTTGCTAGCTTTGCAAGGGTGTCGGCAACTGCATTTGCTTCCCTATAGGTGTGAGTAAAAGTAACCCACCGACCCAGAGCTAAAGCCTTGACTTGCGTGACAGTAGACCATAGCTTCCAAGGAATACTTCCATTGTCGATCACCATGTTCAACAAGGCTTGAGAATCCATTTCAACCTGCAAATCGTGAATGCCAGCTGTAATTTGCATACCCTTCAATAATGCCAAGGCCTCTGCCTCCATATTTGACCTCGATCCCAAGAACAAGGAGAAACTACTCAGGACATTACCATCTGAGTCCCGAAGCACCCCTCCAGCTCCCGAGGGCCCGGGATTCCCCAAGGATGACCCATCAATGTTTAGCTTGACAATCCCGCTCGGTGGCATGGCCCATGTAATCCATCGCGGGGGTCTCCACTTTCTCCGTGTCATGCTAAGCAATAATCCTGACTGCATCAACTCCTCGTCATCATGTGTCACCTGGACGAAAGGCCAGGCCTGGGATATGTTGAGTAGCAAACTCTGGACGTGCCGACAGACCTGGGATGGCGTCACATTAACAGCCTCGTACATTGCCTCGTTCCTAGCCTTCCAGAGGCCCCAGCATATGAGCGATGGTAACAGCCCACCTATCGCTCCCCGGGCAGTACCTGGAGACCTATGAAGCCACCATTGCTGCAAACAGCATCTGATGCTATTGGGGGTTGTGATGGGCATCAGAAGGGCCCTCGAGAAAAAATTCCACACCGCAATAGCAAGAGGGAAGTCGGAGAAGACGTGATCCTGAGACTCCTTATTAGGGCAGAACTGACATTTGGAAGGTAGTTAGAAACCAAACGTACTCAAAGCTTCACGGAAAGACAAGTAGTTGTTAAGCAGCTTCCACATAAAAATAGATATTTTGCATGGAAGCCGGCTATTCCAAATACATCCCCGCGAGTCAAGGCACGCTCACTTATGCCGTAATGTACCCCATGCGGAGGAGATAGTGAACTCCCCGAGGGGGTAACGTCCCAAGCCCACCTAACTGTGCCTTTGAGATCAATAGCCTGTGTGAATTGGTCCACCGTGTCTCGAATGGCCCGCATTCGTCTCCAAACTCTGGAAGCCGCATGACACGGCTGCTCAACCATGCCATATTGGGACCTCATAAACCTAGCCCACAAAGATGTGGAAATGCAATATTGCCACCATAATTTACAGCTAAAAGCCCCCTGCATGCCCTCAAAGTCCTATAACCCAAGCCAATCCTCAATTGTGGGGAAGCGCAGGTTTTTCCAGGAGCACCAATGATGTTTCGATCCGAACTCTGATTGACCTCAAGGAAACTGCGCCATTAGGCGTTCTAGGCTGTTGAACACCTATTTGGGAGGATCCATGACTGCCAGCACATGTAAGGGTATGGCGGACAAGACATGCTTGATGAGGATCAAGCGTCCCCCCTGGGAGAGAAGTTTCTTCTGCCAACCCGTTAGCTTTGCAACAAACTTCTCAATCAAAAATTGGAAGAATTCCTTCTTTCGATGACCGGCATAGAGGTTGCACCCTAGATAAGGGAAGGGAAAGGAGCCATGTCTGAAACCGGTCAGGTGTTGGATTTGGCGTACTTGACCAGCACCACACCGTCGTGACACTAGAAAGAAACTTTTTTTCTTGTTAATCCTTTGCCCCGCTCCAGTTTGATAGAGCATTAAGAACCGGATCAGGTTGCCCACTGATCTCCTATCCCCCCGAACAAAAATCACAATATCATCCGCGAACGCCAAATATGTGACGTGAACACAACCTCTCGGCAGTGCATAATGGGCCACACTGCCATCCGTAACCCGCACATTTAGCCCCTTATTAAGAGCTTCAGAAGCCAGAATGAAGAGGATCGAGGATAAAGGATCCCCCTGCTTAATCCTGTGCGATGCCTTGAAAAAACCCCTTGACCTGCCATTCACCAAAGCAGAAAACTAGCTTTGGGAGAGGTTTTTCAAAACAAGCAAAATAAATCTATAGTCAAAACCAAATTTTTGGAGCAGCCGCCTCAAGAACCACCATGACACTCTGTCAAAAGCCTTCATCATGTCCAGTTTGAAGATGCAGTTGTGGCCTCGGACCTTTCGATTGATGGACACCACCATTTCCTGAGCCAAGAGGACATTTTCGGCTATATCTCGGCCTGGACAAAAAGCATATTGCTCCTGAGAAATAATGCCAGGGAGAATAGCCCGCAGTCTGTTAGCTAATACCTTCGTGAAAATTTTATTAACGAATGTGCATAAACTAATGGGTCGAAAATCTGCAAACGTAGACGGCTTTGGCTTTTTAGAATCAAAACAATCAGTGAACTGGTGATGCCTTTCGGGATCGGAGTCCCCGCCATAAAATCTCTGGTTGCTGCCAAAACATCAACTGCCACAATATCCCAACAATGTTTGAAGAAAGTGCCAGTGTAACCGTCCGGTCCCGGAGCGCTATTCTTGTCGAGATCAAAAACCACCCCTTTTACCTCCTCCATGGTTACTTCCCTTAGCAAATCTAAATTCTGGTCCACTGAGACAAGTTCCGGGATGTGGACTAACAAGTCATCCACATCCCTAAACTCTTCTGCCATTAGTAACTGCTGGAAAAAATTAACCGCCTCTTGTGCGATTTGTTCCTCATCGTCAAGCCAAGTTCCCTCCTCATCCTTAATGCGGTGAATTGCAAGCTTTGTTCTTTTCTCCCTAACAGAAGCATGGAAGAACCGCGTGTTGCAGTCACCATCCCACAACCATCGAAGGCGCGCCTTTTGGTACCAGTATTCCTCTTGAATGCGTAAGTTCTGTAGCAGGTGGCCTTGTGCATGGTGAAGGTCAGATCTGGCCTCCTCTGTTGGGTATGCTTTATAAGTGGCTTTCTTTTGCTGAACCTCTATCTCGTGTTGTCTAGCAGCTTGAAATATATCTCCAAATTGTTTTTTGCTCCAGTGTCTCAAACATGTTTTCAACCTTTCGAGCTTGAAGGCCAAGCGGTACATGCCATACCCTTGCGCCGGCAATTCCCAGTTGCTCTGTACCTCCGATAGAAACCAAGGGTTCGAAGTCCAAAATATTTGAAATTTAAACGGTTTTGGGACACTGGCACCAGCAGGGCGCAGGCTCAGCAGTAATGGAGAGTGGTCAGAGGTTGCACGGTTGAGGTGCTGGACTGAGGTATCCAGCAAGAAACTAAGCCATTGCTGATTGACTAAAGCCCTATCCAATCACTTCCAGATTCGAGTCCCTGCTCTAACACCCGTCCACGTAAATGAGCTACCAGAGTAAGGTAGCTCCTGGAGGTGGCAGGTAGAAATGGATGTGTTAAAGTCAGTGATCGCTCCAAGATCTTGAGTTGCCCTGCCTGTATACTCTGCTAGCGTACTGATTACATTAAAATCCCCTCCCACTAGCCACGGCCTTGTGATCGATTCAGCGATAGAGCCCAACTTGGACCATAAGGTTTGCCTCTCGGCCCTAGTACACTTAGGATATACAAACGATGCATTAATAGTTTTGGGCCAGGAGTCATGACCCGCCATAACGTGGAGAAGTTGCTCCGAGTTATGTAAGATAATGAAATGAAAACCAGACCTCCAGAGCATCCAGATCTTATTCGACGAGTTGAACAAACAAAAATCAAAGGACAACTTTGCACGCAAGACTTCTATATTAACCGCCTCGGATAGAGGCTCTAAGAGGACTAAGACTGCAATATTACGGAGTTTAAGCAAGGCTCGCAAGCGATGGACAGAATACCTGTTCATCGCTCCCCGAAAATTCCAAATCAGTAGATTAAGCATTAATGAGAGGGTGGTGTGGTACCTCAGTAGCTCTTGAAGCTTGCTGTGTTAGGATCCACCGGGGCGGTGGAACATGAACTCGCCGCTTCCTCATCTTCCACAAAAGCACCATGGTAAAGCCCTCCTCATCGCGGTCCTTCCCTGGTTGAGCTGGCCGCAGCCCCAAGGATATGCTAAACTGCTGGAGTGAGTGAACCATTGCTGCTCTGTCAGAAATCGTATCTCTGGGCATGCCCTCTCCATCCGAGAGAGATCCTTGGATCGCTACTTTCTCCTACTCATTTCTCGCTGCGTATCATCACAAATGTCCCCCAACGTTGATGGGTCGTGAGTGACCTCCAACAGGCCATGCGTGATTTAGTAACTAACCCTTTACCTAGTCTTTGAGGCTCAAACTAAATGGCAACTAATAGTCGAATGGCACAATTAATTGCATGAAACTTTGATTTTACCTAGCTATATTTCAGTTTCATGAACTTATTTTGGTCTACAAGTTTTTTGATGGTTTCATATTGGAACAAACATAGCTACACCCAAAATGGAAATTCCTAAGAAGTTAAACTCTTACATCTAAGCATAAAGTAACAAAATATATGCAAAACAGGTATAAAAAAAGCTTAGTAGGATAAGAAAAGAATGCTAGAAAAACTAACCTCTATGTATGGAGGAGCAACTAACAGCAGAATTGATGCACAGCTAAAATTCCCAAAACAAAATGATGTTGCAAAAGTTATTGAAGTTTAAGATATGAGTTCAAAGTTTTAGAAAGGTAATAAAATTTGAAAGTTGTTTTAAAAAAAAATGTTGACATTGGTACTCTTAAGAACCTATAATGTTAGCTCAGACCTTACTGCAAGTTGTTAGTGTTATAGAATCAATACCACTTTATTCCACTTCGAAATTATTTCCTCATAACCATTATTTCATCTGCAATTTTATTCTTTGTATACCAGTGAAAAATACAAAGGTAGAGACATGAACAAGAACCAAGAAATTGATGATTTCAGTTATTTTGAAAGACCCAAGCAACGCCCTCAGGGGCTTGGTCTGGTGGTTGAGGTTGCTGAAGATGGAGCCTCAGGTCCCTGGTTCGAACCTTGCTGCCAGCAAGTTGCTGAGGGTGGTGAATAGTCTGCGGGGTCCACTCCCTGCGGGACACACCTAAAAAAAAAAAAAAGAAAAAAAAAAGATGAAAAAAGAAAGACCCAAGCAACAACTAAACAGGAGTTGAGAAATTTGAGCATTCATTGTCAAGGAACCGTAAAAAATTCCTTGCCTTCCAGTAAGGACCATTCTCAACAACTCTATGATATGTGACAGAGTTACACAGTATCAATGTTAGCTGAATTCCACAAATTTTTTGAAATTGCTAGCTTTATAAGTATTCAAACATCCTAACAAAATAGAGCTCTAATCAAAGATACTCACAAAAGATACTAAAGTGCATTCAACATCACTAACCTTCTTCCATTTCTACATCCTCATCTTTATGAAACTAGCATGTAACCAAAATCATCACTTTACACAATCAATTTACATGGATTTTACAGTAAGACCAGAGGCATAGAGAAACTTAGCAGAACAAATCATCATAGAGAAACTTAGTAGAACAACCAATAGGCACTGACAGAGAGAGAAACAATAAGAAAGCAAATAATAAGCAAGTGTAAAGTGAAAGTCAATCAAAGATATTTATCTTAAAAATTGGTCGTAAATTTTGTATCAGGGTTGCTCCTATTTAATATTCACAAAAATTACACGAATTACAGAAATTTTTGCTACTACTTGTTTAATCAAACTTTTGATATCTATTCTATTTCCATTAAAAAAATATTGATCCAAATCATGAAAGAAGGCCCCAAGATGGAATTCACCCACATGACCATAAAATGTTGCCCAAAGAGTATAAAATAGCTAGCTGCAAAAAGACAAAAATGTCAAAATCATTACCAACTAACTAAAACAATTTAAAAGAAACAGCCAACCAACACCCTTTTAGTTTGAATTTCTTGATTGTGAAGAGTTGCTGACAATATCAAAAGGAAAATAAAACTTTCCAAGAATATGAAAAAAACAAGTTAAACTATTTCACCTAACAAAATAATCATAAGTTCCAATGCAAGGGTAAACCAAAAAAATAAGCGAAGAAACTTTTGAGAGCTAAAAAAAAAGAGATTATATGAACAATCATGAAAAAATGCTTCATTTATCTAATTCTTAAAAATCCATGGAACCAAAAAGAATGCTCCTTGTGAGCTAAGAATTCAACAAACATTTTTGGAAGAAAACACATGAAATGGTTAAAAAGAAAAAACCTGCCATCAGTTGTTGTTCACTCTTCTTCTATCATATAGCTGCCATTAAAAAAAGATGCAAACAGCTTTTAGAAGACCCAAAAAAAAGAAAAAAAAGAACTGGAAAAAAATGACTAAAAAATAATCACATGGTGGGTAAAATGAACCTTTGAGGTTAATGATTTCAGTAAAACATCTGGAACCATAGGAAAATGCGAGAACCTCCATTAAAATCACCATTACTTCCTCTTCAATTTTCATCATCTTTTTTCACATTTAAAAAAAAAATGCAGCCATTGGTTGGAATTTTTTGTTTCAGCTCAAAATCTGTTTTTCCTTCTTTTTTCCAAAGCTTTTCTGGCCTTTTGTGTTTTTCTCTTCTTTTTCAATTTCATATTTTTTCCTTCACTAGCCTATTTTTTTTTCTTTCTCAAGGGTCCTAGCCAAATTTCATCTAACCATCAAGTACAAACCCTACCATACACCACCAAAAGGTCAGGGACAAATATTAAAATTATCAGTTTTTAAAAGTTTTGTAGAAAAGAGATTGTTTTTGAAGTTTCTAATCTCCTTCTCAATGATTCACATGAACCAAAACCATATGAGAAGGAAAAGAGAACACAAGAATGGAATGGCAGTATGTGTGTGGAAATCAATTGCTAAGCATCATCAGCTAATCAAAGACACGGAGCACTAATAGTCTAGAGACAAACCTTTGTAGAAAAGCCCCTCAATCAAGTCCTTTAGCAGGGGATGCATTCCATTAGGATATACAAGGGGGTTATTAACAATCTGTTAAAAGTGCAAGTCTCCAATTACAAACAACTATAGAAACCAGTAAATGAACAAGGCACAAAACGAATAACAAGCATTCCTGTTCTTTACAGGACACTTGTATGTGAGGAGGTAGTGGGAATACATTATCACGCATTCATGCTTGTGAACCCAACTACCGACACGTCAGCAACTTTGGTATGATAGGTTGAACCTAATTATACTACAAAAAAAGATGTAAAATCATAGGGCCAAGTGCTTCTGTAAGTACGCAGAAGTGAAGCCTCAGGTCTAGCATACTTTCAGCATCAATCATACAACTACCTAAATAGCACTCTGGTGTGGTAAAAATAGGAATCCCAGTAGAGCAGCGAAGTTCATTGTTATCATACTAAAAGTAAAAGTAGGTTAAGAGAACATGACAAACTGAAACAATCACCGATGACAAAAACAAACCCATTAGAAGGTGCATACCATCTTGCTCAATAGGAGATCGTCACAATCCAACAAAATTGGAGGGTTATTTCTAACAAAGAAAAGGTAACAAGGATGTGCTATAACAAAAAGAAAGACTATTTCTTACTTTATTGTTTGGCATTTTTTTGGTCCAAAGAAAAAATTTTTGTCTTATTTAATCTTTCTTATGTGCCTTACTGAAAGGCATTTGTAGGTGTGCACAAAACCACCTCAGTGGACCATGATCAAACATTCTGGAAATTCTTCAACAACCACACAACAAAAATAACCTTTTTCAAATTCTGTCTTTCTGGTGATAACCAGGCATGATATACAAGATGAAAAAGCTACAGTCAATTTAGTGAGACCGAGATCTTATAGAGAGGAATATACAACAACATCCAGATGTCAGTGTGCAAGCATAGGCACATAGTTCTTCTACCAAGTAAGGATCCACCTTAATGTAAAAATATCACTACAAGAAAAAATATCATTAGTGACAATATTTCCTAGTGATGACAAAAAGTCGTCACAAAATGAGGTTGTTTAGTCATGACATTGAAGGTTGTCACAATTGACTCAAAGCAGCTAAGTTTTCAGTGACAACCCTTAATTGTCGTCACAAAACTACTTCGCGCCATGGGACTTGGAAGGTGCGAGTTTTGCTATAGTGACAACTTGATAAAAGTTGTCAGTAATTCTACCACTTTCTTTGACAACTTTTCATTGTTGTCACTATTTATATTTATTGACGACCAATTTTTGTCAATAAAACTATAGCATAGTTAGTGACAACATAGTATCATCACTAACTTGAACATCTCCAATGCATTTATTTAATTGTGAGCCTCAGTATTAATTATTTTTTTAAATTGGTGATTTATTAAACTCGTCATAGTTACTCAAATAATAATAAATTTCTAATTGGAAAAAATTAATGAAAGTTTCTAGTTAGAACAACTATATAAACTATTACAACTTGATAAAGAGTACATTTACCAGTTCTTTGAATTTAGCAAAAATTTTTCATCCATTATAATTTTTTAATAAATATGTTAAGAAGAAGTGATTAGAAATACATTAGTAAATTTAAATAAAAATTGAAGCTAAAAATTGACTTGAATTGTCTTGATTGACCAGTACCAGAAATTTGTTCAAACTAAAAATGAAAAAAAATGGTGCGGAACCACTCTTGCTCCCCACATTCAGATGGCTTTAGTACTCTTCACACTCTCAATCCCTTAGTCAACTCCTTTATTCTCAACCCCATTTTTTCATTTTCCAAAACCCTAGTAGCAACGGAGGCAGCAGTCGCTGTCATCAAAGATGCAGATATTCATGAAAACCTTGACGAGGAAGACCATCACCCTTGAGGTGGAGTCTTCTGACACCATCGATAATGTCAAGGCCAAAATCCAGGATAAGGAGGGCATCCCCCCAGACCAGCAGTGCCTCATCTTCACCGACAAGTAGCTGGAGGACTGCTGCACCCTAGCCGACTACAACATTCAGAAGGAGTCCACCCTCCACCTCATCCTCTGCCTCCATGGTGGCGCCAAGAAGCGCAAGAAGAAGACCTACACCAAGCCCAAGAAGATGAAGCACAAGAAGAAAAAGGTCAAGCTTGCCGTCCTCCAGTTCTACAACGTCAATGCTTAGGTAGGTCCTCTCATGTCTCTACTTGTTTTCCTAATTTTTCCCCAATTAATTTGCCTAAATTTTTTCCCTAAGTATTTTTTTGCAAAATTTTTTGGTGGCTAGTTTGAGTCACAGATTTAATCATCTCTTTTTGCAAAATTTGCCTTAATTTTTTTTTAAAATTTTTTTTTGGTGAAGGAATTCAATGTGGGGGATGAAGAATTTGGAGACATTCATGAGCATGACTGTTTGGCTTCCCGTGGAAAACAAAGTTGTATCCTTAGCTTTACAGCTGTGTTTGAGCTCAACGTGCTTGGCTACCATTGAAAAACAAGGTTGTGTCCTTTGGATAATTGAAGAATTTAGCTTACCTAATTTCATTCCGCGATTTTGAAGTGTTCTTTGGGAATAGTATCTTCCCAATTGTTGTTTACCCTTTAGGGTCCTCTCCATCTGTTTTGCATCCCCCGGACAGATATACATATGTCTAATTGCATACAGTACGAATGCCTGAAACAAAAGATAGGATCTTTGTGCATAATTTATGATCCTTTAAAGGAAAACCAAGAGAAGATGGATTAGTCCTTAGTCTTGTAATCGTCTTAAGAGAGATGTAGCAAGTATAAAGAGGCAGGCCAATCTCTGAAGACTTAAGTTAAACTTCCCTGACGATTAATTAACTTTTTTAATTTTTTTCTGAAAAAAAGAAAAAAAAAATTGAATAGATTTTATGTAGTGGCTAATACCCTCCTGATGCATCCTATTTGATGGATATATCTCTTTCCATTCCTTAGCAATAAGCTAGTCTTTCCCTTCTAGTCTAAACTAGACATTTTGGTGCTGCTGTCTGATCTATGCTTTTGTTGGGCTTCTGGTTTGTTGATGTTTTATTGCATAATCAGTTCACTATTTCAGCATTTTTCTCCATTACTGACCAACAGAAAGTCCTTAACTTTCTTTTTCCTTTTTTGCTTTTTGGTGTGAGTTTCACTGTCCCGCTTGCTCTCTTTCTCCTGTCTATTACTATTTTAATATGTGAACGAGCAACCATATCTGAATATACTTTTCTTATGGATGGGATAATTTATAAGGTTTAGTTGGATCTAATGTTTGGCTGTTGTTTGCAGAAGTGTTACCTAAGTGATACTGAGGATGAAGATATACTTGTGAGTATAAACATTTCCTGCATGATTGTATAGAAGAATTCTATAGTTTTTTAGCCTTGACTTTGTTAAGCTAGTTCAAATATATCAATTCAAAAATATCAGGTGGGATGGACAGAAGTTATATTGATCCTTTTCAGGAACATATTGAGAAGCTAATTGCGGTGGATAAGAAGGATGATCTTTTAGATTTTATAAGAAGCCAAGTTGATAAACTTATTGAGGACTTTGATAGAAATGGCTCTTGACTGGCATACTCCATCCTCTATAAGTGTGTACATTCTAGTGCACTTAATTGTACAGCAGCACTATTGGAAGAGGAGACTGATCTGACCCAATATTTTAAATTGCTAGACCAAAGAACAGTCACTTTAATTGTGCAGCAGCACTATTGGAAGAGGAGACTGATCTGACCCAATATTTTAAATTGCCTGGGCCCAAGAACGGTCACTTTACAGGTTGATTTTTAGACTTATTGGATAGGGAATGGTAAGAATTCTTATAATCCTTATCCCAAAATACACATTTTGGAATTAGTTTGATTGATCATTGATGTGCATGACTTTACGAGTGACATGTGCTTATTTTGATTTCCTTTGTGTCAGCATGGGCCAATAGAAACTATGAAGTTGCTCATGCGTGAGATATCTTCCTCAGAGATGATGTGTGTGATCTAGAGCTCGTGGAAGGCAACAAGTTGGCTGAGTGCGGAGAAATGCATAATTCAATCATGACTATACTGATGTTGCTTGAAATTTTTTTGAGGACTGGACATCATATTACATGGGAGGCAAGTGAAGCAAGTTATTTTGTACGTATCTCTGACATCCAATCCACTTTGTTAGTTTATTTAGGTAATTACCTTTTTATACTCACGTATTCTTTTGATTGGGGAAGGAGATAACCCTTCTGCCACAAATGAGTAAAAGCTTTTTTAATGATAGCATCTGGATGTATCTCTCTCTGAAACTGATCAATTCCTATATCAATAGATATATATATATATATATATATATATATATATATATATATATTGCCACCATTCATGTGTTGTTGCACATTTTGCCACCATTAATCTGTTGTTCTGTTTTGGACATAATTTACTCTCTTCATTTATTTTCAGAACTAGTGAATTTGGGCTGGTTTTCATTTTGAGTTTGAATGAGAAAATTTGTTTTCATATTTTGTCTAAGTTACTTTAAGTATCCAAAAATGAGTGTGAGAATTACATACTTGTTATCATGTTTCTTCAGTATAATCCCAAGTTCTATGTTTTGTCAAGTATGTTAGCCAACAGAATTTTTTTTTAGATTCAATATTAAATGTATGTCTCAAAGAAAAGTTACTTAGATATTCCTATCAATTGACTTTCTTCTTGATTAATGTGCATGTTAGATTGAGCAGGCCTCTAACTAACGCAATGCTTTGAAAACTGGCCTTCAAATCAATGAACCTAAAATAACCAATATTTTTAACTTTAAACTTTAGATAGCTTCAAGAGTTGATCAACATTCATAATGATGCAAAAGTCATATAAGCAATCCAAGATCAAGTCGGAGATGATAAGGCTATCTTTATTGAGCGAACAGTAGTAAAATCCATTTGTTTATTTTTTCCCTTAATTTCCAATACTTTAAAACACCCTGGTAAAAATCAGATGTATTGGTCAATTCCAAAGAATTAGTAATAATTATTGAGGGTGCTATGGTCAGCAATGTTTGTAGACACCAAATTTTGAAATAATTTATATGTTTCGTTTTAGTGATAATTCTTGTCTATGGATTTTTGTTAATTTCATGATTTTATTTTAGATGGTTTGCATTTTTGTTCATTATTGTTTGTTTTGCCCTTTTAGGTGTTATTTTATTTTATTTTTAGTTTTATTCATTTTTTAAGTTTTAGCGTAGAATTTCTAGAAAAAAAGAAAAAAAAGAAAAAATTTCAAGAAATATGCTGAGTTGTTTTTAATACAATGTTTTCTTGAAAAAAGAAAAGAAAAACAATGAAAAAGGAAAAAAGAAAAAATGAAAATTGCACTTTGTCGTTTATTATTTCTAGTTTATTTACTGTTATCTGATGTTAATTAAATTGTTGTTTTTCCTACTTAATTTTATTATTATTATTATTATTATTATTATCAATTTTGTTTTAATTAATCTAAAAAAAAAAAACAGAAACGCGGCATGAAGCTGCGTATTGCCGCAGCTTGCAAACAGAGCACTGAGCAGCCCTTGGCTGCAAATATGGAAGAGATGTTTGAGGTTTTAGGGTTGGCTGACCTCCATATAAAAGGAAAAAGAGGGGACAGCCGCAAAAAAAAAGAGGATCTGAACAAAAGTATGAGAGAAAAGAGGTTGGCGGCTGCAAAATCTGAAAAGGCAAAAGAAAGAAACAGAGCAAGGGAGGAGGGCTGAAGTAAGAATAAGGAAGAAAGAAAACTAGGAGAAACCAGAGGAGAGTAGCGGCAGAACTGGAAAAAAGATTCTGAGGTCGGCAAGTCCAAAGGAGGAAGCAAGAGAAAGGGGAAACGAAGGAGATTAGAGGAGTAGTTGGTCTGCCCGAGAGGCTAGGATAGAAAGGAAGAAGGAGACAATGGCTAAGGGCAAGTTTTAGAAAGCGACGAGGGTTTTAGAAGGAAAAGAATGCAGCTTTGTAGTGGCTGAAAGTGAGAAAAGTGAGAGATAGAGTGAAGGAAAGGAAACCGAGAGGAAATCTGAAAAATCAAAGTCTCACGGTCACATTCTCTTCACCGAAATCTACAAACCCATTTCCTTTGTGCTCTGGTGGTGCGTAGTCAATCTCCTGCAGTTTCCCGTGGTAGATTCAAGTCCGAAAGCATTGAGGTAATCTTCAATCTTTTCTCTGTTCATTTCAAGGTTTAGGCTACAAAGTCAGTTTTTGTACATCTGCTCAGACTGCATTTTTGCTGTTGCTTGTCTCGCGTGTTTTGTTTTAAAAATCTGGTTTACCAGAGTTGAAGTCAGACAATGTTTTTACGGTTTTCTGTTCTGCAAAGAAGAAGTATATTCCTGGGATTGAGTTTGTTGCTTGTTTGGCTAAATAAAGTTCTGTGCTTTGCTGCTTAAATGTGCGAAAGGTAGTTGGTATCATCAACCCAGATATTACAGGAAGTTCATGACTATGCTTCTGGTTCTTTTGGTGCATGAATCTGGAGTGGGTTAGCTTAGAACTATTGAAGCTTGTGTTTTTTCTTGATTTGATCTGATTGTAAAAGGTTGGAGAACCCAATGATGTTTGCTGTTTTGACTACGAAGATAAGGAAAGTTTTTTTTTACTACGGGCTGTTCGATTAAAATCATGTTTTTGATTGTTCCTTTCTTCGTGACACGATAGCCGCTGCAATAGAGATCCATTTTGCAGCCTGAGTTTTGTTGTTTTAGTTGTCAGGGTCCTTGGATGTTCTGTTGGATTTTACTAAGGAAATAGCTCATAGTTTCATGGTAGTTGGGATTGACCAATTCATGGTTTATTTTGTGTGTGCGTATGATCTTATTTGCCGAAATTTGCCGAAACTTGTGTGTGGGAACTACAGCAGAAATGGCAGAATGAAGTAGTTTCAGTTGGCCGAAAATGTTGGATTGCATGCATGAACATCTTTCAAAATTTCACTTTGACCCTTTGGTTTCTAACTAATGCTATTATGACCCAGAAATTGGAAAAACTAATCAATTTGGTCCTTGTAATTTTGCAGCAATGCTACAAAGACTCAATTGAGTTCTAATTTCTTGCAAATAGGTCTTAGAATGATTGAATTTTGAGCCATTACTTGACTTTTTCATTGCCCTTGGACCCTTGAAGTTCCTAAAAATGTTTAATTGAGCTTGAGTGTTTGGTTAGTGTTCACAATTGAGTCCTTGGTAGCCTCAACTTTGCAACTCGATTGCTCATTTGCTTTCATTTGTTTAGGTGGTAGTTAATTCAAGAGTTTAAGAACTTTGTGTTCAAATGAGCTTGTGTTCGCCTATTTTCTTGAATTTTCTGAAATAAATTGGCTTTGGCCTTTTTCTTGCTCTTTGACTTTCAAAGTTTCTAAAATGTTTCAATTGGCTTTGAATGGTTGATTAATGCTTGCAATTGGGTTTTTGGTGGATCCCTTTATTGGAAACTATGTATTATTTGATTTCATTTAAATTGCAATTAGGAGAGATTTGGTGACTTTGTCATACTTTACTATTTGAGGTACCGTGACCTTTTTATTGTTTTGAAACCATTTTTCTTTCATTTGGACACCATTCAAAGGGGGCGGTATAATTTCTTTTATCCCTTTTCGTCTCTCCTACGTGATCCAACGTGCTAAATGTGAATTGCATGCCTACTTTACTTGCTTTCCTTGTTTTTTTCATTTCATTTACTTTTGCTTTTATTAAGTCATTCTTTTATTTATGGGGTATGTGTACACCTCTTGGCTTATAATAGATAGGGCTTAGAGGAGCATTTGATGAAGACCTATTGAAGACGTGTGCCTAGCTAGCAAATGTAATAGGTCCTTTAGCTTGATTGCTTTGCTTTTGTTGTTATGTGTTACTTGCTTTATTAGGCTTTTGCATCTAGTCGAGCATGCTAAGTGTTATGTGCTACGTGTTTACGAGTATTTGGCATGACTACTCGCTTTCCATAGCCATGAATGAATGTGATGTATGAATGTACGTTTCCACTAGTCCAACGCTAGTAGGAATTCATAGAATGGCTAGTTCAACGCTAGACCCTTAGGGATTTCTCTCGTGAGTCCATACTTGCATGTTTCACTTCATTTCATGCATTTTTTCTTAGTTTTTAGCATTTGGCATGTTCCTCCGATCCTTTCCCCTTCATTTTAGGTTTTTGCATCTCATGCTAGTGATAAGGGTACATTTGCTTGAAGAGTCCCCTTTCGATAAGGGAAACGAGCGAGTGTGGCTACAAAATAGCCTTAGCACGCTAGTTCTCCCTTCTAATCAAAAGGAAAATTAAAGTCACAAAGTTAGGACTCCCCGTTCCCGTCTTGATGCATTCCTATAGGATTCATGCATTTTACTCATTCGCTATCACATACACTTCTACTTTATATTCTAACCCTTTTTCCACATTCTCACTTCACACTACTTGAATTTTGCGCATTCCCACTCAACTACTCACACTTTATACAATATCACTCGCACACATGCACTTTATGCTATTTTCACATTATCATTTTTACTCACCTTACCTTGTAAATACCATTTGCACACTTCCACTTACGCCCTATTGTTTTTATCACTTTTTCACTTCACACAAACTCACATTTTCACATGGCATGCATTCATTTCACTCATTTTTACGTCATTTAGGATTATATGTGACCTCTCCAAAGGGTCATTATTGGGTTTCACAATTAATGTGATTGGTACCACTCAACCTTTGAAGAGAAATTTCCCCTATATCCCCCTAGATCTAGGTTTTTGCATTCATCTAGTCATATCCAACATGCGATACATACCTTGAGTAGAAAATTAGGAAACGTGGGGCTAAGTCACGCAACTAGCTTTGGCTAGGGTAAGGGAGTGCCTTAGGCTCCGCCTTTGCCTTCTCCCTTACCAAACGTGACCCCGATCCCTTTCTTTGGTTACATAGACCTAAAAGTTTTCAAAAAGGGTTTGTTTACTTTTTTTATTCAAAAAACAAAAAAATTATTTTTGGGTGATTTGGTACACCCTAACTCTATACCAAGTGGCGACTCCATTTTTCATACAAAACCCTTTTTTTGAACTTTACTTGACCAAAACCGTCGCATTTTACAATCCCATGGTCTTTGTTTTCACTTCTATACACGTTCACACACACTACACACACTACTCTCACACCATATTTCAAAAAGTGGGGCGCGACAACTTGGCGACTCCACTGGGGACTATCCTAAGTGGGTCCAAGCATTTGATTTAGCCATTCTTTTCCCTTTTTTACCCCTTTTATGCATTGCATCTTGGATATTAGGGTTGCATTTTCCCTTTTTAGGACTCTTTTCTCAAATTACTCCCTCGCTCACGAATGTATGATTGGTTGATTGGATGTATGTTTACTTATTTATCTTGCGCTTGCATTGCATTTTGGGTGGGGGACATCACCCTAGAGCCTCGCATTGGTTCTTGATCCCTCACTTCCAAACGAGCACTAGCATACGTGCATACGCTTTAATTTTTCACCCCTCATTTATTTTTCTTTTAGTGGCTTGTCACGCCACTCCACCCTATTAGGATTTTAGGCGACCCACTTGGACATGTGATCGTGACACGACGTGTGCGTAGCATGATCCGAGGGGTCACTTAATCTTCCGCTTTAAGCTTTGGGTTAATAGCCTTTAACTTTTAGTCGAAAATTGAGGATTTTTGATAGATTCACTCAAACACGCAGCCGTGATACGACGTGTGCGTAGCGGTGTTTGGGGAATCGCTCGAGCCACCGACAAGGAACCTTGGGATTGATGACCCTTGGTTTCCAAGTCTGAAGGCTTGGGGACCTGAGCTTGTCGAGTCTAGATGCATTAGTGAACCCCAACCTCATGCATCCATATTAGAATTGCCTAGGGTAGAGTCGACCTTACCCTAAATTAGGAAACACTATTCACGAGGGGAGGGGTCCCATCCCTCTTTCCTTATCTGTCTTCGTTGCTTTTTATATTATCTAATTGTCCAAATGTGTTATGTGATTATGTGTTGAACTCACGTTTCCTTGTCTTTTGTCTTTTGCATTCACAAACATTAAGAGATAAAAGGTCTGACATGACCTCCTTTTAGGACCTACTCTTGTAGATAGGTTATTGCACGTTTGAAATTGTGGTATATTTTGTTCATAAATTAATAATGCCATGTCATTTTAGGCTTACCCTGGCAGATTAAGGGTTCCTTAGGTCACGTTTCATTTCGAATTGCATATTTACATCGCTTTAATAACTGGCATCATGCATTAAATCCTAGAAAGGGAATGCCATTTAGGGGATCCCGTGTTAGGAATAAACCACCTTGTGTCTCGGATACTTAATCCAAGGAGACTTGCAAGTTTACATTTTTTGTACCATTCAAAGGGGTAGTGCACAAGGTAAGGTAGGATCCGATCTTTTTGAAAACGGCAAAGCAATTTTTGAACCATTAGAATATGAGCATCTAACAATCATCTTTTGGCCGTTTTATCAAAATTGGTAAAAATCCCTTGCGTAAAGGACATTAATTTGAAGAAATCCACAAATAATTCCTTATTGTTGAAACAATTAATAAATTGAGGCCAAATCGTGATTTTAGAAGGCTTATAGACTAATTTTCTGAAACCACCAATGGCCGGCCGATTCAATCGATCCATTTTGTTAATTCATAATCAATTGACCAATTTAACCTTTTTAGGGTCATCCGGTCGATTTTTAAATAAACCATCAGTTTCATTCAATTCATTTGACCAATTTACCCGTCTAGGGTGATTTGGTCGATTTTTGCATAAATCATCAATCTCCATTTCATTCATTTGGCCAATTTACCCATTTTTAGGGGTAATCGACTTGATTTTGAAGAGATCAACAATTACATTCAATTCAGTTGACCAAGTTTACCTATTTTAGGGCAATCTAGTCGATTTTTGAATAAATCACCAATTTCATTCGATTCATTTGATTAGTTAGGGCAATTTTGTCGATTTTTGATAAATCACCAATTTCGTCCGATTCATTTGACCAGTTTACCCTTTTAGGGCGATCTGGTCAATTTTGAATAAATTCTCGATTTCATTCAATTCATTTGACCAATTTCATTTTTTAGGATGATTCGGTCCATTTTTGAATAAAATTTTCAATTTCATTCGATCAAGTTCCTTTTTAGGATGATTCGATCAATTTTGAGTAAGTTATTAAATTTCACTCAATTCATTTGACCTGTTTCCCTTTTTAGGATAATTCGGTTAATTTTAAATAAATTATCAATTTCATTCAACCCGTTTGACCAATTAGGGTTTCGATATCAAATTCCAAATTGGGAAATCTAGTCGATTTTTGAGAAAACCATCCATTGTATCCAACTATTTGATCAGTTGAGGTTTTGACTCATGCTTCACTGAGAAAATTTGTCAACGAATTCCAATCTCTTCGATAGGAGGTTCGTCAAGGTCAAAACCCGTGCGTTTTTGTAAAATTTTGTATCGATCAAGAGTGATCAATCCATTCAGATGTTGACCTCTTTTTGACAAAGTGTCTTTCGTCTTTCCAGTTGACCAATTTTTTCAAATTTATTTTTCACTCAATGAGTTGATCAGATCCATCAGGTATGGTATAGTGCCTACTCTAGAGGATTGCATTTTCATGCTAGGCCTACCCTTGGCACAAAAAGGGTTCCCCCATAGGACATGCATCCGAATTTTCTGGATATCTACTAACTCTTGCCTTTTTCTTTTCTTTTTCTTTATTTTATTGGAATAACTAAGCAAGGGTTAAATCTAAAGGCAATTCCTTTCAAAATTCTCAGGTAATATTTAAACATAACTTCTCGTCGAAGCCCCATCATAACACGATCCCGTAGTCAAGGTCAGAGGAGTCGTGTAAACATGAGTTCACAACCGGAACAAGCAGATAGGTCTACTACTACCGCCCAACCTGAGACTACAAGTTTAGGGATTCAGTTAACCGAGATGCTTACTAAGTTTGGTGAAATGGCATCTGAGATGGCGGCCCAAAGGAAATTGATTGACGAGCTAATCAGCAGCGGAGTTCAACCCGAACCTATACCCGTCAAGCAGGCTGAGCCAGAACCGTTTGTCATCCCTTCAACTCAAGTCACCGTTACTCCATCTTTTCCTATTCCACCCGAAGGAACTTTCACATATCCCACCATACATTTGCCATACACTTACCCTCCTGATCCTTCATTTTTCCCTACTTACATGCAAGGCCCACAACCCCACATCACCTCAAATATACCACCTGAGCCACACACTTTTTACCACGCTACTGCTGAGCCTTTCTTGCCAGACCATACTATTCAAAACAAGCCGGAGATAGGAGAATGTTCTGCTCCTGTTGATATGAAGTTGCTCAAGCGCCTTGACCGTTTTGATGAATTTATGAAGAAAAGTCAGGGTTTGAACAAGCAAGGAGTGCTGGACTATGATGAGCTTTGTCTCTTCCCAAATGTACAATTGCCTGAGGGGTTCAAAACTCCGAAGTTTAATAAGTATGATGGGACAGGCAATCCTAAGACACACCTCCGATTGTTCGCCAACAAGTTGGGTAGGCCAACAGATGATGAAAATCTGCCTTTGAGGCTATTCCCAGAAAGTCTGGAGGGGGGATGTACTCGACTGGTATTCCAAACTGAAACTCGAAGAAGCGAAGACCTGGCTTGACTTGTCCAACGCTTTTGTAAAGCAGTACGAGTATAATTGCGAGTTGGCTCCAACACGAACCACGTTGGAAGGGACAAAGAGGAAGCCATCTAAAGATCACAAGACTTACGCCAAAAGGTGGAGGAAAATAGTTGCAAAAGTCGAGCCACCAATGACGGAGGACGAAATCATACGCACTTTCATTAAGGCACATGATCCACCGTACTTTGAAGAAATTTTTCGCGTGACTGGATGCTCATTTGCCGCAATTGTTAATAAGCTTGAGGAATTTGATGATTTCGTGAAGGCTGGAAAGATTATTAATATGTCTGCCCTCAAATCGCAGTTGGATGCTTTGCAAAGCCAAGGTAGTAATGGGAAGAAGCAACAGTCCAAAAAGCAAGAGGGGGAAACTACTTTTGTCTGGGATCGAAACCCTATCTCAAAGCCCAGACCTCGACAATACCCTACCTACTCAAACCCTTACCCTTACTATTCAAACCCTCATCCTGTTTATCACACCAATACCACTCATTCTCGACCTCGCCCTAATTACACCAATCCGCCCACAGTCCCTTTCCAAATATCTAAACCCAACTTCCAACAAGTTCGACCTCAACCTCTCTACAATCAACAATTTCTCCGACCAAACAGACCCATCTATAACTACCCCCAACATACTGAAACCCACGATCAAAATCGTTCTCAAACATTCACCAATCTTGGCAGGCCTTTGGACCAATTATATGAACAATTAAAAGTCGCCGGTAAAATCGGCAAAATTCCCCCTCCAACTTATCCTCATGGCGTCCGTTCCGGATACAATCCACAATATACTTGTGCTTATCATTCGGGAGCACCTGGCCACCCAACTACTGGTTGTAGAGCACTTAAACAGAAAGTTCAAGAAATGATCGAAGCGGGGGAAATAGTGATTAGAAGAAATGCAGAACAAGGGCCGAGCATAAGTACGAATCCCTTTCCCGAACACAAAGGCGCCTTTGAGGCATCTACCTCCAAAGACGAAATTTGAAAGTCTTGAAGGAGCTTTGCACAATTTGGATGGCCGAGTGTTTTCCCTCTTGAAGGGAATTTTGGTAAATCTGGGGATTGTGATTTGCTAAGACTTCATGAAAGTTTTCACTGTTGTTGTGTAAATAGCTTTGTCAAATTCAAGTTTTGGCTAAAACAGTTTTTATCAAGCTCCTGTGTTTCAATAGCATGCATAATTGCATCTTTTCATCATTTTGTTTGTTCGATACTATTTTGTTTATATTGGTTGATTACCATTTTCAATTTCATTCTAAATTCTTTCGATGGCCAAAAATAAAATTATTTGACCCTTTGAATATCACTGTTCTGGAATCCGATGAAGCCATACATTGAAAAGTCCCTTCATTGAAAAATCCCTTCTTTGAAAAAGCCTTCATTGAGAAATCCCTTCATTGAAAAATCCCTTCTTTGAGAAAGCCTTCATTGAGAAAAACCATGGAAAAATCCCTTCTTTGAGAAAGCCTTTATTGAGAAATCCCTTCATTGAAAAATCCCTTCTTTGAGAAAGCCTTCATTGAGAAAAACCATGGAAAAATCCCTTCATTTGAGAAATTCCTTCATTGATAAATCCCTTCATTTGAGAAAATCCCTTTCCAGCCAGGTTGAAAGTTGATTGGTTAAAGCAGTGTCATTAACGATTGATTCTGATTGATGAAAAGCAGTTGCATGCTATGTGCCATGACCAATGTTGTCAAAACGCATGGCCTGTGTTCATAACAAAAAGGTCCACCGGCGACTCTTTGAAAAAGGGACAAAGTTCTAAAGCAAAGTTGCCATTGCAAGATGAGGTCAAAGGTGAATTTGATTCTAAACTGGCCGGGTCATGTGTCGTTCAAAAGGGGCTATCGGGCGGAGTACTTGTTTTTAACAGAGATGGACGGACCGACTTTCACTCAACCTATCAACTCAGACATGTGTAAGAAATTCTTTATTTGATTATGTAAATTCCTTCTAGGAAATTATGCAAGAGACGAGGCAAGAGTCAGACCATCTTCTTTTCCAATCAAAACATTTCATCCCTAGTCATCCCCTTTGAGCTATCAGAACAATAATTTTCGTTTGGCAGCCCCTGAGGATTGCAAACCCTACACTGGGGCAAATTCATTGTGAAAAAGAGATGATCAGAAAGAAAAGGCAAACCCCACACTGGGGCAAATTTATTTTTGAAAGAGAGATGAAAAGAAAAAGAGAACCCCACACTGGGGCAAATTTAGTTTTTGAAGAAAAATGCAAAAGTGAAAAATGCAATGAAAAGCACAAAGAGAAGAATTCAATCAAACTGGGGCAAATTCTCCTCAGTTTTGTTCAAAATTTGGAGATGATCTCAAAATGATGCAATCTCAGGTTATTTCACACCTCTCATCAAATTTGCTTTCAAGCCTCAACTTTTCTTGAAAACACCCCACCTGACCTCATTACAAAAGCCCAAAGTCCTGGCTTTCGTCACTTGTTGTATTTCTATTGGAAAGTTTGCTAATCAACTGGCAGGTGATGTCCATAATGTCTTCGCCTAACCTCATAAGGGAAGTGCATTTTATTGATGCCAGAAATCTTTAACTCATGTTTCTAAGTCAATCATGGTTGAGATAGTTCATTGTTCTTTAGGTGAAAACCCGAAAGGGCGCCTCGAAAAAGAAAAAAAAACAAGCAAAAAGCAAAAAGAAGGAAAAGAAAGAAAAAGAAAAGACAAAAATAAAAAGGGTGGGGGTAACTTTAGTGAAAACCCGAGAGGACGCCAAAGCAATTTTTCTCAACAGACGAGCACGAGAAGGAACAGCTGGTGACCTGGTTCATTTGGACTTTTCCTCATTTTTGTCATACTTCTGCCAATATTAAATTCCAGAACAAAGATATCCAGAGATTTGAATATGACATCTGTTGGCCAAAACTGTGTCGCTTTGTAAAAATATTCTTTTCCAAATACATTCTTATGAAACTCATCTTTCCTCATTTGCTTGTATTCATGGCATTTTATAGGATTAAGCACAGTTGGTGGTGTTTTACATTCTTTGGCATATTAATTCCTGCATAACATAGGAAATCATTTTGCATATATTATTGATTTTTCATGCATCATTCTTTCACCATTGGATTCGAATGAATGATAAACCCTAAAGTTTGTGCATGGATATGGGATTCAATCATATATTAAAGTGAGTAAAATGCAACAAAGCTGCTATATGGATTTGGTGACATGGTAAATGCGCACTTTATTGGTCTCCAGAATCGAAAGGGTTCAAAATTACAAGATCGACTAAGCCAGAGGTCACAGAACAGACGTAAAAGTATCATAAGACTCATGTTTACACGATTCTCAAGGCAAACCGGGTCAAATGATGGTGGCAAGTCCATTATTTTTTCTTTTCTTGCAGGAACGTCACATTTGCAAACAAAAACAACCACACTTCTTTTCGCACCTAAATCGACGTCAGAAAAAGCTCCCCAGTAAGCAAAGACAAAATGATAATTTGGCAAAGATTGATCATAAGAAATAACATCAGCAATCGCTCCAGCTACAGAGATCAAAATCTCCCTCTTGGTATAAAAGTTTGAGCTGCTCCCAGGTAAAAACTCGATTCATTGTTTAAACTTTCCTAGTGAAATCCCATTTAATTTCTGTTCGGGTCTATCCCATTTAAATTTCTGTCTGGGTCTATCCCATTTAAATTTCTGTCCGGGTCTATCCCGTGGGTCTATTCCATTTAAATTTCTTGTTCGGGTCTATCCCGTTTACATTTCTTGTTCGGGTCTATCCCGTTTACATTTCTGTTTGGGTCTATCCCGTGGGTCTATCCTATTTTACATTTCTGTTCGGGTCTATCCCATTTAAATTTCTGTATGGGTCTATCCCATTTAAATTTCTGTCCGGGTCTATCCCGTGGGTCCATCCCATTTAAATTTCTTGTTCGGGTCTATCCCGTTTACATTTCTGTTCGGGTCTATCCCGTGGGTCTATCCCATTTTACATTTCTGTTCTGGTCTATCCCGTGGGTCTATCCCATTTAAATTTCTGTTTGGGTCTATCCCATTCAAATTTCTGTCCGGGTCTATTCCATTTAAATTTCTTGTTCGGGTCTATTCCGTTTACATTTCTGTCCGGGTCTATCCCGTGGGTCTATCCCATTTAAATTTCTGTCTGGGTGTATCCCATTTTACATTTCTGTTCGGGTCTATCCCGTGGGTCTATCCCATTTAAATTTCTGTCAGGGTCTATCCCATTTAATTTTCTGTTCGGGTCTATCCCGTGGGTCTATCCCATTTACATTTCTGTCTGGGTCTATCCCATTCAAATTTCTGTTCGGGTCAGTCCCGTTTTAATTTTCTGTTCAGGCCAGTCCTGTTTTCTATTCGGGTCAGTCCCGTTCTAGAATTCTTGTTCGTTGGAATCATTCGCAGCCAGATAATGCAGGTAAGTATTTGGTGTCTACTTGTTTGTCTCAAGTTTTTTCAAAACTCAGACAAAGAGGGGCAAACTGTAGACACCAAATTTTGAAAAAATTTATATGTTTCGTTTTAGTGATAATTCTTGTCTATGGATTTTTGTTAATTTCATGATTTTATTTTAGATGGTTTTCATTTTTGTTCATTATTGTTTGTTTTGCCCTTTTAGGTGTTATTTTATTTTATTTTTAGTTTTATTCATTTTTTAGTTTTCATTTTTTAAGTTTTAGCGTAGAATTTCTAGAAAAAAAGAAAAAAAAAGAAAAAATTTCAAGAAATATGCTGAGTTGTTTTTAATACAATGTTTTCTTGAAAAAAGAAAAGAAAAACAATGAAAAAGGAAAAAAGAAAAAACGAAAATTGCACTTTGTCGTTTATTATTTCTAGTTTATTTACTGTTATCCGATGTTAATTAAATTGTTGTTTTACCTACTTAATTTTATTATTATTATTATTATTATTATTATTATTATTATCAATTTTGTCTTAATTAATCTAAAAAAAAAAAAACAGAAACGCGGCATGAAGCTGCGTATTGCCGCAGCTTGCAAACAGAGGACTGAGCAGCCCTTGGCTGCAAATATGGAAGAGATGTTTGAGGTTTTAGGGTTGGCTGACCTCCATATAAAAGGAAAAAGAGGGGACAGCCGCAAAAAAAAGAGGATCTGAACAAAAGTATGAGAGAAAAGAGGTTGGCGGCTGCAAAATCTGAAAAGGCAAAAGAAAGAAACAGAGCAAGGGAGGAGGGCTGAAGTAAGAATAAGGAAGAAAGAAAACTAGGAGAAACCAGAGGAGAGTAGCGGCGGAACTGGAAAAAAGATTTTGAGGTCGGCAAGTCCAAAGGAGGAAGCAAGAGAAAGGGGAAACGAAGGAGATTAGAGGAGTAGTTGGTCTGCCCGAGAGGCTAGGATAGAAAGGAAGAAGGAGACAATGGCTAAGGGCAAGTTGTAGAAAGCGACGAGGGTTTTAGAAGGAAAAGAATGCAGCTTTGTAGCGGCTGAAAGTGAGAAAAGTGAGAGATAGAGTGAAGGAAAGGAAACCGAGAGGAAATCTGAAAAATCAAAGTCTCACGGTCACATTCTCTTCACCGAAATCTACAAACCCATTTCCTTTGTGCTCTGGTGGTGCGTAGTCAATCTCCTGCAGTTTCCCGTGGTAGATTCAAGTCCGAAAGCATTGAGGTAATCTTCAATCTTTTCTCTGTTCATTTCAAGGTTTAGGCTACAAAGTCAGTTTTTGTACATCTGCTCAGACTGCATTTTTGCTGTTGCTTGTCTCGCGTGTTTTGTTTTAAAAATCTGGTTTACCAGAGTTGAAGTCAGACAATGTTTTTACGGTTTTCTGTTCTGCAAAGAAGAAGTATATTCCTGGGATTGAGTTTGTTGCTTGTTTGGCTAAATAAAGTTTTGTGCTTTGCTGCTTAAATGTGCGAAAGGTAGTTGGTATCATCAACCCAGATATTACAAGAAGTTCATGACTATGCTTCTGGTTCTTTTGGTGCATGAATCTGGAGTGGGTTAGCTTAGAACTATTGAAGCTTGTGTTTCTTCTTGATTTGATCTGATTGTAAAAGGTTGGAGAACCCAATGATGTTTGCTGTTTTGACTACGAAGATAAGGAAAGTTTTTTTTTACTACGGGCTGTTCGATTAAAATCATGTTTTTGATTGTTCCTTTCTTCGTGACACGATAGCCGCTGCAATAGAGATCCATTTTGCAGCCTGAGTTTTGTTGTTTTAGTTGTCAGGGTCCTTGGATGTTCTGTTGGATTTTACTAAGGAAATAGCTCATAGTTTCATGGTAGTTGGGATTGACCAATTCATGGTTTATTTTGTGTGTGCGTATGATCTTATTTGCCGAAATTTGCCGAAACTTGTGTGTGGGAACTACAGCAGAAATGGCAGAATGAAGTAGTTTCAGTTGGCCGAAAATGTTGGATTGCATGCATGAACATCTTTCAAAATTTCACTTTGACCCTTTGGTTTCTAACTAATGCTATTATGACCCAGAAATTGGAAAAACTAATCAATTTGGTCCTTGTAATTTTGCAGCAATGCTACAAAGACTCAATTGAGTTCTAATTTCTTGCAAATAGGTCTTAGAATGATTGAATTTTGAGCCATTACTTGACTTTTTCATTGCCCTTGGACCCTTGAAGTTCCTAAAAATGTTTAATTGAGCTTGAGTGTTTGGTTAGTGTTCACAATTGAGTCCTTGGTAGCCTCAACTTTGCAACTCGATTGCTCATTTGCTTTCATTTGTTTAGGTGGTAGTTAATTCAAGAGTTTAAGAACTTTGTGTTCAAATGAGCTTGTGTTCGCCTATTTTCTTGAATTTTCTGAAATAAATTGGCTTTGGCCTTTTTCTTGCTCTTTGACTTTCAAAGTTTCTAAAATGTTTCAATTGGCTTTGAATGGTTGATTAATGCTTGCAATTGGGTTTTTGGTGGATCCCTTTATTGGAAACTATGTATTATTTGATTTCATTTAAATTGCAATTAGGAGAGATTTGGTGACTTTGTCATACTTTACTATTTGAGGTACCGTGACCTTTTTATTGTTTTGAAACCATTTTTCTTTCATTTGGACACCATTCAAAGGGGGCGGTATAATTTCTTTTATCCCTTTTCGTCTCTCCTACGTGATCCAACGTGCTAAATGTGAATTGCATGCCTACTTTACTTGCTTTCCTTGTTTTTTTCATTTCATTTACTTTTGCTTTTATTAAGTCATTCTTTTATTTATGGGGTATGTGTACACCTCTTGGCTTATAATAGATAGGGCTTAGAGGAGCATTTGATGAAGACCTATTGAAGACGTGTGCCTAGCTAGCAAATGTAATAGGTCCTTTAGCTTGATTGCTTTGCTTTTGTTGTTATGTGTTACTTGCTTTATTAGGCTTTTGCATCTAGTCGAGCATGCTAAGTGTTATGTGCTACGTGTTTACGAGTATTTGGCATGACTACTCGCTTTCCATAGCCATGAATGAATGTGATGTATGAATGTACGTTTCCACTAGTCCAACGCTAGTAGGAATTCATAGAATGGGCTAGTCCAACGCTAGACCCTTAGGGATTTCTCTCGTGAGTCCATACTTGCATGTTTCACTTCATTTCATGCATTTTTTCTTAGTTTTTAGCATTTGGCATGTTCCTCCGATCCTTTTCCCTTCATTTTAGGTTTTTGCATCTCATGCTAGTAATAAGGGTACATTTGCTTGAAGAGTCCCCTTTCGATAAGGGAAACGAGCGAGTGTGGCTACAAAATAGCCTTAGCACGCTAGTTCTCCCTTCTAATCAAAAGGAAAATTAAAATCACAAAGTTAGGACTCCCCGTTCCCGTCTTGATGCATTCCTATAGGATTCATGCATTTTACTCATTCGCTATCACATACACTTCTACTTTATATTCTAACCCTTTTTCCACATTCTCACTTCACACTACTTTAATTTTGCGCATTTCCACTCAACTACTCACACTTTATACAATATCACTCGCACACATGCACTTTATGCTATTTTCACATTATCAGTTTTACTCACCTTACCTTGTAAATACCATTTGCACACTTCCACTTACGCCCTATTGTTTTTATCACTTTTTCACTTCACACAAACTCACATTTTCACATGGCATGCATTCATTTCACTCATTTTTACGTCATTTAGGATTATGTGTGACCTCTCCAAAGGGTCATTATTGGGCTTCACAATTAATGTGATTGGCACCACTCAACCTTTGAAGAGAAATTTCCCCCATATCCCCCTAGGTCTAGGTTTTTGCATTCATCTAGTCATATCCAACATGCGATACATACCTTGGGTAGAAAATTAGGAAACGTGGGGTTAAGTCACGCAACTAGCTTTGGCTAGGGTAAGGGAGTGCCTTAGGCTCCGCCTTTGCCTTCTCCCTTACCAAACGTGACCCCCGATCCCTTTGTTTGGTTACGTAGACCTAAAAGTTTTCAAAAAGGGTTTGTTTACTTTTTTTATTCAAAAAACAAAAAAATTATTTTTGGGTGACTTGGTACACCCTAACTCTATACCAAGTGGCGACTCCATTTTTCATACAAAACCCTTTTTTTGAACTTTACTTGACCAAAACCGTGCATTTTACAATCCCACGGTCTTTGTTTTCACTTCTATACACGTTCACACACACTACACACACTACTCTCACACCATATTTCAAAAAGTGAGGCGCGACAATGTTGGGTTTGTTCTCTTTGATATTTACTTGAAAAAAGGTTTGCAAAACTTTAGGAAGTTACTGAATTTATACGATTGAATTAGTACAATCACATTTTTATATCTATACCTAGTTGTTTGTCGGAAGTTCTAAGTGCTTTATCTCTTACTTTGCTCTTATTTAGTCACTATCTAGATGATACTTAAAAGAAATGATTTAGCTTATTTTCTTGCAAATTCATTCTCTTTCTTGTCTCAAGTTTTTCTTATCACCTACTAATAATTGAAGTACTTCACTGCAGATATGTTGCTCATTATAGACTTTTGGAAGATCAGCAACAAGAGTTGTTAATTGACTCAAGAACTACAGAGAAAATCTTATGCTCAAGAAATGTTTTGACAACACATTTTTTTGGGACTTGGATTTGTTTTGTAAAACTGCATTGACTTATATGTGAAATTTAGGCCAAATACCACTTATCAAACTATTTGTATGGTGTTATTGAACTTGATTATGATATTCAAATGCTTAAAATAATATTTTGGCATTTCATAATGTAATGGATGCCTTCATTTGTTAATAGTAAAGCATTGTCATTTTTTTTTCATTTTTAAGATATAATTTAGTAGGAAAATCATCAAATTTCATTGTGGTAAAGTGTTGTCACTGAATTAGATTTCTCCATTAACAACCATCTATTGTTATGAAATTGAAAAGTGTTTAGTGACAACAGAAGTTGTCAGTAATTAGTTTATACCAGTTGACATTATGGATTAGTTTTAGTAATGACATTACTTTGTACATCATTGACAAGATATTATATCATCACTAAAATTACAACAATTACTGACGACACCAGTTGTCGCAGAACAGTATCATTCATTGACGACTTTTAAGGTTGTCACTGTATACTTTTACCGACGGGCCTTCAGCGACGACTCGGTGATGACTAGAAAGTTGTCAATAAAACTTATCAATGACGACTTTTTCTTTTTTTATGATGAAAATGGCTTGTCATTAAAAACCAATTTTCTTGTAGTATGTTGCGAAAACTGCAGTGCATTACCTTAACAACCCGACTAACACTAAAATCACCAATCTTCACAATCCCAAAAGCAGCTACCAAGAGATTATTAGCTGTAATATCACCGTGCACTACATTCTATGAAATTGGAAAGATATTAGTGCAAAACATTAGAACATTTTAATGTTAAGCAAATGATATAGAAAGACAAAAGCTTAGGTTAAGTTGAATACGTAAGACATCATAGGAAAAAACAAATGGTTATTTTCTTCAGCAAATTATAGGCACATAAGTAGGTGAAATAATTTACAAGAGCACTCAAGTTTTGAGACTTCAATCTTCCCAGAATCTCAGATGAAGGTAATCTACAAGAAATTTGGCCTTTTGTGACAACATTCACTGTGACAATACAAAAACTTGTCACAATTGAAGACTTTAGTGACGAAAAAAAATCGTCATTATTGATCGTGGGTTCACCCCTCAACAGTGACAACAAGGAATAAGTCATCACAGTATGGATGGCGCGCAACTGTGCAGTTTGGCGGGAGATCACCATTGTGATGACTGGAAAAGACGTTGTCACTGTAGGACCAACTTTAGTGACAACGTTTTAATATCGTCACAATATGGTGATACGTTCTAAATTAGTGACAACGAGTAGTCGTCACTGTACAAAGCGTTTATTCTCATCCCACTTTCACTAATTCTACTATGTCACCCTAATATTTTCAATATGGCCCATATGTTGTAAATAAATTTTATTAATTCTAGTAGGACACCCTAACTTTTGCTTTTTGATCCCATATATACCACCTTAATTTTTTCAATATGGCCCATGTGTTATAAATAAATTTTATTAATTTTACTATGACACCCTAACTTTTACATTTTGACCCCACATACTGCCTTAATTTTTTCAATGTGGCCCATGTGTTGTAGATAAATTTTATTCATTCCACTATGACACCCTAACTTTTACATTTTAGCCCCATATACCACCTTAATTTTTCGATATGGCCCATGTGTTGTAAATAAATTTTAATAATTCTACTATATGACACCATAACTATTACATTTTAGCCTGATATGCTACCCTAATATTTTGTATATGGTCCATATGCTGTAAGTAAATTTAATTAATTATGTTATTTCGCTGAACTTTTATATTTTAGGTCCGTATTTGGTAAACTAATCTCATTAACTCTACCATAACACCTTATCTTTTGCAATTTAGCCTCGTATGTGATAAAGAAAGGTTTTATTATGACACCATATGCTTTTACACTTTAAGTTGTGTTCATCATTAGCAAAATGAGGAAGGTATTGTAAAAAACAATATTTACCTATTGGTCAATTATTCCAAACGTAACTAATACATAGTTATAAAGTTAAAAAATATCATGAATTCATTATTTAGTTCTCTTGAAAACATATGGAAAATTACTGATTAACATAGTGTGAAAATAATGGTAGAGAATAATAAAATTTAATATGAAATTAAGTAAAAATCTTGACAATTGCATGACTGGAGTTTGTTATGTATTACAATATACAATAATCAAATTGGAACTATAGTTTATGAATCAATACTTGTATCAAATAGATTTAGTGTTTCATGCATGTATTAGTAAACCATTTTGGTTATTTGATCAACTAAACAGATTGTTTGGTCTTGTCAGACCACAATTCGTGCATAATTGATAAAATTATTAAATTGATACAAAAAATATTTGCATTAAAAGATCTTTTTTTGAATCATAAACATATTTTTAATAAGCGTTTTAGTTTTTGAACATTATTGTTGGCAGAGATCCTAATGTTGAGATGCCTTGAATCAATTTTTTGACCTTCGCTGAACTGTTCACTTGTTTGGTTGCATCCGTTATAACTGTTTGGATCAAGAGTTTTTGGAGTGTTTTTCAAAAATTAGTTTTTCAAATATAATAAAATTTTTTAAAAAGTACACTAAAAGATAATCTATAAATTAATTTAAATTTTTGTAAAATTTTAAAAAATATCTCAAAAAATATTTTAGAAACTCTTCTATTCTTAAATATCCCAAAATATTTTCTAAAAATATTTCAAAATATACTCTAAAAATTCTGCTACTGCAAAGTAGATAAAAAATACTCCCAAAAACAGCTAATCCAAATGTAGCAAATGTTAGTAAAAAAAGAAAAAATCCAAAAATACTAAATTTTTATATTCCAAAGTGTTAATACAACTTGTGAACTAAAAAAGCTCAAAATAATAAACAATGTTAATTGCGCAAAGATTGGGAAAAGAAAAAGAGATAGAAGGCGTTATTTCTATAAAAAAGGTTCAACAATTTAGAGAAAGAAGGCGTTCTTTTTTAATGTGCAATAGTGGAAGCGGGAATCTGAAAATTGAAGGAGTAGAGGCGGGGTTCTAAATTAAGCAGAAATGACGTCGTTTGAAGTTGATTTGGAAGAAAAGCACTCAACAATACTTAGCCAAATTTCAGACAAAACTCACTTCCCTCTTTCTTTGCCTTCGGACACCATCTTCTTCTCATTCTCTCCACTGGGATCTTGCTAAAATTACTGAGATAATCACTAAATTGAACTACCCAAACTGAAATTGCAGCTTTAGTAGGTAGTAGATAGCAAATATCCCTAAGTTGAGCCACCATTTGCATCCCTAAATTGAGCTACCCAAACTGATAGGGCAGCTTTAGTAGAGTAGGAGATAACAAATATCCCTAGTTCGTCATGGCATTTGACCATGAATTTTGGGGAAAAGCCGGATTTTGAAGACTGAATCAGAAGGAAAAGAAGACCTAAGGTTGTGACGGCATAATTTGAGATAAAAAATCACAATATTTTCCATCTATTTTCGAATAGTTCTGTCCAATGTAGGTCGTGTGCGCTGAATGTTGAGTTGTGAGAGTGAATCTTGATTCTGGGTCGCCCTTAGTTTATTCCATTGTCTATAGATGCATGGCGGATTTTATTTCATCAAGGACGAAATTTACATTGCTGTCTCTTTAGATGAATTTACATCTCTGTGCCTTTGCTTTCAATACTACTATTTGGGTTGAGACCGTAGGAAGAAAACCTGCTGGAATTTTTCCAGCTTCATCCTAGAGAGGGAAATGAACATGCATGTGAGATTGGGTATAAAATGAAGAGGATGTTGGCTGGAATTTTCTTGTTTTAAAAGCTGTTGGCTGCTAAAGCCTTTCTAATATGGCCGAGAGAGGGAAACAAAACTTTGTTTAATAGTAAGTTCGAATCTTTGGCTGAAAATATTATCTTGCAGCTTAAAATATCCTGAGATAAGATAATCATTCCTTGCATGTTGTGTTGGAGTTAAAACTGAAGAAAATGTGAAGAAAGAATCATATTTTTAAACTGTCATATGGCTGAAAGTTATAGTTAGCAGATGACAGAATTATTTTGAGGTTCATGGTGGAATTACTTGCTTAAATGGTGGGTTATCTGCTATAGTTCAGGCTGGTCAGATAATATGTTTAGTGTTTAGTGTTTAAACAAGTAGAATATGGAACTTTGGGGAAAATTTTGAAGTAGTGTTGCTGGAAACTTTGCCTTGCTGACCCAGAGAGTGAGGAATTGAAACTCTTATGAGATTTTCAAAAAAGAATTGAAAAAAGGTTTTGTTTCTGATGGTACATATCTACTCCCATTAAACGGGTTGCCACACTTGGTGCATTATGTTTGGGTATCTGTTTTCTATATATTTCTTCACTAATCAGCTTTTTCATTGGAGCTTTTGTTCAAAAATGATTCTCAGCTTTTTCATTGCTTTTGTTGCAGCTACTTTACACTGGACTCAAGAGACAATTAGGCCCGTTTTTACCGCTGTTCTTCTAATTTCTCATTACATGTCATGTAACTTGTTTAAATTATGCTTTAATAGATTGTTTTTGACTTGTGTTATGGAAAGTGTGTAATTGTCTCTTGAAGAACTGACTTGTTTTTGCATTAATAGATTGCTTTAACAAATTTACAACTTTCCAGTGTAAATCTATTGCTTCATAACTAGCTTATCTATGCTTTTTTTTTGTTGTAATGTGTAGATAAAAATTTGTGACTTATGTTCTGGATTTGTAACTCTAGGAAATGGACAAAAATTGGATGAAACTTGATAATAGACAGGATGAGTCGTCTTATAAACTTGGGGTGGCTGCTTTCTTAAACTTCGCGTATTCTGGAAAGGCAAAACATCTTACGATAGCTTGCCCTTGTAAACAATGCAATAACTTCTGCAACCATACAAAAAGTGTGGTGGAAAACCACTTATTTACATTTGGAATTAGAAAAAGTTACACCAGATGGATACACCATGGTGAACAATTTCGACAGGAAATTAGAGGGGATAGTAATCTGGGCGGTGATGAAGAAGGGGATACTGACAGTGAGGATTTAAACCATATGCTCAATGATATAGGCACTGCACAATGGGGGGGAAAATTGGTTTAGTAGGGAAGATGATGGTGAAGGAAGTTCAGGCTTGAATGCTAGTGAGACTGATGCCTTCCTAAAATTGTTGGAAGATGCAAAAAGGAAGTTCAGGCCTTGCGACTGATGGTTTCAATCCTTTTGGAACCATGACATCGACTTATAGCATTTGGCCCATTTTTGTTGTTCCATATAATCTGCCTCCCTAGAAATGTATGAAAGACCCATTCTTTTTCATGTCAATGTTGATTCCTGGTCCAAAATCCCCAGGAAATGAGATCTGTGTCTACATGGCACCTCTAATAGATGAGTTTAATGAATTTTGGGATGGTCTAGAAACTTATGATGCACATACTGATCAGAAATTTACCCTTCGTGCTGCTTTGCTTTGGACTATAAATGACTTCCCCGCCTATGCTATGTTATCTATATGGAGTACTAAAGGGTATCAGGCTTGTCCAATTTGCATGGCAGAAACATCCTGTATGCATTTGAAATATAGGAAAAAATTATGCTACACAAGCCATCGTTGCTTCTTGCCTATTGATCATCATTGGCATAGAGAAAGAAAGCCATTTGATGGTAAAGTAGATTTTAGGAATCCTGTTATTCCCTTATCTGGAAAAGAAGTTCTGGAACAAGTAGAAAAAGTTGAGATACAGTTTGAGAAAACTCTTCAGCAAATCAAGGCAAGGAAGCGCAAACGTGATACTAGTGAGCTTAATTGGACAAAGAAAAGTTGTTTTTTTGAGTTACCTTATTGGTCAAACCTAAAATTGCGGCATAATTTAGATGTCATGCATATAGTGAAAAATGTATCGGAGAGTGTCTTTGTTACTATTATGGATATTGATGGCAAGATTCAAGACAGCTGGCAGTGTCGCAATGATTTGAAGGAGTTAGGTATCAAAAAAGAGTTGCATTTGATTCAGAATGGTGATGTTTACATCATGCCTCATGCTTGCTACTAGCTATTTAAAGAGGAGAAGAAAAAAAGTCTGTGATTTCTTAGCTTCTATCAAATTTCCGGATGGCTTTGCCTCTAATATATCTCGATGCATAAAGAATGGGCAATTCCAGCTTTTCGGAATGAAGAGCCATGACTTTCACATTTTCATTCAACGAATACTCCCACTTGCAATTCATGGAAGCTTAACTAAAGAAGTTTGACAAGTGCTGTTTGAATTAAGTGATTTGATTAAAAAGTTGTGTGCTAGAACATTGCATAGGGATGTTCTACAGGAGTGTGATAGCAAAATTCCTGTGATTATGTGCAAATTAGAGAGACTATTCCCTCCTGCCTTCTTCGACATAATGCTACACGTGCTGGTTCACCTACCTGCCGAAACAATTCTAGCTGGCCCAACTCAATATCGCTGGATGTTCCCATTTGAGAGGTATGCCGTCATACATATATAGTGTCTTTTTGTGCATCCATTATTATAATATGTCTCGCTTACTCCAACATATACTAATATTTCCTATTTTTATTAAAACAAGGAAAATGGGAATACTTAAAAGTTATGTGCAGAATAAGGCTCGCCCAGAGGGGTGTATTGCCGAGCGGTACATAGACAAAAAATGCTTGACATTCTTCTCTATGTATTTGGATAATGTCGAGACAATATTCAATAGGCTCGAGCGTAACAACGAAAGAGTTGACAAACACGGGCAGCTATCAATATTTTCAGGCTCTGCTCATCCATTTGGAGGGTCTAAACATCGGTATTTACCTGATTCAGAGCTAGCAAAGATCCACACCTTTTTGCTAAATAACTGTGATGAGCTCGATGACTACATCAAGTAAGAATAACTTATGCTAACATATTTTTATGTCTATGACTCACCTGTAAACTTATGCTAACATATTTTTATGGCTGGTGAGCATAAAACCTTGTTGGAAGCTGAATGCACTGAAAATGTGATTCAACGGCATGATAAGGAGTTTGCTACATGGTTCAAAGAATGTGTACGGTCTAATTAACTCTGCAATTGTTTGGACTTCTTATGACTATAATTTAAATAATATTCTTAGTGACTTTTCTCAATCTCTGGACAGGTGTTATATGGTTCCCAACCCTGGAATGATGAATTTCGCTCATTGGCCTTAGGTTTAGACAATAGAATTTGTATATACTGGTTGCATGGCTAATGGGTATAGATTTCACACTGAAGATCGTGAAAGAGAGAGAAAAACACAAAATAGTGGCATCGTAGTGAAAGGCGAGCATGGTAATAATGTCATTGACTTTTATGGTATCCTAAAAGAAATTATTGAAGTGAGGTGCTGGTTTGGAAAGAAAAATATTGTCCTATTTAAGTGTGACTGGTGGAAACTAGATGATACAGCCGGTATGCAAATAGACAAGGATTGGGGTATTACAAGTGTGAATTCATCAAGAAAATGGTATGAAAACCAACCTTATGTCCTTCTTCAACATGTGGAATAAGTATTTTATATTGAGGACCTGAAAATGGGTAGAAACTGGTATGTAGTTGAGAGGTTCGGTCCAAGAAACTGTTATGATATTCCTGAACATGTGGACAAAGAGGCAGTAGTTGAGAAGATATATCAAGAGGAAGCACAGGGGGGAATTCAATATTATAATAGATCTCGATAACCCCCCACCAATTTCAAGAGAAGATGGCAATCTATTAAAGTGCGTGCTTTCATCCGTTATTCATGGTGACCAACAGTTGAGAAGAACTCAACAAGCTGATGAAGACTTTATTGATGACAGTGACATTGGGGATCCCAACAGTTGCGATGATGACGAAGATGAGGATATTCTTAGTGACAATGACACAGATTCTAGTTAGATGAGATTGATTCAATATGAATCTAATGGTTGTTGGTATCTTGAGTACAACTTCTAGTTTAGTTGATTCAATATGTTGTCATCTTATTTGATTTATCTTTTTAAAGGATGTTTGGTTAGTTCAAAAGTTTTGTCATCTTGTTTTATCATCTTGTCTGTTAGTCTGATGTGATCTTGTTTTGTCACCTTGAGTATCTTTTTAGTAACATTTTTTTAATAGATGTTTGGTTAGTTGTTGCTTTCAGATGGCTGGATCCGGAACGAGAGCCCAAACACTTAGAAGACAAGCACAACAAAAGCAACCATCACCACCTTCAAATCAACAACAAGGTCCATCTGCAAGTACTAGCTCAAACGGCAATGAGACCTTTTTGACGCCAGCATCTTCACCACAAAATGTTACTACTGCTTCAAACAACGGGCAGCCTCAAACTCCTGATTCATTGGCATCAGATGCAAATGAGACTGCTGGAATTCAGGATGGTCAACATGAAAATACTGGTACCAACTTATGCACTTACATTTCTGATTCTTTTATTTTGGTTGAACTATTATAGCTAATTTAGCCTTAAATTTTGTTTATGCATAGCTGTGCCATTGCCAAAAAGAAGGGGTCGTACTAGAAACATTACTTTGGCCCGCAAAAGAGAGGATAATGAAACTCTAACTATTGAAGTTGACCCTTCCAATTCGCGCATAGTAGGAAAAGACTCTCAATACTTCATTAGTGAGAGTGGCTGTGTTGTTAGGAAGTTTGGAAGGCTTAATGTTGACAAATTGTGATACCCTGAAAATTAGGAGGTTGTTTGTAAAGAAAATACTAAAGTGTATTTTTTTGGGTTTGATTTAAAACCTTATTTTGTTTTAAAAGACTAGAAACCCTAAGATTTTTAATCAAAAACCCTAATTTACTTGTGACTAACCGGTTTTCTTAAATCTGTCATATTTTAATTGAAACCCTAATTTTAATCACTGAAATTGTAAAATCCCTCACGTTTCTCTTAAAAACTTCATTTTATTTGGAACTTATGATTTTATAATAGCCCTACCACCCAATCACCCCACAATAACTGCAAATAAACATGAAAATAAAGGTTTTTCCTTTTTCGTTTTAAGTTAGCGCGAATTAGGGTTTTCACATTTTTTCGTTGTATGATTATTTGGTACGGAGTGAGAATCAAATGTGATAGGTAAAAGTGACTTTTGGGTGAGAAATAATATGTGATTAGGAGCAATGATAAAAAGTTAGTGAATAGGAAGTAAAAAACCCTAGTACGTGTGATTTAAGGAAAAACGGTGCGAACCGACGTGTACCGTGCACTATCGATTGAACCCACCACTTGACCACCACTTCCTTACCACCACATACCCTTGACATTTTTTACAAAATATCCCCTCTCATACTCATCCTCATGGCCGAAATTGGTGGCCAAAAATGCAAGGGAAAGAGAGAGAAATTTGTATGGCTTTGGTGGTGACAAGTGTCACCACCCTATAGCTCTTTGATTGATTTTTTTTCTTGCCTTTTATCCCTCATTTTAGCTCATTTTCCTTCATTTCTTTCTGTTTTGGTCCAGCTTAAGGGAGAGAGAGAGAGCAAGAGAGAAAAAAACTTTCAATCCATCTTGAATCCAACCATTTGAGTGCAACCAAGGAAAACTAAACCGATTAAACCCTTCCTTGAGTGTTTAGCTAGTAGTGTGTTGGTGAAATTTTGGAAAGAAAAGCTAGGGCTGCTCTTGGTAGTCACTTTAGCAAGGTAATAATGCTGATTTCCCCATTTCTTACTCTTAATCTTGTTTAACTTGGCATAGCACCTTAAATTTGTGGTGGATGATAGTTATTATCATGATTTGGGTGGATATAGTGTATGTTTTTTTTGAATTACATGAGTTAGGGTTTGAAGGATTGCTACCTATACTTGCTGTATGGATAGTATAAGTTGTATCTAAGCTTATATAAGAGGTTGTGGTAGTGATTGGAGCAAGAAATGAAGAAAGTTTCCTTTGAAACCGTAAAATTCCAGATTTCTGGAAAATTGTAGTTCAGTTCTGTCTGGTTCCAGTTCGTGATGTTAGAGGCCGAATTAGGCTTATCATAAAACATAAAAGTTGTATATAATGAGGTTTTATAGTTTCCTACAAAATTTCAGGCCAATCGGAGCAACGTAGCCTGTGAAAAGACCAAAATACCCTCACTACCCTAGGATGCATCCAGTGATCCATTTAAGACAGTTCATCCAATTGACCATGTCTATTCACTATGATCCGTGCTGATTTAGCCATTTTCCAAAACATGAAAATTTTAGTACTCTGTCTTAGCTTTTCAACACCTCTAAGAATGCTTTAAACGGACTTTGGTAGCCTGAGATATGGCCATTTAAAGGTAGTACGGTTAATTAGCCGATTAGTTGGAATTTGGTTCTGGGAATTGGGAATTTGACTTGGTTACACTGGGATTTGGACTAAGTGGTCTTCATCAAAATTGTAGCTCTCTGTCTTAGATTCGAAACGGTATGAATTTCATCCCAATCTGATAAGCGTAGCTTCGGATGTGTCCGTTACGCAAGAACCCGTCAAATCTATTTTTTGTTATATTTCATTTCCGCACTTGTTATTAGCTTGATTTTGCCCTTGTATTGTCTTGAGCCAATTGAACGGCTATTGAAATGAATTTGTGTTGTGTGTAACTTTGGGTTTGATTGAGGAAAATAATGAAGCCATAAATGGCTGGAAATAGGAAAAATACAAAGGGCATGCTGCCCAAATTTACGCTCGAGGACTAGAAAACTATACTTGCGACTTGAATAAAGTTGGTAAATGAATATCACTTGAACCATCTAAGATATTTGGATCTTCTTTTACCGAGGTATATAAGTAAGGACTTGATCGAACTTATACCCTTGAGAAATAAAATAATGACTGCTCGGAGTACGTTTTCTTTGTCACTTTGACTTAAATGGAGATTTCAAAGTTTTACGAGCAAGCATAAGTTTTACAAATATTTTACTCGTAGCCTTTGGTTTAAATGTATCTTTTCACTTCCAAAACTATACTTATACTTTGTACTAGTAGTTATTCGGATTTTCTTTGGTTCACTTAAAATTTGGAGGGGTTTAACTGTAATATTTTCTCTTGGCTATTATTAGGGTTTCTTGGCGATTGAGAGTGTTATCCGGGAGGATACTTTGGACATTATTTTGCTTAAATAGGTGAGTGTTCTGTATACGTTTTGTTTCTATGACTATGTGGATTGTTGTGACTATGTGATTATTTGTGAATATTTGATTAAATGTTAATTGTTTTCTATGATTTCTAAAATGAACTTTTGCTAGGTGAGTGTGTACTTTATCGCACTCGACCTAAATAAATATGAAATTTTCGGTGATTAAATGTTGAAATACTAGTTGCGCATGAATGTAAGCTTTTTGGCTGAACTAGGCCCTTGCCCTTGTTACCGATCGACTCGAGCCAGAAGCGGACTCGGTCGGGCGATTGGTGACCTGGGTGAACGTTTGGTATACTCGAGTATTACCTTGTTGTTGGGTAGAGTCCGGCCAACGTCCGGATGGGGGTGAAAAGCCTGGCCAACGTCCAGGAGGAGGTGAATGAGAATGAACAAACGAACGTCAAAACGAGGGGTTTTACTTACAAAATGCAGTTTTTAAATAATTGGAGGAAAAGGGAATGAATGGGGAACGAACGAACGAACTGCTCCTTGTGAGCCTGTATCCTTTTAATGAATGTATTATCATTGCTTTATATTGGACAGGTTTTCTGGATTATTGTTATTACATGATTAATGTTCTTGTTTAATTACTTGTTTCTGTGCATAGAATCTCGCTGAGCTTTTAACTCACCCATTTAGTTTTGTTTTCCTTAATAGGGGAAGGCGAGCAAGGACGAGAGCTCTGTATAGTCTAGTTCAGGTCTAGTTCTTTCATTTCTTTTGCAATGGTTCTCGCCATAGCGCTTGGCATGGGCTGGATGTATGAAGAATTGAGAACCTTTGTATATTCAATGGTTGAACTCTCTTTTGAGAGAGAAATGTAGATAAGTTTCGTTTTAAGTTTTGGATTTTGTTATACAAATTCTTGTGATTTTATTCCGGTTTTGATTGAGGTCAAAAGTGAACGACTGAGTCCTGGCGAGAGTTGGGCAGGTGGTCCGCCGAACCCTTTGGTTTGCCTTAGGGTGAGGTGGGGCTGTCACCCAAATGGTCATATCTTGAGGCTGAATATAGAGAGAACATATACAAGACGGTTACGATACTTGTCTTTTTTTGCTTATATCACTACTAGAATGAATTGCTTGATCCTTATACTCATGCAATATTCTTATGTACTTCTATTTAATTTTTCAGTACTTATATTTGTCTTGTAGGATGACTTCCAGCTTGAGAATAACATCACCTCAAAAACTACTATAAATAGGCAGTTGAACACCTTGTATTGGAATCACCAATATCGGTTGCATCACTATTTTCTAACTTTTGGGACTAAGGAGGAAGCAATTCAACATGTTCCTGAAGGTGTATCAGCTGAGGATTGGACATGGATATGCAACTACTTTGGAAGTGAAGAATTCAAGGTCTAGTTATATACTTGAATTAGTCTTGCCAAAATATAAAACTTATTTGTCATATTTATTTAGAATTATTGTTGGTTGTTTATATATTATAGAAAATCAGTGACCGTAACAAAGGAAATCATGCCAAGAATGAAACTCATACTACTGTGGGAACAAAGTCACTTGCTAGAGTTGTTGAAGAGAAGGTAATCAATAAAAACTGTTTGGAGATGTGCTTATGCTTTTTGTCCTTCTTCATTCTCAAAATCAAGTGTCAAAATTTCTATTTGATAGAAGAGGAAGGAGGGAGTGGAACTTTCAGAGATAGAAATGTTTGAAATCAGTCGTACATCAAAGAAGATATGAGGGCTGATAAATGATCTAGCGAAAGAGACTTTGGTACAAGATATCCTTCTATTTTTATGCATTTACAGCTCCTTTGTGACATGCCTTTTAACACCTAAGGTATCCTGTCTTGTCTAGGCAACAATGAAAGAGATGGAAGCATCAACTTCAATGAGCAGTGCTGAAATTTGTCAACAGCAACTTGGATACATACCTGGACAGCTTCGTAACCGCAGCACAACCAAGAGGCAAGCAATGGAGATTGACCACTTGAGGAGTGAAATTGAAGAACATCGAAGACGGGCAGATGTGACAGAGCAACGAGCTACACAAATTACAGAGGAATTCAATGCCCAAAAGGAGCTAATTAAGAGCTTGCAAGATCAACAACTTGAAACTAGAGGGTTGTACGAGGAGTTGATAGCCCAAATGAAAGACTTGTGCAAATGATAGACAGCAAAAAGATGAGGAGTTTCAACCTTAAGTCTTGATGACTTGATTATTGGTATAATTTTATGCTTAATGTTGGTCCAAAGATGATACTTATGGTGAAAATCAAGCCTTAACTTCGAACCCGTCGTTTGAAATCTTTGTTGCATTTGCATTGTGTGAAACTATGAGCACTTGAAAGTACACTACTGTATCTTGTGAAACTGTGAGCTCTTGAAACTTTGTTGCATTTGCATGTTGTTATATGTGTCCCTGGCTCTTCATAAAAGGTTAGATTTTTAGCTCTGGAAATTGGCTATTGTGTTTTGTCACCTTAATTCTTCTAATGTTCAATTATGGAAACATTGAATCTGGAAATTGTGTTTTATTCTGCACCCTATATCCTTTCTATGTGGGACGTTGGGAATTTTGTATGCAGTAGTGGAAGCTTTGCAAGAACCATGCCTCTAGAAAGGAATGCCAATCCTAATTACTTGGCTGAAATAAGAAGAAAAAGGCGGGTATCACCTTTATGTTGAAGCAATCTTCATTGGGCCAAAGCAAGCATTCATGCTTTTGTTATTCTCAACTTTAACATTTTTGTCATTGTCGTGTTGAATAAATCAGAGAATCAAGATAACTATATTGCTTTTTTCTCTCGTATCTGAATTTTCTTTCTTCTGCCCTCTTTCTTTTTTAGTTTGGGGATTGTGGTCCAGTTTCTATTATGGTCATGTCTGCTTGTTTCTGCACCATTGCCAGCTGTATATTAATGCCTTAATGGTCACAACTAGGCGTTTATAGAGCATCATCTTTGCCAAATTTACTACTGTTGATATGAAATTCTATCCTATCAGCATTGCTCATGCTTATTGGCCATTATTGTGAACTTGTGAAAGTGTGCTGGTTCATATTTTCATTGCTCATGCTTATTGGCCATTTATTTTCAATGCAGTTTAGCTTCATATTTTGATCGTGAGAAAATTGATGATGCTCGTGCTGCAAGAGATGTTCAAAATCTGACCATAGCTGTGTAGTCTATGCTTTAGTGGCAAAATCTAGTATTCTATCTTTTGGGAAGGATATGTATTGGCCATTAGAACTTACAACTGATTATGTGGGATTACTATATTCCTAACATTTGTGGTTCACTTCTATTTTGATTAATTTGGAGATGTGTTATGGCCAAATATATGAATTTGCGGCATATATTCTACGTTGGTTTTGCCTTTTGTCAAATTGAATGTTTTGTTACATTTGTTGAAAATGGCATCGCAATACTACATTTGTATCGGTTAATTTCAACTTCTTTAGACAAAATTCAGTGACAACCTTCCCAAAAGATGTCACTCTTAGCCAAATTTAATTTTTTTTACTACAATTGTCAGAACGAGAGCCATGGCAATGTTATATTTGGAATGAACAATTGCAGCTCTTGTAGACAAAGTTGTAAGTTCACTAAGTGATGGCTATTCTTTTCACAAAATACTAGGAGTGAGAGTGACAAGTTCAAGTCGTCACTGTGCACGTCCAAATTTGTGACAACTTTTGCTATCTTTTATGACAGAAAATTTTTTGAAACAATGACAAGAAACTTCGTCACAGAAAACTAATCCTTAGTGACGACATAGTCTTCGTCATTAAATATAAATATTTAGTGACAACTTTATATAGGTTGTCACACTTACCTATTTGTGACAAAAATTAGTGACAACGATGTGACAATGGAAAAAGTCGTCACTATACTCATATAATGACGACATTTTAATTTTTAGTGATGACTTTTTGTTGTCACAAAAGGCCAAATTTCTTCAGAACAACATCATGGTAAAAAAATTTCCTAAATGATTCAACTTGCAAAATTATTGAGGTAATCTATAAGCTTAAGTAGCAATCTGTCAAAGGGGAAGAGCTCATACTGCCTCATAGGCAATGCAATAATTAAGGAGAATATAGACTGTAAAACCATGTAAAACCCACAATTGGCAAGGGTAGTCTTAACACAAGCTAGGATACTACTAACTAATAAGAATTTTTTGTGATTATATCTCTAACAGACCTTATTCGGGAAGCAACAATATGCATTGGCAAGTAGAAGACAAAAATGGAAATCCTATCCCTTACAATGCTTGGTAGTGAACAAAACTGAAGTATGATCATCAACTATCACTAAGAAGCTCTTTTTTGGATGGCTTTGAGCTCAAAACTACCACAAAGAAGATTAACATCTACTTCATGCACAATGGATTAGCAGTCAAAGGTATTTCAAAGAATGTCAGAAAACAAAAAAAAAAATCGATTTTAATAAAGAAGCCTTGGGCTGGCAAAAAAAAAAAAAAAAAGCCACTAATAAACAGCAAGGATTAGTTTTTCATCCAGTAATTTGTGCAACTACAAGTATCACAGCAAAACGTTTTAAAAAAATGGAAAAGTTATTTCTATGCAAGGGAAGAATAACAATATGATGGGTTGGACCAGTTAGTTAGCTTAGAGTAAAGAAAGTGAACATATAACAATAAAAAATGAAAAGTCCTTCTCTTACATTTGCATGAAGATACATCAACCCATAAATTATATCTCGAAAATACTTCCGTAATATACTTTCTCTAAGACCATCAAGCGAGCAGCAAGTTTAAAGGGCCATTTGCCTTCCACATACTCCGAAACTGAGCAAGAAATATATAGAAGTGGTCAACCAAACGACCCACATAATAAACATAAACATCCAGGCAAAAATTCATAAAGGCAAAGAAAAATGAAGAGCAAGTGCTTTATTTTAAGAACATTGATATGCTTTTTCTAGTTTCTTCCTTTTATATTTTTCCTTTAAAAGGAGAGGGTTGGAAATGCGGAGGGGGTGAGAATACCCATTTTTAGAAAATAACCTTATGGAACCTAACTTCAAAAGGGGAAAAAAATTTACAAAATTACATGAGGATGGCAGAGGAAATTTCCAAATTATGTACTTTCAGCATCACAACATCACAAAAGGGGAAAAAATTAGACAACTAAACTTGTAAATAATAGGAGAAAAAAAGAACCAAAATGCTAATAAAGATGCTCTGGAAAAAGGAAGCAAGAAGAGTTTTCGAAGCAAAAAAAAAAATTCCAGCCAGTTTTTTAATTTTGTTGTCGTCCATCAGAAAGAAAAAACTCGTAAATAATAGGAGGAAAAAAAAACTAAAAGACTAATAAAGATGCTTTGGAAGAAAGAAGCAAGTAGAGTTTTTGAAGCCAAAAAAAAATATTCCAGCTAGTTTTCGATTTTGTTGTCATCCATTGGAAAGAAAATGAAGAGAGAAAAACATGAGCATTCTTCGTGACGATGATGAAGAACAGGGACAAGAAGAAAGAGAAAGAAAAGGTTGGAAAGAGGAAGTCAGATGGCAAATGAAATGAGTGAAAAAAAGGCGCGCCTGGCAGAGAACATCTCCAGCTATTGTCACCGAAGAGCCAGGAAGAAGGTAACCTTCTCCAATCAATTACATCACGTCTGTGTTTTCCAACCAGAAAAAAAAAAGGTGAAGAACCACCAAACTTGCCACCAATCTCGTTTTGCCGCGTCATATGGGCAAACATCCAATCACCTTATCCCAAATGGGCAAACAGCCAAATATTGCTTGTCTGGGTTCTTCACTCTACCACTGGAAACCCAAGTAATAACTTAAAATGAAAACAAATTTTTGGACGAGCACTCTCCAGCAAATCCCACGTTGCTACGTCAGCAACACAAGCACCTTCTTGAGGAATTGCATTCCCCCTTTTATATATATGTTAATTACATAATCTGTTTAAATGGCATTATTTAAAGCCGACTCTTAGTTTTCTTATTTTAGCATGAGATACAAATTTATTACAAAGCTAATCTCGGTATACAATTAGTCTATGTGTTTCGTATGTAACTTTTAAATACTAACTCAATAATCTCCCTTAGTTTTTCTTTGTAAAAAAATATCCTGTATCTAGCAATTCAAGTCTTAGTTTCCTTGTGTTAGCAAACATGTCAGTTTTCACTTTAATGTTTGTATAGCATTAGTAGTTAGTATAACTTTTAAATAGCAACTAAGTAAATACTATGTCCTCTATGGAATTTTTTAGCTGGTATCCAGTGATCACTAATTAGCAGTATAAATATACTCATTATATGAATATAAACAATTACAATTATTTTATGCTTGTATTTAGACACTTACAAATTAAGTACACTTAAAAGAAATTCACATCGGAGACCCCTCTTAATGAGTCTCTCATTGGGCACTTGCTATCCAAATCATTCTGTTTTAGGTATGATTACTTATAGGTTTAAAATAGCAACTAGAAATACCATATTGATATGCAAAATAAAACAAAAAAAAAGATATGACAAAAAGAAGAAATCAAACACAAGTAGAAGACGATTTAGCCACAAGTACAAATTTTTAATGCTAAATTTACTTGAACTAAAAAATGAAAAAAGAAAAAATAAGAGTATTAGTTACAATAAACACCAAAATTTTCAACTTTTGTCTCTGTGTGAACCAGTATCGATCTTTACTAATTCCATTGAACCTATTTCGGGCATTGGCTCTTTTGCCAAAATCTACTTTTTGAAGGCAATTTTATTTTACTTAGAATTCTTTTCTTACATCATAAATCCTAGTTATTAAATATTTAAATAGTTATTCTTATTCTAATTTTTTTGGCAAATCCTATAAAGGGGGTGAGATGTTAGTCCAAATTTTATTAATTTTTTGGAATCAAATATTACATAGATTGGAGAGGTTTGTAGACCAAATCTCCCGAAATAGCTGATGAAATTAATCTCATGAAGAATAAATAGTACTACTCCCTTACAATTTCCTTTTGCTAGAATGATGAATATAAGAAAATTTGTGATTATCTAAGTATAGCAAGCCTTTGATGTGTCGAGGTATGGTCCTATCATCAAACGTAGCTGAAGTGCGGCTTGAACTCGCTTTCTTAGCCAAAGTATCCGCAGCTGAGTTTATCTAACGATAGCAGTGTTGAAAGAAAATGTTTGCTTGATTAATCAATTGCTGAATCATGAGAACAAGATGATCTATCTTCCATGGTATCGCTGCCAATCCTAGAACTAATTGCATGGACTTAAAGAGTCTATCTCAACGAGAATCTTGCAGTAACCTTTATCTAGACTAAACTGCAGACCCTGAAGAAGAGTGGAAGCCTCTGCTGCCATATTTGTTTGGAATAGCATAAAGGAGAAGAAAGCACCAAATAAGTTACCAGAATGATCTCTGATAAGGCCCCATCCTCCAGAATAGCCTGGATTTCCTTTTGAAGAACCGTCCACGTTCAGCTTCACCACTGGAAGTGCCAGCGGATTCCAGGAGGTAACCTTAGCTACCCGTAATTTTGGGAGTGGAGAAAAGGAATGTGAGCAAGACTGGCTAAGGAGATGCCCGCTGGCTGCTTCTGTACAAAAGGATGCGCATAGCCAATTGACTGCAAGAGAGATAACACCTGATGAGAAATCTGCACAGCATTAACCAGCAGGCCTTCATAGAAAGATTTATTTCTTGCCTTCCAAAGCTCCCAGCAAATGATAGAGGGCAAAATATCAACCAGTTCACCAACTAAAGAGGAACTCGAAGAATGAGACCACCACCCCTGTAATTTGAGAAGGATGTTATCAGCTGAAGGCATATGGAACTGAGCAGACCTTCGAACTTACAGCAAACTCTCTGAGCCATTTCATAACTTAGGAACACATGAGCCATACTCTTGGCTGTTAAGATTGCCAACTTTTGCAGATTTTTCTAGATTCATTTGGTACTAGAATAAGCTAGTTAATTGTTGAATAAATGTTATTGTCAGGATATTTGTTAACAGAAAATCATGTTGAGTTATTAACAAATACTTTTGATAAGATTAGATTATATTTTGTTGAGATTTTTTAGCATAATTGTTCGTTGGAAATTATGTCAAATTGTTTGTTGACACTATAAATAGTGGGTTAGTGAATTAAGGATAAAAGATTATTTTCAACTTTCAATACAAGTCTTTTGTAAGTCTTTTTTTTTTACAACAGTAACTATGATGTTGTTTTTTAGTTTATATCTTAAAAACTAGTAAAGTGGTATCAAGAACCTATGCCTTAAGGGCCTGTTATTTTAGAGTAAGTGCATTTAGTGAGGATCCTTTATTAGTTCAAAACCATGGCAGGAAAATTATAGACCACAGAGTTGTAGTTAGATAGAAATCCAAGACCATCATTCGCATATCCATTTTTTATTCCGTTTTACAAGGATAATGGCTTATGATTTGATTGAGAATAATTTATTCTCAATTAAAATGAAAGAAAAAATTCACTTTGAATGGGTCAAATTTTGACAATTTTGAAGTGGAGAAATAAAAAATCTAGATTTTGAAAGAATTTAGGAGGTCATTGATAAATCAAGAAGTATGAAATTGATTCATGATATTTATCAAGAGTAGAATGTAATATTTTTTAGTCTACAGGTTTTAATGGTGATGACAAAATTTATGAAAAAAAATGCAGTATTTCATATTTCTTGTATAGGTTCAAATATCGTAGAAGAATGTTCCACTTTAAACCTATGAGAAGAATGAGACCACCACCCTTGCTAATGTGAAGTGAATTTTCCTTTAGCATCCTCCTAAGTTGGAAGCATTCGCTTCAAGACCATGTCTCCCACTTCAAATGAACGAGATTTGACTTTCTTACTGTAAACACAGGCCATTCTTCATTGATAACATTGTCTATGGCAAATGGCATTTAACCTCTTTTAATCAATTAAAGACAATTATTCATGACATTCACTAACACATTCAGCTTCTCCTATTTGGGTTTTCATTAGAATGCACAAGGATGGGATCTCAACTTTTACAGGAAATACTGCTTCCATTCCATACATGATAGAGTAAGGAGTTTGCCCCAGTAGAAGTTTTAATAGTAATTTTGTACACTATCAATACATAAGGCAACTAGTTTCTCATGCCAATCTTGGTGTATCTCAATCATCTTGCTGATGATCTTCTTCAAATTCTTATTTGCAGCTTCCATAGCTCCATTCATTTGAGGCTATAAGTAGTAAAATTTTGATGCTTCATTTTTAACTGTTCACATAATTCATCCACCATGTCATTGTTGAGATTCTTGGCATTATCAGTAATCAATGTTTCTAGCACCCCAAAGCAACAGATGATATTTTTTCTTAAAAAATCCACCACGACTTTCTTAGACACATGCATATAAGGCACGGTTGCAACCCATTCAGTGAAATACTTTATTGCCACCAGAATGAATTGATGCCCATTCGAAAGAGGACGGCCAATAGTTCTAATCACATCCATTCCCCACATTCAACATGGTCACGGAGCAGTCATACTATACAATTCTATAGGCAAAGCTCGTATAACATCACCATGCATCTAGCACTTAACACACTTTTTGACAAGCTCTACATAGTCATTCTCTACAGCAAGCCAAAAAATAGTATGTTCTCATAATCTTTTTAGCCAATAAATGTCCATTCATATGTGATCCACAAATACCATTGTGCATTTCTTTCATCATGTAATTGGTATCGTCTTCATTAACACACTTAAAAGTCCTAAATCGGATGTTTTCTCGTACAACCCTTCTTTATTCAAGAAAAATCTTGAGGACATTCGGTGCAAGAAACTTTTTGGAACGGAATCAGTGCTAGGAGGATAAGACTTGTCTTTATAAATTGCTTAAGTTCTCTATGCTAGGAAGGACAATCAAAAGCCCTTTCTGTAAGTAGGTAATGTGCTGGCTTTTCTTGAAGTTGAATTGGTATAAGGATCAATTATCAACTCATCCGGATGTTGGATCATTGAAGATAGAGTGGCTAAATCATCAACAAAGGCATTGCAAGTGTGGGCGATGTGCCTGAATTCTAGATTCTTGCATTTACCAGCCATACTAAGCAAGCTACAATGAATGATACGGCATAATTTTCGAATCTCGAACTACTCACTACTTGAGTGTCTAGTTCCAACTAAGTCGAAATCACTGAACACTATCAAGTCCTTGATCTTCATTTCCAATGCAAATTTTCAATCCATAATACAAACTTCATTGAGAAGGTTTTAAAAACCTAATTATCCAATTTTATACAAGTACACTGATTATTTTCAAGTATAGGAGATATTAGGTATCAATCCCATAAGGAAAATTGTCAACTACCTGTGATTTTTGAACTCCTCTGTTATTTAGACTACCACAAATAAGTAAGTAAATCTACATTACTAACGTTCAATAAAAGTAGAAAAATGATAAGAAAATGTGCAGGTTATGGAATTCAAATCTACTCATGCAACTGAAATAATTAGTTAAATGAGTTCATTATCTCGACTAGTTATTGTGACGACTCCATCTCCCCCAGGGCGTACCCCAGAGGTTAGTGGACCGTCTGCCTAACTCTTGTCAGAACTCACTACAAACCCCAATCAATAATACTAAAGTCTTTCAATATAACATTTACATGCTACAAATCATCCAAATGTTCAAATTAAAGTACAAGCCAAAAGAGAAGATCTTAAACGACTAGTTCCATAATACAGTATGTCGGCCAAATACAAGATCTAGATTTCCTATTACAAACTATTGCTATTCTCGTCTTTCTCATTCCCACACCCTGTTAAGGAAAGCAAATAATGGGATGAGGTAAAAGTCTAGTGAGGTTCCAAGAAAACAACAAGCAATCTATCAGGCATTGTAAAATTCACATGATGGCATGATCACATATTTCATGAAGCAAGCAATGTCCAGATAAATCATTTAACAATGTACAGTCAATAACATATTCACATAAAAAGATACAGTTTGCTCATGCGAACCAGTTTAGTGGCAACTCGTCTAGGATCTGTTGACACCCCGTCAACCTTGGAATACAGTAGTAATATACTGTAGATCACCGTTTAACTCCAGTCTCCGTCCACTGATCATCCCCCTATCGGACCCGAACACCAAATATATAACAAGGGCTAATATTCGAGTATATTGAATCCAGTACAAGTTCAATAAACAGTACCCATGGTTCGTCAATCTACTCGACCAAGTCCTTGCTAGCTCAACTCGACCAACTAGCCAATGGAGTTTGGGTTTTGGAGTCCCAGTAACAGTATAGCCGATGTGGTAAAAGTACACAATCGACTGTCAAACCAGTCACTCAATAGAGTCGTTGGGGTAAAGCACATGAGCGCCTAACGCTCAAATATTGCATTTCACTTGTTCAGATCACTTGTAAATAGGATAGGAATCCTTTCTTTACCCAAGGCTATCTAGCCTACCCGAGCTCACTAAGGCAAGTCTCGGATAGGGTTTCCAGCGAAGGGTCCAGTTCAGTAGATGCGATCAAGTACGCTTCAGACCTACATTCATGCACATTCAAGTCTGCATTCAAGATCATGGAATTCAAGTTTACGGAGGTCGAGCGCTATAAAGTACACGCTCGTTGATGCACTAACAATTTGAGATATCTAGCAATTTCGATCAACAAGTCACATGAAGTATCGATCAAGTAAATCACATGGTTCTAACATGCAGTTGGAGTACTCACCACTATATCACCTTTCCACTTCAAACCCTGGTTCTTCCTCTTGAACACTCTCAAGTCTTGTGATCATATAGTATATCAAGAGTCCATCAACTCTAAGCCAATATAAATGCGAAAATTTGAGCTTCGAAACTTCACTTAGAAGACACATCAATTTGTAGGTTTTACCCCAATGTAGCTTCCAATATTGCAAAGTTTTCTTGTTCAAATCAAGGGAAAAAACCACATGCATGCTAAAACAATATTTCAAGGATAATATGGAGCACAAATACATCAATTATAGTGAAGAATTTTGAAGAAAACAGGACAAGATTCTCAAGGTTCAAAGCTGGAAATTTCGAGCAATAAAATGGTTTGGAGAAAAATCATTTTCTTCCTCTTAATCCTCTTTATTTTGGCTCAAAACCAACATACATGTGAAGAGCAAAGTATTATCAAGTATCTTGAGCAAAAGTATGTCACAATCACCCTAAACTTAGAACTCAAACTCTCCCTCTCTCTCTCTTGGCCAACCAAAGAAGAATTGGCAACAACTTGTCCCCAAGTTTCCCTATTTAAACCTCCAACTTTCAACCCTATTTCTATAGCAAATACACTATCGATCAAAGCTAACATGTCATGAGGTGTATGGCACACATTCTTGGCAAAGAAATCCATCAAAATTTCACATAGATAAACTCTAAACTAGGCTATATATTTTATGCACCAAAGCGGGAAATTTACTACATCACTTGAAAAAAAACATGAAATCTTCCATAAAAGTCCTTTCTTTATCTTCTATAACATCATATATCAAATAAACTCAAAGATAAGGGAAGAAAGATAGGTTTCCTAGCAAATTTTACTTCTCTACCTCCAAAACCTAGAATGGAAAGCAAAGCAAGATATGTTCAAAGGTTCCTTCTTCCAAGAACTCCTTCAAGAGATTCCTTCCAAGCTTGACTCAAATATTGATGGAATAGATTAGGTTTTGCTCTCTTGTTTGCTCATTAATTAGACAAGAAATCAAGGCTAGAATTTGTGTTTTTCTTTCCCTAAAAATTCGGCCAAGCTAAAGAAAGAAAGAAGAAGAAATGGTGTTGAAATAATAGCATGGTTTGTGATAAGTATGAAGCTTGGTTTTTGTCAAGCTTGGTTGGGTGAGTGACAAATGACAAGCATCCAACTCAAGTCTATCTAATTGTCTCTAATGCACGCAAATATCTATTTCTTCTCCAATTAACTCTTAACACCTCTTGACATATAATCCCTTTTGCACAAAACTCCTTCTTATTTACCAAATTTATTGCACTCACCTCACTAGTTGGTCACATTAGCATAATGCACCATGAAACTCGACATGCAATAAGTTGAAGTAATAGGATACAAAAATCATCACTCAACCATTAAATCTGTGAGGACCCGAATTTTTACTTATTTTAATCTTATTTTAATGGCTTAATAAATTATTTATTCACCCATTTTCTCTGAATAATTTATTTTAACCATTTTAAATCCATTTACACGAAACAATGTCTCACTTTCGTTTTTAAAACATTTCGTGAGAAAATTTATTTTTCAGAGGCTCGTTCGGTAAGGAATAACGAGTACACGTTATTCGAGGTAAATTCGATCCGAGAGTGCGTTAGTCTTGGAGAATTAAGAATGAATAATAATAGACAAAGAAAAGTTAGTTGAGGCATTAGTGGTGAATGAGTTCAAAAAATTTCGCTTTATCGTGTGAATCGAAAATTCACGTATATCGAGTCGGAACGGCTAAGTGTAAATTAAGAAACTTATTCTAGATTACTAAGAGTGAATAATTATAATGTTAAAGAAAGTACATTAAAGGTATAGTGCACAATTGAAATAAACCCGAGAGAAAACAGCGGTACGAAACCCTCGTGCAACCACTAATGAGAGTTGACTTTTTGCACACAACCTAAAGCTACTATTTCATTCTTTCTCTCCAAGTTTCATCACCCAAACAAACCCTCATCTCTCTGTCCTCACTCCCTCATTTTTGGCCAGCAACTTCAAGGGAATAAGGAGAAAGCTCTCCACTCCATTTTTGCTCATTCTTGCTCCAAAACACTTCCAACTTTGCATCCAACCTCAAAATCACTTGGAGATTAACCTTGGCCTGGAGGAAAGCTTCATATTGGCGGTTTTCTTGGGAGTTTTAGTGGTGAAATTTCTGGTTTCTTCAAGAGCTAAAAGGTAGCCTTCATCCATTTCAAATCTTTCCATTTTCTTGGCTTTAATGGGTTTCGGTTTTGACTATGAAGCTTGTAGCTTCCATATTGTTGTTGTTATTTGGATTGAAAAGGTTGAAGTGGGCTCTATGAAATCCCACCTTGATGATATAGGACTGATATGATGATGATAAGTGTTGTTTGTGTCAATTATGTGATAAACAAGATGAGATTTGTTGGAAAAGTGAAAGGAAAACCAAAGGAATTGCATTCTGCCGTGTTTTTCTTGAAGCTTTGGTTCAAATTTTTTATGCTCAAATGACCTTGAATCTGATGTAGATATTTTGTATAGGATGTGTGGAAATTTTCCACCAATAATCACTTGATTTGGTTGAGAAAAAATTGAATTTTGGCAAGAACAATTCTGGAAAATCGCATAGTAGGCCTCTGGCAGTAATTTTTGAACGAACATATCTCTCTGTACGGAGGTCAGAATTGAGTGCCATCAGTGGCACTCGAAACTAGACATCCTTAGTTTTCTAACGGTGTATTATGGACCCTCTGATTCGAACTTAGTGAGCCGTAGTAGTACACCAAATTTACCTGTTCTGTTCTGCTGTGCTGTGCGAGTGACAGTGATAAGCTGCGGCTTGTCGCTTGAATTCGAGCTAGCTATGAACTGATTTTCAGAATGATTTCTTCTGATGAAATGTAAACTTTTGAATCTAGTTTCAAACACCAACAACCACTCTCAATTTCAAGTTGTATTGAGTGAGATATGGTCCAATTACAGAACTGCACCAAAGCTGGAAATCTGGAAAATCCTTCTTTCTTGCTAGCCGACTGGTCTAATTTGATTTGGGACATGTTGTTTCGAAAATTTTGGTGTCAATCACCTACCAAATGGATAATAGATATTTCTAGGACCTTGGTTTCACAAATAAACAAAAATGGGACTGATTTCATGGTGCAAAATGTTTTGAAAAGAAAGGAAAGCAAGAAGACAGATTTGCTTTGAAACATTTTACGAACTTCAGTCATTTTGTTAACTGCCTTCCCACGTAATTTTTTCAATTAAATTTGATAGAGGAGTAGTCCTCATATGGAAGTTGATGTGTACCAATTTTGGTGTCATTCTAAGACTGTTTTGATATACAAATAAGATCCCAAAGTTAACTTTCAAATCTGGAAAAATGGACCAAGCGGTCCTTGTTTTTAACCAACTTTGAGCTGCTATATCTTGGTGCTCAAAACTCCAATTCTAGTTATGTTTGTTGTGCTTAAAACTTTGATTGGAACTCTAATAGTGTTACGAATTTTAGAGGCTAGTTCACTTTCTGTGAATTTTACCGAATTTCCAAAATTTACCAAAAACCAAGACTGAAATTGTCTTATAGGTTCAAGTCAGCCACTTTAAGCTGAAATTTGAATGTTTTCCATTTAGAATCTTAGAAAAGTTCTTCTAGGAACTTTTAGTAGTTCGAACAAAGATTCCAATGGTGTAAAGTTTTCCATTTTTTGACATGCCAAACTCCAGATTCGATTTTCCAAAGATTGTCGTACAAAGCTGAAATTTGCCGATTACTTAGAAAATGCAATTTCGGGAACTTGACTTCTTTTCTCGATATCGATTGAATGTTTTGAACTCGATTTCATGGAAGATGCTAGTCTCTCTTTGGACTTTAAAACTTCACTCTTGAATCTCGAGTTGAGAGAATTAAAGCTCTCTTTTAAGACTTTGATTTAGTCTAAATGAGTGTGCATCCTGTCTTGGTAAATGCATGATTATGAGTGAAGTTAATTATTATTTGCTCAGGCGCTCAAGGGGACCTTCAAAAGGAATTCGAAGTGGATGCCTAAACACTTGTTTGAGCACTTCCTTGTTTTGAATTGGTGAGTGGTCCATGTAGGAGTGCGTGACTTGAATAGTTTTACGACATGTTTACTCCATGGTCATTATGTGTTTAACTATTAAGTGCTACCGATAATTGATCCTATGAACTTTTCCACTATTTTAAGGCGAGAGTGTACTTTATCTCACTCGACCTACTAAAATGACAAATTTCTACTGTCCAACTGATTTTCCGATTTACCGTTCAACCGATCTACTGTTTACCGATTTACTTGATTACCGTAAATTCTGTGTTCATATGAAATTATGGCATATTGCTTACGTGTTTAAGTGTTAAGTGTTACCTATAATTACTCTTATGAAATTGCCACCGTTTTAAGGCGAGTGTGTTCTTCATCTCACTCGACCTACTAAAATGACAAATTTCTACCGTTCAACCGATTTACCGATTTACTTGATTACTTGTACATGTTGTAAAATCTAAGCTGAATTGGATCCTGCCCTTGGTTACTAACTTGCTCGAGCTAGGACTAGATTCGGTCGGATAGGTTGGAACCCTGGGCTACCATTTCGGTATACTCGAGTATTACCATTGGAGGGATAAGGTGATGACCAGACAAACCGAGGGGATCTGAAGTTATAAGGTGAAGTTGACCGAAATGGTTCCACTAGAATACCGTATCCTTCAATATGTGTTTATTTCTGTATACTGATAACTGTTTCATGTTAATGTGCTAATGTGCAACCTTGAATCATACATGTATTATGCTCAAATTATTTGATTTATTAGAACTGCTAGAGTGTTTTGGAACCTCAATGGGCTGTTTAGCTCATTCCACGTTTTTGTTTTCCTTAACAGGGTTCAAGACCGAGAGTGCTTGTGAATAGTATCAAGTTGTTTCCTTTTTGAGACTTTAAGTTGTATTATACTTGATAACTATGGTACATATTCTGTTGGATTGTATTTAGGTTTGAAAGTCAACTAATTGTAAGTATGAAATGTTTTGGAGTACTTTAAATATATATATTGAAATTATTTGAAGTATTCCTAGTTTCGAACCATGAATTGTAGTGAGTCCCGGCGAGAGCTGGGCAGGCGTTCTGCGGATACCATTTGGTTCGCTCTTGGGAGAAGTGGGGGCGTCACAGTTGGTATCAGAGTTTAGGCTTCAGATCTTTGTAGTGTATCCTAGGCTTAAAGGTTTAGAATGCTGGACTGTAGGACTGGTTTGAAAGTTAAGTGACCACTTGTACGGATAAAAATCAAAACCGTTTCACATGGTATCTGCGTGGGGTGAGCTTGAGCCAAGTGGTATTATAGTCCTTATTATGTGAATGAGTAAAAACTTAAGTACTCTTTTAGATCTTAAATTGTGAATCATGAATGTGATAGATACAAGCCCTTCATCTTGATACTTGGGGAAAATTAGATATGTATGTTGGGTAAAAATCTTAACTTGGATGATTTACACTTGGGAGCGTATGGCCTGAGTTGTGAATTATCTTATTTCGGATTTTTGTACCCGAATACTTAAGAGTTGAGGGCAATGTTAAGGACTTGAGATCTCCATTTGCGGAGAATAAGAACGAATCGATATTTCATGTAAATAGTTAACCAATAGTCATTTGGCTAAGATGGCACAATAATTAAGAGAGAGAGGTAGAAAAAGATTAATGGATGGTCCTATGTAACTCAATAGGATCCTAGTATTTGATACGAGTCAGAAATGAACGAGAAGATTAGACCTACCAGTGTTTTAAAGGATTGACTTAGTTGGGTACCTAGTGAGGTTCTCTCCTGTGAAAATTTTAATAATTGTTCTACACGTATCTTGCGATTGGTCCTATGGACGTGTTTCAGTTTTTATGAACGTTTGAACTTCCAAAATATTGCGTTGGTTATTCTTGAGGTGACTTGAACTCATTACCTAATAGTTATAATTGAATAAAAGCACTTTTAATTTTTCTTGACCATTATTATATATAATTATATGCCTGCTATTCCTTTTCTCGCAAATATTTAAATATATGTATATACATTTTGAACCCGCCTAAGAATTGAAAATTAGGTAGAGTTTAGGCTCGGATCTTTCCTTAAGAATAAGAATGAATATTTGCTATGAATTGGAGAGTAAAAATGACAGAACTTTATGTACCATTAAAGTTAGCCCTCGAATTAGAGGTAAAGGGTGATAAAGGTGTTGGATCGAAGTTTATGCATATATGAACTTGCATGTTTACTTATCTTTCTTAAAAGGGTTTTTTATAGTATACATTTACTCAAACGCAGCTCTTAACTCAAAATTTTGAGAGAATTTTTGAAATATCCTACATATATATGTTATTTATTATATATGTGTTTTGATATCCACGCATTGAGTTGCATTAGTAATTTTCTTAAACGTATCTGAGGAAATTGCAATATGTATCGATGATGGTGGCAAAACACATTATTTGAAATTTCTTACTAAGAAAATTTAATTTCGGATCATGAAGAAAAGTTTGTATCTTTAACCCTAATTTTGAAATTTTGAATCGTATTATGTCACATACATATTCAAAATACATTAAAACCCTCGATTTTATCTCGCATGTCATGATTGACTTGATTTGGACAAATTAAGTCCTAAAATTTTGGTAAGTTTAGTCTTCTATTAAAAATATATCACTCTATTCGAGTTTTGAACTACAAGATTGAATCTTTTAAACTGGAGTTTTAATTGACCTTGGAGCCAATTATTCTTGTGTAAACCCGAGTTTCATGAATGGTTTAAGTCAAGTGTGATCGTTTGTCCTACGACTTGGAAGTAAAATGCCTATTGGCGAAATTAAAGTTGATTGCTAATTGGATGAATGGAAATTATGAGATATGGGTTGGAAAGTGTAAGTTGTTGATCGATTCGATAAATATAGCTCTTAAGGAATATGATATTATCCTAAGTATGAATTTCGAGGATGAAATTCTTTTTAAGGAGGGAAGGATGTGAGGACCTGAATTTTTACTTATTTTAATCTTATTTTAATGGCTTAATTAATTATTTATTTACTTTTTTTTTATCAATTATCTATTTTTTATTAGAAACAGAAATTGCCTGAGGGGGGCCTGGACCCAACCTAAGCCAGCGAACGACACATTGAAATCAAATGACTGCAAACTAACCCAAGCGACTAGGCCGACGTCGCACCCGAAAGGATGGATACGACATCCTATCCAACCTATACTCTCCCCTAACTAAACGTGGCAGATCCTCCGTCCTCTCAAAGATGCTAATCTCATCCATCGATTTGCTGCACCCTTCTTTTGCCAATATGTCCGCAATTCTATTGGCTTCCCGAAAGCAATGTTGGACTTTAAAAGAAGAGGACGATGCAAGGCGAATATGCTCCAGCTCCTTATCAATGGACCATGGCCTCCTGCACTCGTTGTTTAAAACCCGTACCAAGACCAACGAGTCCGACTCTGCCAATACCTGCGTGAGACCCTGCTGGGCACATAGTCGTACTCCCTCTAGCATGGCTTTGGCCTCCGCTTGCATACTTGTCTTTGTGCCAAAACCCACAGAGAAGGCCAACATTAGCCGCCCCCTAGAATCACGTATTATCCCCCCTCCTCCACCTATTCCAGGGTTGCCCATCGAACAGCCGTCTGTGTTGAGCTTGACCCACCCTGATTGAGGCGGAATCCACTGAACTTTCGTGATTTGGAGCACGGCTCGTCTCAATTCCACCTGCTCCAAGAATAGTGGCCAAAGCCTGATCTCTTGTAACTCGCCGTACTTAATCACATAAGCATCCTTCAGGTCCTGAAAGATGGCGCGACACACCCCATGCACCTCTACCGTCACCCCTTGGAAAACACTAGAATTCCTTGCCTTCCACAGGTGTCAACAAATCAACACCTGCGAATAATTTATTTCAACCATTTTAAATCCATTTACACGAAACAATGTCTCACTTTCGTTTTTAATACGTTTCGTTAAAAAATTTTATTTTTCGGAGGCTCTTCGGTAAGGAATAACGAGTACATGTTTTTTGAGATAAATTTGATCCGAGAGTGCGTTAGTTTTGGAGAATTAAGAATGAATAATAATAGACTAAGAAAAGTTAGTTGAGGCATTAGTGGTGAATGAGATCAAAAAATTTCGCTTTATCACGCGCGAATCGAAAATTCACGTATATCGAGTCGGAACGGCTAAGTGGAAATTAAGAAACTTATTCTAGACTACTAAGAGTGAATAATTATAATGTTAAAGAAAGTACATTAAAGGTATAGTGCACAATTGAAACAAACCCGAGAGAAAACTGCAGTACAAAACCCTCGCGCTACCACTAGTGAGAGTTGACTTTTTGCACACAACCTAAAGCTACTATTTCATTTTTTCTCTCCAAGTTTCATCACCCAAACAAACCCTCACCTCTCTGTCCTCACTCCCTCATTTTCGGCCAGCAACTTCAAGGGAATAAGGAAGAAAGCTCTCCACTCCATTTTTGCTCATTCTTGCTCCAAAACACTTCCAACTTTGCATCCAACCTCAAAATCACTTGGAGATTAACCTTAGCCTGGAGGAAAGCTTCATATTGGTGGTTTTCTTGGGAATTTTAGTGGTGAAATTTCTAGTTTCTTCAAGAGCTAAGAGGTAGCCTTCATCCACTTCAAATCTTTCCATTTTCTTAGCTTTAATGGGTTTCGGTTTTGACTATGAAGCTTGTAGCTTCCATATTGTTGTTGTTATTTGGATTGAAAAGGTTGAAGTGGTCTCTATGAAATCCCACCTTGATGATATAGGACTGATATGATGATGATAAGTGTTTTTTGTGTTAATTATGTGATAAACAAGATGAGATTTGTTGGAACAGTGAAAGGAAAGCCAAAGGAATTGCATAGGAAGCTTAGCCGAAAATTTGCCCTGTTTTTCTTGAAGCTTTGGTTCGAATTTTTGATGCTCAAATGACCTTGAATCTGATGTAGATATTTTGTATAGGATGTGTGGAAAGTTTCCACCAAAAATCACTTGATTTGATTGAGAAAAAATTGAGTTTTGGCAAGAACAATTCTGGAAAATCGCATAGTAGGGTCCTCTGGCAGTAATTTTGAACGAACATATCTCTCTGTATGGAGGTCAAAATTGAGTGCCATCAGTGGCACTCGAAACTAGACATCATTAGTACGGTGTAATATGGACCCTCTGATTCGAACCTAGTGAGCCGTAGTAGTACACCAAATTTACCTGTTCTGTTCTGTTGTGCTGTGCGAGTGACAGTGATAAGCTGCGGCTTGTTGCTTGAATTCGAGCTAGCTATGAACTGATTTTCAAAATGATTTCTTCTAATGAAATGTAAGCTTTTGAATCTAGTTTCAAACACCACCAACCACTCTCAATTTCAAGCTGTATTGAGTGAGATATGGTCCAATTACAGAACTGCACCAAAGCTGGACATCTGGAAAATCCTTCTTTCTTGCTAGCCGACTGGTCTAATTTGATTTGGGACATGTTGTTTCGAAAATTTTGGTGTCAATCACCTACCAAATGGATAATAGATGTTTGTAGGACCTTGATTTCACAAATGAACCAAAATGGGACTGATTTCATGGTACAAAATGTTTTGAAAAGAAAAGAAAGCAAGAAGACAGATTTGCTTTGAAACATTTTACGAACTTCAGTCATTTTGTTAACTGCCTTCCCACGTAATTTTTTCAATGAAATTTGATAGAGGAGTATTCTTCATATGGAAGTTGAAGTGTACCAATTTTGGTGTCATTCTAAGACTGTTTTGATATACAATTAAGATCCCAAAATTACCTTTCAAATCTGGAAAAATGGACCGAGCGGTCCTTGTTTTTAACTAAATTTGAGCTGCTATATATTGGTGCTCAAAACTCCAATTCTACTTCTGTTTATTGTGTTTGAAACTTTGATTGGAACTCTAATAGTTTTACGAATTTCAAAGGCCAGTTCACTTTCTGTGAATTTTGCCGAATTTCCAAAGTTTACCAAAAACCAAGACTGAAACTGTCTTATAAGTTCAAGTCAGCCACTTTAACCTGAAATTTGAATGTCTTCCATTTAGAATCTTAGAAAAATGTCTTCTAGGAACTTTTAGTATTTCAAACAAAAATTCCAACGGTATAAAGTTTACCATTTTTTGACATGCCAAACTCCAGATTCTATTTTCCAAATATTGTTGTGCAAAGCTGAAATTTGCCGATTACTTAGAAAATGCAATTTCGGGAACTTGACTTCTTTTCTAGCTATCGATTGAACATTTTGAACTCGATTTCATGGAAGATGCTAGTCTCTCTTTGAACTTTAAAACTTCACTCTTGAACCTCAAGTTGAGAGAATTAAAACTCTCTTTTAAGACTTTGATTTAGTGTGACGACCACATCTCCCCTTAGGGCGTACCCTAGGGTTGAATGAGTCGTCTGCCCTGCTCTCGCCAGGACTCACTCATTTAAAGCTCGAGAATAACTTACAAATGTAGAAAAATAAATAACACAATCCCTTCGACTTAATATATACAATAATACTCAGATCCAACTTCAAGGTTGTGACAACTCGTAAAATTCAAGAGTGAAAAAAAATTGAGTGACACTTGCAGTGATACTTGGCATGAAAAAAAAATTCAGGATAAATTCTTGGCTAAGAAACCCAAGGAAAAGAAAAAAAAAATTGAGGAAGATCTTGGAGTGACACTTGGCGAACATCTAACCATCGTTGACCAAATTCAAGTCCAAGCTTCTTATCTTTCTTGGACTTCATTTTCTCTTCATTTTGCAGCTATGGTGGCTGAAAATTGAGAGAAGAAAAAGGGAGAAAAGAACTTCAATTCCATCTTTGGTTGAGCTTGATTGAGTGAGAAAACAAGAAAACTAAACCGATTAACTCATAAATTGAGAGTTTAGGAAGCTTGGGGAGCTAAATTTCACAAGGAGATGTGAAGGATATCTCTTGCAAGCCCTTTTATTGAGGTATTATGGCTGACCATCCTCTCCCTTTCCCTTAGTCTTGTTTGAGTTATGTAGTAACTTGTGTTCTTGCTTTGTGATGCCTAATCAAAGTGATTTTGATGATTGTAGTGATGAATTTTGAATTAGGGTTTTGAATGAGTCACTTATAATTCTTCTTGTTTGGATGGTATATGGTGTATATCATCTTGTATAGGACATTGTGGTAGTGGTTTAAGCTAGAAATGTGAAGTTTACCCTTTGAATTCACCAAATTCTAGATTGGAGTATTCATGTGACCCTGTTCTGACCGGTTCTGTTTGACCATGATGGGGGCCGAATTAGGCTTAGCACAAAATATGAAAGTTGTATAGAATGATATTCTATAGATGCCTGTAAAATTTCAGCTCAATCTGAGTACTGTAGCATGTGAAAGACAAAAATACCCCTGACTACCATAGGTAGAGCTCTGTGGACAGTGTTAACATGTCACCAATCTGACCGCATCTGTTCACCTTGATCTGTATTGAATTAGCATTTGGTCAAAATACAGAAGTTGTAGTGCTATGTCTTAGCTTTCCAACGGCCCTGAAAAAGTGTCAATTAGACTTGGTAGCCTGAATTATTGTCGTTTAAGCATAGTGAGGTTAACTAGCCTTATTGTGAGATTCTAGTTCTGTAATTTGAAATTTTGACCTAGATACACTACGAATTGGACTGAGTGGTCTTCATCAAAGTTGTAGCCCTTTATCTTAGCTTTGAAACATATAAATTTCACACCAATTCGATAAGCGTAGCTTCGGTTGTGTCCGATACGCTAAGCAACGTCAAATCTGTCTTTTGTTTTATAACTTAAACTTTATTTCAGGACATTTTTCTAGCTTGATTTTGTACTTGTACGACATTGAGCCTATTGAACGGCTATTGAAATGAGATTATTTTGTGTGTGACTTTGGGACTGATTGAGGACAAGAATGAAGCCATAAATGGCTGGAAAATAGGTAAATACAAAGGGTGTGCTGCCCAAATTTGCGCTCCAGAGTTAGGTAGATATACTCGCGATTTGCATAAGGATTTGAGAACGAATACCACTTGAACCAGTTAGGATATTTGCATCTTCTTTTATCGAGGTATATAAGTTAGAATTCAGCCAAAACTTGTACCCTTGGAAAAATGAAATTTACGACTAAAAGAAAAACATTTTCTCCATTTCTTCGACTCAAATGGTAGTTCAAAGTATAATTGCTTCAAAGTTTCAAAGTTTTAAGAGCGAGTATGAATTTTTCAGAATTTGATAAGTATCTTGAATACTACTTCAACGAGTTTGCATTTACTTGATTTTCTTGAAGCGAAACTCCCATGTTTCGAACTCTAGAGAGTTTTACATTCGTCAATGATATTTTATCGCAAATTTGGATTCCAACCAATGAGTTGGGTCTGAACGTGATTTTTGAAAAGCACTATATTTTGGTGAGTGCTTCCAAATATTTGGTTGAACTGGACACTTGTTGTCAATACATGATCAATGTAAATACATGATATGTGATTTGTTTGATCGAGCAAGAGTGTACTTTATCGCACTTGTCCAAATATGGTATATACTTATTTATTGTTGCAATTAACTTGATATACTTGTACTTGAGTTGTAAGTATGGAGCGGCAGTATGTACCACACTCAATCCAAGTGGGAGGTGCCTCTCATTCCCGTCTCCGTACTTTTATCTTGATTCAGTCGATTGGAGATGTTATCTCATCTATTTCTTGGGAACCCAAACCCCACTGGCTAGTTAATTGAGTCGAGCCGACAAGGGTTTGGTCGATTAGATAACGAACCATGGGTAGTTAGTGATGTCGAGTGGAGTGTTATCTTCTCGACTAATCGGTATACTCGAGTGTTACCACCAGTGTTTAGTTGGTGTTCGGGCCCGATAAGGGGGTTGAATGGTGGACGGATTGGAGTTAAGCGAAGTACTACTGGACTGGTTACTTTCCTTGAAAGTTGACGGAGTGTCAATTAATACTTGATCAAGCTCTGGTGAAACAATGAAAATTTGGCTCCTGAGAGCCATCGGTATCCTTACATCTGGATTGTTATTCGTAGTGTTATTGTTTCTTTTAGAAAAAAATTTTTCACTTGTTCATTTTGAAATTTGCTACTTGAAGGGTATTGTTCACTTTTATAAACTTGTGATGCTCGTTCTTTTGCTACATTGATACTTGTACTGTTAAATAAGGGTCAACTTGCTATTTGGAACCTTACTGGGTTTTTAGCTCATTCCACTCCATTTGTTTTCTTTACAGGGGGTACAAGCGAGGTGTGAGACTTGTACAGACTAGCGTAGTCTAGTTTTTTTGATTTTGCTATTGTACCCGTGCTAACACCCGACTAAGGTTGATTTTACTCAGGTTGTAAATACTTTAATGTTTTGAGCATATATAAACCTTGTAACTGGATTTAAACATTAATGTATATGTTAAATTTGAGATTGTTGTTTCATTTCTTCTCTATGGACGCGGTATCTTTCTCGAGTTACGCGTGAATGAGTCCTGGTGAGAGTTGGACAGACGTCTGTTCACTAAACCCTGGGGTATGCCCTAGGAGGAGGTGGGGTCGTCACAAAGGTTCATACATGCTCAAATACATTAACGGGTTTATAATTCAAGTATACACAACCCTAGTCGGATGCTATTGTGAGTATAATTTCAAAATTCAAAATAATTAGACTACGCTCGTCTGTACACGTCTCACGCCTCGGTTGTACCCCCTGTAAGGAAAACAAAACTAACGGAGTGAGCTATAGCTTAGTGATGTTCCAAATAACAAATTGACCATTAATGAATAGTAAATATAACATAAAAGTGCAATAGCGAGCAATTAACCAACATCTCATATTCAATGTTTCACGTGAAAAGATACAGTTCCACCATATCTTGATCATATAGTAGTTGACACTCCGTCAACTTTCAAGTAAAGTAACTAGTCCAGTAGTACACCACTTAACTCCAATCTCCGTCTACCAACCAAACCCCTTATCGGGCCCGAACTCCAAGATAAACACTGGTGGTAATACTCGAGTATACTGATTAGTCGAGAAGATAACGCTCCACTCGACATCATTAACTACCCAGGGTTCGTTATCTAATCGACCAGGCACTTGTTGGCTCGACTCGACTAACTAGCCACAGGATTTTTTAAATTCCAAACAAGATATAATTCATGTGCATGTATATTAATTCAACTGAAATCAATGACCAAGAACAAATCACATTAGGGCAAATGCGATAAAGTACACGCTTGCCCTATCAATCTACTCATATATCAGGTAATCACATTGCTCAAGTATTAAACACAAGTGTCAAGTGCAATTAGGTATTTGGAAACACTCACCAAAAATGTAGTGCTTTTAGTGATCACGTCTAGGTAGTACTCCTGGCTTGGAGTCCAAATCTGTGATAAAATATCGTTTAAGAGTTTTGAAAATTGACTAAGGTTCGAAACATAGACGTTTCGTTTAACAAGAATCAAGTAATTGAAATTCATTTGGAGAATATTCGTAAAACTCTTGCTCACTATTCAAACTGTGAAACTTGGCAGCAATTATACTTGGAAATACCATTTGAGTCGAAAAAATGAAGAAAACGTAATTCTATTAGTCGTAAATTTCATTTTTTCCAAAGGTACAAGTTTCGGCCGGATTCTAACCTATAAGCCTTTATTAAAGAAGACTTGAATACCTTAGATGATTCAAGTTAGTTTCATCCTCAACCCTTACTCAAGTCGCGAGTACATCTACCTAACCCTCGAGTGCAAATTTGGGCAGTATGCCCTTTGTATTTACCTATTTTCCAGTCATTTATGGTTTCATTATTTTCCTCAATCAGCCCCTAAAATCACACAAAAATAATCTCATTACAATAACCGTTCAATAGGCTAAAAGTCATTCAATTACAAAATCAAGCTAGAAAAGTGACCGGAAATAAGGTTTAAGACAAAGAACAAATTGATAGGTTTGATGGCTTTTAGCGTATTGGTCACAACCAAAGATACACTTATCAGATTGGGGTAAAATTTATATCATTTCGAAGCTAAGACAAAGGGCTACAACTTTCATGAAGACAACTCAACCCAATTCACAGTTTATCTAGGTCGAATCTGCAAATTACAGAACCAGAATTTCACCGTTAGGCTAGTTAACAATACTGTGTTCAAATGACAATAACTCAGGCTACAAAAGTCCGATTGGAACGTTTTCAGGGAAAAAATGAAACCAGAATGATGAAATGTCAAACTGTCCGCAAAACTCTACCTATGGCAGTCAAAGGTATTTTTGTCATTTCACATGTTACGGTGCTTGGATTGAGCAGAAATTTTACAGGCAGCTATAAAACATCATTTCCTACAACTTTTATGTTTTAATTTAAGCCCAATTCAGCCTTCATCATGGTCGAATGAAACTGGTTAGAACAGGGCATCTTAAGGATTTAAAGCTGGAATTCAAAGCATTCAAGGTCTAACCTATTATTCATATATAGAACCACTACTCCAACTCCTTATCTAAGCTGATTCACATCATATTCTATCTAAACAAGAAGAAATACAGCTGAACAATTCAAAACCCTAACTTACAAATCAACCATAATCATCAAAACTACTACTAAAACCATGAAATCTACCTAACAAGCCATAACTTTCATTTGTAAACCAATAATTGCACAACCATGAACTAATACCATCCTTACCTAAAATTGGAGAAGCACAACAGCCCCTAGGAAGCTTGAACCACCAAAACTCTCCACTCCAAGATGATAATCCACCCTCCTATGCAACTTCTATGGATTATTTGGTGAATCTATCGGTTAGTTTACAAGATTGAGCAAGAAAGCAAGCTTGAATGAAGTGGTTTCTTTCTCTCTTTTTCCTCTCTAAGTCTCGGCCAAAATGAAGCTTAGAAGACAGAAATTGAGCTCCAAGAAAGGGATAAGAAGCTTAGACTTGAGTTGGTCAAAAATGGTTGGATGCTTGCCAAGTGTCATCACAAGATTACATCTCAAATTTTTTCTTTTCCCTTGTTTTTTATTGCCAATCATTTCGGCTAGCTTGATCTGATTTAGAGCTGATATTTTATGCACTAATTACAAGGAGATTAAGTTAATAAAGTGGTGGTCAAGTGGTGTGTTCAATTGGTAGTGAATGGTACACGTCGATTCACACCTTTTTTCCTCAACTCGCACGTACTAGGGTTTTTACTTACCATTCACTAATTATTATTACTTCTAATCACATATTATTTTCTCATCTAAAATGTAATTTTTTAGTACACACTCCGTGCCAATTACTCACACTACGAAAAGATGTAAAAACCTTAATTTACGATAACAAGAAAACAAAAGGAAAAATCCCTTGATTCTATGTTTGTTTGCATTTATTGTGGGATAAATGAGGAGTAAGGCTTTTAAAAAGTAATAAATGCCTAATAAAAGGGAATTTTAAGAAAAATATGAGGGATTTTACAAGTCCTCACATTTAGTCTAAATGAGTGTGCATCCTTTCTTGGTAAATGCATAATTGTGAGTGAAGTTAATTATTATTTGCTCAGGCGCTCAAGGGGACCTTCAAGAGGAATTCGAAGCGGATGCCTAAACACTTGTTTGAGCACTTACTCACTTGTTTTGAATTGGTGAGTGTTCCATATAGGAGTACGTGACTTGAATAGTTTTACGACATGTTTACTCCATGGTCATTATGTATTTAACTATTAAGTGCTACCAATAATTGCTCCTATGAACTTTTCCACTGTTTTAAGGTGAGTGTGTACTTTATCTCACTTGACCTACTAAAATAACAAATTTCTACCGTCCAACCGATTTATCGATTTACCGTTCAACTGATCTACCATTTACCGATTTACTTGATTACCTGCTTACTTGATTACTTGATTACCGTAAATTCCGTGTTCATATGAAATTACGGCATATTGTTTATGTGTTTAAGTGTTAAGTGTTACCTATAATTGTTCTTATGAAATTGCCACCATTTTAAGGCGAGTGTGTTATTCATCTCACTCGACCTACTAAAATAACAAATTTCTACCGTTCAACCGATTTACTGATTTACTTGATTACTTCCGCATGTTGTAAGCTCTAAGTTGAACTGGATCCTACCCTTGGTTACTAACCTGCTCAAGCCAGAACTGGGATCGGTCGGGTAGGTTAGAGCCCTGGGCCACCATTTCGGTATACTCGAGTATTACCACTGGAGGGATAAGGTAATGGCCAAACAAACCGAGGGAATCTAAAGTTATAAGGTGAAGTTAACTGAAATGGTTCCATTAGAACACCGTATCCTTCAATCTGTGTTTATTTCTGTATAATGATAACTGTTTCATGTTAATGTGCCAATGTGCAACCTTGAATCATACATGTATTGTGCTCAAATTGCTTGATGTATTAGAACACTAGAGTGTCTTGGAACCTCACTGGGTTGTTTAGCTCATTCCACGTTTTTGTTTTCCTTAATAGGGTTCAAGACCGAGAGTACTTGTGAATAGTACTAAGTTGTTTCCTTTTTGAGACTTTAAGTTGTATTATAGTAGATGACTATGGTACATATTCCGTTGGGTTGTATTTAGGTTTGAAAGTTAACTAATTGTAAGTATGAAATGTTTTGGAGTACTTTAAATATATATATTGAAATTATTTGAAGTATTCATAGTTTTGAACCATGAATTGTAGTGAGTCATGGTGAGAGTTGGGCAGGCGTTCCGTGGATACCTTTGGGTTCACCCTTGGAAGAAGTGGGGGCATCACAAAATCAACCATGAATTCAAGGCAAATAGGTTAAAATAAAAGATATGAAAATAAATTTTCGAGTTCTCACAATTATGGCATAATTTTCATTTATATGTGATACACATTTTTGCTGATATATCAACCATACCTATAATTATCCGGCACCTACTAATGTGATGTGGAACTAATTATAGATTCATTAAATTCAATAAAATTTCATGGAATAAGCCACTAAATCCACAAAGGTGCAACCCTGCATTAGTGATTTAATTCCCTAGGTTTAACACTTCCGTGGACTAGTGTTAGATCGCAATGTTTATTGATGAAACAAGACATTTAGATAATTACAACTAGTGGTACCAAGTTAATCATCATTGTAAAACAAAAGTTTTAAATAACTTGATCAAGAAATAAGCTCAAATAACCGTTAAAACTTCACATAACAATCACAGAAGTTTTTCCATTCCCTAGGTAGAAAAACTAGCAAAACACGAAAGTTAAGAAAACAAAAACCAAACTTGTATTATAACTAAACATGAAAATCAATACAAGAAATAAAGTAATAGAAGAGATGCCACCCTTGTCACTTGAGCTTCAAACTATCCATCTTTATCTTTAACATCATCTATGTTGAACGACACACAAGATAAATATACAACATTAACCTATACTAAACTAATGAAATAAGGAGAACTAGTAAAAGCTATATTTTGTGGTAGTTCTTAGCTTTCCAAAGTTAAACAAATAAGCTCTCCAAGGCCTCTATTTATAAATGAATTGAAGTTCCAAATGAGTTATTGAAGTCTTAAAATAACCAAAAGTTGATTCTACAAGGTTCCTTGATTTCTTGGGCAGATCCCACTGAAATTTGATTAGAGAAATGGTCCAAAAGGATGATGTGAACATGCTGCAAGTTGCAGAGCAGTTGACAAGTGAAATCAGGGATCCGTGAGGTAGATCTGTAAACTATACCTCATAGATCCATTCGTGGTTCTCCTTCTTTTATAGGTTTGCACTTTTTGATGATCCCTCAATATTGCTCTATTTTTTTTTTCAAATTCAACTGTAATTTTCTTGATGATTGAAGCAAAAACAGCTTGAAAAAACATAAAAGTTGTAGTCCTTTGAACTAGCTCTTCTATGCATCAAGAATGATCTCATTTGGATGTTCACTTCAAGTCATCACTAATCATCATATCTTCTAATTTTTCTTCATTTGATGATTGAATCATTAAATCCTACAAAAATATGAAGTTTTCACTGCTTTAATTCATAAAAATGCAATTTTTTACACTGAATCCAGAAAATACATAATTCACTAGAAACCTAGTTAATTAGTTATAAAAATAACTAAAATATACCAAAAACAAATCAATAAAGCACGCTTAAAACATGCAAAATGTACATTTATCAAATTTCTCTATACTTGAATCATTACTTGTTTTCAAGTAAAAAGAATTACAAACCAACAATGATTCAATGGTTTGAAATAACATATGTGCACAATTCAAAATCAATTCTCAAAACAAGATAAACAACTATTATGAAATTATTCATTAATTTTCAAGTACTCATAAGTCAAGTAAAGGAGAGCCAATCATAACATAATTTCAACTAGTTGAACTCAATTTCGCGTCCCCACTCAAGTTCACAAGAAAATGAATCATATAGTCAATAAATAGCTTCCTAATTCCATAATCATCTTTTCAAAAGAGAGATTTATTCAAAAAACATATTCAATAATTACTCAAGTTGGAAAAGTGCCTTTTGACACGAGAATCGATATTTCTACATGAAGATTCCAGGTTACTCAACACTTTACATTCTCAAGTTACTTTGCATAATTTTAATTCAAGTACCGTTTCACACAAAAGTCAACATTTGTAAATGAAGGCCCCCTGTTACTAAGTACAAGAAGCATTGGAGTAGAATAACTTTTATTCACTTTTTTTCTTTTTTCTTTTTTCTTTTTTTTTTATTTTTTTAATGTAAAGATAACAAATAAACATTCCCTCAAAAGAATAATCATGAGAAGAATATAGCAATTATTGACCATATTTATCACTCAATTTTGTAAGATCAAGTAAAGAGAAGAAATTTCATCAATTATGAAAAATTTAGGCATAATTTTCTCCACTTCACAAGCTATACTTTCCTTAAAATAGCAAAAATTATAATCACATAATAGTCATTTCCAAGTTAAGTGAGAAATGAATTTCTCAAGTCACATATATTTATCTCAAAAGCAAGAGAATTTGAATTATTAATGGTATGGAACTTGTTGCCCTTACGAAGATTTTGAAAATTTTGAAAAAATTTGGGTAAATTTTAAATTTTCGACAAGTTCTTGGAAAAATTTCAGTAGAGCCTCCCCTTATAAAAGGATGAAATTCCCTACCAGCAAATCTAAATTTGAACAAATTCAAAGCACAATAACAATTTCAAACACAAGTCCAATATTTCCAATCAATCACACATAATATATATAATCACAAGATTTCCCCCCTATATTTAAAGTACACATTGTCCTCAATGTGTAAAGAAGAAACAAGATAAAGAAAAGAATACTTTCCTATTGACGTGATTGAAATGTCACAAATCATGAAGTCCCATGATGCATTGTTTGCTTATCTCCAAATCTTTGTGAGTTCCACTTGATAGCCATTAGTAATAGAAACCTAAAAAACAATATGGTAAACAAACTAATTAACGTTCAAACGATGTCACAATGACATAACAAGTTTTTTCAAATAACTTCTTGCCTTTGTTATTGTACCAATATAAAATATATGAAAAATTGCTTAAGGTATAACTCACACTTGCCAAACTTTTTGCATTTAACAAAATTATCATCCTAATTGCCTAGAATATGAAGTATAAGCATGTATCCTTCTCTTAGGTAATTATACATATAACAACAAATTTAGGAGCCAAACCAAACCAAGAAACATACATTATGAACATGTTCATTTCACTCCTAAAATACCACTAAAAGTACTCAATTCTTCAAATATCCAACATTTATCATACAAGCATGCTTCAATTAATGAATTGGCAATAATCATGACCACTTAAAACACTCAAATATCAAGTCAATTACATCATTTTCAAAACTAGTTTAAACTAGTCATAATCCAAAGTTCAAAATTTTCAATTTTGGCTATTTGTATACATGTAAGCATCATAATCAAGTCATATTTTGGCTATTTGAGTCATCCAAATATGCTTAATAATATTCCAAAACCATTTACCATATTAATCATAATATAGGAATATGCATAAAATTAAAACATTGCATAGATAATCATATTCCCATATTTGATCATATAAACATGTTTAGAAATGTTAAATAAGTATAATGCAATTCATAAACCTCAACAAATAACATCACAAGTTCACTCTTTTGAAAATTCTTAAAAAATTCAAGAAATGGTCAAATGGTCAAATTCAAACTACCAAGTTATGTTTAAAAAACTTACCTGAAATTGGTAGAATGATGTTTGGTGACACAAATGATGCAAAAGCCCTAAAAAATTTCACCCAAATTGGTCCTCAAATAATTAAAATTTGCACTTGCAAACCCTAGGATGATTTAAATCAAATCAAAAGTTTATGTTTTTTTCGGTGAATTTGACTAGTGAAAGTTATTCTATAGGATGTTTAAGGTGTTTGCATGATTATTTAAAGCAAAAAAAATGGTTGAAAATTGAGATTTAATGAAGTGTGTTGTGTTATGGTGCAAGTTCTTGAGGAAATGGAAGAAAGCAAATGAAGAACAAAAATTCAAAAAGCCCTTCAAAAACAAACCTTCAGGATCTGTGAGATAGGAACCGTGAGGCATACCTCACGGATCTGCCTTGCAGATCCCTAGGTTTTGTACCAAAGTGCAGGTTTCTGTATTTTAGTCAATTATCACGCAACTGCCACATTTTTTGAAATACGATTCATATCAATTTTTAATAAAGTTTAACACTTCAAAAAAGTTTAAAATGAACCAAACATAACATCTGCAAAATACCTCATGTCGCGCCCCATTTTTTAAATAAATGAATGAGTTTATGAATTTGTTGATTAATTTTGAGAAAAATATATTTTTAATGAAAAAATGAATAAAGAAATGGATTTCGATTTACTTTTGATTAAAAATGATTTTCTTATTTTTAGAAAATAAAGAAAGAAATGGGCCTAAATAAGACTTAAAGTGTGACGATTTTGACCCAAAAATAATAGTTTAAAAAGGGTTTTTAATGAAAATTAGGAGTTGCCACTTGGTATGGAATTGAGGTGTACCAAGTCACCTAAAATGAATTTTTAAAGAAAAAGTAGAGACAACTCTTTTTAAACGACTCCAAATCAGCGAAAATCAAGAGAAAGGGGGTCGGAAGTCACATTTGAAGAAAGGGAAGGCAAAAATAAAATATAAGACACCCTTTCGACCGAGTCAAGATTAGTTGCATGATTTAGTCAAAGATTTTCTTATTTTAACCTAAGAATTTATCACATTTGGATGTCACTATATGGATACAAAACCTTAACTCTAGGAGGATATCCGCGGGGAGGGGGGGTGTCGAAATATCACTACAAAACTTAATTGGTGCAAATCACATTAATTGTGATGCCCAAGAGTGACTCTTTGAAAAGGTTATGAATATGCAAAAAACAAGAGAATTCGAAGAAAAGAAAAGAAAATAATAAGTATACAAATATATATGACCTAAAGGAATGCATCATAACGGGTGCGGGGAATCTAACACTCGTGACTTCAATTTTCCCTTTAAGAAAGGGAATACGAGCGTGCTAAGGCTAGAAAGCCATACTCATCCATATCCCATATTCGAGGTGTATATCTCCTATCTAATCAAACAAATGATCTAACCTAGTTCTAATTTTCTTAAATAAAATGCAAGTCTATATGTCATGTCTCACACATAGGGATGAGGGATATATATATAAGAGAAATATGGGATAAGGGATATACATATAAGGAAAATGTAATGCAAAATGAAAAAACCCTAAAAAGTAGAAAATATGCATGAAAATATAGGGATTGTCGCACAAGCATGATCTAACGCGTGGATGGTCCCTAAGGATCTAGCGTTAGACTAGCCCATGTCTACAAGTTCTCAATAGTATTGGACAAGCGAGAAATCGGAACAAAGGGCCACGACTAGAAATGGACTAGTGTGGTGTCAGAAAAAAGTACCACAACTAGCGTTGGGCTAGTGTGGTGACATCATGCATTTATTATAATGAAATAAATCATATAAATATAATAAAAGCGAGTAAACACATAAAACACATAACACATAAGCATGATATCTAGATGCAAGACCCTAAAAAAGCGAATAACACGTAAACGCACAAGCATGCAAAATACACAAAGCAAATAAAGCCATAACTATTACATTTGGGTGCCCTAATTACAATCTAAAGGGTGGAAGTAATAAAATAACTAATAAAATAAATACCTAACTATTACATCTTGGCATTTAAATGCCTCTCAAATGACCAAAATTAAATAAATATACAAAATTAAAATAAACAAAGTGAATAAAGAAGTAAATGAAATAATAAAATAAAACAAAATAAAAAACTTAAAAAAGCATGCAATTTCATACATAAAATCACATAGGAACACATATGGTCAAATAAAATCGAAATAAAGGAGTAGAGTGTACCTCCCTTGAATTGGTTGTCTAATGAAATGCAATTTTCTTTTTTACCGTCCAAAACAAAGAAAAGGTCAAGGCATCACTTTAATTAATAAATAATCACATGAAAAGAAAATAAACACTAAATTGAATCAATCAAAGCATTCAAATAAAAGTAAACAGCCCATAGTCAACAAATTAAAGCAAATAAGGACCCAATTGAAAGAATTAAAGAAGTTTGAGGGGTCAAATTATTATTGCAAATATTAGGGGTCTAATTTAAAGTAAATTAAAATGAAGGGCTCAAGATGAAACCTACCAAAACCAAATGATAAAATTCACAAGAAATAAATGAAAATCTATTTGCTATAATCAAACAACAAAATCTTCCAAAATTTTACTAAAATCCAAATCAAGACTATAAATTTATCAAAAACCATTAAACCCCAAATTTCATCCTGCAATTCACACATAATCTGTCCAAAAAACACATTTTGAGGATGCCAAAGAAAAATAACACTTTAAAGGGACAAAACTGATTAAATTTTCCAATTTATTGGGCTATAGTGGAATAAGGGGAAATGTGAGGGGTTAAAATACAATATTTCTGAAATTCCCATGCAAGCTTACGAAGAAGCTTTCTTCTTCTTCTGCGGTTTCCAGCCGCAGCTTCTGCAACTGTATCTAGCACCAGATCATTCGTAAACTCACACGAAAACCATAAATTTGCCAACTCAAATACCACAAAACTTCGTCTCATTCTCTCAACGATTTCCAACCAGATCTATCTATCCAAAGATCCCAACAACAAGCATAGTACAAGCTGCGAAAATGGTTTTGCATCGAGCATAGCAAGTACCATAAAATGGGTTTGCCGTACCAAAAAATGGGAAGAAATCAAAACATTATTTTGAAGGAGCAAAACCCATGTTAAAATCATTCTCACCCCCATATAAAAACATCAAACAACAACGCTCCCCACCCTTTAAGAAAGGAGAAGCAGGTTCTGCAGAAACAGGTTCTAGAAACAGAACAAATGGAAAGGCAGCAAGAAGAAGGTAACGAAAGAATGGAAAAGGAAAATAAATATGCATGATCAAGTGAAAAATAACCACAATTCGATTCATTTTACACATCCTATCCTCCCATTTGGCCATGAAACAATGATGAAACCAGATTCATCAAAACCCAAACCATAACCGACCATTGGGATGCAAAGTCAGTCCAAGAAACAACAACCCACAGGCACAGATTTTGTGGATTCCACTTCATCCAAGAGTTAGAATGAACAAGAAATGGAGTGATGATTACCTGATGATGATTCTTGGACGAGGTTGAGGCCAAAGAGAACGAGCAGAAGTTGATTTCTATGGAATTTCTGCAACCCCCTTGAAAGGAAGCCCGAAAATCAGCCTTGTCCCCAGAGATTGCAGCCAGCAATTCTTCTTTTTCTCCTCGATTTTTCCCTCTCTTTTTGCCGTTGTTTTTTCCTCTTCTGGTTCTGCCGCCGTTCCCTCTATCTCCTCCCCTTTCTTGGTTTCCTTTTCCTCTATCTCTCACTCTCGGTTACTCTCTCTACCAATCCCTCCGAAACCCTTCAACCCTAGCCACCAAGCTCTCTCCTTCTCTTGCTTTTCCTTTGCTTCCCGTTTCTTTCTTTCGTTCTTGAAACCCATTTTTTCCCCAAGCCTCTCTTGTTCTTCTTTTCTACCCGAAGCCTCTCATCAGCTTTTTCTTACTTTCTCCTTGCTTTTTCCCCCTTTCTTCCCAAAGCTCCTCACAACCCTCTCCCAATCTCTTGCTCTCTCTCTCCCCTCGGTTTAGTTTTCTTTTTTTTCTCTCTCCAACCCTCAGCCCGTAGCTTCCTCTTGTTTCTGTCTTTTCAGTCTTTTTTTCCAGTTCCCCCGAAACTCCTCCTCCTTTCCCTCCAGCTCTCTTGTTTTTTCTCCTTTTTTCCTCTTTTGCCCATAGTCTCCAAGCTTCCTTTTTTTTCCCTTTTTTTTTTGTTTTTCCTCCCAAAAATCCCCATATCAACAAGTGTCATCCTACAAATCAAACAATAGGGACATTTGTCTAAAACCTATCCATCACACCTAACCCTCTTGCATGGCCTCCACTTGGCTACTATTCTCCTGATACACTTGTCTAATAATCTCCTATTACACTTGTTTAATGATCCCCTATTACACTTATCTTCTTATTTTATTTATTTATTATATACTCCCTCCGTCCCGTTTTGTTAGTCTTGATTTTTTTTTTCACACAGATTAAGAAAGTGTAATTAATTTGGTTGGAAACATAAATTTAGATTAATAATTTCCTAAAATACCCTTATGCTAATCACGAAGAGTGCCAATTAATATCAGTTACAGCTAATGGGTTAGTATTGGAAAAGCTCAATGTATTCAATGTAGTGGGTTAGTATTTAATAACAATGTATTAATAACAAGATATTTAATAAGGGTATTTTAGACAATTTGAAAGATTACTACATTTCTTAATGGAAAAGTAGACTACAATTTGGGACAGACAAAAAAGGAAAACAAGACTATCAAAGTGGGACGGAGGGAGTATTTTCCAAAAACAATTTAGGTAAACAACAAAAAATGTTAACTCCTAATTGTAAATGCATTGCACAATTATTATTTATCTTAAAAAAATAAATCTAAAAGGTTTAAAGACAAATTTTGAATTTTTGTGAGAATTTTTCCTTTCTTTAGAAATTTAATGCAAAAATACCTTAAAAATGAAAATGATAAACCGAATTTATAAAAATAAACAAAATGAACATTAACTATCATTTAATTAATTAAAATAAAAATAAAAATAAAATAAAACAAGACTAAAGATCAAATTGAATAAAATACAATCCAAACCTGCCGAGGTTTCAAATCCAACACGATAAAATGTTCAGTGGGATACAACCCAAACCTGCTGAGATTCCAAATCCAACACGATAAAATGGTCAGTGAGATACTACCCAAGCCTGTAGAGATTCCAAATCCATCACGATAAAACGATCAGCGGGATACAACCCAAGCCTACTAAGGTTCCAGATCCATCACAATAAAATGGTCAGTGGGACAAAACCCAAGCCTGCCAAGATTGGTGGGATAAAACCCAAATCCAACACGATAAAATGGTCAGTGGGATACAACCCAAGTCTGCTGAGATTCCAAATCCATCACGATAAAATAGTCAAGCTGGATACAATCCAAGCCTGCCGAGGTTCCAAATCCATCACGATAAAACGATCAGCGGGATATAACCCAAACCAGTTGAGATTCCAAATCCAACACAATAAAATGGTCAAGTAAAATAAATTGACATAAATGCATGAAGAGACGCGGTTGTGCTCCAAGAAGTGGGATAGAAAGGTGTGCGGCAGACGCAACAAGAAGTTAAATTTGATTTTTTGATCTGGAGAATCTTTTCAAAAAAATTTGCCCCAGTTTCAACCAATTATTGTGCAATCTATCATTTGCTTTGCATTATGGCATTGTTGCTTCTCCTTAAGACTTTGAGTTATATAAAAATTTTGCCCCAATTTTATTATTTGAAACACATATGGACCTGCAAGAAAAGAACAAATAATACCACCACCATTCGACCCGTTTAGCTTTCAAGAAACGTGTAAACATGAGTATTTTTATGTTCTGCCCTCGATGCTGTAAAAACTCAATTTTGCGTTGTGAGATGTATCAAGTTTCGTTGACTTCCAATGCTAATAAAACACTTGGTACCCAGGCCAATTCAATAAATCACAGGGATCGCCATTTGATAAATCTCCGATGTAGCAAAACTCAATTTTGCTCTGCAAACTACATCAAATCTTTTTAACTTCTAATGCTTATCAAATATAACATTTGGTATCCAGGCAATTTCAATAAATCACAAGGATTGCCATTTGATAAATCCAAAGAGATAAATAAGACCATGAAACAGATGAAAGAATATTTTATTTACACAACAATGATGAAAATCTCAGTAACATGAAAACAATCATTTATTTTGAAAAAAAATTAATTTTAGAGAAATGAACCTGTAAACTTAACAATTTAGCCTTGAGGAACCAAAGTACTTTGATTTCAAACAAAATGCCACATTTGACCCTTTCGATATCATTCCTTCGAAGTTCAATGTTGGCAACAGAACCACAAGTTGAAGAGAAATTCCAATGAACTGAGTCACCAGCCTTTCAAATCCAAGCTCACTTCTCATTATAAAACCCTACCTTAGCGCCCTTTCAGGTTTTCACTAAGGCTACCCCCACCTTTTATTTTCTCTCTTTTTTTTTTCAAAGGTGCCCTTTCGGATTTTCACCTGCTAAACAAATCTTGCCGATAGCCTTTATCAACTTAAAAATGTGTTTTAAGAAATGATGGCATCAGTGCGACAATCCTTCCCTTACAAAATTGGTAAAGGTGTACATCATTTGCCATTTGATTAGAAAATTTCCTAAAAGAGATGATATAAAGAACAGAAATCAAGACTTTCGGCTTTTGTAATGGGGTCTGGTGAGGTGCTAAGAAAAGGTTAAGGCTTGAAGGCAGATTTCAAAAGTGGTTTAAATGATCTGAGATTGCATTATTATACCAACCCTATTTTAGGGTTAAATCAAAACTTGCCCCAGTTTATTCTCAACTGAGGTTCTCTTCTCTTTCGTTTTTCCTCTTTTTTCTTCTCTCATTCCATTCATCTTTTGAAATTTTTTAAAATTTGTCCCAATTTATTTTTTAACTGGTATTTTTCTTTAATTTTCTTTTCTTTTTGCTCCTCTATCACTTTTCACCTTTTGAGATTTTTCTTTCCTTTTCTTTCAACTCAAACTTGGCCCAATGTGGGATTTGCGATCCTCAGGGGTTGCCAAACGAAATAATTTATTCTAAAAGTTCAAAAGGGATAATTAGGGATAGAATGTTTAATTGGAAAGGAAAAATGCCTCATTTTCATTCCATTCCTCGCATCGACCCTAAAAGGAAATTTTCATTTATCAGATGAAGAATTTCTTACAAATATCCGAATTGATCAGTTGAGGGAAAACTTATCCATCCATTTCTACGAGAACAAGTACTCCACCAGGCAATACCTTCTTGACGATAAATGGGCCTCGCCAACTTGGGGCAAACTTGCCTTTGGGCTCTTCTTGCACTGGCAAAATTCGTTTCAACACTTTATCTCCTTTTTCGAATAGTCGTGGCTTGACTTTCTTATTGTAAGCACCTTTTCTGCTCCTCATTCAAATGAATGCTAATTTTTATCTCCTTGACATTGACCCCAGTGCCAATGATTTCTGTTTCTTTTAAGTTTGGTTTGGATTTCTCTTCATACTGTTCAAGATTCTTTAACGAAGACTCAGACTCTTCCTCGTTATCGCTCTCGTCTTGAATTTTCAATTCCAAAACTCGTGAGAGATATCGAGATTGCAGTTATCAAATTTCGAAATGGTGATATCCAAAGAGTCAGGGGTTTTATTCTGGGCCATCTGAAAAGAATGGGTAAGTCACAGTAAATATAAAACTGTACATTTTATTGCATTTCAAGAAAAAAAATCAAACTTAATATCATGTTACTTGCTAAATGAAATGTATCTTTAAAACCACTTGATTAAAAGCTATTTACAAACAACATAGTTAAACAAAAGACACACGCATGAATGATTTTTCATTGGATTTAACCAAAATAATTCCCCAAATTTATCGAAACTTCCTTTCAAGAGAAAAGAAATCAATGGTCCAACAGGTGGATAATTTTTTGAGGAACTTGAGTGTGAGGATAATTGATATGGATATTAGATGTATAGGTATGTGGTAGGCCATGAGTTGGATATATGAAAGCTTTCTCAGGTGAATTTATGAAATGTGGGGTAAAAAGAGGTTTGAATATGGTAAGGGTAGTGGCTGCAGTTCAATTTGACCAACACGTAAGGTTGTACACCGTTGCATCTGATCAATCATGTGCCGTTGAATTTGTTTAACACCTCGGACGATTCAGGATGTGTACTCATGTTTACATTATTTCTTGAACCTCGGCTATGTGACCGTGTAATGATGGGGCTTCTTTGTGTAGCTATGTTTGCAAAACACTTGACATTTTAGGAAAAATCCTATTTAAATTCCTCTCTTGACCAGTTGTTGACAAAATAAGAAAAGAAAGAAAAAGAAAAAGACACGAGTTGGTAAATATTGAGGTAATTCGGATGCATGTCTTATTGGGGGGACCTTTTTATGCCAAAAGTTAGCCTAGCATGAAGATGCAATCCTTCAGAGCAGACACTATACATTACCTGATGAACCCGATCAACTTATTGACATTCGAGTAAAAAATAATTTGAAATATTTTATTGATTGGTGTGGCAAGAGACATCTATCCTCACAAAATGAGAACCAATCCGAACACATAAAATGATGTGTGAAACAGCCTACTCTTGAAAGAATTGCAATGTCTTGACTAGTTTATTTAGTGAACCTTAGATCGATACCCTAAAAGAGAATAAAAGGATCGGATGAAATTGATGATTTATTCAAAAATTGACCGGATCGCCTTAAAAATGGGTAACTGGTCAAATAGATTGAATGAAATTGATGATTTATTCAAAATTGACCGGATCGCCCTAACAATGGGTAAACTAGTCAAATGAATTGAATGAAATTGATAATTTATTTAGCATTGAATGGATCACCCTAAAACTAGTCAAATGAATTGCATGAAATGAATTAATCAAATAGATCGAATGAAATGATGATGTATTCAAAAATTGACTAAATTATCCTAAAAATAAATTGATCAAATAGATTGTATGGAGCAGATGGTTTTTCCAAAAAAATTGACTCAATCATCCTAGATGCGAATAAACTCATAAAAATGGGATGGATGGAATTGACGGTTTATTTGAAAATTGACTAGATTGCCCTAAAAATGAATGAATGGATTGAGTTAATGATTTATTCAAAAATGACTAAATTATTCTAAAAGTGAATGAATTGATCAAATAGATGAAATGAATGAATTGACAAAATGGATTGATGAATAAATTGGTCAAGTGAATTGAATTAAATTGTCCTAAAAAATGAATAATCGGTTCAAACGGATTGAATGGAATTGATGATTTATTCAAAAATCGATTGAATTATCCACCCCTTGGTAAAAATTCATTGCGATGCATTAGTCTATGAGCATTCTAAAATCAAGATTTGCCCTCAATATATTTACCATCTCAACAACGAGGAATTATTTGTGAATTTCTTCAACTTAATGTCCTTTACGCAAGAAATTTTTACCAAATTCTAATAAAAAGGCCAAAAGATGATTGTTAGATGCTCATATTCTAATGTGCAAAAGTTGCTTTATTATCTTAGGAAAGATCAGATCCTACCTTACCTTGTGCACTATCCCTTTGGATGGTGCAAGAAATATAGACGTGCAAGTCTCATTGGATTACATATCTGAGACACAAGATGGTTTATTCTTAACACGGGATTCCCTATGTGGCATTCCCTCTAAAGTTTATGCATGATGCCAATTTATGAAAGCGATTAAATATGCAATTTGAATTGAAAACATGACCTGAGGGACCCTTTGTATGCCAGAGTGGGTCTAAAATGATGTGCAATTATTAATCTACAAATGCAATACATTGGAATCTTAAACGTGCAATAGCCTATCTAAGAGGGTAGGTTCTAAAAGAAGATCATGCCAGATCTTTTATTTTCTAGCATTTGTGAATGCAAAAGACTAGAGAACAAGGAAATGTTAGTTCAACAAATAACACATAACACGTTAAGCAATTAGATGACACAGAAGGCGAAAAGAAAGAAAAATAAGGAAAGAGGAGTGGAATCTCTCCCTTCGTGCCTAACGATCCTAGTTGGGTACGGTCGACCCTATCCTAGGCGATTTCTATTATGAATGCATAAGGTTGGACTCACTACTGCATTTAGACTCGACAAAGCTTCAGATCCCCAAACCTTTAGACCACAGGCAGAGGGTCATCAATCCCAAGGCCTAAGAGTTGGTGGTTCAAGTGATCCCTCGGACATTGCTACGCGCACGTCGTGCCACGACCACATGTCCAAGTGGATTGATCCTAATCCTAATGGGTGGAGTGGTATGACAACCACTAAAAGTAAAAAGAAATGAGGGGTTATAAAAGTAAAACGTATGCACGTATGAAGTGCCCCTATTAAAGGGAGGGATTGAATACCATTAAATGCGGGTGAAGGTTCTAGGGTGGCTACCCCCTCCCCTAAGATGCAAGTGCGATATACAAACATAAGTGAATGAAAGAAAATAAACACATTATTCACATACACGAATATCGAGACAATTGAATGTGTGAAATGCAAGAAACCCTGAAAAGGAAAAAATGTAACCTAAAACCTTCAAATGTGATATATAAGAAGGTTAGAAAAAGCAAACGATTGACTAAATCAAATGCTCGGACTCTCTAAGTCCCCAATAGAGTCGCGAAACTGTCGCGCCCCATTTTTTAAATAAATGAATGAGTTTATGAATTTGTTGATTAATTTTGAGAAAAATGTATTTTTAATGAAAAATGAATAAAGAAATGAATTTCGATTTAATTTTGATTAAAAAATGATTTTTTCATTTTTAGAAAATAAAGAAAGAAATGGGCCTAAATGAGACTTAAAGTGCGACGATTTTTATCCAAAAATAATAGTTTAAAAAGGGTTTTTAATGAAAATTAGGAGTTGCCACTAGGTATGGAATTGAGGTGTACCAAAAATCACCTAAAATGAATTTTTAAAGAAAAAGTAGATACAACCCTTTTTAAACGACTCCAAATCTGCGAAAATCAAGAGAAAAGAGGTCGGGAGTCACATTTGAAGAAAAGGAAGGCAAGAATAAAATTCAAGGCACCCTTTCAACTTAGCCAGGGCTAGTTGTGTGATTTGGTCAAAGATTTTCTTATTTTAACCTAAAATTTTATCACATTTGGATGTCACTATATGGATGTAAAACCCTAACCCTAGGAGGATATCGAGGGGGGTCGAAATATCTCTACAAAGTTTAATTGGTGCAAATTACATTAATTGTGATGCCCAACAGTGACTCTTTGAACAGGTCATGAATATGCAAAAAAACATAAGAATTCAAAGAAAAGAAAAGAAAATAATAAGTATACAAATATATATGACCTATAGGAATGCATCATAACGGGTGCGGGGAATCTAACACTCGTGACTTCAATTTTTCCTTTAATAAAAGGAATACGAGCGTGCTAAGATTAGAAAACCATATTTGTCCATATTCCATATTCGAGGGGTATATCTCCTATTTAATCAAGCAAATGATTTAACCTAGTTCTAATTTTCTTAAATGAAATGCAACTCTACATGTCATGCCTCACACATAGGGATAAGGGATATATATATAAGGGAAATATAGGACAAGGGATATACATAGAAGGGAAATGACATGCAAAATGATAAAACTCTAAAAAGTAGAAAATATGCATGAAAATATAGTGATTGGCACACAAGCATGATCTAACGCGTGGATGGTCCCTAAGGATCTAGCGTTGGATTAACCCATGTCTACAAGTTCTCAATAGTATTGGACTAGTGACAAATCGGAATAAAGGGCCACAACTAGCGTTGGACTTGTGTGATGTCGGAAAAAAGTATCGCAACTAGAGTTGGACTAGTGTGGTGACGTCATGCATTTATTATAATCAAATAAATCATATAAACATAATAAAAACGAGCAAACACATAAAACACATAGCACATAAGCATGATATCTAGATACAAAACCCTAAAAAAGTGAATAATACGTAAACACATAAGCATGCAAAACACACAAAACAAATAAAGCAAATAAACTCCAAGCTATTACATTTAGGGGGCCCTAACTACAATCTAAAGGGGGAAGTAATAAAATAAACTAATAAAATAAATACCTAACTATTATATCTTGGCATTTGAATGCCTCTCAAATGACCAAAATTAAATAAATATACAAAATTAAAATAAATAAAGTAAATAAAGAAATACATGAAATAATAAATTTTTAAAAAAAAACTTCAAAAAGCATGCAATTTCATACATAAAATCATGTAGGAACATAAAGGGTCAAACAAAAGAGTAGAGTGTACTTCCCTTGAATTGATTGTCTAATGAAATGCAATTTTCTTATTTACCCTCCAAAACAAAGAAAAAGGCCAAAGCATCACTTTAATTAACAAATAATTACAAGAAATGAAAATAAACACTAAATTAAATCAATCAAAGCATTCAAATAAAAGCAAACAACCCATAGTCAACAAATTAAAACAAATAAGGACCCAATTGAAAGAATTAAAGAAGTTTGAGGGGTCAAATTATTATTACAAATATTAGGGGTCTAAATTAAAGTAAATTATGACGAGCTCAAGATGAAACCTAACAAAACCAAATGATAAAATTCACAAGAAATAAATGAAAATCTATTTGCTATAATCAAACAACAAAATCTTCCAAAATTTACTAAAATCAAAATCAAGACTATAAATCTATCAAAAACCATTAAACCCCCAATTTCATCCTACAATTCACACATAATCTGTCCAAACAAAATAAACGGATAGTACAGTCATTCATATCATAGATTACATGTATAGAAACCAAGTTAAACAACAAGTGAGAGGAGTGGTACATTCACCAGTTCAAGTACAGATATTTTAAAAGTTTTCGCCCAAAGTGGCTTTAATCACCGTGAAACCCTAAGAATAACAAAGGTAAAGTAGTTGAAGTTTCCACATCCAAAACCGAGTAAACGGGATGCACAAGTGAGGCTCGATTACTAGTCGGGTGCCTCTCCAAGTTATATACTATTACAAAAGAATAAAATGCAATTTTTGAGCAGACAGATAACAGTTGGTATGAGGGTTACAAACACCCCCAAACCCCTTCATTCTACCACAATGCAACTTTAACTTAAAAGAATCAGACATCCTAGAAAATTGGACAGCATTTCCCCCTAAATTTCCTTACTTTGCCAGCCATCATGGCTTCATTTTTCCTCAAATCAGCCCAATGTCACCCAAAATAATCTCATTTCAATATCCATTCAATAGGCTCAATGTCGTACAAATACAAAATCAAACTAGGAAAATGTCTGAAAATGAAGTTTAAGCCATAAAACAAAAGACAGATTTGACGTCGTTTAGCGTATCGAACACAACCGAAGCTACGCTTACTAAATTGGTGTGTAATTTATACCGTTTTGAAGCTAAGATAAAGAGCTACAATTTTGATGAAGACCACTTAGTCCAGCTAACCAGATCAAAATTTCAAATTACAGAACTAGGGTCTCACAATCAGGCTAGTTAACCGCACGATGCTTAAACGGCAATAACTCAGGCTACTGAAGTCCAATTGAGGCATTTTTAGGGCCGTTGGAAAGCTAAGACATAGCAATACAACTTTCATGTTTTGGCCAAAAGCTAATTCAGTACGGATCAGGGTGAATAGATGCGGTCAGATTGGTGAAATGTCAACACTGTCCGCAGAGCTCTACCTATGGCAGTCAAGGGTATTTTTGTCTTTTCATATGCTACAGTACTAGGATTGAGCCAAAATTTTACAGCCAGCTATAAAATATCATTTCCTACCACTTTTATGTTTTAACCTATGGCTGTTTCGGCCTCTATCATGGCCGAACAGAATCAGGCAGAACAGGGTAAGATGAAGCCCTAAACTGGAATTTATGCACTCTAGCTGAAATTTCTTTAGGTAATCAAAACTAATATACCAAAGCTTCATTTCACACCATATTAAGCTATCATTCCATGTCCCAACAATAATCATCATATAAAATCAGAAAAATCACCAAAAATTCTAAAATTTGTCAAACTCTACTTTAAACCCTAAAATTTTCCACAAAATAATCTATTTAGCCACTACAACCCACTAATCAACCATTATGAAAGCAAAGAGGGAACTTCCTTAGCAACTTACCTCAAAAACTCAAGAAAGCTAGCAACTTAGGTCTTCCCTTTCCAAAACAACTCCACCAACCTCCTTAATCCTCCCTAGCAAGAAGTTTCTATGGAGTAATTTGAGATTCTAATGGTTGGAACTTAAGATTTGGCTTGGATTTGAAGTTGAAGATGAAAATTTTCTTCTCTTTCTTTCTCTCAAGTGTTCGGCCAAGAAGGAAGAAGAAATGGGATATTTTTGGTCAAATTTTTGGTATTTAGTAAAGGTAAGAAAGTTAGGTCAAAGTCCAACTCCAATCAGGTCGCGACACCTAGCACCTTTTAATGTTATTCTCATCCTCTTGTCTCCCAATACAAATTAATCTAGCTAACCTCCAATTATCTCCTAGCACCTGGTAAAATAACATTTCTTAATACAAAACTTCAATTAATCACAAAAAATTTATCGCACTTAGTGCACTAGCGGGTTCCACATCTATAACGCACTTCAAACTTATCATGAACTAACTTATTTTATAAAAATGATTTAAAACCTATACTCACTTATAAAAATCTCTGAAAAATCAACATAATAGGGTTTAATGAAGAAAATGCATGCAAGAAAAATAAAATAAAATATTGTGAAATAAAGAAAATTTACGGGTCCTCACACAAATATCACCTATTTGTCTCATACACAATTTGAGGTAAGAAAAAGTTAAATATTGAAAATATACCCCAATATCATTCCATATATATATTGGTTATCATCCTCATTGTCCAAGGTAGATGCATAATTTACCTTTTTCTTTCACACTTTTCTAGTTTTTTATTCTTTTGACTTCAAGTGAAATTTTATATCATTTTTCAAGTTTGACTTGGATCAATTTCTCCTTGAGCACCTACACTACAGAACTCACTTTTGGTACCCACTTATTTTTTGATCCATAGCGTTTAATTGTATCCTTCAATACCTAAATGGTTTTCATTCCCAAATTTATATTTCTTTTCACATAACACTCACTTTTCATATAGCCATGTTGACAACAATAATCGCATAAAATATGCGTATTTCTCACATGAAAGGATCCAGCAAAATATGATTTATTTTTTCTATAAGTACTAAAATTTTATTAATAAAAGTATAACTAATATCTTTCTTTTCCAAAACACTTTGCTTCTCTTTTTTAAGAAAATCACTAAAATCATTCATTATTTTTCTCAATAGGGTTTGTTCTTCTTTAATTTTTCATAAAATTTTGTTTTCTTATCCATTTTTTTTCTCAAATCACTTTGATTGCAAACAATATCATTTTTAATCTTTTTTAAATCATCATTTTGTTTCTTCGACATTTTATTTTTTAAAAAAAAAGATTTGAATATCATTTTTTAAATATCATTTTTATGTTTGTGTGAACTTTTAGATGTTCACGTGACTTTGAAGCAGCTTAACTGCAATTTCTCATGTATGTCTATCACTCTTGTGATATTAGATACCCATAGTTCGGTTTTTTATGAACTACCCTTACCTATACCTGTGAGAACCCGAAAAATTAGGTTATATTTTATTTTATTTTTTTGAATGCATTTTCTTTACTTTAAATTATTGCCTTAATTTCCTCAATATTTTTATAAGTGAGTCAAGCTTTTAAATCATTTTCGTGATATAAGTTAGTACATGTTAAGTTTGAAGTGTATTATGGACGTGGGACCCGCTAGTGCGGTAAGTGCGGTAAAATTTTGATGACTAGCTGAAGTTTTGCATGAAGGGATATTATTTTACAAGGTGCTAGGGGATAATTAGAGGGTAGCTAGATAAATTAGCTTTGAAAGACAAAGAGATGAGATCAAACCCTAAAAGAGCCAAGTGTTGCGAAACCGTTGGATGTTGGACTTTGACCAAGTCTTTTTAACTTTACTAAAACCACATTTGACCACCAATTGTCTTCATTTTTGCACCACTTGGCTGAAATATTAGAGAGGAAAAACCAAGGGGAGAAACTTCATCTTCAATCCCAACTTTCTTGCTTGAATCTTGAGCTCCAATCATAAATTTTGGTTTAGACCGAATCAGCCTTTGGACAAAACATGAAAGTTATAGGATTTGCCTGCAAAATTTCAGATCAATTGGATCATTTTAGCTTATGATTTGGCTAGAGAACTCCTGACTGCACAAAAACTCTAATTTTCCTAACCAGTTTTCATGTGCTTCTGACCGTCCATTTTTTACCCCGAAAATTTGAGAACTGGGCATCGATGTCTTCATAGGAAATGTAGGTATATGTCTTAACTTCGAAACGCCATAAAATTTGCCTCAATCTGCTAAGTGTACCTTCATTTGTGATCAAAACACCAAAGAATGGCAAAGCTGCCATCTTCATTGTTTCTCGTTGCCTTTCTCTTGTTTTCCGTTTCCTTGATATGACTTAACACGTACTTCTCAAGTGTTCTAAACCTGATTTTTAACATTCTAAACAAGCATTCAAAACATGATTTTTAGTTGCATATATTGGCTTTGAATTTAATCATTTTTTATCATTTTCTTTTACAAATTATGCGTGCACTTTGCCTATATGGCTTACTGTACTTTTCATGTCTTTTTTCTTTGATATAGAAATATAAGTTGTGTAGCTTGTACTCGTGTATGATTGGCTCTTTGTGGACAATATTTGGCTGCAAATTTCGAGAGTGGCCAAGGTTCCGGCCCTGAACTGACTTGTTTAGGGTGAGTGTTTCTTACATGTTTGTATATTAAATGACTGTGTACTTGTTGTGAATATTCTCTTGAGTGTGTACTTTCGATAGGTGAGTGTGTACTTTATCGCACTCGACCCAAGCAAAAAGTGAATTTTCAATGATTGAATGCTACTTGTGCATGAATATAAGCCTTTTGGCTAAATTGGGCCCTTGCCCTTCATTGTCAGTCGACTCGAGCCAGAAATGGACTCAGTTAGGCAACTGGTGACCCTAGGATAATATTTGGTATACTCGAGTATGACCACGAAGGTTGGTGGAGAACTGGCCAGTGAATTGGCTAGTAGTGGGAAATGAAATCAATGAAGAATACTAAAGGGGTTTTCACTTGCAAAACAAATGTTTTCTAATATTGGAAAGATAAGAAAAATGGTTGGCGAATGAATGAACGAATGGCTCCATGTGAGCATGTATCCTTTTAATGAGTGTGTTCTCATTGCTTTTATATTGTGAATGTTTTCTCGATTGATTGTTATTACATGACTAATATTCTTGTTTCAATTACTTGGTTATGTGTATGGGAACCTCACTGAGCTTTAGCTCATCCCTCTATTCCGTTAAATTTTTTTTCCTTACAGGGTTTGAGAGCAAGGACGGGTGATTAGAGGAAGACTAAACTTTTGACTAGAGCTTTTGTTGTGTAATAGTAATAGTATTAGAAGTTGGTTCAATCCTGAACTTTTGTACTTAACCTTGAGGATTTATATATCTTTGGTAATGATTGTATATATGTTAAGTTTGATTGACCTATCTTTACTGTCTCTTGAAGTGATACGTGAGTGGGTCTCGGCGAAAGCTAGGCAGGCGGTTCGTTGAACCCTTTGGTTCACCTTAAGGGGAGGTGGAGTCGTCACAATACCCTCCTGATACCTATTAATCAGTCAAAGTATAGACTTGGCTTTGATTATTATTGTGCCGAGATTGAGAGTTTTGGAATTATGTATGGAGATTTTGAGAAAAAGAATTTGGGTCCTATACCTGTATGCAAAAACTTGAGATAGGGTGTGGAACTTTTGGTGTACGAAGTACGCTTTAGGGTTTCATTATGTACATAAGTGATAATGGTACCCCTTGTATTAAGACCCCAGAATAGGAATTAGTGGCATAGTATTTTGAGATATTGTCCTACCTGTGTTCTACTTTCTCGTCTATCTCATTTGAGAATAATTAAGTCTAATCTCTCGTGGTTGGATTGGGAGTGAATGAAGTTAAAAGTTATATGGCCAGAGTTTCCAATTGTAATTAGTTACTTATTTCGATCCTTTGATTTGCCTGGCAACTTGAGTTTAAGAGAATCGGTGAGATGACAAATTTGGTTGAAATGCATAAGAAAATAGAGAGTCTTCGAAAGAAAGTAGAATTCCAAAAGAAATTAGCTGAACACTGGGAAGAACGATGGAAACAAGAATATTCAGAGAAAATTGAGCTGTTGCACAAGAACATAGAATTAAAAAAGAAATACGAAGGGATCCCGAAAGAGGTGCGGAATAAATTTGAATTGGTGCATTCGTCTAGTCAAGTAGCATCTCAAGACATTCCTAGTAATCAAGATAAAAGGAGTTAAGGAAGTTTTTGCAAAACTAAAGAGAAACGTAAAGAGATTGGTGAAGATGAACTTGCTATGAAGGATAACGGTAGGAAGAAAAGAAAGAATGGACACTTCAAGAAGAGATGCATAGCTGCTAAGTGTAAAATATGTAACAAAATTCATACAAGATTATATTATTTGAAAACTTGTGCATGTTTTGGATGTGGTCAACTTGGACATTAAGTGAGGAACTGCCCAAGACAAATAAATTTCGCGATGGTGAAGCGGCTGTAATAGTAAAAGTTAGCAATTAGTGATGTTTTGCCTGAAATAGTTGTAATAATTGGATTCTGTGTAGTGAAAGTTTTATGCAGTAGGTTATATCTCTGTTAGAAACAGTGAACTTAGTACCTGATATTTTAATTAGTGCTATTAAATGTTGGTGGTTGAGCAGCAGTGAATCCTTATTCATGAATCAATTACTATAATCTAGTCTTGAATTTAAGCGAGAATTCTTCATTTGTGGTTCGAAAGGAAAAAAATTTTGATTAGAGAGGGTAATCTGGATCAAGGGGCACAGTTGTAAAGATGAGAGAGGCCATACGTTGTGGCCGATTTGTCAACGTACAGTGTATAAGTTTAAGAACTAGTAAGAGTAGTAACCACATTTCAAATCTTCTTTTTATCGAGTTTGAAGTTTGTGTCACCTTTCACCTTTTGATACCTTTGTTGATCTTTCTTAGCATGTTAATTTAGCCGTTACGTTATTAAGATTTTCTCTCTAGGTAAGTTTGTGGTAACGGCATAAGTGAGGGGAAGCTCTTGAGAAGTAGAGGAAAACCCTGTAGAATCGAGTTTTGTGAGCAAATGAGAGAATTTCGAGGACGAAATTCTTTTAAGGGGGAAAGAGTGTGAGAACCCGAAAAATTTCTTTATTTTATTTTATTTTTTTGAACACATTTTCTTTATTTTACTTTATTGTCTTAATTTCCTAGATATTTTTACAAGTGAGTCACTTTTTTAAATCATTTTTCATGTATAAATTAGTGCATGTTAAATTTGTAGTGCATTATGGTAGTAGGACCCACTAATATGGTGTGTGTGATAAATTTTTGAAGAATAGGAGGAGTTTTGTGGAATGAGATATTATTTTATCAGGTGTTAAGGAATAATTAGAGATTGGCTAGATATTTTAGCCATTGAAAGACAAAGAGATGAGGATTAACCTTAAAAGGACATTTGTCAACAAGCCATGGTTCTTTGACTTTGACTAAAACCATTCTTAGCCTTTAATTAAAAGAAAAATTGACCATAAAAAGCAACCCTTCATCTTCTTCCCTTGGCCGAATTTCATGAGTGGAAAAGAGAGAGAGAGACTTCATCTTCAACCTTCAATTCTTGCTTAAATTCTTGAATTTTCACTATAAACTTGCAATCTACTCCATCAAAGTTGACCTTTAGGAAGGATTAAGGGTTTTGGTTAAGAGATTTTGGAGAAAGAAACTCTTAGCTTCCATTTCTTCTTAGGATTACAAGGTCACCATATCAAGAAAACCATTTTCTCTTTTATCACTTGCATATGAGTGGATTTAGAGCTTGATTTTGGTAGTTTACATGGAAAATTTCATGGTTTAAGTGGTGGTTGGAAAATTTCAGTTTTTAGTGTGAAATTTCAGCCTTGACATGATGGTTTGAGTTTGGCTATGATCTAGTAGCTTTGCCATGTGAATTTTCTAGCTTTTATATGTTATTTTGGCTTGATTATAGGAAATTTCAGCTTAGGGTTTCAAATTTCAGCTTTGTCATGATTGATTTTGAGTTAGATAAATTGACTATTTTGGATGATTTTGTGGCCTTAGACAACTGTAATTTGTAGCCTATAACTTATGGTTGTAATAGAGGATGGATTGAGATGAATATAGGTGTTGAGTTTAGATGAAAAAGTTAGAAAATAAGGGGAAGTACTGCTGAAATTTAATTTACTTCTTTTCTTGTGAAATAAGTGATGCTAGAAGGGTGATTTTGGGTTGGTTTGGACTTAGGTTACATGTGGTTGTTTGAGTTCACTTCGATGGTGGTCTATAAGCTGAAATTTTGACAAAATCATGTGTAAAATAAGAGAAAAAGTAATGGTTTCTTCTGACATGCTTTCTAGTTTCATTTGTCCAACTTTAAACTTGACACTGGTTGTTTTCTTCTAAAAGTTGTGCGTATATCTTATGTATATTTTGCTAAGTTTCATGAATTATAAATATCTAAATTTTCCTCTTTTGGTCTCTTACATCTTTTGAGTCTCAGTGTTTTCTTTTCACACTAGTAACATACTTGAATCATAGCTCCAGGTTGCACTTGGATATTCTTCGATTGGCACTTTCAAGTTGTTTTTGAATTTTATGTTTTAAGAGGCCAAATCTTGTTCCAAACACAAGTTAAGACTTTTGTGTGTTGAACTTGAGTGAAAACTATGAATTTTGCAAGGTGAAAACCTCATGATTGTGCTTGTTTCAAAGCTGAAATTTCTGGTAGGCAAGGCAGCTGTATACCCTGCTGTCTTTTAGCCTTAAAATCCTTTGGTTTGATGGTCTTTTGGACTCAATCTTGCTCATTTCACTTGCTAAAACCTTGAACTACAACAGTGTTTTGAATTGGAGTAAATATCATAATTTAAGGAGGTGAACTACCTTGGTTTCTTCACTATTTTGCAGCTGAAAATTTCAAGCAATGAAATGAAATGTGGAACTCTTCAACTGCTCACGTTTTTGGGTCCAAATGCTTTCCTTTTGTTTCACAACTATACTTGAATCATTGCCCTAGTATGTACTTGGATTTTCCTTGAATTGCACTTCCAAATTTATCTTTGAACCCTTGTGTTTTAAGAAGCCAACTTGGATAGGTGTATGGCCGATAGTAGGGTCTAAAATGTGAACTTCGTTCACCTAAATTTTGGATAGTTGGACCATAAATATCTTTTACCTTAGTTGCTCTTATGGTTTGGCGGTATTCGAGAGCCACCTGGAAACGAATGTTATCGTTGCTCTACTTTGAACTGGCGAGTGTTTCAACTGCATGTTCCATGCTACTTATGGCTAAAAAATGACTTGTTGCCTGAACTGGCTTATTACCGCTTAGGCGAGTTTGTACTTTATCGTACTCGACCTAAATTAACTGAGTTCTTGATATCTTGTTTACAAGTGTATTGATTTGAATGTGCATGACTTGATATCTACCTGGGATCCTAAACCCCTATTGGTTCGTGAGTCGAATCAAGCTGGCAAGGGTTGAGTCGAGAAGATTGGCGAACCATAGTGTAAGTCCCAAAAACAACCAAGAGGGGGGGTGAATTGGGTTGATTAAAATCTTAACCAAATTTATGCACTTTTTCTTTAATAAAAATTTACCTTCTTTTCTAGTAATGATCAACCTAGTAGATTAGAAGACAAGAGCAATATTGATCAGAAAAACAAGTATAGACAAGCAATGAGAATTTTATTAAACAGAAAAGTAAGATAGGGAATCAAACCAAGTGTCTACCAAGCTATCCTCAAACTTGAAGACCAAACACTAGGAAGAGCAACTTCTCTTTGATGAAAGAAGATCAACTAGATGTACAATGGAGGGAGCACTTCCTCCTTACCCTAAGCCTCACTTAGTCAAGTTAAGAAGTTTTACAAACACTCAGAAAACCCTCAACAAAGGTACACTAAAGATCCTTTCAACCACAAAAGAAATGCTCACCAGAAATTCACACCACTTTAAAACAAATCTTGCTTTGGAGACTATTTTCTAGCTAAAATATCTCTTGAGATCTTGTAAACAAAGTGTGCAAAAATCCCTACTTGGTTCAGACCAGTTTGATTTTAAAGGGAACCAGAAATGGGCTTCATCAATGCTTTCAACGGATAGAAGGTAGCTGAAGAGTCAACTAGCCGTTGGCTGTCGGACGTCCGACGACTATATCATCGTCCGAACCAATCGTCCGAAGAACAGCCAAGTTGAGGATCGGACGTCCGATGCGTTTGTATCGTCCGGCTGCACAGCGTCCGATCGCAGGCAGAGAGTTGGCAAGTCATCTTGGAATTTTTCGGATGTCCGATGCGGTTGTTATGCGTCCGAGGTATGCGTCCGATCCTTCCGGACGTCCGATGCTTCTTTATGAGTGTCCGACAGCACTTCCTTCTTGATGTTCTTTATCCTTTCGGACGTCCGACAGATTCCTTTCGACCGTCGGACATGATTGTCCTGTTTTTGCTTCTTCTTTTGGTTGTTTTGCATTTCATGACATATTCGTACCTGATTCTTTGATAGGCAAAAACACTTATATTTGAATAAGGTTAGATAAACATTTCAAAGTACCGAGAATAACAAAATTGACATACTTAAAAGACAGTATCTTTGATCGGAACAAAACAATGACTAAATTTGTTTATATTATTCCAATCTTGTTTGCCACATCCAAAGCATCGTAGATTGGAGTCAATCAAACATATACTTTCCTTGTTCCATCAGGCCTGATCAAAGTGTTCACTTTCTTGGTCTGTATAAACATTTCAACGAACTTTTGTGATCATCAAAACCAAGAATAACATTCTCCCCCTTTTTGATGATGACAAAACAAAAGTTTGAAATGAAATTTGATGATTGCAGTACAAGCTCCCCTTTCTCACGATCTCCCCCTTATTTAGTGAATCATAAAATTTTGAAAATTTTGAAAAACTCCCCCTCACTTGGCTGCTCATCCGAGTTAAACAATTTTCCAAAAATATGACAATTAAGCATATCAGCCAATCCAACTTTAAACAATCAATCCAAATTTAAACAATCAATCCAACATATCCAACATCACCAATCAATCACCTATCAACACCAATCATCAATCATCAATCTCAATTCAGTCTCAATTCAGTCCTCTCCCCCTTTTTGTCATCACAAAAGGGTGATCAATCACATCCATCTTATCCACAAACACATTCATCAATGCAATCCAAAAACATTTCACACAATCAGAATAGACAAACAAACATCCATCAAAATACTTAGACATCCATCAAAACAGTACTTAAACATCCATCAAAACATACCAAAAGAAACTTAAAATATCCATTACATTACATATTCATTGTTGAATACCACAAACACATAAACAAGACAAACACAATGCAAATGTCCTAAGTAATGAACTATGTGGATCCAGGTGTCCTCCGAGAGAGTTGATATTGGTCGAGATCCTCCTCTTCAGTTTCTTCATCATCTTCAGCAGCCTCTCCAACTGGTGCCTTGCCTTTATCTGATGTAGAAGTGCCATGAGGAGTCACAGGGGTTGATGAACCAGGGTCTGGAATTGATGAACTCGGATCAGTGGGGTGTGACTCTTTGTCATGGGAAACTTCCTCAACCACAGGGGGGGAAACAGGAGGTTCTTTTTGTCTAGGAAGGCAGTTTGTTGCTCAGAGGACATAGTGAGCATTAGACCATGTTCTAGAAGAAGAACATGCTGTTTGAGTTCACGAAGAAGCTCAATTACTTCATCACTGGAAGAGGAAGATGCTTTGGTGGCAGACTTCCTAGGGTGAATGGGAGTGAGTGAACTGAATGAAGGATCATGTACAGTCTTAGACCTCTGTTCACTAGATGATGCCCCCTTATATGCCCACAGATTATCTTTAAAAACAAGATTTTTTCTTTCAAAATATGCTTTGGTAAAGGCATAAGAAGATGCTTCTTTGGGACAAACACCTAGAATTGGAACTTTGTAAAACTCAAAAATCTTTTGAAAAAACTTTCCATAGGATAGTTTTCTTCGAGAGTCAGTGGTATAGCGAAGTAAAAACTTGCACATGACAAAACCAAAATCAATCCGAATTTTTTCTCGAAAACAATAAAAGAGATACAACTCCATTTTGTTTGCATCAGTTCTGTGGCCATCAGTGGGCACAAGCAGGTTTGAAATGATAGAAATGGCAATTAAATTCACAGGGGGCAGATCATTCAATTTAGCATCAGCAGGTGAGGAAAAACTTCTTTTGAAATAAGTTAACATTTTTGTCCCATCAAAATGATTATCAGCAGTAGGGAGCTCTTCATAGGAAAAGAAATTAGCAATTTTATCTTTGCATAAACGTTCAATGGTAGTATTTAAAATGGAATTCACAGTATCAGAATCAAAGATTAGGTCTACCCCATTTACCCTGGACATGATCTCAGTTTAGTCAGTTCCTTTCCTAAGATTGGCAAAAAATTGATGCAGCATATCAGGGTAATAGACATTGGGCATAGAAATGAGATGTGACCATTTCTGGAAAGCAAATAGACTCAGAATGGATTCTAAACCTATGGAGCGAAATTCAGAGGGGTTTACAGTTCTTTGAGGGATGACACCTTTTTGGGATATCCAGGAGTATTTGTCTTTCGCAGCATCATCAAAGAATGGAGGGAGAGGGGCTGATTTAGGAGGCGGTTGAGAAGAGCTCCCCTGTCCAGATTCTGGTTGAGAAGTGGGTTGTGGAGTAGGCCGTGACATTTGACCCTTTATGGCTCCTCTCTTGAAGCGCTTGGATGAACGTTTGACCGTAGGAAGATCCTCATCCTCATCCCTGAGTGGAAGCTTGCGTCCGGCAGTGACCTTTCCTCCTCTAAGATTCACCATTGTGCGAAATGTGTGGAATGAAAGATGCAAATGATGCACACAGCAGTAGGGAAGTGAATCGCACAGAAATTTTGGGACAAAAAGGCCTTGATCAAGAGTTGTCAGAGCAGTTATGAAAGAGTAGGGTTTTGAGGGAAATTTGAGAATTTGTGCAATGCTATGCGATTCGGTGAAATGATCAGGAGAGATGAATCGCAATCAGTCAGACAAAGTTTTGTTTGAGTCAATTTGAGAATGAGAGCTTCAAAATGGTACGAATTTAAGAGTGAGGGAAGAGAGAGTTTTCGTCCGAGAGGAAATAGAATAGGAAGAGACTGAAGCAAATGAGGAAGAAAGTTGTTTTTAAAAAATGAGCCGTTGCACTGTCGGATGGCCGAACGAAGTTGTGCGTCCGACAGATGCGTCCGAACAGGCACAATCTGGAAAATGGCTGAAGAACATCATCGGACGTCCGTTCATCTTCTTTCGGACGTCCGAAGACCCAAAAAAAATTAAGATGATTTTTCAATTATTCCTAATTTTGATTTCAGATGAATGAACTGATCTAATGGCAAAGCTTTTGTAAAAATATCAGCAAATTGATCTTTAGAACAAACATAATTTACACATATTTCACCTTTTTGAACCATATCACGAATAAAGTGATGCTTTATATCTATGTGCTTTGTCCTAGAATGATGAATAGGATTTTTGGTCAAATTTATAGCACTAGTATTATCACAGAATACAGGCATGCAGTCATACGACAATCCAAAATCATTCAAAGTGTGCTTCATCCATAAAAGTTGAGCACAACATGCACTAGCGGCAATATATTCCGCTTCGGTTGTAGACAAAGAGATTGCACATTGTTTCTTGCTAAACCAAGAGACTAAACAATTTCCAAGAAAATGACAAGTTCCACTAGTACTCTTTCTATCCACACGACAACCTCCAAAATCAGCATCCGAATAACCATATAGTGCAAACTCATTAGATCTAGCATACCAAAGACCATAGTCTAATGTACCTTTCAAATACCTAAAAATCCTTTTTACAGCATTCAAATGTGATTCTTTTGGACAAGATTGAAATCTAGCACACAAGCAAACAGCAAACATAATATCAGGTCTACTTGCGGTTAAATAGAGTAGGCTTCCGATCATACCTCTATAATGCTTTTCATCCACATGATTACCTTCTTCATCTTTGTCAAGCTTTGTAGAAGTGCACATTGGAGTTCCAACTTGCTTTGAGTCCTCCATGCCAAACCTTTTCAGCAATTCCTTGATATATTTTGTTTGATTTATAAAAATTCCCTCAAGAGCTTGATGTATTTGAAGTCCAAGGAAGAAATTTAATTCTCCCATCATACTCATTTCAAATTCACTTTGCATAGTGGTGGAAAACTCCTTACATAGATACTCATTAGTAGCACAAAAAATAATATCATCAACATATATTTGCACAATAAGAAGGTCATTCAACACTTGGTTAGTAAAAAGTGTGGTGTCCACAACACCCCTTTTGAAACCATTTTCAATCAAAAAACCACTTAGTCTTTCATACCAAGCTCTTGGAGCCTGTTTTAGACCATACAAAGCTTTAGATAGTTTAAACACATGACTTGGAAATTTTGTATTTTCAAAACCGGGGGGTTGATCCACATATACTTCTTGATCAATAAAACCATTTAAAAAAGCACTTTTAACATCCATTTGAAACAATTTGAAGCCTTTAAAGCATGCAAAAGCAAGAAGCATTCTAATAGATTCTAATCTTGCTACGGGAGCAAATGTTTCATCAAAATCAATTCATTCTTCTTGTGCATATCCTTTAGCAACTAATGTGGTTTTATTTCTTACAACAACACCTTTATCATCCAACTTATTTCTAAAAATCCACTTTGTGCCAATGATAGGTTGATTTTGAGGTCTATCAACAAGTGTCCAAACTTCATTTCTCTCAAATTGATTAAGTTCCTCTTACATTGCCAAAATCCAGTTTTCATCCTTTAAAGTATCATTGATATTTTTGGGTTCAAAAAGAGAAACTAAAGCAAAATTGTCAATCAATTTTCTAGATGTGGAACGAGTGTTTACCTTCTCGGATGGATCACCAATTATAAGCTCTTTTGGATGATTTTGGCTGAATTTCCAAGCCTTGGGAAGATCTTTGAGTGGATCATCATTTTTATCTTCATCTTCCTCTTCTTGATCATTATGAACTTCATTTTCCATTTCAGTTGCTGCTGGTTTAGAGCTTCCTTCATTTCCAATTGATAGCTTTTCCATTCCTTCTCGAACACCTACATCATCATCCTCACACGAACTTTTGAAATTATCATCATTGGTTTCATCAAATGTTATATGTATAGCTTCTTCAATCACAAGAGTCTTTCTATTAAAAACTCTATATCCTCTTTTATTTTCACAATACCCCAAAAATATTCCTTCATCAGATTTTTTATCAAACTTACCAAGATGTTCCTTTAGATTCAAAATAAAGCATTTACAACCAAATACTTTGAAATAACCAACCGTAGGTTTCTTATCAAAAATCAGCTCATAAGGAGTTTTCTTTAAAATAGGTCTCAAGAGTATTCTATTCATCACATAACATGCAGTGTTTACCGCTTCAGCCCAAAGATATTTAGGCAACCTACATTCATTCAGCATAGTTCTAACAGCCTCTTGGAGAGTCCTGTTTTTCCTTTCTACAACACCATTTTGCTGTGGAGTCCTTGCAATAGAAAACTCATGTGTTATACCATTATGATCACAAAATTCTGGAAAACCACAATACTTGAATTCCGTCCCATTATCACTTCTAATCCTAACAATTTTTAACCCAAGCAGATTTTGCACTTTAGCAAACAATGAAGTAAAATTCTTGAAGGCATCATCTTTATGAGCAAGAAATATCACCCAAGTGTATCTAGAATAATCATCAACAATTACAAAACAATATCTTTTACCTCCCAAGCTAGTAATTTGAGTGGGACAAAATAAATCAAGATGCAATAGTTCCAAAGGTTTAGAAGTAGATACACACATCTTTGGCTTAAAGAAAATTTTTGTTTGCTTCCCAAATTGACATGCATCACATATTTTGTCCTTATCAAAACTGATTTTTGGCAAGCCTCTAACCAACTCCTTTTTCGAAATTTTCTTTAGTAAATCCATGTTAAAATGACAAAGTCTTCTATGCCACAACCAAGAATCTTCATTTGAAACTTTAAGACATTTTAAGCTAGAAGAATCAACTTTATCAAGAATCACAATATATATGTCATTAAACCTCTTCCCTTTGAACACAACATTATATTTGGAATCAAGTACAATGCATTCATGCTTTTTAAACAACACATACAAGTCTTTATCACACAATTGACTAACACTAAGCAAGTTATAACCTAAGTTATCAACTAAGAGTACATTATGAACAAAATTTTCACCATCCTTACCAACATCACCTATTCCAATTGTCTTAGCTTTCACATCATCACTAAATGTCACCTTTCCACTTGATTTTGATTTCAGCTTTATGAACAAAGAGGGATCACCGGTCATGTGCCTTGAGCAGCCGCTATCAATAAACCATTTGGACTTGTTTGATCCTTTTTCCTGAAAAGATAAAGTGTTTGGTACCCTTTTTAATTTTTGGATCCATAATAGTTAGCATTGTATCTAACTAACCACATGCATTTCATCCCTTTGTTCAGATTTCTTTTCACATAGCAATCACCTTTCAAATGCCCTCTTTGACAACAAAAACCACACATAATGGAAGAGTCCTTAACATGTACTGGTTTGACATATCTCAATCCACCTCTTCTATATGTTGTGAAACCATGTGCATTTTTGTTGTGTGCAAATGTTCTTTGAAAAGTAGTAGGATGTGTAGATGACATGTTCCTTTTGATAAACTCCTGCTTTCTTGCTTTCAAAGTCTCATCCAAGTTGTCCATTCTTTTTTTTTTAAATCACCATGTCTTTCCTTCAGCATTTCACAAATATTTGTCTTTCTATCAAGCTCATTTTGAACATTACATCCGGCTCTTACAAGACTTTCATTGTCGGTCTTTAGTTGTTTGTTTTGTTGAAAAAGACTTGCATTTTCTTGAATGAGAAAAGCCATTTTCTGTTTTAACTGCTTGTTTTTATCATAAGATTCCTTCAAGGCATTATGCAGTTTTTCAACAAAAGATTCAAGATCATCATCTTCATCATCATCACTTTCAGATTGAGAGTGTGTGGAAGTTACCTCATTATTTTCAATAGCCATGAAGGCCATTTGAGCTGATTCTTCTTCTTCTTCAACTTCCCCTTCGGAGTTGCATTCATTCCAAGTAATCTGAAAGTTGTTGAATCTTGGCTTTCGATCAGCTTTTCCATTTTTCATCTTCTTCATGGGGCATTCGTTTGCATAGTGTCCAGCCTGTCCACATTCGAAGCATTTGTCCAACTGTTTCTTGTTGAAATCTTGTTTTCCTTTGTACTTTGCGATAGATGGCTGATTCTGGAATTGATTGCTAGGTCCTCCCCTTCTAAACTTTCTTTTATTCAAGATTCTCTTGAAGCCTCTGGTGATGAGAGCAAGATCATTATCATCACCATCCGAGTCTTCATCATCCAAGTGAGCTGTATCATCTTCACCTTGAGTAGTCTTTAGAGCAATGTTTCTCCTTGCTCTAGCATCCTCTTCCTCCTGCACTTTAGATTTCAGTTTCAACTCATAAGAGGTTAGTGAGTTAATGATAGATTCAATAGGCACAGAACTTAAATCCTTAGCCTCCTCTATTGCAGTCACTTTATTTTCCCATTCTTTGCCCAATGCATTGAGAATTTTCCTGTTCTTCTCTCCCAAGGTGTACTCTTTGCCCAACACCTCGAGATCTTTGATCAAGTCAGTGAACCTGCAATACATTTTGTCAATATCCTCAAGAGGTTCAATTTTAAATGATTCATATTTTGTGACCAAGATAGCCTTTTTCTGTTCTTTCACATTGTCACCACCCTCATGGATTTCTCTTAGTTTATCCCACATTTCTTTGGCCGATTTGCAGCCTTTTACTCTAATTGATTCATTTGAATCTAAGGCACTATAAAGAACATTCATGGCCTTGGCATTCAATGTGAAGTTAGTCCTGTCTTGAGCATTCATTTCAGCTCTCGTTTTTGGTCGAAGTAAACCTGTTTCTGCATCAAGAAAGTTAGTTTCATGCGGTCCTTCACTCACAATAAACCATAGCTCAATATCAATAGATTGCAAAAAGATAATCATCCTTTCTTTCCAGCTAACATAGTTGGAGCCACTGAACATGGGAGGCCTAGTAACAGATTGCCCCTCAACAAACATAGCATGACTGGTTGTCATCTTTACTCCTAGCCGTTAGAGCTTAATCTCAAGGAGACCAAGCTCTGATACCAATTGTAAGTCCCAAAAACAACCAAGAGGGGGGGTGAATTGGGTTGATTAAAATCTTAACCAAATTTATGCACTTTTTCTTTAATAAAAATTTACCTTCTTTTCTAGTAATGATCAACCTAGTAGATTAGAAGACAAGAGCAATATTGATCAGAAAAATAAGTATAGACAAGCAATGAGAATTTTATTAAACAGAAAAGTAAGATAGGGAATCAAACCAAGTGTCTACCAAGCTATCCTCAAACTTGAAAACCAAACACTAGGAAGAGCAACTTCTCTTTGATGAAAGAAGATCAACTAGATGTACAATGGAGGGAGCACTTCCTCCTTACCCTAAGCCTCACTTAGTCAAGCTAAGAAGTTTTACAAACACTCAGAAAACCCTCAACAAAGCTACACTAAAGATCCTTTCAACCACAAAAGAAATGCTCACCAGAAATTCACACCACTTTAAAACAAATCTTGCTTTGGAGACTATTTTCTAGCTAAAATATCTCTTGAGATCTTGTAAACAAAGTGTGCAAAAATCCCTACTTGGTTCAGACCAGTTTGATTTTAAAGGGAACCAGAAATGGGTTTCATCAATGCTTCCAACGGATAGAAGGTAGCTGAAGAGTCAACTAGCCGTTGGGGCTGTCGGACGTCCGACGACTATATCATCGTCCGAACCAATCGTCTGAAGAACAGCCAAGTTGAGGATCGGACGTCCGATGCGTTTGTATCATCCGGCTACACAGCGTCCGATCGCAGGCAGAGAGTTGACAAGTCATCTTGGAATTCTTCGAACGTCCGATGCGGTTGTTATGCCTCCGAGGTATGCGTCCGATCCTTCCGGACATCCGATGCTTCTTTATGAGTGTCCGACAGCACTTCCTTCTTGATGTTCTTTATCCTTTCGGACGTCCGACAGATTCCTTTCGGCCGTCCGACATGATTGTCCTGTTTTTGCTTCTTCTTTTGGTTGTTTTGCATTTCATGACATATTAGTACCTGATTCTTTGATAGGTAAAAACACTTATATTTGAAGAAGGTTAGATAAACATTTCAAAGTACCGAGAATAACAAAATTGACATACTTAAAAGACAGTATCTTTGATCGGAACAAAACAATGACTAAATTTGTTTATATTATTCCAATCTTGTTTGCCACATCCAAAGCATCGTAGACTGGAGTCAATCAAACATATGCTTTCCTTGTTCCATCAGGCCTGATCAAAGTGTTCACTTTGTTGGTCTGTATAAACATTTCAACGAACTTTTGTGATCATCAAAACCAAGAACAACACATAGGTACTGATTACTGTTAACTGTTTCTCCTCTATTTACTGCTTCATCCATTCGATGCGTCCTTTGGAATCGGTATATTTGAGCATTACCACCTCTGTTACCATCTCTGTTATCTTGGCGTTTGGACCCAGTAGGAGGTTGATAGGTGGACAAAGATTGGAGATAAGCAGTGTTCTACTTGACTTGTTACTATATTGCAAACGTTGAGGGAATGTCAACAGACTTGAAAAATGTTACTGCGAAATTGGCTACAAACGAAACACTGTGCGAAACTAAGTGCTACGAATGGAATCTGGCAGGAGCACCATATCAGTTTTATCAACGTTTGAATCCTTGGTGCTTTGCCTAAAATTTGGTGGAAGCCACCGTATCAGTACCGTATCCTTTCTTGCTGGTGTTAAACTGCTTATTTGAATGTTTGAGCTGTTAATGACTCTGCTTGTAACTGTTTACTATGTTCGTTCGAAGATATTGGGATATGTGAAAGATATTTTGCCAATTTGACTACATGTTTTCTTGAAACCTCGCTGGGCTTCTTACTCATCTCTTTATTTGTTTTTCTTAACAGGGTACGGGATGAGAGAGACAAGAATAGTACTAGTTGTATTAGGAATTTTAAACTTGTACTAATTGTTCAAGTTCTTACCTTTTTGGATTGTATATTCAAATGATTTGTAGCATGTACATGTTACTTTGAAGAATTATAGTGTTATTGATTTGGCATCCAAAGAATAGTGAGCTCGAAAGTTATAGTCCTCATTTTAAGCAATTGCCATCCTATTTATATTTTGTGAGATGATTGATTTACTTATATTTTGATCCTTTTAGTTGCGTACCTAAGTATGAATGTTTTGTGTAGTTGGATGGTGGTAATATTTCTTGGAAAATTTTGTGCTTACTTTGAAGTTAACGTTATCTCTGAAATTAATGTGAATGACTGAATCCTGACAAGAGTTGGGCAAGTGGTTCGCTATCTCTTGGGGTACGCCCTAAAGGAAGGTGGGGCTGTCACAGGTGGTATCAGAGCAGCTTCGTGTGGTCTTTGCGCGGGGTGAGCTTGGGCTGAGTGGTGTTATGGTTTCGATTACGTGAATAAGTAGAATGGACTGGGTGCTCTTCTTGGGCATAAGTTGTGAATCATGAATGTTATAGGCGTAAAACCTTTATCATGATACTTGGGAAAAAATAGCTTTATATATGTTTGGTAGGTGTGACGACCCCACTTCTCCCAAGGGCGAACCCAAGGGTATCGGCGGGCCGCCTGCCTAACTCGCGCCAGGACTCAAAACTTAAAGCAATCAAACGAGATAGATCGAAAGAGCACTATATACAATATATACAATCCCAAAAGTTATATTTACATCTTCAAAAGTCTCGAGTCAAACCACTCTAATATACTACAACCACAACCAGCAGAAGATAGACCCTAAGAAGGGTTCTTATACAAACCACCAAAACAAAAACAACCATCCTAACTGTTCAACTATTACAAACAAACTTAACTACACTAGTGTAAGTGCCAAAATCCCCGCGTCGGCCCCTGCTAAGGAAAACAAAAGGAATGGGGTAAGCTAAATGCTTAGTAAGTAAACAGGGGCGAAAGCATAAATTCACGTAGCAACAATTACAAAATAAGAGTAAAGCAAAAGCAGAAAAGAACAACATCATATAATAAGGATACGGGTGGCTCCAAAGCCAATTCATGTGCCATGTATGATCTCCTGCCGACACTCCGTCGACCGCAAATAATAGTCCGTAGAACTTCACTTGTACACCCACCGACACCTTATCACTCTCACTGGCCAGTCACCTCACAAACTTGCTCGGGCGAACGAAATCACAAACTTGAGCTTGAGTCACAAGCTCGGGTCACAAACTTGGTCACCTTCTCGGTGAACCGGATTCATAAAATTGGTTCATAACATGAACCTACAAACTTGGTGACCTCAGACCAAGTTGGACTGATTTCGACCAAGCCCTAACCGGCTCAAATAGTCCAAACAGGTCTTAGATCGGGCCCACGAACTCACAAACTTCACAAAACTTTACTCGAAAGTCGCCCCGAGCCACATGCTCAAGGGTTTTGGTTCCAAAAGGTTCATATACATATGCCAAGTACAATTATACATTTAAATTAGGGTTTAGGTCGAGTGCGATAAAGTACACCCTCGCCTAAGTACCCTTTTCACATATCTCAAACACATAGCAAAGAAACACATCAAACCGGCCTGAATACTTACTCAAAATACCGAAAGTAGTACGAAAGCAAAATCGCTTCGCGCGTTCGCTAGTAGTGGGCCCCACCGGCTCCGCCTAACTCACCGCTGTCTGAAATAGAAGATTTTATCACAAACGGCCACTAACATGCCCAAAACAAGCAAAACGGCAAAACGACACGCGCGCACGTAAATATGACGGACGGAAACGGAAACGGCAGATTTGATACTCATTTCTAGTTTACCCATAAGTTGAGCTACGAATATCGGATTAAGGCGTATGAGATGCCAAATCGAAGCTTAAAAGATGAACAACAACTGTTATGAAGACACCCAGAATTGAAACTGGAGGCTTCAGTCCCAAATGAACCAAACACAATCACTTACGAAATCTGGCCAATGCACAAATGGTCAGTTTTGAGTGCGAACTGTTTTCTATGCTACACATGGTCAAAAGAGCTGAAAATTGGCAGTTAGATAGTTCATTCCAAATGGAACAACTTTCATGAAGGTCGGCAATCCAAATTCGGAACGGAAATTGGTCATCAGGACCAAAATAGATCTGACCAGAAAATGGTCATCTACACGGCCAGGCCTTATTTGCTCGGCTATATCTCAGGTTATATAAATCCGATTCATGAAATTCCAAGGGCGTTGGAAAGCTCTGATATAAGGCTATAAGTTTGGTGTTTTGGTTGCAAGCCCAAACAGCTTGTAACCCAGTCAAATGTGAAGCCAAAGTTCCAGTCGTAAACTTTCCAAAAACGTAACAGAATTTGCTGGTCAAAACAGGTCTGAGTATTTCATTTATAGCTCAGGATATACTAATCCGTTTAACCTGAAAATTTACAGGGATATCCAGGACTTAAGGGGCTACAATGTTGAAGAAGAAAACTTTGTCCAATTTGGAATGTAACAAGGTCAAAAATGCAAGACACTATACCAGAATTGCAAAACAGGATCACAAACCGTATTTGACCTTAATATGCGGTAATGGCACCAAATTCACTACAGTTATCGGATGGGGGTGTAAGACCCACCGTTTCGAAGCTAGGAAACAGGGCTACAACACTGTAGAAGGTCACTCAGTCCAAATCCTAACACAACTAGGTCAAATATGCAAAATACTAAACCAGAATTACCAAAATAGGTTTGCAAAACACACAAAACTTTAATCGGTATAACTCAGTCTATACAAGTCCAAATGCCGAAATTCCAAAGGCATATGATAGCTAAGACATCCAGCTACATTTCATCAGAAGACACTAACATCCAAATCCAAAGTGATTCCAGCCAAAATAGCCAAATACCAACGCAGTTTTCGCATTCTGACCAAAGCAGAACAGCTACAGTAATTCCGACATAACTCACTCTACACTAATCCAAATGACCTGAAATTTTACAGGCACCTCAAACACATCAATACCTACAACTTTCATGTTTTGAGAAAAGTCCAATTGGGCCTCTAACCCTATGATCTAAAACCGGACAGAATTAGGGGATTATGAACCCTAACTTTCCATTTTTCCATCCAAATCCAAAATTGATTGCATTTATCAACAATTCACACCTACTAGAGTCATTTTAAACCATTACCATTCATCATACAAGGCCACAACATTCCATTCATATTAAACCAGAAAATTCATCATAAAATGGAAAACTACTCTTCAAATCAAGAAATAAATCACATATTCCATCACTCAAGCTACTTCTAAGCATAACATAAACATCATTAGGCGTAGTAGAGTGTTCAAGCATCACTTACCAAGAAATCAAGAGAGAGGAAGTTGTAGACCACCTTAGCTCTCCAAGAAAACTTCACTAAAGCACTCACTAGCACCAAGTGGTAGGATTTTATGGAGTAGAATCTAATCTAGGCAATTGTTTTTGGAAGATTGAACCAAATGGAAGCTAAAATGGTGAAGTATTTCTTTCTTCTTAGCCCAAGGGAGAGCCGGCCATAGAGGGGAAAGAAAATGGTGAATTTTGGTGATTTTTGAAGATATTTAACAACTTGGTCAAAAGTCAAAAAAATGAAATAGTAATTCATAAGTCTTCTCCAATGAAATGGTGACACTTGTCACCACCATTAATGCATTCCTATCCTTTCTTTTCTCTCTCATATCAATCATTTCACACACTCTACTTATCTCTTAACACCCGATAAATTTTACACAGTATCCGGAATTTAACCTAATTGGCCGAATTTTTCCGAACTTTTCGCACTAGTGGGTCCCACGTCCAATATATATTCTTATTTTCTCAAAAGCTAACCGATACTTGAAAAATCATCTAAAACCCATATTTACTCATGAAAATTATCCTGGAGATTTTTCTAATAAAGAAAATGCGGAAAAAGGCGGGCGATAAATAACTCCACTTAAACTTTCTAATATTATAACACTAGAGGTTTGCTAATCATTCAAACTTACTAAACCTTTGTCATTAAAACAAATCCTATATTTACTTACGTCAAGGCACACACTAGAATACCGAATATAAATTATAGCTTGAACCTTATAATAATAATACGTAAACTAGGATTTCCAAACTTAACCGAATTAGGATTTCCTTCCTAGCCATAAAACCCTATTTTTTCCATACCGAATATCAACTAACCCTAATATCGACTTACGATCGGACTGGGGCCTCACAGTAGGAATCTTAAATGTGGTTGATTTACACTTGGGAGTAGCCAAATCGAGTTGTGAATTACCCTATTTTTTAATTCTTGTACTCGAGTATCCAAGAGTTGAGGGCATTTGGATGAGAGTCAACATTACGACTGCCTATGACGTAAATTGTTATGGCAAAGGTCAAGGCTTGGGGGATTGTAGTCTTGGACACTACAAGAAATTTGGTCATTAGTGACAACATTTCTCGGTGATGAAAAAAAATCGTCACAGAATGGTGTCCTTTAACCACAATACAGCAAGTTGTCACAATTGAGTCAAGGGAGCCAACACATCAGTGACAACCTTGCATTGTTGTCACAATTCGATTCCCGCCAGGAGTCATGGAGAGAGCGGGAACTACAATAGTGACGACTTTCTAAAAGTTGTCAGTATTAATAGCACTTTCTTTGACAACTTTGCAATTGTTGTCACTGATGACATTGTATAGCCTTTAGTGACAACCTAGTCTTGTCACTGTTTGATTTAAAATATTTATTACTTTTTACAACTATTACTCCTAATTTTTTGTAATTATTATGTGTTCTCTAATGATTTTTTATTGTTATATACTTATGAGCCTCCTTATTAGTTTAAATTTCTTGTATATGTAATAACTTCATTAGAATAAAAATAATTAAAAAATAAAAAATTCATTAGTGTAAATAAACTTGTGACTACTTAAGTTAGAATGATTATTAGTTAATATGATATGAATATAAATAAGAGTTTCAAATGGAACTAGTTATCGAAGTGGATAAATTCTAAACTCCATAGTTAATTAACTAGTACACATTATGTATTAGTTTAATTGTGCATTTTTTTTCTTATTTGAAGATAATGGATTAATAGTGAAGTTTTGTATTGGATGTTAATTGAATGGCCGCTATTTAAAATGTGCTTTGTTAATTGAATATGCTCTATTTAAAATCTACTAAAAATTAATGGCAACCTAGGTTTGTTTTGCAAATTAGTAGTACAATAACTTCAAAATCTACCTCTTTTTTTGACAACTTTTCATTGTTGTCACTGTTTATATTTACTGACGACCGATTTTCGTCAGTAAAACTATAGCGTAGTTAGTGACAACATAGTATCATCACTAACTTGAACATCTCCAATGTAATTATTCAATTGTGAGCCTTAATATTAATTTAATTTTTTTTAAATTTGGTGATTTATTAAACTATTTATAGTTACTCAAATTATAATAGATTTTTAACTGAAAAAAGTAATGAAGGTTTCTAGTTAAAATAACTATATAAACTATTACAACTTGAGAAAGATACATTTACCAGTTATTTGAATTTAGCAAAAATTTTCCATCCATTATAATTTTTTAATAAATATTTTATGAAGTAGTGATTAGAAATATATTAATAAATTTAAATAAAAAATTGAAGCTAAAAACTGATTTGGATTGTCTTGATTGACTAGTACCAAAAATTTGTTCAAACTAGAAATGAAAAAAAAAAAAAAAGTGGCTCAGGTACTATACACCAAGAAAAGGAACCGCTATTAATCCCCCTCCCCCAACACAAACAAAAACGTCTTCAGTAGTCTTTACACTCTCAATCCCTCGGTCAACTCCATTATTCTCAACCCCCTTTATTCACTTTCTAAAACCTTAGCAGCAGTGGAGGCGGCAGCCGCCGTCATCAAAGATGCAAATCTTCGTGAAAACCCTGACAGGGAAGACCATCACCCTTGAGGTGGAGTCTTTCGACACCATCGGCAATGTCAAGGCCAAAATCTAGGACAATGAGGGCATTCCCCCAGACCAGCAGCAGTTCATCTTCACCGACAAGCAGCTGGAGGATGGCCGCACCCTAGCCAACTACAACATCCTCAAGGAGTCCACCCTCCACCTCATCTGCCGCCTCCCATAGAATAGAAAACAAAACACAGTTCTCCACCAATTGTCTAACGATTGGTTATCCTTCTGCGATGTTGAAGGGTAAAAGTTCGCTACCAACTCTCTACAACAAAGGGTAGGTTCTCTTATGTACATTTTCTCTCCCTAATTTTCCCCCAATTTTTATTTGCCCTAATTTTTTTGCCAAAAATTTCAGCCCAATTTTTTTACATATTGTTTGGGTTATGCATGGATGCAAGCGTCTCCTTCTTCTAGAGGTGTTTAAGTTGTGAATGTAATTATTCAATCTTTTCATGTACACCCAAGGAGTTTTAGTGGGTTAGACTACTGTATCAATTTGTGTTTGGGCTTAAAGGGGCGAAGGTGAGTTTCAATGATCGAGTTGGTGGATCAGTGTATACTTTAATGTTTCTTTTGACTAAAATGATTCAAATCCAAAAATAATCAGTATTTACTCTAATGTTTGATTTTTTTCCTTGCATGTTTAGGAAGTCAGATGTACTGAGTAGAACTTCTTGTAGTTTCAAATTTTTTCATTGTTTATTTTTATTTAATTGGATATGCTTTAAATTTACTTAGCATGACTGTTAGTGTTAGGTTTGGTGGGACTGTAAATAAATGGATATCTAATCTTTTGTACAAATGATTTAATTGGATAGCTTAGCATTGAAGCTATTCAAATGATTCAGGCATTCAACCGGGCCAGAGCCAATAGTAGTTGTCCGCTGGAGCCTGTGCTTCAGACCAGCTTTGTATATGTTAGCCGTTCTTCCCGAACTCATTTGCCAGAACCAATGTTATTTGGCTCTTAAGGTTTTCGAAGAAATTCAGGAGTATTGGTGTAGGCCTCAAATATCACTGTATGCTGAATTGGTCTCACTTTTGGGAAGCAATGGATTCCTTGAAGAGGTTGAACTTCTTTTCATTAAATTCAAAAAGGAACCTTGTTTAGAGCCTGATATTAACGATTTTAATGCATTGCTAGAGATTTTAGCAAATTTCAACCTCATTGGGCTAGCGGTTGAGTGCTTTTACCTGATGAAATCTATAGGTTGTGACCTGGATATTGTCATTCAAGATATTAATCAATGTTTTACAGACAAATGAGGAAGCAAGTTTTTCAGCTTTTTATGACTGGAAGCCCAGAAATATTTTGGTCAATCTCTGAATTTTGAGGGGGAGAAGGATACATATTGAGCTCAAACTGACTTGGTTACGCTGGCAGGATGCAATCTGATAGACCTCCCATTGCAAGTCTTTAGCATTTTCTACCCTGTTAGGAAAGTTCTTTCACTTTTTTTAGCAGTTAGAAGCTATTTAAATATTTGTAGCCAAATTTTTCAGTGACTTTAAAATCTTACTTATGGAGACAAGTGCAATGGTTATGCTTTGCAGCTAAAAAAATGATTTAATTGGTGATGCAATCAACAAATTATTTGTTTGAGTCAAAAGCTTAAAAGTTTGTTATGTTAGTGGATCTTCAAGATTGGCTTGGGGAAACTGAAAAGAAGAAGAGATGAAATTAAAATATTTAAGACCCAATTCATGCTGAAGTATCCAACTTTCACTTATCATACCAAACTAAGAATCACTCTCCTTTGCCCAATATATCATTGCAACCGATATAATGCTATTGTTTTGAGTTATGATTAGGTAGCTTATGTTATTTTGGTGTTAACCATTACAAGTTTGGAGCAAAATTATGCTTAGTCTCTATGGTTGGGTAGCTTATGTCATTTCAGTGTTAACCATTACAGGTTTGGAGCAAAATTATGATTTCATCAATCAGATTTCATTTAGACAAAGACGCTCCGGTTTCCTCTATTAGTTATAATTTGTTGATTCTTTATCATTAGGTGAGATAGGACATCTGAAATCATGTTATTTTATTAATCATCTGCAAAATTTCTAGGATAGCAAAGTACTTGCTAACAATAACTACTGAGGCCTCTGATGTTCATAGGCCTTCATGACTATCTCAACATTTCTTTTTCTTCTTTTGTAAACTTTTGTTTAAATACATTAACATGTTTTATGTGGCTAAATTGCAGGTTTTTTAAGTTGTACTTTAGAACTATTTTGGAAGGAGCAGGATGATTATCTACTTCTCATGAGTTGAGTGCTCCACTTGGTATCAATTTGTAATAAAATTTCATCAAGTTTAATTTTTTGGGTCAAAATTTAGTCTGTAATTTGTGTGGCTAAATTGCAAGTTTTTAAAGTTGTACTTTGGAGCTTGTTTTGGAAGAGCAGGGTGATTATCTGCTTCGCATGAATTGGGTGCTCCACTTGGTATCATTCTTAAATAAAGTTCATCATGTTTTAATTTTTTTTGTTCAAAATATAGCCTATAATGGCTGAAAGTATTATTTTTGTGATTAGAGAAGTGAAACATGGTAATTTGAACCAAAGATAGGACTCATTTTTTGGTTAGAGTTGACATGCTATTTAGATGCATTTAAACCAAAATAGCGTGAACTAATGCCATGCAAAAATTAGCTAATTTCTCCTAGAATTGATGGATTTGTTATTATTTCTAGCAATTGAGCTCTTGACATAGGCTCAGGATATCTACTAGGATATTGTTGGTCTTTCAATCAGGCTGTACTTCTCGTTTTTGGGTATCTTTACACGTGTTTTTGAGGTTGTTCTATGTCTCTGTTGACTGCTGCAATAGATCCTTGGCTATCCTGTCATTGCCAAACTATAGTGGGCAGTTAGACTTGGAACAAACATTCTTGAAATATTGAAACAAAGTGTTTTTGATGTTGTCAACCCATCAAGCAGATTTCTGATACCTTGCTAAAGAATTGATTTGAAGGCCAAAAAATTCTTCAAATTCTTGTTTATGATTTACCGCTTAAAAAGTTGTGAACTTATCTAGGCTACCTGGTATGACATAAAATTGAACTTGCTTCAAAAAATCATTTAGATAAGTGTGATATACCAATTTAATAGACTTGTATGTTAAACAAACCTGCATACCCTTCATCAGAATTGACTAATTTTATACTAGGTGCCCACTTGCTTGGAAGGTCAACCTAAGAAATAATAAAACTGATAAAAGTTGCCTTTGACTATCTAGACTTTCTTTTCATGAGCATATTAAGCTCTAGTTTTGACCCATTTTTTCTCTTTAGTTTTGGATGTTAATGACCCTACTTTTAGTTAATATCCAAATGATACATTAAAAAAATGATTGAGTTTATTTGCTGGCAAATCCTTAAGTTTTCTATTTGTTCTTGTCAAGTTTTGCTTTTCACTTACTATTTCTTGTACTATTTTAATGTAGATATATGTTGTCTATTCAAACATTTTGGGAGAGCAGCAGTAGCAATGACTGCTTGACTGAAGAACAATGGAGACGAAGCTATCTTTTGCTTAGGAAGTGTTTAGGCATTAGACATTTGTTTTAGGAATCGGAATTATTTTGTATTTGTGAAAATTTAGACTGCATACAACTTATCAAAGTATGGGTAATATTGAATATTTTGGCTTATTTAATGTAATGGATCACTTTGGTTATTTATTGGCAAGCTTTGTTATTTTGCTTTCATTTTTAAGACATAATTGACTGATTCTAGTTGGAAAAGTGTTTTCATGAAACAATAGTGACAAGGTGAATTTCTTCATTGACAACAATCTGTTGTCACTAAATGAAAAGACATTCAGTGACTACAAAAGTTGTCAGTAATTAATCAATATTAGATGACCTCAGACTAGTTTTTATTGACGATATTGCTCCAGGTATCAATGACAAGTCTCAAGTTGTCACTAGAATTATATTAGTTACTGACGACAATTGTTGTCTGTAACAGCCCCACCTTCCCCTAAGGCGAACCAAAGGGGTTAGCGGACTGCCTGCCCAGCTCTCGCCAGGACTAACGGTGCAGTACAAAGCGATCTATCACGTTTTGAAACTTATAATGCGCGCAACAAGGCAAAAGGGCAAAATAACCCAAAATAAAAGAAACTAAATCCAGAGTCGGCCACGAATAGTAACCGACCCGTCCGAAACCCAACCAAACCTCGAAAACATATACAACATAACATTAACCATTTACAAGCCACAATGGCCTTTAAAAGTGATACAAAAGTCACTACATATGTGGGTTGCCAAAACAAAAGTGAAAACGGCCCTAATGAAACATTTAGGGTCCCATTTTATATACAATACAAAAGAGGCATTCATCTAGTTCATTCGGCAACCATTTAACCAAAATTCATTCCAAAAGAGTCATATTCCTGTAAGGAAAACAAAAGAAACGGGGTGAGCTATATGCCCAGTGAGAATACAACCACCATAGCAGCTAAGATCACATAAGCACAACCGTTCAGTTCAAGTATGCAAATAAGCAATAAATCACATCAGTGAAAGGATACGGACGGCTCTCAAGAGCCCATTTCCACGCTTATGTCTTGATCCAACCTCATTGACCCTCCGTCAATGTTAAATAATAACCAACCGTAGACAACTCTTTACTTCCATTCCTTCCACCCAACATTCCCCAACCGGGCCCGCACTCCAATTCAGTAGCTTTTGGTAATACTCGAGTATACCGGAACCAAGGGTCTCAATACCACAAGGTTCCCCAGTACAGTCCCCGTGGCAATTCAATCTTCACGACCAAGCCCTCGCCGGCTCGATCCAATTGACTACCAAACGGGGTTGAGCTCAGTAATACAGTAAGGTCGTTGGACATCGTCCAAACAACACCAAATCAGTTTCCATAAAATGAATTGCAATAACTCATATATCAAGTTCAGTAAGACAGTGAAACAGTGGACAATCAGTGATACTATCAAAAGGGGTGAGGGCGGTCAAGTACACCCTCACCTTAATCAATTACAATATCCAAGTAAGCCTTCAAGGCATCACATATACATTTAGCAAAGCCACATAATAACATTTAAGTGAGTAGTATACTCACCAATCAATTAAGTGCTATTTCATGCACTTCCGTCAGGAGAATGTCGTGAACCACCGTCACGCCCTAGAACACGTAAACAAATGCAATGAGACTCGATAACGAGTCACATAACAATGCTGAACACAACCCCAATAGGGTTTCATATGCATATACAAGCATTATAGCAAACCAGAAATTCAAACAATGGCATTAGCCTTGGCCCCCAATAGAAAACTGTTTTGCCCTTATTATGCGGTAATGGCGTCAAATTCACTACGGTTATCGGATGGGGGTGTAAGACCCACCGTTTCGAAGCTATGGAACAGGGATACAATAATGTAGAAGACCACTCAATCCAGTTCCTAACACAACTTAGTCAAAAGTGCCAAATACTAAACCAGAATCACCAAAACAGGTTTGCAAAACACAGAAAACTGTAATCAGTATATCTCAGTCCATACAAGTCCAAATGCCGAAATTCCAAAGGCATATGTTAGCTAAGACATTCAGCTACATTTCATCAGAAGACACCAACTTCAAAATCCAAACCAATTCCAGTCAAAAGGGCCAATTACTAACGCAGTTTTCGCATTCTGATCAAAACAGAACAGCTACAGTAAAAACGGCATAACTCACTCTACACTCATCCAAATGACCTGAAATTTTACAGGCACCTCAAACACATCAATACCTAAAACTTTCATGTTTTGAGAAAAGTCCAATTCGGCCTCTAACCCTATGATCCAAAACCGGACAGAATTGGGGTTTTATGAACCCTAACTTTTCAATTTTCACACCAAATCCAAAATTGGTTGCATTTTCTTATCCAATACACCTCATAGAGTCATTATCAGCCATAACCATTAATCATACAAGGCCACAACCTTCCATTCATATTAAACCAGAAAAATTCCCAATAAAATAAAAACTTCACCAAAACTCATCAAATCAAGAAATAAATCATATATTTCATCACTCAAGCCACCATTAAGCATCATATAACCATCATTAAGTATAGGGAAGAGGTTGAAGCATCACTCACCTAATAACAAGAGAGAGGAAGATGATGGACACCTTAACTCTTCCAAAAAGCTTCAATAAACCAACCAATATCACCAAAAGGAAAGATTGTATGGAGTAAAACTAACTTAAACTTTTGTTTGTGGAAGATTGAAGCATATGGAAGCTTGAAGTTGAAGATTTTTCCTTCTTCTTTGAGCTAAGAGGGCCGGCCATAAGAGGTAAGAAAATGGTGATTTTTGAGCAATTTTTAGATATTTAATCCTTTGGTCAAAAAAGTCAAAAATGTGAATAGTAACTCTTAAAGTCCAACCAATAAGAGGATGACATGTGGCATCTCCATAAATGCATTCCTATCTTTCTTTTCTCTCTCACATCAATCATTTCACACACTCTACTTATCTCTTAACACCCGATAAATTTTACACAGTATCCGAAACTTAACCTTATTGGCCGAATTTTTCCGAACTTTTCGCACTAATGGGTCCCACATCCAATATATATTCTTAATTTTCTAAAAATTCACCAATGCTAGAAAAACCATCTTAAAACTATAATTGCGCATAAAATCCACCAAGAAAATATTTCTAAGCCAGAAAATGCAGAAAACATGCAATTTAAGGGACTAAAACCCTAGGAAAAATTTAGGGTTTTTACGGGTCCTCACACTCTCTCCCCCTTAAAAGAATTTCGTCCTCGAAATTCCCTATCATTGACTACTCTGGGATTAAATTGAGCATTATACTTGGCTAACAGATCTGTGCCCATTCACTGGACAGGTTCAGTAAATTCTTACCTTCCACGTCCTCTAATGGGTCAAAGACTTGATGTTGTTCTAAGGAGTACACCCAAGAGGACACTTTTGATCCATCCTTGTCTCCCTTCAACTGGTCAGGGTGGGTTGTAGCTGGTGGCAGAGTTCCTTCCCGCTCGCGCAGGCGAGCTGGACAGTTAGCAATTTGGTGTTCGGCACTCCCACAGAGCAAGCATTTTCCTCCTTTCCTCCAGCAATTGTCCTCCGAGTGGTTTAGTTTCCCGCAATACCCGCAGGGTCCACGTGCTGCAGAAGCTAAGCCTCCTCTTGACGGCCTCTCTGGTGACACTCCCGGCATCCTCACTCCTCCCGTTCCTCGTTCAAACTTGGGAGGGATACTTTCATCCTCCAGTCCCGAATTGTTTCCAGGAAATCCTCTCTTTTTTGTCTGGAAATTTTTCACCTGGAGCCTAGCATTCTCTACTCGTTGGGCTTTTTCCATTGCTTCGCTAAACGTGGTGATTTGAGCCGCCGCGAGGTCTTTCTGGATCTCAACGTTCAAACCCTGAATGAAGCGCCTGACCCGTCTTTGCTCAGTCATGATTAGCTCAGGCGCGAATTTGGACAGGCGGGTAAATTGACTCTCGTACTCCGCCACAGTCTGAGCCCCTTGCCGGAGCCGGATAAACTCGTCCTCCTTCCTCTCCTGGACTAGAGGAGGGAAAAACTTGGCATTAAATTCCCGGATGAAGTTCACCCACGTCCTCGGTGTCTGCTCCCGTTCCCATTTCTGCCTAATTACGTTCCACCAGGAACGGGCTGCCCCCTCAAGCTGGAACACGGCAAAAGTCACCTGCCGTTCGTCAGAGTAGTGTAAGGCTGCAAATATGTCAACCATCTTTTCAAGCCACCTCTCGGCAACGTCCGGGTCGGGTCCCCCAACAAACTTTGGCGGAGCGAACTTTTGAAAACGTTCGAGAGCTCTATCTTCGCTCTCGATATGATGGCCAGGGTTTTCGGGGTTTCTAGGGTTAAGGTTTGGGTTCTGGGCTTGTTGCTGCACTACTTGTGCTAGCAGGTTTGTCATTTGCTGCATAGCAGCAGCTATTTGCACATTAGGGTTTACTTGCGGTTCCAAATTGGGTCCAGTAGAGGTTTCCCCCGTACCCCTAACCGGTGTGGGTTGCCTACCCCTGCGTCCACGGCCTCGACCACTTCGGGTGCCTTCCATCAAATCTAAGTCAATCTAGGTCATCAAATAAATACACTGTTAAAGGGCACCTAACCCTCCTTTCCGTAGCACCAGACAGGAACAAGGAAACAAGAATAAACAACTCAAACATTTACCGCGAAGAGTATTTAAACACATAACACATATACATAGATCACATAACCAGGTTAAGCAATCATACGGAACAGTCAGTCAAGTACATACGAAGTCATTCCATGAACCAAAAGGTCATCCAAAAGTACTTTGAACAACTAGGTCACAAGTGCAAAAGAACTCACGAAAAGCTTTTTCCCTTCTAGGGCTTCGTCCAAATATTTATATCTTAATCAAGGTCGATCACGCTTAACCACACCCGAACAAACCACACGAAGTTCCATAGAATCGCCTTTCTGGTTCACCAAATCCTTTCTAATCTAGGTCTTCATATCTTTCGTATCCGGGCGCAAGAATCTCGTTTAAGATAATTCACATCTCGAGCCGGCCGGTCCCAAGGGTAAACCATCCTTATTTAAGATTCCTACCCGACATACATACCTAACTTCCTCGAGTCCCATAATAATGATTCATACACTTATCACATGCCCGGTTATAACTTACGCTCAAACGAGCACTTAGACATATTCATGAAATTAGGACCACAACACCACTTGGCCCAGTCTCACTCCGCGCAGAGACCACGCGACGTGGCTCTGATACCACTTGTAACAGCCCCACCTTCCCCTAAGGCGAACCAAAGGGGTTAGCGGACTGCCTGCCCAGCTCTCGCCAGGACTAACGGTGCAGTACAAAGCGATCTATCACGTTTTGAAACTTATAATGCGCGCAACAAGGCAAAAGGGCAAAATAACCCAAAATAAAAGAAACGAAATCCAGAGTCGGCCACGAATAGTAACCGACCCGTCCGAAACCCAACCAAACCTCGAAAACATATACAACATAACATTAACCATTTACAAGCCACAATGGCCTTTAAAAGTGATACAAAAGTCACTACATATGTGGGTTGCCAAAACAAAAGTGAAAACGGCCCTAATGAAACATTTAGGGTCCCATTTTATATACAATACAAAAGAGGCATTCATCTAGTTCATTCGGCAACCATTTAACCAAAATTCATTCCAAAAGAGTCATATTCCTGTAAGGAAAACAAAAGAAACGGGGTGAGCTATATGCCCAGTGAGAATACAACCACCATAGCAGCTAAGATCACATAAGCACAACCGTTCAGTTCAAGTATGCAAATAAGCAATAAATCACATCAGTGAAAGGATACGGACGGCTCTCAAGAGCCCATTTCCACGCTTATGTCTTGATCCAACCTCATTGACCCTCCGTCAATGTTAAATAATAACCAACCGTAGACAACTCTTTACTTCCATTCCTTCCACCCAACATTCCCCAACCGGGCCCGCACTCCAATTCAGTAGCTTTTGGTAATACTCGAGTATACCGGAACCAAGGGTCTCAATACCACAAGGTTCCCCAGTACAGTCCCCGTGGCAATTCAATCTTCACGACCAAGCCCTCGCCGGCTCGATCCAATTGACTACCAAACGGGGTTGAGCTCAGTAATACAGTAAGGTCGTTGGACATCGTCCAAACAACACCAAATCAGTTTCCATAAAATGAATTGCAATAACTCATATATCAAGTTCAGTAAGACAGTGAAACAGTGGACAATCAGTGATACTATCAAAAGGGGTGAGGGCGGTCAAGTACACCCTCACCTTAATCAATTACAATATCCAAGTAAGCCTTCAAGGCATCACATATACATTTAGCAAAGCCACATAATAACATTTAAGTGAGTAGTATACTCACCAATCAATTAAGTGCTATTTCATGCACTTCCGTCAGGAGAATGTCGTGAACCACCGTCACGCCCTAGAACACGTAAACAAATGCAATGAGACTCGATAACGAGTCACATAACAATGCTGAACACAACCCCAATAGGGTTTCATATGCATATACAAGCATTATAGCAAACCAGAAATTCAAACAATGGCATTAGCCTTGGCCCCCAATAGAAAACTGTTTTGCCCTTATTATGCGGTAATGGCGTCAAATTCACTACGGTTATCGGATGGGGGTGTAAGACCCACCGTTTCGAAGCTATGGAACAGGGATACAATAATGTAGAAGACCACTCAATCCAGTTCCTAACACAACTTAGTCAAAAGTGCCAAATACTAAACCAGAATCACCAAAACAGGTTTGCAAAACACAGAAAACTGTAATCAGTATATCTCAGTCCATACAAGTCCAAATGCCGAAATTCCAAAGGCATATGTTAGCTAAGACATTCAGCTACATTTCATCAGAAGACACCAACTTCAAAATCCAAACCAATTCCAGTCAAAAGGGCCAATTACTAACGCAGTTTTCGCATTCTGATCAAAACAGAACAGCTACAGTAAAAACGGCATAACTCACTCTACACTCATCCAAATGACCTGAAATTTTACAGGCACCTCAAACACATCAATACCTAAAACTTTCATGTTTTGAGCAAAGTCCAATTCGGCCTCTAACCCTATGATCCAAAACCGGACAGAATTGGGGTTTTATGAACCCTAACTTTTCAATTTTCACACCAAATCCAAAATTGGTTGCATTTTCTTATCCAATACACCTCATAGAGTCATTATCAGCCATAACCATTAATCATACAAGGCCACAACCTTCCATTCATATTAAACCAGAAAAATTCCCAATAAAATAAAAACTTCACCAAAACTCATCAAATCAAGAAATAAATCATATATTTCATCACTCAAGCCACCATTAAGCATCATATAACCATCATTAAGTATAGGGAAGAGGTTGAAGCATCACTCACCTAATAACAAGAGAGAGGAAGATGATGGACACCTTAACTCTTCCAAAAAGCTTCAATAAACCAACCAATATCACCAAAAGGAAAGATTGTATGGAGTAAAACTAACTTAAACTTTTGTTTGTGGAAGATTGAAGCATATGGAAGCTTGAAGTTGAAGATTTTTCCTTCTTCTTTGAGCTAAGAGGGCCGGCCATAAGAGGTAAGAAAATGGTGATTTTTGAGCAATTTTTAGATATTTAATCCTTTGGTCAAAAAAGTCAAAAATGTGAATAGTAACTCTTAAAGTCCAACCAATAAGAGGATGACATGTGGCATCTCCATAAATGCATTCCTATCTTTCTTTTCTCTCTCACATCAATCATTTCACACACTCTACTTATCTCTTAACACCCGATAAATTTTACACAGTATCCGAAACTTAACCTTATTGGCCGAATTTTTCCGAACTTTTCGCACTAATGGGTCCCACATCCAATATATATTCTTAATTTTCTAAAAATTCACCAATGCTAGAAAAACCATCTTAAAACTATAATTGCGCATAAAATCCACCAAGAAAATATTTCTAAGCCAGAAAATGCAGAAAACATGCAATTTAAGGGACTAAAACCCTAGGAAAAATTTAGGGTTTTTACGGGTCCTCACATTGTCACTAATAAGTACTATTCACTGACGACTTTTAAGGTCATCATTGTATACTTTTACCGACGGGCATTTAGTGACGACTCTGTGACGATCTAAAACTTGTCAATAAAAGTTATTACTGACAACTTTATATTTTTTTGTGACAAAAACACCTTGTCACTGATGTTCAATTTTCTTGTGGTGGGACCTGAGAGTAAACCGATCAAGAAGAGTAAACATGTTTGGCTAGGGTTTCTATGGATCATGGCTAGACTGTCATGTGTGTTTAAAAAACTAGTACTACAGACCTCTTTCCCTTCTTTTATGTCTGTGTGGACTTTTAGATGTTCACGTGACTTTGAAGCAGCTTAACTGCAATTTTCCATGTATGTCTATCACTCTTGTGGTATTAGATACCCGTAGTTCGGTTCTTGATGAACTACCCTTGCCTATACATCCTTGATACCTATTAATCAGTCAAAGTATAGACTTGGCTTTGATTATTATCATGCCGAGATCGAGAGTTTTGGAATTATGCACGTAGATTTTGAGAAAAAGAATTTGGGTTCTATACTCGTATGCAAAAACTTGAGATAGGGTATGGAACTTTTGATGTACAAAGTATGCTTTAGCGTTTCGTTGTGTACATAAGTGATAATGGTACCCCTTGTGTTAAGGCTCCAGAATAGGAATAAGTGGCATAGTATCTTGAAGTATTGTCCAACCTGTGTTCTACTTTCTCGTCTATCTCATTTGAGAATAATTAAATTTAATTTCTCGTGATTGGATTGGGAGTGAATGAACTTAAAAGTTATATTGCTAGAGCTTCCAATTGTAATTAGTTACTTATTTCGATTCTTTCATTTGCCTGGCAACTTGAGTTTAAGAGAATCGGTGAGATGACAAATTTGGCTGAAATGCATAAGGAAATAGAGATTCTTCAAAAGGAAGTAGAATTCCAAAAGAGATTAGTTGAACACTGGGAAGAATGATGGAAATAAGAATATTTGGAGAAAATTGAGCTGCTACACAAGAACATAGAATTGAAAAAGAAATACGAAGGGATCCTGTAAGAAGTGCGGAATAAATTTGAAATGGTGCATTCATCTAGTCAAGTAGGATTTCAAGACATTCCTAGTAATCAAGATAAAAGGGGTTAAGGAAGTTTTCGCGAAACTAAAGGGAAACGTAATGAGATTAGTGAAGATGAACTTGCTATGAAGGATAGAGAGAAGAACAAGAGAAAGAATTGACACTTCAAGAAGAGATGCATAGTTGCTAAGTGTGAAATATGTAACAAAATTCATAAAGGATTATATTATTTGAAAATTGGTGCTTGTTTTGGATGTGGCCAACTTGGACATCAAGTGAGGAACTGCCCTAGACAAATGAATTTCACGATGGTGAAGCGGCTGTAATAGTCAAAGTTAGCAATTAGTGATGTTTTGCCTAAAATAGTTGTAATTATTGGATTATGTGTGGTGAAAGTTTTATGCAGTAGGTTATATCTCTGTTAGAAACAGTGATCTTAGTACCTGATATTTTAATTAGTGCTATTAAATGTTGGTGGTTGACCGGCATTGAATCCTTATTCATGAATCAATTACTATAATCTAGTCTTGAATTTAAGCGAGAATTCTTCATTTGTGGTTCGAAAAGAAGAAATTTTGATTAGAGAGGGTGATCCGGATCAAGTGGCACAGTTGTAAAGATGAGAGTGGCCATACGTTGTGGCTGATTGTCAACGTACAGTGTATAAGTTTAAGAACTAGTAAAAGTAGTAACCACATTTCAAATCTTCTTTTCATCGAGTTCGAGGTTTGTGTCACCTTTCACCTTTTGATACCTTTGTTGATCTTTCTTAGTATGTTAATTTAGCCATTGTGTTATTAAGATTTTCTCTCTATGCAAGTTTGTGGTAGCGGCATGAGTGAGAGGAAGCTCTTGAGAAGTAGAGGAAAACCCTGTAGAATCGAGTTTTGTGAGCAAAGGAGAGAATTTCGAGGACGAAATTCTTTTAAGGGGGAGAGAGTGTGAGGACCCAAAAAATTTCTTTATTTTATTTTATTTTTCGAACACATTTTCTTTATTTTACTTTATTGCCTTAATTTCCTAGATATTTTTACAAGTGAGTCACTTTTAAAATCATTTTCGATGTATAAGTTAGTACATATTAAATTCGTAGTGCATTATGGTAGTAGGACCCACTAATATGGTGTGTGCGATAAATTTTTGAAGATTAGGAGGAGTTTTGTGCAACGGGATATTATTTTATCAGGTGTTAAGGGATAATTAGAGATTGACTAGATATTTTAGCCTTTGAAAGACAAAGAGATGAGGATTAACCTTAGAAGGACATTTGTCAACAAGCCATGGTTCTTTGACTTTGACTAAGACCATTCTTAACCTTTAATTAAAAGAAAAATTGACCAAAAAAAAGCAACCCTTCATCCTCTTCCCTTGGCCGAATTTCATGAGTGGATAAGAGAGAGAGAGAGAGAGAGAGAGAGAGAGAGAGAGAGACTTCATCTTCAACCTTCAATTCTTGCTTAAATCCTTGAATTTTCACTAGAAACTTGCAATCTACTCCGTCAAAGTTGACCTTTAGGAAGGATTAAGGGTTTTGGTGAAGAGATTTTGAAGAAAGAAACTCTTAGCTTCCATTTCTTCTTAGGGTTACAAGGTAACCATATCAAGAAAACTATTTTCTCTTTTATCACTTGCATATGAGTGAATTTAGAGCTTGATTTTTAGTTTACATGGAAAATTTCATGGTTTAAGTGCTGGTTGAAAATTTTCAATTTTTAGTGTGAAATTTTAGCCTTGACATGATGGTTTGAGTTTGGCTATGATCTAGTAGCTTTGCCATGTGAATTTTCTAGCTTTTTTATGTTATTTTGGCTTGATTATAGGAAATTTCAGCTTAGGGTTTCAAATTTCATCTTTGTTATGGTTGATTTTGAGTTGGATAAATTGGCTATTTTTGATGGTTTTGTGGCCTTAAACAAGTATAGCCTATAACTTATGGTTGTAATAGAGGATGGATTGAGATGAATATAGGTGTTGAGTTTAGATGGAAAAGTTAGAAAACATGGGAAAGTGCTGCTGAAATTTAATTTACTTCCTTTCTTGTGAAATAAGTGATGTTAGAAGGGTGATTTTGGGTTGGTTTGGACTTAGGTTACATGTGATTGTTTTAGTTCACTTCGATGGTGGTGTATAAGTGTCGCGCCCCATTTTTTTAATAAAGAAAAATAAATAACGAGTTTAGAAAAATGGCTTTTCATTCAATTTTTGATTGGAATCCCTCCTCTCGTGCCTAGTGTCCCTAATTCAGGATAAGGCCGACTCTACCCTAGGCAATTCTAATATGGATGCATGAGGTTTGGCTCACTAATGCATCTAGACTCGATAAGTCTCAAGGTTCCCAAGCGTTCAGACCTAAAGGCAAAGGGTCATCAATCCCAAGGCCTTCGGTGGTTCGAGTGATCCCTTAGGCATCGCTATGGACGCAGTGCACACCATCTGCATATCTAAGGAAATCGATCCTAATCGTACAGGGAGATGTGGGATGGCGCCCACAACAAAGAAAAATAGGATAAAAGATTATGCATGCACATATGAAGTGCTTCTCTTTTGAGAGGAGAGATCATAATACCATCAAAATGCGGTCGACGGTTCTAGGGTAATTCCCCCCCCCCAAGATGCAAGCACGATACAAGTAAAAGCAAATAGATAAACCATCCATTCATTACATACATAGCATGCGAGGAGTGATTACGCGCGTGGTAGATGCAGAAAACCCTAATAAAGGAAAAATGTAACCCTAAACCTCCAAATGTGATATATAAAAAGGTTTAAAGAAGAAAAAGATTGACTAAATCAATATGCTCGGACTCTCTAAGTCTCCAGTGGAGTCGCCAACTGTCGCGCTCCATTTTTTTAATAAAGAAAAATAAATGACGAGTTTAGAAAAATGACTTTTCATTCAATTTTTGATTGGAAAATAAATTTTTTGATTTAAAAAGAAAATGAAAAACATGGGTCTAAATGGGACTTGAAAATGCGACGATTTGACCCAAAATATAGTTTAAAAAGGGTTTTTTGAATAAAAAATGGAGTCAGCCACTTGGTATTGAGTTGAGATGTACCAAGTCACCTAAAATGAATTTTTAAAGAAAAAAAAAGTAGAAAACCCTTTTTAAACGACTCCAAGTCTATGAAATTTAGAGAAAAAAGATTCGGGAGTCACATTTGAAGAAAGGGAAGGCAAGGATAAAAATCCAAGGCACCCTTTCAACCTAGCGAAGGCTAGTTGAGCGATTTAGTCAAAGATTTTCTTATTTTAACCCAAAGATTTATCACATTTCGATGTACTATATGAATGCAAACCCTAGACCTAAGAGGGTATCGGGGGGTCGAAATTTCTCTTCAAAACTCAATTGATGCCAATCACATTAATTGTAATGCCCAATGTGGACTCTTTGGAGAGGTCACGAATAATGCAAAAATATGAGACTCTAAGAAAAAGAAAAGGAAAATAAAAATAATTATACAAATATACGTGGCCTAAAGGAATGCATCATGTCGGGTACGGGAGACTAATGTTCGTGACTCAATTTTCCCTTTAATAGAGGGAATACGAGCGTGCTAAGGTTAGAAAACCAAACTCGTCCATATCCCATATCCAAGGAGCTTTCCTAATCTAAGCAAGCAAATGATCTAACCTAGTTTCTTAATTTCCTAAATGAAATGCAATCTAATGTCATGTCTCATGCATAGGATTATATAAAATAGGGGACATGTATATAAGAGGGAATATGGGATAGGGGATATATATAAGGGGGCATGTGGGATAAGGGATGTGTATATATAAGGAAAGTGTCATGCAACATGGTAAAACCCTAAAAGTAAAAAAAACATGCATGAGATGAAGTGATTTTATCACACAATCATGATCTAACATGTAGATGGTCCCTAAGGATCTAGCATTGGACTAGCCCTTTATTAACGCTTTCTCACAAGCATTGGACTTGTGAGGGCTCGAGGGGAAGACCATGACTAGCATTGGACTAGCCATGGTAACGTGCATTCATCCACATAATTAGATATAATAGTAAAAGTAAATAGACATGCAAAACACATAGTTTCACCTAGCAAGTAGCACATAAGCATGCTCATCTAGATGCAAAAACCTAGGGAAAGTAATTAAAGACATAGGCATATAGGCACACACAAACACATAGCACATAAGCCCTATCTATTACACTTGGGGAACCCTACTATAATCTAAAAGGGAAAATAAATAAATAATTAAAATAAATACCTAACTATTACAAATTTGGCATTCAAGTGCCAATCAAATGATCAAAATTGAACTAAAAATAAATATACAAACTAAAGCCAATAAAACGAATAAATAAATAAATAAATAAATCAATAAATAATAAAACATTTAAGAGGCATGCAATTAAACACGTAACATCACATAGGCCACGTAGGGTCAAATAATGTAAAGAATAAGGGATAGGCTGTACCTTCCTGGAGTTGGAGCCCTAATGGAGTGAAATTACTTATTTATCCTCCAAAATAATAAAAAGGGTCAAGGCATCACTTTAATTAACAATTAATTACATGAAACAAAAATTAAACACAAAAATGATACTTAAACACAAAAATGAAAATTGAACACTAAAAGGAATCACTTAAAGTATTTTATAAAAGAAATTATCTGTATTCAAGAAATTAGAGCGGAAAAGAACCTAATAATAAAAAAACTGAGATTAGGTACTAAAATTAGTGACTCAAAGCGGAATTTACGAAATCAAATGCTAAACTTATAAAAGAAGGGTTGAAACCTATTTATTATATTTAAACAAACAAATTTTCCAAAATTCTACTAAAAAAATCCAAATCGAAAATCATAAACCTATTAACAAAAATTAAGCCTTTAAAACATCACACAAGTTCACTAAAATCAATCTAAAGTCTACATTAAGTTACGCTAAGGGAAAAAGTAACATGTTAGGGGAACCAAATTGATTAAATCATTTAATTTTGTTGGGCTAACGTTGCATTAACCAAAAATCAAAGGGTTGAAATGCAGCTATTGAAATCTTTTTCATGCAAATGCCATGCAAAATTAATATGAAGCAAGCTTCTGCAACAAAACTTTCGGCAGCTAACATTATTCCTGCAACTAATCTTCATTTAGCCGAAACAAAATCCCAACTCATACAAGCATTGAATGCGAGGACTTAATCAAAGAGGAGAGAAAAGGTCTACTGCACCTTTGAACACAACATGCAACCAAATGGTCTTGCTAAACTTCTACTCAAACTTTCCAAGAGAATCAGACAAAGAAAACTGATTAGTCTTTGTTCCTATGTTCCCAAACACACACATGGCATCCCAGTCGAATGGCAAGCAAATCAAACACTCCAAACAGACAAAACACTGGCAACCAAAAGGAAGGAAAGGCCATCCGCATTTTAGAATGAAACTACACCTAAGGCCACTGTCTAAGAACACAAAACTTCAGCTAACGTGTCAAGATGCAGCGACAGGCAGCGAGCAAATGACATGTTGTGGTCTGTTGTCATGCCGCACCATATTGCTTCAAATTACAGGCAACAAATGCATGGGATTACCACCAAACAACCAGCAAACCAAAGAAAATTCAAGCCATTCCATGAACTTCAGCAAACCAAAAAAGAAAAAGGTTATTTGTTCCACAAGCTAAGAACTTCAGGCCTATTGCAGCAGATTTTTATGCCCACAGTTCAGCCACGTGCAATCTAAAAACCAAGCAAGAGGATCATCAAACGTTTTAATGGCCCTCAAGCCGAAAGTTCAAGCAAACTGAGATTTTTTATGGCCAACCCACATTCAGTAAGACTGCTGCAATACTTTTACGCAGCTTCATCTCTTTACACAACCGAGAGGTGAATATGCATAACAATTCAAGAAAGTCATAACAGATTCGACATTCAACCAAATGCAAGAACTTGGGATAAGGGGAAAAGGAAGATAAAAATATGACTGAGTACCATAACCATTTGCTGAAAACTCCAAACCAGATTTCCAAGACAAGCAAAACCAAACAAGATAAAAGAAACTGATGGCTTTCATTTCTAAGTTCCTAATCTCACGCATTGCATCTTAATCAAACAACAAACAAAATTCAACCCTTCCAGCAAGATAAGACTTTAGTTACCCAGCAAATCCAATTTATCAACATTATTCACAGACTGCAGAGCTTTCTTTTTTTCTTATCTAGATAAAGTTCTGGCTTCTAGACATAAAAATTTCACATAAGAGCATAACAACGTAAGGAATCGATGCAGCTACTTTAGTTTTTCCCTTAGCATATCAGATTATCTGGACAAGAATTCCATATGTTATCGTTATCATGCCCTGAAAACAGTGAGGAAACAAACATTGTTTGACACAAAATGATAAACATCAAAACCTGATTTCCTTCCCTTTCTCGTGCAAACATTAGACCATGGTTCCCTCTTTACATGAAACCCATGCAATCCAGATAAACATCGTACCATGAAACCCACATAAACATCATACCATAAACTAATTTCATTAACTTGAGCAATAACAAACCTAAGACTTACATCAGCCCAACAAATTTCGTTACCAAAACCAGAAATCATGCATAAACTTCAAGAAAGATAAAAACTTTTTTAATACCGACAAGGGAAAGACACAAACAGGTTACATGATTCTCATTTCAAAGGTTAAGGGTGAGAAAAGGGTAAGAATGCATTACGGTGCTCTTCCGATGACGGTTATCGGCGATGCTGGTGGATTGTAGTGCGGTGGTGGCGGTCGTTTGTCCCTCTACTCCTCAGCGTTGCCTTCTCAGAAGCTCGGTTTCCTCTCCTTCCTTTTGCTTCTCTTTTACCCTCTCCTCAGTTGCCAAACTATCTATGCTTTCTATTCCTTCCGCTGTTTCTGAAATCCTCAGTTCTTCGCCTTGCCCCCCCCCCCGGTTTCTCTTTTCTTCCTCTGTTTTCCTCGGCCGAAGCCTCTTGCCCTCTCTCCCTTTTTCTGTTTTCCTCTGTTTTCCTCAGCCGCCACTCTCTCTACTCTCTTCCTGTCCTGAAACCCTTTTCTCAGCCTTTATATGGGAAGCTCGCTCCCGAAAACCCTCTGCCCAAATCTTTTCTTGTTGCCCGTTTTTTCCTTTCGTTACTCGCTGGTTTTCTTTCTTTCGGTCTTCCAGCCGCCAAACCTTTTCTATCTCATTATCTTTAGCCGTCCCCCTTCTCTCTTCTTTTTTGGCTGCGGCTGTGACCCTTTTATAAGGAACTCCACTCCCTAAACCCTCACAGCAAGGGTGGGGGATGAAGCTGCCTTTCTTATGGCAATTTTGAGAGGCGTCCGATGATTCTTGATACCCAAACCATAGGATAATCTAACCCAAGGAAAACAACCAGAAAATGCAACTGCAATTCCTTTCTGTACTAGCCAAAAACCAAAAATTTGAAAGAAATGGCGCGCGTGCCTCACACGTGCGCGTGGACCCCTTTTTTTTTTAATAATAATTAATAATAAAGAGAATGATTTTCTTAACAACAAATCGAAATAAAGTAAGAGCAACAAAAGTCAAATAGAATGCTAAATTTTTTTTTGAATTTGATTGACGATTTTTCTTTTTTTTTTTCTTTTTTTCTTTTTCCTCTTTTTTCACTAATTTTCGCTTAATTTAGGTGAACAAGCAACAAAATTTTGTGAATTGAATCTAAAAGAAATAAAGCATATTTTGTGAACAATTTTCTTTTTTTGATAAATTTGAATACTAGAAACATCTTAAAATAAAAATAAGAGACTAAAAATGAATAATAATCAATAAAAATAAAAACTGAATTAAAAATTTGGTGTCTACAATAATCTGAAATTTTGACAAAACCATGTGTAAAGTAAGAGAAAAAGTAATGGTTTCTTCTGACATGCTTTCCAGTTTCATTTGTCCAACTTTAAACTCGACGTTGGTTGCTTTTTTCTAAAAGTTGTGCATATATCTTATGTATATTTTGCTAAGCTTCATGAATTATAAATATCTAAATTTTCCTCTTTTTGTCTTTTACATCTTTTGAGTCTAAGTGCTTTCATTTCACACTAATAGCATACTTGAATCATAGTTCTAGATTGTACTTGGATATTCTTCGATTGACACTTTCAAGTCGTTTTTGAATTTTATGTTTTAAGAGGCCAAATCTTGTTCCAAACACAAGTTAAGACTTTTGTGTGTTGAACTTGAGCAAAACTATGAATTTTGGAAGGTGAAAACCTCATGATTGTGTTTGTTTCATTGCTGAAATTTCTGGTAGGCAAGGCAGCTATATACCCTGCTGTCTTTTAGCCTTAAAGTCCTTTGATTTGATGGTCTTTTGGACTCAATCTTGCTCATTTCACTTGCTAAAACATTGAGCTACAATGGTGCGTTGAATTGGAGTAAATATCATAATTTAAGGAGGTGAACCACCTTGGTTTCTTCACTGTTTTGCTGCTGAAAATTTCTAGCAATGAAATGAAATGTGGAACTCTTCAACTGCTCACGTTTTTGGGTCCAAATGCTTTCCTTTAATTCCAAAACTATACTTGAATTATTGCCCTAGTATGTACTTGGATTTTCCTTGAATTGCACTTCCAAATTTATCTTTGAACCCTTGTGTTTTGGGAGGCGAACTTGGATAGGTGTATGGCCTATAGTTGACTCTAAAATGTGAACTTTGTTCATCTAAATTTTGGATAGTTTGATCATAAATATCTTTTACCTTGGTTGCTCTAAGGGTTTGGCGGTATTCGAGAGCCACCCAGAGACGAATGTTATCATTGCTCTGCTTTGAACTGGTGAGTGTTTCAACTGCATGTTCCATGCTACTTGTGGCTAAAAAATGACTTGTTGCCTGAACTGGCTTATTATCGCTTAGGCGAGTTTGTACTTTATCGCACTCGACCTAAATTAACTGAGTTCTTGATATCTTGTTTACAAGTGTATTGATTTGAATGTGCATGACTTGATATCTCCCTGGGATTCTAAACCCCTATTGGTTCGTGAGTCGAATCGAGCTGGCAATGATTTGGTCGAGGAGATTGGCGAACCATAGGTACTGATCACTGTTTACTATTTCTCCTATATTTACTGCTTCATCTATTTGATGCGTCCTTTGGAATCGGTATACTCGAGTAGTACTTCCTCTGTTACCATCTCTGTTATCTTGGTGTTCGGGCTCGGTAGGAGGTTGATTGGTGGACAGAAATTGGAGATAAGTGATGTTCTACTGGACTTGTTACTATATTTCAAACGTTGAGGGAATGTCAACAGAATTGAAAAATGTTACTGCGAAATTGGCTACAAGCGAAACACTGTGCGGAACTAAGTGCTACGAATGGAATCTGGCAGGAGCACCACATCAGCTCTATCAATATTTGAATCCTTGGTGCTCTGACTAAAATCTAGTGGAAGCCACCGTATCAGTACCGTATCCTTTCTTGCTGGTGTTAAACTGCTTATTTGAATGTTTGAGCTATTAACAACTCTGCTTGTAACTGTTTACTATGTTTGTTCTAAGATATTGAGATATGTGAAAGATATTTTGCCAATTTGACTGCATGTTTTCTTGGAACCTCGCTGGGCTTCTAACTCATCTCTTTATTTGTTTTCCTTAACAGGGTACGAGATGAGAGAGACAAGAATAGTACTAGTTGTATTAGGAATTTTAAACTTGTAATTGGCCGGTACTGTATTATAGTACTGGTTGTTCAAGTTCTTACCCTTTTGGCATGTATATTTGAATGATTTGTAGCATGTATATGTTACTTTGAAGAATTATAGTGTTATTGCTTTGGCATCCAAAGAATAGTGCGCTCGAAAGTTACGGCCCTCATTTTAAGTAATTGCCATCCTATTTATATTTTGTGAGATGATTGATTTACTTGTATTTTGATCCGCTTAGTTGCGTACCTAAGTATGAATGTTTTGTAAAGTTGGATGGTGGTAATATTTCTTGGAAAATTTTGTGCTTACTTTGAAGTTAATGTTATCTCTGAAGTTAATGTGAATGATTGAGTCTTGACGAGGGTTGGGCAGGCGGTCCGCTAACTTTTGGGATATGCCCTAGGAGAAGGTGGGGCTGTCACAAGTGGTATCAGAGCAGTTTCGCATGGATTTTGCGCGGGGTGAGCTTGGGCCGTGTGGTTTTATGGTCTCGATTATGTGAATAAGTGGAATGGACTAGGTGCTCTTCTTGGGCATAAGTTGTGAATCATGAATGTTATAGGTGTAAAACCTTTATCATGATACTTGGAAAAAAAATAGCTATGTATGTTTGGTTGGAGTCTTAAATGTGGTTGATTTATACTTGGGAGTGGACAACTCGAGTTGTGAATTACCCTATTTTTGGATTCTTGTACTCAAGTACCCAAGAGTTGAGGACATTTGGATGAGAGTCAACATTACGACTGCCTATGAGGTAAATTGTTATGGCAAAGGTCAAGGCATGGGGGATTGTAGTCTTGGACCTGAGAGTAAACCGATTGAGAAGAGTAAACATGTTTGGCTAGGGTTTCTATGGATCATGGCTAGACTGTCATGTGTGTTTAAAAAACTAGTACTATAGACCTCTTTCCCTTCTTTTATGTTTGTGTGGACTTTTAGATGTTCATGTGACTTTTGAAGCAGCTTAACTGCAATTTTCCATGTATGTCTATCACTCTTGTGGTATTAGAACCCGTAGTTCAGTTCTTGATGAACTACCCTTGCCTATACATCCTTGATACCTATTAATCAGTCAAAGTATAGACTTGGCTTTGATTATTATCATTCCGAGATTGAGAGTTTTGGAATTATGTATGTAAATTTTGAGAAAAAGAATTTGGGTTCTATACTCGTATGCAAAAACTTGAGATAGGGTGTGGAACTTTTGATGTATGAAGTATGCTTTAGCGTTTCGTTATATACATAAGTGATAATGGTACCCCTTGTGTTAAGACCCCAGAATAGGAATAAGTGGCATAGTACCTTGAGGTATTGTCCTACCTGTGTTCTACTTTCTCGTCTATCTCATTTGAGAATAATTAAGTCTAATCTCTCGTGGTTGGATTGGGAGTGAATGAACTTAAAAGTTATATGGCTAGAGTTTCCAATTGTAATTAGTTACTTATTTCGATCCTTTGATTTGCTTGGCAACTTGAGTTTAAGAGAATCTGTGAGATGACAAAGTTGGTTGAAATGCATAAGGAAATAGAGATTCTTTGAAAGGAAATAGAATTCCAAAAGAGATTAGCTGAACACTGGGAAGAACGATGGAAACAAGAATATTCGGAGAAAATTGAGTTGTTGCACAAGAACATAGACTGCATGTTTGAATGTTTGAGCTGTTAATGACTCTGCTTATTTGAATATTTGAGCTATTAATGACTCTGCTTGTAACTGTTTACTATTTTCGTTCTAAGATATTAAGATATGTAAAAGATATTTTGCCAATTTGACTGCATGTTTTCTTGGAATCTCGCTGGGCTTCTAGCTCATCTCTTTATTTGTTTTCCTTAACAGGGTACGGGATGAGAGAGACAAGAATTGTACTAGTTGTATTAGGAATTTTAAACTTGTAGGCCAGTACTGTACTATAGTACTAGTTGTTCAAGTTCTTACCCTTTTGGCTTGTACTTTGTCTTATATATTTGAATGATTTGTAACATGTACATGTTACTTTGAAGAATTATAGTGTTATTGATTTGGCATCCAAAGAATAGTGAGCTCGAAAGTTATATCCCTCATTTTAAGTAATTGCCATCTTATTTATATTTTGTGAGATGATTGATTTACTTGTATTTTGATCCATTTAGTTGCGTACTTAAGTATGAATGTTTTGTGAAGTTGGATGATGGTAATATTTCTTGGGAAATTTTGTGTTTACTTTGAAGTTAACATTATCTCTGAAGTTAATTTGAGTGACTGAGTCCTGACGAGAGCTGGGCAGGCGGTCCGCTAACCCTTGGGGTACGCCTTAGGGGAAGGTGGAGCTGTCACAATCACCCAGTGAGATTCCAAGAAATAGGCAAGCAAATTGGTCATAAAATAATCACATACAATACCATCTCAAAACGAAAAAGAAGAAAATAAACATTAACAAGGCAGGTCATTAACAAGGCAAAAGACTAACAAGTAACACTTTCAAATAAAAAGATAAAATTTTTTTCGCATTGGCCGCTTGTCTCGAAACTGTTGACATTTCGTCAACCTTGGAAATACAATAAGGTCCAGTAGATCACCTCTTCATGCTAGTCTCTGTTCACCGATCATCCCCTTTTACTGGGCCCACATGCCAAAAAATAAGTAGAGTAATATTCGAGTATACCGGATCCAGTAACAAGAAACATAGCCCATGGTTCGTCAGTTGTCTCGACTAAACCCTTGCTGGCTCGATTTGACTAACTAGCTGATGGGTTTGGGATCCCAAGCACGTCGTATAGTTGACCAAATAACATACCCAACCGACATTCAAGTCATGCACATGAATATCATTTCACTTGTAAATGGTGTTAAGTAAGGGTGAGTGTGATAAAGTACATACCCGCCTGGTCAATAGCAATTCAAGGGCAACCAACTAATCAATTATTCAGGAGAACATGTCACGTATGTACAATCTCATCAATCAAGCATGTTTACATGTCAATCAAGTAACAAGTCCTAACATGTAGTTAAAACACTCACCAACTGTTCAAGATTTATCAATGTCAAGCTTACTCTCTGCTCCCTGACCGCTCTCGAAGTCTGCGATTAGATATAAGATAGCAAGAAGCCATCAAACTTTCAATGTAGTATTTCAAAAATCACACCTTTTACTTATGAAAATCAATGAAAAAATCACGTAAATGTAACTCACTACGGCAAGCCTAATATGGAGTCATAATAGGGAGTAACATATGGTAAGTGTAGGTACGCTTTTTGAAGAAAAGTGACAAGAATTTTGAGTTTAAAACTGGACACTTGCCAATTATACAACATTTTGGTGGCAACATCACTTTCCGCTTCTTAAATCACTTTGTTTTGGCTAAAATCCAACCTATATGTGATAATCAATGTGCTCTCAAGTAACTTGGGCAAAGTAGGTCAAAATCACATGAAACTTACACAGCTCTTTTCTCTCTCTCACTCGACCAACAAGGAAAAAATTTTCCAGCAGTTTTCCCCCAAATTCCTCAACTTAATCCTCCAATTTCAACCCTATTTGCATGGCAAAACTACTATCAATTAAGATATCATATCATAGGGTGTATGAAACATTTTTTTTTGGTCAAATAAATTGTCGCGCCCCATTTTTGATAAGAAAAATAAATGGTTTGAAAATGTGTTTTTTGATTGGAAGATGAATCGTGATTTAAAGAAAAATGGGTCTAAATGGGGTTTTGAGAATGCGACGATTTGACCCAAAATTATAGTTTAAAAAGGGTTTTTGAAATCAAAATTGGAGTCGCCACTTGGTAATGAGTTAAGATGTACCAAGTCACCTAAAATGAATTTTTTAAAGGAAAAATAGGAAAAAGTAATAAGAAACCCCTTTTAAACGACTCCTAGTCCACGTAAACCAAAGAAAAAGGTTCGGGAGTCACATTTGACGAAGGGGAAGGCAAGGATAAAAATCCAAGGCACCCCTTCGACCTAGCCAAGGCTAGTTGCATGATTTAATCAAAGATTTTCTTGTTTTAACCAAAGAATTTATTACATTTGGGTGCAATACATGAATGCAAAAGAAAGAAAAAATGCAAACCTAAATTCTAAAATGTCTCTTGTAAGGTTTTTGGTCCCAACCACATGAATTGTGGCGGCCAATAAAGGAAAACCTTATAGAGGTCGATTAATGCAAATGATAGCTAAAGTGTAAGTGTGCAAGTGTACAAAAAGATGCACGTGTGAAATTGTATGAAAAAATCCAAGTGTTTGTGTGCCAGTGTATGAAAAGGTGCATGTGTGAAATTGTATGAAAAATCCAAGTGTTTGTGTGCAAGTGTATGAAATATAGTGATAAGTGCATATAGGTGTAATTAAGTGCAATTTTGTGAAGTAGAAATCAAATTGAACAATAAGAAAAGGAAAAGTGATGAGGAAATGTGAATTAAAAAAACGAGTAAGTGATAAATGAGAATGAATGAACCTAAAGGAATGCATCAGGTCGGGTATGGGAATGACTCCTAACTTTTTCGACTTCGATTTTCCCTTTGATTAGAAAGCAAAACTAGCGTGCTAAGGCTATCGAGTAGCCACACTCGCTCGTTTCCCTTATCAGAAGGGGACACTCAAGCAAAATGAACCCTATAGCCAGTATGGGATGCAAAACCTAAAATGAGGGGAAAAGGGGTTCGAAGATCATGCCAAATGATAAAACTAAGGAAAATGCGTGATATGTAGTGAACAAGCTAATGATGTACTAACGAGGGAAAAACCCTAAGGGTCTAGCGTTGGACTAGCCCATTCTATGAATTCCGACTAGCGTTGGACTAGTGGAAACGATAAAAGAAGCCACAACTAGCGTTGGACTAGTGTGGTGACGTACATTCATCCATTCCATTCATCCACACTATGGAAAGCAAGTAGACATACCAAATACTCATAAACACGTAGCACATAACATTTAGCATGCTCGACTAGATGCAAGGCCCTAATAAAGCAAGTAACAAGTAACACATAGGCATGCAACCAAGCTAATGAACTTATTACATTCACTAACTAAAACAAAAGGGGAAGGGGAAAATGGACCAAATTGCTCGCCACAGCCCTATCTATTACAAGCCAAGAGGTGTACACATACCCCATTTAAAAGAATAATTTTAATAAAAGCAAGAATGAATGAAATAGTGGAACTAAAGAATGGTAATGAAAGCAAATTAGACATGCGATTCACACTTAGCACATTGGATCACATAGGAGAGACAAAAGGGATAAAAGAAATTATACCTCCCTTGAAATGAAGCTCTAATGGAGTGAAATCAACTTATTTACCCTCCAAAATAATAAAGGAGTCAAGGTGCCAATTTATTTGACAAATAATCACAAAGGATAAAAATAAACATGAATTTGAATCAATTAAATCATGTCAACAATCCACATTTGAGAAGTCAAGAGAAGAAAGGGCTTGATTGCAAAGATTGGCAAAATTTTGGGGTCAAAATTAAAGAAAAATAAAGTACAGAGGCCTATTTCGCAATTAAATTAGGGACCCAATTGAAAAAGGTTGAAAATGTCCAGGGCCACAGTACAGTTAAGGAGAAATTCAGGGACTGATTTGCAACTTTGGTTTCTGGTTGCTAATGGGTCAGGCCAGTAGGCCAGTTACTTATTTGTTTGGGCCTAAGACTCTCTCTAGCCCAACCGAAATTCAGAGCAAAAAGAATGGACCATTCTATCATTTAAGACCCCAAAATTAACCAACAAACGATGGGCTTCTACTCTCTAGCCCAAACCAAAAACCCAAACCACATAAACAAAAATCACTTTCTTAGACCCAAAGAAAAGATAACCTCTTAGCCCACATCACTTGTTTCATTAAACCCAACATGATAAAATCAACTGAAATTATTAAATCATAATCATAACCTAAAATCAAGAATTAATTTACCCAAAAAAATTACTTAAAAATGAAAAGATAATACAAATCTAAGAGGGCGAAATAAGTCAACTTCTCCAATTTCCAGTCCTATCAGAATTTAGGCAAAAGCCAAGGGACAAAAGTTAATATATACAAAACATGAAGAGACCTAAGCTCTAGGGTCAATTTGAAACTAATTCAGGATCTTCTTGCAAGGGAAAGCAAATCATTCGGGCTGTGATGAAATACTTAAAAGTCAGGGGACTGGAACTATAAGATCAGACAAATAATCATCTTTTCCAAAAACAATCTAAATGTCGGCCTCCATTTCAGCTTCCTTTCACGGACAAAAGCAAAAATTGCATAGATGAGGAAAAGGATACTGCAATGGTTTACACATGTGATTCAAAGCCCTTTGCAAAATCATGCAATCCCAGGTTTCGAACAAGAGATCAGCAAGCTAACATCATTTCCATTTCGGCTTTCTTTTCAATCAAAGCAATATCAACAATTCAGTCTCAAACCTAGCCTTTTCCCCCCCCTCATGGCGGTAGCTTGAATTGATACATAGGGAAAAATAAAGAAAACAGAAATGGCGCCATAACAAGCAGGCGAGAAAACCTAAAACTCTACATTTTACCATTGCACTTGCTGACCATGTCATTTTCCTTTCATGCAAGAAGCAGACAAGTTATCGGTTAAACATAATTTTCGGTTGGGCATTTCATCGAACAGGTTGTAGGCATCAAAATCCTACCAGATTTCTGCTCAAATTGAAGCATAACTAACCCAGAAATTTGTCAAAAACCAAGGAAATCGGTCCAAAACTTTATCAGCAACCCAAGAAAATTAAATCTAATCAATACATGTATGTTCGACAAATTCAGACAATTTAACAGGAAAAATTGCACTAAAGCAAAACCACGGGGAATCTGTATCAAAACTTCAAAAGGAAAACGGAAATCTTAAAGAACAAAGGCAGCTTACAGTGCTCTGCTTGGCAAACTTTCGCTGATAATGAAGACGGTGGTTCCAGCGGTGGTGGCGGCTCTGGTTCTTGAGCAGACGGCTGGTGGCGATGGCGGACAGCAGCGGCAGCAGACGCGAACTGGTGGATTCCGTTCAGCAATCTCTTTTTCCAGATTTCTTTCTTCCTTGCTCAGACCCCTTTTCTTCCCCTCTGTTTTTCAGCCTTTCTTTGGTTCTGTTTTTCTTTTTGCTCTGTTCCTCGAGCCCCCAAACCCCTCTCGGCCCTCCTCGGCCTTTCCGTTTCAGCCGTCGCTCCTTCCCCATTTCTTCCGCTGCCTTGCCCTGTTTTTTTCCTTTTTGTTTTGGCCGAAGCCCCTTTCTCTGTTTTTCATCGTCAAGAGCTCTCTCGGCTCTCTCTATCCCCTCTTCTTGTTTGCCATAAAAATCAGATTCCCTCTACTTGTTTTTTTTTCCAGATTTTTGCCTTTGCTCTTGCTCTCTTTTTGCCGAAGCCTCCTTCTCTCACGGTGTCCTTTTTTCTCTGCTTTGATCACTGAAACATCCCCTTTTCCTTCACTTGTTAGTTTCCCCGCAGCTATCTCACGCCGCCGCCCCTCTTTTCATTTTTCTTTTTCTCTGCTCCTTGAGCCGCAATCTCTCTCGGCCCCCCTCTTTTTTCTTTCTGTTTTCTCTTACCCTCAGATCAAGTCCTCCCCCAATTGCCTTGTTTTTATTTTTTAGCCCTCACAAAATTCTACCTTGACCCCCAAAAATTCCTTAACTTCCCAAATGTCCCTAACACCTCACCCCTTAGGTGCTTAGTTGTCTAAAATATAGAAAAGACACTTGTCCAAGTGCATGCAGTCCCACTTGTCATTTTCAGCTTTTTCCCTTTTTCCTTTTTTTTCATTTTTCAATTTTCATTTTTTCATTTTCATTTTTAAATAATGAAACTAAATCTAAAACAACTAAAACATATTTTTTGAACGTTTTTCTTTTTCCTTGAGAAATTCTACGCTAAAATGGCTAAAATAACTAAAACTAAAAGTAAATAAAACTAATTGTGACAAATAAAAATAGAACAAATAAAAAACGAATAGTAAATAAATAAATAATAAAACACCAAAAATTTGGTGTCTACAGTTTGCCCCTCTTTGTCTGAGTTTTGAAAAAACTTGAGACAAAGAAGTAGACACCAAATACTTACCTGTGTTATTGGGCTGCAAAAGATTCCAACGAACAGGAATTCTAACACGGGACTGACCCGAACATGAAAAATAAAACGGGACTGACCCGAACAGAAAAATAAAAATTGGGACTGACTAGAGAAGGAAATTCAAATCATGGGACTGGCCCGAACAAGCTTTAATCGCGGGACTGACCCGAATAAGATTTTAATCGCGGGACTGACCCGAACAGGCTTTGAATCGCGGGACTGACCCGAATAAACTTTTGATTATGGGACTGACCCGAAAATGCTTTTGATTGCGGGACTGACCCGAATAAATTTTTGATCATGGGACTGACCCGGATAAGCTCTTGATCATGGGACTGACCCGAAAAAGATTTTGATCATGGGACTGACCCGAATAAGCTTTTGATCATGGGACTGACCCGGATAAGTTCTTGATCGTGGGACTGACCCGAAAATGCTTTTGATCGTGGGACTGACCCGAATATGCTTTTGATCATGGGACTGACCCGAATATGATTTTGATCATGGGACTGACCCGAAAATGCTTTTGATCGAGGGTTTGACCCGAAAATACTTTTGATTATGGGATTGACCCGAAAATGCTTTTGATCCGAAAATGCTTTTGATCATGGGACTGACCCGAAAATGCTTTTGATCGAGGGACTGACCCGAAAATACTTTTGATCATGGGACTGACCCGAAAATACTTTTGATCGAGGGACTGACCCGAAAATGCTTTTGATCGAGGGACTGACCCGAAAATACTTTTGATCATGGGACTGACCCGAAAATGCTTTTGATCGAGGGACTGACCCGAAAATACTTTTGATCATGGGACTGACCCGAAAATGCTTTTGATCGAGGGACTGACTCGAAAATACTTTGACAATCGGACAGTGGGATTAAACCCAATCCTGCCGTGATGAAACTTGATTTGATTTTTGATTTTTTGATTTTTGATTTTTTGATTTTTTTGATTTTTTGATTTTTTGATTTTTTGATTTTTTTTTTTATTTTTGAAAAACTTCCCAAAAATAATTTGCCCCAGTATGATGAATTGATCAGTGGGATTATATCCGAGCTTGCCTTGGTTGCACTGGCGGCACAAATTTCAGACTCAATGGGATGTTGGCGGCACAATTTCCAGGCTCAACGGGATTTTGTGAAGTTGGCGGCACAAATTCCAGGCCCAATGTGATTTTTTTTGAGGTTGGTGGCACGAAATCCAGGCCCAACGGAATTTTTGGAAGGTTGGCGGCACTAAATCCAGACCCAACTTGCTGTTTGGAATGTTGGCGGCACGAAATCCAGGCCCAACGTGATTTTTGAAATATTCAGTGGGGTAAGATCCAATCCTGCCTCCAATTGGTCAAGAAATTAAGTGTGATTGTCAAGAAACAAGAAATTTGATTTTCCAAGAAACAAGAATTTGAACTTGATTTTTTGATTTTTTGAATTTTGAATTTTCTGATTTTTCGAGAAAATCTTTTTCAAAATAAATTGCCCTCAGTGTAGGGTCCCTTTTCCCTTCTCTCTTTTCTTCCTTCGGCGTTGGCCTTTCACATCACCAGGTGCTCCTTCGTCGATTTCAACTATGAATACCTGCACAGGGGGCTTACAAAAATATGACATGCACTTGAATTTCATGAAAAGAAACAGCGTGTTTGATTTGAAAAATGCATTATTTGATTCTTGGACGAAATCCTCAAATGAACTATAAAAATTTTGCCCCAGTGTGGGCTTATTCTGTGAAATCCCATGAATAAAAATTTGCCCCAATGTGGGCCCATTTAATGGAAAAAGCTTGTTCGGATGACTTTCCATTTATTTGAACACTGTAAGAACTATGTTTCCTACAAGGAAATTTCATGATGAATTTCTTGAAATTATACCAAATTACAAGTGATTCTTTCCTCATTTTAGCACCGATGCTTTGGGTAATGGGTCACCATTTCCTGTTGGCTCAATCTTTCAGGACCAACCGAGTGGGTGTTATTTCTGATTTTGGGGTGGCTAAGGAAAATGAGAAGTCAAGATTTGTCTTGTTATTGTGCTCCCAATTGTATGTAATCACATCTTAGTGAAAGCAAAGAGTTTGTCACCCTTATTTCTCAAGAAAATTTAGTCAATATATAAGCTTTCTGGGCTTGTAACGTATGGGCGGAAACGATAGCTAAACAGGTGAAAACTGGTTATACCCTTATGATCCGAATGATCGTGGGATTCTTTAAAAGCATAATCCTCACTTCAAGTTGTCATGAAGGATAAGTCAACGATGGACTTTATGAGCTTGTAATGTGGCTTGAAAACGATAGTTAAAGAATAAGACTTTCAAGGATATTGCACCGCAAATCGCATTTTCCAAAATTCCCCCTATTTTGAACTTGAAGATCCTGAATTTTGTTTGACTTTTGTCACCACTCAACGGGGAATTTCAGCATCGAATGTTTTTGCATTTCTTCCTTTTCCTTTCTTCTTTTCAAAGGTGCCCTTGCGGGTTTTCACATAATGAGTAATGTCAACCCCATACCCAAGCAATTCAGAAATACAGCTAAAATTTTTGGTATCAGAAATTTTCTTGACAGGGCCATTGCAAAGAACGGAAGTCAAGACTTTCGGCTTTTGTAATGAGGTCAGGTGGGGTGCTTAGAAAAGTTAAGGCTTGAAAGCGGATTTCAAAAGTGGTTTGAAGAATCTGAGATCGCATTGTTGCACCAACCCTATTTTAGGGTTAAATCAGAATTTGCCCCAGAGTTTATGCTCAATTGAGGCTTTTCTCTTTCATTTTCTTTTGATTGATTTTCCTTTGGCTTTTTGCCATTTTTGAACTTTCACAAAATTTGCCCCAGTTTATTTTTGAACTGAGGTTCTCTTTTCTTTTCTCTTCTTTTGCTTTTGTTGCTTTAGCACTTTTCGCCCTTTGGGACTTTTATTTCTTTTTCAATCTCAAAGTTACCCCAGTGTGGGGTTTGCGATTCTCAGGGGTCGCCAAACGAAATAATTTATTCTGAAAACTCAAAAGGGATAATTAGGGATAGAATGTTCGATTGTAAAAGAAGAGGGTCTGACTTTTAATCCGTTCCTTACATTAACTCTGAAAGGAAACTTTCGTGAATGCGAAATTTCTTGCCTGTATCTGAATTAATTGACTGAGGAAGACGTTCATGATCCGCCGGGCAAAACTCTTCTTTTTCTTCTCTTTTTTTTCTTTTTTTTCTTTTTTTTTTCAAAATTGAAGCTCAAGTAGAATCAAATTCCTCCGATTTATGATTCCCTCTTTTCCTTTTTTAATTTTAGCATTTTTGCTTTTTCTCCTTTTGGAAAATTCTCCAATCTCCTTCCCCAATGTGGGGTGCGATCATTAGTGCTTTGAAAAGAACCACCGATTTTAGCTCAAATGAGGATGCAATGGGTAAATTGTGTTTAGATTGCAGAAACGATGGCCAAAGTATCATTCTTACACTCCATGACAACCAAAGTAACGAATTGCTCATTGAAAATTCATTCCCTTTTTTGATATTTGAAAAATTTTCCCGTGTAGGGTAGTGATCATTAAGGCTCTTATTTGAAACGAAATTATTCTTTCAAAGGCTCAAATGGAAGATCAAATGATAAAAGCTATATGGATAGAGAAACAAACGCTTGAAATATCATCCCAAATTCCCAAAATAGATAAGAATAGTGCACCATTTTGCTTTCACTGAGATGTAGATTGAATCTAATTAGACACAATGGACATTTTTCAAGTAAAGATTGCCCCAATTTGCAATTTATCAATCAATGTGACTGATTTTATTTTGGGGTTAAATGAAGGAGAAAAGGTATCTCATTGGGCCTTTCGAGTGACCTCTTACTTTTTTCCTGAGCACTCTTATTGTATAACTCGAATCACCAATCGAGTGTAAGGATCTTAGGAAGCATTCACTTGTGAATTTTCAGGCTGGAGATTAAAAATATCTCAATTTGGTCTTATTTCTCAAAATTCATCATGAAATCTCCAATGAGTAAGAATAAAGAATGAAATGTACATAAATATACACAAAACAATAATTGTCCAAAAACTTTATTGCTGAAAAACAATTTGAAACAAAATTTCTCGTTCAATTATGATACAAATGAGAAGAAAATTTATTGTTTCCTTTTCTTTTGGAACAAAATTTAACAAATCAAATAAACAGAATTTCCCTTTGGAAAACAATTACGACATCTCTCAGAGGCTTTAGCGTAGAGCTTTCAGATGGATCATTTATGTTTTAATCGTAGGATCTGCCCAAGAATCAAATAACACTTGTAATCTTCAAACTTTATGGGATTAAAATTAGCATCAGATATAGAATAATATTTTCGTCTTATTGAAACATTTTTATGAATGCAGGGGAGGGGGAAAACAAAAGAAAAATACCCAGAATTAGTAGGCAAAACTGCAAAATCGGTATGCATGTCCTATGGGGGAACCCTTTTTGTGCCAAGGGTAGGCCTAGCATGAAAATGCAATCCGCTAGAGTAGGCACTATACAATACCTGATGGATCTGATCAATTCGTTGAGTGAAAAATAATTTTGAAGAATTTGGTCAATTGGAGAGACGAAAGACACTTTGTCAAAAAGAGGACCTCGTCCGAAGGGATTGATCACTTTTGATCGATATTTGCAAAAACGCACGGGTTTGACCTTGACGAACTTCCTATCGAAGAGATTGGAATTCCTTGATAAAATTTTCTCAGTGAAGCACGGGTCAAAACTCCAACTGATCAAATGTCTGGATGCAATGAATGGTTTTCTCAAAACCGACTAGGTTTCCAAATTGAAATTCGTCATTGAAACCCTACTTGGTCAAATGGGTTGAACGAAATTGACAATTTTATTTAAAATCGACCGCATTACCCTAAAAAGGGAATCGGGTCAAATGAATTGAGTGAAATTTAAAAGCTTACTCAAAATTGACCGAATCATCCTAAAAAAAGGAACTTGGTCAAATGAAATCGAGAATTTATTCAAAATTGACCGGATCGCCCTAAAAGGGTAAACTGGTCAAACGAATCGGACGAAATTAATGATTTACTCGAAATCGATAAGATCGCCCTAAGAATGGAAAAATTGGTGATTTATTCAGAAAATCGACTAGATTGCCCTAAAAATGGGTGAATTGGCCAAATGAAATGAAATGAAGATTTATTCACAAATCAACCAGATGACCCTAAAAAGGGTAAATTGGTCAAATGAATTAATGAATTTGATTTATTCCAAAATCGACCCAATGACCTTAGAAGGGTAAATTGGTCAAACGAAATGAATGAAATTGATTTATTCAAAAAAATTGACCAAACGACCCTAAAAAGGGTAAATTGGTCAAATGAATTAACGATTTATCGAATCAATCGGCAAAATGGATTGGTTGAATTGTCCGGCCATTGGTTATTTCAAAATTATTGAAGTGCATTAGTCTATGACCTTCTAAAAATCAAATTTTGGCCTCAATTTATTTATCGTCTCAATAGGAGGAATCATTTGTGAATTTTCTTCAAATTAATGTCCTTTATGCCAGGGAATTTTACCAATTTTTGATAAAATGGCCAAAAAGTGATTATTAGATGCTCATATTCCAAAGATCACTCTATGAAAATGATCGGATCCCACCTTACCTTGTGCACTACCTCTTTGGATGGTACAAAATGTAAACGTGCAGGTCTCGTTGGATTACGTATCCGAGACGCAAGGTGGTTTATTCCTAAACACGGGATTCCCTATGTGGCATTCCCTTTCTATGGTTTATGCATGATGCCATTTATTAAAGCGATGTAAATATGTGACAAATATGGCCTAAAGGACATAGATAATGCATCGGGGGGGAAAAAAGTCTAAAATGAAATGTATTTATTGAAAATTAAGTGTAATGACTGAAGTTTAAACATGTGAGTTATCTAATGGGGTAGGTCACTAAAAGAGTGCCAAAGTGGCCTCTTATTGCTAAGGCACATGAATGCAAGCCAAGAAAACAAAAGAATGGTTAGTGCAATTGATAGTACACATAACACATTGGGAGCAATTTAGAAAAGAAATATAATAAAGCAAGTAAAAGGGGTAGAACCCCTTCCCTCGTGCCTAATGTGCTTAATAGGGTAAGGTCGACTCTACCCTAGGCGAGTCTAACATGGATGCATGAGGTTGGGGCTCACTAATGCAACTAGACTCGATAAGGCTTCGGCTCCCAAGCCTTCAGACCTAAAGGCAAAGGGTCATCACTCCCAAGGCCTTCGATCGATGGCTCGAGTGATCCCTTAGGTAGCGCTATGGGCGCAGTGCACACCAGCCGCCTACCCAAGGCAATCGATCCTAATCCTACAAGGCGGTGTGGGGTAGCGCCCACGAAAAATAAAATAAAGTGGGATAACAATAAGTAAACGTGCACGTATGAAGTGTTCCCTATTTTGAGGGAAGGGGTTGAGAACCACACAAGGCTCTAAAGGTGACACCCCCCCCCAAATGCAATGCAAGCGCGAGATAAGTAAGTAAACATACATCCAATCAACCAATCATACATTCGTGAGCGAAGGAGTAATTTGAGACGCGAGTGATGCAAAATCCTAAAAAGGGAAAAGTGCAACCCTAAAACACCCAAATGTGATATATGAAAAGATTAAAAGAAGAAAAAAATTGATTAAATCAAATTTGCTCGGACTCTCGAATGTCCCCAGTGGAGTCGCCAACTGTCGCGCCCCATTTTTGATAAGAAAAATAAATGGTTTGAAAATGTGTTTTTTGATTGGAAGATGAATCGTGATTTAAAGAAAAATGGGTCTAAATGGGGTTTTGAGAATGCGACGATTTGACCCAAAATTATAGTTTAAAAAGGGTTTTTGAAATCAAAATTGGAGTCGCCACTTGGTAATGAGTTAAGGTGTACCAAGTCACCTAAAATGAATTTTTTAAAGGAAAAATAGGAAAAAGTAATAAGAAACCCCTTTTAAACGACTCCTAGTCCACGTAAACCAAAGAAAAAGGTTCGGGAGTCACATTTGACGAAGGGGAAGGCAAGGATAAAAATCCAAGGCACCCCTTCGACCTAGCCAAGGCTAGTTGCATGATTTAATCAAAGATTTTCTTGTTTTAACCAAAGAATTTATTACATTTGGGTGCAATACATGAATGCAAAAGAAAGAAAAAATGCAAACCTAAATTCTAAAATGTCTCTTGTAAGGTTTTTGGTCCCAACCACATGAATTGTGGCGGCCAATAAAGGAAAACCTTATAGAGGTCGATTAATGCAAATGATAGCTAAAGTGTAAGTGTGCAAGTGTACAAAAAGATGTACGTGTGAAATTGTATGAAAAAATCCAAGTGTTTGTGTGCCAGTGTATGAAAAGGTGCATGTGTGAAATTGTATGAAAAATCCAAGTGTTTGTGTGCAAGTGTATGAAATATAGTGATAAGTGCATATAGGTGTAATTAAGTGCAATTTTGTGAAGTAGAAATCAAATTGAACAATAAGAAAAGGAAAAGTGATGAGGAAATGTGAATTAAAAAAATGAGTAAGTGATAAATGAGAATGAATGAACCTAAAGGAATGCATCAGGTCGGGTATGGGAATGACTCCTAACTTTTTCGACTTCGATTTTCCCTTTGATTAGAAAGCAAAACTAGCGTGCTAAGGCTATCGAGTAGCCACACTCGCTCGTTTCCCTTATCAGAAGGGGACACTCAAGCAAAATGAACCCTATAGCCAGTATGGGATGCAAAACCTAAAATGAGGGGAAAAGGGGTTCGAAGATCATGCCAAATGATAAAACTAAGGAAAATGCGTGATATGTAGTGAACAAGCTAATGATGTACTAACGAGGGAAAAACCCTAAGGGTCTAGCGTTGGACTAGCCCATTCTATGAATTCCGACTAGCGTTGGACTAGTGGAAACGATAAAAGAAGCCACAACTAGCGTTGGACTAGTGTGGTGACGTACATTCATCCATTCCATTCATCCACACTATGGAAAGCAAGTAGACATACCAAATACTCATAAACACGTAGCACATAACATTTAGCATGCTCGACTAGATGCAAGGCCCTAATAAAGCAAGTAACAAGTAACACATAGGCATGCAACCAAGCTAATGAACTTATTACATTCACTAACTAAAACAAAAGGGGAAGGGGAAAATGGACCAAATTGCTCGCCACATCCCTATCTATTACAAGCCAAGAGGTGTACACATACCCCATTTAAAAGAATAATTTTAATAAAAGCAAGAATGAATGAAATAGTGGAACTAAAGAATGGCAATGAAAGCAAATTAGACATGCGATTCACACTTAGCACATTGGATCACATAGGAGAGACAAAAGGGATAAAAGAAATTATACCTCCCTTGAAATGAAGCTCTAATGGAGTGAAATCAACTTATTTACCTTCCAAAATAATAAAGGAGTCAAGGTGCCAATTTATTTGACAAATAATCACAAAGGATAAAAATAAACATGAATTTGAATCAATTAAATCATGTCAACAATCCACATTTGAGAAGTCAAGAGAAGAAAGGGCTTGATTGCAAAGATTGGCAAAATTTTGGGGTCAAAATTAAAGAAAAATAAAGTACAGAGGCCTATTTCGCAATTAAATTAGGGACCCAATTGAAAAAGGTTGAAAATGTCCAGGGCCACAGTACAGTTAAGGAGAAATTCAGGGACTGATTTGCAACTTTGGTTTCTGGTTGCTAATGGGTCAGGCCAGTAGGCCAGTTACTTATTTGTTTGGGCCTAAGACTCTCTCTAGCCCAACCGAAATTCAGAGCAAAAAGAATGGACCATTCTATCATTTAAGACCCCAAAATTAACCAACAAACGATGGGCTTCTACTCTCTAGCCCAAACCAAAAACCCAAACCACATAAACAAAAATCACTTTCTTAGACCCAAAGAAAAGATAACCTCTTAGCCCACATCACTTGTTTCATTAAACCCAACATGATAAAATCAACTGAAATTATTAAATCATAATCATAACCTAAAATCAAGAATTAATTTACCCAAAAAAATTACTTAAAAATGAAAAGATAATACAAATCTAAGAGGGCGAAATAAGTCAACTTCTCCAATTTCCAGTCCTATCAGAATTTAGGCAAAAGCCAAGGGACAAAAGTTAATATATACAAAACATGAAGAGACCTAAGCTCTAGGGTCAATTTGAAACTAATTCAGGATCTTCTTGCAAGGGAAAGCAAATCATTCGGGCTGTGATGAAATACTTAAAAGTCAGGGGACTGGAACTATAAGATCAGACAAATAATCATCTTTTCCAAAAACAATCTAAATGTCGGCCTCCATTTCAGCTTCCTTTCACGGACAAAAGCAAAAATTGCATAGATGAGGAAAAGGATACTGCAATGGTTTACACATGTGATTCAAAGCCCTTTGCAAAATCATGCAATCCCAGGTTTCGAACAAGAGATCAGCAAGCTAACATCATTTCCATTTCGGCTTTCTTTTCAATCAAAGCAATATCAACAATTCAGTCTCAAACCTAGCCTTTTCCCCCCCTCATAGCGGTAGCTTGAATTGATACATAGGGAAAAATAAAGAAAACAGAAATGGCGCCATAACAAGTGTGAGAACCCGTTTTGCCCTAATATTTTTCCTAGGGTTTATTTCCCCCTTAATTGCATGTTTTCTGCATTTTCGGGCCTAGGAATATTTTTCTGGTAGATTTTATGAGTAATTATAGTTTTTAAATGATTTTTCTAGTATTGGTGAGTTTTTAGAAAATTAAAAATATATTTTGGACGTGGGACCCACTAGTGCGAAAAGTACGGAAAAATTCGGCCAATAAGGTTAAGTTTCGGATACTGGTGGAAATTTATCGGGTGTTAAGAGATAAGTAGAGGGTGACATGGCATTGATGTGAGAGGAACCAAGTGATAGGAAGGCATTAAATGAAGTGCCAAGTGGCACTATGTGATTGGTCCACTTGTTGGACATTTTTGACTTTTCTTACCATGGATTAAATATCTCAAAAATTGACTAAAAATTCATTCTTTCTTACCTCTTGTTGGCCGATTCTCCCTCTTGGACAAGGAAGAAAAACTTCTTCAATTTACAAGCTTCAAACTATCTCAATCTTCCATTCCAACCAATTAAACTTAGATTTGCTCCATAAAATTCTTCCTTCTAGTGCTAGTAAGTTGTTTGGTGAACTTTGTTTGAAGAACTAAGGTGCACAACATCTTCCTCTCTCTTGATTTCTTGGTAAGTGTTGCTTGAACACCCTACTACCTCTAATAATGGTTATATGATGCTTAGAAGTGGCTTGAGTGTTTGAAAATGTGATTTATCTCTTGATTTGGCTTGTTTTGGTGAAGTTTTTATTTTATTGGGAATTTTTCTGGTTTAATATGATCTTGATGTTGGGGGCTTGTATGATGAATTGTAGTGGTTGGAAATGACTCTAGTGGATGTGAAATGTGGATAAATGCAACTAATTTTGGATTTGGTGTGAAAATTGAAAAGCTAGGGTTCTTAAATCCCCAATTCTGTCCGGTTTTGGATCATAGGGTTAGAGGCCGAATTTGACTTTGCTCAAAACATGAAAGTTGTAGGTATTGATGTGATTGAGATGCCTACAAAATTTCAGGTCATTTGGATTAATGTAGAATGAGTTATGACAAAATTACTGTAGCTGTTCTGCTTTGGACAGAATGCGAAAACTGCGATAGTAATTGGCTATTTTGACTGGAATTGGTTTGGATTTTTGAGTTGGTGTCTTCTGATGAAATGTAGCTGAATGTCTTAGCTAACATATGCCTTTGGAATTTTGGCATTTGGACTTGTATGGACTGAGATATACCAATTACAGTTTTCTGTGTTTTGCAAACCTGTTTTGGGAATTCTGGGTTAGTATTTGGAATTTTCGACCTAGTTAAGCTAGGAACTGGATTGAGTGACCTTCTACATTGTTGTAGCCCTGTTTCATAGCTTCGAAACAGTGGGTCTTGCACCCCCATCCGATAACCGTAGAGAATTTTACACCATTACCGCATAATAAGGGCAAAACAGTTTTCTATTTGGGGCCAAGACTAAGGCCATTTTCTAATTTCTGGTTTGCTATTAGGCTCACTTATGCATATGAGGCCTTATTGGGGTTGTGGTTGGCATTGGTTTATGACTCGTTATCGAGTCTCTTTTAGGGCTTGCTTTCATTTCGGTTGTTTCCTAGTTAACTTTTGTACTTGTACCACTTTGAGCCTAGTGAACGGCTTTTGGGAAATGAGATGAATTTTGTGTGAGATGTTGGGACTGATTTGAGGATAGAATGAAGCCTTAATGGCTGGAAAAGTAAGAGATTTAGGGGAAGTGCTGCCCGATTTTCTAGGCCGTTTGGTTCCTTTAAGTTGGGTTTGCCTTTTGGTAGAATGAAAGGCTTTTGGGTTGTTTGCGCCTAGGTCTTCATGCTACCTTTTCGTTTCCAAGAAAATCATGTTTTGCACCTTTGCATTAGTAATTATTTGGCGAGGTATACGACTAGTAGTCGAGCCTCACATGTGCATTCTGTTTACTCGAATCTGGAAGTAAAACCTTCAATTGGTTTATTTTGATTATTTTAGGGTTTCTTGGCGATTAAGGCCAATCTGAAGTGAAAACTTTTGAAGTTGAGCCGGTGAGTGTACCACTCCCCTTCATTGTTGTTTAACTTGATTTTGCTCTGCAATCTGTTTATTTGTTCGAGACGAGGGTGTACTTTATCACACTCGTTCTCTAGTCTGATCATATGCCAATTTACTATGCAAAATTTGAATCTGTTATCTATGTCTGCATCTGTTCGGATTTCTATGACCTATGAGCTCAATCCTGTGGCTAAGTTATTCGAGTCGGGCCGGCAAGGGCCTGGACGATTAGATAACGAACCACGGTAGTCTGTTCGGGGATTTTGGGTATTGAGACCCTTGATTCCGGGTATACTCGAGTATTACCATTTCTGTTCGGTTACGGTGAGCGGGCCCGGTAAAGGGGTGTTTGGTGGACGGAATTCGGTGTAAAGAGGGGTCTACGGACGTTTGGTTCTATATACGTTGACGGAGAGTCAACCGGTCTGGATCAAGTACTGCGCTGGAAATTTGGCTCCTGAGAGCCACCCGTATCCTTCTGATTTGAATCATTGGTTCCTTTGCTTTACATCTAGCATGTGTATCTGATTTTGTAAAATGTGAAATGCCATGATTTTTTTGCTATATGTTTGGTACCTCATTGAGCGCAAGCTCACCCCTTTCTGTTCCTTTTGTTTTCCTTACAGGAAAATAAACCCCTTTTGGTCTGGATTTGACAAATGGCTGCCAAATTGAGCTAGTCGAACGTATCTTTTGTATAGCTCATGTATTAAAACCCTAAGTGTACTTTTGGGGGCGTTTTCTCTTTTGATTTGGCAAACCATGTGTATATATTAACTTTTGAAAACTTTTGTATGTCATTTTGATTTGTAAACGCTAAAGTTCAGATGTGAATATTTGTTAGCTATTTCGGTTGGGTTCTGACGGGTCGGTTACTATTCATGGCCGACTCCGGATTTCATTTTTTTATTTTGGGTTATTTTACCATTTTGACTTGTTTACGCTCGTTCGTAAGTTCCGGATCGCTATAGATAGTTCTGGTCTGCATCGTTAGTCCTGGCGAGAGTTGGGCAGGCAGTCCGCTCACCCCTTTGGTTCGCCTTAGGGGAAAGTGGGGCTGTCACAACAAGCAGGCGAGAAAACCTAAAACTCTACATTTTACCATTGCACTTGCTGACCATGTCATTTTCCTTTCATGCAAGAAGCAGACAAGTTATCGGTTAAACATAATTTTCGGTTGGGCATTTCATCGAACAGGTTGTAGGCATCAAAATCCTACCAGATTTCTGCTCAAATTGAAGCATAACTAACCCAGAAATTTGTCAAAAACCAAGGAAATCGGTCCAAAACTTTATCAGCAACCCAAGAAAATTAAATCTAATCAATACATGTATGTTCGACAAATTCAGACAATTTAACAGGAAAAATTGCACTAAAGCAAAACCACGGGGAATCTGTATCAAAACTTCAAAAGGAAAACGGAAATCTTAAAGAACAAAGGCAGCTTACAGTGCTCTGCTTGGCAAACTTTCGCTGATAATGAAGACGGTGGTTCCAGCGGTGGTGGCGGCTCTGGTTCTTGAGCAGACGGCTGGTGGCGATGGCGGACAGCAGCGGCAGCAGACGCGAACTGGTGGATTCCGTTCAGCAATCTCTTTTTCCAGATTTCTTTCTTCCTTGCTCAGACCCCTTTTCTTCCCCTCTGTTTTTCAGCCTTTCTTTGGTTCTGTTTTTCTTTTTGCTCTGTTCCTCGAGCCCCCAAACCCCTCTCGGCCCTCCTCGGCCTTTCCGTTTCAGCCGTCGCTCCTTCCCCATTTCTTCCGCTGCCTTGCCCTGTTTTTTTCCTTTTTGTTTTGGCCGAAGCCCCTTTCTCTGTTTTTCATCGTCAAGAGCTCTCTCGACTCTCTCTATCCCCTCTTCTTGTTTGCCATAAAAATCAGATTCCCTCTACTTGTTTTTTTTTCCAGATTTTTGCCTTTGCTCTTGCTCTCTTTTTGCCGAAGCCTCCTTCTCTCACGGCGTCCTTTTTTCTCTGCTTTGATCACTGAAACATCCCCTTTTCCTTCACTTGTTAGTTTCCCCGCAGCTATCTCACGCCGCCGCCCCTCTTTTCATTTTTCTTTTTCTCTGCTCCTTGAGCCGCAATCTCTCTCGGCCCCCCTCTTTTTTCTTTCTGTTTTCTCTTACCCTCAGATCAAGTCCTCCCCCAATTGCCTTGTTTTTATTTTTTAGCCCTCACAAAATTCTACCTTGACCCCCAAAAATTCCTTAACTTCCCAAATGTCCCTAACACCTCACCCCTTAGGTGCTTAGTTGTCTAAAATATAGAAAAGACACTTGTCCAAGTGCATGCAGTCCCACTTGTCATTTTCACCTTTTTCCCTTTTTCCTTTTTTTTTTTCATTTTTCAATTTTCATTTTTTCATTTTCATTTTTAAATAATGAAACTAAATCTAAAACAACTAAAACATATTTTTTGAACGCTTTTCTTTTTCCTTGAGAAATTCTACGCTAAAATGGCTAAAATAACTAAAACTAAAAGTAAATAAAACTAATTGTGACATAAAAATAGAACAAATAAAAAATGAATAGTAAATAAATAAATAATAAAACACCAAAAATTTGGTGTCTACATAAATCCTTCAAAATTTCACATATATGAAGTTCTAAACTAAACTACATCTATCTTGCACCAAAACTGGAAATTTCAATCTAACTTAACAAAAATATGAAATTTTCATAAACATGCTTCCTTTAGTTTCTATTACGTCATATATCAGATAAACTTCAAGTTAAAAGAAGCAAGAGAAGTTGCCTAGCAAATTACCTCAATATCTTAGGATGTAAAGCAAGTCAAGTCTTTCTTCCTCAAAGAATTTTACCAAAAGCTTCCTTCTGCACTTGTTTCAAAGATCTACAGAGTAGATTAGGATTTCTCGTTGGTTTTCTCACTAATTAAGCAAGAATCAAGCTGGAACTTGAGGTGTTTTTTCTCTCCCTTTACTCTCTCTATTTTTAGCCAATACAAGAAAAAATTGAAGGAGTTTTGGCACTAAATTGGAAGATAAATATAAGACTTATCTTGGTCAAAGAATGCTTGGATCATTGACACTTGGTAGAGCTTGGTTCAAGCTATCTCTTTGTCTCTTGACTTGTCTCTAATCACCAAGATCTTTAATGCTCCTCCAATTAACTCTTAACACTTCTTGTCACATAATCCCCTTTGCACAAAACTCCTTTATATCGACCCAATTTATTGCACACATCTCACTAGTTGGTAACACTAGCATTAGCGCTATGAAATTTAACATGTACCAAATGATAAAACAACTAAGAAATTAAGGCAAGTAAATTCAGAGAAAAGAAAATATAAATTAACTTATTAAAAATATAAAATTATAAAATAACTTTCGAGTCCTCATGCGAGGACCCGAAAAAATTTCTTATTTTTATCGAATATTATTGATTTATTTAAATATTTATTCACCTAATTCCTCCAAATGATTTATTTGAACCATTTTAAATCCATTCATATGGAACAATGTCTTCCTTATATTTTTTAAAACGTCCTGTTAGCAAATTTAATTTTTGGAGGTTCGTTTAAGTGAGAAATAATGAGTACATGTGTTTCGAGGTGATATTCTATTCGAGAGTGTAATTATCTTGCGGAAATTAAGAATGATCAATAGTAGATTAAGAAAAGTTAATTGAGAAATTAAAGGTGAATAAGTTCTAATTAAGTGCTTACAGCTCGCGCGTTGATAGTTTTCCGAAAGATGCGCTGGTGCAAATTTATTGGAGATTGAAGGAAGTAATACTAGACTCATGTAAGGACTCACAAATTTTCCTATTTTTAAAACCCTATTACTAGCCCATTAAAATATTTAAATGCCCGTTCACTCCAAATATTTTATTCTAACCTTTTTAGACCTAATTACATGGAACTATGGCTTACTTATATTTTTAAAGTGAATTATTTCAAAAATTAATTTTTGGGAAGCTCGTTTAGTTAGGATAGTGAATACGCGTTTGGATACAATAGCCGATTTGAGGATACAATAAACTTGAAAAATTGGAGACTTGTACATTAGTCTTGAAATAGGTATTTTTATGTTTAAATGTTCAATTATTAGTCAGTGATACTATCGTTATAAAAATTTCTTGAAAATTCCACTTTATCGCGTACAATTCGGAAATACGCGTTTTCACGTGCGCGATTAATTGAGGGACTTTAGACCCTTATTTTTAGACCATTAAGAGTGATTAATAATAGTATGAATGGAAGTACATTAGAGGTTTAGTGCACAAGTGAAACAAACCCGAGAGGAATTGGGCACGAAACGCGCCCGAACGCGCACTATTCGTAGTTGACTTTTGGGACACTCTTAGCCATACACTTAAGCTTCACAAGGAAGCTTTATTTCAGCACAACTCTCTCTCTCTCCTTGCTCAAAGCAGCCGTGCACCATAGGAGGAAAAAAAGAAACCAAAGCTCTCCATTTTCTTGCTCATTTCTTGTCCAAATCATCTCAAAATCCACACATAACTTGCAAATCATTTGGTGATCAAGCTAAACTAGAAAAGGGGCTTCATCTGCACAGTTTTCTTGAGCTTCATTGGACCAAAATTTTCTGTCTTGATCATCTAAGAAGGTATACAATTATCAACCCCTTGATTCTTGGTTTATGGAAGTTATATTGCACTTGTGAGTTCATAATTTCTTATGGGTGGCTTTAAATTGTTGAAAAATTGGTGAGTGGGCTCTATGAACTCCCATTATGGCTTGATGGACTGATTTTGTGAGTTTTGATGTTAATAATGTTGGATTAGTGCTTAAATTAGTAGAAATGAGTGATATTATAGATGAAAACTCAAAGGAAGTGAAGGGGAGAATTTTTCCATTTCTGCCCCTGTGAATGCCGTGACCTTTAGAGCATTTTTCCCACGCCCATAATACACTTTCAAATTAACCCGAACTAACTTATACTCGAAAAATATTTTACAATCACTTATAAAATATCTAAAAAAAATTAAGGTAGTAAAATAAAATAAAGAAAATGCATGAAAAGAAATAGAATTAAATGATATAAAATAAGGAAATTTTACGGGTCCTCACACTCTCTCCCTCTTAAAGAAATTTCATTCTCGAAATTTTCTTACCACCGGAATCTTCAAAATCTTAGTTAAAAGGTGGAATACAAGGATCTTACCTTCCAAGTCTTCAAACGAGTCAGGGACTTGATGTGGCTTTAGGGAATACACCCGAGTCGACACCTTTGGTTTAGCCCCTTCCCCTTTCGACTGGTTAGAGTTAGGCCTGTCAATCGGGCCTAATGAGCCGGGCTTTGATGTGTTCAAGCTCAACTCATTTAATTTGAGACATTTTCGGGCTTCGGGCTATGAGATTCGGGTTCGTAAATGTGAAGCTCATACTCAGCTCACATAATATTCGGGTTGTGAGCCTTAATCGGGTTTAGCCCAAGCTCACTTATTACTCCTGAATTTTCTTAATATAATTACTATAACTATTAAGTTGTAAAACTAATTTAACATTTACAAGACTATAATATTAAAACTAAATATGAACAAATAATAGTTCTTAAAAAGTATATAAACCAAAATTTTTTCAACAATATTTATATGTAATCTGTTTAAAATGCATGAAAAATAGTAATAAAACATGCAATCATAAGCCAATACATCTTTAAAAGTTGAAACTTTTTTTTATAATCTTGTGATTTAAATCCAAATATGCTTGATGATTTTTGTGTTTGTAGACCAAAAAAAAAAAATCAACCAATAATATGCCAATACAAAAAGTTACTCAACCAATAAGAAAAATTAGAGATTTAGTTATGCATTACTAATATTGGCTCTCAAGAAAGCTCATGAAAGAGTCTTTAGATGTGTTTTTGTGTTTTGTAATTTATATATATATTTAGTATTTAGCAAAAATATATTTGGATATATAATTATACATAATATCAAAATATAAATATTATATATATAGGTAATTAAAGGGCCGGGCCTATATCGGGTATGAGCCTAATAAGGCCCAAGCTCGGCTCACATTTAATTCGGGCCTAATTTTTAGGCTCAAGCTCAGACCGGCTCACTAAATAATCGGGCTCATCGGCTTTCTGTCGGGCCGAACGAGCCGAGCTCGGGCTGGCCCAGCCCCATTGACAGTCCTAGTTAGAGTTGGTCTTGGTTGTTTGTTAGTTCCCACTCCCTTCTCGAGGTAGGTCTTGGCAATTAGCGATTTGATGATCTGCACTCCCACAACGTAGGCATTTACTTTCTTTCTTCCAGTAAACATCCTCCGTGTGATTCGGCTTCCCACAGTACCCGTAGGGACCACGGGACGCAGAGGCCGAGCCTCCCTGTGAGGCACCTCCTGATATCATCGAAAATCTTGCTCCTCCATTTCCTTTTCCAAACTTGGGAGGTGTGCTCATACCCTCTTGTCCTACGTCACTTTCAGGGATAGCCCTTTTCTTCGCCTGGAAGGTTCTAACTTGTAACCTCGCGCTTTCAACTCATTGAGCTTTCTCCACTGCATCACTAAAGACACTAGGTTGGGCTACAGCCAGGTCCTTCTGAATTTCAGCATTTAGTCCCTGGACAAAACGCCTTATCCTCCTTTACTCCGTCACAATTAGTTCGGGGGCAAACTTAGACAACCTAGTGAACTGGTTCTCATATTCGGCGACAGTTTGAGCTCCCTGGCGAAACCTAATGAACTCATCTTCTTTCTTTTCTTGAATTAGGGGTGGGAAATACTTCACGCTGAACTCTATCATGAAGTTCGTCCACGTTCTCGGTGTTTGTGCTCTTTCCCATTTCAATCTTATTACATTCCACCAAGAACGGGCTGCTCCCTCCAATTGGAAGACAACAAATGTCACCTGTCTTTCCTCAATATAGTGCAACGCAACAAAAATATCAATCATCTTCTCCAGCGACCTCTCGGCCACGTCAAGGTCCGGTCCTCCAAGGAATTTCGGTGGCGAGAACTTTTGAAATCGTTCGAGGGCTCTATCCTCACCCTCTATATGATTACCAGGGTTCCCCGGCTGATTAAAAGGATTTTGGCCCTGATGTTCTATTACATGAGCCAAAAGGTCGATCATACATTGGATAGCGGCAGCTACCTAAACATTAGGATCCACTCCAGGTTCAGGAATAGGTCCAGATATTGGTTCCTGATTTTCTCCTTCATTTGAGAGTCCATGCCCCCGGCCTCGTCCACTACGAGTACCCTCCATTTGGCTTAACGAGTCTAGGGTTGAAGCACGAATACAATATTAAAACAAAAGTATGCAGGTACAATTGATAAAAGTAGGCAATATACATATAGCACATCTTTAGCAGACAGATCACATAGTAGCAGTTAGTTAGATATAAGCAAAGGAATCGCATGAAAGTATCGGGTCATCCAAAGTACTATATACTAACTAGGCCAATGGTACAAAAGCAACTAACTAACAGCTTTCCCTCTCTAGGCTCCATCCATAATCTTACGAGAATAACATAATTTATATCTTAGGCACAGTTAATCATCCTTAGTGATACCCTAACACATCGCATGACGTTCCATAGAATCAAATTTCTAGTTTGCCCAAGTCATTTCTAACCTAAGTTCTTATCTATTTAGTAGTCGGGTGCAAGAATTTAAAAATAAGATAATTCACAATTCGGGCTAGCCAGTCCCAAAAGTAATTCATCTACAATCGAGATTCTTATCTAACATACAAATCTATTACCTCCAAGTACCATGATAAAGGTTTGAAACCTATAACATTTCACGATCCATAGCTTATGCTCAAAAGAGCATTTAGACATTTATACGCATTCACGAAATCAGGACTATAACACCACTTGACCCAAGCTCACTTCGCGCAAAGACCACGCGAAGCAGTTTCGATACCACCTGTAACAGCCCCACCTCCCCTTCGGGCGAATCAAAGGGTTCGACAGACTACCTGCCCAACTCTCGTCGGGACTACGGAGTCAAATCACTTAAAACTCTACAAAACGCGCAATAGAACCCATAGAACGTACATTCACTAACAAATACATGTAGGAAACATGAATAAATACTTTTATACATATGTTAGAACTTTACAAGCCAAAGTGTGATGCTTGATCAAAATACAATTAGGGTTTTCAACTACAAAAGAGCTATACAAAAGAATATCTAGACTAGCTCAACTCATTCTTCAAAACATTGCAGTTCCAAAAGATTATTCCCTGTAAGGAAAACAAGGATAACGGAACGGGGTGAGCTAGAAGCTCAATGAGGTACCAAAAGTATAAACAGTAAAAAAAAAATTCATGAGAATTCACTTTTAAGGCACATAGACACATCAAATAAGAGAAATGAATGAACACCACAAATTAAAGGATACAGGTGGCTCTCAGGAACCAAATCCCTGTTGCAATACTTGATCCAACCTTGTTGACCCTCCGTCAACGTTTAATGAAACCCACGTGTCCGTAGACCCTTCTTACGCCAAAATCCCATTTACCAAACATATCCCTTACCGGGCCCGAACGCTAAACAGGAACAGGAATGGTAATACTCGAGTATACCAGAATCAAGAGTCTCAATACCCAAAGATTCCCCAGGAACAGGCACCCATGGATTGTCAATTTCCTCGACCAAGCCCTTGCTGGCTCGATTTAATTAACTCCCCATGAGGTTGAACTCAGGTTTAACAGGAAGGTCATTGGATACACTTTCAAACGACATCATAACAGGTTCAAGTTCATAACAGGCAAAAGTAAAGATTCCAGTTTATACAATACAGGCAAGAGAACGAGTGTGATAAAGTACACTCTTGTCTCATTCAGAATAAACAGAGTTCATAGTTATTCATGTCTCAGATTTCAAGTATAGATGAACCAATTAAGCAACAATTCAGGGGAGTGGTACACTTACCAGTTTAAGCAAGGATACTTCAAAAGTTTCAACCAAAGTAGGACTCTAATCACCAAGAAATCCTAGAATAACCAAAGTAAACAATTATGGTTCCCACAGCTACAAATCCAGTAAACGAAATGCACAAATGAGGCCCGACTACAAGTCATATGCCTCTTCAAATAATTATGAATGCAAGGGTGCAGAACATGATTTTTGGAACAAAAAGATAACATGAAGACCTAGGGCTCGAACGACCCAAAAGCCCTTCTTATATACCCCTCACTCTACCAAAATGCAACTCAAACTTAAAGGAACCAAATGGCCTAGAAAATTGGACAGCATTTCCCCTAAATTTCCTTACTTTTCCATCCTACAATCAACACCAACTCATCTCAAATCAACCACAATTTCACATACAAATCATAAGCTATAAAACACACCTAATTAGGGCCATAATACCCTTCAATTTGAGCCAATTGATAGCTCCAAAACCAATCACAATTAAACCCCACATCCATCAAAGATAGTTTTCTTGCTCAAATCCAAGCCCTAGGTTACAAATATCATGTCAAGCAAAAGAAATTTTATAATTATCAAGTTCCACGCATCTTTCGGCATGATAACTACAACTGATGCTAAACTTATCGGATTGAGATGAATCTTATGGAGTTTCAAAACTAAGACATATACCTACATTTCTTATGAAGACTTCCAGAGCCAAATCATGCATTTTCATTGTCAAAAATCGAAATCTCAGTGAAAATAGCAAACTGTCCGTGAAACAGGGCTTGTGGGCAGTCAAGGGTATTTTGGTCATTTCACAAGTTACAGTGCTCCGGTTGAGCTGAAATTTTACCAGTTTCTAGCTAACTCAAATACCTACAACTTTCATGTTTTAAGCAAGGGCTGATTCGCTCTCTCTCAAGGACGAACATGCAGTACAAAAATAGGGCAGATTTCTACCAAATGGAAACCCGTAGCTGGAATTTGTGCACATAAGCTGGAAAATTTCTTTAGGCAAATTAAACTAACCTATAAACGTCAATATATCCCATAACAAAGCTATCAAACCATAGCCAATCATTAAGCTTCATAGAAAGGCAGAAAAAAATTCACCATAAAACTGAAAATTCCATAATACTACTTTAAACTATGAAATATGCTCATAAACCTACCAAATCTACAACTTTAAACCACTAATTTGCAACCAATAGAAGCAAAGGGAAATTTTCTTAATAAGTTACCTTGAAACCTCAAGAAAATGGTAGCTTAGTACCTTTCCTCCCAAATTGACTCCACAAACACCTTGGAAACTACCTTAACTAGCACTTTTATGGAGTAGTTTGCAATTTAATCGGTTGAAACTCAAGATTTTGACAAGAAATTGAAGTGGAAGATGAAGAACTCTCTTGGTTTTTCTCTCAATATTTTCAGCCAAAGAAGACAAGAAAGTGAAGGAATTTTGGTCAAAAATCTGATTTTTGTATAGTTAATAACCTTGGTCAAAAGTCCAACTTCCAATGATTTTGTGACAAATGGCACCTCAGGGTTCAAATCTCATCCTTTTGTCTACCAATGGTTAACTTATCTAGCTAACCTCTAATTATCTTCTAGCACCTTGTACAGTGATTTCCCTTTATACAAAACTTCAACTAATCGTCAAAAATTTAGCGCACTTAACATACTAGCAGGTTCCACGCCCATAATACACTTCCAAATTAACCCGAACTAACTTATACTCGAAAAATGTTTTACGAACTATATTCACTTATAAAATGTCTAAAAAAATTAAGGTAGTAAAATAAAATAAAGAAAATGCATGAAAAGAAATAGAATTAAATGATATAAAATAAGAAAATTTTACGGGTCCTCACAAATTTACTATTTATAGTGTTTATAAGCAATAAGCTAACACAATTTTCAACTAACAATTATGCTAAAAAATCTCAACAAACCATAATCTAAATCTTAGAAAGAATATTAGTTAACTACTCAACATAATTTTCTATAAGCAAAGATCCTAACAACAACATTTATTTAGCAATTAACCAACTTATTCAACTACCGAATAAGTATAAAAAAATCTACAAATAAGTTGCATATTCCAACATTTCTTCTTGCTACTTTTGATGTAGATTTTGAATTGCCTTATCAAATCATTAGGCCTTGTTTGGGATAAGGCTTCATTCTAGATTTATTATGTTGCTATTCTTGGCCTGCATACCATAACTAGGCAACTATTCAACAAGTCTAATGATACAATTGTGGATGTTTTAGAATTTTATTTGAATGATGGTTTGAGTTAAATCATTTGAAGTATTATTGTTAATTTTATGAAATTTTAGTAAAGCACTTGAGCCTTACATGTTGGGATAATACCTAATACATGGCGTGTCATGTCCCGATTTCAATCTGTTACATGAACTGTCAAGGGCTCTTCATCTCAGACTAGGAATTGTTCGCTAATAGCACAACAAGAGGAATTGTACAAGTTTTGCTGTCAATCAATCCCTATTTTTCAAAAATTTGTGAATGCTATGATAAAGATCAGGTAGCTGAACGTATTGATTTGGAGACGAGAAGAAATTTGTGCCAATTGCTCACTTAGGAACTCAAATAACTCATTCTTCTCGACCATGGTGGAAAGAAGAAAATCTTTTAATTAATTTCACTTATCTATGTTACAAGTTGCATTATCCAAGTGCCGTTTCCCATAAATGATCATGTAGGTGAATAAACTGTGTATCATAAATGAATTAATCAACATGAAGGGAGAATAGGAAGCTGATGCCTATAGGGAGAGGCAGATTTCAGAGAGACATGCTATCTCTTTCGAGCAAACACACAATTGAACAGTCTCACAAACTAACTTGCCAGACACTATAGATGCAAACTTTATGGCCATCTAACATATAAGACTATTATCAATCAAAAAATTTGCTCAAAAATGGAGAGATTTAGGTGTAGGAATATTTCCAGATATTAAACATTTCAACTATGTATGGGGTCCAATTCCACCTCGTAATATTAGACAAAACACCAAAAATAGAAGACATAGGTCACATCTTGAACCTAGTCATAAAAGTCCTTAGAATAAAAACAATTCTTAGAATTAACCTCTCTCTAAGTTAGAGCCTTTCTCCTCCATATAGGAATATAAACCCAGTATATACACTTCCAAAATTCAATATTTCAACCTTAATCTCTGCAAACACCAACTTCCAGACCTCAATTTTCAAAGGTCATAGACTACTATCCAACACGAAGTACGTACAAGATCCAATAAACACAATGTAATAGCTTTGAACCCAAATCATATGTTAAGAGTTAGTATTCAATACAGAGGCATTTATAGCTTGGAGGCATGAAGCATACTTTTCAACAGAACATCCATTAAAGCTTATTCACACCTAGTTCTATCTTTCTTTTAATCCTTTCTCTATAGCATTTACTGCAAATCTGTTTTGCTTTGTCTTTATCATCTATAAATTAAATTAAAGGTCTCCTTCATCTATAGAAATAGTATGAGGGACACATAAAACACTCACAACACGGCTAATGAAATTACAGCAGCTTTCTAAAGGTTCAATTTAACAGAAATTGAAAAATGGGGAATAGATCTAAGCTTGGAAGACATAGAGAAAGGTATAGATGAGTGCAAATCAAGCTTACTAGGCAAAATAATTGGAAAGAAGGTGGAAAACTTTATTGGTGTTAAAAACTTCACTTCATATGTGTAGGGATATCCAAGAAATCTGAGGGTAACTGAGTTGAAAGCCAACTTGTATCAGTTTCATTTTGAGAAGGGCCAGTATAAAGAGAAAGCATTGGTTGGAGGGCCGTGGATTTTAGATAATTAGAACTTGTTAATGAGACAATGAGAAGCAGAGTTGGAGAATGACCCCAATGCTTTTAACATGGTGCATCTATGGATTCAAGTCTAGAACATGCCAGTCCACTGGTTATGCAAGGCAGTGAGCTTCAAGTTAGGAGAAGTATTCAATTCGATGAAGGATGTAATCATACCATCAGGGGAAGGTAAAGAGGGAAGACACATGAAAATCCTAGCAAAAATAGACACATCTAAGCTACTGGCCAAAGGAACAAAAGAGAAGTTAAATGGGCCATGGGGATAAATATGAGAAATGCCCAGACTTTTGCAACAAATGTGAAAGAATTGGCCATGGGGATAAATTGTGCAAATTTGAAATAGCTGGCAAAAGCAACAAAGAGAAGAGCAATTTGGACCTTGGATAAAAGCTGGGAGCATAATGGCATCACCACTGAGACCTAAGAGCAAACTCTAGCAAAATAACAAAAGCAAAGAGGTGGTGCTGAATTTGGAGAAAGGGAAAGATAATAATAATTCTTATGAGCCGATTAGAAGAAAGGACAATGGAACAAAGGAAACAGGCACAACATGCCCAAAAGGCCCTGCGGATGACAAGAAAAGAAATCAGGAGGCAAAAGAACACAAAGAGGAAGCACAAAAGATAAGAGAGGAACAAGTAATCCAGCTAATGGAGGTGGAAAGATACATAGCCACCACCCCTGAGATGGACTGGAAGATCAAGAGATCAGAAGGACATGGGAAACCAGAAGGGAAAAGGGATGATTCGGAAGCAATAACCAGCAATGTGGAAGCGTCACAGGAAAGGAGCATGGATGACTAGACACAGCAAATGATTATAATTCCTAAAACTAAAGGAGATCAATTAGGAGTAAAGATAGGTGGAAACAAGGTAAACATGCAGAGCCAAGGGAAGAATAAGGTGACAAGGAGAGGCACAAGAATAAAGCAATTGTTAAATCAAATGAGAGAGCTGTTAGTAGACATTAACGTACGGAAAACTCAACAAATCAACTTGTAAAAAGGAAAGCAAATTTGGAAGAGGAAGATATGGAAATGGCCGATGAAAAATCAGAAGTGAAAAGAAGCAAAATGCTAAATCTATATGAGAGACAAAGATATCATCAAGGGAAACTAGAGGTTAATCCCCAAATGCCTCCATAGTTAAAACGAGGTCAGTGGTGTGGAACTACTAAGATGTAGGAGGCCCCTTGGTAGTTCCCCAACTTGAGGAGGTAATAAATCCACTCTCCTGAATTAATTTTCTTGTATGAGACTAAAATCCAAAATTTTTTTTTATGGAAGTTGTTAAGAGAAGAATAAAATATGACCACTGCCATGTAGCCAACTCTATAGGTAAATCGGGTGACCTTATAGTGTTCTGGAATAGTCAACTCAATGTGGTAAGTGTGACAAATGATGGTTTCTTCATTGAAATCAAAATAGATGATAAAAAAAAAACCAACGCAAATGGTGCTTCATAGAGTTGTATGCCAGTGTTGATGACAAAGTAAGAAAAGAGCAGTTGAATAAAATCCAACAGGAGAAAGAAAAAGGGGGTGACTGTGGTCATTGCTGGTGACTTGAATGACATAGAATCAAATGAGGAAAAATAAGGAAAGAGAGATAGACCAGATAGCAGCTTCAGAGAATTCAGGAATTTCATCAAAGAAAATAATCTGGTGGATTTATGATATGAAGGAATGCCCTGGACATGGAGCAATATATGTGAAGGAACAGGTGAAGTAAAATAGAGATTGGATAGGATTTTAAGTAGCAATGAATACAGCAAGCAGTTTCCAAATGCTTAGTGTCTACACAGATGCAAAGAAGCCTCAGACCACTGTATGTTGATGCACAACACAGACTCAAGGAACAGGACCAACAGAAGAAGATTCTGCTTTGAGGAGCCAAGAGAAATCATTAATAAGGCATGGTCAGGATCTCAACAAGGATAGAAAATGTATAAGGTAACCAGGAAGATAAGAGCTTGTAGAATGGCGTTGCTGGAGTGGGAGAAAAAGAAGAAAAACAACTCAGGCCAAAGGATAAAGCAATTGAAGCACCAACTTGAAGAAGCCAAAACTCCTGGATATCCTGGAGCCAGGGGGACTGTTGCATAACTCAAGGAACAACTGAGTAAGGCCTACAAATATGAGGAAATATATTGGTCTTAAAAAGCAAGGATCAAGTGGTTAAAGGAAGGGGATAGGAACATTGCCTTTTTCCATGCATTAGTAGGAGCAAGAAGGAGGAGAAACAGAATTTCATGCATCCAAAAGAAAGATGGAGACTGGTGTACTAATGACAAGGAAATGTCTGACGAGATACTTAGTTTCTTTCAGAACATTTTTACCTCTTCATAGCCTAGCAATTTTGATGAGATTCTAAGTGCTGTCTCGTGTAAAATTTCCAGTCAAATGAATGAAAACTTGATTAAACCTGTGGAGGAAATGGAAATGAAATTTGTAGTGTTTTCAATGCATTCAAATAAGGCACCAGGCCCTGATGGTATGTCACCCCTTTTCTTTCAAAAATACTAGCATATCATTAAATTGGATGTTGTAAAAGCTATTAAAAGCTTCTTCCATATTGGCCATATGCTTAAAGCTGTAAATGAAAGACTAATCACCCTCATTCCTATGGTTGCTGCCCGTATTAACCTATCCCAATATAGGTTTATTAGCTTATTTAATGTCTTGTCTAAGATCATTTCCAAAATTCTAGCTACTAGGCTAAAAAAGGTCCTACCCATTTGTATCAATAACTCTCAGTCTGCATTTGTAACTAATAGACAAACTTTGAACAATGTAATGTTAGCTCATGAGCTTATGCATTTTCTCAGAAATAAGAGGAGAGGAAAGGATGGCTTCATGACTATTAAGCTAGACATGTCCAAAGCATATGATAGAGTAGAATGGAGTTTCTTAGGCAAATTGCTGTTTAAAATGGGCTTTTGCCCTCCCTAGATCAAGTGGGTGATGAATTGCATTTCTTCAATGGCATATTCCTTTAACTTGAATGGAGAAAATATGGGATACGTCCAACCTAGTAGGGGTATCAAACAAGGTGACACCCTATCCCCTTACTTGTTTCTAATTTTTCCTCAAGGTTTGTCCAGGGTGATAACTTCTACAGGTGGAAACAAGTCCATTACGGGAGTAAAGGTAGGTAGGAATTGTCCAGAAATGTCTCACTTATTTTTTGCAGATGATGCATTACTATGTTGCAAAGCCACACCTCAAGAAGCACAGGTGTCAAAAGACATTTTGGACAAGTATGCAAAAGGATTAGGCCAATTGGTGAACTTTGACAAATCTGCTATGTACTTTGGCAGAAATAAAGATCTGGATTGTAGAAGCAAAATCTGTGAACTATTGGGAAACATGAAGAAAGCATGCAGTAAGAGGCATTTGGGACTCCCTATGGTCAGTGGTAAGTCGAAGAACCAAGTTTTTGGATCCCTAAAAAGTTGTGTCACTAATAAACTGCAAGGATGGAAAGGAAAGCTACTAAATCAGGCAGGCAAGAAGGTGTTATTAAAAGCAGTGGTAATTCCAAATTATACAATGTCCTACTTCAGATTGCCAAAAGGAATATGCACGGACATATGCAAGAAAATTGCCAATTTCTAGTAGGAAGCAGATGATCAGAAAGAAAAGATTCATTAGATTAAATGGAGTAAAGCCACTGAGGTAAAAGGAAGAGAAGGGCTAGGCTTTGGAAAAGAATAGAAGATAGAAAATCAATGAAAATCTAGGAGATAGATGGGTTCCAAACACAAAGAAAGGCCAGATTGAACCAAACAGGAGTCAGCAAACAAATGTACATTAGGCAAGTCAATTGATGAAGGAAGGAAAATGGAACAAAGAGCTAATAGGAAAGTGTTTCAACAAGTAGGTTACAGACGATGTTTTTAGCATCCCTATCAGTTATTACAAAAGAAATGATAGATGGTTCTAGAAATTCTCCAAGACTGCAGAATATACAGTAAAATCTGGATATGTAGTAGCAAGGGAATTGGCATCAAGGAGTAATACAGCTGACCAAGATGGGGCCCAAACTAGTTACCAAGGAAGAAAAGAAAGTGTGTGAAAACAGCTATGGGGATCTAGAATAAAGCATAAACTAAAGCATTTCATGTGGAAGCGTTTTCAGAATTGTCTACCTGTAAATGAAGTGCTTAACAAGAGGACTGGGAAAGGAGAAATGTGCTGTCATGGATGTGGCGAAGGAATAGAAATGTTATAGCACATGTTTTTTTATTGTGAATATGCAAAAAATAAAAAAAAAAAATAAAAATTCTAGAAGCTAACTCCAGTAAATTGGGAAGGTTTAAATGATTTCCAGATCAATTTCTAGAGATGTAGGAGGGATTATGGCACGCAAAAAAAAGACCTGATGGCCAAAATCATATTGACCTGACAGTTAATATCCTATGGCAGATATGGAAGGATAGAGATAGAGTGACACACGGACAACAAGGGAAGAACTAAGTTGTGTTCAAAAAGCTCAAAAGGAATGGTGAGAGTTCAAGGAAGCTGAGGAAAAAGAAAAGAAAATGCATTGCTGAAACAACTCAACCTCATCAAACTAGGAACTGGAATCCTCCTTGAGGAAGATATAATTAAAGTCAATGATGATGGTGCTACATCTCTTCAAACGAACAAAACAGGAAAAGGAAAATGGGCCACAGATTTCAAAGGGAAATTGGTGAAGGCTTGGGCACTATAGGAACAAAAAAATGGTGAACCCCTCGCTAAAGAAGCACCAGCAATATGTGAAGCATTGCCGATGGGGAAGGAAGCAGGCTGGAGAAGAATTGAAATTCAGTCCAACAGCAAAGGTTTAATAGAGAGAATCCAACCAGTTAACAGCAAAGAGCAACATTTAGACAATACTGGAAGACATTCAGGAATTGAGAAAGCTATTTGACCAATGCACTTTCTCTTTTGTCCATAGATCAAGAAATGATATTTGTCATAGGCTAGCAAAATTTGCAACTAAACTAGTTAATGAATTAAAGTGGAACACTAGTTTTCCAGTGTGGATCAAAAATCTCGTACGAAAAAACTATAGGACAATTGTTCCTTTTTATAACTAAGACTTGTATTATCAAGTTTAATGACATAATACAATGCCATTTTGACAAAACAAAGCATAAGCCCTTAAATTCTTATCGAGACTCGTAATAATTGATTAAACTAAGCACATCCTATTGTCTCCTTCAAAAGTACTGTAGATTCAGAATGCACGATTTGAACGCTAAATTCCTTCATCTCATAGTTTCAAAAACAAAGAGGACACAATTTAATGCAACAAATTCAAAAATAACCCCTGCTACAATAACATTTTTGTTTTTCTTCTTGTCCAATCTTGGTAGCATCTCTAGCCTTCAACTGCAAAGAGCAGAGTAGAAAGAATTGTCAAATCAACCAGTAGACATGAAAACAAAATGCTAGTCATATATTCAAGAATAAACATAAACAAGGGAAGGTGGGAATAGGAGGCAAGAACAAAATTTTTTGTACCAAAGCTATCTTTCACTCTATTTGATACTGTTCTTTAGAAATGGGGGCGTGACTACTCCTCATTTTAGAAGAGAGTCTTCCCAATGACCCCTCACCAAATTTGATCAATCGCATAGTTATAGCAACAGAAGTGTGTCACGTACACTAGAGCTCAAATCAGAACCCTAAAGTAGAATATAAAAAAAAAACAAAATACATGACTTTAAGAAAACACGGACTATTAGTAACACAAAATTATTACTTAACTCACATCAATGCCACCAGCCGCCTCTTACTACCAACCACACAAACTACTACAACCTTGTCATACTCAACATTGGTCGAACACACAATATTTGTTTTATCCTCAACACCAGGGAAGACTAGGGTAAAAAGAACATCAGCTTTCATCTTAGCATACAATACTTCAAAAATCTCACTATATATCAACAATCAAAACATAAGAACTATTCAACTAAACTATCGTAGAATTTATAAAACTAGTAATAGTTCATGCACTTTGCACGTGATCATTATGTTAACCCAAATATAACATCTTTTAGATATTTTTCTTTTGTGAAATTTGATTGTTTACTTGATAATAGAACATTTTATATTTTTACAAACTCTTTGATCAATTGATTTTTAAATTTAGTTTGAGTTTTCTTTTTTTCTAAATTTATTTTGAGCTTTTTGATAAATTGTATATTCAACTTTGATAAACAAGTCTTAATACGATTATGTTTCATCAAATTTGTTGTATACCCACAATATTTGTACCATTAAATCATAATATTAATTTTTAATATTATACAATAGAAAATTAGAAATTGTTAAATAGGAAATACATATATACATGTCAAATGTGGGCCTAATAAATGGAATTCATAATTATTAGCAAGGTAAAGAGTTAAATCGTAAAATCAATTTTTGGAGAGATATTAAAGTAAATAAATTTGCTTCTTAGATTTTATCATTCTGATTATTTTCACCATACTCACCTCTTCCTTTATCTCTTGGAAAGCTTGTTTACCAACCAGAGTCTAGATATGTTTTTTTTTTACTTAAAAATAAAACCATGGTTAAGTTTCAGATGAAATCAACAAATTTTAAAAAATGAAAATTTTGCATGAATGTTTTGATTGTTATTTGTAATAAATTTTTGAATGTTATTTTTTCCTTGCTAAAACAAAAGAAATGCAATTGTACAATAAGAATGAATTAATTATTTAAGAATAAAATATATGAACCATGCTCATATCCAACTTCACATGAACATTTAATTATTTTACTTTATATTTTTTCAGTTGAATTTTTCAATTTTTTTTTGTGAATTTGAATTGAATAATATGAAATGCATTGTTGAATTTCGATTATTTACATTTTTTTTCTAAAGGTGCATTTGGTTCTATAGAATTGGAATTCAAAATTATTGCAATTCTTTCATTTGGGAAATGCATAGAATTGATGCGAAATTTATTTGGAATTCCAAATTCTTTGTTTGCATGAGAGAAGAATTCATTAGGAATTAGAATGTTTTCATGAAACATGTGCTTACATAAAATTTTTCTTTTTTTCTTTTTCTATATAATGATTTTTTTTTGGTTGCATTGGCATTAAGCAAATTAATATTTGTCACAGTAAAATAGTGTCTACTCTAGGGTTCCTTTGCTAGGGCAGCCGTCACTGCTCTAGCAGCTTTCTAGTCGGCCATGGCTGCCTTCGACCATCTGTTGGAGGGCAACAGTCGGTATCTCCCTGTTTTCAGCGTAAGTCCTTCTCGGATTTGTTTGCACAGAATTCGTCGCAGCCCACTCTTTCCATTCACACTGTGACGACTACTCATAAAGGTGAACCGGCAGTTCTTTTTACCGAGACAGCGGTGGATTCCCTGGCTGCCCCGTATCGCTTTGCTCTGGTAGGGAAATTCTCTAGAGGGAGACCGAAGATGGAGGAGGTATGAAAGTTTTTCCTTGCATTGGACTTACGCGAGTCACCCAAGGTTGGGCTCCTTGACACGAGGCATATCCAGGTGCAGTTCAGGAACGAGGCAAATTTTCACCGTGTATGGTTTAGGAAGATTTGGTATGTTTCAAGCTTTCTAATTAGGGTCTTCTAGTGGTCGACAGCCTTCCATGTCGATAGAGAATCATCGGTGGTTCCAATGTGGTTCCAATTACCCAAATTGCCTCTGCATTTTTTTGACAAAGAAGTGTCGTTTCAAATTGTGTTGGTATTAGGAGCACCACTACTTGTTGATGCGGCTACCCTTGCTGTGTCAAGACCGAGTGTTGCTAGGGTGTGCATGGAAGTGGACTTGCTGAAGCCCAGGCCATCGTGGGTTTGGATTGGGAATGGTACTCTTGAAGGATTCTGGCAAGAATTGATAGCTGAAAACCCCCATAAGTACTGCTCCCACTATTTTCGTCAAGGACATGATGAAGAGTCATGCCACGTTTTGCAACCTGACCTGCGACCGCCCAAAGCACTAAGCACAAGACTGGGGGAACCACTGAGGAGATCAGGGTTTCAGGTGCAAGACACGACCATTGCTAATGCCAGTGGCTTGGGACTAGCGGCAGAAATTGCGTGCACGGAGAATGCGACGCTACAAGGGGTTGAGGCAGGTCAGCAGATTAAAAAGTTGGCGATGGGGCCTGCAGGGATTGTCGTGGCTGGAGGGGTAGTGGAGCTCTCAGAGGAAGGACAACATGAGAATTCCCCGCCTGAAACAAATACGCAGTAACAGAATAGGATTCTAGCGACGCATGATCAGACTGGAACCATGGCTGTGGGCGATCGTGAAGTGCAAGGAGGACCTGAGACAGGCAAGGGGATTGTTGTAAGGGGTGTGCATGGGAGGCAGAAGAGGTGATAGCTACGCAAGGAGGGGAGATGGCAATAGAGGCCTCGGAGATCGCAATAATGGCAAAGGAGATACAGGAAGCTCAGTGCCGGGTGGGTGGGTAATTTGTCTCCGAGAGGAGGAGTGGACAGGCATAAACTTCAAGGGGATGAATGCTTGCTAGTAGCGCTGAACTTGGAACCGGTGAAGATTACTAGGAGCCATTCGCACGAGGGTATGGGTTTCAAAGAGATCTCTATGGCAAAATCAAGAGGTATTCGAGCTAGATTTCCATCTAATAGAACTTTACGTGTAACAGCCCCACTTTCCCCTAAGGCGAACCAAAGGGGTGAGCGGACTGCCTGCCCAACTCTCGCCAGGACTAACGATGCAGACCAGAACTATCTATAGCGATCCGGAACTTACAAACGAGCGTAAACAAGTCAAAATGGTAAAACAACCCAAAATAAAAAAATGAAATCCGGAGTCGGCCATGAATAGTAACCGACCCGTCAGAACCCAACCGAAATAGCTAACAAACATTCACATCTGAACTTTAGCGTTTACAAATCAAAATGACATACAAAAGTTTTCAAAAGTTAATATATACACATGGTTTGCCAAATTAGAAGAGAAAACGCCCCCAAAAGTACACTTAGGGTTTTAATACATGAGCTATACAAAAGATATGGTCAACTAGCTCAATTTGGCAGCCATTTGTCAAATCCAGACCAAAAGGGGTTATTTTCCTGTAAGGAAAACAAAAGGAGCAGAAAGGGGTGAGCTTGCGCTCAATGAGGTACCAAACAGATAGCATTAAAATCATGGCATTTCACATTTAACAAATAAGATACACATGTCAGATGTAAAGCAAAGGAACCAATGATTCAAATCAAAAGGATACGGGTGGCTCTCAGGAGCCAAATTTCCAGCGCAGTACTTGATCCAAACCGGTTGACTCTCCGTCAACGTATATAGAACCAACGCGTCCGTAGACCCCTCTTTACACCGAATTCCGTCCACCAAACACCCCTTTACCGGGCCCGCTCACCGTAACCGAACAGAAATGGTAATACTCGAGTATACCGGAATCAAGGGTCTCAATACCCAAAAATCCCCGAACAGACTACCGTGGTTCGTTATCTAATCGTCCAGGCCCTTGCCGGCCCGACTCGAATAACTTAGCCACAGGATTGAGCTCATAGGTCATAGAAATCCGAACAGATGCAGACACAGATAACAGATTCAGATACAGATACAGAATAGCAGATTCAGATAGCAGATTCAGACGGCAGATTCAGATAGGCACTCAAAATTGGCATATGAACAGATAGAAGAACGAGTGTGATAAAGTACACCCTCGCCTCCATTTTATCAAAACAGTATTTGGCTTCAATAGTCATAAATCAAGTATTCAGATATTCAGATATTTCACATAATGGGTAGCAGGTAGTGGAACACTCACCGGCTCAACTTCAAAAGTTTTCACTTCAGATTGGCCTTAATCGCCAAAAAACCCTAAAATAATCAAAATAAACCAATTGAAGGTTTTACTTCCAGAATCGAGTAAACAGAATGCACATGTGAGGCTCGACTACTAGTCGTATGCCTCGCCAAATAATTACCAATGCAAGGGTGCAAAACATGATTTTCTTAGAAACGAAAAGGTAACATAAAGACTTAGGCGCAAACAACCCAAAAGTCTTTCATTTCCACAAAAGGCAAATCCAACTTAAAGGAACCAAACGGCCTATAAAATCGGGCAGCACCTCCCCTAAATTTTCTTACTTTTCCAGCCATTAAGGCTTCATTATATCCTCAAATCAGTCCCAACATTTCACACAAAAGTCATCTCATTTCCCAAAAGCCGTTCACTAGGCTCAAAGTGGTACAAGTACAAAAGTTAACTAGGAAACAACCGAAATGAAAGCAAGCCCTAAAAGAGACTCGATAACGAGTCATAAACCAATGCCAACCACAACCCCAATAAGGTTTCATATGCATATATAAGCATCATAGGTAACCAGAAATTAAGAAATGGCTTTAACTTAGGCCTTAACAAAAAAACGTATTTGACCTCATAATGCGGTAATGACACCACTTTCACTACGGTTATCGGATGGGGGTGCAAGACCCACCGTTTCGAAGCTATGAAACAGAGCTACAACAATGTAGAAGGTCGCTTAATCCAGTTCCTGGCCCAACTAGGTCAAAAATGCCAAACACTAAACCAGAATCACCAAAACAGGTTTGCAAAACACAGAAAACTGTAATCGGTATATCTCAGTCCATACAAGTCCAAATGCCGAAATTCCAAAGGCATAAGTTAGTTAAGACATTCAGCTACATTTCATCAGAAGACACCAACTTCAAAATCCAAACCAATTCCAGTCAAAAGGGCCAATTACTATCGCAGTTTTCGCATTCTGATCAAAGCAGAACAGCTACAGTAAAAACGGCATAACTCACTCTACACTCATCCAAATGACCTGAAATTTTACAGGCACCTCAAACACATCAATACCTACAACTTTCATGTTTTGAGCAAAGTCAAATTCGGCCTCTAACCCTATGATCTAAAACCGGACAGAATTGGGATTTTTATGAACCCTAACTTTCCATTTTTCATCCAAATCCAAAATTAGTTGCATTTATCCACAATTCACACTCTCTAGAGTCATTTCCAACCATTACAATTCATCATACAAGCCCCCAACACCAAGATCATATTAAACCAGAAAAATTCCCAATAAAATAAAAACTTCACCAAAACAAGCCAAATCAAGAGATAAATCACATTTTCAAACACTCAAGCCACTTCTAAGCATCATATAACCATTATTAGAGGTAGTAGGGTGTTCAAGCAACACTTACCAAGAAATCAAGAGAGAGAGGGATTGTGGACACCTTAGCTTCTCCAAAAAATTTCACCAAATCACTTACTAGCACCAACTAGAGGGAATTTATGGAGTAGAAACTAGTTTAAGTAATTTTCTTGGAAGATTTGAGCTAGTTTGAAGCTTGAAACTTGGAGAAGTTTTCTTCCTTTTCCTTGCAAGAGGTTCGGCCATGAGAGAGAGAAGAAATGGTGATTTTTGTGAAATTTTAAGATATTTAATCACTTGGTAAAAAAAGTCAAAAAGTGAATAGTGTCCAACCAATCAAATGGTGACACTTGTCACTTCATAAATGAATCTCTATCTCTTTGTTTCCCCCTCATACCAATCCAAATAACATCCTCTACTTATCTCTTAACACCCGATAAATTAACTCCAGTATCCAAAACTTAACCTTATTGGCCGAATTTTTCCAAACTTTTCGCACTAGTGGGTCCCACGTCCGATATACGTTCTTAATTTCTCAAAATCTATTCGATACTAGAAAAAATCATTTTAAAACTATAATTACGCATAAAATCTACCAGAAAATATTTCTAAGCCAGAAAATGCAGAAAACATGCCATTAAAGGAAATAAACCCTAGGAAAAGATTAGGGTTTCTACGGGTTCTCACATTACGATCGATGGCTAATTCCTCAAAAAATTCATTCTCTGTCTTATCTGATGATTAATGTTCATTTTGGAATAGAAGGGGTGCGGCTTACGCTCCTAATTTAAAAAGACTGAAAAAGCTAATTCAAATTTATTCATTACAACTGGTGGCAATTGTGGAACCAAAAACAGGGCTGGAGAATATTAACTCAATTAGAATCAGGTTAGGAATGTAATGCTGTATGGCTAATCAATGTGGCTTGGCATGGGTATTTTACCGGTCTTCATTTCAATGCCATAGTGTGGGCGAATCGACACAATATTTATCCATTCATGTATAGTCACAATTATTTCCAGTTTTGATTTGTTTGTCATGTGTACATGCTAAGTGCACCACCCAGGAGAGAGAATGTTTATGGAATGATTTATTACTGGATAAACCTACGTCGATGCCATGGTTTTTTGTTTGTGACTTTAATGTGATTGTGAATGGGGAGGAAAAAAGGGGCGGTTTGCCGTTCAGGCCTAACAAGGGATTGGAGTTCTTGAACTTCATGTCGTTGGCAGAGGTGGTCGGCGTGGGTTTTTCGACTTCAAAGTATACCTAGTGTAATAACCATTCGGGTGCGACTCAGATTTGGAAGCGTCTTGATCGTTTGCTTCTAAACAGTTTGGCTTTGGGGATAGAGCAACAGGTCAATGTCCAACATGTGAGGACTCATGTTTTTATTCTTAATTTAGTCATTTTTATAATTATTTGCCCTAATGTTATTTAATTATTCTAGTATTGCATGATTTTCCCTTAAATTTCATTTTTTCGCGCGTGTGTCGAAAGTTTCTCAGAAGTCGTGCCGGTCCGATTAATTTGAGATTTGAGGAATCAGTATTAGACTCATATGTATGAGTAATTAAAAGGTTAGAGGAAGTACCTTGGAGGATTAGTGCATAAGTGTATCAAACAAAAGAGGAAGTGGTAGTGCACAACACTATTTCGCACTATTGAGAGTTGAATTTTGTGCACACTTTATGGCTACCTTTTTCATTCTTTCCCTCCAAGAAATCAAACCACAAAACCCTCACTCTCTCTCTCTCCTCACTCTCGGCCGACCAAAGAAAAGAAAAGGGAAGAGAAAGGCTTCAACTTCTTGCTCCAAGTTTGCTTGATTCACTCCATCCAACTCACAATTCCTTGGGTTTTTGCTCCAACAAGAAGAAAGGTGAAAGCTTGAGGTGTTGCTTGGTGATTTTGGTGAAAAAATCTGGTCTTCATCTAGTGTTTAAAGGGTAATCACTTCATCTCCTTAACCTTTCAAATTTTACTAAGATTGACGGTTAGATTTCATGGGTTTGAAACCCTAATGAAGTTTATAGGCTAACGGACTTGAGGAAACATTTATCTTGCTTTAAATCCTAAGCTAGATGTCTTGAGGAGGCCTTTAGGTAACTGACTTGAGGCTATATTGCGTGATTGTGGTTGTTTATGTAATTTATAGCTTGATTATGGTTTGATAGTGGAGAGAAATTTGAAGGAAGCCGTGAGAGTGAGCTGGCCAAAATTCTGCTCTTGTTGTCCTGCTTTAAATTCAAAATTTTGTTGCTTATTTGGCTGTTAAATTGATTGATACATGTTGTATTATGTGTGTAGAAAGTGTATTTCAAAAATCATCTCAAATGGTAGTGCGAAACTTAAGTTTTGGAAAAGTTCGAAATCTGGAAATTCGCTAGCAAGGTAGCCAACCAGTGGTTCTTTGTCTGAATATAACTCTTTGTACAAAAGTCAAAATTGAGTGCTGTTTGCGGTATTCAAAACTAGACATTCAGAGATTTCTAACGGTATAAGAATCCCCTGCTAGTTCATTTTGAGTAAACCATAGCGAATCGGCAAAGTAGACTGTTCTGTTCTGCCTATCTGTCGGAGAGAAACTGGGAAGCTGCATCTTGTGGCTCGATTTTGTCTTACTTGTGAAAGGATTTTTAAAATGATGTCTTCTGATGAAATGTATTATTTTGAATCCAGTTTCTAACACCATAAACCATTCTCAATTTGGACTTGTGTAGAGTTAGATATGGTTTGATTTCAAAACTGCATCAAAGCTAGAAACTGGAAATTTTTTGAACAGGTTGCAAAAATCAGCCAACTTTAAACTATTATATCTTGTTGCTCAAAACTCCAAATTTAGTTCCACTTATTGAGTTTGAAACTTGATTTGTAAATCTTATTGTTTATAAAATTCAGAGGCTAATTCACTTTCTGTGAATTTTGCCAAATTTTCAAACATTGCTGAAAAACCAAGACTGGTTCTGTCCTGCCTTCTTGAAACTGTAACTTTGAATTGAAATTTGAACACTTTCTGGTTGGAATCTTGGAAAAGTATTTACAGGGAAGTAGTACTTTTAATCTAGTTTCCAACGCTATAAATTTTTCCATTTTTGGATGTACCAAAATCAAGAACTAATTTTGCAAGTTTTATCGCGCAAAACTGAAAATTTTCGATTTCGTAGGAAATGAGCTTTTAAGAACTTTTTACCTTCTTTTGATATTGATAGTCCGTTTTAAACGTGATTTCATGGAGGATACAAGTTTCCCTTATGACTTAAATCCTCACTTTTAAATCTCGATTTCGATGGATTGAAGCTCTTCCAAGACATTATCTTAAATTTCAAACGAGTGTACTTTCTCCCTTGATTGATAAGTGGTTGTGAGTGATAGTTGATCGTTATTTCTTCAGGCACTCAAGAGGATTTTGAAGAGAATCTCGGAGCTGACAACTAAAGGCTTTATTTGCTCACTTACTCACTTGTGTTTGAATTAGTGAGTGTCAAGTGCATGAATTGTTACTAAATACTTGAATTGTCCCTTATTAATTGAGTATTTTGGAATTGTCGAGACGAGTGTGTATTTTATTGCACTCGTTCTCTTTTAAGTGAACTTATAATTGAATTGTGTGAAGTGAATTGATAATTGAATTGAGTGAACTATTGCAGTTGTAATCGTTCATCGGGGAACGCCCAAATCTCGTTGGCCAACCTTGCGACTCGAGTCGGCATGGGCTTGGTCGAGAAGCCTGGTGAAATATAAGAAAACAAAAACTTGATTTTTTGAGAGATCTTGCTCGGCATACTCGACTAGTATCACCTTTTATAGCTGAAGTGCGGGCCCGGAACATGGGGTGTAACGGTGAACGAGATCGTGAAGTAAGTGGAGTTCTACGAACTTAATACCTACCCGGTTGACAGAGTGTCACCGCGTGGAGGTATTGGATCGAGCATTGGTAAAGCAAGAGGAATCTAGCTCTTGAGAGCTCCCGTATCCTTATTGATTGTATGTTATTTTTAATTGTGAATTTCCTGAACTTTCTAGCTTTATTCCCTATATAAGTTTTATTGTTACTTGAACTATGTGTTTGCATGCTTTTCTTGGCCTCACTGAGCGTAAGATCATCCCATTAGTTTGTTTTCCTTGACAAGAGCTCGGATTGGAAAGATTTTAGGGAAGCCGAATTGATTACCTTTTGATTAGTATTTTGGATGTAATTGATTAGTTGAATTATGGTGGTTATATATTTTTTGGGATTTGATGTACTTTTGGGAACTTCATGATGTAGGATTTGAATATTTATGTAAGGAAGTGACTTTTCTTTATTTTGGCTTTTATTATTGGTAGTGTATCATTAAGTTTAAATTTGACTTGTATCGAGTCTTGGCAAGAGTTAGGCAGGTGTCCTGCCGATACCATTGGATTCGCCTTAAGGATAAGTGAAGACGTCACACAATATCTGGGGCGTGACCCATTAAATCACTCCCCATTACTGCTCTTAGCGGATATGCAGTTGGATAACAAATCCAAGCCATTCCGCTTTTTGAATGTTTGGACGAAAAGGGAGGGGTTGTTGGAGGTCATTAAGGATTGCTAGTCTTGGTCGATCCATGGGTCGCCTCTGAATATATTGGCCAAGAAGTTATAGAACGTTAAGCAGGAACTCAGGCAATAGTCTAGAGACTATTTTGGCAATATTTTTTGCAGCGGTCCAAAGCGCCGAACGAGACGTACTGGATGGCAAGATTGCTTATGACCTAAACCCATCAAACCACTTGCTGTGTGGGATGCAATAGCTTGAGCTAGGTTGCGGCGATCACTGGTAATTGAGGAAGGTTTCTTGAGGAAGGTTTCTTGAGGCAGAAAGCGAGGATGAAATAGCTCACTGACTGGGACAAGAACTCTGTATTCTTTCACTTAGTGATGGTGGAGAGGAGGCGAAGGGCTGTAATTCATCGAGTTAGGAAATTGGATGGTGAGTGGGTTGAAGAGGAATTGCAGATTTGTAGGGAAGCAGTGTCATACTTCGAGGAGCTGTTTACGGTGGAGAGGGGCGTAACATCGCCTAAAATTCTGAACATCACACCTAAAATAGTGACTGATCAGGAAAAATAATGCTAACGGAGGTTTCTTCTCTACAGGAAGTAAAGGACATAGTATTTACCCTAGATGAGGAGAGCGCTGCGGGATCGGACGGGTTCACAGGGAAATTCTTCACCTTTGCATGGGAAGTAGTTGCCATGGATGTATTCAGGGCAGTATTGAGTTTCTTCTGCGGAGATGAGCTACCACGAAGTGTTACAACTACAACTATTGTTCTGTTGCCCAAGGTTGAAAACCCCTAAGATTTCACTCAGTATAGGTCGACAAGCTTGTGTAACTTTGCTAACAAGGTTGTCTCAAAGCTATTGTCTGAGAGATTAGCTAAAATTCTACTCTAGATTATCTCCCTGCAACAGAGTGGCTTCATACAAGGGAGGCAAATTGTGGATAACTTTTTCCTAGCTCAAGAGCTGTTGACAGATATCAAGAAGTTGAATCGGGGGAGCAATGTGGTGATCAAGTTGGATATGATGAAAGCGTATGATAGAGTATCTTGGTTTTTTCTCCTACAAGTACTCCATCGCTTTGGTTTCAGTGAGACCTGGATAGGCATGATTTGACGCCTTATTTCTAATATCGGGTTCTCTGTAATGATTAATGGTGTACCACATGGTTTTTTTAAGTCTTTACAGAGTTTACGATAGGGGGATCCCATCTCATCGGCCTTGTTTGTCATTGGGGCTGAAACGTTGTCCAAATCTCTTAATGCTTTAGTCACACGGAAATGGTTCACTTCTTTCAAAGTACCTAAGCGTTGCCCGGTAGTTACGCAGATGATGTGATGATATTTTCTAGTGGCACTAGGGCATTGCTTAAGGCAATTAAGGAGGTTTTGGAGGGTTATTACGCGGCATTGGGGTAGCAGGTCAATAGGCAGAAGAGTTGCTTTTTGGCCCATCCTAGACTCCCTACTGATAGGGCAGTCTTGGTGGGACAGGTGACTGGTTTTCAAAGGAAGACGTTCCCGATTAGATATTTGGGTTGCCCTTTGTATGTGGGCAGATGGAAGAAGGTCTATTTTGTAGACATATATAATACGGTGGTCACTCGCATTCTATCGTGGAAGAATCGGATTCTGTCACTCGAGTGCAAAATTGTTTTGATTAAGAGTGTGCTGTCCTCAATGCCGATTCACCTGTTAGCAGCTTCATCCCCTCCAAAGGGGGTCTTTCTGGCAGTGGAGAAACTTCTCGCTAATTTCTTGTGGGGCTCAAGGGAATTTGGTCCTAAGTTCCATTGGATGAGATGGGAGGAATTATGTCATCCTCGAGATGAGGGTGGTATTGGCATCCGAAGAATTCAGGAAGTATACGAAGCATTTTCTATTAAGCTCTGGTGGAAGTTACGGCAACAACAGTCTTTATGGGCGGAGTTTATGTCTAGGAAATATTAGCTTGTTGCAGTCTTATATGTGGCGGTGGATGATTTTAGTACAGTAAACAGTGGAAGACAACATTAGTGGATTTTGCAGGAGGGTTCGGTGGACTTCTGGCATGACAATTGGATGGGTTCGGGAGCTATATGTAATAAGGTGGAGATTTTTTATGACCATTCGGTATTCGATTTTCAAGCTCAAGAGAGATGGAACGTCTCCATGTTAAGACAATTCCTAGATTCGGCTCTGGTTGAGCAAACTTTGACTACTGCATCCCTAGCTTATTAGGGATTCGACAGAATGGTCTAGTTGCTAACAAATGATGGTGCCTTCTCAGTACCCTCGGCCATTTCGCTTGTCCGACAAATGAATAACAAGTCATGGCTCACATCCTTAGTTTGGCATAAGGCTCTCTCGCTTAAAATTTCCTTTTTCATGCTGCATTTGTTGCAATGCAAGCTTCCTCTTATGGATGAGCTAAGAAGGTTTGGAGTTCAAGGGTCGTCTAGATGTTGGTGCTATCGGGACCCACGGGAGGAGGGCATGAATCATTTTTTTGCACAAGGGAAACAACCCGGAAGGTTTGGCGTTGTTTTGAGATCGATGTTGGCGAATTGGAGGCAGTCACTACGGTGCAGCACATGATAGCATGGTGGTGGTTACGACGAGGGGGAAACATCTATTTGAATTTCATTTTCCAAGTACTTCCATCGGTGGTTTGCTGGGAATTATGGAGGGTCAGAAATAGGGGGTCTTCGAAAGGCGAATCCTTAGGGTCCAGGAGATCGCTAAGAAGGTACTCCAGCATCTACATGCTGATGTGACACAAACTCTGTCGAAGATGAACCCCGTGATTCACTCATCACGATCTAGACAACTAACACCAAAGGTTTGGCAGCGAAAAACTTGACCCTAATTAATCCTATAAGTTACGAACAATATTGATACGATTTCAACCCGTAACCAATCGAATTAACGAACCAAATTTGTAGGTAGAGAAACGCCACAATCAATGAGGTACTTGATTGATAAGTTCGGATTGAATAACTTAAGAAACTCTCAAGTATTCGAGAAAGGCTCTCTTGGAGCAAGAGAAAAATGGCAACTCACATATTTCTGAAAAATTCTTAATAATTGAAAACATTGGAAAAGACTAGGCTATTTATAGCCTTACAATGACTCAAAACCCTAATGCTATTTGGACTAAAACTCGGCTGCCTTTACTCACTAAGCTGGCTGAATTTAACCACTGAATTAAACTACTTGAATGACCAAACTAATCAACTAGGATTTGGCTTAATTAGAAAGTAACCTAGCCGAATTATTAAGCAGAAAAATAATAACTAGAGCAAATGTCTAAAACATTAATCATAAGGTAGCATTGTTGATCCTCCTTGTATTCTTTCTTTGGTTGCATTCACCACTTGAACTCATGTAGTTCCTCGAGTTGCATCATTCCCCTCATCTTAGAAGAGATTTGTCCTCAAATCGTAGGTTCGCTTGGACAGCAATAGTGTGGGAGCAACTCATATAAGCACCAGCAGTAACGCATGGCGTTTGTGCAATCGCAAGATGTACATTGTGACGCCCCGAAAAAAAAGAGTTTGAGAACCCGTAAAAACCCTAATCTTTTCTGAGGGTTTTATTTCCTTTAATAGCATGTTTTCTGCATTTCCTGGCTTAGGAAATTTTCCTGAGGAATTTTTATGAGTAATTATAGTTTTTAGATGCTTTTTCTAGCCTTGGAGAGTTTTTGAAAAATTAAGAGTATATAATGGACGTGGGACCCACTAGTGTGAAAAGTTTGGAAAAATTCGGCCAATAAGGTTAAGTTTCGGATACTGTGTAAAATTTATCGAGTGTTAAGAGATAAGTAGAGTGGGTGAAATGATTGATGTGAGAGGTAAAAGAAAAGATAAGATTGCATTTATGATAGTGACAAGTGTCACAATATCATTGGTTTTGACTTAAGAACACTATTCACTATTTTGACTTTTGACCCAATTAAGTAAATATCTCAAAAATTCACAAAAATTACCATTTTCTTACCTTGTGTTGGCCGGCTCTCTCTCTTGCAAGAAGGAAGGAAGTTCTTCAACATTTCAAGCTTCCAAGTGGCTCAAATCAACCAAACCAAGGGTTTGAATTAGTTTTTACTCCATACAATCTTTCCTTTTAGTGATAGTGAGTGCTTTAGTGAAGTTTTTTGGAAGAGCTAAGGTGTCCAACATCTTCCCCTCTCTTGTTTACTTGGTAAGTGAAGCTTAAACTTCCACCTACACCTATTGATGCTTAAGATATGATTAGTAGTGATTAAAGTGCTGAAATTTCTGGTTTTATCTTGGTTTGAAGTGATTTGGTGAAGTTTTGATTTTATTGATGATTTTTCTGGTTTAATTGGATTATGGTGTTGTGGTTGTTTATGATGATTGATAATGAGGGGTTATGACTCTAGTGGATGGAAATGATTGATATTTGCAACCAATTTTGGATTTGGAATAAATTTTGGAAAGTTAGGGTTCATGAAGCTACATTCTGCCCGAATTTATTGCACCATGTTAGAGGCCGAATTGGCCTTGGCTTAAAACATGAAAGTTGTAGGTATTGATGTGTTTGAAGTTCCTGTAAAATTTCAGGTCATTTGGACTAGTGTAGAGTGAGATATGTCGATTTTACTGTTGCTGTTCTGGGTTGATCAGAATGCGAAAACTGCACTTGTAATTGGCCATTTTGACTGGAATTGCTTTGGATTTGGATGTTGGTGTCTTCTGATGAAATGTATCTGGATGTCTTAGCTTCGATATGCCTTTGGAATCAATGCATTTGGACTTGTACAGACCGAGTTATACCAATTACAACATAGTGGGATTTGTGAACCTGTTTTAGTGGTTCTCGTTTGGTATTTTTGGCATATTTGACCTAGTTGTGCTAGGAACTGGACTGAGTGACCTTCTACATTGTTGTAGCCCTGGTTCTTAGCTTCGAAACGGTGGGTCTTACACCCCTATCCGACAATCGTAGCGCCTTTGGTACCATTACCGCAAAATGACGTCAAAACTGTTTTTCTGGTTTTGAGCTTAACCTTCATTTCCAGACTTTTCCCTAGCTTGACTTGTCTTTGTACTACTTGGAGCTTGCTGAATGGATATTGGATGAACTTGTTGTTGTGTGTGTACCTTTGGGACTGGCTGAAGAAATAATGAAGCCATGACGGCTGGAAAAGTAAGCAAATTTAGGGGAAGTGCTGTCCGAACTTTTAAAGGATTTGTTTGCATTGAGTTTGTGATCTAAGACTTGGATTTGAGCAAGGCAGTGATATTTGATGGATGATTTCTGAGCCATGGAGGTGAGTGACCCCAAACTATTGTTAAAGCTTCTTATGAACCGTTTCTTGCACTATTTACTTGATTGCATATCATGAGTGCTTGCATGTGGCCCATGACATGTTTTGGCTTAAATGAGTGCTTGGAATTTGTGTGCTGAACACCAACATCTCCACCTCTGTGTACTGTTCATCTGGAGCAAATGGCTCCCCACTGACTGTTTACTGTTAAATGTTTGTTTGGAGCGTTGGGTGTTTAAGTACAACGATTTCGCTGGCTCACGAGAGCAATAAGTGTACATTTGATCTTGAAATCATGACATCACTGAAATGAACGACTGTGAAACTGAATTGATTACTGATTTTAATGGTTACTCGCTGAGCTTCTAGCTCACCCCAAAAATGTTTTATTTCCCCCCCCACAGGGCTCAAGGCGAAGGAAAGCTTGGAGTGCTTATTCACGTGACTAGATGGCTTATATCGTGTACAGTTTAAGTTTGGATCTATTTTATGTACGAGTTGGTCTTGTATAAATATTTGAAATTGATATGGATGTAAGTATACGTTCCACGATTGGAATCAGTTTTCCGCTGCATTTGTAATATGTAATCATTGGAGAATTTGATGTAATTTTGAGATTTATATTGTAATTGGGTTGAGGACTGTAGTGAGCGATTGAGTCCCGGCGAGAGTTGGGCAGGCGGCCCGCCGAACCCTCTGGTTCGCCTTAGGGGGAGGTGGGGCCGTTACATACATGAATAACTTCTTCAGCAAGGTTGTGAACCAGTGATCTCTAAGCTGATTCTCGCACTAAAGTATGGCTTGGATTGTGACGTCCCGAGCTAGAAGAAAAGGGAAAAATTTATGGTGAATAGTATTTTGTGGAGAATCCGGCCAGAAGCCGTGCAAATTCCTTATATTTTTCTTAAAAATTCCCTTTTCTTTGACAAATACCACTTTATAATGGCCCTACTACTCAATCACCCCACAATAAGTGCCAACGAACCTAGAAAGTAGGGTTTCACTTTTGGTTTCAAGATTGGAGCAAAATTAGGGTTTTCGCGATTTTCGCCGGATGAATTTTCGGTACGGAGCAAGGATCAAATTTGGTGATTAAAAATGACTTTTAAGTGAGAAATAATATGTGATTAGAAGCAATGATACAAGGTTAGTGAATAGGAAGTAAAAACCCTAGTACGTGTGTTTTTAAGAAAAACGGCGCGAACCGGCGGGTACCGCGCACTAGCGATTGAACGCACCACTTGACCACCACTTTCTTACCATACAAGCTTATTGATATTTGAGCAAAATATCTTCTCAATTTCCAGCTAGCTTGACCGAAATTTGAGGCTAGAAATGCAAGAAAGAAAGAGAAAAAAATGAAAGGTGGTGGTGGCGACATTTGTCGCCACCTAAGGGCTTCTTGACCAAGAGAGATGGTCTTCCTTTTTAGCCCAATTTTTACTCATTTCCCTTCATTATTTCAGCAGCTTGGCCGAACAAGAGAGGAGAGAAAGAGAGAGAAAGAAACAACTTCCTTCTTCTTGATCTTAGCCATCCAAGTGAGAAATCAAACTTCCAAACCGATTAAATTGCTAGTTGTGAGTTGGGAAGCTAGGGGAACTAGAAATTTCCAAAGGAGGTGGAGTATCACTCTTCCAAGCTTTGTCTTTGAGGTATGAGATCTGATCATGGTTCTTGTTCTTTTAAATTTTGGTTTAAGATGTTATCTAGTTCATGTTTTGGATTGATTACAAGATATGCAAGTTGTTGGGATAATTTTGGATGATATATGCAAGTTAGGGTTTAATAAATTTCTACCTAAACTTGTTGTATGGTTATTATATGTTGTATATAAGATTATTTAAGGGGCTTTGGTAGTGTTGGAAGCAAGAAATACATAGATTGTCATGAAAACCCAAAAACTCCAGATTTCTGGAATTTTATGTTTACATTCCCCCTGGTTTTAGTACTCATAGTTAGAGGCCGAATTAGGCTTGGCCTAAAACATAAAAATTGTAGATAATGGTATTTTATAAGTGCCTACAAAATTTCAGCCCAATCGAAGCTATGTAGACTGTGAAAAGGCCAAAATACTCTCGCTGCTCTAGGATACATTCCAGTGATCCGTTTTGGACAATTCATCCAGTTAATCGTATTTATTCACTTTGGTCCGTACTGATTTAGCTATTTTCCAAAACATTAAAGTTTTAGTATTATGTCTTAGATTTTAAACGCCTCCAAGAACACCGTAATCGGACCTTGGTAACCTGAGATAGAGTCATTTAAAGGTAGTTCAGTTAATTAGCCGACTAGTTGGATTTTGGTTCTGTAAATTGGGAATTTGACTAGGTTGCATTGGAAACTGGACTAAGTGATCTTCAGGAAAATTGTAGCCCTGTGTCTTAGCTTCGAAACAGTATAAGTTATGCCACAATCTGATAAGCGTAGCCTCGGATGTGTTCTTTCCGCAACCACACGTCAAATCTGTCTTTTGCTAGGTTACATTTCCACACTTGTTATCACTTTGATTTTTGCTCTTATGTTGCTATGAGCCTATGAAACGGCTATTTACTTGAATCTATGATATGTATGACTCTGGGATTGGTTGAGAAAAAATAATGAGGCCATAAATGGCTGAAAAATTAGGTAAACACAAGGAGCATGCTGCTAAATTTTCACGAGAAAGATAAACTAGCCTTTGGAGTTCTAGTTCTATATTTGGCAAATTTGACTTGGATACACTGAAAGCTAGGTTGAGGTGTCTTCATGAAAGTTGTAACTCTTTGTCTAAGCTTCGAGACACTACCTAGTACATTTTGATCTGATAACCACAGCTCCAGTTATGGGCAAAATCGTGTAACCCGTTTTGTACCATTTTCATTTCCGCGCACGCCCGATGCATTCCTTTACTGTTTTTCCGCTTTGATCGTTTTAGTCCTTATTTCCATTTGTGATCTAGGGCTTGGACTTGAGCAAGACAATAATAAATGATGGATGAGGTTCGTGAGTCGTGGTTGGTGAGTGATCCCTCGACTATTTCCAAAGTTACTTTTGAACTAATTCTTGCATTTATGACTCCATTGCATATCATTTGGGTTCGGGTGTGTGCCATGACATAATTTGGCTCCAATGAGTTCCTGGAAAGTCTTGTGCTTAGAACTAATGTCTCCACTACTGTTTACACATTCTTTGGAGCACGATGGCTCCTTACTTTTGTTTCACAGTTACCTGATCTAAACGAGCATTGGATATTTGAGTACAAGAACTTCACTGGCTCTCATGAGCAATAAATGAACATTTGATTACTGCATCATGACATCATATCAATGCCTTTATTGTAAAATATACTTGGTTGTTGATTTACTGGTCACTCCCTGAGCTTCTTGCTCACCCCCTATTATCTTCTTCTCCCCACAGGGATCGAAGTAAAGGAAGAACTTGTATTTGGATCTCTGTGTGGCTGGATGGCGTACATCTTGTATAGTTTAGATTTGGTTTTGGTTTATGTACTTTTGGGCCTGTATAAATATTTGGAATTGAATCGGATGTATATCTACATTCTACGCTTAGAACTAGTTTTCGCTTCGCTTATGATATGTAATTTTTGGAGAATTGGATGTATTATTCGAGTTGTACCTTGTAATTTACTTGAGGAATGTAGTAAGTAAGTGAGTCCCGGCGAGAGCTAGGCAGGCTGTCCGCTAAACCCTTTGGTTCTCCTTAGGGGGAGGTGGGGCCATCACAGGTGGTATCAGAGCTTAGGCTTCAGATCTTTGTAGTGTATCCTAGGCTTAAAGTTTAGGATGCCGGACTGTGGGATTGGTTTGTACGTTCAGTGCTCTTTTGGAGCGTCAGTTGTGATCTTGAAAGTGGTACGCATAAGATATGATTTGGTTGAATTACACTTGAGAGCGTACGGCCTGAGCTGTACAGTTTCTTAGTTTTAGATTCTTGGCTAGGGTTTTGATAGATTATGGTGATGGCCGGAATTGTTGAGAAAAGTTTTGGTTTGCATTTTTCTTCTAATTTTCCTGTTTGATTAAGGTTATACCACCCGAGTGGTAAATGTTAAGATTTGAGATATTTGAACTGTCTAAGACCGACTAGACTGAGCTCGTTTGAGACTTGAATTTGTATCGGCTAGTGTACCCTTACGTACACTTGATAGACCTGACCTGACGGAAAATAGGGTATCTCTTTTACTCTTGAGCAAGTATCTTGATTCATATATGATCTGTATGTGGATTTGAGTTTGATGACTGCTTGAGAGTGTGAATTACTGGGCATAAACTAGGCGAGTGAGTTCCTACTCGTACTCATGTTCTTTGAACCTGAAATAATTGACCCTGTTTTTGAACCGATACACTTGAACCCTGCTTTTGACTCTGTTTCTGAACATTTTCGTACTTGTTTGGTTATAGACCGGCTACTACTCTTCTGTAGCGGTTGAACAGAACCTCTCTGGTGAGGCATTGCCTTTTGTGTTTTCAAGCACCGCCATTCTTCTGGCGAGGCATGCCTGTTGTGTTTCCAAGCACCATCAGGGATTGAAATTCTTGAACAGAACCTCTCTGATGAGGTATGGCCTGTTGTGTTTTCAAGCACTGCCATTCTTCTGGCGAGGCATGCCTGTTGTGTTTTCAAGCACCATCAGGGATGAAACTTTGACTTAAGGCTCTCTGGTGAAGCTTAGCCGTAGTACTAGCTTGTTGTGTTTTCAAGCACCACCGGGGACAAATTCCTGAGACTTTCTGGTGAAGTATAGCTGAGTGCTAGCTTGTTGTGTTTTCAAGCACCACCAGGGGTAATTTCTGACCTGAGACATCGTTATGTCCTGGATTGTTTTTCCAAATATCGGGGACTTTAAGTCCGATTTCGAGCCCCTTTTGTATATGTATCCAGTTACTCGTCTGACTATCTATTGAATCAAGATTATTTGATAAGTTGGATTGGAGTACTTTTAGTACTTGATTGTGATGAGTGATTCTTAGTATGTGATTGACCTTTGAGATATTTGATCTGATTAGTATTTGATTATGATAAGCGAGATTGAAATGATTCTTAATACGTGATCGACTTTCGAGAACTATTTTGATCTGATTAGTACAAGTTGGAATGTCGAGGATGACATTCTTTTAAGGAGGGGAGTTTGTGATGTCCCGAGGCAGAAGAAAAGGGAAAAATTTCTGGTGAATAGTGTTTTATGGAGAATCCGGCCAGAAGCCGTGCAAATTCCTTATATTTTTCTTAAAAATTCCCTTTTCTTTGACAAATACCACTTTATAATGGTCCTACTACTCAATCACCCCATAATAAGTGCCAACGAACCTAGAAAGTAGGGTTTCACTTTTGGTTTCAAGATTGGAGCAAAATTAGGGTTTTCGCGATTTTCGCCGGATGAATTTTCGGTACGGAGCAAGGATCAAATTTGGTGATTAAAAATGACTTTTAAGTGAGAAATAATATGTGATTAGAAGCAATGATACAAGGTTAGTGAATAGGAAGTAAAAACCCTAGTACGTGTGTTTTTAAGAAAAACGGCGCGAACCGGCGGGTACCGCGCACTAGCGATTGAACGCACCACTTGACCACCACTTTCTTACCATACAAGCTTATTGATATTTGAGCAAAATATCTTCTCAATTTCCAGCTAGCTTGACCGAAATTTGAGGCTAGAAATGCAAGAAAGAAAGAGAAAAAAATGAAAGGTGGTCTTCTTTTTTAGCCCAATTTTTGCTCATTTCCCTTCATTATTTCAGCAGCTTGGCCGAACAAGAGATGAGAGAAAGAGAGAGCAAGAAACAACTTCCTTCTTCTTGATCTTAGCCATCCAAGTGAGAAATCAAACTTCCAAACCGATTAAAGTGCTAGTTGTGAGTTGGGAAGCTAGGGGAACTAGAAATTTCCAAAGGAGGTGGAGTATCATTCTTCCAAGCTTTGTCTTTGAGGTATGAGATCTGATCATGGTTCTTGTTCTTTTAAATTTTGGTTTAAGATGTTATCTAGTTCATGTTTTGGCTTGATTACAAGATATGCAAGTTGTTGGGATAATTTTGGATGATATATGCAAGTTAGGGTTTAATAAATTTCTGCCTAAATTTTTTGTATGGTTAGTGTATGTTGTATATAAGATTATATAAAGGGCTTTGGTAGTGTTGGAAGCAAGAAATACATAGATTGTCAAGAAAACCCCAAAACTCCAGATTTCTGGAATTTTATGTTTACATTCTGCCCGGTTTTAGTACTCATAGTTAGAGGCTGAATTAGGCTTGGTCTAAAACATGAAAGTTGTAGAGAATGGTATTTTATAGGTTCGTACAAAATTTCAGCCCAATCAAAGCTATGTAGACTGTGAAAAGGCCAAAATACTCTCGCTGCTCTAGGATGCATTCCAGTGATCCGTTTTGGACAATTCATCCAGTTAATCGTATTTATTCACTATGGTCCGTACTGATTTAGCTATTTTCCAAAACATGAAAGTTTTATTATTCTATCTTAGCTTTTAAACTCCTCCAAGAACACCTTAATCGAACCTCGGTAACCTGAGATAGAGTCATTTAAAGGTAGTGCGGTTAATTAGCCAACTAGTTGGAATTTGGTTCTGTAAATTGGGAATTTGACTAGGTTACATTGGAAACTGGACTAAGTGATCTTCATGAAAATTGTAGCCCTGTGTTTTAGCTTCGAAACGGTATAAGTTACGTCACAATCCGATAAGCGTAGCCTCAGATGTGTTCTTTCCGCAACCACACGTCAAATCTGTCTTTTGCTAGGTTACATTTCCGCACTTGTTATCACTTTGATTTTTGTTCTTATGTTGTTATGAGCCTATGGAACGGCTATTTACTTGAATCTATGATATGTATAACTTTGGGATTGGTTGAGAAAAAATAATGAGGCCATAAATGGCTGGAAAATTAGGTAAACACAAGGAGCATGCTGCTAAATTTTCACGAGAAAGATAAACTAGCCTTTGGAGTTCTAGTTCTATATTTGGCAAATTTGACTTGGATACACTGAAAGCTAGGTTGAGGTGTCTGCATGAAAGCTGTAACTCTTTGTCTAAGCTTCGAGACACTACCTAGTACATTTTGATCTGATAACCACAGCTCCAGTTATGGGCAAAATCGTGTAACTCATTTTGTACCATTTTCATTTCCGCGCACGCCCGATGCATTCCTTTACTGTTTTTCCGCTTTGATCGTTTTAGTCCTTATTTCCATTTGTGATCTAGGGCTTGGACTTGAGCAAGACAATAATAAATGATGGATGAGGTTCGTGAGTCGTGGTTGGTGAGTGATCCCTCGACTATTTCCAAAGTTACTTTTGAACTAATTCTTGCATTTATGACTCCATTGCATATCATTTGGGTTCGGGTGTGTGCCATGACATAATTTGGCTCCAATGAGTTCCTGGAAAGTCTTGTGCTTAGAACCAATGTCTCCACTACTGTTTACACATTCTTTGGAGCACGATGGCTCCTTACTTTTGTTTCACGGTTACCTGATCTAAACGAGCATTGGATATTTGAGTACAAGAACTTCACTGGCTCTCGTGAGCAATAAATGAACATTTGATTACTGCATCATGACATCATATCAATGCTTTATTGTGAAATATACTTGGCTGTTGATTTACTGGTCACTCTCTGAGCTTCTAGCTCACCCCCTATTATCTTCTTCTCCCCACAGGGATCGAAGTAAAGGAAGAACTTGTATTTGGATCTCTGTGTGGCTGGATGGCGTACATCTTGTATAGTTTAGATTTGATTTTGGTTTATGTACTTTTGGGCCTGTATAAATATTTGGAATTGAATCAGATGTATATCTACATTCTACGCTTAGAACTTGTTTCCGCTTCGCTTATGATATGTAATTTTTGGAGAATTGGATGTATTATTCGAGTTGTACCTTGTAATTTACTTGAGGAATGTAGTAAGTAAGTGAGTCCCGGCGAGAGCTGGGCAGGCGGTCCGCTAAACCCTTTGGTTCGCCTTAGGGGGAGGTGGGGCCATCACATGGATCCCATGAACAACCTTCTTATGCTTGCTCCATGTAGTCCTAAGAGTTGGCTTGTACACACCGTGTATGGACCGTCTTACGCACAAAGGCTTATGCTGGCTAAACATGAACAGAACGCCACCTGAAAATGTACCATTTATATCCAGAAAACAAGGGTCTTCATAGTGATGCGCAAACAAACGAGCAAAACTAGCAAATTGATCACATGACGCTTCAAAATCCAGCTCTGGTTGTTGTTCAAGAAAATCTGCTAGTGTGGTTTAGGCTGGCCTGGCATGGGCGGCTTCAATATATGCATGTAAACTACAAGATTTAGCATTTAAGGAACCAGAAATTTGCTCAAGAATGGGAAGAATGTCATGTAGGAGTGGAGAAGGGGTGTAGAATAAGATTCAAGTGGAACTACTGTGAGAACTCATGTTTTTATTTCTAAAATAATTATTTTTATGATTATTTACATTAATATTAGTTACTTAAACTATCGCTACAAGAATTTCTTTTAAGTTTCACTTTCTTGAGCGCGAATTGGAAGTTCGCACGTTTCGCGTCAAAATGGCTAAGCCAAAATTTAAGATTTATTCTAGACCACTAAGAGTGAATAATTATAGTGTTAAAGGAATAACATTAGAGGTTTAGTGCACAAGTGAAACAAACCCGAAAGAAAACAGATACGAAACGCTAGCACGCGAATACTATTCATAGTTGACTTTTGCACAAAAATTTTAACCACAAAACCCTCAAGCTTCACCAAGAAGCTTCATTCTTCAGCCACACTCTCTCTCCTCACCTCCATAGCCAGCCGAACCTCCAAGGGAAAAGAAGGAAAGAAACCTCTTCTTGTGTTGCTCAAATCTTGCTTCCATTTCTTGCACAAATCATCACCCAATTCCTAAACTACTTGGAGAGCTACTCTAGCTTGGTGAAAGGCTTAATCTTGCAGTTTTCTTGGGAGATTTTTGGTCCAAAATTTCTGGTTTCAAACAAGGCTAGAGGTATATACATCTACTCATCCAATCCCTCCATTTGATTCAAGATTTATAGTTGTTTATGCAAGGGTTTGAACCCTACACATGGATCAGGCTCGAGGACTTGAGGAATTTATTTTTCTTGCTCTTAAATGTTAGGCAAGCGGTCTTGTGGTGACCTCTAGTTAGTGGTCTTGAGGTGTAAATGTTTGATTATGATTGTTATGTGTTTAGATGAGTTGATTATGGATAGAAATGAAGGAAAGATGAAGGAAAAATTGCGCATGGATGATGGCCGAATCTGTCCTGTTTTTGCCGTGCCTTTATTTCAAATTTTTGATAGTCAAATGACTGTAAAACTGATGCATATATGCTGTATATGGTGTGTAGAAAGTCTCTACCAAAAATTATTTGAATTGGTTGAGCAAAACTTGAAATTTCGAAATGTGAAGAAACCTGGAAAATGTGTTCTAGCAGCTTGAACAGTGTCTCTTTGATCAAACATATCTCTTTGTACAGATGTCAAAATTGAGTGCCATTTGTGGCATTTGAAACTAGACATTTTTGGCTTTCCAATGGTATAAAATGCACTTTCTAGTTCGAAATGAGTGAGCCGTAGTGAGTCGGCAAATTTACTGCCCTGTTCAGATGGCCTATCCGAGAGAAAGGTAGAAGCTGCATTTGTGGCTCTATTTTCTCTCATGTATGAATCGATTTTGAAAATGATTTGTTCTGATAAAATGTATCCTTATGAATCTAGTTTCCAATTCCACCAACCATTCACAATTCCAAGTTGTATTGAGTGAGATATGGTCCAATTTCCAAACTGCAACAGAACTGGAAAACCCTTCTTTTTGCTGGACAACTGGTTTAGTTGTTTGTGAGATGTTTCATTTTGAAATTTTGATGTCAACCAACTATCAATTGCTTATGAAATGTTTCTTGGACCTTGGTTTCACAAATGAACCAAAATGGGACTGATTTCATGATGCAAAGTGTTTAAAAAGGAAAAGAAAACAAGAAGACAGATTTGCTTTGGGAATTTCTTGAAATTTGGTAATTTGTTAACAACCTTCCCGTACGATTTTTTACATGAAATTTGATAGATGAATAGTCCTCCTATGGAAGTTGAATTGTACCAAATTTGGTGTTATTCTAAAACCATTTTGATACCCAAATGATGTTCCAAAGTTTACTTTCAAATCTAGACAATTCACTGTTTAGTAGTGAAAATTTACCAACTTTGAGCTACTATATCTTGACGCTCAAAACTTTAAATTTAGTTCCATTTGTTGTGTTTGAAAACTTGATTGAAATTCATATTGTGTTACAAATTTCAGAAGCTAGTTCACGTTTTGTGAATTTTACCAAATTTCTAAAGTTTGCCAAAAAAAACATGATCGAAACTGTCTTGTATGCTCAAGTCAGCCACTTTGAACTGAAATTTGAATGTCTTCCGTTTAGAATCTTGGAAAAGTATCTCTAGGAACTTTTAGTACTTTGAACCAAAATTCCAACGGTATAAAGTTTTCCAATTTTGGACCTAATGAGTGCAAGTTCTGATTTTTCTAAATTTGACGTGCAACACTAAAATTTTCCGACTCGATGGGAAATGAGTTTTTTGAAACTCTTCCCTATCCTTTCAAATTAATTGACTGTTTTAAACTTGATTTCATGAAGGAAATCAGTTTTACTTGTGTTATTAAACCCCACTTTTGAGTCTCAATTTACAAGTAATTAAGGCTCTCTTCCATGATATTTTCTTAGTATTGTACAAGTGTACAATCTTTCTTGTTAACAAGGGATTTATAAGTAATAGTGTGTGGCAGTCAATTATTATTTGCTCAGGCCCCCAATGGGACCTTGAAGAGGAACTCGAAGTGGACGCCTAAAAGTTGTTTGAGCACTTACTCCCTATTTTGATTGGTGAGTGTCAAGTGCATGATTTGTTGCAATTATGTGAATTGCTTTTTATGGACTGAATGGTTTATGACTGTTGAGTCGAGTGTGTACTTTATCGCACTCGTTCTCTTTTAACTGATTGAACAATTGAATTGAACTGCTTGTAACTAAATTGTAACTGAACTGCTTGTATGTTGTTAGAGTGAATCTCCTCGATTTATACCTGAACTGTTTGCATGTCGTTAGAGTAAATCTCCTCGACTTATAACTGAACTGTGGGGACGCCCAAATCTCAATTGGTTGACCTTGCGACTCGAGCCAGCAAGGGCTTGGTAGAGGAGCTTGGTGAACCATGAGATAACTGTAAGATTGATCTATTGAGAGATCTTGCTTGGCCTACTCGCGTAGTAATGCCTTTTATTGATGTTCGGGCCCGGTGCGGTGTATGGTGGACGAAATTGATGTTAAGTGGAATTCTACAGACTTAAATGCCGTCTCGGTTGACGGAGTGTTATTGCGGGAAGGTATTCAATTGAGGTTTGGCGAAACAAGTGGAACTTAGCTTTTGAGACCTCCTGTATCCTCATTGAATGTGTTTAATTGAAAATTTGTGAATTGTTTGAATGTTATAGCTTTAATTCTTACTTAAATGCCATTGCTACTTGAACTATGTGTGTTGCATATTTTCTTGGCCTTACGAGTATCCGCTTACCCCGTTAGATTTGTTTTCCTTAACAGGAGTTGACCTGGAAGGGGATTATGGAAAAACCTACTTGATGGCTCTTTTGGTTAGAATTTTGAAATGTTTTGTCTAGACATCTTTTGGGAAGTTGTATATTTTGGAAAATGGATGTATTTTGAACTTGTGATGTAAGATTGAATATTTATGTATGGAAGCGACTTCTCTTTCTTACTTTGTCTTGTCTTATTAGTTATTATTGGTAATAAGTTTGAACTGAAATTGTACTGAATCCTGGCGAGAGATGGGCAGGCGTCCCGCGGATACCCTTCGGTTCGCCTTAGGGAAAAGTGAGAGCGTCACAGTTGGTATCAGAGCACTAGGTTAGAGATCTATTTGAGAGATATATTAGAGACCATATTTCTAAGAATAGGAATGAGATACCTTAGTTATATCCTGAGTAATATTTGAGCGAGTTAGTGACTGATGTGTGCACAGACGGCGATATAGATGGCGGCCTTGACTCAAGGCTTCCATAGAAATATTGAAGGATTGGAAGGAGACAATCAAATTATCTACACCATGATCCAATCCCATGAAGAATCAAGTGGGCCTCCAAGTGAGTTGGCCGAATAGGGCCTTAGGCCTTAGCATTTATTAGAGTTGGATTAGTTTGTTTTAGTAGAACATGGGCTGGCCCATCTTGACCCCAAGATGGCCGAATTTCCTTTTCTTGTTTCCTTAGGTTTTTAATAACCCTTAGTTGTTTCCTTAGGTTTTTAGTAACCCTTAGTTATTTCCTTAGTTTTTTAGTAACCCTTAGGCTATAAAAGGGCTTGCTTTCTAAGGTTTTGAGGGAGACATTTTATCAATAAAGTTTGATTATTTTTCGATTCTTCTTAATAAGAGAGATTTGAGCCTTTTACTTGCTTTGGCAAGGGTTGTTGAGTAATCTTGTGTCTGGTCCCTGATTGTTCTACCGACCTATCCACTGGAGTATTCACCTACCATTGGAGTCGTCGTCCTACCACCTTAATCAAATGGTGTCGTCCATTTTAATTCTAGGCTCCGCAATCCAAGCGTTGGACTATCTTGCTAGATCCTTGGGCAAACGTGCTACGTGTTTCGAAACGAGTTGATCGAGAACCGTATCAGTTGGCTTCAGAGCTTAGGTGGAGGTATCTTTCATTATATCCTTGTTTTTCATAGTAGTGTCGTAGGATTTTGTGTGTTTTATCCGCTGCCTATTCACAAAAAAATGATAGCATCTTTGTTCTTGTGTCGCTTCGTTATAAAAAAAAAAAAAATCTGCTCGTATAGTTCTTGTCCTTGGTCCGCGACTCACTTGTTGTGAGGAGTCGCTAGTTGCTTGCAAAGTTGTCCGTCACCTTGTTCATTGTTTAGTATCCAAGCTGGCTGTAGTTGTGCACAACTGTGGAGTCCAAAAAAAATTCTGTTGTAAGCGAATCCAAACCTGTCTTGGTCATTAGCCGTTGCTTGAGTGAGAAACACGTGAGTTGGCGACTAGGGTTTGTCTTGGCAGCTACGGTTTGCTAAGTGCGGCTAGGGTTTCGTTTGTCTTGTTTCCAAATCATGAGTTTCCAAATCTTGATCAAACTCCAAGTTTCCTAATCTTGATTGGGTTCCAAATCTTGAGTTTCCAATTCTTGGTTGGTTTCCAAACCTTGATTGGCTTCCAAATCATGAGATTCCAAATCTTGATTGGCTTCCAAAATCTTTAGTTTCCAATTCTTGGTTGGTTTCCAAATCTTGAGTTTCTTATTCTTGATTGGCTTCCAAGACCCCAACCGACCTGGACACCGCTGCCTTGTTGTCTATTCCGTTGTTCCAAATCTGTCCAAGTTTGTTAGTTCGTCATCCAAGTTGTTTCTACTTGTTTTCAAATCTGACTTTGGTTTAAACTTGTTGGTATTTGTGGATCTTGTGAGAACCTACAAGAATCTAGGGTTTCTTGAAGTTCTTGATACCAATCTTGAAGTTCTTGATAATTACCTTAGAAGTTCTTGAAGGATCTTGAAGTTCTTGAAGGTGTCTTGTGCGATTGAATTGGGCGAACATAAATCTGGAAAAATAATCCATTCGATCAAAGCTTTGTGTTGTGTTTGTTTGTTACAAGTCCAAAAAAAAGGGGGGGGAACAAAAAGAAACGAAAAAAAGAAGGGAGAAGGAAGAATCGGTTGGCAAAACAAAACAAGAGAAAAAAAAAAGGAAGGCAACCGAATTGGGGGAAGGAAATTCTGATTTGCGCAATCCTTCTTGGAGGGAATTTGGAAGTTTCTAAAAGTTTTTACAAGAAGGAAAGGGATTTTTCCAAAAAAAGGTTTCCTAAACCAATCAGATTTGCGCAATCCTTCTTGGAGGGAATTTGGAAGTTTCTAAAAGTTGTTTCAAGAAGAAAAAATTTTCTAAAAGGTTTCCAAAAACTAGTTTCCAAATTCAATTAGGAAACTAGTGGATAGCTTGGATAACTCTCCTTTTTCCACTTTACCAAGACCATTCGAATTAGGAAACTAGGGATTTTCTTATTTCCTTTTTCCATTTTCGCGCATTCCAAATCTGTCTGCCTTGGAAAATTGCCAAAACCTTACACCATCGTGTCCAAATTGTTTCCAAATTGTGTCCTTGTTCTTGGTTACTCTTGTGCGACGTTTGGTGAACAATTGTTGGACTTTGTGCGGCATTTCTCAACTACCCAATCCGACAGGTCACGCAATCATGCCTAGGGGAGTTGCCCCTTACACATACAACCAAGAATTCTTGAAGAATGAGTCTCTCAAGAGGGGGGTTCCAAGCGGCCTACTCCCAAGCACTCTAATTCCATGGAATCTAGTTCACAACATGAGTTTTGTTCACTCCGGAAGGAAATGGAACGTTACCGTACTTCGTGTGTATATGAAAGGTATAAATGAGATTGTGATGAGTATGAGAAGGAGCAAAGAAGTTTGCGCAGAGCATCTAAATTGAGGTCAACCTCAAACAAACGAGATTCATCTAAGAAGTGTCTTGACAATCCAGACAAGGAGTTTGAGAATTCTCGAGTTGAGTCAAAGATTCGTGAAGCAAAGGATGCATTCCGAGGTTAGACTAAAGCATTGATTGATTCTATGATGGAAAGACTTAGCCAAGTGTTGGGTTCCCACTTGGAGTAACTTAATCATGTGTCAACCGATGGTAATAAAGGGAAAATTCATCCTAGTCCCTCGTTGATTGAAGAGCCAAATATGAATGAGTTGCAACCGAGCCATGAACATGAATTAGACAATGAAAATCAAACCTCATGTACGATGAGTGAGCAATGGCCTAAGAAGAATGGAGTGGGAAAAGGCAAGAATAATTTGGCCTTAGCGCAGAGTAAAGAGGAGGGGTTGACCATGTTTACAAAGGCTAAAAGTGTAACATGTGTTTTGTTTAGTATCTCCTCGTTTGTGCAGATTAAACAAAGTCAAGTAGAGTTGGTCATGGCATGTTCCATCCCGAAGTCACTTGGACACTTTGCGAGTTTCCATAGAGTTCGTCTTCTAGGAGCTGAATCTCTTTGGTCTCAATACATGGAACCATGTCAACTCAAACCTATCCACACCATTAGGGGATTGATTCGAGCTCATCTTAAAAGGGAAATTCCAGATTCTACTGCTTGTCCTCTACCTATGGTTCATTCCTCGTCTTTGCCTTATTTTAAGCATGTTACTAGCACTAACTCTTGTTACTCTCATATAGGTGTTGATGAGAAGTGTAAAGGACTAGCACTAGAATCTCAAGTTGAATCAACTGGTAGAAGGAATATTGAAGTATCACAGGGAGTTTTCTCATTTAAATCTTGTTCTGCACCTTCTTACCATTTAGTTAATAATGTCCCATTAGTTCTTTACCCGATTTCTGAATTGTTTCAAGTTGAAAACTATTTTGCTTTTGTAGATTGTAACGCTGTTCAAAATTTTCCAACTATGATTAAAGACTTGCAACCCAATTTCGTGCTTATTCCTACTAAAAGTGGTGCACGTTCGTGCTTCATCACATGTCCACAAGCTAGCCACCATGAGCTGACTTTACCAACTCCACCTTGCGCAAATTCATGTGATTCGTATGGAGTGCGCTTCACTTCATTGCTACCACTTATGTCAGGTGAGAATATGACAATCCATGGCAGAAAACTGATTAGAGAGCTTTGGATTGCCACCTGAAATTTTCACGAGTCTTACACAAGCTCTTTCCTATCTTGGCGCATGTCCCTGTTTAAGAGCCTCATGACGCTGACCAAATGGCATTTAATTTGACTCGTGACCTTTCATTTGATCCCGACGTGGCTGATCGCCAAGCGCACTGTCAAATTGAGGGGTCATACTACTAACTCTTGTTAGTATCATTCATCTCCATCCAGATTTGAGGACAAATCCTTCTCAAGAGAAAGGGACTGATATGTGCACAGACGGCGAAGTGGATAGCGGCTTGACTCAAGGCTTCCATAGAAATATTGAAGGCTTGAAAGGAGACAATCAAGTTATCTACACTATGATCCAAACCTAAGGTTTTTAGTAACCCTTAGTTGTTTCTTTAGTTTTTAAGTAACCCTTAACCTATAAAAGGGCTTGCTTTGTAAGGTTTTGAGGGAGATGTTTTATCAATAACGTTTGATTATTTTCTGATTCTTCTTAATGAGAGAGATTCGAGCCTTTTACTTGCTTTGGCATGGGTTATTGAGCAATCTTGCGTCTGGTCCCTGATTGTTCTACCGACCTATCCACTGGAGTATTCATCTACCATTGGAGTCATCGTCCTACCACCTTAATCAAATCGTGTCGTCCGTTTTGATTCTAAGCTCCGCAATCCAAGCGTTGGACTATCTCGCTAGATCCTTGGGCAAACGTGCTACGTGTCTCGAAACGAGTTGATCAAGGACCATATCAGTGACTCTAAGTTTCTAACTCGGAAATTGTGGTTGTTTTGCAGGGATGGAGAATGGGTATGGGGAGCCTGCTGCTAATGGTAATGGTCAGACTAATGGCCACGTGGAGCTCCTTAGGTCTATTTACTATAGAGCACAGGGTGGAGGAGCTTGTGTACGTTACTCGTCTTCTTCTAGGTTTTCTCGATGTATCTGTAGGCCGACATACACTTATCCGAATAATCTCGTGTTTGCTCTTGATGATGAGCATCACCAGTTGGTGAATGCCAACATAGCTCTACTTCAGGAGATGGAGGAGCTGCGCATTATGGTGAATGCTCAGAGTGCTAGGGTTGCTGAGTTAGAGGGGATCGTAGGGGAGAGATGGCTAGGACTGAGGCCGTCCGTGATGACCTTCAGAGAGTTAGGGCTCGACTTACTAGGATAGGCGAGGAGGTCCGGGATCGGGCGGCCGCTGGGATCCTAGTAGACACTACCATGCTAATTAACGAGGTGGTAGACGTTGTTCAGAGTCCGGCTCAGGAGGAGGACCGGAGGAGGACCCTGAAGAGGAGATTCTATCTAATAGCCCTATTGTGGACTAGACCTAGAGTGCTAGACTTGTGACTTTTGTAGTTAGAAACAGCTAGGATGATGCTGATGCTAAAGCCATTGTATTTTGCTTGACTGTGTGGCCTACTTTTGAGGCACTTGGCTCTACTTTAGTCGTACATGACTAAAAGTACTTTTATGCCACCTGTGTGTTATATTTTTGTAATACTCCATGACTTACTAATTGTATGGATTTTAAAGTGCTAATATATGTAAATTATTGTTATTTTAAATGTTTTCATGAGTGGTTCTTATATTAAGTATTTTCTAGCGTAATTACTTTTATTTCTTGACTAGGCATACCTAGAATTATGGACGGACGAAAGAGTGGTCGAGATCATGGGCGAGGGACTAGGCAACCCCAAGCTCACGGGGACGATCAGGGATAAACAACTGAGCCGACCCAGGAACAAGAGAATCTAGAGGGTAACCAAGTGGCTACTGCCATTAATAGGATGACTGATATCCTTGAACAGTTAGCTGAGAGACAGGGTCCAGGGTCACTTAACCAACTTGGGGCCTAGAATAAAGGGGAAGATAGAGCTTGGAGAGGTTTCTGAAATTTAACCCGTCTAAATTCACTGGAGAATCTGATCCCAAGGTAGTGGAGAATTGGTTGGAGAGAATGACTAACATATTCGCGGCTTTAGATTATACCAAAGATAGGCGAGTGAATTTTGCTGCTTTTCGAAAATTGTCCCACGTGCTTGGTGGGATATGTTAAGAGGAAAGTGGGAGAGAACCCAAACCCCTTGGAATTAGAAAAATTTCACGAGGGAATTTAATGAGAAATTTCTTCCACCTCTGATCCAAGAGAAGCGTGTAACAGCCCCACTTTCCCCTAAGGCGAACCAAAGGGGTTAGCGGACTGCCTGCCCAGCTCTCGTCAGGACTACGGATCAGATTAGAGCTATCTATAGCGATCCGGAACTTACAAACGAGCGTAAACAAGTCAAAATGGTAAAATAACCCAAAATAAAAAAATGAAATCCGGAGTCGGCCATGAATAGTAACCGACCCGTCAGAACCCAACCGAAATAGCTAACAAACATTCACATCTGAACTTTAGCGATTACAATCCAAAAGGACATACAAAAGTTTTCAAAAGTTAATACATATACACGGTTTGCCAAATCAAAAGAGAAAACACCCCAAAAGTACACTTAGGGTTTTAATACATGAGCTATACAAAAGATATGTTCAACTAGCTCAATTTGGCAGCCATTTGTCAAATCCAGACCAAAAGGGTTTATTTTCCTGTAAGGAAAACAAAAGGAACAGAAAGGGGTGAGCTTGCGCTCAATGAGGTACCAAACAGATAGCATTAAAATCATGGCATTTCACATTTAACAAATCAGATACACATGTCAGATGTAAAGCAAAGGAACCAAGGATTCAAATCAGAAGGATACGGGTGGCTCTCAGGAGCCAAATTTCCAGCGCAGTACTTGATCCAAACCGGTTGACTCTCCGTCAACGCATATAGAACCAGCGCGTCCGTAGACCCCTCTTTACACCGAATTCCGTCCACCAAACACCCCTTTACCGGGCCTGCTCACCTCAACCGAACAGAAATGGTAATACTCGAGTATACCCGAAATCAAGGGTCTCAATACCCAAAATCTCCGAACAGACTACTGTGGTTCGTTATCTAATCGTCCAGGCCCTTGCCGGCCCGAGTCGAATAACTTAGCCACAGGATTGAGCTCATAGGTCATAGAAATCCGAACAGATGCAGACACAGATAACATATTCAGATACAGATACAGGATAGTAGATTCAGATAGCAGATTCAGACGGCAGATTTAGATAGGCACTCAAAAGTGGCATATGAACAGATAGAAGAACGAGTGTGATAAAGTACACCCTCGCCTCCATTTTATCAAAACAGTATTTGGCTTCAATAGTCATAAATCAAGTATTCAGATATTCAGATATTTCACATAATAGGTAGCAGGTAGTGGAACACTCACCGGCTCAATTTCAAAAGTTTTCACTTCAGATTGGCCTTAATCGCCAAGAAACCCTAAAATAATCAAAATAAACCAATTGAAGGTTTTACTTCCAGATAAGAGTAAACAGAATGCACATGTGAGGCTCGACTACACGTCGTACGCCTTGCCAAATAAATACTAATGCTAGAATGCAAAAACATGATTCCCTTGGAAACGAAAAGGTAGCATGAAGACCTAGGCGCAAACAACTCAAAAGTCTTTCATTCTACCAAAAGGCAAATCCAACTTAAAGGAACCAAACGGCCTAGAAAATCGGGCAGCACTTCCCCTAAATTTCTTACTTTTCCAGCCATTAAGGCTTCATTATATCCTCAAATCAGTCCCAACATCTCACACAAAATTCATCTCATTTCCCAAAAGCCGTTCGCTAGGCTCAAAGTGGTACAAGTATAAAAGTTAGCTAGGAAACAACCGAAATGAAAGCAAGCCCTAAAAGAGACTCGATAACGAGTCATATAGCCATACCAATCACAACCCCAATAGGGTTTCATATGCATATTTAAGCATAATAGCAAACCAGAAATTAGAAATAGCATTAGTCTTGGCCCCGAATAGAAAAACTGTTTTGCCCTTATTATGCGGTAATGGTACCAAATTCTCTACGGTTATCGGATGGGGGTGGAAGACCCACCGTTTCGAAGCTAAGAACCAGGGCTACAACAATGTAGAAGGTCACTCAATCCAGTTCCTAGCCTAACTAGGTCAAAAATGCCAAATACTAAACCAGAATGACCAAAACAGGTTTGCAAATCACACAAAACTGTAATTACTATAACTCAGTCTATATAGGTCCAAATGCCGAAATTCCAAAGGCATATAGTAGCTAAGACATCCAGCTACATTTTATTAGAAGACACCAACTTCAAAATCCAAACCAATTCCAGCCAAAATAGCCAAATACCAACGCAGTTTTCGCATTCTGTCCAAAGCAGAACAGCTACAGTAATTCCGACATAACTCACTCTACACTAAGCCAAATGGCCTGAAATTTTACAGGCACCTCAAACTCATCAATACCTACAACGTTCATGTTTTGAGCAAAATCCAATTCAGCCTCTAACCCTATGATCCAAAACCAGACAGAATTAGGGATTTATGAACCCTAACTTTCCATTTTTCCATCCAAATCCAAAATTGATTGCATTTATCAAAAATTCACACCTACTAGAGTCATTTTAAACCATTACCATTCATCATACAAGACCACAACATCAAGATCATATTAAACCAGAAAATTCATCATAAATTGGAAAATTCCACCAAATCACTCCAAATAAAGAAATAAATCACATATTCCATCACTCATGCCACCATTAAGCACAAAATAAGCATCATTAGAGGTAGTAGGGTGTTCAAGCATCACTTACCAAGAAATCAAGAGAGAGAGGGATGTTGGCCACCTTAGACCTTCAAACAAACTTCACTAAGACACTTACTAGCACTAGAAGGAAAGATTTTATGGAGTGGAACCTAGTGTAGGCTTTTGTTCTTGGAAGATTGAGTGAAATGGAAGCTTGAAAGTTGAAGAAATTTCCTTCCTTCTTGAGCTAGGAGGGCCGGCCAACATGGAGAAGAAAATGGTGATTTTTGGGCAATTTTGAGATATTTAATCCTTTGGTCAAAAAAGTCAAGAAAGTGAATAGTAATTCTTAAAGTCCAACCAATGAGAATGTGACACTTGTCACCTCATTAAATGCATTCCTATCCTTTCTTTCTTCTCTCACATCAATCATTTCACACACTCTACTTATCTATTAACACCCGATAAATTTTACACAGTATCCGGAATTTAACCTAATTGGCCGAATTTTTCCGAACTTTTCGCACTAGTGGGTCCCACGTCCAATATATATTCCTAATTTTCTGAAAATTCTCCAATACTAGAAAAATCATCTAAAAACTATAACTGCTCATAAAATCCACCAAGAAAATATTTCTAAGCCAGAAAATGCAGAAAACAAGCAATTAAGGGAACTAAAACCCTAGGAAAATAATTAGGGTTTTACGGGTTCTCACACTTGGAATTTAATGCCAAATTTTTCCCTCCTCTCATCCAAGAAAAGAAGGAAGATGAATTCATTCGGTTTCGCCAGGGAACACAAACCGTAGCCGAGTATGAGAGTCAATTCACTCGGTTGTCTAAGTTTGCCCCTGAACTGATCATGACCGAGCAGCGGCGAATAAGGCGTTTTATCCAGGGCTTGAACGTAGAAATTCAGAAGGATCTCGCGGTGGCCCAGATTAATGCTTTTAGCGAGGCCGTAGAGAAGGCGCAACGAGTAGAAAATGCCAGGCTGCAGGTGAAGAACTTCCAAACCAAGAAAAGGGGCTTTCCTGGGAGTAGCTCTGAACAAGAAGGTACAAATACACCCCCTAAGATTGGAAAGGGAAACGGAGAGTACGACAACCAGGGGTGTCGCGTGATGTTCCTCAGGGAGGAACGGTCTCTGCTGCTCGTGGTTCCTGTGGATATTGCGGAGGGCCAAGTCATACGGAAACAAATTGCTGGAAGAAAGAAGGAAAATGCTTGCGCTGTGGAAGCGCTGAACATCGGATTGCTAACTGTCCAGCTTGCCTGCGCGAGCGGAGAGGGACTCTGCCACCAACCAAGCCCAATTCTCAGCAACCAGCTAAGACCAACCCTGGACAGTCGAAAGGAGAAGGGACCGGAGTGAAAGTACCGGCTCGGGTATATTCCCTGGAGCATCATCAGGTCCCTGACTCGTCTGAGGACGCAGAAGGTACGATCCGTTGGGTACCTTAGATTTGATGGATTCCGCTGATAAGGAATTTCGAGGGCGAAATTCTTTTAAGGGGGAGAGAGTGTGAGAACCCGTAAAACCCTAATCATTTTCCTAGGGTTTTAGTTCCCTTAATTGCATGTTTTCTGCATTTTCTGGCTTAGAAATATTTTCTTGGTGGATTTTATGAGCAGTTATAGTTTTTAGATGATTTTTCTAGTATTGGAGAATTTTCAGAAAATTAGGAATATATATTGGACGTGGGACCCATTAGTGCGAAAAGTTCGAAAAATTCGGCCAATTAGGTTAAATTCCGGATACTGTGTAAAATTTATCGGGTGTTAATAGATAAGTAGAGTGTGTGAAATGATTGATGTGAGAGAAGAAAGAAAGGATAGGAATGCATTTAATGAGGTGACAAGTGTCACATTCTCATTGGTTGGACTTTAAGAATTACTATTCACTTTCTTGACTTTTTTGACCAAAGGATTAAATATCTCAAAATTGCCCAAAAATCACCATTTTCTTCTCCATGTTGGCCGGCCCTCCTAATCATTTTCCTAGGGTTTTAGTTCCCTTAATTGCATGTTTTCTGCATTTTCTGGCTTAGAAATATTTTCTTGGTGGATTTTATGAGCAATTATAGTTTTTAGATGATTTTTCTAGTATTGGAGAATTTTCAGAAAATTAGGAATATATATTGGACGTGGGACCCACTAGTGCGATATATATTCCTAATTTTCTGAAAATTCTCCAATACTAGAAAAATCATCTAAAAACTATAACTGCTCATAAAATCCACCAAGAAAATATTTCTAAGCCAGAAAATGCAGAAAACATGCAATTAAGGGAACTAAAACCCTAGGAAAATGATTAGGGTTTTACGGGTTCTCACAAAGCGAGAGGACGAGTTCATCAAGTTAAGACAAGGAACTCTTAGTGCAGCCGAGTATGAAGGGAAGTTCACTAAGTTTTCTAAGTACGCTCTCGAATTGGTGATTAATGAGCAAAAAAAAAAATAAGACGTTTTGTACAAGGGATTAATGTGGAGATTCAGGAGGGTTTGGCTGCACCCAAATTTCTACATTTACTGAAGATTTGGAGAAAGCACAGAGATTGAAAGTGCAAGAATGCAAGAATGCAAGTTAGGGACTTTCACTCTAAGAAAAGTAATATTTCTAGTTATACCTCTGGTCAGGCTAGTAAAAGTGTCTTGCCTTCCAAGATGGGAAGGGAAATGAGAGGAATAAGGACCGCAGGAGCTTCAAAGGGAGCTTTACCCAGAAGAGGTCATAGTGGGCCGGTTCAAGCGAGAGGAGTGCCTTCTAGTGGTCCGGCCGTAACCCTTCAAGTCAGCTGTGGTTACTGTGGCAAACCAAATCACTCGAAAAATGATTATTGGAGAAAGTTGGGAAAGTGTTTGTTCTATGGTAGTGCCGAGTACCAACTCATGAATTGTCTAAATAAGCTGAAGATAGGAGGTAGCATTCAAAAGTCAGAAAAGTCAACCTTTAAGCAGACTAGTGCTGAAGGGAGTTGACCAAAGGTACCTGTTAGGGTTTACGCATTGGACTACTAACAAATCCCCGATGCTATTGAGATGGTCCAAGGTACGATCTTTATTTTTCATCGTTTAGGTAAGATTTTAATTGATCTGGGTGCAACACATTCTTTTGTAAATCTTAATTTTATGAGTGAAATAGATTTGAAACCAATTAAGTTACCTTATGATTTGAAAGTTAGAACGCTTACTGGGGATCAAAGTTTAATCGCTAAATTGATATATAAAGATTGTGAGATTTGGGTTGGTGAACAAAAATTACTGACCGATCTGATGGATTTAGCGATTAAGAGGTATGATGTGATCCTAAGAATGGACTGGTTAGCCGGCTACAATGCTCAGTTGAATTGTAAGACAAAAACGGTAGAGTTGTGCATACCAGGAGAAGCAACCCTGAAATTGGACGTAAGGGGTAGACTAGCATCATCTGCACTTATCTCAGGAATTCAATCTTGGAAAATGTTAAGTAAGGGATGTGAGGACTCGCAAATTTCTTATATTTTTCTCAAAAAATGCCTTTTTATTTAGAAATTATTCATTTATTATAGCCCTACTACCCAATCGTTCCACAATAAGTCCAAATGAACATGAACATGAAAGAATAAACATATACCCTAAGTGTGGCCGAATACGAGGCCAAATTTACTAGACTATCTAAATTCGCTTCCGAATTGGTGGTTACGGAGCGACGGAGAATAAGACGATTCATACATGGACTAAATTTCGAAATCCGGGAGGCATTAGCGGCAGTTCAAGTTAATACGTTTACAGAGGCTCTTGAGAAGGCCCAAAAAATGGAGGATGTGCAAGCCCAAGTAAAAACCTTTCAAACGAGGAAATGAGATACATCCAGCAGCATACCTGAGGAATCCGGAGAAAAGATAATGCTCTCCAAAGTGCAAAAAGTGAACCATTCACCCCGCCTACCTTGGACATTAAGAGCATTAGATGAAAGACGAAATGAAGTCAGATCGGATCAAAGGACATTTCACGAGAAGATCCAACAGTAGCTCCTCGATTGGCCTGTGGATACTGTGGAAAGGCAAATCATACAGAGAATGATTGCCAGCGGAAAGGGGAAAAATGTTTGGTTTGTGAGAGTAGCAATCATCAACTTAGCAATTGCCCGAAGAAACGGCCACGAGAGGGTAGTACTCAACAAGTGGAAGGAACCAAACTGAAATAAACTCATGAAAGAGGAAACCGAACAAAAGTATCGACACATGCCATGATCAGCACCATGTTTTGGGGTCCTCCGAGGCGACGGAAGGTATGAATTTCGAGGTAGAAATTCTTTTAAGGGGGGGAGAGTGTGAGGACTCGAAAATTTCTTATATTTTTCTCAAAAAATGCCTTTTTATTTTGAAATTGTTCATTTATTATAGCCCTACTACCCAATCGTTCCACAATAAGTGCAAATGAACATGATAGCAAAGGTTTTCACTTTTCGTTTTCAAGTTGGAGCGAGTTAGGGTTTTCACGTTTTACCGTAGTATGATTTTTCGGTACAGAGTGAGGATCAAATTTGGTGCTTAAGAGTGACTTTTGGATGAGGAAATATTATATGATTTGAAGTGATAACAATAAGTTAGTGATTAGGAACTAAAAACCCTAGTATACGCGATTTAAGAAAAATCAGTTCAAACCGGCGGGTACCGTTTGTTACCGGGTAAACACACCACTTGACCCATACTTTATTACCTTAATCTTCTCATTTTATTTCAGCTAATTAACCCTCAAAATATCTGATACATCAGCCACAATTGTTGACTTTAAATACCAAGAGAAAGAAGGGAAAAATGAATGGAATTGGTGGCGACAATTGGCGGTATTTCATTAGATGGTTGACTAACTAATTTACACCATATTTATCACCGAAAAACCAACCTATTTCCTCCATTATTTCTGCATATCAGCCGCGAGTTGAGGGAGGAAAAACAAGAGAAGAGGAAACTTCAATCAATCTTGGTTTGAGCTTGAATGAGTGAAAACAAGAAAAACTAAACCGATTAATCAATAGTTTGAGAGCTTGGGAAGCTTAAGGAACCAGAAATTTCATGAGGAGGTGAAGTATTACTCTTGCAAGCTTCATTTGTTGAGCTATTTGCTGCCTATACTTGCTATATGGATGATATATGTTGTATCTAAACTTATATAAGTGGTTGTAGTGATGATTGGAGCAAGAAATAAAGAAAGTTTCATTTAATCCCAAATTTCCAGATTTCTGGAAAATATGACTTCCATTCTCTCCGGTTTTAGTGCTTCATGTTAGAGACTGAATTAGGCTTAGTATAAAATATGAAAGTTGTATAGAATGACATTTTATAGTTGTCTACAAAATTTCAACTCAATCGGAGCAATGTAGCCTGTGAAAGGACCAAAATACCCTCACTATTTTAGGATGTTCCCAGTGTTCCGTTTTAGTCAGTTCATCCGGTTTATCATGTTTATTCACTATGATCCGTTCAGATTTAGCCATTTTCCAAAACATAAAAGTTTTAGTACTCTGTCTTGGTTTAAACGCCACCAAGAACACTTTAAACGGACCTTGGTAGACTGAGATATGGCCATTTGAATGCAGTACGGTTAAATAGCCGATTAGTTGGAATTAGGTTATGTGAATTGGGAATTTGATTAGGTTACACTGGAAATTGGACTAAGTGATCTTCAAGAACATTGGAGCCCTGTGTCTTAGCTTCGAAATGGTATAAGTTGTACCTCAATCCGATAAGCGTAGCCTCGGATGTGCCCTTTCCGCAAAAACCCGTCGAAACTGTCTTTTGTAAACTTCATTTCCGCACTTGATATTATCTTAATTTTGTTCTTGTATTGTCTTGAGCCTATGGAGTGGCTATTGAAATGAAGTTTTGTTATGGATAACCTTGGGCTTGATTGAGTAAAAGGATGAAGTCATAAATGACTGGAAAATAGGATAATACAAAGGGCATGCTGCCAAATTTTCGCTCAAGGACTAAGTTTCTATTTGAACTGGTATACTTATGTTTGGTCTATGAAACCCTAGTTATTTTTTTCACGGGTCCAAATGTCCTCGTTTCACTTTAAAGTCTTTTGTACGATCTACTCAATAATTGTCGAGTTTCTTTGATTGCACCTAATTGTTGTGCTAGATGATCTGTAATATTTTTTCTCGTTTAATTTAGGTTTTCTCGGTGACTGAGGATAATATCCGGAAGGATATTTTACCCGTTGTTTTTCGTACATAGGTGAGTGTTTCTTGTTTGTTATATTCTCCATGACTTCATGACTTGTTGTTGTTGTTTGATGATGTGTTAAGTGTTTTCAAGGATTTCTAAAACGAATTTTCTAGGCGAGCGTGTACTTTATCTCTCTCGACCTAAATGAAATGTGAAATTTTCAATGATTTATCGATTGAAACATTAGTTGCGCATGATGTAAGCCTTTTGGCTGAATTGGGTCCTGCCCTTCGTTACCAATCGACTCGAGCCAGAAGCGGATTCGGTCGGGCGATATGGTGACCCTGGGTGAATTTGGTATAGTCGAGTATTACCTTGTAGTTTGGCCACGTCCGGATGGGTGGAGTCCGGCCAACGTCCGGAAGGGGATGAATGAACGAACGCAGGCACGAGGGTTTTACTCCTCAAAAAGGAAATTTTCAATTAATTGGAGGAATAAGGGGAAATGTCAGGGGAATGAACGAACGAACGAATAGCTCCATGTGAGCCCGTATCCTCTTAATGAATGTGTTACTATCGCTTTCCATTGTAAAAAAATTCTTGGATATTGATACTCCATGTTTAACATATTGAATTGACTATCTGACTATGTGTTCGGAACCTCACTGAGTTTTTAGCTCACCCCTTTAGTTTTGTTTTCCTTAACAGAGGACGGCTTGCAGGATGAGAGCATAGACTAGCCTAGTCTAGTTCTTTTATTTTTTTTGTAATGGCTCTCGCCCTAGTGCTTGGCACGGGTTGGACGTATGAAGGATTGAGAATCTTTGTATATTCTATCTTTATACTCCCTATTGGGATGACAATGTATATAAGTTCTGCTTTAAGTTTGGATCGCTGCCCTATTTATTATTGTGATTCATTCCGATTTTAATTGAGGACTGTAGTGAGTGACGGATTCCCGGCGAGAGCTGGGCAGGCGACCCGCCGAACCCTGAGGTACGCCCTAGGGAGAGGTGGGGCCGTCACAGGTGGTATCAGAGCTTAGGTTTCAGAGCTCTATAGTGTATCCTATGCTTGAAGTTTAGGATACTGGACTGTGGGATTCGATTTCACTTGAAAGTTAAGCGATTGAGGGATAAAACCTATAGTTGCTTCGCGTGGTCTCGGCGCGGAGTGATCCTGGACTAAGTGATGAATAAGTATGAGGGACTAAGTGAAGCTATGAATTGCAAATGTTGTTGGCTTTAAATCTTTCTCATGGTATCTGAGGACCATAGATAGGTATGTCAGGTAGGAATTCTGATTGTAGATAGTTTACTCTTGAGACTGCAGCTCGAGATGTGAATTATCTTATTTCGGATTCTCGTGCCTGAGTTCTCTAGAGTTATGGCGCTGCTAAGTACTTGAGACTTGCATTTTGGGAATATGAACAGGCTTTGTCTGACTAGAATGAGCACAAGAGGTCAGGGACATCTAGTTTGGATAGTAAGTGATGTGAGAGACCGGACGAGCTGATATTGGGACGACGTCACCTTTTCCTTTTGATTTACCTGTATATTGTTACTACATGACGTTAGTATACCTGTGTGTCCATAGTTATCTGTCCAACTTGATATGTATTTGTGTATTTGCTTATCCGTCTTGTTGATATGACGTGTTATGTGCGTATATGTTTATTTGTGTATTTGGAATGCTAGAATTTGTTACTGTAGTCAATTTACTGTGTTTATTTACTAAATTACCTTTTGGGGGAAAAAGAAAAGAAAAGAGAGAGGGAAAACATGTATATGGACGGGAGACGTAGTCGTGGACGTGGAGCTAGGTAAGCTCAAGAACCAAGAGAGACAAGTAAATTTTGTTGTATTTCAATTCGAAGGACCAGCCCGCGCGTGGTGGAATGAAATTAAGGCCAAGTGGGAAAGAGAACTGACGGTATGGACATGGGCGAACTTTGTAAGGGAATTTAACGAAAAGTATCTCCCACCTTTGGTCCAAGAAACGAGAGAGGACGAATTTATTAGGTTGCGTCAGGGAACCCTAAGTGTGGCCGAATACGAGGCCAAATTTACTAGAATATCTAAATTCGCTTTCGAATTGGTGGTTACGGAGCGACGGAGAATAAGATGATTCATACAAGGACTAAATTTCGAAATCCAGGAGGCATTAGCAGCAGTTCAAGTTAATACGTTTACAGAGGCTTTTAAGAAGGCCCAAAAAATTGAGGATGTGAAAGCCCAAGTAAAAACCTTTCAAACGAGGAAATGAGATACATCCAGCAGCATACCTGAGGAATCCGGAGAAAAGATAATGCTCTCCAAAGTGCAAAAAGTGAACCATTCACCCCGCCTACCTTGGACATTAAGTGCATTAGATGAAAGACGAAATGAAGTCAGATCGGATCAAAGGACATTTCACGAGAAGATCCAACAGTAGCTCCAAGATTGGCCTGTGGATACTGTGGAAAGGCAAATCATACTGGGAATGATTGCTAGCGGAAAGGGGGAAAATATTTGATTTGTGGGAGTAACAATCATCAACTTAGCACTTGCCCGAAGAAACGGCCACGAGAGGGTAGTACTCAACAAGTGGAAGGAAACAAACTGAAATAAACTCATGAAAGAGGAAACCGAACAAAAGTATCGACACACGCCATAGATCAGCACCAAGTTCTGGGGTCCTCCGAGGCGACGGAAGGTATGAATTTCGAAATCGAAATTCTTTTAAGGGGGGGAGAGTGTGAGGACTCGCAAATTTCTTATATTTTTCTCAAAAAATGCCTTTTTATTTAGAAATTATTCATTTATTATAGCCCTACTACCCAATCGTTCCACATTAAGTGCAAATGAACATGAAAGTAAAGGTTTTCACATTTCGTTTTCAAGTTGGAGCGAGTTAGGGTTTTCACGTTTTCCCGTAGTATGATTTTTCGGTACGGAGTGAGGATCAAATTTGGTGCTTAAGAGTGACTTTTGGATGAGGAAATATTATATGATTTGAAGTGATAACAATAAGTTAATGATTAGGAACTAAAAACCCTAGTATACGCGATTTAAGAAAAATCAATTCAAACCGGCGGGTACCGTTTGTTACCGGGTAAACACGCCACTTGACCCATACTTTATTACCTTAATCTTCTCATTTTACTTCAGCTAATTAATCCTCAAAATATCTGATACATCAGCCACAATTGTTGACTTTAAATACCAAGAGAGAGAAGGGAAAAATTGAATGGAATTGGTGGCGACAAGTGGCGGTATTTCATTGGATGGTTGACTAACTAATTTACACCATATTTATCACCGAAAAACCAACCTATTTCCTCCATTATTTCTGCATATCAGCCGTGAGTTGAGGGAGGAAAAACAAGAGAAGAGGAAACTTCAATCAATCTTGATTTGAGCTTGAATGAGTGAAAACAAGAAAAACTAAACCGATTAATCAATAGTTTGAGAGCTTGGGAAGCTTAAGGAACCAGAAATTTCTAGAGGAGGTGAAGTATTACTCTTGCAAGCTTCATTTGTTGAGGTATTTGCTGCCTATACTTGCTATATGGATGATATATGTTGTATCTAAGCTTATATAAGTGGTTGTAGTGATGATTGGAGCAAGAAATAAAGAAAGTTTCATTTAATCCCAAATTTCCAGATTTCTGGAAAATATGACTTCCATTCTGTCCAGTTTTAGTGCTTCATGTTAGAGGCCGAATTAGGCCTAGTATAAAACATGAAAGTTGTATAGAATGACATTTTATGGTTGTCTACAAATTTCACCTCAATCGGAGCAACGTAGCCTGTGAAAAGACCAAAATACCCTCACTATTTTAGGATGTTCCCAGTGTTCCGTTTTAGTCAGTTCATCCAGTTTATCATGTTTATTTACTATGATCCTGTCAGATTTAGCCATTTTCCAAAACATAAAAGTTTTAGTACTCTGTCTTAGTTTAAACGCCATGAAGAACACCTTAAACGGACCTTGGTAGACTGAGATATGGCCTTTTGAATGCAGTACGGTTAAATAGCCGATTAGTTGGAATTAGGTTATGTGAATTGGGAATTTGATTAGGTTACACTGGAAATTGAACTAAGTGATCTTCAAGAACATTGGAGCCCTGTGTCTTAGCTTCGAAATGGTATAAGTTGTACCTCAATCCGATAAGCGTAGCCTCGGATGTGCCCATTCCGCAAAAACCCGTCGAAGCAGTCTTTTGTAAACTTCATTTCCGCACTTGATATTATCTTAATTTTTGTTCTTGTATTGTCTTGACCTATGGAGTGGCTATTGAAATGAAATTTTGTTATGGATAACCTTGGGCTTGATTGAGTAAAAGGATGAAGTCATAAATGGCTGGAAAATAGGAAAATAAAAAAGGGCATGCTGCCCAAATTTTCGCTCGAGGACTAAGTTTCTATTTGCACTGGTATACTTATGTTTGGTCTATGAAACCCTAGTTATTTTTTTCCACGGGTCCAAATGTCCTCGTTTCACTTTAAAGTCTTTTCTACGAACCACTCAATAATTGTCGACTTTCTTTGATTGCACCTAATTCTCGCCCTAGTGCTTGGCACGGGTTGGACGTATGAAGGATTGTGAATCTTTGTATATTCTATCTTTATACTCCCTATTGGGATGGCAATGTATATAAGTTCCGCTTTAAGTTTGCATCGCTGCCCTATTTATTATTGTGATTCATTCCGATTTTAATTAAGGACTGTAGTGAGTGACGGAGTCCCTGCGAGAGCTGGGCAGGCGACCCGCCGAACCCTGAGGTACGCCCTAGGGAGAGGTGGGGCCGTCACAGGTGGTATCAGAGCTTAGGTTTCAGAGCTCTATAGTGTATCCTAGGCTTGAAGTTTAGGATGCCGGACTGTGGGATTCGATTTCACTTGAAAGTTAAGCGATTGAGGGATAAAACCTATATTTGCTTCGCGTGGTCTCGGCACGGAGTGACCCTGGACTAAGTGGTGAATAAGTATGAGGGACTAAGTGAAGCTATGAATTGCAAATATTGTTGGCTTTAAATCTTTCTCATGGTATCTGAGGACCATAGATAGGTATGTCAGGTAGGAATTCTGATTGTAGATAGTTTACTCTTGAGACTGCAGCTCGAGATGTGAATTATCTTATTTCGGATTCTTGTGCCTGAGTACTCTAGAGTTATGGCGCTGCTAAGTACTTGAGACTTGCATTTTGGGAATATGAACAGGCTTTGTCTGACTAGAATGAGCACAAGAGGTCAGGGACATCTAGTTTGGATAGTAAGTGATGTGAGAGACCGGACGGGCTGAAATTGGGACGACTTCACCTTTTCCTTTCGATTTACCTGTATATTGTTACTACATGACGTTAGTATACTTTGTGTCCATGGTTATCTGTCCAACTTGATATGTATTTGTGTATTTACTTATCCGTCTTGTTGATATGACGTGTTATGTGCGTATATGTTTATTTGTGTATTTGGAATGCTAGAATTTGTTACTGTAGTCAATTTACTGTGTTTATTTACTAAATTACCTTTTGGGGGAAAAAGAAAAGAAAAGAGAGAGGAAAAACATATATATGGACGGGAGACGTAGTCGTGGACGTGGAGCTAGGCAAGCTCAAGAACCGAGAGAAGAAAGAGAAACAGTGACCGAGCAAGAACAGGGACCGAGGGTTGAGGCTGGAGATCAAATGACGACGGCGATGCAACAAATGACAAATATCCTGGTACGACTGGTAGATCAACAAGGTCAAATGCCAGTGAATCAACTCCGGAATCCTGAGATCGGAGAGGATAAGGCTCTTGATAGGTTCCAAAAGTTTCTACCTCCGAAATTTCAAGGAGGGCCTGATCCGGATATAGCTGAGCAGTGGATGGAGGCAATGATTAATATCTTCGCGGCTTCGAATTACACGGAGCAAAGACATGTAAATTTTGCTATATTTCAATTCGAAGGACCAGCCCGCGCGTGGTGGAATGAAATTAAGGCCAAGTGGGAAAGAGAACTGACGGTATGGACATGGGCGAACTTTGTAAGGAAATTTAACGAAAAGTATCTCCCACCTTTGGTCCAAGAAAGGAGAGATGACGAATTTATTAGGTTGCGTCAGGGAACCCTAAGTGTGGCCGAATACGAGGCCAAATTTACTAGACTATCTAAATTCGCTTCCGAATTGGTGGTTACGGAGCGACGGAGAATAAGACGATTCATACAAGGACTAAATTTCGAAATCCAGGAGGCATTAGCGGTAGTTCAAATTAATACGTTTACAGAGGATCTTGAGAAGGCCCAAAAAATTGAGGATGTGAAAGCCCAAGTAAAAACCTTTAAAACGAGGAAATGAGATACATCCAGCAGCATACCTGAGGAATCCGGAGAAAAGATAATGCTCTCCAAAGTGCAAAAAGTGAACCATTCACCCCGCCTACCTTGGAAATTAAGAGCATTAGATGACAGGTCTACGAAAGGAAGTCAGATCGGATCAAAGGACATTTCTGGAGAAGATCCGACAGTAGCTCCTCGATTGGCCTGTGGATACTGTGGAAAGGCAAATCATACTGAGAATGATTGTTGGCGGAAAGGGGGAAAATGTTTGATTTGTGGGAGTAGCAATCATCAACTTAGCAATTCCCAGAAGAAACAGCCACGAGAGGGTAGCACTCAACAAGTGGAAGGAACCAAACTGAAATAAACTCATGAAAGAGGAAATCGAACAAAAGTATCGACACACGCCATAGATCAGCACCAAGTTTTGGGGTCCTCCGAGGCGACGGAAGGTATGAATTTCGAGGTCGAAATTCTTTTAAGGGGGGAGAGTGTGAGGACTCGCAAATTTCTTATATTTTTCTCAAAAAATGCCTTTTTATTTAGAAATTATTCATTTATTATAGCCCTACTACCCAATCGTTCCACAATAAGTGCAAATGAACCTGAAAGTAAAGGTTTTCACTTTTCATTTTCAAGTTGGAGCGAGTTAGGGTTTTCACGTTTTCCAGGAGCATGATTTTTCGGTACGGAGTGAGGATCAAATTTGGTGCTTAAGAGTGACTTTTGAATGAGGAAATATTATATGATTTGAAGTGATAACAATAAGTTAGTGATTAGGAACTAAAAACCCTAGTATACGCGATTTAAGAAAAATCAGTTCAAAACGGTGGGTACCGTTTGTTACCGGGTAAACACACCACTTGACCCATACTTTATTACCTTAATCTTCTCATTTTATTTCAGCTAATTAATCCTCAAAATATCTGATACATCAGCCACAATTGTTGACTTTAAATACCAAGAGAGAGAAGGGAAAAAATGAATGGAATTGGTGGCGACAAGTGGCGGTATTTCATTGGATGGTTGACTAACTAATTTACACCATATTTATCACCGAAAAACCAACCTATTTCCTCCATTATTTCTGCATATCAGCCGTGAGTTGAGGGAGGAAAAACAAGAGAAGAGGAAACTTCAATCAATCTTGGTTTGAGCTTGAATGAGTGAAAAGAAGAAAAACTAAACCGATTAATCAATAGTTTGAGAGTTTTGGAAGCTTAAGGAACCAGAAATTTCAAGAGGAGGTGAAGCATTACACTTGCAAGCTTCATTTGTTGAGGTATTTTCTGTCTATACTTGCTATATGGATGATATATGTTGTATCTAAGCTTATATAAGTGGTTGTAGTGATGATTGGAGCAAGAAATAAAGAAAGTTTCATTTAATCCCAAATTTCCAGATTTCTGGAAAATATGACTTCCATTCTGTCCGGTTTTAGTGCTTCATGTTAGAGGCTGAATTAGGTTTCGTATAAAACTTGAAAGTTGTACATAATGACATTTTATGGTTGTCTACAAAATTTCACCTCAATCGGAGGAACGTAACCTGTGAAAAGACTAAAATACCCTCACTATTTTAGGATGTTTCCAGTGTTCCGTTTTAGTCAGTTCATCCAATTTATCATATTTATTCACTGTGATCCGTTCAGATTTAACCATTTTCCAAAACATAAAAGTTTTATAACTCTGTCTTAGCTTTTCAACGCCACCAAGAACATCTTAAACGGACCTTGGTAGACAGAGATATGGCCATTTGAATGCAGTACGGTTAAATAACCGATTAGTTGGAATTAGGTTATGTGAATTGGGAATTTGATTAGGTTACGATGGAAATTGGACTAAGTGATCTTCAAAAACATTGGAGCCCTGTGTCTTAGCTTCGAAATGGTATAAGTTGTACCTCAATCCGATAAGCGTAGCCTCGGATGTGCCCATTCCGTAAAAACCCGTCGAAACTATCTTTTGTAAACTTCATTTCCGCACTTGATATTATCTTAATTTTTGTTCTTGTATTGTCTTGAGCCTATGGAGTGGCTATTGAAATGAAATTTTGTTATGGATAACCTTGGGCTTGATTGAGTAAAAGGATGAAGTCATAAATGGCTGGAAAATAGGAAAATACAAAGGGCATGCTGCCCAAATTTTCGCTCGAGGACTAAGTTTCTATTTGAACTGGTATACTTATGTTTGGTCTATGAAACCCTAGTTATTTTTTTCCACGGGTCCAAATGTCCTCGTTTCACTTTAAAGTCTTTTGTACGATCTACTCAATAATTGTCGAGTTTCTTTGATTGCACCTAATTGTTGTGCTAGATGATTTGTAATATTTTTTCTCGTTTAATTTAGGTTTTCTCGGTGACTGAGGATAATATCCGGAAGGATATTTTACCCGTTGTTTTTCGTACATAGGTGTGTGTTTCTTGTTTGTTATATTCTCCATGACTTCATAACTTGTTGTTGTTGTTTGATGATGTGTTAAGTGTTTTCAAGGATTTCTAAAACGAATTTTCTAGGCGAGTGTGTACTTTATCGCGCTCGACCTAAATGAAATGTGAAATTTTCAATGATTTATTGATTGAAACATTAGTTGCGCATGATGTAGGCCTTTTGGCTGAATTGGGTCCTGCCCTTCGTTACCAATCGACTCGAGCCAGAAGCGGATTCGGTCGGGCGATATGGTGACCCTGGGTGAATTTGGTATACTCGAGTATTACCTTGTAGTCCGGCCACGTCCGGATGGGTGGAGTCCGGTCAACGTCCGGAAGGGGATGAATGAACGAACGCAGGCACGAGGGTTTTATTCCTCAAAAAGGAAATTTTTAAATAATTGGAGGAATAAGGGGAAATGTCAGGGGAACGATCGAACGAACGAATAGCTCCATGTGAGCCCGCATCCTTTTAATGAATGTGTTACTATCGCTTTCCATTATAAAAAAATTTTTGGATATTGATACTCCATGTTTAACATATTGAATTGACTATCTGACTATGTGTTCGGAACCTCACTGAGCTTTTAACTCGCCCCTTTAGTTTTGTTTTCCTTAACAGGGGACGGCTAGCAGGATGAGAGCATAGACTAGCCTAGTCTAGTTCTTATATTTTTTTTGTAATGGCTCTCGCCCTAGTGCTTGGCACGGGTTGGACGTATGAAGGATTGAGAATCTTTGTATATTCGATCTTTATACTCCCTTTTGGGATGGCAATGTATATAATTTCCGCTTTAAGTTTGGATCGCTGCCCTATTTATTATTGTGATTTATTCCGATTTTAATTGAGGACTGTAGTGAGTGACGGAGTCCCGGCGAGAGCTGGGCAGGCGACCCGCCGAACCCTGAGGTACGCCCTAGGGAGAGGTGGGGCCGTCACAGGTGGTATCAGAGCTTAGGTTTCAGAGCTCTATAGTGTATCCTAGGCTTGAAGTTTAGGATGCCGGACTGTGGGATTCGATTTCACTTGAAAGTTAAGCGATTGAGGGATAAAACCTATAGTTGCTTCGCGTGGTCTCGGCGCGGAGTGACCCTGGACTAAGTGGTGAATAAGTATGAGGGACTAAGTGAAGCTATGAATTTCAAATCTTATAGGCCTTAAATCTTTCTCATGGTATCTGAGGACCATAGATAGGTATGTCAGGTAGGAATTCTGATTGTAGATAGTTTACTCTTGAGACTGCAGCTCGAGATGTGAATTATCTTATTTCGGATTCTCGTGCCTGAGTACTCTAGATTTATGGAGCTGCTAAGTACTTGAAACTTGCATTTTGGGAACATGAATAGGCTTTGTTTGACTAGAATGGGCACAAGAGGTCAGGGACATCTAGTTTCGATAGTAAGTGACGTGAGAGACCGGACGGGCTGAAACTGGGACGACTTTACCTTTTCCTTTTGATTTACCTGTATATTGTTACCACATGACGTTAGTATACCTGTGTGTACATGGTTATCTGTCCAACTTGATATGAATTTGTGTATTTCCTTATCCGTTTTCTTGATATGGCGTGTTATGTGCGTATATGTTTATTTGTGTATTTGGAATGCTAGAATTTGTTACTGTAGTCAATTTACTGTGTTTATTTACTAAATTATCTTTTGGGGAAAAAAGAAAAGAAAAAAGTGAGGGAAAACATATATATGGACGGGAGACGTAGTCGTGGACGTGGAGTTAGGCAAGCTCAAGAACCGAGAGAAGAAAGAGAAACAATGGCCGAGCAAGAATAGGGACCGAGGGTTGAGGTTGGAGATCAAATGGCGACGGCGATGCAACAAATGACAAATATCCTGGCACGACTGGTAGATCAACAAGGTCAAATGCCAGTGAATCAACCCCGGAATCCTGAGATCGGAGAGGATAAGGCTCTTGAGAGGTTCCAAAAGTTTCTACCTCCGAAATTTCAAGGAGGGCCTGATCCGGATATAGCTGAGCAGTGGATGGAGGCAATGATTAATATCTTCGCGGCTTTGAATTACACGGAGCAAAGACAAGTAAATTTTGCTGTATTTCAATTCAAAGGACCAGCCCGCGCGTGGTGGAATGTAATTAAGGCCAAGTGGGAAAGAGAACTGACGGTATAGATGTGACAGCCCCACCTTCCCCTAAGGTGAACCAAAGAGGTTAGCGGACTGCCTGCCCAGCTCTCGCCAGGACTAACGGTGCAGTATAAAGCGATCTATCACGTTTGAAACTTATAACGCGCGCAACAAGGCAAAAGAGCAAAATACCCCAAAATAAAAGAAACAAACTCCAGAGTCGGCCATGAATAGTAACCGACCCGTCCGAAACCCAACCAAGCATCGAAATACATATACCACATAACATTAGCCATTTACAAGCCACAACGGCAAGCCAGAACCATTCACTAAGGAAGTACACATTCGATTTGCCTATCAAAAGGAAATGAACCCGTTATACATTAGGGTTTCACTTCAAGAGCTATACAAAAGACATTTACAAGCTCAGTATGGCAATTGACTATCCAGTCCATTTTCAAAAGCAATTATATCCCTGTAAGGAAAACAAATAACACGGAATGAGCCAAAGCCCAGTGGTATACCACCCAATAAGCAATCAAAGTCATATAAGAATGAACCTTCATTTAAAGTGCACAAATAAGCAATGAAGCAAAACGGTAAAAGGATACGGTCGGCTCTCAAGAGCCCATTTCCACGCTTGCAATCTTGAACCAACCTCATTGACTCTCCGTCAATGTTAAAATACCAAACCGTAGACAACTCTTTACTTCCATTCCTTCCACCCAACATACCCCAACCGGGCCCGCACTCCATTCAGTAATATTTTTGGTAATACTCGAGTTTACCGGAACCAAGGGTCTCATTACCACAAGGTTCCCCAGTACAGTCCCCGTGGCAATTCAATCTTCACGACCAAGCCCTCGCCGGCTCGATTCAATTGACTATCAAACGGGGTTGAGCTCAGTGATACAGTAAAGTAGTAGGACAACCGTCCAAACAACCCAATTCAGTTTCCATGCATGGAATTCAGTATCTCATATAACAAATGCAGTATTTCAGTGGAACAGTAGATAGCTATGAAGAAAATCACAAGGGGTGAGAGCGGTCAAGTACACCCTCACCTCAATCACTTTCAAAAACCAATTAAGCCTTCAAGGCATCAAATACACATAGCACAAAGCCACATTATAGCAAGTAAGTGAGTAGTATACTCACCAAGCGAGAAAGTGGTGTTTCATACACCGTGGTCACCAATCCGCCATGAACTACCGTCACGCCCTAGAATCACGCAACAAATGCAATGAGACTCGATAACGAGTCGTATAGCAATGCTTAACACAACCCCAATAGGGTTTCGTATGCACAAATAAGCATGATAGTAAACCAGAAATTAAGAAAGGGCTTTAACTTAAGCCTTGATAAGAAAACCGGTTTTGCCGTCATAATGCGGTAATGGTACAACTCTCACTACAAATATCGGTTGGGGGTGTAAGACCCACTGTTTCGAAGCTAGGGAACAGGGCTACAATAATGTAGAAGACCACTCAATCCAGTTCCTAGCTTAACTAGGTCGAAAATGCCAAATACTAACAAAGAATTCCTAAAACAGGTTCACAAAACACAAAAAACTGTAATCGGTATATCTCAGTCCATACAAGTCCAAATGCCGAAATTCCAAAGGCATAAGTTAGCTAAGTCATCCAACTACATTTCATCAGAAGACACCAACTTCAAAATCCAAACCAAAACCAGTCAAAATGGCCAAATACAAACTCAGTTTTCGCATTCTGATCAAAGCAGAACAGCTACAGTAATTTCGTCATAACTCACTCTACACTAATCTAAATGCCCTGAATTTTACAGGCACCTTATACACATCAATACCTACAACTTTCATGTTTTGAGCAAAGTCCAATTCGGCATCTAACCCAATGATCTAAAACCGGACAGAATTGGGGTTCAAGAACCCTAACTTTTCAAATTTCACACCAAATCCAAAATTGATTGCATTTAACCACAATTCACACTCACTAGAGTCATTTCCAACCATTACAATTCATCATACAAGCCCCCAACATCAAGATCATATTAAACCAGAAAAAATCCCAATAAAATAAAAACTTCACCAAAACTCTTCAAATCAAGAAATAAATCACATTTTCACACACTCATGCCACTTCTAAGCATCATATAACTATCATTAAAGGTAGTAGGGTGTTTCAAGCTTCACTTACCAAGAAACAAGAGAGAGGAAGATGTGGAGCACCTTAGTCCTTCAAACAAAGTTCACCAAACAACTTGCTAGCACTAGAAGGAAAGTTTTTATGGAGTGAAATCTTGTTTATGGCCTTGATTGAGATGATTTGCTAGTAGAAACTTGAAGATTGAAGAAGTTTTCCTTCTTGCAAGAGTGAGAGAGAGAGCCGGCCAAACAAGAGAGAAAAATGGTGATTTTTTGGTGAATTTTGGATATTTAATCCCTTGGTCAAATAAGTCAAGACAATGAATAGTAATTCTTAAAAGTTCAACCAATAAGAAGATGACACGTGGCACCTTATTAAATGCATTCCTATCCTTCTTTTCTCTCTCACATCAATCACTTCACACACTCTACTTATCGCTTAACACCCGATAAATTTTACACAGTATCCGAAACTTAACCTTATTGGTCGAATTTTTCCGAACTTTTCGCACTAGTGGGTCTCACGTCCACTATTTATTCTTAATTTTCTAAAATTTCACCAATGCTAGAAAAATCATCTTAAAACTCTAATTGCTCATAAAATCCTCTCAGAAAATATTTTTAAGCCAGAAAATGCAAAATTACGCAATTAAAGGGGAAATAAACCCTAGGAAAATATTAGGGTTTTTACGGGTTCTCACACTCTCCCTCTCTTAAAAGAATTTCGTCCTCGAAATTTCTCACCTTAATTCCCGAAAAGGTTTGGGTATTTCTTTCGCATTTCCTCTTCCATTTCCCAAGTAGCTTCCTCCACTCCGTGGTTTCTCCATAACACTTTCACTAGCGGAATCTTCTTGTTTCTGAGCTCTTTGACTTTTTGATCGAGTACTTGGACTGGTTTCTCTTCATAAGCCAGTGATTCATCCACTTCGATATCCTCCGGTTGCAACACATGAGATGGGTCTGGATGATACTTCTTTAGCATCGAGATGTGAAAGACATCGTGGATTCGAGATAGACTGGATGGCAGTTCCAATCGATACGCGACCGCTCCAACCCTTTGAAGGATCTTGTAGGGTCCGACGTACCGCGGTTGAAGCTTCTTTCCTTTCCCCGTTGTAAGACTTCGTAAGGGTGTGATCTTAAGAAATACTTGATCTCCAACTTCAAATTCCAAATCCTTCCTTCGGTTATCCGCGTAGCTCTTTTGGCGACTCTGGGCGGTTTGAAGCCGTTGCTTTATCAACTTGACCTTCTCGTGAGCCTCTTCCATCCACGGAATAGTTGTCGGGTCTAGGGCTTTCTTTTCACCAACTTCGTCCCAGTAAATCGGTGAGCGGCACTTGCGTCCGTAGAGAGCTTCGTACGGAGCCATTTGAATTGACGAATGGAAGCTATTATTGTACGCAAACTCCACTAAGGTCATGTGCTGACCCCAATTGCCTCCGAAATCCAAGATGCACGTTCGCAGCATGTCCTCGAGAGTTTGAATTGTCCGTTCTGACTGGCCATCCGTCTGAGGATGATAAGTAGTGCTCAAGTTGAGTTTCGTCCCCAGGGTTTCTTGAAACTTCTGCCAAAATCGCGATACAAACCGTGGATCCCGATCAGAGACAATGCTCACAGGCACGCCGTGTAACCTTACAATTTCATCCATGTACAAGCGGGTCAATTTGTCCATTGAGTACTTCATGTTCACCGGCAAGAAATGGGCCGATTTGGTTAATCGATCAACGATCACCCAAACGGCATCGTGTCCTCTTTGCATCCTCGGTAAACCGGAAATGAAGTCCATTGTGATGTTTTCCCACTTCCACTCGGGTATCTCCAAGGGTTGTAACAGACCCGATGGTTTTTGATGCTCTGCCTTCACTTGCTGGCAAATAAGACATTTCTGCACGTATTGAGCTATTTCCCTCTTCATATTATCCCACCAATAGGTCCCTTTCAGGTCCTGATACATCTTACTGCTACCCGGATGGATTGTATACTTGGACCGATGAGCTTCCTCCAGAATTTCCGCTTTCAACAATTCATCCTTTGGTACCACCATTCGATTTCGGTATTTCAAAATACCCTCAGGACTCAAATTAAAGTCCGTAGTTTCTCCCTTTTCCAATTTCTCTCTCCACTTCCGTACCATCAGATCCTCGCCTTGCGCCTCTTTTATACGTTCCAGTAGAGTGGATGTAACCCTAATATTGCCAAATATCACCTTATGGCTTCCCAAACAGGGTTGCCACTCGCACACGGACTCTAGCAAATCCCACTCCTTAATCATTAGCCCTGCTACTTGCACTTTACGACTCAAGGCATCCGCTACTACATTTGCCTTTCCCGGATGGTAATTGATCGTACAGTCGTAATCTTCCAGGAATTCCATCCACCTTCGTTGCCTCATGTTCAGTTCCTTCTGGGAAAAGAGGTACCTAAGACTCTTGTGATCCGAAAACACTTCGAAGGTCACCCCATATAGGTAATGCCTCCACTTTTTCAAAGCAAACACAACTGCAGCTAATTCTAGATCGTGAGTCGGGTAGTTCTGCTCGTGAAGCTTCAATTTCCTAGAGGCAAAAGCAATCACATTCCGGTTCTGCATCAAAACGCATCCCAATCCTTCTCGCGACGCGTCTGCATATACTGCAAACCCGTCCACTCCATTTGGCAAGACCAGTACCGGAGCCATGGTCAATCTTCTCTTTAATTCCTGAAAACTTGTTTCGCATCGGCCGTTCCAAATAAACTGGCCATGCTTCTTTGTCAAGTCAGTTAAAGGTCCTGCCAGTTTGGAAAAATCCTTAATAAACCTTCGGTAATAACCAACTAGCCCTAGAAAGCTACGAATTTCCGTGGGGGTTTCTGGTCTCTTCCAATTTGTCACGGCCTCAACCTTCGCCGGGTCCACCGAAATACCTTCGTGGGAAATCACGTGCCCTAGAAACGCCACTTTCTCCAACCAAAACTCGCATTTACTGAACTTGGCGTATAGCTAATGTTCCCTCAATGTCTGCAACACCATTCTTAAATGCTCTTCATGCTCCTCGCGTGTCTTAGAGTAGACCAAAATGTCGTCAATAAACACCACGACAAATCGGTCCAGGTAGGGTTTAAAAACCCTATGCATTAAGTCCATGAAGGCGGCGGGAGCATTAGTCAGTCCAAAGGGCATAACGGCGAACTCGTAATGCCCGTATCTCGAGTTGAAAGCAGTTTTCGGAATGTCCTCCTTCCTAATCAACAACTGGTAGTATCCCTGTCGGAGGTCCAACTTCGAGAAGACCACTGCTCCTTGCAGCTGGTCAAATAACTCGTCTATGTGAGGCAGTGGATACTTGTTCTTGATCGTCACGTTGTTCAGCCCCCTATAATCAATACACATCCTCAACGTTCCGTCCTTTTTCTTCACAAATAGGACCGGAGCTCCCCAAGGAGACTCACTCTCGTGAATGAATCCCCGCTCCAAAAGGTCTTGTAATTGCAACTTAAGCTCCTTAAGTTCTGCAGGCGCCATTCGGTAAGGGGTTTTGGAGATAGGTGCGGTTCCAGGTAAAAGATCTATTCAGAATTCTATCTCCCTTTCCGGAGGTAAGGCCACTAACTCATCAGGAAACACATCCGGAAATTCCCTCACTACGGCCACGTCTTCCACTTTTAACTTATCCGTAGGGGTGTTAATTAAGAAGGCCAAAAATCCTTGCGCCCCTTTACTTATCAGTTTCCTAGCTCGAATGCCCGAAATGAGAGCAGATGAGGCTAACCTACCCCTTATATCTAACCTTAAGGTTGCCTCGCCAGGAATGCGAAATTCAACTATTTTCGTTTTACAATCCAGTTGGGCGTTATATTTGGCTAATCAGTCCATACCCAGAATCACGTCGTACCCCTTAATGGATAAACTAATCAAGTCCCCTAAAAACCTCCTTTCACCTACCCATACGTCGCAATCCCTATAAACCATACTAGTCACCAAACGTTGACTCCCCGTAGGTGTACTAACTTCTAAGTCATATGGTAAACTAGCAGGTTTTATATCGATGCCACACATGAAATCAGGGTTAACAAACGAATGAGTGGCACCAGGATCAATTAAAACTTTGGCAAAGCGGTGGAAAATAGGGATCGTACCTTCCACCACCTCGAAAGACTCTGGGATCTGGTGAGGCTCTAAGGAATATACCCTAGCCGGAACTTTTGGTTTGGATCCGTCTCCCTTGGCCGATCCAGTATTGGTTCTCGACGGTAGTTGGCTCCCCTTTCCGTCTTGTTTCAGGACCGGACATGTAGCCAGCTGATGGTCCGCACTTCCACACCGCAGACATTTCCCCAGTTTCCTCCAGCAATTGTCCTCGGTGTGGTTTGTCTTTCCGCAGTGCCCACAGGGTCCACGAGGTGCCGAAACCGAGCCACTCTGGGTGTTTCCCCTTTGCCCTCGCCCAGCTTGGCCGCCCCTGAACGGAGTCCCTCTGCCTGGTCCAGAATGACGACCACCTCCAGTTCCTCGTCCAAACTTGGAGGGAGTGCTCTTCTCACCTTGTCCAGACGTACTCCCAGGAAATCCACGCTTCTTAGCCTGGAAGTTTCGGACCTGAAGCCGTGCACTCTCAACTCGTTGGGCTTTTTCCATAGCCTCGCTAAACGTGGTAATTTGAGCCGCCGCGAGGTCCTTCTGGATCTCAACGTTCAAGCCCTGAATGAAGCGCCTCACTCGTCTTTGCTCAGTCATGATTAATTCAGGCGCAAATTTGGACAGGCGGGTAAACTGGCTCTCATACTCCGCCACAGTCTGAGCCCCTTGCCGGAGCCGGATAAACTCGTCTTCCTTCCTCTCCTGGACTAGAGGAGGGAAAAACTTGGCATTAAACTCTCGTATAAAGTTCACCCATGTCCTTGGTGTCTGCTCTCGCTCCCATTTCCGCCTAATTACGTTCCACCAGGAACGGGCAGCTCCTTCGAGTTGAAACACGGCAAAAGTGACCTGCCGTTCGTCCGGGTAGTGTAAAGCCGCGAATATATCAACCATCTTCTCCAGCCATTTCTCGGCGACGTCAGGGTCGGGTCCCCCAATAAACTTTGGTGGGGAAAACTTTTGAAAACGCTCAAGAGCTCTATCCTCGCTCTCAACGTGGTTACCAGGATTTCCGGGGTTAGGGTTTGGGTTTTGGCCCTGTTGTTGCACTACCTGTGCAAGTAGGTTGGTCATTTGCTGCATAGCAGCAGCTATTTGAACGTTGGGGTCTATCTGGGGTTCAGGATTTGGTCTAGTAGAAGCTTCCCCCGTTTCCCTAACTGGTGTGGGTTGCCTACCACGCCCACGTCCCCGTCCACTCCGTGTTCCTTCCATAAGGTATACTTGGTCTAGGCAAAAGTACTAAACCAAAGCAATAACAAAGCATATAAGTAACACTTAAGTTTTGCACAAAAACACATTTATACAGTCCAAGCATAAACACAATCACACATATATACATGCCAAACACATATATACAAGCAGTCAGTCAGGTACGGCCAAAGCACGTACGTACACAAAAGATCCACCTGAGGATAGGCCTATCAAAAGAGATTTACACATAGCTAACTCTACATCCAAAACGGTTAGCTAAGGCACTATCCCTATCCCTATATACATACAAGAGCCACCACTAGCCAAAAGAAGCCTCTAAGATCAAGGCCTAATCAGTCGCCGGGGTCTGAGACCCAGGCGATGGGGTAGACTCCTCCCCAGCCTCGGCCCCAACATACGAGGCCTCGTCACTAGACTCCTCGAGTCCGTCGTCACATAGGTTAAGGATCGCCTCAGCACCACCCCTGACCTTACGAGCTCGCTTAGTCTCGCGCTCGCGTGCATCTCTCAACTGATCACATAGATCATCCACTCTTTTCTCGACCTCTTGCACGTCATATTCTAGCTCTTTAATACGCGAGGCTTGCTTCTCATTGGTCGCCTTAGCCTGAGTCACCTCAGCTTCCAACGCAGCAACCACAGCTTCAAGCTTAGTATTTTCCTTAGCAAACTCCTCGCGTTCCTTTGCCACCGACAAAACTAGTGTATTTGGGTAGGCAAAATTGCTACGACACCCACACTGTCGAACGCGGCTGGCCGGGCTCCAACGGACCACGGCCCCCTTCTGCCTAAGTTGATACTTAATCGGCGGCAACGTGCTACGAGAACGATCTCCAGCCGGACGGTCACTCGGGTCACCACTGGAATCCATCCTATAGCAAAGGAATAAACAACATGAATAACCTTAAAAACCATAATCAATAAAACCCTCAAGTCGAGCACTTCTATTACACCCAGGCTAATTCAAACCTAGGCTCTGATACCACCTGTGACAGTCCCACCTTCCCCTAAGGCGAACCAAAGAGGTTAGCGGACTGCCTGCCCAGCTCTCGCCAGGACTAACGGTGCAGTATAAAGCGATCTATCACGTTTGAAACTTATAACGCGCGCAACAAGGTAAAAGAGCAAAATACCCCAAAATAAAAGAAACAAACTCCAGAGTCGGCCATGAATAGTAACCGACCCGTCCGAAACCCAACCAAGCATCGAAATACATATACCACATAACATTAGCCATTTACAAGCCACAACGGCAAGCCAGAACCATTCACTAAGGAAGTACACATTCGATTTGCCTATCAAAAGGAAATGAACCCGTTATACATTAGGGTTTCACTTCAAGAGCTATACAAAAGACATTTACAAGCTCAGTATGGCAATTGACTATCCAGTCCATTTTCAAAAGCAATTATATCCCTGTAAGGAAAACAAATAACACGGAATGAGCCAAAGCCCAGTGGTATACCACCCAATAAGCAATCAAAGTCATATAAGAATGAACCTTCATTTAAAGTGCACAAATAAGCAATGAAGCAAAACGGTAAAAGGATACGGTCGGCTCTCAAGAGCCCATTTCCACGCTTGCAATCTTGAACCAACCTCATTGACTCTCCGTCAATGTTAAAATACCAAACCGTAGACAACTCTTTACTTCCATTCCTTCCACCCAACATACCCCAACCGGGCCCGCACTCCATTCAGTAATATTTTTGGTAATACTCGAGTTTACCGGAACCAAGGGTCTCATTACCACAAGGTTCCCCAGTACAGTCCCCGTGGCAATTCAATCTTCACGACCAAGCCCTCGCCGGCTCGATTCAATTGACTACCAAACGGGGTTGAGCTCAGTGATACAGTAAAGTAGTAGGACAACCGTCCAAACAACCCAATTCAGTTTCCATGCATGGAATTCAGTATTTCATATAACAAATGCAGTATTTCAGTGGAACAGTAGATAGCTATGAAGAAAATCACAAGGGGTGAGAGCGGTCAAGTACACCCTCACCTCAATCACTTTCAATAACCAATTAAGCCTTCAAGGCATCAAATACACATAGCACAAAGCCACATTATAGCAAGTAAGTGAGTAGTATACTCACCAAGCGAGAAAGTGGTGTTTCATACACCGTGGTCACCAATCCGCCGTGAACTACCGTCACGCCCTAGAATCACGCAACAAATGCAATGAGACTCGATAACGAGTCATATAGCAATGCTTAACACAACCCCAATAGGGTTTCGTATGCACAAATAAGCATGATAGTAAACCAGAAATTAAGAAAGGGCTTTAACTTAAGCCTTGATAAGAAAATCGGTTTTGCCGTCATAATGCGGTAATGGTACAACTCTCACTACAAATATCGGTTAGGGGTGTAAGACCCACCGTTTCGAAGCTAGGGAATAGGGCTACAATAATGTAGAAGACCACTCAATCCAGTTCCTAGCTTAACTAGGTCGAAAATGCCAAATACTAACCCAGAATTCCTAAAACAGGTTCACAAAACACAAAAAACTGTAATCGGTATATCTCAGTCCATACAAGTCCAAATGCCGAAATTCCAAAGGTATAAGTTAGCTAAGTCATCCAACTACATTTCATCAGAAGACACCAACTTCAAAATCCAAACCAAAACCAGTCAAAATGGCCAAATACAAACTCAGTTTTCGCATTCTGATCAAAGCAGAACAGCTACAGTAATTTCGTCATAACTCACTCTACACTAATCTAAATGCCCTGAAATTTTACAGGCACCTTATATACACATCAATACCTACAACTTTCATGTTTTGAGCAAAGTCCAATTCGGCCTCTAACCCAGTGATCTAAAACCGGACAGAATTGGGGTTCAAGAACCCTAACTTTTCAAATTTCACACCAAATCCAAAATTGATTGCATTTAACCACAATTCACACTCACTAGAGTCATTTCCAACCATTACAATTCATCATACAAGCCCCCAACATCAAGATCATATTAAACCAGAAAAAATCCCAATAAAATAAAAACTTCACCAAATCTCTTCAAATCAAGAAATAAATCACATTTTCACACACTCATGCCACTTCTAAGCATCATATAACTATCATTAAAGGTAGTAGGGTGTTTCAAGCTTCACTTACCAAGAAACAAGAGAGAGGAAGATGTGGAGCACCTTAGTCCTTCAAACAAAGTTCACCAAACAACTTGCTAGCACTAGAAGGAAAGTTTTTATGGAGTGAAATCTTGTTTATGGCCTTGATTGAGATGATTTGCTAGTAGAAACTTGAAGATTGAAGAAGTTTTCCTTCTTGCAAGAGTGAGAGAGAGAGCCGGCCAAACAAGAGAGAAAAATGGTGATTTTTTGGTGAATTTTGGATATTTAATCCCTTGGTCAAATAAGTCAAGACAATGAATAGTAATTCTTAAAAGTTCAACCAATAAGAAGATGACACGTGGCACCTTATTAAATGCATTCCTATCCTTCTTTTCTCTCTCACATCAATCACTTCACACACTCTACTTATCGCTTAACACCCGATAAATTTTACACAGTATCCGAAACTTAACCTTATTGGCCGAATTTTTCCGAACTTTTCGCACTAGTGGGTCCCACGTCCACTATTTATTCTTAATTTTCTAAAATTTCACCAATGCTAGAAAAATCATCTTAAAACTATAATTGCTCATAAAATCCTCTCAGAAAATATTTTTAAGCCAGAAAATGCAAAATTACGCAATTAAAGGGGAAATAAACCCTAGGAAAATATTAGGGTTTTTACGGGTTCTCACAATAGACATGGGCGAACTGTGTAAGGGAATTTAACGAAAAGTATCTCCCACCTTTGATCCAAGAAAGGAGAGGAGACGAATTTATTGGGTTGCGACAGGGAACCCTAAGTGTGGCCGAATATGAGACCAAATTTACTAGACTATCTAAATTCACTTCCGAATTGATGGTTACGGAGCGACGGAGAATAAGACGATTCATACAAGGACTAAATTTGGAAATCCAGGAGGCATTAGCTGCAGTTCAAGTTAATACGTTTATAGAGGCTCTTGAGAATACCCAAAGAATTGAGGATGTGAAAGCCCAAGTCAAAACCTTTCAAACCCGAAAAAGAGATACATCCAGCAGCATATCTGAGGAATCCGGAGAAAAGATAATGCTCTCCAAAGTGCAAAAAGTGAACCATTCACCCCGCCTACCTTGGAAATTAAGATCATTAGATGACAGGTCTACGAAAGGAAGTCAGATCGGATCAAAGGATATTTCTCGAGAAGATCCAACAGTAGCTCCTCGATTGGCCTGTGGATACTGTGGAAAGGCAAATCATACCGAGAATGATTGCTGGCGAAAAGGGGGAAAATGTTTGATTTGTGGGAGTAGCAATTATCAACTTAGCAATTACCCGAAGAAACAGCCACGAGAGGGTAGTACTCAACAAATGGAAGGTACCAAATTGAAATAAGCTCATGAAAAAGGAAACTGAACAAAAGTATCGATACATGCCATAGATCAGCACCAAGTTCGGGGGTCCTCCGAGACGACGGAAGGTATGAATTTCGATGTCGAAATTCTTTTAAGGGGGGGAGAGTGTGAGGACTCGCAAATTTCTTATATTTTTCTCAAAAAATGCCTTTTTATTTAGAAATTATTCATTTATTATAGCCCAGCTACCCAATCGTTCCACAATAAGTGCAAATGAACATGAAAGTAAAGGTTTTCACTTTTCGCTTTCAAGTTGGAGCGAGTTAGGGTTTTCACGTTTTCCCGTAGCATGATTTTTCGGTACGGAGTGAGGATCAAATTTGGTGCTTAAGAGTGACTTTTGAATGAGGAAATATTATATGATTTGAAGTGATAATAATAAGTTAGTGATTAGGAAGTAAAAACCCTAGTATACGCGATTTAAAACAAATCAGTTCAAACCGACGGGTACCGTTTGTTACCGGGTAAACACACCACTTGACCCATACTTTAATACCATAATCTTCTCATTTTATTTCAGCTAATTAATCCTCAAAATATCTGATACATCAGTCACAGTTGTTGACTTTAAATACCAAGAGAGAGAAGGGAAAAAATGAATGGAATTGGTGGCGACAAGTGGCGGTATTTCATTGGATGGTTGACTAACTAATTTACACCATATTTATCACCAAAAAACCAACCTATTTCCTCCATTATTTCTGCATATTAGCCGTGAGTTGAGGGAGGAAAAACAAGAGAAGAGGAAACTTCAATCAATCTTGGTTTGAGCTTGAATGAGTGAAAACAAGAAAAACTAAACCAATTAATCAATAGTTTGAGAGTTTGGGAAGCTTAAGGAACCAGAAATTTCAAGAGGAGGTGAAGTATTACTCTTGCAAGCTTCATTTGTTGAGGTATTTGCTGCCTATACTTGCTATATGGATGATATATGTTGTATCTAAGCTTATATAAGTGGTTGTAGTGATGATTGGAGCAAGAAATAAAGAAAGTTTCATTTAATCCCAAATTTCCAGATTTCTGCAAAATATGACTTCCATTCTGTCCGGTTTTAGTGCTTCATGTTAGAGGCCGAATTAGGTTTAGTATAAAACATGAAAGTTGTAGAGAATGACATTTTATGATTGTCTACAAAATTTCAGCTCAATCGGAGCAGCGTAGCCTGTGAAAAGACCAAAATACCCTCACTATTTTAGGATGTTTCCAGTGTTCCGTTTTAGTCAGTTCATCCAATTTATCATGTTTATTCACTATAATCCGTTCAGATTTAGCCATTTTCCAAAACATAAAAGTTTTATTACTCTGTCTTAGCTTTTCAACGCCACCAAGAACACCTTAAACGGACCTTGGTAGACTGAGATATGGCCATTTGAATGCAGTACGGTTAAATAGCCGATTAGTTGGAATTAGGTTATGTGAATTGGGAATTTGATTAGGTTACACTGGAAATTGGTGTGAGGCCCCAGTCCATTTTACGTTGATATATTCATTAGTTGGGCGGTAACGTTTGGTTTCGGGAGTATTTCGAAAACTCTAAGTAGGGATTAAGATTTAAACCCTAGTTATGTATTGGTTACAAGTTCGAGTGGTGATTAAAGTTAGTAAAGTTAATGTGTGTCTTAGTGTGGATAAGTATAGGATTTAATCCATTTTGTATAGGTTAATTAAGTTTAAGAAGGGTAGAAACCCTAAGTGAGCAAAATCCCTAATTTTGCCCTTGACAAAAAGGTTCTTGTTTAATTACTTTTATGTGGGATAAAGCATGCTTAAGTGTAAGTGATTAAGATGAGAAAGTGATTAGTGAAGTAATTAAGTGTGATTACATGTTTTAAAAGAGATTAAGTTATGACTTATGGAGTAAATTGAAAGATTATCAAATGTGTGAGGGAAATTGTGTAAGAAAGAGAAAGTTAAAGTGCAAGGGTTTAAACAACAAATAAAGCATTTTTGTGATTGGTTAGCTATAAGAAATATCTCCCAAAGCTTTGACTATATGTTGTCTTACAACTTATAAGAAACAAGAGAAAACAAAACAAAACAAAACTAAGAAAAAAAAAGAAAGGAAGAGCCGAGAGAGAAAGGGAGAGAAAGTGAGAAAATTTCTTCAAAAATCTTCAAGTTTTAGCTTCCATCTTGGGTTTGAATCTTGGAGCAACAACTTGGGTGCTTGATTAGTGAAGGTTAATCATCTACAAAGCTTAATTGAAGGTATGCCTCTTACTTGAAAGATAAACTTTTGGGGTTTTGATCTTTAAGCCATGGAAATGATGTATTATGTTATGATTATGGACTTATATGGTTGATTTGATGTTTATATGGAAGTTTCATGGTTAATTTTAGTGTTATTTGGTTGCTGAAAATTCGGCCAAGAAGGGGGAAAATTTGGGTTTCTTGCTTAATGTTTTCCTTAGTTGCTTTGCTTGAGAATTGATGTGTAGTGGTTGTGTTTGATAGATTGCCTCACTTGATTTGGTTGGTTGCTAGCAAAAATCTTATTTGGGTTAAGAAACCCTAGACTCCATGAGGTTAGTTTAGTTTAGCCTAAGGCTTTTGGGTTAGGGTTTGGTTAGTGGGATGTTAGATCAAGTCTTTAGTGCATATGAAGATAGGTTAGGGAGTATGGTTTGTGTTTGGTAATTTTGTGGTAAAATAAGGAGAGAAATTTGGACCATTAATAGACCTTTTAGAAGCTGGTATAAGTGTGTTTCATTGGTAGGAATTTGGTTGGAAACTAGTATAAGAACCATAGAAACGGACCGTGCGATTGTGACGCGCAAAGCCGGCAAATCTGGGAAAACAGGACAGTTCAACGACTGAACTTCGGCTTCATTTTTCTTAATGCTATGTACGGATTTAGGAATTCCTCAAAACATGAAAGTTGTAGCCTTGTAAGTCCTGAGTATGCCTGAAAAATTTCAGGTCCATCGGATTAGCGTAGCCTGAGTTATTGACGAAATGCTCAAGCCTGTTTTGACCCTTTGATTCTGCGCGTTTTTCTAGTTTAGCTTCTGCCGTGATTTTTCGGTTTTGATCCGATTCGATCTGGGTGTCGACTCCTTCATAAGAAATTTATATCTTGGTCTCAGCTTCGAAATGGTATAAAGTATGTCGAAAACCGAGTTCCGTAGCTCCGGTTATGATCGAAACAATATCGATCGTCAGAACTGCCTGGTATTTGGACAGTTCTGACGGGTACTTTGGCACTCGAATTTTGTTCTGTTCTGAATGGATTCAGGTCTTGGCCAAAACATGAAAGTTTTAGCCTTATGTTTCAGCTTTCTAATGCCTTTGGAATTTCTGAATTTCGATTTCTGTGCCGTCAGTTACGGCCTTGCAAACAGGGCCTGTTTGGTAACCCGCAAGGAAACAGCTGTCACTATTTCGTGCATTTTTGACCTATACCTAGTGAGATCTGGGTTAAAATGTCTTCACAAAAATTGTAGCCCTTTCTCTTAGCTTCGAAACGGTGTCTCACCCACTTTGATCCGACACTCCTAGCCTAATTTTTGACCAAAACGGTTTGAGATGGCCGATTTGGCCATTTCCGTTTGCCGTTCCGCGCGGACGTGTGCGGCCGTTTTGCCGTTTCCGCACTTGCGCGTGCCAATTTTGCCGTTTGCCTTGTTTTAAGTACGTTAGTTGCCGTTTGTGATATATTGTGACATAATCTTCGATTTCAAACAGTGGTGAGCTAGGCGGTGCCGGTGGGGCCCACTACTAGCCAACACACAAAGTGAATTCCGCCTTTATACTACTGTTGGTATTTTGAGTAAGTATTCAGGCCGCTCTTATGTGTTAGTTGTTTATGTGTTTCGTTATGCGTAAAAAGGGTACCTAGGCGAGAGTGTACTTTATCGCGCTCGACCTAAACCCTAATTTGCGCGCTTATTTGTACATGACATATGTATATGAGAAATTTTGGAACTAAAACCCTTGAGCTTGTGGCTCGGGGTGACTTTTGAATAATTTTGTGAATTTTGTGAGTTTGAGGTTGAACTCAATACCTAGATGGACTATTCGAGCCGGTTAGGGCTTGGTCGAAGTCAGTCCAACCTGGATTGAGGTCACCAAGTTTGTGACCCGAGCTTGCGACTCAAGCTCAAGTTTGTGATTTCGTTCGCCTGGGCAAGTTTGTGAGGTGACTGGCCAGTGAGGGTGATAAGGTGTCGGTGGGTGTACAAGTGAAGTTCTACGGACCTTATTTATGGTCGACGGAGGGTCGACAGGAGATCACGCATGGCAAATGACTTGGCTTTGGAGCCACCCGTATCCTTATTATGTGATGTTACTTTTCTGCTTTTGCTTTACTCTTACTGTGTAATTGATGCTACATGAAATTTACGCTTTTGCCCCTGTTTACTTACTAAGCTTTTAGCTTACCCCATTCCTTTTGTTTTCCTTAGCAGGGGCCGACGCGGGTACGTTTGGGCACACATACTAGTATAGTAGATTGGCTTGTAATAGTTGAACCATTAGGATGTTTGTTTTATTTCTGGTGGTTTGTATTAGGATCCTTCTTAGGGTCTACATTTTGATTTTGGTTGTAATTATACGGATGTAATAGTAAGAGCAGGTACTTTTGGAGAATGTAATTATAACTCTTTTGGGATTGTAAATAGTACTCTTTTGGATTTTCTGGCTTTTATTGTTTTAAGTTTCGAGTCCTGGCGCGAGCTAGGCAGGCGGCCCGCCGATACCCTTGGGTTCGCCCTTGGGAGAAATGGGGTCGTCACAATTGGACTAAGTGATCTTCAAGAACATTGGAGCCCTGTGTCTTAGCTTCGAAATGGTATAAGTTGTACCTCAATCCGATAAGTGTAGCCTCGGATGTGCCCATTCCGCAAAAACCCGTCGAAACTATCTTTTGTAAACTTCATTTCCGCACTTGATATTATCTTAATTTTTGTTCTTGTATTGTCTTGAGGCTATGGAGTGGCTATTGAAATGAAATTTTGTTATGGATAACCTTGGGCTTGATTGAGTAAAAGGATGAAGTCATAAATGGCTGGAAAATAGGAAAATACAAAGGGCATGCTGCCCAAATTTTCGCTCGAGGACTAAGTTTCTATTTGAACTGGTATACTTATGTTTGGTCTATGAAACCCTAGTTATTTTTTTCCACGGGTCCAAATGTTCTCATTTCACTCTAAAGTCTTTTGTGCGATCTACTCAATAATTGTTGAGTTTCTTTGATTGCACCTAATTGTTGTGCTAGATGATCTGTAATATTTTTTCTCGTTCAATTTAGGTTTTTTCGGTGACTGAGGATAATATCCGGAAGGATATTTTACCCGTTGTTTTTCGTACATAGGTAAGTGTTTCTTGTTTGTTATATTCTCCTTGACTTCATAACTTGTTGTTGTTGTTTGATGATGTGTTAAGTGTTTTCAAGAATTTCTAAAACGAATTTACTAGGCGAGCGTGTACTTTATCGCGCTCGACCTAAATGAAATGTGAAATTTTCAATCATTTATCGATTGAAACATTAGTTGCGCATGATGTAAGCCTTTTGACTGAATTGGGTCCTGCCCTTCGTTACCAATCGACTCGAGCCAGAAGCGGATTCGGTCGGGCGATATGGTGACCCTGGGTGAATTTGGTATACTCGAGTACTACCTTATAGTCCGGCCATGTCCGGATGGGTGGTGTCCGGCCAACGTTCGGATGGGTGGAGACGGTCAACGTCCGGAAAGGGATGAATGAACGAACGCAGGCACGAGGGTTTTACTCCTCAAAAAGGAAATTTTGAAATAATTGGAGGAATAAGGGGAAATGTCAGGGGAACGAACGAATGAACAAATAGCTCCATGTGAGCCCGTATCCTTTTAATGAATGTGTTACTATCGCTTTCCATTGTAAAAAAATTCTGGGATATTGATACTCCATGTTTAACATATTGAATTGACTATCTGACTATGTGTTCGGAACCTCGCTGAGCTTTTAGCTCACCCCTTTAGTTTTGTTTTCCTTAACAGGGGACGGCTAGCAGGATGAGAGCATAGACTAGCCTAGCCTAGTTCTTTTGTTTTTTTTGTAATGGTTCTCGCCCTAGTGCTTGGCACGGGTTGGACGTATGAAGGATTGAGAACCTTTGTATATGCGATCATTATACTCTCTTTTGGGATGACAATGTATATAAGTTCCGCTTTAAGTTTGGATCGCTGCCCTATTTATTCTTCTGATTTATTCCGATTTTAATTGAGTACTGTAGTGAGCGACTGAGTGCCGACGAGAGCTAGGTAGGCGACCCGCCGAACCCTGAGGTACGCCCTAGGGAGAGGTGGGGCCGTCACAGGTGGTATCAGAGTTTAGGCTTCAGATCTCTATAGTGTATCCTAGGCTTGAAATTTAGGTTGCCAGACTGTGGGATTCGATTTCACTTGAAAGTTAAGCGATTGAGCGATAAAACCTATAGCTGCTTCGCGTGGTCTCGGCGCGGAGTGACCCTGGATTAAGTGGTGAATAAGTATGAGGGACTAAGTGAAACTATAAATTGCAAATGTTATAGGCATTAAATCTTTCTCATGGTATCTGAGGACCATAGATAGGTATGTCAGGTAGGAATTCTGATTGTAGATAGTTTACTCTTGAGACTGCAGCTCGAGATGTGAATTAACTTATTTCGGATTCTCGTGCCTGAGTACTCTAGAGTAATGGAGCTGCTAAGTACTTGAAACTTGCATTTTGGGAACATGAACAGGCTTTGTCTGACTAGAATGAGTACAAGAGGTCAGTGACATCTAGTTTGGATAGTAAGTGACGTGAGAGACCGGACGGGCTGATACTGGGACGACTTCACCTTTTCCTTTTGATTTCCCTGTATATTGTTACTACATGACGTTAGTATACCTGTGTGTACATGGTTATCTGTCCAACTTGATATGTATTTGTGTATTTGCTTATCCGTCTTCTTGATATGGCGTGTTATGTGCGTATATGTTTATTTGTGTATTTGGAATGCTAGAATTTGTTACTGTAGTCAATTTACTGTGTTTATTTACTAAATTACCTTTTGGGGAAAAAGAAAAGAAAAAAGAGAGGGAAAACATATATATGGACGGGAGACGTAGTCGTGGACGTAGAGCTAGGCAAGCTCAAGAACCGAGAAAAGAAAGAGAAACAGCGGCCGAGCAAGAACAGGGACCGAGGGTTGAGGCTGGAGATCAATTGGCGACGGCGATGCAACAAATGACAAATATCCTGGCACGACTGGTAGATCAACAAGGTCAAATGCCAGTGAATCAACCCCGGAATCCTGAAATCGGAGAGGATAAGGCTCTTGAGAGGTTCCAAAAGTTTCTACCTCCACAATTTCAAGGAGGGCCTGATCCGGATATAGCTGAGCAGTGGATGGAGGCAATGGTTAATATCTTCGCGGCTTTGAATTACACGGAGCAAAGACAAGTAAATTTTGCTGTATTTCAATTCGAAGGACCAGCCCGCGCGTGGTGGAATGTAATTAAGGCCAAGTGGGAAAGAGAACTGACGGTATAGACATGGGTGAACTTTGTAAGGGAATTTACCGAAAAGTATCTCCCACCTTTGATCCAAGAAAGGAGAGAGGACGAATTTATTGGGTTGCGTCAGGGAACCCTAAGTGTGGCCGAATATGAGACCTAATTTACTAGACTATCTAAATTCGCTTCCGAATTGGTGGTTACGGAGCGACGGAGAATAAGACGATTCATACAAGGACTAAATTTGGAAATCCAGGAGGCATTAGCTGCAGTTCAAGTTAATACATTTACAGAGGCTCTTGAGAAAACCCAACGAATTGAGGATGTGAAAGCCCAAGTCAAAACCTTTCAAACCCGAAAAAGAGATACATCCAGCAGCATACCTGAGAAATCCAGAGAAAAGATAATGCTCTCCAAAGTGCAAAAAGTGAACCATTCACCCCGCCTACCTTGGAAACTAAGAGCATTAGATGACCGGTCTACGAAAGGAAGTCAGATCGGATCAAAGGACATTTCTCGAGAAGATCCAATAGTAGCTCCTCGATTGGCCTGTGGATACTGTGGAAAGGCAAATCATACTAAGAATGATTGCTGGCGGAAAGGGGGAAAATGTTTGATTTGTGGGAGTAGCAATCATCAACTTAGCAATTCCCAGAAGAAACAGCCACGAGAGGGTAGTACTCAACAAGTGGAAGGAACCAAACTGAAATAAACTCATGAAAGAGGAAACCGAACAAAAGTATCGACACATGCCATAGATCAGCACCAAGTTCTGGGGTCCTCCGAGGCGACGGAAGGTATGAATTTCGAGGTCGAAATTCTTTTAAGGGGGGGAGAGTGTGAGGACTCGCAATTTTCTTATATTTTTCTCAAAAAATGCCTTTTTATTTAGAAATTATTCATTTATTATAATCCAACTACCCAATCGTTCCACAATAAGTACAAATGAACATGAAAGTAAAGGTTTTCATTTTTCGTTTTCAAGTTGGAGCGAGTTAGGATTTTCACGTTTTCCTGTAGTATGATTTTTCGATACGGAGTGAGGATCAAATTTGGTGTTTAAGAGTGACTTTTGGATGAGGAAATATTATCTGATTTGAAGTGATAATAATAAGTTAGTGATTAGGAAGTAAAAACCCTAGTATACGCGATTTAAGAAAAATCAGTTCAAACCGACGGGTACCGTTTGTTACCGGGTAAACACACCACTTGACCCATACTTTGTTACCTTAATCTTCTCATTTTATTTTAGCTAATTAATCCTCAAAATATCTGATACATCAGCCACAATTGTTGACTTTAAATACCAAGAGAGAGAAGGGAAAAAATGAATGGAATTGGTGGCGACAAGTGGCGGTATTTCATTGGATGGTTGACTAACTAATTTACACCATATTTATCACCAAAAAACCAGCCTATTTCCTCCATTATTTCTGCATATTAGCCGTGAGTTGAGGGAGGAAAAACAAGAGAAGAGGAAACTTCAATCAATCTTGGTTTGAGCTTGAATGAGTGAAAATAAGAAAAACTAAACCGATTAATCAATAGTTTGGGAGCTTAGGAAGCTTAAGGAACCAAAAATTTCAAGAGGAGGTGTCGCGCCCCACTTTTGAAAATAGGTGTGAAAGTAGTGTGTGAGATATGTATGTGAACGTGTGTGAAAGTGAAAATAAAAGGCCTTGGGATTGTGAAATGCGACGGTTTGGCCAAAAATATAGTTCAAAAAGGGTTTTTGAATGGAAAATGGAGTCGCCACTTGGTATAGAGTTAGGGTGTACTAAGTCACTCTAAAAATGATTTTTGGAAAGAAAAGTAAACAAAACCCTTTTTGAAGAATTTTTAGGTCTACGTAACCTAAGAAAGCGATCGGGGGTCACATTTGATAAGGGAGAAGGCAAAGGCAAATCCTAAGGCACTCCCTTACCCTAGCCAAAGCTAGTTGCGTGACTTAGCCCTTTTTTTCTAATTTTTCTACCCAAAGTATGTGTTGCATGTTGGATATGACTAATGGATATGAAAACAAATGAAATCCTAAATCTAAAAATGTTTCTTATGAGGCTTTTTGGTCCCAACCACATGAATTGTGATGGCCAGTAAGAAAAGCCCTCATAGAAGTCATGAATAATGCAAATGAAGACTCAAGTATGAGTGTAAGTGTGCACATGTAAGAAAAGTGTAAAAATAAAAACAAATGTAAGTGCAAGTGTGAAAATGTAAGAAAAATGCATGTGTGCAAGTGCATGTGTGCCAATAGAGAAAATAAAGGTATTTGTGTGCAAGTGGATGAAAATAAGGTATAATGGTAGTAAATATATAAATGCATTTGGGTGCAATTTGTGAGGTAGAAAATAAATGATAAAAGAAGAAAAATGTGCAAACATGGCATGTGGATTGAGAAAAATATAAGTAGTGAGAAAATGTGGATGAAAGAGTGAGGAAATGATATGATAAGAATGAGAGTGCATGAACCTAGAGGAATGCATCAAGTCGCGTACGGGAATGACTCCTATTTTCACGACTTTAATTTTCCCTTTGATTAGAAGGAAAGACTAGCGTGCTAAGGCTATTGTGTAGCCACACTCGCTCGTTTCCCTTACCGAAAGGGGACTCTCAAGCAAATGTACCCTATAACTAGCATGGAGATGCAAAAAGCCTAAAATGAAAGGGAAAAGGTTGGAGGGTCATGCCAAATGCTAGAAACCTAAGAAAAATGCATGGAATGTAGTGAGGCATACAAAAAATGCACTAGCGAGAGGGATCCCTAAGGGTCTAGCATTGGACTAGCCCATATCTATGAATTCCTACTAGCGTTGGACTAGTGGAAAACGGGACAATGAGCCACAGCTAGCGTTGGACTAGTGTGGTGACGTGCATTCATCCATCATATTCATTTACGACTATAGAAAGCAAGTAGACATGCCAATCACCTATAAACACGTAGCACATAACACTTAGCATGCTCGACTAGATGCAGGAGTCTAATAAAGCAAATTAACACGTAGCAACTAAGCACGCAAGGCACATAAGGCAATTAAGTCCCTAACTATTACATTTGCTAACTAAAACAAATGGGGAAGGGGAAAAGTGAACAAAAATGCTCTCCAAGCCCTATCTATTACAAGCCAAGAGGTGTACACATACCCCATAGAAGAATAACTTAATAAAAGCAAAAGTAAATGAAATAAATGAAAGGAATTAAAGAAAGGCAAGGAAAGCAAAGTAGACATGCAATTCTCATTTAGCACGTTGAATCACATAGGAGAGAAACAAAAAGGGATAAAAGAAATTATACCTCTCCATTTATGATATTAGTGAAGTAAACACGACTAAACTTGGGCTAAAGTCACCAAAGAAAGGGATAACTTGGGCTAAAAATCATCAAAGCAAAGGATTAATGCACCAATTTAATGGTAAAATGTAAATAAGCCAATTTGAATCCACCAAATCATCGAATCCTTCCTCAATTGCAACTTAAAAATAATTAATCAACGCATAATTACAAAGAAGGAAAATTACCAACCAAACCCAACAGTAAACATAGACCAAATCTTTTCAAGTCCAATTAAACTATTCAGGAACTTCAAGGGTCCAAGAGTAAAGAAAAGGTCGAGTAATGGTTCAAGATTGCAATTAATTTAGGACCTAATTGCGAGAAAACAGCACATAATTGGGCCACAATGCAACAAAGGGAGACTCGGTGGGTCAAAGTGTAAAATTCAGAAATTTTCATGCATGCATACGAACAGCTTTCTTCATTTCTGGTTGCTATGTTTCTGCAAATGTTTCTTACTAGTCACCCAAACATCTTGAGCAGGGCTTCAAACTCAACATTTATTAGCTTCCTTAAGACCAACATCATGCCCAAAAACTAATCATGCAAAACGAAATGAAACAAAGCAGAGAGTGGCCATAGGTTCAGATTTCTTGCTGCAAATTTCCGCAACTAAAAATGAAGCCCGCTGCCTTTTGCTTCCAGGCTTGCTGCAAGTTTTCAGCCGCGACTTTCCTTTCCATTTTATCATGCAAGCAGATTCAACAAGAAACCAGAATTCTACCTATCCATCATCGACTAAACATGCAACTTTATAGCAGGGTTCAAAACCGAGAAAATGAAGTTGACCAGCAAAGATAAAAGTAAACAGCAAAATAACAATAGAAGGAAAGAGAAAAAGTGTCGCAAGTTTTTCTGCAATTTTTCCCAGCCGCGGCTTTTTCATTTCATCATGCAGACCAGATTCATGTAACTAAGCAACAAGCTGCTTAACTTTAAACTCCAAACAAAGCAAGAAACAAATAAAGGAACTGATGCAACACAGAAATTCTGAACAATACATTCATGTAAAATGGTTTGGCAAATCTGAAATTCACTCTTTCGGTAAGTGTTTGAACATGACTCAAGCATTCCAGCCCCCAAAATGCAAAACCAACACCTCTTGTCCAATTTATGTCCAATTTATCTCATCAAGTAGGTGATGAGAGCCCCTTGGTGGACTGGGTTGTTACAGGCAAGAAAAACAGCAAAGGGAAACACACGAATGAACTTACAACTTGCTAAAATTTGTTCAAAAACTCTCCATGGATGTCAAACCCGTTGCTCACATGCAAATATGTTGCATCCGTCCCCATCCCAGCAAAAACATGCAACTCACATGTATTACTATAAACATACAAACCCCAGAGAAAGGTGGCAACCAACGAATGAAGTGTCAGACATTCAACTTGTTGGAGTTGCAAGCTATTCTCTGATTGTTTACTTTCATTCATCATACAAACAGCAGCCACAAATTCAAACAACAATTCATGACACTAGCTTTTTCTTTTTAAAAGGAAAAACACGAACCTCTAGCCCCCCACAAAACCAATACTAAACACAGCCCAACCCCAGATCTGTACATGCCCGAATAGAAATCAATAAAAATTGGAAACTTTCACCAATCCTTTCGGCTGAGACCTCACCATTCAAGAGCTGACTCATTACCCCAAACATCAAATTTATTGTTACCCCACAAGTGCTATCAAACCCAAGCAAAAGCTATCAATCAATGTTGAAGCAAAACAGAACCAGAAAACAGCAACGGAATGCAAGTAATAACTAAAGGAAACAGCTTTTTTAAAAAAATGAAAACAATACCTGGAGCGTGGAACGGAATGTAGGATGATCGAAAAAATTCAGATGATCTCCCCAGTATTAAACGTTGAAGATAGCTTCGTCACCTTCCCTTTCTGCAAACCCCCTAGTTCTCCTGGTTTTCTTCCTTCGTTCCTTTGCTCTCGGCTTTTTAGCCGTCAATTCGTATCCTCCAAAACCTCTTTCCTTCAAAGATTCTAGCCGTAACTTTTTTCTTGGTTCCTCTCTATCCCTTGCCCTTTGTCAAAAACCCCGTTCTCTCTCACGAACTCACCAAGTTTTCCCTTGCTAAAACCTAGCCGTCACTTGATCCCCCTTTTTTATTTTTCCGTCCAAAAAAATCTCCCCCTCTCACGAACTCACCAAGTTTTCCCTTGCTAAAACCTAGCCGTCACTTGATCCCCCTGTTTTCTTTTTCCGTCCAAAAAAATCTCCCCCCCTCACGAACTCACCAAGTTTTCCCTTGCTAAAACCTAGCCGTCACTTGATCCCCCTTTTTTCTTTTTCCGTCCAAAAAAATCTCCCCATTTGCTCCCTTGCTGCTGTTTTCCTTTTAAAGGCACCCCCAGATTCCTAAACCTACCATCCAATGGTTTCTAAACCACCCCAGCTTGACGCCTCTTTCCTGGCCCTCCGATGGCTATTGTAACTCCTTCTTGCAAGCTGCGAAAATACGTAGCTTGCATGCCGCGTTTTTTTTTTTTGGTGAAAGGTAATAATAATTTTTTTTTAAAAAATGATAATAAAATTAAGTAAAACAAAAATAACAATTTTAAGAAACATCAGGCAAAAATAAACAAACTAGAAACAACAAAATTGCAATTTTCTCTTTTTTCCTTCATTTTTTATTTTCATTATTTTTCTCTCTTTTTTTTTCAAGAAAACATTGAATTTTAAAAAACAACTAAAGCATATTTTTTAAATGTTTTTTTTATTTTTTCTTTTTTTTTCGAGAAATTCTTTGCTAAAACTTAAAAGTAAAAATAAAATAAAAACTAAAAAACTAAAACTAAAAAGTGAATAAAACTAACACGACAAATAAAAACTAAATGCTAAAAATTTGGTGTCTACAGTTTGCCCCTCTTTGTCTGAGTTTTGAAAAAATTTGAAACAAAAAAATAGACACCAAATACTTACCTGTGTTATTCGGCTGTAGCTACTATTCAAACGACTACCGTTTTTGGAAATGAGGATTGACCTCTTTTAACCAAAATTGTAAAATGAGACTGACTTAGATGAGAAATTCAAAATCATGGGGCTGACCCGAACAAGAAAACTTAAATCATGGGGCTGACCCGAACAAAATTTAAAATCATGGGACTGACCCGAATAAAAGTTAAAATCATGGGACTGGCCCGAATAAAACTTAGAATTATGGGACTGACTCGAATAAAACTTAAACTCATGGGACTGACCCGAATAAAACTTAAAATCATGGGACTGACCCGAATAAAACTTAAACTCATGGGACTGACCCGAATAAAATTCAAAATCATGGGACTGACCCGAATAAAACTTAGAATCATGGGACTGACCCGAATAAAACTTAGAATCATGGGACTGACCCGAATAAAATTCAAAATCATGGGACTGACCCGAATAAAACTTAAACTCATGGGACTGACCCGAATAAAACTTAGAATCATGGGAAATTCCAGTATACTTACCTGAAAATAGCTCAAAATTTTGCCCCAGTAGAGATTTAGTCTTTGCATCTGCTCCTATAGTTGATTCCGCATTGCCATGTTGTTGCACCTTTTGAGCAAATTTGCTCGTGACATTTCCGATCCGTCTTTGTTCACTGGAGACTCTTTTCCGATACTTGCCCCAGTGCGAAGAGTGACTGTTTTTACGCACGAAATTTTTCTTGCAAAAGAAAAAGGACAAAGAAAAGTGCCACCATCATTTGAGTCGTTTGCCCTTGAGAATCGTGTAAACGTGAGTCTTTTGATGCCTTCGCCAACTTTTGCCGCGGCATCTGACTTAGTTGGATTTGTCGCTTCCAAACGTCACTGCTTTTCCCAGACTGACCGGGTATGCATTTTGCCATATTGTGAAGCCTGCGTACCTAGCTTTGTTGAAACTTAACCCTTTTTAAGAAATGACTGAACCCAAGTATGTTTCGAATAAACCACGGGGGTTGTTATTCACCAAAATTCAATGACCAAGAATGATGTATGCAAGGTAACCTCACATGTCATGCAGGAATGAACATGAAAAAGAATGTAAAACACAACCAATTGTGCTTGATCCTACAAAATGCCATGAATACAAGCAATTGAGGAAAAATGAGTTTCATAAGAATGTATTTGCAAAAGAATATTTTTACAAAGTGACACAGTTTTGGCCAATGGATGTCGTATTCGAATCCCTGGATATCCTTGTTCCGGAATTCGACCCTGGTAGAAGTATTACGAAGAGAAATCTCAAATGAACCAAACCACCAACTGTTCCTCCTCGTGCTCGCTCATTGCAGAGACCTACCTTGGCGCCCTTTCGGGTTTTCACCAAGGTTGCCCCCCTCCCTTTTGTTTTGTTTTGTTTTTCCTTTTCTTCTCTTTTTTTTCTCCTTTTCTTTTGAGGTGCCCTTTCGGGTTTTCACCTAAGGAAGCAATAGAAGAGCTCGACCATAATCGACTCAGGAATGTAAGCTGAAGATTGCTGGCATCAGTAAAATGTGCTTCCCTTATAAACTTAAGCGAAGGCATTATGGACATCACTCGCCAGTTGATTAGCAAACTTCCCAATAAAAATACAGCAAGTGACAAAAGCCAGGACTTTGGGCTTTTGAAATGATGTCAGGTGGGGTGTTTTCAAGAAAAGTTGAGGCTTGAAAGGAAAAAATTTTAATGAGGGGTGTGAAATAACCTGAGATTGCATCATTTTGAGATTATCTCCAATTTTTGAACGAAATCGAGAAAAATTTGCCCCAGTTTGATTGGATTTCTCTCTTCGCATTTTTCATTGCATTTTCTCACTTTTACATTTCCTTTTGAAAACTAAATTTGCCCCAGTGTGGGGTTTTTTGCCTTCTTTTTTTCTTTTGTCTTTTGATCATCTCATCTCAAAATAAATTTGCCCCAGTGTGGCTTTTTCCTCTTGATCATTTTTTCTCAAAATAAATTTGCCCCAGTGTGGGGTTTGCAATTCTCAGGGGCTGCCAAACGAAAATTATTGTTCTGATAGCTCAAAGGGGATGACGAGGGATGAAATGTTTTGATTGGAAAGGAAGATGGCCTGACTTTTGTTTCGCCCCTTGCATGATTTCCAAAAGAAATTTGTATAATCAAAAATAAAAACTTCTTACAAATGTCTGAGTTGATAGGTTGAGGGAATGTTTGTCCATCCATCTCTTCAAGGATAAGTGCTCCACTCGGTAGCACCTTTTGAATGACAAATGGCCTTACCAGTTTAGACCAAATTCATCTTTGACTTCATCTTGCATTGGCAAAACTCGCTTTAACTCTTTGTCCTCTTTCTCTAAAGGACCGGTGGCGGACCTTTTTGTTATGAACACAGGCCATGCGTTTTGGTAATATTGGCCATGGCACATGGCATTCAGCTGCTTTTCATCCATCAAAATCAATCGTCGGTGACGCTGCTTTAACCAATCAGCTTCAAACTTGGCAAGGAAGGAATTTTCTCAATGAAGGAATTACCCAATGAAGGGTTTTCTTCATGAAGGGGCTTCTCAATGAAGTGATTTCTCAATGAAGGGATTTCTCAATGAAGAGATTTCTCAATGTATGAGTTTCTCAATGAAGGCTTTTTCAAGGAAGGGATTTTCAACGCAGGGATTTTTTAATGTGCGGCTTCATCGAATTCCAGAACAGTGATATTCAAAGGGTCAAATAATTTCATCTTTGGCCATCTTAAAAGAATTAAAAATCAGGACAATAATCAAATAAAACAAACTGCGCATTTCATGAAACTCCAAATAAAAGCGGAAACAAGACAAAACTCAATTGCAAAAGACGCTTTCATTAAGCTATGCAAGAAAAAGTTTTAGTGAATTTTAGCAAATGACAACCCCTAGATTTATCAAAATTCCCTTCGAGATAGAGGATAGTCAGCCATCCAAATTGTGCAGAGCTCCGTCATTGGAAGTGGATGCCTCAAAGGAGTCCTTGTGTCTGGGAAAGGGGTTTGTACTTATACTCGGTCCTTGTTCACCTTTTCCCCTTAACACTATTTCCCCTGCCTCAATCATGTCTTGGACTTTGTGCTTAAGGGCTTTACAAGCAACGGTTGAGTGACCTGGTGCTCCCGAATGATAGGCACAAGTGGACTGTGGATTGTATCCAGTAGGCATGCCATAAGGGTAAGTTGGAGGGGGAATCACACCTATTTTACCAGCAGCCTTTAACTTCTCATACAATTGGTCCAAAGGCCTGCCTAGGTTGGTGAAGGTCCGGGTACGGCTTTGATTGTAGGTTTCAGTAGGTTGGGAATAGTTATAGGTGGGTCTATTTGGTGGAGAAAATTGTTGATTGTAGGGAGGTCGGGGTCGAACTTGTTGGAAGTTAGGTTGAGATATTTAAAAAGGGGCTATAGGCGAGTTGTTGTAGTTAGGGCGAGGTCAAGGATGAGTGGTATTGGTGTGATAAACAGGATGATGGTTTGAATAGTAAAGGTAAGGGTTGGAGTAGGTAGGGTATTGTCGAAATTTGGGCTTTGGGATAGGGTTTCGATCCCAGGCAAAAGTGATTTCCCCCTCTTTCTTTTGGAATTGTTGCTTCTTCCCACCACTATTACTTTGGCCTTGCAAAGCTTCCAACTGCGATTTGAGGGCAGAGACATTAACAATCTTCCCAACTCTTACAAAGTCATCGTACTCCTCAAGCTTATTGACAATGGCGGCGAACGAACATCCAGTCATGCAAAAAATTTCTTCAAATTACGGCGGATCATGTGCCTTAATGAAAGTGCGGATAATTTCGTCCTCAGTCATTGGTGGCTCAACTATTGCAGCTATCTTCCTCCATCTCTTGGCATAAGTCTTGTGATCCTCAGAGGGTTTTCTTTTTGTTCCTTCCAACGTGGTCCGTGTCGGAGCCAGCTCGCAGTTATACTCGTACTGCCTCACAAAAGCATTGGATAAGTCAATCCAGATTTTCACTTTTTCGGGCTTCAGGTTGGAATACCAGTCGAGTGCATCCCCCTCCAGACTTTCAAGGAATAACCTTAAAGGTAAATTTTCATCATCCACCGGCCTACCCAACTTATTGGCGAACAATCGGAGGTGTGTCTTGGGATTGCCCGTGCCATCGTATTTGTTAAACTTCGGAGTTTTGAACCCCTCAGGTAATTACAAATTTGGAAAGAAACAAAGCTCATCATAGTCCAGCACTCCTTGCTTGTTTAAACCCTGACTTTTTCTCATAAATTCATCAAAACGATCAAGGCGCTTGAGCAACTTCATATCCATAGGAGCAAAACATTCTCCTACTTCTGGTTTAGCTTGGACAGTGTGGTCTGGTAGGAAAGGCTCTGCAGTGGTGTGATAAAAGGTATGCGGCTTGGGGGGTATATTCGAAGTGATTTGAGGTTGTGGACCTTGCATGTAAGTAGGGAAAAATGAAGGATTAGGAGGGTAAGTGTATGGCAAATTTGTAGTGGGATAAGTGAAAGTTTCCTCGGGTGGAATTGGGAAAGATGGAGCAACAGTGGCTTGAATCGAAGGTATGACAAATGGCTCTGGCTCAGGCTGCCTGCCGGGTACGAGCTCGGGTTGAACTCCGCTGCTAATTAGCTCGTCAATCAATTTCCTTTGGGCTGCCATCTCGGTAGCCATCTCACCAAATTTAATGAGCATTTCGGTTAGCTGAACCCCCAAACTCGCAGTCTCGGGTTGAGTGGTAGTAGTAGACCTATCCGACGGCTCCGGTTGTGAACTCATGTTTACACGACTCCTCTGAGCTTGACTACGAGATCATGTTATGATGGGGTTTCGACGAGAAGCTATGTTTAAATATTACCTGAGAATTTTTGAAAAGATTGCCTTTAGATTTACCCTCGCTTAGTTATTCCAATAAAAATAAAGAAAAAGGCAAGAGTTAGTAGATATCCAGAAAATTCGGATGCATGTCCTATGGGGGAACCCTTTTTGTGCCAAGGGTAGGCCTAGCATGAAAATGCAATCCTCTGAGGTAGGCACTATACCATACCTGATGGATCTGATCAACTCATTGAGTGAAAAATAATTTTGAAAAATTTGGTCAACTGGAGTGACGAGAGACATATGTCAAAATGAGGTCAACGTTCGAATGGATTGATCACTTTTGATCGATACAAGAATTTGCAAAAACACACGGGTTTGACCTTAACGAACTTCCTATCGAAGAGATTGGAATTTGTTGACAAAATTTTCTTAGTGAAGTACGGGTCAAAACCCCAACTGATCAAATGGCTGGATGTAATGGATGGTTTTCTCAAAATCGACAAGGTTTCCCAATTTGAAATTCGACCTTGAAACCCTAATTAGTCAAATGGGTTGAATGAAATTGACCATTTATTTAAAATCGACTGGATTACCTTAAAAAGGGAAACGGGTCAAATGAATTGAGTGAAATTTAATAACTTACTCAATATTGACCGGATCATCCTAAAAAAGGAACTTGATCAAATGAAACTGAATGAAATTGAGAATTTTATTCAAAATTGACCGGATCGCCTTAAAAAAGGGTAAACTGGTCAAATGAATTTAATGAAATTGATGATTTATTCAAAATCGATTATATTGTCCTAAAGTGAATGAATCGACAAAATGGATCGATTGAATTGTCCGGCCATTGGTTATTTCAAAATTATTGAGATGCATTAGTCTATGACCTTCTAAAAATCAAATTTTGGCCTCAATTTACTTATTGTCTCAATAGTGAGGAATTATTTGTGAATTTCTTCAAATTAATGTCCTTTGCGCAAGGGATTTTTACCAATTTTGATAAAATGGCCAAAAAATGATTATTAGATGCTCATATCCCAAAAATCGCTCTTACGAAGATGATCGGATCCTACCTTACCTTGTGCACTACCTCTTTGGATGGTACAAAATGTAAACGTGCAAGTCTCCTTGCATTAAGTATCCGAGACACAAGGTGGCTTATTCTTAGCACGGGATCCCCTAAATGGCATTCCCTTCTAGGGTTTATGCATGATGCCAGTTTATTGAAGCGATAAAACATGATATTATGACTTAAAGGGACCTTTTATACGCCAAGGTAGGCTTAGAATGCTATGCAATTATTAATCTATGAATGCAATATACCAAAATCTTTAAACGTGCAATAACCTATCTACAAGGGTAGGTTCTAAAAGAACGTCATGCTAGACCTCTTATTTGCTAGGGTTTAGGAATGCAATGGAGACACAAAACCAAGAAAAGTTAGTTCAGCCAGATAAATACACATAACACATTGTAGCAACGAGATAAAGCAATCAGTACAAAGAAATAAAGCAATAGGAGGGAAAAAAAAGGTTGGACCCCTCCCCTCGTGAATAGTGTCCCTAATAAGGCAAGACAGACTCTACCCTAGGCAAGCTATCATGGATGCATGAGGTATTGGCACACTAATGCATCTAGACTCGATAGGTTTTAGGTCCCCGAGCCTTCAGACTTGGAAACCAAGAGTCATCAATCCCAAGGTTCTTTGTCGGTGGCTCGAGCGATTCCCCAGACATTGCTACGCACTAGGGCTGCACACGAATCGAGCCGCTCGCGAGCCGCTCGAGTCAAAGCTCGACTCGAGTTCGGTCAAACTCGAACTCGAGTCGAACTCGAGCAGCTCGTTTAGTAAGCGAGTCGAACTCGAGCCTACTGAGATTAAGCTCGTTAGCTCGTCGAGCCATATGAAATTACAAAAATACCCCTAGTTGTATAACTAATTACTAAGTTGGAAACTTCAGAGTCTTCAGACTTCAGAGTTCAGAGCAAAAGTTATTTCCCAATTGCATTTCTAATTGCTTCTCCCGCTGTCCCGTGCTCCCGCATCTCTCTTTCCTCTTTCCTTCACAATTTCTCAAACAAACCCTAGCCACCGCCGCCACGAGTGCACCACAGGTCCACAGCCACCATCGCCACGGCCACCACAGCCACCACCGCCACCGCCACCACAGCCACCACCACCATCAAAATAACACCTGGCGGCTCTCCTCGGCCCAGCTGTATTCTTAACGACTGCTAACAGTCCTTCCTTTCGCGCCGCTCGTCCTTCATTTCCCACCTCGAATCCAGATTATAACAAAAAAGCCCTCAATTTGATTTCCAATTTAAGGTTGGTTCGGCGTTCTCCTAATTCGTACGTTGGATCCGGGATTTCATTTGGGTCGCAGCTTCACTTGTTCAATTAAAGAATTTGTAAGTATATTATTTTCTCTCGTCTGAAGTTTGCTGCTTCCCTCTAGTTAGCAAGTACAAAATATAGATTTTGCCCAAATCATATATATATATATATTTATATATGTATAAATATATATATGAACACAATAAAATCGATAACTTGATGCATGCTGATGGTTGAAGTGGCAGAGTAGAAAAATGGCCTGCTTTATTGGTATCTCTGCACCATCTGCGGTTTCTTGACTTTGAATATCATGTTCTTTTAGATGAAAGTTGTGTCGGCTTAGTTATGTTGGAAATAAAAAAATATGCGGAAGAGAATCATATCTACAGATACATCTCTTTTGAAGATTGCCTTTGTTATTTAATTAGGCGATGGTAATAATTTATCCGACTTGAATTGTGTAATACACTAGTGACATTTTTCTATTGCAAGTATATTCACTTCTGGGGCTCTTGTGACCATTGAGTAGTTGACCATTGTACTGATCGGGATGTTGAGCAAATGTGATTTTTGTTCTTTTTCTTGGATGATATTTGTTCAGGTTTTGCAGATATGCATCTTATGTTTTCTATTGTCTGATCAACAAAAGAAGATCCCTTAGTTTGCTTCTCCTTTGTACAAATCAATACCATGTATTCAATAAGCAATGCACTTGGTTAATAATATTTGAGATAATGCAGTAAGGTCGTGATACCTTGTTAAAAGCATCCAACTATCCAAGACCAAGATCTGATTAGTGATGCAGGGATCATATGAACAATTTTTTTGGTTCTCTTTTCTTAAAATGCCATTGACTGGAATCATTTCAGAAGAGACAATGATAGTAACTTTTAAGTCATCCAAGTTTGGGCTGTTTTTTTCCAGGTGGGAACTTCAACAGATTAAGTGTTTTTTTCTAGGCTGGTTTTTGCACTTTTTTCTTGGCTGATATTTTCTGCTTGGGATGATTTAATATAAAAAATTTGATAGAATTAAAAAACACAAGCTCGTTAGTTCTATGTGTTTTATAGTATTGAATGTTTGAGAGTAAAAGATGGCTGTCTAATCATGTTTTATTATTTTCCTTTGTCAATAGTTGAATCATAATATGGATAAGTCTGCGGAAGATGCGTTTTCACAGCTAGGTAGAACAGGTGGGAATTCCACTAGTCCTGTGAATATCATTGACACAGAGGGTGGAAATGACAACGAGGAAGAGCTGGAATACTCTCTTGGCGACGAAGAATTTGGAAGTGAAGAGGAGCAGTTAGAAGGCGATACACAAGCTCCTGTTCAAACTTCAAACCAAGATGCTATTGAAGGTGATACTCTAGATGCTTTTAAAAAGAAAAAAAGAGCCAGAAAATCTGAAGCATGGGATGATTTCGAAGATGTGGAAGTTGGGCCTCAAAAAACAATTTACTCAGAGTGTAGGCATTGTCAGTCTAGATTCAAAAAGACGAAGACCGGTACAACTTCAAGTTTGTTAAGGCATCGGAAAAATTGTTCTAAACGATTGGAGAAACTCAAAATAGTAGAGGCACGCCAGCAAAAACTCAATTTTCCAGCTGCTGATTCTAGTTCAAATGCTCATTCCCTCCTTCATACTGGCAAGTTTGACATGGCTGCCATGAGACAAAGCGCGGCTGAATGGGTGCTTATGCATGAGCATCCCTTTTCAATTGTGGAGGAAGATGGCTTCAACTTAATGATGAAAAAGGGGATGCCTGAATGGCAAAAAATCAGCCGGACTATCAACAAGAAAGATTGTCTTTCCGTGTATGAAAGAGAGAAGCAGAAATTGAAGCATTTGTTAAGTAAAGTCAAGAAAATCAGCTTGACCACAGACCTTTGGAAGTCCAAGAACCAAAAAATTGAATATATGGTTATAACTGGACATTGGATTGACACCCAGTGGAGATTACAAAAACGGGTCCTCAACTTTGTGCATGTTCCCCCTCCACGTCCGGGCATTGCCATTGCAGATGCAATTTACAAATGCATGTTGGATTGGGGCATTGAGACCAAAATTTATACAGTGTCAGTTGATAACGCGTCGAATAATGACACCGCACTACGATGTTTGAAGGACACCTTCTCGAGAAACAAGTGCTTGTTGGCCAAAGGAAAGTTATTCCATGTGAGATGTTGTGCTCACATACTTAACCTAATGGTTCAAGATGGCCTTAGTGAAATTCAAGAAATAATTCATGACATAAGGGCAAGTGTAGAGTTTGTAAACAAAACTGAAGGGAGGCGATTGATCTTTGGTGAAATTGTACACCAGCTGCGATTGCCTGATTTAGTGCTGATTTATGACTGCAAAACAAGGTGGAATTCGACCTATGAGATGCTAGCTTGTGCTCTCAAATTCCATGAGGTGTTCCCGAGATTCAAAGACAGAGAGCCAAGCTATACTTTTTGTCCTTCCACAGAAGATTGGGAAAAGGTAAAAAAGGTGTGCAGTATTTTAGGAGTTTTTTGGAATGCAACTCATATAATATCTGGGAGTGATTATCCGACAGCTAATTTATATTTAAATGAAGTTTGTCGGATAAAAACGCTTCTAGATAGCAAAGCAAATGATGAAGACAACTTTATTCAATTAATGGTTTGGAAGATGAAGATGAAATTTGACAAGTATTGGGGTGAGTGTAATCTGATGATGTCTATAGCAGCTATCTTGGATCCCAGGCTCAAGATGCGAGTTATCAACTACTGCTTTCCATTAATATATCCTCCGCATGAAGTGCAAGCGAATATAAACAAAGTTCGGCAAGCATTGTATGATCTATATGCCGAGTATGTGGAGCTGCATGTTTCAAGTTCAAGAGGTTCTGGAGCAAGCTGTCAAATAGTGACAAATGATCCAGTTAGCAAGAGTAGCAGTAGTTCATCCTCTACAATGACACACATTACTGGAATGTGTGAATTTCTATCTCATATTGCTACTGTGGAACCCGTTCAACCGGAGAAGAATGAGCTGGATATCTACTTTGAAGATGGCCTTCTCACTGCTACGGAGAAGTCGAGCCTGGATATTGTCAACTTAGATGCTTTGAAATGGTGGAAAAACACAACAAAATACAAGATTTTGCCTAAGATGGCTGCTGATATTTTAGCCATTCCTGTTAGCACCGTAGCTTCGGAAGCGACATTTAGTGCTGGAACTAGAGTGCTTGACTCCTACCGTGCTTCTTTAGCTGCAGAAACGGTAGAAATGTTGATGTGTGCTGGGGATTGGTGTCGTAAGCTACACGGGGTGAAGAAAAGGGATAAGGTAATTATATTGCAAATTACTATTTCTTCTATTACAATATGTTTTATAGTTAGATTAATCTTGGTCTTTATTATTTTTTTTACTTCGCAGAAAATGAAGTCAGCACAAGAGATTTCATTGCCTATTCCTTGAACTTTTTCATGTTTTAGGTAATCTATATTCTTAGTTTTTTGGCTATTGGTCTCTTTATTCATTTGGCTGCTGGTTTCTTTATATGTGTATATGATCTATTTGGTGGCTGGTTTCATTGCAACTAAAATGGAAGTTATTTGGCTGCTTTAGTTCCTTTTTTTCAGATGATTTTTAGCTATTGTTTAATTTATTGTTTGGGCTATTCATTAGTTGAATTCTGGGCAGGATTTTTAGCCGCTGTTTTTGTACATTGTCTAAAACTTTGTGACTTTTTGCGCTTCAGACTGGGCCCTCCACGTCCGGGCATTGCCATTGCCATTGCCATTGCAAACTTATCTTGGTTCAATATGTTTCTGTTGCTGATCAGAGGAAGAGAAGAAGTTCGTGACTTCAATGATTGTCCTTTTTTATGTGGCATGTATTTTCTTATCCTTTTCTTTCTTTTAGACAACGTGTAAATGAGAAAATGTACATTGGGGTATTGATGATTTAAGTAACTGGCTTTCGTTTCTGGGTTTTGTTTAAATGGTTGAATTGTCGATTCTACTGTACTGAGCTTCTTGGAATGGTAGGGTTTTAGTTGTCTTGTGACTTAGTTGAGACTCAGAGGATTGGTGATTTCTGCACTCTTTTGTATGATTGCGTTGGATAAGGTGGCAATGTGACTGTAATCTGATGTGAGTTTCACCTTGGATTAGAAATGTGCTTCAAATTGAGGGATGGGAACGGAATTTCAGAGTCATTTTATTTTGATATCAAATTGTCTTTCATTTGTATTGATGCAGCTCCTGAGGAAGTGTGAAGGATCTTAAATGTGTTAATGTATATGCCTAATGGAATTTTGTTCCTTCATTTCTCCGTTCCTTCAATTCCTATGTTTTCTTTTTTGTTCTTGTATGATCCTGATGATGTACAATTTGTTATTAGTGATTCTGTTTAAAACTTAAGCTAGGAGACGGAGTAGAAGCCTTAGATTTAATTCCAAAAATTCGAGCTCACGAGCTCTCACGAGTCAAAAATTCGAGCTCACGATTCGAGCTGCTCGCGAGCCCGAAATCGAGCTTCAGCTCGCGAGCCATATCGAGTCGAGCTCGAGCCTAGTATTTTTTAGTCGAGTCGAGTTTGAGCTCAATTCTTTAGGCTCGTCGAGCTCGAGCTCGAACTCGAGCCCACCTATTTTTAAGTCGAGCTTGGCTCGATAAGTCCAAAACTCGACTCGGCTCGGCTCGTTTGCAGCCCTACTACGCACACATCGTGTCATGGCTACATGTCATGAGTGAATCTATAAAAAATCCTCAACCTTCGACTAAAAGCTAAAGGCTATGAATCCAAAGCTTAAAATGAAAGATTGAGTGACCCCTCGGATCATGCTACGCACACATCGTGTCGCGATCACAAGTCCAAGTGAGTCGCCTAAAATCCTAATAGGGTGGAGTGGCGTGACAAGCCACTAAAAGGAAAATAAATGAGGGGTGAAAAATTAAAGCGTATGCACGTATGCTAGTGCTCGTTTGGAGGGGAGGGATCAAGAACCAACGCGAGGCTCTAGGGTATGTCCCCCACCCAAATGCAATGCAAAGCGCGAGATACAACATACATCCAAACAACCAATCATACATACGTGAGTGAGGCAATCGTTTGATACGCGCTCGAGGCAAAAAAGTCCTAAAATAGAAAATGCAACCCTAATATCCAAATGCTATACATAAAAAGGGTAGAAAAAGGAAAAGAATAGCTAAATCAAATGCTTGGACCCACTTAGGAAGTCCCCAGTGGAGTCGTCAAGCTCTCGCGCCCCACTTTTGAAAATAGGTGTGAAAGTAGTGTGTGAGATATGTATGTGAACGTGTGTGAAAGTGAAAATAAAAGGCCGTGGGATTGTGAAATGCGACGGTTTGGCCAAAAATATAGTTCAAAAAGGGTTTTTGAATGGAAAATGGAGTCGCCACTTGGTATAGAGTTAGGGTGTACCAAGTCACCCAAAAAATGATTTTTTGGAAAGAAAAGTAAACAAAACCATTTTTGAAGAATTTTTAGGTCTACGTAACCAAAGAAAGGGATCGGGGGTCACATTTGATAAGGGAGAAGGCAAAGACAAAGCCTAAGGCACTCCCTTACCCTAGCCAAAGCTAGTTGCGTGACTTAGCCCTTTTTTTCTAATTTTTCTACCCAAAGTATGTGTTGCATGTTGGATATGACTAATGGATATGAAAACAAATGCAATCCTAAATCTAAAAATATTTCTTATGAGGCTTTTTGATCCCAACCACATGAATTGTGATGGCCAGTAAGGAAAGCCCTCATAGAAGTCATGAATAATGCAAATGAAGACTCAAGTATGAGTGTAAGTGTGCAAATGTAAGAAAAGTGCATGTGTGCCAATAGAGAAAATAAAGGTATTTGTGTGCAAGTGGATGAAAATAAGGTATAATGGTAGTAAATATATAAATGCAATTGGGTGCAATTTGTGAGGTAGAAAATAAATGATAAAAGAAGAACAATGTGCAAACATGGCATGTGGATTGAGAAAAATATAAGTAGTGAGAAACTGTGGATGAAAGAGTGAGGAAGTGATATGCCATTGGGCCTTTGGTCCAGTGGTCATTCCAAACTTTCTAAGGCCCAGATATATCAGCTTTGTCCAATCCTTAGTAGTGATCCCTTGACTCCTCCTTAAAAAGTTTCATAGCAGACTTAGTAGTAAACAATCCAGACGGGAAAATGAGAAAACAATCATTTGCATTCTGGGGAAGGTGAAAGAAAGTTTTGACGTGACGAGCGACAACATAAGGCAAGTTAGGGTTTGCAAAAGTGGTCTGCCTGGCCATGGCGGCACGGCAGCCGGCATGGCCCGTAGGGGATAGGAGTTTTGCGGCGGTGGTAGCAGATCAAGGCAGTGAGGAGGGTTTTAGTCCAGGGACGGTATCGACGTTTAGAGGGGAACCGGCACTCAGAATTGCGAAAAAGGATATCATGCAATTGGCTCTTCCATTTCAGCACGCACTTGTGGGTCGTTTCTCTTACAGCAGGCCACCCAAGGAGGTGGTGCGGAAGTTCTTTCTGTCGTTGGGTCTGAAGGGGGAGTGTGCGGTTGCCTTGTTAGATTCGAATCACGTTCTCATCAGACCAACATTGGAGGAGGATTACACTAGACTCTTTGTCCGCCGTACGTGGTTCATAAAGAGTTCGCCTATGACTCTTTCGAAGTGGTCGTTGGATTTCAAAGTTAACAAAGAGATCTCAATTGCGCCGGTGTGGGTCAGTTTTCCCGGCTTACCCATACCGTTTTTCGATAGGCAGGTACTAAATAAATTGACCTCAGTGTTGGGTCGTCTGTTGAAGGTAGATGCAGCAACGGGGGATCTGCGGCGGCCTTCGGTAGCCCGGGTGCTGGTGGAGATGGATGTTACACAGACGCCTGTGTCGCGGATCTGGATAGGGGAGGAAGAATATGGTTTCTGGCAGAGTGTTGAATATGAAAACTGGCCAGAATTTTGTCACTTTTGTGAACGGTTTGGACATGACCAACAGGATTGTTTCAAAAAGAACCCAGCGCTGAAACCTATCAAACAGCCGCTACCGCAGCAGACACTCCCTCGGCCCACATGGATTCCGCGGCAGGGGGAAAATGTGCGGCGGGATATGCAGCGGTCGTCCAACGTTGGAGAGGAGGGCGGAGTTGCAGGGGCTGAGGCATTGGTGTTGGATCAGGGGCAGCCTGAGGGGTGGGAGGACAAAGGGAAAAATCTAGCAGAGCAGGAGTCGCCGCTGCGACAGGCACGGGATGGGGTCTCGGCAGGGGGGAAACGGCTGTGGATGAAGGGGGTGGGCAGGAGCAGGAGGGGGAGAGCGGGACGACTATGGGTGCTGATGAAGAGGGGAAGACAGGAACGAGGGGTATAATGGCGTTGGTGCTGGCAGACGCAAGGAGTAAGGAGGTTGTCCAGGAGACAGAGTTGGAGCCGGTACACCTGCGGAACTCATTTGGGATCCTCAATAGGGTGAGCGACGTGCTTGATGGATGGCCAGCTTGTATCTTGAGGAGGGCTAGATCGCTCAGTCCAGTACGTGGAGATTCAGCAACTGAGTTACGGCACCAGGACCTGAGGGACATGCAGCAGGAGTTGACTCAGCGGTTGGGGCACTTGAGCAGGATGGAGCCGAAGTGGAGGGAGTCCGCAGTGGTTACAGTGTCAAAGGAGCAGAGGTTGCTACACTTGGGTATCGTGGGGGAGGCAGCTCGGCTGGGCAGGCACCCACGATCAAGCATTAGGGCAGGGGAAACTCGCAATAGGTATGCCCTTCGTTCTAATGCCAATGCTAGGAATGTTTAATTTTCTAGTCTGGAATATACGGGGTGCGTCTAAGATGGATTCACTCCGGTATTTAAAAAAATTAAAAGAAGAATATCACGTGAAACTTTTTGTTTTGTTGGAGCCTATGTCCGAGGAAGGGCGCCTAGAGTATGTCAAAAGATTGGTGGGTTTCCCATCAGCAATTTCCCTAGCGGAGGGTAAGATTTGGGTTCTTTGGGATCCTTTTCTCAACATCACCTTCAGCACGCTGGCGGAGCAGTTAGTGGATATGGAGATTAGGTCTCCAGGTGAGTTGTTCTTCTTCTCTGCGGTCTATGCCCGATGTACTGGGGTGGCTAGACGTCCTCTTTGGAGTGCCATGGAAGGGTTGGCGTCCTCGAGGCAAGGCTCCTGGATGGTGGCTGGGGATTTTAATATAATCACGGAGGCGTCAGAAAGGCTTGGGGGTGCAGCACCGAATGCACGTCATATGGAGGAGTTCAATCAGACTCTCTTTAATTGTGGCCTTACTACGGTTGAATTCGAAGGCCCAAAATACACTTGGACGAATGGGACGGTATGGCAGCGTTTGGATCGAGTGGTGATTAATCAAGAATGGGCTGAGCTGTGTTCAGTGACACGGGTGTTACATTTGTCCAGGGGACGTTCCGATCATGCGCCTTTACTGATCAAGTGTGGTTCAGGAAGGCAGGGTAAATCGGCATTCAGGTATCTCAATGTGTGGCCCCGGCACAGTTCCTTTCTTGGGGTTGTTCAAGAGGTTTGGGGAGGGGGAGGCCCTTCACGTACGATGTCAGAGTTTTTCCAAAAACTGTTGGGGGTGAAGAGCAAGCTGAAGGTTTGGAACAAAGAGGTTTTCAGGAATATAGGGACCCGGGTGGCGGAGCTTGAAAGGGATATGCGGGCTGCTGAATTGCAGTATGATACGGGGAGAACGGTGGAAGCGAAGATTGTTTATCATGAGGCTAGGGCGGCATATATGAAGCAGTTGGCCATTGAGTGTGGGTTTTGGCGCCAAAAGTCGAGGATAAAATGGATTCAGGAGGGGGATGCGAACACGGCCTTCTTCCATTCGGTAGTTCGACAAAGGAGGGCTTCGAATTACATTTCTGGGATTCGGAGTGCGACGGGGCAGTGGCTGACTGAGGCAGAGGACATTAAGAGTTCGACAGCAGCATTTTTTCAAGGTTTATTTAGCTCGGATAGGGATACTGATCGGCAGCCTCTTTTGCCTTTCACTCTCCCACAGGTGTCTCAGGGGGATAATGAGAGCGTAATGGCTCTGCCCACAACGGATGAGGTGCGGGAAGCGGTGTTCTCAATCAGTCCAGATAGTGCCCCTGGTCCAGACGGCTTTGGGTCAGGCTTTTACCAGGTGTGCTGGGAGATAATTAAGGATAGTTTAGTGGCTGCTATCCAGGATTTTTTTAGAGGGGGGTGGCTGCCAAAAGGAATAACCAGTACATTGATTGTGTTGATACCCAAAATTCAGGGGGCTACTCGGTGGCAAGATTTCAGGCCAATCAGCTTATGCAATGTAAGCTCTAAGATAATATCTAAATTGGTGTCTAATAGGCTGAATCTGCTCCTACCCAAATTGATCTCTCCTTGGCAGTCTGGCTTCGTTCCGGGCCGACAAATAGTGGATAACATTCTCCTGGCGCAGGAACATGCCACTGAATTGGACCGTCGCTTGGAGGTTCCGAACCTCTTGTTGAAGCTTGTTATGGAGAAGGCATATGATCGAGTGGAGTGGTCCTTCCTCTTGTTCATGCTTAGATCGTTTGGCTTCCAAGAACCTGCGGTTGATTTGATCTTTCGTTTGGTAGCCAATAACTGGTTCTCAGTGCTAGTTAATGGGGAGCCGGCTAGATTCTTCAAGTCAACGAGAGGGGTAAGACAAGGTGATCCAATCTCTCCTGGCCTCTTTGTACTAGTGGCGGAATTTTTTGGCAAAGGGCACTATTCCCTGTTTCGGCAGGATAGACACAGGTTTTTCCAGGCGGGCAGGATTAAGGTTCCATATCTGGCATTCGCCGATGACGTCATTATTTTTACCAGGCTTGCAAGGGAGACATTAGAAGCCATAAATGCCTTCTTTAAGCAATATCAACAGTATTCAGGACAGAAGATTAATGTGGCAAAAAGTGGCTTCGTGTGCTCCTCTAGGGTGTCGGAGACGCAGGTTGAGCTGGTGGCTAGTATTCTGGGCTTTCAGAGGCAATTTCTCCCAATGGTTTATCTTGGGGTCCCCATTTCCAGAGGCCGTTGTACATCTATTGCTTTTGATGGGATTCTTGCAAAAGTGAGGGCACGGATCTTCCACTGGAGCGGGAAGTTGTTGTCCATGGGCGGCAAATTGATTCTTATAAAACATGTCTTGAACTCCATGCCGCTTTATCTGCTACAGGTGCTTAAACCCCCCAAGGCAGTGTTGGTTGCCCTGGGAAGATTATTCAACTCATTCCTATGGGATAAATCCAGGGAAGACAAACGAACGCATTGGGCGTCCTGGGAACGGCTGTGTTTTCCCACGGAGGAAGGTGGGGTAGGGGTTAGGTCGTTGGAGGACATGGTTAAAGCCTTCTCGCATAAACTGTGGTGGAGGCTGCGCCAAAGGGGCTCCCCGTGGTCGGATTTTATGTACTCCAAGTATATTGGGGACCAGCACCCGTTGCAAGCGACGGTAACAAGACCGACTGGTACATGGAAGCGATTGCTGGGTATACGGGAGGTGGCGGAGGCGCAGATTTCATGGAGTCTCGGCCCGGGAATGGTAGATTTCTGGTTGGATACGTGGTGCAAGTTGGGCCCTTTAACTGCAGTGGTTCCGGAGGTGAGGGATAGACCCCAGTTTTTGGTGGCGGAATTCCTAGATAGGGACGGATGGAACAGGGGCAGACTTCTCCACTGGCTCCCGGCCAATCTGGTGGATTTGATAGTGGACATTCCTTTTGACCTGGAGGGGCAGGATCATATCCTATGGGCGACATCGGCGACAGGACACTTTACCTTGACTTCGGCTTGGGAGTTGTGTCGGCAACGACGAACCATATTGCCTTTGGCCCAGTGGGTTTGGAATAAGGGTACACCGTTAAAAATTTCGATATTTGCTTGGAGGCTGTTGAACAACTTTCTGCCTTTGGACTCGGTGATGCGAAGACGTGGGCTGCCCGTGGTATCCAGGTGCTCATGTTGTCTCCAAGAGGCGGAATCAGTGCCACATCTGTTCGTTAATGGACCAATAGCGAGTGAGGTTTGGGGACATTTTGCAAATAAGTTCGGCATTCTACAATCCACTCCGGATGATATTCAACTTGTTTGGAGGATGTGGGCTACTTAGTTGACTCGCGTCCCTGCTCATCATATTCGGTGTGTTCTACCGTTTGTGGTTACATGGTTCATATGGCAGGGACGAAATAAGGCACGGTTCGAAGGCCAGGTTTTTTCAGCAAGGGGGGTCATCGTGGAGATTGGCAACTTCTTGCACGACCTGGGCAGAGCAAATAGGTTGGATAAGGTTCAGTTTCGGGGTGACCAGGATTGTGAGTGGGCACGGTTAGCATCAGGTACAGCCCGTAAGCGGCAACCGGTGGTGGTAACCTGGGCATTCCCTCCGTCCTGGCAATACAAGCTCAACACGGATGCGAGTGTGGTCAACGGGAAGGCTAGTGGAGGAGGAGTGTTACGGGACTCACAGGGTAGAGTTATCTTTGCTTTCTATAAGGAGTTTGGGGACAAAGGGGTGCTGCATGCTGAGGCTTTGGCCGTATTAGAAGGGCTTTTATTGCGTGCGGTCAGGGGTTTACGAGGGGTTCTAGTGGAGGTGGACTCGGCGGTGCTTGTGTCCTTGGTTAAATCATCGGTACTGGGAGGTTGGTTGTATTGCAGTGTGCTACGGCGGATTCGCCGCCTGTTGGATCAGGTTGCTGTGTCGTTTCGGCACATTTTCCGGGAAGCAAATGGGGTTGCAGATAGGTTGGCTGCTTTGCAAGGTTGTCCGACTAAGGTTTTTGATTCGCTGCAGCTCCTACCAAGAGAGGTTCGGGGATGCATTGCTATGGACGTCGCTCAAGTCCCGTCTCTTAGATTAGTGCTTCAATAGGAGCTAGGAATCTCTAAGTCTCTTGTATTTGTTTCTGGTTGAAATAAAAGATCTGATTTTGAAAAAAAAAAAAGTGATATGATAAGAATGAGAGTGCATGAACCTAGAGGAATGCATCAAGTCGGGTACGGGAATGAGTCCTAATTTCACGACTTTAATTTTCCCTTTGATTAGAAGGAAAGACTAGCGTGCTAAGGCTATTGTTTAGCCACACTCGCTCGTTTCCCTTACCAAAATGGGGAACTCAAGCAAATGTACCCTATAACTAGCATGGAGATGCAAAAAGCCTAAAATGAAAGGGAAAAGGTTGGAGGGTCATGCCAAATGCTAGAAACCTAAGAAAAATGCATGGAATGTAGTGAGGCATACAAAAAATGCACTAGCGAGAGGGATCCCTAAGGGTCTAGCGTTGGACTAGCCCATATCTATGAATTCCTACTAGCGTTGGACTAGTGGAAAATGGGACAATGAGCCACAGCTAGCGTTGGACTAGTGTGGTGACGTGCATTCATCCATCATATTCATTTACGACTATAGAAAGCAAGTAGACATGCCAATCACCTATAAACACGTAGCACATAACACTTAGCATGCTCGACTAGATGCAAGAGCCTAATAAAGCAAATTAACACGTAGCAACTAAGCATGCAAGGCACATAAGGCAATTAAGTTCCTAACTATTACATTTGCTAACTAAAACAAATGGGGAAGGGGAAAAGTGAACAAAAATGCTCTCCAAGCCCTATCTATTACAAGTCAAGAGGTGTACACATACCCATAGAAGAATAACTTAATAAAAGCAAAAGTAAATGAAATAAATGAAAGGAATTAAAGAAAGGCAAGGAAAGCAAAGTAGACATGCAATTCTCACTTAGCACGTTGAATCACATAGGAGAGAAACAAAAAGGGATAAAAGAAATTATACCACCCCGTTTATGATGTTAGTGAAGTAAACACGACTAAACTTGGGCTAAAGTCACCAAAGAAAGGGATAACTTGGGCTAAAAACCATCAAAGCAAAGGATTAATGCACCAATTTAATGGTAAAATGTAAATAAGCCAATTTGAATCCACCAAATCATCGAATCCTTCCTCAATTGCAACTTAAAAATAATTAATCAACGCATAATTACAAAGAAGGAAAATTACCAACCAAACCCAATAGTAAACATAGATCAAATCTTTTCAAGTCCAATTAAACTATTCAGGAACTTCAAGGGTCCAAGAGTAAAGAAAAGGTCGAGTAATGGTTCAAGATTGCAATTAATTTAGGACCTAATTGCGAGAAAACAGCACATAATTGGGCCACAATGCAACAAAGGGAGACTCGGTGGGTCAAAGTGTAAAATTCAGAAATTTTCATGCATGCATACGAACAGCTTTCTTCATTTCTGGTTGCTATGTTTCTGCAAATGTTTCTTACTAGTCACCCAAACATCTTGAGCAGGGCTTCAAACTCAACATTTATCAGCTTCCTTAAGACCAACATCATGCCCAAAAACTAATCATGCAAAACGAAATGAAACAAAGCAGAGAGTGGCCATAGGTTCAGATTTCTTGCTGCAAATTTCCGCAACTAAAAATGAAGCCCGCTGCCTTTTGCTTCCAGGCTTGCTGCAAGTTTTCAGCCGCGGCTTTCCTTTCCATTTTATCATGCAAGCAGATTCAACAAGAAACCAAAATTCTACCTATCCATCATCGACTAAACATGCAACTTTATAGCAGGGTTCAAAACAGAGAAAATGAAGCTGACCAGCAAAGATAAAAGTAAACAGCAAAATAACAATAGAAGGAAAGAGAAAAAGTGTCGCAAGTTTTTCTGCAATTTTTCCCAGCCGCGGCTTTTTCATTTCATCATGCAGACCAGATTCATGTAACTAAGCAACAAGCTGCTTAACTTTAAACTCCAAACAAAGCAAGAAATAAATAAAGGAACTGATGCAACACAGAAATTCTGAACAATACATTCATGTAAAATGGTTTGGCAAATCTGAAATTCACTCTTTTGGTAGGTGTTTGAACATGACTCAAGCATTCCAGCCCCCAAAATGCAAAACCAACACCTCTTGTCCAATTTATGTCCAATTTATCTCATCAAGTAGGTGATGAGAGCCCCTTGGTGGACTGGGTTGTTACAGGCAAGAAAAACAGCAAAGGGAAACACACGGATGAACTTACAACCTGCTAAAATTTGTTCAAAAACTCTCCATGGATGTCAAACCCGTTGCTCACATGCAAATATGTTGCATCCGTCCCCATCCCAGCAAAAACATGCAACTCACATGTATTACTATAAACATACAAACCCTAGAGAAAGGTGGCAACCAACGAATGAAGTGTCAGACATTCAACTTGTTGGAGTTGCAAGCTATTCTCTGATTTTTTACTTTCATTCATCATACAAACAGCAGCCACAAATTCAAACAACAATTCATGACACTAGCTTTTTCTTTTTAAAAGGAAAAACACGAACCTCTAGCCCCCCACAAAACCAATACTAAACACAGCCCAACCCCAGATCTGTACATGCCCGAATAGAAATCAATAAAAATTGGAAACTTTCACCAATCCTTTCGGCTGAGACCTCACCATTCAAGAGCTGACTCATTACCCCAAACATCAAATTTATTGTTACCCCACAAGTGCTATCAAACCCAACCAAAAGCTATCAATCAACGTTGAAGCAAAACAGAATCAGAAAACAGCAACGGAATGCAAGTAATAACTAAAGGAAACAGCTTTTTTAAAAAAATGAAAACAATACCTGGAGCGTGGAACGGAATGTAGGATGATCGAAAAAACTCAGATGATCTCCCCAGTATTAAATGTTGGAGATAGCTTCGTCACCTTCCCTTTCTGCAAACCCCCTAGTTCTCCTGGTTTTCTTCCTTCGTTCCTTTGCTCTCGGCTTTTTAGCCGTCAATTCGTATCCTCCAAAACCTCTTTCCTTCAAAGATTCTAGCCGTCACTTTTTTCTTGGTTCCTCTCTATCCCTTGCCCTTTGTCAAAAACCCCGTTCTCTCTCACGAACTCACCAAGTTTTCCCTTGCTAAAACCTAGCCATCACTTGATCCCCCTTTTTTCTTTTTCCGTCCAAAAAAATCTCCCCCTCTCACGAACTCACCAAGTTTTCCCTTGCTAAAACCTAGCCGTCACTTGATCCCCCTTTTTTCTTTTTCCGTCCAAAAAAATCTCCCCATTTGTTCCCTTGCGGCTGTTTTCCTTTTAAAGGCACCCCCAGATTCCTAAACCTACCATCCAATGGTTTCTAAACCACCCTAGCTTGACGCCTCTTTCCTGGCCCTCCGATGGCTATTGTAACTCCTCCTTGCAAGCTGCGAAAATACGCAGCTTGCATGCCGCGTTTTTTTTTTTGGTGAAAGGTAATAATAAATTTTTTTTTAAAAAATGATAATAAAATTAAGTAAAACAAAAATAACAATTTTAAGAAACATCGGAAAAAAATAAACAAACTAGAAACAACAAAATTGCAATTTTCTCTTTTTTCCTTCATTTTTTATTTTCATTATTTTTCTCTCTTTTTTTTTTCAAGAAAACATTGAATTTTAAAAAACAACTAAAGCATATTTTTTGAATGTTTTTTTTCTTTTTTCTTTTTTTTCGAGAAATTCTATGCTAAAACTTAAAATTAAAAATAAAATCAAACTAAAAAGTGAATAAAACTAACACGACAAATAAAAACTAAATGCTAAAAATTTGGTGTCTACAGGAGGTGAAGTATTACTCTTGCAAGCTTCATTTGTTGAGGTATTTGCTGCCTATACTTGCTATATGGATGATATATGTTGTATCTAAGCTTATATAAGTGGTTGTAGTGATGATTGGAGCAAGAAATGAAGAAAGTTTCATTGAATCCCAAATTTCCAAATTTCTGGAAAATATGACTTCCATTCTGTCCGGTTTTAGTGCTTCATGCTAGAGGCCGAATTAGGCTTAGTATAAAACATGAAAGTTGTAGAGAATGATATTTTATGGCTGTCTACAAAATTTCAGCTGAATCGGGGCAACGTAGTCTGTGACAAGACCAAAATACCCTCACTATTTTAGGATGTTTCCAGTGTTCCGTTTTAGTCAGTTCATCCAGTTTATCATGTTTATTCACTATGATCCGTTCAGATTTATCCATTTACCAAAACATAAAAGTTTTAGTACTCTATCTTAACTTTTCAACGCCACCAAGAACATCTTAAACGGACCTTGGTAGACTGAGATATGGCCATTTAAATGCAGTATGGTTAAATAGCCGATTTGTTGGAATTAGGTTATGTGAATTCGGAATTTGATTAGGTTACACTGGAAATTGGACTAAGTGATCTTCATGAACATTGGAGCCCTGTGTCTTAGCTTCGAAATGGTATAAGTTGTACGTCAATCCGATAAGCGTAGCCTCGGATGTGCCCATTCCGCAAAAACCCGTCGAAACTATCTTTTGTAAACTTCATTTCCGCACTTGATATTTTCTTAATTTTTGTTCTTGTATTGTCTTGAGCCTATGGAGTGGCTATTGAAATGATATTTTCCTATGGATAACCTTGGGTTTGATTGAGTAAAAGGATGAAGCCATAAATGGCTGGAAAATAGGAAAATACAAAGGGCATGCTGCCCAAATTTTCGCTCGAGGACTAAGTTTCTATTTGAACTGGTATACTTATGTTTGGTCTATGAAACCCTAGTTATTTTTTTCCAAGGGTCCAAACGTACTCGTTTCACTTTAAAATCTTTTGTACGATCTATTCAATAATTGTCGAGTTTCTTTGATTGCACCTAATTGTTGTGCTAGATGATCTGCAATATTCTTTCTCGTTTAATTTAGGTTTTGTCGGTGACTGAGGATAATATCTGGAAGGTTATTTTACCCGTTGTTTTTCGTACATAGGTGAGTGTTTCTTGTTTGTTATATTCTCCATGACTTCATGACTTGTTGTTGTTGTTTGATGATGTGTTAAGTGTTTTCACGGATTTCTAAAACGTATTTTCTAGGCGAGCGTGTACTTTATCGCGCTCGACCTAAATGAAATGTGAAATTTTCAATGATTTATCGATTGAAACATTAGTTGCGCATGATGTAAGCCTTTTGGCTGAATTGGGTCCTGCCCTTCGTTACCAATCGACTCGAGCCAGAAGCGGACTCGGTCAGGCGATATGGTGACCCTAGGTGAATTTGGTATACTCGAGTATTACCTTGTAGTCCGGCCACATCCGGATGGGTTGAGTCCGGCCAACGTCCGGATGGGTGGAGTCCGGTCAACGTCCGGAAGGGGATGAATGAACGAACGCAGGCACGAGGGTTTTACTCCTCAAAAAGGAAATTTTCAAATAATTGGAGGAATAAGGAAAAATGTCAGGGGAACGAACGAACGAACGAATAGCTCCATGTGAGCCCGTATCCTTTTAATAAATGTGTTACTATTGCTTTCCATTGTAAAAAAATTCTTGGATATTGATGCTCCATGTTTAACATATTGAATTGTGACTATGTGTTCGGAACCTCACTGAGTTTTTAGCTCACCCTTTAGTTTTGTTTTCCTTAACAGGGGACGGCGAGCAGGATGAGAGCATAGATTAGCCTAGTCTAGTTCTTTTATTTTTTTTGTAATGGTTCTCGCTCTAGTGCTTGGCACGGGCTGGACGTATGAAGGATTGAGAACCTTTGTATATTCGATCTTTATACTCCCTTTTGGGATGGCAATGTATATAAGTTCCGCTTTAAATTTGGATCACTGCCCTATTTATTCTTGTGATTTATTCCGATTTTAATTGAGGACTGTAGTGAGCGACTGAGTCCCGGCGAGAGTTGGGCAGGCGACCCGCCTAACCCTGAGGTACGCCCTAGGGAGAGGTGGGGCCGCCTAACCCTGAGGGCTGCTTCGCGTGGTCTCGGCGCGGAGTGACCCTGGACTAAGTGGTGAATAAGTATGAGGGGCTAAGTGAAGCTATGAATTGCAAATGTTATAGGCCTTAAATCTTTCTCATGGTATCTGAGGACCATAGATAGGTATGTCAGGTAGAAATTCTGATTGTAGATAGTTTACTCTTGAGACAGCAGCTCGAGATGTGAATTATCTTATTTCGGATTCTCGTGCCTGAGTGCTCTAGAGTTATGGCGCTGCTAAGTACTTGAGACTTGTATTTTGGGAACATGAACAGGCTTTGTCTGACTAGAATGAGCACAAGAGGTCAGGGACATCTAGTTTGGATAGTAAGTGACGTGAGAGACCGGACGGGCTGATACTGGGACGACTTCACCTTTTCCTTTTGATTTACCTGTATATTGTTACTACATGACGTTAGTATACCTGTGTGTACATGGTTATCTGTCCAACTTGATATTTATTTGTGTATTTGCTTATCCGTCTTCTTGATATGGCGTGTTATGTGCGTATATGTTTATTTGTGTATTTGGAATGCTAGAATTTGTTATTGTAGTCAATTTACTGTATTTATTTACTAAATTACCTTTTGAGGAAAAAAGAAAAGAAAAGAGAGAGGGAAAACATATATATGAATGGGAGACGTAGTCGTGGACGTGGAGCTAGGCAAGCTCAAGAACCGAGACAAGAAAGAGAAACAGTGGCCGAGCAAGAACAGGGACTGAGGGTTGAGGCTGGAGATCAAATGGCGACGGCGATGCAACAAATGACAAATATCCTGGCACGACTGGTAGATCAACAAGGTCAAATGCCAGTGAATCAACCCCGGAATCCTGAGATCGGAGAGGATAAGGCTTTTGAGAGGTTCCAAAAGTTTCTACCTCCGAAATTTCAAGGAGGGCCTGATCCGAATATAGCTGAGCAGTGGATGGAAGCAATGATTAATATCTTCGCGGCTTTGAATTACACGGAGCAAAGACAAGTAAATTTTACTGTATTTCAATTCGAAGGACCAGCCCGCGCGTGGTGGAATGTAATTAAGGCCGAGTGGGAAAGAGAACTGACGGTATGGACATGGGTGAACTTTGTAAGGGAATTTAACGAAAAGTATCTCCCACCTTTGGTCCAAGAAAGGAGAGAGGACGAATTTATTGGGTTGCGTCAGGGAACCCTAAGTGTGGCTGAATATGAGACCAAATTTACTAGACTATCTAAATTCGCTTCCGAATTGGTGGTTACGGAGCGACGGAGAATAAGACGATTCATACAAGGACTAAATTTGGAAATCCAGGAGGCATTAGCTGCAGTTCAAGTTAATACGTTTACAGAGGCTCTTGAGAAGGCCCAAAGAATTGAGGATGTGAAAGCCCAAGTAAAAACCTTTCAAACGCGAAAAAGAGATACATCCAGTAGCATACCTGAGGAATCCAGAGAAAAGATAATGCTCTCCAAAGTGCAAAAAGTGAACCATTTACCCCGCCTATCTTGGAAATTAAGAGCATTAGATGACAGGTCTACGAAAGGAAGTCAGATCGGATTAAAGGACATTTCTCGAGAAGATCCAACAGTAGCTCCTCGATTGGCCTGTGGATACTGTGGAAAGGCAAATCATACTGAGAATGATTGCTGGCGGAAAGGGGGAAAATGTTTGATTTGTGGGAGTAGCAATCATCAACTTAGCAATTGCCCGAAGAAACAGCCACGAGAGGGTAGTACTCAACGAGTGGAAGGAACCAAACTGAAATAAACTCATGAAAGAGGAAACCGAACAAAAGTATCGACACATGCCATAGATCAGCACCAAGTTCTGGGGTCCTCCGAGGCGACGGAAGGTATGAATTTCGAGGTCGAAATTCTTTTAAGGGGGGAAGAGTGTGAGGACTCGCAAATTTCTTATATTTTTCTCAAAAAATGCCTTTTTATTTAGAAATTATTCATTTATTATAGCCCTACTACCCAATAGTTCCACAATAAGTGCAAATGAACATGAAAGTAAAGGTTTTCACTTTTCATTTTCAAATTGGAGCGAGTTAGGGTTTTCACGTTTTCCCGTAGTATGATTTTTCGGTACGGAGTGAGGATCAAATTTGGTGCTTAAGAGTGACTTTTGGATGAGGAAATATTATATGATTTGAAGTGATAATAATAAGTTAGTGATTAGGAAGTAAAAACCCTAGTATACGCTATTTAAGAAAAATCAGTTCAAACCGACGGGTACCGTTTGTTACCGGGTAAACACACCACTTGACCCATATTTTATTACCTTAATTTTCTCATTTTATTTTAGCTAATTAACCCTCAAAATATCTGATACATCAGCCACAATTTTTGACTTTAAATACCAAGAGAGAGAAGGGAAAAAATGAATGGAATTGGTGGCGACAAGTGGCGGTATTTCATTGGATGGTTGACTAACTAATTTACACCATATTTATCACCAAAAAACCAACCTATTTCCTCCATTATTTCTGCATATCAGCCGTGAGTTGAGGAAAGGAAAAACAAGAGAAGATAAAACTTCAATCAATCTTGGTTTGAGCTGGAATGAGTGAAAACAAGAAAAACTAAACCGATTAATCAATAGTTTGAGAGCTTGGGAAGCTTAAGGAACCAGAAATTTCAAGAGGAGGTGAAGTATTACTCTTGCAAGCTTCATTTGTTGAGGTATTTGCTGCCTATACTTGCTATATGGATGATATATGTTGTATCTAAGCTTATATAAGTGGTTGTAGTGATGATTGGAGCAAGAAATGAAGAAAGTTTCATTGAATCCCAAATTTCCAGATTTCTGGAAAATATGACTTCCATTCTGTCCGGTTTTAGTGCTCCATGCTAGAGGCCGAATTAGGCTTAGTATAAAACATGAAAGTTGTAGAGAATGACATTTTATGGTTGCCTACAAAATTTCAACTCAATCGGAGCAACGTAACCTGTGAAACGACCAAAATACCCTCACTATTTTAGGATGTTTCCAGTGTTCCGTTTTAGTCAGTTCATCCAATTTATCATGTTTATTCACTATGATCTGTTTCGGATTTAGCCATTTTCCAAAACATAAAAGTTTTAGTACTCTGTCTTAACTTTTCAACACCACCAAAAACACCTTAAACGGACCTTGGTAGACTGAGATATGGCCATTTGAATGCAGTACGGTTAAATAGCCGATTAGTTGGAATTAGGTTATGTGAATTGGGAATTTGATTAAGTTACACTGGAAATTGGACTAAATGATCTTCACGAACATTGGAGCCCTGTGTCTTAGCTTCTAAACGGTATAAGTTGTACCTCAATCCGATAAGCGTAGCCTCGGATGTACCCATTTCGTTAAAACCCTTGAAACTGACTTTTGTAAACTTCATTTCCGCACTTGATATTATCTTAATTTTTGTTCTTGTATTGTCTTGAGCCTATGGAGTGGCTATTGAAATGAAATTTTATTATGGATAACCTTGGGTTTGATTGAGTAAAAGGATGAAGCCATAAATGGCTGGAAAATAGGAAAATACAAAGGGCATGCTGCCCAAATTTTCGCTCGAGGAATAAGTTTCTATTTGAACTGGTATACTTATGTTTGGTCTATGAAACCCTAGTTATTTTTTTCCACGGGTCCAAACGTACTCGTTTCACTTTAAAGTCTTTTGTACAATCTATTCAATAATTGTCGAGTTTCTTTGATTGCACCTAATTGTTGTGCTAGATGATCTGTAATATTCTTTCTCGTTTAATTTAGGTTTTGTCGGTGACTGAGGATAATATCCGGAAGGATATTTTACCCGTTGTTTTTCGTACATAGGTGAGTGTTTCTTGTTTGTTATATTCTCCATGACTTCATGACTTGTTGTTGTTGTTTGATGATGTGTTAAGTGTTTTCAAGGATTTCTAAAATGAATTTTCTAGGCGAGCGTGTACTTTATCGCGCTCGACCTAAATGAAATGTGAAATTTTCAATGATTTATCGATTGAAACATTAGTTGCGCATGATGTAAGCCTTTTGGCTGAATTGGGTCCTGCCCTTCGTTACCAATCGACTCGAGTCAGAAGCGGACTCGGTCGGGCGATATGGTGATCCTAGGTGAATTTGGTATACTCGAGTATTACCTTGTAGTCCGGCCACATCCAGATGGGTGGAGTCCGGCCAATGTCCGGATGGGTGGAATCCGGTCAACGTCCAGAAGGGGATGAATGAACGAACGCAGGCACGAGGGTTTTACTCCTCAAAAAGGAAATTTTTAAATAATTGGAGGAATAAGGGAAAATACCAGGGGAACGAACGAACGAACGAATAGCTCCATGTGAGCCCGTATCCTTTTAATAAATGTGTTACTATCGCTTTCCATTGTAAAAAAATTCTTGGATATTGATGCTCCATGTTTAACGTATTGAATTGTGACTATGTGTTCGGAACCTCACTGAGGTTTTAGCTCACCCTTTAGTTTTGTTTTCCTTAACAGGAAACGGCGAGCAGGATGAGAGCATAGACTAGCCTAGTCTAGTTCTTTTATTTTTTTTGTAATGGTTCTCGCTCTAGTGCTTGGCATGGGCTGGACGTATGAAGGATTGAGAATCTTTGTATATTCGATCTTTATACTCCCTTTTGGGATGGCAATGTATATAAGTTCCGCTTTAAGTTTGGATCACTGCCCTATTTATTCTTGTGATTTATTCCGATTGTAATTGAGGACTGTAGTGAGCAACTGAGTCCCGGCGAGAGTTGGGCAAGCGACCCGCCGAACCATGGGGTATGCCCTAACGAGAGGTGGGGCCGTCACAAAGGAGCTCCGGGATATTTGACTTTTCTTATAAACACTCCTAACGATAAAGTGAGGTTAGAAGACATGCCTGTAGTGAAGGAGTATCCGGATGTTTTTCCTGAAGAGTTAGAGTCTCTACCCCCAGAAAAGAAAATACCTTTTAAGATTGATGTGACTCCGAGAATAGCACCTATCTCCAAAACGCCGTATAGGATGGCTCCAACTGAATTGAAAGAGTTGAAATTGCAGTTATAGGATTTACTAGAGTGAAGTTTTATAAAGCAGAGTGATTCACTGTGGGGAGCCCAATCTTGTTTGTTAAAAAGAAAGATGGGAGTTTAAAGTTGTGTATAGATTACCGAGCCTTGAACGATGTTACTATTAAGAATAAGTACCCTTTGCTCCACATTGATGAATTGTTTAATCAATTGCAAGGGGTGGTAGTATTCTCGAAATTAGATCTGAGTCAGGGTTACTACCAATTGAGGATTTTGGAAAAAGATATACCTAAAACTACTTTTAACTTAAGGTATGGTCATTTCGAATTCGCAGTAATGCCGTTTGGATTGACCTATGTGTGACGGCCCCATCTCCGCCTAGGACGTACCTTAGGGTTTAGTAAACTGCCTACCCAACTCTCGTCAGGACTCAAACACGCTTAACTCGAGAAAGAACTTACAACTATAGAAAGGAAATAAAACAACGATTTCAAACTTAGCATATACATTGATATTCAAATCCAACTACAAGTCTCATACATGCCCAAATACATTAAAATGTTTACAATCCAAGTACAATCAACCCCTAGTCAGGTGCTAGCGCGAGAACAATTTTAAAATTCAAAACAACTAGACTACGCTAGTTTGTACAAGTCTCACGCCTCGTTCGTACCCTTGTAAGAAAACAAATGGAGTGGAATGAGCTAAAAGCCCAGTGAGACTCCCAATAGCAAGTTGACAATTATTTTAAAGTACAAGTATCACGTAGCAAAGTAATGAGCATGAAAAGTTCATAAAAGTGAGTAATAACACTTCAAGTAGCGCATCTCAAAATGAGCGAGTGTAAAGTGCTTTTGTTTTTCAAAAGAAACAATAATCCAATAAGCAATAATCATTTCAAAGTATAAGGATACGGATGGCTCTCAGGAGCCAAGTTCCCATTGCTTCACCAGAGCTTGATCAAATATTAGTTGACACTATCAACTTTCAAGTAAAGTAACCAATCCAGTAGTACTTCGCTTAACTCCAATCCGTCCACCATTCAACCTCCTTACCGGGTCCGAACACCAACTAAACACTGGTGGTAATACTTGAGTATACCGATTAGTCGAGAAGATAACACTCCACTCGACAACACTAGATACCCATGGTTCGTTATCTAATCGACCAAGCCCTTGCCCGCTTGACTCGATTAACTAGCCAGTAGGGTTTGGGTCCCCAAGAAATCGATGAGATAACATCTCCAATCGACTGAATCAAGATAAAAGTACGGAGACGGGAATGAGAAGCACCTCCCACTCACATTGAGTGTGGTACATGCTGCCGCTCAATACTTACAAGTCAAGTACAAGTATATCAAGTCAAGTGCAACAATAAACAAGTATATATTATATTAGGGCAAATGCAATAAAGTACACTTTTACCCAATCAAACAAATTACATATCATTAAATCACATTGGTCAAGTATTGAAAACAATTGTCTAGTTCAATCAGTTATTTGGAAGCACTCACCAAAGATTTAGTGCTTCTTCGATTCACGTTCGAGTATTACTCCTTGTGTGAAGTTCAAATCTACAATAAAATATCATTTAAAATGTGGAAATCAACTAGGGCTCGAAACTTAAAAGTTTCGCTTAAAGAAAATCAAGTAACTAAAACTCATTTAGATAGTATTCATGCTTATGCTCGCTCTTAAAACTTTGAAACTTTGAAGCGATTAAACTTTGAAATCACCATTTGAGTCGAAGTGACAAGAAAAACGTACTTCTATTAGTCGTTACTTTCATTTTCCAAGGGTACAAGTTTTGGTCGAATTCTAACTTATATACCTTTACAATAGAGAACTCGAACAATCTCGAACAACCTAGACAATTCGAGTTAGATTCGTCCTCAAATCGTTACTGTGACGCCCCCACTTCTCTCAAGGGCGAACCCAAGGGTATCCGTGGGACGCCTGCCCAACTCTCACCAAAACTCGAGACAATTCCAATTCAAACATAAAGTCTAATACTAACAAAGAAAATCGGAATAAAAGAATGAAATCATTTCCATATGTAAATATTCAATCTTACATCACAGTTTCAAACTTACAATTACTTTTTCCAAAATATACAACTTTCAAAAGTTGTCTAAACAAATACATCCAAAATTTTAATCAAATAGGCCACCAAGTAAACTTCTCCATAATTCCTCCCATATCCGCTCCTGTTAAGGAGAACAAGTCTAACGGGGTGAGCGAATGCTTGTGAGGCCAAGAAAACATGCAAGACATGTAGTTCAATAACAATAGCACTTATACAATAATGAAAGCTATAACATTCAAGTAATTCATAATTTATAATAAACACACTTGAGTAGGATGCAGGAGCTCTCAGGAGCAAATTTTCAATTGCTTTGCCCAAGTTCAATTTAGTATCTTCTCGTGACGACACCCCATCACTCGGTAGGTAATCAAATTCGTAGCATTTCATTTATCCCATTCATGTTTTTGAGATGACTCGAGAGGTACCTCCCACCCAAATCGGTCTGGTACTTGCTGTCGCTTAATTTATAGTTCTGAGACGATTCGAGAGGTACCTCCCACCCGAATCGGCGTGGTACTTACTATCGTTCAGAGGTTTAGGTTACTGAGATGACTCGAGAGGTACCTTCCACCCGAATCGGTGTGGTACTTACTATCGTTCAGTTTATAGTTCTGAGACGATTCGAGAGGTACCTCCCACCCGAATCGGTGTGATACTTATTATCGTTCAGAAGTTTTGGTTACTGAGACGACTCGAGAGGTACCTCCCACACGAATCGGTGTGGTACTTACTATCGTTCAGTGGTCGATGAGACATCGCTCCAATCGACTTAGAATACTTTATGGTTCTGAGATGATTCGAGAGGTACCTCCCACCCGAACCGGTGTGGTACTTACTATCATTCAGAGATTATACGAATATGAATACAAATAAAAATACGAATATGAATACGAATAGGAATATAAGTCGATGAATAAGACTCGAATCGACGATTCCAAATACGAATCACAATCACATTACTACGTACAACTCGAATATGAATTCACATAGCAAAATTTCACATATAATATCATTTGAAAGAGGACGAGTGTGGTAAAATCCGCCCTCGTCTCACAAAGTTCAAATTTATCTAACGGATAAGAAACAGTTAACCACTTAATAATAAATTCATGCACTTGACACTCACCAAGTAAACAAAGAAGAAATGCCCACTTGAGGGTTCAGGCGTCCACCATAAGATTCTCTTAAAGGTCCTCGCGAGTGCGTGATCAATTAATAATTAAAATATTATGCACTATCGCTTAAAACCCCTAATTATCGAGGAGGATTGCACTAGAGTACAATCTAAGAAAATATCATGAAAATGAGCCTTAATTACTCGCAAATCAAGGCTCAAAATGGGGTTTTTAAAGCACAAGAGAAATCGAGTTTTCATCTTCGAAATCAAGTATAAACGTTCAAGTGATATCAGGGGAAAAAGGAGAATTCGAAAAACTCCATTTCCTTAAATTTCAAAAATTTCAGTTTTGATACGAGATCTTTGAAAAATCGTATCTCACTCATCACAAGTCCAAAATTAGAAAAATTGGTACCATTGGAAACTTCTTCTAAAGTACTAAAAGTTCCTAGAATACATTTTCCCATGATTCCCAACGAAAGGTATTCAAAAATTGGCTCAAAATTACTGTTTTAGGCTTGCGAGACAGTTTTGAGGTTGGTTTTTCGCCAACTTTGGAAATTTGGCAAAATTCGTAGAATTTGAACTAGCCTCTCATATTTGAAAATAAATTAGAGTTACAATCAAAGTTTAAATCAAAACAAGCGGAACAAAAATCGGAGTTTTGAGCACTAAGATATGGTAGCTCAAAATTGCTGCCAAAAGTGAAATTGTCAAGCAAATTCCAGGTTTAAATCATGTAGTTCAGGACTTTGTTTGAGCTTCGAAATGGACTCGGAATGGCACCAAATTTGGTATGATTATATCTCCATATAAGGACTATTCCTCTATCAAATTTCATAAAAAAATACATACGGAAAGTCAGTTAACAAAATCGTTAAAGTTTCAAGAACTTCCAAGACAAAACTGCCTTGGGGTTCCATTTTCCATTTCCAAACGTTTGGCCAACAAAATGTCTCAAACACGGTCCATTTGTGTAGAAAATGTATAAGAAACATCCAAGATGCATTTGGTAGGTGATTAACACCAAGAATTTCCAAACAACAAGTCCCAATCAAGATTTAGACATTTACTAGTCAAAAAAAGGGTTTCAAATCATTGAGTCAGTTTCGGATTTCGGCCACAACTGACTCAATTCAACTTAGAATTGAGCATGGTTAGTGGCATTGAAAACTAGATTCATAAAGCTACATTTTCTTAGAAGAAATTATTATCAAAATCTGTCCACAGCTAGCTCATATTTGAGCATCAATTCACTGCTCAAAATAGAGCTCCCAGTGTAGATGCGAAACAGGACAGTCAAGTTCGAATGATTGGTATAGACTACTCAGGTGGAATCAGAATTTGAATTTTATACCATTGGAAAACTGGGAATGTCTAGTTTCCAGTGCCAGAAACGGCACTCGATTTTGACATCGAAGCAAAAAGTTATAGCCTAAACAATAACACTGCCAGAGCAGTTGCGGGAAAAATTTCCAGTTTTGTTGGTTTCTGAAAACACATTATTTGGCCAACCAAATCACGTTATTTTTTGATGAAACTTTCTACACAACCCACACAACATATATACATCATAAACAAGTAATTAGAACCTTGAAAAATCACTCTAAAGGTCACGGACAACACAGGGGCAGAAATGAAAAATTTTCACCTTCACTCCCCTTTGAACTTTGATCCATAATATCACTCATTTCCACTAATTTAAGCTCTAAACCAACATTAATATCATCAAAACATAACAAATCAGTCCATCCAACCATAGTAGGAGTTCATAGAGTCCACACACCATCTTTCCAACATAGATAAAGCTACCCACATGATTATATAAGCTTATAAGTGCAATAGAACTTCCATAAGTCAAGATTTGAGAGGTTGATCGTTCATTACCTCTTTGGATGATCAAGACAGAAATTTTCGGCCTCTTGAAGCTCAACAAAACCGTGGAAAGCAAGCTTTCTTCCTAGCTTAGCTTGATCACCAAGTGATTTGAGTGTTGTGTGTAAATTTTGAGATGATTTCATGAAGGATTGAAGCAAGAAATGAAGAGGAATTTTTGGTGGTTTCTTTGCTCTTGTTGGTCAGCTGTTTTAGGAGGAAAAGAAGGGTGAAAATCTGATGTTAAAGCTTCTAGAATAAGCTTAAAACTTGTGGCCCACAATTGCTCAAGAATGTCCATTAAAATAATGCACGTGCGCACGCGTTTCGTGCTCGATTCCTCTCAAGTTTATTTCACTAGTGCACTAAACCTCTAATGCACTTTCATTTATATTATTATTATTCACTCTTAATGGTTCCAAAATAAATGTCTTAAGCTCCTCAATTAATCGCGCGCGTAAAAACGCGTACTCCCAATTTTTGCGCGATAAAACGGAATTTTTAAGAAATTCTCGTAACGAGGATATAACTAACTAATACTAGGGTAATTATTTATAAAAATACCTATTTTAACACTAACGCATGAGTCCTCAAATCTCCAAGGTTACTGTACTCTCAAATCGAATATTATCTCCAAACGCGTATTCACTAAATCTCACTAAACGAATTTCCGAAAATTAAATTTATTAACGGGACATTTTAAAATTATTTGCAAATCATAGTTCCATGTAAATGGTTCAAAAAGGGTTGAAATAAATTATTCGGAGAAAACAGGTGGATAAATATTTAAATAAGTCAATAATATTCGACAAAAATAAGAAATTTTTCCGGTCCTCACATCCTCCCCTCCTTAAAAGAATTTCGTTCTTGAAATTCACACTTAAGATAATATCGTACCCCTTATTTGCCAGGTCCACTAGATCTGCCAAAATCCATAGCTTCTATAATAGGAGTCCTAACCTCCAAACTTTAGGGCAGCGATCACGCTTTACTTGTACCACTCATGAAACTAGGGTTTACACAAGAATAGTCGACTCCAGGGTCAACTAAAAGTCCAGTTAAATGATTCAATTTGGTAGTTCAAAACTCGAATAGGAAAATATATTTTTAACAAAAAAAAAAGTTTACCAAAATCTTCGGACTCAATTCAAAATGAACAATTTTATAAATAACCTGGTTTCTTTGGTCCCACATGACTAATCAAATTTTTGTTCAAATTAAGTCAATCATAATATGCGAGATAAAATCAAGGGTTTTTATGTATTTTGGAAATGTACGTGGCAAAATGCGATTCAAATTTTCAAAATTAGAGCTAAAAGGTACAAACTTTTCTTCATGGTCCGAAACTAAGTTTTCTTAGTAAGAAACTTCAGGGAATGTTTTTGCCACCGTCATTAATACATTTTTCAATTTCCTCAAATACATTTAAGAAGTTTAATCATGCGACTCAATGCATGGGTATTAAAGCACGTATCTAATAGAATAACGTATACCTGAAGGATGTTTCCAAAAATCCCCTCAAAGTTTCGAGTTAAGAATTGCATTTGAATAAACGTATATTCTAGAAAACACTTTTAAGAGAAAAAGTGCTTTTATTTAAGCAAAGCAAATAAGTAATGAATTCAAGTCACTTCACAAATAACCGACAAAATACTTTGAAAGTTCAAACATTCATGAAAGGTTGAAGCATGTTCACAGGACCAATCACAAGATATGGTAGAACAATTATTAAAATTTCATAGGGGAGAACCTCTCTAGGTACCCAACTAGGTCAATCTTTTATAACATTGGTAGGTCTATTCTTCCCGTTCATTTCCGATTTATACCTAGCACTAGGATCCCATTGAGTTATATAAGACCATCCAACAATCTTTCTCAGGAGTGTGTGGTTGCCTAGTGCAAGAAATAAAAAGTGATCACGCGAGAAAATACTCAAAACAAGAGCCAACCAAGAAACATTGGAAATAATAGCAATTTACATTCATTAACACTTCAGAGTTCATGAAATTAGCAAGTCATGGGAGATTTACAAAAAAATATAGCACACAGGTGCCACCAAATATACTTTTAGTCATGCATGACTAAAGTAAGGTCGAGTGCCTCAAAAGTAGGCCACACAATCAAACAAAATACAATGGCCTCAGCACTAGCATCACCCCAGCTATTTTTAGTCACAAAAGTCAAAAGCCTAGCACTCTAGGTCTAGTCCACAGTAGGACTATCAGGTGAAACCTCCTCCTCAGAGTCCTCCTCCGGATTCTCCTCAGGAGTGCCCTCAGGAGCTGGACTCTGTACAGTATCCATTACCTCATCAATCAGCATAGTGGTGTCGGCTAGAATCCCGGAAACCCGATCCCGGACCTCCTCACTAGATTCAAGGTGAAAGTTCTTATTCAAACTAGGGTAATAAGTCAAACCAAACGGAATGCAAAAGATGTCCCATTTCAAGTTCAAAGTGGAGTCCAAAATTGTTCAAATGGCTCAACTTTTCTTCTGAAATTTCGGTAAGCAAAATAATGGGGAAAGCAAAGTTTCTAACCCTTAAACTCACCAGATGGCCATTTAGATTTCCCCAATCTTGACTCACCTCCAATCTAACTTGAAAATTAAAGTTTACAGCGTTTTGTGAGCAAAAATGGTGCTACAACCTCAAGCACCAAGATCACATTACACTTAATACACAATCAAATCCCACGGTCCGGCATCCTAAACTTTTAAGCCTAGGACACTTTACAAAGATCTAAAACCTAAGCTCTGATACCAACTGTGACGCCCCAACTTCTCTCAAGGGCGAACCCAAGGGAATCCGCGGGATGCCTGCCCAACTCTCGCCAGGACTCGAGACAATTCCAATTCAAACATAAAGTCTAATACTAACAATGAAAATCGGAATAAAAGTACGAAGTCATTTTCATACGTAAATATTCAATCTTACATCACAGTTTCAAACTTACAATTACTTTTTCCAAAATATACAACTTTCAAAAGTTGTCTAAACAAATACATTCAAAATTCTAATCAAATAGGCCACCAAGTAAACTTCTTCATAATTCCTCCCATATCCGCTCCTGTTAAGGAGAACAAATCTAACGGGGTGAGCGAATGCTCGTGAGGCTAAGAAAACATGCAAGACACATAGTTCAATAACAATAGCACTTATACAATAATGAAAGTTATAACATTCAAGTAATTCATAATTTATAATAAACACACTTGAGTAGGATGCAGGAGCTCTCAGGAGCAAATTTTCAATTGCTTTACCCAAGTTCAATTTAGTACCTTCTCGTGACGACATCCTGTCACTCGGTAGGTAATCAAATTTGTAGCACTTCACTCATTCCATTTATGTTTCGAAGACGGCTCGAGAGGTACCTCCCACCCGAATCGGTGGGGTACTTGCTGTCGCTCAATTTATAGTTCTGAGACGATTCGAGAGGTACCTCCCACCCGAATCGGTGTGATACTTACTATCGTTCAGAGGTTTTGGTTACTGAGACGATTCGAGAGATACCATCCACCCGAATCGGTGTGGTACTTACTATAGTTCAGTGGTCGATGAGAAATCGCTCCAATCGACTTAGAATGCTTTATGGTTCTGAGACGATTCGAGAGGTACCTCTCACCCGAACCAGTGTAGTACTTACTATTGGTCAGAGGTTATACGAATACGAATATGAATACGAATATGAATATAAGTCGATGAATAACACTCGAATCAACGATTCCAAATACGAATCACAACTACGAATCACAATCACATTACTACGTCAAGTCGGATATGAATTCACATAGCAAAATTTCACATATAATTTTATTTGAAAGAGGACAAGTGTGGTAAAATCCGCCCTCGTCTCACAAAGTTCAAATTCATCTAACGGATAAGAAACAACTAACCACTTAACAATAAATTCATGCACTTGACACTCACCAAGTAAATAAAGAAGAAATGCCCATTTGAGGGTTCAAGCGTCCACCGTAGGATCCTTTCAAAGGTCCTCCCGAGTGCTTGATCAATTAATAATTAAACTATTATGCACTATCGCTTAAAACCTCTAATTATCGAGGAGGATTGCACTAGAGTACAATCGAAGAAAATATCATGAAAATGAGCCTTAATTACTCGCAAATCAAGGCTCAAAAATGGAGTTTTTAAAGCACAAGAGAAATAGAGTTTTCATCTTTGAAATCAAGTATAAAACGTTCAAGAGATATCGAGGGAAAAGGAGAATTTAAAAAACTCCATTTCTTTAAGTTTCAAAAATTTCAGCTTTGATACGAGATCTTTGCAAAATCGTATCTCACTCATCACAAGTCCAAAATTGGAAAACTTGGTACCGTTGGAAACTTCTTCTAAAGTACTAAAAGTTCCTAGAATACATTTTCCCATGATTCCCAACAGAAGGCATTTAAAAATTGGCTCAAAGTTACTGTTTTAGGCTTGCGAGACAGTTTTGAGGTTGGTTTTTCGCCAACTTTGGAAATTTGGCAAAATTAGTAGAATTTGAACTAGCCTCTCAGAATTGAAACTAAATTAGAGTTACAATCAAAGTTTAAATCAAAACAAGCGGAACAAAAATCGGAGTTTTGAGCACTAAGATATGGTAGCTCAAAATTGCTGCCAAAAGTGAAATTGTCAAGCAAATTCCAGGTTTAAATCATGTAGTTCAGGACTTTGTTTGAGCTTCGAAATGGACTCGGAATGGCACCAAATTTGGTATGATTATATCTCCATATAAGGACTATTCCTCTATCAAATTTCATAAAAAAATACATACGGAAAGTCAGTTAACAAAATCGTTAAAGTTTCAAGAACTTCCAAGACAAAACTGCCTTGGGGTTCCATTTTCCATTTCCAAATATTTGGCCAACAAAATGTCTCAAACACGGTCCATTTGTGTAGAAAATGTCTAAGAAACATCCAAGATGCATTTGGTAGGTGATTAACACCAAGAATTTTGAAACTACAAGTCCCCATCAAGATTTAGACATTTATTAGTCAAAAAAGGGTTTTAAATCATTGAGTCAGTTTCGGATTTCGGCCACAACTGACTCAATTCAACTTGGAATTGAGTGTAGTCAGTGGCATTGAAAACTAGATTCATAAAGCTACATTTTCTTAGAAGAAATTGTTTTCAAAATCTGTCCACAACTAGCTCATATTTAAGCATCAATTCTCTGCTCAAAACAGAGCTCCCAGTGTAGATGCGAAACAGGACAGTCATGTTCAAATGATTGGTATGGACTACTCAGGTGCAAACAGAATGTGAATTTTATATCATTGGAAAACTGGGAATGTCTAGTTTCCAATACCACAAACGAAACTCAATTTCGACATCGGAGCAAAAAGTTATAGCCTAAACAATAACACTGCCAGAGCAGTTACGGGAAATATTTCCAATTTTGCTGGTTTCCAAAAAAACATCATTTGGCCAACCAAATCACGTTATTTTTTTATGAAACTTTCTACACAACCCACACAACATATATACATCATAACCAAGTCATTAGAACCACGAAAAATCACTCTAAAGGTCACGGACAACACAGGGGCAGAAATGAAAATTTTTCACCTTCACTCATTTCATAATATCACTCATTTCCACTAATTTAAGTACTAAACCAACATTAATATCATCAAAACATAACAAATCAGTCCATCCAACTATAGTGGGTGTTCATAGAGCCCACACACCATCTTTCCAACATAGATAAAGCTACCCACATGATTATATAAGCTTATAAGTGCAATAGAACTTCCATAAGTCAAGATTTGAGAGGTTGATTGTTCATTACCTCTTTGGATGATCAAGACAGAAATTTTTGGCCTCTTGAAGCTCAACAAAACCATGGAAAGCAAGCTCTCTTCCTAGCTTAGCTTGATCACCAAGTGATTTGAGTGTTGTGTGTAAATTTTGAGATGATTTGATGAAGGATTGAAGCACGAAATGAAGAGGAATTTTTGGTGGTTTCTTTGCTCTTGTTGGTCAGCTGTTTTAGGAGGAAAAGAAGGGTGAAAATCTAATGTTAAAGCTTCTAGAATAAGCTTAAAACTTGTGGCCTACAATTGCTCAAGAATGTCCATTAAAATAATGCACATGCGCACGCGTTTCATGCTCGATTCCTCTCAAGTTTATTTCACTAGTGCACTAAACCTCTAATGCACTTTCATTTATGTTATTATTATTCACTCTTAATGGTTCCAAAATAAATGTCTTAAGCCCCTCAATTAATCGCGCGCGTAAAATCGCGTACTCCCGATTTTTGCGCGATAAAACGGAATTTTTAAGAAATTCTTGTAACGAGGATATAACTAACTAATACTAGGATAATTATTCATAAAAATACCTATTTTAACACTAACGCATGAGTCCTCAAATCTCCAAGGTTACTGTACTCTCAAATCGAATATTATCTCCAAACGCGTATTCACTAAATCTCACTAAACGAGCTTCCGAAAATTAAATTTTTTAACGGGACATTTTAAAAATATTTTCAAGTCATAGTTCCATGTAAATGGTTCAAAAAGGGTTGAAATAAATTATTCGGAGGAAACAGGTGGATAAATATTTAAATAAGCCAATAATATTCGATAAAAATAAGAAATTTTTCAGGTCCTCACACTTACTCAAGTTGCGAGTACATCTACCTAACCCTGAAGTGAAAATTTGTGCAGCACGCCCTTTGGGTTTATCTATTTTCCAACCATTTATGGCTTTTTTATTTTCCTCAAATCAGCCCCAAAGTCATACACAAGCAATGTTACCACCATATCCCTTTTATTAGGCTCCAAAATCATCCAATTACAACACAAGTTTAATAATACAATCGAAAATCAAGTGTTAAAGTCAAAAGGCTAAATGGTAGATTCAACATCTCATAGCATTTTGGTCACAACTAGAACTACGTTTATTGGATTAGTGTGAACTTTATACTGCTTCGAAGCTAAGACAAAGGGTTACAACTTTTATGAAGACATCTCAACCCAGTTCATAGTTTATCTAGGTCGAATTTGCAGATTACCGAACCAAAATTTCAATGTCAGTCTGGTTGTTAGTACTGGATTTGAATGGCAATAACTCAAGCTACACAATTCCGATTGAGGCGTTTGTAGATGCGTTGGAAAACTGAAACATAAGACTAAAACTTTCATGTTTTGGATAAAGGCTAATTTGATACGGATCAAGGCGAAAAATGAGGTCAAAGTTGTGAAATTTCAAAACTGTCCATGAAATGAGGCTTTTGGCAGTCAGGGGTTTTCCGGTCATTTCACATGCTACAGTATTCCGATTTAGCTGAAAGTTTACATGCAGATATATAACATCATTTCCTACAACTTTTGTGTTTTAACTTAAGTCTAATTCAGCCTCTAACATGGACGAATGAAACTAGTCAAAAGCAGGGCAGTTCATCATCAAAGTTGGAAATTTCACTACTAAAGCTGGAATTTTATAACTAAAGCTAGAAATTGAACCAAAGCTGGAAAACCATATACCAAAGCTTAAAAGTTCACATCAAAGTTAAAACATCTCATATAAAAACTATCAAGTTATCTCATAGATGGAAAATGCGTATCAAAGCTGGAATTTAAACATTAAAGCTGGAAAACGAAACCCTAGATTGAAATTCCATCAATCTTCACCAATCTAGGTTATCATCCATAAAACTTCTAAGATTCAAGTCATCTATCCAATAAAATGCAAGATAAGAGAGAGAAGAAGTGTTTCTTAGCTTAATACCTTGAAACCTCAAGGAAATACACAACATCAAGGCTGCCCAAGCAAAATTGCTCCACCCAAAGCTTCCTTGTCACCTTGTTGCAAGTTTAATCGGTTTAGATTTGTGGTTCTTGCTGATTTCTCTCCAAATCAATCAAAATCCAAGATGAAATGTGAAGTTTCTCCTCTCTTTTCTCTCTCTCTCTCTAGTTCGGCCAAGGGAGGAAGAAAATGAATAGCCCTTGAGGAGAGTTTACAAGATAAAGACTAGAATGGTCTTTGGTCAAAGGTCTTAGTCAAGGCCTTGGATATTTTGTTTTTCCTCTTATTTCTGGTCATAATTTTCGGCCATCTTAAGATAAAATTAGGGAAAGGAAAAATAAAATAAAACAAGGAGACTATGGTAAGAAAGTATTGGTCAAGTGCGGTACTCCACTGGTAACAAACAGCGCACGTCGGTTCAAGCCTATTTTCCTTAAATCTCTTGCACTTGTGTTTTAACTTATGATTCATTAACTTATTAGTAGCACTTCTAATCACACACTTTCTCTAACTTAATACTTCTTCTCATCCACCAAATTTAGTATACATACCTCACCAATTAATCACACTATCAAAAGACGTAAAAATCCTAGTTTACCTTAACGATGAAAGTAAAGGGAAACCACTTGGTTCTATGATTAATTGTAACTATTGAGAAAGTGAATGAGTAGTAAAGTTATTTTAAAATAATGGATTCCAAATAAAAGGAAATTTTAAGAAAATATAAGGGATTTTACAAGTTCTCACAATCACACTACCAAAATACACATAAAAACACACACCAAAATCCTAGTATGCACAAAAACCCTAACTAATACCCTTCATTTAGAAAAATCATAACTTGAGTTATAAATATCAAAAATTCATAAAACTAGACTTCAAATACTAATAATCTTTAGAAGACATTTCAAAGAGATTCAGCTCATAAGTTGGTCCAAATTGAGCCATAAGTTATTACAACTTTCCTATGTTTACTTGTGAAAGGCAGAATTTTCATTCAACTTTGTCAATTTTCTAGAATTTATAGACATTGAATCAAATTCTGAATTTTACACCGTAGGAAGATCTATGAGTCTAGTTTCAAACACAATAAATGGAACTCAATCCCGACCTTCCTATACGAAGTTATAGCCAATTTCCCAAAGCTGCGTAGAGCCTCCTGCGAAAATTTTTACATTTTCTAACAACTTGAGATTATGAGCTTTTTCTTAACAAAATTCACTTTCTTGGCTCAAATTCAACCATTAAAGCAACCAAGAATCAAAGGTAAGTGAGTCCACATAAGCATTATAAAGACAAGTAAATTTTCGGGATCTCACACTATGCACCTGCGGCTTTTATGGATTTAATGCATTGAGTCTTTAAGCCTTACTTGAATCAATTTATAGTGGTGTTCATCGATGATATACTGGTATACTCTAAAACTATAGAGGATCACGAGAAACATTTGAGAACTGTTTTACAAACTTTGAGGGAACATCAGTTGTATGCTAAATTTAGCAAATATGAGTTTTGGTTGAAGAAAGTGACATTCTTAAGTCATATAATTTCTAAGGACGGGATTAAAGTGGATCCAACCAAAGTTGAAGTAGTCTCTAAATGAAAATAACCGGAAAATCCTACTAAAGTTCAAAATTTTATAGGGTTAGCAGGGTATTACCGGAGATTTATTAAAGATTTTTTTGGGATTGTTGGACCCATGACTAAGCTAACTAAGAAAAGAGGGAAGTTTATATGGAGTTCTAAGTGTGAAAAAAGTTTCCAAGGGTTAAAAAGACGTTTGACAAGAGTACCTGTATTAGCTCTACCGAATGGGAAAGATAATTTTATGGTCTACACAGATGCTTCAAAGGAAGGCTTGGGATATGTAGTAATGCAAAATGAGAAAGTGATAGCATATGCCTCTAGGAAATTAAGTCGTACAAGCAAAATTACCCAACTCATGATTTAGAGTTAGCTGCGGTAGTATTTGCATTGAAGAAGTGGAGGCATTACCTATATGGAGTGACATTCGAGATTTTTATAGACCATAAGAGTTTTAAGTATTTGTTTTCTCAAAAGAAGCTGAATTTGAGACAACGAAGGTGGATGGCATTCTTGGAAGATTATGATTACACGATAAAATATCATCCAAGAAAATTCAATGTAGTGACCGACGCTTTAAGTCGTCAAGTGCAAGTAGCAGGATTGATGATTAAAGAGATGCACTTGTTGGAAAAGATTAGTATATAGAATCCCCGACTTGAACCAAGAAAATTAATTCTGGAGAATATCATCGTGAAATCCACTTTATTGGAACGTATCAAGGAGACTCAAGGAAAGGACTCTGAAGTGCAAAAGTGGTTCGAGAAAGTCAAAAAAGAAGAAAAGTCAGATTTTAACTTGGGAATGAATGGTGTATTGAGATTCCAGAATCGGATAGTAGTGCCAAAGGATGAAGGATTTAAGAAGGAAATTTTGGAAGAAGCACACTGATCTAAGTACACGGTACACCCTGGAGGGAATAAAATGTACCAAAACTTGAAGAGTTTATACCGGTGGGAGAGCATGAAGAAAGAAATTATTCAATTTGTCCAGACCTATTTGATTTGTCAATAGGTTAAAACTGAACATCAGAAACCATCAGGTATTTTCCAACCTTTAGAGATACCCGAGTGGAAATGGAAAAATATCACCATGAATTTTGTATCTGGTTTACCTAGGACACAAAGGGGTCATGATGCCATTTGAGTAATAGTGGATAGATTGATCAAATCAGCTCACTTTCTGCCGATTAGTATGAAATACCCGTTGGAAAAGTTAACTAAATTATACTTAGATGAGATTCTAAGGTTACACGGGATACCTGTAAGTATTGTGTCCGATTGAGACCCTAAATTTGTCTCGCGGTTCTAGCAAAAGATGCAAAAAGTGTTGGGAATTAAATTGAATTTTAGCACTACTTGCCATCTCCAGACAGATGGACAGTCTGAGAGGACGATTCTGACACTCGAGGATATGCTAAGAACTTGTATTTTGGATTTTGGAGAGAATTGGAGTAAGTATTTGACATTGTTAGAATTTGCCTATAATAATAGTTCTCATTCTTCCATTCAAATGGCACCGTACGAAACACTTTATGATCGGAAGTGTAGGTCTCCGATTTGTTGGGATGAAATAGGTGAACAAAAAATCTTGGATCCAACTACAGTGCCTTGGATTGAGGAGGCGAACGAAAAAGTGGAGTTGATACGTCAGAAGATTCAAACCGCACAAAGTCGTCAAAAGAATTATGCAGATAACCGAAGGAAAGACTTAGAATTTGCGGTTGGAGATCAAGTTTTTCTTAAGATTACTCCTCTGAAAGCAAGTTTGATGGCAGGAAAAAGAAACAAGTTATAACCAAAATTTGTAGGATCATATAAGATTATTCAACGTGTAGGAAGTGTGACCTATAAGTTGAAATTGCCACCAAGTCTATCTCGGATCCACAATATTTTTCACGTATCGATGCTTAAAAAATATCATCCAGATCCGTCTCATGTCCTGCAATTGGAGAATGTTAAAATTGATGAAGCACTGGCCTATGAGGAGAAACCGATAAAGATTCTAGATCGTAAGATGAAAGAATTGAGAAACAAGCGGATTCCGTTAGTAAAAGTTCTTTGGAGGAACCACGGATTGGAGGAAGCAGCCTGGGAAATTGAAAAAGAAATTCGAGAAAAATATCCAGACCTGTTTTCAAATCAAGGTATAATTTCAAGAACGAAATTCTCTTAAGGGGCAAAGGATGTGAGGACTCATGTTTTTATTTCTAAAATAGTTATTTTTATGATTATTTACCTTAATATTAGTTACTTATATTATCGTTACAAGAATTTCTTTTAAGTTTCATTTTCTTGCATGCGAATTGGATGTTCGCGCATTTCCGGTCAAATTCGCTAAGTGAAAATTTAAGATTTATTCTAGACTACTAAGAGTGAATAATTAAAGTGTTAAAGGAATTACATTGGAAGTTTAGTACACAAGTGAAACAAATCCGAGAGAAAACGGATAGGAAACGCGCGCGTCAACACTATTCATAGTTGACTTTTGCACAAAATGTAACCACAAAACCCTCAAGTTTCACCAAGAAGCTTCATTCATCAGCCACATTCTCTCTCCTCTCCTCCATAGCCGGCCAAACCTCCAAGGGAAAAGAAGGAAAGAAACCTCTTCCTGTGTTGCTCAAATCTTGCTTCCATTTCTTGCACAAATCATCAAACTAGCCTATAAACCTCAATATATCTAATAACAAAGCTATCAAACCATAGCCAATCATTAAGCGTCATAGAAAGGCAGAAAAAAATTCACCATAAAACTGAAAATTCCATAATACTACTTTAAACTATGAAATATGCTCATAAACCTACCAAATCTACAACTTTAAACCACTAATTTGCAACCATTAGAAGCAAAGGGAAATTTTCTTAATAAGTTACCTTGAAACCTCAAGAAAATGGTAGCTTAGTACCTTTCCTCCCAAATTGACTCCACAAGCACCTTGGAAACTACCTTAACTAGCACTTTTATGGAGTAATTTGCAATTTAATCGGTTGGAACTCAAGATTTTGACAAGAAATTGAAGTGGAAGATGAAGAACTCTCTTGGTTTTTCTCTCAATATTTTCGGCCAAAGAAGACAAGAAAGTGAAGGAATTTTGGTCAAAAATCTGATTTTTGTATAGTTAATAACATTGGTCAAAAGTCCAACTTCCAATGATTTTGTGACAAATGGCACGTCAGGGTTCAAATCTCATCCTTTTGTCTACCAATGGTTAATCTATCTAGCTAACCTCTAATTATCTTCTAACACCTTGTACAGTGATATCCCTTTATACAAAACTTCAACTAATCGTCAAAAATTTATCGCACTTAACATACTAGCAGGTTCCACGCCCATAATACACTTCCAAATTAACCCGAACTAACTTATACTCGAAAAATGTTTTACGAACTATATTCACTTATAAAATGTCTAAAAAAATTAAGGTAGTAAAATAAAATAAAGAAAATGCATGAAAAGAAATAGAATTAAATGATATAAAATAAGAAAATTTTACGGGTCCTCACAAATTTACTATTTATAGTGTTTATAAGCAATAAGCTAACACAATTTTCAACTAACAATTATGCTAAAAAAATCTCAACAAACCATAATCTAAATCTTAGAAAGAATATTAGTTAACTACTCAACATAATTTTCTATAAGCAAAGATCCTAACAACAACATTTATTTAGCAATTAACCAACTTATTCAACTACCGAATAAGTATAAAAAAATCTACAAATAAGTTGCATATTCCAACATTTCTTCTTGCTACTTTTGATGTAGATTTTGAATTGCCTTATCAAATCATTAGACCTTGTTTGGGATAAGGCTTCATTCTAGATTTATTATGTTGCTATTCTTGGCCTGCATACCATAACTAGGCAACTATTCAACAAGTCTAATGATACAATTGTGGATGTTTTAGAATTTTATTTGAATGATGGTTTGAGTTAAATCATTTGAAGTATTATTGTTATTTTTATGAAATTTTAGTAAAGCACTTGAGCCTTACATGTTGGGATAATACCTAATACATGGCGTGTCATGTCCCGGTTTCAATCTGTTACATGAACTGTCAAGGGCTCTTCATCTCAGACTAGGAATTGTTCGCTAATAGCACAGCAAGAGGAATTGTACAAGTTTTGCTGTCAATCAATCCCTATTTTTCAAAAAATTGTGAATGCTATGATAAAGATCAGGTAGCTGAACGTATTGATTTGGAGACGAGAAGAAATTTGTGCCAATTGCTCACTTAGGAACTCAAATAACTCATTCTTCTCGACCATGGTGGAAAGAAGAAAATCTTTTAATTAATTTCACTTATCTATGTTACAAGTTGCATTATCCAAGTGCCGTTTCCCATAAATGATCATGTAGGTGAATAAACTGTGTATCATAAATGAATTAATCAACATGAAGGGAGAATAGGAAGCTGATGCCTATAGGGAGAGGCAGATTTCAGAGAGACATGCTATCTCTTTCGAGCAAACACACAATTGAACAGTCTCACAAACTAACTTGCCAGACACTATAGATGCAAACTTTGTGGCCATCTAACATATAAGACTATTATCAATCAAAAAATTTGCTCAAAAATGGAGAGATTTAGGTGTAGGAATATTTCCAGATATTAAACATTTCAACTATGTATGGGGTCCAATTCCACCTCGTAATATTAGACAAAACACCAAAAATAGAAGACATAGGTCACATCTTGAACCTAGTCATAAAAGTCCTTAGAATAAAAACAATTCTTAGAATTAACCTCTCTCTAAGTTAGAGCCTTTCTCCTCCATATAGGAATATAAACCCAGTATATACACTTCCAAAATTCAATATTTCAACCTTAATCTCTGCAAACACCAACTTCCAGACCTCAATTTTCAAAGGTCATAGACTACTATCCAACACGAAGTACGTACAAGATCCAATAAACACAATGTAATAGCTTTGAACCCAAATCATATGTTAAGAGTTAGTATTCAATACAGAGGCATTTATAGCTTGGAGGCATGAAGCATACTTTTCAATAGAACATCCATTAAAGCTTATTCACACCTAGTTCTATCTTTCTTTTAATCCTTTCTCTATAGCATTTACTGCAAATCTGTTTTGCTTTGTCTTTATCATCTATAAATTAAATTAAAGGTCTCCTTCATCTATAGAAATAGTATGAGGGACACATAAAACACTCACAACACGGCTAATGAAATTACAACAGCTTTCCAAAGGTTCAATTTAACAGAAATTGAAAAATGGGGAATAGATCTAAGCTTGGAAGACATAGAGAAAGGTATAGATGAGTGCAAATCAAGCTTACTAGGCAAAATAATTGGAAAGAAGGTGGAAAACTTTATTGGTGTTAAAAACTTCACTTCATATGTGTAGGGATATCCAAGAAATCTGAGGGTAACTGAGTTGAAAGCCAACTTGTATCAGTTTCATTTTGAGAAGGGCCAGTATAAAGAGAAAGCATTGGTTGGAGGGCCGTGGATTTTAGATAATTAGAACTTGTTAATGAGACAATGAGAAGCAGAGTTGGAGAATGACCCCAATGCTTTTAACATGGTGCATCTATGGATTCAAGTCTAGAACATGCCAGTCCACTGGTTATGCAAGGCAGTGAGCTTCAAGTTAGGAGAAGTATTCAATTCGATGAAGGATGTAATCATACCATCAGGGGAAGGTAAAGAGGGAAGACACATGAAAATCCTAGCAAAAATAGACATATCTAAGCTACTGGCCAAAGGAACAAAAGAGAAGTTAAATGGGCCATGGGGATAAATATGAGAAATGCCCAGACTTTTGCAACAAATGTGAAAGAATTGGCCATGGGGATAAATTGTGCAAATTTGAAATAGCTGGCAAAAGCAACAAAGACAAGAGCAATTTGGACCTTGGATGAAAGCTGGGAGCATAATGGCATCACCACTGAGACCTAAGAGCAAACTCTAACAAAATAACAAAAGCAAAGAGGTGGTGCTGAATTTGGAGAAAGGGAAAGATAATAATAATTCTTATGAGCCGATTAGAAGAAAGGACAATGGAACAAAGGAAACAGGCACAACATGCCCAAAAGGCCCTGCGGATGACAAGAAAAGAAATCAGGAGGCAAAAGAACACAAAGAGGAAGCACAAAAGATAAGAGAGGAACAAGTAATCCAGCTAATGGAGGTGGAAAGATACATAGCCACCACCCCTGAGATGGACTGGAAGATCAAGAGATCAGAAGGACATGGGAAACCAGAAGGGAAAAGGGATGATTCGGAAGCAATAACCAGCAATGTGGAAGCGTCACAGGAAAGGAGCATGGATGACTAGACACAGCAAATGATTATAATTCCTAAAACTAAAGGAGATCAATTAGGAGTAAAGATAGGTGGAAACAAGGTAAACATGCAGAGCCAAGGGAAGAATAAGGTGACAAGGAGAGGCACAAGAATAAAGCAATTGCTAAATCAAATGAGAGAGCTGTTAGTAGACATTAACGTACGGAAAACTCAACAAATCAACTTGTAAAAAGGAAAGCAAATTTGGAAGAGGAAGATATGGAAATGGCCGATGAAAAATCAGAAGTGAAAAGAAGCAAAATGCTAAATCTATATGAGAGACAAAGATATCATCAAGGGAAACTAGAGGTTAATCCCCAAATGCCTCCATAGTTAAAATGAGGTCAGTGGTGTGGAACTACTAAGATGTAGGAGGCCCCTTGGTAGTTCCCCAACCTGAGGAGGTAATAAATCCACTCTCCTGAATTAATTTTCTTGTATGAGACTAAAATCCAAAAAAAAATTTTATGGAAGTTGTTAAGAGAAGAATAAAATATGACCACTGCCATGTAGCCAACTCTATAGGTAAATCGGGTGACCTTATAGTGTTCTGGAATAGTCAACTCAATGTGGTAAGTGTGACAAATGATGGTTTCTTCATTGAAATCAAAATAGATGATAAAAAAAAAACCAACGCAAATGGTGCTTCATAGAGTTGTATGCCAGTGTTGATGACAAAGTAAGAAAAGAGCAATGGAATAAAATCCAACATGAGAAAGAAAAAGGGGGTGACTGTGGTCATTGCTGGTGACTTGAATGACATAGAATCAAATGAGGAAAAATAAGGAAAGAGAGATAGACCAGATAGCAGCTTCAGAGAATTCAGGAATTTCATCAAAGAAAATAATCTGGTGGATTTATGATATGAAGGAATGCCCTGGACATGGAGCAATATATGTGAAGGAACAGGTGAAGTAAAATAGAGGATAGGATTTTAAGTAGCAATGAATACAGTAAGCAGTTTCCAAATGCTTAGTGTCTACACAGACGCAAAGAAGCCTCAGACCACTGTATGTTGATGCACAACACAGACTCAAGGAACAGGACCAACAGAAGAAGATTCTGCTTTGAGGAGCCAAGAGAAATCATTAATAAGGCATGGTCAGGATCTCAACAAGGATAGAAAATGTATAAGGTAACCAGGAAGATAAGAGCTTGTAGAATGGCGTTGCTGGAGTGGGAGAAAAAGAAGAAAAACAACTCAGGCCAAAGGATAAAGCAATTGAAGCACCAACTTGAAGAAGCCAAAACTCCTGGAAATCCTGGAGCCAGGGTGACTATTGCATAACTCAAGGAACAACTGAGTAAGGCCTACAAATATGAGGAAATATATTGGTCTTAAAAAGCAAGGATCAAGTGGTTAAAGGAAGGGGATAGGAACATTGCCTTTTTCCATGCATTAGTAGGAGCAAGAAGGAGGAGAAACAGAATTTCATGCATCCAAAAGAAAGATGGAGACTGGTGTACTAATGACAAGGAAATGTCTGACGAGATACTTAGTTTCTTTCAGAACATTTTTACCTCTTCATAGCCTAGCAATTTTGATGAGATTCTAAGTGCTGTCCCGTGTAAAATTTCCAGTCAAATGAATGAAAACTTGATTAAACCTATGGAGGAAATGGAAATGAAATTTGTAGTGTTTTCAATGCATTCAAATAAGGCACCAGGCCCTGATGGTATGTCACCCCTTTTCTTTCAAAAATACTAGCATATCATTAAATTGGATGTTGTAAAAGCTATTAAAAGCTTCTTCCATATTGGCCATATGCTTAAAGCTGTAAATGAAAGACTAATCACCCTCATTCCTATGGTTGCTGCCCGTATTAACCTATCCCAATATAGGCTTATTAGCTTATTTAATGTCTTGTCTAAGATCATTTCCAAAATTCTAGCTACTAGGCTAAAAAAGGTCCTACCCATTTGTATCAATAACTCTCAGTCTGCATTTGTAACTAATAGACAAACTTTGAACAATGTAATGTTAGCTCATGAGCTTATGCATTTTCTCAGAAATAAGAGGAGAGGAAAGGATGGCTTCATGACTATTAAGCTAGACATGTCCAAAGCATATGATAGAGTAGAACGGAGTTTCTTAGGCAAATTGCTGTTTAAAATGGGCTTTTGCCCTCCCTAGATCAAGTGGGTGATGAATTGCATTTCTTCAATGGCATATTCCTTTAACTGGAATGGAGAAAATATGGGATACGTCCAACCTAGTAGGGGTATCAAACAAGGTGACACCCTATCCCCTTACTTGTTTCTAATTTTTCCTCAAGGTTTGTCCAGGGTGATAACTTCTACAGGTGGAAACAAGTCCATTACGGGAGTAAAGGTAGGTAGGAATTGTCCAGAAATGTCTCACTTATTTTTTGCAGATGATGCATTACTATGTTGTTTTTTGCAGATGATGCATTACTATGTTGCAAAGCCACACCTCAAGAAGCATAGGTGTCGAAAGACATTTTGGACAAGTATGCAAAAGGATTAGGCCAATTGGTGAACTTTGACAAATCTGCTATGTACTTTGGCAGAAATAAAGATCTGGATTGTAGAAGCAAAATCTGTGAACTATTGGGAAACATGAAGAAAGCATGCAGTAAGAGGCATTTGGGACTCCCTATGGTCAGTGGTAAGTCGAAGAACCAAGTTTTTGGATCCCTAAAAAGTTGTGTCACTAATAAACTGCAAGGATGGAAAGGAAAGCTACTAAATCAGGCAGGCAAGGAGGTGTTATTAAAAGCAGTGGTAATTCCAGATTATACAATGTCCTACTTCAGATTGCCAAAAGGAATATGCACGGACATATGCAAGAAAATTGCCAATTTCTAGTAGGAAGCAGATGATCAGAAAGAAAAGATTCATTAGATTAAATGGAGTAAAGCCACTGAGGTAAAAGGAAGAGAAGGGCTAGGCTTTGGAAAAGAATAGAAGATAGAAAATGAATGAAAATCTAGGAGATAGATGGGTTCCAAACACAAAGAAAGGCCAGATTGAACCAAACAGGAGTCAGCAAACAAATGTACATTAGGCAAGTCAATTGATGAAGGAAGGAAAATGGAACAAAGAAATAATAGGAAAGTGTTTCAACAAGTAGGTTACAGACGATGTTTTTAGCATCCCTATCAGTTATTACAAAAGAAACGATAGATGGTTCTAGAAATTCTCCAAGACTGCAGAATATACAGTAAAATCTGGATATGTAGTAGCAAGGGAATTGGCATCAAGGAGTAATACAGCTGACCAAGATGGGGCCCAAACTAGTTACCAAGGAAGAAAAGAAAGTGTGTGAAAACAGCTATGGGGATCTAGAATAAAGCATAAACTAAAGCATTTCATGTGGAAGCGTTTTCAGAATTGTCTACCTGTAAATGAAGTGCTCAACAAGAGGACTGGGAAAGGAGAAATGTGCTGTCATGGATGTGGCGAAGGAATAGAAATGTTATAGCACATGTTTTTTTATTGTGAATATGCAAAAAAAAAAATAAAAATAAAAATAAAAATTCTAGAAGCTAACTCCAGTAAATTGGGAAGGTTTAAATGATTTCCAGATCAATTTCTAGAGATGTAGGAGGGATTATGGCACGCAAAAAAAAGACCTGATGGCCAAAATCATATTGACCTGACAGTTAATATCCTATGGCAGATATGGAAGGATAGAGATAGAGTGACACACGGACAACAAGGGAAGAACTAAGTTGTGTTCAAAAAGCTCAAAAGGAATGGTGAGAGTTCAAGGAAGCTGAGGAAAAAGAAAAGAAAATGCATTGCTGAAACAACTCAACCTCATCAAACTAGGAACTGGAATCCTCCTTGAGGAAGAGATAATTAAAGTCAATGATGATGGTGCTACATCTCTTCAAACGAACAAAACAGGAAAAGGAAAATGGGCCACAGATTTCAAAGGGAAATTGGTAAAGGCTTGGGCACTATAGGAACAAAAAAATGGTGAACCCCTCGCTAAAGAAGCACCAGCAATATGTGAAGCATTGCCGATGGGGAAGGAAGCAGGCTGGAGAAGAATTGAAATTCAGTCCAACAGCAAAGGTTTAATAGAGAGAATCCAATCAGTTAACAGCAAAGAGCAACATTTAGACAATACTGGAAGACATTCAGGAATTGAGAAAGCTATTTGACCAATGCACTTTCTCTTTTGTCCATAGATCAAGAAATGATATTTGTCACAGGCTAGCAAAATTTGCAACTAAACTAGTTAATGAATTAAAGTGGAACACTAGTTTTCCAGTGTGGATCAAAAATCTCGTACGAAAAAACTATAGGACAATTGTTCCTTTTTATAACTAAGACTTGTATTATCAAGTTTAATGACATAATACAATGCCATTTTGACAAAACAAAGAATAAGCCCTTAAATTCTTATCGAGACTCGTAATAATTGATTAAACTAAGCACATCCTATTGTCTCCTTCAAAAGTACTGTAGATTCAGAACAGGGGCGGAGCCAGAAAAAAATTTTAGTGGGGGCAAAAATAACACTAAAATTTTTTATCTACTCTTTTTTTAATTTTTTAAGCAAAAAAAAAAAAGTCTCATGCATAAAATCACCATTTCACAAGTTAAAATATTTATCAAATAACCCATTTATTAGTTATTACATTAACTAATCAATTTTCAAATTTCTTTAAAACAGTAATAGTTTCATGCTCTAGAAATATATTTGCAAACAAATTTAAAATAATAATAATAAGAAGTAATTGTTTAGAACCTGATTTTGATGGTCTCCTAAAGTTGGTGATAAGAGCTGCAAAATGTGGCGGACCCAAGTCTTAGAAGATCAATTGATTCTGGTGCAATCTCTAAATAGGATGAAGTGATCAAAAGAAAGAGTAACAAGCTTTGGTTGTGGAAAAGAAATGGCTCTCCTATATATGTTGGGGAGTGGGGACAACCGAGAGCCAGATGAGGAAAGGAAAATTGGGGAGTGGGGACAAAGGAAGTAAATGATAATTAGATGAAGTGATAAAAAGAAAAAGTAGTTGACTTGGGTGTGGAAGAAGAGGAGCCGGTTGTGAAGGGAAATGAGGGACAACAGGAGTAAAGGGAACTTGGGGAGTGGGGACCAAAAGAATGACTGATATAATTGGTACTTGACCCTGTTGGTGTGGGAAAATGGGAACTAGAGGAGGAAAATGAATGATATAAATTTTGTGACCCATTTTTTTACATTTTTTCTAAAAAAAATTCTAGGGGCACCTTTAAAATTATGTCAAAATTATAGATGTATTATAGGAATTTAAGGAGGGCAGTGGGGGCCCGTGCCCGGGCCCCCAGTGCCCCCACTTTGAATCCGCCCCTGATTCAGAATGCACGATTTGAACGCTAAATTCCTTCATCTCATAGTTTCAAAAACAAAGAGGACACAATTTAATGCAACAAATTCAAAAATATCCCCTGCTACAATAACATTTTTGTTTTTCTTCTTGTCCAATCTTGGTAGCATCTCTAGCCTTCAACTGCAAAGAGCAGAGTAGAAAGAATTGTCAAATCAACCAGTAGACATGAAAACAAAATGCTAGTCATATATTCAAGAATAAACATAAACAAGGGAAGGTGGGAATAGGAGGCAAGAACAAAATTTTTTGTACCAAAGCTATCTTTCACTCTATTTGATACTGTTCTTTAGAAATGGGGGCGTGACTACTCCTCATTTTAGAAGAGAGTCTTCCCAATGACCCCCTCACCAAATTTGATCAATCGCATAGTTATAGCAACAGAAGTGTGTCACGTACACTAGAGCTCAAATCAGAACCCTAAAGTAGAATATAAAAAAAAAAAACAAAATACATGACTTTAAGAAAACACGGACTATTAGTAACACAAAATTATTACTTAACTCACATCAATGCCACCAGCCGCCTCTTACTACCAACCACACAAACTACTACAACCTTGTCACAGTCAACATTGGTCGAACACACAATATTTGTTTTATCCTCAACACCAGGGAAGACTAGGGTAAAAAGAACATCAGCTTTCATCTTAGCATACAATACTTCAAAAATCTCACTATATATCAACAATCAAAACATAAGAACTATTCACCTAAACTATCGTAGAATTTATAAAACTAGTAATAGTTCATGCACTTTGCACGTGATCATTATGTTAACCCAAATATAACATATTTTAGATATTTTTCTTTTGTGAAATTTGATTGTTTACTTGATAATAGAATATTTTATATTTTTACAAACTCTTTGATCAATTGATTTTTAAATTTAGTTTGAGTTTTCTTTTTTTCTAAATTTATTTTGAGCTTTTTGATAAATTGTATATTCAACTTTGATAAACAAGTCTTAATACGATTATGTTTCATCAAATTTGTTGTATACCCACAATATTTGTACCATTAAATCATAATATTAAATTTTAATATTATACAATAGAAAATTAGAAATTGTTAAATAGGAAATACATATATACATGTCAAATGTGGGCCTAATAAATGGAATTCATAATTATTAGCAAGGTAAAGAGTTAAATCGTAAAATCAATTTTTGGAGAGATATTAAAGCAAATAAATTTGCTTCTTAGATTTTATCATTCTGATTATTTTCACCATACTCACCTCTTCCTTTATCTCTTGGAAAGCTTGTTTACCAACCAGAGTCTAGATGTGTTTTTTTTTACTTAAAATTAAAACCATGGTTAAGTTTCAGATGAAATCAACAAATTTTAAAAAATGAAAATTTTGCATGAATGTTTTGATTGTTATTTGTAATAAATTTTTTAATGTTATTTTTTCCTTGCTAAAACAAAAGAAATGCAATTGTACAATAAGAATGAATTAATTATTTAAGAATAAAATATATGAACCATGCTCATATCCAACTTCGCATGAACATTTAATTATTTTACTTTATATTTTTTCAATTGAATTTTTCAATTTTTTTTTGTGAATTTGAATTGAATAATATGAAATGCATTGTTGAATTTCGATTATTAAAATTTTTTTTTCTAAAGGTGCGTTTGGTTCTATAGAATTGGAATTCAAAATTATTGCAATTCTTTCATTTGGGAAATGCATAGAATTGATACGGAATTTATTTAGAATTCCAAATTCTTTGTTTGCATGAGAGAAGAATTCATTAGGAATTAGAATTGTTTTCATGAAACATGTGCTTACATAAAATTTTTCTTTTTTTCTTTTTTCTATATAATGATTTTTTTTTGTTGCATTGGCATTAAGCAAATTAATATTTGTCACAGTAAAATAGTGTCTACTCTAGGGTTCCTTTGCTAGGGCAGCCGTCACTGCTCTAGCAGCTTTCTAGTCGGCCATGGCTGCCTTCGACCATGTGTTGGAGGGCAACAGTCGGTATCTCCCTGTTTTCAGCGTAAGTCCTTCTCGGATTTGTTTGCACAGAATTCGTCGCAGCCCACTCTTTCCATTCACACTGTGACGACTACTCATAAAGGTGAACCGGCAGTTCTTTTTACCGAGACAGCGGTGGATTCCCTGGCTGCCCCGTTTCGCTTTGCTCTGGTAGGGAAATTCTCTAGAGGGAGACCGAAGATGGAGGAGGTATGAAAGTTTTTCCTTGCATTGGACTTACGCGAGTCACCCAAGGTTGGGCTCCTTGACACGAGGCATATCCAGGTGCAGTTCAGGAACGAGGCAAATTTTCACCGTGTATGGTTTAGGAAGATTTGGTATGTTTCAAGCTTTCCAATGAGGGTCTTCAAGTGGTCGACAGCCTTCCATGTCGATAGAGAATCATCGGTGGTTCCAATGTGGTTCCAATTACCCAAATTGCCTCTGCATTTTTTTGACAAAGAAGTGTCGTTTCAAATTGTGTTGGTATTAGGAGCACCACTACTTGTTGATGCGGCTACCCTTGCTGTGTCAAGACCGAGTGTTGCTAGGGTGTGCATGGAAGTGGACTTGCTGAAGCCCAGGCCATCGTGGGTTTGGATTGGGAATGGTACTCTTGAAGGATTCTGGCAAGAATTGATAGCTGAAAACCCCCATAAGTACTGCTCCCACTATTTTCGTCAAGGACATGATGAAGAGCCATGCCACGTTTGCAACCTGACCTGCGACCGCCCAAAGCACTAAGCACCAGACTGGGGGAACCACTGAGGAGATCAGGGTTTCAGGTGCAAGACACGACCATTGCTAATGCCAGTGGCTTGGGACTAGCGGCAGAAATTGCGTGCACGCAGAATGCGACGCTACAAGGGGTTGAGGCAGGTCAGCAGATTAAAAAGTTGGCGATGGGGCCTGCAGGGATTGTCGTGGCTGGAGGGGTAGTGGAGCTCTCAGAGGAAGGACAACATGAGAATTCCCCGCCTGAAACAAATACGCAGTAACAGAATAGGATTCTAGCGACGCATGATCAGGCTGGAACCATGGCTGTGGACGATCGTGAAGTGCAAGGAGGACCTGAGACAGGCAAGGGGATTGTTGTAAGGGGTGTGCATGGGAGGCAGAAGAGGTGATAGCTACGCAAGGAGGGGAGATGGCAATAGAGGCCTCGGAGATCGCAATAATGGCAAAGGAGATACAGGAAGCTCAGTGCCGGGTGGGTGGGTAATTTGTCTCCGAGAGGAGGAGTGGACAGGCATAAACTTCAAGGGGATGAATGCTTGCTAGTAGCGCTGAACTTGGAACCGGTGAAGATTACTAGGAGCCATTCGCACGAGGGTATGGGTTTCAAAGAGATCTCTATGGCAAAATCAAGAGGCATTCGAGCTAGATTTCCATCTAATAGAACTTTACGATCGATGGCTAATTCCTCAAAAAATTCATTCTCTGTCTTATCTGATGATTAATGTTCATTTTGGAATAGAAGGGGTGCGGCTTACGGTCCTAATTTAAAAAGATTGAAAAAGCTAATTCAAATTTATTCATTACAACTGGTGGCAATTGTGGAACCAAAAACAGGGCTGGAGAATATTAACTCAATTAGAATCAGGTTAGGAATGGAATGCTGTATGGCTAATCAATGTGGCTTGGCATGGGTATTTTACCGGTCTTCGTTTCAATGCCATAGTGTGGGCGAATCGACACAATATTTATCCATTCATGTATAGTCACAATTATTTCCAGTTTTGATTTTTTTGTCATGTGTACATGCTAAGTGCACCACCCAGGAGAGAGAATGTTTATGGAATGATTTATTACTGGATAAACCTACGTCGATGCCATGGTTTTTGGTTTGTGACTTTAATGTGATTGTGAATGGGGAGGAAAAAAGGGGCGGTTTGCCGTTCAGGCCTAACAAGGGATTGGAGTTCTTGAACTTCATGTCATTGGCAGAGGTGGTCGACGTGGGTTTTTTGACTTCAAAGTATACCTAGTGTAATAACCATTCGGGTGCGACTCAGATTTGGAAGCGTCTTGATCGTTTGCTTCTAAACAGTTTGGCTTTAGGGATAGAGCAACAGGTCAATGTCCAACATGTGAGGACTCATGTTTTTATTCTTAATTTAGTCATTTTTATAATTATTTGCCCTAATGTTATTTAATTATTCTAGTATTGCATGATTTTCCCTTAAATTTCATTTTTTCGCGCGCATGTCGAAAGTTTCTCAGAAGTCGTGCCAGTTCAATTAATTTGAGATTTGAGGAATCAGTATTAGACTCGTATGTATGAGTAATTAAAAGGTTAGAGGAAGTACCTTGGAGGATTAGTGCATAAGTGTATCAAACAAAAGAGGAAGTGGTAGTGCACAACACTATTTCGCACTATTGAGAGTTGAATTTTGTGCACACTTTATGGCTACCTTTTTCATTCTTTCCTTCCAAGAAATCAAACCACAAAACCCTCACTCTCTCTCTCTCCTCACTCTCGGCCGACCAAAGAAAATAAAAGGGAAGAGAAAGGCTTCAACTTCTTGAGGAGGCCTTTAGGTAACTGACTTGAGGCTATATTGCGTGATTGTGGTTGTTTATGTAATTTATAGCTTGATTATGGTTTGATAGTGGAGAGAAATTTGAAGGAAGCCGTGAGAGTGAGCTGGCCAAAATTCTGCTCTTGTTGTCCTGCTTTAAATTCGAAATTTTGTTGCTTATTTGCTGTTAAATTGATTGATACATGTTGTATTATGTGTGTAGAAAGTGTATTTCAAAAATCATCTCAAATGGTAGTGCGAAACTTAAGTTTTGGAAAAGTTCGAAATCTGGAAATTCGCTAGCAAGGTAGCCAACCAATGGTTCTTTGTCTGAACATAACTCTTTGTACAAAAGTCAAAATTGAGTGTTGTTTGCGGTATTCAAAACTAGACATTCAGAGATTTCTAACGGTATAAGAATCCCCTGCTAGTTCATTTTGAGTAAACCATAGCGAATCGGCAAAGTAGACTGTTCTGTTCTGCCTATCTGTCGGAGAGAAACTGGGAAGCTGTATCTTGTGGCTCGATTTTGTCTTACTTGTGAAAAGGATTTTTAAAATGATGTCTTTTGATGAAATGTATTATTTTGAATCCAGTTTCTAACACCATAAACCATTCTCAATTTGGACTTGTGTAGAGTTAGATATTGTTTGATTTCAAAACTGCATCAAAGCTGGAAACTGGAAATTTTTTGAACAGGTTGCAAAAATCAGCCAACTTTAAACTATTATATCTTGTTGCTCAAAACTCCAAATTTAGTTCCACTTATTGAGTTTGAAACTTGATTTGTAAATCTTATTGTTTATAAAATTCAGAGGCTAATTCACTTTCTGTGAATTTTGCCGAATTTTCAAACATTGCTGAAAAACCAAGACTGGTTCTGTCCTGCCTTCTTGAAACTGTAACTTTGAATTGAAATTTGAACACTTTCTGGTTGGAATCTTGGAAAAGTATTTTCAGGGAAGTTTTAGTACTTTTAATCTAGTTTCCAACGCTATAAATTTTTCCATTTTTGGATGTACCAAAATCAAGAACTATCGCGCAAAACTGAAAATTTTCGATTTCGTAGGAAATGAGCTTTTAAGAACTTTTTACCTTCTTTTGATATTGATAGTCCATTTTAAACGTGATTTCATGGAGGATACATGTTTCCCTTGTGACTTAAATCCTCACTTTTAAATCTCGATTTCGATGGATTGAAGCTCTTCCAAGACATTATCTTAAATTTCAAACGAGTGTACTTTCTCCCTTGATTGATAAGTGGTTGTGAGTGATAGTTGATCGTTATTTCTTCAGGCACTCAAGAGGATTTTGAAGAGAATCTCGGAGCTGACAACTAAAGGCTTTATTTGCTCACTTACTCACTTGTGTTTGAATTAGTGAGTGTCAAGTGCATGAATTGTTACTAAATACTTGAATTGTCCCTTATTAATTGAGTATTTTGGAATTGTCGAGACGAGTGTGTATTTTATTGCACTCATTCTCTTTTAAGTGAACTTATAATTGAATTGTGTGAAGTGAATTGATAATTTAATTGAGTGAACTGTTGCAATTGTAATCGTTCATCGGGGAACGCCCAAATCTCGTTGGCCAACCTTGCGACTCAAGTTGGCATGGGCTTGGTCGAGAAGCCTGGTGAAATATAAGAAAACAAAAACTTGATTTTTTGAGAGATCTTGCTCGGCATACTCGAGTAGTATCACCTTTTATAGCTAAAGTGCGGGCCCGGAACAGGGGGTGTAACGGTGAACGAGATCGTGAAGTAAGTGGAGTTCTACGGACTTAATACCTACCCGGTTGACAGAGTGTCACCGCATGGAGGTATTGGATCGAGCATTGGTAAAGCAAGAGGAATCTAGCCCTCTTGAGAGCTCCCGTATCCTTATTGATTGTATTTTATTTTTAATTGTGAATTTCCTGAACTTTCTAACTTTATTCCCTATATAAGTTTTATTGTTACTTGAACTATGTGTTTGCATGCTTTTCTTGGCCTCACTGAGCGTAAGATCATCCCATTAATTTGTTTTCCTTGACAAGAGCTCGGATTGGAAAGATTTTAGGGAAGCCGAATTGATTACCTTTTGATTAGTATTTTGGATGTAATTGATTAGTTGAATTATGGTGGTTATATATTTTTTGGGATTTGATGTACTTTTGGGAACTTCATGATGTAGGTTTTGAATATTTATGTAAGGAAGTGACTTTTCTTTATTTTGGCTTTTATTATTGGTAGTGTATCATTAAGTTTAAATTTGACTTGTATCGAGTCTTGACGAGAGTTATGCAGGTGTCCTGCCGATACCATTGGATTCGCCTTAAGGATAAGTGAAGACGTCACACAATATCTGGGGCGTGACCCATTAAATCACTCCCCATTACCGCTCTTAGCGGATATGCAGTTGGATAACAAATCCAGGCCATTCCGCTTTCTGAATGTTTGGACGAAAAGGGAGGGGTTGTTGGAGGTCATTAAGGATTGCTAGTCTCGGTCGATCCATGGGTCGCCTCTGAATATATTGGCCAAGAAGTTATAGAACGTTAAGCAGGAACTCAGGCAATAGTCTAGAGACTATTTTGGCAATATTTTTTGCAGCGGTCCAAAGCGCAGAACGAGAAGTACTGGATGCCGAGATTGCTTATGACCTAAACCCATCAAAACACTTGCTGTGTGGGATGCAATAGCTTGAGCTAGGTTACGGCGATCACTGGTAATTGAGGAAGGTTTCTTGAGGTAGAAAGCGAGGATGAAATGGCTCACTGACTGGGACAAGAACTCTGTATTTTTTCACTTAGTGGTGGTGGAGAGGAGGCGAAGGGCTGTAATTCATTGAGTTAGGAAATTGGATGGTGAGTGGGCTGAAGAGGAATTGCAGATTTGTAGGGAAGCAGTGTCATACTTCGAGGAGCTGTTTACGGTGGAGAGGGGCGTAACATCGCCTAAAATTCTGAACGTCACACCTAAAATAGTGACTGATCAGGAAAAATAATGCTAACGGAGGTTTCTTCCCTATAGGAAGTAAAGGACATAGTATTTACCCTAGATGAGGAGAGCGCTGCGGGACCGGACGGGTTCACAGGGAAATTCTTCACCTTTGCATGGGAAGTAGTTGCCATGGATGTATTCAGGGCAGTATTGAGTTTCTTCTGCGGAGATGAGCTACCACGAAGTGTTACAACTACAACTATTGTTCTGTTGCCCAAGGTTGAAAACCCCCAAGATTTCACTCAGTATAGGTCGACAAGCTTGTGTAACTTTGCTAACAAGGTTGTCTCAAAGCTATTGTCTTAGAGATTAGCTAAAATTCTACTCTAGATTATCTCCCTGCAACAGAGTGGCTTCATACAAGGGAGGGAAATTGTGGATAACTTTTTCCTAGCTCAAGAGCTGTTGACAGATATCAAGAAGTTGAATCGGGGGAGCAATGTGGTGATCAAGTTGGATATGATGAAAGCGTACGATAGAGTATCTTGGTTTTTTCTCCTACAAGTACTTCATCGCTTTGGTTTCAGTGAGACCTGGATAGGCATGATTTGACGCCTTATTTCTAATATCTGGTTCTCTATAATGATTAATGGTGTACCACATGGTTTTTTTAAGTCTTTACAGAGTTTACGATAGGGGGATCCCATCTCATCGGCCTTGTTTGTCATTGGGGCTGAAACGTTGTCCAAATCTCTTAATGCTTTAGTCACACGGAAATGGTTCACTTCTTTCAAAGTACCTAAGCGTTGCCCGGTAGTTACGCAGATGATGTGATGATATTTTCTAGTGGCACTAGGGCATTGCTTAAGGCAATTAAGGAGGTTTTGGAGGGTTATTACGCGGCATCGGGGTAGCAGGTCAATAGGCAGAAGAGTTGCTTTTTGGCCCATCCTAGACTCCCTACTGATAGGGCAGTCTTGGTGGGACAGGTGACTGGTTTTCAAAGGAAGACGTTCCCGATTAGATATTTGGGTTGCCCTTTGTATGTGGGCAGATGGAAGAAGGTCTATTTTGTAGACATATATAATACGGTGGTCACTCGCATTCCATCATGGAAGAATCGGATTCTATCACTCAAGTGCAAAATTGTTTTGATTAAGAGTGTGCTGTCCTCAATGCCGATTCACCTGTTAGCAGCTTCATCCCCTCCAAAGGGGGTCTTTCTGGCAGTGGAGAAACTTCTCGCTAATTTCTTGTGGGGCTCAAGGGAATTTGGTCCTAAGTTCCATTGGATGAGATGGGAGGAATTATGTCGTCCTCGAGATGAGAGAGGTATTGGCATCCGAAGAATTCAGGAAGTATACGAAGCATTTTCTATTAAGCTCTGGTGGAAGTTACAGCAACAACAGTCTTTATGGGCGGAGTTTATGTCTAGGAAATATTGTGAGAGACTGCACCTTTGTCTAGTCGAGGATAGCTTGTTGCAGTCTTATATGTGGCGGTGGATGATTTTGGTACAGTAAACAGCGGAAGACAACATTAGTGGATTTTGCAGGAGGGTTCGGTGGACTTCTGGCATGACAATTGGATGGGTTCGGGAGCTATATGTAATAAGGTGGAGATTTTTTATGACCATTCGGTATTCGATTTTCAAGCTCAAGAGAGATGGAACGTCTCCATGTTAAGACAATTCCTGGATTCGGCTTTGGTTGAGCAAACTTTGACTACTGCATCCCTAGCTTATTGGGGATTCGACAGAATGGTCTAGTTGCTGACAAATGATGGTGCCTTCTCAGTACCCTCGGCCATTTCGCTTGTCTGACAAATGAATAACAAGTCATGGCTCACATCCTTAGTTTGGCATAAGGCTCTCTCGCTTAAAATTTCCTTTTTCATGCTGCGTTTGTTGCAATGCAAGCTTCCTCTTATGGACGAGCTAAGAAGGTTTGGAGTTCAAGGGTCGTCCAGATGTTGGTGCTATCGGGACCCACGGGAGGAGGGCATGAATCATGTTTTTTGCACAAGGGAAACAACCCGGAAGGTTTGGCGTTGTTTTGAGATCGATGTTGGCGAATTGGAGGCAGTCACTACGGTACAGCACATGACAGCATGGTGGTGGTTACGACGAGGGGGAAACATCTATTTGAATTTCATTTTCCAAGTACTTCCATCGGTGGTTTGCTGGGAATTATGGAGGGTCAGAAATAGGGGTCTTCGAAGGGCGAATCCTTAGGGTCCAGGAGATCGCTAAGAAGGTACTCCAGCATCTATATGATGATGTGACACAAACTCTGTCAAAGATGAACCCCGTGATTCACTCATCATGATCTAGACAACTAACACCGAAGGTTTGGCAGCGGAAAACTTGACCCTAATTAATCCTATAAGTTACGAACAATATTGATACGATTTCAACCCATAACCAATCAAATTAACGAACCAAATTTGTAGGTAGAGAAACGCCACAATCAATGAGGTACTTGATTGATAAGTTCGGATTGAATAACTTAAGAAACTCTCAAGTATTCGAGAAAGGCTCTCTTGGAGCAAGAGAAAAATGGCAACTCACATATTTCTGAAAAATTCTTAATAATTGAAAACATTGGAAAAGACTAGGCTATTTATAGCCTTACAATGACTCAAAACCCTAATGCTATTTGAACTAAAACTCGGCTGCCTTTACTCACTAAGCTGGCCGAATTTAACCACTGAATTAAACTACTTGAATGACCAAACTAATCAACTAGGATTTGGCTTAATTAGAAAGTAACCTAGCTGAATTATTAAGCAGAAAAATAATAACTAGATCAAATGTCTAAAACATTAATCATAAGGTAGCTTTGTTGATCCTCCTTGTATTCTTTCTTTGGTTGCATTCACCACTTGAACTCATGTAGTTCCTTGAGTTGCATCATTCCCCTCATCTTAGAAGAGATTTGTCCTCAAATCGTAGGTTCACTTGGACAGCAATAGTGTGGGAGCAACTCATATAAACACCAGCAGTAACGCATGGCGTTTGTGCAATCGCAAGATGTACATGAATAACTTCTTCAGCAAGGTTGTGAACCAGTGATCTCTAAGCTGATTCTCGCACTAAAGTATGGCTTGGATTGTGACGTCCCGAGGCAGAAGAAAAGGGAAAAAATTCTGGTGAATAGTGTTTTGTGGAGAATCCAGCCAGAAGCCGTGCAAATTCCTTATATTTTTCTTTAAAATTTTCTTTTCTTTGACAAATACCACTTTATAATGGTCCTACTACTCAATCACCCCACAATAAGTGCCAACGAACCTAGAAAGTAGGGTTTCACTTTTGGTTTCAAGATTTGAGCAAAATTAAGGTTTTCGCGATTTTCGCCGGATGAATTTTCGGTATGGAGCAAGGATCAAATTTGGTGATTAAAAATGACTTTTAAGTGAGAAATAATATGTGATTAGAAGCAATGATACAAGGTTAGTGAATAGGAAGTAAACACCCTAGTACGTGTGTTTTTAAGAAAAACAGCGCGAACCCGCGGGTACCGCGCACTAGCAATTGAACGCACCACTTGATCACCACTTTCTTACCATACAAGCTTATTGATATTTGAGCAAAATATCTTCTCAATTTCCAGCTAGCTTGACCGAAATTTGAGGCTAGAAATGCAAGAAAGAAAGAGAAAAAAATGAAAGGTGGTGGCGGCGACAAGTGTCACCACCTAAGGGCTTCTTGACCAAGAGAGATGGTCTTCCTTTTTAGCCCAATTTTTGCTCATTTCCCTTCATTATTTCAGCAGCTTGGCCGAACAAGAGAGGAGAGAAAGAGAGAGAAAGAAACAACTTCCTTCTTCTTGATCTTAGCCATCCAAGTGAGAAATCAAACTTCCAAACCGATTAAAGTGCTAGTTGTGAGTTGGGAAGCTAGGGGAACTAGAAATTTCCAAAGAAGGTGGAGTATCACTCTTCCAAGCTTTGTCTTTGAGGTATGAGATCTGATCATGGTTCTTGTTCTTTTAAATTTTGGTTTAAGATGTTATCTAGTTCATGTTTTGGCTTGATTACAAGATATGCAAGTTGTTGGGATAATTTTGGATGATATATGCAAGTTAAGGTTTAATAAATTTCTGCCTAAACTTGTTGTATGGTTAGTATATGTTGTGTATAAGATTATATAAGGGGCTTTGGTAGTGTTGGAAGCAAGAAATACATAGATTGTCATGAAAACCCAAAAACTCCAGATTTCTGGAATTTTATGTTTACATTCTGCCCGGTTTTAGTACTCACAGCTAGAGGCCGAATTAAGCTTGGCCTAAAACATAAAAGTTGTATAGAATCATATTTTATAGGTGCCTACAAAATTTCAGCCCAATCGGAGCTATGTAGACTGTGAAAAGGCCAAAATACTCTCGCTGCTCTAGGATGCATTCCAGTGATCCGTTTTAGACAATTCATCCAGTTAATCGTATTTATTCACTATGGTCCGTACTGATTTAGCTATTTGCCAAAACATGAAAGTTTTAGCATTCTATCTTAGTTTTTAAACTCCTCCAAGAACACCTTAATCGGACCTTGGTAACCTGAGATAGAGTCATTTAAAGGTAGTGCGGTTAATTAGCCAACTAGTTGGATTTGGTTCTGTAAATTGGGAATTTGACTAGGTTGCATTGGAAACTGGACTAAGTGATCTTCATTAAAATTGTAGCCTTGTGTCTTAGCTTCTAAAACGGTATAATTTATGCCACAATCTGATAAGCGTAGCCTCGGATGTGTTATTTCCGCAACTACACATCAAATCTGTCTTTTGCTAGGTTACATTTCCGCACTTGTTATCACTTTGATTTTTGTTCTTATGTTGTTATGAGCCTATGGAACGGCTATTTACTTGAATCTATGATATGTATGACTTTGGGATTGGTTGAGAACAAATAATGAGGCCATAAATGGCTGGAAAATTAGGTAAATACAAGGAGCATGCTGCTAAATTTTCACGAGAAAGATAAACTAGCCTTTGGAGTTCTAGTTCTATATTTGGCAAATTTGACTTGGATACACTGAAAGCTAGGTTGAGGTGTCTTCATGAAAGTTGTAACTCTTTGTCTAAGCTTCGAGACACTACCTAGTACATTTTGATCTGATAACCACAGCTCCAGTTATGGGCAAAATCGTGTAACCCGTTTTGTACCATTTTTATTTCCGCGCACGCCCGATGCATTCCTTTACTGTTTTTCCGCTTTGATCGTTTTAGTCCTTATTTCCATTTGTGATCTAGGGCTTGGACTTGAGCAAGACAATAATAAATGATGGATGAGGTTCATGAGTCGTGGTTGGTGAGTGATCCCTCGATTATTTCCAAAGTTACTTTTGAACTAATTCTTGCATTTATGACTCCATTGCATATCACTTGGGTTCGGGTGTGTGCCATGAAATAATTTGGCTCCAATGAGTTCCTGGAAAGTCTTGTGCTTAGAACCAATGTCTCCACTACTGTTTACACATTCTTTGGAGCACGATGGCTCCTTACTTTTGTTTCATAGTTACCTGATCTAAACGAGCATTGGATATTTGAGTACAAGAACTTCACTGGCTCTCGTGAGCAATAAATGAACATTTGATTACTGCATCATGACATCATATCAATGCTTTATTGTGAAATATACTTGGCTGTTGATTTACTGGTCACTCCCTGAGCTTCTAGCTCACCCCCTATTATCTTCTTCTCCCCACAGGGATCGAAGTATAGGAAGAACTTGTATTTGGATCTCTGTGTGGCTGGATGGCGTACATCTTGTATAGTTTAGATTTGGTTTTGGTTTATGTACTTTTGGGCCTGTATGAATATTTGGAATTGAATCGGATATATATCTACATTCTACGCTTAGAACTAGTTTCCGCTTCGCTTATGATATGTAATTTTTGGAGAATTGGATGTATTATTCGAGTTGTACCTTGTAATTTACTTGAGAAATGTAGTAAGTAAGTGAGTCCCGGCGAGAGCTGGGCAGGCGGTCCGCTAAACCCTTTGGTTCGCCTTAGGGGGAGGTGGGGCCGTCGCAGGTGGTATCAGAGCTTAGGCTTCAGATCTTTGTAGTGTATCTTAGGTTTAAAGTTTAGGATGCCGGACTGTGGGATTGATTTGTACGTTCAGTGCTCTTTTGGAGCGTCAGTTGTGATCTTGAAAGTGGTACGCGTAAGATATGATTTGGTTGAATTACACTTGAGAGCGTACGACCTGAGCTGTACAGTTTCTTAGTTTTAGATTCTTGGCTAGGGTTTTGATAGATTATGGTGATGGCCGGAATTGTTGAGAAAAGTTTTGGTTTGCATTTTTCTTCTAATTTTCCTGTTTGATTAAGATTATACCACCCGAGTGGTAAATGTTAAGATTTGAGATATTTGAACTGTCTAAGACCGACTAGACTGAGCTCGTTTGAGACTTGAATTTGTATCGGCTAGTGTACCCTTACGTACACTTGATAGACCTGACCTGACGGAAAATAAGGTATCTCTTTTACTCTTGAGCAAGTATCTTGATTCATATATGATCTGTATGTGGATTTGAGTTTGATGACTGCTTGAGAGTGTGAATTACTGGGCATAAACTAGGCGAGTGAGTTCCTACTCGTACTCATGTTCTTTGAACCTGAAATAATTGACCCTGTTTTTGAACCGATACACTTGAACCCTGCTTTTGACTCTGTTTCTGAACATTTTCGTACTTGTTTGGTTATAGACCGGCTACTACTCTTCTGTAGCGGTTGAACAGAACCTCTCTGGTGAGGCATTGCCTTTTGTGTTTTCAAGCACCGCCATTCTTCTGGCGAGGCATGCCTGTTGTGTTTCCAAGCACCATCAGGGATTGAAATTCTTGCACAGAACCTCTCTGATGAGGTATGGTCTGTTGTGTTTTCAAGCACCGTCATTCTTCTGGCGAGGCATGCCTGTTGTGTTTTCAAGCACCATCAGGGATGAAACTTTGACTTGAGGCTCTTTGGTGAAGCTTAGCCGTAGTACTAGCTTGTTGTGTTTTCAAGCACCACCGGGGACAAATTCCTGAGACTTTCTGGTGAAGTATAGCTGAGTGCTAGCTTGTTGTGTTTTCAAGCACCACCAGGGGTAATTTCTGACCTGAGACATCGTTATGTCCTGGATTGTTTTTCCAAATATCGGGGACTTTAAGTCCGATTTCGAGCCCCTTTTGTATATGTATCCAGTTACTCGCCTGACTATCTATTGGATCAAGATTATTTGATAAGTTGGATTGGAGTACTTTTAGTACTTGATTGTGATGAGTGATTCTTAGTTTGTGATTGACCTTTGAGATATTTGATCTGATTAGTATTTGATTATGATAAGCGAGATTGAAATGATTCTTAATACGTGATCGACTTTCGAGAACTATTTTGATCTGATTAGTACAAGTTGGAATGTTGAGGACGACATTCTTTTAAGGAGGGGAGTTTGTGACGTCCCGAGGCAGAAGAAAAGGGAAAAATTTCTGGTGAATAGTGTTTTGTGGAGAATCCGGCCAGAAGCCGTGCAAATTCCCTATATTTTTCTTAAAAATTCCCTTTTCTTTGACAAATACCACTTTATTATGGCCCTACTACTCAATCACCCCACAATAAGTGCCAACGAACCTAGAAAGTAGGGTTTCACTTTTGGTTTCAAGATTGGAGCAAAATTAGGGTTTTCGTGATTTTCGCCGGATGTATTTTCGGTACGGAGCAAGGATCAAATTTGGTCATTAAAAATGACTTTTAAGTGAGAAATAATATGTGATTAGAAGCAATGATACAAGGTTAGTGAATAGGAAGTAAAAACCCTAGTACGTGTGTTTTTAAGAAAAACGGCGCGAACCAGCGGGTACCGCGTACTAGCGATTGAACGCACCACTTGACCACCACTTTCTTACCATACAAGCTTATTGATATTTGAGCAAAATATCTTCTCAATTTCCAGCTAGCTTGACCGAAATTTGAGGCTAGAAATGCAAGAAAGAAAGAGAAAAAAATGAAAGGTGGTCTTCCTTTTTAGCCCAATTTTTGCTAATTTCCCTTCATTATTTCAACAGCTTGGCCGAACAAGAGAGGAGAGAAAGAGAGAGCAAGAAACAACTTCCTTCTTCTTGATCTTAGCCATCCAAGTGAGAAATCAAGCTTCCAAACCGACTAAAGTGCTAGTTGTGAGTTGGGAAGCTAGGGGAACTAGAAATTTCCAAAGGAGGTGGAGTATCACTCTTCCAAGCTTTGTCTTTGAGGTATGAGATCTGATCATGGTTCTTGTTCTTTTAAATTTTGGTTTAAGATGTTATCTAGTTCATGTTTTGGCTTGATTACAAGATATGCAAGTTGTTGGGATAATTTTGGATGATATATGCAAGTTAGGGTTTAATAAATTTCTGCCTAAACTTGTTGTATGGTTAGTATATGTTGTATATAAGATTATATAAGGGACTTTGGCAGTGTTGGAAGCAAGAAATACATAGATTGTCATGAAAACCCAAAAACTCCAGATTTCTGGAATTTTATGTTTACATTCTGCCCGGTTTTAGTACTCATAGCTAGAGGCCGAATTAGGCTTGGCCTAAATCATAAAAGTTGTAGAAAATGGTATTTTATAGGTGCCTACAAAATTTCAGCCCAATCGGAGCTATGTTGACTGTGAAAAGGCCAAAATACTCTCGCTGCTCTAGGATGCATTCCAGTGATCCGTTTTGGACAATTCATCCAGTTAATCGTATTTATTCACTATGGTCCGTACTGATTTAGCTATTTTCCAAAACATGAAAGTTTTAGAATTCTGTCTTAGCTTTTAAACGCCTCCAAGAACACCTTAATCAGACCTTGGTAACCTAAGATAGAGTCATTTAAAGGTAGTGCGGTTAATTAGCCAACTAGTTGGATTTTGGTTCTGTAAATTGGGAATTTTACTAGGTTGCATTGGAAACTGGACTAAGTGATCTTCATGAAAATTGTAGCCCTATGTCTTAGCTTCGAAACGGTATAAGTTATGCCACAATCTGATAAGCGTAGCCTCAGATGTGTTATTTCCGCAACCACACGTCAAATCTGTCTTTTGCTAGATTACATTTCCGCACTTGTTATCACTTTGATTTTTGTTCTTATGTTGTTATGAGCCTATGGAACGGCTATTTACTTGAATCTATGATATGTATGACTTTGGGATTGGTTGAGAAAAAATAATGAGGCCATAAATGGCTGGAAAATTAGGTAAATACAAGGAGCATGCTGCTAAATTTTCACGAGAAAGATAAACTAGCCTTTGGAGTTCTAGTTCTATATTTGGCAAATTTGACTTGGATACACTGAAAGCTAGGTTGAGGTGTCTTCATGAAAGTTGTAACTCTTTGTCTAAGCTTCGAGACACTACCTAGTACATTTTGATCTGATAACCACAGCTCCAGTTATGGGCAAAATCGTGTAACCCGTTTTGTACCATTTTCATTTCCGCGCACGCCCGATGCATTCCTTTACTGTTTTTCCGCTTTGATCGTTTTAGTCCTTATTTCCATTTGTGATCTAGGGCTTGGACTTGAGCAAGACAATAATAAATAATGGATGAGGTTCGTGAGTCGTGGTTGGTGAGTGATCCCTCGATTATTTCCAAAGTTACTTTTGAACTAATTCTTGCATTTATGACTCCATTGCATATCACTTGGGTTCGGGTGTGTGTCATGACATAATTTGGCTCTAATGAGTTCCTGGAAAGTCTTGTGCTTAGAACCAATGTCTCCACTACTGTTTACACATTCTTTGGAGCACGATGGCTCCTTACTTTTGTTTCATGGTTACCTGATCTAAACGAGTATTGGATATTTGAGTACAAGAACTTCACTGGCTCTCGTGAGCAATAAATGAACATTTGATTACTGCATCATGACATCATATCAATGCTTTATTGTGAAATATACTTGGCTGTTGATTTACTGGTCACTCCCTGAGCTTCTAGCTCACCCCCTATTATCTTCTTCCCCCCACAGGGATCGAAGTAAAGGAAGAACTTGTATTTGGATCTCTTTGTGGCTGGATGGCGTACATCTTGTATAGTTTAGATTTGGTTTTGGTTTATGTACTTTTGGGCCTGTATAAATATTTGGAATTGAATCGGATGTATATCTACATTCTACGCTTAGAACTAGTTTCCGCTTCGCTTATGATATGTAATTTTTGGAGAATTGGATGTATTATTCGAGTTGTACCTTGTAATTTACTTGAGGAATGTAGTCAGTAAGTGAGTCCCGGCGAGAGCTGGGCAGGCGGTCCGCTAAACCTTTTGGTTCGCCTTAGGGGGAGGTGGGGCCGTCACATGGATCCCATGAACAACCTGCTTATGCTTGCTCCATGTAGTCCTAAGAGTTGGCTTGTGTTGACCTTGGTCGATCAATCCTTGGTTTTGATGATTAACAAACCAAAATGTAGATTTGGGCTAATGTTTTTATGTGAGTAATTTGTTAGAACAGATTCTCGTGGCATAAAAGAAGAAGCAAAAACAGGGCACTCATGTCGGACGCTATCGGACGTCCGAAAGGATGAAGAACATCAAGAAGGAAACTCTGTCGGACGCTCGTGAGGAAGCATCGGACGTCCGGAAGGATCGGACGCACGCTTCGGACGCACATCGATCGCATCGGACGTCCGAGAAATTTCGCAAAGATTTGATGACTCTCTGCCTACGTTCGGACGCAGGGTTCGGACGTCCGACAGGTGGTTTGGACGCAGGGTTCGGACGTCCGACAGGAGGTCTCGGACGTCCGACAGGCCAACGGCTAGTTTTGACAGCATTTAATATTTGACCGTTGGAGAGCCTTTTGAAGCCATTTCTCACCTTCTATAAACACCCCAAAGCACAAGAAGACAAGTGACTTTTGCCAACACAAAATACAAGCTTACAAGTGAGATTTTTGAGTAGAAAGATTCTTTGTTGGTTGTATAAGGGGTTGGGAAAGTTGGGTTGTGAGGTTGCTCAAGTGAAGGTTGCTCTCTAGGAGGAGTAAAACCTTGATGAAGGTGAACCTATCACTTGGAGTGGTAAAACCTTGGTGAAGGTTGCCTCATTTGTATAAAATAGTTCTTAATTGGGTGAGTGATCTTTCAAGTGTAGGTTGTTGAGGGTTAATTAGAATAGTTGTAAAACTCCTTGGCTCAACCAAAGTGTGTTTGGGGTGAGGAAGGAGTGAGCCTTCACTTGTACATCTTGGTTAGCATCGCCATCAATTGAAGAGGCTATTGGATTGATATTTGGTTTGCATTTCTTATCTTTTCTCTTTAATTAAGTTTTCTTTATTGTGCTTAAATTTGATATATCTTTGTGCATCATTGTGAAATTGTTTGTACTCATTGGGTTGCACCGGGAACTTACAATTGGTATCAGAGCTTGGTCTCTTTTGATCAAGCTTAACCGCTTAGAGTAAAGATCATGGCAACCATAAAAGTTTCTTTTTTAGAAGGGCAATCTATTGATAGACCACCTATGTTTAATGGTTCTCATTTTAGCATGTGGAAACAAAGAATGATGATTTTCTTACAATCCGTTTATATTGAATTGTGGTATGTGGTAGAAGATGGTCCTTATGAAGCTAGAATAGTTGACTCTATCACCAATTTGAGTAGATTAAAGACTAGACAAGAATTGAATGAAAAAGACAAGAGATACCTTTCTTTGAATGCCAAGGCCATGTGTATATTGTACAATGCATTAGATGTAAATGAATCTAGTAGGATTAAAGGTTGTAAATCAGCTAAAGATATTTGGGATAAATTGTGTGTATTTTATGAAGGTAACCAAGATATTAAAAAACAAAAGAAATCTTTGCTTGTTTCTCAATATGAATTTTTCAAAATGCATCCTCTTGAAAATGTTGATAAGATGTGTAGTAGATTTTGTGACATTATTGAAGATCTTAAATTGCTTGGAAAAGAATATTCTTTGGGTGAGAAAAATAGAAAGATTTTGAATGCCTTACCAAAAGAATGGGAAAACAAAATAAATGCTATAGAAGAGGCAAAGGATTTAAATTCTATGTCCATTGAATCTCTTGTGGATACCCTAACCTCTTATGAATTAAAGCTGAAATTCAAAGTGCAAGAGGAAGAAAATGCAAAAATGTATAAGAGAGGCGTAGCTTTTAAAGCATCTCAAGTGGGGGATAACCCATCCTTCATGGGTAATGAAATCATGGAAGTGCACAATGATATAACTCCTCACATCAAAAGTTTCAAGAAGATCTTCAACAAGAGATGCTCAAGAGGAGATTGCAAAATTACATGGGATGAATGCAATTCAAAAAGAGAAAAAGAAGAGTTGGCCCAAATGGCACTAATGGCCGTTGGAGAAGATGAGGTAAGTTCTTATCACTCTTCTTGTGATGAAGATAATGAAGATGATGATGTGAAAATTCTTATGATTAAAATGCATAAAAGTTTGAGAAAATCCTATGCTAAAAATAAAGATTTGAAAACAAAAATAAATGATTTGTTGGAAGAAAACTCCAAACTGTTTCAAGAAAACAAATGTTTGAGAATGGAAAATGATGATTTAAAAAATCAAAAAAGTGTTTTTGATTGCAAAAATAATTTGAAAAGGAAGTTAGAAGAGAAAACAAAGTTTTATGAAAAAATGTTGGAGGAACAAAATGTGTTAAAGAAAAGAATTAATGACTTGAACGAGTTTCTCCAAAATGAAAAACAAAAGTTTTCTCAAACAAAAGAAAGCAAATCTTTTCAAGGCACAAATAAGTTTGCTATGATAAGAAGTAAGAAAATTAGTTGCATTAAATCCACCTATGTGCAAAATACTTCTATCATGTGTAACTTTTGTTGTAAATTTGGACATATGCAAAATGATTGCTATGTAAAGAAAAATATGAGAAAAGGCATGAAATTCATGTGGATTGCTAGATCATGTCGTATTAACTCCCAAGGACCCTATAAAGAAAGGGTACCAAATGAAATTTCTCATATTTAGGTACATCATGAAGATTTGATCCAAGTAGTGCTATATGGTTGTAAGTACATTTGAAAATTTTGATATTCAATATGGTCTTGATTTGAAAAATAAAGGGGGAGTTTGTTTTTTGTGATTGATGCCAAAAGGGGGAGTAGGATCTATTGAAATTTCTTTGTATGTTGGCACTTTCTAAGGGGGAGCTTTATTTGGACTTATTTGATAAAAGAAATCTTCATTTTGTTTGTCATCATCAAAAAGGGTTATTGTTCAAGAAAATCTGCTAGTGTGGTTTAGGCTGGCCTGGCATGGGCGGCTTCAATATGCATGTAAACTACAAGATTTAGCATTTAAGGAACCAGAAATTGCTCAAGAATGAGAAGAATGTCATGTAGGAGTGGAGAAGGGGTGTAGAATAAGATTCAAGTGGAACTACTGTGAGAACTCATGTTTTTATTTCTAAAATAATTATTTTTATGATTATTTACATTAATGTTAGTTACTTAAACTATCGCTACAAGAATTTCTTTTAAGTTTTTCGCTTTCTTGCGCGCGAATTGGAAGTTCGCACGTTTCGCGTCAAAATGGCTAAGCCAAAATTTAAGATTTATTCTAGACCACTAAGAGTGAATAATTATAGTGTTAAAGGAATAACATTAGAGGTTTAGTGCACAAGTGAAACAAACCCGAAAGAAAACAGATACGAAACGCTAGCACGCGAATACTATTCATAGTTGACTTTTGCACAAAAATTTTAACCACAAAACCCTCAAGCTTCACCAAGAAGCTTCATTCTTCAGCCACACTCTCTCTTCTCACCTCCATAGCCAGCTGAACCTCCAAGGGAAAAGAAGGAAAGAAACCTCTTCTTGTGTTGCTCAAATCTTGCTTCCATTTCTTGCACAAATCATCACCCAATTCCTAAACTACTTGGAGAGCTACTCTAGCTTGGTGAAAGGCTTAATCTTGCAGTTTTCTTGGGAGATTTTTGGCCCAAAATTTCTGGTTTCAAACAAGGCTAGAGGTATATACATCTACTCATCCAATCCCTCCATTTGATTCAAGATTTATAGTTGTTTATGCAAGGGTTTGAACCCTACACATGGATTAGGCAAGAGGACTTGAGGAATTTATTTTTCTTGCTCTTAAATGTTAGGCAAGCGGTCTTGTGGTGACCTCTAGTTAGTGGTCTTGAGGTGTAAATGTTTGATTATGATTGTTATGTGTTTAGATGAGTTGATTGTGGATAGAAATGAAGGAAAGATGAAGGAAAAATTGCGCATGGATGATGGCCGAATCTGTCCTGTTTTGCCGTGCCTTTATTTCAAATTTTTGATAGTCAAATGACTGTAAAACTGATGCATATATGCTGTATATGGTGTGTAGAAAGTCTCTACCAAAAATTATTTGAATTTGTTGAGCAAAACTTGAAATTTCGAAATGTGAATAAACCTGGAAAATGTGTTCTAGCAGCTTGAACAGTGTCTCTTTGATCAAACATATCTCTTTGTACAGATGTCAAAATTGAGTGCCATTTGTGGCATTTGAAACTAGACATTTTTGGCTTTCCAATGGTATAAAATGCACTTTCTAGTTCGAAATGAGTGAGCCGTAGTGAGTCAGCAAAGTTACTGCCCTGTTCAAATGGCCTATCCGAGAGAAAGGTAGAAGCTGCATTTGTGGCTCTATTTTCTCTCATGTATGAATCGATTTTGAAAATGATTTGTTCTGATAAAATGTATCCTTATGAATCTAGTTTCCAATTCCACCAACCATTCACAATTCCAAGTTGTATTGAGTGAGATATGGTCCAATTTCCAAACTGCAACAGAACTGGAAAACCCTTCTTTTTGCTGGACAACTGGTTTAGTTGTTTGTGAGATGTTTTATTTTGAAATTTTGATGTCAACCAACTATCAATTGCTTATGAAATGTTTCTTGGACCTTGGTTTCACAAATGAACCAAAATGGGACTGATTTCATGATGCAAAGTGTTTAAAAAGGAAAAGAAAACAAGAAGACAGATTTGCTTTGGGAATTTCTTGAAATTTGGTAGTTTTGTTAACAACCTTCCCGTATGATTTTTTACATGAAATTTGATAGATGAATAGTCCTCCTATGGAAGTTGAATTGTACCAAATTTGGTGTTATTCTAAGACCATTTTGATACCCAAATGATGTTCCAAAGTTTACTTTCAAATCTAGACAATTCACTGTTTAGTAGTGAAAATTTACCAATTTTGAGCTACTATATCTTGACGCTCAAAACTTTAAATTTAGTTCCATTTGTTGTGTTTGAAAACTTTATTGAAATTTATATTGTGTTACAAATTTCAGAAGCTAGTTCACGTTTTGTGAATTTTACCAAATTTCCAAAGTTTGCCAAAAAAAACATGATCGAAACTGTCTTGTATGCTCAAGTCAGCCACTTTGAACTGAAATTTGAATGTCTTCCGTTTAGAATCTTGGAAAAGTATCTCTAGGAACTTTTAGTACTTTGAACCAAAATTCCAACGGTATAAAGTTTTCCAATTTTGGACCTACTGAGTGCAAGTTCTGATTTTTCTAAATTTGACGTGCAACACTAAAATTTTCCGACTCGATAGGAATGAGTTTTTTGAAACTCTTCCCTATCCTTTCAGATTAATTGACTGTTTTAAACTTGATTTCATGAAGGAAATCAGTTTTACTTGTGTTATTAAACCCCACTTTTGAGTCTCAATTTACAAGTAATTAAGGCTCTCTTCCATGATATTTTCTTAGTATTGTACAAGTGTACAATCTTTCTTGTTAACAAGGGATTTATAAGTAATAGTGTGTGACAGTCAATTATTATTTGCTCAGGCCCCCAATGGGACCTTGAAGAGGAACTCGAAGCGGACGTCTAAAAGTTGTTTGAGCACTTACTCCCTATTTTTATTGGTGAGTGTCAAGTGCATGATTTGTTGCAATTATGTGAATTGCTTTTTATGGACTGAATGGTTTATGACTGTTGAGTCGAGTGTGTACTTTATCGCACTCGTTCTCTTTTAACTGATTGAACAATTGAATTGAACTACTTGTAACTAAATTGTAACTGAACTGCTTGCATGTTGTTAGAGTGAATCTCCTCGACTTATACCTAAACTGCTTGCATGTCGTTAGAGTAAATCTCCTCGACTTATAACTGAACTGTGGGGACGCCCAAATCTCAATTGGTTGACCTTGCGACTCGAGCCAGCAAGGGCTTGGTAGAGGAGCTTGGTGAACCATGAGATAACTGTAAGCTTGATCTATTGAGAGATCTTGCTTGGCCTACTCGCATAGTAATGCCTTTTATTGATGTTCGGGCCCGGTGCAGTGTATGGTGGACGAAATTGATGTTAAGTGGAATTTTACAGACTTAAATGCCGTCCCAGTTGACGGAGTGTTATTGCGGGAAGGTATTTAATTGAGGTTTGGCGAAACAAGTGGAACTTAGCTTCTGAGAGCTCCTATATCCTCATTGAATGTGTTTAATTGAAAATTTGTGAATTGTTTGAATGTTATAGCTTTAATTCTTACTTAAATGCCATTGCTACTTGAACTATGTGTGTTGCATATTTTCTTGGCCTTACGAGTATCCGCTCACCCCGTTAGATTTGTTTTCCTTAACAGGAGTTGACCTGGAAGGGGATTATGGAAAAACCTACTTGATGGCTCTTTTGGTTAGAATTTTGAAATGTTTTGTCTAGACATCTTTTGGGAAGTTGTATATTTTGGAAAATGGATGTATTTTGAACTTGTGATGTAAGATTGAATATTTATGTATGGAAGCGACTTCTCTTTCTTACTTTGTCTTGTCTTATTAGTTATTATTGGCAATAAGTTTGAACTGAAATTGTACTGAATCCTAGCGAGAGGTGGGCAGGCGTCTCGCGGATACCCTTCGGTTCGCCTTAGGGAAAAGTGAGGGCGTCACAGTTGGTATCAGAGCACTAGGTTAGAGATCTATCTGAGAGATATATTAGAGACCATATTTCTAAGAATAGGAATGAGATACCTTAGTTATATCCTGAGTAATATTTGTGCGAGTTAGTGACTGATGTGTGCACGGACGGCGATGTAGATGGCGGCCTTGACTCAAGGCTTCCATAGAAATATTGAAGGCTTGGAAGGAGACAATCAAATTATCTACACCATGATCCAATCCCATGAAGAATCAAGTGGGCCTCCAAGTGAGTTGGCCGAATAAGGCCTTAGGCCTTAGCATTTATTAGAGTTGGATTAGTTTGTTTTAGTAGAACATGGGTCGGCCCATCTTGACCCCAAGATGGTCGAATTTCCTTTTCTTGTTTCCTTAGGTTTTTAATAACCCTTAGTTGTTTCCTTAGGTTTTTAGTAACCCTTAGTTGTTTCCTTAGTTTTTTAGTAACCCTTAGGCTATAAAAGGGCTTGCTTTGTAAGGTTTTGAGGGAGACGTTTTATCAATAAAGTTTGATTATTTTTCGATTCTTCTTAATAAGAGAGATTTGAGCCTTTTACTTGCTTTGGCAAGGGTTATTGAGTAATCTTGCGTCTGGTCGCTGATTGTTCTACCGACCTATCCACTGAGTATTCACCTACCATTGGAGTTGTCGTCCTACCACCTTAATCAAATCGTGTCGTCCATTTTAATTCTAGGCTCCGCAATCCAAGCGTTGGACTATCTCGCTAGATCCTTGGGCAAACGTGCTACGTGTTTCGAAACGAGTTGATCGAGAACCGTATCAGTTGGCTTCAGAGCTTAGGTGGAGGTATCTTTCATTATATCCTTGTTTTTCATAGTTGTGTCGTAGGATTTTGTGTGTTTTATCCGCTGCCTATTTACAAAAAAATGATAGCATCTTTGTTCTTGTGTCGCTTAGTTATCAAAAAAAAAAAAAAAATCTGCTCGGATAGTTCTTGTCCTTGGTCCGCGACTCACTTGTTGTGAGGAGTCGCTAGTTGCTTGCAAAGTTGTCCGTCACCTTGTTCATTGTTTAGTATCCAAGCTGGCTGTAGTTGTGCACAACTGTGGAGTCCAAAAAAAATTCTGTTGTAAGCGAATCCAAACCTGTCTTGGTCATTAGCCGTTGCTTGAGTGAGAAACACGTGAGTTGGCGACTAGGGTTTGTCTTGGCAGCTAGGGTTTGCTAAGTGCGGCTAGGGTTTCGTTTGTCTTGTTTCCAAATCATGAGTTTCCAAATCTTGATCAAACTCCAAGTTTCCTAATCTTGATTGGGTTCCAAATCTTGAGTTTCCAATTCTTGGTTGGTTTCCAAACCTTGATTGGCTTCCAAATCATGAGATTCCAAATCTTGATTGGCTTCCAAAATCTTTAGTTTCCAATTCTTGGTTGGTTTCCAAATCTTGGTTGGCTTCCAAATCTTGAGTTTCTTATTCTTGATTGGCTTCCAAGACCCCAACCGACCTGGACACCGTTGCCTTGTTGTCTATTCCGTTGTTCCAAATCTGTCCAAGTTTGTTAGTTGGTCATCCAAGTTGTTTCTACTTGTTTTCAAATCTGACTTTGGTTTAAACTTGTTGGTATTTGTGGATCTTGTGAGAACCTACAAGAATCTAGGGTTTCTTGAAGTTCTTGATACCAATCTTGAAGTTCTTGATAATTACCTTAGAAGTTCTTGAAGGATCTTGAAGTTCTTGAAGGTGTCTTGTGCGATTGAATTGGCCGAACATAAATCTGGAAAAATAATCCATTCGATCAAAGTTTTGTGTTGTGTTTGTTTGTTACAAGTCCAAAAAAAGGGGGGGGGGAACAAAAAGAAACGAAAAAAAAGAAGGGAGAAGGAAGAATCGGTTGGCAAAACAAAACAAGAGAAAAAAAAAGAGGAAGGCAACCGAATTGGGGGAAGGAAATTCTGATTTGCGCAATCCTTCTTGGAGGGAATTTGGAAGTTTCTAAAAGTTTTTACAAGAAGGAAAGGGATTTTTCCAAAAAAAGGTTTCCTAAACCAATCAGATTTGCGCAATCCTTCTTGGAGGGAATTTGGAAGTTTCTAAAAGTTGTTTCAAGAAGAAAAAATTTTCTAAAAGGTTTCCAAAAACTAACTTGTTTCCAAATTCAATTAGGAAACTAGTGGATAGCTTGGATAACTCTCCTTTTTCCACTTTACCAAGACCATTTGAATTAGGAAACTAGGGATTTTCTTATTTCTTTTTTCCATTTTCGCGCATTCCAAATCTGTCTGCCTTAGAAAATTGCCAAAACCTTACACCATCATGTCCAAATTGTTTCCAAATTGTGTCCTTGTTCTTGGTTACTCTTGTGCGACGTTTGGTGAACAATTGTTGGACTTTGTGCGGCATTTCTCAACTACCCAATCCGACAGGTCATGTAATCATGCCTAGGGGAGTTGCCCCTTACACATACAACCAAGAATTCTTGGAGAATGAGTCTCTCAAGAGGGGGGTTCCAAGCGGCCTACTCCCAAGCACTCTAATTCCATGGAATCTAGTTCACAACATGAGTTTTGTTCACTCCGGAAGGAAATGGAACGTTACCGTACTTCGTGTGTATATAAAAGGTATAAATGAGATTGTGATGAGTATGAGAAGGAGCAAAGAAGTTTGCGCAGAGCATCTAAATTGAGGTCAACCTCAAACAAACGAGATTCATCTAAGAAGTGTCTTGACAATCCAGACAAGGAGTTTGAGAATTCTCGAGTTGAGTCAAAGATTCGTGAAGCAAAGGATGCATTCCGAGGTTAGACTAAAGCATTGATTGATTCTATGATGGAAAGACTTAGCCAAGTGTTGGGTTCCCACTTGGAGTAACTTAATCATGTGTCAACCGGTGGTAATAAAGGGAAAATTCATCCTAGTCCCTCATTGATTGAAGAGCCAAATATGAATGAGTTGCAACCGAGCCATGAACATGAATTAGACAATGAAAATCAAACCTCATGTACGATGAGTGAGCAATGGCCTAAGAAGAATGGAGTGGGAAAAGGCAAGAATAATTTGGCCTTAGCGCAGAGTAAAGAGGAGGGGTTGACCATGTTTACAAAGGCTAAAAGTGTAACATGTGTTTTGTTTAGTATCTCCTCGTTTGTGCAGATTAAACAAAGTCAAGTAGAGTTGGTCATGGCATGTTCCATCCCGAAGTCACTTGGACACTTTGCGAGTTTCCATAGAGTTCGTCTTCTAAGAGCTAAATTTCTTTGGTCTCAATTCATGGAACCATGTCAACTCAAACCTATCCACACCATTAGGGGATTGATTCGAGCTCATCTTAAAAGGGAAATTCCAGATTCTACTGCTTGTCCTCTACCTATGGTTCATTCCTCGTCTTTGCCTTATTTTAAGCATGTTACTAGCACTAACTCTTGTTACTCTCATATAGGTGTTGATGAGAAGTGTAAAGGACTAGCACTAGAATCTCAAGTTGAATCAACTGGTAGAAGGAATATTGAAGTATCACAGGGAGTTTTCTCATTTAAATCTTGTTCTGCACCTTCTTACCATTTAGTTAATAATGTCCCATTAGTTCTTTACCCGATTTCTGAATTGTTTCAAGTTGAAAACTATTTTGCTTTTGTAGATTGTAACGCTGTTCAAAATTTTCCAACTATGATTAAAGACTTGCAACCCAATTTCGTGCTTATTCCTACTAAAAGTGGTGCACGTTCGTGCTTCATCACATGTCCACAAGCTAGCCACCATGAGCTGACTTTACCAACTCCACCTTGCGCAAATTCATGCGATTCGTATGGAGTGCGCTTCACTTCATTGCTGCCACTTATGTCAGGTGAGAATATGACAATCCATGGCAGAAAACTGATTAGAGAGCTTTGGATTGCCACCTGAAATTTTCACGAGCCTTACACAAGCTCTTTCCTATCTTGGCGCATGTCCCTGTTTAAGAGCCTCATGACGCTGACCAAATGGCATTTAATTTGACTCGTGACCTTTCATTTGATCCCAACGTGGTTGATCGCCAAGCGCACTGTCAATTTGAGGGGTCATACTACTAACTCTTGTTAGTATCATTCATCTCCATCCAGATTTGAGGACAAATCCTTCTCAAGAGAAAGGGACTGATATGTGCACAGACGGCGAAGTGGATGGCGGCTTGACTCAAGGTTTCCATAGAAATATTGAAGGCTTGAAAGGAGACAATCAAGTTATCTACACTATGATCCAAACCTAAGGTTTTAGTAACCCTTAGTTGTTTCTTTAGTTTTTAAGTAACCCTTAACCTATAAAAGGGCTTGCTTTGTAAGGTTTTGAGGGAGATGTTTTATGAATAAAGTTTGATTATTTTCTGATTCTTCTTAATGAGAGAGATGCGAGCCTTTTACTTGCTTTGGCAAGGGTTATTGAGCAATCTTGCATCTGGTTTCTGATTGTTCTACCGACCTATCCACTGGAGTATTCACCTACCATTGGAGTCATCGTCCTACCACCTTAATCAAATCGTGTCGTCCGTTTTGATTCTAAGCTCCGCAATCCAAGCGTTGAACTATCTCGCTAGATCCTTGGGCAAACGTGCTACGTGTCTCGAAACGAGTTGATCGAGGACCATATCAGTGACTCTAAGTTTCTAACTCGGAAATTATGGTTGTTTTGTAGGGATGGAGAATGGATATAGGGAGCCTGCTGCTAATGGTAATAGTCAGACTAATGGCCACGTGGAGCTCCTTAGGTCTATTTACTATAGAGCACAGGGTGGAGGAGCTTGTGTACGTTACTCGTCTTCTTCTAGGTTTTCTCGATGTATCTGTAGGCCGACATACACTTATCCGAATAATCTCGTGTTTGCTCTTGATGATGAGCATCGCCAGTTGGTGAATGCCAACATAGCTCTACTTCAAGAGGTGGAGGAGCTGCGCATTATGGTGAATGCTCAGAGTGCTAGGGTTGCTGAGTTAGAGGGGATCGTAGGGGAGAGATGGCTAGGACTGAGGCCGTCCGTGATGACCTTCAGAGAGTTAGGGCTCGACTTACTAGGATAGGCGAGGAGGTCCGGGATCGGGCGGCCGCTGGGATCCTAGCAGACACTACCATGCTAATTAACGAGGTGGTAGACGTTGTTCAGAGTCCGGCTCAGGAGGAGGACCCTCAAGAGGAGATTCTATCTAATAGCCCTATTGTGGACTAGACCTAGAGTGCTAGACTTGTGACTTTTGTAGTTAGAAACAGCTAGGATGATGCTGATGCTAAAGCCATTGTATTTTGCTTGACTGTGTGGCCTACTTTTGAGGCACTTGGCTCTACTTTAGTCGTACATGACTAAAAGTACTTTTATGCCACCTGTGTGTTATATTTTTGTAATACTCCATGACTTACTAATTGTATGGATTTTAAAGTGCTAATATATGTAAATTATTGTTATTTTAAATATTTTCATGAGTGGTTCTTATATTAAGTATTTTCTAGCGTAATTACTTTTATTTCTTGACAAGGCATACCTAGAATTATGGACGGACGAAAGAGTGGTCGAGATCATGGGCGAGGGACTAGGCAACCCCAAGCTCACGGGGACGATCAGGGATAAACAACTGGGCCGACCCAGGAACAAGAGAATCTAGAGGGTAACCAAGTGGCTACTGCCATTAATAAGATGACTGATATTCTTGAACAGTTAGCTGAGAGACAGGGTCCAGGGTCACTTAACCAACTTGGGGCCTAGAATAAAGGGGAAGATAGAGCTTGGAGAGGTTTCTGAAATTTAACCCGTCTAAATTCACTAGAGAATCTGATCCCAAGGTAGTGGAGAATTAGTTGGAGAGAATGACTAACATATTCGCTGCTTTAGATTATACCAAAGATAGGCAAGTGAATTTTGCTGCTTTTCGAAAATTGTCCCACGTGCTTGGTGGGATATGATAAGAGGAAAGTGGGAGAGAACCCAAACCCCTTGGAATTGGAAAAATTTCACGAGGGAATTTAATGACAAATTTCTTCCACCTCTGATCCAAGAGAAGCGAGAGGACTAGTTCATCAAGTTAAGACAAGGAACTCTTAGTGTAGCCGAGTATGAAGGGAAGTTTACTAAGTTTTGTAAGTACGCTCTCGAATTGGTGATTAATGAGCAAAAAAAAATAAGACGTTTTGTACAAGGGATTAATGTGGAGATTCAGGAGGGTTTGGCTACACCCAAATTTCTACATTTACTGAAGATTTGGAGAAAGCACAGAGATTGAAAGTGCAAGAATGCAAGAATGCAAGTTAGGGACTTTCACTCTAAGAAAAGGAATATTTCTAGTTATACCTCTGGTCAGGCTAGTAAAAGTGTCTTGCCTTCCAAGATGGGAAGGGGAATGAGAGGAATAAGGACCGCAAGAGCTTCAAAGGGAGCTTTATCCAGAAGAGGTCATAGTGGGCCTTTCAAGCGAGAGGAGTGCCTTCTAGTGGTCCGGCCGTAACCCTTCAAGTCAGCTGTGGTTACTGTGGCAAACCAAATCACTCGAAAAATGATTATTGGAAAAAGTTGGGAAAGTGTTTGTTCTATGGTAGTGCCGAGTACCAACTCATGAATTGTCTAAATAGGAGGTAGCATTCAAAAGTCAGAAAATTCAACCTTTAAGCAGACTAGTGCTGAAGGGAGTCGACCAAAGGTACCTGTTAGGGTTTACGCATTGGACTACTAACAAATCCTCGATGCTATTGAGATGGTCCAAGGTACGATCTTTATTTTTCACCGTTTAGGTAAGGTTTTAATTGATCCGGGTGCAACACATTCTTTTGTAAATCTTAATTTTATGAGTGAAATAGATTTGAAACCAATTAAGTTACCTTATGATTTGAAAGTTAGAACGCCTACTGGGGATCAAAGTTTAATCACTAAATTGATATATAAAGATTGTGAGATCTGGGTTGGTGAACAAAAATTACTGACCGATCTGATGGATTTAGCGATTAGGAAGTATGATGTGATCCTAAGAATGGACTGGTTAGCCGGCTACAATGCTCAGTTGAATTGTAAGACAAAAACGGTAGAGTTGTGCATACCAGGAGAAGCAACCCTGAAATTGGACGTAAGGGGTAGACTAGATGATATCTCAGGAATTCGATCTTGGAAAATTTTAAGTAAGGGATGTGACGACTCGCAAATTTCTTATATTTTTCTCAAACAATGCCTTTTTATTTAGAAATTATTCATTTATTATAGCCCTACTACCCAATCGTTCCACAATCAGTGCAAATGAACATGAAAGTAAAGGTTTTCACTTTTCGTTTTCAAGTTGGAGCGAGTTAGGGTTTTCACGTTTTCCCGTAGTATGATTTTTCGGTACGGAGTGAGGATCAACTTTGGTGCTTAAGAGTGACTTTTGGATGAGGAAATATTATATGATTTGAAGTGATAATAATAAGTTAGTGATTAGGAAGTAAAAACCCTAGTATACGCGATTTAAGAAAAATCGGTTCGAATCGACGGGTACCGTTTGTTACCGGGTAAACACACCACTTGACCCATACTTTATTACCTTAATCTTCTCATTTTATTTCAGCTAATTAACCCTCAAAATATCTGATACATCAGCCACAATTGTTGACTTTAAATACCAAGAGAGAGAAGGGAAAAAATGAATGGAATTGGTGGCGACAAGTGGCGGTATTTCATTGGATGGTTGACTAACTAATTTACACCATATTTATCACCAAAAAACCAACCTATTCCCTCCATTATTTCTGCATATCAGCCGTGAGTTGAGGGAGGAAAAACAAGAGAAGAGGAAACTTCAATCAATCTTGGTTTGAGCTTGAATGAGTGAAAACAAGAAAAACTAAACCGATTAAACAATAGTTTGAGAGCTTGGGAAGCCTAAGGAACCAGAAATTTCAAGAGGAGGTGAAGTATTACTCTTGCAAGCTTTATTTGTTGAGATATTTGCTGTCTATACTTGCAATATGGATGATATATGTTGTATCTAAGCTTATATAAGTGGTTGTAGTGATGATTGGATCAAGAAATAAAGAAAGTTTCATTGAATCCCAAATTTTTAGATTTCTAGAAAATATGACTTTCATTCTGTCCGGTTTTAGTGCTCCATGTTAGAGGCCGAATTAGGCTTAGTATAAAACATAACAATTGTAGAGAATGACATTTTATGGTTGTCTACAAAATTTTAGCTCAATCGGAGTAACACAGCCTCTGAAAAGACCAAAATACCCTTATTATTTTAGGATGTTTCCAGTGTTCCGTTTTAATCAATTCATCCAGTTTATCATGTTTATTCACTATGATCCGTTTGGATTTAGCCATTTTTCAAAACATAAAAGTTTTAGTACTCTGTCTTAGCTTTTCAACGCCACCAAGAACACCTTAAACGGACCTTGGTAGACTGAGATATGGCCATTTGAATGCAGTACGGTTAAATAGCCGATTAGTTGGAATTAGGTTATGTGAATTGGGAATTTGATTAGGTTACACTGGAAATTGGACTAAGTGATCTCACAAACATTGGAGCCCTATGTCTTAGCTTCGAAATGGTATAAGTTGTACCTCAATCCGATAAGCGTAGCCTCGAATGTGCCCATTCCGCAAAAATCCGTCGAAACTGTCTTTTGTAAACTTCATTTCCGCACTTGATATTATCTTAATTTTTGTTCTTGTATTATCTTGAGCCTATGGAGTGGCTATTGAAATGAAATTTTGTTATGGATAACCTTGGGTTTGATTGAGTAAAAGGATGAAACCATAAATGGCTGGAAAATAGGAAAATACAAAGGGCATGCTGCCCAAATTTTCGCTCGAGGACTAAGTTTCTATTTGAACTGGTATACTTATGTTTGGTCTATGAAACCCTAGTTATTTTTTTCCACGGGTCCAAATGTTCTCGTTTCACTTTAAAATCTTTTGTACGATCTACTCAATAATTGTCGAGTTTCTTTGATCGCACCTAATTGTTATGCTAGATTATCTGTAATATTCTTTCTCGTTTAATTTAGGTTTTCTCGGTGACTGAGGATAATATCCGGAAGGATATTTGACCCGTTGTTTTTCGTACATAGGTGAGTGTTTCTTGTTTGTTATATTCTCCATGACTTCATGACTTGTTGTTGTTGTTTGATGATGTGTTAAGTGTTTTCAAGGATTTCTAAAACGAATTTTCTAGGCGAGCGTGTACTTTATCGCGCTCGACCTAAATGAAATGTGAAATTTTAAATGATTTATCGATTGAAACATTAGTTGCGCATGATGGAAGCCTTTTAGCTGAATTGGGTCCTGCCCTTCGTTACCAATCGACTCGAGCCAGAAGCGGACTCGGTCGGGCGATATGGTGACCCTGGGTGAATTTGGTATACTCGAGTATTACCTTGTAGTCCGGCCACATCCAGATGGGTGGAGTCTGACCAACGTCCAGATGGGTGGAGTCTGACCAACGTCCAGATGGGTGGAGTCCGGTCAATGTCCGGAAGGGGATGAATGAACGAACGCAGGCACGAGGGTTTTACTCCTCAAAAAGGAAATTTTCAAATAATTGGAGGAATAAGGGAAAATGTCAGGGGAACGAACGAACGAATAGCTCCATGTGAGCCCGTATCCTTTTAATGAATGTGTTACTATCGCTTTCCATTGAAAAAAATTTCTTGGATATCGATACTCCATGTTTAACGTATTGAATTAACTACCTGACTATGTGTTCGGAACCTCACTGATCTTTTAGCTCACCCCTTTAGTTTTGTTTTTCCTAACAAGGGACGGCGAGCAGGATGAGAGCATAGATTAGCCTAGTCTAGTTCTTTTGTTTTTTTTGTAATGGTTCTCGCCCTAGTGTTTGGCACGGGCTGGACATATGAAGGATTGAGAACCATTGTATATTCGATCTTTATACTCCCTTTTGGGATGGCAATGTATATAAGTTCCGCTTGAAGTTTGGATCGCTGCCCTATTTATTCTTGTGATTTATTCCGATTTTAATTGAGGACTGTTGTGAGCGACTGAGTCCCGACGAGAGTTGGGCAGGCGACCTGCCGAACCATGATGTACGCCCTAGGGGGAGGTGGGGCCGTCACAGGTGGTATCAGAGCTTAGGCTTCAGATCTCTATAGTGTATCCTAGGCTTGAAGTTTAGGATGCCGGACTGTGGGATTCGATTTCACTTGAAAGTTAAGCGATTGAGGGATAAAACCTATAGCTGCTTCGCGTGGTCTCGGCGCGGAGTGACCCTGGATTAAGTGGTGAATAAGTATGAGGGACTAAGTGAAACTATAAATTGCAAATGTTATAGGCATTAAATCTTTCTCATGGTATCTGAGGACCATAGATAGGTATGTCAGGTAGGAATTCTTATTGTAGATAGTTTACTATTGAGACTGCAGCTCGAGATGTGAATTATCTTATTTCGGATTCTCGTGCCTGAGTACTCTAGAGTTATGGCGCTGCTAAGTACTTGAGACTTGCATTTTGGGAACATGAACAGGCTATGTCTGACTAGAATGAGCACAAGAGGTCAGGGACATCTAGTTTGGATAGTAAGTGACGTGAGAGACCGGACGGGCTGATACTGGAACGACTTCACCTTTTTCTTTTGATTTACCTGTATATTGTTACTACATGACGTTAGTATACCTATGTGTACATGGTTATCTGTCCAATTTGATATGTATTTGTGTATTTGCTTATCCGTCTTCTTGATATGGCGTGTTAAGTGCGTATATGTTTATTTGTGTATTTGAAATGCAAGAATTCATTACTGTAGTCAATTTACTGTGTTTATTTACTAAATTATCTTTTGGGGAAAAAAGAAAAGAAAAGAGAGAGGGAAAACATATATATGGACGGGAGATGTAGTCGTGGACGTGGAACTAGGCAAGCTCAAGAACCGAGAGAAGAAAGAGAAACAGTGGCCGAGAAAAAAAACAGGGACTGAGGGTTGAGGCTGGAGATCAAATGGCGATGGCGATGCAACAAATGACAAATATCCCGGCACGACTGGTAGATCAACAAGGTCAAATGCCAGTGAATCAACCCCGAAATCCTGAGATCGGAGAGAATAAGGCTCTTGAGAGGTTCCAAAAGTTTCTACCTCCGAAATTTCAAGGAGGGTCTGATCCGGATATAGCTGAGCAGTGGATGGAGGCAATGATTAATATCTTCGCGGCTTTGAATCACACGGAGCAAAGACATGTAAATTTTGCTGTATTTCAATTCGAAGGACCAGCCCGTGCGTGGTGGAATGTAATTAAGGCCAAGTGGGAAAGAGAACTGACGGTATGGACATGGGCGAATTTTGTAAGGAAATTTAACGAAAAGTATCTCCCACCTTTCGTCCAAGAAAGGAGAGAGGACGAATTTATTGGGTTGCGTAAGGGAACCCTAAGTGTGGCCGAATACGAGACCAAATTTACTAGACTATCTAAATTCGCTTCCGAATTGGTGGTTACGGAGCGACGGAAAATACAACGATTCATACAAGGACTAAATTTCGAAATCCAGGAGGCATTAGCGGCAGTTCAAGTTAATATGTTTACAGAGCCTCTTGAGAAGGCCCAAAGAATTGAGGATGTGAAAGCCCAAGTAAAAAACTTTCAAACGCGGAAAAGAGATACATCCAGCAGCATACCTGAGGAATCTGAAGAAAAGATAATGCTCTCCAAAGTGCAAAAAATGAACCATTCACCCCGCCTACCTTAGACATTAAGAGTATTAGATGAAAGGTCTACGAAAGGGAGTCAGATCGGATCAAATGACATTTCTCGAGAAGATCCAACAGTAGCTCCTCGATTGGCCTGTGGATACTGTAGAAAGGCAAATCATACTGAGAATGATTGCTGGCGGAAAGGGGGAAAATGTTTAATTTGTAGGAGTAGCAATCATCAACTTAGCAATTGCCCGAAGAAACAGCCACGAGAGGGTAGTACTCAACAAGTGGAAGGAACCAAACTGAAATAAACTCATGAAAGAGGAAACCGAACAAAAGTATCGACACATGCCATAGATCAGCACCAAGTTCTGAGGGGTCCTCCGAGGCGACGGAAGGTATGAATTTCAAGGTCGAAATTCTTTTAAGGGGGGGAGAGTGTGAGAACTCGCAAATTACTTATATTTTTCTCAAAAAATGCCTTTTTATTTAGAAATTATTCGTTTATTATACCTCTACTACCCAATCGTTCCACAATAAGTGAAAATGAACATGAAAGTAAAGGTTTTCACTTTTCATTTTCAAGTTGGAGCGAGTTAGGGTTTTCACGTTTTCCCGTAATATGATTTTTCGGTACGGAGTGAGGATCAAATTTGGTGCTTAAGAGTGACTTTTGGATGAGGAAATATTATATGATTTGAAGTGATAATAATAAATTAGTGATTAGGAAGTAAAAACCCTAGTATACGCGATTTAAGAAAAATCAGTTCAAACCGACGGGTACCGTTTGTTACCGGGTAAACACACCACTTGATCCATACTTTATTACCTTAATCTTCTCATTTTATTTCAGCTAATTAACCCTCAAAATATCTGATACATTAGCCACAATTGTTAACTTTAAATACCAAGAGAGAGAAGGGAAAAATGAATGGAATTGGTGGCGACAAGTGGCGGTATTTCATTGGATGGTTGACTAACTAATTTACACCATATTTATCACCAAAAAATCAACCTATTTCCTCCATTATTTCTGCATATCAGCCCTGAGTTGAGGGAGGAAAAACAAGAGAAGATGTGTTATTCTTTATTTTGATGATCACAAAGCACTTTGAAATGTTTATCTAATTCCCTTAAAAAATAAGTGTTTTTGCTTTTTTGAGAATCAGATACAATGATGTCAAGGAAAGAAAACCAACCAAATGAAGAAGCAAAAACAGGTCACTCATGTCGGACGTCCTAAAGGAAGATGTCGGACGTCCGAAAGGATAAAGAACATCAAGAAGGAAGCTCTGTCGGACGCTCATAAAGAAGCATCGGACGTCCAGAAGGATCGGACGCACGCCTCGGACGCACATCAACCGCGTCGGACGTCCGAAAAATTCCAAGAAGATTTGCCAACTCTCTGCCAACGATCGGACGCTGTGCTGTCAGACGATAAAAACGCATCGGACGTCCGAACTACAACTTGGCTATTTTCGGACGATAGGTTAGGACAATGATTTGGTCGTCGGACGTCCGACAGCCCCAACGGCTGGCTGACTCTTCATCTACCTACTATCCGTTGGAAGCATTATTGAAGCCCACTTTTGGTCTCCTTTAAATACAAACGATTCTGAACCAGTGGTAGACTTTTGCACACTTTGTTTATAAGATCTCAAGAGATATTTTAGCTAGAAAATAGTCTCCAAGACAAGATTTGTTCTCCAAGTGGTGTGAATTTCTTGTGAGCATTTCTCTTGTGGTTGAAAGTTTCATTAGTGTAGCTTTGTTGAGGGTTATCTGAGTGATTGTAAAACATCTTAGTTTGATTAAGTGAGGCTTAGGGCAAGGAGGAAGTGCTCCCTCCATTGTACATCTAGTTGATCATCTTTCATCAAAGAGAAGTTGCTCAACCTTGTGATTGGTCTTCAAGTTTGAGGAAAGCTTGGTAGACAATCGGTTTGATATTCTATCTTACTTTTTGTTTAATAAAATTCTCATTGCTTATCTATACTTATTTTTCTGATCAACATTGCTCTCTTCTTCTAATCTACTTGGTTGATCATTACTAGAAAAGAAGGTAAATTTTTATTAAAGAAAAAGTGCACAAATTTGATTAAGATTTTAATCAACCTAATTCACCCCCCCTCTTAGGTTGTCTTTGGGTCTTACAATTGGTATCAGAGCTTGGTCTCCTAGAGATTAAGTTCAAGCGGCTTGGAGTAAAGATGACAACCAGTCATGCTATGTTTGTTGAGGGGCAATCTGTTACTAGGCCTCCCATGTTTAGTGGCTCCAATTATGTTTGCTGGAAAGAATGGATGATTATCTTTTTGCAATCTATTGATATTGAGCTATGGTTTATTGTGAGTGAAGCACCGCATGAAGCTAACTTTCTTGATGCAGATACAGGTTTGCTTCGGCCAAAAACGAGAGTTGAAATGAATGCTCAAGATAGGACTAATCTCACATTGAATGCCAAAGTCATGAATGTTCTTTATAGTGCCTTAGATTCAAGTGAATCAATTAGAGTAAAAGGCTGTAAATCGGCCAAAGAAATATGGGATAAGCTAAGAGAAATCCATGAGGGTGGTGACAGCGTGAGAGAACAGAAAAAGGCTATCTTGGTCACAAAGTATGAATCATTTAAAATTGAACCTCTTGAGGATATTGACAAAATATATTGCAGGTTCAATGACTTGATCAAAAATCTCGAGGTGTTGGGCAAAGAGTACACCATGGGAGAGAAGAACAGGAAAATTCTCAATGCATTGGGCAAAGAATGGGAAAATAAAGTGACTGTAATAGAGGAGGCTAAAGATTTAAATTCTGTGCCTATTGAATCTCTCATTAACTCACTAACCTCTTATGAGTTGAAGTTGAAATCTAAAGTGCAGGAGGAAGAGGATGCTAGAGCAAAGAGAAACATTGCTTTAAAGACTACTCAAGGTGAAGATAATCCAGCTCACTTGGATGATGAAGACTCGGATGGTGATGATAATGATCTTGCTCTCATCACAAGAGGTTTCAAGAGAATCTTGAATAAAAGAAAGTTTAGAAGGGGGGGACCTAGCAATCAATTTCAAAATTATTCATCAAATGCAAGGAACAAAGGAAAACAAGAATTCAACAAAAAGCAAGTGGACAAATGCTATGAATGTGGACAGTCTGGACACTATGCAAACGAATGCCCCATGAAGAAAATGAAAGATGGAAAAGCTGATCGAAAGCCAAGATTCAACAACTTCCAGATTACTTGGAATGAATGCAACTCCGAAGGGGAAGTTGAAGAAGAAGAAGAATCAGCTCAAATGGCCTTCATGGCTATTGGAGATAATGAGGTAACTTCCATACACTCTCAATATGAAAGTAATGATGAAGAAGATGATGATCTTGAATCATTTGTTGAAAAACTGCATAATGCCTTGAAGGAATCTTATGATAAAAACAAGCAGCTAAAAGAGAAAATTGCTTTTCTCATTCATGAAAATGTAAGTCTTCTTCAACAAAATAAACAACTAAAGACTGACAATGAATGTCTTGTAAGAGCCGGATTTGATGTTCAAAATGAGCTTGATAGAAAGACAAGTATTTGTGAAATGCTGAAGGAAAGACATGGTGATTTGAAGAAAGGAATGGAGAACTTGGATGAGACTTTGAAAGCAAGAAAGCAAGATTTTCTCAAAAAGAACATGTCATCTACCTTTCTTACTGCTCATCAAAGAACATTAGCACACAACAAAAATGCACATGATTTCACAACATATAGAAGAAGTGGATTGAGATATGTCAAACCATTACATGTTAAGGACTCTTCTATTTTGTGTAGTTTTTGTTGTCAAAGTGGGCATTTGAAAGGAGATTGTTATGTTAAAAGAAATCTGAACAAAGGAGGGAAATGCATGTGGGTAGTTAGACACAATGCTAATATATGTAGATGATCTCTTTATGGTGTAAATATATGTAGATGATATTATTTTTGGTGCTACTAATAAGTATCTATGCAAGGATTTTTCCACCATTATGCAAAGTGAATTTGAATTGAGTATGATGGGAGAATTAAATTTCTTCCTTGGACTTCAAATACATCAAGCCATAGAGGGCATTTTCATAAATCAAGCAAAATATACCAAGGAATTGCTGAAAAGGTTTGGCATGGAGGACTCAAAGCAAGTTAGAACTCCAATGTGCACTTCTACAAAACTTGACAAAGATGAAGAAGGTAATCATGTGGATGAAAAGCACTATAAAGGTATGATCGGAAGCCTACTCTATTTAACCGCAAGTAGACCTGATATTATGTTTGCTGTTTTCTTGTGTGCTAGATTTCAATCTTGTCCAAAAGAATCACATTTGAATGCTGTTAAAAGGATTTTTAGGTATTTGAAAAGTACATTAGACTATGGTCTTTGGTATGCTAGATCTAGTGAGTTTGCACTATATGGATATTCGGATGCTGTTTTTGGAGGTTGTCGTGTGGATAGAAAGAGTACTAGTGGAACTTGTCACTTTCTTGGTAATTGCTTAGTCTCTTGGTTTAGCAAGAAACAAAATGCAATCTCTTTGTCTACAACCGAAGCGGAGTATATTGCCGCTACTGCATGTTGTACTCAACTTTTATGGATGAAGCATACCTTGAATGATTTTGGATTGTCATATGACTGCATGCCTATATTCTGTGATAATACTAGTGTTATCAATTTGACCAAAAATCCAATTCAACATTCTAGGACAAAGCATATAGATATAAAACACCACTTTATTCACGATCTTGTTCAAAAATGTGAAGTATGTGTAAATTATGTTTGTTCTAAAGATCAAATTGCTGATATTTTTACAAAAGCTTTGTCATTAGATCAATTCATTCATCTAAGATCAAAATTAGGGATAATCGAAAAATCATCTTAAAAATTTTTCTGTTCAAACCTTTCGGACGTCCTAAAGCAGATGAACGGACGTCCGATGATGTTCTTCAGCCAGTTTTCCAGAAAACATCTGTTCGGACGTAACCGTCGGACGCATGACTACGTTCGGCCGTCCGACAGTGCAACGGTTCACTTTTTAAAGTAACTTCCCTCCTCATTTGCTTCAGAACTCTTTTCTTCTCGTCTCACTCATACGGAAACCCCTATTCTTCTCACACTCAATTCGTGCTTTTCTGATGCACTCATTCCAAAATTGACTCAACCAAAAAACTCTCATGATCGTTGCGAGTTCGTGTTTCGGATCTTTTCACCAAATCTCATCACATTTTGAAAGTTCCCAAATCTCCCTCAAAACCCTACTTTCTCATAACTGCTCTGCTCAATCATCTTCAAGGCTTCTTTAACCCAAAATTCTTGTGTGATTCACTCCCATACCTCTGTGTGCATCATTCGCATCTTACATCTCACACATTTCATACAATGGTGAATCTAAGAGGAGGAAAAGTTCCTGCCGGACGCAAGCACACACTCAGGGATGAAGATGTGGAGTCTCCTAGGGTCGTAAGATCATCCAAACGCTTCAAAAGGGGAGCAGTAAAGACTCAACCTTCCCGACCTTCCGCTCAGCTTGAATCCGGACAAGGAACTTCATCTCAACAGCCTTCCCAATCAATCACCGTCTTCACATTCTTTGATGCTGATGCCAAAGAAAAACATTCTCTGATAACCCAGAAAGGTTTCATTCCTGAACGAACCATTAATCCTTCTGAATTTCGCAAGATTGGTTTAGAGTCAATTCTTAATCTTTTTGAATTCCAGAAATGGTCACATATCATTTCCATGCCTAATGTTTATTACCCTGAAATGCTGTATCAATTCTTTGTCAATCTTAGGAAAGGCACTGATCACACTGAAATTATGTCCAGGATAAATGGGGTAGATTTAGTGTTTGATCCTGATGTTGTGAATGCGGTTTTAAACACTACTATTAAACGTGGATGTAAAAGTAAAATTGCAAATTTCTTTTCTTATGAAGAGCATCCCACTGCTGATAATCATTTTGATGGTGCTAAGATGTTGTCCTATTTTAAAAGGAAGTTTTCTGCCCCTTCTGATGCAAAACTAAATGATCTTGCTCCTGTGAATCTTATTACTTTCTCAATCATTTCAAATTTGCTTGTACCTACTGATGGTCATAGGACAGATGCAAATAAGATGGAACTGTATCTTTTTTCTGTTTTCGAGAAAAATTCGCATTGACTTTGACTTTGTCATGTGCAAATTTTTACTTCGCTATGTCACTAATTCTCGCAAAAAACTGTCCTATGGAAAATTTCTTCAGAAAATTTTTGAGTTTTACAAAGTACCCATTTTTGGTATTTATACCAAAGAAACATCTTCTTCTGCCTTTACTAAGGCCTATTTTGAGCGCAAAAATCTTATCCTTGTGGATAATATGTGGGCTTATAAGGGGGACACATCTAATGAACCTAGATCTAAGGTTGCACATGATCCACTTCACACTCCATCCTCTGTTCCACTGACCTCCATTCATCCTAGGAAGACTGCCACTAAGGCATCTTCTTCTTCAAATTCCGAGGTGGTTGAGCTCTTTCGAGACCTTAAGCAATATGTTCTGCTTCTTGAACATGGTCTCATGCTCACCTTGTCATCCCAACAACAAGCTGACTTCCTAGATAAAAAGAGTCTTCTTTTTCCCCCACCAGTGGTTGAGGAAGTCCCTCCTGGCAAGGAGCCACGCTCCAATGATCCAAGTTCATCCGCCCCTATTCGCTCTATGAGTCCTGCTCCTATAGACCTTACCTCCACTCCCGTGGCACCACATGATCCTTCCACATCTGATAAAGGCAAGAAACCAGTGGATGAAGTTGCTGAAGATGATGAAGACACTGAGGAGGAGGATCTCTCTCAGTATCAGCTTACTCGAAGGACGCCTGGATCCTCTTAGCTTATCATTTAGGATCACCAGTCCTATTAGGATCATTTGCATTCTGGTTAACTGTTTTTATTTGCTGAATGATAGATGGTTGTAGCAGACTCTTTTGTTTCTGTGATTTTGATGGTAGATTTTGTTTCGCTCAAAACTGGATATGTAATTGTAATATGTGTGATGTTCGTAAGCTATTTTGTTATGGATGTTTAGTTCTTTTTCATGATGGATGTTTTTTTTTTTTTTTGGATGTTACTAGTTCTTGCATTGTCTCTCTACCTTTTGACTTTTGTGATGACAAAAAGGGGGAGAGATAAGATATGAAGAGATATTTGAAGAGAATTTGATGTGATGAATTGGTTGCTGGTTGTTTAAAATGTTAAGATATGAAGAGATATTTGAAGAGAATTTGATGTGATGAATTGGTTGCTGGTTGTTTAAAATGTTGTTTGCTTAACTATTGTTGAATGATTAAATAAATTTGTGGTGCAGCCAAGTGAGGGGGAGTTTGTTTCAATTTTTTTTGTTCTACGTTGACTAAGTAAGGGGGAGTTTCTGCCTATTGAGAAATAGGGAGTCTATTTGTAATCAAATTCCATTTCAAACCATTGTTTTGTCATCAACAAAAAGGGGGAGAATATTATTCTTGATTTTGATGATCATAAAGCACTTTGAAATGTTTATCTAATTCTCTTCAAAAATAAGTGTTTTTGCTTTTTAGAGAATCAGATACAATGATGTCAAGGAAAGAAAACCAACCAAATGAAGAAGCAAAAACAGGTCACTCATGTCGGACGTCCTAAAGGAAGATGTCGGACGTTCGAAAGGATAAAGAACATCAAGAAGAAAGCTTTGTTGGACGCTCATAAGGAAGCATCGGACGTCCGGAAGGATCGGACGCACGCCTCGGACGCACATCAACCGCGTCGGACGTCCGAAAAATTCTAAGAAGACTTGCCAACTCTCTGCCAGCGATCGGACGCTGTGCTGTCGGACGATAAAAACGAATCGGACGTCCGAACTACAACTTGGCTGTTTTCGGACGATAGGTTTGGACAATGATTTGGTCGTCGGACGTCCGACAGCCCCAACGGCTAGCTGACTCTTCATCTGCCTACTATCCGTTGGAAGCATTATTGAAACCCACTTTTGGTCTCCTTTAAATACAAACAATTCTGAACCAGTGGTAGACTTTTACACACTTTCTTTACGAGATTTCAAGAGATATTTTAGCTAGAAAATAGTCTCCGAGACAAGATTTGTTCTCCAAGTGGTGTGAATTTCTTGTGAGCATTTCTCTTGTGGTTGAAAGTTTCATTAGTGTAGCTTTGTTGAGGGTTATCTGAGTGATTGTAAAACTTCTTAGTTTGACTAAGTGAGGCTTAGGGCAAAGAGAAAATACTCCCTCCATTGTACATCTAGTTGATCATCTTTCATCAAAGAGAAGTTGCTCAACCTTGTGATTGGTCTTCAAGTTTGAGGAAAGCTTGGTAGACAATCGGTTTGATATTCTATCTTACTTTTTGTTTAATAAAATCTCATTGCTTATCTATACTTGTTTTTCTGATCAACATTGCTCTCTTCTTCTAATCTACTTGGTTGATCATTACTAGAAAAGAAGGTAAATTTTTATTAAAGAAAAAGTGCATAAATTTGATTAAGATTTTAATCAACCTAATTCACCCCCATCTTAGGTTGTCTTTGGGCCTTACAAGAGGAAACTTCAATCAATCTTGCTTTGAGCTTGAATGAGGGAAAACAAGAAAAACTAAACCGATTAATCAATAGTTTGAGAGTTTGGGAAGCTTAAGGAACCAGAAATTTCAAGAGGAGGTGAAGTATTACTCTAGCAAGCTTCCTTTGTTGAGGTATTTGTTGCCTATACTTGCTATATGAATGATATATGTTATATCTAAACTTATATAAGTGGTTGTACTGATGATTGGAGCAAGAAATAAAGAAAGTTTCATTGAATCCCAAATTTTCAGATTTCTGGAAAAGATGACTTCCATTCTGTCCGGTTTTAGTGCTCCATGCTAGAGGCCGAATTAGGCTTAGTATAAAACATGAAAGTTGTAGAGAATGACATTTTATGGTGGTCTACAAAATTTCAGCTCAATTGGAGCAACACAACCTATAAAAAGACCAAAATACCCTCACTATTTTAGGATGTTTCCAGTGTTCCGTTTTAGTAAGTTCATCCAATTTATCATGTTTATTAACCATGATCCGTTCGGATTTATCCATTTTCCAAAACACAAAAGTTTTAGTACTCTGTCTTAGCTTTTCAACGCCACCAAGAACACCTTAAACGGACCTTGGTAGACTGAGATATGGCCATTTGAATGCAGTACGGTTAAATAGCCGATTAGTTGGAATTAGGTTATGTGAATTGGGAATTTGATTAGGTTACACTGGAAATTGGACTAAGTGATCTTCACAAACATTGGAGCCCTGTGTCTTAGCTTCGAAATGGTATAAGTTGTACCTCAATCCGATAAGCGTAGCCTCGAATATGCCCATTCCGTAAAAACCTGTCGAAACTGTCTTTTGTAAACTTCATTTCCGCACTTGATATTATCTTAATTTTTGTTCTAGTATTGTCTTGAGCCTATGGAGTGGCTATTGAAATGAAATTTTGTTATGGATAACCTTGGGTATGATTGAGTAAAAGGATGAAACCATAAATGGCTGGAAAATAGGAAAATACAAAGGGCATGCTGCCCAAATTTTCGCTCGAGGACTAAGTTTCTATTTGAACTGGTATACATATGTTTGGTCTATGAAACCCTAGTTATTTTTTTCCACGGGTTCAAATGTCCTCGTTTCACTTTAAAGTCTTTTGTACGATCTACTCAATAATTATCGAGTTTCCTTTATTGCACCTAATTGTTGTGCTAGATGATCGGTAATATTCTTTCTCTTTAGGTTTTCTCGATGACTGAGGATAATATCCGGAAGGATATTTTACCCGTCGTTTTTTGTACATAGGTGAGTGTCTCTTGTTTGTTATATTCTCCATGACTTCATGACTTGTTGTTATTGTTCGATGATGTGTTAAGTGTTTTCAAGGATTTCTAAAACGAATTTTCTAGGCGAACGTGTACTTTATCGCGCTCGACCTAAATGAAATGTGAAATTTTCAATGATTTATCGATTGAAACATTAGTTGGGCATGATGTAAGCCTTTTGGCTGAATTGGGTCCTGCCCTTCGTTACCAAACGACTCGAGCCAGAAGCGGACTCGGTCGGGCGATATGGTGACCCTGGGTGAATTTGGTATACTCGAGTCAATTTCGTTACCATTAGTTTTTGTAGTCAATTTACTGTCTTTATTTACTAAATTATCTTTTGGGGAAAAAAGAAAAGAAAAGAGAGAGGGAAAACATATATATGGACGGGAGACGTAGTCGTGGACGTGGAGCTTGGCAAACTCAAGAACCGAGAGAAGAAAGAGAAACAGTGGCCGAGCAAGAACAGGGACCGAGGGTTGAGGCTGGAGATCAAATGGCGACGACGATGCAACAAATGACAAATATCCTAGCACGACTGGTAGATCAACAAGGTCAAATGCCAGTGAATCAACCCCGGAATCCTGAGATCGGAGAGGATAAGGCTTGTAGACACCAAATTTTTGATTTTTTTTTTAACTTTATTTGTTCAATTAATAACTTGATTTGTTTCAATTTTAGGGTTTTTATTTTTATTTTATTTTATTCTAGTTTATTTTATTTTATTTTATTTTTTTGGTCTTCATATTAAATTTCAAAAAAAAAAAAGAAAAAGAAAAGAAAAATTGACAAGTGAAAATTTGCATGTGGGACAAGTGTCCCTTCTTGTTTTTTAACAACACATCACTTAGGTGGCAAGGGAGAGACACTTGGGAGGTTTTAAGATTTTTTTGGAAAAAGGAAAAAAAGGGGGTCGGCTGAGAAAACAAAATGTGAGAAAGAGCTACGGAGGCGGAGGGGCTAAAGGAAGGAAAAAACAAAAGGAAACGGCTTGGGGGAAAAAACAGAGCAAGGAGGAGCAAGAGGAAAACATCTGCGGGAAATTGAAAAATCTGGAGGAGGGGCGGCGCAATAAGAAAGAGAAAGGTTGAAGCTACGGGCAAAAGTTACGGAAAGCAAAAGAAAAACAGGGAGAAGGTTGAGAACCAAGAAAAAAGAAAAAACAAAGAAGGGGGCTGAGGATAGAAGACGGGCGGCGCAACAAAAAGAGAGAAAAACAGAGGAGGCCACGGATGAGAGGAAAACAGAAAAAGAAGGGAGGTTTTCAACGACAGCAAAACGGAGGCGAGGAAGAAGCTGAGAGAGGGTGGAGCGACCAGAGAAAAAGAAAGGCAAGGGAAAAATTTCGTCTAGGGCAACCGGCATCAGAAGGAAAAGAGAAACGAGAAAGCTCTCGGCTATGAAGGAGAATTGAAAGGGCTTTGGTAAACGAAAAAGGAACAGAAAAACAGAGGAAGCACGAAGGGAGGCAGTGAACTGCAAAACAAAAAGAAAACAAATAGGGGAAGGGTCTGCGCAAGAAAAGAGAACGCAGGGCCGCATCTTGAGAACTGAGGAAGGAAACCAGAGATGAGGGTTTCAGCAAGAGCAGAGAGAAATCTGGAAATTGGAGGGGTTTTCATTCGGAGGATTCAAACGAAAGCTATAGCAAGGAAAGGTCATAGCTACTGCCACCACCGGAATTGTTCATCGACCACCTCCAGTGCAGCCACCATCCAGGTGCAATTCAGCTTTAGAAACCGAGGGAAAGCACTGTAAGTATTCTTTTCCTTTTCTTTAAACTTCACTCGTCTTAATGTGGAGATAGCATGTCTGCCGCGATGTTGTTTTGTTGCAATTGTCAGTGATTGCTCATGATTTTTTGAATACGCATACTGTATGTGTTAATTGGAATGTTTGCTGTGTTTTTGGCTAAATTTTGGGGCTAAAATAACTTCCAATTGAGCAAAGAACTGGCGGGGTTTTTAATGCCCACTAGTTGTTCGATGAAATGCCTAGTTCGAAGTTCCACTTGAAAACAATTCATCTGCATTTTAACAAGTGAGAAAAATGGATATTCAGCGGATTTTCTTAAGGCAGAATGGACAGTTTTGAGTGATTTGGATATGCTTGTGTTTGCCCCCTGTCTGTCTTTCTATTTCTTATTCTTCCTTATATGAATCCGAGCTTCATCTTGAATTGGAGTGAGAGGGAACTTGTGCGAGCTCTGTTGTGTTTTTTTTCTGCTAGTTTTGAGGCCAGCAGCGGCCTCTTTTGAGCAGGAAATTGTTGGAATTCGAATGCTCCCAACCCGTTTGAGAAAACGCCCAGCTGAAATTTCCCTTTGAATGATGTTTTTGCTATGAAGACGAACTGGGTCGGGGATATATTTATGAATTTTCAATTTGACCCCTGACCTTTGGTGAAATCACATTAAAGCCTGCATAACTTTTAGATTTTGTTCAATTAAGTCATGACTTAAACATAAGTTGACCCATGGACTTTACTTTTCTTTAATTTCTACCCCAAAGTCTTCACAATTCATCCAATTAAGTCCCTATTTTGTTGTGATTGAACCCAATTTCCCCCCCTTGTTCTGATATGGCCCAAAATCTGGAAAATTAAACTAATTTTGCCCTTTTTAAGTTTAATCCTCTGTTTGCATATTTTATGTGATTTTGTAAGAGAGATTAATTCTTGATAGTGAGTCATAATTGTGACTTAATAATTTTGTTGATTTGTTTGTCTTGTTGGGCTTAGTGAAATAAGTGATAAGAGGTTTTTTTTTTTTTTGTTTGTGCTACTTGGAACTGGGTTTCGTTTCCTTTTATTTGGGTTTGTCCAGGCTAAAGGTTTAAAGCCCATCAATTTGTTGGTTTATGTTTTGGGTCAAAGTAAAATGACCCATTCCTTTTTTGCTTTGGGATTTTCGTTTGGGCCAAGTGATTTTGGCCCAAACAAATAAGAAAATGGCCCACTGGCCTGACCCGTTAGCGACCAGAAAATGATTTTGCAAATCAGTCTCTGAATTTCCCCTTGACTGTACTGTGGCCCTGGATATTTTCAACTTCTTTCAATTCGGTCCTTACTTTAATTGCAAATAAGTCCTTGAACTTTATTTTTTCTTTAAATTTGGCCCCAAAATTTTGTCAATCTTTGCAATCAAGTCCTTTCTTCTTTTGACTTCTTAAATGTGGGTTGTTGACATGATTTAATTGATTCAAATTCATGTTTATTTTTTATCCTTTGTGATTATTTGCCAAATAAATTGGTACCTTGACCATTTCTTTTATTTTGGAGGATAAATAAGTTGATTTCACTCCATTAGAGCTTCGTTTCAAGGGAGGTATAATTTCTTTTATCTTTTTGTGTCTCTCCTATATGAACCAACGTGCTACGTGAGAAATACATGTCTACTTTGCTTTCTTAGCCTTTCCTTAATTTCTTTTATTTATGTCATTTACTTTTGTTTTTTATTTAAGTTATTCTTTATGGGGTATGTGTACACCTCTTGGCTTGTAATAGATAGGGTTTGGAGGAGCATTCGATGAAGAGCTGTTGAAGACTTGTGCCTAGCTAGCAAATGTAATAGTTAGGGCCTTAATCACCTTATGTGTCTTGCATGTCTATGTGCTATATGTTTAATCGTTTTCTTAGGTTTTGGCATTTAGATATGCATGCTAAGTGTTATGTGCTATGTGATTGACATGTCTACTCGCTTTCCATATCCCTGAATGAATGTGATGGATGAATGTACGTTTCCACTAGTCCAACGCTAGTCGGAATTCATAGAATGGGCTAGTCCAACGCTAGACCCTTAGGGATTTCCCCTCGTTAGTACATGTTTGCATGTTTCACTTCATTTCATGCATTTTTCTTAGTTTTATCATTTTGCATGCCCCTCGAACCCCTTTTCCCTCCATTTTAGGATTTTTGCATTTCATGCTAGTTAGGGTTCATTTGCCTGAAGAGTCCCCTTTTGATAAGGGAAACGAGCGAGTGTGGCTACTCGATAGCCTTAGCACGCTAGTTTTGCTTTCTAATCAAAGGGAAAATCGAAGTCGAAAAAGTTAGGAGTCATTCCCATACCCGACCTGATGCATTCCTTTAGGTTCATTCATTCTCATTTTATCACTTATTCATTTTTCAATTCACTTTTCCTTTCCTTATTGTTCATTTTGATTTCTACTTCACAAAAGTGCACTTAATTACACCTATATGCACTTATCACTATATTTCATACACTTGCACACAAACACTTGGATTTTTCATACAATTTCACACATGCACCTTTTCATACACTGGCACACAAACACTTGGATTTTTCATACAATTTCACACGTGCACCTTTTTATACACTTGCACACTTGTACTTTAGCCATCATTTGCATTAATCGACCTCTATAAGGTTTTCCTTTATTGGCCGCCACAATTCATGTGGTTGGGACCAAAAACCTTACAAGAGACATTTTAGAATTTAGGTTTGCATTTTTTCTTTTCTTTTCTTTTGCATTCATGTAGTGCATCCAAATGTAATAAATTCTTTGGTTAAAACAAGAAAAACTTTGATTAAATCACGCAACTAGCCTTGGCTAGGTCGAAGGGGTGCCTTGGATTTTTATCCTTGCCTTCCCCTTCGTCAAATGTGACTCCCGAACATTTTTCGTTGGTTTACGTGGACTAGGAGTCGTTTAAAAGGGGTTTCTTACTACTTTTTCCTATTTTTCCTTTAAAAAACTCATTTTTTAGGTGACTTGGTACACCTTAACTCATTACCAAGTGGCGACTCCAATTTTATTATTCCAAAAACTCTTTTTAAACTACAATTTTGGGTCAAATCGTCGCATTCTCAAACCCCCATTTAGGCCCACTTTTCTTTTAAATCACAATTCATTTTTTCAATCACAAAAAATACATTTTTTCAAACCATTTATTTATTTCATCAAAAAATGGGGCGCGACAGTTGGCGACTCCACTGGGGACATTCGAGAGTCCAAGCAAATTTGATTTAATCAACCTTTTTCTTCTTTTAACCATTTTCATATATCACATTTGGGTGTTTTAGGATTGCATTTTTCCTTTTTAGGATTTTTTTTGCATTTCGCGCGTATTGAATTACTCCCTCACTCACGCATGTATGATTGGTTGATTGGATGTATGTTTACTTGTTTATCTCGCGCTTGCATTGCATTTGGGGGGGGTGTGTGTCACCTTTAGAGCCTCGCATGGTTCTCAACCCCTTCCCTCAAAATAGGGAACACTTCATACGTGCACGTTTACTTATTGTTATCCCATTTTATTTTATTTTTCGTGGGCGCTATCCCACACCGCCTTGTAGGATTAGGATTGATTGCCTTGGGTAGGCGGATGGTGTGCACTGTGACAGCCCCACTTTCCCCTAAGGCGAACCAAAGGGGTTGGCGGACTGCCTGCCCAGCTCTCGCCAGGACTACGGATCAGATTAGCGCGATCTAATACTTTTCGGGTCATACAACCGCGTGAAAACCAGTCGAACCCACAAAATAAGAAAAAACAAAGTCGGAGTCGGCCATGAAGAGGAACCGACACGTCAAAACCCAACCAAACGTCAAGCAAATATTTACATCTCACAAGTTAGCATATACTTCCCAAAAGGGGCATACCAAAGTGATTCAAAAGTGGATACATGTACGGTTTGCCAAATCCAAAAGAGAAACGGACCAAAAGTACATTTAGGGTTTTAATACATGAGCTATACAAAAGATATGTCTAACTAGCTCAAGTCGGCAACCGATTATCAAATCCAGTCCAAAAGTATTTATTTTCCTGTAAGGAAAACAAAAGGAACAGAACGGGGTGAGCTTGCGCTCAATGAGGTACCAAACAGATAGCAATAAAGTCATGGCATTTCACATTTAACAAATCAGATACACATGTCAGATGTAAAGCAAAGGAACTAATGATTCAAATCAGAAGGATACGGGTGGCTCTCAGGAGCCAAATTTCCAGCGCAGTACTTGATCCAAACCGGTTGACTCTCCGTCAACGTATATAGAACCAAAACGTCCGTAGACCCCTCTTTACACCGAATTCCGTCCACCAAACACCCCTTTACCGGGCCCGCTCACCGTAACCGAACAGAAATGGTAATACTCGAGTATACCGGAATCAAGGGTCTCAATACCCAAAAATCCCCGAACAGACTACCGTGGTTCGTTATCTAATCGTCCAGGCCCTTGCCGGCCCGACTCGAATAACTTAGCCACAGGATTGAGCTCATAGGTCATAGAAATCCGAACAGATGCAGACACAGATAACAGATTCAAATTTTGCATAATAAATTGGCATATGAACAGACTAGAGAACGAGTGTTATAAAGTACACCCCCGTCTCGAACAAATAAACAGATTGCAGAGCAGAAATCAAGTTAAACAGCAATGGAGGGGAGTGGTACACTCACCGGCTCAACTTCAAAAGTTTTCACTTCAGATTGGCCTTAATCGCCAAGAAACCCTAAAATAATCAAAATAAACCAATTGAAGGTTTTACTTCCAGAATCGAGTAAACAGAATGCACATGTGAGGCTCGACTACTAGTCGTATGCCTCGCCAAATAATTACTAATGCAAGGGTGCAAAACATGATTTTCTTGGAAACGAAAAGGTAGCATGAAGACCTAGGCGCAAACAACCCAAAAGCCTTTCATTCTACCAAAAGGCAAATCCAACTTAAAGGAATCAAACGGCCTAGAAAATCGGGCAGCACTTCCCCTAAATTTCTTACTTTTCCCAGCCATTAAGGCTTCACTATATCCTCAAATCAGTCCCAACATTTCACACAAGAGTCACCTTATTTCCCAAAAGCCGTTCACTAGGCTCAAAGCAGTACAAGTACAAAAGTTAGCTAGGAAACAACCGAAATGAAAGCAAGCCCTAAAAGAGACTCGATAACGAGTCATATAGCAATGCTAAACACAACCCCAATAGGGTTTCATATGCATAAATGAGCATAATAGCAAACCAGAAATTAGAAAATGGCCTTAGTCTTGGCCCCAAATAGAAAACTGTTTTGCCCTTATTATGCGGTAATGGTGTAAAATTCTCTACGGTTATTGGATGGGGGTGCAAGATACACCGTTTCGAAGCTATGAAACAGAGCTACAATAATGTAGAAGGCCACTCAATCCAGTTCCTAACACAACTAGGTCAAATATGCCAAATACTAACCCAGAATTCCCAAAACAGGTTTGCAAAACACAGAAAACTGTAATCGGTATATCTCAGTCCATACAAGTCCAAATACCGAAATTCCAAAGGCATAAGTTAGCTAAGACATCCAGTTACATTTCATCAGAAGACACCAACTTCAAAATCCAAACCAATTCCAGTGAAAATAGACAATTACTATCGCAGTTCGCACATTCTGTTCACCCAGAACAGCAACAGTAAAAACGGCATAACTCACTCTACACTACTCCAAATGCCCTGAAATTTTGTAGGCACTTCAAACTCATCAATACCTACAACTTTCATGTTTTGAGCAAAGTCCAATTCGGCCTCTATCTATGACCTAAAATTTCGGACAGAATGTTCAACCAAGAACCCTAATTTTCCAGAAATTCTTCCAAATTCAAAATTGATTGCATTTTCCTATCATATGCACCTACTAGAGCCAAAGCCCCTTATTACCAACCATCAAAAACAACCACACCATCAAGATCATATGAAACCAGAAAATTCCTCAAAAAATAAAAAAACTCAACCAAATCACTTCAAACCAAGAAATAATCCACAATTTCTAGCACAATAGCCACCATTAGGCATAAAATAAGCATCATTAGATATAAGGAAGTAGTAAAACATCACTTACCTAAGAACAAGAGATGTAGAGAGGTTGGCCACCTTAGAGGTTCAAACAAACTTCACTACAACCCTTACTAGCACTAGAAGAAAGGTTTTTATGGAGTAGAATCTACTCTAGGCTTTTGTTTGTGGGAGATTGAAGCAAATGGAGCTTGAAAGTTGAAGAAATGCACTTCCTTCTTGAGCTAGGGAGATCCGGCCACCAAGAGAAGAAAATGGTGATTTTTGTGCATTTTTTTGATATTTAATCCTTTGGTCAAAAAAGTCAAGAAAGTGAATAGTAATTCTTAAAGTCCAACCAATGAGAATGTGACACTTGTCACCTCATTAAATGCATTCCTATCCTTTCTTTCTTCTCTCACATCAATCATTTCACACACTCTACTTGTCTATTAACACCCGATAAATTTTACACAGTATCCGGAATTTAACCTAATTGGCCGAATTTTTCCGAACTTTTTGCACTAGTGGGTCCCACGTCCAATATATATTCTTAATTTTTTAAGAAATCACTAATGTTAGAAAAATCATCTAAAAACTATAATTGCTCATAAAATCCACCAAGAAAATATTTCTAAGCCAGAAAATGCAGAAAACATGCAATTAAGGAAACTAAAACCCTAGGAAAAGATTAGGGTTTCTACGGGTTCTCACACTCTCTCCCCCTTAAAAGAATTTCGTCCTCGAAATTCCTTATCATTGATTACTCCGGGATTAAATTGAGAACTATACTTAGCTGACAGATCGGTCACAAGTACAAAAGAACTCACGAAAAGCTTTTCCCTTTCTAGGGCTTCGTCCAAATATTTATATCTTAATCAAGGTCGATCACGCTTAACCACACCCAAACAAACCACACGAAGTTCCATAAAATCGCCTTTCTAGTTTCACCAAATCCTTTCTAACCTAGGCCCTCACATCTTTCGTATCCGGGCGCAAGAATCCCATCTAAGATAATTCACAACTCGAGCCGGCCGGTCCCAAGAGTAAACCATCCTTATTAAAGATTCCTACCCGACATACATACCTAGCTTCCTCGAGTCCCATGATAATGATTCGTACACTTATCACATGCCCGGTTCATAACTTACGCTCAAACGAGCACTTAAACATATTCATGAAATTAGGACCACAACACCACTTGGCCCAGTCTCACTCCGCGCAGAGACCACGCGAAGTGGCTCTGATACCACTTGTGACAGCCCCACTTTCCCCTAAGGCGAACCAAAGGGGTTGGCGGACTGCCTGCCCAGCTCTCGCCAGGACTACGGATCAGATTAGCGCGATCTAATACTTTTCGGGTCATACAACCGCGTGAAAACCAGTCGAACCCACAAAATAAGAAAAAACAAAGTCGGAGTCGGCCATGAAGAGGAACCGACACGTCAAAACCCAACCAAACGTCAAGCAAATATTTACATCTCACAAGTTAGCATATACTTCCCAAAAGGGGCATACCAAAGTGATTCAAAAGTGGATACATGTACGGTTTGCCAAATCCAAAAGAGAAACGGACCAAAAGTACATTTAGGGTTTTAATACATGAGCTATACAAAAGATATGTCTAACTAGCTCAAGTCGGCAACCGATTATCAAATCCAGTCCAAAAGTATTTATTTTCCTGTAAGGAAAACAAAAGGAACAGAACGGGGTGAGCTTGCGCTCAATGAGGTACCAAACAGATAGCAATAAAGTCATGGCATTTCACATTTAACAAATCAGATACACATGTCAGATGTAAAGCAAAGGAACTAATGATTCAAATCAGAAGGATACGGGTGGCTCTCAGGAGCCAAATTTCCAGCGCAGTACTTGATCCAAACCGGTTGACTCTCCGTCAACGTATATAGAACCAAAACGTCCGTAGACCCCTCTTTACACCGAATTCCGTCCACCAAACACCCCTTTACCGGGCCCGCTCACCGTAACCGAACAGAAATGGTAATACTCGAGTATACCGGAATCAAGGGTCTCAATACCCAAAAATCCCCGAACAGACTACCGTGGTTCGTTATCTAATCGTCCAGGCCCTTGCCGGCCCGACTCGAATAACTTAGCCACAGGATTGAGCTCATAGGTCATAGAAATCCGAACAGATGCAGACACAGATAACAGATTCAAATTTTGCATAATAAATTGGCATATGAACAGACTAGAGAACGAGTGTTATAAAGTACACCCCCGTCTCGAACAAATAAACAGATTGCAGAGCAGAAATCAAGTTAAACAGCAATGGAGGGGAGTGGTACACTCACCGGCTCAACTTCAAAAGTTTTCACTTCAGATTGGCCTTAATCGCCAAGAAACCCTAAAATAATCAAAATAAACCAATTGAAGGTTTTACTTCCAGAATCGAGTAAACAGAATGCACATGTGAGGCTCGACTACTAGTCGTATGCCTCGCCAAATAATTACTAATGCAAGGGTGCAAAACATGATTTTCTTGGAAACGAAAAGGTAGCATGAAGACCTAGGCGCAAACAACCCAAAAGCCTTTCATTCTACCAAAAGGCAAATCCAACTTAAAGGAATCAAACGGCCTAGAAAATCGGGCAGCACTTCCCCTAAATTTCTTACTTTTCCCAGCCATTAAGGCTTCACTATATCCTCAAATCAGTCCCAACATTTCACACAAGAGTCACCTTATTTCCCAAAAGCCGTTCACTAGGCTCAAAGCAGTACAAGTACAAAAGTTAGCTAGGAAACAACCGAAATGAAAGCAAGCCCTAAAAGAGACTCGATAACGAGTCATATAGCAATGCTAAACACAACCCCAATAGGGTTTCATATGCATAAATGAGCATAATAGCAAACCAGAAATTAGAAAATGGCCTTAGTCTTGGCCCCAAATAGAAAACTGTTTTGCCCTTATTATGCGGTAATGGTGTAAAATTCTCTACGGTTATCGGATGGGGGTGCAAGATACACCGTTTCGAAGCTATGAAACAGAGCTACAATAATGTAGAAGGCCACTCAATCCAGTTCCTAACACAACTAGGTCAAATATGCCAAATACTAACCCAAAATTCCCAAAACAGGTTTGCAAAACACAGAAAACTGTAATCGGTATATCTCAGTCCATACAAGTCCAAATGCCGAAATTCCAAAGGCATAAGTTAGCTAAGACATCCAGTTACATTTCATCAGAAGACACCAACTTCAAAATCCAAACCAATTCCAGTCAAAATAGACAATTACTATCGCAGTTCGCACATTCTGTTCACCCAGAACAGCAACAGTAAAAACGGCATAACTCACTCTACACTACTCCAAATGCCCTGAAATTTTGTAGGCACTTCAAACTCATCAATACCTACAACTTTCATGTTTTGAGCAAAGTCCAATTCGGCCTCTATCTATGACCTAAAATTTCGGACAGAATGTTCAACCAAGAACCCTAATTTTCCAGAAATTCTTCCAAATTCAAAATTGATTGCATTTTCCTATCATATGCACCTACTAGAGCCAAAGCCCCTTATTACCAACCATCAAAAACAACCACACCATCAAGATCATATGAAACCAGAAAATTCCTCAAAAAATAAAAAAACTCAACCAAATCACTTCAAACCAAGAAATAATCCACAATTTCTAGCACAATAGCCAACATTAGGCATAAAATAAGCATCATTAGATATAAGGAAGTAGTAAAACATCACTTACCTAAGAACAAGAGATGTAGAGAGGTTGGCCACCTTAGAGGTTCAAACAAACTTCACTACAACACTTACTAGCACTAGAAGAAAGGTTTTTATGGAGTAGAATCTACTCTAGGCTTTTGTTTGTGGGAGATTGAAGCAAATGGAGCTTGAAAGTTGAAGAAATGCACTTCCTTCTTGAGCTAGGGAGATCCGGCCACCAAGAGAAGAAAATGGTGATTTTTGTGCATTTTTTTGATATTTAATCCTTTGGTCAAAAAAGTCAAGAAAGTGAATAGTAATTCTTAAAGTCCAACCAATGAGAATGTGACACTTGTCATCTCATTAAATGCATTCCTATCCTTTCTTTCTTCTCTCACATCAATCATTTCACACACTCTACTTGTCTATTAACACCCGATAAATTTTACACAGTATCCGGAATTTAACCTAATTGGCCGAATTTTTCCGAACTTTTTGCACTAGTGGGTCCCACGTCCAATATATATTCTTAATTTTTTAAGAACTCACTAATGCTAGAAAAATCATCTAAAAACTATAATTGCTCATAAAATCCACCAAGAAAATATTTCTAAGCCAGAAAATGCAGAAAACATGCAATTAAGGAAACTAAAACCCTAGGAAAAGATTAGGGTTTCTACGGGTTCTCACATGCACTGCGCCCATAGCGCTACCTAAGGGATCACTCGAGCCACCGATCGAAGGCCTTGGGAGTGATGACCCTTTGCCTTTAGGTCTGAAGGCTTGGGAGCCGAAGCCTTATCGAGTCTAGTTGCATTAGTGAGCCCCAGCCTCATGCATCCATGTTAGCATTTGCCTAGGTTAGAGTCAGCCTCACCCTCTTTTAAGCACTTTAGGCACGAGGGAAGGGGTTCCACCCCTTTTATTTGCTTTTATTGTATTTCTTTTCTTATTTGCTCCCAATGTGTTATGTGTACTATCAATTGCACTAACCATTCTTTTGTTTTCTTGGCTTGCATTCATGTGCCTTAGCAATAAGAGAACTCTTTGGTACTCTTTTAGTGACTCACCCACTAGATAACTCACATGTTTAAATTTCAGTTATTACACTTGATTTTCAATAAATACATTTCATTTTAGACCTTTTCCCCCCGATGCATTATTTATGTCCTTTAGGCCATACTTGTCACATAGTTACATTGCTTTAATAAATGGCATCATGCATTAAACCCTAGAAAGGGAATGCCACTTAGGGGATCCCGTGTTAGGAATAAAACCACCTTGTGTCTCGGATACTTAATCCAAAAAGAGACTTGCACGTTTACATTTTGTACCATCCGAAGGGGTAGTGCACGAGGTAAGGTAGGATCCGATCTTTTCAAAGACGGCAAAGCAATTTTTGAACCATTAGAATATGAGCATCTAACAATCATCTTTTGACCGTTTTATCAAAATTGGTAAAAATCCCTTGCGTAAAGGACATTAATTTGAAGAAATCCACAAATAATTCCTTATCATTGAAACAATTAATAAATTGAGGCCAAATCGTGATTTTAGAAGGCTCATAGACTAATTCTCTGAAACCACCAATGGCCGGCCGATTTAATCGATCCATTTTGTCAATTCATAATCAATTTTGAATAAACCATCATTTGACCAATTTACCCTTTTTAGGGTCACCTGGTCGATTTTGAATAAATCATCAATTCATTTGACCAATTTACCCTTTTAGGGTCATTTGACCAATTTACCCTTTTTAGGGTCATCTGGGCGATTTTGAATAAATCGTCAATTCACTTTGACCAATTTACCCTTTTTAGGGTCATTTGACCAATTTACCCTTTTTAGGGTCACCTGGTCGATTTTGAATAAATCGTCAATTCATTTGACCAATTTACCCTTTTAGGGTCATTTGACCAATTTACCCTTTTTTGGGTCATCTGGTCGATTTTGAATAAATCGTCAATTCACTTTGACCAATTTACCCTTTTTAGGGTCATTTGACCAATTTACCCTCTTTAGGGTCACCTGGTCGATTTTGAATAAATCGTCAATTCATTTGACCAATTTACCCTTTTTAGGGTAATTTGACCAATTTACCCTTTTTAGGGTCATCTGGTCGATTTTGAATAAATCGTCAATTCATTTGACCAATTTACCCTTTTTAGTGTCATGTGACCAATTTACCCTTTTTAGGGTCATTTGACCAATTTACCCTTTTTAGGGTCATCTGGTCGATTTTGAATAAATCGTCAATTCATTTGACCAATTTACCCTTTTTAGGGTCATTCGGCCGATTTTTGAATAAATCACTAATTCAATTTCATTCATTTGGCCAATTTACCCATTTTTAGGGCAACCGATCCGATTTTGGAAATCAAGTTTCGTTTAATCTATTTGATCGATTTACCCTTTTTAGGGTGATCTGATTAATTTTGGATAAATTAAATTTCATTCAATTCATTTGACATGTTTCCCTTTTTAGGGTAATCCGGTTGATTTTTAATAAATTGTCAATTTCATTTGACCAATTAGGGTTTCAATGTCAATTTCAAATTGGGAAACTTAATCGATTTTTGAGAAAACCATCCATATCATCCAGCCATTTGATCAGTTGGGGTTTTGACCCGTGTTTCACTGAAAATTTTTTGGTCAAACGAATTCCAATCTCTTCGATAGGAAGTTCGTCAAGGTCAAACCCGCGCGTTTTTGCCAATTCTTGTATCGATCAAAGGTGATCAATCCCTTCGGACGAGGTCCTCATTTTGACCATCGTCTCTTCTCATTCCAATGGGCCAAATTTTTCAAATTATTTTTCACTCAACAAGTTGATCGGATCCATCAGGTATTGTATAGTGCCTATTCTAGAGGATTGCATTTTCATGCTAGGCCTACCCTTGGCATAAAAGGGTTTCCCCATAGGACATGCATACCGATTTTATATTCTTTCTTACTAACTCGGGGTATTTTTCTTTTGTTTTCCCCCTCCCCTGCATTCATAAAAATGTTTCAATAAGACGAAAATATTCTTCTATATCTGATGATAATTTTAACCCAATAAAGTTTGAAGATTACAAGTGTTATTTGATTTTTGGGCAGATCCTACAATGAAAACATAAATGATCTATCTGGAAGCTTTACGCTAAAACCTCTGAGAGATTTTGTAATTGTGTTCCAAAGGGAAATTCTGTTTATTCGATTTGTTTATAAAATTTTGTTCCAAAAGAAAAGGAGACAATAAATTCTCTTCTCATTTGTATCATAATTGAATGAGAAATTTTGTTTCAAGTTGTTTTTCAGCAATAAAATTTTTGAACAATTATTGTTTTGTGTATATTTATGTACATTTCATTCTTTATTTTTATTCATTGGAGATTTCATGATGAATTTTGAAAAATAAAACTAAATTGAGATTTTTTTCAACCTCCAACCTGAAAATTCACAAGTATATGCTTCCTAAAATCCTTACACTCGATTGGCAATCCGAGCCATACAATAAGAGTGCTCAAGAAAAGAGGTGAATGGTCACTCAAAAGGGCCCAATGAGATACATTCACTTAACCCCAAAATAAAATCGCATTGATTGATAAATTACAAATTGGGGCCATCCTTGCTTGAAAAATGCCTATTGGTTTAACCAGATTCAATTCACATCTAAGTGAAAGCAAAAATGTGCATTATTCTTGTTTGTTTTGAAAATTTGGAATGATACTTCGAGCATTCGTTTCTCTACCTATACACATTTTATCATTTGCTCTCCCATTTGAGCCATTGAAAGAATAATTTCGTTTCAAATAAGAACCCTAATGATCACTACCCTATATTGGAAAATTTTCAAACATCAAAAAGGGGGATGGATTTTCAATGACCGTTTCGTTACTTTGGTTGTCATGAAGTGTAAGAATGATGCTTTGGCCGTCATTTCTACAACCTAAACACTGATCATCCCTTGCATCCTCATTTGAGCTAAAAAATTGGTGGTTCTTTTCGAGTGCACATATGATCGCACCCCACATTGGGGAATTTTGAAAAAAAAAAAAAAAGAAAAGGGAAAAGGGAATCGCGAATTGGGGAAATTTGATTCTACCTGGGTTTCAATTTTTTTTAAAAAAAAAAAAAAAAGAGAGAAGAAGAAAAGGAAGAGATTTGTCCGCACGGACCGCCTATGTTTCACAAATATGAATGAGCAAGAGTCTTCCTCAGTCGGTTAATTCAGATACATGCCAAAAATTTCCCATTAACGAAAGTTTCCCTTCAGAATTATTGTAAGGAACGGAATAAAAGTCAGGCCCTCTTCTTTTCCAATCAAACGTTCTATCCCTAGTTTTCCCTTTTGAGCCTTCAGAATAAAATACTTCATTTGGCAACCCCTGAGAATCGCAAACCCCACACTGGGGCAAGTTTGAGTCGAAAAGGGAAAAGTTTCAAGAAGTGAAAAGTGAAAAGCCACAAAATCAAAAGACAAAAGAAGAAAAGAGAAGCTCAGTTCAAAAGTAAACTGGGGCAAATTTTGTGAAAGTTCAAAAGAATGGCAGAAAGGCCGAAAAAGTCAAAAGAAGAAAGAAAATGAAAGAGAAAAAGCCTCAATTGAGCATAAACTGGGGCAAATTCTGATTTAACCCTAAAATAAGGTTGGCGCAACAATGCGATCTCAGATTCTTCAAACCACTTTTGAAATCTGCCTTCAAGCCTTAACTTTTCTAAACACCCCACTTGACTCCATTACAAAAGCCGAAAGTCCTGACTTCTGTTCTTTGCAACGGCCCTGTCAAGAAAATTTCTGATGCCGGAAAATTTTAGCTGTATTTCTGAATTGTTTGAGTATGAGTTTGACGCTACTCATCATGTGAAAACCCGCAAAGGCATTTTTTGGGAAAAGAAAGAAAAGAAAGAAAAGCAAGGAAAATAAATGCAAGGAAAAAGTGCAAAAATATTCAATGCTGAAATTCCCTATTGAGTGATGATAAAAGTCAAACAAAGTTCAGATCTGCAAATTCAAAATAGAGGCAATTTTGGGAAAATGCGATCTTCGGTGCAATGTCCTTGAAAATCTTATTCTTTAACTATCGTTTCCAAGCTACATTACAAGCTAATAAAGTCCATAGTTGACTTATTCCTTCATGACAATCCAAAGTGAGGATCATGCTCATAAGAAATTCATCAAATCATTTGTGATCATAAGGGTATAACCCGTTTCTACATGTTTAGCTATCACTTCTGTCCATACGTTACAAGCCTAAAAAGCTTGTACGTTGACTAAGTTTTCTTAAGAAATAAGAGTGACAAACTCTTTGCTTTCACTAAGATGTGGTATTGAAGGAATTACAATTTTGGGCACAAGAACCAAACAAATCTTGACTTCTCATTTCCCTTAACCCCCTCAAAAATCAGAAATACGATCACTGGATTGCTCCTGAAAAATGAGCCAATAAGGAATGGTGACCCATCACCCAAAGCATTGATGCTAAAGTGGGGAAGAAATCTTTCGTAATTTGGTATTATTTTGAGAAATTTATCATGAAATGTGTTATATGAGTTTAAGCAAGACGTTCAATTCTCTTCACATGATATGTTAGGAAAAGCAATTGCTTACTTTGTTCAAATAAATAGAGGGTCATTCAAACAAATTTTTTGCAATAAAATAGCCCACACTGGGGCAAAATTTTTGTCATACATTTGAGAATGTCAAACCAATCACGCTGTTCTTTCCAAATAAGAAATTTGAATGCATGTCATACTTTGATGAACCCCTTGTACAGGTATTCATGGTTCAAAAATGACGAAAAAGCATCTGGTGATGTGGGAAGCCGATGCCGAAGAAAGAGAAGAAAGAAGGGAAAAGGGCCCTACACTTGGGGCAAATTATTTTTGAAAAATTCTCTCAAAAAAAAAACAAAAAAACAAAAAAAAACATGAAAAAGTCAAAAATCAAGTTCAAATTCTTGTTTCTTGAAAAATCAAATTTGATTTCTTGTGGGCGAAGCTTCAATGCACGCCGCGCATCTTTCTGTTCCCCCCTTCCCTTAACATTCACAAACATCTCGTTGGGCCTGGATTTTGTGCCGCCAACCTTTCAAAAATCTCGTTGGGCCTGGACTTGGTGCCGTCAACTTTTCAAACATCACGTTGGGCCTGGACTTTGTGCCGCCAACCTTTCAAAAATCTCGTTGGGCCTGGATTTGGTGCCGTCAACATCTCAAAAATCTTGTTGGGCCTGGACTTGGTGCCGCCAGCCTTTCAAAAATCTCGTTGGGCCTGGATTTGGTGCCGCCAACATCTCAAAAATCTTGTTGGGCCTGGACTTGGTGCCGCCAACCTTTCAAAAATCTCGTTGGGCCTGGACTTGGTGCCGCCAACATTTCAAAAATCTCGTTGGGCCTGGATTTTGTGCCGCCAACCTTTCAAAAATCTTGTTGGGCCTGGACTTGGTGCCGCCAACCTTTCAAAAATCCCGTTGGGCCTGGACTTTGTGCCGCCAACCTTTCACAAGATCTCGTTGGGCCTGGATTTCGTGCCGCCAACTTCACAAGATCCCGTTGGGCCTGGACTTTGTGCCGCCAACCTTTCAAAAATCCCGTTGGGCCTGGATTTCGTGCCGCCAATTTCCCTTTGGGCAGGCTTCGGGTTTAACCCCACTGACCAATTCATCACACTGGGGCAAGTTATTTCGACAAGTCTCTCTCAATCAAAAAAAATCAAAAAATCAAAAATAAAAAAAATCAAAAAATCAAAAATCAAAAAATCAAAAAATCAAAAAAATCAAAAAATCAAAAAAAACAAAAAATCAAAAAAAAATCAAAAAAAAATCAAAAAATCAAAAAAATCAAAAAATCAAAAAATCAAAAAATCAAAAAATCAAAAAATCAAAAAAAAAAAATCAAAATCAATCAAAATCAAAGTCAAAAATCAAATCATGTTCATCACTGCAGGCTCGGGTCTATCCCGTTTTAAGTTTCCTGTTCGGGTCTATCCCGTTTTAAATTTCTGTCCGGGTCTATCCCGTGGGTCTATCCCATTTACAATTTCTGTTTGGGTCTATCCCATTTACATTTTCTGTTTGGGTCTATCCCATTTTACATTTTCTGTCCGGGTCTATCCCGTGGGTCTATCCCATTTACATTTTTTGTCTGGGTCTATCCCATTTAAATTTCTGTCCGGGTCTATCCCGTGGGTCTATCCCATTTTGAAATTTTGTTAAAGAGGTCAGTCCTCATTTCAGAAGCGTCCATTGCAGCCGAATAACACAGGTAAGTATTTGGTGTCTACTTCTTTGTCTCAAGTTTTTCCAAAACTCAGACAAAGAGGGGCAAACTATAGACACCAAATTTTTGATTTTTTTTTTTAACTTTATTTGTTCAATTAATAACTTGATTTGTTTCAATTTTAGGGTTTTTATTTTTATTTTATTTTATTCTAGTTTATTTTATTTATTTTATTTTATTTTATTTTTTTGGTCTTCATATTAAATTTCAAAAAAAAAAAGAAAAAGAAAAGAAAAATTGACAAGTGAAAATTTGCATGTGGGACAAGTGTCCCTTCTTGTTTTTTAACAACACATCACTTAGGTGGCAAGGGAGAGACACTTGGGAGGTTTTAAGATTTTTTTGGAAAAAGGAAAAAAAGGGGGCCGGCTGAGAAAACAAAATGTGAGAAAGAGCTACGGAGGCGGAGGGGCTAAAGGAAGGAAAAAACAAAAGGAAACGGCTTGGGGGAAAAAACAGAGCAAGGAGGAGCAAGAGGAAAACATCTGCGGGAAATTGAAAAATCTGGAGGGGGGGGGCGGCGCAATAAGAAAGAGAAAGGTTGAAGCTACGGGCAAAAGTTACGGAAAGCAAAAGAAAAACAGGGAGAAGGTTGAGAACCAAGAAAAAGGAAAAAACAGAGAAGGGGGCTGAGGATAGAAGACGGGCGGCGCAACAAAAAGAGAGAAAAACAGAGGAGGCCACGGATGAGAGGAAAACAGAAAAAGAAGGGAGGTTTTCAACGACAGCAAAACGGAGGCGAGGAAGAAGCTGAGAGAGGGTGGAGCGACCAGAGAAAAAGAAAGGCAAGGGAAAAATTTCGTCTAGGGCAACCGGCATCAGAAGGAAAAGAGAAACGAGAAAGCTCTCGGCTATGAAGGAGAATTGAAAGGGCTTTGGTAAACGAAAAAGGAACAGAAAAACAGAGGAAGCACGAAGGGAGGCAGTGAACTGCAAAACAAAAAGAAAACAAATAGGGGAAGGGTCTGCGCAAGAAAAGAGAACGCAGGGCCGCATCTTGAGAACTGAGGAAGGAAACCAGAGATGAAGGTTTCAGCAAGAGCAGAGAGAAATCTGGAAATTGGAGGGGTTTTCATTCGGAGGATTCAAACGAAAGCTATAGCAAGGAAAGGTCATAGCTACTGCCACCACCGGAATTGTTCATCGACCACCTCCAGTGCAGCCACCATCCAGGTGCAATTCAGCTTTAGAAACCGAGGGAAAGCACTGTAAGTATTCTTTTCCTTTTCTTTAAACTTCACTCGTCTTAATGTGGAGATAGCATGTCTGCCGCGATGTTGTTTTGTTGCAATTGTCAGTGATTGCTCATGATTTTTTGAATACGCATACTGTATGTGTTAATTGGAATGTTTGCTGTGTTTTTGGCTAAATTTTGGGGCTAAAATAACTTCCAATTGAGCAAAGAACTGGCGGGGTTTTTAATGCCCACTAGTTGTTCGATGAAATGCCTAGTTCGAAGTTCCACTTGAAAACAATTCATCTGCATTTTAACAAGTGAGAAAAATGGATATTCAGCGGATTTTCTTAAGGCAGAATGGACAGTTTTGAGTGATTTGGATATGCTTGTGTTTGCCCCCTGTCTGTCTTTCTATTTCTTATTCTTCCTTATATGAATCCGAGCTTCATCTTGAATTGGAGTGAGAGGGAACTTGTGCGAGCTCTGTTGTGTTTTTTTTCTGCTAGTTTTGAGGCCAGCAGCGGCCTCTTTTGAGCAGGAAATTGTTGGAATTCGAATGCTCCCAACCCGTTTGAGAAAACGCCCAGCTGAAATTTCCCTTTGAATGATGTTTTTGCTATGAAGACGAACTGGGTCGGGGATATATTTATGAATTTTCAATTTGACCCCTGACCTTTGGTGAAATCACATTAAAGCCTGCATAACTTTTAGATTTTGTTCAATTAAGTCATGACTTTAACATAAGTTGACCCCTGGACTTTACTTTTCTTTAATTTCTACCCCAAAGTCTTCACAATTCATCCAATTAAGTCCCTATTTTGTTGTGATTGAACCCAATTTCCCCCCCTTGTTCTGATATGGCCCAAAATCTGGAAAATTAAACTAATTTTGCCTTTTTTAAGTTTAATCCTCTGTTTGCATATTTTATGTGATTTTGTAAGAGAGATTAATTCTTGATAGTGAGTCATAATTGTGACTTAATAATTTTGTTGATTTGTTTGTCTTGTTGGGCTTAGTGAAATAAGTGATAAGAGGTTTTTTTTTTTTTTGTTTGTGCTACTTGGAACTGGGTTTCGTTTCCTTTTATTTGGGTTTGTCCAGGCTAAAGGTTTAAAGCCCATCAATTTGTTGGTTTATGTTTTGGGTCAAAGTAAAATGACCCATTCCTTTTTTGCTTTGGGATTTTCGTTTGGGCCAAGTGATTTTGGCCCAAACAAATAAGAAAATGGCCCACTGGCCTGACCCGTTAGCGACCAGAAAATGATTTTGCAAATCAGTCTCTGAATTTCCCCTTGACTGTACTATGGCCCTGGATATTTTCAACTTCTTTCAATTCGGTCCTTACTTTAATTGCAAATAAGTCCTTGAACTTTATTTTTTCTTTAAATTTGGCCCCAAAATTTTGTCAATCTTTGCAATCAAGTCCTTTCTTCTTTTGACTTCTTAAATGTGGGTTGTTGACATGATTTAATTGATTCAAATTCATGTTTATTTTTTATCCTTTGTGATTATTTGCCAAATAAATTGGTACCTTGACCATTTCTTTTATTTTGGAGGATAAATAAGTTGATTTCACTCCATTAGAGCTTCGTTTCAAGGGAGGTATAATTTCTTTTATCTTTTTGTGTCTCTCCTATATGAACCAACGTGCTACGTGAGAAATACATGTCTACTTTGCTTTCTTAGCCTTTCCTTAATTTCTTTTATTTATGTCATTTACTTTTGTTTTTTATTTAAGTTATTCTTTATGGGGTATGTGTACACCTCTTGGCTTGTAATAGATAGGGTTTGGAGGAGCATTCGATGAAGAGCTGTTGAAGACTTGTGCCTAGCTAGCAAATGTAATAGTTAGGGCCTTAATCACCTTATGTGTCTTGCATGTCTATGTGCTATATGTTTAATCGTTTTCTTAGGTTTTGGCATTTAGATATGCATGCTAAGTGTTATGTGCTATGTGATTGACATGTCTACTCGCTTTCCATATCCCTGAATGAATGTGATGGATGAATGTACGTTTCCACTAGTCCAACGCTAGTCGGAATTCATAGAATGTGCTAGTCCAACGCTAGACCCTTAGGGATTTCCCCTCGTTAGTACATGTTTGCATGTTTCACTTCATTTCATGCATTTTTCTTAGTTTTATCATTTTGCATGCCCCTCGAACCCCTTTTCCCTCCATTTTAGGATTTTTGCATTTCATGCTAGTTAGGGTTCATTTGCCTGAAGAGTCCCCTTTTGATAAGGGAAACGAGCGAGTGTGGCTACTCGATAGCCTTAGCACGCTAGTTTTGCTTTCTAATCAAAGGGAAAATCGAAGTCGAAAAAGTTAGGAGTCATTCCCATACCCGACCTGATGCATTCCTTTAGGTTCATTCATTCTCATTTTATCACTTATTCATTTTTCAATTCACTTTTCCTTTCCTTATTGTTCATTTTGATTTGTACTTCACAAAAGTGCACTTAATTACACCTATATGCACTTATCACTATATTTCATACACTTGCACACAAACACTTGGATTTTTCATACAATTTCACACATGCACCTTTTCATACACTGGCACACAAACACTTGGATTTTTCATACAATTTCACACGTGCACCTTTTTATACACTTGCACACTTGTACTTTAGCCATCATTTGCATTAATCGACCTCTATAAGGTTTTCCTTTATTGGCCGCCACAATTCATGTGGTTGGGACCAAAAACCTTACAAGAGACATTTTAGAATTTAGGTTTGCATTTTTTCTTTTCTTTTCTTTTGCATTCATGTAGTGCATCCAAATGTAATAAATTCTTTGGTTAAAACAAGAAAAACTTTGATTAAATCACGCAACTAGCCTTGGCTAGGTCGAAGGGGTGCCTTGGATTTTTATCCTTGCCTTCCCCTTCGTCAAATGTGACTCCCGAACATTTTTCGTTGGTTTACGTGGACTAGGAGTCGTTTAAAAGGGATTTCTTACTACTTTTTCCTATTTTTCCTTTAAAAAACTCATTTTTTAGGTGACTTGGTACACCTTAACTCATTACCAAGTGGCGACTCCAATTTTATTATTCCAAAAACTCTTTTTAAACTACAATTTTGGGTCAAATCGTCGCATTCTCAAACCCCCATTTAGGCCCACTTTTCTTTTAAATCACAATTCATTTTTTCAATCACAAAAAATACATTTTTTCAAACCATTTATTTATTTCATCAAAAAATGGGGCGCGACAAGGCTCTTGAGAAATTCCAAAAGTTTCTACCTCCGAAATTTCAAGGAGGGCCTGATCCGGATATAGCTGAGCAGTGGATGGAGGCAATGATTAATATCTTCGCGGCTTTGAATTACACGGAGCAAAGACAAGTAAATTTTGCTGTATTTCAATTCGAAGGACCAGCCCGCGCGTGGTGGAATGTAATTAAGGCCAAGTGGGAAAGAGAACTGACGGTATGGACATGGGCGAATTTTGTAAGGGAATTTAATGAAAAGTATCTCCCACCTTTGGTCCAAGAATGGAGAGAGGACGAATTTATTAGGTTGCGTCAGGGAACCCTAAGTGTAGCCGAATACGAGGCCAAATTTACTAGACTATCTAAATTCGCTTCCGAATTGGTGGTTACGGAGCGACGGAGAATAAGACGATTCATACAAGGACTAAATTTGGAAATCCAGGAGGCATTAGCGGCAGTTCAAGTTAATACGTTTACAGAGGCTCTTGAGAAGTCCCAAAAAATTGAGGATGTGAAAGCCCAAGTAAAAACCTTTCAAACGAGGAAATGAGATACATCCAGCAGCATACCTGAGGAATCCGGAGAAAAGATAATCCTCTCCAAAGTGCAAAAAGTGAACCATTCACCCCGCCTACCTTGGACATTAAGAGCATTAGATGAAAGACGAAATGAAGTCAGATCGGATCAAAGGACATTTCACGAGAAGATCCAACAGTAGCTCCTCGATTGGCCTGTGGATACTGTGGAAAGGCAAATCATACTGAGAATGATTGCTGGCGGAAAGGGGGAAAATGTTTAATTTGTAGGAGTAGCAATCATCAACTTAGCAATTGCCCGAAGAAACAGCCACGAGAGGGTAGTACTCAACAAGTGGAAGGAACCAAACTGAAATAAACTCATGAAAGAGGAAACTGAACAAAAATATCGACACACGCCATAGATCAGCACCAAGTTCTGGGGTCTTCCGAGTCGACGGAAGGTATGAATTTCAAGATCGAAATTCTTTTAAGGGGGGGAAAGTGTGAGGACTCGCAAATTTCTTATATTTTTCTCAAAAAATACCTTTTTATTTAGAAATTATTCATTTATTATAGCCCTACTACCCAATCGTTCCACAATAAGTGCAAATGAACATGAAAGTAAAGGTTTTCACTTTTCGTTTTCAAGTTGGAGCGAGTTAGGATTTTCACGTTTTCTCGTAGTATGATTTTTCGGTACGGAGTGAGGATCAAATTTGGTGCTTAAGAGTGACTTTTGGATGAGAAAATATTATATGATTTGAAGTGATAACAATAAGTTAGTGATTAGGAAATAAAAACCCTAGTATACGCGATTTAAGAAAAATCAGTTCAAACCGGGGGGTACCGTTTGTTACGGGGTAAACACACCACTTGACCCATACTTTATTACCTTAATCTTCTCATTTTATTTCAGCTAATTAACCCTCAAAATATCTGATACATCAGCCACAATTGTTGACTTTAAATACCAAGAGAGAGAAGGGAAAAAATGAATGGAATTGGTGGCGACAAGTGGCTTTATTTCATTGGATGGTTGACTAACTAATTTACACCATATTTATCACCAAAAAACCAACCTATTTCCTCCATTATTTCTGCATATCAGCCGTGAGTTGAGGGAGGAAAAACAAGAGAAGAGGAAACTTCAATCAATCTTGGTTTGAGCTTGAATGAGTGAAAACAAGAAAAACTAAACCGATTAATCAATAGTTTGAGAGTTTGGGAAGCCTAAGGAACCAGAAATTTCAAGAGGAGGTGAAGTATTACTCTTGCAAGCTTCATTTGTTGAGATATTTGCTACCTATACTTGCTATATGGATGATATATGTTGTATCTAAGTTTATATAAATGGTTGTAGTGATGATTGGAGCAAGAAATAAAGAAAGTTTCATTTAATCCCAAATTTCCAGATTTCTGGAAAATATGACTTCCATTCTGTTCGGTTTTAGTGCTTCATGTTAGAGGCCGAATTAGGCTTAGTATAAAACATGAAAGTGGTATAGAATGACATTTTATGGTTGTCTACAAAATTTCAGCTCAATCGGAGAAACGTAGCCCATGAAAAGACCAAAATACCCTCATTATTTTAGGATGTTTCCAGTGTTCCGTTTTAATCAGTTCATCCAGTTTATCATGTTTATTCACTATGGTCCGTTCCGATTTAGCCATTTTCTAAAACATAAAAGTTTTAGTACTCTGTCTTAGATTTTCAACGCCACCAAGAACACCTTAAACGGACCTTGGTAGACTGAGATATGGCTATTTGAATGCAGTACGGTTAAATAGCCGATTAGTTGGAATTAGGTTATGTGAATTGGGAATTTGATTAGGTTACACTGAAAATTGGACTAAGTGATCTTCAAGAACATTGGAGCCCTGTGTCTTAGCTTCGAAATGGTATAAGTTGTATCTCAATCCGATAAGCATAGCCTCTGATGTGCCCATTCCGCAAAAACCCGTAGAAACTGTCTTTTGTAAACTTCATTTCCGCACTTGATATTATCTTAATTTTTGTTCTTGTATTGTCTTGAGCCTATGGAGTGGCTATTGAAATGAAATTTTGTAATGGATAACCTTGGGCTTGATTGAGTAAAAGTTTGAACTCATAAATGGCTGGAAAATAGGAAAATACAAAGGGCATGCTGCCCAAATTTTCGCTCGAGGACTAAGTTTCTATTTGAACTGGTATACTTATGTTTGGTCTATGAAACCCTAGTTATTTTTTTCTTCGGGTCCAAATGTTCTCGTTTCACTTTAAAGTCTTTTGTACGATCTACTCAATAATTGTCGAGTTTCTATGATTGCACCTAATTGTTGTGCTAGATGATCTGTAATATTCTTTCTCGTTTAATTTAGGTTTTCTCGGTGACTGAGGATAATATCCGGAAGGATATTTTACTCGTTGTTTTTCGTACATAGGTGAGTGTTTCTTATTTGTTATATTCTCCATGACTTCATGACTTGTTGTTGTTGTTTGATGATGTGTTAAATGTTTTCAAGGATTTCTAAAACGAATTTTCTAGGCGAGCGTGTACTTTATCGCGCTCGACCTAAATGAAATGTAAAATTTTTAATGATTTATCGATTGAAACATTAGTTGCGCATGATATAAGCCTTTTGGCTGAATTGGGTCCTGCCTTCGTTACCAATCGACTCGAGTCAGATGCGGACTCGGTCGGGCGATATGGTGACCCTAGGTGAATTTGGTATACTCGAGTATTACCTTGTAGTCCGCCCACGTCCGGATGGGTGGAGTCCGGCCAACGTCCGGATGGGTGGAGTCCGGCCAACGTCCGGATGGGTGGAGTCCGGTCAACGTCCGGAAGGGGATGAATGAACGAACGCAGGCATGAGGGTTTTACTCCTCAAAAAGGAAATTTTCAAATAATTAGAGGAATAAGGGGAAATGTCGGGGGAACGAACGAACGAACGAACGAATAGCTCCATGTGAGCCCGAATCCTTTTAATGAATGTGTTACTATCGCTTTCCATTGTAAAAAAATTCTTGGATATTGATACTCCAAGTTTAACATATTGAATTGACTATCTGACTATGTGTTCGGAACCTCACTGAGCTTTTAACTCACCCCTTTAGTTTTGTTTTCCTTAACAGGGGACGGCTAGCAGGACGAGAGCATAGACTAGCCTAGCCTTTGTTTTTTTTGTAATGGTTCTCACCCTAGTGTTTGGCACGGGTTGGACGTATGAAGGATTGAGAACCTTTGTATAGTCGATCTTTATACTCTCTTTTGGGATGGCAATGTATATAAGTTCCGCTTTAAGTTTGGATCGCTGCCCTATTTATTCTTGTGATTTATTCCGATTTTAATTGAGGACTGTTGTGAGCGACTGAGTCCCGACGAGAGCTGGGCAGGCGACCCGCCGAACCATGATGTACGCCCTAGGAGGAGGTGGGGCCGTCACAGGTGGTATCAGAGCTTAGGCTTCAGCTCTCTATAGTGTATCCTAGGCTTGAAGTTTAGGATGCCGGACTGTGGGATTCGATTTCACTTGAAAGTTAAGCAATTGAGGGATAAAACCTGTAGCTGCTTCGCGTGGACTCGGCGCGGAGTGACCCTGGACTAAGTGGTGAATAAGTATGAGGGACAGAGTGAAGCTATGAATTGCAAATGTTATAGGCCTTAAATCTTTCTCATGGTATCTGAGGACCATAGATAGGTATGTCGGGTAGGAATTCTGATTGTAGATAGTTTACTCTTGAGACTGCAGCTCGAGATGTGAATTATCTTATTTCGGATTCTCGTGCCTGAGTACTCTAGAGTTATGGCGCTGCTAAGTACTTGAGACTTTCATTTTGGAAACATGAACAGGTTTTGTCTGACTAAAATGAGCACAAGAGGTCAGGGACATCTAGTTTGGATAGTAAGTGACGTGAGAGACCGGACGGGCTGATACTGGGACGACTTCACCTTTTCCTTTTGATTTACCTGTATATTGTTACTACATGATGTTAGTATACCTCTGTGTACATGGTTTTCTGTCCAACTTGATATGTATTTGTGTATTTGCTTATCCGTCTTCTTGATATGGCGTGTTATGTGCGTATATGTTTATTTGTGTATTTGGAATGCTAGAATTTGTTACTGTAGTCAATTTACTGTGTTTATTTACTAAATTACCTTTTGGGGAAAAAAGAAAAGAAAAGAGAGAGGGAAAACATATATATGGACGGGAGATATAGTCGTGGACGTGGAGTTAGGCAAGCTCAAGAACCGAGAGAAGAAAGAGAAATAGTGGCCGAGCAAGAACAGGGACCGAGGGTTGAGGCTGGAGATCAAATGGCGACGGCGATGCAACAAATGACAAATATCCTGGCACGACTGGTAGATCAACAAGGTCAAATGCCAGTGAATCAACCCCGGAATCCTGAGATCGGAGAGGATAAGGCTCTTGAGAGGTTCCAAAAGTTTCTACCTCCGAAATTTCAAGGAGGGCCTGATCCGGATATAGCTGAGCAGTGGATGGAGGCAATGATTAATATCTTCGCGGCTTTGAATTACACGGAGCAAAGACAAGTAAATTTTGTTGTATTTCATTTCTAAGGACCAGCCCACACATGATGGAATGTAATTAAGGTTAAGTGGGGAAGAGAACTGACAGTATAGACATGGGCGAACTTTGTAAGGGAATTTAACGAAAAGTATCTCCCACCTTTGGTCCAAGAAAGGAGAGAGGACGAATTTATTGGATTGCTTCAGGGAACCCTAAGTGTGGCCGAATATGAGACCAAATTTACTAGACTATCTAAATTCCCTTCCAAATTGGTGGTTACGGAGCGACGGAGAATAAGACGATTCATACAAAGACTAAATTTGGAAATCCAGGAGGCATTAGCTGCAGTTCAAGTTAATACGTTTACAGAGGCTCTTGAGAAGGCCCAAAGAATTGAGGATGTGAAAACCCAAGTCAAAACCTTTCAAACGCGAAAAAGAGATACATCCAGCAGCATACCTGAGGAATCCGGAGAAAAGATAACGCTGTCCAAAGTGCAAAAAGTGAACCATTCACCCCGCCTACCTTGGAAATTAAGAGCATTAGATGACAGATCTTCGAAAGGAAGTCAGATCGGATCAAAGGACATTTCTCGAGAAGATCCAACAGTAGCTCCTCGATTGGCCTGTGGATACTGTGGAAAGGGAAATCATACTGAGAATGATTGCTGGCGAAAAGGGGGAAAATGTTTGATTTGTGGGAATAGCAATCATCAACTTAGCAATTGCTCGAAGAAACAGCCACGAGAGGGTAGTACTCAACAAGTGGAAGGAACCAAACTGAAATAAACTCATGAAAGAGGAAACCGAACAAAAGTATCGACACATACCATAGATCAACACCAAGTTCTGGGGTCCTCCGAGGCGACGGAAGGTATGAATTTCGAGGTCAAAATTCTTTTAAGGGGGGCAGAATGTGAGGACACGCAAATTTCTTATATTTTTCTCAAAAAATGCCTTTTTATTTAGAAATTATTCATTTATTATAACCCCACTACCCAATCGTTCCACAATAAGTGTAAATGAACATGAAAGTAAAGGTTTTCACTTTTCGTTTTCAAGTTGGAACGAGTTAGGGTTTTCACGTTTTTCCGTAGTATGATTTTTCGGTACGGAGTGATTATCAAATTTGGTGCTTAAGAGTGACTTTTGGATGAGAAAATATTTTATGATTTGAAGTGATAATAATAAGTTAGTGATTAGGAAGTAAAAGCCCTAGTATACGCGATTGAAGAAAAATCAGTTCAAACCGACGGGTACCGTTTGTTGCCGGGTAAACACACCACTTGACCCATATTTTATTACCTTAATCTTCTCATTTTATTTCAGCTAATTAACCCTCAAAATATCTGATACATTAGCTACAATTGTTGACTTTAAATACCAAGAGTGAGAAGGGAAAAATAAATGGAATTGGTGGCGACAAGTGCCGGTATTTCATTGGATGGTTGACTAACTAATTTACACCATATTTATCACCAAAAAACCAACCTATTTCCTCCATTATTTCTGCATATTAGCCGTGAGTTGAGGGAGGAAAAACAAGAGAAGAGGAAACTTCAATCAATCTTGGTTTGAGCTTGAATGAGTGAAAACAAGAAAAACTAAACCGATTAATCAATAGTTTGAGAGTTTGGGAAGCCTAAGGAACCAGAAATTTCAAGAGGAGGTGAAGTATTACTCTTGCAAGCTTCATTTGTTGAGGTATTTGCTGCCTATACTTGCTATATGGATGATATATGTTGTATCTAAGTTTATATAAATGGTTGTAGTGATGATTGGAGCAAGAAATAAAGAAAGTTTCATTTAATCCCAAATTTCCAGATTTCTGGAAAATATGACTTCCATTCTGTTCGGTTTTAGTGCTTCATGTTAGAGGCCGAATTAGGCTAACTATAAAACATGAAAGTGGTATAGAATGACATTTTATGGTTGTCTACAAAATTTCAGTTCAATCGGAGAAACGTAGCCCATGAAAAGACCAAAATACCCTCATTATTTTAGGATGTTTCCAGTGTTCCGTTTTAATCAGTTCATCCAATTTATTATGTTTATTCACTGTGGTCCGTTCCGATTTAGCCATTTTCTAAAACATAAAAGTTTTAGTACTCTGTCTTAGATTTTCAACGCCACCAAGAACACCTTAAACGGACCTTGGTAGACTGAGATATGGCCATTTGAATGCAGTACGGTTAAATAGCCGATTAGTTGGAATTAGGTTATGTGAATTGGGAATTTGATTAGGTTACACTGGAAATTGGACTAAGTGATCTTCAAGAACATTGGAGCCCTGTGTCTTAGCTTCGAAATGGTATAAGTTGTATCTCAATCCGATAAGCATAGCCTCTGATGTGCCCATTCCGCAAAAACCCGTAGAAACTGTCTTTTGTAAACTTCATTTCCGCACTTGATATTATCTTAATTTTTGTTCTTGTATTGTCTTGAGCCTATGGAGTGGCTATTGAAATGAAATTTTGTAATGGATAACCTTGGGCTTGATTGAGTAAAAGTTTGAAGTCATAAATGGCTGAAAAATAGGAAAATACAAAGGGCATGCTGCCCAAATTTTCGCTCGAGGACTAAGTTTCTATTTCAACTGGTATACTTATGTTTGGTCTATGAAACCCTAGTTATTTTTTTCTTCGGGTCCAAATGTCCTCGTTTCACTTTAAAGTCTTTTGTACGATCTACTCAATAATTGTCGAGTTTCTATGATTGCACCTAATTGTTGTGCTAGATGATCTGTAATATTCTTTCTCGTTTAATTTAGGTTTTCTCGGTGACTGAGGATAATATCCGGAATGATATTTTACTCGTTGTTTTTCGTACATAGGTGAGTGTTTTTATTTGTTATATTCTCCATGACTTCATGACTTGTTGTTGTTGTTTGATGATGTGTTAAATGTTTTGAAAGATTTCTAAAACGAATTTTCTAGGCGAGCGTGTACTTTATCGCGCTCGACCTAAATGAAATGTAAAATTTTTAATGATTTATCGATTGAAACATTAGTTGCGCATGATATAAGCCTTTTGGCTGAATTGGGTCCTGCCCTTCGTTACCAATCGACTCGAGCCAGAAGCGGACTCGGTCGGGCGATATGGTGACCCTGGGTGAATTTGGTATACTCGAGTATTACCTTGTAGTCCGCCCACGTCCGGATGGGTGGAGTCCGGCCAACGTCCGGATGGGTGGAGTCCGGCCAACGTCCGGAAGGGGATGAATGAACGAATGCAGGCATGAGGGTTTTACTCCTCAAAAAGGAAATTTTCAAATAATTGGAGGAATAAGGGGAAATGTCAGGGGAACGAACGAACGAACGAACGAATAGCTCCATGTGAGCCCGTATCCTTTTAATGAATGTGTTACTATCGCTTTCCATTGTAAAAAAATTCTTGGATATTGATACTCCAAGTTTAACATATTGAATTGACTATCTGACTATGTGTTCGGAACCTCACTGAGCTTTTAGCTCACCCCTTTAGTTTTGTTTTCCTTAACAGGGGACGGCTAGCAGGACGAGAGCATAGACTAGCCTAGCCTTTGTTTCTTTGTAATGGTTCTCGCCCTAGTGTTTGGTACGGGTTGGACGTATGAAGGATTGAGAACCTTTGTACATTCGATCTTTATACTCCCTTTTGGGATGGCAATGTATATAAGTTCCGCTTTAAGTTTGGATCGCTGCCCTATTTATTCTTGTGATTTATTCCGATTTTAATTGAGGACTGTTGTGAGCGACTGAGTCCCGACGAGAGTTGGGCAGGCGACCCGCCGAACCATGATGTACGCCCTAGGGGGAGGTGAGGGCGTCACAGGTGGTATCAGAGCTTAGGCTTCAGATCTCTATAGTGTATCCTAGGCTTGAAGTTTAGGATGCCGGACTGTGGGATTCGATTTCACTTGAAAGTTAAGCAATTGAGGGATAAAACCTGTAGCTGCTTCGCGTGGACTCGGCGCGGAGTGACCCTGGACTAAGTGGTGAATAAGTATGAGGGACAGAGTGAAGCTATGAATTGCAAATGTTATAGGCCTTAAATCTTTCTCATGGTATCTGAGGACCATAGATAGGTATGTCGGGTAGGAATTCTGATTGTAGATAGTTTACTCTTGAGACTGCAGCTCGAGATGTGAATTATCTTATTTCGGAATCTCGTGCCTGAGTACTCTAGAGTTATGGCGCTGCTAAGTACTTGAGACTTTCATTTTGGGAACATGAACAGGTTTTGTCTGACTAGAATGAGCACAAGAGGTCAGGGACATCTAGTTTGGATAGTAAGTGACGTGAGAGACCAGACGGGCTGATACTGGGACGACTTCACCTTTTCCTTTTGATTTACCTGTATATTGTTACTACATGACGTTAGTATACCTGTGTGTACATGGTTTTCTGTCCAACTTGATATGTATTTGTGTATTTGCTTATCCGTCTTCTTGATATGGCGTGTTATGTGCGTATATGTTTATTTGTGTTTTTGGAATGCTAGAATTTGTTATTGTAGTCAATTTACTGTGTTTATTTACTAAATTATCTTTTGGGGAAAAAAGAAAAGAAAAGAGAGAGGGAAAACATATATATGGACGGGAGACGTGGTCGTGGACGTGGAGCTAGGCAAGCTCAAGAACCGAGAGAAGAAAGAGAAACAGTGGCCGAGCAAGAACAGGGACCGAGCGTTGAGGCTGGAAATCAAATGGCGACGGCGATGCAACAAATAACAAATATCCTGGCATGACTGGTAGATCAACAAGGTCAAATGCCAGTGAATCAACCCCGGAATCCTGAGATCGGAGAGGATAAGGCTCTTGAGAGGTTCCAAAAGTTTCTACCTCCGAAATTTCAAGGAGGGCCTGATCCGGATATAGCTGAGCAGTAGATGGAGGCAACAATTAATATCTTCGCGGCTTTAAATTACACGGAGAAAAGACAAGTAAATTTTACTGTATTTCAATTCGAAGGACCAGCCCGCGCGTGCTGGAATGTAATTAAGGCCAAGTGGGAAAGAGAACTGACGGTATAGACATGGGCGAACTTTGTAAGGGAATTTAACGAAAAGTATCTCCCACCTTTGGTCCAAGAAAGGAGAGAGGACGAATTTATTGGGTTGCGTCAGGGAACCCTAAGTGTGGCCGAATATGAGACCAAATTTACTAGACTATCTAAATTCGCTTCCGAATTGGTGGTTACGGAGCGACGGAGAATAAGACGATTCATACAAGGATTAAATTTGGAAATCCTGGAGGCATTAGCTGCAGTTCAAATTAATACGTTTACAGAGGCTCTTGAGAATGCCCAAAGAATTGAGTATGTGAAAATCCAAGTAAAAACATTTCAAACGCGAAAATGAGATACATCCAGCAGCATACCTGAGGAATTCGGAGAAAAGATAATGCTCTCCAAAGTGTAAAAAGTGAACCATTCACCCCGCCTACCTTGGAAATTAAGAGCATTAGATGACAGGTCTACGAAAGGAAGTCAGATCGGATCAAAGGACATTTCTCGAGAAGATCCAACAGTAGCTCCTCGATTGGCCTGTGGATACCGTGGAAAGGCAAATCATACTGAGAATGATTGCTGGCGGAAAGGGGGAAAATGTTTGATTTGTGGAGTAGCAATCATCAACTTAGCAATTGCCCGAAGAAACAGCCACGAGAGGGTAGTACTCAACAAGTGGAAGGAACCAAACTGAAATAAACTCATGAAAGAGAAAACCGAACAAAAGTATTGACACATGCCATAGATCAGCACCAAGTTCTGGGGTCCTCCGAGGCGACGGAAGGTATGAATTTCGAGGTCGAAATTCTTTTAAGGGAGAAAGAGTGTGAGGACTCGCAAATTTCTTATATTTTTCTCAAAAAAATGCCTTTTTATTTAGAAATTATTCATTTATTATAACCCTACTACCCAATCGTTCCACAATAAGTGCAAATGAACATGAAAGTAAAGGTTTTCACTTTTCGTTTTCAAATTGGAGCGAGTTAGGGTTTTCACGTTTTCCCGTAGTATGATTTTTCGGTACGGAGTGAGGATCAAATTTGGTACTTAAGAGTGACTTTTGGATGAGGAAATATTATATGATTTGAAGTGATAATAATAAGTTAGTGATTAGGAAGTAAAAACCCTAGTATACGCGATTTAAGAAAAATCAGTTCAAACCGACGGGTACCGTTTGTTACTGGGAAAACACACCACTTGACCCATACTTTATTACCTTAATCTTCTCGTTTTATTTCAGCTAATTAACCCTCAAAATACCTGATACATCAGCCACAATTGTTGACTTTAAATACCAAGAGAGAGAAGGGAAAAAATGAATGGAATTGGTGGCGACAAGTGGCGGTATTTCATTGGATGGTTGACTAACTAATTTACACCATATTTATCATCAAAAAACCAACCTATTTCTTCCATTATTTCTGCATATTAGCCGTGAGTTGAGGGAGGAAAAACAAGAGAAGAGGAAACTTCAATCAAACTTGGTTTGAGCTTGAATGAGTGAAAACAAGAAAAACTAAACCGATTAATCAATATTTTGGGAGCTTGGGAAGCTTAAGGAACCAGAAATTTCAAGAGAAGGTGAAGTATTACTCTTGCAAGCTTCATTTGTTGAGATATTTGCTGCCTATACTTGCTACATGGATGATATATGTTGTATCTAAGCTTATATAAGTGGTTGTAGTGATGATTGGAGCAAGAAATAAAGAAAGTTTCATTGAGTCCCAAATTTCCATATTTCTGGAAAATATGACTTTCATTCTGTCCGGTTTTAGTGCTTCATGCTAGAAGCCGAATTAGGCTTCGTATAAACATAAAAGTTGTAGAGAATGACATTTTATGGTTGCCTACAAAATTTCAGCCCAATCGGAGCAACGTAGCCTGTGAAACGACCAAAATACCCTCACTATTTTAGGATGTTTCCAGTGTTCCGTTTTAGTCAGTTCATCCAATTTATCATGTTTATTCACTATGATCTGTATGGATTTAGCCATTTTCCAAAACATAAAAGTTTTAGTACTCTGTCTTAGCTTTTCAACGCCACCAAGAACACCTTAAACGGACCTTGGTAGACTGAGATATGGACATTTGAATGCAGTACGGTTAAATAGCCGATTAGTTGGAATTAGGTTATGTGAATTGGGAATTTGATTAAGTTACACTGGAAATTGGACTAAGTGATCTTCACGAATATTGGAGCCCTGTGTCTTAGCTTCGAAACGGTATAAGTTGTACCTCAATCCGATAAGCGTAGCCTCGGATGTACCCATTTCGTAAAAACCCGTTGAAACTGTCTTTTGTAAATTTCATTTTCGCACTTGATATTATCTTATTTTTTGTTCTTGTATTGTCTTGAGCCTATGGAGTGGCTATTGAAATAAAATTTTGTTATGGATAACCTTGGGTTTGATTGAGTAAAAGGATGAAGCCATAAATCGCTGGAAAATAGGAAAATACAAAGGGCATGCTGCCCAAATTTTCGCTCGAGGACTAAGTTTCTATTTGAATTGGTATACTTATGTTTGCTCTATGAAACCCTAGTTATTTTTTTCCACGGGTCCAAACGTCCTCGTTTCACTTTAAAGTCTTTTGTATGATCTACTCAATAATTGTCGAGTTTCTTTGATTGCACCTAATTGTTGTGCTGGATGATCTGTAATATTCTTTCTCGTTTAATTTAGGTTTTGTCGGTGACTGAGGATAATATCCGGAAGGATATTTTACCCGTTGTTTTTCGTACATAGGTGAGTGTTTCTTGTTTGTTATATTCTCCATGACTTCATGACTTGTTGTTGTTGTTGTTTGATGATGTGTTAAGTGTTTTCAAGGATTTTTAAAACGAATTTTCTAGGCGAGCGTGTACTTTATCGCGCTCAACCTAAATGAAATGTGAAATTTTCAATGATTTATTGATTGAAACATTAGTTGCGCATGATGTAAGCCTTTGGCTGAATTGGGTCCTGCCCTTCGTTACCAATCGACTCGAGCCAGAAGCGGACTCGGTCGGGCGATATGGTGACCCTAGGTGAATTTGGCATACTCAAGTATTACCTTGTAGTCCGGCCACATCCGGATGGGTGGAGTCCGGCCAACGTCCGGATAGGTGGAGTCCGGTCAACGTCCGGAAGGGGATGAATGAACAAACGCAGGCACGAGGGTTTTACTCCTCAAAAAGGAAATTTTCAAATAATTGTAGGAATAAGGGAAAATGTCAGGGGAACGAACGAACGAATGAATAGCTCCATGTAAGCCCGTATCCTTTTAATAAATGTGTTACTATCGCTTTTCATTGTAAAAAAATTCTTGGATATTGATGCTCCATGTTTAACGTATTGAATTGTAACTATGTGTTCGGAACCTCACTGAGTTTTTAACTCACCCCTTTAGTTTTGTTTTCCTTAACAGGGGACAGCGAGCAGGATGAGAGCATTGACTAGCCTGGTCTAGTTCTTTTATTTTTTTTTGTAATGGTTCTCGCTCTAGTGCTTGGCACGGGCTGGACGTATGAAGGATTGAGAACCTTTGTATATTCGATCTTTATACTCCCTTTTGGGATGGCAATGTATATAAGTTCCGCTTTAAGTTTGGATCACTACCCTATTTATTCTTGTGATTTATTCCGATTTTAATTGAGGACTGTAGTGAGCGACTGAGTCCCGGCGAGAGTTGGGCAGGCGACCCGCCGAACCCTGGGGTACGCCCTAGCGAGAGGTGGGGCCGTCACAAGGGAGCTCCGGGATATTTGACTTTGCTTATAAACACTCCTAACGATAAAGTGAGATTAGAAGACATGCCTGTAGTGAAGGAGTATCCGGATGTTTTCCCTGAAGAGTTAGAGTCTCTACCCCCAGAAAAGAAAATACCTTTTAAAATTGATGTGACTCCGAGAATAGCACCTATCTCCAAAACGCCGTATAGGATGGCTCCAACTGAATTGAAAGAGTTGAAATTGCAGTTATAGAATTTACTGGAACGAAGTTTTATAAAGCAGAGTGATTCACTGTGGAGAGCCCAATCTTGTTTGTTAAAAAGAAAGATGAGAGTTTAAAGTTGTGTATAGATTACCGAGCCTTGAACGATGTCACTATTAATAATAAGTACCCTTTGCCCCACATTGATGAATTGTTTGATCAATTGCAAGGGGTGGTAGTATTCTCGAAATTAGATCTGAATCAGAGTTACTACCAATTGAGGATTTTGGAAAAAGATATACCTAAAACTACTTTTAACTTAAGGTATGGTCATTTTGAATTCACAGTAATGCCGTTTGGATTGACCTATGTGTGACGGCCCCATCTCCGCCTAGGACGTACCTTAGGGTTTAGTAAACTGCCTACCCAACTCTCGTCAGGACTTAAACACACTTAACACGAGAAAGAACTTACAACTATACAAAGGAAATAAAACAACGATTTCAAACTTAGCATATACATTGATATTCAAATCCAACTACAAGTCTCATACATGCCCAAATACATTAAAATGTTTACAGTCCAAGTACAATCAACCCCTAGTCAGGTGCTACCGTGAGAACAATTTTAAAATTCAAAACAACTAGACTACGCTAGTTTGTACAAGTCTCACGACTCGCTCGTACCCTTGTAAGAAAACAAATGGAGTGGAATGAGCTAAAAGCCCAGTGAGACTTCCAATAGCAAGTTGACAATTATTTTAAAGTACAGTATCACGTAGCAAAGTAATGAGTATGAAAAGTTCATAAAAGTGAGTAATAACACTTCAAGTAGCGCATCTCAAAATGAGTGAGTGTAAAGTGCTTTTGTTTTTCAAAAGAAACAATAATCCAATAAGCAATAATCATTTCAAAGTATAAGGATACGGATGGCTCTCAGGAGCCAAGTTCCCATTGCTTCACCAGAGCTTGATCAAATATTAGTTGACATTATCAACTTTCAAGTAAAGTAACCAATCCAGTAGTACTTCGCTTAACTCCAATCCGTCCACCATTCAACCTCCTTACCGGGTCCGAACACCAACTAAACACTGGTGGTAATACTCGAGTATACCGATTAGTCGAGAAGATAATACTCCACTCGACAACACTAGATACCCATAGTTCGTTATCTAATCGACCAAGCCCTTGCCGGCTTGACTCGATTAACTAGCCAGTAGGGTTTGGGTCCCCAAGAAATCGATGAGATAACATCTCCAATCGACTGAATCAAGATAAAAGTACGGAGACGGGAATGAGAAGCACCTCCCACTCACATTGAGTGTGGTACATGCTGCCGCTCAACACTTACAAGTCAAGTACAAGTATATCAAGTCAAGTGCAACAATAAACAAGTATATATTATATTAGGGCAAATGCAATAAAGTACACTTTTACCCAATCAAACAAATTACATATCATTAAATCACATTGGTCAAGTATTGAAAACAATTGTCTAGTTCAATCAGTTATTTGGAAGCACTCACCAAAGATTTAGTGCTTCTTCGATTCACGTTCGAGTATTACTCCTTGTGTGGAGTTCAAATCTACAATAAAATATCATTTAAAAGGTGGAAATCAACTAGGGCTCGAAACTTAAAAGTTTCGCTTAAAGAAAATCAAGTAACTAAAACTCATTTAGATAGTATTCATGCTCATGCTCGCTCTTAAAACTTTGAAACTTTGAAGCGATTAAAATTTGAAAGCACCATTTGAGTCGAAGTGACAAGAAAAACGTACTTCTATTAGTCGTTACTTTCATTTTCCAAGGGTACAAGTTTTGGTCGAATTCTAACTTATATACCTCTACAATAGAGAACTCGAACAATCTCGAACAACCTAGACAATTCGAGTTAGATTCGTCCTCAAATCCTTACTGTGACGCCCCCACTTCTCTCAAGGGCGAACCCAAGGGTATCCGTGGGACGCCTGCCCAACTCTCGCCAAAACTCGAGACAATTCCAATTCAAACATAAAGTCTAATACTAACAAAGAAAATCGGAATAAAAGAACAAAGTCATTTTCATATGTAAATATTCAATCTTACATCACAGTTTCAAACTTACAATTACTTTTTCCAAAATATACAACTTTCAAAAGTTGTCTAAACAAATACATTTAAAATTTTAATCAAATAGGCCACCAAGTAAACTTCTCCATAATTCCTCCCATATCCACTCCTGTTAAGGAGAACAAGTCTAACGGGGTGAGCGAATGCTTGTGAGGCCAAGAAAACATGCAAGACATGTAGTTTAATAACAATAGCACTTATACAATAATGAAAGCTATAACATTCAAGTAATTCATAATTTATAATAAACACATTTGAGTAGGATGCAGAAGCTCTCAGGAGCAAATTTTCAATTGCTTTACCCAAGTTCAATTTAGTATCTTCTCGTGACGACACCCCGTCACTCGGTAGGTAATCAAATTCGTAGCACTTCACTTATCCCATTCATGTTTTTGAGACGACTCGAGAGGTACCTCCCACCCAAATCGGTGTGGTACTTGCTGTCGCTCAATTTATAGTTCTGAGACGATTCGAGAGGTACCTCCCACCCGAATCGGCGTGGTACTTACTATGGTTCAGAGGTTTAGGTTACTGAGACGACTCGAGAGGTACCTTCCACCCGAATCGGTGTGGTACTTACTATCGTTCGGTTTATAGTTCTGAGACGATTCGAGAGGTACCTCCCACCCGAAACGGTGTGATACTTACTATTGTTCAGAAGTTTTGGTTACTGAGACGACTCAAGAGGTACCTCTCACACGAATCGGTGTGGTACTTACTATCGTTCAGTGGTCGATGAGACATCGCTCCAATCGACTTAGAATACTTTATGGTTCTGAGATGATTCGAGAGGTACCTCCCACCCGAACCGGTGTGGTACTTACTATCATTCAGAGATTATACGAATACGAATACAAATATAAATATGAATATGAATACGAATAGGAATATAAGTCGACAAATAACACTCGAATCGACGATTCCAAATACGAATCACAATCACATTACTACGTACAACTCGAATATGAATTCACATAGCAAAATTTCACATATAATATCATTTGAAAGAGGACAAGTGTGGTAAAATCCGCCCTCGTCTCACAAAGTTCAAATTTATCTAACGGATAAGAAACAGTTAACCACTTAACAATAAATTCATGCACTTGACACTCACCAAGTAAACAAAGAAGAAATGCCCACTTGAGGGTTCAGGCGTCCACCATAGGATTCTATTAAAGGTCCTCACGAGTGCGTGATCAATTAATAATTAAAATATTATGCACTATCGCTTAAAACCCCTAATTATCGAGAAGGATTACACTAGAGTACAATCTAAGAAAATATCATGAAAATGAGCCATAATTACTCGCAAATCAAGGCTCAAAATGGGGTTTTTAAAGCACAAGAAAAATCGAGTTTTCATCTTCGAAATCAAGTATAAACGTTCAAGTGATATTAGGGGAAAAAGGAGAATTCGAAAAACTCCATTTCCTTAAATTTCAAAAATTTCAGTTTTGATACGAGATCTTTGAAAAATCGTATCTCACTCATCACAAGTCCAAAATTTGAAAACTTGGTACCATTGGAAACTTCTTCTAAAGTACTAAAAGTTCCTAGAATACATTTTCCCATGATTCCCAGTGAAAGGCATTCAAAAATTGGCTCAAAATTACTGTTTTAGGCTTGCGAGACAGTTTGAGGTTGGTTTTTCGCCAAATTTAGAAATTCGGTAAAATTCGTAGAATTTGAACTAGCCTCTCAGATTTGAAACTAAATGAGAGTTGTAATCAAAGTTTAAATCAAAACAAGTGAAACAAAAATTGAAGTTTTGAACACCAAGATATGGTAGCTCAAAGTTGCTGCCAAAAGTGAAATTGTCAAGCAAATTCCAGGTTTAAATCATGTACTTCGGGACTTTGTTTGAGCTTCGAAATGGACTCGGAATCGCACCAAATTTGGTATGATTATATCTCCATATAAGGGCTATTCCTCTATCAAATTTCATCAAAAAATACGTACGGGAAGTCGGTTAACAAAATCGTTAAAGTTTCAAGAACTTCCAAGACAAAACAGCCTTGGGGTTCCATTTTCCATTTCCAAACGTTTGGCCAACAAAATGTCTCAAACACGGTCCATTTGTGTAGAAAATGTATAAGAAACATCCAAGATGCTTTTGGTAGGTGATTAACACCAAGAATTTCCAAACAACAAGTCCCAATCAAGATTTAGACATTTACTAGTAAAAAAAAAGGGTTTCAAATCATTGAGTCAGTTTCGGATTTCGGCCACAACTCACTCAATTCAACTTGGAATCGAGCATGGTTAGTGCCATTGAAAACTAGATTCATAAAGCTACATTTTCTTAGAAGAAAGTGTTTTCAAAATCTGTCCATAGCTAGCTCATATTTGAGCATCAATTCGCTGCTCAAAATAGAGCTCCCAGTGTAGATGCGAAACAGGACAGTCAAGTTCAAATGATTGGTATAGACTACTCAGGTGGAATCAGAATTTAAATTTTATACCATTCGAAAACTAGGAATGTCTAGTTTCCAGTGCCAGAAACGGCACTCGATTTTGACATCGAAGCAAAAAGTTATAGCCTAAACAATAACACTGCCAGAGCAGTTGCGGGAAAAATTTCCAGTTTTGTTGGTTTCTGAAAACACATTATTTGGCCAACCAAATCACGTTATTTTTTTATGAAACTTTCTACACAACCCACACAACATATATACATCATAACCAAGTAATTAGAACCATGAAAAATCACTCTAAAGGTCACGGACAACACAGGGGCAGAAATGAAAAATCTTCACCTTCACTCCCCTTTGAACTTTGATTCATAATATCACTCATTTCCACTAATTTAAGCTCTAAACCAACATTAATATCATCAAAACATAACAAATCAGTCCATCCAACCATAGTAGGAGTTCATAGAGTCCACACACCATCTTTCCAACATAGATAAAGCTATCCACATGATTATATAAGCTTATAAGTGCAATAGAAATTCCATAAGTCAAGATTTGAGAGGTTGATCGTTCATTACCTCTTTGGATGATCAAGACAAAAATTTTCGGCCTCTTGAAGCTCAACAAAACCGTGGAAAGCAAGCTTTCTTCCTAGCTTAGCTTGATCACCAAGTGATTTGAGTGTTGTGTGTAAATTTTGAGATGATTTCATGAAGGATTGAAGCAAGAAATGAAGAGGAATTTTTGGTGGTTTCTTTGCTCTTGTTGGTCAGCTGTTTTAGGAGGAAAAGAAGGGTGAAAATCTGATGTTAAAGCTTCTAGAATAAGCTTAAAACTTGTGGCCCACAATTGCTCAAGAATGTCCATTAAAATAATGCACGTGCGCACGCGTTTCGTGCTCGATTCCTCTCAAGTTTATTTCATTAGTGCACTAAACCTCTAATGCACTTTCATTTATATTATTATTATTCACTCTTAATGGTTCCAAAATAAATGTCTTAAGCTCCTCAATTAATCGCGCGCGTAAAAACGCGTACTCTCAATTTTTGCGCGATAAAACGGAATTTTTAAGAAATTCTCGTAACGAGAATATAACTAACTAATACTAGGGTAATTATTTATAAAAATACCTATTTTAACACTAACGCACGAGTCCTCAAATCTCCAAGGTTACTGTACTCTCAAATCGAATATTATCTCCAAACGCGTATTCACTAAATCTCACTAAACGAATTTCCAATAATTAAATTTATTAACGGGACATTTTAAAAATATTTGCAAGTCATAGTTCCATGTAAATGGCTCAAAAATGGTTGAAATAAATTATTCGGAGAAAACAGGTGGATAAATATTTAAATAAGCCAATAATATTCGACAAAAATAAGAAATTTTTCCGATCCTCACATCCTCCCCTCCTTAAAAGAATTTCGTCCTTGAAATTCACACTTAAAGATAATATCGTACCCCTTATTTGCCAGGTCCACTAGATCTGCCAAAATCCATAGCTTCTATAATAGGAGTCCTAACCTCCAAACTTTAGGGCAGCGATCACGCTTTACTTGTACCACTCATGAAACTAGAGTTTACACAAGAATAGTCGACTCCAGAGTCAACTAAAGTCCAGTTAAATGATTCAATCTGGTAGTTCAAAACTCGAATAGGAAAATATATTTTTAACAAAAAAATAAGTTTACCAAAATCTTCGGACTCAATTCAAAATTAACAATTTTATAAATAACCTGGTTTCTTTGGTCCCACATGACTAATCAAATTTTTGTTCAAATTAAGTCAATCATAATATGCGAGATAAAATCAAGGGTTTTTGTGTATTTTGGATATGTACGTGGCAAAATGCGATTCAAATTTTCAAAATTAGAGCTAAAAGGTACAAACTTTTCTTCATGGTCCGAAACTAAGTTTTCTTAGTAAGAAACTTCAGGGAATGTTTTTGCCACCGTCATTAATACATTTTTCAATTTCCCCAAATACATTTAAGAAGTTTAATCATGCAACTCAATGCATGGGTATTAAAGCACGTATCTAATAGAATAACGTATACCTGAAGGATGTTTCCAAAAATCCCCTCAAAGTTTCGAGTTAAGAATTGCATTTGAATAAACGTATATGCTAGAAAACACTTTTAAGAGAAAAAGTGCTTTTATTTAAGTAAAGCAAATAAGTAATGAATTCAAGTCACTTCACAAATAACCGACAAAATACTATGAAAGTTCAAACATTCATGAAAGGTTGAAGCATGTTCACAGGACCAATCACAAGATATGGTAGAACAATTATTAAAATTTCATAGGGGAGAACCTCTCTAGGTACCCAACTAGATCAATCTTTTATAACATTGGTAGGTCTATTCTTCCCGTTCATTTCCGATTTATACCTAGCACTAGGATCCCATTGAGTTATATAAGACCATCCAACAATCTTTCTCAGGAGTGTGTGGTTGCCTAGTGCAAGAAATAAAAAGTGATCACGCGAGAAAATACTCAAAACAAGAGCCAACCAAGAAACATTGGAAATAATAGCAATTTACATTCATTAACACTTCAGAGTTCATGAAATTAGCAAGTCATGGGAGATTTACAAAAAAAATATAGCACACAGGTGCCACCAAATATACTTTTAGTCATGCATGACTAAAGTAAGGTCGAGTGCCTCAAAAGTAGGCCACACAATCAAACAAAATACAATGGCCTCAGCACTAGCATCACCCCAGCTATTTTTAGTTACAAAAGTCAAAAGCCTATCACTCTAGGTCTAGTCCACAGTAGGACTATCAGGTGAAACCTCCTCCTCAGAGTCCTCCTCCGGATTCTCCTCAGGAGTGCCCTCAGGAGCCGGACTCTGTACAGTATCCATTACCTCATCAATCAGCATAGTGGTGTCGGCTAGAATCCCGGAAACCCGATCCCGGACCTCCTCACTAGATTCAAGGTGAAAGTTCTTATTCAAACTAGGGTAATAAGTCAAACCAAACGGAATGCAAAAGATGCCTCATTTCAAGTTCAAAGTGGAGTCCAAAATTGTTCAAATGGCTCAACTTTTCTTCTGAAATTTTGGTAAGCAAAATAATGGGGAAAGCAAAGTTTCTAACCCTTAAACTCACCAGATGGCCATTTAGATTTCCCCAATCTTGACTCACCTCCAATCTAACTTGAAAATTAAAGTCTTACAGCGTTTTGTGAGCAAAAATGGTGCTACAACCTCAAGCACCAAGATCACATTACACTTAATACATAATCAAATCCCACGGTCCGGCATCCTAAACTTTTAAGCCTAGGACACTTTACAAAGATCTAAAGCCTAAGCTCTGATACCAACTGTGACGCCCCCACTTCTCTCAAGGGCGAACCCAAGGGAATCCGCGGGATGCCTGCCCAACTCTCGCCAGGACTCGAGACAATTCCAATTCAAACATAAAGTCTAATACTAACAATGAAAATTGGAATAAAAGTACGAAGTCATTTTCATACGTAAATATTCAATCTTACATCACAGTTTCAAACTTACAATTACTTTTTCCAAAATATACAACTTTCAAAAGTTGTCTAAACAAATACATTCAAAATTCTAATCAAATAGGCCACCAAGTAAACTTCTCCATAATTCCTCCCATATCCGCTCCTGTTAAGGAGAACAAATCTAACGGGGTGAGCGAATGCTCGTGAGGCTAAGAAAACATGCAAGGCACGTAGTTCAATAACAATAGCACTTATACAATAATGAAAGCTATAACATTCAAGTAATTCATAATTTATAATAAACACACTTGAGTAGGATGCAGGAGCTCTCAGGAGCAAATTTTCAATTGCTTTACCCAAGTTCAATTTAGTACCTTCTGGTGACGACATCCCGTCATTCAGTAGGTAATCAAATTTGTAGTACTTCACTCATTCCATTTATGTTTCGAAGACGACTCGAGAGGTACCTCCCACCCGAATCGGTGTGGTACTTGCTGTCGCTCAATTTATAGTTCTGAGACGCTTCGAGAGGTACCTCCCACCCGAATCGGTGTGGTACTTACTATAGTTCAGTGGTCGATGAGAAATCGCTCCAATCGACTTAGAATGCTTTATGGTTCTGAGACGATTCGAGAGGTACCTCTCACCCGAACCGATGTAGTACTTACTTTTGGTCAGAGGTTATACGAATACGAATACGAATACGAATATGAATATAAGTCGATGAATAACAGTCGAATCAATGATTCCAAATACGAATCACAACTACGAATCACAATCACATTACTACGTCAAGTCGGATATGAATTCACATAGCAAAATTTCACATATAATTTTATTTGAAAGGGGACGAGTGTGGTAAAATCCGCCCTCGTCTCACAAAGTTCAAATTCATCTAACGGATAAAAAACAGCTAACCACTTAACAATAAATTCATGCACTTGACACTCACCAAGTAAATAAAGAAGAAATGCCCACTTGAGGGTTCAAGCGTCCACCGTAGGATCCTTTCAAAGGTCCTCTCGAGTGCTTGATCAATTAATAACTAAACTATTATGCACTATCGCTTAAAACCCCTAATTATCGAGAAGGATTGCACTAGAGTACAATCGAAGAAAATATCATGAAAATGAGCATTAATTACTCGCAAAATAAGGCTCAAAAATGGAGTTTTTAAAAGCACAAGAGAAATAGAGTTTTCATCTTTGAAATCAAGTATAAAACGTTCAAGTGATATCGAGGGAAAAGGAGAATTTAAAAAACTCCATTTCTTTAAGTTTCAAAAATTTCAGCTTTGATACGAGATCTTTGAAAAATCGTATCTCACTCATCACAAGTCCAAAATTGGAAAACTTGGTACCGTTGGAAACTTCTTCTAAAGTACTAAAAGTTCCTAGAATACATTTTCCCATGATTCCCAACAGAAGGCATTTAAAAATTGGCTCAAAGTTACTGTTTTAGGCTTGCGAGACAGTTTTGAGGTTGGTTTTTCGCCAACTTTGAAAATTTGGCAAAATTAGTAGAATTTGAACTAGCCTCTCAGAATTGAAACTAAATTAGAGTTGTAATCAAAGTTTAAATCAAAACAAGCGGAACAAAAATCGGAGTTTTGAGCACCAAGATATGGTAGCTCAAAGTTGCTGCCAAAAGTGAAATTGTCAAGCAAATTCCAGGTTTAAATCATGTAGTTCAGGACTTTGTTTGAGCTTCGAAATGGACTCGGAATGGCACCAAATTTGGTATGATTATATCTCCATATAAGGACTATTCTTCTATCAAATTTCATAAAAAAATACATACGGAAAGTCAGTTAACAAAATCATTAAAGTTTCAAGAACTTCCAAGACAAAACTGCCTTGGGGTTCCATTTTCCATTTCCAAATGTTTGGCCAACAAAATGTCTCAAACACGGTCCATTTGTGTAGAAAATGTCTAAGAAATATCCAAGATGCATTTGGTAGGTGATTAACACCAAGAATTTCGAGACAACAAGTCCCAATCAAGATTTAGACATTTACTAGTCAAAAAAAGGGTTTTAAATCATTGAGTCAGTTTCGGATTTCGGCCACAACTGACTCAATTCAACTTCGAATTAAGTGTGGTCAGTGGCATTGAAAACTAGATTCATAAAGCTACATTTTCTTAGAAGAAATTGTTTTCAAAATCTGTCCACAACTAGCTCATATTTAAGCATCAATTCGCTGCTCAAAACAGAGCTCCCAGTGTAGATGCGAAACAGGACAGTCAAGTTCAAATGATTGGTATGGACTACTCAGGTGCAATCAGAATGTGAAGTTTATACCATTGGAAAACTGGGAATGTCTAGTTTCCAGTACCACAAATGAAACTCTATTTCGACATCGGAGCAAAAAGTTATAGCCTAAACAATAACACTGCCAGAGCAGTTACGGGAAATATTTCCAATTTTGCTGGTTTCCGAAAAAACATCATTTGGCCAACCAAATCACGTTATTTTTTTATGAAACTTTCTACACAACCCACACAACATATATACATCATAACCAAGTCATTAGAACCACGAAAAATCACTCTAAAGGTCACGGACAACACAGGGGCAGAAATGAAAATTTTTCACCTTCACTCATTTCATAATATCACTCATTTCCACTAATTTAAGTACTAAACCAACATTAATATCATCAAAACATAACAAATCAGTCCATCCAACTATAGTGGGAGTTCATAGAGCCCACACACCATCTTTCCAACATAGATAAAGCTACCCACATGATTATATAAGCTTATAAGTGCAATAGAACTTCCATAAGTCAAGATTTGAGAGGTTGATCGTTCATTACCTCTTTGGATGATCAAGACAGAAATTTTTGGCCTCTTGAAGCTCAACAAAACCGTGGAAAGCAAGCTCTCTTCCTAGCTTAGCTTGATCACCAAGTGATTTGAGTGTTGTGTGTAAATTTTGAGACGATTTGATGAAGGATTGAAGCAAGAAATGAAGAGGAATTTTTGGTGGTTTCTTTGCTCTTGTTTGTCAGCTGTTTTAGGAGAAAAAGAAGGGTGAAAATCTAATGTTAAAGCTTCTAGAATAAGCTTAAAACTTGTGGCCCACAATTGCTCAAGAATGTCCATTAAAATAATGCACATGCGCACGCGTTTCGTGCTCGATTCCTCTCAAGTTTATTTCATTAGTGCACTAAACCTCTAATGCACTTTCATTTATATTATTTTTATTCACTCTTAATGGTTCCAAAATAAATGTCTTAAGCACCTCAATTAATCGCGCGCGTAAAAACGCGTACTCCCGATTTTTGCGCGATAAAACGAAATTTTTAAGAAATTCTCATAACGAGGATATAACTAACTAATACTAGGGTAATTATTCATAAAAATACCTATTTTAACACTAACACATGAGTCCTCAAATCTCCAAGGTTACTGTACTCTCAAATTGAATATTATCTCCAAACGCGTATTCACTAAATCTCACTAAACGAGCTTCCGAAAATTAAATTTATTAACGGGACATTTTAAAAATATTTTCAAGTCATAGTTCCATGTAAATGGTTCAAAAGGGGTTGAAATAAATTATTCGGAGGAAACAGGTGGATAAATATTTAAATAAGCCAATAATATTCGATAAAAATAAGAAATTTTTCCGGTCCTCACACTTACTCAAGTTGCGAGTACATCTACCTAACCCTGAAGTGAAAATTTGTGCAGCACGCCCTTTGGGTTTATCTATTTTTCAACTATTTATGGCTTTTTTATTTTCCTCAAATCAGCCCCAAAGTCATACACAAGCAATGTTACCACCATATCCCTTTTACTAGGCTCCAAAATCATCCAATTACAACACAAGTTTAATAATACAATCGAAAATCAAGTGTTAAAGTCAAAAGGCTAAATGGCAGATTCGACATCTCATAGCATTTTGGTCACAACTAGAACTACGTTTATTGGATTAGTGTGAACTTTATACTGCTTCGAAGCTAAGACAAAGGGTTACAACTTTTATGAAGACAACTCAACCCAGTTCATAGTTTATCTAGGTCGAATTTGCAGATTACAGAACCAAAATTTCAATGTCAGTCTGGTTGTTAGTACTGGATTTGAATGGCAATAACTCAAGCTACACAATTCCGATTGAGGCGTTTGCAGATGCGTTGGAAAGCTGAAACATAAGACTAAAACTTTCATGTTTTGGATAAAGGCTAATTTGATACGGATCAAGGCGAAAAATGAGGCCAAAGTTGTACAATTTCAAAACTGTCCATGAAATGAGGCTTTTGGCAGTCAAGGGTTTTCCGATCATTTCACGTGCTACAGTGTTCCGATTGAGCTGAAATTTTACATGCAGATATATAACATCATTTCCTACAACCTTTGTGTTTTAACTTAAGCCTAATTCAGCCTCTAACATGGATGAATGAAACTAGTCAAAAGCAGGGCAGTTCATCATCAAAGTTGGAAATTTCACTACTAAAGCTGGAATTTTATAACTAAAGCTAGAAATTGAACCAAAGCTGGAAAACCATATACCAAAGCTTAAAAGGTCACATCAAAGTTAAAACATCTCATATAAAAACTATCAAGTTCATCTCATAGATGGAAAATGCATATCAAAGCTGGAATTTAAACATTAAAGCTGGAAAATGAAACCCTAGACTGAAATTCCATCAATCTTCACCAATCTAGGTTATCATCCATAAAACTTCTAAGATTCAAGTCATCTATCCAATAAAATGCAAGATAAGAGAGAGAAGAAGTGTTTCTTAGCTTAATACCTTGAAACCTCAAGGAAATACACAACATCAAGGCTGCCCAAGCAAAATTGCTCCACCCAAAGCTTCCTTGTCACCTTGTTGCAAGTTTAATCGGTTTAGATTTGTGGTTCTTTCTGATTTCTCTCCAAATCAATCAAAATCCAAGATGAAATGTGAAGTTTCTCCTCTCTTTTCTCTCTCTCTCTCTAGTTCGGCCAAGGGAGGAAAAAAATGAATAGCCCTTGAGGAGAGTTTACAAGATAAAGACTAGAATGGTCTTTGGTCAAAGGCCTTAGTCAAGGCCTTGGATATTTTGTTTTTCCTCTCATTTCTGGTCATAATTTTCGGCCATCTTAAGATAAAATTAGGGAAAGGAAAAATAAAATAAAACAAGGAGACTATGGTAAGAAAGTATTGGTCAAGTGCGGTACTCCACTGGTAACAAACAGCGCACGTCGGTTCAAGCCTATTTTCCTTAACTCTCTTGCACTTGTGTTTTAACTTATGATTCATTAACTTATTAGTAGCACTTCTAATCACACACTTTCTCTTACTTAATACTTCTTCTTATCCACCAAATTTAGTACACATACCTCACCAATTAATCACACTATCAAAAGACGTAAAAATCCTAGTTTACCTTAACGATGAAAGTAAAGGGAAACCAATTGGTTCTATGATTAATTGTAACTATTGAGAAAGTGAATGAGTAGTAAAGTTATTTTAAAATAATGGATTCCAAATAAAAGGAAATTTTAAGAAAATGTAAGGGATTTTACAAGTTCTCACAATCACACTACCAAAATACACATAAAAACACACACCAAAATCCTAGTATGTACAAAAACCCTAACTAATACCCTTCATTTAGAAAAATCATAACTTGAGTTATAAATATCAAAAATTCATAAAACTAGACTTCAAATACTAATAATCTTTAGAAGACATTTCAAAGAGATTCAGCTCATAAGTTGGTCCAAATTGAGCCATAAGTTGTTACAACTTTCCTATGTTTACTTGTGCAAGGCAGAATTTTCATTCAACTTTGTCAATTTTCTAGAATTTGTGAAGACCCGAAAAATTTCTTATTTTATCGAATATTAATGGTTTAATTAAGTATTTATCCACCTGTTTTCCCCAAATAATTTATTACGACCATTTTAAATCCATTCGTATGGAATAATGTCTTCATTATGTTTTTAAAATGTCCTGTTAACAACTTCAATTTTCGGAAGGATTGGTTAGGCGAGAAATAGTGAACACGAGTGTTTCGAGGTGATATTATATTCGAAAGTATGATTATCCTGGGAAATTAAGAACGGACAATAGCAGATTAAGAAAAGTTAATCGAGAATTAAAGGCAAATAAGTTCTAAGTGAGCATATACTACTCACGCGTGGATAGTTTTCCAAAAGATGTATGGATACAATTATTGGAGATTTGAGGAGTTAATACTCGACTCATGTGAGGACTCGTAAAAACTATTATTTTATTTAAACCTAAATTTATGGCTTAATAAATTATTTAATTGGATTTTTGCCACGAGAAATATTTTCTAGACTTATTAGACCTAAATACATGATAATATAACTTCGTTATATTTTAAAAGTGACTCGTTTCAAAAATTAATTTCTTGGAGTGCGTTTAGTAAAAATAGTGAATAGTGCTTGGAGATTTTACCGCGTAGAAACACAATAAGTTTGGAATACTGGAAACTTGTACTGTGGTTCTAAAATAGGTAATATTATGAATAAACACTCAAGTGATAGTTAGTAGTGCAATCGTTATAAGAATTTCTCGGAGGTTTCGCGTTATAGCGTTAAAATTTGACGGTACGCGTTTTCACACGCGCGACTTCATTTGAGGGACTTTAGACCCTTATTTCGGGACAATTAAGAGTGAAGAATATTTACATGAATATATATGCATTAGAGGCTTAGTGCACTAGTGAACCAAACGCGCGAGAAAATCGAGCCTAAAACGTGCCAAACGAGCCTTAATGAGAGTTGACTTTGGGGATAATTTGCACCACACATTGTGTCTTCCTTAAGAAGCTAAATTTGGACCAAACACTCTCTCTCTTAGTCTCTCTCTTGGCCGAATTCTCTGCAGCAAAAACACAACACAAAGTTGCCATTTTCATCTTCAATTCTTGCACAAAACCTTCATAGATTCACACCAAATTTGAACTACACTTAGTTTGTTGCTTGGAGAGTTCATCTAGCTAGCAAAAGGAGGAGTTTTTCACGGTTTCTTGGAGCACTAGAGGACCGAAAATTTCTGGTTTAAGACACCAAGGAGGTATAACATCATCCTACACCTTAAACTTGGATTATGATGGTAGAAATGCATCTTTAAGCTATTGCATGTGTATGGGTGTCTTGACATTGGTGTAAAATTTGAAAAGTGGGCTCTATGGATTCCCACACTTGAGTTGTTGCTGATTTGATGATTGATGGTGGTTATACTGTTGGTTTAGTGGTTAAAATGATGGATTAGTGGTGGGTAATTGATAGAAACTTCATTGGGTGCAAGAAGCAAAAATTTCCGAAAATACCCCTGTTTTGTTCGGCCACTATAAGGCCAATTTTTGGTGAATTATTGGCATGAACCTGATGCTTATATGTTATATTAGATGTGTGAAAAGTTTCATTGAAAAATAATAAGGTTTGGTTGGGAAAATGAATTTTTTTGGGAAACTAGCAAATCTGGAAACTGTTCCCGTATGGCTCAGACCAGCTGTGGTATTTCGACTATAACTCTGTCCTCGGATGTCGAAATCATGTGCCGTCAGTGGCGTTTGAAACTAGACATCCCAGGATTTAATTTGAGATAAAATGCATGTTCTGATTCTTTGTGAGTGAGCCGGACCAAACGTTTTAAGATCACTGTCCTGTTTCTCGGAACTGCTGGAATGGTCTGTAGAGGCAGCAACTTGAGGCTCAATTTCGAGCTGGTTGCTTGCCAAATTTTGAAACGATTTCTTCTGTGAACTTTTAGTCCTATGAATGTATTTTCCAACGCCATAAACCACGCTCAATTCCAAGCTAAATTGACTGAGTTGTGACCAAAATAAGAGGACTGCCCTGTTTTGGAAAAACGTATTATTTGGACTGGTTTCGGACAAAAACCCGTGAGTAATCTTATTAATTGAAATTTTGATGCTAAACCATTACCAAAGGTATCATGGTTGTATCTTAGACCTTTATTTCACAAATGAACCATGGTTGGATAGCTTTCTTGGTTAAACGATTTGAATTTGGAAAATGAAAGTCAAAAGGCAGATTGCCTTAGGAATTTTCCGGAACTTTGGGTGATTAGTTCACCACCTTCCCGAGGGTATTTTTCCCTGAAATTTGACAGAGAGATACCTTCCATATAGTATCGAAATACTGCCAATTTTGGTATCAATCCAAGTTCGTTTCGATACCTAATTAAATTTCTAGTGTTGGAGGTTCAAATCTGGAAATTCTTCTCCAGTCTTGAATTTGCCTAACTTTGAGCTACCGTATCTCGGTACTCGAAACTCCGATTCTTGATCCGCTTGTTTTGTTATAAACTTCACTTGCAACACTACTTGAGTGACAAATTTCAGAGGCTGGTTTGCAACGTACGAATCGTGCCGAATTTTCAAAGTTGGCCAAAATCCAACTTCATTCTGCCTTGTGAACCAATTCTGTACCTTCAAGCTCATTTTTGAGCACTTTCCACTTCGATTCATGGAAAAGTGTCTTCTAGGAACTTATAGTACTTTCTAAGAGGTTTCCAACGGTATAAAGTTTTCCAATTCTCGACTTGTACCGAGTGAGTTACGATTTTTCAAAGATTCATAACAAAACTGAATTTTTCAAATTTCAAGGCAAAGGAGTTTTCCAAAAACTCTTAATTCTCTTAGTAATATTCAAACGTTTTGCCCTCGATTTTCATGATAAAAACTCAATTAATATTGTACTTAATAAAACGCAAGTTGAACCTCGATTTACGAGTAATTGAGGTTCATTTTTGTGAAATATTCCTTAGATTGTACTAATGTACAATCTTACTTGATAATTGAGATACTTGAGTAATTATCCACCATTAACTGCCAGGCACACAAGGAGACCTTCAAGAGGATCTCACCGTGGACACTTGAACACCAGCGAATAATCTTTATTAAATTGCTCGGTGAGTGTCAAGTGTGTGAATCTTTGATACTTGCTTAATTGTGGTAATTATTAGAGATTTTAAAAATAAGGGCGGGTGTGTACTTTATCGCATCCGTCCTGATTTCAAATGAATGAATGAAATGTATTGAATGAATGAATGAAATGCAATGCTATGTAATGGTTATATATGTCGTTGGAGTGAACCTCCTCGACTTTCAAATGAATGGGGGACGCCCAAACTCATAGGCCGACCTTGAACTCGAGCCGGCAATGGGCTTGGTCGGGAACTTGGGCGAGCCATGAGATTATAAGCTCGACCTAATAAGAGGTCTTGCTTGGCATACTCATCGAGTATCGCCCTAAAAATAGACTTGTGGGCCCTTGGGGTGTACGGTGGACGGAGGGAAGTAAGTGGTGATCTACGGAAATGGAAATACCAACCCGGTTGACAGGAGGGTCAATGCGGGAAAGTATACGAATGACATCGACAGAGCGAGTGGAACTTAGCTCCTGAGAGCTACTATATCATTGAATTGTTTCTGATTTACTTTTCCGGCTCGAATGATTGACTAATGAAATGTCCTGGTTTTGTTTAATGAATTTGGGATTGCTATTTGAACAAAGTGCTTGCATGTGTGTTCTTGGCCTCACGAGCGTTTTGCTCACCCTGTAGATTTGTTTTCCTTAACAGGACTGGAAATGGAGTTAACGCGGAGAAATCTCCTTTTAGATATATTGTGTTTTAGGGTTTCAAGTGTATTTTGGCTCGACCCCTTTATGATTGTACTTTTGGAAGTTTAATGTATCATTCGGATATATGGGGTGTATATTTTGGAATTTAAGTTGTATTATGAACGCACGACGTGCGGGTGGCAAGCTGATAGGTACCTTGTGATGTGACCCTGAGAACTGTATGGATATTGTTAAGCATGAACGTTTCCGCACTATATGTATTTGCACTAATTTGATTGTGGTATCTAGTATCGCTTTAAGCTTGAACGTTTATTGCTTGAGTCCTGGCGAGAGCTAGGCAGGCGTTCCGCGGATACCCTTTGGTGCGCCTTAGGGAGAAGTGGGGGCGTCACCGAATTTATAGACATTGAATCAAATTCTGAATTTTACACCGTAGGAAGACCTATGAGTCTAGTTTCAAACACAATAAATGGAACTCAATTCCGACCTTCCTATACGAAGTTATAGCCAATTTCCCAAAGCTGCGTAGAGCCTCCTGCGAAAATTTTTACATTTTCTAACAACTTGAGATTATGAGCTTTTTCTTAACAAAATTCACTTTCTTGGCTCAAATTCAACCATTAAAGCAACCAAGAATCAAAGGTAAGTGGGTCCACATAAGCATTATAAAGACAAGTAAATTTTCGGGATCTCACACTATGCACCTGCGGCTTTTATGGATTTAATGCATTGAGTCTTTAAGCCTTACTTGAATTAATTTGTAGTGGTGTTCATCGATGATATACTGGTATACTCTAAAACTATAAAGGATCACGAGAAACATTTGAGAACTATTTTACAAACTTTGAGGGAACATCAGTTGTATGCTAAATTTAGCAAATATGAGTTTTGGTTGAAGAAAGTGACATTCTTAAGTCATATAATTTCTAAGGACGGGATTAAAGTGGATCCAACCAAAGTTGAAGCAGTCTCTAAATGAAAATAACCGGAAAATCCTACTAAAGTTCAAAATTTTATAGGGTTAGCAGGGTATTACCGGAGATTTATCAAAGATTTTTTTGGGATTGCTGGACCCATGACTAAGCTAACTAAGAAAAGTGGGAACTTTATATGGGTTCTAAGTGTGAAAAAAGTTTCCAAGAGTTAAAAAGACGTTTGACAAGAGTACCTGTATTAGCTCTACCGAATGGGAAAGATAGTTTTGTGGTCTACACAGATGCTTCAAAGGAAGGCTTGGAATATGTAGTAATGCAAAATGAGAAAGTGATAGCATATGCCTCTAGGAAATTAAGTCGCACGAGAAAAATTACCCAACTCATGATTTAGAGTTAGCGGCGATAGTATTTGCATTGAAGAAGTGGAGGCATTACCTATATGGAGTGACATTCGAGATTTTTATTGACCATAAGAGTTTCAAGTATTTGTTTTCTCAAAAGAAGCTGAATTTGAGACAACGAAGGTGGATGGCATTCTTGGAAGATTATGATTACACGATAAAATATCATCCAAGAAAATTCAATGTAGTGACCGACGCTTTAAGTCATCAAGTGCAAGTAGCAGGATTGATGATTAAAGAGATGCACTTGTTGGAAAAGATTAGTATATAGAATCCCCGACTTGAACCAAGAAAATTAATTTTGGAGAATATCATCGTGAAATCCACTTTATTGGAACGTATCAAGGAGACTCAAGGAAAGGACTCTGAAGTGCAAAAGTGGTTCGAGAAAGTCAAAAAAGAAGAAAAGTCGGATTTTAACTTGGGAATGAATGGTGTATTGAGATTCCAGAATCGGATAGTAGTGCCAAAGGATGAAGGATTTAAGAAGGAAATTTTGGAAGAAGCACACCGATCGAAGTACACGGTACACCCTGGAGGGAATAAAATGTACCAAAACTTGAAGAGTTTATACTAGTGGGAGAGCATGAAGAAAGAAATTATTCAATTTGTCCAGACCTATTTGATTTGTCAATAGGTTAAAACTGAACATCATAAACCATTAGGTCTTTTCCAACTTTTAGAGATACCCGAGTGGAAATGGAAAAATATCACCATGAATTTGTATCTGGTTTACCTAGGACACAAAGGGGTCATGATGCCATTTGAGTAATAGTGGATAGATTGACCAAATCAGCTCACTTTCTGCCGATTAGTATGAAATACCCGTTGGAAAAGTTAACTAAATTATACTTAGATGAGATTCTAAGGTTACACGGGATACCTGTAAGTATTGTGTCCGATCGATACCCTAAATTTGTCTCGCGGTTCTAGCAAAAGATGCAAGAAGTGTTGGGAATTAAATTGAATTTTAGCACTACTTGCCATCTCCAGACAGATGGACAGTCTGAGAGGACGATTCAGACACTCGAGGATATGCTAAGAACTTGTATTTTGGATTTTGGAGAGAATTGGAGTAAGTATTTGACATTGTTAGAATTTGCCTATAATAATAGTTCTCATTCTTCCATTCAAATGGCACCGTACAAAGCACTTTATGATCGGAAGTGTAGGTCTCTGATTTGTTGGGATGAAATAGGTGAACAAAAAATTTTAGATCCAACTACAGTGCCTTGGATTGAGGAGGCGAACGAAAAAGTGGAGTTGATACGTCAGAAGATTCAAACCGCACAAAGTCGTCAAAAGAATTATGCAGATAACCGAAGGAAAGACTTAGAATTTGTGGTTGGAGATCAAGTTTTTCTTAAGATTACTCCTCTGAAAGCAAGTTTGATGGCAGGAAAAAGAAACAAGTTATAACCAAAATTTGTAGGATCATATAAGATTATTCAACGTGTAGGAAGTGTGACCTATAAGTTGAAATTGCCACCAAGTCTATCTCGGATCCACAATATTTTTCACGTATCGATGCTTAAAAAATATCATCCAGATCCATCTCATGTCCTGCAACTGGAGAATGTTAAAATTGATGAAGCACTAAGATTCTAGATCGTAAGATGAAAGAATTGAGAAACAAGCGAATTCCGTCAGTAAAAGTTCTTTGGAGGAACCACGGATTGGAGGAAGCAACCTGGGAAATTGAAAAAGAAATTCGAGAAAAATATCCAAACCTGTTTTCAAATCAAGGTATAATTTCAAGAACAAAATTCTCTTAAGGGGCAGAGGATGTGAGGACTCATGTTTTTATTTCTAAAATAGTTATTTTTATGATTATTTACCTTAATATTAGTTACTTATATTATCGTTACAAGAATTTCTTTTAAGTTTCATTTTCTTGCGTGCGAATTGGAAGTTCGCGCATTTCCCGTCAAAACGGCTAAGTGAAAATTTAAGATTTATTCTAGACCGCTAAGAGTGAATAATTAAAGTGTTAAAGGAATTACATTGGAAGTTTAGTACACAAGTGAAACAAATCCGAGAGAAAACAAATACGAAATGCGCGCGCGAACACTATTCATAGTTGACTTTTGCACAAAATGTAACCACAAAACCCTCAAGTTTCACCAAGAAGCTTCATTCATCAGCCACATTCTCTCTCCTCTCCTCCATAGCCGGCCGAACCTCCAAGGGAAAAGAAGGAAAGAAACCTCTTCTTGTGTTGCTCAAATCTTGCTTCCATTTCTTGCACAAATCATCACCCAATTCCTAAACTACTTGGAGAGCTACTCTAGCTTGGTGAAAGGCTTAATCTTGCAGTTTTCTCGGGAGATTTTTGGCCCAAAATTTCTGGTTTCAAGCAAGGCTAGAGGTATGCACATCTACTCATCCAATCCCTCCATTTGATTCAAGATGTATAGTTGTTTATGCAAGGGTTTGAACCCTACACATGGATTAGGCAAGAGGACTTGAGGAATTTATTTATCTTGCTCATAAATGTTAGGCTAGCGGTCTTGTGGTGACCATCTAGGTAGCAGGCCTGAGGTGTAAATGTTTGATTGTGATTGTTATGTGTTTAGATGAGTTGATTATGGATAGAAATGAAGGAAAGATGAAGGAAAAATTGCGCATGGATGATGGCCGAATTTGTCCTGTTTTTGTCACGCCTTTATTTCAAATTTTTTATGCTCAAATGACTGTGAAACTGATGTATATATGTTTTATATAGTGTGTAGAAAGTTTCTACCAAAAATCATTTAAATTGGTTGAGCAAAACTTGAAATTTCGAAATGAGAAGAAACTTGGAAAATGTGTTCTGGCAGCTTGAACAGTGTCTCTTTGATCGAACATATCTCTTTGTACAAATGGCAAAATCAAGTGCCATTTGTGGCATTTGAAAGGAGACATTTGTATCTTTCCAATGGTATAAAATGTACTTTCTAGTTCAAAATGAGTGAATCGTAGTGAGTCGGCAAAATTACTATCCTGTTCTGATGGCCTATCCGAGACAAAGATAGAAGTTGCATTTTGTGGCTCTATTTTCTCTTACTTATGAATTGATTTTGAAAATGATTTGTTCTAATAAAATGTAGCCTTATGATTCTAGTTTCCAATGCCACCAACCATTCACAATTCCAATTTGTATTGAGTGACATATGATCCAATTTCCAAACTGCGACAGAACTGAAAAACCCTTCTTTTTGCTGGACAGCTGGTTTAGTTGTTTGTGAGATGTTTTATTTTGAAATTTTGATGTCAACCAATTATAAATTGCTTATGAAATGTTTCTTCGACCTTGGTTTCACAAATGAACCAAAATGGAACTGATTTCATGATACAAAGTGTTTAAAAAGGAAAAGAAAACAAGATGACAGATTTGTTTTGGGAATTTCTTGAACTTTGGTAGTTTTGTTAACTACCTTCCCGTACGAGTTTTTACGTGAAATTTGATAGAGGAGTAGTCTTCCTATGAAAGTTGAATTGTGGCAAATTTTTTGTTATTCTAAGACCATTTTGATACCCAAATGATGTTCCAAAGTTTACCTTCAAATCTGGAAAATTCACTGTTTTGTAGTGAAAATTTACCAATTTTGAGCTACTATATCTTGACACTCAAAACTTAAAATTTAGTTCCGTTTGTTGTATTTGAAACTTTAATTGAAATTCTTATTGTGTTACAAACTTCAGAGGGTAGTTCACTTTTTATGAATTTTTCCAAATTTCCAAAATTTGCCGAAAAACATGATTGAAACTATCTTGTATGCTCAAGTCAGCCATTTTGAGCTGAAATTTGAATGTCTTCTGTTTAGAATCTTGGAAAAATGTCTTCTAGGAACTTTTAGTACTTTGAACCAAGATTCCAACGGTATAAAGTTTTTCAATTTTGGACCTACTGAGTTTAAGTTCTGATTTTTTAAAGTTTGACATGAAAAACTAAAATTTTCCGACTCGATGGAAAATGAGTTTTTGGAAACTCTTCCCTATCTTTTAAGATTGATTGACCGCTTTAAACTTGATTTCATGAAGAAAATTAGTTTTCTTTGTGTTATTAAACCCACTTTTGAGTCTCGATTTACGAGTAATTAAGACTCTCTTTCATGATATTTTCTTAGTATTGTATAAGTGTACAATCTTTCTTGTTAACAAGGGGTTTATAAGTAATAGTGTGTGATAGTCAATTATTATTTACTCAGGCGCCCAAGGGGACCTTCAAGAGGAACTCAAGGCGGACACCTAAAAGTCATTTGAGCACTTACTTTCTATTTTGATTGGTGAGTGTCAAGTGCATGATTTGTTGCAATTATGTAAATTGCTTCTTATGGACTGAATGGTTTATGATTCTTGAGTCGAGTATGTACTTTATCGCACTTGTTCTCTTTTAACTGATTGAACAACTGAATTGAACTGCTTGTAACTGAATTGTAACTGAACTGCTTTCATGTCGTTGGAGTGAATCTTCTCGACTTATAACTGAATTGTGGGGACTCCCAAATCTCAATTGGCCGACCTTGCGACTCGAGCTAGCAAGGGCTTGGTTGAGGAGCTTGGTGAACCATGAGATAACTGTAAGTTTGATCTATTGAGAGATCTTGCTTGGCCTACTCGCGTAGTAATGCCTTTTATTGATGTTCGGGCCCGATGCGGTGTATGATCAACAGAATTGACGTTAAGTGGAATTCTACAGATTTAAATGCCGAACCGATTGACGGAGTGTCATCGCGTGAAGGTATTCGATTGAGGCTTGGCGAATCAAGTGGAACTTAGTTCCTGAGAGCTCCTGTATCCTCATTGAATGTGTTTAATTGAAAATTTGTGAATTTCTTGAATGTTATAGTTTTAATTCTTACTTAAATGCCATTGCTATTTGAACTATGTGTTTTGCATGTTTTCTTGGCCTCACGAGCATCCGCTCATCTCGTTAGATTTGTTTTCCTTAACAGGAGCTGAACTGGAAGGGGATTATGGAAAAGCCCACTTGATGGTTCTTTTGGTTAGAATTTTGAAATGTTTTGTCTAGACATCTTTTGGAAAGTTGTAAATTTTGGAAAGTGGATGTATTTTGAATTTGTGATGTAAGATTGAATATTTATGTATGGAAGCGACTTCTCTTTTTTATTTCGTCTTGTCTTATTAGTTATTATTGGTAATAAACTTGAACTGAAATTGTACTGAGTCTTGGCGAGAGCTGGGCAGACGTCCCACGGATACCCTTTGGTTCGCCTTAGGGAGAAGTGAGGGTGTCACAACTACTCCCTTTGAGACATGATTAAACTCTTCGACAAGGAAGACAGCTCTAGGAGAATAAGTGTGCATGAATCGTTGGAGAGCAGATTTATCGGTCAAACTTCAAATTCCTTGAAAGCACACGAGCTCTCCAAAGGGTTTAGGAATTGAGCAAAGTAAGAGGAATGCACTTGTACCTTGCTCTAGCTGCACAAAGGAAACGGTGTTGAACAAAACAAAGGTTAGTGGGTTAGAAAGTGAATAATCTTTAGCACAAATGGATTGTGCAAACATGCTTAATTTCCCATCTTTTCTTCCCACTATGGCGGACTGACTTTTGCCTTTGTCCCCTATATCTCGTTTTGCTTATTCTTTTGTTTACTTTCAGCTTTATCTAGCTCCTACTCCCTTTGAAGCATGTCTTGATCTTCTCGCACTTGCTTAGGAGTAAGTGGAGCAAGAGTAATCTTTCTATCCCTGTGAACAAAAGAATATTTGTTAGTACGACCTTCATAAATAACCTTCTTATCGTATTGCCATGGTCGTCCCAAGATGCTATGAGTGGCTTGCATCGGCACTATGTCACACAATAGCTCATCTTTATATCTACCAATGCTAAATTTCATAGGTGCTTGTTTGGAGACACGTACTTCGCCACAATCACTAAACCATTGCAGTTTATAAGGTCTAGGATGATCTCGTATAGGTAGTTATAGCTTCTTCACCATTAGAGAACTTACTACATTAGCACAACTCCCACCGTCAACAATCAAACTACGCACTTTGCCATTAACAAGACATCGTGTATAGAAGATGTTCTCCCATTGCATATCCTTCTCAATGCATTGTGCATTCAACGCCATCCTTGTAACTAATCCTAACCCAATGGGTTGATTGATAGGAACCTCTTCACTTGATTCGTCACCAACATCCCCCATAAATGGCAGCATCCCTCATACTCTTTTTCATCATCAATGATGATGTCTCCATTAGGAAGCACGATCATTACTCACTGATTTGGGTATTGGTTTGCAATGTGACCAACGCCCTGACATTTCCAACACTTAGTATCTCGATTCCTAAGTTTTGAGGTCTCGTTTGCTAGTTTGGAAGCTCCTCTAGAATCAAACTTAGAAGCATTTGGTCGAGGGTTGATGGATACCTCTTGCTTCGGCCATGGAGTTGTTGGATTACCAGCAACTATATCATCTCCCCTAGGCTAGAAATTTCGCTGATTTGGAGTGCAAATAGAGGCATAATTTCTGGTTGTACCCCTCCTCTTGAGCCTTCGCTCTTTTTTGATCGCCTTCTCCACCATGTCCTCTAGTTCGACATAGTATTACAGCTCGAGTTGGTCAGCAATTTCTGGTCTCAAACCACTGAGAAAACACGCCATTGTTGCCTCCCTATCCTCATTAATGTCGGCTCTGAGCATGAAAATTTTCATGTCCTTGTAGTAGTCCTCAACCAAACAATTTCCTTGGGACAAGGTTTGAAACTTCTGGTACAAGTCTCTATGGTAGTGACTTGGTACAAATCGCTTCTTCATGAGGCGTTTAAGTTCAGTCCAAGTGGGTTGTATATGGGCCACCACACCTTCTTCGACTTGTAACCACTTGATCCCACCAAGCTATAGCATAGTCAGTGAATTCTACTACAGTCAATCTCAACTTTTGCTCTTCCGTGTAATCATTGCAATCAAAGACTAACTCCACTCGCCTCTCCCATTCAAGGTATGTATCCGGATCAGATTTGCCTTAAAAAGGTGGGATTTTCATCTTGATGCCTTTGATTGTGTCCCTTATGGGTTTGATACTCCTCCTCAGTCTTCTTTGTCCATGGTCGAATTCGTCATCTGAGTTAGAGTCACTAAACTCCAACATGGGTCTATCACGGCTCCTCCTATCTCGATGACTTCTAAGCTGCTTTGTAACTCTTCCAACCTACCAAGGCGAGCATTCATAGGCTCAAGCTTTTGATCCAAGAGGCGTCCCATCTCCTCCTTCAAACTTTTTGCCAAACGTGAAAAATTGAAAGTTTGTGTTCTTTCTCCTTCGTTAGACATGGCCTTCGATCTTAAACCTGCAAGAAAGGCTTAGTATAAAACAGAAAATTTTATCTCACCACTTCCTCACGTGTGTCATTCACCCTCGTGTATCACTCAAGTGTGTTGAACACTCTAATGTTCTCACCAATCAATTCTCAAGTCGTTTGATTACCTCTCTTGAAGAAATCAGAATTTTCTCAAAGAAATTCAATCAAACTTTCTCTCAAATATCACCCAAAATGTGGCGTATTAGTTGCTGGAATTTTAGTCTTGATTGGACTGTTTTAGTGACTCAAAAAGGCAGCAAAATGCGCTGAAAAATCCCAGGTTTTAGTCCGCAAAAGGTAACTCAACCTTTGGAAGAGTTTGACTTTGACATGGACTCAATTTGGAAACTAACAACTAATTAAATCCTAGGTTAGTTTGGATTCTTTTTTGGGAACTTCTAAACACGAAAAAACAACCTGGAAAAGACTCAAAACATAGAATTATAAGGCTGGACAGTTTACAAATTTCGACTAAACAAGAATCAAATGGCAGAAATTTTGGATCCTAGAATTACTCTACCCAATTTGCACTTGGCTGGATTTTTGGGAGTTGTAAACAAGGTTTCTTGGGTTGTTTTTGGGGTAGTTTAGCCGCTGATTTTCTGCTTTCTTACGTGTCCAAAAGTCACCAATCAGAATTTGGCAATTTGAGAGCAACTACGATTTGTTTTATAAACCCAAGTCAACTTGGTTTCCAAATTCTAGTTGGTTTCCTTTATTTGTGAGTCTGAATCTGGTTTCCTTTTCTTTTCTTGCGTTCTCCTTTTTCTTTTTTTTTTTTTTTTGAACGCAATCAGATTTCTTTTCTTTCTTTCAATTTGGATCACACTTCAAGAAACAAGATTTTGGTTTATGGTTTTGCACAAGATCAACCCCCAATTTTCAAGAAACAAGAACTAGGGTTTGGTTCTTCAAGATATGGTAAACTTGACATCATGAATTCGAGAACCCTAGATTACCAACCCAATACTTCAAGATTCACTCAAAAAATTCAAGATATTATCAAGACTTCTAGGAACAAAGGTAAATAGCGTTGTTTTAGTGCAAGACACAAAATTTCCCAACACCCCTTTGTCAAGAAACCCTAGTTTTAAACTTCGAATTTCAAGAACAAATAGTGTCGCGCCCCACTTTTTAATGTGTGAAAGTAGTGGTGTGTGTGGTGTGTGTGAGATATGTGTGTGAACGTGTGAAAGTGAAAATAAAGGCCGTGGGATTGTGAAATGCGACGGTTTGGCCAAACAAAGTTCAAAAAAAGGGTTTTTGAATGGAGTCGCCACTTGGTATAGAGTTAGGGTGTACCAAGTCACCCAAAAATGATTTTTTGTTTTTGAACGAAAAATAGTAAATAAACCCTTTAAAAAACTTTTAGGTCTACGTAACCAAAGAAAGGGATCGGGGGTCACATTTGGTAAGGGAGAAGGCAAAGGCAAAGCCTAAGGCACTCCCTTACCCTAGCCAAAGCTAGTTGCGTGACTTAACCCCACTTTTCCTAATTATTCTACCCAAAGTATGTATCGCATGTTGGATATGACTAATGGATGCGAAAAGGAAAGAAAAATGCAATCATAAACCTAAAATGTTTCTCATGAGGCTTTTAGGTTCCAACCACATGAATTGTGGTGGTCAATAAAAAAAGCTCTCATGGAACAATGTTGGATATGACTAATGGATGCGAAAAGGAAAGAAAAATGCAATCATAAACCTAAAATGTTTCTCATGAGGCTTTTAGGTTCCAACCACATGAATTGTGGTGGTCAATAAAAAAAGCTCTCATGGAAGTCGTAATTAATGCAAGTGAGGACTCAAGTGCAAGTATGCAATTGTGAGAAAATAAAGGTGTTTGTGTGTACAAATGAATGAAAATAGGATATTAGATACGTATAAGTGCAATTTGAGTGCCATTTGTGAGGGAGAAAAATAAATGAGGGATAGGAAAAAGGTGGTGAGAAAATGGATTGAGAAAAATCTAAGTAGTGAGAAAATGTGGCTAAAAGAATGAGGATGTGATATAAAAAGAATGTAAGTGTATGACCCTAAGGGAATGCATCAGGTCGGGCACGGGAAGGACTCCTAACTTTACGACTTTGATTTTCCCTTGGATTAGAAGGAAGAACTAGCGTGCTAAGGCTATTTTGTAGCCAAACTCGGTCGTTTCCCTTATCGAAAGGGGACTCTCAAGCAGATGTACCCTATAACTAGCATGAGGATGCAAAAAGCCTAAAATGAGGGGAAAAGGATTGGAGGAGCATGCCAAATGATAAAAACTAAGAAAAATGCATGAAATGTAGTGAACATGCAAGTATGCACTAACGAAAGGGGGACAGCCTATTGGGTCTAGCGTTGGACTAGCCATTTCTATGAATTCCTAACGGAATAATGAGCCACAACTAGCATTGGACTAGTGTGGTGACGTACATTCATCCATCACATTCATCTACGACTATAGAAAGCAAGTAGACATGCCAAACACTCATAAACACATAGCACATAACACTTAGCATGCTCGACTAGATGCAAGAACCTAATAAAGCAAATTAACACATAGCAACAAAAACAAGCAATCAAGCTAATGAACCTATTACATTTGCTAGCTAGGCACACGTCTTCAATAGGTCTTCACCAAGTGCTTTCCAAGCCCTATCTATTACAAGCCAAGAGGTGTACACATACCCCATAAAGAATAAATTAAATAAAAAGTAAAAATAAAAATGAAATAAATGAAAGGAATTAAGGAAAGGCAAGGGAAGCAAATTAGACATGCAATTCTCACTTAGCACGTTGGATCACATAGGAGAGACAAAAAAAGATAAAAGAAATTATACCTCCCTTGGAATGGTATCCAAATGAAAGAAAAATGGCTTCAAAACAATAAAGAGGTCAAGGTACCACTTTAATTAAGAAAAATGTAAAAACAAAGCTCACTTGATCGTAAAGCTCCCAAAGTCATGATTTAAGTGCAATTGATAAAGCATGGTAGTTAATTGAAGCCAAGCAAGCAATGAAATTGCAAAAACTAAAGCTGCCAAGGACCAAATTGATGACATTATTCAAATGGTTGGGTCCTAGTAGCATTAAAGAGGCTTAAGGGGTTAAAATACAATTTTTTTTCAACATGCATGCAACTACGTAGAAAACAACTTGGCTCTTATTTCTGCAAAGAAAAACTACTCCAGCCGCAGCTTCCTTCTATTTCCTTAAGGAAGTGAAATGCTATGAATATCTAGATTTTTAAAGCAAACACAGCAAGTCCTAATCAACCATTCAACCGAGCATTACATTTTTGTTGGCCGCAAAATCAGAGTTGGGAGTCTGAGTTGCTTAACAGCAAAAGAAACGGCAAGAGACGCCGCTCTTATAAGCTCCCTAGTTCAAACACTTAAAATGCAACAAGGCAACATAATCCACAATCCCTGGATACTTGCGAAATCCTAAACTCTAGCCTTTCAGGACAACAAACCCAAACCAGAAAAGACCAGATTCTGGACAGTGGCCACCAAACAGAAAGTGGAGTAACTAAATGTTTCCAAATTGCAGGCAACGTCTGTTACTGCAACAAGCGAATGCCCCAGCATCACCACCCCGTAGCAAACAGCCCACATGAAAACTAAAGGAAGCATGAACTTCAGCAAGCAAAAGAAAGAAAAAAAGGAAAACAAGGTCTGTCCAGATGCAAAGGTTCAAATTTCTCATGCATGCAATGTACAAAGCTGAAACTTCTGCAACTAACTAAAATGAAACCAGCTGCATCTCGTTTCCAAGCTCAGATTTCCAATTACAATACATAACTTTGATTAGATATTCTCAACCCCAACATCACAGCTTTAGACTAAGGAACTAACCACATAACCACCCTAATCCAAACAAACAAAATTCAGCAAAATATCATGCAAAGATTCTGGAAAAACATGCGTGCAACACAGGTTTGACAACCTGAATCATTCACTTCCAGTAGGCATTGGATCCTAATTCAGGTATTTCAGCCCCCAAACATGCAAAACCAACATCAAATTTCAATCCAAACCAGAACCTATTAAACATCTAAACATGCGAAGGAAACTCAGGGTATGACTATAAAGCTGTGGTAGCTTTCTCTTTGCTGATTTTCACTACACCATGCGGCACTCACAAACCAGATGCATCACCAATGAATACCAACAAACACAATACACCACACCCAACCATCAACCCAACCAAATACCACACTTTTATTACAAGACTAAGGCAGAAAAAACTGGATTGATGGCTGTCAAGAATGCAAGAAATAACGGCAGAAGCAGGAGACAAAGTACAGTCAGAATTTTCATAATAGCAAAACAAAGATGCGGCCAACTGTTATGTCATGCATTTCTGGCTTTTAAAATGGCAGTAAACACATGTAATAACTCACCATCCGATAGCAAAACAGACCTAAGCAACAAGTTCAGGCCAAACCAAGACCTCAACCATCCCAAAATTGAACTTCACTAACACTGCTGCGACAAGCCGAAAGCTTCGACCTTGTTGCAGCAGATTTCCTTTCATGCGCAAAACAGTCAGACCTCATTTAAACTCAGCCAACAAAATCCTCAAACAATCCTCAAACTTTGCAAACGTAAGACATTGAGATTTCAGCATGAACATCAGAATAGAAAACACATGTAAACTGGGAACCTTCACAACCATCCGACATGTGATTTCAGGCGCAGAATCGAATGAATCAGCCAAGGAAATGTTATTTTCTTCTCCAAGTTAACATCTTTACATACTAAACTACAACTTGAAGATGAAATCAACAACACCAAACAGATTTAGTAACCCTGACAAACTTGTCATACAAAATAATCAACAAAAAGGCAACAGCTTTAAGCTATAATGATAAGGGAAATGGCTACTGCAAATCTTTTCACCATACTTGCAGACTCATCGCCGCACAAAATAGCACAACTACTCAAACATATAACCATTAGAGACTACAAGCAACCCATGATTCTCACAGACTATCTATAGGAAAAGCTAAAAAGAGATCTTACGATGCTGTTTCGATGGAGGTTGACAGCGAATGTGAAAAAGGACTCCAGCAGCTCTTCTCCTTCTTTTGGTTTGACCCGAAGCTCTCTTCACTTCCCTCCTTGGTCTCTTTTGTTTTTCCCAGATTCTCCCTCAGCCTTTTTCACTCAGTCGTCCACTCCTCTCTCTAGTTTTCCTTTCTTTCCCAAATTTCTGCAGCCGCCCCTAGATTCTCCTCTATTTTTCTCTTCACCGTTTCTTCTTTTCTGTTTGCAGCCCTCCTGATTTTTTACTCTCCGCCGTCCACTTTTCTAGCCCTTCCCTTTTTCCTCAAACTCTCCTCTGTTTCCCTCTTGCTCAGTTTTTCTTTCCGCCGTCAACTCCCCTTCTCTTCTGCTGCTTTCTTTTCCTTTTTATATGAGCCCCCAATCTCCTAAACCCTCACCCCAATGGTGAGGATGAAAGGCTTGCTCTACCTTAAAACCCAGCCCTCCAATGGCATGCGTGACTGTCCTTTGCAAGCTGCGTTAATACGCAGCTTGCATGCCGCGGATCTTTTTTTTTTTTTTTAAATAACAACTTAACAAAATATAGATAACTAATTAATAAAAAATAACTAATGAAGAAAAGATTAAATACAATGAGCGAAAATAGGCCTAAAAGGATAAAAATAAAATGCTAATTTTCTTTTCTTTTTTTTTCTTTTTTTCTTTTTTTTTTAAGAAAACATTGAATTTGAATAAAAACAACTAAAGCATATTTTTGAATGCTTTTCTCTTTTTCCTTTTCGAGAAATTCTATGCTAAAACTCCAAAAATAAAATAAAAATAATAACATAAAAATAAAAACTAAAAACTAAAAACTAAAAACGAAAAAGTGAATAAAACTGACACGACAAAAATAAAAAGTAAAAAATAAATAGTAAAAGAAATTACAATAAAATTTTGGTGTCTACAAATAGCGATCAGATTCTCTCTCTTTGTTTTGACTCCAACAATTTCAAGACTCAAGGACACAACAAATAAGACCAAGAAACACAGCAGCAACAAGAATTATAATTCGGACATCAAGATCAATTTCCGGACAGCAAAGGAAACTAGATAAATAGACTAGCGACTCAATGTATTTTTTTTTTTTTTGACGCACAAATCTGACTTGGAAACAAGAGTATATGGCTCGAACACAAAAGAAAAGAAGGATATAACCTGGTGGTTATCAATTAACTCTGATACCAACTGATGTGACACGAGCTCCGTTGAAGACGAAACCTGTGATTCACTCATGACGATCTAGACAACTAACACCGAAGGTTTGGCAATGAAAAACTTGACCCTAATTAATCCTATAAGTTACTAACAATATTGATACGATCTCAACCCGTAACCAATCAGATTAACGAACCAAATTTGTAGGTAGAGGAACACCACAATCAAGGAGGTACTTGATTGATAAGTTCGGATTGAATAACTTAAAAAAACTCTCAAGTATTCAAGAAATGCTCTATTCGAGGAAGAGAAAAGTGACAACTCACATATTTCTGGAAAATTCTTAATAATTGAAAACATTGGAAAAGACTAAGCTATTTATAGCCTTACAATGACTCAAAACCCTAATGTTATTTGGACTAAAACTCGGCTACCTTTACTCACTAAGCTGGCCAAATTTAACCACTAAATTAAACTACTTAAATGATTAAACTAATCAACTAGGATTTGGCTTAATTAGAAAGTAACCTAGCCGAATTATTAAGCTGGAAAATAATAACTAGAACAAACGTCTAAAACATTAATCATAAGGTAGCTTTTTTGATCCTCCTTGTATGCATTCACCACTTCAACTCATGTAGTTCCTCAGGTTGGATCGCATGAGCTTTTATAGGTGCAGTTCCCAAGGGTAGATTGGCCCTGTGAGTCGTGGGAACGACTGATCTACATATTGGCGGGCCAACCGAGGAGGTTATCTATTATACCAGTGCGGCGGTTGTCACCGCAAGAGGGAATAAGTTGAACTCAAATGGATGTTCTCGGGGGAATCCATGTGTGAGTGGAGGAGGAGGCCGCGTGCGAGATTGGCATGGTGACTTTTTATTTGGGTATTCGGTCCACTTGGGGGAGTTGTCAAGTTTGCAAGTTGTGCTAAGAGCATTGTTGATTGGCATTCACATTATATTTCTTGTGATTTCTCTGAGTTGCATATAGAGTGTGACGACACCACCTCCTCCTAGGGCGTACCCCAGGGTTTAGCAGACCGCATGCCCAACTCTCGCTAGGACTCGCTCACGTACTTCAAGAAAATAATTTACAACTATTGAAAATAAGTGAAACAACAATTTCCAAGCTTAGAATATACATTGATGCTTAAATTCATCTCCAAGGCTCATACATTCCCAAATATGTCAAAATATTCAAAATCCAAATAAATTCAATCCTAGTCGAGTGCAATCGCAAAAATTCAACAACTAGACATTGCTAGCCTGTACCAGTTCTCATGCCCTTGCTCGTATCCTCTGTAAGGAAAACAAATCTCATAGGATGAGCTAAATCTCAGTGAGATTCCAAAATATCATGCAACCCAAATAGCAAGTTGACGATGATTTAAAAACATGAGTATCAAAGTAGCGTGCATATGAAGCCAAGAAAATAAGCAATAACACTTCGTAAAGCCAATCATTGGATATTTAACATGCCAAGTAAAAGGATATAGTCGCTATTGCAAAATAACTTCGCCATATCTTGATCAAGTAGTAGTTGACATTTTGTCAACTTTCAAGTAAAGTAACCAGTCCAGTAGTACCCCACTTGACGCCATTCTCCGTCCATCATTCAACCTCCTTACCAGGCTCGAATGCCAAGATAAACATGTGTGGTAATACTTGAGCATACCCGATTAGTCGAAGAGATAACACTCCGCTCGACAAAACAAGAGACCCATGGTTCGTTATCTAATCGACCAATCCCTTGCCGGCTCGACTCAATTAACTAGTCAATAGGGTTTGGGTTCCCAAGTGGTCAGTATAGTCGATGACCAATCGACTTAATCACGAGAAAAGTACAGAGACGGGAATGAGAGGCACCTCCCACTCGGATTGAGTATGGTACATACTGCCACTCAGCACTTACAAGTCAAGCACAAAATACAAATACAAGTACAGGTCAATCAGGTTCGAGCAAGTGCAAGATTATTCAAGAAGGGGAGGACAAGTGCGATTAAGGGCGGCACACACTCCCCTAGCCCTGACCAAGTGACAAATAACGCCTAGCATATCACATTTCCATGCATTTCAAGTATTTCAAGTCAATGTATACGGCACATGCAAAGCAAGTTACTTATACATGCATGAATGAGATATCAAATGTTTAGTTGAGTTAGGTCAAGTGTAATAAAGTACACACTCGCCTATGAAATATCAAATCAGGTGTTTAGTAAATTTCAAATAACAATGAGCAGAGAACATGCAGTTGGACCACTCACCAATATGACCAAGAGATATGTCAAAAGTTTCCTTACAGGTTGTACTCCGGATCACCAAAAAAACCTAGATCAGTCAAAATAAGGTATTATGGTTCAACTAATCAAAATCTAGATGAACTATCAAAAATCTAAAAATTACTAGTGCAAATATGAAAATATAGTTCTAGAGTGAATAATAACATTTGAACTTCCAAGTCATGAAAAATCTTGAGTCATTTCTCAAATTCAAACATAACGAAAGAAAATTCCAGAAATCAGTAGTTGAAAGAACAACCAATCCCAAATTGAAGTGAGCAAATGTAATTCAAAGTTTTCAAGATAAAACTAATACTTTTCATCTTGGTTGATACCAAATCTTGGTCAAAAACAACTCATATACTACTATTGAAGTGTATTCAAAGATACATATGTAACTTAAGATCCAACTAACTCAAAATCAAACCTTACATCTCACTAATATTCATAAGAGCAAGTAATAAAAATTTTGGCAGCATTTCCCCTATTTTCTTACTTTTCCCATCCAATTACAACTTTGATTCACAAGCTAACAAACCTCCAATCCAACCACAAGTAATAACCAACAATATACATCTATTCAAGGCCTCAACCAACCAAACAAATCAAATAATAAACTTATCACCATGGATATCAAAGCTGGAAACCAGTTTAAAGAAGAAATTATAAGTGGTATAGTTTTCATCCTTCGGTGTTTTGATCATAACTGTAGCTAGGTATATCGGATCGAGGTAATTTTATGATGTTTTGAAACTAAGACATAGACCTACATTTCCAATGAAGACATTGACACCCAGTTTTCCATTTTCAGAGTAAAAAATGGATAGTCAGAAGCACATGAAAAACAAGTCAGGAAAATTAGAGTGTTTGCGCATTCCGGAGTGCTCTGGCCAAATCATAAGCTAAAATGATCCAATTGACCTGAATTTTGCAAGTCGAAATTTAACTCAAATCCCTATAACTTTCATGTTTTCTCCAAAAGCTGATTCAGTTTAAAACATGAAAAAATTCGCAGCCCAAGTTGATTCCAAAAATAGGGCAGAACTGAAATTCACCACCAAATGCTGGAAAGTCAACTTTTAAGGCTAAAAATCACAATCAAGCCACTAATCATTTCACAAATTCCATATCCAAACTCAATACCAACATTGTCTAGTTAAACAACATAATCATGGCTGGAAAATATAAAACCCTAGCTGAAATTTTCACTACACCACCAAAAACTAGAAAATCATCCATCATATGCCAAGATTACAAGCTTCTATACCATATTTAGTAAGATTAAGAAAGAGAAAAGGAAGTTTTAGCCTTATACCTTCCAAAAGCCTTCTTGAAAGTGAAGAACCAACCACTATCTTCCAAGATTTCCACCACTCCTAGATTCCTAAGTACCAAGATGTAAGTTTAATCGGCTTGGTTTGTGTGATTTTACTCAAATAAAGCTTGATTCAAGGTTGAAAATGGAAAGCTTTCTTCCCTTCTTTTTCTCTCTTTCTCTTGGTCACCAAGGTGAAAAAATAAGGAAGATGAACCAAAATGGAAGATAAGAAGGAAAGAAAATTTGCTTGGTCAAAGTTCTCTAGGTTTCCAACAAGTGTCACACTATGGTTCCATCTCATTCTTTTTTTCCTTTCTCTCTTTCTTTTAGTCAAGAATTTCAGCTACCTTGAGGGATATTCTGGGGTTGATTTTTCTGAAATAAAAGCAAGGAGATTAAGATAATAAAGTAGTGTTCAAGTGGTGCACTCAATTGATAGCAAACGGTGCATATCGGTTCAAGCCTATTTTCCTTAACTCTCTCGTGCTTGTGTTTTAACTTGTGATTCACTAACTTATTATTAACACTTCTAATCACAAACTTTCTCTTACCTAAAACTTGTGAGGACCCGAATTTTCTTATTTTTATTTTATTTTTCTAACTTAATTAATTATTTACTCACCCGTTTTTTCTGAATAATTTATTTCAATCATTTTAAACTTATTTACATGGAATAATATCTCAATTATATTTTTAACACGTCTCGTTAGTAAAATTAATATTTCTAAGAATCGTTTAGCGAGAAATAAGGAGTACACATTTTTCGAGACTATGTTCGATCCGAGAGTACATTAGTCTTGAAGAATTAAAAATGATCAATAGTAAATTAAGAAAATTTAATTGAGAGATTAGATGTGAGTAAGTTAAAATTAAGCTTATACCGTGCACGCGTCGAAAATTTTTCGAAAGATGTGCTGGTACAAATTAATTGGAGATTTGAGGAATTAATACTAGACTCATATGAGAACTCATGTTTTTATTTCTAAAATAGTTATTTTCATGATTATTTACCCTAGTATTAGTTAGTTATATCATCGTTACAAGAATTTCTTTGAAATTGCGTTTCATCGCGCACTAGTCGGAAGTTCGCATTTTCACGCGCGCATCTAATTGATGGAGTTTAGAAATTTATTTTAGACTACTAAAGTGAATAATTATAGTGTTAAAGGAATTACATTTGGAGTTTTAGTGCACAAGTGGAACAAACCCGAGAGGAAACCAGCGCGAAACGCGCTCGTACGCGCACTATTAAGAGTTGACTTTGGTAAAGTTTTTGGGCCACAATTCTCGTAAGCTTCTAAGACAAGATTCAAAGTACAAAACACTCTTTCTTCCTCCTAGTATCAGCCGACCAGCAACCCCAAGGAAGAAGAGAAGCAAAGTTCTCTTCATTTATTTCCAATCTTGCTTCCAAATCTTTCACAAATCTTCACACAACACCTAAACTACTTGGAGATTCACCTTGGCTTGGAGAAGGAGGTCTTCTAGCCGAGTTTCTTGGAGCTTTTGGTAACCAAAATTTTTGATTTTTCATCAAGAATTAGGAGGTAATCATTCGGTCCCTTAATCTTAGTTCTAGTTGGTTAAATTCGGCATTGGAGCTTGTAGCTTCATGTGGGTGTTGTTATTTGGTTGTAAATGATTGGAGTGGGCTCTATGAAATCCCAAAATGGATATATTGGACTGATATGGTGATTATAAGTGTGGTTTGTGCTAATTAAGTGGTAAACAAGGTGAGATTGGTTGGAAAATTGAAAGGAAAGTTGAGGAAAATTTCGGTTGGTTGATGACCAATTCTGCCCTATTTTTACCGAACCTTTGATTCAAATTTTTGGTGATCAAATGACTTTGAATCTAATATAGATATGTTTTATAGGATGTGTGGAAAGTTTCCACCAAAAATCGCTTGATTAGGTTAAGAAAAAGATGAGTTTTGGGCAAAAACAAAACTGGAAAATCGTATAACAGGGGCCCTCTGCCAGTAAACTTTGAACGATCATAACTCTCTGCTCAGAAGTCAACATCAAGTGCCATTTGTGGCATTTGAAACTAGACATCCGTAGTTTTCTAAGGGTGTATCATGCACCTTCTAATTAGAACTGAGTCACTGGCAGTGACTAATCAAAGTCAGCTGCCCTGCATGACTGTTCACCCGAGGAAATTGTAGAAGCTGCAAATTGTGGCTCCATTTTCTCTTACTTGCAAACCGAATTTCAAAGTGACTTCTTCTGATAAATTGTAGCCTGTTTAATGTAGTTTCTAACTTCACTAACCATGTTCAATTTCAGGTTGAATTGAGTGAGATGTGATCAAATTACCGAACTGCACCAGTGATAGAAAACCCTAATTTTTGCTAGCCCAATGGTCTAGCTTGACTTGGGACTTGTTGTTTTGAAACTTTTGGTGTCAATCACCTAAAAAATATATATTAGATGTTTCTTAGACCTTTGTTTCACAACTGAACCAGAATTGAGTTGATTTCATTGGGCAAAAAGTTTGGAAAGAGAAAAAGAAGCAAAAGACAGATTTGTCCTGGGATTTCCTTAAATTTGGTAGTTTAGTTAACTACCTTCCTGTGCGAATTTTCAAATGAAATTTGATAGAAGAGTATTTTTCATGTGGAAGTTGAATTTTACCATTTTTTGTGTCAATCTAAGATCGTTTTGATATGTAAATGATATCCCAAAGTTGTTTTCCAAATCTGGAAAATTGACCCAACAATCCTTGTTTTTGGCCAACTTTGAGCTGCTATATCTTGGCGCTCAAAACTCTAATTCTAGTTTCGTTTGTTGTGTTTAAAACTTTGATTGGAACACTAATAGTTCTGTGAATTTTAGAGGCTAGTTCAGTTTCTGTGAATTTTGCCAAATTTTCAAAATTTACCAAAAACCAAGACTGAAACTGTCTTAGGAGTGTAAGTCTGCCACTTTGAGCTGAAATTTGATTGTCTTCCGTTTAGAATCTTGAAAAAGCGTTGATTCCAATGGTAAAAGATTTTCCATTTTTGGACCTCTTGAGTGCAAGATATGATTTTTCTAAGCTTAATGCACAAAGCTGAAATTTGCCGATTTCTTAGGAAATGAAATTTTGGAAATTTGACTTCTTATCTTGATATTAATCTATCGTTTTGAACCCGATTTCGTCGAGGAGATGAGTTTCATCAGTAACTTTAAAATCCACACTTTTGAATCTTAATTTTCGATAAAATGAAACCCTTATAAAGACATTGAGTTGAATTCTAAAGCAAGTGTGCATTCTTTCTTGTTTGATAAGGAATTTATGAAATTGTGAGGGTGATTATTGGTCACTTTTCTTCAGCGATCAAGAAGGTCTTGAAAAGAATCCCGAAGTAGATCATTGACGACTTTCTTTACTCACTTATTTTGATTGGTGAGTGTTCCATATAGGAGTATGTGACTTGAATAGTTTTATGACATGTTTACTCCATGGTCATTATGTGTTTAATTGTTAAGTGCTATCGATAATTGCTCCTATGAACCTTTCCACCATTTTAAGGCAAGTTTGTACTTTATCTCACTTGACCTACAAAAATGATAAATTTCTACCGTTAACCATGAACTACTTACCATTTACCGATTTATTTGATTATTTACCCTTTACCGATCTATTTGATTACTTATCGTTTACCGATTTACTTAATTACTTGACTACTTGATTATTTGATTACCATAAATTACATGTTCATATGAAACTACCGCATATTTCTTACATGTTTAAGTGTTAAGTGTTAATGATGATTGCTCATATGAAATTTCCCACCGTTTTGAGGCGAGTGTGTACTTTATCTCACTTGACCTACTAAAATGACAAATTTCTACCGTTCAACCGATTTACCGATTTACTGTTCAACCGATCTACCGTTTACCAATTTACTTCATTACCTGCTTACTTGATTACTTGTGCATGTTGTAAGTTCTAAACTGAACTGGATCCTGCCCTTGGTTACTAACCTGCTCGAGTCAGGACTGGGTTCGGTCGGGTAGGTTGGAACCCTGGGCCACCGTTTCAGTATACTCGAGTATTACCACTGGAGGGATAAGGTGATGGCCAGACAAACCGAGGGGATTTGAAGTTATAAGATGAAGTTGACCGAAATGGTTCCACTAGAACACCGTATCCTTCAATATGTGTTTATTTTTATATCATGATAATTGCCTTATTGTAAATATGCCAATGTGAAATCTTGAATCGTATATGTATCATGCTTAACTTACATGATTTATTAGAACTGTTAGTGTCTTGGAATCTCACTGGGCTGTTTAGTCCATTCCACGTTTTTGTTTTCCTTAACAGGGTTCGAGACCAAGGATACTCGTGAATAGTACTAGATTGTTTCTTTTGAAGATCTTAAGTTGTATTATAACGGATGGTTGTAGTACATATTCTTTTGGATTGTATCAAGCTTGAAAGCTAACTAATTATAAGTATGAAATATTTTGGAGTACTTTAATTATATAGTGAAAATATTTGAAGTATTTTGAGCTTTTGAATAATAAATTGTAGTAAGTCCCAGCGAGAGTTGGGCAGGCGTTCTGCAGATACTCTAGGGTTCGCCCTAGGGAGAAGTGGGGGCGTCACAAAACTCATTCTTATCCATCAAATTTGGTACACACAGCTCATCAATTAATCACAAGACCAAAATACGTAAAAAAACCCTAGTTTACCCTAACTTACGCTATTCCTTTAGAAAAATCATTGTATTAAACTTGAAAGCTAACTAATTGTAAGTATGAAATATTTTGGAGTACTTTGATTATATAGTGAGAATATTTGAAGTATTTCGAGCTTTTGAATTATAGATTGTAGTGAGTCTCGGCGAGAGTTGGGCAGGTATTTCGCGGATACCCTAGAGAGAAGTGGGGGCATCACAAAACTCATTCTTATCCATCAAATTTGGTACACACAGCTCATCAATTAATCACACGACCAAAATACGCAAAAAATCCTAGTTTACCCAACTTACGCTATTCCTTTAGAAAAATCATAACTTGAGTTATAAATGTCAAAAATTCATAAAACTTGGCCTGTTAAAAACTAGAATTCAAATACTAATAATTTTTAGAAGACACTTTGAAGAGATTCAATTCATAAGTTGGTCCAAATTAAGCCGTAAACTACTATAACATTCCTATTTTTACTTGTACAGGGCAGAATTTTTCAATTAACTTTGCAAATTTTCTAGTATTTATAGAAATTGAATAAAACACTAAATTTTATATCATAGGAAGCCCTATGAGTCTAGTTTTAAATGCAATAAATAGAACTCAATTCCGACTTTCCTATACGCAGTTATGGCCAATTTTCCAAAGTTGCGCAGAGCCTTCTGCGAAAATTTCTAGATTTTCTAACAACTTGATAATATGAAACTTTTCTTAACAAAATTCACTCTCTTGGCTCAAATTCAACCATTAAAGCAATCAAGAATCAAAGGTAAGTGAGTTCACATAAGGGTTATAAAGACAACTACAATTTCGGGGTCTCATATATAGGCTGATTCTCTACTTCTCATTCTGCTTCTTCAAGGAGCGTGTGCTTGCCCCTGGAAATTGCAAAGGGAGCTAGATGAGTTACCCTCGTTTAAACAACATTTTTAAATAATTACGCATTGCTACAGAGAGGCTAATAAACTGGCTGATCGGCTTGTAAATCTTGGTGCTGATGCCAACACAAGAAGGGTCTTTAGCAAATTCTCGGAGCTGCCTAGGTTGGTCAGGGGGGACATTAGGATTGTGACAGCCCCACCTCCCCCTAAGGCGAACCAAAGGGTTCGGCGAACCGCCTGCCCAACTCTCGCCGGGACTCAGTCGTTCACTAAAGTCCTGAATTAAATTACAGGATATATCTCAAATTTACATCAAATTCTTCAAGAATTACTTATCACATACGCAGCGGAAACTAATTCCCAAACGTGGAACGTACACGTACATCCATTCAAGTCCAAACATTCATACAAACCCAACTATTACACAAGAGAAATCTAAAACTCAAACTATACAGGAGATAATCCATCCAGCCACATGAATAAGTACTACAAACACTTCCTTCACCTCGAGCCCTGTGGAGGGGAATCAAATAGTTTGGAGTGAGCTAACGCTCAGCGAGTAACCAGTAAAATCAGTAATCAAATATATTTCACAATAATGCATTTCGATGATGTCATGATTCCGAGACCAAATGTACGTATTTTTGCTCTGGTGAGCCAGTGAAATCATTGCACTTAAACATCCAATGCTCAAATAGATCATATAACATTGAACAGTAAGAGAGAGCCCCTTTTTGAGCTCCAGATGAACATAAACAAGTGGTGGAGACGTTGGTGTTCAGCACAAGACTCCCCAAGAACTCATTGAAACCAAAACATGCCATCAACTCCCATGCAAGCACGCATGATATGCAATTGAATAAAGAATGCAGGAAACAGTTCATAAGTAGCTTTGGAAATAGTTTAGGGTCACTCACCAACCACGGCTCATAATCCTCATCCATCATAGACAGTTTCCTTGATCAAGTCCAAGGCCTTCAACTCAAACTCAAAGCAATCAAATGCTTTCAAAGATCGGACAGCATTTCCCCTTAATTTCCTTACTTTTCCATCCTACAAGCAACACTAATTCATCTCAAATTAACCTCATACACATCATTAACTATCAAATACACCTTTCGGCACAATAACTATAACTGAAGCTACACTTATCAGATTGAAATGAATCTTATGGAGTTTCGAATACAAGACATAACCCTACATTTCTTATGAAGACCTCCAAAGCCAAATCATGCATTTTCATGGTCAAAAATGGAAATTTCCACGAAAATAGAAATCTGGGCGCGAAACAGGGCTCATGGGCAGTCAAGGGTATTTTGGTCATTTTACATGCTATAATACTCCGATTGAGCTGAAATTTTGCAGGTAGCTAGCTAACTCAATTACCAACAACGTTCATGATTTGGGCAAAGGATGATTCGGTCTCTAACATGCCCAAATAATTTCGGTCAGAACAGACAAATTTGAAACCCTAAATCTGGAATTTCCGCACAAAACTGAAATTTTCCACAACCAATTACAACTAACATATAAAAGCCTAATTTTACACCATATCAAACCATTATTCATGGCCAACCACTAATGATCATATAAAATCAGAAAAATTCCCAATAAAATCTGAAATTTAACTAATTCTCCCTCAAACTACAAAATCTTCCATAAAATAACATACTTAGCCACTACAAACCACTAATTGACCATTATTAGGAACAAAAGTAAGTTTCCAAACAAAATACCCGAACCCCTCAAGAAAGGTAGTAAGTTAATGGTTTTTCTTCCAAACCAACTCCACCAAGACCTTCAAACTCCCTTAGCAAGTCACCTTTGTGGACAAATTCAAGATTTAATCGGTTGGTTTGCAAGATCTAAGCAAGAAATGAAGAATAAAAGTTGATGGTTTCTTTCTTTTCTCTCCCTAAGGAGTTCGGCCAAGAGAGGGGAAATTGGAGATGATTTTGGGTCAAAATTGTTCTTATTAGTAAAGGTAAGAAAGTTAGGTAAGTCAACCATCCAATCGGGTTGCGACACTTGGCACCTTTAATGGTTCAAGCTTATCCTTTTGTCTCTCCAAAATTAAACCATCTAAGTAATCTCTAATTATCTCTTAGCACCTAGTATATTAATCCCGGTATACAAAACGTAACCTAATCGGTCGAATTTATCGCACTTAACGCCACTAGCGGGTCCCACGTCCGATATACACTCTGTATTTCTTATGAACTAACTTATACTAAAAAAAAGGATTGGAAAACTATATTCACTTATCAAAGTCTCTAGAAAATTTTGATAATAAAATAAAGTAGGAAAATGCACGCGGAAAATAAAATAAATAAAGAAAATTTTCCCATTTTCTTTTCCTTCGGGCGTCACAATGATGGATAAATTAGGGTTTCCCTCTTTTCACAGATTGATAGGATGCCTATGTATGCCTCCTCTCTAGGGGGATTGTTTTTGGAATTTTAATAAAAGGTGACCATTGAGTTAAAAAAAATTCTTTTTGCCTTACATTTAGCTAATTTTTACTAAAGATTTAAAAGAAAAAAACCAATTGTACCTTTAATAATTTATTTTTTCTTGCATTTAGCTAATTGTTACTAAAGCTTTAAAGAAAAAACAAATTGCTTCCTTTTTTGCAAAATGTATAACAGAATATTGATTGCCCTGTCATGCCGGCCTTGTAAGTTTTTTTCTCTTTTTTTTGGAATTACTTACATGCAATTCCTTTTCTTGTTTATTTCTTGTGAGTACATGAATAATTCATGATATGGGCTCCTAAATTCCACGACAAATTCCTGTAACAAAAAAATGAAAGGAAAAAAAAACCATCTTGAGTTGTATCTTTGTAATACAACTTGCTACAAGGTGTTTACATTGTGAGCTTTACAAATCTATGTGTAAAAGAAGAGACTTGACTAGAAAAACCAAGTAACATCCTACTTCATCAAACCAAAACATAGAGAAACTATTACAAAAGCCTCTTTATATTTTTCTTCTTCAGATAATGGACAGAATTACATATCTAGGAGGGGAGAGGGGCCAAATAAGATACCAACAAAACTCAGATATTCTAATTAGTGTATAGTGGAATAGCTTTGTAGTTTGCAACAGGTGCAAAAAAGAGTTAAGTTTGAAAATAGCTTTGTAGTGAGCTCAAAGGGTAGAGCAGGGGGTCTAGCTTTGCTTTGGAAGGAGGAAGTGAGCCTACTGGATGTACAAGGTACTGATTGGTACATTGCAGCAAGGGTGGTAGACCAAGATACTAATAAACACTGGTAGCTGGTAGGAATTTATTCAAGTACGGAGGACAGTGTAAGAAAGCAACAATGGAAGACTATAGAGGAAAAAAAAGAGGGAATGCGGTGAGAAATGGGTGTTAGTGGGAGACTTTAATGATATCTACTCCAATGGGGAGAAATAGGGAGGGAGAGAGGTGTTAGAGGGTAGTTTTAGGGCCTTTAATAATTTTATTATAGGAAATGAGTTGGTGGATATAGGGTATGTGGGGGTACCATGGACCTGGAGTAATACATGGGAGAAGGAGGGGGAGATTAAGGAGAGGTTAGATAGATGTTTAGGTAGTGTTGGGTGGGTGCAGACATTTGAGAAAGCAACTTGTGAACATATTGAAAAGGAGGTATCTGATCATTGCCTTCTAATTCTGGACACAAACCCGCAGCAAAGGAGAGTGAAAAGGAGATTCTTCTTTGACCAATGATGGGCAAAAGACAAAGAATCTGATGCAGTAATCAAAAGAGCATGGGGGTGGAACAACATGGCTCAAGAATGTTTAGAGTGGTGAGAAGAATAAAGGAGTGTAGAATAGCATTGATTGAGTGGAATAGGAAAGTAAAAGGAAATGCAAAGGTAAAAATCCAGGAGATCAAGGAGCAACTAAAGGTCGCACGAGAGGAAGCTGATCTATGCAATAAAGGAGTCATTGCATCCTTGAAGCTACAATTAAGCAAAGCATATAAGGATAAGGAGCAATACTGAAGCCAGAAATAAAGAAGTAGGCGACTCAAAGAGGGGGACAAAATACAGCTTTTTTTCATCTAAGTGTAATGGCAAAAAGGAAGCGAAACAGGATCAGCATGCTACAGAAGACAAATGGGGAGTGGTGTAGGAGTGAACAAGAAATTGAAGATGAATTGTGCAAGCACTATATGGAGCTCTTCACCTCTACTGATCCTAAGGAATTCGATGATGTATTGCAGGGTATACCTTGCACTATTTCCAATCTCATGAATGCACAGTTGATTAAACCTGTGGACGAGATGGAAATCAAACAAGCCATCTTCTCAATGTTTCCTAACAAAGCTCCTGGAGTTGATGGTATGTCTCCATTATTTTTCCAAACATACTGGAACATCATTAAAGTTGATATTGTAAATGCCATTACCAGATTCTTTCATACTGGTAATTTACTTAGAATTATTAATGAGACCATCATCTCCCTAATCCCAAATGTTGATAATCCTGTGATGCTTACCAATTTCAGACCTATTAGCTTATGCACAGTGTTGTATAAAACCATCTCTAAGTTATTGGCTACTAGACTGAAAAAAGTTCTTCAGCACTGCATTAGCCCCTCTCAATCTGCTTTTGTCCCAAGGAGACAAATCCTAGACAATGTTATTATAGCTCATGAGATTTTGCATTTGCTGAAAAGCAAGAGGACTGGTAAAGTAGGTTTCATGACCCTTAAGCTTGATATGTCTAACGCATATGATAGGGTGGAGTGGAAATTTCTAGAAAGAATTATGATGCACCTGGGTTTTTGTCTTACCTTTGTTCACTAGATCATGGCTTGCATCTCCACAGTTTCATATTCTTTTAACCTTAATGCACAAAATGTGGGATATATTAAGCCTTCCAGAGGAATCTGACAAGGAGATCCATTATCTCTTTACCTATTCATTATTTGTATTGAAGGACTGTCTAACTTACTCAAGAAAGCTGTGGAAGGAAAGCAATTAACTGGCATCAAAATCTGCAAAGACAGCCCCACGGTTTCTCATTTATTTTTTGCAGATGATTCATTTTTGTGCTGCAAAGCAAGCAAATAGGAAGCTCTGAAGATAAAGGAGATTATGTAGCAATATGGACTAGCTACAGGACAGGTAGTTAACTTTGATAAATCTGCAATGTTTTTTAGTAGAAACACTCCCAACATATTAAAAGGGTACATAAGTGAGGTGTTAGACAACATGTGGGAGGCACACAGTGGGAAATATCTAGGCCTACCTATGACTATAGGGAGAGCTAAGAACTAGGTGTTTGGTTATTTGAAAAATAAAATAAATAGCAAGTTACAAGGATAGAAACAGAAGATGCTTAGTCAAGGAGGGAAAGAGGTTTTGATCAAATCAGTTATCATGGCAATGCCTACATACATCATGTCTTGTTTTAAACTTCCTAAAGGTATGTGTCAGGAAATTAGTGCTAGAATTGCCAGATTCTGGTAGGGGTGGGGAAAAAGAAAATAAAGTGCATTGGGTAAGATGGAGTAAGCTATCAAAAGTAAAAGGGAAAGAGGGGTTGGGTTTTAGAGACCTGGAAGCTTTCAACTTAACTTTATCCAAATTTGTTAGTAAGCAAAGTTTTGAGAGCTAAGTATATGAAAGAGGAAGATTGGCTAGGACAAAGGCCTCCTAATACTGCATCTTGGTGCTAGAAAAGCATTCACAAGGGGGGAGAACTACTTCAACAGGGTTTATGGAAGCGAGTGAGAGATGGAAGGACCGTGAAGATCTGACAAGATAGATGGATACCTGGTTCGGTTAATGGAAGAGTATCAACTGCAAGACCAGCAGATTGTCAGCTAGATTATGTTCATGAATTGATAGAGGAAGAGAAGTGGAAGACTGATTGTTTGCAGTATTGGGTTAATGCAGAAGATGCGGAACCCATAACTAGTATACCCCTCAGCTTATATGGAAGAAAAGACAGACTGTTCTAGAAACACAGCAAGCCTGGGGTATACACAGTTATGTTGCAGCAAAAATGGAAGATGACACCAAGAATCGAAGGTTAGCACCTAGCTCAGAAATTAGCTAGGAAGTTTGGAAACATATGGTGTGGAAAAATCTGTGGAGCTTTAACATTAAGACGAAGCTGAAACATTTTTTATGGAAGTGCCTACTAAATGGATTACCAGCTAATGAATCACTCTATAAGAGAATTGGGAAGGGAAGCAGCCTATGTAATTGCTATGGTGAGGATACTGAAACCACTGAGCACATATTCTTATTTTGTCCAAAAGCTCAAGTGGTGTGGAGGTTAGCTCCTGTGAGGTGGTAAGGGATAACTGAGCTGCAATGTAACATATGGAGATGGTGGGATGCTGTGATGCAATCAGCCATGGAGGAGCAAGGAATAGACAGAATCAAACTTATAGTGAACATATTATGGCAAATCTGGAAAGCTAGAAACAAGATGACATTCCAGACTGAGAATGTGCATGCAAAACTGATAGTGGACAAAGCACAACAGGAATGGATTGAATATGAAGGTGAGAATGAAACAGACACAAGAGCAAATCGTCCTTTCGTTCTTTCATTCACTTTTCATTTTTTTATTCCTCCAATCATTTTAAAATGCATTTTGTAAGTGAAAACCCATCCATTGACATTGTCACTCGTTCATTCATTTCATTCTTCCTCCTTCTGGACATTGGCCAGACTCCACCCGACAATGTGGTAATACTTGAGTATTACAAATTTTCACCTAGGGTCACCAAATCACCGGATCGAATCTGTTTTTGCCTCGAGTCGACAGGCAATGAAGGGCAAGGGCCTAGTTCAGCCAAAAGGCTTACATTCATGCACAACTAACATTTAATCATTTAAACATTGAAAATGTCACATTTCATTTAGGTTAAGTGCGATAAAGTACACACTCACCTAACAAAATTCATTTTTAACAAACATTTATCATGTAATCAAATATCCACCACAACTAATCATATAGTTAATGGAAATATAACAAACAAAGAACACTTACCTATTTAAGTAAAATAACGTCCAAAGTATCCTTTCGGATAATACCCTCAATCACCAAAGAACCCTAATAATAACCAAGGAAAAGTATTACAGTTAAACCATCCAAAGTTTAGATGAACCAAAGAAAATTTGATACAAAGTATAAATATGGTTTTGGAAGTGAATAGAGTACATTTAAACCAAAGGACATGAGTAAAATATTTGTAAAACATATGCTCGCTCGTAAAACTTTGAAATCTCCATTTGAGTCGAAATGACAAAAAAAACGTATTTCTATTAGTCGTAAATTTCATTTTTCCAAGGGTACAAGTTTCGGCCGAATTCTAACTTATATACCTTGACAAAAGAAGACGCAAATATCCTAGATGGTTCAAGTGGTATTCATCCTCAAATCCTTACCTACTTCTCGAGTGTAAATTTGGGCAGCACGCCCATTGTATTTACCTATTTTCTAGTCATTTATGGCTTCATTATTTTCCTCAATCAGTCCCAAAGTCACACAAAGATAATCTCATTACAATATCCGTTCAATAGGCTCAACAATCATCTAAGTACAACACAAGTATAATAATCCAATCGGAAATCATGTTTTGAAGGCAAAAGGCTAAATGGCAGATTCGACATCTTATAACATTTTACTCACAACTAAAGTTACATTTATCGGATTGGTGTAAACTTTATACTGGCTCGAAGCTAAGACAAAGGCCTACAATTTCATGAAGACCACTCAATCTAGTTCACAATTGATCTAGGTCAAAAGTACAGATTACAGAACCAAAATGTCCTTGTCAGTACAGTTGCCAGTATTGAATTCAAATGACAATAACTTAGGGTACACAATTCCGTTTGAGGTGTTTTCCGTTGTGTTGGAAAGCTGAAACATAGGGTTAAAAGTTTCATGTTTTGACCAAAGGCTAATTTGTTACGGATCAAGGTGAAAAATGCAGCCAGAATGGCAAAATGTCAAAACTGTCCACAGAAATCTAACTATGGCAGTCAAGGGTATTTTTGTCTTTTCACATGCTACAGTGCCTTGATTGAGCTAAACTTTTCTAGGTAGCTACAAAACATCATTTTCTACAACTTTCATGTTTTAACCTAAGACTGATTTGGCCTCCATCACGGCCGACTGAAACTGGGAAGAACAGGGTAAGATGAAAACACAAATCTGGAATTTAGTGATTTTAAAGTGTAAACTTCACCTTTCTAGCTTAAACCACTACTACAACTTCCTATACAAAATTATATACACCATATACCATCCAAACAACAAGAAATATAAGTGAACAATTCAAAATCCTAACTCAAAATTCCATCACCACAATCATTAAATTCACTTAAATTAGGTATCACAAGGCAAGAATACAAGTTGCTCCATAACTTAAACAAGACCAAGGGAAAGGGAGAAGATGGACAGCCATAATACCTCAATAAAAGGATTGCAAGGGATATCCTTCACCACTCCTTGTAAAATTTTAGCTCCCCAAGCTTCCTAAACTCTCAAATTAGAAGTTAATCGGCTTAGTTTTCTTGATTTCTCACTCAATCAAGCTAAGCTCAAGATGGAATTGAAGTTTTCTTCCTCTTGTTTTTCTCTCAAGGCTCACGGATGGAATGGCTGAAAATGAAGAGCAATTTGAGTGATTTTTGGTGATAAATATGGAAGAAATTTGTTGGTCAACAACCTTTGGATGACCGCCACTTGTCGCCATGAGATTAACTCTCAATTTTTCTTTTCCTTGGCTTTTTCTAGTCAATAATTTCGGCCAAGATGAACTGAGTAAGGGGCTGATATTTTGCACTAATATCAATGATATTTTATGGTAAGAAAGTAGTGGTCAAGTGGTGTGTTCAATCGGTAGTGAACAATACCCGTCAATTCAAACCGATTTTCCTTAAATCGCGTATACTAGGGTTTTATCTTATAATTCATTAACTTATTATTATCACTTCTAATCACACATTTAATATCATCTAAAACTCATTCTTAATTATGAAATTTGATACATACTCCATACTGAATAGTCACACTACGAAAAGGCGTAAAAACCCTAATTTGCGATAACTTAAAAACGAAAGGGAAAACCCTTAATTCTATGTTCATTTGCACTTATTGTGGGGTGATTGGGTAGTAAGGCTATTATAAAGTAATAATTTCCAAATAAAAGGGGATTTTTAAGGAAAATATAAGGGATTTTACAAGTCCTCACAATCACACTACCAAAATGCACACAAAAACACACACCAAAACCCTAGTATGCACAAAACCCTAACTTATGCTCTTCCTTTAGAAAAATCATAACTTGAGTTATAACTATCAAAAATTTATACAACTTGGCTTGTTAAAAACTAGATTTCAAATACTAAGAATCTTTACCAGACATCTCAAAGAGATTTAGTTCATAAGTTAGTCCAAATTGAGCCATAAATTACTACAACATTCCTTTGTTTACTTGTGCATGGCAGAATTTTCATTCAAATTTGCCAATTTCCTAGAATTTATAGACATTGAATCAAACTCTTAATTTTACACCGTAAGAAGCCCTCTGAGTCTAGTTTCAAAGCAACAAACGGAACTCAATTCCGACTTTCCTATATAAAGTTATATCCAATTTCCCAAGGCTGCGCAGAGCCTCCTGCGAAAATTCCTAGATTTTCTAACAACTTGAGATTATGAAACTTTTCTTAACAAAATTCACTCCTTTGACTCAAATTCAACCATTAAAATAACCAAGAATCAAAGGTAAGTGAGTTCACATAAGGGTTATAAAGAAAAGTAAAATTTTGGGGTCTCACAGGTTACCAAAAAAAATCAATTACCAATGTGCATCAACAGCAAATCCTTTTTTAAGTCATCTCGGAGACCAGAAAAAGTGTCATACTTTGTCCTGTCATTCATAAGTAAATCAATACCCTTCAACAATTCAAATCTATCCAATTCAATTTTAGATAACTCGTCTTCCGCCATTTTAGTTGTAACTTTTGAGCATTCTGAATTTAAATACTTATCCAGTGAATCTGTCATTCATCCCAACACCTTGTAAAGTGCTTGAAAGCTTGTTAGTTTCCTTTTTGTGCCACAATCATTTGTTGAAGATGAAACTTTTGATTTTGACCATTGTTGAGTTAGCAATGCTTCATTACTTCATCTTCCAAAGATCGTGAACCAGTCTCATATGATTCCTCTACATTAGTAGACTTTTCAACCTCAATTTCAGCATTGGCCTCAAAAGTAGTTTGGGCACCCTCTCCATTTACACGATTTTGTGAAAATAGTGTGCAGATATCCTCCCAATTTTCAACCACAATTATTTTTATAAGGAAGAATTTTTTGATTCTCACTTACTCTAGCATTCCATCTGTAGAGTAGTCCCATATTATCTCAGACCCAAAGTTACATTATTGGAGGGTATAGGATGTCATAGTGTTTCTCCCATGTCTTGAAACGAGATTAATATTAGCCTTTGTCACAGATATATTAAGCTTATCGGATAAAGCGTTCAATATTGCAGTGTAGGCTCCTATCTTCCATGCACATTTGCCATCCAATTTGTTTCCTTGGTTCATTTGGTCAATAAAACAGGTGCCCCTTATGCAATCCATTTCAGGAGTCCAAGTGAAATACCCTTTGCCTTTCCGTTTTGACCGAGATGTTGCTTCAGATGCCATATCTGAGGCAAATATGAACCAAAGAAATATCACAATGTTATGTTCTTAAGAACAGATTCAACAGCCACTCAATATGCACCAGAAAAATCCATACGTATGTCAAATGAAGAAACTTATGCTGACTTCTAGCTTTAATGTTAGCAATGAGTGAATTTTCTTAGGAATGAATACATTTGTCAAATATCTTATTCCTGATCATTTTTGACAATCTGCAAGGGATAGTAGTCATACTGTTGAGCATGATCACTAAGAAATGTTCCATATGATGAAATTATCTAATGATTAAAATCAAAAAACATGCAACGAACCAGTAAGCCCAAAATTTCTCACTAAAATTAGCCAAACTGAACAATAAGCAAAAGGGGTGAATAGAAGGCCTAATTATAAACAAATGACAATAATTAAGCTCGGATGCATTAGTTCCTAAATTAAATAACTCATGCGATATCAGTTTTTTTAATGAGATCTCAAGTTTTGCAATAGCTGATCATAAGAAGCCAATCACTGACAAAATTGGGACTTCGAGATAAAGACTTCGACAGTGACCCTGACCCCAATTAAACAAGCAAAGGATAGCTTGTGCTTTCCACTTCAAAAATTCCCTTGATGTTCAATGGCACATATTTCATATACATAGATGTTCTCATCTTCTATCTATTGTCCTACCAAATCAAGTTTCCATAGATGCTTTTCTTGGTTCAATAATTAGTAGAAAACCAGTATACTAGCTTACAGTGCTCAAGCAGATTGGTGTTCAAGCTATTCTAAATATTTGTGAATAACTAATGCATGTTTTTACCACAAGCGTGCAAAACATATAATGATGTCATGGTAGTCATGTACACATTATCAATTCAAAGGACTTTTAGTAAGAATCTATCTAGACTAATAGTCTTCATGAAAGGCAAGGCATCCAGACACTTGACAAATTGAACTGATTTCAATCATATTGATTTGGGCAAGAATATGCACATTTAATACAGAAAAGCCGCAGGTTTGGGGAGAACAGGTCTCGGGAGTCAAGTAAGAGGATTTTAGAATGCAACCTACATCAAAGCGGGATATCAAATAGCCAATCGCAAGCTAAATGAAAATTCCAACATCATCATGTGACATGTTCTTCAGAAACAGAACAATCAGAACAAAAACTCCAAAAATGACAAGCATATAGGCAAGCGTTAGACTTTATGCAAACATGGTCTCAAGATGGTGGTTTTTGGGAAGGAGGTGCTTTGTACTTTGTTCTTCAGAAATAATTTTCAGTTTGCATTATTCACTAATTTTTACAAGAAAAAAAGGGACAAATTGAATAAACAAACATTGGTACAACTCCAAAACTTCAAAATTGTAATATCAGCACTTAAACTTCATTATTGCTATTAATTTGAAGTGGTATTAGTAATGGGAAAGCAAAAGTTTAACCATGAATCTGGATAGATATGTAGTCTTCTCAAGAAAATAAATGATGCAAAAAGCACAAACCAATTCATTTTAAAATCATCTCACATTCGTATTATCCAACATTCAGTTAAAAATTACTGCAAGTTATGTGTAAGTACTTAGCATAATAAAATAAGTGCAATGTAACACAAAAGTGAATTTGGACTGACAACTCTATATTATATTTGATCAAAGCAAGCAGAGCCAAGATTCAATTAGCACTCATCATAAGAAAAAACAGGCATGAAAAGCACGCAAAAATCAATTAATTTGCACCATTTAATCAATTCTAAACTTAATAGTAACAACAATATATTAGTTTTTATACATCAACCCAAAAGACACTTCAAATGCTGGAACTTAACTATTCACCTTAAAGCTATATATAGATTCCTCCCCGAAACCAATTGGAAATTTGGAACATCAAGCATCAGTGGTCCAATAAGATAGCTACCGACAGACAACGTAAATGGCGGTACAATTCAACAATTATCCATCGGACCAAAAAACGATATTACAGCTCAACTCTCTAGTAGTATTAATATTCTAAAAACCTCATGTTTCATGGTACAAATATGAATTTCAATCCAAAGTAAATGTTGATGAAATACTTCTGTAACTAAGACCAGAAACAAAGTGTTATTGAGGTTAGTAAAGAATATAAATGATTTATATTGTTTAATTATCTTAGATGGGCTTATTTAGTTGTCAATTGGCATTCAATTGATAAAAATGGTTAGATTCTTTTATTTTTACTTTTCTTTTAGTATTTCTTCATACTGATAAAAAATGCATAATTATACATCTATCTCGTAATATTCATACCAAGATTCTCCAGATGAATATGAACTATTTTCTTCTTATATATTTTTCTTTTCTTCTAAGAGCATCTATTTTTTTATACTAAATTTTTTTACAATCTTAAAATTGTGGCTAATACAATTGATCACACTATTTCAAGTAAGAAATTGCTTCATATAAGAAACTTTGATGCACATAAGCATTGAGGATGGAGCATAAGGGTCGCTAAATAGTTTTAATCTGGAGTTTTTTATTTTAAGTGCCATTATTATTGGGATTTAATCATGTGGATGGTTTCATATTTTCAATTACAACTACAATTAAAATGCAATAACTCTAATTGAAAGATGGGTAATATGACACAACAAAAAATAAGTTCAAAAAGTGCATACAACTTACAATACCAAGACTCATCTTACTTTTAATATAGTAATAGGATCATCATATCACAAGGTAAGTTATTTAAAATATACCCCTATAAGTTTTGGATAACATTTTATATTTGCATCATTGGCTCTGTGCAACAAGTAGTCAATTAGTTGATTAATGCAAAAATATATAATACAAACAAAAAAAAATTGATGAAGAAGAAACTCAAAACTATCTATAAAATAAGAAAAAAATACAAAACAATGAAAAATCATAACATTTTGAAATAGACAATTTCCCTCATGACTCATTTCTGTAGTTCCAAATAAGTTAATTTCATCTGCAGATCTCAAATCCACTTTGATCAAGATCTATTCAAAGATTTCGAATCCAGGACTGCTCACTTACACTCCGTCCCCCTGTTCCACTCACCCATCTCTCCTCCTATTCAAACTAATAGATTACATGTTAAATGCTTATTTGAAAAAGTATGCTAATTGGATAAAATATGCTCGAATAGCCAAAAACTTATGATAAAATAAAACAATGGGAACCAACAAATGAGCGGTTCTTTTACTAGTTGGAATGTTCTTCTCCAAAATGTTGAAAAAGTCATAAAAATTCAGAATGCTAATACCGCTATTCACAATAATAAAAATAATTAACTTCGCACAAAAAATGAGATAATGTGCATTGCTCATAGAAATTTACAGGATCCCTAGTCACTAGTACCAAATAAAAAGAATTTGTCATTTATAGCAATTTATAGTATACATGTATGAAAGACTTTCTTTAGAAGCAGCGTACAAGTTTGTAAAACTTACTATTAAGTTATTGTTAAAGTTATCATTCATTATACGCCCAGAAAAGATATATTTGAAAAGACTAATAAGTCATATGCATAAAATGATCTCGTCCTGAAAAAAAAAAAAAGAATTAGCCACTATTCACTCAAAATGCACTTTGATTAATCCAAAATCACGAGGAAGCCTTATGTAACGAACCAAAGTTAATTTTGGATAGGAGCTAAACTTAATCAGCATTAGATTGCAAGTAGATCACAAAGCAAGCATTGAAATTAGGATAATTTGCCAAATTGGTCCTGAACTTTATTACTAAAATCAATTTTGTTCTTGTCACACCCCATTTTTTAAATAAATTTAAAAAAATAAGTTTTTTTATTTTAGAAAATGAAGAAAAAATGCCTTAAATGGTACTTAGAAAATGCGACAGTTTGGTCCCAAAATAATAGTCTAAAAAGGATATTTTAGAAAAAGAGAATCGTCATTTGGTATTGAATTTAGATGTACCAAGTCACCTAAAATATATTTTTTTCTAAAAACTAAAAAATAAATAAAACCCTTTTAGATGACTCAAGGTCTTCGAAAACAAGAGAAAATGATTCGGGAGTCACATTTGAATATGGAAAGGCAAAAATTTGATCGAATCAAATCTAAAGCACCATTTCAACCTAACCAAGGTTAGTTGCGTGATTTAGTCAAAAAATTTTCCTAATCTAACCTCTAAACTTATCACATTCGAATACTTCTATATGAATGCAAACCTAGACCAAGGGGTTATCGGGAGGGATGAAATATCTCTTCAAAACTTAATTGGTACTAATCACATTAATTGTGAAATTTAAGAACGATTCTTTGAAGAGGTCACAAGAAATGCAAAATATGAGACTCGAAAAAGAAAATTATGATATATATATATATATATATATATATATATATATATATATATATATATCCTAGAAGGGAAGTATGCAACATAACGGGTACGAGGAGTTAAAATTGGTGACACAATTTTCCTTCTTACAGAGGGGGACAAGAGCGTGTTAATGTTAAAAAGTCATACTTATTCATTCTCCATATTCGGAGGATGACTCTCCTAATCCAATCAAGCAAATGAACTACATGATCTAAATGAAATGCAAGTCTAAATGGTATGATTTGCACATATAAGAATAAAGGGATTAATATAGAGGATATTCCATGCAAATGAAAAAAATGTATGAAATGCAACAAATATCATACAAATTATGAATCTAGCACGCGAATGGCCTAAAGGGTCTAGTATTGGACTAACCTATTTCTATAATTTCTCACTAGCATTGGACTAGTGAGAAATTGGGAGAAAAATCACAACTAGAGTTGGACTAGTGTGGTGACATCATGCACTCATTATAAATAAATAAATAAAGCATATAAAGCATAAATAAAGCAAATAACACATAAAAGCATATAGAACGCATAACACGTAAGCATAATATCTAGATACAAAACTCTAAAAAAGTGAAAAAATACATAAGCACACAAACACACAAGTATGCTAGCAAATAAAATCTAATTATTACATTTGAGAGCCCTAACTACAATCTCAAAGGGAGATTTTGAAAATAATACACCTATCTATTACGTTTATCTAATTAATTACATTTTTAGCAAAATTAAAATATATCTATTACATAGCCTATCTAAATACATTTTCTTGGACAAAATGGTGAAACCTATCTATTACAATTTGGCATTCAAATGCCTCCCAAATAATCATCAAAAATTAAATAAAATAAATGAAAGCTAAAAAATGAATAAAATAAAAGAAAAGGCATTTAAAACATGCAATCATACATAAATAAAAACACATAAGGGTACATAAAAAAAACTTAAAGACAATAGAGGGCACCTCTCTTGAAATAATGGTTAAATGAGGTAGAGTTTGTTCTATTTATACTCAAAACCAACAAAATGGTCAAGGCACCAATTTAATTAACAATTTAAAAGAAAATGTGAACATATGGCAAATTCACTTTATTATTTTAAAAAAATACATGAATAAACATAAAATCCCTAAAATTTACTAATTAAATGCATTTAAATGAAGCATGATTAACAATTTAAAAAGATGAACAATTGTAATTAAGAAATCAAAACCATTAGGGACTCAATTGCAAAAAAAAATTTAAAGGTTTTGGGATTAGATTATAATTTTTAAAAATATTAGGGTCAAAATCAAGTAAAAATAAAGTTCAGGGATTAAAATATAATTAAATTAATTATCTAAGTGAAAGAAATCCAAAATTTTAGTGCTACAGTAATATTACTTGAAAGATCAGGGGCCAGATTGCAAAATTTGTTTCTGATTTCACAAGGAAAAATGACATTTGGGCCATTTCCATATATTTGGGCCATAACCCTTCTGCCCAGGGAAAATAAATGAATTTTTTTGTTAGAATAAAACAGATCAGCTCAACTTATTTTTACTAAACTAAACCTAATAAAAATGTTGAGTTTGAACATCAAAACCCATGGACAAACCCAACATGAAACCCAACACAAAATAAAATTTTGATCCAATTTTTAGTCCACAAATACAATAACTTCAGCCCAACTAACTTTGGAAGATCAAACCACAACAAAATAAAGCAAAAAATGAGAAAAAAATAGAAGAATGAAGATGAAAACCGTGCCAGAATCTTGTCGGAATCCATTTTTAAGGGCATTTAAGGCTAGATTTTGATATAAATACGCTCCTTACAGCCTCATGAGTTAATTTAAACATCAAACAAGACCATTAAACACTACAAATCAAGAGAAAAATGAAATCTAAGGTGCAAAACCTATTAAAACTCATGTAATTGCTTAAAATCTCATGAAAAACGTTAAATCAACCAAGAGAAAGGGTTGTAATTACCTAACGATGTTTGAGGACTCGAACCAACGAGAAGAAACTCAAGAAAAATGCTACCAAATGCGGAAAACAAATCAAACAAGTTCTTGTTGCAGAGGTCCAAGTGCTGACGAAGCTGCAATTTCGAGCTTGAATTTGAGGGTTTAATGATGTTTTTTCAGGAAATTTTCAAAACAAAAGCTGTTCTCCTACAACTGGAGATAGTGCAGAAAAAATAATATCATCAAAAGGAGATCAAAATTGGCTGGAATAAGGTGACGAATAGGGCTGTTCGATCAGCCCTAGCTCAGTTTTTTTGTTTCCAGCAAAAATTTCTTTTCTTCCTTTTTTCTCTTTTTCTCTCTCTCTCATGCCTAGCTGGCTTTCCTCACTTTCTCCTTTGATCCTAAAGACCCTCTCTTAGCCTTTTAAATGAAACAAAACCGATTAAAACCCTAAGAATAAAGGCTTGGATGAAGCCAAGTTTTTGTGGGTTACTGTCTATCTCAGTCCGTAGCTTTTGATAATGACAAAACAAATGGATGTTAATAATGTTATCTAAATAGGCTTTTTCAGAAATGGAGCAACAGGATCAAAAGAATAAGCACAAAGGATACTGAAACTACTGTCGGACGCACAAGAAAACTGAATCGGACGTCTGACAACCTTTGCGCATCTTCGGATGCATGAAGAACTTCACCCTCAGACGTCCGAAGATATTGAGTCACTCCCTCTAAACTCATTAACCTCGATCGGACGCACATCATCAGAGCATCGGACGTCCAACAAGCGTTGCGACACTTCGGACGCAAAACCTTGAAGGCACTGGACGTCCGAAAAGAATTAAAGAAGAATTCTCAGTTTCACCTTGTACCTTCGGACGCAAAGATTGAAGGTACCGGACATCTGAAATAATTCAAGAAAATTTCTTGAGCTCACTGCCTACGTTCGGAATAAAGAAATTGGTCTACCAGACATCCGACACTACCAACGGCTAGTTGACTCTTTAGTTGCCTTCTATCCCTTGAAAGCATTAATTGAAGAACTTTTTGGTCCCATATAAATAGAACAAAGTCAACCAGTTCAAAGCAACTTTGCACATTGAGACTACATCAGATCAAGAGTGTTTTTAGTGGTAAAATACCCTTCAAAGAGGATTTGTACTCTTAGTTGTGTAATTTTCAAAAAGCTTTTCTAATGTGATTCAATTATTTCAATAGTGTACCTTTGTGAGCGTTATCCAAGTGATAGTAAAACTTCCTTGCTTGACCAAGTGTAACTTGGGACAAGGAGGAAGTGATCCTTCACTTGTACACAAGAGATTGGTTGTAAATTGATCAACTTGAAAAAGCTTGCTCTATAAAGTGATATTCAAACTCAAAAGGAGTTTGGCATTTGGTTTAATATTCTATCTCTTTTACTTACTATCTTGATATATAAATTGCTCATCTCTTCTACTCACAAGCACTTGTACTTTCTCATCAATTACTCCATTGTATGGTTTTTTAGAAAAAGAAGGTAAATACTCAAAAAATGACTCATAACTTAGCCAGTTTTTAAACTACCTAATTCAACCCCCTTTTTAGGTTGTCTTCGATCCTTACAATTAGTATTAGAGTTTGGTCTTCTAGAGATTAACCTCAATCGATTTTGAAGTAAAATGACAACCAATAATGTCATATTTTTTTAGGGACAATCCGTCACTAGACCCCCAATGTTCAATGAATTAAATTATGTAAGTTGAAAGAAAAGGATGATTATCTTCTTACAATCTATTGATATCGAGCTGTGATTTATTGTCAATGAAGTTCCATATGATGCCTCAATAGTTGATAAAGTCACTCATAGACCAAAACAAAAAACTAGAAATGAATTGACTGGTGATGATAGAACCCACCTCACTTTGAATGCCATGACTATGAATGTGTTATACATTACTCTAGATTCAAATGAGTCTATTAGAGTCAAGGGCTGTAGATCCGTAAAAGAGATTTGGGATAAATTTAGAGAAATCCATGAAGGGAGTGAGAATGTAAGAGAACAAAAGAAGTCGATTTTGGTCACTAAGTACGATTCTTTTAAGATGAAACCTCATGAAAACGTTGATAAGATGTACTATAGATTCAATAATCTCATTAAGGATTTAGAAGTGTTGGAAAAGGAATACTCTCTAGGTGAGAAAAATAGAAAAATTCTGAATGCATTATCTAAGGATTATGAGAGTAAGGTGACTGCCATTGAAGAAACTAGAGATCTAAATTTCACGCCTATTGAATCTCTAATTAATTTTCTAATCTCTTATGAGCTGAAACTCAAGTCCAAGGTGCAGGAGAAAGAAGATGCAAAGGTGAGAAAGAGCATTGTTCTAAAGGTCTCGCAAGATGAAGATAACTCAGCTTCCTTGGATAGAGATGATATGGAAGGTGATGACAGTGACATTACACTCATCACAAGAAGTTTCAAAAGAATTCTTAACAAAAGAAGATTCAAAAAAGGAAGACCTAACAATCCATTCCCAAATCAGTTTAACAACTCAAGGAACAAAGGGAAGCAAGAGTTCAATAAGAAGCAAACTGACAAATGCTTCGAGTGCGGCCAACCTGGATACTATGCGAGTGAGTGTCCAATGAAGAAAAAAAGAAGGAAAAATTGAATGAAAACCAAAATTCAACAACTTCCAGATCACCTGGAATGACTGCAACTCAGAAGATGAAGTCGAAGAAGAAGAGGAATCTGCCAAAATGGCTTTCATGGCCATTGGTGATAAAGAGGTAATTACTTGTAACTCTCAAACTGATAGTGATAATAAATCTGATGATGATATTAATTCTTTTATGGAAAGAATGCATAATAACTTGAAAGAATTTTATGTTAGAAATAAGGAATTAAAACAAAAGATTAATTTTCTGATTCAAGACAATACAAATCTTTTTCGACAAAACAAGAGTCTGGAAAATGAAAATGAAAACCTGAGAAGAATTGAAAATAATCTACATGTTGAACTCGATAGAAAAATAAATTTCTGTGACATGTTCAAAAAGGAACAAGACAGTTTAAAAAGAAGAATGGATAATCTTAATCAGCTGCTTCAACATAAGAAACAAAACTATTTTCAAATGAATGATACAAAACCTCATTTTGGCATTCATGAGAAAAGGTTGAATTCTAGTACAAATAAATTTATCGTTTATAATAGAAGGCAAATCAAATTTGTTAAACCTGTCCATGCGAGTAACTCACCGACTATGTGCAGTTTTTGTTGTCAAATTGGTCACATGAAGAGTAATTATTATGTGAGGAAAAATATAAAAAATGGTATGAAATGTATGTGGATAATTAAGCATAATACTAACTCTCAAGGAGCCAAAATGTAAAGAATGCCAAATATTATCTTGTGAACTTTTGTGTAGGTGAACTTGGTGAATATTATCAAGGAATCAAAATAGTTTATAGATAATGGATGCTCAAGGCATGTGACTGGTGATCCATCACAATTCATCAAATTCAAACCAAAAGCAAGTGAAAAAGTAACTTTTGGAGACGATAACAAAGCCAAAACTGTTGGAATTGTTGATGTTGGTAAGAATGGTCAAATCTTTGTTCACAATGTTCTTTTAGTTGACAATTGGAGTTATAATTTGTTAAGTGTTAGTCAATTGTGTGACAAAAATCTGTTTGTGTTATTTAAAAAGTATGAATGTCTTGTCATTGACTCAAAGTTCAACACTATTTTTAAAGAAAAAAAATTAATGACATTTACGTAGTTATTCTGAAAAATGTTGACTCTCATAATCTTAAATGTTTTAAAATTGCAAATGAAGACCCTTGGTTTTGACATAGAAGACTTTGTTATTTCAACATAGATTTGCTAAAAGAGATTTCCAAAAAAGAACTTGTTAGAAAGTTGCCAAAAATCAAATTTGAAAAGGATAAAATATGTGATGCTTATCAATTTAGAAAACAAGTTAAAATTTATTTTAAACCCAAAAAATGTGTTTCTACCACAAAACCTTTGAAATTTTTACATTTTGATTTATTTGGTCCTACACAAACTACCAGTTTATGTGACAAAAGATATTGCGTTGTTGTTGTTGATGATTATTCTAGATACACTTGGATGATATTTTTTGCACACAAAGATGATTCTTTCAATAAGTTTGTTTCATTATTTGCAAAGATTCAAAATCTGATTGGATTGAAAATCATCAAGATCGGAAGTGATAATGGCTCAGAATTTCATTTTTGTAGCTTTCCAAAATTTTGTGATAACAACGGAATTACATATGAATTTTCAATTGCAAAAGTTTCCCAACAAAATGGGGTTGTTGAACGAAAATATAGAACACTTCAAGAGACTGCTAAAACCATATTAAGTGAGTGCAATTTATCAAAATATTTTTGGGTTGAAACCATAAATACAGTTTGCTATACTATGAATAGAATTCTTTTAAAACCAATTTTGAACGAAACCTCTTATGAGTTGATGTTTGATAAAAAATCTGTTGCTGGATACTTCAAAGTCTTTGATTACAAATGCTTCATTTTAAACATCAAGAAACATCTTGGTAAGTTTGATAAAAAAAATCTGATGAAAGAATTTTCTTAAGGTATTGAGAGAATAAGAGAGGTTTTAAAGTTCATAATCGAAAGACTCTGGTTATAGAGGAAACTATACATATTACTTTTGATGAATCTAATAGTGATATTTTCAAAAGTTGTGATGAGGATGATAATGCAGGTGCTCAAGAAGGACTAAAGAAGCTCACAATCAATGACCAAGACACTGCTTCACCAGAAAATGACTCAAAAGAAGATGATACCCAAGACAGTCCAGCACTGGAAGACAATGACAAAGACGTTAGTACACCTAACAATCTTCCAAGAGTCTGAAAATTTGCTCAAAACCATCCTAAGGAGCTCATCATTGGTGGTCCATCAGAGAAGGTCAGAACTCGTTCCTTCTTTAAACAATTGATGGATAATTTTGCATTAGTCTCACATTTCAAACCCAAAAATGTTGTTGATGCCTTAAAAGATGAGAATTGAATTTTAGCTATGGAAAAGGAACTAAATCAATTTGAAAGAAACAAAATTTGGACATTAGTTGAAAGACCTCAAAATCATCCTATCATTGGCACAAAATAGATTTTTAGAAACAAAATGAATGACAACGGTGAGGTAGTAAGGAATAAGGTCAGACTTGTTGCTAAAGGATATGTTCAAGAAGAAAGAATAAATTTTGATGAAACATTTGCACTCGTGACTAGGCTTGAATCTATTAGAATGTTTTTTGTTTTTGCATGTTTCAAGAATTTTAAACTATTTCAAATGGATGTTAAAAATGCTTTCTTAAATGGCTTTATTGATCAAGAAGTGTATGTTGATCAACCTCCTGGTTTTTGAAAATGAGATTTATCCAAATCATGTGTTTAAACTCTCAAAAGTTTTGTATGGATTAAAACAAACTCCAAGGGCATGGTATGAACATTTAAGTGATTTTTTGATTGAAAATGACTTTAAAAGGGGCATTGTAGATACTACTATTTTCACTAAATAAAATTCACGTGATCTTTTAATTGTGAAAATATATGTGAATGATATTATATTTGGTGCTACTAATGAGAGTTTGTGCAAGGATTTTTTCACAATTATGCAAAAAGAGTTTGAAATGAGTATGATAGGAGAGTTAAATTTCTTCCTTGGACTCCAAGTGGTTCAAACCCAAGAATGAACATTTATTAATCAAGCCAAATATACCAATGAGTTGCTCAAAAGATTTGGAATGGAAAACTCAAAGTAAGTTGGAACACCTATGTGCACATCTACTAAGTTTGACAACGATAAAAAAGGTATAAAGGTTGATGAAAAGAAATATAGAGGTATGATTGGTAGCTTCTTTACTTAACTGCCAGTAGACTTGATATCATGTTTGTTGCGTGTTTGTGTGTTCGTTTTCAGTCCTGTCCAAAGGAATCTCACTTGAATGCAGTAAAAAGAATTCTTAGATATCTAAAAGGAATTTTGAATTTTGGCCTATGGTATCCTAAGTGTCATGAATTTCCTTTATGTGGATTCTCGGATGCTAATTTTGGTAGTTGTAGGATAGATAGAAAAAGTATAATGGGTATATGTAGTTTTCTTGAAAATTGCTTAGTATCTTGGTTTAGTAAGAAGCAAAATACTATTTTCTTGTCTACAACCGAAGCGAAATATGTTGCCGCCGGTGCTTGTTGTGCTCAATTATTATGGATAAAAAATACATTGAATGATTTTGAATTGATGTATGATTATGTACCTATGTATTGTGATAACACTAGTGCCATAAATTTGATCAAAAATTCCATCCAACATTCTAGAACAAAGCATATAGACATAAAGCATCATTTTATTCGTGATCTTGTCCATAAGGGTGAAATTTGTGTTTAATATGTCTATTCAAAAGATCAAATTCAAGATATTCTCACAAAAGCATTACCACTGGATCAATTTGTGTCTTTGAGAATAAAATTGGACGTTTCAGAAAAAATACTCTAAAAAATTCTCTGGTCACTCTTTATCGAACGTCTGATGTGCTAGAACAGACGTCGACAGTGTTCATGATCATTTTTTCAGAAAGTTCTGGTTCGGACGAATGTGTCGAATGCTCTACTTCGTTCGGTCATCCGACACTCAAAAATTGCGTCTTATAAGGAAGTCCTGTGCGTCTTTCAGTTCATTCTTACCCTTTGTCTCGAACGCAACTCTTCATATTCTCTCGCGTTCAAAATTCAAATTCATCTCTCTTCGGAACAAGTTTTAAGAACTCTGATCAACACCGTTATATTCCTATTGCGCGTTTATTGCTTATCATAACTTCTCTCAACTGCCAACTGCACTATAAATTTCAATTCTCACCCGAAACCCTAACCACTCAAATTCACTCTCTATGGACGGTTCAAGCATCCATTGTAGTTCATACTGCACTTTCCATCTTCTGATACTTATTTGCATTGCACTCTACAACAAAAAACACACTGCATTGCAATCATGGTGAGAATTAGAGGAGGGTCTGTGAGTGTCCGACGCACCTTCAGGCTTAGAGATGAAGAGGATGAAAACGTTCAGGTTGTCGAACCTTCCACCAAATCACCCAAAAAGGGATTTGGAACTTGTGGTGAAAAAACGAAGCAGTGTGCAAAGAAAAAGTAGACTGCTCGAACTAGAGAGCCATCTGTTGAACAGATGGAGGAGCATCAAACTGAAGAGTATCCAGTCAGTGGCAGTGAAGAGGAACTGGAGCGGCTCACCAATGCAGATGCATCCGTCACGAAATCGCCCAGGAAGGGAAAAAGGACCATCAAAAGGAAGAGGATGGCTCAACCTAAGGAAAAGCAAACAGCTAAACCTTCCGGGGATCAGCAGCCTGTAGAGAAAAATGCTGGGGAACAGCAAACTGCTGAACCATCTACCAGGAAGTCACCAAGAACAAGGTCTGGTGTCCAAAATACTGTGCCAACTACTCAATGCAGTGGAACGAAAAAGCGTCCTGCCAATGTGCAACTTGAGGCTCAAACTGCAGAGAAACCTACTCCCTTGCCTAAGTTCATTGATGATGAGGTCAGGGAGAGGTTCGAATGGATCTCGTAGAAAGGTTTCATCACTCAGATGACTATTATCCCTTACATAATTCTTTTCCAATCTTAGGAAGGGTAGATCACATACTGATCTTGTTTCACACGTCAATTCTGTTAACATAGAGTTGAACTCTGACATTGTTAATACTGTTCTGGAAATCAGGATTGAAAATGGTTTTAAAGAAAAAATTGTAAACTTCTTTTCATATGAAGAATTTCCTTCTGCATATCATCATTTTCATGTTGTTAAATTGATGACCTATTTTCAAACTCATTTTAATACTCCTGCTGAGGCGAGATTAGAGGATCTCATCCCTCAAAACTTGATCATCTTTTTCATAATTTTGCATCTGTTGGTCTCTACTGATTGTCATAGGACTGATGCCAATAAAATGGAACTTTACCTGTTCTATTGCTTTCTTGAAAAAATCAAAATTGATTTTAGTTTTATTATGTGCAAATTCCTGCTCAAAATTAACACTGATAGCTGTAGGAAACTTCCTTATGGAAAATTTTTTATTCCTATCTTTGCTCATCTTGAAATTCTCTTTACTGAAAAATCACCAATAGAAAGTGCATCAACTGTTTTTTCCAAGATTTATTTTGAAAGAAAAAATCTGAAATTTTTTTAAAGTCACTGGTACTACAAGGAAACTGTTTTGGAGTTTAGGAAAAAGAATTTTTATGAAACTCCTGTTACCCCTAGAACTTCTCGAGATCAGTCCATGTTTGTCTCACCATTTACTATCCATTCTAGAAAGTCAGCCACTAAGTTCTCTTCATCCAACTCTGAGTTCATTTCTTTGCTTGAGGACCTCAAACAACACATTCTACTCCTTGAAGATGGTATGATGATGACCATGTCATCCGAACAACAAGCCACCTTCATTGACAAAAGAAATCTGCTTGTGCCTCCTATTCCTCAAGACAATGTCAATGCACATCAAAAGGAGCCTAGAATTGAGCCAACTACTGAAATTACTCCAGAGTATCATGCCTCCAGTTCTCAGCCATAGGACAAGGGAAAGGCTCCAACAACTAAAGAAGAAACTGAAGAGGATGATGATGATGATGAAGATACAGAAGAGGAAGAAGTGAATACTGCTTAGTTTCGCCTAGCAAGGAGGAGGCCTGGATCGCCAAAAATTACCATTTAGACTCTTCTAGGCAAATGCACTTCATGACTAGGATAGTAGTTCATAATAGACTTTTAGCATCTTTTTTGTATTTTAAACATTTCGTGTGTTCTGCACATAGGATTCTATTTTTCTTCCTTTACTGGTCTGTAAAACTATTTGGTTATCGTTTGTGTTTTGAATTAATGTTTTTTTTATGGATTATCTCTTTGTTTTGGATGAATGTTGCTTAACTTTGTTTGGCTTCAAATTTCTGATATTGACTGCTGTTGACAAATTGCTGGCTGTTGCCAATATTGCTGATGCTATGTTTTGGATTCTGATTTTTTCTTATAATGATTGATAATTGTTGATAGTATTGCTAGTTGAATTCTAGCATCTGGTTGATTTAATGATGACAAAAAAGAGGAGAAATGGATACGAGCTTTCTAATAATGTCAATAAAAGGAAGTCATTCTGAGGGGGAGTATTCTCTCCTTGATGCATTAAGTAAGGGGGAGCTGTGCCTCAATTATTTGTCCTCCATCCATTGTTTTGTTATCATCAAAAAGGGGGAGATTGTCTATCTCAATTCGTAACTTTTGATAATGAAAAAATAAATGGATGTTACTAATGTTCTCTAAATAGGCTTTTTTAGAAATGCAGCAACAGGATCAAAAGAATAAGCACAAAGGATACTGAAGCTGCTGTCGGACGCACAAGAAGACTGGATCAGACATCCGACAACCTTTATGCATCTTCGGACGCATGAAGAATTACACCCTCGGACATCCGAAGATATTGAGTCACCCCCTCTAAACTCACTGACCTCGATCAAACACACATCATCAGATCACCGGACGTCCGACAAGCGTTGCAACACTTCGAACGTAAAACTTTGAAGGCACTGAACGTCCGAAAAGAATTAAAGAAGAATTTTCAATTTCACCTCCTACCTTCGAACGCACAGATTGAAGGTACCGGACGTCCGAAATAATTCAAAAAAATTTCTTGAGCTCACTGCCTATGTTCGGATGAAAGAAATTGGTTTACCAGACGTCTAACACTACCAACGGCTAGTTGACTCTTCAACTGCCTTCTATCCGTTGAAAGCATTAATTGAGAAACTTTTTGGTCAAATATAAATAGAACAAAGTCAACCACTTCAAAGCAACTTTGCACATTGAGACTACATCAAATCAAGAGTGTTTTTAATGGTAAAATACTTTTCAAAGAGGATTTGTACTTTTAGTTGTATAATTTTCGAAAAATTTTTCTAGTATAATTCAATTATTTCAATAGTGTACCTTTGTGAGCGGTATGCGAGTGATAGTAAAACTTTCTTACTTGATCAAGTGTAACTTGGTGCAAGGAGGAAGTAATCCTTCTTTTGTACATAAGAGATTGGTTGTAAGTTGATCAACTTGAAAAAACTTGCTCTATAAAGTGATATTCAAATTCAAGAGGAGTTTGGCATTTGGTTTGATATTCTATCTCTTTTACTTACTGTCTTGATATATAAATTACTCATCTCTTTTACTCACAAGCACTTGTGCTTTCTCATCAATTGCTCCATTGTATGGTCTTTTAGAAAAAGAGGACAAATACTCAAAAAGTGATTCATAACTTGACTAGTTTTTAAATTACCTAATTCACCCCTCTCTTAGGCTGATTTCGATCCTTATAGTTACATCACATCCCTTTGATTGATTTTTGACAGCTGCTATTTGAGATTTTTGAGTGGTGAGGTGTCCACGGTATGAATTAATCTTAGGGGGAAGGAAAACAGGAAGCAAAAACAAATTTTGGTTGCTAAAAAAAATCCAGCTATTTCTTATTATTGCTTGTTCGTTGCAAATGGAAGAAGAAGAAATGTGTGCGTGTATCGCACGCGGGGTGTGAGGCTGAAACTTTTTTTTTTTAAATGAAATTAGAAATGGGCCAATTGGGCCTCTTCTTATTTCTTTCTTTCTAGGCTTTTGGTTGGGTTTGGCCCTAGGCTCTTGTGAATTTTGACTTGGTTCTTTGGGTTTTGGCTGGGTTTTTTGGTGTTTTTGGCATGGGTTTTATTTGGATTTTGGGGATTTTTGGTTGGGTTTTGAGTTTTTATTGGGTTAAAAATAAAGGAAATCTCTACTATTCTTCTAATTTTGAAAATTCCATTTTTCTTTTCTTTGCTCCTACAAAATAAAATAAAATGATTATTTAAACAATGCTAAAGACATAATAAAAATTAACAAAATTTTTAAATAAATTTGGTGTCTACAGTTCTACATGACTTTTTTTTTCACTAATTTATTCCTCAAACAATTTATCAGTTTCAATGTAGGAATTATACGCTGGCGCCACCATATTTTATGTATTTTGCAAGGCCGGACGGGTGTAATTGGAATGCCGGATTGGATTGTCTAATTATAGGGATTATAACACAGGCAAATATGTGATTAACTCCAACAGCCTCAAAAAAATTGAGAGAAAAGGTCTCACAAGAATTAGGGCAAGTCAGCCGACTTGGATTTTTTGCAAGTGAAATGCAGCAGAGGAGGAACTTCATCAACTTTGCCTCTAGTTCAGGTAGCAGCGAACAGTCGAACCTTCCGTGTTTTAAATTCTCCATATTGTGAGTCAATTTGGATTATTGAAGTAATGATGAGATTAGACTCCTAGTGTTCAATTTGTGGAATCATTATTTAGCTGCTTGCGTGAGCGTATTTTTTTTCCACATGAATGCTGGCCTTTTAATCGGGCATGTGTCTAAAACATTAAAATGATCTGTGTTTTCATCTACATATTCCATCAATCATTTCCTCCAGCAATCTCAACGTTTACCCGAAGTATGACTTCGATTGTAGTTAAAAGAGTGGTTCGTTTTTTTCCACTTCCATTTTAATCAATCTTTTTGCCAAGACGACCATCACGAGGTGGCCTATTTCATATAAAAAAGATTAATTTACTACATGGTTTTAACAGGGACGTACAAACATGGGCTCCTTTCCTCTAAAATTATGGATGAAGAGTGGTTAATTTATGACTTCAAAGTTCAAATTACGTTCTTTTGAGTTTCATGCCATCATTGTCGATGTTTTCACCTAGATCTAAAAGGAAAAGCTATGATAGCAATTGTATCATAAGTTGAAAAATGAGAACATAAGCAATTTTATCATAAAGTTGAAAAACGAGAACCTAATGTTGAACTACTTTTTTTTTTCTTTTGACAAAATTGATCTATTCTATTCAATTTTATTCACCTATGAAAAGAAAAGAATTTAGAATACTGGGTGCAAAAGCACGCGGTTAAATGTACTACATATTCTAAAGCAAAAGGAACATATAAATGTGGACAATCTAGAGAAGTTCTTTATTTACTTCTGTTCTGTAGGAAATGAGCTAGTGGTGGAATGTTCTTTTGTCTATCAACTCCCAGAAGGTTTATATATATATATACTAGGGGAGGAGTGCCCGCGCATCACGCGGGTGTGTGGTGCCTGTGGTTGAAGAAGGTTTTTTGGTTGGACAAATAATAATACATTGTGAGGATAGTACGTTACGATAAATAATTAGAAACATGTATGATTATAAGACAAACAACATAAGAGTCTTCCAATATTAGAATTAGGAAGTTTCCGAACACAAATAATTAGATGCAGCAAGTTTCCAAAGGTGTATGGACAAATATTTATGAAATTGTTTCAGGTAAAAACTACGAGATAGATAGCAGAGTATGTTAAATAAGACATCATATATGTCTACTTATTTAGTGATACGAATAGTAGTAAACTCACGTAAATGTTGTAATAGACAGCAATCAGATGCGTTGCTTCTTGGTGGTTTCTTCATTTTAGTCCTAGCTTCAACATCTACATGATGAGTGTAGAGCATACATGATCGAGGGCCCTCCGCAACTTCCTGTTTTAACTACTTTGACTGCTGAAGTTGAAAGTGGAGGCAACGTAGGGATGTTGGTGCTTTTTCTTGTCGGAGTAGCTATTCTTGATGCTTTTGGCTTAAGGAAGCAAGTAAGCTGAAGGAATTATGTGGTGAAGGACTACGCGTTGCTAATGTTCACATTCAGTCGGTTTTCAAGTGAGTGAGTTATTAACTTACTAATAGAAGGTGATTAAGGACAAACTGTAGCAGAATGAAGAAACCATGGGACTAAAATGAAGCAGAGGCCAAGTGAAAGCCTCATCAAATCCCAAATTAAGTTAATGAGCCTCATAAAGATTGTCGGTCGGGCCCTCTGCAACTTCTTGCTTCAGTGGGCGGTGATTGTTTCCATACCTAGGATTTATGCAGTATAAGAGCATAAAAAAATACCCCAATCCCAAAATATGAAAAGGTTGAAACTGAAGAAGGTGAAGAGGAGGCATGGAAACAATCATATAACCGACACAGCTGTTGGGTATTAACTTACCAACGTGTGGCTATTTAATTGAGGCTATAATGAGAAAGAAATGGAGTGTTTCGGCCATAAGCTTGGGTGAGAGGGGAAACGATGCGGCATTCTGTTTCAGACAAAGGTTGCAAGAGAAAACCCAATCCCCGAAACTCAGGAGCCATTAGTAGGCCCACATTTTTTGCCATTAAATTCAGATATAAATGATAGAGAAGGAGGTCTAAAAGGAGGTGCTTCCACACCTGAGCTCTAACCACGGTGACGGTTGAGCAAGGTTGGCCTTTCTTATTCCCTTTCACTTGTGGGCTCCCTATATAATTGATTTTCAAGTTTAGTGATCATTAGTCAAACGGCGCACTTATGATGTGTGAAGGCCATTTCAGTAATGACCATGTGATTCAATTGCCGTATTTATGGTCATGACTTTTTCTTTTTGTAATGTTCACACTTATAATGTGTGAAGGCTATTTAAGTAATTTCACAAACCCACAAGCTTATGTGTGTTGTACCAAAAGCAACAAATGGTTGCAAATTAATTGCACATTCCATAAATATCCATATGTTTCAACAACATAAAGTTTTAAATGTCTATAAATAAGGGTATTTCGGTTAATATATCTAACCACAAGTTTCCCTCACTTGTACCTATAGCTTATAAAACACTACAGAATATTTCACATTCCCAAAAAGTCCCTGTCTATGCGGTTGAAATGCAACCCCCTCTTTCACCAAAACTCAATCTTATATAGTATAAGGATATATATATGATGACCAAATTTTTTCCTTTAGTTTCTTTTGAAAAAATTAGTAGAGTATATTCCACCTGGTTCTTCTTTGGAGTTTTAATTACATTTTTGTGAGTACTGTAACAGAGACAAAATTAACTGTTGTCCCTGTTTTTCTTGAAGTGACTGATAACACAGCTCTAGATGTTTCAAGCTGTATAACAAATTTCTATGAAAACAATTTCGTAGAAAGGAGCATGATTTTTTTCCCTGAGGAAAATAAGTAGCAGGTATAGTATAAATAAATTATATGTGCTCAATTAATTAGCTTGATCCGTATCAATGACTAAACTATCAAATTCATTTTCATAAGCTAGATGGCTTGGCATTCCATTAAGTGCCTCAAAGAATATTCTATTAATCTTTCCTCCCCTTTGTCCTTTTTTCTAACAAAAATGCTTTAGAATATGGAACACAAATTGGGGACCTGAATTATTAAGTACAACGTCCAATTGCCACAAAAACGCATTCCTATTAAAGTCGTCTTAAAAGTAATTAGTAGCCCTTTAATAACTTGTTTAAAGTTTAAACAAGTAGCTCATCCATTTCTCACTCATCATTATGATCAAACTTATGAAATCTTCTAAAAAGGTAAACTTGAAAAAAAAAAAATTTCCCCTCAAAAGAAGGAGAAAATTAGCATTAAAAATGAAGTAGCTTTATAGAATACAACAACAGGATAGCAACATCGGACATGTCTATCATCATTCTACGCTTCCAGCATTGATGACTTGCAGATCTATTTGCAAAAGTTTTGGTATCATATATATCAATCCAGCATCACCCTCAGCTTTTGTGCATTATAGTATATTAACCATAACATGCCGATCAAGTCAACGCAATGGACGGCAAAAATTAACAAGCATCTTTAATCTTTTAGGTATAACTGCACCACTGGAGCAGAGGCAGGGGAGGTTTTATGTTGTTTTATCTTTTTTAGTAATGATGAAATTTAAGAAATAGAGAGAAAAATGGAAAATTAAATTCAAGACCTCCAATTTTTGGATATCATTTTTAGCCCTTAGACCAATGGCTTCTCGTTCGAAGAAGTTTTATTTAGTTGTTAATTGCATAATTCATCTTATAAAATACACAACCACCAAAACACCAAAAAAAAAAAAAAAAAAAGAAGTACCACGAAAGTTGATGGAATTTTTAGTTAATTAACCTAATTTTTTTGGTATGCATAAGGCTATAAATTTTTATCTTCTTTGTTTTTTCTTATTCTTTTTTTCGACACTGAACAGTTTGGGGGAGATGATGGCTCCATCATTTTACAAAACAAACAAGACATGTTAGAAGTACTTCTTGGATATAGCCTACTTGATGAAAATTGCGCATCACCACTGAGGAAGGCACTAAAATAGGTAAAGCCTTGGGATTGCTTGCTTATATTCGGCATTTTGAGATGAATTTAGCATTCATAAATGCATAAATCTTTACCCAAATATAAAGCCTTGGAATAAAGAATAAGGAGATGGTGAAACCAATAGGTAATGATTGAAACACGAACCATCAATCAATTGGGTACTTGAATCCGGAATTTGGAACGATGTCTACCTTCAACTATTCTGTCAATTTAACATTCAAGTTGGAGGGTTAGAAGATGAGAAAAACTTCTTTGGAGGTAAGTTCCTGGATGGCGTTCATGGTACTTCATATTGTATTTGACTAACTTTTCTCTAGAAAAGGGGCATGTATAGAATTCTTCAATGGAGTGAGTACCTCTAACAATTCAAAAGTAAAGGATAGTGCCTGCATTCGTGGGGCAAGACAACTATTTTCTGTGATACTGTACCAACTATAGTTCTAAGTTCTAACAATCCAAAATAGAGTTCAATCATTTAATTGGAATTCTGCAATTTTTGTTAGATATCTCACAATTAGCAGTCACGCATGACTGGCAGTCTTATGCAAACTAATCCCATTAACACTTTCTGCAGTAAACCATAACCATATCCATGCTTGACTGTGTAGACACATCGGGAAAGACAAAATAAGATATAACTAAGCAGAAATTATAAACCTCTTTAGACTCCCTCCTTGTAGATTAGAATATATTAAATTATAAAAATATTATCGTTATCATAAAAAAAGTAGAAATTATAAAGAAAACGAGGGAATGTATCATAATTAAATAAAATGAGTTCTTAAGTTGTCACCGAAAATAGGTCAGTTCAAGATCACAAGGGGACTTGAGCTTATTGCTGAATGTTGATTATTAGCAAAAATGAATAACTAAATCAATAAATAAGTGAATAGAAAACTTCAACCTTTTCAGATTTCATCATGCAACGATTACTTTAGCTCAGTGTTGGTTTGTACATTAGCTCCTCGTACTTCTTACGTAGCCATTTAGCTCCTTTTTCCTTTTATTTTTTGAAAAATTGTACCCTTCATCCATTTTTTCTACCGAAGATACATACATACATATATATTTATTCATGTTTTGTAGAAAACATTAATTCATAAAGTATGGATGGACTCGAACAACCTCAATTAAGTGATGGATTAAGCAATGAGTTTGGTTTCCTGAACATTTTGGGAGAAAAGATGGCATCTAATTTTTATTCTAACAAACAAGGTACAGTTTGGATTATCTCAGCTAATAATTATTTTTGTCTCTCTAATAATGCTTTGACAAAGCCTACTTGATGAAACATACCGTTCTCACTAAGAAAGACACAAAAGTAGTCGAAAAAAAAACTTAAAATAGCATTAGATAGTAAATTATGTACACAAATTTATCTATTTGTATCATAAACATATTTTGTTAATTATTCTTTTATTTTGTATATATTATATCAAAAAAATGTTACAATAATTTTTTAAATTATTTAAAATAATCTTCCATCCAAACACATATGAGACGAGCAGGGTCATTTTCCATGGGCGTCTTACTGTGTTACTGTGTGATGAGCCGGGACATTTTCCTGGGTCATTTTTGAAATACATAAATCGGGAATTCACAAAATCCACAGTTCAAAAAAACCAAAAAAAATCAATGAGGGTGAGAAAATTCAGTCCAAAATACGGATTGATATCTATTTTCACCCACTCTGTCAGTCTTCGATTCCATCGACCCGAAATAGCTATTGATGTCTACTTCCACCAACTCTGTCAGTCTTTGATGCCGTCACGGGCGTGTTAATTTTGCGGGGCCTAGATGGTGTTGGTATCCGTGTTCACACTTCATCTACTAGTATTGGTCTAACTTTTCTAGAAAGTGTAGGGGTTGTAAACTTTTCAACTCAGTACAGTAGCTCACTTTTGACGATTAAAAAGCAGAGAACTAGTTTCCAAGTGTCGAAGACCAATGCTAAATATCTATTCCTTTTTTTACGAGTAATGATACATTTGTATAATCTACTCTATTCTAATTTAGAGGAAGGGAGAGCCTAAAGAGGCTGTTATAGAAATTAGTGGGTATACAGATCCAACTAAACCAAAAGAGTGCAGCCCAATGAGAGACTTAAGTCCCTTCCTGGTGACCACTGGACCAATGGTTGCTAAATATCTATTCAACTGCTCCAATTAATTATTTTATATATGCATGCTATATATTTGCGTGTATGTATGTGTGTATATATATATCACTTCAAATATAATTTCTAAGCATAGTTTAGCCATATAAATGAAGTACCTCCAATTTCTGCTGAAAAAAATCAGCAAGAAACACGCATGACAAGCAGTTTTGTTTGGATTTGAGGTTATTTGAAATATTTATTTAAAATAATGTAACATTTATTTTATGATGTAATGTATGTGAAATAAAAAGATGATTGAAAATTGTATGTATGACGTAAGCAAAACAAAATTTAAAATTTTTTTCAAAAAATCTTGTAATCCAAACACACCCGGTACTAGTATTACTTAGTTACTAATTCCAGTATTACTTTATTTAGATTAAGAAAATATATGTAAAAGACTGATTCTATCATTGAATCTATGGGCATACTGGGAAAAACAACTGAAAATAACTTTGAGCTTCGTTTGGATTGAGGAATATGATGAAATATTTGAAATTCATTCAAATTGTTCTAGTAGTTTGAATTGTTTAAGAAATATTTAGATTTTTTTAATTGCTTGTCAAATTATAACGAATAGAAGGAGAAGGAAAAAAAAAAGAATCACAATTATATTAAAGCAGTGCTTTTAAAATTTTGAAAAGAAATGGCAACTTGTCACAGGAATTGTCCAAGATCATGAGGGGGAGAACTTTTTAACTCGCTACAAATATGGGACCAGGGGAAATGTTATGGTCTGAATAAAGGCAAATGCAGCGAAACCGGATGACATAATTTACGAACCACGGTTCCATGTTGAATAGTTTATGTAGAAGAGAATAATACATCGAAATCACGAAAGGGAAAGTATTCAGGAAAAACAGAAAATGATGAGTGTGTTTGGATTGTAAGTTATTTGAAATATTTTTACTGTAGCACTTTTTGTGATGTGATGTATGTGAGATAAAAAGGTAATTGGAAAGATAAAAAGGTGTATTGGAAATTGTAATGGTGATGTCAGCAAATATATTTGGCCAAATAATTGGCTGTCCAAACACACTCGATATTAGCACTACTTAAAAAATTTCAAGCACTCCTTCCCTTCTTTTGCATTAGATGAAGTTTCAGAAGTATTTGAAAATTTTTAAGTGCTAATATCATTTCCCACAAAAAAAAAAAAAAAACTGAACATTTTGGGTTACTACTAATTAGTTCTTTTTTTTTTTTCGGGTCACCGCTGGTGTAACAAATATGGTATACAAAAAATATTGGATTGCATTTATGTAATTGATAAATAAGCTGATAAGTTTAAGTGTGGCAAATCTGAAATAGGACAAAGCAACCTTGCGGAAGACTGACGGGGTTTGTCTTCGTCAATGGTTGAAACTTTAACACATGTAAAGACCAGAAGCTTGCAGCGAAAAAGAAAATGTAGTAGGTAACCAAAATAAACAAAGGTCAACTTTCATGGGTTTAAACCAGGAAAATGTATTAGCAAGTCAATTTTTTGATTTCGTATGTCATGGCTACTAACCCTTAATGTATTGACATCTCGTTGATCTATTTAAAATTTCATGAACGAGTGAGAAAATGCCACTCAATAGTCAACACCATCTTCGTATTCTAGAGTAATTCACGTGATCAACTTGGAAATTTATGGCAGTAAGTAGTTATAAATCTCTTTACGAGTCATCTTCAGCTGTTCAATGCGGTAAAGAGCCAAAACAAATCAAGGGATGTGATGAGGTTTCAACCACCGCTCAGCAAACTCAACATGCTCAGTTTTGAATTCTTAAACTAAAAGTGAATTCATGAGAAAACTAATTTTTTTAATTTGCATGCGAGTATACGTGTGTGTGTACGTATATATATATATATATATATATGTTTATATATGTATATATACATATATTGGCGCATATATATATAGATATATCTATGTGTGTGTGTATATATGTATGTATATATGCATATAGATATGTATAGGTATACACATATATATATGTGTACATATATGTGTGTGTGTCTATATATATGTTTGTGTGTATATTATGTATATGTATATATATAGTTATATATGTGTATATATACATATATTGGCGCATATATATATATAGATATATCTATGTGTGTGTATATATATATGTATGTATATATGCATATAGATATGTATAGGTATACACACATATATATATGTACATATATGTGTGTGTGTCTATATATATATGCGTGTATATATATGTATGTATATGTATATATATAGGATAAATTACCTTTTATCCCATGTGGTTTGGTAATGTTTTTCCGTTAAAACTTATGATCAATAATAAAAATCGAAATAAAACAAATAAATTGACAAATATACCATTTTATTACATCCCCTTTTCCCCCAAACATAAAAAAGAAGAAAATGAATTAAAAATAGATAAATTAGAATTAGAAAATACCATTAAATATTTGGTTTAGAAACCCATAATGATATTTGTAGCCAAAAAACATTTGATATTTTTTGTTTCTTATTTATTTGTTTTACATTTCCCTTCCATTTTTTTTTTGTTTCTTATTTATTTTTTTTTATTTTCCTTCCATCTTTTTCATATTTGGAGAAAATTAAGATTTTGTAAGCCAAAGTATAAATTTTCAAAATCATCTCTTCTCTTCCCGCGAGAGAGAGAGAGAGAGAGAGAGAGAGAGAGAGAGAGAGAGAGAGAGAGAGAGAGAGAGAGAGAGAGAGAGAGAGAGAGAGAGAGAGAGAGACCGTGTGTGTGTTAAAGAAAAAAAGAATAAAATAGTGAAAATGTATACATTTGTCAGTTTATTAATTTGATTTTGACCTTTTACTATAAAACCTTTAGTTTTAACAAAAAAACTAACAGTGACCCGTAAATCCAAGCTATGAGGGTTATATACAGGTTTTCAAACTATAGGGGGTATATAATTACATTTTAGCCCCTTGTACTTTTTTAGTAGGCATTTTACCCGTGAAACCTATTTGTATAAAATGTACCCTTTTCATCTTAATGTTTTTATCTTTTCTCTTTTCCTCACTTTTTTCCCATTTTGTTTTCTCTTCCTGTACTTAAATACCGGTATATCCTGCTAGGGATTGAATTGCCGATAGCATTAAGCCACACTCTCTAACCTTTTTTCTCTTTCTTTTGGTAGTGAAGGCGACAAAGTGGCCAGATGTTAAGAGTAAGATATTTCATAAATGTGTTACTTTTCAACAAGTTGCTTATCATCTAAACACAATCCACTATAGCCAGTTGTGCTACTGCATATTCTATGCAATAAGCCAACAAGGTACGACCACATCTCGATTTTGGCAGAATTAGGTATCAACTAAGAGGAACACGTTGAAGCAACCATTGCCAAGTGCTTAGGACAAATCGATGCATGGATATGTTAATCTGTGTCGGAATAACTTTGCAATTATCAATTTGCAAACGTCGCTGGTTGCAGAATAGGAATAATACTCGGAATTTCCGTCTTCTCACAGCCACTTTTAAACATATAGCAAGTTTGAGCTAAAAATGTCCATCATATTATTGGCGCCAATGGTTTTACGGTGGAAAATGCGGAGTATTCCGTCACCTTCCCCTTTCCAGTGGAAAGAAGCACTTTCAAGATTGTACAGCTGAGTTCATACCGCGCCCTCTACTGTGAACTCTAGCCCATGTCTTGTAATCATGTTACATTTGCACGGGGAATTGCAATTGTTTGAGCTTTTCAAGCTCGAAATGATGAACCCCACTCAAGACTCCAATGCAATGGGTACTGCATTTGGTTGATGCAATTTCTGGGAAATTATGGGCTAACCTCTCGTCTTCTGTCTTTCATTGGGACGCAAATAGTCTTATAGTTTCCAGAAGATAATTCAGTGGTTTCCATTCCCGTGTCAGATCACACATTATAGTGAAAAGCATTTTCTTTATTAGGTCTTCACATTTTTCTCTCACATCTACTTTTAGTACAAACACTTTTTCTTTTTCATTTTTGCGCACTTTTAGTACAAACACATCCGAACTTTCTATCTTTAATTGTAAAAAGATTCCTCGCAATACATTTTGAGTAAATTTTGTTTTACAATATTCTGGGCAAAAACTGCTTGAATGGATTATAATTTTCCACAAAAAAAAATAGCAATTCGAACGGATGAATCAGCTCTTTTGCGAATCTCTCTTTTTTTTCTTTTTTTCTTTTTTCAGTTACAAGAAGGAAAAAATTATTCAGAAATAACGACATAAACCAAACATGCTAAGATGAGGAACACACGATTCAATTACAAAAATGGCATCTGAGAGTTTATATCGAAGTACGAGAGAACACCAAAAGTAGATATGGCCTTCACGTGGTCCCTCGAAATAACTAGCCTAGCTTGCTCGAGAAATAGTCCATTAATTCGTTTCTTCTTCTTTTTTCTTTTCTTTTTTTAAATTATGCTGTGACTTTATCTACTCTATAAATAGAGTCTCGTTCATCCGTCTGGGAGACAAATCTAACTCGATTATGGCTTTAGTTAGCACCAATTCTTTGACCTCTCTTCTTTTTATCACCTCATCTTTACTTTTGCTTCTTGGCTGTTTTCATGGTACAAAAGCTCAAAGCACCCCACCGGTAGTGAATGGACTTTCATGGACTTTCTATGATTCCAGCTGCCCCAAGCTGGAGTCTATAGTCAGAAAGCGCCTCCAGAAGGTATTCAAAGACGATGTTGGCCAAGCTGCTGGCTTGCTTCGCCTCCATTTCCATGACTGCTTTGTCCAGGTAATCAAGCAAGAAACAACGCTTAGGCCAGTTTGGTGTAAGCTTGGATTGTTAATCTTAGCATGGTTCATGCGCCATGAAATTTCACTCACTATTTGTCAAAAGGTCACTCCCCCCAGCTTTGGTAGATTATATTCTCCATTCACTAATCTTGGAGAATCCCCTTTAGCAAATGTCTTTAACAAATGTTAAGTCAAACTTGTCTTTAATGTTATATGTCAAGTTTGTAAACAAGGAAAGAAAGAACTATAACAGTGATCAAATGCACTTTGATTAACAAAAACAGTTTTATGGCAGAATTTCATATACATCCATTGTGGTATAATATTTCTATATTCTCCAAAATTCATGCTGTAACAACAATGAAATTGTTTATATAATTAATTCTGCTTTGGTTGTGATGTACTGAATCTATGGTTTTCTTTTGATGAATTTGTAAGGGTTGTGATGGTTCAGTGTTGCTGGATGGATCGGCAGGTAAGCCGAGTGAACAGCAAGCGATTCCAAACTTGACCTTGAGACTTGAGTCATTCAAAATCATCAATGACCTTCGTAGTCGAGTGCAGAAAGAGTGTGGTACGGTGGTATCCTGTTCTGATATAACAGCTCTAGCTGCCCGGGACGCTGTTTACCTGGTAAATAATCCTACTTTCATCCATATGCACTTTTCCCTTTTTTCTTTTCTTTTTTCTTTTTTGGTTGAGGGGCCAAATTCACTTCACCTATATGCCCTCTTATACACGCACAGTAACATATATACACTAAGAATTAGTAATCATAGGCAGATGGAATCAATTCAGACCCGGTTGAAATCCTATGTGACACTGTTCAGTGTCAATTTTACTTATCACTTAAGAATAAAAAAAAAAAGCATATATGATATATTAAATAAATATGACACTAAACATAAATATAAAGGTAGCACTGAGTTATCGCTGAAAAAAAGACACTGATAATGCCATGTGATTTAGGTCCCCGGTGATAATGACCAAAGTTTTAAATTTAACATAAATTCCTGAATGAATGATGACCACCATGAAAAATAAAGTTGACTTCAGTTTTTAGTCCAAACATCAAAGGAGTTGGTCAGGACGTAAAGCGATGTACGTCTGGGAGGATATGGCATTAATGATCTCAATTAATAATTATCATACAACGAATGGATGGTAAATTACAAAAATGGATATAAGAAATTAATACATGACGACCAAGTGGGACTAAAACCTAATCATGACATGCGCTTGCCTTTACTTTGTTATTTTCCTTTTAATTTTACACTCTTTTTAATCGTTAGAATGCTATAACCAATGTGCTCATCATGAAAGATCATCTGGTAGCATGCAGCATGCTATAAATAACGAGCCATCAGAAAATAGGGTTGCTTCTATGGTGGAAAGTCGGATCAACTATGCACCGTAGGCAGAACTATTGCTAAGATGACAACTCAGCATAGGCATCTTTGTCTATTTGTTTGGGTCCCAAAGGTAACCGGCAAAGTTTATATTACCTGAAGCAGTGGACAGCAACATTGATATAAATTGGTTGGTGTAGATGCTAATTTTTTTAAACTTAATATTATAAGAGAGTGAAAAATGGATCAATAATTGATAAACTTAAGCAATAAATAAATAAATAAATAAAAGAACAAAGTCAAAGAATCACTTAAATTCTACCACTGTTGCATTAAGTTTCCCTATGTATGTAGAAATAATTAATTTTATGGTCATTTAAAAATGTATTTTTTCATGAAAATTGGTTTTTCAATTTGAAATTTAATTTGTAAAAGAATTTTTATGATATGGTGATTTTTGTACGGTATTTACTTATTTGGTAATTACTAACATTAACTGAAAATTTACAAATGAAGTGCTTAAAAACAAAAGAAAGGCACAGAAAGGAGGGTGAGTAATTGGTAAATAATTAATTAACAAAACTACTCAAGAAACCGTAACTTTTATATATGTGAGGAAATATTAAATACTCTTAATAGTAAGACACAAAAGCAATTTAATAGATGAAAAATGTGTATTAACAACACTTAGTGATGCTCCCAAATATTGGATGGATGGTATAAAAAAATATTAATCTAAATTAAATTGATAGTGTATACACTAAATACCTAGATGCATGCCATAATTTGTGTAGATCATTTTTTTTGTGAAAATTCATGAAATATACGATGCAATCCCAAACCACGAGTTTAATGTTTTGAGAGTATGCAAAATGAATTAATGATCAATTGTAAGTAAAGAAAAAGAAAAGTCAATGAATGATTGATACTTAATATTATATTAGCGCAAAAGACACATTCTAGGTCTCTCTCTCTCTCTCTCTCCATTCTAATCTTTATATATATATATATATATATATATATATATATATATATTTTCAATATTAATAAGATTACCAAGGAAAAGAGATTAATACTTGCTACTCTAAATTTTTTATTATTCAAAGAGAAGAGTATTTTCTTCTAAAATTTATGATTATTTTATCTACAAGCTCAATTCTAGTTTCTTGAAGTACTATGTTAATTAAGTTTATGATTACTCATCTACAAATTCGATATTAATTTAAAAGTCACCATGTTACATATAAGATTACTTATCTAATTTCTAAATTTAAATTAAAATCTTCTAGGTTAATTATGTCACGATTATAGTTACTTGAAGTATTGTGTTAATTATGTTTCTAATAAATCATCTATAATTTTGATTCTAATTAAAAAGCTACTATCTATTCAACATATAAAGTTAGAGAGATCGTAGTTAGTGTAAACATTTTTATGTCATTTTTCAAACTTTCTATTTTATCCTTAAAGAAAAACTAATTTTTACTCTGACTACTTAATCACATTTTGCCAATATAACTACTGTAACTACTCTAAACAATGTTGGTGTTTTAAATAATGTGTTGGATCTCACCTCTTTATTTTATCGTCAAGTGCATTGTTTGGATATGTATATTAATTTGAATACGAGATTGTAATTGACATTTATATAGATGTCATTGTTTGTTTGTTTCAATGGATTTGCTCTCATTAGATAATCCTTATCACAACAAAATCTTTTAATTCAGTACTTACTTTTAAGAGTAAATTTTGATTTTTGCTATAATTGGTTATCCTTATCATTAGATAATGTTAATATTTAAAAATTCTCAAATTTTGACACTATTTTACTAGTCAATTTTGTGATTTATAGTTTGTCATGTCCAGTACAACTAGTTGCAGAGTTAGAACTTAAGTTGGTAACTATCTAGTTATTTCAATAGTTCAAACGTTCAATCTTTGAAACTTTTGTATTATGTGATTTATGTTTATGAACTTTTTATCTATAATCTCAATTCTAGTTTCTTGGTAGGGGTGTGCATCGAATTCGAATTCGGTAATTCAGAAGTTTGAATTCGAAATTTTTTGGAATTTTGGCATAGGAATTACCGATCGATTTCAATTTCGAATTCACCAATTCCGATTTCGATTTCGATTCCAAATTCGATTCGGAATTTGGTAAATTTTTAATTCACCGAATTCGGAAACCTTTTTTTTCTTTTTTGTTAGATGTGTTGTTATATAATATAAATTTTATATTGCATATATTATAAAAAATATTATTATATATAAATATATTATAAAAATATTATTATATATAAAAATATTATAAAAATATTATTATATATATAAATATACATAAATATACATATTATAAAATGAAATTGAAATAAAAAATATTATTATATCTATAAATAAATAAATAAATATTAATATATATATTATAAAACGAAATTGAAATCGGAAATTCCAAATATTGGATGGATGGTATAAAAAAAGATTAATCTAAAATAAATTGATAGTGTATAACTAACTACCTAGATGCATGCCATAATTTGTGTAGATCATTTTGTTGTGAAAATTCATGAAATATGTGATGCAATCCCCAAACCATGAGTAATTTTTTTAAACTTAATGTTTTGAGAGTATGCAAAATGAATTAATGATCAATTGTAAGTAAAGAGAAAGAAAAGTCAATGAATGATTGGTACTTAATATTATATTAGTGCATAAGACAAATTCTAGGTCTCTCTCTCTCACTCTCACACTCTCTCTCTCTCTCTCTCTCTCTCTCTCTTTATATATATTTTTCAATATTAATAAGATTACCAAGAAAAAGAGATTAATACTTGCCACTCTAAATTTTTTATTATTCAAAGAGGAGAGTATTTTCTTCTAAAATTTATGATTATTTTATCTACAATCTCAATTATAGTTTCTTGAAGTGCTATGTTAATTAAGTTTATGATTACCATCTACAAATTCGATATTAATTTAAAAGTCACCATGTTACATATAAGATTATTTATCTAATTTCTAAATTTAAATTAAAATCTACTGGGTCAATTATGTCACGATTCTAATTTCTTGAAGTACTGTGCTAATTATGTTTCTAATAAATCATCTAATTAAGCCACGTGTACTCCAATCTTAAACTATAAATGCTTACCTGATGTTAATCATCATCAGGTAACCGTAGTTTGTTTTGGGATTCATAAAACATGCCCACAACTTGTGCGGGTGCATGTTTATTTACAATAATACAGTTCATATACTAAAGTGGGTCCCATCTTTACAACTCCTTCTGCCCAGTTTCGGTAGCTATTTCACGGTCGCTGTCCTTTGCCTGGCCCATGCTCATGTGCTGTCCTGATTCCATTTGTTCTGCCTACGGTACAAAGCTGACTCAGCTTTCCACCATAGACGCAACCCAGAAAATAGTACAGAAAATAAGCATACAAAAATATGGTGATCTGGAAAAGTAGTTGTAGCTGACCGCAAACAACTAAAAAGTCTTCTTCATATTTTAGATTTGTTGATCGATCTACAACTACATGAAAAGGAGAGTTGCAAAAGCAAATTGATAAAATAAAATTTTAAAAATTGTTTGTAGATTATGATGAAAAAATTGAGGCATATTCGTTGCTAAAACATATTGGCGAGCTCATATGATATTCTAAAACTGGCACTATTTAGACTACACAACAAAAGAACTAATTTACAAAATCAGAGTAACATACTGTACTATTACCTCCTTAGGAGTGCACTTGAAAATTTGAGCTTTGCATCTAACAATTGTTGTCAATTTTCTTGTTATTGCAGACTGGTGGCCCTGAGTATGATGTTCCATTAGGAAGAAGGGACGGACTCAACTTTGCTACAGCAAATGCAACCATAGCTAATCTTATTCCACCCTTTGCTAATGCAAGTACCATCCTAACATCTCTTGCAACCAAAAATTTTGATGCAACTGATGCTGTGGCTCTTTCTGGTGCACACACGATCGGAAGGGGCCATTGCACTTCCTTCACTGCTAGGCTATATCCAAATCAAGATCCAACAATGGACAAAACCTTTGCTAACAACCTTAAAGGGGTTTGTCCCACCAAAGATTCAAATAACACAACTATTATGGACATTAGAAGTCCAAACAAGTTTGATAATAAGTACTATGTTGATCTTATGAACCGTCAAGGTCTCTTCACATCGGACCAGGACTTGTACACTGATGGTAGGACGAGAGGACTTGTTACGAGTTTTGCAGTTAATCAGTCACTCTTTTTTGAGAAGTTTGTGGATGCAATGATAAAGATGGGGCAGCTGAACGTATTGACTGGGACTCGAGGTGAAATTCGAGCAAATTGCTCGGTTAGGAATTCAGATAACTCATTCCTGTCTACCGGGGTTGAAATGGGAGAAATAGGCTTGGCACAATCTTAAATTATGAAGATGTTTGTGAATCTTGTTTGGTTGTTTGTGAGTTTCTGTTGACATGTTTAGGACCTTAGGCACGAAGGTATCTGTAATAACAAGGTTTTGAGTTTGAAAACCTGCAGTCCGTTGAATAATCACAAAAGTTGACTGTCTAATTTTTCTTAAGAAATTACACTATGGATCTGTAATCTTCTTGAACTTTTAATGCTCTCGATTTTTTGTTCAAGTCACCATCAAACATTAATTTGTATTACAAACACATTATAAACCCGTCACCATCAAACATTATATTTGGTTAATTGTGTTAATTGTAGGGAATTATGTGAGACGTGATTAAATGGAGCAACTTTTCAGCATTCTAAAAATTACCTTGATGGTGATGCGTTAGGGATCGATTTCCAAATCTGAATCGAATTCAAGGCAGTTTTTGGAGGAAGATTTTGAAGATCGTAATTTTCATTATTAGTCTTAGTATTGGATTAAGAAACTTGAAATATTATCTTTAGTCTTTTTCTATTTTGGAGAACATATCTTATTATTAGTAGTTGAGGTTATGTAGGAAACAAGAGGAATTAGGAAAGTCGGATCCCCATTTGATTAGGAGTTGCCCAACAACAATTTTGGGTGGACTCTTTGAAGTATCAGACACGACCGCCACTTTTTTCTTACCTTCTCGTCTTTCGTTAGTTTTAGAGAAAAAAAACGATACGCAATTGCTATCAATGGAGTCTTGCGGATTTCTCTCAAGAATGCGTAGCTAAATTCTTTTTCTAGCTTGAGGATAGCTTGAAGACTTTGTTCTACAAACTGTGAGACCGAATCAATTACACTATTTTTTTATTTGTTAGTATTTATTTGTTCTTTGGTATTTATGACTATTATGTTATTCGAATATCAAAGGGCCCGGTATTTGAATTGACTTGATAGTCGATTGCTAATTGAAGCGATTTGATCCGTAATTGTTAGATTGTTTTAATTCTAGTAGCAACTGGCATAACTAGGTTTGTGTTAGGGAAACGAATAATCTAACTTAAAGAGACCCCCGTAGCGTGTCGATTGGTTAGAATTAGACTCTTCTAATTACTCATGCAATTGGAAAATTAAACTTCTATGGTCATATCTAGGGTTATTTCCTGATTAGAGAAATAATCAACGGTCGTACCTTAACTATTCGACAAAATAAGGAAGGGTTGGCTTTTATGCTGGAACTAATTTATCAATAAATAATTGAATTCATCATTGCATCTATGATCGATTTATGAACTTTGTCTGATAGTTATTTCTCTAGCTAGAGTTTTGCTATTATTGATTCAATTTTATTTTATTTGTGTTAATTTGATTTTACTGAATTTAGTTGGTTAATTTTAAGTTTCTCCAAAACCCCCCCTTTTTTATCTCAGCTAGAAAAGAAATAAATTATCTCCAATCCCTGTAAATTTGACCCTGCTCATCGCTATATATTAAAGTTATATTTTTTTCTTGAGTGGTTATTTTTTATTGTACAGATTTCAACCTGTCAAAATCCAAGTTTCACCTGAGTTCTTGATACGGTGAATAACCGATCTGCTTCGGCGTTCTGCAATAGTTGAGTGGAAAAATTTAGTATTCTTGTCCCCATCACGCAGCCACTTAATTCTAGCCTTTTGCTGCCATAACTTTTCCTCAATGCTCGAAGTATAGCGAAGCTTGGCCCTCACCTCATTAAGCTCATAAACAAAAACATCTCCTAAATCAAACCTAGCCTCAGCTTGTACAGGAGCTGCCTCCGTGTCTTTAACAGCTTGAAAAATGTCACCATAGGTTGTCTTGGACCACAACTGCAATACGTTCTTCAAACTACGTAGCTTCGCTGCCCAAAGGAAGTACTAAAAAAGAACTACTCCAATGCCCTCGAAATTAGAATTAGATGTCCAGAAATTAAGAAAGCAAAAGGCTTTAGGTTTGTTATTGTAGTAGGGCAAATCCACGCGTGACACGTGTCAGCTCGGCAAACTACACATATCAGGTCGACCAGAGAGAAGCCTCACGTCGCGCACACGTCAGCCCGGCAGGGAGATACCAGCTCGGCCATACCAGTTGTTCCCTATGGTGGGCCTCATGTGCTGCCGTCTCCGAACTTGTAGGAGCCGCCGCCCAAAACCCTAAGAAGACTCCAAACCCTAAGGGGACTCTGACTCCCACAAGGAAACTACAACTCATTCTGCTCTATATAAACCACACCTAAAAGATAACAGAAGGTACGCTTTCAGAAGTAATCTAAACTATTACATTCCGATACAAGTTTCACTGACTTGGCCGTCGGAGATACTCCGGGGATACCCGTCCCGCCTTTGACCTTTCTTTGCAGGAACATTAGCTCGGCTCCCTCTCAGGTCGACTACGCCTGATCAGCTCGGGACGCTACTGCTCAGCTCGGATCTGGTTTTTGGCAGTCACATCAATTGGCGCCGTCTGTGGGAACACGTAATTCATTCCTTGCGAATCATGCCAAAAACGAGGTCTCAGAGGAATGCCGATGGATCCAAGGGAAATGGAGGAAGCGGTCCCCATCAGTCTGCCCGGAGTCCGACCCCTGGAGGCGAGGGTGCGGGACCCTTACGGATCCCGCCTGAGCAATTGGTTCAGGCGGTAGCAGGGAACCTGCCCACTTTTGAGGCCATTGTGAATTACCTCAGGGGGCAGACGGGAGGACATCTGGGCCAGGGGCCAAAGAACTCGGAGGAGGGTCCAACCGAGTCCAGGACTGGGAGCCCTAACCCCCAGCTCAAGCGAGTGCGCCGGGAGCCCACGCGCGAACACATTGACATCGGGGAGCCCTCTCACAAGCACTCCCGAACTGAGCATCCGGAGCCTGTCCGGAGGTACTCTAAGGATGAGCTCTCGCCTCGGAAAGAGCAGCTCCAGGTGCAGGACGAGCTGGACCTGCTCTTGGACACAGAGGCGGATAAGTACATCGCTTCCCCTTTCGTGCCCGATATTGAGGACTATCCGTTGCCTGCGAAGTTCAAGATACCTAGCATGAAGTCTTACGATGCGACCACGGATCCGGAGGATCGCTTGTTTGCCTTCCTGACCCAAATGCGTCTGCAAACTGCTGCAAATGCGGTCAGGTGCAAGACTTTCCCAATGTTTTTGGAGGGTAAGGCACGTCAATGGTTCCAGGGACTTCCCCCCAGGTCCATTCGGTCCTTTGTCCAGCTCGCTCGACTGTTTGCGGCCCAGTTCGTCTCATCGCAAGCCTTCTCCAAAAGCACGGCGCACCTGATGACTATCCAGCAAAGGCCTGAGGAATCCTTACGTGAGTACATGGTGCGTTTCAATAACGAGTCCCTTCAGGTTCGAGATCGCGATGACAAGGTGGTCATGGCTGCCTTCATCAATGGGCTGCGCAAACAGAAGCTCTACATCGAGCTCGTGGAGAAACCTCCCAAGTCAGTGCAGGAAATGCTAGACCGAGCTCATGAGAAGGCCAATGCGGAGGAAGCCAACCGTCTTAAAAGTGCCCAGGAAAGATTAAGGGATGACAAGCGCAGGAGGGGCGCCGACCAGGGGGAGGCACGGCCTGGCTCGGGAAGGAAAAACGCTTATGACCGCCTCCCCAGGAGCCGTCCAATGGGAGGAGACAAATCCTGGACCAGCCTCACGGCACCTCGAGCTCGGGTGCTCGCAGTGATGGAACAGGAGGGGCTCTCCCGACCTCCTCGACCTTTGGCTGGGGACAAAAGTAGACGGGACCAAGGTCTGTTTTGCGCTTATCATCGAGATGTGGGGCACGACACAGAGGACTGCCGCCACCTTAAGAAAGATATTGAAAAACTGATCAAACGGGGCCACCTCGGGCAGTTCATACGAGATGACCGAGCTGACCAGCCACGAGGGAGACCCAGGTCGGAACGTCCGAGCTACCACCGGGATCGACCTCAGGGGCCTCATGGTCGAACTCCTGAGCAGGAAGCACAGAATCTAGCAGGGGTGATTAATACTATTGCAGGAGGACCGGCTGGCGGGGATAGTCACACAGCTCGGCGGCACAATCGACCTTCCCCCGCGGGGGAGAGTTCGGCCAAGCGATTGAAGATGTACGAGGAAATTATCTACGGACCTGAGGACGCAGTCCCTCTGGCCTCCAACAATCATGAAGCTATTGTGATAGAAGTTATCACCTGTAATTACAAAGTGAGGAAGTTATACATAGACAACGGAAGTGCTATAGACGTGCTGTATTACAAGACTTTTAAGGAGCTGCAGCTGGAGGATAGACAGCTCGTCCCGATTCGGACTCCATTGATCGGGTTTGCAGGCCCTCCCGTGAGGCCGGAAGGAATGATCACTCTCATGGTTACGGTGGGAGTATCCCCGAAGTGCCGAATTGTTCCGGTAAACTTCGCGGTGGTTAAGGAGCCGTCGTCGTACAATATGATTCTGGGACGGCCCACACTGAATGCCCTCCGAGCTGTTTGCTCCACGTTGCACCTCAGCATGAAGTTTCCTACTCCTGAGGGGGTGGCTGAGGTGCTCGGGGATCCAGAGGTGGCCAGGGCATGCTACATTGCCACCCTCAAGGGCAAGGAGAAGTTGGTAGCTCAAACAGTTTGCTTAGAGCCCTGAGAGCCCATGGAGAAAGGAGAAAGATTGGAGACAGACGAGGGGTTAGCCGAGCTACCCGTCCAGCCTGGCCGACCTGAGCGCACAGTGAAGGTCGGCACTGGCCTAGCCGAGCTGGTCAGGAGTTCTTTGGAATCTCTCGTGGAGGAATATGCTGAGATCTTCGCTTGGAGTGCTGATGAGATGCCAGGAATCCCCACCGAGCTGGCAGTTCATAGGCTACAGGTGGATCCCAGCGTCCGACCTGTGAAACAGAAGAAGAGGAACTTTGCTCCTGAGCGAAAGGAGGTCGTCAAAAGTGAGGTGGGTAAGCTGCTGGAGGCCAAGATCGTTAAGAAAGTCTACTACCCGACCTGGCTGGCCAATCCGGTGCTGGTCAAGAAGGAGGAGAAAGCCTGGAGGATGTGTGTGAATTTCACTGATTTAAATAAGGCTTGCCCAAAGGATTGTTATCCACTTGCACGGATTGACCATCTCGTGGATTCGACAGCTGGTTATGAGATCTTTTGTTTCTTGGACGCTTTCAAGGGGTATCATCAGATAGCCCTGGATGAGAAGGATCAAGAGAAGACCTCGTTTATCACCGAGGACGGAACATATTATTACGTTACCATGCCCTTCGGGCTAAAGAACGCAGGGGCAACCTATCAGAGGTTGGTAAACAAGCTGTTCAAAAATCAGATCGGTCGAAACCTGGAGGTCTATGTGGACGATATGCTGGTGAAAAGTCGAACCCAGGAGCAGTTCATCTCTGACTTGAGAGAAGTTTTTGAGGTTCTCCGGAGCTCACGAATGCAGCTAAACCCAAAGAAGTGTACCTTTGGGGTCAGGTCGGGAAAGTTCCTGGGCTACATGATTTCTAAAGAAGGGGTGAGAGCCAACCCAGACAAGATCAAGGCTATCATGGACATGGCTCCACCTCGGAATATTAAAGAGGTGCAACGTCTGACAGGAAGGATGGCAGCCTTGAACAGGTTCCTGTCCAAATCAGCAGTTCGGGGGTCGCCTTTCTTCAAGGCCTTGAAAGGAGGGCGGCAGTTCGAGTGGAGCCCTGAGTGCCAGAGGACGTTCGATGAACTGAAGGCACACCTCACTCGGTTACCCGCCTTGACCTCCCCCGAGCTGGGGGAGACTCTGTTCCTCTACTTAGCGGTGGGGGAAGGGGCCATTAGCGCTGTGCTGGTACGAGAGGAGAACAAAGTGCAGAAACCAGTATATTATGTCAGTCGTGCCCTACAAGGGGCCGAGGTAAGATACTCGACGGTGGAGCGATATGTTTTGGCATTAGTACATGCAGCTCGGAAGCTCAGGACATACTTCCAAACCCACCCCGTGGTGGTCACGACGGACCAGCCCCTGAAGCAGATCCTTTCCAAGCCTGAGTCCTCAGAGCGGATGGTGAAGTGGGCTGTGGAGTTGTCAGAATACGACATGGGATATCAGCCCCGGACGGCTATCAAAGCCCAAGCACTAGCGGAGTTCATAGCGGATGGTGTCTCTTTTGGGTCGCTCGAAACGGAGGACGGTCAGGCCAAGGACGTACAGGTCGGGAAAGGCAGAGAAGCTAAAGACGCGCCTATCAGGCAAGCGGCCAAACCCTTGCAGACCCCAAAAATTACCAAGGCCACCCAGGCCCAAGAAGCAGCAGAGGTCTTACAGGCTGGGGACGCTGCCGAGGTCACTAAGGCCATCCAGGTAACAGAGGTCGGTAGGCCCAAAAAGGCAGTTGAGGCCGAGCTGGCCGAAGAAACTGCTGAGGGTAGGCAGGCCAGAGAAGCAGCAGAGGCCAAGCAGACCCAAGGAACTGCCGAGGTCAGACAGGCCGAAGAGGCAGCAAAGGTCGAACAGGCATTAGACGCTGCCGAGGCCAAGCATTCTGGAAAAGCAGTCAAGGCTGAACTGGCCAGAGAGACTGCTCAAGCCGGGAAGGTTGCTGAGGCTGCGGGACGAGCTGATCCCGCCTGGACGTTGTACGTGGATGGCGTGTCAAGTAAAGAAGGATGTGGTGCCGGGCTCCTCCTAATCAGCCCTACTGGGGAGGAGCTATCCTATGCACTAAGGTTCGATTTTAGAGCTTCTAACAATGAATCAGAATATGAGGCTCTGATTGCAGGGATGGAAATGGCCCGGAAGTTAGGGGCAAGATCGATACAAGTCTATAGCGACTCGCAACTGATAGTGAACCAGGTAGGGGGAAGCTACGAGGTCAAGGAGGGGACACTGAGAAGATATGTGGCCAAGGCGCATGAGCTGAAGGGCCTGTTCGAACAGTTCGCGCTTGAGCAGATTCCGCGGAGTCAGAACAAGAGAGCTGATGCCCTGTCCAAACTAGCCTCCACCTCAGCTGGCATCTTAGGTCGGGAGATAGTGGTGGAGATCGTCAGAAGTCGGGCGTATGACCAGGTCAGTGCTGCGGTCATCCAGGTGGTAAGCTCTTGGATGGATCCTATTGTTCGATATTTGGCTCAGGGTGAGCTCCCACTGAGTAGAACAGAGGCTCGCAAGATTCTCCTAAAATCACAGAAATACGTGCTCACACACGGAGTCCTGTACAGGAAGTCGTACTTACAGCCCTGGTTGAAGTGTGTAACGTCCGAAGAAGGGAGCTATGTCCTGCGCGAGCTGCATGACGGCATCTGCGGCAACCATGTTGGTCCCAGAGTATTGGCTAAAAAGGGGATGCTGGCTGGATACTATTGGCCGACCATCTTCAGGGACTCTGCCGAACTGGTGGCCAGGTGTAAATCATGCCAGTTGCATGCCCCAGTTCATCACGCCCCAACTCAGGAAATGATCCCTCTTCATAACCCGTGGCCGTTCTTCCAGTGGGGAATTGACTTGTTAGGACCTTTCCCCCGAGTTCCTGGTGGTTATGAATACTTGGTAGTAGCGATTGATTACTTCACCAAGTGGGTAAAAGCTGAGCCGTTCAGTACGATCAGCAGCAGGTCGATACACAAGTTCCTTTGGAGGAACGTAGTCTGCCGATTTGGCATACCTAGGGTTCTCATTTCGGATAATGGCCGACAGTTCGCGGATCAATCGCTTCAGGAGTGGTGCACCGAGCTCGGTATCCAGCAGCACTTCACCTCAGTAGGGCACCCCCAAGCCAATGGACAGGTCGAAAATGTTAACAGAACCATCCTGCACGGCTTGAAGACAAGGATAGAATCTGCTCGGACGGGTTGGCTGGACGAGCTACCCACTATATTATGGGCTTACCGGACTACGCCTCGAACGGCTACACAAGAAACTCCGTTTGCTCTAACGTATGGAGTGGAAGCAGTGATCCCTGCGAAAATTGGGATGTCTTCGGCCAGGGTGCAACACTTCGTGGCCCAGAGCAACGAGGAAGGGATGCGACTCGACCTAGACCTGCTCGAGCAGCGAAGGGAAGAGGCGGCTATAAGAATGGCTAAGTATAAGGACCAGGTCGCAAGTTACTACAATGCCAGGGTAAGGCACCTTTCTTTCAAGCCAGGGGACCTGGTATTGCGCAAAAATTCCGTAAGCCGAGCTGTGGGCACAGACAAGTTTGACCCAAACTGGGAAGGCCCCTATGTGGTAGAGGAAGCTGGCCGAGCTGGTTACTGCAAGCTAGCTCGTCTGGATGGAGGCGAAGTCCCGCGCACCTGGCACAACTCAAATTTAAGGCTTTTCCTTTAGTATCCTGCTCGAGCTGAAAATGGTCAGCTGGACAGGTCTGCTTTTTATTTTAGTAGTTCGGCATCTGGGATTATAAATGTATTCAAAGTTTTGAAATAAAAGGAAATTTTTACAAGTATTGGGTGAGACAAAAGGCCATGCATTCCATTTCAAAAAGGCATGTACAAGAGGGGGGCCATACAAAAGCGAGCTGGCCAGCTCGGTCCCTACTCTAGCCTTAATCCTACAGTCCTATGCTATGTACTACCCGCCTAGCTCTCCCCTTGCTGTTCTTGCTCTGGTTTGGGAGAGAGGGCGGGAAGAGTGGGGTCAACGACCAAGACAGCCAGATCGCGCCCATTGGAGTAGCCTGTCACAAGCCTGTCAATTTGGTTGGTGGCTTGGGGATTGTAATCAGGCCATTTGCTCAGGTCAAAGCCCGGCAAATTCAGGGACTTCACATCAATTAAGGCTTTCGTGTAGCCGAGCTGCAGGACAGGTCCATTCAGGATGGCCAGGTCGTTCATGAAGCGGTCAGATTTCTTAAACTCCTGGACGCCTAGCTGACGCCCCTCCTCCTTCGCCGCTTCCACCAGCTCGGTAGACTTCTTCTGTTCGGCCTCCAGGGTCACGGCAAGGTCAGCTGCCTTCTTCTTTTCCAACTCGCAGGAGGATTTGGTGTCCTCAAGCTGTTTCTTCAAGGACTCTAGCTCGGCCTCGGCTGCCTCGAGTTGGGTCGACAGCCTTTCCTTGGCAGCATCGGTCTGGGACAAGTTGACCCCCATATTCTCGTACCGCTGCGCCAGCTCGGCCCCAGCAACGTTGAGCTGCAGATCAAGCGCCAGGTAAGAAGACAGCAAACTTGAAGGGATGTCAGGGAAGTACTAGTTAAGAAGTCACCTGGGCGGTACTGAGGTAAAAGTGCTCCAGCAGCTCGGCGTTGGAGGCAAGTTGGATGAAGTGATGATCGCGTGGGAGTACTGCGCCCTTGACGAGCTCCCGGGCAGCTTCAGGGAACTGAGCTCGGTCATTCACCGACAGGCCCCACTTCGGGCAGAAGTGCAAGGGGTGGGGGTGTGAGTTCAGTTCGGCGGGGGGTTTCATGGGGATCACATTCCTCATGCGCCACATAGCTGGGGTGACTCTGACGAGGCCTGCTGTTCAGCAGTACTCACCCCATAGTGAGAGGCAACAGCAGTGGAGGGCTCCTCCTGGGATTGGGGGGAGGTCGCCTCGGTCCTGGCCTTCTTGGCCATTGATTTCTTCCTCTTCTTCTTTGGTCCCTCCCCCAGTGATGATTGAGTTGCAGTTGGGGGAGTAGGCACTGGTGGAGGAAGAGGCGTCGTGCTGCTCGGCGCGGTGGAAGGCGCAGGAGTGGGCGTGCTCAGGTTGCTGGATCTTCCGATGTTCAGCAACTGGGAGAATCTCTTCACTACAGAGGAAAAGGATAGGTCAATTTGGGTGGTGCGACCAAACCCACAAGAGAAAAGAGAGGAAATGAAGCCAAGAAGTTACGAGCTGTCAGCTCCTCTGGAAGAAGGGGTCGGAGATCGGGGGCATGGTCATTCACCTCTGCTCGAATCAGCCCCGCCGACCAGAGCTGTGCATTATTGAACTCTTTAACCTTCAGCCTGGCTTCCGAGCTGACCAGGCGGTCCAGCTCAGCCTCAGGCAGAGGTGAGGGAAGGGGATCGGATACTTGGGTCTCCTCCCTCCAGGTCAGAGGAGGGAACCCAGTGTTTTTCACAAAGAAGAATTGTGCCTTCCAACCCTTGATGGAGGAAGGCATATGCGAGAACAGCTCGCGGGTAGGGAGTTCCCCTCCGCTCCTGCGAGCGAAATAGAACCATCCATGAACCGGGCCGCTCACCTTCATTTGAAAAAATGACCTGAATAGGTCCAAGGTGAAAGGAATTTCCATAGCTCGGCACAAAATAAAGAAGCCGAGAATGGACCGAATGGCATTTGGAACGAGTTGGGTAATTCGGATACCCCAAAAGGTTAGGATATCATAAAGAAATTGGGGAATTGGAAGGCGGAGACCAGCAATGAGTTGATCCTTGTATATAGCCACGAACCCAAAGGGAGGTCGGCAAGCGTACTCCCCTGACCGGGCTGCCTTAGTCTCGAACTGGGGGAGAATATTGTACCTCCCCACCAGTTCGTCCACGTCCCCCTAGTCAAGGAAGGGGGGATAACTTCAACTTCCCCAAAGTCGATGTCTGGCCCCCTAGCTGGTCCTACCCTAGCGTGAGCTGGAGCTACCTCCAGAGGAATCCCCGGGATAGCTGCTCCAGCCTCGGGCTGGGCAGATGGACCCGGTTGGTTCATGGCTATAGCAAGAGTCGGGGCTGGGGGAGGAAGATATTCAGACTCGGACGAGCTGGAAGAGGAAGGGCTGGAGGATGGTATTTCTATAAGTGCAGGTTAGGTAACTCTACGCCTAGGTGCTGAGCTGGTGAGGTCTGAGTGTGTGGAAGAAGACGACATAAAAGGAAAAGAGGGCTTACTGGTGGATGAAGGGGAAGAACGGAGGTGTGCTTAGAAGGAAATCCTACTCTCGGACGACCTCACAGGATGCGGAGCGAGCTGAAGAAGACTGGGAAGAAGAGGAAATGAGAATGAAGGCTTGAAAGTGACGTTTGGTAGGACCTGTTTATAGGCCCCCTGGGCGGGAAGCTGAAGAGTCCCGAGTTAGAAATTCGAATTTATGGCGAAGGGACGGTTACCTTGGAAGACGTTTGAGCTGACAACCGCCATCATGGAGGACGTGACCCTTGAAGTGATGGTTACGATGGCATACGTGGCGGACATCAGGACAAGGTTCGTGATCGTGGGATCGTGGGTCCCCCATGAGGCCGACCTAGCGCTTCGTACTTTGGTCCAGACTCACGCAATCCTCAGTAACTCTAGACTCAAGGGGGGCTAGTGTAGTAGGGCAAATCCACGCGTGACACGTGTCAGCTCGGCAAACTACACATATCAGGTCGACCAGAGAGAAGCCTCACGTCGCGCACACGTCAGCCCGGCAGGGAGATACCAGCTCGGCCATACCAGTTGTTCCCTATGGTGGGCCTCATGTGCTGCCGTCTCCGAACTTGTAGGAGCCGCCGCCCAAAACCCTAAGAAGACTCCAAACTCTAAGGGGACTCTGACTCCCACAAGGAAACTACAACTCATTCTGCTCTATATAAACCACACCTAAAAGATAACAGAAGGTACGCTTTCAGAAGTAATCTAAACTATTACACTCCAATACAAGTTTCACTGACTTGGCCGTCGGAGATACTCCGGGGACACCCGTCCCGCCTTTGACCTTTCTTTGCAGGAGCATTAGCTCGGCTCCCTCTCAGGTCGGCTACGCCTAATCAGCTCGGGACGCTACCGCTCAGCTCGGATCTGGTTTTTGGCAGTCGCATCAGTTATCAAGGGGTGTAGTCGCTGAAAGCAATAAAGGAGAGTAATAAGAAGGATCTCTCTCCAAATGCTGCACCTCAAAAGACAAATTCAACAAACACGTAGACTAATTACATAAAAATCTGTCTAATCTCTTCCAAATGCGTGCACGTCCCAAGCGATTATTACACCATGTAAAATGGGAGCCTATGAAACCAATATCAAACAAACCAGCCTCTGACATATATGACAAAAAATACACTCCCTCTAATGGATGAAAAAGGCAACCCCTTCTTTTTCCTCCGAATCAACGATAACATTAAAATCTGCTCCCCCTCCCCCCTACAATGCAAGGAACATTAGAGAGATTATCAACTAACAACAAATTCCATAAAATCAGACGATCGTCATCAGAGCAACTAGCATGAACAAAAGACATGATAAACGAGGAAGGAAATAAATAGCACTAAACATACAAAGATACATGTTGCCCAGACTACCCAACAACATTAAATGTCACCAAACTATTGAAAAAAACCCAAACGGACCCATCATTATTAGCAAGAGCTGAATCTATACCTAGACGAATTTGAAAATTATGCAATTCATCCACTGAAACTTTCGACTAACAAATAGCCACCAAGTGAAGCTTATGCAATCGAATCAACTTCTTCAATCTACGGAAGTTAGGGCCTCTAGAGATGCCCCTAATATTCCAAAAAAAAATTTATTCATTGAACAAGACTGAGAAAGAGTTCTTGGATGAATTTACCTTTGAACGAAGCTCACGATCCGATGGAGCTATAACCCGTACCCCCTTCTTCTTCCCTTGCGTGACCGGTTGGAAAGCACAATCCACATCCCCATCCTTTTGCATTGAAAAACCCACTATGGGATCCAAATTATAAGCATCTACTCCAGAACATTCCGCTTCAGTTGCCGATAAGTTACCCTTCCTCTCTTGAAAATCATTGCATTCTTCGTCGGAATTAGAAACTAACTCCCCATCCACATACTCAACAGACTCAACGTCCTTGTGCAAGGCAAGAGATGTCGAGATCACTATATCATGATTAACAACCTGAAAAATTAGTAATAGTAGCAACAACTTCTCCAGCCAAAATAGAAGCAGTTGGAGATATCAAAGTGGATTTAACAGAAGGAATGGCAGGTGGAAGTACAATCTGCAATTCAGCCTGGCTTTCCAAATTACGCAATCAAGACTGCTCCCCAGCACTCAAACTAGTCTCAGTGCACAAACTGTGAGAATCCGAAAAATTTTCTTATTTTATTTTATTTCTTTGAATACATTTTCATTACTTTACCATATTACCTTCATTTCCTAGATATTTTTATAAGTGAGTCAAGTTTTTAAATCATTTTTCTTGTATAAGTTAGTACATGTTAAGTTCCTAATGTGTTATGGAAGTAGAACCCACTAGTGAGGTACGTGCGATAAATTTTTGAAGATTAGAAGGAGTATTGTGCAAACGGATATTATTTTATAAGGTGTTAAGGGATAATTAGAGGTTGACTAGATATTTTAGTGATTGGAAGACAATAGGATGAGAATTAATCCTTGGATGCCATTTGTCATTAAGGCTTTGGACCTTTATCTTTGACTAAGACTAGTTTTAGTCTTCATCTTGGAAAAAAAATTGACCAAAAATTTCATTCCCTTTCTTTCCTCTTGGCCGACATCTTGGAGAAGAAAAGGAGAGAAAATAAACTCCATTTCCAACCTAGAAATTCTTACTTGAATCTTGAGATTTCACCGTAAGTTTGCAATCCAATCCATAGGAAGTAACTTTAAAGAAGGAGAAAGACCTTGGGTGGAGGAATTTGGCGAAAAAAGAAAGTTTTGGTTGCTCTTCTTCATAGGATTAAAGGTAATCATGGCTTGAAACCATTTCTTCTCTTCTAACTTGCATTTGAGTGGATTTAAGGCTTGATTTTTGGTGGATTCTATGGAAAATTTCATAGTTTGTGTAGTGGTTTGGAAATTTCTGCTTTAATGGTTAAATTTCAGCTTTGGTATGATGTTTTGAGCTTGGCCATGATCTAATAGTTTTGCTATGTGAATTTGCTAGCTTTTATATGTTATTTAGGCTTGATTATAGAAAATTTCAATTGTAGAGGAAAATTTCAACCTAGGGTTATAAATTCCAGCTTTGTTGTGGTTGATTCTTGAACTAGAAATTGGCTATATTGGATGGTTTTGTGGCCTTAAACAAGTGTACTTTAGATCCTATAACTTGTGGTTGTGTTTGAGATTGGATTGCTATAAATATTGGTGTTGAGTTTGGATGGAAAAGTTAAGAAAATAAGGAGAAGTGTTGCTGAAAATTTTCCTGCAGGAGACTCTGAGCAGTCTTGAAAAATCTGTTATATCTTAGTGTAAAAAAATCCAAATTGAGTTCTTCTTATTGCGTTTGAAACTAGATTCGGAGTACATTCTACCGTGAAAATTTTAGAATTTTTTCATTTGATATGAATATCTAAGATTTTCCAAAGTTGACTGAATTTTCACACCTGCTCTGTTTTTCTACTTGATGAAGCAACAACTTGAGACTAGAATTTGACTGATTTATGGACAGAATCTTACAAATATGTATTCCAAAAAATTGTAGTCCTTTGAGTCTATTTTCGAATGGTATAAAATTTATAAATTTTGGACTTAAGAAGCTTGCGATCCGATTTCTCAAATAGTGTCGCGTAAAACTGGAGAAAATTCTGTTTTCTAAACTTGTTCTTGCTTCTATTTCCAACTATAAGTTGGAGTTGTTAAACCATTTTGAGCTTGATTTTATGAGTGGAATTGAGGTTTAAATGAAAGGAAATGACTTTCTTCAAATCATTTTAGGTCAGACAATTTCCAACTTTGTATTTTGAAAGTCTTGTTCTAATTTCTTCATATGTTTGACTATAATCGATGCTCTTGTGCTCCAAATGACTTTTGCAACGTTGATTTAGTAAGCACATGAGGTTTTCTCCTCGATTGCAACAAGAAAATATTATATTTTGATAGGTTATACGGATATAAAACTTGTAAATTGATGCATTTTCTAAATGAAGTTTTGAAACCACAATTTCTTCATGTATTTTGACTTTGTATTGCTAGTCTTTTAATATAATATGTGACGCCCCCACTTCTCTCTAAGGCGAACCAAAGTGATACGTTCCTCGATCCACGGTTCGAGACACGTAGCACGTTTGCCCAAGGATCTAGCGAGGTTGTCCAACGCTTGGGTTGCGGAACCTAGAGTCAAACGGACAACACGATTTGACGTAGGTGGTAGACGACACTCCGATGAAGGTGAATACTCCAGGGGAATAGGTCGGTGGAACAATCAAGGACGATCACGAGATTGCTCAAGAACCCTTGCCAATGCAAGTAACGGAATTGTACTCTCCATCCAAGAGAAACAAGAACAAGTTTATTATCATAAAACGGCTTCCTTAAACCTTACAAAGCAAGCCTTTATATAGGCAAATACTAATGAAACCCTAAACCCTAATATCGAAAAGCTAGATGGTCGGCCACTCCTTGGACAAGGTGGGCCGATCCATGGACTCAATAAAGAAGGGCCTAGTGGTTCGGCCATCCTTAGACAAAGGTGGGCCGAATCCATGGCTAACAAAAGGACTAATCTAAACTTAAGACTCCTAACACTAAGGCCTAATCGGCCATAGCCCACTTGGCTCTTCACGGGCTCTCTTCATGGGCTTGGATCATCGTGTAGACAATTGGGTTATCACCTTCTAAGCCTTCAATGTCTCGATGAACTCCTTGTTGGTCTTGAACATTCCGTACAAGGGCTTGGAGTGATTCCCTGAATTGCTTGGCTCGTGCACATGTGACTGGGCCCAATGGAACTCGGATTGGCCATTGCGTGGGCCAAGGTCCGTGCACACATCAGTCCCCTCCTCTTGAGAAGGATTTGTCCTCAAATCTGGATGGAGATGAATGATACTAATGAGACTGGGTAGTGTGACACCTAAGTCTCCACATATTGGCCCTCTTAGATTGAAGGATACCTGCATATGTTATGATTAAGATAATTTGGTGCACATGTCTCTTAGTTAGCTTCAAGGGGTTCTCAAACAAAGACATTCTCCAAGGTAGGAAGGAACGTGTATAAGGCTTGTTAACGTTCCAGGTTGCAACCCAAAGCTCGCTAATTAGCCTTCGCACCCGGACATTCACATGCACTTCATAACGATGTTCATTGAAACTAGAAAAGCCTCGAACCTGGTTGTGCAAGGTGGTGTAATTCAGCCCTAGGCACTGAATCGGCGCAACTTGCCACTTTGGAGGTGGGACACTGAGCCACCCGTGTTGTACATCCATAGAAACACGAACCAGTGAGGTAAGAACAGCACTCGGATCTTGATTGACACCCTTGCGGGCATCACCCAACATGAGCAGCAGGAATGAAGTGAAGTCTACCCCATACGAATCACATGCATTCGTGCAACACGTAGCTGGAACAAGCATGAAATCAGGTTGCAACTCTTTAGTCGTTGTGGGAACATTTTGGACAGTTTTACAATACTTCTCATCAAAATAATGGGCTTGAATGACTCCTCCAATGACGCGGACAGGTTTGAATGCAGGTTGTTCCATGGATTGATACCAAAGAGATTTAGCTCCTAGGAGACAAACTCCATGGAAGCTCGCAAAGTGTCCAAGTGACTTCGGAATGGAACATGCCATGACCAACTGTACTTGACTTTGTGTAACCTGCACAAAAGAAGAGGTACTAAACAAAACACATGTTAGCTGGTTAGCAAACAAAATGGTCACACTTTCAGCCTTTGTAAACACGGCCAACTTCTCCTTTTTACTCTTCACTAAGGCCAAATTATTCTTGTCTTTTTCCACTCCATTCTTCTCAGACCATTGCTCACGCATTGTACATGAGGTTTGATCTTCATTGTCTAGCTCATGTTCATGGCTCAGTTGTAACTCATTCATATTTGGCTCTCCAATCAACGAGGGACTAGGATGAATTTTCCCTTTATTACCACTAGTTGGCACATGGTTAAGTTGCTCCAGGTGTGAATCCAGCACTTGGCTAAGTCTTTCCATCATATCATCAATCAATGCTTTAGTCTGACTTAGGAATTTATCCTTTGATTCACGAAGCTTTGCCTCAATTTGAGAGTTCTCGAACGCCTTGCCTTGATTGTCAAGGCACTTTGGAGATGAAGCTTGTTTGCTTGAGGTTGACCTTGATTTAGACGTTCGGCGCAAACTTCTTTGCTCCTTCTCATACTCATCACAATCTTGTTTATACCTGGAGGTACTTCGCTTGGGACATCTCCTCTTGAAAGGTTCGGTCTCCACGAATTCTTGATTGTATGAGCGAGATGCAACTCCGGTGGGCATGACTATGTGACCTGCAAAACGGTTAGTAGAGCAAAGGAATTTTCCTCACAACACACAAGCTCTCGTGTATGTGCTCATCACTCGTATATCACTCAAAGCACTCAAATAAGCTTACCAAAATTCCTTACTTGTTGGACCGAGTAATTGAGAAATGCCGTAAAAATCCAGTAATTGGCACCAACTTCTTCCTCAAGAGTAATCACGAAGATGTAGGAGAAAGTGTAGGGAAGTGTTCCTACAACTAGGAGAAAATATAGGAGAGTTTCCTAAAGTGGATGAGAGAATATAGGAAAGGTTCCTAAAGTGGATGAGAGAATATAGGAAAGGTCCTAAAAATGGATGAGAGAATTTTAGGCAAATTTCCTAAAAATGGATGGGAGAGTTTAGGAAGATTTCCTAAAAGTGGATGAGAGAATTTAGGAAAGTATCCAAAAAAAATGGATGAGAGAGTTTAGGAAAGTTTCAAAAAAAATTAGGAAAGTTTCCTAAAAATGGATGAGAGAATTTAGGAAAGTGTTCCTAAAATGTAGGAGAGAATGTAGGAGAGTGCCCCAAAATATAGGAGAGAATATAGGAGAGTGTTCCTAAAATGGATAAGAGAATGTAGGAGAGTGTTCCTAGTGAAAACAAAGAAACCCTAGCGCAAATGAAACCCTAGCCGCACAAATGAATCCTAGCCGCACAAAGGGAGCCCTAGCCGCCACAAGGAAACCCTAGCCGTCGCCCTCTTGTTTTCTTGTTGCCTTCGGCTATGACTAACGACTTGGACAGAATTTGGTAGCAATGTTGGAACACCAACGACCAGAAATTTCGATGCAACAAACGACTCAATCCCACGAAACAACTTGCGGACAGATTGTTCACAACAACTACGGATGAATGGATAGAAATTGGACTCACGAAGACCAACAAAATTCCGGGCAGATTTGACACAACAAAGAAACATGCACGGCAGAAATGAAGATGCAAGACACAACCAAGTTCGGACAGATTTTCGAGCAACGACGTGACACACAACGGATAGAACCAATGACACAACAACCAACGACTCCAACGCAAGAACAAGTTGTGGACAGAAATTATCAACAAACTAGACACAAACACAAAGGAGATAACACACCAAAAGATTTTGTGTTCGGATGAACAGTACCGTGAACAGTGCGGTGAACAGTACGATGAACAGTGCGGTGAACAGTACGATGAACAGTGACTGTGAACAGTATGATGAACAGTGACTTTTTTTTTTTTTTTTTAACAAGGCAAGCACAAACGGACAGATTTGGACTCGACTTCAACAACAAACAATGACCAGAATTTTTTTTTTTTTTGAAACAAGTGCAGCGGAAATAAGGAAAACTAAGACAAAAACTACGGATATAACGGAAGATACCTCCACCAAAGCTCTGATACCAACTGATACGTTCCTCGATCCACGGTTCGAGACACGTAGCACGTTTGCCCAAGGATCTAGCGAGGTTGTCCAACGCTTGGGTTGCGGAACCTAGAGTCAAACGGACAACACGATTTGACGTAGGTGGTAGACGACACTCCGATGAAGGTGAATACTCCAGGGGAATAGGTCGGTGGAACAATCAAGGACGATCACGAGATTGCTCAAGAACCCTTGCCAATGCAAGTAACGGAATTGTACTCTCCATCCAAGAGAAACAAGAACAAGTTTATTATCATAAACGGCTTCCTTAAACCTTACAAAGCAAGCCTTTATATAGGCAAATACTAATGAAACCCTAAACCCTAATATCGAAAAGCTAGATGGTCGGCCACTCCTTGGACAAGGTGGGCCGATCCATGGACTCAATAAAGAAGGGCCTAGTGGTTCGGCCATCCTTAGACAAAGGTGGGCCGAATCCATGGCTAACAAAAGGACTAATCTAAACTTAAGACTCCTAACACTAAGGCCTAATCGGCCATAGCCCACTTGGCTCTTCACGGGCTCTCTTCATGGGCTTGGATCATCGTGTAGACAATTGGGTTATCACCTTCTAAGCCTTCAATGTCTCGATGAACTCCTTGTTGGTCTTGAACATTCCGTACAAGGGCTTGGAGTGATTCCCTGAATTGCTTGGCTCGTGCACATGTGGCTGGGCCCAATGGAACTCGGATTGGGCCATTGCGTGGGCCAAGGTCCGTGCACACATCACAAAGGGTATCCGCGGAACGCCTGGCCAACTCTCGCCAGGATTCAAAACCAATCGATTCCAACTTAACGATGCATAACAATTAATACAAGTCTAATAAAGAAAAGTCGCTTCCATAACTGAATGTCCAAGTCTTACACCACCAGTTCAAAATACAACAATTATCCAATTCTTACATCAGATTCCCAAAAGGTACATCAATTCTCAAAATATATGACAGCCAAAATGTCTAGTCAGTTCCATTGGAAACCCTAATATAAAAGTGCATCCAAAGGGTTTCTCCAAGTTTCATTCCATGTACATTCCTGTTAAGGAAAACAAATCTACGGGGTAAGCAATTGCTCGTGAGATCAAGAAAACACACATGCAAGCACGTTGTTCAAGTAACAATTCCATTTAACGAGTAAAACAACAATATTTAAGTAAATAATAATTCGAGTTAGAAAAGTAAATAGAAACAATTCAAGAATATAGGAGCTCTCAGGAGCTATTTTTCACTTGTATGATAAAAAAAAACCTCCACGAGTTGACACTCCATCAATCAGGTAAGTTATAGTCCGTAGAACTTCACTTGTCATGTCCCCGTTCACCGTTACATACCCCTGTACCGGGCCCGCTATCATTTATTTGAGGTGAAACTGCTCGAGTATGTCTCTCAATAGGTCAAGCTTATATTTTCTCATGGCTCGCCAAGGAGCCCGACCAAACCCGTGCCGGCTCGAGTCCAAGGTTGGCCAATGAGAATTTGGGCGTCCCCCAATTAACGTTTATGAGTCGAAAAGATTCACTCTAATGACGTATGCAGCCATAGCATACCATTTCATTCATTCAATGATTCAATATATTTCAATCATTCATTCCATTCAATTCATTCAGTACATTTCAATCAATTCAATTATGATTCATTCAAATGATAACAAGTGCGGTAAAGTACACACTTGACTCAACATTTTCAAAATATTCGATTATCAATAACAATTAACACGTAACACGTATTTCACGCACTTGACACTTACCAATCAAAAACAAAGAAGTAGTACCCACTTGAGGGTTCAGACGTCCACCGTGGGATCCTCTTGAAGGTTCTCTTGAATGCCTGAGCAATTAATAATAAACTATCACTTAAAAACCCCAATTATCATGGAAGGTTGCACACTTATACAATCTAGAAAAATATCATGAAAATGAGCCTTAATTACTCATAAATCGAGACTCAAAAGTGGGGTTTAATAATACAAGAAAAAAATGATTTTCATCTTTAAAATCAAGTGTAAACGGTCAAGCAATCTCGAAGGAAAATAGAGAGTTCTAAAACTCAATTTCCTTTAAGTTCGGACATTTCAGATTTGAGATGCGATCTTTGAAAAATCACGTCTCACTCTCTGTAGGTCCAAAATTGAAAAACTTGGTACCGTTAGAAATTACTTTCAAAGTACTAAAAGTTCCTAGAAGGCACTTTTTCATGATTCAAAATGGAAGACACTCAAAATTCAGCTTAAATTTGCTGATATGGACTCCCCGGACAGATTCGGGGTTGGTTTTTTTGGCAAACTTTGGAAATTCGGAAAAATTCACAAAATGCGAACTAGCCTCTGAAATTTGGAACTCAATTAGAGTTATAATCAAAGTTTAAAACACAACAAAGGAAATGAGAATTGGAGTTTTGAGCGCCATGATATAGCAGCTCAAAGTTGCTGAAAATTTCTCACTGAACAAGGATCTTCCAGATTTGAAACATAAAATTTGGGATTTCAGTTGGGCATTGAAATGGACTTGGAATGGCACCAAATTTGGTGGTATTACCCTACCATATAAGGGATATTCCTATGTCAAATTTCATGCAAAAATTCTCATGGAAGATCAGTTAATAAAGCCACTAAAGTTCTAAGAATTTCCAAGGCAAATCTGCCTTGTACTTCCGTTTTCCCCCCTTTTTATTTTCTAACTTTTGGCCAATGGAATCGACTCAAATCTGTTTCATTTATGAAGACAAGGTCTAAAAAATATCAAAAATATGTTTGACAGGCAATTAACACCAAGAGTTTCAAAATAACAAGTCCCATTCAAGATAAGCCATTGGCTAGCCCAAAATTAGGGTTTTCTTTCTTTAAAGTAGGTCTGTAATTCAGCCACAACTCACTCAATTCAACTTGGAATTGGGTGTGGTTGGTTGTGTTGGAAACTACATTTATAGGGATACAATTTTTCAGGAGAAAATGTTTTAAGATTCAGTCCATAGCTAGCTCAAATTCAAGCAACAAGTTCCAGCACCTCACCGTCTCTCTAACACACCCGTGAAACAGGACAGGTAACTTTGAAGAGCTAGTATGGCTCACTCAACTCGAATTAGGGGATGTATTTCGTACCATTATAAAATTGAAAATATCTAGTTTCAAATGCCGCAACAGCACTCGATTTTGACGTTGGAGCAAAGAGTTATGACCGTTTGAATTTCGCTGCCAGAGTAACTCTGGACACATTTTCCAGCTTTGAAACCATTTCGAAATTTCAACTTTTGGCCAACCAATCACGTGATTTTTGATGGAACTTTCCATACAACCTATGCAACATATCTACATCAAAATCAAGTCAATTTAACCACAAAAAAATCGCACCAAAGGTTGGACAAGAACAGGGCAGATTCGGCCCTTCTTCATGCATCACTTTGATTTTCTTTTTACTTTTTCCACTTATCTCTGCTGGATTAACACTTAATCAACACAAATAACATCCAGACTCCTCAAATCAGATCATCAAGTCCATTGTGGGATTTCATAGAGCCCACTCAAGTGATTTTCAACCATCTAAAGCTATCCACATGAAGATACAAACTCCTAAGTCTAATCTAACTTACAATAATCAAGTTTCAAGGGTTAGATGATTTGCTACCTCCTTAGATGATGAACTCAGAATTTTCGGTCCTTAGAGCTCCAAGAAAACCGTGAGAATGAAGCTCCTCTCCTAGTCCAAGATGATCTCCAAGTTGTTTACAAGTTGTGGTATGAATTTGAAGTGATTTGGTGAAAGATTGAGTGAGATGATGAAGAAGTTTTGGTTCCTTCTCCTCCTTGGTGTGGCTGGCTGTTTGAGAGAGAAAAGAGAGAGTGTTGAGCTGATCAAAAGCTTCTAGAGTAAGCTTGGTAGTTGGTTCTAAGGTGCACAAAAGTCAACTCTCCAATAGTGCGCGTGCGCGTGCGTTTCGTGCCCGTTTCCTCTCGGGTTTGTTTCACTTGTGCACTAAACCTCTAATGCACTTCCATTAACACTATTATTATTCATTATTAATAGTCTAAAAATAAATGTCCAAAGTCCCTCAATTAATCGAGCGCGCGAAAACGCGTACTTCCGATTTGTGCGTGATAAAGTGAAATTTCTAAGAAATTCTTGTAATAATAGTATTACTAACTAATACTTGAGTACTTAAACATAAAAATAACTCTTTTGGGTAAATCAATAAATAAGTGAATAAATCGATAAAATAAATAAAAGTAAAATAATTTACGAGTCCTCACATAATATATGACCACAGGACTCAAGAGAGTTCAAGAAGACAAACCAGGGTTAAAGTGAAAGGTTGCAATTGATTGATGAGTGTTCCAATGCATGTTATTTGATTATGCATGACTTGAGAAAATGCTATTATTTGCTTAAGTGCTCTCCTTTGAATGACATGAGAATAAGTGAATGACATTTGTGATTTTCTTGTCTTGTTAATTTGCTATGAGCGCATGTTCACATTGCATGAATGTGTGATAAATGTGCAAGAATGTATGCCGATGTGTACTTTATCACATCGACTGAATTGAGTTTAACCCTATGCTGGCACACTATCCGAGACTCACAATTTGCGAGGTCGGATCAGCTGGACAGCTTTGGGTTTATAACTTACCAATATTAAGTGCAAAGCTCAAAACTCTTTGCCGAAAGGCCCTAAATACAATGTTGAATGTTTAATATTAAATGAGGGTACGGACCGGATCCGTGAAATTATTGCGGATACGGGTAGGGATTTAATTCCGTTACTCGGATCCAGATCCGGATCTGTTTTGTCAAACAAAAAAACGGGTCAGATACGGAATATAGTATTCCGACCCGTATTAGACCCAGATCCAGATATAAATGGATTAATAATTTAAAAAATATATATATTTATCAATATAATTTGATTAGGGTGATGTATTTGAGTAAAGTCAATTTGATTTATTTTCTTATTTGATTTTTTTTGTGTAAATATATTTTTTCTCATTTTTATTAGAAATTGTAAGTTTTGATAAATTTTTTCAGGTAGACCCGACTCGGATCCGAAACCCGTCGGATCCAAATCCGGAACATAGAGTAGAAGACCCGTCGGGTAAACGGGTCGAGTCCGGGTCCGGTATGTTATGCCAGGTCCAGGTCCGAAATAATGAATTCCGACCCAGACCCGACCTGTTGACAGGCCTAAATGAGGGGATTGTTGATTTATCGGAGGGCATAAGGTGAATGTTAAATGAGGGGATTGTTGATCTTTCGGAGGATATAAGGTGGGAGTTCGGAGGTTATAAGGTGGTAAAATGTAGGGGATTGTTTATTGGCAGTTATAAGGTGAATATTGTTCCTTGTGAGTTCCGTATCCTTTTAATGTTTAAATTATTGTTCATCCTTGTATTTACTTGAACGAATGATTGAATGCATGTATAAATGTTAATGTTTATCAAGTATTTTACATTAAAATATTCCTATTACAATTAGTTGCTGCATTGCCAATTTCTAAAGTTCAGTATCGATTTACCTGAACCTATATTACTTGGGAAAACATGACTATATGTTAAATTAATTGTGTTATTCTCTTATTTTGCCTGTTTACCTAGAATGCTCACTAGGCGCAAGCTCATCCCACGTTTTGTTTTCCTTAACAGGATTCGGATCCGAGAGTGTTCAAGAATACTGTTGGAATGTTTTGAGAGACTTTAAGTTTTTATTTTAGTAGAAATGACTGTAGTGTATATATTTTTGGATTGTAATTAAGATAGATGCCGAATGATGAATCTTTTGTACGCAAACCTATGTAATAGCTTTTAGATGTATGTAAATGTTATTTTGGGGTGTAATGAATATTATTTTAATTAGTTTAGAAATTTCAAGTAATTCTTGCTATGGATTATAGTGAGTCCTAACAAGAGTTGGACAGGCGGTCTACTGACCCCCTCTGGTTCGCTTTTGGGGAAAGTGGGGCTATCACACAAACCATCCCTGGGCTCTATATCAACGTCACAACGTTTGAGGAAACCACCACCGAATCTATCACTAGTGGAAGAGATACTCCCTGAATATTTTGTTGATAATCAATACTTGAGACTGAAACAACCCTAGGCTTTGGAAGAGAGCAAAGTAGGTTTTCTTCTATGGCTTTTGAATCAGAATGAGGGTGTTGAATCTACTGAGCAACCTGATCCTCGGATAGCACTTGTTTCCTTGGTTGTTGACTGAATAGACTTTCTTGCCCTGAACAACGATTTGCCTCACCATGTCCCAAATGCCAACACCTATTACAATATTTTGGGGGATTCTTAGGCTTGATAATCTGCCAAAAACCACTATCTTCAACACCAATCCAAAACTGCGAACAAATGGGTTTTGACACATCCACTTTCATGTAAACCCTAGCAATACTAGGGCACGTGAGTGATGCCGTTGCTGCATCAACGAAAAAAGTAGTTCCTATAGGAAATAGTAGAGAACAAGCTCTGTTTATTGAAGAAATGAATAGGGAAATTAGGCAAAAAGACCCAAATTGGGACCAACAAAGATTCCCTTGGAGTCCATCAAAAGACATGCATGGGGTATTTGTCAAGGTGCCAAAAACCCCTAGTCCATATGCGATGGAAATCAACTTCAAAAACAAAGCACAATAGAACATGGTGTGAATCAAGATGACCAACATGTACCACATTCTGGAGATCCATGGAGACGAAAAATTTACAAACTTCATCAATCTTCAGACATCTATGGGAGAATTTACCAATCAAAGCCAACTTGAAAGAAGCGGCCAATTTTGAGACATCCTCGTGGGTGAAGCAAACCGCCAATTTTCCCCTATGTAAAGAAGGAGTTTTCAAAGAGATAGGAGAGCGAGAAGAATTAGAAAATAGCTGAGAAAAGAATTTGGTAGAAAATTTAGGATGCCCTCCAGCGGATTGCTCAATGGCAGCCATGAAAGCAAAAACCTAGCAAAAATATTAGTCTATTTTTGTTTTTTTCCTTAGAACTTAAATCTAATTGAATCTCATCCAAAATTAACCATGACTGATCAAATGCATAAAGCATTGTGTGACTGAGGATGCATTTGATAAAATTGAAGTCTGGAAACTAAAGTTTGAAATCTGAAATTTGAAGTTTGAGTCCATTAAATTATTGAATTGTTAAACATTAAATCTAATACATCTGAGTGCATATCACATTTAGTGATAAGTAAATAGCTTATCACTTAATTTTGAGAGCAAGTTTTGCCTAAAAAATTCATTGCCACTTAATTAATTTAGATGTTAAATTTTTGTTTATCAAACAAGGTATAAGTATAATAGAGAGCATCCCACATGCATATGGACATTGACCTTCTTGACTCTAAATCTTTTTGACATTTTCATAATAGAAAATGATATCAATTACTACTTAATCCAAGATGCTAATAGAATTAAATTATACTTACAAATCAAATAGATATGGATTGGTTTCTGTATTCTGCTATTCAAAACATTGTTTTGCTTTCATTTTTTTTTAAATCCTTGTCCACATTTAATTGCAGCTCAATTTGCATTACTTTCCCAACATCATTATATACCAGCAAAAGTGAAAAATAAGGATTTTATATGTAATCTACCTTCTGGTGCAAATCTTTTTATGAGAATTTAGAGTAATCATATAGTTTTGTTTTGACGATAATTTGAATAGGAAAGTGATGAATTGATTGAGGTAAAAAATAAGTAAGAAATAATAGCATAATTTATTCAAACGTGTGTAAGACAGGTTATTAATAGATTGATAGAAATTTAACACAAATGAGAAAGACCAAAACGGGTCCTAATTAATTGTTGTTAGATAAAAGGAGCAATGGTAATAAATGATCAAACCAATTACAGGAGGTCAGAACACGATTGAAATTAATTAAAAAAAATGAAAGGTAAGAGTTGATTTAAAAAAAAATTAATCACATAAATAATATGAACGTATAAAATGCAAGTTATTCATAGATAGGTGACAATTTACCATAAATAAGAATGTGCAAAAATGATTGTAATCAATTAGTACCACACAAAAAAAATAAACTAAAAAATTCATGTGGCATGTAGATAGAATGTCCACTTCGCAGAAAATTAAAATAATGAAGTTAGCAATCTATCATATAAAGAATTGACGTTTTATGATATATATGTATATATACATACATACATATATATATCATTTATATATGTATGTATGTATGCATGCATGCATGTGGTAGTTGAATTGTAAGGTCCAAAGATAATCTAAGAGGGGGGTGAATTAGGTTGATTAAAATTTTAATCAAATTTATGCACTTTTTCTTTAATAAAAATTTACCTTCTTTTCTAGTAATGATCAACCAAGTAGATTAGAAGAGAGAGCAATGTTGATTATAAAAAAAACAAGTATAGATAAGCAATGAAAATTTTATTAAACAAAAAGAATAAGATAGAATATCAAACCGATTGTCTACCAAGTTTTTCTCAAACTTGAAGACCAATCACTAGGTTGAGCAATTTCTCTTTGATGAAAGATGATCAACTAGATGTACAATGGAGGGAGCACTTCCTCCTTGCCCTAAGCCTCACTTAGTCAAGTTAAGAAGTTTTACAATCACTCAAATAACCCTCAACAAAGCTACACTAATGAAACTTTCAACCACAAGAGAAATGCTCACAAGAAATTCACACCACTTGGAGAACAAATCTAGTTTTGGAGACTATTTTCTAACTAAAATATCCCTTGAGATCTTGTAAACAAAGTGTGCAAAAGTCTCTTCTTGGTTCAGAACAGTTTGTATTTAAAGGGGACCAAAAATGGGTTTCATTAATGTTTCCAACGGATAGAATGCAAATGAAGAGTCAGCTAGCCGTTGGGGCTGTCAGACGTCCGACGACCAAATCATCGTCCGAACCTATCGTCCGAAAACAGCCAAGTTGTAGTTCGGACGTCCGATGCGTTTTTTATCGTCCGACAGCATCAGCGTCCGATCGTCGTCAGAGAGTTGGCAAGTCTTCTTGAAATTTTTCGGACGTCCGACGCGGTTGATGTGCGTCCGAGGCGTGCGTCCGATCCTTCCAGACGTCCGACGATTCCTTATGAGCGTCCGACAGAGCTTTCTTCTTAATGTTCTTTATCCTTTTGGACGTCCGACATGAGTGTCCTGTTTTTGTTTTTTCTTTTGGTTGATTTTCATTTCTTGACATATTCGTACCTGATTCTTTGATAGGCAAAAAATACTTATATTTGAAGAGAGTTAAATAAACATTTCAAAATATTTTGTGATCATCAAAATCAAGAATAACATTCTCCCCCTTTTTGATGATGACAAAACAATGATTTGAAATTAGATTTGATGATTGCAATATAAGCTCCCCCTTTCTCAATTGACAAAAACTCCCCCTTACTTAGTGGATTATAGAGCAAAAATTTGAAAAACTCCCCCTCACTTGGCTACCCTACCGAATTAATCAATTATCCAAAAACATAACAATTAAGCAACCAACATCCAACATTTTACCAATTCAATCCATCAATCAATTCAATTTCAATTAAATCATCAATCAATCCAATCCAGTCCTCTCCCCCTTTTTGTCATCACAAAAGGCCAATCAATCACATATATCACGGAGAACCTAGGTCTAAACGTTCATCACATCCACACATTCATCATTCAAAATACTTAAACATCCATCCACATATCCATAACCATTACAGCCATAATCATCCATCAAAAAGTACTAAACAAACACAACATAAACATAAGCATTACATCTACATATCTATTGTTGAACACCATAAACACTAGAAACGCATGAAATAGTCAAACAAAATGCAAATGACCCTATGTGATCCTAAATGGTGAACTAGGTGGATCCAGGTGTCCTTCGAGAGAGCTGATATTGGGAGAGGTTCTCCTCTTCAGTTTCTTCATCATCTTCAACAGTTTCTTCAACTGGTACCTTGCCTTTATCTGATGTGGAAGGGCCATGAGGAGTCACGGGAGTTGATGAGCTCGGGTCTGGAATTGATGAACTTGGATCAGTGGGGCGTGGCTCTTTGCCATGGGAAACTTCCTCAACCACAGGTGGGGAAAAAAGAAGGTTCTTTTTGTCTAGGTAGGCTGTTTGTTGCTCAGAGGACATGGTGAGCATTAGACCATGTTTCAGAAGAAGAACATGCTGTTTGAGTTCACGAAGGAGCTCAATCACTTCATCATTGGAGGAGGAAGATCCCTTAGTGGCAGACTTCCTGGAATGAATGGGAGTGAGTGCAACAGATGAAGGAGTGTGTAGTGGATCATGTGCAGCCTTAGACCTAGGTTCACTAGATGATGCCCCCTTATAAGTCCATAGATTATCCTTAAAGACAAGATTTTTCCTTTCAAAATATCCTTTGGTAAAGGCATAAGAAGATGATTCTTTGGGACAAACACTTAGAATTGGTAATTTGTAAAATTCAAAAATCTTTTGAAAAAATTTTTCATAAGATAATTTTCTGCGAGAATCAGTGACATAGCGAAGTAAAAATTTGCACATGACAAAACCAAAATCAATACGAATCTTTTCTCGAAAATAGTAAAAGAGATACAACTCCATTTTGTTTGCATCTGTTCTATGGCCATCAGTAGGCACAAGCAGGTTTGAAATGATTGAAAAGGCAATTAGATTCACAGGGGCAAGATCATTCAGTTTAGCATCAGCAGGGGCAGAAAAACTTCTTTTAAAATAAGTCAACATCTTAGCCCCATCAAAATAATTATCAGCAGTAGGATACTCTTCATAGGAAAAGAAATTTGTAATTTTACTCTTGCATCCAGGTGCAATAGTAATTTTTAAAATATCATTCACAATTTCAGAATCAAAGACTAAGTCTACCCCATTAACCCTGGATATAATCTCAGTTTGGTCAGTGCATTTCCTAAGATTGGCAAAAAATTGAAACAACATTTCAGGATAATAGACATTAGGCATAGAAATGAAATGTGACCATTTTTGGAAAGCAAACAGACTCAGAATGGATTCTAAACCTATTTGGCGAAATTCAGAAGAATTTACGGTGCATTGAGGGATGACACATTTCTGGAATATCCAAGAGTGTTTGTCTTTTGCAGCATCATCAAAGAATGTAGGGACTGTGGTTGATTTTGGAGACGGTTGAGATGAGGTTCCCTGTCCAGATTCAGGCTGAGGGGTGGGTTGTGGTGTAGGTTGTGACATTTGACCCTTTACAGCTCCCCTCTTGACGCGTTTGGATGATCGTTTGACCGTAGGAACATCATCATCCCATCCCTGAGTGGATGCTTGCGTCCGGCAGTGACTTTCCCTCCTCTTAGATTCATCATTGTGCGAAATGTATGGAATGAAGGATGCAAATGATGCACACAGTAGTATGGAAGTGAATCGCACAGAAATTTTGGGACAAAAAGGCCTTGAAAAAGATTGGACAGAGCGGTTATGAGAAAATAAGGTTTTGAGTGAAATTTGAGAATTTGCGAAATGTTATGCGATTCGGTGAAATGATCAGGAGAAACGAATAGCAATCGATCAGGAAAAGTTTTGGTTGAGTCAATTTGGGAATGAGAGTTTCAGAATGGTACCAATTTGAGAGTGAGAAACGAGAGAGTTTTTGTCCGAGAGGAAATAGAAGAAGAAGAGTTTGAAGCAAATGAGGAAGAAAGTTACTTTAAAAGGTGAACCGTTGCACTGTCGGACTGCCGAACAAAGTCGTGCGTCCGACAGTTTCGTCCGAACAGGTGTTTTCTGGAAAAATAGCTGATGAACATTATCGGACGTCCGTTCATCTTCTTTCGGATGTCCGAAGGCTTTGAAAAATTTTAAGATGATTTTTCGATTATCCCTAATTTTGATCTTAGATGAGTGAACTGATCTAATGGCAAAGTTTTTGTAAAAATATCAGCAAATTGATCTTTAGAACAAACATAATTTACACATACTTCACCTTTTTGAACAAGATCGCGAATAAAGTGGTACTTTATATCTATATGCTTTGTCCTAGAATGTTGAATTGGATTTTTGGTCAAATTGATAGCACTAGTATTATCACAGAATATAGGCATGCAGTCATATGACAATCCAAAATCATTCAAGGTATGCTTCATCCATAAAAGTTGAGCACAACATGCACTAGCGGCAATATATTCCGATTCGGTTGTAGACAAAGAGATTGCATTTTGTTTCTTGCTAAACCAAGAGACTAAGCAATTACCAAGAAAGTGACAAGTTCCACTAGTACTCTTTCTATCCACACGACAACCTCCAAAATCAGCATCCGAATATCCATATAGTGCAAACTCACTAGATCTAGCATACCAAAGACCATAGTCTAATGTACCTTTCAAATACTTAAAAATCCTTTTAACAGCATTCAAATGTGATTCTTTTGGACAAGATTGAAATCTAGCACACAAGAAACAGCAAACATAATATCGGGTCTACTTGCGATTAAATAAAGTAAGCTTCCAATCATACCTCTATAGTGCTTTTCATCCACATGTTTACCTTCTTCATCTTGGTCAAGTTTTGTTGAAGTGCACATTAGAGTTCCAACTTGCTTTGAGTCCTCCATGCCAAATCTTTTCAGCAATTCTTTAGTGTATTTGGCTTGATTTATGAAAATGCCCTCTATGGTTTGATGTATTTGAAATCCAAGGAAGAAATTTAATTCTCCCATCATACTCATTTCAAATTCACTTTGCATAATGGTGGAAAAATCCTTGCATAGATACTCATTAGTAGCACCAAAAATAATATCATCTACATATATTTGCACAATAAGGAGTTCATTTAGCACTTGCTTAGTAAACAGTGTGGTGTCCACAACTCCTTTTTTGAAATTATTTTCAATCAAAAAACCATTCAATCTTTCATACCAAGCTCTTGGAGCTTGTTTTAACCCATACAATGCTTTTGAGAGTTTAAACACATGATTTGGAAATTTTGAATTTTCAAAACCGAGGGGTTGATCCACATATACTTCTTGATCAATAAAACCGTTTAAGAAGGCACTTTTAACATCCATTTGAAACAGTTTAAAACCCTTGAAGCAAGCAAAAGCGAGAAGCATTCTAATTGATTCTAATCTAGCTACGGGAGCAAATGTTTCATCAAAATCAATTCCTTCTTCTTGAGCATACCCTTTTGCAACTAATCTAGCTTTATTTCTTACAACTACACCTTTATCATCCAACTTATTTCTAAATACCCACTTAGTGCCAATGATAGGGTGATTTTGAGGTCTATCAACTAGTGTCCAAACCTCATTTCTTTCAAATTGATTGAGTTCCTCTTGCATTGCCAAAATCCAGTTTTCATCCTTTAAGGCATCATTGATATTTTTAGGTTCAAAAAGTGAAACTAAAGCAAAATTGTCTATCAATTTTTTAGATGAGGAACGAGTGTTTACCTTCTCGGATGGATCACCAATTATAAATTCTTTTGGATGATTTTGGCTAAATTTCCAAGGCTTGGGCTTGGGAAGATCTTTGAATGAATCATCATTTTTGTCCTCATCTTCCCTTTCTTGATCTTCATGAGCTTCATTCTCCATTTCCTTTGCTTCTGGTTTAGAGTTTCCTCCATCTCCAATTTTTAGCTTTTCCATTCCTTCACGAACACCTACATCATCATTCTTACACGAACTTTTGGAATTATCATCATTAGTTTCATCAAATGTTATGTGTATGACTTCTTCTATCACAAGAGTCCTTCTATTAAAGACTCTATATCCTCTTTTGTTCTCACAATATCCCAAAAATATTCGTTCATCAGATTTTTTCTCAAACTTACCAAGATATTCCTTTAAATTTAAAATAAAATATTTACAACCAAAGATTTTGAAATATCCAACCGTAGGTTTCTTATCAAAAATCAGTTCATAAGATATTTTATTCAAAATGGGTCTCAAAAGGATTCTATTCATCACATAACATGCAGTATTTACCGCTTCAACCCAAAGGTATTTTGGCAAACTACATTCACTTAACATAGTTCTAGCAGCCTCTTGTAGTGTCCTATTTTTTCTTTCTACAACACCATTTTGTTGTGGAGTTCTTGCAATAGAAAACTCATGTATTATGCCATTGTGATCACAAAATTCTGGAAAATCACAATACTTGAATTCCGTTCCATTATCACTTCTAATTCTAACAATTTTTAAACCAAGCAGATTTTGCACTTTAGCAAACAATGAAGTGAAATTCTTGAAGGCATCATCCTTATGAGTAAGAAATATCACCCAAGTATATCTAGAATAATCATCCACAATCACAAAACAGTATTTCTTACCTCCCAAGCTAGTGATTTGAGTAGGACCAAATAAGTCAAGATGTAAGAGTTCTAAAGGTTTAGAAGTTGATACACACTTCTTTGGTTTAAAAGAAACTTTTGTTTGTTTTCCAAATTGACATGCATCACAAATTTTATCCTTTTCAAAACTGATTTTTGGCAAGCCTCTAACCAACTCCTTTTTCGAAATTTCCTTTAGTAAATCCATGTTAAAATGACAAAGTCTCCTATGCCACAACCAAGGATCTTCATTTGAAGCTTTAAGACATTTGAAATTAGATGAATCAATTTTATCAAGAATCACAATATATATGTCGTTAAACCTCTTACCTTTGAACACAACATTATATTTGGAATCAAGCACAATGCATTGATACTTTTTAAACAATACATTCAAGTCTTTATCACACAATTGACTAACACTAAGCAAGCTATAACCTAAGTTATCAACTAAGAGCACATTATGAACAAAAGTTTCACCATCCTTACCAACATCACCTATTCCAATTGTCTTAGCTTTCACATCATCACCAAATATCACCTTTCCACTTGATTTTGATTTTAGTTTTATGAACAAAGAGGGATTACCGGTCATATGCCTTGAGCAGCCACTATCAATAAATCATTTGGACTTGTTTGAGCCTTTTTCTTCATTATCTCCAATAGCCATGAATGCCATTTGAGCTGATTCTTCCTCTTCTTCAACTTCCCCTTCGGAGTTGCATTCATTCCAAGTAATTTGGAAGTTGTTGAATCTTGGTTTTCGATCAGCTTTTCCATCTTTCATTTTCTTCATGGGGCATTCGTTTGCATAGTGTCCAGGCTGTCCACATTCATAGCATTTGTCCACTTGCTTCTTGTTAAATTCTTGTTTTCCTTTGTTCAAATGCTTCATTTGTTCCTTGTATTTGATGAATAATTTTGAAATTGATTGCTAGGTCCTCCCCTTCTAAACTTCCTTTTATTCAAGATTCTCTTGAAACCTCTTGTGATGAGAGCAAGATCATTATCATCACCATCCGAGTCTTCATCATCCAAGTGAGTTGGATCATCTTCACCTTGAGTAGTCTTTAGAGCAATGTTTCTCTTTGCTCTGGCATCCTCTTCCTCCTGCATTTTAGATTTCAACTTCAACTCATAAGAGATTAGTGAGTTAATGAGAGATTCAATAGGCACAGAATTTAAATCCTTAGCCTCCTCTATTGCAGTCACTTTATTTTCCCATTCTTTGCCCAATGTATTGAGAATTTTTCTGTTCTTCTCTCCCAATGTGTACTTTTTGCCCAACACCTCGAGGTCTTTGATCAAGTCATTGAACTTGCAATACATTTTGTCAATATCTTCAAGAGGTTCAATTTTAAATGATTCATACTTTGTGACCAAGATAGTCTTTTTCTGTTCTCTCACGTTGTCACCACCCTCATGGATTTTTCTTAGCTTATCCCACATTTCTTTGGCCGATTTACAGCCTTTTACTCTAATTGATTCATTTGAATCTAAGGCACTATAAAGAACATTCATGGCTTTGGCATTCAATATGAGATTAGTCCTATCTTGAGCATTCATTTCAGCTCTCGTTTTTGGCCGATGCAAACCTGTATCTGCATCAAGAAAGTTAGCTTCATGCGGTCCTTCACTCACAATAAACCATAACTCAATATCAATAGATTGCAAAAAGATAATCATTCTTTCTTTCCAGCTAACATAATTGGAGCTACTAAACATGGGAGGCCTAGTAACAGATTACCCCTCAACAAACATAGCATGACTGGTTGTTATTTTTACTCCAAGCCTCTTGAGTTTAATCTCTAAGAGACCAAACTCTGATACCAATTGTAAGACCCAAAGACAACCTAAGAGGGGGGGTGAATTAGGTTGATTAAAATTTTAATCAAATTTATGCACTTTTTCTTTAATAAAAATATACTTTCTTTTCTAGTAATGATCAACCAAGTAGATTAGAAGAGAGAGCAATGTTGATTATAAAAAAAACAAGTATAGATAAGCAATGAGAATTTTATTAAACAAAAAAAAATAAGATAGAATATCAAACCGATTGTCTACCAAACTTTCCTCAAACTTGAAGACCAATCACTAGGTTGAGCAACTTCTCTTTGATGAAAGATGATCAACTAGATGTACAATGGAGAGAGCACTTCCTCCTTGCCCTAAGTCTCACTTAGTCAAGTTAAGAAGTTTTACAATCACTCAGATAACCCTCAACAAAGCTACACTAATGAAACTTTCAACCACAAAAGAAATGCTCACAAAAAATTCACACCACTTGGAGAACAAATCTAGCTTTGGAGACTATTTTCTAGCTAAAATATCTCTTGAGATCTTGTAAACAAAGTGTGCAAAAGTCCCTTCTTGGTTCAGAACAGTTTGTATTTAAAGGGGACCAAAAATGGGTTTCATTAATGCTTCCAACGGATAGAAGGCAGATGAAGAGTCAGCTAGCCGTTGAGGCTGTCGGACGTCCGACGATCAAATCATCGTCCGAACCTATCGTCCGAAAACAGCCAAGTTGTAGTTCGGACGTCCGATGCGTTTTTTATCGTCCGACAGCATCAGCGTCCGATCATCGTCAGAGAGTTGGCAAGTCTTCTTGGAATTTTTCGGACGTCCGACGCGGTTGATGTTCGTCCGAGGCGTGCGTCCGATCCTTCCGGACGCCCGACGATTACTTATGAGCGTCCGACAGAGCTTCCTTCTTGATGTTCTTTATCCTTTTGGACGTCTGACAGATTCCTTCGGACGTCCGACATGAGTGTCCTGTTTTTACTTCTTCTTTTGGTTGATTTTCATTTCTTGACATATTCGTACCTGATTCTTTGATAGGCAAAAAACACTTATATTTGAAGAGAGTTAGATAAACATTTCAAAGTACTTTGTGATCATCAAAACCAAGAATAACATGAATCAATTCCAATCTTGAAAAAGTGCTTTACCTTTATTTCTTGTCCATCTTCTATAGGAGACACCTATTTTCTCCAATCCACTATGATTTTATCATTTATGTATCCCCAATTCAATATACATGATATATGTGTGTCTATATAAAACAAACATATATAGATACATTCATACATATATACATACATATATATATGTATGCATATATATATATATATGTATGTATTTGTATATGTATATGTGTATATATAGCCTATCAACTTATGATGCAAATTTGAATAGTTGAACAGTTGATTCTTTTTTTGTCATCTTAATTAACATGTAGAACAGGACTCTAATTATATAAAAAAAATTTCCTAGTCAAGAAATGGCAAAGACATTAGCTCTTTTTGGATTAGCTGTTTTTGGAGGTGTTTTTAAAAAAAATTTACTGTAGCAGTGTATATGAAAAATTTTTACATAAAATTTTTTTGAAATTTTTGATATATTGTATGGATGAGATATTTTTTGAATTATTGTATATTACTGTAATATTGTATTTGAAAATTTTGTTTTTGAAAAAATGACCAATCCAAACAGAGCAAATATTGTTGAGGAAAAGATATCTTTTTTTGGGTATTTTGAAAAGTGAATTCATGTATGGAGAGAAAGGTTTTCCATTTGCTAGCTTGAAGAGATATGTGGCCATGCTATGAGAGAAGAATTAAGTAGAATAGAATTGATAAGATTAGATTTGTAGGGTCATGAAAACAATTTTTTCTTCCATATTTTATCTAGTTACTGAGTTTCTCTAAAAATCGTAATATTTGTTTTATTCTACAAAAAATAAAAATTTTGTTGAAAAATGAATAAATACATGATAAAATATTTATCATTTTTTTCTTGTTTCCAAGATGGGGAGGCTTACTTCACCATCGACCTATTTGTCAAAGTTAAATTAATAAAAACAATGTTCTCTTGTTTTAGGAGAGTGAGGATAGGACCATTTAGTTAAAAGTTATTTTAATTAAAAGTTTGGATATTTATATTTAATCTAAGATAGAAAGAGAAAATACCCCCACCCCAGATATTCGCCCGCCTCTTTTTTCCCCCTATGGGTAGCCACCCCCGCTGCTATCCTTATCGAGGCATTCTATTATGTTGTCGATGATTTAACAGGTAAATACAGAACAAGTATTCTCTAAAACTGTAGATTCTTGGTCATTATCTAATGGGACACTTATTGTGAGGACCCGCAAAATTTCCTTATTTTTTAATTGTTTTATTGTATTTTATTTTATTTTATTTCTTTGTATGCAATTTTCCTTTACTTTACCTTATTATATTAATTTACCAGAGATTTTATAAGAAAGAATAGTTTTGAAATCATTTTTTTGCAAGTATAGGTTAGTTTATATGACATTAGTAGTGTATATTGTACGTGGGACCCGCTTGTGCATTAAGTGCACTACATTTTCAACAAATAGGTTAATTTTTGCATAAAGAGATTATTTCATCAGGTGCTAGGAGATTATTAGAGATTAATTATTTGGTGTAACCATTAGAAGACAAAGGATGAGAGAAAACACTAGAAAGGCCAAGTGTCATTACCCCATTGGAAGTTGGATTTTGACCAAGTTTATTTAACTTTCCTATACCTCCAATTTTGACCAAAAATCACACCATTTTCTTGTGTCTTGGTCGAGCTCCATGGAGAGCAAAAGAGAGAGGAACTCTTCAACTTTCACTTCAATTGCTTGCTTGAATTTTGAGATTTAACCATTAGTTTTGCAAATCACTCCATAAAAGTGCTCATTAAGATAGTCTCCAAGGTGTTTGTGGAGTGAATTTGGGAGGAAGAAACCTAAGCTACCATATTTCTTGTGGGTAGAAGGTAACTTTCCAAGAAAACCTCTCTTTACTTCTAATAATTGCATCATAATGGTTTAATATTGTTAAATGTGTAGTTTTATGGGAAAAATGATGGCTTGAGACGGTGTTATGGAAATTTTCAGTTTTATTAGAGGATTTTCTGCCCTATTATGAAGCTTAGTGTTTGACCATGGATTGATAGCTTTGTGATGTGTATTATTGAGCTTTTATATGCTAGTTCTAGTTGCCTAAAGGAATTTCAAGCTTTTGTTTGAAATTTCAGATTTAGGGTTTCTAATTTGGCCTTGTTTGTGGTTGGTTTTGGAGCTCTCACTTGGTGAGATATGAAGGGTATTTAATGGTTTATGATTTGTATGTGAAGCTGTGGCTGAAATGAGATGAGATTGGGTGTTAATGTTAGGTTGGAAAAGTAAAGAAAAACAAAAGGAGTGCTGCTGAAATTTTCGCAAGACCCTTGAGCAGTCTTGGGGAATCTGCTATATGTTGATGTAGGAAAATCGGAATTGAGTACTGTTTGTTACGTTTTAAACTAGATTCAAAGGGATATAAACCGTGTAAATTTCGGACCCTGCTTCTGTCTTTACAATTTATGGTGATTTTTCAAACTTGACTGAAATTGCGTACCTGTTCTGTCTTTTACTGGACAAAGCAGCGACTTGAGGCTCTAATTTGACTGACTTGTGATCTGAATTTTAAAAATGTGTCTTCTGAGAAATTTTACTCCTTTGAGTCTATTTTCTGACGGTATAAAGTTTACCAGTTTTGGATTTAAGAATTTTGAGATATGATTTTTCAAATGTTGGTGCGCAAAACTGGAAAATCCTGTTTTCTTAGAATTATTCTTACTCTTATTTTGCACCTTAAGTTTGGAGTTAGTATATCATTGAGGGTATGATTTTGGGTAGAAACGAAGGGTTTTTAGATCATTCATATCTATAGGACCAACTACTATCTTTTCACTCCAAAACTATACCTTCGTGTGCATTGGTAATTTCCTTGGTTTGACATATGACTCGTAATCGAGTCTCAATTGTTCTACCTTGTTGGTTTAGGATGTGCCAGTGATCCAAGTACTTCGGGAGGAAACGTTTGAAGTTATTTGTTTAAACTGGTGAGTGTACCATTCCCTTAAATTGTTGCTTATCTGTGACTTCTGTATACTTTATATGAAATGAGGGTATACTTCATCACACTCATTTCTCTCATCTGTTCATGTTAGTTCTTGTATCTTGTATAAATCTGTATTTGTTCTTTGTATTTGTTATCTATATCTGTTCTCTGTATGTGTTGATGTCGTTTGGAGGGTTGAATCCAACGACTATTCTATGACTTATGAGCTCAAAGCCGGTGGCTAGTTACTCGAGTCGTGTCGGCAAAGGCTTGGTCGATTAGATAACGAACCATGATAGTCCACTTTTAGGAAATCTTTGGGTATTGGAGACTCTGGATTTCCGGTATACTCGAGTATTACCATCTATGTTTCTGTTGAGGTGTTCGGGCCCGGTGAGGGGTAAGTTTGCTGGACGGAGTTGGCGTTAAAGTAGTGCTCTACTGGACTGACTCCTTTATTTGAAAGTTGACGGAGTGTCAATTACTTTGATCAAGCTTTGGTGAAGTAAGGAGAAATTGGCTCTTAAGAGCCACCTGTATCTTTTCTATTCGAAATCTTTGTTTATTTCCCTTATCTGGCATGTATATTTGACTATGTGCATTTCTGGTACCTCACTAAGCTTCTAACTCACCCCGTTCCTGTTACTTTATTTTCCTTACATGAATACTACTTTGGAAATCATTATTTTTGGAAGGAAGAGTTGAGCTAGTAGATGTGTATCATTTTGTTAAGCTCCTCTATAATTATAAACTTTAAATGTATTTTGTATAAGTATGAACTTTTGTCCTACTTTTGACTTGTACTTCATGGAATCGTAAAAACATCAATGTATATATGTTGGTAAGTGTATACTATATGTATCTTATGAGCAATGCATGTCTTGCATGTCTTTATGGTTATTTAAACCTTATTCGAACTTGTGGGCAAAACCGGGCGAGTGCGGAATTTAAACGAAGAAAGAAAATTTTTGGCGGGAATTTCTGTACGAGAATCCTGCCAGTTCTTGGCCGAATAGCTGGCCGGATTGGCAAGGGAGTTGGATCACTTTCGTGTTTAGCTACTGCCTCCAATCCGACCTGATCTCGGTCGGATTGTGACGTGGCAGCGGCACTTTTATTTTGTTTTTCGATGGAACATTGTATCAAAGTTTTATTGCATCTTTTAGTTTAGTTATTTTAGTTTCCAAAAGTTCTTTTCTCGAAGTCCCTTTTGAATGTTTGGTAGGGCTTACTTCCGTTTCGGATCCGTAGTCCCGACGAGAGTTGGGCAGGCGGTCCGTCGAACCCTTTGGTTCGCCTTAGGAGAAAATGGGACTGTCACACTTATCAATTAAAAAGAGTGCATACAGAGGTGTAATAGCAAAAATGTAACAGAAGACCTCATGCCAAAGTGGCAGTGAGGAGAAAAATTTGGCCCGAAGACGAGGAAAGAGATATTCATTACCTTTTGCCTTTAAGCCTCATTTGGTACACAGGAGTTGTCTAAAATAGAAAAACATTTCTAACTTATCCATTCCACTCTCAAGTTTGGTACGAGCCCATGAACATTTGAATTGGAAAGCGCTTTTTCTATAGAAAACTCATTCCTACTTTTTCTTAGAAACTCTATCCCTCACAGAATCGTGAGGACCTTCTAGGTTTATTTTGGAATATTGAAAATTATTTGGGTCAAGTTTATCCTTAGTTTTCTCTTTATACGATTGTCAACTATTAGGCATATACCTTTTTATACTATTATCAAATATTAAGCTATATGTTGGTTTAGACAATGATTAACCATAATCTTTTAAAAATGATTCTAGTTATTTTAAATTTTTTTTCCTCTATTAATTTTAAGATGTTATTTATCTAAACTTTTGTGCATATGTATTAGTTTTTATTTCATATGATATAGACATTGAAAACATAATAATGAGAGAAAGTGAATGTTTAATTCTATGTAATTTACTTTTCTAATAAGTTAGTAAACAAATAGCTTACCTAAAATGAACATAACAAGAGTGAAAATATGTAATGCCCTATAATATAATTTAGAGAAACTAAGTGAAATTTGTATTTATTTGAATCTAATATCTAGATATTAATTATAACAAACATTAAAATAGAATGGATATTCCATTCTGCCTTGTCTACCCGACAGTAAAATGATAACTTCTTTTACAAATCATTCTTATTAAAAAGGCATTCAGTTGGGCAGAAAAACTTTTCCATTTTGGACATTTTGACGTACCAAGCGCAGGATTAGGGGTTTAATCCATGAATGGTAAAGTAATAGATGAATTACCAACAATAGTCAGCCCAAACCTTGGACATGTTGTCATTATTATATGCGACTGTGTGTCAATTCAAGTGAAATAGGAGTACAATTCATAAAAATGTAACAAAAAACCTACTGTCAGATAACCCATAGAAGGTCCAAAACGTGCTAACAAAATTTGTTACCTTTGGAAGTGAAGCGTGAAAACTTAAATAACACTAGTAATGACCAAGTCCAGGAAATAGAACACCCTATGTATGTATATATTTGTGTGTATATATCTTAGGGAAATTATGGTACCATTTTGTCCTTTATTTGGAGGATAAAATAGGAAATATCAAATGTGACGAATAGTTTACACCAATCGCTCCTCTCTCAGAAACAATTTCACAAATGCGATGTGTTCAGAAATGCTTTTTTATGAATTAATTTTATATAAGATTTTAAGTACTAAAGTAAATGGTGGTATTTTAACCTTTTTTTCTCATCAAATAACGGTTACTTTAGTAGTTACCATATTTATAGTCATTCATTTTGTCTTTTTTTTTCCACAAACGTTAACAGATATATATATATATATATATATATATATAGTCATTCATTTTGTCAAGATGTGTTTAGATGAGTTACAATTAAAAATAGTTGTAGGTAGTTATTTTAGCAATTTATATTTAGATAGTAAAGTAATAAGTGAATTTCATGGGGTTAAAGTTGAAGGAACATAAAGTGACACAAAAAAGTTTACACCAACCCCTCTCTCCCCCTTTATTATTAAGCTTGAAAAATAAGGATGCATGTATATGTTTGTGTGTGTTTATTTTGGCAAATTATGGTACCATTTTGTCCTTTACAATAAAGCCTCCATGAAATAATAGTCGATAAATTAATAACCTCTATTACATAATAATTTTTTCTAGTTCCCACTTGGGCTAACGAGCTAAATTAATGATTTTGATAAAATAGTAAGATAATAAAATTTTTTTGAAAACCTTATATAGTCTTTTGGTTCCATTCATATCTTAAATTAATAATACACTCAAATTATAGATTATACTTTTCTAAAATATGAGTCTATATTTTTCTTAAAATTTAAATCTAATTGAATCTCATCCAAAATCAAACATGACTGATTACAAATGTGTAAGGCATTATGTGAGTGAGTATAGTAAAAAGCATCCCACGTGCATATGGACATCTATCTGTTTGACATCTATCTTTTAGTATTCCTAAATCTTTTTGATATCTTGCTAATAGAAAAATGATATCAATTACTATGTAATTGAAAATATTAATAGAATTAAATTATACGTACAAATCAAGTAGATATGGATTGGTTTATATTCCTTAGATAAAATTGTAAATACACTCAATAAATTAATAAATTATTAATTTATTGGTTATATAATACCTTTTAAATTAATAGAATTTGCATGGTCCCAAGGGTATTAATTTGTAGAGGTTTTACTGTATTTAGAGGGTAAAATAGTAAATAGAAAAAGTGACAAATAGCTTATACCAATGCCTTCTCTCTCAGAAACAATTTTACACACGCAAAGTGTGTGCAATTCAGAAATGCTTTTTTACAAATTAATTTTATATAAAATTTTAAGTACTGAAGCAAATGGTGGTATTTTAACCTTTTTTTTTTCTTCGTCAAATAATGGTTACTTTAGTAGTTACAATGTTTAGAGTCAATCATTTTGTCAAGATGTGTTTAGATGAGTTATGGTTAAAAATAATTATAGGTAGTTATTTTAACAATTATTTTAACAATTTATATTTAGACAGTAAAGTAATAAGTGAATTTCATGAGGATAAAGTCGAAAAAACAAAAAGTGACACAAAAAGTTTACACCAATCCCTCCCTTTCCCTTTATATATAGTATAAATATCTATATATTAGTATTAAGGGCACACTTAATGTATGTGCAGTTTGGAAATAATTATTAACTTGAAGAATATATTAATATTGTTTTTACAAAATTTTATATAATTTTTCATGAAAAATTTGCAATTTATTAGTAATTTTTTCTTTAATATAGTTATAGTTAATTCGATAGTTGCACTACTTAAGAGAGTTATGACACATGTGATTGGGTGGTTGGGATAAAAATTAATTTTTTAAGGCCAAAATTGAAAGTTCAAAAAATGATGCAAAATATTTACCTCAAGTGTCACCTCTCTCTGTTTATTGTTGTACAGATAGATAGCATGAATGACACAAATAATTTACATCAATCCCTCATCTCTCCTTTTATATGTAACATAGATATATAGTATAGATATTGGAATTTTTTTGCATTTGGATTGATCATTTTTTTAAAAACAAGATTTTCATATATAATGTTACAGTAATATGCAAACAAAAACAATCTCAAAAATATCAAAAACAATTTCAAAAACACAAAAAACAGTCTAAAAATCAACCTCATTTATAGTAAAAAATTTTCAATTACATTATACAATAAAATATTTTAAAAATATCTTCAAAAATAACTAATTCAAACGGAGCATATTATTCTCAATATATTTGCCAATTATTAATCAGCAAAACATTTACTACTATAAAAGAAGTGGGCCAGTGGCAAACACCCCATTTCGTGTCGTCATATTTGAGCAAAATTGGTGGTTAATGAAAATGAATTTACTCAGAAAAATTATAAAATCGATCCAAAAACCAAAGCAAAATCACTATTGCTGCCTCTTTCTGGAATGATTGCCCCGCAGCCGTTTGCATAGAGTCATGTCAATCTATCAGTCGGCCATCCAAAATTCCCGCCATTGTTCCATTTCAACCCCTGGAAAACTTCCCGCCAAATTTTACTGCCGTAAAACTTGGTTCAATTGTGATACATATCAAATCAGTTACTTCTCCATGCAACTCTGATCACAATTCCTCCTTCAAGGTGACTCCTGTCTTCCCCCATCATCCCTTTTGATCTATTAATTTTATATATTACTAATATCTTGTTCAAGTTCAACAATTATAGATATAGATTTATGGCTATGGTTAAGAGAAATTTGGCTTAAATTGAAGTTCTAATCTCTTTTTTGGATAAATGTGTGAGTTTTAATCTACAGAGAATTTTGCAATTAGTTTTTCATTGAAAAGGGCTGCTGATATTGCGGTTCGTTTTGCTTTTTACTTGTTGGATTGAATTGCAGATATTAGAGATGGATTTGAAAAGGAGGAGGAACTCAGTGAAAGTAGAGATTGAGAAGGGCATTAAAGGAGCAGATGATCAAAGTCGAACTTTCAGTGCTTCCATAATGGATATTCCTGAGCATATCTTTATTGATATTCTCCTAAGATTGCCTCTCAAGGGAATTCTTGTTTGCAAGTGCACTTGCAAAGCTTGGCGCCGCCTGATCTTGAGCCCTCACTTTGCTAGGATACACTATGCAAGATCGCAGACTAGCCTTCTAATCAGGAATTTGGACAGTTCATGTGTGCCAAGAACGCTTTATCTGATTGATCCATCTGAAATGGATCTCAAGTCTTGCCTGGGATGTGATAAAGAACTTCATTTAAGTCTTGATGTCAAACTGAGGATCCCTTTACGCAATCCTCTAACCGCACTTCAAATGGATGCTGTGAAGAAGAAGCGTCGTGTTAGACTGAAACTCACAGATCAAAAGTTCAGGATTGTGAACTCTTACAATGGATTCCTCTGTTTGTCTGAACCCTCAGCTAATGAACCTGTGGCGGTATGCAATCCTGTCACTGGTGAATATGTAGAAATTCCAGAGGGTGATAAGGCTTATGAAAACTTTGTGGATTGTGGATTTGGCTTTTGTCGAAATACCAACCTGTATAAAGTGATCAGAATATTTGATACGGGGATTAAGAGGCTTATTGATTGCCCTATTGCACAGAGAGAAATGTATTCAAGTAGAATGGCTGAAATACACACACTTGGCACACAATCTTGGGAAAATGTTGGGTATGCACCTTCTTATTATGGTAAATTAACATCACCAACTTACTTGAATGGAAATCTTCACTGGTTGCAGGAGGGCTGGGACAGTTCAACCATCATTCTTTCCTTTGACTTTAATCAGGAGTGCTTCAAGAACTTCCCACCACCAATGTTTGAGATGTTGAATTTTGAGTTTGCCTTGTGTGATGTACGACATATGAGCATGGGTGTGTTAAGAGGTGATTTATTTTTATGCCATGCTAGTCATAATTCAATTAACTTCTGGGTGATGGAGAAGTATGGTGTTCAAGATTCTTGGACTAAATTGGCTAAGATCCGAAAGTCAGCATGGGAGCATAATTATATGTACCATCCGATTAATTACCTGAGATGTGGATCACTGTTGATTTTTCATTACCCCAAGAATATGTTGATACATTATGATCTGAAGAGCAAAGAACGCAGTTATTTTAAAGTTTATGGGACTAGATCGAAATGTGAAGCTGTTTCTCTGATTCCCAGCTTTTTCTCATTCAAGGAAGCTGTGCAAGAAAATATAAGGGTGTTCAACATCCGTTCATTGTAAGAGTGCATTAATTTCCTTATATACATGAGATTCATTTGTACATGTCAATTTAAGTACCATTAATTCTCTTTTTTTTTTCCCAAGAGTGTGCCTTCTTTCAGTTTTCCATAAAGAAATCTAGTTGTTTGATTTCCTATTGAAACTACCTGAATTTCATTTTTTGGCAGACAACTATACATTAAAGATGTTGATTCATATATGTTTTTGGTTAATAATTTGTCGTTCCTTTTGATATACTTTTATTATCTCTCAGAACATGAGAATACCTGCTCTTTCACACTTCTGTTTGTTTAGTATCTACATAATTATGTTTATTTGATGATTTTGATATTTCTGACACTCTGTAGAATGGGGAATCTGCTTCAAGTCGAATATCCAGGTGGCTAATGTTATTCAGTTTGAAGTGTCACAACAGAGTTAGTAAAATAAAAGAGCTGTTTGTTTATGTATGTAATAGCTACTTAGATGTGTCAAGTGAATTTTGACATGGTGTAGTGGCAGAGGCTGTCAGGAGACAGGTAGACGGAACCTTGCGAGTTTCTGAGCACAAGTTGGAAACCATGTTTCATATAAGTGCATTTGTCCTATTGTTTCACTTTGAAAAAATGAGCATTGTTTTTGATAGAAGCAACTTCAACTTAATTGTAAGTTTATCAGGTGACTGATTAACTTAAAGGATGCCTATATGTGATCTTACATCAGATTTTATATATCATCTGTCTTTGGTTTTTGTGTTTGTAAAGTATATTCTCAGCCTGGCTGTGGTGAAATATATAAATTTTGAAATTTGCCAATAATGATGCCTCTGAAGAGCAGTCATGGTAGCCATCCAAAATGTGCTGCTAATTAGTTCCACCAAATTGAGCGACTTGTAGATGTCAGACTTCTAGCTGAATTGAGAGGTAGCAACTTTCTTTTTATTGTTGTTGAAACCCAAAAATCTAGATGCAATGCCAACCTTCTGATGTTAGTTGTGTAACAATAAATTTATTCTTGGCATGTCTATGATTGTTTCTTACTCGTTCTATCTAGTTCCATGCTTTATACTGTTCTACCAATGAAAGGAAGAAGACAGATGAAAATAGAAAATAAAATTAAGAGAAAATAGTCTAGCATCTGTCCATTAAAATCGTGAATATGACAAAGTAATTGGCAACTACTTTTTTTTGTGTGTGTGTGTGTGTGCCTGTTGATGACAAATAGGAATGTTCCTATATCATGATTTACCAAATCATGGAACTGATCTTCACATTTGGCAGAAGTATGTCATGGCCACAGTTTGTTCTTAGATTTTTGTGATTTAGATTTGGCTTCTGATAAATCAAATTATATAGTCAAAATGACACGTCTCTGGATTCAGGAAGTTGTCCTTTTTGTCATTCTTCTGATCCCGAATGATCATTCAGGGCAATGTACTTTATGCAGATTGATGCCTTGAAAACTTTCAACTAGAACATTGACGTATTAACTTTCCTTACCAGAGCATCTCTGACTGTTTAGTTTGAACTCTTTCTAAAAGTTTTTGCATTCTAGCTGACGAGAAACAGAAGAATATGCATGGTTATAGATATCTATCATATTGTGGTCATGCAATATCTCAATCGTTTTCTGTACCATTTTATGGATGGTAGTTATTTTCTTGGATTAATTTTTTCTACATTGACAGGTTTAGACGCATGTCACATGATCTAAATTTAAATTTAAACACTAAACTTTACATATATAGCATCCATCTAGATCTACAAGTGTACACATTGGCAGTGCATAAAAGATTTAATTTTTATTCTTGAAAAGTAATTTCTTCTCAAAAGAATAAAGGACTGTATCACTGATCACAATGTTCGAGTTCTCCTTTAGAAGATTTTCATTAGAAGAGTATTTGCACTCTTTTGCAGGTAGACACTGTGCTGCATAATGCAAAGTGAATATGTATTACCTGCTTAGCAGTTCTGTACTCATGTATTTGACAGAATCTGATAATTTTGTAGGTCAACAACATTCGTTGATATTTCCGTTTTTTTATCAGCTATTGTCGCCCTTGATTAATATGTTGCATGCTCTCTGATTCTTGAATTTCATTATCTGGGGCAGGTGCGCAAGGATTAAACTTCAAGGTGAGAATAAAGCTCTTTACGTAAGGGAAGAAGATAAAGCAAATATTCCTTCTGATAGCTCAACTTACTGGAGTGGAGATGATTATGATAGTGAAGATTGGCCTTGGTATTAGTTTTTGAAGTGCATCAAGAGGGACGTTTGTGATTGTGGAGACTGGCCTTGGTATTAGTTTTTGACGTGCTTGAAGAGAAACAATGTTTTGAAACATGAATGGGTGTAGCTATTTGAAGCTTAAGACTTAAAAAGACTACTAATATATTTATTAGGTCCTATTTTTATTTGCCCTTAGAACATAGGTTGCCTGAAATTCTTGGAGCTGTCAAAATTACTTCTTTTGTGACTGCAGTTCCCAGTTGCTTTTCCTTGGGGCAAAGTGTTACTATTGGTCATGACTAACAATCCAATTTGTGTTTTGTTAACTATGGCATTTGATAGATCAATGTATGACGAATCAACTTGCTTTCATGTCCCCTCAACAACTACAACTTTGGTTTTGGATTACGGTGAATACCAGTCGGAATTGCATTTTATTTCCGCAGTCCTTTGCAGTGCCTTCTGCGTATATCAGGCTGAGTATTTTTTGCATGGTTCTGCGGTTTTGTGTCAATGTCCGGCAACGGCTGCCAGCGGATGCATAAGCTGAAGCTATGTTTGATTCTATTATGCATATTTCTCAACATCAGGTAAATTTTTGCTCAATTCTTACAAACTCAAGGGCCCAGATTGTCAACTCCTTGCATGCCAGTTCTAATCTACAAGGAAAGTACTTCCAGAATTTTGATTGACGAAAGTGTGTTTATGAACTATAGTTAAAACATCAATCAGATGGCTCAATTCTGTCCAAAATATAAACCTTTACACAACGAGTGAAACTGAAAACATCAGCAAGCCGGGGAAGAATCCACTAAAATGACGCGAATTCTTCAAAATGAAGTAGACGAGTACAACTGAGGAACGCTTCACACGAGATTGAACTGTAGTTGTGTTTAAAATATCAAACAGATTCTTCGACAACCTCTACTTAAGCTCTTTAACACCGAGGAAATCGATGGCAGCTGCATTCTGTATCTTGTGAATTAAGCATCCAAGAGATGGTTATGAATCGAGATAGGAAAATGAGCATACTACGTGAGTCATTTTGGGGATATTAATGGCTGTGTCGAGCAAGATTCTTCAACTTCAAAGTCAACAGGTCGCAAACAAGGAGGGCAATAAGCATCAAGTGCATTTTGTAAGTTAGTCTCCATCACACCATTTTGCTCATCAAGTTCATCATTTTTCTTTGCATCCTGAAACAAGACGATATAGGTGAAAATCACTTCACTATTCATAATAGCATTTAAATCGGATTTTCAAGGAAGTATAACATAACCTATAATGGACGCAATGCAAAACTTCAAGTGCAGATATAAAACAAGTAGGGCATCTTCTCTTAACAAAGTCGGGAATGGAATGTTAACTAATAGGTCTATTATATATCTAGTTTTAGTATTAAATGAATGAAACATCTTTCCCGCACCACATTTTTTCAACAAAAAGTTCTGAAAATTTTTATGTACATTTTAGATAACCAAGAAACTAGAAAAGTCCCTGAGTAGACATACCTGCACAAAGGCAGAGCAGGCACAACAAAATTCATCTTAAGGCTGCTCAGTGATATGTTGACTACAAGATTTGATCATATCTGAGTAGGCAATTGTCTTCATGCTGCTTATCTTGCTAAAAGTACGTTAGATTTTAAGATTCCTATTTTTCTTAAATGACTTTGCCCAACTCTAGTGGTTGGTGGTGTGTATTTTTTTCATGGGTGCAGGCAGGTAAACCAGAAACAATATCGTTTAAAATTTGCATTAGTTAGGTACACTGCTGCACAGAGATGTAATATCCTATCATCTCCCACATATTTATGTTCTCAAACATCTTTAGAGGGATGTAACTATATTATTGAGGCAGAGACAACAGTGTCCAGTAGTACCTTCTTGTCCCTGGTTCATATATTGTGACGAAAAATGACAATCCTCCTACTACAGAGGCTCATGCCAAGTAGGAGAAGAGGAAACTTGCAGTCTGAAATGAGCTGGCAGTAATTGAGAGAGTGACTAGGATATATTTTAGTAATCTCCTCATCAAAGGAGGATAGAATAAGTTGTGGAAATTACACCCCAGAACTACTTCATCTAATTCAGCTTTTCTTTTGCTACATGAGCCGATTTTTCTTGACTTGCAGCTGCTTAGCAATACTAGTTGCCTTCCTATCGCATTTAGGGAATGTGGAATGATTACTGATGATGGCTTTTTTTTTTCCCCCAGTACATGAGATGATGTTTTCTCCTTACAGATATCAGGTTTTGTGGTACCACATCAGTATCCAATTAAGCTTTCTTTAAGCTTTGTATTCCTGCTGCAGAAACTTGAAAGGATGCAATTAGATACTACGTGGAATATGCTAGAGGTGAGAGGGCAGAAAGAAATGGCACTTTGCAGACTTCATTGTGGCAGTCAGTTGCAAATGGATGTTCTACTGAGCTGAATAGACAAATAACAGATTTAATACTAGTTCGGTTGCTACGCATCTTTGATTACTGAGAAGCACCAAGAGCAAAAGGAATTTTATGATGGGGCTACCATTTCTTCTTTGCTAACTTGGACTTTAAAATAATTGAAAGTCAACTCACACATCTTCTGGGACGGAAGAAGTTTATATCTCAATCCCCCCAGCCCCCCCATAAAAAAGAAAAAGAAAAAGGGAAATCAAAGGAAGAAGTTTAAAGGAAGATGTCACCTGGATTCGCAGCTCAATTCATAAGGACAAATTACACTAGTAAATAAAAGTCTCATTCAATAGGTTTGGGAGATTCCAAAATCCAATAGCGAGATTTGCTTCAGGAAGAGACATCCAGAGTGTGTCATGTTCATGCACTTGGCCAAAACTACCATGCTTATTGTTTGTTAGATATTTTGTTTCTAATACAGAATGATTCAAAAGGGAATGCTCAGAAAGTCCCTAGGTGGGGAAATTGAAGTCAGAGATGCTGAAAGACATAAATATCTTAGAATTCAAGTTGCTGCATACAAAGAGGCAAGGAAGTACAGTTGGGCAACTAGCAAGTCGGAGTAACACCTAAAGATCTTGTTATAAAAATAAATCACACACTTATAATGGTGATTAGGTGAAAAAAGAGTGGTGAAGATCATTGGAGACTGATTTATCTTTCTCTTACCTGCATTAATAAAGCTTTTGCAACTGCAAGTTATACCATCTGCATATTCTTTGTATGCCTCATATATGAAGATCATTAGATATCAAAGCTGGACTATGAGAAGGAACATTACCTTCACAACCCTGACTTTAGAGAAGGAATATTATCTCCAATCATGAAGACTGGAAGTAGAAAGCCTTCGTTAAAGCAGATCGCCTATGGTCCTTTGATGATAGACAGAATTTAAAAGTTTAAATATTTGTCTTGCAGGAATATCTTGCCAAATGGAGAAGCAAGGAAAAAGATGCAAGAGTTCAATATATCAAAGAGGCAGACAATGGTTATGACTCATGGACTTCTTGTCCTGCGTTTCCAAATTTGTTAAAAATAAGGCCAAGGTTTATTGGACAAGGTCTGAATTGCGACCATAAGCTTTCCAATATAAATGAAAATTGCTCAAAACCCAGTCTTACATAACAGAACGAAGCATATAACAATAGGTACATAACATATATAGAGGAGCTTGAGTTGGCATAAAATTATTGCAGCTTCTGATAGCAAGTCCATTGATTCCAGGGTATTGAGTAGAGGTGTCAAAATGCGTGATTTGGGCGGGTTTGGGTTCGATAAAATGGGTAATGGGTATAAGTGAATCAATCCATTTATACCCATTTAATTAGATGGGTATAAATAGGTAAGTCAAAAAATGAATTGGATAACCCAATTACCCATTTATAACCCATTTATTTTAATTTTTTGTAAACTCATTTAAATTTATTTTTGAAAACTAAGTTATCGATTTATACCGCTCTTTGTACCCATTATTAATTTTAAATATTTACTTCTAATGTTCAATAAACCTAATTACAATTTTTTTTTTCATTGATACTTTATGTCATAAAATTACATATTATTTAATAATTAAATAATAAGAATAAAAAAATTTGAACTAAGTACAATAAAAGTTAATATAAAAACTTAATCCAAAAATTTTGAACCCCTAACATTTTTTTCATATATAAATTTAAAATTTCATTTTAGAAAGATAAGAAAAGAGACTAAAACTTATCATAAATTGGTAATGCTAAAAAATGAGCAAGTTAACAAACTAAAAGAAAATTAAATAATAAAATAAAATCAACAAATAATAATAATAATGAAACAAAAGTAGTTAACATCATGATAAAATAAAAAATTTGAAAAAAAAAGGGTAGGGGAAGAGAAGAGACTTGGAGGAAGAGAATTCTAAATGGGTTAATTGGGTTTGATGGGTTACCCAATTATACCCATTTATCATTTATATCCATCTACAAAAATTTAAAATACCCATACCCATCCATTCATGGACGGACATGGATAAATTTAGTTAAGTAGATTGGTTTACCACTTACAGTATTGAGCCAGGACGTTACCATATTTTTCGGGTACTACAGTGCTATGCTTGATATCTTTTAATAACATTTAAAGTAAGTGACAGCACACTTCTTTATGTTTATTTTACACAAAAATCCTCTCTTCTCTCTCTCTCTGTCTTCTGTTCTCTTCTTCTCTCATCATATTTCTTCTTTTGTATCAATCTAGCAATCTGTGACAGAAACACTGTTGCTTAAGATGTAAGACAAACTTAATCGATCAAGGATAGTTTTTTCTTACACAAAACTTTAGATGTATAAAAAATCGTAACAATTGCAGGAAAGTTATCGATGAAATCTTTTATCAGGCTGATTATCAACCTGGGAAAAGTTATGATGACATAGAAACATGACGGAAGACAACCTCATGCCTGTTATTGAAAGCAACAACTTCCATTTATATAGTGGTTCTCAAACAAACCTCATTATAATCCTCTGTACTGGATATCCTGTATTAAGGATAATCTTCATTTATAAGGTTTTTCTTAAAAGTGTTGCAATAAATTAATGTCCATGACTGAAGTAACAGTCTCACTTTCAAGTCGCTCGCAGATATATAAATTTCACATGAGAGGCATTTCTACATTAGCCTAAAAAAACAAAAAAATTAAATTGTGGCAGCAGTATAGTGGTGAAATCTTAAAAGAAATGGGACGTTGCAGTGTCAGTTAAGAATGAAAATTAAGAAAGAAGAGCAAATAGTTTACCACAAGCATTGGAAAAACAAACTTACCTGCATAGAGTATTTGTGAAATGTTGGAACAAACCGCCTCTTGCAGTATTCATTAAAACCGAAAGTGAGAAGAAGCAGAGGAATTGTAGAAATGGATGCGGAGGGCTTCGACATCAGTCCAAAGACACCAACCATAGTTATTTGCATTAGGATGAGAGCAGCAAGAATGTACTGATAAATGTATGGCCAATATTGACCACACGTCTCATAACAAGTTATGTAAACATCTTCAATCTGCCATAAAATGCAGGACATCTGTTATGAATATATTTTGACTCCAAGATTATAGTCACTGTGCTAGTTGTATAAAGTGGACCTGTATCGCCATGATAATGAAAACAAGCAGGAGACATCGGTAAGCAATAGATGAAAGCTACCTCAGGATAAAAAGATTCTCCATTCACCAGCAAACTATTCAAAATAGACAAATGTTCCTCACTCTAGGAAAGCTTATAAAGGTAGCAAAACAGGTGCTAAATAGCTTCATTGTGTAGACTAAAGGCAGGAAATTAATGTATGTCTTTGACATGCTATTCTTGGATGTCGAGTAAGTCCAAAACAACTAAATTCATGGATGACAATTTGACTTAGTACCTAATGTTTACTCCACAACCCATGTTTTAACGAATAATTAATGTTTATTCAATTCAAGGTACATTTTGTAAATACAACAACCATCCATGAGTCAAAGCAGTGCCTATGTATTGTTGTCAACTTGTGAACAATGGTGATTTAAGGTATTTGCATAAAGTTTTGCTTACTTTAGAGGAAGCAGCATGTTGCACTCTTGCCACAGTTGCCCACATCGTAAAACCAAGAGCAACCTATGCATTCTTTTTGTGGATAGGTGTTTTCAAAGGTGCTTTCTGGGCGAGTCCTTGAGGTGGGGCGACCCTCAAATGCCCCAACGCGGTTGAATGGGGCACAAGTGTTACTGGGCATTCGCCCCATGCTACAGGGCGTACACCTGATGTTTGGGCATTTGGTGCTTTTTCTTTTTCTTTTTCTTTTGTTTTTTAAGTTTGAACTTTGACTTTGTTTTTCTTTCGTCCTATCTTAGTTTCCTATCTCATTATTTTTCTTTAGTGATTTTCAAAAATGGATCTCATCTGTTTTCTCTTTCAAAATTTTTGAAAAAAATACAATGTAGAAGCATTTATGACTTTGTTTTTAACACTGTTTTTCCTTGTTGTTGATGCCCAGATATTGTTATTTTCTACTAACAAGACTAGATGACTAATGTATGATTTAGACTTTAAATTTTGATACTTAATGATTTTGTTTCTGAAGGAACATAGGTTGTAGGTTCAAGCAATTGAGCATTAGCCTTATAAATTGAACACTTTGCAGTCATGAAATCTCATAATTTCTAACAAAAGTGTATTAAATTTAGGTTTGTGATTTTCTTATAATGTTTTGTAATTTTCTTTAATTTTATCGAGATTTTGTTTCTATTTGTAACTATTATATATATATATATATATATATATATATATATATATATATTAGTATTCTTATATTTTTATCTTTTAAATATATAAAAAAGTCAAAATTTGTGGGGCATGGCTTTTGCCTTGTCTAGCCAGACATTAAATGCCCAGCCCTCCTTACCTTTTAAAACATTGCTGCATAACAGGTTTTTTCAGCATATCTGATTCTAGATTTATTACAGCAAAACAACCTGTTGAATTCATGTAATGCATAGACTCATCATAGCATGTCTGTGAGTGCACATATAAGCAAGACTCCACATAAAGATTTTGTTCCAACTTCAAATGCACTGAGAAGCATTATCAGAACTGTTTATAACAGTGGTAACAAATAGACCATCACATGGTTTGAAAATTGACAGGAATGCAAATTGTGATAAATTTCAGAAGTATGAGATTCTCAATGATTTCTTGAAGGATAAAGAGATAACCTGATTAATGAAAACAACATAGCCTAGCAGTAAGTAGCCAACTAGAAATGGCAGAAGCAAGGGCGAGATAATTGCATATACCATGCCAATCAATATAGAGAGAGCAACAAAAGGAATAATTCGGTAATAAGGTATTGAGTTAAGATATGCAGTTTTCCTCTTTCCGCGGTGCCATGTGTGGGATTTTATGTAGTTCCACATGAATAATCCTGGTTGGAGAATCTCTAAAGAAAATCCAAACAGCCCATTTGTCAAGATGTATGTCATGAAAAAGTCTGCCTGAAACAAAACACCAAAAGAAGTATAGCAAGGATTAAACAAGACAATTCTTTAAATCAAACAATGTTTACAACCACCAATTCAAGTGTAAGGGTCTTTTTTTTGTATTGTCTCATGTTCAATCCATACAAGAGATGGAAATAGAAAGCAAATATCCAGAAAGTTGCTCTTACTTGGGCAGAAACGGCACCGGCGAGATGACCGGGAAAATCTTTAGGATGAGTGAAAGATTCCCCAATTTGGTCTAGTAAGGATCCAGATAATAAGCTTAAGAAGAATGCATTTCCCACAAGAAAATAGAAGACCATATTACAAGCTTTTATGTCCTTCTTACTCCTTGAAATATAACCCGCCATTTGTGCCATAGCAATCATGGAAAAGGGAACAATGTAAATAAAAAAATTCAGAATCACACTTGGTAGATAGCCTGTCACAATGGATCTTAGTCCTGGTCTGGAGAAAATAGTACATGCCAGAGAAACAAAAAAAAAAAAAAAAAACAGGAGATCAGTTTTGCTGGTCTTACCAAAAACTCAAATCATGCAATCACATTGGATGGAAATGCCAAAAGTAGAATATGGATATCAACTTTAAACACCCCCCCCCCCCCCCCAACAAAAAAAAAAAGGCTGAGTCCCTAGGAAGATGTCCAGTCATCTCGCCCTTCCTAACAAAATTTTAGGAAGATTAAAATGAGAAAACAATCATAATTAGAAAGCACAAACTTTTAAATGAGCATATTAAGTCACAAATTATCTCGTGATTCATCATTTGCTGTTCTTTCAATGTATTCACTTATAACAAGGACCAGCTTAGGTTCAGGACCTGCATTTTGGTGTATTCTTTTTTCTTTCCTTGATCTTTCCTTTCATTGAATTCCTAATGCAGTAAATATTTTTTTTCTTGTCAAGTCCTCTTGTGACATGAGTTTTTTAGGCAAGGGACAGAGTATTCTCCGAGGATATCATTACATATAGGAGAGTAGGGCTTATCCAACTGCAACATATAAACTGCTAATGCTTTTCATTGTCATTCCAGATTCTAAATTTTTACAAACTCCTTTCTTATGAGGGTAGACACCAAAGCCACAATTTCTCGAAAACAAGAGGCTCTAGCGCATAAGACAGTAAAAAAAGGAAAAACACATACAAACAAAAGCCAATAGATTCTTTAGCGATAGGTTCTAAAATTAGAGAATTGCCGAAAGTCCATGTGCCTTAGTATGTTAAACAACATAGGAAAAACATATTTCAGCAGGCTAAGGAAAATACTGCAGGAATAACTATAAAAGAAACACAGGGCATATAGGAACAGGTGAAATTATTTCTTCATTCTTTCTACCTTATTAAACTTAGCATATAGCAGCAATAGCTTCCTTTCAGCTCAGCCCATCAAGGATTATTCTGTAAACAAGTATAGCTTTTGAAAACCCTTTTACTATCTCAATTTTCTCATGCAGACAAATGAAAAGAAATTTATACAAATTGAAAGTTCCAATGATATTCTATTTGCACCCAATTTTGTAAGAGTTGAACCTCTCTGATTGTGATCTAAAAACATTGTTTCCTGTTTCTATCATGCAACAGATCCTGGTAATCATTAAAGAATGAAAGAGCAGAACAATTTTGGTGAGATAGCATTTTGTACATTATCCTGTCCTCCACTTAAAAGAGGTAGAGCAACATGATAGTGCACAGAGGATAAGATACTGGCATAGCAATGAATGAAGCACATAGTTTCTTTTATGGGTAGCGATAGAGAAGTTTTGCTGCAAACTTAAGCTGTCTGCTATGTGCAGTTCTAGGTTAACTGTATCAGCTAATTCTGAAAACCATTTTCAAGCAGGATTCTCAATCACAAATATCAAAGATGAGAAATCTTACATTAATTGCACTGCCATTGCAGGTGGAAACCATTTTCGTAATTTTTCAAATTTTGCAATTCCTTGAATAGCTGTGACAGGGATGGCAAAGAATATTGTGAGAAGTGATGCTAACAAGAAGACAACAATTTCATGCAGCGGCAGGTGTCGATAAGGAATTGCCAAATTACTCCAGAGAACATCCCTTGGTTCTGGGGCTATTCCTGTGATCCATACTAGAGGATTTGAGTGCTGTTGAGATTGGGCAGCTAATGCAGCACCCAAGCGAGACCTGAACGTAACAAATGCAACAGGCAACTCCTACACAAATGAAGCATGACAATAGAAATCTGAATATCAAAAATTCTTGACAAACTAATTTATGTTTTTCGTCCAACAAACTTTGGGATACACTGGGAGCATAACTGATATGCTCAGTGATGGATGTTACATGAATGTGGGGCATCAGACGAAGCCTAGAACATGCATGGCACATGGATGTGAAAATCTTGAATTTTAAACTGATTCCTAATTGTCAGTAGAACTTTTAACCAAGAAACAATTCACATTACCTAGCTCTAGCAATCATCGGGGACTGTAAAGCTTTGCTAGCTGCAATGTTCAGTATAGAGTAAGAGCATGCAATGTAGTTGCTAACTTGTAATCTAGGATAGGTCATCTTGATAATTAGGAATTTTTAGGCTTCGATCTGCCTCCTGGCAAGGGAATGTTTTAGCCGAAGGTGTTTGGGAAATTGCACCACCAAATAGTTTTCCCAGACAGTTGAAAAAAATAATAATAATAAGAAAATAAAAAAAGCCGTTGCTGTGTAACATGGAGAAAATTTTTTTAGTTTCTCATAATTTCACAATGAGCAATCTTCTCCTCAAGCCACTCATGGAACGTGGAGTATAAAATATAGGAAATAGCAGAAGCAATCACAAAGCTATCCACATTAGCCAGAAAGCAATATCAACAATCAATTTTTGCACTTCCACAGACATTAAACACTAAAGCAGAACATGAATCTTGACAAGAATCTTTGGATGTTCTATGATTTGCCAGTAACTGAAGAAAATCCCTTTTTATTCATGAACTTTACTTGCAAAGTTTAAACCAAAAACACCAGAATGGTAAATCACATCTCAATTTGAAAAGAATAAGTTGTCCAGTAATAATAGCCAATACTGATGACAGTACTCAATAAAGAGTATAGTACCATGATTCTGATGATTACTTTTACCTTTTCTGAAAGCATCACCTCACCCCTTATGTGTCGTATCTTATGACACACATCTTGAAGCATTTCTTTGAGTATTTCTATTTTTGAGCTATCTGATCGTCTTGTATATCTATTAGTCAATGACTGCTGTGTCAATTTCTCAATCCTTTCTCTGATTGATTTGCCATGAATCTACATCCAATATTATCTTGTGATTAGTAGTCGTTCAGGAAATAGGCATTTAGATATTTGATTAAGCTGACAGATACAGAACGAAAATTTAAGGATGGTACAATAAATGTTATCATAGTGTTACACTGAATTTCCTCTTCCAGATGGTAAGAAAATCTCTGTGCCCATGCATCAGCGAGAAGTAATGATTGCACTACCAACTTTTTTGGGTTTGTACGTGAAGAAATAAAAGCAGGCATGCTTTCATTTTCAGATCTAACATGCTCTACTCACAATCTAAACTACAATATCCAGTCAAAAACCATGATCTCCAAACCCATACCTAGTAAAGATAAAGCTACTCAGTGGTTTTACAATCAAAGGAATGACGTGAATTTGTATAACAATCTGCTAAAAACATTTCATTTTTATAGTGTGCTAGAAATATGACTACCAATTAAGACTCGTAATGTATGTCAATGAAATTCATTAATTTTAACAAAAATATATATTAGGATGGTGGGCAATTTCTCAATCAATTGCATTTTACAATGTATTAAGCAAATTAGAGCTAGCTTCACTTATGTCATGCATCTGTCTTGCTTTAACTTTAACATGTGACTGTTATTAACGCACCTGCAGCATAGCATAAACAGGTTCTTTCTGAAATGTAGTTTTTAAACTTTGTACGGTATGGAGTATATTTAAGTTACTTCATTTCATTAAATGCAATCCAATCATCCAAGAAAAATGCTTTCTGCAGTTCTTAACCCCTGTCAGCAAGACATTCACTGTTCTTATCACAGAAAAGCAACATAGCCAAATCATAAATACAGCGTAGAGCAGTGCAAATAGCATTCTATGCCAGTGTAACTTAACTTCACATCCGACTTTCCTGACACAAAAGAATAGCTCATGTAACAGAGGATCCATTAACCCTCACAATCGGACTAATGGAGGCTATTTAGAATGAATGATTGACATTTTACAGAAATGAAAATTTGATACTGGCAAATTCCATAATTACAGAAATGAATGATTGACATTTTACATAATGGAGGCTATTTAGAATGAAGTTAAGTGTGGAATTTGATACTGGCAAATTCCATAATGGAGGCAATTTAGAATGGAGGCCATGGAGGCTATTTAGAATGATTGACATTTTACATAAAAGTGGAAAATTTGATACTGGCAAATTCCATAATTACAGAAATGAAAATTTAGAAGTGTGGACTCCCAATTAATCTCTACATCCAAAAATTTCGGTTTGTTGCACTGACTACCAAAGAGAAGCGAAAAGACACTGTACATAACACTGATGCTACTAATAAGGGAGGGAATACCACCTGAAATAAAACCTCTACCTACTGATTATTTGATTCCAATCTTTTCATCCCCCCTCCTTTTGCACTTTTCGGAATAATGTACAAGCACACATTACTAACTTAAGACCAAATAAACTGTCATATTTTGGGTCAACTATTAACTCAAAAGGAAGTGACCAGTAGACAGGATACACTGTTACTTTGGTTAACTCAGAACATAACAAAGTAACAAACATTAGCCAACCACCTACACTTATGCAGTACATATTCAATAAGCAAATAAAGTCATACATTTTTGTATCCCTTAATCAATTGAGCATACTGGTGAAGACAAGTGTGAAATATTCTATGATAAACAACATATAGATATTTCAACTGCAGCCATGATAATAGTACCTTGATTTCAAATTTCCTTTGAGATGGATCTCAGATTCTAAGCCTATGCATTTTAACCGTAGAAAAATGTCAGAGGCTGCTAAACTGAGGACATTAATCAACATTGATTTACAGCTAAAGTCTAACAGATTATTACTTTCCTTCATCTCAGGTTGGTGTGTTCCAAAGGGACAAATATACTCCTCAAAATATGTATCAAGATCAGTGTAAGGAGATCTTTCTTTTTTTTTTTTTTTCTTTGGTGAGCAGCACAATGAGAATAATCCTTACTAGCAACTTTTCGAGTTCCTCGCAGTCGTACAGAATCTGATATGATTGATAAGAAGATGGATAGTGTTTAGAAAAAAAGTGATCCACACAGCAACCATAAGCTTTGTGCTCATTGCAAAAAGGGATCTCTCGAACTAGGACAGTGAATTGATCTGGTCGATGCCTTAAGTTATGTAGCTGCTGAATCCTTTTCAACCAGATATCTTTATATTCCTGACCAAAAAATGAAGCAAGGAACCAATTGTTAAAGCCACTTGTCTAAAATTAAAAGAAAAACTTCCGAGAAAAGAAATATGACCTTAGAGTGAACATCAAACTGATCTACCTTTGAATAGAATCATACCATTCTGAACATATTCAGCAATGGGGATAGATTGAGCTTCTAAAACTGTTGTTTGATTGTATGAATGAAAAGATGAGAATATAGTACCATGCATTTACTTCAGTGTGCTGCTTTTTAATAAATTCACTATTGGACCCCCTAACTAATGCAAGAAACGATGCAGTACTTGTCCTTGATTTTTCTTTTTGTTTAGACAGTCCCTGCTTGTGTTACATCACTTCTACAAATCATGTTTAAGAATCTTACCTACATGATGCAGGGATTCCGAGAAATAACATTGAAACATCTATGACTACTCTACTCATAAAATTTCTAACTGTTACTGCAAATCTAAGGAAAAAGTCATGCTGTCCCCTAGGTGCTCTGACTGTGCATCATTTGAACGTCTAAATATGTCCCTTTCTCTTTCTTTAATTCTTGAAACTACTATGCCTTTCCAATAAGAGAAGTTTTAAAAGAACAGTGACAATCCATGATACTTCTGGATATAGAAAACAGGAAACTAATTCTTAACATCAAACTACAAATTATTCAAATTCATGTCAAACAACCAATGTGATGGTTCAAGATGGTTGAAGTATTTTCTTGATTTTTATTTGAACTTTTGGACTGTTTTGATTGGTTTTGAACAACAATTTCTTCTTTTGCAACCACTTTGAGCTTTTATTTGTCTTTTCTTCAAACTTATTTAAGGACAACAGGCTCTTTGAAGCTCAGTTAAGCTTTGACAATCCTTTTAAGGTTATGTTTTAGAGAAACATCTCCATCACATGTCAGACATGATACTTTTGGACCCTATCAGGACCATTGATTTTCTAGAAATGAACGACTTCGTTCAATATTTTAGATGATTTTTCTTGTCCTGCATCTTTTACGCAATCTTTCAAATCCAGACCAGGTGAAGACTTCCATGAACAATCTAATGCTAAATGTTCAAGTTCCTTGAGATCTACTAATCGTGAAACACTAACAGAAGTATTCTACCTCTTAGTTTGGTGATATAACGATGTAAAGGTTAAGCATTGGACTTGAAGTACAAACTTCTTTACTGAGAAAAAGCATGAAACTGACAGTCAAAGCTCGGAGTTCTTTGCCAAGAACTCACAATCTAAGATGACCAGTCACTAAATTGAGACCTTAAAAGGAAACCCAGAAGAAAAGAGGGGAAAAACTTTGTGATTCAAGTACCAATAGTAAATTAAAACAAATATGACCAAAGGCTAATTTTTTTGGTGGCTGTTAACAGCCCTCTCGAATTGAAGATTACCAGTTAAAGCATGTATAAATAAGGTTTCAGAGATCGGAAAAAGAAAGCACCAAACTTCATACAGAAAATGCTCAAATACATATATGCCCATTGCATAGACTATGGATACTCCTGTGAGTGAAGAAAATGCTCTGTTGTTCTCTTAATAGGACTATATTCTAACCATCTCTCTTCTTCTCTTAATAGAAATATATTCTAACCATTCTTTTATCTTTCTACACAGAATTTCAGCTGCCAAGCATAATTTTATCATTTAAACTATCAAACTACATAAGAAGCCATCCCCAAAACTTGCTTCCGAGGATATGATAGATTAGAGATCAAAGCTACAGAAATCCAGTAGTTGCTGTTTGGATTCAGGAAAACAATGGATCAATGAGTCATGCCAACAAGAAAAGTACATAGTTTCATTGTCAGATGCAGCCCTTCTACTTAAGCTACTTAGCCATTCATTGAGTAAAACAGTTTACAGCATGTGATGACATATATGATGGCAGTATTATTGCATGAATCCTTATAGATTTAGCTTTAGTGTCTCATGGGATAGGTGGAATGTCTATCAATAATTCCTGTTTTTAGTAAAAATGATACCAACTGCGGGGGAAAATTAACCCATCACTATGGGAACTCTAAACATAAGATACTGATTCGCTGGAGCTGCTGAGAACACTTTTGATATTACTGTGTAAAGATCAGAGCATAGTGATACCTTGTACAATAGGTATAATCCATAGCAAGAAATAAAATACAAGCAAGAAAGATGCACCCACAGCCTGCAAATAGCAAACAAATTAATGAATAATATACAACATCCAATTAAAGAAGGTTTTACCAACAAAATATTCTGATTGAAGGTTAAAAATCAATCCAAGCAAAAAGAGAATGTTGTGAACATAACAAAAGTGGTCAGAGTGTGCAAACAACACCATGGGTTTGATGGAGAAGAAATTAATAGACAATAAACAAAGAGGACTGCCATGACTATAAAAAAAAACAATGGCATAGCCACAATGATGAATCTAAACAAATACATGCAAAAAGAAAAAAAGAATTGCCTGCTTATCATCAATTTCAAGAATAGTGTCTCAAGATACAATAAAAAGGAAAGTAAGAAAACAATACAAAGGATACCACAGATATACCACTTACAAAAATTAACATCCAAGAAGAATTAAATAGAGAAGAGAATCCAATGACAAAGTTAAAAAAAAAAAAAAGTTATACAAACTCCCTTCAATTAACTGTCACTTGCATTCATGGAAAGCTATACTAATTTGACAAGTTTTTTTTCCCATTTTTTTCCTTAAACCTATTGCCAAGGATAGGAGGAGGGAGAAAAAAGAGCATTTCAGTCAGGATTCTACACCCATGGTACCAGTGTTGCCCACCAAGCACACAACATAAGGCCAAGCTCTATCTTTTACAAGTCTTGTTCTCATTATGCTCCATTGTATCTCATGTCCTCCACATACCTCTTGACAGAAAGCAAAAAGAAAACACCAACAATTTTGTGTGGATCCATAGTCAGTTTTATGAGGACCACCATGCATACAGACTTAAAGAGAGCAGCATAGGATAGCTGCTTGATCAAATTATCATTATTGCCTCAAGTGACATCTCATCACCAGTCACAAAAAAAATTCAGATTAGAAGACTACAACAGTATGGCATTATAACAATTTGTAATTGCCATTGTACGGCAACATTCCAAGTGAAATTTCTTTTCTCTGAGATCATGAGTTTATGCAGAGGAACCAATGCAGTACAATCCACAGATGCAGGACACAGTTATCTTCTTATTGGATACTGAGTTGTGGCAAAATGATCACAAAAGCAGAAGCTTTTGGTTCATATTCAACAATAGTAGTTGTTTTAGTAGTGAGTTTTTATGCTAATTTTTATTCTGGTCATATTTGAATGAAGTTAATTATCATTTCTCTCTCCACAGTTTCTAAAAGAAGTGCATAGAAGAAAATTGCCAAATGATTGCCAAGTCTGAGAACTCTTCCTTGACGAGCAAATATCCAGCTTAAAAAGAGGGTCCTCATTGTTAATTGCAGTAGAAAACCACAACAAACTTTTGGGGTATTGCTAGTAATAACATATGGAGAAAATCTAGGATTTTGAATCGTGATGACTTTGACACATGTATGATCCCCTAAAAACATCAAGTAATGAGCATATTCCTTGATCAAAGTCCAAACTAGGTGTTAGATGGTTGGCATAGCAAGCTGGCATTGCCAAGCCACATACTTCTGATAGTTGCACAAATTATCAGTAGTTCCTTAAAATGCAATGCATATATCTCTCTGACTCTCTTTCTAATAGATGTCGATACGTTCTCTCCATTATAACTCTTCCACACTTCTGAATGATTTTCCTTCTAGCCTTTTCTATTTCTCTATGACAACACATCAGAGAAAGAGAGAAAGGAAGATGAGACGACTAAATGCATTTACAATAAAAATTCTTGAATGAGACTGACATTTTAGTTTGAAGTCAAGTAAAAAGCAATCAGTACAATTATGCCACTAATACTTTATACCTAGTATATCTCATCTTTAAACCAAAGAACTCAATAAATAACTAGTATGCAAATTAACTCCAAATCTATTTCACAGAGGTACATTCAAGACACTTAAAAAAAATGCAACGGTGATAAAATGCATCAAGAGTCTGATAAACTAACTCCTAATCTGATTGACATTGAGGTATACATCAGTTACATTCACGAGACATTAAAAAAAAAAACTGCAATGGTGATTAAAATGCATCCAGAGAGTCCGATTAACTTACCTGTTAGAACCTCCTATAATATTAGATATTGTGAAAGAATTCACGGAATGAAATTGTGAAGATAGTCTGTCAGCGTCAATATAGTTAAGTGGAAGCAAAACCAATACACCAACAACACAGGAAACAGTGAAAAAATTGATCCTGAAAGTTTTAGACTACAGAAGGTCAGCTAAAGTTCATCAATTGACATCAGTTATTGGGAAAACTTTATCTCAAAGTGCACAACATCAAAGTTTCAACTAGTGAAAATAATGGCAAAATCTCATATCTCCATTGTATCCTTGATATATCACAACAAACACTAATTCAGTATTTTGTATAAAACAGGTGCAGCACAAAGACATATTATTGAGCATATTTGACTTTCATATCAATTCGCTCTCACCGAGACCAGTGAGTATGAGGTTCAAATAAATTAAATTGTTTAAGGTTATAATTAAGTTAATGACAAAACACTAGCCATAAAACAGATAAATAAAACAGGTCAAGACAGATTTTCTATAAAACAAACGAATTTAAACAGACAATAATAACCTCAGTACCGGTTTAATGTCTCACCCGAATTTAAACAGTCTAATGAAGACGAGCACGTCAAGACCACACTGCTGAAGAATCTGCCCTTCGGAAACTCGCGATGCGCGACGAACCCATTCCAGTGAGGGAAGAAATCGGGAAAAGGTAAAACGCTCGTCCAAAAAGATATGGTGATTCAGAGAAATGCGACGTGGATAGTATATTGGTGCATTTGAAGGCTGCTTTTTCAGTATGGAAAATAGTGAAAGGATGAACATGGCTACTCCTATGTTGATGCTGGCTGATGCCAGCAAATTTTCTGCTTTCATCTCTTACCACAGATGCAGGGAATGTGGAGGGGAACTGTATTGATTGCAGTTCGGTTGGAATATTGGATTGTTAAAGAATTGTTCAGTTTTGGTTATGGCAGTTAAGGGTGAAGACTGAAGAGTATGGACTGTAGCGCGTTCGGAGTCGCGAAGGAAAGAGCTTGCTGCCACCTCTGTCTGTACGTGGCGCAAATTGACTAGAAGGGGTGGCAAGAGTCAGGTTGTTCAAGGATGTAGCGGTTGATCAGAAAATTGGGACCCCCCATGATTTCAAGAATTGTGAAAGTTCCTCTTGTGAAAGAAAATGGTTTCATTTAGGTCCTTCAAGAGATGAAGTTTGGCCCCCTCGAGAATTTATCAACTCATTCAACGTTTTTCCCCCAACTGATCTCTATGTTTTGCTTCTGTCCTTGAGCATGGGGTGAACATGTTGATGTGGTTTACCTTGAATTTTTGGGATGTAGCATTGGGATTGTAGATGTAACTTTTGAAGGACCTAATTGAGAATAATCTAGATTTTTATAGAGTAAAATGAAATTTGAAAAATTGCCTACGTATGTGTTTCAGTGCTATGTACAAATACCACCACTCATGTTTCTTGTTCGGTGTCCACCAAAGAATGAGTCCACCCATCCACCATCAATGCTTGACAGACGTATTGCATCGTTCATTGCAAAAACGAGCTTTTATCAAACTCAAATGAGTTTGAATGAACTTACTTTGCGGACAATTTGATTCATTAGAAGCCCCTATTAAGAGGATTTACGAATATATGTAAATTAACAAAAGTTTTATTTCTCTACATACAAAAAACAAAAAATAAAATAGTTTTGCACAGTGACACTAAGATTATGCATGTACTATATGTGCCTACAAGAACCTATTTGGGGAAAACCTAATTACTAAAGAGTAAAATGCAATTATAAAAACACCCAATATGGATTGAAATGATTCTCAATCCATTTTAAAATTAAGAATTAAAATCCAATTCATGAGTAGAGCTGTAAACGAACCGAAACGAACCGAGTATCTCATGTTTGAGCTCTGTTCGTTAAGCGATTCGAACTCTGTTCGTGTTCGTTCGTTAACTTTCGAACTCTAAATCTGTGTTCGTGTTCGGCTCGTTAAGTAAAGTTCGTGTTCGTGTTCGTGTTCGTGTTCGGCTCGTTTAACATAAATGAGCCGTTCGCGAACACGCTCGAAAAGTTCGAATCCAGATTATTCTACGCCTTAAATATGCCACACAAATCATTAATCATCCTAAAAAATAATTAAAATACTAAATGACTAAATTCCATTATTCAATAACTGCATAACCAACATTAACATAAAAACAACAAATAAAACAAAGTAATTTGTCCTTCAAATATAAAAATTCAGCCATAAGACAAGTACAAATTTTCGGCAGCAGCCAATGGGGAAGGAAAACAAAAGTAAGGTTGGAAAGGGAAGGGGAAAGTTTTAGAATTTCTTATGAGTAACCCTAAAATTTGTCAAATGACAATTATGTCCTTGTTCGCGAACGCTCGTTAAAATTCGCGAACATGTTCGTGTTCGTTCGATTATTAAACGAACAGAAAAATTCGTTCGTGTTCGTTCGTTTAAGGCTTTCGAACGAGCCTTTAACGAACACGAACGAGTCGAAACGAACCGAGCTAACGAACAGCTCGGTTCGTTTAACAGCTCTATAATCATGAGTTTTTCAAGTCAAAAAGTTGAAATATAGTTGTGCATTTTTGCTGTCGAAAGTTAAAACAGCGGATTGATTAGTCAAAGATACTTTTGTCATATCTCATTCTATGAACATCCAAATGAGATGATTCTTAATGCATCGGAAATCTAACTCAAACAGCTACAGGAAAGCATAGCATTTTCAAGAAATACCTTTTGATGATTTCAAAACACAAACTTGCATTAGTTTTAGCAACTCATTTGGAACTTGAATTCATCTATAAATAGATGCCTTGGAGAGCTTATTTGCTTAACTTTGGAATCTAGATAAACTATACAAAATGTAGTCTTTCACTGGAGCTTCCTAGTTCTATAGTGTAATACAACTTGGTGTCCTTAGTTTCATCCAATCCTTGTATGTAATTAGACATAAATGGTTATAATATAAGTTTGGTTCTTGTTTTCTTAATTTTTATGTTTTGCTAGTTTGTAAACCCAGGGAGTGGATGAACTTCTATGATTTTTAAGTGAAGTTTTCATGATTATTTGAGCTTATTTCTTGAGCATATTATTTAGAACTTTTGCTTCTAAAATCATGATTAATTTGGAACCATTGGTTGTGATTATCTAAAGGTGTTGTTTTATCAATAACCATTGTGATTCAATACTAGTTCATGGATGTGTTAAACCTAGGGAGTTAACTCACTATTATAGGGTTATACCTTTATAGTTTTGGTGGCTTGTTTTATATAATTTCGTAGAATGTAATGAATCTATAGCTATTTTCATATCATGTTAGTAGGTGTGGAATAGTTATACATATGATTGGTACATCGGCGAAAGCGTGTATCACATATATTAAAAAATTATGTCATAACTAACTAAGATAATAAACTCATTTAACTGGCTATTTCATTTGTATGAGTAGATAGGAATTCCATAACCCTAAATACATTTTCTTGTCATTGTATTACTTTTATCACATATTAGTAGTGTAGACTTACTTGCTCATTTGTGGTAGTCTAAATAACAAAGGAGTTCAAAAAACCATCGATAGTTGACAATTTCCCTTTGGAATCGACACTTAATATCCTCAATACTCAATAAACGATATATATACTTGCAGAAAATGAGGTAATTAGGTTATTAAAATTTAGTTCATGATAGAATCTCGTCAAGTTTTTGGCGCCATATTAGGGATCAAACCCGAGTCACTCACATGACAGGCGGGAATGCTCACCACAATACTACAGCGACTACCCTTAAGATCCTGGGTTACTTAACACTTCACATTCTCTTTAATAGTTTACAAATGTCGACTATCCTAAAGGTTTGTTTATAAAGAGCCTTTTAATTTTTTGTTCTTCATTTTCTTTATTCCTCAAGAACCCACACCAACACACACCACACTTCATTAAATCTCCATTTTCAATTATTTTTCTTGCTTTAAATCACCATACAAACACCTCAAGCATCACTTAAAACAATTTTTGCCAATTAAATGATCCAAAAACTCTTCAACTTTTGGATTGAATCTCTTGAGCATAGGACTCTTGAACCATTTTGAAGTCTAAAAACTAAAATTTGGATCGATTAAATTAGTGAATTGTTAAATACTAAATTTGGTTATCAAACACATCTGAACATCTTAAGATTTGAACCCATTAAGTTTAAGTGTTAAATTGGATTATTAAACAAGACTAAGTCATATTTGACTATTCCATGTGTCCACGTGATATTTTGATCCACGTATAAGTTTCAATTAATCACATTTCTTGCTTGGTATCGGATCGACGAACCCTACAAGTGCATAGAGTCTATCATAGAAATAAAATTTCCTGGAGTATTCCAGGAGTCGAACCCAGAGAGACAAATTAATTTCCTACTTTAATTATTCCAACAATTTGCAAAAGTTAAATTTCACAGATTTGAATCCAGAGGAAAAATAAATGAATAATCCATTTAGAAGAGTAGTTGAGAAAACAAATAGATGAGGGACTAGGGTTTTAGGTTTTAATCTATAATTAGCATTAATTTTTTTGCTAATTTCTTGACAAGCTATAAATGCATCATACAATGGTATATTAGATTATCTCTCGATAAATCTAATGTATGTCTAATTAAATCTTACATGTCTCCCAAAATTGCAAATATTTAATTAAATCCTGTAAGAACTTAGGTGATATAATTGCATCATACAAATTTCAACCTACTCTCATGATTAGGTTAAGCAAATTTATCTATCTAATGCATAGTTGCATCTCACTTCTCCATCCAATACAAATCCAAAGATCATGTTCATGTTGATCAGGTATAAACAAGTAATTAAAGTCAAGATAGACAAATCATAGTAGAATTTAATTGGAGAAACTAATCAAAATTCATTCATAAAAACCCTAACCCCAGAATAAATTTAGTTTAAAATGATTGAAAATTAAAACCACGAATTCAAAGAGTTGATACAAAGATAAGAATTAGAGTAAGAAAACTTCTCAGTTGCTCACTCTAATCCTCTCCTTGCATGCTCATTGATTTGTTTAGGTTCAATCTTGATTTCTCAAGAAAGAGTTATGAAGATCTGTTAAACTAAGTTAGACTACTAGTATTTCTAACCCCCTAAAACATCTAAGCATCTCCTATTTATAGCTAGTAAAAATCATAAGTGAATTCCAATTGGAATAGGTTTCTTGTAACTGAACAAAGATGCGTGTGACAGGAATTGGATGAAGTCTGGCAAAAAGTCCAATGCAATATCCAATGTCGGACTTTAGTGAACTGCCGCTTCTTGCATTTGGCGAAATTACATCTGATGAAACATCCAGTGCCAAGTTCAGTGCCGAACTTCAGTTTGTTTTCCGCATCTTCGCTCACTTGTGCTTCCATTCCTCGACTTCCACAATTTTTCTTGTAAGACCCAAAATATACTCAAATGAGACAATTCTCCAGTCAATTAAAGCATATCATAAATAATTTGACATTTAACACATATAAAACACTCTAATTTATGTCCTATCAGTATCTACTAGAAAATGAGTCAATAATTATCGGTACTTGGTTGATAGATAAGGGGTGAGTCAATAATTGTCACCCTTGTTATTATGCTACCTTGGTTGATAGAAATATAACAACTACATATCAAGTTTATGCTAACGCCCTATAGGTTTTGCGTGCTACCAATTTGATATAGAGGCACCGAATAGAAGACTCGAAAATGCTTAACTCAATTTCAAGTTTGGAAATGCCATTCAACAATTGCAAACGGCTTCTAGAATGGGTTGTTCCAATGCTTCAAGTCAAGAAGTAGGCTTACAAAAAATTCAAATGGAAGTTCATCTTGAGTAGAACTACCCAACAAGTTATTAGAGAAGCATATCGCTTTTTGTATTAAATTGGGTATGCAAAGGCGTTTTGGAAAAGTCATTTTCGAGGAGACATGGATTGTATCTTTACATGATTCATATCAGGTGCTCCAAAAAAGGTGCAAATTATTTCCATGGCATGGAAGAGACCTCCGCTGTACGAGAGGAGACTTGTTTTCACTTTCTACAAAGAATTTGGCGAGTATGGTGTTACAAGCAAAAGATTTAGCATTATTGACTAAATTTCAAATGTGTGCACCACAAAATTTACAAAGTGTTCTGGCAGTAGTGGATTCTATTAGTCTTATGCATATGGTACATTCAAGAGTAGTTGAAAAATGACCACATTCTATAATAAACTCAAGCAAAATAAGGCGTTGATTCAACTTTTTGACACATCACTTTTAATATTTATGGAGAGGCAAATTATGTGGTAGATAAGTTGGAATACTTGCATTTACAAATTGAATTTGTATTTTATCATATTATTTAGCTTCCGGATTTAGTTCGTGCATATTTGCAATTAGACAGCAGAGGTTTCCTTTTGTTCATTTTTGCATTGTAAGAGAATAGTAAATCTTTTATAAAATTTTATTTGTTCTTCGAGTTTAGGTTCCCACCGACTCCTCTTCATCTTCCTTCTCCCCCTACCACACTAACTTCCAATCTCTCCCAACATTATCAACCGTTCCCAACTCTCTCTTTCTCCACACCCTCCTCACACTTTATTCCTTTCCTCCCACCCTCTTTCCCAATTCATCCCACCCATTTTTTTTCTCCACTCTTCTCTATACAATTCCACACCCATATTATCTCTTCTTCTTTTAGCCTGAGCTCCTTCTCCCACAACCTTCCATCCCATTTCTTCCCTTTCTTTGCTTATTTAACCTATACTATCTTTCACTCCCCAACTTCTCCTTTCTTTCTCCATTTTTTCCCTCATAGACCACCTCTCCATTTTTTTGCCCTTTTCCTCATCCACCATCTCTCTTTCTCCCTTGTATTCCTGACCTCCCGGCCTTTCTCCACTCTCTTTTACTCAATCCTTATTCCTATCCTCCCAGCCTTCCTCCACTCTCTTTTACTCAATCCTTATTCCTATTCTCCCACTCTCTTTCCACATTAACTCCCATCCCCTCCTTTCTACTTTTTTACCTAACCCTCCCAAGCCATCCACATTCACCGTTGCCTCTGCCAACCTCCTCCCTTCACACCCAAAAAACTCCTAACCTGCTAGCCATCCTCCTTCACTATTAACCCTTTCACTCCCCAACTTCCCATTTTCTTTCTCTATTCCCTCTCAATTATTTTCCTACTAAACCTACACTTTTCCGCCATTTCCACTCTCCAATTTCCCCTTTCTTTCTCTTTTTTTTTTTATTTTCCCTATCCACTCCCTTTTTCTTCCCCTTCGAACCTTCAGCCTATCTCTACTCTCTCCGTTTCATCGCTCATTCCTGCCATTGTAATCTCTTTCCCATAGCCACTTTTCACTCCTACCTCTTCGTTGGTACCACTTTACCAACATTTCCAAGCCATCCACCTTTACCATTGTCCTCGTCAACCTCTTTACGCCCTCCACTACAACATGCATCTACCTTCACTACTAACCCCCGTTACCTACCTTTCCTTACTATCAACGCAATCCCCATCTTTCTCCACCTTCATTGCTACCCTCCCAACCCCATCCCAACCCTTTTACCTAACCCGCCCAAACTATTTACCTTTTACCAACATCCCTGCCAACCACTTTTTCCCTTCTAACCTCCCAACCTTCCATTCTCCCTGCCCCTAACACCACCCAACCCCTTCTTTTCCCCAACCTGTCCTCCCCACTACCCTTCCCACATAACAACCCCACCGCCACTTTTTCTCCCTTTTATTAGGTCTCCTAACCAGCCATCTTTAAAACTATTCCCCTTCCTAACCTCCATCACCTTCTTTCTCACCCTTTACACAACCATCAACCATCACTGCTGTCTTTGCCCTCTCATCTCTCTTCCTTTCTATTTCAACCAACTACTCCCATTTTAATAATGCCCCAAGTTCTTTTCCTTTTTCTTCCTATTACTGTCCAACACCCTTATTCCCTCAACCCATCATTCTTCCCTTTAACTTCCTCTTATCTCACCCCCCACCTCCTAACCTTTCCTTCCCTCTAGTACTGTTCAACCCTCTCTTGCCTCCCCAACCCTCATTCCTACAATCCCAACCCCACTCCGCTCCTCCCAACTATATTCTCCCTCAATGCCTTCCTAGCCTTCTAACCATCCTACTTTTCCCTCCCCTATCACTTTCCCCTTATCGCCCCTTCCTCCCCATTACCGTCCAACACCTACCCCATCACCCTTACTTCTCACTCCTTTCAAGCCCTCTCAACCATCCTCCATTAATGCTCTTGCACCCTCATCTCTCCCTCTTTTAACCTCTGGGCCATCTCTTATTCACTAATGCCCATGCCATTTTCCTTATCCCTTTGTCGTCATCCTCTACCCTTCCTACCATCTCACTTCCTCCTTTACCTTTACCACCACCCTTGCCACCCTTCTCTCCCCCGCTTCTAAAATACCCAATCCTCCTTCCCCTTCATCACTATCCACTCCATCTTCCCTCTGCCCTCTATAATCGTCAGACACCCTCATTACCCCTACTTGTCCTCCTTTTTTTACTCTATCCCTATCTCATCCTCTTCCCTCGCCCCTTCTCCCATTACTTTTCAACCTTCAAGCCTCTTTTCTCCCAACCTGATGAGATCGATCATCCAACTTTGCAAGTTGAGCAAGTCAAGGTTCCACTAGATTCAATGACAGTGGAATTTAGGCTGAGAACATAGCAACATTGCTTATATATTGTAGACACCAAATTTTCGAATTAATTTTGTATGTTTGGTTTTAGTGATAATTGGTTGATTTTTGTTTAGACGGTTTGCATTTTAGTTCATTTTCGTTTGTCTAGCTTTTTTAGGTTTTATTTTTATTCCCTTTTTAGTTTTTAGTTGTTTTGTAGTTTTTAATTTATAAGTTTTAGCGTAGATTTTTTTTAGAAAAAGGAAAAAGAGAGAAAAATGAAAATAAACAGAAAAGGAAAAAAAAACAGAAAAAGGGGGAAAAGAAAAGGGAAAAATGGTTTAATGTATATTGGCCTATGTTTGAAAAAAAGAAGAAAAAAAAAGAAAAAAAGGAAAATTGTTGCCGCAGCATCAAAGCTGCGGACTTGCGCCGTTTGCAAAAAAAATCTGGGACGGCTCCTGAAGCTGCAAAATACAGAAAAAGGACAGAGGTTCTTAGGGTTGAACTGGGATATAAAAGAAAAAGAGAAAGCCAGCCGCAAAGGAGAGATTTTTTTGGAGAAGAGAGGGACGGAAAGAAATAGAAAAAAGAAACGGCGGAGGAAAAAGAAGAACACAAAAAAGGGGGCAGCCGTAAAAAATTTTTGAGGGAAGAACCAGAAAAGCTGTGAAAAGAGGGGAGAGAGCTAAGGACTAAGAGAGAAAAAAAGAAAGCTTGGAGTCTTGGAAAGAGTGACGGAAACGGAAGAACGGCAAAAGAAAGGGAGACCAGAAAATTTCCAGATTCTTGGCGTAAATTCCATCAAAATCAGTCCTTTCGATTCATCTTCATAGCACGGTTTTCATATATTTGGTGTTAAGGATTCAAGGTAACTCTTCCTCTCCACCTTTCCGTACTTACAATGCTCAGTTTTTCATCCGATGTTGATGTTGATTTTGGCTTCACAGTTTTGATTTCTTCTGTGTCCTTGGGTATTTGCTTTTTCCTACGTTATTGGTACAGATCTTAGCTTTATTTCCTTGCATTTGGGTTTTGTGTTTAACATGGATCATTGATACTCTTTCTGTGTAGAAATCACTTCACGTTTTCTCGTATTTAGTAACACATCCTTGGGTAAAAGTTTCATGAGCAAAATCTGTTTTTCTTTTCCCTTTTTGCAAACTGTTTCTTCAACTCAGATTTCCGTGGGTTTGGTTGCTTGGCATTGAAACCTGCTTTTGTGGGTATAGAAATCTTTCTATGGGACATGATGAATCCATGAAACTTGTTTTCAATATTGAAGGTTGATCTTTGTTTGTTTGAATAAGCAAATTAAAAAAAAAATGAAAAATTTCTGAGCAGATTCTGTTTGAGGCTTCCTCAAAGCCATTTCGTAGTATCATTTTGAAAGCCTTTAGAATGTTGTTGTCTTGGTACTTTGTTCTTAATACTTAGTTGTCGTCTTGGTCAGCCTTTTTAGAGTGTTTTTGAAAGCTTTGAATTAGGATGGGGCAGTAAATGATTATCTCATCTTGTTCTATTGCTGAATTTCGATTGAGGGAAAAGGGTAGTGAATCCGTATGTTTGTTTTATTGTATGTTATGCTCCAGGAGCTTATGGACTCCTCCCTCTCTCCTTTGTCCCAAGTTTTGTGCTGGCGTTATGTTTAGGATCTGCTTTGAGTCCTTTTATGTCTTTACATTAGAGCTCAAATTAGCTAAGAGCCCCCTCAATCATCATGCGGCTATGCTAACAGTTTTTCTTTCTTGTCTTCTGCATTTGGGTTGCTGGAATTTGTTTAAGTTTGCTTTAATCGTCTGAGATGTCATAAGAATGTTTGGGAGCTTAACATTAGAGACCATATCATTTGTTGGATTGGTAGTGACCGAAAGAAAGATCTCGCTGCAATTTTCCAGTTTAGACGTGAGCTTTCATAATTGTTCCCTTGCTGCACTTTCATTTAGCCGTGGTTTCCTTTGGTCATTCCTTTGCTGCACTTTTCATCTAGCCATGAGTTGCACATCTTAGTTCCTTAGCCGCACTTTTCATCTAGCCATGAGTTGCACATCTTAGTTCCTTAGCTGCACTTTTCATTTAGCCGTGAGTTATCATTTTGTTTCCTTCGCTGCATTTTTCATAAACCCATAAGCTTGATGAGCTTTATATGTGCGAAGTTCATGTGAATGGAGTTGCGACATAGCAACAGAAATTTTCGTCGTAGATGGTTTTCTTTCTTTTGCTGCAGTTCATCTTCATAATTTGCTGTTTTCTTAGCTTTTTCGCAACAATACATAAGCTGGTTTGCTCATTTCTTTTCGCTAGCTGAATTAGGTGTAGAAAGGGGTGGTGTTTGATTGGTTTTGAAGTTGTATGCTCGGCTCTAAACATTGTGAACCCATTTTTAAACATTGCTGGATTTTTGATGAGATTAGAAATGTTGAATCTTCTTGGCATAAAATTTCCTAGCACTTGCATGTTCGTTCCTGATGTGTTTTGGTTTGTTTAGGGGATCAAGTTGGGAGTTATGTTGTTTGACTCAAAGTGGGGATGTTGCTAGATAAAATTTGTCCAAGCTTGGCGTTAGTTTTGCCAAAATCTGTTTGAAAAAAAAATGAAAATGCACCAATCTTTGAGTGGGTTTTTGTAACAAAAGTGCAGCAGCTTTTTGGTTTTGTAAACTTGCAAGAAATTACTTTGATTAAGTATTGTTTAAGCATGCTTTAATTAGAGTTAATTTAACGCTTTGTTAGCTAAAGATTCATAGATGAATTTGTGGATAAGCTAGCTTAGCCTACCAAGATTTTCTTGTTGCTGCCGAAACTTCCTTGTTGTTTTGCCGAAAGTTTCTTGTTTGTTGCAGAAAATTTTGGTCCTCACGTATGCATGCATGTCAATATTTCTGAATTTAGCACTTTGTCCCCCCAAGTCCCTTCTCATTTTACTATGGCCCAAATAATGGAAAATGGTAATCGAATTGATCCTTCAAATTTCTTTTCCATTTCAATTGGGATTCTCATTTAGTGAATGTGGACTTGTTTGATTATTTGAAGGGCTCCAATGGTTCAATTTCATATCAATTAGTGGTTCTTTGACTTTTGTTTTTGTGCTATTTGGTTTACTATTAAATTGGTGCATTGATCATTTGTTTAATGGTTTTAGCCCAATTTAGAACCTTTTCCATTTACTAGCTTCACAAGCGGGGGAAGGTATAACTTTCTTTTATCCTCTTTACTTCTCTCTTACGTGCTCCTACGTGTTACGTGAATATGCATGTCTACTTTGTTTTCTTAATTCGTTGCATTTATTTCATTTACTTTTACTTTTATTTAAATTATTCATTATGGGATATGTGTACACCTCTTGGCTTGTAATAGATAGGGCATAGCAAGTAATTTGGTCCATTTTCCCTTTCCCTTTTGTTTTAGTTAGCAAATGTAATGGTTGCATGCCTATGTGTTATATGTTAAATGCTTTATTAGGATTTTGCATCTAGTCAAGCATGCTAAGTGTTATGTGCTACGTGTTTATAAGTGATTCGCATGTCTACTCGCTTTTTGTAGTATAGATGAATGGAATGGATGAATGTACGTCACCACACTAGTCCAACGCTAGTTGTGGCTTCTTTTATCGTTTCCACTAGTCCAACGCTAGTCGGAATTCATAGAATGGGCTAGTCCAATGCTAGACCCAATAGGTTCTTTTTTTCCCTTTTTCATTAAGTGCATGATCACCACATATCACGCATTTTTCCTTAGTTTATCACTTGGTATGTTCCTCAAACCCCTTCCCCTTCACTTTAGGACTTGCATCTCATGCTAGTTAGGGTTCATTTGCGTGAAAATCCCCTCTTGATAAGGGAAACGAGCGAGTGTGGCTACTCGATAGCCTTAGCACGCTAGTTTTACCTTCTAATCCGAGGGAAAATCAAAGTCGAAAATTAGGCGTCATCCCCGTACCCAATTTGTTGCATTCCCTTAGGGACATACTTTCATTTTTTCTCACTTCCATGCTCTTTTAATCACTTTTTCTTTCCACATTTCTCAATCCATATTTTTCACTATGTTTTACTCATCTTACTCCACAAGTAGAATTCAAGTTTCATATATATTTATAATCCTATCTTCATTCATTTGCACACACTAATACTTTGATTTTTCATCCAAATTCACACGTGCACTTTCCTTACATACTCACACACTAATACTTTGATTTTTCATTCAAATTCACACGTGCACTTTCTTTACACATGCGCACACAAACACTTTATTTTTTTTACACCATTTCATACATGAATCTTTTCATACACTTGCACACTTGCACTTGAGTCACCATTTGCATCAAATCGACCTCTATGAGGTTTTCCTTTATTGGCCGCCACAATTCATGTGGTTTGGGACCAAAAACCTCACGAGAGACATCGTAGAATTTAAGATTGCATTTTTTCGTTTTTGCATTCATATAGGCATAATCCAACATGCAATACATACCCTGGGTAGAAAGTCAGGAAAGTTAGGGTTAAGTTACGCAACTAGCTTTGGCTAGGTCAAAGGGGTGCCTTGGAGTCTATCCTTGCCTTCCCCTTTGTCAAACGTGACTCCCGAACCTTTTTCTTTGTTTTACGTAGACTAGGAGTCGTTTTAAAAAGGGTTTATTATTACTTAATTCATTTTTAGGTGACTTGGTACACCTTAAATCATTACCAAGTGGCGACTCCAAACTTTTCATTTCAAAACCCTTTTTAAAACTATTTTTTGGGTCAAATCGTCGCTTTCCAAAGTCCCATTGAGACCCATGTCTTTTCAACTCACAAAAATCATTTTCCAATCAAAATTGAAACAATACATCTTTCTCAAACGATTTATTTTTCTTATCAAAAAATGGGGCGCGACATATATAGTTAACAAAAACAAAGTCAAATGTAATACTAAGTCAATGTGCAAGCATAATTTCACTCAATTACAAAGTTAAATATAATGCTTAGTGATAAAATATAACTTTCATCCTTTTCTCAGAAATTTTTTCTATAAATTAAATTAGAAATGTATTTTGTTGTACTGTTAATTGCTGGGTTGAATATTTTTGGTGTGTATTGGGGTTATTTAACTAGTTACTTTAAATTGTACTAATAAACTCATGATTAGATTCTTAGAGACTCTTACGCTAAACCAAAGCTCTTAGACATACGTAGGTTGGGGCCTCACAAATTAGTGGTGTCAAAGTTTAAGGTTAGGCTATGATAAACCAAAGCTGCTATTTAGCACTTGTTTTATTAAGTTTTTGACTTTGAAGTTGTAAATGGTGATTTAGATCATGGATCGTGAGGAGCATCCCGCTGCTATTCGCTTTGGTCATCCCTATGTTGGACAGTTGAAGATAACCTATGCCCCACCTATGTATAGGGGTGGAGCGCATGAAAGTAGATGCATTTGTCAGCCGCTCATGCCCTGATCACATTGTGATTGAGGCAATATCTAAAAGGAACCAGATATATAGAGAGAGAGGAATGTTATCTACCAGCAGATTGAAGCAGCAAATGAGAAAATTGCTGCACTCGAGGTTCGAGAGAGGCAGTTGAAGCAAGAGGTTACTTGAGAGTGTAATCTCCATATTGATGAGTACATGCGTAGGTGTCTTTGGCAGGAGAGGTTTAGGAGACTAAGAGCTGCTCGGAGAACTAGGCTTGTTTCCATTCGCGAGGCTGTATCAGAGACTTATGGTTGTGCTACCGTTCTAGATGATATTAGCGAGAGTAAGAATGGACTTAGTGACAGGGAGTCTTAGGCAAATGCAGATATATGGGATGCATCATTCTTGTGCCATATTTGCATGATTTTCTGCTTATGAAATTACAAGCAAAGTAATGTGCAGATATATGTGCTTTAACTAATCCAATAACTCATCACTTAGGAGAAATTCTACTTGACTCCAAGTTTCAAATAGCCTGAAACGAATCAAGGTAAAGTTACTGCTGATTTCCAGTTTCCTCTTTTGAAGAGATTATTTCCTCATCTACAATCTAACCACATAATCTCAGTGCATTCTTGCTGTCGACTGTGGCTTGCCTTTGAGATTGCAGCCGAGGAAAGAATCTTATAGTGATTTCTTATAGTCCAAGTACTAAACTTTCTCCCTCCTTGGGAAATGTGCCAATCTCCCTTCTTGGGAGGTTGCTGAAGCGTCTTTGTCTGAAAACAGAGGAACAACCTAAGCACTAAAAACAACCATCTTGAAGACATCAAACCTTCCACTTTAGCATTAAAAGGTTTTCCAACATTCTTAAGTTTAGCATTAATCCATTACCGACAAGATCTCAGTCTTAGTTCTGATTGGTGAAGCCAGAGAAGAAGCAAAGTGAAGGTACTACAATGCTATCTCTGTCGGAAACATTACTCCAAGCAAAGATAGGTAACTTTAAAGCTTTAAACACAAGGATCCTTTCAGGTTCTGCATGTCTTCTTGAGGGGAAGCTGATTGTTTCTTTTTCTTGCCTTTTAGTTTTCAGATTATCTCTTTCATGTGTTTATAAAAAAAAGAGAGGAATATCTGAAAATAGAAAATGTTTTAAAAAAATAATTTTATATAAAAAAAAGAAGGATAGTTCCAGTCTTGTTGTTTCTTCATAGCAAAAAGATGGCGCTTGCTCTTTTTCTGGGGGTTTGTACTAATGCAGTAAGGTTGTCTTTTGGCAAGTGTTTGAGGTCTTATATACCTGACTTCTTACCCTCAGTGCAGCACAAAAATTGGTGCGTTTGAATGTAGAGGTTTACCTCTGGGGTCAGCCAACAAACGCTTCTGTTCTTTGTTATGGACTGGTTTGGATCTGTGATATTTCCTCTTAGAAAACCAGTAGGAGCTCTATGGCGGAGGAAATAACTGAAATACTGCAAAGATTTGTACTTTCCACCAAAGAAAGGGGTGAAACAGAGCTTGACTTGGGAGATGTAGCACCAAGCGTGAAGGAATGCAAAGAAAGTCTGGTTGGGAAGATAATGGTTGAGAAAATCATAAACTTTGTGGGTGTGAAAAACTTCGTTACACTAGCATGGGGCTACCCTAACGGTCTAAGGATAGTGGAGGTAGGAGTCAACATATTCCAGTTCTTAATACCCAGTGAGAAGGATAAAGAAAGAATTTATAAGGGAGGTCCATGGATTATTCATAGCTAGATATTAGTTGTTAGACCATGGTTTGAAGGATTCGAAGAGGAGGGAGCTGATTTTAGCATAGCTCAATTATGGATTCAAGTGTGGAATCTCCCTATGCACTGAATATCCAAGAAGGTAGGAAAAAAGATAGCATTAGTGTTTCATGAAACGAGGGAAGTGATTATACCTCAAGGAGGAGGAAAGGATGAGAGACACATAAAAATGCTAGTGATGGCTGACATTTCACAACCTCTCATGAGAGGTACCATGGTGAAAATGGAAGGAAATGTGAAATGGTTAAGTTTCAAATATGAGAGGGGACCTGACTTCTGTTATACATGTGGCAAAATAGGACATAATGAAAGGAACTGCTCAGATAGCACATTCGGGGGGAAAGGCCAGCAGGATAATCAATTCGGGCTATGGCTGAGGGCAGGAGGTGGAAAACTGTCGCCTCATAAGGAAAGGAGGGGGAGGCAGCCTGCTAATATATCCCCAAACAAGCAAAGGTGGGGCTTTAAAGATGGCGAGCTGGTCCCAAAAACAAATGGAAGGGAGTTGGTGGAGAGGGGTCAATCAAGTGAGTATGAGAATACAAGGAAGGAATGTCGACAAATTGTGGGTGACAGGCAGAGAGATGCCATAGTGACACCTAAGGAACAAGAAAATATGAAGGAGAGGGAGGAGGCGATGGATAACAGAGATGGGAAAGAGGAACAGGAGCAGGAAAAGCCTGAAAGAAAACTGTGTGGAGGACAGTTAAATATAGTGTTGGAAAAGGCTGTGAAGCAATCCTCAAAGGAACTAGAAACTGGGTGCATGCAAGTGGAAGATCAGCTAGATGTGTTAGAGGAAAGGAGCAACCAGAAAACAAATACAAGAACGAGAAAACAGCTAAAAACTCCAGTGATAAAGAGAAAATCCCTGAGAGATGTTCAGAATAACAGGATAAGCAAAGCGACTACGGGGAAGAGAAAATTTCAACTAACAAATGAAGATATGGTGGATGTTGAAGAGACTGAAACAGTTGGAAAAAAAGGGAGAAAGGGGACGGATCAAGAAAGCTGTGTAAGTCAATCAGAAGGGGTGGTGGCCAGCCTAACTTGGCTACCCATGGATAAATGAAAGCATTGGTGTGAAATTGCCAAGGTGCTTCCAGTTGAGGGAGGCTTGCAACCTCCTCTCCCTACAAATGGTCTTCTTGTGTGAGATCAAAAACAGACAACAGTTCATGGTAAAGGTTAGAAGATAATTGAGGTTTGATGAATGTGTAGTGGTGGAGTCTATGAATAAGTCAGGCGGTATGACAATAATGTGGAACTATGATGTGAAGGTTTCGAAGGTCAAAACTACTGCTTTCACTATGAAAATCCACATAATGGATACAGACAAGAATGTGGATTGGTGGTTCATAGACATATATGCGAGTACTGATGATCAGATTAGGAGGAAGCAGTGGAAAGTTGTAGAACGAAGGAAGGTTGTAGGGGGTCCTAGGTGGATGATTACAGATGATTTCAATGACATTACATCAAATGAGAAGAAATGGGTGATAGGAAGAGAGAGGAAGGAACCTTTAAAGACTTTAGGAACTTCATTGAACAAAATGGACTCATTGATATTGGATTTGAAGGTAACCCCTAGACATGGAATAACCATTAGACTCAAGAAGGTGAAATTAAACAAAGGCTTGATAGAGGTTTGGGAAGTAATGATTGAAGCCTAATTTTTGACAGAACATTAGTTAAACACATAGATAATTTTGGATCAGACCATAATATGATGCTTATAGATTCCAACCCTCTCAAGGAGAAGAGAAAGATATTTGATAAAAGATGACTGACAAAAGAGGGACTGGAACAAGTGATAAAGCAGGCGTGGGAGGAGGAGCAAACAGGTCCTAATATGTACAAAGTGCATAAGAAAGTAGCTAACTGCAGTTGGCTCTACTGAAATGGAAAAATAACTTCCAAGGAAATGCTAGGAAGAAGATTGACAATCTGAAAAAACTACTGGAAGAGCTCAAAGTTAGTGAGTGTGATGACAAAAAGGGGAAGAAACAAGGATCTCAGAAGACAATTAAAGAAGGCGTATGATGAAGAGGAACTGTTTTGGAGCCAAAAATCTAGAGTGCAGTGGCTTAAGAAGGGGGATAAAAATACTCATTTTTTCCACCCCAATATGAAAGGTAGGAGAAAGAGCAACAAAATGCAAAGGCTACAAAGAGAGGATAGTACATGGACTACATCAGAAGAGGAAATTAGAGAAGAAGTTGTGAAGCAATTCAAGAAACTTTTTAGTAGCAAGGGAATGACTCAAACGGATATGGTTCTGGAGGGAATATCACAGAAAATATCAGACCACATGAATTCACAACTAACCCAACCAGTCAAGGAGAAAGAAATTAAAGATGCACTTTTCTCCATGAACCCAACCAAAGCCCCTGGACCTGATGGCATGACACCAATTTTCTTTCAGAAATTTTGGCACATTCTTAAAAATGATATCATAAAAGCCACCAAAAGTTTCTTTCATTCTGGCCATATGCTGAAAGCTATGAATCACACCAACCTATCCCTCATCCCCAAGGTTGAGAACCCCACTGAGGTTAAGCAATTCAGGCCTATAAGTCTGTGTAATGTGCTTTATAAAATCATTTCCAAAATTTTATCAAATAGATTGAAAAAAGTTTTGGAAAACTGCATTAGCAAAAACCAGGCTGCCTTTGTACCTGGAAGACAGATTTTGGATAATGTGATAATCTCTCATGAGTACTTGCACTACCTCAAAAATAAAAGGGAAGGATGTGAGAACCCGTAAATTTTCTTATTTTCTAGGCTTTATTTTATTTATTTGCACGCCTTTTATGCATTTTCTTTATTAGGAAAATTGTCTAGATAATTTTTATGAGCAAATAGGGGTTTTAAGTTATTTTTCTAGTATCGGTTAGTTTTAAGAAATTAAGAGCGTATGTCGGACGTGGGACCCACTAGTGCGGAAAGTTCGGTGAAATTCGGCCAATTAGGTTAAGTTTGGTATACAGGGTTTATTTTACAAGGTTTTAAGAGATAATTAGAGATTACTTAGTTGGATTAATCTTGGAGAGACAAAGGGATAGCTATAAACCAAAAGGTGACAAGTGTTACCATCCAATTCACTCTTGGACTTTGACCTAACTTTTAGCTTTACTAAAAACCAATTTTTGACCCAATTTTCTTCCATTTTTTCTTGTCTTGGCCGACCCATTTGAGGAGCAAAACAAGAGAGGAAATTTCTTCATTTTCTAGCCTCAATTCTTGCTCAAATCTTGAGTTTCAACCACCCAAATCACAAACTACACCATACAAATGCCTAACTAGGAAGCTTAAACGTTTTGGTGGAGTTGTTTTGGAGGAGGAAAGTCTAAACTACCATTTTTGTCTTGAGTTTCCAAGGTATTTTGCCAAGAACTTCCTCTTACTTCAATTAATTGGTGATTAGTGGTTTTTAGTTGTTTTAGATGTTGTTTTGTGGAAGATTGGCACTTGAATGCATGAATTTCAGATTAGGGTTTCTAGTTTCCTCAATTCTGCCCATTTCTGTTTGAGTATGTTATAGACCGAATTAGTCTTGGGTTAAAACATCAAAGTTGTAGAGAATGATGTTTTATAGCAGCCTGCAAAATTTCAACTCAATCGGAGCATCGTAGCTTGTGAAAAGACCGAAATACCCCTACTGCCCTGTTTCTACCCGAACATGCTAATCAGCTTTTGTGATTGGCTGTTTTGACCAGGAATATTACTGATTTGGTTGTCAATGTCTTCTTAAGACTTATATCCTTGTATCGTAGCTTTCAAATTGCTTTAGAATCACTTGAATTGGAGTTGTATATTCTGAGATATGACTGAAGGAGTTAGGACTGCCACAATGAACTTCGAACTGGAAAATCTGGAGTTGTTTTGGTAAATTTGACCTAGATACATTGCAAACTGAACTGAGTGACCTTCTTCAACCTTGTAGCCCCCTGTCTTAGCTTTGAAATGGTATAAGTTTCACCTCAATCCGATAAGCGTAGCCTCGGATGTGCCCATTCCGTAAAAATCCGTCAAAACTGTCTTTTGTAAACTTCGTTTCTGCACTTGTTGTTAGCTTAATTTTTGTCCTTGTATTGTCTTGAGAATATTGAGTGACTGTTTATGTTGTGTGTAATGTTGGGATTGATTGAGGAAAACAATGAAGCCATGAATGGTTGGAAAATAGATAAATACAAAGGACGTACTGCCCAAATTTTCGCTCGAGAACTAATTTTCTATTTGAACTTGTATATTTTCGTTTGGCAAATACTATGACTATTTTTCCATCTTAAAACATGGTCCTTCTTCAATTGGAAACTCCAAATGTTTACTTACTCTTACCAAATAAAGAGAAGTGGTTTAGGGTTTTCTTAGGCACTTTGTCCTCCTTTTACATTAATTTCATTAAGACCTTTAGTTTATAATATCTACTTGAATATGAGATGATTTTGAACCATATAAACGATTTCAAAAACAGTATTTCTTAGCCTATCTAGTTGGATTCCGACTTGTCTTTGGTTCAATTGTTTCTATTGAAAAATTTTATAATCCTTTTGAGTTTGGTTTTACATTTGGTCTATGAAACCCTAATTATTTTGTCTACGAGTCTAAATGTCCTCGTTTCACTTTAAAGTCTTTTATTACGATCTACTCATCAATTGGCGAGTTTCTTTGATTTCACCTAATTGTTTGTGCTAGATGAGCTGTAATATTTTTTCTCGTTAATTTTAGGTTTTCTCGGTGACTAAGGATAATATCTGGAATGATATTTTGCAAGTTGTTTTGCGTACATAGGTGAGTGTTCCTTGTTTGTTATATTCTCCTTGACTTCATGACTGGTTGTTATTATTTGAAGATGTGTTAAGTGTTTTCAATAATTTTCAAAACGAATTTTCTTGGCGAGTGTGTACTTTATCGCGCTCGACCTAAATGAAACGTGAAATTTTCAATGATTTAATGGTTGATACATTAGTTACGCATGATGTAAGTCTTTTGGCTGAATTGGGCCCTGCCCTTCGTTACCGATCGACTCGAGCCAGAAGCGGACTCGGTCGGGCGATATGGTGACCCTGGGTGAATTTGGTATACTCGAGTATTATCTTGTAGTCTGGACAACGACCGGATAGGTGGAGCCTGGCCAACGGTCGGGAAGGGGGTGAACGAACGAACGAAAGAACAAACGAGGGATTTTTTTTACAAAAATGCATTTTCAAACGATTGGAGGAATAAAGGGAAATGTCAGGAGAACGAACGAACAAACAAATAAATTGCTCCTTGTGAGCCCGTATCCTTTTAATGAATATGTTACTATCGCTTTCCATTGTAAATGTTTCTTGAATTATTGATACTCCATGTTTAATGTCTTGAATTGATTGTTTGATTATGTGTTCGGAACCTTACTGAGATTTTAGCTCACCCCTTTAGTTTTATTTTTCTTAACAGGGGACGGCGAGCAGGATGAGAGCATAGACTAGCCAGTTTAGTTCTTTTGTTTCTTTTGTAGTGGTTCTCGCCTAGTGTTTGGCACGGGCTGGACGTATGAAGAATTGAGAACCTTTGTATATTCGATCTTTATACTCCCTTTTGGGATGGCAACGTATATAAGTTCTGCTTTAAGTTTTGGATTGTTGCCCTATTTATTCTTGTGATTTATTCCGATTTCATTTAAGAACTGTAATGAGGGAGTGAGTCCCGGCGAGAGTTGAGCAGGCGACCCGCCGAACCCTAGGGTACGGCCTAGGGGAGGTGGGGCTGTCACAAAGGATCTCATGGTTTTATGGCTCTAAAGTTAGATATGTCGAAAGCTTGCGACAGGGTTGAGTGGGGATATCTGAGGACAATCATGGTAAAACTGGGATTTTGTGATAGATGGATCAACTGGATAATGGAGTGCATCACAATAGTTTCTTTTTCCTTCAACATAAATGGAGAGCCTAAAGGATACGTAATACCTTCAAGAGGAATTAGACAAGGTGACCCCTTGTCACCTTACCTCTTCCTACTAGTCTCAGAAGGCTTCTCAAACTTGCTAGATCAAGCAGAAAGGAGCAAAAGGCTGACTGGAATGAAGTTTAGTAGGAGTGGCCTGTCAATAACTCACATATTCTTTGCAGATGACTCTTTAATCTTTTGCAAAGCAGACAAGAAGCAAGCTGAAGAAGTGAGTGGAATTTTGAAGACTTATGAAAAAGGCTCAGGACAGGTGATCAACATGGAAAAATCCTCAGTGTTTTTCAGTAGAAATGTAGAACCGAATAAACAAAGACAAATCTGCAGTAGCTTAGAAAGTATAAAGGTGGTAAAGCTAGGGAAGTATTTGGGGCTACCAATGGTAATCACAAAAACCAAAGACCAAATATTCAGTTTCATCAGAGAAAAATGCAAAAAAAAACAATCTTGAACTGGTGTAACAAATAGCTAAGTCAAGCAGGAAAGGAGTTGCTGCTGAAAGCAGTAACCATGGCAATGCCAACATATACAATGTCATGTTTTAAGCTTCTAGTGAAGTTATGCAAAGAAATCAACGCTCTGATGGCAAGATTCTAGTGGGAGAAGGATAATGGGAAAAGGAAAATGCATTAGTGTTCATGAAAAAAGATGTCAACTGAAAAGAACATTGGTGGACTAGGCTTCAAAGATCTCCAAGGTTTTAATAAAGCGTTGCTAGGCAAACAGATTTGGAGTTTCTCACATGCCCGAAACTATTGCTTAGTAAAGTGTTGAAAGCTAGGTACTACCCCAAGACATCACCACTGAGCTGTGAAGTAAAAGGCAATGTATCATGGATATGGAAGAGTCTGATGGGAGCAAGAGATGAGGTGCAACATGGAGCAAAGAAAAAAATTGGAAATGGAAAGAGCACCAGAATTTGGGAAGATGCTTGGCTACTGGAAGGTAAGGAAGGCAAGGTAGAATCCCCAAAACCCCCAGGTTGCAAGGTCACAAAAGTTAGTGAACTGATATCCAATTTTAGATGGAAATCAACACTCATTTTTAGGATCTTTAGCTCACAAGAAGCGGGGAACATACTCAAAATACCTATAAGTTTGACAAGTAGACCTGATTGCTACTTTTGGAGTCATAGCAAGAATGGACAATACACGGTCAGGTCTGCTTATGAAGCACTGACAAAGGATGATAGGCAGTCTAAAACACAAGTCAGCAGGATGGGAGAAACAAGTTGGACAGGGAGAAGCGACAAAATCTAGAAATAGCCATGGAAAATGAGAATAAAGCACAAGCACAAGCTGTTTTTATGAAAGAATCTGCATCAAGTATTACCAGGAAGAGAGGCAATATTTAGGAGAACAGGAAAAAGGAATTAATCTGTAAGCAATGTGGAGAAACCAGTGAGATAGTGGAGCACATTTTCTTCCAATGCAGAAAAGCAAGGATGATATGGAATATGGCTCCATTACAGTGGGATGGACTTATTGAATATACAAGCGACTTCAGAAAGTGGTGGAATATGCTAATGGAAGTAAATGCCAGAAAGGATGGAATAGTGGACATCCTTTGACAGATTTGGAAAGCCAGGAATGAAGCAAAATTTGAAGACAAAGATAGACATCCAATGAAAGTAATTAGAAAAACAATCAAGGAGTAGGAGGAGTATCATCAATCCCAACAGGCAGAGCAACATATGAGAATCTCAGAAACAGAAACAGCAAACGAACAAAAGGAAAGGGTGGGAGCAGATGGAAACATGCTGATTATCCATGTAAATGTGGGGCAACACATTGAAGGACAGAATATGGGAATTGGCATAATAGCAACAAATGCCATGAACCAGATAGGTGCAGCATGGATGCTGAAAGAAAGAAGCATTGGATCAACTATCTTGGACAATTTGGTGGCTATACAATTGGCATTTTGTAAGCTAAAGGTGCGAGGTTGGCAGAACATACAGATTCAGACACCATGCAATCAGATTTTAAAGAAGATAATCTGTCAAACCCCAAGCAACATGCGTATAGCAGCCCACCTAGAGTACATAAAAGATCTAAACTCAATGTTTAGGACATGCTCATTTGATAGTCAACCCGGTAATGATAGTACTAATACACTTAGTCATAAACTGAATAAGCAAGCAATGCATATCTATTTTGATGAGGAGTTCTTTGATCCTCAGTGTCTTAGTACACTTTTGTAAAGGACAAATTTGAGCCCTTGCTCATATATTGTAATATTCTCTATTAGTAGAAATAAATATTTCTATCATTTTTGGAAAAAAAAGTACTAAAAATAACCAGTTTTAGGACAACACAGCTTTTCCTTATTGATCTTGCACAATTGATAATTCAATATTTTTTAGACAAAATTTACTTCACCGTTTAGACCAACAACTTCTACTCGTTTCTTTCTGGCAGGATTTCTAATTCTCATCGGCTAAGTCGTTCTTCTTTAGAAACAAGTTGTATACAAAAATCTGTAAATTTTTGTTGCAAAATCTTCCATATCTTCTTCTTTCTTTCCCCATTTTAGCCTCTGTATGTATATATTCATTCTTCTAATCTTTTTGTGATTGCTGAAGTTCAAGAAGGCCAACAATGATGGGTGCAAAAATTGAAACTTCTTCAGAGATTGTATCAGAAGAAAGAACATAAGTAGATGACGTGGCATCAGTGACAAGAGATTTTGAACCACCTCTTGGAGAGGCCTTTGCGGAGTTCTTTCTGTTCATATAAAAACTGGAATCCACTTTTTGATGAGGGAGTGAAAAGAAGCTTGTGGGCAGAGATGCAATTTACGAAGCCATTGAATCACTTGAGGTGGAAATTTATCGTGCAAAAGTTTTGTTAGCTAGCACGAATATTCATTCATCTCCATTAAAGCACATATGATTGAGCATTTATATAACTATGCACCCAAACAACATGATTAAGCACTTAATAAAGTGCTTTGACCAAAAGTTAATTGAAGTCATTGCAACTCCAAACAAGCATAAAGACAGTGTATCTATTGTATGTACTACTGTCAGAATAGTGATATGTATCACTGGTTTACTCATCACCGGTATATCACTTCCTATGTTTAGAGATGACATGTAACTAAGGTTCCATTTGATAAAATTGAATCTGAATTCTGAAATTTGAATACTGAAATAATTAATTTGCTGAATTTTAAACACTGAAAAAAATTTATGAATGTCTGAATTTTAATGCTAAACCTATTTATATTGTTTAATAAACATTTATAACTGAATGCTTAATAAGTTAAATTTGATAATTTTGCCCTTATATCTTTTCATCCAAAAAAGAAATAAAATCTATGATTTAATTAGCTAAAAATGTTAGGTATGAAAATGACAATATTTATTTTTAAATCAAATTAATATAAAAGATGAATTATATTATATGAGAAATATGGAGAATAAGTGAAAATCATTCAAAAGGGAGAAAAGAGAAATAAAAAATCATTAGATAGAGAATATTAGGTTATTTAATTATATAAGAATTTTGAACATAATTAATAAACAATGGTAGATTTGGTAGATAAAATAAGGTTGTTGAAGTAATGCTATTGATTCTTATCAGAATTAAGCATTCAGTTAGGATTCTTGTGCTGAAAAAATACACACAAGTTCAGCACATGGATTTTCATTTATCAAACAGTCAAAACATCTTAATGTCTGAAAAAAATTCAGATTCAGCACTTTTTTATGTTATCAAATAGATCCTAAGTTTCCTTTCGCATTTTTAAGAAGTAATGATATGGCAATAATTATATAGAATGTAAATTCAATTAATAAAATTTATAATGCTTGATTGTTCTTTTCAGCCTTGCCAATATTAATTCCTATACAAAATATGAAAATCAAAAGGTTTGATATTTGTATGTTTCCAACTGATAATCTGTTATCAATTTGTGAGTTTCCAAATTCAACATTGTTGGTTTGAAATCTCAGACTTCCTTTGTAGGGCTGCCTTTGCCCTGTTCTGGTCAAAATATGCTAGCAGTCACCCAAAAGAGATTACTGATGTCATACTTCTCAATCCTCCAGCACGGATTATCTGCCACTCTGTTGTTAATTTCTAATGTTTCAGCATGTTGTATCATTTTTCACGTTTTGGTTCTGTCTAACATCAGAGCCCTTTTCCAGTGGACATGATTTAGCCTAAGAGTGTTCTGTAGCAATGCATCTGTGTCCATGCATCTCTTCTACAATTGCACATCTGTACAGACTGAGTATTTATAAGTTCATGGACCTTAGCCGGTCTCCTATGGGCTCTTGTTTTTGCTTTCTAAAGCTTGCAGCCAAGTATGAAGTCTACTTGAATTCATGGAAGAAGGTAGGGTGGCAGAGGCAATTGACTCAATAAATGTAGGGCCTGTTTGGAATCCAAGTTTTTTGGCTAGTTTGTTTGCTACTAGTTTTTTAATAACTTTAGTTACAGGAACCCAAAAAAACTTATCAAATTTTTTGACCTACACACTTCAAAAATATCTAATACACAAAAAACTCTCTCTTTTCTTCTTCTTTCTCCCCCACCCCAATCCACCACACCTTCATCGCTAGCAATCACCTTCGCTGCCGCTTCCAGCGTCGGCCACCTATTTCGGCGCCGGCGTTCCCTTTTTTTTCCTTCCTTTCTCCCTCCCTTTCTCCTTCCCTCCCCTCTCCCCCTCCCCTCCCTGGCCGCCCTCCCCCTTCCCACGACCAAATCGCATCCCCTCTCCCCTTCTTCTTCCCCTCCCCTCCCTGGCCACCCTCTGGTCACGTGACCAGATTGGGCAAAAAGGGAGAGGGAGATGGAGAAGAGAGGGAGAGAAAAAGCAAAAAAAAATTGAAAAGGGCTTGGGTGCTAGTTATCTAGCTTCGGGAGGGAGGGGGAGGGTGAAGGGACTCAGAGAGGGAGAGGGGAGCAGAGAGGGAGAAGAGGGGAAGAGAAAAAGAAAAAAAAAATTTGGGCGTGTAGGCTGCTGCTTCTCATGGGAGACCAAAGTGGCAGGGGAGGGAAGAGGGAGGGGGAAGGAAGAAGAAGAAGAAGAAGAAGAGAGGAAAGAAAAAGAAAAAGGAAAGAAAAAGAAAAAGAAAAAAAAGAAAAAAAAAAGGGTAGGGCCATGGTTGCTGGGGAGGCAGAGTTAACAGGAGAGGGGAAGGGGGATGGGGAAGGAAGAAGAAGAAGAAGAGAGGAAAGAAAAGAAAAAGGAAAGAAAGAAAAAGAAAGAGAAAGAGAAAGAGAAAAAAAAGGAAAAAAAGTTTTTCATCTTAAAAAATTTTTTCAAAAACTTCTATAGTACACTACAGTAAAGTTTTAGATAAATTTTCAAAAAACTTAGGTTCCAAACGGGGCCTTTAGTATCTGGATAATCAAAGTTTTAAGGAGATAAAAATGAAGAAAGTTAATTAGGAGGTAAAATCAGTAATAAAGATGTTAGTTTAGGCGGTACAACCAGCCATAAAAATTAGAAGTTAGTTAGGCAGTACAACCAGCCATATAGCTAAAGCAATAAATATAAAACCGGCCATTAAGTGGTCAGACCAACCATCCAGGCAGTAGGTTGCAAGAAATTAAATGAATGTATATACAAGTTAGATTTGAATTGGTTAAAAATTAAGTGAGAGAATCTTAGGGATTAGAATCCCTTGTTATGTCAAGATTAGAAGTTAATTATGGAAAAGACTGAAGGCTTTTTAATACAGAAATTGGTCAAGATAGAGAATTCAATATGGTAATAGGTGGTAGAAAATATGCCAAGACGAGGTTACCTATGAGTTTACAGAAAAGAGAGAAAAGGAATTTTATGGGCTCATAATTTGGTAAGGCATTCAACCTGCATTGATTATATAGTTACCTTACCTTGTTGAGGCTATCAAATAGCAGTATTTCCTAAAGCTAACTATTTTAAAAAATTCTAACATACCACCTTAAATTAAAAACATACCAAACTTACAAATAACAGTAATTCAAAAAATAATACATGACAGTAATTAAAAGGAAAATGACAATACTCCAAATTATTTATTTTGGCAAAACTAAAAATAAAGGCAATGTCATAGATTAGGAAAAGTAAAACAAACAATCAAGTCAACATGGAAACAATAATATTCCAAATCTTCTATTCAGTAATTTGGATTCAAGTATGTAAATATACTTTTCTTCCTTCAAAAAACTTCTCGACTCATGGAATGAGTTATTATAATTCAAATTTCAATACAATTTGAAATTTCATACATATATTTTGATGATGAACTACGGTAGCCAGTAACACTTCTATATGCTAATTAAAGAAATTTGTTTGCATCTTTTTTTTTGGTATTTAGTGAGATTGGGACACTTTAGTAGGTTTGCTCTTTTCTAAGTTTTATATTTTTTATGTTGGACTTTACTTAATATGTTCAAATGTTTAATATTTGGACTTTATACTGTGACGTTAAATATGTAGTATATAAACTACAGTTTAGACATTTCATTTGCACTTAGAATAAATTCCATCTTGATAGTGTGCAAGCATCTTGATAATTTTTTTACAACAATTTTATGTCATCAAAAAGTGCATTTTAAAAAATTAATATGCAAATTCAAATCAATAGAGCAGCATTTAGACAGTTGCCATCGGGACTGTTTTAGAAAATTTTTTAGACCAAATATTTGATTAACAAACTATCCTTTGATAGGTGGTTATGAAAGATATAGTATATCATTGTAATACAAATTAAAAAACATATTTATACCTATATTTGATTAAAAAAATATATCCTTTGATGGTTGTTTATGCAAAACACCAAAAATGGTAGGATTTCTTGATATTTGCACCCAAATATAGATTAGGAAAAATTAAAAGAAGCATTCAAATTAATTTAAAAATAATAATATTCTAAACCTTCATTTTGGTAATTTTGATATAAGCGTGTTAACATAATTTTCTCTTTAAAAAATCTTCTTGGCACATTGAATATATCATAATTCAAATTTCAATACAATTTGAAATTTCATATATACATTTTAACGGTGACCAATAGTAGCCTGTAACACTATTATAAGATAATTAAAGAAATTTGTTGGCTTCATCATTTTTATTGGTATTTAGTGATCTTAGGGAACTTCAGTAGTTTTTTTGGGCTAAGTTTCATATTTTTAATGTTGGACTTCATTCAATAGTTTCTTGCATTTTATACTCTCACATTAAATTTGGAGTATATAAATTATAGTTTAGACATTTTATTTGCACTTAAAATAAATTCTATAGTGATATTGTACAAACATCTAGATAATTTTTCATACAACAAATGTACATGAAAAAATGCATTTTAAAAAAATTAGTATACAAATTTAAGTCAATAGTGGGGTATTTATATAGTTTCCTTTAGAGTTGTTTTAAAAAAAATTTGAGACGGAATATTTGACTAAATAACTATCCTTTGATAGACGGTTATAAAAAATATATTATATCATTATAATACCAAAAAAAATTTTTAGACCAACTATTGATTAAAAAACTCTTTGATGGTTGATTTTGAGAAGCACCAAAATGGCAGAATTTCATGAAATTTATATCCAAATCTTATGTTCTTGAGAATCGTAATTCTAGCTTTTTATTTGATCAAAAACACTTGACAACTATGGAAACTAGTCGTGAGCAATGAAAAGATTGAAAAAATAGGTTTGAAGTTGTAGGGTTGTGGAAGGAAGATCTAGGATAAGATGGAGTTTTGAAAACAAATGACTCCCATGTGTTTGAATGGTGATATGATTGGGCTAACTCATATTAAGTTATTAATGGTTCAAAATCAAGGAGTCTTACATTTTAACGGTGACCAATAGTAGCCATTAACACTATTATAAAAGAATTAAAGAAATTTGTTGGCTTCGTCATTTTTTTTTTGTAGCTAGTAACACTTCAGTAGTTTTTTTTTTTTTTTGGCTAAGTTTCATATTTTTAATGTAGGACTTCATTAAATAGGTTTCTTTTCAAATATTTTATATTTTTAATGTTGCATTTTATACTCTCACATTAAATTTGGAGTATATAAATGATAGTTTAGACATTTTATTTGCATTTAAAATAAATTCTATAGTGATATTGTAAAAACATCTAGATAATTTTTCATACAACATATGTACATGAAAAAATGCATTTTAGAAAAATTAGTAATTAGTATATAAATTTAAATGAATAGTGGAGTATTTAGATAGTTGCCTTTAGAATTATTTTGAAAAAGTTTTTAGGCCAAATATTTGATTAAATAATTATCCTTTGATAGATGGTTATAAAAAAATACTTTATATCATTGTAATACCAAAAAATATTTTAGACCCCCTTTTTGATTAAAAAACTATCCTTTGATGGTTGATTTTGAGAAGCGGAAAAAATGGCAGAATTTCATGAAATTTATACCCAAATCTTATTTTCTAGAGAACTGTAATTCTAGCTTTTTGTTCGACCAAAAACACTTGACAACTAAGGAAACGAATCGTGAACAATGAAAAAACTGGAACAGTAGGTTTGTAGTTGTAGGGTTGGGGAAGGAAGATCTAGGATAAGGTAGAGTTTTTAAAACAAATTTTTGCGTGGGTTTGAACGTGATATGATTGGGTTAACTCATAATAAGTTATTAATGGTTCAAAATCAAGGTGTCTTATATAACTATGGTCCTAAATGGGAGTGAACCACTCAATTATCAATTTATGACCCACGCAAAAAAAATTGGCTTAAATTTTCTATCACATTTTGTTTAGCATCAATACAATATGTCATTGTAATACAACCAATAAAAAGATACCAAATTAGTAAATGAAATTTTACCTGAATAAAAAGAAAAATAAAAATGGATTGCATAGAGGAACCAAAAACGGTGATCATAGTGAGTTTAATTGTTGTTATTTTTACAAGAATCTATAAATCATATAGGTCTTAATGTAAGCAACCAATTAGTACTCGAAAAATTTGTTAGACCTATACAAAAAAGAAGAAGGATAGCAAAAAATCAAAATAAAAGAATGAAAATAAGAAAAAGGAAAGGAATGCTAAACGTGTTGTTGCAGAATTAGATTATGGTTATTGGATTGGTAATGATTTAAATTTACCCACTTATATCTAACTTAATTAGGTCAAAATGGGTGACCTATGTGAGAACCCGCAAATCTCTTAATAATTTTCCTAGGGTTTATTTCCTTTAATGGCATGTTTTCGGTATTTTCTGGCTTAGGAAATTTTTCCTGGTGAATTTTATGAGTAATTATAGTTTTTAGATGATTTTTCTTGCATTGGAGAGTTTTTGAAAAATTAAGGATATATAACGGATGTGGGACCCACTAGTGCGAAAAGTTCGGAAAAATTCGGTCAATTAGGTTAAGTTTCGGATACTGGTTGAAATTTATCGAGTGTTAAGAGATAAGTAGAGGATGTGAAGTGATTGATGTGAGAGGGAAAAAGAAGAATAGAGATGCATTAATGGAGGTGACAAGTGTCACCTTGTGAGTGGTTGACACTTGTAGACAACTATTCATGGTTTTGACCTTTTTGACTAATTGGTTAAATATCTCAAAAATTAACCAAAATTCACTCTTTTCTTTCACCATTGTGGCCGGCCCTCTCTCTAGCAAAGAAGGAAGAAAAACCTCTTCAAAGTTTGGCAATTATCTAGCTCAAATCCTCCAAAACACTTGCTTGATCTAGTTTCTACTCCATAAAATCCCTCTAGTTGGTGCTAGTAAGTGATTTGGTGAAGTTTTGGAGAAGCTAAGGTGTCCAACAACTCTACCTCTCTTGTTTTCTAGGTGAGTGATTATTGAACTTCCTCCTACACTTAATAAAGCTTAAGTTGTGGTTAGTGGTAGCTAAAGTGCTGAAATTTGTGGTTTATTTCTTGGTTTGAGATGAATTGGTGAAGTTTTTAATTTATTGATGAATTTTCTGGTTTAATATGAATGTAATGTTGTGGCTATCCTTGATGATGGGAACTGATGTTTAATGACTCTAGTAGGTGTATAGGATAGATAATTGCAACCAATTTTGGATTTGGAAGGAATTTGAGAAAGTTAGGGTTTTATATCCCCAATTCTGTCCGGTTTTGTATCTCATGGTTAGAGGCCGAATTGGCCTTGGCTTAAAACATGAAAGTTGTAGGTATTGATGTGTTTGAGGTGCCTGTAAAATTTCAGGTCATTTGGAGTAGTGTAGAGTGAGAAATGTCGAAATTACTATTGCTGTTCTGGGTTCATCAGGATGGCAGAACTGCTCCTGTAATTGGCTGTTTTGACTGGAATTGCTTTGGAATTTGTTGTTGAGATCTTCTGATGAAATGTAGCTTGATGTCTTAGCTACCATGTGCCTTTGGAATTTCGGAATTTGGACCTGTATAGACTGAGTTGTACTGATTACAGCATAGTGTGATTTGTAAACCTGCAATTGAGGTTCTGGTTTGGTATTTTGCAAATTTGACCTAATTGTGCTAGGAATTGGACTGAGTGACCTTCTACATTGTTGTAGCCCTGTTTCTTAGCTTCGAAACGGTGGGTCTTACACCCTCATCCGATAATCGTAGTGAAATTTGTGCCATTACCGCAAAATAAGGAAAAAACTGTTTTTTTATTCGGGGCCAAAACTAATGCCATTTCTTGAATTTCTGGTTACTCATGATGCTTGTATGTGCATATGAAACCCTATTGGGGTTGTGATTGGCATTGCTTTATGACTCGTTATCGAGTCTCATTGTATTTGTTTGCATGTTCTAGGGCGTGACGGTAGTTCACGACGTACTGGTGACGGCGGTGCATGAAACACCACCTACTTGATTGGTGAGTATACTACTCACTTGAATGTTTATAATGTGGCTTTGCTAATATGTGATTGTGATGCCTTGAAGGCTTGTTTGGCAATTGGAAATGCTTAAGGTGAGGGTGTACTTGATCGCCCTCATCCCTTTTATCCTATTAATGACTGTTTCACTGTTTACCGTTGCACTTGCTATATGAGATATTGAATTCCATTCATGGGAAACTGTTTGGGTGTCTGTTGGACGAGTATCCAACGGCCCTACTGTGTTACTGAGCTCGACCCCGTTGGTAGTCGATTGAATCGAGCCAGTGTGGGCTTGGTCGTGAAAATTGACTAGCCACGGGGACTGAAATGGGAATCTTGTGGTAATGAGACCCTTGGTTTCGGTGTACTCGAGTATCACCAAAAGCTACTGTTTGGAGTGCGGGCCCGGTTGGGGTATGTCGGGTGGAAGGAACGGAAGTTAAGTGAGGTCTACGGTTGGTTACTCGTAAGCATTGACGGAGGGTCAATGAGGTTGGATCAAGAATGCAAGCGTGGAAATGGGCTCTTGAGAGCCGTCTGTATCCTTTTACCAACTTGTTATATTCCTTATTTGTGTACTTGAAATGAAAGGTTATGCTAAATGCTCTTTGTTGCTTATGTGGTAGTGACTCACTGGGTTTGAGCTCATTCCGTTCCATTTGTTTTCCTTACAGGAAAATGACCACTTTTGGAAAAGATTGTATTATTGGTTGTCAAGTTGAGCTCATGTAAATGTATCTTATGAATAGCTCTTTGAATGAAACCCTAATGTGTATTGGGTTCATTTTCTTTTGATTGGTAAACCAAACATGTATATTCATGATGAATGGTTTTTGTGGCATGCCATTTGATTGTAAATGTTGAATTTCAATGTATGTATATGTTGGATTGATGTATGGTTGAACTCCGGATTCTGACGTGTCCGGCATTGTTCATCATCGGCGCGTTTTTTCATTTTATTTTTATTTTGTGATTTTGACTTGTTTGCACGCGTGGGTATGTTCCGGAACGTATTAGATCGACGTAAACTGACCCGTTAGTCCTGGCGATAGTTGGGCAGGCAGTCCGCTAACCTCTTTGGTTCGCCTTAGGGGAAGGTGAGGCTGTCACAGGTGGTATCAGAGCCTAGGTTTGAATTACCCTGGGTGTTATAGGAATGCTTGATCTGAGGGTTTATTGTTTATGATTTTTAAGCTTATTGATGCTTATTTACACTTTTGGTGTAGGATGGACAGATCCAGTGGACCTAGTGATGGCCCTGCAGGCAAGCGACCCCGTGTAGCGCTCCCGATGATTAAGTACCAGATCCGGCCAAAGGGGGCCGTTCTACGTTGGAGTCTGGCTAATCGCCGTAGACACTGCAAGTGCCGCCACACTTATGCTTACTCGAATGCCCTCGTTTTGGCGGTTGTGAAGGAAAGAAAGGAGCTGGCAAAAGCTAATGCCAAGCTTGAGGCTGAGGTGAATCAGTTAAGGGCGGCCAACGAGGGGCAAACTAAGAGGATCGAGGATCTGAAGTACGATGTACTAGAGGTTGAGGATAGAGTTGATGATCTCTGTATCCAGCTTAGGGAGGCGCGTGAGCGCGAGTCTAAGAGGGCTCGAAAGGTGAGGAATCGAGCCGCTGCAATCCTGAACCTCTGTGCCGAGGTAGTGGAGGGAGTGAGCGACGAGGACTCCTGTGCGGGGTCTGAGGCTGGGGAGGAGTCTACCCCGTCGCCTGGGTCCCAGAGCCCAGCGACTGACTAGGCCTTGACTTCTAGGCTTCTTTTGGGATCGTTGGTGGTTTTTGTATGTACATAGGGATAGGGATAGAGCCTTAGCTAACCGTTTTGGATGTTGGGTTAGCTACGTGTAAATCTCTTTTGATAGGCCAATCCTCGGGGGGATCGTTTATATTCGTACGTGTCTTGGCCGTACTTGTCTTGACTGATTGTATATATGTGTGTGGCTTGATCTTGTTTGGCTTGTATATATATGTTTGTGATCATGTTTGGATTGTATAAATATGTGTTATTGTGAAAGTTTAAGTGTTACTTACATGCCTTGTTACTATTTTGGTTTAGTACTCTTGCCTAAACCAAGTAAAACTTATGGAAGGTACACGAAGTGGTCGGGGACGTGGGCGCGGAACTAGACAACCCACACCGATTACGGGTACGGGGGAAACCTCTACTGGACCCAATCCTGAACCACAAGTAGACCCGAATGTGCAAATAGCTGCTGCTATGCAGCAAATGACAAACCTACTAGCACAAGTAGTGCAACAACAGGGCCAGAACCCAAACCCTAATCCTGGAAACCCTGGTCACCATATCGAAAGCGAAGATAGAGCTCTCGAACGTTTCCAAAAGTTTGCCCCGCCGAAGTTTGTTGGGGGACCTGACCCGGACGTTGCTGAAAGATGACTTGAAAAGATGGTGGATATATTTGCAGCCCTACACTACCCTGATGAACGGCAGGTGACTTTTGCCGTGTTTCAACTTGAGGGAGCGGCCTGTTCCTGGTGGAACGTAATTAGACAGAAATGGGAAAGGGAGTAGACACCCAGGACTTGGGTGAACTTTATTAGAGAGTTTAATGCAAAGTTTTTTCCTCCTCTAGTCCAGGAGAGGAAGGAGGACGAGTTTATTAGGTTTCGTCAAGGGACTCAAACTGTGGCAGAATATGAGAGTCAGTTCACCCGTCTGTCCAAGTTTGCACCTGAGTTAATAATGACTGAACAAAGACGGATTAGGCGCTTTATTCAGGGGTTGAATGTTGAGATTCAGAAAGACCTCGCCGTGGCTCAAATCAATGCGTTTAGCGAGGTTGTAGAAAAGGCCCAACGAGTTGAAAGTGCACGGTTGCAAGTCCGGAACTTCCAGGCGAAGAAGCGTGGCTTTCCTGGGAGTACTTCCGGACAGGGTGAAAAAAGTACTCCCTCTAAATTTGGACGAGGAACGGGTGGTGGTCGATAATCTGGTTCAGGTAGAGGGATTCCATTCAGGGGTGGCCAAACTGGGCGAGGACAAAGGGGAAATGTTCAGAGTGGCTCGGTTTCAGCATCTCGCGGTCCCTGCGGGCATTGCGGGAAGTCAAACCACAACGAAGATAACTGCTGGAGAAAATAGGGTAAATGTCTGCGATGTGGAAGCGCAGACCACCAATTGGCCACTTGCCCAGTTCTGAAACAAGATGGAAAAGGAAGCCAATCACCGCCAAGGACCAATACTGGACCAGCAAAAGGAGATGGGTCCAAACCTAAAGTTCCAGCTAGGGTATATTCCTTAGAACCCCATCAGGTCCCAGAGTCTTCAGAGGTCGTAGAAGATACGATCCCTATTTTCCACCGCTTTGCCAAAGTTTTAATTGATCCTGGTGCCACTCATTCATTTGTTAACCCTGATTTTATGTGTGGCATCGATATAAAACCTGCTAGTTTACCATATGACCTAGAAGTTAGTACACCTACGGGAAATCAACGTTTGGTGACTAGTATGGTTTATAGGGATTGTGAGGTATGGGTAGGTGAAAGGAGATTTTTAGGAGATCTGATTAGCTTATCCATTAAGGGGTATGACGTGATTCTGGGAATGGACTGGCTAGCCAAATATAACGCCCAACTGGATTGTAAAACGAAAGTGGTAGAATTTCGCATTCCTGGCGAGGCAACCTTAAGGTTGGATATAAGGAGTAGGTTAGTCTCATCTGCTTTAATTTCGGGCATTCGAGATAGGAAACTGATAAGTAGAGGGGCGCAAGGATTTTTGGCCTTTTTGATTAACACCCCTACGGATAAGTTAAAAGTGAAAGACGTGGCCATAGTAAGGAAATTTTCGGATGTATTCCCTGATGAGTTAGTAGCCTTACCGCCGGAAAGGGAGATAGAATTCCGAATAGACCTGTTACCTGGAACCTCACCTATCTCAAAAATCTCTTACCGAATGGCGCCTGCAGAACTTAAGGAGTTTAAGTTGCAATTACAAGACCTTTTGGAGCGGGGATTCATTCATGAGAGTGGGTCTCCTTGGGGAGCTCCTGTCCTATTTGTGAAGAAAAAGGACGGAACCTTGAGGATGTGTATTGACTACCGGGGCTTGAACAACGTTACGATCAAGAATAAATATCCACTGCCCCACATTGACGAGTTGTTTGACCAGCTGTACGGAGCAGTGGTCTTCTCAAAGTTGGACCTCCGACAAGGATATTATCAGTTGTTAATTAGAAAGGAGGACATTCCGAAAACTGCTTTCAACTCAAGATACGGGCATTACGAGTTCGCCGTTATGCCCTTTGGACTGACCAATGCTCCCGCCGCCTTTATGGACCTAATGCATAGGGTTTTCAAACCCTATCTGGACCGATTTGTTGTTGTGTTCATTGATGGCATTTTGGTCTACTCTAAGACACGCGAGAACCATGAGGAGCATTTGAGAGTGGTGTTGCAGACGTTAAGGGAACATCAGTTGTACTCTAAGTTTAGTAAATGCGAGTTCTAGTTGGAGAAAGTAGCATTCCTAGGGCACGTAATCTCCCACGAAAGCATTTCGGTGGACCCGGCGAAGGTAGAGGCTGTGACAAATTGGAAGAGGCCAGAAAATCCCACGAAAATTCGCAGCTTTCTAGGGCTAGTTGGGTACTACCGAAGGTTCATTAAAGATTTCTCCAAATTAGCAGGACCTTTAACTGACCTGACGAAGAAGCATGGTCGATTTATCTGGAATGCTCGATGCGAAACAAGTTTTCAGGAACTAAAGAGAAGATTGACCATGGCTTCAGTGCTAGTTTTGCCAAATGGAGTGGACGGGTTTGCGGTGTATGCTGACGCGTCGCGAGAAGGATTGGGGTGCGTATTGATGCAGAACCGGAATGTGATTTCTTTCGCCTCTAGGAAATTGAAGCTTCACGAGCAGAACTATCCGACTCACGATCTGGAACTAGCCGCAGTTGTCTTTGCACTGAAAAAGTGGAGGCATTACCTATATGGGGTGACCTTCGAAGTGTATTCGGATCACAAAAGTCTTAGGTATCTTTTCTTCCAGAAGGAATTGAACATGAGACAACGGCGATGGATGGAATTTTTGGAGGATTACGACTGCACAATCAACTACCATCCGGGAAAGGCAAATGTGGTAACTGATGCCTTTAGTCGTAAGGTGCAAGTAGCAGGGTTGATGATTAAGGAGTGGAATTTATTAGAATCCGTGTGCGAGTGGAGACCCTGTCTTAGGAGCCATAAGGTGATATTTGGCAATGTTAGGGTGACATCCGTTCTACTGGAACGCATAAAAGGGGCGCAAGGCGAAGATTTGATAGTACGGAAGTGGAGAGAGAAAGTGGAAAAGGGAGAAACTACGGACTTCAATTTGAGTTCTGTGGGCATTTTGAAATATCGAAACCGAATAGTGGTACCGAAGGAAGAGTCAATGAAAATGGAGATTCTAAAGGAAGCCCATCGGTCCAAGTATACAATCCATCCGGGCAGCAGCAAGATGTATCAAGACCTGAAAGGAACTTATTGGTGGGACAATATGAAGAAGGAAATCGCTCAGTACGTGCAGAAATGTCTCATTTGCCAACAGGTGAAAGCAGAACATCAAAAACCATCGGGTCTGTTACAGCCCTTGGAGATACCCGAATGGAAGTGGGAGAACATCACCATGGATTTCGTTTCAGGTTTACCGAGGACGCAAAAAGGACATGATGCCGTTTGGATGATCGTTGATCGATTAACCAAGTCGGCCCATTTCTTGCCAATGAACATGAAGTATTCAATGGACAAGTTGACCCGACTGTACATGGACGAGATAGTAAGGCTACACGGTGTTCCTGTGAGCATCGTCTTTGATCGGGATCCACGGTTTGTATCCCGGTTTTGGCAGAAGTTTCAAGAAACCCTGGGGACGAAACTCAATTTGAGCATGACCTATCATCCTCAGACGGATGACCAGTCAGAACGGACAATTCAAACTCTCGAGGACATGCTACGAACTTGCATTCTGGACTTTGGAGGCAACTGGGGTCAGCACATGACCTTAGTAGAGTTTGCGTACAACAACAGCTTCCATTCGTCGATTCAAATGGCTCCGTACGAAATCCTCTACGGACGCAAGTGCCGGTCGCCGATTTATTGGGACGAAGTTGGCGAAAAGAAGGCACTAGACCCGGCAACTATTCCATGGATGGAAGAGACTCAAGAGAAGGTCAAGTTGGTACGGCAACGACTCCAAACAGCTCAAAGCCGACAAAAGAGCTATGCGGATAATCGAAAAAAAGATTTGGAATTTGAAGTTGGAGACCACGTATTTCTCAAGATCACACCTTTACGAAGTATCATAGCGGGCAAAGGAAAGAAACTTCAACCGCGGTACGTCGGACCCTACAAGATCCTTCAGAGGGTAGGAGCGGTCGCGTATCGATTGGAACTGCCATCCAGTCTCTCTCGAATCCACGATGTGTTTCACGTCTCGATGCTAAAGAAGTATCATCCTGACCCATCCCATGTCTTACAACCGGAGGAGATTGAAGTAGACGAATCGCTTGCTTATGAAGAGAAACCGGTCCAAGTGCTTGATCGGAAAGTCAAAGAGCTCCGCAACAAGAAAATTCCATTAGTAAAGGTGCTATGGAGAAACCATGGAGTTGAGGAAGCTACTTGGAAAGTGGAAGAAGAAATGCAGAAAAAGTACCCAAACCTTTTCGGGAATTAAGGTGAGAAATTTCGAGAACGAAATTCTTTAAGGGGGAGAGAGTGTGAGAACCCGTAAATCCTTTAATAATTTTCCTAGGGTTTATTTCCTTTAATGGCATGTTTTCTGCATTTTCTGGCTTAGGAAATTTTTCCTGGTGAATTTTATGAGTAATTATAGTTTTTAAATGATTTTTCTTGCATTGGAGAGTTTTTGAAAAATTAAGGATATTTAACGGATGTGGGACCCACTAGTGCGAAAAGTTCGGAAAAATTCAGCCAATTAGGTTAAGTTTCGGATACTGGTTGAAATTTATTGGGTGTTAAGAGATAAGTAGAGAATGTGAAGTGATTGATGTGAGAGGAAAAAAGAAGGATAGAGATGCATTAATGGAGGTGACAAGTGTCACCTTGTGAGTGGTTGACACTTGTAGACAACTATTCATGGTTTTGACCTTTTTGACTAATTGGTTAAATATCTCAAAAATTAACCAAAATTCACTCTTTTCTTTCACCATTGTGGCCGGCCCTCTCTCTAGCAAAGAAGGAAGAAAAACCTCTTCAAAGTTTGGCAATTATCTAGCTCAAATCCTCCAAAACACTTGCTTGATCTAGTTTCTACTCCATAAAATCCCTCTAGTTGGTGCTAGTAAGTGATTTGGTGAAGTTTTGGAGAAGCTAAGGTGTCCAACAACTCTACCTCTCTTGTTTTCTAGGTGAGTGGTTATTGAACTTCCTCCTACACTTAATAAAGCTTAAGTTGTGGTTAGTGGTAGCTAAAGTGCTGAAATTTGTGGTTTATTTCTTGGTTTGAGATGAATTGGTGAAGTTTTTAATTTATTGATGAATTTTCTGGTTTAATATGAATGTAATGTTGTGGCTATCCTTGATGATGGGAACTGATGTTTAATGACTCTAGTAGGTGTATAGGATAGATAATTGCAACCAATTTTGGATTTGGAAGGAATTTGAGAAAGTTAGGGTTTTATATCCCCAATTCTGTCCGATTTTGTATCTCATGGTTAGAGGCCGAATTGGCCTTGGCTTAAAACATGAAAGTTGTAGGTATTGATGTGTTTGAGGTGCCTGTAAAATTTCAGGTCATTTGGAGTAGTGTAGAGTGAGAAATGTCAAAATTACTATTGCTGTTCTGGGTTCATCAGGATGGCAGAACTGCGCCTGTAATTGGCTGTTTTGACTGGAATTGCTTTGGAATTTGTTGTTGAGGTCTTCTGATGAAATGTAGCTTGATGTCTTAGCTACCATGTGCCTTTGGAATTTTGGAATTTGGACCTGTATAGACTGAGTTGTACTGATTACAGCATAGTGTGATTTGTAAACCTGCAATTGAGGTTCTGGTTTGGTATTTTGCAAATTTGACCTAGTTGTGCTAGGAATTGGATTGAGTGACCTTCTACATTGTTGTAGCCCTGTTTCTTAGCTTCGAAACGGTGGGTCTTACACCCTAATCCGATAATCGTAGTGAAATTTGTGCCATTACCGCAAAATAAGGAAAAAACTATTTTTTTATTCGGGGCCAAAGCTAATGCCATTTCTTGAATTTCTGGTTACTCATGATGCTTGTATGTGCATATGAAACCCTATTGGGGTTGTGATTGGCATTGCTTTATGACTCGTTATCGAGTCTCATTGTATTTGTTTGCATGTTCTAGGGCGTGACGGTAGTTCACGACGTACTGGTGACGGCGGTGCATGAAACACCACCTACTTGATTGGTGAGTATACTACTCACTTGAATGTTTATAATGTGGCTTTGCTAATATGTGATTGTGATGCCTTGAAGGCTTGTTTGGCAATTGAAAATGCTTAAGGTGAGGGTATACTTGACCGCCCTCATCCCTTTTATCCTATTAATGACTGTTTCACTGTTTACCGTTGCACTTGCTATATGAGATATTGAATTCCATTCTTGGGAAACTGTTTGGGTGTCGGTTGGACCAGTATCCAACGGCCCTACTGTGTTACTGAGCTCGACCCCGTTGGTAGTCGATTGAATCGAGCCAGTGTGGACTTGGTCGTGAAAATTGACTAGCCACGGGGACTGAAATGGGAATCTTGTGGTAATGAGACCCTTGGTTCCGGTGTACTCGAGTATCACCAAAAGCTACTGTTTGGAGTGCGGGTCCGGGTCCGATTGGGGTATGTCGGGTGGAAGGAACGGAAGTTAAGTGAGGTCTACGGTTGGTTACTCGTAAGCATTGACGGAGGGTCAATGAGGTTGGATCAAGAATGCAAGCGTGGAAATGGGCTCTTGAGAGCCGTCCGTATCCTTTTACCAACTTGTTATATTCCTTATTTGTGTACTTGAAATGAAAGGTTATGCTAAATGCTCTTTGTTGCTTATGTGGTAGTGACTCACTGGGCTTGAGCTCATTCCGTTCCATTTGTTTTCCTTACAGGAAAATGACCACTTTTGGAAAAGATTGTATTATTGGTTGTCAAGTTGAGCTCATGTAAATGTATCTTATGAATAGCTCTTTGAATGAAACCCTAATGTGTATTGGGTTCATTTTCTTTTGATTGGCAAACCAAACATGTATATTCATGATGAATGGTTTTTGTGGCATGCCATTTGGTTGTAAATGTTGAATTTCAATGTATGTATATGTTGGATTGATGTATGGTTGAACTCCGGATTCTGACGTGTCTGGCATTGTTCATCATCAGCGCGTTTTTTCATTTTTTTTTATTTTTATTTTTATTTTGTGATTTTGACTTGTTTGCGCGCGTGGGTATGTTCCGGAACGTATTAGATCGACGTAAACTGACCTGTTAGTCCTGGCGAGAGTTGGGCAGGCAGTCCGCTAACCTCTTTGGTTCGCCTTAGGGGAAGGTGGGGCTGTCACAACCTAAATCTACGCACTTAATGCGCACTAGTTAAGGCCTAAGGGGTTTCATTGTTTCACTTATTTAGACTCGACTAAATTTGGTGCATATCCAAACTAAATTATTGATGGGTGAGTCAAAATAAATAGGTTATTATTTATGGCTATAGATGACTGGAAAGACTTGTACGATAGAATTTGCAAGAATAGTGTGGGATGGGCCAATTAGGAAGGAAACGGGTAGGGTGAAACAAGATAAGGCTTAGGTGGGAGGGAATGGTTGCTAGGAAGCTTGGTTTAAGTAGTTGAGTTAAAGATGGCGGAGAGTTAGGCTAGGGTCTTGAGTAGAGAAGAAGGGGGAAGGGGGTTGCAGGCCTTACAAGATGGAGCAGTGGCTTGAGGAGATTGATTGTTTGGGGAGGAGGGAGGGTGATAATGTGTGTATCTGGTGAGCTTTTGGTATTTCTTGAAGTGTTTTATTTAGCTTTTGTTGATGCTTTTTAGTAAGGTATTTAAATAAGAAATATGTGGTATGATATTTTGATATAAATCAAATACTAAAACAGATTTTTTTTGAATTTTAAACCTCTTTTGCATTTAACTATTTTAAATAATAATAATTATTAATACTACTACTAGTTGTAGTATTATTACTATTAGAGTAAATTTTGTATACACTGACAATATATATACTATTACGGTTGATGCACGACACATGTACAAAATTTAATTTTTAAATTCAAATTTAGATTATGTGTCGTACATCCAATAGTGAAAGTGTATACACTGTCAGTGTCTGCAAGATTAATTCTTACTATTATTTTTATTTAAGTATAAATCTGTGCATAGCACATCAAAATGCAAGTTTGTATCACGAGACAATGTCATGCAAGGGCCAAAATACTAATTTGTATCAGAAGGCATGGCCTTGCAGGGGTTAAATTGCAAATTTGTATCATGAAACGATGCCCATATTCATGGACTTATGTAAATTGAATATAAACATCTACTGTAATGAATCTAGACTACTATATATTGGATAATATATCCTAATTGATGCTAATTCTGTAAGGTAATATGCCAATCGATATCAATTGATGTGAGAGAATATGTCCTAATTAATGCTAATGATACCAATAAATACATGAGATTTATTTATATTTACTTTTTGAGTGTACTACTTGATTTATAAGTGGAAGCCTGGACTAGGTGTAGACAAGTAATTACCTTAATCATAATTGTTGACCCTATTCCTTGATCAATAAAAATACTTGTGCAAATGCACGCGCAAATAAACACAAGCTGATCGAAGCTCATGAATCTGGACCAAGCTTGGGTCGTGGGATGGAGCAGCATGCAGTTATCCAAAGAACTAAACAAATGCTCTTGATACTTTATTCGAAATTCAGAGTTGGGTCAATTAAATACATTTCAACAATTTGTATTATGAGAAAATTCATGTACTTGTGGACTTGTCTAAAATGAATCTAATCAACTAGTACATCTTATCTTCTCTAATATCTATGAGATAATATATCCTAATTCAAACTTACTTGACAATGTAATATGCCAATCGATATTCATTGATGCAAGACAATATAACCTAAAAGATACACGAGATTTGTGGTTTGGAAAGCATGCTATGACCCGTGGTAGTTACTGGTGCCCAACTTACACAAACGTTTTCTAGTAAAAAAAAATTATTTGTATTAATAGATACAATAATCCTTTTTACCTTTTGAACTAGTCGTTCTCACTAAATTTATACCTTTCATACCAAAAAAAGGAAATGCTAGACTACAATTTGGTATACAGTTGTTGGTTTATGGTTGGCTATACACGTTTCAAGAAAATTCATTGAGTTAATATGACAGAACAGACACATGGAAAAAAATCAAAATTTTTTTTATGAAAAATTCTAATGTAAAAGAATTCATTTCGTATAATGTACTTAGAGCAAATCAATATCTAGAGTTTGAAAAATTTCCAAGATTATTTAATATCACTATATTCTATTATAGATGGATCGTGCATTCATATTTTTATCCAACACAAGAATCAACCTTGTTACACTCATTAAGATTTAGAATCTGTAAGATAGTCTCAACTATGTCTACAACAGTTTGGATTTCTGGCGTTAATGAAGGTTCAAGTGGCTTTGGGTCATTCAACGCATCTTCACACTCTTGAGCTTGACCATAAGCTTCTGTGATTAATATGGCAAGTGTTGGATATGTTTCATGATTTAGCACTGAAAAATCTTGGTCCAATCTAAAGTTGACTCTATCATACATTCTTGGAGGGCACTTTTAAGAAGAGGATCTGTGGTGGTTCTTAGAAAACTTGAGATTTTTGATGAGGTCCCAGCAGCAATTGCTTTGGTCTCATCGTTGAGTATGGTGCAAAAGCCGCTGGGACTAGTCTTCAAATCGCTTCGAGGATCGGCAGAGATCACATCAATACACTTGGCGCTGTGGGTTGTCTTTTTACACCACGTATGGAAATCCTCGGCTGCAGTGCCTCGAGAGGTAAGAATGAGCAGGGGGAATGTTGCTATCGAAAGCACGAGACTCAGGCCAACTCTAATGGTAGCCATAATCTCCTAAAGCTGTTTTAATCTTCCGCTGAGTAATGGCTTTGAAATTTTTAAGATGAGGACTGGAAAAGGCTGAAGGCCTTTTAATACAGAAGCGAAGACAATGGTAATAAATGATAGAGAATAAGTCAAGACGGACGGAGTTTTCTATCAGTTTACGGAAAAAAAAAAGGAAGTTCTTATAGACTCATAATTTGGTAAGGCGTTCAACCTGCATTCAATTATATGCTTACCATATTAAAGCTATCAAATAGCAATATTTCCTAAAATTGGCTAATTAAAAAAAAAACTAACATACAACCTAAAATTAAAAACTTTCCAAAGTTATGAATAAGTATAATTTGAAAAAGATACAAATGACCATAACTAAAAGTAAATAACAATATTCTGAACTATTATTTTGGAAACACTAAAAATAAAGATGGGTGAAAAAGGTTGTAACAATGAATTTGTAAGAATGGTGCGAGATTGGCCAATTGGGTCGAAAACAGGTAGGGTGAAGGAAGGTATTATTAGCCTCTTTTGCATATAACTATTTTTAAAAAATTATTGTTATTATTATTTAATGTATAAATCCGTGCATAGTATGAATCAAAATGCCAGTCTGTATCATGACACAACGCCTTGCATGGGCAAAAATGCTAGCTTGTATTATGAGGCAATGCCTTGCACGTATTAAAATGCTAGTTTGCATCACGATGAGACAATGCCCATACTTATGTAAAATGAATTTAAACATCTAGTACAATGAATTTAGACTGTTGAAGAAACAAGCACAACAAAAATAGGTAATATCTTCAAGATAATATATCTAATTGATACTAATTCTACATGGAAATATGCTAATCGACGTCAATCAATGCAAGAGATTACATCCTAATTAGTGCTAATGGTACTACTAAATACATGAGATTTATTTACATTAATAGATACAAAAAGTCCTTTCGACCTTTTGAGCACACCGCATAATTATAAGTGAAGACAAAGAGAATTCAATATATGGTAACATGTGGTAGAAAATATGGCAAGACAGAGTTACATATGAGATTACAAAAGAACCAAAAAAACAACATCGTATAGACTTATAATTTGGCAAGGCATTCAATATCTTGACAAATTGGGAATTTATATTAGTGATCCCAAATAAGAAAATAATCAACAATGTAAGATATCATCTAGTTAATGGGTGCTCAATGGGCTCTCGTTAGTATGGATAAAAGGACCATAATTGACGAATTTTAGCATTTAAGGGGTAATGTCATTAGTTTTGGAGAACTTTTGGTGAGGTAAGAATTTTGCACATGATGAAAATGACCATTTCAAATAAACCAATAAAGGTAGGTGAAAATTGGACTATTTGTACTTCAATTTCATCTCTTCTTATTCTTTTCTTTTTTTTTTAGCTGTCTTTTTTTTTTTGCAACATAAATTTAGAAATATAATAATTTACTTTTATAAAACTAGGCACACAAGTGCGGCCAACTTTGTGCTTTTTTCTTCTATGGATCTAAAAGATGCATAATACTGTCAAGATAGTTAAAGTAACAAATTTTTATACTTTTTTTTCTTTTTAACTACAAAGAGATAGTAGGTTCCTAAATTCTAAACCAAACCAAATCAAGACTTTCATGGCTAAAAAAGGGAAAATTTATGAACTTGAAACCTTTTATCCTAAACAAAATGACAAACTGAAAGGAAAAATGCAATCTAATTGGAAGAAGATATAGAATAATAATTTTTTTAAGACTTGTAGAAAAAGAAAATATTGAAAAAAATAAATTCAAAAAACATCGGCAAAACAAGAAAGTACTCGTTTGGTTAATATTAAACAAAGTTGTATGAAATTAATGAACATTTTAAGTGAATGGTTTACTAGGTTTTCTCTTTCTTTTATTGGATAAATGAATTCAACACAGTTATTGTGACATTTTACATCACTTGTCAAAACTAAATTAATGATTTTAATGTGAAAATATGTCTAAAACATAAAATGAGTCAATATCCAATCCAGGAATATTTTTCAACTAAAATGATAATGTCTTTCTTGGATTTTACATTTGTTTTATCTTTAATATATTTTCTCAACGTATTGCAGATTTTTAACATGAGTTAAAACTTTTGTAGTTCTAAACATGAGTTAAATATGAGTTTGTGCACCTTGATTTCATTTTTGAGGCTTAAAAGCATCACTTTTGGTGCCACGGTGAATTCATTATTTCTACAGTGGAAAGATAAGTGTTAGCACAAGAATTGTGATATTTATTTTTAGGAAAAAGGTTACGTGTGTCATTTAACGTTTGAATACTTAAAAGTAGCTTTCCAAAATGTGAAATAATTAATCAGATTTTTTCTTATCTATATTAATGAGTGGATAATGGGCACTCAGTTAGAAATTCCCTAGATTTAATTATCAATGAGTGAATCAGTGACTTGCTATGGATATGAGTGAAGTAATTTATATGATTTAATTGTTCTTTTTCGTTTATGGTAGGTTGATTGATATGTTAATAACAAGTCCATAGTGGAATATTTAGAGCGGGAAATATGATTGTTTGTGAGCATAAATAAATATACATAACTTTATTACTTTATATAAGTACAAAAATTAAGAATAACAAAGTGGTGATTGATTATAGTTAACAAACTTAGTAAATTTTCAAAAATATGACCAAAATTAAACACACTAAGAGTGTAAAGTAAGACCAGTAGCCAAGGAAGAGCTCTTTGAATTTTTCCCATGTTAGGTTCAAGGTTCAAATCTTGAGTCTGATAGTTAGGGGTGAAAAGATTGCGGAGAGCGGAGGGACATTTAAAAAAAGAATGAAAATTAAGGATAATTGATAAGTGACTAATTTATGTAATAATTGTATGATATTTTATATTATTTTTAGTCAATTTGGATATATTATTGAAAGAAAATGAATCATTTTGGCTATAATTGGTGAAAAATGCTTTTAAGTAATTAAATGCGGCTTTTATCACTTTTTACTTGGATTTTGTGTATTTTGACAGTTTTGACATATTTTCGTATTTTGGCTATAACTTGAGCTACAATGATTGGATTGAGATGATTCTTAAACCAATTTGAAGATAAGAGATAGATCTACAACTTTGGTGAAGACATCTGAATCCAGTTTGAAGGTTTTCTAGGTCAAAAAGCTGAATTACAGTAGCTAATTTCCATTGGTCGAAATTGAAACAGAGCAATGAGTAGTCAAGGGTATTTTGGTCATTTATCAGCCTACACAGATCTAAATGAGGTGATTCTTGATGCATTGGAAAGCTAACTCAAAGGGCTACAAGTTTTATGTTTTGGTCAAGAGCTAAATCAGCTTTTATCATCTAGAAACGTTCAGTTGAAGTTGATGTAAAATCGGAGCTGGAAATTGAACAAAAGTGCACAAAACGTCACTGTAGCAATCCGGCTGAAACTTGGCCGGATTTCTGGCCGAATTGTGGTCAGAGAATTCTGCTCTTTACGCAGAAAACTCAATTTCACCTCCACTAAGTCACATGTGATGCTAGACATGTGAGAAACATTCCCAGTTGTAAAAGGGAGGTGTAAACCTCACTTCTTGACCAACTTTCACCTTTATATAGCCAATGCTTGCAAGATTGAAGGGAGAATAGAAAGAGATACGGGAGAAAGCTTGGACTGCAAAAATGTAGCTCTGCCATTCTTCTTAGTGTAGGATAGTTTAGCTAGCAGTTCATCCATTTTTGTATATCAACTAGATTAGGATGAAAATGGAGATGAAGAAGGAGGAGTTGAAGCTCATGTGACAAGGGTTATCTCTTTTCCAACTCTTTATCTTTTGTATTGGATTCTAAGTTTAGATTATATGCAAGTTCTGGATTTTGTGTTCAATATGTATCTCTAAAGTTTATGCCTTGGATTTGGTTGAACTTTCTATAATTGTTAGTGTTTATTATTTGGTTATTTGATTACTATGATTTGAGCAAGTTATTTAGCACTTTAGCTCTTTAAATCATGATTAATCTGGTACCATTGATTGTGATTATCTAAGGTGTTGTTTCTGCAATGAAGATTGAGATTTAACACTAGTTCAAGAAGTGCTAAACATAGGGAGTACACTCACGAAAGTAGAGGTGCAACTATGTGGTTTTTAGTGATTCATTTCATGTAATTTCACTGAAGAAATGAACTTGTAGCTAATTTCATAACCATGAGAATAGGTATGGATTAGTTATAAGTATAATTGATTCACTACAAAAGTAGGATTCAAATGCATAAGGAAATTACACCATAACTAGCCTAGATGCAGTACTCAATGATCCAAATATAGTACTTGCATGAGTATTTAGGGATACCACAACCTAAGGAGCTTTTATTTGTTATTATGTATAATTTCAGTAGGTTAAATTTGTTATAATTCATTGATAGTCTAAATAATAGAGAAGCTTTAGTAATACCGGTAATTGTTCACTCTTCCCTGTGGGATCGACCCGATATATACCCTAAACTACTAGTTGACTTGTATACTTACAGTGAACGAGTGTAATTCGGTTTTTTTTTTACTTGTACATATATATAAAATGCCCGTCAATAATAAAGTGGGATTTTCTTCTTTTTTTGAGGGTAAGTGGGAGGTTTTTAACCCGTGGTCTCCAACTTACAATCTTTCCCTCCTTACCCCTTACCTCTTACCCCAACAAGGTAAATGATTAATCATTGTTAATAGGAATATTACACCTAAAACATGGAACTGTTTAGGATAAGTTGTTGTTAAAAATATAATTTAAATCTAACTAAATAAATTAGGACAATATATGCACAAGACAGAAATATGGGACATCCACTTAGCAGAACATGGGAATAACCAACTCAATAACCTATGATATAGGGAATTGAACATCATTTTATTATACAAATATATTTGATGTAATTAAGAACGAAAATTAAGGATAGCAAAGTGGAGAGTGGAAGGACATTTAAAAAAGAAAGAACGAAAACTAAGGATCGCAAAATGGGATTTTTTTTCTTTTTTTGAGGGTAAGTGAGACGTATTGAACCCAGGGTCTACAACTTACAATCTTTCCCCCCTAACCCCCAACAAGGTAATTGATTAATCATTGTTAATAGAAATACTACACCCAAACATGGAATAGTATAGTATTAGTTGTTGTTAACAAAAATACATTAATTTAAATCTAACCAAATAAATTAGGGGAATATGTACACATGGCAGAAATATGGGACATCTACTTAGCAGAATGTGGAAATAACCAAATCAATAACCTACCATACAGGGAATTGAGCATCATTTTATTATACAAATACATGTGATATGGTAAGGCATTTTACTACACCACAATTTTTAAAACTTTATTACATTATTTTCCCAAGTGCTTGGTTCGTTTATTGAGTATAGGAATAATAGGTGTCGATCTCACAAGGACTTAGAAATTGGCAATTACTTGATTTTAATCACTTACTTAATTAGAGCAGAAAATGTTCTCTGAAAACGCTTTCCATGTGTATCCGAAAACTTGATAAAAGTTGAAATTTACTTAAATACAAGTTATTCTAAATTAAAAATCACATGAATTAAATTGAATAAATAAATCATTTGCATTGGCATATCTTACATGGACATCCACATAAAAAGTGATACATCGGTGATTAAAAACCAGTAATATAAAGTTTTTTGCGTTATTAAATTTATCAATTATGTAGTTTAAAAAAATGGAAAATAGTTGAAGAAAGTAAAAAGGGAAAGTAGCAAACATATAAAAATAAAACAAAGGAGAAGAAAATAAAGAGAGTTTCTTTCAAAGAGTATAGTCGCAGCTTTGGTCATACGCTTTGATGCAGCTGCATTTGGAAGTGGAAAAATTTTTATTGGAGAGGTAGCTAAATATTGATTATTTTGACATCTTTTGTATTTCTAAGGAGGTAAGATTTATATCTCCCTCATCTTTTTTCTTATGTTAATGAAATTTAGGGGTGGCATTTCTCCCATATATATTGAGTTTGCCAATAAAAAAAAGGAAAAGAAAAAAGGATTACTTTGGTGTTAAAATTAAAATAAAAGGACTTGGATTGGGATTTTCTACAAAAAAAATTTTTTACGTTTTCTGTAAATACATTTTCCAATCATCTTTTTACCTCATATTTATCAAATTACTGCATATAGTATATTTTCCTACAAAAAGTCCTAAAAGTAGCAATCCAACAGGGCCTAAAAGATCAGGAACTAGAGCTACTTTAGATAAAAAGTTGAGGGGCTAGATGAGCTACTTGCCCCATTTCTTCTTGTTTTAGTCACAGATATGTTTTTAGATTCCGTACAATTGGATGAATTTGAAGCCAGTTTTACTAAATTGGACGAAACAAGTGATGTCATAAGTAAGCCTGTGAGCCGAATCTGAAGATTCAGCTCATATAGTTAATACCCTTTTCGGGATTCGAGTTATAAGTTTTAAATTGATAAATATGAAACTCATACTTGACTCACAAAATATTCGGATTTTGAACCTAATTCAAGTTTAACCCAAACTTACTTATTACTCATTAATTTCCTTAATATAATTACTATAACTATTAAGTTCTAAACCTAATCTAACATCCATAGAACTACAACATTAAAACTATATATGAACCAATAACAGTTTGTTTAAAAATATATAAACCAAGAATTTTTCAACAATATTATGTCCAATTAGATCAAAGTACATGGAAAATAATAATAAAACATGATCAATAGTCAATACATCTTTAAAGATTCTCAATTTGCTCATACTAAGATTTGTCTTTCTGAATATTTTGATATAATTTTGTATATTTAATATTTCTTATATATATTAATATATTTTGATGCATAGCTCATAAATATAAAGTATTAATGTTATATATTTAGATATATATATATATATTCAAAATATGAATATATTATATATAATTATATATATAGATGCAAATTAAAGGGTTGAACCTATATCGAGTTTGAACTTAATAAAGTTTAAATTCGACTCACATTTAATTCAGATCTAAATTTAGCCCAACTCAATGAAAGGTCAACTTCACGGGGCTTTTATTGGTGCGAGAGCGAGCTAAATTCGAGTTGATCGGACCGTTGACAGTTGTTCTGAATATTCTTTAGGCTTGATATTGGAAACTCCACCTTGAGAACCATTCGCGTATCCTCTCAGGCCTCTTTTAGATTTTGAATTGGCTACCATAAAAGGAGAAATTTCATTTCTACCCCAAAAGGAGGGGAAACATGGAAAGTAGTGCATGAATAAATGAATTCACTGTTTTTGATATCAACATTAATGAAATTAGCTATGACAAAATCCAAGTATACGTAAAGTGATAGGACATGCTCACAAGAAAAGATTATTTCTTGACGGCATATCGTTTTATGCAATTTGGTTTTTTACACTACAAATCAAAAAATGCTAATGAGTTGGCAACTTCATAGCTTTATAGCTTGTTTTAGATTGCTGTAGAATCAATTTGCTTGTTTTTATGTATTAGTTTCTTCAGATATGTTCAACTTCGATGCATTCTTTGATGGCAATAAGGGTTGGGAAAGTTTTAATGGAGGACAAGTTAAATTCGGAATGTTGTTTTCATTACATCCCTTTGAGAAGCTAACAGAATCAAATATGGGAATGTGATAGTAAACAAGTGATGAATTGTTTACTATGATTTGGAAATTATGTACAAGCTTACAAACTGTTTGTGATTCTTCATAAACAACTTGTACAATTTACAACCATAACTAAAACTATACATTTTTTGAATACCTTGTTAGCCAAATCTAGCCTATTAGCAGCTAGTTGGGCATTTTTTTTCCGGCAATAATAACAATTGTATAACCTATTCTATTCTAATCTATTGAGAAGGAGAAGTCTAAAGAGACTTGTGTGTTAGGGGCTAATAGATATGTCCAGAACCCACTAAATGAACGGGATACTATAGCACCACCCTTGGATTGTGCAGACCTTTTCTTATTATTTGTGCAGACCAGACTAGTCCCTTCCTGGTGGCCATTGAGCCAAGCTCAGTGGTTAAAAGTAGTTTGGACTAAATGTTGTTACACATTGGACTGTCTTCTATTCGTTCATGTGAGAATGTACACTAATATAGCACCCTAGTCCAAAAAGCTTACTTTCGAGTCACCACCAAAAAAGTCAATTTGAAAACAAAAATAAACTTTTTTTAAAATTTTTGTTTGTTGAATGTGAACAATTCCTTTAAGAGAACAAGAAAAAGAAAAGGTAAAGGGTAAAAAGGAATGGAGTCCCCTTTACCTTTATATCCACGCAATCTTTGTAAATTGTTAACCCAGGAATTGAATATTGACTTGTGATGCGTGTGACAAACCCATTTATTTATTTATATTATTATTATTATTATTATTACTTTGTTTGGACAAATCAATTGTCTTTATACTTTAGTCATTAGGTATAATATCAGAAACCTCCCTTGAGGTTTCTCTTAATATCACTTAGTACTTTTTAAGTTTTAAAAATATTACTTACCTTCCTTACTTTTGTTATTTATGTAACAAAATTTATAAAAATCCCAAACTACCTTTTGCTCATTATGCTAAATAAAAATACTCTTAAACCACTTTGTTTACTTGAAAAAAAATCACCACCTAAAAATAATCTCTAACTATACCACCACATCACAAAGGTATAGTCCATAAAAATATAAATTTGAAAAATAAAAAAAGATATTTGTAAAGAAATATACTAGCACTAATCAACTCTATATACTTAAAACGGATTCCTTACAAACCTTACTTTTCTTTTTCCAACCTCTTATCAACCTGTGGCTCAAGACATTAAGTTATATTAACTCATTATAAAAGTCAACTCAAAATAAACAAAAGAAATCATACCTAGTCTTATCACAATCACAAAAAGAAAAGAATAAATTAAATTAAATTTATTATAATTCACAAATAAAAGATCGCATCGTCATCAAAATATGAGTAAAAGAGAATGTTAAAAAAAGAAGAAAGAGAAGACATCGACTTTTGATTCTTTTCCTTTGATTTTTTGAGTTTCATTTATTTGATATGTGAATCATGCATTAAGTGAGGATTAATATAGTCATTTTGTAATTAGTAGGGGAGGTAAGTAACATTTTAAAAATCTTAAGGGTTCTAAGTTGTATTAAGAGGAATCTTAGGGGAGGTGTAACTTTTTTTTTTTTTTTGGGTTCCTTTTTTGTCAAAACCCAGTCGTTAACAAGAAGAAGCAAGAAAGTGAAGGATGGGGCAAGAGTTGACGTCGTCTTTTCAATCTTTAATTTCTCTTTCTGCTTTTTTAATTTGTTTATTATTGCTGTTTTGTATTGGTAACGTTTCTTTCGAGATTGTTTTGAATTCATCAACAGTCAACAGAGATGGGAGGACCGCGTCATGACCTTCTCTGTGGGTAATGATCTCTCAATTCGAGTGTGAGATAATGACATAAAATGTTTGAATAATTAGAATTGAAAATGCCATGAAATATACCTAGCGTACTGGGCAAATGTTTAATTATTTACTTTGCTTTCCGAGTCCTAGTCTTCAAAGTTATACTACTATGTCAAATGTGCAATTTCACATGGAATAATTGTTCTTCTAAAAGAAAAAAGTAAGAGAATAGTAGTGCTTTATTTACTTTTCCTTTAGTTTCCTTGTTGGACACGAGAAATTTCGTTTGTTCCTTTTTTCTTTTTAGCTAAACAAATTGGGTGGCTCGATCTCGGACCGTTCAATAGACGGTGCGTTTCTCTTGCCATCCACAAGGGATCTGCATTTCATATTACTATATTATAATCATGATATTCGAAACATTTATATTGCAGTATTACAAAACATTATTTCTAGTGGCGTACGTATTGTGCACATGATCATTTCTGTTAGGGTTTAAGAATTTTTTGTTATAGATTCTGTATTGGCTTCAGTCTATTAATATGAGGGATTAAATTAATAGATCATTATGAGGTTTGTTTGGATTGCAAGATTTTCAAATAAATATTTCAGATTTTATTTTGTTTGTATCATATACACAATTTTCAATCACTTTTTTATATCACATACATCACGTTACAAAAAATGTTATAGTAATTATTTCAAATAAGGCCTTGTTTGGATTGCTTGTTTCTGTCGAAAAATATTGTCATTTTCCGTGATCACATTTCCCTATCACCTTTTTCCCTCACATATATCAAATCGCTACAGTAATTTTTCCATGAAAAATGATGGAAAATGCAATTCAAACACAACATAAATATTTCAAATAACTTCCTATCCAAACAATATCTCATAATAGAATTTGGCCTTTCAAGTGTATGATGCCTTTATTGTGAGGTAAGTCCATAGTAGGATTGGCACGTGAAAGAAAATATATATAGTTTCTTTCATTTTTATTTTTTTGACAAGAAAGAAGTGAGATTTAAAAAAAATTATGAGATAGAATGAGATTTGAACTCGAAATCTCTAAATTCTGGAGTTTCAATCTTGAACACTAAGTCAAGAGCTCCTCTCCCAAACAAATTTCATGATGCACAAGGGACCAAATTAACAAAAATTCGAACGAAAATGGACCCTTTTGTATACGTGACAAGAGGGTCAAATTCAATTTTCATGTTAGTAATATTGAGATAGTGGTAAAAGTATCCTTGAAACCAAATAACTCTTTCGTAGAAGCGATTGAGGCCTTTGCACAAATTTCCTCTCTCTTTCCACCCCAAATTTTGTGATGCTGAATTAAAATTTTCTTCTCCAGTATCTAAGGAAAAGACAACCAAAACAATACAAAAAACAGAGCCAAGTCAAGGTCCACTCACATAGGAAATTCCTCTCTACTCCTCCTTAGCAGCCCACCGGCAATACCAAAGTACCAAAATAACCAGTTTTAGGAGGATGTAGCTTTTTCTTGTTGATCATCCTATCAGGACTGATTCTTCAAAGTCATCCTGAGAAATATTGATGTAGAATTTAAATGTTTTAGACAAAAAATTGCTTCACTAGCTAAGCCTATATTGTTGAGATGCGAGTTGTATACAAGAATCAGTAGATTCTTGCTAAAAAAATCTTCCATATTTTCTTCCTCTGTTTTCTCTGTTTTAGCCTCTGCAAGTACGAATTTTTGCTTTCAATGTTTTTTGTGATTGCTGAAGTTTAGGAAGGTTTTTGATGATGGGTACAGAAATTGAAACTTCTTCCGAGATTGTATTAGAAGAAAGGACTTCAGTCGATGAAGTTGCATCAGTGACAAAAGATTCAGAATCATCTCTTGGAGAGGCCTTTACAGAGTTCTCTCTGCTCGTAAAAAAACTGAGTCCACTTCTTGATGAATTGAGGAAAAACAAGCTTGTCGACCGGGATGCAATTTACCAAGCCATTGAATCACTTGAGGTGGAATTTTATCGTGCAAAAAATTTGCTAAGTAGCACGAATATTCATTCATCTCCATCAAAGCACATAGAAGATGTTACACAGAATCTTGGGAGGTCATTAGGCCTTGTTCTCTTTGCTGGTCATGAAGTATCAATGGCCAACAAAGAAAAGATTGAAGCACTGCGTAAAGAAATTATGAGTACCAAGTTTGACTGGTGTTCTCAACGAGAATCAGTGTCTATTAATGATGTCTTCACGGAGGAAGATTCAGAGGAAGAAATAGTTGAGGAAGATAGAATTATTTTAGATATTAAAGATGTCGTTTTTCAGCTCAGTTCTGGGAATGATGAAGAATCTAAACGTGCAATTCTCCAGTTGGACGCTTTGGTTAGGGAAAATACGATTACTGATCAAACAATTGACGATGAGAGTATTATATCAGTTTTGTGTAACCGGTTGAGTTCAAGTAAATCAAACAACAGACTTGCCATAATCAGACTGCTAAGAAGCATGATTCGAAAGAATGATAAAAACAAGGTACAGTGACTAACATTCAGTAATTTCATTATATTTTACCATAAGTTGTTTTATGTTTACATCGATTCATAGCTTGCAGGAAAAGATGGAAGAAGTGGGACGTTTATCGGTGTTGGTCAAGTCATTGACGAGGGATGTGGAAGAGAGGAAGGAAGCTGTGGCACTTTTAACTAGCCTTTCAGATATTCCTGCAGTTAGGAGAAGAATTGGGAGAATTCAAGGGTGTATTTTAATGCTGGTTTCCATCTACAATGACGAGGATCAAGAGGCATCTAATGATGCAGGAAGACTATTAAATGCTTTGTCAAACAATATTCAAAATGTTCTAAATATGGCTGAGGCTGGCTACTTCAAACCTCTAATACAGTACCTGAAGGAAGGTAATTTTGAAATGGATTGGCCTTGCGACTTGTTATCTGGCATTCTGTTACATCCCACTGCAAGATGAACATTGCTTATATTTTTCAACAAATTAATTTCATAAGAAAAGAGGCACTGTAAAGCTTTGGTGTTTTAGTCATTTAGGACCTTGTTTCAGCATACAAATGCAACAATTTTTTGTCTTTGTGAAGTGTTAATACAAGTTGAAGCCCCATGGTAGTCCATTTTGTTGACAGTTTATTATCATTAACTGGAGAATATGATTGACCCCAGTGATTTCTGTGAATTGAGATGGAGAATCCCTTAGCAATAACATTACTAAAGCTATACAACTGATGGTTTCCAAGATTGAAAAATCAGGTTGCGTTGAGGATAGAGGACAATGTGTCGTCGTGACTTTCAGAAGATGCATATTCCTCATATTCGCATACCATTTGTAACTGTCTGATAATGATACATTTTGCTTTTACAGGTTCTGATATGAGTAAGGTTCTAATGGCAACAGCCCTTTCAAGGATGCAGTTGACTGATCAACGTAAAGCTTCCCTTGGAGAATATGGGGCAATTGAACCTTTGGTTAACATGTTCAGTAGAGGAAAGTTTGAGGCCAAGCTATCAGCCTTGAGTGCATTGCAAAACTTATCTAGCTTGAAAGATAATATCCAACGATTGATTAGTTCTGGTGTGGTGGTGCACCTGCTTCAGCTTCTTTTTTCCGTGACATCAGTACTAATGACTCTTCGAGAACCTGCATCTGCGATTCTAGCAATGATAGCTCAGTCTGAAAGAATACTTGACAAACCAGATGTTGCTCAACAAATGCTCTCACTTTTGAACCTGTCTAGTCCAGTAATCCAGTGTCATCTCTTAAATGCATTGAATAGCATTGCTGGTCATACTAGTGCAGTTAAAGTTAGAAAGAAGATGAAAGAGAATGGTGGAATTCAGCTTCTCATACCATTCCTTGTTTATGGTAATTCCAAAACCAGGAGTTCTGTCCTACAGTTGATATATACATTGTCTAAGGGTGATCAACAGGATCTGGCACAACAGCTCGGGGAAATGAATATTAATATAATTGCTGGTATCATCTCACAATCAACTCCTGAGAGTGAGAAGGCTGCAGCTGTTGGCATACTCAGCAATTTGCCATCAAGTGACAGAAAAGTCACAGATATGCTAAAACATGCTAATATGTTGCCTACTTTGGTTTCTATGTTGAGTTCCTTAAGTGCAGCTTCAACACCTACTGCAATGAGGACAGCAGAGAGCATTGCAGGTGTTCTAATTCGCTTCACAGCTCCTTCTGATAAGAAGTTGCAACATTTTTCAGCTAATCAAGGGGTGATTGCTGCTCTTGTAAAGTTACTTGTACACGGTTCAGTGGTGGCTAAAAGTAGAGCTGCAACATGTCTGGCTCAGTTATCACAGAACTCACTTTCTCTGAAGAAATCCAGAAAATCAAACTGGTTATGTGCGCCTCCTTCAATGGATGGCTATTGTGAAGTTCACGATGGATATTGCTCACCCAAAAGCACATTTTGTTTGATTAAGGCAGATGCCGTTCCTCATTTGATCCGAGTTCTCGAAGGTACAGAGAGGGAAGCAGATGAAGCTGTTCTTAGTTCACTTGCAACTCTCCTGCAAGAGGAAATATGGGAGAACGGGAGCTATCTCATAGCCAAATATTCAGGCATTCAAGCCATCATTAAAGTTATTGAATTTGGAAGTGTAAAGGCACAAGAAAAAGCCCTTTGGAATTTGGAAAGGATTTTTAGAGTTGAGTCGCACAGAGTACAGCACTGTGAATCTGCACAAGTGGTTCTCATTGATCTAGCACAAAATGGTGATCCTAAGTTGAAGCCAGCAAGTGCCAAGTTACTGGCACAACTTGAGCTCTTGCAAGTTCAATCCAGTTACTTCTGAAAGCTTCCTTTTTTTGCTTTTGATTGAATACCATATTTTATGTCAGATTATTTGTCGATTCACATCATAACAAGATTCAAGCCTCTCATTCCTCGGAGAGGTGCCAGCGTGGTTGTGATTCCATGCGTTTCAATTCGGTTGTTGTATTTGTTAAATTATTTGATGAACAATCACATTATATTGTTGTATTTGTGAAAAAAGTGGTGTATATGAATAAAATACTCCACATATTTTTAGCACAAGATTATACTTCCTCTGTCTCATTAAAAGTGTCATACTTTCTATTTTGGAATGTCACAAAACATTTGTCATATTGGAAAAGTCAAAGCACATTTTAGTCTGTCTTTCCAATATAATCCTTCTTTCTAATCATTTAAATTTTGAATTTGTGGAGGTAAAATAAAAAGAAAAGTACAAACATCACGATCAAATCACTATTTTTAAAATTTTGGATTTCCGAAACATGACTAAATAATTGGAATGGAGGGAGTAGTATTGGTTATAACCAAAAATTTATACATGTAAAATAACCAGACGGATCTGCAGTGCCCCTATCCTTCATTTCCCCTCTTTGTCTTATTTTTTCTTGATAACAAACGCAACATTTTAAGTGCTGAATTGGTCAAATTCTACATTTTCCAAAAGTCAACGGTAGCTCAGGACGAATTTTTCGTAATTTCCTAATTAGAAAAATTCTTTGTTTTGCTAAGGTACACTTCTTGTATAAAACGTAAGATTTCCTAATTAGGAATGGACAAAACGGTGGCATTTATTACACCATGTATAAAAAAATCTTCATTATTAGGTTTATACAATTGCTCGGTAGCAGCTTCATTTTGCATAGGAAAAAATTGTAGTGCTCCAATTCTTCTTATGTTTTGGAGCTACTGTCCAAAGCAATGGATGAAAGTCAACTGAAGGGGCACCAATTTAGGGATAACGGACATGGATGGTTGTTAGTCACCGTCACTAGCAACCGTTTAGAAAGGTTCATAGATCAGATTTATTCTTTTTTTTTTTTTTTTGAGATCACAACTATTATATAACCTAATCTATCCTGTACTAGAGGAGAGGAGACGGACCTAAGGAGGTCCAAAAGTAACTCAGAGGGAACTGAACCACCACCGGATCAGACGGATACACTGTACACCCGTCTGAATTTTTTGAAGTCAAACCACTTTAAATATGGCATTTGGTGAGAGATAAGGATTCAAACCTTGTCTCTCATCTCACCAAGCCCTCCCCTCACTAAGTCTTAATGGCTGGGTGATGGCCATCAGCCTCAATAATGCAAAAATTCAAACATAAGATTCAAAAATCGTTATGTAACCTGATTCAACTAATTTGTATGAACCCACATGAATGATTGTTGTATATAACTTTTTTATTATAAAAATGTACAATAGTTGGCAATGAATTACATCCGCTGAAAAACTCTTATCCTATTCATGAACTCTCCCTCATTGTAGTTAAGTTACCTGTAGTATTTATTATTGAATGTAGAGCAATTGTCTTTTCAAAAACTAATGTGATATTTGAACAATTGTTTTTTCAAAACTTAATGTGATATTTGAATCCAAAATTAAACTTGTTCTTTGTTTTTAAAAAGCAGTAATATTTTTATTGTCTATTTCTTTCTTTTCGCCAAACTTGAATTTCCGTCGTACTCTTTTCTTTTTTTGCTCTTTTTTGTTTGGGAACTGAACTTTTGATTCTTTGAAAACCATTTTCCTGACTTGCCATATCTATCTAAAATCAAGTGGCTGCTACTTTCTGTTTGTCTTTATCATATTTTCTTTTGCAAACTATGCCACCGTTTGACTATTCTAATTAACTTTAACTTTATTTTGGGCAGTATCCAGTCCTCATTTGCTTTTTGAAAAAGCAGTTCCCCTCGAGTTGTTATTACTTTAATACTCTTTTCCTTTGAATTCTGTGGCATGTTTCTCGCATTACTGTGAAATATCCACATTAATTTTGTGAAATTTGAATTCAAGTATAAAATACCTTCATCGTCATCGTTGATTTCAAAAGGAGGGAAAATGCGTTTTGCAAAGCAATGATAAGACTTCAAATTTATGCAATATTTTGGAAGACTTCATAATTGAATATGGATGATTCTTCACATGCTAAGATACACAAGTAAAGCAACTTAAATAATGTACTTTGATGGCCCCTGGATGGAAATAGCTTTGATAGACTAGATAAGACAAACGTCAAAAAAAAAAAAAAAAACTTGCAAAGCTTTAATTTGCACACAAGTTGAAGATTGAAGTCATTCTTTCGAATATGTAGAACAAAATAGGGAAAATCATCCAAAACATCCCTCACATTTTATAAAATAACTTTTTTTGTCCCTTACTTTTAAAAGTGTAATTTTATGTCCCTTACATATTCACATCGATCAAATTTAGTCCTTAAATAGGTTTCCGATCATTTTCTTGCCGGATTCCATCATGTACAAGGCACGTGATCATTTTTTAGGGTAAATTTGTCAAATTATATTTTGCATAATCTAATTTATTGTCCCTCACATTTCATAAAATAAATTTTTTCGTCCCTTACATTTTATAAAATGATTTTTTTCATCCCTCATATTTAATAATATGAATTTCTCCATCCCTCACATTTCAAAAAATGAATAATTATTAATATGGTTATAGCTTGTTATAGGTAGGACATTAACAATTATTTATGTAATTGCGCCCGACTTGTTGGTTATCTTCTCTTTTTGTATGATGCTGACTAATATTTACCAATAGAACCTTAATTTGCATATTCTTATTGTATTTTGATAGAAAATAGCTTTATTGGCCAACTGGACAATGAATGCAAAATTTTTTACTAGCTAATACCAAATGAAATCAAATGATCGCATATAATACATGCTATTCGTATTGTTAAGTGAAATCAAATAGACACATACATGTGTTTATGCTATTCGTATTATTAAGCGAAATCAAATAAACATATGCATGTGTTTAAAAAAAATGTATTCACACACATAATTAGTGAGGAATGACAAATTTATTTTTTGAAATGTGAGGGATGGAGAAATTCATATTGTGAAATATGAGGGATGAAAAAAGTCATTTTATAAAATGTGAGGGACGAAAAAATTTATTTTATGAAATGTGGGAGACTATAGATTAGATTATGCAAAATATAATTTGACAAATTTACCCATAAAAAATGATCACGTGCCTTGCACGTGATGAAATCTGGCAAAAAAAGATCGGAAACCTAGTTAGGGACTAAATTTGACCGATGTGAATATGTAAGAGACGTAAAATTACATTTTTAAAAGTGAGGGATGAAAAAAGTTATTTTACAAAATGTGAGGGACGTTTTGGACGATTTTCCCAACAAAATACAACAATTTTAAGGTATAAGTTTGTCAATTGATTACCCCGCCACGAATATGCAATTTGTAAGTTTTTCTAACTCTATGTAATTATAATCTTCATATTTCTTTGAATGTGTAAGTCCTTTTTTCTTTTTCCATAAACTATATTTGACAGAAATATAGTGGTTTTACACATTATCTAGCTCTGTGTCAACTCGGTGACAAAAAACTGAGTAAAGCGGGAACAAAGAAAACAAATTGTCGATTAAGAGAAGAAAAAGACAAAAGACAAATTGGTCAAAATTTGAGCACAGGGCTGCATACGCATCTTGTGGAATCCGAGTCTGCTTTTGAGTCTAAGTAGTCCTCCAAAGTCGAAAAGCAGCCGTGATGGATAAATCGCCCAAAAAAATTTTTTTTTCAAAGGGCACTTATATATATACATATGGTATATTGTTAAAGGAAACGATTCAAAGAGGATGGAGGCATATATTGGCTGCATTCAAGAGTTCTTACAAAGCCAGAAAACTCTTACTCCTTCCGAATGTCATATTTCCACTTTTTGTTTGGCCAAAATTTGAGTAACTTTAAAAAAGTCAAATCACTTTTAATATTACTTTTCTTTTATGCCCTTCAATTAAGAAGTCAAGATTATATTATTAATTTATACTAAACAATTGTGGAGGGTCCCACCATAATACATTCCTTTCATAACTCCATGACATCACAACTTCAGCTCCTTGCGTTTTTCATTTCCTTTACTTTTCTAGTTTTCTTGCACTTCAAATCTTTGTTTTGTTCTTTTTTTTTTCTTTTCCTTTCTTTTGCGTTTTTTCATTTCTTTTGCTCATTTCAAGCTGCACAAGGGTTTGCAAATGCAATGAAATTTTGTTTTTTTGTCTTTCTATCTTTTTTTAACAAAAGAATAAATTTCTTACAATAGTGCAAACCAAGTTTTTTTTCTTTGGATAAACAAATAAAGAATAATAGATGCATTTCTTACCATTTTGTTTATCACTATTTAATGTTTTTAATGTAAAGGTGAAAAAATAAAAAGGTAAAATTTGTCCTATGACTTGTGTTCTTGCTCTTAAATTAGTTCATCAATAGAGTTAAGTGCTCCTTGATCAATATTAGACGGTTGAAATGATAAACGAATATCAAAACCATCTCTTGTGGCAGTTTCTATGAACTCAACATCCATTGGATCAATATGTGGCTTTGCATTATCTTGTTGGTGAAAATAGGACTGATAACATTACTTCGTGGCCATTTAGCACAAATTGCAGGCAAAACATTGTTGATTAAGCACCTTCTATACACATCCTTGGTCACCGATAGGATAGGCTTTATTTCTAGAGTACCAGCAACACGATTTTTGCTATCGCTTTTAGCTGGTTCTTTGAAGGCAAAAGGGAATATTCCAATTTTTCCATCCAAGTGTTTGTTTTTAAAACAATCAAAGCGTAGTTGAGCAACTGCAGGTAGAAACATAACCTTAACAATAAACTTTTTACTCCTACAAGTCCTTATAGGGTGTTCTTCTTCAGGATGCGGGTAGTATTTCTCTGACTCTTTAGTCATATAAAATCACTTTTCATTGATATGAACTGTATTGAACATATTTCTAAAAATAGGTGCATCATTAAGACTCTCTTGTTCAAGCATTGATAAACAAAAATTTGGGTCTTACCAATTTATTGTCATCAATAAGGTGAGGCTTTAATGCATTTAAATGTGGTTTGATAGCACCTTCTTTTATTCATCGATGAAGAGTGGACTTGGAAACTTTCATTTTGGCTGATAGAGAATGAATATTTGTTCGACGCTGTTGAGGTATTTCCATAATAGTGCTGAAGTCTATATCTACCCTCTTGCATCCTGCCCTCTTAGATGTCAACAGAACCTCCATTGATGATTGAAGACTTTACTCTTTCCCAAAATCTTTGTACTGTCCTTATGCTGATTTTGAATTGAGTTGCAATAACTTTGGTTACTCCTCTTTCTAGTTGCCTACCATAACTATGTTGCAGTAATGCTTCAAATATGGCTTGCCTTTGCTGATTTATCAACATTTTCTTGTTATTAGTCGTACAGATTTCAAAATTTTGAGAACTATGATTATCCATGTTCATTGTGGAATACAATCAAATAGAACATGTGCAATAGATAAAGCTCTCTTTGTATAGAGTATAAAGACGTCAGAATTATCCATAAAGCTTTCCAAATCTCTTTATAAGAGATGTGAGAACAAAAATGTTTTACAAAATGCACTCCTACAAATTTTAAATAAACTGCCAAATTTCAATGAAAAACAAGGAAGAATAACAAATGGCGCCAAATAAAAGATTAGCAAAATTATGCTAAGTCTCAAGATTATCTACTTCAAATAATTGATCAAAATATCAAAAAATAAAAAGATAAGCACCAACAAAGTGATAGATAGAATCATAGAAATCTCGCCTTTTTCCATTGTCAATCTTCTTTTGGAGTTTATCTTGTTGATTTTATGAAACCCAAATTATAGAGAGAGAAATTGCTAGAGTTGCAATGTGTTTTACTTTAGTTTGTCTTTGTCTTTTAGTCAAAGTGAATAGATGATGGTATAAGTGGTCCCAACAGCAAGTTGATTTACTTGCTGCAAGGGCATGATTGCCAGTAGACGGCCATGATTTGGCTTCAAAATTTTGTGCGGCTCAGATCACGTCTTGTAACTCGATTTTCACGCCAAGTGTGGGACCCACAAAAATTTGTTCTAAAGTTACGTCGTGTGCAAAGAAAGTTACATCATGTGCAATTGATGTTACTCACAGTGCAAAATGCACACAACCTGCACAAACGGTTGCACCTGTAACCGTTTGTGCCCCTTGGTGCAACCGTTTGTGCCCCTTGCCCATGATTGGAAGAGTAAGATGAGTGTATCGCCACAATGTTACTGTACTTAAAAAGTGCGTCTTCTTAAAAACGTCCCAAATTTCTTGATGGTTTCTATATTTCTTTCTAAGTTTCTCTAATTCAAGCATCTCTTGACCAGATCACACGATAGGATCAATAAAGGCATTAATGTATAATAAAACAATGAAGCAGAGCTCGTAAATTTTGACAGTTCAGGCAAACTATAACATGTGGGAAGAGGAATGAGTAAAGCTCGTGCTTTGTTTCTCCTTCTTAATTATAAAAGAATTTGGTACCAAATTTTGTGAAAACCCTTAATGAAGTCATCAATATTATCCAAATTTATAAATTGAACCCCTTAGGTTAAACCCAAAACTTAAATTCATATATTTAATTTTTTTAATTCTAGCCTTAGACACATAATTATATTCTTTTAGAAGACAAACAAGTGCATAATCGAGCCAATGTTTGAGTACCGGGCACTAAGGAATGAAGGATCAGAATAGGGAATTTAAAATTTAATAGAAATTGCATGGACTAGTTGCTACAGTTTTGCCTATTAATGGAGGGTTAAATAGCCCTCTTTTACTTTATTTTAAGGTTGATCTAATCTCAGGTCGATCTTTATTCAACTTTGTGCAAATCTAAGGCTATAAAACAATTATCCTAGACCAATTTATGTAGCATGTAGGACCATCTACATACCTAGCTTTGCTTAAATGCTGTACAACTCCAATTGGCCTTATCTTCTATTGCTTAGACTCAATGCCTCGAAGACAAAAACTTCGCCATAACTTCATACGTGTTCAAAACATCACCTTCATGATGACCTAACTTCCTGCAAACTACCAAACTACAATAACATACTAAAAACAGCTTTGTCATGTTATCTGGCATAATCTAATTAATGCCTAGACAAATATATCACTCTTCTAAATATTATACGTAATATAAACTGAATTGAACTTCCACCAATTATTTAAGAATACAATCTATGTTGCGTGTTTCAGAAAGTAAAATCGGATAAGTAATCCATTTTCACTCTCCATTCTCTTACCTGATGTTTGGTACTCAAGAATAGCCTGAAAATGAAAGATCTTCCATTTTATTCATTCTATTTCGAGTTTGTCATGGATCATTTAAGTGGGAAACCCTATCCCCTTGAAATGCTCATGCTAACATTTTCATGGAATCTTAGTCATCAAAAAAAAAAAAATCTTAGGAATACTCTTTTCAACTTCATCCTAGAATGTCCAAATTAATAGGATGTCAAATTTATCTTTATAAATCTTTTCTCTATCACCATATCTTAGAATATTTGTGAGCTCAATTAACAGTTAAATGTAAATTTTCTTGTATTTAAAATAAAATGATTCTTATTAATAACAAACAAATATTTTAAGATACTTTATTCTTTGGCATTTGAACAATTGTGTGATTTTTTTTTGTAATTTATATAAAAATAAAAAATTAATAAAATTTAAAATATATCATATTTGTTTGGATTCATGTAATTTATATTTTACATTGCTAATTAATTAATTATATTGCTAGCAGATGCAAAGTTCTATCATAAAATCTTAAATATTACAATTGAAAATTTTTAATATCAATTATCAACTATTTTGAAAGCAAAAAATGCCAAAATTCCATGTAAACAAACAAATAACATAGGATAACAAATAAAACATGTTATGTCCTAAAACTAATCCAGGGCAATTAAGTCAAATTTGTATTAATTGTATTCCATTTTAACATCTAAATGTGGATTATACCAAACATTGGAAAATACATATATATTCCATTCTAATTTGTATATCAGGGATGACAAAATTTTCTCCCTAGCATTTTGAGTGGAAAAGTATTCCAGGTGGAAAACCTTTCCATTCTGGCCATTCCCGCATACCAAATGACAGGTTAATGTACTTGGTCTTCCCATTTTTTGAAAACACCATTGTGCTTCAAAGTAAATATTAACAAGTGAATTGAAAGAATTAAAAGATTGTACATTAGATAGTAAAAATTTGCAAGTGTTCGGATGAAAGGGATTCGAATTTGAATAGGAATTCTCAATGAACGAATTCCAGATTCATACATTTTAAATCCTTATTAAACGAAATACTTTGTTTGGGAAACAAAAAAAAAATTGAGGAAAGAATTTGAGATCTACCAAAAACCTAATGACAATTGTTGTTAAACGTCGGGGACAATTAATAAGTTTTTGTTTTTGTTTTTGTTTTTAACTTTTTTATCTAGGAAAGTGCGAGACCTAAGAAACAGGGATGGGATAGAGAAATTTGAACCAGGACCTCTAAGTTAAAGTAAATACATTTGGGAACAAAGTTAACAACATAATGTATTGGATGAAAATTAGATTTCTCACAATTCCTAAACCATGTAAAGTTTTGGAAAGAGTCCTCAGACTCGCGACATGCCGCCATTTACGGCAGCTCTTTCAATGAGAAATACACTAATCGAACTCGATATTTTACACACAGTCACATTACAATCTCAAACGTGGATACAAGGCCATCAAGAGCTACCAAATAATGACACTTGTGGTGGCTCCGTCACTGTAGATCCATGATAAATCAACTCCAAAATTGTACAGGATATATGCTAACATGATTCTTGCGACAGAGTAAACAGGTTTCCATGGCGCTAAACATGAGTTGAAATTAGAACTGTCAAAATGGGTGATTTGGGTGGGTTGAATTGGGTATAAGTGAATCAAACTATTTATATCTATTTAATTAGATGGGTATATATGGATAAATCAAAAAATAAGTTGGGTAATCCAATTATCCATTTATAACCCATTTATTTTAATTTTTTGTAAACTTTTTTTTTAAGCAAACCCCGTGCATGGGGGAGGGATGCCAGCCCCACTTTATTTAAATTATAAAAATTACAAAACTTTAGGGGCCCATAGCAGGCCTAAAACAATAGACTAGTGGTGCTATCTTGTGGTAACCCTATTACGCACAAAGGAAAGGAACTACAGTCCATATATACTAGGGATCTTATTTTAACTTTTTGTAAACTTTTTTTTTTTAAGCAAACCCCGTGCACGGGGGAGGGATGCCAGCCCCACTTTATTTAAATTATAAAAATTACAAAACTTTAGGGGCCTATAGCAGGCCTAGAACAATAGACTAGTGGTGCTATCTTGTGGTAACCCTATTACGCACAAAGGAAAGGAACTACAGTCCATATATTCTAGGGATCGGACCCTATCTAGAAGTTGCTGAATTGTAGTAAATACCCTGTCCGTATTGAGTTGCAAGCTGGCTAGTGCATCCACCACTGAATTTGCTTCCTGAAACACATGAGTAAGTGACGCAAACAACGAGAGCAGGTGCCACTGGATCTGACGAATGTAATTACACAATGGCCACCGACCTATAGTAGGTGAATTAACGATGGTCACCAATGTTTTTTAGTCAACTTCGACCAGTAGGTTGCCAACCTCTCGCCGTGCACAAAATTGGAGATCATAAAGCAAAGACAATCCCTCCGCTTCCAAGGCATCAACATCGCCAAATTCTTTGTAAAAAGAAGCTATCAAAATGCCTTCATGACTCCTCAAAATCTAGCCTTCAAAGGCCTTTCCATTGTGCACACTAGCATCTGTGTTGAGTTTAACATAGTTAAGGGGAGGCTTTATCCAATAAATTACCGCACAGCAAACCCTCATTCATCTCTGAGGAGCTTAGTCTCTGAACCTACAATCTGCCTCCCTACGAAAACATTGTTGGCGAAGAATTCCAGCAATGCCTAGCTGATGCAGAAAACCATTGACTTGCATAATAATCCGCCTACCAGGCACTCGACTGTTTTGAAAGTATGCATGGTTTTGGGCTTTCCACAAGAACCAGCAAATGATTACAGGCATTGCCATCCGAATATGAACTTTAGCGGACCCCGGAACTGATAGCAACCAGGCCCGAAACATAGCAAAGACAGTGTTGAAACTTAAATGATATTAAATGATACAGGCCGAATAAATTTTCAAAATGTTCCCATACCTAACGGCCAATAGGGCAGGATAGAAAAACATGCGAACACCTCTCTGCTTTTTCAGCATTACAACATCGACATTTAGACGCCAAGCATACCCCAAACCTTCTTAGATTCAACTCCACTAGAAGGTAGTTACTAACCAATCGCCAAGTAAAGAAAGACATGTTTAGCGGGAGGATTGGACACCAAACAATCCGATGAATCTTGATTGGATCCTTCCTTGGCCGTAAGGCACTCCATGCAGAAGTGATAGAGAACTCTCCCGTAGAAGATGACGGCTAGACCATTTTATCCTCTTGATCCAAATCTAAATGTAGCTTTGATATGGTATTCACCAAATCAATCGGCAGAAAGCCCTTTAAGTGACCTACATCCCACACATAATTCATATAGAATTCTGTTACAAGGAAATGCGAAGGATTCTGAACCATCAATCTTGTAGCCAACGGTTCATCAAGAATCCTCTTGTCATACAAAAAATCTACCAAATCTCCTCCCAAACACCAACAAATCTTCGATTTCACAAACTCATGAATATGGTCCAGCCGACACCAAACTGGGGAAGGACTAGTAACTTGCACTATAGAAGGATGTTGTCCCTTAATATACTTCGAATGCATGAACTTTGCCCAAATCGAGTTCTTGAGCCGTAACTTCTACCAAAGCTTGGCAGAAAATGCATCTACCATATCTTCAAACCTACAAAAACCCAATCCCTCTTCCTCAACAGGAAAACAGGGGCGGAGCCAAAAAAAATTCTTAGTGGGGGCAAAAGCAACACTAAAATTTTTTACCTACTCTTTTTCTAGTTTTTTAAGCAAAAAAAAATTCACCAACAAGTACAAATGATGCATATATTTCATGAAAAACATAAAAATATAAATTCAAAATTATTAATGTAATAATAATTTTATTTCAAAAATAAACTAAATTATTTACAATTGCTCATTGCAAGTTTTTATATTTTGATAACTAATTTGGTTGTGGAAGTAAGAATGGCTCTCGGTTGTGGAGGGAAAATGGGGGACCAGTGGAGGAAGGGAAATTGGAAAGTTGGGACAAAGAAAGTGAATAATATAATTGGATGAATTGATCAAGAGAAAGAGTAGCTAGCTGCTTGGTTGTGGAAGGTAGTGACTCTCGGTTGTAAGGGAAAAATGAGGGCCCAGAGAGAAGGAAAATTGGGGAGTGGAGCCCAAAGAAAATGAATGATACGATTGATACTTACTAGTTGAAATGAAAAGGTTTTTTTTAGCTTATTTCAAATGGAATTTGTGCCCCACGTTTCTTTTTAGAATTTTAGTTTATGAACTAACTTAAAAAATCACGTAATTCTTTCACATTCTTTTTAAGAAAACTCTGGGGGCACACTTAAAATTATATTAAAATTGTAGAAGTATTATAGGAATTTAAGAGGAGTAATGGGGGTCCGTGCCCCGAGTGCCCCCACCCTAAATCCGCCCCTGCAGGAAAACACAGCTTATCCCATGCTACCCAGTGAATACGCCGTGACTCCATAAAGTGATCCCATAAAAAAGCATTACAAAAGCCTCTCTAGTGATCGTAATACCGCCTGAGGTGGATGTAATGCTTGCAGCAAATACATAGGGATTGACAATAAGACGTGTGGAATCAGCACCACCTTGCCACCGTGAGATAACAACCTTGTAGTCCAATGACTTAGCCTCTTGCGCATCTTATACAAAATACCATCAAAGAGACCACATGTTACTCTGCCAGTTGAGATCGGTGCCCCTAAGTATATGAAGGGGCAGCCTTGGCGTTGGAAGTTCAGTGAAAGAGACACTAAGTTGGCTTGAGTAGCTGTAGCTCTAGAGGATAGATAAAAGGAACTCTTATGAGCATTAACTTTTTGCCCGGAATATGCCTGATATACCTCCAAAAAATCCCTTATAGCACCTAGGCAATCTTGTGAATACCGAGTAAAAATGATAGCATCATCCTCAAAAACCAGATAAGGAATACGATCCCCGAATGTCACGTAAAATCTTCTTTCGTCTTGCAAGAAAAGATGATGAATACCTCGGCCTAGAAATTCAGCGACTAGGAGAAATAGGCCAAGTGATAGTGGATCTCCTTGTCGTACCCCCTGCGAGGACGGAAAAAATCTGGTTGGCTCTCCGTTAACAAGGATAGAAAATCAATTGTTACTAAAAGTGTGAAAAAACAAATCAACCACCCTCTCCTGAAAGCCAAAACTCCACATCATGAACAGCAAAAAATTCCACTCAACTCGATCGTATGCTTTCTCCATGTCCAGTTTCAAAATCACATTAGGGTTCTTTAAACGTCTATCAAGATCCCCAACTAGCTTCTGGGTTAACAAAATGTTCTCATCAATTCCTCTACCCAGGACAAAGCCAGTTTGCCAGAAGAAGCTCAATTGGGGTAGCAACACACTAAACGGGTTTGATAAAACCTTGGAGATGATTTTTGAACTGACGTTACATAGGCTTATAAGCCGAAAATCCCTCCAAGTGTTTGCTCCAGCCACCTTTGGCAGGAGGATAATAAGTGTACTGGAAAAGCCCTGCAGAGGTTCCATCCCTCTAAAAAAATTGTGGACCTCTTCAAGGAGATCCTCTTTAATTATATCCCAACAACTATGGTAGAACCCTGCTTCAAAACCATCCGAGTTAGGAGCACTTTCCGTCAACATGGAGAACACCACCGATTTAATCTCTTCCAGTGAAGGCAAGGCAGCCAAGGAATTATTATCACCACTATTAATTTGAGGAAGCGCAAAGGGCAGTGCCGGTGGCAACCTGCCCTCTCGTTCTGAGGTAAAGAGGTTGGTAAAAACTCCACCGATGAGGATTTAATGTCTGAAGGTTCTTCCAAAGTAGCTCCCAAGTCATGTTTAATTCTGGAGATGAAGTTGGAGTTTCTTCGCTGTCGCACCACCGAGTTAAAAAATGTTGTATTAGCATCACCTAATTGGATCCACTTTATGGCCAATTTCTAGCGCCAAAACTCCCCTTTAATGGCTAACTGTTTCACATGGGCAACTCTAGCCTCTCCCAGTTTAATTTGGGATGCCTCATCTCTCAAGTTATCATATGTTCATTCACACTGCAACAAGTACTCCTCCGCTTGCTTCACCTTTGAAGAGATGTGGCCAAAGATTTCCTTATTCCAGCACCGCAAGCATTTCTTAACGCACATGAGTTTCTTAAAGAGTTTTTCCATTCCCATGCAAGATACTGGTTGGCGCCAGCTTTGGGTTACCACTGGTAAGAAAGTATGATGCTTGGTCTATGCATTCAAAAATCGGAAGGTGCAACAGCGTCGAGAGGAGGACCCACACTTGATTAGTAATGGCGTATGGTCAGAACGACCACATGCCATGTGCGAAACATGGGTGGCATCAAAAATAGAAGTTGACTCTGAATTAGTGAATGCCTTATTAAGTCGCTGCCAGATCCGACCATTTGTCCATGTGAAAGGAGACCCATCAAAAGGTACTTCCGACAATACACGATTGAAAACGGCTGTGTTGAATTCTTCCATATTTTCAATATTAGCTGGCTCTCACTCAAGTCGTTCCTCCACAGTAGACACAATATTGAAATCCCCCGCTACTAATCACGAATACCGATTAGCCGAAGCAATACCTTCCATAGCACTCCAAAGACCTCGCCGGCCAACCCTAGTATATTTCGCGTAGACAGCTGAAACATTAAGCACCATGCCAGAACTAAGGGACAATGTGACATGTACTAACTGTTTGGCATACTCTCGACAAGGACACTGAGAACTCAGCCATCAAAAAATCCAAATCTTCCCCTCAAGAAAAGATTGAGCCTTATCAAAGCCCAAAAAGAGTCGAACCTTCTCCACCTATTCCACTCCAGACAATGGTTCCAATAAAATAAGGAGACGAACTGAATTATTGCAACATAAATCCTTAAGGTAACGTTGAGAGTCTTTCTTTGAATCCCCCTAATATTCCATACCAACGCATTAAAGGAATCAATCATGTTGCTGCAGAGAGGACTTAGCTTGAGAAAGAAAAGTAGCTAACTTTTTGTTATAGTTAATAGGACGACCAGCTTTGAATTTACCCAATTTGTTCAGCAATTGAATATCTTTAGTGTCAATAACAACAGTTCTCGGACATTCATAATCAATCATACATGGAACTTTCTGCAATTTTTGTTCCAAACGACCCTTGAACTCCAACAAGTGTTGTAGTGAAGTGAATGTAATAGGAGAAGGCCTACAAGGTCCTACTCGCGAAGAAGCAACTGGAGATGACCGTGTGGACTTCGCATGTTCATCCAAGTGCAGCTAAAGTTCTACATCTGCAACATGCTCCAAAAGAGCAAAAGAATTAGAAGTATGCAGTTTGCGACCTGTCAAATGTTGTTGTGGAGCTTCATCGTTTGACCCAAAATCAATGGCTTGATCCTCCCACATGTCAAGCATAATTGACTTCACCGCCGCAGTCTGCTCAAGATCATGGTGTACCTATGCTGCTGAAGTCTGTCCAACTGAAGCAGGTGGTGCCTCTGGTTGCCCATGTTTTGCGTGAGAAGCATCCTGACAAACTAGCACCGACAAATTGGAAGAAGACTCTACCTAGGCTGTGGCAACCTCCAGTAGTTCCTGATGATTGTCACCTGATTCGCCCGTAACCAGAGGTCCAGGAATCCCTAATGGGCCTAAAGGTAGAGCCTCAACCACATTCTCTTTACCTTTATCTAGTGTTGCCTTCCCAGCCTCAACTTGGTTTTCTAGAACAATTTCGTGAACCAGTACCATACCCTTTTCCCTCGCATCACTTCCCCCAGTCCCCATGCTGCTGCCCCCAGCCTTAGTGCTTTGTGGCTTTGGAACAAAGATTTGCCTTGGCCACTCTTTCACAACCCCATCAGCTTTAGTTGGGTGCAACTCTAGATTCTTCCTATAGCATACATCAGCAACATGCCCAATTCTTGCACAAAAGGTGCAGAAGTCAGGCCACAACTCATACTCCACCCTTTGCCAAAAACCCTTGCCACTATCGCCAATCCACACCCTGCGTACAGGGGGCTTAGCAATATCCAATTCAATCAGAACTCGGGCCAAAGAAGGACGGCGAACATCCTTCGTCGCAATATCAACCTGTAGCGGCCGGCCCAACAAAGAGGCAATTTTATGCAAGTATTTCATATTGAAAAAATGAAGAGGGAGGTCTGGAAATAACACCCACAAAGGAGCAATTGACGATTCCTGATGGGGTGTAAAATCAATTGTCCACTTGAAGATAGTTATAGGCGAGCTTTGAATAAACCATGTCCGCCACAAAAATAGCCTAGAGTAATCTTCCTCCAACTGTGGCCGTAACATAATATGCTTTGCATCTAACAAGCCAAAGGGACACTCACCTGTAAGCCCCAGCGAAGTGATAAACCTGCGAATGACCTCCATAGGTGGTCTACTGAAGGCAAAATGCCCACCAGAACGTTACCCAAGGGCTCTGCTAGTCCCATCTCCTTTTTTGGGGAAATCAACAATGCCAGATGTCCCTTGTATTGTGAGCACAAACCAAAGTCAGGTAAACTATGGTCCATGCTTCCTGTCAGAGCCGCCGCAAAGGTCTTCGTTTGGGATCCCGGATCCAGTGGCCAAAGGCTAGCCTTGCAAACCCTAGCCGACAATAAATTTTGCTGCCTCTTGTTAACTATCAACTTTTTGTAAACTCATTTAAATTCATTTTTGCAAAGTAAATTTTCAATTTATACCACTCTTTGCACCCATCATTAGTTTTAAATATTTAGTTATACTGCTCAATAAGCTAAATTACCAATTTTTTCCATCCATGCTCTATGTCGCAAAATTACATACTATTTAACAATTGAACAATAAGAATATAAAAATTTGAACTAAGTACTATGAAAGTTAACATAAAAAAATAATTCAAAAACTTTGAACCTCTAGCATTTTTTATGTGTAAATTTAAAATTTCTTTTTGGAAATGTAGAAAAAGAGGCTAAAACTTGTCATAAATTGGTAATACTAAAAAATGAATAAGTTAACAAACTATGAGAAAATAAAATGATAAGATAAAACTAACAAATAATAATAATAATAATGAAACAAAGTAGTTAATATCATGGCAAAATGAAGAATCTGAAAAAAAAAATTAATGAGGATATGTATCTACATAAAAAAAATGCATCAAATGTTTGTTAAGGCTGAAAAATAAAACATTCCACTATATACAAAGATTCAACAATATTAATGCATGAAAGTTTCAAACAATGAGTTCAATAATCAAATGCAGGCCTCAAATTTCTTCTAAATGGGTGCAGGAAGAGAGAAGGCTTGAGGAAGATAATTTTAAATGAATTAATTGGGTTTGATGGATTATCTAATAATATCCATTTAATTATAAAAATTACCCATTTAGTTAATACCCATTTAATAAATGGATATTATTGGGTAACCCATTAATTATAACCATATGCAAAAATTTAGAATACCCATATCCATTTATTCATGGACGGGTATGGGTAAATTTAGTTAAATGGGTTTGTTTCTCACCTATTTCAACCAACTGTCAATAAAATAAACAGCAAATTTGAATCTATTTGCAGGCCAAACTATGCCAGATCGGTGAATTCTTAGAATCGGTGAATTCTTAGACAAATACTATGATCAATCACCACCATATTGAATTAAAAAAAATCATAATTTATGGTAATTCTTGTTAAACTATGTAGCAAGCTAACCATGGCAATGGAGAGAGAAGAAGTTAATGGATTTGAAATGACAACCAAAATGGTTGAAATTCAATTACATCATTTTTAGGTATTGACATCCTTAGTAATTCCTTTGGGTTTCAAATCCAAATACGGAGTTTGGTATTTTAAAGATTTTAAATCCAAATTTGCCATATTGAAAATTTTAACTTTTGTCTTGTTCCCCTAAAATTTTCAATATCATCTCATTAATTTATCAAAATTGTAACTCTCTCTCTCTCTCTCTCTCTCTCTCACACACACACACACACACACATGTTTTGCTTTTCATTTCTTTGATAACAAAAAAACAGTGCAATCATGACTAAGAATGCGAAATTGTGACACATAAACTCATGTCAAATGAAGATTTGGTAGCCTTTTGAAGCATGAGATGATTTTTTACTAAGTTATAAAGTGATTGATGGATGAGTATACTTGAAATATTCCAAAGCGTAAAGACTACACAAAATAATTAAAAATGTTTTCTATATTTGATATTAATGTTTGGGATCATCTTAGTAAGTTGTACAAGTTTCAATTTTGTTACACTCATTGATGTTTACAATTTCAAGAGTTGTCTGGATGACATTCTCCAGAAGATTATTTTGGCCGACCAATGATGATTGATTAGCCGGTAGTCCGCTTAGAATAGGTGCAGTTTGAGTAACATTCGCTTTTGCTTCCTCAAGATCTAGTTTAAATTCTGGATAAGTCTGGTGATTAAGTGAAGAAAAATCTAAGTTGTAAACTATATAATCTGCATCAGTGATGAAGGCTTCTGCATCTTGAAGCAGATTTTTGTTAGGAGGAGTAATAGGACCACCAAGAAAACCATTAATTTTGGTGAGTATATCAGCAGCAACTGCTCTGGCTTTCTCATTCAGTATGGTGCTTAATCCAATAAGATTAGTCTTCAAATCTTCTTGAGGATCTTGAGAAATGGTAGAGATGCAAGTATCACCATGTGTTGTTCTTTTACACACTTGATGAAAATCAATATTCGGATTTATGAAAATTGCTGTTCTTGATGATGCAAATACAATTTGGGAGTGAATGAATGAGCATAGAGCAAAGTGAATGAATAGTATGAAGTTGGTTTTGATAGAAGCCATTTTCTGATAGAGGAGTGGAATTTGCAACAAGCAAGGCAACCATTCTTATAAACTAGTGTTTCTATTTGGAGCTTGGTAAGAGAATAATTGTGATTATAAATTAAGAAGATTTTCTCAATTTTAATGAGTTTATGATTGTAATGATTCCCAAAAAGAATAATGGCACAGTAATATATAGGAAAGACAATCAAATGCCCAAAAACAACGAGGCTCGATTTTTGGTTAAACGCATCAAGTCCTTCATGTTATTTTGTGTACAAAGAATATAAAGTGACATTAAATAATAATTAGGGATAATTTCAAAAACCTCCCCTGAGATTTCTGACAATTTCACTGAGCTCCCTAAGATTTGAAAAATTACACATACCTCTCTTGTCATTTAAAATGACAATTTTACCCTTAAATATTTTAATAAAATTGGTATGTTTATACTTAGAATGAGTTTTAAAATTATTTTTTCATTTTTTTCCTTCTTATTCCCCTTTTTTCATTTTTCGCCAATAAAACTGTAGAACTGCCACTATTGTCTCTAGCTTCTGTTATAACCAAATATCGAACTAGTAATTTTTTTGACGAGTTAATTTTATATGTAATCAAATGTTTTTACTGATCTTTGTTTTCTATTTTTTTGGTATTAAAATTAACAATAAATCAAAAAGAAATGGCCCAAAAGCACTACTAAATTATGATAATTTCACTACTTCAAAAATTCATAAACTCTAAATGAATTATTTCAGCGTTTTTTCTATCTTATAAATCTAAATTCATAATAAAATACTATAAAAAATATCATATCATAGTAATAAAATTATTATTATAGTTGTTTATCAAGTAGTAAATATGGACATTAAAAATTTGGCAACTTTTCCTTATAATTATACTAAATAATCTTATAATTGTATAGGAAAATAAATTAAAACTCATTACACAAGTGCATTTTTGGGTATTCATTTAAAAAAATTGACCAAATCAATATTATTTTAAGGTTTAATTACTAAAACTATCAAATTAAGGGAGGTAAGTGTAATTTTCCAAATCTTAGGGGAGCATAATGAAATTGTCAAAAATCTCAGGGGAGATTTCTGAAATCATCCCTAATAATTAAGTGTCATTAAGATCACTACATCCATATTGTTTTCCATTTCAATTTAGTCAACATACACGGTACGCATGCCCGTGGGTAGGATTTTACCCAAATCCAACTCAAACCTAATAAATTTGGGGGTGAATTCTTAGTTTATGATGGAAAAAAAAAAGAATTCTACAACGAGAGCGTTTCCTGGAGGGGTTTCTGTAAATGGAGGTTTTCGCATTTCCAAAATGCGAGCTCGAATCGAGCTCGCATTCCGGAAATGCGAGCTCAGTGAGCTTTTGGTATCAATTGATTGGTGGGGTGAAGGGAGAAGTGGGCAATAGAAGGGAAGTAGTAATTTTGTTTTTCTTGTTGGGCTCTTAAATTTGGGGGGGCGATTAGCATTTCCGTTTGGGTTCTTCTATACAAAAATAATCTTAGATGGGTTATTGTACAGACTAAGAGAGGATGAGGGGAGCGAGTTAAATGTTTCCTGGTGAACAGAAGTTGCTGGAAGAAAGCAATCCCAAAAAAAAAAAAAAAAAAAATTGAAGAAAAAAATAATCAGTTCCGAGTATCTATTTTTTCTTAGGTGCCTATTTCACTGCCTAGATTGATATGACTTTGCCTTCGGATAAATTACAATTTGGTTGAAGACGGACGAATGCAGTTTCCTTGTTCTCAGTCTTTTAACTTATGTTTTCCAACCTAAGTTTGAATTTTGGATGGATGGATGGTAATTGGTGAGAGAGTCTGAGAGATGGTAAACAAGTCGGTTGCCAAGACCCCATTTCAACTTCAGTATGTCAAATGTTGAGTAACCGGTGATTTTCATCTAAAAATATCTACATTCGCATCAATTGTAAAAGGTAACACACGCAAGATTTAATCGCTAGATATTTGATTTAATTTTTTTCTTTTCCTTTTCAACTACCAAACAAATAACATGCACCTCATAAAAATAACTTATATAATTTTTAATTAGCATTGCGTTATGGAATTTCTAAAATTATAATAAAAAAATTGTAACAGATATTAATGACTATTAATTATTAGATTCTTATAACTAATATTCATCGGTGTCAACAAATAAATACGATTCATTAATAACAAAGGAAAATTAGAATTTGATAAATAAATTTATTTCACAAAAAAGGATCAAAAGTTAGTATTTTATTCATAAAATATAGTCAACACCTTACATGTTAATAATTTCATTCTATTTTTACATTGATCTAATTTATTTCCACCATTTAAATGTATTATAATAAAATAACGTATTTCATAAATTTTTTTTAAGGAATGCGAACGCGCATGCGACATCTTAAAATATTTTGTTTTAATACAAAAATATAAATCTCTGCCTCCAAAAAAAAAAAGCAAAAAAATTTGCATCTCTGTAATGCGAGAAAGTAAATTCAGACTACTAAAGAATGCACTGAAAGTTTACCTAACACATAATATCTGATGATGGATGTTAACACATAAGATGAAGGAAAAGTGCTGGCACCTCAAATATTAAAACTGGGGACACTCACTAATACCTGCAACTAATAAAGTAATTCAAGACCTGGTGACAGCTGAGAATAGCTTACCAGTCTTTTAGAATGCGAGCTCAACAGAGCTCGCATTTCAGGAATGCGAGCTCTGTTGAGAGCTCACATTCGTGAAATGCGAGAGCTCGCATTTCACGAATGCGAAGACCCCCCGACAGAATTCCTTGCTACAATCACCCCTTTTGTAGAATTTTTTTAAAATTCATCACAAACTTAGAAATTTCTCATAAATTTGGGTAGGGTTTGAATTTAGTTTTTCAAATTCAAACCCTATCAAGACCCATATCTTGTAAGAGAGTCGTGAGTTTGGAGGTCTGATTTTTTATGATCTATATCCAAACCCAAACCTATACCTTTATACATACACACATATATACATACATACATACATATACACATATACATATATGTATGCATTATGTGTGTGTGTGCGCGGCGTGTGTATATATATATATATTAGTACATTTATAAAATAATCTAATATTCTACGGCTATTAGATCGAATACAGTAAAACTTCATAATTATTTTCTTTTTTCAGGCTAATCCTATTTGTCATTATAATTGGTACAAACCCTTTTAGGAAAAAGAGAAAAAGTAAAGGTAAACAAACGAAAGACTGGATGTGGATATATTTGAAAATTTGAAAATAAATAGAAATAGTCAATAATAATTCTTTTTTTGAATTTATAATATTGCATTCAACTTCTTGAATATTAGTTTTATTATTTGAAAAATAAAAATTGGATGATATTTATATTATCTTTTAACTCAATATATTTTTATTTTAGTATATTCAGAAAAATACAATGAATATCCATCGGATACCCAGATCCATGAGAATTTGGGTTTGGACTTACTTTTTCAGACCTTTAAGAGTTTGGATCTAGGTCTAGATTTAGCTAAATTTAGTGGATCGGAATTTAGATTAAAAGGATCCAACTCAAATCCTACTCATTGATATGTGTAATGCACGGTTAGAATAGCGCATTTTTTTCTCAAAATTGTGACACAATATTATGGAAATTTTAGTATACATATTATGTCATATAGATCTATAGGAAAATCTAAGATAACAATTAAACCACTTGTTAAGGTTACAAGAATTTTTTACTATCTATTATTTTGAAAGATCTATGATTTTTGGTCAATTATGTGTAGGATTGTAGTTTGATAGCTTCGCTTTCTGACTTGCTTTTATCGTCGCAAGAAACTCTATTATGCATAATTTACACGTCGAGAAAATGTACTTGACCAATCTGGTAACTAATCACTGCAAAATAAATAGCAATGGTTACCAATTCAGAAATTAATTGATGCACAATAAATGAGTAGTGATGAATTTTTATTCATTTAGCCAAATCATGGCTTATAAAAGTTAGCAATCGTCCCGAGCCCCATTCCGTAACACAGCATTTCAGTACTATGCATATAAAAAGTATAAATATAAAAAGAAAAAAAAATCTTCTCCTTTTAAGGAATATATATATATATTTTTTTTTTGGCTATATTGAAAGGTATGTATGAGCACCCGTATCAAAGAAACGCATAAATTTGTATTGAAATGGTGCTCCTTCTTTTCTCTCTTTAAAGTGTACTAATACAATAAGAGAAATATCTTCATTCTTAATGTTTTGTGATTTTATTTCTAGATTTCATTTATTGCTTAATATCTCTAACTACTTTTCCATCCACGATGGTGTAAAATCTCCCTCAATCATGATATCTCCTTCTGAGAAAATCTATTCATTACTCTATAAAGTGTATCCAATTCAAGTATTGTTATTTATTATGGTATTACTGCTCATGAAATCAGACAAAAACTAACTTCTATACATTCCTTGGGCCTTTTGAGAATCACTTTTTATCTTTAAAGAAAAGAGAATGAATTTGGCACTTGACACATAATAATTTTACTTAGGGATGGCAACGGGGCGGGGTTGGGGCGGGGGTCCCCTCCCCCGTCCCCCGCCCCGTTGCCTATTAGTTCCCCCCGTCCCCCGCCCCGTCCCCCGCCTCCTGCTCCCCCCGCCCCGCCCCGCCCCCGCCCCGTTTCCCCCGCGGGGGCACCCGCGGGGTTAATATAATTTTATTATATAATTTTATTATAATTAAATTTTAATAAATAATCAAGTACTAAAATATCAACACATCACCAAATTATTATTCATTGTAATTTTACAATTGAAACTCATAAAAACAATCAAACAGAAGTTATTTGAATACAATCCAATATGATGAAATAAATATAACTAAAATAGTCAAGTTTTCACTTTTAGTACAAATGCAATCACTAATTCATTATTGTGTTTGTGCTTTTTTTTGAGAAAAAAGTGTTATTCTATTAAGTGTAATTAGAAATTTAGTATAAATATATTAGTAAATTTAGTATAACTAATTAATAAATTCTATTAGTAAACATGTAGAATTATTCATATAATTGATAATATCAATTATATTACATAAACTAATATACATTATATAATATATCTAACTAATAATATCATTATCATAAGTTTATAACTAATTAACTTACATGTTATATATAATTATATATTTTTTTATATTTTTTTTTGTTTTGCGGGGGGCGGGGCGGGGGATGGGGCGGGGGTATACTCCCCCGCCCCCCGCTCCGTTTCTAAGCGGGGGGAAAAAATTCCCCCCCGCCCCCGCCCCACCCCCCGCCCCAACCCCCGCCCCGAGAGCCCCCCGCGGGCACCCGCCCCCATTGCCATCCCTAATTTTACTTACTCAATTGTGCGACTGACCAAGATGGATAACATTGGGTGCAAAACAAAGATTTTTAAAAATTATACCAAATTGGAAACAATCGATGAATTTTGGATGCAAACGGTCAAAGATAAAAAGTTTAACATAAAAACTAAAATTGGCAAATATTAACGATACAATAAATCCTTCTTGTTTGAATTTTTCCCGAATCACCAAGGTTTATTTGACATCCTGAATATTGTACAGCACAACTTTATTGGTAAGAACATTAAAGAATTCATACATTATTTTAAATATTGTATATGGATAGAGAAAATTTGATGCGAAGCATAATATACAAGAGATACTTTCATTTTAATCTGTTCAAGTAGTCTAAACTTTTGATCTGGTTATTCAAATTCAAAAAGTCTCAATTTGGTTTTGAAAGAGATCAAAGTAGAAATTCAGTCTAGTCCATCAAATTAAAAGACCCATGATTTCAATTGTCCAAATTGAAAATTCTAGTCCAAATTGATGGTACAAGTCTATTTTGCTAGCTACTAAATGAGGAAAGTAAAGTAAGGTCACTTTAATCCTCTATAAGAAATTTCCTGGTTTAGTCCTTTTATTGCTTATAATACGAGAGGAATCAGAGAAAATTCTATGGAAAACCTTCAACTATTGATGAATTAGTTCATTAAGTTGTGAGAATTATTTGTCAAGTAGTTGCGAATAGGAGAAAAGTATATAAAACTAGGAGAATCAACATTTAGCATAGCATATAATTTAGGTTCGAAATTTTTTTTATTCCTTTAAGGTTGGATGTATAGATACAAATGGTATGGTTTTGGCTATTCTTCATTCACACTTGTCTAGTTTGCTTGGGCAAATGCTTTGGGAAGTCGTTGAGAAGTCGTTGGGAAGTCCGTTGGGAAGTCGTTGGGAAGTCGTTGCCATGTACCTCATCCGTTGGGAAGTCGTTGAGCCCTACCTCCGTCATCGGATCGTGAGATTATTTGGGTTCCATCAGCTCATGCTTAACCTTAGACTGATGAAAAACCAATCAACACAGCATTCTCTAGATTGTCGTGGCAAGGCGAGTCATGACTGGGCTATCACGCACAAAAATTATATCAATGTTTGGACTAATCAACGTGCACAGGTACAGGATGGTAATGTAGTTGAACATCTAATATAATCGTCGGATAAGTACAGTCAGTGGCGTCAAGAGCGGACAATGCTTTATGTTTCAAACTGATGTGTCAAACTACCAAAATTAAAATTCTTACTCCAAGAACTTAAATTCAAGTACAGCGGTGAGTATGGCCATCTACTCAAGGACTATATAATTTATTTCCATCCAAATCACTAAATAAAATGGGGATTTTAGAAATTTTAAATATAACTAATTAACTAACTAATAAAACAACTAACGGAAATAAATAGGAATTAAATCAATAATAAACACGACTTTAGCTAAATGTGCAACTTTTCAGATACGATTCACATAATTGATCATCAATGCAAAAATAGTTTAATTATTCATCAATAGATTGGTTATAGCCATCAACAAGGTCTGATAGCCAATTTTTCCTTACTTTATCGGTAATCAAGGTACGACCATTAACTATTTCTTTAACCAAGAAATAATCCTAAGTAGGATTTAATTTTTCTATTACATTAAAAACTAAAAAACCCCCACCCTAACCAACAAGCACGCTATAGCGGTTTGTTTAAATTAAATTATACGTTTCTCTAATATGAAACCAATTGCACTAGTTACCCCTAGTATCAATCAATCAAACAATTACAAATTTAATTGGTTAATATAGTAGTAGATTAGTAGGTTAATTTAAATATCGGGTTCTTGACATTTAAATAACAAAATAATCATAAGAAATTAAATTAAAAAAAGTATGAATATCAATGAATTAAAAGAAACAATTAAAAATCAATTCAATCTCACACATGTTTGGAACCGCATCTTCAAGTTGATTCTTAACTAGAAAAGAAATTAGTTGTACGTCGCTTAGAAGAATCCCAACGCAAAAAAAATGGTAAATCATGAAGGACACGTGGCTATGAAGAGTTGTCATTCTCTTCTTTTCCCAAGCAAAAGATATGACACAGAGTCGTTTCTGGCTTAGAAATATAAAGAGTCAAATAGCCCAGGTACAGTTCCCTAACTAATCTCCTAGTTTTAGCTTGCTGAGAGAAAGTATATTCCTAATTGGAAAAGGAAACTTAAAAAGATAATGTCTCAATTATTTCCTAATTCAATAATCTTTCCAATAAAGAAAATCTTTTCAATCTTTAGCCAAGGTCCACTCAGAATTTGACTTGAACTAGGAACCTCTATGCACAGGAAAATTCCAAATTTTCTGGACTTGACAGTAGGTATTGACCGCGCTCACGTCAAACTATGCGGAGAACTTTTAGAAAATACCTTTTTTGTTATTTTTTGCTCCACTTTCCTATAATTAATATCATTTTCCAAATATGAGTAGAATCTACCAATCAATACAATATTTGATCCAAAATCAAGGAAAAAATAATCACAAAATTATTAACAAAATGCACCCTATCAATTCTTCTTACATCTGAATTGTGCTTGTCCTCAAGTAGTAGAGTAGCTAATCAAGTACTACTAAGTAATTGAGTTCAAACAATAGTTATTACTCAAATCATCCATTGCCAATGTACAATTAAAGCAAATGTCAAGTATTAATGAATAAGCTCCAAAAGATTTCTCTCCGATTAACTTTAAAACCAAAAACTCTTCCAATTTCTGACTAATTAATCTAAGAATATAAAATTCTCAACCAGCATTTGTCAACAAATGGTTCGACTATTAAGCAAAATCTCAATATTAAAACTCTTGGATTAGTAGGCTAACATAATCATTCACATACTCTTCCTCCCATTTGGTTCACATTAAGCAATGGCAATCATTATGACCCCTCAATCACAATGGATTTGCATGGGATTCCTTCAGCCGAAAACTGATGTTTGGTGTGTTTGTATTGGTATAGGAATCAACATAATTAAGGTTTCTTTTTGTTTTCTTTTGGGCACTGTCTTCATGGCTCTATTCTCTGTCGTAACCTTCTGTTACAGTCCCGCTAGTCATCAACCCTTTGTCAAATGCTTGTGATCAGCTAATTTACACAACATCAATTGCTCTACCTCAAATCTCCATAACCTCCAGATCTCTATCCAATTTTTCCCTTTAGTTTGACGTTTCAACAAAATCAAAAAATACCCAACAAAAAAGTTTCAAAACCACCTCCAACTCATGGCAGATCCATGGGTCTTCCCATCAAATCAAGATCAGAATCTATAAACCGCAACACCAGTTTGTTGCCCAATTCTTTGAATCCACCAAATACCTGTCATTGCTTTTAAAGTATGGTGTTGCTTTTGATAACTCGTAAGATTTTGCCTAGACAAGGTGTGTGAAGTACACTGTATTTATTGGAATGTACAGCATGTTACTCATTAATAACATTATATCAAATGTTTTTACTAGATGGTTATTTGTTCCAATGCCTATGAAATTGATCATTAGTGCTTATGAGAGTGCATTAAATTAGATAGATTGACTTCAATGAGTGACAAGTACAAAAATACTTAGTGAATGTACAATCTGATTGAAATAATGTACACCATGTAATTGACCAAATACAATGCGTAGAAATTATTGAATATGCGGTTAGTTGTCCACATGCATATTGCAATTATCGTTGCAGCCACAACTTGTACTGATTTTTAGTAAATGTAATTTTACTTGTATGAGTAGTACTGATTTATCTGTAAACACCTTATACAGTGTGATGTATAAATACAATCAGTTTATAAAAATGTACATCATCTCAGGTATTAGTTACTGGAATGTGTATATCTATAAAAGATAGTGCAATGGTATGCATACCTTTGGAATGGTTAACGGTGCTTTGACCAACTTATGCATCTCCTTACATGCTACAGTGGATATGTAATTTTACTTGTACGAATAATACTAATTTGCCTATAAGCACCTTATACGGGGTGATCTATAAGATACAATCAGTTTATAAAAATGTACATCATGTTAGGTATTAGTTACTTGACTTGTATATCTATAAAAGGTAGTGCAATGGTATGTATAACTTTGAAATGGTTATTGAACTAGATAAGGTATGTGATGTACACCATGTTTATTAGAATGTACAATATGTTATTCATCAATAAAATTATATCAAAAGCTTTTACTAGATGATTATTTGTTCCAATCGCCTATTAAATTAGCCATTACTGCTTATGAGAGTGCATTAAAATTTAGTAGGTAGGTAGTTTACTTCAATAAATAACATGTATATAAATACATAGTGAATTGGTGGGTGTCAAACCAGCAAAAATAAAATTCCTACTCTTAAGTCACGAATTAAGTCCACTATGGTACTGGAGCAGGGACTTAGGCTGTGCAATGGGTTACTAGCTTCACCCTGGTGCCAGAGTTTGCTTGATCCGATATACCAAAGTATATTAATTACGTGAAAGACAAAATTCGAATATAGCAGTGAGCAGGGTCGAATCCACAGGGACTTGGGAATTTATTTTGAATGAATGTAACATTAAATAAAAATGGGGGGAATTGATATGGAACTGTCTAATTTAATTGCTCAAATTAAAAATAAGACAATCGTAGATAAAATAAATAACAATAAATATAAAGTAAATTAACGGAAGGAAAATCTCTAGTCAAAGGTATAATCTCCACTAATGGTTCGAATCATTGATCACAGATGCAGAGATAAAATCTTTCATTTACAAATAAACTGGTTATGGTTGTCAACAATCTCTGACAACCTGCCTAACCTTCCTGATTCGATAACCACAACAAGTTCTGTGGTTATTGCCCTAGCCAATTAAGCAGTCCTAAATACGCTCTTAGGATTTAATCTATTGACAGCATTAATCATTAGACTGGCCACCAATTATAACCAACAAACACACACGTTCGGTTTATTTAGGCTATATCATATATTTTCGCAACAACAACTCAAAAGTTTCTACTACAATTGAATCATGTCACTTGCCACATGCACTAAAATTACCCAACAATTACGGATTGAGAACTCTTAGATAGCTGTTAATTACTCACACAATTAAACAGTGATCAAGTATTTAATTGCAAGAAATAATCATATGCATAAGTGAATAGGAAATATATAAATACTTGCAAATTAAAGAACGTAGGGAAATCAATTCGATCTCACAGTTTTGTCGAACCAAAGCTTCGATTTAACCTCTGACTAGATGAAGAAATTAGCCACTCCTCATAGTTGAATTGCAGCCAAAAGTACTACTCGAGTTCTTAATTGAAAAAGGAAAATAAATTGGGAAAAGGGAGGAAGAACGGGACGGAACAGAATGGCCTGCGTTGATTTTTTAGAGTCTTCTTTTCTTTGCCCTTCCGTTTTCTCTTTTTTTCCGATCCCCTTCAGTTGAACTAGAGGTCTTCCTTTTACCTAGCGTTCCCCCAGGGCTTCTTTAGCGTTTCTTTCTTTTTTCTAAAAATGGGCCTCGTGTGCAATTGAAGCTCAATGGGATGCGGGCTTTCTGCTGCATCAGTTGTACTGTTCTTTGCTGTAAACTAACCAAAAGCAAAAGCCCAAAACGCTTGCTAACTTGATGCAGTAACAATCATCAACCGAACAGGGCATTGTAGATGAATACTCCTGGATGGTTTCCACACCCCATCATCCCTGATGTAGCGGTTTTCAAGTATCAACTAAGAAACTTGTATCAAGATTTTCTTAATGGAATTTCCTCAATTATTCAATTTCTCCTTTTCTACCTCAATTGACTTGAAGTTCCTAGAAATCACACAAAAATTCAAATATAAGTAGAATTTGGCACATTATCACAACATTTGGTCAAAATAAAGGGGGAAATATTAACAAATAAACTGCCTAATTTGCGCATTAACATGAATATACAATCTAATTGAAATAATGTACACCATATTACCAACCAAGTACGATGCATAGAAATTGTTGAACATGCAGTTATTTGTTCACATGCATATTGTAATTAGTCATCACAGCCTTATGTATAGTGCAATAGTATGCATATATTTGGAATGGTTATTGATGCTTTGACCTACTTATGCATCTCCTTGCAGGCTGCAGTGGGTGTGTAATTTTATATGTATGATTAATATTAATTTGCCTATAAGCACCTTACACAGGATGATCTATGAGGTACAATCAGTTTACAAAAATATACATATGTTAGATATTAGTTACTTGACTGTGTATATCTATAAAAGGTAGTGCAATAGTATGCATAAAATTGGAATGATTATTGGCCCTTCGATCAATTTGTGCATCTCCCTACAGTAGATGTATAATTTTACTTGTATGAATAGTCCTTGTTTGTCTGTGAGTACCTTACACGGGCTGATCTACGAGGTACAGACAATTTACAAAAATGTACATCATATTAGGTATTAGTTACTTGACTATGTATACATACATACAAAAGGGAGATTAGATATAGTGCAGCAAAAAGTAGTTACATGAGTTGGAATATATTCTACAAACTTTGGTATAGTTGATATTAGCATTTCTCTATAGAGTGTACATGTTGTTAGTGAATATGGGGTAGTGCTATATGTTGTGTATGCTTACATGGTCATAAATTTATAGATATTAGTCTATTATTTGAATTTGTAATTGGTTGTTAGCCTTTACACATTGTCACTTGTATACACATAATGTAAGAATGAATTTAATATATAGTTATTCATTGGTTACATAGAGTTCATATAGGCGTACAAATTGGGGTCTGATTAGCTATACCCTGTATATAATTGTTAATTCATTATATCTTATTCACCTTATTTTGCAGCATGTCACGGGCAAAGATAGTTTCTTTTGACAAATCAATGGATTTCAATCAATGCTGGTGGAGCAAAGACATTAGATTGATTAATTTGATAGTTTCATTGTGCCAAACTTGTAACACTTGTTAGAATATACTTACATTTAGTTCTTAATGCATTGCCACATGTTCAATCTATTTTACAATGTCCAAGAGGGAAAAAAGTTAAATCACTAATTTTAGATTCTGTTTATCAGTATTGTACATTTAGTTAGTATTTAAGTACTATTTGTTGTTAATTTTTTATTGTTAGCTTGATCTGTTTTACAATATATCCAAAGCACTAACTTCTATTCTATCGATTGGTAAAAAAAATTTTTACATTCTATTGCTAATTAGTAACATACCGATGTTGTACCCCATATTGGTATTTATTCACTTTCCATTTCTAATGTTTTACAAATTGTTTAGTCCATTTTATGATATGTTTAAGGAAATAAAGATTTTTGTTTCACAAATTGGTGAAAACTAGTTACATTTGGTTACTTATAAGTTACATACATACTGATTGAATAAAAATTTAACTAGTCATCTACCACTTTTATGAAAATAGTGGTTTTAGGTAAGATTTTAGTTGTCAATAAATTATAATCTCAAAAAAGCAGTAATTATGCATCAGCAAATTTGTAACACCCAACGATAGTGTCACTCATTTCATAGTGTCACTCGTTTCCATTTTTATCAAACCCCAAACTAAAAGACTTAGAAAAGTGGTTGGGATGTCAATTTTGACATACTTCTATCATTTAATTGCTCTTTGAACAAATATCTTTAGGTTGGTTGGGATGTCATTTCTGACATACTTCTATCATTTAATTGTTCTTTGAATAAATATTTTTGGGTTTATTAGGTATAATGCCTATAAAAATAACATATTCATAAAGAGGGATGATGTGTCATGTGACGGCCCCACCTCCCCCTAAGGCGTACCAAAGGGTTCGGCGGGTCGCCTGCCCAACTCTCGCCGGGACTCACTCACTCACTACAGTCCTCCAATGAAGTATAAAATAAATCTCAAGTATTACATCCAATTCTCCAAGAATTACATATCACGAGTACCAGAAGTAAAACCTAGAAAAACCGATAACTGCAACCACCACGCCAACTATATACATCTTACTCGTCAACTTTTAACAAATACAAACTCAAGTATTCTATAGCTCAAAATCTAACCACCTTCCCGAGCGATCCCCATGTCGGCCCCCTGCTAAGGAAAACAAATGGAACGGGGTAAACTATATGCTTAGTAAGTAAACAGGGGCAAAAGCGTAAATTTCACGTAACAACAGTTACACAGTAAGAGTAAAGCAAAAGCAGAAAAGTAACATCACATAATAAGGATACAGGTGGCTCCAAAGCCAGATCGTTTGCCATACGTGACCTCCTGCCGACACTCCGTCGACCACAAATAATGGTCCGTAGAACTTCACTTGTACTCCCACCGTACACCTTATCACCCTCACTGGCCAGTCACCTCACAAACTTGCCCGGGCGAATGAAATCACAAACTTGAGTTTGAGTCACAAGCTCGGGTCACAAACTTGGTCCACATACTCGGTGGACCGGATTCACAAACTTGGTGACCTCCAACCAGGTTGGACTGACTTCGACCAATCCCTAACCGGCTCGAATAGTCCATCTAGGTCAAGAGCTCACCCCAAACTCACAAACTTCACAAAATTATTCAAAATCACCCCGAGCCACAAGCTCAAGGGTTTTAGTTCCAAAATGATTCACATACATATGTCATGTACAAATATGTGCATAAATTCGGGTTTAGAGCGAGTGCGATAAAGTATACCCTCGCCTAGGTACCCTCTTCATACATATCGAAACACATAAGCAACCAACACACAAGAGCGGCCTGAATACTTACCCAAAATACAAAAGTAGTACAAAAGCGGAAATCACTTCGTGTGTTGGCTAGTAGTGGGCCCCACCGGTACCGCCTAACTTACCACGGTCTGAAATAAAGATTTTATCACATTATATCACAAACGGCTACTAACAGACCCAAAACAAGCAAAATGGCAAAAGCCGACACACGCAAGTACAGTAACGGCAAAATTGGCACATGCAAGTGCGCGGAACGGCAAAAGGAAACGGCCAAATCTGCCATCTCAAACCATTTTGATCAAAGATTAGGCTAGGAATGTCGGATCAAAGTGAACGAGATACCATTTCGAAGCTATGAGAAAGGGCTACAAATCCCCTGAAGAAACTTTAATCTAGATCTGAATGGAAGCAGGTCGAAATTGTAGAAAACAATACCAGAAATTTACGTCTTAGGGTGACGAACAGGGTTGTTTGCTGGACCATAACTCCCAACTCACAAATCCAAATCAGGAAATTCCAAAGGCATTAGAAAGCTGAGACATAAGGCTAAAACTTTGATGTTTTGGCTAAGACCTGAATCTATTCAGAACAGAGCGAAAATGGAGTGCCAAAGTACCCGTCAGAACTGTCCAGATTCAACGGCAGTTCTGACGATAAATCTTGTTTCGGTCATAACGGGAGCTACGAAACTCAGATTTCAACGTACTTTATACCAATTCGAAGCTAAAACCAAGATCTACATTTATTATGAAGGAGTCAAGACCCAGATCATACGGTATCAAAACCGAAAATGTCACGGGCAGAAGCTAAACTAAAAACGCACAGAATCTGATGTTCAGAACAGGCTTGAGTATTTCATCTATAACTCTGGCTACGCTAATCCGATTGACCTGAAATTTTGCAGGTATATTCAGGACTTAAGAGGCTACAATGTTGAAGAAGGCCACTCAGTCCAGTTTCGAGTGTAACCACGTCAAAATGTAACATACTACACCAGAATCGCAAAACAGGTTCACAAACCGTATTCTAGTACAAACATCATAAAACAGCCTAAAAAAGTCCAAATCCAGAAATTCCAAATCCATACGAAAGCTTAGAAACAGGGCTACATTTCATTAGAAGACTGGAACAACCAATTCCGAAGAACTCCCAACCAAAATAACCAATTACCAAAGCTGATTACCAAGTTCGGACAAAAACAGGGCAGCAGGGGTAATTCCATCTTTTCACAAGCTACGTTGCTCCGATTGAGCTGAAATTTTGTAGACAACTATAAAATGTTATTCTCTACAACTTTCATGTTTTGTGCTAAGGCCAATTCGGCCTCTAACATGGAGCACTAAAACCGGACAGAATGTAGAACTTTGAAACCCTAACTTGCTAATTTATCTTCCAAACCAGAAATTTGCTGCAATTAACTACCATTCACACCAACTAGCTTCATTCTCAATCATTTCCAATCATCATACATAGCCATATAATATTAATCATATGCAAACAGCAAAAATCCCAAATAAATAGAAAACTTCATCAATCTTAACTAAAATCAAGAAATAGCCCACCAAATCACACTTGTAACAACCACAAGTCATTAATTAAGCATCTTTAGATAGAAGAGAGGGGTTCCATAATCACTCACCTTAGAACCAAAGAAGAGAGACCACTTAGCACCTTAAGCTTCCAAACAACTTCACCACACAACTCACTATCACTCACTTAATGATTTCTATGGAACAAAACAAGGTTAAGTGGTTGTATTCTTGGATTTGAGCAAGAGAGAATCAAGAAGTTGAAGAGGTTTTCTTTCTTCCTTTCTTGAGAGAGAGGTTCGGCCAGCACTATGCAGAAATGAAGAAGAAACAAAGCTCTAGAAAAGATAAGAAGGTTGGAGTTAATTTGGTCAAAGGGTTGACAAGTGTCACAATTTAATTGGAAGTCAAATTTTTCTTTTCTCTCTTGTTTTCTTGGTCAAATATTGTGGCTGGTGTATGAGATATTTTGAGGGTTAATTAGATGAAATAAAATGAGAAGATTAAGGTAATAAAGTATGGGTCAAGTGGTGTGTTTACCCGGTAACAAACGGTACCCGTCGATTCGAGCCGATTTTTCTTAAATCGCGTATACTAGGGTTTTTACTTTCTAATCACTAACTTATTATTATCACTTCAAATCATATAATATTTCCTCATCCAAAAGTCACTCTTAAGCACCAAATTTGATCCTCACTCCGTATCGGATAATCATCCGGCGAAAAATCGCGAAAACCCTAATTTGCTCCAATCTTGAAAACGAAGAGTGAAACCCTACTTTTTAGGTTCATTTGCACTTGTTGTGGAGTACTTGAGTAGTAGGATCATATTAAATGAATAATTTCCAAATAAAAGCAATTTTAAGAAAAGTGTGATGAATTTTACAATTTCATAGAATAAAATTAGGGTTTTGATTTAAATATGAGGGATTTAAACATAACATGCTAGTCACAAGTAAACTAGGGTTTTAAAGTACAAGTAGGGTTTCTAGTCTTTAAAAACAAAAAAAAAAAAGTTTTAAATCAAACCCAAAGAAATAAGTTTAGTATCTTCCCTGAAACAAAATAATGTTTTAAAATAAAATGAACTAAAGAAATCGTAAAACAATAGCATCTTAAAAGTTGGGGTGTCACATGTCACTTAAAATGAAGAATGGATTCCTAAAAAAAAATGAAGAATGGAGAAGTTTGTTAAGTTTATAAACATAACAAAGTGCTTCTTTGTTAGATAATTTTATTAGTTACAAATATTTCTAAAAATTGAACAAAAAATTAGCCAAATGTAAACTCTAGTTATAACAATCTGTACAACAATTCTAATAGATATATACAATGCTTCAAACAAATCTACAAATTGAACAAAAATCTATGATGATTATAATGATATCGACAAGGATTCTTACCTATTACTACATAACATTTTCTATAAATCGAAAATTTACAAATGATGTGATAACAAAAATCTGTAAAAAGAAGGTAAAAGAGTTGTACAATGCTATTAACTAAGTTTCGCTTGCTCCATTTCTTCCTTCTCAAGTTGATTTCTTCTTTTCCTCTCTAATTATAAATGATGGGATTGGTTTTGCAAGGTTAGTAGTTCCCCCTATTTATATTTCTTCCTTGTCACTTGAATTCTTCTTCCTTTTCCGTGCCATCTTGCCACTGCTCATGCAAATTGTAAAGGCTATTTACTATGCTCAACACATATTAGTTTCGCTAAAACTTCATATATTCTTATCTATGCAAATTAACACAGAGTGAGACCAATTCAACAACTTGTAATTGCCATCAGTCAAATAGTTACATCTCACTATCCTACCAATATATTGGTGCAACATAAAAACATTGACAACTTACGTATTCAAGGATTTTGATGGTGTCTCAAGTTTTGATGTTAGTTGATTGTACATTTATGACCATGTTAAAGTATTTCTACACTGTCACTGTTCTATCATAGAATGTAAAAGTTATCTAACAAGATATACATGCACATTAATTAAGATAATTGGTAACCATTTCTCCACACTATAAGAAAGGCAGTCTAAACAATATGTCATTTGACCTACGAGATACAAATTACAATCTATACTCATACCCATCTAGTTTCAAGAAATGCATTTCATTTATTATAATACTATTCTACAAAAGGTACAATGCTACAAGCATGAGGCAACAATAGTTACTGTTTAATATTGTGTGCACATCCTCTTTTCCTCTCCTTCCCATCCTTTTATAAATTTTCCTTCTATTGTCATTTAGATAGACATGGCTTTAGTGAAATACTAATTAACAACACCATAATAGTTTTACTCCGTGGTCACTATTTATTCACATAAAATAATACTTCTCCAACATGATGTCAAGGAACACTAAATTGTAACCAATTTCTTTTAGTAGGTAAGTCCAGCTAAACAATATGTACATAACATAACACGTAGCTACAATCTACACTCATACCAAGTTTAAAAGAAATCCTCTTTAATTAATCACTACTATTGCATGAATAGGTACCAAATTTCTAACATGAGGTAGTAACCAGCAATGTTTAATTAATAAAGTATGCAATTCCCTTCCCTTTTGTACCCACTATTTCTTTTTTCATTTCTCGCTCCAATGTGATGCTCTACGTATATAAATGCCAAACCACGTTAGAACCCACTTAATTAGAGATACATAAGAGTATTTCTTAACTATCAGTAGTTTATCTCAAAAAATATTTACTATTAAGAAGTATAGTTAGCCACAATTACTCAGATACCTCGTAATCCTAGAAGAATCCCTCTTTAGACATATACATGAGTGTATTTCTCAATTGTCAATAGTTTATCTCAAAAAGTGTTTGTGATCAAGAAGTACAGCTAGACACAATCACTCAAGTACGTTTTAATCTTGAAGGAATCCCTCTTTGTTGTACTCCATATTTCATTTGTGTAATTTAAAATGCTTAGTTTGCTTATCTTTGATCTTTGTATGTGTCAGTCTATTGTGATGTGAGCACCCATACACAGTTGGTAATATAGTCTACACGGTACGGTGTCGCTACTATCTTGCAACAAGAATAAAAAAAGAAAGCAAGTAACAATTACCTTCATACTCTCCTTGTTATTTTATATGCCTATAAATATCCAAGGTCATTTAATTTGTCTACTGAGTCAAATTTACAAACACTTGGTATGCATAAGTTCCCTGTGCATACCTCCCCCAAGTTGGTTCTTAGAGTATCTAACTTGTACTACCCAAACGGTTTCCTTGTTTAGGAGTTTTCGCCAAAGTTTCAATTTCATTATTCATGTCACAGCGTCTTAAACAAGTTGTACAAACAAAACCATGAAAGTAAGTTCATCCCCCTTTAGTCACAAAACAAGCCAAATATTGCAATGAGTTTGCAATATTCTTATCTATGGGTTTAGTCCAATTCGATTAAGTGTATCTCTGCTTCAGATGTCACCAACTTTCGCCATTTTGTAGCCTTTATGAAAAGTTCTTGTCCCGCAGCAGTTAGTTTTGCATTCCCTCGGTACATTAACTGGTAACACTGTTTCTGTAATACTTCCTCCAAAAACTTCTCATCTAAAACTTCCCAATTTGGGGCAGAGATATTATTCTGTCGATGCTCTGAAATTGTGAAGGAATGGTCACAAGATAAGTTTTTGGAGGGAGACCAAAAGTCTATTGCATTTGAAGATTTTAGAAGAATAGTTGCCGCTCACTAATTTGAGTTGGAATTCTTGGAACAAAAGCTGAGGTTTTTTAACGGAGCCCATTAGCCCCTCATATGTTTTTTTTTTTAATTTTTTTCCCTACTCACTTAGTGAAACAGCGTCCTTTTCTTTTACTGCTGCTCCCATTACACATGGTCCATTGCAGTCGTCTCATTCCCTTTTGTGAGAGGGCTGCTCAGGACAGTCCACCTGATGACCGTCCCAGCCCCAAATCCCCATGTCTTGCTTCCTTTTACTGGATAGCATCATTCAAGACGTACATTCTATGGCAGCTGACTAATGGTGGGGTGACAACTCGAACAAGCAAAAAATACACTGGATGAGCTGGAGCAAGCTGTGCACTTCCAAGGACCAAGGAGGTTTGGGTTTCAGGAACATGAAGGCGTTTAACTACGCAATGCTAGCAATGCAAAGTATTTTCCTGATACCGATTTCTTCCAAGCAAAGTTAGGACATCATCCTTCCTTGACTTGGAGGGGAATAATTGAAGGCAGAAAAGGTTGCAGCTTGAGAGTTGGGTGAGGTGAATCTATCCGCATTTGGCATGATCGTCGGCTTCCCAGACCAAGATCTTTTAAAATCTGTTCTCCTCCTCGCGTGTTGGATAGTCAAGCTGATGTCTCTGATCTTATCATTCGAGAGCTCCACATCTGGAACACAACCTTGATGGATGAAATATTCTGGGAAGAGGTAGCTAAATTGATTAAGAGCATACCACTTCCCAGAGTTTCTGCTAAGGACAGATGGATATGGCATTATTCGAATGGTAAATTATCTGTAAAAAGCGTTAACCATGCAATAATGGATTCAGACTTCCTTGATGTCGGACAAATTGACCTTCCAAGCTCAAGTTCCGGCAAAGATAATATTTGAAAGAAAATCTGGTCCCTTGAAATACCGAACTAAACCAAGCATCTTCTCTGGTGAATATGTCATAATTCCTTGTCTACGCCTGATAATCTCCATAAAAGAAGAATTTCTGTTGACTATAGCTGCGCGCTTTGCAAAAATCCACATGGAGATCTGTCTCACATTCTATTTGACTGCCCTATATTCCAGTACAGATATGGGCTATCACTTCGGTGGACAAAAAAAATCAATGCATGTCGCCAATTGGGACCTGATATTTGGACGAAGGAAATTCGTAGAACTTTGCCATCAAAAAATAGCGAACTTTTTGCTACTCTATATTACGAGATACGGAGTAACAGGAATGATGCAGTCTTTAAAGGTAAAGTTCAAACATCTCTCTGACTATTGTCAATTTTGCTCTCCAACATCTAATAGCTTTCAAGGAAGCAAATGCTTGCGCTATGGTAATCCCTTATCAAAATCCATCCCTGTCCTGGTCGATGCCTGTTGCTCCCCACTACAAGGTGAATTTTGATGCTTCAATTTCTACCATCAAGCAAGTAATTGGTGTTGGTGTGGTCATCCGAAGTTGTGTTAATGAATCTTTTTTCGGTTTTCAAAAAAAAAAGTAAGTTATTAGGTTCAATGTATGGGTCGAGTTTTAAAACTTTAGTTTTAGCCAATAATAAATAAATTAATTAATAAAATATGGAACCTGAAAGTTCAAAAGAGAGCGCGGGAATGTTCGCCCTGTGCCCTCAAGTTTCCTAAGCTCAATGCTTCCTGTGGTAATCCATCACCAGTTAGGATTGACTTAGTGATGCTAGTATTTATTAGATGGTCTATGGATGGTGCTCATACCCAATTAACAGTATATATAAAGTCGCTAGAGGGATGTAAATAAAATGTCACTAGAGTATTCAAAACAAAAAATGTCACTTGCTGTTACTCCCTCCGTCCCAAATTTAAAGTCGTTTCTTGAGACTGCAACTTTTTATGTACGGTGGACTATTATTGGCAACCGATGCTTTACTTCCAAATTTACCCTGCTGGAATTACATTAGTCAACTAAAGTTTGTGTTTTTCAAAGAGTCATAATTCTGTGGGTCCCACCTCAATCAAATGCATCTCTTCATACGTTAAGGACACGCATCAATAGTGGCCTTATAAACTGAGAGTTGTCCTGCACACTCTTCGAACTTCTCTAAATGAGAATAAATGGTGGGTCCTATTAAATTTCTTGGAACTTTTTTACATGTGCACAACAAGGGTAAGAATGGAACTCTGGAAAGGAAAAATTTTAGCATGACTCTAATTTTGGGACAATGAAAAAGGTGAAACATGACATTAACAATGGGACGGAGGGAGTACTAAATTTACCCTTACCATCAGAAAGAATTATATCATTTAACTACCCCACTTTCCTATAACCACTTCGCTTTCTGACAACCATTAAACTTGTCTACCACTTCTCTCAAACATTTTGCTAGGGTTGATTGAATTCTTTCAAACTACCATTTTTCTTCATCAGTTGAATGCTTGCACAGAGACCATTTTAATCTTTCCAATATATATTAAAATCTCTTCAATGTATTTTCACATGATACATTGTCACAAATTGGCATACATTTAGAGAGGAAATCTTTGTAGAAGGATAATTTTGGTACAGCAACAGAAAAAGATCTTTGTCGAACTCATTTGCTTTACCATAATACTTAAAATTTCAACAAAAAATTACTTTTTTAACATATGTTTTTATTTTCATTAGTCGTACACACGTTGGGTGTGCTTCATGCACTAGTATCCGATTAAAGCTGAACCATGACACTACCTGAAGGTAAATGTAAGGGACTTCGACATTTTACTTGGTGGTTTGCCAGTGAAACAATCGTAGCTATGTTATAAAGACTTGTAACCACTTCCCAAATAAAGCTAATTCTCACAAGAATAAGTTTCTTCCGCTTGTTGCATTTGCATGTGGGCAAAGAATGTTTCCTTTGTTTATCTATCTCTTCCGACAAATTATTATGCCATCACCAATTGCAACCTACAGAAACACGGGGATTAAAGACAAATCTAGCTTGTGTTGTTAAGAATCATTAAACAAAAAAAATGGGTATACTTACCATACTTGTGCTTACGCGCTCATCCTCCATCAAATTCTTGTTAAAATTCCTTATGCTAATAGTCTTGGCATCATTTACCTGCTCACTTATTGCAATTAGCATTGTATGATACCAAAATTAGGCAAAAATTTCAATGGCTATCATTTTACCAATGGATCAGCAACTTTCCCATGCCAGAGGACATTATCAAGCACAATAACCCCTCCAACTCTTATCTGCAAAAGAACAATGAGTTTCAACACTCAACCACCACTAAAAATTGTCCAAAAAAATCTTCCAAGAACCTAAGAATGTATTTGCATGCCAACAACATAAGGGAAAAATTTTAAAATGCTGTGTTGCAAACCAGCTGTAGCAGCAACTCGAAATATTCCTGATACATTCGCTTCTCAGCATCCACAAAAGCAAAGTCATAACTACATGAAAGAGCTTAACTATTTGAGTACACATATAGCAAGAGACAAGCTAATGATTAAAAGAAGCAAGGCTGGGAAGTGTTTGTGTGTGCGTGTGCATGTGTTTGTGTGTGTGAGAGAGAGAGAGCCTAAAATCATCCATTTGCAAAGCCATCAGCTATTAAAATCTTCAACATGCTATGTACAACAACAGGTGTTCCAGTGTCACAACACCATATAGTTATTCAAAATGCTAAGACAATCTTGCTGCTGACAAGGAGTACCTGCAACTTTCACCATTCAAAATCATAGACTTTAAAGTATCTGCAGCAAGTCCATGTTTCACATCAACCTAATTGCACCAAATATGTTAGCAAAACAGAATTACTGCCAGAGACGCATATCCAGTAGGATAAGCTTGATTAAAATGTAATTTGGTTCAGAAGCACGTTTAAGCATCACATAACCAACATAATATATAAGAGGCTGCAAAATTCAACTATAACAAAGAGATCAAGAAAAAAAAATCTATTTATTTCTAATATTGTTCATAGTTTTCTAAGAATAAGATCCTACTTCCTGGTGTTATACTGTTCTTGAATTTTGTAATTAATATTGTTAATTTTGTAATTAATTTTCTAATATTTGTTTAGAATGCTCCAGTAAAATGTCCTAAGAAATATGGCTTCTAGAAGATAATTTACACATGCTGATGTCTATTATGTCTGGGACAGAACATTTTGTAACACCAAGTATTATGTAAGACAAAATAGTCACCTTGTGTGAAACACCAGCACGCTTGTAGTATCTTCTGGCAACTTCAAGTGATTTTGCATCTCTCTCACATGCAATTAACTCACCTCCTTCTGGCAGGGCCAAAGCAATAGCCAGAGATGAATATCCCTGTAGAGCAAGAATGTCATAACATGTATCAAAACTGTTCAGAAAGAAGTGGTATACTCTTGAGATACTCTTTTCTTTCCCCGTGCACATTTTCAAACCATGGGGAGCAATAAATTGTGAATATAGTCACAACAACAATTTGATGAAAGAAATGCAAAACAGAAAGATCATGTGTGCATGATTAAAAATAACTACAGGGACAAGTACTCTAGAGCTTGTGATCAAGAGAGATGACAATTATAACTCTAAAAAAACCTGCAAATTCCCAAAAAACGGTAGCTCCATTCTTTGTGCACAACCCGGCTTGTTAGGTTGCATGCAAGCCTACCAATGCCTTATAAACTTTAGCTGAAAGTTCCAAATTTTGGTTCAAAATCTCTCAACTGTCTGTCACTGACACAGTTAAGATCATGGATATTTCATTGACAAATAGGAAAGGCAACAGGTTTACAACTTTCAAAGAAGCAGAATGTCTTGCTATTTTTTAATCATATAACTAGTAGTAATAAGTACAAAAAGAATACAAAGAGTTCCTATTTATCAACTAAAGTTGGAGATTCTTTTATTGCTTTGCTCTGCCTATTTCAAATATAATATTCGAAGTAAGCTAGTTTTAACATGGCAAAACGAATACAATGCTACTTATTCATAGCTCAATCTGCATTCACTGATTGATATTCAGCAGTAGATTGAATTGTCTCAAGCAGTAAAAAATATTGCCCGCGTGAAGGAATAATCTTCTCTTCTAAGAAACAAAACAAACCAGTATTAGCAGGTCAAATCATCAGCAGGAGAGACCAGAATAAGAACATTTATAGAATTATAAAACACGGTAATTGATGGACTCCTTGCTGTTTCAATAACCCAGTCTGATTTATTGCAGCGTAATTTAATGCATACGCTAACATTTTGGTTCTTTAGACTTTATAGCTTCAAGGTTAAAGGTAATCCTGTAATTTGAGAAATGCTGGAATAGGCCATCAGAATGTGTTTCTTAGAGTCAAAAGGTTTAAAAGTTTTGGTGGCTTCTTCTGTGCTAGATAGAAAGAATGAAACAGATTTGTTTTCTTGAGTGTATTTAATGTGCTGTATCTATGAGAAATGAAGGCAGCCTCACTACTTCTAAGGAAATCTAGGAGTAATTTCTAGAATTTCTATATACTTCTTGCTTCCTTGCCGCACCTAAACTCTTACTGCAGCCCTCTCCTAGCTCAAATTCTTTCCTAAATAATATCTATTCATAGAAAAAGACCCTGTAAAGGTTTTACAACTAAAAATCTTAGAATTAACAGTATATCAAATGCTTCTTTAGTGCTGCCTGAGTCCATTTGAATTAAGTAGTACTATTTGACTTATTGTGTAAAAAGCCATAACAGCAAACTACGCAGGAGTATATCAATCAAGCAGTTGCAACTACCAATGCACAATTAATGGGAGAGATAAAATGGGGTCTGACTAAGGAAAAATTAAACAAACGGATGGTGCAGAGGTTCTTAAAGGACTTTACAGAAGCATCTAGAGAGTGTTCTGCTTGATATACAAGTTTTCAAGTCACTGCAGCCTCCCCACAACCTGCCGTACATCAAAGCTTTCTCAGTTAGGTTGATCAATACTTTTAGCCAATTGTCCCTGTCAACTAATCACAGATGCAAGAAGCCATCAAAGAATTCTTTTTTCTCAAATTCATTATCATTTAATCTCCTAAGAAATTGCAAAAAACAAGAACTTCCCACATGCATTGCCCTCTTTTTTATTAAGGCAAGTTCCGCCAGGGTCTGGTTGGAGAATATTCTCTCAAAAAAATTTACTTTGTATAGTCAAATTGGATTAGCACGCCCATCTATTTCTGGTGGAAAGACTCCCAGGATTGAAAAGAAAATGAGAACTCAAATATCCCAAAATTGTAGCCCCATTTACTTTGTCTACCCCAAAGATGGTTTGGATCAATGCCCAAAGTGTTACACTGGTGTACTTGGGGAGTTTTGCTTCAGAGCATCACTGGACTAGTCAAAACAAGTTGAGATTCACCAAACATTGTGAAGTCAACCAATAAGCGAATTATGTTAGCCTAACCTACTAATATTGATGAATGCAGAGAACTCAAATGGAAATGATTAATTGCAGAACTAAGGCATACTAATTCAATATCTTACTCAATATATATTCAGAACCATACTGTAAACACAAAACTAAAAATGGAAGATGTCAAAACCTCATGTTATTTGATGTTAATTATAAATCATGTGTTATTGGATTAAATCTTGACAAGCAAATTATGCTACTCTTTCAACATTGGAAATACTCTATCAGGGTGGAAAGGTACATTCTGCCAATTTTATATCTCTATGGGGCCTTGAGACTGAAAAAGTCTCTCAATGGATAACAATCCACCTCATCTGATGCTCAATACCTTGGTGGGAGCTCATTGTGGATTCTTTACCAGGGAAGCCTGTCTACAATCATTAATTCACCAATAGCATAACATGTTACATGTTCCAATATCATATGACTTATTTCCCTTCACCCAACAAATCAACAGAATATAAGCCTCTTCATTTCTAACATGAAAATCCAGTTACTGACATAATGCTCTAGAGCTGCTCTCCCAAAATCCTTTTAGCTTCACATGAGTCATCATCTCACTTTCTCACTCTAACAAGGTGCAATTATTCTCTGTCTAACAAGATGCAATTATTGTAAATGGCAAGCCTATGGCTATGGCACAATCCTGTAGAAAAACTTTTGTGATAGACTAACAGATGTATGGAACCATAAAGATGTATATGAAGTAAGTCAAATTACTTTTCCTCTATATAGTCCTAAAAACAACTAAGGGCTTGTTTTCGGTTGACTACTTTAGCTGATTATAGATTCTGATTTTGGATAATCAGTTTATGTGATGTTCTCATTTGCTTTTATATTTAGATTATAGATTTTTTTTTTATTGGAAAAAAGCTAAAATCCATAATCAACCAGTGAATAGCTTTTGCTGATTCTGATTATTCTCTGTAATCACCTTCCATAATAAAGATTTTGCAAAATCTGAAGCAAATAAGAACAAGGCCTAATACTCTATAATCACACTCCCCAGTGAGTACGAGTGGCAATTCAGATTAAGTTAATGTATTTGGAGATGCGAACATCCAGCTCAGTAGGAAATATTAGGCTTGAACACATCCTATGCAGCAAAATAACTTATAAACATTTAAAGGTCCCCAGGTCTCAACTTATCCTATCATGTTTAGAATAGCAACTATGAAGCTTGACACTGAATTTACTCAATACTATTGATTATAAGTTGGACACAAGTGAACTCATACATACAGTGTAAACCCCAACTTCAATGCACCTTTTAGCTCCCAGGATTTGGACAAGCATACTGAGTAGTTGGGCTTGATCAGGAGAAACCTGTTAACAAAGATCAATTTAAAAAATAATACACCTGTCAACAGGAAAACAATGAAGCATGTAGCAATACACACACACGCACAAAATAATTTAATTGTCCATGCAAAGCGAACAAATTCTAGAAGTGCATGCACGCACACACGCACACACACACACACAATAATTTCTTTATCCATACGAAGTGAACAAAATCCAGAAGTCAGTAACTATGGAACAAACCCATCACACCTGCATCTGACTACCATGCATAGCTGAGGTCTCCTCTCTAAGTTCACGCAATATCTGAAGCAGGGTAAAACAAACTTTACACGACATAAGTCTCTATATGGAGAGACAGGGCATAAAGCAATGCAAATCAGAGGATCTTTGACCTTTGACTCTCTAACATTGTTTAATATGTAGTTGTAGAGCCGCGGAGTAACACTAATAACCTGCTTACTCCCATACTTCTTGTTAGTTGCGACAGTCACTGCATCTGATTTACTAGACTCAGAATTGGACCAAGGGAGGCTTGAAGCAGTAGCCACTGAGGCTACATCCCTGTTGCATTTGACAACAAATTGGGTAACCCAAAAACCACGGACAGATAGTCGAGGGGCCAGTGCTATCATTGGGATTGCCCAATGATATTTGATCATGCAGCTGGACATTGTTAAATCCTACAGCAACCAATGACTTCACCACATGCTCTGCCAAAAAAATTGACAAGTTCAGTGTTCTCAGAACGCACAAAAAATCACATGTTTATCTAAGACATGCTAAAGCGTCTCAACATGTTTGGCTACATATTGGTATTGCAGCCATATCACATTAAGCTTTCAAGGGTTTAGTTAATTATAAATACTATCCCTCCAGTTCTAAAAATTATCACTACGCTTGTTGCTTTTCCTTTTGAAGCTTTAGAACTGATTTTCGCAAAGACTCATTTATATTTAAGGCACATTATACGCTGCAAGCAAAGATAGCATAAACGCTAACAAAGTGCTTTGGCACTATATGTAGTTAAACACACATACCTTCAGAAAAGATTGAGTCTTCGACCAAACAGAGTGCTTCTGCAGTATATGTAGTCAAACACATATACCTTCAGAAAAGATTGAGTCTTCAACCAAACTAAAGAATTCTGAACTGTATATGACTTATCAGTTGCAGCAAAAATGCACAGATTCTGAAGATCAGATGCTTGCCTGAAAACAACTTTCTTTTGTATTAGTGTGAACTGCCAACGTATTCGCACTGACTATTTTTAAAGAATGTAAGCACCATTAAGCATGATAGAAGATGCAATTTCTTTGCGTTTGGAGGATTAACTCTTCTACTTTTCTTGAATTAGTTCAGATTTGTGGAATATAAAAGGGAAATTCATTAATGCTGAAAGTGCTTTCACGGACTGTAAGTTTGTCAGGAAGTTTTTACAAAAGATGTATCTTTATGTAATTATTTGATCGAACTTCTTTATCCTCAAAGAAATTGAGAATTGTCTTTGAACACTCATTAAGTGTTTCTTCACACATGTCAGATGAAGTCTAGAACGGAGAGAAGAGTTAGCTAACAGAAACTTTTCCATTCAACCAATTTCACCCTAAACAACATAACTGTTTTAATACAGTAAAAATTGCAACACATGTAAAAACATTCCAAATTTCACTTTTCCATTCAACCATCAAACAGAGGGGAAAAAACAAAAAAGAAGATCTAGATTTTACGTTCCATTCCAGGAAAAGCTGCATATACATTGTTTTTCCTTGCATAAACTTTCCTCATCTTTTGTGCTCCTACCTGTTTTGTGTTTTTTTCTTTTTTTTCCCGAGTTCAAACATAGCCATAGAAGGAAGAACCCAAAAAATTTCCAGAAGTGACATCGTTGAGTTTTGGAGAGAAAAGAGAGCCATTTCCTTTTCCCTACGGTCATGACATAATAGTTTCAGCCCAAACCAAGCGCCTCAAAGTTAGGAAAAGTTTCTTCTAACTCTGCCAGATGAAAACAAGCAGCACCTCCTGAAATCTAATGATGCTCATGTGAAAAAAAAAAAAATTTAAATCTTTTTAAACCGTTGAAGACATCCCTTACAGATGTGATGAACACATAGGGATGTCTTACGGTTGTTATGCATTATAACACATCAAGAATACCTATATGTTCATTTCGGAACTTAAATCAAATTATTCTCCAGCAATTATTAATACATCTATTGCGCCATTGCCAAGGTTCTGTATGAATCCAGTTACTAGCATATTCATATCGATTTACTGGGACTAATATCAAATCTGGGATAACTTAACCATAAGTAACTTCAGAAGTACATATCCCCACATATTTTAAACTGGAAACAATCATAACCACGGCAATGTTGGTTTAATTCCATTTGAACAACGAGAAAATTCATGAAGTAAAAGAACAAATACATAAAATGCATAAACAGCAGTCCTTAGAGTAAAACTACCCAAAAAAATGAATAAGTACCTTTTTCAGCACAATTGTCACTTTTCGCTTAAATGGCCTTTGCAATTGGCAAGTCCTGCAAGCGAAAACAAGGTAAACTGATCGAAATGAAATTTACCCAAAAAAATGTCCTTTAACGAAGAAAAACTAGTCTATGTCCTTTCACAAAGCATCCAATAAAGAAACAATCGGACTAACATAAAGATTTTGATGTTAATTCGTCACCCGAGGAAGAATTATTAGGGAAGAAGAACAGCCATGAACGAACTTTATTGCAGAGAAGAACTTCAAGGTAGGGAAAGTTAGGGATAATTTCACAAACCTCCCCTGAGGTTTCTGACACTTGTATTGACAACTCTCAAGGTTTTAAAAACTTCATTGAGCTCCCTGACAGAGATTTGGGGCCCTTCCTAACCTCATGAATGCCAAAATTACCAGTTTGTCCTTTAAAGTTGAGAATAATGACTGAGATCAAAAGCATCTTCACATTGCTAATTAAACATATAGATAAAGAAGGGAAGCCCCCTGCCACCTGGGATGGTCGTCCACCCATGTGGCAACTGGAGATTGGCTGGAGGTGATATGGCACTTGGTTGTCCTCCCTCTTGTATTTGTTTGAGGGCTTTTCATCTTCTTTCCCCCGATAAACCAAACGACGTCGTCTGTTCCTTCTTCTTTTTTTTCTTTTCTGTCTTTCAAAACGTAGCAGCATCAATCAATGTCAAGCTCTTGAAGATTGGTTCCTATACAGAACTCCATTTTGTCCTCTGGACAAAACTCCATTTTTGCCATAAGACCCAGAAGTCTCCCCTCAATTTCCGGCATTTGATTGTACTTGGGAGAGATTGTAATCTCGATTGGAAGGTCCAGATATATTCTTCTTCTGATGAGTGGGTGCTTAGAATTTGATGGACGATGGGCTCGGGATAGAAAATGGTTGGTAATCTTCTTCCCCTTCCACTCCCGATTCTCTCTCTTGTTCTTCTTCATCTTCCTCCCTCCCTTGAGTCTCTTTATGGGTCTCTTTTTTTGTTTGGCTACTCACAAGTTTTATTTTTTCCCCTTCATTTTCCCTTTTTTTTATGCATAGTTTCTTCCATTTTTGTTGCCGTGACTTTCCTATAGTTTTTTTTTGGGGTTGCTCAAAAAATCTTCAACAACCTCTAAGAAGAGGAAATATAAGGGTTTTGTGTTGAAGTTTTTCTTTTGGGTTCCATTTGGTTTGTTTCTCATCATTTCATCCTATGCTGGTTTCTTTTTTCTCCTACTTGCTGTATTTGCTGGTGATTTCAGACCCCAACAGCCTGAGAATAGGAGAGTTTTGCTGTGATTTCTCGAAAATTACTAGGCTCAGGGATATGGTTGACGAAGAAGAGGATGAAAAAAAGATATTGAAGAAGGTCTGAAATTCTAGGGCTTGTAGCGGCCAAAACTTGATAAGCACGTGGATTCCTAAAGCGCCTGATAATTTTTTCCCCACAATTCGGGAAAATTTTATACTATGATGGCTCTAAAAATATAGAATTTTCAATCTGAATCTATTAATTTTTTGTGCTCGCCCAGATTCTCTCTCTTTCTCTATATATATGGGTCTCTGTTGGTAATCAGTTTTTCCATCGCTGCCTTCTGGACCTGGTGATGAGATCTTCTGTGAAGGTTCTTTTTTATTTTTATTTGTTTTGATAATTTTTCCTTTTCTTGAAATTTCTTTAACTTTTTATTAGTTATATTTTGATTTTTTTTTGTGGTTCGATTTTTAAATCTCAAATATCGAAAGTGCTTTACCCCATATTTTTATGACCTTGGATCCTTTTAGTTTTAGTTTATCCTTACAATCATTAATGATCTAAGATTTTAGCTCCGAGGACTTGGACCATGGAGGGGTTTTGTCTTAGTTGTTTGGCATTCTCCATTTTTTTTTCACCATGTAAATGGTCTCTCACTTTCTTAAACTTTGACTCTTTAAATGATGACCTGCACTTTCTTTGCAAAGTGACTTGTTGAATGCTCTGGATTACTATCATGGAAATAAAATTTGCTTGTAATTTCTATTTATTTCATATATACTGAAGGCTCATCTTATTTATTTTTTTGCTTACCCCCTCCCCCCTCTTCTTTTCTATGTTAATGAAAGTGTGACAATATGTGGTTGTCTCCCGTTATTTTCCATGCAGGAAGTTCTGTCTATTTGCCCCTAATTTGATATCTCACCCCAGGAATGTGCATGGCGCTTCAAGCATTTTTATCTCCTGAATCACAGGGCTACCTAAATGTTTTGACCGGGTTTGTCTTCATTTTATTTGCTCATCTTTTTTCTGCCTTCGGACTCAGTTTCTGTTGCAATAGGGTGGAAAGGCTTATAGAATTGGGAGAAGGGCTTGTGCTCATGATGGCATGACAACAAATGATTGGGAAAACCCATGAATGCTATCTTTATCATTGGATATTTCCTGATGAGTGTGGTTCAGGTTTCCTTAAAGAATGATTAACTGGTTGAAGCTACTCCCACCTCTGTCGCTCATCTTAACTGATAAAAATCACCCAAACTTTTTTTGCATTCAGGTTACTACTCCTTACCAAAAATCTTAGCTTTTAGATATGGAGCAAGGTCACCATATAAACAAGAAACTTTTGGTCAAAGCTTCATGGTTTTTTTTTTTTGAAAAAGGATACATAAAGTACGGCCCCTTTATTGATATATAACATCCAGCCTTTTCTTTGTCATCCTTTGGTCTTGGAATTATGATTCTTGTCACAAAAATGGTACAATCGACAACCATTTTTCCCTTAAAAAACCCATGTCTCTATGACTGTTTGCCGCATTTTATCTGATTAAATGGCTTTATTATTTTTTAGTTGCTGTGATTGGTAGATGCTTGATGTCACTGGAACAGTTGCTTAGAGTCTGCATAGAGCAAATGTACCTTACATCTGATTGAAATTCTTGAACTATCAAATGAAGTTTATTCACTCCCTTTATATTTTCCATATTTTAGATATGAGGATGGTTCCATGGCTTGGTGGGATGTAAGGAATCCAGAGGTTCCAATGAATTCTGTTAAGTTTCATAAAGAACCAGGTATAGTGGTGCTGGCTCCATATACATCATCTTATTTGTTGATTGCAACTTCTCTCTCCCCAAGAAACCCAACAAGAAAAAATTGAGATCTCGTTCCTTTTTTGCAGTTTTGAGCCTTTTTATTGATGGGGCATGCAGTGGTGGTATCTCTGGAGCTGCTAATGAAAAACTTGTGTTTTTCTCTTTGGATTATCAATTGGTAAATTCAGGCTTGATAAATTCTTATCCCTAGCATGTTAAGTCACTTTATTGCATGGCATTTTTACACTTTCAGCTAACAGGACGTGGCATGCTGCTGTTAGTCATTGCTGCCTTTGCCTTGCAAAAAAGAAATATAAGAGAAGATAAAAATATAACATGCCATTTGTTGGCAGCTCCTCTATGGTGTTTTCATTTCCTGTTCTTGAAGTAAATTTGATGCTAATATACCTCAATCAAGCAATCTTTTGTTTTGCAATTGGTGACTATTTAACATCAGAAGGTGCCTATTTTGAACTTTAATTTTCTTAGTGTGAGGATTACTGTTTTCCTTAATTTTGCATTCTTGACTTCCAAGTGGTCTCATAATAGTCTCCTCCTCGTCTGGCAAATGCCAAGTGATCACGAGATGTTATGCTCGTTTGTAATGTGTCAGATGCACCTTACTTAAAAACAAGTTCAGAACTTTCTGGTTTGCAATTTTGAAGGATTTAAATTGCAGTTGGTCTAAAAATGATGATTGAATTGTAGTTTGAACTTGAGCTGCATGTGATAGGCATCATTGACATGCAATATTTCTTTGAGCAGTAGCCAGCGGGCAGGAGGAAGAGACTTTTGGTCATTTTTAATGTCTTAAATTTCAAATTTCTATGTTATTCATCTTTCTACCGGCTTGCGATATAGGGATCAGCACTGGTCAAGAAAGAAATTACATTGGAGCGACCTGGAATAGCAGGAACATCAATCCGGCCAGATGGCAAAATTGCTGCATTTGCTGGCTAGGATCACCGGTTAATCACTCTTGGACTTTTTTGTGAGCCGCCCTGTTCAGAAAAATCATCTTTGTTTTTTTCATATGGTAGCCCATCAGTAATTCATGTAATTTTTGTGAATATTAAATAGGAGCAACCCTGAAACAAAATTTAAGACCAATTTTTAAGATAAGTATTTTTTATTGTCTTTCACTTTGATTGACTACATTGATTGACACTGTTGGCTTCAGGTTTGTCTTCATTTTTTTCTGGTATTTTTTGGTGATTTTTCCTTGGGCTGACATTGGCAAGAAAAGCAGCTATGCGAAAGAAGAAGAATGAACAGCAGCTGGCGGCAGGTTTTTTTTTTAACTATTTGCTATTTTTTCTTGCATAGATGTTTGTTGCTGTCGTGGCTCATGAATGGCATTGTTTTGGGTTTTCTGAGTTTTTTAGAATTATAGAAATAAAGCACTTTTCATCTTTGTTTGTACAATCTCTGTTTCTTAGGTCTCAAAAGTGTTTTTTTTTTTTTTTGCTTTTCTCTGTTTTATCTTCTGCTGCAATTTTTTTTGTTGAATATGTGGTGAACTGTGATAGAAATAAAGCATTTAGAATTATAGATATAATGCTCTTTTTATGCTGCGAAAGCGAACTGTGATAGTTTGACAAATGGAAAGAATAAAATGAGGCTCTTTTCTCAGTATTTTTATTTTGTTTTGGTTTAGCTCACCTATTTTAAAATTGATTATTTTGCACCTTTCGGTATATTATCAGATGTAAGTCATCCTTCAGAAAGACAAGGATTGGTGGCTTCATGTTATCTTTGTGTTTTTGTCACATTTTTAGAAAAGCTTTTTTTTTAAAAAAATGATTCTACTATATCTGCTACTGGGTTAGGGATGATGTGTAATTATCATATCAAATTGTTTGGAAAGTTTGTTATGTTGTTATAGGGAGTACAAAAACTTTACAAAAATACTAATTTATTCTTTGTAATTTTTCCCCTTCTGATTTCTTGTGTATTAGTGGAAATCTTATGCGATTCTAAGTGTCCTTTCATGCAGTGCATTGCGTTGTTGTCCACTTGCTTGGGGTGGTTCGAAATTCTCTCATGTGTTCACCTATGGTGCAACAAAAGTAACTTTAATTGTAAGGCTCTTTAATTCTTTCATCATTAAAGGTATGTAGCTTGTTAACATATAGCTAAGCTACTGCATCACGGTTTATAAGACTCATTAATCCTTTCATCGTTAAAGCTACTCTCTCTATGTATACTCTGAATTTGTTCTCATTCTGCTTCTTTCTTATTTCTGTTTAATGGAAAACAGGCATAGCATGGATCACAGCTTGTGTTGAAATGAGTTTTAAGGATGACAAATTTTTATTTGGCCTGTCCAAACTGTGAACGGCCTAATAATTTTCAATACACATGAGAAGTTTTATGCAGATATTGTCACTCTGTAGTTCACCTTTTACCTAGGTACATAAGCAGATATTGACATCTCATCTATTTTCGTAGACCTTTTCTTACCTTTTTTCTATTTATTGTATAAAATTTAAATCATGGTTCGTTATCTTAATTATTGCTAAAAACTTAATTTGACCAGCTTTGTTGCGTCTAACTTGCATGGAAGAATGCTCATGTGCTGCATCAAACCTTCCTGTCCCAAGTTTAGGGCACTTAAAGAAGTTGCCTTCACTATAATGAATTCTCACATTTGGTTGAAATTTTTGGCATTGACAATGCGAACTTCAATAGCCTCAATATTCAGAACTGATAATAATAAAGAATGCAGGGTATGCAATCAATATAGAGACGTCCAAGGAGCTTTACAGACACTTGAAATCATTCCTTGTTAATCCTCTCCCACCGTTTAACAAGCAAATAAATGGCAGCAGCCGCAAGAATGATCGAGAGAATGCAGCAAATAGGATTGGCAGATATCGATACAGCTTAGCCTATTCCTCTTTGAGTAGTTATTGGAGCCTTGAAAGCTGATTTTGTTCCAATCTTGACACTAAGTTCTTTCGTTCTTTTTATATTTTTAGCAAATTGGATTATGTACTTTGAATGTAATTTATATTCTATAATGTGTTCCCTAATTCATGGTATTTAATAAACATTTGGGAAGACCATTTTAACTCCTGTATTAATTATTATTTCGACCTAAAACCAAGTTCTTGACATAGATGATTTGCAATCATAGTTTACTTAGTATTGTATAATTTATTTTCAATCACAATTTACATTGCTGCTAAATAATCCTGGGCACCAAGCAATATTGGACATTAACACCGTGCATTTGCACGGTGATCACCTCCTAGTTATATTTAACTAGAATAATAGAAATTTAACTTCTAATTAAAAGTCCATTACACAAAGGCGCCAATAGAAGAAGGAAATTGGCGCCATTTTTGTGACTGGTACAATTTGACAAGGATGATTGAACAAATGCATCTTACTTTGTAGTCATATAACTAGAGGAAGAAATAAAGAAGGAAAAAACAAAGGAAAAAGAAGAAAACAATGGACTTTAAGTGAAGTTGTCCTTCATTTTTATTAATGGTTTAATTGCTTGTTTCGCTTTCCTTTTATTTCGCTTTCTTTAATTAGCAAGTCATTTGAGGGCATTTGAACCCCAATTTGTAATAGTTAGGGTATTATTTTCCAAGTTTTCCCCCTTTAGATTGTAGTAGGCATCCCCTTTTTTGTAATAGATAGGGCTTGTGTACTATGTGTTTGTGTGTACCTATATATCTATGTGTTTAATCGCTTTCCCTAAGATTCTGCATCTAGATAAGCATGCTTATGTGTTACGTGCTATGTGAAACTATGTGCTTTGCATGTCTATTTGCTTTTATAATTATATGTGATTATATGGATGGAATGCACGTTACCGTGGCTAGTCCAATGCTAGTCATGATTTTCCCCTCGAACTCTTACAATGTCCAATGCTTGTGAGAGAATATTAGTTAAGGGCTAGTCCAATGCTAGATCCAATAGGGCCGTCCCTCGCTAGTACATACTTGCATGCCTTCACTACATCTTTATTCATTTTTCCTTTTTAGTTTTACATTTTTGCATGACCCTTCACTCCCTTTCCGGCATTTGAAACACGATTTTTAGGATTTTGCATTTCATTTTAATTATTAGGATCATCTGCTTGATTAGGTTAGGGAGTTACCCTTCTGGTAAGGAAAACAGACGAGTTTGGCTACACATAGTCTTAGCACGCTTGTTTTCTTTCTAACTAAAAGGCAAATCAAAAGTCACGATTTAGGGTCTCCCCGTACCCGTTTTGATTGCATTCTTTTAGGGCTCGTGCATTTTCAAGGCACATTACCAATTGCACTCTCACTTTATACATTTTTACTTCACACACTCTCACTTTATACATTCTCACTCTGCACACTATCACTTGCCACTCCCATTCTATCATTTTGCACACTATCACTTCACTTTACACTTTCTCACATCTGAACACTTACACTTTATATGTATTTATTTGCACATGTGCACCTTACACTATCCCTTACACTCATTTGCACCTTTGCACTTTGCACACCAATTTTCACACTTGCACTTTGCACATTTATACCTGACACTCGTTTTTACACTTAAAGATATTTTTGCACACTTTCGTTTTTTCTCATTATTACTTGAGCATTCATTTGCATTTATTCGTGATCTCTTTGAGAATTCACCATGGGCTATCACAACTCATGTGATTAGGACCAATTGAGCCTCACAAGAGACATTTTGTCCCATTCGAACCAATCATTAGATTTAGGTTTGCATTCATATTAGACGCATCCAAATGCAATACATTTTTTGGTTAGAAATTAAGGAAAATTATGACTAAATCACGCAACTAATTTAGACTAGGGTAAAAGGGTGCCTTAAACTTTGTCTTTGCCTTCCCTTTTATCAACCGTGACCCCCGAACTCGTCTCTCTGATTTTCGTAGGTTAAGAGTCATCTAAAAAGGTTTTTACTTCACTTTTTCTAATGAGGAGGGGCTCAAGGCTGTTCAAACTTCTAGTGCTCAAGTCATGCAAATACCCAGTGGTCCAATTACAAGAGCGCATGCTAGGAGAATTCAAGAATCACTTCAAGCTCTTGTTTGCACGATTCAAGAACGAGTTGGTGATGACTTGAGGACCATTGAAGGATTACATAATGGAGAGACTACTCTAAACACTTTCCTTCAAATGGAAGAACCAAGTGAAGACTAGTTCACGGAGTACTAGCTTGCTAATTAGGGTTTTAGTTACCATTATTAGTTGTTTGTTAGCATTAATAATTTCGGTCAATTTTCACTTCACTTTGGCCGAATTCAGAGTCTTAATTTTAGTCAATTAGTTGTTAGATATTTTCACCCTTAATGAAGGGCAAGGTCGTCCATTGGACATTCTAGGGTTTGAGTCTTGTAAGGCTATATATAGCCTAGGTTTTCATTCATTAAAGGGGAATTCAGATTTTATAAAATATTAGTGAGTTTATTCACTCTCTCTTGCCTCAAGAGAATTTCCTTTGAATACTTGAGAATTAATATCAAGCTGTTCATCGAACTTATCAATCAAGTAGTCTCCTTGATTGTGGCGTTCTTCTAACTATACTTTTGGTTCACTAAATTTGCTCGTCTTGGGTTATGGAGTCTCCTTAGTTCGTGACTTGTGATTCTAGAAGGGTCAAGGTTCCGCAATCAACCCAACTTGGTGTTCGTCTAGATCCGTCGCACATCAGTTGGTATCAAGAGCTAGTCGACGACATCAAGTATATCCCGTTGAGGTTCTTTGTTTTTCTCCTTTTCTTTTCTTCGTAAGTTTTCTAGTATTTTCTTCAAATCTGGTCGTGTCTTTCTTTGTGTCAATCCGTGTGACAATTACAAAAAAAAAAAAAAAAAAAAAGACAAAGAAAGAGGAATTGCGCGGGTGACAAGAAAGAAAAGGAAATCGTGTTCTTTATTGCCAAGACCTGATTTGCTACACCTTGTTTCTTGAATATTGATTGGCAAAAACAGAAAAATTAAAGCAAAAAAAAAAGGGCTTAAAAATTCTGACCAACCTCCTCTTGAAGGTCTCCAACACTTGTCCTCTTGATTATTTGTATCACCCTTTGAGATTCTTGATCATCTTGATTCTTGAAAACTTGTACCTCCCTTCGTACAAAAAGTTTCTTGTACGCTCTTGCATCCATACAGGGCTTTCTTGTTTTAGGAGAAAATTTCTTTGGGGTTTCTTGGGCAAGCCGCTTGGGGAATTCTTGTGTAACATCACTTGTATTATCTTGTGACGCCATTGCCTAGGACCAAGAGTCAAATCTGTCCTTGTGTGGTGCGAAGAGGAGGGGCCGAATTGCTTGTTCTTTGGGGGGGGAGTAAGGGACGAAATTTGGGAGCAAGGAGAGGGGAGTATAGCTGAGTTTATGGAGGGGTTTTAGCAGCAAAATTCTGAAATTTTCGGAGGATAGTTTCGGGTAGAATAGGAAGCTACCAAAATCTGTTTTACACTTGGTTGACCAGCCGACTTTAGGAAAGGAATAAGGAGAAGGAAATCTGGAAAATTTTTGGAAATGACCCTGATTTGGAATAGCCGATTTTGAGGAAGGTTAAGGGATACGAAATCTGGAAATTCTTTTTTGGTAACAATTCTGATTTGGTTAGTCGACTTTAAGGAATTTTCCAAATAAGTACAACACCTAACTTGTTTTCAAAATTCAATTAGGAAATTAAGTAAACACTTGGGAAACTCCATCATTGTACTTGGACATTTTTTTTACATCAATTTTTCCTCGTTCCATTCCTTATCGAATTCATTACTTGAGCTTTCCGTTTCTACTCTTGCTTCTTGTTCCTTTGGTACAATTGGATACTATTTGATTAAGGTTTGATTGAGTTTCTTTGAGAAAATTTCTGATTTCTTCAAAGGAAACAATCAAGTGATTTGAGAAGTGAATTGGTGAGAGCATTAGAGTGACATAAGCACTTGAGTGAAAACACGAGAGGAGTGAAACACTTAAGGGAGCAAGTGAAGCATTTTCTACTAACAAATTGTCAAGTTTTGCAGGTTTCACCATGTCTCAGGAAAATGAACTTACCATTGCTCAGTTATCCCTTAAACTGGATGATATGTGGAAGGAAATGCAGAGGAGATTTGACCAAAGGTTGGAAACAATCCATGAGCAGATTGATCAACTAAGTTCATCTAGGGTTTCTTCTAGAAAATCTAGGGAAAAATCCACCCTGGAGGAATCTAGTGACTCCAATGCCAATTCGGAACATGAGGCATACGAGCAAGGACGACCGAAGCGAAACACAAGAGCAATCGGTGACGCAATCAAGGGGATTAAGATGAAGATTCCTCCTTTCCAAGGCAAATCTAATCCAGATAGATACTTTGAATGGGAGAGTCGAGTGGAGCTAGTATTTGATTGTAATGACTACACCGATGCACAAAAATTGAGACTTGCCGTAGTAGAATTCACCGACTATGCCATAGTTTGGTGGGAACAAGTGGCTACAAGCAGGAGAAGGTGTGGTGAACCACCTATAACCACTTGGACTGAGCTCAAGAGACTGATGAAGAAGCGATTTGTACCATGTCACTACCATAGAGACTTGTACCAAAAACTTCAAACCTTGACACAAGGTCAACGCTCAGTTGAGGACTACTACAAGAACATGGAAATCTCCATGTTGAGAGCTGATATTCAAGAAGATCGAGAGGCTACAATGGCAAGATTTCTCAGTGGTCTGAGGGTTGAAATAGCCGATCAACTGGAGCTTCAATACTATGTGGAGATAGAAGATATGGTGGAGAAGGCTATCAAGATTGAGCAAAGGCTCAAGAGGAGGGGTACAACCAGAAATTATAACCCTCATCCACAAACATTTACTCGACCATTCCAGTCTAGAAGGGAAGAGAGAGGTTCGAATGCTTGGAACCCTCTAAAGCCGAAGCAAGATCAAGGGTCAAGCTCACGGCCACCTATTACCAAAACCGACTCCAAGATTGTTTCAAAGCCAACAATTGAAACTTCAAAACTTAGGAATCGTGACACCAAATGTTGGAGGTGTCAAGGAATTGGGCATATTGCAAGCCAATGTCCAAACCCAAGGACCATGCTTGTCCTACCAAATGGAGACATTGTCACTGATGATAAAGAGGAGGATTACAAAGACATGCCTCCCTTGGCTGAAGAGGAAGATGAAATAGAGGAAGTTCCAACTCAAGACAAAGTTGGATTGGTAGCAAGAAGGGCGCTAGCTACTCAAGCTAGTAAAGATGAGTTTCAACGTGACAACATCTTTTACACTAGGTGCCATGTGACCAACAAGGTATGCAGCTTGGTGATTGACCCCAGAAGTTGCACTAATGTTGCTAGTGCATTGATGGTGGAGAAACTAAACTTGCCAACTAGTGAGCACTCCCGTCCCTACAAGCTTCAGTGGTTAAACAACAATGGAGAGGTACGTGTTCATAAACAAGTTTTGGTTACTTTTCACATTGGTAGGTATGAAGATGATGTTATGTGTGATGTAGTACCAATGCAAGCTGCATATATACTCTTAGGGCGTCCTTGGCAATTTGAAAAAAGAGTCACTTTTGATGGTTTCTTGAACAAATACTCTTTCATACATAATTGTAAAAAGATTACACTTGCACCTCTTACACCTCAACAAGTGCATGAGGATCAAGTTAGTCTACAAAAAGAGTATGATTTGCATGCTACAACCAAGAAGGACAATGCCAAAGCTAAGAAATTAGTGATGGCCAACCCTTCTTCAAGCAAGTTGGATCACTCTCATTCTGCCTTAGAGCCCACTCAGAAGAGAAAACCCAACATGCTTGCCAAGGTGAAAAATGTGAGACAGGCCTTGCATTTTAATCAGGTTTTATTTATTTTATTTGGTAAGGAATCCTTACTCACTAATGCTCTTGATGCTTTTTTGCCTAGTATTATTACTAACCTTTTACAGGAGTATCAAGACGTCTTTCCTGAGGATATACCTACTGGTTTGCCTCCATTAAGGGGAATTGAACATCAAATTGATTTCATTCCTGGATCTTCCCTTCCAAACAAGGCACCATATAGGACCAATCCTGAGGAAACCAAGGAGCAACAGCGACAAGTGGAGGAGTTGCTTAGTAAGGGTTGGATTCAAGAGAGTCTAAGCCCTTGTGTTGTACCAGTTGTACTTGTTCCAAAGAAAGATGGAGGATGGAGAATGTGCACTGATTGTAGGGCGATTAATGCCATAACGGTAAAGTACCGCCATCTCATACCTCGTTTGGATGACATGCTTGATGAATTACATGGTGCTATCATTTTTACTAAGATTGATTTGAAAAGTGGTTACCATCAAATTCGCATGAAAGAAGGAGATGAATGGAAAACTGCATTTAAAACAAAACATGGACTTTTTGAGTGGTTGGTCATGCCTTTTGGGCTAACCAATGCACCAAGTACTTTTATGAGACTCATGAATCATGTTTTACGCTCTTTCATTGGTAAATTTGTGATCGTTTACTTTGATGACGTTTTGATCTATAGTAAGACTCTAGATGAGCATGTTGTGCATTTACAAATGGTCCTCGATGCACTTCGCAAGGCAAGCCTCTACGCTAACCTTAAGAAGTGTACCTTTTGCACAAATCAATTGATTTTCCTAGGATATGTTGTTAGTGAGCAGGGAATTCATGTTGATCAAGAAAAGGTGAAGGCTATTAGTGAATGGCCAACCCCTACCAATGTAAGTGAGGTGAGAAGTTTCCATGGCTTGGCAAGCTTCTATAGGCGTTTTGTCAAGGATTTTAGCACAATTGCTGCCCCACTTACGTCAATTGTCAAGAAAGATGTGCAATTTCATTGGGGAGAGGAACAAGCTAAGTCTTTCCAATTACTTAAACACAAGCTCACACATGCACCTGTTCTTAGTTTACCTAATTTTGACAAAACTTTTGAAGTAGAGTGTGATGCTTCTGGTATAGGTATTGGAGCTGTTTTACTCCAAGAGGGTCGCCCAGTTGCCTACTTTAGCGAGAAGTTGAATGGAGCTGCTCTAAACTACTCAACCTATGATAAGGAACTAATGGCCTTAGTGCGAGCTCTACAAACATGGCAACATTACCTTCGCCCTCGTGAGTTTGTCTTGCACACAGATCATGAGTCGCTCAAGCATATCAAGTCCCAAGACAAGTTGAGCAAGCGACATGCACGATGGATTACCTTCATTGACAGTTTTACCTTTGTGATCAAATACAAGACAGGTAAGACGAATGTAGTGGTTGATGCACTCTCACGAATGTATCACTTATCACTACATTAGATGCTAAGTTGCTTGGTTTTGAATTCCTTAAAGATCTTTATGCAGCTAACTCAGATTTTGGTGAGATTTTTGTTTCCTTGCCACGACACTCTCGTGAGTACTATTTCATCTCTCAGGGGTTCTTATACTACAAGGACAAGTTTTGCATTTTCAAGAGCTCCATGCGCACGCTCCTAGTGAGAGAAACTCATGGAGGAGGACTAATGGGACACTTTGGCATTGCCAAAACCTTAATGATTCTCCAAGAGCATTTCTTCTGGCCACGCATGAGGAGTGACGTAGAACGGCACATTGAAAGGTGTGTGACTTGTCACCAAGCCAAATCAAAGGTACACCCTTATGGTCTCTATACACCTTTGTCAATTCCACATGAACCATGGGTTGATCTGTCAATGGATTTTGTGCTTGGACTACCTAGAACTAGAAAAGGACATGATTCAATATATGTGGTAGTTGACCGCTTCTCCAAAATGGCCTATTTTATTCCTTGTCTTAAAACAGATGATGCTAAGCATGTTGCAGATTTATTCTTTCGTGAGATAGTTAGATTACATGGCATGCCACGCACTATTGTTTCTGATAGGGACGCCAAATTTCTTAGCTATTTTTGGAAAACTTTGTGGTGTAAACTAGGTACTAAATTGCTATTTTCTACTTCTACCCACCCACAAACTGATGGTCAAACCGAAGTGGTTAATAGGACTTTATCTACCCTGTTGCGCGCAATTATAAAAAAGAACATTAAATTTTGGGAAGATTGCTTACCACATGTGAAATTTGCATACAATCGCACTGTTCATTCTGTTACACATTATTCGCCGTTTGAAATTGTGTATGGTTTTAACCCTCTCACACCTTTGGATTTAACTCCTTTACCTGTTCATGAGAGAGTTAACTTGGATGGTAAGAACAAAGCAGCATATGTACGTGAGTTACACACTAAGGTGCCAGCCAACATCGAGAAGCGTACACTTCAATACATCCAAAGTGCCAACAAGGGGCGCCGCAAGATGGTCTTTGAGCCTGGCGATTGGGTATGGATACACATGCGCAAAGAGAGGTTCCCAGTCAAAAGGCGTAGTAAGCTACTTCCACGGGGAGATGGTCCATTCCAAGTCCTGGAGCGTATAAATGACAATGCCTACAAACTTGAACTTCTAGGTGAGTATGGGGTACATGTTACTTTTAATGTATCTGACTTGAGTCCTTTTCATGCAGACGATGAGTTTGATTTGAGAACAAATCGCCTTCAAGAGGAGGGGACTAATGAGGAGGGGCTCAAGGCTGCTCAAACTTCTAGTGCTCAGGTCATGCAAATACCCAGTGGTCCAATTATAAGAGCGCGTGCTAGGAGAATTCAAGAATCACTTCAAGCTCTTGTTTGCACGATTCAAGAACGAGTTGGTGATGACTTGAGGACCATTGAAGGATTACATAATGGAGAGACTACTCTATACACTTTCCTTCAAATGGAAGAACCAAGTGAAAACTAGTTCACGGAGCACTAGCTTGCTAATTAGGGTTTTAGTTACCATTATTAGTTGTTTGTTAGCATTAATAATTTCGGTCAATTTTCACTTCACTTTGGCCGAATTCAGAGTCTTAATTTTAGTCAATTAGTTGTTAGATATTTTCACCCTTAATGAAGGGCAAGGTCGTCCATTGGACATTCTAGGGTTTGAGTCTTGTAAGACTATATATAGCCTAGGTTTTCATTCATTAAAGGGGAATTCATATTTTATAAAATATTCGTGAGTTTATTCACTCTCTCTTGCCTCAAGAGAATTTCCTTTGAATACTTGAGAATTAATCTCAAGCTGTTCATCGAACTTATCAATCAAGTAGTCTCCCTTGATTGTGGCGTTCTTCTAACTATACTTTTGGTTCACTAAATTTGCTCGTCTTGGGTTGAGGAGTCTCCTTAGTTCGTGACTTGTGATTCTAGAAGGGTCAAAGTTCCGCAATCAACCCAACTTGGTGTTCGTCTAGATCCGTCGCACATCATTTTCAAAAATTACTTTTTGGGTGACTTGGTACACCCCAACTCAATACCAAGTAGCGACTCCTGTTTTTCCGTTTAAAAACCTTTTTAGATTATTATTTTGGCCAAACCGTCACATTTAAAAGTCTCATGGCCTTTTTCTTTATTTCTCACATTCACACACTTCACATATTTCACACACATTACACATTATGATTTCAAAACACTTTTTTCCAATTTTCCAAAAATGGGGCGCGACAGTATCCAAGCTTCCAAGAGATGCTTTAGTTATCAGCTGCACACTCTCTCTCCTCACTCAAGGCTGGCCGAAATTCCTTAGGGAAGAAGAAGAGCAAGAGCTCTTTCCATTTCACACCATTCTTGCATCATTTCACTCCCAATTCACCACACAACTTCTACTTCACTTGGAGATTCACTTGGACTAGGAAGGAAGCATCTTTCTCACGATTTTTCTTGGGTTTTAGAGGTGCAAAATTTCTGATATTTCACCGAGAAGTAGAAGGTAATCATCCGGTCCCTTAATCTTAGTTATAGTTGGTTAAATTTTGCTAGGAAGCTTGTAGGTTCATGTGGATGTTGTTATTTGAGTGAAAATGATTGGAGTGGGCTCTATGAAATCCCACAATAGATATATTGGATTGATATGGTGATTATAAGTGTGGTTTGTATTAATTAAGTGGTAAACAAGGTAAGATTAGTTGGAAAAATTGAAAGGAAAGTTGAAGAAAATTTCGGTTGGTTGCTAACCAATTCTGCCCTGTTTTTGCCGAACCTTTGATTTGAATTTTTGGTGATCAAATGACCTTGAATCTGATTTAGATATGTTGTATAGGATGTGTGAAAAATTTCTACCAACAATCATTTGATTTGGTTGGGTAAAAGTTGGAATTTCGAAATGATAAAATTCTAGAAAAATGGTGTCCAGATGTTCTAGACAGAGCCTCTTTGAACGATCATAACTCTCTGTTCAGACGTTGAAATCAAGTGGCGTTTCCGAAATTTGAAACTAGACATCCGTAGTTTTCTAACGGTATAAAATGTACCCTCTTATTCCAATTGGGTGAGCCGTAGTATTTCACCAAAGTTACCTGTTCTGTTCTGCTATGTTATGCGAGTGACAGTGATAAGTTGCAGTTGTCGCTTGAATTTGAGCTAGTTATGAACTGATTTTCAAAACGATTTCTTCTGATAAATTGTAGTTTTTTGAATGTAATTTCCAACGCCACCAACCATGCCCAATTTCAAGTTGAATTGAGTGATGTGTGGTCAAATTATCGAACTGCACCAGTGATAGAAAACCCTAATTTTTGCTAGCCGAATGGTCTAGCTTGAATTGGGACTTGTTATTTTGAAAATTTTGGTGTTAATCACCTACTAAATATATATTGCATGTTTCTCAGAGTTTTGTTTTATAAATGAGCCAGATTTGAGTCATTTTCATTGGGCAAAATATTTAAAAAGGAAGAAGAAAGCAAAAGACAGCTTGGTCTTGGGATTTTCTTGAAATTTGGTAGTTTTGTACACTACTTTTTCGTGCGAGTTTTCAAATGAAATTTGATAGAGGAGTAGTTCTCATATGACAGTTGAATTGTTCCAATTTTGGTATCATTCTAAGACTGTTTTGATGTACAAATAAGATCCCAAAGTTACCTTTCAAATCTAGAAAATGGACTAAGCAGTCCTTATTTTTAACAACTTTGAGCTGCTATATCTTGGAGTTCAAAACCCCGATTCTAGTTCTGTTTGTTGTTTTTAAAACTTTAATTGGAACTCTAATAGTTTTGTGAATTTTAGAGGCTAGTTCACTTTCTGTGAATTTTGCAAAATTTCCAAAGTTTACCGAAAACTAAGACCGAAACTGTCTTGGGAGTCCAAGTCAGCCCCTTTAAGCTGAAATTTGAATGTCTTCCATTTATAATCCTAGAAAAGTGTCTTTTAGAAACTTTTAGCACTTTGGAATTAGTTTCCAACGGTACCAAGTTTTCCAATTTTGGACCTACTGAGTGCAAGATCCGATATTTCAAAGATTGCTCATTAAAACTGAAATTTTTGAACTTGATAGGAATTGAGTTTTTAGAAACTCTTCACTACCCTTCAATATTGAATGACTGTTTTAGACTTGATTTCTTGAAGGAAAACAGTTTTTCCTTGCATTATTAAACCCCACTTTTGAGTCTCGATTTACGAGTAATTAAGGCTCTCATTCATGATATTTTCTTAGATTGTACAAGTGTACAATCTCCCTTATTAACTAGGGGTTTTTAAGCAATAGTGTGTGATAGATAATTATTATTTGCTCAGGCACTCAAGGGAATTTTCAAGAGGATCTCACTGGGGATGCCTAAACACTTGATTGAGCACCACTCCCTTATTTTGATTGGTGAGTGTCAAGTGCATGTTTTGTTGCAATTATGTGAATTGCTCCTTATGAACTGAAAAATTGATAACTGCTGAGTCAAGTGTGTACTTTATCGCACTCGTTCTCATTAAAATGAATTGAAACTAAATTGCTTGAATTGAATTGAATTACCTGAACTGAATTATATGATATGGCTGCATATGTCATTGGAGTGAATCTCCTCGACCCATAACTGAACTGTATACATGTCGTTGGAGTGAATCTCCTTGACTTACAACTGAATTGGGGGACGCCCAAACTCATTGGCTGACCTTCGACTCGAGCCGACATGGGCTTGGTCGGGAACCTTGGAGAGCCATAAGAAAAACATAAGTTTGATCTATTGGAAAGATCTTGCTTGGTCTACTCGAGTAGTAGCGCCTTTTATAGCAGTTCGGACCTGGTGCGGTGTATGGTGGACAAAACTGTGAAGTAAGCGAAATCCTACGCACTTAAATGCCAACCCGGTTGACAGAATGTCATCACGGGAAGGTGTTCTATTAAGGTTTGACGAAGCAAGTGTAACTTACCTCTTGAAAGCTCTCATATTCTTGAATTGTTTCTGTTTACTTTTCTCACTCGAATTGTTAATTACTTATAAACTACTGTTTTATTTGCTAAATGTGATTGCTACTTGGACTACGTGTTTGCATGTGTATTTCTTGGCCTCACGAGCAATTGCTCACCCCGTAGATTTGTTTTTCTTAACAGGAACCGATATGGAGTGACATTCGAGAAGCCATTTGGATGAACTTTTGGTTTAGGGAATTAAATGTATTTGACTAGACAATTGAGAGTTGCACATTTTGAGAAAGTAAATGTATTTTAAATCTTGTAATGTAAGATTGAACCCTAATTGTATGGAAACGACTTCTCTTTATTATTTTGTCTTGTTTTATTGGTTATTATTATATTAAGCTTGAACGGGAATTATACCGATTCCTGGCGAGAGCTGGGTTGGCGTCCCGCTGATATCCTTTAATTCACCTTAGAGAGAGGTGGGGGCGTCACATTTTGGATGTAATTTTTTTAATTGAACTTCAGTTTGTTGCATTAATGTTTACAGAGAAGAAGGCCTGCTTCAAACAATCCTTCTACTTCAATAGCAAGAAGTGATGGTAGGACTAAAAGAACTAGAAATGGTCATGACAATCCTCAGGTGCTAGTTCAACCTACTTTTGAATCTACAAATGCTACATTTGGTAGCATGAATGCATCAACAAATGTGAACTCCAACAACATTAGTAGTACCAGTACTTTCAGCATATGTTTTGATTAACCAGTTAAACATGATTAGCTTAATATCTTTTGTATTCGGTGCTGCTATATGGGAAAGTACCATTAGTTAAGACACCTGAAATGTTTTTGTAAATGGTTGCTAACAATCTTTTACAATAGTAGTGGTGCAATCCTTACCATCTACATTACTGTTTGTTGTAGATGGTGTTTTGTACTTGTGGATTGCATTGATGGAAATGTGGATCAGCTATAGTATATAACTAGCATTTTAGCAAGAGTAATATCCTTGTTAGCGTCTTGAATGTGCCTTATCTTTTCATCGATCATACATGACTGGTTTATATGTTGACATTCTGCACTTATTACTAAGTATCTAGGAGTAGTTGTGAAGTACTGTAGCTATTCATTACTTCATACATGAGTCTATATTGATGCATACATGATTTTACATTGGTTTATGCAGAATTCTAATTCACATAGCCTGCATACATGAATTGCCTATCACTAAAAAAGGCATACTACAATTGATAGAATGTTGCTATACATTTACATGGGTTCATCTAATTGATTTGACTATTTGAATGAAAATAAATATAGCTAACAATATGAGGTTGATGATGAGCAGCATGTTTCCTAAACCACCTGGTAGTGGAAATAGTCTTTGTTGTTCCACTACAACTTCGGTTTGCCTTTCTGAAATGTCAAGAACTCTTCTACTAATGACTCCTTCCCTCTCTGTGTCTCAGTTGCTTCTTCTGCTATCAACTTCTTCTTTTTCTCCTTCATCATACCATTTAAAATAGTTGCATTTTGAATAGTAGAAATACAACTTGTCCGGATTCTTTTCACTCTCCGATATCTTTACTGTCGCCTTACGATTACAATAGCAATATCTGTTTTTAATAGTGAAAGATGTTGGTGAATTCCATGATTCTCCCTTTTGGCTTGAAGAGGCCATAATTTCCACTAAATGTTTTCAGTATTTCCTGTAAATGCAAAACTCTTGCTCCTCCCAATCATAAACCTGAGGGTGTACATGCACTTCTGATGTTTATATATGGTTGGAACTGATAAAAAAATCTAGCCATTGGAAGGTTGTAGGTAGCCATTGCTGTTCATGTTAAAACAATGCTTATGTCTCCAACCAGTGCTTGAAATTTCCTGAATTGTATTTATACTCCCTCAACTTTGATAATCATTTCAACTTTTTTAATAATTTGCAATCTTGTACTAATATAGGGAGTAAGAGGGCATTGATGGAATAAAATGTCATCTTTGTCATGACAATAATATTTGAATCGTAGTTTGATTGAATTGTTACCAAAATCTCAAAAGTAAGGGAGCTCAATGAAAATTTTAATACCTTGAGAGGGTGTCGATGCAAGTGTCAGAAATTTGTGAAATTATCCCGGAAAGTTAAACAGAAGAATTGAATAGTCCGCTGGAGGGACAACTTGAAAAGACAATTTATTAACCCAAAATAAATGAAATTTTAAGTAAGGACAATCGTTTAAGATGTCCCTCAAATTTTGTCAAACAATTTTTTCATCATTTGTTTTTAAAATATTAACTTTACATCCTTTACAATTACAAATCCAAATTGATAAAATTTGGTAGCAATTTAAGTTTTTGATCACCTTTTAATTTGAAATCATCATGTAACCCACATGCAACCATTTTTTTGTGTCTAAAAAGGTGAGATCCCACTCTTTTAGTGACAAAAAAAATATGGATTGGGTCCAATCTCTTTTTTTAAATAAAAAATAAATATGATTTGGGTCAGTCCAACAAAAGACAGAAATAAATATGGATCGGATTATTTGTTTAACTACAAATATTTTTTACAACTAAAAAATGAGCATGTGTGATCATGTGAAAAATTCAGTATAAAAATAATTTAAAAAATTAAGTTGAAACTAAAATTTAACTTGATTTTGTAAAGAATGTAAAGTTATCATTTTATATATGAAGGATAAAAAAATTGATTTGATAAAATGTGAGGAACGTTTTAAATTTTTTTAAAGGTACCTTCAATGAAAAAATGCACTGGAGCACTGGGGCAATTTCGTCCATTAAGACTATTTAAGAGAGCCAAAAAAAGAAAGGCATACAGTGGAAATGGAGGAGACCAGGAAAACTCTGGAGCGGGAATTCTATCTCCAACCAACTCTTTAAGTCACTTTCTCTGTCTCTGTTTCAGTTTCTGGTAAGTCTGGCATTTTGTCTCCTGTTTTCCTTCTTCTCCTCCTAACAATCTTATTTGGCTTTTTCCTTCCATTTTGCTTCTTTTTTAGTAGTAAGCCTGCATTTCTTCACTTCCTTTCCTTGTTTGAGTGTCTCTAATTTCTCTTTTCTGAATTTTTATCTGCTGTTTTGCCTTTTCTTTTCAATCCCAGCTGTAGTGATGATATGACATTATTCGTGTTGAAAATAATCATAAATTGTGATAAATTCGATCACTTTTGTTAGAATTTCGTTCTTAGAATTTTGCTTTTACAGCTTTAATTTGTAGCACTATGCTTCAGTAGTTACCCTCTTTTCCACCAGAATTCATCCAATGGTTTAAAAGAAAAAGGAATGAAAGAAAAATGTTTTGAATGCCTCAGCAATGAATTGGTTAGCAATAATGCCGAAAAAAAAAGTATTACTGGTGAATCTAGAAAATGTAATTGGCGATATTAGAAAGAGTAGTTGATTATGTTTCCAAATAATTTTCAATCCAAATGCACTTGTTATTTTTGGAAGGTAGAGCAACTAATCTTGTTGAGCTGCTTTTAATTAGTAACTCACCGGGAACAATTATAATTAGTCCATTGTCATGATCATATTATGTGCATCAGCTTTTGAGATAGTTAGTTCTCGCCCCAGATAGAGCCCTAGGATGGTTTTGCCTTGAATAGCTTATATTCGGGGTGGATAGATTCAAGGGATCTGGTATCTGATTTTATTTGATTTTTGTATGTCTTCATCCACATTTGTCAAAACTTTTGATGGGTTATATTATGCTTTTTCCAGTCTGGCAATTTGTCTTGCATTTCCTCTTATCAGTTTGCTTTGATGCTGGTTTTGTCATTTTCTTTCAGGCATATAATGCTTTTCTTGTTTTTCTTGTTGTTTACTACTATTTTCTGATTTTTGCATCTTATCTTGCAAATTTTACTTTGCCGCTGAGTTTGGTATTTTCATTATAGTGGTTATTTCTTTGCTCGATGATATGATTCTGGGATTTTCTTCTAAATACTGACTTTTTAGATGCATACACTTTGAAGACTTTTTAGACTTTTTTGACATCGTAGTGTTTTGCTCTGGTAGTGGCTGCGCAGATATTTGTCTTTTACAGCTAGAATTGTCACTCTAGGTGAAGGTCATTGTTGAATCAGCAGTGCATACTTTGAACTGCTATCGCATGTTTCACTTATAGGTTTGTCTTGGATTGACAAGCAATGTTTTGTCAAGAGCACGATACTGGTCGTCTTAGCTATTCAATCAGTTGCCCCCCCTACAGTTTGCTCTCATTTGTTTTCCCAACTTCTTCACTTCTGCAGTAAGCTTACAAATTTTGATATGCTTGTTAAGGAGATGTCAAATTGTATGTGGTATTAAATATATTGTTTTGAAGTGCACTATTGACCATCAGATCAAGAAAAGAAATATGTTGGCTAGTTTGGTCATCTGTGCTATCAAATTGGGCAAAACAACACATAATTTGTTCCCATGCCAAAATGCCAGGTGACATATTGGGTGGTTTTCATACAGATGTGAGCAGAAGTAGATTGGCCCAGAAAATGCATGTAATTGCTTTTCCCGTGTGTTCTGCAGCAGTAATTAGGGCTATACCATTCAAAAAGTCTCTGGTACCGACTCCAAACTCTTCTACCAATGTGCACCATCCAAAAGTGCTCCGTTATTCAGCAACTGTAGGGCTGTCTCCAAGAAGGGTTCTGTCCTCAGTCTTCTTTAATGGATAATATATTATTAGTATATTTCTGTTGGATTCTGAAACAGTGTTTTCCATGCCCATCTTTCTGTACTTTTCTCACTAGAAAAGCTATCAATTGTCATTTTCAGGATGCTGAAACTGAACTGGAAGACAAGAAGTATGAATTGCTTAGAGTCATCCAGGACACTCAACGTGGACTTGTGACAACTGCTGACCAGCGCTCTTCAATTGAGGAAGCTCTAGTCAGTTTTCTTACCCTCTTCTCAAGAGACGGATATGTTTTTAAATGCTCCTTCTCTAATGTGGTTCTAATCTTTCATGAATTCCCCAAATGAGCCAGGTAAGCGTGGAAGCTTTTGATGCAGGTGAAGCCATTGACTTAGGTGAGTTGGATGGGACATGGCGTCTGCAATACACATCTGCTCCTGATGTCCTCATTCTTTTTGAGTCAGCTTCAAGGCTTCCCTTCTTTCAGGTTATATTCGTTGAGGAACTACACATAACCCATTTTCTTTTCCTTTATCCCTTTGTGACCTAAAGTAATCTCATTTCCTGCATCGTCATATCTGTGGTTGACATGGTTGTCAACAGGTCGGCCAGGTTTTTCAAAAATTTGAATGCCAGGATGAATCCAATGGAGGAGTAGTACGTAATATTGTGAAGTGGAGTATTCCAAGTTTGTTGGAGGTAAAGTATCAATTCTATTATTATTAGTGAAATGATTCTCTACTTATTGTTCTTTTTCAAGTTGCGAGGTTGCTTCTTGTGCTTAGCGAGATATCATTTTGGAAACATAACGGTTCATGTAAGACTGCTTACTTGATTATCCTCTGGAAATCCCAGTCTAAGGTGTTGCTTCCAACTTTGAAATGCTGTTTCTTATGAAAGAGTTTGTTTTTTTTTTATTACAAATTTACAGTGAACCAAGTAAAAGGTCAATGAAGCAAATCAAATCATCTTCTAGTTGCTCAAGTATTTTCTTATGTGAATCCAGCTTTTCATAGTGATCCCTTCTTAGCTGATAAGTTACTATAGATCAAACATTTAAGCAGATGTAACATAGAAGTAACATCAGACATAACCTCTTAGGATGATTCTTTCCAGTTCTGAAGGAATATTCGAAATCTTTGCTGGCATTTATGGAAGACATTGTGATGAGATTCTGCTGGTGTGATGGGAGTAGAGTATTTTTGGGGCCGCTTAGGTTGTTTGTATGACTGCATTGTATTTCTGAATCCTAAGAGTTGCCTCACTAACTGTTTGTTCTGTATTAACTATAAATTAATGGTAGAAAAAAGTTGTAGAGTCTGGTTTTCTTTGTCTATTATCTTTTGATTCTTATCCTTTGTGAGCTTTCCGTTGAGACAAATACGATTTTGGCATTCTGACAGGAGCAAGAAGGTGCAACTTTGCTTGTCTCTGCCAAATTCTCTGTTGTTTCGTCGCGCAACATTTATCTTCAGTTTGAAGAGGTTTGCTTCTCAATCTCAATCAATAGTCAATATGAAATGCATATCAAGGATTAGCAAGTTTAAAAAATTATTAGCTGCATGCTCCTTTGAAGAACTTGTGATTTTTATGCCTGCTTTTCAAATGACTAATCTGGAATTGCATATTTACTCTTTTTTCATGGATTAAGGCATTGTAAAGATTTTTTGTCTTTGTAAACTTAAATGTAAGATGGACCTTACTCCTTTGTTTCAATTTTTTTTTCATTGGAGGACTGCGAGTCTCTTTAACAAACTAGTCTTTGGGTACAAACCTCAGTTAACATCATTTCTCAGGATGATGAACTGGAATTTATCAGAAACTGAATTCATGGTTAATTACCAGCTTTCGAGCTTAGCATATGTGGAAATCTCAACTAATACAAAAAGTATTGCAATTAGCTTATTTGGAGTGTTTTTGGGATGCCAACTTTCTTTAACAGATAGCTCTTAACAAGATAAATATTAGTGAAGAATTGCAAGCTCTGATAGCTCCAGCAATACTACCAAGGTCATTTATTAGCTTACAGGTATGTCCTATGCTCTTAAGCTGGAGATTTCCATTGTCTAGTCTTGAATTTTATCTTCTGGCAAGATTTCAGTCTAAATTCTGTTTAATTTAAGCTGAAAGCTAACTATATGCTAAACTTTTCACGAGGTTAAAATTTTTTAAATAAACTGATAAACAAAGAAAAAGAAGCTAAATCCTTATTCACGCTGATATCCTTACTTTTTTTGTTTTTATTTTCTGTGGTCTATTTGAGTTTAGAGGTTAGAACAAAGGTGACCTGAAAAACATGTAAACATTTGTTTGTTTATGCTGCTATTCCTTTCTGCCTGGTTGACGTGTGCTACAGTAAACAAAGCATGCTATATTTGGACTAGGCCCAGGGTCATATTCACATGACCTCTTCAATATGCAGATTATCTCAAGTATGTAACTTTTTACACTATTATCCAATGCTTTTGCTCAGAAGTTGCATGATGAATAACGCAGATCTTACAGTTCATCCGAGCTTTCAAAGCTGAATTTCCTGTGAGAAACCCAGGGAGGTATGTACTGGCACATATAATTGCAATCATTGTTGATCTGTGATTGGTAGATTTTTGAGTAAATTTTACATACACTGTTACTGTATACATTATTGCAGTTGGATTATGACACGCGTGCAAAAATTAGATTTTAAATTCAAATTTTATAAAATTGTCATTCATCTAATATTGACAATATATATACTGTCAGTATTTAGAAGATTAATTCTTAATTTTCGCATGTTATGGAATATGCAGGAATTCTGTGGGAGGTCTGTATTACCTATCGTATCTGGACAGATATATGCTTTTAGGTCGTGCTGTTGGAGGCGGTGGAGTTTTTGTATTCACTAGAGCTCAAGCAATTGTTTTATAAGAAGTTGAAATCACGAGCTAAGTGGTTGTGGTTTGTCCATCCTTTTTGTATTGTTCTCGTCGATTTTGTGAGTTACTTCACCTTTTTTTTTTTAAGTGACAAACTCTATAGACGAGGGAGGAATTTGGGCGATCTTTAGTTGAAATTCTCCTTACAGAACGGTTTTGTTTGAGCTTTTTCTCTAATTGTTTGAATACATAAAATACAATTTGGTTCGACCCTCTGGCTCTGACACCATTGAGAGATATCTGAGCTACAGCTATTTTATAATGGCAAGAATAAACTTCTTGAAGATAAATTAGGCCAAATAGAATTATAGAAGCCTCCATGGCAATGGCTAATGGTATCAAACCAACAAAAATAAAAATTCGTACTCCGAAAATATATACTCAAATATAGTAATGAGTAGAGTCATATCCTCGAGGATTAGGGGTGGGCGCAGGTCGGATACCCGTCCATTCACCATTTGGCTGATCCAATCCGCACCTTGCGGGTCAGCTATTTTCTGATCGTTACTCGCGCCGCATATCAGCAGGTTATAGGGTACCCGTTGAGATAGGGTCGGGTCAGCAGGTACCCGTCTCGTCCCATTTATCATTTAATTTTTTTAAAAAAAAATGATTTATACCAATTTAATTTTATATTTTACACATTCATCTAAGATATAATAAATTTTTTTCTAAAAAAGGTTTCCCACCAAGAAACAAACATGTGAAGAGAATATAAGATAAAGGAAAAAATTAAAAGAATTTAAAATCAATAAAAATTTGAAATAAGTAGCACAATTTTTAATATATATGTTCCACATTAATTAATTTTTTTTTAAAATAAAAGATCATGACTTCTACAAATGAATATTGTAAATAAACTATAGTCTCTCATATTTATAATGCAATTGTTCAATAAAATTACTTATTTTGTTCTAAATTATTATTTTATAGTGTGTGTATAAAAATAAAAATAATATATATATGCGGGGTGGATTGGGTACCCGCGAATTTTTAATTATGTGACCCTAACCCGCCCTGCATCTTAGCGGGTACCCGACTCTCTTTTGACCCAATCAAATAATAAAAATAGGATATCCTAATTTTCGGGTTAGATCGAATCGGATATAACGGATTTTCGGGTTAGCGGATAATTTTGCCCACCCCTATCGAGGACTGTACGATTTATTTCTTTGTAAAACAATTAAATTAAAGGGGGACTGTTGAGAAATTAATCTAAGTAACTCACTTGAATAAAGACAATGATGCAAAAATTTAAATAAAATAAAGGGAATTTCGCCAATTTGGTCCCTAAACATTTTCACTTAAACCAATTTCGTCCTTGATGAAATATTTTAACCAATTTAGTCCTTGAACTAATTTTTGACTTCCAATGTAGGACTTTTCACTGCATTTTACCCAATTTGAGTGGACCAATGGGGGTATAATTGTCACACTGGTTTAATCTTTTGCAATTAACCGACGAAACAAATTAGATTGAAGGTACTCGGTAATTACCAACTTTGTCATCCAATCCAAGTCAACCCGGTGGCTTCTTTTTTTTTTTTTTTTTTTTATAATCATCTCATTTCGGAGCACTGCGAATATTCGTCGTGGATTGAATTAAACCCAGAAATCGAAATAAATCAGCAACACTCGACATTTCTTTAGCAGGCGAAGATTTACTTGCTGGTACTGGTACTGACTGATAAGTCGATCAAAAATGGTTAAAAAAGAATTTAATAAATAATGGGTTCAGGAAGGAAGGAAGTCAGTTCGTTCATTACAAGGATATTTGATTCCTAATCGGCATACATGCATTCAATCACGAAAAAAGAGATGACATGGGTCGGAGAGTTGAACCCAGAAAGGGGAAAAAAAGGGGGGGGGGGGGGGGTTGGATGGAGATTAAGGGGGCTTTTACACATATTTCTTCTTCTGCTTCAGCTTCATCTAGCCTGCCTAGTTTTAAGTAGTAAACACCTACCAGTACTCGCTCGGTCTACTGTGGAGAGAAGCATTTTTGAGTTTTTGTACTCTACTACTAAACTAGTAAGTTGTTTTCTAGCAACTAATTACTATTATTAAGCATAGACAGATCCGCACGAGAGAGCCATCAAGAGTATAGCGGCTTGTTCTTCCTCTCTTAATTTCCCCATCAGCTTTCCCGATCTCCGTAGCACCATTTCTCCTCCCAACGCCATTAATTTCATCCTCAGCGATTGCCCCACTCCGCCTCCTTCGTTGCTCTTGTTGCCGCCGCTACTGCTTTTCCTCTTCTTCTTGCCCTTGTCATTTCTACCCCTGTCCAGTCCCAAAAGCTCCCTCCTCTTCTTGTTGTACTTGATCCCGCATGCATTGTACAGTGACTGATGATGCAACAACAACAAACGCTAAGGATATGTAAATAAATACTCCACCAAACAAAACACACACTCTATTATCAAGAAATGCTAAGAGTGGTAGCCTGGAGTATATAGATAGAGATTGAGAGACCATTGGATATTATTTACAAATATATATATATATATATATATATAGAAGAGAAGAAGATAATGCACCTTGGGACCAGCTGGACCTCCTCTCCACAGAGGCGTTCTGGTTGTATGGCAATCACTGCAACTCTTCAACTGCTTCGAACTGGAAGCCGAAGGGCTGCTGCTGCTGCTACGTTTTGCATTCTACGTTTTGATTTCGTGGAGGTGATATTATTGTAAAAGAAAGGATATCTGCTTCTTCGAAGAAATAAGATGATTATAAAAAAAAGAAGCCACCGGGGTTGACTTGGATTGGATGACAAAGTTGGTAATTACCGAGTACCTTCAATCTAATTTGTTTCGTCAGTTAATTGCAAAAGATTAAACCAGTGTGACAATTATACCCCCGTTGGTCCACGCAAATTGGGTAAAATGCAGTGAAAAGTCCTACATTGAAAGTAAAAAATTAGTTCAAGGACTAAATTGGTTAAAATATTTTATCAAGAATGAAATTGGTTTAAGTGAAAATGTTTAGGGACCAAATTGGCGAAATTCTCTAAAATAAATCAATAGGAAACAAGCTTCTAGTCAAAGGATTGATCATTATTTTGGTTCATTTAATTGATCCTCAATGCAAAGACAAAAATTATTTACTTATAAATAAATTGGTTATGGTTCAACAAATTTTGATAGTCTGTCTCTCATTACTGCGTCAATAACCACAATAAAGTCTGTGTTTATTTTTCTTACCAATTAGACAGTCTAAACAAACTCTTAGAATTTAATTTATTGATAGCATTAATTATTAGAAAAGACTACCCATTATCACCAACAAACTGACAAGTTCAGTTCATTTATATTAGATTATATATTCTCATGATATATATTCAAAAGTTTCTATTACAATTAAATTATATCATTTGTCATAAACACTAAAATTACCAAATAATTACAGATTTGATATTTAAGATGACAATATATTATTCCAATAATTAAATAGTGATTAGTTATTTAATCATATAAAATAATCATCTCAAGAACGAATAGAGAATATATAAATATTTATAAATAAATGAAACAATAAATCAAATTAGATCTCACAGTATTCAATGAACCAAAACTTTGATTATTTTGTTATTAAAACAGGAATTTAGCCATTTCATGGTGAAATCACAGCTAAAAGGAATATTAGAGTTTATTGTTAAAGAGAAAAGAAAGAAAAAGAATAATAAGAAAAATTGTATTTTTTTTTTCTAACGAACGAAGAAAAACAAAAGCAAATGAATCCCTTGTTCGGTTCTGGCTTTTGTCCCTCCTATTAAAGAGTCAGGACCAAACTAGGGCTGCAAACGAGTCGAGCCGAGTCGAGTTTTGAGGTAATCGAGCCGAGCCTTAGCTAAATTTTATCAAGCTCGAGCTCGAGCTCGAGCTCGACGAGCTGGCAATTTTCGAGCTCGAGCTCGACTCGAATCAAGTCGAGTCGAGCTCGAGCTCGAAAAAAATAAAAAAAAAATTTTATTTTTAAAAAAAATAAATAAAATAATATTTTTTTTCTGAATAAATAATAAAATATTAAGGATATATCCGTAATTTCACTATGAAAATAAAAAATAAAAAATATATATATATAATATACGTAATTTTATTATTAAATAAAAATAAAAATAAAAAAATATATATATATTCAAGCTCGCGAGCCTAACGAGCTTAATATTCTGAGCTCGAGTTCGAGCTCGAGTTTGACTCGAGCTGGCTCGAGCTCGACTCGAGCTCGATTAATGTCGAGCTCGACTCGAGCTTAACTCGAGCCGCTCGCGAGCGGCTCGCGAGCGCCTCGATTCGTTTGCAGCCCTAGACCAAACTAAATAGTGCTTGCGATACCCTCAAAAGGTTAAGAATCATATTCCTAATATAATTCTATTAAGTACTAACTACTGAATAAAACGAGAAATGTTGTTTCCAAAATAATCAAGAAACTCCTAGCTCCATAAGGAAATTAAATTCCATTCCGATTGATCAATAAAAATTCCAAATTGTAAGGGTCACTTCAAAATCCGTGACATCTGGATTTCACGGTAAATTAATACATAGTCATGCCTTATAGAATGTAGGCTCTGTTTGGATTGCTAAGTTTTTCAAAAAATCTAAAAAGTAGTCTAATTTTTTTTAATATTTAAAAAATATTCTAAAATATATTCTAAAAACTCTTCAACTCTTAAATATTCCAAAATATTTTCTAAAAATATTCTAAAATATACTATAAAAATTCTGTTACAGTAAAATTTTTCAAAAAATACCTCCAAACGCATTATTGTCTCCTATCGCATTTACATACTTTTTCCAATTTAGTCTCCCTTATCTAAAACACGAATACATTTGTATTATGTAATTACAAACAAAGATAGACATGCATTATGTAATTACTACAATTTTTTTTTCAGTAACGATACATTTGTATAACCTCCTCTATCCTAATCTAGGGAAGAGGGGGAGCCTAAAGAGGCTGTGGTAGGGGGTTAGTGGGTATACAGATCCAACTAAATCAAGAGAGTGATATGACATAATCCTTAAATTTTTTCGCTGCAGATGAGATTTGAATTCTCACCTACAATTCAATGAGGGACTTAAACCCCTCCCTGGTGGCCACTGAACCATTGGCCCAGTGGTTATGTAATTACTACAATTGAAGAGGGATAAAAAAAATAAGGCTCAGGTATAGTTAGAGCTGGCAATTTGTCCCAAGTCCCAATGGGCTACCCATGCCCAAAGGAACTTTGGGCGGGATGGGTATTATAATTTGGTATTGGGTTTAAATTGGGACACATCCCAACTATACCCATTAATGAATGGGAAAGGATGGGAAATACTTGGGTACCCATTGGGCTCAAATGACAAGGGCTCCGTTTGGATTAGCTGTTTTTGAGGGGTGTTTTTGAAATATTTTATTGTAGCAGTGTATATTAAAAATTTTTACTATAAAATTTTTTTGAAATATTTGATATACTAATATGGATGGGATGTTTCTTGAGTTATTGTATATTACTGTAACATTGTATTTGAAAAACTTATTTTTTGAAAAAATAGTCAATCCAAACGGAGTCTTAGATTCAAAAATCATCTTTAACAATTTTTATAGTCATACCAGCGAATATAATCTAGTAGTCTTCCTAGTCATTATCCACAAGAATTTCCAACATTTCAGTTAGTTTAGACCTGTCATCCTTGGACAATGATGAGGATAAATATTCAACATCCTAAGGACCTTGGCCATCTTGATATATGTTGGAATATGGTTGTATATCTATCTTTTCTTTTATTTGTTAATCCAATTTTTTATGGGAATCTTGAGTATAAAGCACTTGCATGTTTATTTAATAAAACTAAAAGAAATTTAATAAATCAAAAATATTAAAATTATATAAAAAATGAATTAAAGGAAAAAAAATATGTAGAAAATGGATTTGGGTATTGGGCGGGATCAATCTAAACTTCTTGGCTTTTGCGGCTCTATTCCACGTGATCATTTCAGCCGCCTGTCCTATGTACTAACTATACCTAGAGGTGGCAAAATGGGCGGGATGGGCGGGATTTGCTTGGGTTTGAGATGGAACCGAGTCATATGGGTTTGGGCCCAACATTACCCATATGTGTTTTGGGACTAACTTGGGCGGGATCAGTTTGGGATGAGTTTAGATTGATCCCGCCCAATACCCAAATCCATTTTCTACATATTTTTTTTCCTTTAATTCATTTTTTATATAATTTTAATATTTTTGATTTATTAAATTTCTTTTAGTTTTATTAAATAAACATGCAAGTGCTTTATACTCAAGATTCCCATAAAAAATTGGATTAACAAATAAAAGAAAAGATAGATATACAACCATATTCCAACATATATCAAGATGGCCAAGGTCCTTAGGATGTTGAATATTTATCCTCATCATTGTCCAAGGATGACAGGTCTAAACTAACTGAAATGTTGGAAATTCTTGTGGATAATGACTAGGAAGACTACTAGATTATATTCGCTGGTATGACTATAAAAATTGTTAAAGATGATTTTTGAATCTAAGACTCCGTTTGGATTGACTATTTTTTCAAAAAATAAGTTTTTCAAATACAATGTTACAGTAATATACAATAACTCAAGAAACATCCCATCCATATTAGTATATCAAATATTTCAAAAAAATTTTATAGTAAAAATTTTTCATATACACTGCTACAATAAAATATTTCAAAAACACCCCTCAAAAACAGCTAATCCAAACGGAGCCCTTGTCATTTGAGCCCAATGGGTACCCAAGTATTTCCCATCCTTTCCCATTCATTAATGGGTATAGTTGGGATGTGTCCCAATTTAAACCCAATACCAAATTATAATACCCATCCCGCCCAAAGTTCCTTTGGGCATGGGTAGCCCATTGGGACTTGGGACAAATTGCCAGCTCTAGTCAATTCACATCAACATTTATATATTTTTTTATGGCAACAATAATATCTCTATAACATAAACTATCATAAGGGGTAGTAGATATAAGAATTTGACTAAATCAAAGAGGTGCTCTATCACTTCTTTAGATTTTTTCACTACAGGTAGAGTTCAAACCCCCAACCTATAGTTCAAAGAGGAATTTGGTCCCTTATTGGTTACATCAACATTTATGTCATTTATATTCAATTATTTATTTATTGTAACGCATCGCTTTTTTTTTATTATTAATATTCTCACTACAATCACAACATAGGGTGGAGTCATCTATTTGTCATCCAGACATGTGAATGAAGTTTAGATGGGTTGTTTAAACCTTTCATGGGATATTTATGTGCATCAAATCTTGAACTTTTAACATCTTAGCCATAGCTTTAATTACATAGGACATTGTACAAGCTTACAAGGTACGGATCAAATCAATGACTAATGCTACCAAGTGAATCATTTCCTAGTAAAACTCTTCAAGTCCACATTGAAAGCATCTTGAGAAATCATATTTACCTTAAAAGGCTGAAATGTTAAGTTGATTAATTTACATGCTCTAGTTGCTAGCAAGTTAAACTTGGCACATAAAATCCTCTGGATTTGCAACTTCTATTGCCTCCCCTTGTCAACTTTTTTCTTTTTTTGGTTCCCAATGAATGACAATTACTTCACTCCTAATTTGAATACCCCTTTTGTAGTTGATCACCGAATGGCTGGAGCAACGTTCTTGGAACTATATGTTCTTATTTAGGGGTGTGAATCGAAATCGAAATCGGTAATTCGGAACTTTGAAATCAAAATTTTTCGAAATTTTGATATCAGAATTTTTTACCGATTTCGATTTCGAATTCATCAATTTCGAATTCAATTCGGAATTCGGTAAATTCCGATTTCACCGAATTCATGAATACAAAAATTATTATTATTATTATATAAATATTATATTACATATATATATATATAATATTATATATATGTGTGAAAACGAAATTGAAATCGAAATAGGAATTTCGATTTCACCGAATTCATGAATATAAAAATTATTATTATAATATAAATGTTATGTGTGAAAACGAAATTGAAATCGAAATAGGAATTTCGATTTCACCGAATTCATGAATATAAAAATTATTATTATAATATAAATGTTATATTATATATATATATATATGAAAAACAGATTTGAAATCGAAATAGGAATTCCGAATTCCGATTTCGAATTCGAATTCGAAATTTCTGATTTGAAAAATCTCATTACCGAATTCGACAAATTCAAAATTGGATATTCCAATTTTTGGTTCCCAATGAATGACAATTACTTCACTCCTTGATCACCGAATGGCTGGAGCAACGTTCTTGGAAATGTATGTTCTTAGTTATGAATGCTCCCATTCATGTGCAAAACAAATTAAAAAAATATATCAAAAGAGAAAATGCATTTGAAAATCTAATAACGATTTTAAAATAACAGAGTGTTCTTTCACTTGTGTATAGTGTACATGGCAAAGAACAACTGTAAGTATGGTTATTCAATTGTTGATTTTGTGGTTATCTAGGAGTTCCTTTCATTAGGTAATGACATAATGTTCATTATTCAATTGATGGTAATTGATTGTTTACTTAGGAATTGCAATTTTGATAATGACATAATGTCCATTGTTGCTGTTAACATCATTGGAAACTGCATGACTATTTAATATTAGGGAGTGAGGCAGGAACAGTTGTTAGATCAACCGTCCGTAAATAGTGTAACAAGTTTTGAACATTTTGTAACTTTATGTAAACCTCTTGTACATTTGTAACAACAGAAATGTGATAATACACTTCTGTGAAGAAACCTCAGGGGATAGGATTTTGAAATTATCCCTTATGTTTTTGTCATGTCATTTATTTTGGTGCAGTTTGAAATAATACATTATGGGACGTCAGGGAACCAAGAAGATGAATCTTACAAAAGATAAAGGCAAGCAGGTTGAGGAACATTATGACAATAATCCAGTAAATCCGGTGAAGCCACCAACTGATTTCATTGCATACAGGTATATATGGCTTTATAGAACGATTATTGTCTACATTTGGGGCTTTGAATTAGTTAAAAAACTCATGATAAAATCAAAAGTCTATGTGATGGATCTAATCATATTAAATCATGGTAGGATTGACTTCGCACGCAAGCAAAAAGCAAAGGGAAAGACATTAACAATTCAGGAGCTAAACATAGCTGCTGGAAATGCATGGAACAAATTGAGTGATCAGGAGAAGCTTGTATGGAAAAATGAAGCAGATATGAAGAAATATAAGGAGCTTATGAAAATCTACAAGGAGTCTATAACGGATAGGGGAGAAAGCATAAAGAGTGAAGTAGCAAAACAAGTAAGGACGTAGCATCAAATTTTATTGTTTTTAAATTAAATGATTTAGAAGTTTCAAAGCGCAAGTGCAAGTATTGGACTGTTATTTGTTAATTTTTATCAACATTGTTATATTGTTTTTATTGGCATACAGGTTTAGGTACACACCAGCTAAATTTTTAAAGTTTGTAGGTCATATTGATGGGGCGAAAATAACTGCAATAAAAGAAATAGGTTTTGGTGGATTACTGGAGATCCAATGTCACCTCCTTCCAAAGGATATATGCATGTGGTTGGTGAATAATTTCAATCCAACTCACTCATATATACAACTTGAAGGTGGACGTGTACTGCCTGTAACATCAGAGAATATAGCAAAGGCTCTTGGAATTCCTGGTGAGGGGCTAGTGCCGGTTGAAGATACTAGAGATGATGGAATTGATAGCGATCCACATTATTCTACGAAGAAGAAGTATAATTGGCATGATATAGTAGATGAGCAAATATCCATGGAGGTGGGGGATGAATTCAACAGATTATTTGTTATTTTTACATGTGGGTGCTTGCTTGCTCCAACAACACAAGCTGAAATTAAAGCCAATTTATGGAAGAGTTTACAATCAACTTCAGAAATAGCAAAATTTAATTGAGCTGAGTTCGTCAGAGCTGATTTATGCAAAAAATTATTGAATATGGAAAGTAATGCCCGCAAAAATGTTGGAGGTTGCATCCTATTTTTGCTGGTAAGTTAAGAAATCTCAACTATTGGATGATCTTACCTTATATTTATTCATTATATCTAACAAGGATAAGTTGTTATTATTTTGCAGCTACATTATTATGATCGAATAAGTATACTCAATCATTGTGTTCGTAGGACCTACCCTATAGCAAAAGCATGGACCGATGCCAATATAATGGAAAGAGAAACACTAGAATTGGGTGGTCTTGGAAAATTTGGCAAAGGAAAGCTAGTAAGTATTGCTGAAACAATGATATTTTTGGAATTTGAGTTAGCAAGACATTATATTATGTGGTTAACTACTTTGTGCAACTTATAATATACGTTTTTGTCCACAAAAGTGGGGTCAAACAAAATGGACAGAGAAGAAGATGAGGAAGAGGAAGCTAATGAGCTTCCATCGGATGTGATTAGCCAGATGGTAAATAATGGATATGGAGAAATTGCTGTAAGATAACAAATTAAATCTAATATGAATGCAAATATGTCTGAAGTTGTACCAATATGAGGATTAATTGCATTGATTTTTGTATATTCAGATTCATCTAACCACTCTATATGCAAAAGCCGCGAATGCCAAGCGAATAGCAATCGAGTGCCAACAAAGTGTAACGAACATATCAAGTATCCTTTGCTCGCAACGTAGTGCCATGCCATCATCTTTCCAGGCAGCCATTAGATCCACAAGAAAAGAGGCAAAAAAACGAATGATCCATGATGAGAAGGCAAAGGTTGTTATAGATTCTGATACAGACAAATCTAAATATGAAAACAACCAAGACGAGACATGTGTTAGGGATAGGAATGAGGATTTTGGTGAAGATGAGGCAAATGAGTCCAAAGAAAAAGAAGGAAAAGATGATGCCAAGGCAATTACGACAGCATTACATCAGTTGCAGCAGCCCAATGTCATGAAAGATGTTAGGGATAGCAAAATTGTAGAAGTTCATTACTTGGATGCAGGCGTAACTTCCCCATCAATAGCTGTAGTAGAGCACCATTCGCTATGTGCTGCAACACAATGGAAGGGTCGGTCTAGATATAAAAAAAGAGAGTGCGAAGGCAAGTTATATATGTTCTAGTTGAAATTTTGCTTTCATTTGTTATTGCACTTTGTAAATGATATGAAAATTGATCATTACTGAAAAATTTGCTATTCTTGACTTAATATAGATGCGAAACATGGCCGAATGCACAAGACATTGCGGATGACAAGGCACAACACCCTCATCAGGTCTACTGATTATCAGATCCAAATCCAGGCTACTTTGACACAATGTAGCCGGCATATTGCGAATTTCACATGGCAAGACGAGGGAGATGAGAGGTAAAATCTTTTTTATGTGATAATATTCGGAGTTATATGCTATTTTTTATTCATATTCATTTATAATTGAACTTAACATTGTTGACTCAATGTTCAATGTAGTAAGATATTAGTGTCTATGTTTGAATTTAGCTTTAACCGAAGAGATATGCAATCCTTGCGGAAGAAGCATTGGGTAACAGATAGGCTAAGCCACGAGAAAAATTTTTTTTTTTTATTTGACTAATTTACTTACTATAGTTGTGGAGATAGTTTCACCTTTTGAAATGCTAAAAAATTTTGTTGTTATTCTCACCCCTCTTTTAGGTCGTTGATATGTATGCAAAGTTATTGAATAATGATATGAGTAAAAGACTGATGAAGGTTAAGAGGTACATTGTCAAGCCATGTGTTGTTGTAAGTATAATGACCAACTTTTTTTTACCACCAACTAACACCATGCATATACAGTTTCACTTATTGTTAGTTTATTAGAAAATTTGATTTCAATGTTTAATAAATAGTATGAATTGTTCGTGCAATTTCTAACTATCGCATGACTTTCGATCCAATTTCATTTATTTGTTGGGCAGGCTGCCATTCAACATGTAGACCGATTTGAGAAAATGTCTGATGATGACTTATATTCGCAATTGAACAAGTGGTTCAAAATAAGAGCAGATAATGCTTCAAGTCTAGCAAATGTCGATATCATGATCAATATCTTACAACTCTTGGATCAAATACCTTTTATTTTATATCAAATATGTTGCATTTGTAAAGTCTAACACATTATATTTTCAGATACTGGTTCTAGTGATGAACAAAAGTCACTGGTTTGTATACTCATTTGATATTGCACAAGGCATTGTTCATCTCCTTGACTCACGAGTTGATTCATCACGGGTTCGAGAGACTAACATCTTACGACGACTGGTGAAATCTAAACACTATTTATAACTTGAATTTTTAATGCATCTGTTCCATGGCTTTAAAATATATAACTTGTGTGAAAGTGTAATTAGGAAAATTATATTTTTATGTTGCAGAAGCGAACCTTGGGATTAATAATGGCAAAACAATTTAATAGTCGGTGGATTTCAAGGGATTTATATTGCAAATCGCAGATGTGCCTCAACAGTCTCCATGCAATAGGTATATGTCCTGTAAATAAGAGTTTATTTATATTCTATCTTGGAATATAACTAAATACTAAGTTATATTATTAGGATGGTAAGGTAAAACTTGTATGTCCTGCAATCTGGTTCTCACGACAATGTATACCTCGTGTTCCAGCTATGATTGTGGTATGTTCATAATGAAATTTCTGGAGCACTGAAATGGAAGATTAGGCAACGCATTACGGAGGTATATATATTATTTTGATTTATAGAATTTTTTTTGTAGCAATTATTTTTATGATGACTTATGTATAACATGTGGTGCTGATTATTTCAATGTTTGGATAGGATAACATGTGGAAGTATCGAGTGCAATATGTGTCTATGTTGGTTGCAACTGAACATAACGAATGGGCCGAATCCATCTTTGAGTTGTTAAATATCCCTCCTCGACGAAAAAACCAGTTGTAATAAATGATTGACAAATATTGGTAATTTATAGTTGTGTTGCGTAGAATTTTGTACTTGTGTTGTGTAAAATTATCTCCTTTTGGGATTACTGTTGGGAGCAATGTTCATTAGTTATGAAGTTTTTACTACTAGTGGGACATATAGAATTTTGTGTTGGGAGCAAAGTTCATTACTGTCGGGACATGTACAATTTTTTGTTTGCGGCAGACAGGGTTGGACACCACGATGAATATATAACTTCTTGTAATCAATTGAATAGAAGTAAATGGTGTAAAACTATTCTGCATTAAGTGCAATTTTCAAACTACTATCTAATATAAAAGTAAAACAATCATTTTAGTATTACATTGTTCTAATCCACTTCCAAAAGGGTCACAAGATACATCATCTTAGCATACATATTCATGGAAGACAATTAGCTTCTACCCATTTATATCGTAGGTAGTTGCACTTCTTCGTCGCTTATATATATGGGAGTACTGCTCTTTGACCTTTCCACAGAGGCCACAATGGAGGTCTGGCAATCATTGAAACAAGCAATAAATTATTTAAATCAAATATTCAGTATTCATAAAAGCATGCCCTACAATAGTCTTGTAACAAGATTAGAATAGTTCTAAATAATAACTGTAAATAATGAGCTTTTTAAAGAATTACTGACTATTAAGAATTCGGTGAATGAGCTATACTTTGTCTTGCTCACAGGATCATTGGGAATCAAAAGTGGGAGATTGTTATGATCTTGAATACGGATTATAACCAATTTGTGTATAATATCAGTATTTACATACTTTACAATCATATGTACACACTTTATAATAATGTGTACACCCTTTATATCAACTTGTAACATAACAAATGCATGTATGTAAAATACACTTTTACATAGCGTAAGGTTTGACAGAGTTCTCAAAATCTGTACATTGTCATTTATACCGTTTGTGTAGTTATTTAAGTTGGTCACATTGTTAAGTTGTTTTTACGCTTATGTTATTTTATTTGTACACATCCTCATTTATATTTTGAAATTCTGGACGGGATCTTTATTGTACAAGTTAACCATTCTTTGTAAAAGGATAATGACATACTTCTTATAATTTTCAAATCATGATTCACTAGATAACACATTTATTACAATCAAATTACATATAATATTAGCATTTACCTTGGACAGAGTTCACCATGCAGTGGATTTCGGATGGGTCGCTCACAAGTCTCGGCTATGCATTTGTTACTCGATGAATATCTATCTCAGTCATCTACAAGTTAAATCGGCGTATATTGTTGCTGCAACGATCTTCACAATTATCTTGTGCACACCTCAGACAAGATGCCCATTTTGATAGGGTTTATTTAAGAGTTGGAAGAGAAAAAACAAAGATTTATGTCTATGTTATGCGAAATAATTTGTTGAGAGGAGAAGAACAGAAGGAACTGCAGCAACAATGTATTGTGCTCAGAGAAAACCCACTACTGCCATTTTCTTCCCACCTCTTTTAAGTTGAAAGAGTTTTAAAGCCCGCCGATCGTACCAAAAGTTTATTTTCAAATTTTGATTTTGAATTTTTCATACCCTTAACGGCCAGACCAAACGGAGTTAAAAGTCAAGTTTCTATTAAAGCTACAATCCTCTACACTCATCTCCATTTTGTTCCCCAAATTTTTGGCCGTTGATGATGGGTCCATTAGATCTTGGCCATGAAAAGTTTCTGGACGGTTGACTGACAACTGTCCAGGCCCCTCCTCCCTGGTCCTTGATGTTGTCAGTTAGTACCATGGGTAGGGTGGATGAAGAGTTGGAATATGCTAAACTTTGGGGTCTGGAGTTAATTCAATATTCCACAATGGCAAATTGATAAAATAGACCGTCAGATTTTCGTAAAATCTCATATGGGTCCTAATATATAAACCAAAGCCTATTGTGCTCAAAATTTTACCTTTCATGAATTTGCATGATTGCGTTGTTTCGTCAAATCACTTTGGAGAGAGTTTAGAAAAATTTTCCAACACCTTATCGGAAATAATATATGTGGTAAAAAAGTAATTGAAGGGCCAAGGGGGCCATGGTGCCCTAAGTTTGAAAATTTTTAATTTATAGTGTGTAAAAATATGAACAAGATAAAGTTGGCCTCCCTAATTTTTGACAATTTTAGTTTATATTATGAGAGTATATATATATATATATATGAATTAGCAACCTTTGAAGTAATTTTTTCTTCAAAACAAGTTATTTATTTTTATTATGCTAATTATTTAACTTTCAAAAAATTAAACATATAATTTGATGATCCATAGTAAATTGACCCAATATGATATATTATTTTTTTTAATTATGAAGATAATCAAAACGAAACTCCAAAACAAGATAGAAGATAATTTTTTGATTGATTGCCTAAATGTGTACATAAAAAAGAAAGTTGCTCGAAAATTGAGCACTAATTCAATCATAGATAAACTTAGTTTTATAAACGAGCATAAAGCTCAATTTACTTTTAAGAAAAGAGATTGGAATTTCAAGGTATGTTAACATAACTTTTATCCTTTTTTAAAATGAAAATAGTTATATTTTGTTTTTGCACAAGTGACATATTGGAGTATCTTCTCATAATGTGCAATTGATTTGTGATGTTATAAGATATTTAATCAGAGGTTATTTCTTGTCTTAATTTTCATTATGACTATTCTACATATTTAGGAAATAGACATTCCTTTATAATAAAAGTTAATATTTGATATTTTAAGATGTCATATATTTAAATGGATGGAAATTATTTTGAATATAACATATTAAGATAATTTGGTTAGAAAAAATTTTGACCCCCTAAGAAAAAAAACCCTGACTCCGTCACTAGAAAGACATATATGGACTTTTACATTATCAGATTAAAAGGCACACGAGTTGAACAGGCTAGTTTGTTCAAAAAATCCTTTAGAAATGAGGTCATTTAATAAGAGCTTTTCTGTTCTGTTTTATCGCCAATGTTCATGTCATCGGGAAACGGCAGCTTTTGAAGTGGGAGTCGACTAGACGAAAATGACTAGGAATTATTTTCATGAACATTCACTGTTATGGTCCCAACTACCATTGAGAAGTTGCCTTTGCACGCTGGATATTCAATACTAGCCAAGTGACATGCAATCCAAAATGCATCATCTCATAGTCCCGGAATGCAATCACAATCTCGTCTTTTTCTTCAGTAAAGAACTGGATCAGTTTGCTAATGTGGTTTTCTTGCCTTCCAAATGCATAGACAAGGTTCCAGTAATGTCAATGGCATACTTTCACAGACTGATGCCTAACGATTGAATAACCTGCAGGCATTTTCAGCCAGGAATGTAATGTGAGAAGGCAAGTTGAGAATCATTGCAGGAACTACTATCTTCTTTTTCACCATTCAACAAGCGACTGAAAGAATTGACATCTTGAGTTACATTCAAATTGAGCACAGTACATGTACAAATTAAACCAATCACATTCCGTTGCCCTCCTGTTGTACCCCGAAATAAGGGGGAAAGAATCGCTACATAGCAAATTATGGGTCACAGAGCTCCACGAGCATACGACTATTATGGTACACGGAGTTGGAGAAGAAGAGGGAAAGGTATAGGAACAATGATAGCATTACAACTCATACGTGACTGGAAGACCTATCCACAGAAGAAGCCTTCTAGGTCGATCTAGAAATCTTGCTTGCCATGCAGGTTCCTCATTCTCCCGAACAAAACCACTTTAGAGGTATAGATTCTTTGCTGGCTCATTATCAACGGCAACATGGACATACAAATCACTTATACCTGAAAAGTATGACAGTTTATTTGAAGTCAAATGAAGTACATCAGCTTAAATCTATAAAACGTAACATCACGAAATTAGACAGGAAGTGGTTTCTTAAGAACCTAATGTGGACAAAATACAAACATCCATGCACGTATATTCAAACACAGAACAGCTTTACCAACAGCAATACTTACACTTGTTACTTTATTGTTTTAATAGAAATAACCATGCACATGCAGATTCACACAGAGCACAGCTTTACAAACAGCAATACTTACATTTGGGCACTACTTTATCATGTTAATATGAGAAGTACCAGAAAAGAGAAAGATGCACTCTTTCAGATGTAAACAATATTTTTCGCAGTCAAATCCTCACTTGTAATCAAGAGTGCTTTCTGATAATCAATTACTTCCTTGCATTTGAATAGAAGTTTATGTACATATTGGAATAGGTTGTATCTACTGGTTTAAATTACAACTGTAAGTCAATCTCACATATGTATGTATGCATGTATGTATATATTCAGCTCTTTAATGATAAGGTGACCATGGAAAGAAACCAATCATTATATGCAAAATTGAGGACAAGGGAATATAAATCAATAGGAGACAAACAGAGGTTACCCCAATTTCTAGCAACTATCTTTGCTTTTGCAATGACATCATAACCCAAGCCATTTCTTCGTAGTTCCCTGGCAACACATACATTGCTCAGGTATGCCCTAGCAAAATCAGCTCCAATTCCCTGTCAAGATATAGAGTCAAATTCTTAACTGCTTTGCCTTTACATTCAAGCCATATCTCCAAAGAGACTTAGCTGCTGGACTTTACCATTGCCCAAACATGAAACTAGTGTAATAATTACCTTTGGCTTCATTCCTGTTATTTCATCTGGAAGCCTGATACACTGGTTAAGGTCTAAGGTACCAACAACCACTCGTTCCTCTTGACCTTTTGAAAACTGCGAAACCACAACAGCATAAAACATCTAAATGTGCTGCAAAATTATGCAAACAAAGGGAGACAAAAATAGGTCATAACCTTGTGATGAAGCAATGAACAAAACATCATCAGCATGTTCTCAAAAAGATTCAAGTTAATTCCAAAATGAGCAGCAAACATCATGAATCTGAAGGTTCCTCACTAATCCATTCATTCATCCCAAAACAGAAAACAGCAACAACATAATTTTATAAACAGGTAAAAGTACTTGTGCCCTTTAATACAGAACAGATCGTTGACATTTCTCTTATTAAAATACTGCCCCTCCATCTACCACGTTAAGTTATAGCGTAAGGGTGGCAAAATATACAAAATTAAAGAAGATCTTAACCACAAATTTAGCTATAAACATGGAATCCAGAATGTGACAAAACATAGATTCCGCCTTCAATGATAACTAATTTAAGATTTGACGTTATGAAATCTGTTTAGAAAAGATAGTTGCTTGAAAACTCAAATTACAAACAAATTTCTCACAAAACCAGTTGAAGGATGTATAAAAAATTCATAGGCACACCAGCCCATTGGACTGTTGGTAAGCCAAGTCCAGCTCACATTCTGACACCTTTACCCCATTCTGAATGCTTACACGACCATATGACATTATGTATACCGACTTTTTGACATTTCTCTTATTAAAATACTGCCCCTCCATCTACCACGTTAAGTTATAGTGTAAAGGTGGCAAAATATACAAAATTAAAGAAGATCTTAACCACAAATTTAGCTATAAACATGGAATCCAGAATGTGACAAAACATAGATTCCGCCTTCAATGATAACTAATTTAAGATTTGACGTTATGAAATCTGTTTAGCAAAGATAGTTGCTTGAAAACTCAAATTACAAACAAATTTCTCACAAAACCAGTTGAAGGATGTATAAAAACTTCATAGGCACACTAGCCCATTGGACTGTTGGTAAGCCAAGTCCAGCTCACATTCTGACACCTTTACCCCATTCTGAATGCTTACACGACCATATGACATTATGAATACCAACTTTTTGAGCAGATTTTGCACAGCCTTCTGAACTTATGATCATCAGATAATATACAGGAAAGCCTTGTTGCCTTTTTGCTTTCCTTTTTCTTCCTTCTCTTAAAATGTATGAGCTAAAATTTAAAACTAGATGGGGTATCCTGTGCTCAATAATGTCTCAGCATTTGAATGTGCAGATTGAGTGAGACACTGTCAATCTTTCAGTGCAATAGAAGGGAACAGAAAAATGAAATGACAAATTGAAGAATAAACACTTGGTCAACCATATATTGCCTTCCCTAATGTTCTTCTACTTGGGAACAGTCTAGCATTAGCAAGGACTGTGACCACAAATTAGAATTATCATGGTCAATCAAAAGCATCAACTCATACTCAAAATATCTTGTGCACAGCCAGCAAACCAGTCATACCAATCTTCACACAACCAGTAGATTGTGACACAGCAATGGTGACAGACCATTTGAACCAGAACTTGAAACTATCTACTGAACTCTAACAGACAAAGCAGACCATACAAGATAAGCCTGCAGTCTAAAACTAACAGAGTAGGATGATGCCGACTCATTTTGCAAGTAATATCTACTGAACCCTGATCTTCGAAGATTCAAACCAAGAAATCAACAATAACGAAAGCTCATAAGTTTACAAGTTAATCACAACTGAGGGACAAAGCCCCACTAATGAAACAAAGAAGAGAATGGGAGAAAAAAAAAAAGGTACAAGCAAAAAAATGGCAATTACAAAACATTCCATATCCATTAAATGTTTATACACATGGATAAAACTGGCACTGCTAATATACCATTTAGAGATGACAGTATTTAAATTGAGTATTAGGAACAAGACAGAACAAGAGTTACCTTGCAAGACTTGCATATATCATCTGAGATGGTTGCTACATGTGACCATGGTAATGTAGCATTAATACAAGAGACCTTTTTAAAGCCCAACCGCGTCCCTGCTATCCGTTCCTTAAGCGCCTTGTATTCATGTTCGGCCAAGTACCTTATATGGTCCTAATAATACTTGACAAGGAGAACATACTATCAGCATTACATTGATCATTTTACACATACATAGTACTGCCTAAATGTCATCAAAATCATTTCACATCAGTTGTAGATTATGTATTTTAATAGAAGCATTACATACATGGCAAAGCACTCGAATCAAACAGTTCAGCTATGGCTTCTTTTCATCTGAATCAAATCCAGCTTACTCTATCAGCACGAGGTTCATATACAGCCAATAAATCATCTTGATTACCAATACGCTTCCCCTGTTGCCAAGTTTCTATTTTTAAAAAATCCCATAAGTTTCTTATCACTCTTAACAAGAAATTAAGCAAGAACAACTAAATCACACACAAAAAACTAAGATAAGCAAAGAACAAGAATCTAGAGTTAAAAAAAAGAATTTTTTTTTATCAAGGCAACATGAAGGGATTTGAGTTTGGAATCCTCAGACTCACTTGAATGCCAAAGTCCTGGTCTTGGAAGTCATAGAAAGTTCGGACGCGGAGACAGGCTGCAGCCCAGAGCTCAGTGTCCAAAGTGGCTTCAGAGACATCTAGGAATGACTTGTCAATTCTTATTTTTTGTGGTGCTGATTCCTTTGTGGTTGGATGTGGTGTTTGCTGGTGGTTATAAAGTTCCGAAGAGATGGACAGTGACAAAAATGGTGGAGGTAGTTAGCGGTGGCAATGGGTGGCGATCAGGGCGGTGGTGGTGACGACAGGGTGGACTTTTGAGTTGAGCGGACAAGGTGATATTAGGATAGCCATTTCAAGTTTTCTCAATGTTTTCAAACCCTGATCATATCGGCAGTTGGACCGCAGGTCGGCCATGTGTTCGGTTCGATTCATAGCTTGTGTTGATCTGGATCAAGAATCGGTCAAAGTCGTAAAAAAAATTTGTTAAAACCGTTCAAACCGGTTCGAACCATTAACCGCGATTTTTCAATTTTTGGTCAAAATTGATTGAATTTTCAATTTTGACTGAAATTATCTAAACCTAATCTTCAGTTCACTCTTCACTCTTCAGATAGTCAGGGGTGTGTAAAGTCGAAAAATTTCGATTTCGAAATCGATTTCGAATTGAATTCAAAAGTTCGAATTCGAAATTTCTGTAATTCGGAAGTGAATTCAGTAATTTCAATTTTGAATTGGTCGAAATCAGATCGAATTCGAAAATATAATTTTTAAATTTGAAATTACCGATTTTGAATCGAGGAATTCGAAATAAGAATTCGAAATCGAAAATTCGATATCAAATTCGAATAATAATATTTATATATAATATAATAGTTTTAATAATACACATATAATATATATTATATAACATAATAAGTTAATAATTGAAATTGAAATTGAAATAATAAGTTAATACATGACATTGCAAAAACCCTAATCCTTACTCTTCCGCCGCAACTTCTTCCTCATCGCCTCTTCGTCACTGTCTAGTGTCTTCCTCAGAGTTGAGAGTCTCACCTTCTTTCCTCCGCCTCCACCGCCTGACTTACTGTCTCACTGAACTTCTTTCCTCCGCCTCCGACTCAGCTTACTCTCTCTCACTCTCGGTTTCACCTAATAACTCCTCTTTCCCTCCGCTGCAGCATTCTTCCCTGTCTGACTTTACCCATCCTTTTTCGCTGCTTTCGGCCCTTCCACTGGGATGCTTTGCCGCCTAATGTGCTGAACCTCCATTGACCTCGAGTCCACGACCTGCAGCCCCAATTTCCCCCACCCAGCAAAACAGTCCAAGGCAGAAAGCCAAGAACTAAAGCAAAAAATTTAGCTAATCTCCGCAGAGTTTGCAAAGGAGGCAATTCTCCACCTTGCAGCAGTCACCATTGACCGACTAGAACCTAGTTGTTCTCTCTTGGTACTCGTTGAAGAGAATCAACATCTAGCTCAACTTGTGACTGAGAGTAAGAGGTACATTTCCATTGTTTTTCTTCTTAAGTAGTAATATTTCTTTCTCCGGTGATGATTATGTTGTAATTGATTGGTTGTTTTGATATTCTCTTGCTAAATCTCTCACTGTGTTTCTTCGGGCAGTAATAGAGAATCTCTTTGTGCTCTTTTTGTTTTCAAATTTCTTAACCTTAATATGAGCAGGAAAATAAATCACAACTTTTTTGGGGGATAAATATTAGCGACTGTATTGGGTAATGGGTATTAATATTTCGGTATAATTAATAGTATATCTGCTTGAAATTATGACTTTGAATTCTCTAATGGTGATTCTAATTTGGAGTATAGTAATTCAAGTTTGAGTAGTCAAGCCTATCCCTCAATCCCTCGGAAGTTGCAAATTGAAATGTTGTTTTACATTTATGATTTATTTGAAATATTTGTTGTCTTATTTGTGTGAAATTTGGACTGGAATTGTTGCTTACATTTGTATTATTTGATAATAGTTGATTTGTATTATTTACTGGGATTGTTTTGTATTTGGAATTTGGACTAGAATGGTTGTATAAGTATTCACTGGAATGGTTGTATAAGTATTCTCGTATGAACTATGAAGTGGTAGAGTTCTTGTGATTTATGGTATTGGAAAGGCACTCTGGTTTGGATGTTTGTACAGGCCATAAGTAATTTCTGCAATTCAAATTCTGCTAGGATGATTGTGTAGGTTGTAATTGTTATGTTATCAGCTACTTAGCTTCATCATTTATCCTTTCCTCTTGAATTTGAGACAGCCGACTTGTGGAATCCAAGGGGACTGCATTAAATTTGAACATGTTTTTCCCTTTTTGAACAAGAGAGGAGAAAAAAAAGAATTCCAAATTTAATTCGGTATCGAATTCAAAATCAGAATTGGCCATTTCGAAATCGAATTTAGTCGGGAAAATTCCAGTCAAAATTTCGAAAATTTCCGATTTCAACTTCCGAATTACCGCTTTCGATTTCGATGCACAACCCTACAGTCAGTTAGTTCTTTTCGCTGCTTTGGTCTTCCTTCTTGCTTCCTCTACAATTGCCGAAATTGCCTGCCGTCTCTATTTCCTTTTCCTCTTAATGGCTTAACCCTAATCCCTTCTCCAAACTCCAAACTCCAAACTCCAATCTTGATCCATAGCAATCAGCAATGAAGTGTTTCTACTCACCGCACCGATTCTAAGCCAAAAAAAAAACTCTGGAATCAATCACGGACAGTGATCTATGGAACCTGCCATTTCCATCATATTAACACCTTATACCTTGCCTATGAAAGTTAAGCAAACCAAAACCATATGCAACTACATGAGGCAAATATTTGGACTTTAAAATGGAAAAAAATCAGATAGCTGTCTAATGTTCAACCAATAGAGTTAGCATAAAGTGAGAGAGACTAGATGCTATGGTGTTGTGGAGAAGAAAACATTGAACAAACCTTTTGAAATTTCTTCTGTAATTCAGCATCCTGAGTAGCCACAAAGAAATGCTCAGAATTGTTTTCTCCAATAATATTAGTTATGCAACTGATAGCACTCTTCTGTTTCTCATGGTCACATTTGAATAAAAGGTTCATCAATGTTTCCTTACAAAAACAAACTAATAGGAGAAAGATGATGCTACATGATCACTACTCATTTTTATACAAAAACGTTTTACAGATGTTTGGTTGTATAGGAGCCAATTAGAAAATCAAGTCAGTAGAACTTTAACTGTATTTAAAAAACTTCCAAAACTCCTCAGAGAAGTAAGAGGCACGCAAGGAAAAGCAAACCTTGCGGTTAACAGGTTACGAGCTGCATTAAGAGATTCAGCATAGGAGTTACCAAGGCTTCTCAACTCGCCAAGAACACATCTGCACCTAGGAGTGAAACCTTAAATGAGTAGTTAACAAACAAGTTATGCTCATCAAACATCTAGCACATCATACAGAACCACGTGAAAAGAACAACCTAGCATTGAAATCCTTTCATTCAAATGTAGCAGATTAGGATAATCCAATATTTAGTTCACAAAGTGCTCTGAGAAAGAATTATTGCATTTAACTTCCATTTAAAGGGACAAGTCACTATTTGCACAAACACAACTTGTTTTGTTGTAGGCATCCAACCACCACCACCACAGTGATGGACTTCATCACCACCTAGATCCATATCTACCATACAATCCCTTAAGGCCACCTGAGGAAGAAAATATATATCCTATACCACCTTTAATTTTGTACAATTGATTGCCCTACAAGAGTACCAACCAAATGCCTATAATCTGTACCACCATTGCATCATCCCGCCATTTTGTCACTTCTCATGCCACCAGAATGCATACCAAAAATGGTAATAGAACTTCACTTTTGTGCCAAGATATCTTTAACTTGAATTTTCATTAAAAAAAAAGGATTAACTTTCTATGCACTGACATTGCAGTGATTTTTTTTTTTACACTAGCAGCCTTGAATGTATGACACATGTACATTATTTGAATTTCAAATTTGAATTCACATTATCTGACATGATCTAAACCTGCTTGTGTAAATAAATCTTTACACCGACAGTGTATGAAAATGTTATCTGAAAAAAAAAAATGCTATGGCAACCCCCTTGGTAGTTGTTATTATGGCCCAAGTCACAGATGCAACAGCACAAGTGTCAAGGATGCTTTAAATGCATTTTCACACAGTAGTACAATGAAACCATAAGCTAATGTTTACCTTCAGCAGGATGCATTTTTATCATCATAAGTTCAAGTTTCTGTACCATCACTATCAAGAGTACTTCTTTACTCTACAAACTTCTATTTTGCCTGATAATCAGATTTCAGCACAACGCCTCAACTTTAATACCAGAACTGTTTTTTGCACAAATCCTATAAGTGTCTATGATATCTGCATATTACCAAAAGTTAGACTCTCCAAAGAATACGTTGTTACAAACATCAAAAGGAAGTTTTCACTCTCTCCCTTTCTTCTTCTCCATGTCTCTTTATCTCATCTATATTTCATATGAAAACTCGGCCCTTTTTTGGTTTTAAAGATATCTCCTTTCAGGTCCCTCGCTAACTATAATCTATTCTGATGTAATTTAGTTACAACCAAAACTCACAAAAAAACAATGTGAATTTCTTCAGCTTACAATTTCTTTTAGCCGCTTACCTTAACAGGGGGGAAAAATAACATAAGAAGCCATGGCTTGGAACACAGTTTTGAAAGTATTACCAGAAAATTAAAAAACTAACAATGCAAGTCATCTGAAAGATTTTGTCTAAACTTTTTATGCAGCAAAAGGAAGCCATTAGACCTGGTAGTAAAAATCTTTACTGGGGCACCTAAAGCATTAGCCAACGCAGTATCAGCAGGAGTGATCTTATTGAGAAGCAGGTGGTGCACAAAAGTTCCATCACACAGAACTTTAAAAAGCTCCCTGAAACCAAAGCAAGCTGTATAGAATCTGAAAGCTTTTCGATGGCGTTTCTGCTTCTTTACTCTCATCTATCAACATCAAGAAAATAATGAATCAACATAAGAATATTGATAACAAACAAGAAAATTGAAATCCATCCCAAATTGTGATTTTTCTGACTTAAGATTTGCAGTATATTTTTTTATGCACAAAAAAAGTTAGGTAAAATTCTAACACTTGACTTCTACATTTCTTTATGAAAATGTCCTGTATGTCCATTTAATTAGCGTCCAATAGAACTCGAGCTGAGGCATTGCGGTGGCCTCAAGACTCACAGAAACAAGGGTAAAAATGGCATGCAAATCTCTTATAGTGTTTGACATGCAGCAGTTTGAGTTAGAAGAAAAACTAATATTCCTCCATTGTTTCTTTTAGTGTATCGTGGGATCTAATTCCACTTCCTCCAGCACTCACTAGACTGACTCGAGGAAGAGTTAAAACAACTTAGCAGCCAGTCATTCATCTAAAGTGTTTCAAGGTCTAAACTTCTACAACAAAAATGTCCATTATTTACGTTACCCAGCACAAAATCTAAGCTAATAGTTTTAGTTCCCTTGAATTAAATCTATCGACATACATACAATAGCATAACACACAATGCCCAAAAGGGATTACGCACATTGCCATTCAAAGTCAAAAAAATCCAACTAAGAAACAAAACTACCAGTCCTTGAGCCAGAATGGAAAAAAAAAGAAGAAAAAAGAAAAATCGACGAACTGAAATAGCTTAAAACTTTGTCCTAGTTTAATAACTATTCGGATGCAATTAAATAGCACAACTAATTATGATTATCCAGCTAAAGAATTTTCCCATCTATTAAGTTGAGTGAAAGTATACACCATTAAACAACCCACCAACATGAAAATATTCTTCATTTGCCACAAAAGAGAGACAGGAAAAAAAGAAAGTGGAATATGAATTCAAAAATCATGAAACCTCAGGCAGGCGACTAGTATGGGAAATTTAATATACACTAATAACAAAAATATATAAAGATACCTGAAAATATTGCTATCTATGGGCAGATAGATATGGGTCGCCACCGTAAGGAAGACCAGAGAAGAAAGAAGAACAAAGGGGGAGGGTATTTGCCCTTTGCGACTTTTTGTCTGGGAGGTTTGGTCGAGGAAAATACTTAACGAATCAAAGGGGTTTTACGGCTGTTTGAGCAATAGGTGAAGGGAATTGCTAGAATAGTCCTTTAAATATTTACTAAGTCTCAATTTAGTTCTCAATATTTTATAGTGCTTTTTAATCCTTTTTTTTTTTTGTAGATTGGACTCGAGAATTTGTATAACATTCAATTTAAAAATTTTATTGAGGTTTAATTATATTTATATAGTCGCAAATGGAGGTTTAGCTATGTTTTAGGCTTCATTCTTTGTTTGGATACCTTTTCTCTTTTCTCTTTTCTATATTTTTTGTCTCTTACGTACTTCTTATTTTTATACTTTCGTTTGAAAAAATTATTTGCAAGTGCATTCTTCGAAAAAAAAAATACTGCACTTAATTATCATATTTCTAACGATCTCAAGTACATTACGTTAGAAAAAATTCAACACTAATATATTAAACAAATGATTAAAATAAATTTTAATCCAAACAAGATATTCTATAAAAACTATCATAGCACAATTTAGTAATATATGTTTTTCTTTCTACTTTGTTAAAATAATTTCTCTGTAAAATTTGACAACTTAATTAACTTATTTTTTATTTTTCTTTGGTAATTAACTAGATCGAAAATTTCATGAAAAAATTCTAGATTAAAAATATATCATTTTTGAAACATCCAGGTTCCTTTGTTGGATGTGCTAAGAATCAAGAAAAGACATCAAATGAGGCTGAAAAGCACCAATTTTGAGTTTGGTACTAAATTTGCAAATTTTCTTTTTCCATCGTGGATCCTTTGCTTTTGCCTCTAACCAAAAGAATGGTATTTTAAGAAAATCTGAAAGTTGGATGAAAGACGGAGAAAAAGTTTTTCTGAAAAATTGGAAATGGCTATCCTAAGATCACCTTGTTCGGCCATGTGTCCGGTTCGGTTCATAACTTGTGTTGACCTGGATCAAGAATCGGTCAAAACTGTAAAAAAAATGTTAAAACCGTTCAAACCGGTTTGAACCGTTAACCGCAATTTTTCAATTTTTGGTCAAAATTGACTGAATTTTCAATTTTGGCTGAAATTATCTAAACCTAATCTTCAGTTCACTCTTCAGTCAGTAGGTTCTTTTGGCCGCTTCCGTCTTCATGCTTCCTCTACAATTGCCGAAATTGCCTGCCGTCTCTATTTCCTTCTCCCCTTAATGGCTTAACCCTAATCCCTTCTCCAAACTCCAAACTCCAAACTCCAAACTCCAATCTTGATCCATAGCAATCAGCAGTGATGTTTTTCTACTCACCGCACTGATTCTAAGCCAAAAAAAAACTCTGGAATCAATCACGGACAGTGATCTATGAAGCAACTCAATTCACTTGTTTCGATTCTCAGCTGCTACCCATCAATTCATCAACATCTTTAGGGACAAAATTTATGATCGAGTCTTGTACAGCATTACCAGCACTGAAAGTGAACCTGCCGAGGTGAAAGGTTTTCCCATTTAAGATTTCCTATTGCACTCCTGAAAGGCCTGAAGCTTATACCAGGTTCGTTTATCTTTTTTCCTTTTTTTTTTTCCTTTCGTTGTTGATTACTGAGTTTTGGTTATGATCCATTCCGTCCCCCCGGCCCTATATACTGCTGTAATTTTTGGGCATATGATCCTTATTGACTTGTCATTGCAGCAGCAGCCTAAATGATTATATTATAAGCTGATCAGCCTAAATCAATGTTTTTTTTTTTGTTTGTCCGCAAATTATATAAGCTGTCAGTCTGTTTGTCCTGCAATTTTTGTTTTGTTTTGTTTTTTTACTCATTAGTTTGCTTTGTTGATTACTGGGTTTGTCCTGCAATTTTTTCACCAGTCTGTTTGTCCTGCCGAGGTGCGTGTTTTTGTCCTCAAATTAAATGTTTTTTTACTCGTTCGTTGTTGATTACTGGGTTTGGAAATCCCTCTGTTAGCCCCGGCTTTTGGAGCTGACTCATTGGACTCTTTGTCGACCTCAGGCTCAGGCTCGGGCAACACCTTTGTCTTCTTTTTGAAAGGCATTTTGCAACCAGTTTCAGGGAGTATGAAACTAGGGTTTTTTCGTGGTAGATTAGATCCTTAGTTTTTGGCCGAGGACCAAAAATGTCAATTAATTGGTTGTCAGGTACCAGAGGTTGGTACTAAACCCAATTTTGAATTTCAAGCAGTCAATTCTTTCGATGTCCGTTTCCTACCTTGGCCTTGTGGTGAACGAAAATGTAGGAAACATACAAATTTAAGATAGGCTCTGAAACATGATTCACCGCTGTCTTTGAGGTAATGGTTGGTGATGCATAATAGTCTAGTAAGGATTTGTACCAATTTAGATTGAAAGTTTCATGGTCATAAGTGGAAAAAGTTCATGGATTATCTTTTGGCATCACAGATTCCTCCTTGGCAATGTTTTAATTTATTTGTTGAATATTCATAATTAGCTATGTATTAATTATTTGTTTAAGACTATATATATATATATATATATATATATATTATTTATTTGTTTATTTATTGAACCGGGTTGAACCGGTCCGACCTCGACCCTTTCACTTCACCGGTTCAATTGACTGTCCGGGTTTTAAAGCATTGGTTTTTCTCTGTCTTTTATCCAACTTCCGGGTTTTCTTAAAATACCATTCTTTTGGTTGGAGGCAAAAGCAAAGGATCCACGATGAAAAAAGAAAATTTGCAAATTTAGTACCAAACTCAAAATATTGGTGCTTTTCAGCCTCATTTGATGTCTTTTCTTGATTCTTAGCACATCCAACAAAGGAACCAAGATGTTTCAAAAGTGATATATTTCAATCTAGAATTTTTTTCATGAAATTTTCGATCTAGTTAATTACCAAAGAAAAATAAAAAAAGTTAATTAAGTTGTCAAATTTTACAGAGAAATTATTTTAAAAAAGTAGAAAGAAAAACATATATTACTAAATTGTGCTGTGATAGTTTTTATAGAATATCTTGTTTGGATTAAAATTTATTTTAATCATTTGTTTAATATATTAGTGTTGAATTTTTTCTAACGTAATGTACTTGAGATCATTAGAAATATGATAATTAAGTGCAGTATTTTTTTTTCGAAGAGTGCACTTGCAAATAATTTTTTCAAACGAAAGTATAAAAATAATAAGTACGTAAGAGACAAAAAATATAGAAAAAGAAAAGAGAAAAGGTATCCAAACAAAGAATGAAGCCTAAAACATAGCTAAACCTCCATTTGCGACTATATAAATATAATTAAACCTCAATAAAATTTTTAAATTGAATGTTATACAAATTCTCGAGTCGAAACTACAAAAAAAAAGGATTAAAAAGCACTATAAAATATTGAGAACTAAATTGAGTAAATACTTAAAGGACTATTCTAGCAATTCCCTTCACCCATTGCTCGAACGGCTGTAAAACCCCTTTGATTCGTTAAGTATTTTCTTCGACCGAACCTCCCAGACAAAAAGTCGCAAAGGGCAAATACCCTCCCCCTTTGTTCTTCTTTCTTCTCTGGTCTTCCTTACGGTGGCGACCCATATCTTTCTGTCCATAGATAGCAATATTTTCAGGTATCTTTATATATTTCTGTTAGTAGTGTATATTAAATTTCCCATACTAGTTGCCTGCTTGAGGTTTCATGATTTTTGAATTCATATTCCACTTTCTTTTTTTCCCGTCTCTCTTTTGTGGTAAATGAAGAATATTTTCATGTTGGGGGGTTGTTTAATGATGTATACTTTCACTCAGCTTATAATAGATGGGAAAATTCTTTAGCTGAATAATCATAATTAGTTGTGCTATTTAATTGCATCTGAATAGTTGTTAAACTAGGACAAAGTTTTAAGTTATTTCGGTTCATCGGTTTTCTTTTTTCTTCTTTTTTTTTCCATTCTGGCTCAAGGACTGGTTGTTTTGTTTCTTAGTCGGATTTTTTTGACTTTGAATGGCAATGTACGTAATCTCTTTTGAGCATTGTGTGTTATGCTGTTGTATGTATGTCGATGGATTTAATTCAAGGGAACTAAGACTATTAGCTTAGATTTTGTGCTGGATAACGTAAATAATGGACATTTTTGTTGTAGAAGTTTAGACCTTGAAACACTTTAGATGAATGACTGGCTGCTAAGTTGTTTTAACTCTTCCTCGAGTCAGTCCAGTGAGTGCTGGAGGAAGTGGAATTAGATCCCACGATACACTGAAAGAAACAATGGAGGAATATTAGTTTTTCTTCTAACTCAAACTGTTGCATGTCAAACATTATAAGAGGTTTGCACGCCATTTTTACCCTTGTTTCTGTGAGTCTTGATGCCACCGCAATGCCTCAGCTCGAGTTCTATTGGATACTAATTAAATGGACATACAGGACATTTTCATAAGGAAATGCAGAAGTCAAGTGTTAGGATTTTACCTAACTTTTTTAGTGCATAAGAAAATATACTGCAAATCTTAAGTCAAAAAAATCACAATTTGGGATGGATTTCAATTTTCTTGTTTGTTATCAATGTTCTCATGTTGATTCATTATTTTCTTGATGTTGATAGATGAGAGTAAAGAAGCAGAAACGCCATCGAAAAGCTGTCCGATTCTATGCAGCTTGCTTTGGTTTCAGGGAGCCTTTTAAAGTTCTGTGTGATGGAACTTTTGTGCACCACCTGCTTCTCAATAAGATCACTCCTGCTGATATTGCGTTGGCTAATGCTTTAGGTGCCCCAGTAAAGATTTTCACTACCAGGTCTAATGGCTTCCTTTTGCTGCACAAAATGTTTAGACAAAATCTTTTAGATGTTTTGCATTGTTAGTTTTTTAATTTTCTGGTAATACTTTCAAAACTGTGTTCCAAGCCATGGCTTCTTATGTTATTTTTCCCCCTGTTAAGGTAAGTGGCTAAAAGAAATTGTAAGCTGAAGAAATTCACAAATTGTTTTCTTGTGAGTTTTGGTTGTAACTAAATTACATCATAATAGATTATAGTTAGCAAGGGACCTGAAAGGAGATATCTTTAAAACCAAAAAAGGGTTGAGTTTTCATGTGAAATGTAGATGAGATAAAGAGACATGGAGAAGAAGAAAGGTAGAGAGTGAAAATTTCCTTTTGAAGTTTGTAACAACGTATTCTTTGGAGAGTCTAACTTTTGGTAATATGTAGATACTATAGACACTTATAGGATTTGTGCAAAAAACAGTTCTGGTATTAAAGCTGAGGCGTTGTGCTGAAATCTGATTATCAGCCAAACTGAAGTTTGCAGTGTAAAGAAGTACTCTTGATAGTGATGGTACATAAACTTGAACTTATGGTGATAAAAATGCATCCTGCTGAAGGCAATCATTAGCTTATGGTTTCATTGTACTACTGTGTGAAAATGCATTTAAAGCATCCTTGACACTTGTGCTGTTGCATCTGTGACTTGGGCCATAATAACAACTACCAAGGGGGTTGCCATAGCATTTTTTTTTTCAGATAACATTTTCATACACTGTCGGTGTAAAGATTTATTTACACAAGCAGGTTTAGATCATGTCAGATAATGTGAATTCAAATTTGAAATTCAAATAATGTACATGTGTCATACATTCAAGGCTGCTAGTGTAAAAAAAAAAATCACTGCAATGTCAGTGCATAGAAAGTTAATCCTTTTTTTTTAATGAAAATTCAAGTTAAAGATATCTTGGCACAAAAGTGAAGTTCCATTACCATTTTTGGTATGCATTCTGGTGGCATGAGAAGTGGCAAAATGGTGGGATGATGCAATGGTGGTACAGATTATAGGCATTTGGTCGGTACTCTTGTAGGGCAGTCAATTGTACAAAACTAAAGGTGGTATAGGATATATATTTTCTTCCTCAGGTGGCCTTAAGGGATTGTATAGTAGATATGGTGGTGATGAAGTCCATCACTGTGGTGGTAGTGGTTGGATTCCTACAACAAAACAAGTTGTGTCTGTGCAAATAGTGACTTGTCCCTTTAAATGGAAGTTAAAATGCAATAATTCTTTCTCAGAGTACTTTGTGAACTAAATATTGGATTATCCTAATCTGCTATACTTGAATGAAAGGATTTCAATGCTAGGTTGTTCTTGTCACGTGGTTCTGTATGATGTGCTAGATGTTTGATGAGCATAACTTGTTTGTTAACTACTCATTTAAGGTTTCACTCCTGGTTTCAGATGTGTTCTTGGCGAGTTGAGAAGCCTTGGTGACTCCTATGCTGAATCTCTTAATGCAGCTCGTAACCTGTTAACCGCAAGGTTTGCTTTTCCTTGCGTACCTCTTACTTCTCTAAGGAGTTTTGGAAGTTTTTTAAATACAGTTAAAGTTCTACTGACTTGATTTTCTAATTGGCTCCTGTACAACCAAACATCTGTAAAAGTGTTTGTACAAAAATGGGTGGTGATTTTGTAGCATCATCTTTCTTTTTTTAGTTTGTTTCTGTAAGGAAACATTGATGAACCTTTTATTCAGATGTGACCATGAGAAACGGAAGAGTGCTGTCAGCTGCATAACTCGTATTATTGGAGAAAACAATTCTGAGCATTTCTTTGTGGCTACTCAGGATGCTGAATTGCGGAAGAAATTTCAAAAGGTTTGTTCAATGTTTTCTTCTCCACAACACCATAGCATCTAGTCTCTCTCACTTTATGCTAACTCTGTTGGTTGAACATTAGACAGCCATCTGATTTTTTTGCATTTTAAAGTCCAAGTATGTGCCTCGTGTAGTTGCATATGGTTTTGGTTTGCTTAACTTTCATAGGCAAGGTATAAGGTGTTAATATGATGGGAATGGCAGGCTCCAACTTAGTTTGATAGTTGCCATGAATATAATTAGTTATATTCCCGTGAGTAATTGATGAGTTGTCTGACTCTATCATAAAAAATCCCAGTTGCTTGGTATTCCACTTTGCTTAGGTGTTGCATATTCTTTATCAACCTTGTTTGTCACTTCCCAATAAGTGGATGATTTTGGGTCCTAATGTCTGAAAGGGGCTTAACCTTTCTAACTTTTTAGGTGTTACTCAATATAATGGAGAGTGGAGAAGTATCAAACTGTTGATCACTCTATTTTTGGAATCTAAAATAGACATATTCTCTCTAGAACTTGCATAAGGTAGCAGGCATTTTACCTCTTCAACAAAATTTTATCTATTTCTACCTTTTCATTTTCCTTAATGTCTACTTGATGCAGGTACCAGGTGTTCCTCTTATTTATGGCCTTCGGAATGCCTTATTTCTTGAACAGCCGTCAGCTTTTCAACACCAGTTTGTTAGATCTGTTGAGGAAGATCGTTCACATATGACTGACTTGGAATACAAGTTGTTGAATGTAAAGAAAAAGAATGTAGCCTTTGAGGAAGCAAAGGATTCTTCTGATGCCAATGAAGACAAGAATGATGGTACATTTACGGTTCAGGCCATCCAAACAAATTTTAGAAAAAAGAGAGATTTAAAGGACACAGTTCAATTCAAGAGAAAGAGAGCTAAGGTTAGAATCCATCATCTGGCTTCCCTGTCATTTTGTGATTGCTGCAAGTACTTTTGATTGGCATGTGCTTCTCTAATTTTTCAATTTTTTGAATCTCTGTTGAGTGTGTCTTTTCTGAGCTCCCTTCCCTTTCTGAGCTCCCTTCCCTTGTACATTGTAGGGTCCAAACCCACTGTCCTGTAAGAAGAAAAAACCACGTGAGAATACAAATAATGCTGCTTCAGTAAAGGTTGGTTTCATTTCTGAATTCTTGACCTGTATTCTCTGCTTGTATTTCTTGGATTGCGTTCAGTATTATTGTGTTTTGTGTTTTTCTGGCTGTACATCTTTGTAGTTAATTGTGATTAATAAATGCTCTTCTGGATGTTTCAATGATCCCTTGCTGTTTTTCTTTCTCATGAGATGGAGTTGGGTGCAGGAAAATGGGAATGGAGATACAACCGTGAGAAGCAGGAATAGAAAAAGGAAGAGGTCACGTAAGAGTAAAAATGTTTCAAAAGCCAACGTCTAGAACTTTTGCTTCTCTTCGTTATTGTTTGCCAGGTTGGTCGGTGCTTTTAGTTACAAGTTACATTTGCTGAGTAGGGAAACACCCAACTAGAGAGAATACAGTCTATAAAGGTCAAACTTCAGCTTCCTCACCGGATAAAGTAAAATGCAGATTACCATGTCAGACACTTCGTTTGCTTTTTTCTCCTTTTGGTGGTTGTGGACGGGCATTTGGGCTTAGCAGAGGGTGGTAGGAGATGATGAGAATTATAGGAAATTTTGGGTTAGTAAACATTCTACTGGTTGATGCCTTCAACTTTGGCGTGATGTACCCGCTTTTGATATTGTTGTAGGTTTCACTTTGACTTCTTTTTTTCCTCTCCTAGTGTAAATTAATTTTGCTTCTAAATCTCCATATACCAATTGTTGTATTTTCATTGTTCGGAAATTCTATTGATGGTGTTTGTTTATTTACCCTACAATGAATGTTGAAGGGGCGCAAGTTGTTTGAACAACCCTCCAAGCATTTCTTTTCCCTTTCCTGTCGTTATTACCTATGCCTCCTTGGCCTGGTATGCATAGCCTAATAAAGCTTCAGACATCCTGGTTAAATAAGCAGTGGGGCGATTTGTTGGAGGAAGAATCTTGACTCGAACAAAAAACAGTGGTCCATCAATAGCTGTTGCATGGAAGCACGACTCTCATTAATTGGGTCTGAAATATTCTGTCTTGATTTGCCTGTGCTGTGTAGATGATTAGCCTGTTTGCCTTTGAAGTTGTCTAATATTGAACTTGAGCTATAAAGCAGATGTAATTATAACTGTGTGAGCTGCCCTCGCAAGAGTTTTGAAACCTCAAAGTCCTGCAAAAGAACCTCACACCAAAGGAAAGCCATTAATGTTATAGCTCAGCAACTATTTCTGGTAGGTGTTTTGGTTACATTTTCATTCCTTGAGTTAGTACCATGATGTGTTAAATTTTGAACCACTAACTCTAGGTAGTAAATAGGATCTATCAAGTGTTTGCCAATATCATTTTGCCTGCCGCATATGGCTTTTGATCAAGATGGCATGTATGGGCTAGAGGTCATGTTCAACCTAAACTGCCTTTGGAAGAATTTTTGAAGTAATAAACACTTGAAATGATGGGTGAGATTTCGATAGCAGCACAATAACTTTCGAAAACAGCTTTCAAAAATTTGCAGACCAAAGAGAACCGTTTTGTCCAAATAGAAGGAAGCTCTTTATTTACAGCCACATACACCTACGAGCCCTGTGCTGTGGATATTCATATTTGCTCATTGTACCGTGTCCGAGCACACACAGAGCTATATTAAAACAGCAGTTTCAGTTTCACCATTGGGGGGCATTGCTTTGGCTTTGCTTGATGGATCAGGGGCCTGGACGGTTGTTAGTCAACCGTCCGGAAACTTTTCATGGCCAAGATGTAATGGCCCATCATCAACGGCCAAAACGAAGCCACATCGCAAAGTTATATCAGCTGAAGAAGACGGCGTCGTTTTATTGAGTGGCAAATAAAAAAATAAAAATTTTGCAAACAGATGGAGCATCATCGTCAAAGGGCGTCAAATTTATCCTGCCCAAATTATTAATGCAAAGTTCCTTTTTATCAGAAATTCCCATTTCACTTTCCCGATTTCCCAAACCCTTTCCCCGTTGTCTGCTAATACAAAAAATCACTCCACAAAAGAACTGTCATTTCACTCTACAAAATCACTCCCATCTTACTCCCCGTTGTCTGCTAATTCTCAAAACAACTACTTGAATTCCTCCTAAAGAAGACCCACAGTGTTTTTGGGAGGAGGAGAAACTGCATAAGCCAAGGCCCTGGGGTGTTGCAATAGTTGGAGATTGCAAATTTAATCGAGGTAAGAAACTCTATTTTGTTGAAATGATCGAACAAATTTATCTTTTGTCAGATGTACCGGGCTATGAACTAAAAATATTTACACGCTATTTAGACAGTATACACACTAATATGAAATTTTGAGGGAAAAAAAGACAACGGATGGAATGGCCAATGAATTGGGCATGATTTGGACATAGGTTTAGTGAATGTGTGCTATTTGAAAAAAATATTTACACGCAGTTAGGGTTAAGTGGTTTAATTAGGTTTACAATGAATTGGGCATGATTTGGACATAGGTTTAGTAAAAGATTGCTATTTGAAAAAAATATTTACACGCAGTTAGGGTTAAGTTACATGTGGTTTAAATAGGTTTACAATTTATTGCTTTATTAGGACAACAGAAATTTGAACGCATACGAAAGGAATTCTTGTGGTAGGTATAATAGAATCATGTGAAAAGTGGCTAGGACGGTTTTATTAGTTGCTTGCTTCTTTTCTTTGCCTATTTTGAGAATACGATGACTGTCAATAGTCACAATTGAGCAGATATTCTTATTTGCCTGAAAATTTCATCCTACACAATTTTCTCATTATCATATTTTGTTCACATGAAAGTTAAAATTTTGTGATGGAATACTCAATTAATTGGGCATGAATGGAATATAGGTGACCATGAATGTCTCTTATTTGAAATCACAAAATTGATTGATAGTTAAGGTTAAGTTACAACTGGTGCTATTGGACTTACAATTTGTTGATTTGTTTGGACAATAAAAATTTCAATGCATATAAAAGAAATTGTTGTAGGGAGTATAAGAACATCATGTGAAAGGTGACAAAAGAGTTTTTAGTAGTTGCTTGTTTTTTTTTCTGTACCTATTCTGAGAATGCAATAACTGTCAATATTCACAGTTAAGCAGCAATTTTTCTGTTATTGCTATTAATTTGTTATATGATTTTAGATTGAGAGTTTAGTCAAATAAAGTTGGCATGACATATTGTTATGTTGTTTGTATCAATTGATATTTTTCTTGTACATATTAGTTATTATAGTTTACAAACCTATAGCATGGTAAAAAAACTGAGTGTTCTTTCACTTGTGTATAGTGTACATGGTAAAGAACAAACTGTAAGTATGGTTATTCAATTGTTGATTTTGTGGTTATCTAGGAGTTCCTTTCATTAGGTAATGGCATAATGTTCATTATTCAATTGATGGTAATTGATTGTTTACTTAGGAATTGTAATTTTGACAATGACATAATGTCCATTGTTGCTGTTAACATCATTGGAAACTCCATGACTATTTAATACTAGGGAGTGAGGTAGGAACAGTTGTTAGATCAACCGTCCGTAAATAGTGTAACAAGTTTTGAACATTTTGTAACTTTATATAAATCTCTTGTACATTTGTAACTACAGAAGTGTATTATCACACTTCTGTGAAGAAATCTCAAGGGATAGGATTTTGAAATTATCCCTTATGTTTTTGTCATGTCATTTATTTTGGTGCAGTTTGAAATAATACATTATGGGACGTCGGGGAACCAAGAAGATGAATCTTACAAAAGATAAAGGCAAGCAGGTTGAGGAACATTATGACAATAATCCAGTAAATCCGGTGAAGCCACCAACTGATTTCATTGCATACAGGTATATATGGCTTTATAGAACGATTATTGTCTACATTTGGGGCTTTGAATTAGTTAAAAAACTCATGATAAAATCAAAAGTTTATGTGATGGATCTAATCATATTAAATCATGGCAGGATTGCATACTAATCTATGTTCGAATCATACTAATATGTACACCTTAATAACCAATGTGTACAAGTAAAACATTAATTTGTAATAACTAAATAAGTAACAGTGAACTATAATGCACATTATGTAAAGTATAAAAATAGCTACTTACGGCCACAGAATTATTCGATGACAAACATTTGCTTGATGTTTATAGGTTGATAGGATTTTGATGACTGAAAAGAGAAAAATATACAACAACTGAGTCGGCTTATGATAGTAGAGTCAATTGAAATGATATAGTTATGTAAGTCCAAAAGTATGATTCAGTACTAACTATCTTAGGAGTGCTTGCCTTAGACAATCTAGAATTCTTCTTTTGCCTATGAAACCTATCCACCCAACTACGCAATACTTTTTTAGTTTTTCTGCCATTTCGTTTCTTCAAACCCGTTGGAGTCACAAAGTGGTCAGGTGCATTCTGCACCTGTATTTCCTTGCATAGATCCATTGATGTACTCTTATGTGTTATTTTATCTATTTCTTCACAAAATAGCATTTTGACTCTCTTTGACAATTCAGACATTACGCTACTGACTAACTTTATAGCGGCTTCTGACATGGCAGCCCTGGTAGCAAGTCTTACCATTTCGGGTGCTAATAGCCTATATCGATGGGAAATAGAGAGAGACAGATCTGATGATATTTCTCTACCCTTACAATCGACGTTGCCTCCAGACCTTGCCTTTTTTATCCACCTCTTTGTCACATATTGATCAGGAATAAACTTTGTTCCAACCATATCATACACCTTTAAAGCATGTGAGCATAGGATTCCCTCCTGCTCAAAAAGATTACAACTACAAGTAATGTCTTTAGTTATTGGATTCAATATCACTCTTCTCTCCCTTTCTCCATCATACTGACTGACAATATATTCTACATGCATTGTAGTATGCTTTTAGTCCAAAATCACCATTGTAGTGGATTCATCATATTCATTCTGGAATGCAACAAACATGCATGGAGAGTATATAGAAGCTGTCTCGATCAGTACGGGAGTTTATTGCAATCCCAACATTGGCAGCTTCTGTCAACTGTGATACTCAACTCTTAGTTCATTATATCTTTTTTCATCCACAACTCGGTTAAAATATTTGAAGAATTGAACCAGATCATGATCAAGTTTCAGATATTTTTTATGGAAGCATTTAGACTCTCACTTAGTTGTGTGCTATGCATACCTGCAGTCCAGACGCCTTTCATAAAGTATTTTGCCCATTTCTTTCGATATACATAAATGCCACGCAACCATTCATTTGTTTCAAACTTGTGTTCTTTTAGCATTGCATCCCAGGCCATGATAAACTCATTTTCATCTTTTATCTCATACATACATTCAGCAAATCTATATGGGAGATTACTACCATCCTTGTAATAGTTTCCAGGATGTTTCATGAAATTGACTCTAATATGAAAAGTGCACAGACCATGGTATGTTGAAGGCATAACAGCTGAAATTGCAGCGGCCATAGCTGCATCCTGATTTGTGAAGATGATTTTTGGGTGCTTTCCACAAACTGCCTCTACAAATGTACCGAACATCCACTTGAATGATTCAATGGCCTCATCATATAATAGAGTTGTTCCAAAAATAACCAATTGTCTAAATTGATTGAATCCCACAAATACACCCAATGGTCTGTATTCCTTGTTAGTTTTATATGTGGTGTCAAATGTAACCACATCCCAAAAATAGGTATAATCCATCAGCATTGATGCATCAACTCAAAATATATTTGTAATTTGTTCTTCACAATCAAGCTGCTCTACGTGGAAGAATGACGGATTTTCCAATTTTTGTTTTTCAAAGTATCGTAGCATTGCACCAATTTCACCATACTTTAATTCCCTCTCTCTTTTTGTTCGTAGATAGCGTTTTAAGTTATCACGAGTGTGGCCAATATTGCCTAATCTACCTGCCTCTTTTCCCATGAGTTCATGGGATTGTTTCAAGGATATTCCTGCATCATTTGCAATCTCAGCTTGAACTCCTTGAGAAATACTTACTTTTCTTTGCGAACGCATCATATGAGCACATTCTGGAATGTGTAGTGTGTGATTATGCTCGATTACCAGATCTCAAACCTAATACTTCATTGTTTCTCTGTTCAAAATTATCCCCATTTTAGCTTCACATCCGGTTTTTGTTTCAGCCCGAGTTCTCTTTGGTTTTACATCTCCTTCATACTGTCATTTGAAACCTTCTTTGCAACATGTGTACCTTCTCGATGTAACTACACCGTCTTTATCCTTGTTCAATTAGTCTTTCCGAACACTGAACCCAACAACTAATCCGTATCTATTGTAGAATTGAGGAAAACATATCTTGTGCTCTCCGCAACATGCCTTGAACCACAAATTTGAACCATACTTGAGGATTTAAAATAATTGCTTCTTTTTTATTTTTTTTTCAATTTATCTAATTTTTAATATTCATTTTTAAGATTTAAAATAATTATTGATTCAAAACTATTTATGGAAGCAAAGATATGGTTTTTATAAAATAATAAGCAAAAACTTTTTTCTATTTTTTTGGATTGCTTCAAGGTTAATAAAATAAAAATATGTTCTTTTTTTTAATGCAACATGGCCTCAATAAGGGCATTTTCGGCATTAAGGGGGTTTTTGTTAAATGTTTGATCATTCAAGGGGTGAGACCGTTATTTGGACAAATTACAGGGATTGATTGGTAATATGGTCAAACCTCAGGGGAGGTAAATGTAATTAACCCTATTATAAATGTATAAATATATAAATTAATATTATATATATGTATAAATTATAAATTATAAATTATAATTTTTATATAAATATACATTTATGCATTTATAATACATTTATAAATATTTATAAATAAATATATTTATATAAAAATATATAAATGTATTATATTATATATAATACATAATATAAATATATTTAGAAATGTATAAGTGTATATTATTATAAATGTATAAATTATAAATGAATATTATATAAATGTATAAATTAATATATTATAAATATATATTAATATTATGTATAAATGTATTAATATAATTAATATAAATGTATAAATGTATTTATATTATGTATAAATATAAAATTAATATTATGTATATTAATATAAATGTATAAATGTATTATATTATATATAATACATAATATAAATGTATATTATAAATATACATTAATATATATTATGTATAAATGTATAATATATAATATATATTATATAATATATAATATTTATATAAATATATAATAATATTTTCACTTTAAATAAAATAAAATATTATAATATGTATAAATAAATATATGAATATATAATATATAAATATTTAATATATATAATATACATTAATATTAATGATAAATATTAGAATATTATAAATATGGTGTTTATATAATATTTCAATTTGTAATATTTATTGTATATTTCATTATATAAATATTTATATAATATATAATATATAAATATAAAATATATAATTTTCAATTTGTATAATATACATAATATTCTATATATATCATATAATATACATAATATAATATATTATACATAATATACATTTATACATTATTACATATTATGTATATTATATATTATACATTATTATACACAATAATGTACATAATAATATTATACATTAATAATGTGTATATTGTAATATAATGTACATAATATATTATGTATAAATATTTATACATTTATGTATACAATATTACATATTATGTATATTATATTATATTATGTATAATATACAATATTATGTATAATATTAATGTATATAAATATTTATATAACATATAATATATAAATATATAATTTTCAATTTGTATATTCCAATTTATATTAATATAGTATATATATATATATATATATATATATATATATATAATATACATAATTGAAATATACAAATTGAAATATACATATGGATATGTTTTTGATATAATATTTGGATATGTGTTTTTAGAGTTGTTTTGGAAATACACATTTACTGTAGCATTTGGAATGTGAAAAACAGTTTTTCAAAAACAGAAGCAAAAACAAGGAATCCAAACGGACCCGTATATTTTTCAACGACAAAGTAGCGACCACTTTAAACAAGATTTTATCGTTTCTTATACCAAGTTGCGAACTTACAAGTTTTAATCGCTTCTTTATCGAAACCAATAGAGCGAACATGAATTTTCTAGGATTTGATAAGTAAAATGAATACCACTTAAATAAGTTCTATTAACTTGATTTTCTTTAAGCGAAACTCCTATATTTTGAAACCCTAATTGATTTCAAGATGTAAACGATATTTTATCACAAATTTGGACTCTAGCCAAGGGATTGAACCTGAGCTTGGTTTTGGAAAGGAGTAAATTCTTGGTGAGTGTTTTCAAATGCATGTTTGAACTTATTACTTGAATGAATTGCTTTATTAACGTGATTGGATGGTACTTAACTTGTTTGATAGGACAAGAGTGTACTTTATCGCACTTGCCTTAATGTGACTTATTACTGTATATTGGTTACAAATAGTTTGATATATATGTGTGTGCATGACTTGAATACTGTCTGGGATCCTAACCCTATTGGTTAGTCAGTCGAATTGAGCCAGTAATGGCTTGGTCGAGGAGACTGGTGAACCATAGGTACTGTACCACCACTGTTATTTTGGAGTTCGGACCCGGTAGGGGGTTGATTGATGGATGGAGATTGGAGTTAAATGTTGCACTACGACTGGCTACTCTACATGAAAGTTGATAGAGTGTCAACTACTACTTGGTGAAACTATGGCGGAGTTAGCTCGCAAAAGCTACTGTATCCTTTTACTTGACAATGTTGGATATCTAATGATTTGTTATTTAAAGTGTTATTGCTCATTTTTATGAACTCTTATGCTCGCTACTTTGATATTCCAAGTTTTTACAATGGTTAATTTGCTACTTGGGTTTGCATGAAATTTTGGAACCTCACTGAGTTTTGGCTCACTCCATTAGTTTTGTTTTCCTTACAGGGGATACGAGCATAGGTGTGAAGTTGGAAAGGCTAGTTTTGTCTAGACTTTTAACTTTTGTAATTCTTCTAGCGCTAGTGCTCGACTAGGGTTAGAAGTGCAACTAGAATTTGAATTTTTTATTATGTTTGGATATGTATAAACACTTGAGATAGACATGTGTATGGATGTACATTCTAAGTTTGGGATTGCTATTTCTTCTACTCTCAATCTTATACATTATCTCAGAAGTTAATTTGAGTGAGTGAGTGAGTCCTGACGAGAGTTGAGCAGGCGGTCTGCTAACCTTTGGAGTACATCCTAGGGGATGGTGGGGTCGTCACAAAAAGGGATAATTTTTCGGTTAATTTGATGGTGGCACTGTGACGACTCCACCTCTCCCTAAGGCGTACCCCAGGGTTTAGCGGACCGCCTGCCTAGATCTCGTCAGGACTCACTCACTCACTTCAGGAAAATAAGTTATAACTTCAAAAGGGAAACGAAACAACAGTTCCAAAATTAGAATGTACATTTATGCCCAAGTCTATCTGAAATATTCATACATTTCTCAAAATATAACAAAAGATTTAAGATCCAGATGACTTCCAACGCCAATCAAGCACTAGCGCGAGCATAATTCACAAAAACCAAAAATTAGATGACGCTAGCCTGTACCAGCCTTACTGTGACAGCTCCACCTCCCCCTAAGGCGAACCAAAGGATTCGGCGGATCGTTTGCCCAACTCTCGCCGGGACTACTGAGCAGTCCTCAAATGAATTACATCACTCATATCCAATAACCTATGGTACAATCTCAATAATAAACGAAATAACATTTCCCAAGTTTAGAACGTATACGTAAATACATTCAAATCTCAAATAGTGGTACAATTCCCCGAATAAGACAAAAGTTCTCTGTTCCCAAATAATTACAATTACGATATCAGTCTCAAATATTACATCTTCCAAAGTTCCACGAATTACATACCACAAGTGAATCAAAAAGCAAAATACACATGAGATAATCTTCCAAATACACTAATAACTTATTACACGTGCTTCCTTTGTCTCGAGCCCTGTGAAAAAAAAATATTTTGGAGTGAGCTAGAAACTCAGCAAGTGTTCAATAAAAATTAGCAATCAAATAAGTTTCACAATAGTTCATTTCAACGATGTCATGAATCAGTAATCAAATGTACGTTTATTGCTCTTGTGAGCCAGTGAAATCATTGTACTTAAACATCCAACGCTCAAATAGATCAATTAATAGTCAAACAGTAATAGGGAGCCATTTGTGTTCCAAATAAACAGTGGTGGAGACGTTAATTCTAAGTACCAGACTTCCCAAGAACTCGTTGGAGCCAAATCATTTCATGGTACATATGCAAGCACTCATGATATGCAATCGAGTAAGCAATGCAAGAAATAGTTCGAAAAGTAACTTTGCAAATAGTTGTGGAATCACTCACCAACCACAGCTCATGAATCTCATCCATCATAGACAGTTTTCTCGATCAAGTCCAAGCCCTTCATTTCTACCAAGAGTTAACTCAAACTCAAAGCAATCAAATGCTCTCAAAGATTGGACAACACTTCCCCTTAATTTCTTCATTTTCCATCCTACAATACGTCACCAATCACATCTCAATTCAATCACAATTACACATACAAATCATAGGCCATACAATACACCTAATTAGGCCGCAATGCTCCTTCAATTTGAGTCAATTGATAGCTCCAAAACCAATCACAATTAAGCCCCAATTCGAAACCCTAAAGCTAGAATTGATGCACAAAAGTTGGAATGTGATAGCCCCACCTCCCCCTAAGGCGAACCAAAGGGTTCGGTGGACAGCCTGCCTAGCTCTTGCCGGGACTCACTCACTCACTACAGTTCTCAATTAAATTACAATGTAAATCTCAAATATACATCAATTCCTCCATGAATTTACATATCATAAGCGAAGCGAGTGCTAATTCCCAAACGTATAATGTACATATACATTCGTTCAATTCCAAACATTCATACAATCCTAACTATTACACAAGATAAATGTAAAACTCAAATTGTACAGGAGATAATCCATCCAGTCACACGAAAAACTTAATACAAGCTTCCTTTGCCTCGAGCCCTGCGGAGGGAAAAATATATATTTTTGGGGTGAGTTACAAGCTCAGCGAGTAACTAGTAAAATCAGTAATAAAATAAGTTTCACAATAGTTCATTTCAGTGATGTCATGAATCAGTAATCAAATGTACGTTTATTGCTCTTGTGAGCCAGTGAAATCCTCATACTTAAAACTCAACGCTCAAACAAATCAGTTAACAGTCAAACAGTACAAGGGAGCCATCAATGCTCCAGGTTAACAGTGGTGGAGACGTTGGTTCTAAGTACACGAATTCCAAGTACTCATTTCAGCCAAAACATTTCATGGTACACATGCAAGAACGCATGATATGCAATCGAGTAAACAATGCAAGAAACAGTTCATAAGTAACTTTGGAAATAGTTTGGGCATCACTCACCAACCACAGCTCATAATCCTCATCCATCATTGACAATTTCCTCGATCAAGTCCAAGCTCTTCATTCTACCAAGAATTAACCCAAACTCAAAGTGATTAAACGTTCTCAAAGATTGGACAGCACTTCCCTTTAAATTCCTTATTTTCCATCCTACAAGACATTACAAATCACATCTCAACTCAATAACAATTACACATACAAATCATAAGCTATTAAACACTCTTAATTAGGGTTACAACACCCTTCACATACAACCATTAGATAGCTCCATAATTAATCACAACAAAGCCCCAAATTAGAAACCCTAATCTGAACTTTAACCCCACAAGCGAAAATTTTCCGTAAGCAACTGCAACTAGAACATTTAAACTTGATCTTACACCTAACTAGCTATCATTCCATTGCCCAACATTAATCATCACATAAAAGCAAAAAAATCACCAATAAATCTAAAATTTATCAAACTCTACGTTCAACCATGAAATCTTCCACAATACAACATATTTAACCACTATAAACCACTAATATGCCATTATTAGAACAAAGAGGAAATTTTCCAAACAAGGTACCTAGAATCCTCAAGAAAGATGATGACTTAGAACTTCCCCTTCCAAAACAACTCCACCAACCTCTTTAAACTTCCTTAGTGAGCATTTGTATGGAATATTTTGCAAAACTAACGGTTAAAACTCAAGATTTTGGCAAGAAAGAGAAGTAGAAAATGAAGTTTTTCCTCTCTTGTTTCCTCTCTCAAACAGCCAGCCAAGCCAAGGAAAGAAATGAGGGAAATATCAGCCAAAAGTAAGATAAGAATGAAGGAAAACAGCCAGTCAAACTTGGCTGCCGAAGCTACCACGTCACAATCCGGCCAAGATCTATGTATTGTTGGGCCAAACTTTGGCCAAGTAAAAGAAACAGGCTGGCCGAATTTCCTTGATGTTTTTCCAACTTTATTAGGGTTAAGTTAAGGCTATAAATAGCCTTAAGTGATGTTTTACATTCAGTTTTGCGATATTATTAATAAAAATTTCAAAATTTCATTCAATTCTTTGTGGCGAATTCCTTAGCTTGTGAAAGCTAGTTTGAACATTCTAGAGTTGATTCTAGAATTGTTCGTTGACTTATCAATCAAGCAAACACACTTGATTGTGGCATCCTCTACCATTGAATTTACTCTTGAGTGGTCCAAGTTTGGGTTCAACTCCGTCAATTCGCAATGTGCTCCTGTGACAGCCCCACCTCCCCCTAAGGCGAACCAAAGGGTTCGGCGGACCGCTTGCCCAGCTCTCGCCGGGACTACGGATCCGGAACGAGCGTAAACCTTACCAACCGCTCAAAAGAATTTCGAGAAGATAACATTCATTGTCCGAAACCCAAACAAGCACAACAACTTTAGATAACCCTAGAAAAGAACATTTCCAAACCAAATCAATTTAGGAACATGGTTAAACACTTTTATATACACATGACTGCAAATTTACAATTCAAAAGGGAATTGTTTGGTTAAAATACATCAAGGTTTTCCAACCATCGAGGAACTATACAAAAGAGTACTAAAATTAGCTCAACTCATGCTTCAAAACATCATAGTTTTCAAAAGGTGATTTCCTGTAAGGAAAACAAGGATAACGAAACGGGGTGAGCTAGAAACTCAATGAGGTACCAAAAATATAACAGTAGAAATCATGAGAAAACACTTATAGGACACATATCCGCATCAAGTAAAAGAAATGAACGAACATCACAATTTAAAGGATACAGGTGGCTCTCAGGAGCCAAATCCCCGTTGCAATACTTGATCCAACCTTGTTGACCCACCGTCAACGTTCAAATAAAGGAACCAGTCCAATAGATCACCACTTTAACGCCAAATTCCGTTCACCAAACATACCCCTTACCGGGCCCGAACATCAAACAAGAATAAAAGTGGTAATACTCGAGTATACTGGAATCAAGAGTCTCAATACTCAAAGATTCCCTAGGAACAGGCACTCATGGATTGTCAAATACCTCGACCAAGCCCTTGCTGGCTCGATTTAATTAACTCCCCATGAGATTGAGCTCAGGTTTAACAAGAAGGTCGTTGGACAGACTTCCAAACGCCCTTATAACAAGTGCAAGTAACAAGTTCGAATTCATAACAAGTACAAGTAAGAGATTTCAGTTTATACAACACAGGCAAGAGAACGAGTATGATAAAGTGCACCATCGTCTCATTCAAAATAACAGAGTTCATAGTTATCCATGTCACAAATTTCAAGTATAGATGAACCAATTAAGCAACAAGGCAGGGAAGTGGTACACTCACCAGATCAAACAAGGATAATTTCAAAAGTTTCCTTCCCAAGTGTGGCTTTACTCGCCAGCACCTCCTAGAACAATCAAGGCAAACACTTAAGACTGGACTCCAAGACCTAATAAATGGAATTCGCAAGTAAAGCTCGATTACAAGTCGGGTGCCTATCCAAATAAACCATTAATGTAAAGCGAAGAGGTGACTTTGGAGTGAAAAGATAACAATTAGTCCTAAAGGCATGAACAACCTCAAAACTCTACCTACATTGATTGACCAACTCCAAATTTGAAGTAGAAAATGAAAGTAAGGTCAATACTAGAAAAACAAGATTTTCCAGTTTCGCGCAACCCTATATGAGAAATCATATCTCAAGTTTTGTAGGTCCAAAATTAGTAAAAGTTATACCATTGGAAAATACATTCAAAGGGCTATAACTTTCTAGAGAACATCCACATAAGATTCAAAATACAAGTCAGTCAAATTCAAGCCTCAAGTTGCTGCTTTATCCAGTGAAAGACAGAACAGGTACAATATTTCAGTCAACTTTGAAAAATCACCATAAATGGTACAGACATAAAAGCTGGTCTGAAATTTATACGGTTTATAACCCTATGAATCTAGTTTAAAACACAACAAACAGAACTCAATTCTGACATTCTTACATCAAGATATAGCAAATTTCCAGAGACTGTGCAGAAGTTCCACGAAAATTTTGACAGCATTTCCCTTGTCTTTCTTTACTTTCCAACCAAACCTCAACACCCAATCACAAATTATCAAACACCTTTAATTAGAGCCACAATACCCTTCAAAAGAACCAAATGGTAGCTCAATAAAGAAACCCTAGAAAAGCCCCAATTATAAACCCTAAATCCAAAAGACAGTTTTGACGTCATTTAGCGGAACGGACACAACTGGAGCTACACTTATTGGATTGGGGTGAAATTTACACCGTTCGAAGCTAAGAGAAAGGGCTACAATGTTGAAGAAGGCCACTCAGTCTAGTTTGTAGTACAACTAGGTCAAAAGTTCAATGTACCAAACCAGAACCGTATAAACAGGTTAACGAACCGCATTCTGGTTAAATAACCATAATTCAGGCTACCAAAGTCCAATTCAAGTGATTCCAAAGCCCTCCGAAAGCTAAGATACCAGGCTATATTTCTTAAGAAAACATCAACAATCAAATCAGTAGTATTCCAAATCAAATTAACCAATTACCAAAGCTGATTACCAGGTTCGGACAGAAACAGGGCAGTAGGGGTATTTTAGTCTTTTCACAGGTACGTTGCTCCGATTTGATTGAAATTTTGTAGGCAACTATAAAATATCATTCCCTACAACTTTTATGTTTTAATCCAAGACTAATTTGGCCTCTAACTAAGGGAAACAGTACCGGTCAGAAGGGGAAAAAATGGAAACCCTAATCTGGAAATTTCGGTTCAAAGCGAAAATTTTCCGCAAATAGCTACAATTTACGCCCTAAGGCTTCATTCTAAACCGTTCCCAACCATCATATATGGCCACACAATATTAATCATAGTAAAACAGAAAAATCATGAATAAATATAAAACTTCATTAATTTCTACCAAAATCATGAAACAACACCTAAAGTCATCACTTCATCTCACATAAGTCACTAATTAAGCATTATTGAGAAGAAAGAGAGGTCCCTTAGCTACTCACCTTAACAGCCCAAGAAGAGGAGCAACTTAGCACCTTAATCTTTCAACCCACTTCACTAATCACCTCATAATCACTAAACTAGGGGTTTTTATGGAGAAAATTCAAGATTAAACAATTGGAATTGAAGATTGAACAAGATTGGAGCTAAGAAAGTGGAGAGCTTTCTTTTCCTTTTCCCTTAGAGAGGGCCGGCCATGAAGCTACAAATAAGGGTGATTTTTGGGTAATTTTTGCTTAAATTGGTAAAGTAGTGAATACTGTGGTCAAAGTCCAAGGATTAGTCACCAAGTGACACTTGTCACTTCAATTAATACATGGTTATCCTTTTGTCCTCTTACACCAATCCATTTAGTAGCCTCTAGTTATTTCTTAATACCTGCTAAATTAATCCCGGTATACGAAACTTAATCTAACTAGCCAAATTTTACCGAACTTTCCGCACTAGCGGGTCCCACGTCCGGTATACACTTCTAAAATCTTAAGAACTAACTTATACTAGAAAAATGACTTAAAAACCCTATTTACTCATAAAACGAGTTAGAAAATTTTCTAGTAAGGAAATTACAGAAAAACGTGTGATTAAATAAAATAAAACCCTAGAAAATACGAAAATTTACGGGTTCTCACAGTTCCTCTAAGATCCAATCTTTGCTTCTGCGTCTCACATCAAATACACTACAAAGATCTGAAACCTAAACTCTGATACCAACTGTGACAGCCCCACCTCCCCCTAAGGCGAACCAAAGGGTTTGGCGGACCGCTTGCCCAACTCTTGCCGGGACTACTAAGCAGTTCTCAAATAAATTACATCACTCAAATCCAATAACCTAGGGTACAACCTCAATAATAAATGAAATAACATTTCTCAAGTTTAGGACGTATACGTACATACATTCAAATCTCAAATAGTGGTACAATTCCCCAAATAAGACAAAAGTTCTCAGTTCCCAAATAATTACAATTACGATATCAGTCTCAAATATTACATCTTCTAAAGTTCCACGAATTACATACCACAAGTAAATCGAAAAGCAAAATACACATGAGATAATCTTCCAGATACACTGATAACTTATTACACGTGCTTCCTTTGCCTCGAGCCCTATGGGGAAAAATTTTTTTTGGGGTGAGCTAGAAGCTCAGCGAGTGTTCAGTAAAAATCAGTAATCAAATAAGTTTCACAACAATTCATTTCAATGATGTCATGAATCAATAATCAAATGTACGTTTATTGCTCTTGTGAGCCAGTGAAATTATTGTACTTAAACATCCAACGCTCAAATAGATCAATTAATAGTCAAACAGTAATAGGGAGCCATTTGTGCTCCAAATAAACAGTGGTGGAGACGTTGGTTCTAAGCACCGGACTTCCTAAGAACTCATTGGAGCCAAATCATTTCATGATACACATGCAAGCACTCATGATATGCAATCGAGTAAGCAATGCAAGAAATAGTTCGAAAAGTAACTTTGTAAATAGTTGTGGAATCACTCACCAACCACAGCTCATGAATCTCATCCATCATAGACAGTTTCCTCAATCAAGTCCAAGTCCTTCATTTCTACCAAGAGTTAACTCAAACTCAAAGCAATCAAATGCTCTCAAAGATTGGACAGCACTTCCCCTTAATTTCTTTATTTTCCATCCTACAATACGTCACCAATCGCATCTCAATTCAATCACAATTACACATACAAATCATAGGCCATACAACATACCTAATTAGGCCACAATACTCCTTCAATTTGAGCCAATTGATAGCTCCAAAACCAATCACAATTAAGCCCCAATTCGAAACCCTAAAACTAGAATTGATGCACAAAAGTTGGAAATTCTTTTAGACAAGGCCATCTAGCACATAATACCTCAATAATTCATATAGCAACCCCTCATAACATGGCCAAGCCTCAATCATCACATAACGGCAGAAAATTCATTATAATAATAGAAAATTCCTCAATCACTACTTCAACCCACAATATTCCTCATAAACCACATATTTTGCAACTCGAAATCACAAATATCTAGCATATTACTAGTAGAAAAGGATTTCTAGCAAAGATTACCTTGAAACCTCAAGAAAATGATAGCTTAGAGCTTGCCCATCCAAAATCACTCCACCAACTCCTTCCAACTTCCTTGATGAGCACTTGTATGGAGTAGTTTCCAAAACTAACAGTTAAAACTCAAGATTTGGACAAGAAAGGATGGTGCAAGATGAAGCTCTCTTTCTCTCTTTTATCCCTCATGAAGCTCGGCCAAGCAAGGAGAAGAAATAAAGATATTTCAACCAAGAAGCAAGATAAGAACGTAGGAAAATCAGCCGGTCTAACTTGGCTGCCGAAGTGCAACGTCACAATCCGGCCAAGATCTGGACGGATTCGTGGCAATGGCGAAATTTAGATTTTTTCAAAAACCCCTGCTAATCCGGCCAAGAACTGGCCGGATTCGATGAACAGTCCCCGCCAGAAATTTCCTTCCTTGTTCAAACGCCGCGCTCATTCAATCAGCCAATGGTTACAAGTAGCAACTCAACAAATCCAATGGTACCATCTCAAACGAATGCGCTTAATCTACATGATTAAACACTTAAATACATACATTGAAAGCTTTACAAATCAAAATGTGATACCTGATTAAAAGATAATTTAGGATTTTTGTGACAGCCCCACCTAACCCTAGGGCATACCCAAGGATTTGGCGGACCGCCTACCCAAATCTCGTCAGGACTCAGTCAAATAACATGAAGATTTACAAATAGACCCTCAAAAGAAAACGAAATTATTACAACCAAAGAGTCGACCTTGCAAAAAATCAAACCAGCTATACACACACTTCCTACAATTCTTCTCTTTTTTCCTTTTCTAACATTATTGACAGTTTATGATATTGAAGATTACTAAAAGTAAGTTGTTTTGTTTCCTTTCCCCTGAGTTGTTCTAAGCAAGAATAGCTATGTCAATTGGAGATTGAGCTATCATGGACTCATTAGTTCTTTTATCGTGTTACTCATTGATCACGAAAGGATATAAGTGTTATCATCCTTTTTTAAAAAATTTTTTTTACCTCTATAGATGTCACATTTGTTGAAATGAACCTTACTCTCAAAGTAACAATCCTCATCTCCAGGGGGGGAGTTCTTGGGAAGATAAGGAATTTCTCCTTGATCTTCAAAGTCCTACACTAAACTTAAAGTCTTTCAAGCCTGACCATACACCAAATTCTAAAGGAGAACATACTAGCAGTGAACCTGAACCTGAATTTGAAGTTGAACATGCCAGTAAAGAAATTGAACCTGATCTTGGAGCTGAGGGAAAATCTGGTTTAAATCCAACTACACCACTCAAGGACTACTCAAGGAAGAAAGTTCATATTTCTGAACCTGTGCAAATCCAAGAATCTGAACCACAATCAGGTACTAAAAATTCTGTTCCTTTGTGTGTTCAATCTGACTCTGCTCCTTGTGAATTTGATGATTTAGACCTACCTATTGCTGTTCGAAAAGGAACACGAGAATGCACTAAGCATCCAATCTCAAATTTTGTGTCTCTCCATAGACTCTCTCCACAACATAAAACTTTCCTTACCACCATCAACTCTATTTCAATCCCACAAACACTACAAGACGCACTTAGAAATAAGAACTGGTTACATGCTATGAAAGAGGAGATGAATGCCCTAGAGAGAAATAAGACTTGGGAAATTGTAAACCTACCCAAAGGAAAGAAAACAGTGGGGTGTAAATGGGTGTTTACTTTGAAATATAGAGCTGATGGTTCATTAGAAAGGCATAAAGCTCAGTTGGTCGCAAAAGGATATACACAGACATATGGGATAGATTACCAAGAGACCTTTGCACTCGTTGCAAAAATGAATACTATGCGCGATCTTTTGTCTTTAGCCGCTAACTTTGGTTGGTGTTTACAGCAATTTAATGTGAAGAATGCATTCTTACATGGGGATTTAGAAGAAGATGTGTACATGGAACCTCCACCGGGCTTCAATGAAATATTTTTTGAAAAGAAAGTGTGCAGGTTAAAGAAAACTTTATATGGATTAAAACAATCACCAAGGACTTGGTTTGGAAGATTTACTAAAGTAATGTTAGCAATGCAATACAGACAAAGTCAAGGAGATCATACTTTGTTCATAAAACATTCAAAATGAGGTGTTACAGCTCTACTTGTATATGTAGATGACATCATCATCACCGGGAATAATCCAATTGAAAGAGAAACACTCAAAAAGTGCTTAGCAAAGAAGTTTGAAATTAAAGAACTAGGGAGGCTGAAGTATTTTTTAGGCATTGAGGTGGCATACTCAAGTAAAGGCATCTTTGTTTCCCAACAAAAGTATGTCTTAGAGTTTCTTAAAGAAACAGGCAATCTTGGATGCAAGGTAGCAAGCACACCCATTGCGCCTAACTTGAGATTGAATGAAGAGAAGGATGATAGCACAGTAGATAAGGGAAGATATCAGCGGTTGGTTGGGAAACTGATATACTTGTCCTATACAAGGCCGGACATAACATTTGTTGTAAGTGTAGTAAGCCAATTTATGCATGATCCAAGAGAGAAACACTTGCAGGCTATCAATAGAATTCTATCCTACCTCAAAGGGACATCGGGTAGAGGAATTTTGTTCAAGAAAAATAAAGGATTGCTCATAGAGACATATACTGATGCTGATTATGCAGGTTCTGTTGTAGATCGTAGATCAACTTCAGAATATTGTACATTTCTTGGTGGGAACCTAGTGACATGGAGGAGTAAGAAGCAATCGGTTGTTGCAAGATCAAGTGCTGAAGCAGAGTTTAGAGCTATGGCTCATGGAGTTTGTGAATTGCTATGGCTCAAAATAATACTTGATGATCTTAAAATCAAGAGCGAAGGACCTATGAAACTCTATTGCGACAACAAGTCTGCCATCAACATTGCACACAATCCAGTGCAACATGATCGCACAAAACACATCGAAGTTGATAGACATTTTATTAAAGAAAAGCTGGACAGTGGCATGATTTGCACTCCATATGTAGCATCAAATAATCAATTGACAGATGTCTTAACTAAGGGAATGCCAACTTCCAACTTTGAAGACATTACATGCAAGATGGGAATGGAAAATATCTATTCACCATCTTGAGGGGGAGTGTTGAAAATCTAGAATATCTTTTTCTATGTATATCCCATGATTTCTGCTCTATTTTAGGATAGAATAATTTACTTCTAATGTATTTTAGGATAGAATAAATTAGCTCCTAATTTTTAGGAAATTACAGATTTCATGGAATTGACAAAAGTCAAATTCCATTTGTATAAATGTTGTACAGAGTTTAGAACAAAAAATATGACAGAACAATTCAGTTTTTCTTTTTGTTCAGGACCCCTATCAGCATGTCACCCTATAGATTGGTATTCGGGAAGCCGTGTCACCTCCTGGTGAAATTTGAGCACAAGGCCTATTGGCGATAAAACAGTATAACATGAATCTAGAGGAGGCCGGTGCCCATCGAAAGTTGGACTTGCAAGAATTGGAAGAGATCCGGAACGAAACATATGAGAATGAGTTAATTTACAAGGAGAGAATGACCAACAAATCTCTAGAAAAACTTTTGTAGTTGGTCAGAAAGTTCTCCTATATCAATCCAAGCTTAAACTATTTCCAGGTAAGCTACGTTCTTGTTGGATTGGCCCTTTTATTGTTACTCACGTCTTTCCCTATGGTGCAGCAGAAATTCAGAATACTAATACGGACAATAAGTTTATGGTGAATGGACACCGTCTCAAATATTATTACGAAGGCTTTCCAAGTGAAAAAGTGGAGATGATACGTCTGGATGCACCAAATTGCTCCAATTAGCAACACCTAGCCATGTCTAACCAATGACGTTAAAGAAAGGCGCTTATTGGAAGGCAACCCAATTTCTTTTAGTTGTTTGTTCAGTTTTATTTGACAGTTTCAATATGTTTTCTTAGAGTTTTTCCAGATTTCTAGTTTAATTTTTTATTTTTTAATGATTAGTAGGTGTTCCCCAAACATGACGCACCCGCGTCACTAGGGCGCATGATAATGTGCAACTTGCAAGTCGTTCGTCAGAAAGGTTTCCACCCTCATGATGTGCCTGCGTCGAGTTGCCTGGAGAGCTTTTCCTTTGATCCTGGAGTAGACTGACCGACATGACGTGCCTGCGTCACTAAGGCGCGTGGTAACTTTTATTTAAACGACTCTTCGTCAGAAGGGTTCTGGCCGTCATGACGCGCTCGCGTCACCAAGGCGCATGATAATGCACAATTCTCCAAGTCTTCGCCAGAAGGGTTCTCACCCTCATGACATGCCCGCGTCATCAGGGCGCATGGTAACGTGCAATTCTCAGGCGCCTCATCAGAAGGGTTTCCATTCTCATGACGTGTCCACTTCAACAAGACGTGCGATAACTTTCAAATTTTAAACCATTCGGCAAAAAAGTTCTTGCCTTCTTGATGTGCCCGCGTCATGTTCGTAGGAAAGATATGTATTTGAATCTTCAAAAAAAATAAATATTTTTTTTCTGTTTAACCTAAAATTTTGAATTTTGAATTACAAATTTTAAATTTCAATTCCAAAAAAAAAGAAAAAAAAATACCAAAAGGATAAAAATACCAAAAACTATTTTTTTTCTTTCTTTTTTCTCTTCTTCTTTTTCTCCCCTGTTTCTCCTTTCCCCTTTTTCTCTTTCTCTGTCGACCGAAAACCCTTTGCCCGCTGCCGCTGCCAACGCCGCAGCCATGAACTCCATCACCACCACGCGTTGTCTTCGCCCTTTCTCTCTCTCCTGGCATCTCTCACTCCAGTAGGCCGCAGCACCGTGAACCGCTACAGCCTTGCAACCCATGCGTGCCGTCGAACGAAAAGTACGACTCACTCCACGCAGCTGTCGCCCGTGCCAGCCGCGTAGACCAGTGCATCTCACGCTCACCGTCGCTTGAAGACGTGTGCTGCACCCCTTGGCCTCGCCGCAAGCTGCTAGTAGCTGTCCCTCGCGTCTCTTTCTCTCTCTCACAACGGTGGAGGTACCATTCTCACCTACCTGCTTATTTGGAGCATCAATTGCTGGGTTTGGTTGTTAGACTCAATAGAGGACTGCTCTACTGGAATTTTTTTGCGTCAAATTGCATTGATGGAAATTATCTTCTTATTGATTAAGCTGTTGATTAGCATGAGTGGAATTGAGTTCATTTGTTGAGATTTGTTGATTTGTTTCGAAACTATTACTGCTCCTAGTTTGTTGTTTGGCATATTCGTTGAAATTGATTGTGTTCAAGCATATTGTTGGATGTCCTCTGCTAGTGATTGAACTGTTGCATTGTTTGGGGTTTTCCTAGTATTGTGGTTGGCTCGATTGTGCATCAGACTGTTGCATTGGGAAGCACCAGTGGCCCTTGATTTGCTTGTTGAAATTGGTTGACCTTGATTGAATTGTTGGGTGCAATTTGCTCAGTGCTTTGAATTGCTGATTGGGTGGGGCATTTATTGTGCATTTCATTGTTCAATTGGGAGCCACCAGTTTTCTTACGTTGATTATTGACTTCGCTGGAGGTTATTAATTTGTTACTGCATTGAATTTGCTGGTTTCAATATTTGTGGGACATTCTGTCTTTTGTTGATTGAGCTGACTGTTAGTGACCATGGTGAGACCAAAATTCTCTTCTAGGTCTAGAGCCTCTAAACATCAGCTTACTCCACCCCAACCCACCATTCCGGTGAATGAACCTACTAACCAACCTTCCTCTTCAGGTGTCCGAACACGCTAGGTTAGGGGCAAGAGTGTTCATGTCGCTACACTCGCTCACTTTGGGGGGCATTTAAACTTTACTAGGCCTGCTGATCAGCAGAGATATGCTAAAGTTTGTGAGCGGCGTATCATACCCTGCAAATGTTGTGACAAAATTACCATGATGGCACTAGGTATAAGGAAAGAAGTTGAGTGGATGTTTACCGCCATCGGGTGGAGACCTTACCTTGATATCTTCTGTCCCACCTTTGTCGAACTTATTAGGGAATTTTACTCCACTTTCGAGTTCGACTTGCCTACGGGGTAAACTGTGGATACCCCAAATGTGATTCACTTCCGCCTCATGGGTCAAGAGTTCAATTTCTCCATCACTCAGTTTAATTTGACTTTTGGTTTTATTACTCGGGAGTATGCTGAGACTAGAGAATATGCCGAGAGTGCCTGTGATTACATAGAGCCCTTTTACTCCTACTACCCCGATGTTTGGAAGGAAATGTCTGTTGACGGGGACCGCTATGACCCTTCTAGATCTAGGAGTTCCTATCTTAAAGATCCCAGTACCCAGTATGTTCAGTGATTTCTGGCTTATAGTTACTCGGGTCGTAAAGATAGCTCGGGTATACTTTCCCACTCGAGTTCTTCTTCATCTGGTGTATGAAGAACAATATCAAGGTAAATTTGGGGTGTTGGTTGGCCGCACAATTCAAGACCGTTTTAACCAAGAAGAACAAACCCTTAATCCTTGGGTCGTACATCACACACTTGGCAATCCAGCTAGGGGTTCTTAATCTGCAGGACCACGACCTGCATATGGCTTTTGAAATGGAATTCTTGGATGCGAAGGCTCTTGAAAAGATGGGAGTTGCCGAGTCGGCTGATGATTATTATCGGTTTACACTTCCCGGACCCATTCGGGCTCCAGATAAGTGTCCTTCGACACGAGCAGGGTCTTCTTCAGTTCCTAGATCGGCCGAGGACACTACTGGACCCTCTTCCTCTGCGCCTCCCCCGCCGATAGACTCTGATGCTGGGTGGCGCCACTTGCAAGTTCAGGTTCACCACGTGGATAAGAGAGTGATGAACATCACCAATCAGATGGCTCAAATGTCTTAGAACTTGGCCGCATACTTCCACCATATTGACTTCACTCCATCGTTCCCGCCCATCCCATAGCCGCACTCGAGGGAAGTTTCATTGTCCTCTTTGCTTGATTTGCTCTTTTACCTCCATTGAGGACACTGTCGGATTTAGGTATGGAGGGGACAACTGTGGTACTAGTATCTTTAATTTTTAGTTTTTTTATGTTTTTCCTTTATTTTTAGTTTGTTATTTGTTCTATTTTTCATTTATTTTCTTTTTACTTTTATTAGTGATCAGCTCTTCTTCGACTACCAAGGGTTGATGATGGTTGTTGACTCTATTTTTACTATTGTCAAGTTTTAGTAATAAAAGTATATCAAGTTAATTTAGTTGAGCTCAACAACATCTCTTTGGTGAATATCGATGATTATATGATGCCTATAATTTTTGGTTAACTTTTCTAGGCATAAGGAATAATTGTTGGCATTTTTATGTGAATTGGTCCAATTATTAACTTTAGTTCTCCATGTTTGAAGAAATGGGGCTAACTGCTGCTATTTTTTGTGTTATTTCAGTTATTTTGTTGCCTGGTCGTGAATAAAAGTTGGTTGTACCCCACTAGTTATTACTGCTGAGTAATCGGGGATTTTCACTAAAAGTGTCGATTTTCGCGTCAAAAAGTAATAATTTCTATGAGTACGTGGTCGTATAACGACAAGAGCTGAGTAACCGGACTCCTTCATCTGACAAATTTTGGAGTTCGCGTCAAAAGGCTCTAATGGCTAGAGACTAAATCTATTATCACTACTGAAACAAAAAAAAAGAGAAAAATAGAAAAGCGTGATGAAAAGGTAAAGGTTGTGTCAGTATGTGATTAAAGTAAGCTTGCCGATTTATGGACTTAATGTTGAGATTTTGGTTAATAGTTGGACCATTTGTTGAGCGACCATTCTTTTTTCTTAGATTAGTTTGTTTTAAATTGGAGGAGTCCGCGGTTTAGAAGCTAACCGAGATGATGTTTCTTGGATCTTGACCATTGAGGCTTGATATGTGTTTTCATGGTGTCTTGGTAATAAGGTAGATGGAGCAATAGCCATTGTCAAATATTGGTGTTTGTTTGCTGTTCTTATGCTTGAGGATAATCATGGTCTAGGTATGGGGGGAAATGATAAGTCACAATTTTGTCATTTATTTTATAATTAATTTTTCCTATTGCCATATCAAATGTGAATTAATTGTCAAATTCTACTCACTTTTGGAAGTGTATTTATTACAGGGAGTGGAACAAAAATACCATAAAAGGTGCCAATTTGACGGTTATCAGGAGAAGAGTTTTAGCAGTAGTCAACACGGTGGAGAATAATTCAACTCTGCTTCCTTATCCCATGAGCAAATACGGCATCCAAGGGCACTTTTGGAAAATTGGGACTTTTCTTCTTTTGGTAGTTTCCGAAGAGAAAGGAGATCGAAAAAGACTGGGAATCTTCCTTTTTTCTCTAGAGAGCTGCATAGGAGAAGTAGTAGGAATTAGATAGGAAAAAGGATAGCAGACAATTTGGACTACTTTTAGTTTCTCTCTTGACTTTTTCTTTTTCATTTTTAGTAGTTTTTTCCCTTGGTATGTCAAGACAAAGGGAAAACAATTAATCATTTTCTGTAGCTTCACTTTTCTTCATTATTCGAACGAATTGAATTTTCTCAATCGAAGGCAATGTCCGTGACTGGTATTTCTGCAATTTCGCTTGGGATTTTCTCCACAGAGATGAACTAAATCACCTTTTCTAGTTAAGAAACAACGGAGGATTTGGTTCATCTAAAAATTGTGAAATCGAATTAATTTTATCTATTTCTCTTATTTATTGGTATTTGCATATTCTCTGATTGCAGTGTTTATGATTGTTTAATTAGTTGATTATCTTGGATCCGGATAATGAATTGATTTAGTAACCTATTGTCAATTGGAGCATTAAATCCGTAATTGTTTAATGGCTCTGAAATAGTGACAACTGGCATGATTGGATTTGTGTCAGGGAAATACGCGGGCTATTCTATAGTAACCCTGGTAGTGCGTTATTTAGTTAGAATAGAGCTCCTCTAATACGTAAGGCAGTTGGAGAATTAAATCTTATGGGTGTATCTAGAATTATTTCTCAACTAGAGCGGTGATTAACAGGCGTACCTTATTGACCGACACAGTAAGGAGAGGTTGACTGTCATCGTTTGCATGGCAGTTACAACCTATTTATTAGTGAACAAGTGAAATTACCTTTGCATCGATGATCAATTAGGTAAACCATTGCTGAAGTTATTTCTTGGTTAGATCTTTAGTCATCATTAATCTAATTTTAGTAAATTATCATTTAATTTTTAGTTAGCTATTTGATTTTATTTGAACTGCTTTAATTGTCATTGTTTATACAAAAACACCCGCCTTGTTACTATGGATTTCAAAAGAGACAAATATCTCCAGTCCCTGAGTAGACGACCTTACTTGTCCTTTCTATAAATCAATAATTCTTTGTGAATAAGCAATCCCATTCTGGTATATCGGATTAAGTAAACTCTTTGGAAATAGAGTGAATCAAGTAATTCATTGTACATGTAGAGTCCCTGCTCCAGTATTTAGAATTGGGTTGTGATTGCTTTAATTGGCAACAAAGTTTATTTTTATTATTGCACAGGTATCGACAACCTGTCAAAGGCTTGGATGAACAGTGCTTCTTCCGGCCACTTTCACTGTGATTTTGTGGTCTTTGAGGGTTATTGTTGCCATTATATAACTGGTTTGTGATGGCAATTTTTCTCTTCAATTTGGCTGAGATATGCTGATGTGAGAATGGAATCACGTGGCTGTCCATTTCTTTTTTCTTTTTTTTTATGGCAATGATAATATTTGCATAAACTAATCTATCCTATTTTACAGGGAGGGGAGCCTAAAAAGACTGTATAAGGGGTTAGTAGATATACAACTTAACTAGACCAAAGGGTTATTTGGCACCTACTTTGAATTTTTTTTCAATGTAGGTAGGGTTCGAACTTAACCCCTTTTGCTGATGATTGAGTCAAGCCGGGTTGTTAATTAAATCGTTTATGTAATAAAATTGTTGACTTTTCAACAAACCAACGGTTCAATCGATCAACTCGATAAACCGTCCGATTTTGTAAGGAACCAGGTTTGCATGAAATGAAAAAAGTTTGAGAAGATGCTAAAGTGATGATTTGAACCTAAGACTTCATGTATATGAATTAGTGCGGTCATCATTGAGCCAACAATGCATTTGTTGATTGTTTAGTCTTTCTTATATTATGTATTAGATTTTTATTCTTATTTTATTTCTTCAAAATAAAATTTATTTGGAATCTTTTAATAAATTTTATTGTTCCCTAAACTCTATAAATTTAAAAAATAACATATCACACAATTCATTTTAATAGGCAAATATCGTTCCTAATAACCTTTTGCACTTAAAATTCATAAATGAACTAGACAATTGCACTTAGATAAAATTTTATACTTGAAATTTGGTGGATTGCTAACTAAATTTAGGTTTTGTTTATTCTTATAAAATTAATGATTTTGTAATAAATTAGACTAATTGAGCATTTATTATGGCATAATTTATTATAATTTTAACCACATCAAAAATTATGAAACATAATATTTAAATGTATTTAGTGACCCACCGGTTAGACCACTCACCCACTGATTGAACCAGTAATCCGTTGATCCATCTCTTTTGCTGGGTTTCTCCCTAGATCGGATTTAATAACTATGGGATTAACTACTAAGTGCCATATTATAGGCTATCTGTCAAAAAGGATTGACTATCATTGAATACTACTCCCACTTCAAATCTAGGAGTAGTTGGCTACCAAGAAAACATTAAACCTCTACTTGGGTGTAGATTAAGGGATCGAATCCCTTGGGTTGCATTCTTAAAATCCAAGGATCCTGAAAAGTTTTGCCAGCAGATGCGTATGCACAGGTTTAAATTAGAATCTATCATGTCCTGAAAAAAAAAAAAAGAATGCCACTCCCACTTCCACCTTTGAATTTTCTCTCTTTCATTTTCTCATACAGCTTTTTTCCACTTCGCCTCAAAATATCACTGTTTCCGAGCAATTCTATTTTGCTTGCTTCTCCCGTCCTCTGTTTCTTCTCTTTTGGTTTCTCAAAACCTTTTAGTAATGCTGGTTAAATGCCTAATTTTTTTTAAAAAAATTCAAGCGTATTCAAATTAATAGTTTTTTGTTCTTTTATGGGATGCAGACAAGCGGTATTAAACTCTCAAGAAATTTGATACATGCTCAATGCCGGCTGTTGTTGTCAAGCATTTGGCAGTTGCAATTGGTATGTTGCCTCGTGAAAGTGAATGAGGAAGACCAATATCTCCAGTATAGTGAGAGGACTCCTGTGCTCTTATTTGCTTAGGTTAATGCCATCAAGTTGGATTTTTTTTTAACTCCTGTTCCTAGGTTTAAATTTTTTATCTCATTTCCTCTGCCTCCACCACCGCTCCTATTCTCATTAAGAAACCACCCCCGCTGAGTCTTCCTTCTCTTGCAAAAGTTTTCCCCTTTCCATCTTCTTTTCAACTCCCCCCCAAAGTTCCTAAAAATGTACTGCAAAAATATCTTGTTGTGCTACAGAACCAGAAATGGTGCAGGAATGGAAAGTTGGAATAAGCAAAAAAAGTAACTAACACACTAATTTGATTAGATTCAAACAAACACCACCATTTTTCATTGATGAACTTCAAGTTGGATACAGAAAAAGAATTGGTGGGAAAAGAGGAGAAGGGGAAAAAAGAATGTAGAAAACTTGAGGGAAAAGACAACAGAAGGGCTATTCCCTCTCTAAATTCAATAGCAAAATCTTAACCAATGATCCTAACAATTACATGATCGTATCCTTTATAGAAAACTAATCTAACTAACTCCTCCCAATAGCTAATGAGTGATCGACACATGTAAGAAGAATCTTCAAGCTCGACTGGTCCCCAGCTTCAGCAAGAACAGCATGAACCCAGCAAAAGCGTGATTCCCTGGTAGCGCCTTCACTCGTTACTCCTGCGCCTTCCCCTTTCTTGACTTCACGCCTTTCTCTCCTGCATGCTGCTAGTTGTTGACTTCATCAGACCACGTCTTCTTTTGACATCCTTCCGCTACTACCGCGTCTTCCCTTCACTACCCTTCACACCTTCTTCCTTTTTGTACTACTTAACGACTGATTTCATTACATATCTTTGGACCTCTCCCATATACACACAACAAATAGGTCTGTACTTTTTATATTAATCCTATTTCCATAATTCAGTTTTTGAAATGCTAATTGTTTTCAAAACTTTTGAGTGTTTTGGAACTTATCACCACTTTGGGCTTCATGTAGATTTGATGTATTAGTATTAGTATTATTTTGATTACACAATTGGTTACCTCAATTTATATAATATCATCCATAAACTCTTGGAAACTCAATTGTTGAATCATTGTTCTACTTTTTTTTTTATGATGGACCCAAACAAATAAACACACGTAAATCTACAGGAACAATCAAGAAAAAATGATATAGAGGCAAAGCAATTTTTTCATCTATTCATACGGCTGCGGCTATTGATGGTACAAAAAACGACATGTAAAACAAAAACAACCAATGACTCAGAGGCCACTAGTCTACTTGTGTCCCCTACGGATTTGCTCACTTATTAGTACTATTAATATGGGAGTTTATCCCATGGGACCACCCTTACATCCTAACAACAAAACCAACATTACTAACCAATAAACTAATAGCACGTGGCTAACTAATAAAATAATGTTTGGTATAATTTTTTTTCCCACAATGCTTCCCTTAAACCAAACTCCTCAATTTTGAACATGTCCAACATTTTCAAAAATTTGACAAAAATCTCCATCTTTAATGCCTTGGTGAAAATGTCAGTTATTTGCTCTTCAGTTCTGCAACAATCAAATTGAATCTCGCTTTCTTAAACCAGCTCACGTATAAAAGTGATATTTACTATCAATATACTTTTTATACCCATGGAGTACTGAATTCTTGGACAACTCAATCGCAAACTTACTATCACAATAAATTTTCATAGGATTAACTTATTTGTGTTGTAGAACACCAAGCATGAGATGCAATCATAAAGCTTGAATTGTACTATTAGCTGCTATAATATACTCCACCTCCACTGTAAACAGCAATCACTTGCTGCTTCTTCGAACTCTAGGAAAACACGCCAGAACCAATAAAAAATGCATATTCTAAAGTACTCTTCCTTTCTACTGTATCACCTGTCCAATCATTGTCTCTATAATAAAACAATTCAATTGGATCATTTTTTGAATAAAAAATGCCATCACTGTGAGTACCTCCAATATATCTCAAAATTCTCTTAGCCGCCTGCAAATGTGACTAACATGGATTTTTCATAAACTTACTAATCAAACTAACAACAGAATTGATATCTAGCCACATAGATGTGAAATATCTCAAACTCCATATCAAATTTTTAAAGTAGGTAGGATTCACATATCCACAGCACCCTTCTTGGTCAATCTCAATTTTTTTTTTTCAGCTGGCATCATAATTGGTTTCATTGTATCCATCTTGAACTTCTTCAAAATGTCATTTGCATATTTCTTTTGAGATATAAAAATCCTACTGTTAGACTAAAAAACTTCAATTTCCATGAAATATGGCATGAGTTCCATATTCGCCATCTCAAATTATTTAATCATAGTCACCCTGAAATCTGCAATCATCTTTGGATTATTTCCTGTAAAAATTAAATCATCTACATACAAGCACACAATAAAAATATTAACATTGATAGAAAATTTAATATATAAAGTGTACTCGTACGGACATCTCTGAAAATCACGAGTCAGAAAAATATAAATAAATTCTTGTATACCTCTCTCTTGGGGCTTTTTCAATCCATATAACACCCTCTTCAACCTGTACATTTTATTATCCTAAACACTTCTGACAAATCCTGCAAGCTGTTCCGCATATGCTTCTTCATTGAGTACTCCATTCAAAAAGGTTGACTTAACATCCATTTGATAAATGTTTCAATTATTTTCGGCAGTTAGATAAGTTATCATACGGACTGTGTCAAGTTTGACAATGGGTGCAAACACTTGAAAATAGTCAATCCCGGGTTTCTGCTTGTATCTCTTCACTACTAATTTCGCATTGTATCTATCAATTTCTCCACTGGATTTAAATTATGTCTTATATATCCAGTTCACTCCAATGACTTTTTTACCAGTTGGAAGAGAAGTAAACTTCCAAGTATTATTATTCTCAATTGCATAAATTTCTTCCTCCATTGCTTTCATCAAACGATCATCACGGGCTGCCTCCATACACAATTGGGTCATAATCTGCAAATAAAGCAAAATAAATAATATCTTTGCTAGAAGGAACATCATTGGTGTAATAACTTAATCTTGTAAATGAGCTGGCATCCATCACTGACACTGTGGACACCTAATTAACTCAGTCTGTGGACCCTGAGCAACTATTAATAGTTGAACATCATTATTAGCCTCCTCTTGTTGATAATTTAGAGCCGCCTCTGCTATTTTAGAATATTTAGTAAACCAATCCCAAACACCTCTTTTATCAAAGATCACATCTCTAATTACTATCACCTTCTCTGTCATAGGATTATACAACCTGTAAGTTTGAAAAACTTCATTGTACCCAATAAATACACAATTTGATACGAACTCTATACGAGATCAGGACCTAGAAGATGACTTGGTATCAACATTGAAAGATGGAGTTGAGAATGACACAAGGAACTGCTTGAGTATCGAACCAATGGTAGCTAGACGCCAAGATTTATTGCATTTCTCAATCAATAATTTTTCGATCACCTTAGGACAGCACTAAGATTCTCAAATTAGCTTTCGCAAGCCATGAAAAGAGGTTTCCCTCAATAGCACCTTTGCTAGAAAATTTCTCAATCTTCTTAATCTAAAAATAATGTTGGAGTAAGGCTTTATTTATAGCCTTTTACAAGACTTAATAATTCCAACCAAACTTGGAAAAGATAACTACTTGCCTAAACCTTAACTCGACTAAAATAAGAAACTAACTAACTCTAATTGGCTCAATAATGGTGCACATGACCTTTAGCCATTTATTCCACCAAACTAACAATAGGAAATAGAAAATAACTTAAACTATAAAATTTAATAAAATTGAAAAATGAAATCTACCATGAAACCATGGGACGGTTTTCTCATGATTATTAATTGGTTTGGTCCCATGGATTGTAATTCGTCCACTGGTTTACAATTCAGTTTGCACTTTGGTACTTTTAGATTTGATGGGCCGAACATGAGCTCACATTCCCATCATTCCCCTCCTCTTGAAAAAGATTTGTCCTGAAATCATGGAAGGGGTGATTGAAAAAAAGAGCAAGTGAGTGATGAATCCCAGACTTAACATCACCACAATGGTTCTCTTAGAATAAAGGATGTCACAAACCACACATTACTACTCACATGTCACTTGGACAACTTATAGATGCGAACACAGCATGGATATGTTGCTTGAGCAAGAACTCTCCAATAACCTCGGACCACTCGCAAATAAGTGATGCAGCAAAGACCTTTATAACTTCGAACTTCGTTAGCAAAATATTCAGCAAAAGGATCACCCGTGGCAGCTAATTCGAACTCCAACAAGACGATGAAATTGTGGTTTGCCAATGATTCAAATGGCAGCAAATGAAAGTCCCCAAATCCTACAAAATAAGTAAGACCCATTGAGCTACCAGGACATACAGAAAATAAGTTAAACAACTTAAAAATCATGACTGTAATTTCACAATCAGATTTGAAGAATTGAGTAAACAAGGAGTTAACGTCCCTTAATTAATGGCACTTGTGCACACTAGGAGCTTGTACTGGCCATCTGTTGAATGTAACTCCATGAAAGTCCGTAACATCTTCAAGTGACTTCGCCACAGCACATAACAAAAGAAGCTTTTCTTTACCTTGCACCACCTGCAAAAATCGATTAACACTAAACAAGACGAAGTTAGTATCATGGGAAGAAGATAATCCATCCCTACACAAAAGATCAAGTTGAAAGAGGTTAGTGTCAAAAACTTGCTCCTCGCTCCCAACTCTCACTAACAAAGTTGATTTTTCCTTTTTCTCTTACTTCTTTTGTTCACTTTCTTTCTCACCTCTTGTTTAAGCCTTACTTGATCCCCTCAGACCTGGCTAGGAGTGAGTGGCACAAGTGTCACCTTTCTACCACCATGTACGAAGGAGTACTTATTCGTGTAACCATCATATCTAACATGCCTATCGTACTGCCAAGGCCTCCCAAGTAGCAGATGGCTAGCTTGCATTGGTACTATATCACATAAGATCTCATCCTCATAGCAACCAATGCGAAATGACATGAGTACTTGGCGATACACTCGTACATCTCCCTCATCGTTCAACCATTGGAAATGATATGGCTTTGGATGTGAAGTAGCTGGAAGACCCAACTTTTGAACCATGAGTAAGCTTGCCACATTGGTGCAACTTCTTGGATCAACTATCACACTGCACACCTTATCCTTCACGTGGCAACGAGTATACAAGATGTTGCTACGTTGATCCTTATCCTCCCTCATTTGAGTGGTTAATGCCTTCAATGTCACCAACCCTACTACTTCATTAGGAGGTAATATTTCCTCTCTAGAATCATCATCTTCCACAAGTAGGGGCATTCGTTCATACTCTTTCACGTCATTAGTAACCATTTCTCTGCTAGACAGTATGATCATAGTCCATTGATTAGGGCATTGGGATGCAATATGCCTGAACCCTTGACACCTAAAACATTTGGCATCCCGGTTGTGCGACCTTGACATATCCTGGGCAGCCTTAGAATTGACTTGGGAGCCAAATTTTGGAATGGAGCCCTTGGCCTTGATGGCTTGGAAGAAGACATGGCTCTTTCCTCCTTGTTAAGCTGCTGATTCTTCCAATTTTCAGCTTGAGAGTGAGCATTGGAATGTGTACTACCTCTCCTCTTGAAGCGCTGTTCCACTTTGATAGCTTTGTCCACCAACTCTTGCAAGGCTAGATAGTTTTGAAGTTCCACAACTTTGGCAATTTCAACTTTTAAGCCATTAAGAAAATGTGCCATTGTTGCCTCCTCATCTTCATGCACATCAGCGCTAAGCATTGCCATCTCCATCTCCTTGAAGTAATCTTCAACGACCACAAAGACTTGCAACACTTAGTATGCACACTCCATGAAAACTTGCAAGCCTTCCAATAGACGTAGGCAATGAACAAAACAAAGAAAATGTGACCACGCCTTGCTCAACCTACACAAAGGAAGGAACACTAAACAATGCAAACGTTAGTCTGTTAGGAATCAAATCTTCTTCACATCCTCGGCTTTTGCAGACATGGCCAATGTCCTTTCTTTTCTTTGTACTATGGCCGAATTACTTTTGCCTTTTTTCACTCTATTTTCCTCAGCCCTTTGCTCATTCTTTTGTTTACAATCAGCCCTATCTAGTTCCCTGGCACACTTCTCTTGTAGAAGGTGTTGATATGTCTCCCATATTGTCCCTCATTAATTGATTCAACTCTAGGTTTAGACCTCGAAAAGATCAAATGATCCATCTCCACCTTTCTTGAATAGGCGGACTTTGATGTGTCACGTTGATCAATGGGACGAGACAACCTTGTTTTCTTTGAGGAAGACGGCATGGAACCCCTCCTCTTGACAACCATGTTCATCACTTGATCAAGTTGTCTTTGAAGTGGCTCGAAAGCATCATGCATTATTTGCTGCATTTCACTTATCAAGGCCTCATTATTGAGCTTGGCAAAGCATGATGATTCTTCCTCATTGGACATGTTGTTATACCTGCAAAAATATTAGTGCTAACAAATATATGTAGACCTCACTATCACTCCCATAGTGTTTACACTCCCGCTCGTGTTTAACTCAATCACTCAAAGGATCTCTCCAACTCAGCTTCCACAGCTTGTTACTCACTTAACTTGAAGAAATTAGTAACTTCCTCAAGGTGATGTTGACTTATTAAATTTGATTCACACTTGTGGTAATGTTGGTTCGACTTGGCTAGAAGGATTCAATGGCACAACCAGAAATTTAATGCCACTAAAAGCTCAACTTAAAGGACTCAAAACTACTGGAAAAATACTACAATATATTCTGGAAAAACATGGAAAAGAATGGGATTTGACTGATAAGAATACAAGCTAAAACATTTTGAAAGCTAGGTAAGATTGGGAACAAGAAGAAGTAGATGCAATCCTACCCGACAAGAATTTATGTTGCGCGGCTAGAATTTAATAACCAGGGCTGGAATTTGGAAATTAAGGCTGGAAATATTTCATTTCCCACCTAGACAAGAAGTTGGTTTCCCCAGTTGATTGATTTCCCAAAGAGTTTTGGGCAAGGCGGCCACTTTGGAAACAAATGATAAGGAATCCAATTCGAATTAGGAAACAAAGAGCTACTGGATTCCTTTTCTTTTATGCAGCTGTGTACTCCCCTTTAATTGGCAACCAAAATTTGGAAATTTTTTAGGATGTTTTCAACTGAATTTCATTGCCGCAATTCTTTTTTAAGCAACAAGAAACTAGCAACGATGCAAGGAAAATTTTGGCGACTAGGGTTCCGTCAAGTAACCCGATTAGGGGTTGGCTTTCTTTGATGAATTTCAATCAAGAACCCAAGAAACCCAGCAAGATATTCAAGATTTTTCAGAAAATTTTTTTTTTAATCAAGAATTTCAACGGTCAAGAAGGTTCAACAGTTTCTTCAAGAAACACACGGACAACTATGAATTTTCAGGTTTTCTTTCAAGAACCAGTTTATGGCTCCAAGAACTTCATGATTGCTGTTTTATCAATCACGAAACTCAAGAAATCCAAGAACTTGATTCAACAATTCAAGAAACAATGCAAATCAGATTCGGACAGCCTACACAATTCAAGAAAACAAAACTCCAAGAACCCTAAAGACACTTCGGATGTACAACTAGTTTTTTTTTTTTGACTCAAAACACCAACGAAACAATGAACAAGAGAGAGATTGACAACTAAAACAATAGAAATTTACAAGTGAACAGTGATTTTGGGATGAACAGTATTGCTACAATAGCGATGAACAATGCTGCTACAGTACTCCCGTGAACAGTTTCCTCTTTTTTTTTTGGAACACGAACAACAAGAAACACACGGATAAAACCTTAAACACGACAACAAAATAGAAAACAAGAGATATATGTGATACCTCTTCAACAAGTTCTGATACCAACTAATACAAACTCTATACAAGACCAAGACTTAGAAGATGACTTGGTATCAACGTTGGAAGATAGAGTTGAGAACGACACAAGGAACTGCTTGAGTATCGAACCAGCGGTAGCTAGATGCCACGATTGAGTGCGTTCTCAATCTATAAGTCTTCAATCATCTTAGGACAGCACTAAGTTTCTCAAGTTAGCTTTCGAAAGTCATGAAAAGAGGTTTCTCTCAACAGCAGTTTTGCTGGAAAATTTCTCAATCTTCTTAATCTGAAAATAATGTTGGACTAAGGCTTTATTTATAGCCTTTTACAAGGCTTAATAATTCCAACCAAACTAGGAAATGGTAACTACTTGCCTAAACCCTAACTCGACTAGAATAGGAAACTAGCTAACTCTAATTGGCTCAATAATTGCCACATGACCTTTAGCCATTTATTGTACCAAACTAACAATAGGAAATAGAAAATAACTTAAACTATAAAATTTAACAAAATTGAAAAATGAAATCTACCATGAAATCATGGGACGGTTTCCTCATGATTATTATCCGGTTTGGTCCCATGGATTGTAATCTGTCTACTGGTTTACACTTCAACTTGCACTTCGACACTTTTAGATTTGATGGTTCGAACATGAACTCGCATTTACATCACACTTCTCCCTCTTTTCATCAAGTTTCTTCCTTAATTGGTCAGAAATATGAGAATAGGCAATACACCTAAAAACTCTAAGATGGCCAACAAATGATCTCCTACTACTTCAAACTTTTCAAAAGTTTTTTCGAGAATACTTCTAGTAGGACACCTGTTCAACAAATAAATTGCACAAGAAACTGCCTCTATCCAAAAAGACTTTGACATATTTTACAACTTTAACATACACCTCATCGTATCCATAATTGTCCTAGTCTTCCTCTCTGTCAGTCCATTTTGTTGTGGAGTGTACCTAGTAATCAACTGATGCTGTGTTCCAATTTTTTCAAGAAAAGTATCATAAACGAAATATTCCTGACCCCTATCTATTCTCAAGATTTTAATATGATAGCTACTTTGCCTCTCAACAAAAGTTTTAAAATTTTTAAAAGTGTCACTGGCATTAGATTTCTGCTTCAAAAAATGCATTCCGACTTTTCCATTAAAGTTATCAATAAAAGTAATAAAATACCTGCAACCACCATTAGAAGGGACCTCCACAATGCACAAGTCTGAATGAATAATTTTCAATGGTCTTTTTGTCCTCCATGATTTTCTAGTTTGAAAAGCATCCTTGTGTTGTTTTTCCAAAATGCACAAATCACAGACTCTATCAGAATTTGTATACTAGGCAACTCACCAACCATTCTTCTATTGGCCAAAAATCTCAAACTGTCAAAATTGAAATGACCAAATCACATATGCCACAACCAATTACTATCACCCATCACTATACTCAAACAGAAAAAAATTGAAAATACTCAAATTCAGTGGAAGTAAGTGATTTGAAATCATTGATACATTGGCAATCATTCTAATATTTTTACCAAAAATAGTACAAGTTGTGTGTGAGAGTCCGAAATTAATCATGCAACTTATGTTTTATCTAGAATTGAATGTGTTACGATTGCTTGTTATTATTTAATTTATGTGTTTATTTGTTTCTAGTGTTTAAACAACTTGAATATACCCTAACTAAGTGTAGGATCAACCCTTATAAAAATTAACACTAATTAGAATAAGAATTTAATACACAACATAATAACATAAAAGTGTGGGGTGATTGCTAGATTAGTTATTGACTTATGCATGATTGACAAGTGGTAAAAAGGGGAGTGCCAAGTGCAGGTTGTCTTGCATAACCAACAACACTTTTGACCAGAATTTTTTTTTCTCTTGTCATCCTCCATTCCAGCCGAGAGCACTTGAGAGAGAGTTGAGAGAATTATTTCCTTGTCTTGCTTCATTTCCAGTGGAGAGAACTTGAGGGAGAGCTGAGAAAATCTCTTGTTTGCCTCCACTCTAGCCGTGAGAAACTTGAGAGAGAGAGAGAGAGAGAGCTGAAAGAAAATGTGAGTCTTGTCTCCATTTCCAGCTTGTTTGAACCGAGGAGAGATCAGCAAGGTGAGCTAGCTTCCAGTTTGTTTGGTAGTAGAAAATAAGGTAACATGGCTAGAAACTTTGACCATTCTATATACCACAGAAAGATTTGATTGCATGCATGATTTGAAGATGAAAATAGGTAGAAACAAGCAGTAGATCTTGCTGGAAATTTTAGTTTTTAAGCATGTGATGGATGGTTTTGCCCCACAGCTTTTAATTCAAATTTTTGGGGGAACTTTTACTAGAAATGTATGAAATATGTCTTATTTCTTGCTTTGTGTGATATATATAGTATGTTTAGCTATGAACCTAGTGGAAAGTTGATAACTTGGCTGGGAAAAATTTAAAGGAACTTACTAGAAATTGTTTTAACTGGCCGAGTGAGGGCGAGTGGACTTTTTCAGTTTTCTCCATGAACTTTTGGCTGCAAAATTTCAGATTTTGTCCTATATACCTTATAACTCATTAATCTTCACATGCATGTTGGGTTTGAGTAAAGAAAATAAAAGTTTCGTTGAAGGAAAAGTTCATTTGATAAATTGTTTCTTCCTGGAAATTTTCCAGCTTGAACCGATATAGTAAAGGCTGTTTCCTTTCAGTTTTTGGTTCATTTTGTTGCAAGTTTGCTAGAAAATCATTTAACCCTTTTTAATAGATGAATCTTGATGGAAATATGGCATGCATGAGAGTTTTTGTTGCTGAAATTTCAGGAGGGAGCTGAGAGAGTGAGCTGAGAAATTTCAGCTCTTATTTGCAACTTTGGTTGAGTTTTGCTAAAAAATGCTTGAATAATACCTCACTTTATGTTATAAGCATATTATTGTGTGACTTATGGTTGAAAGTGAGTAAAACGGGTGCTGTTTGATGACAAAAGTGAGGAAAGACTTGCTGAAAATTTTCTTACCTGAACCGTGGGCTATGAGCTGTAATTTCCAGCTTGTAGCTTCTATTTTATTGAAGTTTTTCAAAGAGATTCATGCCTTAAAGTCACTTTATGATATATTGCATGATTTATGCTTGAATCATGAAACAAAAGTTGAGTTTTGGGTTAGAAATCTCCTTGCATGTAACCTGTTTTGGAGGAAACTTCCAGGCTTGAACCATGGCTAAACTTCATCCCATAATTCGAAAAATTGTTGCTATTTTACTATACATTCATGTGAGATACTTTGTTAAAAGTTATTGTCAAATTTTGGAGTGCTAAATCCCAAAAGTTATAAGGGAATTGGAGTGGTAAGAGTTTCTGCTTGGAGCCCGAGAGTCACCATAATCACCATTTTCTTTCCAGATTTAACACTAAAATATTGGTTGCAAACTTGCACATATTGGTTTATTGAACTCTTAATGTTCTAATCAGGAGAAAATTTGAAGTAATCTTGATGACAAAATTCTGTCAAAAGAAACCGAGAGTGAGGACAAGCTTTCCGACCTTATTTTCAAGAATTTGGTTGCAAAAACTCTATACCTTTTAACCTCCATGTTTGATAACCCTTTTAGAACTAGAGTTTATGTGTTATTTCACTTATTTTGACTATGATAATTTAGTAGTTTTGAAAAAAAGTTGGTTTTGTCGAAAGGTCGAGTAATTGTAGCTTGGACATGTCTCAGAAGTTAGTGGTGAGCTAGAAGAAAACCTTGAAACCAAGGCATGACTGTCCACTTGATTTTGTGAGTGTTCCTTGTATGTATTCATGATTAAATATTAAAGTATGGTTGTGGCCTGTTGCTTGGTGAACTGATGGATTGCTAAGTGTAATTGTTTGAGTTTTCAACTTAAATTGCTATTATTATTCACTGATTAAAGGCGAGTATATACTTTATCGCACTCGACCTATTTACTTTTGGAACCATTAATTGTTTAACTACTACTGTTAACTGTGCATAACCATTTTGGGCCCAAACCCCAATGACAGTCGGCCTATTCGAGCCAGAAACGGGTTTGGTCGAGTAGGCCGATGGTCCTTGGGTATCGTTTATTGGTATACTCAAGTATGACCTACTGAAATGATCACCGAACATTGGAAGAAAGAAGAATGTTGGTTATTGTTTAATTGGCAAAATGACATTGAATCACTAAACAGGAGAATGTGCTACATCTAGAAATGGACGGGAGACAACTCTACAACCTGTATCAGTACCATATCCGTTCACATTGAACGTATTTCTTGTTTTAGATTGCTAATTAATATATATATATATCATGCTTCGTGATTGATTTGTGACTGCTATGATTATTTTGCGATGGATGGGTTCACTTGGAACCTCATTGGGCATCAAGTCAACCCTTCTAGTTGTTTTCCTTATAAGAGTAGAAGAGGGGTGGGTAAGAAGCCAGTAGTATAAAGTATATTATTTATCTTATTCATTTTTTCTTGATAATAGATAGTTGGATATATATTTTTAATATATATAAAAAGCACAAAGCGAATGTTATTAATGAGCTAGTTGGAAATAGTCCAGCAATTTGTTTGATAAAGTCAAGGGGGATTCAATAGAGATTCAGTTAGGCTGGTAGATTTAGCATAGGTTCCATTCAACATTAAAGTCGAATTAGTCCTACAAATTGTACATTAATGACAAATGAATTAAAGAGAAGGTATATGTGTAGATTACTCATGACTTTCAACTTAAACCTACCACGTCACAGACTTGGGGTTAGTACTATTGTATCATTTTGTTATATTCAAATTGGATCGGTAATCAATTTCTAGGTTTCATCGTAAACCTAATTAATTACTTTCAATTACGTAAATTAATAGTTCAAATCGCACTCAGAAATTATGGTGTTTTCCATTTTTATATTTGTCAAAGAAATTTGATGTATTACATAACAAATTATTTTCTAAAGTTCTTTTTTTTAAGTTAGTGTACACAAACAAAATCAACTTATTTAATGTACACTGAATCACATAATAAGAAATAAAAGATACGACGTGAGAGCTTACAACTGTACCAGCCCCATCAGTTTGCTCTGCGTCAATAAAAATGACAATCACATTATGAGCTAGTTGACCTTTGTTTCCTATGCAATAATGTCGACATGCACTTTACATTGATCTATATTCATTTAGCAATCCCTCCGAAATTAACAATGTTCCATTCTGATTTAGCCGTACATTACTTCCTTCTTTTCTTCTTTGAATTATTTTTGAATCATGGCCTCATCATGTCTTCACTTTTCATATTCAATTGAATAAATAATGACCGAACACCAAAATGCATTCATAGTTTCATCCTGCTGCATAGAAATTTGCATACCTAGTCCTGCTCAACCTCTATATATAATAACGACAAAAACATTCTTTATTGTTCTGGTGGATCCTGAACCGAACTAAGTGCAAAAGCAAGCTTAAGAATCTCTTTCAGCTTTTGACTATTGGATGGTCCATTTTTGTTTTTTATTCACTTGTCCTTTCCATACTTGAGTAGGTATGATTTAACTTCTGCCTTATATAAAGGAGACAAGCTCTTCAACAGTTTCTCAAGTTTCTTGATTCTCCTGATCCTTAATATTTCGTTCAAGAATGAAGAAACTTGTTCGATTTAATTCTCTTCTCAATGCAGAAAAGATTCTGATGTTACTTTTTCTTCTAGCTTTTCCATCTCTAGTTTTAGGAGACTGCACCTGCGATGCAGAAGAAGAAGATAAAAACAGGAGTTTAGCCCTCAAGTACAGGTTCGGAGCCATAGCTGCAATCTTCCTGGCCAGTTTAGTGGGCGTCTGTCTTCCTGTATTAGGCAAGAAAATTCCATCATTAAGCCCTGAAAACAATTTCTTCTTCATTATCAAAGCATTTGCCGCCGGCGTAATTTTGGCAACAGGGTTCATTCATGTTCTCCCGGATGCTTTCGAGAGCTTGACTTCCCCATGTCTTCCTCAAAACCCTTGGGGCAAGTTTCCTTTCACGGGCTTTGTAGCAATGCTTGCAGCCATTGGTGCTCTTATGGTTGACGTACATGCAACCTCACATTATAGAAACAAATCTGGAAATGGCAAGGGTATTGAAGCTGTAGAAGGTGATGGGGAGAATCAATTCTCTGGGCTTCCCCTTCATACAGATGCTACTCATGGCCATGCTCATGCCTCTGTATCTGTGGAAGGGGGATCCATTCCTAATCAACTTCGTTATCGTGTTATATCACAGGTAAAAGCACATATAGGTGTTTTTAGTTCATACTTAATTTAATCCAGGATCCTATAAGTGTTCAATGCCAAGTTTTGGATTAGAGAAGTCATGATTATAGCTAAGATGATGCATCGCTTTTCTTTGTATGATGAAGTATTAATCTCCTTAATCATGACAATGAATGAAAGTAGTTTGGGTACACTATGAGAAGTTATGATCACGGTCGGCATGAATTATTGGTCATGAAAAATTGCAAACTTTTTTAACACAATTTTGCTATAATTTATTTGTTGTGCATAGGCTATTGTGCAGTTGCACACATTTAGAGTTGCAAGCATAGTTATTAAACCCTATCCGATAAGGAACACGACAGAGGGACTGGGTCAATGGGTTATTGGATCAACCGGTGAGTATTAATTTAATATTTATAAATATAAAATAGTAATTTTAAAATACATAAAATATATAATAAAGTGATTTTAGATACGAATTTTATACTTAGAAAGATATATAATAAATATATGGATATTAATAGAAGATTTAACTTCATTTTATCACACTTTTAAATAAATAAATAATATAGTCAAGTACAAAACAAAATTTATATTGCTTGTTTTAAAAAATATAGCATTATTTTTTCATTATTTTATTTTTTGTTTAAAATCAAAGTAATTTTCTATAATCAATTATTGTCAATTTAAAAGTTAAAAGGACTAATTGTATAATAAAAAAATAAACAAGTTTACTAAAAAAATAGTGAGTTATTAAATAAAAATTGAGCAAGTAGTAAAGTCTTATACATTATTTAAATGAAGATCCAATGTACAAAACTTATTAAAAGCATATATACATTTTGTTTCAATAACAAAGACCCACAATTATATATATATATATATATATATATATATATATATATATAAAGGTAAATTGGGCTAATTGACAAATCTGATGAGTTTTCAATTGAACCACTAGGTCAACCAGGTTTGTCCAAGTTTGACCAGCTCAATTTCTTGTCCAATCAAATTAGAGATCTGACCCGATCTGATGCTCTAATCACTAGGCCAACCGGTTCAACCGCAAGCAGGGTCGGGTTTAATAATTATTGTTGCAAGACTATATAAGAAAATAGAATCGAATGAGATGCATGATTTTTTTTTTGTCCAAAAAAAAAAAGAGATGCATAATGCCTAAACAGTGTTTTGAAAACCGGACCGGACCGGCCGGTTCGACCGGTTGGACCGTGAACCGGCTATAGCTCCGGTCCGGTTCTATGCTATAGTTGACCAGGTTAGAAAATCGGTCAAAAATCGGTTAAACCGTGGAAACCGCCGGACCGGATTGAATCAGCGGTTTTCGGTTTTCGAGATTTTCCTCTTTTTTTTTTTTTTTTTTTTTTTTACGTTTTGTAAAATGCCGCCGGACCGGATTGAATCAGCGGTTTTCGGTTTTCGAGATTTTCCTCTTTTTTTTTTTTTTTTTTTTTTTTTACGTTTTGTAAAATGCAACTATCAAGATTCAAACTCAAGACCTTTGTAATAAAAGACCAATGTAGTAACCATTGCACCATCACATCTTATTAGTTTTGTTTTGATAACTTATTTATATAAAACAAAAACTCATATTTCTTTTTTTCATTTTTTTTACAAAATCTAATCATCTCATGGCTCTTTCTTTTTAATCTTCAACACACACACACACACACACACTCTCTCTCTCTCTCTCTCTCTCTCCTCTTTTTTTTGTTACTCTCTTTTTAATCAAACCACTTTATTTTTAATTTATTGATGTTTTCTTCCATCTTTTAATTTTATTTTTGTCCATTAAATTGAAAAAGGTTAAAAAAGAATTATTTTTCTTTAACCCAAATTATTGAATGCCACAACCACTCACTTTTATCTCATTTTTTATTTCTTATCAAGTTTGCATTTCTATTTTCGATTCTCTTGACTTCTTTCGAACTCCAAAATTCCTTTTTTAAATTGCAATCTCTAAATCCCAAAACGTAAATTAAAATTTTAGTTCACAAAATCTAAATTCTCATAGACATGAATTGTATAATTTTAAAATATTATGATATTTTTGGGTTAGATCTAAGATTTTTTTGGTAGATATAATTGAAATTGAAATGAAATTTATTTGTTTTAACTTATAATTTAAAATTTTTATTTTTAAAAAATCAAGTTATTCAAAAATAGTAAACTTTTCATCATATAATGTATTAAATTAGTCCATTACATGTCTTATTTTATGCATAAATATTTATATAAATTATTTTTTTTAAATTCATTGAACCGAGGTTGAACCGGTCCGACCGGTTGAACTTCGACCCTTTCACGTCACCGGTTCAATTAACGGTCCGGTTTTTAAAACATTGGCCTAAACTGCTCCTCAACCCCTTTACATTTCCATATGCTTAATTGGATACTAATATTGTTCTCACAATTATTCGAATTTTTTTTTTGGATTGATTTTCCTGCAGGTTTTGGAACTGGGAATCATAGTTCACTCCGTAATTATTGGAATTGCTTTAGGTGCATCTGATAATCCAAAAATAATAAGGCCTCTTTTGGCAGCTTTGACCTTTCATCAATTTTTCGAAGGTATTGGACTTGGCGGATGCATTGCACAGGTAATAATCAAACCTCTTTATTTCTTTGTTTTCTTATTTTCTTATTTTTTTTCAAGCATCATAGCCCAATCTTGATTATTTGAGATTTTGGAGGCTATAAAACTGAAGTTTGAAAACATTTATTTAATATGGACTGATTTAAAAAGTCCCACATGGGGAAATATGCAAGATAACTAAATTAGGTGGCAATTATTTTGGCCATGTTTGATAATTCAATTCAGTATTTAAACTTAATGAATTTAGATCTAAATATATTCAGACGTGTTTGATAATCAAAACTAGAACATCTGAATTCATTAAGTGGCACTGAATTTTCTAAGTAAAATTTACTTCAAAAATTAAGTGATAAACTATTTACTTATCAGTTAATGTGATATACACTAAAATGTATCAAATTTAGTACTTAATAATTCACTAACTTAATTGACTCAGATTTCAAATTTAGTTTTATCAAACGCACCTTTTGATCACTTCCTCTCTGTCCATTGTCTTCTTTGACTTTTTCTTTTTGTCACCGAACTAGTCCTTAACAAAAATTTTTCATCATTAATTTATTAAATTGGAAAAGAAAGTTATTCAGCATCACGAACAGCTTCGGTTTTTTTTTCATTTTCACCCATTTACAAAATTGACTAAATCAACAACCAAAAAGAAAATTCAATGAGGGGAATCATGAGCACGACCAAATGCTGGTGCAATTGTCGTTACTTTGTCTTATTTTAATTGCTTGATTACTATGCATTATTCAAAATTAGTTTACTGTTTGGTTCTATTCATTATTCAGGACAAACAATAAAAATAAAAAAAAGGCGCGGTTTGTATTGTTTGTGATCTAGTTTTCGTTGTTTTGAAAGTGTTTATAATCTAGTATGCAAGAATATATTTTATGCTGGACTCATCATGCTCTTTGCTAGCATATCATGAAAGCCTATTATGCCTGCGAATGCAATGTAAAACTTCACGAGGATTGAGGCCTACCGTGGAGAGTCCTAAAGTTTATTAAAATAGGATTCTCGTGATTGCATTTATCATTTTCTTTCATCTTTTTTGTGATTATGTTGATTGTGTTTGTATGTTTTCTTGATTCTAAAAAAACATAGAATTTAGGTTGACCAAGTATTTTTGGACTTGTGGAAAATAATAACTTGTTCTCATGTAATCTTGTTCATCCATAGGCAAAATTCAAAGCACAAGCAACTACAATTATGGCTCTTTTCTTCTCGCTTACAACACCATTCGGCATCGCAATTGGGATTGGAATATCCAATGTTTATAATGAAAACAGCCCAAATGCTCTCATTGTGCAAGGAATTTTTGATGCAGCATCATCTGGGATCCTGGTTTACATGGCATTAGTGGACCTTCTCTCGGCTGATTTTATGAATCCAAAGATGCAAAGCAATGCAAGGCTCCTACAAGGGGCAAATATTTCCCTACTTTTTGGTGCTGGTTGCATGTCTCTCTTGGCCAAGTGGGCTTGAAGTTACTTTTGTGTACAATTTTGTATCCTCATATATGTGGGATGTGCTTTTTGGTTTCACAAACTTTTCCTTCTTTTCTTCAATCTTTATGTTATGAAAAATTGGGTGTGAGATTATTCTGAATTGTCATCTGTCTCTCAAAAAATGGATTGGACTAGCCAGTTCAACCAGTCAAACCATGAATTGGTCATAATTTCAGTATGATTCTATATTTAAATCAAGGAACCAAATGAACCGTTCGAAAACCGGTCAAATCAGGTAAAAATTCGGCCTTTGAATAGGTTTTTCACTAAATATTTCTTTTCTTTTTTTATATATTATATTTATCCAACTAATTTAATATTAAAATAATTAAAAAAATTGGATTGGGATTGAATTGATTGAACCATAAGCTGAAAGCTCATTGGTTCATTTAGGAGTCCGGATTTTAAAACATTGATTGTCATAGATATGGCTCCTTATTATTGCTAATAATTTAACAAATTGACGTCCTTGGATGAAGTAATAGGTTATATGTATTTTGTCCTATTGTTACTTATACTGGACAAAGGATGAATTTAAAATTATCCATTGTTAATTACACTCTCAAAAAAGATATAGACACTAAATTTTTGCTCATTTAAATATAATTTCACTTTTATTTTAATTTTTAGTGAAATTATATTTTCTTGCATTTCGTTCTAACATGGTTTGTCTTATTTTTGTAGGTTTTGAATAAAGAAAAGCAAGAATAATACAAGAAAAGAAAAGAACAAAATAGAAGAGAAAATTTATGAAAAGCAAAACCCAATTCCAATAAACCAAAAAGCCCAACCCAAAAATTCAAAACAAAAGAAAACAAAACCCAAGATAAAGCACCAAACGAGAAGAAACAAAAGCCCAAGCAAAATTCAAGAGAAAGAAAAGAAGTTGCTCTTAAGCATGCATGCTCACCAGGCGCACGATGTTCTTCTTCTTCACCGGTATAATAGTTGTACTGGATTGGTAATTATTATTTTGGTTCAAAATTTTTTTTATCTTTTCTTCCAAGTTACATTCATAGTACAGGACAACTCAATACCTTTGTCCTTATTCAATACTCATTTCATCAAATGATTAAAGATGAACACATCATCACATTTTCAAACCTTTCACGATGGCCTTTGATTTTAAGGTTCCTTTACTTGAACTAAAGGTCAGAAATGCATGAGCTTAAGGAATGCTAGGGTTTTTTCAAGAGAGATCTCATTAGGAAAAGTGACACAAGGGAAAAAGAGGGAGAAAAAGTGAAGAAATAAGAAAAAGGAGAAGGAAATTTATTTCCAAAAAAGAAATGAAATGATAAGGCCAATGAACTAGCCCTATTCAATCTTAGTTTTCTCTCAATCCTTTAATTCTTTTTCAGTGATTTTTTTTCCTCACCTTCTTGAGGCATCAAGAGCATTTTCTATTTTTAAAGTTTTTGACCAAAGCCACTGTAGGGGCCTCTAAATCGCGATCAAAATCAACAACATTCCAGATCTTGAAAGTTCAAAAAGATTCATTCCTGAGGAAAAGATCCTCATGCCTTCTCATCTCAACCGGCTTTTGCAAGCTAGGATGACCCTAAACACTCAAAAGAGCCATAGGTAACTTTCTTGAATCAACTCATTCCAACTTTTATGTCATGTTGCGTTAGTTTTTGGCATTTTTCTTCTATTTTTGTCTAAAACTGGTGATTCCTTCACTGTGATGTTTTGGCTTTGAATCTTGTATGTTTTTCCCTCTTTTTGATTAGGGAAAATGTTTGAAATTTTTTTTTTTTTACATTTTGTTGGGTTTGAAATAAGAAAGATGGGTTTAAAGATGAGTCATGCAATCTTGAAGTTTTGGTTTCATTTGTGCTTCTATAGCGATGCTAGGTGGATTTTGATATTTTGGTCATGTTTCTAATGTTGTGTAGATCATTTTTATGTAAAAAAAAAAAAAAAAGTATGTTAAAAGTTGCTGGAATATGATTATGACGAAATCCTAGCCATAGTAGCTGAAAAATCTCTGGATACCAATTACTTGGGATGGTAGATCCAGTTATCTCTTAACTTGATCTCTGGGTGTGATGAAATGGGTTGACCCCGATTTGTATTAAGCTTGTTCTTTGGGTCATGACATGGACTAAATGGATATTTGTAACTTGGGTTTGCTTATGGTCTTTACATACTTTTGTTCAGGAGTTGACTCATTGATTGAAACTTAGATTTTAGTAGCTTGTAGACAGTAATTTGTTGGGGATAAATTTGGGTTATTTTAATTATGGGTTGAGCTTGCTGATTTATTTCACCAGGGCTTACATGAATTCTGTTAGAGCTGCTTAGACATTTTGGTTTGGACCAGAAGACTTAGTGCCTGTTCGATAACATAAAAAAGTGCTGAAACTGAATCCATTCAGACATTCAGATGTTGTGGGTGTTTGATAAATAAAAATTCACCTGCTGAACTTATTAAGTGGTGCTGAATTTATATGTATTTTTTTCAGCACAAGAATCGTAGCTGAATGCTTAATTTGATAAGAATCAAGAGATTTACTTCAACTACTCTATCTTATCTACCAAATATATCTATGTTTGTTAATTACATTCAAAATCCTTATCTAATTAAACAACCTAATATTCCCTATTCAAAATCTTTATCTAATTAAATAAAACAACCTGATATTCTCTATTCAAAAATTTTTTTTAACAATAGTATTTTTTTGCAATAATTTTCATCCACAAACATTTATATTTTGATATATATTTTTTTGTGCAAATAAATATTATTTATGTGATGCAGCTTATCCACACACACGTAGCTTTATGACACCATATCGAAATATAAGATATTGGTTGTCTAATTTTCGAAATGCTTCTCGTCCAAGATCAAAATGAGAACGCTTTAACCAAGCACATGTAATATTGAGAAATGTAATTGAACGTGCTTTTAGAGTATTAAAAGCTCGCTTTCCCATTCTCAAAACGATGAAACCATACCCTTTTCTCACACAAAGAAACATTGTCATTGTATGCATTGCTCTTCACAATCATTGTCATTTTCATACCTAACAATTTTAAGTTAATTAAATCATAGGTTCTATTTTCTTTTTGGATTAAAAGATAGAAGGACAAAATTGTACAATTTAGATTATTAAACATTAAGTTATGAATATTTATCAAACAGTATAAATAGATTCAGTATTAAGATTCAGATATTCATATATCTCTTTTCAGTGCTTAAAATTCAGCAAATTAATTATTTCAGTATTCAGAATTCAGAATTTAGAATTCAGAATTCAGATTCAGTGTTATCAAACGGAGCCTTAGTCCAAATGTTCAGATTTGTTTAAGCTACAAGTTGGGTTAGGAAGACTTGGGCCAAGCTTATTTTTTATTTTCATCATGCTCCTTTAATATGAAGTCTTAGAAGACTTTTTATTTGGGCGCATTTTTAAGCAGTTTCCAATTTTCTGAAAATTTATCTATGCTATTATGGCACTAAATGCTTGCTGATTTTTTTTCATCTAAGTCTCTAAGAAATATTTATAATTTGACCCCTAATCTTTAAGCAATTATGTTAAGGCCTGAAAATGGTGAAAATGATAAATTCTTCCTTTTTGATTTCTAGACCTTTTTTATCATGCTTATGATTGTTTTGTTGAATTAGTTTAGATTTATTCAAGTAATTAGGCTTTAAGCTAGAGTTATTAAGTTTAAGTCCAAATTTCACAAACGTGAATATTAGTATAGATAGCCCTTGGTTTGTTTGCTTGGCAATCACTTTAAGGATTAAATTAGGCAAATTTTATTAGTTAATGAATAAAAGGATGTTGTACAACTAATTTTGCAGAATTCACACGTTGACTCCTACATTTAGAAAAATTATATTTTGGCCCGAAAATTTTCTCATCTTAGTCCCTAAAAATCTTTATTGCCTTTTATCATTGATATCGTCCCTGGCACTTTAAACCTTTATTGATGCTTTGAGTGTTAACTCAATACTTGTTTTGCAATTTTAGTAAGTTTTCATTAAATGAATTGTGCCATTTTATCTTTAATGATTAACTGTTAATAAAATTAGTGCTTTGACCCTTTTATTAATCTTGAGCATAGATAATTCTCCATTCCCTTATCTTAGTCATTATTTCAAAAGCAAGGTATTCCTATAACCTCTTGAATTCTCAATATACATGCTCTTATGTACTCCTATGTATTTATATTCTTTATGTGCGGCTTTTGCTATTTCTTTTACTTTGAGCTTTTATTTATTTTCATATTTGTTTACTTAATTTAAGTTTTATTTTTATTTGGAAGGTACTTGAATATCCAAAATGTAATAGATAGGTTATATTATATTTTCTTTTATTAGAAAAGTTGTAAATAGGCTTATATTTCCCTCAAATTTAATAGATAGTTTAGATAGACCTATGTTTTTCTCTTTTACATTGTAGTTAGGTCCTAAATGTAATAAATAGGTTGTGTGTGTCATATGTGGTTTATGTGCTTATGTGTTTTATTATTTATTTTTTTTTAGGATTTTACATCTAAATGTCATGCGTATATGTTATGTGCTCTATATGCTCCTAAGTGTTAACTTACTTTAATTTATACTTTGTTTCTTTATTATAGTTACACAAATGTTGAGCATATGGCATCACCACACTAGTTGATAAGTGTGTAATTTATAGTATATTTGGTGGTTATGTTAAGGATTTTCCACTTGGTTTTGCTTCAAAATCAAGTAAGTCATGTTAGAAATGTATAAAAATTGATGCATTATTTTTGTTGCTTAATGAGTGAAATTTTGTCCATCCTTTACTTGTTTAGTTTGTTGTTATTTGTAGGAAAAAGGAAGCAAAAGACTAGACCAAAAATGGTTCTCGAGTTGAGCGAAAAGCAAAGGAAATGTCAATGAAGCAAGGGAGACTAACCGGCCCAGCAACCCCACCAAGTAGAACTGCTTACTGAGCCGGTTAGTGTTCAGTAGCTCAATTGAAATCTTTGTGAAACAGGGGAGAGGAATTAGCTTTATAACCATTTTGTCAGAATTGGTTACTAGGGTTGATTACATAGTCAAAAATTCTGCATAATTTGTACAACTTGCGCAAGTTGGTTTCTTGAGTGATACTTCTTTCATTTGCTTAAGGGTTTGACAAGACATTAAGGTGGTTGAAGGAGAGCTCAAAAATCAACAAGAAACACTTTTGTTACTTCAATTTTGTAAGATTCCATTGAAGCCACAAATGTTGACATTTGAAATTGAAATTCATACTTGAAGACACAAAGAGGGATGGAAAATTCTATAAATAGGAACTTGTGTCTTCCCATTTGGAAGCTTGAAGAGTTTGGAGAGAAGAGAAACACAAAAAATGTAGCTCTTAAACTACAAGTTCTTAGTTGTTAGTTTAATTTAGGAGTAGAATAGGTAGTGTAGTTTGGTTAAACTATTCTTGTACTTGTAGCTAGATTTAGACAAAGAATTGAGGAGCAAAGATGGAGCGTTGGAACTCATGTGAGAAGGTTGACCTCTCTCCTTTGACTTTCTCTTTTATATTTGATTTCACGTTTAGCTATAATATAAGTATATTCTTTTCCTTCATCTTCTTCATGTTTTGTTAAGTTTATGTTTAGTTATGGATAAACTTTCTATGATTGTTTGTGACATTTATTTGGTTAATTGATGCTATTATTTTGAGCAAGTTATTTAATACTATTGCTAATCTAATCATGACTAACTAGTCATTAACTATGATAATCTCAAGGTGTCAGGTTTGCAATGAAAATTGGGATTTTACACTAGTTCAAAGAAGTGCTAACCCTAGGGAGTACACTCATGAAAGTAGAGATACATTTTTATAACTTTAGTGGCTTGTTCCATGTAATTTCATAGAAAAATGAGTTTGTAGTTAATTTCATAACCACGAAAGTAGATATGATTTATCTACAACTATAGTTGATTCACTACGATGATAGGTTTCATATACATTAGAAAATTATATCATAACTAGTTAAGATATTAATATTCAACTAATCGGTAAAGAGTAGTGAGGAATTCCATAACCTTAGGAGTTTTCCATTATCATTTTGTTTCATTTACTTTCTATTTGTAGTGTAGATTTAATTTCTTTTATTTGTGATAGTTTAAATAATAAAGGAATTTGAAAACTACCCGTAATTGACAATCTTCCCTCTAGGATTGACACTTAATATCCCTTATGTTCAATAAACGATCTATATGCTTGCAGAAAATGAGGTATTTAGGTTTTTTAAAATTTAGTGAGAAGTAAAAGTCTCATCAAGTTTTCGGAACCATTGCGAAAGAAGAGTTGGTTCAATATTAGTGCTAAGAACAACTTTATTAGTTTAAACATTTTTACTTGCTTTTCTTATGTTTGTAGCGTCTAGTGTTTTATTTGTCATTCTAGTGTCATGTTGAGTCTTTTCTTTCGTGTATATTGTGTTGTTAATTTGTGTCTTTTAATCTATTCTTGTTGACTAATCTTTCTTTTGAGATATTTTGAAAGTGTGTTTATGTACTCAAGAAAGATAGTAAATGTGAGAGGACAATACATGAGAAATGTAAGTATGGCAATGGACACTTACTACATGCAAAACTCCATGGACAGAGGTAATCAAGGGACATTGAATGGTATGTCATTTGAAGATGGCATGAGAGTTTTAAATGCTAAACTTGATCATTTGATGTTAAATACTAAGTTGGATAACATTATCCATATGATTGAGCAAAATAGGAATGTTAATGCTTATAATTCTTATCATGTGATTTGTACCTTGTGTGGAGATTATCATGCTACTCATACATGTAAGCAAGCACAAAATGTGGGATATTATGATGAATTTGGGTATTGCAATTCTTGTTCTGATCAATATGACTCTAATAGGGGTAATTCTTATGATTATGGTTGGCCTAATCAATGTTCATATAATGATTCTTCCAACTTTTATGATTTTCAACCAAATTGTGTCCAACAATATACTAAGCCATCTCGAGAATTAGTAAGTGAAGGGTTAGCTAATGCACCTTTGTCTTGTAAATTAGAAAGTGATATATTAACTAATGATTCTAAACCATTTTGTGAGCTAGTCATAGAAAAATTTTCTAATCAATTTGATTCTAATTTTGGAAGGCTAGCTAATACGACTTCCAATCATTTTGATAAGATTAGATGAATTAACTTCTCACTTGATAGAATTCAAGACCAATTGTGTGATTTGCGTGAAGTGGTTTCTTCTAATCATATGCAAATTGACCCTATTATGAAGGATGGGCTGTTGCATGTAAAGTAGATTTTTGATGAAAAGGATGAACCTAATTTGTGTTTCAATGAGGAAATGTCCATTTAACATGATTGTGTTTTTGCAACTAACTTTGAACCTCAAGAGAAATCATCAATAATTTATATTTAACCCCTCTTGAGGAGTGTTTTGAAGGAGCAAGTTCTAAAGATGTTATCACCCAAAATGGATATGTGGATGTTCTTTGAAAAATTCGTAAGTGGTGTTACTACAAGGTAATATATATGAATCACTTGGAATATGTAAGCCTCTTCCATTTCTCACATCATTTGAATATGTGGTTTTTGGTAATAGGCTACCTTTTATTGATCCACTATGATCTAAAATGGTAGATTATTCATTAACAAAACCTACTTAACAAATAAGGTGAAATAGTCAAACTAATGACTATAAAGAAGCACTGGTTCAGAGGCAACCCAACTTTTTGTGTATTTGATGTTATTCTGACTTTGTTTGGTTGTTTTTTTGTAGGTTTAGTATATCAAGTGCGGAGAAGAATAAGGAAGAGCTCAAACTTGCATTGGACAAGGGAAAAAAGGAAAGTTTATGCTCATTTGTATTGCATTCTCTAAGTTCTTGTTCTTATTTGAATGAGCATGAATTTGTTCCAAGCAAATGTATTTTTGAGTATGTAAGAGAGTTTTGAGAAAAGTTGGATTGCTTGCTTTCATTTTGGGAAACATAGCATGTTGCATGAAATAAACTTAGTGCAAAAATAGGAGACAGAAATCGGTCTTGTAATCGGTTCTATTGGGGCTGGTTAGTGAGGTGCATTTTTCACACAAATTCTTCAAAGTTTCTGCCTAATAACCGTGCAACTACCAGCCCTACAACCAATTCTACTAGGGCTGGTTACTAGTGACGAAATAGCTTCATAATGGCTTTGTTCCTTTTACATATTCATTTCGCGCCATTTGTCTCCAACATCTTCTTCTCTTCTTCACTCTCTCTAGCCAAACCTTCAATACCATCTCTTACCAACCTCTCAAATCCTTACTTTAACTTGTTTTCCTTGGTAGGTCTTCTTCTTAAATCGCTCTATAGTCTTTATAGATCTTTTCTAACTAATCGAGAAGCATCACAAACATCTCATGATCCAAAACTTGCTCAAGAACCCTATACTTGCAAGCTTTCAATCCGCATGATATGAGCTAGTTTTTGGGCAAAATTTTTGTGGGGTTTTTCACTTCATTTGCATCTCTAACCTATCTATTACAACTTTGATGTAAGATTTCTTCGTCAATTTCTCTCTTTTGTAATTTGTCATAAGTGGGTTTTCTTTAAATTCTTTAGTTTCGAATTTAATGACAAATTCTTGCACGGACTTTACTTCATAGTGATTTTGGTGATTAGTTGAGCTTGTAGTGATGTTTATAACATGAGATTGATGATTTCTCACTTTTTTTTTTAGAATTTCTTGGATATTTATTTGAGTAATTTTCTATAGACATTCTTAAATTCTCTCTGGACATATATGAGTGTTAGATGATTTCCATGGGTTATATGCTTTTATATGAGAATGTTTATATGTGATGGGTTTTAATATAAGTACAAGTTTAATTCCGAAATATACCCGTTTTGACTGCAAGCATACAGGTCAAATTAATAGTTTAGGGCAAATATCGGATCGATCTCACAGAGAGCAACTGTGCAAGTACTGGGCCCTTTCTTACTCTAATATTTAGACTAATGATTGATTTAAGCAAGAAAAGTCATAATTACTACTATCTAACTAATCTTAACTAGATATTTGTAAGGTAACAATGGAGAAAATTCACCAAATACTTGAGTCTATGGATATAGATTCCACTTATGGCATAAAAGATATAAGTAAATAGATTTATCTCTTGTTACAACTTTTGTTCAACTAGGGATTCATTTCCAATATTACCAAATCTTATTCTCATGATAAAATGGCCTAAAATAGACTAGTTTTCCTTATTCTCGTGGTGAATAACTAGATCTACTCTTGTTTCTTCATGAAATGCAAGTTTAATCCACTTAAATGTACCTCTATTCTCTTGAGTCTACTACTCAAGTTCTATTTATGTTGTTCCATCATTATTACCAACTTTTATTGAATAATAACAACTAAAAGCTTGCTATTGATGATCAAGCAATAACAAGTAGTAAGCATGCATAAATAGATAAGTTAATACAAGGTGTAACAAGTGTAAATCATATTCACTTCTTATCAAGTAGCCATAAGGTTCATCTACTCCCTAAATCTAGAAATTTAGCTACTCATATAATGTGTAATAAGAAAAAGCATAACTTCATTGCAAGAACACATATTGAATCGCAAGTAAATGATAGATAAAGAAAGCTTAGTCAAGATTGGTGAAGAAGCTCCCAATGATCTTTTATTTCTTCAACAAATGAGTTCTACAATGAAGTCTCAAATTGTTCTCACAAAATGTTCTAGCTAGAGAGAACAAAAAAAGACTAACCACCAAGCTCCTATGCTAAAATCTGATGAGAACTATCTCTAGTATCTCCTCCTCCTTCTCTTGAATGATTCTAACCTTTCTAGTGTTAAAAGAGTCAAAATGTGGTTTTTGGACAAGACATAAAGCTCTTTTTTTTCTTCCAAAAGGTTCCTAGAATGTGTGCAGCCAAAATTCTTGTCTGGAGTTGAGCTGGAAAGTAGCGTGAAAGCAGAACAAGTGGCTGAGCAATTTGCAGAAATCAGGCTACAATACGCAACTTCAACCTACGTTTTCAATAGTCACGTATTCACTTCTGTGAATTTAGAATTAATTTAACTGCTATTTTCTTATAGATAGAGGCCAAACTAGCTTTTGTACAAAACATGAAATTTGTAGCTATTTGAGTTAGCTTTCCAATGCTTTAAAAATCATCATATTTGGAGGTCTGTGGACCGAGATATAACCAAAACACCATCAACTGGTCAGAGCTCTATTTCATCATGCACTTTTGTATTTCAACTTTTTGACAAGGAAGATGACTGAACTGGATTTTGATGTCTGCACACTAAATGTATATCTATCTCGTAGCTTCAAAGTGGTATAAGAATCACCTCAATTTGATGCTTGTTGTTCAAGATATTGCCAAAATACCACGATGTGTCAAAACTATCTTCACTCGCATTTCTTCATTTGAATGTTTTACTCTACATGTCTTCTTAAAACCACTTCAAATCATTAACAATCATCCAATTCTCTTCTCAATTCACTCCCTTTGATGATTAAATTATTAAACCTACAAAAATATGAAATTTTCACCATTAAAATCCATAGAAATACTGTCGCGCCCCATTTTTTAATAAAAACAAATAAAAGACGAGTTTAGAAAAATGGCTTTTGATTCAATTTTTTATTGAAAAATAAATTTTTAATTTAAAAGAAAATAAAAAAAATGGGTCTAAATGGGACTTGAAAATGCGACGATTTGACCCAAAATATAGTTTAAAAAGGGTTTGTTGAATGAAAAATGGAGTCGCCACTTGATATAGAGTTAAGGTGTACCAAGTCACCTAAAAATGAATTTTTTAAAGAAAAATAATAGAAAACCCTTTTTAAACGACTCCAAGTCAATGAAAATCAGAGAAAAAGATTCGGGAGTCACATTTGAAGAAAGGGAAGGCAAGGATAAGAATCCAAGGCACCCTTTCAACCTAGCCAAGGCTAGTTGCGCGATTTAGTCAAAGATTTTCTTATTTTAACCTAAAGATTTATCACATTTGGATGTACTATATGAATGCATACCCTAGACCTAGGAGGGTGTCGGGGGGTCGAAATTTATCTTCAAAACTTACTTGGTACCAATCATATTAATTGTGACGCCCCATAAAGACTCTTCGAAGAAGTCACGAATAATGCAAGTCATGAGACTCAAAAGAAAGTAAAAGTAAAGAAAATAATAATATACAAATGTGTATGACCTAAAGGAATGAATCATAATGGGTGCGGGGAACTTATACTCGTGACTTCAATGTTCCCTTTAATAGAGGGAATACGAGCGTGCTAAGGCTAGAGAAGCCAAACTCGTCCATATCCCATACTCAAAGGGGGTTTTCCTATCTAATCATGCAAATGTACTACCCTAACTCTAATTCTTAAGTGAAATGCAAGTCTAATGTTATGTTTTCATACAAAGGGGTAAGGAATATACATGTAAGGAAAAATACAAAATAGGGGATATAAATAGAAGGGAATATGGAATAAAGGATGAACATATATAAGAAAGTGTCATGCAACATGGTAAAAACCCTAAAAGGTGAAAAACATGCATGAAATGTAGTGATTCACACAAACATGATCTAACGCGTAGACGGTCCCTAAAGGTCTAGCGTTGGACTAGCCCATGTCTATGAATTCCTACTAGCATTGGACTAGTGGAAAATCGGAACAAAGGGGCCACAACTAGCGTTGGACTAGTGTGGTGACGGAAAAAAGACCACAACTAGCGTTGGACTAGTGTGGTGACGTCACACATTCATTACAATCAAATAAATCATGTAAAGCATAATAAAGCAAATAAACACATAAACCACATAAAACACATAACACGTAAGCATGATATCTAGATGTAAGACCCTAGGAAAGCGAGTAACACATAACACATAGGCATGCAAAAACACACAAGGCAAATAGCACATAAGCCCTAACTATTACATTTGGGGAGCCCTACTACAATCTAAGGGGGAATGAATTAAATAAAGTGATATCATAACCTAACTATTACAACCTTGGCATTAAATTGCCTTTCAAATAATCAAATTGAACTAAAATAAATATACAAAGCCAATAAAGCAAATAAATAAATAAATGAAATGAATAAAAAACATTCAAGAGGCATACAATCAAACATGTAAAGTCACATAGGGCACCTAGAGTCAAATAAAGTAAGAAATAAGGGATTAGGGTGTACCTCCCTTCAATTGGGACCCCAATGAAATGAAATCACTTATTTGCCCTCCAAAATACAAAGAAAAGGTCAAGGCACCACTTTAATTAACAACAATCATGAAAGATAAAAATGAATCATAAAATTGAATCAATTAAATCATATAAACAACCCACATTCAAGAAGTCAAAAGAATAAAAGACTTGATTGCAAACATTAACAAAGTTTTGGGTCAAAATTAAAGAGAAATAAAGCTTAGGGGCCTATTTGCAATTAAATTAGGGACTCAATTGAAGGAAAACACAAGTTGTTAGGGCCATAGTGACAACACTCGAAAGTCAGGGGGCTGGAATGAAATTTTGTCATTAGGCTTTTTGGCAAAACAGGCCATTGGGCCATTTTATTTGTTTGTTTGGGCCAAAACCTTCCCAAATCCAAATGAAAGTCCAAGGCAAATGGAGTGGATCAGTCTTCACTTTCCAATAAAACAAAACTAAACAAAAGAGTGGGCTTCTACCCTCTAGCCCAAACCAAAGCCCAAAAATAATAAACTAAACCCACTCTCTTAAACCCAAGCAAAACAACCTCTCAACCCCAAACTACCTATTTCACTAAAACCCAACATGGAAAAAAATCAACTAAAATTATTAAGCCACAATTATGACCTAAAATCAAGAAAGAATCTATCCAAAAAAGGACTACTTAAAATATTAAAAGATGATTACAATCTAAAAAGGGAAAGGAATTCAACTTTTCAATTCTTTGGGCTATATCAGAATAAAGGGGAAACTTGAGAAGTTCAATCACAACAGAATAGGGACCTAATTGGAGGAATCATGAAGACTTTGGGGTCGAAATTAAAGAAAAAGTAAAGTCCAGGGGTCCATTTATGTTTAAAATCATGACTTAATTGAACAAAATCTAGAAGGTACACAGGCCATAATGTGACTTCACCAAAGGTCAGAGGTCAATTCGAAATTAATTCAGGACCTACTTGCAAGAAGAAACAAATCATTTAGGCCGTGATAAAAATACTCAAAAGTTAGGGGACTGGAACTACAAAATCAAACGACTAATCATCTTCTCCAAACAATCTAAATGTTAGCTTCCATTTCAGCTTTCTTTCACGGCCGCAAAACTCTTCTTTCTTGCCGCAAAAAATTAACAAGCTCCGGCGAGCCTTGCACTAACCGGAGCAGTTCCTCACACACAAAATGCAAACAAGCCATCTTTTAAGTAGAAATGTTGGTGGGGCATTCTATCAAACAACAGGTGGGCAAAAGGAAAACCACTGATTCTTTGCCTAATTGATGGTATAACCAGCCCCAAAATCATCAGCAAACCTAATCATATTCCAGTCCAATCAACATATAAGCATATATATTAAGAAATTTAAGCTAATTAATAGGAAAATTGCACTAAATAATGCCACGGCAGACCCATTTCAGAGGCTTGAGAAGAACTGACATTTAAAGAGAGAAAGAAACAGATTACCGTGCTTTTGCTTGGTGAAATTTCGCAGGTGATGATGGTGGATTCGGTGGGCCTGCAACAAACTGCAATTCTTCCATCAAGTCCTTCTTCTTGCTCTGTTTTTTTTTTTCGCCCTTTCTTGCTCTTCCTCTGCCCAAGGCTGGTTTATCCTCCCTTTCGTTCATTTCTTTTCTTTCTGTTTTTCCAACTGCCCTCTTCTAGCTTAATTAGACTCCTAATCGCCAAAAATGGCCTGCGGGTTCAGGTCATGAGAGGCCTTAGCTTACGACCTCCTCGTTGCCATTGAAGCTGCATCTTTCACATCCTCTGTAATCAAAGGCCCCCAGCAAGCCGTGCCCCAAAATCCTCAATGCCGGCTGCAATAACTCCTATGGCAGTGGAATTCTCACCCCCTGTGGCCTCAATTCCTTGTTGCCGTTGCTCCTCCAGCTCCTTTTCTCCCAGATTTTTTTTCTTTTCTACTGTCTCTTCTATCCCCTCCGTTGTTCGCCCCCCCTTTTTTTGTTTTTCCTTTTTATCCCTCGCGCTCTTCTTCTTTTTTTCCTTCTTTCCCAGTTCGCCGAAGCTTTCATGCCCAAAACCTAGGCGCCCCTCTCTGTTTTTTTTCCTTTGTTTCTTTTTTCTCTCCACCCAGCTTTTTTCTTTTCTTTTTTCAGAAACCTCCTCCCTTTTTCCTTTTAGTCGGCTATCTCATCCTTTTTCTTTTTCTGTTTTTTCCTTTTCAAAATCCCTATCCTACAAGTGTCTAAACACCTTGCCACCTAGGTGATGTGTTGTTAAAAAATCAAAGGGACACTTGTCCCCATGTATGCCCCATCCATTTGTCATCATTTTTTTTTTTACTTTTTTTCCTCTTTTCTTTTTTTTTTAAATTAGTACCAAAACAAAATAAAATAAACTAAAAAACCTAAAAAATGAACAAATAGCGCTAAAATTAAATTAAATAAATAAATAAATAAATAAATAAAAAATTTGGTGTCTACAAATACAATTTTTGCCACTTAAACAATAAAATGTATATTTTTACCAAACCCTAGTTATGTAGTTATAAAACTAAATAAAACACACCAAAACACACTAATAAAACACACTAAAAACACGTAAAATATACACTTATCAAATACCCCCATACTTGAACCATTGTTTGTCCTCAAGCAATTAGAAATACAAACCAATAATGATCCAACTTTTGAAAATAAACATATGTGCACCAATCAAGTTCATTTTCTCAAGAACAAGATAAACAACCATTATGCAATCATCCATTAATCCTTAAGTACTCATAATATCTAGTAAAGGAGAGTGAATCATATCTTAATTATGCTAGTTCAACTCAATTTCTCACCTTTGCCCAATGTCACAAGTAAGTAACTCATATGGTCAATAAAAGTGCTATCTAATCCCATGATCATTTTCTTATTCAACCTAGAGAGGGATTTATTCATATCATATAGTTAAATATTATCTAAGTTGTGAAAGTACCTTTTGAAGCGAAAATCGATATTTTTAGATGAAGATCGTCGGTTATTCAACACTTCACATACTCATGTTGTTTTGTATGCTCTTAATTCAAGTACCATTTTACACGAAAATTGATATTTGTAGATGAAGACTCCCGATTACTAAGTACCAAAACCATTGGAGAAGAATAACTCTTATTTACTTTTTTTTTTATTTTTCTTTTTTTAATTTTTTCTTTCTTTTTTGTTTTTTTCGCAGCAAATATAATAATTATTCTCTCAAAAGAATAATCATGAGAAGAATATTACACTTATTGACCATATTGATCACTTAACTATGTAAAATCAAGTAAAGAGAAGAAATTTCATCAAATATGCAAAATGTAGGCATAATTTTCTCTACTTTACAAGATATCTTTTCTATAAATTTATAAATTATAATCACATAATAGTCATTTTCAAGTTAATTAAGAAAAGAAGTTTCCAAATCACATATATTTATCTCAAATATAGAAGGAATTTGAGATACTAATGGTATGAAACTTGTTACTCCTTGGATAAAATTGAAAATATTTTTGAAACTTTCTGGGGCAAAATTGCAAATTTGGACAAGATTCTGAAAAATTTTTGACAGAGTTTCCCCTTAAAATTAGACTAAACTCCCTGCCAACAACCCAAGATTAACGACACTTAAGTGTAATTCATATTCCAAACATCAAATCCAAGCAATAGACACAAAAATACTATAAGTACCACACATTTTCTCCCCCACACTTAAAATACACATTGTCCTCAATATGTAGGGAAAGAAAAACAACAAAAGATAGAAAAAAATACTCCCCAGTGCGATGGCTGAGATTCAGATCAACCATGAATCATGAACCTTCGCCAACACACAAATATCTACTAACATAGTCCAAAAGGTAAATTTGAAAATGGAAAAAGTCAAGTTAAACATCCTACAAACAAAAGATTAAAAACGACAAGCAAATCCGGAAGCAACAAAATAATCATGCTAAAGATGCAGCTTTAGTCATCGTCTTTATCTTCATCGCCATCATGAGATGGAGGAATGCCTAAGTGATACTTGATCCTCTCCAAGCGAGTATCCATTTGTCCCAACCGATACTCGATATCGTCCAAGAGTGTGAAGAGCCATTGCCAATTCGATTGTGGCGGTGAAGGAGGAGGTGCAACAGTTGAAGGTCCGGCTTCCTCTCGGCCATGTCGTGCTTTTTGCCGCCTTTTTCAAGTAGGTTGAGGAATATTCTCCGTACCAATACCCAGAAGATGAAGGGAAGAAACTGATAACTCGATTCTAGGCTTGACAAATTTCCGAGTTACACTGTGCAAATTAATGTCAAACACCAAAGAAAGCAGACGAGGAAATGCCAATTTGAACGAAGTAATCCGCAGCCTCACCGTAGACCTTATGTGGCTAATGATCATGTTCGGCAATAGAATTCGAGCGTAGGAGGACTCCCAATTGTGAAACATGTAATCAAGAAAATAGATATCACTTTTGCGGACCTCCGTATGATCCGTTTTCTTGGGTATGACGTTGCGTGCCATCATATAGATAATGAGACGATGGCGAGGTTCGTTGACACTTGCCACCATTATCTCCTTCCTTGAAGACCTAAAAGGTTGGTACTCAAAACCAAACCTATTTATGGCATGCGATGGATCCCATCGCCTATTTGGTGCGACGAAACCCTTCTTTAGGTTGACAGCCCGACCTTGGTTGTTACAACTCAAAATGGCGGCTAAACGCTTCCGCGCCAAGACAATACGTCTCTCTCACACCCATGACTCTACCATCTCACAACTGTGACGTGCTTTATAATCAATGTTGGCATAGAACTCTCGCACTAAGTCAGGGTAGAAGTGAGTTAAAAATGTGAGAACCGACGCCCAACCAAATTGATTAAACGCCTCTGAGATGTGATAAATCATTTCAATTTCTGGACTCACATGCATCTCAAAGAGGAACTCCAAATTAGCATGCGCCTCATGCCACTCTTGATTCCTAAGACTGGTGAACTTGGCACAATTAAAGATAGCAATTTCGGCACTATGAGAAGTACACTCCCCTTGTCGTCTCCGCACCGATTGAGGTAAAGGTGACCTCTCTTTTTGACTTTTTTCAATATCCTTACTCACCTCCATTTCATCTCTATTAGAGAATGAATAGACAACTTCTTTCCTCTTGTCATAGTACCTAAGAAAAGAGTTTCAATTATCCACATGTACTAAAACATATTTCATAACTTTGACAACAACGAATCCTAATTGACGCAAATAACCACAAAGACATATCTCCATGTCATAAAAAAGAATCAAATAAGCATATTCAAACAACTACTATTATGACATACGAGAAATGACATATTAAAAACGTTAAAAATTGCCAAAATCACCAATGTATCAAAATAGGCGACAGATGTATCCCAATCAGTGATATTACCATTAATCATGATTATAGCAGTCGATACTTAGTAACAATAATAGACGTTTAGTTATAAACATAGTTAAGCAAAAGTTATCCTAATAACTCACAAAATTCACCAAAATTACCCACTATACAAAATGCACATGATAAAACATTATCAACTAACCATTTTAACCATAATCATTGATCACAAATGGCTCAACGACATTCCAAACTAACTTTCCAATTTTAGTCAAATATAGCAATTTCAAAATTTAAGAAACTATTAATCCATAAAATTGCTATAGTGGAATATGTAAACATACTTAAACAACTTTAATAGGTATTGTTATTCTTGGTTTTGATGATCACAAAAGTTTGTTTATACAGACCAAGAAAGTGAACACTTTGATCAGGCCTGATGAAACAAAGAAAGCATATGTTTAATTGACTTCAGTCTACAATGCTTTGGATGTGGCAAACAAGATTGAAATAATATGAATGAATTTAGTCAGTGTTTTGTTCGTCCGAACGTCAAACTTGCTGTTTTCGGACGATTGGTTCGGACGATGATTTGTTCGTCGGACGTCCGACAGCTCCAACGGCTAGTTGACTCTTCAGCTGCCTTCTATCCGTTGGAAGCATTGATGAATCCCATTTCTGGTTCCCTTTAAAACAAAACTGGTTAGAACCAAGGAGGGACTTTTGCTCACTTTGTTTACAAGTTCTCAAGAGATATTTTAGCCAGAAAATAGTCTCCAAAGCAGATTTGTATTAAAGTGGTGTGAATTTCTGTTGAGCATTTTTTTTTGTGGTTGAAAGGATCCTTAGTGTAGCTTTGTTGAGGGTTTTCTGAGTGATTGTAAAACTTCTTAGCTTGACTAAGCAAGGCTTAGGGCAAGGAGGAAGTGCTCCCTCCATTGTACATCTAGTCGATCTTCTTTCATCAAAGAGAAGTTGCTCTTCCTAGTGTTTGGTCTTCAAGTTTGAGGATAGCTTGGTAGACACCTGGTTTGATTCCCTATTTTACTTTTCTGTTTAATAAAATTCTCATTGCTTTTCTATACTTGTTTTTCTGATCAATATTGCTCCTGTCTTCTAATCTACTTGGCAAATCATTACTAGAAAAGAAGGTAAATTTCAATTAAAGGAAAAGTGCATAAATTTGGTTAGGATTTTAATCAACCCAATTCACCCCCCCTCTTGGTTGTATTTGGGACTTACAATTGGTATCAGAGCTTGGTCTCCTTGAGATTAAGCTCTAACGGCTTGGAGTAAAGATGACAACCAGTCATGCTATGTTTGTTGAGGGGCAATCTGTTACTAGGCCTCCCATGTTCAGTGGCTCTAACTATGTTAGCTGGAAAGAACGGATGATTATCTTTTTGCAATCTATTGATATTGAACTATGGTTTATTGTGAGTGAAGGACCGCATGAAGCTAACTTTCTTGATGCAGATACAGGGTTGCTTCGGCCAAAAACGAGAGCTGAAATGAATGCTCAAGATAGGACTAACCTCACATTGAATGCCAAGGCCATGAATGTTCTTTATAGTGCCCTAGATTCAAATGAATCAATTAGAGTAAAAGGCTGCAAATCGGCCAAAGAAATGTGGGATAAACTAAGGGAAATCCATGAGGGTGGTGACAACGTGAAAGAACAGAAAAAGGCTATCTTGGTTACAAAATATGAATCATTTAAAATTGAACCTCTTGAGGATATTGACAAAATGTATTGCAGGTTCACTGACTTGATCAAAGATCTTGAAGCATTGGGCAAAGAGTACACTTTGGGAGAGAAGAACAGGAAAATTCTCAATGCATTGGGCAAAGAATGGGAAAATAAAGTGACTGCAATAGAGGAGGCTAAGGATTTAAGTTCTGTGCCTATTGAATCTATCATAAACTCACTAACCTCTTATGAGTTGAAACTGAAATCTAAAGTGCAGGAGGAAGAGGATGCTAGAGCAAAGAGAAACATTGCTCTAAAGACTACTCAAGGTGAAGATGATACAGCTCACTTAGATGATGAAGACTCAGAGGGTGATGATAATGATCTTGCTCTCATAACCAGAGGCTTCAAGAGAATCTTGAATAAAAGAAAGTTTAGAAGGGGAGGTCCTAGCAATCAATTCCAGAATCAGCCATCTATTGCAAAGTACAAAGGAAAACAAGATTTCAACAAGAAACAGTTGGACAAATGCTTCGAATGTGGACAACCTGGACACTATGCAAACGAATGCCCCATGAAGAAGATGAAAGATGGAAAAACTGATAGGAAGCCAAGATTCAACAACTTTCAGATTACTTGGAATGAATGCAACTCCGAAGGGGAAGTTGAAGAAGAAGAAGAATCAGCTCAAATGGCCTTCATGGCTATTGGAAATAATGAGGTAACTTCCACACACTCTCTATCTGAAAGTGATGATGATGAAGATGATGATCTTGAATCCTTTGTTGAGAAACTGCATGATGCCTTGAAGGAATCGTATGATAAAAACAAGCAGTTAAAACAGAAAATGGCTTTTCTCATTCAAGAAAATACAAATCTTTTTCAACAAAATAAACAACTAAAGACTGACAATGAAAGTCTTGTAAGAGCCGGATGCAATGTTCAAAATGAGCTTGATAGAAAGACAAATATTTGTGAAATGCTGAAGGAAAGACATGGTAATTTGAAGAAAAGAATGGATAAATTGGATGAAACCTTGAATGCAAGAAAGCAGGATTTCTTCAAAAAGAACATGTCATCTACTCATCTTACTGCTTGTCAAAAAACATTTCCACACAACAAAGTTGCACATGGCTTCACAACATATAGAAGAGGTGGATTAAGATATATTAAACCAGTACATGTTAAAAACTCTTCCATTATGTGTAGTTTTTGTTGTCAAAAAGGGCATTTGAGTAGAGATTGCTATGTGAAAAGGAATTTGAACAAAGGGATGAGATGCATGTGGTTAGTTAGATACAATGCTAACTCTTATGGACCCAAAAATTAAAAAGGGTACCAAACACTTTATCTTTTCAGGAAAAAGGATCAAACAAGTCCAAATGGTTCATTGATAGCGGCTGCTCAAGGCATATGACCGGTGATCCTTCTTTGTTTATAAAGCTGAAATCAAAATCAAGTGGAAAGGTGACATTTGGTGATGATGTGAAAGCTAAGACAATTGGAATAGGTGATGTTGGTAAGGATGGTGAAACCTTTGTTCATAATGTGCTCTTAGTTGATAACTTAGGATATAATTTGCTTAGTGTTAGTCAATTGTGTGATAAAGACTTGTATGTGTTGTTTAAAAAGCATGAATGCATTGTACTTGATTCCAAATATAATATTGTGTTCAAAGGGAAGAGGTTTAACGACATATATATTGTGATTCTTGATAAAGTTGATTCTTCTAGCTTAAAATGTCTTAAAGCTTCAAATGAAGATCCTTGGTTGTGGCATAGGAGACTTTGTCATTTTAACATGGATTTACTAAAGGAAATTTCGAAAAAGGAGCTTGTTAGAGGCTTGCCAAAAATCAGTTTTGAAAAGGATAAAATTTGTGATGCATGTCAATTTGGAAAGCAAACAAAAGTTTCTTTTAAACCAAAGAAGTGTGTATCTACTTCCAAACCTTTAGAACTCTTGCATCTGGACTTATTTGGTCCTACTCAAATCACTAGCTTGGGAGGTAAAAAATATTGTTTTGTAATTGTTGATGATTATTCTAGATACACTTGGGTGATATTTCTTGCTCATAAAGATGATGCCTTCAAGAATTTTACTTCAATGTTTGCTAAAGTGCAAAATCTGCTTGGGTTAAAAATTGTTAGGATTAGAAGTGATAATGGGACGGAATTCAAGTATTGTGGTTTTCCAGAATTTTGTGATCATAATGGTATAACACATGAGTTTTCTATTGCAAGGACTCCACAGCAAAATGGTGTTGTAGAAAGGAAAAACAGGACTCTCCAAGAGGCTGCTAGAACTATGTTGAATGAATGTAGGTTGCCTAAATATCTTTGGGCTGAAGCGGTAAACACTGCATGTTATGTGATGAATAGAATACTCTTGAGACCTATTTTAAAGAAAACTCCGTATGAGCTGATTTTTGATAAGAAACCTACGGTTGGTTATTTCAAAGTATTTGGTTGTAAATGTTTTATTTTGAATCTAAAGGAACATCTTGGTAAGTTTGACAAAAAATCTGATGAAGGAATATTTTTGGGGTATTGTGAGAATAAAAGAGGATATAGAGTTTTTAATAGAAGGACACTTGTGATTGAAGAAGCTATACATATAACATTTGATGAAGCCAATGATGATAATTCCAAAAGTTTGTGTGAGGATGATGATGTAGGTGTTCGAGAAGGAATGGAAAAGCTATCAATTGGAAATGAAGGAAGTTCTAAACCAGCAGCAACTGAAATGGAAAATGAAGTTCATAATGATCAAGAAGTGGAAGATGAAAACAAAAATGATGATCCACTCAAAGATCTTCCCAAGGCTTGGAAATTCAGCCAAAATCATCCAAAAGAACTTATAATTGGTGATCCATCCGAGAAGGTAAACACTCGTTCCTCATCTAGAAAATTGATTGATAATTTTGCTTTAGTTTCTCTTTTTGAACCTAAAAATATCAATGATGCTTTAAAGGATGAAAACTGGATTTTGGCTATGCAAGAGGAACTTAATCAATTTGAGAGAAATGAAGTTTGGACACTTGTTGATAGACCTCAAAATCAGCCTATCATTGGCACAAAGTGGATTTTTAGAAATAAGTTGGATGATAAAGGTGTTGTTGTAAGAAATAAAGCCAGATTAGTTGCTAAAGGATATGCACAAGAAGAAGGAATTGATTTTGATGAAACATTTGCTCCCGTAGCAAGATTAGAATCTATTAGAATGCTTCTTGCTTTTGCTTGCTTCAAAGGTTTCAAATTGTTTCAAATGGATGTTAAAAGTGCCTTTTTAAATGGTTTTATTGATCAAGAAGTGTATGTGGATCAACCCCCTGGTTTTGAAAATACAAAATTTCCAAGTCATGTGTTTAAACTTTCTAAAGCTTTATATGGTTTAAAACAGGCTCCAAGAGCTTGGTATGAAAGATTAAGTGGGTTCTTGATTGAAAAAGGTTTCAAAAGAGGTATTGTGGACACCACACTTTTTACTAAGCATGTGTTGAATGACCTTCTCATTGTGCAAATATATGTTGATGATATTATCTTTGGTGCTACTAATGAGTATCTATGTAAGGAGTTTTCCACCACTATGCAAAATGAATTTGAAATGAGTATGATGGGAGAATTAAATTTCTTCCTTGGACTTCAAATACATCAAACTCTTGAGGGAATTTTTATAAATCAAGCAAAATATACCAAGGAATTGCTGAAAAGGTTTGGCATGGAGGACTCAAAACAAGTTGGAACTCCAATGTGCACTTCTACAAAGCTTGACAAAGATGAAGAAGGTAATCATGTGGATGAAAAGCATTATAGAGGTATGATCGGAAGCCTACTTTATTTAACCGCAAGTAGACCTGATATTATGTTTGCTGTTTGCTTGTGTGCTAGATTTCAATCTTGTCCAAAAGAATCACATTTGAATGCTGTAAAAAGAATTTTTAGGTATTTGAAAGGTACATTAGACTATGGTCTTTGGTATGCTAGATCTAATGAGTTTGCTCTATATGGTTATTCGGATGCTGATTTTGGAGGTTGTCATGTGGATAGAAAGAGTACGAGTGGAACTTGTCATTTTCTTGGAAATTGTTTAGTCTCTTGGTTTAGCAAGAAACAATGTGCAATCTCTTTGTCTACCACCGAGGCGGAATATATTGCCGCTAGTGCATGTTGTGCTCAACTTCTATGGATGAAGCACACTTTGAATGATTTTGGATTGTTGTATGACTGCATGCCTGTATTCTGTGATAATACTAGTGCTATCAATTTGACCAAAAATCCTATTCATCATTCTAGGACAAAACACATAGATATAAAGCATCACTTTATTCGTGATCTTGTTCAAAAAGGTGAAATTTGTGTAAATTATGTTTGTTCTAAAGATCAATTTGCTGATATTTTTACGAAAGCTTTGCCATTAGAACAGTTCATTCATCTAAGATCAAAATTAGGAATAATCGAAAAATCATCTTAATTTTCTTTGGGTCTTCGGACGTCCGAAAGAAGATGAACGGACGTCCGATGATGTTCTTCAGTCATTTTCCAGATTGCGCCTGTTCGGACGCAGCTGTCGGACGCACAACTTCGGTCGGCCGTCCGACAGTGCAACGGCTCATTTTTTAAATCAACTTTCTTCCTTATTTGCTTCAGTCTCTTCATATCCTATTTCCTCTCGGACGAAAACTCTCTCTTCCCTCACTCTCAAATTCGTACCATTCTGTAGCTACCATTCCCAAATTGACTCAACCAAAACATTTCCCCATCGTTTGCGTTTTATTTCTCCTGATCATTTCACCAAACTGAGTAACATTTCGCAAATCCCCAAATTTTCCTCACAACCCTACTCTTGCATAACCGCTCTGTCAAATCTCGTTCAAGGTGTTTTTGTCCCAAAATTTCTGTGCGATTCACTTCCCTACTGCTGTGTGCATCATTTGCATCCTCCATTCCACACATTTAGAACAATGGTGAATCTAAGGGGAGGAAAAGTTACTGCCGGACGCAAGCATCCACTCAGGGATGTGGATGAGGATCTTCCTACTGTCAAACGGACATCCAAACGCTTCAAAAGGGGAGCTATCAAGGGTCAAATGTCACGGCCTACTCCACAACCCACATCTCAGCCTGAATCTGGACAGGGGACCTCCTCTCAACCGCCTCCAAAATCAGTCCCTCTCCCTCCATTCTTTGATGATGCTGCAAAAGACAAATACGCCTGGATATCACAGAAGGGTGTCATCCCTCAAAGAACCGTAAACCCCTCTGAATTTCGTTCCATAGGTTTAGAATCCATTCTAAGTCTATTTGATTTCCAGAAATGGTCGCATCTCATTTCCATGCCCAATGTCTACTATCCTGATATGCTGCATCAATTTTTTGCTAACCTTAGGAAAGGAACTGACCAAACTGAGATCATGTCTAGGGTAAATGGGGTAGACCTAATCTTTGATTCTGATACTGTGAATTCCATTTTAAAGACTACCATTGAACGTTTGTGCAAAGATAAGGTTGCTAATTTCTTTTCTTATGAAGAGCTTCCTACTGCTGCAAATCATTTTGATGGGACAAAAATGTTAACTTATTTCAAAAGAAGTTTTTCTTCACCTGCTGATGCTAAGTTGAATGATCTGGCTCCTGTGAATTTGATTGCCTTTTCTATCATTTCAAACTTGCTTGTGCCCACTGATGGCCATAGAACTGATGCAAACAAAATGGAGCTGTATCTTTTTTATTGTTTTCGAGAAAAAATTCGGATTGATTTTGGCTTTGTCATGTGCAAGTTTTTACTTCGCTATGCTACTGACTCTCGAAGAAAACTATCCTATGGGAAGTTTCTTCAAAAGATTTTTGAATTTTACAAAGTTCCAATTCTAGGTGTTTGTCCCAAAGAAGCATCTTCTTATGCTTTTACCAGAGCATATTTTGAAAGGAAAAATCTTATTTTTAAAGATAATCTGTGGGCATATAAGGGGGCATCATCTAGTGAACAAAGATCTAAGACTGTACATGATTCTTCACCCATTTCACTCACTCCCATTCACCCTAGGAAGTCTACCACTAAAGCATCTTCCTCTTCCAGTAATGAGGTAATTGAGCTTCTTCATGAACTCAAACAGCATGTTCTTCTTCTAGAACATGGCCTAATGCTCACCATGTCTTCTGAGCAACAAGCTGCCTTTCTTGATAAAAAGAACCTTCTTTTTTCTCCACCTGTGGTTGAGGAAGTCTCACATGACAAAGAACCTCGAACCACTGATCCAGGTTCATCAGTTCCAGATCCGAATCCATCAACTCCTGTGACTCCTCATGGCCCTTCCACATCAGACAAAGGCAAGGCACCAATTGAAGAACCTGCTGAAGATGATGAAGAAACTGATGAGGAAGACCTCTCTCAATATCAGCTCTCTCGGAGGACTTCTGGATCCACTTAGTTCATCATTTAGGACATTTGCATTCTGTTTGTCTCTTTTATGTGTTTGTGGTATTCAACAATGAATATGTATTGTAATGGATATTTTAAGTTTCTTTTGGTATGATCTGGTGGATATTTTAAGTACTGTTTTGATGGATGTCTAAATATTTTGATTCTGCTTGTGTGAATGTAATGAATTTGTGGATTGTATGATTGTCTATTGAATATGATTGTCTATTTTAAGTACTGTTTTGATGGATGTGTTGGATGGTGTCACCAGGATGTTGATTTGTGAACTTGTGTAAATTTGTGACTGTGTGGATGACAAAAAGGGATGTTGATGTTGATGTGATTGGTTGCCCTTTTGTGATGACAAAAAGGGGGAGATGGTATAATGATAATGGTATAATGATTGGATTGAGTGATGATTGGTGATTGATGATTAGTGATGTTAGGATATGTTGGATTGATTGTTTAAATTTGGATTGGCTGATATGCTTAATTGTTTAACTCGGATGGGCAGCCAAGTGAGGGGGAGTTTTTCAAAATTTTTAAAGTTTAGGATTCACTAAGACAGGGGGAGTTTTCATTACAATCATCAATTTCATTTAAAACTTTTGTTTTGTCATCATCAAAAAGGGGGAGAATGTTATTCTTGGTTTTGATGATCACAAAAGTTTGTTTATACAGACCAAGAAAGTGAACACTTTGATCAGGCCTGATGAAACAAAGAAAGCATATGTTTAATTGACTTCAGTCTACGATGCTTTGGATGTGGCAAACAAGATTGAAATAATATGAATGAATTTAGTCAGTGTTTTGTTCCAATAAAAGATACTGTCTTGTTAGTACGTCAAGTGTGTTATTCTTGGTACTTTGAAATGTTTATCTAACTTTCTTCAAATATGAGTGTTTGTGTTTAGAATCAGATTCGAATGTGTCATGAAATGTAAAACAATCAAAAGGAGAAGCAAAAACAGGACAAACAGGTCGGACGGCCGAAAGGAAACTGTCGGACGTCCGAAAGAAGTAAGAACATCAAAAAGGAAGCTATGTCGGACCCTCATAAAGAGCCATCGGACGTCCGGAAGGTTCGGACGCACACCTCGGACGAACATCAACCGCATCGGACGTCCGAGAAATTCCAAATTAACTTGCCAACTCTCGGCCTAAGCTCGGACGCTGTACTGTCGGACGATAAACACTCATCGGACGTCCGAACGTCAAACTTGCTGTTTTCGGACGATTTGTTCGGACGATGATTTGTTCGTCGGACGTCCGACAGCTCCAACGGCTAGTTGACTCTTCAGCTGCCTTCTATCCGTTGGAAGCATTGATGAAGCCCATTTCTGGTTCCCTTTAAAACAAAACTGGTTAGAACCAAGGAGGGACTTTTGCTCACTTTGTTTACAAGTTCTCAAGAGATATTTTAGCTAGAAAATAGTCTCCAAAGCAGATTTGTATTAAAGTGGTGTGAATTTCTGTTGAGCATTTTTTTTTGTGGTTGAAAGGATCCTTAGTGTAGCTTTGTTGAGGGTTTTCTGAGTGATTGTAAAACTTCTTAGCTTGACTAAGCAAGGCTTAGGGCAAGGAGGAAGTGCTCCCTCCATTGTACATCTAGTCGATCTTCTTTCATCAAAGAGAAGTTGCTCTTCCTAGTGTTTGGTCTTCAAGTTTGAGGATAGCTTGGTAGACACCTGGTTTGATTCCCTATTTTACTTTTCTGTTTAATAAAATTCTCATTGCTTTTCTATACTTGTTTTTCTGATCAATATTGCTCCTGTCTTCTAATCTACTTGGCAAATCATTACTAGAAAAGAAGGTAAATTTCAATTAAAGGAAAAGTGCATAAATTTGGTTAGGATTTTAATCAACCCAATTCACCCCCCCTCTTGGTTGTATTTGGGACTTACAGGTATAATGGAAGCCACAAACATCAATATATATCATAAAAAATTTAAAATTAAAAGATGTCAGAAAGCTCAGGAAATTGAAATATATCAACTTCTAAAATACGAAGATTTAATGAAAAATCTTCCCTCAATCACGTAGATGGATGCTTGGTGATGCTAATGATGCAAAAAATCCTATGAAACACGCTTCAATTGACCCCCAATTATTTGGATAAAAGTTAAGAAATCCTAACCTTCAATCTCCTTAAAACAGATTTTTGAGGTGTTTTTCTTGGATTTCAATTGGTTAAAAAGATGTTATGAAGGCTGAATGATGATGGGATGATGTTTTATAGCAAGAAAATGGAGTAAAATTGGTGATTTGTGAAGGTATGTGGAAGAAAGAAAGAAAACACGGTTGAGAAGATGAAGGAAGAAGAATGAAATTGAAAAGGGAAAGTCGCGTTTTCTGTTTTATATAAGGAGGGAATATGCGACTTCACAAAACACACCTTCAAGTCGCGTTTTCTAGTCAAATTTTGTAGGAATGAAAACGTGACTTCAAGAATACGTGGCTTGAAGTCGCGTTTTACACTCGCATATTCTGCTTTAATTTCGCATAATTGAAAACGCGCCTTCATGAATACGCAACTTAAAGTCACGTATTCAAGTTGCGTTTTCTGTTTTAATTTCGTAGAATTGAAAACATGAATGAATGAAAACGTGATTGGGAGTCGTGTTTTTCCTGCAATGCACGTTTTCTTCTACAAAAATTACATAAATGCTAAATTTCAAGAAATTACACATGATATATCCCTATTGCTCAAAATGCATTCTAGATCATTTTTTTTGTCAAATTTATCATCGCATGCACATGTAAAATGATCAAAATATGCATTTTACTCTTTTCTAACGGATCGAATACATTTTTAACGTAAATCGAGGGGTTGAGTTCCTTGATCGAACTTCACTTTTTTCACCTCAAATGGTCATCTTTGCTTCCGTTTGCCGAACTTATAACACAAAAATAACAAACTAACTTAATTGCCTGTATTAAACATAAAATCATACCAAATTAATATAAATAATTTAAACATTGGGTTGCCTCCCAACTAGCAATTTTTGTTTATAGTCGTTGACTCGACTCAAAAGGTTGGGTCATTAACTTGAAGAAGAGTCACTGAAAGGACACCCAAAGGACTCATATGTCCTTTGGGAACGATTTCACCGCCAAGTAGGGTTTTAATTGTTGTCCGTTGACCTTGAATCGTTTGTTTCTTGCATTAACTACTTCAACGACCCATAAAAAAACACTTGAGTAATTTCAAATGGTTCCGACCACCTTGATTTGAGTTTTTCAAAAAATAACCTAAGGCACGAATTGTATAAGAGAATCTTTTGCCCTACCTTAAATTGTTTGGGTATAAGATACTTATCATGCCAATATTTCACTTTATCTTTATAGATCTTGGCATTCTCATAAGCATACAACCGATGTTCCTCGAGTTCGCTCAACTCAAGTAGTCTTCTCTCACCTGCAAGAGGAAAATTCATATTAATTGTTTTAATAATCCAATATGCTTTATACTCAATTTCTACCAGTAAATGATAAGTTTTTCCATATACTAATCGATACGGTAACATCCTCAAAGGTATTTTAAATGCCTTTTGATATGCCCACAGTGCATCATCGAGTCTTCTTGCCCAATCTTTTCTTGAATTGTTCACCGTTTTCTCCAAGATAAGTTTGATCTCTTGATTGGTCAATTCTGCTTGTCCATTCGCTTGTGGATGGTATGAAAGTGATGTCTCGTGCCTACAACCATACTTAAGTAACAAATAATCAAATTGTTTGTTATAAAAGTGTTTTCTTTCAACACTTACTATGACCCTAGAAATATCGAATCTACTAAAAATGTTTTTTTTGAGAAATTGAAATACTACTTTAGTATCATTTGTAGGTGAAACAATTGCCTCCACCCATTTAGAAACATAGTCCACAGCTACTAAGATGTACTTATTGTTGAAAGAACTAGGAAATGGTCCCATAAAATTCATACCCCACACATCAAATAACTCAACTTCTAAGAAAGTAGTTAAGGGCATTTCATTTTTTTTTAGAAATATTTTTTATTCTTTAACAGGCATCACAACTTTTAACATATTTCCAAGCATCTCGGTACATGGTAGGCCAATAAAATCCCTATTGTCACACTTTGGCTACTGTCTTAGAAGTGCTAAAATGACCACCCGTTTCTAAGTTATGACAATGAAGTAAAATATCACGTATCTTGTTTTCGGGGATACATTTTCTTACCATACCATCGGCATAATGCTTATAGAGCAATGGTTCCTCCCAAAAGTAGCTTTTAACATCATGCAAAAATTTCTTCTTTTGGTGAAAATTAAAATCTTTCAGAAGTACCCCACTTACAAAAAAGTTAGCAAAATCCACATACCATGGAGACTTGGTTAGTACTAGAACAAATTTGTCCGAAAAAGTCTCCTTAATTGGAACTTGATCATTGGTAAGAATATACTCTAATCGAGATAAATGGTCCGCCACAAGGTTCTCCGATCCCTTTTTGTCTTTAATCTTTAAATCAAATTCCTGCAATAAGAGTATCCAACGAATTAGATGTGGTTTTGCATCTTTTTTATGGAACAAATATTTAAGAGCTGAATGGTCCTTATAAATGATAGCTTTAGATCCTACTAAATAGGATCAAAATTTATCTAAGGCAGATATCACCGCCAAAACCTTTTTCTCCGTGGTCGCATAGTTAATTTGTGCTTCGTTGAGAACTTTACTTGCTTAATAAATCACATGCAACCTTTCTTCCTTCCATTGATCTAACACAACTCCGATTGTATAGTTGCTTGCATCACACATCTACTCAAACGGTAGCGACCAATCTGGTGACATTATAATCGGTGTTGAGGTCAACTCCTTTTTTAATCTATCAAAAGCCATCAAACAATTATCATCAAAATGAAATGTGGTATCTTTGCATAGTAAATCACATAACGGTTTAGCATTCTTGGAAAAATCTTTAATGAAATGTCTATCCCGCATATCCAAGAAAGCTTCTAATTCCCTTGAAATTGCTTGGAGGTGGCATTCGCTTGATCACTTCTATTTTGGTTTTGTCCATCTCAATCCCCCTTGCAGAAATCTTGTGCCCTAAGACGATTCCTTTTTGGACCATAAAATGGCACTTCTCCCAATTTAACATGAGGTTCGTCTCTTCACATCTTTGCAAGATCAAATACAAATTATGAAGACAATGGTCAAACGATGAACCGTATACTGAAAAATCATCCATGAAAATCTCCATAATTTTCTCAATATAATTAGAAAAAATTGCCATCATGCATTGTTGGAATGTGGCAGGAGCATTGCAAAGGCCAAATAGCATCCTCCTAAAAGCAAATGTGCCATACAAGCAAGTAAAAGTGATCTTTTCTTGATTTTTAGGAGCTATTGCTAATTGGTTATAACCTAAAAATCCGCAAGAAAATAATAAAATTCATAACTAGCAATACGTTCCAATAATTGATCAAGAAAGGGTAGTGAAATGTGATCTTTTCTAGTGACTGCATTTAGCTTTCTATAGTCTATACACACTCTCCACCCTACTACAAGTTTAGAGGGAATAAGTTCATCATTTTTTCCCTTAACTATAGTACTTCCACCTTTCTTTGGGACAATAAGAATTAGACTAATCCATACATTGTCCGAGATGGGGAAGATTATACATGCATCCAACCACTTGATAATTTCTAATCTTACCACCTCTTTCATGTTCAGATTTAACCTTCTTTGCAGTTCGACCACCGATTTGCAATTATTTTCCAAAAGAATGTGATGCAGGCATATAAAAGGGCTAATTCTTTGAATGTCAGAGATGGTCAATCCGATAGCCTTCTTGTGCTTCCTTAAAACTCTTAGCAACTTATTAAGTTGCTCATCTTCCAAGTAAGCACTGACAATCACGGGTAGAGTCTCATTTTCACCTAGAAACTCATATTTCAAATGGCTAGGAAGTGGTTTGAGTTCAAACCTTAGAGCTTCTATCTCTGAAGGTGGTGAAATCTCTTTCCTTGTCCCAAATTCTCGTACACATGCCCTTTCCTATAAGGAGATTGTGTATCTAAATATTAGGCCAATACCTTAATTTCTTCATCATTTTCCTCTTGCATCCCTGTACTTATTAAACAAAGTTCAAGAGGATCGAAATCAAGATTGACTCGATTCAACTCTTGAGTTAGCATTTCAAGAGTGCTAATTGAGCAAGCATGATCAGTAAAAGAAGGGTACTTTTCCATTTCATTCAAATTGAATACTACCTCTTCTTCACCTATTTGAAACTTGAGTTTGCCATTTTTTGCATGAATAATAGTACTCGCAGTTGCTAAAAATGATCTACCTAGAATAATTGGCATAGACATATCTTTCTCCATATCTAATACCACAAAAATCATAGGAATGATGAATTTTTGAACTTTAATCAACACATTTTCCAAAACTTCTAATAAATATCTAATTGACCGATCGGTAAATTGCAAAGTAATATTAGTGCGTTTTAGCTCATGCAAACCTAATTGTCTAGCTACCGTTAAAGGAATTAATGATACACTTGCACCAAGGTCATATAATACCTTAGAAAATTCAATATTACCGATGGTGTAAGGTATAAAAAAGCTCCCCAGATCCTTCAATTTTGGTGGCAACTTATTTTGTATGATGACGCTACACTCCTCAGTTAATGCTATTATTTCGCGATCCTCCAATCTCCTCTTTCATGTCATAATCTCCTTGAGGAATTTGACATATGAAGGAATCTGTAAAACAACATCAACGAAAGGAATATTAATATGTAATTATTTAAAAATTTTGACAAACTTATCAAAATTTTTGTCACGTTTATTTGCCTTGAGTCGTTGAGGAAATAGAATCACCGGAGATATCGGAACGGTAGTGGAGGATGTGGGTTGTTCCTCTTCTGATTTTCCTTTACTACCTTCCCCCACACTTACCTCTTGCTTCATTTGCTCATCTCCTCGTCTCTCACTCCCCTTGTTCCCTTCATTTTCTACCAGTGGAGGATCCTTTAGTTGTTTACCACTATAAAGAGTGGTTTTGACATGTTCCCTCGGATTCACCTCTGTTTTACTAGGCAACTCCCCTTGATTTCGACTATTAATAGAGTTGGCGATTTGACTAATCTAGACCTCAACGTTTCTATACATTCAAATCAATTGGTCCAAACGCCTCTCTAGCCGTTCGAATCTCTCCAACGTGCCCTTTGCCAATTTTTCCACCGCAATTTTCCAATCCGGTTTGGTATTTGTTTGTTGCTGTCTTTGTGATACCCCGACTTTTAGGATATTACGGTTTCTATATTTTATTTTTTTTTAAAGATTAGAAACCCTACTTGTACTCAAAACTCTAGTTTTACTTGTGACTAACAGGTTTTCTTAAATCTCTCATATTTTAGTCGAAACCCTAATTTTAATCTATGAAATTGTAAAATCCATCATATTTTTCTTAAAATTCTCTTTTATTTGAAATCCATTATCTTATAATAGCTATACTACACATCTACATCCCCAAGGGTTGGAATAAAGAATAGAATTAAGAGTTTTCCCTTTTCATTCATTGTTAGGGTAAACTAAGGTTTTCACGTCTTTTCGTAATGTGGATAATCGGTACGGAGTGTGTACTAAATTTACGAATTAAGCGTGAGTTTTAGAGGATATTAAGTGTGTGATTAGAAGTGGTACTAATAAGTTAGTGAATTATAAGTTAAAACCCTAGTATGTGTGATTTACGGAAAAATGGTTGGAACCGGCAGGTACCATTTGTTATCGATTGAGTGCACCACTTGAATACTACTTTATTACCTTAATCACCTTGCTTTTATTTCAGCTAATCACCCCTAAAATATCCTACAAAACAGCCACCATTTTTGACCAAAAGAAAAGCAAGAAAGAAAAAAAAAACAAGAGGACCAATGGTGGCTTGACAAGTGTTGGCCAACCAAGTTTAACCAACAAATTTCCTATCTTCTTAACTTTGTTTTGGACCAAAATTCCTGCACTTTTTCCTTCATTTGGCCGTGAGTTTGGAGAGGGAAAATAGAGGAGAGAAAACTCCATTTCCACCATAACAACCTTGCTTGATTCTTGAGAAAATTAACGTGAAACGTGATTCTACTCCGATCAATCATTGGGAAAGCTTGGAGGTGAGCTTGGTGGAGCTTTTGGGAGGAAGAAAGTTCTTGTATCACAACTTATTTTCGGGGTTTTGAGGTATTATGGCTGCCTTTCCTTTTCCTCTTCCTTAATCTTGTTTAAGTTTGTATAGCAACTCATATTCTTGGCTAATGATAGTTATTTAAGTAGTTTTGATGGATAAGGTGGATTTGTGAGTTAGGGTTTTGAATTTTTCAGTGGTATTTCTTCTTGTTTAGATAGAATATGATGTCTATAATCTTGTATAGGAAGTTGTAGTATTGGTTTAAGTTAGAAATGTGAAGGTTAGACCTTGAATGCACTAAATTCCAGATTTAAGGAGTGAAACCGCCCTGTTCTGACTAGCTTTATTCGTGTATGATAGAGGCCGAATTAGGCTTAGGTTAAAACATGAAAGTTGTAGGAAATGATGTTGTATAGCTGCCTGTAAAATTTCAGCTCAATCCGAGCACTGTATCATGTGAAATGACAAAATTACCCTTGCTACCATAGGTATAGTTTTGTGGACAGTTTTGATATGTCCTCATTCTGGCTGCATTTTTTTCACCTTGATCCGTATCAAATTAGCCTTTGGTCAAAACATGAAACTTTTAGCCCTGTGTTTTAGCTTTCCAACGCAACTGAAAACGTCTCAATAGCCTGAGTTATTGTCATTTGAACCCGGTGCTGATAACCAGCCTAACAGTGAAATTCTGGTTCTATAATCTGTAAATTCAACCTGGATAAACTGTGAACTGGGTTGAGTGGTCTGCATGAAAGTTGTAGCCTTTTGTCTTAATTTCAAAATGGTATAAACTGTACCCCAATCCGATAAACGTAGCTCCAGTTGTGACCAAAATGCTATAATATGTCAAATCTGCTGTTTAGTTTTTTGTCTTCAAAATTGATTTCCGATTGTATTATTACGCTTGTGTTGTAATTGGATGATTTTGGACCTTAATTGAAGGGCTATGTTAGTAATATTACTTGTGTGTGATTGTTGGGCTGAATTGAGAAAAACAAGGAAGCCATAAATGGCTGGAAAAATAGCTAAATACAAAGGGCATGCCGCCCAAATTTTCACTCGAGGACTAGGTGTGTGTACTTGTGATTCGAGCAAAGAATTGAAGTTGAATTGAATTTGAATTATCTAGGTTATTCAAGTCTTCTTTATTAGAGGTATATAAGTTAGAATTTGGACGAAACTTGCACCCTTGAAAAAAATGAAATTTACGACTAATAGAAATACGTTTTCTCCGTTTCTTCGACTCAAATGGAGATTTCAAAATTTTACGAGCGAGCATAAGTTTTACAAATATTTTACTCATGGCCTTTGGTTTAAATGTACTCTTTTCACTTCCAAAATTATATTTATACATTGTCCTAGTAATTATTCGGATTTTCTTCGATTCACCTAAATCTTTGATGGTAGAACCATAATGTGTTTCCTTGGTTACTCTTAGGTTCCTTGGTGATTGAGGGTGTTATTCGAAAGAATACTTTGGACGTTATTTTGCTTAAATAGGTGAGTGTTCTTTGTACATTATGTTTTCTATGACTATATGGATTGCTGTGAATATGTGACTATTTGTGAATGTTTGATTAAATGTAAAATGTTTTCACTGATTTCTAAAAATAAATTTTACTAGACGAGTGTGTACTTTATCGCACTCGACCTAAATGAATGTGAAATTTACAATGATTAAATGATTACATACTACTTGTACATAAATGTATGCATTTTGGTTGAATTGGGCCCTTGCCCTTCGTTGCCGGTCGACTCGAGCCAGAAGCGGACTCGGTCGGGCAATTGGCGACCCTGGGTTAATGTTTAGTATACTCGAGTATGACCACGAAGTCTGGTAGAGACTGGTCAATGTCCAGTAGGGGGAAAATGAAATGAATGAATGAATGGCAAGAACAATGGAGGGGTTTTCACTTACAAATGAAATTATTTTTAATGCTGGAGGAAAAAGGAAATGGTTGATGGAGTGAATGAACGAAGGGCTCCATGTGAGCATGTATCCTTTTAATGAGTGTGTTATCATTGCTTTATATTGTAAATGTTTTCTAGATTACTTGTTATTACATGATTAATGTCCTTGTTTAATTATTTGGCTATGTGTACGGAACTTCACTGGGCTTTTAGCTCATTCCATTAGTTTTGTTTTCCTTACAGGGGATGCGAGCGAGGACGTGAGTCCTGTGTAGACTAGCTTGTGACGACCCCACCTCCCCCTAAGGCGTACCAAAGGGTTCGGCGGGCCGCCTGCCCAGCTCTCGCCAGGACTCACTCACTCGTATCACATGCAAACATCCATAGACCATAAATAACGCCGCAATTCCAGCTTATAATTTACATTGATGCGAAATCAAGATACAAAACCTCAATATACCCAAACTGGTTCAAAGTATATACAATCCAGATACAAAACATTCTATTCGAGTGACAGCGCGAGTATAAGCCAAAATCAAACAACTAGTCTATGCTAGACTTTACATATCTCACACCTCGCTCGTACCCCTGAAAGGAAAACAAATGGAGTGGAATGAGCTAAAAGCCCAGTGAGGTTCCAAATAACAAACTGACCATATTAAAAGTAGCAAAAGATAGCAAGCTTAACAAGTTCAGGAAGGTGAACACCAACACTTCAAGTAGCAAATTTCCAAATGAACTAGTGTAAAATGCTTTTGGTTTTCAAAAGAAACATCAATCCGATAAGCAATAATCATTTTCAAGTATAAGGATACGGAAGGCTCTCAGGAGCCAAATTCCCATTGCATCTCCAGAGCTTGATCAAGTAACAGTTGACACTCCGTCAACTTTCAAGTAAGTAACCAATCCAGTAGAACACCACTTAAACGACTCTCCGTCCACCGTTCAACCCCCAGCTGGGCCCAAAATCCTCAAGAACACGGGTGGTAATACTCGAGTATACCGATTAGTCGAGGAGATATCACTCCACTCGACAATACAAGAGACCCAGGGTTCGTTACCCAATCGACCAAGCCCTTGCCGGCTCGACTAGAGTAACTTGCCACAGGGTTTCTGGAATTCCAGGAAGTGCGCGCATCATAAACAAGTATATCAAGTCAATTGCAACAATAAACAAGTATATCACGTAAGGGCAAGTGCGATAAAGTACACTCTTGCCCTTACAATTCACGTATATAACATGTACTCATATTGGTCACGTATCAAGTTCAAGTATCTAGTGCAATTCGATATTTGAAAGCACTCACCAAAAGATATAATGCCTTTACTGGTCACTTTCAGGTTATACTCCGGGTTCGGAGTCCAAATCTGCGATAAAACTCAGTTTGAGAACTTTGAAACATGATTAAGATTCGAAACTTAGACGTTTCGTTCAATAAAATCAAGAAATTGAAATTCGCTCGGATAGTAGTCGTGAAACACTTGCTCGCTTTTTAAACGGTAAAACTTTGTAACATTTATACTTGAAAATGCCATGCGAGTCGAAAGCACAAGAGAAACATATTCCAAATAGTCATTATTTCATTTCTCAAGGGTACAAGCTCGGCCAAGTCCTTCCTTATATACCTCGGAACAAGAATACACAAGTACCCTAGATGGTTCAAGCAGTAATCACTCTTAACCCTTACTCAAGTTGCAAGTAGTTCTCTAGTTTTCGAGCGTAAATTTGGGCAGCATGCCCTTTGTGTTTACCTAATTTTCCAGCCATTTAGGCTTCATTATTTTTCTCAACCACAACCCAACCTCACATATGTCAACAATTCAAGCCAAGAGCCGTTCCATAGGCTCACAATATCATAAAACAATATTCACAACAATTACAAGTGCAGAAATTCAACTTAGCACAAGACAGATTTGACGTACGAATGCGGAAATAACATATCTGAGGCTACGCTTACCGAATTGAGGCGTAACCTATGCCGTTTCGAAGCTAAAACACAGAGCTACAATGTTCATGAAGGTCACTTAGTCCAGTTTCTAATGTAACTTGGTCAAATTCTCAAATTACTAAACCAGAAATCAATTCGTCGGCGGTTTAAACGCATTACACTGTAATGGACATAACTCAGTGTACAAGAGTCCAATTCAGGTGTTCTTAGAGGAATTTTAAAGCTACTTCAGAACAATACAACTTTCATGTTTTGGCCCAGAGCTAAATCAGAATGGATCCTGGTCAAAAAACGTGATAAACTGGACTTACTGATGAAACGGACTGCTGAGGAAATATTTAAAACAGTAAGGGTATTTTGGACTTTTCGTGACCTACGTTGCTCCGATTGAGCTGAAATTTTATAGGCACCTACAAAATGCCATTCTCTACAACTTTTCTTCTTTGACTTAAGGCCAATTCTGCCTCTAACACACAGATACAAATTCGGACAGAAAGGGAGCAAGAATTTCCAGAAATCTGGAATTTGTAGTTTCAAGTGCAACTTTCCCCAATTTCTTGATCTAATCACTACCACAACACCTTATGAAACCTCAATTGCAACATATAAGCATCATACAACAATTTGGGCAGAATTTCCACAAGCCTTAGTTCATCAAATAAATTGGGGAAAAACCTCTAAAACATGCTAATCATCCATGATTCCACCACTATGATCAACTACTAAACTTAATTTAATAAAATTGAAAGCAAAACTTAGAGAGATAAGCTGTCTTACCTTGAATAGAGGTCACAAAGAGCAGCCCAAGCTTTCCTTTTTCCAAACTTTCACCACCAAACACTAGCTAACCACTCAAAAACAAGATTAATCGGTTTATTTTGTTAGATTTCTCACTTAGTTGCTAGATTGAAGATGAAATGAAGAAATCTCTCCCTTGTTCTTACTCTCTCTCTCTCTCGGCCCTTAGCAGAAAAAAATGAAGAAGATGGAGCTTGGTTTGGCTTATAAGGAAGTAAGAAGATTAGGACTAATGGTGTCCACAATTTTGACCAACACTTGGACTAATCTTGGCCACTAATTTTTCTCTTTCTTTCCCTTGCTTTTGAGCCACTAATTTTCGGCCAATAGGAGAGCTAAGAGGGGGAAGATATTTTGCTTCATTAATGATAAACTTGTATGGCAAGAAAGTGGTGATCAAGTAGTGCGTCCAATCGGTAGTGCACGGTACCCGTCGGTTCGCGCCGTTTTTCTTAAAAACACCCGTACTAGGGTTTTTACTTTCCATTCACTAACCTTATCTCATGGCTACTACTCATGTATTATTTCTCACTTAAAAGTCACTTTTAATCACCAATTTTGGTCCTTACTTTGTACCGAAAATTCATCCGGCCAAAAATCGCGAAAACCCTAATTTTACTCAAATCTTGAAACCGAAGTGTAAAACCCTATTTCCAGGTTCATCTGCACTTATTGTTGAACAATTGGGTAGTAGGGCCTTAATAAATAATAATTTTTAAATAAAAGGAAATTTTTTAAGAAAACGTGAGGAATTTAAAATTTCAATAATTAACATTAGGATCTCTAGTAAAATATGAGAGATTTAAGAAACCGTTTAGTCACAAGTAAACTAGGGTTTTTGATTAAAACATTAGGGTTTCTAGTATTTTAAAACAAAATAAGGTTTTAAATCAAACCCTAAAGAAATACACTTTAATATTTTCTTCACAAACAATCTCCTAATATTCGGGATGTTACAATCTCCCCTCCTTAAAAGAATTTCGTCCTCGAAATTCATACATGCACTTCGAATAATGTAGGGTATTTTCCTTATATATTCGTTTCTAGCTCTCAGGTCTCACTATAGCCAAAACTTAGTTAAACAGTAGGAATCACGAATCGTACCTTCTACGTTCCCTTCCCCCTTCGACGGTCCAGGGTTGGTCTTGGTCGAGTTATGGGCCCTTTTCTTTTCTCGTAATAGAACTGAACAATCAGCAATCCAATGCTTGGTGCTCCCACATCGCAGGCATTCTCCCCCTCTTTTCCAACAATTCTCCTTAGTATGATTGGTTTTTCCACAATAGTCACAAGATAAGTGGAGGATTGAAGGTTGATCTCCTTGTGAGATAGCTTTTAGTTGCCCTCCTCCAGCTGAGGCTCCTCTCGGAGTACCTTCTTTTGATGTCTCCAAAATTTTCACACCACTAGCTCCTCGACCTACTTTAAAGGGCGGCCTATCTTGTTCGCCTTGCTCTTGACTTTGATTTTCACTAGGTACATCCCTTTTTCTTGAATGGAAGCCCTTCACTTGTGCCCTTGAAATTGCTATCCTTTGGGTTCTTTCTGGGTTCTTCGTAAAAGTTTTACCTTGTGCCATTGCTAAAACCTCTTCAGGAATCCCTTCGTATTGCCTTTTTAGTTCTATGTTCTCGTGCAATAGCTTAATTTTCTCCGAATATTCGTGTTTCCATTGCCCTTCCCAATGCTCGGCTAGTCTCTTTTGGACCTCTATTTCATTTCGAAGAACCTCGATTTCCTTATATATATCATCCAATTGTGCCATCTCACAAATTCACTGGGACTCAAGTGATAGCCTGTCAGGCAGGTCAACAGATCAGAGTAAGTAACTAAGCACAAGTAATAATCTAACCATATACCGGTTGGTTGAAAAATCGAATGAAACGGACGGGAGGGTAGAACATAATCAGGGCAATATCTTAAAATGACATCAAGGGAGCATAACCAAGGGTAGAAGAAAGAAATCGGTCTTCGACGAGACTTTCTCGACATATACTACAACCTAATCATCCTCTATAGGAACCCTAGCCAAACTATTACTCGATTCGTCCATGAAAACACTCCTGGGGTTCAGGTACAAGAATCCACAATAAGGTAATTCACAACTCGAGCCGGCCGGTCCCAAGAGTAAATCACCCATATTAGAGATTCCTACCTAGCATACATATCTAAGATCCCCAACAATAGACAATTGTTCCACACTTAACAAGTCAATTCCCACAGTCCGAGAACCTTCTCCCGACACGAGCTCAAAAGGAGCTCTGATACTGTGAAGACCCGAAAAAATTTCTTATTTTTTTCGAATATTAATGGTTTCATTAAGTATTTATCCACCTGTTTTTCCCAAATAATTTATTACGACCATTTTAAATCCATTCGGATGGAATAATGTCTTCATTGTGTTTTTAAAATGTCCCGTTAACAACTTCAATTTTCGAAAGGATTGTTTAAGTGCGAGATAGTGAACACGAGTGTTTCGAGGTGATATTATATTCGAGAGCATGATTATCCTGGGGAAATTAAGAACGGACAATAGCAGATTAAGAAAAGTTAATCGAGAATTAAAGGTGAATAAGTTCTAAGTGAGCATATACTACTCACGCGTGGATAGTTTTCCAAAAGACGCATGGATACAAATTTATTGGAGATTTGAGGAGTTAATACTCGACTCATGTGAGGACTCATAAAAAAATTCCTATTAAAACCCTAATTTGAGCTTATTTAATTATTTACTTGTTCATTTATTCCGAGTATTATTTTCTAGACCTATTGAACTTAATTACGTGGAGATATAGCTTCGTTATATTTTTAAAAGTGACTTGTTTCAAGAATTAATTTCCGGGAGCGCGTTTAGTAAAAATAGTGAATAGTGCTTGGAGATTTTATCCGCTTGAGAGTGCAATAAGCTTGGAATATTGGAGACTTGTACTATGGTCCTAAAATAGGTAATCTTATGAATAAATATTCAAGTGATAGTTAGTAGTGCAATCGTTATAAGAATTTTCCGAAAGTTTCGCGTTATAGCGTTAAATTTGGCGGTACGCGTTTTCACGCGCGCGAATTTATTTGGGAGACTTTAGACCCTTATTTCGGGACAATTAAGAGTGAATAATATTTACATGAATATATATGCCTTGGAGGTTTAGTGCACTAGTGAACCAAACGCGCGAAAAAAATCGAGCCGTAATCGTACCAAACGGCCCCTAATGAGAGTTGACTTTTGGGTGATTTTGCACCACACATTGCACCTTCTCTTGGAAGCTAACTTAGATCAAACACACTCTCTCTTCTCTCTCCTCATGGCCGGCCAAGACACTCTCTCTCTCTAACTTCTTGTTCAAAAAAATTCTGCACACTAATCTCACCCAAAACCACCCCAAATCACCTCCAAATTTAACCAAACTTGCACCACACCTAGCTTGACACTTGAGGAGCATTTTGAGCTGCAAAAGAGAGCTAAAACTCACGGTTTTTCTGGGGCAAAAAGGACCGAAATTCTGCTTGAACATCAACCCCAAAGTAAGTGATGATCTACCCTTGAAAACTTGAAGATTGGAAGCTATCTTGCCTTGTTAAGTTCATGCATGCATTTGGTTAGCTTTTGTATGGTGTAAAAATGTGATTGTGGGCTCTTGGAATTCCCACACTTGGGTTGTTGTTGCTGATGTGATGATTGATGGTGATTATATTGTTGGTTTAGTGGTTATAATGATGCATTAGTGGTGGGTAATTAGTAGGAACTTCATTGGGTGTAAGAGGCTAAAATTCCCGATTTTGCCCCTACCATGTTCGGCCATTTCCAGGCCAATTTTTAATGGTTTAATGGCTTGAATTGGATGTTTGTAGGATGTATTAGATGTGCGAAAAATTTCATTTAAAAATAATGAGGTTTGAATGGGCAAATGAATTTTTTTTAGAAACCAGCAAATCTGGAAAACTGATTCGCGTATGCTCTGACCAGCAGTAGTATTTTGGCTATAACTCTGTCCTCGGATGTCGAAATCATGTGCCGTCAGTGGCGTTTGAAACTAGACATTCCTAGCTTTAATTTGGTATATAATGCACGTTCTGATTCTTTGTGAGCAAGCCGAACCAAATGTTTTAAGTTCGCTGTCCTGTTGCTCTGTTCATCTGGAATGAAGTGTTCAGGCAGCCACTTGATGCCCGATTTTGAACCAGATGGGTGCCGAATTTGGAAACGATTTCTTCTGTAATATTTTAGCCTTACGAATGTATTTTCCAAAGGCGTAAGCCATGCTCGATTTCGAGCTATATTGACTGAGTTGTGACTGAAACAAGTGGACTGCTCTGTTTTGGAAAAACCCTAATGTTTCGACTGGTTTGGAACAAACTCATGGAGTGAACTTGTTAGTTGATGTTCTTGATATTAAACACTTACCAAAGGTATTATGGATGTTTCTTAGGCCTTTATTTCACAAATGAACCATGATTGGATAGTTTGCTTGATTAAACGTTTTGAAATGGGTAGTGAAAGTCTCAAGGCAGATTGCCTTAGGATTTTTCTTGAACTTTGGTTGGCTAATTAACTACCTTGCCGAAGGTATTTTTCCCCGAAATTCGATAGAGAGATACTTTCCATATAGTATTGAAATACTGCCAATTTTGGTACCAATTCAAGTTCGTTTCGATACCCAATTAAATTACTAAAGTTAGAGGTTCAAATCTGGAAAATTCTCATCCAGTCTTGAATTTGCTCAACTTTGAGCTACCGTATCTCGGTACTCGAAACTCCGATTCTTGATCCGCTTGTTTTGTTATACACCTCACTTGTAACACTAATTGAGCTGCAAATTTCAGAGGCTGGTTTGCAACGTGTGAATCGTACCGAATTTCCAAAGTTGGCCGAAATCCAACTTAATTCTGCCATGAAAACCAACCCTGCGTCTTCAAGCCCATTTTTGACCACTTTTCACTTTGATTCATGGAAAAGTGTCTTCTAGGAACTTATAGTACTCTCTAAGAGGTTTCCAACGGTATAAAGTTTTCCAATTCTCGACTTATACCGAGCGAGTTATGATTTTTCAAAGATTTATCGTAAAACTGAAAAATTTTCCAACTTCAAAGAAATAGAGTTTTTCAAGAACTCTTTATTCTTTTGATATTCTTAAACGTTTTGCTTACGATTTTCAAGATAAAAACTCAAATAATATTGTACATAATAAAAGGCAAGTTGAACCTCGATTTACGTGTAATTGAGGTTCCTTTTTGCAAAATAATTCTTAGATTGTACTAGTGTACAATCTTTCTTGATAAGTGGGTTAATTGTGTGATTATCCACTATTAAATTGCCAGGCGCGCAAGGAGACCTTCAAGAGGATCTCACCGTGGACACTTGAACTTCCGGAAAATAATTCTTATTGAATTGCTCGGTGAGTGTCAAGTGTGTGAATTTTGACACTTGCTTATTTGTGGTATTTGTTGAAAGTTTTAAAAATAAGGGCGGGTGCGTACTTTATCGCACTCGTTCTAATTTCAAATAAATGAATGAAATGTATTGAATGAATGAATGAAATGCAATGTTATGTCATGAATGCTTATGTCGTTGGAGTGAACCTCCTCGACTTTCAAATGAATGGGGGACGCCCAAACTCATAGGCCGACCTTGAACTCGGGCCGGCAATGGGCTTGGTCGGGAACTTGGGCGAGCCATGAGATTATAAGCTCGACCTAATAAGAGGTCCTGCTTGGCATACTTGTAGAGTATCGCCTTATAATAGACTTGTGGGCCCTTGGGGTGTACGGTGGACGGAGGGAAGTAAGTGGTGATCTACGGAAATGGAAATACCGACCCGGTTGACAGGAGGGTCAATGCGGGAAGGTATACGAATGACATCGGCAGAGCGAGTGGAACTTAGCTCCTGAGAGCTACTATATCCTTGAATTGTTTCTGATTATTTTTCCTGCTCAAATGGTACTTTATTGAAATATCATGGTTTTATTTAATAAAGTTGAGATTGCTATTTGAACAATGTGCTTGCATGTGTGTCCTTGGCCTCACGAGCGTTTTGCTCACCCTGTAGATTTGTTTTCCTTAACAGGACTGGAAATGGAGTTAACGCGGAGAAATCTCCTTTTGGATATATTGTGTTTTAGGGTTTCAGGTGTATTTTAGCTTGACCCCTTTATGATAGTACTTTGGAAGTTTAATGTATCATTCGGATATCTGTGATGTATATCTTGAAATTTAAGTTGTATTATGAACGCACGACGTGCGGGTGGCAAGCTGATAGGTACCCCGTGATGTGACCCTGAGAACTGTCACAAAGCATGAACGTTTCCGCACTATATGTATTCGTATTAATTTGATTTTGGTATCTAGTATCGCTTTAAGGTTGAACGTTTATTGCTTGAGTCCTAGCGAGAGCTAGGCAGGCGTTCCGCGGATACCCTTTGGTGCGCCTTAGGGAGAAGTGGGGCGTCACAGTTGGTATCAGAGCTTAGGCTTTAGATCTCTGTAGTGTATCCTAGGCTTAAATGTTTAGGATGCCGGACTGTGGAACTGGTTGGAAAGTTAAGTGACTGCTCGTGGGAACGAAAACTAGAACTTAGGTTTGGATTAGTGGATGATAAGGAGTCTTAATCTTGTGTGATAGATGTGGGATAATATGGGGTGATCAAATCCAGTTTTTTCAGTGTATTTGGTCCCATTTAAGCTTTTAATCTTAGTTGTAAGTTACGGAAAGTAATGGTGGCATTGCACCGTCTTGGAGACGCGTTATGGTAACCATGGCCGTGAAGGGCCTAGGGAAGGGCTAGTTGGAAGTGTGATCCAACTCGCCGAACTAGTATGATATGTTATTTCCAAAGGACTTACTCGTGCCCAAGTAATGGAGTGTTTATAGTGGCCAATCATCGGAAATGACTATTTGAGGAAAAAATTAGGGTAACTCGAGGGGATAATCGAGAACCGAGAGCGATTGCGGATGTCTAGACTACTAGAATTCCTGAAGTGGAGATTGAGATATATAAGGAGTGAGGAAGACAAAAGCCCCTTGTGAGAAGCTTTAAAAAGCTAAGAATCGACTTGTTGGGGTGGTGTCCGAAATTAAAGACATGATGGATAAGTCGATGGTTGGGTGTATTATCTTGGTTGAACAAGTGGAGAATGACAAGATATTTGATAAGGGACATGAGATTTAAAACTCCTAGTGCTGGAAATGAAAATGATCCTACGGAGGTAATTAAGACTTTTGGCTCCGCCAATCACTAAGTTAGTGATTTAAACTATTTTAATAGTTTTTGCCAAAGATAGAAGGGGTGGCACTCGCTTAAAGGCCTTTGCATTTTGTATCTTGTTTCACAATGTTTCCTACCTTTTGAGGCAATTAAACGTTACTCATGGCATGATTGACTTTACTGTTTCATGATTTCAAATCCATGATGGGGTTGTACCCATTTGCGATTATTTTGGTATCTTCCCTTTTTATTCTTGTATTTGTTGGCGTGATAAAGGTATCACTTTTCAAACTCCGTTTATATGCACTCACTTTATGTCATGCCTTTAAATATGTTAAATTTATGGGTGACCAAAAGAGTGAAAAGGAGTGAGGGTGAGGGATTAAGCAACCCCAAGCTCAAGGAGACGATTATAGAACAACTGCTGGACGGAATCAAAACCCTAGAAATGAATGAAAATAATCGTGTAGTTATTGCTATTAATCAGACGATTGATGCCCTAGCATGATTAGTGGAGCACTAAAACCCTAAACCAATCAACCAACCTAAGAACCAAGCAAGGTTGAGGAGTTGAGCAATTCTGGAAGTTCGCTCCATCTAAGTTTCACGGAGAATCTAATCTCGAAATAGTAGGATCGATTTAAGGGAATCAAATAAGGTACTAGTGAAAACAAGATATTAGAGTTTCTTCTCGAGTAACTTATAAGTAAGTATTGGAGAGTGAACTAAGACTTGAAAACTTTATATCAAGGAATAGAGTCCCCGTATCTGGTTGTAATTGGAATTAATGGTAGTAATTTTATGGAGACTTAAGAACTCACTCATGTTCGGCAGAGAATAACTAAGATTTATATTTCGGGATGACCTATGAACAAAAGAATGAAAGAGTAATCGGGCTCGAACTTCCATTATGCATGGCTACTCTTTTGATCCTTTGATTTGCCTGACAGGTTAGCATTTGACTTAAGTCAACTGGTAAGATGACAACTTTGGAAGAAATGCGTAAGGAATTGAACCTTCTTCGAAACGAGGTAGAATTTCAAAGGAAATTAGCTGACTACTGGGAAGGACGGTGGAAACAAGAATATGCAGAGAAAATTGAATTACTACGCCAAAATGTAGGATTAGAGAAGAAATGCAAAGAAAAGCTTCGAACTGGCCAAGCCGCCACTTCTCATGCGCATTGTGGATTCTGCGGCAAGGTTAACCACGTTGAGGCCGAGTGCTGGATAAAGCAAGGAAAGTGTCTGGGGTGCGGTAGTACCAAGCATAAGATTTCGGATTGCCCTAGAGCTTTTAAAAAGAGGAAGTACTCAATAGCCAACTAGGTCCACCGCAAAGCGATCAAGTGCCAGATGGGAGTAATTAGTACTAATGGCTATGAACGGGGTCCTAGTAGCGAAGGTTTCACAGATTGAGATGGTTTGACTTCACTCGAGGAATAGAGGTGGTAGTTTTACCCTAGACTGGGCTAGCACCTTTGGAGGTTGTAATCTTTTGAAAAAAAAAAATCTTTTGTTGTTTTGTATCCTGGCAACTTGACATGTTTTGCTACAATCCTGTCATTCTCCTTTCCTTTTGAGAGGAGTTCATAAACCTCTTCCAACTGGATGTAATTATTATGATCTTTATGACTCATGAAAACTTACTTCGCTTTTAATTGTTTTTATGACTTACACGTATGTTCAAATCCTACCCCACGCCCTTAGAATTATAATAAGACGCGAATAGTATTGGATGTGATCGAGATTTTGCTTGAAGAATATAGACCACCTGAGGTCTTGATAGTGACTAGAGATCGGAATCGAAGTGAGGACTTAGTGTGGAAATGGAATTCAATGTTTGAAATGCCAATTTGAGATATTAAAATCGGTGGATTGAGTTAGTAAAAGGAAATAATTAATGGATTCAATGTGCCTAATGATTAAGGACTAGATATTATAATGAAGGCTAGAAGCTATGTATTTACAGATTATGGAGTCTGGAGCGATGTGACCATTAAGAGCAACCACCATTTTTCTTACATGGATAAGAATTCAGTAAATTGTAAGGAGCCGTGATCCTATTTAAGTTGGATTTAAAGAAGAGATATTACCCATTTGGGAACCCTAGGAACTAATGTGGTTAATACCGCTTTCAAATTAAGACTTGGACACTCTAAAATTTTCGGTACACCCTTCGAGTTGACAGATACACTAGAAGTATTTATGGACCCAAGGTATCGGAGTTAAATCGTATTTGGACAAATCAGTGGAGGCATTTATTGATGATATATCGATATACTCCAGTGTTCGAGAAGGTCATGAAAGACACTTGATGGTATTTTTACGAACCTCGAGAGAACGCCAACTTTTGTTAAGTTCAATAACTGTGAGTTCGATTGGAAGAAATAACGTTTCTACGTTATACAGTATCTGAGGAAGGAATTATATTATTGACTCAGCTAAAATGAAAGATTGTATAAGAGGAAACGACCAGAAAAGCATATTGGAATTTGGAATTCTCGGAGTGGTCGAATACTACCTTTGGTTTATCAAGGATTTTTTTTGTAAGAATGCAAGACTTGGCAAACCATTTTGAGGTTCTAAATGTAAGGGAAAATCTTGAGATGAAGCATGTTAATCGGTGTACATGTGTAGGAGGTAATTTTGTGATTTACACAGATGATTCAAAGGATGGTTTAGAATGTATATTAATAAAACATGATAAGGTGATTGTATATGCCTCTAGGACGTTAAAATATTCGAGTGAAAGTAGCCAGCTCCTGATTGGGAGTAGACAACTACGATATTTGCCTTAAAGAAGTTAAGATATTGCCTATATAAGGTAGACATGAGGCCGATTAAGTTGCTCTATGACTCGGAAGTTAAAACGCCTATATAAAAAAAAAAAAAAATTTATATCAAGGTTTGTTTGCTAGTCGAATGAATGGAAATTGTCAAGTATAAGTTAGAAAGAAAAAAAAAACGTAAGCTGGTGATCGATCTGATAGGCTTAACCATGAAGAGAATGATATTTTCTCAGGTGTGAATTTCGAGGACGAAATTCTGTTAAGGAGGGGAGGATGTGAAGACCCGAAAAAATTTCTTATTTTTTTCGAATATTAATGGTTTCATTAAGTATTTATCCACCTGTTTTTCCCAAATAATTTATTACGACCATTTTAAATCCATTCGGATGGAATAATGTCTTCATTGTGTTTTTAAAATGTCCCGTTAACAACTTCAATTTTCGAAAGGATTGTTTAAGTGCGAGATAGTGAACACGAGTGTTTCGAGGTGATATTATATTCGAGAGCATGATTATCCTGGGGAAATTAAGAACGGACAATAGCAGATTAAGAAAAGTTAATCGAGAATTAAAGGTGAATAAGTTCTAAGTGAGCATATACTACTCACGCGTGGATAGTTTTCCAAAAGACGCATGGATACAAATTTATTGGAGATTTGAGGAGTTAATACTCGACTCATGTGAGGACTCATAAAAAAATTCCTATTAAAACCCTAATTTGAGCTTATTTAATTATTTACTTGTTCATTTATTCCGAGTATTATTTTCTAGACCTATTGAACTTAATTACGTGGAGATATAGCTTCGTTATATTTTTAAAAGTGACTTGTTTCAAGAATTAATTTCCGGGAGCGCGTTTAGTAAAAATAGTGAATAGTGCTTGGAGATTTTATCCGCTTGAGAGTGCAATAAGCTTGGAATATTGGAGACTTGTACTATGGTCCTAAAATAGGTAATCTTATGAATAAATATTCAAGTGATAGTTAGTAGTGCAATCGTTATAAGAATTTTCCGAAAGTTTCGCGTTATAGCGTTAAATTTGGCGGTACGCGTTTTCACGCGCGCGAATTTATTTGGGAGACTTTAGACCCTTATTTCGGGACAATTAAGAGTGAATAATATTTACATGAATATATATGCCTTGGAGGTTTAGTGCACTAGTGAACCAAACGCGCGAAAAAAATCGAGCCGTAATCGTACCAAACGGCCCCTAATGAGAGTTGACTTTTGGGTGATTTTGCACCACACATTGCACCTTCTCTTGGAAGCTAACTTAGATCAAACACACTCTCTCTTCTCTCTCCTCATGGCCGGCCAAGACACTCTCTCTCTCTAACTTCTTGTTCAAAAAAATTCTGCACACTAATCTCACCCAAAACCACCCCAAATCACCTCCAAATTTAACCAAACTTGCACCACACCTAGCTTGACACTTGAGGAGCATTTTGAGCTGCAAAAGAGAGCTAAAACTCACGGTTTTTCTGGGGCAAAAAGGACCGAAATTCTGCTTGAACATCAACCCCAAAGTAAGTGATGATCTACCCTTGAAAACTTGAAGATTGGAAGCTATCTTGCCTTGTTAAGTTCATGCATGCATTTGGTTAGCTTTTGTATGGTGTAAAAATGTGATTGTGGGCTCTTGGAATTCCCACACTTGGGTTGTTGTTGCTGATGTGATGATTGATGGTGATTATATTGTTGGTTTAGTGGTTATAATGATGCATTAGTGGTGGGTAATTAGTAGGAACTTCATTGGGTGTAAGAGGCTAAAATTCCCGATTTTGCCCCTACCATGTTCGGCCATTTCCAGGCCAATTTTTAATGGTTTAATGGCTTGAATTGGATGTTTGTAGGATGTATTAGATGTGCGAAAAATTTCATTTAAAAATAATGAGGTTTGAATGGGCAAATGAATTTTTTTTAGAAACCAGCAAATCTGGAAAACTGATTCGCGTATGCTCTGACCAGCAGTAGTATTTTGGCTATAACTCTGTCCTCGGATGTCGAAATCATGTGCCGTCAGTGGCGTTTGAAACTAGACATTCCTAGCTTTAATTTGGTATATAATGCACGTTCTGATTCTTTGTGAGCAAGCCGAACCAAATGTTTTAAGTTCGCTGTCCTGTTGCTCTGTTCATCTGGAATGAAGTGTTCAGGCAGCCACTTGATGCCCGATTTTGAACCAGATGGGTGCCGAATTTGGAAACGATTTCTTCTGTAATATTTTAGCCTTACGAATGTATTTTCCAACGGCGTAAGCCATGCTCGATTTCGAGCTATATTGACTGAGTTGTGACTGAAACAAGTGGACTGCTCTGTTTTGGAAAAACCCTAATGTTTCGACTGGTTTGGAACAAACTCATGGAGTGAACTTGTTAGTTGATGTTCTTGATATTAAACACTTACCAAAGGTATTATGGATGTTTCTTAGGCCTTTATTTCACAAATGAACCATGATTGGATAGTTTGCTTGATTAAACGTTTTGAAATGGGTAGTGAAAGTCTCAAGGCAGATTGCCTTAGGATTTTTCTTGAACTTTGGTTGGCTAATTAACTACCTTGCCGAAGGTATTTTTCCCCGAAATTCGATAGAGAGATACTTTCCATATAGTATTGAAATACTGCCAATTTTGGTACCAATTCAAGTTCGTTTCGATACCCAATTAAATTACTAAAGTTAGAGGTTCAAATCTGGAAAATTCTCATCCAGTCTTGAATTTGCTCAACTTTGAGCTACCGTATCTCGGTACTCGAAACTCCGATTCTTGATCCGCTTGTTTTGTTATACACCTCACTTGCAACACTAATTGAGCTGCAAATTTCAGAGGCTGGTTTGCAACGTGTGAATCGTACCGAATTTCCAAAGTTGGCCGAAATCCAACTTAATTCTGCCATGAAAACCAACCCTGCGTCTTCAAGCCCATTTTTGACCACTTTTCACTTTGATTCATGGAAAAGTGTCTTCTAGGAACTTATAGTACTCTCTAAGAGGTTTCCAACGGTATAAAGTTTTCCAATTCTCGACTTATACCGAGCGAGTTATGATTTTTCAAAGATTTATCGTAAAACTGAAAAATTTTCCAACTTCAAAGAAATAGAGTTTTTCAAGAACTCTTTATTCTTTTGATATTCTTAAACGTTTTGCTTACGATTTTCAAGATAAAAACTCAAATAATATTGTACATAATAAAAGGCAAGTTGAACCTCGATTTACGTGTAATTGAGGTTCCTTTTTGCAAAATAATTCTTAGATTGTACTAGTGTACAATCTTTCTTGATAAGTGGGTTAATTGTGTGATTATCCACTATTAAATTGCCAGGCGCGCAAGGAGACCTTCAAGAGGATCTCACCGTGGACACTTGAACTTCCGGAAAATAATTCTTATTGAATTGCTCGGTGAGTGTCAAGTGTGTGAATTTTGACACTTGCTTATTTGTGGTATTTGTTGAAAGTTTTAAAAATAAGGGCGGGTGCGTACTTTATCGCACTCGTTCTAATTTCAAATAAATGAATGAAATGTATTGAATGAATGAATGAAATGCAATGTTATGTCATGAATGCTTATGTCGTTGGAGTGAACCTCCTCGACTTTCAAATGAATGGGGGACGCCCAAACTCATAGGCCGACCTTGAACTCGGGCCGGCAATGGGCTTGGTCGGGAACTTGGGCGAGCCATGAGATTATAAGCTCGACCTAATAAGAGGTCCTGCTTGGCATACTTGTAGAGTATCGCCTTATAATAGACTTGTGGGCCCTTGGGGTGTACGGTGGACGGAGGGAAGTAAGTGGTGATCTACGGAAATGGAAATACCGACCCGGTTGACAGGAGGGTCAATGCGGGAAGGTATACGAATGACATCGGCAGAGCGAGTGGAACTTAGCTCCTGAGAGCTACTATATCCTTGAATTGTTTCTGATTATTTTTCCTGCTCAAATGGTACTTTATTGAAATATCATGGTTTTATTTAATAAAGTTGAGATTGCTATTTGAACAATGTGCTTGCATGTGTGTCCTTGGCCTCACGAGCGTTTTGCTCACCCTGTAGATTTGTTTTCCTTAACAGGACTGGAAATGGAGTTAACGCGGAGAAATCTCCTTTTGGATATATTGTGTTTTAGGGTTTCAGGTGTATTTTAGCTTGACCCCTTTATGATAGTACTTTGGAAGTTTAATGTATCATTCGGATATCTGTGATGTATATCTTGAAATTTAAGTTGTATTATGAACGCACGACGTGCGGGTGGCAAGCTGATAGGTACCCCGTGATGTGACCCTGAGAACTGTCACAAAGCATGAACGTTTCCGCACTATATGTATTCGTATTAATTTGATTTTGGTATCTAGTATCGCTTTAAGGTTGAACGTTTATTGCTTGAGTCCTAGCGAGAGCTAGGCAGGCGTTCCGCGGATACCCTTTGGTGCGCCTTAGGGAGAAGTGGGGCGTCACAGTTGGTATCAGAGCTTAGGCTTTAGATCTCTGTAGTGTATCCTAGGCTTAAATGTTTAGGATGCCGGACTGTGGAACTGGTTGGAAAGTTAAGTGACTGCTCGTGGGAACGAAAACTAGAACTTAGGTTTGGATTAGTGGATGATAAGGAGTCTTAATCTTGTGTGATAGATGTGGGATAATATGGGGTGATCAAATCCAGTTTTTTCAGTGTATTTGGTCCCATTTAAGCTTTTAATCTTAGTTGTAAGTTACGGAAAGTAATGGTGGCATTGCACCGTCTTGGAGACGCGTTATGGTAACCATGGCCGTGAAGGGCCTAGGGAAGGGCTAGTTGGAAGTGTGATCCAACTCGCCGAACTAGTATGATATGTTATTTCCAAAGGACTTACTCGTGCCCAAGTAATGGAGTGTTTATAGTGGCCAATCATCGGAAATGACTATTTGAGGAAAAAATTAGGGTAACTCGAGGGGATAATCGAGAACCGAGAGCGATTGCGGATGTCTAGACTACTAGAATTCCTGAAGTGGAGATTGAGATATATAAGGAGTGAGGAAGACAAAAGCCCCTTGTGAGAAGCTTTAAAAAGCTAAGAATCGACTTGTTGGGGTGGTGTCCGAAATTAAAGACATGATGGATAAGTCGATGGTTGGGTGTATTATCTTGGTTGAACAAGTGGAGAATGACAAGATATTTGATAAGGGACATGAGATTTAAAACTCCTAGTGCTGGAAATGAAAATGATCCTACGGAGGTAATTAAGACTTTTGGCTCCGCCAATCACTAAGTTAGTGATTTAAACTATTTTAATAGTTTTTGCCAAAGATAGAAGGGGTGGCACTCGCTTAAAGGCCTTTGCATTTTGTATCTTGTTTCACAATGTTTCCTACCTTTTGAGGCAATTAAACGTTACTCATGGCATGATTGACTTTACTGTTTCATGATTTCAAATCCATGATGGGGTTGTACCCATTTGCGATTATTTTGGTATCTTCCCTTTTTATTCTTGTATTTGTTGGCGTGATAAAGGTATCACTTTTCAAACTCCGTTTATATGCACTCACTTTATGTCATGCCTTTAAATATGTTAAATTTATGGGTGACCAAAAGAGTGAAAAGGAGTGAGGGTGAGGGATTAAGCAACCCCAAGCTCAAGGAGACGATTATAGAACAACTGCTGGACGGAATCAAAACCCTAGAAATGAATGAAAATAATCGTGTAGTTATTGCTATTAATCAGACGATTGATGCCCTAGCATGATTAGTGGAGCACTAAAACCCTAAACCAATCAACCAACCTAAGAACCAAGCAAGGTTGAGGAGTTGAGCAATTCTGGAAGTTCGCTCCATCTAAGTTTCACGGAGAATCTAATCTCGAAATAGTAGGATCGATTTAAGGGAATCAAATAAGGTACTAGTGAAAACAAGATATTAGAGTTTCTTCTCGAGTAACTTATAAGTAAGTATTGGAGAGTGAACTAAGACTTGAAAACTTTATATCAAGGAATAGAGTCCCCGTATCTGGTTGTAATTGGAATTAATGGTAGTAATTTTATGGAGACTTAAGAACTCACTCATGTTCGGCAGAGAATAACTAAGATTTATATTTCGGGATGACCTATGAACAAAAGAATGAAAGAGTAATCGGGCTCGAACTTCCATTATGCATGGCTACTCTTTTGATCCTTTGATTTGCCTGACAGGTTAGCATTTGACTTAAGTCAACTGGTAAGATGACAACTTTGGAAGAAATGCGTAAGGAATTGAACCTTCTTCGAAACGAGGTAGAATTTCAAAGGAAATTAGCTGACTACTGGGAAGGACGGTGGAAACAAGAATATGCAGAGAAAATTGAATTACTACGCCAAAATGTAGGATTAGAGAAGAAATGCAAAGAAAAGCTTCGAACTGGCCAAGCCGCCACTTCTCATGCGCATTGTGGATTCTGCGGCAAGGTTAACCACGTTGAGGCCGAGTGCTGGATAAAGCAAGGAAAGTGTCTGGGGTGCGGTAGTACCAAGCATAAGATTTCGGATTGCCCTAGAGCTTTTAAAAAGAGGAAGTACTCAATAGCCAACTAGGTCCACCGCAAAGCGATCAAGTGCCAGATGGGAGTAATTAGTACTAATGGCTATGAACGGGGTCCTAGTAGCGAAGGTTTCACAGATTGAGATGGTTTGACTTCACTCGAGGAATAGAGGTGGTAGTTTTACCCTAGACTGGGCTAGCACCTTTGGAGGTTGTAATCTTTTGAAAAAAAAAAATCTTTTGTTGTTTTGTATCCTGGCAACTTGACATGTTTTGCTACAATCCTGTCATTCTCCTTTCCTTTTGAGAGGAGTTCATAAACCTCTTCCAACTGGATGTAATTATTATGATCTTTATGACTCATGAAAACTTACTTCGCTTTTAATTGTTTTTATGACTTACACGTATGTTCAAATCCTACCCCACGCCCTTAGAATTATAATAAGACGCGAATAGTATTGGATGTGATCGAGATTTTGCTTGAAGAATATAGACCACCTGAGGTCTTGATAGTGACTAGAGATCGGAATCGAAGTGAGGACTTAGTGTGGAAATGGAATTCAATGTTTGAAATGCCAATTTGAGATATTAAAATCGGTGGATTGAGTTAGTAAAAGGAAATAATTAATGGATTCAATGTGCCTAATGATTAAGGACTAGATATTATAATGAAGGCTAGAAGCTATGTATTTACAGATTATGGAGTCTGGAGCGATGTGACCATTAAGAGCAACCACCATTTTTCTTACATGGATAAGAATTCAGTAAATTGTAAGGAGCCGTGATCCTATTTAAGTTGGATTTAAAGAAGAGATATTACCCATTTGGGAACCCTAGGAACTAATGTGGTTAATACCGCTTTCAAATTAAGACTTGGACACTCTAAAATTTTCGGTACACCCTTCGAGTTGACAGATACACTAGAAGTATTTATGGACCCAAGGTATCGGAGTTAAATCGTATTTGGACAAATCAGTGGAGGCATTTATTGATGATATATCGATATACTCCAGTGTTCGAGAAGGTCATGAAAGACACTTGATGGTATTTTTACGAACCTCGAGAGAACGCCAACTTTTGTTAAGTTCAATAACTGTGAGTTCGATTGGAAGAAATAACGTTTCTACGTTATACAGTATCTGAGGAAGGAATTATATTATTGACTCAGCTAAAATGAAAGATTGTATAAGAGGAAACGACCAGAAAAGCATATTGGAATTTGGAATTCTCGGAGTGGTCGAATACTACCTTTGGTTTATCAAGGATTTTTTTTGTAAGAATGCAAGACTTGGCAAACCATTTTGAGGTTCTAAATGTAAGGGAAAATCTTGAGATGAAGCATGTTAATCGGTGTACATGTGTAGGAGGTAATTTTGTGATTTACACAGATGATTCAAAGGATGGTTTAGAATGTATATTAATAAAACATGATAAGGTGATTGTATATGCCTCTAGGACGTTAAAATATTCGAGTGAAAGTAGCCAGCTCCTGATTGGGAGTAGACAACTACGATATTTGCCTTAAAGAAGTTAAGATATTGCCTATATAAGGTAGACATGAGGCCGATTAAGTTGCTCTATGACTCGGAAGTTAAAACGCCTATATAAAAAAAAAAAAAAAATTTATATCAAGGTTTGTTTGCTAGTCGAATGAATGGAAATTGTCAAGTATAAGTTAGAAAGAAAAAAAAAACGTAAGCTGGTGATCGATCTGATAGGCTTAACCATGAAGAGAATGATATTTTCTCAGGTGTGAATTTCGAGGACGAAATTCTGTTAAGGAGGGGAGGATGTGAAGACCCGAAAAAATTTCTTATTTTTTTCGAATATTAATGGTTTCATTAAGTATTTATCCACCTGTTTTTCCCAAATAATTTATTACGACCATTTTAAATCCATTCGGATGGAATAATGTCTTCATTGTGTTTTTAAAATGTCCCGTTAACAACTTCAATTTTCGAAAGGATTGTTTAAGTGCGAGATAGTGAACACGAGTGTTTCGAGGTGATATTATATTCGAGAGCATGATTATCCTGGGGAAATTAAGAACGGACAATAGCAGATTAAGAAAAGTTAATCGAGAATTAAAGGTGAATAAGTTCTAAGTGAGCATATACTACTCACGCGTGGATAGTTTTCCAAAAGACGCATGGATACAAATTTATTGGAGATTTGAGGAGTTAATACTCGACTCATGTGAGGACTCATAAAAAAATTCCTATTAAAACCCTAATTTGAGCTTATTTAATTATTTACTTGTTCATTTATTCCGAGTATTATTTTCTAGACCTATTGAACTTAATTACGTGGAGATATAGCTTCGTTATATTTTTAAAAGTGACTTGTTTCAAGAATTAATTTCCGGGAGCGCGTTTAGTAAAAATAGTGAATAGTGCTTGGAGATTTTATCCGCTTGAGAGTGCAATAAGCTTGGAATATTGGAGACTTGTACTATGGTCCTAAAATAGGTAATCTTATGAATAAATATTCAAGTGATAGTTAGTAGTGCAATCGTTATAAGAATTTTCCGAAAGTTTCGCGTTATAGCGTTAAATTTGGCGGTACGCGTTTTCACGCGCGCGAATTTATTTGGGAGACTTTAGACCCTTATTTCGGGACAATTAAGAGTGAATAATATTTACATGAATATATATGCCTTGGAGGTTTAGTGCACTAGTGAACCAAACGCGCGAAAAAAATCGAGCCGTAATCGTACCAAACGGCCCCTAATGAGAGTTGACTTTTGGGTGATTTTGCACCACACATTGCACCTTCTCTTGGAAGCTAACTTAGATCAAACACACTCTCTCTTCTCTCTCCTCATGGCCGGCCAAGACACTCTCTCTCTCTAACTTCTTGTTCAAAAAAATTCTGCACACTAATCTCACCCAAAACCACCCCAAATCACCTCCAAATTTAACCAAACTTGCACCACACCTAGCTTGACACTTGAGGAGCATTTTGAGCTGCAAAAGAGAGCTAAAACTCACGGTTTTTCTGGGGCAAAAAGGACCGAAATTCTGCTTGAACATCAACCCCAAAGTAAGTGATGATCTACCCTTGAAAACTTGAAGATTGGAAGCTATCTTGCCTTGTTAAGTTCATGCATGCATTTGGTTAGCTTTTGTATGGTGTAAAAATGTGATTGTGGGCTCTTGGAATTCCCACACTTGGGTTGTTGTTGCTGATGTGATGATTGATGGTGATTATATTGTTGGTTTAGTGGTTATAATGATGCATTAGTGGTGGGTAATTAGTAGGAACTTCATTGGGTGTAAGAGGCTAAAATTCCCGATTTTGCCCCTACCATGTTCGGCCATTTCCAGGCCAATTTTTAATGGTTTAATGGCTTGAATTGGATGTTTGTAGGATGTATTAGATGTGCGAAAAATTTCATTTAAAAATAATGAGGTTTGAATGGGCAAATGAATTTTTTTTAGAAACCAGCAAATCTGGAAAACTGATTCGCGTATGCTCTGACCAGCAGTAGTATTTTGGCTATAACTCTGTCCTCGGATGTCGAAATCATGTGCCGTCAGTGGCGTTTGAAACTAGACATTCCTAGCTTTAATTTGGTATATAATGCACGTTCTGATTCTTTGTGAGCAAGCCGAACCAAATGTTTTAAGTTCGCTGTCCTGTTGCTCTGTTCATCTGGAATGAAGTGTTCAGGCAGCCACTTGATGCCCGATTTTGAACCAGATGGGTGCCGAATTTGGAAACGATTTCTTCTGTAATATTTTAGCCTTACGAATGTATTTTCCAACGGCGTAAGCCATGCTCGATTTCGAGCTATATTGACTGAGTTGTGACTGAAACAAGTGGACTGCTCTGTTTTGGAAAAACCCTAATGTTTCGACTGGTTTGGAACAAACTCATGGAGTGAACTTGTTAGTTGATGTTCTTGATATTAAACACTTACCAAAGGTATTATGGATGTTTCTTAGGCCTTTATTTCACAAATGAACCATGATTGGATAGTTTGCTTGATTAAACGTTTTGAAATGGGTAGTGAAAGTCTCAAGGCAGATTGCCTTAGGATTTTTCTTGAACTTTGGTTGGCTAATTAACTACCTTGCCGAAGGTATTTTTCCCCGAAATTCGATAGAGAGATACTTTCCATATAGTATTGAAATACTGCCAATTTTGGTACCAATTCAAGTTCGTTTCGATACCCAATTAAATTACTAAAGTTAGAGGTTCAAATCTGGAAAATTCTCATCCAGTCTTGAATTTGCTCAACTTTGAGCTACCGTATCTCGGTACTCGAAACTCCGATTCTTGATCCGCTTGTTTTGTTATACACCTCACTTGCAACACTAATTGAGCTGCAAATTTCAGAGGCTGGTTTGCAACGTGTGAATCGTACCGAATTTCCAAAGTTGGCCGAAATCCAACTTAATTCTGCCATGAAAACCAACCCTGCGTCTTCAAGCCCATTTTTGACCACTTTTCACTTTGATTCATGGAAAAGTGTCTTCTAGGAACTTATAGTACTCTCTAAGAGGTTTCCAACGGTATAAAGTTTTCCAATTCTCGACTTATACCGAGCGAGTTATGATTTTTCAAAGATTTATCGTAAAACTGAAAAATTTTCCAACTTCAAAGAAATAGAGTTTTTCAAGAACTCTTTATTCTTTTGATATTCTTAAACGTTTTGCTTACGATTTTCAAGATAAAAACTCAAATAATATTGTACATAATAAAAGGCAAGTTGAACCTCGATTTACGTGTAATTGAGGTTCCTTTTTGCAAAATAATTCTTAGATTGTACTAGTGTACAATCTTTCTTGATAAGTGGGTTAATTGTGTGATTATCCACTATTAAATTGCCAGGCGCGCAAGGAGACCTTCAAGAGGATCTCACCGTGGACACTTGAACTTCCGGAAAATAATTCTTATTGAATTGCTCGGTGAGTGTCAAGTGTGTGAATTTTGACACTTGCTTATTTGTGGTATTTGTTGAAAGTTTTAAAAATAAGGGCGGGTGCGTACTTTATCGCACTCGTTCTAATTTCAAATAAATGAATGAAATGTATTGAATGAATGAATGAAATGCAATGTTATGTCATGAATGCTTATGTCGTTGGAGTGAACCTCCTCGACTTTCAAATGAATGGGGGACGCCCAAACTCATAGGCCGACCTTGAACTCGGGCCGGCAATGGGCTTGGTCGGGAACTTGGGCGAGCCATGAGATTATAAGCTCGACCTAATAAGAGGTCCTGCTTGGCATACTTGTAGAGTATCGCCTTATAATAGACTTGTGGGCCCTTGGGGTGTACGGTGGACGGAGGGAAGTAAGTGGTGATCTACGGAAATGGAAATACCGACCCGGTTGACAGGAGGGTCAATGCGGGAAGGTATACGAATGACATCGGCAGAGCGAGTGGAACTTAGCTCCTGAGAGCTACTATATCCTTGAATTGTTTCTGATTATTTTTCCTGCTCAAATGGTACTTTATTGAAATATCATGGTTTTATTTAATAAAGTTGAGATTGCTATTTGAACAATGTGCTTGCATGTGTGTCCTTGGCCTCACGAGCGTTTTGCTCACCCTGTAGATTTGTTTTCCTTAACAGGACTGGAAATGGAGTTAACGCGGAGAAATCTCCTTTTGGATATATTGTGTTTTAGGGTTTCAGGTGTATTTTAGCTTGACCCCTTTATGATAGTACTTTGGAAGTTTAATGTATCATTCGGATATCTGTGATGTATATCTTGAAATTTAAGTTGTATTATGAACGCACGACGTGCGGGTGGCAAGCTGATAGGTACCCCGTGATGTGACCCTGAGAACTGTCACAAAGCATGAACGTTTCCGCACTATATGTATTCGTATTAATTTGATTTTGGTATCTAGTATCGCTTTAAGGTTGAACGTTTATTGCTTGAGTCCTAGCGAGAGCTAGGCAGGCGTTCCGCGGATACCCTTTGGTGCGCCTTAGGGAGAAGTGGGGCGTCACAGTTGGTATCAGAGCTTAGGCTTTAGATCTCTGTAGTGTATCCTAGGCTTAAATGTTTAGGATGCCGGACTGTGGAACTGGTTGGAAAGTTAAGTGACTGCTCGTGGGAACGAAAACTAGAACTTAGGTTTGGATTAGTGGATGATAAGGAGTCTTAATCTTGTGTGATAGATGTGGGATAATATGGGGTGATCAAATCCAGTTTTTTCAGTGTATTTGGTCCCATTTAAGCTTTTAATCTTAGTTGTAAGTTACGGAAAGTAATGGTGGCATTGCACCGTCTTGGAGACGCGTTATGGTAACCATGGCCGTGAAGGGCCTAGGGAAGGGCTAGTTGGAAGTGTGATCCAACTCGCCGAACTAGTATGATATGTTATTTCCAAAGGACTTACTCGTGCCCAAGTAATGGAGTGTTTATAGTGGCCAATCATCGGAAATGACTATTTGAGGAAAAAATTAGGGTAACTCGAGGGGATAATCGAGAACCGAGAGCGATTGCGGATGTCTAGACTACTAGAATTCCTGAAGTGGAGATTGAGATATATAAGGAGTGAGGAAGACAAAAGCCCCTTGTGAGAAGCTTTAAAAAGCTAAGAATCGACTTGTTGGGGTGGTGTCCGAAATTAAAGACATGATGGATAAGTCGATGGTTGGGTGTATTATCTTGGTTGAACAAGTGGAGAATGACAAGATATTTGATAAGGGACATGAGATTTAAAACTCCTAGTGCTGGAAATGAAAATGATCCTACGGAGGTAATTAAGACTTTTGGCTCCGCCAATCACTAAGTTAGTGATTTAAACTATTTTAATAGTTTTTGCCAAAGATAGAAGGGGTGGCACTCGCTTAAAGGCCTTTGCATTTTGTATCTTGTTTCACAATGTTTCCTACCTTTTGAGGCAATTAAACGTTACTCATGGCATGATTGACTTTACTGTTTCATGATTTCAAATCCATGATGGGGTTGTACCCATTTGCGATTATTTTGGTATCTTCCCTTTTTATTCTTGTATTTGTTGGCGTGATAAAGGTATCACTTTTCAAACTCCGTTTATATGCACTCACTTTATGTCATGCCTTTAAATATGTTAAATTTATGGGTGACCAAAAGAGTGAAAAGGAGTGAGGGTGAGGGATTAAGCAACCCCAAGCTCAAGGAGACGATTATAGAACAACTGCTGGACTGAATCAAAACCCTAGAAATGAATGAAAATAATCGTGTAGTTATTGCTATTAATCAGACGATTGATGCCCTAGCATGATTAGTGGAGCACTAAAACCCTAAACCAATCAACCAACCTAAGAACCAAGCAAGGTTGAGGAGTTGAGCAATTCTGGAAGTTCGCTCCATCTAAGTTTCACGGAGAATCTAATCTCGAAATAGTAGGATCGATTTAAGGGAATCAAATAAGGTACTAGTGAAAACAAGATATTAGAGTTTCTTCTCGAGTAACTTATAAGTAAGTATTGGAGAGTGAACTAAGACTTGAAAACTTTATATCAAGGAATAGAGTCCCCGTATCTGGTTGTAATTGGAATTAATGGTAGTAATTTTATGGAGACTTAAGAACTCACTCATGTTCGGCAGAGAATAACTAAGATTTATATTTCGGGATGACCTATGAACAAAAGAATGAAAGAGTAATCGGGCTCGAACTTCCATTATGCATGGCTACTCTTTTGATCCTTTGATTTGCCTGACAGGTTAGCATTTGACTTAAGTCAACTGGTAAGATGACAACTTTGGAAGAAATGCGTAAGGAATTGAACCTTCTTCGAAACGAGGTAGAATTTCAAAGGAAATTAGCTGACTACTGGGAAGGACGGTGGAAACAAGAATATGCAGAGAAAATTGAATTACTACGCCAAAATGTAGGATTAGAGAAGAAATGCAAAGAAAAGCTTCGAACTGGCCAAGCCGCCACTTCTCATGCGCATTGTGGATTCTGCGGCAAGGTTAACCACGTTGAGGCCGAGTGCTGGATAAAGCAAGGAAAGTGTCTGGGGTGCGGTAGTACCAAGCATAAGATTTCGGATTGCCCTAGAGCTTTTAAAAAGAGGAAGTACTCAATAGCCAACTAGGTCCACCGCAAAGCGATCAAGTGCCAGATGGGAGTAATTAGTACTAATGGCTATGAACGGGGTCCTAGTAGCGAAGGTTTCACAGATTGAGATGGTTTGACTTCACTCGAGGAATAGAGGTGGTAGTTTTACCCTAGACTGGGCTAGCACCTTTGGAGGTTGTAATCTTTTGAAAAAAAAAAAAATCTTTTGTTGTTTTGTATCCTGGCAACTTGACATGTTTTGCTACAATCCTGTCATTCTCCTTTCCTTTTGAGAGGAGTTCATAAACCTCTTCCAACTGGATGTAATTATTATGATCTTTATGACTCATGAAAACTTACTTCGCTTTTAATTGTTTTTATGACTTACACGTATGTTCAAATCCTACCCCACGCCCTTAGAATTATAATAAGACGCGAATAGTATTGGATGTGATCGAGATTTTGCTTGAAGAATATAGACCACCTGAGGTCTTGATAGTGACTAGAGATCGGAATCGAAGTGAGGACTTAGTGTGGAAATGGAATTCAATGTTTGAAATGCCAATTTGAGATATTAAAATCGGTGGATTGAGTTAGTAAAAGGAAATAATTAATGGATTCAATGTGCCTAATGATTAAGGACTAGATATTATAATGAAGGCTAGAAGCTATGTATTTACAGATTATGGAGTCTGGAGCGATGTGACCATTAAGAGCAACCACCATTTTTCTTACATGGATAAGAATTCAGTAAATTGTAAGGAGCCGTGATCCTATTTAAGTTGGATTTAAAGAAGAGATATTACCCATTTGGGAACCCTAGGAACTAATGTGGTTAATACCGCTTTCAAATTAAGACTTGGACACTCTAAAATTTTCGGTACACCCTTCGAGTTGACAGATACACTAGAAGTATTTATGGACCCAAGGTATCGGAGTTAAATCGTATTTGGACAAATCAGTGGAGGCATTTATTGATGATATATCGATATACTCCAGTGTTCGAGAAGGTCATGAAAGACACTTGATGGTATTTTTACGAACCTCGAGAGAACGCCAACTTTTGTTAAGTTCAATAACTGTGAGTTCGATTGGAAGAAATAACGTTTCTACGTTATACAGTATCTGAGGAAGGAATTATATTATTGACTCAGCTAAAATGAAAGATTGTATAAGAGGAAACGACCAGAAAAGCATATTGGAATTTGGAATTCTCGGAGTGGTCGAATACTACCTTTGGTTTATCAAGGATTTTTTTTGTAAGAATGCAAGACTTGGCAAACCATTTTGAGGTTCTAAATGTAAGGGAAAATCTTGAGATGAAGCATGTTAATCGGTGTACATGTGTAGGAGGTAATTTTGTGATTTACACAGATGATTCAAAGGATGGTTTAGAATGTATATTAATAAAACATGATAAGGTGATTGTATATGCCTCTAGGACGTTAAAATATTCGAGTGAAAGTAGCCAGCTCCTGATTGGGAGTAGACAACTACGATATTTGCCTTAAAGAAGTTAAGATATTGCCTATATAAGGTAGACATGAGGCCGATTAAGTTGCTCTATGACTCGGAAGTTAAAACGCCTATATAAAAAAAAAAAAAAAATTTATATCAAGGTTTGTTTGCTAGTCGAATGAATGGAAATTGTCAAGTATAAGTTAGAAAGAAAAAAAAAACGTAAGCTGGTGATCGATCTGATAGGCTTAACCATGAAGAGAATGATATTTTCTCAGGTGTGAATTTCGAGGACGAAATTCTGTTAAGGAGGGGAGGATGTGAAGACCCGAAAAAATTTCTTATTTTTTTCGAATATTAATGGTTTCATTAAGTATTTATCCACCTGTTTTTCCCAAATAATTTATTACGACCATTTTAAATCCATTCGGATGGAATAATGTCTTCATTGTGTTTTTAAAATGTCCCGTTAACAACTTCAATTTTCGAAAGGATTGTTTAAGTGCGAGATAGTGAACACGAGTGTTTCGAGGTGATATTATATTCGAGAGCATGATTATCCTGGGGAAATTAAGAACGGACAATAGCAGATTAAGAAAAGTTAATCGAGAATTAAAGGTGAATAAGTTCTAAGTGAGCATATACTACTCACGCGTGGATAGTTTTCCAAAAGACGCATGGATACAAATTTATTGGAGATTTGAGGAGTTAATACTCGACTCATGTGAGGACTCATAAAAAAATTCCTATTAAAACCCTAATTTGAGCTTATTTAATTATTTACTTGT